>NC_057839.1:20842500-30842500 GCF_910594005.1 Cervus elaphus
GTTAAAAAGGGTACAAAGGCAGGCTCAAGTAAAAACAAACCATCCCTCCCAACCCCACCCCCACCCTCATTCATACAAGTTCTATCAACCAAACCTCTCCCGAACCAACATCATCAGTTTCTTTTTGCCTTTGTAGATTTGTTTCAGGTTGTCGATAAACTGTGTAAACTGAATGTGTCCATCATGCGCCATTAAGAAGGTCTCTCGGGCCTTGCTGAGGAACTCTATGAACTCACTATAGTGCCGAGGACTGATGTGTGTGAGCCGTGAGTGTGTCGTGTTGATGTAGGCCCCAATCGTGGCATCCAAGAGTTGCCTCAAGGGGGCTTTGTCCAGTGACATGAGCTTACCAGAGTTCCTCCTCCCGTGAAGCCCCACCACGCCGGGAGTGGTCAGAGTGCACCTGCGCAGAATGTCTGACAGTACTGTTGCACACTTGACACTCTTGACCACCAGAGGTATTATAGCTGCAAGCTCGTTTTTACCAAGGGAGTGGCTGAGCGCACAGGCCCACAAAACATCATTAATGGCAGGGTGCGTGTCCTGATTGTAGCTCAGGTTGAGATGGGTCATGGCCAGGGTGGCCAGCTTGTAGGCCCTCATGGGGTACCCGCGGTGCTCCATGTACCGTGCTATTGTGAAGAGCTGGGTGTAGCTCATGCCGGTTGTAGCAGCGTCAAGAACGATTTGGTACGCCGTCTCAAAAGCGATGTGATCCTTCTCACACAGGGTCAGCGCAGAGAGGGCACAGTTCTGCGGGTCCTTCATGGCGCACTGCAGTGCGAGTGTCCGGGCGCTGCTGGCCAGCTTTTCCTGCTGGTGGCAGTCCAGGTGGAGGCGGACGATGGTGCTGTTGGACATCACAGTGGTGGCAACAATACTTGTGGCTTCGGTGGGAGTAAAGAGTGTAAACCAGCTCTGCATGATGCTGTCCAGGGCATAAACACCTGCCAAGAACACCGAGAAGCCCCATTACTGACTGGCCGCCCAGGGGTCTTGCCTTCCTTCCACTCTTTAATCAATGCTTACACCGTTAACCATCACAGAACATGAGCCCGGCCAGAAAATCCTGTAAGGTAATGTGCCTGGGAGCAACCTTTTAGAATAAGGTTATTATAGATTGTTATTCAGTGAAATGCCTAAGGAACATGAACTTCCTGTAATAAAGAACGAATCCTCTCGGTAGCTGGTATTTGCGCTGTGCCGCTGCTTGCTTGCCATTTCAGACAATGGCTTTTTGCTAATGAGTTCCAGTTCACTGGGGCTTCCTGTCAGTTACCCACTACAGAATGTGAGTCAGAAAAAGTACAACCCTCACCAGAATATGGAGTCTTTATGTGATATGTGTGGGTATGTGCCCAAGTTTAAAGTACACACAATACAAAATGATTAAACACACAAAGAAGCAAGGAAATGTGACCTGTAATCAGAGAGAAAAAAGTCAACAGAAGCAGACATACAGATGACTCAAATGTTTGACATGGATGACAAGGTTTAACCGCCATTCTAAGTACACAGATCAATGAGCCTCAGCTGTAGGAAAATCCTAAATGTGAGCCATTTAAAGAGCAGGCACCAAATCTAAGAGAAATTAGGCCTCTGTCTTGGTGCAGGGTACGGTAGTGGCGTGGCAGTTTTTGAACTGGTATTATCTTTATATCGATGCACTAAAGCATCACATCGATAATGTAACTTTTATATTGAGACCAATTTCCTGCTTTCCAAGATAACATACCATTATAGATTAACAAAAGAAAAACAACAAGGAAAATGCTTTTACGGTATCTGCTGTGTCAGTCTTTGGATACACACTGAGCTGGCAGTGTATTCTCAGCAAGAAGTGTGTATCCTTTTCTGATGCAAACAGGAAAAAATGGCGGCTGTTTAACCAACATTTATTTTAAACAACCACTATTTGGTTTGCGTTGGCATTCTCACCAGGAATGTCTGGGATTTTTAGTTCCGACTCACTGCTGCAGAGGGGAGCTAGTAGGCTGAAGGGTTTCACAAACTGCACCTATGTGCAGCCCAGATCTTCTTGTGGCTACTAAAAATTCTCATACATCTGAAAGCTCACCTAAACCACACCCAGTGGTCACTTCTCTGCTGGGTACCTTGAGAAATGCCCTCAGATGATGAAGGAAAAACTCAGAGCAACTAGATAGCTTTATATTATTTTCATTAAAGTGCCATGAACCCCTAACACACAGTCTGAAGGTATTTTCAAAGATGGTTTCCCTCCTACCAAAGTTTCATATTCATTCCATTTCTGGAATATGAAAACTGTAAATTTGATTATCACAAGAAGCTACCAAAGGCACCTTAAGTGTGACAGAACAACTGAATAAAAAGGGTTTACTCCCTGGCCTATTCCATTTTAGATTAAGACACTGCTGCTGCTGCTAAGTTGCTTCAGTCGTGTCCGACTCTGTGCGACCCCATAGACGGCAGCCCGCCAGGCTCCCCTGTCCCTGGGATTCTCTAGGCAAGAATGCTGGAGTGGGTTGCCATTTCCTTCTCCAATGCATGAAAGTGAAAAGTGAAAGTGAAGTCGCTCAGTCGTGTCGGACTCTTAGCGACCCCATGGACCACAGCCTACAAGGCTCCTCTGTCCATGGGATTTTCCAGGCAAGACACTGGAGCCCCACAAATTTGACAGGAACGATGCAAGTGGGTATAACTGGAGGTGAAAGGTGAGGGTTGGGGGAAGGGAGTCCCTGTAGGTTGCTGGAAGGGGCAGGAGCCTTGGAGACGTCAAAGTAAAAGAGTGAAAATGTTCTTGTATGTATCTGGAAATGACAAATTGAACCTGACTACAAGGCACCTGGGGAAGCTACCCTTCCTGATTTTACCTACCCACTTCAGTAGCGCACGTTACCAGCCACCTCACCATCTCCCGTCGCCGCCAATTTAAGGTTGACAGTGTCATTCGCATAACCTATAAAGACAGGATAACAGAATGCTTTGGAAGGTTATACCAAGTCAATGAAAAAGAAAACAGTTCACCCCAAGGTATAAATTATTAATACTAGGCACACTCCCTACTACCAGGAAGATGGAGAGCCTTATTTGGAACAAAGCTCTGCAAATGAACTTGGATTTGTCTACAGCTTCCCTCGCTGGTCTCGTCCCAGCCTGGGAGGCAGGAGGTTGTGTTCTACTGGTAGGCCGACTGGCTAGATGTGGCATCCTGGGCAAGCCACTCAACCAACCACTTTTCTCCTCTGCAAAGCTCATGGGCCATGTTTAATGTGGCTGGACTGGCACATTAAACATGGCCCAGGCTCTCTCCTCCTCCCCATCTTTAACATTCCATGCTTCTGAATCTCTGAGCCACCTCATGAATTAATTCTGACTGGGAACCCTCCATTAAAAAAAAATAATAGTTGTTTTAGTTATTTCTTCAACCTCTGGTTGTTCCTTCCTGGTGATTAAGAAGATAAGCACAAGACTATAGAAGGAAATCACCTTTGGCATCATTAGCAATCTAATTTTGTTTTTTACTTTCTAATAGATTCCTAGATAAAATCAACCATATCTTCCTGCTTCCCTAATTTTTTAAGATTGAGAACCTCTAGGAATGTAATACTCTCCTGGAAAGGTCTATGGGATTCCTTCCTGGGTCCCAGGAAGAATGAGGCAGGGAGCAAGCTCCTAGTAATCTGCCATTTACCAAAATAATCTGCCAGGATTCCAAATAACCAGAAAGCTCATGTTAATGGCTCTTTCTGCATCATATCTCTGAGGCAAATGATAACAAAAATAAGCCAAACAATATGAAGTTATTTTTAAAAAGAAACTTCTAAAATGTCACCATATAGCTTTGAGTATAATTTCCCATGCCCTCTACTTGTAGAGTACTGTATATATGGCATGGGCATTTTCCTGTAATCTAATTCCTTAACCTTATTAATCACTGTAAGGAGAAGCCATAACTAGAAAACTGTATGAATCATCTAACTGGGGCATTCTAATCCCCATACTTTAGAAAATTAGAAGGTGGCAATTTCTTTCACTGCTTTTTATGGAGGGAAAAACACAAATGTTAATAGGGATTCCCTGAGAAAAGTAGAAACATGAACTTTTCAGTTTCTGATTTATACAGTAATCTTTTCAGATACTATAAGGAAGCAACATCTACTTGAATAACCAACTCAAAGTGTCCTTGATAACATGTCTAAGCATGCCTGCTGAAGCGGAAACCAGACCCAATCCCTCCTCCTTTACCTAAATTTCTCAGGGTTATAAAAAGGAGACAGAACGGTCCCTCTGTTATGAAAATGCAAGAACATCAATAAGTATCCATACTTCCTCTAAAAATAGAATCCTAACAACTGAATCTTTATTATACAGGAGAGCTTAAGTCATGTACAGGAATAACTCTTCTTCATTCATTAAAGGAGGAACAGTGAGGTTAAGGGTCTAATACAGAAGATGATTCTTTTTGTTGAAAGACACCAGCAAGGCTTCTAAACTGCACAGTCCGACACGTGCAGCTGCAGCGTGGCTCAGCTGGGCACGACTACGTCTGTGAAGCGCAGTGCTCTCCTGAGGTCTCGCAGACCCGTGCACCAGAGTCAGGGGCCTGCACTGGAACACCCAACCAAGCACACAGTCTGAGGATGATGCTTTATTAGCAGCCCTTGGCACCCACCCCAGGAAGGACCACAGTCACGTACCTGCAGGCCCAGCTCCAGAGACACTTTCAAAAGAGTGATGTCTGGCAAACTGTCCATGAGAGTTGCTATTTTAAATGCGTCCTGGGCAAGCTTGAAGATGTGGGATGAGGAGTGAATGTTTTTCTGGATGGATTCTAATACTGTTTCCAGCCTCCGAACATCACCTGCAATGAACAAGGGGAAACAGAATCAAGGCAGAGCAAAACAAACAAAAAACCACACACACACCCCCAAAGGGAGTTGAAAAAGGAACGGAACACAATGCACACGTTAATTTACATGTAATGTTCACAGATGGCACACCTAAGTGTCCCAAGGTCACTGCAATATCTGAATCCCAGCTTCAAAAAGATGCACTGAGACATACCCTCAGTGACGAAAACCACGTGTGAGCCAGAACCAATGAGAGAGAGCAAATAGTTCTCTCAGGTTCCTACTGATGTATTTCTGGTGAATATTTCAGGGAGAAAAAAATGGAACCCAACTTTTTAATCTGCTTCTGGAGCTCACCCACCATTTACATGGCATGGTGACTAAACCCGAACCCTGCCAGGAGCAAGGTTAACGATGCAGTTAAATGAGGAAAATGCTGGTTCAAATGAGTAGCACCTGTTTTGCTTCCTAAGCTAACATCTAAAGAAAAGACTCCTTTACAACATAAGCTCCACCACTGAGAATCTGTTGGAAAACATGACCCTTAAAGAGGCAAATTCATGAAATAATCACAAGACCTCAGGACGACCCAGTACCTTTGGCTGCAGTTAGCATAGTGGATGCCAGCTCACACTGCTGGGATTCTATGTGGCTTAGAGTGAACCAGCGAGGGTATCGGTTGGGAACAACTGATGCAATGTGGTGTGGGCGGGTGAGGTCTCCCGTTGGAGCAGCAGATTCCAATACTAGCAACCTGTAATGATAAGACAAGGCAGGCAGCGCTCAGTTACCACCTGTCCATCACCTGGGCCACAGGGACTGGCCGGAAGCCAGAGGAGAGGGGAGATGCTGGGAGAGACTGCTCAGGTCCTCAGTGAGGGGAGGGCTGGTACAGCTATGCTCTGCTGCCCGGATGCTAAAGTTACCTCATTAATGGCTCACTACCTAAACCTAAGAGGTTTCCTTCTTTAGCATCATTCAGAAAATGGCAATATTCAAGGAAATGAAGATATGTAACAACAGAGAGGTTTGAAACACAAGTCTTAGTGCTTACCTACTGTAAAATTTCTGGACCTTATAACTCACTAAAAAATAAAAATCAAAAGAAACTGATAGTGAAGCGGATATTTAAGACTGAGATGATAAAGGGATCACTGTATAGTTGATAGGAATAAGTTTAACTTACTAAAATGAGAGGTAAAGCAAAACAAAAATGACTTCCTTTCCATATATTCATACTTTCTGCAGAAATAGTTCCTTATACTTCAGAAATTTGTAGTTAGAAAATGTTCTATCAATCACATTACAGATGATGAGTGCAAATGATCTGAGTATTTGTCCCTTGACAGTCTTACACAAATTCAGCACCACTTCTTATTTTAATCAATCTATCTTTAAGAATGTTGACTTATAAAGAACACCTACTGAAACAAAGCACATGCTTAGTGGTCTCTTCCAAATACAAGCACCAAAGAGATTAGCAGAGTAGCTGTAACTGCAATAGTTTTTTTTTACAATCATCAAAAATACTGACCTTCACTCAAGTACACCAGTGTCACGGACTGTGGAGTAAGAGCTGGGGCCAGGAGAGGTCGGGGGGCTCAGGGTGTGATGCTGGGCTTGGGGCCCCGCCCAACAGCAGTTACTGCTCTGACAGGTCAAATGCCTCCCTCCCTTTTCCTTTTATGTAGGGACAAAGAGATGTTAGCATTAGACGGTGGCAATTTAGTAGTAGGAATTTTGGTGGGGTTGCTCGTTAGCTTTTAAAAAATCTGAGATATTTTTATATTCACAGAAAGATCTTTCCAGATCTTTCCTCCTGTAGAGGAAACTAGTCAACATTCCTGGAAAGATGGGAAAATGACTGTGAAAGCACCTTTCTTCAGCACTTCCCCTCTCTTTCTAAAAAGACTAAGAAGCAAGTAAGCTACAGGTCTCTTTTCCTTCCTGTTCCCCTGGCTGTTCCCAGAGGCTGGAAACAGTATCAGAATCCATCCAGAAGAACATTCACTCCTAGCATACTAGAGATGCTCTAATAATAGTTCATACCACCTCCCTCCCACAGCAGCCTTTGGCTGAGGGCATGTGGCAGGTGGAAGAGAAGAGGTGGTAACAATTCCCCTGTGCCCTGCTAAAATTCCCCATGAACATTCTGCCTTGGCAGCCACCGAGGGCAGACATAGATGAGTTTCTGTAAAGTAAGCCTCTCCCCTCCTGATAGATACGTTCACATAAGCCAGAACCACAGAGAAACCTTACGCTGTTTTACACTTTACAGGATTTGAGGCAATAGCATCTGGTGGATCACAACATTAGTATTCTTCCCTTTGCACAGAAGCACAAATCTTAGTACAGAGCAGAGCACCTGTCTTCATCTGACAACTTCCATTTCAGCTTCCAAAAATGGGAATAGGAACATACTTAAAAAATTGTGCTCTAAAATACAAACCAAGTGGTATAAAGTAATTTGGTGGGGGACTTTTGCTTATATTAGTTATTAATTTTTTTGATATTTAAAAAATAGACACTAGAACTTTTAAGGTTTTTCTGATATGTTAATGAGATTTCATGTTGCCAAGGAAAGCATGTCAAATTAAAAGATATCAGCCTCCATACACAATGACATATAGGTACATAAAAACACACACATGAATACACACTCTATTGCTGCACAGAAAAAGGCCTCCTGTGATTTATAAGTTATACAGGAAAGGCACTGTTTTTGAATCCACTACACTGGCTAAAAAGTTTCTGTGGAATCAAACTATTTTCCAACATCTCAAGTTGGAGGTGTGTCTTTAGGTGGCAATAACAGGGTCTAATCAGGACTTTAACAAGTGTGTTGATTTAAAAAAAGAAAAGACAAAAGGAAAAAGCTCATGTTTTAAGAAAGTAGATTATTTCTTTCAGGTCCTTAAAGTTTAAAAGGCTATATATAATAAGATTGAAAAACGTAATCTTGAATGCATTAAAAAATATTCAGCTATCACAAATTCATGATGAAAATAATTGCTCTGTGAACTGACTTTATAAAGGAGGAGAAAACAAAAGTCAGCGGCAGAGGACAATGTGTTCTAACTATTATCACTGAAAAAGGGACTGAGGGGGATGGAGACAGAGCTGAGGCAAGCAAATCCCAGAAGACCCCTGAACTGCGGTGCCGTCCACGCTAGACAGAGCTCCCATCTTCTCTCATTCTCCCGGTGAGCACAAAAGTGCTTCAGTGCCAAGATGGCTTTCCTGCACTGCTGATGGGAATGTATAATTGCAGCAGGTGTGAGGGGCTCCCTCAATTATTACATTCAGCCAAGTGTATGTACTATTTACCACTGTTGCAAAAATCTAATTTTTTTCAAAAGAATGAGTTATTTAGGAAGGTTTCAACTGTTGCGGCCTTGTGACTATAAACCTGACCTGAAATTGTTCCCTAGTCTCAAATTCTAGCTTCAAGACAAAGTAGGATAAAGCCACCATGAACATGAGTGTGACAGCCAGCAAAAATGCCCTCCTTCCCTTACTTTAAAACAAAAGCCAAAGGAGGCGACAAACGACCACCACCACAACTCAAGAAGCACCAACAGCTGCTTCAGACTTCTGCTGCCTACAAGAAGCACGGATGAGCCGGAAGTCAGTTAACAGTAGACTTTCCTGGCGGGGATTCAGACCGCCCCTACCCGTGGGGCGGAATACGTACCGCATTGCTCTCAGTGCAATTTTGTATGCCAGTTCAGCATCATGAGGTAGGAGAGAGGTGAAGAGATACTTGGCAAATGTGTGCATTGGAACACTCTCCCGATGGATTATTTCGCCCAAACCACTATACGGGCCGGCTGTAGGAAGAGAGCATACACATTTTACATTCTTAAACAAGGAACTAAGACTTCTTGTAAAGTATAAATTTCTTATGTAAAGTTATAAACAGTGTTAATCTAGTGAAGAATATAACCTAAGTGACATGATTGAAATGAATACAATTCTTAAGTCAAAAATGATGCTACAGGGTAGAGTATATGCCATCAAATTCACTTCAGGAACAACTCCCAGCAGCACAGCTGAAAGGAGAATCACACAACTATGGGGCGGAGCTTTTCCACATCGCAACCGCTTTAGGAAATAAGGAACTCAAGACAGACCCTCTCTCAATGTGTGATATCTAAGCATCCAGATTTTCAAATACACAAGTGATTCTACGGCTTCACTTTGGAACCTGCCCCAGACTCAGCTGTAGGGGCATAGTTAAGCCAGGTTTCCAGAAAAGAGTGCTTTGCCTCAGGGGGAGGGATGGAGATTCTGAACCACCAATTCCAATACAAAGACTTTTAAGTATTGCTGCTTTTAATAAGGAGAAATAGATGTTAATTCTCAGAAAGTGATTAATAATAAAAAATAGAATAATACTCACCGTAGGCAAAAGAAAAAAAGTAACTGAGTCTGCCACTATTTGGGCTTCAAAAGATCAATTTCAAAAGCAAACTTATATTGAAGCTATCAAAATTCATTTCTCAGAAGTTATGACAGGCACTGTGGCAGAGCTGACTTCCCCTTTGTGCTCTTTAAATGCTACCTTACGAAGGGCAATACCAACTTTTAAAACAAATTTTGAAAGGAAACCACAGTGGTTAGTTCAACTACTTTCCGCTTAGGTACTCTGAGGTCTAGTTACTGTAAAGTGTTTTGTAAATTAGTTTCCATGTCACCTTTGGGTAACATCGGTTTCATGACTCTAGAATTATGAACCATCACACTACTGCTCAAAGGACATAATACATTTGATTTCCATGAGAAAACTTAGTCTGGTGAAGGGTTTAGAATGCAAGAAATGTAGTTTAGAAGAAAGTGAGAGGAGTTATTGAACTGGGCACTCTGGTAAGAGCATGATATATTTTAGATCACTTTAAATTAACAGAAGTTGTTTTTAAATGTCATTGTTTCATTCTTTGATTAGCAGTTTTGAACTATTCCTTATTTAAGTACTTTAAAAGTCATGTAGACTACTTTTTTACCAAGACAAACTAAAGATATTTAAAAATGTTTTAGTGATTTGATACTAGTAAAAAGTTGACACAGCATTATAGTTTTTACCTTTAGTTCATATGAGGCCAAATTATTTGTTACTATTATAGCCCTCCTCTCAAATTCCTATGTTAAAGCCCTAACTCCCAAGGTGACTGTATTTGAAGATTGGGCCTTTATGGAAGTAATTAAGGTTAAATGAGGTCATGGGGGCCCTGACCTGGTCCAACAGAATTAGTCTCCCATAAGAAGAGACAGAGTGTATGCTCTGTCCCTGCCTTGTGCGAACTCAGAGAGAAGGCAGCCATGTGCAAGGCCGGAGGACGGCCCTCGCCAGAAACTAAATTAGCTAGCACCTTGACCCTGGACGTTTCAGCCTCCAGAACTGTGAGAAACAAACTTCTGTTGTTTAAGCATCTAACCTATAGTATTTTTTTATGGCAGCTTGAGCAGAGTGAGACATTAACTCTACTTTATTAAGGACTAATTATAGCAAGCATCTATTTTTCTTCTTCATCTCTCCTCCCTTTCCTTTCAGCATTTCCCTTAAACCATCAAGGTCCCTTTCTGTACTACGCAGGGAAAGCCGGGATGCATAATCAATATAACAGCACTTCCCAACAAGCAAAACATTCAGTCAGGTATCACAGAATTATTTGTCAATGAATAGTCAGTGTAATCCCTGAGCTCCAGTGTACTGAAAAGTGAAAAACTGAAATTTGGAATCTAAGTTCCCCAGAAGTGTTTTTCCAACATGCCCGCAGATCCAATATGCCCACAGTATGTCCAGAAGTGACCAACACTCGGCAACAATACAGGGTTACTGCTTCCTCTTTTTCAGATACTTGAGTCAGCTAACTGATTTGCCCCTGAAATTCACAGAGTATAAATGCATGAAGAACGTGGTGCCCAGTGCAGCTGATTCTATCATGGAGCACTTATCTTTTGGAGTTTATAGAAATGGTCCCTTGGCTTCCCCTTGGACTCCTTCCTGTCCTGCACCACCCACTCTTTGTGGGCTGAGCAAGGCTGGGAGAAGTCATCAGCACTCCTCATCAGGCAAAGTCCCAATTAAAGAGTTTAACAAGAAAGTATGGACTAATCAAAGAGTAAAACAAAGTTAAAAATATTCATAAGTAATGAACATGAAGACATTAAGTAAGTGATGAACAGGTATCAGATACTATCAACTCTGAAAAGCATACATCCTCTTCTATTCCTTCAGGATAATGAAAATCAGAAGGCAGTTTACCAAGTTACTAAGAGCCAGCATAAAAAAAACTTTGTGGCTAATGACATTGCTTGCATCAAAAGGAAATATATGACAGGAAACTAAAACAGTAATGAAAGGATCAAGATCATTTGAAATTTGTCAAGAAAGGCTTTTATCTTTTGGAGAAAAAAAAAACTTGAGAAGAGTGGGGAATAAGTGTAAATCTATGGCTGATTCATATCAATGTATGACAAAACCCACTGAAATGTTGTGAAGTAATTAGCCTCCAACTAATAAAAAAATTAAAAAAAAAAAAAAAAGGAATTTTTACCAAAATTAAGCATGTTTTATTCAGAAGAACATTTTTCCTTTTAAGATGCACTTCTAAAATGTGTAAATGTAAAATGTATTTAATGAAAAGAAATTTTGTCAACTAGATCTTTAGCTTTGGAAATATAAGAGAGGTTTTGAAATGCTATTTTCTCTAAATCCCTTCCCTAAGTAGTCATTCCAAATACAAGACAAATAAACCATATTCTATGAGCTTATCAATCACAGAGAATCCCACAAAAATAACACACATGTACTTGAGAGATAGAAGCAATTAAAAAATTCTGACATCTCCCAAATCTGTGTAAAAATTGCTAATGCTTCAGTCTTGTCTGACTCTGTGTGACCCCATGGATTGTAACCCACCAGGCTGCTCAGTCCATGGGATTCTCCAGGCAAGAATACTGGAGTGGGTTGCCACTTCCTTCTCCAGTAAAAGATCAGGCTACCACATTAATTACACTTATTCTTGACAAGGAAAAAACATTAAAAAATCCAGTATTCTTGCCTAGAGAATTCCATGGACAGAGGAGCCTGGCAGGCTACAGTCCATGGGGCCACAAAAAGTTGGACACGACTGAGCAACTAACATTTTCACTTTTCTCTTGACCTTACAGAAAGAAGAAAATTTGACTTTGCCTTAGAGATTCTATGCAACTTTTACCTTGATGCATCTACACCTAATGAATTTTCTGAAATAATTAGCACAGTGAAAATTCACTTCTGCAGTTGTTGGTTCTTTATCAGCATGTGCAAATGACATGTTCAAAATCCAGAAGTCATGTAATAGCCAACAGTTTGGAGGAATGCCAACCAACTTCCATTTTATTACTTAATTGATCAAAGGAATATGGCTACCAGCCGTAAAGGAATATGGCTACCAGCAATAATTCACTAAATATCAAATTTACATTTATCTCAAGAACAACAGTCTAAATAAAAACAGTCCTATTTAAAGCTTGTGACATTCAAATAGGGCTCACTTCTAGCAGGCTCATTTCTTACATGACCACCTAATAAATAATAAACATCTAACCATCTGTACTTTTTTATTAAGTCATACTACTTTTTGGAAAATGAACGTGCCTATGACACTCGGTGACCATGCCAATCAGGGTAACGACTGTATTAAATGTACTCAAGCAGTGTTCCCAACATAAGGCAGCGGCAGGCCTGAACAAAAGGGGCTAACGGAGCGGAGAGTCACCAGTTACCTTCTAACAGGAAGACTGCTTGCTTGCGAAAAATTTTCACCAGTGTGTCATCCAGTTCAACCTCCTGAAGCTTGGAGATGAGCTGTTCCTCGTTGCGGCAGACCTTCTCTTGGGTGTACAGCCCATCGGGCATGACCCGCTGCTGTCCCAGCCCTATTAGGGCTACTTCCACGGCCAGCGTTAGGTAGGATTCCCCTTCTTCTAGGAATTTGTGTGCAGGTAGATGCTGGTATTCCAGAGACTTGCACTGTCCCATATTCTCTGTCACAGAAGAAATCAGAGTTCAGAAACCACTTGTGCAGATGCTCTGACAGGCACAATCTATTAATATTTTACCCAGAACTCTTAAACAAATTATTGACTTAGCTCCAAGAAAGATGGAAAACCATGTTTCTTAGGATAAAGTATATAGTTTTCCAATATCTTTTAAAAAATGACCATCAGCTGACTAAATGTGTATGTTCTGGGGGAAAGCATAGTACAAATATTTTTCTCTCATTAAAAAGGAATCACCAAAGAGAACCAGAAACCTAAGAAGAGATACTAAGAATACTTAACAGTAAACAAATCTTTAATTGACCAAGAGTAAAGTTACATGATGACTGTAATAGCTACCAATTTTTTAAAGTCTAGAATTGAAAAAATTTTCATACTTTTACATCAATGTTGTAATTTATAATAAGAACAGTAGAGAACACAACATGTATGTAACTCAATTTCATGGTCCTTTTTGTTATCAGAGTCATCAGTTGTTGAAAGAGAATGATTCTTTGAACATCGTATTATCACTGTTAAGGTGCTTCTATTTAGAAATTCTTAACAAACTTCAACTGTCAAACTCCCAAGGAAAGTGGATTCAGAGTCATACCCTCACCCGCCTGACAGAGTTTGGGTCACCAAAATCCATGAGGGCAACCACCACAGGCTAGATAATTAACTCTCCAAGCTAATCCAGTCATGGGAGCAGCAAAGGTACAAACCTTCTTCCCTGCCATATGATGTACATCCTTATTTTATATCTTTATGCTGGAAAATAGTAAGAAACACAGATAAATTCTTAGATGTACAATCACTGATTAGAAGGGAATGAATATTTTTAGGTTCTTGATACATGCTGCCAACTGTCAACTCCAAGACTTTTCCCAGTTTGAGAAGTCTGCCTAAAAAGTGGGAGTACCGTTTCCTGCTAACTGCTGGTCCTGTTAACTACATGGATTCATAAAAGAAACAGTGAAGAACAATGACCAGTGCCTAGCGCCATTCAGGGTTTAGAGGGGGGAAGCACATGAGACAAACGTCAATGTTTTTATTGTTTTATTTTTATGTTTCATTTTTACCTGTAAAATCTGAGAACACAGGGAAGGTTTCGTCGTCAGTGCGGCAGGCTTCCATAAGGCTGCTGAAAAGTGTGCCCACAGGGTCCAGGGGGTGTCCAACCCAGCCCTCCAGATTGGTTATTGAGGTTATACTTTTATGGGGTAGCTCTGTGTAAGAAAAGAGAATTGAGATATGGAGAGAAGTAGAGGAAAGAAAGGCTTTACCGTTTAATAGCAGCACCCTCACAAATTACTACTACATTCAATTCAAAATTCCTCTTTAATTAAAAAACAAGGCAATATTGTAAAGTAATTAGCTTCCAACTAATAAAAATAAATGAAAAAAAAAAGAAAAAAAAAACAAGGTTTTGTAAAACCCCAACTTGTGAACTATTTTAAGTTCTAAAGGGTCATCTGTGAATCAACATAAATGGTGTTAACTCCCAGGAAAGCTCTCAAACATCTATTTATTTATTTAAAAAAAATTTTTTTTTCATTTATTTTTATTAGTTGGAGGCTAATTACTTTACAATGTTGTAGTTGTTTTTGCCATACATTGACATGAATCAGCCATGGATTTACATGTGTTCCCCATCCCGATCCCCCCTCCCACCTCCCTCCCCATCCCATCCCTCTGGGTCTTCCCAGTGCACCAGCCCTGAGCACTTGTCTCATGCATCCAACCTGGGCTGGTGATCTGTTTAATTCATGTGTCCAGGGTACTAGGTTGACATTATTGTTTACACTATTAAATTATAATGTATGAGGAAAAATGAATTCCAATTTTTCACCTGAGAAGCTAAGGACAACTCTCCTCACCTCCTAGGAGTGGCTTTAAAGAGAACCAAGAATTCCCCCTGGAATTATCATTGGCTAACTACAACTTTATTAAGAAGATATTCTTAGAGTCCAGGCTCACTGAGTCATCTAAAATAGAGTCTAAAGAGCAGCTATACTCTGGGTCAGACTTGAACTCCCCTATCACCTTATAAGAGTCTTCCTTATCATGGATATGTAAGCCATTTAAGAGAGAAACTTTTCCACAAAGGGGAACTACAACAGAAGATAACATATAATTTGGATGGAATGCATCCTTTCCATTTTCTTCACAGAATGTTAGAACTTTAAAACTCTCAAGTTAGAGTGCTGAGAAAAAAGCTGCAAATACTTTAGGATATATCCCATTATTGTAAACAATGCAGTACTTTACATGTAAGTATTTACTAAAATAATAAATAGTAGTAGTTCGTTCTTGAAGGAAAGTACAATAAAAACTACATATTATATAAAATAAACAAGAAAAATATTGGCTTCTAAATAGCTAAAGAGCTATTCCACAAGTTCAATACTCCTTTAGAAGTCTTCTGTTTTGGACTACCAACTATTAGTACATAAAAATAAAGCATGGCCTGGCACAATGTATTATAATTTATGGAAACTGAGTAGTAGATTCCTTGGAAGGGTCTTTCCCTTCAATTTCTGTCACTGGCTTTTAATATACACAACCAGGATGAAAACAGAAACATGAGCATTACTCTTAGCAACAAGTCTGTCTGTCTGTCTCTCTCTCTCTCTTTCTCTATATATATACACACACACAAATACATATATGTGTGTATGTGTGTGTGTATTAGACTTACTGTGGCAATCATTTTAAAACATATATAAATATGGAATCATTATGTTGTATACCTGAAACTAATGTTGTATGTCAATTATATCTTTTTTAAAAAAAGTTGACATATGCCAAATATTATTGAAAATGTACAAGATATTTTATTTACTAATCTTGGCCCCATAAGAAATAACTGCTACAGCAATTTGGAATTATAACAGTACAAAAACACCTATTCTTTGAATATGGACAAACAAAAATAAAGTAGGGAAAGATATATAGATATGTAGTACTAGTAAAGAATAGTCTGAATTTAAAATTTTCATTACGTAAAGGATAAAACAGAAATGAGTCTGAGACCTCAAAGGCAGCTATTAATACCTTAACATGTGTTTCAGCTTAATCTACATGAACTAACATTTTTACATTTTGTATTTCTTAGATATTGTAACATTTAAATTAAACTCATTTTAAAAACATTTTTTAGTAAAGAGCAGTAAAGTTTCAAAACTCCAATGATCATCAAGAGCAAGCTTTCCTGTTGCAGTATAATAACTTCATTCTCTCTTAGCCTATTTTCATCCTTTCTGCTTTTCAGAAGTAAATGCCTCTTGGCCATATATTGTATGTGTTTAGGTGAAGGGAGAGATTTCAGAAAAATTTTGCAAAGGGCCAAGCAACATATTCTGCAAATATATCTGGTAACCAGTGATGATATGATGAACATGAAGAACTGGACAAAATAATGACTTTCAGGGATATCACATTCCAGTCCCATCTGAGCTCCCCCTTTCTTGGTTCATGTGGTAACTTTGGAACTTTCTTTCATCAAAAAATGATTGTTAGTTAACATTTTTAATACTTATAATATAGGGGATATAAAATATTACAACAGTCTAATCTGCAGCCCACTTCAACTTTTGATAATTTTCAGCTATACCCTAGATGTGTGTATAATTGCCCAAGGAATAAAATGAAAATATAAGCCAAAAAAATCACAACTAAAACTACTTCTCTCTGACTGAGATATAAAATTCCAGAGTAAAAACAAAACAATCATACCAAAGAAAAATAAAAAAGATCTACACGTACAAAAGAAAAAGAAGCAGAGAAAGCATACATATTTCTTTCTTCTGATCAGGGCCTTATGCATGTAATATAACTCTGTTGCTATTATTATTACTAAGTAATGCTTATTTAAAATTTAAAAGACTAATAAACTGAGACAAAGAGGAGTTAAATATGTTCTGCCAGTTGATAACTCATCAAAGGTTATTTACAGAATCTAAAAAAAATCCAGGAGTTCTATTTGGTCACTTTAAATACACATCATGTCCTGATGTACAAGTTATTACAATTAAAATGTTTTACAGTGCTTTTATATTATGTGAGGCCTGCTTTCAGCACCTAATAGGAAATAACTAGTTTAATCTTGTCTCCAGGAGACAAGCCCCCAATTGAGCCCCAATCCACAGATTAAGGTCAAGTCAATGCCTGAGGTCTCCAGCCGGGACCTCTTGCCAGAATTCAAACATAGGCAGTCTACCACTGGAGCCCTTATTGTCACAATTAAAACGTTTCTTCACAGAATGAAATATATCTGGTTAACTTGCATTTTAGGTAATTCAGACATACTACATAACTCAAACAGTTAAAAAACAAAAAAACTTCCCCCTTAAAAAATTAACTTAGGAAACTAAGAAACTTAAAAAAAAACAAAAACTTACGTTTCACAACATTCAACTGGAGAGGGAAAATGCCTAAAATTTGTCACAGATTAGCTAGCTATTAAACATTTCAAAAGAGTGGTAAGTGAAGCCATCTCCATGGCTCTAATTGTAAAAGCTCTCTCTCCCCCAAGGAATATAAAACCTAGTGACATCATCAGCAAGAATCCCATTCCAATAGAAACAAACTCCTTCACACATTCACCTTTTTTCTGAGTTCGGAACATTTCCAACTGCTTCTGTTGCTGTCGTCTTAATGTGTTAACAATAGCTATTGCTAGTCTCAGTGCTTCTCTGGGGTACCCATGAGAACGTAACGCATCCACTCGCGCACAGGCTGTAGGAACATGTTCTAAAACAGAAAGTTAAGGGGGGAAAGTTGCCATTATCAGATATATCTATAAAAAGAGGATTTAATAGTAAGATGTTTCCCCCAAAATACTATTAAAAAGACACAAGAAACCATTTCTAAACTTGGATTTGAATGAAAAACTCCTATTGCCAAGCATTCATCCATCTCCCATTGAATCCCTCAACTCTCCACCTCCCACTCCAGTAATGCTATAGAAACTAAACAAAGAAGTAAGTCATGGAAATGTCTTTCCGGTTTGGCCACTTACCATGCCAGAGGGGCCACCCGCGGGAGTCAAAGAGGGAGTTTTCAGTGTCGTCATGGTAACAGTAGTTGGTGTATAGGTCACTGCTGATAATGTGCTGCAAGTGGCTATCCTGCCAGTGGAGATCGCATGCCTCGATGGCTCGGGTGAACACTGTCCGATGTGGCCTGTTCGATGAATCTGTTTTTTCCACAATTCAGAAAGCCGTGTCAGCTATGATTCACACGTCAATAAATCAGTTTCATACCATACCATTCTGTGGCCAGATGTTCATGAACACACCCACACAGACTGTCCTGCACCCCCTAAGCAGAAGGATGGAGGGTGAATAGTCTCATGTCCTAAGTTATTAGGAGGCAAATCAGCCCAAAGAGCCACCATTCATTCTCTTGTTTTATCAAACACACACACTCTGCAGCCATCAAAGCTAAGGTTAAAGGCGTCCTGCAAAAAGAATTGTCACATCTAGTTTCCATGCCAAATACACTCAGAGGAGGCACTCAGCACAAAAATCACAGGAAAACTCACTGCTCCCCATTTCTGAGGTGCTGTGGTGGGCTGCCCTGATGGGATCAACAAACACTATGCAAGAGATGAGACACCAGCCATGGAACCTTTCAGGAAGATGCAATCAGCCTTTAAAAATATGCAGAAGGGTTGTGCTTTTGGTTGTATTTTTTAACTATATTGTGCGGTTTTGCACAATTAAAATTATTATGCTTCTTGGGATATAATGATGAAATGGCACTTTATATCCCAAAGGGCATAAATGCATATATTTAACATTTCACAAAGCCACACAACATAGCTACAAAACAAACCAGCGCACTTACCTTGCCCTACAGGCTGCCTCCTGACTCCCGTGCAGGTTCCATGACTGGTGTGACGTCCCCAGCATAGTGTATGCTGGGGCATCACAAAAGAGCAGAAGCACACACTCCGAAGAGGGTTCAAGTCTCAGGACCTGACGGAGAAAAGAAATGTTTGGGGAATAAAGGATATTCTTACCCCAACTTCTGGGATTATTCAGTTCTTCTGGAAAACATGGTTCAAATTCTACCTGCCCTCCCAGCCCTTGGGTCCCACTCCAGACTTACCTTCAACTGTGGCACAAACCTTAGAAAGAGCCTCAACTGACAATCAGGGTAACAACTATTTTTATTTATGGGTGCTTTATTTAGCTCAAGTATCATCCCTCACTGTTCTGAGACTTAACTAAATAAGAAGTAAAATCAGAGCTTCCTTAGTTGGTAAAGTTTCATCCTCCTGTCCTTGGAGTTTGGCTAAGCAGACATAAAGGAAATCACAAAAATCAAAACACACCTGAATCAAGAAAAGCTCTGAAAACTTATCCAGGCCAAACCCTCTATTCTGCTGATGGAACTGAAAATCGAGAGAAGTGACGTGACTTGCCAAGGTCACACACCCAGGCAATGGCAGTCAAGATCAAAACAGAGACAACCTCACTCCAAATTCAGCTATGTCAGCTGTTCTGGAAGGTTTCTGAATGGTTTTTAACAGAAAGAGACATTACTTCAGCTTGGTCTCAGGTGGACTTAGACAGCTGTACTTGAATGGCAGACATATCAAAATGCATGGATGACAGACAATTTGAGAGGCATAAACATTGATGTATCTGTTCTGGCCCCTGCCCAGACTTCCTGTTAGTAGCAGACAGTATACACTTTGCAGGTGGGGAGAGAAGACCTTGTATTTCATAGCCTTTGGAACCTACCAGGGCTTTTTGCAGAGCAGAATAAATATACCCCTACCCAACAAGAAACTGATTCCATGACTTCAAATACTCCAAAATCCAAATCACATGTTAAATGTTAAGCAGCTGTGCCATTTCATTTAACTCAAATCACAGAAACAGAATTTAAAATTAAAAGAAGACTTTAAAAGGGCAACGTAGTATTAGGCACACACTAAGAGAATGAAAGTCCTATCTGTCTACTTGATCCACTGTGGCATCAATTCCATTTAAAAAATTAAAATCTTAACGTTTCGTGTTTTTGTGTGACTGTAAGATCATAGACATACATAGAAGACACATACCAGACTTTTTACAGTGGTTGGCTCTAAGAGATCAATAATACCAATCATAACAAAAAAGACTAAATACTGTTTAAAAGAAAACGTAAGATACAAAGCTCTGCAATAGCACAGAAACAAAAAAATGTACACAGATAATGACTTAAAAAATTGATTTGATTAAGTATCAAAATTATGGTCATTTTTATTTTTTTTTGCCACTCAGCATGTGGGATCTGTTTCCTCAGCCAAGGATGGAAACTGCACCCTCTGCAGTGGCAATGTGGAGTCGAAACCACTGGACTACCAGGGAAGTCCTGGTCAGTTTCTTTTTTTTTCTTTTTTTCTGGTCAATTTTTATCTTATATATCTTATGTTTTTAAATTTTTTTGCAAGAGCACAGAAAACAGAGAAACAGATGATCTTAAATGGTTAGAATGATAAACACACAAATTTGTGGTAGCTAAGCTGGCAAAGTAGGAGAAGTAAAGGGCAACCCACTCTAGTATTCTTGCCTGGAAAACCCCACAGACAGAGGAGCCTGGCGAGCTACAGTCCATGGGGCTGCAAGAGTCGGACACGACCTGGAGACGAAATCATCATCATCAGCTAGTAAAGAATCCACCTGCAATGCAGGAGACCCCAGTTTGATTCCTGGGTCAGGAAGTTCCCCTGGAAAAGGGATGGGCTACCCACTCTAGTATTCTCAGGCTTCCCTGGCGGCTCAGAGGGTAAAGAATCCGCCTGCAATGTGGGAGACCTGGGTTCAATCCCCAGGTTGGGAAAGGCTACCCACTCCAGTAATTCTGGCCTGGAGAACCCCATGGACAGAGGAGCCTGGTGGGCTACAGTCCATGGGGTTGCAAAGAGCTGGATACAACTGAGCGACTAAGCACACACACATATAAAATAATATTAGTTTTTTCAATCAAAAAAGATAAAATTAAAAAAGGCTCTCATTCAGATATATTTAAAAAAAAAAAAACACTACTCTAAGGGTGTGGATTCTAATGCTGTCAACTAATTCTAAGAAATAATCTCACAAAGACGGGGCCTGATTTGTGCTTCACATTCGTTCTGATGTGCAAACACATGCAATTCTGCCCGCGGTCCCACCACGTGCACCCTTCATCCACCTGCATGGCTGCTGGGCTCTGCAGGCCCAGAGGCTCTCTGCTAGCCAGTCTGCTCAGCCCTCCAGCACAAGCACTGCAGGCTGAGCACCTGAGACCCGCTGTAGGGCTGTCTCCTCTGCCAGCCCCTCCGGATAACATGGGTGTTCTGCTAAAAGGAGGAGCCCCCGTGCTTTGAGGCACAGCAGCCATAAATTCTGCCCTTAGAAACTAGTCCTAACTGCATATCCCTAGGTCAATCCATAAATGAAGATGTTTTATCTGGAGGTTGGACCACTTCCTAAGAAGTTTTCTAAAGCCTATGGAATAGTCAAGTTTAACCAAGGGTAAAATAAACAAATGGAAAGTAAAAGTACACTGTAAAATGTTAGGATGGCAGCCACGAAGAAGCCTCTAAATATAATAAAGCCAAGAAGAGATCAAAGATATATTGCCTATGTAGATGTAAACATCCTTTTCCTAGCAATGGAAGACAATAAATGAATTGTTAAACTTGAAAATTCTGAGCCTCTACAAAAAAACTTGGGGTATAAGAGGCAGATTTATTTTCTTTGAAATTATTAAATAAAATCATCATGGGCAATAAAGATGTGACAGATTTCAAATACTGAATTCCCAAGGCAAATATCTCCAGACAAAGGAGAGCTAGACAATCATCCTTCCCAAGGCCTAAAACCTCTTTTTGATTGGACAAGTCCCTATGGAATAATACATATTATTTTCTCTCTCTGTAGAGACAGAAAACACAATGCTAACATCACATTTCATACTCAGCACTGTCCAGCTCTTTCCAGGAGTACCAACTACAGACAGAATCCGCACACACGGAAAGACAGTCTTGATTCCTGAATCCTCCTGATGTCATTTAACTCCCATTTTGCATATATCATAAATTTAAAGTCTTTCACGTTTTCTCAAAAAAGGGGGTGTGGCAGCACTAAATTACACAAAAACAGTGACAGTGAATGACATTGTTATTAGCAAGAATTAACTAAATATTTGGATGTGAAAGGAGAAAATCTGTCAGTAGCTAGCAGGGACAATGAGGGCAAGAATGACTTTTTTTAAGATGAGAAAGACTTGACCTGAATGGGTGGGCCCAACAGAGAAAGAGAAACTTTAAACACACACACACACACACACACACACAAAACGGTAGAGAAATGAGAGATAGAGGTACTTCAGAGGATATTTGGAAATGCCTGGGAGCATTAGCTGCCAAAGACTGGAAGGTACTATTAGCCTACAGTAGGTGGGAGCAAGTACGCCAGACAGTCCTTTCACAATAAAGAATGTTCCCAGTCTGAATGCCAGCAGCACTCCATTGCCCTGTAGTTCCAGGAGTGAAATGTTTACTTGCTACATTCTAAAACTAAGAATTTCTAACTGATTACATAGTATAGTATCCCAGATAAGAACTGACCAACACATAGAATAACAGTTCCTCAGGTCTCTCAATAATTTTGTTTCACATAGTAATTCACTAACCCCCATAAAATGATTAAAAAAAAAAAAAAATCAAACTAATTAGTATGCAATTTTAACACATACTAGTACATGTAAGTATTACATCCATCTGTATTCTGAGAATATGAAAAAAAAACATAGAAAGATCTTGCATAAAAATTAAAACACACATACACATTCACATCAAAACATTAAGTCCATGAGTTACAGTAACTTAAGTGAGTACAATAATGTTCCCAAATTTATTGTAAGTTACTGTTATAACCATAGATGCACAATTAAGTAGGTACAAAATGAGCACATTATCACCGTGGACTCACCTTGGTTGGCATTTGCACCCTGAGGCAGAGCATTGGTTAAGTTGGGTAATTCACTGCCATGATTTCCATCTTCCCATGGACAGACATCAACACCATTCCACTTTTTTAGCTGTTTTAACCAAATGGCCTTCTGCTCCAACTTGCAGTGGGGATTTAAAACTATACACATCCACAGAGCACCTAATTCAAAGGGAGAGAAGAAAGTAAATTTTTAAAAATTTACAAATGTCTGATCCTAATAGTTAACGATAAGTCATTTCAAAATGGACCCAAGTCTGAATTTTTATAACGCTATTTTACCTTAATCCAAGCAACAAATCTCATAGAGAGGTTAATGTAAAGAGGACAACAGAGCCCAAACTTGAACCAAAGAAGCCAAATACTGTTACACATAAAGATGAGAGATATTTCAAAGGTGATTTTAATCACCTTCCTACTTGTGTGACATTTTGGACGAAAGTCCATTCAGAATACAAACTTAAGGACCAATTTCTTACTTTAATTTACAAGCAGAGTTTATTCATGGGTGCTTTAATAAACTACTTTAAATGGTTCTTCTGCACAAAAAGTAAATTTATTCCTAAGGTTACCTTTTTACAATAAAATCATAAAGGTTTAACAATGGACACCAATAAACTATTTCCTAGTCTCCTTATAAGCATTTCCAACTTTATTATGCTTGTTCATTAGTATGAGTATCTATATAGCAACAGATCTTTCAAAAATAAAATTTACGTAAATATACTTCCCTAAATGATTTAATTAGTAACTAATCTTTATATAAATGAAATCACTAAATTTGTCTTTTTGTGAATGAAACCATTCAACGTTTATCAAAAGTTCACTTGCTGTAAAATTTTAACGAAAAGACAACCTGTGGCCTCAGATAAAATATTTGCAAACAATGCAATGAAGAAGGGCTTAATTTCCAAAATACATAAATATTTCATAGAGCTCAATATTTTAAAAAATCTCATAAAAAATGGGCAAAAGACCTAAATAAACATTTCCTCAAAGAGAACATACAGATGGCCAACAGGCACGTGAAAAGATTTCAGCATTGCTAATCATCAGAGAAATGCAAATCAAAGTTATAATGAAGTACCACTTCACATAGGTCAGCATGACTGTCATCTAAAAGTCTACAAAAAAATACTTGCTAGAGAGGGTGTGGAGAAAAGGGAACCCTCCTACACTGTTGGTGAGAAAGTTCCCTGGAGGCACAAGTAAAGCATCCGCTTGCAATGGAGGAGACCTGGGTTTGATTGCTGGGGTGGGAAGATCTCCTGGAGAAGGCTACCCACTCCAGGATTCCTGCCTGGAGAATTCCAGACAGAGGAGCCTGGTGGGCTACAGTCCACGGGGTCACAAAGCGTCAGACACAACTGAGTGACTATGAACAGTATGGAGGTTCCCTAAAAATCTAAAAATAGGGTTAACATATGATCCAGCAATCCCATTCCTGGGCATAGATCTGGAAAAGACAAAATCCCTAATTGAAAAAGATACATATAATAGACAAGACATGGAAGTAACCTAAGTAACCATCAACGGATGAGTGGATAAAGAGGATGTGATACACACACACACACATATACATACATGTATATATACATACTTGAATATATACATACACGCACACAAAGGAATGTTGAGAAAAAGAATGAAATAACGCCATTTGCAGCAACATGGATGGACCTAGAGTCTATCATACTAAGTGAAGTAAGTCAGACAAAGACAAACATTATATGGTAACACTTAAATGTGGGATCTAAAAAGTATTACAAAGAAACTTAACTTACAAAACAGACCCAGATTCACAGACATAGAAAACTTAATTACCAAACAGAAAAGGAGGGAGGGATAGCTCAGGAGTATGGGACTAACAGATATACACTACCATATATAAAACAGATAAACAACATGGATTTAACTGTATAGCACAGGGAACTACAGTCAAATATCTTATAAATACCTTAATGGAAAATAATGGAATATTTATGTATATTTTTGATTACATATATATCAGTCAGTTCAGTTCAGTGGCTCAGTCGTGTCCGACTCTTTGCGACCCCGTGAACCGCAGCACGCCAGGCCCCCTGTCCATCACCAATTCACGGAGTTTAATCAAACTCATGCCCATTGAGTTGGTGATGCCATCCAGCCATCTCACCCTCTGTCGTCCTCTTCTCCTCCTGCCCCCAATCCCTCCCAGCATCAGGGTCTTTTCCAAGGAGTCAACTCTTCGCATGAGGTGGCCAAAGTACTGGAGTTTCAGCTGCAGCATCAGTCCTTCCAATGAACACCCAGGACTGATCTCCTTCAGGATGGACTGGTTGGATCTCCTTGCAGTCCAAGGGACTCTCAAGAGTCTCCTCCAACACCACAGTTCAAAAGCATCAATTTTTCGGCGCTCAGCTTTCTTCACAGTCCAACTCTCACATCCATACGTGACCACTGGAAAAACCATATCCTTGACTAGACGGACCTTTGTTGGCAAAGTAATGTCTCTGCTTTTTAATATGCCATCTAGGTTGGTCATAACTTTCCTTCCAAGGAGTAAGCGTCTTTTAATTTCATGGCTGCAATCACCATCTGCAGTGGTTTTGGAGCCCAAATAAATGAAGTCTGACACTGTTTCCACTGTCTCCCCATCTATTTCCCATGAGGTGAGGGGACCAGATGCCATGATCTTAGTTTTCTGAATGTTGAGCTTTAAGCCAACTTTTTCACTCTCCTCTTTCACTTTCATCAAGAGGCTTTTTAGTTCCTTTTCACTCTCTGCCATAAGGGTGGTGTTATCTGCATATCTGAGGTTATTGATATTTCTCCCAGCAATCTTGATTCCAGCGTGTGCTTCTTCCAGTCCAGCATTTCTCATGATGTACTCTGCATATAAGTTAAGTAAGCAGGGTGACAATATACAGCCTTGACGTACTCCTTTTCCTATTTGGAACCAGTTTGTTGTTCCAGTTCTAACTGTTGCTTCCTGACCTGCATATAGGTTTCTCAAGAGGCAGGTCAGGTGGTCTGGTATTCCCATCTCTTTCAGAATTTTCCACAGTTTATTGTGATCCACACAGTCGAAGGCTTTGGCATAGTCAATAAAGCAGAAATAGATGTTTTTCTGGAACTCTCTTGCTTTTTCGATGATCCAGCGGATATTGGCAATTTGATCTCTGGTTCCTTGGCCTTTTCTAAAACCAGCTTGAGCATCTGGAAGTTCACGGTTCACATATTGCTGAAGCCTGGCTTGGAGAATTTTGAGCATTACTTTACTAGCGTATGAGATGAGTGCAATTGTGTGGTAGTTTGAGCATTCTTTGGGATTGCCTTTCTTTGGGATTGGAATGAAAACTGACCTTTTCCAGTCCTGTGGCCACTGCTGAGTTTTCCAAATTTGCTGGCATATTGAGTGCAGCACTTTTACAGAATCATCTTTCAGGATTTGAAATAGCTTAACTGGAATTCCATCATATCCACTAGCTTTGTTCGTAGTGATGCCTTCTAAGGCCCACTTGACTTCATATTCCAGGATGTCTGGCTCTAGGTCAGTGATCACACCATTGTGATTATCTGGGTCGTGAGGATCGTTTTTGTACAGTTCTGCTGTGTATTCTTGCCACCTCTTCTTAATATCTTCTGCTTCTGTTAGGTCCATACCATTCCGGTCCTTTATCGAACCCATCTTTCCCTGAAATGTTCCCTTGATATCTCTAATTTTCTTGAAGAGATCTCTAGTCTTTCCCATTCTGTTGTTTTCCTCTATTTCTTTGCATTGATTGCTGAGGAAGGCTTTCTTATCTCTCCTGGCTATTCTTTGGAACTGTGCATTCAAATGGGAATATCTTTCCTTTTCTCCTTTGCTTTTTGCTTCTCTTCTTTTCACAGCTATTTGTAATGCCTCCTCAGATAACCATTTTGCCTTTTTCCATTTCTTTTCCTTGGGAATGATCTTGATCCCTGTCTCCTGTACAATGTCACAAACCTCAGTCCATAGTTCATCAGGCTCTCTATCAGATCTTGCCCCTTACATCTATTTCTCACTTCCACTGTATAGTCATAAGGGATTTGATTTAGGTCATACATGAATGGTCTAGTGGTTTTCCCTGCTTTCTTCAGTTTAAGTATGAATTTGGCAATAAGGAGTTCTTGATCTGAGCCACAGTCAGCTCCTGGTCTTGTTTTTGCTGACTGTATACAGCTTCTCCATCTTTGGCTGCAAAGAATATAATCAATCTGATTTCGGTGTTGGCCATCTGGTGATGTCCATGTGTAGAGTCTTCTCTTGTGTTGTTGAAAGAGGGTATTTGCTATGACCAGTGCGTTCTCTTGGCAAAACTCTATTAGCCTTTGCCTTGCTCATTCCGTACTCCAAGGCCAAATTTGCCTGTTACTCCAGGTATTTCGTGACTTCTTACTTTTGCATTCCAGTCCCCTATAATGAAAAGGACATCTTTTTTGAGTGTTAGTTCTAAAAGGTCCTGTAGGTCTTCATAGAACCGTTCAACTTTGGCTTCTTCAGCATTACTGGTTGGGGCATAGGCTTGGATTACCGAGATATTGAATGGTTTGCCTTTGAAACAAACAGAGATCATTCTGTCGTTTTTGAGCTTGCATCCAAGTACTGCATTTCGGACTCTCTTGTTGACCATGATGGCTACTCCATTTCTTCTAAGGGATTCCTGCCCACAGTAGTAGATATAATGGTCATCTGAGTTAAATTCACCCATTCCAGTCCATTTTAGTTTGCTGATTCCTAGAATGTCGACATTCACTCTTGCCGTTTCCTGTTTGACCACTTCCAATTTGCCTTGATTCATGGACCTAACATTCCAGGTTCCTATGCAATATCGCTCTTTACAGCGTTGGACCTTGCTTCTATCACCAGTCACATCCACAACTGGGTGTTGTTTTTGCTTTGGCTCCATCCCTTTCTGGAGTTATTTTTGGAGTATACATATATATATATATATATATATACACACACACACACACCACACACACACACACACACACACACACACACACACACACACACACACACACACACACACACACACATATATATACATATAAAACCAAATCACTTTGCTATACACCTGAAAGTAACACAATATTTTAAAGCAACTATATTTCAATAAGCATGTTCACTTGTTTTTCAAAGGAAAAGCTATAATGAATTTAGAAGGCATACCTCATAATTTGAATAAGGTACGGATAAATTTATCATTGCTTTCCACATTCTTTAAAAAGGTAGCTAATTCAAGCAAATATTTCAGTTTTAAAAGTTTAAGTTTTGTGAATTCCCTGGTGGTCCAATGGTTAGGACTCCATACTTCCAGTGCAGGGGGAAGGGGCAAGATCATACAAGCCACACTATACAGCCAAAAAAAAAAAAAAACCAAAAACAAAAACTCAAATTTTACTTTATTAATTTCAAAACAAGACAGATACCAGTACTTCAATGCCATTCACAACACTTTTTCTTTGAAAAAGTGAATCTGTGCTAATTTTAATCAGTTGTGTTAACCAAGTGAATGATAAAGGTAACAATGGTCTGTTGGTTTTTTGCTTGTCCAAAAGAGATACTTTACATTCTTTCATATTTGAAATTAGCAAGTTCTTCATTTAGAGACTCTGATATTTTAAGTATCAAATAATGTCTGATATTTATATCAAAATGTTTGATATTTACATCAGAAAATAAACATGGCTGCAACCTAAGCCACAGGTGTTTACAATTTACATTTCTACATTTTAAAATGCCAATCAGAAACAAAATGTGATAGATCAAGATGAAGTAAAGCCCATTATGTCTTATCTCTTCCCATAATTACAACTAAAAACTGGATGAAGTTTAAAAAACAGTAATAGAAAAAGTATAAAAAACTGAAAAATAAACAACAGCAAGTGGCTTGTGTAAAACTTGATTGTGAAAAGGGAAACCCCCTGCCACTCAGAAACTAGACAGGGAGATCCTTGGATATCTGGTACAAAAATAGGCACAAGTACTGTCATACCCCCTGTGCCTGAGACTGAACCAATGCAGCAGAGCATCACCCCAAGAAGGTGAAACTCATGGTCTGAATATATCCAACTGACTGCACGCTTTAAAAACGAACAAAAATTTCTCTGGAGGATTATAATAGGATCTCGACTCTTATAATATTTAAAATATTCAGGATCCAAAATTACTTGGTTTACAAAGATAAAAGGGAAATGCGATCAATTCCAAAGGGAAAAACAATGAACCAGATGTTAGAATTATCAGAGACTTTATGAAACCATTATAATTATGCTCCATCAGATGAAAAGAAAGAAAGAAAGAAAAGTGGCTCAGTCATGTCCAACTCTTTGCAAACCCATGGACTGTAGCCTGCCAGGCTCCTCCAACCATGGGATCTCCAGGCAAGAATACTGGAGTGGGTTGCCATTTCCTTCTCCAGGCGATCTTCCGGACCCAGGGATTGAACATGGGTCTCCAGAGCGGGGCAGACTCTTTACTATCTGAGCCACCAGGGAAGGTAAACACTATTGACAGAAGTGAACATGAACTATAAAAAAGACCTAAACAGAAATGTTAGAATTGAAACAGTACCTGAAATAAAAATTCACTGGATAGGATTAATAGCAGAATGGGTATGACAGAGATAAATGTTGGTAAATTTGAAGACAGAAATGATTTCATCTGAAGAAGGGAGAGAAATAATCAGAAGGAAATGAACAGAGCCTTAAGAGGTGGGAAAATATAAAAAGTAACATTTGTATTATTGGAGAGCCAAAGAAGATGAGACATAGGTAACAGAAAAACTCAAAAGAAATAATTACTGAAAATGTCCCAAAACTGAAGTTAGGAATTTACAGATCAAAGAAGCTGAGCTAACCAAAAAATGCATAAACTCAAATCCATGCCCAGTGATAATTAAAATCACTGAAAACCAAAGATAAAACACTGAAAGCAGTCACAGAAAAATGAAATACTGTATAAAGCAGAACGACTCAAACAATTAGTGATTTCTCATTGGAAATTATACAGGACAGAAGACAGTGGAACAATATCTTTAAAGTGTTAAAAGAAATGTAAATATCAACCCAGACTTGGCAAAGTATCATTTATGTATGATGGTGAAATGAAGGCACTGTTAGATCAGGAAAAACTAACATGTATTGTTTATGAGACTTGATGCTGAAGCAAGTTCTTCAGGCTGAAGAGAAATAACACTAGAGGGAAACTTGAAACTGTAGGAATAAAGGGAGCACAACAGAAACAGTAAAACCTGAGTAAATAAAACGAAGTATTTTTGCCTTTTTATGTTCTTTAAGATAAGCATGACTATTGAAAGCAAAAACATGAATATTATCTTGCAGTGCTTTAAATGTATGTGGATGTATGGTGGAGCTATGCATGGTAAAGAATCTGCCTGCCAATGCAAGAGACACAAGCGACGCGGGGTTTGATCCGAGTCGGGAAGATCCTCTGGAATAGGATGTGGCAACCCACTCTAGTATTTTTGCCTGGAAATTTCCATGAGCAGAGGAGCCTGGATGGCTACAGCTCACAGGGCCATAAAGAGTCGGACACCACTGAAGTGACTGAGCACAGATGTAAAATACATGAAACCTATAACATAAAGGAGAGCAAGTAAAGGGACCCATGCGATTGTTAAGATTCTACATTCTACTTTAAGTGGCAAAACATAAACTCAAAATAAAGAGTTTAAGGTTAGGTATTTTTCTTGTAATACTAAATCATTTTTAAAAATACAAAGAAATACAAACAAAAAAGGTTAGATAAATTTAAATGAAATAATAAAAAAACTTAAAAAAAAAATCCAAAGGAGAGAAGGAAGGAGAGAGGGAACAAAGGAACACAAATGGAGAGGCTACAGCAAATAAATGATAAAGTGATAGGCCTAAATTCAACCACATCAATAATTATAATAAATGTAAATCATCTAAACATACCAATTAAAAGAGATGATAAAATCAGATTAAAAAAACAAGACCTAAGTAATTAGCCTCCAACTAATAAAAAAATTAAAAAATAAATAAATAAAATAAAATAAAAATTTCAAGATAAAAAAAAAATAAAAAAAAAATAAAAAATAAAAAAACAAGACCTAAAACAAACAAACAAACAAAAAACAAACAAGACCTAACTCTATGCTGTGTACTAGAAAACCCACTTCAAATAAAACGACATAGATAAATTAGATGGAAAAGGATGGAAAAAGATACACTATGTAAACATTTTCAAAATAAAGTTGGAGTGCCATATTATTATCAGACAACAGTAGACTCTGGGACAAGACGTACTACACCAGATAAAGTGAAACACAGTATGAGAAAAGGGTCATTTCCCCTAAAACCATAACAATCCTAAATGAGGATGCTGCACCTAACATTAAGACTTCGAAGTATATGAAGCAAAAACCAACAGAGCTGAAAGAAGAAATAAATAAATCCACAAATGTATTTGGAGATCTCAATATTTCTTTCCCAATAACTAATAGAACTAGTAGATAGAAAATTAACAAGAATAAAGAACAATCTAATTGACATTTACAGACATGCCACTTAACATCAGTAGAGAAAAAACAAAACTAAATCCTATATTTTCTAAAACGCACAGAGAATATTTACAACATTTATGCATAGAACATTCATAGTCCATATTTTGGGCCATAAAACAAATGTTGACAAATATTAAAGAAATGAAACTATACAAAGTATAAATCAGTAACAGGAAGATATTCAGAAAAATCCCCAAATATCTGGGAATTAACACACTTCTCAATAATTAATGAGTAACAGAAATCACAAAAGAAAACAGAAGATACATTGTTCTGAATGAAAATGCAAACAAAATATTTCAAAATTTGTGATGTACAGCTATAAAGAGTTTAGAAAGACAATTACAGTATTAAATGCTTATATTGGAAAAGGAGAGAAGATTCAAACCAATAATCTAAATATCCAACTTAAGAAACTAGAAATAGAATGAGAAATCAAAGCCAAAGCAAGCAGAAGAAAGAAAACAGCAGACCAGAAATCAATTAAATGGAAAACCACCCCCTAAATTTTGTTTAATGAAACCAAAAGCTAGTTCTTAAAAAAGTTAATGAAGCTGTAATCAGTCTGACTAAAAAACAGAAAAGACAAACTATGAGCATAAGGAATAAAAAGGGCGCATCACTGAAGATCCTGGAGGCCTTAAAAAGGTTCATAGAGGAATGCTATGAACAGCTCTATGCCCATAAATTCTATTAGATGAAAGGGACAAATCCCTTGAAAAATCACAAATTATCACAGTTCTCTCAAGAAAAACAATAATCAGAATAGCTTTAAATTGAAAACTCCAACAATGCAGGTCGAGATGTTTCCCTGGAAAATTCTGCCAAACAGTAAAGAAAGAAATAACACCAATTCTATAAAATATCTTCCAGAAAAAAGAAGAAAGGGAATGGTTTTCAATTTATATTATGAGGCCAGCATTGCCCTGATAGCACCAGACCCCTCCCCCCCAAAAAAACACCAAGTAAATATTACTACATAAATAAAATAAAACACTGCAACAAAATATTCGTAAATCTAATTAAGAAATACATGAGGAAGAAAATTGATCCATATATTCAACATAACCCTACTCAAAACCCCAGCAGGCATCTGTGTACAGACTGACAAAAACAGAGAATAACCAAACAATTTAAAGAATAAAAAATTTGGAGGTCTCCCCAGCACCTGATTCTGAGACCTTCTAAAAATTAAGAGTAATCAAGAGAGTACACGACTGTGAAACAGCAAGTACATATATCATTGTAAAGATCAATTCAAGGTTCAAAGTCAATTCAATGAAGAAGAGATAATTCTTTTTATAACTAGTGCTACAACAATTGGATATTCACATAAAATGTACTTAAATCTATAATGTGCAGTTTGTTAATAAATCTATAATCACAGTTTGTTAAAAAATTAACTGAATTAACTTACTAAAAATTAACTCAAAATGGATCATGGACTGCAGCCCATCAGGCTCCTCTGTCCATGGAATTTTCCAGGCAAGAATACTAGAGTGGGCTGCCATTTCCTACTCCAGGGGAATCTTCCTGACCAGGGATCGAACCTGCATCTTTTGTGTCTCCTGCATGACAGATGGATTCTTTACCCCTAGCACCACCTGGGAAGCCCAACCATAAAACTTCTGGAAAACATTTTTGTGAACTTAGGACTAGGCAGAGATAATCTTATGTAAATATCAAAGCATAACTTATGAAAGATAAAATTTATCAAGTGAATTTCATCAACATAAAACTTTTTGTGTTACAAAAAATACAATACAAAGAGAATGAAACGACAAGCCACAGATAGGGAGAAATATGTGCAAATCATATATCTGACAAAAAACTTGTATCTAGAGTATGTAAAATTTGCTCTAAACTCATCAAGAAAATAAGTAATTCTAGTACAAATGGGCAAAAAAAATTGGAAAAAACACTTCACTAAAGAAGAAACACTGATGGTTGAGGACTTCCCTGGTGGTCCAGTGGTTAGGAATCCACCTGCTAATGCAAGGGATATGGGTTCAATCCCTGGTCCAGGAAGATCCCACATGCTGTGGGGCAACTAAGCCCATGTGCCACAACTACTAAGCTTGCTCTGGAGCTCACATGCCACATCTGCCGAAGCTCATGTGCCCCGGAGCCTCGCTCTAGAACAGAAGTCACCACAATGAGAAACCCGCATGCTGCAGCTAGAGAGTAGTTTCTACTTGCTGCAACTAGAAAAAGCCCGCACGCAGCTATGAAGACCCAGCAAAAATAAATACATAAATTTTTTTAAAAAGATACACAGATGGAAAACTGCTGATGAAAACATGCTAAACATCATTAATCATTATGAAAACAGAAACTGTTGCTGATGACACGATACTATACATAAAAAATCCTAAGGATACCACCAGAAAACTACTAGAGCTCATCAATGAATTCAGAAAAGCTGCAGTATACAAAATTAATATACAGATCTGCTACATTTCTATACACTAGCAATGAACTATCAGAAAGAGAAATTAAGGAAGCAGTCTCATTTACTGTCACATCTGAAAGAAGAAAATATCTAGGAATAAATCTACCTAAAGATGTAAAAAGGACTTCCCTCATGGCTCAGATAGTAAAGAATCAACATAACCCTACTCAAAACCCCAGCAGGCATCTGTGTACATACTGATAAAAACAGAGAATAACCAAACAATTTGAAGAAAAAAAAATTGGAGGTCTCCCAAGCCCTGAGTCGGGAAGTTCCCCTGGAGAAGGGAATGGCTACCCACTCCTGTATTCTTGCTTGGAGAATTCCATGGACAGAGGGGTCTGGCGGGCTATAGTCCATGGGGTTACAAAGAGTTGGACAAGACTGAGTGACTACCACTTTCACTAAAAAGGTAAAAGACCTGTACTTGGAAAAACTGTAAGGGGCTAATAAAAGTAATTGAAGATGATATAAACTGATGAAAAGACAGAACATGTTCTTGGATTGGAAGAATTAATACTGTTAAAATGACTATACTCCTGAAGGCAATCTACAGATTCAATGCAATCCCTATCACAATTCCAATGGCTTTAGTATAAAAACACAAAAGACCCCAAATACCCAACACAATCCCTGACTTCAGTCTATACTATGAAGCTACAGTAATCAAAACAGCATGGTACTGATATAAAAACCAGACACACAGATCAATGGTACAGAGTAGAGAGTCCAGAAATAAACCTATGCACTTATGGTCAATCACTCTACAACAGAGGCGGCAAGAATGTACAACGTAGAGAAGACAGTCTCTTCAGTTACCAGTGCTTGGAAAACTAGACAGCTACATGTAAAAGAATGAAATCAGAACATTCTCTAACACTATATACAAAAATAAACTCAAAATGGATTAAAGACCTAAATGTAAGACTGGATAGAAACCATGAAACTTCTAGAGGAAAATACAGGCTGAACATTCTTTGACATATATCATAGCAGTATTTTGGGGGGGGATCTTTCTCCTAAAGCAAAGGATATAAAAGCAAAAATAAAAAAAATGGGACCTAACTGAACTTCAGAGTTTTTGCACAGCAAAGGAAACCGTTGACAGAACAAGAAGACAACTGACTGAATGCAACAGAGTATTTACAAAGGGTAAGATCAATAAGGGGTTAACAGGTAGCATATATAAACAGCTCATACAACTCAACATAAATATAACAAACAACTTCATTAAAAAAATGGGTAGAAGAACTCATTAGGCATTTCTCCAAAGAAGACATGCAGATGGCCAACAAGCATATGAAAAGATGTTTAATAGTACTAATCATCAGAGAAAGGCAAATCAAAACTATAATGAGATACCATCTTGCACCTGTCAGAGTGGCTATCATCAAAAAGAACACAAATATTTAACAAATGGTGTTGAGGATGTAGAGAAAAAAGAACTGGCATATACTGCTGGTGGGGAAACAGACTGGTGGAACACTATGGAAAATATTTATTAATAGCATGGAGGTTTCTCAAAAAAACAAAAATAGAACCACCATATGATCTAGCAATTCCACTCCTGGATATATATCTGAAAGAAAACAAAAACACTAATTCAGGAAGCTATATGAGCCCTAATGTTCATAGCGGTATTATTTACAATTGCCAAATATGGCATCAACAAGATAAGTTCATCAACAAAAGAATGGATAAAGATGTAGTATATATACATAGAATGGAATACTGCTCAGTCATAAAAAAAGAATGAAATAACACCATTTGTAGTAACATGGATAGACTTCAAGGTATTATGTCAAGTGAAATAAGTCAGAGAAAGACAAATACTGTATGATAGCACTTACATGTGAAATCTAAAAAAATACAATAAATTAGTGAGAATAATGAAGAAAGAAGCACATTCACAGATAAAGAGAACAAACTGTTAGCTACTGGGGGGAGAATGATGGGAAGGGGCATTACAGGGATAGAGGAGGTAAGAGGTACAAACTATTATGTCAAAAACAAGCTACATGGATACACTGTACAATGTGGAGAATACAGTCGATATTTTGTAACTATAAATGGACTAGCTATAATCTTTAAAAATTGTGAATCACTATATTGTATACCTGTAACTTACACAATATTATACATCAACTATACTTCAATTAAAAAGTATGAGAAACCATTACTATTATTATAAAGGTTAAAATTAGAAAAAGAAATTTTAAATCTGAAAATACTGCTGGCAATCAGAATGCTCATAATTGCTGCTGTGAGCGCAAAATGATATAGGTGCCCTGGAATATGGTTCAGCAGTTTCTCATTAAATTAAACATTTAGCATATGACCCAGCAATCCTACCTCTCAGGATTTGCCCAAGAGAAACGAAAACTTAGGTTCACACAAAAACTTTACAACAACGTCTATAGCAGTTCTATTCGTAAATGCAAAAGACTGTCAACAACCTGAATGTCCTTCAACCGGTGAATGGAAGAACAAACTTGGTATATTTATATAACAGAATACTACTTAGCAACAAGAAACAAGACGATTGAAATACACATAACAACTCAAATGCACTATACTAAGTGAAGGAAGCCAGAATCAAAAGTGTACATATGTGTACATACAAGTACACACACTTTATTATTCCATTTATATGACACTTTCAAAAGGCAAAACTAAAGGGACAGAGTAGACTACCAATGCTAGGGACAGGGAGTAGGTGATGAACTGATTATTAAAAAAATGGTGTGAGGGAATTTTGGGAGGCAATATAAGCATTCCACATTTTCACTGATCACATGACTCTATGCTTTTGTCTAAACTCAAAATTGCACATTAAAAATTTCAGGTGTATAAATTTCAGGTGTATATATGCTCCAGTTAAAGCATCTATTTTGCAGTATAGTTAAGAATTTTACTGTATGTAACAAAAAATATTTTTAAATTGCTAATTAATATGTGGATCAAACGATTTTATCTCTTGGTACGCAAAGTCCTAGTTATGAGTGTCCTCTCTGCAGGATTTCTCTACAAGTCAACGGACATCAGTATCTTATTAACTGTATGCATTTCCCGTGCCGAGAACCAGAAAAATCAGCTTCAAATGAAACATGACTACATAAAACATGACCACACACTGTCACAAAGCAAGGGACAAATCAAAGCAGTATCCAAAGAAACTGTAAGTGACAGCTTTCCCTATGCACCCACTGAGATACAACTTGACCAGGATTTAGATTTTGAACTGATGGACAACATAGCAACACAAACACAGAAAGACACATGGTAATAATTAAATCTAGTGAACGCTATACACACTGGGTCAAAAATCAGCATTTCTACTTATAAAACTATACTGAATTCATTTTCTAAACCGTAAAATCATCTTTTAGAAGTGAAATCATAATATTCAACAGATGTTTCAGAATTAAGAACTTTGCATATTTTTCTGCCAATGTGTTTTAATATTGTAATTCTACCACTCTTAAGTGAACATCAGATAAAACTAAAATTAAAAAGTTGCTCTAAAATAGAGAGCAGTGGGAAGCTGCTGTGTAACACAGGAAACTCAACCCGGTGCTCTGTGACAGCCTGGAGGGGTAGGATGGGGAGGGTGGGAGGGAGGTCCAAATGGGTGGCGACACAGGTATACTTACGGCTGATCCACACTGTTGTATGGCGAAACCAACACAACACTGTAAAGCAATTGTCCTCCAATCAAAAAAAGAAGGAATTAAAGCAAACAAACAAACAAACAAGAAACTGCTCTGAAAGTATCAGGTTGTTAGTAAAGAATCAAGGTCATATGTAAAAGGGCAACCAAGTAAATTAATATTGACAAATAACATGATGTAAATGTCTATCCAAAATAAGTTTATTTATTTTTAATGTGCCTATTTTGTAACTCTATAATTCTGCATTTCTTTCCACCTGTGTGAACTGTAATTTATTTTGGAAATCAGCTTAAAAGCACCCACATGCCAAATAAAAGCTAAGATAGAATCAGTTTTGAATTAAATGCAAAAATTATATATCTTAACATATATATGTATCTCAAATCTACTGTTTTTCACATTCAATTTCTTTTCCTTTTTAAAGATATAAGTGCAATACAAAGTTTTAAAAATAGAATCAAAAACAAAATTTATCCTAAGCACTGGGTTTTCCTGAAGTAACTCAAAGATAAAATTAGGAAAATACTAATCAATGTATACAATGCTGAAGGACTGATTGACTTGCCTATGAAAGATGTGACAAGGTGATAAGGATCCAATGAGCTCCACTTTCACTTGGTGAAAACTCAGTTTATAGAAGCTAGCACAATACTGACAAAGCATATAATTCCACTTTTTAAAAAAGTTCCTTTGAGGAAATAAATGTAGGAATACCAACTATAACTTTAATTAAATAATCATTATTACCACTAATGTCACCATTTCTTGGGTGCCTATCATGTGCTATAGGCCCTATATTAAGGGCTTTACAAATGTTTTTCATTAACTTACTACAATAATCCTTTATGATCAGAAATAATAATCTACATTAAAGATGAGAAAACTATAATGCAAACAGATTACAAGATCTTAAAAACAAAATGTTAAATACTCTTGAAAACTTTCAACAATGATTTCTATGATTCGAGGAAAACTTCTAGCTATAAAACTAGATTTTCATGCTTACATTTCTCTAATAAGAAAATTTCCGTTGCAGAATGAGAAAAAAAATTTTTTTAAGCCAAGCCTTTATTAAATTGCCAGTTACATTCTTTTGTTGCTCACCTCCCTAAAGAGAGGTTTCACCCTGAAAGGATGCTCTTAACGTTCGACTCAGGTTCAGAGCTTTAACAGATACGGCCTTCTATCTGAACCGTCACCACTACAGAAGCCGTCATTAGCCTTAATAACCAAGTTAACCAAACTGAGTAAGTCATCCGCCAAATTTTATTAATTTAGAGTCCCACTTTGAGCATTTATCTCCTTCCCTTCCAACACACTCCTGAAACATCTGTAGCTTTAAAAATAAAGCTCTTTGATGATTAAACACTTCATTCTGCTGTCCCTCAAAAATATAAAGCCTTTTTAAAGGACTCAACCAAAAATAGGACAGAGTACTGAGCAAAACTTAGCATTTCCAGCACCCAGCAGACAACCTGGCATCTAGAAAGTACTGCTGGTTTTTTCACAAAGGACACTTAATTATTTGCTATGAATTACAATGAAAACAAATTCAATACTTTTAAATTGCTTTCCCAGCTTCAATGCCTCAAAGTATATAAAAGCAATTATCAAACCACTGGTGTGTGCATCATTCAGTTTCTGAATTATCCATGGCACATTTCAGCTCTAGTTCGGTTTCTTCACCACCCAGCATGCTTTTACTCTCCTTTCCACTACTCCACCTAATCTGCACTCCGTGATCTCAGCAAAAAGATGCACTGTAATCTACAAGCCAAAGTACAGCAAAATGAGGAAGGCAGCTCCCCTGAGATGAAGGAAAACAAAACCTTTTTTTCGCACAAGGTGAGTGGTTCCAAACCATTCAGTGGTCTTAAATCTGTTTACATCCTATACTGACCCAAAGAGGCAAATAACAAGGACAGAAATCACAGAGGCAGACGACAAATCACCACAAAGGCCTCTATAATCACTTTTGTATTTCATCAGTCACACTGTCAATGGACAAGCACACTCGCTCCCAGCAAAAGAGGGTAACAAGAATTAATGAATTTTAAATGACCTGAAGGCCAGTTTTGTCCATCAAATTTTCGATGTACAACCATCATTTTGTCCCACATACTCAGTGTTTTACATTTCCAACCAGAAGAAATGTTTGATCAACAAACTTTGATCTGGAAAGGACAAGATATGGATTACCAGCCACAAGACCTTGGGCAAGGCCACTCTGTCTCTCTGTGGTGGAAGTCCCTGATTAAACAACAGGGTAATAATTTCTACCTACTTTATAGAGCTATTTACACTAATATGTGCAGAAATGTTCTGAAAATGCAGAGCTCTACCCACAACCAAAAGGTGCATTCCAGCAAACCTCAGTATATTCAACTCTGAATTTGAGAAATTCAGAGAATTTGTGGAAATTGAGACTCAAAAGGTGAAAACAGGATTGAAGGACTCCACTTGTGATTCTCTGAACACCCTTAAATATTTCTACATTTAGTAAAATAAAACAATTAAGAGCATATTAAACAAACAAGGTACCAGTGACATTAAACACTTAGGCTAATCATAACAGGTTATTGTGCGTAGTCACTCAGAGATCTGAGATGCTTTGGTAAATTCACCCTTGACTACATGAACAGAGGAGGCCTTTTTCAAACTGATTCCCAGCCCTACAGGGTTCTATAACATTTTCTCTGCCCGTGACAACTTCATGCCAAAGGATGGGCATGGAGTGGAGTGCTGAAGTCTGAGCATTCTCCCCTCAGCCTCCCTTCCCCTCCCCCTCTTTCCGTAGCATCTTGGCCAAAACTTGCAGTTCACCCTGCCTCCTTTATAGTGTCGGTGCCTAGGGTTCCAGTCTTTTACAGGAACTCAAACGTCATCAGAACCCAAACTCTTATTTTTGGAGGGGAAAAACCTAGAAACCAAACCAAGTGAAATTTGGTGTAAGGAGAACATGAAGGCGAGGGGAAAATACCTTAAAAGTATTAAAAATGGAGATGTACAATACTCTAGGATTGTTTTACACTATTTACTAGTAATACAGATTCAATTTTGACAAACACCTGACTTAGTCCAACAGAAGGGATAAAGTTAACTGAAATAACAGAAATTTGTTTTTACACATTATTTTATTCTACACTGCTAAAGATATTTGGTATTTGGAGGATAACCAAAAGAAGAAGCCTGAAGTATTGTAAGATATATAATCACTGTTCTGGTTATCTGTTACTATGTAAAAAAACTATCCTAAACTTACTGGCTTAATATAACAATGTATCATTACATCTCATGATTCTGTAGGTCAGAAATTCTCTCCTTAGTTTTCCTGTGTCCCAACACTGCCTCTCTATGTGGACAGTGTGGGACTTCTTATAGCATGGCAGCCTCATGATAGACAGATTTTTTGCATGAAAACTCAGGGCTTCAGGATAGAACCTTTTTAGAGACAGTAAGTAGATACTGCCAGACACTTAAGGACTGGGCCCAGAAACTGCCCAGGACATCTAATGTCATATTTTGTTGATCAAACATCTACAAAAATGAGAAAACGCAGACCCCATATCTCAATGAGAGAGTAGCAAAGCATCTGTGGCCACTGTAATCTATCACAATTACCAGGACATAACTCTGCTAGATTACAAAATGGAAAAGTATTTACCAGTGGGTATGAGAATGTTGTTAGTTACAATTATCAAATCCAAACAAACCACTCAACATAAGAAAAGAGCTGCAAATCAAGCAAAAAACAAAAAAGTCACTACGCATAAAAGGTATCCCAACACACAATATTAAGTGCTGATTTGTATGTTAATTTCTATCCCTTCAAAAAAAATCCTAACAATATGTTACACATGTTAACTTTCTAAACAGAGCCCACATTTATTAATGTAAATGTATTTTTAATGTAAAACTACATTTAGTTTTACAATATCCGTTTTTAGGGTACAAAGATCACTTCATCTAGTTCAGCTAACATATTTCTAAAAGTGAATGACATCTTTACTTATCCACTTGCTGCTGCCATGTACTGAATACACTTCACACTAACCCTGTGAGAACTATTTTACATACATTATCACATTTCACCCTCACAGAAAGACTCACTTTGCAAATAACTAAATGGAGGTTCAGAGACAAGTAGAAATGGAGTGCTGCTATTAAAGATAGGAGCCAGAGTTTATTACCAGGGCCCACACTACCCTAAAACTAACATTCTTAAACACTACGGTGTTTAGCCTCCTGCCCAGACACATGGTCAAAAAGCACCTCTGTAAGCGAGGCTTGCTATGTGCAGTTAGCATATATGAATTCTAAGATTAATGATTTTAGTCTTTTGACAGAATCATTGATCCACTCCTCATATTTTAGCAGGATAATACAAATGGTATACTATTGTTGAAAGTTATGAGGTAGTCTTAAATGTACAACTAATAAACCCTGTATTTTATTTAACTATATTCTTACAAACTTACAACATGTTGCATATACAGAATCACACCCAACGAAAATCTACACAGGTCCGTCTAAAAAGGTCTAATTAAACAAATGAAAAATCTGCATTTTTCAGAACTGACAGGCATAGCAAATAAGTAATTTCACTGCAGATTAAAACAGCAGATAAACAATCAAGAGCTCAACTTACAATTCAAGATTGATTATTCAAGTCATATCTCTGAAAATATGATGATGTACTATTACGAGGCCTCTTAGAGTGGACTCATATCAGCATTTCTGGGAGAATGCACTTGTGACTTGAGTGTGGTCTTTGCCTGCTGGTGTATTGCTGGGTGGAGCACTACGATACGTGACTGAATAAATCAGCTGGCCACTCTCTATCTCCTGCTATTTCCCACAGACAATAAAAATTGCTTTTAACGTTCTTTCTACGTCATGAGTTTCTGTTAATATGCAAATAAATTTATTAATTAATGTGAAAGCTAGACATTTTCTATAAAAGACATTTTGGAATTCCAGGTATTTTCCAGAAGATACTGTGTATAATGCTACTAGAGAGAGCACAGGGGCAGCGATGGTGAGAAGCAGGGGACAGAGGGGCAGGGCAATCAACATCACTTCTCCAAAGATGAGAAGAAAGGTCAGTGATTCCCTTCTTCCTCTGTCTCAAAGGTGGAAAATGGAAGACTTTCATACGGAAAATTTAATTTCTACTTTTTAATATGTTTATTCTTATGAAATAGTAGTAGGCAAAGTAAGACAATCACTTTTAGTATTTCCCAGGGTTCCATAGTTATAAAACAATTCATAATATTTATCGTATTTATTTTTGTTCTCAGAGGCTATTACAAGAGGATAGAATTTCATGCATGATCCAATTAACTAATTATACTTATTTAGAGGCCATGAAATGCCTAATTGCAGTCACAAATAGAAGATCACTGGCATAATTAGTTGTGCTAGCAAAACTGTAGTCACAAAATTTCTTCAGTCAGACCACACAAAAATTGTTGACCCTAATTATGGTATCGTTCTCAGTACACTTCAGGCTTACTTGTTAGTAACTCATGTTTGGAAAATAAATTTAACTGATAAAAACATTCTCTTTACTTGAAATGCAGTATGCTATTTCCTAACTCACTAAAAGACTTCTAGGGAAATTTCAAAATAAAGCCTCAGAGACACTGTAAAGACATAGTTTTTGAGATTACTTAGGTCAAACAGCATAAGGGCATACAATCAGTTATCATTTAACCAGGCTCTGAGAAAAGACTGAAGTAGAATAATCACTTCTTTTGTGGTCAAGATAGAACATAAACCACAGATATTTCAAATCAGCTAACTGGTATTCTGGATAACGTTCCTTTCAGGCAAACCTGGGGCCCTCATCTAATTAAAATGTAGCATTCCCATCCCATCTGACTTGTCAGTGCTCAGTTCAGTTCAGTTCAGTTGCTTCCGACTCTTTGCGACCCTATGAACTGCAACATACCAGGCTTCCCTGTCCATCACCAACTCCCGGAGTTTACTCAAACTCATGTCCATTGAGTCGGTGATACCATCCAACCATCTCATCCTCTGTCATCCCCTTCTCCTCTCACCTTCACTCTTTCCCAGCATCAGGGTCTTTTCCAATGGGTCAGCTCTTCGCATCAGGTGGCCAAAGTATTGGAGTTTCAGCTTCAGCATCAGTCCTTCCAGTGAACATTCAGGACTGATTTCCTTTAGAATGGATTGGTTGGATCTCCTTGCAGTCCAAGAGTCTCTCAAGAGTCTTCTCCAACACCACAGTTCAAAAGCGTGAATTCTTCGGTGCTCAGCTCTCTTTATAATCTAACTCTCATATCCATACATGACTACTGGAAAAACCATAGCCTTGACTAGACGGACCTTTGTTGGCAAAGTAATGTCTCTGCTTTTTAATATGCTGTCTAGGTTGGTCATAATTTTTCTTCCAAGGAGTAAGCATCTTTTTATTTCATTGCTGCAGTCACCATCTGCAGTGATTCTGGAGCTCCCAAAAATAAAGTCTGCCACTGTTTCCCCATCTATTGGCCAGGAAGTGATGGGACCGGATGCCATGATCTTAGTTTTCTGAATGTTGAGCTTTAAGCCAACTTTTTCATTCTCCTCTTTCACTTTCATCAAGAGGTTCTTTAGTTCTTCTTCACTTTCTGCCATAAGGGTGGTATCATCTGCATATCTGAGGTTATTGATATTTCTCCCAGCAATCTTGATTCCAGCTTGTGCTTCTTCCAGCCCAGTGTTTCTCATGATGTACTCTGCATATAAGTTAAATAAGCAGGGTGACAATATACAGCCTTGATGTACTAGTTTTCCTCTTTGGAACCAGTCCGTTGTTCCATGTCCAGTTCTAACTGTTACTTCCTGACCTGCATACAGGTTTCTCAACAGGCAGGTCAGGTGGTCTGGTATTCCCATCTCTTTCAGAATTTTCCACAGTTTATTGTGATCCACATAGTCGAAGGCTTTGGCATAGTCAATAAAGCAGAAGTAGATGTTTTCCTGGAATTCTCTTGCTTTTACGATGATCCAGCAGGTGTTGGCAATTTGATCTCTGCCTTTTCTAAAACCAGCATGAACATCTGGAAGTTCATGGTTCAAGTACTGTTGAAGCTTGGCTTGAAGAATTTTGAGCATTACTTTGCTAGCATATGATATGAGTGCAATTTGCAGTAGTTTGAACATTCTTTGGCATTGAACATTTCTTTGGGATTGGAATGAAAAATGACCTTTTCCAGTCCTGTGGCCACTGCTGAGTTTTCCAAATTTGCTGGCATATTGAGTGCAGCACTTTCACAGCATCATCTTTTAGGATTTGAAAAAGCTCAACTGGAATTTCATCACCTCCACTAGCTTTGTTCATAGTGATGCTTCCTAAGGCCCACTTGATTTCACATTCCAGGATGTCTGGCTCTAGGTGAGTAATCACATCATCATGATTATCTGGGTCATGAAGATCTTTTTTGTACAGTTCTTCTGTGTATTATGTGTCAGTGCTACTGGGCCAATATTCACAACTCATCAAACACCAGCTGACCTCACTAGGACTTGGTTCTATAGGAAATGACCAAACCAGCTTCTCTACCACTCACCACCCTTCTCCTTTTTAAGGGAGGAAAGGAAAGCCAGAAAAAAACAGAAAAGGGCACAATGACAAATTATCTTAGTTTGGGATGTGAAAGGGCAGTCAATAGTGAGGAGAAGGAATGTGAAGCGTGGGAACCTGCAAGAACATCTGACATGTGCTCTGCACTGGCTGCTTACCTGAACTGTCTTCACCAACAGTGGCATGGTTCGTCCGCCAGCCATGATTCCAAGTCTATACAAATCTAGTACTGAAAATACTCCACAGGTCTTCAGGGTGCCTCTCTCCTACAAATTCCCACTGGGCCCACCTTCTCAACCTAGACAAAAGCCTTTTGGAATGAGAATGAAAGTGTTGTGTAAGGAAACTGGGGTTCTATCTAAGATAAGGAACCTGTCCAGGACTACACAATTAATAAATATGAGGATCAGAATCCATACTTAAAGAGCATCTGGCTCCAAGAACCCTCTTCTTTATATTCTAGTTGTAGGCTCTAAAAATGGAAACAATCCTGATTGTAGACAGAAATCATCTCAATTTGCCCCTTTGAAAAAGCATGCCTTGTTAAATGTGGTGAAGAATTTACATTGAATTTTTATTGAACTTTTGAATATATATTACAAATCGATATGGATCATGACTTATATGAAATATATTACATCTAACCTCAAAATTTTCTGAAACACATCCTATATTATATAACCTCACTTCTGTTGTCTTACTTGGGCTGCTTTTTATTTTCACTTGCTCATTCTAAAAGTTCCGACACAGCAGTGCCTATACCACAGGCCACTATAAAGAGTAGGTTCACGTTAATCTGCCTACTGTACTGGTAAGGTCTTACCAGTCTACCACATTTACAGAAAAGTGCTTCCCTGAGCCACTGGTACAACAACCTTCCTTACACTTACCATGGAGAACCCAATTTAGGACAATAGATAATCAGGAGCCCTATCAGAAATAATCAATGGCTTTGACTATAGAATACCGATGATAGGTAAATACTTCAGCACTGTAGCTATGTAAGAACCCTAAAGAAATAAATTTATGGTATTGTACTCTGTCATACTGGAACTGCAATTTTACTTATAAAACAAGTTTTTAATACACTGACTTTTCTATAGAGTTCAGAAAGAATCTGTGATGTGTACCGAGTTTCTGGAAGAACAGAATGTTTCATTTTGCTCTAATTCATTCTATTACCGAATTACACTTTGATGTATTGGTCTTGACAAGTGCTTCATGCTGATTGTATTGTGCATGATAGTATAATCACTTCCCATGCATTTCCCACTGGCTGGCTGATTAATGCAATAGATTACCTGTAGCACTGATGGCAAGGGGGAATCATTGCCCTTCTATACCCTAAACTGTGTTTATATTTCAGTGTGCATGTGTGTGTGTTCCTCAGTACAAAGGCGCCCGGGAAGATTCCTCTGTATACGGGCAGGAAGGTAAGAAAAACCAGAAGGGTAGGAAAGGAAAACTGAGGACACAGTGAAGATCAATGCCTTTCAATCACTGTTTTCAGTACATCAAAAATGCTTACCTCTTAATGCTTCCAAACAGATGTCTAGCATTACACTTTAATTATTCATTCACTTTTTATTCACAAATATTGACTGAGCATTAACTCTAGGTATATTTTCTTCTCACTTTTACTGGATAACGAAAAAATGGAATCATTTTTAGTGTTCTATTAGTAGACAAGAAGGAAAAATGTGGCATGAGATTATTAAATGGATGCTAATACAAGGATTTACAAGGATGGCCATGAAATTAGTTTAAATGCCCCAGAATAAAGACAGCAACTGACCTTGGACTACTAATATTAAATATAGATGGTAGTTTAATAGCTTCAAAACAAACAAAACATCTCTCAGAATATTTGGTCTATACAGGATCCTAAGTTCAGCAAAGAGCATTTTCTGTGCATAATCAACATGTATGGCTAATAGGTGCCTGGATATATTAATCTCATCTTTAAATGTGTGTGTACTGGGAGCAGAGTAGGGAAGAAGTAAGACTCCTGTGCTCTTAGCATCATTTGGAAAGCATTCCTCCTAATAGAATTTTCTCCCAGTTTCTAGCTTATATTTGATTTAGGTGTCCTATTTTGGCTCCTCCTGTATAACCCCCTCAGCCCTTGCTCTCCACAAAAGAAGACTGTAGCTTCCAACCCAAGCCATTTCAAGACTGTTTTTCACTGAAGTCTAATTCCTAATTTATGAATGATTCTCACACTGTCCTCCAGGTTTGCTGAAGCAAATTCTGAAATTTACTAAATTATCCAAAATGGGGCTGGGAAGCACAATGTGAGAACAAGGTCCAGCTGGTCATAGCTCAAAAACCACAGATACGTGGATTTCCATTGCAAAGGTCATCTTTGCTCACAGAGTTGAGTGAGTTAGCCACATTTTGCACAACCACTACTATCACTACTACTGGATATTCATCTCTAGATCAGAGCCTGAGGAAACAGCTGTAAGATTTCAAGCAACTAAATGTCAGATGGCATGTATACTTTACATAGAGTCCTATCCTTATTCCAATTTGGAATTTTTAACTTAAGCACTAAAAATAATGTTACAAAGTTATCAGACAAGCTTACTGCAGCCTCACAAAAATTCACTTACTGCAAATCATTAGCCAGTCTGCCTTCCACCTAAAGTATATAAGGGGAAGTTAATGGCAAACCATTCAACACCACAATAATACAACACTATGCCCCAACCACTAATGCTGAAGAAGCTGAAGTTGAACGAGTCTATGAAGACCCACAAGACCTCCTAGAACTAACACCCAAAAAAGATGTCCTTTTCATCACAGGGGACTGGAATGCAAAAGTAAGAGTCAAGAGATACCTGGAGTAACAGGCAAGTTTGGCCTTGGAGTACAAAATGAAGCAGGGCAAAGGTTAATAGAGTTTTGCTGAGAGAACACACTGGTCATAGCAAACACCCTCTTCCAACAACACAGTAGATGGTTCTACACATGGACATCACCAGATGGTCAATACCAAAATCACACTGATTATATTCTTTGCAGCTGAAGATGAAGCAGCTCTATACAGTCAGCAAAACCAAGACCAGGAGCTGACTGTGGCTCAGATCATGAACTCCTAATTGCCAAATTCCAACTTAAATTGAAGAAAGTAGGCAAATGCACTAGACTACTCAGGTATGACCTAATTCAAATCCCTTACGATTATACAGTGGAAGAAACAATCAGATTCAAGGGATAAGATTTGATAGAGTGTCTGAATAACTATGGACGGAGGTTCTAACACTGCACAGGAGGTGGTGATCAAAACCATCAAGAAGAAGAAATGCAAAAAGGTAAAATGGATGTCTGAGGAGGCCTTACAAATAGTTGAGAAAAGAAGAAAAGCGAAAGGCAAAGGAGAAAAGGAAAGATATATCCATCTGAATGCAGAGTTCCAAAGAACAGCAAGTAGAGATAAGAAAGCTTTCCTAAGTGAACAATGCAAAGAAATCAGTTCAGTTCAGTCACTCAGTTGTGTTCGACTCTTTGCGACCCCATGGACCGCAGCACACCAGGCCTCTCTGTCCATCACCACCTCCCGGAGTTTACTCAAACTCGTGCCCATTGAGTCGGTGATGCCATCCAACCATCTCATCCTCTGTCAACCCCTTCTCCTCCTGCCTTCAATCTTTCCCAGCATCAGGGTCTTTTCAAGTGAGTCAGCTCTTTGGATCAGGTGGCCAAAGTATTGGAGTCTCAGATTCAATATCAGTCCTTCCAATGAACAGTCAGGACTGATTTCCTTTAGGATGGACTGGGTGGATCTCCTTGCAGTCCAAGGGACTCTCAAGAGTCATCTCCAACACCACAATTCAAAAGCATCACGTCTTTGGTGCTCAGCTTTCTCTATAGTCCAACTCTCACATACATACATGACTACTGGAAAAACCATAGCCTTGACTAGACAGACCTTTGTTGACAAAGTAATGTCTCTGCTTTGTAATATGCTGTCTAGGTTGGTCATAACTTTCCTTCCAAGGAGTAAGCGTCTTTTAATTTCAAAGAAATTATTGCAAAGAAACAGAGGAAAACAATAGAATGGGAAAGACTAGAGATCTCTTCAAGAAAATTAGAGATACCAAGGGAATATTTCATGTAAAGATGGGCACAATAAAGGACAGAAATGGTATGGACCTAATGGAAGCAGAAGATATTAAGAAGAGGTGGCAAGAATACATAGAAGAACTATACAAAAAAGATTTTCATGACCCAGATAACCACAATGGTGTCATCACTCACCTAGAACCCGATGTACTGGAGTGTGATGTCAAGTGGGCCTCAGGAAGCATCACTACCAACAAAACTAATGGAGGTGACGGAATTCCAGTTGAGCTATTTCAAATCCTGAAAGATGATGCTGTTAAAGTGCTGCACTCATTATGCCAGCAAATTTGGAAAACTCAACAGTGGCCACAGGACTAGAAAAGGTCAGTTTTCATTCCAATCCCAAAGAAAGGCAATACCCATGAATGTTCAAATTACCATACAATTGCACTCATTTCACAAGCCAGCAAGATTATGCTCAAAATCCTTCAAGTTAGGCTTCAGCAGTCCATGAACCGAGAACTTTTAGATATACAAGCTGGATTTAGAAAAGGCAGAGGAACGAGAGATCAAATTGCCAACATTTGCTGGATCATAGAAAAATAAGGGAAACCCCCCAAAAATCTACTTCTGCTTCACTGACTACACTAAAGCCTTTGACTTTGTGGATCACAACAAACTGTGGAAAATTCTTAATGAGATGGGAATACCAGACCACATTACTTGCCGCCTGAGAAACCTGTATGCAAGACAAGAAGCAACAGTTAGAACCAGACATGGAACAAATGACTGGTTCAAAACTGTGAAAGGAGTGCATCAAGGATGTATACTGTCACCCTCCCTACTTAACTTATATGCAGAGTACCTCATGCGAAATGCCAGACTGGATGAATCACAGCTGGAATCAAGATTTCTGGGAGAAATAACAACCTCAGATATGCAAATGATACCACTTTAATGGCAGAAAGTGAAGAGGAACTAAAGAGCCTCTTGATGAACTTAAAACTGTTGGCTTAAAACAGCTTAAGGATCTGGCTTAAAACTCAACATTCAAAAAGCTAAGATCATGGCATCTGGTCCCATCACTTCATGGCAAATAAACAGGGAAACAATGGAAACAGTGAAAGACTTTATTTTCTTGGGCTCCAAAATAACAGAGGATGGTGAGTGTAACCATGAAATTAAAAGACACTTGCCTTTTGGAAGAAAACCTATGACAAACCTAGACAGTGTGTTAAAAAGCAGAGACATCATTTTGCCAGCAAAGGTCCCTCTAGTCAAAGCTATGGTTTTTTATAGTAGTCATGTACAAATGTGAGAGCTGGACCATAAAGAAGGCTGAGTTCCGAATAATTGACACTTTCCAACTGTGGTGCTGGAGAAGACTCTTGAGAGTCCCTTGGACAGCACGGAGATCAAACCAGTCAATCCTAAAGGAACTTTGCCCTGGATATTCATTGGAAGGACTGATACTGAAGCTGAAGCTCCAATACTTTGGCCCACCTGATGTGAACAGCCAACTCACTGGAAAAGACCCAATGCTGGGAAAGAATGAAGGCAGGAGAAGAGGGCGACAGAGGACGAGATGGTTGGGTGGCATTACTGGCTCAATGGACATGAGTTTGAGCAAATTCAGGGAGACGGTGAAGGACAGAGAAGCCTGGTGTGTTGCAGTTCATGGGGTCGAAAGAGACATAACTTAGTGACTGAACAACAAAATTGATATAAATAAGTCATTCTTAGGTATACATCTAAAATGAGTGGCTATTTAAAAGCCTATTGAAGATAGTCACTAACAAGCATGTATTTTAAATCTTAGAATCCTCTGTTCTAGAGAAATCTTAGTGGAAAGGCTAGTATTTAGAGAGGTGAAAGTAACTCTATGGGGATTGAGAAGGACCTGCCTTCTCCCATCACACTCTTCTCCCTCCCATCTCACCCTGGGGGCTCTGTGAGGCAATGTCGAAAACATCTTTCTAAGGGACAACCATTATTCCTTTCCCTGGGTTCTCCCCAATCCCATTAGCCCATCTAAGCTTAAATGAACTATGACAACATTTGCAAAGCACCTTGCTAGGTGTCGGCACACACAGAAAATAGCCTTAAGTGGCTGCTTTGGTCTTCCCTTGGCTTCCACTTCTTTCATTCTAGCTCCTGGCAGCCTTGATTCCCCGTGAAGCCCCTGGGAATCACAGATGTCTTAATATAAGGCTTCTCAGACCTCGTTAATTTTTGTATGCTGCCACTTCAGGGAAAGAAACATTGAAAGGAAATGATCCCCAGCCTGTTTTTCTTGGTTTTCACTCCCTCACTCCTCCTATGTTCTATAGGATGGTACTCTCTAGAGGTCCACGTTCTAGCAAGGAGACTCCCCCAGTCAGATTTCCCCTTAGCGGCAGTTTCCTGAGGAAAAACACAGTACTAACTTTTAGGGAGTGACAAAAGGAAGGAGAGAATTTTTCTGAAATTGTTTTGAGGAAGAAGAGGACACATTATACCAATGCTCTGACATTCCTACTAGCCACGAATGAGAGAAAAAAAATCTACTATCAGTGGACTCACGTTACAAATGGAAAGACAGCCTAAATGAATGTAACCGGAACTTACTCTTGGTCCCAACAATGCTACTAGCACACTACATGTACAACATAGAATACTAAAATGTAAACAGTGGGAGACTTCATTTTCTTGGGTTCCAAATTCACTGTGGACAGTGACTGCAGCCATGAAATTAAAAGATGCTTGCCCCTTGGAAGAAAAGCTAGGACAAACATAGACAGCATATTAAAAAGCACAGACATTTTGCCAACAAAGGTCCGCTAGTCAAAGCTATGGTTTTTCCAATAGTCATGTACAAATGTGAGAGCTGACCCATGAAGAAGGCTGAATGCCAAAGAATTGATGCTTTCTAATTGTGATGTTGGAGAAGACTCTTGACAGTTCCTTGGACAGTAAGGAGATCAAACCAGTCAACCTTACAGGAAATTAACCCTGAATATTCACTGGAAGGACGAATGCTAAAGCTGAAGTTCCAACACTTTGGCCACCTGATGTGAAAAGCCAACTCATTGGAAGAGACCCCGATGCTGGGAAAGATTAAGGGCAGGAGAAGAAGGGGACGACAGAGGATGAGATAGTTGGGTGGCATCATCGACTCCGTGGACTTGAGTTTGAGCAAACTCTGAGAGACAGTGAAGGACAGGGAAGCCTAGTGTGCTGCAGTCCATGGGTTCGCAAAGAGTCAGACAAGACTGGGGGACTGAACAACAAATGTGTACTATATCTAACTCCGAGCAAAATCTCTGCAGTCTACATTTAGAAGAGTTTTACAAAAATACACAAAGGGGTGATCCCTAAGTGTTGTTAAAATCATCCAACTGTACACCTAAATAATTTAGACAATGAGTATCATTAATAGTTTCTAACCGGTTAAATAGAATCAAGTAATCTGTAAAGACCTCTTTTAATCCCGAGGATCTACTATTTTCTATTAGTATATACTTTTACATTTTTCTCTTTATTTTTACTCTTTCTCATACAGGGTACTGAATGGATAATTAAGCCCCAGCAGCTGCCATCAATAGAAGGATGGTTGATAGTATTACACAGGAGTTACTTATCAGAGATTTGCCCACTGTATAGAAATATGCATTCTCTTTTTGGGTTAACTTCTGACCCAAACTAGAAATTACTCTGCCTACTTAAAGCAGCAGAGAATAAACCCCTTTTCCTGTCCCCACAGCAGAACAGAACCCAGAGGCCTCTGACCCGAGAACACAGAGGTCTCAGTTTTAAGGGACAGAAAGCAGGAGAACCACACAACAGAGAAAGAAACCAGGCCCCAGTAATGAGGACTCAGCAGCAGACAGACATTCTGAGAACAGTGCTGGAGGGAAGCAAAGCCTCCTGAGCAATACAATGGACAAAGCCTCTGTATTTAGAGGGAGCTCTGAATAATGAGGGGAAAAACAGAGGCTGAGACAGGAGCACAAACCCCGTTTCAGAGCAGGACAGCCCGGCCCATGTGCAGGAGGGTCTGCAAAGTCTGTGGACCACATGAGGTAAGGACAGGCCAGGACAGGGACAGTGACCTAAGGGTTTTCACTGGCTCCACAGCAAGAGGGACTGGAAAAGGACAGCAAAGCTCCATGCACCCCATCTGCAGCAAGCAGTTTCTGTACGGCTGCTGCTGCTGTTGCTCAGTCACTAAGTTACCTTCAACTCCTTGCAACCCCGTGGACCGCAGCATGCCAGGCCGCCCTGTCGGTATGCTTGTTATATACCACAGTTCTCAATCAACAGCATGTATTTGGCTATTCTGCATTAACGCGGTTTTTTTTTTCCAGAGTTTGAACTTAGGGAGCCTCTGTGAACACAGGTGGGTAACTAGACTAGGTAAGATCTGCTGACAACTGCAATCAGGACTGTGGGGCCATGGGTGGGCAGACCAGGCCAGGCAGCTTTCAAAGCATTTCCTGCCATCGAGGTAAGCTTCACTTTGCCCCTATTCTCCTCTGAGCAGAGAGACTGCCAGGCAGAGAGGAATATTGGTCTTTTAAAATAAGCTGAGGATGGTGTGTAGTTTAGGGGTTAAGTCTTTTAAGTCACTGACACCTAGGATCAAATTCCTGTTTGATTTGCTGTTGTGACCTTAGGCAAGTTATCTAGTCTTCTTATAGCTCAGTTTTCTTGGCTATAAAATTGGGGCTAATAACTGTCCCTGGGTTTCCCTGGTAGCTCATCTGGTAAAGAATCTGCCTGCAATGCAAGAGACACTGTTTCAATTACTGAGTCGGGAAGATCTGCTAGAGAAGGGATAGGTTACCCACTCCAGTATTCTTGGGCTTCCCTGGTGGCTCAGCTGGTAAAGAACCTGCCCGCAATGCAGGAGACCTGGTTTCGATCCCTGGGTCGGGAAGATCCCTGGAGGATGGAATGGCTACCCACTCCAGTATTCTGGCCTGGAAAATTGCATGGACTGTATAGTTCATGGGGTCACAAAGAGTCAGGAACAACTGAGTGACTTTCACTTCCAGTAACTGTCCCTATCTCACAGGGCTGTTTTAAGAATTAAATAAAATAATGTATGCATTATGTGCTTAGCATAGTGCCCGATAAATAAGTGCTGGCATCTGTGTTGAATTTAGTAGCTGGACCACAATGGGGAAAAAAAGCAAAAATGGATCCTGTAATGTCTACTCTCTCCTCCTCCTCCTCCACCCCTTGAATTTAAGCAACAGTGAAGGTCAACAAGGCTGGACTGAAAATCTTAAAGACAACGTTTTGGATAATGAGATCCCCCCCTGAGTTCTCCTTTCTTTGCTCATGGTATTCCTTTTTTCTGTAGTACTCTCGTTGAAAGTTAAAGTGTCAGTCGCTCAGTCGTGCCCGACTCAGCAACCCCAAGGACTGTAGCCCACCAGGCTTCTCTGTCCATGGGATTCTCCAGGCAATAATGGAGTGGGTTGCCATGCCCTCCTCCAGGGGATCTTACAAACCCAGGGATCGAACCTGGGTCTCCTGCATTGCAGGCAGATTCTTTACCATCTGAGCCACCAGGGAAGAACTGCTTCTTTCCTATAACTCTCATCCATGAACATCCTGTAAAACCATGCTAAGTTCAGTCTATTTATTTACTAATATGTGAATAAATTACTCTATAAAAAGTGCTCTACAGTTTATTCAAGCCTATTCTAATTTCTCAAGTCTCCCAGTGGTTGCATCTCTACTCCCTCTATACTCCCAGTATCATCGTCAGCAGTAAAATCAAATACTTAATACATCTGTTCTTTCTGATCAGGAAACATAAAAGACTCTGGAAAGAAGGGTTAACAGGAAGGCATCAAAATGGTGTTAGGTGATAAAATTATATTCTCCTGTGCCCAGGAAGACAAACTGGTAGGTGACGAGCAATCCCTGATATGTGGTTCATTAGGATTACATACTATACTTACAGCTACATGGAAGTTTCCAAGTCTGTACTGACATCTTTTTGCTGCACAGGGACTCTGGGAATTGCCGTTTTCTCCACAGCACTAGCAAAAGCGTATCAACTTATATGGCAAGCTATCCTGGAATGCTTTCCAGTTTTCAATGAGAAGCAGTTACTCCTTAGCCTATTTACTAGCCACTGCTTTCCTGGTGGCTCAGCTGATAAAGAATCTGCCTGCAATGCCGGAGACCTGGGTTCAATCCCTGGATTGGGAAGAACCCCTGGAGAAGGGAAAGGGTTGCAAAGAGTCGGACACAACTCAAAGACTTTCACTTTCTTTCAATCAACTTTAAAATGTGGAAAGCCTGAGTTTGCCTTTACCATAAAAACCAAGTATGGGGCTCAAAACAGTGGGGGAATTACTAAGACTTTTGCTTCTGGAGACATAAGATGGCATAAAATTTCTCCACAATTACCTTCAAAGCTAAACCTTTAGAATCTTACTTCTGGCTCTGCACAAGGCCCTCCGGTTACTTAAAGAACCATTTTGAATATGTGACTAAAGCATATGTTTTCTTCTTTATTCAAGAATAATGTGGGTAGGTGCAGAAGAGGCTGACAGAAGTGACTATTTATATCTGGGATGATAGCCTGGACAGGGTTCTAGGTCCATGGAGTAGGTTCATGTGGTGCATGCTAAGCTGCTTCAGTCGTATTTGACTCTTTGTGACCCCGTGGACTGTAGCCCACCACGCTCCTCTGTCCATGGGATTCTCCAAGCAAGAATACTGGAGTGGGTTGTCATGCCCTCCTCCAAGGGATCTTCCCCACCCAGGGATCGAACCCATATCTCTTACATCTCCTGCATTGGCAGGCGGGTTCTTTACTACTAGTTTCACCTAGGGAGCCCCATGGAGTAGGCAGTATTTAGTATTTTGCAATATATGTGGTCCCAATGGGTGGGCTAAGTTCCCTACTACTCAATGTAGATTTATCCTGACTTCAAAGTCTGCTGAATCTTTATACCCACTCAATCTATCCAGCACCCTACCAAGGAATATTATTGTAACCTCTGCTCAATAACAGTATGGGGCTTCACAGGTGGTGCAGTGGTAAGGAGCTTGGTAGGCTATAGTCCTTGGGGTCGAACTGTCTGTATCAAACACAGGAACAGTATAGTAACAGTATACAAGGAGATGCAAACTAAAAAATCTAACTGTGGCTATTTCTACTCACACACAGTTAACTGTCTGTATCAAACACAGGAACAGTATAGTAACAGTATACAAGGAAATGCAAACTAAAAAATCTAACTGTGGCTATTTCTACTCACACACAGTTAACTGTCTGTATCAAAAGCTTTGAAGAAAACTCAGAGATACCACGTGCTCTTATGAACCGAGTGACCACAGCTCAGAGCAGTAAGACCCCTGGGATGGCAGCCCAGCCTCTCCCTAAGAAACAAGGTTACATGCTAGAGAGCAAAACAGATGACTCAGCTCAGAGGAAAAGTGTTTAAAATCTGGAGGAAAAGTATTACATAAGACATATTATGAAAATGAAAATTTAAGGATTCTTCCCTGCGATAAAACTGTAATTAAATCTTATTTAACTGTTTCCTCTAATGATATCCATTTTAATTAAGTTTTAATAGACTGGCAGCCACAACCTACAGTTTTATGAAGCAAAATAACACTTGCGCCTAAGAAAACATTTAAGGCAGCAGACCCATCAACACAGATGAGAGGTTACAATATATTCCCTCGTCCCTAAAGACCCCCACAATAATTAAGTGTGCTGAACAGTCAGCCATTAGGGCTAACAGTAGGTGTGCTCACCACCAATCGGCATTGGGCTGTTCCTTGAAATCCAAGGGTTATTTCTGTGATCTGCTTTCCAGAAAATCTGCCTGGAGTAAAGGACACAATTGAAAATGTGTATGTTCTATAGCTCTACCATACATGTGTCGTGTCTACCAAACATGAAGCTTCTCCCACGGCACTGGGCTTTCTGTCTCAAGATTTTAATATATACATGTTCTCACAGCTGATCATGATACAACACTCATCGTGAGAAGACTATCATATGTCTGAGAAAACATCAAGTAGAGAAAAGTAAAATTAATATAGGAAGAACTGACTCACAGAATCTTAATAGTATGCATCTGAATCTATTTTATACTACATTATGAAAATCACGGCATAAATCAGAAAAATTAACTCAGACCAAATGAATATCATAGGCATTTATTTTAGAAAAGAACTGAGCATAATCATCCCTTTGTTAGCCAGAGAATGGGGGAAAGAAATTGGGCCTGTTGCTACGTCAAATAAGATTGCATGTATTTATCTGAATGAAAGAAAGAACTAAATGAATAGGTTATTTTTTAAAACTAACTTTGAAACATCAGCACTTGCACTATAATAAATCACATATACTCAAAAAACTGTAAATCTTGGGGAGGGGGGGTATCTGATCTTATGAAAGAAAAATAGAATTTTGTAATCTGGCTGACAATCTGATGCCTCTGAATCTCTCTGCCAAGAAGCAGTTACTTGGCTGAGATACTCTTACTTGTACACTTTCATCAGATTAAGGCGTTCATGCCAGGAATTTTTTTTCTCCTGGTGTATTGGCCATTGCCAGAAATGGACCCATCGAATCCACCGGTGCTAAGGAGTTAAGCATCTGAGATTTAATTTAACAGTTTCAGCTTTATTAAGCTGTCACAGAGCGGCCCTACTTTGATAACAGTAGCTGCTCCAATTATGGCTTGGTTTAGGGTTGACAAGTATAATGATTCATTCGTGGCACATGAGAAGCAATAAAAGGTTGTTTTGCATTACAGCTTTAAAAATGTGGGCACTTTTTTCATTTAATTTGTCACTTAGCTTTTGCTAAGAGGACATTTAAATTGCAGTAAAAGGCAAATGGGGCTTTTAGTTTAAATGTAATCCCCATATTTAAATGATCTGTAATGGTGCAGTGTTGGAGTGGGAACACTATTGTCTCACAGTGGGTCCTGATGGTGACATGTGACATTTGTATTCAGGTCCTGTATTATCCATGTGGCTAAAGGGCTTCCAATTTCATTTCACAGCCAGAAGCCTGCAGAAAACACCAATTAACTTGCAGATCCCATTTGCCGACAAAACTCAGCCTCTTCTCAATGTCTGGCATCTGGCAGTGCTCAGCATTTAATTCCAAAGCAGAGCCTTGAAGCAATGTGAGCCCTGTGCAGGGGCACAAAGTCAAATTCCCCCATTTTCTTAAGAAGCAAAATCCTTTTCTTTTGTAGTCCAGAAGCAACTTTTAGTTAATTTTTTTGGTGAATGAAGATGTGAGAGCTACTGTCACGCCCACGTGAGATTCTCCACAGAACTTAGACCTCATTAAAATGGCAAGTGACCTGTGCTCACCATCGCAGTATACAGGAGAATTTATAGCTGTCTAGTAATGACTGGATGGCGGGGGGAGCGGTGGGAGGGGGGGGAGGCTTGATCTGTGAAAAAAAGAAAACACAGGCCAAGAATATGTATTCTTCATCTTGGACTGAAATCAAAGAACCTGTATAAAGCCTGGTCCATAATTAGAAAGGTAGTCCATGAGAGTGTGTAACAAGAATCAGCTAGTGAAAACTTCTGCCTAATGAGAATTAATACTTTTGATTGGGGGTTGAAGTACATAATTTTCAAGGCTAACTTGCAAAAGTGAACTACAACTAATGGATTAAATGTAAACACTGAAATTTTTATTTAACTGTATCACTTGTACTATTTTTTGGTAACCAAAATATTTAGTTGATATATTCTTTCTAATTAGTTATCTGTAATTTTAAGCTTCTTTAAGTACCAAAGCTCTTTAAATTTTATTCATCTAATAATCCAATAATTTTTCCTGAAATGATTACCTTCATTATAGTTATTTTTTTAATGTTAATCCTTTTTACTGCCATAAACCAACTAGTCAATTCAACACTTACTGTAGAGTTACAAAATTGAGGAGTCTTTACTTATAAATCACTCAGTATTTTATAAAAATTTTTTTTCTTTTTTTTTTATTAGTTGGAGGCTTATTACTTCACAACATTTCAGTGGGTTTTGTCATACATTGATATGAATCAGCCATAGATTTACACGTATTCCCCACACACTTGTGTTCTCCAAGTACCACACTGAGCTCCCAAACATTTCCTGCCAGGCCACTGAAAGGATCCACTCGAGCTACAGACTGATTTAAATTTTGACTGAGAGAAAGGCCACTGACGTTACTTCCGGTGACCCAAGGAAAGTACTAAGATTAAATTATTACAAGATACTTAATAAAAAATACTTCAGGAGAAGGTCAACAAGTATCTTAACATTGGGAAATAGCAGACACATGTTAAAAAACAAACAAGAGCTGTCATCCACAAACCAGTTCCTGAACATACATCCTATTAATGGGAAAAAGGAAACTATGATGTCCAATTCTTTACCATCTTGCTGTATAACTTTAAAGGGTCACACTATGTCATTTTGTGGAAGTTTCTTAACCTCCTCAGACTTTAGTTTCCTTATCTGTAAGCAGTTCATCTTAAAGGTCCCTTCCAAGCATTATAACTGGTATCTTCACAGACAACAGTCTTTCTTGATCTGGGCATGGGATCAAATAGCATGATGTGGCCCATCAATAGCCAAGAGGAAGACAGAAGGTGAAGGTATGAAGACTTCTACTATTCTATTTCACTGAAACTAGAAAGTTAAAGTGAAAGTCGCTCAGTCGTGTCCGACTCTTTGTGACCCCATGGACTATGGAGTTAGTGGAATTCTCTAGGCCAGAACACTGGAATGGGTAGCCTTTCCCTTCTCCAGGGGATCTTCCCAACCCAGGGATCAAACCCAAGTCTCCCGCATTGCAGGCGGATTCTTTACCAGCTGAGCCACAAGGGAAGCCAAACCTTCTAATAAATATCCAGAACATAAAATTAAAATAGGCACTGACAAAATATTTGCCAAAAATTCCATTTGTCACATACAGACTTCTTAACAGACAAGATAACAAATTAATTATTAATTTCTCTAGCAATGAGTACTGAGTAACAAGAGTCACTTCTGCAAATTTCTCAGTAAACACAAGTAGTGGATTTCTTATTTTTTTCAACCACCTGCTGTATTTACATCTTTACCACCATGGATTTGGAAAGCAATAAAAATTATAGAGTTTGCTGTGACTTTTCCATTCTGACAATCAGTAGTTCATCTAAGTTGAGAATAATTTTAAAAAATGACGACTCAAATTACTTTCAATAACTTTAATGTAGGTAAAAGGGGAAAACAGCCAAATTCCAGCTGAACTGATTACAATAGTAGTCTGGAAACAAATAATCAATTCTATTGTACCAAATAACTATCTGGAAATACACATTCCCCCCCACCAAAATACTTAAAAGCAGACCTGTGCTTGCTTTCCTTGACATCAGACAATTCCCCCCAAACGCTGCCAAGATTGACTCCTAGAAATGCTTCATTCTCCCTGTCCTAGCCCGTATACAATGGCGACAGGTTCATAGAAAAGCAGCTCTCTCTTCTGCAATATTCTGACCATGCTTTTTACACTTTCTATCCCAGTCTTCAGCTGCACATAACTCAATGGCAATTCATCAGAAGATTTATACTTACCCAACTCATCCCAGAGCTGCCTATATTTGTCAGTCATTGCAGTGCCTTGTTGCCTCCAAAGTGACAGACGAGGGTCAGCCATGAATTGCTCTGTTATCAAAGTCAACATTCGGGCCCCATTTGAGTCCCTCATCTTCAACATCTCCCGCACCTAGTGGGAGGAAAAAAACACCTTCAGAAAAATGTTAAAAAATGAACAGTAATACAGAGACAGAACACTTTACTTCTTTGGGGAGTGAAGTTACAGGGGTGGTGTTGGTGGTGGTGGTGGATTCTTTTAACACCACCCTTTTTAAGCAAACAACAGTTGTTAAAAACAAGCCTCTGAAAAAAAATAAAAAAATAAAAAAAAATAAATTAATTAATTAAAAAAAAAAAAAAACAACAAGCCTCTGTCCTCAATGGCAATTTAATCAAAGAATGACCATTAATAGTTTTAAAATTGTGTTTTAGAATCCACATAAGAACAAAGAAATTGCCTAACTTACCAATTCCCCCCTAAAAATGTTTTTGCCAGACTGCAAAGCAACAATACCAAAACAAACAAGACAAATCATTTGGTACCTTCTTAACTCTCTAACTGACTGCACATACCACCAGAGTAATGGAGTCTAAAGAACTGTACCAAAAACTCTTTAGAGATCTTCTAAACTGATCTAATGATGTTTATAGTAATAGCATCTGTCCTTTGTTTTTTTTTTTTAACTTTATTCACATACATACAATTCACCACTTTAAACTGTACGATTCAGTGGTTTTTTTAGCATATTCAAGCACAAGCTATACAAGTCCTTCGTTTTTTGAGGTAAACTAGTAATTGCACTAGACAAGGATTTCAACATAAAGAGCAACACATACTTCTATTCATTCAGATGGGACTGCTTTTGCAATGGTAAGAGGAAATGTTCAGGGCTGTGTAAGTTCAAGAACTCTTTTGCTCCAAATGAGCAATCCTTATAGCAGAATCATAAGTGACTTCATAAATTAACTCTGCTTCTCTGTTTTGGAACATCAAGCTCTGTCCATTATTCTTCTGTTATAGCTCCCAAATAAATGAGAAAGCAAAGAAAGAAACATAAGGCTAAGTTGCTCTACAGGAAATCCTAATGAATCCATCCATTCCTAAAGCGTGAAATGTTATGTGTTCAACAACTAGGAGTCTAAGCTGAGTGCCAGTTCTCTGTACAGGAAGGCAGTGGAGCGAGGTCACAGGCAGTACTGAAGGAGAGGGGAGAGTCCTTTTATTCAAAAGTCTTCCTATGTGAAAGCCAAATGAAGGAGGAAACAGTAGATCTTTAATAAAGCAGCCTAAACCTCTAGGTCAATCTATTCTGCCTCAGGCCTGCACCCTGAGAAGTAACGGAACCGCCTCTCCACGGGCTTCAGAGTTTGAGTCTCGTAGAGAACTCGAATGCACTTCTACCTTGAATCACAAGGGTGCTTCCAGGAGGGCTGTTTCAGTAACCTTAAGAAGTACTAATAAGCAGGAAGAAATGGAGGTGCCACTTGTTGGGCATCTTGCTAAAGAGTCTTACATTTATACTTTGCCTCTTAATCTTTACAACAACCATAAAAAGTAGGGGAGATTATAATACTCATTTTACAAATTATAAAGCCATGCCTCAGAAGTGAAGTAACTTGTCCAAAGGACAAGAGGAACAACTGGAATCAGAATCCGGATCTGTCTTAACTCTGGAAATTATGCCATTTTGAAAATTAGATGTTGCTGTTACTTCCTTTAACATTTAACAATGTGAACATCATACATACAGATAAAAATAGCAATTGCAGGCCCATCTAATTCCTTTCACATTGTTTCCTCTAGGCCGCAGTGTACTTTCTACTGACGTGAGAATCTAAGAAATACTTACTGTGTGTCTAAATACACCAAACCTTTAATATCACCTCTGCACATTATAGATTTAATTTAGCACTTATTTCCCTGATGAATTTCTAACCTACTACTCAGTTAGCAACAGCAATGAAAATAAATGCTTTACTACTAAGCATATAAACCGAGAACTATTAACCAACACTCAAGCACATCTATATAGCCTAAAGGTAATTAATTTCAGACTGTTGACTCTGACGCATTACAAGAGTTTGAAGTGCTATGAATTACCAAAGATTCATTAAGTCATGTGAAATAATTTTAGAGTTAGATGTATTCTTGAAAGTGGAAAATGAAAGTCACTCAGTCGTGTCTGACTCTTTGCGACCCTGTGGACTGTAGCCCACCAGGCTCCTCTGTCCATGGGATTCTCCAGGCAAGAATACTGGAGTGAGTAGCCACTTCCTTCTCCAGGGGATCTTCCGGACCCAGGAATTAAACTGGGCCTCTTGAATTGCAGGCAGATGTTTTACTGTTTGAGCCACTACTGTAATTCTTGAAAAACTGGCAATCTGTATATGGTACATGAGATAAAACCTTTTTTAAGGGCTGCACTGCATGGTATGTGGGATCTTAGCTTCCTGACCAGGGATGGAACCTGTGCTCACTGAAGTGGGAGCTCAGAGTCTTAAACCACTGGACTGCCAGGAAAATCCGGGGCTAAATCTTTATGTAAAGGGTTTTCATTAATCAGAATACACTAGTTTTGGGCCATAAGCAATAACAGTTACTTCAATTCTTCTGAGAAATGGCAATCCACTCCAGTATTCTTGCCTAGGAAATCCTATTGGACAGAGGAGTCTGGTGGGCTATCGTCCATGGAGTTGCAAAGAGTCGGACATGATTGAGTGACTAAACTTACCCACAAAAGGTTTTAATTATTATGAATATGAGAGAAATTGTGTAACAAAAGTATCAATGAACATAGTTACCTGTTCCTTTAAAACCAATCTGAATTCATTATCTATAATGATGGCTGCACCCCCAATGAAAAGACATTGCCTTAACATTATTTAAAAAGCATTTTATCCAGTATTTAGAACTATGTTCATGGTACTCAAGTTCTGTGTAAAGCAACAGATGCAGCTTCTGTTCACAATGAACTTATACTAAAGATAACTTTTGTCTCTTAGGCTATCAAATGTTTGTGATGAAAATTAACATTTACCAAGACCCAACTACTGTTAAGACACCATTATAATATAACATCATAATCACAACAACTTGAAGGGATATGCTACTATTTAGCTAAATTTATACATGAGGAAACTGACTTAAATAACTTGCAAAGGTATACACACTCAAGATTTTAGAACTGAGATTTAAACCCAGGATTCTATGACTCCAAAGTTTCTGTTCTTGAAACTAATTTTAAAATACTGACATTAAACTAATTATACAAAGCATATCTTAAGGACTATATTCAAATTTATGCTCTACTTGGGAAAAATAACCAGAAAAATTAAAAAAAAAACCTGAAAAAATGGCATTTCAATTAACATCAAGCTATTTTTAGTATTGAACAGTTTTTCAAAATTGTATAAGAACTGAAAAAAGACAAAAATGGCCCATATCTTACCTAAAGACATCTAAGTAAATTAATGCTTGCATTACAACACAGAAGTCTCTAATGGTTGATTATAACTTTGTTTATTTTTTTTCCCTTGGGCCATGCCACTCAGCTGACAGGATCTTGGTCACCCCTGCCCAGGGACTGAACTGGAGCCCCAGCAGTAAAAGTGTGGAGTCCTAACCACTGGACTGCCAGGCAATTTCCATTTCTTAAAAAAAGAAAAAAAATTTACAAAGAAGCCTTTATCTTATTCTATACATGGTAGTATATACTTTCTATAAATGTATATATTTAGAATATTTCTTTAAAAATAAAAAGTCATACCTTTGCAAAGAGCAAATTAAGCTGCTTCCCTGATCCGTGGTACCCGCCCTGGGAAAGGAACAGTTTAACCTGTTCTTGAACCTGCTCTTCATCTAAGTGCCAGCAGTTTTCATCATCTATACTAGCACCTGCTGTTGGGTCAGGAGCACCTAGAAATAGAAAGAAAAAATAACACATATGCTAGATAAAAACTCTGTGCTAAAAGGATCTGACAATAAACTTGAAAAGAATTAAGATTCTACACTTTTTGCCTAAATACTTTTTAATCCAATCTTAATATACATACAAATGTATGACCGAAAATAAGTGTGAAATTATTCTTTTATATGCAGAACTTTGCTGATCTGTGCTAAGCTGAAAGGTGTTGACTTAAGAACTGAGACGTTTCCTTTTTTTAATACCAGAGACTGTACATGAGATGAGTTTACAGGTTCTCTAAAGAATAAAAAAATTCACAAAAATGTAAATATTGTAATATTGTAAATATTGTCTCATTGTAAATATATGTGTTTATAAATCTCTGCTGTGTACGGCTTGTTAGTAAGATGTTTTTCAAAGACATTAAAAAATATGAAACCAAGTAAACTCAGCAGAGTATTTCTCTTGACTCTGTTAATTCAAGAAGCTCTCACCATTATTTGCTGTGTATAAACTACATGCTGACATAGGTCTTCAGCTGCAGAAAACCAAAGATTAAAAAGGGAAATCAAGCCACTCGGGAACAGGCAGTGCAGCTGTTGTACTAAACCAGGTTGTAGTATCACCTTGCCAAACTGCATAAATATTTTATTGCTGAAGTAAACACAAATGATAACATCTATGTAACAGTCTGCAGACTACCTTAGAAATTAAAATTACCTGGATATTTAGGCAAGTGAAAACTGTTTTATATTTATTAATAAAATAAAATGGTATTAAAGGCCTAAGATTCATTAAGTAATACAAAAACTAAATCTAAAACCTCTCATTAATAGTGTTTCATCTGCTTATTAAGCCCTAAAAGAAACTCTGTAGATATGGTTCCACACTTCTTTTCTTTTAATAATCTCACACAGACTCATTTGGCCAAGGAAATAATCACCAACACGCACTTGGGACCAGGTTCCAATAGTCGCTAGGAGCAAGAATAGGTCTGTAGACCTCCCTGAGAAAGTGTGCGTTCATCCACTCAGCCAACATACTTACTGAGAGTCCTCTGCTAGACTCAGGGATGGAATGGGGTACAAAACAGAATTCCTGTCCTCATAGAATTTACCATCTAGTCAATGGCTTTCAAACTTTTTTGACTAAGAGCCACAATAAGAAACATAATTAATACCATACCCAATACACCTGTGTATCTAGACACTTATATGATCACATCTATTTATTAATCTGAAGCAACAGTATGACCAAAAAATATCCTTACTGTAAAAGTGAGAAGGTCTGATATTTTCTGTACTATTTCACTTTTTAAAAGCTCATAATTTTTAAAACTGATTTCATAATGAATAATGGGTTGCAATTTACTATTATAGAAACACCGCTTTAAGTGTGTGAAACAAATACCAATGTAATCACCCATATAAACATTTAAGAATAAATGAACTGTTCATAGCAAAGGACAAAGAGCCAGGAGACTGTATCAGAGAGCTCTGACCTGGCCTTGGGTTCATAGCAAAGGACAAAGAGCCAGGAGACTGTATCAGAGAGCTCTGACCTGGCCTTGGATTGGCAGAATAAGCACACGGAGCTGAGATCTGCCTTAAGCAGATTAGAAGATGACTAAAGGCAGGAAAAGGAAGCACTGAATCTACATGTGAGACTAAGGCTTACGCAGAGGTCTCAGGCAGAAGGGAACACGGTGTGTGGATGAAACAAAACATACATGTCCATGCAACCCAACAGGAGAGGATGAGGGAGAAGAGCAGTACAAGACAACTCGAGAACAGCAGGGCCAGGGAACACTGACCGGTGAGGAGCTTACTCTTTCTCCCTAAAGTAATGAATGGTAATTCACAACAAGGCCATGCAGAGTAGAAGAAAAGAATAATCTAGAAAGTAGAAGATGTTCTGCTCTGATACACATCAATTTCAACAGTCCTACCATGGTGTATTGGTGGTGGTGGTGGAGTCGCTCAGTCATGTCCGACTCTTTGCGACCCCGTGGACTGTAGCCCACCAGGCTCCACCATCCATGGGATTTTCAAGCAGCCATAAAAGTGAATGTGAAGATTCTTTATGTACTGCAGTGGAAAGATACACCTGAGATATGAGTGATCAGGGAACTCAGAGAGACAGTTTTCTGGATTATACAATTAGATAACACACTGGATGACTCACTCCCTGATACACAGACCACCAGAGCAGCAGAATCAGGTTTCAGGGAGGGGCAGTGTGTGGATCATGAGTACGGATTTTTGTATTATTATTATTTTTAATATCTTGGCCACACCTCTCGATATGCAGGATCTTAGTTCCCCAACCAGGTACAGAACTTACACCCCCTGCAGTGGAAGCACTGAGTCTTAACCACTGGACCACCAGGGAAGGCCATGAGTTCAGTTTTAGATGTGGTGAATTTGAAGTACCTCTGAGATACTCAGCCAAGAAGAGGGGAAAGGATTTAAAGTATGGAGCTAGATATACTATGGGACGCGGTACAGGGTAAAAAAATTGTCTAGGATGGAACCATACGGAAGGCCAACACTTAAAGGCTGGGCAAGAGCCACTATCAAGTACTGGGAGGAATGGGGGGAAAACAAGGAGGTAGAAAGATATAAATACATTCCACTCCTACCAAGGAAGGAAATCCTATCAAAGACGAACTACTGCTCAAGTATCCTCACATGAATTATATTTCATTTTCTTCTCACAATGTCCCCTGGAGGTGAGTATAGCTCATGATCCCCTTTCTATAGATGGAGAAACACAGGTTCAGAGTGGTTATGACCTGTCTGTCCACAGCCCACACTGCCAAATGCAGTCTCCCAGTTCTCTCCCCTGCTGAAGAATATATCCCAGAACCTTGGAGCTCAGGTTGAACCCTGAAAGCATCAAGGCAGTGGCTGTCAACCATAAATCAAAGAAAAATTTAAGGAAGAATACTGGGATCTGTTAGCATGTTTCTCCTTTACAGGAAAATTTAAGCACACACAATATTGTGAAGAGCTAATTAACTACTGGGGTTATATCTGTATCCCATAGGGATACACAACCCCTAATCCAGCTCACCTCTTTGATTCTAGAGAAAGATGACACAGACACACACCTGCACAAAGATAGGCCTCTGTTTCCTCAACCCTAATCTTCTATTATGTAGGAATAAAAAATTAAGTAATAAAAATTAGAAATTTTCTCATGTGACTATGCAGAAAACAATTTAGTCATAAGAATGCACACAAAGGTAATTAGTTGATAAATAAAACATAAATTTACTCTAAACATAACTCAACATTTTAGGAAAAAAGACACATACACTTTACATTATATACCAGGGAATTCATGTTTACAACATCCCTCCCAAAAGAGGAAATTTATTTATTAAACTTTAATGCTGAAGTCCAAACGCTTAAATCCTAAATGTCATGATTATATGCATTAAAGTACTGACTAAGCCCTGCATAAAATGTAGATGTGCAAGATTTATTTCTACTTGCTAATGGCTGTCTATAATCAAAGACAAACCTTTCAGAATTTAGCTTTGAGAAAGGCAGGCAAAGAGAAACATAATTCAAGCATTTATACATTTGCTATTAGATATAAACCACACTGGGCAGGAACCAGAATCTGTGTATATAAATTAAATGGTCCTTTAAAGTGTTTTAAAACTATCATATTTTTTATCCTTATTTATATTTATAATTATAAACTCTGTAACTTTTACAACTGTGTAATTAATCTTTGTGAGCATTTTATGACTAAAGCTTAATTTTACAAAGTTTCAAGCCTTCAGGGAAAGTGAAATTATCTGTTAAACAAAGTGCAACGGTTTTATTGGCTCTTGCTCCCAGCCAAAGTGTATGAATTTGATTCACTCTCCTACCTTGGTTACATAATGCCACAGGAGGAGAGCAAAGGAGAGTTCATGAACGTGAAGGACTACTGTACAAGTCTCTGGCCTGCCCTGTCTGCTACTTGATTTGGTTCTGCTTTAGTTTTGATTTACTCCAGTATCAAAACTCTTACCCCAGCAGTTCTCAAGATCAGGAGTGTATCAAGACTCCTGAAGCACACTGTGAAAAGTAGATGCTTAGGCACCACTTCAGACCTACTGAACCAGAATCCTTGCCATAGATAACATGGCAGGGGCTGTGGAGATGGGAAGTGTGGCTGGGAAACAATTCTGTATTTGGAGGGAATCTTAAACATGGTGGCACATTCTGGATCTTTGGATTGAAAAGTACTCACCAAGTCCAGTGTACTCACCAAAGTATAATAAATGTAAGACCTATTGACTAAGATGTCTGTCTCTTATCACAAAAACAGTCAATTCCAAGCACTGGACACCACCAAATCACACTGCAAATTTTAAACTGAGATATTAAGATATATTCAGTAACTGGCTCATGCTATATTTGGTATGTGGAATTATTCACAGCCTTGTATTCTAATGGGGAATTTAATTATTTCTCTTTTCTCAAAACTGCTGGAAAACAAATTCAAACAAAAAGTGAAAGGTTTTAGTTTACATCTTCATCTTAACTGTGACCTAACTGCCTCAATACCACGGTTGTCCAAATAATGCTTTAAGCATTTATATTTAAGTAGCAGTGCTTTTTTATTGTTGTTAAAATTTAATTGTCAAATTCAGTCTACAGAGGAAGAATGCAGGAAGCAGATGTCTACACTGCAGAGGTGATTAATTCAGCCTCTTTTGCAGGACCTATAAAAGAATGCCATCTCCTACAGTTTTAGTGCCTGCTATTAAAGATAGGAAACATTAAGTCTGTGGCTTACAAAGACACTGGTACACCTGTCTTACAAGCTGAAGGCAAAAATCCTGACATCAAACATTGGCCCAGAGAGAGAAAAGGCAACGCTGCAAACTTCAGTGATACAGGTTCAGAAGAAAAAGATCTTTCTTTAGCAGGGATGAGAACTAGAAGACCACTGAAAAATAATGTAATAATGTGTACTGAATAAACACACACTTGAGAAAACCTTTAAATTTTATTCTTACTGAAATCCTCATTTCGAGGCAGTAACTAATGTCTTCGTTTCCATATACAATTTTGTGGTGGCTGAGACAGCCAGATCCTGCATCACCTAGTCTCAATGGTCAGTCCATGTGATTCTGCTGCCATGATGCAGCATGGTGTCCTCTCCAGGACTGTGAGAGGACAACCTGTTTAGCCTGGAAGATAATGACAAAGGGACTCCAGGCGTGCGCCAGCCTCAACAAGCCACCTTCCCTTTAGCTAAATGCCAAAGAAATAAATAAGGAGCACTGTAATCAGGATATAGCTCAGGGAACTCAAATAGGCCTGTCAAGGTTTATAGCTCCTCTACTCTTTTCCTCTCACCTGACTTTATTACTCATCACTTAATATCATTTAATTTACTTCAGAAGTTCCAGTGACATACTTATTCATGTACAGAAATAATCATGTATTTTTATATGGATAAAGAGCAATAAAACACTTGTACATTCACTAATGCTCATTAAAAAATGAAGAATATAAGCATAGAGTGCTTAAGAGTTAGGTCATTTTCCATAACCTAGTAACAGATGTATTAATGTATTAACAATTACTTAGTACACAAATAATTAAATGCAAAGTTCTCAGAAAGTCTCATTTTTACATAACCTGACTCTTCTGATTTATTAAAAGAGATCTACTATGTTTACAAGGTTCAAGAGTGATTTGTTCAGATTATTTTCAAAGGTTTTTTTTTTTTTAAACTTCACAAATATTTTCCTCAACGATACCACTGCCAGCTGAAGACTCACGTCAACTGCCACATCACAATGATGGATAATAGCAACTCAACTTTACTCCTTTATAACTCTCCTGACCTTCTGAAATAGGCACTCTTTACAGACTGTTTCACAAATAAGAAAACTAAGCCCTGAGGAAATTAGTTCCTTCCCTCCACTAAAAGTGCTGGACAGCAAAGGGACTAGAACTCTAATGCAGGTTGTCTAACTGCTAAGCTCTTAAACACTCTGAGTACTCTTATAGTGCAAGGGGTGAAAAACCTGCAGTGAGGGAGATGGGAATAATAAACTCATTGAGCCAACAGGGAAACTTGTTCTTGTTCAGTCGCTAAGTTCTGTTGGACAATTTGCGACCCATGGACTGTAGCACACCAGGCTTCCCTGTCCTTCACTATCTGCCAGAGTTTTCTCAAACTCATATCCATTGAGTTGGCAAGGCCATCCAACCATCTCATCCTCTGTTGTTCCCTTCTCCTCCATTAAGGAGAGAGGGATGGTGAGGAAACTGATCACAGCTGATAACAAGCTACTGACAATTATGAGAGTCGGGGTAGTGTCAGAGATGACTATAGGGTATGAGAGAAGGCACGATTTGGAGGTAAAAACAGAAAGGATCAAGGGTATCAAGCTAAAAGTAACTTGGCTGCTTCTGTACTACCGTATATACCTGCTGGGTCAGAGATGTGACGCCTCCCAAAAGATTGCTTCTCTTCTGCTAAAACGAAATGTTTCCCATATGCAGATGATCATGTGTGCATGACTGTATATTTCAACAATTTTTTAGAAGAAATTTAAATCATGTTATGAAAACATCAAGTTCTAATTAAAACTTAATGGTAAAACTGGTAATTTTTGAAGGGAAATTTGGCAGTAATTACAAAACTCAAGATGTTGATACCAATTGTTCTGGCATTTCTACTATTCACTAAGAATCTGTTACTCAAAAGCACTTGCACAAATTCACACATACAAAAAGAATGGTCACAATAGCATTGCACATAGTAGAAAAAAATGAAAACAATTTTGAAATCATTTGGTATGTTAATGATTAAACAGACCCATAATATGTAATACTACACAGCACTTAACACAGTAACAGACCTTTTTGTGCTATTAAGAGAAAGTATTCAGGATGTATGAAAAAAAAAAAAGAAACTAAAAAAAACGTTTTAAAACTGTTTTAAAAAATTACATACTTGTGTGTGCACCAAAAAACTGCCTCAAAAACTATAAACCACACTATCAGCAGTGGCTGCCTTGGGGGAATAAGGGAGTTACTGCAGACTAAGAGAGCCAATGAGTACTTGTCTTTTTATCTTCATTTACTTCTATACATTTTTCAACATGTATTCTTTTTTTTTTAAGTTTCACACTACTGCACTTTGAGATGGCACATTTAAAGCAACTTTAATTCTCTCCTATAGAATATATTTGCTAATTAAATTGACCACCACTAGTAGGTCATACCTTTGTTTCACCAACTGTCAATGCCAGAATATTCTACAATGGAAAGGATAATGCTTGTAATAACTCAATTATCTCCCTAGGATAACTGAAAACCTGGTTGCTAATGCAAGCCCAATTCCATGAATATGACCATCCACAGGGAAACAAAATGAAGAGAGATGTGACATGAAGCCTCCATCAAACAACTCCAACTGTCACTCACTTTATATTTGGAACATGTGTACAAGAATAAATCTCCAAATTCTAAGAAAACAGAATTTAAAAATGATATGGTTACTTTTTTTAAAGTATCACTGATTTACAACATTATATTAGTTTTAGGGGTTCAGTATTTTTATAGACAACACTCCATCAACAGTAACTACACAATAATGGTTATAATTCCCTATACTATACCATATACCCTTGTTGTTTATCTATTTTTTAATATACAGTGGCTTGTATCTCTTAATCTCATAACCCTAATTTGACACTCCTCCCTTTCCCCTCCCCTCTGGTAACACTAATTTGTTTTTCATATCTGTAAGTCTCCTTCTACTGTGCTGCATACATTTGTTATTATTATATTTTAGATTCCACATATCATTGGTATCATAGAGCATTTGTCTTTCCCTGTCTTGACTTATTTCACTAAGCATAATGGCCTCTTGTTCCTACATATGGCTAACTTTCATTATTTTACTATGACAAAGTAGTATTCCACTCATATTCATACACCCCTTTTTCTTTATCCAATTGTCTACTGATGGACACTCTAAAGTGAAAGTGAAAGTCACTCAGTCGTGTCTGACTCTTTGCGATCCCATGGACTATGTAGTCTATGGAATTCTCCAGGCCAGAATACTGGAGTGGGTAGCCATTCCCCTCTCCAGGGGATCTTTCCAACCCGGGGTTCGAACCCAGGTCTTCTGCATTGCAGGAGGATTCTTTACCAGCTGAGCCACCAAGGAAGCTGGATTGCTTCCAAATCACGGCTATTCTAAACAAACAGTGCTGCTATGAACACTGGGGTGCATGTACCTTTTCAAATTACTCTTATTTTTTTTCGCTGTATATATATCCACGAATGAATCCACTGTTAAATCTATTTGTAGTTTTTCATTTTTCTTTTTTTTTCAGGAACCTCTGTACTGTTTGTAATGTAATGCCTCTAATGTAAGTGGCTGCACCAATTTACATTCCCACCAACAGAGTGTAAGGGTTCCCTTTTCTCCACATCCTCTCCAACATTTGTTATTTGTAGACTTTTTTAAAAAAAATATTAATTTACTCATGGCTGTACTGGGTCTTTGTGCTGAACCTGTATCTCCTGCACTGGCAGGCAGACTCCTAACCACTAAGCTACCAGGGAAAACCTGTTATTTGCAGACTTTTTGATGATGGCCACCCTGACAGATATGAGGTGATATCTTACTGCTATTTTAATTTGCATTTCTCTAACAATTAGTGGTGTTGAGCATCTTTTCATGTGTCTATTAACCATCTATATTTCTTTTTTGGAAAAATGTCTATTCAGGTCTTCATTCATTTTTTTGAACGGGCTGTTTATCTTTTTTTTGACACTGAGTTATATGAGCTACTTGTATATTTTAGATATTAATCCCACATCAGTCATATCATTTGCAGGTAGTTTCTCCCATTCTATAAGCTTATTGTCTTGCCAATGGTTTCCTTTACTGTGCAAAAGCTTTGAAGTTTAATTAGGTTCTATTTATTTTTGCTTTTTTTTTTTTTTTTTGGCCTTAGGAGACAGATGCAAAAAATATTGCTACAATTTACATCATAAGTATTCTGCCTATGTTCTCTTCTAGAAGTTTTATGGTTTCAGGTCTTACATTTAAGTCATTAATTCATTTTGATTTTTTTTTAATGTTGGAAGAAAATGTTCTAATCTCTGTTTCACATGTGGCTGTCCAGCTTTCCCAGAACCACATGTTGAAGAGACCGCCTTCTCTCCATTGTGTATTCTTGCCCCCTTTGTTGTAGATTAATTGACCACAGGTGTGTGAATTTACTTCTGGGCTCTTTATTCTGTTCATTAATCTCTGTGTCTGGTTTCTGTACCAGTACCATGCTGTTTTGATTACTGTAGCTTTGTAGTATAGTTCGATGAGTGGGAGGGTGACAGCTCCAAATTTGTTCTTTTCTCTCAAGATTGCTTTGGTTATTCTGCGTCTTCTGTGGTTCCATATGAATTGTACACTAAAGCCTTTGACTGTGTGGATCATAACAAACTGTGGGAAATTCTTCAAGAGATGGAATACCAGAATATCTTACCTGTCTCCTGAGAAATCTGTATGTGGGTCAAAAAGCAACAGTAAGAACCTTATATCAAACAACTGACTGGTTCAAAATTGAGAAAGGAGTACAACAAGGCTGTTTATTGTCACCCTGTTTATTTAACTTATATGCAGAGCACATCAAGTGAAATGTCAGGCTGGATGAGTTACAGGCTGGAATCAACATTGCCAGGAGAAATATCAATAACCTCAGATGTGTAGATGGATGATACCACTTTAATGGCAGAAAGTAAAGAGGAACTGAAGAGCCTCTTGATGCGGGTGAAAGAGGAAAGTGAAAAAGCTGGCCTAAAACTCAGTATTAAAAAAACTAAGATCATGGCATCCAGTCCCATCACTTCTTGGTAAATAGAAGGGGCAAAGGTGGAAGCAGTAAGAGATTTCCTCTTCTTGGGCTCTAAAATCACTGTGGATGGTGACTGCAGCCATGAAAATAGAAGAAAACTGCTTCCTGGCAGGAAAGCTACAACAAAGCTAGACAGTGTATTAAAAAGCAAAGACATCACTTTGCCAACAAAGGTCCATATAGTCAAGATTATGGTCTTTCTAGTAGTCATGTATGGATGTGAGGGTTGGACCATAAAGAAGGCAGAGCAACAAAGCATTCATGCTTCTGAACTGTGGTGCTAGAGAAGACTCTTGAGAGTCCCTTGGACAGCAAGGAGATCAAACCAGTCAATCCTAAAGGAAATCAGTCCTGAATATTCACTGAAAGGACTGATGCTGAAGTTGAAGCTCCAACACTTTGGCCACCTGATGTGAAGAGCCGACTCATTGGAAAAGATCCTGAAGTTGGGAAGGATTGAAGGCAGAAGGAGAAGAGGGCAACAGAGGATGGAATGGTTGGAAGGCAGCATTGATTCAATAGACATGAACTTAAGCAAACTCCAGGATGTGGTGAGGGACAGAGGCCTGGCTTACTGCGCTCCACAGGGTCACACAGAGTCGGACGCAACTTGGCAACTCGACAACAACAACAATGAATTTTAGGATTTTCTGTCCTAATTTTGTGGAAAATGTCATTGCTATTTGATAGGGATTGTATCAAATCTATATGCTGTCTTGGGTAGTATATCCATTTTAACAATATTAATCACTCTAATTCAAGAGCATGAGATATCTTTTTGTTTCTGTCTATCATCTGCATTTTCCTTCATCAATGTTTTATTGTTTTCAGAGCACAGGCCTTTCACCTACTCAGTTAAATTTATTCCTATGTATTTTATTCTTTTTGATTTAAATCTAATGACATTATCTTTTTTTACTTTCTTTTTCTGATATTTCATTATTAGTGTACAGAAATGCAACAGATTTTTGCATATTAACCTGTAGCCTGCAACTTTGCTGAATACATTTATTAGCTTTTGGGTGGAAATTTTAGGGTTTTCTATGCGAATAGTAACAATTTTAGTTCTCTTTCAATTTGGATGGCTTTTCTTTTTTCTGTCTGATTGCTGTGGTGAGATCTTCCTTCCAATACTATGTTAAATTGAAGTGGTGGGAGTGGACATCCTTGTCTTATTCCTGAATTTAGAGGAAAGGCTTTCAGCTTTTCACCACTGAGTATGATTTTTAACTGATGGGTTTGTCATAAATGACCTTTATTACATAATAAAGGACACTGTTACTTTTTGTTTAACTAATTTTGAGTGTCCATTACTTCTTAAATAATGTCCTTAGGGAAGCTGCCAAAAGATACAGGTCATAGTTCTAGCCCTGATGGAGCTTAAAATCAAGTAAAAATAAGCTGCACAACAAACATGGGATGGCTGAGTAGATTCACTTGTTTGGTAATATCTGGGAGAGACTGAATGGATTGATATATACAACAGCTGGACATGGAAGTATTTGAAGGCTAAATTAAGCAAGACAGGCAGGCATGAATGGAATTTATACGGCTAGTTGTATACGAAACCATGCTGAAACAAAACGAAATGTTTGATGGAAGAACAACACACAAATGCACACTTGGGTAGAAGAGGTACATTGGTCCTTCTGTGTGTGTCTATATAAAAATACTACCACCAGTCACAGAAGCAGGGGTGGAAAAGATCTTATATGTCATGTGTCATCCCTCACCTGACATGTGAATAGAACTGACTCAAACAACTGAATTTGAATTGCACAGGTCCAATTATTCAGGATTTTTTTTCAACAGTATTAATAAATACTAAGTACTACATGATCCCCAGTTGAATCCACAGATGTAGAACTGCAGATACAGAAGAACTGTGGGTACAAGGAAACACGGGTACAGAGGAACTGCAGGCACCCAGGACTAACTATGTAAGTTACACGTGGATTTTCCACTGCACAGATGGCTGATGTCCCTAACACCCAGATTGTTCAAAGGTCAACTGCACATCCCTTCAACATTTGGCTGACTGAGATGGTATCTCTCGACAGTCAACAGTGAAATGAGGGATGAATCTAGTATACTTTGGGGACTGAGTCAAGCACTGGGGGTAAAAGGGCCACAGAAATGACATCCTTTCCCTCTGTTCCAAGAAGAGACCAATGCCACAGGTGACGCTCAATCTGTCCCTTTTTGTTGTAGTCTGCCTAGTATAGGCTATCACGTAGGGAGGTCACCAAAAGGAACAGCAAAAGAGAAAAAAGTAGAAAAGGAAATATATGCCAGAGAGTCAGAGGACAGCAAGCTGACCTCCAACTCTATTATCATCCAACCCCCAATGGGTTTTTTTTCTCTTCTTTTTAACTATGACTACTTATGGGTACCCCAACATGAGGTAAACTCTTATCTTTTCTTTAATATTTTACATATGTAAGTATGACTAACATTTTTCCAATGCTGCTAGTGAAGATTATGAGCATTTTAAAGATGAGAGAAATGAGTCTTACCCAGGGTCATACAGGTAATACACAGCAGAGATAATAATGTACTCTAGGTCTCCAGGTTTCAATGTCCTGTCCAGATACCACAATTCACTAATTTATAATACATTAATAAGAAACATAAAAGACCAAAAACGGCTGGGATGAATTAACCAAGAGAGTAGGTTAGCGTTTAGAAATCAATAAATTTCTAAACACTAAGAAAAAACAATAGTTTTTCTTTTTTTGGAGAATATGGAAGCTAGAAAGTTTTATTATAATACAAAACCACGGTAAACAATTTTGCTTATCAATGCAAAACTACAACGGGCAATCGCCCTGGAGGGCCATTAACATCAATTAACTACCTTACAGCCACTTTTTAGTACACAATAATTGATTTAATCTAATCAAAATTATGTGGAAAATTTTATGAAACTAAAATGAAATGTAAAAAACTGACAAGGACTGAACAATTATGATAACTAAGTCTGTATTTCAAGTACTTTTACTCAATCTGTGATCCTGAATAAGTCACTAACCCATTCTCCTTGGTTTCTTCATCTACAAACTATTACAATTATAAATTTGCAATATGTAGCTTACAAGAAAATTATCAGGAACAATATGCCTAGAATAGACTTCAGAAAGCTTTTAATTCCTTAGCATAAAGTTCTTTAAAAAATATTTCAAAATAGTTAAGTAAAGCAACTAACAGAATTTTAAGAAGCTTTAGGACAAGTTCATAAGGAAAAGGAAAAACCTACTGTTAGCAGCATAGTTTGCATTTACTTAAAAATTATATTATGGCTTTCTTTTTAAAAGGATTTAGATAAGATAAACCTCATTCTCTTTAAGATACCTACTAACAAAATCTAATCTAAATCCTATCCTAACTCTATTTATCTAGTTAGGTAAAAGTGATGCCTTTCCTTACAGAAAAATGAACTCTTTCCAATACTCATGTTCAACGTTTTTCTCAAAGAAAAAAATACATTCTCAAAACTATGCAAGAAAATACTGTTTAAAAAATGACTTAGAGGATGCTTAATGTACAGATGTCTGGAGGCAGGTGGGACCATGTAGTCAAATAACTGCAAAACATTTTAAATCCCACCCCTTACTAAGTCATCAATCTAACAGTTAAAATAAGACCCTCCAGGGAGCAGATTTCCCATTTCATCACTTAAGGTCACGGCCTGCTTTCTAACTCTCTTCTTTTTTGCCACTTGTCACACTAGAATGGAAAGCAGGAAGGCAGCTTGTGTAATTGGCCCATTTCCAGGCTAGGAGCAAATCTGATGATAAATTAAGTGGAGAAAGCTGGCAGGAGAAACTGCTCAAGTTCACTGCTCTCGTGGAGCTGTTCTCATACAACAGTTATCCGAAAATCACATTCAGTTTAAAGCTAAGCTGCATTCTGTCCTTGATATTTCCTTAGTTTTTTTCTTCTAATTTTAGAAAGTCTGAAAGAAATATAATGTCATATGAATACTTTCTTACATCCAACCTTAGATTGTTTCATTAGTCCCACTATTTTGACGCAGAAATAGATTTTAAAAGCTTTTAGATAAGGAATTCTGGGGGCTGCTATCCTTTAAAACAAGGAAGACAAATGCAGAACCAACAACTGACTTGGTATGGACCTCTAGTTAAACTAAACCTCTGAGAACTAAATGACCAAGTGGATTATATGAATTTTAAAGAAAGGAAAAAAAGGGAGTACATAAAAGTTTGAAGAAATGGTATATGCTATTCTTCTGCCTTCAGTGAATGTTGAAATAAGAAGCCACAAATAGGCTCCTGAGAAATCTCTGAGATGACTGTTAGCTGGCCTGAATTTTCACACAGTAACACAACTGAGACAGACGGTATGACAGAGCAGAAGCCTACTTAAACTTAGAGAGTCCTTGAGAGCATGTGCTTTTGGTGGGTCCAGGGTACTTCTGTGGCAGAGTTGTTTACCATCCTGTTACTCAACACTGGCAGACTCTACCAAGTAAAATGCTTTATACACCTTGTAACAGCTACTTTAATAAAGCTGAGACTGATATGGAGAGCGCTAGAAGAAATATGGTTATGTGGATTTTCTGCTGACATAAAAGACATTTTAAAAGTATCATAAGACACCAGGAGACTTATAAAAGAATGTTCATAGCTTTATTCAAAACAAGGTTCATCAACAGTGAAATGGACAAATAAATCATGGTGTCCTCATACCCAGAATATTCTCTAGAGAGCTAGTTTCCAATAAGGTAGCTACTAATCATGTGGCTACTGAACACCTGCAATGTGGCTAGAGTTTGATGTGAGATGTGCTTGTGGTTAAGTGTAAAACAGATTTTCAAAGAAGAATGTGAATAAGAAGGGAAATATATAAATATTTTTGTTGAATTTATGAATGTTAGAATAATATGAATATGCTGAATTGACTTTTTAGGTATATTGAGATTAATATTATTAAAATCAATTTTACTTGTTTCTTTTTAAATATTTAAAATTATACATGTGGTTCACACTGCACTTCTATTGGTATTTCTAGTGCTGCTTAAGAGCAGTGAAAATGAATGAACTAAATGGTACATGAAACAATGTAAATAAATCTCATAAACATGAGATGATGTTTATGATTATTCAAATCATTCATGATTTTGAATGAAAGAAGTCAGACAGGGGCTTCCCTCGTGGCTCAATGGTAAAGAATATGCCAATGCAGGGAATATGGGTTCGATCCTCTGATCTGGGAAGATCCCACATGCTGCAGAGCAACTAAGCCCATGTGCCGCAACTACTGAGCCTGTGCTCTGGAGCCCGGGATCCACACCTACTGAGTCCTAGAGCCTGTGCTCCACGAGAGAGGACACTGCAGTGAGAAGCCGGCATGCGGCAACGCACAGCCAAAAATTAACAAGTACGTAATCCTCCCCCCAAAAAAGAAGTCAGATACCTAAAGCTTAAAATCAGGTAAGACTAAACCAGTGTTTAGTGATATTAACGTTAAAACACAAAGCACCAAGGAAGTGATTACCGTAAAAAAAATCAGGCAATGGTCACCATGAGGAACAGAAAGGAGCTGGTGACTGAAAGTAAGGGGGCACATGTGGAACCCTCTCAAGTGCCAAATGTGGTCTATTTCGTGGCCTGGGTGTTGGTTCGCTTTGTTAATATGCACATATATATTTTATGCACTTTTCTGTGTTACATCTCACAATTTTAAAAGTTTTTAGGAAATGAGCTCAACATTTCCTTAAACATTTACACTTTCTATGTCAAGGAAGAACTTTTCTAAAATGATAGGACTGAGTGAACTGGTCTCGTATCTCAACTATATGTAGACAGCTGATATACATGCTAACAAATAAGTGAGATAAGTTCAGTGTATAAAAGACTTAAACTCTTTTTGAGATTTCTTATACAGAATAATAGTCATATCCTAAACTCTCTCTAAACAAATGTTAGTATTTTTCTAAGATAAATTATTTCTTAACATGCAGTATCATATCAGAAACTTAATGCCTTGGAAAATACACTGTTTTAAGAAAATGAAAAAAATTCTGAATATGTGCAAGTCAGTTTACTGACAACAGCTGACAAGGGTGAATTTGTGTTTACCATAGCCAATATCTAGTATTTGATAAAACTGTATTAATACAAAACATAAATGTTTAAGAGCCAAGCTTTAACAAATAAGAGATCTTTCTGAGCATAAAAGGCTTGGTATCTCAGAGAATATATAGAACACTTCAGAAGAAATGTTTTAAGATGCAAAACCGAATTTAAACCCTCAGCTACCTAAGGGCAATGCTGATGATCTAATTCATATTTAGTTTACTTGTATATAGAAGAATTAAACTTATAAATGAACAATAATCCCAAGAAGCAAGCTATAGAATGACTGTCTATACTCACCATGTACTTGGTTGATTTCTGAATTCTGGGAAAGAATTTCATCTGCTAATTTTTGAGCAGTTGGCAAAACTTCTGTGTGGTGCACTGTGATCAAATACTGTACAAACTTTTGTAGTTGGTCTCTATTCATTTGAAAGAGAGTCTCTGAAATGGGAAGATGCAATTTGACCTGATCTGGCTTGCGGATGCGGTATAAAGACAGTGCCACAACATGTGCACAATAAAATATGTCCTTGTTTCCACAGCTGCAGGTCACTGAGGTAATCTTGCAACGATCAAAGCTGATGGCCACGTTGCAAACAGTTTCTGGCTCCGATTGTATTGCAGGTTCTGTCACTGTGCCACTCAAGTGGAAACCTATGTGAAAGAAAGGGAGGAGAGAGTTCAGCTTCTGCATTCAGATGCTACAAAATATTTTAATTCTTTGAAATGCGTAGTACTTGATAGCAGTAAGAAAAACATATGACAGATTTTATTTTCAAGTAAAAACATTCAGGTCACTCAAACCTCCCTCCCCTAGCACCTTACAAGTTTAAAAAAAAAAGAAGCTATTTAACAGACATGCTGAAGTATTTTACCCAGCCATATGAAAACACTTACTGCAGTATACCACCATCACACCTATATATCTGTATATACATATACCACTTCAAAACTATACCTAAATCACAGCTCTAATAAGCCATCATTACACTATTTTAAATCTGTGGTATAGTGGCTCAGACGGTAAAGAATCTGCCTGCAATGCAAGAAGATTCCAGATCTCTGGAGAAGAGGACAGCTACCCACTCCAGTATTTTTGCCTGGGAAATCCTATGGACAGAGGAGCCTGGAGGGCTACAGTCCATGGGGTCGTAAAGAGTCAGCCACGACTGAGTGACTAACACTTTCACTTTCATACTTGACCAAAATCAAGTAGTTTTCTCCCCCACCATCCCACCTTTTTTTAAACAATTTTTTAAAATAGAGTATAGGTCAGCTCAGCTTTCTTCTCAACAAACTCTTCCCCTTCCTTCCACCTTTATTCCAGGCAGTCCCAATACAGCAATGTCTCTGAGGAAAGGCAAAGCCCACTAAAACCTGAAACCAACACCATAGCTGAAGTAGCTCACAATGATGATCTTCTTTCCTATCATAGAGCAAGTGAAAGTGAAAGTCGCTCAGTTGTGTCCAATTCTTTGGGACCCCATGGACTATAGAGTCCATGGAATTCTCCAGCCAAGAATACTGGAGTGGGTAGCCTTTCCCTTCTCCAGGAGATCTTCCCAACCTAGGGATCGAACCTAGGTCTCCCGCATTGCAGGCAGATTCTTTACCAACTGAGCAATCAGGGAAGCCCATCACACAGAGTAAAGCTGGTACAAACATGCTCACTTGCACATATAGGTGGCACAAAATCACGAAGTGGCAAGGGACCTTAGAGGCTGGATAACACTTAGAACCACACAGGAATTCTCCACAACCTCATGACCAATGGCTTCAGACCACTGATTTGAAGGATCCAGCAATGAGACACTCAAGCCACGCAAGCAGCAGTTCCTCATGGATAGCTTCAGCTACAGCTCACAGCCACCTGGAAACTGTCTCCCACTGCCACTGCCCCCGTCAGTTAGTCCTGTCCTCTTTGGTGAGGGCATAAACTGCACTCACTCCTTTTCCCTAAATATGGAGAGTTATCCTGAATTCTTTTTGGCACACCATGCAGTTCCATCTACCCCCTCTGAAAGTCACATGGAGACGACAGTGATAAACTTTAAGGGGAATCCCTTTAAAAACCTTCAGGACACACATTTACCTCAGGATTAAGTACCTGACAGAAACTTGAATGTTACAAATGTAATGAAGCTTCTCTCAGCCTTCCACTATCTATGCTACTTGAATTAAACTTATCTAGTGACTTAGCAGCAGCAGGCCACTATTTCTTCATTCTCTCCCAGTGGGAACTCTGGGAGGGGGGATGCACTTGGAGCTGCAGAGATGTGACAGGGGAATGACAGTCAGATGATGCCTAGAGTTCACATGTGGGGCATCTGAACCCTGCTTATTATCACCTTCAAGGGAGGGCCTCCTTTAGGCCAGGGAGTTGGGAAAAACATTATTCAACTTACAAGAAATCTTTCAGAGTAGTATAACTTTATCTTGATAATTCATATTCAGCAACACAGTGGAAGGAGAAAAGTGCTGTAATTTTTTAACCAAATTATCAATTTAAAAGGTGCATTTCCAAAAATCAAATCACTATCATTGCTTTGTAATAAAGAGATCTGATAACTGTAATATGGTAATGTTTGGTTTGCCCATCCCTATTCCCAAATGGATATTCCAGTTTCCTGTTATAATCTTTTGGTCAAGAAGTTTTTGTGGGGGCTTCCCTCGTGGCTCAGAGGTAAAGAATCCGCCTGCCAATGCGGCAGACAAGGGTTTGATCCCTGATCTGCGAAGATTCCATATACCTCGAAGAAAGCCCGAGAGCCACAACTACTGAGCCCATTCTCTAGAGCCTGGGAGCCATAACTACTAAGCCCACATGCCTAGTCTGTGCTCTGCAATGAGAAGACTGGGCACCATAAGGAAGAGCAGGCCCTGCTTGCCACAACCAGAGAAAGCCCACGCAAAACAAAGGCCCTGCACAGGCAAAAAAAGATTTAAGTTTTTTTGAAAACCACAAGTAAAGATACATAGCATATGTGATCATATTTTTTAAAAATTTTCAATGCATTTTCCCATGAGAAAAAATAATCACAAAAAAGTAAACATCAAGGAACATTTCAGAAATAATAATAAGAGCAGTATGCCTTTTTATATATCAGTGCACTAAGAACTTACAATAATTAGAAGATCATGCATGGCACAGGCGTAGATTAAGACAAAATAGAAAAAAAAAAAACACACACAACGGATTATAACAGAATCTAGAAAGTTTCCAAGTATATTCTGTATATTTAGTGCAAAGGATCTGTTTTCCACCTATCACATATATATGTGTACAAAAGAAACTAGTTGTCACCACAGAAAGATAGTTTTCATAAACTAACCATTTATAAATTCAATCTCTCTCAGTCTCAGTTCAGTTCCGTCGCTCAGTCGTGTCCGACTCTTTGAGACCCCATGAATCGCAGCACACCAGGCCTCCCTGTTCATCACCAACTCCCGGAGTTTACTCAGACTCATGTGCGTCAAGTCGGTGATGCCATCCAGCCATCTTATCCTCTGTCGTCCCCTTCTCCTCCTGCCCTCAATCCCTCCCAGCATCAGGGTCTTTTCCAATGAGTCAACTCTTCCCATCAGGTGGCCAAAGTATTGGAGTTTCAGCTTCACCATCAGTCCTTCCAATGAACTGGACTGACTTCCTTTAGGATAGACTGGTTGGATCTCCTTGCAGTCCAATGGACTCTCAAGAGTCTTCTCCAACACCATAGTTCAAAAGCATCCATTTTTCAGCACTCAGCTTTCTTCACAGTCCAAATCTCACATCCATACATGACCACTGGAAAAACCATAGCCTTGACTAGATGGACCTTTGTTGGCAAAGTAATGTCTCTGCTTTTTAATATGCTATCTAGGCTGGTCATCCCTTTCCTTCCAAGGAGTAAGCGTCTTTTAATTTCATGGCTGCAATCACCATCTGCAGTGATTTTGGAGCCCCGAAAAATAAAGTCTGACACTGTTTCCACTGTCTCTCCATCTATTTCCCATGAGGTGATGGGACCAGATGCCTTGATCTTAGTTTTCTGAATGTTGAGATTTAAGCCAACTTTTTCATTCTCCTCTTTCAACTTTCATCAAGAGGCTTTTACTTCCTCTTCACTTTCTGCCATAAGGGCGGTGTCATCTGCATATCTGAGGTTACTGATATTTCTCCCAGCAATCTTGATTCCAGCTTGTGCTTCTTCCAGCCCAGCATTTCTCATGATGTACTCTGCATATAAGTTAAGTAAGCAGGGTGACAATATACAGCCTTGACGTACTCCTTTTCCTATTTGGAACCAGTCTCTCGGTTTAACACTCCTTTATTTCTCCTTATCCACCAAGTCAACACTTTAGTCTCTCTGCAAAAGTGATACTGAAGAACTTCTATCAAAGCCAAGACAACTGAGGATCCAAAAGAGTTATACAGTCTTCAAGGCTATAGTTTGACAGGTGCTTCAGAACAGATTAACTATCAAAGAAGAAGCCCTTAGCAAAACTGATGAAGCTCTCAAATAGTTTGCAAAACCAACTTTTTTTTTTTACTCATGTAGTTGTGTAAGTCAGAAGTACAACAAACCCTGATATTGTACAATTGCGCTAGGAGAAAAACCCCATATTATCCAATTTCATTATGTCAAATATTTACTACTCTCATAAAATACTTTAAAAAGCAAACTATAAGATATTGCGACCTCCAAAAGAATTCAAGAGATGTGTGAGGACACAAACACATTCGTGTCTTATAAAGTACACTTCAGTAATGTAGTATCATCAGGATTAAGGTGTTTCATGAATGTTCACTTTCTAAGTAGTAATTCTAGATTATCTTTCAAGTACCCAAACTCCTTTTCAAAATTCTACCCACTTTTTTAGAAGTATTTCTACATGGCATAGGTTTTACCTTGCCACCCTCATCAGCCGATCACTTAGAGCATTACCAGTGAAGGGGACAGCACTCCCTGCACAGACAGCTGCAGGTGGCAGGATTTTTTAAGTGAGCTCTAATTTTTTCTCTACTATCGGCTATCACAACGACTCCTCTCTCCTACAGCTATTCTTTTCCATAGAAAATTCATTCCCCTCAGGTCAGCTGCACCTCTAATTTGACTTGCTTTGTGGCAATTATTTAATACTCAGAGGCCTACTTGGGGTTTCCCCTCCTCTCTTTGAGGCTGGGATGGATACAAGAAAATTACAGAGGGGCAGTAGGTATAATACTGAGCCAATATGTAGGAGGTTCCATCAAGCCTTACTTCAGGGTTGTGCAGTCATGTATTCTGGCCTCACCGATTTGAGAAAACTGGGAATTCTACCAACTCACTTTCTCCATGTCCTAAATCATACCAGAGCACCCACAAGAGAAGCAAGGAGAATATTCCTCCTTCAAAGATCCCTAGAGATGTCCCTATAAGACATTCTCCCCCACTCCCTACACCCCACCCCACCCCACAATGGTCTTATGCCTTAGGTACTGGGTGACTTGAAACAAAGCATATTCTTGAGGAAGGATTTTGCCTTTCTGGAATTCTGACAATCCCAGATAACAAGCTGCCTCAGGACTGTAGGTGCAAAAATCTTCTACTGGGACAGTCAGCTGTTCTATATGACAGAACTGAGGATACAAGGGGGTAATCCTGTGCTCTATGGTAAACCACGGATAATTAACTTTTATTTTCAAATAACTAAAACTGAAGAAATTATGCAAATCTTTTAAAATAAATATATTTGACTTTATAAAATATAATCTGTCAAAGACAGTTAATCCCATTAACAGCAAACCTCACAGTCAAACCACTGTCTGGTCATTATGCCACCACAGAGCCCAATATAACTTTAGTATTCACATCCTCAATCTGCAGGAACCAAAGAAAAAGCATAAACCAAAGCATAGTGCTGTGTGTGCACGTGCATGAAGCTGCTTCACTCATATCCGACTCTCTGTGACCCCCAAGGACTGTAGCCCACCAAGCTCTTCTGTCCATGGGATTCACCAGGCAAGAATATTGGAGTTGCTTGCTATGGCCTCCTTCAGGGAATCTTCCTGACCCAGGGATCAAACCTACACGTCTTATGTCTCCTGCATTGGCAGGTGGGTTCTTTACCGCTACCTCTACCTGGGAAGCCCACAGTGATGTACAGGCCTTGGTAAAACACTGATTTGGATCAGGTTCTATCCACTTAAAAGCTGTGTGATCTGCACCGAGGAAACCAGATCTGAAAGAAACACGTGCACCCCAATGTTCATCACAGCACTGTTTATAATAGCCAGGACACGGAAGCAACCTAGATGCCCATCAGCAGACAAATGGATAAGAAAGCTGTGGTACATATACACAATGGAATATTACTCAGCCATTAAAAAGAATACATTTGAATCAGTTCTAATGAGATGGATGAAACTGGAGCCCATTATACAGAGTGAAGTAAGCCAGAAAGATAAACACCAATACAGTATACTAATGCATATATATGGAATTTAGAAAGATGGTAACGATAACTCTATATGCAAGACAGAAAAAGAGACACAGATGTATAGAACAGACTTTTGGACTCTATGGGATGATCTGAGAGAACAGCATCGAAACATGTATATTATCAAGTGTGAAACAGATTGCCAATCTGTTGGATGGATGAGAGAAGTGCTCAGGGCTGGTGCACTGGGATGACCCAGAGGGATGGGATGGGGAGGGCGGTGGGAGGGGGGTTCAGGATGGGGAACACATGTAAATCCATGGCTGATTCATGTCAATGCATGGCAAAAACCACTACAATATTGTAAAGTAATTAGCCTCCAACTAATAAAAATAAATGAAAAAAACAAACAAACAAAAAAGTTGTGTCATCTGAGCATGCTGTTTAACCTTTCTGAGACTTGCTCTATTTTGAGCAAAATGTGGCTAGAAATACCTCCTAGGGTTGTTTGGGGGATTAAAATGAAATAACATATGTAAAGCACCTGGCACATAGTAAAAGTGCTCATTAAATTTTATTTCCCTTTCCTTCTCCTCCCAGCTGGAGAAAAAAGGGGAGGGGTGCTGGATACATTCCCTTCATCCATAACACTTTTTCCCTCCACAGCTACGGGAATCTTCGGGGAAGGTGGAGTCTCACTCTTGAAGTAGCTTGGAAAATAAGCATGAAAGAGTATTACTTTCATACACAGAGAACTAGAGAATTTCAGGGGAGAGACTTCTTTCAAGTAACCATAGATACTTCAAAAATATTATAATGCAATGATTCTTAAAACACAGTCCAGGGATACCCACAAGTACCCGAGAGGCTTTCAGGGGAGTGCACAACACCAAAACTTCTTCATTTTTGCACTTGACCTTACTGTAGGTCAATGGTTTATAAAACTACATAAAAATCCTTAAGGGGCAAATTTCTCACATATGAACACACGAACTGTCTGCATTAATTTCACGTTAATGAGCATTAATATTTCTAGAAAGTAACTACTAAACTCTTCATTGATACTCTAAAAGTATCTTTCCCTGAAAGTTGATCTTCTGTATCTAAGTCAATATTTTAGTTGCATTTTAAAGGGGATAAGGAGAGACCCCTGATATCACAGACTGGAGAGACAACTGTTTTAAAATACAAAAAGAATTTCTGAAGGTTGCCCATTTTGTGCCTAAATGTGTATGTGCTCAGTTAACTGAAAAATGGTTACAAACTGAAAGCATTAGAAAATATCTAAGCTAAAATAAACTGGTAGACATGAAATAAATATATACTAAAAACTGCTGCTCTCAGGGCACATTCTTTTCAGAAAAATACGCACTCTGTGCATGAGGTGCTCAAGTAACAAATTCTTTGTTGAAAAAGAATTTAACAGAAGCACTGGTGTAGTACTTATACAAATACATCTTTCACCCTTTTCCTAAATGAAAAGAACCCCTGGGGAAATTAAAGGCAGAAACCAAAGCAAGTTAATGTTATGGCTGAAAGGATGGCAAGGGTTGTATGAGGTTTCTTTTAAGTTTTTAAAGCTAAATCTAAAAATGCAAGTGTTAACATTTAACACTCACATAACAAAGTATTCATTGGTTAACTAAAACCCAGTGCACTGGCTAAATGTATAGTAAATAATACCTGATTATGTGTCCCTGGTAAAATATACGAGTTAATCATTGCCCCCACAAAACCCCACTTTACTTTTCCTAACTCTGAAAACTACTGTATACAATCCAACAAGCCATGCTGCAATTATCAATTTTAGAAACAAAAAGTTTCAATTCACATGAAGCATAATTTCCAGATCACAATTCAGACACATTAAGGGCCCAAAACCAACTTGTCTAAAATATGATATCCTTTCTTTAACTACATAATTTTCTCAAAGGGAAATCCTAAATTAAAGAGACTGCATCCTGTGAGCTGGCTAATTAAATCCTCTAGCCTTAATTTCTAATACTAAAGCTTAAACAGCTTATGGAAAGACATTAGGAGATTTTGCTGGCAATTGCTAATGAAGTGATTTCCGTCTTTCAGAAAAAAAAATATTTTTTAAAGGAGAAGCTTTATTTTGAAGTCCATCTTAAAAATGCTTATTTGGAATAGAATCACTCCTACACTTCATTAATATTTGAGAGAAAGACAATGGCAAATTAATGCAAAGACCAGACTGTAAACCATAGCACACCATATAAACAACATAAAAATTTATGGAGCATGCAGTAGATGGGCCCAATCAAGAGTTCCCAGAGGCATTCCGCTCAATATTGGTTTTGTTTTCTCGTTAACGTAGAGTCTTGCAACACTTCATATAAGGATCCATATGATCAGAATAACTGTGTTAGATATGAATGGCATTACACAGTTATTTAATATTTTTCCTGAAAAAAGACACTATCCACTAATTTAGCCATCTGTAATGAGCACTCCGTGTCACCCCCGATCTTGAAGTACACAAAGGCCCCACATTACCATCAAGTGATTTTTCACAATGTATTTCTGTATTTTAACATGCATACTTGAAGGAAACAACCACTGCCCAGCCCCACATTCTGAGTGGGCAACCAGGGGAGGGGGGTGATAAATTAGAATTTGAGTTATACATACAGCTATAAAGCCATAAAGTGCTTAGGAATTTAAATTATCTGCCCCACGTCTTAAATTCCACTTTCTCTAATGCCTGTCTTCTCTAATACAAGCGAAGCAGCTCCAGACTTGCACCTTTCTTAGAGGCCAGATCAGCCAGGCCCCGTCAGGACAGCCGCCAACGCTGCCCCTACAACTAATGCTCCTGCCTCTTCCTCCTCCTCCCGCGGCCTCTCACCTGGATCTCCGACCTCCAAAGTGCACATGAAATTTGTCAGAGTCCTTTGGTGTCCAAACACCAACTCTAAGCACTTTTACACAATTTTGTCTTACTTCCCTCTGAAGGGGAAAAGGACAGAAGATCTTTTTACCTGTTTATTTCCTGTTATTGTTTACAGCAAAACAACCTTTAGAAATGCTTGGCTACTTGCTTTAGGAGCTGAGGTGAAGTACAAACTCTGGAAATGAACTGTTTATCAGAACCAAGAGGAAGGAGGAAAGTGTGCTCAGGCCCCAGAAGGGAGAATGAAGGCCTCTGTAGTCAAATTCCCCCACCCACAACCTAGAACTCTGGCTTGACCCCTCCACTTTAAATTAAAGCCTGTTTCTAAGAGTTCACCTCTCTCTCATACTGAATTAAGCTGGAAGCAGAGGTCTGTGACATCATCTGAGGTAGCAGAGTTCTGCAGCACCCTTGTCACAGAGGACTGTCCTGGAGAAAATATTCAAGAAGCATCCTTTAGATGAAAGAAAGCACAAACTCTCTTATACTCTTGGTAGATGCAACATATAGTCTGGTGGATCTCAAACTGGCATGTGCATCAGAGTCACCTACAAGACTTGTTATAACACAGATGCTGGGCCTCACCCATCATCCCAGGTGGTGCTGAAGCTGCTCATCCAGGGATCACTGACCTAAGATGATTACAATCCAGTCTAAACAAGACTTTCCTAGTAAAAATATATTTAAGTAAACACAGTAAACAGAAGAGTAAGTAATATATAATTTGTGATTTAAAAATGTATACAATCTCTAGTCTATCATGTAACCTAAATGTTTCCAATTCCAAACGTGATTTATTAAACTGGCCTGAGCATTACAAAAATAAATAAATAAATGAATGAAAAAAACCATTTATTTAAAAAATGTATCAGTATCATAATTGTTAACATTTATAGTTACTTCACCTGTTTGAAGTAAAACCTTCATTAAAAATCTAAACAAAAATATAAAAATTTTAAAATAGTCAATCATAGAGTATTTACTTTTACAAAGAGATTGTTTTGCAATGTCCCATGGTATTCCTCATAATTGAAGGGTCTTTGTGTATTCAAAACACTGGGAAGACCCAGAGGAATGGGATGGAGACGGAGGCGGGAGGGGGGATCGGGATGGGGAACACATGTAAATCCATGGCTGATTCATGTCAATGTATGGCAAAAACCACTACAATACTGTAAAGTAATTAGCCTCCAACTGATAAAAATAAATGGGAAAAAAAAATCCAATTAATGGGAAAAAATTTTTTCGCTACTATTTAAGTAACACATTTTTTGCCTAAGGCAAAATGTACCCTGTGTGAGAAAGCCAGAGGCAATAGAATATGCAGAATAACATAGGCAGAATTTTAGGGTTAGAACTTTCTAAAATAAGATGTTCTATTAAATAACCTTAGGCAAGTAACAGTCTTGATTTTCTCATCTATGTTATTGTTTAGTTGCTTAGTCACGTCTGACTCCACAACCCCATGGACTGTAGCCCGCCAAGCTCCTCTCTGTCCATGGTATTGCCCAGGCAAGAATTATGAAGTGGGCTGCCATTTCCTCCTCCAGGGGATCTTCTTGACCCAGGGATCAAACCCATGACCCCTGCACTGCAGGTGAATTCTTTACCCCTGAGCCACCAGGGAAGCCCTTTCTCACCTTTAAAAAGAGATTCATGATATCTATCTTGCAGGACTGCTGACAATGTGTATAAACTACCACAAGGATTCTTTCTACAGAATGCCTATTATCATTATTGTAATAGAAATGTCACATGCTCATGCCTGCACCTGCTGTTGGAAATGTCAAGCTCTCAAGAGCATGCTGGCATTTCTATTACAATAATGGACAAGGGTTTGCTGTTGCTGCAGTAATTCTACTCATACATTCAAACTTCCAAATTAATAGAACTGCTATGACTTCTAAAAATTTGTTGCTATTTTATATAGCACAGTTTGAAAATGTGATTTGACGCCAAACGGAAGAAAAAAGCAGGGGACTGAAAAGATTTAATTTTGTCTCAAACAACTTCCAGTTACCCCAAGTAATAGTAATGTTTCACTCCTCACTTTGATGAGCTCTCTACTAAAACATTTTTTTTATCCCTAATGTTTACCTTCCATGTCAAGGTAAGTAAAATTATTTTTACAGCTCAAGTCTATCTTTTCACTTAGTTAGAGACTAAAAACTGGATCCAATAATAAGCAACTTGCAATTCTTGTTGTGGAAGAAAAAGGGACCACACCACAGCTTTTGGTTTTGGTAATTTATGGCCTGTCAAGCAAAGTGAAGTCGGAGGTCCTGCTCTCCACAAAGAATCCCAGGGAACACTAGCCCTACCCGGGCGGTAGTATTGTTATCTTCCTGTCCAGAGAGATTCAGCTGAAAGAAATCCTCTCTGCTCCATGTGTATGTCTTTAATAACAGTAAAACATGCACACAACTATATACAAAATAGGGGCTTCCCTGGTGGCTCAGATGGTAAAGAATCAGCTTGCAATGCAGGAGACCTGGGTTGGGAAGATCCTCTGGAGAAGGGAATAGCTACCCATTCCAGTATTCTTGCCTGGAGAATTGCATGAACAGAGGAGGGCTGTCCCTGGCGGGCTACAGCCCATGGGGTTGCAAAGAGTCAGAGAGAACTGAGTGACTAAGCATGTGTGCACTCACACACACCCACACCTACACAAAACAGACAGCCAACAAGGACCTACTACATAGCACAGGGAACTAAACAGTCTGTAACAAACTATAAGGGAAAGAATCTGAAAAAGAGCATATATATATATGTGTGTGTGTGTGTATATATATATTCCTGAATCACTATGTTGTACACCTGAAACTAACACAATATTGTAAATCAACTACACTTCAATAAAAAATTATTACCAAAAAATATAAACAAACATGTCTTTAATAAGGAAAAAAGAGAATGGCAAGGTAGATGTACTAATAGAGATACATTTTTCTTAAATACACAGTGATAAAAGAGAAGCAGACAGACTTTGGTTCAAAACGTGGGTGACACATTAATATTAAGACATTTCCACCCATGCATCAGAGCAGTGTGATTACAGATGATTTTTTTTTTTATTTAACTTGTTTTTGTTGATGTAGAGATAGTGTGTTTCTAAGATTTCTACAACACAAATTACTTATAAGAAAAAAAAGTTTTAGCTAAAATTGGATAAGTGCTCAAAGTCCTCTTCAGTAAAGAATTTGCTACATAAATGATGTCCATCAAACATTCTGGGAGCCTGGCAATGACCACATACCAAGTTCAAACACTGAGGGTCATTAACGCCATCAGTGCAGCTCTGTCTACTGACTGGCCCAGCCTACTCTCATAACAGGACACTCCCAGGCTCTCCTTAACCCGTGGATGCTTGGCTCTCTTTCAGGTCAGCCACACTTCAGAGAAGATGGATTATGCACTCAAATGAGACAAGAAGAAAGAGGCTGGGCTCCTGGTTCTAATTTCAGCCATTATCCAGTTAGCCTCATGCGCAAGTTACTTAATAACATCTATTTCTTGTTCCCTCTTCTTTCCTCATGTATTAAATAAAGGAAATAGATTACATTAGATGATTTCTAAAAATAGTGTGTAGGTAGGCAGCAGTAATGGAGAGCTACCCAAGACAAGAGGAAGGATGGTAGTTACCAAAGTCACTCACACAAGACCTCTGACCTGCCTTGACTGCTATAGAATTGAAGCAATGGTCACCTCAAAGGACTTGAAGCTATGGCTCAGAGGAGGGGAGAGGAAAATGATAGACACTGCTATAGGTGCAGTCACATATATGTCATTGGCATGTGGGGAGAATTTTTTTAAAGTTCTGAAATTCAATATAGAAGTAAATATTTAATTTTTATCTACATAATCTTCAGCCATCTGTCTATAACTGAGATGCTTACATATTTTGCTTTGTTTAGTATCTAAAATCTAAACCTCATCTTTAAAGTCTCAGACTGCATAAATATAGGTGAAGTTTATTACATAGAATGTATAAATTACCAAAAAATATGAACCATAAAAGAAAGTTCATTAAAAATGAAATGAAAAGACTGGACCATATTATCAGCTCTGCCTTCACCACCTAAATATTAGCATTCTTTCCTTTACTATCCATTAAATATCATGAGATATTAAACATTATGAACAACCACTTTCATAATCTTTTAACTTGGTAACAGGTAATATACAAGTCTCTATGGGAAGCATCCACGAATAACACAAGGATTTCAGTTCTGAGAAGTCACTGGATTACTGGGCAATTAATAGCTAAGAAGTCAGATCAGAGGTGGGTTCCAGAAGGAGAACCAGTACAAACCTTTATTTCCCAAATTGTGTTCTATGCATTATATAAGTCTGGATCAAGTTGCATCCAGGGCCAACCATCTGGAAGTTCCAGATACATATCAGAATGGTAACAGCTCTAAGAACTCATATAGTAAACAGACTTCTGTTGAACTTTATTTACTAAAACTTTGAAGAATAACAATAGTAAAAAGTCTAGAATAGCTATAGGAAATGAAAAGGAAAACATACTGTTCAAGACGAGCAGTAGGGTTGGTAAACAGAATGAAAAGCTCAACTGAGAGTTTAGAAATCATTAAGCAGAATGGATAAATTGATAAGCTTGTTGGAACTTCTCTCCAGGAGTTTAAGCCCACCTGGACATGTATGACTTAAAAGTTGGCGATGTCTCATCATCAATATCCCCCATCTAACATTAAATAACCAATCATTTATTGCAAAAAATATATCTGATAATCCAGAGTGCCGTACATTCTTTACCCTCAGTAGTCAGGTAAAGTACTTATAATATTTTATCTTCAAATACTGAAAACATGAGTGGCAAAGCTCAAATATCTCTTTAACAGAGGACTTGAGAGTGTCTAACATGCAAATCTTGCATTAGAGTTTATTTCATAGTACAAACAGAGAAACAGTACATGATGTCCTATGAAAAGAAGGACTGCTAAGATTCTGGTAATACTTATAAGTACCTAGGACAGTGCCTGGCATGTAACACATGCTCAATATTTACTGAGTGAATAAATGAATGAATGAATGAAAAAGTAAAACTTTATGTAGTAGAGAGGTTAAGTAAAATCTGAATACTCTACCAAACTGCTCTAGCATGAATTTAAAGCTACAAGATCGAAAAGTCTGAAAACAAAGGGTCTACATACCTGACCCAGGAAGCATATGTTTAAGAGGGCTTCCCAGGTGGTGCTAGTAGTAAAAAATCCACCTGCCAATGCAGGAGACCCAAGAGACATGGGTTAAATCCCTGAGTGGAGAAGATTCCTGAAGAAGAAAATGGTAACCCACTCCAGTATTTCTGACTGGAAAATTACATGAACAGAGGAGCCTGATGGGCTACAGTCCATGGAGTTGCAAAGAGTTGGACACAACTGAGCCCACACACACACACACATATGTTTAAGTAGTATTAATTAAATTTTTATTGCAGGTAACATTAAGTGTGATATTTTTCAAAATCTCACAAAAGTACCATTAATAATAGGTAAGTATATTTTATACACACACACAATTACATACACTACCTTAAGGAGCAATTTGTTTTATTTCTTCAGAAAGCAAAGCAATATAAATGAACAGGCTTATTCTATTTTAGCTTAGGAGAGCATTTCTATTGGGTGTAGTGATGGTAACATTACAGAAAGAATCAGAAAAATGCAGGTATTGGTCTAGGACTCTAACCAAAATTCTCCTTTCAGTATCAAGTAATTATTAAAGCTGTTTGTGAACAATGATGATCTGATGTTACCAAACTTAAGGATTTAAAAAAATATTTTGAATAAAATAGACAACTCCTTTACCAATTTTGAGGCTATTGTTTATTTTAAATTAGAAATATAAACCCAAATGACTTCAAATATGAAAGAACGCTAATTAAGTGGCAATTACATATACAGTGGTTTACTATGTGTTGCAGAATAATGTGGCCGAGAATTGTCAATATAATAGGATGAAAACTGACCTGGGAGAGAGACTTGTGTTTTAATCCTAGCTCTGCTACTAATTAACTGTTTGACCTTCAGTCTTGGGCTTCATTTTCATATCTGCAAAAGCAGGCTAAAGGACTAATCAGTACTCCCTTACCTTCCCTTTTTTTTTGAGGAGGAGGAGGAGGAGGTAGGTAGGCATAGATCCCCTGATGACCTAAAAAAAAAAGGCAATAAATGCTCCCCCCAAATAGGCACAAAATTATGCAGAATATTTCACAGTTCAGCATCTGTTATCTATTCACTTATTTAGGTTAAGGGCATCCTTCTAGATTCCTCCACACTTGAAAACTTCAGATTCTAAACAAGTCAAAAGCAACCAAAATATATACACTCACATTCAAATACATGATGAAACCTAGAGTATTTTTTTTTCTTCTGCTTATAATGAACTTTTCAAGGGCTTTAAAAAAAACAATACTTAATGTTTTAGGGGTCTTTCCTGGTGGTCCACTGGTTAAGATTCTGCACTTTCAATGTAGGGGGTGCAGGTCTGATCCCTGGTCAGGGAACTAAGATCCCACATGCTGTGCAGCATGGGCAAAAAAAAAAAAAGAAAAAAAAAAAAAAAGAATTTAATGTTTTTAAAAGGTATACTCAGTTTACTTCTAAGATACTTAAAGGCACCTGCAATGCCCATGCAAGTACTCACCTATTTGGTGGCAACATACTTATCCAAGTTCAAGAGACTTTATCATCCATACTTAGAAACAGGGGACTTAAAGCCCACATAATAATGAGCATGAAATGATGCAACAAGAATAATTCGAGAACAAGTTTATAATGGGCATTAAAGGAAAATGGAATGATGATAAATAACTGGCATCATGTTGATGATTCAATGACTGATTACTATATTTCATCATAAAACATATATATTAAACAGGTAAAAATATAATAATTCAATGACATAAAAGACCAGTCAAAAGATAGTCAACTTCTTTAATCAGTCAAAATCATTATGTTTATAAAAAGCTATTTTAGTTGTCTAAAACATAAAATATTACAATCAAGGAAAATTTCACAGTTTAAAGCAAAAACAAAAAAACTGAGACATGAACTATGTGGCTAGTTTTCAGGCTTTGGAATTTTTAAGAAAAAAGCATATGGCCACACATAATAAATCAAGTACATTAGCTTAACAAATATTTCATATTGTGCATACTAATTTCTCTGGCTGTGGAATTGAACCCTGCTACCTGAAAACGTAATAAATTTGCCTCTTCTCTTTTACTTAGAAGGATAGTCAAGATATTGGAAATGGCCTCATTTCTAATAGAAAGTTGTTTCCCTGCATCAGAAATCTATAAATGTTAGGACTGTAAAATACGGTAGAGTCTAACTGGTCCTTCTCTTTCATTTCTCTCACTCCCTCTGCTCCTTCAAATTGCTTCCACACTTTCCACCTTGATTAAACACATTTGTGTTAATACCTTGCCTCACGTTTCCTTATTTTTCACTCCTCTATCAAAATTACCTTTAAATACATATGCACAGCAGGAGAAAATTCATTAGAAAGACAAAAGGAATCTTTTTCCATGGCAGCTATATTCTCCACGAACTCCAAACTCTACCCAGACCATTTATTAACTAACTAACGGGGACATCTCAGCTATTCTGAGCCAAGAATAAAGCTTTTTCTTTCAGAGACAACTTAACAGGTCTACCAAAAACACATGTCTAAGTTTATAAGTTTAAAAAACAATACCAAAGTTCAACATTTTATTAAACAAGAGGGTAAAAACATCTAAGCAAGCCAAAGAATTAACAGCCTTAAAATAATTTCTGAAAAGGCTAAGGAATTCCACTTCATTCTCTCTAATGATTCTTCCTCAAACATTTGGGTTTTGTTTTTTCCTAAATAAATACAGGAAAATTATTGTTACATGTTCTTTTTGAGAAGGCCTCTGATACATCAAATCTTTCTGCAGAACTGAATTCTCCTGGTATAACAATGACAGCCATGCTAATGATATAATTTTTAAGGGAGAAAATCAGAAGTCAAAGGTTGATACCCTAAGGGAACACTAAGCTGGTATAATCAGATTAAATGAGGATCTGATTTCATGATCATGACTTTACTAAAACAGTAGAGCTGTATGCTCAAAAAATTTGCCTGTTAATAATTCTTAAGAACAAAAGGTTCAGACTGAAAAACCGAGAGAAGATTTATTCTTGGAAGGAGCATGTTCATTTTAACAGATTCATGAAAACCTTTCAAAAACGTACCAACACTTTAACTCCCTAAGCAGTATTCAGAACCCTAACTGAACACCTGCTTGTGAGGACTCGAGGCTGCCTGGTGCACATTTACCACATTACGTCCCTCCAGCAACACTGTCAACAGCATCACTCAGCCAGGTTACTGGTCTTTTAGCGGAGGAGCTCCTGCACTGCTCTCATGGTCAAGTACCAGTCTGCTCTTTCCCTCTACTGTCTTGCAGAATTCAAATGCCCCCTTTCCAAGCTGACATTCTGCTTAATAGCTGGATCCCCTCTAGTTATCCTAAAATGTTGGCTTACATCTTTTAGGACTTTGGAAACTAGACAACCATCGTTTTTAGAGCTGTATAAAAATAAGACTAAAAAAACAATAATAATAAGACTAAATCAGATCTAAGCACAGGTCTGAGGTTTTCCTCTATTGAGCTGGGGTAGAAACTGGTGGATTTAGCTTGGCAGTTTCAGTGGTTCTTCTTTTGATTCACTGTTCTCAATTTATATCCCAAGCATTAAGTAATAATTAGAGAAAAATAAACTTTTCAAGTTTTGTGGCCTGAACTTGAAAAGGTAAAGTCTAAAATTACTTCTCACTACTAGAAATATGTGATGTGGTAACATGTTTGATTAATCGCTACTGATTAGATAATCAATATTAACAAGAAAGAGTTAACTTTTCTACCTGTTACCATATGTATCTCCGTTTTCCTCTCAGACATTAAAAAAAATACTTTTAGCATAAACAACTAATGTAAGAAGTCCAACCTAAGAAGGCTCTATGTTTTCTCAAGAAGAACATTATTTTAAAAAACAAGATGTGCCCAGGTCTTCCTTTCTAAATACCATTCTCCAATAAGAGAAACCAAAGCTTCTTGGAAAAATGATTGGTTCTAGGGCTGGGATGAAGAAAATACTGATGCCAGAAAGGAAGTGCTTTAAAAAAAAATTGAGGGAACTGTCCCATCCTGAAGAGTCCCCTTGGCCAGGATGCAACTATTTGAGCAGCAAAATAACATTAGTACTGGATTATAACTCAAGAATAAAATAAACATCTGAGTCCATACGGATACAAACTATTGAAGGAATAAATAAATAAATAAATGGAGAAGGGACACATTTTCCTTACAGAAAAATGTCAATTAAAAAATGTAGAGAGGATGAGAGAAATGAAAATCAATAGAACACCACAGTAATATTTGCTGCAGGCCAAGATACACTGATGAATGATAAAATTAGCAGGCAAAGCTTTAAAGAGAAACAGAATAATCGCACAACCTCAAAGAATTTCCCCTCTAGATATGTAACGTAAAGTCTTTGATGCTCATAGTTCCAGTAGGTGGAGCTTAATTCTCCTCCCCTTGAGTGTGGACTGGACTTTAGCAACCCCTATCTAATGAAAAGTAAAAGCAGTTTTATAGAGGAGAAATCTGTCACTTAAGCAGGTAACATGGTTAGCATAACCAACAGTAAGTCAAGTTGATATCAAGGTGCCCTCCAAAATGATGCAATGAGAATGTTGAAAATTACTGCTTCTGTGATATTCTAGCAAAATAATGCACAACCCCAATCTAACCATGAGAAGAGTGTATCAGTTCAGTTGAGCTCAGTTCAGTCACTCAGTCATGTCCGACTCTTTGCGACCCCATAAACTGCAGCACGCCAGGCCTCCCTGCCCATCACCAACTCCATGAGTTTATCCAAACTCATGTCCATTGAGTTGGTGATGCCATCCAACCATCTCATCCTCTGTCGTCCCCTTCTCCTCCTGCCTTCAATCTTTCCCAACATCAGGGTCTTTTCAAATGAGTCAGCTCTCCGCATCAGGTGGCCAAAGTATTGGAGTTTCAGCTTCACCACCAGTCCTTCCAATGAACACCCAGGACTGATCTCCTTTAGGATGGACTGGTTGGATCTCCTTGCAGTCCAAGGGACTCTCAAGAGTCTTCTCCAACACCACAGTTCAAAAGCATCAATTCTTCTGCACTCAGCTTTCTTTATAGTCCAACTCTCACATCTATACATGACTACTGGAAAAACCATAGCCTTGACCAGACGGACCTTTGCTGACAAAGTAATGTCTCTGCTTTTTACTATGATGTCTAGGTTGCTGATAACTTTCCTTCCAAGGAGTAAACGTCTTTTAATTTCATGGCTGCAATCACCATCTGCAGTGATTTTGGAGCCCAAAAAAATAAAGTCTGACACTGTTTCCCGATCTATTTGCCAGGAAGTGATGGGACCGGATGCCATGATCTTAGTTTTCTGAATGTTGAGCTTTAAGCCAACTTTTTCACTCTCCTCTTTCACTTTCATCAAGAGGTTCTTTAGCTCTTCCTCACTTTCTGCCATAAGGATGGTTTCATCTATATATCTGAGATTATTGATATTTCTCCCGGCAATCTTGATTCCAGCTTGTGCTTCTTCCAGTCCAGCATTTCTCATGAGGTACTCTGAATATAAGTTAAATAAGCAGGGTGACAATATACAGCCTTGACATACTCCTTTTCCTATTTGGAACCAGTCTGTTGTTCCATGTCCAGTTCTAACTGTTGCTTCCTGACCTGCATATAGGTTTCTCAAGAGGCAGGTCAGGTGGTCTGGTATTCCCATCTCTTTCAGAATTTTCCACAGTTTATTGTGATCCACACAGTCGAAGGCTTTGGCATAGTCAATAAAGCAGAAATAGATGTTTTTCTGGAACTCTCTTGCTTTTTCGATGATCCAGTGAATGTTGGCAATTTGATCTCTGGTTCCTTTGCCTATTCTAAAACCAGCTTGAATATCTGGAAGTTCACAGTTCACGTATTGCTGAAACCTGTATCAAGACAATTCAAATTAAGGCCCTGGAAAAGGGAATCGCAACCTACTCCAGCATTCTTGCCTGGAGAATTCCATGGACAAAGAAGCCTGGTTGGCTACAGTCCATGGGGTCGCAGAGAGGCAACCATGACTGAGTACCTAACACGCACACACTACAGAAATACCTGCCCAGTATTCTTCAAAAGTGTCTAGGTCATAAGAGATAAAGACCACTACATTGTCACAAATTAGAAGAGCTAGGGAACATAATGACTAAATACAACAGACTATCCTGGATTGGATGCTCAAAAAGGACAGCAGAAGAAACACTAGGGAAATCTGAATAAAACCTGCAGCTAATAGTACTGCACCAATGGCTAATTTCTTTAGTTCAAATAAAAGTACCAAGGTTGTGTAACATGTTAACATTAGGGGAGGCTGGGTCAAGGGTTGATGAAAATTCTGTACATCTTTCAACTCTTCTGTAAATCTGAAATTATTTCAAAACAAAACAATTTTTTTAAAAGAATATGGCATGGTTACTTAGGGCTTCCCTGGTGGCTCAGATGGTAAAGAATCTGCGTGCAATGCAGAAGACCTGGGTTCGATCCCTGGGTTGGGAAGATTGCCTGGAGGAGGGCATAGCAACCCACTCCAGTGTTCTTGCCTGGAGAATCCCTTGGACAGAGGAGCCTAGCGGGCAGCAGTCCATGGGGTCACAAAAAGTCAGACACGACTGAGCGACTAAGCACGGCACATGGTTACTTAGTCAGTGTGGTTACTTAGATCTTAGCAAACAGATCACAAATACCTAAACCACAAAGATCCTTTCAGCTGCTTTAAGGTAAATTTCTAAAGTTCCAATTTAAAGATTAAGAGGTTATTTCATAGGAAAAGAAAGGGTAGGAGGATTCTAGAGAAATACTTACACGTACATACCATGAGACATACAAAATAATTCAACTTCATAAGAATTCAGCAGCTTTGTAAAATAAAATGGGCAACCCAAATATCTATCAGCAGCAGACTTAAGTTGTGACACACTCATATGGTAGAACACGTAGAGCTGTGAAAACCCATCACATCTGGTTTCTTTTTCTTTTTTGATGTATAAGTGACACATAAAATTGCATCAGTTTTGGTGTAAAACATAATTATTCCATATTTGTATACACTGAGAAATGATCACAGCAAATCTATTTCATAACCTGTATCACCATACATAGTTCCAATTTTCTTTCCTGTGATGAGAACTCTTAACATCCACTCTCCCAGCAACTCTCAAATGTGCAATACAGCATTATTAACCACAGTTATCATGCTGTACACCACCTCCCAATGACTCCTTTATTTTTAGAAGTTTGTAGTTTTTAATCACTGTATCAAGCAACCACCAATCTGTTGTCTGTATCTATGAACTTGGTTTCTGTTTTATTTACCACATATAGTATTGTGAAATCATATAGTATTTGTCTTTCTCTGACTTACTTCACTTAGCATAAATGCCTTCAAGGTCCATCATGTTGGTGCAAAAAAAAGATTTCATTCTATTTTGTGGCTGAATAATATTCTGTTATATACCACATTTTTTTAATCCATTCATCCACTGACAGACACTTACTTAGGTCATTGCCATATCCTGGCTGTTGTAGACAATGCTGCAAAGAACATAGGAGTATGCAAGTCTTTTCATGTTATTGTTTTCATTTTATTTGGATAAATATCCAGAAATAGACTTACTGAACCATATGGCAGTTCTATTTTTAATTTTTTGATGAATCTCCACACTTTTTTCCATAGTTGCTGAAGCAATTCCCATCGACAAGGCATAACGGTCTCCATTTCTCCACATCTTTACCAAAATTTGTTATTTCTTGTCTTTTTCATAACTACTATATGAGGTGCGAGGTGGCACTGTGGTTCTGATTTACATTTACCTAATGACTAGTGATACTGAGCATCTTTTCATGTGCCTGTTGGTCATCCATGTCTTATCTGAAAAAATTTCTATTCAGATTTTCTGCCTCCTTTTCATTAAACTTTTTATCTTATAATGAAGTGCAGCCAGTTAACAATGTTGTAGTAGTTTCAGGTGGACAGTAAAGTGACTCAGCCATACATGTTTCTGCCCATCATTTTTAAATTGGTTTACTTGGTTGTTTTTTTGTTTTTGTTTTGCTATTGAGATGAATGAGTTCTTTCTATATTGTGCACACTAATCCCTTATCAGCAATGTGATTTGCAAATATTCTCTCCCATTCAGTAGCTTGCTTTTTCATTTTGCTGATAATTTCTTTGCTCTGCAGAAGCATCTCAGTTAATGCTGTCTTACTTGTTTACTTTTGCTTTTCTTGCTATTGCTTTTAGAGTCAGATCCAAAAACAAACAAAAAAAAACCATTGCCAAGACTGATGTCAAGGAACTAATGACATGAATGTATGAATGAATGGTCCAGTTTCATTTTTTCACGTGTGGCTGTCCAGTTTTTCTAACACCAGTTATTACAGAGACGGTCTTTCCTCATTACATATTCTTGACTCCTCTGTCATGAGTTAATTGACCACACATGCATGGATTTATTTCTGGGCTCGCTATGCTGGTCCATTGACCTGTCTGTCTATCCTTGTGCCAGTATCATATGCATTGATCACTATAGCTTTGTAATATAGTTTAAAACCAGGGACCATGATAGCTACAGTTTATTTCTCAAGATTGCTTCGGCTATTTGTGTGGTTTATTTTCTTTTAAATTTTTACTCTGCTGGGTCTTCATTTTGCTATGCATAACCTTTCTCTAGTTGTGGCAAGCAGAGGCTACTCTGTAGTTGAGGTGCACAGGACCCTCACTGCAGTGGCCTCTCTTACTGCACAGCATCGGCTCTCGGGCCTGCAGTCTTTGGTAGTTGTGGCACATGGGCTAAACTGTCCCACGGCTTGTGGAATCTTCCTGAACCAGGGACCAAACCCATGTCCCCTGTGGCAGGCAGATTCTTAACCACTGGACCACCAGGGAAGTCCTGGCTATTTGGTTTCTTGTGGTTCCACACAAATCTTGAAATTGCAATCATATCTGTTTCTTGGGGTTTGGGGTTTGTTTGTTTTTTTGGCTATGCTGCACAGCACATGGGATCTTAGTTCCCTGACCAGGAGTCAAACTTGAGTCTTCTGCATTGAAAGCACAGTGTCTTAACCACCAGACCATCAAGGAAGTCCTATCACACCTGTTTTAATGAATCTCAAATACAACACTTTAAAGAGGAAAAAAAAAACCAACAAGTTATGGTATATAAAGAAAGAGGCAAAATATTTAATGGGAAGAATTTTTTTAAGGCAAGGAAATGTTTAATACAAAACTCAAGGTGCTTGATGATTCCGTCTGGTGGTGGGAAGAAATAAATGAAATAAAGGTGTCTGGAAAGGGCATACAAACTGTTCCAAAGGTCCCAATAATGTTACATTTTTAAGATATGATAGTCAGTACACAAACATTCCTTGCATTTTTTGCTTTGCAACTCACAAATGTATGGTAAGTATTCTTTTATATCTATTACATATTTAATTTATAAAAAGTGTGAAGAAGTTGTTTACCTTTTAACAGATAACCATATCCTGCCAACTGAATGCAATTTATTAGGTGCTGAAATCTTTTCAATTTCTATAAAATTCCAAACTTCATCTCTTTTTAATTTAAAAAATAGCCATTTTAAAAAACACGGATATATGACAAAACCCACTACAATATTGTAAAGTAATTAGCCTCCAACTAATAAAAATAAATGGAAAAAAAAAAAAAAAAAAAAACACGGAGAAGGTATGTCAACCTTTCAGGGACTACAATGCAAAATAAAGCAAGTTTAGCTAATGAAATCCAATGTTACTCCAGGATGTCTACCTTCTTCCATTTAAAAGGAAAGAACCTTTTTCTACTACCATCCTGGGATAAAGTATTTTCCTTTAACAAACAAGAAACCTGTGTATGTTGGGAAGATAACAAGGAGAAAGCACTTGAGCTGTTACTACGTAACTCTGAAAACTTGTCATCCTTAAGGCAAGATCTAAGTTAACTCTGTACTCTGATTAAAATGTCTTCAGATTTTGAAGTATTTTATGCATCTCATTTTTAAAAACCTACAAATTATTAATTAAAAGGCCTTCAAAATAAATTTGGGGTTAAATAATAAGTTTAAAAAAAAAAGATTCCTAGACTGATATAGATTAGTCATCACATTTGGATATAAAATACAGTATAAAAAAAATCAAGATAAAGGCACTAGATTTAACTTTGTGAATTATATCTGTGGTATATAATAATAAAAACAGCAGGTCTATTCTAAATACAGAAGACTAAAGTGGCCCTAAGCTCAATACCCCCACCTAAATATAGTGCTCTCAAGAGAGGAAACTGGCCAAAATCCATCATTATGACTAAGATTGAGCTATAAGACATCAAAAGTATTATAAGGAGCTAACTTTGGTCATTATTAAAAGATTTTTTAAATGTAAATTAACTCTAAGTTTACTATATCCTTACTCAATAAGAAATACTCGACTCCACATGAAAAGAATCTTTTACTTAATGCTACTTTCCAGTCAAGTTCTGATTTCAAAGACAGAAAACAAAACTCCCCAAACACTCAGATGGTGTAAAAGTAACCAACGTAAAGCTGAAAAACTACCTTTCCTCTCAGAAGAAGATTTTATTACAATGTGAAATTTTGCTTTTGATAAAACTATAAAGTTTAAAAATTAAGATCAGTGGAGAAATTAAAATAAAAACAAGTTATAGGAAATTTCATTACTTCCTATAGGTCTCCTGATATACGAATAACAAACTTTAAATAATGTATTTAATAGGACTATCACTCAAAGCACAATTTGGATTTAAAAAAAAATAACCTAGTTAGTCTGTCAATCTAAATTACTCTGACATTTGTACCTTGATTTCCTGAATCTAAAACATTCCTGCCATGATGCCAGATTCCTAGTCAGGCTTTTTGAAAGGACTAAGGTAGCTTAAGTTTCCCCAGCTGAACAAGGGCCAAAACTCAAACTACTGCCTCTTGTGTGCAGTCGTAAGCAGTTAACACTCAGGATAAATCACTCCTGAATTAAAGCAGTCTTCATGGATCACAGTGACAACCACCACACTAGCCAGTCAGTCAGTCTTCAGGAATCAGGACATACTTTTTAAGGTAACAGGAGCTTCAAACTATAGTCCCTGGAAACAGACTTCTTGGAACCACATTATCTTTAGATAAATAACCCTCAGTTGAACAAAGTAAAACTACAGATAGCCCTAAAAAATAAACGTGACTACTTAAGTGTCTCCAAAATGACCAATGGCAAATGTTCCTGAGGCTCCTCCTCCCTGCTCTCCCAAGCTCCAAGCTTCACCTTCATGAATCATTGGCTTAGTTCATGGTAAGGGCACTATTTTCTTTGTTTACTATTTACTACTTTGGAGTCCTGTAAATATCTAGTAACAACAATAATAATAAACTGATCATGCAGCTCAAGCATTCATAGTTCAGAGAAGTTTAACCATCAGGGCACCAAGAAGTGAAAAAAATCTTTAACAGTGACCTATAGCTGTCAGAGGGCTTTATTAACTCACTTAAAGGATATGTTAAAGCACAAGCTGGAATCAACATTGCCAGGAGAAATATCAATAACCTCAGATATGCAGATAACACCACCCTTACGGCAGAAAGTGAAGAAGAACTAAAGAGACTCATGATGAAAGTGAAAGAAGAGAGTGGGAAAAGTTGGCTTAAAGCTTAACATTCAGAAAACTAAGATCATGGCATCCAGTCCCATCACTTTATGGCAAATAGATGGGGAAACAGTGGAAACAGTGGCTGACTTTATTTTGGGGGGTTCCAAAATCACTGCAGATGATGACTGCAGCCATAAAATTAAAAGATGCTTACTCCGTGGAAGGAAAGTTATGGCCAACCTAGACAGCATATTAAAAAGGAGAGACATTATTTGCCAACGAAGGTCCATCTAGTCAAGGCTATGGTTTTTCCAGTAGTCATGTATAGATGTGAGAGTTGGACTATAAAGAAAGCTGAGCACAGAAGAATTGATGCTTCTGAATTGTGGTGTTGGAGAAGACTCTTGAGAGTCCCTTGGACTGCAAGGAGATCCAACCAGTCCATCCTAAAGGAGATCAGTCCTGGGTGTTCACTGGAAGGACTGATGTTGAAGCTGGAACTCCAATACTTTGGCCACCTGATGCGAAGAGCTGACTCATCTGAAAAGACCCTGATGCTGGAAAAGATTGAAGGCAGGAAATGAAGGGGACGACAGAGGATGAGATGGTTGGATGGCATCACTGACTCAATGGACATGAGTTTGAGTAAACTCCAGGAGTTGGTAATGGACAGGGAGGCCTGGCATGCTGCAGTCCATGGGGTCGCAAAGAATAGGACATGACTGAGTGACTGAACTGAACCGAGCTGAAAGGATATGTGCTAATGCGGCAATGCAGGAGAGTGCATACTTTTTAGCAGCCCTTATTTGATTTGTCGATTTTTTTTAAATCACACACATAAGTCACTCAAAGCAAGAGTACATGAGTCTTGGGGCTATGTTTCCATTTTGTCCCACCCCGATCCTTTCCCAGCAGAATGGGTGGGCTGATGGATTAAAATCAAACTATAGCCATCCATTTTCACTGCTTTCAGCAATACCCATTTCACATTTGGGGCAAAGAAGAATTTTAACAAATCAGCATTTTCCCCTCACCTTTCTGCTACTACCAGATTGTTGGCAGGGGAAAGGTGAGTAAATAGATACGAGAGGAACAGAAAGAAAGGAGGGAGAGAAAGAAGTGGTTGAGGATGTTAGAAGACAGGAGGCTTTTGAGTTGCTACTAGGTTCAGAATTTCTAGGAAGCGATAGGAGTATATTAATTTGGAACACAAAATGTTTCTAAAAAATAAGCTCTTCTTTCATTTCATTGAAGCCCTTAGCAGAATTAGTCCAAACTGCTCAGCACCCCAGCCCAACTCTGGGCTGGTTAAGCTGGCAGTGAGGTTCCCGTCAACCTTCTTTTTTAGTTACTGCCTGAATCACACCTGGACATCAATCAGGGGACAGGTGTTTCACTCAGACTGCCTTCCCACATGCTTCACATCTGTCCCTGTCCTAAAATGTCCACACTGAGAGAGGAAGAGCAGGAACAGGATGGAGCGGGCCCCACCAGATTCGTACAGTCAGCATCGCCACCCACCCCGGCTATGCTGGGATGGGACTCTTGGAACCACGACAACACACTCTCATGCAGACTGTTACCACTGCTATACTGCTATAAACCAAACTGCTAAGGACTACTGAGTGCAGACTGGCATAATGTAACAAGAGGAGAGTTATGAGATGGCATAAATGGACTTATTCAAACCTAGGCTACTAAAAACAGTCAAACAAAAAAGTAAACATTAAACTTCTAGAGAATTAAGAAAATAAATTAAAAAATAATCTTGGGTGAACCAAAATGCGAAACCAATGTGACTGAAAAGCAATAGTGGGCATAATACCAATATAGGTATTGGTGCTGTTTTCTAATTTACTGATCTTCTGTAATATCAGGATGGAGCTAAGACTTTATAAAACAACATTCTTAGACATAAATGCTAGAGAAAGTTTATAGGATGAACAAAGGGATTCAAAGGGGGAATGAAGATGCTCTGATTACAAAGACTACCAGCCAGGCTCCTCTGTCCACCGGATTTTCCAGGCAAGAATACCGGAGCAGGTTGCCATTTCCTTCTCCACAAAGACTGCCAGGGTAACAGTGTTGCCATTTTATGAGGCTTCCCAACATATTCCCCTAATAGGTGGCATTTCAAGTAAATACCATGCCCTCCTCTGGGAGATCTTCCCGACCCAGGGATCCAACCCATAACTCTTATGGTATCCAGGCTTGGCCGGCAGGAAGCCCCAAACTACGCCTATTACTCTGTTCCTATTGGAACGGTGGTTTCCTCGGACTACTTCAATATATCTAGTCAAGGTCAGTCTCGGTCAACTTCCACTTCCAACTACATGTGGCCTTATTCTTTCTCTATTCCCAAACACACTTACTTTTACTTCCACATGACAAACCTGCTCACCACACTCTAACGCACTTCTTGGTTCAGTGTTGCTGCCCTGTCTGTTTACTGTCTCCACGTGCATCACACACTCCATAAACAGAATTTTCACAGTACCTGTCAACACCTCTACTATCTCTTCTTCCCCAAACAGAAGCTTTTGTTTGGACTTTTTTTGTTTGTTTGTTCACATGTACTATCTCATTTACTAGAGAATCATGGAATTTACTAAAATAAACACTAAGTTCTGTAACCACTTTAATGAAGTATTACCATTAAACAAACTAGTTATGGAGCAGAGAATGAAACAGTAAATGAGAAAGGAAACTAATTTAATTTTTAACCTTGTACTGAAGCATAATTAATTTACAATGTTGTGTTAGTTTCAGGTAGACAGCAAAGTGATTCAGTTTTACCTAACTATATATTCTAAGGAAACAGCCCTATGTTCATTTGTAAAGAACATGATACTATCATGTGGGTTTTTTACTGAGGTATAGTTAATTTACAATTTTATACAAGTATAGTCATCCATAGTTTGTACTTCTTAATCCCCAACCAGTTCATCCTAAAGGAGATCAGTCCTGGGGTGTTCACTGGAAGGACTGATGTTGAAGCTGAAACTCCAATACTTTGGCCACCTGATGCGAAGAGCTGACTCATTGGAAAAGACCCTGATGCTGAGAAAGATTGAAAGAGGGAGGAGAAGGGGATAGCAGAGGATGAGATGGTTGGATGGCATCACCAATTCAATGGACAAGAGTTTGAGTAAACTCCAGGAGTTGGTGATGGACAGGGAGGCCTGGCGTGCTGCAGTCCATGGGGTCACAAAGAGTCTGACATGACTGAGCGACTGAACTGAACTGAATCCCCAACTCCATCCTGTCCCTCACCCTTCAGGAATATAATACTTCGAAAAGTAATTTCTGTTCTATGATTTCGTATCTCACACACACACACACACACACACACACACACATACACACACAGCAATTAATAGCCAAGCATGATCAGGAGCTTTTATATTTAAAAGTTTTTCAACTCAGTAAAATCCATATTATTTCTGCCCTTGTTATAGATAAGGAAAAAGGAACTAAGAGTTGATGTTGATGATGTGCACAATGTTGACGTGCTAAGTGGCGATTCATCTGACTTTGCCACACCATGGTGCCTCCAATCTAGCTTAATCAGATAAACTTTTAAACCATAATCGCAGTAAATATGAGAAGACTGATGTGTGACATATATTCAAATCCTGGCAGGCAGTGTGAAAAAGCCTGGGCCGAGGCAGTCAGAGAACCTGATCCTAACGTATCCCAACCTCCCCACCCAGCCCCAGGATATGGACGGGCTGTGTTGTGCATTCCCAGATGAGTCGTTAACCCAATTAGGGCTTAGTTCCCCACATATAAAATGTGGGAGGAAGACTACATAAGTTTAAGGTTATGTCTACCACTATTTTTATTCCTTTCTGAAAGGAATATTCAACTGTATAGATTAATTTTTCTTTTTTACAACTGTAAGAAACATATGGGGGAGGATTGGAGATCACCACCCTGTAAAGCAAGGACTGAGTTTAAGCAAGGACTAAGCTTTTCTCTTTATTTGGGCTTCCCAGGTGGCTCAGTGGTAAATAATCAGCCTGCAACGCAGGAGACACAGGTTTGATTCCTGGGTCAGGAAGACCTCCTGCAGAAAGAAATGGCAACCCACTCCGGCATTCTTGCCTGGAAAACCCCAGGGACACAGGAGCCTGGTAGGCTACAGTCCATGGGGTCACAAAGAATTGGACACGACTCAGCCACTGCGCACACCTATATAAGCTTTTCTTATGTTCTCCTGAACACAGATGCCTTGCATTTAAGCATTTAATAAGTAGCTCTAAACGATTAAAGATGAACTGACTAGTCTACCCATGAAACTATCTTATATCCAGGAAGTGTTTTCAAAGTAACTCTGCCATTACTAAACTCTGACTGAAAGGAAAAAAATATTAGGAGTATGTCGATTTTAGCGATCGAAAAACAAAACAGGAAAAGCAAACAATTTCAAATTTGGGATCACAGACTAAACTGCCACAAAATTTTAACTTTTACATATAATATAATCTCATGTAGATTATCCATAGTCTAAACTAATGACATAAACCCTTTAGCTCACATGATTTCCTCTGTGAAACATGCCTCTTCTCTCTCTAGAAATCCTGGTCACCTGTATTACCTTTTTCAAATTCATTCATCCTCGCAGTGAAAGGCCACCACTACCGAGAACCTTACCACTCATCATACACACAAAAAAGTACCCGTCATCTCTTTTGTGCACCAAAGTACTTTCTGCAGATTGTTATTACAGCCCCTATCACAGATAACACTACGGCGGATTGTTTATATGCCCGTCTGTCCCAGTGGACTGTAAGCTGCTTTATTCATCTTTGTGTCCTCAGTACCTACCAGGACCAGGCACGTGGCTGGCATGCACTAAAGAGTCACTGAACTGGATACAACAGAAAATTTCCCATTCACTCAATGTAGCTCTGGGTCTGAACATCCCAATCACTCATGCTCCAACATGTTTTGCTGCACTAGATGGCAAAAGCAAGCTCCAAGCACTCTGTAAATCCAGTTCTCAGAGAAGCCTATGGGGAAAAGATATTTTAAAAAGCAGTTTTAAAAAAGCCTTCCTATTTCTTATGGATTTGGAGGCTAAGAAAAAGTAACCTTATGTCCCCTATCTCTAAAGTAATGCTCTGCTAATTGTTCTAATATTCATGACATTCTTTCTCCTGTCTGGGAAGATAAGAGAGATTGATTATGTGAAATATCCACTACTCCCGGCTACCTGCTCTCCTGCTAGGTCAAGAATTACTGCTTTCTCCCTCCCCACACCCACTGCCCCCGCAACCAGTGGCACCTAAAAAACTGCCATTTTCCTATTTCACACAAAATCCGAAAAGCAATCTGGGCCTCATGCCAAAGAATTGTCAATTTTTCAAAAATTACCCTACCAAACCAGTCATTTTTCTTCTTTCCCACTAGGGAAGAGATTAAAATAAAATTACACTTCAAAATGTGAGCTCAAATTTTAAAGTCACTAAACTTCTCTTACCTTTAATATAATCTAGCTTCCACCACCCCTTTTCTTTGTAGCATTAATCAAAATGGTGGCATGCTTTATAGTCTCTAAGATCTTCCTCATGTTTCCCAATTCATTCAAGACTCTTCCAGTTACCAGAGTAAATACTAAGTCATGATTTGGCATTTCAAGCATATTCCTGCAATTCAGGTTAGACGGAAAAGTCTTTGGAACTACATGCTAGCTACATATAACTATCCTCACCACATTCCCATGAGAAAACCAAATCCTGTAATATTCGACTTTTTAAAAATCAACAATGCCAAAAATCCTTCAGGTCTTTATACGTTAGAGCAAATCATTTAGAAATACTAATATAGCCTTATCTAGTAAAGCTGAAGCTACATACACTCTATGACCCAACAATTTCACTGTTAGGCAAATATAAACTAAAGAAGTACATGAGCATATGTACCAAGATGCATAATCAAGAACACCCTTAATATTATTGTTAATAATACCCCAAAACTGGAAGTAATTCAAATGTCCGCCAACAAGAGAAAGACTAAACAAAATATGGGACAGATACGAAAGTCTACTACACAGCAATGACAATGCTACAATCACACAGATGAATCACATAATGTTGAATAAAAGAAGCACAAAGAATACATAAAAGAGTTCCTTAACACTCTGTTCAACTGTAGGCATATGCTTTATACACTGTTCAATATGTATTTTACACTTCACAATTAAAAGAAAGCAGACTTTTAGCTTCAAAACTTTATAGACTTTAATACCCCACTCACACCTATGGATAGATCAACTAAACAGAAAACTCTAGCCTCCACATATAAAATCCTTATTCTTATTTTAGTTATAGCACTTATAAGTCTGTCTTTCCACCAGACTATAAACCGTTTGAGGGTAAAGACTGATTTTACTCATTTAGGGGCTCCCAGAACATCATGGTACACAGCAGATGCTCAACAAATACTGACAGGATAGATGGATGGAAGAATTATGAACACATGAAAATCTCAAATGACAAAAAAAATCTCCATGAGGCAGAAGAATAAAAGTCACTTCCCTTTTTCTGTATGCATGCCAAGACTAGTTTTAAAAGTCAGCTCCATATTTCAACGAGTTAAAATATGTTCTTAAATGCCTATTTTCTAATAAATGGCTCCACTGGACACAGATAGTTTTATCAAAAGTGCAAGTTATTTTTGAGCTTAGTTCGTAGCCAGATTCTGGTTTTCCTCTTTTGCAGTACAGCTGCCAGACTCCTGGTTGCCTAACTATATTAATAATTCCTTAATTTAAACACAAAAGCACATGCACAAACCTCTTTATGAATTTACCCCCAAGAGTTCTAAAATGTTTCTCCATTAAAAAGAACATCTCAGCACATCCTGCTGTTCTTAGAGCTGGAATGCTTTTCTCCTCCCAGTTCCCCAGTCAGTCTCCTATGGACCATAGGACTGAAATTAGCTATTCATTACATGTGAAGGAGCTCTGGCTAGAGCGGAGCCCTGCAGAGACAGACTGCTACTTTACATGTCAATTTCAGAACTAAAGCATCTGCTACCTTACTAATATGTATATTTAATGTCTCTGAATTGTGTGTAGAATTATATGCTGTTCATTGCCTGTTTGTTCTGATATTAGATACTCTTCAGCAGCATTATTCTAAATTATTCTCTGAAAAATGTGGGACTTTTTATTAGGTCTCTTCCCTACTGTTGTCTATATAACACAGGGTCCAGATGAACAGCATACAGAATACTGACGACAAAAAAAAAAAAAGCAAAAAACAAACACCATGAATCAGAGTAAGGTAACAAAATGATAAGGCTGGCAATTACCAATAATTTACTTCATCTCGTAGGTGCCTGACTCCTTGATGCAATTTTATATTAGGCTGTGGGGCTGGGGTGAGGGAATGTTAAATTATTAATAGCTATTGGTAAACCTAGAATATTAGAATTGTTCTTTGGGACTATCTGTACACTTAGTTAAAAGTCGTATTTCTAGCATGTCTCTCTCTCATCAGCAATTAATTCTGTGTTAAAGATACAACTTTGTAAATTGTGGTGATGCATGTTACTGAATAAACCTCTGAATGGGGTTGGGGTGGGGGAAACCTTGAAGGTATACATTCCTCATACCATAAATTACAATTGCTTTTGTTCATTAACCTTCATACTCAGCAGGAAGCTGAGAATGTTCAATATGTAAGAACCACAATGAATGGCAGTACTATACTAATCAAACCTAAGTGTTACTAGACGTACAATAATGAACTAATGCATGTGTTAGCAGAACTACAAGTATCACACTGGCACAATAATCTGGATTGCTTTACCACCATTAGTACTGCTGTGATTAATGACTTGCTCAGACTAATAAAGATTTTCTAGCTTTATAAATCATTCACATTTGTTGGTGAATACTCCTTTTAGTTACCAAAGGTGACTAGTGGATTTCACTTTTGTACGTAGTTGGATGCTAGATATAAGCTTGCGAGTGTGATGTAGATACAGTGGCCGTGGGAGGTACCCACAGTAAATGACAGGCATTATAATTTGGCCTTTACTCACAAGTCCAAATCATGAAACTAAAAATTGTTAATAAACTTTAAAGGATTATCTATTTTTCTCTCAGATGCATAAGTTTAGATTCCAATACTCTGAGAAAACAAATTTACAAGTGTGTGTATGTAACTATCTTTTATCAGCTCTCAAGCATGCTCCAGAGAACTAGTGTTACCTATGTGTTCTAGCACAATGCCTAAAGGACAATGCCTAATACCTAATGATGATGACTCAACAAATATTTGTTGTGAATACAAGCACACATAAATAATAGAAATAGTAATCTGAGAAATAGTAGAAACTATCAAATACAAACCCACTGAAGTAGACAGAACCTATCACAAGACCAAAATAAAGTTGGCAGCGACCAGGGCTTCTGTGAACTAGTTAGCTCACAGTCTAATATCAGAATCTGAAATTACAGAAACTTTATATATTCAATAAATAGTATAACACCTACCTAGCAAAGATCGTAAATAAACCATATCAATATCATACATACACGTAGGAGAAAAAAACTAAAACCGGAGGAAATATTCTCCAATACTACCAACCTGTATATTTTAAGATAAAATAAAACCGCTACTTCTACTTGTTTATGTAAAACACAGGTCAGCTAATGTTCAAATTGCCACTAACACCTTATTTGTTGATAAAGTGACTAAACTTTTTATATAATAATTAATTGCTCATCTTATATAAACATGCCAAACTGCAAACCAGAAAAAAAAGTTTAACTGATGATATCCCATCTTTAATCAGCATTTCAAAACACAAAATTAAGTTCTTTGTCACTGAAAATAACCACCAAACCAACAACCTTAACAAAATATAATAAATCAGTTTATTTAATCAACAATGATTTTAAAATGTAACCCTTAACAGTTGTTTAAAATTTGAATAACTAAGTTTGCAATAGTTATCCTGTTAAAGCAAAAGCACATCTGTTTATGAGTAAGTAAATATAGTCTGACAGCAATTTGGAACATCTATCAGAAGGAATCAACTGCAAGCTTAATAAGCATTATTTGTATTCCACATAATACTCTATTTGTTCTTTCTAGCCACTGCAGTAATAAAACATACTCAAACTCATTTAGTGTGCACTAAATCCAATGCACCTAGGCGAAACACTTAAAATTCCACTTGGATGGTTCCCAGCCCATATAGTCCAACTTTTTAAAGTATTACTACCATCTGGTTACTAGTCTGTGTTTACCAAAACAGTAGCTATGCACACATTTCTGTAGCAGCTGTGGTCAAAAGCTTTAAATCAATCCATTTGGCTAAATGAAAACTCTTCAAGGAAAACAACAAATACAGTATTTTGAATATATATACTTAAACTTCATTACTGGTTCTAATGACATTCCCCAAGGACAAAAACAGTAAAAATGTAAATGGAATTTAAGACACTAAATTATTTATATTTTCAATCATTTATCATATGAAAGAAGGTCCATGGAAGTCAAGTGAAGCACCCAAGGTTAAACAAGTAGTTAGTAGCTGGACTCTGTCTGGAACATAGGTATCCTGTGATTTCCAATACAAGAATCTTTTCACAAAATTATTCCAACCAAATTCCAAGGCCCTAAAAATAGAATTTTATCAAGGGAATATACCATTTAATAAGTGCAAGTTAAAATTATTTTAATCATTTTCAAAAAATATAACTGATCATCATAAATTATGAAACTTGACATATTTGTTTCAGAACTGTGGTAAGAACTTAAAGCATCCTGTGAAATTTATAAGAATTTTACAAACTCTTTTTTTTTTTTTTCACCTCCTCCTTCAACCTCTCCCATTAAAACCTATGTCTACAAACCAATCATATTACCCTGGTCAAGAGACTAAGCTATTATTTTATATCCAAGATAACATCTTAGCTCCTACACACATCCTAATGTTCCCCTTTCTATTAAAATGTAACTATTAATATATGTCACACTGCATGCTTTCTTATAAACAGAAAGTCTTTCCTAATTAGAACTATCAAACTTCCAAATGATCCTTTTCCCCCTAAGAAACAAACCTAATTCCCAATATAAATTAATATAGATATCTCCTCTGCACTGCTTAGAGGAGGAAAAAAGGCAATAAGCCAAATGTACTCTATATAAGTCTTTTGTTGTTATAGTACTAGCAATCTCTTTAAATAATACTTAAGACAAACAAATTTTCAGGACATAACACTGACTATTTTAAGCTTATTTGGGTTAATGAGTCACTATCTTGCTTTGACAAAAATGAATTGTTTCCTTCTTTCTTCCTTTTTCATGATAGCTAAGAAGAAAAAATTAACAATTGCCAAAAGCAAAGCACATATTCTGCTCTCTGACATGAAATATTAAAGTCTCAAGGGAAAGAAGTGGACATTAAATTATTTGGGGGTAAGGTTACAGAAGGAGTGGTTTGTAGTATTTATAGGCGGACTTTTTCTGTGTTCCTGGCTTCCCAATTCCTGGTCATTTATTTTAGAACATAAGAACCCAATCCAAACTTAAAACTTTCATCTACTTCTTTACATCATATCCAGGAAAAGAAGAGTTGGTGTCAGAGGACAGTATCTAGAACAAACTGGCAATGTTAACATCATCATTACTGAGACACACACAATAGGGTTTTTACACTCTTATATCCATCATTCATAGGTGCCTCTCAAACATCCTCATATAGAGCTGGTAATGGAGCAGGACAAGCAATATTATTCCCATTTGACAAACTCATGGACACAGCAGGCAGGGCCCCTCCTGGGCAGGGCCCAAAGCTAGTAAGCCAGCTGTGAAGCGGTGAAGCTGTGAGAAAACCCAAATCCTCTGATGCCAAGACCAGCAATCACTCCAAAACACTGCCTCAGTTCACTTCACTAGCTTCAACTAATCTGCAACAAAAGTAATATGAAGCTATGTACAACACCTCACCCAGCTCATCTATTTCTTGGTCTTCCTCTTTCTCTTTCTTTCAACACTCTATGAACTCGATGGATCAGCTCTGAGCCCCAATACGGGCCTGAAGACTCAGGAGTGCACTACACACTCTTGACATCTCTGCAAGCTTGAAGCCTACAGTTTATTTTGCACAGGTGGTGGTGATTTCACTTAACCACTTGTGTGTACACAATTCTTCCTAAATTCAAACCTAGCACAGGCTGACGTTTAATTTAATGTTTCAGAGAAGAGGGAAGCAAAATTGTTTTGAAATTCTCTGTGAAAAACAGCCTGTTGTATTAGAACAAACAGCAGCTTGTTCCTATCATTCCTTTGTTTGACAAGTCTGGGCTGGCTATAAAGGTCATTTATGCCTCAAAGCATCAAATTAACATTTGAAGACATGAATTTTAAAAATGGCTATTATCTTCTGTTATATGAATGGCTAATGTAGTTCAGAAAAACAGAAAGGAGAAAAAACGACTACAGTCTTAGCCTACTCCCCCCAAAAGACTAAAAAGCAATAACAAAAACAGAAACAGGAAACACAAAACTTTCCTTAAAAAAAGAGATAATATTATGTCCACATCAACACATGCAGACTATGTCTTAATTAAGCCTCATTCTTTAACAGAATTAAGAAGGTAGTTAAAACAATCAAACTTTCAAATAATAAGAAAAATCACTAATTATCATAAGATGGCTTTTTGGAAAACCATAAGGTTCTTCCCTCTCATCCATAACCCTTCTGTCCAAATACTAGCAATGACTATATAGACTAAGTGAAAGTGAAAGCTGCTTAGTCGTGCCTGACTCTGCGACCTCATGAACTGTAAGTCTGCCAGGCTCCTCTGTCCATGGAATTCTTCAGGCAAGAATAATGGAGTGGGCAGCCATTCCCTTCTCCAGGGGATTGTCCCGAACAAGGGATCAAACCTGAGTCCCCTGCATTGCAGGCAGATTCTTTATCATCTGAGCCACCAGGGAAGCCCATACAGACTAAAATGTGTTAGCAGCTTAGTCATGTCCAACTCTTTGCGACCCCATGGACTGTAACCTGTTGGCTTCTCTGTCCACGGGATTCTCCAGGCAATAACACTGGAGTGGATTGCCATTCTCTTCCCCAGAGGATCTTCCCAACCCAGGGATCAAACCCAGGTCCCCTGCACTGCAGGCAGATTCTTTATCATTTGAGCTACAGGGTCAAAGGGTCATACAGACTAAACTCCCAATTTATTTACTATCTTAGTTCAAAAGCACAACATCTCTTTTCCTAGGTTCCTATATTATTTTCCCAACGCAAGTCTATGTTACTATACATTTGAAATACAAGTTTATCACTACTAACTACAATCTTTAACTATGTAAATATTCAGTCAAGATCAGAAAATATACCAGATTCACTGGAAAAACAGAGGGATGTGAAGCCTGAAATTCCCTGCACAGCCTTACAAGTGACTCATTTTCATCACAGCTTGTTTTCTACAGATGTATACTGGGAATACCCCAAACCAGCTTCCATAATATTACTAGAAATATAACATTTAATATAACATTTTAAATTAATATGCATTTAATAATGTTGTTTTTGCTTAGTTGCTCTGTCCTGTTAAAACTCTTTGCAACCCCATGAACTGCAGCACACCAAGCTTCCCTGTCCTTCACCATCTCCTGGAGCTTGCTCACTTATGTCCATTGAGTCAGTGAATCTATCTAAATAATCATCTCATCCTCTGCCACCCTCTTTCTCCTTTGACCCTCAATCTTTCCCAGCATCAGGGCCTTTTCCAATGAGCTGGCTCTTTGCATCAGGTGGCCAAAGTATTGGAGCTTCAGCTTCAGCATCAGTCCTTCCAATGAATATTTAGGGTTGATTTCCTTTAGTATTGACTGGTTTGATCTTCTTGCAGTCCAAGGATTCTCAAGACTCTTCTCCAGCATCACAATTCAAAAGCATCAATGCTTTGACGCTCAGCCTTCTTTACGGTCCAACTCTCACATCCATACATGACCAGTGGAAAAACCATAGCTTTGACTATACAGACCTTTCTTGGCAAAGTGATGTCATCTGCTCTTCAATATGCTGTCTAGGGTTTGTCATAGCTTTTCTTCCAAGGAGCAAGTGTCCTTTAATTTCATGGCTGCAGTCACCATCCACAGTAGTTTTGGAGCCCAAGAAAATAAAATTTGTCACTGTTTCCACTTTTTCCCCATTTATTTGCCAAGAAGTGATGGGGCTGGATGCTATGATCCAAGTTTTTTGAATGTTTCATTTTAAGTCATCTTTTTCACTCTCTCACCCTCATCAAGAGGCTCTTTAGTTCCTCTTCACTTTCTGCCATTAGAGTGGTATCATCTGCATATCTGAGGTTGGTGATATTTCTCCATCAAGATTCCAGCTTGTGATTTGTCCAGCATGGCATTTGACATGATGTACTCTGCATATAAGTTAAATAAGCAGGGTGACAATATATAGCCTTGACGTACTGCTTTCCCAATTTTGAACCAGTCCATTGGTTCCATGTCTGGTTCTAAATGCTGTTTCCTGACCTGCATACAGGTTTCCAAGGAGACAGGTAAGGTGATCTGGTAGTCCCATCCCTTTAAGAATTTTCCAGTGTCTTGTGATCCACACAGTAAAGGTTTTAGCGTAGTCAATGAAGTAGCAGTAGGTATTTTTCTGGAATTCCCGTACATCTCTATGATCTAATGAACAATGGCAATCTGATCTCTGGTTCCTCTGCCTTTTCTAAATTCAGCCTGTACATCTGGAAGTTTTTGGTTCACATACTGTTGGAACCAGCTTGAAGGATTTTGAGCATTACCTTGCTCAAAGGTAAATGAAATGAGCACAACTGTACAGTAGTTTGAACATTCTTTCGCACTGACATTCTTTGGGATCAGAATGAAAACTGACCTTGTTGAGTCTTATGGCCACTGCTGAATTTTCCAAATTTTCTGGCACATTGAGTGCAACACTTTAACAGCATCATCTTTTAGGATATGAAATAGCTCAGCTGGAATTCCATCTCCTCTACTAGCTTCGTTCATAGTAAAGCTTCCTAAGGCCCACTTAACTTTACACTCCAGGATGTCTGGCTTTAGGTGAGTAACCACACCATCATTGTTATCTGGGTCATTAAGACCTTTTTTGTACAGTTCTGTGTATTTTTGCCACCTCTTCTTAATCTCTCCTGCTTTTGTTTGGTCCTTACCATTTCTGTTCTTTATCATGCCCATCCTTGCATGAAATGTTCCCTTGACACCTCCAATTTTCTTGAAGAGATCTCTAGTCTCTTCAGATCTTTACAGATCTCTGATGTATACTGTTAATTAATCATGTCAATGTACACATTTCCAATTAAAATTAGCTGAATAGTTGAACTATTGATTTTTAGCTTTTGAAACCTAAAATGTTGAAATAACTTTCAATTAAAAGAGCAAGACAGCCACGCCATTTGATCAAGGCAAAAAGTACATCATTAATCTCTCTGTAACAAACCCTACCCCCTTGCATGAACAAAGCTTCATGCGTGTGGCAACACTTGACTATCCCTCTCACTTACAAACAGGGGTTGTTTTTAACTTATGTTTCCCAGTTGTCTCAAAACATGAATGATAAAGATACAACAAACTCAAGAAATGAAAGTAACTTTTTTTTAAATTTGAGAATTAATTTTATCATGGTAGTAAGGGGCTTGTTATTAAGTCATTCACAATCTTGGCTCTCTCCTCAGGACCAGGAGTAACACAATCAGCCAAATGAGAAGCACAAGCCATAGTCTTTGAAAAGCACAAAACTACCCAGAAAACAAATAGTGAAGACCATCACTAAGAGCAGATCAGAAAGAAAGATCTTTTTAAAAATCAGAAAACCTGCAAGCCAGAGCAACAGAGGTTACAACAGCATAAAGATATCTAATGAAATTGAACAATATTCTCCATCCCTTCAAATGTTAATATTTCTGGTATCTCCTTAATTTTGAAAAATAAAATAGCCTAATGTCTTTAAAAACTCAGGAAGATGACTAAAGTTTTAATTTCAGTTAGGAGAATCAAACCAGGCCAAGAGCTTTAGCTCACGGTAGCACTCGTGGCTGTCTTACTACTCTCTTTGCAAAAAAAAAAAAAAAAAAAATGTGACATTTTTAATACTTGAGTCAGAACAAATGTCTTTTTTAAGTTCCCTGCCAGAAATTAGAAGGTTTATGTAAATTAAGGCTCCCTTAGATACTGCCCATTGAAGATATAAAGACTTTCTGCGGCACCCTCTCCACTGATAACATTAAAATCCAACAGGCTCATATTTAGCCTTCCAGGAGCACTGTCAATATACAAAGGAACTAACAAGGAAGCCACGTCCAGGAGCTGGAAGAGGAACTCTCAATACGGCTAGGCGGTGTGTGTGTAGGTCACCCATTCGTGTCCGACTCTTTGTGGCCCCACAAACTACAGCCCACCAGCCTCCCAGTCCCTGGGATTCTCCAGGCAAGAATACTGGAGTGGGTTGCCATTCTCTTTTTCAGGGGATCTCCTCAACCCAGGGATCGAACCTGGGTCTCCTGCGTTGCAGGCAGATTCCTTACCATCTGAGCCTTGGCTAGGTGGTATGAACAATAAAAAGTCATTTTTATGAACAAGTCAGAAAGAATCATTGAAATATTTTAACAATTTAATAATTTTATAAAAAGTTGATTACTATTAGAAAAAAACATAAACATTAGAATGCAAACATCAAGGTTTTTTTAAAAAAACAGTAAAAATATTTTGTAACCCTTGCAAGTAAAGATTAATTCAAGCATGTATCATCAATAGATGCCAAGTCTACTAGAATATTTTCATGGTCTTAAAGTGCCTCCCCATAGATTGCTTACTAGTTCAAGGAGGAATATTACTAATAAATATAACGAAGTAACTGGAGAACACTTTGACCAACTCATGGTCAAAATTAAAATTACCAATGAGGGGCAGATAGGTAACTTCAGATGTGACATCTCTAGGACCCATTACTTGTATAGTATTCTGGTAGGGAATATAACCTGAATAACTCAGGAGAAAACATCAGAAAAACACTAAAATAAGGTATGTTCCATAAGAAAAAGGGGGGACTGTAGTCTCTAAAACTGACAATTATCACAAAAGATAAAATCTTTGTAAACATTACAAATTAAAGGAGGCTAAAGAGACAAGTGAATTAAATACAACACCTGACCTAGATGAATCCCATTACTAACGGGGAAAAAAATCCTATATAAAGAATATTATTGAATCAATTTACAAAACTGGAATATAGACAGCAAATAAAGTTCTTATTAACATTAAGGCTATACTGTCTCTGTGTGTTTTTTTTCCCCCAGAGAATATCCCTATGAAATCCACTCTTATATGGTTCAGAAAAAAATACTGTGTGTTGGGGGGAGAGGAGGCAGGCAGTGGGAGAGACAGAGATAGAATGGAAGGGAAGGAGACAGGGATGAAGGGAGAGAGGGAGAGAAAGCACTAAACTGATAAAGCAAACTGGCTAAACTGTTAACAAATGAACAGAGGCAAAAGCTTCAGATATTCTTTGATTATCATTATTTGCACAGTTTTTCTGTAAGTTTGAAACATAAAATTTTAAGAAAAGTTTAATATGAAAAGATTATATGCATCACTCCAGTATTCTGCCATTTAATTTGGTAAATGCAGTATTTGTATTAATATTTAAATAGCACTGTGAAAACAAGACTTCATATTATCATCTAACAACTTTACAAATTACACAATGGCCTGAAGGGCCTCACTGTGTCAAAGAGAAGGGGCACCTGTGTCAAAAAAGGTTTTACCAGCAGCGTCCACATTTCCACAGCTAAATGTAAAAAAGCAAATCTATAAGGCCTAAATATATAAACAAACTAGAAAGAAAGAAGCGCTACTCTGCTCACATCACATCCCTGTTAAAAACCCCCAGTTATCTACCCATTTCCTACTGGATGGAACACCCTACCAAGCTCAACACACAAAACTCTTCAAAACCTGGGGAGGCTTACCTCTTCAGATTTACCATCTGCTGCCTTCACACCCCCATACACACACACACTCAACATTCCAGCCCTGCTGGCTGTCCAAAGCCCTGTGCCTCTGCACCTGCTATTCCCTCCGCCTGGAAGTCCTTCTCTGATGGCCTTGTCTTTTCAGTGAGCCCTTCCTCATGCTTCCTGATTAAGCTCAAATGCCACTGTCTCTGGAAATGGTTTCCTGATTCTCCCAACAAAAGTCAATCTTATGGAGAAGGAAATGGCAACCCACTCCAGTACCCTTGCCTGGAAAACTCTAGGGACAGAGGAGCCTGGTAGGCTACAGTCCATGGGGTCACAAAGAGTTGGACACGACTGAGTGACTTCACTTTCACTTTCAATATATTCATATTCCAGTACACCTGCCTAGTGTCATTAAAAAAAAAAAAAGTCAATCTTACTTTGCTCCCCCAAATTTGTGTCCCTAATCCTGGACTGCACGAAGATTTCTCGCTTTCCCCGAGTTTCTCCACACCTAGAACATGAGGTCTCTCAGAGCAGGGACGGCAGTGTCATCCAGGCACGGTGCTCCATAAACGCTGACTGGATGACTAAGTTAACTTGTCTAACTAGGGCAGGTTTAACATTAAACAAGAGCTAACACTTGGAATGCTTATTTACCAGATACTGTAAGACAAAGTGCTTTGAAAATATCAATTTACTCCTCACAACAATCCTAAGAGGAAGGCTGAACCTCTATGTAACTAGGCTATATCAATGATACAATGTATACTGTTAAATGGACAGTATATTCTTCTTTCTCAGTGGTAAAGCAATGGTGCATCTTATGATCAATGGTTTTAGTTTTGATAAAATATGGTACTATTCCCAGACATCCTCTCATACTTACAGATGAGGAAACTGAGGCAGCAATGAGAATTTAATTAACTTGCTGAAAATTGCTCGGAACAGTCAAGATTCAATCCCAGGCAAACAGACACCAGAATCTACACTCTTAATCCACTTCTCCCCAATCAGGTTGATTCTGTAGCATGGATGGGCTACTGGCATCAGGGCTGGGACAAATCTAAAAGTAAAGCTTGCTCTTTGAGGGTACCACGATGCTGGAAAGTGGCTAGGGTGAAGCTCAAGATTAGAGGCAGCGCATTAAAATGGATCTTGAGGAGCCTGGTGAGAGAGCCAAGGATCCTTGTCAGCGTCTATTCTCTCTGGGGGAGGCCTGGGTCGGAGTCCAGTTCTTTCTCTATCCCCAGCTCAGGAGAGATTCTCCACATCTTTATTTTCTCCCTGAAGTTCCCAATGAATATAATCATAATTCTCTGAGTAACTACCAAAATGACCTAATCAAGCCCTCTGCCTTATATCTTAATCCCTGTAACATCATCTCTGGTAAGTAGTTATCTAGCCTCAGCTCAAACACTTAAGCAGTTCCTTTTATTTTTAGAAAGATGGAAAAAGATACTACCAATATTAAAGTTCATCTCCTTCTAATTTCCACCCCTGGCCCTACATCTGCCCTCAGAACCTGCACTGCAAATTTTAACTCCTCCTCTTCTTCAGGACAGTCCTTGTCTTCATTTGAAAACTATAGTCTTGAGATAGCAATTCATAGGCACCCTGCCTGCTTCAAAAACTTGCCATCGCCGGAAGTAACGGAGGCAGAAACAGCTAGCACTCGTGAAAACATAAGCATAGTGCTAAGAAAACACAGAGAACGGGCAGCTCCTTTGTGGAGGACAGAGGATGGCAGAGGGAAGGAGTAAAAGTTCACAGAGGCGGGAGCTTGTGAGGCGTAAAACGCTGTCAGCCAGTGTCAAAATTCAGTATTACACAGAGGGAAAAATTTTTATAAAAACAAAAAGCTGAACTTCTAAACATATGAAATGTTTCTGGTTTCTAACATTCTTGCTTTCATTTTATGATTCTGGGCAGAAGGCTCATTGGCTTGTACAATTTGTGCAGTGCCGAATGCATAGATAACCATCCTACTGACAGAGGAATGTAGGGCTGGAATAAACAAAGTGAAACGTACCATCTGTGTGGTACCATCTGATTTGAAGCAGTATCTCTTGCTGAAGATTTTACATGTATTCTTCACTAACAATAGGTTGCCTCAAGTACTTCGTTTCTATTCACTAAGGTAAGAAATTAGTACAAATGCAATTTCTGCAGCTGCTTTTCAATCATCAGAGGCCAACTTATTCTGCTCTAATACACATCTCCCCACATACTACCCACCCCACTCCTCCAGCAGCCTCTTTTTCACTGCAACTTATTTGACCCACTATTACAACATGGATAGTGCCTAATGCCACGACTCTTTGTAAGACCAGGAAAAAAAAAATTGTATTTTCATAAAGTAGAAGAAGCTGCCTTTTAAAGAATATTTAAGAACTTATTTATAAGTGATCTTTCTTTCAATCTGATGTTAAGTAAGTCACTTACTGGTCCAGGAATAAACAAAACGTTTATAACACTGTAGGAACTTTTAGATACACAGACTGTAAGAAGCTGCGATACCAGTGTAACTGTGTAGACTTCAGCACTGTTGTGATTTAACCCTATGCTGTCAGCAGATAACTTGGTGATCTCTGAAACACATGTCGGCTTCCTGTGTGGACCAGCTCTCTCTCAGTCAGTTCTGTGTGATTCCTTCTGAGCAAGGGTAACAGAAAGATTACTATTGTAAATTAAAACTGCCACTACATGTAGTTCCTACAGACCATAAAAATATTTACATAGACTTTACAATTACACAGTACTTTCCAATTCATTTGACACTCACAACAGTCTTGTGAGATACGCTCTTCATTTTACAAGTAAAGAAAGTAAAGTTCAAAGACATCAAATGAGTAGCCTGAGACTCTATAGCCAGTACGCAGCAGGGTCTGCTTGGGTCTCAACTCATATCCTCCGACTGCAGTTTCTAGAATCTTTCTATTAATGAAACTGTGACTACCTCAGCTGCACACTTAACTCTAGCCCTGATTAACCCACTGTCTGTTGCATGTTCTCTTCTGTAATGAACCCAACCAGACAGCAGTGGCTATATATCAGAGGGGCTTTCAGACAGGCTTGTATAAGTGGATGCAGAATGATACCCTAGACCAGTGCTGAACCTTCTACAGTTAAAGGAAATGTTCTACATGTGAGCTGTTTAATATAGTAGCCACTAGCTACATGCAGTTAAAGAGCACTTGAAATGCATAACTGAGAAACTGAACTTTTAATGTAATTAATTTAAATAGCTATGTGTGGCTAATGGCAACCAGGTTAGTGTTTAATGCTGTAGCCTTAAGCACAAATGGAAAAGAATATCAACTACATTGTGAGCCCAGAGGACAGCACTAGTTTATGGGAACTAGAATGGATCCAATACCATCAAAAGATAACCGTAGAACAACCTTTCGACCTGTGTAAACTCTCTGGTCAGTCAAATCTAATGAACGACTAATATAAGTCCAGGCCTATCAACAGTATAAACTATGTAGGGCAAAGAAGCCAACATTATTCTATAGGTCACAATGGCTTTCCTGGGAAAAAAAAAAGAGTTCATGACTGTACATGAAAACTAATCCAACTAAATTATAAATAGGAGAAGATGGATATGAAAAGCAAGGTATATGAGTACATCAGACCTTATTTCTCTAATTATAGCACTTTATTCATTTACTGAAGAACTCAAAGGAACATCTCAAAGGCCATACTCTTGCCTCTGTCCTTAAAGTATCACATCCATACCACTTCTTTCTGCAAGTGTCTCCCCGCCCCCCCCCCCACCCCATTCAGCTAGCTAGGCACTATAAGATTTCATTTAAATAAAAGTGATAGACTTGTTTGGCATCATCAAATCCTTCTTTGTGTTAAAATTATCAAGACTTTCAAAACCCCTAGATAGGTTTTATACGTCCCATGAACAATAGCAACTGTCATTTCTTTTTCTTTCAGCTTTATCTTGGTGGGCTGATAACAGAACTGAACTGCAAGTCAAGAGCCTACGGTCTTGGTTCTGACTTTTTGACCAGTAGATGTTTAGCCCTACACAAACCACTTGATTTCTCACTGCCTCAGTTGCCTCACTTGTAAACTGATGGGATAATCAGATCAACCACTAAAGTAATTTCCAGCTGTAAAACTTCACAATTCTGCGATATCCTCAATGGTCTTCAGTAGGGTTCAAGGTCTTTCTTAGAGCCTATTAAGAAAGTCACATATTTGGCTTATGTAGCAGGAACTGTGATATGCACAATCCACTTCAAAAATTCACAGATCAATAATTCACCCATTCTCCAAAATTCTGAGTATACCAATTCTTTACTTATAGAAAAAGATTCATTTCTACTATTTCAAAACACAAACCATTTCTAACTGTGCAAATAAAAAAGTACACTCAAGAAGTAAAGATCTACTATTAACAACCTGGAACGTTAGGAAAAAGCACATGCTAACTTGGACCTTTTGGATTAGTTTTTGATTTTCACTTATTTCTCTCCAACTGTACTCACTCACACTGAAGTCACATTTCTCTGGGAGTCTTTCCAGCTCGTGTCCTACAGTTCTGAACCTGTCTCCTTTAGACAGGTTCTCTAGAGGATCTAGACAGATCCTCTTTCCTGGAAAAGATATTCATAAGAAAAGAACAAATTGCTTTTCTAACTACATGAAGGCTTCATTGGGAATTGGGTTTATTTATGCCCAAAAAGTTCACTTTTGAAACTGAACTTCAGTAATTTTAGGTGGCATTTATTTGGCACAATTGAGTAATCTTAGTTTAATAATCTTCTAAACCTGTTCAATGTAGATAATTTGCACTAAGGCAGGACTCTCTAGCAGAGATAAGCAGTGAACTCCTTGTGAACTGAGTCCTGTTCATTTCTACAACTGTGTTCCAACATAATTTCACTTGATCCACAGGCTCATGCTAACAAAGGTAAGCACTATCTCTCTGGATCCTTCTGCCCATCCTTGTCATTCATTCTCTTCACATGTATTCACTTCCCTCAGCTTCTGTTCTTTCACATGGGCTTTGTGTCTTGCTGCTGCTGCTGCTAAGTCACTTCAGTCATGTCCGACTCTGTGCGACCCCATAGACAGCAGCCCACCAGGCTCCCCTGTCCCTGGGATTCTCCAGGCAAGAACACTGGAGTGGGTTGCCATTGCCTTCTCCAACGCATGAACGTGGAAAGTGAAAGTGAAGTCACTCAGTCGTATCCGACTCAGCGACCCCATAGACTGCAGCCTACCAGGTTCCTTCGTCCATGGGATTTTCCAGGCAAGAGTACTGGAGTGGGGTGCCGTTGCCTTCTCCATGTGTTTTTCTAGTCTCTGTAATTTATTTTTCCCAATTCATCATTTCAACTCATTCTGTCTTATGATCTAAGAGTGGAAGCAGGGAAGGTAGCAGGCTAGTGCTAGAGGGCTATGTGAGGCCAAAGGAGGTAGTAAAGATAAACTAAATCACCCTCACAGAGATGGAAGTACAGGAATTCAGTCTCACTGGCATGAGGTCCTAACTATCTAGCTAAAAGGCCTACCTGCTGGTCATTCAGCACTTCTGAGAGAATCATGAAATAGGATGCTATCACACCTGTAAGAGGAATCAGAGGTATACAAGCTCTGACATATATATCATCATCTAGGAGGAAGATGAAAAGCGGCATGATAATCGGAGGCTGAGGCTCCAAAATAACTAAAATTCTTATTAAAATTTTCAAGAAGTCTTGACTGGGGGCTGAGGGAGTGGGGTGGGAGAGATGATGAAGCTACACGAAGAGAGGTTTCACTAGCAGGGAAATTTCAAGGGTCACCAGGATTGGCTCATCTTATGAAGGCCTCCATGAGACATCAACAGGTAGAACAGCAAGGCTGTGAGAATCAAGCCTTTCCACTTCCTTCCTCTCTGTTCCTTCTCAGCATTTGGACTCACTGAGCAACACAGGAAGGCTTTTTGTTCTGCAAGCTCAGGTGCAGACAGCTTACTTCTATCTGCCCTTCTCGTCCCCAGTGATTCCTAGGATCTGCATTCTTCTCTACCCAGCCCACATGTAAGAAGGTTAGACACAGATTATGATCTGTGCTTTTGGTTTTACAGCAAAATCAGACTGCTGGTGTTCCAAGCCCCGATAAGCTTATCTTGAATAACTTAAGCTTCTATTACCTTTCACTGGTAAATTTTTTATGAAGGTTTTTGTCCTTAAAGTTCCCAGTTTAAAACAAATCAAAAAAGGAAAGAGAAGAGAAAGAGAAAGAAAGGAAGAAAAAGAAAAAAGGAAAAGAAACAAAAGTTCTAAAGAGATAACTACTCTTTCTGAGGTAGAAAGCAGCATATACTGCTTTATATATATATATATATATACACACACACACACCTACCTGCATATTCAGCTTAATTGACTTGAGCTCATCCAGCAACATATACTGAAAGATGGCTTTTAGGTGAGTAGTGATACTATCTTCTAACTGTGACCTTTGTGAGTTGTAGAGAAATGGGGCCCACTTTATGTTGCCAATTCTAGTTCTCATCTCATATCCAACCCAACACACAAACATACCCTTACCTAGGAATCAGTAAGTATTTCTATCTTAGGTATTCCTGTGTCATTCATTAAAAAGACAGCATGGGCCTTGGAGCCAGTCAAACCTGGGTTCAAGTCCCAGCTTTGGAATTTGGTAGCAGTTCTATATCCCTTAAGCAAGAAATGACCTGCAGACAACCCAGTTTCCTCATCTATAAAGTGAAGATTCATAAATCATCCACTTTACAACCTTCTATCTAATACATAAATGTACTAAGACTGGAACAATGTCCTAATTTTTAACACTATTCCAAAAACCTGTACACTATTTTTAACTTTCTTAAACTAGTCAGATGGCAAATCTCTACACTTTCTATTTTCTATTTCCATTTTATTATTCTATTGTACTAGGTCATTTCCTTTGAATCACCCAAAATCCCTTAGTGAAAAATAATAAAAAAATAAGCAAAGAAATACTTTAAAATCAATTAAGCACAAGAGGTACTGAGTGCTCACTCCTCTGAAACCCTTGATTTACCTCCCAGTCATATAAAGAAGCATAGCAGAGTTCCTTCATGCTGTGTCCTTCAGCTTGGGGGTCTGCTGCATTTTGTAACTACTACAGGACATTTCCTTTTCCACAGAGGAAACAAATAATGCAGTATGACTTAATCAGACACCCAACAAGTAGAAGTCAAAATCCTGTATCTTCACATTTGAAAAGCATTAACTAATTCTATAGCACAAAGAAAAAAACGGTTTCAGCCACTCTGACCTCTCTATTTGAACAGTTCATCCAAATTTGATTCTTTCCCTCTCCTCCCCCACCCCATCCAATCCCATCACTAAACGCTGCACAAGTGTCCCCTGCTGTCCACCTCCACTGCCCCCCCCAAGTCCAGGCTAATACCACCAAAGCTGCAGAAACCATGCACTTTCCTGGAAACCATGCTTCCTCTCTTGGCCTTACCTACCTATTCTCCACACAGCAACTGGTGGGTGACCCGCCACTACACTCAGAATCAAAGCCAGTTCCAGAAACACCTTACAGGATCTTGCACTGCCCATTTCCTACTCCATCAGGCATCACTCTCCCCTCACCTTCCTCTAAGCTTACCACTCAGGCAAGGCTCCTTTCAATTCCCTTTATCAATTCCCTTTATATATAATCAGGTCCTTCTGCCCTCAGGAACTTCCTTCAGCCGTACTTTATTATCTCCAATTTCCATTAGACTGTGAGATAACTGTTTTTTTCAGCAATATGTACCCAGTACTTGAAATAAAGTTTGGCACACAGTATGTGTTCAAAGGATATCTGAGAAAAGAATAAATGAATGGGAACAGAAAATAAATTTTAATGTCAAACTCCTTCAATGAGAAGTCATAGGAGAAGACAGCGTCAGTAAGAAGAAATTCACAATAAACCATTTTAAACTTAATATTCAAGATGGACACTCCTAAGAAAACAGATTCTTCAGCAATGCTCTTAGAAACCAAAACAGAGACTAACAAAAGAGTTCTGAAAACTGAGCACAATGTGCCTCTTTTCTGGTTTTGACAATCCGTTTTCACTGCTGAACTTACTCTCTTCATTTCTATCTCAAAAGAAGCCAAGAAGTAGCCCATAAAAGGAATATGCAAATAGTTAAAACACTAACCACAGCTAAGAGACAAGTGTGCTGCCAATTACTCCAAATAACATACACAATAAATGCCTTCACATTACTGATTCCTGATAGGCAAGGAAACACAAGGGGAAAATTCTAAATTCAAGCTCTGAAACATCAGTTCACTCAGTTGTGTCCGACTCTTTGCGATCCCATGGACTACACCACGCCAGGCCTCCCTGTCCATCACCAACTGCTGGAGCCTACTCAAACTAACGTCCATAGCATCCTCTGTCATCCCCTTCTCCTCCCGCCTTCCATCTTTCCCAGCATCAGGGTCTTTTCCAGTGAGTCAGTTCTTTGCATCAGGTGGTCAGAATATTGAGTTTCAGCTTCAGCATCAGTCCTTCCAATGAATACCCAGGACTGACTTCCTTTAGGATAGACAGGCTGGATCTCCCTGCAGTCCAGGGACTCTCGAGTCTTCTCCAACACAACAGTTCAAAAGTATCAATTCTTCGGCACTCAGCTTTCTTTATAGTCCAACTCTCACACCCATACATGACAACTGGAAAAACCACGGCTTTGATTAGACGGACCTTTGATGGTAATGTCTCTGCTTTTTAATATGCTACCTAGGTTTGTCATAGCTTTTCTTCCAAGGAGCAAGGATCTTTTAATTTCATGGCTGCAGTCACCATCTGCAATGATTTTGGAGCCCCAAAAAATTAGTCTCTCACTGTTTCCATTTTTCCCCATCTATTTGCCATGAAGTGATGAGACCGGATGCCATGCTCTTAGTTTTCTGAATGTTGAGCTTTAAGCCAGCTTTTTCACTCTCCTCTTTCACCTTCATCAAAAGGCTCTTTAGTTCTTCTTTGCTTTCTGCCATAAGGGTGGTGACATCTGCATATCTGAGCTTATTGATATTTCTCCCAGCAATCTTGATTCCAGCTTGTGCTTCATCCAACCCGGCATTTTGCATGATGTACTCTGCATATAAGTTAAATACTGAAACATACTGAAATCATAATATTCTGCCTGAGCCATCAGCACTCACAGGATCAAATCAAGGATACTGCTTTTCCCCAGCTACATTCCAAATAAAGATGCTAGATCTAAAAGTACTACAGTTGAAATTCTGACTGCCCAATAGCTCTATTTTTGCATACTGAGGTAGCTCAACTACCTCCTGTGAGGTCTTCTCCTTTTAATCATGAGGTTTCAAATGGAGAGGCCCCAGTCTCAATCCATTGGAGACTCAATTCCCAGTCTCAATTCCAGTTCACTGGAAATGGTAATAAAGTATCTACATGTTTTGCCCAAATTTTCAAACCATCTACTAGAAAATAAATGTTGACTAAGGGTAAGCTACAAGGCTAATAAACATCCTTTTTTTTCCATGTGAGCTGGAATTAAATCAACTCAGTGTGGGTTATATTAGTTACCCACAGTTTTCTGATATTCCCTGCTATATCTTTTACTTGAATAACATAATGATTACAAGTCCAAGTGTATTTGTAGATAATAATACTTTTTAAAACATAGGTTAACTAGACAAAAGTAACTTTAAAGGGTTCTTATTAAAGACAAGGTCAGAGCTTTCTGAAATATATTATCTAGACAGCAAAAACATTGTAGTTTTGGGTAAACACTTCCAAATAATTGGAAGCTCCTTCTTCACTAACATCAAGACTGCTGGGCAAAACTTTTTGCCATGTTCCCAACCTTTATAAGCTAAAATGTTCTCACCTCAGTTGAGATTAAAAGAGCTTAAAAAGCAGATGATTAAGTCATACTTTCCTTCTACAGAGTTCAAATATAGACTCAAATAACAAGACATAAGCATTTACTCGGTATTTGGAGAGGTTTTATAAGAAAAGACAACTATTTTTGCAAAAACAAGGAAAGGAAACTCTAATTTTAAATCCATACTCAAATCACTTATAGCTTTACTCCCAAAGCACAACAGAGAGCCAATGAGGCCTTCACATCAGCAGTGCTGGGTTGCTTTGCACAAGCAGGCAGGTGAGAAGACCAGTGAGTACACCAGGCAGTGTTCGCATCTGCCTGCGTTACTCCTCCAAGCGAGCCCAACCGTGCTGTACCATCACTCAGACTATTTTCACGTTTTGTGGGAGAACTAATTAAAAGCATTTCTCCCTGAAGAAACCAAGATACAGTGACGTCAAAAGTGAGTGGACAGTCATATAATTGCTGACTAGGCAAGAATTCATAACCTCTTTCCTAATTCAATGTTTAATATACTAAATATTCCTGTTGGATAGTTCATATGTTAAATGAAATAACCTTAATATCTGGATCCAATATAACAGAATAACTCATAGTTCTCTATACTTTTATTACTATTCTGCATGAAATGTATTAACACCAAAGTTATCTAAATAGAAAAAAAAGTTCTTAAAGTCTAGCTTAATGCTTTAAAAAGAAAATATATCAATTATGATGTCTTGTTTTAGTCGCTCAGTCATGTCCGACTCTTTGCGACCCCATGACTATAGCCTGCCAGGCTCCTCTGTCCATGGGATTCTCCAGGCAGGAACACTGGAGTGGGCTGCCATTCCCTCACTATTTATAAACTCGGAACACTCTTCAATTCTATAGGATTGACAGTTTAGGGCTGAACCTATCACCTTCTGCCAAAGAACGTCCTGATTTTTTGTTGCTTTGTTTCTTCCTGTAGGTTGACTTCACCTTAGCTGGGCTGCTACATACAGGTGTTATTTAAGTGACTGACTCCAGAAGATGAGTGCTACCAATATCTAAAGAAATGATCAACATCAGGCAGAAACAACTTTTTAAGAAGATGGAAAAATAAGCAGAAGGCTTTCTTTCATGAAAGACTAAAACCTCCTTTACTGCAAGTCATAATAGCATATTCCTATAAATTTGAGAAGCCCCTGAAACAGTTACTCAAATCCAGTCAATTAACTATAACAGATAACTCCAGTAGCCACACCAAATAGTCTTCCTTTATTGGCCTGGCCAAGTAACAAAGTTTTCCAAGAAGCTTAACAGCTTTTTTTAGACCCCTGTTTATAAACTTGCATTGCACTCCATGTTCACCACCCACACCCCTCATGCCCCACAGATTCCCCTCCACACACACAAAAAGTTAATAAGCTTGCATTCCTGACTATGACTCACATCAACTAAGAACCAGAAGATTAACAAAACTCTTGGATATGACTAAGCAAAATGATCTAATTAATAAATAGTTAAAAAAAAACACAAATTTTTCAAAATAAAAGAAACCATATGAAAACAGGAGATAAGGGAGGGAAGGCAACTTTAAATCCTTGCAAGATGTCTCCAGAGTGAAAATAAAAAGCCCACATTTATCTCTAAGGGCTGAAGAATCAGCAGCAATAACTCAAACCTATCATGCCCATAGGTGGTTTTAAGAGAGTTGTATTCAATACAACTGGCAGTTTTCCACATAATATTTCTTCTTTTTGATTTTCTGTTTTACAGAATTCCACTTGAGAGTTTTTACAATTTATTTCCCTTACCAAATCTGAAATAAAATAAACTCTCGGTTATGACAAATCAAGAACCTCATATTCAGCAAAATCATCTCTCTGGCCCCTTCTCTACTAAAGCAAAGGCCCATGAAATTTGAGAGTCTGATATAAATATTTAATTTCATGCTTATACTTACTATTTAAACTGAAGCAATACAGAACCCTGGCGATGGGAAAAAGAAACTCTTTCACCTTACAAGGAAAAATCTGTCACCAGAATTTAATAATACTCATTAAGGAACCGCACTCCTTCGCGCGGCCTCGGCTGTGTCAGTCACACACGCGCCGCACCGCCCCCTGCGCTGTCAGTCACGTGCAAGCCCCGCCCCCGCGCTGTCAGTCCCGGCGCTGGCCCGCGGCTGAACTGGCGGCGCTGACGTCAGCTGGCGACCGCGGCCGCATTCCTAAACAGTTCAGACAAACCCACTGGTGGGAAGCTTCGAAAGCCCTCAGCTGTAGTGAAGAAAGCAAAGGCTTGGCTGGCAGCCAGACTCCTGAGCTCAGCATTTTGTAATGCACTTCCTTTTTACTTAACAGCTTGCATAATGCCTTTAACCCTTCCTTTAACCTAACCTGCTTCACACCTTTAACCCCTTCTCCGCCTGGTCGAAATTCAAAGCGAACTCAGAAACTTGCTCTCCCACTGGATTTTAATGTATTCTGTCCCGAATCACAACTGACTGATTTTTTATATTGCTGAAGTGGCACTTTAATTAAACATGCACGCTCCCCCTGAACAGTCTACTTTTTACCGCTTAGAGCAATGTTATTTTTCAAGCAGGGAAACAAAAACATTTTATTAAAACAATATATTTAAATGTTCAATTTTTTTCAAGATCCTTCCTTCATAATTTGTCTCTTAGAATTTATTTTTTTCAAGACATGATACTTTCAAGAATCCAAACAAAACGAACAAACTGGTATTTGCAGTGACGAAACTCTCCCTCCAACCCTGTGACTCCCTGCCATCCAGGTCTCATAAAAACAAATGTGACTTATTACCCTGGTTTTTACACAGGAATAGTTTAGTTACATATAAGGAAGTACAAATATATTCTTTTTTTCCCCTTTTTAACTAAATAGTAAATACAACAGCATGCTCCATTGCTTCTTTTTTAGAACTGCAAGGAATTCCACCACAATTTACAGTGTTTATCGATACCAGTACCCTGTATACAAGCATTTAGGCAATTTACAATTTTTCTACTATTAGAAATACAGGTATATGTTTAGAAAAACAGTCATGTCTATGATGAGTCTGAAGAAACTTTTACATATTAAGGAAATTAACCCTTTGTGATGAGTCGCAAAAATGTTTTTCCAGTTAGGTGAATTTGGTGGTTTGTCATACAGGAATTTAGGGATTTTATGTAGCTGAATGGCTATAAATCTATTCTTTCATGGCTCCTGGTTACTGTACCAGATATAGACTGTCATTCCCCCATGTAGTTTATAAAAGGATTATCCTATGGTTTCTAATACTGCATGTTTTGTTTTACATTACTATATTTGGAGTTTGTACTTTGTTTTTTCCTAGATGGATACCCACTAGTCCCAACATTATCCACTGAATATCTATCTTTCCTCACTGTTTTTAAATGTTACCCTTATGCTTTTGAGCTGTGATGTTGTTGAAGACTCTTGAGAGAGTCCCTTGGACTGCAAGGAGATCCAACCAGTCCATCCTAAAGGAAATCAGTCCTGAATATTCACTGGAAGGACCAATGCTCAAGTTGAAACTCCAATACTTTGGCCACCTAATGTGAAAAACTGACTCACTGGAAAAGACCCTGATGCTGGGAAAGACTGAAGGCAGGAGGAGAGGGTGACAACAGATGGTTGGATGCCTTCACCAACTCAATGGACATGAATGTGAGCAAGCTCCGGGAGTTGGTAATGGACAGGGAAGCCTGGAGTGCTACAGTCCATGGGGTCCCAAAGAGTCAGACATGACTGAGCGACTAAACTGACTGACCCTTATATATTATATTTACTAAATTACTTTATGTCAGTTAGGTTCACAGTATTTTTATGCTGTCTTTATCATCAGTAATCATTTTTAAATCTAAAAAAGTAAGGAATGTTTTGTATAGACAACAAGATCCAGTTTCAATAAATACATTTCAGATTTGAGTTTTCTTTATTTTTAAACCAAACTAAATCCTTTTCTGGGATTCTGGGATAAATTAAAGCATAACATTATTATGTTACATGTAAAGACTTATACTGAAATTCTATCTAATGTTATTTCAAGTAACTGACATTTTGAAAATAAATATCCATTCAGAAACATCACTCTTGACTAATTATGGCAAGTACTTTTACTCTTCATAAAGACAGCAAATAATAACCAGAAAGATTTAAAATGTTGAAAACACTGTTAAAACAAAATTCTGACACTGACTATAGACAATTTTGATTTTTTTTAACTGTTCATGCAGTTGTTTTATTATTTCACTTCATTTTGACCTTGTGGCACAGCATGCCACAAGGATCTTCCCCAACCAGGGATCAAACCCGTGCCCCCTGCAGTGGAAACACAGAGTCTTAACCACTGAACCGCCAGGGAAGTCCAACTTTGAGTTTTAATGTTCCCTTTGAAGAACACTCTTTAAAGAAAAGTGAGTAACAAATGAGGATGAACTAGCCCTTTTGTTTGTGCCCTTCTTTCCATATCTGTTAATGATTATTACACCATGTATCTATGAAATTTCTATATTTTATATTTATATAATCATATTGATAAACAATTGCTTACTGCTTAGTAAACATATTTTAAGAGCACACATGGTTTGAACTTCAAGGAGATGTTAAAAGACAGTAATATGCAATAATCATCAGTTGCTGAAAATGCAGCAGAATCCACTATTTCGAAAAGAACCTCAACATGTTGGGCATGTGCTTCTCTAAAGGGACAGCAAGGTGACAGATGATACAGACCTACAGACCTAGGGTTCAAAGTACCAGTATGTGAATGGAGGAAGAGAGGGCAGGAGGCAGAGGGTAGGGAGGAGGCGGAAAATGAAGATCTGCGGAAGCAGGGAGAAGCCCCCAGTCCTGAGACAATGATCTTAGTGCAGCTCAGGCTGTCCTCTATATGATGAGGCCACCAGTTATCCCACAGTTTTCAGAGGCTCCAGTCCTCTCAGGACAGGTCTGCTACTGAGTCACAAGATCACAAACCGTGTGTCAAGAAAAATTTTTTAAAGGTATTTTCCCTGTGTGGTATAGACATACTGCACATAATATATAGTTTTTAAAGTTCTGAAATCTAACTCAAGTAAAAGAGTTTATCCTTCTAAGATGTGGTGCTACAATTATATTTATGGAGTTACTATTTTAAGCTCTGAGCCCATTTCTCTATAAAAAATGACACACATAATAAAGTTCAAACAGGAATTACTTTAAAGCTCTTGACACTATGTCCCTAATCTACTCTTCCACTCTCTTCTTTCAATGAGCCTACGCTTTGGCCCCAAGCAAGCAGGGTCTCCTGTTTCTCAAACACGTCTACTGACTCTGCTCATATTTTCCTGTACCTGGAATATCCTTCCAACAAGTGAGAATGCGAATATGATGCTAATGGTGATGAAGAATGTTAAAGAGAAATATCATTAAAATACTTGTTTACAATTCTCATATTAATATGAAGATGAAAGAAACTAGGGAAATACTATATTCCACTAAAAAGATAGACCATTATGAAGAAAAACAATGTGGATCCTTTTTATAAAAAAAATCTACTTAGATATATCATTTATATGTACAAAGTATATGTGTTTTTAATTAGTCTCATCTTGTTGGGGGAGGGGCGGAGAGTCAGCTTACTCATTACATCCTCAAGTACAGCTTTCCATCAACCTTCAAATTAAATGGAATATAAAAGAGGACAAAACTATTTTTTTTTCTTGTAAGATACACAAAGACATTTGGATTTTTTTAAATTTTTATTTTATATTGGGACTATAGTTGATTCACAATGTTGTGCTAGTTTCAGGTATCCAGCAAAGTGATTTAGTTATCCAGAGTCATGCATCTATGTGTTATCTTTGTGATATCTTTGACTAGTTTTAGTATGGGTTTATGGTGGCCTCATATGGGGTCACAGGGTCGGACACAACTGAAGCAATGTAGCAGCAGCAGCAGCAGCATGGTGGCCTCATAGAAAGAGCTTTAGAGTGTTTCTTTCACTGCAATTTTTTGGAAGAATTTCAGAAGAACAGGTGTTCACTTTTCTCTAAATATTTGATAGAATTCACCTGTGAAGACATCTGGTCCTGGACTTTTGTTATTTGGAAGCTTTTAATCATATATTCAATTTCAGTACTTGTGTCTGGTCTGTTCATATTTTCTATTTCTTCCTGGCTTATCCTTGGAAGGCTGTATACTTCTAAAAATTTGTTTAGTCCTTCTTTGTCCATCTTATTGCATATATAGTTGCTTGTAGTAGTCTCATTACCTTTTGTATTTCTGTGGTGTCAGTTGTAACGTCTCCTATGCATCTCATAGGCTTTGGATTGTTAATTCTTTTGCTGTCATCTATCTCCAGGTATTTTTTTTAAACTTTAACTTTTTCAGTGATCCATTCATTATTTAGTAACATATTATTTAACCATCACGTGTCTGTGGGTTTTTTTTTTTTTTTACAGTTTTTTTCTTATAATTGATTTCTAAGCTCATGGCATTATGGTGGGGAAACATGCATGATATGATTTCAATTTTCTTAAATTTACCAACGCTTGCTTTTGTGGCCCAGCATGTGATCTATCCTGCAGAATGTTCCATGCGCACTTGAAAAGGACGAGTACTCTTCTTTTGGATGGAATGCTCTATAAATATCAATTAGATCCATCTGGTCTAATGTGTCACTTAAAGCTTTTATTTCCCTATTGACTTTGTCTGGATGATCTGTCCATTGCTGTAAGTGGGATGTTAAAAGTCCTATTTTTGTGTTACTGTCGATTTCTCCTTTTATGGGTGGTACGATTTTTCTGATATATTGGGGTGCTTCTATGTTGAATGCATATATATTTGCTGTTGTTGTTGTTCAGTCACTAAGTCATGTCCAACTCTTTATGATCCCATGACTGTAACACGCCAGGGTCCCCTGTCCTTCACTATCTCCTGGAGTTTGCTCAAATTCATGTCCACTGAGTCAGTGATACTATCTAATCATCTCACCCCCTGTTGTCGGCTTCTCCTTTTGCCTTCAATCTTTCCCAGCATCAGGGTCTTTTCCAAGGAGTTGGCTCTTCGCAGCAGGTGGCCAAAGTATTGGAGCTTCAGCTTTAGCATCAGTCCTTCCAATGAATATTCAGGGTTGATGTCCTTTAGGATTGACTGGTTTGATCTCCTTGCTGTCCAAGAGACTCTCAAGAGTCTTCTCCAGCATCACAATTCAAAAGCATAAATTCTTCAGCACTCAGCCTTCTTTATGGTCCAACTCTCACATCGTACATGATTACTGGAAAAACCATTGCTTTGACTATGTGCAAAAGTCAGCTGATGGCCTTATGGGGATTCCCTTGTGTGTTATTTGTTGCTTTTCCCTTGTTGCTTTAAATGTTTTCTGTCTTTAAATTTTGTCAGTTTGATTAACATGTGTCTCGGCATGTCCCTCCTTGGGTTTATCCTGTATGGGACTCTCTGCAAACCCTGGACTTGAGTGAGTTTCGCCTTTCCCAAGTTTGGGAAATTTTCGTCTATAATCTCTTCTAATATTTTCTCAGGCCCTTTCTCTCTTCTTCTTCTTCTGGGACCAGCTATAATGCAAATGCTGCTGCATTTAATGCTGTCCCAGAGCTCTCTGTGACTGTCCTCATTTCAACTTTTCTCTTTATTCTGTTCTGCAGCAGTGATTTCTACCACTCTGTCTTCCAGCTCACTTATTTGTTCTTCAGCCTTATTTATTCTATTTATTCCTTCTAGTATATTTTTCACTTGTTACTGTACTATTCACCTCTGTTCATTTGATCTTTAAATCCTCCAGTTCTTTGTTAAACATTTGTTGTATCTTCTTAGTCTGTGCCTCCATTACTTTTCCAAAATCTTGGATTATCTTTACTCTCATTACTCTGAATTCTTTTTCAGGTAGGTTATCTATCTCCACTTAGTTGCTCTTCTGGGCTTTTGTCTTGTTCCTTCATCTAGACCATACTTCTCTGCCATCTCACTTTGTCTAACTTTCTGTGTTTGTGGTCTCCTTTCCATGGATTGCAGGGGTTAGTTCCTCTTGGTCCTGCTGAGGTTGGTCCAGGGGCTCATGTAGGCCTTCTGGTGGGAGGGACTGGTACCTGCCCACCAGTGGGTGGAGCTGGGTCTTGTCCTAGTGGGCAAAGTCATCTCAACACCTGTAGTTTAGAGGTGGCTGTGAGCTCATTAAGACTTTAGGCAGCCTGTCTAATAATGGGGCAGCACCCTCCTGGTTCTTTGGCTTGAGTCATCCCAACAATGGAGCCTGTGGGCTGCTGGGTTCAGCCAGGTCTCAGTGCCAAAATGGTGACCTCCAGATGCACTTGTGCTGATCAATACTCCCTGGGGCCTCCCCCACCAGTGTCCTTGCTCCCACTGTGAGCTACAGCTGACCCATCTCCCTAGGAGACCCTTGAAGATCCGCCAGAAGGTCTAGCCCAGGCTCCTAGCGAGTCACTGCTTTCTGCTGGGTTCCTAGTGCACACAAAACCTTGTCAGCACCCTCCAAGAGTAGAGTCTCTGTCTCCCTGCCCCTGGAGTGCTCCTGCCCTCAAGCTCCACTGGCCTTAAAAGTCAAATGCTCTGGGGGCTCCTTCCCCTAATTCTACCCCGCAGGCTGGGAAGATTGACATCAGGCTCAGAACTCTCACTCCATTGGAAGACCTCTGAATTATATTTTCCAGTTTGTGGGTCACTTACCTGGTGGGTATCGGATTTGTTTATAACATGAAGCCCCCTCTCTTATCATCTTCTTGTGTTCTCTTGTCTTTGAATGTAAAATATCTTTTCTGGTAGGTTCCATTCTTTATTGTCAATGGCTGTTCAACAGTTAGATTTGACTTTGATTTTTTCCAGAGAAGAGGTGAGCTCAGGTCTTTCTGCTCCACCATCTTGTCTGGAGTCAAGGGGCTGCTTTTAGTTTGGATACTTGCTGTCTCTTTACTCAGCATGAGCTGGCCATTATTCCCTTGATATATGGTGTACAGGTGCAACGGCCTGTGCATGCTCCCGGGACGATGGAGGCACCAACGAGCACCTGTTCACAGCCCACGCGATGTCCCTGTGCTCTCCTCAGATGGTAGGAGCAGCGATTGATGCCCACTCATGGGTCATGCAGCAGCAGTGATAGCCCATGCACTCCTGGGACAGTGTGGGCAGCGACTAAAGCCTGCTCCTGGGTCTCTTGAGGGTTGCTGCCCACGCCTGCCTCTGGAGCCCACGGCGGCAGTGGCAGCTCGCACGTGCCGCAGGAGTTTGCGCAGGCGCTGTTCGCTCACCGGAGAGCACACAGCGAGAACGACGCGCCGTGTTGCTGCCGCTGCTCTCCCTGCACCCTCCTCTCAAACAGCGGCGCCTCGCCTCTCTGGTGGGCCCAGGCTTCTTCCCAGTACACCCTAAGCTGTCACACGCTAGCCTCTTCAATCTCACACAGCCAACCCCAGTCCTCTCCCTGGGTCTGCCCTCCAGAGCCCAAGCTTCAGCATCCAGTCCCCGCCCACACCAGTGGACGAGTGCCAGGGTGGGGAGCACGAGGAGGCGGTCCTGACCATCTGTGCAGGTCATCCTCCATTTTGCCTACCACAAGCCCGTTGCTGTGCTCTCCCCTCCAAGGCTCCGAAGCTCCCCCTCTCCAGGCTGATCTCTCTGTCCATGAGGGGACTTCCTAGGTGCAGAACCTTTCCTCCTTCACAGCTCTCTTCTTGGGGGCACAGGTCCAGTCCTGATTTCTTTCCCTCCTTTTCTTCCCTTTTTTCTTTTTTTCCACCCGTTACATGGAAGTTTCCTTGCCCTTTCAGAAATCTGAGCTCTTCTGCCAGTATTCAGTATACGTTCTGTGTGAACTGTTTCATTTATAGATATATTTTTTATATAATTGTGGAAGGAGGTGTGTTCCACATCCTACTTCTCTGCCATCATGATAGCTCTCGCGATATACTTTAAAATGGCAGTATAAAAACCAACCTCCACAACAGGATGATTTTGGTTAAGTTCAACTGCACTCACTCCTTGAAGCGTTGGCTGTCAGTTCAGGAACCCCTGGTACCTGTGAACCTGCCATGTTGTAAGCCCCATTGGTATTGACTTCTATGACTTAGGACTCAGAACTCCTAAAGTATCTGAGGTATACATGTATCCAACAGTTGTAAAATCTAATCGTGCATCAAAAGAACCTGAATAACTCAAGAAACATATTCTTAGGACTCAAGCCCCAAACTTCCTGAAGTACAGTAACTGACAGCAGAATCTACTTTGTGAAAGAAAAAAAAAAAGGAAAACTCCCTAGATCTGCTTTGGAAAGAAGTAGTTTGGAAAAGAAAAAGATGGGCAGGACTATGAAGGCCGATAAAAGAGGAGATGAGAATCCCTCTGCTCTCTTGGATATAATATCTCTCTCCCATGTCTCCCTTGAAAAAAAGAAGAGATAGAAAATAACAGCAAAAGCAAGAATTTCAGAAATGGTGACTTCCTCTTAAAAATAAAAGTTTAAATAGGAATTTCCTCTTTAAATCCCATTTGCCCTTGTCTACCATAAGGTCTGCTGCACCACAACAAATATGAGCAAAAGACAGCAAAATGGGAATGGAAGTTTCCCTTGTGGGGTGGCACAGAGGAGATGGACTCAATATGAACTTCAGGAGAGTGGAGGAAGCTCTTTGAGGTTTTCTACCTGCTCTAATTTATGCCATTCTTTGCCTCAGGACTGCAAAATAAATAAAATGTAATCACAGGGAACAAGAAAAAAATGTAAACTGATAGAGAAAACAAGGAGGTGGGGGTCCTGCAGTATAAAAAAATATTTTAAAAAAAATCTCTCAGGATGGCTACTAAAGAGACTTTATGAGGTCACTTAATTCATCTCTTAGTAGACAAGACTACAGCTAACAGTATCCAGGAAAAGATACTGGAAAATATATTTTAGTGGCTAACTTTCAACATAATTTGTTCTCATGGTCAAAAATATTATTCAAATACCAGGAAGTTCACAAGATTGGAAACTAAAACTAAACCTTTTATGACAAAAATCTTACACTGGCCAAAAAACATTTCCAACTCCCATGCAAAGAGTTTGAGTATGCATTATTTTGTGGGATTCCAGAATCTTGCTTGCATGCGTGTTTTCCCTTCTGATTTTATTCAAAAGATTCTCTTTTCTTTTCCAAGCATACTTTCTAAGTCTGAAGACAAAGTGTTCCTTTTCTCTGGCTCCTCCTCCCTGGCCTCCATGTGATGAAGCACCCATGCGAGAACTAAAGGAGCTATAGGGCTCACAGTGGTCTTACTTGTTAGTCTGTGAAAGACGGAAGCTGCCAGCTGCATATGGATTAGAATGGTCCTGTTTACAATGGTTCCTTGCTCCACATCAAGAAAAACGAGATTGACCACATGGCACATGGTTTAGAAACCCCAAGCCATTTCTTATTTCAGTTTCTAATTTTTATGAACAACACGATAGCTTTAACAGCCCCAAAAGAGGTCTGAACCTTTAAACTTTTAGATTTCTGGTAATATGAAAACCATGCCCCTGTGAATAATTACACAGTCTTAACTTACTACCTCAATTGGAGGTTTTTTAAAGTAAATCCTGCTGATGGTTTCATGACAGTTTTCAAGGATGAGATAGAGTTACCACAAGAAAGATATCAAAGACATGTGTCCTCTATTAAGTCTAAAAACTTTGTTTCCTCTAAATCAGATGTGCAAACTTGGCAAGTGACATCATTTGTAAGCAGCCCATTATTCCTAGTGCAATGCACAATTACCCCCTTAATTTTATCATGGGATCACAGAGTTAAGTTCCTGCATTCCCCTCCCCCTATTATCTAAGCATGCAACACAAGATCAGGGGTTTTTTGTTTGATTTCTTCATTTCTATATCCCAGGGCCTATCACACAGTATGTGTCCAAATTGTTACAGATCAGGGAATATTGTCAAATTAAAGTACATAGAAAAATGAAGTTAATTTCTCCCACTCATGAAATGTTAACACTTGAAACTATACATTACACCCAGCAATGCAAATTCTAAATCTGCCCATAGGGACAGTGTAACAGTTATTGTGAAAATCATAACTTTGAATTTCCTAAGTTAGATCCAACTGGATACTTAACCTTTAAGGTGCAAAACATTATGTGTTTAATAAAAATGAATCCTATTAAGAGTTCCAATTTCCACATGCACCCCCTAGAGCACACTGTAATCTAAACACCATACAGTATCTCATTCTGTGCAGAAAGTTAATCATTAAAAACACCTTCATTTGGAGAGCTTCTGGACATAGTATTTCCTGTAATAAAAAACAATCACTGGAGATTCATCTATATACTACTCCTAAAATCCGTGCTACAAAAGTTTAAGTTTATACTCCAAATGATAAAAGCTTTATATAAATTGGGATCCAAATACAACCATGGCAAAATTCCAATAAGTGATATAATGGCAAATCCACTGTAGTTTTAAAAGTTCTACTTTTACTAATTATATTAAAATTTCAAGCATTTATAGATACATCTTCAAAATCATTCTCAGTGAGTCCTCCATTTCCCCGAGAGTACTTATAATTGATAGAGTCATCTTCTAACTTTACAAAGATCCTTTACCTCACAGAGTATATGTTCTATTACTGCTAATACTTTATACTAAAGAGCATATCAAACACAGAAATAGCTACTAATTACTACTATAACTTAGGATGTACAAGTTCCATAAAAGAATATTTTTTAAGTGATAGAATAATAAGATATTACTTAAATTTTCTCCCATCTTTATAAGACCTCTGAGATGTCTTTCTGGTCTCTCCTTTTACCCCTGGAGCTGGGATTAGAAAAAGGACAGTGGGTATCAGTGTGGATACATAACTAAGTGTATCATACATATACAAATATGTGCTCTCTTAGCGAAGACAGAAAGGGAGAAGGACAAAAAGAAGGTGGCAAGGAGAGAGATCACTGGTCTTGCTGATTCATAAAATGCCTGGTTTATAAAAACATTTCGGCAGTAGTATTATTTTTGAAACATATACACTAAAGTTTCTTTTGTAATATATCAAACTAAGACAAGGTCATAATAAATTGATTCAACAAAGGAAATTCTATTATGAAGTGTAAGTCACATAGCATTGAAATAAGTATACTATCAAGGGTGAAACAGATCACCAGCCCAGGTTGGATGCATGAGACAAGTGCTTGGGGCTGGTGCACTGGGAAGACCCAGAGGGATGGGATGGGGAGGGAGGCGGGAGGGGGGATCGGGATGGGGAACACATGTAAATCCATGGCTGATTCATGTCAATGTATGGCAAAAACCATTACAATATTGTAAAGTAATTAGCCTCCAACTAATAAAAATAAATGAAAAAAAGAAATTAAAAAAAAATAATAAAAAATGCAGATCTATGTATTTGTATAACTATCTATAATAATGTAACTATCTCCATGTCAAACTCCAATACTTCTCTTCATACAGATTAAAAGAGAGAACTTACATGACATTTCTGACATTAACATCCCATGACTTCCCTGGTGGCTCAGACGGTAAAGCCTCTGCCTACAATGCGGGCGACCTGGGTTCGATCCCTGGGTGGGGAAGATCCTTGGAGAAGTTAATGGCAACCCACTCCAATACTCTTGCCTGGAAAATCCCATGGGAGGAGCCTGGTAGGCTACAGTCGATGGGGTCGCAGAGTCAGACACGACTGAGCAACTTTATTATTTATTATTATCCCATTACATCCTCATAACTAATGTTTTTACCAATTATTTGCCATTTACATTTTTAACTTATTATAACATCCTTTCTTTCCTACAAAAGTTCCTTTCAATATACAGTAACATTCAAGATGTCTACAATAAGATTTCAGTGTATTTCTTCTTGTCACTGCATTTTAAACCTTATCTCCCCACAGAATATATTTGAACTGTCTTATGTTATAGTCTTTTAAAAAACTGTGGTGTGTACCAACGGAAACCCTAACATATCAGATTTTCTCCTTCTTTTGTTGTACCAGCCCTCCGTGTTCAGCATTCAGTACGGAGCACTCCAGAGGTCAGGAAACCAGGGAGAGACTGAATGAAAAGAATGAATGGGGGCTGGGAAGCAATTATTAGAAATCACTAAAATAAAAGCTAACTCGAACACAACTGAAAAAAAGCTAGCACTTGGGAGTCCAAATGTATAAAAAAATTAAAACTTAAATAATTTCTAAGATAGATGATAAATTAAGGAGAAAGCTGTTTTAATTCAAGCCTTCAAACCAAGACAAATTACATCTAACCATGACTTAAAAATATACTATGTATTGAAGCCAGAACAACAGTCAGAGTTCCCCGCAAGTCAAGTGTAAAGAGGATAAAGACCCTAGCAGGAAGCCTTCAGAGACTGTGTTTGACTTTACCTGGTCAGCGTTTCCATCAACAAACAGACTTGGGATGGACGCAGAGGCAGGATCAGTGAGAACAAGGAGACAACAATCTGTGGGGCTCCCTAATACCCAAGGCAGATAGAAAATTCAGAAGGATTTACCGGGCCAGAACAAGAGACAGATATAAAATAACTCATAAGAAGAAAGATAAATATAAAATACTACCCTGGATATAAAAACAAACGTTGCTCATCTATAAGGCAAGGCCTTACTATGAACAATTCATGTGAAAAGCAACACATCAAGGATGACAATTAGATACATGTTCAAAACAGGACATGACTGTCTAAAATAAACCAAAAAAAGCCCCACATCAACTTGGTCAATACTAATGAAATCACAATTTTTAAACCTCAGCATGCTGCCTGTGTTCATGATCCATCGTGTCCGATGATGCAATCCCCTGGATTATAGTCCACCAGGCTCATCTGTCCATGGAATTTCCCAGGCAAGAAGAGTGGGTTGCCATTTCCTTCTCCAGGGGATCTTCCTGACCTAAGAATTGAACCTGCGTCTCTTGCATCTCCTGAACTGGCAGGCAGATTCTTTACCACTGAGCCACCAGGGCATGCTGGTCATATCCTATTTGAAGTACTATAAGGATTACATTTTAAAGTGGCAATGAAAAATGAACATTCCAGGAAAGCTAGCACGATTACAAAGGGTCTGAAACTACATCAAAGAGGGATGGTAGAAAGAGCTTTGGCAGCATAACCTGACAAAGAATCAACATAACTCGAAAACATCTGAAGATTTGTCATGTGGAAGATGGAGACAAGATAGAGGTAGGACTACTGGAGGGCTAGGAATCCATACAACATGAAAAGCTACCTAATTAAGTTGTTCAAAACTGCCTTAAAAATCAAGAATTTCGCATCTCTGGGACAGAAGCCAAGCCAGTGAATGAAATAGCCAAATAGAGATGGAATGACAAGCTGCCAAGGATGGTTCAAGGATGTTCATCAATTCTCTTAAGGAAGGATACAGAAAGCTACTTCCAACCCATAACCCTGGAGATCTGCAGCCCCTGACCATACAGGTGAAAAAACTGAAGCCAGACAAGGGAACCACCTTGCTCAGGGTATCACAATCATAAAATAGCAAGGCCAGGAGCCAGTTTTCTGGACTTCCTGACCCATGCTCTTCATTCTGTTCCATCTTCTCACTTTAAGTATCAGGCCACTTTGACTCTCACTCACAGAAAACATTCTCAAGAGTTCACACAGACTTGGGAAAGTAGGGGTTTGTAAAACCAACCATTTTGTTTGGGACGAGTGATTTTGCTTGTTTTTCACTTCTTTCTGTAAAGTTCAAAGTTATTCAAATAGTTCAGAAAGCACCAATCCTTTATTGGTACAGATCCTGTATCTGTTTTTCCGCTAAGAATCCAGTTCTCAGAGCACAGAAACAGGAAGATTTGGGTGATTCCCCAAAGAGTAATGCCTCACTGCTCAAACTTTCACCCAATTCAAAAAGGGATGACAGATTCTAGAAAATGCAAAAAGATCTTATTTTTTCCCTCAGTTGAAAAGAGAGAAAGAGATGAAATCTGAACTTGCAGAGAAAAGAGTAAGTTTCAGTGTATAAGAGAAACTGGGATACCAATATTAGTAATTTTCTCAATCCAGTCACATACAAGGATTTAATCCACAATCAAACTCAATGTTTTCAATCAAAACATATTTGCAAATAATAGACGTTGACTGTCTCTTTAGAAAGCGAAACAACTCACCCTCCTTCAGCCTCCCAAACTGCCATTCAGCCTTACAACCTAAGGTCATCCTTTCTTTTCTCACAAACAAGCAGCCTAATGACACCTGTTCACAAACTCAGTTTTGCTCACTAACTCAGAGAAATTATTCTCAAGGTTAAAATCACACAATATGCAGTTTACTCACAAAAAAAATCACACTCTTAACACACCTCTACTGGGACTGACCAAGTGCCAGATGCTGTGCTAAGTACATTACAGTATGTTGATAAGGTAAATATTATTATCCTCATATTACAAATGAAGAAAACAAGACTCCAAAAGATTAAGTTAACTGCCCAAGGTCAAGAGATACTAAGCATTGCAACCAGGTTTCAAACTCAGAACTTCAAGTCCTCAGTCTTAACCAATCCAATGCTGCCTGCCTGCTTGCTCATGAGAGTGACTCTCTGGGCTCTGAGCAACTAGAACCATGCAAAGGGGGTGGGCCCAAGTCTGCTCCAGAGTGTCACACGCAGCAGGCGGCACTGTGCATCCCGTGAAACACTGCTGAGGTGGCCCTCTGTAACAGAGGCTCACACCGCAGCAAGAGGACCAAGTGTGGGCATGACAAGGAACTTCTTCTATTGGAAGGTAAACTCAAGGTGAAGTAGTCACATGAAGAATGGCTGGATTTTTTTTTTTTTTTTTTACTGCTTTCTAGAAATGCTACGCTTGGAGATCAAATTCCTTCTCTTTTCCCTCTCAGTGTAGATTAAGTGGGTTTGGACCACAGAGCCCCATTCTCCACCCTTGAAGTCAATAAGCTAAACAGGCCGCAAGGACTCTGTCTCCTTTGGAACTCTCCTCACAGCAGTGTGGCTGTCACTGAGCGTCTGCGCATGCCACAGTCCCTGGAGGGCCCCCGCGGCACGTGCAGACCAACAAAACAAACTGCCGTTTTTCTCCTGAAATGTGGGTTTAGTCACAACTGCCACCCCTCAGAGCTTTTCACTGATTCCCCTATATAACACTCAAGGTGAATTTGCTTAAGGTCAAATTTGTTAGTGGTATATTCAATACATCTAAATATGTTTAAGTTAAAGAAAATTTTGATTACTGCTGCATATAAACACATTTTTGTAGGGTATTTTAAGATATATATTACACACAATTAAGACAGTATTTCACTGGAAAAGAATACATTCTAAACTACTTTAATGTTTTTTAGATTAAGTCTAAAGCAATGTCCAAAACTGAATAACTTATTTTGGACCACAAGCTCAGATATTGACAATAAGGCAAAAACCTGGGTTTTAATTCCAGGTCTTCTCTTACTACTTACTGTTGGGGCAATCATGAGTAAGTCATTAACCTCTTTGAGAAGCAGTCCCCAAACTAGTAATTTTTTAAAACTCTAAAGGACAAATTTATGGATATTTGTAGTGTTTCTAGGAGGTTAACAATCTCTAGTTCAAAAATTTAACAAGCAATCTTTGGAAGACATTATAAGGATAATTTATTTAAGCCCAGCCCTCTCTACCACCACACACAAACACAAAAAATCCTGTTTTCTGATTTTTATTCATCAGCACGTAAAAAATTTTAACCCAAAACTTAGCATTTTTAAATATCTAGTTAGTTTTTGTGAATGCAGATCTTTTCCTTTTCTTTATTTAAATGAAATCACTTAAACCCTTTCTTTAGTGGTGGTGGTTTAGTCACTGAGTCGTGTTCGACTCTTACAACCCCATGGACTGTAGCCCACCAATCTCTATCCATAAGATTTCCCTGGAAAGAATAACGGAGTGAATTGCCATGCCCTCCTCGGGATCCTCCCAACCATGGGATCGAACCCACGACTCTCGAGTCACCTGCACTACAGGTGGATTCTTTACCACTGAGCCACCAGGGAAGCCTAAACCTTTTCTTTAAACTTCTTTAAACTAATTTGACTGCAATTAAAGAATCTGAGCAAATTCCAAAAGATAGCGGAGGGCAGAGAAGCCTGTCGTGCTGCAATCCATGGGGTCACAAAGAGTTGGAAAGGATTTAGCAACTGAACAACAAATGCTAGTTCACTAAAACAGACTAAAAAATCTGCCTTCTTACATTTGCACAGCATTTTGCAAGCTAAATAAAACTTCATTCACATTTGAACAAAAACATGCAGTTCTCATAATAAACCTATGAGGTCAGTACTGTTAAGTGTTATCAGGATAATTTCGCAAAAGAAGATAAAAGTGACAAATAAGACATCCAGGGCACACAGCTTGAAGTGGCAGCGGCGCAGGAGGGCTTGACCTTCTGGTTCAGGTTGCCCAAGATCGTGTCTACCTCCCAGTACCAGACAATACCTTTTGATTTCAGTGTATTTAGTAGACTTGCAAAGAAACACAAACTTTCCTGATTTTCTTTTCCAAGCAATCCACTGATTTAGAATGCCTAAACCAACAACTACCCCTGAAAAAAAAAACATGTAAAGCTTAAAAGATATTCAAGTTGACAGCTCCTGAGCGACCCCCTCCATTAAGTAAAGCTATTTTCTTTACTTCATTGAATAATTTATAGAGAAATAAATTCTGAGAACACTTTAATATCAGATTACTAATGTAGTCCATGGCCTATTGTGTCTTACTTATAAAACTTTGCTTAAAAGGTCAAGTGAATAAAATATCTTAACTTATAAATTAGAAGTTCTAAATCTTCATCTCTCCGGATACATTAAAAAAAAAAAAAAGAACAATATTTTTAACCAAGTGTTTTTCAATTTTTGAAACCCATTTTGTTTTAAAGTAAGGTGTTTTAAAAAATCAATTTTTACTGAGTTATAACTGTGTGTCTAGCCCTATACTCATTAAATCAATTAGACGATTGATTTTCATCTTAACTCTGATATTGCTTAACTCAGTATTCAAAGATGACATGCTGACAGATCCATATCTGTATGCAGGTATGAAGCCAGGGGATCAACACACACAAACGGTTTTTTCTGCACGGCCCAGCCTTCCGTCTGTCCTGCACTGGGTTGTCAGTTAGGACTGTGCAAGGACATCCCTGGTGCCTACCCTATACCTATATTCCCTCAGCAGGTTGGATTGCCAGGACAGTTTCCTCAGCAGTGAGCAGTTACACCACCTCTCTGAAATGGTGTCCCCTTCATTAAAGATGTCTGTCCGGTCACCTTATAGGCCACGATGCCCCTGCGAAGGGATGAGTCACATTATAAATGTACTCCCTCTGGTACTAACGTTTAGCACATCCGCAACTCATAAACAGGATTTTATGACTACATGAAATGAACACGACAGGCTTTCTCATTGGCTTCTCATGACTGCCCCCATGAATCAAGGCTAATTAAAGCCTTGTGATGGCACCCCCCATCACTAGAAGATCAAGTCCAACTCTTCATCAGGGCACATAAGGTCCTCCATAGTCTGACCTGCCTCTACCATCTCTTCTCTTATCACCCCACCACCAGACTCCTCCAACACTTGCTGTCAGTCACAGAAGCAGTGTGGACTCTGAATCACAAAAGGAAGATAACTGTTTCCTACCTCCACACTTTTTCATGAGCTTTATCTACTTCCCAGAAAGTATTTCCATTCCCCCCTCCTCTGACCAACCACTGCTCCCTCCTCTCCTAACTGTATTTGCCTGGTCACTTCCTCTGACTTCCCACCACTGGTTCCAAGTTGCCCCTTTTTTCTGGAAGCCTTCACAAATACCCAGGAAGAATGGATAACTTCCACTCATACACACTACTCAGAGGGTACTTCGTGTATTGTCAATCAAGTTACTTGCTTCGAGGTCATGTTACTTTCCACCCAGTGAGCTCCAAGAAGACAGGGAAGAAGTCTAACTCAGCTTTGCATTCCCAGTACTCAACCAAACAGAGTGAGCACAAACCAAACAGAATGGAGGGAGGACCAGTATCGCTAAACAGTCCAAGGCTCAGACAGGAACTCATCCCATACAGGGGCTTCGAGGGCCCAAGCAGTCAGGTCCTGGCTGACTCCCTCATCACCAGCCCTGGAGAAGACAATGAGGCGGCAGGCAGCCCAGGGGGTATGCCCAGAGGGAAGGACACACTTCCCTCAAGGGAGAGTGCTACAAGTGGGTTGTGCCAGGCAGCCACAAGTGATGGGGCAGTCACTCCACCGGCACTTCCACCAACTGAAGGAGGGGAATCTTATCATAAAAGCTTGCTTTTTATCTCACGTTATATAGCCTTGTCTCCTACATTCAGTAGTAAGCTGCTGCTTTGTCACAGAAATAAATTAATCCAGCAGGAAGTGGACACAGAATAACAGCCTCAAACTAAAAAAAAAAAAATTCTTTACCTATCTAATCAACAACTTCCCTATCCTCTCTCTATAACTGGAACACTCCATAGAAACTGACTCTGCTTGCTTTTATTTTATACATCATATGATAAAGTTGCTTATCTTGTTTTTAACAAAGAAGTTCAGTTCAGTTCAGTTGCTCAGTCATGTTCATCTGTTTGTGACCCCCTGGACTGCAGCACACCAGGCCTCCCTGTCCATCACCAACTCCCGGAGCTTACCCAAACTCACATCCATTGAGTCGGTGATGCCATCCAACCATCTTATCCTCTGTCATCCCCTTCTCCTCCAGCCTTCAATCTTTCCCAGCATCAGGGTCTTTTCAAATGAGTTAGTTCTTCACATCAGGTGGCCAAAGTATTGGAGTTTCAGCTTCAGCATCAGTCCTTCCAGTGAATATTCAGGACTGATTTCCTTTAGGATGGACTGGTTGGATCTCCTTGCTGTCCAAGGGACTCTCAAGAGTCTTCTCCAACACCACAGTGCAAAAGCAGACAAAAAAGCTATTAAAAGAAGGAGGACCAGGAACCCCAAAGCCCAACAATCTGTAGCATTTGGCCCTATATGTCTGGATGCTCAATACATTCAACCTAAAAGATCACAGTTCAGATTCTCAAAGGCAAAAAAGTGTCAGTTTTCTGGGAATGTTGCCTATAAAACTATACATTTCTTAATAATCTGCCATAGCCAAAGTATGCACTTTCCAGGAGGCTCAATGGTAAAGAACCCATCTGCCAATGCAGGAAACATAAGAGATGTGGGCTCAATCCCTGGGTCAAGAAGATCCCCTGGAGGAGGGCATGGCAACCCACTCCAGTATTCTTGCCTGGAGAATCCCATGGACAGAGGAGCCTGGTGGGCTACAGTCCATAAGGCCGCAAAGAGTCGGACACACCTGAAGTGACTTTACATGCTCGCACGGCCAGAGTATAATTATATTTTAAATGAAATATTAGCAATTCCACTTAAAGAAATCTGCTCCCAAAATATAACTTTGCAAGATGAACACACTAGTCAGTATGCTTACTGTAGCACTGTTCACAACAGCGAAAAACTGAAAACTAAATACCTATTAAAACTAACTCATGCATCCCACCTGGGCTGGTGATCTGTTTCACCATAGATAGTATACATGCTGTTCTTTTGAAATATCCCACCCTCACATTCTCCCACAAAGTTCAAAAGTCTGTTCTGTATTTCTGTGTCTCTTTTTCTGTTTTGCATATAGGGTTATCGTTATCACCTTTCGGGTGGAGAGGGAGGTGGGAGGGGGGATCGGGATTGGGAATACATGTAAATCCATGGCTGATTCATATCAATGTATGACAAAACCCACTGGGAAAAAAAAAATAATAATAATAAAAATAAAAAAAATAAAAAATAAAAAAAAAAAAATCTATCATCTGAGCAAGTGCCAGACCCTCCCAAAAAAAAAAAAAAAAAACTAACTACATGATCTATACTTAACACAGTTTAGTCACTTTAAAAGACCATGTTCATTAATATGGAAAGAAGCCAAAACAAAGTATTTTTTAAAAGGTTGGCAAATAGCATATGTGATATAACTTCACTCACATTACACAAGAATGTACATGTATGAATGTTTGCATATATATGCACATGGGCATACGTACATGCCAATTACTGAACTATTAATGGTGATTCTTCTTCACAATTTTCTATATTCTCTACAGAAACACAGACTTTGTATATGAGACAAAAGTTATTTTTGAAAAACATACTCCAGCATGTACACATACATCTCAAATACTGTTTTACAGGATAAAAGAAAAGGGAAGAAAAGGCAAGTAGGTGCATGTATATAGCGAGCCTGGATGCAGCCACCATGCTCTCCATCTATCTGCTACAACAGAGAAATCAGCAAATGGCTATACACTCATCATTGCAAATTCATCAAGACTACTTACTAGAAGACACAAGGGCTTCCCTGGTGGCTCAGATGGCAAAGCATCTGCCTGCAATCCAAGGAGACCTGGGTTCAATCCCTGGAATGGAAAGATTCCCTGGAGAAGGGAATGGCTGCCTAGTCCAGTATTCTTGCCTAGAGAATTCCATGAACAGAGGGGCCTGGTGGGCTACAGTTCATGAGGTCGCAAAAAATCAGAGACGAATGAATGGCTAAGACTTCACAGAAAACACAATTTTGAAAGCTGGCATGCTTATACACAAGGATATCTTACATACAGCCCCAATCACCCAATCAATTTCAAACAGCTTCTTAGTTCTACGGTAAAACAGTGGCATAAATCAATTATACATGGATTAAAAAAAAAAATGAAAATAAAGAGTGGCATGCCAACCACGGAGGAAAATACACAAATTTTGAAGAAAAATACATGCAAAAAGGTGGCCCTAGAAAAGCCAGTTGGATGGCAAAAAAAAAAAAAATAGTTGTTTTGAAAATACAGTTTCTGAGGTTGCCCCAATGCTCATTCACAAAAATTTTATTACATGCGGGCTCTCCAAAGCACTAGGCAAAGATAAAGAAAGGAAAAGAAATACAGGGCATAAAATTTTACACTGTTACTTAGAAAAAATTTCAAAAAACACAAAAGATATAACTTTGTTATAAGCTCAGATTTAATGAGGAGGAGGAACAAAGGATCTGAAAATATTTGAGCTAAAAAAATTGTGGCTTTGGCACTATGCTGGTCACATTATTTCTGAATTCCAGTAATTTTCCTCCTTTTAAGAGGCATGAGGATAAAGAAATATTTAATTATAGTAAACTTCTTAGTCTAAATATATAGCCCTAGAGAAAAAAAAATTTAAAAAATAAATATGGTAAAGAATTCTGAACTGCCATATTCTCCAGCTGAACTGGAATTCTTTGGGGAAGGCAGGACATACCATATGTGGAAAGACAGGTTGGCAGGCAGGCTGGCAAGCATAGTCTAGGAAAGGAGATAGGAAATGAAGGTGAAGAAGAAATGGAGCTCTGGAGCAAATAAGACCGAAGGAAAAGAAAACTTCAGTTCTGCCTCATGCTGCAGATGCCATCAGGAAAAGTCATTAATGGCGCATTCTCATTACAGAAGCTCCCCTGGTTGGCCAAACACTTGCTTTTTTCGTTTCCAGATCAAAACTACAAGCACCTTTTGCACATCCAGACTAACGCATGTATGGCACACGGCTAAGAAATTATTCTCAGTCCAGCATGTCCACATCAAAATCTATCTGTGGCTTCCTAAAATCTTGAATGGCAACACTGACAAGTTGCACAGAAGATCAACAGACACAAAGCAGACAGACAAGAACTGTGTTCCGAGGCTCTTTGACTAGGTTTTTTCCCCCCAACAAGACGGTTTTCAAATATGTTTTGTCTTTAAATCACTGCATTAAATCACTTTAAATCACTTTTTCGTTTCCCTAACTTCTGTCGAGTTGCAGAGAAGCATACTTCCACTTCGGTATCCAAGTGTGATACAACAAATCTTAAGGGATTTGTCCCAAGGGAGGAGCCCAACTAGGTGGGAACAGTTCTTCAATCACAGAGAAAGCCTCGAGAGCAGGAAAACAGACCAAGTTTCACTGACAGATGTTGACTTTGATGCCTATTGTCTCTTTTCTCATTTCTTCTCCTGACACGAGTTTGGGGACAAGTGTCCCAGTATTTCAAGATGCATTTACAGATCTTCAAGTGCAAAGACTAAACACTGATCTAGAATGATTCAAAAAGATAAGTTAAAGGCAGTCTTTTTGCTGACTGCAGAACCAAATTCAGAATTTCCCAATTTCAATTCACAATTATTCCTACTTCTATGTAAAAACAGTATTGGATTCCATTTTAAGGTTTCCTAATAGCAAAATACTCTGAGTTACAATTCTAACTTAATAAAATTTAAAGCCTCTCAGCCACTACACAGGAAAGTGGTGAAGGGCATACATTTTTTAAGCTACTGAGTGGACTCAAATTCCAACTCTTTCATTTACCAGGTATATGACAGTAGGCAAGTTACCTAATGTTTCTACCTCAGTTTCCTTATGTATCTTTAATTTAAATAAATTAATATATGAAGCTCTTAGGCTACAGTATGAAGCATGTCCTGTAATAATGAGTCCTACTATTATTACTGCCATTATCAACATCATCCAGAAGGTTTGCCATAAGCACCTCAACTGAACCTCTCCTAGAACAAGACTGTCACTTCTAAAACATTTCAAGTACTTCCCAATTTGAAAAACTACATAAATCCAAAATGTTTTCTACAGCTGAAAAAAAATTTTAGTATGTGGGCAACTTTTCAGCTCAAGACTGGCTTTTCAAAGAGTTATACCCACCCAGCCGGAGAAGGCAACGGCACCCCACTCCAGTACTCTTGCCTGGAAAATCTCATGGATGGAGGAGCCTGGTGGGCTGCAATCCATGGGGTCACCAGGAGTCGGACACGACTGGGCGAGCTCACTTTCACTTTTCACTTTCATGCATTGGAGAAGGCAATGGCAACCCACTCCAGTGTTCTTGCCTGGAGAATCCCAGGGACGGGGGAGCCTGGTGGGCTGCCGTCTATGGGGTCACACAGAGTCGGACACAACTGATGTGACTTAGCAGCAGCAGCAGCATACCCACCCAGCAAAGGTGTGAAATGTGAACTAGTCCATCTTCCATCTTTCAAGAAGAAAAAGAAAAGGATGAGATGGTTTGGAAGGTGCTTTGTTTTGTTTTTCCAAGAATAACTTTGACAGGCCATTAATTCAAACCAACCTTGAATACATCTGTAGAGTACTCAACACATGAAGCACTTCTACGTTACAGTCCCAGAGTATAGACTGTTACAAGCACCCAACTAACTAAAAAAGGACTTTCTGACCCGTAACTTTTTACATTTGAAATCTCACAAGTGCTGTTTTACCCTTTTCCTCTATCTCCTACATTTAAAATATTTCATTACTTTGAATGCTGCAGTGGTGATAAGTAAAATAATCCTAAATTTCTCCAGCATAAGGAATAGAAGAGAATATGGAATGGACACAATCCTGAATTTCAGGCAATTTATGTAAATGTGCTATTTTGAGGGGTAGCAGGTTCACTGTGCTTATTATTGATATTACCCACTTGCTGATTTGGAGGAAAGTGTAGATTTCTCCCAAAAGCAGATGGCCTATCTACTGTAGAAAGCTGTTTCAGATACAAGCAACTATCAGCAGAGAAAGACATTATTAATAATCAGAACAAGCCCCTTTGAACTCTATGGAGTGCTCATTATCAGTATCATAAATAAAACAATAAAAGCAAATGCTTCCTTAAAGAGACTCAGCAACTAGAGATAAAGGATTCTGCCATAATTGGGTCGAACAGAGGGCATCTGGCAAGAGCAAATGGGCACAGAGCCTCAAAAGTAAATCATAAATTTGTTGTGACACAGAAATACAAGAAAATGAGAACTAGTAATGTTCTTTGAGAGAGTAAGATATTCAAAGGTATGAAAAACATTTTTTAAATCCACATAAAGGGATTCTGAAACAGGAAAATCTATGAGCCCACAAGTCATTGGATTACTTTTCTTAAGTACACACATGTTTTGGAAACTTCAGGATCATGAAATATATTCCTGATTAGCAGCACTCAAGTTTTCAGCTGCCTTTACATTTGTTCACTTTGTCAAAGCCCTCATTCTATAGCAAAGTTCTTTGTCTTACTGAAACGCTGGCTCAGTTCACCTTACTAGAAAGGCTCTCCTGGTTTTGTCAGCTGTGCCCACAATAAGCAGCTGGGAAGTATGGAAAAACTATTAACTACTGACTGGAAGAGTGTGGACATGATGTTTCACCATTTGTTGCAGAAGAGGTTATAAAAAATGTAAATCCAAAAAAATGAAATTAAAAAGACTATTCATTGCACTACACCTGCTCAGAAAAGCTTTATAATCACCAATCCATGTAAAACAGCCCAGCTCAACTAAAGAAAGTATTAATCCTTGTTTAAACAGAGGGAGGGAAAAAAAAACCTACCAAGGCACAAAGACAAAGGCAAAATCACTCAGAAGCAGGAAGAGAAATGTCCACTACTGGGAATAAACCAAAGGTCTCTCAGAGGTCTGTGTTTCCCTGATGTAGTACTTGAAAACAAACGGCAAACTCAAGGCAGATAGATACCAATCTAGAATGTAGGCAGGAGAGCTTTCACAACTCCAAAGCACAAGAACGTGTTCTCAATTAGTATGTACGTGAAAGCCAAATGCAAACTAGGCCTGAAATATTCCCCAACCTTAGCAATGTTCAACTGCTGGGTCACAGTGTCACTGTTCCATAATCTCCTAGGCCTGACTTGTGCCCACCACTCTGCTGTGCTATCCGAAAGACAGAGAGCCAGGCTGGCTGCTCCATAAAATCCCAGTGAAGAGGGCATGATCACCATTACTAGCAGGGTTATATACGGCCCTCTGCCCCTGGGGTACAGGGACCAAGAGCAGGCTCCTGGAAGAACTGAGATCTAGGTGGACCGTCAATGGCGGAGCAAAGTACTACTGGGCCTGGTTATGTGAGACAGTATGTGCCATACAGAATATGTGCATTCATCATGACACAATGAAGCCGGAAAAGAGCACTAACCCTGATAAAGCACCTATGCACTGGCCTGAATACTAGATATACATTATCTCGATTAATGCAAATGAGGACCAGACAAGTAAAGTAACTTGCCCAGGTCATAAAGCTGTAAGGGTCAGAATCAAAATCCAAACCCAGATCTGCCTAGCTACAAAACAAGGGTTCTATCAAATCATAATGCCTTTTATTATTTTTCCCATCATCACATTTGTTGTTACCTATGAAGGTGGTTTAAAACTCAAAAGAGAACTAAGCATTTTCCTGACATCCCAGCTTGGGCAAACTCCTTTAAATACTAAAATTTTTCTATTTTTACCATATTTGATGAAAATTTTTCTCTAAATATGTAACTGCCTTCTTGAAGAGAACATGCCAACCACCACTAACCAGCAAGTGTGTGTGCAATGTCCATGGCGTCTACCATTTGGGGTGAGAGACCGCACTCATCTTAGAGATGCAGTGGGCCACAAAGACCACCGAGTCAAACCCCAAGACTGCAGGATGTTCCCCACAAGGTTTGTCCAAGGCTAAAGTGTTAAAACTATGAAAATAAAGCTATCTGCATGTGGCTCAATGGATGGAATTTTTAAGCAGCTCTTGGAACGCAAAGTTTCCAACATCCCATCTAAATTCAAAGTCATTCCACCAATACTTGAGTTTCATATCCACCACTGCCACACTGGTCACCTACTAATCTTAACATTTTCTAAATCCTATAATCTTTGGAATTCAGATTCAACTATACTATATGAAAGCAACTGTTCGTAAGGTTTTGTGAGGGTGGTGGTATTCTTTCTCACTATCTGAATTTTCTTTCCTCCCTGCTTAGACTCACAAAGCTACATATACTTCTCACTACAAAACTGGTTCTAAAAAACTATCATCAGAATGTGGAAGACTTTTTATCAATAAAGATCAGATATTCTCTGGTTTAGCAAGGAAAACAACATTTTACCACTGAAAAACTGATCCTTAAAATGAGAAAAAAAAGTTTGTCACTGAAGTGGTCTTTTTTTTTTTTTTTTTTGCTTTTCTAAATATGATGATGTATTACTTAAACCAACCACAAAAGCATTAGCATGAATGAGAAAAAGTTCTTACACATCATTAGGTACCAGATCAAAATAAGAAATGGTAAAACAGTATTGTTATGTGCCAGAGTTATCAACCCTTCCAGGCCTGATTCTCTCAAAACAAGATCAAGTTTTCAGTTATGACTAAAGCCACCTGGCAGAGTGAAAAGAAAGCCAGTCACACACTGCCCTCTACTCTAATCTTCAGCCTCTCCCTATTCTCCCACCATCCTGAATTTAAGGTGCGGCTTCAAGCTGCCCAGATCTTGACCCTGATGGGAGGTGACTGCCAGTTGCCTAGTCTCTCTGTTTACTGGACAATTATTTTAATACTATGCCTGAAACCTGAAAGGAAAAGAAATCCTAAAGAGAAAATATACAATGATGTGTGTATCTCAATAAATTAAATGGTATGTAAGCTACATTTTCCAATACACTCAATCAGTAAAGCACACTATTTTCCCTATGTGTCCAGACTTTGTGGAAACACTGTTTACTATACTTCTTTTAGATTAAGAACTGGATCTATTCCTTTGAATTTAGAGAACCTTCACCTGCAAAGGTGCTTGAAAGTTAAAGAAAATTATACTGAGCATGTTATTTGAAAGTAAAACATACTATTTGAAAATAAGTCTAACTCACATTTCCTGTTTGGATACCTTGTATTTCAAGTGCAAATTAGCTCCCTTCATTTCCCCACTCACCCCAAATACCAAATTTCTTTCTCTATTGAAGGCATCATGACTTCACCGCTGAAAGTGTAGCACTTTGGGGAAACTGGAAAAAACTGTCAAAGAGAGAACTGTTGACTCCTTTAGAGTCCAGTTAATTCTGTCACTGACTGCTATGTAACTTAAGACCAAGTACCTAATCATAAACAAAAATATACCTCTTGAGATTAGGAATGTTGATAAGCATGCCAAAGCCAAGGGCAGCAGGGTAGTCATGATTTCTTTGCAAAAATATCAGAGAAAAGCTGAGATGAAAAGGATTATCTCCTTCTGCTCCAAAATATAAAAGATGTGTATTCTGGTTATTTTTATCACCAAATGACTGACAGCTATGAGTGGGGAAGAGAATGTGCGGTAAGAAAGCACGCAAGACCTAAGCACCACCAGCCATGCTTGTCTGTCAGATGAACACGATGCCGCTTAAGTCTTGGTAGCATTCATTTGGAACAGACCAGCTTTTGGCCTGCATTCCAGTTCTCACAAGCATATCTATATTACTTACTTTCCATCCCTCAACAAAGAACCAAAAGTTTAGCAGGTGGACCTTTGCTAATATAACAGTTAACTACAACCAACTTCATTGGTTATATCAAGATACCTACATTTCACTTCTACAGGAAAAGCCCTAGTATATTTTACATTTGTTTTGAATAGACTGCATTACATTTATCCACACAGTAAACTACATAATACACTGTGATGGAGGGATCTATTCACTCCACACCACGGGAATACCTCAATTACTAAAGAAGGGGGAAAAAAAGCCTTTCTCATGGCATTCAGAAAGTTAACTACATAGAGTCCCAGTTGAACAGGGGAAAATATATCAGTCCAATGATCAAAGAGGCAATATACTGTACTTAGGTTTTCCACAGCCAAGAGGCCACATGTCACACACACTAGAACAAAATAAACTACAGACAACTTTTGAACAGCACTTTTGAACAGCAATTAGGCATGACATGCATCACACTGTTAGTTACTTTTGAGTCTCTGTCCAGGACAGACGTACCCTTACTTTAAAAGTAAATTTAGTATCATCATTTGCAAAAGAAAAAATTGGAGATGATTTTCAATGTTAAAAAAAAAAAGAATTGTCAATGGTCTTCTTTAAAAATAAAAAATAAGTCCTAGAATGATCCATTCTACAAATATATCCTGTTCAGGATGTATTTAGAAACAGTAAGTTTTTACAAACACACTAAGGAGTTTATGATAGCAATACTAATTCTAAACCAGGGGTTGGTAATCACTGAGACAAAACCAGAGAGAACAAAAGTCATCACCAAAGACAACTCAACGGTCAGTGCACAGCAATACAATCTCCCCAGCTTCCAGTCAGCATTTTCCAACAAACAGACATCTCTCAAATGTCCACCATGTCCCAGACAACCCTACCAGGTTCACATTTCCTGCTCTTTCCACCTCCTGACTTGATACCTAGAAATGACTCTCACGGTCTATAGAGAGGATGTTGTCCCTGGTGCAATACACTCAATACCCTCAGTTTTGTCAAGATCTGTAGTCCTAAGAATTGTGAATGTATATGATGGAACTAGTATTTTCAAAACCTAAATTTAAACATGTGGGTGTGTGTGTGCATCTGTGTGCACCCCCATGCTCAGTTGTATCCAATTCTTTGTGACCCCATGGACTGCAGCCCACCAGGTTCCTCTGTCCATGAAATTTTCCAAGCAAAAATACTGGAGTGGGCTGCCATTTCCTAGTGGAAAAAAATATTCTACAGACACTAACTGTTAAGAACATTCTCTGGAGCACTACTAAAGTACTAAAAAGAGTACTTAACTATTGCTGACGGTACAAATTCTGAGAATAAAGCTATATCAAATATTATTTAAATACATAACTTAAAGCTATATAAAATCTATTGTGAGAAGTGTGATAAGTGATAAACAGAACAAAATAGGTCTGAGGCTACTCAAAGTCAGCAAAGCCATTTTCTCATCGTAAATATCACACAAACACATTTTGTTTGCTGTCTATCAGATGTAGCTTTGCATTTGCATTGCTAATGATCCTTTTTCAAAATGTACTCACACTTTTAGTTCCTTTCGATTAGCAATAAGTGATCTCCTACCTACCCTAGGGACTTCCCAAGTGCCTTAGTGGTAAAGAATCCACCTGCCAAGATTTCCTGGAAGAGGGAATGGCAACCCACTCCAGTATTCTTGCCTGGGAAATCCCATGGACAGAGGAGCCTGGCGGGCCACAGTCTCTTGGGGCACAAAGAGTTGGACACGAACGAGAGACTGACAGCAGCAGCAACAGCACCTACCCTAGGCCTTGGACATGTTAATAATGTCAAGCTGCACATAAGCATACTTTCATGTGCAGAATATTACCAGAGTAGAAACATTTTTAGAGAGGAGTATTTATTTTCTTCAGAAGATATCACATACAGGAAGGTTCATCCTGCTTTGCTCCAGTTTTCAGTTGATATTCTATTAATACAAAGGGTAGATCCAAATATAATTTATTCCTTGTGAAAAACACCTCGCAGAAGGCATAAATTTAGAAACAGTCATTTCTCCAGTATGCACTAGGAAAAAAAAAGGGGGGGGTTTCAGTTTCTTGTGGTATCAAATTCTTGGTCTCCATACAGTTATCAACTCAGAACCAATCAAAGGACCCTCTGGAAAAATGAAACTGTAAAAGGCAGTGGACTGCTCGACCACAAGTAAATTCCTACAATTTTAAGATGACAGTCTATTTTCGTGCAGTCGTTTAAAACAATAAAAATTTAAAAGAAAAGAGAAGCAATAAAACACACTTCACAAATCGAAAAGATCGTTCCCAAGATAGAGAAGGAATTCCCCTCACAAGGTCTAGCCCAAGAAATTGCAGTAAGGAATAAAAAGCATTTCTGAATAATAAACTGAGACAGAGACTTAATGTTAACTTCCAAACTGTTCTTTATTTACCATTCTATTTTGATTTAATTTTCATTGACTCAAAAATGAAAAAAATTTGAAAGGATGTGCTTGCCCCAGACTCTCTCAAGGCAGTTTGTGACTTTCTTGTGAATCCTTCCAAAGATGTTATATGCATATACAAACAACTTACAAATTCTTGTATGTTTATTCTCCAATGGCAAAATAACACACATTACTCCACATCTTTTTTTTTCCATTTTTAACCAGTATCTACATTATTCCCTATTGATACAGTTTCTTCATTCTTTTTTAAAGCTGTACTGTATTCTGTTATGTGAATGGACCATAATACAACTAGTCTTCTGCAGTGAACGCTGAGATTGTTTCCAGAGTTATGCTACTATATAAACAATGCTTCAATAAACTACTGTATTTCAACTTAGCATAATAAACATTCCTGGATGAGGACTATTGGGGCAGAGAGGTCTGTGCATTTTTAATTCTAGTGTATGCTGATAAACTATCCTCTGTAAAGACTGTCTCAACTTATATTTCCACCAGCAATGTAAGAATAGGTACTTATGTCCACGGGCAGGCTAATAATGTGCTAAATTTTTATCAGTGTGACAGTTTTTTTTTAATGGCACCTAGTGCACCATTTTACCTTTTCATACTCATTGGAATAAGACCCTGATGCTGGGCAAGATTGAGGGCAGGAGGAGAAGAGGGTGACAGATGAGATGGTTAGAGGGCATCACCAACTCAATGGACATGAGTTTGAGCAGATTCTAGGAGACAGTGAAGGACAGGGAAGCCTACTATGCTGCAGTCCATGGGGTTGCAAAGAGTCAGACATGACTAAGTAACTGAACAACAAGAAGTGCAATTTTAATTTGTATCTCTCTTACAAACTGGGTATCTTTATTTTAATTTTTTATTGAGGTATAGTTGATGTACAATACTATATATGCAACTCGGCACCTTTGGATTTAGATTTAATGAATTGTTGGTCTTTTTCTTATTGATGTATAAAATTTTCTTACACATGAAGGAAATTTTCCCAGAATCTTTGATGAGTTCTAAATGTTTCTCAACTTGTCTTTGAATTTGCTTGTGTTAGTTTCTGATATGCAGAAACTTTTACTTTTTTTAAAGTCTAATTTATAAATATTTTTCTTTTTTGCTTCACAGTTTTATGTCAAAGTTAGAAAAACCTTCTTCATTCGAAATTATAAAACTTTTCTTCCCTATTTAGTTCTTTTGTGACTTGCTTTTTAAAGTCTGATCCACATATAATTCAGTCTTGTGGAGGTATAAATTATAGATTCAACTTTTCTTTCCAGATGGCTCCCAGGTTATCCCAACACCATTTACTGAATAAATTTCATCACTGATTTGAAATGCCCATTTTATCAAGGCCTGTGTGTTTTGGGGGTCCCTTTCCAGGCTTCATATTTTATTTCATTGATCTGTAGATCTATGCATTTGCCTTCATCACCGTTTTAATTAATGTGGCTTAATGATATCTTTTAATATCTTGTAGGGCTGTTCGCAAGTCTCATTAGTTTTCTTTTCCAGAATGTTTCTATTATTGTATGCATGTTTATATATTAATTTTAGCATTGGTTTGTCAAGCCAAAAAAAAAAATCCTGTCAGTATTTTTATTGGGATCATTTCCAATTTACAGATAAACTTAGGGAGTTTATTTATCTTTAAGAAATAACCCTAATACATGGTAACTATGTTCACTGACTATGAATATGATTCATGACTTAGCTAGAGCACTCATATTTCATATTAGTATGTCTCCAATCATAAGATGATGGTCTTCCTGAGAGCTAATAGTTGCATTTGGCATTAACTTTCCTCCTACAGCCAGAAGGGATGTATGAAAAATGTATGAATGCCATAAGTACTGTTAAAATAGCATATTCACTGAGTTTATTCATAAATATAAGTAAAAAATAATCTCACAGTCACCATACGCTTTCTTAAAATGAAAGCTAAAGACACAGAACTAAAGAACTGAAAAAGACCTCTCCAGATGATCCAGACCAGAATCTAAGCAACCTTTTTTTTCTGAGCACATCACTCCTATCATAATAGTTTATTTTATGGACCGTTTCCTAATTTCCCATTCAAAGGACACTCTAAATTGAAAAATCATGTGTATTCTACCCCCAGCATTCCTATAGAATTGTTACCACATGTACAGTATCTTGTATCATCATGCAGATGGCAGCAAAAGGAATGATGAATGGGAGTAGAAAGTACAGAGAAATAATATTTTACATTAATATTTATAATTTACAAACACCTTAACATATACTATATGCATAAATTGGTCTACCTATATATTAATAAATAATAGGTAACAATGAAGAACAATTATTTTTATAAACGGGATTTTAAAACAAAAACATTCGTGTCTACTACATCCTGTAATGTTAATGCTACAAATCTTAGGTATCAAAAGAGAAACATGTTCTCTCTGTTGAAGGGCAAGGGGAGTAAGATTTGAGATTAAAGATGGAGGCAAGGCCAGATCATGAGCAACAAGAGAAAAAATTTTCGGCTTTGGCCTTAAAGGGACTTAAAACAGGGAAAGAACAAGATCATAACTGGCTTTTCAAAATCACCTATGTACAGTAGAGAGACTGGGTTCATTGTAATGTGGCAAAAGCACAGAGAAAAAGTTAACTGCAGCGAACCAGACCAATGATGGTTAGACTTAGGGTAGCAGCAGAGAAGAATAAAGGATTCACTTAAGAGATGTCCAAGAGGTAGATACGGTAAGACACTGATGATTTCCTGGCTTAAACAGGATACTGGTGCCACTTACAGACCCAGCAGACATAGAGGAAGGGCAGATATAGAAGGAAAAGAGCAAGTTAGAATTACAAGTGTGACAAGCAAGTAAAGACATCTAGTTAACAGACAACAGGAGTCTAGAGCTCAGAAGTTAATGAAGTAAAAATTTAGAGCTGATATGTGGAGTTTTAAGAGCAAATAAGAGTAGAAAAAGGGCCCAGAAAAACAGGTAGAGGAAAGTGACTCTACAAAGTAGACTGAACTTACAAGAGAGGTAAGAAAAAACCAGGAGAGCTTGGATTTATGAAAGTCAAGACTGTGTTACTAGAAAAAATGGTCTTTGTTGAGTTGAGCTGTCAAATAAGGTGAAGAATGAGAAGAGCCCACTGCATTTAACACTAGTATCCTTAATAGTGAAAGCCTCAGTGGAGTGATGGGATGGAGACTAGAGTGCCAGAGGTTGAAGAGGGAAGTGAAGAAATAGGGTGTGGCCACTCTTTCAAGAAATCTGCATATGAGGAAAAGAATGGAATAAGAAAGTTATGTGTCAAAGGAGAAATTTCTCTTTAAGGTGTCAAAAGAGATTTCTCCATGTTTAAATGGTATCTGTGCACACTAGCAGTATGGAAAACGAATAATCCCTTCCTTTCAATAATGACCTCAAAATAATACAGGAAACAAAGTGGAAAGCTGCTCATTTCTGAGAACTGCCTTTTTTTTTTTTTGCTACACTGCCAGCTTGTGGGATCTTAGGTACCTGACCAGAGATTGAATCTGTGCCCTCTGCATTGGAAGTTTAGAGTCCGAACCACTGGACCACCAGGGAAGTCCTGCTGAGGATGGTCTTATGGTAGTGAGAAAACTCAACCATCCATAAATGGAATTTATTTGCTCCTCAAGATAATCTCTAATAAATCAGCAATGAGAAAGTTAACAATAGATCTCTTTAAAAAAAAATCCCCCATGCAGGCATAAATGATTTCAGAAGAGTGATCTGCTTACATTTAAATCATAACAGAATGTTAGGACGCTCACTTCAAAATGGAAAATGGAATTCAAAGTTAATATGCCTAATGTTCAATGGTAATTTATAAACCCTGAAGTACACTTTCTCAAAATAATCAGGAGAGGGCAAATAATCTGTGGATTCAATGTTGTTGTTCAATCGCTCAGTGGTGTCAGACTCTTTGGGACCCCACGGACGGCAGCACTCCAGGCTTCCCTGTCCTACGCTCTCTCTCGGAGTTTGCTCAAACTCGTCCATTGAATCAGTGATGTCATTCAACCATCTCATCCTCTGTCACCCCCTCTCCTCCTGCTCCCAGTCTTCCCCAGCATTAGGGTCTTTCCCAGTGAGTCAGCTCTTCACATCAGGTGGCCAAAGTACAGACATTTGCTGGCAAAGTAATGTCTTTGTTTTTTAATATGCTGTCTAGATTTGTCATAGCTTTTCTTCCAAGGAGCAAGCATCTTTTAATTTTATGGCTGCAGTAACTGTCCGCAGTGATTTTGGAGGCCAAGAAAATTACGTTTGTCACTGTTTACATTGTTTCCCCACCTATTTGCCATGAGGTGATGGGACTGGATGCCATGATTTTCGCTTTCTGAATGTTGAGTTTTAAGACAGCTTTTTTACTTTCCTCTTTCACTTTCATCAAGAGGCTCTACAGTTGTTCCTCTTCACTTTCTACCTTTAGGGTGGTGTCATCTGCATTTCTGAGGTTATGGATATTTCTCCCAGCGATCTTGAGTCCAGCTTCAGCTTCACCCAGCCCAGAATTTCGCATGATGTACTCTGCATATAAGTTAAATAAGCACGGTGACAACATACAGCCTTGACGTACTGCCTTCCCAATTTTGAACCAGTTCATTGTTTCATGTCCGGTTCTTACTGTTGCTTCTTGACCTGCATACAGGTTTCTCAGGAGGCAGGTAAGTTGGTCTGGAATTCCCATCTCTTTAAGAACTGGATCCAACAGGTCAACTTACTCTGATTCTTCCATAGATTAAAGGTTCTACGGATGCCTTGAAATGAAAGGAAACTGACTATTACATGAATGGTTTGGTTATTTACACCCCTGAGGCTCATACACAGCACACCTAATGGTTTTGCCTTGAGGCAAAGATTTAACAGATTGCCCTCCTAATTGCTCCCTGGACACACTGTACACAAAGCCATGATTCTGAGGTGCAGATTCCTATATAAAACTCACCTTTAAAAAAAAAAAAAAATCAAAGATAAAGATCTCACCAGCTATTTCTAAACAAAGTTGTTTATACTATCCAAAATCTAAAAATATCACCATGTTAAACACTAGACAATATACCTAATACATTCTGACCTAGTTCTCTCTAAAATAAAAGCAATTTAAGTAAAGCCATGAACATACTATTGAGCAACATCAATATCCCACTAAACTGTTAAGACATTTAGTTGTACTACAATTAAATGCTGTAATTTAAAAATCTCAGTCATGAGAAATTTCATTCCTGAACAATGCGTGTTTTGTCTTCATAATAAGCACAGACTTGGAAAAGTCATCATTTTCTTAAAAGCTAAAAATGTAAAATAAAATCTAGGCAGAGTAAGGAAATAAAAGAACTTTTTAAACTAGAAGAAAGAAAAGATTGAGTATTAAATTTCTGAAAAGGTGAGGAAAGTCCTTTAAATTTGCAAATCAGAATGGAAAAACAAAGTTTGAATTTCTAAAAATTAAAAAAAAAAAAAAAAAATTTCCAAATGTCCCAAAACAGCAGTTAAAGTCCCAGCTAGGTGCCAGCAGCTGCCCAAATTCTGCATTCCTGGGGCAGATTTAAGGTGTGGACTGGGCCCTTGTGTCTCCAGGGCATGCTTTCCACCTCTGTGCCCCTTTATCTGCTCTTCCCCAACAGGTGAAGAGGAGGACAGGAATAAAATCCATAACATAGAAAATGTGACAAACAAGCAAACATATGGGAAAACATTTGATTTCTTGAGTAACCGAAGTTTTTCACATTAAAATAGGTAACCTGTTTATGGCAAACTTATGGTAACTCAATAAATTGGCAAAAATATAAAACTATGGTAATATCTAGAGGGGTATCTGAAACTGGTAGGCAGTTTGACAATATGTGAAACAAGCCATGAAAACATCCACATGCCCTCTGGTCCACAGTTTCCTCTTCTGGAAGTTCTATATTAATGGGGAAAATTAAAATACGACAGAGAAGATGGGGGTGCTCACTGCACATGCACAAAGTTCTTTATCAGACAATTACTCATAAAGTGAAAACCTGAAAACAACCTGCATGTCCAAAAAAAGAAAAACCATGTAAAATATCATAAATCCACTGTACATTATAAATAATAAAATGTTTAGGACATGAAAAATACTTTTCATACAATGTCAAACCAAAAGGACTGGATATAAAAATGTACAGATTTTGAAAACCCTTTCTGAAAAGGTTTTCTGTAAAGAAAAATTACAAAAAGAAAAAAAAAACTGACTATGGCTGGTTACCGTAATAGTACAGAGTGAGTCCTTTTCCCACTAACTTACAAATGTTTTCATAATGTGGTTTAAGTATTTCTAATATCTTAATAAAGCTTTGAAGACTGGGTGGTTCACAAAGCATCTGCAAATTTAAAACATAAGAACAAAAACTTGAGTGTTGACATTTTTTTCCAAAAGTGAAAAATAACGGTCCAAAAATAAGGACATCTCAGGTAATTTCTTCTATGTGATCCAAGTTCCACTGGCTAAAAGTACCCCCCACCCCCGCCCAAAAAAAGAAACTGTCAACTTATTTACGGTCTTAGAAGTTATTTCATTATTATTTCATTTTAAAGGCAATTGGAAAGCCATTTGAGTTTTAAATTTAAGCTGTAGTGTTTTATTACTTCATTTATCCTAGAACTTCCATTTTCTAGTCTTTTGGTAAAATTTAGCCATCCTAAATGCTTAGCAAAATCTTTGATGGAAACAAAGAAACACTTATACCATGTGACTCTTGCATAATCTAAAAAATAACTTTATTAAATAAAATTCATACTTAATAATATTTTAAACCTTAATGATGTTTCCCTTACTAGAGTAACAGTTTCTGAAAGAAGAACTGCATCTTATTTAGCAAGGTGGCTGGTTCTTATATAAGCATATAGATCTGAGCTTGAGGAGGTATACAAGGGAAAAAACTAATGTCCCATAAGTCAGGAAAATCACAAACCTCCACTCAAGTAAGAAAACATACACAGGGCTGTGCAAATCCAAAGGTAAGATATTTATAAGATATTAAAATGTTTCTGAAAGAACTGGGTGCCCGAAAGACCAAAACAAAAAAGTTCCACCAAACCTCCAAATCACCTAAGCATGAATGATGCCAGATAAACTTAATTTTAGCCAACTAAAGCACACATTTATTACAACAGAGCTTGAGAATTTTTTTTTAGTGATTATTTAAAATGGTGTTAACACAAAATGCTCAGTTATTAGCACACATTAAAAGAATGTACTTGAGTTTAACCCAATGATCAAATTGCTTCATTCTGCAACAGTAACTTGGACTTGCACTTACCTATGATCCAAGATCCTTTTGGTTGTTATATAAGGTAAACTTTATAATAGAGAAAAAGAGATTTAACTCACCAGGGCTGCCACATTAGTTATTAAAACCACTGGGTCTTCAGGTCTTAGAACAATACAGGAATCTATATCCAGAACCAAAGGAAGTAATACTACATCATTAAAACCACCAACAAACATTTGTATGTAGTACTTAATGGTTTTCAAAAGGACATGATATATAAAATATTACCTGATGGCTAAAATATAACTAGACCTTTCTTTATAGCTCTCAAGGTCCTTCCTTCACCTATTCAAACCAATCTTTTAAATAAGCAAAGCAGATGTTAATTATATCATCAAAGAGATGAAAATAAGGCTCAGAAAGAGTAAAAGATTTGCCAAATTAACACAGCTGTTAAATGGCAAAGCAGAAACTACACTTTGGGCAAAGGGCCTCTCTTCCCCATGCCAGGTCTCCATTAGAGAGCTGACCAACTTACATTTTGTGCAGGCAATGTGATCAAAGGGAAATTATACGATGACATCCAAGACATACGTCCTTTCTTGGTAGCCAGCCAACAGTTAACAGTTGTTTCATCTACTGACACACATAATAGAAAACCCACAGTTCTTTACCCAAAAGGCAAACTGATAATTAAAAAGGTAAGCTGCTCACTGAGCCAAAGCCCAGACTTTTATTTTTTAGGAATAGTTTGAAAGTTCAGGGGCAAACACCATAAAGGAATATCAAAGGCATACTTCTCAAGGGTTTTGTTTCCCCTTTTCTGTTGCTCACATCAAACAAGGCAGTATCTAAAATAACAATGCCAATCATGTGTGTGTGCGTGCACCCATGTGTGAGAGTGTGTGTGTGTGCGCGTGCATACTTAGTCACTCAGTGATGTCCAACTCTTTGCCACTCCACGGACTGTAATCCACCAAGCTCCTCTGCCCATGGGATTGTCCAGGCAAGGATACTAAAGTGGGTGCCATTTCCTACTCCAGGGGATCTTCAGGCCCAGGGATCGAGTCTCTTTAGTCTCCTGTGTTGGTAGGTGGATTCCTGACCACCAGGCACCACCTGGGGAGCCCACCACCACCAATCACCTAACTTTAAATGATGACCGTTAAGCATTAGTGGGGCTTCCCAGGTGGCTCAGTGGTAAAGAATCCACTTGCCAATGCAGGAGACAGCAGGAGACTTTGGTTCAATCCCTGGGTCCAGAAGACGCCCTGGAGGAGGACATGGCAAACCACTTCAGTATTCTTGCCTGGAAAATCTCATGGACAGGAGAGCCTGGTGGGCTACAGTCCGTGGAATGGCAAAGTCAGACACAAATGAGCATGAGCACTTAAGCATTAACACTTTTCAAATACTTTGAGTAAAATGTTTCTAGAATTTATTACACACCTATCTTCTTAAATATAGAATTACTGGTGTGTCTACTATGAATCATTAATATCATACTTTACATATAATATAGTAGCTATCTTGTGTTAACCATGAGCTATGCACTGGGCAATTTTCATACAGTCTCACTGAATCCTGACAACAACCCTATGATGTAAAATATAAACAACTTTAAAATCTATTTTATAAACGTGGAAATGGAACCACTCAGTTAACAGATCAGATAGTAATAGGCGTGGGATCTGAAGCCAGCGAGTTTAATCACCACAGTGCCTCCGTGTTCTCTTGTAGGGCTTAGAGATAGAAGGAAAAGACATGGACTCTGAAATCTGATTCTGAGTTGAAAGCCTAGCTCCTGTGCTTACTAATGAATCTTGGAGGAACTGGAGAAAATCTGTTTCACTTTTCTCAGCTACAAAAGGAATGTAAGAGGTGATATAATAATTTTTGCATCATGGAACTGTTACAGGGAGAAAATTTAATGCCTAGTAAACCAGCTCACAATGAGGACTCAAAAACGTCAGCAAGCAATAACACAGTGTTCCTCCAAGGAAGAGTGAGGTGTTTATTAGGGCTTTGGTCCCACATCAAATGGCTTCAAACTGCTTATTGAGTTGCCGAATCTCTTTTTCTTAAGGTTTTATTTTCTCAAGCCATAACTTTCTCAAGCTGGCATTCCTGGCTGCTGGTGTATTTGTATGGGGCATCCCCTCTCTTTCTGCCTCTTCTACACTTCTTTCAAATATGCTGTAAATTCTTAAAGCTAACTCCCCAGACTTTCCAAAATGATTTCTAAGTAACAATATCCAGATTGTGAAGGAGGAGCCAGGGTCTCTCTAGTTAAGAGGAAAACTTCAGTGAAGGGACTCTGTAACATCTGGGTTTAGCTTCTCAGAGTTCTTTATGCTTATTCAGCTTCTTTGTGGCTTTTCGAGAGTGTTGAGGATACGTTTCAGATCTTTAGATAAATGTGGTCTTGCTGGAGCATACTAGAATGAGGCACTACTACCACTCTGTCAAATTAGATAAGCGAAGTTAGGGAAAGTGGCTGCAGGCTAAGACACCAAATTGCTCAAACAGTCCATAAGAGCATAAACAACCTTTTTCCTCTGGCTCACTACCTAAGGGCTAGTGTAGAGGTTAAGAAGTGACAGCTAAAACAAGATAGGGTTTAGGGTTAGAAACACTGGACAGAGAAGGAACTAAAGTATCACCACGCAAACGTCCTCAGTTTAGAAACAATCGCCTGAAGTACTGCCAAATGTGGTGATTCAGTAAGAACAACTTTACTCCACACGCTGCCAACTCAATGTTATCCATACATGTGCTCCGGCTCTCCAGCAAGGCAGCAAAGAGAAGTGACTCCAACACTCAGTGATGAGCCTATCAGACAAACAAGCAGCAAAAACCACTGAAGTGTTAGAACATAATCACACTATTTACTGTGTGACAAGACACCACTGGATTAAAATAAAAGGATAAGAGGGAGAGTGAAATGAAGGTGATCATACAAAAGCTATTTGAGATGCCTCAAAAACAAAAGAAAAGTTGTCAAATCTGAAACAAAGTTCAAACTATTCCACTCTTACTGCAGCAACTATATAAAGCACTGCTGCATTTCTACCATTTCCAAACATCCAGCTAGTCATTCATTCCCTATCCAAGAAGCTGGTATATGAACTGCATATAAATAGGGACAAAGTCATGCTTTTAACTTCCAAACTGTTTTTATTACCAATGTTTATGAACATGATATTCCACATTGGAACTTCTTAAAATAATCAAATTCACTGATATAATTGATGAAATATGTTATATTCAAAAGGGCTACAAAACATACAGGCCAGGGGTGAGCAAATTTTTTGTGTCAAGGGCTTTTTCTGCTGTAGGCTTTGCAGACCATAAACTCTCTACCAACTACTCAACTCTGCCTTTGTACCACAAAAGCAGCCACAGACAATATGTAAACTAATGAGCATGGATGTATTCCAATGAAATTTTATTTCTGGACTCTGAAATCTGAATTTCATATCATTTTCACATATCACAAAACATAACTCCTTTGATTTTTTTTCCCATAATAGAAATGTAAATTTCTATAGCATCTATTAAAATAATGTAAGAACCATTCTTATTGTGGGCTATACAAAACTGGGTGGCAGGCCAGATTTGGCTGATGGGTCATAATTTTCTGATCCCGCAAAAAGGTTACTCTAGTTATTTTTTTAAAAGGAAACACAAAAAACCCCCACCAACTGCAATTCTGAGATTAGGTTCTCTTCAAATCTGGAGGGGGCTGTGGGATAGTCCATAAGTTAAACAATGTACTACTGTACTTCTCAAAGAGAAAATGTGCTATATACAGACTATTTAAAAATACTGATTTCTAAATGCCAAAATGTTAATAAATAAGAGGGTATCTTTTTAATAACCTTTAAACATAACTTAGCTTCCCTCGGCAATGACTTAAACCTCTAGTGTTCATATTATTAGCACAGTACTTTTAGGTCCATTCTAGGGTCTACCGCACTCTCCACATGTCAACTAATGATTTAAGTTACAGTGCCAAATGTAAATTTCTATAGCATCAAAGCTATTTCCTGAAGCTTCATTAGAATACATGCTGTGTTGGGTCTAAAATATGAGAATACTTTGGGATCAGAGATGAGACTGAGAACAGATTAGTCAACTTTCTGTGAGCTTATAGCAGAAGTGTGCATGCAAGGTTAAGAACGTATAAAATCTTATTACATGGAAGTTCTGTTAATCCAACAATTTCCACTTGCCAGAAGATGACTGAGAGCATACTTACCAACTCTAATAAATTAATAAATAATCCTGAATAACCAAAAGCTGGGTTTGATTCCATGGTGACTCTTATGTGGGACAGCCTTTCCTACCAGTGCTGTGGTCCGTAACAAAACTCTGCCACTCAGTCGGCCTCAGAGAGCTCCAACCAACCACTTTCTCTCGGCACAGTGTCCCTGTGGGTATGGGGACTGGAGGACACAGTTGAAAATGGAGAAAATACTTTTCCTCATTTTAGCAACTTTGCTCAAGCAGGTTTAAGAGAGGTACTAACTGGACAGGTAGTAAAAACAACAACAGCTTTTCATTTTGAACCTCAGGAAAAAGAAGCATTTTGAACCTCAGGAAAAAGCAGCAAACTGAAACCAGACTGACTTACCTCAGTTCTCTGAAAATTAGGGACTCACTCAGAACATACATATTTTGTTTAGGACTACCAATATCTCATTTGGAGGGGGGGAAAAACGGGCCAGACATTTGTTTTGGACTTGGGAATTCTGACTGGTTTCATTTTAAGATTTTTTAAAGTAATTACTAATTCAATTTATCCAGCTCTCACTCAGAAAAAAAGACAAAAATGCAATTTCTTCAGAAGGTCATCCAGCTGGTGGTTGGATTATCACTGACCTAGATAAAAGCAGAAACAGCCCAAGAAATTGTGGCTTCCTGATATAGAGAAAAACAAGAAATCAGTCCATGCCTTCTTTCATTTTATAATTACTTATTGCACTCTAAATATTTATGGTCTCCAAATATGTGGTAGGCTCCCCATAACATGAAATATCTCAAATATCTACTGTGGCTCAAGAACAATGTTTTTCAAAGAGTGATTCGCAATCAACTAACATGCTGGGAAAGATTGAAGGCGGGAGGAGAAGGGGATGACAGAGGATGAGATGGTTGGATGGCATCACTGACTCCCTGGACATGAGTTGGAGTAAACTCTGGGAGCTGGTGATGGACAGGGAGGCCTGGTGTGCTGCAGTCCATGAGGTCACAAAGAGTCAGACACAACTGAGCAACTGAACTGAACTGAACAGGGCAGAGACCAATGTCGTGGGTCACAGACAACATTTTTCAATTAAAAGAATGAATACTTTTGAAAACATCACAAACATGGTATGTTTTAAGGATAACTACTGTTTTGAAAACTTTAGTTTCTTTTATAGTAATGTTTGTGTGTACTGGGTTGTGATGTAAATATCTTACTTTGGGGAGGGGGTAGTGTGATCTAAAAAATAGCTTGAAATACCTTCCAAACCTAAGTAGGCATATGACTTAAGTAAGCAATCAGGTCAGTAATCAGATCTGGAAACAAAGATTAGGAAGTTTCGGGGGTAACTTGACCTTATTGAGCAAAAAGACCTGAAGGAGAAAGGAGCCCAAACTCAAAGCCTGGGGCTTCAACAGTTAAGAGCTTGGATAGAGGGAGTACCTGCATGTTCATCTCTGTCTGACTCTTTGCCACCCTGTGGACTGTAGCCTACCAGTTCCCCACACATGGAATTTTCCAGACAAGAATACTGGAATGGATTGCCATTTCCTTCTCAAGAGGATCTTTCCAACCCAGAGATCAAACCTGTGTCTCCTGCATTGGCAGGTGGATTCTTTACCACTGAGGCACAACAGAGGAATAAAGAATTACCTAAACCAAATGAAGGCATGGCCAGAGAGGAAGTAGGAAAACCAAGGAGCTGAGGATTCTCCTGCAGGGAAAGCCAGTAGAACTAAAAGTTAAAAACGAGGCATCTCCCTTTCAATTTCTCAATTTTCAAAAATAAGGTACGAATGAGGAAAAGCTCCAAGATGGTTATAAGTAGAGAGAGTTGAGGGGTGCCACCGAGCCTGGCAGTGCACTTACGTTGCTGGTGTACACACACTGAGGAACACTTGCGCGAGTATTCTATGGTGGGCACTGTATACCAAGAGAGGATGCTGGTAGCCATTTAAACCACTTCTTTGCATGTCTGAAGACACCACGTGGACAAATCACATGACAGTTAATCATTTTAGGGCTGTCCATTGGCTTTCTAAAGATGTCAAACCACATTACAACAAATCTTATCCTTAAAATATATTTGCACTATCCTCTTGCAAATCTCACACTAAATTCCCTCCAAGGAAAAAAGGGGATTCTTAATAATTTGGAAGCAAATGCTCTCAGCAGGAAGTAAAATGGAATAACAGGGTTACCCTTTGTTTAGACTAGAATTGTTCCAAAGCTATTATCCTGAGCCCCTGTCAATAACAGCCACAACCTCTAATGTTCTGGGCAGTAGCCTCATTTGGAGGTAACGCAGTTTTCTTGAAACTTACACGAAGATCTATCATTGTGACTGCTTGAAGTGCCTTTGTCCTACTTCAAAACTTTTATGCATCACATTAGCATTCTTGGTTTTAATAAAACAGGACATTTCCTAGAGCAGGATGGCAACTTCTTTTTCATATTAGAAGCAACTACTGCTAAGGACAAGTAGTCTGTGACAGAATCAGAATGAGGGTACTGGGGCTTCCCTGGTGGTCCGGGGGTTAAGAATCCACCTTGCAATGCAGGGTCTGGGAAGAATCCACATACCATGGAGCAACTAAGCCCATGCGCCACAACTACTGAGCCGGCATGCTGCAACTACTGAAGCCGGTGCGCCTAGAGCCTGTGCTCTGCAAGAAGAGAAGCCACCACAATGAGAAGCTCACGCACCGCAACCAAGAGTAGTCCCTGCTTGCCACAACTACAGAAAGACCAAGTGGAGCAATGGAGACCCAGCACAGCCAAACGTGAATAAATAAAATTAAAAAAAAAAAAAAGAATGACAGTACTGAAATGGACCTTATGAATTATCTTGCCCAATTCCTTCGCTTAGCAGATAAAAGTCGGGGTGTGTCCCAGGTGGTCCAGAGGAAAGTACATCAGAGCAAGCCAGATGAAGGTTTCAACTCCAGTTCTATTACTGGTTCATCACAAGGAGTCAGTCTTCTTTTGTAAAGTAAGGATAACAATAACCCATCTAACACAGGTGAACTGAAATGAAACAAATGCATTTAAATCACTGTGCAATTAAAGCACAGTGCTGGCACAGGGTATGTACTCAAAATGAGTCCCTCTCCCTCACTCCCCATTCTCTTTTCCTCTGTGTACAAAGTGGAGGACAAATGGGGATGATGCTCAGGCTCCTCTGTGAGTTCACAACACAAAAAAGAAAAAAGCCACAGAATTTGGTACCTGAAGCCTCTACTGGTTCTGGTTTAAATAAGAAATTAACATTAAGTAGCTTCTTAGAAAACACTGAAATCAAACTCAAGCCAAGAGATGGAGCTGGTTTAAGGAAAGGGAAGAGAAAAAAGAAAAGAAAAACAAGGAGCCTTAGAGGAGTAAAACAAGGCAAGTTAGCACCACAGAGGTCAACGTTGGAAATCCACACAAATGAGTATCAGGATCGAAAGCCGGAAACAGGTTAAGGAGAAATAAAAACTGAAACAACACATGGCACTCGCTATGAAATCGGTGGTGATCACGAGGAGAAGCTCCAGAAGGGGAAACGAAAAACTAAAGCTAGTGAAGATACCAAAGGGAAAATAAGTGCAGGATAAGCAAAATCAATGGAAACACCTACTCATTTGAAATGCTCAGCAGTTAAGAGAAAAACCAAACAATGCCCATGTGTGAAGGGAAGATCAAAGGGCAGCAGCTAAGAACACAGATTCTGAAACCAGCCTACCTACAGTCACATCTCAATTTTGCCAAGTTGTAGCTGTGTGACCTTAGCAGAATGACTTACCCTCTCCGAGCCTCAGTTTCCACACCAAGGATGGTAAGGAGAAAACAGTACCCACTGGGTTGGTTTTTCTGTTGGGTCTCACCTCCTCTCTTCATTAAAAGAGGCTAGAAATGAACTGAAATGGGCTCTGTACACGCTACATCTTCTAAACTCCCTTGCCAACTAGATTCCCGTCGGGTATTGCCAATGGAAACAATGAAAGAAGATTGAAGGTGAGAGAAAGAAAAAGGTCTTCTTTTGTTTCCTGTTTCTAGTGGTAACCCTAGTCCAGTGCTGGAGAAGGAAATGGCAACCCACTCCAGCGTTCTTGCTTGGAGAATCCCAGGGACAGGGGAGCCTGGTGGGCTGCCGTCTGTGGGGTCGCACAGAGTCGGACACGACTGAAGCGACTTAGCAGCAGCAGTCCAGGGCAACAGACAACCGCGGCTTCTGTGGTGGCTCCAAAGCAACAGAACCAATGAGCATCTCCAGCAAATCTGCAAAGCAGGCAGTTTCTGCAGCAGCTGTCATCTGAGTACCATCCCCTCCCCTTTTGCTCCTTCAACATTCACTGACACACCATGCACGTGCACGTGTGCGCACACGCACTCCTCCTTTTGCTCCAATACCCACCCCTACTACACAGCCCTTCCAATTAACATGTAACTAATTACCTGCATTAAATCCTTCTGTGCTTAAAACATCAAGTGATTCTGATTTTCCTAATTGGGCACTAACTGATAACATCTATAGATTCTTACTGTTATTGTGAGAATAAAATGAAGTATTTTTGTTTTCTTTTGTTTTAAAGTAAAGGCTTGAATCAGAGACTGGCCCCTAGAAGGCATTTTCTAAATGTCAACAACTATTACTCTGCAAGGATCTTAAAATGCATATCTGAAATCAAGTTCCTTATCCTGCATACAGACAATTTCTGAAAATGGTCCCATAAGCCTTTTCTTCAACCAGGCTCTGAATCATAGTCACCCATCTTCATGTCAGTAAACACAATCTGCCAGTTCTCACTTCAGGGAGTCCTCTGAGTCTCCATTCCCCAGGTACAAGCCTTTATTATTCCTTATTGTGCCTGGATCAATGTCTTTCCCTCCCCAAGGATTTATCTGCTTGCAGGCTCCAGTTCATTCTACACAGGAACAGGAGGATTTTCCTAAAGGGAGGAGGGGAGGTGTCAGATCTTATCACTACTACCAATGGTACCCAAGGTCACAAGCCCATTCAATCACACACACAGGCCTTCCTGAAGTCAGCCCCTGCCTGTTTACTGAACAGTAGTTCTCAATTAACTGTTTCCTATTCACATCCCCAAATCTCACACCCCAACCACATCAGAAATCCCAGGCATTCCCCCAAACTCTCTCTGCCCTTTGGTCCCGCCATACCTTGGCACAAAACAACCCCTCCAGCTAGGACGCCTTCCATGCTTCACGGAGTCTTCGCTAGGGCCCTACCACCTCAAACAGAAATAACCTCTCCTAAGTTTCTCTAGCATTGCACCCACCCAGTACTACATGCTTGTGTTATAAGGGGCAAGCACTGAGCTCCTCAGGAGACTAAGACTCATGACCCCTTTGAATATTCTCCATATAGCAGAGTTTCCCAACATGTAAGGTGAAAATTGTAAGATACTGCTATCTCAGCTCTTGGGGCAAGCAGGTAGGGCTGGCCAGGCTTCAGGCCAGTGGTCTTAACCCACCAACCCTCTAGTAGCTTCTATACTGTTAGAAATCTCCCACCCTGGTGTAGTGTACAGAGTATTTTCTTCTGAGTGGTATGGGGTCAAAGAGGTTGGAAGCACTGCTCTGTAGCATCCAGCTCAGCACCTTGCACACAAAACAATAACTCTGGTCTCCCATCAAACCTCTTGAAACAGAACTCCTCTATTTCCACGTTTTCACTGGCAGCATTCCCTATTATAAAATCTTACAAGTGAAATGAAAACTATACCGCTTCCTCTCTTATTTACAACTTTTTTCTTAATTTTGGGAATGTGAATACAAAGAAATCAGTGAATGAAAGCACAGATCTTTCAAATATAAGAAAATATATATTCCAGACCTATTTGCATTCATAAATATTAGATTTTACTTTGGACCATTAAACACATCATTGAATTCTAAGACAATCAGTCAATTGGAATTCAGAACACAGTCCCCCTCAAGGGGGAAAACTATGGTTAGCGTTATAGCTTCCATTTGTTATAAATACTACAGAACAATACTGTTTCAAATGACAGCAGTTAAATACTAGTGTCTGGGAAAAAATTAATTCAAAAGGATGAGGAAATGCATGACTTTCTGTAGACATTCTGAGGGGATCTTCAGGATTCTTTCAAAAGCTCAAAAGGTTCAAGAGACTATTTTTAACTATACTAAAAAAATCTACAACTTGAATTTTCCTTGTTAGAGACCTATCATTGTAACTACCCTTCTCTTAGCAGCCATAGTTTAATCACAACCAAAACAACAAGGAAGAAAGGGAAAAGAAAGAACATTGGAAAATTAAGGAGTGGGAGACTTAAATACTGGAGGCAAAAAGGACATGTAAAAAGGCAGAACTAAGTTTTAGGCAACAAATGAAAGGGGGAAATATGAAAAGAAAAACATACGAGGTGTTCCAGGAAAAGCTGGCAGAGAAACTGAGGAATCAAACTTCCCACACCTGCCACAAGGTGGCACTAACAATCGAAGACAGCTTGGTAACTCCTCAACCAGGAAGTGGGAGGGTTAAAACTGATCCCGGAACGTGTCCTAAAGTGTTCTAGAAAAACAGTGTGGAGATTCCTTAAAAAACTAGAAAGAGAACTTCCATATGACCCAGCAATCCCACTGCTGGGCATACACACCGAGGAATCCAGAATTGAAAGAGACACGTGTACCCCAATGTTCATTGCAGCACTGTTTATAATAGCCAGGACATGGAAGCCACCTAGATGCCCATCGGCAGACGAATGGTAAGAAAGCTGTGGTACGTATACACAATGGAATATTACTCAGCCATTAAAAAGAATACATTTGAATCAGTTCTAATGAGGTGGATGAAACTGGAGCCCATTATACAGAGTGAAGTAAGCCAGAAAGAAAAACTCCAATACAGTATACTAACGCATATATATGGAATTTAGAAAGATGGTAATGATAACCCTGTGTGCGAGACAGCAAAAGAGATGCAGATGTACAGAACAGTCTTTTGGACTCTGTGGGAGAAGGTGAGGGTGGGATGATTTGAGAGAATAGCACTGAAACATGTATATTATCATATGTAAAACAGATCACCAGCCCAGGTTTGATGCATGAGACAGGGTGCTCAGGGCTGGTGCACTGGGATGACCCTGAGGGAGGGGATGGGGAGGGAGGTGGAAGGGGGGGTCTAGGATAGGGAATACATGTATACCCATGGCTGATTCATGTCAATGTATGGCAAAAACCACTACAATATTGTAATTAGCCTCCAATTAAAATAAATAAATTTTTTTTAAAAAGCTGATCCCGGAGTAAACAAATAACAAGTCTTAAATGTTTAAGGTAGCATTTCCCAAACTCATGAAAAGTGAGTCCCTGGTCCAAGAAAAGATTTGCCTGGCCAACAATGAAACTATAAAAGGGCAGTTTAGTTTTTATAAAGCTAAATTCATTCCATTAAGAAGATTATCCCCTATCCTGAGATTACTTTTTGGTATTAAAATGCCTGTAAATTTTTTAAATTATATCAAAGTATTATTTTGTTTTAAAGTGTAAACACTAGATGTGTCAATCACAGGCCTATCTCCACATATCTGAGCTCTTTACCCCAGGAGACGATCGCTGCAGACATCATTTCTCAGGCTCCTACTTCAGCTGGCTTTTCTCTGGGTTCACCCTTTGGGAAACCGTGGTGAAGAATGGGCAAGTAAACCATGGAGCCAGGATATTTCCCCCCTCCTTCTCTACTTTAGGAAGTGTTTCCAGCAGTGGCTGTTATTTCTTTCATGGCTCTAGTTCCTTACCAGGAGATTCCAATCCCCTCAGAGGAACTCTGGCTCCTGAGCACCCACAGCCCTACCATTAGAGACACTGTTCTCTAACCCTTGCTGTTAATCTCTAGGCTGCTACACCATCCTATCCTGCTGTCTCAGCTCCTCCACCACCTGTACAACCAAGCCCTTCAACTGAATTCCCATTTATTTTTATGTGTACTCAGTCGCATCCGACTCTTTTGAGACTATGGACTGCAGCCGGCCAGACTCCTCTGTCCATGGAGATTTTCGGACAACAATAGCGGAATGGGTTGCCACTTCCTCTTCGAGGGGATCTTCTTGAACCAAGACTGGAACCCACATTTCCTGGATCAGGCACTGACAGGCAGATTCTTTACCACTGAGACACCTCAGAAGCCTGTATCAGATCTATGTGTACGTATATCCCCTCCCTTTTGAGCCTCCCTCCCACAATCCCTCATCCTGCAACCCTCTAGGTCATCACAGTGAATTCCTAGTTTTTAAAACTTAAAGAGTGGTTTTCTTCTTCCTGGGTGAACTCTTAACCAGTGTATTAAGCCAGTGGTTCTGCATGTGCTGACATCAGAATCACCTGCAGAGCTTACCAAAGCGCAGATGCTGGGCCCCACTGCAGTTTCCCCGTCAGTGTATCTGGAGAGGAGCCCAAGAACGTGCATTTCAAAGAAACTCCCAGGTGATGTTAACACTACTGAACTAGGGGACCACACTTTGGAAGCTTCTACAACAGACAAAACACAAAGAACTGGCCATCTTGCATTGGCCTGCCTTTTTTTTTAGCTATTTTAGTTTTTTTAACACTTTTATTGAGATATAATTCACATACCATACAATTCAGCCATTTAAAGTATACAATTCAATGGTTTTTATTATATTTACAGATACGTGCAACCATCACTGCCTTTTTTATTGGACAATAAAATCCAAAAGACACTGAATTTCAAGGAAATCCAAACCTCCTGCCTTCATATGAAAAAAACAAACCTTTAAGATAGTTTCCTTACAGTATTACAGAGGCCAACAGGTTTCTAAGGAATGGTTTTTAAAAGTTAACATAATTTTAGCACTGACTTTATACCTTACCGAGAAATAAAAATCTCAATTTCAAATATCAGAAACAAGCCATTGAACTTTTCTATAAAGATAACATTGACTTAGAATCAGATTATTGGAAATAACTTAGCCAATGAAATCTCAAACCTAGAAAAGAATTGACAGATGGTTTTTCTACCTTAGAAATTTACAACTGAACAACAGAACTGTGTGCACAAACACAGTTATGAGACCAAAGGGTCTACAGACCAGCACTAATTGAAAAATGTGAGCCACATACGTAATTTTAAATTTTCTAGTAACATTAAAAAAAGCTAAAAGAAACAAGTGAAATTGGTTTTAATACAGTCCATGTAATCCAAAATGCCCAAAGTTATTACCATTTCAACAAATTATAGATATATTTTACATTCTTTTTACTGCACGAAGTCTTCAGATTCTGTTGCAGGTGTTACACTTCCCACACACGGCAATTCAGGGGAGCCACATTTCAAACGCTACCACGTCAGACAGTACAAATACAGACGAACAGAAACTCACCAGTCTCTTTTTTGGACACACTGATACTTAGCATAGTAGTAGTAACCTACTATATTGTTTTCACAAATTATTTTTGAATTACATTTTTAAGAATTTAAAGCCTTAAACTCTTTGAACATTTGTACTGATGTCAGACAGTTACAAAACTATGTTAACATTTCGCTCCTGCCACTTAATACTGTTTAAAAAAAAAAAAAAAAGCCTCTCAAGAGAATCACATTGTAAACAGGTAAGCTACCATCACTACTGTTTTACCTGGAGTCCCAGAGCCAGCAGTATCTCAACTTGCCTTTCTCTAGCCCAAGGGAAGCCCAAGCAGCCACTATGGGCCCCTACCAGTCCCAGAGCTAAGGAATTCTCATCTCCTGGGATGAGACATCTCCTGTGAACAGACAGCTTTAACCATAACTAACAACCAAATCCCCAAACTGAAGTATCTGGTCCTCTGAAAGAAGAAACTGATATAACCTCATCACTTTATTCACAAGTTCTTTATTCATGACTTATGATAAAAAATACCAGTCACATTTTTAATGTATTAAAACATTATTTTAATACTGAATTTAAAATAGAATAAGGAGATACCACCTTTAATCTTCATGCTCTATATAGGATGAGACCAGACAGACAACCTATGTACAAAGTTAGAAGTTTAAGTAAACTACAGAAGAGTTTTTATTTTCAGTAGGAAACCAAAGTATAACATTTACTGCCTTTAATTAATACAACTGATGATCAAAACAAGAATCTAAGAGTGGCGTATATAACAAGTCTCTGGGTACAGAGGCAGACTATAAATCATAAACATGCTTCTTTGAGAAAAGTCCCTAAATTATCCTTAATATCTGAAATTTACAGTTTGATACCAGTTTAGAATCCAGTGATGTATGACTTTAGATAATACCCTAAAGAAATACAGGGAAACTGAAATGGTGCCTCTAATGTAAAACAATCTCTGAGCCCCTCAAAAATAACAGACTGTTCCTTCACTTATCAGAAAGTGTTTTCTCTTGCACATAAAACTCTTGCCATAAGCATAAATATACTTGTGGGTATGTGCAAGAGACTGAGATAATTACCCACCTTTGGGGCTTAAATACAACTGGTGTCACATCACACTTTAGGCACACAGTTATTTCATTTTGAACTATTCGCTGTGGAGAGTAATTACTCACATCCTATAACCTGGTCACAAAAAGCCGGGCACTCAGTATTTCAGCATATACAGCACTTTAGTCAGTGTTAGGTGTTCAGTCACGGTCTACTCTTTGTGACCCCGTGGACTGTAGCCTGGCAGGCTCCTCTGTCCATGGAATTCTCCAGGCAAGAATACTGGATGAGGCAGCCATTCCCTTCTCCAAGGGCTCTTCCCAACCCAGGGATCAAACCCAGGTCTCCTGCACTACAGGCAGATTCTTTAGTGTCTGAGCCACCAGGGAAGCCCCTTTTAATATGGTATATTCATAAATCAGATAATCAAAACACATACATTAAGTAACTTTAAGTGCTTTAACTATGACAAATTATGTAAGATTTGATAAACTTTAAACTTGTGACCAGACTATACAGTAAGCTACTATTGCTACAGATACATCCAGCTATACAATGAGAGTTGAACCCACATGCAATTCACTAACTCAAGGAGAGGGTATGGGGTCAGCAGAAATGAGATCAGAAGAAGGCAAATCTAATAATCCATGTCTTATAAGGAAGGGTAGTGTCCTGACTTTATTACTAATCTTCTATTAGCCAGTAAGGTGGCACAGCCTTACAACTGCCTGCTCTCAACTGAAAAAATAAAGGTCTTGGCATCTCAAGCAAGTGGATTAAATAGCCTCCAGAAATGTTCCTTTATATAGCCTCATGGTTACACATAGGAGGGAACAGGAGAAGGGAAAGACCCTGGATGTTGCCTGGAAAGACATATCTAGTCTTTCCTCGTCTGCAAACAGAGGTGCTTCCTAAAAACCAAAGGAAAGAAAATTTTAAGATCTGCCCGAAGAGTTACACAGGTATTCAAGCTATAATTTAGTAGTAAGAAGAGAATGTCCCTAGTACTTCAGCAAACCACTAAATCTCTCCATCAAGAGGGTTGCTACACAACCCAGCAGCACCTGAAACTGCCTACCAGTAAGAGCTGTGTGCACCTCAGCAGCCTCACACAGCTTCTATTATACTAATATTCTCTTTGAAGTATCTCCTATATCCATCACTCCCAAGTCTCCCACTAAAATCAATGAACTGATGAAAAAGAAAACAGTACCTCTTTCAGGCCAAACTATTAATGTCACCAAATACTGTGACTGAAATTTTTTTTAAATCTCAGCAAAGAAGAAAGTCATATTTATATTTAACTCAGTATTGTAACAGCTCTAAGAAGCAAGAAGATACTGTGGATCAGACATAATTACTACTATCCACGAGGAAAAAATAAAACAGCACATGCCTGAAATCATGGAACACCTTTTAAAAGTCGGATTTTGAATGGTGTTACAGGCCAGGGAGGTCTCTGGATGGTTTCCTTCACGCACGTGCTGGCAGAGAAGCTGCCCCAGCAAAGCTTAGAAAGAACGTAGGACACTGAAGAAACCCCACAGGAGAAGACACCTAGCAGAGATCCCGGGCGCTCCTGGACCAGTGACTGGGCATGTCGAGTCTCAGGTCCTTCAGCCACAGAATGAAGAGACGACCTTCTTACCAGGGTCATTCTGAGGGCTGGGGATCATGCTTGGGAAGCCCAGAACTGGGGGTCCAAAAGCGGAAGACAGTAAGGGCTTCAGCTACATAAAATAGCAAATGAACAGAAGTTTCAAATTAGAAATGATTCCCAACTCAACCCTGAGCAAGATAAAAAGTTCAAGTTCCATCCAACATCACACTTAAATGGAATAGAAATAACTTCACGTGGCAGATACTTGGTACTTCTTACATGTATCATTCTAGTCTGCACCTTTTGAGTTCAACTAACATGTGAGTCCAAAGATTAACATGACCAAAAAAAAAAATGTTAGAGAAAAGCTCAAGCGTAGGCAAGAATGCATAGAGTAACAAAGAGCAAAGGATCTTGCATGTAGACCTGCCGTGTAGCCCATGGTGACCCTAAACGGGAGCTTAGTTCCAGGCTGTGCTCTGCCTACCATGATGGAACACGGCTGCTTGTGCAAGACAACTGAGAAAAAGACTGAAGAAGAGAACTAACCTACACATGTGGGTGAGTCTCCTGCTCTAGCTGCACATCCTACCATCCTCTCTAAACCTTTGGCTAATTTGGTTTTTTTCCAGGTAACACCTAACAAGCTGAATTTCTCAATCCTTGTCATACACCCACATATCAATACAACTGACCTTGAAAAGGGAGCTTCTCAAACTCTTCTAAGGAAGTTCCTCTGACAGGAGAACCAATGAAAAAGTACCTTTAGGTAGTCTGAGAGTGGCCCAAAGAGGCCATAAGCTACGTTTTCAAACTGACACATTGGGCTTCCCTGGTGGCTCAGTCGTAAAGAATCCGCCTGCCAATGTTCGATCCCTGGTCTGGGAAGATCCCACATGCCGCAGTGCAACTAAACCCAACGATTTAGTCTGTGCTCTAGAGCCCGGGAGTGGCAACTTCTGAAGCCTGAGAGCCTAGAGCCCACGCAGACAACGAGAGAAGCCACCACAATGAGGAGCCTGTGCACTGCCAACTACAGAGTAGCCCCCACTCGCCACAACTAGAGAAAAGCCCATGCAGCAATGAAGACCCAGCACAGCCAAAAGTAAATAAATAAAAGTCACAAACTGGGATAGACGTGAGACAGGCAATGGAGAAAGCCACTGAGTAAAAGCACTGCTTTTACTCATTTCTCAAGTATAACCCCACTGCCTTCATCCATTTATTCAACAAACATTTTCTGAGTCAACTACGTGCTAAAGTTTTTACCTGGACTGTGAATACAAAAATACATACATATAGACATACACACATACAATCTAATGAGGAAGACAATCAAAAAATTCACACAGAAAACTATGATTAGGGATACAAAGAAGAGAACTCTTTGCCAGGAGCTTTCTCTAAGCCGAGCTGGCAATTAAGGCAGCAATCAGGCAAAGAAGAGTATTTCAAACAGAAAAAAGCACACAGGAAAAGGAAGTGAAGGGCAAGCAAGAACAGTGTGCCAAAGGCAGCTGAGGGCCCAAGCTGAATCACACCCATGAATGACTTTGGTCCTCTGAACAAAGGGAAACCACTGAAGGTCCTGCTCAGGAACAGCACAGCAACATCACCCCACGGCAATGTGCATCAGGAGAACAGATCCTTGCCTGTCCAAAGTTGACAAGCTGATCGTGACACTCTTAACAAATGCATAACGTTTACTCTTACTCACGCATGTACACACCTAAGAGCATACACAAGAAAAAGAAAAGCTCTGTGGTACACATTAAAAGTACACGAAGGCCATTAACAGGTCTTTCACTGGATAGTTAGAAAAGAGTATGGAGTAGGTAGGTCTTCCAGGTCACATCAGCACAGCTTCAAGGGCAACAATTTTTGAGATCACCCCCCAAAAGGAAAAGAATTGAAAAAAATACACAACCAAGATTTTTAGTTCATAGTAAGCTCTTAAAATTTCACTTGAAACTCGAAAGAACAGCATATATATTAGCTATGGTGAAACAGATCACCAGCCCAGGTGGGATGCATGAGACAAGTGCTCGGGCCTGGTGCACTGGGAAGACCCAGAGGAACTGGGTGGAGAGGGAGGTGGGAGGGGGGATCGGGATGGGGAATACATGTAACTCCACGGCTGATTCATATCAATGTATGACAAAACCCACTGAAATGTTGTGAAGTAATTAGCCTCCAACTAATAAATAAATAAAATAGACTAAAAAAAAAATTTCACTTGAAACTATTTTTCTCAACACTTGACTTGTAAATCTTTAAATTAGGATATTAATCAACTCTTTTCACTGATTCACGTCTCCAAAAGATGGGAATGTAGATCTTATATATACAGTCCTATGACTTGACAAACTCAGAAATGCGTCTGAATCTGAGTGTCTTTTATCTTCCATCCTCTGCTTATCCATTGCAAATATTCAGGGAAGCCTAAAAACTAAATCACAAGTGATTAAGTTAATCCATAAACTGTCCATTATCCTCAAGAATAGAACTGAACAGATCTTACTCAGGCCCCTCTACACTTGCAGGAGAGTAATTCTAGAGTTCCAGTGAAGACAAAATTCATCAATCATTGGGGTCAAAAACAAGAGAGGCATTAAGACATTAAGGCTAAGGCATACTTTGTTGAATAATATATGTCCTGCTTAGTTGTACTATATCAGGCAAAATGATAATATAATAAAATATTAAGACATTAATCTGTGGATAGTGATTTTTGGTACTTCAATGGTAATAAAAGTTTAAAAAAAATGTTTCCTTTCTCTGATTACAAAATCAAGATATGATGATTGCAGATTTGGGGAAAAATACAGAAAACTTGAGGAAAATAATAATAAATGGAGAAAATCAGGGGGAAACTGGAGCATAACAATAATATATTTCCCTTCTCTGTAAGTACTTAGAATCCAAGTACTTTCATGTATTCCCACATAGGTCTCTTAACAGTCTCATGACAGAGGTGACAGAGGTACGGTTATTTTCATTTTATAAGGGCTCAAGGGAATTCAGAGCCAGTATGTGATCTGCTTAAGGTTATATAGATAGTAAGACAAGACCCAGGAAAGAGGATTCTAATCTTCTGATGGGTCAGGCATGTTCTCCAGCTCACAGCCATAAAATCAGCAAATGATACAGCAGTAGTTAACTGCAAGTACCTAAAATGAGCAGTACCTGCAAACATCGAACACAAGTAAGAAAATGTGCAAAACAGAATTATACCATTAATACAAACATATGCTAGAGCCCTACAACATCAAATAAAGATAGGAAAATTTATATATCTTTAAGTTACTAAAAGCAGGGGAGGGGAGAATAAGTATCAAACCCACAGAGATGGAAAGCCTCTCCATTAACTGCTTCTTTTGGGTGAATGGCAATGCAAAAAGACAGCATCTGTGTCCTGTCTGAGAAACAGTGAGTGGAGCCCACTGATAAAAACCAAAGATAAGCCGGAGGTCTCCCTTCTGTCTCAAACAGCACGCCCTTCCCTCCCTTCCTGTCTACACACGCGCTGGAGCATGTGCACATGTGCACACACGAACACTGCCCCCTTCTTTCTGAAAAACAAGATACATGGCTAGGGTGATCATTTACGTGGTCAGCTGAACCGGAACATGTGTAAAAGAGGTCACTCCTCCTGATTATGCTAGCCAAAGAGGTACAAGAATGAGCAAATGGGAACATGTGGTCTCTCGGTATCTGGATCCCCCTTTCACAAGCCAAGCACTGGGAAAACATCTTTACTGCTCCAAAAACTGCCTGGTGTGTCCCATTTTATGCAATATTGAATCTTAAGGAAACTCTATGTTAAGAGAAAGTCATCAGCATTTTGTAGACCAGTTTAATAAACACATCTACTAATTAGTGAATGTCTTTTTACAATGAATAAGATCTTGTGGGATGGTTTGAAGTTGTATGTGCTTTGCAAGTCATCTGAAAAAAGTTTTAAGAAACCAGTTATTTTTGCCAACTTCTTTAAAAAGTGAGACTTTTGAACTTTGTGGGAGAATGTGAGGGTGGGATATTTCAAAAGAACAGCATGTATACTATCTATGGTGAAACAGATCACCAGCCCAGGTGGGATGCATGAGACAAGTGCTCCGGCCTGGTGCACTGGGAAGACCCAGAGGAATCGGGTGGAGAGGGAGGTGGGAGGGGGAATACGTGTAAATCCATGGCTGATTCATATCAATGTATGACAAAACCCACTGGAAAAAAAAAAAATAATAAAAAAAAAAAAAGTGAGACATCAAATAAAAGGAAAAAGCAATCTCTTAATCACTCAAAGGTATTTAAAATTCAAAGTTATTTTCTTTGGTAACCCAAAAGTACTGCTCTACATAGGAATGCCCAAATCATTTTCTGTTTAGAAGGTGGAATCATCTAACAAACAAGCTGCTTTCAGAATAGGTTTTTGGCTGATACTGTTAAGTTAACAAGCTGGGAGAAAAAAAAATCCCCTCAAATTAGAAAAGGAAGAAACAAACCTTACATGGTATCTGTAGAAATGTACTGATGATAATGTATCAAGTTTTTAACACCAACCTTCCTATCTTATGGTCCTATTCCTATTCAAAATACCTCCTAAAAGACTAACTCTGATTCAGAAAGTCAAACAGAAATTGGAGCTTGGAAATTTTTTTTTTTTTTTAACTAAGAGAATTTCATATAGGTACACACAAAATACTGGCATATAGTCTAAGCTTACCATTCATTCAAGGGACATTTCATTCAAGGGACATTTCAATGTCTACTATACACACACAGCACTGGCACTATTAATAGTTGGCTGTCCTGGATTTAAAATTTGCCAGTGTTTTTTTTCATTCAAGCAGATTTATCTTTCAACTCTAAAAGGGGACTTTGCATTTAAATGTTCTATAATTCTTACCCCCAAAAAAATGACTAGAAATATATATTAAACAATAGCAAACCCAAAATGCTCCTGTAACAATATATGGCAGAGTATTTTTACATTTGTTAGCACTTCATGTTCTTTAACAGCCTAACTAGTACCGCCCCACCTCTATAAAAGATGCTTCAGCTCAGTTCAGTTCAGTCACTCAGTCATGTCTGACTCTTTGTGACGCCATGAATCGCAGCACACCAGGCCTCCCTGTCCATCACCAACTCCCGGAGTTTGCTCAAACTCATGCCCATCGAGTCGGTGATGCCATCCAGCCATCTCATCCTCTGTCGTCCCCTTCTCCTCCTGCCCCCAATCCCTCCCAGCATCAGGGTCTTCTCCAATGAGTCAACTCTTCGCATGAGGTGGCCAAAGTATTGGAGTTTCAGCTTCAGCATCAGCCCTCCCAATGAACACCCAGGACTGATCTCCTTTAGGATGGACTGGTTGGATCTCCTTGCAGTCCAAGGGACTCTCAAGAGTCTTCCCCAACACCATAGTTCAAAAGCATCAATTTTTTGGCGCTCAGCTTTCTTCACAGTCCAAATCTCACATCCATACACAACCACTGGAAAAACCATAGCCTTGACCAGACGGACCTTTGTAATGCCTTTGCTTTTTAATATGCTATCTAGGCTGGTCATAACTTTCCTTCCAAGGAGTAAGCATCTTTTAATTTCATGGCTGCAATCACCATCTGCAGTGATTTTGGAGCCCAAAAAAATAAAGTCCGACACTGTTTCCACTGTCTCCCCATCTATCTCCCATGAAGTGATGGGACCAGATGCCATGATCCTAGTTTTCTGAATGTTAAGCTCTAAGCCAACTTTTTCACTCTCCTCTTTCACTTTCATCAAGAGGCTTTTTAGTTCATCTTCATTTTCTGCCATAAGGGTGGTGTCATCTGCATATCTGAGGTTATTGATATTTCTCCCAGCAATCTAAAAGATGCTTAGAAATCTACAATTCTACACACAGTAATTTCTCATAAGAAACTATTCCCGCCCCCCAAGAAAAGAAAGAAACTATCCCTCATTTTCTCCAACTTTTACATTAAAGATGAGTCCCACAGCTGTGTTCTCAAGTTTGGAAAAGACCATGAGTCAGACAAGCCAGTGTCAGTCTCCGTAATAACCCCTTGAAGAATGTTAGAAGACCTACCTACTCTCACTCAAAGAAAATATATATATATATATATACACACACACAACACACATATATATGAACTTGATTTACTATTACATCTTTTTTTAAAATAGTATGACAGAAAAAAGAAAAAATAAATAAAAATAGTATGACAGTTCTGGATTTCCTGGGTAAGGCTTATTAAAGTCAAGACATATAATCTTGAAAGTTAAGTCACAGAAATTTCTAGGTTTACTAATAAATAAGACTTCTTGAAAGAGCCAGATTCAAAGCTCAATTCTAAATAATAAAAATGCAAATCAAAAATAAAGAGAAAATTAGTTACTCAACTTTACTCTCTCTGTAAAGAGAAGAACCTCAACTCAAGGAGTAAATTTTAAAGAGGAGCCTTTTAGAGATGCAATAGCCAATCCATCCATAAAACCACCATAAGACAGCCATTATACACTGCACATATTACATTCTGAATTAAGTTTTTAACAGGAAGAATATGGGAGGGAGAGGAGAGCAGTAAGTAAAAAATACATTTTTTATAACATTAAATAAGCAGACCAGTGCTTATTCCAGAAAACAGGGGAGGAAAGGGACCCTCTATATTTGAACATGGCTTCTTGAATTCTTCGTGCCTCTCTGGCCTTAACCCATCACCACATAAATCATCTTTATCACCACTCCTTCCCAAAACTCCCAACATGCACGCACGCACACAAACAGGCATGCACACACAACATATACACAAAGAACTTTAAAAAATACAAACCATATTCTTTTATGTCAAAAAATAAAATTCACACAAGAGTACAAAAACTCTGACATCTCAAGATTTATCAAAATCAAAAGACAAAGCCACTGCTAAGCTATGCGGTGGTGGTCTTTAGTTGCTAAGTTGTATCTGACTCTTTGTGACTCCATGTACTATAGCCCTCCAGGCTCCTCTGTCCATGGGATTTCCCAGGCAAAAATACTGAAGTCGGCTGCCATCTCCTTCTCCAGGGGATCTTTCCAAACCAGGCATCAAACCAGGGTCTCCTGCACTGCAGGTGGAATCTTTATCAACAGAGCCACCCATAACGCAAATTCAGACCTAATACATCACACTGAATTTTGAATAAACTCAGTCACTGACTCTTATAGCACCAATTTCTTTTCTAACACATCTAAAATTATAAACTTTGAAAACGAACTAAGGAAAACAGATAAGCATGAGAAATGGATGAAACTTAAATTACTGCTGAAACAGTTTTTAAGTCCATTTTAAAATAAAAAATTTCCACAAATTGTTAAAGTTTCAAAAAAAATTTTTTCCCCACTGCAATAGTTCTCATTGAAAGCAAAAATGCAATACTATCCAATACTTTGGGATTTCCTGCAGTTTTATCAAACAGCTTAGACAAAATGCCTTTTTAATAAATTGCTAAGAGAGATCCACGAAAACGGCAAAGAAACTGCTCTGACAAGTTCCAATAAAAAACATCATTTGTGCACTCTTCTTGCATGACTTTAAACAGCACTAGTCAAACTACCATCTGGGCTTTGGTTTTAATCAAGCTTGTTAGTCAAACTGGAGCTGACATCATTCACATGACTCACCTAAATAAAATGTAAATTACATTAAGGATCTATAAGACAGTCACTTACCTACGACCATCCAGCAGATTACAGTGTTCTAAGCATTGTATTAAATTATACATACGTACATATAAATGTGTGCATATACACATGCATGCACACACACCCCTATCTAGAGACACACACACAGATGGATCAGTGGATCTGTCACCAATTCACTTATGGAAAATACACCTACCATAACCTCTTACTGCAGAAAGACATCATGTGGTATAAATACTACACTGGGATACAGTGCAATGTACTCAGCGCTCTATCCCCAAGATGTTCTGATTATATCCCCTAATGAAATATCACTCAAAGTAAAAAAAAAAACCACTTGGATCAGCAAGAGTAAGTTGCCAAAGAGTAAGTTTTAAGATATAACAATTTAAATAAATTCTAAAACATCTGACTTCTCTAAGCCATTAAGACTAGCAAGTCATCTTTTACTAAATCTCTCACCTTAAACTTTATTTCAAAACAGTGAATTCAGCAAAATTCATCCAAGACAAAGTGAAGAAAATATCCATTTGATTCTATTTCTAGCTATTTTGGTCAATTATTTTGTTACCTTAAGAAGGGCATCAGATCAACACACTAAATGTTATCCTGCCATCCAACAGATCTAAGTACATTACACCAGGAGTCACCGAATAAGTGAGTAATCATCACCCCATTTCTACCCATATTCAGCGCAGTCCACAGTACAGTGAAAAGCACCTCAAGTTTTCTACGTACCACTATGGAAAGAATATACTCTTCTTCCTACCAAAGTCCCCTCCAAAGATACAGATTCACACTGTGGTATTCTTTGCACTTCTTTCCAAAATTATACAAGAATAAATACAGCGTATTTTTCATTTTAAGTACAACTGACAATCAATTTTAAATTCACATGTGCATACAAAAGTTTAGACTCAGTTTGCAAATACAGTCCACATGATACTGACTCTAGGGGATACAGAATCTAGACTCAGATACTGGTATTTCAATCAAAACCCATCTACACTTCCTACTAGAATAAACAGTAAGCTTTTTTATTTGCTACACGTTCTTATAGCATTAACCAAACCTAAACACACACAACTGTGTCAGCAGAGAACACTGACAACTGTAGGAAAAAACAGTACATGTGTTTTTTTTTTAAGTGTCTGATGACACCTATAATTATATAAACCAATTCAGACTACAACTTCAACAGGAATGGCAATTTTAAAGATGCCCAAGGCATTTTAAAATTAGGCAAATTTTATACCTCTTGGTGACACCACAAAACCATAATTATTGGACAAGACATAAGTCTGACCCGATAAGGCAATTCTTAAATCTTTCTCCTATCTAAAATAATTATCATAGTATTATTGACTACTATCCAAAATCAATCTTATACAACATTCATGTCCCATTTCAAAAAAGTAGAGGTAAATAGAATATCATAGCACAGGACAGATACGAAAATTAGTTCAGTTTGATAACTGAAAAGCTGAGTTTCTGACGTTTGCTAAGCAGTCCCACAATCTGCTGGCCCTGTGCCACCACGGCCCAGTGCCAGCCCAATGTAGGGTCAGGCTAAAAATAGCAGCCAAGCAGCTGGAACACATAGGTCTTTGTGACCTCAACTTTTATTTCCCTAAATCAAGGGAGCTTGAAGGGGAGAGGACAACGGCTGGCAAAGAAAGGAATGGAATACACTCTCTAGGTTGGCATGTCCCACCCCTTTGGATTTCTTGTCTTTTTCCCTACCACACTCTCCTATTCCTCTTTCCCCGGCTCCATTTCCCATGCCCAACAAAGGAAGAGAAAGAGGACAGGCAACAGAGAAGGAGGAAAATGAAGAAAGAAACTGGAACTCTGAGGCAGGCTGGTGCAGAGGTTCCCCCATCTCCTACCCGCAAGTCTCACCTCATCATCACAAAGCAGCCACTGGTCATTTGAGTCCTCAGCTTTTTACCATGGTCTAGAGAAAAGATAAGACAAAAACTACAGAGGTGATAAGTATGGGAAAGAAGGAAGAAAGAATTAGAATAGGATATCTACAGTTCAAAATCCTAAATGCTAAAGGAAGCTTGAAGAATGCTTTAAAAAAAAAAACAAAATCCAGGACTTCTCTTGAAGTCTGGTGGTTGGGACTCAGCAACTTCACTGCTGAGGGCCTGGGTTCAATCTCGCTGGATGGTCCAAAATATAAAAAATTTAAATTAAAAAATAAGATCCTAAAGAAATAAGGTAAACTTATTAAAAAAAAAGTCCTCTCTCACATACATCTGATTACAAACTTATGATATTTGCATTTTAGGTATTTATTTTATTCAGAAAAACCATGACCATCTTCTTCATAGAAATAAGTTAATAAAAAGCTGTAGCAGGAACAAAGGCTCAACATAGCCAGTCTACAGCATTGCCTTCAACTTCTGCTAGCCTTTACCAAACAATCAACAGTGACACCAGAAGTTCCAGGCTTTGCCCTTTACACTGATATAATAAAATACCTATACTTCATTTATAAAAATGCTGATCACAGTCAGCAAATATTTAACAGCTATAAGGTGGCATATATAGCATTCTAAATTGTATTAATCTAATTCAGTTCAGTTCAGTTACGTCCGACTCTTTGAGAGTGTCCGACCCCATGAACCACAGCACACCAGGCCTCCCTGTCCATCACCAACTCCTGGAGTCTACCAAAACCCATGCCCATCGAGTCGGTGATGCCATCCAGCCATCTCATCCTCTGTCGTCCCCTTCTCCTCCTGCCCCCAATCCCTCCCAGCATCAGGGTCTTTTCCAATGAGTCAACTCTTCACATGAGGTGGCCAAAGTATTGGAGCTTCAGCTTTAACATCAGTCCTTCCAATGAACACCCAAGACTGATCTCCTTTAGGATGGACTGGTTGGATCTCCTTGCAGTCCAAGGGACTCTCAAGAGTTCAAGAGTCTTCTCCAACACCACATCACCAAAATCATCAATTCTTCGGCACTCAGCTTTCTTCTCCTACCAACTCTCACATCCATACATGACTATTGGAAAAACCATAGCCTTGACTAGATGGACCCTTGTTGGCAAAATAACATCTCTGCTTTTAAATATGCTATCCAAGTTGGTCATAACTTTCCTTCCAAGGAGTAAGCGTCTTTTAACTTCATGGCTGCAATCACCATCTGCAGTGATTTTGGAGCCCAAAAAAATAGTCAGCCACTGTTTCCCCATCTATTTCCCATGAAGTGATGGGATCAGATGCCATGATCTTAGTTTTCTGAATGCTTAAAAGCCAACTTTTTCACTCTCCTCCTTTACTTTCATCAAGAGGCTTTTTAGTTCCTCTTCACTTTCTGCCATAAGGGTTGTGTCGTCTGCGTATCTGAGGTTATTGATATTTCTCCCGGCAATCTTGATTCCAGCTTGTGCTTCTTCCAGCCCAGCGTTTCTCATGATGTACTCTGCATATAAGTTAAATAATCAGAGTGACAATATACAGCCTTGACGTACTCCTTTTCCTATTTGGAACAAATCTGTTGTTCCACATCCAGTTCTAACTGTTGCTTCCTGACCTGCATACAGGTTTCTCAAGAGACAGGTCAGATGGTCTGGTATTCCCATCTAAGAGAACTTAAATCTTGTTTCTGTAGACTCATTCAACGTACTATCTTCTTATGCACAGTTTCTGTGTAATAGCTTCTAACATTAGAGATCTGACATCAATTAACAATGAAAAATGCTTTAAGTAAACAGACAGACTGTTAAATATGGTAGGACCAGGTAGTGAGTAACTTGAATTTTAAGGACATTAATTCACTAAATGAGCTTCCAATTTATCTGACCAGCTTTTTCAGTTAGTAAGAGTTTAAATGTACTGACAGGTTATCCTGCATCCTTCCAATTAACATCCTTTCAATTACCTGTCTCCTTCAAAGAAAATTAAATCATTTTATTAGCACAAGAAATAGTATAATTTTTAATCATAACATTCAAAAAGTTATAAAAGATACATATATATGTGGCATGTATATTGCAATTAGATCTAACATGCAAGACATTCCTTTTTCAAAAGTTAGAGAAGTGTCTAATGAATGACAGTCAAAACCACCCAACACAACCATCTTCCAAAGCTGAAATTAATTCACAAAAGGCCTTTTTAAAATGTAGTTTTTCAAATCTTAAAATCACATTTTAAAAATACATGTTAAAAATCATAGCTCTGATCACAATTTAAAATTCTGGCTGCTGTGAAAAATCACTCTAGAAAGTAGCAAGAGACTATTATAAACATAAAGATGAACTTTCTAGAATAGTTAATGATGACGCATCATGAGTAATATTACTCAGAGGGTAAGAGTACCAGCCAGAGAGGCTGTGTCTGGCTCCATAATTTACCAGCCTATGTGACCTTGGACAAAAGTCACTTGCACTTTTTTCCCTATGCTTCAGTTTTCTCATCTGTAAAATTAGAATAATAAAAGTACCTAACTCCACAGTGCTGTTAAGAAATATAATGTACTTGGAGCAGTAACTGGCACATGGTTAAGTGTGCTGAAAGTGACTGCTATTATTATTGTTACTATTAGTAAATGTTACAGGAGTATTAAGAGGCTCAACAAAAACTATGTGCAGTTAAATAACGAAAAGCCCCAAATCACACAAGGTCTTTAAAAGAGATGTTAATCAAGTTCTGAGGCCACATCAATTATGTGAAAGAAGCGCATCTAGGAGTTATGTACACAGTACTATTTACTGATGATGAGGGCGGGGTACCACTGACAGAGACACTGAAAAATGCACAAAAACAGGCCAAAAACAAACACTAAGTCTGTGTTTTCATAAACATACTAAATTCAGAACAAACAAATTTCCTACAAGGTACTGACTTCTATTGTTCTATGTATTTTCAACTTCCAGTAAGTTCTGTATTACAAGGAGGTATGCATACAATGATGTAGATTCACACCAACTGTAATATAGTTTCATACAGTCAGCAATCATAATAACCAACTTCTCCTGAACTTTAATCTCATCATAGAACATCTCTACAATGTCCAAATGTCTACAAATGTTTACACTAGCATGCACTAAACATGCTAGAATCACTGCTTAACTGAAGTCATTAGAATCTGTTCTGAAACTAAAATGCTATCTAGAAAAAAAATACTTTCATAACACTAGATGAAATGTTAACCAAATAACCTCTCTAACATCAAAGTCAATTTATATTCAAGATATGCTTGTCCTGATTTTGGAGATTTTCTGAAATTTACCAAACGTTCCCAGCAAATTAAGAGGCAGTCTGTAAGTAGAAAAACAGAGATTCCACATTTAACTTTGCAATTTACTATACCTATCAGGACAAATTACTCAACGTGTCTGTGCCGTGGTTTTCTCATCAGCAAAATGGGAGAGGCTGGAACTGATCTTTACAAATCTCCAGAGCTCTACAGGTATATAATAACTACCACACAACAGTTTGGTATAAAGACAGCATCTCACCTGTTCGTATATTTAAGAAGAAACAGAAGGACGCACCTGCACACAGGGGTCACTGAACTATGCTTGGGGTAACGGTACTCAAATGACACCTACTTTCACTTGTCTTTTCCCTCACTTGGGAACATCACATTAGCTATAAACACATAAATGTATTTATTTATTGCAGAGAGTCAGGTATGACTTAGCAACTGAACAATAACAAAATAAATACTTGTAATATACGCTGACAGAAAACTAGTTATCACTTAAGAATTCTGTTAGCATACCCTTAGCAACAGAGTTCACTTACTATCAGCTGGAAGTCAACATTTAAGTTCAAAATGAAAAGCAGATTTTGCACTGCATCCTCTCCAAAGCTTGTTTTGGCCACCTTTTCTAGATCAAAAAAATTAAGGAAGCATCTTATTTTTAAAGAACTGAAAACCATGTACAAAGCATTTTCTCAGCAGAACACCCGGCATTGAAAGCAGAAAGTGGAAAGATACTCGGATCTTTTCAAACAAATCTAACTAATACACTTTATTTTTGAGACACTGGCTAGGATTGAGAAACAAAAGTCTCTTCTCATGGGACAAAACCATGTAACATATTTCTCCAAATTATCATTCAATACTGATTTCTCAGCAGGAGATGAGCCTTTCCACTCATTTGAAGGAAGAAATGGCTCATGTTTTCTAGTTTACAGTAATGTTCAAATATTTACATATATCAAAAAATTAATAAACCAAGAAAATTAAATTAGGTTTTTGTTGGGAAAAAGCACCATTCTTCAAACTATGTGATAGTAATTTGAAAGGTAATTAAAAACGGTTTTATGGGCTCTATGTAATTTACTACCATTTAAAAAATAGTCTCCTATAATCTGCTTTGTTCATAGATGTTTATACTTACCTATAATCTGACCTCTTTTGTAGGATATTTGCTCTCTTAAATATAACAGCTGAAGGTCAACAGCAGATCAAGTTTAATGATTGCCCCTATAAAAATTTCTAACACGAGTTTGTTTTATCATACACATAGGTAAGTTTTCTTAAAATAAAGATACCAAATTCACTTTCCATCACCGAAGAAAACTGATTTTCTAACACAAAAATATAAAGCACATCAGCTTTTGGAATTAGTACAGACCCATTTGAATAATTTTTAAAAGAACAACTTTCTTTTAAAAAAGCATCAGTCATTCCCTCACTGCCATCCTGTTCACTAAAGATATTACTAGTTGAAATCATGCATTCTTAAGTAAACTCTTAATATGATTTTGAGTAGAGAAGACATGCTAGCTTGTTATTTTTCCAGATGAAATATTTCAAGTTTGAATTGATAGTTATTGACTACCCCTCTGAAAAGAAAAGAAGCCAAGATAAAGGATAAACGGATAAACATCTTAACAATTGGCCAGGACATACTTAAAGACAATACTGACTTAGACTGCTCAATTAATGTCAATAATTGTTCTATTAAAGGAGGTGTTCCAAAAAATCCTGATGTTTTTAAAAGGAAAGGTATCCAAGTTTCGCATCTTAAGAAAGGATGAAATTCAATGCACGGTTGAAATAAAATAAGAGAGATGGTCTTTTCCTCAATTCCAGGGTGTACTCAGAATGGGGAGGGGGGAGATGGCAAGAAATTAAAGACTGCAGCAGGAGTAAAAGTATTTACTTAATTCAAACCTGCAGTTCCCACCTTCCAGTACTGTTGAAATCTTTTGGCTAGGAAAAGTACTCTGTCTACCAAATGAACACTTCAAATTTCTTCACTGGACCAGTACTAACCATCAGAGAACTAAGTATCACAAAAATTCAAAGCTTTTGTCACTTAAAATTGAAAACTGAAACTCCCTCAGACCAATGCTGAGTCCATGAGATGCTCAAATACTTTCGAAAACTCAATTACAAGCAAACGAAACAACTCAGAGAGGAAGACAATAAGGAAAAAACACATATATGCACTAGTTTCAAATTTTCTTCTTTTGTGTAATTTTTCATTAACCAGAAGACTTAACAAGTATAGGTTCTGATTCAAATTTGTTCTGTATCATTAAACTTGGAAATACATTCAATAAGCTGTATCATCATCAATAAACAAAACACCTAACTCTGAAAGTGCATTCAGAATCGCACCTTTATACAATAATCTCTGGTCTGTAAAAGAAAATCAAAATACTCAAAGGCCAACTAATTAGCCTCAACTAAGTTAGCTGATTAAAATTTTAACCACCCTAAATCTAGTATCTAATACTTATCCCCTTTTACTGCCTTGCTACTCCCTAAATCATGAAATTTAAATAAATCTGAAAAGACCATGAGAATGCTTACCAGTGTTAACGTAACTCTTCTCCCAAAAGTAACCAGCAAAAAAAAAAAACCAAAAAAAAAACTTCCTTTTAAAACTCAGCTCCTTCCTTCTACAAAAGACTAGTTTCTAGTTTTGTTTAGACATTCCTTGCTTTAAATAATTGTTCAGTCACAAATAAGGAAACGGTGTTTCAAAACAAAAAAAAAGAAAACTAAGTGTACACCAGGTCTTCAGAAAGGAGACACACACACACACATACTCCAAAACAAAAAATATGCATTCATTAAAAAACACAAGGATAATTTTTCTAAGATTTATTACAAAAATATATGCATCTAATTTTAAGAAAAATCCAACCATAAGTTAATACAATGAAAAGTAAAATTCTCCCCAAAACTGTGCCCATTCATCTGCCCTTCTCCAAAGATAATCACTATTCAATGGTTGCTTGGGTAGGCTTTCCAGACATCTTTATAACACCAATATGCAAGTCTGTCTTTGTTTTCAACAGAAACTGCAGTGTACTACATAAACAGTTGATTTGTTTTCAAATGAAACATGTTGGTCACTCCTACTTGTCAGTATATAAAAATTTACTTTGTTTTTTGGTGGTTGCATAGTATTCCACTGAGTACTTCTTAACCAGTTCCCCTCTGATAGAAATTTAGACTGAGTCCAGCTTTTCAGTTGCAAACCGTACTGCAATGAGCATCACCCACCGTACTGAACATCTCTGCACACTGATATCAATACATCTATAAAATAAATTCCTAGAAATGACACAGAAAGACTGAGTGCAGCATCAGGGAAGGCAGCATCCCATTCTCCCACCTCCTCAAGCAATTCTGGGTAATATCTACCCGTGAGTCAGTGTGGTAGATGAAAACAGCTTTCCATTTTTGTCTCTTGTATTTAAGATGAATATATTTATTAATAATTTGCATTTCTTTGTGAAATGTCTATTTTTCCTACCAAGTTCTTCATCTCTCTTTTTCCCCAAATTTCAGGAATTATCTGCCAGCCTTTGGTCAAAGATGCTGCAAACAACTACACCAGTTAGTTGCCTAACTTGGTCCATCATGTTTTCAGTCCTACAGAAACTTCGAGATTTTTTTTAAATCAAGTAACTTGTATCTGTCTTTTCCTTTACAATTCAAGTTTCAGGCCCCATTAGGAACACTCTTTTCCAGGATTCCCTTGTAGCTCAGTAGGTAAAGAATCTGCCTGCAGTGCAGGAGACCTGGGTTTGATCCCTGGGTTAGGAAGATCCCCTGGAGAAGCAAATGGCAATCCACTCCAGTATCCTTGCCTGGAAAATCATGGCAGACAAGCCTGGTAGACTGCAGTCCGTGGGGTCAGAAAGAGTCGGGCATGACTGACACTTACTTACTTTTCAGGCAAAAATTTTTGTGGAAAATTCGTATGTGACTTCTAAACCATTACTCAAATACTGTCAATTATATTTACATTCAAGCACCTTCAGCATTAGCTCCCTTCCAATATATCATTAGTTAACAATAATAAGCTAACAATGCTTTCTCTAAAACTTCCCTTAATCAACTGATGAACAGCTCTGCACCAATTAAATACTGCTTACAACTACTACTCAAATATTTAATTTTTTTCCTTTAAACTTCTTCTTAAAATCTAGGGGTTGAAAAATAACCAAGAAAGTATGTTTAAATACTGGGAAGTCCCAATTCTCTGCCCCTCAATCCTTAAGTAATCTTCAACATTGTAAGTGCAAAATAAAGTCCAGCAACTAGACTGTCTGTATTGTAGCTGTAATTTAGTCATCTCTACAAAAGTCAATGAATACTTCCTGTACAAACAAACTTGTAATTCTGCAATACCAGAAAACTGCTTATGATGCTATCAACACATATTCTGTTCTTTTCCATTTCAGGTTATGAAGGGGAAAAGACTTCTACCTCAAATCACAAAATTATAAAATAAGCTTCATGTTAGTTCCAATTCAAACCACCACTTAGAGCTGAATTAGATGGTTAATCTAGCCACTCTCTCTGTTCTTCATCAAGGGGAAAAAAAAAAAATCCTGGTCATAAGTTTTCTATCTCACAGTGCCAGCTGCCAGGCATTTAACAGCCTTCCATCTCTACACCGACTGGCACAACAAGTAATACAACTTGGAAGTTAAGGAAATTGGCAGAACACGGAGGGGAAAAAAGAATTTTTTCCACCATTTGTACAGCACTTGTTTAGCACGTATGTAAGTGTTTCCAAAGGGGTGGTCAACTCTTCAAGCTATATGAGAAGCATCATCCTACTTCACATCAACCACTGCCAACTCCATTCAGTGGCCTCCTTCCCCTCTGGGGACTATTCAGAAAGTTACTATTTTCTTTTACAACTCACCCAGGCCTCTTCACCAATGAAAGCAGGCAAGGCCCACGCTGTGTGTCTGTCTCCTAGAGAAGATTGCATCTTTTATTTATCGTCCCTTGGCTTTATTTTCACAGTGAATTCCTGGCTTAAATGCAATCAGCCAAGAAACCCTCCCTATGTGCTCTCCTGTCATTCCTCATTGCTTGCAAGCAGAGTCAAGCACAGAAGGGGGAAAAAAAAACTCAGCATTGCCAGCCAAGCCATAAAAACTCACAAACTAGTTTGTTATACTGAGATACCATGGATGTGCTTCAATCCATTTCAACCAGGCAGGAAACAAGGGGAGGAGGGGTATAACTTGAAAGAATGTTAATTAGATTTTTTTTTTTAAAGGATAGATGGATAGCCTCAGAAGTTAAACCCCCCTCCAGACATAAGGAAAGGGTGTCTAACCTAGAAAAGGCAACACTGGGGGCGACCTTTAGAAATAAATGACCATGCAAAAAATCACGTTCACAGATTGCATTAGAATTCAAATTAACCAGACAGGATTAAAACAAATCTTAATTCTCTCTTGGGGCCCCACCCAGACCCCTACCCGACTCCCAAAGAGAAGGATAAAAGGAACTGACTACGGAAAGACAAGATTAAATTAAAAATCAGAGACAGTGATGCTGCCAAATCTCTCCCCATTCATTAGGAACTGCGTTCACCACGACAATTTAAACAGACAGCACTATAAAAGGGGGGTAGAAAAATACGCCGTTTTGCAATCAGGAGAAAAATACGAGGAAAGGGGAGTTTCACTACAGCATTGTTCTTTTCCGTCTTGCTCAAACATCCCCAGCGCTACAGCTGGAAAAAAAATATCTGACCAGAAAGACACACTGGAGGGTGGGGGGAGCGGGGAGCACCGAGAAAGCTTTTAAAACTCGGTATTTGAGAAAACTCTCATGGTCTGTCAGAGAAAGAAGGGCTGTGCAGCTTTAAGTCCTTCTCTCGCCTTTGTCAATATCTTCTACTTTACAAGCCCTGAAAAGAAATAAAGAGACTCTTTTGTTTGGTTTCCCCTTTTCGGAGGGTGACAGAAAACTGAAAGGGGCACAAATAAGCCTGAAAACGAGAACAAAGTGCGGGGTCGTGCCCGACTGCCAGGCGGTCCGCGCCGGGAGGGACGCGGGCGCTGACGCGAAGCCCCTCCGCCTCGCGCTCCGGCCGCCGCCGGCCGCGAGCGCCCAGCCTGTCGCAGCTCCCCGCGGCTCGCACGGAGCAAGACCCCCGGCCCCCTCCCCGGTGCAAACCGAACTCCGCCGGCAGGAGCTCCGGCTACGGCGCGGTCCCCCGGTAAGGGGAAGAGCCAGCTGCCACGGGCCCGGCTCGCACCCTTTGACTTGGCGGGCGTCCTCGGGAGGAGAGATCCCTCAGGAAAGGGGTCCAGCCTGACGCCCGCGCACCCCGAGACGGAGAGGCGCGGAGGGAAGGGCATTTAAATCCCGGGGCGGCCGGCGGAGCTCGCCCGGACCAGCCCAGACGCCGCAGCGACTCCCCCGCCCCCCGGAACGCCGCGGCCGCCAGCCCGTCGAAGCCCTGAGAGGAGCGGCCGCCGAGTGGCATTAAAATGTATTTCCCTCCCCTCAAATGGAGAGGGCGGGGAAGGTGGGTGCAGAGGAGAAAGACCGGCGAGTGACAGACAAGGGGAGAGATGAGGCAGAGCGCAGAGCGCGGCCCGGCCGCCGGCTCGGCCCCGGCCGGCATTGTCTGTGCGGCCCGCGCCCCCTCCCCCGCCCCGCACGGCCCCACCACAGACACCCTCCGCCCGAGCCCGGCCGGCCGCCCGCGCCTTTGTCCACATTCACCCCCCAAAACGGGTCAGCAGCTCTCCAGGACGCGCTCCCAGGGAGAAGGGCGGGGAACGGAGCGGGCCGGGGACACCCGACACCCACCCGGCGGACCCCGCGGAGGGGCGCGTCCTGCTGATTCATTTCCCACTCGCGCTGGCCCGTCCGGGGAGACAGGGGGCGGGGAGGGGCGGAGAGGAAATGGGCGCTTCGTTCAGAAGGACTGTCCCGGCCAGTGAGGGCATCGGGCGGGGTGCGGGCGCGCGCTGCGCTGAGGGGCTGCCCAGAGGGGAGGGGGCGGACGCCCCCCCCCCGAGAGACTGACGGACGGACAGACGACCCCGCGACTGCCCCGTGACTCACCGACTTGCAGGACGTTGTCGACGCAGCCGCTCTCCAGCAGCGCGATGCCCCGGCGGAAGGGCAGCCGTGTCTCGTCGCCGCCGTCCGCCGGCCCGGCGGCCCCCACCGACGGGGCCCCGGCCCCGGCGGCGGCGGCAGCGGCGGCGGCGGCAGCGGCGGCGGCGGCCGAGGTGGCGGCCGGCGAGGACGAGGAGCCGCCGCCGCCCGCGCCGCCCGCGCCGCCGCCCGCGCCGCCGGGGCCGCCGCTGTCGTCGCCGGGGCCGCCCGCGGCGCCGCCGCCGGTGTTGAAGGACGAGTACATGCAGATCTCCCGCTCGCTGCGGGGGAAGGACCAGTAGACGATGCGGCGCTGCACCGGCTCCGGGATGCGCTCGAAGCGCTCCTCCACGCGCTGGAACGGCCACTTCTCAGCCACCTTGCGCGCCGCGATGTCCAGCAGCGACTCAGGGCTCTGGGTCTTGCCCGGCGGCAGCAGCCCCAGCGCTGCGCCGCCTCCGCACGCCGCTGCCGCCGCGCCGCCCGCCCGCGGGCCCGGCCGACAGGCAGAGCTGTAACCGCCACCCGCTCCTCCGCCGCCGCTGCTGGCCCCGCCGCCGCCGCCGCCGCCGCCCGGCCGGCAGCAGAGCCGTTTCGCGGGAGGAGGCTGCTGTCCGCGCTCCGCCATGACCGCGCCGCTTCTAACCCGACAGCGGAAGTGCCGGGACCCTATAAACGGCACAAGGAAGCGCGACACGCACACGCCGCCGCGACGCCACGCTGCCATCTAGGGCCCGCCGCTCCTTGTACGGGCACAAGAGGTGGGGCCTTCGCCGTGACGTCGCGGCCGAGGCGGGGCACCGATAGGGGGACCTAGGGCCAAGGGCGGGGCCTATGCAAATCACTGGGCTGAAACATAAATAGAGCACTCGGCGGACACGGGGGTAGCGGGGGTGGTGGGGTTGGGTGCCCGCTGGGTTGTGAGAATGTCAGGCTGCTGTGACGCGGGGGGCGGGGCTCAGGCGGGGTTCCCGGGGGAGGGGGCGGGCCGCCCGGCGTGGCCTAGGGTGCAAGGGTCTCTGCGCCCCCTGCCTGCTCAACTTCCACCTCCAATTCCCTGCCTCCCTTTGATGTCCCGCAAGTGAGGACGCGCCTCGTGGGTCTCTGCGGGGAGGGAAGAGTAGATGGGAGGTGAGCAGGGGAGAGGGGTCCGGGTAAGTGGGGGGCGGGACCCTGAGTCGAGGCCCCACCCCCACCCCCGCCAGAGCCGGCCCGCCGGGGGAAAAGCCTCTGGGCGGAGGAGGCGCTTTCAAAACAAAGAAATGCGGCGTGGAACCCGGGGGACTGGGGTGGTGAGGAAGGCGGAGGAGGTGCGGCGGAGGCCGCCTGCTTCCCCTCCAGTCAGCCCAGAGGAACTCCCCCCACCCCAGCCCGGGCTGCGGCTCCGGAGAAGAGGGAGGAGGCTGCGGTAGTCGGCTGTTTTCCATTTCACTTTTGCAGACCAAGGCGGAGAAGAGCACCAGCTCCGCTGCTCCTCTTGTCTGCAGCGCGCTCAACCCCGAGCGAGTCTCAGCTTCCGCTCAGTCTCAGCTTCCAAGCTTGCCAAAGTGTCCGAAAACGCGCAGAGCGCTCGGAACCTGTCCCGCAGCTGTGCGACGCGCGTCTGGAGCTGGCCGCAGCTGCCCCGCCCTCACGCGCCTTCAGCCCCGCGGGCGGGGATGCCGGCTCCGCCGCCGCTCTACCGGGACCCTGCTCCAGGCCCGGGCGTGCTCCGGTTCGAGGTGGAAGGCACACCCGGGGTAGTGGATTTAGCAAACACACCTTTGTGAGTACACACGACACGGGCGCGCGCGCACACACCCTACAGGCGCGCGCGCACAGTCCAGCCGGCTGCAGACGGCGCGCCCCGGCCGTTCGGCGGCGGATTGTGGCTGCGAGCGCACTCGGTGCGCCTTTGGGTCCACGGCCAGCCTCGGCCCCAGGCTGCGGGGAGCCCTGGCGCTCGGGACGCACGCCGGGCTCTCTGCCGCCCTGGCGGCGCCCGAATGCCCCATCCTCCCGGGACAAGGCTGCGTGGGGGCGGGCGGGAGGAGAGCGCAGCTTGATGGGGCCGGGGCGCCGGTGAAGGCAAAGAAGCGAGTCCCCTGTGAACCAGGAACGCTGCAGACATTGTTCTTCGTACTCTCCGGGGCTCGGTCGAATGTGGGTCCAAAACACAGCCTTAATTATCACGTTAGAGACATCCCTACTCTTTGCCTTGGCTAATGTTTTTCCTGTAAACCATGCCACTGATACTGTCGCTATTTTAGAAGATAAACCGTATCTCCTTTGACACGTTCGCATCTTTTAAGGTTATTGGCTGATACCACATGCCTGCCTTGTTGCCTGAATTTAAAGAGAGAAGAGCGCTCCCGAGTTTTCAAGAAAATCGCCCACTCAGGGCCGAGGCCCCGGAAACCTCGAGCTCCAGGTCTTGGCTCTTCCCCTCTTCGGGCCTCACCAAGCCCCAGGCTGCAGGTCCCTAAGGGACCGGATGCTGGCCGACTTTCCGCAGCTGCCTAACTTGTAAGGAAAATTTTGGTGACAGTATGTTTTTGTATATCCATCTGGTATTTTTCTGGGCACCTCCTCAATGCTTAGGAAAAGGCCTGGGTAGAAAACTGGAAGACTATCTTACGGGCAAAAGGGAGGCGGGAAGGTTTTTCCTTCAGTTTTTTTTTATTTCTAAATTTCTTTTAAAAAATTAAAAATTTAATTAAAAGTATATATATATGATAGAAAAAACTAAGTCGAAAGTAAAATGTGGTTTCCATTCTGTCTTCAAACACAGCCATGATAGAACTTAGGTTTATGTAATATTGTGTCGATTACTAAGGATTTTCATACACATACACACAGAATCTTGGAACTGCAAAGTGAAAGATGACAAATCTCATATCCCCAGACAGGGTAAGTGACTCATTCAAGCACCTACCAGGTGTTGGTGGAAGAAATTAATTCATACTGAGTGAGAAAGTGGATTCCTTTGGAAGTGCCTAACGTTTAGAGATCTTGATTTTGTTTTGAACCAAGGAGACTGGATTTACGGCATTGTCCTACATGAGAGGAACTTCATTTAACTGTTCAAAAGTGAGTCCAGAGCCACCAGCTCAGCTTTCCCCCCTTTGTAGTCTCTTAACTGAGACCAGCTCTCCCGCTCTGTCCTCCTTCCTCTGGTTCCCTGAGACTCTCCTGATCTTACAATGTCTCCAACTTGTCTTTCTCTGCCTTGTTTTGGGGTTTCTCTTCCTCCAAACTTTAATGTGCACCCTGCCCTACAGCCTAGGAGGGTCCTCTTCTTTATTTTTAGTGGCCCACACTTTGGAGAGCTTCCACCATTTGCAGCTCCCAGCATGGTCTCTGCTTCAGCTCACTTCTTGCTGGTGGTCAGCTCCCTTTTCCATTGCCACCTCAAACCCAAAGTTCCACATTTCCCTGGAAACCAGGCTCTCTTCCCCTAGACTGTTATTATAGTTGCCACTTGTTCATAGGCCACCAAGATTTTTTCCTCTTTGCCTGCAACTCTCATACAGGTTTACTTGCCGAGTTCTCTCTCCTGGCCCCTCTTGCTTAGTCACTTATTCCTCCTCTTCACACAGCCTCCTCACTGGTGTGTCTGTATAACCTTTCCTCATGCAAATCCTCCTCCACCCAGCTGTTATGCTTCCTAAAGTATAATTCTGATGGTATCACCCTCCTGCTCAAGTCCCTTTAAATGACTCCCTGCCACGTAGGGAAAGTCCAAATTCAGGTCTGATCTTGACCAAACCCAACTTTCCAGCCTCATCTTTTGCTAAAATCTAACAGACCTTCCAGGTCCCAGACAGGAACGTTGTTAAATCCCATCAGGACTTCTCCCAGCTCCCTAGATGACTTCCCAGCTTCCCCAGTCTGCACATTTGCTCAAGATGTTCCTGTTGGTGGTAACAGAGACATTCTTTCTCCCCATAGAACTTGTCAAATTCCTACCCTTCCTTCCAGGACTGGCTCAAATGCCACTTCCTCTGGGAAAACCCACCTGGATGTGTGAGCTCTCTCTCCTCAAGCTCCTCTGACACTTTGGATCTTCCTTGTGACATTTATACCATTCTGCCAAGGGTCACACTTGCTGGAGCCATTCATCTTCTCTTCCCTGCTTAGAAAGGCTCTGAGGGCTGGGATTATGCCTCAGCCATCTCTGTGGTCCCAGGTGCCCAGCACTGCACTGCAAGGCTTCCATCTCCCCAGAGGTCAGATGCACTCATGAGTCAAGAAAGAAGTGCCAATATGTCATCTTTGGCTAGTTCTTGTGCCGCTCTCATGTTTGAGGTATTTACAATGTTTTTTTCCTGGTGTTCATAGAAATCATTACTAAATTACTTCTAATTGCCCTTTTCAAACAGGTGCCAACCCTAGGGACCAAATCAGGGCTAAAGGCCTCTGGTTATGCTGAAATGTTTAACATTAGGCAATGGTAGGAAATCAAAGTACAGAAAGTCTTCAGCTTCCCAAATGCAGTGATTCATCACATCACACCACAGCACATGGCCAGTGTGGTCAGGAGCTGGGCTTTTAGGCAGACTTCATAAACAGAACTCCCTGTAGCTAAACTGATAGAGAGACACCCTCTCCCCCAGCACCATACCAAGCGCCTGGCCTGTTGCTCTTGGCTGCATCAATAGATGAATAGCTAAGGATTTATTTGAAAGGAGCAGTGGCAGCCTATCTAGACATCTGTCATGACTTCTCTACCTGTTGTTAAGAATGAAAATTGGAATTAAGTTCAATAGAGATGTATAAAATTCCTGGAGCAGTGGGTTTTAAAGAGAGATCCTTAGAGTACCCCAGAGCATTGCACACAGTTTTGGAGCTGGGAACCAGAAACTGACACACCGTTACTCCCCATGTAAGTCGTCTTCACACTCAAGTTTGAAAACTACTATTTGGTGGCAAGAACTTCACGCAGCCCTAACACTTAGGAGGAGGCTTGCAGAAGGAAAAAATGGCTTTGCCTCATCATTATTGCTAGTCGTCTCAGCAAATTAAGAGATTAATTTTCCAATAATAGGAAGATTTGAAGATGTGAGAATTAGATCTAAGGAACTTTAAGTCACTTGAAGATGGACACAGCTATTCCCACTTCCATGCTTTTCCTTGTACTGGGATATACTTTTTATATTATAACGAAAGCCAAGTATTAATATGTTCCCTGGGATATAATTAAATTGTTTAGGGAGAAAGAAAAGCCTAAAATAGTTAGCCTATGAATCGGGATTATTCTCCTATTCAGTAGAATAACAGAGAATTCTAGGTGCCTAAAAAAGAGTAAAGAGTGAGATATTAGAGATGACACTTCATTCGGACAAAATGTTCAAAACCAGGGGACAGTGCCAAAAAGAATCTCCCTAATCAATCATTTCCACCAAGTAGATTCTTGGGCAAAATAAGAAGCGGGCAGGGAATGATCAACCCAGAACTGATCAATTTAAAACAGTTGTTCTGTCTCTGAAGACAGGAAAGTTTTGATCTGTTTCAACTGTTAAATTTCAGAAAATCAAACCACTGATATCTCGCTATTATTATTGTTTGATTATTATTATCTAGAGGTTTTATAAACAATAACTCCTTTGATGCCCCAGTCCCCCATGCCCCCCCATGTTGCGTCCACCCCTGTCCCAGCACAAGTAATGAATGAAGAAACTGAAGCTCAGAGAAACTAACCAAAGGTTATTCAGCTCCAGTCTGGCCAAGCAGGGATTCAAGTTCAGTCTGTCTGATGATAAAGTCAGATCTTTCCCCATTATCTATCACTTCCCAGACTTGCCAGATTATAAGAACAGCCCTACATACCTGTTTAAAATATAGATTTCCTTTAGGGCTCCCCTAGAGAGGGCTAGGGTGGGACCTTGAATCTCTTTTGTTTGTTTTGCTATTGTCGTGTTTTTTTGTTTTTTTTTTTTTCAATGTATGCCCTAGATTATTATCCAGAATAGGCAAGTTGGGAAACTTCATCATTCTGTGGCCACATTATCACTTACTAACCCATAGTTTCTTTCTTTAGGAAGTAACCTTCTAGAATTTGCTACAATTAAAAAGAAAGTGTATGCAACCACTGATCAACCAACCAATCTTTTCCATCCTATTTCTAAGAACAGTATACTCTGTTAAGACAAAAGTCTTTAAAGTTACAATCTGGGTTTTTCAAAAGTAAATTGTTACATCTCAACTTATACAAAAAAATCAGGTTGGCAATTTGCTTATAAGTTAATTTGCTTCAAATTTTAATTTGAACATTAATTCCACCCCCCAGAAGTAAAAGTGTTTGCTTTTGTTGAATATTAGATAATCTACTCTTGTTAATTTTTAGCAAAAATACGTTAGTGTAAAGATAGTCTGTGTACCATTTCAGTATTGTGAAAACTGACCAGAGTGTTACCATTCTGCTATTCATTCCAATCCAAAGTGCAGTGGTGAAGATCTTATCAGATGAAGCCATTTCGGAACTGGAATGTTTAACAGAGCTTCAACATGACTTGGAACCTAGTGATAGCCAAAAGAAATAGGAAATGCCATGTTTAATTATAGCTCTTAGTCTTTCCCTTTTTTTAATAACTGTAACTTAAAAAAATTTTTTTTTATTGGAATATAGTTGATCATCATGCAAAATGCCAGGTTGGATGAATCACAAGTTGGAATCCAGATTGCCAAGAGAAACATCAACAACCTCACATATGCAGATAATAATACTGTAATGGCAGAAAGTGAAGAGGAACCAAAGAGCCTCTTATTGAGGGTAAAAGAGTTGTGTGGAAAAGCTGGCTTAAAACTCAACATTCGAAAAACTAAGATCATGGCATCTGTTCCCATCACTTCATGGCAAATAGAAGGGGGAAACGTGGGAACAGTGACAGATTTGATTTTCTTGGGCTCCAAAATCTCTGTGGATGTTGACTGCAGCCATGAAATTAAGAGACACTTGCTTCTTGAAAGAAAAGCTATGACAAACCTAGACAGGGTATTAAAAAGCAAAGGCATCACCTTGCCGACAAAGGTCCATCTAAGTCAAAGTTATGATTTTACTAGTACTCATGTACAAATGTGAGAGTTGGACTGTAAGGAAGGCTGAATGCCAAAGAATTAATGCTTTCGAATTATTGTGCTGGGGAAGACTCTTGAGAGTCCCTTGAACTGCAAGGAAATCAAACCTATCAATCCTAAAAGAAATCACCGTGAGTATTCATTAGAAGGACTGATGCTGAAGCTGAAGCTCCAATACTCTGACCACCTGATGTGAAGAGCTGACTCATTGGAAAAGACCCTGATTCTGGGAAAGATTGAAGGAAAAGAGGACAACAGAGGATGAGATAGTTGGATAGCATCTCAGACTCAATGGACATGAGTTTGAGCAAGCTTCAGGAGATAGTAACGGACAGGGAAGCCTGGCATGCTGCAGTCCATGGGGTCCCAAAGAGCTGGACACAACTTAGTGGCTGAACAACAACAATAACTGATTTACAATGTTGTGTTTCAGATGTACTGCAAAGTAAGTGAGCTATACATACACATATATCCATTCCTTTTTTCTTTTTTAGATTCTTTTTCCATATAGGCCATTACAGAGTACTGAGTAGAGTTCCCTGTGCTATACACTAATAAGAACTGTGTCTATGTCAATCCCAATCTCCCAGTTCATCCCTCTCCACCCCTTATCCCCTGGTAACCTTAAATGTATTTTCTACACCCATGACTCTACTTCTGTTTTGTAAATGAGTTCGCTTCTGCCCTTTTTTCCCTTCTAGGATTCCACATGTAAGTGGTATCTAATGATATTTGTCTTTCTGTGTCTGTCTTACTTCACTCAGTATGACAATCTCTAGTTCTATCCATGTTAACTGTAAATGGCATTATTTTTTTCTTTTTAGAATGGCTGAGTAATATTCCATTGTATATTTATACCACATTTCTTTATCCACTCCTCAGCTGATGGACATTTAGGTTGCTTTCCTGTCCTGGCTATTGTAACTAAATGATGCAATGAACATTGGTGCACATGTATGTTTTTGAATTCTGGTTTTCTCTGGGTCTATGTCCAGGAGTGGGTTTGCTAGGTCATATGGTAGTTCTGTTTTTAGTTTTGTAAGGACTGTCCATACTGTTCTCCATAGTAGCTGTACCAACTTACATTCCCACTAACAGTTTAGGAGGGTTCCATTTTCTCCACACCCTCTCCAGCCGTTACTGTTTGTAGATTTTTTGATGATGGCCATTCTAACTAGTGTGAGGTGGTATTTCATTGTAGTTTTGATTTGCATTTCTCTAATAATTAGTGATGTTGAGCATCTTTTCATGTGCCTTTCAGCTATCTACATGTCTTCTTTGGAGAATTGTCTGTTTAGATCTTTCGCCCATTTATTGATTGGTTTATTTATAACTGTAACTTTTTAGTAAGTATTTTATTAAGCTTGTCATAAAATAGAAGAATACTATTCAGTTGAATAATGTAAAAAATACTTAAAATTTCCATATTTATCTATATCAACTGGAGAAAGAACTCCCAGTTTTAAACATTGAAAAGTAACACTATAAAAAAAAAATCTTAGAAAATTAATGATTTCCTCAAAATTGCATCAATCTACCAATTCAGTCTTCATAGATATCTCTGATAGGTGAGATAGCAGGAGAAAAACATGTATAAAACATTAAATGCTATGGTACGAACATATTCCCTGGGGAGACAAAAGATGCTCTGACATACATGAAGGATGTATCTGCGGAAAATAATGTCACCCCTCAAATCATTTCATAAACACATAGCAGGAGCATTTTCCAAAGTGATCAAACAGTATTTTATTCATTCTCATTCCCATCTGGAGGAAGTAAAGACATACAATTCAGACAACCAAGTAACTTTAGGGGGCACCTTATGCCTAGATAAAGATTATTTGCATTTAAGAGACAAACATGAAAATTAAGGTTAAAAATGTGAAAGCCAAACTTTATAATGTACTTATTAAGGGCATTTTATCATCTACAATATTTTTAAATATTCAAGAACTCATTCCTTGTCAAGAATAGCAACATGACAATTCCGATATGAAAAGTGTCACTTCCAATGACTTCGTTCAAACCCAGAATTAAATATCTTGTGAAATGAAGCAGTCTCAGCAAAAGCTGGTATGTCAGATATTTTTGCAACCTGAAATCTGTATTAACTAACACCTCCGCAGAGCTACACTACAGTAAAAACTATGGTTATGCAGAACCTCTTTCTTTGTTATTTTTGGCTGCACTGGGTCTTCCTTGCTACTTTGTTTCTCTAGTTGTGGGCAGTGAAGGCTGCTTTCTAGCGGTGGCACAGGGCCTCTTATTGCCCTGGCTTCTCTCGTTGCGGTGCAAGGGCTCTAGGGTGAGAGGGCTCAGTAGTTGTGCCATGCTGAATTAGTTGCCCCACCTCATGTGTGGTCTTCCCGGACCTGGGTTCAACATGTGTCCCATGCATTGGCAGGCAGATTCCTCACCACTGGTCAGTGAGGGAAGTCCTTGAAGATTTATTTCTCAAGTACCAAAGCTTCTTAAAAAATCTTAAACCTGTAGGCTGGAAATCGTCTAATGTGACATACCTCCTTGACTTCTTAAGCATAAAGTCTCACTATAAACACAATGATGCCCTCAAGAGCGACTAAGGCATGCAAGACAATTTGTCCACAACTAAAAGCTGAGACTACTTTTATTCTTTCTTTCCTTTATTTCTTCTTTGCTTTTTTTTTTTGTTTTTATGTCTTTTTTTTCCCTCAGTTTTTTTGGTCTCTACAGTTGTGCTGTCCCCTGTTACTTTTAATTATTGTCATATAACCTGTCCCTCCTCCATTTCTGTGTTGTTTCTTCACATTCGGTGTGGCTTTCTGGAACCCAGAAAACCCACTTGCTAGAATTGTAAGATAAAAATCAATTACGTTCTTAATGAGGACATCCCCTCTGGTTAAAATATGCAGTCTGTGTCACATTTAATTTGGTTTCTTGCAGACTTTCTGGATGGCAGGTAGGTGACAAAGAGAAGGGTATTAGATGGTCAGACTGGCTTCTGAGGGGTTAATATATGGTGATACTTGAAATTCTTAGTGATGGCTCTGAGGTGCCTATTGAATGATAGCATATAAAATAATATATCTTGAGTATGATTTAGGTTTAAAGTCTTCATAAAATTATAATCCTCTGAAACTTGGTGGTTCACATCTGGAATTTATGACAATATCCTGCCGGATTTCAGATAAAGCAGAAGCTGCCATTCCCAGATCACGGAGAAGAAGGGCCTGTCATGCATTCGTGTTACAGCTTGAGTTCCCCCTGGAGTGAGGAGGGAAAGAGAATAAAATCTTCAACAAGCCCACCCCACAAGACCCGAGGCTGTGCAGGACCCGGTTCCTGCTCATCTCTCCAGCTGGCCTCGCCCCAAGTTCATTCCCCTCACTCTCTGGGGTCCTGCCAACGCAGGCTGCTCAGGCCTGCTTTCGGTTCCTTGAACACTTGAGGCTCACTTCCCCCAGAGGCCCTTTGCCCAAGAGTTCCCACTGCCTGGAATGCTCTCCCTCCCCAGGCCTGGCAGTCCCTGCCGAGTTTCCTCCTACTCAGCTTAATCATACTTCCTTAGGAAGGCCTGGCCACTCTGACAGGTCAACTCTGCCTATTACACACTTGTAGCTAGTGCACTTCCCCTTGGAGCCCTTCGAGAGTTGCCATTTTTCATTTAGTTGTGTGTAGGACTGATTACCTAGAAAATAGTAGGTGCTCAGGAAGTATTTGTTCATCCCGTAGAAAGGAGGGAGCAAGGGCACCCCAGCCAGACTGGCCTCCTCACCGTGGTTAACATCCTGACCTGCCAGGAGAGCACTTTCTAACCTCTTCCTTTCACTGGATTACTGCCAAGGCCCGTGGGTCTCTCCTCTTTCAAGAAAAGAATAAAACCCACTCCATGAACGTGCGGCTGCATGCCGTGAGTCTATTACTACAAGGACATCATGGCATTATTCCAAGCAAAGAAATAAGAAGCAAATCTTCCCAACAAATTTCAAAACATTTGCCACACTGTCATACATGCTCTCTTTAACATTTGTCTCTTGTTAATTTTATTTGTCTGGCTTTTGTCTCAAGTTTTGGCAATTTCAAGTGTTCTGGTTGCTGTGGGATGAAGAAATAATGATCTCTTAGAGACTGAGGGGGAAAATAGCCACTTTGGGGGGGTTTTAGAGTTTCTCCCCTTTGATAGTATTCATGAATTGACAGAACATTGATTTGGAGGCAATGCTTCTGTGACATCAACCAATATTTATTTTTGTGCCTATAATGTGCCAGGCATTGTTCTCTGCCAAGAACACCTCTACTTCCAAACTGTTACATTAAAGATACATATGCCCTCTCCCAGGCTTCTTAGGATTATCTTTAAGACAAGTTCAAATTGCTGAGCGAGAACTGTTAGCTCTGAATGAGAACCTTTACCATCTTTCTTCTAAACATCTTTATAACACTTCAACTAAATTTTAAAACATATTTTAGAAGTCTTTCTGACACATGGGAAACTAGGTTATGAAGAACTACACTATATATACATTGTCGATTTTATTTTTTCCTTTGCTATTTCATAGGTAGATAAAAATTTCTTAACTTTCAGAGCAAGAAATAAACATTAGCTGTTGCCTCTTTGTTGTTGTTCTGTAGTCTTAATAGCTGTAGTCTGAATAGTTTTAATAATTAAGTCTTCCACAGAAAACTTGACCAATAATAACAGAAAAGTTTGAAAACTCTGGAAAATGAAGAAAATAGTATGCTTGTCTTCTGAAGAGGCAAATATCCCCACAGTTTTACACCGTCTAAGAAGGGCTTCCACTCCAGTGTTCTTGCCTGGAGAATCCCAGGGACGGGGGAGCCTGGTGGGCTGCCGTCTATGGGGTCACACAGAGTCGGACACGACTGAAGCGACTTAGCAGCAGCAGCAGCAGCAAGAAGGGCTTCATATCCTTTAGACTTTGAACTTAGAACCTATGTATGTGTGTTTAGTTCTATAAGACTTGGTTTTTAACACATTATATAATACCCTGTGCTGTAATTTTCTACATCTCATATCCCCAGAAAGTTTCCAAGTTCCCTGACCTGAGGGACAGGTATGGGTGATTCTAACATATCTCCTGCCTCATTTCTGTGTGGACGCTGACCAGTTGCCTCTCCCTCTCTCCTCTACATCCCTTTCCTCCTGTAAAGACTGCTCCCCACTGCACTTCCCTACCCCATCCCCACTACTTTTTTTTGCCTGTAATTCTGGCTTCATTAATATCCAAAGAAGGCTTCTACCTTAAATGTGTGTTTGAGCAAGGCCAAATCTCCAGACTAAACTTAGTCCTCTCAATTTACAGTTCAACCATTAGAGATTTAGTTCATTTGTACCTTCCTGAACCTCCTTTGAAAAATATCCAGGGACTTCCCCAGCGATCCAGTGGTGAAGACATCACACTCCCATTGCAGGCGGCCCAAGTATCCATCCCCTGTTGGGGAATTAAGTTTCCCCATGTTGTGCAGTACAGCCAAAAAGAAGAAGAAATACCAATATCCCCTGAAGGGCTAAGACTTGAAGCCATTATCAATTTATAATCCCAAGGGATTAGTTAAACTGAGTGCCAACCCCTCTGCCACTTCCCATGGAAAACTAAATCGAGGATGGGCCCTACAGGGTGGCGCTGACAAGGAGACGGTCACTGGGCTGTGGGTTGCTGAATGAACTTCACTGATTTCACAGTGTTACCTTGGATTTCACACTCTTCAATGCATGGCTCTCCTTGATGTTTCCTGTTTCTTTTTTTCCCCACCTTGTTCCACCTTTGCTCCTCTTGCCTAGGTTTATCTGTTTGTGCAAAGGTCTGTGTGTATCCCCAGGCCTGTCTTTGTCAGGACACCAACTTGTCTAGCAGTGTAACCATAAAAAATTAATTCAGATTCCTTGTTGGATGATTTAGGTATTTTCAGCTTCATTAACAGCTAATCACCACACAATGGATTACTCAACCAGGGTTTGAAATACGCCTTCAAGGTGGCTAGACTAACTGGAATGATCGTGGAAAGGGACTTCAGGAGGGTATCACATACACACAGCTATTATGTCTTTGTGGGAACACGCGTTTGCCTATGAATTGTCTGTGCATGTTCTTGGCAGGTCCCCTTTCTTATCCTCCGTTCCCCACTCCCACCCCCACCCCAGCCTCTGCCAGGTCTGCCTACAGATCCCTCAGTCTTGGAGGCTTCCAGAGAAAAGGGAGCGCTCATTCAGGTCCAGCGGCGTCAGTATCCCATCATATACTTGGGTGAGGCAGCCAGGCCTTCTGTACCCCAGCAGGGTTCGGAGTCAGGCTGGGAGATAAAAATGCATAGCCAGGAAGCTTGGAGAAGTGCCACTAGGGACACGGCCAGGTGTCTTGCCAGCCTCCTGTTGCCTTGCCCTCGGGGACCAATTAGCATGAGAGTCAGAAGTATTACCCTGCAGCCCAGGTTTTCTGTGGGCTCATTCTGCAGGCACTGAAGAGACTCTGGTCGGTATGGTCAGTGTGTGGGTTAGGTTAGTATGAGAGACGATGGGACCCTCCCCCACCCCACAGATTTCCCAGCTCAGGCCTGCTTTGACCAACTGAAGTCGGGTTGGCCAGAGGGGCAGCAAATTGGGGTAGGGTGCTGGGTGCAAGCCTGTGTTCCCACTTGCAGGTTCTGTTTCTGCAGGTCTGGCACAAGCCGTTAACTCTGGCCACACAGAGTGCTCTGTGGGCAGGACTAGCCCTCTCTGCCCTGGACAGGGGACTGTGGTCAATGGCTGGTTGGATCGGTTGGGTTTGCTCTCAACATTTGTCAATGACCGTTGTCAAGTGTTGCTACGGTTGCAGAAGAAAGGCTTCACTTGATTGGCTGAGCAACTGTGCTCTGTAACCAATCCGAATGCTGAGTCTGTGGGCAGGAGACTCAACATGATGGGGCAGTATCAAGCACAGGCAGACACATTCTGGATACTAATAAGGCGTCTGGAAACAAGGAATTATAGTGTTCAGGAGTCGCATGCTCTTTGACAGCTCCAGCCATGGCATGGCTACTGTTCAAAATGTTGCAGCCTAAGTTAAAGTCATTCCCACTGATTGGAGGATATCAAGATTTCAAAACAGGGGAGTAGCCATTGTAAGGAGGAAGTAAAACTCCTTGCTCATTGTGTTTTACAGCCTTCCTTAGTAAAACTGCTGAATTGTAATTTAAAATATTCCACCCTTTCAAATAAATTAAGTACAGCCCTTAAAAACAGGAAATGAGAGACGTGAACACATATTGTCAAACACTCACAGACGTAGTACCACAAGGCTGATCGCAGATACTCTGAAATTCAGATAAACCTTATGTTACTAGGGAAAGTTAGCGATGTACTTGACGGTAGCGATGACTGAACCCACCCTTCAGAAAACATAACTGCGAGTCAGCCAGATGTTCCTGCAGAACTCTTAACAATATATCAAAAGCAAACAATTATCACACCTGAAAAATAAGCTTCTGTACAGTACTGATTTTCCATTCAGTTGTCAATATGATCACCAAACTTAGGCATCTTTATGGTCAGTTTCTATTCAGTCACAAGAAAAGTTTCAGTCTCCTTGCATTGCACACCATGCCTCTCCCTTTGCACTTAGATCTGTTCCTTAGAAAGATGGAGCCGTCGTGCAAGAATACTAACGGAAGAAAGGAAGGAAGAAGAGAAGGAGGAAGGGAGGGAGGAAAGAAAGAATAGAAAAGAAGATACATCAGTGTATGCGTCCCATGGGTCCCCTCCTCTAGTATTCATTTCCTTTTTCCAACCTAGACCCTTCTGCTCTTAAGAGGACCCTCCCTTCAAGCCAAGGAGCTTGGTTTCAGACTGAAACAGTGTTTCAGGATTCTGCATTTTACTTTATATGCATTTTGAAGTAGCTCAAAATGATGAAAAAGAATAAGATTCCAAGACTGAGTTTTGGACAATGTCACCTTCCACCTTCGTTGGTAAAAAGAATATGCAAGAGGAAGAAATGATCTCGAGGGGGATTGGCAGTAGGACCACCTTACAGAAAGGACAGCTTCACAAAACTCCCCACCAAATTCCCCACTCCACTCTGCCCACACAGGCCAGTGGAACCCATGTAACTCACTCTGCCCAAGACCCTCCTGTGTCTTAATGGAGACACTCTAATAGCAGGGATCATTGTTCCAAAGGGGAGGAAACAGTTTTGGGGGTTCACTTTTTGTTGCTGCATTCAAAGCTAAATGCAGATATTTGTGCTGTTGGCAACATCTGAGGAAGTGATTTAACCCACTTGCATAGCCAGGCATAATGATTTCTCTTGTGGCTCTGTGGCTTCAACCTCATGTGTTTCTCCCTTCTGATTATTTCAATCATGTTTGCATATTAATTACTTAAGGCATAGCTTTATTATTTTGGAGGCTCTGAAGTCCTGCTTGATTCTTCTAACTCAGAACCTAGCTTTCTCTGCTGACCTTATCTGCTCTCTTCAGAAACAGATCCAGGAGGCCAGAAAAACTTACCACCCACACAGACTCTTCTATAATCAAGTCATTGGATGAAGACAGGTAAGTTAGAAAAGTTACCCTCGGTTCTGTCCTGGCCTGGCAGGCACACCCACACAGTCATCACTGAGTATTCTCCAGGGTTAGTACTGCCCAGGGCTTTGCAAACTGGTGTTCTCTCTCCACAGTTTATATTTCAAGATAACTTCCAATGAGAATCATATAGTCAGAAACCAAAATGGTAGGTTATAAAAAGCTACTGGATCAGTGAAAAACAAAAATTTGACTACTAATTTCAACCTATAATCAAACAGTAAAAATCATCCATTTAACTTCCATCCCTTTCTTTTTCTCATTCACAGTCTCTAATAAAGGGGAAATTTTTGCTTAATGATAAAAAATGTAGAAGCAAAAGGCCTGGGATAACCCACAACTAAATAAGCAGTTGTAGAGCATTAGTGATTGTTGGGAGAAGATGAAATAAGAAAGGGAGAGACGGGCAAGGGAATTGACATGAAGTCTGAAAGACCACATTCATCCTGCACCCTCAAGAAAGTGTGTAAGAGAAAGTAGGCCAGAACAACAATGAAGGTAGGGTAAAAAAGATGTGACTTTAGTTTTCAAAATGTCATGCCCGTATTGAGTGTCCCTTTGGTCCAAACAAGAAACAAAGGGAGAAATCCAACAGCTTCACTCACAGGCAGAGCAGTTGGCAAAGGGTCAAGGGTAAAATCTTGGAGAAAGCTTCAGCCTGCAGCCTAAGAACAGGTGGCAAGAATCCTTTCAGCTGGTCTCTGTCTTTCCAAGTCCTGCTTCTCTCATTGTCCCCTATTCCATGGGCTCCCAATCTCTGGGATCTAAGGCCTGATGATTTGAGGTGGAGCTCATGTAATAATAGTAGAAATAAAGTGCACAATAAATGTAATGCCCTTGAATCATCCCCAAACCAGCCCCTCACTGGTCCATGGAAAAATTGTCTTCCACGAAACCCATTCCTGCTGCCAAAAAGTTTGGGAACCACTGTCCTATTCCCCCTTTCAATCTACTGTTCATTTTATCTCATGCCATTGCTCACACCTGGCTCTCACTGTGGATTTCTTCTTTTAAAGCCTTCCGGGAAAGTTTTTCATTCATTCATGGCCATACATTCAAACCATTTAAGATGTTGTTTTTCAATAACATGATTAATTTAAAAAGCCACTTATGATGCTCATAAGCAGAAGGGGTGACTTCATTCCACAGCAAGACCAAGACCAGGTAGTTTTATTGGTGGTAACTCTTTCTAGCTGGCAAAACAGAAGTCTTGTTACTATGAAGCACAAGTGGAAAGGGAGTTCTAGACTTTGCTTCATTCTCTGGGATGTTCTTGAGAGAGTGTTGACAGATCGCCAGGTTTCCCTTAGTTGTCCCCAATATGTACATAGTAGATGTGTCTTCAGACAAATGGAGCTATTATAGTGAACCCAGTGAAGCTCTGAATTTCCTTGAGGCTACAATAGATTTTAGGAACACCATTTATTAAGATCAATGTGCTCTGTTTAGGTCACTGAAAGCCATAACCATCAAAGAAAAAAACTGATAGATTAGACTTCATTGAAATTAAAAATTTCTCATCAAAAGAGACCATTAAGATAAAGGAATAGGCAAGACATTACTGGAAGAAAATACTTGTGAGACATAAACTTGACAGAGAACTGATAGCCACAATGTATAGAGAAGTCCTCCTCAGTAATAAAGACAATAAAATTGCTTGAATGGATAGAAGATTTGCAGAGACATTTCACAAAGGAAGACATGTGACTGGCAAAGAAGCACATGGTGATGTGTTCAGTGTTCTTTGTCATTAGAAAAATGGAAATTAAATCACAGTGAGATACCACCCACACTCACCAGGATGACAACACTAAATACAAGCAACGATGTAGAGCAACTGGAACTCTCATGCATCATTGTTGGGGATATTAAAGGGTATATTGTTTTAAGAAGGAATCGGAGTTTCTTTAAAAAAAAAAAAGAAAAGCATACACCAAATGTCATATATCACTTATATGTGGAATCTAAAAAAAAAAAATTGTTTATCTTATTTACAAAGCCGAGGCAGACTCACAGAGAACAAACTAGTGGTTACCAGCAGAGAAGGTGGAGGGGAAGGATAGAGTGGAAGTTTGGGACTGACATATACACACTGCTGTATTTATCATAGATAGCCAACAAGGACCTAGTGTATATCACAGGGAATCTGCTCAATATTCTGTAATCACCTAAAATGAAGAAAGAAGTTTTTTAAAAAGATACATGTATATGTGTAACTGAGTCACTGCTGTACACCTAAAACTAATATAATATTGTTATTCATTTGTGCTTAGTCGCTCAGTCGTGTCCAACTCTTTGGGACCCCATGGACTGTAGCCCACCAGGCTCCGCTGTCCATGGGATTCTCCAGGCAAGTATACTGGAGTGGGTTGCCATTCCCTTCTCCAGGGGATCTTCCCAACCCAGGGACTGAACCCAGGTCTCCCGTCTTACAGGCTGATTCTTTACCATCTGAGCCACTGGAGAAGCCCATTATTCAATTATACTCGAATGTAAAATAAAGATTCCTTAAAAATTAAGTATACTTCTACTCTGTGATTAGTTGTTGGGCAACTAAGTTCTTCCCAGTGGAATTGAAAGCTTATGTCTATAAGAAGGCTTGTATAAGAAGGTTCCCAACAGCTTTATTACCAATAGCCCAAAACTGGATACATCCCAGGTGTCCGTGAACAGATGAATGGCCATACAAACTGTGGTATAGTCACACAATGGCATACTGCTCAGCAATAGAAAGGAATGAACTACTGTCACACAGAATAATGTGACTCAATCTCAAAGACAGCATGCTCAGTGGAAAAAAGTCTTACATGAGAGAGTCTATTCTATTTGATTCCATCTTTATATGAAATCCTAGAATAGGCAAAACTAATTTGGAGTGAAAAAAATCGAAACAGTGGTTGCTTCTGGAAAGCGGAGGAGGGGTGAGGATTGATAGCGAAGTGGGAGGAGACTTTCTGCTATTATAGTGATGTTCTGTGTCTCGTTAGGGCTTTGGATACACAGGTATGTGTTTGTCAAAACTCTGAAAGTATACATTTAAGGTTTTATAATTCACTATATATAAAATGTACATCAAAAGAAAAAAGTAAATATCGAACTGAAGCTTTTAGGTAGAAGTTGGTTCGTGTCTACTGTTTATTTATTTGGCTGCATCAGCATCTTCCTTGCATCATGTGGGATCTTTCATTGCCATGCATGGACTCTAGTTGTGGCGAAAGGGCTCAGTAGTTGCAGCACACAGCCTCTCGAGTTGTGGCCCACAGGTTCCAGAGCGCACAGATTCTATAGTTGCAACTCCCATGTTTAGTTGCTCTTATTTCCCAGACTAGGGATCAAATCCACATCCCTGCATTGGAAGGTGGATTCTTAACCACTGGACTGCCAGGGAAATCCTGCCTGTTATTTACTTTTAAGGGCATGAGAAAGGTAAGAAGGGTGGATGGAGGAGGGATATACAGACATGTGACAAAGTGGTGTTAGTCACTCAGTCGTGTCCGACTCTTCGCGATACCACGTGCTGTAGCCTGCCAGGACCCTCTGTCCATGGGATTCTCCAGGCAAGAATACTGGAGTGGGTTGCCGTTCCCTTCTCCAGGGGATCTTCCAAGACCCAGGGATCAAATCCAAGCATCTGCATTGCAGGCAGAGTCTTTACCGTCTGAGCTACCGGAAGCCCAAAACAACAGCAGTAAAATGTTAATGGTAGACTCTACAATTAAATGGTGGGTATATGGGTATTCACTGTAAAATGCTGTGTAAAATTCTGTATATATTTGGAAGCATTGAGAGTAAACTGTTGGTGGAAAAAAACCATGTGCTAGTTTTACTCATGGATCCTCTCCAGTTGTGTGTTTGATCTAAATGTTCTATTTTTTAATATTAGATGATAATCACAGAAGATGAAGGCTTGGGTTCATCTTCTCATATCTGACTTTTTTTAATTTTCAAATCTGGTCTTTCATACCTCTTATTTTAGCAGACAAAAGAAGCCAGGAAATGGTTATTTTGAGAGGAAGGGAGGGGGGAGAGAACTGTGACCCTAAAAAAAAAATACACACCAAAAAAATTCCTACTGTAAAATATTGAATATCAAAAGCAGGCAAGCACTTCAGACTTGTAGAATCAAGAAATTAATGAAAGCACCAAGACTGCATTCTCAGAACCACTGGGGAATGATAATTACAGACAGTATTTCTGGAGCAGACACATAACCTTGATTCCCAGGACATCTCCTAAAGCACTCTAATAGTATGCTATTTGTGGAAGGTTTTTCCACCTTTAATAACAGAGAAATAATGTTAGAAGGAAAGAAATCCCTTATTTAGCCACTAGGGTGTCATTATTGAGCTCCAGCTGAAGGCCCCTTTAAAAGCGTCCATATGGTAAAAGAACATGTTTCCCCACGAAATCAAAACTGAGTACATCTGAGACTTCTGAACATCTTTTTTTCTTGGATCTTAAAATAGTTTTGTGCATATTTGTGAAAAAAAAATTATGATGTGCTATCTTCCAAAGTAAATGGTTATTTATAATTCATAAAAGACCCGCGCACAGGAAAATTCTTCCCTTTTATTAGCCCTGTAAAGTTAGACCAGCTGATCTTTTAGTACATATTACAGACATCAAATTCTCTGTATGGCTGAAGTTTCTCTCCTGGAACCAAATGCAAAGAGGCCATGCTACTGAAGTTGTTGTTCAAAAGCTAGTGGGGTCCGTGTCTCTTTTGATAAAACGTTAAATAAACAAAAAATCACTCTCAGAGTCTCTAAAGACACAAGTGGGAAAATACTTGGAATGCTAAACATGCTTTTTAAATTTTGCACAGCCTTTGTAAAATACAAAGACATGTTTTTTCTATAGTTTTGTTTTTTTTTTTAATTATTATTATTTTACTTTTTGACCACACCAAGACGTATGTGGGAATCTTAGTTCCCCAACCAGGGATTGAACCAGCACCCGCTGCATTAGAGGCATGGACCACCAGGGAAGTTCCACAGTGGCATATTTTTAAATGGATTTTTTTTCTGTTTCCAACAATTGACCATCGTCTTCAGACACAGTTGACACATCATTTCCTTTCAGCTGCTGCTGGCTGCTTGTGAGTCATGGTGCAAGTTCACGAGCAGAAGTGACTTGGGCCCAGCAGCATGGGCACCAGGTGTCTGGATCCATTACACGGAGCCCTGGTGCCGAGTGCTCCCACCCAGCTGCACCTGCACATCCCTGTCATGATACCACAGAAAGTTGCTTCCTTCAAAGTATCCAGCTTTCTCAGCTTGCCCCACCAGGATCACGTCTGCCTCGGTTAGTGGTGTGCCTTGGACCCACATAAGGGAGTTTCACAGAATTTTTAGAGATCTAAGTTCAAGGTGAAATTAACACATGGCTTTGTTTTCTTGGAAGTCCCTGCCCTCTAATGTTGCCGATGAGCCTTTTAAGCTCTAGAACTATCTGGAGATAGAAACTCTTCCTGTGACCTGACATTTAAATACCTTGACTTAAAATACAGATTGCTAACTGCCAAACACGAAAAGCCAGCTCACATATATAGGACAGGATCCTTGGTCAGAATGCGTTACCTCACCTTGCAGGGACGAGGGGTGATGGATTCAAATGCTTTTTGAGCAGGATTTTCACCACCTTATGCTGCCTGACTCAGAAGATAAGAATGAGGAGATCATAGCCTCTTGATGATATGCCAGCTGCACTGTGTAGTACTAGCAGTGGGGATGGAAAAGGCAATATTTATTCTGAGGGCCCTGACAACATCATCATGAAGTCACTCGTCCACTCCTAAGTGGTTTGCATTTTCCAAGATCCAGAGAGAGAGAGAGAGAGGCCCATGAGCTATAATTCTAGGCATTTTTTCTCCTTTCTACCCACACTCTTATTCAACATGTCTAAGTACTGTTTGGAAAAGCTAGATAGTTGACAAAACCAAATATGCAATGTACTATCATATGTTTTAGTTTAACACTTTCAGAATTTATTTCCCTATCACATAAATGAAATCTTTCCAGTTCTTCTTCCCCATCATCCATCACTCAAAACACTAAATCATTATAGAACAGAAATGCTATATAGAACAGAAATCTCCTATGCTGGAGATGTGGACCTGAATTAACCCCGCCCTTGAGGAGCCTCCAGTCACACAGAAGATACTCTCCTGTACGTCTCCCATGCCTTCACTGGACAATTAACTTTTCTGCTGTTACTTCATCAGAGCTGGAAATCAGGAATTCCTCCTCTTCCCAAATAATACTCCTAGGTTCACGAACTTTGTCTACCCTGTTTTGTCTGATGGCCACCCACCCTATCCTCTGAAACCCAAAACACGGTCATGAGAGAAACTAACACTTATTGCAGTGGGAGCAAATTTCAGGACATCGCTCAGATAAGACCAAGGATAATGGCAAAGCCCCACTTTGCAATTTTAAAATTTAAACAGCCACTGCCGAGTACCGTGTATTTAATTTTCTCTCTCCTTTCTAGGGCACTGACCCCTTCCTACAGAACCAGACCTCTGGGGTTACAATTCATCTGCATGATTCACTCCAATCTGCCCTTCAGTCCAATCATCTTTCTGGTTTTCAGAGATAAGTCATGGGATCCTTCCTTTCGGGAGGCCCTAAGTACAGCTTCCTTATCCATCATCCACTGAGCCAGGTCCTTTGAAATACTGTTGTGCTTTTTTTTTTTTTTTTTTTTGAGGGAGAGCAGAACTGAATTGGAAAGAAACCTTGGTTGAGGAGAGGATGCCAAGAAGGCACCTAAGGATTCCCTTTATGCTACATCCAGCCAAGCCTCCAACCACCTCTAGGGTTTGTTTATGACATTTCGTAAGCACACCTAATAAGCCCCTTTGGCAATATTCCTTGAAGAAGTTTCGCTACCCCAGGACAAGACCACAGCTTCCCAGTCTCCCTGCCATAGCTCACCAAGGTTCCATGTATGCAAATACGTTACTGCTGGGTCAAGACGTGGACCCACTCAGCTCAGGAGGCTGCTGGGGCAAAGACAGCTGGGAAACCACTTAGGAAATGTAGGGCTGGGCTGATAAAGAGTTCTAGAGAAGAGACCAAACACAGCGCCCCCTGTGTGCCCAGGCGCTAGGAATTGAGGTCAGCCATCTGTCCTATGCTGGCCCTTGGTACAAAGGCCTGCTCCAGTCCTGGAGTTACATCCTTATCCTCAAACCTCCAACCTTCCAGCCAGTGTCTCCCTCACCCCTCACTCCTCCTTGCCCTGCACCAAAAGTGACCGCATCTGACTGCTCTTCTATATACATTTGGAAGTTATGCTTTTCCTTCGATTCTTTGGGTTCGTGCATGCTAAGTCACTTCAGTTGTATCCGACTCTTTGTGACCCATGGACTATAGCCCACCAGGCTCCTCTCTCCATGGCATTCTCCAGGCAAGAATACTGGAGTGGGTTGCCATTTCCTTCTCTAGGGGATCTTCACAACCCAGGCATCGAACCTGTATCTCTTACGTCTCCTACATTAACAGGTGGGTTCTTTACCACTAGTGCCACCTGGAAAGCCTTTGGCTGCTCTTCTGCCTGGTGTTTCTGACCATCCCTTTGAGGACCATTAGCCTGGGTTTTCCCAGCTTCTTCACTCTCAGACCCTCTTTGCCCAAAAGGTTCAACAGAATCTCATGCCAGCCACTTATGTAATTTCAAATTTTCTAAATAGCTAGATTTTTTTAAGTTTGAAAGAAAGTGAAAGTGACAGTTGCTCAGTCATGTCCAACTCTTTGAGATCTCATGGACTAGTCCATGGGATTCTCTAGGCCAGAATACCGGAGTGGTTAGCCTTTCCCTTCTCCAGGGGATCTTCCCAACCCAGAGATTGAACCCAGGTTTCCCACATTGCAGGTGGATTCTTTACCAGCTGAGCCACAAGGAAGCCCTTTTTAAGTTTAAACAGGTAAAAAATTGCATCCAGTTTTTGAAACTTTAAACAGCTTTATTGAGATATAATTCACATATCATACAATTACCCATTTAAAATATACCACTGAGTATATTCAGAGTTGTATAACTAGTGCCATGATCAATTTTAGAACATTTTCATGACCCCTTTAAAGAAATTCCTTACCCATCGGCAATCAGTTCCTGTTTCCCTTCAAAACCCCCAGTCCTAAGCAACCAGCCACCCACCTTCTATCTCTGTGGATGTGCCTCTTTGGCCATCTCATATGAGTGTACTCATACAACATGTGGCCTTTTATGTCTGGCTTCTGGGGCTTCCCATGTGGCTCAGCAGATAAAGAAGCCGCCTGCAATGCGGGAGACCTGGGTTCTATCCCTGGGTTGGGAAGATCCCCTGGAGAAGGGAAAGGCTACCCACTCCAGTATTATGACCTAGAGAATTCCATGGATGGTATAGTCCATGGGGTCACAAAGAGTTGGACACGACTGAGTGACTTTCACTTCACTTCTGTCACTTAGCATTGTGTTTTCAAGGTTTGCTCATGCTGTAGCTTTCACTTTACTGTATTTTATTTAGTCCAATATTTCCAAAATATTTCAACATGTAGTCGATTTTAAAAGTGATAAGTGATTTTGCATTTTTTCCCATACTAATTCTTTGAGCTCTGGTATGTATTTTATACTCAGCACATCTCAATAAGACCAGCCACACTGCAAATACCCAGCAGCCACATAGGGCTCATGGGCATTGTGTTGGAAAGCACAGCCCTAACCAGAGCCTTTTTTCATTATCTTTAAAAGCAATAGCTTTCTCAGTCGATATTCATACTCCCGCATCCCCTCCCCACCCCACATGCACCTACACTGTGGTTCCCAGGTGGCTTCGGCATTTTTAGGCAGCACCATGCTTCTCTCTGCCAGCAGACAGCCCTGAACTCATGTTTCTGTCTGGGCCGTGCGTGCTCAGGTCAGAATCTACATGCAGATAAAGGGAGCTCACTCTGTCCGTTGCTTTCCTTGCCCAGGGGCCTTGGCTACCTGATATATCTTGCTAAAGTGAAACTTTTTGCTTAAAACTTAACAAAGCTTAAAAGAAGTTTTTTCTCTGGTTTTTTTAGAAGCAGGTCTGTCATTTCTTAATTTTCTCCCTGTTACTTTTTTTTTTCCCCCAGCCATTGTTTTGCTAATAATAGCTCTAAGCACACAAATAAGGCTCACTGGTAGTGGTAGATTTGGGAAATTGCTACAAGCTTCCTCACAGCTTTATCCTGCTCCTGTCAGCCATTTCCCCAAGAAAATGGACGTTTAATCAGTGTGAGGCTGCATCTTATTAGTCTAGCTCATCAGCTATCACCTCCTTCCAGGCGTGGGGGAGAAGACAGAAACGCTGCCACCAACTGCCTGGGATGCGAGGATTTCAACAGGAAGTGGGACCTTTATGAATGAAGCACATTATTTATCTCAGTGTGGCTATGTCTATACGGTCACGTGTAAGTTCTTTCTAAACATCTGCAGTTGTTAAGATGGGCTCATGGCAGTGTTCCTGAAATTGTGTTTTCAAAGGAAAAGCTTACAAAATTGGTGTTATTTAGTCCACAATGTGGAAGATTGAGGGCAGGTTTAATATGTACAAATTTCACAGAGACATAAGAATGGCGATATCAGCACTTCCCTGTTTTTCCTCAGAGCAAGAAAAATGAGCTAAAGTTGTTGGAGAAGGGATTGAGGGTGGCTTCAGGAAGAACTTCCTGTCAATAGCATCAAAGCTCTGCAGATTCTCATGGAAGGAGCTTCAGGGTTTTGGTCAACATTCATTCCACCAACATGTACTGAGCACTCTCTGGGCATTTCTTGGTTTGTGTCTAATTCAACCACAGAGATAAATTGGGAAGATTTCACCCAAATGCTTTTCTGGGGTGATTCCCTAACTTCAAGTATTGCTAACTCTTTTTTCCTCCAACTTTTCATCTTATTCTCTGCCACCTATGAAGGTTCACCAGACACAGTCCTGGACTCTGCCAAAGGAAAAACAAAAAAAACTTTAAAAATCAAGAATTATTCTAAAAGAGAGATTTCCCTGGTGGTCCAGTGGTTAAGAATCCACCTTGCAATGCAGGGAACATGTGTTTGATCCCTGGTAGGGGAACAAAGATCCTACCTGCCACAGAGCAACTAAGCCCACGTGCCACAACTAGAGTCCAAGCCCTGCAAGAGAAGATCCCACATGACGCAGCTAAGACCTGATGTCATCCAATAAATAAAGAAATAAACACATGGATCTGAACTTCACCAAAAAAAAAAAAAACCCTTTTTTTAAAGAATTATTCTAAGAGAAAATCTGACTCACTACACCAGTGAAGATTTCAGCCTCTTGATCAAACAGACACTCCTAAGGCAACAGCATGCTAAGAAAAGCAGACAGCAATGGTAGCCAGCTCCGAGGCGTGGGGACTTGCTGTGAACTGGCTGATATTACCTGCCTCCTTTTACTCAACAGAAACTTTCTTTTCTACAGAAAATGGCAGCACCACTACCATTCTAGGATTCCTTGTGTTAGGCCTCACCCAGCAACTACTTGGCTGTCTATCCATAGTTAAAACACCTAGTGCCCCAGGGAATGTCATAAAATTTCACTGTATTCAGTGACGCCCTGTTCACTGAATTGCAGAGAACTGAGTCTTCTTATACACACCTGGCTGTGAATCACTGACTCAGTGACCTCCATGTGGAATCTGCTCTCTTGATGTAATTAATTTAGCCTTCATGAGATGCAAGTACCTTACCTTTCTTAGGGATGCGTGCCTAGTTTCACATAACTTTGAAACTACTTGTTGTCTACTACAACTACAGTTGTTTACATGGCAATCTTGTGTGATCCAAGCAACCCTAGTGCTGTCATTTTCAGACTGTTTGAAACGTCTTAATAGTCCCCCCACCTTTTTTTTTTCTTTTCCTCTTGCCCATTTCCAAATGGAAAGAATTCTTATGAAGTAATAGGGTGGTGGGGAGACACACAGTTTGGTTTAGCTCCTACTAGTTATGCCCTGTTATGCTTTTTTTTTTTTTTTTCCTGTTATGCTTGAGTGGATTATTTGCATCTGGTCTCTATTTGTTAACATCAATGGGTTGTGTTTGCATAACTAGATTGAATTATAAAAGGGCTTCCATTTTGAATGATTGACTCTCACAAAAAAAAAAGAAAGCAAAAAGAAACCATGCCCTAAGCTAGAGATATCAGCCTTGGGAAACCTGTATTGGAGGGGGAAAAAAAGAATCTCTTGAAGTCCATCACAAAGACTTTCTGGTTTCAATTTCCTCTCTTCTTTTGAAATAAGATCCAGTACCCCAGCCCTCCAGCTCGAATAAAGTAGCTGAGACTTGGCAGGAAGTGGTGTGGCAGACCACCCAAGAATTAGGGGTGTCTGATGTGGAAGGGAAAAGTTAAATGAAAAGCTGAAGATGATGTCAAGTAGATGAGAATGACTCATCAATACTGAGCTCCGGTTTCTCTCCAGTTAAGATTCCTGTGCTGGAGTGTCCAGTTAATCACCCATCTAGGATGAGCTGGGCTAAGCCACTTTCCAGGCCATACCTCAGCCTCCAGGCAGTGTACAACTAACCCTTTCGAAAGACCTCCAATGCATTCAAGTTCTTGGGAAATGTTCCTGTTCTATAAACTCCTCAGGCTGTCATCTGTCAACATGCCTCTTTTCCTTTTACTCACACACATTTCCTTATCGCCATCTGATGTGTTTTGCCCCTTCCAATAAACTGTGAAGTTCTTGAAACCAAACAACAACTCGCACTCCACCTTATTGTCACCCCCACCTCCCAGCCAATACCTGGGCAGGGGGGTAACTTACTTAAGTCTATTAGCACTCTGGATCAAAGTTCCCTGTTTTAGATTGCAAGATTCAGGAGAACAGGACCTCAATTAGTGAAAAGTACAAGTGATTTCCTGCCAGAGTCAGCTTCCCTGGTAGACAAATGAAGCAATCACATCTGGGGTGTGATTGGAGGGGTGTTAGAAATATCCTTCCGCCCTTGTCTTCTAAAATTCCACCTAGTGACACCTTTTCACGTAAGGTTTTGATCTTTGTTAAAATACAGATTCCCTCAGGAGCAGTAACTTGATAAGTTATCTATGATTAGAGTAGATAAAGGAACTTGCTGAACCTGGGTAGAGGAGAGGAGATAGCATTGGAGGGGAAGTTTGAGTGTCAATTGGCCCCATTCACACCAAATTCTTTTCAATAATGTGTGATGGTGGTGTTGATATGAAGACTTATTCTCCTTCCAATACCTTATTATTGACTGGAGTATAAATAAGAATGGAGGACATTTAGAGAATGCTTATGATGTGCTAGACAGGGCTCTAAACACTTCAATAGTAACTTGTTAAACCTCACAGTTCCCTGAGGTTGGCCTTGTTATTATCCCAGTTTTACTGATGAGGAAATTGAGGAAGAGAGAGTCCAAACTCACATAGACAGAAGGTGGCAGATCCAGGGAAAGAGTAAGAATCACTGACACTTTTAAATATCCATGCTTCCCTTTCTCATCCCTTTCCCAATGCCACCCCTCCCCAGCCTTCATCCCCCCCCCACCCTTGTCAATAGATTTACCTTAGATAATCCTAATGAATCCTAAGTGTGGGAAACAAAAAAGCATCTAAGAAAACAGAAACAGTGTTCCAGGCATGGATGAGTCCTTCCACAAAGAAGTGTTTTCAAAAACTGGCAACCAAGATGCTTAACACTTAAAAGAAATGTATATTGCAATCCAAAGCTTTAAAAAGTACCTGGGGGTGGGGGGTGGGCAGGGAAGGTACCCAGGGAATTGTCTAAATTGCAATACACCCATTTGGGGTGCTTTCCCCCCAACACCATGAATGAAATGGAGATACTAACCATGGAAATCTTTATATCGCTTGATACATGTGAAAGGAACAAAGCCTTCCTGAGAGAGGAGGCCCTGCAATCTGTGTATGTATATGCTGTTTCTAAGATATGTATAAACTTAAATACACACAGGACTCACCCAACACTTGGTTTTCCTTGAGGAGGATGAGTTGGGAAAGTTCATCTTATGCATCATACTAGAGCAGATAGACTCCTTATTCATCTTCAGATTAGAAAAATAAAATAAGTGTTGGTTCCCTGGAATTGGAGGTGATAGCTCAATAATTAGAAGGAGATCAAGTAAACGGGGAAAGTGAAGTAAAAGTCACTCAGCTGTGTCCGACACTTTGCAACCCCATAGACTATACATTCCATGGAATTCTCCAGGCCAGAATACTGGAGTGGGTAACCTTTCCCTTCTCCAGGGGGTCTTCCCAACCCAGGGATTGAACCCAGGTCTCCCGCATTGCAAGCAGCTTCTTTACCAGCCGAGCCACAAGGGAAGCCCAAAAGGGGGAAAAAAGCAGATAAACTGCAAAGTGGGGGGTAGAATGGCATCATGCTTTGCCCCCCGTTGGTGCTCATGTTTGCAGGGTTTCGTTCAGTGGAAGTGTATGGGATTGGAAAGTGGATTGCTATGAGGATGTTATCACAGTACAGCTCAGGGGGCAACATGACTGGGACACCTATGTCCCTACCGACCTCAGAGAAGGAACCCCAGGGACAGCTCTGCCTGTAATTGAAGCCAGTCCTTCAAAGGCAAAGCTGAGATTTGCCTGTGAGGGCAGCCCTGCTCCGAGGTGCTGCTGGGTTCTTCCTGGGAATGGCTCCTTCTCCACCAGCATCAGAAATCAGCAGCAGAATATTGATTAGAGAAACGCAAATCAAAATTACAATGAGGTATCACCTCACGCTGGTCAGAAAGGCTGTAATCAAAAAGTCAACAAACAATAAATGCTGCAGAGGGTGTGGAGAAAAGGGAACCCTCCCACACTGTTGGTGGGAATGTAAAATGGTACAGCCACCAGAGAGAACAGTATGGAGTTTCCTTAAAATCTAAAAAATAGAGCTACCGTATGATCCAGCAATCTCACTCGTGGGCGTATATCCGGAGAAAACCACAATTCAAAAAGATACATGCACTGCGGTGTTCATTGCAGCACTATTTACAATAGTGGAAGACATGGAAGCAATCTAAAGAAGATGTCATACACACATATGATGGAATACTACTCAGCTGCAAAAAAAGAACAAAATAATGCCATCTGCAACAATATGGATGGACATACTGATTATCATACTAAGTGAAGTAAGTCAGACAAAGACAAATTCCCTGTGATATCACTTATATGTGGAATCTAAAAACATAATACAAATGAGCTTATTTACAAAATGAGACTCACAGACTTCAAAAACAAATTTATGTCTACCAAAGGGGAAACAGGGATGGGGCATAAACTAGCAGTTTGGGATTAACATATACACACTAATGTGTATAAAATAGATAACTAATGAGAACCTACTATATAGCACAGGGAACTCTACCCAATACTCTGTAATAGCTTATATGGGAAAATAATCCAAAAAAGAGCAGATACTGTATATGCATAACGGAATCGCTTTGTTGTACACCTGAGACTAACACAACATTGTAAATCAATTATACTCCAATATAAAATAAAAATTAAAGAAAGGAAAGAAACCAGCAACAGAGGCTTTAAGCCTAAGCTCCACAACATTCCTCGTGAGCCTGCAGTGTTCTTACATAATGTATGACTTTAAATTTTTTAATTATCTTCACCAAGTTCATATTAAAGAAACAGCTCTTTGAAGCACACCTCTTAGCCCTTCAAAAGTTGTCTTTATAATTGGAGTTGTCTTTGGATTGATTAACTTCTATGACAAACCATGGAAAGAATTTCCAAAATTTATCCTTTCCTTTCATTATTATCACCGGAGACCACACTACATGTTCTTATACATAGGTAGTGTAGGTTCAGTGAAGATAGTGTAGGTTGAGACTTTTAGAGGCTTATAACTACCAATAAAATGCTGAAAACGACTCTGCTATACTCTTGGACTACTAAAAGGCAAATAGAATATTTTTTACTTTGAAATTTTGAAAAAAGTTTTGAAAGAAATTTTACTTTCTTAATGACCTTGGCTTGAAGGTATGTCCAGTGCTACAAAAAAGTTGCCTAGGTTGGGTGCCCTTTGCTTTCAGCATCCATGCTTAGAATTAGAGACACAGTAAGTATACTACCAGCCCCAGTATGTCTATAGTTCATAGAAGTTAGAGGGGTTCTCTTTCATTCTGAAAGACAGGGAATTTTTTTTTTTTTTTTTTTTAGAATGAGGGAACCTATATTTGGTAATAAGCCCATTATATAATGGGTTCAGGGATCAACCTTCAGTTTTTCCTAATTAAAAAACAGAGGCAGGAAACCTTAACTGAAGAGACAAGGGAAATCTAACTGTTCACACCTACCCTGGAGAACTTTTGAACATCCCATGGGGTCTTATTGTTAGGTCTGTGTCAGAATGTCAGCTTCTTTCTTCAGGATCTTTAATTACTGATTCGTTTCTTTTTCAAAGTACTGTGTTTAGAGATTCAGTCTAGGTGTCTCTAATACAGCTGTTGCTGAGTGATGCTATCTCTCACCTGGGCACGTTAGTCACAACCGCATTCTCCTGGTGAGATCAGAGTTCTCTCTCTGAGCACTGGGGCCATGGCAGGAGGAATTTAAAAGCCTAATCTCATGGGAACAGTTTTTTTCTTGCTTAAAGTTTGAAGTAAGTACTTCCTTCATTGGGAGAATTATAGAGGATTGTTGAGCAGCTTTTGCCTCTCATTCAAGGTATGGCTGTTTGAACACTTCATGTCCAACATCATCTTGAATATGTGAACTTGAGGAAACTCATGGCCTTGAGGAAACTCTGACATATGTGGAGGCATCCTGATGAGGTCGGTGGGCCAGCCAGGTCATCTGTCTCTGGCCTCTGGCTCAAGGGGATCCCAGATTGTGCTGGCCATGCTGTGGCAAACTCATGCAGAAAAACAGAGAGCATCTCACCATCACATGGATGCTAAGTTAAATCCATCAAACTCTTAGCTCTTGCGATATCTGCAGGAGAAAGGCCAGATCCAGGAGTGAGGTGCCTTAGAAACTTTAAGCTTCTTTGTCCTTGCAGAGGCCCTCAGACAGCCCAAATACTTGACGCAGTTAATACTTTGCCAATTCCTACAGCCAGGACTGAACAGAATTTCGTGATATCAGCAGTTGTCAGTCAACAAACCTCTCTCCTGTCAGTGAGGTGCATCCAAAGGCCACAACAATGCCAGGAAAGACTATTAAGTGTCCCAACAGGAAGAGGACACTTCGTCACCCACGTTGCTGGCCGATTGGTAAGAACCAGGGTGTATGGAGAAGCGGTGCCGGCCGGAATGAGGAGTGCGACGTAGGAGAGACAGCTGATCCTGGCAGGGCTCTGCATCACCCGAGGGAACAGCCAAGCCCTGACTCTTGGAGGAACTGCTCTCTGTGCTTGCAAGCAGAGGCGGCGCACCACAGGAGGGGCCCCGGGAGTGCTCAGGAGAACGTGAAACTCAAGCCCTGAAAGCTAAGCCCCAAATCCAAATATGCTGTTACGCAAAGCGCTCGCAGATTGGCTCGCATGTGATTATCGTATGAGGTTACTTGTTGGCATGCGCCGAGTAATTCCCTGGCATGCCCGCGGCTTGTCAGTGGCATTCCTTCCCGAGTCACAACGGGACCGACAGCCCGGCTCAGGGGGCAGGGGCCAGCGCTGTCCAAGAGGCTGCCTTTTCGATGAAACCTGCAGCCCATGGTCCCGATTTGCTGATGTCACCATGCCTGCTTTTCCATCCTCAAGGATGAGCTGGTAGGCATTCCCAGTGAGTGTTTGACAGGCTTGAGGAAACATTTTGGGGGGCTGCACATAACTGCTGAAGTGAGGAATATTTGTCTGTCATCAGTTGGATGAGAAAAGTTAAAATTCCTGCCAGAACTTTGGAGGCCTAGGGAGATGGCATCTCTCACGGGAGCAACATTAGGCCAATTACAATGCTCAGCATTTTCCCAACGCCCTAGGTTCAGAGCTCTTTGCGAGCCGTTTGTTTCTTTAGCTGTGTTTCTTAAACACACACCACCCCTTGTGGAGCTCTCTGGGCCTCCACCCAAAAGCCGAAGGATACAAAGAGGAGGAAGAAAAGAGAGAGCAGCCGGCTTTACCCAAAGAAAGAAACCAAGCCAAATATTTCAGCGATTCATTATTCTCCAAAAGCCTGTCGGTAGTCACAATGTGGGGAACCGGAGAAGAGCCAAAATGTGCAACATAGGAGACTGGCCACGTACAATATGAAAAAATAAGCAGTCATTAAAATCATGCTATAGATTGTAGAAGAAATCTTAATGACGTGGAAATATATAAACAACACATGGTTAAGTGAAGCTAATTATAAGACATCATGCACAATATGATTACATTTTTTAAACATATATATATATATATATATTTCTAGGTGATGTATACATGTAGAAAAAAGACTGAAAGAATATAAATTAAAATGTTAATAACAATCTTTCTAGGTTGGGTGGATTATAAGATATTTTTTTCTTTTTTCTCCAAACTGTCTACAATAAACATGTTTTAATTTTGTTTATATTTTTGTTATTATTTTCACTTTGTTATCAAACATGCTCACAGTATAAGGTTCAAATAACACAGACATGTTTAAAGTCTAAAGTAAAATTTCTCTTAATCCTTGCATGTACAAATCTATATTTTAATATTATTCTAGAATATTTATGCAATAGAATTACATATAGGTCTTCAATTTGCCTTTTATCACTTAAAGTATCTGGCACATCTTCCCAGATATGTATGAGCACTTTTTTTTGTTTTCTTTTCTTAAGTTGATCAAGACCCTGGCAGGCCACAGGGAATGGAAATTACAGAGTGAGAGTCTCTGCTTTCCTGCTATAGACAGGCAGGGAATGAATGAGCACTGAAGTCCCAAGATGTCAGAGTTAAGAAGGACTTATTTAAACCCATTCCTTAAAGGGGATGATGAAGAAATGAAGATCCAGAGACAAGAATCTACGTCTTCTAACTCTGTGTCCAACATTGCCTTTACTATACCACACCGCGTAGTGTAAATCAGAAGATAACAAGTCCTTTTCAAAGAACTCTTGTCTTGCCAACCTTTTGTTTCAGCCTTAACATCCCTGAGGGGAACTGGGGCAGTTACCTCTCCCCTGTACAAATGATAATACTAGTTAACCTTTGCTGGGCACCATGGGCCAAGTTCTCAGCTAAGTTATTTACCTGTATTACCCTCATACAGTTCTTATAAGAGCTCTCCAAGCCTGGTGCTATTATTTTATCCATTTTACAATTGAAAAAAATTGAGGCTCAGAGAGGGTGAGTAACTTGTCAAAGGTCCCACAGCTAAGACAGGATGGAGCCAAGACTTGAAACTGTCTGGCCCCAGAGTCCCTACTTTTAAACGTTACACTCTATTTCTTGCAGACTTAGCTCATAAAGTTTTCACAAAACACACTTTAATTACTCGCTCCCTTTCCCCTTTGTTATTATCCAGTCTTTCTCAAACAAAGCAAAACAGGAATGACATTAGAGAATGCAATTTGGTGTCAGGCAGGGTTCAGGGGCCCCACTTGGTGTTCAGGACTCTGAGCCAAACACTGGGGTAAAAGCAAAACAAAACACCCAGTCCAACCACAGCTATTCTTGCAGTTGGCAAAAAAGTCCCCTGGCACTTCTCCTCTAAGGAGCCTGCATGTCCCATACAAGGTGGCAAACTGCTTGCTCCCCAGGTATTTTCATTTCTTATGTAATACTGCACTCGTTTCAACTTGGCCAACACGTTAGCACTTGTAGGTAAAGCCAATCTTTTTTTCAATCAGACACACAATACACCCTGAGTCATGTGTTGAAGGCCCATACAATGTTTTTATTGTGAGCAGAGCCCCAAGGGCTTCGTCTTACAATCCTCACGTGTGTGTCAACCCCGCGGAGAAAGAACCTGCCTGATGTTGCTGCCTGTGACTGGCGCCCAGAGCTGCCGGAGGCTAAGGCATGCCACGGGCAGTCACTTCACCCACAGGGCACTGGCCCCCCATAAGCCCCCCATCAGGACTTTCCCAGATATTTACACTAGAATCTTCTCCATGCTTCTGTTCAGTCTCTCTGCCTTTTGTATTTTCTGCTTATTTTCCTCTTCTTGTGTCCTAAGAGGCCACACGAGCTCCACTGCTGTCCCGTAAAGCACAGAGCTGGTCCCCACTCTCTTTCTTCCATTCTCCCCAGCACCTCTTCTGTTCTCCCCCCCCAACCCAAGTGACATTTCACCTTTCTCTGTTCACTAGCCTCTCTTTGTCACTATTATAGCCACTGTCTGTGAACAGGCTGGAGGCGCTCTCCTCAACGTGGAGACGCAGAATCAGAAAGATTCAGTGCATTGGCTCTGGAGCCCCAGCAGCTTGGGTAAAATTCTCAGCATTGCTACCACCTAGGTTAGTTAGTTAGAATATTCTCAGCACCCCTTGGAAGATATTCTGAGCATCAGTGTCCCTACTGTTTATATTTCCCAAAAGAGAAAGTGATGAGATTCGTTTTAATCAATCAACCCAGAGGATGGAATATGGCACCAGATCATCTCAGAAATACTTGAGTTCACTTTTCTAAGAGCTAAGCTATGGGTATGGGGTGCTGATAATACATATATGAAGGTTAAAGCCTCATGGATCCCTCTTTTGGAAAAATAATAGTCACTCTTGGCTTACCTTCTGTGGGAGCTTAGTTTTCCACGCCTTGGGTTCACTTTCAGTGTGGTGTACTGGTAGCTCTTTGATTAGTGGGGCCTTTTTATTCTGTGCATTCACTTCCCCCTCCATCTACACTAAAAGATTCTTCATATAAGGCCACTTAAAGATTTTATCCCACCAATTCTTAGAGAAATGCAAATCAAAACTACAATGAGATATCACCTCATTGAGATACCACCTCAAGCCAGTCAGAAAGGCTATCATCAAAAAATCTACAAGCAACAAATGCCGGACAGGGTGAGGAGAAAAGGGAAACCTCCTACACCATTGGAGGGAATGTAAGTTGGTGCAGCCACTATGGAGAACAGTGTGGATGTTCCTCAAAACAACTAAATATAGAATTATCATGTGATTCAGCAATCCCATTCCTGGGCATATATCTGGACAAAACTATAATTCAGAAAGATTCATGCATCCCTATGTTCATAGCAGCACTATTCACGATAGTCAAGACATGGAAACAACCTGAATGTCAATCAACAGAAGAGGGGATTAAGACGATGTGGTACAGGGGCTTCCCTGGTGGCCCAACATCTAAGACTCCACACTCCCAGCATGGGGGGCTGGGTTCCATCCCTAGTCAGAGAACTGGATCCCACATGCCACAACTAAGACCCAGCACAGACAAATAAATAAATAAATATCTTTTAAAAAGAAGTGTGGTACATATATACAAAGGAACACTAATCAGCCATTAAAAAAAAGAACAAAATACTGCCATTTGCAGCAACATGGATGCATCTAGAGAGGATCATGCTAAGTGAAATAAGCCAGAAAGAGAAGGACAAATACCATGTGATATCACTTATATGTGGAATCTAAAGTATGGCACAAATGAACCTATCTATGAAACAGAAGCAAAATGAAGAACAAAGAGAACAGATAGATGGTTGCGAGGAGGAGGTGAGGTGGGGGAGGGTAGGAGTGAGAGTTTTGGATTAGCATGTGCAAACTATGCATATATAGAACTGATAAAGAGCAAGTTCCCACTATATAGCACAGGGAACTGTATTCAATATCCTGTGGTAAACCATAATGGAAAAGAATATGAAAAAGAATATATATACATGTATAACTGAGTCACTTTGCTATACAGCAGTAAATAACACAACACTGTAATTCATCTATAGTTCAATAAAAAATCGACTAAAAATATTTTTCTTCCATAGGAAGAGAATATGAATATGACTACAAAAAGCTTCAGTTTGGAAAAATAATTGGAACTCTTCAGAGCATCATGTTCTAAAGGGCAGGGGAACTCTATAACAGCAATAAAATTGTCAGTCTTTAATGATAAGCTATATATTCATGGTATTTTGTCATTTGCAAAGCATTTTTCAACAGTCTCTACATATTTACTCATTCATTTGCTTATTCTTTCAACGCCAGGATCACATTATGACTTTTGTGGGTTCTAGGCACTTTCACCTTCTTGGGTCCCTTCCTCCATTAAAAAAGTTAAAATAGTTCAGTAGGTTTTTATGGGTCATTAAAAAGTTTAAGGTTTCAGGTATGACCTAAATCAAATCCCTTACAATTAAACAGTGGAAGTGACAAATAGATTCAAGGGATTAGATTTGATAGACAGACCCTGATGCTGGGAATGATTGAAGGCAAGAGGAGAAAGGGATGACAGATGAAGAGGTGGTTGGATGGCATCACCAACTCGATGGACATGAGTTTGAGCAAACTCCAGGAGTTGGTGATGGACAGGGAAGCCTGGCATGCTGTGGTCCATGGGGTCACAAAGAGTCAGACATGACTGAGTGACTGAACTGACTTAACAATTTTTACTGATATGAGGAAAATTTAAAGCACTTTTTCCACTCTAACAGCTCTTTTTTGTTTTTTCTTCCGATTTTAAGAGAAACTGAAGCATTTTCACGGGCCCTCAAAAGTATTGTGGGCTCGGGGCACGGTGCATACTGAGCCTACTGGATAAATCAGCCTGCACCAGGAGTGGGCTGGGGGTTAGATACCCACAGATGGACACAGGTGCCTCCCGCACCCTAAGGAGCTCCACAGCCTCAAGGAAACAGACCCAGACCAGCAAACAAGCCATTCTGACGCTGCTGCTCAGCAGGCCCAGCTATCTGCCCTCGTAAGAGCATGCTGGAGCCAGCATCTAACTCTAAGGAGAGTGGGAAGGTTTGTCATTCAACACTGCTTGAATGACTCTTTTTTTTTTTTTTTTTAAATTTTTTTATTAGTTGGAGGCTAATTACTTCACAACATTTCAGTGGGTTTTGTCATACATTGATATGAATCAGCCATAGATTTACACTTATTCCCCATCCCGATCCCCCCTCCCACCTCCCTCTTCACCCGACTCCTCTGGGTCTTCCCAGTGCACCAGGCCCGAGCACTTGTCTCATGCATCCCACCTGGGCTGGTGATCTGTTTCACCATAGATAGTATACATGCTGTTCTTTTGAAACATCCCACCCTCACATTCTCCCACAGAGTTCAAAAGTCTGTTCTGTATTTCTGTGTCTCTTTTTCTGTTTTGCATATAGGGTTATCATTACCATCTTTCTAAATTCCATGTATATGTGTTAGTATGCTGTAATGTTCTTTATCTTTCTGGCTTACTTCACTCTGTATAATGGGCTCCAGTTTCATCCATCTCATTAGAACTGATTCAAATGAATTCTTTTTGACAGCTGAGTAATATTCCATGGTGTATATGTACCACAGCTTCCTTATCCATTCATCTGCTGATGGGCATCTAGGTTGCTTCCATGTCCTGGCTATTATAAACAGTGCTGCAATGAACATTGGGGTGCACGTGTCTCTTTCAGATCTGGTTTCCTCAGTGTGTATGCCCAAAAGTGGGATTGCTGGGTCATATGGCAGTTCTATTTCCAGTTTTTTAAGGAATCTCCACACTGTTTTCCATAGCGGCTGTACTAGTTTGCATTCCCACCAACAGTGTAAGAGGGTTCCCTTTTCTCCACACCCTCTCCAGCATTTATTGCTTGTAGTCTTTTGGATAGCAGCCATCCTGACTGGCATGTAATGGTACCTCATTGTGGTTTTGATTTGCATTTCTCTAATAATGAGTGATGTTGAGCACCTTTTCATGTGTTTGTTAGCCATCTGTATGTCTTCTTTGGAGAAATGTCTGTTTAGTTCTTTGGCCCATTTTTTGATTGGGTCATTTATTTTTCTGGAATTGAGCTTCAGGAGTTGCTTGTATATTTTTGAGATTAATCCTTTGTCTGTTTCTTCATTTGCTATTATTTTCTCCCAATCTGACGGCTGTCTTTTCACCTTACTTATAGTTTCCTTTGTAGTGCAAAAGCTTTTAAGTTTCATTAGATCCCATTTGTTTAGTTTTGCTTTTATTTCCAATATTCTGGGAGGTGGGTCATAGAGGATCTTGCTGTGATTTATGTCAGAGAGTGTTTTGCCTATGTTCTCCTCTAGGAGTTTTATAGTTTCTGGTCTTACATTTAGATCTTTAATCCATTTTGAGTTTATTTTTGTGTATGGTGTTAGAAAGTGTTCTAGTTTCATTCTTTTACAAGTGGTTGACCAGTTTTCCCAGCACCACTTGTTAAAGAGGTTGTCTTTTTTCCATTGTATATCCTTGCCTCCTTTGTCAAAGATAAGGTGTCCATAGGTTCGTGGATTTATCTCTGGGCTTTCTATTCTGTTCCATTGATCTATATTTCTGTCTTTGTGCCAGTACCATACTGTCTTGATGACTGTGGCTTTGTAGTAGAGTCTGAAGTCAGGCAGGTTGATTCCTCCAGTTCCATTCTTCTTTCTCAAGATTATTTTGGCTATTCGAGGTTTTTTGTATTTCCATACAAATTGTGAAATTCTTTGGTCTAGTTCTGTGAAAAATACCGTTGGTAGCTTGATAGGGATTGCATTGAATCTATAGATTGCTTTGGGTAGAATAGCCATTTTGACAATATTGATTCTTCCAATCCATGAACACGGTACGTTTCTCCATCTGTTTGTGTCCTCTTTGATTTCTTTCATGTTTTATAGTTTTCTATGTATAGGTCTTTTGTTTCTTTAGGTAGATATACTCCTAAGTATTTTATTCTTTTTGTTGCAATGGTGAATGGTATTGTTTCCTTAATTTCTCTTTCTGTTTTTTCATTGTTAGTATATAGGAATGCAAGGGATTTCTGTGTGTTAATTTTATATCCTGCAACTTTACTATATTCATTGATTAGTTCTAGTAATTTTCTGGTAGAGTCTTTAGGGTTTTCTATGTAGAGGATCATGTCATCTGCAAACAGTGAGAGTTTCACTTCTTCTTTTCCTATCTGGATTCCTTTTACTTCTTTTTCTGCTCTGATTGCTGTGGCCAAAACTTCCAACACTATGTTGAATAGTAGTGGTGACAGTGGGCACCCTTGTCTTGTTCCTGATTTCAGGGGGAATGCTTTCAATTTTTCACCATTGAGGGTGATGCTTGCTGTGGGTTTGTCATATATGGCTTTTATAATGTTGAGGTATGTTCCTTCTATTCCTGCTTTTTGGAGAGTTTTAATCATAAATGAGTGTTGAATTTTGTCAAAGGCTTTCTCTGCTTCTATTGAGATAATCATATGGTTTTTATCTTTCAATTTGTTAATGTGGTGTATTACGTTGATTGATTTGCGGATATTGAAGAATCCTTGCATTCCTGGGATAAAGCCCACTTGGTCGTGGTGTATGATTTTTTTAATATGTTGTTGGATTCTGTTTGCTAGAATTTTGTTAAGGATTTTTGCATCTATGTTCATCAGTGATATTGGCCTGTAGTTTTCTTTTTTTGTGGCATCTTTGTCTGGTTTTGGAATTAGGGTGATGGTGGCCTCATAGAATGAGTTTGGAAGTTTACCTTCTTCTGCAATTTTCTGGAAGAGTTTGAGTAAGGTAGGTGTTAGCTCTTCTCTAAATTTTTGGTAGAATTCAGCTGTGAAGCCATCTGGTCCTGGGCTTTTGTTTGCTGGAAGATTTTTGATTACACTTTCGATTTCCTTGCCTGTGATGGGTCTGTTAATTGAATGACTCTTTAAACCAACATTTTCCAGCAATTTTGGGTTTGAGTTTGGATTCAAATTTTAGAATTTCTGGCAAGCCACTTGAAAAATTGAGAAATGCACATTAGGCAAAGAAGCAAATTTCAGGGAACTTAAGAACTGTGCTAATAATCTCAATATTTGGAGATAGACACAATATATTTTGGTTAATACACAAGATTTACTTTTGCTGCAAGCATGGGGACTTAGCCTACCTCTGAGTCAGAAGACAGTATCAAGCTGAGCAGCTGCTGTAGTCCTGGATAAAGAGTATCCTAAGGGCTGGGAGAAAGGGTGGGGAGCTCAGGGTATCTAGCTGGTCCCACAGGGAGAATGCAGTTCAATGGGATGTGAAAAACCTTTCCAACCACAGTTGGGGCAGAAAATAATTCTCGGTGCTGAAGAACAACCAAATGAACCAAATGATAACAGTTAGCCTCAAAAATTTTAGACGTTGATTAAAATTTGACAACACATTTAGTGGCAAGGCATTCAAGGTACTCCAGCTGCCAAGCTCCAGTCGTTAAATCTACCAATCTCAGGATAACAAGAGCAAATTTTAGGGTGTCCCGAGAACCATGGCGAGAGCTTTATATCTGCTTTTAATCTTCATAGCAAATCTACTGTGTGAGTATTATTATTACCCCAAGTTTATAAATGAGGCAAGTAAAGCAAGGAAACTTTAGATGACCTGCCTTAGGGAGGGTAGAGCAGAGATTCAAACGCCAGTCTTAGACTTCCTCTCTGAGTCACCACACTTCCACATCTGTGTGACACGTCTGATATGCCCTCCGAGGCCTCATGTCTGACCACTGCCACCCCTGCTCAGCTTCACAAAGGAACCACCTGACTGTCCCTCAGCATAGGCTTCTCACCTGGCACGGGAGAACCTGATGGAGACCCTCTCAGCTTCATAGGAGCAACGCAGAAGGGCTGTAAGGACTTGCAACCTATGGGGAACGTTGACGCTGACCAACAGGCGATGGGGAATGATGATGGCTCAATCCCAAGACAGATTTCATGTGACTTCTCAGTCCCATGGGGTCCAGCAACTGGTATCAGAGCCAGGGTTGCCAGATACAATGTAGAATGCCCAGTTCACTTTGAATTTCAGATCAACAATGAAGAAATTTTTACTAGGAGGATGTCCCAAATATTGCATGCATGCTAAGTTGTTTCATTTGTGTCTGACTCTTTGTGACCCTATGAACTATAACCTGCCAGGCTCCTCTGTCCATGGGATTCTTCATCAAGAATACTGGAATGGGTTGTCATTTCCTTCCCCAGGGGATCTTCCCAACCCAGGGATTGAACCTGAGTCTCTTCTATCTCCTGCTTTGGCAGGTGGGTTCTTGACCCCTAGTGCCACTTGGCACGCCAAATATTGCATGGAACATACTTACAGCAAATAAATATTCATTGTTATTTATTTGAAATTCAAAGTTCACTGGGTATTTTATTTTACTTTTTTTTTTTTTTTGGCTAAAAATGACAACCCTAAGCAGTAGCCGCCCTAGTGATGCACACTCTTAAAGGCTTGCTTCCTTTCCTGCCTGGCTGCCCTGTCTCTCATCCAGCTCCTGAAATCGCAGGCACAATGAAGAACTTGAATGGAAGCCTTTGTCTCAGCCCCAGCTTTCTGGGAACCCAGACAATGAGGTAGCCATAATGCTCACAGCCACCCTGTGAAACAGGCATCGCTATCATTATCATGATGTTTAAATTACAACTAAGGAAGTCGAGGCTCTCGAAGGTCCATCCATCAGCGAGGACTCCCTCGGCCACTCTAGCTTCACTGGTTTCTTACTATAAAGGAGTGTTCCAGGACATTCTTGAGAGATAGTGAAGCATTATTGGAATAAGCAGTAATTGGTTCAGATAATCATTTATATATTTAATAATTAGCCCCATTTGTTGAAAGAAACTCTTGTCCTTGCACAGAGGAATATAGTGACATACGCACTCAGAGAATCCATCTCTTAGCAGCCATAACAGCAAGATGCTCAATTTCCCCAGTTTTACGTCAGTTGGAGTGAATGCGGTTAAAGCATGAAGTTTTCAAGGTCAGTTCTTCACAAATAAAACTAGTAGCACATTATTATTTCTTTATATTACTAAATATAATGTAATAATTCTAAAAGGAATGACTAATTACAAAGAGACAAATTCAGAAAGCCTTGAAATTATACTTGCCTTTGACCCGCATCGGAAAACTTGGTTTCCTTTTCATAAATTATCAGTTGGGACAATTAGAGGAAAATAGCAGACATTAGAGAAAACCTAGGCCAAAGCACTTGTACCCAATGGGTTTACACAGGAATGAGACCTCCTTGAAAACTTGCAAAAACAAGGCCAAACCTTGGCTGCATATAAGCCTAAAATGAGAAAGAATGTTCTCTTTATTTCATAAACCTGATGAAACAAAACCTTCTGCTCCTCTTTGTCTGCTGGATCTTCATTATGAAGGAAGGAAGCTATAATCTTGTAGCTGCAAGAAAATCTTTCCCCAAGGTGTTGCTGGTGGGGCTCCTGGAGTCAACTAACTCTGCAGCTCCGTCCAGAGAGGTTTTTTTCTCATAGCCGCCCATGGAAGCAAACAGACTGGATGGCTGGCTCTGGTTACCTATGGCTGCCATTGGTCCCCTGGGCATTCCGAGACACCCCCCCCCCCCCCCACCTTCCACCTGGTCCGTGACCTCTGATCTTGGCCCTGTGGCTAACACAGGCGCGGGGAAGGTGGGAGAGGCCTAGGTGTCAGGCTGCCTGGGCCCAGGCCACAGATGAAAGGGTCAGTTGTTTCCACTCCTCACGTGTACTTGTGAGGTCCCGGATGCTGCAGAACTGGTATGTCTCCAAATTCCGGGTGCTCACAGGGTTGTGCAGACAAGCTGTAACTCCAACTGTACCCACGAATGTGTGTCAGAAGGGAGGCGGCAGCCTGGCTTCCCATCCCAGCTCTGCCACGGACTTGCTCCAAGGCCTCGCCCTTCAGGACCGTTGGTTTTCTCATCTGTGAAACGGGGCAGTTAGATCACCACAGGTGCTTGGACAGGGGTTGCTGAGGAGGCAGATCATAGCCATTCCCTAAAGTCCTCCTCATCATGTTCACCGAGTCAACGAAAATCATTCCACATTGATCTGTCTTACGTTGGGTTCCTTCACAGAAGATTTTCTTTGAAAAAAGATTTCTGTTGCTTCTATAAACCAATGGAGTAGGCTATCTCTAAATGACCTTCCAAACTCATGATTCTATAATTTCACGATCCCAAAACAAAAGTTCAGAGTTGGTCTTTTTAAAGGATTGCATGCTGCTGGGGGAGCTTCACAGGTGGCACAGATGGTAAAGAATCTGCCTGTAGTGCAGGAGACCTGGGTTCGATCCCTGGTCGGGAAGATCCTGTGGAGAAGGAAATGGCTACCCACTCCAGTATTTTTGCCTGGGAATTCCATGGACAGAGAAGTCTGGAGAGCTACAGTCCATGGGGTTACAAAGAGTCAGACACGACTGAGAGACTAATATACACATATGCTGCTTGGGAGAGTGAGAAAATTATGAGATATATGATGATATGTTTCTGATCCAGAAAATTCTCTTATGCAACCTACCCTTGGGGACATATTAATTTCCAGGGCCCAAGCCCCCTCCTTTGTTACACTGGATAAAGGCTCACATGTTAATTATTTAGCCACTGGTGCTAACTGGAACTGCCTTGAAAACATTTCCGTGTGTGACAAAAGGCTCTGGCAATTTGAACGTACCTTTTTTTTTCTTTCATATCAGCAGTTATTTTATGGACTGGGCTTAGACGGCTTAGCAACAACGGGTACTGGGTGGGTGAATTATTCATGTAATCTACATTTCCTGGCTGCTATGGATAATTGACAGGTGTCATGTCACCTCTTGCAAACGTCCCACAATTAGAGACTATATATCAGTGTTTGACTTCATTGTAATGCTCCCTTTCCAAGCTAGTTTCATATTTTATTTACAGCTTGGTGGCATTTTTTGACTTGGCTGCCTATTTCTCTCACTTTCGATTCCAAGCCTTTTGCTCTACTTAATATAACCAGGAACATTTAAATAATAAGACTCCCTCTCCATTTGCTAAAGGCAGTCAGTCATTGTGGCTGTGTTTTATTCATTCAGCCATTATGTTAGTCAATTTCTTGATTTAAGAAACCTAGGATGAAATGCAGCTGTAAGGAAACCATGATATAAATCTGTTTTTATGACTTGTTTGGTTCACAGGGAAAAAAAAAAAAACTAAAAGCAAATCTTCCCAGGGCCTGACACAAGTTGTAAACTGTGGGGAAAGTTAGCCAGTTAAAGTATGTGACTTAATAGGAGCAACGGAACATTTCAGATCTGCACCGGAGTGGGAAGGTTTCTGGCATTAGAAACATTAGAAATGAAGCCAGTGTGAGTTCTCTTTGGGCCCAGTGAGAAAAATGTAAGAAAATAAATCCAGAACTGATAACCCTAAAGACTAATGCGAGAACCGTAAATTAAACACTTTAAGCAAATAGAAACTTTGGAACCCTGCAATCCGCCCCTTTTCCACTCAACTCAACAGGAAACTGAGGCCTGAGGCATGCCAGGGCCTCCTCACCACCCCAGCTCCAGCTGGTGGAAAAGTGGAAAGCTGGGGTCAGCTGAAGCCTGCTCCAGCACTTCTACTGCTCTGCAGTGGGACAGATTATTCCTGTTACCGCCTACGGTATCCTCTCACCTCCTCTGTGGCTGTTACTCGCCATCCCTCAGGAGAATTCAACTTTCCTTGTTCTCACTGGTGTGCCCTGTGTGGAATTATTTCATGCTGACTCTTGGCAGGAGCATGGTCGACCAAGCCCATCAGTGAATCCATTGGCCCAAATGGATGCTTCAGGAATGGCCCCGTGACCTAACTCAGACTGAGAGTCCCAGCACTTGCGTCAGTGCTTTGGGAAGAGATTTTCTGTCCTGCTAGAGTGGATTGGACTGTGAGAGCGACGGTTGCTACAGATATTTTGCTCTTCACATGGAACAGACTGGGGCCACCGGAAGTAGGTGGAAGAAAGTGTATCATGTGATACCTGAGGGTGAAGCCTGCAACTCAGAAACACTTAGCAGAGAGAGCAAACCTTGGTTAAGTAAACCTATCATTTATCTTCTAAGCTAGGAGAACTTTGAGAATGAAACAGGACAAGACAAATGTCAAGCCAGACTGTTTACATAAACAGAACTATCCTGGGCAAACAGGAACACGTGGTCATTGTGCTCTATGAATGCATCCTCTGAGCCGCTAGATTAAGCTAGCTGAATTAAGCTGGCATTCCCTTTGGCTTTTTTCGTCTAGTGTGTTAGTTGCTCAGTCATGTCTGACTCTTTACAACTCCATGGACTGTAGTCTGCCAAGCTTCTCTGTCCACGGGATTCTCCAGGCAAGAATACTCGAGTGAGTTGCCATTTCCTACTCCAAGGGATCTTCCCTACCCATGGATCGAACCTGGGTCTCCTGCATCGCAGGTGGATTCTTTACCATCTAAGCCACCAAGGAAGCCCATGTGACAATTAACTCACCTCATCATCAAGGGCTGTTTGAGTTAGGCATTTTGTAACTTGCACATGATGGTTTTAACTGACATACATGTGCTGCTTCTTGTGCTTCCTAAAATCTTATCCTATATCGTATCTTGAGTTTGCAATTAAAGGTGCTCATTATATGCTTTTCTTTTAATAAATGTTCAAACGTTATATTTAACCTTTTACTTCAAATAATTAAAACCATCACTTGTAGAACGTTTACATTTACAGAGAACTTCCAAGTTAATTGTCTTACAATACCCCTGTGAAATAGGTATCGCCCAAGGTTTGGAGAAGTTAAAAAATTTACCCAGGCCCACAGGGCTGATGTAGCAGATGTGTGTGTGCTTAGTCGTGTCCAGCTCTTTGTGACCCCATGGAGTGTAGCCCACCAGCCTCCTCTGTCTAGGGGATTTCCCAGGCAAGAATACTGGAGTGGGTAGCCACTTCCTACTCCAAGGGATCTTCCTGACCTAGGGATTGAACCCAGGTCTCTTGCTTTGCAGGCAGATTCTCTACTACTGAGCCACCTGGGAAGCCTGATGTGGCAGATACGCAGTGGTAATTTTCTATGATGGGGGAAAAAATCCTACAACACTGAGTTTTATTGTCTTCCAGTTTCTGTGACATAAGCATTCCAACAACAGCTAATTTCAGAGCATCGAGCCTGCATCATTGAGCGTGGAGATGGGAAGAGCTTCCTTGGCTCTTAGGAACCCGCTCCAGCGCCCCACTGCATGAAATGTGGTGGGTCTAAGACTTCTGACTCCGTTCCTAAAATTCCTCCTTTTTTTCTTCTAGCTGGTGTGCGGCAGTCAGTTTTGAATTGTGCTCTTTCAACAAAGCAGCTTTGCCCCAGGGTTTCAAGCTTTCAAAAGAGATCTCCCCAGAGCAGAACTACACTGAGCGGCTTGGTTCAGACTTTGTGTTTCCCGGGTCTGTCTCCAAAGAGGCCGCCCTCGGCAGGAACCAGCTCCGGTCTTCAGCATTTACTCCGCTCCTCACCTGGATGTGGCTACTTCCCTGGCCCTCCCTTCCCCTGATCTGCCTCTGCTCATCCTGCAGCTAGTGTAAGTGTCTTGTCTGGGCCCTCAACTCCGCCTGCAGGGCTGCTGTGTGGAATAGGAGCAATAATACAGAAAGGGGCTGTCACCCCAGAGTGAGAAGTCAAGGCCTTGGCCCAGCTTCTTGTGGGCTGGATTAACGACAGCAACTGCCTGTGCTACTCCGGTCACTGCTAGCAGTCCTAAGCCATCACAGTGAAGGGGACAATTATGAAGCCAGTTCACATTCATGGTCTCATGTGAAGGTTTTGACTGGACTGTGTGCTAAATGCTTTGCTTCAGCAGAAAGAACTTGAAGGAGAGTTGAGTCATGTAAAAACCCTGGTGGCAGCAACCTAATTTCCAGTCCTGGGGCTTAAGTGAAATGAGCCAGGCTTTAAAGGGCTTGCCTTACAAGCTCAAACCTACTGGTCGCCAACAAATGCCCCAGTCACCTTAATTGTCAAAAATCCTGGAGCCGTTGAACTTCATGGTGGTAGTAATTTTATGTCTTTGACGTCCAGAATATGTAAAACTTGAGAAGAAGAAGGTCTTCTGGTAACATTTCAACCCAAATATTTGTGGATTACTTTTTCATTGCAACTTCGGCTTCCTCCCTATGAGTTAGGGAGGGGGGAGTCATGATAACACCATGGCATTAATGATGGCTAATTGTGCTATGGTCGGTGCTCAATTGTCCACTCTCAGAAAGATCATTTAAAAAATCTTTTAGGGTTTGTTTTGGGATGGATTTTTATACTTATGCTTGAACATGGGCATGTCAGAGCATCCAAGCATTCCCTTAGGACAACTTAATGAAGCAAGTTTATGAAGAGTTGGGAGGCTGCCCTCTCTCATCAGGCTGCCCTCCTGCAATGGCAGCTCCTGGGGGAACAAAGAGTCCTTTTCCAGAATGATTCAAATATGGAATGGAGTTTGTGCCTCCTTTAGCTGTTCCTACAGAAGAAGGGATGGTGACCCTGTTTCATGTTGCTTTTCCCCATGTGAAGAGAATAATGATTAAGTGAATCAACCAAAACACTTTTGTGTGTCAGGGTGAATGTGCTCACGCAAGAAGCATGGAGCAAGTCAAAGTAAAGGCCATGTTCCGTCTTGCATGAGTTCAAAGTTCGAAACTTGTGCTTTTTGACCTGCTAAATAGCAGGAAGCAATCCACTGCAGTTTAAAATAAAGAGTTAAGCTGGAATCAATGGCTGAGGCTGTAAAAGTTCAGAGGAATTGTAGATCAGAGAAGAATTTGGAAAGAAAGGGAAACTGAAGCTGGGCCTTGAGAGCTGGACAGGAAAGGGAGGATATTCCAGCTAAGCAGAATGTGAGTGTTATGTGAGACACATGGAGGCATGAATGTCTGGCAGGAGGGGTGTTTTTATGCCCTATTACCATGAAGCAGCTAGGGTTCTCTAGAGCTAGTGAGTTGTTTACAAAGCAAACTTCTTGATAGAGGAGGCGTTAACAGTTCATAAAGTGAAGAATAAGCAGACCCTGCCATGAAAGATAATACAGCAAATCTAATCACCATTAAGTGAGAACCAACCATAACCAACATGTATCAGACTATGACTCACAATGTTACTTCTTGGAACCTCAGGCATCCATGCATATTCAGACTGAAAAGTCTTTCTGATATTTTCTGCTGATGATTGAATTGGATTATGTACACTGATTTGATTGGCTATATGGTCAACGTTGTCATTAAGATGTCCACCCCTCAAGAAACTAGATATTGATAAATTCATGAATTATTTAAAGTTATGAACTCTATGTGGTTGATATTCTAGGCTCCCCAAAAGCATGAAAGTAATGAAAATTAAGGCATTACATATTTCTAGGGGCTTAAATGTCTGCATATTTCTGAAAGCTTGACACAGCTCCAATAAATGAAGGACAACATTGAGCATGGTGACTTCGTTGTGGCAGAAACCCACAGGAATTGACATTTCCATCATGCTGATCGCTAGTCTTTCCTGGTGGGAAGTGGAAAAGTTCTGGATCTCTCTGTAGCACCGTATGTCAGCCTGACAATATTTAAAAATTGTAAAGATTCAGCTTCCTCACGTATAGAAACAGGATGATATGCCTCTTGCATTCCCCTCAGACAAATAGGCCCCTCATAGGGAACTGAATCCCTGAAAAGGCAGAAGTTCACCCAAGAAAAGCTTTGAATGGAGCCTAGAGGTATGCCTCAGGGAGAAGCAGAGTAAAAAAGCCAGAAATTCTATCCAAAGTGACTAGAAAAAAAGAGGATAAATTCCCAGTTTATGCAAATATCAGACAGTGGGGCCTCATGGTGGATGAGTTCTACCATTTGTGAGAAAATTGAGCAAGCCTCAGAGGAAGTTTGGGAATAGCCTTCCATAAACATTTAGGAGTTTTTAATACAGTATTTATTTGGAGATAAGAAAATGGCAATAATTATCCTTTTCTGTTTGGGGTCTATTAAACTGCTGCTCCCAAATAGCTTTCCACAAGAAAACAACTTTTACATCTTAATGGAAAAATGAAAAAGCCCCAAGTGGTCAAGTAAAAACTTTATAATTGAAAGAAAACAGGAAGAAAAGAAAATGCTTTGACACATGTCAAAAATCCTGACACAGACAACAAAGTCTCTGTCCTTGGAAAAATGGGAGATTTCCCAGGAAAGTGTGTGTGGATTGGGAACAGATGTGGGAGCTCCCAGGAAGAGGAGAAGCCCTGGGCTCTTCTCCCATCTAGGCCTGGTGGCCACCCTGACTTGTCCTCTTCTCTCTCCTGACCAGTCTGACGTCATCAAAGTTTCTTCTTCCTCATAAGGAGCCTTCACATGGCTTCATGGCCTCTCAGTCCCCTTTCGAATCAAGACCCTTCTGTTTCACCTTCCTTATACTGATTAGCACATTCTTGCTGCACTTTAAGTTCTTGGGAGAGGACTTCCCTGGTGGTCCAGTGGTTAAGATTCCACCTGACAATGCAGGGTTCATGGGTTTGATTCCTGGTCTGGAATATCCACATGTCCCAGGGCAACTAAGCTTGTGCACCAAGACTACTGAAGCCCACGCTCTAGAAACAGGGCTCTGCAACAAGAGAAGCCCCCATAACAAGAAGCCCGAGCACCGCAAGTAGAGAGTAGCCCCCATCTGCTGCAACTAGACAAAGCCCACAGCAGCAACGAAGACTTCAGCATAGCCAAAATATAAGATTAACTAATTAATTAAAAAATTGTAGACTGTAAGCAAAATAAATAATGGAAGAATGCTAACAAAAGTTATTTTTAAAAAATAAATAAATTCTTGGGAGACTGAATCTGATCGGCCCAGTTCACTTGTTGGTGCCAGGTTGTATTACAGGCCAATGTCTGGCCAGGGCAACAGTTGCCTTCAGGAGAGATGCAATGCCCTCACCAGAGATGCGCTGGTCCAATTCCTTGGACCAAATGAAGGGAGGGTGGTAAAAGGGTGTGGTCAGGGCATTTCTCATCAGAAAGGGCTGAGGCATGAGAATGCTCTGATTGCTGTCTCTGTTAAAATGTAGTAGTAACTGGTCCTTCTTCAGGACTGGCAAAAGTGCTAAACTGCAGCTTGAGGGCATGTTTTATTATTTTATCAGTCACTGATTTATTCCAATCCCTCTCCTATCACAAAAGATTTGAGGTGACTTACAAAACTATATACAAGTATCAAATGGTTGAGAAATGTAGGCAAATTCCAGGGGAAAGGATGAGGGTAAGGGATAGTTAGGAAGTTTGGGATGGACGTGTACACACTGCTATATTTTAAATGGATAGCTAATAGGGACCTACTGTATAGCACAGGGAACTCTGTTCAAGGTTATGTGGCAGTCTGGATAGGAGGGGGATTTGGGGGAGAATGGAAACACGCATATGTATGGCTTAGTTCCTTCACTGTTCACCCAAAACTATTACAACATTGTTAATCAGGTGTATCTGGGCTTTCCTGATGGCTCAGCACGTTAAGAATCCTCCTGCAATGCAGGAAATCTAGGAGACTTGGGTTCGATCCCTGGGTTGGGAAGATTCCCTGGAGGAGGAAAATGGCAACCCACTCCAATATTCTTGCCTGAAAAATGCTATGGACAGAGGAGACTGGTGGGCTACAGTCCAAAGGGTCACAAAGAGTCAGACGTGACTGAGCGACTAAGCACCATACCCCAATATAAAGCAAAATGTTAAAAAAAAAAAAAAAAAGAAATGTAGGGAAATTCTTATTTTCCTAAGAATAAGAAAATTAAAAGCTGGGACAAAATTATCACCACAGAGTCTATATAACATTGAATATTGGAAAATTGCTAAAAATTGGCCTTGAATTTGTTTCCAAACCTGAGACCTGCCAAACTTAATAGCAAATGGCTAAAAACAAGGGAAAAGTCCTGGCAGAAAGTGTTATTTATGTTCTAACAGGTTTTTAGTCAAGGCTGTGGAAGCCTGTCCCTCTAAAGAAACAGATTTTCTTCTTCTTTTTTTTATAATGTATAGGCCATCTTAATGGGAAGGAGATTCTAGATTATGTCTCAAGGCTTTTTGTGGTCCTGATTTCGTAACAATGGTTGTGATTTCACTGAGCAAGCAAGAAAGCAAATAATTAAGAAGGTAATATTATATATATATATATATATATATATATATATATATATAGCTAAAACCAACCTCCAACACAAATATTCCACTGAAGCATTAGGCCCCAGCCCCCTCCAAAATTTTGGAGACATAGTTTGAGAGCTGAAGAGGCAGATCATAAAATTCTCATTTCTTTTTTATTGTGCATTGTAAGGCAAAAAATACATAGGAAGCCTGGCTCGGTGATTTTTCTGCTCTCTGTTTTTTTTTGCCTGTAGCACTTCTGACATCCTCAGATCTTCTGAAGCTCTTTATTTACTTTATTTTTCTTCTTTTGTTTATAGAATAGCAAAAAGTCGTAGAAAGCTTGGTCCTGATGCATGACAACGGAAGACCTCTACCCTCGAGTACCTGGCTCACCATACTGAATGAGATGCACTATGGGGGCTCTGGAAAGCTGAATGGGATGTTCCCTCTCAGATTGGAACTGGGAATCATTCTGTTTCAAAGGACAGCTGTCACTTAATATTTATTGAGCAGCCACCATATTCTAAGTGCCATGTGAAGCATATATGTACCTGACATTTGAAAAGAGGAAACTAGTTTTTTAAGCACCGTACTTAATTTGAATACTTGATTTGAAAAGGGGTAGAAGGAATTCTTGGTGCTTTATCTTTTGCTGAGAAAAATGCCACATGGATTGCCAAGATGATGATCCTGAAAAACCATTTACAATATTCAATTAACAATAATTAAGGCACTCAGTGGGAAGCTCCTTACTGACTTGCTAAATAGCAAAAATTGGTACTTGGAATTCCCGGTAGATGAGAGAAAAGATAATAAGTACCCAAAATATAGAGACAATCGAAATGAAACCAATTATGATCAAATTATATCACGCAAATAGACACACAAGTTGAATTAGAAATATTTAAGTTTTTGATGAGAAATATTAAAAAGAAATATAATAACATTTTAGCCATTAATTGATCATCTAATCTAGTTTCGTTCTGGGAAGGGAGCTGGGTTTATAAAGCTTCAAGTTTTACATATGTTGATGAGGGACCACAGTCTATTATAACAACTTCATATTTCTAGGAGCTAGTAAAGCCTAATTTACTCTTAATATAGTTAATACCAAACTATAATTGATTCTATTACCAATAGTCTTTAAAAGACAGTCAGCTAGTCATTTAGTCCATCTTTTCACAATCAGATGCTCACAAAATATCAATGCTAATTTGATTTACTATATTCAGCTTTAGCAATTTTAAACTATTCTCTAACAACTAATTTTCTATGGTATTAAAACAAATTCTTTGTTTTTTCTTCTTTATAGTTTTTTCTCACATACTCTCTTACTATAACTCATTTCTCCATGAGTTTTCCCTCCTTCATATATTTAAAATGGTACAATCAACTCCAATCATTCTGCAATATGCAATTAAGCTATAAGTCAAGAGTTACCTATATATGCTTGTAATGCAGTAAATCTAAAGCATGGGAGTCTTGTTAGATTTCACTAATCTGATTAATTGTGTATATTCATACTTTAAATTGACTAATATTTAAGTCTAAAAACCTAACCCAGTCTAATCTCTGACAAGGGAAAAATAATCAGTGTATTCATCATTAATTACGCAAGCATCAGTAAAAGTTCTCTTTCAAATCCATCTAAGTCATCCATCCATTCATATGAAAACAGCTCTAAGGAAGGCATAAAATCATGGCTACATGCACATGTATACATATATATTTATGTGTGTATACATATATATATATATATATAGGCTTCCCTGGTGGCTCAGTGATAAAGAAGTTGTCTGCAGTGCAGGAGCCGCAGGAGACGTGGTTCAATCCCTGGGTGGGGAAGATCCCCTGGAGGAGGGCATGGCAAGCCACTCCGGTTTTCTTGCCTGGAGAATTCATAGATAGAAGAGCCTGGCAGGCTACAGTCCATAGGGTTGCAAAGAGTTGAACAAGACGAAAGCAACTTAGCAAGAACAAATATATATATATATATAAATGAAAATGTATATAGAAAATGTTTTTCAAAAAACTGAATCATACTGGACTTCCCTGGTGGTCCAGGGGCTGAGACTCCATGCTCAGCAGTACAGGGGGCCTAGGTTCAATCCCTGGTAAGGGAACTAGATCCCTTATGCTGTAACTAAGAGTTTGTACATGCAATGAAGGTCAAAGATCCCACATGCCTCAACTAAGACCCAGCACCGCCAAATAATAAATAAAATAAACGAGTATTTTTTAAAAACTGGATTGTATTTTAATATGTTGTAAATATATTTTTATTCTAATTAATAGATATAAATTAAACTGATTAATGATGGCATAGTAGTATGAATGTAGTTTACTTCATTTGATCAATCCTCTATTTTTCTACATTTAGGATCTTTCAGTTTATTTGTACATATATCTTTATACACTTATTTGATTGCTTCCTTGGGATGAATTTCTTCAGGTCAGATGTTTAACACTTCAAACACATATTGACAATTTGTCCTCCAGAAATGTGGTTTTATTTTGCATAGCCATGGGCAGTGCAAATAATGTGTCAAATAACCCACATTTGGGACAACCCTGATTTTTTCTTATCTGATAGATGAAGAGGTATCTGGCTGTCATTTTTATTCTTTGGTTACTGGTAAGGATGAAAATGCTTTTGTATGTTAAATAGTCATACAATCATTTCTTCTTTTGTAAATTCCCAAATCATGTTCTTTGTCCACTTCTACATAGTAAGAATACTGCCCCCATTGTTAGTTACATCTACAGTTTTGCAAATGCTTTTCATAATCTGCATTTGTCTTTTAAATTGGTTCACAGTACTTTTTTTCTATTTTTGCATGCTAGTTTTTTTTTTTTAAATAAACATTCTTAGAAGATGTTTTTTGTTTTGTTTTTTAATTGTTGGCTGCCCTGTGAGGCATGTGGGATCTTAGTTCCCTGACCAGGGATTGAACCCTTACCCCCTGAATTGGAAGGCAGAGTTTTAACTACTAGACCGCCAGGGAAGTTCTCTTAGAAGGAATTTTTAATAAATAAAAAATAAATAAATTCACTTGAAAGACGGATAGAAATGTTGTCAACTTTTTAAAACAGTTTTTAAATGGCTGTAATTTTCAGTAAGGACTTTGGAATATAGAACCTCTCTTGCAGCTCTTTGATTCACTGAGTGTCTCTTCATGAAAAGCGCTAAGCTAGCCATTGGCAGGTGGGTGGGGTGTTTACACCTGATCACGGTCTTCAGATCTGTGCAAAACAAACAAACAAAGCAACTACTGAACATGGCTGCATATGGGTGAACCTAAGAGGATAGGCTAGTAGTAGCTTTGGAGTTCAGAGTTTGAAAAAAATGGTTGTTCAGTGGAACTTGTGGGAAGATGGGTGGTTGTTGGTGAGCCAGTTAGTTTGCTTCAGTGGCATGACTGGTTTAACTTGAGGATTAGATGATTAGATGAATGTGCCACCCTCAATTACATCCTGTGTCTCCTTTAGGGTATGTATCTATTCTGATCCAACAATGAACTCTCATTTGGAGCAGTCGCAAAAAGTCAGACATGACTGGACGACTGAACAACACCCTGATCCTACTAATCCTGGCTATCAGGATATTTTCTGTACTCCAATAAACGCAAGGACCTGATCTAACACACTCTACTAGGAAGAACGTCTTCTGACCTCTAAGATTTTCATCAGAATCATAGTTTGCCAAGGTGTAAGCTGACCGCATCCTTTATAGGCGTGTAGATCAGCCAGCTGGCAAAACCCTGGCCACCACACTCCCCAGGCAATCAGCCAACGACCCAGCACTCCCAGCAAGATTCATCCCCACTGCAACATTTATTTAATTTTATGTTTGAGGCCTTCTGTTAATTGGGACCTTTTGCAAAGTCTTTCAGGCACTTTGAAGTGCCCATTCTCCCATCAATTTCTGGTGAAAATTTATAGTCCCGTCACACGTGTCTTCAGCAAGAAATCCATCCAAAGACTGAAGTTGATTTTTTTTCCTTTACCTAATTCAGTGTAGCAGAAATGAGGCAGAGGAACTGTCAGTCATTTCTAAGGATGGCAATTTTCACTGCTTGACAATCTTAACTATAAAATTCCAGCTATTTGATGATATGCCTGTGTATGGCCCATCCCCCAGATCCAACGATAAGTGTTGAACAGCAGGTTTAGGGCCCTCTGCTTAGGCATGATAATTTAGGGAAATAGTTAGCTCATCAGAATTGGCTGGGTGCCCTGTTTTCATATTATCCAGACAGAAGTCACTGAACCACAACGTTGCTGCTTAGAAACAGGCACCGAAAGGGAGGGAAAGGGGGAGCTATGAATAGTTAGCCAGTTACTGTATTCAATCATGAAGTGTACTTTACGCTCGAAGATAAAGTGATACATGTTGAATTATGCCAGAAGAAATGTCTGGGAGAAGGCTCGGGAGATCTGCTGGCTGAACTCTGGTCTTCCCCAGCCAGGTGACCTTTAGCAAGACCCAAGATTCTTTGAACTAGAGCTTCTTTACATGCGAAAGAGTCTGAATAGATGACTTCTAAGGTCTAAAGCTCCCTGTTTTGAGAACTTGATTGAAAAGCCACATTAATCACTTCTATGTTCAGGTACACCCTACTATTAAAAAGTCACTTTTTCACAACTGTCAACTCATAATTCTTTAAGCAATTACTCTCTTTTCGTCTACATAGGTGATTCAGCAGACTATATACCCTCTGTCTCATTTTAAGAAGTTCACATGCTCAAAACGGGTTCCTGAAGTCAGAGCACAAACACACACCAGATAAGATCACAGAGGACTGTGGGGACTGGAAAACCAGACGTGGCGTGGCATGGCCCTTTCCAGCTCTTGTTCTAAGACTGACCCCATGATACCTGTTTGGAGACTGCAAACTGGGCTTCATGGAGCAGCTGGCATTTAATGAGAACCTTGAAGGGACAGTGAGATTTCCAAACAGAAAGATGAAATGGAGGAAATTTTAGGTGGAAAGAACAGAATAAACACAGATGCAGACCTGAGAAAGCCTGGACAATATTTTAAGAATACCCAAACTCAAACACTAAGAGACAACAAATACAATTTGTTTGCAATCCAGGCTAAGTATTAATTTATCTTTTCCACAAGTATTGATTGAACACCACTCTGTAGGACACACCATGCTTGATACTGTAAGACAGTTGAAGATGTCTCCTAAAGTTCAGATACAGGCTTAAACTAGGCTTTTAAGTAACAAGAGAAACATACACTTATTTTTGCACAAAATATGAAAGACAGAGGAGGGCAAAGAACTAAATTAAAAATCACCCACCTTGTTTAAGTTTATAGACTTTGAAGGTAATATATCATTTAGCACATGGAATCAAAGATAGAAATTTGGATGAATATAGAAATTTGGATGAATACAGAAACAATCACTTGTTAGCTCAAAGCAACATTTAATTTGATCTTTCCCATGAAAGGGCATTGGAAAAAGCAATCTAAAGATATCTGTTTAGACACACTAGAATCAACAATTAGGTTCTTCAGGGAATGAGGAGTTTCTAGCTGCCTTCACTCCAGTGAGAGGCAATAGAGCTTAGCATTTTTATTACCCTAATCAAGAACATTTAAGGGGGCCTGAAAAAAAATACACACACCCGCCTCTTACTCTTGAAGAGGAGGCAAGTCCCTTAAGACACTCACTTAATTAGCATGGGCTGGGGCTGAGAGAGAGAATACCCTAGGATTCTTTGCTTGACAATTTCTCTTTAAGAAATATGGGCTCTAGATTTTAATAAAACAGAAGCTAATTTCAGTCTCAACCACGTGACCCAAGAAGACCCAGGCAGTGAATCTGATTGGTGCAGAGCTGAAGGAGGCAGAGTTGATGTCTCCACATGGTCTCTATCTAGTGTGGCTAGCACTTCCCCCCGGAGGTCAGTTTAAAGCCACTAAACTGGCTTTAAGTTGTGTGGGTACAACTTAAACTCCAGGGCATGTTATTCATAAGGCCTGTGATGGGAATGTCAAGTGAGAAAGCTTGGCTTCACTACTGCTGACCCCTCCCAGTTGTTCAGTTGCTCAGTCATGTCCAGCTCTTTGTGACCCCATGGACTGCAGCACACCAGGCTTCCCTGTCCTTCACCATCTCCCTGAGTTTGCTCAAATTCATGTCCATTGAGTTGGTGATGCCATCCAACCATCTCATCCTCTGTTGCTCCCTTCTCCTCTTGCTGTCAATCTTTCCCAGCATCAGAGTCTTTTCTAATGAGTTGGCCTTTCATATTAGGTGGCCAAAGGATTGGAGTTTCTGCTTCAGCATCCCAGATGCCCCCTCCTAGACACCTTCCTAATTATAATAATAACAATAATAGCATCCACTAAGTGCTTACTCTGTGCCAGATGCCATGCATTTGAGTTGCAAAGTCCCATAAATTCCCATGAGCAGGTAATATTAGCAGTAACACCCCCATTTTGTAGATAGTAATCATAGAGTAACTTTATTACCCCACCTGGCATACTTCTGAGACAGAAAAGAGGTACTCTGACTAATGACACCAGGACAATAGGTGTAAACCAGGGCTGACTCAGGTGAACCAGAGCATGTGGATGGATAAGGGGGCTGAGGCGCAGAGTCAAGTTCAAGGATGCTTCACAATGTCAACCTCAAAATGTTTCTATCCAACGGCTTTCATCTTTGTGCCAAGCCATTCTGAGCTTCAATGTTTTTAATCTATCAAATGGACTTAGTGAAGTGAAAGTCACTTAGTCGAGTCTGACTCTTTGCAACCCCATGGTCCACAGAATTCTCCAGACTGGAATACTGGAGTGGGTAGCCTATCCCTTTTCCAGTGGATCTTCCCAACCCAGGAATCGAACCGGGGTCTCCTGCATTGCAGGTGGATTCTTTACCAACTGAGCTATGAGGGAAGCCCATCAAATGGACTTAATGAAACTAGTTCTATAAGGGTATAATCAGGACAAAGTACCTATACTGTGGGTGTAGCTCAAAATGCTAGTCACTCAACCTCAGTTTCCTTCTCCAATCTCCCTCTAAAATCAAGGCCTCCTGGGGACCTCAGGCAAGTCCCCTCCCTTCTCTGGCCCTCAGTTGTCTCGTTCATAGAAAAATGGGGTTGGATTAAAGGCAAAACATCCCTTTTAACTTTGACATTCTTTCTCATTTGGAATTCATCTTTGTTCACTCGCAGGAGCAAGAGGAATACCTCTCTCCACTTTTAGTTCAGAGAAGGGGTTCCCTTTGTTTATGCTTACTTTCTTTCTCTAGTGCTTTCTCTAAAAGGTTGAAAATGGTGACTGGGGAAGACTTTCTGTCCCCCATTCTCATCTTTCCATTGCCTTTGCTTGTGCTGGAAATTCTTATGTACACTGCCCCTCAATTTGGGGCAGAAATGCCAGGGCGAAAGCTGACAAGCTGGATAAGGATTCCCATTTGGATCTTGTCAGATGGAATTTTTTCCTCTGCAGAGTTCTTGTCCTTTCTTGAAACCACCAAATGTCTGGACTAGGAAAGATACCTCACAAACTGCATTTGGATGTCACAGTATTATGCTAATGCAAGGGCCATTTTTCCTAAAAACAAATGCTGGTATTGAATTGAGAATTAAACGCCTTAACAAATCAAAGGCAGTGCGAGGTGGGAAAAGTACACAGGGCTTGTGGTGTGAGAAGATTCCTCGTGCAAATCTTAAAGACATAGCAGCCTCCAGCACAGGCAAGGACGCTCAATGTTTACGTTCTCTCCTCCTTCCCTCCTTCCTTATTTAAAAGATGTTAGCTGAGTACCTCTGTGTTACTTTCAGGAACCTATGACTCTGAGGTTTGGGATAAATGAAAAACAGACATGGTCTTTGCCTTCATAGAACTTCCACTGTAGTGGTGAGAGAGATGGTAATCTAATAACTGCGTGAAAATGTGTCAGATTAGGACTCTGAGAAGTGCTGTGGAGGAGACATACGGGGTTCCATGGAGAGGTCTGACTTAGTTAGAGAGGCCGGGCAAGGTCTCCCTGAGGAAGTGATGCGGCTCCGGCTGAGACGGGAAGGATGAGTTGGCGTTCCGGGCAGAGGAAGCAGCTTGTGTAAAAGCCCTGAGGTGAGAGGAAGCTGAGAGGGTTTGAAGAACCGAAAGAAGGTCAGAGTGTCTGGAGCCCTGAGAACAAGGCGAGGGGGTGCAGGATGGGGCTGGACAGGGAGATGGGCCCCTGTAAGCTTTTCCTCAAAGCCGCGAGAACTTGTGCAAGTGTTCTAGCAGGAAGGTGAAGGCTCAGAGTTTATTTGAAAATGATTGCTCCAAAAAATGGATTCAAATATGGCGAGAAAGGAAGCAAGGAAATAATGAGTAATGGGCTTCCCTGATGGCTCAGACGGTAAAGAATTCACCTGCGGCGCAGGAGACCCCAGTTCCATTCCTGGGTCGAGAAAACCCTCTGGAGAAGGGAATGGCTGCCACCCCAGTATTCTTGCCTGGAGAATTCCATGGACAGAGAAGACTGGTGGGCTACATTCCATGGGTCACAGAGAGTTGGACATGACTTACTGACTGACCCTTTCACACTTTCATGGTAGTTAATGTTTATGGTACCATGGACCAAGTACTATTCTAGGAACATCATATGTATTATCTCATCTAATCCTCATACAGACCTATGGGCCAGATGCTAGCATCCCCTCTTTTCACAGAAGCAGAGGTTGAGACGTGGGATAACTGGACCAAAGTTGGTTAGCAGTAAGTGCTGAAGCCAGGCTGTGACCCAGGCAGTCCATCCATAGAGCCCACTGCGTGGTCTCTGCAGCACAGAGGCTTGTTCCTGACTGTAGGCCAGGCAGCAGACAGAGCAGGGAGATTTGCACCAGGCTAGTGGCTGTGGACAGACCTTGGAGCTATTAAGTGGTAAGAATTGACAAGACTCAGACCAGCATTTGGAGTGGGGCTGTGGGGGAAGGTCTGTGTGAGTCAGAAGGTGGGAGGGGATGCAGCTCTGGGTCTAGAGAGTCTGCGAGGGGCCAGGCTTGAGGTGGAGAGCATGATTTGGTTGAAGGTAGTTCTTTACAGCTCTGGATCTAAGGGAGAGAAAACAGCTTTGATACTTCACTGTGAGCGCTCATTATATTTTCTTGCTTTCTCTTCCTCTTACTGGGAATTCCATGCGTTCTGCTAAGAACTAACGAATTTAGTTCTCTTTTAAAAACTAGACCTTTGCCATTTCTCTTCCTGCTTTATTTATTTATTCAACTTGATGTTTAATTCTTTTAGTTTCTAAAAATTTTACTTTCACTCTGACTGTATTCCTAGAAATTCTGTCTAGAAGATTACCTGGATTCACATGCTCATTGATTTTGTATCCTGCTTCTCAGAATAAGAGAAAAAATAGCTATGTTTTCTAGTTTCCAAACACTTAGTCTTCTGCCAACAACTGATATTCTTAATTCTGACACTGGTCAGCCCTGAGCCTTGGAATGTATTAATATGTATCACTTTATTTCAACGATGCACTTTAGGTATCTACATGTTAAAATTTCTTAGAGGATACAAACTGCACTTTTCTACAGCAGCCACGAAAGTACATTTAAAAATACATGGTTACTTGAGTCTTGCCTCAGGATAATTTTTGGAAAATTTCCTAAAGAACAATCTTTTCACAGATTTTTGGTTCAAACCACTGGACTACAAAGACCAATTTGGCCAAGTTGTTCTCTCTCTCACACACACAGTGTGAAAAAGGAAGATGAAGTCAAGTACTATTGCAAAATTTCTTTAAATTTCTAAAATATATCGCTAAAGGGACAGTTCTAAAAATTAGGCAAAATTGTAATTCTAACTCTGTAGGTTACCTGTGGCTAAGCTATTTCCCCCTAATGATTCTGCAAAAGCAGCAAGACTCCATTTAACGTTTCTTCGTTAAAATGCGGTGTGAAATGGGGGCTGATTGTGCCTTCATTTATTTGTGCAATGATTATTTGGCATGTACTATGTGCCAGAGACTGTGGCAGGAGGTAGAGTGATACTCTGGGTGGGCATTTATGCCATCTTAAATTTCAGTCTTGTGGAGGAATCAGAAAGAAAGAAACAGTGACATTACAGAGTTTCTGGAGGAAGAAAGCTTTAAGCTGAGACCTGAAGGGTAGGTAGACATTATCAAGGAGACAGAAGAAGAGACCTCCAGTCAGAAGGAGCAACACAGCCAAAAGACTTAGAATGAGCAGGAACAGGGTATTAAAAACCTACAATAAGTTCAGTAGGGATGTATCTGAGAAAGCATGGGGGTACTGGTGAATGAGACCCAGTGAATGGTCATGAAGAGTCTTATAACCATGTTAAGGAACTTGGAATTTATCCTCCGGGTAGGGGAAACCCATTATAAAGATGGGAGTGCTATTTTAATAGCACTGTACCCCAATACAAAATAAAAAATTTAAAATAAATGAAAGCAGAATACCAAAAAAGAAAGAAGACGTTTAATCATAGAAGGGAAAAGAGGGGGCAGGGGTAGCTGCTTGGTGGTGGTTTAAGATTTAGGGGACTCTGGTGAATGTAAACATCAATGATAAAAACTTGGGGTGGAGAGAGGGGCTGAGGGTTCAGCGTAAAGAGACTTGGCCCTGGGCTTCCCCCATGGTCCGGTGGCGAAGAATCTGCCTTGTAATGCAATGGACATCAGTTCGATCTCTGGCCCAGGAAGATTCCATATGTCACAGAATAACTAAGCTCATGCCCCACAACTACTGAGCTCAAGTGCTGCAGACGCTGAAGCCCGCGTGCCCTTGACCCTGTGCGCCACAAGAGAAGCTACCGCAATGAGAAGCCCACACCGCGTGAAGAGTGACCCCAACTCACCACAACTTTGCTCCACGCAGCAACGAAGACTCACCACAGGCAAAAAATAAATGAATACATCTTTAAAAAAAAAAAAAGAAGAAGAAGAAGCTTAGTCTTGGGGGAGGCTGGGGAGGGTATTCAGAGACTGGGAAAGGAAAAGAAAATGTGAAGAAGTTTGAAGATGCTCTCACGGAGGTTTTTATTTTTGTTAGTCAAGGGCAAGATAATCTGTTAAGCTTGAGAGGGACATTTGCAGGACAAAAGGGTAGAAGAGAATGGAAGTTTTCTTTTAAAAAAATTAAAACGAGTATTTTTTAAATTAGAAAAGAAGCACATGCCATGATTTTGAAAGAACCCAAGCACGCACAGTGAAATGTATATCTGTATTGCACCCCAGCAGCCCAGCCCTCCACCCCTTCTTTCTGCAGGCAACCCTAAGTGGCCTATCTCTTGAACCTCTTTTCAGAGATATTCCATGCCCTGTCTGAGCTACACTTTTTCACTGAATATTGTATCTTGAAGATGGTTCCCCATCTCAGCACAGATAAACCCACTCTATTATGAAACATACTTTCCTTAACCAGTTCTTGTACAGCCTTCTTGGCTCACAGTAGGAAACATGTATACAAACAGAATTGCCCACTAAAGATTTCCAGGTGAACCTGAGTGGCCTTGAGGTGCCCAGATTAAACATCACTTCTGGCTGTCTGTGAGGGTGCTTCTGGATGAAGTTAGCATTTGAGTGTGTGATACAGTAGATCAACCTCCCCAGTGTAGGTGGGCCTCATCTATTCCACTGAAGGCCTGAATAGAACAGGAGGAAGGAAGAATTTATCTTTTTCTCTTGCCTGATTGCCTGACTTGAGATAGCTCATCTCATCTTCTGCTCTGGAGCCGAGATTTACATCTTCAGCTCCCTTGATTTTCAGGCCTTCAGATTTGGACTGAATTACACTGTGGGCTTTCCTGGGTGCAGACAGCAGATCATGGAACTCCTGTCTCCATAATCACGTGAGTCAATTCTGCAGAATAAATCTCTTTCCGTATATCCATGTATATCCCACTGGTTCTGTTTCTCTGGAGAACTGTAATGCAATGCCCTTGCCTATTTTTCTGTTGGGTTGTTGGTCTTTTTCCTACTGATCTTTAAGAATGGAGAAGGTTTGTAGTAGGCTCCGCAGAAGAGAGGAATGTGCGCAAGAGGGCTCTGTTCAGGGCAGCAGCCAGGCTCCTCCTTCTCTGCAGCAGAGCTAAACACAGAGCCCTGCAGGCACTCCTTGCATTGGATAGGTTTTCACCGAACTGCCTGTTTGCAGCCCTGGCCTGTGATTTCTTTCTGCAGAAGGATTACAATTCCCTGAGGCCGTTGCTGACCAACAGGCCTGTAGTCCGAGAAGGAAGGAAGGAAGGCCTTCATTCTTTGAGTTCCATTGTTGGTCTGTGAGTGGGAGGGAGGGGAAGAAGCTGCTTGAATCCCCCAGTCGGCCTGGGAAGGGACCTGGGGGCTCCTTGCTGGGCCTTGACGTTTACTCTGGGCACCAGTTTCCTGTACTTGATCCACAGGGTGTGTCTTTGTAGACTTGGAATGAGCCAACCATGAACCATGCCAGCTCTGTGGGTGCTGGTCTCCTGGACTCATCTTGATGCCCCCAGCTGGCTGCCAGCCACGCTCCTTGACCATACACCATCCTAGGCCTAAGGATCTGAGGGCAGGAGGCTGAGGAAACTGAGGATGAGGGTGAGGCTGGGCTCCCCCATCCTCAGCAGGTAGCCGGCTCCTTCCACCCTTTCGCACAAGGGTGCAAAAGTCCCACAGACAGGTTTGGGGCCTGGAAGGTGTAAGGGGCCACTCTAACTCCTAAACTCCTCAATGGGAAACTAAGGAAGCACCTTTTCTCAGGGCAGAACTTCAAGCTTCCTGCTACCCTTGAAACTTCCAAGTGGTGTGAATTGTTTTGTAAACTCTCTTATCACACGTAAGAATCATACAGTTAAAAATGACCGAAGTAATGAAAGGATAGAAACACATTTTAATCCTTTATTAGCGTATGTGAGATGCCAGGTGCTGGGCTAAAAGGCTTTATATACATTTGGCCCTTGGGACAACTCTGTAAGGTTGTAAGCATTGTTATCTCCATTTTATAGATGACAAAAGTGAGGCTTAGGGCAGTTAATAACTTTCCCTAAATCTTAGAACTGGTGAGTGGCATGGCAGGCATTTGAGCTTAGCTCTGTCTAAATGTGCGACACACAGCGTCAGACTGCCACGTGCTCCCTTGGTCATCCCCCATCAACACAGCCGTAGCCAGGGAGGCCCTGAGTGACTGGCAAGCATTTCATGTTTCTCAATGCTCTGTAGATTCCTCTTTTCCTAAAAAAAGAGGCCTGCCTAGGAATTCTGCCCCAGAATACTCAAACCCCTCATAGGTTTTCAAAAACAGACCCGCCTTATTAAGCAGGAACTTTATACCAGAGTCTAGCTGAGCCTCTCTGTCTAGTGACCAGATGAAGGTCTTGCAGGGGGTGAATGATTGCTTCAACTACTGAAATAGTTATGAAAAGGGGCATTCACATTACAACTCCCAATATTCAAATGCATTGGGCAGTCTAGCATTTTTCAGCTAAACAACTGTTGCTTTTAGATTTCACTTCTTTAATTAAAAATAATTTCTTAAAGACTGTAAACAAAACAAAAAGTCAGCCTATGGACTGGGAGAAAATATTTGCAAATGATCTGATCAACAATGGCTTAATTTCCAAAATAAACAAACAACAGCTCATACAGTTCAATTAAAAAAAAAAAAAACAACCAACAACCTAATTAAAAAAATGAGCAGAAGACCTGAACAGACATTTCAACAAAGAAGATATAAAAATGACCAATAGGCACAAGAAAAAATGTTCATTAATTATTAGAGAAATGCAAATTAAAACTACAATGAAGTACCACCTTACCAGTCAGAATGGCCATCATTAAAAAGTCTACAAATAGTAAATGCTGGAGAGGGTGTGCAAAAAAAGGGAAAAAACTCCTGTCACTGTTGATAGGAGTTTAAATTGGTGCAGCCACTCTGGAGAACAGTATGGAGGTTCCTTAGAAAATTTAAAACAGAGTTGCCACATAATCCAGCAATCCTATTCCTGGGCATGTATCTAGCCGAAACAATAATTTGAAAAAATACATGCACCCCTATATTCATGGCAGCACTATTTATAGTAGTCAAGACATAAAAGTAACCTAAAAGTCCATCAACAGATGAATGGATAAAGAAGATGTGGTACATATATACAATGAAATAGCACTCAGTCATAAAAAAGAATGAAATAATGCCATTTGCAGCAACATGAATGCAATTAGTCATTATCATACTAAGCAAAGTAAGTCAGAAAGAGAAAGACAAATGCTATATGATATCACTTATATGTGTTATCTAAAATATGACACAAATGAACATATTTACAGAACGGGAACAGACTCACAGAGAGAACAGACTTGTGGTCACCAAGGGAACGGGAGGGAAGGATTGGGAGTTTGAGAGTAGCAGATGCAAATCATTATCTATAGGATGGATAAACAACAAAGGCCTACTGTATAGCACAGGGAACTATATTTAATATCCTGTTATAAACTGAAATGGAAAAGAATGTATTTTGGGGTAAAGCTAAATCACTTCTCTGTACCAGAGAAATTAACACAACATTGTAAATCAACTACACTTTAGTAAAATTTAAAAAAATAATAATTTCTTGTCCCTACTTCCTACCCAAACCCTTCTCTGTGAGTGGAAGTTTCAGCTCAGAATCCTAACTTTGGTGGAGCTTTGACTTTGAGTTAACAGGTGCTGGGGTACAGACCCATATCTAGAATCCTGAGACATAGATTGTTTTCTATTTCAATCCCCTTGACGGCCAAAGGTGCTAAACAAGTAGCTGTGTAACAGCTGAAAAGGAAATCGAACACAAAGAAAATAATGACACAGCCCTAACCCACTATTTAAAAGGCCAGCATTCAAAACACATGGACTGGGGAAGTCTTTTTTTTTTCTTTTTTCTTAACTTTTACGTCATAAAAGTTTCTAATGGAAGGCCTCATTGAAATTTTTTAAAAGTTTTAACTTATATTGTTTAGGTCGATGTTGATCAGAAAGTATACTACCTTTCTTTAAAACACACACTATTACCAGGGACATTGATAGCAAACCACACAGTAACGAGTACATGTTCCTATGGGTAAAAACTAGTGCAGTCCATTAACTCCTGCAAAAGACCTGCAATTTTGTAAAATTGTTCCAATATCTGTTTCCTCTTCATCTCTAGAACCCAACGTTTAGATAATTTCTTTGAAATTTCTCAAGCTGCAAGTAGAAATGGCTTTTCAAATGCTAAAAATGCAAATAGAGCAATTTGATTTTCAGTGCTCTATATCCAGTGAATTTCTAGTTCATATTGTATCTTCAGGGTAGGGAGAAATGAAGCTTTTTTCCAATGGCAGGGGAGGTGACCCAGTCATAATTTTTTGTTCCTAGTAAAGTGCAACCAATTGAAATGGCCCCAAATAAATTATTGTCCAAACTAGCATTTTTAAAATTTGGTATGGTTAGAATCTGAAAGGGTTGGTACTAATTTACCAAAAGCAAGTCAGAGTGGAAGCTGAAATAGACCTGAACTTCCGGGTTGGCATCAAGGGGCACAGCTTGGCAACTCTTGTCGGTCCCTCTGAGCAAGACAACAGAGACAGCCCACAGGAGGCTCCTGTGTTTTGAGAAATACACTTCCAGGATTCTTTGTATATTTTGTTTTTTCTCTTAAGGAGGTTAGATGTCTAGGGGGCAAGCTAGGAAAGAGATAGTGAGAGGGGAAAACACATTTCTAAGTTAGAGAAAATCTGTGGCATAATATCCCAATGAATGTGAACTGAATTTCATTGCTGACTCCATCCCCAGTCAGAGCAACTAGACAAGGTGACTTCAAGAGGAAAACGCCAATATCTGCAGTGCCGGGATTAGAGGTAGATGGCAACTCTCCTGAAGAGCTGAGAGCTGTTCCCTCAACTCTACTCTCTTCTGCCCTGCCCCCCACCCCCACCTCTATTACCTCCCACTCTTAGGCTATCCTGTACTGTGATGTTCAGAAAACCATGTCTAAACAACAGGTCCTCTCTAGGAAAAACATTATACTGCCACAGAGGAGCCAGCAAGCTCTTGGGAGACAGGCCCATGTATGAGTCCTGGCTCTCCCCTTTACAGGCTGTGTGTTACAGTCAGGCTACTTAACCTCTCTGAGTTTTAGGGTGCTCATCTGTAAAATAAGGACAACAGAACCTACTGTGTGTATTTTTGAGGATGATTGTAAAGAGGTTCATAAATGAAAACCTTTGGGGTCAAACTGCTTGGATTTGCATTTTTCCCTGACTACTTTCCAGCGGTGTGACCTCATGTAAATAACTAACTTACTGTTGTTTAGTCACTAAGTTGTGTCCGATTCTTTGCAACCCCATGGACTGCAGCACTCCAGGCTCCTCTGTCCTCAGCTATCTCCTGGAGTTTGCTTAGATTCATGTCCATTGCATCGGGGATGCTATCTAACCATCTCATCCTCTGCAAGCAGTTTTCCTTTTACCTTCAGTCTTTCCCAGCATCAGTGCCTTTCCCAATGAGTCAGCCTTTCGTATCCTGTGGCCAAGGTATTGGAGCTTCAGCTTCAGTAACATTCCTTCCAATGAATATTCAGGATTCACTTCCTTTAGGATTGACTGGTTTGATCTCCTTGCAGTCCAAGGGACTCTCAAGAGTCTTTTCCAGAACCACAATTCAAAAGCATCAATTCTTCAGCTCTCAGCCTTCTTTGTGGTCCTAACTAACTTATACATGCCTTAAATAAGAATTTCCTCATTGTAGAAACAATAACACCCACCTTGTACGTTCTTTTAAAGATTCAACGAGATTGTTGGTACATCCTTTGCAAATATCTGGCACACAGTAAATGATTAATAAATGCTGTGTGTGTGCAAAGTTGCTTCAGCTGTATCTGGCTCTTTGAGACCCTATGGACTGTAGCCAACCAGGCTCCTCTGTCCATGGGCTTCTCCAGGCAAGAATACTGGAGTGGGTTGCCATGCCCTCCTCCAGGGGATCTTCTTGACCCAGGTATTGAACCTATGTCTCTTACGTCTCCTGCATTGGCAGGTGGGTTCTTTACCACTAGTGTCGCCTGGGAAGTCCTAATAAATGCTCTTATTAAATAATATGTGTAGAGTGCCTAGGACTTAGCTGAGAAGGTATGTTGTATAAGCAGCTGCATATACTAGTTTGAAAGCTGTAACTGGTTATATTTTGATAAATCTTTATTCAAGCTAAATGCACATGGTCATATATCTATAATTTTTCAATGTTTTACTGAAGTATAACATGCATACAATAAAGTGCATACATCTTAAGTATTAATATAAATTTAATTATATTTAATGCTGTTTTAGGTGCTTTAAAAAGCTAGAAGCTTTCTCTGCTCAATCTGACGAGCAAAATAAAAGAGATTAATTTGTCTAATTAAAAGATAGGTTTTTATTCTAAGAGAGAAAAAAATGCATTATTCATATACACAATTTTTTATCAACAAATAGCATCCATTTTATTTATATAATTACTTCCCATCTTCACCCATATTCCAAAGATTCCAATTCATTAGAACATTGGTGGTTGTTGCTAAACAGAGGTGGTATTTTCATAAAAGTGCCTGTGAGTTTGACCTCTGTAGCACCCCTGAATTTAGAATCTTAAATTTTTTTCTTTAATTGATTATATCTTACAGGAAGAGCAACAGATTGTCTTGAAAGAGCTTGACAGACAGATGTTTTGCATCTGAGTTAAGTGTAAACACCAACATCTCTTAGCTCTGAAAACTCTTTATTCTGAAAGATTTGGTTGAATTCATCCATTACAAGCAAATGACAATTCCTCTTAGCAACTCCTCTACCTGGCAGTTGACATGTTTATTTTAACAATGATTGTAAAGCTCATTCTGATTTCCAAAACATTCAAATGTGAAAAAGCAGGTGTCTTAGAATTGAGGAAACAGTATTTTAATACTTTACAACATACATCTCACCAAAGGAATATGAGTTGTCTGTGTGTAAAGAATAAAAAATTGTACAGGGCTCTGTACACACACACACACCCCCGCACACACCCAGTTCATTAGGGAATTTCATTTCATTGGAGCTGTGTAAAGAGAAAACCTTACTGGTATAAACTAATGGAGAAAAGGTCAGATTGAATTAGTAAAAAGTACGAATTTTAAATTCATTTGAAATAAAACAAATTTTCCTAATACCTTATGGATTTCAAAATGGATTTCCACACATTCTCCTATTTCATGTTCATAACAACACCTCAAACTAGGCAGAGTTAGTTTTATCAACCCAGTTTTACAGGTGAGAAAAGTAAAGGCTGAAAAAGTTAAATGCCTAGCCTATGGTCATAGAATTACTTAGTGATAAACTCATACCTCCCTAGTCTGCCAGGTGACCTAACAAATTCCTTCTGAATTATCAGATAATTATCAGATAAGAATGATGTGTATTCTTATATTAATTCTTCATATATAAGAGATTGCCTGAAGTGCTCCAAGATGTATTTCAAACCTTTCCTTTGTAATCTCATTTACATCACTCTTCTGCACTATTTAGCAAAATAGGGTTTGCTGAAGGAAGGAAAATTTCTGCCCAGACCCCAATCAAGTTATTATAAATTTCAAATTAATAGGGTCTAAAAACATAAGAGCTTATTATGGGGTTAAAAGCTGATAGCATTATTTGTTTCTGATAAATTTTTTCATTTGCTCCAGTGCCAATTTGTGCATTTTATCTACTGCATTTTTTTTTTTCCGTTTCCTCATTAGAGAAACAGGGCAAGAGAGGCATACAAGGAAAGAATTACTTGTATGTGAATAAAATTAATAACCTGAAATTATAGAAGGGGGTAGAGAGGCATCTTTTTGGTAATTTATCATAATGTTTAGTAACAGCCATTTGCAGTAATGAAATAACTAATCTTTACTTCTCCTGGGTATGTGTTGTGTTTATTGGTTTATGCTTTACTTACATTTTTTTATTACTCCATTTGTTAAATTATTTAAACTTACAAGGCAACTTCTAACTTATTAATGGTAAGGCAGCCTTCTGAAATGGGAGTCATGCAAATAATTATTTCATTTTTTACCCGTATTTTTAAGGGGCAGAGATATTTTTGTCATTTACTCTGGGATTTATAGGGACTAAAAAGCTCGTGATCATTCACCACCAGGGACAGGTAACCCAGCTTGAACTCTAAGGACCATGAGGACTTATCTCTCTAAAATAAACTTTATATAAAAAGTCATCTGGGTGGAAACGTGCTTTCCCTCATGCTGGGTTTCCTTACGCTTTTAAAAGAGCCCTAAGGAATGAAGATGAGTGAGAGACAGGCCAATAGCATGAAAAGCCCGGTACTCTTAGAGATATTTCTTCTATGATTAAAAAATAATGAATTTTTTTGTTTGCCAGGTGCGAAGAATAAACACTCCTGGATTCCGTCTGTTCTGTTGTTTTTCCTCTAATCTACAAACACACCACAAAGGCTTCTCTGTTCTTTCACTCCATCGCATTTCTCATTCAGACGTCCTTCCTGTTTGGGGTTCTATTTCTTACTTCCATTTGGTTCTTTCCTTTCCTGTATGGGCTTCTAAGTTTGTTTGCTTTCAGGTTTCTCACATTTTTCTATTTTTGAGTTGTTTCTTTCTGCAGGACAATCTGCATGTCTCGCTCCTTTTTCATTTTGCACCCTGTCTGTTCTGTACCTGGTATTATTCATCATCTTTGTTTCTATTTATTTCTCTCCTCCTCGCTCTTATTTCTTTATCTCTGGCCCCTTATTTCCTCTCCTGGATTCTCCTGTTCCCATCTCGGTGCCCTTTGACCAAACATCCTCTCCCAACCCCCTGCTTAAAGCAGTTGAAGAAACACTCCCGACTAGAATGGAATAGAAAGAATAGAATAGAAAGAGAATAGAAAGGTGGCCGCCTGAACGTGGGAAGGGCGTGTCTAGTCCTGTTTTAATGACTTCCCCATCCTCCGTTGGTCCCTGGCCTGTCTCTGTCTCCGCCACTGTCTGCCTGTGTCCCAGGCGGGATGGGGCAGCTTAACGGGAAGGAAGCAGGAAAAAAGGTGAGGATTTGGGGCCGTGGAGGCTACAAAGCTGTTCTTTAAATACCATACCGTCTGGTCAGCATTTGTCTCAGAAACTCTACAAAACAAGATTGTCTTCCAAGCATAGAATTACTCAGATCAGCTTTCCAGCGAGCTAGAATCTATACTTCTGCATCTAAAACTGAAGTAAATATAACCAGAATGTTTCCACTTGACCCCAAATTACTTTAAAACTACCTGTGGGAGGGTGCTCGTGCCCACCTCCAGGATAAACATCTCACTTTTCATGACTTGGCTCTGACCCAGCCCCACCCTTGGCATTTTTTATTTTAAAAATATTTCCAGATATGTTTATAAATAAATCACGCCTCTTAGCACTGCCTCGCTGCCACCCAATTGTACAGCGGGGGAAAAATCCGTGACAGTTAACACTGTGGAAAGTTTGCTTCTCTCTGAGCCCTCAGGAAAAAAAAAGAAAAAGGAGAAGCATAATAAGTATTTAAAAGCCAAATGAACAAGAAGCTCTCGGAAAAACAATTTTACCAGCCCGGCAGCAATAAGGCAACCAACTGCACAAACAGCGTGACCGCTCTCCCTGCCTGGCCTGCCACCTGGGGTGACAAGCCAAGGGCCCTGTGCAGAGTCTGGGTGGTGGGGACCCGGGGAGCCCGGCCGAGGACGAACGGTGACAGAGCTGACTCCATCTTTCCTGTTCAGGCAGCGTCCATGTGTTGATTTTGAAACTGAGTCCCAGGGAAAACACCTCGCTGTTCAAATTCTTCAAAACAACACCACACCTGCACTTTTCCCAGGTTTTCTATTTTGACAAAAAAAAGTCTCTCTCAGGCTGAAGTATATAGGGGAAAATACCGTAAGTTTGTGACATGGTTTGCTAGGATCCTCTCTGAGGTCGGTCCTGGCACCCCTCCTACTCTGGGTCTGCTCTTGAGACACAAGACAGAAGCGTTCGGGTCTTAGGACAAAAGGAAACAGAGGCTCGGGGCTGAGGCCTTTGTCTAACTGCCCTGATGAGGTTGGTCTGAGCAGAGGGGCCCGTCCCCAGGCAGCCGGGAGTCCTTCCTGTGACAAAGTTTCAGGACTAGGGGTGGGGAAGCTGTTCACTCTGGGCTGCCATCATGTGGGGATCTCTTGAATCAGGGGCCTCTCTTTAACAACTGAGGATTTTTTTTTTCTCCCCCTGGCTTGAAAACGATCACACAAGGATGAGCTGAGAACTGAATCAAATAATAGAATGACACACACAAAATTAAGAATAAATTACATTTGGACAAGTATACATACAAAAATGGGTTTGGGTAGACTCTGGGAGTTGGTGATAGACAGGGAGGCCTGGCCTGCTGCGGTTCATGGGGTCGCAAAGAGTCGGACACGACTGAGCGACTGAACTGAACTGAGCTGAACATACAAAAATTATGCACTGGGTTGCAATTTTAATGCTAATTTTCCCCCAAGGAAGTTTTAAAATAAAAAGAAACAAAACAAAAATAAAGCAAGAACAACAACAACAAAAATCCTTGGCCAGATAGGGTTCAGTTCCTGATATGCTTGAGATGTTCCATTTTGCTTGTGGCTCCTCACGCCCGCGATTCCAGTCTCCATGGCTGGCATTAGAAGTGCCACGGTCTGGTCTTGAGGTTTTCACCCCCATTGAGGAGCCAGGCCACTGTCTTGTCTCCATTTGAGCAGCTGGGTGCACAGTGTCAGCCGCTCCATGGAGTCAAGCAGCGGCCAAGCCGGGACTTGCGCTCCGGGTCAGCCTGGGCTGCGCTCTGGACCTCCCCTCCCTGCCCCACCGTGGAGGGAGGGGTTTCCTGGGTCTCTGCATTCCACAGGAAGAGAACTACCTCCAGGCCGAGTGTTCCCAGAAAAACCCACCACCGCAATAGAGAAACCATGAAGTCCTCTTACTCATTTTGTCACACAAACATCCCACGCTAGAATAGGCTGAGGTTTCACTCTTACTCCAGTCTCTGACCATTGTTAAGGACATGTGACTAACGCTGAATGCATTAGTTTCTTGGGGTGGCCGTAAGAAACTGGGTGGGTGTCTATTTAAATAATAGAAACTTTTTTGTCTCACAGTTCTGGAGGCCAAAAATGCAAAAATCAACCCTTTGGCAGGCTCATGCTCCCTCTGAGGGTGCTAGTGAAGTCGCTCAGTCGTGTCTGAGTCTTTGTGACCCCATGGATGGTAGCCTACCAGGTTCCTCCGTCCAAGGGATTTTCTAGGCAAGAAAACTGTACTGGGTTGCTATTTCCTTCTCCAGGGGATCTTCCTGACCCAGGGACTGAACCCAGGTCTCCCACACTGCAGGAAGACTCTTTACTGTCTGAACTACCAGGCAGGGTGCTAAAGAAGGAGCTATTTCAGGCCTCTCCTAGCTTCATGGTAGCCTTAGGCGTTCCTTGGCTTATAGATGAGGAGTCCTCTGTCTCCTCAAGGGGTTCTCCTTGTGTCTACATCTTCTTCCTTTCTGTATCCAAATTTCCTCATTTTATAAGGAGAGCAGTCCTACTGGATTAGGACCCACCCTAAAGGCCTCCTTCTAGCTCGATGAAATCTACAAAGATTCTATTTGCAAATTAGCTCACATTCTGAGGTTTGAGGGTTAGGACTGCAGTATATCTATTTGGCGGGATATGATTCAGCCAATATCAGTAGTCAAATTTGTTGTTTAAATATTTTCCCAACATACAAGAAAGACTAGTCTCTCTTATTTTGTGGGTTACCATATGGAATGTTCTGTAACTAGAGTGATAATTAGATTCAAACAAATGGCATAGTGCAGCTGGGTAGGTTCAATAGTGGCCTTGGCATTACAAACTTCTGCTTGGCCACTTCCTCTTGTGTGAGCCTGTTCACTTTCCTCTTCCAGTTTCCTTGAATGAAGTGGGAATCTGAGATTTTTCTTTTCTAAGCTCTTCTCCAACACTGGGACACATCTGTGCTGCTTCTCCTCATTGCAACAGCAGCTCTTACCAGTAACAAAAACCTCATTAGTGATGGAGGGGTGGGAGGTGCTGGAAGATATGTCAACATAAGTATCATTGGTTGCCCAATAGCAATTCACACCCATTTATATCATTGTGGTATAGGCTGAAAGTGATATTTAAACGTTTCAAGATTCTGAGATGAAAAGTAATTGAAAAACTCAGTTGTTAGGAGTTGGAGTGTGATAGTATTTTCTTAATAAAATCAGAGCACATTTGGGTTAATGAACATTTTGGGTTCTCCTACTTTTCTAGCCAATAATCATAACAAACCCATGATACAAGTCTTATCCTCCAGGGCTTATACATCAATGTGGTAAATCACCTTTAATTTCCATAGCACTCCTGCCCCACCAGTTTCTCATGTCAACCTCCTAAGTTAGGGCAACTGATAGGATGAGTGGGAAAGGAAAACAATGAAGTTCAAACTGTGAGCAGACTCCCCCAGGTGCTCTCAGGGGGCATCTGAGCTGGCTACTAGCTCCTCACACAAACTGGTGGGTCACTAAATACGCTGATTTTATTTATGGGCTGGGCTAGTTTTCAGCGTCTTGTTAAAATGTTTTTTATTTTCATCTTCCAGTTTTTCTAGTTGAGTAAGACTTGGGAAGATAAGTTGGAGCAGAGGAAAGATTCTTAGCTACTGCAAAGTCTTCCCTAGCAGGTGGGATTTAAAAGGGAAATAGCTGAGAGTAAGCTTGGAACAGCCAGGTGAGAGACACAGCCAAACCCTTGTTTTTGCATAGAGCAGACAAGAGCACCTCATGCAAAAGGGAGGGGGACGACTGGATATCCTTTCTTTTTTTACCTTTTCCTCCCAGTTGGAAAAATTCATATTTTTCCTTTACCAGCCTTGTAGAAAACTAAACAGTACAGAAAAAGTGAAGGTGTCTGCAATCTTAATACTTCTCCACTCTGCTAGAGATGACCACAATGACAATAGTTCAGGATATTTCCTTCCCATTTTCTCCCCATATTTTTAACACAAGTACTCTATAGGTCTACATCTGTAAGTAAAATCATCAACAGTCATCCCACTCTGATCCTCTGTGCCTGCTCTTTTTCCTCTTATATTGTCCATGTTTTTCCATGTCAAACCATGAAGATACAACCTATTCTTTTTTTTTTAAAGTCATATTTCATGTTTTAAAATAAAGCAATTCTTGCAACCATACAGAAAGCTATAAAGTGAAAGGTAAAAGTCTTCCACTCCTTATCCCTAGTCCTTTTCTTCAAAGATAATCTCTATAATTGCTATCACAGTTTCCCATATATCCTTCTGGAAAATATAATTACTACTATTTGCATATATGTACATACAGAAAACTTTTACTTTGTCTGTACCTTGCTTTGTTTATGTAATGTATCATGAGATTTTAAAGAATCTTGAGGTATATACAGATATGCCTCATTCTTTTTAACAGATATGTCATGTTCCATTGCATAACTATACTATTATTAAATTAATCGTTTCTCTAGTAATGAACATTTAAAAATTTTCTATTGGAGTTTGATTTATGATGTGTTATTTTCAGGTATACAACAAAGTGAATCAGTTATACATATATACACTCTTTTTTTAGATTCTTTTCTCATATATATCATTACTTAGTATTGAATGGAATTCCCTGTGCTATAGAGTAGGTTCTTATTAGTTATTTATTTTATATATAGTAGGGTATATATGTCAGTCCCAGTCTCCCAATTTATACCCCCCAGTCCCTGGCAGCCTTGTTTGTTTTCTACATTTATGTTAATGGACATTTAAAAATTTTGTACTAAAAAATGTACATGGATTTTAACCAATTGTGCATATGTGCTTAGTCGCTCAGTTCAGTTCAGTTTAGTCGCTCAGTCCAATTCTTTGCAATCCCATGGACTGTAGCATGCCAGGCTTCCCTGTCCATCACCTGCTCCCAGAGCTCAGTCTTGTCTGACCCTTTGTGACCCCATGGACTGTGGCCTGCCAGGCTCTGCTGTCCATGGAATTTTCCAGGCAAGAATACTGGATTGGTTGCCATTTCCTACTCCAGGGGATCTTCCCCACTCCGGGGTCAAGTCCACGTCTTCTGCATTGCAGCAGGCAGATTCTTTACCATTGAGCCACAAAAGAAAAAAAGAGCACTGGAATCAACATCCTCATACATATATTTCTCATACAGAATATAACATCTGTGCTCATTTCTCTACATTCTCATCAGTCCTGGGCATTAGTACTTTATTTATTTATTTGGCTCACTTAGTTTATTGATTTATCTTTTTATAAAACCTGTTACTGATTTGATTGGTGATATTTTGCGAAAGGAAATCAACCCTGAATATTCATTGGAAGGACTGATGCTGAAGCTGAAGCTCCAATTCTTTGGTCACCTCATTAGAAAAGACTCTGGTGCTGGGAAAGATTGAAGGCAGGAGGAGGAGGGGATGACAAAGGATGTGATGGTTGGATGGCATCACTGACTCAATGGACATGAGTTTGAGCAAACTCTGGGAGATAGTGAAGGACAGGGAAGCCTGGTGTGCTGCAGTCCATGGGGTCGCAAAGAGGCAGACATGACTGAGCAACTGAATAACAACATTTTGCTCTAACTCTTATTTCTTTGATTATTATGGACCTAACCCTATTATGGACCTTCATGGCTCAGATGTTAAAGAATTTGCCTACAATGCAGGAGACGCAGATTTGATCCTTGGATCAGGAAGATCCCCTGGAGAATGGCAACCTACTCCATTATACTTGCCTGGAGAATCCCATGGACAGAGTCACCTGGAAAGCTACAGTCCATGGGGCCACAAAGAGTTGGACATGACTGAGCGACTAACGCACACAACCCTATTTTACATGATTCGTTGCCCTGAACTGCCTGTTCATGACTCTTGCCTGGGTGTTTATTGAAATATTTATCTTTTTCTTATTGATTTATAATGGGAGGATTCTTATATGAAAACTTGTCTACAGAACTCCAGTGATGAGTCTAAGATTTTAAAAGGCAATTATGCTTCACATATTCATAATACTTTATACTCATAAACTCAGCAGAGACCAAGCTGAAGTTTACATCTGTTAAAATTCTTTTCTAATAGAGTGTAAATCTTGTAAAAAAAAAAAAAAGAAAGAAAAAAGAAAAGAAAGAAAGAAAGAAAAAGACATAGGAAGAAAGAATAGCTTGTTTTCCAGTGTCTCTCACCATCTGAAGAGCACTTTTCGGGAGACAGTGAACATGCTAAGGAAATCATTCTTATCTATTTAATACTCATTCCTCATAAGCAACTCTTTGCTATTCTGTCTTAAGATACACATAAAAATAATAAAACAACCTAAGTGATAGACTTGCTCATTCTGACTGACTCTCCCTCAGTCATATTACTGAAGTTTTCTTTTTTTTTTTTTTTTGGAAGTTTTCTTATAATACTTAAAGACAAGCTTATTGACAGAGCCAGGGACATCATAATAATCAGAACTGCACTCATTTTCACTCCCTCATACATTTTCCCACTGGATGAGTAGCTCCCTTGTATAAGTATGGAATTCACTGATTGTAAAGTGGATTTCATCCAGATACAAAATATGAACAAATGAACTCATGAGAAATGACCCTTGAAATTCACACCACCCTCAAGTCCTAAAAGGATTTTCTATTTCATCAACTTTGGATGAGCCATAATAATAAAACATAAAATATTATCCAAAGATTAGAAAATCAAGAGTCACATAGCTCCCTCTCCATCTCATTTTCTTAGCCCAACTCATTTCTCAGCATTTCTAGCTGGCCCACTTGGCCTCCCCCCAGGAATTTCACCCCTTGGTTGAGTGAAGGGTGTCTCCTCTGTGCTTCCAGAACAATCTTCATGGTGCTCTCCTATCACTCACGGTACAATTTTGAAATGACACGGGATGCGGCTCCTCCTCAATTCGATTGCCAGCTCTGCAAGCCAAGGGCCATGTGGTGTTCATCTTTGTGAACCTGCCAGCTCTCACAGTCCCTGGCACTCGGTGGATTCTAAGTCATTACTTGTTTTGTTGTGTTACTGTTAGCATGTTGAACAATACGGAGGATGGTTTGTTCCCCTTTTTTGTTCACCTGTGGCAAACACAGCTGATTGTCCACCTAACAGCCATCACTGTCCCTTCCCCCTTTATCCTTGCTGGAAAAACTCTGATTTTGTTTTAAGCTTCACTCTCCACAAAGTTACATGCTCAGGAAATGACTCCTCTTTGCTGGCTGGGGGAGAGCATCATGGTGACTGGTCCTGTCAATCTTTGCAGTCCCATTCCCCTGGCCTGTGGCCCAAATCCCACAGATGAAGTCTTAGAACATCTAGTGAGCTTTAAGAAAAGCATTTTCTTTTCTTTCTTTCTTTCTTTAAGGGAGATTATCCTGAGTGGGCTTGACCTAACTAGGTAAGCCCTTATTTATTTATTTTTATTTTGCTTATTTATTAATTTTATTTTTGGTTGTGTTGGTCTTCACTGCTGCATGCAGGCTTTCTCTAGTTGTACAGAGAGGGAGCTACTACCTAGCCCAGTGTTTACGCTTCTTATCACAGTAACTTCTCTTATTGTGGGCACAGGCTCTAGGCACACAGGCTTAAGTAGTTGCAGCTCACAGGCTCCAGAGTGCTGGCTCACTCATGGTGCATGGGCTTAGCTGGTCTGAAGTATGTGGAATCTTCCCGGACCAGGGATCAGACCCGTGTCCCTTGCATTGGCAGATAGATTCTTATCCACTGAGCCACCAGGGAAGTCCAGGACTTTTCTTGTAGTATAGAGAAAGACTCATGGAAGGAGACCACCTGTTTTAACTGGTCATTGCTGTATTGCTTGGGATATCTGGAACTGTTGCAGACATCTTCTAACACAAGGGAGACATCCTCCCAAACCTGCTAAACTCTGCAGAGACATCCTCCACCATGTGGTTGTACTGGAGTCACCTGCCTGCAGACTTTCAATGAGACATAACTAACCCCTGAAGGCATCCTGAGAGTACATCACCATGCTGAAGAAAAGTGGGGAGAAACCAAAAGGTATTTAGGAGTCTTGTTTTGGGGGAAATAGAGTCATCATGGAAAGTTAAAAGGAATCAGCTTTTATCTTACAGTAGAGAAGCCCATGGATAAACCTGGCTACTGTTTTCAAGCTCATGCAGGATTTTATGGTTGGGATATCAAATGGTTATTCCTTATGACTTCTGAAGGCCTAACTCAAAGAGAAAACTGAATTAAAGCAGAAAAGACTCTGGCTACATCTAAGGGAGAATTTGCCTGAGGAATGATAAAACCCTGACAAAGACCACTAAAGGATGAGAGTCTGTGCCTTTAGAGAAGGACGAGAATGGAAAACATGAGTCTCTGAGCAATTTATCATTCACTTACCTAAGGCAACGAGGATAACCAAATGACTACATGAAGTTTGTCATTTCATGCTACTCTAGAGAAAAGAAGCTATGGAAATTTAAGCAGATGAGGAATCAGCTATCAATCTCCAAAAGTATCCATTAGGGTGTAAGTTTGATTCGACAAAGCTAGAAATACCTGTTTCAGCACTATCAGGCCAAAATGTCAACATGACATCCAGTTTACAAGTTCTGTTGAACGCACACTACTTATCAGAGATTTCTGATTAGTCACATGCCCTGAATGAGGACATTGCATGAGAAATGTCACTTTGGAGAAGGCAGCTAATTATATTTCTGGGTTTATTAGTAAGTTTACTATTAGTAAGGCTGATCCTAATCTGAATCCACTTTTCCATGGAAGAATGTAAAAGTGAGTATTGGATTTGGCCAGTCCCTACGCCCATGTCAACACGCTGAAGAACACATAGTGTGCAGGTCACCAGGCAGCTGGGTGTTGGGGAGCTCAGCCCAGGGTCACCCATTCCTGAGTCCAAGGCCTGGGGTAAAGGAACTACTCAAACAAACGATATTGCAAGTTGACTTACTAACTGTGAGATCGTGGTGAATCACAATTATCCTGGGGCAATAACCACTTCTCCCCTTACAACCAATTTTATATAAAGGCTATTATTAACAAGACTCTCAGATTAACCCCAGAAGCTAAGGCAAATACAATAAGGGCATAGTAAAATCAGTTTTAAAAGGCTTCTTGTTGATTTGACTTGATAATGTGCATATCACCACCCCATTTTACTGAGATTGCTGCAGGGGCATTTCTTTGGGGTGGGGTGGGGTTCTTTTCCTCCTAAATCTGGTTGAACAAATCTTAAAACAAAGATTCTGTGTATTGAAACTTATTTTTTCACAGATCAACAAGTGATCTTTCCATCAGACGAGCATGGTTCTGCTGAGACTTTTATGGAAACGACATGGGCTGACAGGCACCCTGGGGAATGCAGGTTCTCTCTCAGCCCCCCTTCTCCTCTTCCCTTTCAGGATTCTCTAACTCCTTTCCTCTCTCCTTTCATCTTGTTTTTGAGAATCCCTTCATGTCCTGTCTGATTCTCCATTGCACTGGGCCACACACTCTCTGACAGCCCTGGGGGGCCCTGGAAACAGCCTCTGGGTTTTGAAAGAAATTCCGGACTTCAGATGAGGGATCCAACAACCCACCTGGGTGCTGGGAGGAACTGTGTGGCAAGCAGCGGTCCTGTCCCTTTCCCTGTAGACCTTCCCTCCCTGGCCTGCCCTGCCCTTGGCAGTGGATAGAGGAAAGTCTGTAAGTTTAGCTGGTGCCAGTTAGATTGTGTTGTTTGAGTCCTCAATCTTCCCTTTCTGCTCATGGGGTCAAACAGCCCTTACACAGGATGCTGAAACAGTATATATGTCTTGGCTTTGAAGTCACCCAGTTGCTGTTCAGTTGCTCAGTCCTGTCTGACTCTTTGCAACCCCATGGTCTGCAGCTCACCAGGCTTCCCTGTCCTTCCCTATCTCTCGGAGTTCACTCAAATTCATATCCATTGAGTCAGTGATACTGTCTAACCATCTCATCCTCTGCCATTCTCTTCTCCTTTTGCCCTCATTCTTTCCCAGCCTCAGAGTCTTTTCCAGTGAGTTAGCTCTTCGCATAGGTGGCCAAAGTATTAGAGTGTCAGCTTCAGCATCATTCCCTCTGATGAATATTCGGGGTTAATTTCCTTTAGGATTGACTGGTTTGATCTCCTTGCAGCCTAAGGGACTCTCAAGAGTGTTCTCCAGGACCACATTTCAAAAGCATCAATTCTTTGACGCTCCCATTCTGTATAGTCCAATTCTGAAGCCACTCAGATTTGGGTACAAACTCTACTCTCCTGTGTCTTCCAGTAATGTATCTAATCTCTAAGAATTTCAGTTTCCTATAAAAAGAGGGATAATAATATCTACTTCACAATTAAGTAAGGGCCATTTAAAAAGCACTTATTATTCAGTCATTATAGAGAAGCAAAACGCCTCTTTATAGCAATAAGAGACTTCTGAATACCTGTTCTCAAAATACAGATAGCACATGCTACATGTACTCCAGTCATTTCCTTTCAAAGGAAACCCCAGCTTCAGGCCTAAGACCACAGAAAAACAACTGCAGAACTGAAGGACCAAATCGAGGTGGACAAAGGAGGACTCTTTTCTCAAGAGCAGGGGAGACTACAGCAACATGGCCTGCGGCACAAGCCTTGCTGGGACATGGGGAAGGTTAATGAGATAACATCTAGGTGGAAAGTGATGAGTGTGCCAAATATTACCGTGTCGCAATTATCCTGCCACTGGGGCAGGCGCACCTTTGTCCGGATTATTCAAGAGCAGGCAGCTCTGAGAGAGAAGGTGGTGGATGAGATGTAATTTAGGCAAGTCAAACACACCGTATCCCAGACACACTTCCAGTGATGTTGGGAGCTGCTGATGGGGAAAGGACTTTGGCCACCTCAGGGTTGCGGTTCAGGTGTTGAACTTTCTGGGTTTAGAATTATTTCCTGCCATGTTTCTGCAGAGCTTCCTAGAGGCCACTGCTAACACAGCCACCGTGGACCTGCTCATCAGCCCTGTGACCTGGGTCAACACCTCTGAGCCTTGGTTTCCTTGTCTGGGAAATGGAGAAAATAATCCCCATCTATTTCACAGGGTCTGAGATGCTGGGAAAGATTGAAGGCAGGAGAAGGGGACAACAGAGGATGAGATGGTTGGATGGCATCACCAACTCGATGGACATGAGTTTGAGCAAGCTCCGGGAGTTGGTGATGGACAGGGAAGCCTGGCATACTGCGGTCCATGGGGTCGCGAAGAGTCGGACACGACTGAGTGACTGAACTGACTGAGACTACAAAGCCAAGGTATTCTGAAAATTAGAAAGGGATCCAAAGTGATGTGAACTGTTAGATATCACTGTCTGTTCTGTTCCTTATCTGACCATCACAAATCTTAAAACGTAAAGGTCTCTGACTCTACTTGTATGTTGTTGTTCAGTTGCTAAGCTGTGTGCAACTCCTTTGTGACCCTGTAGCACATGTAGCCCACCAGACTCCTCTGTCCATGGGCTTTCCCAGGCAAGAATACTGTAGTGGGTTGCCATTTCCTTCTCCAGGTGATCTTCCTAATCCAAGTTTTGAACCCGCATCTCCTGCATTGGCAGGCAAATTCTTTACCAACCATCATACATCACAAAGTCTAGATGAACTTCCCCAAGCCTGAATTATGCCTTAAGAGCACTGAGAAAAGATACTATATTTTTTCTATTTTTAAGGACCGGCTTATCCAAGACATAGTGCTTATAGTTTGTGGATCCAGTAAGCCATGCTATTATGCAGATATAATGTTAGTTTTTATTTATGTAGCACCTGGAATTTTAAAAAACACTTCCACGTATATCATCCCATGGTGTCGTTTAGTGTCTAGAGGTCTTTGTCCCTCCCAGCCAAATCTTTTGGGATATCTACTTTTCTCCTTGCTGATTTTCACCAATTTGTCTCTGGAAGAGGCAGAAGCCTGGGGCTTCAAGAATTCAGGGCATGACCCCAGGAGTCTTACTGGACATGGCCTCAGTGGCATCAGTCATTTAGGAAATGAAGACAGCTTCAAGCTGCCCAGCCTGTCTCATGACCGGGACATAGACAGTCCTGCTCACAGGGGGACTAGCACCCCTCCATGACCCACAGTCATCACGCCAGTTTCAGGAAAGGCTCCCATGTTCCCAGAGTCTCGGCCACTGCTTACTGACAAACCAGCCCCTCAATAATCTTATTGTATGTTTTCAAAATAATTCTCTGTAATGCCCCAAGAATGTCTGAACTTCTGTATGAACTCACTAGTTTGCATATTTTTCAGCTTATTAGTGGGAACTCCAATAGACAAGGCCCACGACCTTGCCTTTCCACAGATCTCTTTGGGTAGTGGCGCAGTTGGGGGGACACTGGGGGGGAAGGGCAGCCCTCCTTCTGATTCTGCCCCCCAACACACACTCCAGCCTCTTTCTTCCCTCACCCTGTTCACAACCAATGATCAGAAAAAAATAACTTTCCTTCAATTACAGTTTACTCATTACAGAATGCCACAAGACTCTGGTTCTGAATTTTCATGAAGCAAGATTCTGAAAAAAGAAACAGCAGAGATACTGTTGCCTTTGATGACCTGTTGACCCTGACCCCATGCCACTGGGAAGGGAGCATTCAGGTTTCAGGATGTCTGCACAGAACCCCAGCTCTAATATAGCCTGTCATTCATAAATCCCTGAGACATCCAGGCCCAGCCAGATGTGATGTGGCCTGGGCTAATCCTTCTTTTTTTTTGGGGTGGTGCTAATCCTTCTGTGGAGATGCTAGGGAGAGTGGGAGTAAGCCCTAATTGGAAATGAAATCTTATATCGGAATATTAAGGTTTTAAAAATGCTTCGAATGGGATTATTTGGGAGTATATTGAAGTGCATGGATACATCAGTTCAGGGGATACTGTATCTTATTCTGCTAGATACAGCTAGAATCATAAAGAAGATAAGTACCAAATTTCACAGCTATTGGACAAAGTGCTTCCCAATACCTCCACCTAGGCTTTTGCAATATGGAGCATGATGTATTTTGATTCACATGTGCAATACTTTTCTGTGTATTTCCTCTTAGAGGTTATCTGTCCCACAGATGAGATGACTTCAGAGGTAGCAATGTACACAAGAGCAAAGGACCACGAGTAATTCCCAAATTTTTGCTTAAGTCATCCATTTACTTATATATTTATGCATTTTAATTTCAAGAAATATTTGCATGCATGCATGCTGTGTGTGCTAAGTCGCTTCAGTTGTGTCTGACTCTTTGCAACCCTAGGGACTGTAACCCACCAGGCTCCTCTGTCCATGGGATTCACCAGGCAAGAGTACTGGGATAGGTTGCCATTTCCTTCTCCAGGGGATCCTCCCAACCCAGGGATCAAACCCGCATCTCTTATGTCTCCTGCATTGACAGGTGTGTTCTTTACCACTAGCACCACCTAGGGAGCCCAAGAAACGCTTACTTATAGCTAATTTTGTGTACAGTACATTGTATACTATATATGCTCTATTCAGTGAGAAGATGTAGACAGTCTTTCAGGCCATCAAACCTAAAACCATGGTAAGACAGTAAGAAATTTAACTCTCTATATAAACATTGTTGCAAGAAATTTCATCACAAGTGTATTATTAAGAACCATGTGACTACTATTGAAAATGGGGCCCGGGAACTGAGGAAGACTAGCTGGAGTAATCAGGCAAAGATCAGAGCCAAGTGGAGCCTAGAAAGATGGAGAGTGAAAAATTTCAACCATGCTTCCACCTTTCCTTCCCAAGCAAGGGCAGAAGGATCTGTGCTCTTCTTTCATTACTCCTGATTATCCCAAGTGGGAGATACAAGGTGAAGTGCAGTGGCCGGAAGACTGAGACCAAAGAGGAAAAAATAGGATTGGAGGATGCACGGATGGATTATCATTACATCCAAAAAGTTAGAACCAACTCTAACTTGATAAGCCCTTTCAACTATTAGCACCTTCTACAGAAAAGGCCTTCAGTAATTACTAGTTGAATGAATGAACGGCCAAGATGATCTCCAGAATGTCCCCAAATTACTTTTGCTATCTCTCTTCAGGTGCCCTTGTAGCCTGCTGAAGTGAACAAGGCAGAACTTATCCCACAGGGGCTTTGCAAATGACTAGATTTCTGTTAAGTGCTCCTTTCCTGCAGAATGGGATTATGCAGTGATTTTTTTTTTTTAACCATTAGGTTGTTTTTACTCCTTTGGCACTACAAGCACTATGGTGATGAAAATCCTTATATACATTTTCCTGGGCACCTGAATGAGAATGTTTCTAGGTTAGGCACACAGATACATGCTCAGCCTTTCCAGACACTGCCAAGTTGTTTTCCAGAGTGCTTGTACCAATTCACACCTCCAAAAGCAATGCAGAACAGCTCTTTTTTGTCTACATCCTTGCCAGAACTTAGTATCATGAATTTTACCAAGATGAGAAGGGTAAAATGACATCTGATGGTTGTTTCTCTTTGCATTTCCCTGATCACTGTTGAAGATGAATCTGTTCTCTGAAACTCCTATTAGGTCTATATAAAGGCTTACCTTTTCCTACTATCCATACAGCATGAAAAGGCAAAAGGATAGGACACTGAAAGAGGAACTCCCCAGGTCAGTAGGTGCCCAATATCCTATTGGAGATAAGTGGAGCACTAACTCCAGAAAGAATGAAGAGACGGAGCCATAGCAAAAACAATATCCAGTTGTGGATGTGACTGGTGATGGAAGTAAAGTCCGATGCTGTAAAGAGCAATATTGCATAGGAACCTGCAATGTTAGGTCCATGAATCAAGGCAAATTGGAAGTGGTCAAACAGGAGATGGCAAGAGCGAATATCAACATTTTAGGAATCAGTGAACTAAAACGGACTGGAATGGGTGAATTTAACTCAGATGACCATTATATCTACTACTGTGGGCAAGAATCCCTTAGAAGAAATGGAGTAGCCATCATATTCAACAAGAGTCCAAAATGCAGTACTTGGATGCAATCTCAAAAATGACAGATTCATTTCCAAGGTAAACCATTCAGTATCACAGTAATCCAAGTCTATGCCCCAACCAATAATGCTGAAGAAGCTGAGGTTGAACAGTTCTATGAAGACCTACAAGACCTTCTAGAACTAACACCCAAAAAAGATGTCCTTTTCATTATACGGGACTGGAATGCAAAAGTAGGAACTCAAGAAATATCTGGAATAACAGGCAAATTTGGCCTTGGAGTACAGAATGAAGCAGGGTAAAAGCTAACAGAGTTTTGCCAAGAGAACTCACTGGTCATAGCAAACACCCTCTTCCAACAACACAAGAGAAGACTCTACACATGGACATCACCAAATGGTCGGTACTGAAATCAGATTGATTATATTTTTTGTAGCCAAAGATGGAGAAGCTCTATACAATCGGCAAACAAGACTGGGAGCTGACTGTGGCTCAGATCATGAACTCCTTATTGCCAAATTCAGACTTCAATTGAAGAAAGTGGAGAAAACCACTAGACCATTCAGGTGTGACTTAAATCAAATCACTATGACTCTACAGTGGAAGTAACAAATAGATTCAAGGGATTAGATCTGATAGACAGAGTGCCTGAAGAACTATGGATGGAGGTTCATGACATTGTACAGGAGGCAGTGATCAAGACAATCCCCAAGAAAAATAAATGCAAAAAGGCAAAATGGTTGCCTGAGGAGGTCTTATAAACAGCTATGAAAAGAAGAGAAGTGAAAGGCAAAGGAGAAAAGGAAAGATATTCTCATTTGAATGCAGAGTTCCAAAGAATAGCAAGGAGAGATAAGAAAGCTTTCCTCAGTGAATAGTGCAAAGAAATAAAGGAAAACAATAGAATGGGAAAGACTAGAGAGCTCTTCAAGAAAATTAGAGATACCAAGGGAACATTTTATGCAAAATGGGCACCGTAAAGGACAGATATGGTAGGGACCTAACAGAAGCAGAAGATATCAAGAAGAGGTGGCAAGAATACACAGAAGAACTGTACAAAAAAGATCTTTACAACCCAGATACTCATGATGGTGTGATCACTCACCTAGAGCCAGACATCCTGGAATGTGAAGTCAAGTGGACCTTAGGAAGCATCACTACGAACAAAGCTAGTGGAGGTGATGGAATTCCAGTTGAGCTATTTCAAATCCTGAAAGATGATGCTGTGAAAGTGCTGCACTCAATATGCCAGCAAATTTGGGAAACTCAGCAGTGGCCACAGGACTGGAAAAGGTCAGTTTTCATTCCAATCCCAAAGAAAGGCAATGCCAAAGAATGCTCAAACTACTGGACAACGACACTCATCTCACCCGCTAGTATAGTAATGGTCAAAATTCTCCTAGCCAGGCTTCAGCAATACGTGAACTGTGAACTTCCAGATGTTCAAGCTGGATTTAGAAAAGGCAGAGTAACCAGAGATCAAATTGCCAACATCCGCTGGATCATTGAAAAAGCAAGAGAGTTCCAGAAAATCATCTATTTCTGCTTTATTGACTATGCCAAAGCCTTTGTATGGATCACATGTATGGATCACAACAAACTGGAAAATTCTTCAACAGATGGGGATACCAGACCATCTGAGCTGCCTCCTGAGAAATCTGTATGCAGGTCAAGAAACAACAGTTAGAACTGGACGTGGAACAACAGACTGGTTCCAAATCAGGAAAGGAGTACATCAAGGCTATATATTGTCACCCTGCTTATTTAACTTATATGCAGAGTACATCATGAGGAATGCTGGGCTGGATGAAGCACAAGCTGGAGTCAAGATTGCTGGGAGAAATATCCATAACCTCAGATATGCAGATGACACCACTCCTATGGTAGAACGCGAAGAAGTAAGAACCTCTTGATAAAAGTGAAAGAGGAGAGTGAAAAAGTTGGCTTAAAACCCAACTTTCAGAAAACTAAGACCATGGCATCTGTTCCCATCACCTCATGGCAAATAGATGGGGAAACAGTGGAAAAAGTGGCAGACTTTATTTTGGGAGGGGGGCTCCAAAATCACTGCAGATGGTGACTGCAGTCATAAAATTAAAAGGCGCTTACTCCTTGGAAGAGAAGTTATGACCAACATAGACAGCTTGTTTAAAAGCAGAAACATTACTTTGCCAACAAAGGTCAGTACAGTCAAAGCCATCGTTTTTCCAGTAGCCATGTATGGATGTGAGAGTTGGACTGTAAAGAAAGCTGAGTGCCAAAGAATTGATGCTTTTGAACTGTGGTGTTGGAGAAGACTCTTGAGAGTCCCTTGGACTGCAAGGAGATCCAACCAGTCCATCCTAAGGGAGATCAGTCCTGAATATTCACTGGAAGGACTGATGCTGAAGCTGAAACTCCAATTATTTGGCTACCTGATGCGAAGAACTGACTCATTTGAAAAGACCCTGATGCTGGGAAAGATCAAAGGCAGGAGAAGAAGGTAGTGACAGAGGATGAGATGGTTGATGGCATCACCAACTAAATGCACATGAGTCTGAATAAACTGGGAATTGGTGACGGACAGGGAGGTCTGGTGTGCTGCAGTCCATGGGGCTGCAAAGAGTCAGACACGACTGAGCGACTGAACTGAACTGAACTGAAGGGCCTACCTACTCTTTAAGTCTCTTGGCTTCTTTTTCACACTTTTCATGCCTTTGTCTCCCTTTTCTACCTTATGAATAATTCCTTACAGCTCATTTACTTTTATAATGTGCCTACTTTTCCATTTAATCAATCCATTGATGTTCTTAATTTCAACTATTATATTTTTATTTTTCAAAATTCTTGTTTTGTAAATATGTAAGATCATTATTTTGTCTATTTTTCCTTAAATATTTAATCTCCTCCATTATCACTTTTAGCCAAACTTACTTTGTTATAACTGATAATGGTAATAGCTAATGTCATTTGAGGTCTGATTCTTCCATTTTGTTTTTGGACATCCCCCATGGTGCCTTGATTGCTTCTATGTTTGTGAGTTTTGATGGTAGGGTTAGATTCTCTGCTACTTAATCATGGGAATTTTTTGAGGCCTCATTTGAAGGTAGGTTCCTCCAGAGGACACTGCTTTTATTTCTGCCATGTGACTGGAATCAATTAAAACCTGAAATCACTTTAAAATAATATTTAAACTTGAAGTAATTTGGCCTTCATAGATAACATATATTTTGGACCACAAACCCCTGTAGGTTTGAATTTTGGGGAGACATTCTTCCCTGCTCCACCCAGCACTGTGTTCAAGACAAGCACGTTTCCTTGCTATCTCCATCAGTGAGGTGGGTTTCTATGTAGTTCACCCCAATACTAAGATGCCACCCCCTGGGATCCTAACTTTATATGTGGGTCTCCTGTTAGACTTCACTTTGTTTGGGCCTTGGGCTTGGTCACCTGCCAGCCTTACCCCTTGCCACCATTAACACCTTAGGTTAATGCGAGCAGGGCTCCTCCGATGCCTCCATTGAGAAGGTTAAATTCAGAGTGCTCTGAACTTTCAGGATTCCTTCTTTCACTTTATTTGCCTCTGAATATTTCTTACTCTCCTACTAGGCCAGGATGCATTTTAAAATAATTTTTAATTCAATATTTTATTTCTCATTTCTAATTGTTTTCAGAAGTGAAAGTGAAAGTTGATCAGCTCTTTGCGACACCATGGACTAATAGTCCATGGAATTCTCCAGGCCAGAATACTGGAGTGGGTGGCCTTTCCCTTCCCCAGGGGCTCTTCCCAACCCAGGGGTCGAACCCAGGTCTCCAGCATTGCAGGTGGATTCTTCACGAGCTGAGCCACCAGGGAAGCCCTGTTTTTAGAAGAGAGATGTTCAATTTGCCATACTGAAGGAAAAAGGAATCCTATGACATAATTTATCATAATTTTCTGTGTGTTTGTGAAAGTGTTAGTTGCTCAATCATGTCCGATTATTTGTGACCCGGTGGACTGTAGATCACCAGGCTCCTCTGTCCATTGAATTCTCTGGGCAAGAATACTGGAATGAGCAGCTGTTCCCTTTTCCAGGGGATCTTCCTGATCTATAGATCGAAGCCGGGTCTCCTGCATTGCAGGCAGATTCTTTACCGTCTGAGCCACCTGGGAAGCCTGTGTGTTTGCAGTATTTTGTATTTAAAAGAATAACAATTCTGAGAAAAACTCTTGGAAGGAAATAGACCAAAAAATTGTGAAGTGAGGACAGTGAGATTATTGCTGAGTATTTCCTATTCCTGTTTTTCTGTACTCTGTAACCCCCCCACATACACCCCAAATTAAAGTTGGTAACAAAATGAAAGTCCTTAGGATCACATCTTAAAGAGCAGTTTGTTTACATACACTGAACTGTCAGATAATTCTCCACTTATTCTGATCAAGTAAATCCAGAGAGCAAATAAATCCTACCCTAAAAAGATCCAAGAAGTGGGTAACACTGAGCCTTACTAAATACAGCAAAAGCACTACTCAACTTTAAAATACCTGAAATGATCTTATCTAGAACTTGTTCTGAAAGAGCTGGATACACATTTTCCCCTTAAAAAACAGTAAGTGATGTTTCCAGAGAAAACATCTGAGGAAAATTAAGCTTTAATACTTGTTCATTAAATAGTATAATTCTTCAGGATCTCTTTTTGGATCTTGTAAATATACAAAAATAGCTTCAGAGTGTTTTTAAAGTAAATAATTCAAGTTCATGTAGCACTGATAATACCATCTCAGTCTCCTGAATATGTGTGAACTGGCAAACTTGATGGTACCCAAATCCATTCACACACCCAGAAAAGTCCACCCCTTGAGGAAGTGTTTCAGGTCCTATCCCTGACACCTCTGACCTCCTCATTGCCCTACCCTCACCAACAGGTTGTCAAATTCTCAAACTGTTGTCTATGTGGTTGGCAAAAATTGTGTCTCATGGTGGTTCTTTCATCCCTTTTTACAGCAGCATAATACTTCATTGCATGAAAGTAAAATAATCTGCTTTTACTTAAATGACATCTCCATTAATAGTGGTTTAGATTACTTCCAATTTTGCTATTATAAACAGTGCTGCAATCAACTTTCTGGGTATGTACCTCTTTATACAATTGTTCATTTATATTCTTAGGATAAACTCATTATTTTGCTACTTGTTACCAGACTGCCTTACTTGTACTTTAGGCACAAGTTCTTGTAGTAGACAAAACTTTTGAAAAAAGTCTAAATTCCCAGACTATATTTCTAGAACTAAAAATATTTTCATTTATATTTAAAATTTTTCCATTTTATTATTTGTAAATTAAAGTCTTCCTGCCTGCCATTATCTACAGATATATCTTATTTGTTGGAAAAAAATGTAAATAGTCCAAACTTACAAAGCAAATAAGTTAGGGAGTGACTATTTGCATTGCAAAATTATTTGTTTTTCAAAATGGTATCAATTTAAACTGAAAACATCCTGACAACAATTGAAATATGACCAAATCTATAAAAATCCAATTTATACATAGTGTATCAAGAGTATATCAAACACACAGAGTGAGGTACACTTGTTTGAACATAATTTTATGTCTGAGGAGGGTGATTAAATATGCTGCTGCTTTTTTTGAGAGGCAAATTATATAAGAAATCCATGAAAGATTAACAAAACTGTAATTACATGATATTTTCTTCTCTAAAACTCTTAGGTTTGCTTTCTTTTCTTTTTTTTTAAGACTGTGCTTCAAAAGCAGAAAGAATATCCCTTCCCCCTCCCTTGCTTTTCAGGCTTCCTACTGCATGCCAGCCAACAGAGTGGCATATGGCACATAACATACATAGTCAACCTCCCACCAGCATATTTGCAGAATCAACAGTACATATTGAACCAAACCACACCTCATGTAAAAGACGTTTAATCATCCTTTACTCTTTGGTGTAGGAGAATGGTGGTAGTGGGGGTGGAGGGAGGGAGAGCTGGTTGTTGGCGAGATAGCTGAGGGGAATGGAAATATATCATTACCGAGGGGGGTGGTGGCCTTCTTATTCACTGGCTCTAATTCCCTCACCAGACAAATGAAATGACAATGCTGTAGGGCTTAGAAAAATTGGGGCAACTGTGGGGCAGTGGGCGGCCGAGAATGTATTAATGACAGCCTGCCTGGGCCTTTGAGTGGCAGATAAAACACACAGATACACACTCTGAACCATTTAACCAGCTCCAGTTCCTAACAAGCTTTCCCAATCTTTTGTCCCAATCACTCATCTTTTTAAGCCAGATTCAGAAAAATGCATATACCATGTAAAACATTTTTGTTTCTGTAAGAAGACTGTAACAGAAGTTTGAGGGGGGAGTTTGGCATTTTTCCAGCATATTCGGGAATCCCCGCCTACACTCTGACCATAATTAGCATGTGGCCTTCAGAACACAAGCCCGGGAGGAAGGAGGCAGGCTTAGGCCAGCCCCCTTGACTCTTCCCAGTTTCCCTTCCTCACTTACACCCCTCACCTCCGCTAAGCAGTCCATCTGTAGACCACGTTTACCAGCCCCTAGAAGGCCACTCAGGTGTTGCACACAGGGCCTTGCTTGGCACTTTCAGAGTTTATAGCCTCTGGACTAGAAAAGGACTGACCCATTTCATTTTATGAGGTCAGTAGGAAATTAAAGTAATTAGTGGGAAAAGGACTGGGTGTCAGAAGACCTGGGTTTGACTTCCAGCTGGGCCACTGCTTAGCCATGTGACCTTGAGCAAGGAACTTAATCCCTGCAGACCCAAGTTTTTTTCTCAGTTGAGAAATGAGGTTTTGATAAAAGTGATCTGGGACTAAACCTGAGCCAAGTGATCGATTTTGTGTGTCCGTGGGTGGCTGTGCCTCTGCGGCTGTGTGTACACGTGTCAAGTAGGAAAAGATCAATCCAAGGAGAAATGGATTTGAGCAACCATGGCACAAACATGCAGAAGTGGAAGGGAGCAGCTGGGAGGGTGAGAAGGTGTGTCAAGGGGGAGAAAGTGCTTTCCCGTTGGTCGTGTATAACAAATTGACCTAAAACGTAGCAGTGTAAACCAAAAACCAGTTCACTTAAAACGATCTTTTTTAACGATTTTGTGGGTTTTGAGGTCAGGAAGAGGGCCGTGGCTGCTTTGCTGTCACAGAGCTTTTCTCACGAGGTTGCAGTCAGGTGGTGGTGGGGACTGCAACCATCTGAAGGTTCCACTGGGCTGCATGTTGACACACTTGGGGACAGCCACACTGGCCTGTTCCCAGTGGATGCTGGCTGCTGCTGGAAGCTCAGCAAGGCTGTGATCTGAAGGCCTTTCTGGCATGCCTTTCTCAGGGGAGGAAGGCTCTGCCTGATGGCGGGCTTCCCCCCAGAGCAAGCATCCCAAGAGAAGAAAGCAGAAGCGGCACAGCCTGTTGAGACCCAAAAAAGAAGTCACGCAGCGACACTGCTGTATCGTCAAGTGTTAGGGGCTCAGTCGTGTCCCACTCTCTGCAACCCCATAGTCTGTAGCTCACCAGGATCCTCCGTCCATGGGATTCTTCAGGCAAGAATACTGGAGTGGGTAGCCATTCCCTTCTCCAGGGGATCTTCCCAACCCAGGAATTGAACTTTGGTCTCCTGCATCGAAGGCAGATTCTTTACCATCTGAGCCATAGATGACCAATTTACCATTTGACCGATTTAAACTTAATTGGTCAAAATAGTCACCAGCACATCCTGGTTGGGAGGAGGGTGTGGAGGACCCTTGCTCTTAATGACAGGATGTTAAAGAATGTTGAGGTCAAGTTGTATAAGTGCCACCGGCACTGCACAAGAATGCTCTGATTTTTCTCGGTATCTTTGAAATAAATGTCTTGATAATTTCTATAATTTTATCAGCTTTCTGAGATAAGAGGCTTCTTGACTAATCTGGTTTGCTGAGTACTTATGAAGTGAAGGTACTTATAAAGAATCACTGCACTTTTCAAGTAAATTGTATAGCTCCAGATCCGAGATTTCCCTTTAACCTCCACAGCTGTTCGATGTGAATGAATTCAGTTATATAGCTCTGCAGTGTGGGGGGAGAAAGCTGCGAAAAATCAAATAACCAGACATTTTTATTATTGCTAGACTGATTTGGATGATTCAGAAGCAGACCTCTGCTCCTCGGGATCTGACAGCTCACAGTGAATTGGGACAATAATACTACATAAGACACGGCAGAGACCAACGCCCCAGGAGCCCCAGGGAACAGACCATGACCGAGGGAGAACACCCCAGAATTCATCTCAGGGAAAATGTACCCTGCCTGAACTTGGGCTCTTCTGATGCCGGTGGCTGAAAGCAAACACACTTTACGCTCTCCTCCTTGGTCTAATTTCAGTGATTATTCCTTCCCATCTTGCGCAGCTGCCATCAGACTGATTTTAGTTCCTGGGGATTAAACAGTTTCTGAAGGGTGTTATCACCCCCCTTCAGTGGAGCATATCTTCAAACACCTTCCTGGATAATTACCATGGCCCAGTGATTGGGCAATCACCAGAGTGATTTTAAACACACACACACACACACTCACACACACAGACACACGCACACACACAGACACACACACACACACACACACACACACACACACACACACACAGACACACACACACACACACACACACGTTCTTCTCCAGCGTGTTCCTTTGTGTTTGTTTTGGTTTTGCATTTTCAAAGCCCAGCGGTTCGTGAGAGACAGTAGAAGGACAAAATAAAAAGACATATGGTAGTGCTTAAATTATTCCCCAAAAGGGAAAGTGTCCAATATGAAATTATTCAGTCTTTCTACCATTCTAGGGTGGGGAGGGAGGCATTTCAACCAAGAAAATCATAGAATATCCACAATACCCAGAGGAGGACTGAATTATATTATCAACTTCCAAATACAGTCAGCAATATTTCACCAGAAAAACTGCTTTGCAAAAATTAAACCTCTAATGTTTACACTGGGAAATACCTCCAGTCCTTCTCTGCTGTCTTCCCTAGCCCCCCTGTAAACACACACACACATACACACACACACACATTCATACACACACACACATACACAATATCTTTCTCTCCCCAGGACTGTCTTTGTTTGGTTTCACCTCTTTTATCCTAACATGTAGATACGTGATTCTGTAGTGAGATGCCCAAATGTCTTCCAAAGGAAAGATTACACAAAGTAGAATTTTGTCTCTCATTTTTCAAAATGTTTTAAGATCCTATAGACTCTTCTGATATAAGCCTATGGAAAAAGACAGCCAGAAGGAAATCAATGAGACAATTCTGTGAGATCTTTTTTCATCCAAATTGATAACTAGGGAAGGAGGTGGAGGTTGGGTTTCAGCTTCCTGTTCTCTTACCCAGTTTATGCAGCTTCAATCCATTCTACCCAGGCTTAGGCATGTTACATAAAGGTTTTATGAAATGAGATAAATCTTGAGAAAGACTTTTAAATTTAAATTTTAAAAACAAGTGATGCATTCATGGTTCAATATGAAACCACCATAATATGTATATGTTGCAATGTCTGCCCCCATCTTCTCCAGGGCCTCCCCACTCCACCCTCACTCCTTATAAATAAGCATATTGTTAGTTTCTTGTGTATCTCCCCAGTGTTTGTGCTAATACCAACAAACACAAATATATCCACATTTTCCTCCCTTTTCCATTGTTTTTGAGAAGGAATTTATGAGAGCTAGAACTAGCCTTGTTTGTGCCAGTGGAGGGAATACACAAGTAGAGAGATCATAATAGAATATCAGAAGCTCATAAGAAGGGAAATGATTTCTCAGTTATTTAGATTCCCTGAATCACTTTCTTTGACATTGGTTCTTTGATTAAATCTATTCTTTGGGCCTCTTAATTCTTAAAGCTTATAAAACCTTTATTGTTTGCACAAGCAAAATTCTAGATAGTTTATATATAATAGCTCATCTCTTGCTTAACAACAAAAACATGTAAATGGCACATCCTTAAGAGAAGAACATAAAGTACAATAGCAAGTGCAGAGCAGGGTCTCCCCTTACCCAGCGATCTGACTATGGACGTCCAGTGGGGAAGCTGACCATGGCCTGAAGGAAGAACAATCATTCTGATTTGGAAGCTTTTACCCATGAATAGAGAAGGGGCTTCCCACGTGGCACTAGTGGTAAAGAACCCGCCTGCCAGTGCAGGACACTTAAGAGATGCAGGTTCATCCCCTGGGTTGGGAAAATGTCCTGGAGAAAGGCATGGCAATCCACTCAGTATTCTTGTCTGGAGAATTCCAAGGACAGAGGAGCCTAGCAGGCTACAGTCCTTAGGATCACAAAGAGTTGAATACAACTGAAGCGACTTAGCATACATGCATGCATGCACAGAGAAAACAAGGGCTTTAGAACGTCTTACTCTTCCAACACTTGGGAGTCTAAAGTAGAACAATTTGGTAGATTTTAGGACAACCACAGGAATGTGTATGTAGCCAGATAATTGATGCTGGGCATTGTGTGGGACTGTGCCAGACTCCAAAAACAATTAAATCATTTTAAACTCATATTTTGGAAATGAACAGACAACAATGACAACTACCTATCTTGTGAGCAAGTTGAAGCACAATAATGATGTAATTTGTTGCCATTTTTCAGTGTGTAGTATCCTATTATATGCCACATGAGTAAAAAACAAACTAAATTGTGAATGACATATAGAAGAAATGATTGCATGGATCATATTGTAACAATTGCTTTACATGGTTGATACTTTCCTTAAGAGTTATAGGATAGATGAGTTTGGGAAAATCAAACAAAATTTGATTAAATGTTTACAGAAATCCTTAAGATGACTCATTTATTTTGATTTTTTATTTAAATGAAATATATAAAAAGATTTTAAGATATCTTAACAGGACAAAAAGTGCGCAGTAAAACAAATCTCCTCCCCACCCCATCCTAGTTTCCCAGAGCTATTCCTTGGCCACACCCCCCAACATACCACTTTCTTGTTTCCCCTAGAGATATTCTGCATATTATAATATGTAAATCTTTCTCTTTTACAACACAAATAAGAGCATGCTGCAAACCTATTCATCACCTGTCTCCATCAGCACAGGCACACCTATGTACCAGAATATCCCACTGGAAGGAAGGATCGCAGGTTATTCAGCCAGGCCCCCGCGAGTGATGACTCTTCTTTGACGTGAATGAGACTCTTGGTAGAGTAAAATGAAATCAGCTTCTCATGATCTCGTTTCATAAATGTCCTTGTTATACACTGAGTGTTGTCCTCTCCCCATTTCTGGCATCTGGAAACTCATTTATTCTCCTCTCAGCAGTTACCATCATGTGCTGCATGGTGTCCAGAATCTGAAAACCACTCTTTTATACATTTAGTTTTAGTTTTCTTTCATTGTTTCGAGCAAGAGGAGAAGTCCAATCCCTGTTATTCCATCTTGGCCAGAAGCAGAAGTGTCATATTTTTTAAACACTGAGGTGTTTCCTAAACTTAGATGTATACAATCATCTGAGCAACTCACTAAAAATGAAGATTCCTGGGCTCCCACCCAGAAGTCCTGATTCAGCAGGACTGCCTGGGAATCTATATTTCTAACCAGCAGCTCAAGCAGCTCAGTGTTAAAGCCCTGCCGTGGACCAGACCAGTTGTTTGGGAACCGCTGGCCTTGAGGATGATGATATTTATTTGTCAGCTATCCTCAAGTGATACCACCATATGGACAGTCTGTTTTTCAGAAGAACAAAATAGAAATAAATAGAGAGATGAATTTCTTGCCAGACTTTGAATTACTGAGGTTTTGGAAACACACTGTCACCTCTGATGAGTGTCTGACGAGGCCAGGGTTCTCTTCCAAAGGGACGGCTCTGCCCAGCATCTGACACAACAGACCCAATGAGCTTGATGGCAGGTTGGGAGTCAGGGTGGAAGGGGCGCATTTGCTTGTCAGTGCAGGAAGGGCACAGATCCCAGTAGCTTCAGCTTAGTTAAACTCATTTTGGAAAATATTTTTGGCTTGTGTGGTTTTATGCTTTTAGAGTTCCATTTTTAAGCACTGGGCCTGTCCAAACCCACTGAAGCTGAGCTGAAGCATCCAAGGAAGATGCTGAGTTTCACACCGATCTCTGCTGAGTCTGTAAAAATTTCTCAGATTTGTCCAAACTGCTTTGTTGAGAAACCAAAACAAAAATCACAAATCCCAGTGGGGTTTGTAGGATCCTGTGGTTTTCATCCCAAACTATGGTAAAACCAGAGGTCAGTCATGTGACTTTCAAGCCTAAAGGTTTCATTATGAATTCTGAAAGAAACCCACAAGCTTCAGTCTTAAAATATACTCCCAAGAGAAAAAAAGAAAAGAAAATCTTCTTAGTGTTGGCCTGGAATCATAGACTTAGGAAACATGTCCAAACCAAATGTTGTTAGGACTCACTGCATTTTAAATCCAACACTGAATTTTATTCCACTAGGGTGACATTGTTTATTAACACTGTCTGTGGCAACTGGATTGTCTAGAAAAGTTCAGGAGAGCTAGCTAGAAGAACTCTCTTTCTTGTGCTCTGTACAGAATTGGTCTATTGTTCAATAAACAAAATGAGTTCAACCACATAAATGATGAGGTTTTATTTTGCCATATCTCCCATTTCCCTAGGATATGTAGACAACAAATTATGAAATTACTTATATTTTCTACTCTTTAATATAATATTTCACTCATTAAATGTCAGATTCCTTTGTAACAATGATTCAAATTCTATGATACACAAGAAAAACCTGGAGAATTTGTGACATCTGTATATCCCTATTATCTATCTATATGACAAACTATCCCAAAACATAGAGGCAAGCATTTTATCATATTTCATGATTTTGTGGGTCAGGAATTCTGACAGGGCTCAACTGGGTTATTCTTCTGCTCAATGTGATCATCTTGGGTTACCCATTGGTTTTTGAATGCTTGGTCTCACCTGGATGATCTAAGACAGCTTCACCCTCATGCCTGGCAAATTGGAGAGGATGACTGTAAACTGGGGCAGCCAGGTTTTTCTCTTTCTCCTTGTAGCCATAAGGTCTCTCCACATGGTCCAGGGCTCCCAGAGACTAAGGCTAGACCTGGAACTGACAGACTATCACCTCATTGTTCAGAGCAGCCATGGGTGGATTTCAAGGGGAGGAGAAACAAATCTCACTTCTTGATGGGAGAAATGTCAAAGAATTTGTGGCCATGTTTTATCCACCATAATTTAAAGGCCAGATTTCTACTCCCAGAAAGTCTGATTTAGTAGGTGTATGGTGGGGTTCCAAGATTCTGCATTTTAGAAAATACCCCATGAGATTCTGGTGCAAAGCATCCCCACAACACATGCTGAAAAAGACCACTTTACAAGATGTGATGAAAAGTGTGCTTATAGGGAATCTGTCCATCAATCAATTAAGAAACATCAGCTAATCATGTGATGTGTGCCTGGAATCACATCATATGTTCTGGAGAGAGTAAAAGGAACATAATGATCCCAACCCTGAATGTGCTCATACTCCCTGAAACCACAGTGCAAGGGGATGCTGAATGCTAGAATTCCCCATGGGAGAGAGCCGGGTGGGGGAAAAGGGCAGAACAAAGTCCGTGTATCACCAAGGTGACTGAGGCAAACACTGGGAGCTGAGCCATAGGAATTAGATCAAAAAGTGTGCTGGGGTGAATAGGTGGCTAGAATAAATTATGAGGGGAAAGGGAGCTGTTCTCTGCAAAGCTTCTAGAGAGAAATGGAGATGAGGCAGAACATGGAAGCAGGGGGTATGACAGCTCCCAAACACATTTTTTCAAAGTGTGATCTTTTCTCCCAGGCTTTTGACTGGACCACTTCCCCTCGTCTTTTATTCCTCCCCAATCCTGACTATCTTTCTGGACCTATTTGCCTGTGTTGCTCCTATGCCAGCAAGCCAAGAAGCTCCACTCCAAGATGGGACAAACAGTCTTTCCACTAACAACATAGAATTTCAGGCAGCCTTCTGACTTACCCTGTACATGGCTCCAGCAACCAAATCTGAATCCCACCCCCCAAAGCAGACTCTTGTGCATGTGAATGCCTGCACATGTATGCATGTGTGCATGCATACAGGCCTGTATGTGTAAGGGGATGACTCCTGGGAGAGGCATAAGGTTTGGAGACTCTCGGGAGCTGGCTCAAGCTATGAAGAATGTTACTGAATGTCTGAACACATTGCTGAAAATAATACCAAGAAGGATGACCTGTAATCTAGAGAGATACGTGGCATGAGAGATAACAGTGGAATGAACTCTGTGGCCTCGGACCAGAAGAACGGGTTGGGAGGGGTGCTGGAACAGAAGGGTCCGAGAGGCTATCTGTAAACAGGGGTATGTGTAGGGTGCCCCAGGGCATGAAGCCTGGCCACTCAAAGATGTCTTATTTGGCTGAATGGAAAACAATCCCTTCTTGTCCTAATCAGCAGCTGCTGTCAGCGCTAAGTTTTGAAGAGTCAAGACTGAAAGCCAGTGGGGACCAGCAGCAGCTAGGGATGGCATCAGCAACCAGGCAGGGACCTGGGCACAAAGGGAAGTTCATGGCTAAGCAGTGAGCCAGGAATCAGCTACACAGGGAGCCAGAGGGAAGGCTGAGAGCATGCTGGGCAGCCATGGTCCCACAGCACAGGGCCGGGGCATACTTGTAGGGAGACACAGGTCTCCAGGAAGAGGGCCAGGAAGACAGGCCTGGATCATGCCGTTCTGCATATGGGCTCATTCCTAGCCATAGGTAAGGGAGGAAGCAATTGCAAATCAGTCCAGGGCTTCTGGGTTCATCCTCAGGACAGGATGGGAAGGAAAGATCAGGCCTCTGTGCCAGTCAGACAAAAAGGGCCCCTCAGGCAAGCAGCTGATGCCCCTGAGTCCTAAGGTCCCCTCCTCCAGGCAGACACAGGATTCAACCCGCGCCGCAGGTTTAGAGTGCATAGTGCATTTGGACTAGCCCCCCTCAAGACCCTCAGGAGAGCCTTTGTGCAAGACAGCAAGTAAAAAGCCATACAACGTGACCCAGTATGGAGGCAGGGATGAGGGCCAATCTTTGTCCTGAATATTTGAATATACTGGCCAGATCTTGGTGTTTCGTGTTTTTTTTAACCATAAGTCAGGAAACTTTTGAGTTCCTCTGTACCTCATCAGACACAGGGGTGGTAAATTAGTCCCCATCAGAGAGATATGAAATGTTAATACCAGGCTAACTGGGAAAACAGGGAGCAAGTGGGCAGGTCCAGGGAGCCTGGTGCCTAAGCGTTGTCATGCCAGCCGGCCCATCCAGTAAGAGGCTGGCTTGAGCAGGGGACGAGCTGAGAAAGGCTACCCGGGCACTGCTGCCAAAAACACTGTTCCAGTTGAACGGTAAGCCACGTTCCACACCCTGGCAACTGGAGGGTGACCGCATCTGCTGTGCTCGTTTTAAGATCAGGAAAATACCACCGCATCATGGAGTGACTGCCGAAAATTTCAGGACACTTGCATCAAAAAACAACAGTGCTCTATTCTTCCTGCCACTCCAGGGGAGGCTGGTGCCCCAAACAGTGAGCTTTTCTTTTGCTAGTCAAATAAAGCCCTTAAAGCACCTCTACTTCCTAATCCATCACCCACCCATTTCCTTATCTGTAGATTCCAGCTTTCCCAGGGAGTGTGTTGGTTCTGGCAAGAGGCTCTTGACCTGATTTCTCTTTCAGTTGGTCTGACTAGTTAGGTCTGACTTGGGCTAATCTTTTTTTCAGTTTCTTGAATGCTTGAGGTGTGCCAGGCACTGTGCTCAGGGAATGCAGGTAATTAGGACATGGTCCGTTCCCCTCAAGAAGACTATTGCGTGAAAAGAGGGACAGACAGGTGGAAAATGGCTGCCCACCCAGTGCCTATTTCCTCTTTTCTTGCAGAATCCTAACACTATTTGAAATCCTCCCTTCACTCCCCTTCACAGACACACTCACACAGCCTGCTTTGGGTGTAGGAGGGAGTGTAAAGTCAGGGGCAGGATGAGTCAGAAGCAGAGTTTTAGGGGAAGGGAGATGGGCCTGCCCTGAAAGTCCACACTGTTACTGGGAGAGGAGCAACCCAGGACAATCACACCAGAAAGAAAGCCAGTGTGTAGCTGTGGTTCATTCATGTTCTTAAATATTATATAGTATGAATACATACAACTTATAGTGCTTCCCAGTGGTGCTATGGTAAAGAAGCTGCCTGCCAATGCAGGAGACATAAGAGACAGGGTTCAATCCCTGGGTTGGGAAATTCCCCTGGAGGAGGAAATGGCAACCCACTGCAGTATTCTTGCCTGTAGAAGCCCATAGACAGAGGAGCTTGGTGGGCTACAGTCCATGGGGTTGCAAAGAGTCAGACATGACTGAGTGACTAACACACACACGTACAACTTATACACTCATACAGTCAAAGTTACTTCTAGAGTCTTAAAATTGTGTCTCTTTGAGCACAGTTGTTTTGATGTTTGTTATTATAAACAATGGGCTTCTCAGGTGGTGCTAGTGGTAAAGAAACCACCTGCCAAGGCAGGAGACATAAGAGACTTAGACACGACTGAAGTGACTTAGCACGCATGCACATTATAAACAACACTATTATAAACATTCCTAAGCAGGTCTCCCGGAGAATGCAATGGCACCCCACTCCAGTACTTTTGCCTGGAAAATCCCATGGATGGAGGAGTCTGGTAGGCTGCGGTCCATGCGGTTGCTAAGAGTCGGACACGACTGAGCGACTTCACTTTCACTTTTCACTTTCACACATTGAAGAAGGAAATGGCAACCCACTCCAGTGTTCTTGCCTGGAGAATCCCAGGGACAGGGGAGCCTGGTGGGCTGCCATCTATGGGGTCACACAGAATCGGACACGACTGAAGTGATTTAGCAGCAGCAGCAGCAAGCAGGTCTCCAGGCACCTATGTTTTTATTTTTGTTGTTGTTGAGTCACTCAGTTGTGTCCGACTCTTTGCAACCCTATGGACTGTAGCCCACTGGGCTCCTCTGTTCATGGGATTCTTCAGGAAAGAATACTGGAGTGGTTTGCCATTTCCTTCTCCAGGGAATCTTCCCAATCCGGGGATCGAACTCTCGTCTCCTGCATGGCAGGCAGATTCTTTACCACTGAGCCACAGGGGAACTTATGTGAAAGTTCACATTTAAAGGATCACACCAAATTGTTTTTCCCATGATAGTAAAATGGCCTAGTGACATTTCTATCAACAATGTGTAGGGGTTCCGTATTCTCACTTATGCTTCATTTCATAGCATTTTTTTAATTCAAAAAAATCTAGTGATTTCCAATACAAATATAAATTTGAATTTTTCTGATTACTGATGACTATCATCATGAATATTGGTCATTTTGTTTCTGCTTCTGTGAAAGCTTGTTCAAGTCTTTTGCCCATTTCATTTTGAGATATGTGTATTTTTCTAATTGATTTTTAGTTGTTATTTACACATTCTGAATAATAATCATTTGTCAGCTGTATTTGTTCCAAATATCTTCTTCCATTTTGTAATACACATTTTCACTTTTGTAACAAACAAATGTTGCTCATTTTTATGTGGGCAGATTTATCAATATTTTCTTCATAGCTAATACTTTTTTGATCTTTTTAATAAGTCCTTCTCTACTCCAAAGTCATAAAGATACATTCTTCTATTTTATGCTACAAATTTTTAAAGTTTTGCTAAACACATTTAAATTTAATTCACCTGAGATTCATTATGTGTATGGTGTGAGATAGGGATCCAATTTCACTTGTTTTCCATATATATTGATATAAGCAAGTGTCCTAGGACAATTTATCAAATTATCCTCCCTATGTCCAATGACTGCAATGCCATCTCTGTCATATAGTAAGTTTCCATATGCACAAGTCTGCTTCTAGGTTTTTCATTTTGTTCTATCATCACTTTGTTTAGTCCTGAGCCTAGTCTTATTTATCATACCTGTATGAAAAAATGTTGCTATTAGGAAAGGCAAATTTTCCCATCTTATTCTTCTTCAAGACTGCTTAGCTATTCTTAGGTTGTGCTCATCAATATACATTTAGAATCGATTTGTCAAGTTCTTTGAAAAGCTCTGTGGGGACTTTTATTGGAATTGCACTGAGTTTATAGATCAATTTGAGGAAAATTGACATCTTCATAATACTGAGTTTTCCTAACCATTAAAATAGTGTATCTCCATTTATTTAGGTCTCTTTAAAATTTTTTCATTCACTCAAAATTCAACTGCTCTCTGCCAAACACTTATTTCAAGGGGCAAAAATCCTTGCCATGATCGAACATACATTCTGGTAGGGAGAAGACGATAGAAAAAATAAATAGGTAAAAATAACAAATATGTAAAACTAATAAATGAAAGGTCAAAAGGAAGCAAGAAAACTGGTCACATGCCTATCTGGGGGAAGGCAGAAGAAAGGCAAGTGTAGGAAATTGCACATGAGGAGCCTGGGCTGGCTAGAGTAGAGATAACAAAGGCAGGGATTGTAGGACCTGAGGTCAGAAAGGAGACAGGGACCCTTTCATTCACATGGGGCAGAGTGAGGCTGGGCTGATGACCAGAGGAGGGATGTGATCTGACTATGTATAAACAGGGCTGCCCTGGCTGCTACGTTGAAAACCTATGAAGCAGGAAGTAAGTAGGGAGGCCATCTATAGGTTCCTACAATCATTCAAATGTGCTGTGATGGTGGCTTGGACCAGGGTCATAGAAACAGGGTGGTGAGAAGTGGCCAGTAAGTAGTAACACCAAGAAGATTTGCTGATGAATGAGATGTGAGCGGGGAGAGGTTCCAAGGACTGATTAGCCCAAGAGACATTCCTGAGCAACGGGAGAGATGCTGTTGCCCGTTACCAAGGTGTGAAAGAGTAGGTTAGAGGTAGGATGTTAGGCACCCAAAACTCTTCTTAAGTTTGAGATTTCTAGTAGACAGCTCAGTGGATGTGTTTTGTAGCCTGCTAGATACTGCAGACTGAAGTTCAGAAGCGAGATGCCAACTGAAGTTATACACTTGGAAGTCACTTCACTGTATCAGTCAGGATTCCAACAGAAAATAGTGGCATATGCAAATTAAGAATATTTAAGTAGAATTTATTTACAGAGGGGCTATTTTTAGAGGTGGGCATGTAGGGAAACCCAAGGAATCATGGAAAACTCTGAGTGTTGCAAACACCAAAAGAGCAGGAGAAATAGGGGGCCATAGGAACTGGGAAACACCTGGGTGAATAAGGGGGTGTTGAGAGGAGACACCTTTTGTTAAGAGTCCTTACCCAGGAGGAGCCGAGAGAATAAATTCCTGAATATCACACTTCTCTCTCCCCTTAATATCCTATCTACAACCAACAGGAGCCAGAAGGCACAGAGGCCTGTTGATAAAGTACATAGAAGCCAACCTCCCGAGGCAAAGCCCGGGAAGTAGAAAGATTGAGAACAGATCTAAAGGGAAACAGAAGATACAGGTAAGATGGTATTTGAAGGGATGAGGCTGAATGAGATGACTAGGGAACGTATGTAGACAGAGGAGATGCCCAAGGCTGAGCTCTGGAACATTCCAATTCTTAGCAGCTGGATTGAAAAGGAAGAAACAGCAACAGGCACTGAGGAGGAGTGACCAGAAAAATTCTCTAGGTGAGAATGGGGTCTTAGATGTCAAGTGAAGAAGCTGTTTTTAAGGAGAGTGTGTCGCATGCTGCGACAGGTAAAGTAAGACAGGGCCTGGGAACTGACCCCTGGAAGCAGCAAGCAGAAGCCACCAGGGGCCTTGCCAAGAGCAATGGTAGTGGGAGAGAGACCTCACTGAAGTGGGTCTAAGTGAAAATCAAAGAATTGAGAATAGATAACAGAAGGAATTTTGTTAAAAATTATAAAATTATATGTAAAAAGGGGTTGAGGGAAATGGGTGGTTGCTGGAAGGGAAAGTAGATCAAGAAAGGTTTTGTTTTTAAGATGAGAGGAAATAATAGCATATCTATATACTCATAGAAAAGATCCTAGCATAAAAAGGGAACAATGGATGATGCAGGAGAGAGTCAAATTGCTAGAGCAATGCCCTGAGATCGATAAGGAGGGATGGGGACTGGTGCATAAAGAGAGGGCTTGGGTTTAGTTCAAAGCTTGGGGAGTTCATCTACAGGAGCAGGAAGAATTGTAAGTGTGTAGGTACAGATGTTGGTGGGTGTGCAGATGTAGTGGGAGGTATGGAAGTTCTTGTCTGATTGCTTCTTTTTTTTCTAGTACATAGAAGCAGGGTCACCAATTGACAGAATCTTGGAGAAGCTGGCATTTTGCAAAGAGGAAATATATCAAGTAGTCAACTAACTTAGTAGTCATCAAAATTTTCTCTTTCAAAAACAATTTGAAAGATATCTCTCAAAATATTTACAAATGGTGTGACTGACAAGGGCTTAATTTCCTAAATATACAAACAGTTCATAGAGTTCAACAATAAAAAATAAACAATGCAATTGAAAAATGAGCAGAAGACCTAAATAGACATTTCTCCAGAAAAGATATACAGATGGCCAACAGGCCCATGAAAGATGCTCAAGATGGCTAATTATTAGGGGAATGCAAATCAAAACTACAAAAAGGTACTACCGCCTTACACTGGTCAGAATGACCATCATTAAAAAGTCTACAAACAACAAATGCTTGAGAGAATGTGGAGGAAAGGGAACCTTCCTACACTGTTGCTGGGAATGTAAGTTGGTGCAGCCACTATAGAGAACAGTATGGAGGTTCCTCAAAAAAAAAAACAACAAAAATAGAGCTACCACATAATCCAGCAATCCCACTCCTGGGCATACATCCAGACAAAACTATAATTCAAAAAGATACATGCACCCCTGTTTTGATTGTAGCACTGTTTCCAATAACCAAGACATATAAACAACCTAATGTCCCTCAACGGATGAGTGGATAAAGAAGATGCACTACATGTATGCAAGTGTGCTATGATTTTGGTAAGGCAGGACAGCACGTTAAAGCAATGAAAAGTGCAATGGAATTGAGGATATGCATATAATTCTTAGTGATTAGAGCTATTGGCTATGGAATATAATCTGGGTAAGTTCTTCAAACAAGATTTATAATTTTTTCCATACTGGCCTGGGAAGTCCCTTGTTAAGTTCATTTCCAGTTTCTTTATAAAGAAAATCTCTAAAAATATGTTTTCCAAGTTGTTAAGTACACAAATAAAACTAGTTTTAATATATTGATCATATTATCAAACCAGCCTGAAAGAAATATTGATACCTTATATATAGGTTGCCCTGGGCTCTGTTGCAGGTGGTCATATCCTCCATAAATACTGCCAATCATGTTTCCTGCTTTTCAGTCCTTATACTTTTCATTTCTTGCTGTGTTGACAAGTAACTCCAATATAATATTGAGTATAGAAGTGGTGATAATGACTGCTATTAGCTTATGACTGGCTTTAAATGGAATGCTTTTAACATTTTATTATTAATAAAGATGTTTACTCTAGGTTTTGGGTAGGTATTCTTTGTGGATTATATTTATGTGTTTTTTTTTAAACACTAAATGACTCCTTGATAATAACTTGGTCATTATGTAATATATATATTTTTTATGTGACTGGAGTCTGAATATTTACAGTCTAAGGAGATACAGTTGATTATGCCCATTTTACAGACAAGAAACTGAGACTTAGAGGAAAACATAAGACTATAAGGTTTTTACACAGCAGATGTCAAAACAAGAATTAAAATCAGGTCTGTTTGATTATAAACTTAAGCTTTTTCCACCAGCTATCCTCCCTGAGGGCAAAGACTAGTCTTTCTGTGACCTGTGTGAAAATCGCTCAGTTGTATCTGACTCTTTGCGATTGTATAGTCCATGGAATTCTCCAGACCAGAATACTGAAGTGGGTAGCCTTTCCCTTCTCTAGGGGATCTTCCCAACCCAGGGATCGAACCCAGGTCTCCTGCATTGCAGGCGGATTCTTTACCAGCTGAGCCACCAGGGAAGTAAGTCTCAAATGCCCAGGACAGTGCTTTGCTCATAGTACTTACTCAAGAAATTTGTTGAATAAATAATGAATGGATGTTTCAAGACCCTACAGATTCTTTAAAATTTCCTTAGCTGGAAAAAAAATTAAATAACACTTTTCCTACCATGTGGGTCACAAAATGATGTTAAATGTAAATGGAAGAAAAGATCTAAAGAAGTGGATCTAAAAGGTAATCTTGGTGATTTTTTTTTACTATAGTTCTTTAAATTCTTCATTGGAAGAATTTTACTTCATTGCAATAGATTTTTGAAAGGCCAATAGGAGACAGAAAGCGAAATTGAGAGAAAGTCTCTTAAAATGTACAAAGCCTCCCATGGTCAATGATTTTACTAGTGTGTTTATTATACTCAAGACCAAAGAAATCAAAATCATTGATGGTCATTAATGATTTCATTAAGTCTTCATTAAAACTTCTCCATCTCTTCAGTCCCCAAAGTGGTATTTCTTGGGCAAATATGTTTTAGAGAGGTTGGGAATAAGTTTCTCCAATTAGGAAAGGCATGCAAAGGCACATTGCACATGGTGCCAGGCAGAAAAACCAGGTCACGAAGGTGCTAGGAGGGAAGTCCCCCAACATCCTGCAAGACCCTGGGTTGGGCCTCTGGGGCACAAACAAGGGCAGCAGACACTACATAAAACACTTGCCAAAGTAGGAGAAAGGTGTCAACAGCTGTAGCCAAAATAATATTTCACTGCTTGTCGAAAAACATGCAGGGAAAGGCTACACTGTCACTTCTTCTGGGAAAAGCAAAAATAAAGTTGTATTTCAACCTTAATTTTCCACCTTGTGGGCAAAAATAAAAGGAAAATTACTTCTGGGCAATACTGCACATATCAGAGAATAATGAGCCATCTTAAGCAGTTGAGCAAGAAGTAGAGCAACCAACGTTCTTCTCTCCAGAAAAGAATAATGCAGTGAGTTCCTTTAAAGTAAACCTTAAAAAAATGCTGTCTTCAAAAGGAAATACAATGAGATACACCATCAGGGGCCATCTAAGAATGCCACATCTCTACTGGAGGGTGACATTTGGGAATAAACTGGAAGTATAGCGTTCGGGAGGCTAACCTGATTCACAGGCCGCCCCATCACTGCCTTGTGGCTCTCTCTCAACTTCAAGATAGTTCACATCCGTTTTTTTCTTCCCTTTCCTCCTTCCTCCCTCTCTTCCTTCCCTCACTCTCGCATTGTTTTTATGTTTTAAATGTTGATTCATTGAACAATCCAACAAATTTTTCTGTGAAGTCAAATATTAAGATGATGCTAAACACTCTCAAGTTTTCAAGACTGGCTTCTACTTGCACAGATATGGTCCCCTCTGTGTCTCTGTGTCAGCAGAATTCTAAGACAGTCACCAAGATTTCTGCCTCCAATGTATGTACCCTTTATAATCCCTTCCCCTTGACTGTGAGGGAACCTGTCAATATAGTTGATGTCACTCCCATTATCATGCTATGTCATATGGCAGAGGGATTTATAGATGTAATTAAGATCCCTAATTAGTTGACTTTGAGTTAATCAAAAGAGATTATCCTAGGTGGGCCTGGTCCACCTAACCAAAAGAGCCTTTAGAAGTGATAGAAGGATTCTAAGTGAGAGAGAGTTCTCCTGTTAGCCTTGAAGAAGCGAATGACCATGCTGTGAACCTTTTATAGGGGAAACCATGTGGCAAAGTCCAGAAAGTGTTAGTTGCTCAGTCGTGTCTGACTCCTTGCGACCTCATAGACTATAGCTCATCAGGCTCCTCTGTCCATGGGATTTCCCAGGTAAGAATACTGGAGTGGATTGCCATTCCCTTCTCCAGGGGGATCTTCCTGACCCAGGGATTAAACCTAGATCTCCCACATTGCAGGCAGATTCTTTACCACTGGACCACCAGGGGAACCCGGGAAAGACCTGAGGGGACTTCTGAGAACTGACAGCGGTCCCTGACCAATAGACAGCAAGAAGCTGGGGACTTCACTCCCACAAGTCCAAGGATCTTAATTCTGCCAACAACCAGTGAGACTGGAAGGGGAACTAAAGCCTCGATGGGACTGAGCCCCGCTGACACCTTGATGACTGATGAGACCTGAGCAGAACACCCAGCAAATCCACACCCAGATTTCTTTTCTTTTCTCACACCCAGACTTGTAATCCTTGGGAAGGATGAGATAATTAATACATTATCTAAGCCACTAACTTTGCACAGCAATAGAAAACTAAGAAATCTATCCTTGAGCCTGAAAGTGTGATGACAATATCCCTAATCTGAGGTTTTGAGTGAGAAGTTACTAGGTAATGGGGAGAAGCAGCTAAGGAGCTTCTTCATTAGCTGGAAAAAGTTTCCTCAAGTGTTTTAGTTGAGGGCATGTGATAGTCATTCCTGCCGTTCACCGAATGTTTCGGCTCTCTCTCCCTCCAGACCCATGGCAGCCATGTACTGACTATCCCCTGGGTGCAGTCCTAGTTAGATGGACCATGTGCTTCATGTTTGTCGATGTGTATCACTTGGGGCGGGGGCATTAGAGCAGTGCAGAACTCCCCAGAACCCCCTTTCCTCTGCTCTGGTCACAGCAGTGCTCCAGATAGTCTGGGGCCCAGCATCAGCTTACGGGGGCAGAGCCTATCTTGCTGGCCCATGTTTTCACCTATAGAGTGAAAAATACATCTTATTTAAAAACACAGCAACTTTACAATTGTTTGCTACCACATCATAACTTAGTCCACACTCTTAAATGGGAAATTCCTGAACTACACAACCAAAAAAACAAAAGAGCCAGAGATACAGACATGAGAAAATAGAATACTCAACCTCTTACATGGTGTCGCATGCCTGAATTATTTCCAGTTCTTATTTCAAACAAACAAAGAACAAATTTTTAAAATGCTTTAGGTCAGTGCATGCAGAAGAGAAAAAACTTGAACATCAGCCATCACTCATCTATGCTGAAAAGCACGAGGGTCATAGGATCAAATAAAGTCTGAGAAGGCAGAACCAACAAAGCAGCTGGCTCTTTGTGGAGGGAAAAGTAAGGAGAAGTTCTTCTTGGAAAACTCTTCTTAGGACAAATGTCATTACCAGTCTTTGGGGTTTCCATGTTCCCTTAAATTTGAGAGCCTAGAGGATGAGTCTTCATATCTTGCTCAGTAAGATTGTCTAAAGAAGATTTAGGAGTATATCTACCCAATAGAAACAAACAATACAAACATAAGGTCTGATTTTTAAAAGTGCTACAATGGGTCAGGAAGATCCCCTGGAGAAGGGAATGGCAGCCCACTCCAGTATTCTTGCCTGGGAAATCCCATGGACAGAGGAGCCCTGGGCTACAGTCCATACAGTCCATGGGGTCCCAAAGAGTCAGACGTGACTGAGTGACTAACACATGATAGGAAAGAAAATGGATGAGCAGTACAATCCTGGTTTTAAAGGGAAGAAAAATAGTATCATGTTAATAGGGAGATGTTAATGTTAAATGATCAGTTTGATCAGTTAGAAGGTCCTTTTGAAAACTATTCAGATGGTTTCAGATGGCAAACACTAAACTTAGATCTTAAAGATAGAGGTTCTGGTGAAATGTTCTTTGGGAAATTAACAGAAATTCCATTCTAGCAGATTTGGATTTGGAAGATAAAAATACCACTGGCTCTGTGACTAGTGGGATAGTTGAAACAGATATGTATAAATTAAGCTATCCCTATGTATATCTTTTTTCAAAGTGTTATTCTGTTCAGACCACATCATTAATGTATAGCCAAGGAAATGGATTGAGGAAGGAAAGAGATCTCTTGACCCCAGCACCCAGCGACTCTTGATCAAATATTATAGCAGTAACTAGATTATTATACTTCTCAAAGGTAAATTTGATCAAAAATATACATTACCAAGAACTAGAACTGGACACTATTACTTGTGGAACATTTTTCAATTTGAATATTCTAGCTATGTCTACATAGTAAGAGGAAATGGAATACTGAGACAATGACTGGGCAATTTAGGCTATAAGTTTATATTTACAATGAAAAATAAAGTAATTGTGACAAAACAGATTGTTAAATTGAATCACCTAAGGTAATTGCTTCAGTTCCTTCACCCCACCTTTTTATAGATGTGTGGTCATAGCCTTTGGGAGAGATAAGGATATTGTGGGTGCCTGAATGTCGGACTTATGGGCCAAAGGACACACTCCTACTGATGGTCCAAAAGCTATTCTAGGTGCAAAATACTTGCCTGCTAGTCATATGCTCTTCTCACTCCAATGCTAGGTGATGTTACCAGCATATGGCTTCCATAGGCAAGCTGGTTGCTATATATTTAGTTTCTATCTATATTTCCTTTGGACCTGTGCAATGAAGTCCTCTGAATGAGGAGGAAAAAAGCACAGCATCCTCTTGAAAGAAATGTCATTCTGCTCTCACAACACAGAGAGGTACATTTAGTGTACATTTAAATGTAAATAAACGCATCAGATTAATGATCTCAGCATCAAACAGACACTAAAACAGGCCACTGATGACCTTTCATGTTCTACCTGAAACTGTAAAAAGGTGGTGTAAGAGGTAGTTTGGATCTTTAGAAAGAATCATTTCCTTTCTAGAATCAGTCATCTCCCTTGGTTTCTCAGCTTTTCCTCTAAATAGCAATGTTGATGCTTTATTTGTTAATCAATAAGACATGATACAGAGTATGGTTATCATAAAATAATCATACCCTGGAGCATTTTGAGGCATGAGCCACTTGCCTCTAATCAGATTGGGTTGAGATTACCTCTGGATAACCACACTCATGGGAACTGTCTCATTTCTATTATGAGTACATTTTATAATAGGGAAAAATGTACATTCCTGTAGGGGGAAAATGAAGTTGGCAGCTTATACCTAGCAATCATTTCAGTTGAGCCAAGAAACTCCTCTTTTTGAAAGAAGTCAAACTATGCTTCGTCTATTCAAGCAACGTAGAGAAAACAGGCAGCTCACATGCCGTGTGGGTAACGAGATACAATGGAGACTGTATTTTACTTTGGCATTGCAAGCTCCAAATTATATGCAAACATTCAAAGAGGGCATTTGAAACTTGGTATGCGTGTTTATAAATGGCACATTCTGAATCTGGAGTGGGCTTAGGTGTCTAGGTTACAATAACAGATGATCTCCAATGTAAAAATGGAACAAAGCCTTTTTTTAACTTCCTGCAGAGAAAGATGTTCAACTTTCTGCTTCAATTATAATCCCAGGCACACTGGAGATTCCGTTAAGAGTAATTTCTCTGTATTTCTCCTTATCCTGACCAGCCAAAAATTTTAATCAAATTACATATATTGGAAAGTTAAAGACAGAAAAGCCCAGTGAGCCATGAAATACACTTTACAACAGTGTGCACCGCACTTAACCTATTGGTTTAGAATGATGGAAAAAGCCATTAAAAATGTTAGATGAGCACACTGCAGAGATGATTATAAATTCTTAAAGCTGTAGGTTTTAATCCTATTTTTCTATGCATTGCATTTTTATCCAGGAATTTTTAACATGGGATAAGTGATTAAAAAAAAAAAAAGATGGTGAAAATACTTATGTGAATTGTTTGGTGGTGGAAATATTTGTTACTAATAATTATATTGAGACACAAGAAAGTTGGACAGTATTACTGTCATATTAATGGAATCAGATGATGCTCTTTTGTTTGTCTCAAAATAAAAACAAAATTATTTCAGGTTGATCTTTTGAATGAAAGGAACGAAGGTAGATACAATCTCAGGATGCCATAAAGAGAAACTGTCTCATTTATGGATTTGTGACATTAGAACTAAATTTAGCTTCTACTTGGCAACATTGCATTTGATTAATGATATGCCTTTTCAATTCTGGTTATTTCAAGAGCCTCAGAATATCTTTCTTGGGCCCAAACAATTGCTCAATGCTTTCTACTATTTCATTTCCTCAGAATTGTACTTGATTTCTGCAAAACAGCTAGGGCAACTGGGCTCCTGGCTTGAAAAAAATAAGGGCTGGCCAAAAAGAAACCACATAAGGATTTTTACTCATCATTAGAAATTCAACTCACAGAACTAGATGAAAGAGTCAATTTTTAATTATTCAGAGAGCAGAAAGGCTCCCTACCCCAGATTTCCCCAAGTTGGTAGGTTACTCATGTTTTCTACTAAAAGTCTCATTTTGTCTTGCCCAGAAGAAGCCAAAAATAACCTAAATGCAAATTGTAGTGCTACCTCACACACCCCAGAATGAAAGACAGTTGAGGGCCTTGTAGGTAGAGTTAGACTGAAAAAGACCTGGGGAAGTTCTTTCTCTCATCTGGAAGCAGTGATTTCAGGCCCAGTCCTGCCTCCAACTGATGTGGGACTTCAGAGATGCCTGAACCAAATGAACACTCCTCTTTTACCCCCTAAACATTGCCTGCACAATTAATTTCCTTCTGCCTCATTTCTAATGTTACCACTGCTCAACAGTTTTCTCTAAGGTCACTGCAGAGTCAAGTGAGTGGCTTTACCAGTGTTCTCCCTGAGTGCCGCCCCATTCACCTCTACTAAACAAAGAGATTCCTTCCTGTCATTCATTACCCACATCTGGCTCGTCTACTTTGCTAGGTCCCTTTCCTCTCCTAAATAGTAAATATTTTCCCAAGACCAAGAGTGTCTATGTCCCTTTGCTTTTCTCTCTGGGTAATGAATCCTTTCTCATAGCATCAACTGTGTCAAACCCACAGGCCCACTTTGACTCTCCACCCACAGTTAGCTTCTTATCGCCCACTAACATGCAAACCTGAAAGGACTGAGCTGTAGAATTTCAAGCGATACCCACCACCTGGTATCCACACTGTTTTGACATCCTCTCCCCTTCAGCACAGGTAGAGCCTTGTTACTTGCTTCTAGCCAACAGAATATGACAGAGGTAAAGAGACTCAGCGGATCTAATTAAGGTTCTTAATCAGTTGACTTTGAGTTCATCAAAAAGGAGATTGTCCTATGTGGGCCTGACCTAAAAGAGCATGAAGGCTTTCCCTGAACGCAGAAATGTGAAACAAGAGAGACACTGACCTGAAGACCTTGAACTGCTTAGGGAGAGGACAGCCTCTAGGACCTAAGGGGTTCAGTCTTATAATTGCAAGAAATTGAAATCTACCAACAGTCTGAACAAGCTTGGAAGAGGCCCCAAACTCCAGGTGGAAACATCAGCCCTGCTGACACCTTGACTGCAGCCTGTAGGACCCTAAACAGAGGACCCAATTGAGCTCTGCCCAGGTCCTGGCCCACACAATGTATGTATTGTTTTAACCCACTAGGTTGTGATAATTTGTTTTACAGTAATAGAATACTAACATATTTACCTCCCCAACTTTATTACTGTCCTCTCAGGCTCTGATCTCTAAGTCACCTGTGACTCTTTTCCTTCATCAGATACCAAGACTTGTCATTTATTCTTTACCAACATCTACTGAATTAAACTATATTCCTCTATTTTATTCAATTATTCAGCAAATATTTGCCAGACACTGTGTCCAGCTCTGGTTATGCAATGCTAAATAAGATAAGCATGACTCCTACTCCTATGCAAAGTAAAGTTTAGTGGATAAAATGAAAACTGAACATATAATTACAAGATGCTTAGAGAGAGTTCTGCAGGGGACTCTAACCTAGTCTGGATGGCGGAGGAGGTAGGAAGGACCCAACCACCTTACTATCTCAAGGCTGAATTATTGTGCCAGCCTCTACTCTCTGTCTGCTTCTCATTCCTCCAGGCAGTACACTCAGAGTTACTAGGTTTCCCTTCCTCAAAGATGCTTTAAACCTAGTGGCCTCTGTTTAAGGACTTCCAATGGCTTCCTACTACCTCCTATATAGAATGAGCAAAATATTAATAAGGTTGTAGCAAACTTCCTGTGAGCTAATTCTAAATCAAATTCTCTTTTTCCACTACTGCTACTTCTTTGATATTGTTTAAAAATTATCTAACAATGAGTTTGGAGCTTACAAATTTTGCAGATAAATCAGCTATAGTCCCCAGAGGAAAAACACATTGCCTATTTTTTATCTACATGCTTGAAACTGATCAAAAATCAATATTTAGTTAATACATCTGGTCTCATAAGCCTGGGAACTATAAAATGAGGGTCACATTTACATTTACACCTAGTTTACAGGAAATCTGAGACCCCCACCTGCCAAAAAGAAATATAATAGCAATGTTGATGGTCCTGGTACTCCTCTCAGCTCCCTTTTACTTGGATTTTAGCAAGGCACAGTTTCCCTTTTCTTCAAAGAATCATCCTCAGAAGCCTCTTCATTTGGAACTCTGCATTTGTTCCAACCCAAACTTCAGTCAATCACTAGCTGATGCATGTGAGTGTGCTAAGTCACTTCAGTTGTGTCTGACTCTTTGTGACTCCATGGTCTATAGCCCTCCAGGCTCCTCTGTCCATGGGATTCTCCAGGCAAGAATACTGGAGTGGGTAGCCATTCCTTTCTCCAGGGGATCTCCCCAACCCGGGGCTCAAACCCATGTCTCTTGCATCTCCTGCATTGGAGGCAGATTCTTTACCACTGAGCCACCCGGGAAGTCACGACTGGCTGATACATATTCTCCAAAAGACCAGTTATGAGAGGCAATCTACCCCTCCCCCTCGAGGCTTTGGTGTGAAACCTGGTTGAAGCAAACCTCCAGCTAAGATGTCATTCCTGGGTTGCAGGCATCCGCTCCCTGTGGTGCTTCCTTCATGCCCTTCACCTGAGAACAGCCCTCAAACCAATCACTTGAATAACAATATTGTAAAGTAATTAGGCTCCAACTAATAAAAATAAATGAAAAAAATAAAATAAAATGTGCATCAGAACTGAGATTGCTCCAAACCTCCCAAGATACTTCCACCTTTCTCTCCAGGTTGCTACATAACCTAGTTCCACTCATCTCTCTAACCTGCCCTCCAACCATCACTCCCTTGCTGCCACCATCTGCTAGAAATGTGGGGAAATAGGAACAGGGGCTTCATTTTATCCCATGAAGCATGGAGCCCAGTGCCTAGACAAAATCTAGAGCATACAAGATACTGAGTAAATAGAGGTGGAAACACAAACGCCTTTTCCCTCTGTCTGGTTCATTCATTAATGCCATCAGTCCAGAGCCTGACCACAGCGAAGAGTACCCCCTGCTCACTGCAGCTAGAGAAAGCCCACACACAGCAACAAAGAGCCCGTGTGCCGCAAGAAAGACCTGGAGCAGCCATAAGTAAATAAATAAATAAACTTCAACTAAAAAAATAGGTTAGGGGGCCAGATGTGGCCCACAGACCGTGGTTTACTGATCCCTGATCAAGGAAATACAATGGACTATTACTCAGCCACTGAAAAGAATCGGGATGGGGAATACGTGTAACTCTATGGCTGATTCATATCAATGTATGACAAAACCCACTGAAATGTTGTGAAGTAATTGGCCTCCAACTAATAAAAAAAAAAAAAAGAATGAAATAATGCCATCTGAAACAACATGGATGAACCTAGAGATTGTCATGCTGAGTGAACTAAAGCCAAACAGAGGAGAAATACCGCATGACATCCCTTATGTGCAGAATCTAAAAAGAAATGATACAAATGAACTTATTCACAAAGCAGAAACAGTTTCACAGAGGGGAAGGATGGGGGGAACGGATAGTTAGGGAGTTTGGGATCAACATGTATACACTATTGTATTTGAAATGAATAACCAATAAGGTCCCACTGTATAGCATAGGGAACTCTGCTGAATGTTACGTGGCAACCTGGATGGGAGAGGAGTTTGGGGGGAAATGGATACTTGTATATGTATGGCTGTGTCCCTTTGCTGTCCCCTTGAAACTATCACGATATTGTCAATTGTCTGTTATTTATAAAGTAAAAAGATTAAAAAAAAAAAAAAGAATTCCCACCTCAGGCTCTGCTTTCAGGGAACATACTCCCAAACAATAAACTTCCTCAAAGTGACCCTTGTTTGTTTCCATGAGTCACCACAGGAAGCTTCATCTACGTCCACTAGCCAATCTGTCACAGCAACGTCATGCAGCGTTTTCCGTCTCCTGTTCAGGTGTCCCCACCACTGCGAGGAAGCTGCTTGAACAAACCCCACTGTGGTCTCTGCTGAAGGCTCTCATTCTGAGAATAGTAGTGTCCATAACAAGGATGCTGTTTCTGGATATTTCTTTAACTGCCATTCCTCAAGATGCCACAGCAGACCTGACTTCCATGCTAGTTGGTAGAAGAGCTTCCACCCTACTTTGAAGATACTGGATACTTTCTGGATATAGGCCCCACAACAGCTCTCCTTATGCCCCAAGTTTTAGGAGGTCTGGTTTCTGATCATTGTTTCTCTCATCCTGAGGGGTCAAACCCATTTCTAGGAGCAGGGGGCAAAGCTGAAACTGTCCCTGGAAAATCTTCTTGTAGCGTATGTCTCCAACCAAACACATTGCTTCTGTTCCAGCTAAAAACACAAAGCCCCGTGGTGTGCGTGAGTGTGTGGGGAGAGTATTGTCTACACGAGCATCATCTGGCTTCCAGTTCCAAAAACTTCTTAAACTTGGTTTTTATTTTAAGCCTGTGTATCAAAGAAACCTCCTTCCTGAAACTATTTTGGATAGAGAACTTACATACAGAACAGATACAACCGGTTTTCAAGAAATCCTTCTTTCGTAAAAGTTATTAAAATGTGCTTAAATACACACAGAAGAAACTTTCAAAGTATAATTCATCTAGCCTTTACAAAGTTTGGTTTTAAATAATGAAATTTGAAATGTTTTCCATTTCTCTTTCATAAAGATTTAACATTTATGATGATATTTCCTTATATTTGATTATAAACATTTTCAAGCACGTAGCAAAGTTGCTTTTGTAATATAGCAAAGGGCTTTCCTGGTGGCTCAGTGGTAAAGAACCCCCCCTGCCAATGCAGGACATGCAGGTTCAATACCTGGGTCAGGAAGACCCCCTGGAGAAAGAAATGGCAACACATTCCCAGTATTCTTGCCTGGGAAATCCCAAGGACAGGGGAGCCTGGCAGGCCACAGTCCATGGATCACAAAAGAACTGGACATAACTTAGCTACTAAACAACATGCATCATCTATATTCTACCACTAACATTTTTCTATTCTTGCTTCAGCATGTATCAGTACATCCATCCATTCTTCTATTCACCCATCCATCAATCTATGGTAGCATTTTTTAATTATGTTTGAGAGACATTTTATACTTTCATTTAAACAAGAAAATCTCAGTGAAAATAAATTCTACCGGCTATCATCTCTTCAACAATAAAAATATTATAAGAATATGTAGTTGACAGAGTGGCCTGGCAAAAGAATCTTAAGTTATCTTTAAAAACACTAGTTCTAGATGAATATTATTTTCAGGCCATAGGTAAATCAGTCATAAAATAAATCTCATGGAAAGATGAGAAGAATGTCAGGCAAAGTTTTAAGTAAAAATTCTCTAAAGCCCTGATCTGTTCAGTTGTCAGTATGGGAAGCTATTTTTATTTAACCAGTAATAAATGTGCCTATTCATTAACACTTGTGTACGAAATCAGAAACTGAACTTCATTTATACAATATTAATATGCTAAATGGAACCATATATTTCCACACAGTGATTTACAAAGATTCAATCACTTCTCTAACATTTACATTTATGTGATCTAATCACTGAAAAGTGTTAAATTAGGAGCAATATATTCCATTCTGTGATGTCATTTTGATAGGACGCCAAGAAAAGACATACAGAAATTTGGTTTAGCAGAAAGCAGACACACATTTTGTTTCACTCATGTAAAAGTAAAATTTTATCATGTTGGTATACCCAAAACAGTTTTAATATTTTATTTTTTGGCATGTGGGATTTTAGCTCCCTGACTAGGAATCGAACCCATGTGCCCTTCAATGGAAGGAAGCACAGATTTCCAACCACTGGACTTCCAGCTAATTCCCTAAAATAAATTTATCATTTTTAATAGAATAATCAGACAATTGACTCAAAGAGAGAATTGGATTAATTATTTATTGCCTAAAATGACTAATTCCTTGAGAATGCCATAAGATAGAGTGGTGTGAAAACCAAATTCCTATGTAAAAACAGAGCAAGCAGACAGCAAAACTCAAAAATCCATGGACTACACTTACAACAAGACTTGGTGGCAAGGTATCTCCATGAACCCGAAGATATAAGTGGGATCCAAACCAATACGAACCACAAAATCTGCCTAATATCAGGATCTATGCAAGGGGAAGCACAGAAAAGCCACAGGGTATCTGCCAGGTATGAGAACAGGAGATCTCAAAATTGCCTGTTAGAATTCACTGAAAGCATAGCAGGCCAATCAGGAGAAAGCAGCTGAAACTGGCAGAACTTTACCTACTCCCAGAGTGGGTGAGTGTGAGGAGTACAATAGTATCTAAAGGGGCTGTTAGAGTCTATAAACTTTTGAAAATGATCATCCAGGGTTGCCTTCCAGGTTAGGACCCCACACTGTAGCAAAATGACTGACAGGAGAATCTAACTTGAGAAGAATGTGGACAATAGAGGCCATGTAAACAGATTGTCCAGATGAAAGCAGGAGAGAGAAGCAAAATCAGGAAATTTAAGAATACAAGCTGTCATATTTTAATACTTTATGAAAATAAGAGGGTATTCTTTGAAATTAGGAAGGCTACATGAACCAAGCCTCCTTCTAAAAGTTAAGGAAAACTCACATAAAAATAAGCAACATAAATATACCAAACTCAAATACCATAGTAAGTTATTATTTTTAAAAACAAAATAAGGAGTGGATAGTTATTCGCTAACTGTGGTGTTGGGAGGCTTATGACTCCTTTAAACCTTCTCATTCCTAAAGGTGACTCCAATCTCTGCTGTAGTAAGTCCCGCAAGAACTTCAGTGACTTCACACAGGTGCAATCAGACAATGCCTGCCTCAGGTGGAAACCAGGTACCTCCCACTTCCTGCCCTGGGGAGCTACTCTGAAGCATGGAGTGGGGTCCTCAGGAAACTTCTTGTCACTTTTGCATGAACTGACACTTGTGATGTCACACTCCTGAGCTGTGGTGGATGAGATCCAATGGATACATGCTTCCCCTTTTAACCCCCAGGTGGATAGTTTGAAGTCCATTTTACAAGGCTTTTCAGGGTCTTATAAATGAGGACCTTATGAATCAAGCAGCTGGTTACAGCAGTCACCCATAGGCATGCCCACTCCATAACACAGCTCGCGTTGGTTTTCTTTCCTTTTCTATGATTTCTCATTTTAGCTCCCAGGAATCTTTCCCCAAATAAATCGTCTACTTACAAGTCTTTGTCTCAAGTTCCACTTTCAGGAGAATCAGTATTTTAAGGAGACAGGACTCAACTGCAGTTGAATGTTGCTGAGAGGTTAAGGATATACAGAATGTGACTAGCTGGAACTCCTGGGAACCCTGATAAGAGCAGCTTTAGAGGGGTGATGGGGCAGAAGCGTGACTGAGGGGGCCAGAGAGGACAGATGTGGAAATGGACACACTGAATTACAGGTGCTCTTTCATGGGTCCAATTCTGTGAACCCTTGACCTCTCAGTAGCATTCAATGCCATTGACTACTCTCTCCTTTTTGAAATATATGACATTTGCCACTGACTGGAGAGAAGAGAAAACAGTAGCTAAAGGTGTATGTAGGGTTAAGGAAAGTCTTTTTAAAGCAAGGAGTCAGTAGATCATGTGGATGATGAGACTGTTGAGCAGAGAGGGGAGAACTCATGAGAAAAAAGAGAGAAGGGAATATCAAGAATGAGAGGGGTAGGATCTTAAGCCCAGATGTTAGAGCGGGCCTTTCAGTCAAAGAAGTGGAGAGAAGGCAGAGTACAGACAGGTAATGGAAATGGGTCAGTTTAGATGGTGGAAAAATAAAGGAATTCATGCTGATTGCTTCTACTTTCTCAATGAACAATATTATGAAGTCAAAAACTGAAGGTGAGAAGCAGAGAGTATAGCAAGTTTGAGAAAAGAAGAGGAGAAAAATAATTTTGGAAACAAAGAACACAAACATTTTATGCAAGTGATTGCTAACCTGGACTGAGTGTCCATTTATTTACTTCACTGAAGAGACTGCTAACTCATCTCTATCCTATTTTGGAGGAAGTGGGCTTTCGAAGGCTTAAGGTTACACTTGGGTACTGTTAATTTCTAAAAAATCTTTGTTACCAATATCATGGAGTTGGAAAAAAGATTGTAAGGAAGAAGAACAACATAGGGATTTAATCTCTCAAATCAAAGTTGATGTGATAGTGAAGGCCAACTGAAGAATGACTGCTCAAAGGAGCATGATACAAGGGGGGATATTTAATTCGGATCACACAATGGCTCAGTGTGGTCAAGGTCCATCAAAAAAAAACCCAACTGCAAATACACAGGCGATTTTTTCAGAATATATATTTTTTGCAATATATATTTTCTTTCAAACAATGCATTAAACAGAATGATACCGTTTTCCCCTTAGAAAAACTAAAGTTGTATGAATTTATTACAGAGGTGGTGGTGAGACTTATGAAATAACTATAGGCTTTCCAAACCATGAGCCTAAATAGAGATGTTAATAAGTTCCACACTGAACACTGACATCATTGTTTCCCTAGTTACTCAATGTGGAGGCAGAAATGAATAAGCTAGATATCTAATAGGGTGGGAGTGTTAGAACTTTTTATGGCTGTGAGGTTGGTAAGCCTTGTAACTCAAAATGTGGTCACTGAAAATGTGTAACCAAAAACTGTCATGGGGCCTGTCAACTCACTGCTTATGGCATTGGCAAAATATGTTCTATATTCATGTACTTGGGTGGAAGCTAAATGTAGCTAGTTCATTGGCTATACCTAAAATCCTGAATTAGGATTTTGTGGATATGTCAACACAAAAACATACACATATTTTGTATTTTACACAGAGCCAGTAGATAACAAGTATGTAGTAAATATTACATGATTTTAAAATATGTGTTTATTTATATAATAAACATGGTTCATTCCTTCTAGTTAAATGATACCTGCCTATGTAGACACTCTGAAAAGCTGAAACAATCCTATTCCTATCTTAATATGAAACTCAACTTTACTTTTCCTGTGTGCTTACTTTAACATGTAACAATCAAACAGTCTTTAAAAAAAAATATGATTGTTTCTGATAATCATCTTAATTACTTTTCGGAGCAACTCTAATAGGTAAACTAAAATGATTATTTCCATTTTTGAGTTGGCAAAATTAAACTATGAAAGTGAAACTGTTGTTTGCCCAGTCATGTCTGACCCTTTGCAATGCCCTGGACTATAGCCTGCCAGGTTCCCTTATCCATGGGATTCTCCAGGCAAGAATACTGGAGTGGGTTGCTGTACCTCCTCCAGGGTATCTTCCCAACCCAGGGATCGAACTCACATCTGTTACGTCTCCTGCGTTGGCGGGTGGGTTCTTTCCCACTAGTGCCACCTGGGAAGCCCCATACTTCTTTGTATCCCCTGCCTGTTTTGTGTTGGGTTGTTTGTGGTCTTACTATTGATTTTTGGAAGTTTATATTATATTCTTGATACTATTAGACATTTATGTATATTGTGAATATTTCCTCAAGATTCTTTTCTCTTCACTATACTTGATGAGTACAAGTTCTGTTTTTTATTTATTTGCTTATTTGGCTGCACTGAGTCTTCATTGCTGTGCAAGGCCTTTCTCCAGTTGTGGTGAAAGGGAGCTACTCTTCATTGTGGTGCATGGGCTTCTCATTGCAGTGGCTTCTCTTGTTGCAGAGCACAGGCCCTAGAGCACGCAGGCTTCAGTAGTTGCCGTGGGTGCGTTCTAAAGCACAGGCTTCGCAGCTGTGGCTTACGGGCCCAGCTGCCCCTCAGCATGTGGGGTCTTCCCAGACCAAGGATCAAACCGGTATCCTCTGCATTGCAAGGCGGACTCTTAACCACTAGACCACCAGAGTAGCCCAAGTACAAGTTCTTAATTCTAATAAGCCCTGCACAACTTTTTAGTTTTCTCTGAAATTAACATTGGTCTTCTTATAGATTTACTTACTCTTCTATGGACTTGTGCTAATTTAATCCAAATCCTTCCCAAAGTGTGCAAGTTTCCACTTGAGATATTCATATTAAAATATTTAATCAATTTCACCCTCCTGGAGAAATGCTTCCTGGAACCTTGTGACCCATTCCATCCTGGACGTGTTGCTTTCCAGGCACAGCACCTGGACGTCTCCATTTAACCCACTCTAGAGACCTTGTTGCTTTGTTTCCTGGATCAAGGTCGTACCCTTTCTTACTTCACTTCCTTATTCTGGTGGAGTACATCCTCCTGTGCCTTCCTGAGAAAAGGTGCAAGAGAGGCAGATTTTTAGAGATCTTCATTCTGCTCTCACACTTTTAGATAGAAATAAAATCAAAACTGGAAATCATTTTTCTTCAGAAGTCTGAAGACATTGTTTCATTGTCTTACAGCTACTACTGTTACATTTTAAGCATTTGGTACCATCCTGATTCTTGATTCTGGTATGAAAACTCCAGTCCTCTGGAGATTGTAGGACCCTTTTCCACTAGTGCTTTGAAATGCCATAATATGTATGGTATGGGTCTATTTTAGACCACCATGCTGGGCAAACATACCTGTTAGTTCTGAGAAATTTTCTTGAATTATTTTTTATAATTCCCCTCCTTCTATTTTCTCTCTTTCCTCTTTCTAGAACTCCTGTTATTCAGGGACTGAATCTCCTAGGGTGGTTTTCTAATTTTCTTCCCTCTTTTCTCCTCATTTCTCTATCTCTGTTTTTTTTTGTTTTTTTTTAATTTTACTTTCTGGAATATTTCCTAAATTCTACCTTCTTTATTAATCTACTTTATCTATACCCCTTCAGAATATCTGCTATCATAATTATAATTTCAAAAAGCTTGCTTCTTTGTTCTCTGAATTAAAAAAAAATGTATCACCTTGCTCTTCAATTGTGAACGTAACAACTTCTCTTATTTTCTGAACACCTTGGTCATACAGGCTTTCCTTGCCCTCCTGACATTCCCCGGCTGTTTTCTCAAACCAAAAGTCATCTACCTGAAAGTGTTGGTGTATGAACTTGTAGCTTGCTGACTGTAGTCTTCACAGGGTGATCTAGCTGGGCCTCTTTCTTGGGAGAGTCCTCATGTCAAGATCTTGGTTCTACTCCTTGGGGACATCCCAATATCAGAATCTTAGTCCTTTTCTCTCCTTCAGAGAAGATTTCTATTTTTCTGCCGGTGGCACATTGGTTGACAGCCAGCAGTCTGGGAGCTGGGAAGGTCAGGGGCAGTTTTTGTATAAAGTGGGAAAGGAATAAAAGAATAATTGCTTCATTAACACACTGTCAGAAAAGATTTAACCCACCTTTACCCTGCCTTCCAGAGATGCTTGGGTCTGGGGGCATTTTGCAATGTAAATTGAGTTTCTGTTCAGCTTTCCCTGCTGCAGTTTAGGATTGCTTTCTCTAGTCTGCTAAATTGGGACCTACGCACTTTTCAGCCTCCAAAATTTTGAGGCTGCTGTCTTCCTTCCTGTTCTCACTTTTATTATAGGTCTGTGCCTTTAAGTAGAAATTCTACTTATGCTTTTGAAAGGATTGTCAGGTTCAATTCAAAAAGCACATTCTGAGCACCTATCAGGTGCCAGGTTCACAGATCCAGGGCTTTGGGCTGTTATTAAATTCTAAACTGGAATGAGAGATGCTTCTCAAGTCTTTATTGTTCTCCTTGCAACCACTGGGCTACTGCCTCCAGCTCTGAGGTATTTTGTTTATTTTCTTATCTCTGGGGTGCTATTAACTCTTTTCCTCATCTTCTATCAACTGGAAATATTTTTTTCTCATCTTAAATTTCCTTTTAGATTTAAGTACCTAACCTATTTCCCAGTCTACATACAAGTGTCTCCTTTATTAATCTGAAATAAATAAAGAGGATTTTTAAACTGTTTCTAGTATGAAGAATTACTTTCAGTTTGTGTTCAAGTTATAAGTGGAGCATCTTCCACTTCCATCAAACAGTGCCATGACTCTTCCTGTGTCGGAGAGCTGGTAGTAGTGGTTCAGTACTCTTATAATTAATCACTATACATCAAAATGGTTATTATTTACTAATGCCCACTATGTATTAGAAATTTTCATATGTTTGGGGCAGTATTGGATTAGGGAGGTACAGTGTATGAATCCCAACTTCACCAGTTATTAGTGATGTGCTTTGGATGAATGACTATTTTGTGCTTCGTTTCTTCTTCTGTAAAATGAGAAAGATGATGGCATCGACCTCAAGTGACAGTTTTCTCTTCTGTAAAATGATCACAACAGTATCTCCTTCTGAAGACCATTGTGAAGATTAGATGACAATGTATGTCAAGTCCTTAGCAGAGCACTGGTGCATAGGAGGCATCATGTGCTGTTAACATTATTGTTTTATTATAATTATTTCCATCTTCATCCCCTCTAAGAGATTAGGAAATTTAAAAGATTAAAAGAAGTTCACTTAATTTGTCCATAGGCACAGTTAGTTAACATCAAATCTGGAATATAATCTCTAGCAATCCTGACAATACTAACACCTTTTTCAGAGTGTCAGTATAGCATATGTCCATTTTAAAATGTAGTTCTTTTTAGCCTTATTAAGTATTTACTAATCACCATTATGAACTAGATAGTATGCAATTTAAATGGAACTATTTCTCAAATGGCTGAGGAGAAAGTGGGGAGATGTCCTTGCAATGAGGCAGTTTGAGACAGGGTGTCGACGCCTGGGTGGGATGCGGAGGGCTTCCAAGCAGCAGAACAGCCCTGGTGTGGGGTCTTGGAGCTCAGGTGGGGTGCGGAGGGCGCCTTGGGCAGGGTGTCAGTCCCCGTGGGATGAAGAGGGCATTTGTTTGTGGAAGGGATCAGCACAGGCAAAGGGAAGGTGGTTATACAAAGGGAAGCTAATCAAAGAAGTAAATTATGAAAGATAATGGGAGACAGATTTCTCATTGTCAGAAAAGGGAGCTGGAAAAGGTGGAAACTAAAGTCAGCTCTGCAGTTTTAGACTGGAATTGAGGGGCTTGGTTTGCACTACATGTCTGTTAAAGAAACAGTAGTTTATAGACTTCCCACAAAGAAAATTCCAAATCCAGAGGGCTTCAGGGTAAATTCTCCTAAACATCTAATGATAAAATAGTAGCAATTCTATTCAGACTCCTCCAAAAAGTAGAAAAGGAAGAAATACTTCCCAATTCGTTCTATGAGGCCAACATTACAATGAAACCAAAAATCAGACAAAGATATTACAATAGGAGAAAATTACAAACTGATATCCCTTATGTCTAAATAAAATTTTGGCAAATTAAATCTCACAATATAGTAAAGGATAGTACACTGTAACCCAGTGGGCTTTAATCCCAGGAATGTGAGGTTGTTTTAACATTCGAAAATCAATCAATGGAATTCATCATATTAACAAACTAAAAAAGAAAAACACAGTCATCTCAAGAGATGCAGGAAAAAACATTCAGCAAAATTCAACCGAAATTCTGCTACCATCCTGTCAAGAGAAGCCTCTGTTGAGAATCACGGTTTTAGATGTAGTAACATATAGACAACTATCTGTTCTGTTCTTAAGGATATGTAAAAGTTGGACTCCATAGACATTCTTGTTACAGGATGCTGGCATAAATTCTAACTTTAATTATTCCTTACCTAAATACATTATGCTATAATCTAACTCAGTGTTCCTCAAACTCTGTTTCATCATTTGAAAGATAAGGTTCTTCTTGTACTGTCAAGATGCACATTAATACATTAAATGTTCTAACTCCAGGGAAGAAATTGTATCCATTTTTTTTTTCCTGTCATATGAATTTCAATCATTGCTATTGTATCAGGGTGAATTATTCTATATTTGCTGCTAAAAGCATTTTATTTTGACCCACCTGTTTATTATTGCTTATGTATTATATAAGACTTCCCTGGTGGCTCAGATGGTAAAGTGTCTGCCTACAATGCAGGAGACCCAGGTTCAATCCCTGGGTTGGGAAGATCCTCTGGAGAAGGAAATGGCAACCCATTCCAGTATTCTTGCCTGGAAAATCCCATGGATGGAGAAGCCTGGCAGGCATCTACAGGAGCTCAGAAAATAGCATGATTAGAGCAGTCTGGCGCAACTTCAAGGAAGAGCAGATGTTCTTGACCCTGGCTTGTCGCCAGTACAGTTTTCTGTAAGCCCCAGTTTTATCACAGCTCTCTGCTCATATACCTTCTTACACGTGCCAACTCTATACCACCACCATGGAAACTGGTATTTTTATTTTCTAGTTTTCCAATTCTTGGCTCTTAATATCTTTTAAGTTCATAAAAGAATATAAAATGTTTAACCCAGATTAATAAAAGCAGTAAGTTGCCAGAAAATATTTAAAAACCGTAGATGGTATTAGTCAAAAAGATACTTTCACCTGACTGCTAGGAGCACTTTAAAAGGGCTTCTCTATATACCAGAAGAAAGCCATGCAGTAAAAATGAAATTTCTACTGGTGGTTGCTAACTGCTCTGGTTTGAATGTTTGTGTTCCCCTCAAATTCCTATTATGAAATCTTAACTCCTAAGGTGATGGCATTAACAGGTGGGGCTTTTGAGAGGTGTTTAGGTCATGAAAATAGAGCCTCATGAATGGAATTAGAACCTTTATTAAAAAAGACCCACCTTTTCAAGTGAAGTTATAGCAAAAAGAAAGCTATGAACCAGGAAGTGGGCTCTCACCAGACCTCAAATCTGCCGACAACTTGATCTTAGACTATAAGCCACACAGTTTATGGTATTTTGTTATCGAAGCCTGCACAGACTAAAATACTAATACAGTGTTTCTTTCTATAAGCATAGAAAACACATTAAAGGGAATTATGTCCTCTGAGAGGTGAATCTATAAAGAAGCTGGGCATCAAGTCATAAACCCATCTCAGAAATATAAAAAGGGAAACCCAGCTGAGCATTTTCCTTTTGTGTGTCCAGAGGGCTCCTGACTTATTCTTTGTGCAAAGAACTGCACATCTTGGAAGCAAATAGCTTAAATAAGGTAGCAATATATTTAAGAGCACCTTTTGAAAGTTACAGTCCCCAAGGTAGACACACCATAAGAATCTTCTCATTGCAAAAAAAAATTCAAACATCGTTGCTATAACAGAAGGCAAAATGAATTGTGGTGTGGCTAGTATGTTGAATTCACAAGAAACAGTCATTTTCTCCTAGCCCAACAGTGGATAAGTACTTTTTCATTAAATATTTTAATTAATAATTTTATTTTATTTTTGGCCATGCTGAACAACATCCAGGATCCTAGTTCCTAACACACTGGAAACGCAGAGTCGTAACCACTGGAATGCCAGGGAAGTCCCTAATTTTTCAATTAAAGTGCCTTTTCCTCAATACTTGAAATAGTTCTTGGATGAGTTGTAAAGTGTTCATGTTGATAGCATTAGGCCAATGGTCATTTCGCACAAATAGGAACAAAACTTCAGCTAGTCCAGAATAGTGTGACAAATAGCATTTTGTTTCTTCCGCTGAAGCTTCAGAATGAAGCCATAAAAAACAGGAAGATACTGAAATCAATTTACCGTGATCTAGCCTTAGCTGGCAAAATCAGTTAAGGTCTAAAATATATGCTTTGAAGCACAAGTCTATCAAAAGTGGTAAAGTTAGTATACTGCCCATTTTGTCTGTTGTTTAAAAGGCAAACGAAAGGGTCAAGTTATAATTTTAAAATGCTTTATAATTATCTGCACTGAATTTGTATAGGATGTATACAAATTCAGTAAGAAAAATTATGGAGAAAAAAGATTCACTCATCCGCTCTATTATTCTATATTTTTCAGAAAAGAGGCTTTCAAAACAGAAAATCTTAAGTTAAACTAATCCACCGTTCTCTTTTATGGGCCTGCCTCTTGGAAATTATAACTATTTGCACAAATAATTTTACTCTACAGCATATTTATTAAGGCAATGCATAGTTAGTATGGACTTAATATCTTTCTAGCATTGCCATGATCTATGAAGAACATAAAAGAAATGTGAGATACATTCTCTGCTCTCTAAGGACATTTCATCTTATTAATTTTATAATTCTAGAAATATTGTCACCCTGCTTATTTAACTTCGATGCAGAGTACATCATGTGAAATGCCAGGCTGGATGAATCATAAGGTGAAATTAAGATTCCGAGGAGAAATATCAACCTCAGATATGCAGATGACACCACTCTAATGGTAAAAAGTGAAGAGGAACTAAAGAGCCTCTTGATGAAGGTTAAAGAAGAAAGTGAAAAAGCTGGCTTAGGACTCAACATTCAAAAAACTAAGATCATGGCATCCAATCCCATCACTTCATGACAAATAGAAGGGGGAAAAGTGGAAACAGTGACAGTTTATTTTGGGGGGCTCCAAAATCACTGTGGATGGTGACTGCAGCCATGAAATGAAAAGACACTTACTTGTTCCTTAGAAGAAAAGCTATGACAAACCTAAACAGTATGTAATAAAGCAAAGACATCACTTTGCCAACAAAAGTTCATATAGTCAAAGCAATGGTTTTTCCAGTAGTCATGTGTGCATGTGAGAATTGGACCATAAAGAAGGCTGAGCACCAAAGAATTGATGCTTTTGAACTGTGGTGTTGGAGAAGACTCTTGAGAGTCCCTTGGACTGCAAGGAGATCAAACCACTCAATCCTAAGGGAAATCAACCTCAATATTCATTGGAAGAACTGTTGCTGAAACTGAAGCTCCAGTACTTTGGTTGCAAGATGCAAAGAGCCAATTCACTAGAAAAGACCCTGATGCTGGGAAAGACTGAAGGCAAAAGGAGAAACGGGCAGCAGAGGATGAAATGGTTAGATAGCATTACTGCCTCAGTGGACATGAATTTGAGCAAACTCTGAGAGATAGTGGAGGACCTAGGAGCCTGCAGTGCTACAGTCCATAGGGATGAAAAGAGTCAGACACAACTTAGCAACTAAACAACAACAACAAAAGAAATAATACCAGAGATAGCTTAAAAACTAGAACATTTTATTTTCTTGATGAAACATACTTGCAAACATGAATCTTAAATGGAGCCTCTAGGATTGTTTCTTTGCTTTTTATTCACCTGATAGAAATGGCCTTCTCCTGTGTCCAGATAGCACCCACCACCTTAGAATAACCAAAATAATGGTTGTTTTCCTTCATTAGATTACTGGCTCACTACATTTTGTTTAGAAAAAGATAGTTTCACTGTCCACTGTCACGTTTTTATTTGTATTGACTAGGACTGTGTCCAGTAGAAATGCATGCCTTGTGCACCAAGACATAGCATAAGAATAGTCATGGCAACATGACTGAAGTAGAGACAAACTGTAATCAACCCCGGTGTCCAACACAGCAGAATAGATAAATGAATTGTGGTACACTTTTACAAAAGAATACTACAAAACAATGAAAATCAACAAACTGCAGCTACACTCAACAACACGGATAACAAATGGAAGAAGCAAGACTAAAGAATACACCAAGTTCCCAAACACACAACACTGAACTATACGGATATATAAGGTGCATATGGGCGTGCACACCAAAGTAGTAAAACTATAAAGAAAGCAAGGAAGAAAACTGTTACATAAAAAGTAAAGCTAGAGCTTATTCAGGGAAGAGTATAGGAGAAGGTTCTGATTAGAAAGAAAATCTAATTCTTATCTCTTCCTCCTCCTCTTCTTCCTCCCTCTTCTTCACCATGGGCAGCAGTTACAAGGGGTATTTATTCTTGGAATCATTCATAAACTCTACATGTCACATTATCACTTTTTATGTGTATATTATGCTTCCTAGCAAAACACATCTAAAAAACACCACAGGTTATTATATTAAATATTAAACACATACATATATGCATATAATACATACACTAAACTCTATTGGTTTCAAGGGAAAATAAAAAAGAGAGATTCTGTATTAGATTTCTCCTATCACCTCCCTCCCTCCAGCCTCTGCTGAGCACAAAAGAATACAGACATACTTAAAAAATGAAAGAGGTAAGGGCTCAAGAGTACAACAAAATATACCATTCCCCATCATGAATGTTATCTGAAAGTCTGAAAGACTTACGTGGACTTCCCTGCTTGCTCAGTGGTAAAGGATCAACCTGCCAATGCAGGAGACACGGGTTTGGTTCCTGGTCAGAAAGATCCTCTGGAGACGGGAATGGCATATCCACTCCAGTTTTCTTGCCTGGAAAATCCAATGGACAGAGGATCCTGGTGGGCTACAGTCCATGGGGTCACAAAGAGTTGGACACAACTTATCAACTAAACAACAATGTGGCTTTTTGCCTCATGGTGGAATTGCAGACTCTCCTTTGTCTATTGATACAACTTACTGATATTACTATGCAGAAGCAGCACTTGAGAAAAAAGAGCATCTCCCTGCCCTTAGAGCTGGGACACAGAGAACCTTGTACTTTAATGGCCGGCTCCTAAGTTTCCCACTTCTACCAGCAATGTTGATTCTAATCTTAGAAAAAGTCTGCTTCTTTGAAGGAAAAAGCAAAAACACACAAAAACCCTGAGCTAACCCAGTCATGTCCACCTATAAAATGAGTTTTCTAACTTAAGTCTTCATCAAACTGTTTTTCTCCATACTCCTGCATTAATTGGGTATTAATTAACTATTACCTTTTCAGCTACCCTGGGTGAAGCCTGTAACAATACCTAAATATTGGTGACCCTATATCTTCAAAGCCTCTTTCAGCAATGATCCCCATACAAACCTTGGTTAGGAGTGACAATATCAAACTTTAACATGTCACGCAAGAAAGAAACTGGGATGACCAAGTGCCCAGCCCTGTCCTCCAGGACATACTTTCTAAAAGGAGCACAGAAAAATCTGCACGGCAGCTTTGTTCTCCCCTCTGTGATCATTATTACTCCTGGGTATAGCTCCTGGGTAGGCCCAAATCAATTTTACATTTAAGAATACCTGAATATGATCTGTGCTCTCATAAGTTAGATTTCACTTTTCAAAATCAATACTAAGTCATAATATCTTGGTGGAAACAATGTAGAGGGCAAAACAATTCACTCTTGATCTTCCAAAGCTTTATATCCATAGCACAACTCACTTCAGGCAAACCTTGACCCAAAGTTTGGTAAAATAACCAACAATTCTGCTCAAGTCACATTTGGTCAACACTATTTACCAAAACGTTCAGGATCAAGGCATTAAAGGCAAGACAATTATTTGCCTCTGTTTAGCCTGGCAAATATAAACACTGAATGGAAACAGGCATCTCTTTTTAGGCTTGTGCTTGAGTTAATGCTTCCTTTTTTGTTGTTGTTTAATAAGGAGACTAGGAATGCAGTTCAGACAGTAAAGAAGATGGCAGCAAAGCAGGAGACCTTGGTTCAATCCCTGGGTCGGGAAGATCCCCTGAAGAAGGGAATGGTTGCCCACTCCAGTATTCTTGCCTGGAGAATTCCATGGACAGAGAAGCCTGGTGGGCTACAGTCCATGGGGTCAAAAAGAGTCAGACATAACAGTAACTAACACACAGTAGGAATGCATTCTGCAAGGGGGAAAGGAAAAAGAGCTATAAGACAATCTTATAATGAAGTTGAATTATTCTACCTAAGGTATGTCTACATTACACAGCTCATTACTTGGCTCAAAAATACTACATGTCAAAAGATATTTCCCCAAATAGAACTATATATTTACAATAAGAACACAATTTAAGAGGTACAGGGCTTCCTTGATGGCCCAGATGGTAAAAGATCTGCCTCCAGTGCAGGAGACCTGGGTTTGATCACTGGGTCAGGAAGATCCCCTGGAGAAGGGAATGGCTACCCACTCCAGTATTCTTGCCTGGGGAACTCCATTGACAGAGAAGCATGGTGGGTTATAGTCCATGGCGAGGCAAAGAGTTGGACACAACTGAGCAACTAACTCTCACTTTCACTTTTTTGCCTCACAATGAAATTTAAAAACTGACATACAGTATGTAATTTTTTTTTAGGAGCAGAAAAAAGTGCTTTCTGGGACCAAATGTAAACTTCATGTATTAAAAGATAGTTTTAACAGAGGAGAGATAAAAATAATCAGTCTTACATTTGTAAGTCACTGGAATTCAAACCCAGTCCTTTTGAGTCCATGGCTGGTGTGGTTTCAACACACCGCAGTGGTCCTTAGTTTCCCTGGTAATGACTCATCCAAAATCTTCATATGAAAAAAGTGATTTTAGGAAATAACTGTAACATCCCAGTCTTTTGTTTTTAATTAGACACATATGTGTTGTCATTTGCTACATTCACCCCTCCCAAATGATTACTGATAGAATAAACTCCGAGGAAAAAACACATCCATTTTCTAAGCAAGCGTTTTCCCTAAAGGTTCCAGCTGAAAAATATTATGAGAAATTAGATCACAGATATATGCTTCCTTTTTGTACAACCCAGTGGTGGTAGTTAGTGATGGAAAAGGGGCATAACCAATGCAAGAATAGGATTGAGAGCCTGCCCATAATAGTATAGATGATTTTAATTGAACACTAGACCATAAATTAAGTGTAAATGGTTTCTAAATCAAATGTGGTTTAAAATTAATCAGATACTTACAGCAAGAAGCTTACTTATTAGTTCATTAAAGTCAAGATCACACTTATTCAGATAATTTCAACCATCCAGCAGCTTCAACTGCTATTTTATTTCCTTTAATTAATCTCTCTCAAGATACATATAAGCATATAGCAAAACCATCATTTTATCAGTTTATACTATTAGCTTTAAAATGGTGTAAGCCAGTATGGTGGTTATTTGTACAAATTCTGGAGTTTTGAGTTCTGATAAAGGGTGTCAACCATGTAAATTTACCACCTGTGAGTAAACAGTTGTTGTCATATTTAAATCAAGAAGAAAAAAAAAGAATGTGTGTATATATACACATATATATGTATAACTAAATCACTGCTGTACAGAAGAAATTAACACAATATTGTAAATCAACTATATTTCCATTTTTTTAAAAAGGTAAAATCCAGCTTCCTTCAGTTTCTGGACAGCCAGTGATTGCTTAAGTAATGCACTATGTGAACATAGAAAACAAAATTTAAATACTTATTTTTGTGTCAAACAGAGTTAAACATGGCAAAAAAACAATTCTCACTCAATGCATACCCCTCTCTGAGTTAGATATTTTAAAGATGACTAAGTCAAAGAAGGACTTTTAAAAACAATAGCCCAAAGCATGGAAAAACAAAAACATGTAACCCTAGTGGACTACAGTTTCATAAAACTAACTGCATGAGAAACTAACAGTGTGTGAAAAAGGAATAGGAAAATCTGAGACACAAAACACTAACAGGAAAAATTTTAGCAAATATCAGTAACTTAAAAAACTTTGGAATCAACTATTTGATATCCATCTGTGGCCTTTAACTCTTTAATTGTTGCTTTTCAGTGATTGAATTACCTCTCAGGCAGTGGCCTTGCTTAAGTTCAAAGTTGACTAAGTTGATGGAGAAACTGCATAGTAGAGAACCCCCCACCAAGGGCAGAGTCAGTAGTCTAGGAGAAGCTGCCGTTGGGTTTTCTTGAAATCATGAAGGAACAGAGTTGTCGAGATCAGTGGTCTCCACACTCTTCTGCATGTTGGAATCACCTGGGGAGTGAAAACACTCCCCAGTGAAATCACCTGGGGAGTGAAAACACTCCTGATGCTAGTGTCCCATCTCCAGAAGGTGACTTAATTGGTCTGCGTGCTGCCTGGGTTCTGGAATTCTAAAGAGATATAGGTGATTCTGTCTGTGGACAAATTTATTCTAATCTGTGGACAAATCTATATACTTTTATGTTTTTAAGTTAAATTTTTTTGACAAATTAGATTCATCACCATTTTCTTATACTTCGTATTCAGTCTCATGACATTTTGGGAAATCCATGGAAGTACTATGTGTTCTGGAATATACTCACAACTGTAAATCCATAGAGGTAAACCAAGGTTGAAAAGCAAAAGTACTATATAATATAACTGAATTATTTATCATTGTCAAAAGGAGAATAAAAGTAGGAAGAATAGAGGCATGAATAAGCTGAATTTCATAAATGTTTCTTCATGACAAGAATTACTAATGTATGGATTTTTTTTTCAGATTCAAGTCCTAGAAACTTTGTTTTCTATCCTAAAACCAGACAGACGACTTATAGAACACTGCCTGCAACAATCTGGGCTTAAGAAATGAGCTGGATTTGTGTGACCTATTCCAACTTTCCACTTTATCAGATGGAGCAGAGGCAGCTGCTGGAATGAGGAATAAGGAATTGGGTCTTACACATGAATAAACCTGTAGAGATACTAAGTTCATTAATGTTCTTGTTGGCAGGAATCAAAATGACTTAGAGGCAGCCAAGTTGAATTACAGGTTTGATTTACTTAGAGATACATGCTATGCGGACATCAGCATTTTTTTTTACACCAGCCTCAAGGCAGGCTTGACAAGCAGTGTGCAATCCTTGCTTTCACAGTTAGATGCAATTGTATTTCCCTGTGGCTTCTCTGCCTCCAGTGGGGCATATGTCCAGACCAGAGAGAAAAGAGGAGTTCTAAAAGTTTAAAATGTCAGTTGATCAACAGTGAATAATGAGGATACTAGATATCTTTGCTCCTTAAAAAGAAGAACCCACAACAGGGGAGTAGATTGACGCTGGAGAGCATGTTCATAGCAAGAACATGCAACTTCACTCTGATACGTGAGGTTAATATGCTTTAAACAGACTGAAGTAGTGAGCTGAAGGTATTGCTCCTTTGAAATTAAAACAATGACCAGATCATAATGAGGATATGTGGATATCAACATCAGAATCTTCCCACCTCATGACACAGTGCAATCTGATGTTCAAAATTCTACTAATAGTTGGGCAAACCAAGGCATTACTCACATAAGAGGGAAGTAGGGTAAAGGCTCACAAGAAGGGTGTGGGATGAGTGAAATGTAGCCAATGGACAAAAACCCGTAGTGAAAAGAAGTGAATACAGTCGATTTTAAAGGTTTGTTTAATTTAGTGAAATAGAATGCTTTCTAAAAGCCAATGTAGCTAATTCTCAAGATCGTCCTGATCTTATTGAAAACTGACTGCAAATCACCAAAAACACGCAGAGACAAAACAGGAGCTGTGTTCTTGATTATTTCCAAAGACACAAAAAACACCCACAAAGATGTGCTCTTCTGGCAAGTGACATGGCAATTTGGTGTTCATTTCTAGTGCCAAATCGCAACCAGTTGTTTCTTCAGAGTCTTTAAACTTAGGTCTGAAACTGAGCTCTTCATTTCCCTGGCTTCTGCTCTTCCTTCCCCCATATTTGCTGCCAAAGTTACGTCTACCACCCACACAACAGCCAAGCCAGGACCTGGGAGTCATCACCGGCTCCTCCCTCTGCGTTTCAGTGCCTATTTCCAAGTCCCACGCATTATGTAGCCTGAATAGCAAAGTAATCCTCCTCTCCATACGCCACCCCAGGGGTCATGTCCTCACCCTCACTGGTTTCTATACCCTAGTTCTGTGCTCTGTCAACTCTCCCCCCGACCCCTCTGAAATTTTTTCTGGAGTTCCTATTATTCAAATATGAACATACCATCTCCTTGCCTATTCTTTAACAACTTGGTATCTTTACTTGTTTTTCTTTTGCCTCTAATGACCCCTCCACCCCGAGTTCTTGCTAACTAGTTTTTTCTCTGTCCAGCCTTTTTCTGACTTTATGAGGCCGTTGGTGTGTTTCCTTTTCTGCGCTTCTTGTATCGCTTTGTGCAAAACTCTACTGGAGTGTCAGCCACAGAGCTGCCGCTGTTGACACATTGATCTTCTCTCCTGACCTGTGAATGAGGGGCGAGCTCCTTATCCTGTTCACAGTTATGTCGCCTGTATCTGTCACTCAGAAGGACTTAATACATTGATTTCGGGTAAGTCACACTTTCTTCCTTTACTCACTGGAATTGCCTGGGGAACTTTTTTAAAAGCCTGAGGCTTGGACCCCGCCCCCAACCCATTTCAAATTGAATTTTTTGAGGACAAACCCAGGCACCTGTATTTTTTTTTAAAACTTCCCTATTGTTTCTAACATTGTTAGTTGTTGAAAACCCCTGTGTTAAAATTATTTCTCAGAAAATGCTAGTTAAAACTGTATCCTGAGCACATGAGGCTTGTGGTCTTTTGTGAGTTTTTATTTTTAAAGAGGACACTGTATTGATTATCTAGGGTTGAGTAACAAATTACTCCGATATTTAGTAGCTTTCAATGACCAAAACTCAGTACCTCACAGCTTCTTCTGGTCAGAAACAGCAACGCTCAGGGTTTCTCAGTCAAGAGATTGCGTTCGTGGTGTCAGCCGGGGCTGCTGCCCTCTCAAGCCTAAACGGTGAAAGAGAGCTTCCATCCACATCTGTGAGTGTGCTTTTGTTGGGGTTTGGTCCCTCACTGTCTGGTGACCAGAAGCGTTCCTCAGTTCCCCTGCCTCTCCACAGGGCAGCTCAGAGCTCGGGAATCTGTTGCCTTTGAGTGTAAGCGGGAGAGCCAGGAGAGGGTGAGCTAGATAGAAGCCAGAATCTTCCTGTACACTGATCCTGCTGGAACGGACATCCCATACTGTTGCTATACTCTATTAATCAGATGTGTTAGGTCTACCCCACACTCAACAGGAGAGAATGACAAGGGCATGGATGCCAGGAAGTGGGTATCATTGGGAGCCATCTCAGAAGCTGCCTACCACAGACATTTAATGATACCTGGCTTAAAAATTGACCTACCTTAAAGGAATCCCAACTTGACGGTCTTAACGTTAGGAGTATGCACACCTTTGGTTTTCTTGTAAAACTGATCCAAACCTCTTTGACAGAGACGAACTAAAAGTAAACTGACGTGTGTACTTTCTAATAATAAATTTATATTTTTTTGTTTTATTATCTAACTCTAGATGCATTAAGTTAAGGCCATTTATACAAGACAATGGGGCTTCCCAGGTGACACAGTAGTAAATAATCCGCCTGCCAATGCAGGAGCTGTAGGAGATGCAGGTTCAAACCCTAGGTCTGGAAGATCCCCTGGAGTAAGATATGGCAACCAGCTCCAGTATTCTTGCCTGGGAAATTTCCATGGATAGAGGAGCCTGGCGGGCTACAGTCCATGGGACTGTAAAGAGTCAGACAGGACTAGGCACGTGTGCACACACACACACACACACACACACACACACACAGCAATACCAAGGCAGGTCAGTTTGTGACTCCAGACTTCACATGGCTTTATGAAATACATCAATGTGCTTTTCAAAGACAGTGTTCCTCTTTCTTTTCCCAAACATCTTCCCAGTCATACAAATTCACAGAAGATAGGCCTCTTTAAGGATTTAACATAAATTTTGATTTTAGTGAAGGGCTGCTGCTGCTGCTACTAAGTCGCTTCAGTCGTGTTCGACTCTGTGTGATCCCATAGACGGCAGCCTACCAGGCTCCTCCGTCCCTGAGATTCTCCAGGCAAGAACACTAGAGTGGGTTGCCATTTCCTTCTCCAATGCATGAAAGTGAAAAGTGAAAGTGAAGTCACTCAGTCATGTCTGACTCTTAGCGACCCCAAGGACTGCAGCCTACCAGGCTCCTCTGTCCATGGGATTTGCCAGGTGAGAGTAGTGGAGTGGGTTGCCATTGCCTTCTCCTAGTGAAGGACAGGCAACAGTAAATCTAAAGGTAAAATACTGAGCAAAACTGGCAAGTTAATGTACTGACTTTACTCTGATCAGAATATTAAATTTTAATTTTACTTTACACTTTCGAAAGAAAAGCCAATTATTGCACAATATTGAATACTGATCTTAATAACCAAAATTTAAGCCTTCCTCATAGATCTTATCAATACTAAAGATTTCGCTTCTATTTCTGTTTGGACTATGCACCATTAATGCTAAGATGGCAAGCTGAAATTGCTTAACAATATTTAGCAAAACTATACAAATAAAGCAAAAAGAAATCTGTGTTAAGGCACAAATGACTTAGCATTCTTGAACCTGATGTTGACAGCACACTTGCACGAAATCCTAAACTCTTAATTTATATTCTAACTTCAAAATGCCACCTCCCAAAAATCAATGGGTTTTTGGTGCAGAAAGTGTTGGCCTTCCAGATTGAGTACTGCCCTTGACAGCACCTTTTCCTTGAATTGTTTCCTAAATATTTGTTCAAAAATATTAGTAGCTCATAAACTTGATGTGATTTTTAAAAGAATATGATCATAATGCAAGGTTATAAAAGATGTAACTGAGAAATTATGCTTTAAGTACTTTACACACGGGCAGAAATAACTTACGAACAATCTATATAGTTTGCTTTCAGAAAAATAAAACAGCACCATTGAGGGGAAATCCACTCTTTGCTTTAGCTGAGGTGGCAATTCTTCATATGATTATACTAAGACATGGATGATAAAGCCATGATCACCTACTATTACCCAACATAAACAATTCTGTTTCAACCACTGTGAATTATAGCAGACATAAGCATTAAAGCTAGTGACCTGGGCTGTTGAAGTCCTTTAACCACTCATACCTTGAGCCATTCAGTATTTGTGGCCTAGACATGCTTATTTGGGGCTTAAGTTTGAATTTATTAACCTTACTTAAAAGATGGTTTTTCCAGTTGCCAAGCTGAAAGGCTGGTTGAAAACAGACAGGTTATCTAAAAATCTGGTAAGTTTTTTTTTTTCTTTTTCACAGTAGTATGAGTTAGCAATTTCAAAACTACCTTTCATGTATTCTAGCCTTGAGCTACAGGATACACTGAGGAGAACAGAAGCCAGGCTTCTTTCTGAAGGAGTTACAAATACGAAAAAAGGAAAAACTAAAAAGTAGTAACAGACTGCAGTTGAAGGTATCTGTATAAACTGGAGCTTTAAACTAGTATAGAGAGAAATACAGACATTTGTGTGTATATCTGTCTGCTGAGGGGAACTATAAGCAATAACACAACAGGAGAAATGAGCAAACCTACAATTCAGATCATGGTTCTCGGATACCATTCTCCATGAAAAGAAAGCAGAGATCCTTGAAGAAATGTCTGATTCGAGAGCTGGGGCAGGGAAAGTACAAGTTGAGCTGGGAGCATCTGGTTGCACCAAAAAGTAAGAAAGGGCTCAAAAGATGAGGAAGACATGACGCATCTGGGGCTCCTGACTCACACGGGACTGGCACTCCCATTGATCAAATCTAGGACAGTGAGACCATCAAAATAAACAATGATGGCAGTGGATTTTAATCTGTTAACTAAGAATTCATGAACCCATCTGTTATAAATAAATGAGTGATGGAGAAGGGAAGCACTGTTTATTAGATTGTCAACAAATATAGATGGACTGATGGGAGTTAGCAAATCCGGTCACTCAGTTGAAAAGGGATTGTGGGAATGGATAGGTTTACTGTCCAGTGGTCAAACGATCAGTCTCTATGGGGCACAGTGATATGCCAAGAGCTGTTTCTCAATGGGCATGCAATTATCTGCTGCAGATGGCATGACTGTGCTTCAGAATCCCAAGGGTCTGTGTCATGATTCTTCCAGTAGACTTGCCATAACTTCTGCACTGAATCTTTTCCCGTCACTGATACCACCACGATCTGCTGGATCATATGGTCCAAATGTTAATCAGGGCTGCTTACACTGAAGCCTGGCACTGTCACAGAGCCTTTTTCTGTTTTCAGCCCTATTCAAAGCTGGCCTCCTTCTTTGGCACGTGAGCCAGAGCATTATTCCCAGTTGTAGAATGTGTTGATCCCAGAAGCAAAAGAGGCCTAGAAAGTACCTACTTCCTTCTTTGTGGTAAAGACTGCAAGACGCAGCAATTTGGCTTTCATTTCAGAGGGGATGTCCTGGCACTCCTCTGACCACTGGACCTCTAAACACTTTACTGAAGTGTCTGGTCCCTGGAGCTTCATGTTTATCTCCCATGCTCTGGAGTGCCTGTATCTTACCATGGTCTTTGGCATGCTAGCCACCTTTTGCTTATCTGTCCAATCAGCATGATGTTGTCAATAAAAATGGACCAATGTAGTGTTCTGAGGGATATTTAAGTGGTTCATATTTCTTCATATTATGACTGAGAATGGGAGAGTTAATATAGCCCCAAGGCAAAACTCAAGTCACTGTTCTTCATGAAAGTAAATTGTTTCTGATCCTCTTTTCCAATTGGAACACCAAAAAAAAAAAGGTATTGCCAAATCAGTGATGTACCATGTATCTGAGTCCTCATTAAATCTGTTCTAACAGTGAGTTCCACCACAGAACGGCTGCTGTGATGAAGACCATTACTTGGTTAGGTCTGCAGTAGTCTATAGTAATTCTGCAGGATCCATCCAGTTTATTTAGGAACCAGACTGGCAAATCAAAGACACAGGATTGGGATTAGCACCCGTGTATCCATTAGGTTTTAAGAGATTAGTGGTGACACTAATCTTCATTCCCCTAGATACAACACAGCGCCTGATTTACCGTCTTGGCAGGAGCAACAGGAAGTTTCAGAGGATTCCGCTTGGCAATCCACACTACAGTAACTCCCACCTCCACAGATCAGGAACCCAGTGCAGCAGTTATCCCAAATGCCACAAAAAACAATTTCAATTATGCACTGGGGACTAGGAAATGACTCTTTGGTGGGTCCATGGATCCAGTGGGCCCACCGGGAAACTACTTGAGCTGGAAACCTGGTCTGGTAGACCCCCATTCTAACAGAAAGGCTGTGATGCTGTTTTAGATTTCTGAGCACAAACATCAGTGCTGATCTTGTGATCAACATTCTTCAAAACACCTGACTATTCTTTCCCTAAGGTACCGTCACTCAGATAGATAGCCAGAGAGTCCCTTGAGGGAAACTCTCATGTATTTATGTACTTGTCATGGGTTTGGTAGGATTCTTCCTTCAAGGAATCCATCCATATGTTCAGTTCTGGATCTGAAAATTGTCTTAGGCCTGGGAACTAGTCAAGGGATCATGACTTTTTTTATAACAGTGACTACCCTCAGCCGCCAGCTCTTTTTTTTTTTTTTTTTTTAAATGGTAATGGATGTTAATAAGCACCATTGTGGACAGCCCATCTATTTTCCCCCTAGGGAGGCTATTTTCTATTAGCTGTCTCAACTCCTCTTGAGTCAAGCTCCTTTGGCTGCAATGACCTTGCCAGTCATTATGGTAATTGTGGCCTTCTAGCTTCTGGCAGTTAAGCAACACCACCTGGCCTCTATTTCTACAGGACGCTGTTACTGCCATGGATGTTAACGAGCCAGTTCTGTGGCTGCTTCTCTTACCTCCATCTCTGGCCTATAAACTTAGTGATGTTGGTGCTTCTCTCAGCACTGTTTTCCTGAGGACCTTGGGTGACTGGTGTATCCTCTGGGGACATTCACAGAGCCACAATCCTCTGATGGATCTTCTGTTCCGGCTTGCCCACTTTGCTCAGCCTCTTTATTCCTTCCTTTATCGTCTGCCAGTGCCATTCAGACATTTCTCACTTTGCTGAGAATGGGCTTTTCCTCTCGGTTTCTAAAATCCATCCCCTTAGCAAGTTTTCCCTGAACATCAGGGTCTGACTTAGTTTGTGCTACTATAACAGAAGACCATAGTTTGAGTGATTTAAACAACAAACTTTAATTTCTCACGGTTCTGAAGGCTGGGAAGTCCAAGACTGAGGTGCTTGCAGATTTGGTGTCTGGGGACAGCCCACTTCCTGGTTGACAAACAGCTGTCTCTTTGCTGTGTTTTCACGTGGTGGAAAGGACAGGCGAGCTGTCTGGGGCCTCTTACCTCCAGGTCACACGGGGGATTAGGTTTAAAGAGATGAATTTTGGGGAGATGCATTCAGTCTATAGCAGAGTTCTTCTTGGGGTGTTAAATCCCCTGTACCCCAGAAAGTGCCCCTCAGTCAATGAATTTGTATATATCTAATCTCACATTTTCGCCCCTTTGAAAAAAAAAACAAACCTTTAAAATCCAATCCCAGGAGTCTCGTCCTGGTTCCTGCCAGTAATGCCAGTTAAACCATGCAAATTTTTAGGAAAATAGTCTCTTTCCTCCCTTAGCAGGCCCAGCACATCCCAGCTGGGTTATGCTGGGATTTACCAGTGACTGGATCTGTTATTGGTTAATTATTGGCTTGACACGGGGGAAAGGAGCAGGAGGGCAGGATTAGGGAGAAGGGCTACCATCTTGTGGGTAGGAGGCTTCTGCAGCATCTTCCAGCACAGCAAACATGTGAGTTTGCTAGAGAAAGGCTGCTACCTCTGCAAGCCCTGATGGTCTAGAAGGAATAGTCACAGGGACATCCATCCAGATGACACCATCTGTGTTTAGGATCCTAGGTTTCCCCACCTTCATATTAACAGAACTGTCTTGGTGAAACTTGCAATGCTCAAATATCTCTGGAGTCTTGTGACACTAAGAATTAGCAGGCTCTTCAGCCTGCAGTTCAGCCAACTCTTGCCTTTCAACTCCAGGTGATAAAGGCCTCTCCGTGAGCTCTCACAGAGGCGCCGCAGCTCTCATGCTTAGCTGTTAACTGCTTGTTAACAGTTCTGTGTCTCATTTTCCTTCAGCAGTGCTCCAATACAATTTAGCAGTCATCAGCCAACTCTCTTGTCTTTGTAGGTCTCATTCCTCCCCTATTTTTCAAATCCCTACATAATCACACCTACCATAGCTCTCCTCAATTCTCTCTTAGTGAAGCCTTGACAGTTAATCGGCAACTTTATGCCAGTGGTGATGAGTGCCCCACCTGCCCACCAGGGTGACCTCTTCTGGCCAGGTATTGAATGAGCCTGCTCTGAATCTCAATTTTATCCATCCCAGAAGCCGAGATGGGATTAAATGTGTAAGATGTCTATTACAGGAAATATCTGTGAGAGAAAATGGGGAAGGAGCTGGGCAAGACTGGGTAAACTGTCACGCCATGATGCAAGTGAATGAGAGGGGAGGAAGTGTCCTAGATGGCAGTGTACCTTACGGAAGCCTTGGCAAGACAACGGAGGAGTCCTTGACCCCTCACTGGCCATCAGAGGAGTCTTCTGTCTCCCAGAAACAGGCCTCAGTATCTCTGCCACATTCAGTCACTAAGCTATGAAAGAAGCCATTCCTGAGCACAAAAGTAGTGATGGCTTTCTCAGCACAGCAGCTGGGCCCTTGGACAACTAAGCTCCTTGTAGTGGGAGTCTGTGGGGTGCATCCTCACAGCCATCTCTTCAGCCCAGCAAGAGGCAGAGCTGGGATTCAAACCAGATAGTTTGGTTCCAGTCTATATTGTCCACCACTGCAGTAAGGAGTTTTTTGGAGCTGCAGAGGTCTGAAATAAATGCTCCTCTATCTTGCTGAAAATTTACACAGCAGGTTGGATCAGACTGGAAAAATCATTTTCCTCCTCTAAGGAGACTGTACTTCATTCTACAGACCGTAAAGTGGGGAGAGGGGCACATCACAGATTAGTGTGTATGAATATATTCCATATGCATTGCATACATACATGAATAATTTATAGGCCCATATGTAGCTGTAGTTTCTTGTAGTATAAAAGGGTTTAACAGACTTAAAAACAACTGCAACAAACAGTGATTTCTAGACTGCATGTATGGTAAGATGATGGGAAAGTGCTGACAAAGCACTCATACCTTTTAGGATCTAAAAACTTGAGGAAAAAAAAGGACTCAGACAAATTCATTTCCACTATTTACAATCATTATCACTCTTTATAAAATCTTATTGTGGTACAAGGAAACAAAGATTTGTTTAATTTTTATTATTTTATTACTAGTATTGAGAATTACCTGCTACTATTTTTATGCAGAGGTACTTTTTTCAACCTATGCTGTGTGTCAAAATAGCTATATAGATGCTAAATGAAGAACTTAACCACTATTCCCTGGGAATCTGTGTAAGCTCCCAAGAATCAACTTACAAATGAATTCTATAGAATTCAACATTGTATAAAAAGGTTACATGTTTCTTAACTAGTTGGTATTGCAAAAAAAAAAAAAACAGGTATTATTACTTCCACATTATGGACATGGAAACTAGGCACAGAAATATTAAATGATCTCTTTGGTCCACACAACATAATCAATTATGTACCTAGAAGGAGATTAAATCAGATTCTTCTGCATCTATATTCATTAATAATATAGTCTACAATTGCAGTAAAGCCTACAATAGAATATTGAAACCTAGAGATGAAAAGAATCTCAAGAGGACATTGGTCCAACTTCCTGTATGAAGGCAGGTTTTATTATCTTCTTATTACAGAGGACAGAAAATCAGCTGATCAAGGTCAATTCTAAAAATTAAGAAGAACTCCAAATTCAAAGTCTCTAGAAACTCATCATATGCACCTCAATTATTTATTACACTTCAAGAGGACATATATGAATCAGAAAGAAGTTTTTGGATTTCAGACTGTTTCACTTCCTGACTTAAAGCCTAAAAACGTAAGCCGTGAACTCAGCAAAAGTAATTTATGAATTTGGGACTAGGATACGTCTCTAAGTGACGGTTTAGGGAACTATATTTATAGCCTGGCACCAGCAAATTTTTGTTCACTTTTAAAACTAGATTCCAAATATACACATTATACTCTGAGGGCTATTAAAGGCACAAGCTAGCTTTCAGAACTAGACTTTGGGGATGCAATTCTAAACAATGATTTCATATGTCCCCTAGTTCTGAATGATATGATTATAGCACAAGATTTTAAAATAAACATAAAAATTGGAAGCAGTGGAAGAGTTTTACTACCAAATAACTACTGTTACATATCAAACATCTATGTTATATTCTAGGTTTCAAACACTTGATCTACAGGCATATTATACTTGTGCCTTATTTCACCAGTTATCTTACTCCATGAACATATACAATTATGACAGGTACAGAATATCTGTTCTAAGAAAAACACATTCAAAAAGAAATGCAAGCATGCAAGTCAGGATGGATATTAAACATGAATATCAAATTTGGCTCCTGAGCTTCCTGTCAAATTGAAGACAGGAAATATTCTTCCAATGAAAAAGTGGCTTCCAAAACTTTATTTTAGAATCACATTCTAAAATATCTTAAATGGGACTTTATATATAAAGGGCACTGTAAGAGACAGAGGTCAACATACCTGACAATATCATACAGCAAATATGGTTATGTTTGATATGGTTACTTCTAGTAGTTTGCTTAGGTGAAGGTGGAATGTATAAAATTAAGTTGCTACTCAGTGAAGGTGATGCTGCTAGGGGCTGCTTTTGCAATACACATTGTCTTTACACTGAAGGATTCTTACACATGGGTTAGTTTTCTCAATTGGACAACAACTCCTATTTAATGGCTAGGAGACCCTAGCACAGAAATTAAAGGTGACCTGATATGGCTAATATTATTATATCATTTAGGGATAAGCCTAATATCTGAACTTCTAGATTCAGCAGGAAAGCTTAGTGTCTCCCACAACTTTAATAGGACTGCAACTCAAGGCTTCAGAAGATCTTAATGAAAATTTTACCCTTCCAAAAGTGTGCCCTCTAATTACAGGGAATTAGTTTGCTGCATGTACATATAGAATACATTCTGGAGATATAGAATTGTAAACAGTTGCAGCGTTAGAAAGGTAGAACACCCAGTGTTCAATCACGTGACAAAACTTCTATAAACTACCCAGAGTATCAATACATATCACTCAAACACACTGAAAAGTTTTTTAAATGTGCAGATAAGGCCACAGGCAGCGTGGAATAATCAATGAGATAAGCATCTGCTATCTGATCTTTCTCTTGCAATCTGCATTGGGAATCATAAAGCTGGGAAATATCTAGAGAGAGCATCTAGCCTGCATAATGTATACTCTTACCTCATTTTCAAAGATCTCTATTTAGATCTCTAGTCTATCTAGTCTATCTCTTGTTGTTATCTTAATTCTTAGCACCTACAGTCTAGGACTAATTCCTTTTATCTTATCAATGAAGATGATGAATCACTAGGTTCCTTGAACACACCTTTTACACACTTGGAAATCCTTAAGCAACTAGTCTTCTTTCATTAACAAGATAACCACAATTATTTTTATCTTTCCAAAACATCTTATTTACTAATCTTTTCTGGGGTCTGTTCTTACTGGGGCATCCCTTATTTCTTTCAAAATATACAATAACAGTTTGATACTTTAACATCAGCTTCACAGATTCTCAGGATTTAGATTATTTCATGATTCATTCAAACACTAACAGATTTGTAAGTGGTAACGTTGTATCTTGGAATCAATTATTCAAAACAATATTTTAGGTACTGTGGTAACTGATCTCATCTAGCTTACATTCTAGCAGGAGAAGATAAACAATAAACCAGTAAACAAGACGTCAGACTGAAGTGTTGTGAGAAAAATAAAATGGGGGTAGAGAGGGCTTCTGTGAGGTACCATCTGATTTGAAGTCTCTAAGAAGTAGCCCTGCAAGGACAATGTTCCAAGAAATTTTTGGCTAAGGTAGGTTTAGCTAGTTATTCTTATACATACACACACACATCCTTCTAAATTATATGACCTTTCACTGTTCCCTACTGAATCTTTTTGTTCTTGTTTTGAAGACAAATTATATCTTTTAAAAGCTTTTCATTACTTTCTTAACTGGTATATCCCATTACATTTAAGACACATGTCTTCTAATTTAAACAAGTATTTCATAATAATATCAGCCAATTATTTAGTTTATGATGTGCTTTTGCCAAATTACATTTAACAAAAATGGATGAAAACTAACAATATTTGAAGGGGGTAAAAAGCCTTTTTTCCAAAAAATAATACTTTGGTGATGCTTTCTTTGTAGGAAAAATAAACAAGTAAGTAAGTGTTAGTTGCTCAGTAGTGTCTTTGCGACCCCATGGACTACAGCCGGCCAGGCTCCTCTGTCCTTGGAATAGGCTGAAAGCAAATTGGCAGAGTATGACCCATTCAGAAGATGAGGTGGAAGGGAGGATGGAAGATGGAGTGAATCACTGATGGGTTGGTCTAAGAGCAGTGAAAGTGCCCAAGAGAGAAGTAGAGGTTAACAGACAGGTCATGGATGTATGTGGGATGAAGAAGCAAATCAACTGGCAAGGTTGGAGAAAACCTACACCACACTAGCTCTCTGAGACATGCTGCCACCACCTGGGCAATGGGCAATTTGAAGTATGGCAAGATTTTCTTGTGATTATTAGTTAAATCAACAATAGAATAAAAAATTTACTTTCATTTTATGAGATCAGCATTTTTGTCTAATCTCTGGAATTAAACAAGAGCAGGGCTTTTTTTGGCCAGATCTGTTTAGAATTCTGCTCTATTTTTTAAGTCTCTGGTCCCATATCTAAAAGAGGTATTAAATCCTGCAGAATTTAGTCTCAGCAATAGTGATAAGAGATGTGAAGCATCTAGCCTAGTACTTGAAACATAGCAGTCAATAGCCTTTAAACATTCCAATTCTGCAGTATAATCTTCCAAATATCACTAAAACCTATGACCTTTCTAGTTACATACATGTGCCTAATATTTTTACATAAATGTGCCTAATAAGAAATCTATCTGCATTGTGTTTTAATGGTAGGAAAAAACTCATAAAATTAAACTTAGGGAAGAAACCAATTCTACCAAAAACAAAAACACAAATTGTTAAGCAGGTAAGAAAGCTCTTAAAATCTTTAGTTAAGTCTAGATTATTATAACAGAATCTTATGGAGGTTTTAGTCATTCACAATTTTGACATGAACCAGGGTGAAAATGTACCACCTAAGAGAGAAAGACTTTTAAACAGAACTAAGTGATTGCAGCCATGAAATTAAAAGACGCTTACTCCTTGGAAGGAAAGTTATGACCAACCTAGACAGCATATTAAAAAGCAGAGACATTACTTTGCCAACAAAGGTCCATCTACTCAAGGCTATGGTTTTTCCAGTGGTCATGTATGGATGTGAGAGTTGGATGGTGAAGAAAGCTGAGCACCGAAGAATTGATGCTTTTGATCTGCGGTGTTGGAGAAGACTCTTGAGAGTCCCTTGGACTGCAAGGAGATCCAACCAGTCCATCCTAAAGGAGATCAGTCCTGGGTGTTCATTGGGAGGGCTGATGCTGAAGCTGAAACTCCAATACTTTGGCCACCTGATGTGAAGAGTTGACTCATTGGAAAAGACCCCGATGCTGGGAGGGACTGGGGACAGGAGGAGAAGGGGACGACAGAGGATGAGATGGTTGGATGGCATCACTGACTCGATGGGCATGAGTTTGAGTAAGCTCCGGGAGTTGGTGATGGACAGGGAGGCCTGGTGTGCTGGGATTTCTGGGGTCGCAAAGAATCAGACACGACTGAGCGACTGAACCGAACTGAACTGAACTGAATCAAAGAAGAGGACTTACTTTATTAAGAGTAAAAAACTCAGAAATTTAGAAGGCTCCATTTTCAAACTCTAATTGCAACAGAGTAACTGGTGTGGATATGATGTGATATGCTACAGAGTAATTATTCTTATGCAAAGACAACCCCTCATTAATTAAAGTGTAAGCTTTAGTTATTTTGGTTAAACCTACATGAATGGTTAAGATTTTATTTCCTAATAAAAATACAAGCAGACCTTATTTCCATGTTATTCTAAGTTAATTCTGAAAGACATCTGAGAGAGAACACTCAATTAAGAATCTTTCAAATAAAGAACAAGCCCTTATGAAAATTGGCCATGATGTTTCCATTACATTCCTTATTCCGCTGCTGCTTATGAAGCTGAAGTAAGAAAAATGGCCAAATCCAGTTTAATCAATAGAATTTTCAAGCTGAAAGAACCCCAGAGATAATCTAACAGCTTTCCACACACACAAGAGGAAACTTTTTCAGAGCATCAAATCACCAGAGACAAGGCCTGTGAATCTCAACTCACAAGCTAAAACTCCTGACTCTAGAAAGTAGCCTGCACCATCTGAACCAATCTTGACACCACCTTTCATTAAGGCAACTCAGGTAGCAGTAGGGAGCTTAGCTGTGGCAACTTCTACGCTATTTCTGGGCTTGTAGCCATTCCTGAAATTGGAAAGGAGACCAGTAATATTAAGACAGTGAAAGCCTGATTTACACTAGAGCCGAAGAGCTACAGACACTTCCTTCTTATGTGCCTTTCCATCCACTCCCATGCATTTCACAAGGGACACAGCAGAGTGAATTACTGGGGAGGCAGTCATCAGGAAAACTGTCTAACCATGATTAAAATAACACATACACATACTGGTCTCTGGAGTGAAGGACGTTAAAATAAATTCTGACCCTCTCCTGGAATTACTATTTGGGCAAGTTAAAAAAAAAACAAAAAAACCCACAAAGTCTTACTGCCAGCAAGTCAAGTTTTCTGTACACACAATCCAATGACTGAGTCTGCTTTTTCTGGCTACTACAGGTACAGGCTAGGTCCAAGCAGCACACAAGCTTTGAAACCATCATCCAAGTTTTCAAACAAGAATGAGTAAGAAAACAACTGCTACTAATACAACATACAAACATTAACATATGCCCAACAAACAGTATTTTAGATCACTAGATTATTTGCCAAAAGTCTGTTTCCTGGTAAATAATGGTTACTGTTGTTATCCCTAAACTAGTTATACATGTCACAGCTTGCTCCTCAAAGAGAACATTCTATAGTCTTTCAAGAATAAAAACCTGCTTTATTTGGCACACACCAGTGAAGAGGTCTTGCAACATTTGAAGAGGTAGTCAAACAGAGCAGTTCAGTGCAAGAGATCACAAAACTTGATCACCAACCAAACCCAAATTAATCTCTCAGTTCCTGTAGATTAGAAGACAATGAAAACTCACTCTTTCTGCTTGTTGACTTTTGAATCTCTTTTATTTGTGCACTGAAAGAACAAGCACCTCTATGGGAACTCTATGCCCACACAGTTTAATTATTTATCAAGTTTACTTTGGGCAAATATCGATCACTCTTTGTGAAAAGAGGTTCTTAAATTGAAAACGACAAAAACTCTTCTTCACACGGCATGGCTGCATTTTCCCTTAGAAACAACGTTCAGTGGACCCACCACGGTCCTGCTGCTGCTTGGTCTCCTCGACGTGAGGCTTTAACTATTGTCCAACCAGAAAAGCAGAGGGTCAAAGAGTGGACGGGAACCAGAGGAACTCGCTAGAATCCTTCAGGAGTCGCTGGGGGACCTTCACCTTGACTCTGGGCGGTTTGTGGGGACCAACTCCTTTCTTGGCCGCCGTTCTTTGGTCGGAGTTTCCAGGGCTCACGGACCTCACCCACCGGGGCCCTCCACCCTTGGCCAGGCTCCCGCAGGGGAGCCGCTGTTCTCCTGATGACCTCGGGGGCAAAAGTAGGGGGTCCTCAGCGCTTCCAGACCGGCTCCCAGACACCGGAGCCCACCCGCGCCTCAGCTCGGGCTTCGGGCCAGACCCCAGCCGGGCGCCGCCGCTCACCTCGAGCGGCCTCACCTGCCTCTCCCCGGAAACCCAGGCGCCGCCCCACCCTCCCCGCGTTCCAGGAGCCCGGGTCCCAGGACCCACACAGCAATGGCGCAGCCGGAAACTGGCCCCTCGACTTCCTCAGACCGGATCCGGGCGAGGGCCGGGCTGTGGGCGGGCTGGGAGAGTCGCGGCTTCCGCCTTCCTGCTTCCGGCCTGGAGGTGAGTCGGGAGTGGGGGTCCGAACCCGTCGTCCCCGGCGAGATGTAGGGGAGGCGGGTGGCAGTCGGTACCGCGGTTTTGCCCCGGTGCTCAGCGGAGGTGGCCACGGCGCCGGCGGCCCAGGGTGTGGCGGGGATGACCTCTGATTCCCGGGGACTGCCTGCTCTTCGAGCCCCGCCGGGCCCGCGCTCGCCGAGGCGGAGGGTCGGGGAAGCGTGGCCCCAGCGGCGGGCCACCAGGTAGGGTGAGGAATGGTGAGCGAGGGGAAAACACAGACAGTGCGGGTGGCTGTGAGGTGCCCTCACCTTCAGGCGCCGTGTGGGTCTGATCCGAAGATCATGCCTGGTGGATCCTTTTCGGAAGGAAGAAGAATAATATTTATTCCTTAAAGTGTGGAGGGCGCTTGCCCCTAGGGTCCGAAATAGAGGTGCACGTGAGGTGTGTATCCTGTGGTTGGTAACTCCTTTCTCTGTATTAATGTCTAAAACTGCCATAACTAGGTCCTTCACTTCCGCCTTCCTCTATTGCAAAGTTCTTTTGCAGGTCTCTGAATCTTGCATTAATTAATTCATTACTGGGCTGGAGAACCTGGAAAAACAGATGGGATCTGTAGAATCTAGTCTTCACTGTGTGCGTGGGGGCGTACGAATTGGATGTGGGGGGAAAGCTAGGAACTTTATTTAACGGCAAAGGAACTTTGTGTCTTTAGGTAAAAATATGAAGGAATTGTGATTGGATATAATTAAAACCAATCATTGTAGTTTTGTTTAGGTAATGGAATTGTGGGTGACATATTTTGTTTTGCTTATGTCTGATTTTCCTGTAAAGAACACAAATTATATAATGAGACTAAAAAACCTTTTTAAGAGTAAAGCGGTGTTTGATTTTGAAATTAGTAAGGCCCTCCCTTACTAACTCAGAATGAAACAAACCTAACCCTGTAAAAATATAAAAAGTTCAAGAACGAGGAATGGATATGCTGCAGCAGGTCAGTTAGCTTTTTACGTGAGTGAGCTTTTTAAATTTATTGTTGAAATAAGTAATTGAGTAAAATATTTGATCCCCAGTAATTAGGAGCTTCTTCAGGGCATTTTAGTTGTGTAATTATATCTTAAGATTAGAAAGAAATAGATACTGAATGTATTTAATATGCCAGGCAACTTTACATGTTATTTAATAGGTTGCATATAGAGAATAAAATTGTATTATAATTTATTCCTTAAGGTTTTGGCTTTACGGTTTTTCTTTTGTCTATTCTTTTCAACCCAACCAGTATATAGAATTTAAGCCTTCTCAGAAGTGTGTTGGTAGAGTTAAAAAAGAAGACAGCTAACCAAAGGTCATCTGAAATTGTGACTGGCTGATAATCCCAGGACAAAATTAGAGATCACTACTCAAGCATAAGGTACATGACTTTTTAAATCCCAGCTATTCTAATTCTCCACTTTGAATGGAGATTGACACAAACGTGAAAGGTTGAAAAGTCTCTGGGGGCAAAATAGAAAATATCACTCAAATTTACAACATCCTGATTTGCCAGATGCCCCTTCTTTACTCACTCACAATGGAACAAAAGGCATGGGACCTAAAATGGTTAATTTTATCATCTGTTAAGTTTGTTCTCATTTACTATATTATGTCCTCAAAACTGAAGGAGGGTCTAAAATTGCATGTCATCTTTTGCTTTTCTCTCTTTGCACATGAATGGATAATATCATGGTTCCCTTACCTTCTTGTTTCATTTTGGAAACAGCCATCCATTATGTCCCTTTCTCCGGGCATTTCACATACTCTTGACTTTCAGACACCAAATTTGATGCTTGTACTTTTTTGTGGAGGTTGGTTTTGTTGTTGTGTCTGACTTTTGCTACCTCCTGGACTGTAGCCCGCCACGCTCCTCTGTCCATGGGATTCTCCAGGCATGAATACTGGAGCAGGTTGCCATTTCCTTCTCCAGGGGATCTTCCTGATCCAGGGATCGAACCCATGTCTCCTGCGTTGCAGGCAGATTCTTTACTGACTGAACCACGACTTTTGTTAATAAGGCTGTGTCAGAAAATGACATATGGGATTCAGCTGTACCCTGGAATAGGCACATAAAACTCAAGATTCTTATAAAACTCTGCTGCTAAAGTTTGTCTTAAGTGTAGGAGGCATGTGAGAATGCACAGTCCTTATAACAGCTTCCACATGCTTTTTTTTTTTCTCTTCTGTATCTTCACATGTTTTAAGTATCACCCTCCTGGTTGTCTTATGTGAATTATTTTTTTTTATTGGAACTGTTAGTCCTTATTAAAATAGTACTAATTAGTACTTTTTAAAACCAAACAAAAAACTCTTGAGTGATAATAGAATTCTGATTTAACTGTTTGGTGTAACCTTTACAAAATTTGATTAACCACATAATCTTGTCTCTTGTCTTTCCCCCGCTTCCCACCCCTTTCCTAAAGCCTCCACGAAGATGTTTGATTTAAAGGCTTGGGCTGAGTATGTTGTGGAATGGGCTGCAAAGGACCCATATGGCTTCCTTACAACAGTTATTTTGGCTCTGACTCCATTGTTTCTAGCAAGTGCTGTGCTGTCTTGGAAATTGGCCAAGATGATTGAGGCCAGGGAAAAGGAGCAAAAGAAGAAACAAAAACGTCAAGAAAATATTGCAAAAGCTAAACGACTGAAAAAGGATTGAAGGAATGAACAGGCTGTGTGTCCAGAGGAAAATTGTTCGGAAAATTATGCATCTTTGAAAGGACCCATTAAGGTTTTTTTTTGGATCTTATGACAGTATTACTAAACGAAGTCTGAGTCTATGGAAGAATCATGTCAGTTCTCACCTGTACTGTAGCAGCTTTTCGGCTTCGGTATAGAAGTCTGTTGACAGTTACTGTAAATTGGCATTTATTATGCTACAGATTCTTTTAACTGACTTTCATTTGCCTTTTTGCAGCTTATGTACGAATACTAAAATGAAAACATCCTGTGAAGAAAAGTGACTTTAGATTATGAACTCTATTCAAATAATGGCTTAAAATGTGGTCCTGTTCTGGACAGAGGAGATTAAGAATGTAAAAATCAAGAGTTGTTCTGAGCAGAAAAGCGTGGTTTGGCTTAAAAGATACATGGTGTATTAATTACATCTCTTATCGTTATTATTTCTTGGAATAGAATCATTTCTCGTTTCCTCAAAGCAAAATAATATTATTCAATGTGTACTTCTCTATTTTCTGTATTTTTCTTACTTTAGCTTTTGAGATACTGGTAATTACCGGATAGTCTGCATTTTTAAAAATCTAATTTTATAAAGAATTTTCTTGTTATCTTGATTATGTAGAATACCACCTACTGGATATAATCATTTTTCTACTTATGAACACTGCCATTTTCTTAGAGATGACTTGAGTAGAGGAACACTATGATTTAAAACTTAAGAGCAAAAAGGCCAAACCCGTAGTACCTTGGAAGCAGTTTATTCTCACTTGTGCTAAGTAGAAATGTGAAGTAGTTAACATGTCTTATCAGATAATTTGCTGATTATATAGATACCACTTTTGTTTTTTATTCTATTCTTTAATTCATGTGGTGGTAATGTCCTTTACTGATCAGACAGGTTCATGGTGAAAATTAAAATTTCAACTTTAAGGAACTTTTAAAGAGTTACAGTTATGTCATGTGTCATAAATGGTAACAAAAGTCTTAACATTTGGAAAAATTTTGTTTGCATTGTATTAATTGTGTGAAAAAGGTGTAAATTATGTCAAAATGAGACTGTTCGAAATAAAGAGGTAAAGGATATTTCCTTCAGTTAAATAGTATAGTTGGAACTTTTTCCTCTTTAACATGGCTTTTTTAAATGCATGGTTGATAATTTTGTTTTCAATAATTAATAGCTTATTAATGTTTTCCTCAACTCTAATAATGAATTTTAAATTCCAAAAAATTGTCCAGTAGCTTTAATTTAAAAATGAAACTAGATATTGAAATAAATTTGATACTTTTTTATAAAGAGGTCCTGAGCTTTTTTTCGGGGGAGGGGATAATAATTCAGGTTAGATATGTTACAGAAGTTAAACCTTACAAAGGGTTATGAATTTCATTTGTAGATAAGCATACAGCTGACCCTTGAACAACACAGGGTTAGGAACATTTGCCCTCCCTCACAATCGAAAATAACTTATAGTGGACCCTCACTATACAGTGTTCCTATGTGCAGATTCTCTGTATCTGCAGTTCCAAGGTTCCTCTGTACCCACAGTTTCTCATCCAACCCTGGATCATGCAGTATTGTAGTACTTACTATTGAAAAAACTCTGTGTATAAGTGACCCCACACAGTTTGGACCCGTGTTCTTCAAGGGTCAACTGTACTTGTAAAAGTTGAGAGCAATGTTCCTCCAATATGAGAACCTAAGGACCTCTGAGAATGTTTATGGACTGGTTTGAACAATACTTAATTACTATTACTTTAGGTTGTCAGTTTCTTCCTGATGCCAGCGCAAGCAACACACTGCAACTCCAGGCACTGAAATAATTCAGTGTTTCATTACAAATTAGTTATTCAGGTGATCTTGGATGTGCTTTTTGTATTATTGAAATTAAAAATTTTAGTTATCTACTAAAGCTATGGTTTCATTGTTCATTTTGACAGTTAAAAGGTATTTAACTAAAATAGGGTTTCTAGTGGTTCCTGTTGGTCTTAATACAATTTTGTAGTTCTTTGACATAGGCTGTTTGTTGTTTCTTCAGCTTTTCCCAACGTTTATAGAGCCATTTTATACATTTGAGATCAACAAGGTTTTACAATATGTTGTGTGTGTTGCAGGGGTAGGGATGTATTACATTACATTACAGATTGAAAATGTACTGAATAATGTACTGAAAGTGAGAAACAGGATGGTTGTGTGGGAAGAGGATGAGTGTGGGTATCAGCTGTTTACTTGCAGTTGGGTGACTGGCAGCTGTGGCTGCATGCCACTGCTCAGCATCAAGAGTGTCCTAGCGTATACCACTAGCCCGAGATAAGGTCAAACTTCAACAGTTTCTGTTCAGTATCATAAAGTTGAAAAATTAAGTTGGGGACTTAATTATTATGAGGTTTGATAATTATTGTGAGGTTTGATATTCTTCAGAAAAATCAGTCTTGTTATAACATACTATTACAGTTGAATCCCATTTACTGTTTCCCAGAATACTTCTTTTAAAAACTACCAACCTATTATGTTGTTTCTGAAGTTCTTAGTAGTATAGTCAATTACCTTTTATGGCTGGTTTTGAAGGAAAAACAAGACTGCCTATAACAAACATTATACTGCCACCCTCCCCAAAAGTTTGTGTATCAGAATTTGACCCATAGTGTCCTGTGGTAAACTTAAGTATGGTGTTATTGTATCAGATGTGCAAGGGCATTTTAAACTTATTTCCTGACATCACAGTGAGCAAAAGAAACAGGCTTCTGATGCAGTGAGCTGGAAACCCAATGCTGAGATCCACTATAACAAACAGCTTCTCACCTATCCTTAGGGGCACTTTATACCTCATCTGGTTTTAAGTTAGAGGAAGTGTGATTCCTATTTAGGAATGATTATTTTTATGTTTGCAGTTGAATATAGGCTCACTTGGATTTGCTTCATATCTGTAATAAATGTATAAGGACAAATTCTATATTTCTCCAACATATTAAAAGGGGTTCTGTGTTCAAATACCAAAAGTTTTGGAAACGGGGTAAAGCAATTCCTTTCTGCATGATTGCTTGGAGTCTTTTAGGTTATGTTGATTATCATAGACTTTCCTCCCCTCTTTTCTGCCCTTCTTCAAAGAACACAGTTTGAGAAAGCCTAAGTTTGAGAAAACCTAAGTCAATTCAGGTTACATTTTAAACAGTGTGCTTAATGAGATAGCATTAAAAAAAATCAATATGATGGTACTGAATCAAGGTTGATAAAAGTAAGAAATAACATCTGTTTGTAAAAATAGGAATGAAAAAGGATAACATAGTGCGGAAAATTATTTCCTCCTTTTTTTTTTTTAAATTTTTAATTTCAGATATCTAACAGGCTAGACTTATATGGTTAAACCCAACAAGCAATACATGTATACTTGAACAATTTGTGTAATAAGGGCTTTGGGGAGAAAAATGCTATATGCGTGTATAGCAGAGGCATAAAAAGTCAGGAAGGATTTATCTGAGAGTAGTTAAGGCATATATGACACTATTTTAAAATGAACCTTTTAACTTCTGAACTTAAAACTGCGTGGGTTTGGAGTCTGTCTTGAAGAGATGACGAAAAACACTTTCATTAGAAAACTTGCAAATACTCCAAATACAACTATTTAAAATATGAAATACGGTAGACAAGTAAATATTTTATGTAAAATTTTGATTCTGCAGTGCATGTGTCTGGCCTAAAGCCTTGTATAAAAACAAGATTGTTTAGAAAGGCAGTCTTAATTAGGTCAAGTTTATAGTCTCGTTTTCATGTAGGACTAAATGTTCTCAGAACCCTGTTCTGATACCACCTAACAGTATAACCAGTCATTCTAAAAATGTTAGTCTAGAGGGAAGTAATGTGGATGGATTACTACAAACTTTATTCTCACCTCTCAAAATCACTTTGACAGTGCCCACTTTAATAGCGGGCCAGTATCATCATCTTACTGCTAACTATTGGCTAAGATTTTATTTTTCTAAAACAGTTATTTTAAAATGAAAACTATACAAATTAAAATTAATGTAAATTCTGTCATATATATTAAGATCCTTATAAACGCCCACTCCAGTATTCTTGCCTGGAGAATCCCATGGACAGAGGAGCCTGGTGGGCTACAGTCCATACGGTTGCAAAGAGTAGGGCAGGACTGAGTGAGCACACATGCACGCACAAAACAGCCTCCATGGCAAACATCTGTAAAAGATGTATACAGAATACAATTAATAAGCTGGTAGGAATTTGGTAGTAGAAGCATTCCATTCTAGCATGTTAGAATTTATAATTTTTCCTGTAATCAAGGATTCAAGACCATGTTACTTACAGTCAATTACACAACAAATTTTATGTTTTTATATTGCCTAGGAGCTGGTTCCTTTTTTTGCCAAAACGTAATACTACTTTATAATAATGTAAACAGACAGAATAATTAGCCTGATAGTAACTGGGCTGCTTGAATGTTAATATTACCTAAGGGCTTTTTTGGTCATTCCTTAAGTATTATGGTGATTACATTTGATTACTTGTTTTAGTGTAACATTTTATCAACGTTTCTGTAGTTTATTTCTTAAGCAATTAAACATTTTACCTTCTATTAAGTAAAAATCTCAACCTATGTGTTTTTAGGAATTCATTATTAAACACTTAACCAAGGATTTTCTTATATTATTCAGAGCATTAAGATCTGAGTCTTTTCTTCAGTCCATGTTTATTGAGTAGTTGTTACAATGCCAAACACTGTTGGGTGATCTCTATATTAGAATTAGAACTATTAGAACTATATTAGAATTAGAACTGGGAGAGGGATTTGGGAGAAAATGGGTACATTTTATGGCTGACTCCCTTTGCTGTTCACCTGAAACTACTGTAACATTGATAATCAGTTATACCCCGATACAAAATAAAAAGTTCAAAGTCTGAGAAAGAAAACCATAAATGGAAAAAAAAAGGAATTAGAACTGTTAGCAATAGAAACTTGATTGTGCACTTCAGAAAGTGTATGACCTTTCTAAAACACACTGTATATAATCTGTCTTAATGTTATCACGTATCTATACTTTTCTTCAATATACAAATCACTGTAATCTCGAGTAACAGTGGAATCACTTTCTGAGAACTCTGCTCTATTTTCCATTTCTTCAAAGTAATTTTTAATCTTACAGAAAGAACTAAACCATTTCTTTGTTTACTGCCCTTTCAGACTATTGTGATAGATTCTTTACTTCTACTGGTTCAAATTCCTTTCTTTAAAATTCCAACCTCAAGCCCACCATAAACTAGCTTTTGTCCCATCTACTCATCAAGATAGGTTTTTTTTTCATTATCAAGTAAATTTTCTTGGCCTCCACATGCCTCATCCAAGTTTCATGTTTTTGATTAGTCCTTTAGAATCTTACTGTCCTTTGGAATTCTTTAGAATCTATAGAAATAGCAGTCTTCCTCTAAGCTCAATATTTACCCTTACCATTTCTACCTAAGATATATGGGAGCAATCCAAAGAAGGAAAAATCTAAGAGAATTCATTAACAGAGAATTTCTATATTCTCTGATTTCTACAGATCCTTTAGAATTATAGAAATTAGTCCTTTAGAATCTATAGAAATAGCAGTCTTTTCCTGAGCTCAATATTTATTTACCCTTACCATTTCTACCAAGATATATGGAAGCAAATAAAAGAGGAAAAAACTAAGCAAATTCATAAACAAAGAATGATGACTGAATAAACCAAGTGAAGGATTTAGGTCTACAAGAAGCTAGGTTTTAATGGTTGATAACCTCACACTTTATGCAACAGTAAAAACAAGATCTTAAGCTTAATAGAAAAGAGCACTATAGTAGAGTTGGGAAGCACAAAGTAACTTTTTACTTTTATTTGTTAAAATAGTCACATACATATAAATAAAATTTTACCACAGTACATTCATTGATTGTGGCCCTTGTCATCTTGTGGCATCCAGGATCCTGGCTGAAAGGTTTTGCCAGTGCTGGTGGGAGCCACTGAGGGTTCTTCTTTTCCAAAGTATGGAGCAGAGGCATGCCCTTTAATCTGAGTTTGAACTGGTGGAGCAAGTTCCTTGTTGCTCTCCTGAAGAAGCTTTTCTTTTTCATAAAAATCTTGGCTTTTCATTTGGATTTCTTCTCTATATTTTTCATTCTTCATTATTTCCTGCATGCATGTATAAATGGAAGAAATCATTAAATTTCTAGTTAGAAGAAAACCCAAACTACAGGTTTTATAAAAATAAAATAGCTAGTAAAAAAATAAAGTACATATAGACATGATTCTTGCTTTACATTTAAATAATATATAGATACCTACAGGGTAACTCTGAAAAAGCTATCTGATTATATATTGATGCTATTTTGAATTAAACAGCTATGTCCTGGTATAGAATAATAAAAAGATAGGAGGGAAGACGAAATAGAGATACTTACTTCCCAGGAAGTGAAACAAACCACTTAACATGAAATATTAGTACATATAGATACAAAATATTACACAAGAACATTAAAGTCACTCTTATCAAAAGATTTTCCAAACATAACAGCTATTTATGTGTACTTCTACTGGAGATGAACTGACGGTGAGAAGGCCTCAGAGAGGTGCTCCTGCCAGTCTTCTCTGTGGGATTTAACGCATGCCAGGACCAAGACCCACCAATTTTCCTTTTTCCACCAGAGTGGTATGGCAGTGAAGAGGAGGATAGACACAGAATCAGAGTTCAGCATGCCTTAGACACCAGTTCCAAAAAGGCACTCTGCTATTGGAAATGCTTCCTCCAATCAGTGCAAGCAATGTGTGTGATCTATCACTCAGATTTGCTATTCTATTTGTAAGGATCTATACCCCCAAAACTGGAGAAGCAAATGGCAACCCACTCCAGTATTCTTGCCTGGAGAATCTCATGGACAGGGGAGCCTGGTGGGCCATGGTCGTGGGATGGCCAAGAGTTGGACACGACTGAGCACACAGCACATACCCCCAAACAACAATGAATCTATAACTGTATTTTACTGAAAATAAGACCATCAAATTTAAGATGCATCACTGATACGCACCACTAAAAAAGGCAATTAAACTTCACATTCTGATTTCAGAGATGTTAAAAATTGAAAAGATAAGTATCTTAAAAAACAGGTGAAATAGTAAAAAAAAAAAAAAGTAATTTTTGCTTATCTGTATTTTCTGATTTTTCTTTAAGAAGGTCACAAAAACATCTGATATTTCTTGAAGAATATGCATGTTATTTAAAATGTGTATGTTAGTCGTTTAATCGTGTCCTATTCTTTGTGACCCCATGGACTGAAACCCACTAGGCTCCTCTGTCCATGGAATTTTCCAGGCAAGAATACTGGAGTGGGTTGTCATTTCCTTCTCCAGGGGAATCTTCCTGACCCAGGGATCAAACCCAGGTCACCCGCATTGCAGGCAGACTCTTTACTGTCTGAGCCACCAGGGAAGTCCTGAATATTTCTTGAAGAATATGTCTGTTATTTATAATATGTTAACATAATTAATATCTGACAAAATTGTCAAAAACAAGTTCTCCCAAGTTATTTTTTAATATCAAGACTTTAAAAAATTACACATCTGGGTATTCAAAAGAATGATGAAATGTTTCTGTTTCTAACATGAATTTCAAGCAAAAATAGTTCTTCAACAAGGTAAACACTGATATTTTAAAATCACATTTAAAATAACGGCCTGTACTTCTAGGAAAAGATTTAGGGAGGTTATAACTGTAACTAAAGTAAAACTTTTAGACACAAAGAAGGATGCATCTAATGAAACTTCTCCCCTGAAGAAAACATGTGAAGGAGGGAATATTTATAAATGTTCCTATAATTTCCATAACACAGATCAATTCTGTATGAGTAGTTAACAACCATAGTAACTATGAGTGTAGAGATAGCTGCTATGACTGAGAGTGAGAAGAACCAGGCTTTTCCTTCATATATATATCCTGTAGAATTCTCAGGCCAGGTGACCACTTGTCACAAAGGAAGTCCCTCAATATGATACTGGAAATAATGGAAGTAGATTGAACTCTTTTTTTCAGTCCGAGGCCATCTCCACTTCATCTCCAGACTCTTCAAGACCCTCTGAAATGATATGTCATATGAAAGCTCTTTCTCCTTGGCAGAATGAAAGGATCAGTTCAGTTCAGTCGCTTAGTCGTGTCTGACTCTTTGCGACACCATGAACCACAGCACGCCAGGCCTCCCTGTCCATCACCAACTCCCAGAGTTCACCCAAACTCATGTCCACTGAGTCGGTGATGCCACCCAACCATCTCATCCTCTATCGTCCCCTTCTCCTCCTGCCCTCAATCTTTCCCAGCATCAGGGTCTTTTCAAATGAGTCAGCTCTTTGCATCAGGTGGCCAAAGTATTAGGAGTTTCAGCTTCAACATCAGTCCTTCCAGTGAACACCCAGGACTGATCTCCTTAAGGATGGACTGGTTGGATCTCCTTGCAGTCCAAGGGACTCTCAAGAGTCTTCTCCAACACCACAGTTCAAAAGCATCAATTCTTCTGTGTTCAGCTTTCTTTATGGTCCAACTCTCACATCCATACATGACCACTGGAAAAACCATAGCTTTGATTAGATGGACCTTTGTTGGCAAAGTAATGTCTCTGCTTTTTAATATGCTGTCTAGGTTGGTCCTTTGCTTCCAAGGAGTAAGTGTCTTTTAATTTCATGGCTGCAATCACCATCTGCAGTGATTTTGGAGCCCAGAAAAATAAAGTCAGCCACTGTTTCCCCATCTATTTGCCATGAAGTGATGGGACCAGATGCCATGATCTTAGTTTTCTGAATGTTGAGCTTTAAGCCAACTTTTTCATTCTCCTCTTTCACTTTCATCAAGAGGCTCTTTAGTTCTTCACTTTCTGCCATAAGGGTGGTGTCATCTGCATATCTGATGTTATTCATATTTCTCCCGGCAATCTTGATTCCAGCTTGTGCTTCTTCCAGTCCAGTGTTTCACATGATGTACTCTGTATATAAGTTACATAAGCAGGGTGACAATATACAGCCTTGATGTACTCCTTTTCCTATGTGGAACCAGTCTGTTGTTCCATGTCCAGTTCTAACTGTTGCTTCTTGACCTGCATACAGGCTTCTCAAGAGGCAGGTCAGATGGTCTGGTGTTCCCATCTCTTTCATAATTTTCCACAGTTTATTGTGATCCACACAGTCAAAGGCTTTGGCATAGTCAATATAGAAGAAATAGATGATTTTCTGGAATTCTCTTGCTTTTTCAATGATCTAGCAGATGTTGGCAATTTGATCTCTGGTTCCTCTGCCTTTTCTAAAACCAGCTTGAACATCTGGAAGTTCATGGTTCACATATTGCTGAAGTCTGGCTTGGAGAATTTTGAGCATTACTTTATTAGCATGTGAGATGAGTGCAATTGTGTGGTAGTTTGAGCATTCTTTGGCATTGCCTTTCTTTGGGACTGGAATGAAAACTGACCTTTTCCGGTCCTATGACCGCTGCTGAGTTTTCAAATTTGCTGGCATATTGAGTGCAGCACTTTCACAGCAGCATCTTTCAGGATTTGAAATAGCTCAACTGGAATTCCATCACCTCCACTAGCTTTGTTTGTAGTGATGCTTCTTAAGGCCCACTTGACTTCACATTCCAGGATGTCTGGCTCTAGGTGAGTGATCACACCATCATGATTATCTGGGTTGTGAAGATCTTTTTTGTACAGTTCTTCTGTGTATTCTTGCCACCTCTTCTTAATATCTTCTGCTTCTGTTAGCTTCCTGCCATTTCTGTCCTTTATTGAGCCATCTTTGCATAAAATGTTCCCTTGGTATCTCTAATTTTCTTGAAGAGATCTCTAGTCTTTCCTATTCTACTGTTTTCCTCTATTTCTTTGCACTGATCGCCGAGGAAAGCCTTTTTATCTCTCCTTGCTATTCTTTGGAACTCTGCATTCAAATGGGCGTATCTTTCCTTTACTCCTTTGCTTTTCGCTTCCCTTCTTTTCATAGCTATTTGTAAGGCCTCCTCAGACAGCCATTTTGCTTTTTTGCATCTCTTTTTCTTGGGGATGGTCTTGATTCCTGTCTCCTGTACAATGTCATGAACCTCCGTCCATAGTTCATCAGGCACTCTGTCTATCAGATCTAGTCTCTTAAATCTATATTTCACTTCCACTGTATAGTCATAAGGGATTTGATTTAGGTCATACCTGTATGTCTAGTGGTTTTCTCCACATTCTTCAATTTCAGTCTGAATTTGGCAATAAGGAGTTCATAATCTGAGTCACAGTCAGCTCCTGGTCTTGTTTTTGCTGACTGTATAGAGCTTCTCCATCTTTGGCTGCAAAGAATATAATCAATCTGATTTCGGTGTCGACCATCTGGTGATGTCCATGTGTAGCGTCTTCTCATGTGTTGTTGGAAGAGGGTGTTTGCTATGATCAGTGCATTCTCTTGGCAGAATTCTATTAGCCTTTGCCCTGCTTCATTCTGTACTCCAAGGCAAAATTTGCCTGTTACTCCAGGTGTTTCTTGACTTCCTACTTTTGCATTCTAGTCCCTTATAATGAAAAGGACATCTTTTTTGGGTGTTAGTTCTAGAAAGTCTAGTAGGTCTTCATAGAACTGTTCAACTTCAGCTTCTTCAGCGTTACTGGTCGGGGCATAGACTTGGATTACCATGATATTGAATGGTTTGCCTTGGAAACGAACAGAGATCATTCTGTCGTTTTTGAGATTGCATCCAAGTACTGCATTTCGGACTCTTTTGTTGACTATGATGGCTACTCCATTTCTTCTAAGGGATTCCTGCCCACGGTAGTAGATATAATGGTCATCTGAGTTACATTCACCCATTCCGATCAGGACTGGGCTAAATTTGCACCAGTAGCCACCACAGGTACAAAACCACTGAGAAGCTGGTATGCAGGAGTAAGAGGGGCAGTCCTAGCAGCTTGGTGGACTTCAGCTCTGCTGCTGTAGTCTCACAGCTGGTGCAAGCCGATGCCTCTGCATGGACGGAAGCCACGGGCAGAGGCTGTTCTTTTTTTCTGCCTTCACTTTTTTCTGCTTCTTTACTCACCATACTCTGCCAAGTAGTTTCCTATAACACCAACTGAGGCAAATTAAAAGCCAATCTGAATATGTTAATTATTTTAACATGAAGACTAAAGATTTTAAAGTTGAAAAACATGGAAACCATAGTTTTTCCCTAGAAAATAATTTTTGTCTTTTTTTTCAAACTAATTGTTACCAGACCCCTGCCAACAGCTTCCAGAAGAATTAAACTGAACATAAATCATTTATGAAAGGAAATCTAGTTTTGTAAATATTTGGAGTAGATAAAATGAAAGTAGGTAGAAAAAATAGAAATTTGTAGACTTAGAGATAAACAGAAGTAATTTTTTAACAAAGCCTATTTTACAGCAGAAATTACTATAAAGCAAAGTTTTTCCCCTTAAATTATTTCCTTGGAACAAAGTCACCTTAAGTCTCAATATGTTTATCAACAGAAACATTGATTATTTCAGCATTTTAGGAATAAACCAAGGGTAAGTAGGTCTTACATAAATGTTTATATGTTTAAAATAAGTATTTATCCTATAACATGGGCTTCCCTGGTGGCTGAGCAGTAAGGAATCCGCCTGTGATGCAGGAGACTGCCTGCAATGCAGGAGATGTGGGTTTGATCCCTGGGTTGGGACAATCCCCTGGAGAAGAAAACGGCAATCCACTCCAAAATTCTTGCCTGGGAAATCCCATGGACAGAGGAGCCTGGTGGACCTTGGGTCCATTGTATCCACTGGGTCGCAAGAGTCAGACACAACTTAGTGATTAAGCCACCACCACCTTTTTACATTCTCTAAATTAAAAAAAAAATAGTTGTATGATATTTTATCACTTGCATTACACCATGACTTATTTAATGATTACCTCTATTTTTGTTTCCAATATGTCACTTTTTCATTTAAAAAACAGCACTCTGATGACTATTCACATAGACAATTCTTTTACCCAAACACTCATAGTTTCAATCCCAAATCTACCTTTTACTATCTGTGACACAAAGAAAGTCACTTAATTTTTTTCAGGTGCAGTTTCTTTATCTGGAAGTGGGAATACAGTGACCATGTATGCATAAACATTTATATCTCAAATACTCATATGGATACTGTTCACATTGTTTGCTCTTCTGAAAATCTGCAGCTAAAAACATGGGCTCTGGAGCAAGACTAACCGCATACAGATCTCAGCTTTGCCACTGACTGGCTGGGTGACCCTGTTAATGTTCTTAACCTCTCTGTGTCTCCGTTTCCTCATGTGTAAAATGCAGATTACAATAGTGTCTTCTTCCGCAGCCTACTGTAAAGACTGGGAAATAACTGGCTACTCCTGGGCAGTTAACAGTACAACCGAAGAGGGTATGAGTGGATTTTTAAATAGTGAATGTTTATTCTGTTCCATTCAAAATAAACACACCAAACCTATACCTGTCCTTCTTTCTTGCCTCAGGGTAGAAATAAAGTCTTAATACTTATACCTCTAAGTACTTAAAAATGTAAGCCACTAATTTGTGACATACATTGAGTAACTATTTGTTGTGAACATTTTGTAAATAGCAGAATTCCTACATTAATTGCTATCTTTATGAAGAATGAACAAAACTCATAAGTTTGCCAGGATAAAAAAAAGAAAAGTCTCCAATTTAATGTGCTACAGTCTCCAACAAAGGCAGCAACCATTACCACCGGATTGAGAACTAAGGTGTTGGTAAGACACAGTCTACTGGCTTGAAAACACAAGATGGAATAACTGGTGCCAGACGAGGTCCTCTGCCATAAACAACTCGTGAGTGAGTGAGTTACCGTTGCTCAGTCGTGTCCGACTCTTTGCAACCCCATTGACTGTACAGTCCATGGAATTCTCCAGGCCAGAATACTGGGGTTGGTAGCCTTTCCCGTCTCCAGGGGATCTTCCCAACCCAGGGATTGAACGCAGGACTCCCGAATTGCAGGTAGATTCTTTACCAGCTGAGCCACAAAGGAAGCCCATAAACAACTAGAAAACTGGACAAAAGCACTAAACTCTTCAAATACTAAACAGCAGCTGGTGACTTACTGCGATCCTTGAGGGAAGGGAAACAAATGAGATGACCCCTGTTTCACCTCAGCTTTCCGCCTGGAGGCATATTATGGGCTGCTGCACAGGAACAGGGAACCCGAGCAGAGGCTGGTGATCTCGCTGAGGTAGAGAGATAGAGACAGTTGGTCAGGGAGTCTGAGGAAGCTGGGATCTGTGGGGCGGAGCATCAGAACACTCACAGAGAGAGTTCGAGAAACCTGCATAGGAGTACCCTGAGTGTTCAGCTGAGTATTAATCTGTATGTGGATGAGACTCTACAGGGTCACGAAGGTCAATTTCTGGCTAAAGAATAACTACTGAGGAACTGTAAATTGAACAGCTATGGCAGCTTGCATGAGACTAGGAGACATTTAAATTCTAATCTACCAGAGATTCCTCACCAAACCTGAAGGGCATTTAGTATAGAGACTTCAGAAGATCCCTCCATAGGAGTAAGGATAAATTAGCACACAAGAAGAGATTTTGGCCACCTGATGTGAAGAGCTGACTCACTTGAAAAGACCCTGATGTTGGGAAAGATTAAAGGCAGGAGGAGATGGGGGATGACAGAGGATAGATGGTATCACCCGACGCAATGGACATGAGTTTGAGTGAACTCCAGGAGTTGGTGATGGACAGGGAGGCCTGGCGTGCTGCAGTCCATGGGGTCGCAAAGAGGCGGACACGACTGAGAGACTGAACTAACTAACTAACTAACTGAGATGTAACTCTACACTTGCACTGTCCAATACAGTAGAATTTAAATTAAAATAAAATGTAAAATTTAGTTCCTTAAATGTACTAGACACATTTCAAGTGTTTACTAATCAAATGTGACTGGTAGCTACCATTGGAAAGTACAGATATAAAACATTTCCATCACTGCAGAAACTCCTACTGAACAGAACTTCTCTAGATCCACCTGAACAAAACTTAAAAATAAAGCCTCTAAAAGTTTGGGCTGATTCACATGTAAATTAATATACTCCAAAACAAATCAACCAAAAAACAAAACCTCAACATTTTTAAAAGGCCGATAAAAAACACAGACAGTAAATAATGTACTGTTTCAATGTTTATCATCCAGTCACAAAGAAGGGACGTGTAATACAAAACTAGTTCTGTAATACAAAACAGAAACATGATAGAAATGATGAAATTAATAAAGACTTTATCATAGCTACTATAAATATGTTCAAAGATGTAAAAGAAAACGCAACATAAAGAAAAAAAAAACTAGAAACATTTAAAAAGAACCAAATAGAACTTCTAGAGGTGAAAAATACAATACATGAAATTTAAAATGTAATGGATATGGTTAACAGCAGATGAAACATTGCAGAAAAACAATAAATCTGGAAACAATGGAAACTATACAAACTGAAGCAAAAGAGAGAAAAACGGTTAAAAACTGAACCAGAGTCTCAGTGAGCTCTGGGGCAATATTGAGCAGTCTCACATACATGCAACTGGAATCACAGCATGAGAAGAGAGGAGAAACAAAATAATGACTAAAAATATGTCAAGTAAATAAACATATAAGTCTACATATCCAAGACACTAAAAAAACTCCAAGTAGGAAAATGACAAAACCAAAGCTTATCAAATCAAACTGCAAGCAACTAATGATAAAGAGAAAATCTTTTAAAATCTCCAAAAAGACATTTATGAGACAAAGATAAATAATACTGAGTTCTCATCAGAAACAATGCAAGGCATGTAGAACAATGGAATGACTTTAATATACTGAGAGAAAATAAAAACTGTCCATTTAGAAACCTATATTCAGTGGAAATATCCTTTAAAAATGAAGGCATGATGATATTTTCAGACCAAAAAAAAGGGGGGGGGGGGTGTTTTTGTCACAAGCAAACCTGTACTATAAGAACATTAAAGGAAGTACTTCTAGGTTGAAAAATGATACAATATGGAAATTTGAATCTACATAAAGGAATGAATAGTGCCAGAAATATCAGAATGCAGGACTTCATTGCAGGGAAAAATGCTAGACTTTGGGACACTCTGCTAGGTACTCAGTGCCCTGTAACTTTATGTCAATCCACTCTCAGCTACTTGAGCCCACGAGTAGCATCATCACTTTGTGCACCGAAACTATGCTATAGATTTTGAGGGTTATCATCATTGTATCCCCACCAGAAGGACTTTTCAAGCTTTGCAAAAATGTCAGTTATCACTAAATAGAGGGAAAGTATTGCTGGAAATGAACGAGGACTGTTGTGAGTATATGCAGCACTCAAATTAATAGCACTACTTGGGAGGCAGATGACGCCTCATTCCCTCCCTACTCCCACCTGACAAAGAGCCTTTGCCCATCAAACCTTCCATGTCTTGCACCATTGCCCTGGCTTCCAAAGGCCCTTCTCCACTGAAGCTGACGCTGGTGGGGTGGGGAAACAGAAAGTCATGCATGAGGCCAACTTGTTTCTGAGAAGGTCACATCAGAGAGTCCCCTGGAGTAAAGTACTGAAGGATATCATTCTCAACCAAATTCAGGGAAGAAGAGGAAAAAAAACCAAAAACCACATACTGACAACAGAGAAAGCACAAGCTGCACCAAAATCTGGTATTTCAGAACTTTCCCCAAATATGTTGTTTATGAATGACCATTGTTCTGTGACAATCTCATTTCAACAGGCACCAGGGGTGTTTAGCTGGAGCAAATTAGCTCAGGCCTGAGTTGTTTACAGTAGAGACTTGATATTGGGAAAACAGACAAACTCATTTGTGAAAAGTATCATGTTAAATGTTTGAATTTCTGTATTTCTTTAGTCAAATTATAAATCACCATTGTTTGTGAAGGATTACATTGAAAAGGAGATTAAAAAAAAAAAAAGCTTTGTATGCCCTTAACAAGCTTAACCTTGCTTTTGTAGTGTAGACAAGTTAATGGTTACTTATTATGTTGGTGGTATTGTTTAGTCGCTAAGTTGTGTCCAACTCTTTGCAACCCTATGGACTGTAGTCTGCCAGCCTCCTCTGTCCACAGGATTTTCCGAGCAAGAATACTGAACTGGGTAGCCATTTCCTTTTCCAGGGGATCTTCCTGACCCAGCGATTGAACCTGCATCTCCTACATTGGCAGGTGGATTCTTGACTGCTGAGCACCAGAGAAGCCCTACTTATTGTGTACTATTTATTAATTCGGTGATAAGAACACAAGCCCCTAAAATGTTGCAGCTCAAGTCCTTTTCAATGCTACTTCTTTGCTAAGTTCAGTTCAGTTCAGCCCAGTCACTCAGTCGTGTCCAACTCTTTGCGACACCATGGACTGCAGCACACCAGGCTTCCCTGTCCATCACCAACTCCCAGAGGCTACTCAAACTCATGTCCATTGAGTCGGTGATGCCATCCAACCATCTCATCCTCTGTCATTCCTTTTGCTAAGAAGAGCCCTGCTTAAGATAAGCCCTTTTAGTAGCTGTACTATTGTTCTCCCGAATGTTGCAAATTAATAGGTGTGGTAATGACAAAAAAGAGCCATCTCAGGGAGATGGTGAAGGACAGGGAAGCCTGGCATGCTGCAGTCCATGGGGTCACAAGAGTCGGACACACAACTGAGTGACTGAACAACAGCAATGACAAGAGTTAAAGTTGTTTTTTCCTTTAATGAGCAAAATATAGACAAAAATGAAGCTTGAAAATGCAATTTTCAGACATGTTGATTCAAAGACATTAGGAATTATTAATATATAATCCCATTCCAATCATATAGTCCCGTATGTGAAACTCTAGTACATGTGACTTTTCCAAGATGGTGAAAAAAATAGGCTCCAATATACAGCTGGAGATATTACATAACAGAACAGACTACTTGGACTACAAAAAAGGGGTAAAACAAATGATGGAACAGAACTAGAGATCTCTAAGATGATGTCTTGGGAGAGATAAAGGAAACTGAGGCAATGTAAACTTGAACCCTGGAACCATAGTCTAGTTATCAAAAAGGAAGGAGAGAGCTATCTATAAGTGTTCTCTTGTGGATACCTCAGCTTGACTGGAACAAAACTTAGATTACTTAGTAAGTATATGGCAAATAGCAGGGGGAGAAGTGGAAGCAATGACAGATTTTCTCTTCTTGGGCTCCAAATTCACTGCAGATGGTGACTGCAGCCATGAAATTAAAAGATGCTTGCTCCTTGGAAGGAAAGCTATGATAAACCTAGACAACATATTAAAAAGCAGAGACATCACTTTGCTGACAAAAGTCCATCTAGTCAAAGCCATGTTTTTTCCAGTAGATATGTACAGATGTGACACTTCCTGGTGGTCTAGAGGTTAGGATTCAGGTCTCTCGTGGCCTGGGTTTGATTCCTGGTCAGGGAAGCCTTTCTGGGCTTCCCTGGTAACTCAGCTGGTAAAGAATCCGCCTGCAATGCAGGAGACCCCAGTTCGATCCCTGCGTTGAGAAGATTCCCTGGAGAAGGGATAGGCTACCCACTCCAGTATTCCTGGGCTTCCCTGGTGCCTCAGATAGTAAAGAATCCACCTGCAATGCAGGAGATCTGATTTTGATCCCTGGGTTGGAAAGATACCCTAGAGGAGGGCATGGCAACCCACTCCAGTATTCTTGCCTGGAGAATCCCACAGACAGAGGAACCTGGGGGGCTACAGTCCACAGGGTCGCAAAGAGTCAGACACGATTGAAATTATTGAGCACTAGCAAGATGTATGGATGTCAGAGTTGGACCACAAATAAGGCTGAGTGCTGAAGAATTAAGCTTTTGAATTGTGGTGCTGGAGAAGATTCTTGCCAGTTCCTTGGACAGCAAGGAGATCAAGCCAGTCAACCTTAAAGGAAATCAATTCACTGGAAGGACTGATGCTGAAGTTGAAGCTGAAGCTCCAATACTTTGGCCACTTGATGCAAAGAGCCAACTCACTGGAAAAGACCCTAATGCTGAGAAAGACTGAAGGCAAAAGGAGAAGGGGGTGGCAAAGGATGGAATGGTTAGATAGCACACTGACTCAATGGACATGAATTTGAGCAAACTCCGGGAGACAGTAGAAGACAAAGGAGCCTGGCGTGCTACAGTCCATGAGGTTCCAAAGAGTAGGGCGTGACCTAGAGACCAAACAACTGCAACCAGAGGAAAAGGGCTGAGAACTGAGTGAGTTACAATGGTTACCCAAGGTTTTTCTGTCTCTGGTATCCATGTCATTCCGCATGTCTGGGGCCACACTGGGACAAGAGGTATAGGAATGAACAATTCTGAGTCTAAATTATTAAACGGAATTGAGTATTTGGACACTGATCTAAGCACACATGTAACAGCATTTAGGAATATTTACTATTACACATATACCTTTTGAACAAGAGGAAGATAAATACAAATAATAGCTGAAGATATGTAAAGTGTCACTAGTATTTTTTAATTTTGTCTGCCTATTTGTATGTGCCACATGTATGTATAAATAAAAATGAAAAACTGTTCTTATGATATAACTCAGGAGCTCAATCCCCTAACCTCATTTTTCTCTTTAGAGTCTCGCCTAGTCAATGGAAAATTCTTCTGTCAAGGAGTATTTTGGTAACACACTCTATATACATACATACGATGGTGTGATATTCATTTAAAGATAAAATTCTGTAATAAACTTCAAAATTATTTTGTAATTTTTATACAAATAGAACTGGAAATGGAATATAGAGCTAACGGTCAGTCCTTTATTAGGAAACTCTAATGTTTATTTTTAAATTGCTATGAATCCAATTCATAGCTAGGAAAAAAGGCAGACAGAACATAGTTACATATAATATAACCCATTTTTTCTTTAAGATTCTGCCTTCACACTCCTCTGGAGTTTGGTATTTATAAATGGTCTCCATTTGGTTTCAAGTACTTGTGAATTTCAAGTATATCACATATAACTATGTTCAAACTTAAGTACAAAAGAAATCCCAAGATTAAAAAAATCTAAATACAGTTTAAAGTAAATTCATTGTTTCATTGTTAGAAAGTTTACTATATTCAAAAGCAACTAAAAGCTTAGGAGTCAATCTTACGACTAATGACGAAATTGCCCATGTCACTGGAATTTTTTTCAGCTTTCTATGGGAACAACAAAAACATGGCTGTTTCATAATGATCCAGTTATATTACATACAAAAAACATGAACCTAAATTTTTTAGTCTTAATTTAAAATTATAAATTAGCAATACATTTGTGGCAAAAGCTTAGTATAAATATATCTCGAATAATTACTGAATGTAGATACATATCTTTCAAAGTACACATAAGATAAAGATATTATAATGCTAATTTTAGCCTTAGAAACAGATCAACTTTCTAAAATACTTAAATTACTAAACACATTCTCCCCTATCTATACATTTTTCACCTTTCACTAGATCATGTGATATACACAATATATTTGACTTTGAAAGCTCTGTGTTCTTTCCATAATTTAAACTCTATATACCAATAAATAATTTTTAGCATAATGGATACTAAAAATTTTAAAGTATGAATATATTGCCTTCACTTGCTCAGTCACATCGGTCTTGTCCGACTCTTTGCGAGCCCATGGACTGTAGCCCCCAGGCTCCTCTGTCCATAAGATTCTCCAGACAAGAATACTGGACTGGGTCACCATGCCCTCCTCCAGAGGATCTTCCCAACCCAGGGATGGAACCCAGGTTCCCTGAGTCTCCTGCATTGTAGGTGGATTCTTTACCCACTCAGCCACCTGGGAAGCCCATGCTACCTTTGAGTCCATTTAAAAAAACATTTTGAAGAATACAAAAAGATTTAATAACTAGATTTAAGTAAAGACTTGGCATGAAGTATGACACAGGTCCTCAAACCTTAGAGACATTTGGCTACTATAAAGTAGCAGAAAGTAGCCTCATCTAGAAAGTAGCCTCCCAGTATATGCCACACTTTCCACCCCTACAATCAACACAATTATAATGGGAATTTGGTTTATAACTGCTTCAAAATATTCTAAAATGAATATTATCTTTTGCAGTGTCCATTTTGCAACATAGCAAGAAACAATTCAGACCTCACAAAAGCAGTAGCTATGCCTAAGCTTGAAAATATTGCCAAATTGTTTCAACTACATTTTCTAGTTCTACAAGTTGCACTACCAGGATGAAATAATAAGTTATTAGATCACCCTTTTAAAAATACATGAAAGAGAGAAGAGGAAAAAAATGGGGTCGGGGGAAAGGTACATAGGTCACCAAAGGTACTTTTTGTTCAGACCAGAGGCAACGCCTGTTAGATTAGTAATCAAAAATGAATTTAATCTTGCCTGGATGGGAGTAGAAGCCAAAAGGGTAAATAAATGACAGAGCCTAGGTGAGTACGATAGCACTGGGTTGCTTAGAAAGCTATTAGAATGAAACAACCACCAAGCAAGCTCTGCTTTAACAGAAGCTGCTCCTGCTATGTGTTCCCGCCAGTCACTCGTGTGCCTCTGCCAAATCAAAGTCACATTTGATTTATTCACATCCAAGTCTACTGCAAACAGACTTTGATCAATTACAATAATGAAAATGCAGACTGAGTCTCGTTGTTTTGACATGCTTTCTTGAACTTTCCTCCTGCATTTTCTCAAAACATTTCTAATTGCAAGAAGTTGATCTCAATGGTTCTTATTATTTGAGGGAACAAATTGTAAGGTTTGTTTATATTCCTTGCTGGCTAGGAATTTCTGGCATTGAGTTTTCTTTCTTTGAACTTGAGCCAGATTAATTATTAAATCTCAAAATGTCACTAAAATGAACTAATCACAGAGCTCAAGCCATTAACAGTTTTTGCAGGTGGTACTTCCCTTAATAAAACAAATGAACTTCCATATATATGAAAAAAACAAGACCTTTGAGCATAAAGACACAATTATTTAATTGAAAAAGGAATTTAGCAGTTAAACATTAATAAAAAATTAATTAGAGCCATTTAATATTAGTCCTCTTTTAATTGAACTGCCCTGGTGGGAGACAAAGAAAACCTTGCTCCTTGTTTGAGAAGTGGTAAAGACCACAATCCCTGGAAGAGAAAGTGATGTCAGGTCCCCATGGCTTTCAGGGCATGGGCTTTGACAGTGGGAGAGAAATGACAGAGGGGCTGAGCCCTGGAGGCTCCATATGTGAATGACTGCTAACATTTATTGAGCTGTTATACGCCAGCTGCTGTAGGGAGAAAAGAGGGCTTCTCCCCTAGGTTGGGAGGGGGAAGTAGTGGAGTTGTGTGAGAAGAGGTGAGACATAACTCAGAGAAGCTGCAGCTCCCACTGTCCAGAATCTGCCCTAGAGATTCGAAAATGTCACGGTCTGAGGTTTCCCTCCCCAGGACCCAGTGCAGGGATAATGGCCCCTGATGCAAGGGATAACAGGACCTGGAGTCCTGCAAGATATACTCATCCATTCATGCACTCTTCATGCAGTACATACACACTGGGCACCTACACTTCAAGGCCCTGGGTATGCAGGGGATCAAACCTGGCTCTGACTCTCATGCAGCTTCCTTGGGGGCAGAGAGGAGGGCAGGCCAAGGAAGCAGCTTGCTGCAACACAGACTTACGGAGGAGTCAGGGTGGGAAGAGCGGAGTTATGGGTTCTTTCCTACGCTCTCATTCACTCTCATTCATTAGCTCCTTCACACATTAAGAGCCCACTACCTTCCAAGGGTACAGTTAAAGGAAACAATTTTGACACTGTTGTTAAGGAACTCACAATCTAGGAAAGAGAGACAGGTAAGAAATTAATTAAATTTGCAATATGAGAAGTTCTGTGATAATATCAAGCAAAGAATGTTACCAGACGGCAGAAGAAAAGCTGGTGTTTTTATTATTATCCACAAGGTGGGGAGTAGGGGGTTAGAAATGACTTCCTAGAGAGGATAATGACTGAGTCTTAACAACTGGAATTAATCAGAAAACTGAGAGGAGGGGGCATCCTGGGAAAAGGTAAGTGCACCGCTCAGAGGTATGAAGGAGTAAAGCAGTACAGTGAATTCAGGACATCGTTAAGTAGTTCACACAGCACAAAGAGGTCAGAACACACCGACTTTATAATGTGACATTAGGACATTTAGATTTTACCCTGAACTATTATGACTTTTAAAGCAAGACTGGATTTCTGGACAGAGAGTAGAGAAAGCTCAGTTCATTTGAATTTCAGGTAAATAAACAATAATTACTCTAAGTATGTCCTAAACGTTGCCTGGGGCATACTCACAATTATTGTCTGGAATTTATATTTAACCAGGTGCCCTGTATTTCTTGGAGAGGGTCTTCCCTGGTGGCGCAGTGGTAAAGAATCTGCCTGCCAATGCAGGAGACGTAAGAGATCTGGGTTCTATCCCTCAGTCAGGAAGATCCCCTGGAGAAGGAAATGGCAACCCACACCAGTATTCTTGCTTGGGAAATCCCATGGACAGAGGAGCCTGGCAGGCCACAGTCCATGGGGTTGCAAAGAGCTGGACATGATTGAGCACAACAATACAACTACCTGTATTTTTATTTGTAAAATATGCCAACCATAGCAAGAGACTTAACATTTTAAAAAAGGTTCTGGAAACTGCAGAAAGTGAACTGGAGGGAAGGTGAGGTTGGAAGAGAGAAATCAGCAGGGTGCATCTGCAGAAATACAAGTGAGAAATCATCAGGACAGGAACCAAGGCAATGGGAGTGAGATGGACAGTAAAGGACAGAGTGCTAAGATATTCAGAAGAAGAAAGGGCTTGGTCACCAAGTATGTGGAGATGAAGGAGACCAGGGCAATCCCTAAGTTTCTGATGAAGCATGATGGATAATGCCACTAACCCGGTACGAAAGAGAGAAAAAGAGGAGTTCCATCTTAGACATACCGAATTTGACATGTCTATAAAATATCCTCATATTTTGTATGGAACTGTTAGCACCTTCTCAGCCAAACCTCCAAATCCTGAAGTGCTTTAGGACTCAATTCTAGCCCCACTTCTTTGTCTATACCTTCTCCCCAGGTAACTGTTTCCATATAGAACTGAAGAGTCTCAAATTTGCACTTTCAGGTGTGACCACTCTCCAAGCTCCAAAATCACATAGTCAACTATCTAACTGAAGTCTCCACATGGATGTCTAAGGGATATTTTAAATTAAATATATCCAAGACCAATGAGGCTCCAGAGGACCAGCGCAGGGTCACATCATTAGCTTAGACTTGAGATGGAGACTTCCATCTCCACTGTGTTCTTTCCTCTACTCATCATTGCCTTGTGCAGTTCTCAGCAGGCCCTGCAGAGTGCTCTGTATACAACGGGGCTCAGAAGCGCTGCCTCACTGCATTGTTCCCCCGATACCAGGCAGCTTTGCCATATTCCCCTTCTTCATGTGTTAAGATACAGACAAGCTCCAACGTGACACCCCACTGCACATACATGGTACATAGAGAGGGGCATGCTGCTAACAGGCAGCCCAGCGAAGTTAACACCATACTCTCAGAGTAGCCTTTCTGACATATCAAAGGCAAACCTGGGCAGGACCTGGGGAGGAGGAAGAGGCTGCTGGGATGTCCCCATGGTGGGAAGCAGCACTTCAGCTAAGCAGGTACATCAGCCTCCCTTACACAACTGTGTGCATTTACTAAAACTATTCCTGTTTCCCCTTACCTCCCACATCTTCCTAGCACTAAATCCTCCAAAATGTATCTGGAATTTTTGTGTAGTTCTCTCCATCTTCACTGCCAACAGCATTTCTTGCCCAGATTACAATAGCTTTCTAACAGCTCTCCTGGGTCCTCTATGATCTAATGTCCACGTAGAAACCTCTGATACTTGATGCCACTTTCCGTTAACAATTCTTTAACAGGTCCTTAGAACAAAACCCAAACTTGCTGATGACAGACATGGAGATACTCTGATCAGCTCCCCCTTCAAGAAAGGACTTGCTTCCAAGGTACAGAGTGTGTGGTGGGCAGACAGCCTCCACTGTGCAGGCATACCATGGCTTGTCAACAGATAGACATCTGTGTTGTTCCTAGTCTTTCACTACGCCATATTTTGCACCAAATTATGTATTTTCACCAGCTAATTCTGGGTAGATTTCTAGAGGCTGGATTGCTAAGATAGAGGGTAAACGCACATACACATTTCGCTATGTCAAAGAGAATGGGTTTCTGGCTGCCCTTTGTACCTCTTTCTTCCCTGCAAGCTCAGTGCCTAGAATACTTAGCATAGAATAGCTATTTAATATAAACTTGGAATTAGTGGATTTCGTATACGCATTTTACTAACTGCCGAATGAGCAGCCTAATTCTGTATTTTGCAGTTGTGTTATAAATCTAAATCTAAACTTCAATAGCTAGTTGTCAAGGAGAAATCATATTCCATGGTTAATAAAGCAAATTCTGATTCTAAGTGACTTAAAGCCCTTCTCTTCATATGCTAGAAATGCTTTAATAACTTGAAAAGTGAGAAAAGATAGGTACAAATTTATTTGTACTCTTGGGAGTTTACATTCATTAAAAAAAAATCAATGTAGTAAACATGACTCAATTTGTTCTTTTGAAAATTAATAAAGTTATTTCTTTCTTTTTCTCTGTATATCTTTTATCTGTCAACCATTAACTTAAAATATCAACACTCAAATACAAAGTTCTAACTTAGGAAGGCATTAAAGTAAGAAGGTTTAATAATAAACCAATTATTTTGGACTTAAAACACTCTTATCCCCTCAGAGAAACAGTTTTACAATAATGGTTATAGTCCCTGTCTAGTATATATTAAGCAATTTAACTAGAGTGTAGCATATTTGCAATAAAAAATACCACGTGATAGAATCACAGTACCACATGCACAGTGACTTGAAAGCTGGCTGCTGCCGTCTCAGAGGGACTGGTGATGCTGTCCCCTCAAAAAGGCAAGGGTGCTGTGACCCATGCATCTCCCTTCCTACGGAGCGACTGGAGGAGGCAGAAAGATGAGGACAGGCTTCAGAAAGGGTGGGGAGCGGCAGAAAGGGGGAGGAGACCACGTGGCCAACTAGAAACGCAGCAGTCAGATAAACCACGGCCACCGCACCAGCAACGGCAACACCATCCAATCCAGGCAACCGGAGTGGCACCGACAGACTGTTTGTTGGCTGTCTGTAGCAATTATCCTGGGAGCAGAGCGGAACTCCCAGAAGAGTAGTGACTGATGAAACCGTCCGAAACGATACGGAGGGAAGGAGGGACGATAGAAGGGAGGAATCACGGTAACCTCTTTTCTTCTAAGAGAGAAATGAAAATGCTAGGCTACTAATCAGGACTGTAGGGTGAGCTCTAAAGGTCAGGCAACCAGGTGAGCAGGTGGGGAAAACTCAACCGGGCATGAGTGGCAGCCCAGGAGCCAGGCTTCCTTTAGGCGTGGTGCCAGGAAAGAAAGAGGCTCAGGAGTGTCCACGCCTGCTGGGGACAGGAGAGAGAAGAAACAGGCAGGGTGAGAATTCTCACGGGAACTGCGGGAGGGTGGCAAAACGGTCACTGAGAAATAACACGGGGAAATGGCAGCAATGGCAAAAGGAAATCAAGGGCAGAGAAGGAAGGGGCTTCCTCAGACAGTCACCAAGATGATCTCAGCTGAAACTTCTCTTTCACTTTCAGTTATTAATATACACTCATTTGCTACGATTGAGCTCCTACTTTGAGTGGGGCACTGTTCTAGATCCAAGAGATACGGCAGGGGACATGCAGTTCCTGCTCTCATGGGGCTTAAATTCTAGTAAAAGGAGAGAAATGATAAACCAATGAAACACAGTGAATATAAGCTAAGTGGCAACTGCCTGCTATTGCCATATCCTCCTCATTTAACCACCATGCCCTTCGGGTTTACTAAGAAACAGGAAATTTGAAATAGTAAACTAGCAAAGGAGTAAACATTTTTAAGCTCATTTTCAATGTTCTTTTTCCCACTCAAAATCACTTTTTTCCCCTACAAAACTAACACATTTTAAACAAATACTGAAAATTAAACAAAAATCCATGAAGTCAAAAGGTAAATCTCTTATAATTTCATATTCACTGTTGAAAAGTCTGGAGTATATAATTATAGACTTTCCTCTATAATATATACACATCTTACAATATATATTGTATACATAAATATTATATTATATATTATTTATATAATTATATAAATAATATATATTTATATTATATATAAAATTATATAAATAATATATATTTATATTATATATATAAAATTATATAAATAATAATTATAACAAATATATATAATATACATGGTAATCTATATAATATACCATGTATATTATATATTATTTATAGTATATATTATTATAATATATAATATATAATAAATTATAGTTATATAACATATTATATATTATTTATATATTTAATATATATATAATAAATTATATATTGATCCCTGGGTTGGGAAGATCCTGGAGAAGGAAATAGCAACACACGCCAGTATTCTTGCCTGGAAAATCCCATGGACAGAGGAGTCTGGCAGGCTACAGTCCTTAGGGTCACAAAGGAGTCAGACATGACTTAGCGACTAAACCCATTATTTAACCTGTTTTCTTTTTAAAAATATTAAGCTGCCTGAGTTCTTTATTATTTTAAAGTTAACCCTTTATGACACAAATCATTTGCAAGTATCTTCTCCCGCTCAGAGGGTTGCTTTTTCCTTTTGTTGTGTATATTACTGTGTATATTATCCTTCACTGTGTATATTATCCTTCTTAATAGCTGCATGTGTATTTGTGCTCACTCAGTCCTGTCCGACTCTGTGACCCCATGGACTGTAGCCCACCAGGCTCCTCTGTCCATGTGATTTTCCAGGCAAGAATATTGGAGTGGGTTGCCATTTCCTACTCCAGGGTATCTTCCCGACCCAGGGATCAAACACATGTCTCTTGCATCTCCTGCTTTGGCAGGCAGATTCTTTACCAATGAACCACCTGGGAGGCCCTAATAACTGCATAGCAGCTAGTATTCCACTGCACAGAAGTAACATAATTTACTCAACCCCCTATAGATTGTTTAGGATGCTTCATATTTTACAATACTACAAACATTCTTGTATAAAATATGACATACTTGGCAATTATTCCTCAGGATACCTTCTCACAACCAAAACCACAACATCAAAAGGTTCCCATAGGACTTCGCAGGGGATGAGAGTCCACATGCTAGTGCAGGGGACATGGGTTCAATCCCTTGTCCGGGAGGATCCCGCATGCCTTGGAGCAACTAAGCGTGTGCATCACAATTACTGAGCCTGCACTCTGGGGCCCCTGAGCAGCAACTATGGAGCCTGTGTTGCAACCACTAATGCTCACAAGCCCTAGGGTCTGTACGGCCCTAGGGCCTTAATAAAAGAAGCGACCACAATGAGACGCCCCTGCACTACAAGGAACAGTGGTCCCTGCTGGTGGCAACTAGAGAAAAGCCCGCACAGCAATGAAGACCCAGCATAGCCAAAAAACCAGGTTCCCATATAGAGACGTCCCTTGATATCCCAGGGAAACTGATTCTAGAACCCTTGCAGACACCAAAATTTCTGATGCTCATCTCTTACAGTTGGCCCCCACATGAAAATGTTCGGCATCTGTGAATTCAGCCAACAGCAAATGTAATCCATGGTTGGCTGAATCCACGGATGTGGAACCCATGGATATGGAGGCCCAACTTTATTTGGAAAACTGATTTCTAAAAAGTCAGCATTAACTTACACCTACCTGTACCTATTGCGAATGAGAATACATGTTTTCCCACAACTTGATCAATACAAAAAGTCCTCTCTGTTTTGTATTTAAAAACCACCCCCACCTCATCTTTGTTTTGCCTCCAACCTTGTAGGATATTTTAGTGAAAAAGTAAAAATTTCTTATGCTGTCAAATCTGTCAACTCTTCACTAAAATATCTGGCTTAGTTGTCATGCCACTCACTCTTTTTCTTGCTTGTTCCTTTTTATTCTTCAAGTCTCAGCCTAAACAGAACTGTCACAGAGTAGCTTCCCTAAACACTCATTTAAAGAAAGCTGTCCCTGTTATTCTGTCTTTTTTTGCTTTTCTCCTCAGAGCTCTTTTTACAGTTTGTAATGACCAATTTTGGTAGCTGCTGCATGTCTGTTTTTCCCACTAGAGTGTAAGTTCCATAACACTGGAATAATGTGGCAACTGAGTCAGACAAGTTATATGTTATCTTTGAGGAAGTTCTTCTCATTCAGAACCTTGCAATATTGTTTCTGTGACAGTCAAGAGTGCATCCACATTCTATATCTGAACACTTTTTGATAGATCCAAAATCTATGACTAGAGTTCACTTTCAAAAATGAACACATACTGCATTACGAATTTAGGATTAAAAAAAAAAGTGTTGCAATGCTAGAGCACTCCAAAACTTAGGAACTGGTAACCTGGTTACTTCAGATATTTAGGCACAAGCTTCAGCAACAGTGAGAGTAAATTCTTTGAGCAGAATTGGTTAATAAGGATATAGACTGAAGGTTAGGATGGGATGTTTTGCCACTTGCTAGATAAAAGAGTTCACTTCAAAGATATGAGGGCTGGACCCTTTTCATTCTGGCAAGAAAAAACTCTGTGATACTCAGGTTAGATGGATTTTTATAAATATTCTGAAGAATGTTTCTTTCCTTTTAGACTAAAATATCTTTTAATTGTGGCAGGAATTAGTAAAGCTCCTATCTAGGAATTTTTAAAGAATACTTGTAGATTAAAAGTCTAATACAAATATAAGTTGAACAAAAGCTGAGTTCTATTTTCATAGTATAGGTTAATAGTGTTTACAGCCTATGTTATCATTTACTTTTGTTTCTTAAATTGAGAGGCAACTGTGACATTTTGTTGGGTGACAATGTAATATATTAATCTTCACTGAATATATCATTGGACTTACTAAATGCAAATATTTTTCCAATATGCAAATGAATATTGTCAACAAGTATTACTCTAGTGTGATAATATGTTTTGGCTTTTTATAATTATTGCATTGAAATTACTATGCAATGTAAATTTCTTGGCAAAAATACACATCTAGTGATAAAAATTTGGGAACCATTCAATAGAAAATCTTGTTAGTGATGGTATTTCAACAAATACATATGAATGAAATGTTTTTATGTTTCATGTAATTTGGTGGCCACAGATAACACAATTAGTCTGACTATGTGGGGGAGACAATTACTGAACCCCTATGCTTATTAGTCTTCACTAAATTATACCTTTTCCCTGTCAGAAGAAGAACGACTGTCACAACAAATAATTATCAAAAAGACAGAAATAGTTTGAAAGAGGACAGGGAAAAAAACTTTACTTTCCTCTTTAACATTTCACCAACTGTGCAATTCAGAAAACATTTCAACCTTGTTACTACATGTCAAGAATTTCATACATTAAAGATAAAAAGCAATTTTAACCCAATAAAAGTATTTAAGTACAAATAAAAGGAAAACATTTTTAATAAAAAGTAAATTAAATTAAAAGTATATGCAAAACTTGTGGCATATAAGTAAATAGCATTTCAACATCTTCCATCAGAAATGGACCTTTCTTTTAGTACTACCATATTTTGGCTTTTAGTATAATCAAGTTTCTAAGCTAATGATAATGACTGGATACACAACTTTGTGGAAAATGCACTGATTTGAAATAATATTTTCTAATGTGTTGGTTATTTATTATTATTGTAGCCAGGCTTTAAGGTTATTTAAGATCAAAAATAGAAAAACTGGCCCCTCACAAACAAAACCAGTCGTTTCTAAATTTGAATATATGCTAGTTAATATAAAACTAGCAACAAGCTTTCTAAACTTTCAATTGATTTTCTGTTGTTAGCTATTTAGATTCTTTGCACTTAAAATTTTCTCAGCTTTATTAAGGTATAACTAACAAATAAAACTGTAACATATTTAAAGTATGTGACATGACATGCATAAATATTGTGAGAGGACTCCCTTAACTGTGTTAATGAACACATCCACCACCTCAAATATTTAACATTTTTCTTTTTGTGAGAACATTTAAATTTTACTTTGTTAGCAGTTAAATTGTACAATACAGTGCTATCAACTATATCACCATGTTATACATTAGATCCTCAGAACTTATTCATCTTATAATTGCAAGTTGGTACTTTTTTTTTTAACCAGTTTCTTCCGATTTTCTACACCTCCCAGGCCCTGGCAAACACACTCTACTCTTTGTTTCTATAAGTTTGGCTTTAAGAAAAAAAAAAAAAAAGACTTCACCGGTAAGTTATATTTGTCTTTCTTTGTCTAGCTTATTTCACTTAGCATAATGTCCTGCAGTTTCATATGTTTTGTTGCAAATGACAATATTTCCTTCTTTCTCGTGGCTGGAAAATATTCCATTGTGTACATACACCACATTTTTTTGACCCACTCACCCACAGATGGACATTTAGGTTGGTTCCTAAGTGGCCCTCGTGAATACTGCTGCAAAGATGAGGTAATTAGAAATATCCTTTGAGATAAGGTTTTTGTTTCCTTTGAATATGTACCCAAAAGTGGGATTGCTGGGTCATATGGTAATTCATACCATAGAGTAGCCACCATATGTCTTTTGACTGGAGAATTTAGTCTGTTTACATTTTAAGTAATTACTGATAATTATGAACTTACTATTGCTATTTTGTTCACTGTTTTCAGGTTGTCTAGTAATTTCTTTTTCTCTTGCTATCCTCCTTTGTAATTTGATGATTTTTCTGTAGTGCTATGCTTTGATTCCCTTCCTTTTGTCTTTTGTATATCTACCATAGGTTTTTGCTCTGTGATCACCATAAAACATTTTGCATGTTATGCTTTCATAAAACATCTTATATTTATAACAGTTTTAAGCTGACAACAACTGCATATACATACAAAGCTCCACATTTTTACATTCCCCCTCAACATTTTTGTTTCCATTACAATTTACATTTTTACATTGTGTATCCATTAACAAATTATTGTAGTTGTCACTTTTAATATTTTTGCCTTTTAATCTTCACACTAGGGTTATAAGTGATTTACCTACTACTATTACAACATTATCAGAGAAGACAATGGCACTCCACTCCAGTACTCTTGCCTGGAAAATCCCATAGATGGAGGAGCCTGGTAGGCTGCAGTCCATGGGGTCGCTAAGACTCGTACACGACTGAGCGACTTCCCTTTCACTTTTCACCTTCATGCATTGGAGAAGGAAATGGCAACCCACTCCAGTGTTCTTGCCTGGAGAATCCCAGGGACAGAGGAGCCTGGTGGGCTGCTGTCTATGGGGTCGCACAGAGTCAGACAGGACTGAAGCGACTTAGCAGCAGCAGTAGCATTACAACATTATTCTGATTTTATCTACGTATTTATTTTATCAGTGGTTTTATATTTTCATGTTTTCCTTTTACTAATTAATATCCATTCATTTCAGCTTAAAGAAATTCCTTTAACATTTCTTTTACAGCCTGTAGAGTGGTGATAAACTCCTTCAGCTTTTGTTCATCTGGAAAGCCCATTTTCTCTCCTTCAGTTCTGAAGGACAACTTTGCTGGGTAGAGAGTTCTTGGCAGTATTTTTCTTATAGCACTTTGAATATACCATGAGACTCCCTTCTGGTCTACAAAATTTCTCATAGTCTTATGGGGGGTCCCTTGTGTGTAACAAGTTGCTCTTCCCTTGCTGTTTTTACAGTCCTCTCCTTGTCTTTAACTTTCGACAATTTAATTATGTGTCTCGGTGTGAGTCTCTTTGGATTTCTTTTATTTGGAACTCTGGGCTTCCTGGATCTAAATTTGTTTCTTATGCCAGGTTAGGGAAGTTTGCAGCCATTACTTTTTTTTTCAATAACTTTGATTTTTATGTACTGATTATTGAAGAAATTCACCCTACTTACATGTGAAATACAAGTGAGTTTACAAATGAAATTAAAAATCTGAATTGGTGGCATTTTTAGCTAGCACATTCTAAAGGGTTTGAGTTACTGTGTTTTAAAAAGGAAAATAACATGCATAATTTTAAGCAAATAATATTTCAGAGAAAAAACAGTATAAAGGAAATGTATTTTAAAAAGAAAAATACAGTATTTCAACATAAAGTACTTCAATCTAAACAAATACATTTTTGTGAAAGGCAAACCTCTACAAAATTTATTAATTTTGTACCAGCCATTTATTTGCAAAAAAACAGACAAAATTTAATTCTACTTCTTTCCAAAATTGATGATTTACCCAAGAACGCAGCTTTGAATTCCAAGGTTATGTTTCTTCAATGAGAAGTTAATTATAATTATTTATGTGGAATATTCATTATCTCGGCTATACAAACAAAGGTCCAAGTGACTAGGAGTCCAGTCCCTGCTAGCACAAAGAAGTCTGGAAAAACATTTCTTTGCCATATGTTCAGATACTGGCAAAAGGAGCTTTCTTTGTTGGTACTGTCTAATACGAAGGACTTTTCACCACTTCCCTAACAGACATTGTTACTGCCCCTGAAGTACAAATAAGTAATTTTCAATCTGAAGTTTTGGTTAACCAATTATCATTTAGGCTGCATGCACCTTGTTTTTCTTAAAATTATTCCACTGCATTTGCATTTATTAAACAGTCTATGCAGCAAACAACAAAAAGGTAAAAGCTAAAATTATCTCCTTAACTGATTTAACATAAATTAATCATTCATCTGGAGATATCTGATCACTTGAGCTATCTCTTTTAGTCATCACTGTGGATCATTCAGTATTTGGCTCTGATGTGAAAAGTTCAAATGCATCTTCTTGCACTTTCCCTTAACTAACAGTCACAATCATTACCTAAAAGCGTGAAAGTCCCTTCTATACTTTGGAACTAGGAATTAGAACAATGCAAATAAAACTGACTTTTAGAGACATTAATACTCACAGCAAACTTAATGATAAAAAACTTAATAGATCAAAAAATATATAGTGTCCATGGCCAATAACCTATGTTGTATGAGTATGTTTAGAAGAAAGTAATAACAAGAAACAAATCACTTAAAGCCTTTGGATAATAAAAATAAATGGAAAAAAAATTAAAAAAAATAAAACAAACAAAAAAAAGCCTTTGGAGATAAGAAGGCTATCTTGGGGACTTCCTGTTGGTTCAACAGTTAAGACTCTGTACTCCCAATGCAGGCGGTCTGGGATTCAGTCTCTGGTCAGGGAACTAAGATCCCACACACCGCAGCTTAGCTCACACAGGTAAACCCATGTGCTGCAACAGAGACTCAGCACAGTCAAAATAAACTATAAATTAAGAAGGAAAAAAAAAAAGGCTATCTTTTGAGTCATAATTCCCCAGAGGTGGGGGTATCATCCAAATTTCTCAACTTACCCTAAAAATTCCATAAGACTTCAGTTTAGAAAAACGGAGAGTAGTAAGTTAGGTACTGCTGCTGCTGCTGCTGCTGAGTCGCTTCAGCGTTTCCAACTCTTTGCAACCCTATAGACCACAGCCTGCCAGGCTCCTCAGTCCATGAGGTTCACCAGGCAAGAACACTGGAGTGAGTTGCCATTCCCTCCTCCAGGGGACTTTCCCAACCCACGGATCAAACCTGTGTCTCTCATATCTCCTGCATTGACAGGTAGGTTCTTTACCACTAGTGCCATTTTCAGTTCTGTTCAGTTGCTCAGTTGTGTCCGAATCTTTGTGACCCCATGGACTGCAGGACACCGGGCTTCCCTGCCCATCACCAACTCCCAGAGCTTACTCAAACTCATGTCCATTGAGTCGGTGATGCCATCCAACCATCTCATCCTCTGTCGTCCCCTTCTCCTCCCGCCTTCAATCTTTCCCAGCATCAGAGTCTTTTCAAATGAGTCAGTTCTTCACATCAGGTCAGCCATTACTTCTTTAAATAATGTTTCTGCCCCTTTCTTCTCCTTCTGGGATCCCAATAATGTGTGTATATTGGTCTTCATGATGGTGTCCCACAAGTTCTTTAAATTTTCTTCACTCTATTTCATTCTCTTTTCTTTTTGCTCCTCTGCAAGAATTACACTGCCCTGTCTTCAAGTTTACTGATCCTTTTTCCATGTTATCTGGTCTGCTGTTAAATGCTTAGGTTGAATTTTTCAGTTCAGTTACTATATTCTTCAGCTTTATGATTTCTGTTTACATTTACTGTCTCTTCTTCTTGGAATTCTCACTTTGTTCATACGTTGCTCTTCTGACTTTGGTGAGCATCTTTATGACTGCTATTTTGAATTCTCTATCAGGTAAATCACTTATCTCAGTTCATTAAGATTTGTTTTTGGTTACTTAGTTGTTCTTTTGTTTGGAACATTCCTCTGTTTCTTCATTTTTCCTTGAATCTCTGTGTTGGTGTTTACTTATTAAATAAAACGCCACCTCTCCCAGTCTTGACACCCTGGTCTCACGTGGAGGCTGAACCTCGTTAATCAGCACAGCCTGAGCTCCTGGTTGTCTCCCAAAGCTCTGTGACTGTCCAGGCCACCTTCTTTAATTTCAGTGGCTCTCAACAGTTGAGGCTGTGTCAAGACCTATCAGTGTCTCGAAGGGATAACTGTATTAAACACCCAGATGCTGGATGACTGGAAGCTGAATCAGGCAGCAGCTGTTGTTGTTCAGTTGCTCAGTTGTGTCCGACTCTGTGTGACCCCATGGACTGCAGCATGTCAGGCTTCCCTGTCCTTCACCATCTCCCAGAACTTGCTCAAACTCATGTCCATTGAGTCAGGGGTGCCATCCAACTATCTCATCCTCTATCGTCCCCTTCTCCTCCAGCCTTCAATCTTTCCCAGCATCAGGGTTTTTTCTAATGAGTCAGCTCTTCATACCAGGTGGCCAAAGTATTGGAACTTCAGCATTATTCATTCCAATCAATATTCATGGTTGATGTACTCTAGGATTGACTGGTTTGATCTCCTTGCAGACTTTATTTTCTTGGGCTCCAAAATCACTGCAGATAGTGACTATTTGCCATGAAATGATGGGACCAGATGCCATGATCTTAGTTTTTTGAATGTTGAGTTTTAAGCCAGTCTCTCTCTCCTCTTCACTCTTCTCTTTCACATTCATCAAGAGGCGCTTCAGTTCTTCTTTGCTTTCTGTCATAAGGGTAGTCTCATCTGCATATCTGAGGTTATCGATATTTCTCCCGGCAATCCTGATTCCAGCTTGTACTTCATCCAGCCCAGCACTTTGCATGATGTACTCTGCAAATAAATTAAATAAGCAGGGTGACAATATACAGCCTTGATATACTCCTTTCCCAACTTTGAACCACTCTGCTGTTTCATGTCCAGTTCTAACTCTTGCTTCTTGACCTGCATACAGGAGGAGTACGGTGGTTTGTCAGGAGGTAGGTAAGGTGGCTTGGTATTCCCACCTCTTTAAGAATTTTCCAGTTTATTGTGATCCACATAGTCAAAGACTTTAGGCAGCAGCTAAGCAGTTTCAAAAGTATGTAGTTAAGCTTCTTCCCAGGAGAAGCTAGCAGGTGGGTGTTATTCCTGTTTCCTGTAGCCGTGGGGTTGGGAAGAGAAAAGAGGGTGCTCCTGTGCTCATTAAGAGCTGCTTCTCTGTTTGCTATAGTCCTGTGGGGCTCATGAATGCAAGCCCCAGCGGCTATCAGAGCCAGGTGATTCAGTCATCTGTCCATTTTGGCAGCTGCTGCAAAAGCTGGGGCACCAGATGTATGTACAAGCTTTTTGCAGGGAGATACCAGCAACTTGGAGTGGTCTGGAGGGAGAAAGTAGATAGGTGTCTGCTGGTTTATCCGATGTCCAGGGAGGGTTGCCGCTGTCCCCTAGACAGTGTGCTAAATTGAAGCCTGACCCACAGGCAGCAACTTTTGAAGTATGCAGATAGGCCCCTTTCAGGGAAATGGGCATTTCTACCTGCTCCCTCTGTGGTGAGTATTCCTGTCCATTAACAAGCACTTCTTTGTTTGCTATAGTCTTGAGTGTCTCATGGATGTAAACCCAACTGGCTTTAAGAGTTATGTGTTTTGGGGGCCCATTCCTTAGGTGGGAGTCTTAAAATAAAGGGTGCTAAGGATGGCACCTACACCTTTTGCTCCTCAGCGGGCAAATCAAATGATCAGATTACATTTGATAAAAGTGATTAGCAGTAATCAGTTCTTCTAAAATTTAGATTGTAAAGAATATAACAATAATGAATAAAAGGAAAATTACAAGAAATTGTTTGGTGAGATAACAGAGAAAAAGTGTGAATCAAACAAACAAAAACCCTACTCTCATTTTAACTTCTTTAACCTTTTTCCTCTATGGAGGTAAACCCAGTTTTAAATGGGTCTTGTCTTAGTGACTGACGACATGACTCAGAAGGTTAACTACTCACAACTAATTCTGCACTTTTAAATATGCACCCAGTAGGTTATGATGAATCTCAGAAGACCCTGACCACAAGTATATCCAAAAATAATGAATAATAGCACTTTACTTATATACAACTTTTAAAAAGCTTACATATTCTGCTTTAAAAGTCAGATAAAGGTCAAAACAGCAGAAAATATGTGCCAAAACTAAGGTTAAACTCCGGCCTCAGCTTTGTACAGAAGTATATGAGAAGCAATCCTTTCAGACTGAGAAAGGTGGGAGGCTTGAAATTTGAGATACTACTTTTTTGTAAGACTCATTTAAAATCAATGTTTTGAGAACCAAAGATTTATAGCATAAACTAACAAAAATTTCTAGCACAATTAATAAATAAATACCTATAGTTAGAGATGCTCACTAGCTTATGGTTAGAGTATAGACTCTGGGGAGCTCAAAACACAGAAATGATTCACTTTCATCCTTACTACACTTTTCTAGAGAAGCATGGCAAATTTCATATTTTCTCAGTTTTCACAAAGGTAGAGATCAATACCAAAGGGCCACCCTGGTAGCTCAACTGACAAAGAATCTGCCTGCAATGCAGGAGACCCCGGTTCAATTCCTGGATTGGGAAGATCCCCTGGAGAAGGAAACGGCTACCCACTCCAGTATTCTGGCCTGGAGAATTCTGTGGAAAGACATGCCTGGCAGGCTACAGTCCATGGGGTCACAAAGAGTCGGACACAACTGAGCAATACCAAAGAAGGTACATAGAAAAGGCATCTCTAAGTGTCCTGCTATTGTGCTTCAAGTGCTTTTTTATATTCCTTTACTACGACAGTTAAGTGAAAACATCAGATACAAAGCAATAAACATACCAAATATGTGCCAATGAATACATGAGTAAATTAACTAGTTAGAAGTTAAGAGCTGTGCAGCCAGCCATAGGATTTGGGGTAATTTATTATTTCTAGGAAATATTATTGTTTACTAATTTTTAAATAAAACAAGGAAAAAATCAAGTAAAGTCATAGTGAATAGGCCAAGTCACAGTCACAAAAGTGCCCCAAAATTACACTGGCAGGTACAAACTTCTAAGCTTCAGGCAGTCCTGATTGGGGACAAGCCTGCTCTCTGGTCTGGTTAAAGGCAACCACAAATGAGTTAGGTAAGAAAGAGGTCAAATAACTGGCATAAAACTTGGCCCAACAGGGACCTTTCACTGTGGATGGTGGTAAACCCATTCAACCACATCTTTTCCTTTGGGGAGGCAGAAATGCTAGTAGGTAAATAAAGAATGGTACGTTGATGAAGCTCAGGATATATCCTTTCCAGTCTCGTAAACCAAAGATCTCATAGGACTATACCATTGAAGATACAAAGCTTCTGTGTCAACTTGCAATGAGATCCAGTTTCAGAAGGCAGTATGTGACTGTTTTTTCCTTGCAACCTTAAAGAATGAGACTAATTCAGTTTCACAGAGGAAAAAAGATGATACTAGAAATGGTTTACACATAATTTAACAGAGTTAAGATATCTAGGACAAACTGGTATGTACAACATACGTCTACAAAGAAATTATGTTACCTATTAAGCACATACTAGGTGCCTGATAAGTAATTGAATGAACAATAAAACCATAAGAGCATTAAATATTTAAAAAGGAATTCCCAAAACTAAACCACATTGATTCTTTTCCTTTTTTTATTGTTTCTTATACATATTGCCATGTAACTCATTAAGTGTTTTTGGTATTTTAGAATTTCAAGCATTTAATTTTTCAGTTTATTCTGAATATCTTATTTTTCTATCAGGGATCCAACATGTTCACTTAAAATATATGATTATAAGGTTTCACTATATTCTTTTCAAAGGAAATATTTCACATGTATAAATAAATGTGGTGGTGGTAGTTTAGCCACTAAGCATGTCTGACTCTTGCGACCCCATGGAATGCAGCCTGCTAGGCTCTTCTGTCCATGGGGTTCTCCAGGCAAGAATACTGGAGTGGGTTGTCATTTCCTTCTCCAGAGGATCTTCCTGACCCAGGGATTGAACCCGAGTCTCCAGCATTGCAGAGAGATTCTTTACCAACTTAGCTACAAGTGAAGCCCATAAATAAATATAGCTAATAATATAATATATGCCCATGTGCCCACCATCCAACTTAAGAAATAAAACACAACAAATATGACCAACTTAAGAAAGAAAACACTACAGGTATGACCACCATCCAATTTAAGAAAATAAAAACTAAAAGAAAAGAAAAGAAAAGAAAAACTACAGATACGACCAAGAAAATACTGTGACCCCTTGTCCACACTGGCCTTCCCCAGCAGTAACAACTACATGCATGTTTTTATACTTCTACTACATCTTTATAGATCCATAAACAAAACAGCAGTGGTTTTTAAAACTTTTATATGCTCATCTCTTAAGACTTTTAAAAACTATGTACCACCGTGCTTATTTGACACTTAAATAATGGCAGTTTATTGTAGATTGAATGCATGCTTTAAATATTTTTGTCAAAGATTTGGACTGCAGTTTAGTTTATTCAATTTATGGAAAATATAACCATATAACTTAATTGGCAAAACCAGTCCCCAATGTCAAATCCAATCACCCAAATCTGACTGTCAGAAAAAAGTCTAACTTAAATTTCAAATTCAAATAAATTTGCTATTATGTGTGCCCATGACAACTTTCTCACTTTTGGAATTTTAGTATTAAGAGAGATAATGGATAGCTAGGTAGACAGAGACACTATAAGGCATGGGGTCTTGCCATGAGTCTGTCACCTGGATAAAATAATGTGTTGCCCCTTTCAATAATTTTTATTGAAGCTTTCTGTTTTGTTCTACAAGAGACTTTTCCTCAGGACAGATTCTCCAATGTCTCTTTGTTTGGTGCCCTGATTTTTAAATTCCAAGGCAATACACCGTAGTTAGATTTAGGGTGGACAAGAAGTAAGCTTTTCTTCTGAAAGACAGATGATTATGAAAAAAGAAAGAAAGGAGTACTGGCAGACCAGAAGGATCTCCGGCAAATCTTTTTTAGGAAGAACTACTTATGAAAAGAGAGAACATGGAAATTAATTGCTTTAAAGCTATCCATACCTGTATATCCCACAGGAAGTCTTTGTGTACCCAGGGTACAGGTATCCCAGTTTGAAAACCACCAATCAACAGCAGGGGTTGACAAACTAGGATCCAGCTGCTGCCTGCCTTGTAAGCAAAGTTGGGTTGGGCACAGTCACACCCCCTGGTCTACATATCGTCCATGAGTGCTTTCAGAGAAAAAAATGGCATAGTTAAATAGTTGCAACAGAGATTGTCTCACAATGGCCACAATATTTACTATCAAGTGCTCTGAAGAAAAAACTTTGCTACCCTCATCCATCCGGGACTCGGTGATGGACAGGGAGGCCCAGCGTGCTGCGGTTCATGGGGTCGCAGAGTCGGACACGACTGAGCGACTGAACTGAACTCACCTACAGCACTGTGTGTGTGGTTTCTCAAATTCTTTCTTTAAATCAAAGTTACGTAAGGCCACGTCGTCCTAAAAGGCTTATTATGAAAAATATTATTTCCTTCTCCTGGGAAACAACTACTTTATATTCTTCTGGCTGGTATTAATAGTACAGGCCAAACCAGGGAGTCACAAGAGTGTTGACAGCTATCAAGGAGACTTTGTTACAACCCCTCCATAACATTCTTCTATTATCACTGCTTTATTTTTCAGTTTTAAGCATTATATATTAAGTTCTCATTACTGAAAATGAGGATTTATCCTGCTTCCCAGGTGTCTCAGTGGTAAAGAATCTGCCTGCCAATATAGGAGATGTAGGAGATGGGGTTCAATCCATGGGTTGGGAAGATCCCTTGGAGAAGGAAATGGCAACCCATTCCAGTATTCTTGCCTGGAAAATCTCATGGACAGAGGACCCTGGTGGGTTAAAGTCCAGTCCATGAGACCACAAAGAGTTGGACACAACTGAGCAAATGAGCATATCCTCAATATAGCTATAGATCAATATTCAATATTTATATTAGTATTATGAATAAACACTATCAACAAGTGAGTTTTCTGTATACTAGGATTACTTTTCCTTTTTCTACCCAAGGTTTTTCTTGGAGATAATGACATTTATTTATTTCCCACATACTTATCTGTAGTTCAACTTTATATGTTCAGTATGTATGTGTTCATTTAATCCCTTTATTTTTCAGAATGTACCTCTTCCTTCATATTTGTCTGAAAAACAGTCTGTACTGTTTTCCCTTCCCCATGAATAAAACCTCCAGTTTTCAACTGGGTAGATAAGTTGTATGGTTTTCAGACTTTCACAAAGGGAATTTAACAATGTCCTTTTCTTTTTCTTCAGGAGATTTAACACTGATACAATGCTATCATTTAATACATAGTTTATGTTCAAATTTAAAGAAATATCCCAATGCTATTAAGTTTGCTCCCCAATCAGGATCACATGTCACATTTAGTTGTCACATTGATTAGTTTTTCTTTGCTGTTCATTACACTGACATGACTAGCCTGGAGTTTCATGAGGTTTTCTGGTTACTTCCTTGTGAATTGATTAAGGCTGTTCATTAAAAAAATAATACACACACACACACACGCACACACACACACACATATATATACACTACATGAATGACGTCTTACTCTCACTGCATTATACAAAGAGGCATACGTGAGGTGAAGTCTGTTCTACTTGATACAACTTTTGGCTAACTGCTTAAGGTGATATGGTGAAATTTGTCCACTATAAAGTTACTTTTTCTTCCTCTTTGTAATTAATAAGCAATTTGTAGGGCACCTTGAGACTATGTAAATATGCTATTCCCCAACAAAATTTGATCCAATGGTTTTAATATCCACTAATGATTTTTCCTTGAATTGATTATCACAATGACAGTTGAAAAATGGTGACTTTCCAACTCTATTATTTCTTCTACATTTATTGGTTAACACCTAATTGCTTCTTAAACAGATTTTCAACCAGATTACTGTTTTTAGCATCAGCTTCAACTCCACTTTCAGGTTCCTGGCACTGCTAATTACTGAGCATTCTGGGGTTCTGTGGCTTAAACTGGGTTTCTTCTAAGTTTTTTTCTCTGCTACGAGTCATGCTTCTCAGATTTACTAAGTTTGCTAACATTTGCTCATCTGTTTTTCCAGTTTCTAAAACATTGTTACTGCTTTTGTGTCTTCAATTTTTCATTGACCTTGTAAATTTATGCTTTTAAAAATAAACCCTTTACTTTAATTTTCATTAAGCTCAAAAGGAGAAAGTAAACACATATGTTTAACTGACTAACTTTACTTAGAAGTCCATTTTTCTTTCCCTGCTTTCAAACTTTATATAAATGATAGTGCTTAGTCACTCAGACATGTGTGACTCTTTGTGACCCTTTGGACTGTAGCCCATAGACTCCCCTGTCCATGGGATATATCAGGCAAGAATACTGGAGTGGGTTGTTGTTTCCTTCTCCAAGGGATCTTCCCAACCCCGGGATCAAACCTGCATCTCCTATGTCTCCTGCACTGCAGGTGGTTATTTACCCACTGAGCCATTGGGGAAGCCCATAAATGGTATTGTGTCATATGAAACCTTCTGCAACTTGCTCTTTTTATTCAATATTATGTTTCTGAGATTTATCCATCTTGATACATGCATCTCTAGTTCATTCACTTTAAATGAATGATGTTATAACTCAGAGTATGAACTTGGTACAATTTTTTAATCCAATTCCACCACATTTCCAACAGTGACACTGTGAGCTTTCGGGTAGGGGGTCTGTTTTTCCATTAGAACATACACTCCCCATGTAAGTCTGTAGAAAAATAGGATTATATATGCAAAATGTTAATCCTAAGACATTTTGATTCTGTAACTTATAAAATGAGCTAATAATACTAGGCACCAAGAACGTGCTCAACAAATGTCAGTCACTTGGAGACAACAGTGAGATGGGCCTCAAAAATTTAGAAAGAAGAGTCCTCTCTGAAAGTTAAACTGCAAGATAGGCTGGGGCAGAGATATGAAAAGAGTAAAACAAAAGAAGAGCTGCAGGGCCAGCAACATTTGACCATAATATAACTACTGTAATAGCAAAATAATAGGTCAATTAGAAAAGAGAAGCAGAGAAAAAAGGGAATCACAGAAACAAATGCTGACAATCTATAAAAATACTGTTCATGGGAAGAAAAACCTTAACAAGCACGTGGCAATTTTTTTCTATTCCAAATCATAAGGCTATTCGTGTGGTCAGACTATCCCTATGGTGAGATGGACACAACAGGTGATTACGGGCCTGATGCAATTAAACATTAATTTTACTACTTAACTTTTCTCATCCAAATATCATACTCATATCCTACTGCTTTTTCCTATGCCAATTTAATTTCTTACTGTAAATTAATATACTGGAATTCTGGCAACACTTACAAACTCTCTTGTGCTTTAGTCGCTGTGATATCTTTCAAGAGCCAAATCACTTTGGACACGGACGAAAAATGAGTCATTGGAGCCTTCAGTCCAGATCTGAGAACATGGTCAAGTTAACAAGGTGCTACCTCGCAGCTCCAGCCTCTCCCTCGACTACAGTATCACCATGTAGCACCATTCTCTACTCGTTTCAAGAATCTCCTCTTCCTCTTTCATGGAGCATGCTTGTGGGCGTGTGTGCTCAGTCATGTACAACTCTTTGTGACCCATGGACTGGGCCCACCAGGCTCCCCTCTCCATGTGATTTTCCAGGCAAGAACACTGGAGTGGGTTGCCATTTCCTTCTCCAGGGGATCTTCCTGACCCAGGCATTGAATCTGCGTCTCTTGGGTCTCCTGCATTGTCAGGCGGGTTTTTTGTTTTTTTTTTTACCAGCTGAGCCACCAGAGAAGCCCTTCATTGAGCATATGTATTAAGAAGGAAGTGAGTAAGCTCTAATATTACCGCTTTCTTCTACTGTCTGTAAACCTACTGCTGAGTCACGTATTTTGTCAATACATTTATTCACTTTTTCAAACAAAAAATTGTGTTTCCTACTGTCCTGTCAGTATGAAAGGAGAAGCAATATTTCAAAATACTTGCTATATGTGGCTTCTAATAGGATATAGTTAAGACTATGAAAAGTTTACCTCATTAATTTTTGTGAAATGTTAATTCAACTTGTATTGAACTGATGAACAGGTATTGAATGATATTGGCAACCTGAAGTAAAATGTGAACTTTCATGAAAAAAAGTACAAGCAATGCTCAATTTCAAAATATATTCAGTTTCTCAGGGTTATCTTATAGTTGGCTGCTGGAAATTCTAGCTCTGTCATACAAACCATGTAATATACTTACATGGCATTGAGATTTTCAAGTCTGTCAATAAAAGCCTATCTAATAATGAATCAGGTTCTGTGTTAAGTGCTTATGATATATAAATGAATAAGACACAATCCTTGTGCCATACAGCCCATACTACAGTCTGATATATGAACAAATAAAATAAGTAATTATAATACTGAACTCAATGGCTTATATAAGTACATAAGGCAGTATAGCTATGTCAAGAAAGAAATGACTAACTCTGAGTTAAGAAGCTGGGAGAAAAGTTGAAGAAAGCACTATACAATTTTGTTCTTGTTTCTAAATTTATTTGTTTTTAATTGAAGGATAATTGCTTTACAGAATTTTTTTGTTTTCTGTCAAACACCAACGTAAGTCAGCCACAGGTGTACATACGTCCTCTCCCTCTCGAGCCTCCCTCCCGTCTCCCCCTCCATCCCAACCCTCTAGGTTGACATGGGGCCCCTGCTTGAGTTCCCTGAGACACACAGCAAATTCCCATTGGCTATCTATTTTGCCAACAAAGGTCCGTCTAGTCAAGGCTATGGTTTTTCCAGTGGTCATGTATGGATGTGAGAGTTGGACCATAAAGAAAGCTGAGCACAGAAGAATTGATGCTTTTGAACTGTGGTGTTGGAGAAGACTCTTGAGAGTCCCTTGGACTGCAAGGAGATCCAACCAGTCCATCCTAAAAAAGATCAGTCCTGAATATTCATTGGAAGGACTGATGCTGAAGCTGAAACTCCAATACTTTGGCCACCTCATGCGAAGAGTCGACTCACTGGAAAAGACCCTGATGCTGGGAGGGATTGGGGGCGGGAGGAGAAGGGGACAACAGAGGATGAGATGGTTGGATGGCATCACCAACTCGATGGGCATAGGTTTGAGTAAACTCCAGGAGTTGGTGATGGACAGGGAGGCCTGGCGTGCTGCGATTCATGGGGTCGCAGAGTGGGACATGACTGAGCAACTGAACTATAACTATCTATTTTACATATGGTAATGTAAGTTTCCATGTTACTCTCTCCATACATCTCACCCTATCCTCCCTTCTCCCCGTGTCCATAAGTCTGTTCTCTATGTTTGTTTCTTCGTTGTGCCTTGCAAATAATTTCATCAGTACCATCTTTCTGGATTCCATATATGTGTGTCAGTATACAATATTTATCTTTCTGACTTACTTCACTCTGTATAATAGGCTCTAGGTTCATCCACCTCAGTAAAATTGACTCAAATGTGTTCCTTTTTATGGCCGAGTAATATTCCATTGTGCATATGTACCACAACTTCTTTATCCATTCATCTGTCGACAGACATTTAGGTTGCTTCCATGTTCTAGTTATGCAAAGAGTGCTGCAATGATTTTAAAGGGCTTGTTAAATGAAATTAAGCATACACAGAAGAGCCCAGTTGATGGAAGAGATAGAAGGCATTCAACTTGGGAAAGAGCAAGGAGTACATTTGAAGGTAGGATGGATATAGCAAATACAAAGAGGAAAGCTAGAAAGTTGGGCTGGGCATGAATCAGGAAGCTTAAATAGTATTTCAAGGAACTAGGTTCTTTTGGCCAGAGCATCCCAAGAAGTGAGCCTAAAAACGGATTCCAAAAACAAAAAACAAAAAACGGATTCCTTCACCTTCAAGGTGGCCTATAACTGCTGAGTTATAGGGTAGGAAGAAACTGTCAGTTTTTTTAACATGGTTATATAATTTTCCTACCAATCAGCACTGTAATGGTTATATATGTGCATTTATTGTTGCTCTAGTTACGGCTACTGTCGATCTTCTAAATTTTAGCCATTTTCATAGATGCGTGATGGCATCCCATTATGATGACTAGTGATGTTAAGTATCTTTCCATATGCTTAGTGGCTATTCTTGAATCTTATTAAAGCCAATTCAAGATTTTCACCCCATTTTTATTAGCTTTGTTTTCTATCACTGAGTTGCAGTGGTTTTTATACAGTCTGAATACAAGTCCTTTGTCAGCTACATGTACTGGGATTATTTTCTCCCAGTCTGTTCCTTTGTTCATGTTCTCTTTTGATTTGAGCGTTAGTTTTTAACTTTGATTAGGTTCAATTTATCAATGTTTCTTCTTATGATGGTGCTTGCTGTCTCCTGCCTTTCCCAAAGTTGTAAAGATATCCCACTGTTTTCTCCTTTTTCTATAATTTTATTTCATTTATTTCTCGCTGTGCTGGGTCTTCGCTGTTATTCAGGCTTTTCTCCAGTTTCAGCGAGTGGGGGCTACTCTTCATTGTGGTGCACACGTGTCCCATTTTGGTTTCTCTTGTGAAGGGCATGGGCTCTCGGATGCACGGGCTTCAGCAGTTGCAGTTAATGGGCTCTAGAGCACAGGCTCAATAGTTGTGGCTCACTGGTTTAGCTGCTCTGTGGCATCTGGGATCTTCCCGGATCAGGGATCAAACGCGTGTCTCCTGCACTGGCACACAGATTCTTTACCACTGAGTCACCAGGGAAGCCATCCACTATGTTTTCTGGTAGAAGCATTATAGTATTAACTTTTACGTTTAGTTTAGGATCCACACCTTTAATTAATATCTGGGTATGATGTGAGGGAGGGATCGAGTTCAGCTTTTCCATATGGATATTATTCAAACACCACTTGTTATAAGGACTCTTCATTTCTAATGGTGTTCCTTTGTTGCTACTGCCAAACACCAGCTGGTTGTACACTATTTCTAAACTCTCTATTCTTTTCCATTTATTTGTTTATATATCCTTACACCAGTACCATGCTCTTAATTATTATGGTTTTAGACTGAGTCTTAAAGTCAGTCTTCTAATTGTTAGAGCATAAGTCCTCTGACTGCTGTCTCCTTTTTCATGACTGCTTTCAGCTACTCTAGGTCCTCTGAATTTCCATATATATTTTAGAATCAGCATGTTGATTTCCACCAAAACAAGTCTAATGGGATTTTAACTGGATTTTTACTTGACTGAGTCTGTAGAGAAGTGGTTCACAAAGTACAGGCTCTGGATCAGCAGCATTAGTTAGCATCACCAGGGAATGTGCAATAAATGCAAATATTCAGGCCTTACTCCAGACTTTGTGGATCAAAAACTCTGGGGAAAAGGTCCTGCAATTTGTGTTATAATAAGGCTTCTCTGTAACTGATGCATGACAAAGTGTTAAGAATTACTGCTGCAAATCAGTAGGTTCTGGGAGAACTAACACCTTAGCAATATTAAATATTCCAATCAATGAACAGATATATCTCCCCATTAATTTGGGTCTTCCTTAATTTCTCTTACCAAGGTTTTATAGTTTTAAGTCTACATGTCTTGCATATAGTTTGTTAAATTTATATCAGGGTATTTTATGCTTTCTGATGCTACTGTAAATGGTAATTCTAATTGTTACTGGCTACCTTCAGCCATGAGCCTGGGAGGCTACAGTCCATGGGGCTGCAAAAGAGTTGGACATGACTTAGTGACTAAATAACAAACCTTTAGCCACAGCCTATATGATATGGCAGAAGTCTATTTGGGGGTGGGAGTTCACTAACAGATTTGAAAAAAAGTAGAGAACTCAAATTACTGGCAGCATCTTAAAAAACTAGTTTCAAAAGCTATGCACTAACAGGAGGTTGTTTCCAATGAACTGACCAAACGTATTAAGCATGAGCATCTACAAAGATCACAACAAGAAGGACAACTCGATACAACGCTCTCCTGTAGTCTTGCCAAACACTTTATACATTCTTGACAAAAAGATCAAACATCAATATCTAGCTGCTGGATCCAGCTGCCAATTTGGAAGACAGAGGAACAGGAGAACATGTTGGATTACGCAGAGAACATGCGTGCATGCATGCTAAGTCACTTCAGTTTTATCCAACTCTTTGAGACCCTTTGGACTGCAGCCCACCAGGCTCCTCTGTCCATGGGATTCTCCAGGCAAGAATACTGGAGTGGGTTGTCATGCCCTCTTCCAGGGGAATCTTCCCAACCCAGGGGTCAAACCCACATCTCTTATGTCTCCTGCATTGGTAGGCAGGTTCTTTACCACTAGCACCACCTGGGAAGCCTACACAGAGAGCATAAGATTAGCAAAATCTAGACTGTGGCAAACGTTGGGTGGTTTCTTCAATAGATAAATCTGTCAGGAAATAAAAGTGATGGAGGAAGAACATATAAACTGGCAGAGACTTAAGTATGAAGTTTTTACAAAACAGGCCAAGTCTAAACTATAGTGTACATTTGGTTGAGAAGAAAGATTATTTAAACATGTGAGGAAATGGTTACTACAAAAGTCAGGGTTCCAGGTTGCTTTTGTGGGTAGGAAGGAGGTTGTATTGAGATGGGGCATATGAGTAGCTGGCAAAGTTGTATTTCTTGATCTGGGTGGAATTTGCCTTATAATAACCTATCATATTATATTTGCCTTATAATCAACCTTATAATTAAACAATCCCATTTAATTCTTGTGGTTTTCTGTATACATGCCTTATTTTTCTTGTAAATGGGTTTTTCCTCTCCCTTAATATGATATATGTAGAATCTGGGATTGAAAAGTTTGTAAGCTGTCATGGTAGAATGGTGTTTGGTGATGATACGAACTAAGGTATGGTTATGGAAGTGGTTGTTCTTTGAGCTAGGCATACAGGTGTGAGGACAAAGTCAAAGAACTAGACAGTGACAGAAAAAAAAAATGGAAGTCTAGTTTTAATCTCTGCCATCAGTGTGGGAGAGTGCTCTGGACAATAGCAAAGATAAAAATGATGAACAGGTTGAAAGACATCTACTTAGACTGCAAAGGTACTACACTCTCCTGGGCCCACAATATGGAAGAATATTTTAGAAACGATAGGGGAAAGATCCTACTTTCTTTCTATGCCTTGTAGGAAAATGGGCACAATCCACTTCAAGGAAAGAAGAGACTCACTATGTTTTAGACACAGGTAGATTTTAGTAGAGGTTCTGTGGTAGAGAAAATTCCTAGAACAATATTAAATGTGAATGGCAATTTGCTAATAAAAAAAAATGGAAATTCCTGAAACACAATGGAAAGGATCAGGAGGGAGAGAAAAGGATGTGTGTGTGTGTATTGGGGGCCCACAGACATGGGGGCTCTTCTGTATAAAGAACACTGCAATTAATAGTATATTTGAAAAGAGGAAACACAGGGCTCCTTTTCAGATATTTGAGAATGTGAGCACCATGGACGGAATGACTTGGTCTCACTGTTTTAACTGAAGCTTGTCTGAGATGATGGGATTACCTAACATTTACAGGAGTGGTGACTTAGGACTGATAATTGCAGTTACTTCCATCTAATCACTTTACATGTATCAATGTTTCCATGAAAGAAGGCTTCCAAAGTCCTGAGGATAGAAGAAGCACCCTTTTCTCTAAGAACAGTAGCTCTTATTATAGCCAACACAAGAAGGGCTCCTTGATCCATCCTTACCACTGGAAACCACAGAAGATACTTCTACATACTGGATCACACTGATTTTTTTCCCACTTTTATTCAGAGTAGGACAAGGCCAAGGTGGAAGCAACATATAAAGCTAGAAATAGGCTTAGTAATATGCTCACTTAGACCTTGGTCAGACAAACATTGATAGGGTCAGTCCAGGAGGTATGGAACAGTAAAGACAGGTATGCTAATTTACAGATTATCCTAAATTCTGCCTTGGAGTACCCACCTCTTAAAAAGTGTGGCCTGAGTATTGGAACTCATTTATGTTGTCAACAGGGTTTGTGACAGGGAGGGAAAAGAAGAATCCTCAATAGTAGAAGAAAAGGAATAGGCAGTATATTAATGAACTTGAAAACTTGCCTTCTATGAAATACATTTATCTCTTACAAACATTTTGCTACTGTTCCAAAATAAAAATTATGAAATAATTGTTGTGAAATTATGAAATAACCATGTTTTTTTCTTTTTTAAAAATCTATTTTCAGTTGAAGGATAATTGCTTTACAATATTGTACTGATTTCTGCCATTGAAATAACCATGTTTTAAAAACACAAATACCACAGCTTTGCTACGTTTTTCATTCTGCATACCACCAAAATTATGCTTCTAAAGCTTTTATTTTGGCTGCTCCATGTAGCTTGCAGGATCTTAGTTCACCAGTCAGGAATAGAACCCAGGCCCTGAGCAGTGAAAACGTGAAGTCCTAACCACTGGACCACCTGGGAATTCCCTATGTTTGCAGTTTTAAATACAGATTCAACTATTAGCTACTGAGTGCTACCTATTACCTGTTAATTGTATATTTTAAAGTTTCTTCAGCTACCTGATGGCATTAAATTTACATACAAATTGCAAAATTTTATAGTTTTATATAAAATTAAGGGCAAAAATAAACAGCATGATTTGGATAGGACCAAGAGATTCAGTGTTTCTCAACTCTTCCACCAAAGCATCCATATGAGAACAGAGAACTCCCAGAGGCCAGGGAAATGTTCTGATGCAAGCTGCTCTAAGTCCAAACATCCCCTAAAGTATTTTTATTTTGTTTTTAAATTTTTATCACTTCATTGTGCTCGCTTCGGCAGCACATATATTAAATTTTTATCACTTCATTTAAAATTTTATATAAATTTTGTTATATTCCATGATTTTTACATTTATTTTATTGTAAAAATGTTTGAAATTATTTTCTATGGAGTAAAATTAACATTTTGGAGAGGGGCATCATATATGTTTTAGAGGTTTCACGTATCTCTGAGAGTACAAACTCTCAACTGAGAAGCACAGCATTACAGACACATATGTGAATATTTTCTCGTGTATTCTTACCTCCATAGTAGGCGGAGTCTTTCTTGTTTTTCTGATCCAAGCTAGAAAGAAAAATAATAACTAAATGTAAGTTTTCTATAAACTGCACAAACATTTTATTTACTCACCCATGAAACAAATATGTATTAAGCACCTGCTATACATTGTCTTAGGGCTTCCCAGGCGGTGCTAGTGGTAAAGAAGCCGCCTGCCAATGCAGGAGTCATAAGAGGCGTGGCTTCGATCCTTGAATCGGGAAGATCCCCCAGAGGAGGGCATGGCAACCCACTCCAGTATTCTTGCCTGGAGAACCCCATGGAAAGAGGAGCCTGGCGGGCTACAGTCCATGGGGTCGCAGAGTCAGACACGATTAAAGCAACTTAGCATGCATGCATGTTTTAGGCTCTAGAGATACAACAGGGAACCAAACGTGTTCCCTCCTCTTCTGGAGCATATATACTAGTGAAGGAGCTACAGAAAAGAATCACCAAAACATATGTCAGGTAATGATCTGTGTCATAAAAAAATACTTGAGTGTGGGGAGACTGTCGAGGGGATAGTTTCATAGCTAAAATCACACCTCATAAGCATCTGAATTCAATTTAGTGTAAATAATGGCATATAGGCCAAATTATAATGCAGTAAATGACATTAAACTTATCCTGGTAACGTTAACCAATTATTGCTCAATATATAAAAGAATGGATGGAGAAAAGTTTTCATTTTCAGAGACTTCTCTTCTAATCTGTTGTAGCAAGCAGTCTATCTCCTATAGTTGGTATAACAGGCCTTAAGCTCCAACACTTGGGAGATGAGATGCACAGCAGAAGAGTTCATACTTGTTAAGTGCCTACGGGACGCGGGGCACTGCGTTAGATGCTATTAGCAACAGGAAGGGAGTGGAGGCGGCTGCCTCTGAGGAAGTGTGTCAGAATCACAAGAAGACATGTGATACAGTGCTTAGAAGAGCAGAGGCAGAATTTGGGGTTCAAATCCCCACTTAAGTACTTACTAGCTGTGTAACCTGAGGCAAATTATTTAATTTTCTACACATCAGATTCCTCATCTATAAAATTATAATACTAGTATCTACATTTTAAGATTATTGTGAAAGTTATATGAAATAATATATATAAATTCTTAGCTCAGAGTCTGGCATACAGTAAACATAAAAGTCTAAGTTTTTACTATTTTTCAATAAACCTGTATTTTTTTTCATAACAGATTCCAAAAAACAAAGATCAACAAAACTTGCTTGACTTATGAGGACATATGCTGATATACTGCAAGAAATATGGTCTTTGAAAAGTAGAAACTATTTTATCACTTTAGTTGGTTCAATCTTCATTACAAAATTGTGAAGAATGCTTATTTTATAGAAAAATTAAATAACTTTCCCAAGTTTACACATTAAGCAGTAGTGGTGGAATTTGAATCCACATCTGACCCTGTCTCTGGCTGCAAAAACCATCCGTGCTCTACTAAGCAGTTTCTCAAAGTTTATAAGCAACAAGCCAGGAACGCTAAACTAGGAAGAGGAATAGGTCACAACACTAACTACATGTCAGAAACTACGCATTATTAACCCCATCTTAAAGACTGGGAAACTGAGGTTCAGAAAGATGAAGCAACTTGCCAAAACTCACATATCTGGTAGGTAACAGACACAGAATCAAATGCTGGTTTAACTGGCTCTAAAATCTGAGCTCTGTCCATTCACCAGCCACCTTCTCTTCTGACAGGTTAGTTAAAGTAGCCTGCCTGCTCCAAGTAATAGTAGCCGGACCCATTCTCATGACAAGCCCAGTAGTGAATGACTGTGAGGGAGGAAAGAGCAACATTCAGTTGTGGGCCTGTGACTGGTTATTTCTCCCTGTTCTGTTCGCTCTGGCACTAACCCCATACATGTATTTTCAATACAGTACCCAGCGTTTTGCCTTCTCTATCTATTCCTGTTTCTGAACTTCGATCCCTGTTATTATCATCTGCATTCTCTTCTTTTTGGCTTCCAGCTCTATTTAGTTCATTTTTAGCCACAACTTGCACAGATTTTATATTCCTTTCTAGGCTGGAAGTTTGTCAAAGGCAGGATGTATCCATGGGAGATTTATTTATCTACTACCTAAATGCTTCGAAAGAGTAGGTACTTAAATACAGTTGTTGAATGAGTACTCCCACTATAAAAATAATCACTGTAATGGGATTTTGACCTGTATTAAAAAAAAATTCAGCTTAGCAATATCAAGATTCTTCTGCACAATCAAGGAAATAAGTAAGCTATGGAATTTTTCAACTGCCTCTTTATAGTCAAAATATTGTCTCTATTTATGGGTACTTTTCTCCCTAGGAAAGAGACTGCATTTAAAATAATTCACTATGAGCCATGTACCTTAAAAATGTTTTAAGCAATAAATATTCAGTTCTGATTTAGAGTAGAAAGTTAATTCAGAAAAGTCAACTGCTGGAGGGGGGCATTGACAAACTATAGACTGCAAGCAAAATTGTAACTCGTGAATTGCTTTTTATTTTTTATTTTAATGGCTGGAAAAATAACCAACAAAGAACAATATTTCATGACAGATGAAAATTACACAGAATTCAAATTTCAGTGTCTGTAAATAAGGTTTTACTGGAACACAGTCATACTTATTTATTTACATATCTATTATAACTTGTGCTACACTGGCAGAGATGAGTAAGCTGTAACAAAGACCATATGGCCTGCAAAGTCTAAAATATTTAGCATCTGGCCCTTTAAGGAAAAGTTTGCCAACTTCTGTGCTAGGGCTACCGTTAAGTATAATCCTTTTAGCAATAATTATATATTTTGATTTAAAAACATTTTCACATACTATCAAAAATAAAAGTCATTATTATTACACTTTTTTCACTTTGTTGTACACCTGCATCTAACACAATACTGTAAATCAACTATACTCTAATAAACATTAAAAAACAAAACAAAAAAACCCTCCAAAAAACGAACACACTTTTTATCTGATTGCTATATATTCTAGAGTCTGTGAACACTAGCACGGACATTAGATCATCCAAAGAAGTATAATGGCACAATAACGCACTGTCACTATGAGAAAAACAACAATTTGTCTTACTGATGAGTCTATCAAACAGAATTTTCAATTTTTTTTCATAAGGTTGAGAAAAGAAAAAATTCTTCAGTAGAATCCAAATCCAACAATCCAAAATTTTTTACAGATTTATTTATTTATTTATGGCTGCACTGGGTCTTCATGGCTGCATGCAGGCTTTCTCTAGTTATGGCAAACAGGAGCTACTCTCTAGCTGTGATGTGCAAGCTTCTCATTGTGCGGGCTTCTCTTGTTGCTGAGCATAGGCTCCAGGTGCACGGGCTTCAGCAGTTGTGGCTCGCAGGCTCTAGAGTGAGGGCTCAGTAGTTGTGGTACACAGGCTTAGTCATCCTGTGACATGTGGGAATCTCCCAGGACCAGGGATTAAACCTGTGTCCCCAGCATTAGCAAGCTTAACCACTGGATCACCTGCAAAACCCTCAAATAATTTTTTTTTAATTCCAAGGTAGATTAATAGGCTGAAGAAACTCTGATATGTGTTTTTCTAAACCCTACTGGTTTTGTATAAGTTTATACAATTCATTCATAGATATAATATTAAGTATTAAGGTAATATATTAATACAACCTAGACTATTCATTCTCATGAGACACTGTTTTCTAAGGAAAGATATCAGGGCTTCCTTTAACTTTGTTTTAAATGGTTCAAGGAAAAGAGATTTTTATTTAGATAGATACATGCAATTTCTGAAATAAATAATCCTACAATATTTATAATTCTACAATAACCAGATACTTGAAATGTCTTCTTGAGATGATGGTTGATGCCTGTTCAGTGTTATGTATCCAATAAAGGTTACAGCTGGAAATTTTCAATGTTATCACTCATTTATATAATCATCCCTAGTTTCCCAGTCACTACATACAGCAAAGGAAATGTCTTGCTGAAGGCTGGCAAAGGTTATAAGGAGGAAGGAACAGAAATAAGCACTAATATCAAATCATTACATTTCTTTTTTTTAAACTCAGAACAATCTGGAACTGAACCTCTATTCAATTACAAATTATATAATGATTTTGCCATTGCTAATTATATTTGTATGATGGATTCTGTATCAGTCTTCATTATAATGTAACTATTGTTTGAACAGAATATAGCAAGATAACTGGACAGTTTATGCCTTAAGATCCTAGCATTCTTTTACCAGTGTTCATTGGCATTCTCATCAGTATGCATGAGGTTTTCACTGAACTTTAATACTCTTACTGGAATATAACACACTATAATGAGTGTAAAAGTGAACATGCAAGTTGAAGTTCCCATTAACCACTAAAAAAGACTAGAAGATGCAGGCAGGAAAATACTTTATGAAGCACACCTTCTTCAAAATTCTGTAAGAACTGAAAATGGCTAATACACTTTTAGAAGTAGTATCAACAGGGGCTGAGGTAAATGAGACATTTATCACCAGATTCAGTAGGTGACCATTCAGAATGAAATTATAGGTTGACACACCGTAAAGAACTTATTAAAAAAAAAATCTGTATAAACTGTATAAAAAAAAGACAAAAAAAGACATGTTTAACTACGAAAATTCTTCAAATATATTATAAAATGAGTTATTTTCTAATTATTGACTCTAAAAAGTTTCTTAAGGATATTATTAGATTTAGCTGCCATAATTAAGTTACAAATTTTGTGATGTTCATGGCTATTATTGTTCTTTTTCCTTAATCAAGTTTATTGAGGTATAATTTACATACAATACAGTAAAACCATTTTAAGTGTGTAATTCCACGAGTTCTGACAAGTGTACACAACTGTGTGACTAGCACCACAATCAGTGTATAGAATATATCATCACCCTAAAAGTTCCCAAGTGTCTGACTACATGCAAACACCCACCTTAACTCACCCACAGCCCCCAACAAGTGGCGCTTTCTGTCACTGTTGATTACTTTTGCTTATCTACAATTTCATATAAGTGGAATCTTACATACTCTTTTGTACTCAACATAATGTTCCTCTGTTACTGTATACAGAAGGCAGACTCTGAAGGTAGCCTGACAACACCCACCACCTGGTGATCGTGTCTCTGTATGATCTCTTCTCCTTGAGTGAGCCCAAAACCTGTGACTTATTTCTAACTATGAAAATACGGCAAAGGTTATGGGATGCACATGATTGTATGATGATGTTACATAAATACAGCAATCTTTCTTGTTGAAGTCTCTCTTTCCCTTGCTGGCTGTAAGGAAAAAAGGTCATGTTGGGGAATATCATGTGGCAAGTAACTGCTGGTGACCTCTAGTAGGTGATGATGGTCTCTGGCCAACATCAATCAAAAAACTGTTTTGCACAGCCCTACAACCATGAGAAACTGGACGCTGCCAACAACTACACAAGTGTAAAAGTGGGTCCTTCCACACTCAAGCATCCAGATGAGGATGTGAGACAGGCTGGGACCTGCGACCCTTTGTTGCAGTGCTTGCCCTTGGCCAAATGTCTCCTCCAGCAACAAAATACAAAGAAACTATGAGGGACTAAAAATAACTATGTGCATGCACAGCTGGGGAAAATTATGAACAATAAGACATAAAAAGACCAGAAGAAAGAAAGGGAGCTATTGTTTAATAGGTACAGAATTTCAGTTTTAGAAGATGAAAAGAGTTATGGAAATGGATGGTGGTGACAGCTCTACAACAAAGTGAATGTATTTAGTACGACTCAATTGTACACTTAAAAATGATTAAGATAGTAAGCTTTATGCTATACATATTTTAACACAATTAAAGAATAGTGCTGAAAAAAATGGCTATTCATATCCATGTCCAAATTGACTGATACCTACACCATGCACAAAATATAATTCAAAATGAATCAGAGATATAAATGTAAAACCACAAACTCTAAAATTCTAGAAGAAATCACCAAAGAAAATATTTGTGAGCTTGGGTTAGGCAAAAATTTGCTACATACAACACCAAAAGCATGATGAGGCATAAAAGAAAAAATGATAAATCTGATTTCATTAAAATCAATAATGTGTCCTCTTCAAGCAGCACAGGGAAGAGAATGAAAACACAGACTGGGAAAAAATATTTGCAAATCACATGCGTGGTAAAGACTTGTATAGAGGACATACGAGAAATTCTTAAAAGGAAACAAATAGGGGAAAAAAGCCAACCAAATAAAAAATAGCTGGGCAAAAAGAAGAAGATGTGCAGATGGCGCAGCGGCTCCACTTAACAACTGCTATCAAGTGTAAATGACCCAAATGTCTTTCAGCTGGTGAACAGATTAAACAAACTGGTATATCAACACGATAGAATTCTACTCAGCAATAAAAAGGAATAAACTACTGATTCATGCAAGAACAAATGAATCTCAAATGCATTAAGCTCACTGAAAGAAAGCTGTCTTCCACTTCTACCCAAGATGGAGCAACAGGGACAAATGATATGAAATAGCAATTTTCAAGACTAGCCATTGAGTAATAAATACTGTGGTCCCTGAGAATGCAAAGTAAACAAGAATTACCCTTACAATTGCCTCAGCTCAATGCTCTGACAGTTTCTAGGCTGTGGCAAGAGGGAGGGGATCCAGCCAAAACCCACCATGCTATCTAAATTATGGAGATGAGGCTGAGAGTCCAGGGAGAACAGGGTGCCTAAAATTCACAGGATAGACTACCAGACAGGAAACTGCTACAGAGACTATACTCTGGATGGAGATCGGCAGAAGACCAAGTATTCAGCAGAGCACTGCTCAGTTCAGGTGAGCGAGGAACTCTGGACGTCAGGAAGAGAACCACTTGAAAAGGATCAGAAGGAACAGAACTCAGGATTTGCAAAGGGTCAAAAGCAATGTCAATTTCCACCACCAGAGTGGAAAACCTCTTTATCGACGGGGCAGAGTAGAGTGCTGAGAAATGATTTGCATCAACAGTGCAGAATTATTAGTTGTAGATTAAACTACGCTCTAGTCCCATCTAACAAATCTAAAAGTCAGCCCTGAAAGAATCAACCTGTTTCCCAGTAATGTAACTGTCTCAGAACAAAGCTCAAATATACATATATACACATACACACACACACGAACACAGAAATATCCACTATCCAATTAGGCAAAAAATTTAAATGTCTGACATCCAATCAGATATTGCCGAGCAAACAAAGAAGCAGAAAAACGCTTCCCATACTGAGGAGAAAAAAAATCAACTTACCCAAACCAACTGAAAACAGATACAGATGGTAGAATTAGAAGACAAGAACATTAAAACAGTTACAACCGCACCCCATATGTTCAAAAAGCTAAGCGAAAGTTTGAACATGTTAAGCAGAGACCTGGAGATACAAAACAGACCCATATCAAACTGGTAGAGATGAAAACTACAATGCCAACATGAAAAATACTCTGGATGGATGAATAGTTATTTGACATTGTGAAGGAAAATATTAGTGAACTTGAAGATACAGCAAGAGAAACTATACAAACTGAAACTCAAAGAGAAAAAAGCTTCTACAAGTAAACAGAACATCTGTGAGCTGTGATACAGCTTTGAGCAGCTTAACGCTGTGAATGGAGGACCGGAAAGACAGGACAAAGCAGAACACAGGAAAAATGTTTGAAGAAATGGTGGCCAAAATTCTTCTAAATTTGATGGAAACCAAATCAGTAGGTCTAAGAAGCTCAAGAAACATTAAGCACAAGAGATTATATTATGGTACATCATAATCAAATTGCTCAAAACCAGTTAAAAAAAGAAAAACTTTAAATCAGCCAAAGGAAAAAATACATATCACATAAATACGGATAAAGACAAGCATGACAACAGATTTCTCAACAGAAACCATGTAAGGTAGAATATGTTAAAACTACAGACAGCAAAGCAGCTATCAACCTAGAATGTTACATGCAGAGAAATATCTTTAAAACACCTTTAAAAATATATCTCAGACATGCAAAAGTTGAAAGAGTTCAACGCCAGTAGACTCACATTTAAAGAAATGTTAAAGGAAGTCTTATAGACTAAAAGAAAATAATTCCAGATGGAAATCTGGATCTCCAAACAGGACTGAAGAACATTAGAAATGCTAACAATATGGATAAATGTTATATTTCTCTTATTAATTAAACATCTCTAAGTGCTAGCTCACTGTTTCAATAAAAATGATGTAGACTGTAGATTATAACATATGGGGAACTAAAATACATAACAGTAACAGAAATGTTAGAAAGAAAAAATGGTAATATACTTCTATAAGGTTCTTGTACTCTGTATGAAGTAGAATAACTACATAAAGAAAGACTCTGATATGTTGAAGATGGTAGTCTACAAAACCTGAGGCAGCCACTAAAATAAGAAATCAAAGGAATATAGCCGACAACCCACAAAGGGAAATACAACTGAATCATAAACAAGCCTCAGAACTAGAAGGGGGGGAAAGATCAAGATGGTGGAACAGAATACTGTGGAGCTCACCTCCTCCAACAAATACATCAAACAAATGTGCACGTGGAACAGTTCTCACAGAATACTTACTGAACAGGGTCAGAAGATCTCACACATCCAAAGCTGCAAGAATGATCACCATGTAACAGGGAAGGATGAGAGAAAAAAAAGAAAAGAAATAGGGACGGGACCTGAGCCCCTGGGAGGGAGCTGTGAAAGAAGAAAGGTTCCTTTACCCTGGGAACTGCCTTCAACAGCTGGGAGGTCAGCCAGGACAGACAGGGCACTCCAGAGGCTCAGAGGAAAGTGCAGCCGCTGGCTTGTGGCAGGCAGACCTGAGAAGCACCAGCACAGATGGTCCTGACCACCTCACTGCACTACCCAGACCAAGATGTGGGTCTTCTGCTGGTGTGCACAGGGGCTGGGTGCTGAAACTCAACTTCAGTGGACTGCCCTGGGGAAAGGACTGGGGCTGGCTGCCCAGAGACAGTCTGCAGCGTGGCCCAGGCCTCCAACAGGGGTGTGCAAAAGGCAGGAGGCTGGCCGGCTGTCGCAGCCCCACCACAGCAGCCTCTCTCTCGCTCCTGGGTACTCACAGCAGGTGCAGCTCCGCCTCTAAGAGGTCTGGCAGTGTGCAAGTGCCTGTGGGCGGCCTACATGTGGAGGTGGGGTTGAAATCTGAGCCACGTCCTGGCGTCTTTGGAGGATTTACGAGCTGGCGCCTAGGTAAGCTCAGCACCCTCAGGACATCCGAGGGAATTACTGGTACTCCTGTGGGTGTGCAGGTCTGGCACTAGCAGCCGCAGGCTCTGCAAGTGTGCACACGTACAAGCGCAGATGGGTACTGGGCTGACCCTGCAACTCCCACAGTGGGGCCAGGTGTGAGAATACACGCAACTATGGCAGGTCCTCATGGGCTTGCAATGCAGGAGACCCAGGTTCGATCCCTGGGTTGGGAATCCCCTGGAGAAGGAAATGGCAATCTACTCCAGTATTCTTGCCTGGAAAACCCCATGGATGGAGGAGCCTGGTGGGCTACAGTCCATGTGGTCGCAAAGAGTTGGACACGACTGAGTGACTTCACTTTCACGGCGAGTCCTAGTACCTAACTTCAGCGGATCTGTGCCATCAGAGCTGTGTTGGTGGCCGTGTGAGCACTGTGCCTGAGGGACTTCTGGGCCGACTGCCTACATTCCAGTGGATGAGGAGGGGCCCAGGTCAGTGCCCACAAGACTGCACTTTGTAAATGTACACCTCAGTGACTGGCAACACCAGAGAATGCATGTCTTGGAATTCTCGGTAGCTCCTCTCCCAGTGAAAGTACTCTGGTCCCACCTACCTCACACTGTAATTCAGAAACGGACCTGGGGGCTTCTACTCCAACAAGTGGGGAGCAGATTCTGCCCCAGACAGGGCTGTGACAACCACAGAACAAAGAAGAGACCCCACTCAACATCCAGTTGCAGGCTCTGGTCCCCACAATACCGATGACATCCCCTATCAAGGGATAATGGCCAACACACACTGAGGAAAACTGTAGTAGGCATCCGTTCTAAAAACATCCCTGACACTGAAAAATCTCAGACTCACACTTAAAGACTCACACATTCTGAATACTGAAAGACTGAGATCAAGGTGGTGGCAAAGTTGGTTTCTTCTGAGGCTTTTCTCCTTGGCTTATAGATTGCAGTCTTCTCCCTCTGTCTTCACAAGGTCTCCCCTCTGTTCACACCTCTGTCCTAATGGACTTTTCTTATAAGGACATTAGTCATATTGGATTAAGACTTGTCCTAAGAACCTCAGTTTAACTTAATCCCCTCTAAAGACTGTCTCTCAATATAGCCTGAGGTGTGCTCAGTCACTCAGTTGGGTCCAACTTTTTGTGACCCCATGACTTTGTAGCCCACCAGGCTCCTCTGTCCCAGGCAAGAATACTGGAATAGGTTGCCACTTCGTACTTCAGGGGATCTTCTCGACCCAGGGATCAAACCCATTTCTCTTGCAAATCCTGGATTGGCAGGTGAATTCTTTACCACTAGCGCCACCTGAGAAGCCTCTAGTCTGAGGTACTAGGGGTTACAACTTCAATACAGAATCTGGGGGTACCCACTGTAGCTATAACATCTAGGAATGAAAGAGGTTAACACCACACAGCTTCTGAAGCTATTAAAAGAAAAATAAGATAATACTATGGTCCGTTTTATGCCAAAAAAATTTTGGAAACTTAGATGAAATGGCAGATTCTTTGGAAAATACAACCTACCAAAGATCATTCAAGAAGAAACAGATAACCTGAATATCCTGTCTAGTATATAAATTATGCCAAATTGCTTCAGTCATATCAGACTCTTTGTGACCCCATGGACTATACAGTCCATGGAATTCTCCAGGCCAGAACACTGGAGTGGGTAGACATTCCCTCCTCCAGGGGATCTTCCCAATCCAGGGGTAAAACCCAGGTCTCCCACCTTTCAGGTGGATTTTTTTTACCAGTAGAGCTGTACCACGGAAGCCCTAAAGAGGTAGTATAACTCGACACAAACTCTTACAGACTTGTGAAGAAGGAATACATCCAAATGCATTTCACGAGATTAGCATTACCCTGACACCAAAATCACAAAAAGACAAGAACAAAAGAATTACTAACTAGTATCCCTCAAGAACACAGATATAAAAATTTTAAACAAAATTTTAGATAACTCAAAAATATATTTAAAAAAGTAAAACATAAGGAATAAGACAAGACTGTTCACTCTTATCTCTTCCCTACTAGACAGTTTATTGGAGGTTCTAGCCAATGCCAATCAGTGAGCATAAAACAAATTAAAGAAATCCAAGTTGGAAAGAATTAAGAAAAATGTTTTATTCACAAACAACATGATCTTTTACATAGAAAATCTGATGGAATTATTTTTAAAAGGCTACTATAATTAATAACTGAATTTAGCAAGGTAATGGATACAAAATCAATATAAAAAGCCTACTGAATATTTATTTGATAATGAGAAATTAAACTTGAAAAATATTATCATTATGATAGCATCAAAAATATGAAGTGGTTAGGAAAAAATCTGACAAGAAATGTGCAATATAGGTACAATGAAAGCTACAAACTCTGATGAGAGAAATTAAATAATGCCTAAGTTAAATGAAGAGATATACAATATTCAGGCGTCAAGAGATCCTTGTTGTTAAGATATTAGTTCTCTGCAAAGAGATCTATAGATTCAACACAATCCAAACCAAAAGCCCAGGAGGTATTTTTACAGAAATTAACAAAGTGATTCTGAAATCCATATGAAAATACAAAGGATCTCAAATAGCGAAAACAACTTCAAAAAAGGAGGACTAACAGTACCTGATATCAAGACTTAGAAAGCTAAATTTATCAGGGAACTAAGGCCCTAAGTCAAATAGCTAGGAAGAACCTGAAGCCAGGCAATGGCCATCTTAGTGAGCTTGAAAATAGATCTTCCACAGCCTGACAAAACCATGTGAATGAGCTTCAAAACAGATGGGCCCTGAGAGAAGCACTGAGATGACTGCAGCCCAGGCCAACACCTTGTCTGCAGGCTTGGTAGAGACCCTAAGACAGAAGATCCACTTAAGCCATGCCTAGATTCCTGACTCAGAACTGTGAGATAATAAAAGTTCATCATTTTAGGCCTCTAATTTTGGGGGTAATTTGTTAAGCAGCAATAGATAATTAATACATGCAGCTATCCTATCATCTAATAAAGGAAATCACCATAAACTCTCAATAATTCCCAGCCAAGCAATTTGGTTTTACAGTAGGTCTGGAGACTTTGAATTGGGACATCAGTTGATTAGAGATAATTCTAGATTCATACAATCACAGAATATCAGACATAGGTGGGGCCTTAACGGATACTGAACCCAGCCTTTTAATTTGACAGATCAAAAACAGAGGTAAATCAATCTGCCCAAGATGACCAACATAATAAATGGACATTGGAGGACCTGAGCATAACTCAGGTCTTCTGATGCTGGGACATGCCCTTACATTAGTTTTTGAAGTTTATTTTGAAAATTATTGGTGGGTAGTCCTTTAAGGCTCCATCTGTGTCTGATGTTCCTGTGACTTAAGAAAAGCATGTTAAACAATTATTATTTATTAATAATAAAGCAATGAAAGTACTTTTATACTGAGATATTCACTATTATGTTAAGGATAGACAGGTATGGATTAATATATCTGGAAATTAATTTTTACCTGACTTTATTTTGAAATTTATTTTTTACATTTTAATGAGTATGTGTGGTTAAGTTTAACATTCCATTAAAAATAAATACTGGATCAGAACCTTTCTGTCTCTTCCTATTACACTCTACTTTGCATGTTTTTTTAGGGTTCTTATTAACAATGTTTATTATTGACAACAAAAGACTAGTTTAAACTTACCAAAAACAACAAAACAGGAAAAAGGAAGATAAACTGTGATCTGAATCAGAAAGATAAAGCTTTTGAGATGCTCTGTATAAGAACTATATATCATAACATGGATGAAACTTAAAGGGTCCCTGAAACTTTATAAGAAAGTTCAATAGCTAGTACTATACTACCTCCCACATCTGAACATTGAGTGTCCTTTATGTTTGGAACCAACTGCTTTGGTGTGCCATTTCATGTCTTTCTTTTTAAAATGGACTATTTTCAGCATGTCAGCTAAGTCCCCAAAATGTTTCTTCCTCGTGTAGTTTCAATTTAAAATACATTCATTCATCAAATGTTGATTGAGCTTGCACTTATTTTATGTTAAGTGCTGAACTAGGCCCTAAAAATATAATGATGAACAAGGTAATGACTATTCTAAAGAATCTTCAAGTCCAGGGAGAAGAGGTAGATATTCTACAGTGAATATTCTAAGACAGTATTCTACAGTGTGTTGTGTTATGTTTGGGGGGAGGCATAAAGTCAGATGAAAAACATTAAATGAATATACCACTTAGCACTAGGGGCTGAGGGGTGGGGTCGGAAAGACTTCCAAAGAAATTCATGTTTACTCTAATAATTGAAGGGTAAGTAGAAATAGGCCTCATCATTATGAGGTGGGCAATACAAGATAATATTAAGAGTAAAGACTGTGGAGACAGACAAAAGTGAGGGTGAAAGTTGCTCAGTCAAGTCCAATCTTCCCGACTCTGGAATCAAACCTGGGTCTCCAGCATTGTGGGCAGATTCTTTACCATCTGAGCCACCAGGGAGACAGATAATTTGGGTTCAAATCATGGCTATAGCTGCTCTTTGTATTTAGGGAGCTATTTAATCTCTCTGTGCTTCATTTGGAGGAATCAAAAAGGAATTTACACAAGTTATCACCACATCTACTGATCTACCTCTATCTAAGACAATATGCTCTACTTTTCTGCTATTCCTCCTGATGAACTTTGCATGCTCTTATCAAAGGCCAATTCTTCCACAAGTGTATTAGATTCTGTCCCATCTTGCTTTCTCAAGGTCTTTCTCCTGTGTCATTAATGCTTCCTTTTCAACTGGAACTTTCTCATCACTATTACAAAATTTGGTTACTTCTATTGTCTTTAAAAACACAATCCAATTCCTCTCAATTCCACTTTCCCACCCAGGTACACCCTCAACGTTCTCCTTTGTTTTTTACAGATAAATTCTCATAAGCATTACCTATACTCACTCTCTTGAAATTTTCCCTTGCTATTCTTTCTTCTAAAGGCTTTTCTTCCTAACACTCTACAGAACTATTTTTGTCAGGATCGGTGATCTGTTCTTCAAGCAAAGAATTAATTCTTGGTCCTCATTTGACATGGTTGATCACCTGTTTCTTCTTGAAACTTTTCCTTTTTTCCTCCTACTTTTCTGGCTGCTCCTTTTTGTCTTCATTGTCTCTAAACTTTAGAAAAACCTAGGGCTCAGTCTTTGAACTTCTCGCTTTCTTTCTTTTTTCTCTTTAATTCTTTTTTTTCAATTGGAGTATAGGTGATTTGGGGCCTCTCTGGGGGCTCAAAGGTAAGGAATTTGTGAGACACAGATTTGATCCCTGAGTCAGGAAGATGTCCGGAGAAGGAAATGGCAACCCACTCCAGTATTCTTGTCTTTCTTGTCTGCAAAATCCCATGGACAGAGGAACCTGGTGGGCTACAGTCCATGGGGTCACGAAAGAGTCGGCCAAGACTCAGTGACTAAACAACAACAACAACAATAGTTGATTTACAAGGTTGTCAGTTTCAGGTGAAAAGTGAACTTCAGGTGTTCAGTTATACATACACATATATCCATTCTTTTTAGATTATTTTCCCATGTATTAATAGGTTATTACAGAATATTGAGTAGAGTTCCCTTTGCTATATACTAGGTCCTTATTAGTTATCTATTGTATATACATAGTAGTGTGTATATGGGCTTCCCAGGACTAGTGGTAAAGAATCTGCCTGCCAATGCAGGAAATACAAGAGATGCAGGCTCAATCCCTGGATAAGGAAGATCGCCTGGAGGAGGGCATGGCAACCTACTCCAGTATCCTTGCCTGGGAAACCCCATGGACAGAGAAACCCAGTGGGCTACAGACCACGGGGGCGCAAAGAGTCAGACATGACTGAGCACATGCACACATACACACAGTGTGTATATGTTAATCCCAAACGCCTAATTTATCCCTTCCACCTCCCCTTTGGCCTTTCTTAACCATAAATTTGTTTTCTACATTTGTGGCACTATTTCTGTTTTGTAAATAAGTCTGTTTGTACTATATTTTTAGATTCCAAATATAAGCAATATTATATGATGTTTGACTCACTTCACTTAGTATGATAATCTCATTCATCTTGAGATGAGTATGATAATCCCATTCATCTTGCTGCAAATGGCATATTTTGCTCTTTTTATGGCTGAGTAGTATTCCATTGTACCACATCCTGTTTCTTTTTAACCACATCTTCCTTATCCATACATCTGTTGATGGACACTTAGGTTGCTTCCATGTCGTAGTTACTGCAAATAGTACTGAAACGAACATTAGGGTATTTTTATGTTTTTCTCCAGATATGTGGCCAGCAGTGGGATTGCTGGGTCATACTCTATGAACTTCTCACTTTCTATTTACATATGTCCTCTGTGATCTCATCCTATCTCCTGGCTTTTCATTACCATTTATATGCGGTCAACTTCACGTTTTATTGCCAGTCCAAACTTTTCCACTAAATTCTTATATACAACTTAATATCTGTACCTGGATATCTAATAGTTATCTCAAGCTTCATTTTCAAAACTGGTTTAGTTTCTTCTCACAAATTTGCTCCTCCCAGTCTTGCCCCATTCAGTCAACAGCAACTGCCCTTTCTCAGGTGAGGTCCAAAAGTTTAAGTCAGCACTGACTGTTCTCTCACTTTCCACATCCAGTGTGTCAGCAAATCTCACTGGCTTTACTTTTACAAGAGATCCAGAAAGCAACTACTTCTTTCCACTCACACTGTTACTCTGGTCCATGCCACAGTCAGCTCTTGCCTGAATTATTTCGAGAGCATCCTGTCTCTAAGGTTTGCTTATGTGCCAACCCCCTCCCCTGCCAGTCTCTCTGCAATGCAGCAGCCACAGTGATCCTGTTAAATGTAACTCAGAGTATAGAGTACTCTTTTCAAACCTTCCACTGCCTTCCAATCTCAGAGTAAAAGCCAGAGTCCTTACAAAAGGACTGCAAGACTGGGCGTCCTGTTGCTTTTCTAACCTCACCTGCTACCAGCCACACTGGTCTCCACGCTGTTCCTTAAAGACCAGAGCATGCTCCTGCCTCAGGGCTTCAGCCCTGGTTCTCCAGGAATGCTCCTCTGCTGCTTATCAGCAGGACCAGCTTCTTGCTCTGCCTTTATTCAAAAGCCAAGTTCTCAACAAGGCCATTTTTAAAAACTACTTAAAACTGCAAAACCCTCCCCAACACTCCCTACTCCCTTTATCAGATTTATTTTCTGGGGCCAATAACATACCATGTAGTTATTTATCTGGTTTATTGTTTCCCACTCCAGAATGTAAACTTCATGAATTCAGAGATCTTCAATAGATGTTCAGTATATAAACAGATGAAAAGGTTGAACCGTTTAACACATATTGTGGCAGAAAATGCAGCTTGTGGGAACCTGTACTCTACTACTAATAATTAAACATAATATTCATTTGGACCTGAAAATACTTTAGATTCATTTGTGGTTGACGTTATTTAAGTTTTTTCTCTTTCCTTTCCTGTATACAGTGTTTTGTGTATATATTTATATTTTACTTTACTTTTTCATGGCATGGAGTTTTATTTTTTTAATTTTTTAATTGAAGGATAATTGCTTTACAGACTTTTGTTGTTTTCTGTCAAACCTCAACATGAATCAGCCATAGGTATATATATACAAACCCCCTCGCTTTTGAACCTCCCTCCCACCTCCCTCCCCATCCCACCCCTCTAGGTTGATACAGAGCCCCTGTTTGAGTTTCCTGAGCCACACAGCAAGTTCCCGTTGGCTCTCTATCTTACATATGGTAATGTAAGTTTCCCTGTTACTCTTCCATACATCTCACCCTCTCCTCCCCTCTCCCCATGTCCATAAGTCTATTCTCTATGCCCGTTTCTCCATTGCTGCCCTGTAAATAAATTCTTCAGTACCATTTTTCTAGATTTCATATATGTGTGTTAGAATACAATATTTCTCTTTCTCTTTCTAACTCACTTCACTCATGGAGTTCTTATTTTTTACATTTAATTGATATGTAACACTATAAAAATAATTTTTGTTTCAGTGCTTAGATGATACATATATTTTAAGGGTATGAGCCACAGGACAGTTATGCTGAATTACTAGATCAGGACAAACCCATAAAAAGCATCAGAATTTCATTCTGATTTTCTGAAAGTCTCAAACACTCAAAAATGAGTCATTACCTATTTCTTTATTTCTATAAACATTTTAATTCTATATTATTATTGGAAAAATGATTAAAAATAGGTTCACTATAGGAAGGTGGGAGACATCATCTGAGAATTTCAAATGTAGCTTATAACACTGGAATCTGTTAAAATAAGAAAGCTCAATTACCCCTAGAAGTTGCCAGTTTATATTCTGTATTTCTTCAAAAAGCCTGTTTTTAAGTTCTCTTCTCATAGTTCTACTATTTTCATAGTTAATAAGGAAAAATAGAAAAGATATTTCCAGGGACATGTTTACACTTACATGCTGACATAAAAATAACTCAATGACGATACCTACCATGTGTAAGGTATTATACTAAACCCACTAGAAAACAAAGGGCTGACTGCTTACTGTGCATAGCTGTATCACCCAGGCAATTTATCTAATATTTCTAGAACTTAGATTAAATGGGTAAAACTGCCATGGCTACCTCATAGGATTATAGTGGTAAAGAACCTGCCTGCCAATGCAAGAAACACAGGAGACACAGGTTTGATCCCCGGGTCAGGAAGATCCCCTGGAGAAGGCAATGGCAACCCACTCCAGTATTCTTGCCTGGAGAATCCCATGGACACAGGAGCCTGGTGGGCTACATACAGTCCCTGGGGTCGCAGAGAGTTGGACACAACTGAGTGACTGAGCATATATAGTGTGCTATATATATAATGATTTAAAGCAATGGCATAATACCAGGTATACAAGTAAACACTTGGCAAATGTTAAGTGATATAAAAGATAGGCATGGGGCTTCCCAGGTGGCTCAGTGGCAAAGAATCTGCCTGCAATGCAGTGGTAAAGAATCTGCCTGCAATGCAAAGGAGTTGCAGGTTCGATCCCTGAGTGGGGAAGATCCCCTGGAGTAGGAAATGGCAACCCACTCCAGTATTCTTGCCTGGAAAATTCCATGGATAGAGGAGCCTGAAGGGCAGCAGTTCATGGGGTTGCAAAGAGTCAGACATGACTGAGCAACTGAACACAACTGGTATTTTAGTTAAGTTTTCTTTAGCTGCAAATAACAAGCAAGAGTTTTAAGTATTCAATATATACTTACTGAGCACTTACTATGTGCCAAGCACTAGGTTAAGAACTAATAAAGAAAAATGGAAAATTTATAACACAGAACTCAAAGGCAAACTTGCAGCTGAACATCATTCAGAAAGAAATGGAACTGGGAACTGGAAAGTTGCTGGAAACCTAGGAAATATTCTGTCTTTCTACACGCAGGGTTAGGAGCACTGACTTCCTTGCAGTTAAAAATCCACCTATAACTTTGCAGTCAGATTTCCATATCTGCAGTTCTGCATCAGCAGAATAAACCAACCAATGATCACGTAATGCCATAGCACGAACTTACTGAAAAAAATCTGTGTCTAAGTGGACCTATTTCAAACCTGTGTTGTTCAAGAAAAACAAACAAAAGCAAAAACAAAAACAAAACCTGTGTTGTTCAAGGGTTAATTGTTCTTCTCTTTGCAGACTGGTTTCCATTTTCTTCTTAGGAGATAAAGAGGTTTTTTTCTGTAACAAAGGTCAAGGGGTGGATTGAAGATAGTCCCCCAAAGGCTACCAAGTTCATAAGTTACTATTCCCAGTCATATGGAAACACTGCTATTATTTTGCTCTTTCTCTGATTTTTTACCTTACCGAGTACTGACAGGGATCAAGTGTCCATCGTTCTCTAAACATGGGGGCAACTAATTGTTAAGTTGAACAAATATTCTAAATGGCATTTAAAACAAGTATTATCCACAATTTAGAAAAGAGGAAACTAAGTCTGAGAAGTATGAGTTACTTTCCGATGTTCATGTGGGTTGTTGTTTAGTCATTAAGTTGTACCTGACTCTTTGCAGGTCCATGGACTGTAGCCCACCCAGCTCCTCTGTCCATGGGATTTTCCAGGCAAGAATACTGGACTGTGTTGCCATTTCCTTCTCCAGGGTATCTTCCCAACCCAGGAATCAAACCTGTGTCTCCTGCTTGGCAAGTGGATTCTTTACCACTGAGCCACCTGGGAAGAAATTCACATGGACAGAGAATGAAACAGAAACAGAATTCAAATCATGACGCTGGCAAGTTTAGGACCAGCATACAAAAATGGTGCCTCCTTCAATTCTGCATATACCGAGCTTTGCTCCCCTCACACTAGTCTGAGCTCTGCTAATGCTTCAGAGTTCTCACTGTTCCCTTCCTGAAATGTGACACCATCACAACTTTCAAAGAAATACAAAAGCTTAAAAAAAGTTTCATCAATTCAGATTGCAAAAGTTTTTGCAAAGAGAATGAACATGCAATTATGCACGTTCTTAATGATTTTATATATAAATAATTTGCTTTCCAGAAGTTACAACTAAAAGCAGAAACTTACCTTCCCATTCTGTTGGGATATCCCCCACTTCATAGTCTATTTCTCTTTTATTTGCTGCTTCTACAATTCTTTTCTCTCGAATAGTTTGTCCTGTAAGACAAAAGTGAGTATTACATTTTTAAAAGAACCCATGGCACAGTCAGAACTTTCCTGGTAGCTCAGCTGGTAAAGAATCCATCTGCAACGCAGGAGACCCTGTTTCGATTCCTGGGTCAGGAAGATCTCCTGGCGAAGGGATAGGTTAACCATTTCAGTATTCCTGGGCTTCCCTGGTGGCTCAGATGGTGAAGAATCCGCTTGCAATGCGGGAGAGCTGAGTTCAATCCCTGTTTGGGAAGATCCCCTGGAGGAGGGCATGGCAACCCACTCCAGTATTCTTGCCTGGAAAATCCTCATGGACAGAGGAGCCTGGAAGATTACATCCCAGGGATCGCAAAGAGTTGAACACTACCGAGCGGCTAAGAGCATAGCACATGACACAGTTGCTACTAAGAGAAGTATTTTCTCTTTAGATATTGCACACTTCCTCCTGCTGCTGCTGCTGCTAAGTCACTTCAGTCGTGTCTGACTCTGTGTGACCCCATGGACCACAGCCTACCAGGCTCCTCTGTCCATGGGATTTTCCAGGCAAAAGTACTTGAGTGGGGTGCCATTGCTTTCTCCGACACTTCCTCCTACAATAAGAGAATTAACAGGAAAAAGAAGAGATTTCATTTAGAATTAGGTATATCAGAAAAAGCAGTTTCTAAACTACTTCAGTTCAGTTCAGTCGCTTAGTTGTGTCGAACTCTTTGTGACCCCATTAACCGCAGCATGCCAGGTCTCCCTGTCCATCACCAACTCCCGGAGTTTACCCAAACTCATGTCCATTGAGTCGGTGATGCCATCCAACCATCTCATCCTCTATCGTCCCCTTCTCCTCCTGCCCTCAATCTTTCCCAGCATCAGGGTTTTTTCAAATGAGTCAGCTCTTCGCATCAGGTGGCCAAAGTATTGGAGTTTCAGCTTCAACATCAGTCCTTCCAGTGAACACCCAGGACTGATCTCCTTAAGGATAGACTGGTTGGATCTCCTTGCAGTCCAAGGGACTCTCAAGAGTCTTCTCCAACACCATAGTTCAAAAGCATCAATTCTTCGGCACTCAGCTTTCTTTATGGTCCAACTCTCACATCCATACATGACCACTGGAAAAACCATAGCCTTGACTAGATGGACCTTTGTTGGCAAAGTAATGTCTCTGCTTTTTAACATGCTGTCTAGGTTGGTCACAACTTTCCTTCCAAGGAGTAAGCATCTTTTATTGTCATGGCTGCAATCACCATCTGCAGTGATTTTGGAGCCCAAAAAAGTAAAGTCTGACACTGTTTCCCCATCTATTTGCCATGAAATGATGGGACCAGATGCCACGATCTTAGTTTTCTGAATGTTGAGCTTTAAGCCAACTTTTTCACTCTCCTCTTTCACTTTCATCAAGAGGCTCTTTAGTTCTTCTTCACTTTCTGCCATAAGGGTGGTGTCATCTGCATATCTGAGGTTACTGATATTTCTCCCAGCAATCTTGATTCCAGCTTGTGCTTCTTCCAGCCCAGTGTTTCTCATGATGTACTCTGCATATAAGTTAAATAAGTAGTGTGACAATATAGAGCCTTGACATACTCCTTTTCCTCTTTGGAACCAGTCTGCCATGTCCAGTTCTAACTGTTGCTTCCTGACCTGCATACAGGTTTCTCAGGAGGCAGGTCAGGTGGTCTGGTATTCCCATCTCTTTCAGAATTTTCCACAGTTTATTGTGATCCACACAAAGGCTTTGGCATAGTCAATAAAGAAGAAGTAGATGTTTTTCTGGAACTTTCTTGCTTTTTTGATGCTCCAGTGGATGTTGGCAATTTGATCTCTGGTTCCTCTGCCTTTTCTAAATCCAGCTTGAACATTTGGAAGTTCACAGTTCATGTATTGCTGAAGCCTGGCTTGGAGAATTTTGAGCATTACTTTACTAGCGTGTGAGATGAGTGCAATTGTGCGGTAGTTTGAGCATTCTTTGGCATTGCCTTTCTTTGGGACTGGAATGAAAACTGACCTTTTCCAGTCCTGTGTCCACTGCTGAGTTTTCCAAATTTGCTGACATATTGATTGCAGCACTTTCACAGCATCATCTTTCAGGATTTGAAATAGCTCAACTGGAATTCCATCACCTCCACTAGCTTTGTTCATAGTGATGCTTCCTAAGGCCCACTTGACTTCACATTCCAGGATGTCTGGCTCTAGGTGAGGGATCACACCAATGTGATTATCTGGGTCGTGAAGATCTTTTTTGTACAGTTCTTCTGTGTATTCTTGCCACCTCTTCTTAACATCCTCTGCTTCTGTTAGGTCCATACCATTTCTGTCCTTTATTGAGCCCACCTTTGCATGATATGTTCCCTTGGTATCTCTAATTTTCTTGAAGAGATCTCTAGTCTTTCCTTTTCTATTGTTTTCCTCTGTTTCTTTGCATTGATCGCTGAGGAAGGCTTTCATATCTCTCCTGGCTATTCTTTGGAACTCTGCATTCAAATGGGCGTATCTTTCCTTTTCTCCTTTGCTTTTCGCTTCTCTTCTTTTCACAGCTATTTGTAAGGCCTCCTCAGTCAGCCATTTTGCTTTTTGCATTTCTTTTTCTTGGGGATGGTCTTGATTCCTGTCTCCTGTACAATGTCACTACTACTACTGTCACTAAAACTACTTCAGAAATTTTAAATTTCCTACCACAGTATGAAAAAGTAATTTTGGCAGAATAAGTCTAGGTTTTGTGTATAGAAAAAGAGAAACCAATTAATTTGTAGGTCAATTAACAAACATTTTTATTAACAAAAAAGTGTTTAAGTCTTTCACACCCTGCAATTATACATAGGAGAGATTTCAGAGACTTCTGCTACTGCCTAAGGTAATCAACATTTTTGGCCCCACTATGGAAAATAATATGGGGGTTCCTTAAAAAATTTAAAACAGGGTTATCAAATTATCCAGCAATCCCACTCCTGGGCATATATCTGGAAAAGATGAAAACTCTAATTTCAAAAGATCAATGTACCCCATGTTCACAGCACACTATTTACAACAGCCAAGCTATGGAAGCAACATAGGTGTCTATCAGAAGATGAATGGATAAAGGAGATGTAGTGTGAAATACACTACACTGTGGAATATTACTTGGTCATAAAAATATTGCCATTTGAAGCAACCTGGATGGACCTAAAGATTATCATACTAAATTAAGTCACAGAAAGGCAAATATTATATATTAGTTATATATGAAATCTAAACAATAATACAAATGAACTTATTTTCAATACAGAAAGACTCACAGACATAGAAAATAAACTTATGGTGACCAAAGGGGAATGGGAGGAAATTGAGGAATTAATTAGGAGTATGGAATTAATAGGAATAAACTACTATACATAAAACAGATAAGCAGCAAGGATTTACTGTATAGCACAGGGAACAATATTCAATATCTTATGATAACCTATAATGGAAAACAATCTGAAAAGTATGTGTGTGTGTATATATATGTGTGTCTGTGTGTGTATTTATATATATGTGCATGTGTGTGTATATATGCATCTGAATCATTTTGCTATATACTTGAAACTAACACAATATTGTAAAACAACTATATGTCAATAAACAAAAACTCCTGATTATATCCTTTTGAAACAACTTTATCAAAATGATGGTCTCAAAACACATTTCTTTGTCATTGAAACTTTGATCCGAAAGAAACCAGGTAATTTTCTACATCCCAACAATTAACAAGTGTTCCTGACTATTTCAGGCAATGCAAGTTAAAAGAGAGAAGACACTGGTAGATAATGAGGGGAGGAGTATGGCTTAACAATGATCAAACCAGTCAGGGAGAGAAATCTGGGCCTTGCAAAATACTACTTTCTCTTCCCACTCCTAGGCCAACCTGACACTAATCCAAACAGACTAGGTGACATAATTCAAGGAATTGACTTTGTTCCCTGCAAGTCTCTCTCCTATACGACATGAAATTCTACCAATTAAAAAATTCCTTCAAGACTTTCCCTGCTGGTCCAGTGGCTAAGACTCCATGCTCCCAATGCAGGGGGCACATGTTCCATCCCTTACCCGGGAACTAAGATCCCACATCCCATAAGGAGCAGCCAAAAAAAAAAAATTTTTTTTTTTAATTATAGATAAGGAAACTTCTAGGAGTAACTGTGCAGGAGATAGGGAACTACAAAAGGGAAGCCTAAGATTACTGAGCGGCTAGTTTTATTTAGTAATAGTAAGTGAAAGGTTAGGATTTCATAGAAAAGCCATTAATGACTAAAAACTCTGAGATGAGGTCAAGGAATCTCTGCATTTTATTACGGACTCATTTAATCAGGCTGATTTAATCCTGAGGTTCTCCAAGAGGAGTTACCTTTTGCTTATCTTACCTTACCTAATAAACACACAGTAGGACAAGGGATCAGTAGTAAAGCTCCCAGGCTATAGGGAGAAGAATTAGGGTAAAAGGAACCTAGAACAATGACAGCTGCATTACTCTCATAGCAGAAGCTCAGCATATATACATATATTTTTACTAAAATGCTACTTGTATCCACATATATAAACACATCATAATAACAAGAGTTACCATAAATTTAGCATAGACTAAATTTACTGAAGTATGTTTACATGACAATTTTCAAAACATTTGAGAGTCAAAGTACCTGTGCCTTCATATAGTCCCTAACTTAATACTAAGATGTAACTATGTTTTTTTTAGCAATAACAGCACAGAAAATTATCGTCTAAAATACAAAATGCTAACAGATGGGCTTCTGAAAGTACATATATGTTCTATAAGGTTTTAAGTGTCCATCAATAAAATTGAGCATACGAGGAGCAAATGGAGAGGTCTACCATTCACAGCAACACCACTAAATGCATATACATGTATTATCTATACACTTCCTACCCTCGAGTTTATAAATCTCATTTAACCTAGCTTAAGAATTTTAAAATCAAAAGTCATATCTATTGATGTGTATATGGAAAGACAAGAAGAGTAATTCATGAATTAGTCGCTGATAATAGATTGACATCAAAGTTTTATGAAATATATATACACACCTTCAACAATACAAAATAAGGCCTTTAATTTATTGCATACACTCTTAGTAACCAGATATGGGTTTTCCCCCTCATATAAACTATTTTAAGACTACTCCATTCTTTAGAATAAATGCTATTTGTACAACTATGAACTGGGAATAAGACTTATGCTTTGTACTTAGTAAGAAATTATGCACAAATTGAACACTTACTCATTCTAATATGTTTTCATACAAGAGTTGTAAAGACAATCCTACGTATCATAGCAAAAAAAATTCCATCTAGTAAATGGAGTAAATATAAGTACTTACTCAAGTGTCCAATTTTATGATCTAATTTACATTTAAAAATTAACTTAATAACAAAGACATTAAATCTAATGTATGTAAGGGTTTAATAAGGCCTAATACAACAATAAACAATCAACAGTGGTATACTCCATGAATATTAAGTAAAACAATATAATTAATACTATATTTTATGTAATATTAAACAGTATTAAATTAAAATAGTCAAAAGTCTGAGTTTAGGTGGATCAATAGTGGTCAGTGGTATACGGATTTAAAGTCTGTGTGAGTAATAGTGTTGTGCTAAGTTGCTTCAGTTGTGTCTGACTCTTTGAGACCCTGTGGACTGTAGCCCGCCTGGTTCCTCTCTCCATGGGATTCTCCAGGCAAGAATACTGGAGTGGGTTGCCAAGCTCTCCTCCAGGTGATCTTCCCGACCCAGGGACTGAACTTGCATCTTTCAATAGGTGGGTTCTTTATCACTAACGCAACCTGGGAAGCCCAAAGTATTGTTTCCCAAACTTAAAACTTTGTTTTAAAAAATATGGAATCCATTTAGTTAAAAAGAAGAAAAAAGGCATGATTCTTTGGTATCAGGTAGATGATGGGTTTAGGTAAAAGATCTCATCTGGGTTTCTGGCACAGAGTATAAGGACCCTGGACACAGACAAGGCAAAGAAGAGCTAGAGTAGAGAGTCCTAAACTTCACTCGTTCAAAGTGCCTGCTTTGCAATTTTGGCCACACTTTTTGGTATTAATTCCCTAATATTTTTCTTTAATTTTGACTTGCTTTATTCTTCAGTATTCACTTTTACTTTACCCCACCTCCCCCCAAAAAACCCCAGAAAATCACTGACTTAATATACTAGTTGTATAGTGTTCAAACATACAAAAAATAGATAAGTATCTTTAAAATGTAATGGTTGTCTTTGTACCTTCTGAAGTCATCTTGAACACCAGTCTGGAGAGACAGGCCCAGTGGCACATATGTTGATACAGGGCATATGAATCAATATACCAGTAAGAAATTACTATGGGTAGGAAATGGCCAATGAACACTGAAGCATTGTTTGGATTGCGTTTACTCTTCATTGCAAAAAATCCTATGTCATGTACAATCTTAGGTTAGGTTCGAAAGAAGAAGGCAAAGATCTTAGAACTAGTAAGGGAGTGGTACTTGTCTGAGTATATACTTTTGAATAAGTCTGACAACATGCTTATGTTCTAGATATTCAAAAAATTAAATAAACACAGATGTGAAAGGAAATGAAAGCGAGCTGAAACAAATAATCCCAAATTTATTTCAGACTAAAAACACAACCACACTGAATGGGGAAAAGAAAAGAAAGAACTAGAGCAGGTAGCTTATGAACAAGGTATTTGCATACGTACCCTAAGTCTTGGGCAGGAAAAGACCTGCAGATACATCCTGAACTGTTTATAGTATCTTTGTTTTCTGTAGTGGTATGGGTAAGGCAATTCTGAAACTACTTTAGATACATGATTCAGCAAATGTGTATATGTATTAATGTTACTGGAAGCCGGGGTTCTCATTGTGGAATGATATATAGACATGCAATGGGAAAAGGCAAAAAAGACCAGGGGTCAGATTGAAACTCGAGATACTGGCTACTTATGATAAATAAGCTAGACATGTATTTGTACACAGACACATGTATTTTCACATATACATGTATATATTTTTCTGGTTCTATTTGCAGAAAGAGCCTAAAAGCAAAGGCCTTAGTAGCAATAAGGATTCCTAGTGCTCAAATCTTGGTCTCTATGCCATCATCCATCAAAAGAAATCAGGATTCCTCAGAAAAATGGTTGATTTCAGGCCTAGGGCAGGGTGGATTCAAGGGGAGCCTGGAACATCTTGCTATGCCAAAAAAACAAGAGTTTAAAAAAATGATGATAATAGGGGCCTGTCACAAGGACTTAAGAGCCAGCTTGAAGGTGCAGACACTGGCTAAATCTGGGACAATCTGAGCACCAAAATAATCTAGGAACTATAGATCAGCAATTGTCAAAGTGTGAAAGGGAGATCTGCAGGGTGCCTATGACCCTTTTAGGGTGTCTCTGAGGCTAAATTTGTTTTAATAATGCTAAGATGTTATTTTCCTCTTTTAATTTTTTCATGAATGTACAATGGAGTTGTCCAGAGGTTACATGATATGTGATATAGTAACACACTGAATGAGGAAACAGATATGAAAAATCCACCTGTCTTTTATTAAGTCACACATTAGGAGGATTTGCATATAAAACAAAGCAATGCTACTCTTTTCTGTAAATGTTTCTGTTTTGGAAAGTATAGTTATTTCTGATCAAAATATATTATTTCCATAAATATGTAATGGATTTATTAGGGTTATTTTTAATGAATTATTAAATACTTTTAAAACTCCATTTTAGTTTCAATACAATAAATATTAAATACATACCTTATAAACAAAGCTCTTTCAATAATTTTTAAGAGTTTAAGGAGCTTCTGAGACCAAAATGCATAAGAACTATATACCACTGAAAAGGAATGGAATCCACAAAGCCAAACCACTAAAAATATAGATAAACAGACGAATAAGTAAACAAATTGAGATTAAAACACTCTTGCTTACCACAGTGCCAAACAGGATATGTGCAGTAACTGTAACAGCTGGAAAATCATCATTTTGTAACCATCCTGATAAAGAATGGTTCTGGTCAGAATCATTCAGAGGAAAGGATTTTCTTTTGTTTTTATTTGGATGTAATTTCCCTTTCCTCTACATATAGGGTGTCCCTACACATTGGAAAGTTAAATAAAACCTACTTGGTTAGAAATTTATAACATTTCTAGTTTAGTACCTCAAATACTGCCTTCCTAGGGTCTCAGTGACCCTACTGATGAGTAAGACCCTTGACAGGTACCAGTCTGAGGCAGGTGACACCAATGGCCCAGAAGAATGAAACAGCAGACTTAGATGTTTCTCCTTACTTGGCCCACTGCTCCTTTCCAAATCCATCCACACAGGCTAGGAAAAATATTTAAGCAGACTTTAATCTTTAAATGTTGAAGCATCAGAACTCACAAGATATCTACCACAGTGGAGAAAAAGCTTCCTTCCATGAGTAACAAATCAAAGGAGGAGGCCTATGTTGGTTGTGGCCCACAGGCAGATGCAATCCTGGTGAAGGTTTTCAACCAGCTGTCTACTTCCAGCCCAATATTTCCCACTGGTGGAGCACTGCGAGGAGAATGAATGGAATTCAGAGGCGACTTTGGGGTGGAAAGAGAGATTGGGCTGAGTAAAGTGACATATCTCTGGGATAGCTATCCCCTTGAAAACAAGCAAGATTCAGGCCTTTGATGCCTGACAGGAGCCCCTAACTTGGAGGAATGGTAATGAAGCAGGCAGGATGGCCAAGTAAGATCTCTGCTGCCTGACTGATGTCTGGTCCTTTACCCCAGTGGCAGAGATCAGTGCAAACCAGGTAATAATTCTAAATCAGTCTGTGTGGTGATGTATAGAAGATTGAATTTTGCATACGAAAGGAGGCTTAGAAGTGTCAATGCATAATATATGAAAGTGTGGGCTACTGAAAGCCAAGACCCATACTATATATGTTAGATTTGGTACTTTAAACCTTGTTATTCTGAACTCTTGTACATTTTTAAAAAAACATCAATTAAGAGTACTAAATAAGAATCCTTACACCAAAAGTCATATTCCCATTTGACTTACAGCATAATTTGACTGAAGTTACTCAGAGGTAACATTTTTTTTTTTTTACTATGAACCTGCTATGTACCAGGCAACGTTTATGTGCCCTTGATATATTATCCGTTATCTTTAAAAGAATCTTTTACAGATGAGGAAAATGAGACATAAGGTGATTAGCTTACCCAAATAAACACAACTAATTAAAGTAGTAGAGCCAGTATTTGCCCCTAAGCTTTTTTTGGACTTCTAACAATAAGCATTTTCCATTTAACACTTTAAAATTAGCATTTACAAAGTCTGCACACAGTATCATTATAGATATCCAATTAAAAACTAACATTTTATTCATAACTATCATAAGCTATTATTTTCCCATAGTGATCAAATGAGGCATTCCTGCTTGAAAATGAGATGATTGTATAATTTGACATATTCTACATATATTTATGTGAGCATCAAAGACTATCTCAGCAGGTCTCAGCAGGTAATACTTTTTTAAAAGTAATTAAAGAGGCCTTCCAGATAAGATTTCAGAATTTTTAAGAGTGCCAACTAGTTCAATGAATTACCTAAAATCTTATTAGCTTCCCCATTCTTACAGGTTTCCCATAAGGAATCTCAGCTTCTTCAATCTTAGAAAATCCAAAATTATATAAAAATGCTTGGTTATTCTAAAATGCCTTATACAATATGGTTTAACTTTTCAGAACCCAAAAGCTGAAAGGTCTTAAACTATACCCAGAAAAACAGTGGAAAAATCGCAAGGGATCTACTTCCTTTATTACCATAAACATTTTGTGGCAAATTTATAGCACAACAATATTCTTTTGTTTAAATCTGACTTCATAAATTTTTCAAAGGCTGTAAATAACATTTGTAAAATTTAGGTCTGAGAGTAGACAGGAAGAACATCAAAATTTAAGACAAAAAAGATGAACCTACTGCCAATTTGTATCTGTGCTTTTCCACATGGACAATAAACTCTTATTTACTGTCTTTTTTTAGAGTTCCATAGTAATATTATATGCAGAGTACATCATGAGAAATACCGGGCTGGGTGAATCACAAGCTGGGGTTGCTGGGAGAAATATCAACAACCTCAGATATGCAGATGACATCATTCTAATGGCAGAAAGTGAAGAGGAACTAAAGAGCGTCTTGATTAGGGTGAAAGAGTAGAGAGAAAAAGCTGGCTTGAAACTCAACATTAAAAAGAGGATGATCATGGTATTGGGTCCTATCACTTCATGGCAAATAGAAGGGGAAAAAGTGGAAGTAGTGACAGATTTTATTTTCTTGGGCTTTAAAACCACTGCAGATGGTGACTGCAGCCATGAAACTTAAAGATGCTTGCTCCTTGGAAAGAAAGCTATGACAAACCTAGATAGCATATTAAAAAGCAGATATATCACTTTGCCGACAAAGGTCCATATAGTCAAAGCTACAGTTTTTCCAGTAGTCATGTACAGGTGTGAGAGTTGGACCATAAAGAAGGCTGAGTGCTGAAGAACTGATAGTTTTGAATTGTGGTGCTGGAGAAGACTCTTGAGAGTCCCCTGGACAGCAAGGAGATCAAACCAGTCAACCCTAAAGGAAATCAATCCTGAATATTCACTAGAAGGACTGATGCTGAAGCTGAAACTCCAGTACTTTGGCCACCTGATGTGAAGAGCTGAAACGCTGGAAAAGATCATAATGCTGGGAAAGACTGAAGGCAAAAGAAGAAGGGGGCAGCAGAGGATGAGATGGTTAAATAGCATCAGTGCACATGAATTTGCACAGACTCCAGGAGATAGTGAAGCACAGAGGAACCTGGCATGCTGCAGTCCATAGGGTCACAAAGATCGTACATGACTAAGTGACTGAACAACCAACAACAGTAATATTATAAGCAAGTAAAACTTGAAAATTCTCAAAATGTTATTCAACCAATAAGGTGGTTTAGTCCCTAAGTCAAGTCCAACTCTTGTGACCCCATGGATTATAGCCTACCAGACTCCTCTGTCCATGGGATTCTCCAGGCAAGAACACTTGAGTGGGTTGCCATTTCCTTCTTCAGGGGATCTTCCTGACCTAGGAATCGAACCCTGGTCTCTTGCATTGCAGGCAGATTCTTTACCGACTGAGCTACGGAGGGAAGTCCCTATATATTGAAGAGTCTATTACAATAATCTAAAAAGATCCAAAGTCAAAAGTTAAGTAGGTTTTCTGATTCTAGTCCCAAATCAGGCACATACATCTTAGAAATGTACTTCATTTATGTCCTTTCCATTACTGTGGAAATCAAACATTGAAAATAGTTGTGTTTTAAAAAAAATAAAGACACCTGAATATTCTGTATAAAATCACCTATTTTCCAAACTGCAAGGAATTTTTTATGCTCAGAAAAATGCAGTTGTAATTACACTTGTCCCTCACCCCCAAAAGAATTAATCATTAAAAAGAAAAATTCAAATGATGGATTCATGCTATTTATGAACATACATAATAATGTGTTCACTTTGAAGAGCTGAAAGAGAAGCAGCCTTCTGGTTTTGATTGATGTTTAGGAAATCAGTATTTTGAAAGTACTTTATTCATCTAATATATTCTACAGTTCTTTGTAAAGCTAAATTATATTCAATGTATAAAGTATATTTATATTGAGAATTTGAGCATTTGAAGAAATAACACAAAAAACTAACATTTGATGTTTCTGCTATAACTATCTCTGAATCATGACAGATGAGTTAAATGTCTTAAATACACATAAAAAGGGAAGGAAAATAAAGGAGGGTATAAAATTTTTTTAGCCAAATTAAACAGGCTTTAAGATATATTATATGGAAATTTCAGGTTTTAAAAAGACTATTCTTATAATGAGGAAATTTATGATTGACTGAAATTTTTTTTTTTTTTTCATTTTGAAGTGAAAGTTGCTAGCTAAATCAAACAAATTCCAATCTGGTAATATAAAAAGGAATAGTATTTTCTCCTCTCAAAATTAGCAAACACTCATAGTGTTGTAAAACAAATATAATTAAAGCATTTGATTTCCACTTGAATACTTGGGGCTGTCAATAGAGAGGTAAAGAGAGAAACTGAAGGAATTAATTTTTGAAAGTGGCAAATATTATTAAAATTTAGAGAATTATTAAACTATGCTATACCACTTGCAAAGCCTGGGACTACCTCAAATTTTATTTTCAGATTTGAAAGGTAGATGACATGGCTGATCATTTGATTAATTTCTAGACCCAAACAGTTTCACAGAAATCAAATAGTTCTTGGCTATCCCTCAAAGATCATAAAAGCATCAAGGGCTGCACTGTTAGCTACCATGACTAATTCACAAAACAGATGATAATTTTAAATATGGATAATTTAGTGAAAATAGAGTATATTTTGTGATGCATTAGTCTTAATTTTGATATATATATATTGAGTTATTAGCCCATGAAATTACTAATATCCTTCATTAATCTAGTTTGGTTAATATCAGGCACTACTTATAAATGAATAGAAATATATTCTGATGTAGAAAGAGACCACATATATTCATCTAATGAAACATGATATATCCATCTATTTAACAGGAACTATACTAGTACTTGTGAACCAGATTTCTGAGTACAAAAACTGGGCTCAGTTGGTAAGAGACTGAGGTGTCAATAATTTTCAAACTCCTGTGTTTAAAAATACCTTCTTTAGTAGGTGAATTTATGAAACTACTCAAAGCAGAGCTTCTCTGGTTGAGGCAGACAGGGATCCAAAGTATAATTTACTTTTTCTCTCCTCCCCCTCCCTGGAGACAACCTCCTGACACTGTTAGAGTGCCAAGAAGTGCTGTGCAAGTCACTGATGCAGACCACATACTGCACTTCTGAAACTTCAAAATCCACCCATGAGCATATATTTGTTCTCCAGACAAAATCATGATCTTGTGAATAACAGAAAGACCATCATATTGCTTCTCTTCCTACCCGATCTTTCACGTAGTGAATCCTGTGATCTGTCACAAACTCCTGAGTGATCCGTGTAAGACAATGCAGTATTGTTTCTTAAATTTCATACCCTAAGGAGTGATGGTGGTGTAGTCACTAAATCATGTCCGACTCTTGCAACCTCATGGACTGTAGCCCACCAGACTCCCCTGTCCATGGGATTTTCCAGGCAAGAATACTGGAGTGGGTTGTCATTTCCTTCTCCAGGGAATCTTCCCAACCCAGAGCTTAAACCCAGGTCTCCTGCATTGCAGGCAGATTCTGTCCTGACTGAACTACCAGGGAAGCCCTAAGGAGATACAGGCCTACTTCAGCTGTGGAGTGCTATAAGATGGGTATCTCCAAATTACTGTGCATAAGAACGTGGGGACTGTCTCTAGTCAAGAGTATACTGGTAATATACGTCAGGATATTACTTGCAAAAGAATCAAATAACTGGACTTAAAATTTCTTTTTTAGTAGTAATAAATGATAAAGCTTAACATTTTTTTCCTAAGCCTTGCTACTTTTTTATAAGCTTCCAAAGTCCAGAGACAACATAATTTAGCAACATATCAATAACATTCTGATAACGTGGTTTTATTCATCAGTATTATCTGATTCATTCAGAAGAGCAGAATCATATTTATTGAGCAACATTTATGTGCACAGTACTTAGTTGACACTTCTACTTCCCACATCTTTTCCCTTTGGGCCGAGAGCAACTTAACTACTGTATGACAATAGCACCACCTATTGGTTGGCAAAGGGCTCATAACAATCCAAAATCCACCTGCTTCCTTGACCTTCAGAAGGACTAAAGCATAATTTGGGCTCTTCTTTTATTCCACCTTTCATTATTAAACTCACTTGAAAAAAATTTCAACTGAGTTAAACCTACTTGAAAAAATGTTCGTGTGTATATATATATGTATATATATACACACACACACACACATTCTTTTCTCTTCCTTCATCTCTCCTTTTACAAAACTGTAGAGTTCCCTCGTGGCTCAGATGGTAAAGAATCTGCCTGGAATTGGGGTTTGATTCCTGGGTCAGGAAGACCCCCTGGAGAAGAAAATGGCAAGAATACTGGATAATTCCATGAACAGAGTAGCCTGACGGGCTACAGTCCATGGGGTCGCAAAAAGTTGGACACATCTGAGCAACTAATATCTCATATCCTTCAGAGTTACTGCAACACTCTTAATTCCATTGCTAACCAGTATGTCTTTTTCCTAACATGTAGCAATTCAGATGAATTGAGGGTTAAAAGAGATTTGAGACTTATTCTGGAAACTGAACTGTCATTTATAATACAATTACTATTGAAAAATGTGTTCAACTTAAGCAAGCTGCTTATGTGGAACTTTTGGGATTCAAGTAGGTTGGGAACTTGCTTTAAAACAAAAATATAAAAGCATTAAGACCTCACTGTGGTTTCCAAGGCAAATGCAGGAATAGAATTCTGATACAAAACTATATTGCATATACCTTTCCCCTTTTTAGAGTTGATGAACATCTGCCTTGTCCTGTGGAATCTGAATCTTTCGGTATACACACTGGAATACTCAAAAAAAATGATGAGGTATATTGCTACTCTGCAGTGGCTCATTAAAGTTACACCAATGATATTAGATCTCATTATTTTAACTTTATCTCTATGATGAAAATTACCAGGATTACATCTATTACTCTAACCACTTCAGTTCAGTCCCTCACTCATGTCCGACTCTCTGAAACCCCATGGACTGCAGCATGCCAGGCCTCCCTGTCTAACTAACCACTTAATGAGCACCAATCATGAACTGATGTCCTTACACTTCTGTTACATATAACTCTGTATCTTTCTGTAATACATCCTTAATCTAGCCCCTGAAGTTGTCCTGTCTTCATGGTAAGCTCTGTAAGTTCTCATGTGTGGGAATACTGTGTTGAAGTGGGGAAATAAGACACCTCAAGCTAAGTGATCAATATGAAGCAACTTTTTAAAACATAATTTATGTTTTGGGGTTTTTCTTGGCTTCATGGCACAGTATGTGGGATCTTAGTTCCTCAACGAGGAATCAAATCCGTGCCCCTTGCAGTGGAAGTATGGAGTCTTAACCAACTGGACTGCTAGTGAAGTACCAATAGGAGGTCATTTTTGTTTTGGCACCAGTCAAGTAGCAAAGGCTTTGTCCCTTGGCCTTTACCCTGTACTTTAGTTCTAGAAACTGCTCCTGATAACCAGATTTGAATCCAATTTGTTACAAGCAGGGGAATGTTATATGCCTCTGCTTCACATACACTGTAATCATAACTGCTCTCACCTGTCTGGACAGAATCTATTCTTGGTGGAAAGACAGATTCTACTCCTGTACACCAATTCCATGATCTACTGAAACTTGTCTATGGCTTAAGGATGATGTCAAGTGCTCAAGTTGCCGAGCCCACTGCAGCCTTGCAAATCTCCTGTCTAGGACTAACTCATCCGGACTTGGAAATCTTTGGTCTGGTCTGTTGATTCATCAGTCGTTAGGACATCTGGGCTTCCCAGGTGGCTCAGTGGTAAAGAATCCGCCTGCCAATGCAGGATTAATGTTCCTCTAATTTATTCTTTTTATATCATTATTACACCCCCCACCCAGGCCCTTCTTGTTTCATGTCTATATTAATAGAAAAACCTCTCTAATCATACTATATTTCTTTCTTACATAACCATCCTGGGTAGACATTCAAGTAAGTCGGTCATTTAAGGATCCATGCTGATGGCTATTCAGCCACTGTCAACATACGACTTTCAAGGTTTCTTGAGCACTGCCACTTCACTCAGCTAAAAAGCAGAGAGGGCCCTGAGAAACATATATGCAGAGTTTTATTGGCCAGGTCAGGAAGTGACTCACATTACTTCCACTCACAGTGCACTAGGAAAAAACCCTAGTCATAAAAAATCTAGTTACACCTAATTTTAAAAGATGCTGGTAAATGTAGTCTAGCTGTGTGTTCAGGAAGGAGAAAGTGGATTTTAGTGGAAAGTAGTGGTCTCCACAAATATATTCCTGGATAAAGCCAAATCAACAAAGAAACTTGCGATGTGGAGGTCAGAGTGGAAGCAGGTGTGAGTGGGTCCAGCCAAAGGAGACATGGCTGCCAAAGTGAGTCCATTGGCAAGTTTGGCCTGGCCTTAGCTGTTGCAGGAGCATGGTGAACTCTGCCTTGTGTAATATGGATGCTGGGCACTGAGCTGTCATCTTTGATGGGTTCGGTGGAGTGCAGGACATTGTCATAGGAGAAGGGACTCACTTCCTCATCCCTTGGGTACAGAAGTCAATTATCTCTGACTGCCGCTCTCTACCATGTAATGTGCCAGTAAACACTGGCAGCAAAGATTTACAGAATGTCATCATCACCCTGCGCATCCTCTTACGGCCGGTGGCTGGCCAGCTTCCTCACATCTTCCCCAGCATTGGAGAGGACTACGATGAGAGTGTGCTGCCAGACCACCATTACAGGGATCCTCCAGCCCGTGGTGGCTCGGCTGGAGAACTGATCACCCAGAGAGAGCTGGCCTCCAGACAGATGAGCGATGACCTCACAGAGCGAGCAGAGACCTTTGGGCTCATCCTGGATGACCGACCCTTGATGAATCTGACCTTCGGGGAGTTCACAGAGCGGTGGAAGCCAAACAGGTGGCTCAGCAGGAAGCAGAGAGGGCCAGGTTTGTGGAGGAAAAGGCTAAGCAGCAAAAAAAGGAAGCCATCATCTCCGCGGAGGGCGACTCCAAGGCAGCGGAGCTGATTGCCAACTCGCTCGCCACCGCCGCCGCTGGCGACGGCTTGATCCAGCTGCGCAAGGGGGAGGCCGCGGAAGGCAACGCATAGAAGCTGCAGCGCTCGCAGAACATCACCTACCTGCCCGCCGGGCAGTCAGGGCTCCTCCCGCTGCCCCAGTGACGCTCACACCTCCTGGGCCATCTGACCACAGCCCAGAAGATGTTCAGCACCACCTTCCTTCTGGGGCCCCAGAAATCACTGTGAAACTTCATGACTGGCTTAAAGTGAAGAAAATAAAAATAAAATCACTTCAAATCTCTTACTCAATTGGATTAAGCTCTTTGATTCTTCTCATTTCCATCTCCCCTTTTTTCAATCCACCTCTCTACCCAAAATTGCCAAGTGCCTACACAGACCAGCTTGGCTCCTGTCTTTGGGGCCGGCTGGTACTCCAGCCCAGGCGCTGGCAAGTGGCAGAAGAAAGGCAGGGCTTTGTGTGTGACAGGCTGGGAGTCAGCAAGTCAACTTTTAGCCTCCAACCAACCCTTCATTCAGGATTTGAGCAAGATGGCACACGCAGATGAATGGTGAACACAGGCCTCAGATTTCTCCAGTGGTTCCTACACAGACCCAGCTGAAGAGAGGTGCTGGGGAAGGTCAGAGAAGAAGTGATCCATCTCTTACCATAAAGCTGATGCTCTTTAACTGCGGGACCAGTGGAAGCACGTGTGTACAAACAGCACAGATTGTAGAATCGGCCCCCCGTGAAGGCGGGTGGGCCTGATTTGCTGCCCTCCCCAGAGTCCTGGAAGGGACCGAGACTAGAGTCCTGTGACCTTCCTCTCTACGTCCCACCTTTGTGTCTCAAATACCCGGTGGATTTCCAGCTTGAAGGACTACATCTGCCCAGGGCTGCATGGGCCTGCCAAAGATGTGTGCATCCAGTGTTCCTGTCTCCCTGGTTCAGAGACTGTCCTTCTAGAGGGCTCTGTGCCTGTGCCTTGAAGGAAATGACCATGGGAAGAAGACATTTATGTAAACTACTATCAATAAATGACACCCAGACCGTCCAACTCAAAAAGAAAAAGAATACCAGACCATGTCATTTTGGCCCACAGAGAAACTTTCCCCCTGCTTTTTAATTGAATTATGGTTGACTCAAAATATTAGTTTCAGGTGTACAACATAGTGATGTTATTTTTAAGGATTTTACTCCATATAAAAAAATTGGCTATATTCACTGTGCTGCACATTACATTTTTGTAACCTATTTTATATCTAGTAGTTTCTACCTCTTAATCCACTTCACCTATCTTGTCCCTCCTTCTAATACTCAAAACTGTTTTTACTGAATTAAAAATCTGGTGAAATACCATTACCCATATTTTAATGCAATTATAAGAAATACTCCAGGAAAAAAATGTATCAAGTCTATCAAGTGATGTTGTAAAAGACACCTGTTCATTATACTGTATAATACCTACATAGGAAAACCGTGGGAGACTCATATCAGATATGAGTATTGAGGAAAATAGAAAACAAATATCATTTTTTCCTTTACAGGACTAGGAGAAATTAACAACACTGACCCAGTGTTATTATTGATGGTGCAGAAAAATTTACAAGCTCTTATACTATTGGGAAAGTAAATCAGCCAGTATGAACCAACTGTTTCCTTTTCTGGACAGACTACCAAGAAGCTCAGCAGAATGTTCACAAATTATCTCTAGCGGGGTAATTACAAGAGAAATTTTGTACTTTTTTGATTGGTTGGCTTTTTAAAAATAAGAAACATGTATTTTTTTAAGAAATAAAAGCAAAAGGAGGCTATTTTCATTTTTGTAAACTAAAAATTAGTCATACTCCTCCAAGATACTTGTTTAGATGATTGATCTCATAGCCACTGTGAAGTTCTGACTGGAAGGTTTTCCCTTTTTGAATTTGCTGCTATAAAGCTCAGAGTTAATTTGTGGTTCACTCTTAGAAAATGTGCAGGTAACGAGAGCTTATATGAGAGCCTTATACGTGGCTCTGCTTTCCCCTCATGCTGATTTTCCTCTCTCCTATCACTGCAGTTTTATGTCTCCGTCTTTGAGTCCTCAATCTCATGTCTTCTCCAGAAGGAAGAGAATTATCTTATAAAACAGTTTTATTGTGTCACAACTCTATCACTCTTTGTATACAAAACTTAAAGATTCTACTCCATGTATTTTTCTTAAAAGCAAGAATAAAAATTCACCTTATTTACAAAAAAATCTAAATAGAAAATATAATAATAAACATGTATTTATATAAACACACACACAAATACATAGGTCAAACACTTTACAATATATGGGAGAAAGCGAAGAAGGTTCAAAATGCTCACAGTCTGGCTCAGTGGAGCCAGTATTTTTTCACTATGACTCACATCAATCTAAGGGCCTCACATTCCCAAAGGGACACCAAGACACATTGTATGTACAGTTCTCAGTATGATAGTAACAACTTTGGCTCTTTGGCTATTACTGATCTGAAACATACTGGTGGTCTCAGGGGTCAAATGGTTAAGAACAGAGATTGACTACAACATAGACAAGTATAAGAAGAGAAAATGCTCTATGCTACATCACACACTGGGCTTTCCAGGCGGCGCTGGTGGTAAAGAACCCACCTGCCAAAGCAGGAGACATAAGAGATGTGGATTCGACCTTGGGTCGAGAAGATCCCCTGGAGGAGGGCATGGCAACCCACACCAGTATTCTTGCCTGGAGAATCCCATGGACAGAGGAGCCTGGTGGGCTACAGTCCATAGGGCTGCACAGAGTTGGACACAACTGAAGCGACTTAGCACCCACACACATACTACACACACACAAAAATAAGGTGCCCCAAACTGTGGAGTATAATGGAGTATAAAAGAGTCAACTGGCACAATATTCACATTTAGACTTTTGCCATAATCTCGAAACAAGACTGTATATTCCACAATAACATTCTCTGTGTTAAAGTTTGGCTTAAGCTATAGTACTGTACCTCACACCTATTAAGATATCTACTATTAAAAAAAAAAGAAAATAACAAGTGTCAGCAAGGATGTGGACACAATGGAACCCTTATGCACTGCTCGAGGGAATGTAAAACTGTACAGCTGCTATGGTGCTCCTCAAAAAAGTTAAAAATTGAATTATCATATGATCCAGAATTTTACTTCTGGGCATATAAGCAAAAGAACTGAAAGCAGGGTCTTGAAGAGACATGTGTATACCCATGTTCACAGCAGTACCACTTACAACAGACAAAAGATGGAAACAACCTGAGTCCATTGACAGATTAACAGATAAACAACATCTGTGGTATATAGATACGATTAAACATTATTCAGCCTTAAAAAGGAAGGAAATTGTGACAAATGCTACAACATGGAAGGACCTTGATGACATTATGCTAAGTGAAATAAAGCAGTCACAAAAAGACAAACATTGTATGATCCTACTTATATGAGGGATCTCCTTTCTTCTGTGTTCACAGAAATAGAAAACAGAATGGTCGTTGACGGGAACAAATGGGTAAGGAAGGGGAAGGAAAGTTGTTGTTTAATGGGTATAGAGTTTCAGTTTTTCAAGATGAAGAGGTTTAGAGAGTGGATGTAAAACAATGTGAATGTACTTAATACTACTAAGTTGTGCACTTAAAACTGGCTAAGATAGAAAACTTCATGCTTTTTGTGTTTTACCATAATTACACACACATATGTATGCATATATACATGCATGTATGTGCAAGCACATGTATATAAAATTTACAGATTTTGTAGCCCTGTTATGACAGTTCTTCAGCTTCTGGTAACCAAGATGTGGTCCCCTGAAAGGAAGAGAATGGACACATTTAAAAGGTCTGGAGCTCATCACAGAAGTTAAGAACGAGCATGTTTTTCTATATATTTCATCTGTAGCTTTTCCTCCAAGTGAATTACAGACTCCTTATATATAAATACAGTATCTTCTGCTTATGGCAGACAGTCAACATTCCATGTCAGGCAAATAGAAAGCTGGTTGTCATAAGAATGTTTAGGTTGCATGTTACTCATATCTCTAAATTGTAACAATATAATTTTAAAATAAGCTAGAACTGAAAGGAAATTTGGGAGATCATACTACAATCATCATTAAGCCGTTTCTTAAAGCTCTTAAAAACCAAGGAATATAAACTTATTCCATCATTATTCATTCAAAGACTTTATGCATTAGGTTAAAAAAATGTCCTCATAAAATGTCGTCAAACTATACAGAGGTAATCGTTGAAAACAGTGTGAATTAACTAAATGCCATTTAAACATAAACTTGGATCAAGGTCACACAATTTCTCAGTACAGAACATGGAATTTAAATTCTGGTCTGCATGACTTCAAAGCCTGTGCATATACCACTTCCTACCACCCTTTAATGTCAACAAATGTACAACCAAAATAGTTAAACTACTCTATAAAACTAAATGTAAGTTTGGGTACACTCAATACTTCTTGTCAAGAGCACAGTTAGCTCTGATAGAGAGTAAATATCCATGTTTTATTCCTCAAATAACTTTTTAGTACTTGATGAGATCCTAAATTACATGGACAACTTTTTCCCTAGAAGTGATTTTTTTTCTTTTAATCTTTCTAAATAAAAGAAACTCTTTGTAACAAGGAAGAGTGGGTTTATAAAAAATTACTATGTCCTTTAGTGACCTACTTATATTATTTTTAATAAAGGACTACTTAAATATATTGACTCAAATAGTATATATTAGAGGATGTAATACAACAGGGATAAACTTGATCTTTAAAATTGCCAGATTATATCTGTGTCTCTTTTTCTGTTTTGCATATAGGGTTATCGTTACCATCTTTCTAAATTCCATATATATGTGTTAGTATACTGTATTGGTATTTATCTTTCTGGCTTACTTCACTCTGTATAATGGGCTCCAGTTTCATCCATCTCATTAGAACTGATTCAAATGAATTCTTTTTAATGGCTGAGTAATATTCCATGGTGTATATGTACCAGAGCTTCCTTATCCATTCATCTGCTGATGGGCATCTAGGTTGCTTCCATGTCCTGGTTATTGTAAACAGTGCTACGATGAACATTGGGGTGCACGTGTCTCTTTCAGATCTGGTTTCCTTGGTGTGTGTGCCCAGGAGTGGGATTGCTGGGTCATATGGCAGTCCTGTTTCCAGTTTTGTAAGAAATCTCCACACTGTTCTCCATAGTGGCTGTACTAGTTTGCATTCCCACCAACAGTGTAAGAGGGTTCCCTTTTCTCCACACCTTCTCCAGCATTTATTGCTTGTAGACTTTTGAATAACAGCCATTCTGACTGGCGTGTAATGGTACCTCATTGAGGTTTTGATTTGCATTTCTCTGATAATGAGTGATGTTGAGCATCGTTTCATGTGTTTGACTTTTAGACTCTGTGGGAGAAGGCGCGGGTGGGATGTTCTGAGAGAACAGTATTGAAACAAGTATACTATCAAGGGTGAAACAGATTACCAGCCCAGGATGGATGCATGAGACAAGTGCTCAGGACTGGTGCACTGGGAAGACCCAGAGGGATGGGATGGAGAGGGAGGTGGGAGGGGGGATCGGAAAGGGGAACACATGTAAATCCATGGCTGATTCATGTCAATGTATGGCAAAAACCACTACGATATTGTAAAGTAATTAGCCTCCAACTAATAAAAATAAATGGAAAAAAATAAATAAAATTGCCAGATTAATATCCTTTCTATATATATTACAAAGAATACAAAATTCTTATATAAATCCAAAATGCTTAATTTTGTAGATTAGTATGAATAGACTTAAAAAATATACCTTGGCTTCCACAGAGCTGAAGGAGGACATAAAACTGCATGTCATCTTTTGCTTTCCTCTCTTTGAATATGAATGGATAGTATCAGGGTTCCCTTACCTTCTTGTTTCATTTCCAGAAACAGCCATCCATTACATCCCTTTCTCCAGGCGTCTCACATACTCTGTGGCTTTCAAACACCAAATCTGATGATTGTACTTTGGTCGTGGTGGAGGTTTAGTTGCTAAGTTGTATCTGACTTTTGTGACTCTGTGGACTGTGGCCCACCAGGCTCCTCTGTCCATGGAAAGCCTGGTGTGCTGCAGTCCATGGAGTTGCAAAGAGTCGGACACAATGGAGCAGCTGAACTGAACTGAACTGGCTTCCACATAGAGATGACAGGGATGGATAGTTTCACTTGCATGTTATGTCAAAAGCAACTTTGACATGCAACCCACAAAGCCTGATAAAGCAGATCTGATTGTGAATGTTCTTCTGCCACCACTCCTCTCTCAAATCACCCATCTAATCCACTCTAGTCAGACTTTGATGTCCTTACAGTCTCAAAGATGATATTTTGCACTGCCTCATTGCTTCTAGCAAAAGAATGAGAAACATCTAAATCACAAAGAAGAATGAGGAATGATACTTCTCCACTACAATATATTCAAGGAAAAAACACAAAGGTTACAGGAAGAACTCTTAATCAGGTGTTAGGGTTAAGATCAACTTTTCTGACATTGAGAAATGAGGTGATTAGACCAGGTATAATGGCTTGAAGAGGGCTGCCTTGGGAGACAGTTTTGGTAACATTAACTTCTCAGTGCAAATTATTAAACATTTCCATTACCCTTACCCTTAGGAAAATTCATTTTTCCAACAAGAATCTGAAGTTTATAACTCCAATGCCTCATTCTTCACTTCATACAAAAACAAAACCTGTCCATGCCTTTGAAATAGTTCAAGGTACCCTATCATATTAAAGAACATCCACATTTTAAACTCAATTTCCTTTTCAAAAAGTTTAATCTGAGTAAGCACTAACCCTGGGATACAAAAATAATTTGACAACTGAGTTATTCTGTAAGAAATGATATGAATATTTACCTGTTTTTTTGTTTGTTTGTTTTACTTAAAATGGATAAACAAGCACACATATCTCCTCAGTTGAAAGCCATCCAAACATAATTTCCAAACTCTCCAAATCGTAAAGGGGGGAAAAAAAATTCCAAGGGAATGAATTCTTAAACTTAGCTCCAGAACATATCAAGAGTTTAAAAATATATTTGAACTGGCTAGGTCTTATTCAGATACACATTTAAATTTGTGATATGAAAGAGAAATGAATCCATGGGTCAATAATAAGAATGCAATTTTAAAGGGAAGCATACGAAAATAAACAAGTTTATCTTGTCTTTTTCACTTCATGTTTAGTAAATTACCATGAAAGTACACTTTCTTTATTCTTTTATTCCATCCTCCATGAAATGAGGACTATAAAAATCACTGATAAATGGCTCGAAAGACTTTCCCTTCACCACAGTGACAGTATACACCCTTACATAAATGCCACTTAAGCTGACCCTAGGAAAACACAGCACCACCAGACACTCCATTTTACTCCTTTTACTTTTCCTGACCTTAATACCTCAGAGGAAACCCAACTGGGATGAGATAGTATTCTGGGAATAGTTGGGTCGATTCTCTTTTAGGCTGTGGGCTCTGTGGCAGGTTATAATCCTACCTGACAAAGGTAAGGTTCTCATCATGGTTTAAACAACATGAAACATCAGAGAGAAAAATGTGGTTGTTACAGCACTGAGGTTTGCAGGAAGTGTGCACCTAGTGCAAACCATGGTTGGCTCAGAAATTACTGAGGTCTACCCTCATCTCAAAAAGTTATGGCAATGTTTTACTTTGCAGGTCTCTACAAATAAATAATATGACCTTGACACCAGTTAAGCTGAAAAACATACACTGAATAAAATATTTTTTTTTTTTTTTTTACACTGCATGGTATTGTGGTGCTGGAGAAGACTTTTTTTTTCCATTAGATTTTGAGTAAGATTTTTTTTAATTTATTTATTTTAATTGAAGGCTAATTACTTGACAATAGTGTAGTGGTTTGTGCCATACATTGACATGAATCAGCCATGGGTATACATGTGTTCCCCTTCCTGAACCCTTCTCCTACCTCCCTCCCCATCCCATCCTTCTGGGTCATCCTAGTGTACCAGCCCTGAGCAGCCTGTCTCATGCATCAAACCTGGACTGGCAATGTGTTTCACATATGATAATATACATGTTCCAATATTATTCTCTCAAATCATCCCATCCTCGCCTTCTCCCACAGAGTCCAAAAGACTGTCCTATACATCTGTGTCTCTTCTGCTATCTCGCATATAGGGTTATCACTGCCATCTTTCTAAATTCCATATATGTGTTAGTATACTGTATTGGTGTTTTACTTTCTGACTTACTTCACTCTGTATAATAGGCTCTGGTTTCATCCACCTCATTAGAACTGATTCAAATGTATTCTTCTTAACGGCTGAGTAATATACCATTGTGTATATGAACCACAGCTTTCTTACCATTCGTCTGCTGATGGACATCTAGGTTGCTTCCATGACCTGGCTATTGTAAACTGCGCTGCAATGAACATTGGGTACATGTGTCTCTTTCAGATCTGGTTTCCTCAGTGTGTATGCCCAGGAGTGGGATTGCTAGGTCATATGGCAGTTCTATTTCCAGTTTTTTAAGGAATCTCCACACTGTTCTCAATAGAGGCTGTACTAGTTTGCATTCCCACCAACAGTGTAGGAGGGTTCCCTTTTCTCTACACCCTCTCCAGCATTTATTGTTTGCAGACTTTTGGATAGAAGCCATTCTGACTGGTGTGAGATGGTACCTCATTGTGGTTTTGATTTGCATTTCTCTGATGAGTGACGTTGGGCATCTTTTCATGTGTTTGTTAGCCATCTGTATGTCTTCTTTGGAGAGATGTCTGTTTAGTTCTTTGGCCCACTTTTTGATTGGGTCATTTATTTTTCTGGAATTGAGCTGCAGGAGTTGCTTGTATATTTTTGAGATTAATTCTTTGTTGCTTCATTTGCTATTATTTTTGTCCAGTCTGAAGGCTGTCTTTTCACCTTGCTTATAGTTTCCTTCTTTGTGCAAAAGCTTTTAAGTGCAGTTAGGTCCCATTTGTTTATTTTTGCTTTTATTTCCATTACTCTGGGAAGTGGGTTATAGAGGATCCTGCTGTGATTTATGTCAGAGAGTGTTTTGCCTATGTTTTCCTCTAGAAGTAGTATAGTTTCTGGTTTAACGTTTAGATCATTAATCCATTTTGAGTTTCTTTTTGTGTATGGTATTAGAAAATGTTCTAGTTTCATACTTTTACAAGTGGTTGACCAGTTTTGCCAGCACCACTTGTTAAAGAGATTATTTTTTTTCCATTGTATATTCTTGCCCTCCTTTGTCAATGATAAGGTGTCCATAGGTGCATGGATTTATCTCTGGGCTTTCTATTTTGTTCCACTGATCTCTATTTCTGTCTTTGTGCCAGTACCATACTGTCTTGATGACTGTAGCTTTGTAGTATAGCCGGAAGTCAGCCAGGTTGATTCCTCCAGTTTCAGTCTTCTTTCTCAAGATTGCTTTGGCTATTCAAGGTTTTCTGTATTTCCATACAAATTGTGAAATTATTTGCTCTAGTTCTGTGATAAATACCGTTGGTAGCTTGATAGGGATTGCACTGAATCTATAGATTGCTTTGGGTGGTATACTCATTTTCACTATATTGATTCTTCTGATCCATGATCATGGTATATTTCTCCATCTATTTGTGTCCTCTTTGATATCTTTCATCAGTGTTTTATAGTTTTCTATATATAGGTCTTCTCTTTCCTTAGGTGGAGAAGACTCTTGAGAGTTCCTTGGACTACAAGATCAAACCAGTTAATCCTAAAGGAAATCAGGCCTGAATATTCATTGGAAGGACTGATGCTGAAGCTGAAGCTCCAATACTTTGGCCACCTGATGTGAAGAGCCAACTCACTGGAAAAGACCCTGATGCTGGGAAAGACTGAGGGCAAGAGAACTGCGGGGGGCTTCCATGGTGGCTCAGACCGTAAAGAATGCCTGCAGTGCAGGAAACCCTGGTTCAATCCTGGGGTCAGGAAGATGCCCTGGAGAAGGGAATTGCTACACACTCCAGTACTCTTGTCTGAGAATCCCATAGACAGAGGAGCCTGGCAGGCTACAGTCCATGAGACTGCAAAGAGTTGGACAAAACTGAGCAACTTTCACTTTTGGGTTCGTATCCCATCCTTGGCTTCCCTCATAGCTCTGATGGTAGAGAATGTATTTGCAATGAAAGAGACCTAGGTTTGACCCCTGGGTGGGGAAGATCCTCTGGAGAAGAGAATGGCAACCCACTCCAGTATTCTTGCCTGGAGAATCCCATGGACAGAGGAGCCTGGAGGGCTAGAGTCCATGGGGTCACAACTGAGCAACTAACACTTTCACACTTTCAAGAGAAGCGGGGCGACAGAGGATGAGATGGTTGGATGTCATCACTAACTCATGGAAATGAGTTTGAGCAAACTCTGGGAGATAGTGAAGGACAGGGAAGCCTGGTGTGCTGCAGTCCACGGTGTCACAAAGAGTCGGAACTGACTTAGCGACTGAGCAACAACAAGGCAATTGGTTAAGAGCACAGTCATGGGAGCCAGACCATGTGGCTCTGTAATTTGCCAGGTTAGATAATTTAGTATTACTTAAATTCCCTGTGCCCACTGTCCCTACCTATAAAATTGGAAAAATAAGATAAAATACAGTAACAGGATAATTTAGTGCCTGTATATAAAGCACTAAGAATAGTACTTGGCACTTAGTGTTAGATGTATTAGTTATTATTGTTATTATAAATTATTCTGTTGGCTGATTATAGTTTAAAAAATCATACTACAAACCAAATAAAGTTTTTTGTTTTTTTTTTTCCAAATAGAGTTTTTTATACTGAACTTATTTTGCTGTTGAAGGGGAGTGATAGGCAAGGGGAAGTTCTGGCACACTGAAGTTCAAACTTGCCTGGAGCCCTGCAGAGTCTAGTGACTTCAGGATCAAAGAAGCATTTCAGAAAAGTTGGTAGGAAGGTCAAAGGTGAGGTGGGCAAGATGGAGAAAGAAGACCCTGAGCTCACTTCCTCTAAACAAACATATCAAAATTGAAACTATTTGCAGAGCAATTACTTACAAGAACAACCTGAATACTAGCAGAAAAGACTGTCAACAACTAAAGATGTAAGGAAGGAACCACAAAGAAACAGGAAGGAGGGGTAGAGATATGGGAGTACCCTCCCACACACTTTGGTAGGTAACATACAAATGGGAGAATAATCACAAGTGTAGAGGTTCTCCTCAAGAGGCAAAGGGTCTGAGCCCATATTGGGACTCCCTTGCCTGGGGACCTTGCACCAGGAAGATGAGCCCCCAAACATCTGGCTTTGAAGGCCAGTGGGGCTTGTGTACAAGAGAGCTGGAAAGCTGCAGGAAGCACAGACTCCACTCTTAAAAGGATTATGCAAACTTTCACATGCTCTGAGTCCTGGACTTTTGTTTGTTTGTAGATTTTTAAAATTACTGATTCAGTTTTGTTACTGATACTTGGTCAGTTCATATTTTCTTTCTGGTTCACTGTTGGAATAGTATATGTTCCAAAAATTTATCCACTTATAAATTGTCTATTTTATGATGCATAATTATTCATAGTAATCTCTTATGATTCTTTGTATTTCTGTGGTATTATTTGAAACTTCCTCTCTTTTATTTCAGTTTTATTGATTTGGACCCTCTCTCTTTTTCTTATGAATCTTACTAAAGGTTTATCAGTTTTGTGTATCTTGTCAAAGAGCCAGCTTTTAGTTTCATTGATCTTTTCTATTGTTTTATTTCATTTATTTCTGCTTGGATCTTTATGTTTTATTTCCTTTTACTAACTTTGGTTTTTGTTTGCTGTTCTTTCTCTAGTGGCTTTAGGTGTAAAGTTAGGTTATTTAAGATTTTTCTTATTTCCTGAGATAAGCTTGTATTGTATAAACTTCCCTCTTAGAACTGCTTTTGCTGTGTCCCATAGGTTTTAGATCATTGTGTTTTTGCTTTCCTTCATCTCTAGATACTTTTTTATTTTTTCTTTGATTTCTTCAGTGATCCGTCAGTTGTGTAGTAGCACATTGTTTAGTCTCCACATGTTTGTGTTTTTTTCAGTTGATTTCCAGGGACATAGTGTTGTGGTTGGAAAAGATACTTGATGTGATTTCAGTCTTAAATTTACTGAGTTCTGTTTTGTGGACTAGCTTGTGATACTGAGAAATGTTCGTTTCTCAGAACATTTCTCAGTATGTGCATCTGAAAAGAAACATGTATATTCAGCTTTTGGATGAAATGTTCTCTATATATCTAGTAAGTCTATCTGAGCTAATGTGTCATTTAAAGCCAATATTTCCATATTGATTTTCTTTCTGGATAACCTATTGATGTAAACAGGGTATTAAAATCTCCTACCATTACTGTGAATCTCGCTCAAGGTTTATCAGTTTTGTTTATCTTTTGAAAGAAACAACTTTTCCCTTCCTCCCTTTATATTTGTCACTTTCTCTCTTTACATTATTTAATCTTTGTTTATGTATTAAATGGTCCTATGTTAGTGCATATGTACTTACAATTATTATATCTTATTGGGTTGATCCCTTACAATTATTATATATTCTTGAATCTGGAAAGGCCTTTCTATAAATGATAAATAACTCAGAAACTTTTAAGAAAAATGCTGCATATTTTTCTTTCTAAAAAAACTCCTAGGGAGAAAAAAAATTAAACAAAGTCAAAAGACCAAGGAAAAAACTGGATGTTTAACCAATTTAAAACTGAATGCAGTTATTTCAACAGGTTGAGGAAGGACTATGGTAAACTTTTGATGCTTATATTAAATACTTTTATTTTTTACTACTTTCATAATTAGAAAAAAAATGGTAAAAATTTAAGAATAAAATGCTGACATCCAAAGTACAAACACTTGTAACAATTTCTGCAGATGGACACTACTTAATTTGGAGAATTATTTCTTACTTAGGTTAACACATCTTTCTCTAAAAGACTACAGAGAAGCATCCTTCTATTTATAAATTGCTTTTGGTAGGGCTACATTGGATTTACTACCAACAATGAGGTCCCAAAGGTGATTATTTCCATTGAATACACAGAACTGGGATGGGGTACACAGAAAAAATGATCAAATATAAGAAAGAAAGGTTATATACTATATATAAATGCTATTTGCTGAGTGCTCATCTCTGCACACACACACAGCTGGCAACTTCCTTTTATTAGTTCATCCTTCCAGAAATTATTTTCATGCACACAAAAGCCAACAGAAAAGTCAACAGATACATTCATATATATATACATAAGTTATGCATCTTCCCCAATGGCTCAGACAGTAAAGAATCTGCCTGAAATGCAGGAGACCCAGGTTCAATCCTTGGGTTGGGAAGATCCCCTGGAGAAGGAAATGGCAACCCACTTGAGTATTCTTGCCTGGAGAATTCCATGGACATAGCCTGGTGGGCTAGAGCCCATGGGGTCACAAAGAGTTGGACATGACTGAGCGACTAACACACATGCATATGCACACACACACACACACACACACACACACATATCTTATACATATATACACACATATCATTTTACCCCTTTTGCTTTTCCACAAAAAAAATAGCTAACTCTACAAACTTTCTGCAATTTTCCATTTTATTAAGTTATATTGGAATTTTTTTATACAAAATATTAATACACAAAGCATGCCCTTATTATTTTTTACAGCTGCATCCACTGCATATATGTACTATCATTTATGGTACTGGCTTGCTAATGATAAGCACTTGAGTTAAAGAGGAGTTTAAATTACAATCATAGAATTATTTCTTTATCAAAGACCAACAAATTTCAAGGACTTCCCAGGTAGCTCAGTGGTAAAAGAATCCACCTGCCAGTGCAGGAGCTGCAAGAGATGCAGGTCTGATCCCTGGATAGGGAAGATCCACTAGAAGAGGAAATGGCAACCCATTCCAGCATTCGAGATGGGAGGGGGACAGAGGAGCCTAGAAGACTACAGTCCAAAGGGTTGTAAAGAGTCAGACATGACAGAGTTCAAAGGCATGCACAACAACAAATTTTGAACAAAAGGTAAAAATCTTATATGGTTAATACAGTACCATCAAGGTTACTGGGCTCATTTGGGTATTAGAATAACAGTAGTAAGTCCAAAATTACAAATGTATTTCTAAAAATATATTCCAGCATATTAGTTACAAATCTACTTGTTCATATCCAGATTTTTAATTTGAGTTTATTATGGATAATTTTATCCATATGATCTAGTCACAAGATATGTCAGAGAAATTATCAGAGTTCAAGAAGCATACCTGGTCTGCCCATGGCTGCCACAGAGATTTTTATTTTGATCTATGGCATGTGAAAGCATCATTGGAAAGCAGAAAGAAGATAATTACCACGTGGCCCTTAAAATCATCTCTTTCCTCTAGAAAACATAATGAACAAACATCTAAAAAGATATCCTCTACTAAAATCTGATTCTTTTCTCCTTATTAGTAGAAGAATACTTGAGTGTCTACACACAGATTTATATACAAAGATTTAGCCCTTACAAGAGATGTTTATATTCACCTGGCTGGATAAACTAAATTTTGCTTATAACTCATAATTTATTAGTTTATGTAGCTAAAAGACATATACATTTAAGTATTTTTTTTCTAGTACTGTAGTGAATTAAATTAGCATTTCTTACTTACAGTCTCTATAAGAAGGGTGAGAATTCAATATACAAAGACTAGGAATTCCTGTATGTTAAAATTCATTAAAAAAAAAAAAAAAACCTGAGACAGGTGAAAAGCACCTACAAGCACCTAGAAGAGTCATTAGTGCCTCCACTAGCAGTATTTCAACTACCGGGTAAAAAACACTCCAAGGGACAATTTAAAACTACTTGTAATCAAAGAGAAACCAAAAAAATGATACTAGCAAATGAAGAATAAATTTAAACTGAGACATAAGAATATTATTTACTGACCATTTTTTCATTTCTTAGAAATTCAGGCTATAAGCCAATCCTTTAAGAGTAAAAATTAACAATTTTTGTATATCCCCTTGAATGTTATTTTGGAATATCAGTTCTTCGTAAAATACCGTTACTTTAAATTACATATTTTAGTCTTTCTACTAAAATGTTAATCTTTATAAATGATCTGTACTTTGGACAAAGTTTTGATAGTTAAGCGGTCATTTATTTTCAGTTGTGCTCTATAATGTTAAAGAAAAATTGTGACAAACTGAATATTCTCTGGAAAACTCAGATTGACAGCTCTTCAGAAATTTCATTTACTTTAAAATTCACTTCAGATCTTATCTTTCATATGAATGGGATCTAAAAGTGGTAGTAACAGCTAGCATACCTTTGCTAACTATAGAAACCTATGCCTGGTAATTATCTCCAACCTTTTCCATACAGAATATCCTTATGATTATTTATACTCTTGTCTTCTTCAAATATGCAAATATAATTTTAAAATAACATGTTTATTCATGAAGAATACATTTGGGAACCTTAAAAAGTAAGTGTCCACACACTTATGTGATAACTATTTGGGGGACATTGAATCATGTGCATACTATGGATGAGTATAACATGGTTTTACCCTCAAGGACTTCAGTATAGCACATAGGACAAATATGTAAAAGTAAGTAGTAAAACATATGTTCTTAGGAGAATGGTTAGGAATAATACTGTCTTAGTCTCCTAGGGTTGCCATAACAAAATACCACAAACTGGGTAGTTTAAACCAGAAATGGAACTTCCCTGGTGGTCCAGTAGTTAAGAATCCCTGCAGGGGATGCAGGTTCGATCTCTGCTCCAGAAGCTAAGATCTCACATGCCACAAGGGCAACTAAGCCCGTGTGCTGCAACAGAGACTCCACGCATCGCAGTTAAGACCCAACACAGCCAAAAGTCAATCAACACACATGAAAAATGCAGAAATCTATTCTCTCAGAGTTCTGTATGCTAGAAGTCCAAAATCAAGGTGCAGGCAGAGTTGGGCTCCCTCTGGAGATGCTACGGAAGATGTCATCATTGCCTCTTCTAGTGGTAATGGCATTCCATGACATTTCTGGGCTTGTAGCTGCATCACTCCAGTCTCTGCCTCCATCTTACAAGACATTCTTCTCTCTGTGCTCTCGCCTCTTCTTGTAAGACACTAGTCACTGGATTTAGGGCCCACTCTAATCTAGTAGGACCCCACCTCAACAAATTACATATGCAAAGACCTTATTCCGGGCAGATAAGAACTTCTGGGGGATACTATTCAACCCATTACATTGACCACGTATAAGGGAAAAAAGAAAAAAAAAAAAAGACTTATCAGACTGTATAAACTTCAGGTTAAACTGTTCTACAATTTGTTCTCAGTTGAAGCCAGGAAAAGAGGACAATTTTACAACTACTTAAAATTTTTTAACATGTTCAGTTGTTGTTGGTGGTGGTTTAGTCACTGAGTCGTATCCGACTCTTGTGACCCCCATGGACTGTAGCCAGCCAGGCTCCTCTCTCCATGGGATTTCCCAGGCAAGAATACTGGAGTGGGTTGCCATTTCCTTCACCAGGAAAGGAATCCTTCTTGACCCAATGACTGAGCCTGTGTTTCCTACACTGTAATCGGTCTTCTGAATTGCAGGCAGCTTCTTTACAACTGAGCCACCAGTTGTTGTGCAGTCGCCAAGTGGTATCTGACTCTTTGTGACCCCACGGACTGCAGCACGCCAGGCTTCACTATCTCCCAGAGTTTGCTCAAACTCATGTCCTTTGAGTCAGTGATGCTGTCCAACCATCTCATCCTCTGTCGCCTCCTTCTCCTCCTGCCCTCAATCCTTCTAAGCATCAGGGTTCTAAGACCCATTTTCCAAACGGGTCATGGTGGAGTTCTCACAAAACATGAATCACTGGAGAAGGGAATGGCAAACCACTTCAGTATTCTTGCCTTGAGAACCCCATGAATATTATGAAAATGAGCCACCAGGGGGTTGTGCAAATCTTCATTTCAACAATGGATCTGAGATGATTTAACAGAGTATCCTCAAAGTTCAAAAGAGTTACTGTGTTTTGATCTATATCAATGGCCCTTCAAAATTCACCCTATAGTATGAAAAATGACAAAATAAAGTAGAGATGACTGTTCCATCTGTTGTTACCTGTAGCACCATGTATCTCATCAGAATTAAGGGCAAGGCTGTTTTTCTCTTTGATGAGCCATAAGTAAGATGCTGTTTGATTTTTATTGAATGTAATTATTCATACTTGCCAGAAAGAATAGAAATATAGTCATAATCACTGAAACAAAAGAACCAGCTATCCCATCTCTTAAGGAGTTCTTAGGGCTGTCAAAAATCCCCAAAACCACAATTAGGTCATAATCATTCAAAAAAGAGGAAAAACCCAGCAACAACTCTAACATTGTTTTCGGGAGTCATGTTTCTTAATTGATGCTTCTATTCTGACTGTAACTTTCTTTTCTTTTCATGTTTGTTAGATGTTTGACAATTAACATCTAAGTTAACTGGCAAAACAGAGGTTAAATTTAATTATTTCTTTACTTGTACTGTTTGCTAAAAAGTATTTCTGTGGTAAAAAATGACAAAACTATTCATTCACATTCAGTTTGAAACTTGGGCATAATTACTATTCTCTAGGAGGTAAATATATTTCTTTGAATTTGGAGATTAAAAAAAAGGTTTATGTCACAACAACATTCATGATTTCTAGCTCTTTTTGAGAACTATTATCTATTTGTTTTGTGTGCTTTATAAAATGCCTGATAGATGTTATACCTTCTTCAAAAACACGATACTTTAGAAAATGAATTCTATAGTACACTTGCTACAAATATGGTCTCTTCCCACCCCCCTTTTCAACAGTAGCTTAAATAATGCAAGTACAAATGCCACTTCTTTAAATATCTGATGGGTCCTCAGCACTCTGGCATGTGCTAGCTTTGTCCCCAAGCTTTTTTTTTTTTGGCCTGTCAGCTGTGAGAAACAGTTTTCTACCAATTACTGTCACAATATGAATAAATTCAAAACTGAAAATATAAGCACTGAATATTTTCAGTAAATTTATCCCAAAACTACATTAAAATAGGGATTTAGCATGTAAACAAGGAATTTAGCAAGTAGCAAGAAGCATCACATTGTACTTTATCTTCTATAAATAAAAATACAATAGAAGATGATAAAGGGAAATGCACTCAAGCACAGAAGAGAAATGGGCAAGTGACAGCAAGCATATAAAATGAAAAGAAAAGAAAGTTACAGCCAGAATAAAAGTATTAATTAAGAAATATGACTCCCGAAAACAATGTTAAGAGTTGTTGCTGGGTTTTTCCTCTTTTTTGAATGATTATGACCTAATAACAAATAACTTTTAAAAGATTTATATAGTATTTCTCTCTTTGTCCAACACTGGTTTCCTTAGTATGTGTCTTTAAACATTAGGCCAGCAGCTAATGTTGCTAACATGATTGTGGTTCAAAAGGTGTTAAAAAACATGCTATAAAAATCACCAACATTCTTAGGTTATTACTGTTAATAAAACCTCAAATAAACAAGATAGAGTTGGCTCTTACTCTAGACTGGTTCTCTGCCAAAAATTGTGTGGGGAGAGGTTTAACAAAAATCCTAAATTTATAGGCACAACTAATAAGTTTACAGTTTGTGAGGGCTCTATATGTATAATCCCAATGGTTCAGCAACCTAGTTTGGTCAGAACACTGCTCTTTTAGTCCTAAATCACAATTAAGTTTGTATACCGTGGTGGTGATGACCATTATTCCCAGGACACATTCTTTTAAACTTATTTTCAGAACAGGCTTTATGGTGTCCTTTGTGTACTGCCACTCTTTTTTTCTTCCCACAAAGTACTAGAAGATTGGGCCTGAAAGTCATAGCTTGCGTCATTACTGACCTCGACCTATCTCTGACTTTCCCTCCCTATTTTCAATTCACCTATATTCAGTCAAAGTCATGTTATCATTTCTTTCCCCTAAATGTCCCTCACAAGTATGTATCTTTTACAGACTACTACCACCCTTTACTTCAGATTGGCACCGTTTGCCTGTATTATTGCAGTAGCAATAGCTTCCTAAACGATCATGTGCACTCCATTCCATACTGCCAGAGTAATCTCCCTAAATTCCCCCTTTAATCATGTCACAGCTCTTTCAGACCTACTCAAAGGCTTACCATTACCTATACAGAAGAATTTCTCAAAACATGTTTTATAGAATACCAGGGTTTCACAAGATTTTAACCTGTTTCAGTTTTAAAAAAAAAAAAAAGAAGACTATTTTAGCCACGTGAAGCTTAGCCGCAAAAGTGGTTTCTGCTTTTGATGTACTAAAGACATATTACATATATCCAAGGGTGGGAGAGTACACCTTCCCCAAATTTATTTCATTGCATAACTCTTCTACCACGCAATACCTTGCCATCTCTCCTAGAACACTATGGTGGTTTTTAAAAGCACAAACTCCTTAGTTTGCTCTTTATGACTCTCTAACATCTGACCTCAAACTATTTCTAAACTTACCTCACTGACTTCTATATGAATTTCCACCTTCAACTAGACTTCACACTCACTATATTCTGAGCAAGTTATATGTATGACTCTGTCCTCCTTGTCTATAAAATCTCTGTAAACCTTTCACAGCCAAGTTCAAGATTCAGTTCTTTCACAAAGCTTCCTCTAACAATTCAAAGGTACAATAATCTCTTTCTCTTCTGAATCACACCACTTACACTTCATCTAATGCTCCATGTGGAACCTGATCACTGCTTGAACACAAATCTTCTAGAGACTTGCCTCTGAATATAGTTTTCACTTGTGGTTCCCTCTCGCTTACTAGAGAGCGAGAGGTCCTTGAAGGAAAAGGCATACCTTCTGTACACGCCCCATAGTATTTACAGCTTTGCGATGAACAGGGCCGAGAAAATATTTGCAAAATAGACGAAAAAAATGTTAGGATAGTGTGTTGTTTGCCCATCTAATCCAGTTCCCACCTTTCTGCCCTTTGCCCTAGAACGTTGACCAGTATGGATTACATCAAAGGTTCCCTTGTTCTTTGACTTCTACTGAGATTCAGATATTAGGGAATACCAATGAGCGACCAGGTCTTCCCTGGTGGCTCAGTGGTAAAGAATCCACCTGTGATGTAGGAGTCACATGTTTGATCCCTGGATCAGGAAGATCCCCTGGAGAAGGAAATGGCAACCTACTCCAGTATTCTTGCCTGGGAAATCTCATGGACAGAGGAGCCTGGCGGGCTACAGTCCATGGAGTCACTAAAGAGTTGGACATGACTTAGCAACTAAACAACAACAAGAGACTAGAGGGAAGGAGGAGAATGAGGTCAGAGAATTTATTTTGCTGGCTCACCCCTGCAAGGTCAAATGGGCTGGCTGTTTCCCTTAGCTCAAGATCACAACCCCAGGTCCAACAAACCACTTCTCCTCGCCCTTTCACCCTTGGTGGGAAAGATCCCCTAGAGAAGGGAATGGCTGCCCACTCCAGTATTCTTGCCTGGAGACTCCCATGGACAGAGGAGCCTGGTGGGCTACAGTCCATGGGGTTACAAAGAGTCTTACACAACTAAAAGACTGGCTTGGAAATGGTAGAGACACCCTGCCGTTAACACTCCAGTATTGCATGTGTGGTTTCCTACACCCTGTGGTTTCCCTCCTAAACACTGCCCACACCTTTATATAGTCCCTTTATTATCGAATTTGAATGTACCATCTGTTTCTTACCTGAATCCTAACTGATACAGATGGTATACAAATCGTTTGGCTGTTTTAAAAAATACCTCTTAGTCTCGTAATATTGAGAATAGGCGATGGATTTGTTTTGAAAAATATAAAACTGAACACAGGCTACAGTCTGCAGTGAGTTGTGGATTATGATTCAGTTGAGGGAAGAAACCATGACTTATTCATCCCTCAATCCAAGTCCTGTGCCTAGAAAAGTACAGGCACACTGTTCACAATGAACATTCACGTAACTGGATTAAATCAACCACGGCAAAGACAGTTCACGCGCACCTATTATGCATAAGCTCGCCTTCATCTTCCAGCCTCCCCTGCAGTTTGGTGTTGGTCATATGACTGGGTTCTGGCCAGCGGAATATGGGTAGAGGTGATATATGCCTCCTCCAGGCCCAGCCCTCAAAAGTCCCAGGGGAACTTTCAGCTCTCTTCTCCTCTAGTCAACCTTGAAGATTCTTCCAACTGATGAAAATATAAAATAAATGACAGCTGCCTGACTCAAGAAATAAATGCTTGGGTTAAGCCACTGAATTTTGTAGTTTATTTATTATCTATCTAATTGAGTTCAAGTATCCCCTACTTGTAACAACTTTGCATTTTAAACAACTGATTTTTCATTTCTATTTGGATATGATAGCTTTCTCATGATTTTTTTTCCTGCTATTTCAAGATATAGTGAAGGCTAATCACATGACGCAGACTAGGCAATGAATGAAAATAGATGCCTAACGTATTACTGACAGGCAGAAGAAAAGAACCAAAGGTATTCCTGTCATTTGTTTGCTGTTAAGTACACCTTAGAATAAGGTAACTGCAACATGAGGTGTCATGACCTGAAGAGTTCATGACTTCCAGGCTGAGAACCCAGGAGGAGGCCCAAGTTTTATTCCCCCGGGCATTGTAGTGAAGTAAAGAAAAGGGGCGGTTCTGTGGTTGAACACAGAAAGAGTAAAGAATGGTCTTTCTAGAAGTTTGGAACATTTATAGATTTTCTAAGTATTTTCTTTATGTTCCCTCTTGCCTATGCATGCCTTATATTTTCAGCTTAAAAGCATTTCTCAAAAAATAAGAGGAAAAAAAAGAGATCTGAGCCGTCCTGTTCTCTTTCATCTATTAAAAATACACCATTTTCTTAAGTAATGAGTTAAACTTTTGAAATTTTCAAGCTCCAAATGTTGTTAGTTTTTTGTGGCTGCTTAATACTCCTATTTAGACTGTGGGATATTACCAAAGAAGAACATATTTGTTACCTACATATATTTACCCATCTAAGAAAAACCAAATGCATACACATATATAACTTTATATGCATATATAAATTCATACATAAAAGTAGATGAGCATTTTGTATCATTTGAGAACCTTAAAGCTCTCATCTTTTTGAGATTTAGTCTTTTAAGTATTATGTTTCATTGATTTGAGCCACTTCCTTGGCTTTGTGTTCCATTCACAGACTGAAGATGCCATTTTGCTGAATTTTGATGATTTTGTAGGAACACATCAGGCCCCCTATCTTGCTACCACTACATTTCCACTGGCTACAGTTACAGGCATTTTTGTGTTCTTGGCCTTTTAAAACACTAGTTAGCATATTGCTTTTAGCAGACTTTCCATCTCCATCTCGCTAGGATTAGAAACAGATATACTGTCAGTAATTTTGTTTGTTTGTTTGCTTAGATCTTTTCCGTTCCTCTTGAAATATAAACACTTACCTGTTTTCCTACAGAGCTATCTGAAGCCGCCTCTTCCAATGTATGGGTTAGAATATATTTCTAACTCCTTATAGCACTGCTTTCCTTAGCAACAATAAACTCTAAAATTATATACTGACTTCTCTGAAGTTTCTACTTTACTGATGAATTTTCTCCTTAATGATCAGAATTAGACCATGAATAAAAGATGTTTCACTCTCCTTCCAACAAAACAAATGAGAACCTCAGACACTGATTTATCATATGGAACAGGGGTATGTGCTTATGTGCCCACACTATTTATTTACATATAACTATTCCCCATGAAGTTAAATATAAAAAACACTCCTTTTGTTTGTCTCACCTCTCCTATTCCTTTTCTGTGAGAAGCCTTAATGCCTTTGAAGTGGTCTACTTAGTATAGCTTTGGTTTATCCCTAATCTGATTTTTTAAATACATATAAACCAAACATTTTCCAAAAAAGAAATAATTCTATCAAAGGAGAGTTTAAGATTATCATTTTCAGAACTGAACTTCTGTTGAACAAATATTGAAATAAATACATTTATAAATAAATTATACTTGTATGTATAAGAGAACTTTCAATACTTATCATACAAGAAGTATTCTAAGTCATTCTAAGTTTACTAATTATAGGCACCATTAAACGAAAATGTAAACAATTTTATGATAAAAATTAAATCTATACCACAAAATGGGTATCAAGTGGACTATAAAGCATATTTGTATCATGAGAGATAATAAAATAAAAAGGCCCTATCTGAAATAATACCTTTAATATTTTCCATAGTACTATAATAATTTTGTACTGGTATAAATAGATGGCATAAAAATCTACATCACTATCTTCATATAGTGTATAACTAAGGTTCAAAAAAGACTCTATATAAACCAGTTTCTTAGAAGTTATCTGGGTGAAAGTATAATGGTTATTTGATGGTTGCTGAGAGATACAGAACTTGCCACCTATATCCATGACCCTCACATGAATGGAAATGGGTGATAAACATAATGGATACTATAAAAGGGTCTATACAAAATTAAGTCTAAAAGAGGTCAAAGGAACTAACCAGAAGAGATGACAGTGACAGGGCAGTCAGGAAAAAGAGCTAAAGAGGCAGAGAAATGGGATACCAAAGGCAAAGAACACTGTAATGATAACAAAAGAAGAAATGGGTGTTCGGCCAAAGGAGGCTCAGGAAAAATCTTAATGTTCTAGTCAAAAATAAAATAAAAAGGTTACATTACATAAACTGATTGATCTTCTGCTATTAAAAAAAACTTCATTAGCTGTCTGGAGATTTAGAGGTAAACTTCAATATGCTTTCAAATATTAAAGAAAAAAAGAAAAAGAGGAAGGAAGGGAGAGGAAAACAGGAAACTTAAATATTTAGATATTGTATAACCTATCTTACTTGTGAATTTAGATTTATTAATCTTTTAATAGATTGAAAACACTTCACATTTTTAAAATGCTAAGAAAGCAGTTAATGCAAAAAGCTAATTAGAAAACACTATCAATAATTCTACACATAAAAAAATCTGAATTAAGAAGTTGATAAGTCATAAGAAAAGTGGTCTAAACTAAATAGTAAGATTCAGTAAAGGATCTTAGAGCTGAGGTCTGCTGGTGACAGCAGAGCTTGGAAGAGTTTATTACAAGTCTCAATTTCTGAACTACACCATGAATCTCTAACAAATAGTAGAAGAGCAATATATACATACTCTGATCACATTCAAATGGTAAAAATGAATAAAATAGGAAGTGAGAAAACCCGGAACAGGAAGGCAAAGCAGAACTGGCTACTCTGTACAAGGCAACAAAGAGTTGGTAAGTTTCCCTACTTGTCATTCCCATTCTGCCTATATTCTCAAAACTCTATTTTTTCGAAGTCTCTTGGATTAACCAATAGGCTCTCCCTAACTACCCATAAAAGACAGTACAGTATATCCCCTAAGATACCTACATGCCCTCTTACTAAAATCTACTCCAAAGACCTCCATGCTCATCCAACATTAAAAACTTGAAACACCATCAGGGTCCTTACACTTGTAAGAAACTGAATAATCTTTTAGACCTACCATTTAAAGGCATGATCTCAATCAGAGCTTCCTCAGGATTTCACTTTCCCTCTTCTCTAAGATCCAGTTGCTAATGCAGTCTATAGTCACCCAGGCTCTTGCTGGATTGTCATAGCTCCCAGTTAAAGAATAAATAAAGGCAGAAACTGAAATATACTATAAACATAACCTTCTGGAATGGGTGGCTGTGAAAAGAAGACTGAGCTAGCTGATAGCAAAGGGACATTTCAACATTAAGATTCTAAAATGAAGAGACTGGTTGAGACTAGAGATGTACCTTGTTTATACTTTAAATCTGAAAATGGGAATACACTTTAATCTGGTTGTAACAAACTGCTTGGCAAATGACAAACAGCTTTCCCCCTTACCTGACCTCTGTATACTAGTGCACATCACATACTGCAGTGAAGACACCTGCCCACTAAAATGCTCACAATATCACTTTAAAAAAATTATAGAGGACAGGCCTAGACTGTGTATGCAATTTTAGAGCCAGAAAAAAATGAATAGGAGCCAAGAAACAATCTGACAAATAGATCCATGTCTTGATCATAGCAATATGCAACAGAGGGAAAATGCTTGCTTATACCCCAGAGAAAAATAGTGTTAAGGAAAGAATATGTTTGATCTCTCAGGTAACAATCTCTAAATGCAGTGAACTCTTCTGTGCACTGAGAAAGAGAAATCAATGGTGCAGATAATCCAACAGGCATGGCAATAATTCATTTGGTTTTGAAAGCAAGTATTCATCCATACCACTCACCTACAATGTGCCAGGCATTGTGTTACTCAAGTGTTGAGGGTCACACTTGAAGAATATAACTCAAACATGTTAAAACCCAACATGGTAAGACTGCTAAAAAGTGGTCTGTATAGTTCCATAAGGGCACACTGTCTCATTATTTCCAAGAGCATGCCCAGGGTACACGCAAGCTGAGCATCAGGGAGACAGATGACTGATGAGTTACAACAGTCAGAGGCAATAAATGAAACATAATACAAAAGTCACCGAATGCTAGTACGGCTGTAGAGGCAACGGATACCCACACTGCTGTGAGGGACCTGAATTGCTCAGACTTTTCTGGAAGGTACTATGGTGATATTTATTAATAGAAATTGGACATATCCTTTGGATATTCCTCTGGGAATTTATCTTACAGATGTAAAAGCGTGAGTAGAAAAGGATATTTTATAGGGTATTTACTGGAACATTTTCAATAGTAGCAAAAAAAAAAAAAAAACAAACCTGCAAGCAACTGAAATGTCCATTAGTATATTAATAAAAGGTTAAATAAACTGTGGCATACCGATACTATAAAAACAAAAATTTCAAACAGAGTTGCTGAACTTCCCTGGTGGTCCAGGGGTTAAGAATCCACCTGCCAAGGCAGGGGACACAGGATCTATCCCTGGTCCGGGAAGATTCCATATGCCGTGGGGTAACGAAGTCCAAGCACTGCAACCAGAAGCCCCCCATCCGCTGCAACTAGAGAAAGCTTGTGTGCAGCAACAAAGACCAAACAGTCAAAAACTAATTAATTAATTTTTAAAAAAAGAACTGCTTTTGATCTGTATCTTCTAAGTCATGGTCATGTTTTACTATTGAGTAAGAAACACAAGCGCCAGGGAAAGGTAAATATGATGATTCTACTTTTATTAAAAAAAAAATCCCCCTTCCAAAAAACCTTATGTGTACATATCCACATATAAATATATACAATGTGTGAGTATGGAAAAGCTATGGGAGCTGTGGAAGCATAATTTTAGACTACTAGTATCGAGTGTGACTAGAGGATGGGGATAGGTGAGAAACACTCACACAGCAAAATCGGGGAGCAATGTTCACACTGTACAAAGTAAAATACGTAGAACTCCGAAGTATTACACATTCCCTCACTTCACTCAGGTTTCTTTCCAAATGGGACATCCTCTGAAAGATCCTTCCAGAACTTCCTATCTAGCCACCACATCCACACTCTGTCTCATTTTAGCCTCTTATCTTGCTTTATAGTTGTTCATGTACCTTGAGTAGCATTATATTACATATTCATTTATTTAAGGTCTGTTTCCCACTAAAATGCAAACTCCATGAAGGTAGAAAGGGGGCTTTGTGTTGTTTACTACCATATTGCAAGCACCTAAAATCATTTCTGATACATAGATACCAATAATAAATGTTTGCTGCATAAAGAGAGAATAAATTATATCTCATGGATTAAAAACTAAAAATACACATAAGCAAAAGCAAGAAGCTAAAACAGCAAATGAAGATACTGATTTGATTTCATGACGGAACTGAAAGCAACTTAAAACAAAGAAAAAGGTGACTTTTAATGAGCCGTAAATTAAATTACTTAGGCTCATATATTTTGGAATGTTGAATACCGCAAATTCTCTAATGGGCAGACAGGGAGAGAGAAGAAAGAGGGCCAAGTCTAGGTTGAATGACTGACCCACAAGTGTGTATGCCTGAGTAATGCTAGCAAGAAAATACACAAATGAGAAAATTATTGTTCCATACACCTGCAAAATCTATGCTGGACACAGTGGTACTTCTCTCATAAAATAGTATTGCTTTGGTTTGTAAAGTAATAACGCATAACAAGTAAAAATGTATTTAAACGGCAGATTCTGGTATTAACATAGAGAGTAAAATAGTAGCAAGGTTGTTGAAAAAAGCAAGCCTTCATAAACTCTTAGCAGAGTAAACACATTCTTGTTATGTAATCTGAAGATGCTCTTTCAATACCTAAAGCAAATTCTGAAGCTCTGAAAAATATCCATGTGCATATTCTAAGTACAAATGCCAGAAATGTATACTGTTCTTCTCAAATTAAAATAGTTTATGACATAGGTATAGTAGATGTTCTCAAATATAATTAAATATAATAAAACAAATGAAATAAGCTTCTATATTCTTATTCTTTATATTCTCTTAAACAATCTAGTATGTTAAAAAAAACTAAAGACTAAAAGTTACGTATATATTCTCTGGGTAACAATCTCACTTTAATATTTAGACTACATAATTTTAAACAAAATATCTTTTCACAGTAAGGATACTATATTTACATACAGTTGTGCAAATACTAATTTTCCAGTAAAGCTATCTGAGGGCATCTTATTATGGTTAAAACACACACTGTCCAAAGAGACAAAGAACTCTGCAGGAACAATGAACAAATTCTTAAGTCGTTTAGTTCACCTACAATTCATGAATCTTTTAAAATTGTGTACAATATGAAATCTCTATAAGACAAACATTAAACAAAAGAATTAACTTTTTGTCAATTTTGCTCGGAAAAAAAAAAACTTTGAAGTAAGAATGAAATAATCTCCTTGAAAAGGCAACTGATTATCTGTGATTGTTACCTGCCTGTCTGTTCAAAAATTTTTTTAATATTTAAAACAATAAGTTGGTATTCTCAAAAAGTGAATTGTATGTTACTTGCAAGAACATGAAATGATTTTTCAATCTCATAAAAAATAAGCTTGTAACTCTGTTCCTACAATACTTATCTTTTATCTTGAAAGGCTCTTATGAAAATAACCCACACAATAAAACCTTCTGTATCTTTAAGGACACCTTATTTTTCCTGTTTAAATAGTAAAGATGAATAAAATGACTTTTAGGTACATATTACATTTTCCATATATGACTAAACACATACTAAGATATCAAATGTAGACATATTTAGTTAAAATCAATTAAACTGAGAAGTCCTCCCTTCTGGCTGTCCATATTTTTCTTTAATCCTGGTCAGTGTAAACCCTTATTACCAGTAATTTGCCACTATAACGCGGAGGAAAAATGCTAGCCTCACAATTTTTGTCATTTCTCCCCCCCTCTTCCCCTGCAGGCTGCTACTGTTGATGGCCTTTATGGAAATATAAATTCAATCAGCAGCTGCAAATTTCATGAGACGTCCATCTTCATGCTGAATTTCTAACTGAGTGTCAAAACAATCTGTGGATTTCTCCCTGATGAAACACACATTGAATTGTAAATTTCTGCAATTTCCTCATGTTTGAATTTCAGCTGCAGCAAAATAGTGCTAGCCCAGATACACTGCCTACCAGGCTGAAACAAGTAATTTTTCTCTTCTTATCCCTGCATGCTTGTTAAAGAGTTAAATATTTTTAACAGCCATGAGACAAAATATTTCCTCCCAAATTAAACAATTAAATTTCCTACACAATTAAAAGAAAAGGAGGATATAAAAATCATTAATATATTTTCTATATTTAATTAGAAAGGAGTTTCAAAAGGAGTTTTTTTTTCCCCTTCAAGAGATTTACTTGTTCTATATGGTTGCTTTTCTTTCTTTCTTTCTTCCGAATTTGGTGGTGAATAATGCTATGAACTTTCATAAAATTAGTACTTCTATAAACAATATCAATATAGTACATAAATGAAATGTAGTCACAAAATAATGACTAGTAACTTCAAGTTTAATGAGGTATATTTTCATTCAATATTTCAATTTAAATATTGCCAAGAGTAAAAATATTAAAACAAAGAATTATACCAGCTAAAGTAGGCATTCTCTTTTTATTTTTTGGTCACACTGTACGGTAGGCAGGATCTCAGTTCCCCGACCAGGGATAGAACCTGTTTCCCCTTCACTAGAAGCATGGAGTTTTAACCACTGGACCGCCAGGGAAGTTCCAAGGCGTTTTTCTTAACACATACTTATAATGAGTTAATTTTTTCACCAAAGAATCATTTACAACTGAGTAGCTAAAAAGAACTGCTTTTAAGTAGCATACTATTAAGGAAGCTATTTTACAAATAAATAAGCAAAAATATTATGTACTTAAAAAAGATATCTTAAGAAACCCATTAAGTGGCTCATTCCAATATAGCAACTTCTTATTGGTGTAAATGTCTTTTCATTAATATCACTAACAAAATAATTTATAGCTCTAGAGTGAGAATGTCACAAGTTACATGTGAATGATTTTATAGCCAATAAAATACATGTCTATTGGAAAATACCAAAAAAATGTGCAAAATAAAAGAAAAATTCAACAAGAAATTGCAGTAAGCAAACCTTATGGGGGGTGGTCTGTAAAACAAATTATAAAACAGCAATCATTCATTCTTTCAACCAACATTTACTGAATATCTCCTATTGCCAGGTAATTTTTACCAGGCCATGGTGACAAAGATATGTGCAGAACACAATCTTTTACCCTCAAGAAGTTAGTCAAGTTGAGAAGAAAATCATTTATTAAAACATAGTGATATAAGTGCATAAAACATAGTGATATAAGTGCATAACTGGTACATTTAAAAAAATAAGTGCATAACTGGTACATTTTTTTTTTTTTCCCAGTGGGTTTTGTCATACATTGATATGAATCAGCCATGGATTTACATGTATTCCCAATCCCGATCCCCCCTCCCACCTCCCTCTCCACCCGATTCCTCTGGGTCTTCCCAGTGCACCAGGCCGGAGCACTTGTCTCATGCATCCCACCTGGGCTGGTGATCTGTTTCACCATAGATAGTATACATGCTGTTCTTTTGAAATATCCCACCCTCACATTCTCCCACAGAGTTCTAAAGTCTGTTCTGTATTTCTGTGTCTCTTTTTCTGTTTTGCATATAGGGTTATCGTTATCACCTTTCTAAATTCCATATATATGTGTTAGTATGCTGTAATGTTCTTTATCTTTCTGGCTTACTTCACTCTGTATAATGGGCTCCAGCTTCATCCATCTCATTAGGACTGGTTCAAATGAATTCTTTTTAATGGCTGAGTAATATTCCATGGTGTATATGTACCACAGCTTCCTTATCCATTCATCTGCTGATGGGCATCTAGGTTGCTTCCATGTCCTGGCTATTATAAACAGTGCTGCTATGAACATTGGGGTGCACGTGTCTCTTTCAGATCTGGTTTCCTCAGTGTGTATGCCCAGAAGTGGGATTGCTGGGTCATATGGCAGTTCTATTTCCAGTTTTTTAAGAAATCTCCACACTGTTTTCCATAGCGGCTGTACTAGTTTGCATTCCCACCAACAGTGTAAGAGGGTTCCCTTTTCTCCACACCCTCTCCAGCATTTATTGCTTGTAGACTTTTGGATAGCAGCCATCCTGACTGGCGTGTAATGGTACCTCATTGTGGTTTTGATTTGCATTTCTCTAATAATGAGTGATGTTGAGCATCTTTTCATGTGTTTGTTAGCCATCTGTATGTCTTCTTTGGAGAAATGTCTGTTTAGTTCTTTGGCCCATTTTTTGATTGGGTCATTTATTTTTCTGGAATTGAGCTGCAGGAGTTGCTTGTATATTTTTGAGATTAATCCTTTGTCTGTTGCTTCATTTGCTATTATTTTCTCCCAATCTGAGGGCTGTCTTTTCACCTTGCTTATAGTTTCCTTTGTAGTGCAAACAGAGACCAAAAGAAAGCAGGAGTCGCAATACTCATATCAGATAAAACAGACTTTCAAATAAAGGATGTGAAAAGAGACAAAGAAGGACACTACATAATGATCAAAGGATCAATCAAAGAAGAAGATATAACAATTATAAATATATATGCACCCAACATAGGAGCACCGCAATATGTACGGCAAACGCTAATGAGTATGAAAGAGGAAATTAATAGTAACACAATAATAGTGGGAGACTTTAATACCCCACCTACAACTATGGATAGATCAACTAAACAGAAAATTAACAAGGAAACACAAACCTTAAATGACACAATGGACCAGCTAGACCTAATTGATATCTATAGGACATTTCACCCCAAAACAATCAACTTCACCTTTTTCTCAAGTGCACACGGAACCTTCTCCAGAATAGATCACATCCTGGGCCATAAATCTGGTCTTGGAAAATTCAAAAAAATTGAAATCATTCCAGTCATCTTTTCTAACCACAGTGCAGTAAGATTAGATCTCAATTACAGGAAAAAAATTGTTAAAACTTCAAACATATGGAGGCTAAATAACACGCTTCTGAATAACCAACAAATCATAGAAGAAATCAAAAGAGAAATCAAAATATGTATAGAAATGAATGAAAATGAAAACACAACAACCCAAAACCTATGGAACACTGTAAAAGCAGTGCTAAGGGGAAGGTTCATAGCATTACAGGCTTACATCAAGAAACAAGAAAAAAACCAAATAAATAACCTAACTCTACACCTAAAGCAATTGGAGAAGGAAGAAATGAAGAACCCCAGAGTTAGCAGAAGGAAAGAAATCTTAAAAATCAGGGCAGAAATAAATGCAAAAGAAACTAAAGAGACCATAGCAAAAATCAACAAAGCTAAAAGCTGGTTTTTTGAAAAAATAAACAAAATTGACAAACCATTAGCAAGACTCATTAAGAAACAAAGAGAGAAAAACCAAATTAACAAAATTAGAAATGAAAATGGAGAGATCACAACAGACAACACTGAAATACAAAGGATCATAAGAGACTACTACCAGCAGCTCTATGCCAATAAAATGGACAACTTGGATGAAATGGACAAATTCTTAGAAAAGTATAACTTTCCAAAACTGAACCAGGAAGAAATAGAAGATCTTAACAGACCCATCACAAGCAAGGAAATCGAAACTGTAATCAAAAATCTTCCAGCAAACAAAAGCCCATGACCAGATGGCTTCACAGCTGAATTCTACCAAAAATTTAGAGAAGAGCTAACACCTATCTTACTCAAACTCTTCCAGAAAATTGCAGATGAAGGTAAGCTTCCAAACTCATTCTATGAGGCCACCATCACCCTAATTCCAAAACCAGACAAAGATGCCACAAAAAAAGAAAACTACAGGCCAATATCACTGATGAACATAGATGCAAAAATCCTTAACAAAATTCTAGCAAACAGAATCCAACAACATATTAAAAAAATCATACACCATGACCAAGTGGGCTTTATCCCAGGAATGCAAGGATTCTTTAATATCCGCAAATCAATCAATGTAATACACCACATTAACAAATTGAAAGATAAAAACCATATGATTATCTCAATAGATGCAGAGAAAGCCTTTGACAAAATTCAACACTCATTTATGATTAAAACTCTCCAGAAGGCAGGAATAGAAGGAACATACCTCAACATAATAAAAGCTATATATGACAAACCCACAGCAAGCATCACCCTCAATGGTGAAAAATTGAAAGCATTTCCCCTGAAATCAGGAACAAGACAAGGGTGCCCACTCTCACCACTACTATTCAACATAGTGTTGGAAGTTTTGGCCACAGCAATCAGAGCAGAAAAAGAAGTAAAAGGAATCCAGATAGGAAAAGAAGAAGTAAAACTCTCACTGTTTGCAGATGACATGATCCTCTATATAGAAAACCCTAAAGACTCTACCAGAAAATTACTAGAGCTAATCAACGAATATAGTAAAGTTGCAGGATATAAAATTAACACACAGAAATCCCTTGCATTCCTATATACTAACAATGAAAAAACAGAAAGAGAAATTAAGGAAACAATACCATTCACCACTGCAACAAAAAGAATAAAATACTTAGGAGTATATCTACCTAAAGAAACAAAGGACCTATACATAGAAAACTATAAAACACTGATGAAAGAAATCAAAGAGGACACAAACAGATGGAGAAACATACCGTGTTCATGGATTGGAAGAATCAATATTGTCAAAATGGCTATTCTACCCAAAGCAGTCTATAGATTCAATGCAATCCCTATCAAGCTACCAACGGTATTTTTCACAGAACTAGACCAAAGAATTTCACAATTTGTATGGAAATACAAAAAACCTCGAATAGCCAAAATAATCTTGAGAAAGAAGAATGGAACTGGAGGAATCAACCTGCCTGACTTCAGACTCTACTACAAAGCCACAGTCATCAAGACAGTATGGTACTGGCACAAAGACAGAAATATAGATCAATGGAACAGAATAGAAAGCCCAGAGATAAATCCACGAACCTATGGACGCCTTATCTTTGACAAAGGAGGCAAGGATATACAATGGAAAAAAGACAACCTCTTTAACAAGTGGTGCTGGGAAAACTGGTCAACCACTTGTAAAAGAATGAAACTAGAACACTTTCTAACACCATACACAAAAATAAACTCAAAATGGATTAAAGATCTAAATGTAAGACCAGAAACTATAAAACTCCTAGAGGAGAACATAGGCAAAACACTCTCCGACATAAATCACAGCAAGATCCTCTATGACCCACCTCCCAGAATATTGGAAATAAAAGCAAAACTAAACAAATGGGACCTAATGAAACCTAACTGGTACATTTAAAAAAATATTTTGGCTGCATGCACACGAAATCTCAGTTCATGTCCCCTGCAGTTGAAGAAAGTCTTAATCACTGAACCACCAGGAAAGTCCCTAAAGTGGTAGGTACATTAAGGGAGGAAAGTGAAAGTGAAAGTCAGTCAGTCATGACCGACTCCTTGCGACCCCATGGACTATACAGTCCATGGAATTTTTCAGGCCAGAATAGTGAAGCGGGTAGCCTTTCCCTTCTCCAGGGGGTCTTCCCACCCCAGGAAATCGGACCCAGGTCTCCTGCAGTGCACGCGGATTCTTTACCAGCTGAGCCACAAGGGAAGCCCACGTTAAGGGAGGGGAAATTTAGGAAAGCTCTAAGGAGACAACTATTCCATGAGCAGTTACGGAAGCTTTCAGAAACAGTTGCAGTTTCTAAGGACATATAGGAGTCAGTCAAGAAAGAAAAAGAAGGAAGACACATTCCAGCCAGAAGGCAGAATATAATACAAAAAACATGGAAGCATGAAATAGCATGGTGCCTTTGGAAAACTGTTAGTAACTGGAGACAGAGAACAGAGTTGATATGTGATACGCTGGAGTAGAGCAGGCCAGGGAATGGTCATGAAGAGCTATGATGCCATTAAAATATTTATTTAGACACTGTGCAGAAGGCAGTGGGGGTTCTCAAAAGGATGTAAACAGAGGTGAAACAGTAATGAATGATATTTTTCAACGGGATATAAAAGTTAAAGTATAATGATTAAGAATATAGACTCCTGGTCAAATCCAGCTCTGCTATTTTCAGGTTATAGTTTTGGGCAAGTTACTTTTTCTATGACTCAATTACCTCATCAGTAAAACGGTAACAATACTACTACATGGCATAAAACTAGCATGATAATTAAGTGCCTTCTATCTATATATTTGAAGCTATTTTATTATCATCATCATTTTACAGGTTGGTAGGGTCTTTAGGTCTAACACACAAGAGTCCCAAAGCAAATAATCTAACTAAATCATCTAGAACACTGTTTGACACAAACTACACATCAACTTATCTTCACTTAGAAAACATTTATTGAATATTTGTGTACAGATACGTGCAAAAAATAAAGTCTAAAAAAACTCTAAAACAGAAAAAGTTTAAATAATTTTAAAATAACTTAAAAATATATTAATATAGAAAATCAATCAATATTCTTAAAACATAAAGACACTAAGAAATAAATAGACAAGAAGAAACTACAAAACTGAAAGCTGGGTCTTCAAAGAATTATAGACAAGTTTTTATCAATTAATCAAGTTTTAAATGAGATGATAATAACACTATTAAATATATACTGTTCAGTTCAGTTCAGTCGCTCAGTCGTGTCCGACTCTTTGTGACTCCATGAATCGCAGCACACCAGGCCTCCCTGTCCATCATCAACTCCGGGAGCTTACTCAAACTCATGTCCATCGAGTCGGTGATGCCATCCAGCCATGACATTCTCTGTCGTCCCCTTCTCCTCCTGCCCCTAATCCCTCCCAGCATCAGGGTCTTTTCCAATGAGTCAACTCACAAATATATGCAAAAGTACAAGAAGGCATTATACACAACTTTATGCCAGTATATTTGGAAAGTCACATTAAACAGTTTTCAAAAGTATATCAATTATAAAAATGGATCAAAGAAGAATTGGAAAACTTAAATAGAACCTGCAACTATGAAAGAAATTGAAAGTGAAAGTGAAGTCACTCAGTCGTGTCCGACTCTTTGTGACCCCACAGACTGTGGCCCACCAAGCTCCTCTGTCCGTGGGATTCTCCAGGCAAGAATACTGGAGTGGGTTACCACTTCCTTCTCCAGGGGATCTTCCCAACCCAGGAATCGAACCTGGGTCTCCAGCATTGCAGGCAGAGGCTTTACCCTCTGAGCCGTCAGAGAAGCCAAAAGAAATTGAACTCAATGCCAAAAATCTTCCTGTGAAAAACACCACTGAGTTCAGAAAGTCTAACAGGTATATTTTCTAGGCCACACAGGCCTAGGTCACCCTTCTTCACATAATCTATCCCAAAGAACAGAAAGAAGAAACATGCTTCAGTTCTTTTTAAGAAGCTAGCATAATCTGATACCCAAAGCATAGGACATTAGCACAAAAAAAGGAAAAAAGACCTGATCTCATTTATAATAGTATATTAAAAAATCATTTATTTAAAAAATACATATGTATATATATCTCAGCTGGACATTTTCTCCAAAGTTGTATTTCATTCAGCACTATGAAATGTTTTGTAGCAGAAGAGATTTTCAGGGTTTAGTCTATCTTGTCACTGGAAAAAGAAGTCTTACAAAGATATTTTAAAGTTATTCTTAATCTGTTATAAACTTACTGAAGTAATCTACACTTTTAAAAGACTATTTCTTGTGAAGAAGGAAAAGGCTGATAGTTTAAAATAAACCATCAACCGTCCATGAAAAGGAAAGGGACCAAAAAAGAAAAGTTACAGCAGGGGAAGAAATAGGGGCAGGCAAAGTAAAGGGAAGGGAGAGGAGGAGGAGGAAAAGAGGAGGAAGGTGGAAAAGTAGATAATAATTATACAGCATGTATCCTGTGCCAGAAATTCTTTTAAACACAAACGTATTTATATCCCAAAACTACAAAATAACACTGAAATGATGGGTACTATTATTATTCCCATCATACAGAGAAAAAAATGAGTGAAAAATTGCAATCATCCTAATTTTGTTTGTTGGGTTAAGATACTCAGTGGACACAGAAGCAGCAGTGGAAAATAAATCCCTATGAATGCAAGGGAATAGTTAATCAATTGTCCTTTCTATCTCAAAGGTTATCTATTTTCATCTCTATATAACAGATGAGGAAATGGAGGATTTTAAAGAGGATGAGAATTACACATGAAAAGTAGTAGATCCCAAAATGACAGAATCACAACACGAAAACAAAACTTCAGGCTCTTAGTGTGTACGGATACTTAAGTGAAAGTGAAGTCGCTCAGTTGTGTCCGACTCTTTGCGACCCCATGGACTGTAGCCTACCAGGTTCCTCCGTCCATGGGATTCTCCAGGCAAGGATACTGGTATGGGTTGCCATTTCCTTCTCCAGGGATCTTCCCAACACAGGGATCGAACCCGGGTCTCCTGCACTGCAGGCAGACGCTTTACCGTCTGAGCCACCAGGGAAGCCACGGATACTTTATTTGGATACTTTTCCTAGTGATAAAACTAAAAAGATCTTCACAGTATATTACTCAAAGTATTCTAATAGTACCATCATGACACATGCAATAGCATCATTAAACTCAACAGATGAACAGCACAAAGGCTGCAAAACTTCCTTCTATCATTTTTATTTTACTTGTTCCAAGTAAAAGTCTTCAAATATGCAAAAAACGCATTGGAAATTATGTCAAACAGTGATTCCAAAGCCTGGCTGATGATTGCTACCAGCAAAGGAGGTATCTAAAATACCAAGTTCTTTAAACCCATGGCATCAGGATTTCCAGGATACAACTCATGTTTTTGTTGTCATTGTTTTAAAATTTCTGCTACTTTGATCAATCACTTATGGAACTTCTAATATAAATGTTGTTGAGGATATTAAAATTCAAGAAAACCATAAGCTAGCTTTTTGTCATAAATACATAAATACATGTCACGTTCTGGGTAGTAACTTATATTGGAGAATAAAAGTATATTTTATTATTATTTATGCAGCTTAAATTTAAAGCACTTTGTTAAACCCTAATTTGTTAATTAAAAAATTAACAAAGTTTGATGAATTGAAATCAGTGATATGTTGGCAAATACTTAACAACCACTCTGGGTATAATTTCATGAATGCTGACTGGACTATAGTTTTTTAATATTGAAAGAATATTTCCTCAATTTTTATATAATTTACAACATAATGACTATAGATACACTATGCATTAACATTTTTTCTATTATCTTAAGTGCCAACAATCAACAAAACATTACACCAAGCTCTGATTTGTAGCATTTGCTAATTCTGTGCTATAAATTCCCTAACATGGCCAAGTTCAAGCTACTAACACAATGTTGCTGAACATGGAGTTTATAGAGATGTATAGTAGCTCACCCTTATACAGTATTTCTACCATAAAGACACAATAGGCATAAATAACCTCAAGAGAATAGCTAATAGTAAAAAACAGTCAACTAATTATAAAGGAATGAATTTTAAGTATTTATTATCTTTGTTTTTAATATATTAACAAGTATATGGTTACACAATTTAATTTTTAATAATGTCTGTACTGAATACGCAGCACAGGAAATTCTTGAAAAGTTAATAATTCACTCTTATAAGACAGTGCAAGCTCACCCTGAAACACTTGTAACTACTACTGCTGCTTCTGAAATTGCACATAAAATCACACATTCTATTTTAGTACAAAAATTCTGCAGTTATTGGATTTAGCAAAAGTCAATTTATAACAAGTTACCAGTATGCCCAAAGAAAATCCAAATCAATAACCTATTTGATTACATTTTAGTTCAAAATTTCTACAAAGATTTTTAATTTAGATTATAAGTTTATACAGAAAGGACTCTAATGTATAATTCTGAGTATGAGGTTTTTATTTTGCTCTTATTTTAAACATATTAACATGTTTAACATAAAACATTAATAACCTGTGTAATACACAAATAATAATAATTAATTTGTGTTTTACAAAATAATTTCATTAGCACATAGTCAATCCTTGCAGAACCTACTGCTTTTTAAAAATTTTTATTGGCGTATAGTTGATTTACTGGAACCTGCTATTTACTGTAGGCTACCTCATACTTAACTCATCTTCGTAAGGAGTAAAAAAAGAACTAAAAACAGAGAAAAGAAGATATTTATGATCAGAAGTTGAGTCACTAAACTACAAAAGAGGGAAAGAGGAGAAAATAAATACTTTTGCTGGGACAGTGCTAATAATTATATTATCAAGAGTGCCCAGGCACTCAGGGGCTAGACATCCCAGATACATCAGAGGTGCAGTGAGAGGTACAGGGTACTCAGGCACAAGCAGCCCATCAATTCTCTAAAAGAGAACACCCCTAAGAGTCGTTGTTATTCTCTAACTTTCCAACGTAGAACTGGCCCCGAAACACAAACTCCCTTATTATAATCTAGATTCACAAGTCAGGTTCATATTTAAAACTACAAGCTTTAGCCACTTTAGGTGACATTTAGATAATTAAAAAGCAAAGGGGCATTTGATCTGGGATCCTCGAGCTCTGGGGAGAGAACTGTACCAGAGACTCCTACCAGGACAGCAAAGGAAACCACCGTAAACTATTCAAGCGTTTATCTCTACCTTAAGAAACACCTTTCAAGACAGAATATATTAGTGCGGTAGAATGCAAAATGAGTCAAAAAAGAACAAAGCTTCAAATTCCCTCCTGACAGTTAATCTATGGTTTTTCCCACTTCATAGTTATTTGCCACCAGCTTTTGTGCTACTTGGCTGCCACCTACCAGAAATGTCATTATTAGAATTTCAATACACATGCAAACACAGCAATAATCCAACAGGATTTCACTGAAATTAGTCCTGTTTTCCCCAATAGATAGTTATGTAATTTCAGCCTTCTGCGTCTCCAGTTTACATAGTATCTCACTCCCTACCTCTGCTGCCTTTTGTCTTTCTCTACTTTTATGTAAAAAAAAAAAAATTAGTTTGTACATTTGTATGAATCATTTAAAAATCCTATTAGCAAAGTATCCAATTATTAAAATATAACTGATAATTATTATTGTTAACCTCTTCCCTTCAGATTTTAAATCATCCTTTAAATATTAAGAGAAACTTGGAAATTTAGAGCACGAAATTTAGAGCACGATTGCTATTCTGACATGTACAATTTTCTGTGCAATAATGTGGAAAGATTTTTGAGTAGCAGTGAAGGTTAAGAAATATTTAAACAATCTACTTGCTTGCATGAATTGCCTATTAAATGTAGTAATATATACAAGAGACTGGGTATTATATTTAGTAACTTTCTAAAGTAATTTAAAACAGTATATCAGGTAAATATATACTGGTTCAGTCACTCAATTAAAAAACAAATCTACCATTAGTAAATACACACTTCCAGGGTTAACAGGAGTTCATACCTAAGCATATCTATTTCAGAAAAAAGTCAGAAAATGTCCCCAAAATTAACCTTGCTTGTGACAGTTCTTTTATTTCAGTCAGGTCTCAACAGGTAATAAGAAATCTGAGGGGAAACGAAGGATCTACATTCTTAGCAAGCCGGGCTACTTTGGCTATGGGATTCTCTAGGCTAGAATACTGGACTGGGTTGCCATGCCCTCCTCCAGGGGATCTTCCCAACCCAGGGATCGAACCCGCATCTCCTAGGTTTCCTGCATTGCGGCAGATTTTTACCCGCTGAGCCAACTGGGAAGACCATATCATGAGTGTTCAATATTAAACATACGCAATAAAAATTATCTTCTCCCTGTAGGTGGTTAAGAGTTTAACATTACCCTAAACTTATAAAATCCAACGTCTGCTATGTGAGTGACTAACAACAATAGAAAGTTTATCAGCTCTGGCATTTCCAAAATAGTTTCAAATAAGAGTAACAATTATACCAAAATAAAAACTGAAAAATGGCCTACAATTATATTGAACAATCTCTAGTAGGAACTGTCCCAAGGTCAGTTGTATAAAACAGTTATAATACCTATAAAGATGCCTTGTACATGACATACACATAAATTATACAAACCACATTGAAACTTCTCGTACATTTTCCAATTCCTAGCTTTGTGTTTTCCATTATTCCTTTGAATGCTGATTTTATGCACATGAATTCCTAACTCTACAAAAGGAAGAGATACACTTGAGAACAATCAGGATCAAAAGGTATCTTGGCTAGGCTCCAGTGATGCACAGCAACACCCCATAGACGGTACAAGCGTATTCAATGCCATATGATTCATAGAAATGAATTTAAAAACTAGTTTTACTCAGAATCTTCAAACCTTCAGATGTCTAATAGAAAAGAATTATAGTTAGAAATAAATCCATTAGCTTTAACATAATCCAAGTATACAACACACAGAGCATTTTATCAATATATCAACAAAGGGAACTCTTAAAATATTTTAAAAGAGTTGAAAGAAATTATTACAAAGAGGAAATTTTCTTTTTATGTACTTTTGAACAAAAGACATTAAACAAAATTAAAATCCAAAAGAAACTACTGTTCTTCCATAAATTGTTTGGAAAAAAATCTAATTAAGCTTAAGGGTTTCAACTGAATAGAACTGCACTAACACATGTTTTGCATCAGCTGTTTTCTGAGGGTGATTAAATATAAAAAGCTACTCTGCAAATTTCAATAATTTTCTCAACTTCTCTGTTTGAATGTTTGCAACATTAACAACCAATTTTCATTTGTTTATATGGCTTAATAATTCCCCAATATGAAGAAGTTTATCTTACAAGGTAACCAATCTGTTGAAGTGTTTTCTAACTGAAATTTCCTGTCATGCTATTTACATGATTGCTACCTAGAGAGTTCAAAGTAAGATACAAATTGGTTAAAGTAAATTATTGTTATAATTTTCAAAACACTTAATTGAAAATGCCAAAGTGAATAAATGAGATTATAGGTAAAATCTTTATGTAAGAAATAAATATGACTTAGTTTGACTACTTTCTCAATTACTATGTCCCATTTCTTTGCATGTTTTATATCACATCTTTCTGTATGCTAAATTCTACTTCAGAAAGATTAAAAATTTTATTAAATAAAAATGGTAAATTAAAATAGTTTAAAATGTAATTAAAATTATTTCTCAAGGTAGACAAATATAGATGCAAACGCATTCTACAGTTTAGGTCTATTTAACATGTAATACTAATATTTGTGTCTACACTCAGTAGTAAAGTCCTAGTACTAACCAGAATTTTGGAAATTATAAATAGTCCTAATTCTATACTAATAGAAAAATAGAAAGTACTAGACTAAAATGAAAAAGAATATATATATATACATATGTATAATTAAATCTCTTTGCTGCCTAGTAGAAGTTAACACAACATTGTAAATCAACTATATTTCAATAAAATAAATCTTTGAAAATGAAAGTACTAAAGAAAGAAAAATACCTGAGAATAAATTTCAATTGTGAATTTGCATATGAATATTAAATTAATTTCAGCTAATCTTTGTGAAGAGAAACTAAACAGCCTCTTGATGAAGGTAAAAGAGGAGTGAAAAAGCCAGCTTAAAACTCAACATTAAAAAAAAAACGAAGATCATGGCATCTAGTGCCATCATTTCATGGCGAATAGATGGGGAAACAATGGAAACAGTGACAGACTTTATTTTCTTGGGCTCCAAAACCACTGCTAATGGTGACTGTGGCCATGAAATTAAGACACTTGCTACTTGGAAGAAAGTCACTCACTCATTCGTGTCCAATCTTTGTGATCCCATGGACTACACAGTCCACGGAATTCTCCAGCCCAGAATACTGGAGTGGGTAGCCATTCCCTTCTCCAGGGGATCTTCCCATCCCAGGAATTGAACCCAGGTCTCCTGCATTGCAGGTGGATTCTTTACCAGCTGAGCCACCAGGAATGCCCCCTTGGAAGAAAAGCTATGACAAACCTAGACAGAGCATTAAAAAGCAGAAACATCACTTTGCCAACAAAGGTCCATATAGTCAATGCTATGGTTTTTCCAGTAGTCATGTACGGATGTGAGAGTTGGACCATAAAGAAAGCTGAGCACTGAAGAATTGATGCTTTTGAATTGTGGTGCTGGAGAATTCTTGAGAGTCCCTTGGACTGCAAGGAGATCAAACCAGTCAATCCTAAAGGAAATCAATCCTGAATATTCACTGGAAGGACTGATACTGAAGCTCCAATACTGTGCCTACCTGATGTGAAGAGCTGACTCACTGGAAAAGACCCTGATGCTGGGAAAGATTGAGAGCAGGAAGAGAAGGGGGCAACAGAGGATGAGATGATTGGACGGTATCACTGACTCAATGGACATGAGTTTGAGAAAACTCCAGGAGGTACTGAAGGACAGGGAAGACTAGTGTACTGCAGTCCATGGGGTTATGAAGAGTCAGACATGACTGAACAACTAAACACCAACTGACAATTAAACGAATGACTTCATAGCCATATCTATAATATCTGTCTGCTGGAAAAACAACAGTTTGTTTAATTTTAGCCATGTAGGGTATGTTGAGTTTGAGAGGTTTGTGGGATATCCAGATGGAGATATTCAATGGGCAGTCAGATATAATGGTTTAAAGCTCAAAAGACAGGTCTGGGTAGATGATAAGTATTGGTAATCATCATCGTGTATAGTAGCTAATGCCATAGGAATGGGTGAGCTGAAGAAGGAATTCTGGAGAATCACTAAAATATAACAGCTGGAAGATAATGAGGAATACCTTCAGAAACCTGAAAGAAAAGAATCAAAATGGTAAAATGAGAACCAGGAAGGAATACTGTGTTTAAAGCTTTAAAAATTTAGAGAAGAGCTAACACCTATCTTACTCAAACTCTTCCAGAAAATTGCAGAGGAAGGTAAGCTTCCAAACTCATTCTATGAGGCCACCATCACCTTAATTCCAAAACCAGACAAAGATGCCACAAAAAAAGGAAAACTACAGGCCAATATCACTGATGAACATAGATGCAAAAATCCTTAACAAAATTCTAGCAAACAGAATCCAACAACATATTAAAAAAATCATACACCATGACCAAGTGGGCTTTATCCCAGGAATGCAAGGATTCTTTAATATCCGCAAATCAATCAATGTAATACACCACATTAACAAATTGAAAGATAAAAACCATATGATTATCTCAATAGATGCAGAGAAAGCCTTTGACAAAATTCAACACTCATTTATGATTAAAACTCTCCAGAAGGCAGGAATAGAAGGAACATACCTCAACATAATAAAAGCTATATATGACAAACCCACAGCAAGCATCACCCTCAATGGTGAAAAATTGAAAGCATTTCCCCTGAAATCAGGAACAAGACAAGGGTGCCCACTCTCACCACTACTATTCAACATAGTGTTGGAAGTTTTGGCCACGGCAATCAGAGCAGAAAAAGAAGTAAAAGGAATCCAGATAGGAAAAGAAGAAGTAAAACTCTCACTGTTTGCAGATGACATGATCCTCTACATAGAAAACCCTAAAGACTCTACCAGAAAATTACTAGAGCTAATCAATGAATATAGTAAAGTTGCAGGATATAAAATTAACACACAGAAATCCCTTGCATTCCTATATACTAACAATGAGAAAACAGAAAGAGAACTTAAGGAAACAATACCATTCACCACTGCAACAAAAAGAATAAAATACTTAGGAGTATATCTACCTAAAGAAACAAAAGACCTATACATAGAAGTTAATCAAGTTAGAGTGAAACACTGGATTTGGAAGGCAAAATACTAGCAGTGATCTTACCAAGGGCAATTTCAGGAGATTAATGGAGCTAAAGTGAAATTACTGGGGTAGGCAAGAGAATTTAGATCAAAGGCCTGGGTTTCTCATTTATTAAAACAAAAACTGAGCACCTATTTAATGTACCAGGTATTGAGCTGGGATACACTGAGATGTTAGGCACCAGGCACCGTGGGGATATACCGAAAAGAAGACAGTCCTCATAGCATTTATAATCTGCTAGAGAAGATTAAGCTGAAGATCAATCATGACTATATCAGTAAAGGATTTTAACTGCATGCAGCAGAAACCTTTGCTTAGTTTCAACCAATGTTAGTTTACAGAATTGTTGGCATGCTGAAGAAACAGGCTCAGAAACTATGCAGTGAAGGAGAAAAGCATGGGAAATGATGCCACAGAACTAGTCTAGGGACTAGTCACCGAGCATCAGCTGCTACAGATGGTATCCCACTGGCACTGCACAAAGGGTGGCATCTCCACCCTGAGGGCTCTCTTGCTGTCCATGCCCATACGTCTGGCCCGCCTACCGCCGCTGCCAGGAAGAGTTCACTGTGCCTCCATTCATTTGCATCACTCACTCATGAACTCAAAAGTGAGACATTTCACATCGGTTAAGTCTAGATTATGCATCATATCCCAGCTAAGAGGGAAGCTGCAGTAATGATTATACAAGCTCCTCTACTGTGGGAGGAAGGCTCTGCCTCGTAGTAGTAAGACTCACAAGGTACAGAATTGTCCAAACACAAGAAGAGGATCAGCTATATCAGAATAAAAACATACACTGGAGTAAGTAAATATCACTAGCTTAAAAGAAGATGTGGGGCTTCCCTGGTGGCCCAGTGGTAAAGAATCCTCCTTGCAATGCAAGGAACATCGATTTGATCCCTGGTCCGGGAAGATCCCGCATGCCATGGAGCAACAGCCCATGTGCCACAACTACTGAAGCCTGCACACCAAGAGCCTATGTTCCACAGTAAGAGAAGTCACTGCAATGAGAAGCCTGTGAACCACCACAAACAGTAGCCCCTGTTCACCACAACTAGAGAAAGCCCATGCACAGCAATGAATAAAAATAAACTCATACAGCCGAAAAATAAAAATAAATAAATCTTTTAAAAAAAGATGGAAGCTTATTTTTCGTTCACATAAAGGAAATATGAAAGGCAAGAGTCCAGGGCTGATATGACAGTAAATTGTAATCATAATATGCTTAAGATAAGTCATAAGGAATCCAGGCCACTTCTACCTGACCGCTCTGTTGTCCTCGGTGCCACTTCATGACCTAGTATGGCCACTCCAGTGCTAGCCAGCACACTCACATACTGGTCAGCAGAGGGACAAAAGGGAAGAGGCAGAGGAGAGCACGTGTCTTCCCTTTAACGATACTTTCCAGAAGTCACACTCAACTTACCTCATTTCCCAAGACTTAATCATTAGGCAAACATAGCTGCAAAGGAAATGAGAGGAGGCAGGCACTGCTATGCAGCAATGCACCCCGCTAAAAATAAGAATTCTTACAAGAAAGAAAGAAAGAATGAATGCCCTATGGGTGGTAAACAGCAGCATCAGCCACAGCAGGCCCACAATGAACAGCCACTAGAATAAAATGTGTAGTTAACAATGAAGTGCAAAGGATTCTGACCTGGTCCAGAATATAAGGAAGATCTCCTCGGGGAAGACGTATTTAAATGAAAAGTAAAGGATGAATATTTAGCTGATAGAAACGTTAGAGGCAAGAAAGAACGAAAAGGCAGTTAGAGGCAAGGGAAAAACGTACAAAGTCCTGGCCTGATACACAGAGAAGCAGCAGAAAAATCTCTAGTGGGCTGAAGGCTGTAGTCGAGAGCGAGGGGAAGAGTCGGGTGAGATAATGGTCATTGGAGAGGCCGGGTCCCAATCCTGTGAAATGTCTCAAGTTCAGCATCTTGGACTGAATCCTAGTGGTATGAAGTCACAGATTAAACACCACAGTGATATAACCAGATCTGAAAAGCAGAAATATCAGTAAGACTGTGGTATGGAGTGTGGATGAGAGGAGAACAAGGTTGGAAATGGAATATCGAGAGGCAGTTGCTGTTCAGAGGCCTAGACTGGTGTAGAGGTACTGCCAGTAGAAGGAAGTGGCCTATGACTTCAAGAGCTATTCAGAAAGTATAACTGGCAGGCCTGGTAATTGAAGGGACGCTGACAATAAGGGAGAAACCTCTCAGGTTTCTGACCTGGATATTGAGAAGGGGTAGACATCATTCACTAAGACAGAGAATACTAGAGAAAAAAAGCAATTTTTAGTTGTTGTTCAGAGGAAGGGAATAATTAGTCTCAGTTTTAACATGCTGCCTCTGAGGTCCCATTGAAGTATCTCATAGGAATTGTTCAGTATGCTGCTGTTTCTTTCTAAAGTCAGAAAATAGGGGGAATGGATCTAATACGTTTTAGAGCAATGAGCACTGAAGCCATGGGAGTGAATTCCATGGCTTGAAGAGGATGTACAGTAAGACTAGTAGACAGCTGGGAATAGAGCTCCAATTAGCCCAATCATTGAAGAGATGGGAAAAGAAAAACTAGGAGACATTTTACCTCACTTCTCCAAGATTCTGTTTTAATAGGACTGGGTTGAGGCTTAGTAACCTTGGAACTTAAAACACTAACCAATTCTGATATAATAGGCCCAGAGTTTTCTGGCAATCATTGCTGCAGATCTGTGGGTTCCAATAAAACTAATCTCTAAAAATGATCTAGGGGAAAAAGAAAAAAAGGATTCTCTGGCCAAATCAGTTTAGGAGATGTCATATACTATACCCTACTTACTACATACCCAATTTCCTTCCTGCAGATTCTCAGTGCACAACAATATAAAAAGCCTGAGAAGTTCTGTGTTTTGTTACATAATCTATGTAACTCTATTGAACAAATTGTTCCTCAACTATATTGGCTTTGGCATAGTTCTATCTTATAAAGCCTAAGAATACTCTGTGATCTCAAAATACTGCTAGAGATTTTTAGTAAAATATAAGGAATCACTGTAAACCATAATGATGATAAAAGGCACAAATTAGCAGTGAAATCCATATAAAATATGTACATGACATGTAGAAATGATACTGTAAAAAGACACAAACAACAGGAATGAAGAAGCTCAAGTAGAAGGCGCACAGAGCAATAAATAATACAATTGGAAAAACTGGTGTGAGAGACAATAAAGGTAGTTCATAAAAAGTCTTGGATGCTACAAATGCAGTCTATCTTTCACTGCCCTGTGTCATGATATTTTCTATATAGGCTTTAATATGATCTGCCTCTATGGACAAGATAACAATAGAAAGAGATGACTATTAGTTTTGGAATGAGAAGGACTGATGTTCACATCCTAATTCTGTCACTTAAGCTAAGTCTACTAACCAATATGTGCCTAAAATGTCTCATGAATATAATGATGATGGTGATGATAATACTGACTACAATTTATTGATTACTTACCATGTACCAAGCCCTTTACAGACACAGTTAGTACTTACCATATGCTTCAAGATAGGTGGAATTATCCTAATTTTATAGGCAATGAAACAGGGTCAGTGAATGCAAGTGATTTTTCTAAGATCTTGAGAGGTCATTTTGAATAAAGAGGAATAAGATGGAGTATTCTGAATAAATGAAGTATTCTGAAGACTGAACAGTGTCATACAAATTTTAGACATTATTAAATAAAAATGTAAATAAATTCCTTTGCTATTTTTGTATGCATATTTATTAATCTTCCTTACACAGATTACTCTTAGTAATACCAGTTATCAAGGTTTGAGAAATGTGAACATCAATTCTTCAGGAACCAAACACTGATTAAAGACGTCTTTCCACAGTATTATTTTAAAACTGGAAATAGTATTACTAGTATTTTTGAAAGTTCCAATCAGTCAAATGCTTTGACCTAAATGATCATTCAATTTAAATAAATAAAAGGTCATGCTTCTATTACAATATTAACTAACTAGATGGTAGTAGCCTTACTCCAGTATACTCTCTAGACTTAGCCCCAGGAACGATTATGTGTTAAATACAGTTTTCTAATTAAAAGAATAAATGTTGAAGTCCTATTAAAGCAAAGGACATTTTATCACCATATAGGATTAGTATTCAGTATCTGAAATAAAGGGTGACTTAGGGACCTGACGGGACTCTTTCAAGTCCAGTGCTAGGGGTAACCCATCTTATCTCAGGCAAGCTTTCAACTTCTTATGTATGTGTCTTGATATGAAACAGCTCTTTGTATGTCTCTCTCCAAGGCTGGTGGTACCTGATCACTCAGACCCTATGTGTTCTTTCATAAGCACAAAGTGATTTACCTGCTGGAAAAGCACTAGTTATCACGATAAGGGGCTGAGGATACAAAAATGAATACGCTGTAACATCTATCTTCAAGGAACACTGTCTCATAGGGAAGACACTATTACCATTGAGATTACTAACCAATATCAATTATATTTTGCATTCTTGGTTTTCTAGATTACACAAAAACTCCCAATAGTATAACTTATCCCCTACTTCCATATTAGACATTAAATTTTTAAAAAACAAATAAAACAAAAAGGCTTTTAAAAAAAATTGAAAGGTTAAAAGGCAAATCCTGTCATGCCATTATATTTTAAGCAGGGAAACTTGCTAAGAGAGTAGTTCTTAAATGTTCCCACTGCAAAAAAAAAAAAGTAATTATGTGAGGTGATGGAGATGTTAACTCACCATACTAATACATACATGTCTCAAATCATCATGTTATATACATTAAACCCACACAATATTCCATGCTGATTCTTTCTCATTAAAGCTGGGAGAAAAAAATTAGAATACCATGAGAGAAATGCACCTTTTATATCTTGCTTACCACAGTACTCTAGCACTTATAATACCAGGCACATAGTAGGTGCTCAACAAATATTTGTGAGTGAATCACAGAACCACTGAGTGGTTGAGTTAGGATTCAAATCCAGTTCTAATTGGTGCCCATCCTAAGAGTTTGTCAACTGTATCAGACAGCTTGTGAAGACAAGATTGGATCTTTCTTATTTTCATGTCTTCCATATCCCCTAGTACACTGCTGTGTGTAAAATATGCCATCAATATATACTTACTGAACAAAATAACATTTAGACTTCATACTATAAGTTCTAAGGTACTAGAAATAACAAACAAAAACAGTATGTGAATATCTGTAGGTAGAACCAATTCACACCATTTCTTCTTCTAGTGTCAGTCAGTCAGTCACATCCGCCTCTTTGCAACTCTTCTTCCTAGAATACATCTCTGATCCCACTGCCTTCCTTCTTCCATTTAAAAAATTCTGACTTTGCTTTCAAGAACCACATCTTTCTTATTTTTGCTTTTTGGTCTTACTCAGTATTGAAAGAAAAAGTTAGACATACAATTTCTGAACACTCATAGCAATTTTTTCCCTCTCTTATAACGCCTGATTTTTTCCTACAAGACTGTGAGTTAAGGCAATGGCCCGACTCCAACTTTTTCCTTTCCTTTATCATTCCTTTCTTCTCTCATTTTTTTTCTTTCCTTTTTTTCTCTTTCTCTCTCCTCCTCCATTTCCACTCTTTCTCTCCCTTCCTTTCTTTTATTTTTAGGTGATTAAAGAGAGAGGTTTAAAATGCTTTAAAAACATAAACATCTATAGGTGTAAAATTACAAGATACTATAATCCTTTAAATGATGTGATTATGTCTTAAATACCAACCTAGTTACATTTCTCCAAGAAAGCTCTCCATAAGGGTAGACTCTGACGAATTAAAACATTCCCAATGAAGCTGAAACACCAATAACAGATTAACAGAACAATTTCTAAGATCCCAAGGACTTCAAGTACTAGATTTAAATTTACTTAGACTCCTATACAGTACACAAAAGCATATATAAATTTCCATATTATTACGGCTAAAAAACATTTAAGATCTGAAATCTTTTACTTCTGACATTTAACATTCTCAAGAATGTTCTTTTACTCCCTTATATGATATTCCAACAAATTTTTGAAATACTCCATATATTGAGTAGTCTACAGTTGGTTATCCATTACATCAAAGACTCTGTATGACAAAAACATTAATTTCAGCTTTAAAGTATTATTATCTACATTGGGAAGCATCACACATCATTGGTATACAGTACTCTAACTTACTGAGTGATGTGACCCACAGGAGATAACATTTGCTATAGGAAAGTACATAAGACACAGGAAGGTAAAAGGGATGTGTGTAAGCCAAGAGCATGGGAGAAGAAAAAAAATAAAAAAACAACAAGAACAGAAAAACTTAGTGAACACAGGCATGTAGGATAAGTAACATAGATGGAAACAACTCAATATACCTCAAAAAGGCTATCTGAAGGCACAAACATTTTATAGAACAGAAAAGTAAGTGGTGGTCATTATTATAATATAAGCCATCATATAATATCTTCAAGAAAACAAGAAAGGGTATAGGACATCAGAGGTGCTTATTAACAATGCACATACTACAAAGAAACCCAGCTAACTAGAGTAATTTTTTTTCAGCATCACTGAAGTTTAGTGTATAGATGAGTCTATTTTACATTGTCACAAAAAGTAGTTATTTTAACCTGATCATGCTGTTACAAGGGTATAACCTTTCATTTGAGAGACAGGACCTTGTTTAATTCACTGCACCTGAAAGTTTTACCTGGTTTATAAATACAAAGGGCCTGGGGGACATTAATTTAAATTAAAATATTAATAACAGAAATCTTTCTGCCATTTTAGTAATAAAACTTATTTGAGGCAATATTCTTAGTTCTTTAAGTAAAGAGTTAACAACTCTAGAGGCAATATTATTCCAAAAGGCCTCCTTAGCCAATTTTCTAAAGTACAGAATGATCAATAAAAATCAGCCTGTAACAGTATCTTCCAAACATCAATTGGAAAGAGTCTGTGTTCAGTGGAATGCCAAATAGTACTGCCAGACTTTTATAGAAAGAGAAGGCTATGTTTGCATTGTTCTGTTAATAGCATGCTAACAAGTATGTTTCCTGTCGGGTCACTAATGGACAGAAAAAATACATAATAAAGCAGTGAACAGTGGACAGCCATTCATGCTCTACTGGTCTACCATTACTAGAGAGAAGAATGAGTAAGTCCTCTAATCTTAAGCAGCTATAGAAAAGAATACCCTCTTGTTAAAGCTCAAGAGAATCTGAAGCGGGAATAAAAGAGAAAAAAGTCAGACAGATTATGCTGTCAATTTTAGTTGTCATAATGTGCTTCAGAGATAAAACATTCCTCTGAATGGCAATTGAACAGATGGAAATTTTCATTTTTGGTTAACTGGATGGAAGAATTGGACCAGTACCTAAAATGACATTGAAATGAAGCTCAAACCCCCTCCCACAAGAAGGAAACAGATGCATCATTCCAGATACAAAATAAATGATTGAACAGTGCATATATTATATTGGCATCACTGTATCCAACTGTACATCTGCACAATGTTTTAGTCTCCTGGAGAGAGAACAGACATTTCTAAAAGGGAAAATAGGCAACTATTGAAGTGAATCAGATAAGTATACCATTTGGGTAAGAAAAGCCAAACAACATCACTGAAATTGAAGTTATTCATGCTGAGATGAAAAAAGAACCATAAATTATACCAATTCCAATGCCCTTGAACTTACACATTGATTTAAATGTAGTAGACTTAGAAATATGGAACCACATTTTCAAGATTTTTAAAATCTTAAATCAGAATGAATTTTTTAAAAAAATGACCAGTTAAGACTCTAAAGAAGTTAGCGTTGAATACCCACCTAGCTTGAGTTGACAAAAAGAGTGACATATTAAACCAAAGCCACATTCCTATCTTAAACTATGACTGGAGAAGATTCGCAGTATAGGTAACAAAAATGAAGTCTTTGATAATTTGCAGTTAATAACTGATCCTGTGAGTTATGTGAACTACAGCAATGGGGTGATGAACTCCTTTTTACTCTTTTATCAGTCCCATTTCCACTTTCTGTCAACACGGTCCTGGCTGGTGTTTCCTGCTGCTTTCCTAGCCAGCTCTTGCCAGAACGGATCCAGGCAGGTAGCTTACACCGTTCTACACTTGCACCTCAGTCTTCCTATCAGTCTTTTTCTGTCTTTCCCAACTCATTTAAGTCCTCGATCCAGCTGCAGAGAAAATATGAGATACTAGCTTTAGAGGGCAGGTGAGCAAGGTTTGTCATTTTGTTTTAAGGTTTAATCTCAGGTAACATGGGACCAGCATCACTCCTGCCTTTTAAAGTGACTGTATAAGAAGGTCTGATCAGGGGATGCAGATGATGCCTGAGGATGCCAGCAGAATAAATTTTGAGGTTAGAACCTAAAAGAGAAAGAGGCAAAAGGAAAAACGTGTCTAACATAAAAAGATTTCATAGTTAAATAACAGAAATTCTGGCTTCTTTTTATATATTAAGTCATTCATCACAATGTAATGAGACTTTACTATGTATCTCGAGTGATAGAATATTTTATCAGATATGACTTCCAATCAAACTATACTTAATAAGGACTCACTGTCTTGAAGACTGATTGAAATATGTCTCACAAGACTGTGAGAACAGCACAGGTGAGAAAAATAAGTGCAGTGCAGCCCTACAAAATATTAATGGAGAGCAGATACCATGAGCACAATGAATTATGAGTCTGTACTGGTGTGTAGTATTCACAATGGTATTCCCTCTAGAAATAAAGTTGCACAGGGAAGTCACTGCATTCTCCCAATCATTTTTAAACACAGGCAAATGTGAAGCAGAGCTCATTAAAGATACAGAAAGACAAATATAACCTAAAAGTAAAAGTATAAGGAGGTTGGGCCCATCTGGACTTATTAGACAGAAAAAAGCCTTGAGGGGAATAGCTGGGAATGTGGGATAGGAGAAATAGTTAGAAGGTAATTGGGAAAGGGGAACTCATGTTGGCTCCCTCCCTGGGGTGTTTCTGCCAAGGAAGGAGAATAAGAATAGAACTTTCAGGAATAGTATCATGTGGTGGTTGAATGCCCAAAGAGTGTCTGTTGCTAGAAAAAGGCCAGGGTGTAATACGGTAATGATTCACAGAAGACTAAGCAAAAGAAGTGGACCAGGAGTCATTTTTTTTTTCTCGGACTCATTCTGATACTCTATGTTTCAAGTCACTCTATCACCCACTCTCTGTGAGCGGTATCTCTGTCATTCTATAACCATTCTTAAATTAACACACGCAGAGATTTAATTTGAAAGATAACCTAAATCAAAAGGCTTCACAAAATACATGTCAGGGGTTTTATGGTCACCGGTCATGGGACAGAGGATCATCACCAAGGAAGCAGGGGGAAACTTCCAATCCACAGGAGAAGAGGACAGGTAGGAGTCCCAGGTCTTCTTAAACGAGAGCAGAAAGAGCATGAGCAGGACTAATCTAAAGGAAGCAGTGTGTTCTCATTTCAAGCTAAAGTTCACCCCTACCTCTATTTCACTGTCATTGGAGACAGATACTTAAGATTCTTATTTTGGTATTTTATGTTTTCTTATCAAACATGATAACAGCATATCATTTATTGACTTTAAGTATGAAATAAACTAATTTATGAAGAAAGCATTTTTAAAGATGGTTAGGAAAGTGCTGAAAAATAACCTCTGAATAGCTAGTGAGTACGTACAGAAATGCTGACAAGTGTGACTGGAGGCTGAATTTACCTAAATGCAAAGCCTCAAATGGGGTAGAGAAAAGCTGAAGTGCTATTAATGAAACCATATGTGGCAAATGTACATTAAATCTACTCATCTCTCACTGAAAAGGAGCACTAGAGACTAAAGCTCTTTTAATCCCTTGGTTCATCTTTTTTGTTGGGCAGATGATTAGCACATTTTCAACGCTGACAAATTACATACTCTATTAAGTACTGGATCCTTCAACACTATGAAGATTACGATCTTTAGCAGTCATTTACAAAAAATTTTTAATTTTTTTCTTCTATTACATTGTCTTTTAACATTTTTATTTTTCCTCATCAAATATTATTATGAAAATTCCCACCATGAAGAAAAAAGTTCTCTCAATTTGGAATTCTAAACACTGTTAGCTTTTCTGTAAAAGGCAAAAAACAGAAATAAACACCACTTTATTCAACAAGGTAAAATAACAGTGCACCTAGTTTTTTGAGAACTTTCTTTAAATAGTTCCAGAATTAGTACTCTACAGCAAACATTTTTCAAAATACACTGTATTTAATGATGATGATATCAACAGCATTATTCCTGTGTATTAGTGTAACTAGTTATCCTTTTTTTAAAAATTGAGGTGATATTCACATAAGATAAAATTAACTATTTTAAAGTTCACAAGTCAGTGGGATTTAGTACATTCAAAATGTTGTGAAAACACCCTACCTAGTTCCAAAACATTTTCATCACGCCAAAAGAAACCCAGTAACCACTAAAGCAGTCACTCCCTGTTCTCAGCTTTCCCTAGCACCAGTAATCTGCTTTCTGCTTCAATATACTTACCTATTTTGGATATTTTCATATAAATGGAATCATACATTATGTGACCTTTCTTGTCTAGATTCTTTTATGCAGCACATTAAAATGTTCACAGTTCACCCATGTTGTAGCATTTACATACTTCATTCCTATTTAGGGCTGAGTAATATTCACAATTTGTTTTTCTATTTATCTGCTGATGAACATTTGGGATGTTTTCACCCCATGGCTATTGTGAATAGTGCTATTAACATTCATAAACAAATATCTGAGTACCTGTATCAATTTTCTGGATATATATTTAGAAGCAGGATTGCTGGGTTATTCTATGTTCTTTGCTTAACTTTTTGAGGAACTATGAAATTGTCTTCCAGAGTAGCTGCACCGTTTTACATTCCTACCAGCAATGTAAAAGAGTTCTGAATTCTTCCAATTTTTATTTTTTATTTTTTTCCAATTATAACCATTCTAGTGGTTGTGAAGGGGTATCTTACCATTGTTTTATTTTGCGTTTCTCTAATGAATAAAGCTATTAAGCATCCATCCTGTGCTTGTTGGTCATTTCTTCTTTGGAAAAAGGTCTATTCAAATCCTTTACCTATTTTAAAATTTGGTTACTTGGAAAATTATTTAAAATACATTTAAAATTTGGAATACTTATCAGATATACTGTTTGCAAATATTTTTCTCCCATTCTGTAGGTTAACTGTTCACTTTGCTAATAACGTCTTATGATAAATGGAAGTTTTTAATTTCGAAGTCCAGTTTTTCAACTTTTTGTTTCAATTTTCAGTGCCATATGTAGTAATCCACTGTCAAATTCAGGGTCATAAAGATTTACCCCTATGTTTTCTTCTAGGATATTTATAGTTTCAGAGCCTACAATTAGATGGTGCAACATGCAGGATCTTAGTTTCGAGACCAGGGACCAAACCCACATCTCTGCATTTGGGAGCACAGTCTTAACCACTGGACTCCTAGGGAAGTCTGGTCGATCGTTCTGAGCTAATTTTTGTACGTGATGTCAGCCGGAAGCCCAACTTCATTCTTTTGAATGTGGATATCTAATTGTCTCAGCACCATTTGTTAAAGAGATTATTCTTTCCCCAATGAGAGGTCTTAGTACCCTTGTTGCAAATAGCTGGCCATGAATGCATGAGTTTATTTCTTCTAGCTATTCTACTGGCCTGTAGTTATTCATTTACACTATATACTTCTCTACATGCTAAAAGCATAAATACAAGAGAGTATGGATAAGACACAATACTCTAAGATCTTTAGTTTGACTTAAAGTTTCCCACTAGACTAGTGACGTGCTTCCTCAATAGCAAGTACATATGCGACTTGTGTTGTACCTTTGGTAGGGACGATACCACCCTACCAAAGCACTGTCTTCCTGGAGCTGACATGAGAAAAGATTGAGATTCCTTAGATTCTTGCAAATCAATTTCAGGCACTCTCTACCATAAATGTATGGTGGCTCTGAGATGCCACTACCAACCTTCCTCTTTGTGTAGCTCATCATCACTGGGAGCAGGAAAGGTGATAAAAAAGGGAAAGGGTGACACAAAGCAGGCACAGCTTCTGCCCTCAGGAGATCTGTATCACTGGTTAGCAACAGCTAATAAACTTGGACTAGGTGACCAAGAATTCAGTTTATCACACACTTATAAGCATGTGCAGTGATTACTTGTAACCTCATAGCCAGAAATACCGAAGATTTCACTGAAAATTATGTGAACTCGGTGTTTACTGCAAGTGTTCTCTTGATATATAAATTCAGAAAACAGAACATGGAAATGGGCAAATGAAAGATGTGAAGGGGTAAAATACTGTTTTATGTTAGTTCCAAAAATGTCTTTTGAACTTACTTTTTTTTAAGACTCATTTTCAAGATAGTTTTAAAGAAGAAAAGTCTTAGGAATTATTCTACAAAAGTACAGGAAAAAAACAATATAGGAAATTACTTTTTTCCTTTTTTTATTCTAATATTCTAGTGACAAAACATAACTTATCTAGGCCTGACCTACCGAGTCTACTGTTTCCAACAATGAACACTATTAATGGATTTACTTACAACTCACAGTACAATGACATTAAAAGATATGCAGAGAGTCATAAATTTTAAAACTGTGATATGATCATGGAAATAATGATTATTTTTATCTTTAAGAGGGAAGAAGGTAGTCTTTTTGATGCCAAAGATGCCATTAGAATTAGAAAGTGCTTGAACTTTGCTAGGAGATACTAAAGTTAAAGTCTCTCTTTGTATCAGCCAGAGAAGCAGAACACTTAAGAGCAACTTAAGAACCAGTCATCTGACTGGAAGCTGAAGTCCTTGTATTAGGCACTGTGAGAATACTATCATGCAAGAGCTCTACCCCAAAGGCCCCCAGGATCAGATAATACCACTAACTTACGAGAGGCTCTCTAATTTATAAGGAATCTCTTCTGAAAAACTGTCCCATAAGAAACTCTTCTACCATCTGATAAATCACAAAGTATGCGATGAGGGTCATATGAGAGGGAAATTTGATTTATTTTACCAACCTCTTTTAGGTGGCATATTCCTCAGCACACTTTCTCTTCTTTCTCTCCATTTCTCAACAGGGACTTAACCAAGGATACACAACACCGAGCTAAAACACCAACAGTCTAGAGTAGCCTGACCAGGAAGACCAACTTAAAGGCGTGGAGGGAGGGGACCGGGAGAGTGGAAGGGCTTCCTTCTAAACTAACCATGCTTGTTTATCTCAGGTATCAGTCACGTGGAGCAGTGCTTCTCAGGCTTTAATATGAGAACCACTTAGTATTTAATATGCATGTGAATCACCTGTGGATCTTGTAAAAATGAATATTCTAATTCAGTAGGTCTGGGATGGGATCTGAAATTCTGCAGACTGTATCTGACAAAAAGAAAGATGATTTTCAGGGAGATACTACCAGGACTCTGACCGAAACTGCTAAGTCTATCTCTACCATTCTTCCTCTGCCAAGCGTCTCACTTGTTTTATGGTTCTTCATTTCTTCTGTGGGCTTCCCTGATGGCTCAATTGCCTGCCAATGCAGGAGATGAGGGTTCGATCCCTGGGTCAGGAAGACACACTGGAGAAGGAAATGGCAACCTACTGTAGTATTTTTGCCTGGGAAATCCCATGGACAGAGGAGCCTCAGTGGGCTGCAATCCATGGGGTTGCAAAAAGAATTGGACGTGACTTAGCAACTGAACAACATTTTTTCTGTATCTAAAGTCTTCCACCTCATAGAGATAAGCCTCACAAGTAAAGGAGAGGAAGATCCCTCTTCTTAACCTTTTGTAACAAGTGTCAATTTAATTGCCCTTTGATCCAATCTGTTACTGTATTAAAGCATATTGTTATCTATCATAATGGTTGAAGCACTACACACTAAAATGAGAATTAATGATAACTTTCCTCCAAAAGGGCACTTCTATTTTAAAAGATTATCTAATCAACCTACATTAATATTTATTAAGGAGACTGCTATGTGGAAAATATTTTAGAGATCCTCTGCTCCTTATTCGTCTGGTAACATGGTATCATTTCCACTTAACTTTAATTGGTCTGGATGGGTTTTAAGTACATAGAACCTATCTTAAGAATATGTAGCCTTGTATCCTCAAAGCCTCCAATCTTACTTCCTCTACCACTGTTAAGTGGCTTCATACTTCACAGTATACTGAAAACAGGGGTTGATACAGTGTACTCAAATACTGGAAATTTTAAATCATAAATCTCTGAATATAATGAGTCTCCATTACTGAAAATCTCATCTTAACAGTAAACTATATTGCAAAAAAAAGGGGGCGGGGAGAGGGGACTTATGAAGGTTTGGTAAGAAACTGTAGACAGGTCATGGTATGGAAAGGAAGCAGAGAAAGGTATCACCTTCTGTGTAGTGAGTGTCCTATAGAGAGAAAAAAGGGATTTTTGCAGAGAGGAAAGAAGATCACAGAGACTAGAGTTGAGTCATAGTATCTTTCACTTTGGAGGGAGCACATGACTCAAACCTTTATGACATTTTTGTGGTTTATTCATTAATAACCAGAGTCTTTGTTAAGTTTCTAATTCAAGTATTCACACCTATTCATAAAATAAAGTATGCTTTCAACATGTTAGTGCAAATGAAATTTTACAAGTCTATTCTACATATTTATTAAACAAAATGAACAATTTTAAAGGTCATAAAGCTACCATATTTCCAAAACAGCAATAATTTCTTATTGCTAAAATAATTTATTTGGATTTTCACATATTTTATTCCATAATTTTCAGAAAACACACCATTTAGGAATAATCCTTCAAAATGATACATACTGGAAAGAAAAGAAAAGTGATCATTAAATTTTTTGTTCCTACAGTATCAGTTTCTTAAAGGACACAGTTAATGTTAATGATTACAATTGACATTATTAAAATTAAAATTTTAAATTTGCTGGTTTATTTATCCACTCATTCAAGTTTATAGTTGCCCAAAATGTTACTGAATATGTTAGCTTTTCAACAATTTAAGCAGTAGCTACAATTTAATTATGCTGACCTAGATGCATTTCTGAGACTCCTAGAATTTAAAAACTCAACTCCTTTCTATAATACTCCTTCCAAAAAGATATAGGTGGATACTACTTACTGACTGAGAGTCATATTAAATATATGCTTGCCATTAATTAGCAAGATACTTGGCAGGTGGCCAGAGAATAAGCCTTTCCCCAAGATGCTAACACCTCATTTAGAGGCTATTTTAGACATTTAAAAACTTTTGTTCTTGCATGGGCCTAAAATTTAAAACTATAAGGAGGAAGGAACCCGGGCAATAAAGGTAAGAATGGAAAGGGAGATCCTGAAAAGGTTTTATTTGCTAATGTGAATAAACACATGGTTATTCAAATAATATAAAAAAGGAAATACAAAATTTTAGCAGTTGTAAATAATTATGCTTCATTCTTTTTCTAATTAAATTCTAATGTCACATCAACAAGTTATCAAGATTTATTTTCCAGCAGGTGAATCAAAAATAAATTATCTAAATAAAGTACAATTAAATATTTAACTGCAATGTCAGCAGCCTTTCCAGCATACCTAGTCTGAACTATTATACAGCTGACTAAAATCTTAAACTGGCTTTGACTCATTTTCCTTTCTTACAGCTTAACCATTTTTTGGTTGTTTTTTTGTCAGTATTTGTCAGTATTTCCAGTGTTTCAGTTATTCTCCTCATCTGGACATCCTGCCTAAATGAAAACATCTTAGTAAAGTCAGATAGTTACAGGAATATTGCACAACAGGGTCAGACAGACCTTTCCATGAGTTTCAAAAGGGACTGGTTGGAAAATACACTGCAACCACCAAATCCGTCTTGATGAACATGCCACATTTATAACATTGGGCTTCCAGGATGGCTCAATGGTAAAGAATTTGCCTATCAATGCAGGAAACAGGGTTTGACCCCTGGGTCTGTAAGATCCCCTGGAGAAGAAAATGGCAATTGCTCCAGTATTGCCTGGAAAATTCCATGGACAGAGGAACCTGGCAGGATACAGTCCATGGGGTTGCAAAGAGTCAGACACCACTGGGCAACTGGGCACACACACTCACATGTGCTATCTTACCAGTAAGCACTCATCTTTGGTACAGATGGTTGAGTGGTCAAAAAAGTCTTAAAGGTAAGAGTACTTTGGAAAATACAGAAATACATGTGAGGTATTATTAATGAGGTCTATTAATGATATATTCTAAATATCATTTATATTCTATTATTCCATAATTCAGGTCATTAATGAGAAAGTCTGCTTAATAAAGGTACACTGTCTACATCTGCATAAATTTTACCATAGACTTGAAGTATTTTGCATATGCTCTAGCTTTGATAAAAGGTGGTTATTTTTAAAAGGTATATTACAATGTATATAAAATTTAAGTATCTCTCTTCTACATTTAACAACTTCTCATTGCTCATAATTTTACTTTTGACTTTCACTGACAATATATACTAATCTCCAATGCTTGAGGAAAAGAATTTTCAGTTTTAAAAATGCCTATATTTGACTGTATTGTATTATTTTATGATTTTGATCATAAATTAGTCAAAATTATTTTATGACTTTGATCATTAACTAGTCAAGATATTTGATTACAAATGAGACCTTAATAGAAATATTTGATTAGAAACAATTTATGAAAATAACATTTCTAACAAAATAAGATCTATTTTAAACACACACACCTTCTAGTATACGCCTGGTACTTAAACAATAGTCAATAATTATTAAAGAGGTGAATGAAAGTGGTAAGAGATGGTTCTGGTCTTATGAACTGCACATTTCTCCTATTATACCATCTGTCTTCCTAGATGGCACATACGCATAAAACAATACATCTGATTCATTTTTTAAAGCTATTTCTAAAAACAGTCACTAAATGCAGGTTCATTTCAAAAGCAGAAAAGGGGGCCTCAGAAATAACATCTTAGAAGAAGAAAATCAAATTTCAGAGGTAAAATGACAAGAAATCTCTTAGGTTTAAAGTAAAACCATCTCAAAGACTTTCATATTCTCAAAGGGACTACTTTACTCTTTATTCTGCTGCTGCTTAAGGAAAGCAGCAGAAACACTGCAAGAAATGGGTAACTGCAACTTTGTGGTCTAATCCAAAGTCTGAGGATGTCATACCTTCAGCTTTGTTCGTTTTTCTCAAGATTGCTTTGGCAATTCAGGGTTTCTTGTAGTTACACATAAATTTTAAAATTATTTGATCCAGTTCTGTGAAAAAGTCATGGGTATTTTGCTAGAGATTGCACTGAACCTATAGATTGCTTTAAGTAGTATGAATATTTTAACAATATTGATTCTTCTAATCTAAGAACATGGGATGGCTTTCAATTTCTTCATATCATCTTCAATTTCCTTGATCAGTGTTGTATAATTTTTAGAGTGGAGGTCTTTCACCTCCTTTGTTAAACTTATCCCTATGTATCTTATTCTTTTTGATATGATTTCAAACAGACTGTTTCCTTGCTTTCTTTTTTTTTGACAGTTCATTATATACAAAAGTGACAGATTCCTGTATATCAATTTTGTACCCTGCAAATTTACTGAGTTCATTTACTAGTTCTAGTAGTTTTTGGCAGAGACTTGAGGGTTTTCTATTTATAGTATCATGTCATCTGTAAATAGCGACAATTTTACTTCCTCTCTTCCAATTTCGATGCCTTTTATTTCTCTTCTTTGATTGCTGTGGCTAGGATTTCCAATATTATGTTAAACAGAAGTGGTGAGTGTGGACATCCTTGTTTCATTCCTTATCTTAGAGGAAAGACTTTTAGTTTTTCACTGTTAAGTGAAATATTAATAAGTGAATATTAATATTCACATAGTAAGTGTGGGTTTGTCATAAATGGGCTTTTATCATGTTGAGATAGGTTTCCTCTACACCCACTTTGATGAGAGTTTTTTTTTTTTATGAGAGTTTTTATAAAGAATAGGTGCTGAATTTCATCAAATGCTTTTCCTTCATCTGTTGAGATGATCATGATTATTGATTATTAACCTTATGATTATGGTTAATCATGATTATGATTATGAGCCTTCCTTTTGTTAATGTGGTAGACTGCACTGATTGACCTGTGAACACTGACCCATCCTTGTGTCCCTGGAGTAAATCTCACTTAATTGTGGTCATATCATAATTTTTTCAATTAGCAATAATCGCGCCTTGGATAAACCTCATTGGCTACGACACTGCCACTGCGCAAAGCTGATATCATAATTTTTTATATATGGTTGAACACAGTTTGCTAATTTGCTAATATTTTGTTGAGAATTTTTGCATATATATTCACCAGAGGTATTCTCTTGTAATTTTTTTGTGGGGTCTTTGTGTGATTTTCGTGTCAAGTTAGTGGTAACCCCACAGAATGAGTGTGGCTGAGCTCAACAGTTTTTTGGAACAGTATGAGAGGGATAGGTATTAGCTTTTCTTTGTTATGTTTGATAGAATCTTCCTGTGAAACCATCAAATACTGGACTTTTGCTTGCTGGGTTTCTTTTTAATAACAAATTCAATTTCACTAATAGTGATGGGTCTGTTTACATTGTCTATTTCTTTCCAGTTCACTCCTAGAGGCTGTATGTTTCAGGAATTTGTCCATTTCATCTAGGCTGTCCAATTTGTTGGCATACAACTGTTTGTGGTATTCTTTTATCACTTTTTTGTATCTCTGTGACAGTTTCTTACTTTATTTGGGTCCTCTCTCTTTTATTCTTGATGAGCCTGGCTAAAGTTGTATCAATTTTATCTTTTCCAAAAAAAAGCAGCTCTTGGTTTCATTGATCTTTCCTCTTGCATTTTCTTTTTTTGGGGGGGGGGGGTCTCTTTTTGTTTTTGTTTTTTTTCCCCTCTCTCCTCTCTATTTTTTTCTTCCTTCTATTCATTTTGGGCTTTATTTATTCTTCTTTCTCTAATTCCTTTAGATGGTAGGTTCAGTTGTTTATCTGAGTTTTTATTGCTTCTTGAGGAAGACCTGCATCACTTTTAATTTTTTTTTTAATTTTCCATTTATTTTTATTAGTTGGAGGCTAATTACTTTACAATATTGTAGTGGTTTTTGCCATACATTGACATGAATCAGCCATGGATTTACATGTGTTCCCCATCCCAATCCCCCCTCTCGCCTCCCTCCCCATCCCATCCCTCTGGGTCTTCCCAGTGCACCAGCCCTGAGCACTTGTCTCATGCATCCAACCTGGGCTGGTGATGTGTTTCACCCTTGATAGTATACTTGTTTCAATGCTGTTCTCTCTGAACATCCCACCCTCGCCTTCTCCCACAGAGTCTAAAAGTCTGTTCTGTAAATCTGTGTCTCTTTTTCTGTTTTGCATATAGGGTTATCATTGCCATCTTTTTAAATTCCATATATATGCGTTAGTATACTGTACTGGTCTCTATCTTTCTGGCTTACTTCACTCTGTATAATGGACTCCAGTTTCATCCATCTCATTAGAACTGATTCAAATGAATTCTTTTTAACGGTTGAGTAATATTCCATAGTGTATATGTACCACAGCTTATTAAACTTCCCTTTTACAATTATTTTATTTGCATCCCATAGATTTTGGAACATTGTCTCCATTTTGACTTGTCTCAAGGTAAATATTTTCTGATTTCTTCTTTGATTTCCACATTGAATCATTGGTTTTGAAATAGCATATTGTTTAGTCTGTATATTTTCCCCATACTTCTTCCTGTTAACTGATTTCTGATTTCGTACCATTGCTTTCAGAAAATCATGCCTGACAAAATTTTGATCCTCTTAAATTTGTTGGGGTTTATTTTGTGGCCTAGCATATGATTTATGTGGAGACCATTCCATGTACATTTGAAAAGAAAGCATATGCTATTGTTTTGGGATAGAATGTCCTGTCAGTACTGGTTAAGTCCCACTGGTCTAAAGTGTCATTTAAGATCAATTTCCTTATTGATTTTGTCTGAATGATCTGCCCATTGATGTTAAGTGGGATGTTAAATGCCCCTATTATTACTGTATTACTGTCGGTTTCTTACTTCACGTCTCTTAATATTTGCTTATATATTAAGGTGCTCCCAGTATTAGCTGCATACATATTATATCCTCTTCTTGGACTGATCCCTTTGTCTTATAATAATGCCCTTTGTCTTTCATAACAGGCTTTGTTTCAGTGTCTACTTTGTCTGACATGAGTATTTGTTACCTTTGCCTTCTTATCATTTTGATGAAGTATCTTTTTCCATTACTTTCAGTCTCTGTGTGTGTCTTTCTCTCTGAAGTTAGCCTCCTACAAGCAGCATATGGATGGGTCTTGTCTTTTTATCCAGTCAGTCACTCTACGTCATGTCACTGGAGCACTTAGTCAGTTGACATTTGAAGTGATTACTGACAAGTATGTACTCACTGCCATTTTGTCACTTGTTTTCTGGTTGTTTTTGTAGATCTCTTCTTTTCTTCTTTTGGTTTCTTCCCTTGTGGTGTGATGATCTTTCTAGTGATATGCTCCTACTTCTTTCTAGTTTTTGTGTATCTGTCGTAGGTTCATGATTTGCAGTTACCACAGGACTCATATACACGAACTTCTAACTGTATCTACTTATTTTAAACATGTGGTCATTTAAGTTCAAACACATTCTAAAAGATCTACAATTTTCACTCACTACCCTCCCTACATTTTGTGTTTTTGATGTCATATTTTACATCTTCATGTTTCCCTTTACTGATTATTGTAGTTTTAATTGATTTTACAATATTTTATCTTTTCATCTTGGTGCTAGCTTATTTACTTGGTTGATCCTCAGCCTTTAACTATATATTTGCCTTTACTAGTGGGATTTTGCTTTTCCTGTAAATACTTACTTCTCGTTAAAGCTTTATTTTTTCCCCACTTAGAAAATACTCTTTAACCTTTCTTTTAGAGTAGGTTTAGTATTGATGAATTGGTTTTATTTTTGCTTGTCTAAGAAGGTCTTTATCTCTCCTTCAATTCCAAATAATAATCCTGCTGGGCAGAGTATTCTAGGCTGCAGTTTTTTTGCTCTCAGCGCTCTCAACATATCATGCCATTCCCTTCAGGTCTGCAACATTTCAGCAGAGAAATCAGCTGATAGCTTTATGACAGGACTTTTGTATATAACTCTTGTTTTTTCTCTTGTTGCCATTAGAATTCCCTCTTTAACTGCTGTCATTTTAATTAAGATATGTGTGGATCTGTTTGGGGTCATCTTGTTTGGGACCCTTGGTAATTCCTGTATCTGGATATCTTCTTCCTTCCTCAGATTCTGGAAATTTTCAGCCATAGTTTCATCAAATAGATTTCCAGTCCCCTTCTCTGCCTCTTGTCCTTCTGCATGCATGCATGCTCAGTTGTGACCCCACAGACTGTAGCTCACCAAGCTCCTCTATCCATGGGATATTCCGGGCAAGAATACTGCAGTGGGTTGCCAATGCCCTCCTCCTGGGGATCTTCCCAATCCAAGGATTGAACCCATGTTTCCTGCATATCCTGCACTGGCAGGAGGAGTCTTTACCACTGCACCATCTGACTCCTTTAATGTAAGGGCTGATATACCTGATGTTGTCTCAGAGTTCCCTAAATTGTTCTCATTTTAAATGTATCCTTCTTTTGCTGTTTCGAATGGGCAATTTCCATTATTCTATCTTCCAGATCACTTATACTTTCTTCTGTATCACCTAATCTGTTAATTCCTTCTAGTATGTTTTTCTTTTCAGTTACAGTATTCTTTATTTCTTTTTTTTTTTTTCTAATGCTTTTTTTTTCTTTTTTTTTATTATTATTTTTTTTTCCAGTGGGTTTGTCATACATTGATATCAATCAGCCATGGATTTACATGTATTCCCAATCCCGATCCCCCTCCCACCTCCCTCTCCACCCGATTCCTCTGGGTCTTCCCAGTGCACCAGGCCGGAGCACTTGTCTCATGCATCCCACCTGGGCTGGTGATCTGTTTCACCATAGATAGTATACATGCTGTTCTTTTGAAATATCCCCCCCTCACCTTCTCCCACAGAGTTCAAAAGTCTGTTCTGTATTTCTGTGTCTCTTTTTCTGTTTTGCATATAGGGTTATCGTTATCACCTTTCTAAATTCCATATATATGTGTTAGTATGCTGTAATGTTCTTTATCTTTCTGGCTTACTTCACTCTGTATAATGGGCTCCAGCTTCATCCATCTCATTAGGACTGGTTCAAATGAATTCTTTTTAATGGCTGAGTAATATTCCATGGTGTATATGTACCACAGCTTCCTTATCCATTCATCTGCTGATGGGCATCTAGGTTGCTTCCATGTCCTGGCTATTATAAACAGTGCTGCGATGAACATTGGGGTGCACGTGTCTCTTTCAGATCTGGTTTCCTCAGTGTGTATGCCCAGAAGTGGGATTGCTGGGTCATATGGCAGTTCTATTTCCAGTTTTTTAAGAAATCTCCACACTGTTTTCCATAGCGGCTGTACTAGTTTGCATTCCCACCAACAGTGTAAGAGGGTTCCCTTTTCTCCACACCCTCTCCAGCATTTATTGCTTGTAGACTTTTGGATAGCAGCCATCCTGACTGGCGTGTAATGGTACCTCATTGTGGTTTTGATTTGCATTTCTCTAATAATGAGTGATGTTGAGCATCTTTTCATGTGTTTGTTAGCCATCTGTATGTCTTCTTTGGAGAAATGTCTGTTTAGTTCTTTGGCCCATTTTTTGATTGGGTCATTTATTTTTCTGGAATTGAGCTTCAAGAGTTGCTTGTATATTTTTGAGATTAATCCTTTGTCTGTTGCTTCATTTGCTGTTATTTTCTCCCAATCTGAGGGCTGTCTTTTCACCTTACTTGTAGTTTCCTTTGTAGTGCAAAAGCTTTTAAGTTTCATTAGGTCCCATTTGTTTAGTTTTGCTTTTATTTCCAATATTCTGGGAGGTGGGTCATAGAGGATCTTGCTGTGATTTATGTCGGAGAGTGTTTTGCCTATGTTCTCCTCTAGGAGTTTTATAGTTTCTGGTCTTACATTTAGATCTTTAATCCATTTTGAGTTTATTTTTGTGTATGGTGTTAGAAAGTGTTCTAGTTTCATTCTTTTACAAGTGGTTGACCAGTTTTCCCAGCACCACTTGTTAAAGAGGTTGTCTTTTTTCCATTGTATATCCTTGCCTCCTTTGTCAAAGATAAGGCGTCCATAGGTTCGTGGATTTATCTCTGGGCTTTCTATTCTGTTCCATTGATCTATATTTCTGTCTTTGTGCCAGTACCATACTGTCTTGATGACTGTGGCTTTGTAGTAGAGTCTGAAGTCAGGCAGGTTGATTCCTCCAGTTCCATTCTTCTTTCTCAAGATTACTTTGGCTATTCGAGGTTTTTTGTATTTCCATACAAATTGTGAAATTCTTTGGTCTAGTTCTGTGAAAAATACCGTTGGTAGCTTGATAGGGATTGCATTGAATCTATAGACTGCTTTGGGTAGAATAGCCATTTTGACAATATTGATTCTTCCAATCCATGAACACGGTATGTTTCTCCATCTGTTTGTGTCCTCTTTGATTTCTTTCATCAGTGTTTTATAGTTTTCTATGTATAGGTCTTTTGTTTCTTTAGGTAGATATACTCCTAAGTATTTTATTCTTTTTGTTGCAATGGTGAATGGTATTGTTTCCTTAATTTCTCTTTCTGTTTTTTCATTGTTAGTATATAGGAATGCAAGGGATTTCTGTGTGTTAATTTTATATCCTGCAACTTTACTATATTCATTGATTAGCTCTAGTAATTTTCTGGTAGAGTCTTTAGGGTTTTCTATATAGAGGATCATGTCGTCTGCAAACAGTGAGAGTTTTACTTCTTCTTTTCCTATCTGGATTCCTTTTACTTCTTTTTCTGCTCTGATTGCTGTGGCCAAAACTTCCAACACTATGTTGAATAGTAGTGGTGAGAGTGGGCACCCTTGTCTTGTTCCTGATTTCAGGGGAAATGCCTTCAATTTTTCACCATTGAGGGTGATGCTTGCTGTGGGTTTGTCATATATAGCTTTTATTATGTTGAGGTATGTTCCTTCTATTCCTGCTTTTTGGAGAGTTTTAATCATAAATGAGTGTTGAATTTTGTCAAAGGCTTTCTCTGCATCTATTGAGATAATCATATGGTTTTTATCTTTCAATTTGTTAATGTGGTGTATTACATTGATTGATTTGCAGATATTAAAGAATCCTTGCATTCCTGGGATAAAGCCCACTTGGTCATGGTGTATGATTTTTTTAATATGTTGTTGGATTCTGTTTGCTAGAATTTTGTTAAGGATTTTTGCATCTATGTTCATCAGTGATATTGGCCTGTAGTTTTCTTTTTTTGTGGCATCTTTGTCTGGTTTTGGAATTAGGGTGATGGTGGCCTCATAGAATGAGTTTGAAAGCTTACCTTCATCTGCAATTTTCTGGAAGAGTTTGAGTAAGATAGGTGTTAGCTCTTCTCTAAATTTTTGGTAGAATTCAGCTGTGAAGCCATCTGGTCCTGGGCTTTTGTTTAGTACTCTTTATTTCTGACTGGTTCTTTTATTTACATTGTTTAGTTCCTTGTTACAATTCTCACTATGTTGATCTATTCTTTTTCCAAATTCAGCTAACATTCTTATTGCCAATGCTTTGAACTTTTTATCTAATAAAGTGTTAATTTCTGTTTCATTAGTTGTTTTTTTAGGACTTCTTTATTGCTCCTTCAATTGAAACAAATTCCTACCTTCTCATTTTGCTTAACTTTCTCTGTCTCTATGAAATTAGGTGGAAAAGTCAGCTACTGCAGTTTTAAAGTGGTATCCTTGCACGGGAACATCCCTGTACAGGTTATATGTACCCACTGGCTTTGGTGGGAGAGTTGGGTCTAATGTGAACACAAGTCACGTCTCTCCCCAGGGTGAGCTGGCAGCTACCACCTTGGTAGGAGGTGGTCCTGGAGATGGGAGGTGCTAGAAAACCAGGTAACTGTTAGGCATTCTCTACTGCTCAGCATTCAACACCACTTTACTGGGGGTGGTGGGTCCCAAGCTGCTGGAGCAGAAGCCCCGAGGATCATGTCTGAGCTGGCTCCATTCCCTTCAAGTGTGTATTCTTACCCCTCCCGGTAAAGGCACCCTCACCCCAGAGGTAAGCAGTGCTGGAAAGAGAGGGGGCTGGTGCAGGCCCTCGGAGTGCATCTGGGCATGGGCGGTGTTGACCCCGGCTATAGTCCGCAACCAGACAGCTTCTGACGAGCTCACTTTGTAAAAACCAGTCATGGCTGTCCCCGCCCTGCTCAGATGCCACTTGGGGTATGAACTGCCTTTGTTTCTCACAATCGAACTCCTCCTCAGCTGCTGCAGTCCTTTCTGTATCACGGAGCTCTGTCACTGAACAGGCGGGGCAGGGGCCTGCAACGAGCAGGTCGGGGCACGGGCTGAGTCAGTCTAGCAAAGTCAGGGCCCCAGACTGCCACTGATGCGCGGCCTGTGTAAGCGTCCCCAGCGGCCGCCGCGGCCACCACAGGTCTGAGCCACCTTCGAGCCTCACAGCCGAGTTCTCCCCTCAGCCAGGACAACCCTCACCCCAGTGTGGAGCGGCATCATGGAGCGAGCAGCGCAGGGGCACGTGCCAAGACGGCTGGGGGAGACGAGCGGGTGACTGCCGCAGCTTCAGTCCGCCCTGCTTCCTCACAAGAAGGGTCGAGGCTTCCGACAGCTCTCCTGTTAGTCTCACTGTGCCCCCAACCAAGGGGAATCAGCTTCCCAGTGTCAGACCCCAGGGCTGGGGCACCCAAAATACGACTCAAATCGCGCACTCCCCAGGGAGGACCTCCTCTTCTGAGTCCCCTCCCAGAGGCACAAGTTCAACCTGACTGCCTCTCTACTTGCTTCTGAATCTTCCTTACAGCCTTGGCTGTACAGGAGTCTTTCTGCTACTCTCCAGTTTTCATTGAACATTTTTTCACCTATAGAAAATATTTGGTACTTTTGATGTGTTTATGAAGGAGGTGAGTTCTGCACCCTCGTACTTCACCATCTTAATCCCCTCTTTCGATTTTGTAATTCTTAGAATAACTAATACTTAAGACAGTCTCCAAATTGTAGCATAAATGAACTGCCGAACTGAGTAGTACTTTGGAAAGTGAGAGAGCTAAGAAAAGTAAGTTTCCATCATCAATATCTTGTAATAACCTATAAAGGAAAATAATATAAAAATAATATATTGTATATATAACTGAATCACCTCCTCTGAACCTGAAACATTGTAAGTCAACAATACTTCAATAAAATAAATATATTAATTTAAAAAAGAAAAAGAAGAGTAAGTTCAACTGATTTACCTGGACAGATGAACTTGGGTTCCATAATGAATACAAATGGAGCACACCACTAAATGACCTTGACAAACAACACTAGAAACATTACTTTTCCTCATTTGCTGTAATTCTTCCACAAATACAATGAATCATGACAAGTGCTAGGAAGAAAGTCTAATTCACAGAATTTAATAATACTAATTATAGTTATTGTTGTTGTTGACATTACTACTCTTAATGTAAAGCAATTATGAAATTCTCAGAGCAAAAAAGGACAAGGAACTCTTGTTCTCTTGCATCAAGTATTTTCAACCTCACTTAAAAGATTTTAAAATACGTTCAACCTTTTTTAGGTGTCCCTAAAAAGAAGGCATGTTTTAATTAAAATCATAAAACATTTTAGGATATTCTATGAATTTGATGATGTACATGGTTATGATTACATTATCTCTGACAACTCAAGACAGAATATTACTCCCTGCTGGAAAAATTATATGCATGATTTTTTTCTTTTTAATTTTGGTTAATTCTGTAATTGTCAATTTCATCACTGTGCATTACTGACCAGGAATAATCCACAGCACCACTTTGAAATGCTGGTCTTAAGATTAGCATTTTATAAAGCAATAGTGTAGGATTTATTTGGAAGAAAAAATAAATAAATCCAATTATTTTAGAGAAAAGATTCGTTCCTCAAATCAGCTCAAAGGAAAATATTTAATAAAGTGGCAACTACACTTTTTTAAAGACAATGCTGCCACCTGCTGGAAAAATACAAAATGTCTCCATCATTTCCCAAATGTTAGTGTAAACACATAGTTACATTCAAGAGTTATATATATGGTGATCTGCCAATTACCTACTGAAAAATGATACACCTCACTTGTCTGATTTTTTTTATTTGTCTGATTTTTAACAACTATGTCTTATTATAGTTTTTAGTGTACTCAAATACTAAATACAGATAGGTTGAAATAACATCAAAAACAGTGCAGCTCTATAACCACACATAACAGTTGGATGATACAGGTTTTGAATAATCAGATGATGAAATACTCATTCTGAAAGGAAAACAAATATGACTACGTATCTTGACATACGTTTGATGCTAGGAACTAAATTAAGTTCAAACTGGAACCACACTGGAAATGTTAACGGAAAAGATAACCTTACAGATTCTAACAAGAACATTTCAGTCCCTGAAGAATAATTTGGTCCATTCATCATAAATAAAAATGTGCCTTAATAACCTCTTTTAAGATCTTGTAATACTACTTCATCATTTCCTATTTTTTTTTTTAAATATTGCTTTGTTTTTGTTTTTATAGTTCTGGGTCCATAAATATCTCAGTTCATTGAACACCTGTTTTCTGAGTATGTACTCTGTACCCAGGCACACATACATAAAGTTCATTCAAGTATTCAAGATGAAACAAAACCTCATGTTTAAGATAAGGATAATAATCTTTAGTTATATGGTTGTTATAAAGACATGAGATTATCAGTTAACACTCAGTGAATGACTCAGTTATCATTAATGGAAGTATTAGCAAAAAAACTCGAGACTATGGTGATTTGAGAACAAAATGGAGGAAAAAAGTGTTTCTAACTGGTGTTACAAATTAGATACATAAACATTGCTATTAATTTATGTTAACCTAATTTATCTTCCCAAATCCTAATGAATTTATTAAAAAATACAGGATGCAGCTACACTGTAAAGCTGATACAGTTAACCATCAGAAGCTGAGAAACAGAGACCAACAGTCCTGAAATACATAAAACAGATATGTTCTGCATGAAGCAATGTTGAATATATATTTATCATCTGAGAAAATTAATCAATGATACATGATAACATGGAAAGTAAAACCAAGAATGCTGTACTGGTCTATAAATCAGCACAGACAAAACAGGCCACACTGGAAAGAATGTCTATGGGTTTTTCCAAAAAGTAGTACGAGAAAACCTCAAGTTTAGAGCAACGGGTGTAAGAGCAAGGAGCAAATAAATGAAAAGGGTCAAGTCAAAGGAATCTGGGAATGCCACAAGTGCTTCTAACATGGAGGCCTAGTTATCACTGATGTGAAGAGCTTGTAAGATGTCACAAAATGAGATCTTTTTTTTAAAGCTTCCAAACAACAGCACGTGCTAAGTACCCCAATGAGCCCCTCCCCTATTTCTCATAGGCAACTATTAATATGACTCTGACCTGATACTGACATTCTTAAGATTCCCGCTTGCAGGGGTTGAAAGCGAAGGCATCCGGAGTACTGAATACAGTTCTCCCAGAGCAATTCCACCAGGGCCCTGTAAGAAGCCACAGGCCTGTAGCATTCACTCAGGTCTGTCTCAGTACAGTCAAGTTCAGGTAAAATGAGGACTCTGCTACAAAAGACATCTAAAAAGGTAGTCAGGTATCTATGGTGAAACAGATCACCAGCCCAGGCTGGATGCATGAGACAAGTGCTCGGGCCTGGTGCACTGGGAAGACCCAGAGGGATCAGGTAGAGAGGGAGGTGGGAGGGGGGATCAAGATGGGGAATACATGTAAATCCATGGCTGATTCATGTCAATGTATGACAAAAACCACTACAATATTGTAAAGTAATTAGCCTCCAACTAATAAAAATAAATGAAAAATAAATAAATAAATAAAATAAAAAGGTAGTCAGGGATAAGAAGACACAAACAACAAAGCCTAAAAGAATATGATGATCACAGAAGAAATATACCACTTCCTATCACAAACATTAATGGGCTAATGCCATTAAAAAAAAAAGTGACTTGTCAACACCCACTCCAAAAAAGCAGGGGTATGTGCGAGAGAGAGAGAAAAGTTTTTAACATAAAGAGGAAACTTATAAACTACAGGAGACTTTAAAGGTCTCTTAAAAAGTCCCAAATTAGTGGGATTTTCTTGGTGGTCCACACTCCTAACGCGGGGGCCTGGGTTCCATCCATGGCTGGGGAAAAGATCACATATACCACAACTAAGAGTTCAACATGCCACAACTAAAGAACCCATGTGCCACAACTAAAAAAAATATTAAAAAGATCCCGCATGCCATGGCTAAGACCTGGCACAGCCAAATAAATAAATATTAAGAAAAAAACTGTATGAGTGATCATAATGCAAAGATTTTGTTTGGAGCTCAATTTATACCAACTGCAAAACTAAGTAAACCAATAAGAGAATTACAGGGAACATAAGAATTCTCTTGTAAGTAAGAGAATTATAGACAACTAGGGAAATGGGAAGGACAGAAAATTTGATATTAAGAAAGTTTTTATTTCTGTATGTGATGATGGTGTCATTTTTATAATTAAAAAGAGGTACTTCCCTGGTAGTACAATGGCTAAAAATGCACCTGCCAGTGCAGCAGACATAGGTTCAATCCCGGATCCAGGAAGATTCCACATGCTAGGGGGCAACTAAGCCTGTACACCACAACTGCTGAGCGCTCACGCTGCAGCTATTGAAGCCCGCGTGCCCTAGAGCCCACACACCGCGGTGAAGAGGGGTCTCAGTTCGCTGCAACTAGAGAATGCCCATGTGCTGCAATGAAGACCCAGAACAACCAAAATAATTTTTTTAATTTAAAAAGAGAGTCGACAAAAAAAAAATAAATAAATAAAAATAAAAAATAAAAAGAGTCTGTGTTCGAGACATGTAAGAGATGTTTATAGGTAAACTGACATGATGTTTGGTATTTGTTTCAAAATTAGAGGAGAGGTGGGTAGCAGGGTGGGAAGAAAATAAAATTTAGTCATGCGTTAATAACTGTCTCAAGTGAGTGATGGGTAGGTACATGGAGGTTTGCACTATCATTCTATTTTTTATATTTGAAATATTTTATAATTCAATAGTCAAAGATAATTGAATAAAGAAAACAAATGATTCTCAGGTTAGAAAAGACATAAAATCCAACTACTTTTTCTTAAAAGGAAGCACATAGACATAAAATAAACTTTAATTTTAAACAAACTTCCATTTTAGATGGACAAACCTCAATTCTAAATTATCACCTTTAAAGCGTGGTTTATTTGACTTCCCAAAAGTGTCTGGAAATGCCATATTCAAAGGCCACCTTCTTTTTATTTTAAAACCAAAAAGCATGAAATGTAAAATTCAGGAAATGTTATTATAAACATGTCTGGCACACTGATAATCTAAACATATGTGAATCTAAACACAATCAAATTAATATAGAAAGTATAAATATATAATTTGGTAATAAATGCTTTCACTAAAATCTTAGCACAGACTTTCTTTGTTCACAATTTCTATAAATATACAATAATGCTTCATTAAAAACCTGAACACAAAGTGAAAAAAATCTTTTAGAATGTAAGATTTTCTAATACAATGCTGAACTTGAATAGGTTTATTTCTTAATCATGAAACAGTTCAAAAATCACTGCCAGTAGCCTGGTGTAAACAACTCACTATAAAAGCCCTAGTGAAGGTTCTACAGGTTTTTTAAATATGTTCCAAAAACAAATCTAGCATGTTTGATTAAATATTTGTCCTGGATTCTAGAAGAAAGAGTCATTGCTATCTAATGCCCACTGTTATCCCTGCCTTGCCCCCAATCTATTCCATTTTGGGAATATCATCTGAAGCTCAATATTATGCAAAGTTACAGACTAGATGCAAGACTAGGGCTTCCCTGGTGGTTCAGATAGTAAAAAATCCACCTGCAATGCAGGAGACCTGGCTTCCATCCCAGGGTCAGGAAGATCCCCTGGAGAAGGGAATGGCTACCCACTCCAGTATTCTTACCAGGAGAATTCCATGGACAGAGGAGCCTGACGGGCTACAGTCTATGGGGTCACAAAGAGTCAGACACTGACTAACACTTTCAATATCACAGTGTATAAGATGCAACTTAAGATGCAACTCTTATATAAGTACATTCAGTTAATTTTAATGTTATGATTTTTTTGAATGCTGAAAATTAAATACTATCTCTGACTCAAATCCCTGACATATCGGAAATCATGTAAGCTTTCAGGTTTGAGCTCTCCTAATAGCATAAACACCCAGGCTTCTTACAAATCATTGATCTAAAGATTAGATTAAAAACAAGTATCACTTTCAAAGTGAAAGTGAAGTCGCTCAGTAGTGTCTGACTCTTTGCGACCCCATGGACTGCAGCATACCAGGCTTCTCCGTCCATGGGGTTTTCCAGGCAAGAGTACTACAGTGGGTTGCCACTTCCTTCTCCAGGGGATCTTCCCAACCCAGGGATCAAATCCAGGTCTCTCGCATTGTAGGCAGACGCTTTACCCTCTCAGCCACCGGGGAAGCCCAAGATCACTTTCAAGATGGACTCAAAGGTCATGAATGTCTGCCAGGTGGTTTGGATTTACCCTCAGGTGATAGGAAGCCACTGAAATGACCGGGTTCCCAAATACCTGTCTCTTAATCTCATGTTATTTTTTCCCTGCCTGAATCCAACTATTCCTACAGTTTTAGTGATCACCTATATTAAGATGGCTTCCAAATTTGTACTAAAGTACAAATCGCTGACATGTTTGGAAGTGCAGTGCCTGATTATAAAGCTGCCTTCTTATAAGCAACGAATTATGTATTCTTTCACCAACCCCACCCTAAAGGCTGCTTATCTGTTTGTATTAGTCCCTGTTAGCCTCTATTTGCATGGATCAATACACCACCATCCACCAGTTCTCCAGAATTAAAACAAAAAAATCATCTTTGGCCTCTCCTCTTTTCTTTCCCTTCTACCAGTCCAATTCATTACCAAGTCCAAAAGCTTTGCTAAACCAAACTCTTCTTTCCATTTCCTTCACTTCAGCCCAGTAAGATCTCTCTCTAGGATCAGGGTAAATCCAACAATGCTCTCACCTAGTAGAACTGCAGTTCCTTCCTTTCCCCTCGAGCTATTCTTTCGCAGAGCTTCCAGAGTCATCTCTCTAATAGTTCTAATTATGTCACAAACTTCTCTCTGTTGAAAAGCTTTCAATGGTTACCTACTACCTCAGAATGAAATATAAACTTCAAACCTAAGTAAGGTCTTTTATAAGCTGACCCTGTCTATCACCTCACTAGAACAGCTTTCTACTGTTCTTCTGCACTGAAGTCTACCCACATGGGACTCACCTTCTCATCTCTGTGGTATTTCCCATCTCTTCCCACCACGGACCAGGAATACACTCCTACCACTCTTTGTGAAATCCTATTTATCCTTCAAGGTGCTGATCAAATGTCTCCAGCTACTTATCTCCCTAAATTCTCCGAGTACAATCAAACATAAAGCACTCTCTTCCTTCTCTAGTATAGCCCTAACAGTCTGAAAGTTGGTTCTTATTAAAAAAAAAGGTAAACATCTACCCTCTGATCTAAGTTCTGAGTTAAAGGCTATACAGATGAGCCTAATCCTTTTCTATACCACAATTTTTCAAATACTTGAAGCTTCTCCTAAAACTGATCTTCACAGGGTAAACCTGCTCAAGACTCGCAGGTAATAAAACTTACAGACATAATCTCTAGAAAATTTCATCATCATAACTATTCCTGTCTGGACTCTCTAGATTTCCAAGCATCTCTTCTAAAGCATTGTGTCCAAAAATAAACACAATACTCAAAACAAAAAAACTGGTGCTTTTGCAAATTATGCACAATATTCACCACCTCCCCCCAAATCTCACAGTGTCTATTAGCAAATTAACAGCTCAAGATAGTTCAGTTAATAAATTTGTTAGTTTTAGGGGTGCAGATGTTTAATAAATGTGCAAAAAAAAGAAGTGAAAATAACAAAACAAGGTTCAAAAAGGTTCCTGTCAGAATCAAGTATACAAATATAAGAATTTATCTTAGAAAGGAAGAGAATTACCTTTTGAAACATGAGATAAGTGGATCTGGATGGATAAAATCTCAAGCAAATTACACATAAGAAGAGTGCGATAACAAAGGAATTTTCTAGATAAAGTTTAAGGAATCTTTTACTAAATAATCTACTCTAGAGCAGGCAAATTTTCAATAAAAAATATGTTAATCAGTACTTTGTTATCAAAAACGCCAAATACATTCGATGCTCTTTATCTTTTTATCCTGAAATGTCAATAGGTTTTTTTTTTTTTTTAGTTAAAATTTCAACAATTCTAAACTTAAAATTATCAGCTGACTGGATAATACTCAAGACTTATTCTGAACTACATAACAACAGATTTTTCTCTTATTCAATAATATCCTATGTAGAAAATACAGTAGTTCTTTGATGACTAGCACCAGAGTAATTAACTGAATTAAAAGAAAAACTAATTTCCACTAAAGGGTTCTTAAACACTACTCATTGGTGGTGTTCAATTTATGCAATTCAAAGAAAACTCAAGGAGACCTGTAAGAAACACCTTTCATATCCAGGAAATAAAAAAGTTAGATGACTTATCTTTGGAAAAGTTGCTTGAAAACAAACTAAAAATATTTTCCCTTGATTTATAGCAGAAGGCTTAGGAAATCTGTAATGGTATTTACAGACTGTACAACATAGCTATGCCACAGTCCTCAATTATCCAAGAGCTGAGACACAGAGAGATATTAGACAGCTGCATACAATGATTGTATTACATTATTAATAAAAGCTGAATTTTTCTCACAATCAAGACTACATGGATTCAAAATATCAAGCTAATTGAAGTATAAATTAGCATAAGCACTTTGGAAAACAAGTTGGTATTATAATAAAATTAAAGATAAACATATCCTTTGACTCACAAATTATATTATTTTAGAATACACATGATTTTGCAAATTTAAGTCTTTCTTTAATGATACTGTATTTTCAAAGAAATGAAATTAATACAAAATTTTTTAATGGTCAAAAGACTTAACAGATACTTCACCCAAAGATCCATGGATGGCAAATAAGCATATGAAAAGATTCTTAACATCCTCAGTCATTAGGAAAATGGAAATTAAAACCACAATGAGATAACACTAGCTACTTACTGCTGTTGTTTAGTCACTAAGTCATGTCTGATTCTTTGTGACCCCATGGACTGGGGTCTGCAAGGCTCCTCTGTCCATGGAATTTCCCAGACAAGAATACTAGAGTAGGTTTCCATTTCCTTCTCCAGGGGATCTTCCAGACTTAGGGACTGACCCTCATCTTCTGGATTGGCAGGTGGGTTCTTTACCACTGCACTACCAGGGGAGCCCTGTCTACCCATTAGAATGGTTTAAAATAAAAACATAAATTAAAAAACTGGCAGAACCTAGTACTGGTGAGAATGTGAAACTAAACTTTCATGTGTTGCTGGCAGGAATGCAATATGGTACAACCAGTTTGGAAAACAGTTTCTTATAAAGTTAGTTATATATATTGACACATTTACCACAAAAGACAGCAATCCCACTCCTAGCTGTTCACCCAAGAGAATTATGTTCATTTGAAATCCTGTTTGGGGATTTTCATAGAGGCTTTCTGCACAGTAACCAAAATCTAGAAACAACCTAAAGGTCATTCAGCAGATGAACGGTTAAACTCTGGTAAACCTGCATAATGGAATGGAATACTACTTACTAACAAAAAGGAACTACTGACACACGGATGCATCTCAACTGCATCACAGCACATGAAATACACTAGACTCAAAAGACTGCTTCTTCTATAACTCCATTTACACAAAATCCTGGAAAAAGCAAAACTATAAATATAAATAAATCAGTGGTTGCCAACAGCAGGGTATGGGGTGAGGGAACCAACTACTAAGGGGAAAGAGGGACTTCTGGGGGCGATGCAACTGCTCTATATCTTGATTCTAGTGATATTTACAATGGTGCATTTGTCAAAAATTATAAAATCATACATCAAAAAGGATGAATGTTACCATATGTAAAGTATACTTTAGATCAATCTGATGTTTTTATATTTGTTTTTAATGTTACCTGACAACTTATGAAAAAGAAACATCTTTCCCTCTGTTTGCAATCTGTCAAGAAATACTTCACCACCATGCTAGGTTCTTTGTGGACTTTTTTAAAAAAGAAATATCTCCTGCCCTGTAAACGCTCATTAGGGAAACAAGTCTAAGATATTAAAATAATTTACAGAAAAATGTTAGGCAAAACAATTTTGAGTAGTAAAAAATATACTTTACACGTGCTCTACGAGGAAGAAGAAATTTCCTCTATCAAGAGTTATAGGAAGTGAATGAAACACCACTTTCAAAGGTCTTAGTGCTTCTCAATATTATTATCTCTTTCAAGCAAGGATCCTGATACTTGGGAGGACAAATACTTTGCCCATGATCCCTCAGTTATTAGACGTCAAAGTTGAGATTCTAGAACCCAAACCTCTCTGACCCCAAAGCCTGAGATCTTCTGCATCCTGGTGATGCAAAACACAGAAGAGATTACTGCCACTTGGTGTGATTTCAAGGACCAAGAACGCCCCCTACCTCCGCAAACACCCATACTTAACCGCAAGATTCCAACACAGAAACACGATTAGCGCCATGTATCTTAAAGTGGGCGCAACAGGGTCTTGGGAGTGCAAACTCGAGGGAAAGGTAACGTGGGCTCTGGTGATGGGATCTCTTTTCCACACTGTCAGTGAGCATGGACCTACTTCTGACAGTTTTGTCCGCGAGGAAGGTGACGCTTGGGGCCAACGCCGGAGCCACTTTAAAAGGTCAACATCAAGAGAGAGGAGAGCAGAGGCGCTCAAAATAACATCTCTTCAGTTTCCCCACGAAAAGGTGGGCACTGGCGACCACGGAGGAGGAAAGGTACGTCCCTAACTCTCCCTGGACCCTTTGGTGAAAACCTCCCTGGACTTGTCCCTGTCTACTCTGCCGATTGCAAGGACCCCGGCGCTGGGCGGAGGAGTGTGCTGCGCCCGGCGCCGAGGCGGCCGGGCTCAAGACCTAGACGCTGCGGCGCAGGGACTCAGGCACTTGCGGGCCACTCAGCGAGAGCCCGACTGCAAGCCAGTGGCTAGCGCGGAGGGCGCGGCGGAGTGTACAAACTTGGCTGAGCACTCTGCTAATTACCAGTCGTGCCGCCCGTCGTTTTCCGAAGACCCAACCTCTGCCCTCGCTCTTATCTCACCTCTCCAGTTCTTGTACTCCGGGATATAATAGTATTTGTTCCCGAACCGGTCTGTGCCCACTTGCTCCTTCACTTCCTTTGACAGTGCTCGCCGCAGGGCGCCGAACAAACGCTGAGACCAACCCATGCTGTCGCACCAGCTCCCGCGCGGGTGCGGCGGGATCTGCCGGGATCTCAGCAACCAAAGAGGGAACGCCCCCGCCGCTGACCCCGCCCACCAACTCCGAGGCGTCTCACCCACCTCCATCCGCGTACTCTCTAATAAAGGCGCTCTCCATTGGTCGGATGGCATCACGCTTAACCAATGGGAGGCTCCGCTGCTACAACCCCGCCTCCGAGTTCTGTCATGGCAGCGTCCAGTTCTCAAGCCGATGTGAAAGGACGGGATGCTAGGGTTCTTGTCAGCGCGACAAGCGGGTTTAGAAGACCCTCTTCGCCTCCGGAGAGCAGAGTCCACACGGAGGTAAAGAAAGCCTTACTTTTTTCTCTAACATGCTAGTTAAAAGGTAGACCAAGACTGTGTTAGCCTTGCCTCACACTTTTTCCTGCCACCACGCTGGGCTTTACTCTCTTCTGTTCTGTGACTTGAGAAAACAGATTACCTTTTATACACCCATAGGCAACTGGGTGTGAACGCAGGCCTGGGTGAGGGCGCTTTACATCGAAATGAGGATGTTTTGATTTTATTTTATTCCTTTTTCTTCATGCTTTCTCCCCGCCTCCCAAGGAAGAACTATTCTCCAAGAATTTATTCTTTCATTTAGTTAGCGTTTTTAGTGAGGTCCTACCATGTGCCAAGCAATATGTTAAAGGCCGAGCATAGGCCAGAAATTGAACAAAATTTAGCGTGACTCGAGGCAGAGAACTGTGAGGAGAGGGCCATTGACAAAAGATGAAGCTGGGGAAGTAGAGGGGGCTAGATGGGTAAGTAACTTGTATGCTTGGTTATGAGGTATGAAGATCAGAAAAAGGTGACAACTATTGCATTTTGTCATCAGCTTGAAGAATGGATTGAAGTTGAGAGCAAGAGTGGGAACCAAGTTAGGTAACTGTTGCAAGGAGAGTGTTGATGGAAGCCTGAGCCAGGGTTGTGGCAGCTGGAACCAAGAGGGTGAAGATATTTGAAAAATATCTAAGAAACAGAATCACAGGTCTTTTTTCAGCCCTATGAAGAGTGTTGTCTCATATATTGTATTTACACACATTGTAAACTCCACCGGAACAATTTTTGTTTTCAGTCATCAAACATATTTTAAAGAAAAGAATAATCTGTTTAGAGCTGTATCATTTCTGTTGCTCTCTCTTCATTCCTGATATCCTGAGTTTCCTTCTTATATCACTTTGCTTCTGTCTGAAGAACTTTATTTAGCAGTTCTTATAGAGCAAGTCTTGATGGCTCTGTGGTTCGTGGAAAGGAATCTGCAGTCATTTGAACCATTGTTTCTCTACAGGTAATTTGTTATCCTCTGGTTGCTTTGAAATTGTCTTTGTTTTTTGTTTTCAGCGGTTTGATTTATTTCTTACAACTTTTTTTTTTTAATTGACGTATACCCAGGTGGCACAATGGTAAAGAATCCACCTGTTATTGCAGGAGACTTAAGAAACATGGGTTTGATCCCTGGGTCAGGAAGATCCCCTGGACAAGGGCATGGCAACCCACTCCAGTATTCTTGGAGGGAAAATCCCATGGACAGGGGAGTCAGGTGGGCCACAAAGAATCAGACATGACACAGTGACTGAGCACACACACACATGGTTGGTTTATAATGTCCCAATCTCTACTGTACAGCATAGTGACAGTTGTATACATACATATATCTATGTATGTACAATATATACATGAATATATGCATTCTTTTTTAATATTCTTTTCTATTATGGTCTATCATGGGATATTAAGTATATTAAGTTGGTACAAAAGTAATTGCTGTTTTGGACTATAAATTTTAAATCATCATGTGCTGTGTTTAGTTGCTCAGTTGTGTCTGACTCTTTGCAATCCTATGGTCTGCAGCCCACCAGGCTCCTCTGTCCATGGGGATTCTCCAGGTAAGAATACTGAAGTGGATTGCCATGCCCTCCTCCAGGGGATCTTCCCAACTCAGGGATCGAACCCAGGTCTCCCACATTGCAGGCAGATTTTTTACCATCTGAGCCACCAGGGAAGCCCGAGAATACTGGAGTTGGTATCCTATCCCTTCTGCAGGGTATGTTCTGGCTCAGGAATTGAACCAGGGTCTCTTGCATTGCAGACAGTTTCCTTTCCAGCTGAGCTACCAGTGAAGCTCAAACTAGGTTCAAACACATTTATTAGTCAAAATAGTAACCATTACAATCAACACATTTTTGCCAACAAGAAATAGGTTTGTTTATTCTGGTAGCATAAAAATCTGTGCTTCAGGACTCGATGAACTTTTGGAAAGCATTTTCTGCCTCCTGCTGGTTGTGAAAGTGTTTTCCCTGCAAAAAGTTGTCTAGATCCTTGAAGAAGTGGTAGTCATTTGGCAAGAGGTCAGGGAATATGATGGATGAGGCAAAACATCATAGCCCAATTCTTTCAACTTTTGAAGCATTGGCTGTGCAACATGTGGTCAGGAATTGACATGGAGAAGAATTTGGCCATTTCTGTTGACCAATGGCAGCTGCAGGCCTTGTAGTTTTCAGTGCATCTCATCGATTTGCTGAACATACTTCTTAGACATAATGGTTTCGCTGGAATTCAGAAAGCTGTTATGGGTCAGACCAGTGGCAGACCACCAAACAGTGACCATGACCTTCTTCTGGTGCAAGTTTGACTTTGGGAAGTGCTTTGGAGCTGCTGCTTGGTCCAGCCACTGATCTGGTCATCTCTGTCATATAAAATCCACCTCTCATCACATGTTGCAATCTGGTTGAGAAATGGTTCTTTGTTTTTGCATAGAATAAGAGAAGACACTTCAAAACGATTTTTTTTTTTTGTGATTAGCTCACAAGGCACTCACTTATTGAGCTTTTTCACCTTTTAGTTTGCTTCAAATGCCAAACAACCGTAGAATGATTGACATTAAGTTCTTCAGCAACTTCTCATGTAGCTGTAAGAGGATCAGCTTCAATGATGACTCTTAATTGGTGCTAGTCAATTTCTGATGGCCGGCCACTACACTCCCCATCTTCAAGACTCTCGTCTCCTTTGAAAAACTTCTTGAACCATGACTGAACTGTACATTTGTTAGCAGTTCCTGGGTGAATTGCATTGTTGATGTTGCGAATGGTCTCCATTGCTTTACAACCCATTTTGAACTCAAATAAGAAAATCATTTGAATTTGCTTTTTGTCTAACATCATTTCCATAGTCTGAAATACATACAAAATAAACAGAAAGTAATAAGTCATTAGCATAAAAAGATAAAGTGAGAAATGTGAATTAAAATGATGTATAACAACCACATTTATTTAAGAATGTATTCCAATATCAAATGGCAAAGTTCAACAATGCAAAACTGCAATTACTTTTGCACCAACCTAATACTTAGCAATCAGTGGGACATGGAAACCAATCAATCAAAATGGATTCTGGCCGTTAATGACCAGTATGTGATGTCTCATAGCAGAGAGATTGGAAAAATGATTTTGAAAGACACCAGGACTCGTTCTTTTCCTTACCCTCCTTACCCCAATTTCCTCTGCCTTCCCCTATATCTCTACTCTTTCACTTCTTTCCCCTTCATCGTCTCTCCTTCACTTTGTCTCTCCTTCCTCTTTTCTCCTCTATTCTTCTCACTGCCTTGGCCCAAGAGTCCCCAAGACCTCCTCCAGGCTTGAGGATTCTCTAGAAGGATTCAGTATGCAGTATATAGTTGTACCAAATTACTCATGACTATGATTTATTACAGCAAAAGGATACAGGTAAACTCATTGGAGGGAAAGGCACATGGATGACTTGAGAAGGAAACCAGGCACAAGCTCCCAGTGGAGTCACATAGAACATGCTTAATTTCTTTAGCAATGAATTGTGATAGCATAGGTGAAATCTCTTATCAGGGAAGTTCATTACAGACTCAGTGCCTAGCAGTTTTTAAGTACAAACTGGCCACATAGGCACTTTCTGCTTAGCATGTACCAAAATTCCAGACTCCTAGAAGGCATGTAAGTATTCATAATGTATACTGTTTGCTTCAAATAATTTAGGCACAGTGAGCCATTCTTACCCAGAAATAATGGGAACCCTCCTGAAATCCCAGAAGTCAAGTAAGGGCCAGTTTGGCAAGCAGGGCTTTTTAAGGATAGTAGCCTCAGGCCTGCCATTTTAATTATTTCTTGCATACCTTGCCTCCTTCCACACAAACCCTACCCCTGCTTCCCTGTTGTAGAACCGTCCCCTTCCCTTTACCTTAGCCCCTTCTTCTGGTTCCCAAATGATACAGACCTAAAGTATTTAGGTCTAATCCCTGCTAAAGGCAGAGATTAGATTGGTCTAGAGTGAGACTTCATGGGCTAAGAAAAAAAAAAAAAGAAAATCAGAAACAAAAGCAAGCAAGACTATATCAAACTAAAAGGCTTGTGTACAGCCAAGGAAACCGTCAACATAGTGAAAAGACAACTTACACTATGGGGTAAAAGATTTGCAAACTATCTGATAAGGGCTTAATATCCAAAATATATAAAGAACTCATTCAACTCAATAACAAGAGGAAAAAATGAAAAATGGGCCAAAAACCCTGAATATGCATTTTTCCTAAGAAGATATACAAATGACCAACAGGTACGTGAAAAGATGTCCAACATCACTAGTCATCAAGGAAGTGCAAAAACAACAGGCAACACCCCACGCCTGTTAGAATGTCTGTTATCAAAAGGAAAAGAGATAACAAATGTTGGAGTGGATTTTAATGCTATAGAGAATTTAAAACCCTTGTGCACTGTTGGTGAGATTTATAAATTGGTATAGCCACTGTGGAAAACCATTATGGAGGATGCTCAAAAATTAAAAATAGAGCTACTATATGATCCAGCAATTTCACTTCTGGGAATATATCCAAAGGAAATGAAAGCAATAACTTGCAAAGGTATCTGCACCTCCATGTTCATAGCAGCATTATTTATAATAGCCAAGACATGGAAAACTAAGTGTCCATTTATGGATGAATAGATAAAGAAGTTGTATTACATATACTCAATGAAATATTATTTAGCTACAAAAAGTGAAGAAATCCTGCCATTTGCAGCTACATGGATGGACCTTGAAGGCATTATGCTAAATGAAATAAGTCTGACAAGGAAAGACAAATACTGTATGATCTCATTTAAATATGTGGAATCTTAAAAACTCATAGAAAAAGAGATCAGACTTGTTACCAGAGTCAGGGAGTGGTAGGAGGAAGAACTGGAGGAAAGTGGTCAAAAGGTATAAAATTCCAGTTATAAATATGTAGTACTAGGGGTGTAATGTACAATATAATTGGCTATAGTTGACACTGAAATATGATGTATAGGAAAGTTGTTAAGAGAGTAAATCCTAATAATTCTCATCACAAAGAAAATTTTTTTAATTTTTTTCTTTTTGTTGTATTTGTATGAGATGATGGATGTTAGCTGAACCTATTTTAGTAATCATTTCTCACTGTATGTAAATTAAGCCATCATGCTGTACATCTTAAGCTTATCAGTGTTACGTATTCATTTATTTTTCAATAAGTCTAAGGGGAAAAAAATCTCATTTAAATTAGCTCATTTTGATCAATAATGAATGTAGAAGTCATTTAATTATATTAACCTAATTGCTTTTTAACATCTAAAAGATTGAGACAGGTTCTAATAGTTAACATTCACTAGGCACTTACTGTGTGCTGAGCCTTGTTATGAGCCCTTTTTATGTTTTAACTCATTTAATCTTAATGTCCTCACCAGGGTAATGATGTTTTATAGTTACTGAATATCAGAAATTTCATTCATCTTAATTGTGTGAGTACTTGTTAATCACTTTTATTTATATTTAATTTTATTTATTTAAATGTGCTTATTTATTGAGTTGAACATACTCATTTTATATTGCTGTAGGAAACAATTCAGGGAAATTTTTTAAAGCTGTAATTTAAGCTTTTGTTCACTAGATGTCCTCATTTAAGTTTTAAGTTATAAGAATTTAGCTTTTTGTTTATGAAAATGTGTTTCAGGTTCTAGATATCTAAATTAAAATGAACAAAATACACTCTTTAAATAAGACATAAGATAATTAAGATAATGCTTCAGGAGAAACTCTTTACATGTAATTGTTAATAATCTTAAGACTTCAAAAATTTGTATAAGGCTTTTAATAATCTATAAATATCCTTGGATGTATGTTAGGAGATTTAAGCATTGTATTTAAGCCATTTTTAACTTCATGTAATTTTGGTGAAATAAGGACATTTTAATGTTAAATTGCTTTCCTGTTGTTTAGTTTTATCTCCCCCCCCGCCACTTCTGTTAAATTACTTTTGGGGGGAGCATAGTTGCTTTCCCATGTTATGTTAGTCTTTGCTGTACAACAGAGTGGATCAGTTATGTGTTTACTTGTATCCTCTCTTTTTTAGGTTACATTCCCGTTTAGGTCACCACAGAGCACTGAATAGAGTTCCCTGTTCTCTGCCGTAGGTTCTCATTAGTTGTCTGTTTTGTACGTAGCAGTGTATACGTGTCAACCCCAGTCTCCCGATTCATCCCACCAGCCCCTTCCCCCCTTGGTATCTGTACCTTTGTTCTCTGCATCTTTGTCTCTTATTTCTGCTTTATGAATAAGTTCATCGGTACCATTTTTCTAGATTCCATAGTCAAGTGATATTATATGATATTTTTCTCTTTCTGACTTGCTTTACTCTGTATGACAGTCTCTAGGTCCATCCATTTCTCTGCAGATGACACCATTTCATTCCTTCCTATGGCTGAGTTATATTGCATTGTATATATGTAACACATTTTTCTTTATCCATTCCTGTGTTGATGGATATTTAGGTTGCTTCCATGTCATGGCTATGGTAAATAGTGCTGCAATGAAGATTCGGTGCATGTATCTTTTTGAACTATGGTTTTCTCTGGGTATGTGCCCAGGAGTGAGATTGCTGGGTAATATGATAGGTCTATTTTTAGTTTTTTAAGAATCCTCCATACTGTTCTTCATAGTGGTTTTACCAGTTTACATTCCCACCAACCGTGTAAGAGGGTTCCCTTTTCTTCACACCCTCTACCGCATTTATTGTTCGTAATTTTTTTTGATGATAGCCATTCTGACTGATATGAGATGATACTTCATTGTATTTTTTATTTGCATTTTTCTAATAATTAGCAATGTTGAGCATCTTTTCATGTGTTTATTGGCCATCTGTATGTCTCTTTTGGAGAAATGTCTGTTTAGGCCTTCTGCCCATTTTTTTATTGAGTTGTTTGCTTTTCGATATTGAGCTCCATGAGCTGTTTGTATGGTCTGAAGGTTATCAGTTGCTTCATTTGCAAATATTTTCTCCCATCCTGAGGGTTGTCTTCATTTTGTTCATGGTTTCATTTGCTGTACAAAAGCTTTTAAGTTTAATTAGGTCCCATTTGTCTTGCTTTATTTTCAGTACTCTAGAAGGTGGATCAGAAAAGATCTTGCTATGATTTATGTAAAGAAGTATTCTGCCTGTATTTTCCTGTAACTGTTTTATAGTGTCCATCCTTACATTCAGGTCTTTAATCCATTTTGAGTTTATTTTTGCGTATGGTATTAGAGCATGTTCTAATTTTATTCTTTTATAGGTAGATGTCCAGTTTCCCCAGCACCGCTTATTGAAAAGACTGTCCTTTCTCCATTTTATAGTCTTGCCTCCTTTGTCATAGATTAGGTGGCCATACATGCATGAGGTATATCTCTGAGCTTTTTATCTTGTTCCATTGCCCTATATTTCTGTTTCTGTGCCAGTACTATACTGTCTTGATTAATACAGTTTTGTGGTATAGTCTGAAGTCAGGAAGCCTGATTCCCCCAGCTCCATTTTTCTCACTCAAGATTGCTTTGACTTTTCAGGGTCTTTTGTGTCTCCATACAAATTGTAGAGTTTTTTTCTTTTAATTCTGTGAAAAATGCCATTGGTAGTTTGATGGGGATTGCATTGAATTGGTAGATTGCTTTGAGTAGTATAGTCATTTTCACAATAATGATTCTCCCAATCCAGAAACATGCTATGTTTGTCCATCTGTTTGTGTCATTGATTTCTTTCATCAGCATCTTATAATTCTCTAAGTACAGATCGTTTGCCTCCTTCAGTTCAGTTCAGTTGCTCAGTTGTGTCTGACTCTGCGATCCCATGAATCGCAGCACGCCAGGTCTCTCTGTCCATCACCAACTCCCAGAGTTCACCCAAACCCATGTCCATTGAGTCAGTGATGCCATCCAACTATCTCATCCTCTGTCATCCCCTTCTCCTCCTGCTCTCAATCTTTCCCAGCATCAGGGTCTTTTCAAATGAGTCATAGCATCAGGTGGCCAAAGTATTGGAGTTTCAGCTTCAACATCAGTCCTTCCAGTGAACACCCAGGACTGATTTCCTTTAGGATGGACTGGTTGGATCTCCTTGCAGTCCAAGGGACTCTCAAGAGTCTTCTCCACACCACAGTTCAAAAGCATCAATTCTTCGATGCTCAGCTTTCTTGATAGTCCAACTCTCACATCCATACATGACCACTGGAAAAACCATAGCCTTGACTAGATGGACCTTTGTTGGCAAAGTAATGTCTCTGCTTTTCAGTATGCTTTCTAGGTTGATCATGACTTTCCTTCCAAGAAGTAAGCGTGTTTTAATTTCATGGCTACAATCATTAGGTAGGTTTATTCCTAAGTTTTTTATTCTTTTTGTTGTGATGGTAAATGGGATTGTTTCCTTAATCTCTCTTTCTGATCTTTCATTGTTAGTGTATAGGAAAGCAAGAGATTTCTGTTTGTTAATTTTGTGTCCTGCAACTTTACCAGATTCATTGATGAGCTCTAGTAGTTTTCTGGTGGCATTTTTAGGATTTTCTAAGTATAGTATCATGTCATCTGCAAACAGTGACAGTTTTACTTCTTCTTTTCCAATTTGGATTCCTTTTACTTCTTTTTCTTCTCTGATTAGCATCTCTAGGACTTCAAAACTATGTTAAATAATAGTGGTGAGAATGGACATTCTTATTTTGTTCCTAATCTTAGAGAAAATGCTTTCAGTTTTTTACTATTAAGAATAATGTTTGCTGTATGTTTGTCATATATGGCCTTTATTATGTTGAGGTGGTTTGCTCTATGCCCACTTTCTAGAGAGTTTTTATCATAAATATGTGTTGAATTTTGTCAAAAGCCTTTTCTGCATCTACTGAGATGATCATATGGGTTTTATTCTTTAATTTGTTAATGTGGTATATCACATTGATTGATTTGTATATATTGAAGAATCCTTGCATCCCTGGTATAAATTCCACTTGATCATAGTGTATGATCCTTCTGATGTGTTGTTGGATTCTGTGTGCCCTCCCTTTTAATTTTTGTATATATATATATTTTCAGGGTTTTGGGACTGGAGTTAAACAAAGACAGAGATGTTGAAAGGATCCATTGCAGTGGAGTTAACACCCTTGACATTGAGCCTGTTGAAGGGAGATAGTAAGTTTATTATATAATCATTTTTGTTCCTAAGTGAGATCCAGAGAAATCTTGCTTTCAGATTAATTTTGTAAAATTTCGTAAAAATTAATAAAAATTCTAACTTGTCACATTTAAATCTGGCATTATTAGTTTCAAATAAATACGAAACATTGAACCTATGAAATGTTGCCAGGTAAGTATTTCCAAAGTACTTTAATATAAATATATTCATTGTTAAATCAACAAATAATGAATTTTGTTTTTTGTTTTGATGCAGAGAGCATGTAAGTGCTGAGGTGTGTCTTTAGGAGCTATTTCAAAACAGTTGCTGCTCTCAGATAGTCTTGTGGGAAAACAAATATAAGCAGCAGAAGTATATGAAGCACACCAGACTCGTATTTGAGTTCCTCCTGGCTTTATATTTATTAGCTGTGTGGCCTTGAGCAATTTGTCTAACCTTTCTAATTCACAGTTGCCTTAGCTACACAATGTAAGAACAATACCTAATTAACAAGTTTGTTGTGAAGATTAATTATGATAATATGTATAACATGATTAATATTATAAATGATCGCCACCATTGTTGTTAATCAAAAGCATTATCACCTATACTTTCAATCCGTTTTCCACACAACAGCTGAAGTGCTTTGAAAAATGCAAATATGCATATACCGCACACACACACACCCCCCCACCCACTTAAAGCTCATCTACCCCACATTACTTTTACCAAAATGTTCAAAACCCTTGTCCTTTGATAAGGACAAATATAAAAGTAATTAAAGAAGTGTGCCTTGTTACGTTTTGTTTAGCATTTACCCCAAATCATTGTATTATAATAAGGTATTATTATTTACATTAAAATAAGCCAGGATAAGTTTAATAGAATTCAATTTTTTAAATTCCAGCTTCTGTCATGGTCTCACCTGGTATATGAGAAACATGTACAGTGAACAAATTCTAACTTTAACACATGGTTAAATGTAAAAGATGACATGTGATCATTTTTTTTCTCCTAACCTTTTCCAGGCTGAACATACTACCTCTCAATCAAGGACAGCTGTGGGACATTTGCTTGTAAAATAATCCTGACATAAGCAGCAAGGGATAGCTGATTTCTTTTGGCCTTGGGTGCTGGTGGGATAGTGATCAGCTGTTTGACCTGTAAAGCTCATGAATCCAGTAGGCTACCAGTTGGGAGAGTTAGTGAGAAATGTGGAAAGTTATGGGTTATATGTGCATTAAATATGTGTGAGAAAGACAGGCCAAGGAGTCTTTGCAGAGCATATACAGAAAAGTCAAGATTCTTACTATGGTAGTTTCCCCTTTTATTGCATAGTGAAAATCTACAGCTGTTTTCATTGTTTGCTAAGACTTGTATTTTGCATTAAACCCTTTTGGCAGCAAAGAGAAATAAAAAGCAAAATGGATGTTTAATGGAAAATTAAATATAGGTCTTCTTTTTCTCACAAAAATCAACTCACATATAACTTGCTCAAAACACTTCATATTTAGCAACTACCTTAAAGTAAAGTAACATCATTGCCATTAGATACTTCAACTACAAAGTCAGTTAATTACAGTAATGTTCAGGGTTGTTTTTTTTTTTATTTTCACCCAATTAACGTAATCAAAGGAAAGCTTTTGGAAGTCACTCTAGCAAAGGTGAAACATCTGACCTTATTATAAATACTATTTAAATTAAGTTTAAAAGTTGAACTTTGAAAACAGTTGTTTTTCCATTGAGAATACATGTAGTGCTGTGGTAGAAAAAAACACACAGTGTTTTACAAAGCTCAAATGTTCAGCAAAATGTTTTTGGAATTAGAAATGGTACACATGTAACTCACAACTGTTTCCAAGCAAGCTGCAGCATTTTTTTAAAAATAAAGTAAAAAAGCTGTAGTTGATAAACTTTACAAAGATTTCTGGATATACACAATTAGAATAACCAACCCACAAAATTTGTAATGAAGCTAATGTTGAAAATTGAAAAAAACTCTTCAGGGTAGCTTTACTGCCCTATCATCAGTCAGATATAGAACTGTTTGAACAAAGAACTTTGAAGAAGTACTTTTAAATTAACCTAATTGTTCTACGTATCTATTGAATTTTTCTTAAAACAGGTCTATAACTCAGTGCTTCTGGACATGGTGCTGTTTCATGAACCCTTTATAACTAGTTCATAACAAGATAAGGCACTTGTACCAAAATGTAAATTAAGTCTTTAAGCACAGTTTTGATGAGCTAGAATGTTTTTGTAGTGAGACTTTCTCAGTGAAGAAAGAAGTGTGATCATTTCTGGTACAAGCTCCTTACATTGTACTATAATAGCAGAGAAACTAAAGGTGGCAAAATTTTAAAAAAAAGATGATTACTTATAACAAATATAAGTGGTCAGATATCCCTGCAAACCTCAAAATACAGATGAATGAGAGCAGCAAACTGATAACTACAAGATCTGTGTGGTGTCAGCATCTATACCAGGCGGGGTAATGAAAACCAAGGGGGCTTCTAGTAGACCTGATAACTTCAGAGTAACTGACAGCTACTTGAAAGCTCAGCAAGTCAGTTTGACTACAACAGTTGAAACTGGGAAAGGGTTGTGTACTCTTGATGTTCAAGGGGTTCACAGTAAGACCCAAAGGGGCTGGAGTAATCTAGCCCCTATAATCTCTCTAGCTAACCAGTTAAAGATGCCCTAATGGATGAACCCTATGTTGAGGAGAAACTGTTTGGAATAGAATCCAAAGTGAGAAGTACAGGAATGATAGAAAGAAAGAAAAAAGATGAGCCAAATAAAAATTGGAGCGATGAATAGAACTAGGAAATCTCTGAAAATTAGCTGCCGTATTCTGAACATCTTATTTTAAAAAGGAAGATGTTCAAGAGATATGAATTTTAAATATCGCAAACTAAGCCTCCCTTTTAAAAGTTTAAGAAAATTAATTTCATATAAAAGTGAGCAAAAGAATAGGATTAAGGTCAAAGTTCATACAAAATTATTTTAATAACATAGAAAATAAATAATGTTCCTATAAACAATAAATTTGTGCCAGAAAGGTATGTCCACAAAATAGATAAGAACTGTAACCTAATATTTTTTAAATAGCTAAAAGTCATTTTTAAAAGATACAGTGTATGAAAGAATAACATAAGTTATAATTAGAAAAACTGAGAAATGAGATGATCAAACTCAAGGAAAAATTAGGGGAAAAAGTTAAGTACAAGAGGTGATACCTTAGAAATAGAAGCAAATAAATACAAGAGGAAACATAAAAATCAAAAAGAGATAGAGATAGGAAAAGGAGTCAAGAGAATCAGGTATATGTAGAAGATAGGCAAAGAATATCCAACATACATATAAGAGGAGTTTCCAGAGAAGAAACCAAAGGAAGAGAATGGAATGAAGACTAAAGAAAGCATTAGAATGAACAAAATCAGAAACTACATATAAGGGGAGAAAACCATACTGTAACCACAGGCTTTGATTTTGAGCTTTATGCTCAAAGAAGTGAAGTTTCTTATTTAAGGTGTTCAAGGAAATAAAATGTGCGTCAAGGATTTTATATCCAACCAGACTGATTTTCAAGTACAAAAGGACTAATTGTTAGTAATATACAAGAATTCAAGGAATATCATTCTCATTAGTCCTTGCTTAAGAATCTACCAGAGAATTAAATCAGAGAACAAGAATGAATAGAGAGTTGCACCAGAATTGATGGTGAGCAATAATATTAGCAAATAACAATACTTTCTATAGATTCATAAATATTTACATATATAGATATATAGATTAAATTAATAGATTTGTGTGTCTTCTCTACTAGATTATAAGCTGGGGAGTCAGGAATCATGTCTGTCTTGTTCACAGTTGTATTAGTATAATGCCTAACATATTGTAGAAGCTCAAAGTTGAATGAGTTGAAGTAAAAGAGTTTATAATGGAGGGAAGGAATCTAACACTTACTGATGCCCTATTTTTTTTGCCAGGCAGTGTAAAAGGCTTTTGCATACGATTTTATTTCAGCTTTATGATTTAGGTGAAAATGTTCCCCTTTTGGTAAATGAACAAGCTTAAGTGAAGTAGCTTGCCCAGGGTCAGTCAGATAGTAATATCTGTAATATTCCATCAGTAATAACTGGTCTGTCTGATTCCATTTTCATTTAACACAATTATAATTGGAACATTTAAAATGACTTTGTAATGTCTTACTTTCTTAAATAAGGAATATCTTTTGCCATCTTGTTTCTCCTGTTCATTTTGGTATCTTGAAGGTAAATTTTAACTGATCACAGATTAAATCTATTTTCATTTTTCCACAAATATTAAATTAAAGATTTTAGCTTATTGTAGTCTGCTAGTGAAGATTTACTCTGTATTTATGGGCATAAGAAATTTGAGAGTTGTGGATCAGTAATTTTCAGAAATATGTAATCATAAATAAATGAACTATATAAATGATAATTTGAACTTTTTTATTATTAGCATGTTATCAGGTGGTTCAGATGGTGTGATTGTGCTTTATGATCTTGAGAACTCCAGCAGACAACCTTATTACACGTGTAAAGCAGTGTGTTCCGTTGGCAGGTGTGTATTAAAAATGTAATTCATGAATTTGTAAACATTTGAGTATTTTTTGCATCAAATGCAAAACATGAAATATGAATGTTTTAAGCAAATTGTTCAAATGATATATTTACGTAGTTATCCCTTGACATCTTCATGAAAGTAATAACTGAAATTCAAATATTGCTTTTGTAAAAAAATTTTTTAATTGAAGGATAATTGCTTTACAGAGTTTTGTGGTTTTCTGTCATACACCAACAGCAATCAGCCATAGGTTCACCCATGTCCCCTCCCTCCCAAGCCTCCCTCCATCTCCCTCCCCACCCACCTTCCGCCTGTCACAGAGCCCTGTCTGAGTTCCCTGAGGCATACAGCACATTCCCCTTGGCCGTCTGTTACGTTGTTTGTAAATTTCTGTGTTACTCTCTCCGTACATCTCCCCTTCTCCCTCCTCTCCTACCACCTTGTCCGTAGGTCTGTTCTCTATGTCGGTTTCTCCATTGCTGCCCTGAAAAGAAATTCATCAGTTCATCTCCTCAGATTCCATGTATACGTGTCAAATGTGTCAGTATACGATATTTAAGGCTTCCCTGGTGGCTCAGCTGGTAAAGAATCTGCCTGCAAGGCGGGAGACCTGGGTTCGATCCCTGGGTTGGGAAGATCCTCTGGAGAAGGGAAAGGCTACCACTGCAGTATTCTGGCCTGGAGAATTCCATGGACTATATAGTCCATCAGGTCGCAAAGAGTCAGACATGACTGAGTAACTTTCACTTTCATATGATATTTATATTTCTCTTTCTGACTTACTTCGCTGTGTATAATGGGCTGTAGTTTCATCCACCTCATTAGAACAGATTCATGCATTCCTTTTTATGGCTGAGTAGTATTCCATTGTATTTATGTACCACAGCTGCTTTATCCATTCATCCTCAATGGACATCTAGGTTGTTTCCATGTTCTGGCTATTGTAAATAGTGCTGTAGTGAACACTGGGGTACATGTGTCTTTTTCAGTTTTGATTTCCTCAGGGTATATGCCTAGGAGTGGGATTGCTGGGTCATCCCTAGCTTTTTAAGGAGTATCCATACCATCTTCTATAGTGGCTGTATCAATTTACATTCCCACCAGCAATGTAAGAGTGTTCCCTTTTCTCCACACCCTCTCCAGCATTTATTGTTTGTAGACATTATGATGAAGCCCATTCTGACTGGTGTGAGGTGGTACCTCATTGTAGTTTTGATTTGCATTGCTCTGATAATGAGTGATGTTGAACATCTTTTCATGTGCTTGTTAGCCATCTGTATGTCTTCTTTGGAGAAATGTGTCTTCAGGTCTCTTTGATATTGCTGTTTTTAACATATGACTTCTCCAAAACAACTTGGGTATCAGTTTTCAAAAGGACTTTAAGACTCTTGATTATGGTCTTTTTGTTCTCCACCTACATGGCACACCTCAGTAACTAATTTTAGTTTTTAGAGTACTTAGTATAAGATTCATTTAAGTCTTTCCAGCTAAATATAAACACAAATTAGTATTTTCAACTATTATTAGTAGAACAAAAAGATTAATAGCCAGAAGCCATAATGTACTGGCTTTTAGCCAGTACAAAACACACACAAAACACATACACACACACACACCCCTCTTCTCTTACCTACTTACTTAAAGCTGCCTGACTTAACATACTTTTCTACCTTGAATTTTTTTGGCTGTTTAATAAAGTGTTTTACGATTTTAATTTGTTCTTAGTCATCACTTAATTCTTTCTTGTCTCCTATATTTGATCTGATTTTAAGCAGACCTTGAATTAACAGAGAGAATAAGAGTTGAAAAAATGTTTTCAAGAGGAAAAAACTTCATGAACATTAATAGCAGCAACTGCTATGTATTAAAGCTGTTTCCAAAGTGCTAGAATAGATACATAAGTTCGTGGAATATTTGTGAGGAGAATTATGATTATTTCTTGGCTCTGACACTTCACTTTGGAAATACAGATTTAAGGAAACTATTTCTCTGAGCCTCTGACAGAGCTATTTTGTCTTAGAGATAATTATACTTGGCCTATTATTCTTGTAAGTTTTCTATGAGACTTAAATGAAATATTATCTTCAAAAAGCACATTAAAATTGTAAAACCACTATATAAGTGGGAAGCAGTATAATTATAGATACACTTGGTACAAAACAAGATACTGCCTCAAGTACTCTGGAATTTGGTTCTAAGATGCTTATACTGTTTTATACTCTCTCCACTCCCACCAAACAGACAACAACAGCAGCAACAAAAGATGTAAATTCTAAAGTGTAAGGCAGCCATTAATTAGTTTAATTCATCTTTGTCTTATTTTATCTTAGCTATTATTTTAACATTGTTTAATCTGTTCTGTGGTAAAATAGTATCTTCATATATACCACATGCTATATAATATTATTCCATTAGTGGCTGTGATTTGCTTTTCTGGTACGTGAGGTCAAGTAAATGCTTAGGACATCAATCTTACTTTACTATGACTTTCTTCTTAGATTCAAAGTCTTGTCTTCAAAACTATCAGTTTGAATGTAAATGGGCATATAGTAAACATCTTTACAAAATGAGTTAAAGTAGCATTTTACATCCAAAGACTTTATAATCTGACTTTAAAAAATAATTTCAATAAAAATTGATACTAAATTAATGTGGCTTACTCTGTTTCCTAATATTTATTTTTGCTTTATTTAATATGTTTATTCTTGAGCACCAAAAAGATTCCTGTGCTCAAATTTTTGTTAAATGTTAAGGAGAATGATATATCACACATAGTAGGAGATTGATATAATATTTTGTACTCTTTTAAAATCTAAAATATAAATGAACTTTTATTTGTGATCACTACATTAAAGATTTATTTGAAATTAGATAATCTCTGTGTAGATTCTTAGGATCAAATAGAAACCAGTTCTCTTTATCTTCAGCAGAAATTTACTGGAAAGATATTTAATATCTCACATAACGACAGGAAGGTAGAAGAATCAAATGTAGAAAATGAGCAGAAAATAAGAGAAACCAGGATACGAGAACACAGTCAAGGACATACCACACGAACAACTGAGTTTGGGATCTGCTGCATATTACCAACACAGACTCTTGACTCCACAACTGTGAATAATTGCTGATATATCCCTGGTTTGCATTACTAGCTGGAGTTTTGGAGTCCCAGGCAGGATTGATTAAGCCCAGGACACGTTTGTGCCCCCGCTGCCCAGAGCAAGAGAAAGAGAATATACAGTCTCTCTGTTTCTGTTATTTGTTGTTGTTTTAGTCGCTCAGTCATGTATGACTCTTTTGCGACCCCATGGACTAGCCCACCAGACTTCTCTGTCCATGGGATTCTCCAGACAAGAATACTGGAGTGAGTTGCCATTTCCTTCTTCAGGGGATCTTTCTGACCCAGGGATTGAACCCACATCTCCTGCTTTGCAGGTGGATTCTTTACTGCTGAGCCATATGTGGAGTCTCTTGCTTTCTATAATAAGAGGCAAGGCCCTGCCTTTCAATAAAGGGAATTTTCCCCCAAAAGGAAGACTTTGAATGTTCAGTCAAGAAAAGAGCACATGTCCACTACAATCTACCCATTTGGCTGTCCAATATCAGTATATACCTTTCTTACTGTACTTACCCTTCCTTTAAAAAAGTAAGTTTCATCCTAACCTAATGCAAATGTCTGTTACTTGACCAAAAATGTAATTATTCCCTTCCCCAAAAAGCTATGGTTCTAAGTGTATTTAGTTACCACATCCAGTTCAAGATAATGTCTATTTTCCACTAGTTTTATGTGTTCTTATATTAGAATTATGCAAGTGGCTTAGTTTGTAGGTAATCTGTATAAAATAATCGAGGTAAGAGAGAAGAAAGAAAGGGGAAATTGGTTAAAATATTTACATGACGTAGAAAGTAAGAAATTATGGATGAGTACTGCAGTTGTTTTTTGCAGCTGTCTCAAGGCCAGAAATGGGATATAAAGCTTTTCTTCTTCATATTCTTATTTCTTCAAGTAGCACCACATGTGTTCGAGGCCCTTTATCCTGTATTGTAATCTAAACTTTCAGCTTAAAGAATCAGAACTCATGACAGTCCTGTCTGTTTTGGGTTGAAATAGTCTTCTGTTTACTTTTATATTATTATGGATATTTAATACATATGAAAATAGAGAGTAGTATAATGAACTGTGTACCTGTCACCCAGCCTCAGCAGCTATCAGTCATAACCAATCTTATTCATCTTTACCCTACCCACCCACCTACTCTGAAGATTATTTTGAAGCAAATCTCAGAAAGATATAATTTCATTTGTAATTTTATCTCTAAAAAATAAAAAATGTTTTATAAGCATAACACCACTACCACTGTCTCACTATACAATAATTAATGACATTAAGTATCTAATTGGTATTCAGATGTCCCTCCACCATCATAAGTATTTCTAAACATCCAGTATCTTTGAGTTAAGTTTCAATAGAGGACACATACATACTGTGTTGATCACTAGTTCAGAGCATAAACTGCGTCCTTCAGGATAGCACATCATCATCACAGGTGGTGTACTGTAACTGATGTCATAACTGAGTCTTCAACAGATCATGCTTCTGTCGGCTATGGGCTACCTAAGAGTAGTGAACCCCATGGGCATCTACCTGTCACATTCTTGTGCTGTAGAAGTGAAGTTCTTAATCAGAAGCCATACTGTACGGGACACTATGGAGATACATGAGGCAACAATTCTAAATGATAATGCTGATAAAATGATCAGAAAAGCAAGTCCAAAACCAAAGTAGGTATCTCTTCCAGTAAGGAAAAATCAGTTTCTTCCATGAAGCAGTCCAGCGTAGTTGGCTGATCCATCCAAGCTCTCATACAGAAATAGGAAGTCTCAATTTATGATCCTTAGTAGGAAGCAGGCCTCCACATCACACTGTGGGCACCTAAAACTAGAGATGCCTACATATTCTTTCTCTAGACTGCTAGGACATGGCAAGTAATCTAGGTTTGGCCGTTTGTATCGTTCTTCCCAAAACTACAACTTGTTAATATGGTATCCATTTTGAAACTCAAGTAAATCAGTTATCTCTAAATTTTGATTGCTGTTTTGTAGAAGCCATCCCGATGTTCACAAATACAGTGTGGAGACCGTACAGTGGTATCCTCATGACACTGGCATGTTCACATCAAGTTCATTTGATAAGACTCTGAAAGTATGGGATACAAATACATTACAAGTAAGTACGTTAAAGCTTTTCCAAGTTGCTCTGTACGATGAAGGAGAATTTAGTCCTAAACAGTTTCAGTGTGATTATTTGCTAAGGTGTCATATATGTTAGATGTGAAAGCAGTATAGTGATTGAGGAGAACGATACTGATTGAGTTCATATCTTGCCTCTGCTGCTGACTGCTGCTGGTTAGTTGCTGGCTCATGTCCAACTCTTTGCAACCCCATGGCCTGTAGCCCACCAGGCTCCCAACCAAGGATTGAACCTGAATCTCCTGCTTGGCAGCCAAATTGTTTATTACTGAGCCACCTGGGAAGCCCCATCTGCTAGCTAGCTATATGATATTGATTGGGCAAGTATCTGAACTTCTCTGTGTCTGTATGTAACGGGAGTAATGATTGTACCCTGTAGAATGGCTGTGAGGATTAAATAGGTTGATATGTGTACAGTACCTGGAACGGCGCCTAGCATATAGTAAGTATTCAAATACCATTAGCTGTTATATACTTTATTACTCAAAAACTTCTGTGGTATAGTGGTGTAGGGAAGAATATTGGATTTATCTCCTATTGACCTAAAAACATAAGGAAAAAGAAAGTTATTAATATTATAGCTGAGTAAAGTAGTCAGTGCATGCTTACATGCTAAGTTGCTTCAGTCATGTCGACTGTGCGATCCCATGGACTGTAGCCCTCCAGGCTCCTCTGTCCATGGGATTCTCCAGGTAGGAATACTGGAGCAGGTTGCCATGTCCTGCTCCAGGGGATCTTCCTGACCCAGGGATTGTGCCCGCATCTCATGTCTCCTGCATTGGCAGGCGGGTTCTTTACCAAGAGCACCACCTGGGAAGTAAACAGTAGATAATAGTTTTTATGCTATTTGATCAAGTTTTATTTTTCTTTCTCATGCTAATTTTTTCCCTGAGCTCTAGTTCCATATGTCTTTACCTGTATACAGAACCTCTCTTACTTAAATGTAGTGTCGTCATCTCAAACTAAACGTATTCTAAATCAAAGTGAACTCATATCCATTTAGTCCTCAAATCTTAGCAGGTCTTCCTTCAGACTCTCAGATTTCTCTTTTCTGTTTCCCTCACTGTCACTGTTCATCTGGACTACTAATAAACTCCTAAATGATTTCTTTTTATTATTTTTCTTCTCACAGTTCCTCAGTAAATTCTACCCCAGAATTAATTAGAATAAAGCAGTTTCAGCCTGTCTCAACCCAAACCACCTTTGGTGAGTGATTCCATTGTCTAAATTCAGCCTGGCATTCTAAGTTCTCTGTAACCTCACTTCCTACTTTCTCAACCTTAGCTTCTGCCTCTTTTCAATGTAGATAATGTACTGCCACTAAATTGATCTCCTTTTGCCTTCTGAACACATCTTATATGTTGTATTCCCTACCTCAAGTTTGCTTCCCTATGAAACTTCTCCCTTCCCTTGTTCATGTTATAACTGGAAGTTTTATACTCTTTGGCCAACATCTTTCTATTTCTCCCAGCTCCAGTAATCATCATTTTGTTCACTGTTTCTATCAGTTTGGCTTTTTAAGAGTCTGCTTGTAAGTGGTATACAGTATTTATTCCTCTCTGTTTGACTTACTTCACTTAGTATTTAATGCTCTTAATGTCTATCTATATTGTCACAAGTGGCAGAATTTCATTCTTTCTCATGTCAGAATAATATTCCATCATATACATATGTGCGTGTGTGTATACGTATCAGGTCTTCTTTATCCCTTCGTGTGTTGATGGGTACTTCGGTTGTTTCCATGATTTGGCCATTATAAACAGTGCTGTTAAAAACGTGAGGATGCAGCTATCTCTTTTGCGACAGTGATTTCATTTCCTTTGGATATATACCGACAAGTGGGACCACTGGATCATATGGTTCTAATTTTTTGGAACCTCCATATTGTTTTCTATAATGGCTACACTAATTTACATTCCCTCTAATAATCACAGAGATTTCCTTTTATACATATCCTTGCCAACACTTGTTATCTCTTTTTGATAATAGATATTCTAACAGATGTGAGGTGATATCTCATTGTGGTTTTGATTTGCATTTTCCTGATGATTAGTGAAGAGATGTGGTTTCTGTCTCTCTGTGGGTTGGGAAGATCCCCCGGAGAAGAAAGTGGCAACCCACTCCAGTATTCTTGTCTAGAAAATCCCATGGACAGAGGAGCCTGGCGGGCTATAGTCCACAGGATCACCAAGAGTCAGACACAACTGCAGTGACTGAGCATGCATGCAGTCTGCACTATTATAAGGTTTTCTTCACCTTCATGAGGCAGAGGTCAGCTGACTGCAGCCAATAGGCCAAGTCTGTGCTCTCGGCCAAGGCTTCTCATGGACTCTTTTTTGTAAACAAAGTGTTACTGTAACACAGATATGCTCATTTATTGTCTGTGGCCACTTGGACTGCAGTGACAGAAATGAGTAGTTGGTCTTCAAAGCCTAAAATGTTTACAATCTGACCCTTTACTAAAAAAGTTTGTTGACCTCTGCTGTAGTTAAACCTGGATATAGGTGCACAGAAGGCAGACATTTGGAGTCATCCAGGGTTGAGGCCTTGACAGGTGAGATGCTGATGGCAAAGGAGTTGAAGACCCTGGAGCTGAAGCGTTCAACCTTGGAATCCAAGCTGAAGCAGGAAAAGTGAAGACAGGAGGAACTGATAGAGCTGCTAGGCTTTGTTTGGGTGTCTTAGATGTGGTTGCGGGAGCTGAAATGATATAAAATTCTGGTCATATGTAACTGAAATATGTGATTTCAAAGGAGGAGCAGTTTTAGGTGGTGCGAGTGTCCCGGGTGTGGTAGCTGAGTTTATATGGAACTGTGAGGCAGAGTACAGACTAGATCGTTTCTGTAGGTGCTGAAGTTCTCCAGAATGGAGCAGAAAGGAAGATGGTGAACCAGGAGGTTATCTTGTCTTAATCTCTGAAGTTTATTAGAGAAAAATAAATTGCTAACAATTTAAAAATTACTAACAGTGTAACAATAAGTAAATAGAAAATTTGCTGCTTTTGTGATTACACTTATTTTAAATGTCTTTTGATTACCAGATTGCCGATGTATTTAATTTTGAAGAAACAGTTTATAGTCATCATATGTCTCCAGTCGCCAGCAAGCACTGTTTGGTAGCAGGTTTGTATTTGTGTTCTTTTTTTTTTTTTAGCATCCTGAAAACTTTTTCCCTTTTAATATCTAGTTAGTTTTGATATAAACATTTTAACCCAGATGAAGATCACAATTCTTTTAAAAAAACAAAAACTTAAATATATATTAGCATTTATATTCATTCCATTTAACAGATATTGTACAAGTCAGGCACTTTGCTAGATTTCAGAGTGGCTAGGATTTGAAGACTGAGAAAGCACATTCCTGGGACTTCCCTGGTGGCTCAGTGGTATAGAATCTGCCTGCCAATGCAGGAGGCATGGGTTCAATCCCTAGTCCAGGAGGATCCCACATGCCACAGAGCAGCTAAGCACACGTGCCACCACCGTGGAGCCTGTGCTCTGGAGCCTGGGAACCGCAGCTGCTGAGCCTCTCACACCACGACTGCTGAAGCCTGTGTGCCTCGAGCCAGCGCTCTGCAACAAGGGGAGCCGCTGTGAGAAAATCTGTGCGCTGCATCTAGAGAGTAGCCCCACTCGCCACACCTCGAGGAAAAGGCCGCACAGCACCAAAGACCTAGCACAGCCGAAGAGTAAATGTATAAATAAGTAAAAATAAAATGATGAAAACCAGTATCATTTGTGCGGTGTTTTTAAGAAAGAAAGCTAGCTCATTTCTGTTCCCTTAAGAATTGCTTTTTTTTCCCCTAGTAGCTCAGCTGATAAAGAATCCACCTGCAATGCAGGAGACCTGGGTTTGGAAGATTCCCTGGAGAAGGGAAAGGCTACCCACTCCAGTATTCTTTCCTGGAGAATTCCATAGACTGTATAGTCTGTGGGGTTGCAATGAGTTGGACAGAACTGAGTGACTTTCACTTTCAAGAATTTTTTTAAACCACCAAAGTTCAAAGATTCTATGTAAACGAAATTTGGCAGCCTTTCATTCAACATAGTAAAACAAAGAAATGACTTACTTCTCTCTGAGAATGTGTGATTCAAATTAAACATCCATTTTTATGGAAGCACCTACAAGAAAAATTTTCATGTATGAAGATGAAAAAATATTTTTCTGGTATCAGGCATCAGGTCCCTGTGATATTACTTCTGTGGCACTGCATGAATCTCCTCACCTCTGGACATTAGTCAGCTGCTTCATCTGTAAAGCGTTTGGGCACTAACTTGTCTTTGAGGCTCACTCAGTCTGTGTCTAGAATTTCTGTGAATCTGTTACTAGTGATTTACAAGTGTGTTATTAATATGGAACAGCTAAGCTATTAAAATAAAATGATTTAAGTGATAAAATAATGTAGAGTTATAAACACATTGTACCAGTACACATTTCCTGGTTTTGATACTCTGCTATAGTTACCTAACATATGACCATTGGGACACAACCTGGGTGAAGGGTACATAGGGCCTCTTTGCATTATCTTTGCAGCTTCCTGTGAATCTATAATTATTTCAAAGTTAAATATTAAAAAATAATAATAGAGTAATAGAGAATAATCTTAGTACTGACATATGACTACAACTAAAATAATTTTCTAGTTATAACATAAAAAGACTATAGTATCAACATACATTTTTATATTTCTGCAAGTGAAAATGTCATGATTCATAATGGTAGTTTCTTATTTCCTTTTGGTGATCATTTATAATTAAATTATCTTAAACCATTTTTGTTTTTGTTTTTACAGTTGGTACTAGAGGACACAAAGTACAACTTTGTGACTTGAAGTCTGGATCCTGTTCCCACATTCTACAGGGTATTTTATTTGAAACAACAACTACTTTGAGTAAACCATTCAATAAAATGAAACATTACTAACAATGCAGTCTTTGTAAATGACATGACTGATGTATTTTGTGTTAGTTGTTAGAAGTCAACAGGGAAATAAAGATCCTTCTGTGCATTATTCTTATAAAACTAAACTATTAAGGAGACATTTATATGAACAATGGCTGCAGGGGAAGCTTAAAGGATACAGAAAGTCAAACTCAAAACCTTGTGTTAGCTCTACATTGAAAAAAATGAACTACTTATGAAACTTAAATCAGTACAGCTGTCTCTATGAGCATTATTTAATATTGTTCTAGCTGAATAGCCGTTCTTAATGTTTAGGTACTTCTTTTCTCAATAAAAATATTTTAGAAAAAATATTGAAATAAAATTTGGTAAAGGTTTACCACCTTAAATTATTTTTGCTACTTTTTTTTATCAGTATTAGATTGTCTAATTCTAAACAGTGAAAAAATAGGACGTAATTCAGAAATTCTGTTTGTATTCATCTCTGAGAAACACATAGTAAATATATTAGGAAAACTTGATGAGATGGATAACATCTGTTTTATATTATGAATCTCTATGAAATATACTAAGTATATGAAAATATATAATTTGAATAGTTAGGTAGAAATGATTTTAAATGCTGAATTCACTTGTCCTATGAACTTATCACTTGTGCTGTAAACAAAAATTTTTATATAAATGCTTTTTACAATTATGAATTAAAATAATCTTTTTCTGCTACAACTTTCGGAAAAAAGTTAAACATTTTTAGTCTTCAGAATGTTTGTCAGGGAATGTTTGATGGGAGGATTCCTACATGCTGTCTCTTATGAGTCCTTTGTCCCTCTTCAAGCAGAACAGCACGCTGCTCCCAGGGACTGAGGTCATTGTGTGAGGCAGGCTTGGGTCTCCTTTAGCAAACATTCTCTTTAGGACAAAACTGCTTAGTCTTGCTCCCCTTTCTTGAGATATGGATTGTCTCCTGACCTTGTGACTGACATTATCCCTCGTTCCATTGGTAACGGTTGCTGTAGGTTTGGTTTGCTGATCTCTATCATTCCTGAAAGAAGTTTCTTGTACCGCAGCCTATATATACTCATAGAAAAATCATTAAAGCACCTTTGCTCCATCAGAGCTTAGGTCCCCGTGTCTTTTTTGTTTCTCTCTCTCTGTCTCTTTTTCTGGCTGATTCTCTGGAGCGTGGAGACCTGTTGTGCTCACTTTCCTGCCTGGGCTTCTAAGACCCTCTCGAGAAGGCACTTTGTGCCTTCACCCCCTCGAGAGGGTGCCTGGTGCCTTCGTGAGCGATGCAAGCCCTGTGTCAAGGGCTTTATTGGTCCTCTGCGTAAACCAGGGAATATCAGCCTCTTTCTTTTACTTTCTTATCGTCGACTCCATACCACCAGGTTCCGGTCCATTAAAGGACCACAACAAATGTTTGTCTTATATGGCCTGTTGCAGGGATTTTGTTGTAGAGGTACATAAGTAAGCTTGAGCTATGTCATTTATTGATGGACTGACCTACTAGGCTAACAGCTATGTTTAAAAAGACAGACTCACTTGCTCTGGCTGTTCTTTCCAAAGCAAACCCAAGCCTTTTATAATAAAATACCATATGTGAGGAATGCCCCATAGACTTCACATTAGTATTTAAATATAGATTATTGTAAATGTGAAAAAATGATTATATCAGTTTACTTTTAAAATTTAGTCTGTGCTTTCTTCATAATCAGGCAAAGTTAATTACACTATATCTTTTGATATTTCAAAAGATTTGAAAATGCATATTTCAAAATGCAAGTCATTATATACAGTTGTTTTGCAGGTCACAGACAAGAAATATTGGCAGTTTCCTGGTCACCACGTTATGAACATATCTTGGCAACTGCAAGGTAAAATGCAAACTATTTGGGTTTGAGATTAATAATTAGGGATAAGCATTTTGAAAAGATTGTTTTATGCTAGGTACATTTTTAGCTGTTAAGTAAGTCCTGAAAAATAATTGAGTTAAAGATTTTAATTCATATTACCAAAAAAAATCTTTCTATTCATCATAATCCTAATCCTGACTATCCAACTTGAAGATCCTCATTTTTAAAAACAGGTAACAACTGAATCTATGTAGCAAGGCAAATCTCTTAATACTACCCATGAAACACTGTGCTGTGTCGTTTTTGCCTACGAAAGTGTTGCACTCTGTTAATTTAAAATTAGTAGGATTTAAATTCATTTTCTTTTAACCCAAAATTATTTTAAATCTGATTCATCACTTCCATCCACATTCATTGATTCAATTTACTGACAATTAATGATTCCTGTCATGTGCCAAGCATTGTACCAGGGACACAGAGATAGCACAGGCAGAGTCCCTCCAAGAAGGTAATAGTCTAGTGAGGGAGTATAGTCAGAAAAATCAGTGATTGCAGGACATCCTGAAAAATGCTTTAGTAGAGGTACATCTCTGAGAGGTTCAGTATGGGAAGAAAGAACAAGAGCACTTAACTCTTGAGGATCATGGGGTTTGGGAGTTTTGTTTGCTGGAAGGAAGAGTCTTGTATATTTGAATGCTGAGGGAAGAGTATTGGTGGAGAGAAATTAGTGAAGATAAGAAATGGAGAGAATAATTGGTATATCAGGACCTTGAATAGACAGGAAAAGATAATATCAAGGGTCCTGTTAGAAGGGGGACACTTGATCTGGCACATGAAGGGCACCATGACTACATGCAAGGAGGAAATAGTAAGTGTCAATACAATTAAATTTGTGACTTTGGCAGAGAAGTTCAAGAAATGCAAACTCAGTTTCTTGTATTTTAGAACTTGATGTCATCTATTGAAAATACATAGATGCAGTGTTCAGAGAAGGTAGTAAAGGTTTGAAATAGAAGTTTTAATGAATGGAAGAGGGAGCTGATGAGGGACACATAGAATTGCTGGTCAGTGTTGTCTTCTCTGTTGAAGGTGCAGCGCACTGCTGTGCTATGACACAGAAATTAAAACACTCAATGACACAGACTTAACAATTGTTTAAAAGTTGGTGAAGTCATAGGTATAAGGAACGAAATAAAATCACTAGAAGGCTTATAGGAGGGATCAATGACCTAGATAGATGTATGAGTGTCAAACAGAAAATTTTGAAACTTGAAGGGATAGGAAGTAGTAATCAAATTTTGATATAGACGTTTTAATAAAACTTTTTGCAGAAGAATTATTAGAAAATCTACTTTTTTAGGTTTATAAAGAAGTGTATCTGTATTTTTGTAAAGCTGCCAGCCCTCCTTCTCTGTCACAGTTTAGTCCCCAGAGAAACTTGTGTTAATAGTTTGCAGAATGTGACACTGAAATTTGTAATTTCTGAAGTAGAATAAAGTCTAGTATGTAGCCACAAAGTGAAAGTGTTAGTCTCTCAGTCATGTCTGACTTTGTGATCCCATGGACTGTAGCCATGGAATCCTCTATCTCTCTATGGAATTGAATTCTCCAGGGAAGAATACTGGAGTGGGGTGCCATTCCCTTCTCCAGGGGATCTTCTCGACCCAGGGATCGAACCGAACCCTGATCTGCATTGCAGGCAGTTTATTTACTGTCTGAGCCACCAAGGAAGCCCCAGTGTAGCCACAAGAGGTTGCTAAAGAGGTGTGAAGGTGAGGAGCTAGGCGTTGGTTGTGTTCCCTGCTAGAGTGGATTTACGTTGTTCTTTTCTAATTTGGTTTTCCTCAAATCAAGAGGGAGACTTAGAGGCTTTCAATTCTCAGAGTACCCCAGGAATTCGAATCAGTTCCAGAATGGACCTTGTAGTCAGTGTTAGGAGTCAGATATGTACAAATCTAATGTTTCAGAAGAGACTTAAATGTCTTCAGACTCATACCATTGCAGACCTAGTCCCCTATTGACAAGAAAGAAAACCAAATTGAGAATGAGAAACACTAACTTTTTGCCAGCTGTTCCAGTTGGCTAGGCTTGCTTTGCTTGTGATTTGTGAAAAGAATCAAAGTTATAGAAAGAGCTAAACCCTGTATTATATACATTTTAAAAGATTTTTAAATGAGAAATAGGCTTATAAAATGCAGTGTAATGCTCTTCTTGATTAAAATGGCCTAGATAAACCCAATGGGTTAAAATATTATTAAGGGCTTTGTGAGGATATGATAGCATACTTGAACTGATTTATAGTTTCCTTAGGAGTAGTTTAGAAGCTGAAATTGATTTATGGTCATGGTTTTACCTTTTTCTTTTCACTTGAAGTAAAATGCAAATAAGTCTGTAATTCTAAGAGACATTAAATGTATTTCCTTTGTTTTGGCAAAGATTGATTTGAGTACAGGAAATCAAATAAAAATATATTGTCCTTATTATTCACCTTATTTTCAGTTTTTTTCAAATAAAAAGAAAAACCATTCCTACCAAATGAATTCTTAAGCAAAGTGAGATTAGTTCACTGCATGATTCTGTAAGCATTTGAATAACAAACAGTAGAAAGGATATGGGATTTAGCAGCAAACTTACCAAGGAAAAAAGCTCTTAGCCTGTCTTGTCTTTGGAGAGAAGGATGCTCATGTCATTAAAAACAACAGAAAGAGCAACAGAATCCCTTGTGATTTAAAAAAGATTACTTTTTTTTTTTTCTGTTTTTTTCACTTCTTTGTGTTTCTATTGACTACTGGATATTTGCTGGAAAGGCAAAAGTAGAGCCACCCAAATATGCAAATGCATTTGTGCTAATACACTGAGATTCTGTATGCCAGTAAACAGGAAAGGTGGGTAAGGAGCAGAGTCCTTATCCTAGCTTATCCTTATCCTTATCCTAAATGTCAATGTAACATTTACTTCCTCTCAGTGCTGACAGTAGAGCAAAATTATGGGATGTGAGGAGAGCATCAGGATGCTTGATAACTCTTGATCAGCATAATGGGAAAAAGTCGCAAGCAGCTGAATCAGGTAATGAAAAATGCGTTAATATACGAATATGACATTGACAATATTTTTATATTGAAAAATTTGAATTGAAACCAGATAATAAATGGATGTTGAAAAATTATAGATTTTATATGTTTTTTGAAAGGCATTCACAATGAATCGATTGCTAAATTTACATCAACTAACTATGGTTGTCTCCCTTCAAAATACAAGTATGTCATTCCTTCTGTTCCTGAATTTTTTAATGTATCGGTAGAAACTTTTTTTTTTTGCTCACATGAGGCCAATTAATAATACAAATTCAGTACCATTTAGGAAGTTATAATAAATTAAAGGAATGGTAACATTTTGTGGCAAGTTTGTCACAATAAAATTTGTGGTTGTATGAGATTTGAGTCCACTGCAATCTAGGAGACAAAGTAATTCAATTGCATTTTTACAATAGAGTGTAATTTCTATGTAGATTAAAATTCTGATTTAGAATTAAATTTGGACCAGAAATAAATACATTCAGATTAACTATTTAAAACCTATGTTTGTTTTAATAATCTTTTAAATTAAGTTAATCAGACTATTGAGGATTATGCTTTCTTAAACCTGTTCAATTTGAAAGTATCACTTTTGATTGAGACTGGAACAGTTGTCTTTAAGAAGGAAATACGATATTATTGATTTTTAATAGTCCATGAAATGATTTTTAGATTGAAAATAGAGTATTAATATATAAGAAGTTTAAAAGGCATTTAATTTAAAATTTTACTGTTAGTTTCTGTATTTAATTAGGTTTAATAGCACAGGTTACTTCCTGAAGAAAAGTTTTATTTGGCAACATTTTTTTCCCTTTGGTTTTCCTGTTTTCCTCTATTATTATGGTTCTAATTGTATGGCTTATCATATTCAAATAATCAAAAGGGATGATTAATTTTAAATATAATCAACTTACATATTTTAAGTAGTTCAGATAGTTGTCCTTTACTGTGTTTAAAGGACATTATGTCCTTAATGCGTTTAATATATTTAATAACTATGTCATCAAGCGTTACCTGTGTTGAATTTATAAGAAGAGATAATCTGAATTGTGTTTTTCATTGCAGCAAACACTGCTCATAATGGGAAGGTTAACGGCTTATGTTTTACAAGTGATGGTCTTCACCTACTCACTGTTGGCACAGATAATCGAATGAGGCTCTGGAATAGTTCCAATGGAGAAAATACACTAGTAAGACATTTTTAAGTACTTTGAACCTTTTGGATGTACATTAAAGAAATGGATCTGTGACATACACTTGGTGTTTTTCTGTAGATTTAACTTTGTTTCTTGCCTCTGAATCATAGCTTTCATTTTATATTATTTTTCCATTAGTGAACTAGTAATTCTCAACTCCGGACAATCCACTGCACCTTACCCCCACTACACTCTCCTCACTTAGTGGAGAATCACTGCTCTGCTGAGCCACTGTGCGTAATGTTATGTGCCATGTCTCTTAAGTATGTTGAAGAAGAATAAAAGATTGAGAACAGCTGATATAAATCAAAGCTATATAGTTAAATAGTCAAATTTTATATTGTATCTGACTTGTAAGCAAAATCCAAAGTGAATGTTATAATAGCAAAATGTATGGCACTTTTAATACTGGAGTCGATGTGTTCTAAAAGTGCTGGATTCTTTTTTTTAATTGAAGTGTAATTTATTTCAATTTTGTGTTAGTTTCAGGTGTGCAGCAAAATGATTCACTTAAGCATATGTACATATCTGTATGTGTCTGTTTTTTCAATTCTTTTCCTTTATAGGTGATTGTAAGATATTGTCTATAGTACCCTGTGCTATGTAGTAAATCCTTGTTGTTTACATATTCTGTATATGGTGGTGTGTATCTATTAATCTATTAACAGCAGCAACATCTGTTAATCCCATACATCTAATATATCTGCCCTGCCCCACCCCACCCCACCTCACCCCCCTCTTTGGTAACTATGACTTTGTTTTCTGTGTCTGTGGGTCTGTTTCTGTTTTGTAAATAGCTTTATTTGTATAATTTTTTAGAATCCACATGTAAATGATAGCATATAATATTTATCTTTGACTCACTTCACTTAGTATGATAATCTCTAGGTTCATCCTTGTTGCTGCAAATGGCTTTTTTTTTTTAATGGCTGAGTAATATTCTAGTATGTGTGTGTGGGTGTGTGTATCTTTATCCATTCATCTGTCAGTGGACATTTAGTTTGCTTCTGTGTCTTACTATAAATAGTTACACTAGGAATATTGGGGTGCATGTATCTTTTTGAATTAGCATTTTGTTCTTTTCCAGATATATGTCTGGGAGTGGGGTTACTGGATCATATGATAACTCTATTTTCAGTTTATTAAGGAACAGCCATACTGTTTTCCATAGTGGCTGCACCAATGTACATTCCCACCTACAGTGTGGTTCCCTTTTCTCCACACCCTTTCCATGAAAGTGCTAGATTCTTATGTAGTAATTAGTTTTTAGTACTTTTTAAAAATTTTATGTTATGGTCCTTACAAGATGTACCTCTTGTTTCAGTAACTTTCAGAATAGGCTTCCAGAACTTTTTAATTTGGTGACAATACTAACAGCTAATATTTATCAAGCACTTATATCCTAGTTGCTATGCTAATAAAAATTATCTTATACTGTATAGGCCAGACTATATATGGCCTTATTTAATGACCACATCAACACTCTGTAGGTTCTTGTTATTATAATATTATTATAATATCTATTTTACACATGAGTAAAATAAGACATAAAATTAGGTAACTTGCCTGAATTTACATAGCCAGAAAACAAGTTTGACTCTAGATTCCACTGTTACCATAATGCTGATTATACCCAGACCCCTTAAAGCATTTATTAACTACCTTAAGGTTCATATTAATATTAAATCATATTCCTTTCTTTCATCCTTTCTAGCTAATTCTGTCTTAAATATTCTATGTATTACTTTTATTATTAAAAACTAACTTTAAAGTCAGAATTGTTTGTGCTAGATTAGAGTTTGCTAATCCCTCTTATTCTTTGTGAAATGTTTCTCCATCATGTCCCAGGCTGAAAATACAGGCATTGTGAGGTCTCATTTAGACTCTCCCGTTCATTATATTGTACATGTCCCTAATTAGGTCTTGCCTTCCTTTTCTCATTGTATTCGTTGTTTAATAAGTATTTACTGAGTACTTCCTATATGCTAGGCAGTACTATACAGCAGTAGACAAACACAGAAAAGTTCTCTCCTTGTGGAGCTTACCTTCCAGGGAGAGAAAGAAAGACATCCATCATTCAAGCAATGGATAAATGGATGAGTGGATGGATTGGTAAAATATGTATTATGTGCAGTAAGTGCTATGAAGGGGCTTCCCTGGTGGCTTGGATGGTAGAGAGTCCGCCTACAATGCAGGAGACCTGGGTTCAATCCCTGGGTTAGGAAGATTCCCTGGAGGAGGTCATGGCAACCCACTCCAGTTTTCTTGCCTGGAGAACCCCGCGGACAGAGGAGTCTGGTGGGCTGCAGACCATGGGGTCACAAAGAGTCTGCCATGACTGAGCAGCGAAGCACAGCACAGCACAGCAGGTTCTGTGAAGAAAAGCAAAGCAAGAAAAGGAGCACAGACAATATTGGGAAGTCGGAGTTGATGTTTTATATAGGGCAGTCAAGCTAGGTCTTACTCAGAAGATGACATTTGACCTGAAGGAAATGAAGGAGTGAGTCATCCAGCTTCTTGGGGGGAAAGCATTCCAGAAAGAAGGAAGAAAGTACAAAGACCTGCAGGCAGAAGCATGCTTGGGATGCCCAAGGAACATGCATGTGGCTCTTGTGTTAGACTAGAGTAAGCAAAGGAGAGAGTGACAGGACATGAGGAGCAGAAGGGACAGTATACCAGACCTTACAGGCTTGTGGCCGTTTATAAGGGCTTTGGCTTTTTTTGTGGGTGAAATGGAAAGCTGCTCAAGGCTTTTGAGTGGAGAAGTGACAGTGTCATTTTGGAAAAGTAAGTTGACATGTGCATCAAAGGTGAATGTGATAGATATAAATGGTAGTGAGTATATCCATAAATTGTTAATGTGATTTTATTCCATTTTTCTCTCCTTTTTGAAGGTGCTACTCATAATCTATGGATTTTTTCTAGAAGTCCGTATTTTGAATAGTGTGTTTATGATGGAATTATGTTAGTTGCTCAGTCATGTCCAACTCTTTGTGACCCCATGGACTGTAGCCCGCCAGGCTCCTCTGTTCTTGAAATTCTCTAGGCAAGAATACTGGATTGAGTAGACATTCCCTTCTCCAGAGGATCTTTCCAAACCAGAGATTAAACCCGGGTCTCTTGCATTGCAGGTGGATTCTTTACTGTCTGACCCACCAGGGAAGCCATTATAATGGATAATACATTTTAAAAAGGTCTTGATCAGAGAAAAAGTCATTCATGTAAAAATACTACAGTGGCCCAGAAACTCACCTACAAAGATACTTAAAAAAATTGAGACACTGATCCCAGAAAAGTAATTCTCAGGGAAAACACTGTCTTTAAACATTTAATGGGCTGTCAGAATAGTAAATAAATTCCAGTCCTGCCATTTAGTAACTTGGGGATATTAGGCAATTTATCTAAGGTGAGTTTATGAAGGACTATAGTCAGCTTCAATGTCTCCATTTTGTAAATCAGGATTATTATGTACCTAAACAGTCATTGTAAGGGTAGAATGGAAGTAGGTAAAGAGTTGGACCGTAACCTGCTGAGTAATAGGCATATCATAAATGATAACCATCTTCATTGTAGGGTGCTGCCTGCTGAGTAGTACCCTTACTATTTTGAGAAAAATGTATAAGTACATGCTTCCAATGTGTATATAATTATTTGTAAATTATATACACCTAGTGTTGAGTCTATATATTTTATTAAAGCTTACTTTCTATTTTTTTAGTTAAAAATGAAACAGAAATTCTCACATTTTCCTCTCACACCATAATGGATCATCTTACAGACTCCTTGAGGTGCCAGCTGCAATCTGGAGACCATTGCCTTGGAGTACAGAACACGTACCCACAGGCAGAATTCACAGAGAGATAGCTTTTGGCACAACAACAAAATTTTAAAGTAACAATTCTGGTATTTACTGTTTTAGTTACTGATGTTATCATTCACCCAGTTACCAATGTCTAGAAACTGGGAGTCTGTCCTTTATTCTTCTCTTCCTATATCCCACCTTCCTAACTAAGTCAAATTACTGGTCCTGTTAATTATTTCTTCTTAATTTTTTTCATAGTTGTCTTCCCTTCCAGCCTTACTCTGGGCCCTCAGGATTGCTCTCTTTAATTACTCTAACATCCTTCTAACTTTTCCAAACTCATCTTTCAGTGTGAAAGTCTTTCAGTGTTTCGTCAGTACACTTTCAGGTCATTAAAACAATGTTTTTGCCTACTGTCCACAAGGCCTTCATAAGCTGTCTCTTCTAACTCACCAACTTTATATCTTTATATCTTGCCACTTCCCCATTTTTTCCCTACCATTAGCCCTATTGAGTAACTTGCTGCTGCTGCTAAGTCGCTTCAGTCGTGTCCGACTCTGTGCGACCCCACAGACAGCAGCCCACCAGGCTCCCCCGTCCCTGGGATTCTCCAGGCAAGAACACTGGAGTGGGTTGCCATTTCCTTCTCCAATGCATGAAAGTGAAAAGTGAAAGTGAAGTCACTCAGTCGTGTCCGACTCCAAGCGACCCCATGGACTGCAGCCCACCAGGCTCCTCCATCCATGGGATTTTCTAGGCAAGAGTACTGGAGTGGGGTGCCATATGCCAGGCTTTCTCACCCTTCCATTCGGCTGTATAGACTGCTGCCTTTGCTGTAGAATACTCTCTTCTTCTGTACTAGCTGCTTCTCAGCCTTCAAAATTCACCTCAGGCACAACTTCTCTTTAACTCCTCTAGTTTAGCTTACATGATTCCACAGTACCTAGTGCTCACTTGTATTACAGTAGACTGTGACCATCATTTAGTGGAATGAAAGAAAAATAATTTACAACAGTGTAGTACCGTACTTTTTGATTACTGTAACCTAAATTAGTTTCTGATTCTGTCGTTTACTAGCCAAGAGACCTTGCTTGAAATACTTAACTTTTCTAAGTGTTTTCGTTTGTTTAATAATGCTGCCTGTCTCATAGTATTGTTTTGCATATTACATGAAATAATACATGTAAAATATTTGGTACACATTGTCTGATACTTACAGCAAATGTTAACATTCAGTAAATGTTGAAAAGTGAAAGTGTTATTTGCTCAGTCATGTCCAACTTTTTATGAGTAGGAGCCCACCAGGCTCTTCTCTCCATGGAATTCTCCAGGCAAGATTACTAGAATGGTTTGCTATTTTCTTCTCCAGGGGGATCTTCCTCACCTGTCATTAATTATGCTGATAGTTGTTTGACAGTGAAATGAGCTGCCTTATGATGGAGTCTCTGCATCACTGTAGGTATTTACTCAGTGACAAGATGTATATATTTCTGGGACAATAAAAGGAATTCATAAGATAGGGAATTGTATTTGCCATCATCCTATCCAACATCTATGAAATTTTCCTCCCCATCAAAATCTTTTCAAAGCCTGTACATACCTACTTGAAGACATCATAACCAAAAGTAGCCTGTTATTCAGTTCAGTTCAGTTCAGTCACTCAGTCGTGTCCAACTCTTTGCGACCCCATGAGCTGCAGCACATCAGGCCTCCCTGTCCATCAGCAACTCCTGGAGCCTACCCAAACTCATGTCCATTAAGTCAGTGATGCCATCCAACCATCTCATACTCTGTTGTCTGCTTCTCCTCCTGCTCTCAATCTTTCCCAGCATCAGGGTCTTTTCAGATGAGTCAGCTCTTCGCATCAGGTGGCCAAAGTATTGGAGTTTCAGCTTCAACATCAGTCCTTCCAATGAACACCCAGGACTGATCTCCTTTAGGATGGACTGGTTGGATCTCCTTGCAGTCCAAGGGACTCTCAAGAGTCTTCTCCAACACCACAGTTCAAAAGCATCAATTCTTCGGCACTCAGCTTTCTTTATGGTCCAACTCTCAAATCCATATACTACTGGAAAAACCATAGCCTTGACTAGACAGACCTTTGTTGGCAAAGTAATGTCTCTGCTTTTTAATATGCTGTCTAGGTTGGTCATAACTTTCCTTCCAAGGAGTAAGTGTCTTTTAATTTCATGGCTGCAATCACCATCTGCAGTGATTTTGGAGCCCCCAAAAATAAAATCTCTCACTGTTTCCCCATCTATTTGCCATGAAGTGATGGGACCGGATTCCATGATCTTAGTTTTCTGAATGTTGAGGTTGAAGCCAACTTTTTCACTCTCCTCTTTCACTTTCATCAAGAGGCTCTTTAGTTCTTCTTCCCTTACTTTCATAATAATATACAGTATGGCATTTGTCACACGCTGCTTTTTATGGTGAATACTTATAGTCATAAAATGGGGAGCTTAGGTAATCAGCTAGCACAGTGTGTGACACTGAGCACTTAGTAACGGCAGATCTCTCCTTCACTTCGTCTGTTATTAGGACTTCACTCCATGGACATTGAAGAGGTATTGATAGTTTAGATCCCAAAGGTGATTTGATCACAACAGTGAGTTACCAAGATTAATAGGTCAGTAAGTTGCAAGGTGGATTGCAGGGGGAGCACCTAAAAACACAGAAGTTAGTGAGCTAGTTCAGTATTTGTACCTCACTGAATACTTTGCAGTTCACATTTGGGATGGAATGTGGTATAATGGAAAGGACACAAGTTTTGTAGGTAGGTGTGCTGATGTATGAATAAGACCATTACAGTCTAGCAGTTCATAATTTTTCAAGGAGGAACAGAAAATTGCTAGTTGAGATTTTTCTTTTTCTGCTAGTTGTGTTTTTTCTCCATCCTCCCACCCTGATGTTATTCTACAAATTGTTGTACATGAAGGATCAAAATACGCAAGTGGGGGAATGTTATACTTTTAAATATATAAGAATTAATAAATCTAGGGACTCACTGAATACTTTGGTATCCTAGGTTTTCTCTTATGCATTATTTCTTTTTATTTTTGACAATCTCTGGTAAACAATGTTATTTCCTTTTAACATATTAGAAGAATGAAACTCAGAAGTTAAGTCATTCATTACTCATAAGAGGCAAAAAAAAGGTATGGGGGTAGAGTTGGTTTCAGAAACCCAAATCTACTGATTATAAGTTTAACGTTTTAACATTTCAGTATACCACTCCTTCAGTGGGATTGCTGAATACATGTGCTCATTTCTCTCACATATAAATCTCAATGGTATGTAAGCCGAGTGTAGTATCCATAATTACCATTGCGTATCCCTTTGAGCCTCACACATACACATGCACACAAACACACACACACACACCATTCCCACCCAACCTTTCAAAAAAGAGAAAAGGGCAAATCACTCAGTGTTTAAACTCCAGTATTAGCCATAGTGAAGGGAGATTTTGGTGATCCCACTCATAATTCTCAGATCACTAGATACTGGTTTTATGCTTACCTTAAACTGCTTATCTAAATTGTCAGCAGAAAGTAAACCTGTCAATTTCTTTAGCCCAAAGCTTCTCAGACCTTGATGGACTTACAGATCATCTGGGGATCTTGTTAAAATGAAGATTGTAGTTCAGTAGGTTGGAATGGGATCTGGAATTCCATTTCTAATTGTGCAGGTGATGCTAATGTTGTTGGGCTTGCAACTTTGGCGTACAGGTGCAGAATTATTATTTTGTTGCAAATATACAATTTTTTATATAAAGCTGCAATTAGAGTGTATATACACTATTTGTGTTCTTTTCTTTTTATACTTAACTTTTATTTCTATTTTCTACATAATTTCAAACTTATAATTTTTAACTGCTGTATAAACTAGAATTAATATAATACTCTTAGGAATTTACATCTGTTCTCAATTACTTTGCCATTCTAGATAAGGCCACATTGAATTCCTCTGGGCATATATACCTTTTTGCTGTTTAATTATTAGCCTAAGATGAATTCCCAGTAGTAGTTACTAGGTCAAGGAGTAAGAATATCTTTGTTGTTTAATGGTTACAGAGTTTCAGTTTTGCAAGATGGAAAATGGGTGGTAGTGCTGGTTGCCCAACAGTGTAAATATACTTTACGTCCCTGATGGGTGTCAGTCGTGTAGGACTTTTTGTGACCCCAGCGACAGTAGCCCGCCAGGCTCCTCTGTCCATGAGGTTATCCTGGCAAGAATACTGGAGTGGGTTGTCCTTTCCTCCTCCAGGGGATCTTCCTGACCCAGGGATCAAACCCACATCTCTTGCATTTCCTAGATTGGCAGATGGATTCTTTACCACTAAGCCACCTGGAAAGCCCTAATGTCCCTGAACTGTATACTTAAATATGGTTAAGATGGCAAATTTTATGTTATATGTATTTTTTCTTTATATTATATATTTAAATTTTGTTACATGTATATTTGTATATTAATTTTATATGCATTTTATATATGTATAAAAATAAAGTTATTCTCTCTCCAAAAATGTATTTATATATACATACGTGTCACTATTAAGGTGTACTTTATATTTTGTTGCATAATAAACCATTTGGCCTTTTAGAAGGGATGACCAAATTATAGTGCCATCTACATGTTTACCTCACTTGTAGTAATATTGAGTGTCTTAATGGTTTATTAAAATTTTTGCTAAATGGTCTAAAATGATTTTTCGAGGTTACCTTAATTTGCATTTTTATTTCTGTCAAGGTTGAAATGTGAACATTTGTTTTTGTGGGTCATTTTACTGTTTGTACTTCCCTTGTATGCAAAATGTACATGTATGTCATTGGTCCTTGTTTCTATTAGGACAGTGATCATCTTTAGACTCACTGGAGCTGTTTCTATAGTATAATATTTTAAGTAAATGGTTATCTCTGTTGTCTTTTTAATTCATGTATAAGTAACTTTATGCTTTTACATCCTGCAGGTCAACTATGGAAAAGTATATAATGATAGTAGAAAAGGATTGAAATTCACTGTCTCCTCTGGCTGCAGTTCAGAATTTGTTTTTGTACCATATGGTAGCACCATTGCTGTTTATACAATTTACTCTGGAGAACAGATAACTATGCTTAAGGGACACTATAAAAGTGTTGACTGCTGTGTATTTCAGTCTAATTTCCAGGTAAGAATGATACTTAAGGGAATTTAAAATGTTCAGGTAGCTAGCTTGCCAAAACCTGTGGGTTTTGTTTTTTTTAACATCTTAACCTTTCTCTTTAGTCTCACCAATGGAACAGAGTGTTTTCCCCATAGAACTTTTGCATAGATTATCTCATATGCTCCTTTAAGTGATTCTTCAGTGTAGCAAGATTGTTGGGATTTTCCCTGCCTTGTAGATGAGGAAAATAAGGCTTATAAAAATTAAATACCGAAAGAATGAAAATTATGGGTTATTGCTGCTGCTGCTAAGTCGCTTTGATCATGTCCGACTCTGTGTGACCCCATAGATGGCAGCCCACCAGGCTTCTCTCTCCCTGGGATTCTCCAGGCAAGAATACTGGAGTGGGTTGCCATTTCCTTCTCCAATGCATGAAAGTAAAAAGTGAAAGTGAAGTCGCTCAGTCATGTCCAACTCTTTGCGACCACATGGACTGTAGCCTATCAGGCTCCTCTGTCCATGGGTTATTGCTAGGGAGGGACTTTATCACCTATTCAGTCACTCATTAATAGGCATTACTTAATCTGTGTCTGACACTATGAAGTAAGATATACAGGGCTAGTTTTCAGCTAGCACACATCTATATGGCAGTATTCGTTATTAAAATACTCAAACACATATCCTTTAGTTTGTTACATAGCTGTTGTACTAAGCCCCTTACATGACCTCCAGCTTCACCTCATCTCCTGGAGCCTCCTAGACCTCACTTCAACCCAGTAACTAAGAGGGACCTTTGAAACCCTGCTTCTACTTTATGTCCAATATCTCTTCTGATGGCCAGTGTCCTGATGTACTACTTATTAACTATTTTTAGTGTTACTTCTGAGAAAATAGTACTAAGGCAACCAGGGGATGATAGAACTTGCCTCAATCTGCAAGTAGATTGACAGAGGGTGATTATCCATTCAAAGAAATTTATAGAATACAGTACTTTTCTTATCCAGAGTCACTAGAGACAAAGCCGAGATTTTAATTCAAGTATTCTGACTTTTCACCTAAAGTATTGCTTTCCACCTAATCAGAGCTTCCTAGCAGATGTTCCTGCTAGGAATATTGGACTGAAAGTGAGTGAAGAATGGATTAGAACAGATTAAAAGTAAGTAAAGATAATTGATTCTTCTCAGTCCCTGAAATTGCCAGAACAGGCCTAGGATAGCCAGAAAGCTGAGGCCAGTTGCCTCCTGACAAATACCATTTCTATATGTGCTATGTACTAAGAAAGATTTGAATTACTTTATTATATCAAAAAGCTTCCAGCTCTTATCCCATTCCATCTATTATGATTTCTGAAAAGGAAGATAATTATAAATCTAAATTGCAAAAGTAAAAGAATAGTGCTTTTGCATCCATTTAGCAGCAGAACCCTTTTACCAATTATATATTACACAAAAACTTGCTATCTGAAAATAAAATTAATATTTATAGTAATTCTGCTATAAATATAAAATTTTGAAGATATATCCAACATCAAAATAAATAATGATAATAGTTGATTCTTTTCTTTTGACTAGAATAGGGATCCCTGAATCCATTCTGCTACTAGTAATTAACCTAATAACTTGGGAGTCTGATGAGGAAGGGAATATTTACATAGTCTCAAAGTTGCACCCTACAAAATACTAATTACAAAGATAAAATAATTTTACCTTGACTAAGACTGGCATGCGTCAGCTTAGTCAAATTGTCAAAGTGTATGGGATATTCCTGGCAAAGATATAGTACCTTAATTTAATCATGAAAAAACAAGGTTACCTGACCTTAGTATGTCTTGAGTATATAATCTTGTCTTCTCAGGAAGTAAATTGCTCTACAGCACTGGGCATATGAAAATATCTTTGCACCATCCACAGTAACCATGCATTCTAAATTTTAAATAGTACAGTCTGTAGAATTTTGTTCCATTTAGGAAATTTGACAATGTGTAGCTAAGTATAATTTACCTAATTTTCTTTACATCTATATTTCCTATAAGTTACTTAATAATCTTATTTTCCCTTTACCAAGAACCTTTACTTTTATTTTTTTAGAAAAATGCTGATTGTACCACGCCTCAAATAGCTTTTGAGATGAAAAAAATAAAACTAAATAATTTAATACCAGATCAGAAAGAAAGTTGTAGTGTTAGAAATATTTGTGCAGAAATACATTTGTGAGAAAAGTAAACAGTCAGAGTTTTAACTTAACATTTTGCTGATTTTTCTTTTTAGCCCTTATTCTTTACTTAGTAGCTTTTTAAAAAATTGACCTACTGTTTACATCTTGTTTTTTTTTTCAGTCTGTATTTGGTTTATATCCTGCTCCCTTCTCTTGACAATATGAATGTTTTCCAGTGCCATTAAATATTCTTCAAAAATAAATTTAGTGGCTATATAATATCATATCATATTAATGCAGCATAAATTTGTATATAAATCATAACCCTGGACAATAATATTTGGGAAATTATTGTTTTATTATAAATATAATATTGGTGATAATAACCTTGAATTTCATATGTGTCTTTAGCATGACTTCTTAGAAATGTATGCAGAAACTTCTGTCACATACAGAGATTTCAGTCTCTGAAAGGATTATATCAATTTATACCCTCTGTATGTGAGAGTATCTATTTCACTGCCCCATAAAAATATTTTTAGTACTAGCCAATATAACATATTTCTGAAGTTTTCTCAGAAGAAGAATGAACATTGTTCAGCATGTAGAGACACCATATCCAAAAAGACATTGTCATTGACTGCATCAGTCCAAGCTTATAAAATAAGCTTCTCAACAAGCATGGCATATGACTCTTAATGCTCTTCAGCAGCTAGTTGGGCAGTTTTGAGCTAAATAAAACTTTTTTTTAATTCCTGGCCTATTTTAGCTAGAAACTCTTACAGTTTCTGCAAAGTAGTTACCTGAGGAGGCTTTACAAATAGCTGAGGAAAGAAGAAAAGCAAAAGGCAAGGGAAAAATGAAAAAATACATCCAACAGAATGCAGAGTTCTACAGAATAGTAAAGAGATGGGAAAGCTTTCTTAAATGAACAGTGCAAAAAAAAAAATAGAGGAAAACAATATAATGTGTAAGACTAGAGATCTTTTCAAGAAAATTGGAGATATCAAGGGAACATTTCATGCAAGGATGGGCATGATAAAGGACAGAAATGGTAAGGACCTAACAGAAGCGGAACAGATTAAGAAGAGGTGGCAAGAATACACAGAAGAATTATACAAAAAACGTCTTAATGACCTGGATAACCACAGTTGTGTGGTCACTCACCTAGAGTTGGACATTTTGGAGTGTGAAGTCCAGTGGGCCTTAGGAAGCATTACTACCAACAAAGTTAGCAGAAGTCATGGAATTAAGCTGAGCTATTTAAAATCCTAAAAGATGATGCTCTTAAAGTGCTGCACTGAATATGTCAGCAAATTTGGAAAACTCAGCAGTGAGCACAGATCTGGAAAAGTTCAGTTTTCATTCCAATCCTGAAGAAGGGCAATGACAAACAATGTTCAAAGCACTCACTTCACTTACTAGCAAAATTATGTTCAAAATTCTTCGAGCTAATGTCTCCAGCAGTACGTGAGCCAAGAACTTCCAGATGTACAAGCTGGGTTTAGAAAAGACAGAGGAACAGAGATCAAATTGCCAACATTCGTTGGATCATGGAGAAAGCAAGGGAGTTCCAAAAATATATCTACTTCAGCTTCATTGACTATGCTAAAGCCTTTTGACTGTGTGGATCACAACAAAATGTGGAGAATTCTTACAGAGATGAGAGTACCAAACCATCTTACCTATCTCCTGAGAAACTAGTATGCAGGTAAAGAAACAGCAGTTAGAATCAGACACAACTGACTCATTCCAAATTGGGAAAAGAGTATGACCAGGCTGTATATTGTCACCTTGGCTTATCTAACTTATATGCAGAGTAGAAGTGAAGTCCCTCAGTCGTGTCTAACTCTTTGCGACCCCGTAGACTATAGCCTCCAAGGCTTCTCCATCCATGGGATTTTCCAGGCAAGAGTACTGGAGTGGGTTACCATTTCCTTCTCCCGGAGATCTTCCCGACCCAGGGATCAAATCCAGGTCTCCCGCATTGCGGGCAGATGCTTTACCCTCTGAGCCACCAGAGAAGCCCATGTGCAGAGTCCATCATCTGAAATGCCAGGCTGGATGAATCCCAAGCTGGAATCACGATTGCTGGGAGAAATATCAACAACCTCAGATATGCAGATGATACCACTCTAATGGCAAAAAGTGAAGAACTAAAGAGCCTCTTGATGAAAGTGAAAGAGGAGAGTGAATAAAGCTGGCCTGAAACTCAGCATTCAAAAAAACTAAGATTATGGCATCCACTTCCATCACTTCATGACAAATACAAGGGGGAAAAGTGGAAGCAGTATCAGATTTTCTTTTCTTGGACTCTTAAAATCACTGCAGGTAGTGACAAATTAAAATTAAAGCCCTGAAATTAAAAGATGCTTGCTCCTTGGAAGAAAAGCTATGACAAATCTAGACAGCCAAGGACATTATTTTGCCCACAAAGGTCCTTATAGTCAAAGCTGTGGTTTTTCCATTAGTCATGTATGGACGTGAGAGTTGGACCAGAAAAAATGCTGAGCACTGAAAAATTGATGCCTTCAAATTGTGGTGCTGAAGAAGACTCTTGAGAGTCCCTTGGACTGCAAGGAGGTCAAACCAGTCGATTTGGTTGGTCAAACCAATCAAACCAGTTGATTTCCTACCCTGAATATTCACTGGAAGGACTGATGCTGAAGTTCCAATACTTTGGCCTCCTGATAGAAAGAGCCGACTAACTGGAAAAGATCCTGAGGCTGGGAAAGATTGAAAGCTAAAGAAGAGAGCAGTAGAGGATGCCATGGTTAGATAGCATCACCAACTCAATGGACATGAATTTGAGCAAATTCTGAGAGATAGTGGATGACAGAGGACCCTGGTATGCTACCATCCATGAGGTCACAGAGAGTCAGGCACAACTTAGCAACTGAACAACAACATATGGTTTCTTCGTTGAAAGCCTTTATTAAAGTTCAGTTATTGATGCAACCATTTTTTTTATTCTCTGACACTTGAAATATATAGATACAATTGATAAAAAAAAAAAACTATGGCGATGGTTTTTGTGAATTTTAATCATGTAAGCAAATTCTAACATATCCTAATACTATTTTAAAATACAAAACAAAGTTTTACTATTTCTTAAACAAACAGAAAAGGGCATCACTCCAGTTTCTTTGGGGAATAGAAATAGATTTCATCTACTCTAACCTAAGAATTAGTCATTTAAAAAATTGTTCATTTCACATTGGCATCAACTTTCAACTGACCCACAACCACATCTTTGTTTTCTGTATTATAGGAACTTTACAGTGGTAGCAGAGACTGCAATATTCTTGCTTGGGTACCATCCTTATGTGAATCAGTTCCTGATGATGATGATGAGGTAAATATTTATACAAGTTGTACAGTGACTTCTAAATAATAAAAAATTTTTTACTAATTTACTTTAAATGGGAGAGGCTTTTAAAGCATTTCTTGCTATTTTCTGATTGTTTAAATAATTTACCTGTATAATACATTAGGAAAATTCAAAAAAATATTGAGAATGAAATAAATTTCTGAAGTTTATCAATTACTTTTAACATTTTTATTTACTTCATTCTTGTTTTTTCCTGTGCATATTTTTAACATAGTTAATATCATGCTTGAACATACAGCTTAGCATCCTTCTTAGACTTTTTCCATGTCATTAATAACTATTTGTAAACACTGTCTTTAATAATATAGCTTTCTGTCACTCTTACTTAAATTTACTTAAATATTTACCTTTTTTGAAGACATTTCTTTTGATCATTATAAACAAACCAATTTATAGCTATTCGCAAATTATTTATATTTCTGACTCCTTCTTTGGTTATATTCATAAAAGTAGATTTATCTTGTTTTCTTTCAAGTTTTTTTTGTTGTTGTTTAATATTTTTGGCCATGCTTTGTGGCATGTAGGATCTTAGTTCCCCAACCGGGGATCAAACCCATACTTCCTACAGTGGAAGCATGGAGTCTTAACCAGTGGATCCCCAGGGAAGTGCCACGACTTCTTGGGACTTGAGTTATCTTGTATGACATTTTTAAAGCTCTTTATTCACACTGTCAAATTTTATCAGTTTGCACTTCTACCAAATAAATTAGTGTAAATATGACACTGTGAATAAAGAACCTGAAAAATGTTGTGGGAAAACAAAGATAAATAAGACATGATCTCTGGTCTTAGGTAGTAGCCTCTTAATTTTTCTATTTTCATGTCAAGCTATCTAAAGGTGAAATTTTATAGATATGTGTCTAATTTGGTTTAGTATGACCTTGAGTAGTTTTAGTATACAGCTGCTTTAAAAACTGAATTTTTTTTTTATACAAAGCTTAAAATGTTAATTACTGTGTCCTGCTATTGGGGAATTATTGTATACATTAAATCTAACTTATAACACTAGGCCACATTAGAATGTTTAACATTCACCAAATGAAAACTATAAAAATAAAAGTAAATCATCTTTGACCTGTGTATAAAAAAAAGATATTAGAAGAAAACTGAAATTGTTTATTTTATAAAGATAGTATGTGACTCTGATGGTTTATTTCCTTATTATATAATTATGGTGATAGTTTGATTCTTTCCCATCTGGAAGAATTTTTGTATGTAGGCAGTTAAGCTGAACAATTATAAATCAAATAGGGATACACAAAGAACAAGGTTTTATATTTACCTGTTAAAATGCACTATGTATGTGCTTTAAGATAGGCACCATTCTCTTTATAAAATGATAAATGCTAAGGTTATTTCCACAAAACTTTTGAAGAGTCCTGTGAATGTAGGTAGAACATGAATATGATCATGATGCAGATCTCAGTAGAGTAGTCTGTGTACACAAGACCCTCTTCCTTACATGTATACTTACTATTTAACTGATATTTAGAAGTAGTTTCATCTCACCTCGCAAATGAATGACTGCTGCAGTTCCTCAGAGAGGCAAGTTAACACAAAACACACACATATGTACATTTACACACTCACCTGTCTTTACTGTCAGGTAAACTCAATAATAGTAATACTGGCAATTGAGTTCGAATTCCAGTTCTGCCATTCGTTAATGATCTAGGGCAAGTTTATAGTATCTTCAAACATCAGAATCATCAAAGTAAAATTGTTCCTAGGTTACCTTTCAGATCGACTTTTGAGATGAGATATACTTCTCCATCAACCAAGACAGAATCCCTTAGGATTGTTTATTCTGATACTCAACCTATAGAGGAGGATTTATTTCTACCATAAAAACCTGAAGGGCATTTGGCAATAGAAACAGGTTTTATGATCTTTAAGCATAAATCCTATTATTTAGTTGACAGGTTGCTTTTTTTTTTTTTTTTTTTTGCAGAGGAAGTTTGTTTTATTTTTCTGAGGGATCTGGATTCCTTTTGCCCACTCTTCCTAAAATCTGGTCACACTCAAGGCATGCCTGTACAATTCCTAATCACTTTTTCCTGCCTGAGATCTCTAGAGTGACTATATTATATTCTAAATCTGACCTCTCATCAAGAATCTTACTTTTATTTTGACAGTTACACAATATGTAGCTGTTTTATTTAGATGTATAATCTTGGGGTCTTTCCTGGTAGCTCTGTGATAAAGAATTTGCCTGCCCGTGCAGGAGACGCCAGTTTGATTCCTGGGTTGGGAAGATCCCCTGGAGAAGGAAATGGCAACTCACTTCAGTATCCTCATCTAGGAAACCCCATGGACAGAGGAGCCGTGGCGGGCTACCGTCCATGGGGTTGCAAGAGAGTCAGACTAAACAACAGCGATAAGATGTGTAATTACTTTCTGTATTCAGGCAACCCTATGTTCTACCTATAAAGACTTTCCACTAATTACCAGTAAAAAATTTTGAATTTATCAAAGTTAGTAAGATACATGTGTAGAAGATGTTAAAATTGTTTTCATTCTTCCTTCCCATTCTATGGACCTGAACTAGATCCCCTTTTAACTCTTATTTCCCTTCACAACTCAGTAGAACAGGCAGGCTGGTTAAGGAGAGATGGATATGTTCAAGCAGAGACAGAATGTCCACTAGGAGGAGATGTTGTAGAGAAAACTGAAGTAGTGGATGGTAGTTAAGTTGATCCATAGGTCTCAAACAGTACTATATCATGTGTGACTTTTTACTGCAGCTTTCAATTATAAGTAAGATGTTTTATTTGTGATTTTTAGCAATAAAATGTACTTCTAACAATACTGTAATACATTCATTTTTTTCTTTACTACTATAAATACAGTAAAATTTATATGCAACTGCATTTCTAGTTTTCACTTAATTATTTTTGTTTGCCTATCATAGCAACAATAATTTACATTAAAATATAATTCTGCTTCTCTGTTGATTCTCCAAATGAAATTTAGTGCTTAATAGGGTATATATTGGGCTTTCAGAGTGAAATTAGGAGACATGGTCTTTGTGTGACTTATCTACCTAAGGACATTTTAAGTAGACATCTAAGGCAGAGTTAAAGGCTTTTAGAGATAGAGTAGGGAAAAATAATCACCTCACCACAGAGGACAATGCGTCTTTAAATAAACTGTCACTAAATAACCTAACTTGGTAGGTAAATCATAAACCCAGGAAGGTAGGAATTTCAGTAAATGCTTGGTTGAAAGAATAAACAGACTTCAGTATGCCACTCTTGCATATCAGTGGACTGCTACTAGAAATAAGTGAATAGTTAGCTAAGCTTTGATAATAGTTTTAGATCTGGACACAGGGTGTAATGGAATTTTGCTTGAACAACTAAGTGACAATGGCCAACATTATTAGATTAAGTAAAGGACTCAGATCCATAGCGTTCACAGCTATAAAGAATACCTAAATTATTATGTTGTTTTCTGACTATCCTGGCTGATACTTGGGAAATTTACTGGAAACAGCCACTTTTTTCTACTGTTATCATTGTTTGAATCTTAAGAGTCTAAGTCATCATGTTCATCAAAAAGGAAATGAACATTCTCAAATATGTAGTAAGGGTTACCCTTAACATAAAATATTGGTATATGTTGTAAAAGGTAATACTTCTAAAATAATTTAAGAATAATCTAAGTACTAATATGTTATTGGGTTTGGGATATGAACAAACTGACAGCAAATGTAAAAACTGCAAAATAGGAAGCCCACATGATTCATAAAACCTAGGTACTCAAAAACAACAACAAAAGAGATCATTTCAAAGTCCCTTAATCATTTGCCTAAGAATAAGAAGGTAGCCATTCAAACAAATTCCCCAAATAAGTGAATTGATTTGAACTACTACAAATATTAAAATTCCTCTATTGCTGATTATATTTATTTAGGTACAGCTCTAAAGTTGCAAGAATACTGTGATGTTTTGTTGTTTTTGAAACACCATCTAATGCATATTCTCTTTCAAAGAATTCTCCCAGGGAAACCTGTGTGCTAATGACAAAATGTTACCAAATCTAACACATTTTGTCTGTCTTTTTCCAGTACTTTATTAGCTATAATAACAAACAAACAAACCTCACTACTTCATACCAAAAAGGGCATTGCTCCATTTGTTGAACACCTTATTCCCTGTATATGAATTTTGCTGATTTATAAAAATCAGGTCCATCAAAACAGTAAAAATTGCTCACTTTAATATTTTGGGCTGTCAAGCCAGCCTACAGACCTGAGTCCAGTCTTAGCCACATGGATATGAGTGTGCCCTGTACTCCTGGTAACTCCAAAGGGTTATTTTAAAAAATGCCTTAATAGTAGTAACAGCATCCTGTGTGTGTGTGTCTGTGTGTGAGGTAACTACTTTGAAGGAAACAGAGAATTTGAATAAAGTCTGATATGTCTATTTAAAATGAAATTGCATTGTTTTATATTGAATGTGGGTGTTTCTTAAGTTACTTTTGGTTTTAAACGAACAGTTATATAGTTTCTTTCAAAATAATCTAGTTGCTTTTATCTGATTTCATAACTATATTGTGAGCCTAAAATTATGAGGTAGAATAATTGAATCTTTCTTTTTTGCTTCCTTTTTTAGACTTCAACCAGATCACAGTTAAATCCAGCATTTGAAGATGCCTGGAGCAGCAGTGATGAGGAAGGATGAATATTGTTCTTAGTACCCTTTTGTATCTATCGAAACTTTTAAAACTGGACTATTTTATCTTTTCAGTTGTCCAGTTCAGTTCTGTTCAGTCGGTCAGTCGTGTCTGACTCTTTGCGACCCCATGGACTGCAGCACGCCAGGGCTCCGTGTCCATCACCAACTCCCGGAGTTTACTCAAAGTCATGTCCATTGAGTCAGTGATGCCATCCAACCATCTCATCCTCTGTCGTCCCCTTCTCCTCTTGCCTTCAATCTTTCCCAGCATTAGGGTCTTTTCCAATGAGTCAGCTCTTCGCATGAGCTGGCCAAAGTATTGGAGTTTCAACTTCAGCATCGATCCTTCCAATTAATATTCAGGATTGATTTCCTTTAGGATGGACTGGTTTCATCTCCTTGCAGTTCAAGGGACTCTCAAGAGTCTTCTCCAACACCACAGTTCAAAAGCATCAATTCTTCGGTGCTCAGCCTTCTTTATAGTCCAACTCTCACATCCAAACATGACTACTGGAAAAACCATAGCCTTGACTAGATGGACCTATCTTGTCCAGTGACAGCTAAATGAGCCGTAAATTTGAGTGATTGTTTTCCCTTTTGTCTTAAAATAAGGTTAATATTTGCATGAAGTCCTAAAACAAAGTTCAGTATAGTTTATTTAATGAGAACATTTTTCCTTAACCCCAATTGCTATGGCTTGCTGCAGCCGCTATAGTACAAGGAGACAGGTTGTGGTATCCTCTCTGTGGGACCCGAGCAGATTGTCTGAACGATAAGATGCAGTCTTAGAGGATGAGCAAGCAGAGGTTATCAGCACTGACTTTCTCCTGCTGGTTGTACAGTCACTTTGTTCATTTTCACCTTCAAGGGTGATTTTACTGAGGATTATATCAAAAATTATAGTTGAAAAGTTAGAATCAAAATTAGTTTATTTTTATTAATATGTTCAGTTTTTGCAGTGCTTTCATTAATTTAACCATTTTCTAGCTTTATGTTAAATATTTTTTAATTCATTGCCTTCCACAATTGAGAAAATGTATTATAGGAGGTTTTTAACTTAGGAAAAATCCTACATTTCCTTTATTTTAATGCATCAGATGGCAGCTTGAACTACTTTTCTATGAATCTGGTTACTGTGTGACCAAGTCCTACTGCATTCATCAAAGCAGAAAATATCCTGTCAGGTAATTGGGTTTAAACATGAAATGTCATAAAATTTCTCTTTTTTTGTTGGGGTATAGCCGATTAACATTGTCAAATGTCAGAAAATTTCTATTTTATTTTCTGCTCTTGTATCATAACCCACAAGTGATTATCATGAGCCTAGTCTTATATTCCCTTTCTTTCTGATTCTTATCAATAGGAGACTAGTTAATGAGGTTTTTGTGAGCTTGACCAACTATACAGTTGAGTTTTTCAATGTGTAACTGTTAGGCCTCATATCAGACCTTTCTGGCCAAATGTTTTCCTTACGTTTACTTTATAGTTGCATCCTTTTAAAGCCCTGACCATGTTACTCTCACTTTTTCTCCTCTTAGTGGGGATTCTTATAACCTTTGAGAATGCTGTTGAAATTGGAATTTTTTTTTTTAATTTTAAGAAAGAAGAAGTCTTTCTACAAACTGCAAATACTGTACAGATAACTGGCTACATTTTTAAAAGATCCATCTGCTGGGGATGAGGAATGTCAGCCCTCCTAGTGCCGTGGACAAGTCTAATCCACTGACCGGGCAGTGCTGGCAAGCATTGAGGCCATACTAGTACCTAGTGTCTGTGACGTTATATGTTCCTATAGGCGTCCATAAACCATTTCCCTTTCCCCCTCTGAGCTTTTCAGAGTCAAATTTCAGCCTGTTCCTCAAAGTGGTAAGAGATGACTCCGCCTGAACACTTGCTTAGGTGTTGTGGGCCATTTGTGGGTTTGATGTGAGGGCCTTCTCAGGAGATCATGGCTTCCTACAAACACTGTTGTTCAGGTCACAATCTTCTCTGCCGTGCCTGCTTGCTGCTGTCACGAGCAACTCATTCCCCCCAACTTAGTAGGGTGTATGAGGTCCCTTGCCCAGAGACCTGTGTCTCAATGTTTAATGAAAAGGAGGAGAAAAGGAAAGGAGCACCCGGTTCCAGCATGCCCCCCCAAAAAACCCTGAGGAGTTGATCCAATTAATGTTAAAAATGCAAAGCACCTGATCCATGTACATGGGCTCTCCTAAGAGCTGCTACTTAGCAATATGCAAGGAGTCTCATACGCAAATGTAAAAGATAAGCTGATGCCACCGTTGCTTTTCTAGATATAGACACTAGCCCCGCTAAAGTTGATTAGGACACCCTAGAGAAGGGGCACTGATCACAGAGAGGCTACTAGGGACCAACAGGCGCTTATCAGGTAAACACCGAAAAGAAAACAATGGAAAAGTTTTAGTCAGCTAGAGAGATAAGTCTTTCTGTAAGTTTTTAAAAAAAAAGGTGGCATCGTGAGAAAGGGACTGATTATTCCTTGGACAGGGGCAATCCCAGGGATAGGTTAACGAGAAGCACCTGACCCCTTCAGCCTCCCTCTTTTCCTCTTAACAGCCAGAAAAAGTAAAGACTGTACCTTCAGGGTACAAAAATCTAAAACAGGAAGAGAACAGAAAAACTGACTGCCACTTTAGGTGGCTACAGCCCAGGGGAGAAAAAAGAGGGAACTTTAAATCTTAGGTATAAGCAAGCGCCAGTTTAGCAAACAATGCTAACTCTAGATTACTGATTTAAAAGCAAAAACAGATAAAATAAAAGGTAATTGAATAATATATACATAAATATAATATTAAAACAAAGCTTTTAATTTGATCCAGTTGGAAATCCAAAATTTATATACTAAATGAATATACTAAAGAGTTTGTATAACAAAAAGATTAAAATGGTAACATGTTGGATTACTACAGCATTAACAACATCCCACCCATTGGGGGCCCCCATACTCAATATCCAGTATTATTTCTTTTAAATTTTATTGAAGTATAGTTGATTTACGATGTTGTCTTAATTCCTGCTGTAACAGCAAAGTGATTTGGTTATATCCATATAAATACTCTTTTTCATATTCTTTTCCATTATGGTTTATCACAGGATATTGAGTATAGTTCCCTGTACACTACAGTAGGACCTGTATTTTATCCATCCTGTATATAAGAGTTTGTATCTGCTACTCCCAGACTTCTCCTCTCCCTCCTCTACCCACCTCCCCTTTGGCAACCACTTGTCTGTACTCTGTGCCTGTGAGTCTGGTTCTATTTTGTCCCTTCCTATGCTCAGTTGCATCTGACTGCTTGCAACCCCTTGGACTACAGCCCGCCAGGCTCCTCTGTCCTTGAAATTTTCCAGGCGAGAATACTTGAGTTGGTTGCCATTTCTTTCTCCAGGGGCTCTTCCCAAGCCAGAGATCAAACCTGCATCTCTTACAGCTCCTGCATTGGCAGGTGGCTTCTTTACCACTGCACTACCTGGGAAGCTTATTTTAGATTCCACATACGAGTGGTGTCATATATTTCCTATCTCTTTCTGACTTTGCTTACTGTGATAATCTCTAGGTCCATCCATATTGCTGCAAATGGCATCTCATTCTCTTGAATAGCTGAGTAATATTCCATTGTGTGTGTGTGTATGGCATATCTTCTTTATCCATTCATTTGTTGATAGACTTTTAGGCTGTTTCTGTGTCTTGACTATTGTAAATAGTGCTGCTGTGAACTTAGAGGTACATGTATCCTTTTGAAATATAGTTTTGTCTGGGTATATGCCCAGGCGTGGAATTGCATATGGCAATAGAGTTGCCTTTTTTAGTTTGTTGAGGAAACTCCATACTGTTTTCCATAATGACTGCACCAGTTTACATTCCTACCAGCAGTGTAGGAGGGTTCCCTTTTCTCCACAACCTCTCCAGCATTTATTTGAAGACTTTTTAATGATGGTCATTCTGAACAGTGTGAGGTGGTACTTTGTTGTAGTTTTGAATATTTAATATTATTGAAATTCCTGATTCTATTCAGTCAACAACTGGTAAATATCTTGCCCCTGAAAATGTGGCTGACGTGTTCTGTTCAATGCCTATTTCACCATCCTCTAACTGCTCTTTGCCTTCACTTCAAACAGACACAATAAACCTTTTCCAGACTGTCCATCCTCAGCAGCTTTGCCGTCACACAGTCTTGGCAGACAGGATCTCAACTGCATCCACCTTCTTCCAGGAGCAGAGGTGTGGGTTTACATTAATTGCATCCTCCTCCAAGGATATTCATTTGATGTACATTTAAGGGATACAGGTCTAACATCTTTAATACTTTTGGGGTTCTGATGGCAAAAAATATTCTTTCTTTACAAATTTTAATACCTCCAAATTAAAATCAACAGGTACGCCTGTTAGTGCCCTGAAGGACTCTTTCACCAGGGAAATTTTGGTAACCTCTTGTCATACCTCTCGGAATCGCTAGACCACTTAGGATGGATATGTTACCCAAGGGCTTCTGAGGCAAGAAACTGCCCCTCTTAGCTCCATACTGTGCTTCTTTAGAAAAACAACAAATGAAGTACATGCTGAGCTCTCTGGAAAATAGAAGCTCTGAACCTGTGATTTTCCATACCAACTGCTTGTTAAACATTGGTCATAGAAATAATACACCAGAAACGTGGCATAGCTACTAAGGCCTCTTAGTCAGGCCTCATAGAGCCTCGTAGAGCATGGAGCCAAACCTGAGCTCTCTGGTGTATTCCACCTGCAGAAGGAGGTGGTGTCCACTGTCATTAATCCCTTGCTAAATGCCATGGTGCTGGAGAATATCACCCCTCCCCCAGTCCACTTGGCTGCTCAGAATCCACTAGGCACTAACTGAATGAGCAGCAGTGGATGTTTATAGACTATGCAAGTGGCCCTGGCAACCATCACACATGATGGAGCTCAATGGAATGTTGCTGCTTTCCATCTCTTAGCCAGGATGTCCCTAATGAATGACGGAACCCAAGAAACAACACACTCAGCCAAACTGCTGGCCAACAAGTAGCCCCATTTCACATTTATTATGAACTGTTGGGTCATTGCCTAAAACTGTCCCCTTAAGGGAGAAAAAGCTAACAAAACTTGGAGTGTCTAGCCTCACAGATACCCAAAATATAAATCACAACCACACATCTCCATATAATATTTATTGAGGCCATAATACACAATATAATGTACTCCAAACTATCAGAGTTATAGATATAAGTGATAATAACCAAGATACACATTTTACTTCTCTATAAAATACATGGTGCTAATCTCTTGAAAAAAGTATTCAATAGAACTTTCACGTCCCTTGAAGGTACCAAATAGCCAGTTTAATTAAGAGACGTAATGGTCTCACATGGCTCCTTTTCAAGTTCCAATCAGGTAAATGGACCCCTAAATGGGTCTGTATCTTGCTCTAGGCCTTCACTCAAGGCTATACACCTCACATCAACTTTTAAAAATTTCCCAACCCCCTTATATTTAAAGGGGATGTGCATTGCCTTCATGTATATAACGACTCATTTTATATGAGGCCCTTTTTATAGTGTCTTCCCGTATCTTTATAAATTTTTTATCATTCCCTCATCCCAGAAGGGCTGGAAGCCATATCAAGGGGCCCATTAGCCAGACTGTCCATACACCAGACAGCTGTTCATCTGATAGGGAACCTATGAGAGCCTAAACTTCCACCAAAAACAAAAGCCCTGTCAGTGCAGCTGCATGTGTTTTCTGCTGACGTGTCTTATTGCTACTAGTCTATGTGCTTTCATTCATTTACGTCTAAAGGCCCAAATCCTCTAAATAAGCCGTAGTTTCAACCAAACATGGCAAATGTGAGTCTCACATTCCCTCAAGTGGATACCCTCTTGGAAAGGATACCCTAATCCCACCTCCAAGAGGACATCTCCTAAACTGAGACCTCGCCCATTGGAGATGACTTCATCCTGACACTAAAACCTCAGCTCCATCAACATACATGGGGTTGCACAAATTGGACACAAGAGATTCTTACTAAGGATCCCATTACATCTCTTGAGTTTACTGTCTGCTTAGCCCGTGATCCTACTTGTTCTCTGCCAAAAGGTACACCCTCCACTCCTGTGCCTAGAGAAGAATCTGGTAGATGTCATTGCTATCCGTGTTTTAAATATTAGTGGAGACTGTTGCTTTCCCTGAAAGCATTTGCCTCGTATTAGTCAAATCCTTTAACGCTCTGGGGAGAGGACCACCGAGTTCCCAAGGCCTTTTCTTGCTCTCAGCTCGTGTGTCTCATCATGCTCACCACAACCACTCTTTCTCCTTGGTTACGCACAATCCCACTAATCTTACATATACTTTACTAATGTGTTAAGTCATATTGCCCAACAGAATAACTGCTGGACCTGTCAACTTGAGAGATGTACATATCATATGTACTTATTATATATACAAATAGATATTATCATACATTTAGCACACTTTCCAACTCCACTTAGATACTGTTGAAAAAAAAAATCTTCAACTGAAGCATTCTTTCTCTTCAGTCTATACTAAAAAGCCCCATTTCAAGTAGATAAAATCCTTTAAAGAAAGCCCTGAAGGCAAACCCTTAAACTGTACCAGTTGTATTAATAGATAAAATTAGCTTCAAAGTGAGGACTCTCCCATATAAAGCCTACTGTTGATGAGACACAAGAAAACAAAAACCTGTAGCTCTATTATTTAAAGTCTCAATGAGACAATAATAGAAAAAGCTTGTCTCAACAAGCTAATCTCAGTTATCCTTTAAAGAAAAGTCACTATCTCATAGATCAGATATTAAACCGAATGACTGCATAGTTCTAACTCAATAGTTCATCACTGTTCAGTCATATCCTAATACCTGGTTGTTTCTATAAAAGTGATTAGCTGTGGAAGATTAGAAAAGGGAAAGATTTCTGTAAGTTATAATTTTTATAAATGTATTGATAAATTTTCTTTCAGTGTAATTTTTTCTCTATATTCACATCTATTTACTGAGCCTGTATTTTAAAACTCTTGAATATCATTAAGACAGTAAACTTAAAATCATTCAAATCATGCCAGAAATGAAATTGGCGCAAAGCCTGGCATGCTTGAGATTTTTCCTTTCAAAAAGTATAGCAGGGAAAGCTAATTGCAAAATAGACAATAATCACTTTGTATAATGAAGAAGGGTCTAGACATCTGAAAGATAAATCTATTGCTAGGATAGAGTTTCTTCTTCTGTTTTAGCTCTGCAAAAAATATTACATTTAAGGGACAAACAGTTCAGTAATGAATATGGGTTTTATTTGCAAAAAATATATATGGTCTTGTGCTGCCTAGATTGCTGTATTAAACCCTGGTGCCAAGAATTCATTGCAAGTCATTTCTGGGAAGGCAAGCTTGTCTGTCTTAGAGTATCAGCAACAACCTCAAATACAGGAGGTATGGTTCTTTGCTGCCATCTAGTTCCTTCCTTTGCTTTTTAAAAACTGGACAATTAGAAAATAGAAAAAAAAAAAACACACACACTAAGGGAAATAATAAAAAACAACTGCGCTGTGACCTCTGTAATTCTGTGTGTGTGGAGTCTACAAATGCCCTGTATGCTCCTGACAAATCAGTCTTGTTTATCTTTTAAGAGAGTACTCATAAACTTTGTGCTAGTGGGTTAATACAGCTGTCCCAGTCTGTGCTCTCCCTAAACTTGGAACTAAATAAATGTCACAAGCTTAATGTGGTTTGTTATTTTATCACCAAAAACACCAGTCAGTGTTTAAATACCGAATTCCTCAAGCTCCTCGTGTTTTCTTATGCCTTGACCGTGTGTTAGCAGTTATTGCATAGGACCTGTAGCCTTGGGCCTGGCCAGTAACTTAGTTTCCTAGGCATCGGTGGTCAGCTGTTAAAGGCGGCAGATGCCCGAGTGTGGCACAGACTGACTGGCACAAGCCGCTTCTCTCTTGTTTATCCCATTCTTAGAGCAGGAGTTAGCGACAGCACTGCTGCCACCCTTTCGTTCAGACACCAGCGGGAGCAAGAAAGCTGATCCTTCCCCAGTGGCTCACGCCCACTCTCCAGCTTCTCTTCACCTGCGTGGTCGCATCATCCACTGTCACGCAAATCTGCATCATCTACACCTGTACTGTTAATGTGCGAAAATGAAGAAATAGATCTTTGAGAATTGAGTTATTAACTATTTTTCTTGTACTGTTTTAATGTCTTTTATATATATTATGTGTGGAAAAAATGTGACTTTCAGTAAATATGGTGGGAAAAAAATGTATTAAAAGTAATTCGGTAATATTGTTTTGAACATTAAAGAATGGTAAGTTTATTTTAAAAGTGTACTGCTTTCATAAAGAAATAATGAACAATAGACTGCGAATCAGAAGACCTGAGTCTTTGTTTTAGTTTTACTACTAAGTAAACATGTAAAATTTGAATACTATTTTTTTAACTGTTTTTTTAATTTTTTTCATTAGTTAAAAAAAAGGAATGGACAGAAAACTGGAGTGGAAAATTGTTAAATTCATTCCTGATCCAGAATCACACGTTGTAATATTTAGAAAGCATTTTAAAATGATATTCATGAATCCCCCGGTGGTCCAGTGGTTATGACTCTGCACTTCCACTGCTCAGGGCCCAAGTTCAAAACCTGGTTGGTAAACTTAAGATCCCACAAGCTGTGTGGCCAATATATGTGTGAATGGGGGTGTGTGTGTGTGTTACTTTGGGAATTCCCTGGTGATGCAGTGGTTAGGATTTCAATCCCTGGTCCAGGAACTAAGATTCTGCAGGCTTCACAACACAGCAAAGCAATTTTTAAATAGTATTCACTGTGTGAAATACATTAACAGAGGTTTATATTCAAGATTAATTGAAGTTCATTAAAGGCAAAAATAGAGTGTCTTTCTAAAAGGCTCATGAATAATCGTACAAAAATACCCAAATTTTAATGGCATGAACATGGTATTTTTCCCTAAACTAAAACTTGTAAAGTTCCCATCCAAATTATTATGCAACCACCATTTGATTTAGCAAGTTAGCCTCCCTGTATTAGTTTCATTTGTGGAAAGGGAATAAAATAAACCATAAAAAGTTGTAAGGATAAATGAAATACAAAGTTCTTACATGTAATAATTGTTTACCTAATAGAACTCTTGCTACTTAAAATCTCATGATTATTGGGCTCTGAGCTCTTGTCAAATTCTCTTCAACATTACCTCCTCAGTAGATGATCTCCTTATTTATTTTATCACTCTCTCCTAGAATGTATATTCTGTGAGGGCAGGGTTTTTATCTGTTTTAGTTATTGCTGCATCCTCAGTACTTAGAACATTGCTTGGCAAATAGAAGATGCCATATGTATGTATTAATATTATATATATATATGTTATATACATTATAATTATATATATATATAATTTATTAGTGAACACAAGGCAGGAGGAAAAGGGGATGACAGAATGAGATGGTTGGATGGCATCACCGACTCGATGGACATGAGTTTGAGCAAGCTCCAGGAGTTGGTGATGGACAGGGAGGCCTGGCATGCTACAGTCCATGGGGTCACAGAGTCAGACATGACCGAGTGATTGAACTGAACTGAACTGAACCATTACCAATCACTTAAGTGCAAAACAAAAATTCCACTCGTAATTTGCAAATAATAAAATGCTTAACTGATTATGCTATTTTTACTGTGCAAGAAATTTTGTATTATTAAATATTAGCTAACAACCTGGGTGTTGCATTAATCTTGTAGTCTTTCTTCTCACGCAATGGCAAAGGGTCCTATTGGCCTGTACACCTATCGTAGATCCTCCATGAATCCTTTAGAGGGCTGCTGTTACCCTGGAGATTTGCTGTGTGAAGCTCAATAGCTAAACAAAATGAGAGGATCTTTATGAAACCTTGAATTCAGACTTCTTTATGTGTTCTTCTCCAATTCTAGCCCATTCCCACCTGGTAATATGGTTAGACTGAATTTCTCCATTGCTTTTAGCTCTAAAGTTATGGGCTTTCTACTCTTGTGTACCCCCATTATGGAAAAATGACAAATATATTTGAAAATTTCACCTACTAAGGTCATTGATTAGCTTTGTAACCAGAAGGAATGCAAGAAAGGCAAGATGAGGGCTCACAAACTCAAAAACTTGCAAAAGCCAGGAGAACATGATAAATGAGGAATCAAATATGAGAATTATAATTATATTGCTTATTTTTTTTATTTTTTATTTTTTTTTTATTGCTTATTTTTATTGCACTTTGCTATAAGCATGTAACATAAATATATGAAATTAAAGATTAAGTATTCTACTATAAATCCAAATACTAAAAAAGTATTTTATGTGTTTCTTCTATAATTCATTATTTTTTTATCCTGAACCAAAGAAATGTGGCTTTTTTCTTCATCATCTGTGAGCAATACTAATTTTATTAAAATTAATATGTTTTTCACAGATAAGGTTTTTCCAAAACATAGATTCCTTACTCATTTTTTTTTCTTTTTCATATTTAAAATATCTGAGTTGTTCATAGAATTCAGTTCCTGGTTAGTTTTATAACTACACTTTAGTGTGTGTGTGTGTGTGTGTTCAGTCGCTCAGTCATGTCCAGCTCTGAAACCCTATGGACTGTAGCCCACCTGTCTCCTCTGACCGTGGAATTTTCCAGGCAAGAATACTGGAGCAGTTTACCGTTTCCTTCTTCAGTGGATCTTCCTGACCCAGGGATCAAACCCTTGTCTCTTGCATCTCCTTCATTGGCAAGCAGGTTCTTTACCACTGTGCCACCTGGGAAGCCCCACACTTTAGTATACTTTTTTTTAGCTCTTTATTCACATTATCAGTATTACAGATGAGAAAAGGCAAACTGATTTGTTTGTTTTTATAAATTTCAAAATCATATAACTTAGAATTCAGCTCTTAGATCCACAAGGGGTAATTATCACTTAATTTCTAGAAAATGATTTCTGCATCTGAAAGTAGGCCATGTTTTTTCTGGTTTAGTGAGTTTCCCAAAGGCACAGTTTTATTAGAAATTAGATGAATAAAAGAAATGATTTGTTTGTGTAACTGATTGTAAACACACTTGCAGAGAAATAGTGTCTATGTCAGCTAAAGGCACAGACAATCTTTGAAGAAATCTTCACTAATGAGTTCAGCTGACACTTTCTTTAGATAACACAAACCAATTTTTAGAAACATCCAAAACAAAACTCTTCATTCTCATACCACACTTACTTTACATACAATTCACCAAGTAAAGAAAGCACTGATGTGTCTTCTATGGTTTAAACCTTGCTAGTACATTCATCTCATAGTACTCATTGCTACATTCATTTTATGTCTCTTTTTCCTAAATTAAATTTGATTCCTATTTAGTTATAAAATAAGCACAGGTTGTATGACTTGCGCAAACTGCCCACATGGACTTCAGTTTTGAAAAACAAATCCAGTAGTAGCTCTGACTTGCTAAAACCTGTGGCCCTGTTTACTCACTTTACTCAACACATAAAAATAATGTCTTCATATACATATCACTGGCACAACGTTCAAAAGCTATTCAAACACTTAAAGTCCTCCAGACACCACAGATGACTATAGCTACTTGGGTGGTATTTATATCTTTTATAGCTATACTTTCATTGGCTGGAAGGGGAAAAATCTATAAATGATTTAACCTTTTCACACTACTTTGTACTATAAATCCCTTCACCCCTAAGAAATGCTAACAAATATTTAATGAGATTAAATTTATATTTGAAATGTTAGTTTCTGTTCAGTACACAATTTCTGTTGCAATCAACCTTTTCATCAACCCATCACTGGCAAAATGTTTTAATGCCAAGAATTTTTTTTTAACTTGATACATTTTACACTATTATCACTGCTGTAATTCCAGTCCTTGTTTTCAGTCCATTTAGTTATTCACTAAGTTAAGTTTGTCATTAACATGTCTTTGCTTTTCTGGGCATATTTCTTGCTGTGGGTAGTTTCATAATAGCTTCCAAAGTCATTGTATATTTAATACTTAAAAAAAAAAGTAATTTAGTCACTAAGTCATAATTTAGTCCGACTCTTGCGACCCCATGGACTATAGCCTGCCAGGCTCCTCTGTCCATGGGATTCTCCAGGCAAGAATACTGGAGTGGGTTGCCATTTCCTTCTCCAGGGAATCTTCCTGACCCAGGAATCGAACCTGGGTCTCCAGCACTGCAGGCAGATTCTTTACTGACTGAGCTACAAGTTGGTGTGCAGAATTATCATATAGAAATAATCTCTAATTCCACATGGCATATGCTGTTCAACTCCCTTTGAAACACATGACTATGTTAGTTCTTCAACTTTTCATTTTTAATGGAGAGAAAAAAGTATAATATGATAAATGTCAACTCCTGGTCAATATCAGAGAGATATTACATAGTGGTGGGATTTGTAATAAACCCAAGAACACCTGCTCAACGGCAGGTGCTATGAATTAGGAATAGATGTGCCTGAAAGCCCAAAATAACATAGCTTAAATAAAAACGCATTTATTTTGATAAAAGTCCAGGAAAGCAGTCCTCAGAGGTGTGCTGATTCTAAGATCATCAGGAAACCCCGCACTTTCTATCTGATTGCTCTTGCACCCTCTTATCAGCAGCTTCCCCCTTGAAATACAACTTGATTTTTCTAGCCATTAAATCCACATTCCACCCAACAAAAAAAAGGAAAATGAAGAAAATAGCATTCTGTCCTTAAGGACACTTCTATCTTTCACACGCCATAGTCAGTAACATCCTACTAGTTGGAACTCCTGGTCAGACCTAACTGAAAAGGAAACTGGGTTTTTAAGTGGCCATGTGCTGAGCTAAAAACTGGGAGCTTGATTACTGTTGACACTGAGGAAAACAAATATTGGGGAACAACTAATAGCCTATGTCGTAAGACGACTCAATTCCAGGTAACAAGCCATGTGTGAATGTGGACCTACTGAAACTAGAAATGCTAATTATTCAAGAGAAGTGAAAAATTCGTATTCTGTGAAAAACTGTATAACTTTTAAATGTTGACAAGCAATTCAAAATGTTTTATGGCTTGAGGGTCAAAAATCAATGGTCTACATCCTACTTGAGTGTACTACTTGTGACCATTTATGTAGATAAGAGTAGAACACATCATGAAAAAGAGGTCTCACATTTGCAATTAGGATGACCAAGAGACATAAAATGAAGTCATATGAAAATAGCCAAAGGGATCAAGAACCATTTAACCCAGAGAAAAGAAAATCTGCTGTGGACATGATAACTATCATTTATTATATGAAGAACAGTCCTGTAGTATAAAGCTCAGATTTATATGTGACTCTAAAGGACAAATTAAAAACCAAAGTACAGAAACAAAACTATGATATAGGAAGCAAAACATAAACATAATAGAGGAAAGAGTTTTAAAGTATGTATTTTTTGAGATCTGTTTTGATTGACATTTATTAAAAGCCTGTGTTTTTCTTTAAAGCCCATCTAACCTAGAGCCTGTTTCACTGTTTTGTATTTATATTAGTACATATATATATAGTCCTCTTCCCTCCTAACCTCTCACCTAAGAACAGTCCCAAATGAATGAGTTACTCAAGACAAGCTTCCTTTCAAATTTACATCTTTAAGACTGGGCTTAGAGTTAATAATAAAGTTATTAAAATTGCAAATTTAAAACTTTGTCTTATTTAAGATGGCAAATTCATCTTACAAATCTTGTTCTATTTATAAATCTAATAAATTTATAAATCTAAAAAGCATATCAATCAACTGACCTTAAAGAACTCAACTTCTCTTTTTTTTATTGGTATAAGTCACACACCAGTTTTAAAAAAGCACCCTTTAAAAATATGCAATTCAGCAGTTTTGGTGTACTGGCAAACTTGAACAATCACCACTATCTAATCCAGAAAATTTCCAATAGCCCCCAAAGAAATCCCATACCCCTTAGCAGTCAGTCTTCATTTGCCCGCAAAATCCCTAGCCTTAAGCAATCTCTATAAATTTGCTTATTCTGGACATTTCATACATACGGATCCTACTATATGTGGTCTTTTGTAACAGACTTTTTAAAATTAGCATGCTGTGTTCAAGATTCATCCATATTGTAGCGTGCATCAGCACTTCATGCTTTATTTATTGTCAAAAAGAATTCCATTGTAGGGATACACCACATCATATCTATCAGTTCATTAGCTGATGATCATTTCAATTGTTTCCACTTTTTGGCTATTATGTGCTGCTATGAACATTGTTCACAAGTTTTTGTGTGGATATATGCTTTCAGTTCTCTTGAGTACACAAGAGAATATCCAAGAATTGCTGGGTCATATGTCAACTCTGCATTTTACTTTTTAAAGTGTAGTTGATTTGGGCTTCCCTGGTAGCTCAGCTGGTAAAGAATCATCTGCCATGCAGGAGACCCAGTTCAATTCCTGGGTCGGGAAGATCTCCTGGAGAAGGGATAGGTTACCCACTCCAGTATTCATGGGCTTCCCTGGTGACTCAGATAATAAAGAATCCACCTGCAATGTGGGAGACCTGGGTTCAGTCCTGGGTTGGGAAGATCCCCTGCAGAAAAACATGGCAACCCACACCAATATTCTTGCCTGGAGAATCCCCACGGACAGAGGAGCCTGGCGGGCTACAGTCCATGGGGTCTCGACAAGTCTGACATGACTGAGCGACTAAGCCCAGCACAGCATAAGCGCATCGTTGATTCACAATATTGTGTTAGTTTCAAGTATACTGCATCTTACTTTTTGAAGCATTGTCGAATTGTTTTACAAAATGCCTACACCATTTTACATTCCTACAAGCAACGTATGCAAGTTCCAATCTCAATTTTTCTACATTCTTGCTCACATTTGTTATTGTCTATCTTTTTTATTATAGCTATATTAGTAGTTGTGAGTGGTAACTCACTGTAGAACTCAACTTCTCTTAATAAGCTCTATTCACAAATCTATTCAAATTCCCTTAACTGCATTGAAAATTTTAACAATCGATGTTTTTAAGCACTTCAAATGTCTTAGTAGATAAATGCATGTGCAAAACTTCCAATAATTTAAACATCTCTTATGTGTGTGTGCTTAGTCGTGTCCGACTCTTTACGACCCCATGAACTGTAGCCCGCCAGTCTCCTCTGTCCATGGGATTCTTCAGGCAAGAATACTGGAGTGAGTTGTCATTCCTTTCTCCAGGGGATCTTCCCGACCCAGGGATTGAACCTGCATCTCCTGCATTGAAGGCAGATTCTTTACCAATGTGCCACCTGGGAAGTCCAAACATCTCTTATAAATCCAATAAATTAAACTTACAAAGACAATAAAACCTAACTTTTCATTTCAAGCATTTAGTACTAATTATAAACATAAACTTTTTTAAAAAAAATGTTTACATTCTAATTTTTAAATGTATCTGAGTCCAACTATAAAACTCAAAATGGAATCATAAACCTAATCTGTGAAATTTTAAACCCTAAATACTCATGTATTTAAACCCTAAATACTCATAATTACTAACAAATATCTATCATCATTATAGGTATTTAACATTTCAATATTATCTATATTAATTATCAATAATTACTATATTGATAATACTATATAAGATAGTTTGATTCCTTTTAGCATCTTTTAAAATTTTAACTCTTCCTGAGGTTTGAAGAACATCTGCTTGATAAGGAAAAAGTTTTACCAGCTCTAATTAATTTTGATCCACTCATTATAATGAGTTGAACACCGACTATGTTTCAGAGAACAAAACAGACCAAATCCTTTGCTATGCTCAAACATTTCCACTGCAAGTCAGTGTTATTAGCATGACTGTAAAACTGACTGAAGAAATGAAAATGGGAGGAGACAGATGCACCTTTTAAAAGGTGAGAGTTATGGTCTTATACTGAAGTGGAGGAAAAAGACAATAGATAAGGCAAATAAGAAGATAAAATACATTATTAAAAACCGCAAGGGAGGAAAAAAAGATAAAGGGAATGAGAAGTGGAGGCAGGAAACTGCATTAAAATTTTAGATAAAGCAACCAAGAAAATCCTCACTGAAAAAATGAAATTTTTTAAAAAAAGATGAATTTTGAGGAATGACTGAAGCAAGTGAGGGAGCTAGCCAAGCAGACATCTGGGGAAAGACCATTCCAGATAAGGAATATCAAGTGCAAAGGCTCTGAAGGAAAAGTATACACGGAATAGCTAAGGATCAGCAAGATAGCCGACAGGGAAGAATAATGAGTGGAGTTGTGGTTGGAGATGATGTCAGGTCAAGGAGGGCCTTGCAGGTCCCTGAGGGCATAGGAGAAACGATTGGGAGGTTTTGAGCAGAAGAGAGACATGATGTGACTTAGGCTTTAATAGGATCATGCTGGTGTCGGTGTGAGGACTGGCTGAAGAGCAGCAAGAAGCGTAAGCAAAGCAGACACTGGTTAAGAGACTAGCAGCACCCAAGCAGTCCCAGGGTGCTGGCCGCGGGGATGGCAAGAAGTGGTTCTGGTTGTAACGTGAAAGCGGCATTGGCAGAGAAGAAGGGGAGAATTAAAGGTAACTCCGAGGCTTTCGGCCTGAGCAACCAAAGGAACAGAGCCGCCGTTAAATGAGATCAGGAACACAAGGCAAGCGGGAAATAGCAGAGGCTCTATTATGGGCACTTACATTTGAGATACTTATTAGACATCCAAGAGGAGAGGCCCAGGAGGCCCCTTGATACACAGATGTGGAGTTCAGGGAAGAGATACCACTTAGAAGTACATGTTTGTTAGTCATGAGTATACGGATGGCATTTAAAGCCCTGAGATTATTTCAGATCCCCCGGGGGAATGAGTGCAGAAAGATGAGAAGAGGACCAGGACTGAACCCTAAGCATTCCAGCATTCAGTGGGGGAAATAGAGGGAAATTGCTAAAGAGCCTGAGAAGGGATGGCCAAGAAAGTAGGAGAACAGCCAGGCAGGCGTGGTACTCTGAGGACAAGCGAAGACCGCGCTTCAGGAAAACAATCACAGCTGTGACAAATGATGTTAACAGGTCAGCTAAGAGGAGGACTAAACAGTGACCACTGGCTCATACTCTTAGCAAGTACATCAGCTTCCGGTCCCAGGAGAAGAAGAAGTTTCTCCAGGAGAACTTTCCTTGCCAAATCCCAGTGGGAATTAGAAGTTTCCCTTTAGTGCTCCTCTGGCACATGGCACTGATCGATTTAAGAGCATTTAGTCATTCAACAAAAATGTATCTATTATTTATTACTTGCCAAGTACTACTCTAGGCTGGCAACTTAACAAAAACTCAAAAATCCTTTCTTATGGAGCTTTCATTATAATAGGGGCGTGCAGGGGAACATAGAGTGAACAACATTAAAAAGAAAATGTGTGTAGTATGTTAGAAGGTAGTAAGTGCTACAGAGGAAAATAACAGAAGGAAGGGATTAGGGAGTGAAAGCAACGGTCATTTTAAATAGCATGCTCAGCAAAGCCTCTCCGAGCAAAGAGCGAACCACAAGGACATCCCGGAAGAGAGTATTCCAGACAGAGAAAACAAACACAGAAGCTCTAAGGCAAGAGCATGCCCACTCTGCTCAAGGAATAGCACAGGAATCTGTGAGGCTGGTTCAGAACAAGGGCAAGGGAGAGTGTTAGGAGAGAAGTACAGAGAAGTGATGAGGAGAGGGGGCAGGTGGGCAAAGGTCTTGTAGGTCATTGAAAAGACCTTAGCTTTTTCTCTGAATCAAATGGAGAGCTTGGAGGGAGTTGAGAAGAATGACGTGAGATCAGCCTGGTTTCTGCTTTGATAATAAACTGTAGAGGAGGGTGCCAACAGAAGCAGGGAGCTAGTTAGTAGGCAGGTACAATAACAAAGGTGAGGTTGGGAAAACTTGTCCAAAGTAGAATGCCAAAGAAGTTGCCAGGTCTTATCCAGCAAATACTATTGAAGAGGCAACCATTTCCTGCTTCCTACAGGCTGAGAAGTAAAATGCTTGACCGATAGTACTATTCTGTTTTATCAGTTGGGGCAGGCTAACTGCTGTATCAGATGAACTACAAGATTTCTGAGACTTAACAATATACATTTGTTTATAGCTCATATAAAGTCCCTCTCTTCCAAATGGTAATTTGAGAGCTTAGGATCCTTCCACCCTGTGGCTTCACCAGTCAACAGAAGGCTTTCTTATGCTGCAGGAGAAAGAGCAGAAGGAATCTTACTTGGTAAGTATGAATGAGCCAGCCCTTCCGCTCCAAACCCATTGGCCAGAACCCTACCATATGGCCACACTTAAACTGCAAGGAAGATCTGGGAAAGGGAGCCCCGCTGTGTGCCCTGGAGGAAGAGGAAGCTGACCCAGTGAAGAGCTAGCCGTCTTCTGTTCCAGCTGTGAATGAGCATGCTCTTGATCACCACACATTCTGAGACCTCCTTCCTCAATGCACCACGAGCTAATTCTTTTGCAGATTTTTAAATTACAAAGAGATGGCTATTTTTATGTCCACCACTGTTGTCACGTACTTGCCGCAACTCTTTAAGCTTCCTGAAAAAGTCCAATTTTTCCTCAGCCTAATTCTAGAAGAAAGAAGCTGAAATGAATGAAGTTGTAGCAAACTGAATGACTAACAAACTGCTTTGGGGAATATAGTCCACAACTGCTGCACACGCATTTCCTAGAGTACTTTGCACAGTTGCTTTATCACTTGGAAAGAGATAGGGAACTCATTTCACATGCATTAGAATAGATATGTAAAACCAAGAACAGCGGAGATGAAAGATACACATTTGCGTTCACAGTCAGCTCTTAATGATCTGTGTGGAAGAAAAAGAAACATGGATAATTTAAAACAATACTCATTATCTTTTCTTCACTTAAGAATTTAGTCACAAATGCACGTATGCATGTCTCCACTCAGTCTGATTTTCAGAGCTGGCCCCTACTGTCATTAATGACAAATAATCAGTAAACATTGATGAATTGGCTACAGGTTACGCACATAGGATAGATTGTTTTGAAGATATAGCTTAAGCTATAAAATAAAAACATTCCGATGACAGTTTAAAATGCTCATTTCAATTAAAGACAATTTCATTGTTTTTATATTCTTGTAGGCAGCCAAGGTTCACACATTTTGTTGATAAAATATAGTCCCTGGTGCCTCTTTCTGCTTCAGTTCAGTTCAGTTCAGTTGCTCAGTCATATCCAACTCTTTGCGGCCCCATGGACTGCAGCACGCCAGGCTTCCCTGTCCATCACCAACTCCCGGAGTTTGCTCAAACTCATGTCTGTTGAGTCGGTGATGCCATCCAACCATCTTATCCTCTGTCGTCCCCTTCTCCTCCTGCCTTCTCTTTCTGCTTACTTATTACAATTTTATTGTAGTAGCAGTCTTAAGGAAATACCCAAAAAGCAACAAAAAACATTTTTTAATTGTTAGTGTATGATATAGGATTTAAAATGTAATGATAAATCTAATATTTTTACAAAATCTTATGTGATACGCCATTAATAGAAATGTCCTTAGTATCTTCTCTTACCTCAAAATCATAAACCTTTCACAAAAAATAAATGGTTACCCAATCATCCTGAATGTGTAATAAATTATACAGGTTATCTCTTCAGTAGCAAGTATATGTATGTGTGTGGGAGGGGGGAAGATATACAATGTTTAAAGAGAAAGAGAAACTGATCAAGATTCTTACCATTGGTTATTTCAGAGTTGTTCAAGGTAGGGTTGGATCACTAGGGAGGGGCTAAAAAAATCTGTGTTTTTTTAACATTTATTTCTAGTGATTATTAAAATCAGACAAGTTTGTGAAACACCAACCTAGTATACGTGTTAACTCCTCCAAGAAGACAGAACTTCCATCTGCTGAATTGTTTTGTAAACCCATAGGTACACTGAACAACTACCAATACATAAAATTTAGAGTAACAATATAAATATAGAATATCCTAAAAATTCCTAAAGAATCATGACTGCTAAATAGTTTTACAATGTAAATTTTTTAATGCTTTCTTAATGGTTGCTCTGTTTCAACACATCATTAAAATATAACCTGTCTTGATGCTATATTATTTAGTCATTCAATAAGATATAAATTATGATAGTTCTCATGCTTCCCTGGTGGCTCAGCGGTAAAGATCCAGCTGCCAATGCAGGAGACATGGGTTCAATTCCTGATCCTGGAAGATTCCACATGCCACAGAGCAACTAAGTCCAGGTGCCCCAACTATTGAGCCCACGTGCTGCAACTACTGAAGCCCGGGAACCCTAGAGCCTGGGCTTTGCAACAAGAGAAGCCACCACAATGAGAAGCCTGTGCACTGCAACTAGAGAGTATCCCCCACTCACCACAACTAGAGGAAAGCCCATGCAGCAACAAAGACCCAGCACAGCCAAAAGCAAATAAATAAAATTATTAAAAACGTAAGATAGTTCGCCTATTTGAGAAGCATTTTATTATGAAATGAAATATATAAGAATTTTAAATATTATTTAGACTTGGTCTTCCCAGGAATTTGTGGTATCAAAGATATCAATTGAATGCACAAAATAAGCTGCTAGACTTTACCTTCAGGTAATATAGTTGATTCAGAAAGCAGTTCCATAATATTTAAAATTAAATTAATCATAGAGAATGTCAAAGTCATAACTGAATGGGAAAGACTAGAGATCTCTTCAACAAAATTAGAGACACCAAGGGAACATTTCATGCAAAAATGGGCTCAATAAAGGACAGAAATGGTATGGACCTAACAGAAGCAGAAGATATTCAGAAGAGGTGGCAAGAATACACAGAAGAACTGTACAAAAAAGATCTTCACGACCCAGATAATCACAATGGTGGGATCACTCACCTAGAGCCAGACATCCTGGAATGTGAAGTCAAGTCAGCCTTAGAAATCATCACTATGAACAAAGCTAGTGGAGATGATGGTATTCCAGTTGAGCTATTTCAAATCCTGAAAGATGATGCTGTGAAAGTGCTGCACTCAATATGCCAGCAAATTTGGAAAACTCAGCAGTGGCCACAGGACTGGAAAAGGTCAGTTTTCATTCCAATCCCTAAGAAAGGCAATCCCAAAGAATGCTCAAACTACCGCACAGTTGCACTCATCTCACACACTAGTAAAGCAATGCTCAAAATTCTCCAAGACAGGCTTCAGCAATACGTGAACCAAGAACTTCCAGATGTTCAAGCTGGTTTTAGGAAAGGCAGAAGGAACCAGAGATCAAATTGCCAATATCCGCTGGATCATCAAAAAAGCAAGAGAGTTCCAGAAAAACATCTATTTCTGCTTTATTGACTACGCCAAAGCCTTCATCTGTGTGGATCACAATAAACTGTGGAAAATTCTGAAAGAGATGGGAATACCAGACCACCTGACCTTCCTCTTGAGAAACCTGTATGCAGGTCAGGAAGCAACAGTTAGAACTGGACATGGAACAACAGACTGGTTCCAAATAGGAAAAGGAGTACATCAAGGCTGTATATTGTCACCTTGTTTATTTAACTTCTATGCAGAGTACATCATGAGAAACGCTGGGCTGGAAGATGCACAAGCTGGAATCAAGATTGCTGGGAGAAATATCAATAACCTCAGATATGCAAATGACACCACCTTTATGGCAGAGAGTGAAGAGGAACTAAAAAGCCTCTTGATGAAAGTGAAAGAGGAGAGTGAAAAAGTTGGCTTAAAGCTTAATATTCAGAAAACTAAGATCATGGCATCTGGTCCCATCACCTCATGGGAAATAGATGGGGAGACAGTGGAAACAGGGTCAGACTTTTTTTGGGGGGGGCTCCAAAATCACTGCGGATGGTGACTGCAGTCATGAAATTAAAAGATGTTTACTCCTTGGAAGGAAAGTGATGACCAACCTAGACAGCATATTGAAAAGCAGAGACATTACTTTGCCAACAAAGGTCCATCTGGTCAAGGCTGTAGTTTTTCCAGTGGTCATTTATGGATGTGAGAGTTGGACTGTGAAGAAAACTGAGCGCCGAAAAATTGATGCTTTTGAACTATAGTGTTGGAGAAGACTCTTGAGAGTCCCTTGGACTGCAAGGAGATCCAACCAGTCCATCCTAAAGGAGATCAGTCCTGGGTGTTCACTGGAAGGACTGATGCTGAAGCTGAAATACTTTGGCCACCTCATGTGAAGAGTTGACTCTTTGGAAAAGACCCTGATGCTGGGAGTGGTTGGGGACAGGAGGAGAAGGGGACAACAGAGGATGAGATGGCTGGATGGCATCACCGACTCGATGAGCGTGAGTTTGAGTAAACTCCGGGAGTTGGTGATGGACAGGGAGGCCTGGCGTGCTGCAATTCATGGGGTTGCGAAGAGTCGGACATGACTGAACGATTGAACTGAACTGAACTGAACTGAATGTCAAAGTCACAGTAAGTGACAATCCTTTACAGTTGAAAAACCATTTTTAATTAACATTTTCAAATGATTGGAATTTATAGGAAGATATTTATAATACTGATTGTTAAGATAATTTAAGGGATATTCTCACTCCATATTTCACTTATATCCTGTCCTGAGAATATACATTTTACAAACATCTCAGATACCGGAATAGAAAGATACCAAAAAGAAAATGATTTGTCTGAAACTATTTGTCATAGTTTGCATTTTCAGTGCCAAAAAGGAATGAAGCCATTAAGCTTGGCAAGATATAGATACACTGAAGTAAGGGCTGGTAGTCACTCAGTCAATGTACTTATCAAATTGCAATCATTGTTCTTCCTTGATGATAGCAAAGATAGCTTTTGAATGTATATAAAATGCATATGAGAAAATATTTTATAGCATTTAAATTGCAACTTCACACAAAGTCCTTCCAACAACTTTCCTAAAATTCCTTTTTAACCATCTGCACACTTATTTAGCATCTACTGTTTGTAGGCTACTATTCTAGGCTCAAAGGATACAAAGAGGGATTTGATTAAATCTTTGTCATCAAAAGTTTACAATTTCATTGGGGAGGCAATAATAAATATAAGAAGGGATGGGTTATATGTAAGAAATTTTCCAAACTGCAGCTCTCTGAACAACTATAGCAGAATCACAAAGGGTGTGTGTTAAAATGCAGATTACTTATCCCACTATCTCAGTTCAGTTCAGAACAGGCACTCAGTCATTAGCAGTCCCATGGATTGCAGTATGCCAGGCCTCCATTAACTAGACCAATTAAATCAGCATCTCTGAAGACATATTTCCAGGAATCTGCATTTTAACAACTCCATAATTCTGACTCTCAGTAAAGTTTGTGAATCACTGCTAAAAGTTAAATCCATAACAGACTGATATAGAGTAAGAAGTTGCAGGTAATGACTCAGTCTTAACTCAAAGAGTAAAAAGTATTGAAAAGAAATAAAATTGTAATTATTCACAGGAGATATTATAGTCTTTCTATAGGAGAAAGAAATGGCAATCCATTCCAATATTCTTGCCTGGGAAATTCCATGGACAGAGGAGCCTGGTGGGCTATAGTCCATGGGATTGTAAAGAGTTGGACACAACTTAGTGACTAAACAACAACATTATTGTCTCAATAAAAAATCAAAGAAATTCTACAAATTACTAAGAGTTTAATATAGATGAAGGATACACAGTCATTAAACAAAAATTAATAGCATTCTTATATTTACAATTAGAAACTGTAAATTTAAAGCACATATACTATTTATAAGAGCCACAATAATTATAGGACTCCTAGAAACAAATCTAATAAAACATGTGATAAACCAAAAGAGGGAAAAATGAAAACTTTATTAAAAGACAGAGAAGATTTACATAAATGGAGGAGTAATGCCATGCTCATAGATGGATCACTTCAATATTCTAAAGATGGCAATTCTTTCTAAACAAATCTTTAAACTTTAAGCAATTCAAATCAAAATCCTAACATAACTTTTCATTTAAAAAAAAAAAGAAGAAGAAACTGTTCTAAAATTTACACAGAGGAGTAAGAGAAAACCCAAGGCAGGACAAATAGACTGTAGAACAGAGAGCTCACACAGAAAGACATGTATGTGACATCTTAGCAAAGGTGAAAGGGGGGCAGGAGATACCTACCACTCATGAACACAGGGTTCATCTTCCTACAGATATATTAGAGTCCTCCTAGGAACTGATAAGGGAAAAAAGGGGCTACATCCTGGTAGAAAACTAAAGAGCAGAAAGAGTCTGTAGATATGGAAATATAAATGACTTTTAAACTTAAGAAACAGCTGTTCAATCTCACTCATCTTAAGGGAAACACAAATGGAGACAACAGCAATATCCTGTATCTCTTTTATCAAGTTGACAAAGATCCAAACATTTGATAACAAATGTTACCTTAACTGTAGAGAAGGCTATGGGGGAAAAAGATATTTTGATACACTGCTGTCAGACGTGTGCATTAGTGCAAGCCTGAATAGAGGAAATAGACAGCACAATTACACAAGCTTATTCCCTGAACCAGCAGATCTACTTCTAGGAACTGCATCGTGTTTGCAAGGGTATTCACTGTAGCACTGTATGTGGTGAGGAGCATGAAGGCTAGAGCTTAGTTTCAAATTCTAGCTCTACCACTAACTAATATTATGTTCTCAGGTAAGTTACTAAATCTCCCTATGCCTTGGTTCCTTCATCTATAAAATGGAGGTAATAACAGTATCTATTCTTTGGGCTTCTATGAGAATTAAATGAGTTAATCGATTTAAACAGTACCTGGCACATACTATACATGTGTTAGCTATTGGTATTGACATCACAGGACTACAAACAACCTACATATTTCTCAATAGGAAACTTGTTGAATAAATCACGGTAGAGTCATACAACATAAAAGAGAGGAATACATAAGGTTTTTTATGGAAGTATCTCAATATATATTGTTTAGTGAAAAAAATAGGTGTAAGCAATGTATAGAGTATTAACAGTTACCATTTGTAGAAAAAAGACATAAACAGGAAGAATATGCTGTTTAAAAATTATTTCTAATCTTTCAAAGTATATCAGAAAAGCACAGATGAGAGACAAAAAGGGAAATTTTCACTGTATGACTTTTTGATATGTAAGGCATGTGAATGTGTTACCTGCTCTAATGTAACAATTTTAAAACAACTCCAGGGACTTCCCTGGTGGTCCAGTGGCTAAGACTCTGAGCTCCCAGTGCAAGAGGCCCAGGTTCGATCCTGGTTACAGAACTAGATTCCACATGCCACAACTAAGACCTGGTGTTAACAAATAAACGACTTCCCGTGGCTCAACGGTAATGAATCTGCCTGCAATGTAGGAGACACAGGAGACATGGGTTTGATCCTTTGGTCGGGAAGATCCCCTGGAGGAGGGCATGGCAACCCACTCCAGTATTCTTGCCTAGAGAATCCTGTGAATAGAGGAGCCTGGCTGGCTACAGTCCATAGGATCACGAAGAGTCGGACATGATTGAAGTGACTGAGCACACACACACACACACACACGTAAATAAACAAATAAAAACAATTCCAGATGGATTAAAGACCTAAATTTAATGAGAAAAAACATAGATTTTAGAAAACAAAAATGAGCGTATTTAAACCTGCAGAAACAGAAAACATTTATTTGAGAAGCAAAATGCATAAAACATAGGACAAATATTGATAAATTTAACTATATTTAAATTTAAAAATAACAAAATCCTTATAAAAGTCCTAGATTGAGAAAAGATATAAAAATGTAATGTGCACATCAATAAGAAAAATATAAAACAAGTTTGTATGACTAAACCAGTGCTTGTTTTTATAAGCAAGTGATATGAAAAAGCAATTCAAAGAGGCTATCTCGATGAATAAAAAATATAAAAAAGATGCTCAGTATCACTAGGAATCCTGAAAATGTATATTAACAGTGAGGGACTTCCCTGGTGGTCTAGTGGTTAAGAATCCACCTTGCAATGCAGGGAACTCAGGTTTGATCCCTGGTTGGGGAGCTAAGATCCCACATGTCCATGAGCCAGAACTAGAGAGCCCACAAAGATCTAACACAGCACAACTAAGACCTGATGCAGCCAAAGAAAATAAATAAATTAATTAAAAAACAAAAACAGTGAGAAATCACTTCACATCCATCCGACTGGGAAAAATATAAGGTCTGAAAACATCAAATGTTGGCAAGGATTTAGGGAAATGGGAACTGTTAATACAAGGTGGTGGGGTGTAAATTGGCATCACCTTGGACTGCAAGGAGATCCAACCAGTCCATCCTAAAGGAGATCAGTCCTGGGTGTTCATTGGAAGGACTGATACTGAAGCTGAAACTCCAGTACTTTGGCCACCTCATGTGAAGGGGTGACTCATTGGAAAAGACCCTGATGCTGGGAGGGATTGGGGGCGGGTGGAGAAGGGGACGACAGAGGATGAGATGGCTGGATGGCATCACCGACTCGATGGGCGTGAGTTTGAGTAAACTCCGGGAGTTGGTGATGGACAGGGAGGCCTGGCGTGTTGCGGTTCATGGGGTCGCAAACAGTCGGACACAACTGAGCGACTCAACTGAACTGAAGTGAAGAAAGTCTGTCAGACAGTCTTCAGTCACAAGAAATAGAAACAAAGTGACTACTTTAAGCAGGCAAAGATGTTTATTGAAAAATATTGAGAGCTTGCAGATTATCCACATAGACTGGATAACAGGTTTGGAAAAGGTAGGAACAAAGGCAAGCTTTGCTGACAAACTAGAGCTAAATTTATGTCAGCGAGTCAGTCTGGAGAGTGACGGCCTCCCTGTGTCACTGCTCTTTGTTGTTGTTTTGTTTGCTTGTTTGGCTGCGCTGGGTCTCCTTGCAGAACGAGGCCTTAATTGCCCACGGAGGTTGAACCCGTGTCCCCTGCAATGGAAAGTGGATTCTCAACCACTGGACTACCAGGGAAGTCCCTCTTGTATCACTAGCTTCACCTTCAGAATCCTGGGAGGAGGTGATCAGGGAGTGGAGAGGTGTCCCCTTGTCCCAGGCTCTGTCATAACTGTGAGCTCTAGGTGTCCATGGCGGGGGGGGGTGACAAAGTGAGTATCATGCATTTTCAATTTCTCTAATGGGAGGTGACTTTGGTCTCTGTGAAGTCATAATAGGAACTTCCTCAAATATAGACAAAGGGTTCAGATATATGGCAGTTAAAAAACAGCAAATGTCCACAGAATAATCATGACCAACAGTTCCATTTCTAAGTATGAACCTTAGAAAATTTTCTCCATGTATACAAGAAAATCTTTACTTCTATATTCTGTAACACATCATCTCCAGAAGGGAAAGATTAGAACCAGCCCAATTTTGTTTATCAGCGGGCAAATGAATAAATCATTTAATTGTACAATAGAATATAGTAGTTAAATGAATGAATAAGATCCATATGAATCAACATGACTATAGAGCAAAGCTGCAGAAGAATACATACAGTATGATACTATTTATATAAAATTTAACCATATACAAAATTACAGTATATATTGAGATAGATATACTAGGAAAGTATAAACACACACATGGAAATAATATATAGCTACTTTAGGATACCTTTGGGAGGAAAAAAAGGATTAAGGCAGGGTGGAGCTTTAAATGTAACATTATATTTCTTTAAAAAAAATAAGCTAAACTTCAAAAATATTTATATTTGCCTAAGGGCTGCCCAGGTGGCGCTACTGGTAAAGAATCTGCCTGCCAATGCAGAAGACACAAGAGACATTGTTTTGATCCCTAGTTGGGGAAGATCCCCTGGAGTAGGAAACAGCAACCCACTCCAGTGTTTTTGCCTGAAGAACCCCATGGACAGAGGAGCCTGGCAGGTTATGGTCCATAGGGTTGCAAACAGTCAGACATAACTCAGCCTGAGTGCGCACACGCAGAAACACACACACACACAGCATTTGCATAGTGGACAATATCATTGTTTCACCCAGATCTCTTTGGATCCGTTACTGACCTCAATAAATCCCTTGCACATGATTTCCTGCCTCAAGTCTGCTTCTGGGAAATCTGACCTAATCTAACCTATTAACCTAACTGTCTAATCTAACCATCTCCTCCCTTCCACAATCTGTGCCTATTACTCTACCTTCCTTCTATTGCCTATGGGTGAATGTGCATATTCATATCTAAGGCCAAGTTCCTATCCTGTGTACCAAGTCCCACCCCTCTCACACACTCAAGGGCATCACTACCATTGTCCTCTTTGCAACATTATCAGTTTTTCCTTGTCTACTAAAATTTTCCAAAGTGTACAAACACATTTTAGATGTCATCCACTGACTCGATGGACATAAGTTTGAGCAAGTTCTGGGAGTTGGTGATGGACAGGGAAGCCTGGCCTGTTGCAGTCCAAGGGGTCTCCAAGAGTCGGACACAACTGAGTGACTGAACTGAACATTTTTAAAAAGCCTCCTTAGAATCAATTCTTCTTCCTGCCATTACCTCATTTCTTCTTTTTGCCACAAAAAGGCTTGATAGAATTGTCTAAACTTGTTTTCTCCAATTTCTCTCTTCCCACTCACTCTTTTAATTTTTAATTGTATGTATTTATTTTTGTCTGTGCTGGGTCTTCGTTGCCGCGAGGGCTCTCCTCTAGTTGCTGTGAGCGGGGGCTACTCTCTCGCTATGGTGCCTGGACTTCCCATTGCGGTGACGTCTCCTTGCAGAGCACGGGCTGTGTGGTGCGGGGGCTTTAGGAGTTGCAGTTCTTGGGTGTGCGGAATCAGTAGCTGTGGTGCAGACTTAGTTGCTCTGTGCTAAACGGGATCTTCACGGATCTGGGATCAACCTGTGTCCCCTGCATTGGCAGGTGGATTTTTGACCACTGAGCCTCTAGGGAAGCCCTTCCCACTCACTCTTGTAACTCATCTCATTTGGGATTTTTGCTCCTTCTGCTCCTCCAGACCTGTTTTTTGTCACGGTCAACCAAAGACTCCTGTCTTGCCAAATCAAGGACCGATTTCTCATTCTCAGTTGATCACTTCCCCCACCTCGAAACACTTTCTTCCCTTGCCGTGACAAAAGTATAGATTTTTTTCAGCAAATTTACTCTTTTCCTCACCATTCCACTGTGGGTTGAGTACGTTCCTCACTTCCCCTCTGATGCCGGATTTGCCCATGTGACCTACTCTAGCCAATGGAATATTAGCAAACTTGATGCGAGCAGAGTTCCCAAGAGCATGCGTGGTGCGGACTGGTTCTTGTACCCCAGTTATCTACCATGGGAAAATCTTTCCCCTGTGGCTACTGACTCTTCATTCTGGGCTCCAGAATTAACACACATGGGACAAACTGAAGCTAAACCTGCAACCTAAAGCAGAGCCACTCATCTAGGTCGACTGAACCTCAACCAGCCTGCTGACTCGCAGGCATGAGGACAGGTATATTGCTATAAGCCATGGACTTTTGAAGTGATTTATTATGTAGGACTGTTGTGGCAATAGCTGACTCATATGTTTGTCTGCCCGGAGACCACACTCTTCTGATTTTACTCCAGGCTCAGGACTGTTCCTTCTCACTTCTGACCGCTGGGATACCTGGGGTACCCCAGGATGAAGTTCTAAAATCTCTTCTCTAGTCCGCTTCATGGTACTCTTAGCCATTCTCAGACCATTCTATATCATGTGAAAGCTGACTTCTCCCAAATTTATGTTGCCAGGCCAGACCTCTCTCTTGAACTCCAGACTGGTAGAAACAACTTCCTACTTGACACCTCCACTTGGATATCTAATAGGCGTCTTAAATCAGTCCCACAAACAGCTCCTGATGTCCCCCTCTCAACTGTCTTCTCTCGGTCTTCCTTTTCTTAGTAAATGGCAGCTCTTTCCTTCCACCTACAAACACCCTGGAGTCATCCTCAACCTCCCCCCGCCCTTCACACTGTATGTCAGCTACTCTGGAAATCCTTTTGATATTACCTTCAGTATATATATATATATATATATATATATGTTTTTGCCTTGTAGGATCTTAGTTCCCCAATCAGGGATTGACCCTGGGCCCTCGGCAGTGAAAGGATGGAGTCCTAACCACTGGACCACCAGGGAATTCCCCAGAATATATTTTTAAATTTTGATTCTCTCTAACCACTCCCAGCCAACTTGGTCCAAGCCACCTTTATCTCTCACCTGGATGTTGTAAGAGCCTCCTAATTACCAACTTGCTTCTACCTTTCCCATCCTGCTCCCGTCCTACTCTCAAAAGACTTGTCTTAGTGCTCCCTCTAAAAACTTCAGTTACGTGATGTCACATATTTACTCAAAATGCCTCCTTTGACCCTTTGGCCTCACTTATTGAGGTTCAACCACTCTGGCATCCTTGCTATTCTGTGAACTTGATTATACGATGCTCGCTCATAGCATTAGCCTCATAGTTCCCACTGGCTGGAATGCTGTTACCCAGACAGACACACAACCTTGCCACTTATCTTTTTACAATTTTGGTTCAAATGCCTCCTTCAACTGAGGACTTCCCTAGCTACTTTAACATTCCAACTCCCTATCTCCAAAAACCCTTATCTTTTTCCCTTCTTTATTTTTCTTGGTAGCACTCATCATAACATGACAGTTGTATTTCACTTGTTTATTCATCTGTGGTATGTCACCCCCAACTAGAATGAAGGGAAGTGAGGGTACATTCCACAAGAACAGAGAATTTTTCTTGTTGTTGTTATCTGTTGAATCTCCAGAGCCTGGAACTTAAAAGCACTGAATATATATGTTAAATGAATGAATCCATTTGACCTTTTCGCATACTTGAAATTTCATAATTATAGGTAGGTAGGTAGATAGTGACAAACACAAAAGCAAATATTGTTAAGCAATTGTCTCTAGTTCCCAGTAGCCACGTCTATTAAATGGCATGTTTTTATGATGAAAGCAAAGTTTATCTAAACAGAAGGAGAAATCTTTAGCTTCTCTAATACTTAACAACCTATTTTAACAAAGAATTCCAGGCTTCAGGATCACAATAATCAAGAGGCAAGAATATCTAAGTTCTAATGAGGTGGATGAAACTGGAGCCCATTATACAGAGTGAAGTAAGCCAGAAAGAAAAACACCAATACAGTATACTAACGCATATATATGGAATTTAGAAAGATGGTAACGATAACCCTATATGCAAAACAGAAAAAGAGACACAGATGTATGGAACAGACTTTTGGACTCTATGGGAGAAGGCGAGGGTGGGATGATCTGACAGAACAGCATCAAAACATGTATATTATCAAGTGTGAAACAGATCGCCAGTCCAGGTTGGATGCACGAGACAAGTGCTCGGGGCTGGTGCACTGGGATGACCCAGAGGGATGGGATGGGGAGGGAGGTGGGAGGGGGGTTCAGGATGGGGAACACATGTAAATCCATGGCTGATTCATGTCAATGTATGGCAAAAACCACTACAATATTGTAAAGCAATTAGCCTCCAACTGATAAAAATAATTGGGAAAAAAATAAAATATGGATGTACCTAACAAAAAACAAAAAAAAATATCTAAATGATTAATAATATTTTATTTCCATTGCCTTTAGTTTCGCTGAAGCTGGAATTCTCTTAAATTTGAGCTGTCCTGTTTGTTGCTCTCCCCCTCCCCAGTGGCTACTATGGGGGCCCTCAACATTTTGTACAAAACCTTTAAAATCTCCTGTTGACGCAGTAGGATTAGGTGGTGGAAGGCCACACCGGTACTTGAAACATGCTTCTTCTCCCTCCCCTTCCTCCTGGGTAGTCTGGACCTTCCGGCAGTGATTTCATGCTTAAAGCTCACAGCAGAAACTCACAGACCGTGTCTGTGAATTGCGGGGGGTCAGGACTGTAGCCCCTCCAGCTACTTTCCGGCTTCTAGAAGACAACTCAATTCTCGTTCTTGGGTTTTTGCCTCCACAGTAATTAACTTCTTAGGATTCTTATTTTACCTTCCAGATTGACGCCAGGATTTCCAAACATGACAGCGGTGAGGAGGATCAAGATCAGACACAAAGCAAGGCAACACCTGGCTTTCATCCTCACCCCACCACTCAGTCCAGCCCCGGATAAGGAGATGTCAATGTGCTGGGGTGTGCTGGCTGCAGCAGCTGCGGTTACGAATGAGGACAAGGAAGTTAACTGAGATTATATACGATTTCCTCTTCATTGCTCTAATAGCCCCCTTCGCATCCCAATATTCCCCGCAACTCTGTAGTTGTTAATAAGTAGGGGTGGGGCTGACCTGCACTGGGCCTCTCACGGCCGTTGGGTCTGGTCTCCATTTTAGACAGTGAATTAACCCTCCGAACGAGCCTTTTCAGGAGCGAGAACTCCCTTTTTTTCCTACCGCTCCGCCGCCAGCCTCATCCTCAGCCAGCTTTTCCTCATTTCAGATTTTTCTGCAACTTAATCCTGAGTCATGCTTGACAACAGTTTTCACATTATTTAAGCCTTTATTATTTAAGCCTCAAGATGACCTCAGGTGATGACATCTGTGCTCAGAAAGAAATGTAATTAGTCCAGAGGCCAGAACCGATCTTCCTGAGCAGCCCTGGGTCCCCGGTCCCAGCCGCGATGCGAGCGGCGGGGCGCGGAGCCAGGCGGAGGAGGGGCGCCCGAGGCCGCGCGCACCTCCCAGCGGGTCCTTCCCAGCGGGCGGCTCCTCCTCGCGCCCCCTCGCGGGTACCTGGCGGCCGCGGAGGGCGGGCAGGGGGCGGCGCTGCGCGGCGTCACGCGGCAGGGTGGGAGAGCGGGCAGGTGACACCCCGGCCGCCTCCGCCCCTTTTCCAGCTTGGTCGGCGGCCAGGGCAGCAGGGGCCGCTGTGAGGAGCTCCGCGTTCGCGCCGCCGCCCGCCGCCGCCCGCCGCCGCCCTCTGCTCGCGCGCCCGGGCGCTTCGGCTCCGCTCCTCGCGGGGTGAGTGCGGGGCTCCCAGCCGGGGAACCGGGGCCTAACTTTTCCGGGGCGCAGAGGAGGAGAGATGGAGGGAGGAGAGGAAGGGGACCCCGACACCGGGGGATCGAGGGCAGCCTAGTGGAAGGAACTTGGGCGCGGCGCGCGAGGAGTGGGATCCGGGTCCGGAAGACTCAGGAGCCCGGCCAGGCCCTGCCTGGACTCTGGGGGGCGCTTCGGAAGTTGTGGCCGCGACGCCGGCGAGTGCCCAGGGTCAAAGCCCTTTCCGCCGGCGGGCGGGGCCGCGGAGCTCACCTGCGCCCTCCCTGGGAGCCCCCCAGCCCCCCACCCCCCAGCATCCCACAGGGACGGTGGTCCCCGCCGTCCCTGGGTTTTGAGCCCTCCCCGAGCTTTCCCGGGGGACCGGGCCCCGCTGTTCCAGGCGGGAGGACAAAGGTGCTTGCTGCTGGGACGGGGAGGAAGAGGGACCTCCTCGACCTTGACCGCCGAGGTCATTTTCCCAGCTCCGGGATCTGGCCTTGCTCGCCACAGCCTACCCCTACCTCGCCTGCCCGAGCCCCTTTCTTTCTGCTTCTTTCCCCTCTGGGGTGCTTTTGTGTCCTCGAGGCCAGAATGAACTCGGGGGCGCTGCTGTTGCAGCGGGCGCTGCCTTTCTGGCTGCCTGAACTGCATCCTGTCCCGGCAGCGGCTGCTGGCTGAGGAGAGTGATGAGTACAGAGCGGTAGAACAGGTCGTGCCGGAGATGGAAATCGGAAAGCCTGTTGTTTCATCTTCGGAGGTGTCGTTGGTTAGAAAATGGGCCTTCCCCCCTAATCAACCAGCGCTGATTCAAACTTACCGGATGCCAAGGGAGCGTTCTTTAGAGCTCCCTGGGGAAGGCTGGGACAGGAAGGATCTGGTCTCTACCCCTGTCCAGCTTGGGGAAAACAAGCCCCACCACGACTGAAGGATAGTTTTGGCGACCAAACCTTTTTCCTCTTACTGATCTATTCCCTCAAAAAGCTTTTTCACTTAACCCTATATTCTCAGGTTACTCTTTCTTGCTCTTACTGTTTTACTGCCTTGAAAGAGTCATCATGCTTTTGATTGTCCCCAGTCTTCTTGCCCATCACTTGACTGTTAATTCCCTTACTGTCAATTCTCTTGACTGTTAATTCCCTTACTTTGTAGTTTTTGTTTCTACTACTGGCTTGAAATTGTTCCCCTCTAGGTCACTGAGGATTAAAAAAAAAAAAAAAATTCCCTCCACCCCCAGTGGCAGACACTTATTGAATGCTTCTTGGCCTGGCACTATTTGTTCTAAGAACTTGTATCAAATCTGTTAATTCTTGCAGCAGCCCTATGGAGTAAATAAATGAAAACATGATCCTTTTTCAGATAAGAGAACTGAGACACTGAACTTGCCAAAAGGCACACAAGTAGCAGGAGGAGATTCCAACTGAGATTCCAACTCAGGGTCTCTGGTCCAGGGCTGAGGCTGGCAACAACCACTGTGGGTACCCACTCACCTAGAGTTAGTTCCTTTCTTTCCTCCCTGACTTGCCTGACGTCCTTGTGCTGTTTCATGCTTCACTGGCCAGGCTCTCCTTCTCTGGTTCCTATTTTCCTTCTTGTGTAACTTTGCACTCATTTAGGTTTCCTTTTCATAGCATTTCGTTCCTTAGGTTATCACTGCTACTTACTCACCTGAATTCTGTGGTTTCCATGGATCTTATTCAGTTTTCATGTAACATCTATCAGTGCATATTGTATCACAGCAAGTCCCCCTCATATGAAGAACCTTCCCGATTGTGAACTTTCAAAGGTGCAAGTGTGCATCTGGTTCCAGCAAGAAACCACAATCTGCGCCCTCAATGTCAGGTGTGAATGAAACAGCAGCTTGCTCTCCATTTCCTTTTGCTGATGACCCTTCATTTCTATCATCTCCCATCTCTCCTCCCTCCTCCAGTCAGTGACTCTTCTTGCCTGTTCACTTGATGCCAGCTATTGTACAACTGTACACATTTTCTTTATTTTTTGTGTTTGTTTTTTATGAATTATTTGTGTGAGAAGTATTACAAACCTATTACAATATAGTACTAACTCTGTTGGGCTTACAAACTTACACTCTTAGAATAGAACTTGGTCGTACGTAGGGGACTTACTGTATTTCATTTGGATTTGTCTTGCTTTGCCCCAAAGCATTTCTAGTTAACATCAGTTATGTTAGCCTCCCTCCCCTTTATCATAGTCACCCAAGTGCAAAACTCAGAGGTCGTGTCTCATATCACACTTTTCCCAATCATGAAACCTCTTCTGTTCAACTTTACCTTGTCTCTTCCTTCTAGCCTTCCTCATTCTCACCTCTGTTCCCTTCTCTTTACCAGTCTCCTTCTTCCCCACTCCTGAACATTTGTTTATCACTTATGTCATTTTTTGTTGTTGGTTAGCTTCTTTCATCAATAGTCATGGTTCATAGAAAGATTGTAAACAAAGTAAGGCTAACTTTTCAAGCCTTGCAACTAGGATCTGCTTGATAAATGTTTGCAGAATATGATGCAAGATGAATTAAGGTAGCATATATTGGGTGGGTTGGATGATGATAGAAAATTTAAAAATTTTTAAGCTGGATTTTAGAGGATGTTAAGGAGTTTGTTTTGGTAAACATGCGGGAGCTGGCAGACAATGCAGAAGAAGAGGAGTTGGCCTCTGTCAGCTACATTGCTGCAGACAGAAACCCGCCTATCCTGGCTAAACATTCCACTTAGAAGTGTAATGAATAAGGACCACATCAACAGAGAATCATGAATCCTAATCTTATCCTAGCAAAACAAGATATGAAACCACAGTGAGTTACATGAAAACCCCAATTTTACTGACAAAAATAACACATACATAAAAATGCAGAAAACATAAATGAAGAGATTACCACAGTAGATAATTTAGAAGTAGAATAACTGTCTTATTCTGACAGTAGATATGATAGTTGGATGAGACTGAAGACAGGCTAAATGGGAGTCTTTTCTCAAAACCTCTGTGTAAGGTGATGTGGGTCTGGATTGATCCTGAAAGGCGTTGTCAAAGAAGAACTGGCTGTGCTTGGGGAGGTCTGAGGTGAGGGGAAAAGAAAACTGGAAGGTGTCAAAGTGGTGAGACTGGGGAGCCAAGAAGAGAGTTTCCACGAGCATGATTCTACCACAGTAAACATTTTGCCATTTTACCTTTGTCTTTCTCATTTTTTTAAATGCATGTTTTCCTCTATCATACTACATATAGAGTTTTAATATTTTATATTTCCTTGTAATATATAGTAAGCATTTTTCATATAATTTCTAAAACTCCTATTATTTGCATTTATTCCAATAATTGTAATATGATTTCCTTAACTAATCCTCTGTTGTTGGATAGGTGTATTAGGATTAATCATAAACAACTCACATTGCAGTAATGCTTACCTTTGCAGATATGTCATTGTACAAATTGGGATTTGTTTCTTTATGCTAGGCAATGGAATGTATGTAAAAGAAAGCCCCTGTCTTCAGATAATTACTATTTGAGTTGAAGAAATAAGACTTTTTCTAATTTGTTTAATTGTTTATTCTTCTTGGTGTACTACATGTGCAAACATCAGCTTTAGAATATGAAAGAATTTTGGAGCCTTTGTATATATAGTTGGGTAATATCCAGGAGTTGGTGATGGACAGGGAGGCCTGGCGTACTGCGGTTCATGGGGTCGCAAAGAGTCGGACACGACTGAGCAACTGAACTGAACTGAACTGATAAATAGTAGCATGTTAAATTGAGAGCTAATCTTGAATTTCAGTAAAATACATCATAAAATAGGGGAAGAAGCATCCCATAAATACAAATTGGACTCATCCACTTTGGACTGCTGCTGCTGCCGCTAAGTCACTTCAGTTGTGTCCGACTCTGTGTAATCCCATAGACGGCAGCCCACCAGGCTCCCCCATCCCTGGGATTCTCCAGGCAAGAACACTGGAGTGGGGTGCCATTGCCTTCTCCACCAATTTGGACTGCTCACATTATAAAAAGCTGAACACTCATGGAGTTTATAGGATCAGTCTTTTTTTTAAAAAAATTGAGATTTTTAATTACTCCTAATTGATTTAGATAGGAGAAGGGGCTGACAGAGGATGAGATGGTTGGATGGCATCACCAACTCAATGGACATGAGTTTGAGGAAGCTCTGGGAGTTAATGATGGACAGGGAAGCCTGGTGTGCTGCAGTCCATGGAATCACAAAGAGTCAGACACAACTGAGTGACTGAATTGAACTGATTTAGATATATCAAAAGCACATGCTATTGCCTTGACAAGTAAAACTATCGTTTTTGTTGGTGATAAATATGTTCAAAGAGATGGATATTTCCATCATTCAGATGAACGAAGTTACCATATAACATGTAACTTGTAAGACTGCCATGTTAAAGACAAATCTGCATCCACTTGGAGAAGCAGCCACAGGCCTTGACCACCAGCAGCCCAGCTCCTTTGTTTCCTCCAACATTAAGTATAGAGTCAAACTCAGCCAAAATTTGGAAATTGCAGAAGTTCAAATTCAATAAACATCTGAGTGTCAGGCTTGCATCAGGCAAAGTGGTTGGCAGGATGCTGAAGCTCATCCAGGTCTGTGTGGGTTCAAGGGAGGTAAATACAGTACAGTGTGAAAAACTGTGATTAACACAGACAGAGCATGGGGGAAGCCAAAAAGGGGAAGGCAGGCCAAACTGTCCTCCTGAGCTGAAAGAAGGAATACTGAAAGTAGAGAAATGGTCTGAGGGCTGGAAGTCAAATTCAGGCTGTGGTACATTCAGAGAACTGGAAACACTGTAAAAATCATTGGAGAGCAGCGTGTTATAGGTTGCTAAGCATGCTCAGCTTATTGAGGGCTGCATTTCACCTAGTAAAGATTTTGGATTTTATCCTACAGGCAATGTTGGGCAGGGGGGTGGTCTTTGGAGCCCTTTAAGAAGGGAAGGGACCTGTTCAGATTTGTATTTTGAAAGCACACCTCTGCACTTGCAACTTCATCATTCTGGAACCTCTCCCTCTCCTGTGGAGCTTTATCTCTTTTCTTGATCTGACCCTGGAAAGGACAGCTCCCTTCACTGTTTACATGAGATATCTTGATTATGCTCAGTGTACATAGCGATTTGGGAATAGAAAATGAGCTTGTGCCAAATGTTTATAGAATGCACGCTCTTGCTAACGATTACGAGGGGGAAAGGAGCATCTTTTAGGTATCAGTCAATAGTTGCAGTCAGGCACTTTCTGTGCATTTTTCTCACGAATTGTCTGAAGACAGCAAGGTCTGCACCAGAATCCTCACAGCGCATATGGGTACAGAAAAGTGAAGAAAGGTGCTCAGGCAAAGAAGCAGAAAGTGTGCTCAGCAAGGGTCCAGGGTTACAAGTGTGAAGCCAGGATTTAAACCCAAGTATAGTTACAGTATTCAGGCTCTTCTGCCTTAGTATACTAACTTTGTGGGTTGATAATTTAGAGGGTGTCTCTTAAGACACTAGGGTTCTGATATCCAGTACTAGTTTTGTGAGGTCCCAAGTAGCTAAAATGGTGAAAAATCTGCCTGCAATGCCGGAGACCTTAGTTCGATCCCTGGGTCGGAAAGATCCTCTGGAAAAGGGAATGGCCACCCACTCAGTATTCTTGCCTGGAGAATCCCATGAACAGAGGAGCCTGGCTGGCTACGGTCCACAGGATCGTAAAGAGTCAGGCAGGACTGAGCAACTAATATGTAATAATTCTTAAGGACAACCATAAACATAAACCTGATTTTAGACTTTTAGGGTCAGTGGTAGAAATATGAGAACTAGAAAAAGAGGGTTTGGCAGGTTGTCCCTCATCTAAATACAGCCCCCCGTTCCTTTGTCTCCTTCCTTTCCATCCTAAATTGTGGGATTTTTGTCTTAATAGCACATTTATGATGTACTTGTTTGCTTATTGTAGTTACATGGTGTAACATGGACAGATCAGAAGGAAAGGCTGCTTGTATCTCACGGGGTCTTACCCTTAGTCTGTCCAGGGCTTCTCTGCCCAATCCTCTTCTTCCTGTTTCCTGCCTTCTCTAGGCAGACAGTACTGTGCTGGATCCTGCAAGCCCAAAGATGTATGTCTGAGAAGCTAACAAACAAATGCTGACCTCACACATTAGTCCGTCTGCTTTTATCCTGCGATTCGCTACAAGGCACATTCTTATACCTTCAGCCTTTGAAAAATTTCTTTGAAATTCTAACAAGTGAGACTTTAACCTGAAGAAAGCAAGAAGATAGAAGTCACATTCTTAGGAAACCAAAGTCAAGTGACTGCTTATAGAATAACTTATTGCTGAGGAAATGTGGAATTTAAAAAGTGGAGTGTCAGGACCACTATTCATTGTCCAAAGGGAGGAGAAAGGGGGTAATAGATATAATACTAAACATTAAGTATAGTCAATATTTTTACAATTAAAAAATAGAAATATATTAGGTTGAACACATTCAGTTGACATTTCTCTAAACATTTGGATATTGGCAGTTACATATGATTCATCCTAATATGGGGCTTCCGAGGTGGCAATAGTGGTAAAGAGCCTGCCTGCCAATGCAGGAGACATAAGAGATGGGAATTCGATCCCTGGGTCAGGAAGGTCCCGTGGAGGAGGGCATGGCAACCCCCTCCATTATTCCTGCCTGGAGAATCCCATGGACAGAGGAGCCTGGTGGGCTACAGTCCATAGCATCACAAAGAGTCAGACACAACTGAAGCGACTTAGCATGCACACATCCTAACGTAAAGATAATCCTCTTGACATCTAACTGGTTGACCCTACGAGCCCGTGTTCATTTCTCCATAAAACAGACCAAATGCTGCCCAGATATGATGAATATGGGCTTCTAGCATCCTGTTCCCTGCTCCTACGACTGGGTCAGTGACTGTCTTTATTGCAAGCCTATTGGTGTCAGTTATGCTTGTTATTATGATTAGGTAGTTTAAATGTGTATAAATCTATAAAAGTACAAAAGGAAAGAGAATTCCTGGGAAGAGAATGTTATATTCTTTGGAAAGTTTCCTTTAAAGCGAGTGACTTAAAAAGTAGGCAGGAGAACTGTAAAGAATTGGAGAGAAGATTTTGAAAGCTTGAAAGATAATATCCTAAGCTTGCTTTGCAATTTTTTCTGTTTGTTTTCTTTTTGTTTTTTAGTTTTCAGTCCATATAGAACACTATAAGTGAGAATTGTAGAAAATAAATTTTGGCTATGGTTTATGTGAGAAAAATATTGGGCAGGAATTCTTCCTCAAAGGAAATCTTAAAACTAATTTGGAAAACTGGGAACTTAGTGCTTATTAATATGTCTTAAGGTAAAGTACATGTTTATGGTATGTATATAATTTGTTGATTTTTCAAACAATTTTTTTTGATTAACCAACCAGAACCAGTCAAAATTGCAGCAGTATTTTTTTTTTTTAATTACAGCTGTTAGACTGTAATCATTTATGCTGTTTCATAGTAGGTTGTCAGAACCTTTGCCTCTAGGTATTTTATGCACCTCATTAATAAAGACAAGTGAAACTTTGCCATTTAGATTGTAAAAAGCAGAGTACATGTAGATTTTTTTTTTCCTTTGCCTAGCGTACCATACTAATGGTACATATTTAACTCTACTTCTTATTTTAAATTAGGCCTTTAGTATCCATATAATATTTAAGCTTATTTTAATAATGTGAACAAATACATAGAACCTAGAGCTGGTTCCTACCTCCCTTAAATAACTTCCATAAAGATTGAAAGCAAAAATACAAAGGCTAGCATTAGCTAGAATCAGTTAAACTTGATCAGTTTCTTAGTGTTATTAAGTTGGTAAGTTGAATTAGACAAGGTATAATTTATTCTAGATTCAACTGTTTGTTATAGTGGTATGATAATTATTTTCTGAAACATTATAACAGGCTAGTGAAGAAGACCAAACATAAAATGTGAAAAATAAAAATACACTTTATAATAATAGCATTTATTGAACACTTGCTGTATGCCAGGCACTTTGCTAAATTCTAATGTGCCTTATCTTATTTAATCTTCACAGAAGCCCTACTAGGAGGATGGTAGTGTTTCTATTGTATAGACAAGAAAACTGATGCATATAGAAGTTGAGTGACTTGTCCAAGGTCATGTGGTTAGAGACAGCATTGGAAATCAGATCCAGTTCAGTCTGTGCTCCAATGCCCACATGCCCATGCTCTTACCACTTCATAATGTAAGTACTCTTAATCTGAATTTGTAGTATAGATTTCTTTTCCTTTTGTAAGCAGTTTATTTGAGAGGTGGTCCTAGGCAGTAATAGCAGGCACAGGGGAAGGGAGGCAGCCAGTACAAAGAGTGTTAATGAAGGTGGTACTACTACTACTGTGGGTGCCTAGGCCTCCCTCCCACTGGGATACTCCTCAGACTTATCTATCCAAGCGGCAAAGAAGTGAAAACTTTGTTGGGACATGTGCATGCCTTTTAAAAGACACGTTAGAGTGTTTTACACTTGGAAAGGACCTTAGAGATCCTTTAGATCAACTTCTTTTACAGATGAGAAAACCGAGGCCCAGCAAGGACAGGTCATTTGGCCAAGGCTGTGTGTGTGTTAGTCACTCAGTCATCTCCGACTCTTTGTGATCCCAGGGACTGTAGCCCGCCAGGCTCCTCCGTCCATGGAATTCTCCAGGCAGGAATCCTGGAATGGGTTGTCATTTCTTCCTCCAGAGGATCTTCCCGACCCAGGGATCGAACCTGGGTCTCCTGCATTGCAGGCAGATTCTTTACCGTCAGAGCCACCAGGGAAGTCCAATTAAGGTCGTAAGCCTATTTAAAATGTGGGGATCAGAGTCACATATGTAAAAAAAAAACATGGTTACCAGGAGGAAGAGTGGGAAGGTATAAACTGGGAGATAGGGATTGACATATACACACTACTATATATAAAATAGATAACTAATAAGGACCTTTCTATATAGCACAGGGAACTCTACTCAATAGTATGTAATGACCTATGTGGGAAAAGAATTTTAAAATGAGTAGATATATGTATATGTATGACTAATTCACTTCGCCGTACACCTGAAACTAATGTAACACTGTAAATCAACTATACTTCAATTTTTAAAAAATTGTTTTTAGTTAGGAAATAAAACAAAAATGTGGGGACTAGAAACGAGTTCTGATTAGAGTCTAAATGGTTTTCTGACTTGCTAATTATTTTGTCTTCATTAACCTTAACTCTGAATATGACTTCACTACTGAATCTGTTTTTTTAAGATTTTTTTTAATGTGGACCATCTTAAAATTCTTTATTGAATTTGTCATAATATTGCTTCTGTTTTATGATTTGTTTTTTTGGCCCAAAGGCGTGTGGGATCTTAGCTCGCAACCAGGGATCATTCCCACATCCCCTGCACTGGGAGGCAAAGTCATAATCACCGCCAGGGAAGTCCCCCTACCGAATGTTTAAAGCCCCTAAATTGCCCCACCCATCCTTGTCTATAAGTAACAACATTAATTAGTCCTGTAGATTTTACTGTACATCATGGCCAGGACAAGGATTACGTTTCCCCTGTGTGATGAGTGGGAAACGCAAAGCAATGCGATGTTTCTCATTCTAAGGCCCACGAATTATAGAACCTAACCCTGAACCATGACTGAAAGTGTAAAAGAAGAAAAATACATTATCTTAGCCAACACAGCTAAACCATCCAGCCCAACCCATGCTAGCTCATCTAACAGCCCCTAACACTCACTCTCTGTCCTTAGTTATAGTTCATCACCTTTAGGTGACTGCCTGAGAATCTCATGGAAGTAGCATCTGTGGGGCTGGATGGGGTGAGGTCAGAGGAGAGTTGGTGCCCACTGCTTTTCTCGGCACCCCCTAAAAAATCTGTCAACCCACAATCTTTCACTATTTCATCAGTAGAGCAAGGATGGCTTGTTAACCGTTTCCTTACTACCAAACAAGTATGTGCTGCTGTTTTTCCTCCTTGTCCTTCTTTGCCTGTACATGCCATGAAATTCTTTGCATACATCACCTCAGTTCTTAGTGTAACCCTGAGTGATGTGTGTCTCAACTCAATTTTAGAGACAAAAATTTGAGACTCCAAGAAATTTAGGTTATTTCTGCTAAGGTCACTGCAGGGTGGGTGGCAGGTTGTGTCTGACTCTTTTTGACCCCATGGACTGTAGCCCATCAGGCTCCTCTGTCCATGGGGATTTTCCAGGCAAGAATACTGCAGTGGGTTGCCATACCCTCCTCCAGGGGATCTTCCCAACCCAGGGATCGAACCCAGGTCTCTCGCATTGCAGCCGGATTCTTTACCATCTGAGCCACCAGGGAAGCCCAGACCTGGGTCTAGAATGCAGATATTCCGATTACACAGCCTGCCACTTATTCTGTGTAACCTTAAAATCTATTTCTTCACCTTTAGTAGAGTCATGGAGGATAGCAGATAATATGCTTATGAAATAGGACAGTTACAAAGTTTGTGCATGATAATATATAATTTACATTCCACATTAAAAAATATATTTGAAATGCTCACAATAAATATATTAAGATCCAAGCACAGAAGGGGGAAATCTAGGTGATAGAATTATGATAAATGGAACACTGAGTTTTAACTACTAGCTGGGAGTAGATGAAAGAGTAAGATGGTATTACCACAACTCTAATGGTTTGGTTTTTTTCACATAAAAGATCAATTTTTAAGGTAATTTTTTTCCCCTAGAAATGAATTATAGGAGGAATTTATTTATCAAGTAGGTTCTTATAAAAAGGATCTTAAATCACTTCATGTAAATATAATGCTTTCAATAATAGTTTTGGTAAAGATGGAAAAATATTCTTTAATTATTATTTCATTTTGGCCCAGCCATGTGGCATGTGGCGTCTTAGTTGCCTGATCAGGGATTGAACCTGTGTTTATTTCATTTTGGCCCAGCCATGTGGCATGTGGCGTCTTATTTCCCTGTTTATTTCATTTTGGCCCAGTTTATTCATTTTGTTTATTGGCCCAGTTTGTTCATTTGTTTATTATTTCATTGTTTATTCATTTGGCCCAGTTTATTCATTTGTTTATTCATTTGGCCCAGTTTATTCATTGTTTGTTTGTTCATTGGCCCAGTTTATTCAGTTGTTTATTCATTTGGCCCAGTTTATTCATTTGTTTATTATTTCATTTTGGCCCAACCATGTGGCATGTGGCATCTTAGTTCCCTGATCAGGGATTGAACCTGTGCCCCCAGCAGTGGAAGCATAGAATCTTAACAACTAGACCACTAGGAAAGTCCCATATATTAATATTGGGTCTTGGTAACTAACTTATTATGGACAGTAATGAAGGTAAACTCTGAAGCACCTCTTCAGAGGCATCAGGGTTAGGCTAATAAAGTTTTATTGTTCAGTTGCTAAGTCATGTCCAACTCTTTGCAGCCCCATGGCGTTTCCCTGTCCTTCACCATCTCCCTGAGTTTGTTCAAACTCATGTCCATTGAGTTGCATGATGCCATCCAACCATCTCATCCTCTGTTGTCCCCTTCTCCCACCTTCAATTTTCCCCAGCATCAGAGTCTTTTCCAATGAGTCAGTTCGTCCCATCAGATGGCCAAAGTATTGGAGCTTCAGCATCAGTCCTTCCAATGAATATTCAGGATTGGTTTCCTTTACAGTGACTGGTTTGATCTTGCAGTCCAAGGGACTTTCAAGAATATTCTCCAGGACCACAGTTCAAAAACATCAGTTCTTTGACGCTCAACTTCTTTATGGTCCAACTCTCACATTTGTACATGGCTACTGGAAAAACCATAGCTTTGACTATACGGACCTTTGTCAGCAAAGTGATGTCTTGACTTTTTAATATGTTGTCTAGGTTCACCATAGCTTTCCTTTCAAGGAGCAATCGTCTTTTAATTTCATGGCTGCAGCCACCATCTGCAGTGATTTTGGAGCCCAAGAAAATAAAATCTGTCACTGTTTCCATTGTTTCCCCATTTATATGCCATGAAGTGGTGGGACTGGATGCCATGATCTTAGTTTTTTGACTGTTGAGGTTTAAGCCAGCTTTTTCACTCTCCTCTTTCACCTTCATCAAGAGACTCTTTAGTTTCTGTTTGCTTTCTGCCATTAGGCTGGTATCATCTGCATATCTAAGGTTTTCTCATGGCAATCTTAGTTGTGATCCACACCATCAAAGGCTTTCACATAGTCACTGAAACAGTATTTGACCTCTGGTTCCTCTGCCCTTTCTATATCCAGCTTGTACATGTGAAATTTCTCAGTTCATGTACTGCTGAAGCCGAGCTGGAAGGACTTTGAGCTTTACTTTGCTAGCATGTGAAATGAACGCAGTTGTGTGGTAGTTTGAACATTCTTATAGACTTTCCTGGTGACTCAGATGGTAAAGAGTCTGCCTGCAGTGCAGGAGACCCAGGTTCAATCCTTGGGTCAGGAAGATCCCCTGGAGAAAGAAATGGCTACCCACTCCAGTGTCCTTGTCTGGTAAATCCCATGGACAGAGGAGACTGGTGGGCTACAGTCCTTGTGTTGCAGGCTACAGTCCATGTGTCAGACACAACTGAGTGACTAACACTTTCACATTTGAACATTCTTTGGCATTGCCCTTCTCTGGGATTGGGATGAAAACTGACCTTTTCCAGTCCTTTGGCCACTGCTGAGTTTTCCAATTTGCTAGCATATTGAGTGTAGCACTTTAATAGCATCATCTTTCAGGATTTTAAATAGCTCAGCTGAAATTCCATTACCTCTACTAGCTTTGTTCGGAGCAATGCTTCCTAAGGCCCACTTGACTTCCCACTCTAGGATGTCTGGCTCTAGGTGAGTGACCACACCATTGTGGTTATCCCAGTTATTAAGACCTTTTTTGTGCAGTTCTTCTGTGTATTCTTGCCTCTTCTTAATATCTTTTGCTTCTGTTAGATCCTCACCGTTTCTGTCCTTTTAACCATTCAACATCACAATAATTCAAGTCTATGCCCCAACCACGAATGCTAAAGAAGCTGAAGTTGAAGTTGAACGGTTCTATGAAGACCTACAAGACCTTCTAGAACTAACACCAAAAAAGATGTCCTTTTCCTCATAGAGAATTGGAATGCAAAAGTAGGAAGTCAAGAGATACCTGGAGTACTAGGCACATTTGACCTTGGAGGACAAAATGAAGCAGGGCAAAGGCTAACAGAGTTTTGCCAAGAGAATGCACTGGTCATAGCAAACACTCTCTTCCAAAAACACAGGAGATGACTTTACACATGGACATCACCAGATGGTCAATACCAAAATCAGATTGGTTATATTCTTTGCAGCAGACAAGGGAGAAGCTCTATACAGTCAGCAAAAACAAGACCTGGAGCTGACAGTGGCTCAGATCATGAGCTCCTTATTGCAAAATTAAGACTTAAATTAATAAAGTTTAGGTTCTTATAATGATTACAGTAACAACTCATCCTAAGTAAAGCAGGTTTTTTAGACCTAAGATTAGTCTAAGGATGGGCATTAGAGGGTTCATACTATCTCAAAAACATCAAATTTATGTATACATTATTGTTTCTAGAGTAGTAGCACACAGCACCATAGTTTCAAAGTCTCATAGTCTCAAAGGCTATAGATTTAGGAGATACATGAAATAAAATATGTAAAATGCTTAATAAAGTTTCACTTATAAACATGTACAAGGATTAGCTTTTAATGTTAATGTTAGAATTAAGCATATAATGTCTACATGAACCAACTGTGTAGAATTTATCCAAGTTGCAAAGACAAAGTTAGCACTAATAGGGAGGCCTCTGAACAGAGAGATTACCTTCATCCATGGTAGTTTTCATTTCTGTTTTACCGGTTCTCTAGGAAAAACGACTTCTGCTTTAAGTGTTAAATCAATATTCACTAGTTTATGAAATAAACCTTGACTATCTTCTGTGTGTTAGACACTGGAGATGCAGAAATCTGGAAGTCAACCCCTCTCCTCATTTCTTTCTGTATCTCATGCTCACATCCGACTTAGTGACCATCATGTCAGGTACGTCCCCAAAGTGTATCCTGAATCCATCTGCTTCAATAAACTCCTAATCCTGCTGCCTCCCTACCATCAATTCTCTACCAAGCAAGCAAGTTAATTTTTAAACACATAAATCAGATCATGTCACTGCTTTGCTTAAAAGCCTCTGATGAGAGTTTCAGTTTTATAAGATGTAAAGAGTTCCAAAGATGGATGGAGGTAATGGTTGCTCAACAATATGAATGTACTTAATACCACTGAACAATGCCCTTAAAAATAGTTAGTTGGTAAATTTTATGTGTATTTTATTATTTATAATTAAAAATAATCATACAACAACAAAAAGTCTTTGATGGTTTCCCTTTGTACCTAGAATAAAAATCCTGACTCTTTCACTGAGGCCTCGAGACCCTGTGTACCATTTCTCTGAGTTATCTAGCATCAGTCTCTTCCTTGGCTCTGCTTGCTATTACTCCAACATACTGTTTGTCCCTGCCTCTGGCCTTTGCCCTTGCCTTTGTCTCCTCCAGGACTGTTCGCCCCTCAGATCCTCTCATATGTTCTAGAACTTTCTGACTCCCCTCCTAGTGTTGCTGTCCTCTGCCTCTGTTGACCCAATGATATCAGTCTGTCATGTTTCATTTCTTCATAACTTTTGCCACATTTAAGTTTGGCTAATCTTTGTTTTGAGCTTCCCTGATGGCTCCACAAGTAATGAGTCCACCTGCAATGCAGGAGACACAGGGGACATGGGTTCAATCCCTGGGTTGGGAAGATCCCCTGGAGAAGGAAATGGCAATCCACTCCAGTATTCTTGCCTGGAAAATCCCATGTCAGAGGAGCCTGGTGTACACTCCAAAGTGTCATAAACAGTTCAGTTCAGTCACTCAGTCGTGTCCAACTCTTTGTGACCCCATCAACCACAGCACGCCAGGCTTCCCTCTCCGTCACTGACTCCCGGAGTTTACTCAAACTCATGTCCATCGAATCGGTGATGCCATCCAACCATCTCATCCTCTGTCGAACCCTTCTCCTCCCGCCTTCAATCTTTTCCAGTATCAGGGTCTTTTCAGATGAGTCATTTCTTCCCATCAGGTGGCCAAAATATTGGAGTTTCAGCTTTAGCATCAATCCTTCCGGTGAATATTCAGGACTGATTTCCTTTAGGATGGACTGGTTGGATCTCCTTGCAGTCCAAGGGACTCTCAAGAGTCTTCTCCAACACCACAGGTCAAAAGCATCAATTCTTTGGCGCTCAGCTTTCTTTATAGTCCAACTCTCACATCCATACATGACTAATGGAAAAACCATCCCTTTGACTAGATGGACCTTTGTTGGCAAAGTAATGTCTCTGCTTTTTAATATGCTGTCTAGGTTGGTCATAACTTTTCTTCCAAGGAGCAAGCGTCTTTTAATTTCATGGCTGCAGTCACCATCTGCAGTGATTTTGGGGCCCCCCAAAAATAAAGTCAGCCACTCTTTCCACTGTTTCCCCATCTATTTGCCATGAAGTGATGGGACCAGATTCCATGATCTTAGTTTTCTGAATGTTGAGTTTTAAGCCAACTTTTTCACTCTCCTCTTTCATTTTCATCAAGAGGCTCTTCAGTTCTTTGCTTTCTGCCATAAGGGTGGTGTCATCTGCATATCTGAGGTTATTCATATTCATTTCTGTGGAACACTGCAATCCTGGATTAGGCTGGATAAATAAATTGTACGGGGATGACAGAGAATGAGATGGTTGGATGGTATTGCTGAGTTTGAACAATTCTGGGAGATGGTGAAGGACAGCAAAGTGTAGCATGCTGCAGTCCTTGGGGTTGCAAAGAATTGGAGACAACTTAGTGACTGAACAACAACAAAATCCAGAAATAGAAAGCACAATGATTTAATTTAATCTTACTGTTGGTTACTTTTCTTATACACACTTTTTTTTTGAGGATCATTTGTTTTTTTTCCTTTTATGGGCTTATCTGTATATTTTGTGGGTGTGTGCTCTTAATTATGTTCTGATTTGTAATGGAAAAGACCAGTACGGTTTTTGTTCTCTCCAGGAGTTGTTAATCCACATGACCTACCCACCTACTCTGGGTACTATCTCCTTTCCCTGATAAGACACCATACTCTATTCCCATCCCCAACCAGACTGAACCTGTTACTGCTAATTCTGGCTTGTCTCAAAGATGAGGTATTTGAGGTCAGTTGATTTCCGACACTTGCTCTTATGATTCTTGGTTACTGCCTATAAGAGAAATGCCTTTCTAGGCATCCCAGCCTTTCTGTTGTCTCCTCCTCCTGTTAACTGCACTTCCGCTCTGTCTTTTATTCTTTGAAGCCCTCTTCCACTGTGTTCAAACTCTATCATATCCTCATGCCTTCACCTGCCAAAACTAACTGAGTCATGGCTCTTCCCCATCCCATGCCTGTATATCCGTTATAAGAAAGTTCATCCATCGAGCCATTCAACAAATACTTTCATGTCTGACATACTCCAGATATCATCTCAGGTGCTGGAGAAGGAGCAACACACAAAACAGAAAAAGATCCTGTTTACCTTGAGGAGCTTATATTCCAGAGTGTTATTAGGGAGTGAGGGGGAATCAGATAACAAATAAATATAGAACATTGGTGAAATATGTAAAAATAATGACAACAAGTGCTACAGGGGAAAATAAAGCAACAAAGACAGGGTAGTCCATGTTGGTGGGGTGATGAAGGTGACATTTTAGCAGAGATCCAAAAGAAGCAAAGGCGTAGCCGTGGCAAGTGTCTGCAAGAAGAGAGTTCCACACTGTTGGGATAGTGGTTTCAGATGTTCTTGGAGTGTTCAAGAAAGGACCAGCAGCCCAGTGTGGCTGATGCCCTCCGTGTGAGAGGATAGGTGAGAAAAGAAGAGGTCAGAGAGGTAGTCAAGGCCACTTCGGACCTTGGAGGCCATTATAGGAACTTTGACTCAGTGCGAGTGAGGTAGAAGACGTTGGTGCATTTTAAGCAGAGAAGTGACTTGAGGGTTTTCATTTAATTTTGTTTTTTTCTTCAGTGTGTTAAGTACGTTGAAGAGGAACAAAGGTGAAATAAGGGAGACCAGCTGAGAAACTATTGCAGTCATTTAGATAAGGGAGGACCACTATTAAATGAAAAGTGACTTGGATTCCAGAATTTATTTAGAAGGGTGTTGTCAGGATTTGCTGGTGGATTTGATGTAGGGGTAAGAGGAATGGAGGATTTTTTTTTTTTTTTTGTACTCTGAATTACTCCGTGTTTGGATGAACTGGCCAGAATTCCACTCTCTTGCCATTGCCACATCTGAAGCAGACTACCTTTTTCATTTTCATGTGTGAATAGAACACAATGCTCCTTTTTTGGATGCTTCCCCCTCCAGCTTTACTGTCTCTGCTGTTCTTAACCCACTTTGTCCATCACTTCCCCTCCTGAGTCTCACATGCTTTGGACTTTGGCATCTGACTTGTTTGGCATCTCCCCATCAGCTGTTGCTCTGGGAAACTTCAGAACCCTTTCAGAAGCCAACTTAGGAGTAGCCTTCTCAGAAAAGTTCATTGACCCAACTGAGATAAGCTCTACCACACTGAAACTGCCTGCTTTCATAGCCTATCTCTGGGACTTTTAACCTGGATATGTGCCGAGAAAAACATTATCAGTTCTAAAAGCCCTCCTTCAAACCATAGTCTCTGGTTTATCAGCTCTCTTACACCTCCCCTTCTTTATTTTTTCCTTCCAGTTTTATTGAGATACAATTGATGTACATAAACTCTGTATAAGTTTACAGTATAATTATTTGACTTATACATCCTGAAATGACGACCTCAGTAAGTTTAGGGAGCTTTTCAGTGAACTTTAGTAAACTTTGCAGAACAAATCTGAAATTTGGAGGTGAGACTCCGGCATCAGTAGTTCTTAATGTTCTCCATCATCTCATAGTTACAAAATTAAAAAAATAAATTGTTTTACCTTGTGATGAGAACTCTTAGGGTTTACTCTTGTGACAACTTTCCTATATATATAACATACAGCAGTGTTAACTATATTTATCATGTTGTGTTACATCCCTAGTTCTTATCTATCTTATAACCAGATGTTTGTACCTTTGATTGCCTTTATCCAATACCCTCTCCTTACATCCCTTGCCTCTGGTAACCACAAATATGATCTCTTTTTCTATGACTTTGTTTTTGAAATACAATTGACCTGCAACACTATGTTAGTTCCTGGTACAGCATAGTGATTTGATATTTCCATACATTTCAAAATGATCACTGTGGTAAGTCTAGTTACCATCTATTATCTATTATCATGTAAAGAATTACTGACAATTTCCCTCACAGAGTATCTTTCATACCCATCACTCATTTATTTTGTAACTGCAAGTTAACCTCTTAACCTCCTTTACCTATTTCTCTCCTCCCCTCACCCTTCCCCTTCGGTACTCATAGTGTGAGTGCTAAGTCGCTTCAGTCTTGTTTGACTCTTAGGAACCCTATAGACTGTAACCCACCAGGCTCCTCTGTCCCTGGGATTCTCCAGGCAAGAATACTGGAGTGGGCTGCCACACCTTCCTCCAGGGTATCTTCCTGGCTCAGGGATCGAACCTGCATCTCTTATGTCTCCTGAATTGGCAGACGGGTTCTTTACCACTAGCACCACCTGAGAAGCCCTTTTACTCTCAGAAAGACCTTCATTTTCCCTTAGTCTTTCAGCTCTCTACTTCTGTGTTTGTCTGGCAAATCCCTAACTCCAAATTAACCCCATAGTCTTCTTCTGAACATATACCAGGCAGCTGAACAGTATTGCAGAAAGCTGGGTAAAAAGGTAAACTGATAATCTATTAATGTATAGTTTCCAGACTCAGTTATACTCTGAGCAACATTATTTAATCTTTTCACTCAGTGACTCTCAACCTTGGCTGCATAACAGAATCTTCTTGGAACTTTTGAAAAATCTCAACACCTGGGCTGTCTAGGCCAATTAAATCTGAAATTTCAGGGTGGGTCTCCAGCACTCTTAATGTCCTCTGGGTGATTCTGGTATGCAACTGAGATTGAGAAGCACTGCTTTCAACTTGTCCTTAAACAAAATCTACTCCCCACAAAATCTCTTTCTTTCACTACCCCCCAAAACCCTCCTCCCTAACCCTATTTTATCTCACTAATCAACCTCACCTCCTACCTTGCTAGAAAAATTGAAGCTTTTGTTGGTGAATCTTTCAATTTTTGGTCCCCATTTAGTCAACTGAACTTTTTAAGCAGTTTATTTATTTTTGGCTGAGTTGGGTCTTCGTTAATGCATATGGGCTTTCTCTAGTTGCGACAAACGGGAGGCTACTCTTCCTTGAGGTGCACAGGTTTCTCATTGCTGTGGCTTCTCTTGTTGCAGAGCACAGGCTCTAGGTATGCGGGCTTTAGTAACGGTGATGTACAGGCATAGTTGTCCCGCAGCACATGGAATCTTCCCAGACCAGGGATCAAACCCATGTCCCCTGCATTGGCAAGTGGATTCTTAACCACTGGACTACCAGTGGTTAAGGACCACTAGGAAGTCCCAGTCAGCTAGGCTTTGAATTGGGGCATGGTTAGTGCCAGGTGTTGTGCTGGGCATTGGGCATAGAGTGGTGGGCAGGATCAGAACAGTCCAGTCCATCCTGGAGCTTTCAGTACAGTGCCGCAGGCAGGCAGGTGAACTAGGCAATATTGGCACATGGTGAGGCAATCCGGTGTCACTGGGGCACACAGGAAAGGCCCTAATTTAGACTTGTGCCAGGAAGGCTTCCTTCCCCCTCATTAATGCATCTATGACCTGTCCTCCTTTCTCTTGCCCTTCCTGGAGGATGGTCTGCCAGACTCACCATCATGCTGGCCTCTGTCTCCATCCCTTCTATTTCTCCTCCACACATTCCTCGGTTGTCCCTCCCTGTTTCTTTCTATTGTTTCTTCCTCCCACTGTAAAAATTCTTAAGGTTTTACCAGAATGATAAAGCTTGGTCTTGCATCTCTTTCCTCTTCTCTAGCCTTCACAAGCTGTCCTTTTTGACTCTTCCTTTTTCATCTTCTTTGTGAGATTTCTTCCCTCAGCTTACCCGTTAAATGATGGTTTCCTCCACTATTTCTCTCATTCATCCATAACTGATTTTAATCACCATCTAGACATATGTGCTGTGTGCTAAGTCACTTCAGTCGTGTCCAGCTCTTTGCGACCCCATGCACTATAGCTCACCAAGATCCTCTGTCCATGGGGATTCTCCAGGCAAGAATACTGGAGTGGATTGCCATGCCCTTCTCCAGGGTCTTCCCAACCCAGGGATCGAACCCACATTTCTTACGTCTCCTGCATTGGCAGGTGGGTTCTTTACCACTAGCACCACCTGGGAAGGAAAGCTTCCCAAATCTGTATCTATCTTCAGCCTTGACCTTCCTCCCGAATGCCTGCGGCCATCTCGACCTGAATGTCCCACAGGCTTGTCACATTGGAATTTATTAATTCCCTGCCTCTTAAACCTATTCCTCTTTCTGTGTTCCTTATCTCCTCTGGTGACACTGTCATGCACATAGTCACCCCAACCAAACCAGTAACTTTACTCACACTACCCTATGTCTATATCCTGTCTGGCGAATCACCAAGCCCTTCCTGAATTGCCTCACAAATTCTTCTTGGCTTTGTTTCTACCGCTGAGGCATGTCAGCAGATCATCTCTGTCCTTGTTTAGGCCTTCCAGCATTTCTCATTGGGATGATTGCAGTTAAATCCTAACTGGTCTCCCTACCTTTAAGGCTCACACCCTGACATTCATCCTTCATCAGGTCCCAAGACTTGTTTGAGAGACATCCTTCAGAGGATGTCTCTGCCTTTGCTAAGGCTTGCACACTGTACTGAGAGGGTGCTTCTGGGGTGAGGGCGCTTCTTGAGGGCAGGGGTCTAGAGGATAGGGCTCCAGCAGAACTGTGTGGTTAAGTTCTTTTATATCATTGTGCTTCAGCATAATATTTTGCCTTTTGAAAGCTTCCCATTGCCTGTACACCATCTTTTCTTGCTCTTTCTCAATTGCACTTCTTATTCAGTGCATACATTACACCCAAAGTGCTCAATTCCTGCCAATCATTAAGAAGTAGCTCAGATCTCATGTCTTTTAGGAGGTCTTCTTATCATTCACATCCTTATTTTTTATTTGCTTAGATTCATGGGACATCTGCATTGTCTCAGGCAGCCAACAGCATCCAACAGCATTCCTGAGTGCATTATTAGAGCAGTGCTCCTTAGATTACCTGTGGTGATAGACCAATTGAATTGTTCTTTGTTTTGGCTCTATCATGGAACAATAAGTAGTCCTGTTGCACATGATAAAATGCAGTTTGCACCACATGTGACTCACCAGATTAATTCAACAACACCCAAACTGGTCTATACCTTGTTCAACAAGTATCACATACTTAAATGTCACTGAAGTGTTAAGTTGCCATAAACATTTCCAAATACTTGCACTTGATTTCCGGACTGACCTCGGACCAGAATGGTAATAAGCCATTTGGACATCAGCACCAGTCCACTGGCCAGTTTTGAGTAGCAATGTACTAGAGAGTTGGCTGTAGATGCTATGGTAGGAGAGAAGACAGTTACACCAGGAACTCAAGAGACTAGACAGAGTAGAGCTACAAGGGGGGCAGAACCCTGTTAGAGAAGGGCAAAATTTTTTTTTAAAGATATGCTTACCAGTTAGGAGAACAAGTCATTTTAGCCACAAGGAGAAATTGGAGCATAGAGAAAGGGAAGGTGGAGTAGGCTGGGACTACAAAGACTAGGATTGTTGTTTTTGTTCAGTTGCTAAGTCCTATCTGACTCTTTGCAACACTGTGGACTGCAGCACAACAGCCTCCCCTATCCAATGATGCTGATAAAGTGCTGCACTCAACATATCAGCAAATTTGGAAAACTCAGCAGTAGCCGTAGGACTGGAAAAGGTCAGTTTTCATTTCAATTCCAAAGAAGGGCAATGCCAAAGAATGTTCAAACCACTGTACAGTTGTACTCATTTCACATGCTGGTAAGTTTATGCTGAAAATCCATCAAGCTAGGATTCAGCAGTATGTGAACCGAGAACTTCCAGGTGTAAAAACTAGGTTTAGAAAAAGCAGTGGAAGCAGAGATCAAAATTGCCAACGTCTATTGGATCACAGAGAAGGCAAGGGAATTCCAGAAAAGCATCTACTTCTGCTTCATTGACTAAAGCCTTTGACTGTGTGGATCACAACAAACTGTGGAAAATTCTTACAGAAATGAGAGTACCTGACCACTTTACCTCTCCCCTGAGAAACTTGTATGCAGGTTAAGGACACCAGTTAGAACCAGACATGAAACAACTTATTGGTTCCAAATTGGGAAAGGAGTATGACAAGACTGTGTGTTGTCACCCTGCTTATTTAACTTACATGCAGAGTATATCATGTGAAATGCCAGGCTGGATGAAGCACAAGCTGGAATGAAGATTGGCGCAAGAAATGTCAACAACCTTAGATATGCAGATGATATCACTCTAATGGCAGAAAGTGAAGAGGAACTAAAGATCTTCTTGATGAGGGTGGAAAAGCTGGCTTAAAACAACATTCAAAAAACTAAGATCATGGCATCTTGTCCCATCACTTCATGGCAAATAAAAGGGGAAAAGGTGGAAACAGTGACAGATTTTCTTTTTTTGGGCTCCAAAATCACTGTAGACAGTGGCTGCAGCCATGAAATTAAAAGACGTTTGCTCCTTGGAAGGAAAGCTATGACAAACCTAGACAGAGTATTTAAAAGCAGAGACATCACTTTGCGGACAAAGGTCCATCTAGTCAAATCTATGGTTTTACCAGTAGTCATGTACGGATATGAGAGGTGGACCACAGAGAAGGCTGAATGTCAAAGAACTGATGCTTTTGAATTATGGTGCTGGAGAAGACTCTTTGCTTGCTTTAACTGCAAGCAGTCTTTGAAACGTTTTGAGCTGGAACGTGGCATGCTCAATTTAATCCTTGGGAAAACAACCCTGGTGAATTGAAAAAAATGGATTTGGGGAAATGGATAGCTAATGAATTGGCAAAGTTTAGAGGTGATTACAGTAATTGAGAGAAGAGATGATAAAGATCAGAAAGTAGCAGTCAGTGGTTTGGGGAAGAAATGAAGGTGAGGGAAAGAGACTTTTAGGAGAAAAATCACTGGGGTGATATAAATTAGAGGTCTTGAAGGGTCAGTGGAGTTTAGGATGACTTTCAGTTTCTGATGATTAGGTTGCTGTTCAGTCGCTGAATCATGTCCCACTCTTTTGCGACCCCGTGGACTGTAACCGTAAGGCTCCTCTGTCCATGGGATTTACCAGACAAGAATATTAGAGTGGGTTTCCATTTCCTTCTCCAGGGTTTTTCCTGACCCAGGGATCAAACCTGGGTCTCTTGCATTGGCAGGCAGTTTCTTTACTGCTGGCCACTAGGGAAGCCAGATGATTAAGGCTGATGATCCAATGAATTCATTGGAAGAGGGTACAATGAAGCACAAGCTGGAATCAAGATTGCTGGGGAAAATATCAATAACCTCAGATATGCAGATGATACCACCCTTATGGCAGAAAGTGAAGAAGAACTAAAGAGCCTCTTGATGAAAGTGAAAGAGGAGAGTGAAAAAATTGCTTAAAACTCAACATTCAGAAAACTAAGATCATGGAATCTGGTCCCATCACTTCATGGCAAATAGATGGGGAAACAGTGGAAACAGTGACAGACTTTATTTTTGGGGGCTCCAAAATCACTGCAGATGGTGACTGCAGCCATGAAATTAAAAGACGCTTGCTCCTTGGAAGAAAAGTTATGGCCAACCTAGACAGCATATTAAAAAGCAGCAACATTACTTTTCCAACACAGGTCCGTCTAGTCAAAGCGATGGTTTTTCCAGTAGTCATGTATGGATGTGAGAGTTGGACCATAAAGAAAGCTGAGTGCTGATGAATTGATGCTTTTGAACTGTGGTGTTGGAGAAGACTCTTGAGAGTCCCTTGGACTGCAAGGAGATCCAACCAGTCCATCCTAAAGAAAATCAGTCCTGAGTATTCATTGGAAGGACTGATGTTGAAGCTGAAACTCCAATACTTTGGCCACCTCATGCAAAGAACTGACTCATTTGAAAAGACCCTGATGCTGGCAAAGATTGAAGGTGGGAGGAAAAGGGTCCGACAGAGGTTGAGATGGTTGAATGGCATCCCCGACTCAATGGACATGACTTTCAATAAAACTCCGGGAGTTGGTGATGGACAGGGAGGCCTGCTGTGCTGCAGTCCACGGGATCACAAAGAGTTGGACACCACTGAGCGACTGAACTGAACTGTGGATACAGAGGAAGGGGAAGGGATTAGAGGAGTGCTAAGTAGAGAAAGGCAATCCCAAAGAATGCTCAAACTACCGCACAATTGCACTCATCTCACACACTAGTAAAGTAATGCTCAAAATTCTCCAAGCCAGGCTTCAGCAATAGGTGAACCGAGAACTTCCAGATATTCAAGCTGGTTTTAGAAAAGGCGGAAGGAACCAGAGATCAAATTGCCAATATCCGCTGGATCATCGGAAAAGCAAGAGAGTTCCAGAAAAACATCTATTTCTGCATTATTGACTAAGCCAAAGCCTTCAACTGTGTGGATCACAATAAACTGTGGAAAATTCTGAAAGAGATGGGAATACCAGACCACCTGACCTGCCTCTTGAGAAACCTGTATGCAGGTCAGGAAGCAACAGTCAGAATTGGACATGGAACAACAGACTGGTTCCAAATAGGAAAAGGAGTACGTCAAGGCTGTATATTGTCACCCTGCTTATTTAACTATATGCAGAGTACATCATGAGAAACGCTGGGCTGGAAGAAGCACAGGCCGGAATCAAGATTGCTGGGAGAAGTATCAATAACCTCAGATATGCAGATGACACCGCCCTTATGGCAGAGAGTGAAGAGGAACTGAAAAGCCTCTTGATGAAAGTGAAAGAGGAGAGTGAAAAAGTTGGCTTAAAGCTCAACATTCAGAAAACTAAGATCATGGCATCTGGTCCCATCACCTCATGGGAAATAGATGGGGAGACAGTGGAAACAGGGTCAGACTTTATTTTTTTGGGCTCCAAAATCACTGCAGATGGTGATTGCAGCCATGAAATTAAAAGACGCTCACTCCTTGGAATGAAAGTGATGACCAACCTAGATAGCATATTAAAAAGCAGAGACATTACTTTGCCAACTAAGGTCCGTCTGGTCAAGGCTATGGTTTTTCCAGTGGTCATGAATGGATGTGAGAGTTGGACTGTGAAGAAAGTTGAGTGCCAAAGAATTGATGCTTTTTTTTTTTTAATTTTTTTTTTTTTTTATTAGTTGGAGGCTAATTACTTCACAACATTTCAGTGGGTTTTGTCATACACTGATATGAATCAGCCATAGAGTTACACGTATTCCCCATCCCGATCCCCCCTCCCACCTCCCTCTCCACCCGATTCCTCTGGGTCTTCCCAGTGCACCAGGCCCAAGCACTTGTCTCATGCATCCCACCTGGGCTGGTCATCTGTTTCACTATAGATAATATACATGCTGTTCTTTCAAAACATCCCACCCTCACCTTCTCCCACAGAGTTCAAAAGTCTGTTCTGTACTTCTGTGTCTCTTTTTCTGTTTTGCATATAGGGTTATCGTTACCATCATTCTAAATTCCATATATATGTGTTAGTATGCTGTAATGTTCTTTATCTTTCTGGCTTACTTCACTCTATATAATGGGCCCCAGTTTCATCCATCTCATTAGAACTGATTCAAATGAATTCTTTTTAACGGCTGAGTAAAATTCCATGGTGTATATGTACCACAGCTTCCTTATCCATTCATCTGCTGATGGGCATCTAGGTTGCTTCCATGTCCTGGCTATTATAAACAGTGCTGCAATGAACATTGGGGTGCACGTGTCTCTTTCAGATCTGGTTTCCTCAGTGTATATGCCCAGAAGTGGGATTGCTGGGTCATATGGCAGTTCTATTTCCAGTTTTTTAAGGAATCTCCACACTGTTCTCCATAGTGGCTGGACTAGTTTGCATTCCCACCAACAGTGTAAGAGGGTTCCCTTTTCTCCACACCCTCTCCAGCATTTATTGCTTGTAGACTTTTGGATAGCAGCCATCCTGACTGGCGTGTAATGGTACCTCATTGTGGTTTTGATTTGCATTTCTCTAATAATGAGTGATGTTGAGCATCTTTTCATGTGTTTGTTAGCCATCTGTATGTCTTCTTTGGAGAAATGTCTGTTTAGTTCTTTGGCCCATTTTTTGATTGGGTCATTTATTTTTCTGGAATTGAGCTTCAGGAGTTGCTTGTATATTTTTGAGATTAATCCTTTGTCTGTTTCTTCATTTGCTGTTATTTTCTCCCAATCTGAGGGCTGTCTTGTCACCTTACTTATAGTTTCCTATGTAGTGCAAAAGCTTTTAAGTTTCATTAGGTCCTATTTGTTTAGTTTTGCTTTTATTTCCAATATTCTGGGAGGTGGGTCATAGAGGATCTTGCTGTGATTTATGTCGGAGAGTGTTTTGCCTATGTTCTCCTCTAGGAGTTTTATAGTTTCTGGTCTTACATTTAGATCTTTAATCCATTTTGAATTTATTTTTGTGTATGGTGTTAGAAAGTGTTCTAGTTTCATTCTTTTACAAGTGGTTGACCAGTTTTCCCAGCACCACTTGTTAAAGAGGTTGTCTTTTTTCCATTGTATATCCTTGCCTCCTTTGTCAAAGATAAGGTGTCCATAGATTCGTGGATTTATCTCTGGGCTTTCTATTCTGTTCCATTGATCTATATTTCTGTCTTTGTGCCAGTACCATACTGTCTTGATGACTGTGGCTTTGTAGTAGAGTCTGAAGTCAGGCAGGTTGATTCCTCCAGTTCCATTCTTCTTTCTCAAGATTACTTTGGCTATTCGAGGTTTTTTGTATTTCCATACAAATTGTGAAATTATTTGTTCTAGTTCTGTGAAAAACACCGTTGGTAGCTTGATAGGGATTGATTGAATCTATAGATTGCTTTGGGTAGAATAGCCATTTTGACAATATTGATTCTTCCAATCCATGAACACGGTATGTTTCTCCATCTGTTTGTGTCCTCTTTGATTTCTTTCATCAGTGTTTTATAGTTTTCTATGTATAGGTCTTTTGTTTCTTTAGGTAGATATACTCCTAAGTATTTTATTCTTTTTGTTGCAGTGGTGAATGGTATTGTTTCCTTAATTTCTCTTTCTGTTTTCTCATTGTTAGTGTATAGGAATGCAAGGGATTTCTGTGTGTTAATTTTATATCCTGCAACTTTACTATATTCATTGATTAGCTCTAGTAATTTTCTGGTAGAGTCTTTAGGGTTTTCTATATAGAGGATCATGTCATCTGCAAACAGTGAGAGTTTTACTTCTTCTTTTCCTATCTGGATTCCTTTTACTTCTTTTTCTGCTCTGATTGCCGTGGCCAAAACTTCCAACACTATGTTGAATAGTAGTGGTGAGAGTGGGCACCCTTGTCTTGTTCCTGATTTCAGGGGAAATGCTTTCAATTTTTCACCATTGAGGGTGATGCTTGCTGTGGGTTTGTCATATATAGCTTTTATTATGTTGAGGTATGTTCCTTCTATTCCTGCTTTCCGGAGAGTTTTAATCATAAATGAGTGTTGAATTTTGTCAAAGGCTTTCTCTGCATCTATTGAGATAATCATATGGTTTTTATCTTTCAATTTGTTAATGTGGTGTATTACACTGATTGATTTGCGGATATTAAAGAATCCTTGCATTCCTGGGATAAAGCCCACTTGGTCATGGTGTATGATTTTTTTAATATGTTGTTGGATTCTGTTTGCTAGAATTTTGTTAAGGATTTTTGCATCTATGTTCATCAGTGATATTGGCCTGTAGTTTTCTTTTCTTGTGGCATCTTTGTCTGGTTTTGGAATTAAGGTGATGGTGGCCTCATAGAATGAGTTTGGAAGTTTACCTTCATCTGCAATTTTCTGGAAGAGTTTGAGTAAGATAAGTGTTAGCTCTTCTCTAAATTTTTGGTAGAATTCAGCTGTGAAGCCATCTGGTCATGGGCTTTTGTTTGCTGGAAGATTTTTGATGACAGTTTCGATTTCCTTGCTTGTGATGGGTCTGTTAAGATCTTCTATTTCTTCCTGGTTCAGTTTTGGAAAGTTATACTTTTCTAAGAATTTGTCCACTTCATCCAAGTTGTCCATTTTATTGGCATAGAGCTGCTGGTAGTAGTCTCTTATGATCCTTTGTATTTCAGTGTTGTCTGTTGTGATCTCTCCATTTTCATTTCTAATTTTGTTAATTTGGTTCTTCTCTCTTTGTTTCTTAATGAGTCTTGCTAATGGTTTGTCAATTTTGTTTATTTTTTCAAAAAACCAGCTTTTAGCTTTGTTGATTTTTGCTATGGTCTCTTTAGTTTCTTTTGCATTTATTTCTGCCCTAATTTTTAAGATTTCTTTCCTTCTGCTCACTCTGGGATTCTTCATTTCTTCCTTCTCTAATTGCTTTAGGTGTAGAGTTAGGTTATTTATTTGGCTTTTTTCTTGTTTCTTGATGTAAGCTTGTAATGCTATGAACCTTCCCCTTAGCACTGCTTTTACAGTGTCCCATAGGTTTTGGGTTGTTGTGTTTTCATTTTCACTCATTTCTATACATATTTTGATTTCTTTTTTGATTTCTTTTATGATTTGTTGGTTATTCAGAAGCGTGTTATTTAGCCTCCATATGTTTGAAGTTTTAACAATTTTTTTCCTGTAATTGAGATCTAATCTTACTGCACTGTGGTTAGAAAAGATGACTGGAATGATTTCAATTTTTTTGAATTTTCCAAGACCAGATTTATGGCCCAGGATGTGATCTATTCTGGAGAATGTTCCGTGTGCACTTGAGAAAAAGGTGAAGTTGATTGTTTTGGGGTGAAATGTCCTATAGATATCAATTAGGTCTAGCTGGTCCATTGTGTCATTTAAGGTTTGTATTTCCTTGTTAATTTTCTGTTTAGTTGATCTATCCATAGTTGTGAGTGGGGTATTAAAGTCTCCCACTATTATTGTGTTATTATTAATTTCCTTTTTCACACTCGTTAGCGTTTGCCGTACATATTGCGGTGCTCCTATGTTGGGTGCATATATATTTATAATTGTTATATCTTCTTCTTGGATTGACCCTTTGATCATTATGTAGTGTCCTTCTTTGTCTCTTTTCACATCCTTTATTTGAAAGTCTATTTTATCTGATATGAGTATTGCGAGAGCTAATCAATGAATTTAGTAAAGTTGCAGGATATAAAATTAACACACAGAAATCCCTTGCATTCCTATATACTAACAATGAGAAAACAGAAAGAGAAATTAAGGAAACAATACCATTCACCACTGCAACAAAAAGAATAAAATACTTAGGAGTATGTCTACCTAAAGAAACAAAAGACCTATACATAGAAAACTATAAAACACTGATGAAAGAAATCAAAGAGGACACAAACAGATGGAGAAACATACCGTGTTCATGGATTGGAAGAATCAATATTGTCAAAATGGCTATTCTACCCAAAGCAATCTATAGATTCAATCAATCCCTATCAAGCTACCAACGGTGTTTTTCACAGAACTAGAACAAATAATTTCACAATTTGTATGGAAATACAAAAAACCTCGAATAGCCAAAGTAATCTTGAGAAAGAAGAATGGAACTGGAGGAATCAACCTGCCTGACTTCAGACTCTACTACAAAGCCACAGTCATCAAGACAGTATGGTACTGGCACAAAGACAGAAATATAGATCAATGGAACAGAATAGAAAGCCCAGAGATAAATCCACGAATCTATGGACACCTTATCTTTGACAAAGGAGGCAAGGATATACAATGGAAAAAAGACAACCTCTTTAACAAGTGGTGCTGGGAAAACTGGTCAACCACTTGTAAAAGAATGAAACTAGAACACTTTCTAACACCATACACAAAAATAAATTCAAAATGGATTAAAGATCTAAATGTAAGACCAGAAACTATAAAACTCCTAGAGGAGAACATAGGCAAAACACTCTCCGACATAAATCACAGCAAGATCCTCTATGACCCACCTCCCAGAATATTGGAAATAAAAGCAAAACTAAACAAATAGGACCTAATGAAACTTAAAAGCTTTTGCACTACATAGGAAACTATAAGTAAGGTGACAAGACAGCCCTCAGATTGGGAGAAAATAACAGCAAATGAAGAAACAGACAAAGGATTAATCTCAAAAATATACAAGCAACTCCTGAAGCTCAATTCCAGAAAAATAAATGACCCAATCAAAAAATGGGCCAAAGAACTAAACAGACATTTCTCCAAAGAAGACATACAGATGGCTAACAAACACATGAAAAGATGCTCAACATCACTCATTATTAGAGAAATGCAAATCAAAACCACAATGAGGTACCATTACACGCCAGTCAGGATGGCTGCTATCCAAAAGTCTACAAGCAATAAATGCTGGAGAGGGTGTGGAGAAAAGGGAACCCTCTTACACTGTTGGTGGGAATGCAAACTAGTCCAGCCACTATGGAGAACAGTGTGGAGATTCCTTAAAAAACTGGAAATAGAACTGCCATATGACCCAGCAATCCCACTTCTGGGCATATACACTGAGGAAACCAGATCTGAAAGAGACACGTGCACCCCAATGTTCATTGCAGCACTGTTTATAATAGCCAGGACATGGAAGCAACCTAGATGCCCATCAGCAGATGAATGGATAAGGAAGCTGTGGTACATATACACCATGGAATTTTACTCAGCCGTTAAAAAGAATTCATTTGAATCAGTTCTAATGAGATGGATGAAACTGGGGCCCATTATATAGAGTGAAGTAAGCCAGAAAGATAAAGAACATTACAGCATACTAACACATATATATGGAATTTAGAATGATGGTAACGATAACCCTATATGCAAAACAGAAAAAGAGACACAGAAGTACAGAACAGACTTTTGAACTCTGTGGGAGAAGGTGAGGGTGGGATGTTTTGAAAGAACAGCATGTATATTATCTATAGTGAAACAGATGACCAGCCCAGGTGGGATGCATGAGACAAGTGCTTGGGCCTGGTGCACTGGGAAGACCCAGAGGAATCGGGTGGAGAGGGAGGTGGGAGGGGGGATCGGGATGGGGAATACGTGTAACTCTATGGCTGATTCATATCAGTGTATGACAAAACCCACTGAAATGTTGTGAAGTAATTAGCCTCCAACTAATAAAAAAAAAAACAAAACTGACATCACTTCTAGGCTGCAACATAATTCCATTGTTCCCTCTTACCTTAGCAAACCTAAGTCACCATTTTTAGTTCTTGCTTTCCAATGAAAAGGCTAAGCAAAGACAGATAACTTTTCCAAGGTTTTTCTGGTTTCACTCTGAACAATGCTAAAGGAAAAACAAAATACTCATCTGCTTATTGAGTTATCTGAATTTAAGGAGTAGATTTAGATAATTCTTAAATTATTTCCCAGTTCTGTGATTCTAGATATATGTTTTTTATCTTGCTACTTGTTTTCCATAGTTTTATGTGCCTATATAGGAGAGAGTGAACAAAAGCATTTAAAGAATGACAAGTATTTATATGTGGGTTATTTAGAGGCAAAACATGCTAGAAATTCTTTAATCTGATTAAAATCACGTCTGTTAGGGGAAGTCCCATAGGCTGATTATTGTGTAATATAATGCTGCTGCTGCTGCTACTGCTGCTAAGTTGCTTCAGTCATGTCCGACTCTGTGCGACCCCATAGACGTCAGCCTACCAGTCTCCTTTGTCCTAAGGATTCTCCAGGCAAGAATACTGGAGTGGGTTGCCATTTCCTTCTCCAATAGCAGTCTTGATTTCAGTTCATTACATTAGCTTGCCAGGATATATTTTAAGTTGTTCAGTTGCTAAGTTATGTCTGACTCGTTGGAACCTCATGGACGGTAGCACGCCAGTCTCCTATGCCCTCTACTATCTCCTGGAATTTGCTCACATTCATGTCCATTGAGTCAGTGATGCTATCTAACCATCTCATCCTCTATTGCCCTTTTTCCTTTTGCCTTCAATCTTGCCCAGGTTCAGGATCTTTTCCTATGAGTTGGCTCTTTGAATAAGTTGGCCAAAATATTGGAGCTTCAGCATCAGCAACTGTCCTTCCAATGAATATTGAGGATGGGTTTCCTTTAGGATTGACTGATTTGATCTCCTTGCTGTCCAAGGGACTCTCAAGTGTCTTCTCTGGCACCACTTTTGAAAGCATCAATTCTTTGGCATTCAGTCTTCTTTATGGTCCAACTCTCACATCTGTACATGACTACTGGAAAAACCATAGCTTTGACTATGTGGACCTTTGTTGGCAAAGTGATGTCTCTGCTTTTTAATATACTTTGGCTTCGCAGGTAAAGAACCTGCCTGCCAATACAGATTAGACATAAAACACATAGGTTTGATCCCTCGGTCGGGAAGATCCCTGGAGAAGGAAATAGCAGTTCATTCCAGTATTCTTGCCTGGAGAATACCGTGGACAGAGGAGCCCGGTGGGCTGTAGTTCACTGGGTCGCACACAGTCGGACATGACTGAAGCGACTTGGCACGGTACAGGTTTGTCAAAGCTTTCCTTCCAAGAAGCAAGCATCTTTTAATTTCATGGCTGCAGTCACCATCCGCAGTGATTTTGGAACCCAAGAAAAGGAAATCTGTCACTGCTTCCACTTTTCCCCCCTCTATTTGCCATGAAGTGCTGGGACCGGATGCCTTGATCTTAGTTTTTTAATGTTGGAGTTTCAAGCCAACTTTTAAAAGGCCACCACTTAAAATTCTCTATGTGCTTTGAGTTCAAAGTTATCAATTCACACACCCTATATGGTCCACTTAAAATTTCTGTTAGTTTCAGTGTAATGCTTGAGATGCTTTCCATGGGATAGAGCTTTAAGGAGAGGTAAAGCAGGTGAGTCTCCAGCTCTGAATTTTCCTCCTACTGTTAAGAATTATCACTGTAGCAAAGTAAGGTCTTCCAGATGATGAGAACTTCCAGAACGGCCCAGTTCTCTTCGAAGTCGTGTCTGTGTGTGGGCTCTATGGATGGTCCTCACGCTGGCTAATTTTGATATCTAGATACAGAAGTCATTTCATGTGTTTGGTAGTGGAGAGTATATTCTTAGGGTCTAGTGAGCCATACCCAAGGCTAGCCATACCTAAGAAACTGGTTCATAAACTAGAATTCCAAGTCATTCATTTAAAATTGGTCATATATATAGACAAAACCAATATTGAGTAAATGTGCAAGTGGATAATCCTGCTCAGGAGATCCAGGTCTACGTGAGAAGATTGCTAGAATTAGAGCAAATATGTCCGATTCCATTCTCCTCTCTAGAGATGATTCTTTCTTTTAAATCCTTCATTCACAAGACCCTTCTTTGTAGGGCTGAGAAACCTAGTGAATGCTTTACCAACTGTGTTGTTGAGACTTTGAGGGTACCTCTGTTGTTCAGTTTGCATTCAGTTTTACATCACCTTCACTAATTTAAACAGAACTATCACAACCTTCAGGCATACATACTTTGGAGATATCAAAGGTTTGGATCCAGACTACCCCAATAAAGTGAGTATGGAAATAAGTCACATAAATATTTTTGTTTCCCAGTATATATAAAAATTAGGTAACATCATAGATCACTGATCTCAGATCACTGTAAAAAAAAATACAATAATAACTCAAAAATTTGAAATATTGCAAGAATTGCCAAAAGTGGCATAGAGACACAGAGTGAACCAACACTGTTGGAAAAATGGCACCAACAGACTTGCTTAATGCAGGATTGCCACAAAACTTTTTGTGAAAAACACAATATCTGTGAAGCAAGATAGAATTTATGATGATGTGACAAGGTATACCTGTATTTTGATGAACTGCTAGACTTTTTTCCACAGTAGCTGCACCGTTTTACAATTCCAGCAACAATGTATGATCATTCCTCTTCTTCCCTGGTTATTGTTGGTCTTTTTGATGACCGCCATCCTAGTGGCTATAAAGTGATTCTCTGGTCCACTTATGTATCCCCAGGATAATCCTGGACCTGCTTATGGTCTTAGTAAATGTTGGTTGACTGGCTAAGTTTGTTTTGACATCTTGTGTCTCTTACGACACTGGAAAGCTGTGTGCTGCGGTGAATAGGCACAGACCAGAGTCCTGTTGAACTTTGAATACCTGCTCTGTAACATAATAACTGTGTGATTAGGGACAAGTCTCTTAAGCCTCAGTTTCCTTATCTGTGACATTAAGATTGCTGTTGTTGTCCAGTCCCTAAGTCATGTCCAACTCTTTGTGACCCTGCGCACTGTAGCCCACCACGTTTCTCTGTCCTTCACTCTCTCCTGGAGTTTGCTTAAATTCGTCGGTGATTTACGAATTTGCTTAAATTCACCATTGGGTTGGTGATGCTTTCTAGCCATCTCACTCTCTGCCTCCCCGTTTAGATAATGATACCTTTTCCCTAGAGTTGATATGAGGGTTAAGTATTGAATAGATAATGTGAGTGAGATACCTAGCATAGGACTTGACCCAGAGCCCTTGATAAGTGGGCAATTGTTATTCTCTTGGATAACATGGGTAGCAGCTTACCCTACTCCTGTGCCTCAAGAAATAGAAGCAACAGTTGATTTCAGATACACCTAATTGTACTGCTAGTGGTAAGCTGGGTCAGCTCCCCTTCTTTATTAAAAACTCCCTACAAATCTACTCTCAGAATCTGTTAACACTTCTTCAGTTTTTGAGCAAAAACAACTGAGGTCTGATGAGATAGTTGATTGTCATTTGTGGTTTTGCTTCTTCCTTGGGAATTTCTCCTTAATCTTTAACCGACCCATTTCTAGATTTGCTTGCTTCTATCAACTCATTGTTAAAAGGGCATTCCTTTCAGAAGCACCGGTTTTAAAAACTTTAATAAAAGCAGCTTTTTAATTGCAAAAATCCCTGATAATGAGGATTCCAGTTTGGCATGAGTTGATTAGGACAAAAGTGTTTCTGACCTTTGTCAGAGAAGTTGTTTTAACAGAACTTGTTGCCACCTTGCTTCTGAACCTCTAGGTTAATTTATGAAAGCAAAGGAACTGCTTTCATCTGAGACGCTCCGTGGCAGAGTTCACTCGGCAGGAAGCGTTTGTCCTTACAAATCTCATACTTAGTGGTTACAAGGGAGACCTTGGTATTTTGTCTTACTTGTTTGTGCTTTATGGTGATTTCATGATTGGTTCAGTGTTTTCACCTGAGAGTAAGTCTGTACAGTAAGTAAATGTGACACACTTGCCCTTAAGGATATTCATTATTCAGCCTCAATCTGTCCAGGCATTTAAGTTTTTTTTTTTCATTTGTTTGTTTATTTTGGCTGCACTGGGTCTTCTTTGTTGCACATGGAGCTTTCTCTAGGTGTGATGAGCTGGGACTACTCTCCAGCTGTGGTGCCTGGGCTTCTTACCGCGGTGTCTTCTATCGTTGCAGATCACAGCTCTAGGGCACGCGGGCTTCAGTGATGGGGCGCGCGGGCTCAGCGGCTGCGGCTCACGGACGCCAGGGTGCAGGCTCAGTAGCTGTGGCACTTGGGCTCAGCTGCTCCACAGTGTGTGGGGTCTTCCTGGACAAAGGGTCAAACTAGTGTCCCTTGCATTGCAAGGTGCATTCTTAACCACCGGATCACCAGGGAAGTCCTAACTTTGTCAAGTTGTATCTGCCTCTTCCCCCACTTTACAAATCCTTGTGTGCTGTACACCTAGACTAATGGTCTTTTAACAAGCATCCGCTAAGTTTCTAAGTCCGCATTTCTGTTAGCAGAAAACATGTGATAGGAGCAAAACCAAACAGTTGACCACTTCTGAGGTTAAGAGGGAGGAGAGAGGACAGGTGGAAAATAGCTTTCTGGAAAGAGAGAGAGAAAGAGAGAGATTTTAACCTTTAGAGTAGTAGGGAGTGATGAGAAGTGAATTTGAATGGGGAGGGCGGAATCAGATAATGGAGCTGAGAACGTGGGACTTGATATGATTTATAATGAGGAGTCACTATAGGTTCTTCAGAAGGGAGAAAATATATCAATAATAGGCTGATTTTTTTTTCTGGTACTAATTCTACCCTAAACATGAATCTAAAGGAATTAAAAGTGGAGGCAGGAGTTGTCCTCACACAACTGCAGTAACACAAGGTGAAGTGGAGTTTGGGTTATTAGTGTGAAAAAGGCGGAGAAAGCTTTCATCTAAAAAGAAAACTCACAGTAACCTGTAGCAGTTTGCAAGTTAGAGGTGAAAGAACACAGTCAAAGATGAGTCTGGTGTTTTATACCAGAGAAAAATCAAGCCATTAACATTAACATTGGATAAAGAAGCCAATTGGTAGAACATAGAAGTTGGACAAGGTGAGTTTCTTTTGGGATTAGTTAACACAGTGGAACGTCCAAGTTATAATGTTTATGGGCAGTTGCAAAATAGTGGCTCCTGGCATGCGTGAAAGGTTAGAGCAGAATGTAGATTTGGAAGTCATTACCAAATGACTTACAGTAGGAAGAAGAGCAGGTGGAAAACAAGACAGATTGCCCCACTGCAGGAATGTAAAGAAAGGAACCTGCAGAACCAAATGAAAAAGAACTGACTGGTAGAAAGGCATGAGGCGGTAGAAAGGCATGCTGTGTTCTGAAAACCAAGGTCAGGGTTTCAGGAAGAAGCCAGAATTGTGGGATGGCAAGGAAATGAGTATAGGTAAGAACTCATGAAAAGCCTTTGGGTTTAGCAAAAGGGGACTCTCTTACCTTTTTGCATTGCACCTGTGAGTGAGGACACCTTTAAGCAAGAGGGACAGTTAACTGAGGATAGTCACATCCTTTAGTCCATGAAGCACCCTTTAGAGACAGTAGGATCCAGAATCTTCACCATGATGAATTACAGTATGTCAGATCTACTCAGGAACAGTCCCTCTTTCTTATCATATACCCAGCCCTTATTTTTTCCATTTGGCTTATGGTCCAGCATGGCCAGGGGCTTGTTGCTGTGGTTATTGATTTACCAACAGAGGCTTCAACCAGTTAAATCACAACACATGTCTTATGATGAAAATTAAATGTATACCAGATAATAAGTTTGGCTGTATTGTCAAACTTAGTGGCAAGGCTCATTTTGCTTCTCTGTGCTCCTCCCTTTCAAGTTTTTATTGTTTATATTTCTCATTTTTCCTTTTTTCTAGAACTTGTGTGAGATTAATATTGAGATTAGTTAAATAGAGAAGCATAACCAGAAGAGAGTAAAGGAGAGCTAGGGTCGTTCAAAGGGTAGGATGACAGTCATGACTGGGAAGGGATTTTCAGACTAATGAAAAGAGACTGCATTGTTACTGTCCTCAGCTTTCCAAGAACTCCATGAATGAGGTTTGACTGAGATGTAAGATCAACACACTTGATCTTACATGCTGCTGCTGCTGCTGCTAAGTCGCTTCAGTCATGTCTGATTCTGTGCGACCCCATAGACGGCAGCCACCAAGCTCCCCCGTCCCTGGGATTCTCCAGGCAAGAACACTGGAGTGGGTTGCTCTTACATAAGTTAAGGTTATATTCCTAAATTTTATTTGGAGGAATCACAAACTCTCCACCTCAAAATTAGCTAAAGCTAATTTAGCATATTGTATATATACTAAATATACATACTATACAATACATAATATTATTGTTGTTTAATTGCTCAGTTGTGTGTGACCCCATGGACTATAGCCTGCCAGGCTGCTTTGTCCATGGATTTCCTAGGCAAGAATACTGGAGTGGGTTGCTATTTCCTTCTCCAGGGGATCTTCCTGACCCAGGGATCAAACCCGCGTTCCTGCATTGCAGGTGGATTCTTTACCACTGAGCCACCTGGGAAGCCCAAATAATAATATTTTTAAACATATATAATATAAATATAGAATATATACATATATATTATACTATAATTTAAATGTTCCTGTCTTCCTTTAAGCCATGAGAATTTCATTAAATGGTCACAATTCAAATGAGTGAAATACAAGTAATCTTATTTCTAGAGTTAAAAAGAGAAAAAAAAGTACAATTGACCTTTAATGAAAATAACATTCCTCAAGTTTTTCAGAATCAAATTCCATTAAAGGAAATCTTTTGAAAGATCAAGTATAACCTCTCAGAAAAAGGCAAAAGGCACAAGTAAATCCAATTAAACTGTAAGTAACTGAGAAGTTGACCTTGTCATGTGAGTTATTTACAGATAAATATGCCTCATTTCCTTATAATTGAACTTAATTTGAAGTTAAGAACCCTGGACCTTCCTGCTAGCCAGTGCAACAAAGTGTCAACATTAGCTGTGATCATTTACTTGATTGATTGATTGATTGATTCATACCATGGACATTTATTTCTTGCCTTCCCTCCCCTGGTTTAGTTCTGTGTGAGATGTAAATTTGTACATGACACCCCTCTCACTACTCCACGAGAACTTGCTAGAGTTTTAAGTGATGCAATACATGTCTACAGATAAAATGTAGTGTGATAACTACCAAATATAGAGGTACAGTACAAGCAAGATTGAGAAGCAGAATAACTGACAACAGTGAAGCATGAATGTCCAGTCTACCAGACAGAAAACCACCCATGAAAACTGACCTGGCTATCCCAATGCACCAGAGTCAAATATCAGTATTGGTTATGTATACTGTGCTGTAGGAGTGCATATAATCTGGATAATTCCACAATGGATCCAGCTGAGTAATAATGTATAAAGTGTTATCACTCAGTTGTATTTGACTCTTTGCAATCATAAAAATAACAAGTGTGTGTCCAGCTCTATACTGTCTATATTTATGGATTTATAGTGTGTTATCTGTATCATCAGACTGTGGCAGAAGATAGCCCCAAATAGCAGACATGTAAGAGTCACTAGAAAGTCTTATATGGTGTTGGAAAACATGCTTAACTTATCAATCATGTTTGCTTAAAAAAACAAATAAAAAATCAAGATTAGTCTATCCTGAACACCAGGATGAGCAGAGGGCACTTCGATGGATGGGCTCCCTGTTGGAGCTTCGGTTCCTACTTGAAATGCCACTGAAGAGTGACCTCTTCAAGTCACAATTTCAGCAGATATTGTTTCTCAAAGCTAACCCCTCTTTTTTCCTTGTAGGTTAACAAGTCTTTTGCCTTTTTCAGCCTCATCCTTCCTCCCTCAAGCCATTGTTGTTCAGTCACTTAGTCATGTCCAACTCTTTGTGACGCCATGGACTGCAGCACGCCAGGCTCCCTGTCCTTCCCAACCATTTCATCCTCTGTTGTCCCCTCTTCTCCTGCCCTCAATCTTTCCCAGCATCAGAGTCTTTTCCAATGAGTCAACTCTTCACATCAGGTGGCCACAGTATTGGAGCTTCAGCTTCAGCATCAGTCCTTCACTTTCTGTACTAGGGACTCTTGAGTCTTCTCCAGCACCATAACTCAAAGGCATCAATTCTTTGGTATTCAGCCTTCTTTATGGTCCAACTCTCACATCCATTCATGACTACTGAAAAAACCATAGCTTTACTATACAGACCTTTGTTGGCAAAATGATGTCTTTGCTGTTTAATAAGCTGTCTAGGCTTGTCATAGCTTTCCTTCCAAGGAGCAAGCATCTTAATATCATGGCTACAGTTACCACCCAGAGTGATTTTAGAGCCCAAGAAAATAAAATCTGTCACTGCTTCCACTTTTTCCCCATCAACTTGACATCAAGTGACGAGACCAGATGCCATGATCTAAGTGTTTTGAACATTGAGTTTTAAGCCAGCTTTTTCACTTTCCTCTTTGCCCCTCATCAAGAGGCTCTTTAGTTCCTCTTCTCTCTCTACCGTTAGAGTGGTGTCATCTGTATATCTGAGGTTGATGATACTTCTCCCAGCAATCTTGATTCCAGCTTGGGATTCATCTAGCCTGGTATTTCACATGATGTACTCTGCATATAAGTTAAATCAACAGGATAACAATATACAGCCTTGCCGTGCTCCTTCCCCAATTTTGCATCAGTGCATTGTTCCATGTCCAGTTCTGACTGTTGATTCTTGACCTGCATACAGGTTTCAGAGGAGACAGCCATGTGCTTCCCCAAATGTGCAGGGTCAGGATAAACAATATCAATTACCCTTTAGAAACCACTACACACCCAAACCTTTTTCAATGCTTTATTTAAATATGGAAATGTGATACAGTTCTGGGAGGAGGTGTTTAAGGGGCCTCTGAGAGCATTGGGAAAGCTTTTAAATCTCCTAAAGAGACACAAAGAAAAGACTCTTCTACTACTCTGGAAGAAGGTGTATGAGAATGTGATATTTGGAAGGACAATCACCATCTTTTTCCACAAAAATGACAAAGTAGAAATGAACTAAGTCAGAAGAAATTTTCTTACCTTTGGACTTCTTTTTCTATGTTTCTATGTAACAGCTCTTACTGCTTAGCACTTCGAGTTGTGTTATTTCCAAGTGAAAGCATGATCCTTGATACTATAACATTCCCATTTGAAAAACAGAAATTAGGTGCTTAGTATATTTGGTATTTGTGTTGATCAGTTTTGTTTGCCTAAAAGACAAGGCTTATATTCTAATTTTCTGTAAGTTACTAAGACCTAAGATGTAGCAATAATTTCTCTTTACACAAATGCTTAAGAAACTTATTTCATCCTTGACATAGTTTAAACACCTTACATTTTGGGTGTATATGCTGACTGTAAGATGTTTCAGATTTCACATCTGTCGCAATTATTTTGAATCATCAGAGAAATTGTTTCCATTGTTGATTGCGCTTCCTGTTCCTGCCCTTCTTGACCCAGATATATTATCATATCCAAGTGACATTCATTATTGAATCTTTTATGGTGAATCATGTATTTCTCATACTGTGGATATTGTCATGTCAGAGAATGGTTTATGCAGTATAAAGAAGAAGCTCTTTACAAAAAAAAAAGGAGTTCTTGGTGGGAGGGAAATTCAAGAGAAAGGGAGATATGTATATCTATGGCTGATTCATGTTGATGTATGGAAGAAACCAACACAGTAGTATAAAGCAATTATCTTTCAATTAAAAAGAAATAAAAGGAAAAAAAATGTTCCCAAACCTGGCCCATCTTCAGCGTCTCCCCAGACATACTAATCTTTCTCTAGGTAATTATGACAATCAACCAGGTCTGGCAACCGCTACTTTAAGGGGTAGAGAAGAGAGGAAGTTTGTACTGACCTGATCCCATACATAAATGGTTTCAAATCTCTTTTGACAAAGACAGCCATGTAAGAACAAAATCTCTCAGCAAGTTATAGAAAACTTGTATATCAAGCGAGTTGGAAGAAGGAGTCCTTTGGTCTCCGTATCCTTTGTCTACATGGCCATCTCCTGAGATGTCCAGGGTCCTTCAGGTCTTTGAGCACTAGTCCGTGTAGATCTGCGTTGTTGCTAGCTAACACGACTCTGTCATTTTCTCCAACTCTTCTGCAACACTTCCACGTCCACTGAGGGCACTCAGAAGACTTTATGCTGCCCTTTCACCACACAGAAGACACTCTCCATAGCTGCCTAAGGCCATGTCAGCCACCTACCTGTTCCCTCTCTCCCCAGGCAGCTGAGCCTGATCCCTCACCTCTGTTTCTTTAATCCTACTTGGCATCTCACCAGGGCTTATTGCCTTTTCCCCTGAGATCTGCATGAATTGCTTTCCCTCTGACTCTCCCCTTTCCCAAGCCTGAAACATGCTCTTTCTGTGCTAGGAGGCATGGAAACTCCCAAGGTTTCCTTCCAAATCTCTTGTTTAGGCCCTTGAGTTCTTCTGTATGGCTATGTATCTAAGATTTTATAACTCAGAATCTAGGATTAAACTTTCTGGTTTTTTGCCTTCTCTGTTGTGTTTCATTCCCAAGGCAATTTGCATAATCTAGCTGATTAAGGAAATGCCAAAGAGAAACACAAATCTATATATGAAACATTAAAATAAAAAACAAACCCTGTATGGTAAGCGTAAGGAGTATGATGTGCTTTTTGCTTCTGCTCCATGTGTGTGTGTGTATATACGTATAATTGCAGTACACACACATATATAGTAATTAGCAAAATTGAAAATCTATCCTTTGAAATAATTTTTCACTGAGTCTGTTCACATTCTCAATTTACTTTATTTAAATTTGAATTCATAATAGATGACGAAGAGAAAAAGGATTTAAAATAATACGCTGGGGGCTTTCCTGATGGTCCAGTGGTTAAGAATCTGGGATTCCCCAATGCAGGGGCCAAGGGTTTGATCCCTGGTCCAGGAAGTTCCCACATGCCGTGGAGCAAGTAAGCCCGTGTGCTGCCACAACTGCTCAGCCTGTGTACTGCAACTACTGAAGCCTACGTACCTAGAACCCATGCTCTGCAACAAGAGAAGCCATTGCCATGCAGAGCCCAGGCACCACAACAAAGAGTAGCCCTAGCTTGCTGCAACTAGACAAAACCCACATGCACCATCAAAGGCCTAGCCCAGGCAAAAATAAATAAATCAATCAATCTTAAAAAAATATATGCTGGAAAATACACATCCCACATAGTCACCTCAGGCTACTATACATATATTCCACTAATATTACCATAGTCCTAAACATTTTGGATTTATTCCTTTGCAGTTTACAAACTATAAGTTGAAAATGTTAGTAAATTATGATTAATCCCACCTCCACTTCCCCCATTCTAACTCCACTTATCAAGACGTACCTCAGCTTAATCCACTGACTTTTGAAACCATTCTTAACTTATGATTAGTTTTGGGCATGATTTTTAAAGCAGTAGACAATGACTTTTTTCTTTTAAAGCCAATTAAATGAAATTCTGAAAAACTCTGATGTTGATTTGTAAGTTCAGTTCAGTTCAGTTCAGTTCAGTCGCTCAGTCGTGTCTGACTCTTTGCAACCCCATGAATTGTAAAGAAAAGCTCAAAAGCTGCTTTGAACAGCAGTATCACTGAAATGAATATATAATTGCTGAAGTGATTACCCTGAAGCATTTTATTTCAATGAAAAAATATTGGTAGTTTACTTTATTTATTTTTTTTTTTGGTAGTTTACTTTAAACCAGTCAGATGACTTTACACGCTCGGGGACATTTGATAACTTCTGGAAACCTTTTGATTGTCTCAGCTAGAGAAGGAGTGTTCTTGGCATTTGGTGAGTGGAGGCCAGGGTTGATGCTGAGGATCCTTCATTGCTCAGGACAGCTCCCCATAACTTGTTTGGCAAAAATGTCAATAAAGCTGAGGTTGAAAAACCTGGTTTAAAGAAACAAATGATAACTTTATAGTCTTTCTCACATTTTAATACACTTAAAAGTTTCTGATCCCCTTACCCCAGCCTCAGGCAGGTCAGATGTTTTGTTTTCACCCTGCTGCCCTATTTCTATTACAGACCATCTCTCTGCTTGTACCTTCCTACAGGTCATTTCAGTTTATGTGTCCCTGAGCAGGGTCTGCAGCTAGCCAGATCTGTTCCTGCAGGTTTGTCCCTGATGTCTGACTTCTAAAGCAGAGATCAGTGGGGAGCCCAGTACCTCCCAAATATCAAAAGAGAAAGGGAAAACCATATATCCTTTCTGGGATGACAAGCGTGCCCTGGGAAAGCCAGATGCTGACTTCACCCTCCTTTCCCTCAGGGAGAATGTCCCAATATATTTTGCAAGGTTTGGATAAATCCCTATACATTCAGGTTCACCTGGAAGTGGTTGGCAAAGGTTTTCAATTTCTGGACTCCTGCCAGGTGCTTCCCACCATAGGCAACCCTAAGGTCACAGCCCCATCTAAGTGAATTTCAGAAAGAAGTCCTCAGCAGAGTGCTGCCTTGTGAGTCCTATTGGCAGATCGCAAAGTGATCAGATCCCTCAAATTCATTATGTGCCCTGGTGTTCATATTTATGTGGCTTCAAAGAGTCTCCAGGTAAGCTCTTGGCAGCAGGTACATATATCACATTTGAACTTGAAATCTTTAACTTCAGGTCTAAAGAGGCTAGTCTTTTTGCCTTTTCATACTGTTCATGGGGTTCTCAAGGCAAGAATACTGAAGTGGTTTGCCTTTCCCTTCTCCAGCAGACCACTGTTTTGTCAGAAATCTCCACCGTGACACATTGTCTTGGGTGGCCCTGCACGGCATGGCTCATAGCTTCATTGAGTTACACAAGGCTGTGATCTGTGTGATCATTTTAGTTAGTTTTCTGTGATTGTGGTTTTCATTCTCAAGACTGTGGGATTGTAGTCCTTACTTCTTCTCTCTGCCCTCTGGTGCATGAGGATAAGAGAGTTGTGTAAGCTTCATGATGGGAGGGATTGGCTGTGAGGAAAACTGATGTTTTCGAATTGTGGTGCTAGAGAAGACTCTTAAGAGTCCCTTGGACAGCACAGAGATCAAACCTATTAATCCTAAAGGAAATCAACCCTAACTGTTCATTGGAAGAACTGATGCTGAAGTTGACGCTCTGATACTTTGGCCACCTGATGTGAAGAGCCAACTCATTAGAAAAGACCCCGATGCTGGGAAAGATTGAAGGCAGGAGGAGAAGGGGATGACAGAGGATGAGATGGTTGGGTGGCACCACCGACTCAATGGACATGAGTTTGAACAAGCTCCAGGGCATAGTGAAGGACAGGGAGGCCTGGCGTGCTGCAGTCCCTGGGGTTGCAGAGTCAGACAGGACTTAGTGACTAAACGACAACAAAGGAGCTAGTCTAGGCAGATTAAATCTTTACTTCACCAAATGATCCAGTCATGAAGTGATACTGTCCACAACAAAGAGTGAAATTTACGGTTTGTTGCAGGTGCTGGCCAATGAAATAGAAGCACCAGTTCCCTATCAGTGAGCTCCTGTTTACTCTCATCCTGACACACATATCCAAGGCCTTTGGAGAAGGGCTGAGCTCTGGCAAGGAGGCTTTTTCTCTTCCCTGATAGCACCTGCCTGTCTTTTCCACCTATTATGGAGGTGTGGTCATCTGTCTATTGTTTCTGAGTTTTAAGTCTCTGCTTTACATGCATGAGAACCCTGACTATTCTAGCGTCTCTAGACCTGAAATTTTATGCCACTGAGTATTTTAAATCAGTTATTAAGGCCCTAGATCTGCTATCAGCTATACCTTCACCACATAGAATACGTTTCTCCCCATCTGAATGGTACATTCACTAAAAATCAAAAGTCTGTATTAAAGGGCGGGTGAGGAGGGTGTCTGGGTTAAGAGGGGGAAGGTATGCTTGGCTCTAGTCTGGGGGTTGCACTGTATTTACAGGACAACTCAGGCTGCCCCCAATTCATTTACTAATAACTTTCTAGACTAGACCCCACAATGTAATATTAGCACCAAGTCCATCACTGTGTCAGCTTAAAAGGAAATTCTCAGCAGTTTATTTAGTTCCAACAGGCTAAAGGGATCAGGTTTTCTTTTCATGCCCCATTTTTATACAATGATCCACGTTCCTTTTCGTCTGGTGAGTCCACAAGGGTTAAGGACTGTTGGATAGCAGGTTATCTCCAAGCAAAGGATCAGTGAGAGAGTTCCACTGCGGTGAGCTTGAGCCACCAGGTCCCTTTTCTGTCTCTCCGGTCCTCCCTCACTTGGTGGTGGGTATCTACTTCTGCAAATTCCCCCTCACAGACCTTTCCAGTGTGAGTTACTCCTCTGATGACCTTCTCCCTCTTCCTCCATCTCAATCTTGCATTGTCTTTTAGATTAGAGAAACCAGCTCCGTTTGCTGCCTGTGAGTATTACTGACCTGCATTAGGCTGCTGTGGTCTCTTTGAGGCTTCATGCTTTAATGAGCGCTGGGGAGAGGAAGATGGCCTGTGTGGAGTGAGTAGGGGAAGAAGAGGAGGCAGGGCTTGCCCAGAAAAACAGCTTAATACTTTGAAATGTAAGTCCACCATATGCCCTATAAAATTAGAATCTTTCACTCTGATTCTGAATAATTTAAACAGCGTTATTTTGGCAGTTTAATTAGGAGAACAGTGGGTCGAGGTCTGTTACATCAGTGGTTAAGGTGAGCGGGAAAGGAGCTTTTATCAGTGTCTAAAACATTTCTATCAAAACCACTGAAAAACATCAAGGGAAGAATCATGTATAATTTGTGACATACCAGCTCTAAAAATGAAAGCAGTAGCGTTTTCTCTAGATTTGTTCCATACACTGCCATTCAGCTTGGCCAGATGCTTTCCATTTAAATCGGTACAACTTATCTCTACAAACGATAATATCTGACTTTGATTGAATGTTCATTCCTTATCAGATTCTGTGCTCTAAATTTCATATATATTATCATATAAATTTCATAAATTTTATATATTATCTCATAAATTCTTCCAAACAATTCTATGAGTTTTTTTTTTCCTTTTTTAAAAAAATCTTGGTAGGTTGTAAATTGCCATTTTTCAGATAAGGAAGTTGAACTTTAATTTTGCCCAGGTCACACAGCTAGTCAGTGGTGAGATTCAAACCAAGGTCTTTGTGATCCCAAAGTTTCTGCTCCTACTCCTATATCATACCTTTAGTATAGAAACAATCCACAGGAACACAGTCCAGGCTGACTCTGGCAAAATCCTGGCATCCCCACAGCCAATCTTGGGTCTGAACTCAGCTTGAGGACAGAGGATGTATCAGATCAGAGGTCATGCTGAGATACCATCCTGCATTTGGAGAGCTCCTCTGAAGTGGGCTTCCCAGGTGGCACAAGGGTAAAGAATCCACCTGACAAGGCAGGAAACACAGGTTCGGTCCCTGAGTCAGGGAAGATGCCCTGGAGGAGGAAATGGCAACCCACTCCAGTACTCTTGCCTGGAGAATCCCACGGACAGAAGAGCCTGGCTGGCTGCAGTCCACAGGGTTGCAAAGAGTTGGACACAACTGAAGCAACTTAGCATGCCCTCTTTAATAGACATTTGGCTTGTTTCCAGTCTTTTCCTCTTACTGACTGATACAATGAATAAGCTTGAATATATGTCGTTGTGCATATGTGCATATATCTCTATAGGAGAAGTTTCTAGAAATAGGATTTTTGCCTTAAAAATATGGGTTTATATATATATATGTATATATATATATATATATATTTTTTTTTTACCGATAATGCCAAATTGCCCTCACCAAGGGTAATACTAATTTGCTCGGCCACCAGCAATATGTGAGTTTTCCACAATCCTTCCAACAGAGGGAACACATTTTTGAACTGTGGAAAACTCATACATTGCTGGTGGTGGTGCAAACTTTGGCTAATCTGACTGATAAAATGTTTGGACTTTAACCCATCCAATGCAATAAAATGCAGTATTATAGATTTTTCTTACTATGGTTAAAGTTAAGCACTTTCTATATGCTTAAGAGCCGTTTGCACTTACATTTCTGTGAAATTTGTCTGCTTTATTCTTGGCTTATAGGTGTTTTTCTTATCAGTTTCTAAGCATCCTTAATATATTAGGGAGAGTAGCACTTGTTTGTATTATGAATTGAACATATTTCTTTCTCTTTGTCATTTGCCTTTTTCCTTTTTTCTTCTTGATTTTCATATGCTTAAATTTATTAGTCTTCTTTTATGTCTTATGAACTTTTAAGTCAAATTTAAAAAGTTTTTTCCTACTCCAAGATTATAAAAGTGTCCTCCCTGTTGTCATCCAGTACTTTCATGGTTCTTTCAAAATTTTATTTAAATCTTTGATCTATTAATACTTGGAGTTTATCTTGGTTTATAGTATAATTTTTGTATCCAACTTTTTATTTTCAGATGACTCTCTAGTTGTACCACACCATTTACTCAACAACTGCTGGTAATTCAAGTGCCTACTGGTTTGAGGTGCACATATATCATATACAAAATGTCTTTAAAAATATACATATATATTATATATATAATATAGAATGGCTTTATCTTAGAATACCAGAATAAAGTCTAAATTTTTCTGTTGCAGACCTAGAGGATTTATTTTTTTTTTGTAAAATATACATAATGTGAAATTTACCATTTTAACCATTTTTAACTTAAACCATATAAAGTTCAGTGGCATTAAGTATATTTGCATGTTTTGTGCAACCATCACCACCATCTACCTTCAGAACTTTTTCATCTTCCCACCATATGACTTGAAATCAAACATACTGGTCATTTTATGATGCCCCATTCCTTTGTACGGTGTATGCTGTTTTCAGAGATGTTAAAGTTTGGGAAAGTGTATATCTTAGAATTTATGAAATGTGGTACTAAATTCCCAAACGTTTTTGGTATGTTTCTTAGACGTTATATTCTGTGCCACTGGTTTGCCTCTTCATGTACTAATGTCACACTATTTTAATTACTGAAGATTCAAAGTATCTTTAAATACACAATAGAGCTAGTTTTCCCTCACTGGTCTTCTTTTTCAGAAGACATCCTTTTCCAACTGTTTTTGTCTATCTGTCCAGATAAACTAGGCACCTTCTCTTTGGTTCTTGTAGATCTTCTTTTCCTCCCTCTATGTACCTCTGTTTCATGTAAATTACATAAACTTGAATGCAGAAGAACTTCTTACACCTGAAGATCAGCTAAAAGTCTGGATCAGGGTATCTTTCCTGAAAGTTTATCTTCTTGACTTTGTTCTGGGTTTTTACTTCAACATTGCCATGGGAGGCACAGTCCATTCCTGACCTATTTTGCTGCCATAAAAGGAAGATGGATGCTTCTATGACAGTTCTTAGAATCGCTTACTCCTTTTGTATCATCTGGTACATAGAATATCAGCCTTTTTAAGTGAATTAAGCATTGTCTTTATGATGAAAAGTCTTAAGTGATTGCAGCTGCATCAGGGTTTAATGTGGTTCACTAATGCATTTACCCTCAGTAGGTTTGTTGTTTCGCCAGTTATTCCTATTAAATTTTTAGCATATTTAATATTATATTACTAGAAACTTGGCTTTATTTGCATCCATAGATCATAAACCCATTTTTTTTGTTGTTGTTTGTCAGTAAATCCTGTGGAAAATGGCCTTCAGTGATCTTACATCGAGGACCGTGCGTCTTTATGATAACTGGATCAAAGATGCTGGTAAGTAACCAGATTTCCTAACTGTGGCTCATCCTTCCTCTTTTGGTCAGATTCTCGTACTTAGTAGGATTTCACTGAAACAGAATGAGAGACTTTGCAACTTAACACTCCCTTACAGACACCCCATATATTGATTTTTTCAAATTTTTATTTATTTGGCCACACTGGGTCTTAGTTGTGGCGTGTGGGATCTAGATCTCTGACCAGCAATTGAACCCGGGCACCCACATTGGGAATGAGGAGTCTTAGCCACTGGACCACCAGGGAAATCCCCCTGATTTTCATTTTAATTAGTGAAGAAGTATCAAAAATTTCATTGAAGATGAGTATAAAGATAGAGGTATTAATACATAGATGATGTTATAATATGATGTTTGTAATTGTGAAAATAGCTTTATATCCAGGGAAAGGAATTAGTCAATACATGGTGGTACATCATTGCAACTCAGTAGCCATTAGAAGTGATTTTGGAGGTACTATGCTCTTAGGCTTGATTCTGCCCTAATGCTCTTAAGGGAAATAACAGTTATCACCAATAGTGACTCTCTGTCCAGTAATAACTCTTGAGTGGGAAGGGCCACAGCCCCCAGGAGTGTATCAGAAAGAGGGGGCACTTGCTGGGGTAACCCCTGAGTAATTCTGAAATGCCCATCTTCTCCCATTGCCCATTAAATAAAAAAATCAATGTTATTGAAAGACATTTAATGCCATAGTGAGTGGTTTAAAATTATTAAATGCAAGCAGGTTATAAAAGACTACCTGTATTTCATGTGTGCATACTCAGTGGCTCAGTCATGTCCAACTCTTTTTCAACCCCGTGGACTGTAGCCTGCCAGGTTCCTCTGTCCATGGACTTTTCCAGGCAAACATACTGGAATGGATTGCCATTTCCTATTCCATTTGTGTGGTAGGATTATGGGTAATTTCTGTTTACTTTTCTGTGTCTGTCTACTAGATGTTTGGGGGTTTCTTGTTTTGTCTTTTGTTTGTTTGGCCACAGTGTGCAGTATGAGGGATCTTAGTTCTCAGACCAGGAATTGAACCCTCGCCTTCTGCAGTGCAAGTGTGAAGTCTTAACCACTAGACTGCAAGGGAAGTCCCTGTCTAGATGTTTTTAAACCACATCAATATGTGTTGCTTTTATAGCTGTTATAAAATGTTTTAAACGTAGCATTTTTAAAAGAATAGACAAAGAATCAGAACATTTCAGAGCTGAAATGGACTTAGATATCATCAAAGCTACCTCCTTATGTTGTTGTTGCTCAGTGACCCCATAAACTGGAGCAAGCTAGGCTTCCCTGTCCTTCACTAACTCCCAGAATTTGCTCAAACTCATGTCCATTGAGTCAGTGACGCCATCCAACCATCTCATCCTCTGTTGCTCCTTCTCCTCCTGCCCCCAATCCCTCCCAGCATCAGGGTCTTTTCAAATGAGTCAGCTCTTTGCATCAGGTGGCCAAAGTATTGGAGCTTCGACTTCAGCATCAGTCCTTCCAATGAATATTCAGGGTTGATTTCCTTTAGGATTGACTGGTTTGATCTCCTTGCTGTCCAAGGGACTCTCAAGAGTCTTCTCCAACACCATAGTTTGAAATTATCAGTTCTTCAGCACTCAGCCTTCTTTGTGGTCCAACTCTCACATCTGCACATGACTACTGGAAAAACCATAGCTTTGGCTGTATGGACCTTCCCAACATTATGATCATTTGTCGGCAGAAAGATCAGAACATACATTTTTCTGGTTATGATTGGTGCTCCGGTATTTCACATTTGAATTCCTTTCCACATATTCACCACCATCACCACTTTAGATTACTTTGTTACCTATCACTTAGAAGTCACATATTCACAAAATTCAGGAGGAAAAAGTATCACTTCTTGCTACCTAGCACAGTTGAAATTATATTTCTGTTGTATCAGCAAAGATACAGTGTTTCATGGTTGCTATCTTTCTCAGTGGGCTTCCTAAATGATTCAGTGGTGAAGAACCCACCAGTAATGCCGGAGACCCAGGTTTGATCCCTGGGTTGGGAAAGTCCCCTGGAGAAGGAAGTAGCAACCCACTCCAGTATTCTTGCCTGGGAAATCCCACTGAAAGAAGAGATGGGCAGGCTACAGTCCTTGGGGTCTTAAGAGTCAGGCACAACTTAGCAATTCAACAACAACAAATCTTTCTCAGTAGATTACTAAAAACCAATCTCATTTCACTGAAAAAGGTCCTATAGTTTTGCCCCTGAAGAATGCAAAGGACCTAACTATAAAGGATCCCATAAATAGAGAAGTTTCACTCTGGTGAATGGAGAGTGAAGGGAATTTTTATATATATATTTAATTTTTTCTTATTTTTCAGCTTATGTAATGATACAGAGAATAGATTTTTTTAAAGATCATCTTTCTCTGAAGATTTACAGTAGTTCTCATAAATTCAGTATTTAATTTAAATACTATTTTTGTCTATTGTAATGGGTTTTATTTATTTATTTAAAAATATGAATATTTTAATTTATTTTCAAGGTAGATGTGTAACTTGCTACCTGAACTCTCATGATTTAACCTTGGGAACCAAGTAGATTTGGGTAATGTTTTGAAATAGACATGTTTGGAAGAACAGATCACTTGCTATCCAACTCTTGCTACTCATTATCCCCATTGTAAGAACCCAAGAAAAAAAAAAAAAAGAACCCAAGAGATTCAATTAATCAATATCCTAATTCAAGAGCCAAATAGATTTAGGTGATGATGAATATCTATATAGTGCTCAAAGTATAAAATGTTTTAAGATGAACTACTTCTGAATTCCACTTCCAATTTTATTCATGGGTCAACTCTTTATTTTTATTATGAATACTTACATTGAAAATATCAGTAGTATTAGTTCAGAAAAGGGAATGAGAAAGGTGAGAAGTGGTTTGGGATAGACAAGGCAAGGCATGGAAGCAGTGTTGCAAACAGTGCGAGGAGGATGAGAGGAAGAGGCAGGTGATGCTACTGATCTGAAGCTATGCTAATTTAAAGTCTTGAGAGAGGAGGGAACGTATGGAGACCTAGATTTAAGTTCTGCCACTATTGTGAACCAGCTTGGTGATCTTACACAAATTATTTACTGTCTGTGAGCCTCAGTTTCCTTGTTAGCAAAAGAGAGTTGAGACTAGTGTCCGCAGGCTACCAGGTAATACACATGAAAGTGTTAGTCACTCAGTCTGACTCTTTGTGACTCTGTAGCCTGCCAGGTTCCTCTGTCCATGGAATTGTCTAGGCAATAATGCTAGGGTAGATTGCCATTCCCCAATATGCATGAAAGTGCTATGTTATTTAGGAAGTATCCCAACAGAAACAGTGGTGGTGGTTGATGACTTATAGTGCATTTCCTTGTTCAAATACTTTTAATATAGCATATCTTTTTTTTTTTTTAAGTTTTTTCATTCTTTTTCCTGTCGAAATCTAGAAGGTTTAAAATGGTTTGTGTTGAGATGTATAACTTTATGAGAACACTATTGGGTATAACAAGAGGGGTTTTTTTTTGCTCTGTGTAGTGTGGTATTGATCTCTGAGAACCATTAGGAATCATTTTTGGCCATCTTAGTTCTGTTTTACTTTGCCTACCCTTCAAAGGCCTAAGGCCATGATCAAGTGCCAAGAATTTCAAGTGTATTCTTGGCTTTGGCCCTAATTCTGAATAGACTTCGGGAAACTTACTGATACTCGTTGGCTTTCTGATTGTTCGAGAAGTAGGAGGCAGGCATAGTTATTTCATGTGGAAAATTCCACAGCTACAGAATTTTAAAATGCTTTAATGAATACTTAAGCTACAAGAGGATTTATAATGTTTTGATGTTTAAAAGGCAACTTTCCTTGTGTTTGAATAGTAATGATGATGACCTTTCAGACTCAGAGTGATCTTTTTGCAAGAAGACAGAAAATCTGCTGCCACTCTGAATCTCTAGTACTTCACAAAGTACCAGAGGTACATGTTTGCTTCTCCTTCCAGCTTCTTCATCTTATTGGCACTTAGAATTTTAAAGGGTGTACCCTTTGAGCTAGTACTGCTACTTAAGAAGAGAACACACTCTTAAAAGTGGTTGATGGAAAAGCTCATTAATATTCTATGTATGTGACCCTTGTACTCCCCGGTACTCACTCTCCAGAAGGCTCTTAGAAAAGCATTACCGGGCTAGGAATAAGTCAGAACTTCAGAACTGAGGTATGGACTCTCAGACAGCCTGCCCCTCCATCCTCTGCCTTTATCTGTTGATAGTACTTAAACCCAACTCTGATGCTAAATAGAAGGTACATGAAATTCTCCCTCCCTTATCCGCCGTTTGTCTCTAAAGAAAATAGAACACACTTCACCCCAGAACCTTTTGCAACTTGTGAGATCATAGACTGAGGCAGAATTACCTTTAAATATTGTCTAGCAGCTCTCTCTACACCCCTTTATCGAGCCACCAGCCCCATCTGACTTCTAGATGTCTCATCAGTGGGAGCCCCCTGCCTCAACATGAAAGTGGGCTCCCTATTTGGAAAGGTATCTGCCAAGAGAGAAGGCAGGAAAAATGAGCAGTCATCAGAGTCATGGACATATTAAAGACTATTTGCTTAGTAGGGAGAGCTAATTTAAGCAAAGGAATAATCTGAGCAAAGCTTTACTTCTAGAAAGTAAATTTGGTAGTTATATAGAAGATAAGATGGTGGCAGACTGGATCAGGAGACAAAGAAACCCCATGAAATTACCACAGAGCACCTAGCAGTGGGGTACTGAGGGCCTTAGTGTTGCTGAAGGAAGCATTGAACTCTTGGTTTATAACATTGATGGAACGTTCATCATGGTCATCTCAGCAGCTTGTTTCAAAATATGAATGCCTGGGGAATTCCTTTGGAGGTCCAGTGGTTAGGACTCTGATTCCACTGCAGGGGTACACAACCGAGATCTGCTGAAATAATAGTAGCAATGCTTACTGAGCATTTAAGTTGTACCACGCTCCATATTTGTAGTAACTCACTGAATCCTCTCTGAGACACATGTTGTTTTGCACCCAGTTCACAGATGAGGAAACTAAGCACAGAGAAGTGAAGTCAGTGACCCCAGGTCACACAATGAGTCCATTGGAGGGCCAGGATCAGTGCAGGCTGAGAAAGGATTGAAAAGCTGGGTGGTTTGTTCTGTTGTTTGCTTTGAAAATAGTATGAAATTAAATGAACTAGCTTTTCCTCAAAGATAAGATTTTTTTAAAAATCTGCAGAACTTGAAAGGCACATTCAGGATTTTTTTTTTTTTTTTAAAGTACATGCTTATAATGTTAAATTGCAGGAAACATGATTTATTTAAATATTATTTCCTTCTGCTTCCTGAGCCAGCCCAGCATGCTTTTCCTGGCTTTTTGTTTTTCCTACTGCTACCAGCGGAAGAACAGAAATATGGTATCATTTGATACCCCCATCTCACTACCTTCACCATCACCCTACTGTCACTGAACTAATAAAAGGATGAAATAAAATATCTCTAATTCAGAAATTCCTTTACTGACAAAAACAAAAATCAAAAAACTAGTTTTCAACCATGCCTATGATGTCCATTCATAACAGAAACATTTAAAATTTCTTAAAAAGAAAAATAAAAATCACCCGTGTTGTCACCATCCAAAAGTAATAATGTTAACATTCTTCTAGAAGCCTTCTTTTCGTGCTGGTTTTATGTGTTTATTTCATTGGAGATAAAAGCTAGACATATTAATATGGTTTATATTCATATATTTAAGGTTTAGATTACTCACTGATGGAAAAAAAAATCCATCAAAGTTTTGATCATTTCTAAAACCACAATGAGATATCATCTCACACTTGTCAGAATGGAACTCATAAAAAAGAACAAAAGTAACAAATGTTGGCGAGAATGTGGAGAAAAGGGAACCCTCATGCATAGTTGGAGGGAGTGTAAATGCAGCCACTACGGAAAACAGTATGGAGGTTTTCCAAAACCTAAAAATAGAATTACTATTTGACCCAGCAATTCTACTCCTGGGTATATATCTGGGAAAAAAAAAAAAACAAAAACACTTAATTCAAAAAGGTACATGTTCACAGCAGGATTATTTATAATTGCCAAGTTATGGAAATAACATAAGTGCTCATCAACAGATGAATGGATAAAGAAGATGTGGTATGTACACACACACATATACACGCACACACACTGGAATACTACTCAGCTATTAAAAAAAAATCACATTTTTGCCATTTGCAGTAACATGGGTGAACTTTAAAGGCATTATGATAAATGAAATGTCAGAGAAAGACAAATACTGTATGATATAGCATATGTGGAATCAAAAAATACAACAAACTAGTGAGTATAACAAAAAAGAAGCAGATTCACAGATACAGAGAACAAACTGGTGGTTGCCAGTGAAGAGGAGGGAGAGGGGGAACATGGGGTGGGAGAGTCAGAGGTACAAATTACTCAGTGTAAGATCAACGACAAAGATGTAGGGTGCAGGGAGTGTGGCCAGTATTTTGTAGTAATTGTAGATGGACCTTAACCTTTAAAAGTTGTGTTTTTAAAAAAAGTGTGATCTGTTCCAGTTCTGTCCTTTGGTCCCCAGTTCTATGACAATTTTCCTTACTGAAACTTTCCTGGTGAGTTGCTAGACTGTGGCTGGCATTCCTTATAGCCTTTTTAATTGCATATAGCACCCAGATATCCTGGGAAACTTGTTATAGGAAAGGCAGGGAATAAATTGAAGTACACAGGGATGTGTGCTAACTGCATCGCTGATTTCACAGCTTTTCCTGATTTAAAATGGTGACATCTTACTATGAAAAAAAATTTTTTTTATTTTGAGAACTTTATGTTTTTTGTGTTCTTTTGAATGTCTTTGGGCAACGTTTGTTGAACGTTTGTTTTGCACACGATACTTCACTGAAATTGTTCCTACTAAGAGCATCAATCCAGGGGTACTGTTAAGCCCACATTTTACTTTCCTTGCCTGTCGCGTTTGTTACCTTGATTCCTTCCAGAAGTTCACTCTTCCTCTGGCTTCAGGATATCACACTCTTGGGGTTTTCCTTCTCCCTTTTTGCCTGCTCCTTCTCAGTCCTCTCCTCCTTTGAATGTTGAGTCCTCCAGAGTCTGACTTTGGCCACTTGCTCTACTTACTCTGCTCACTTTTCCTAAGCCAGTATCTGAGCAACAACAACAAAAAACTCAAATGTTTTTCTTCACTTCCACCTCTCATTCCCCATGATTAAATGATTTATGAAATTTTATGTTTTCTACCTCCTTACTATATGTCAAAATGATTGATCCTATTGATATTCTCCTATTACTACCTAATTTTTAGTAGTTTCACTTATGAATTCATTTTCACAAAGGGCTGTCTTTCCTAAATGGTGTTCCACACAGTGTTGATTCCACAAGATGTTAAATAGTATCCTATTGATGCAAAAAATCAGGGCTCCATGGCCAAGTAAGTTTGAGGAATGCTGCCTACCACCATTCTCATCTTGGCAATTCAAAACAAACATGAACCATTAAGAAATTCTGCTGAAAAGTATTTTGTTTGCTTAACTTAGCATTTCTAGTAGACTTTTCCTACTTTTTGGGGTGGTAGTTTAGTCGCTAAGTCATGTTGTAACCCCATGGACTGTAGCCTGCCAGGCTGTTCTGTCCATGGGATTTCTCAGGCAAGAGTACTAGAGTGGCTTGCCAATTCCTGCTCCAGGAGATCTTCCTGACCCAGGAATCAAACCCGAATGTCTGCATTGCAGGCAATTTCTTTACCGCTGAATTTAAAGAATTCTTTAATATCTTGCTTGTATTTCATAGTTTGGGACATGCTTCGGTAGGATACAAGGTAAGGCACAAACTCATTTTTCTCCCAAGTAGTCAGTTTTCCTTTTTAATGAATTATCTCTCCCTTTCTTCTTGCTTACGTGGCTTTCTTTATCGTATATTAAATTCCTAACTATCTGAGGTCCATCTTAGAGCTGACTTTTAGCTTATTATTTTGAGATAAGGCATCTGTCAGTTTTTCTGAAGGAAGCCCATTTGAGTGTAGAATAAATCATCTTTAATTACTACAGACATGCCCCAGTATATCTGAGTATCAAATGTGAGCCTTCCAGCAATAAAACTGAGGCCGAGTGAGTCATCAATCATGGAGTCCATTGAAGAAATTTTTGCATTGGGTAAGAAGTCAGACTTGAAGGGATAGTCAACTTTTTTTGGTAATTAGCTACACCATCAGCAGTTTCAATGGGCAAGGGCTGTGTTCCCCCCACCCGTCCTTTCCAATTAACAAAAGTGGTATTTAGCAACCTAGTGTTAAAGACTCAATTTTGAATCAGACACACTTGGGAATTTGTCCACACATATTTTCCTTTGTAATATTCTGGCTTCATGAAGCAATTTTGTAAAATTACACCCAAACTACTTAAGATTATGGAATTAATCACATTTCATCTTGAGTTGCAGCTTTTTAATTAATCTAATTCTCATAGCCTGGAACTAGCAGTAATCATGTGAATTTCTTCTTTACATGATTGTGAAGCTAATACTTTTCTGTTTTTCTGTTTAAAATATCGGATGGGTTAGCCCACATTCTGGACACCTAGAACCCACAGTTCAGATACTTAAATGATGCTAAAGTCCCTTTCAATTGAATAATACAGTACACAGAAAACTTTTCCCATTTTCTTGGGGGAATGGAGAAAGTTAACAAACAGCAAACCCAAACATATTTATATATATGAAAGAATGTCTGGGTGGAGAAACTCTACTGTGTTACTAGTGGTTATAGATGGATGATAACGATTTTTCCATGGACTTGCTCCCCTGCCCTGTGGCTTCTGGTTGGGTTCAGCTAATAGATAGGGAGGAGGGTGAGGCTAGAGTATTGATTTCCCTGACCCCTTATTTGCAGGATTGCTGAATCCCTCCACTGCAGGACATGGCTCCTCAGCAGAAGGGCTTCTCCATGTGACCCTCTCCTGAGCTCTGGTGACCACTACCTCCCTTTGCCCCTCGAGCCTCACTGTTTATAGCTCCGTCCCAGTCCCTCGTGATTTCCCTTGACACATCCTGGAGATAGTAGTCATCACTGACCAAACAGTTCCCTGACAGCATTAGGATCTAGGTGCTCATTAAAATGCCAGTTACTGTCAGTTACCACGTAGCTAAATGGCTGTGTGCTTACATCTTGTTTTTCTCTTAGATCCTAGAGTTGAAGACTGGCTCCTCATGTCCTCACCTCTGCCACAAACCATCATCCTAGGATTCTATGTCTATTTTGTCACGTCCCTGGGACCAAAGCTCATGGAGAATCGAAAGCCTTTTGAACTCAAGAAAACGATGATAACGTACAATTTTTTCCTAGTACTCTTTTCTGTGTATATGTTTTATGAGGCAAGTATCTTCAGTATTCCTAATGGGAGAATTTTACCTGAGTCTTTATGTTTGTCTGTCATGATGTTTCTTGATATGACTTTAAGGGTAACTCTCCAAGATTTAAGAAATTTCAGAAACTTAGCTCACTAGAGCAGGTATTTTCACCCTCCCCAAAAATATTGTTTTCTATAGACCAGATATTGAACTCTTTAAAGGATCTTGGTATAGGCTACCTCGCAGATAGTGAAAAAAATTAACATTAAGTCCAGGGACTCACATGCAATTAGCCATAAAAGATGATTGAATCCATAAATGTTCAACTTTAAGGAAACTCATCATTGGAGAAATTAGATACAGTCAAGATAGTGTATTGCCTGGAAAACTCCATGGATAGAGGAGCCTGGCAGGCTACAGGCCAGGGGGTCACAAGAGAGTCGGACACAACTTAGTGACTAAACAACAACAACAACAAAGATAGTGTAGCTGGTAAGTGGAGGGCTGATATTTGAGTCCAGGTCTGTCTGACAGCAGAGCTCATTCTGATTCTAATGAGTTGTCATCATCATGGTAGGAATTTGGGATTCAGAATGTATACACACCCTGATGACCTGTTAGGTGATAGACTGGTTTGGTTTAGCTGGGTTTCGTGGGGGACAGAGAACTTAGACTCCTACAAGGCAGTAGGTGAGGCAAGCTGTCCCTTCCCTGTCAATAAGAGAGGTGGGGAATTTCCAGGACCAAAAGCAGACTCATGAATTCTCTCTTTCTTCCTTCTGCTAATTGCAAATTTCAGCCACGCTCCCTTCTCTGCTTTTTTGGGATTCCTTGCTTCTCTTTCAATGCTGTCTGGCTTCCTCATCTTCTACTCCTTATCCACTTTCTCTGCAGCACAGCCTGTGCTTCCTCATTCCCAGGACCCAGGAGGACCTAGCTTGCCTCTCCATCCTCTGCAGACATCATGGCCTCTGCACATGCATTTCTTTTTTTTTTTTTTTAATTAGTTGGAGGCTAATTACTTCACAATGTTGCAGTGGGTGCACATGCATTTCTCCAGCCTGATTCTTGCTGTGGATTGACCTGACTAGCTCACCTTAAATCTGCTCTGGCGTCATTTCTCACAGGCCTTTCTGAAGTCTGAACTTACTTCGCTGCCTTCTACTTTATTTCCAGAATTAACTCACAGGTCATCTTACTGTTCTTTCTGGAGCATAAGCAACTGAAAGGGAGGGAGTAATGGAATAGAGATGTGGGTGGAGGGGGGGCAGAAAAATACATGCTTTTGGCAAGTTATTAGAGATAGAATATAACCTACTATAGGACATACCCAGAAGTACTAAGAACAGACCTGGAAGCCAGGAGACCAGGGACTAGTTAGTCCCAGTTATACTACTAACTAGCTACCTGATTTTGAACTAATCATTTAAGTTCTGTGGGCCTCAGTTCTCTCATTATATAGAGTCAGGATTTACCTTGTCTCTCAGATCCTTATATGCTCTGGTTTCTAATTGTGTCCAGATATATTTCTCTGGAAGGAATCCAATTATAACCAGTAAGTTTTGGTTTCAGCTTTAGAAATTACAACATAAAAGGTCTGAGAATGTCTGAATCTGAGAGTTTCTATCCCCTGTTAACCAGTAATACCTGAGTAACTTATGCCAGTTTGGAGATTTATTACCTACCAAATATAAATGGTTACTCTTCCCTTGTGGAAGCCTAAAATATAGACATATATGTCAAAAGCTCTGCAGACTTTTGGGATGTTCTTAAAGTTAATGTCAGGAAAGCATTGAGTTCTGCTTTCTGTTTTGACAGTTGAGCAGTTTGTCAGCTCCAGGACACATCCACACACATGGTTTATTGGGTGGAGCACAATTGCATTTGGTCTACATCCTCCACGAAGGATGTTAGGGCAAATATGAACAAGGTGAAAGGAAGTACATCAGACTAAAGGAACCCACATGCCTCATTTTATAGTGATGGCTTGAATGTGCTAATTACTTGGCAAAAGTTGAGTAATAAAGAGAGACCAGCAAAGGCCCCACAGATGGTCACATCACAGAGCTTCTCCTGTTCATCGCAGTGCTTGTTTGGAGTAGCGAATCAGTCAACCCCATCTAAATGAATGGAGTTAGCACGTTACCTGAATCAGTCAGAAGTGAGTGCGAGAGAGTATGAAGACTCTCACTGACAGATCAGGACTTTGTAAAACAGATTTAACTATTTCAGTACTTCATTGCTTTGTTCATTTGAGAAAATTTATTGACATGTCTTTGTAAGATATTTTTTCATCCATAAAATCTGTTTTTATGCTTTTCTGAATCTTAATTTTTAAGATTTCATAATTTACCAAGTTGATAGTGTGATTATATTGCAAGTCAAGCTAGGAGCTAGTTATCAAAAAAGGATAGTGTTTTTAAATCCTATGGTCTAAGTGGTTTTTCTTTCTCCTTCATTTCTTTTCACCATTAAAATGTCATTCTGATTGCCTCCTAAACTTTTGCCTGTAGAAGTTAACTTACTGTAAAGTTGTCATTTCAGCTTTAATAGTATTTAAAAGTACAGACTTAAAATGTAATGGAATAGAAAATGGTATAATCCTTATGCTGGGAAGGAAGTCATCTTTCTTAGGGAAGATGCTGGCTTGTGTGAGAACAGGATGCCAGAGAAGAAACTGGTCATATTGTTAGAGCCCTAACTTAAGCCAACCACTTAATATAGATATTAATTTAAAATTAGAGCCTTTAGCTTTTAATTTTCAGATACTGTTTTAAAAGGAGACCTTCCTACCACTAGACTGAAAGCATATCAATGTAATCTTTGAGTTATGGTCCAGACTTAACAATAGGCCTTTTCTTCTCACCACTGGCCTAAAGTCACTTTGTGGGTGTGTTGGAATTAAGGCTTGCCAGATTGTGTTCTCTTGTTAATATTTTTGTCTCTTACTTGTTATGTGAATTCAAAGCAAAACTAATGTGTGAGTGTTGTGTTTGGTCTATCTTAATTTAAAAGCCATGAACTATCACTTCCTATTACATCCACTAACTGAAACAAGAAAAATCTAGCTGTTATAGACATTGGATGAGTACACTGAGAAGGTTGGTTTGCTCATTTATTTGTTGACTAACTGCAAAGATTTGAAATCATCAGAAAAGGCTGATTTCAGACTCAGTCACCGCTTTGAGAATACACAAACATATGCACAGGCACATAGAGATGTATATAAATAAGGTCAAATACTTACCAGTATTTGCTGTTTAAACAAAGCATTCCTGGTATTTTGTTCTCCAGTTTATTAGAATAATCATTCCAAGAAATAGTCATTTTAATTAGCACACAGTTTATATAAATGTGACTTTACAACTTTTAAAACTCTTGGTGCGTTGATATGAAGTGAGCTCCTGGTTTGTAATTGTTCTAGTCCACTTTTCCCTCTGCACTGACTGCCGAGTTAGCTGAAAATGCAATGAAGAGACATGGTCAAAACTACCTTTGTTGTAGCTCTTGAGCAAGTACTTCCTTCTGTAATATGCATGTGCTCTCTTACAGTTTATAATGTCTGGCTGGGGTACAGGGTATTCATTTCGATGTGATATTGTTGACTATTCACAGTCGCCTACAGCACTGAGGGTAAGTTTCTTTTCAGAAAAAACTTATAACTCGAAGTCAGTGTTAAAACTTTGTAGATTCTATTTTTAAATACTGACTGTGAAATCAGAAGGAGTAAATGACTCAATTATCACATATACGTTGAGTGAAAAAAGCTAAAAATTACTAGAAAAAAATCAAATTCAGGTGTTGGGTTTTCTGTAAAATGCAAATTGGTGCTTTTCTTTTTGAATTTCTTGGATTTAAAAGTAAATTTGTATCTGGTTCCTCAAAAATGGAATTACCATATGTTTCAACAATTCCATTCTGGGTGTATACCTAGAAGAATTGAAAGCAAGGATTCAATTGACACATATACATGTGTGAAATAGATAACTAGTGGGAAGTTGTTGTATAGGGCAGGGAGCCCAGCTCGGTACTCTGTGAAGACCTAGATGGCTGGGATGAGGGTGTGGTGAGAGGGAGGTCCAAGAGAGAAAAGATATGCGTGTACACATATAGCTGACTGACTTCATTGTACGGCAGAAATTAACACATTGTAAAGCAATTATACTCAAATTAAAAAAAAAAGATATTTGTACACCAGTGTTCACAGCATTCTTCACATTAGCCAAAAGACGGAAGTCAACACACATGTCCATCAACAGATGAATGGATAAACAGTGGTATATACATACAATGGAATATTTTTCAGCCTTAACAGGAAGGAAATTCTGACACCTGATACAATGTGATTGAACCTTGAGGACATTATGCTAAGTGAAATAATCTAGGCACAAAGGGACAAAGAAATATTGTATGATTCTGTTTTATGAGGTACACAGAATAGTCAAATTCAGAAACAGGAAGTAAAATGGTAGTTGTCGGTGGCTGGATTCCCAGGTGGGGACTTACTGTTTAATGGGTAGAGAGTCAGTCCTGTCAGAGGAAGAGCTTTATGGATAGTTGTACAAGAATGTGAAGATACTTAATGCCACCAAACTATACACTTTAAAATGGTGAAGATGGTAAATTTTATGAAATGTAAACTTTGCCAAATTTAGAAAATATAAAGTTTTTTCCCATGTAAAAAAAATAATAAATTCCTATCTATGTGTGTTTCTGCAGATGGTACGCACCTGCTGGCTTTATTACTTCTCCAAATTTATTGAGCTATTAGATACTGTGAGTATATCATCACCACATTTGGTAAATGTTTGATGTTTCAATGAAAGTGATAAACTGTGAGGGTTCAGTTGTCTGATAACTTTGGTTATCTCTCTTCCTCAGGAAGACTCCTATTATCTATTATTTTTTATTATCAGTTATTTTAGAGAATAGATAGCATAAACTTATTTTTCAGTCTTTTGCAAATGCCAAAAGATTTTTTGTGTATCTATCATCTGGTTAAGATAAAAATGTAACTGTCACATATACTATAAAACTGAGCATCTTTATCTAGATGGATGACGGTTGTTTTGTGAAGTAAGTTCAGGAAGCAAAGAACAGAGAATATGTTACCTCTGATTCTTTATATCAAAGCAGTGTGTCATCCATACTCCTTTAAGAGGACAAATGCTTCAAAATTCATAAAGTCACACTAGAATGTTGTTATCTCTGGGATATCAGTAATATCAAAACTATTTCCAGCCACCTTTCTGAAATCTGTCTTATTGGGTCTTCTCCCTTCCTGAGGATGAACTCTGACTGGCTCCTGTGAAAAGCAAGTGCCATGGATTAGGATCCATGATGAGAGGAGAAAACCTTGTACCTTTGTTTCCAGAAACAACAGAAAGCTGGCCATTATTGTATCTTTGTGGCATGTGGACCTTATTTATCTGGAATCCATTCTGGCCTAAGACTGCCAAATGTGTTTTCTTCAGAATATATTCCACTACATTTCTAGTAGCAAATCTAAACATGCTTTACCTTCTCAGCTGGCTACACGTAATGTTAGAATTATTGATGTGTGTGTTAGTCGCTCAGTTGTGTCTGACTCTTTGTGACCCCATGGACTGTAGTTTAGCAGGCTCCTCTGTTCATGGAATTCTCCAGGAAGGAATACTGGAGTAGGTTACCATTTCCTTCTCCAGGGGATCTTCCCCACCCAGGAATCAAACCCTGTCTCCCCCATTGCAGGCAGATTCTTTGCCGTCTGAGCCACCAGGGAAGCCCTGAATTATTAATAGAAAGGAGAACTTAGTAAGCATAGAATCCAGGGGTTCTCAAATTTTAGCATGCATTAGAATCACCTGTCTGGGCTTCCCAAGTAGTCCTAGTGGTAAAGAATCCACCTGCCAATGCAGGATATCAGAGATGTGGGTTTTGATCCCTGGGTGGGGAAAATCCTCTGGAGGAGGGAATGGCAACCCACTCCAGTATTCTTGCCTGGTAAATTCCACAGACGGGGAAGCCTGCTGGGCTATAATCCATGGGGTCGCAAAGAGTCGGACACGACTGAGCATGTACCCATGCACAGAATCACCTGGAGAACTCGTTGAAAACACACATGCTTCAACCCCACCCTCAGAATTTCTAATTCAGTGGGTCTTAGATGGAGCTTAAGAATTTGCATTTCCATCAAGTTCCCAAGTGAAGTTACTGCTGTTGGTCCAGGGTCCACACTTTAAGAACCCCGGCTGTCGTCCACTGGTTCTCAACCCTATGGCCCTATAGACCTAACTGCCTTAGAAAACAAAAACCTGGGCCCCACCTCTAGAGATGTGGTGTCAAGATGGTCTGGAGTTAGAGACCAGGCATGGTTATTTAAAAACAAAAGACAAACCTTCTTGGACATTGTAAGATGCAGACAGGGTTGAGAACCATTGATCTAGCCCAGAGCACTTAATCTGAAAAGAAATGGAAGCCAGACAGTTATAAGACTTAGCCAGAGAAATGCCGCTACTGACTGGGACTAGGACCCCAGATTGCTCGTTTATGGCTTTTTCTGTTGCCCTGTGTTGCCTTCCTCTATGTGCGTAAGGAAATGTGTTTTGACGTCATTGTTCCTGCTTTGCATGTTCTCAGTTTTGGCTTCCATGGGAAACTTGCTTCTCTGTGTCCTTCCCTGAACCACATTTCTCAAATACTCTTAGGGATGCTTTTGTTTCTGCCACTCTGTTTAGTCCTGTACTTAGAAGTCTAACTTAGCTCTGGTTTTCTGCGTTTTGAATATTTTTGAACATTTAATTCTGCTTTTGAATATTTTTTTTGAGAAAAAAATCCAATCCCCCTGCCCCCAGCTTTCTTATTCTACCTCTTTGTTTACTAGAGAAATGATAGCGTTTCTGACTAGATACGTTCAATCTGGATGAGGGCTTTGACACCCTTCTCACTTTTCCTAAGCTGCTTTGCTTGTTTCCACCTTACTTCCCTAATTAATTCTTCAATTATCTCCCTTTTCATCTTTCTTTAATGATAATTTGCTAACTTCTGATTTGCTGCAAGTCTTTTTTCAATTTGCTTGATCCTTTATCTAAATTGGTAGAATATGTTAGGGAGCAGTGTAGAATTTCAGTGCTAGGACTTCAAAGTCTGCTTTTCTATATATTTCAAAGTTCGCATGGTGTTTTTTATCTTTTTTTTTGAACCAGTAACATTTTTTCAATAATTTTTGGTCATATCCTTCACTTTATATTTTTTATTTTTAAATATGGCATTCAGTATCTTTTCACCTTTTTATTGATTCTTCCGTGACTAGGCATCATACCTAAGTTCTCTCATGCTAATTATCTTTTGAGCTGCCTCTTGGAGAATCAGCTGCTTCTTTAGATTCTATAAGGCAACTCTTTCAAAGCACATTACAAAATGGAATAGTAATAGTTTGCACTTGGCCGATATTTTTGTAACATTAGAAAATTATTGCATGATTTTATATGAACTTGATTTTCTTTAAATTATTTCAGATCTTTTTTATTCTGCGTAAGAAAAATAGTCAAGTGACTTTCCTGCATGTCTTCCATCATACCATCATGCCATGGACCTGGTGGTTTGGAGTCAAATTTGCTGCAGGTAGCCAAGGGAGAGTTGGGATTATGTGCTATAATTGGTGACATTTCTGTATGCTCTAAGCATAAACTCTATCTTTAAGTGTGACTTAAAAGAATCCTAAAACATCAAAGAATCACTTTGATCAAACTTCTGACTTTCATTAATTATCTGAAACATAAACACAGGACTCCTAACTAGATCTTCCCCCACTCCCCAATACTCTTTAGTATGTATGACCTTTGGTATAGTCTTCTACTCATCCTTTAGTTGTTTTGCTTGGATTTTATTCTTTTCCTATACAATTCTATAAATATTTTAAAATAAGTAATAAATGATAAAATGGTAAAATCCTTGATTTTATAGGAATATAATTAGATAACTATTGCTTATATGTTTCCAGGAAGTTAGAATGCTTATCTCTAGTTCCATGTCTTCTTTGCTTTCAAAGTTCCAAAAGCTGATACACCAAGAACTCTTTAAAGATGTGTCAGATTACAATTGTCCCGCCTTCCCTAAACATCCTACCATATTAAAGAATGCTTTGATTGTTTTTTAACATCAAAAATAGTTTAACTCAAAAGCTTGGCAAATAGATTCTTTAGTTGGTTTTGATTTTAGGCTTCTGAACATCTAGAATATGAGAGAACAGGAAGGTAAGTAATTTTACCTATCATAAAGTTTTAAATAAGTGATATCCTCAAGGATATAGTTTTATTAGCAAAAGTTGTCTGGGGGATTTATTTGTTCTAGTTTCTTCAATTTAAGAAGCAACTCTAAAGATCCTTTGAATAATCTATTTTCTCCATCGGTATCGATTCTGTGAGAAAACAGAGATTTCTCCAAATTAAACATTTTCACTGAAAAAAAAAAGAAGTCTTCCTGTAGGCTTGCAGCCCATTCTAGGCAAAGCTTTAACATTTCTGTGAACAGCTCACCTCTTTTGGGCATTCTGACTTTTTAAGACTAAAGGAAAGAGAAACTATAATTGAGGAACTCTTGTTTGAGTTTTAGACTCTCTAGACATGGGAACGGGGGCAGGGGGTGGAAGTCTGCATGTCTCAGAGCATGAAGGGACATAGATAAGCCAGTGGCTAGAATAGGATGCCAGAACCTAGGGGAGCTGGAAGGGCTGGCCTTACTTTGGCCCAAGGGTATCCGATTTTCCAGTATGTAAAGTAGCTCCTTGCCAAAAATTGGCATTTATCTGTTGAAGATTTTTTTTTAAGGAAATGTAGTTGTTTTTCTTATAATGTATATATGTGAATTTAAAAATTTAACTCACATCATAACAAGATGGTCTCATCTGTGTCCATTTCACAAATCGATGGTAGTTACATTATTTAATCTCCATTGTTTTACTTTGCTTTCCATGCTTTTGTTTTCTCTTGCACGTATATTGCGCCTCTCAGTTCTTTTTACAGTGATATTTCTCGACACTATTTCTTTTGGCGGAAATTAGAAAATACCTAAACATCCAGTAATTGAATGGTTGTGATGTCTTGTGTTTATAACTGTGAAATGCAAATGATTTTGAGAGACATGTAGCTTCAACTCCTGTTAAGCAGCTTGGCTCCTAAATTTATCAGAAATAGATAACTATTCTTACTATTCTATTTTTAAAGTATGCTAGACAAGGTGTTTTCACACTCTTAGAACTTATTTATTCAGATGTCTTCCAAAAGACCAGATGATTCTATTCCAACACTGAAGAATAAATATAAATTAAAAATAAATAGGAAAGCAGTACCCCCAAATACAGTGATTAAGAGATATTGACACAAGGGGTCTCCCTTTCCTTCTTTATCCATCTCTGCATTTTCTAAATTTTCTTGTTTGAATATCTGTTGATTCTATAGTGGACTAGCAAACACTTGAACAGCATACCTGATATCTGTTCAGTGACAAATGTAGCAACAAGAGCAAGGGTGTTTCCAGAAATGTGGTGTGGTGTTGGCTTTCATTCCTAGAATAAAACTGTCCAGTTTTATCTGTCCTTTCAAAAACCAGAGCACAGCTGATCTCTATCTAGTATTTAATTTCCTGTTTGCCTATTGTACTCCTCCCCGGGATAACAGCAATCCAGCTTTTCTTTTGAATGTGATGAAAAATATTTCTGTGGCAGGTTTTTATATTAATTATGTGTATACTCCCTTTCAGAGATACGGAGAATTGTGATAATTACCCAGGTGGTTCCTTTATATTTTTTCCAAACCAAAGAAGTAAAATGTGATGTACTAATTATAATTCATTCTTTGCAGAACTATTGTAAAGAAGAAAGCAAGCTTACAAAGTACTTTATAAGAAAAGTCTTCCAAAGGAGATATGAGAAGTATTACTAATTAAAATGTGATTGTTCTGTGAACAAACATTAAAGTAACTCATCAGAAAACAATCACTACTAGAGGAAATAAGCAAGCTAATTTGATTTGATAGCTTATTTTAATCAGTAACCCTAACTATAAACACTCTTAGCTACTTACTGCCGTGTTAAATTCCTGTCCATAGGAGCCTCATTTTAGGACATTCAAATGGTGAAAGTTTCTGAATGGAAAATAGAATTCTTCTACCAAAAAATGGAAGAGGTGTCTTAGTGAGAAAGGCTTGGTCTGATTCATATCAAGCATGAAATAGATTTCCTGTGTATTTGTAATTGTGAGACAGTGGATTTGAGAGGTAGCTGACTTGTCCCCATTTAAGTAGCTTAACTCATAAACTATACTATTTTTAAATTATCCTAGAAAAGGTGTTTTTACACCACACTAATTTATTTATTTATATTTCTTTTGGGAAAAAGACTAATCCAAATGTAAATAATAGAAGCTGGGAGTTTGTTAATAAGTTTCATTAGGTCAGTTTCTTCTTACTTGAAATTTGTGATAATGAAAGGATTAGCTGAAATTTGATTTATTCTATTCAGGAGAGGAAAGTTTATGAAATATAGTATAGCATGAAAAAGACTTTTCATATTTAAATATGAAATTTTTCAAATATTTATTTTAAAACTACTTAATTACTTTTAAGTAATTTTAAATATTATTTAAAGCAGGTTATTTTAAGGAGTACTTTGGCAATGGTAACATTTAGAAGTATCTAGCATTGTTGCAATTGTGGATGATTTTTTAAAAAGTATTTCTGCTATGAAGCAGCTTTTATGACATCTGTCCTTAGAAGATTGTAGTCAAAGTAATAAATTTCAGTTTTGCTTTAAACTTTCTATAAATCACAGTGTTCATGAATTCAGTCCTCTCTCTAATGTAATTAGGCAAATTTGTGAGATTTTATTTCTGAAATTAAAGATTATTAGAGTAAATAAAATAGAATATTTTTAGAAAAATTTAAATTCCAAGTCAACATTACTAAGCTGATTCAGGCTCTATATAAAGAATGAAGATTCTTCTAAATTGTTCATCTTAGGAAAAAGACACTGGGGAAGAGTTTTGGTTTTTTTCCCCACCATCTGCTAATCACTTTGTTTTCCCTTTCCACTGTACTACTGATTCAGTTAGGGCTTCCCTGGTGGGTCAGCTGGTAAAGAATCTGCCTGCAATGTGAGAGACCTGGGTTTGATCCCTGGTTTGGGAAGATCCCCTAGAGAAGGGAAAGGCTACCCACTCCACTATTCTGGGCTAGAGAATTCCAATGGGGTATAGTCCAATGGGGTTGTGAAGAGTCAGACATGACCGAGCCACTTTCACTTCATTTCACTGATTTAGTTAAAGACAATTGAAAGAATCTAGGGTTATATTTACTCCAGGGTCCTTTTCTTCTATCCTAAATTGAAGGTGATCAGTGGGAGATGTGGTGGGATTAGAAGAGGAAACCAAGATAGGAAGGCACAATTGATAATAGTCAAATGGAAACAGCATCAAAATGGTCTAACAATTAATAAATGTTTATTTTGGAAAAACAATGATTGATTAAAGCAAACTTAACATAGCTTACTTATGAAAGCCAGTGGTTCTACTGCTAAAATTTTGTGGCACTAAAAGTATTTATTGAAAACTATTAAGAGTGAAAAAAGTTAACTAGATTTTACACAATAATATGTAAGAAATATATATATAGATTCTTAATGGCTTAATTCATAATACCTCAAATTGGAAACAACTCAAACATCTTTTGATTGGAGGGTGGATAAATACATTGTGATGAATTCATATCAGGTAATACTACACAGAAATAAAAAGGCAATCTATGTGGATGAATCTTAAAAACAGTGTGTTGACTAAAAAAAGGTAGCCACAAAGAATACATCCTGTATAATTCTATTTATATGAAGTTTTATAACAGGCAAAACTAACAGTTGATGATGGAAGTCAGAATAAAAGTTACATTGGAAGGAGTATATTCATTAGAAGGGGCACATAGGAACTTTATGTGGCATCAGAAATGTCTTCTATCTTGAATTTGGTGGTGGTAACATATGTAAAAAATCATCAAGTTGTACACTTAAGATTAGTGTACTTTGTGTGCTTTATAAATATTAATTCTTACTAAAAATGAATTTGATTACTATTATTTAGCAATAGATTATATTTAAAAGGTAATTCCACTTAGTTTGTTAAGGTAAGTCCAAATCACAGGAAAATCTTAATGTTAAGATAGAATAAATAAAGTTGTGTTCATTTATTTTCCAAGATGTTATTTTGCATTTTACAAAATGTATCCAGATCCCTCTAATTTTATAGATGTTTAATAATAATGATATTTCATATTTATTTTTCTTCCCGCTAAAATTAAAGAAATATACTAAAAGTTTAGACCAAAATATATCTCATCTTAAGGAACAGTGCCCCTATTTTATGATATTTTTTTTCCAGGTGGTTTGGGAACCTTCCACGCCCTTGTAAATACAGCTGTACATGTAGTCATGTATTCCTACTATGGACTGTGTGCATTGGGACCAGATTACCAGAAGTATTTGTGGTGGAAAAAGTATTTGACATCATTACAACTTGTGAGTAGTTAATTTTCTTTAAAAGCAGATATGAAACTAAACTGGGAGTCGCTTGACTTCATTATGAATGAGGATACTAACGAAAGAGCAAAGTTTACAAAACATAGGAATATAAATTGCCTGGCCTCTAAGGCATCCGGGTGGCGCAGTGGTAAAGAATCCACCTGCCAATGCAGAAGATGCAAGAGACACGGGTTCCATCCCCGAGTAGGCAAGATCCCCTGGAGTAGGAAATGGCAACCCACTCCAGTATTCTTGCCAGGGAAATCCCATGGATAGTGGAACCCGGCAGGCTACAGTCCATGGGATCGCAGAGTCAGACATGACGGAGCACACACACACGCATGGCATACCATCACTCTTTATATCTTCTGTGAACTTTTGTCAGGAACTTTATTGAAAACAAAGTATATTTGGTAGCCAAGAGGCTCAGACAGTTAAACTAGCATGTGTATCTTTACACCATCTTTATATTATTTTATGCATTTATATGAGGAGGAAATGGTAACCCACTGCGATATTCTTGCCTGGAGAATTCCGTGGACAGAGGAGCCTGGCAGATTACAGTAAACAGGTTGCAAAGAGTTGGACACAACTGAGCAACTAACACATACACAACATGCATTTATATAAAATAAATATATTTATGATCAAAATAATCTCAAAATTATGTGAACCTCATTAGACATAATATTAAATTAGAAATTCCATATGCTAGATGTAAATGACCTTGAGGGAAGGTAACTTTCAGAGAATTATGAGCCTTCCTGTGTGCCTGCCTGCCTAGTCCTGACATTTATAAGTTTATCTTTCCTCCAACTCGTAAAAGTCCTGTGGGAATGAAAGGTGTAGTAGAGTGGTGCTGTAAAATACACATTGACAAAAGTGAGAGCACCCTAAATAAACAAACGTAATGAAATGGAGAAGCAAATTATTTTAATTCCTGCCTGGAAATATTACAAAGTTCTGAAAATTATTCACAAGTCCTTTCTTTTTAAGCATTTTATATAAATGGAAAGTAGTATATGTTTATTGTAGAGAAATTAGAACATCTATGATGCATACAGAATTTATCTTAGGCTTTTTTTTTTCACTTAACTTACTCTTAAGTGTTGTAAAAATCTTTTTAATAATATGGAAAAATACTTATATAGAGAAAATACATGCTGTTCATTATTTTTTCAAGTGTGTTAATAATATTTACACAAACACACCTGCATAGAATGCAGAGGATGCTACTTTGACTTTCTAAAGTTTCATTTTCTCATCTGCAAAATGAGAGGAATAATTGTAGCTACCGCACAGAAACGTCCTAAAAGTTCCTTGAGATAATGCAAGGAAAGTTGATGATGATAATAGCAAGAATGATGTAAAAATCTTAACTATGGTTGAATAGATTATGGGTAATCATATTTATTTTTATATGTAGATTTTTACTTTCCCAAAATTTCCACAGAACACGTATTACCTTTTAGTCATGAGAAAAAAGATATCCAAAAAATGTGGACATTAGCCCAGAACATGTAATACGTTCTTTTAAGACTGTGTAGAACGTTCTGGAACACAGAACACTTGGGCATACGAGGGGGGTCACCAGTGCTCTCTTACTGCTTGAAGATTCTCTGCTATAGTTGGCAGATAGGATATATTTTTGTCTATGACAGTGGAGGACTGCTGGCAAATATGAAGACTCAGTGATGGTGTGGCTCCAGTAATGTAAAGGGGGCTCTAATTAGAATGTTTTTATTCCCCTCCCCACTGAACTGAAATATCCAGGTTAACAGCAGGACGGAATGTTTGAAATCAAACTGTCATAGAAAATTAGGCCATAAGGTAGTGGTCCTGAGTGTATTTCTTCAGACAAGAGCTCAAGTTGAGACTGATGGTTCTCTGCGTGTTAAAGGGCTGCCGCAGCGTGCTGCCCGCGTGCGTGCTCCGCTGTGTCGGACTCGTCAGGATCCTTGGACTGTGACTGCACAGCTCCAGGGAATTGACATAGCACTCCCTGGAGCCGTGTGCTTTGGCCCCACTGAACAGTGGTTCCAAATTCCCATCTGCATTTTGACATTGTTCCACCTACTCTGACTCCCATGGAGGCTAGATTGAAAGATAAAGTTCCCTGTTCAACAGTAGCTTAGATGTGGTTGGAGAGTGTTTACATATAAGCAGACAAAGAATGCGTTCAATAATTGCTCCATTGTGACTCTTGGTAGCTTAACAGTACTTTTCATTCTTCCATCTGTTAGATCCAGTTCGTTCTTGTCACCGTCCACATCGGCCAGTTCTTTTTCATGGAGGATTGCAAGTACCAGTTTCCAGTCTTTCTATACATCATTATGAGTTACGGCTTCATCTTCCTGCTGCTCTTTCTCCATTTTTGGTACCGTGCTTACACCAAAGGTCAGAGGCTACCCAAAACTGTGAAACATGGAATCTGCAAAAACAAAGATCACTAAAGTTCAAGCACAACATAGGTCTATGAAAAAGATTGATATCTTGTCTTCCTTGACAATCAAGAGATATTTCCATGTGCAGTGCATTTTGTATATTTTTCAAAACCAAGAGCTTGTATTTTTATGATAAGTTATTGGGGTTGCTAGTATTTGAGAGCCCAAAGCTCTCAGAGAACAGTCTTCTGATAATTAGAGCCTAAAGTAGCCAGTTTTTCAGCTGCTTTTAAACCTAAAGATCTTATTTAACACATTTTTTAGATTGAAAGAAGGATGTGAAACAGTACAGTAGTCTACAAAGAAATCCAGTTATACATGAAAAATATCGTTTGATATTTTGAGCATGGGTAGAGATCCATGCAGTACAGTAGATTCCTTCTGCAGAGTCTGAAAACCTTTAACTATGGGCTCTGGCTTTGTTGCTTGTTGACTATATTCAGAAGACACTGTATTTAAACTTAAATTCCCATTCTAAAGAGCTAACATGATTTTTGATAAGTTATCATTTAAAATCACTAAGTCATTTTTAATGAATCTCTTAAATAGCCAGCCCCGGTTTTGCTTATAAGACTTCCTCCCAACACTTTTGCTTGGTAAACTGTTTAAAAGGTAACAATCCTTTATGTTAGTACATTAATGCACTTGAAACTAAGGTGGAGTTAATATTTTGAAAACAAGGTGGTTTGTTCTGATGGCTTAATGAACACTTTACTGTAACTCTTTTGCATTGAACTTTGCATATTTCTGGGAAGAGGTGAATTTGTCCAAGGAAAAAATAAATAGTTGTCTATAGTATTGATGTAATGTCACTTTCTCATATAATCATGGTTTAAAGGATTCTCTTGGTTAAATATATATTGGTTAGATGTGTAAATGCTCATATCATTAGCACACATTAAATGACTTTATACATAGTTTTCCAGGGGTGGGTTAAGAGTGGCTTGGAAGCAACTGGAAGCAAATGGTGTCACAGAAACTATCCAGGGAAGACTTGGTGATAGGGGTCTCTCATAAAGAGAGCGACGGAGAGAGACTGTGTAGCAGTTATTGTTATAAATTCACTGCATGGAAAAATATTTTCCAGAATTATGAATTAAATAACAGCCTAGAATTCTTTTTTTTCATATTTATGAACTATATAATGAAGGACTGCAATGCATTTTGCATAGCTTTCATTTCTTTAAAATTGCTGCTTTCTAAAATCCTCTTTTCACATTTTGTCAGGGAACCCAACTACTGATCAGTAGAGTTTCACCCAAGAAATAACAATAGTTGGATATTTCTGAGTTTTTCCGTATAGCTTTTTTACTGTTATACTTGATTTTGAAGGGTTGCTTATGTTTGTGTCACTGCAAGCAATCGGTACCCAGTCATTGTGTAACACATAATGATACTTATTGTACAACAAAGCCTGAGTTTCTACCAACTGTAAACCCCTGGAGTTAGGTGTCTCTCTCTTAATCCATTCATCTATACCACGGTCTTTTCTTTTCACATTCAGCAGGTTCATAGTTATTTGCCTTTAGTGATTTCACTTTCTTACAGTATAAAATGATGAAGGTTGATAAAAGGAGAGATTACCTTTTTTAAAAAAATAAATAATAAAGAACAGGAACGCAAAGGTAAATGAAACAGCAGCTCTAATTTATCTCTCTATGAGAGTCTCAGGTCTCCTTAAGTGTTTTCCTGTTTTGGCTCTTCAAATCCAACCTAAGCTAAAGTGAAGAGGTATGGTAGATGCTGTTACACATATGCACAGTTCCCAAAGACCCCAGTAGGGTAAAGACCAAAAGGAAGCAAAACTAAAAGAAGATAAAACAGGAGAGCTGGGTTTGATTCCTGGTTTGGGAAGATCCCCTGGAGAAGGGAATGGCAACCCACTCCAATGTTCTTGCCTGGAGAATCCCATGGACAGAGAAGAGCCTAGTGGGCTATAATCCATGGGGTCACAAAGAGTCGGACACGACTGAACAACTTTCACTCACTTGGTATCTTTGCATACTTTCTGCCTTGTACTGTACAACCTCCCCTCCTCTTCCTGTAGCTGTTAAAATGATTGAGGTGCTTATGAACTAATAGCAACATGTGATGGAATCACACTCTACACTATAAATAGGAGTAGAGAGCTAGAATGTTACATGAAAAGAAATCACAGCTGGCAGAGGCAACCTCCATATGAATGAACATCAGCAGATCAGTGCCACTGGATGCAGGACTGGGTGGGTATTGTTTTATTAAATGGCTCTGTGGGTCACATAAAGTTTCTGCTGGACTGTCATCCCACTTTTCAAGACTTCCTTGCCTTTGGGTGTGCTTTGCTTACCTGACAAATAAAAAGGCCAGCTACAAAACCTGGCTTATGATACAAAGCTCTATGAATTCTTTAGAACCTATACCTACATTATAGATAAATACAAATATAAAATTTTAAATATCTGTGGGACATTGCCATTTTACAATCTTAATTGAGCAGACTGCATTGTTACATAAATTATAAGATTATGAAGTTGCATTTCTTCAATTATCCCTTATTTCTGTTAACTACTTTAAAGACTGTGGAAAACTCCGTGAAAATTGTCAAAGTTCAGGTCTGATTTTCAGTGTGTGAAATATAATAATAAATTCGTGGTGTTGCATGTCTATGTGTGTGTGTTTTTCATTTTGGAATCTAACTACATATGTTTGCATGGAAAGATGGTGTTGTAATCCAAATATTCATTTAATCAAATCATTTCACACACTTGTTCTACCTTTGCTATGTTTAGAGCCCTGTGCTGGACATTGAAAGTGAAAGTGAAGTCGCTCAGTCGTGTCCGACCCTTTGCCACCCCATGAACTGTAGCCTACCAGGCTCCTCTGTCCATGGGATTTTCCAAGCACAAGTACTGGAGTGGGTTGCCATTTCCTTCTCCATGGGAACTTCCCGACTCCAGGATCAAGCCCGGGTCTCCCGCATTGTAGGCAGACATTTTATTGTCTGAGCCACCAGGGAAGTCCTGGACGTTAGAGTGTTACAAAATACAAAGATGCCTACCTACCACATGGGACTTTCTGGATGGCCCAGTGGTTAAGACTCCACACTTCCATTGCATGGGGGCATAGGTTCAATCCTTGGTTGGGGAACGAAGATCCCACATGCTGCACAGCACAGCTTGAAAAACGAAAATCAAAGATGCCTACCACATAGTTGGTACCCCCTGGAGCTTGCAGGCTGTCAGAGGAGATTGTGTTACAGGGAAGTATATGGTTGGTGTCATATGAGTAAAGGTTCTGGCACTTAGTAGCAGGGAAGGCTCCATGAAGGTATATAAATGTGGGTCATGTACAGATTATCAAAATGGGAAGTGGGTTAGTGGGAAAGGTGTTCTAGGTAAAAAGATATAACAAATCAAGGGGGCCCAGAGGTAGGAAAGTGTAGGAAATGGCCAGGAGACCAAATTAGAGCAAGGCATCCTCAGATATGCAGATGACACCACCCTTATGGCAGAAAGTGAAGAAGAACTAAAGAGCTTCTTGATGAAAGTGAAAGAGGAGAGTGAAAAAGTTGGCTTAAACCTCAACATTCAGAAAACTAAGATCATGACATCCGGTCCCATAACTTCATGGCAAATAGATGGGGAAACAGTGGAAACAGTGTCAGACTTTATTTTTTGGGGCTCCAAAATCACTGCAGATGGTGACTGCAGCCGTGAAATTAAAAGATGCTTACTCCTTGGAAGGAAAGTTATGACCAACCTAGACAGCATATTAAAAATCAGAGACATTACTTTGTCAACAAAGGTCCATGTAGTTAAGGCTGTGGTTTTTCCAGTAGTCATGTATGGATGTGAGAGTTGGACTATAAAGAAAGCTGAGTGCTGAAGAATTGATGCTTTTGAACTGTGGTGTTGGAGAAGACTCTTGAGAGTTCCTTGGACAACAGGAGATCCAACCAGTCAATCCTAAAGAAAATCAGTCCTGAGTATGCATTGGAAGGTCTGATGCTGAAGCTGGAACTCCAGTACTTTGGCCACCTGATGTGAAGAACTGATTCATTTGAAAAGACCCTGATGCTGGGAAAGATTGAAGGCGGGAGAAGAAGGGGCAACAGGTTGAGATGGTTGGATGGCATCACTGACTCAATGGACATGAGTCTGAGTAAGCTCCAGGAGTTGGTGATGGACAGGGAAGCCTGGCCTGCTGCAGTCCATGTGGTTGCAAAGAGTTGGACACAAATGAATGACTGAGCTGAACTGAACTGAGTAACTGGTGAGAATATGAAATAGCATAAACACAGAAAATATAAGACTTACCACATGTGAGTGGGGAGAAAAAGAAGGTGGGTCCTTACCCAAGAGGTTAAGGACCCTTGGGTTATGATACTTCCAAGAGTTATGATACTTCCACTCCAGGAGGTAAGTGTATTGTTGACTAGAGAGGAGATGAATGGGTGGGAGGTGAGGACAGAAGTTTCTCTAGACATTTCCAGCAGATGAAATCACAATGAAATAGGCTCACAACACTTCCTGTTATACCAGGCTGCCCCAGAGAAACCAGAGGAGTCTTTCTTTTAGTGGCTAATTGGGTGTGGTCATGGCTTTCACTGACAGCTGTCATCAGGTCAGGCTGCACATGCATATATGATCCAACCAACAGCACCACTCTTATCATCTAAGTGAGCACCTATATTCAAGCTGCAGCATTTTGAAAACATCACCGTACTTTGCATATATTCTAAAGTCAGCAGGATTCAGTTCATTTAGGAACAGCCTGGTTACTAAAGACAGAAGGTTTGGTACAAGGTATTATTGGCTACAAGTGTCCAGGCCGCCCAAGGGGACATTCTGTGCCCAGGTTGCTCAAGGGGACTTACAACTTCAGTAGGCCTGATGTGTGTGTCTGACTACCTGAGCGTGTGAGCCCTGGGTGCAGAGCTGCTGTCTTCTATCTTAAAAGCTGAATGAACCTTTGCCAGCATGTCTTCCACTTGCTTTTCATTATCTTGTTCATGAATCTGTTTCTTTTTATTCTCGTGCCAAATATCCTACTTTGGGCCCAGATAGTTTTGCCCAGATGAGAGAATTATCCTTGGTCTTTTTGCATTTTTACCCATCATAAGAACCTCGTATTCCATGTAAATTCATGGCTGATTCATGTCAATGTATGACAAAAACCACTACAATATTGTAAAGTAATTAGCCTCCAACTAATAAAAATAAATGGAAAAAAAAAAAAGAACCTTGTATTCAATTAAGCCACTGTCATGGAGGGCAGCTTGGGGTAGGAGCTGAGACCACTGAGTCTGGAGCCAGCCTCCGGGTCAGATCTTGGCTCTGATACTTACAAGCTGTGTGACCTGGGTGACCTCTCTGTGTCTTAGTGTCTCCATTAAAAATAGGAGCCTTGGCATTACTTCCTTCATCAGTTCAGTGTGGAGACTAGATAAGTTAATACAGGGAAAGCTTTTAGGGCAGCACCTACTTTCCACTTCAGGCCCCAAACTTCAAAGTCATCCACGACTCCTCTCACCCAACAGCAAAGGCTTCCTCTTCAAGTAGTACCAGAATTTGACCGCTTCTGGACCCTCGTTATCTTGGCCTGGATTTCTCAAATAGCTTCCTCTCTGACTCACTGCTTCGGCTCTTGTCTCTATACAACACATTGTCTACATAGCACCCAAAATCATCTATTAGCAAATTGACGCATATCACACTTTTATTCAAAACCCAGCAATGGCCTATGATTTCACCCAGAGATAAAGCCAAAGTCTTCACAATGGTCTACAAGGCCTTCCACGGTCTGTCTCCACTGCCGCTGCCGCTCTGTCCTCACCTCCTATGACTCCCTACTCGGCTTCCTCTGGCCCAGCCTTACTGGCTTCCTTGTGTTCACTGGCCTGTGCTAAGCACAGTCCCATCTTAGGCCCCCAAGGTTTAGCTTTTGCCTCTGCCTCAGGGTCACTTCCTGGCTAAACCCCTCAGCTACCTCCAATCTTTGCTCAGGTGGCGCTTTCTCAATGAGGCAGACCCGGTCTACCCTATTTACTACTGCAACCAGCACCTCCCTTTGCCTTGCACTTTCTTTGTTCCATACAACTCTTACTACCTTCTAACATGCCCTACGACGTGCTTAGTTATTATTTATATTGTTTGAGGGTGAAACATGAAAGTGTTAGTCGCTCAGCTGTGTCCAACTCTTTGCAACCCCATGGACTGTAGCCTGCTGGGCTCCTTTGTCTATGGAATTCTCCAGGCAAGAATACTGAAGTGGGTAGCCATTCTTTTCTCCAGGGGATCTTCCTAACCCAAGAAACTGAACCTGGGTCTCCTGCATTGCAGATAGATTCTTTACCATCTGAGCCACCAGGGAAGCCCCCATTTATATTGTTTTTTAGAATGTCTTGCTCATTAGAAAATAACCTTGAGGGCAGACATTTTTGTCTGTTTTGTTCACTGCAAGTTCCTAGAACAATGCTGGGCATATGACAGGAGCTCAAAAAATATGAAGTCCTCTTCCTCTGCTCATTCTTTTACTGACTTATTCATTCATCCAACAGTTTGTTAAACACCTAGTATGTATCAGATTCTGTGCTGAACACTGAGTATGAAAAACAAGTCAGATGATAGCAATCCCCACAGAAATTCACACTTGGGTAGAGAGAGACAAGTAGGCAAACAAGTCAAGTATCCCAGCTGAAAGTGATTTTTAATCTGCATGATGTAGTGACACAAAGGAGGGAAAATTCTCCCTGGTAGAGGGCAGGACTTCAGAAAAGGATTGAAAGAAGTGGTATCAGCTGACTTATGAAAGATGAGAGGCTGTTTGTCAAAGAGAAAATGAAGATGAGAGTATGCCCAACAGGCAATTCCAGGTGAGAAAAGGAAAGAAACGGCCTGGCATGAGCTTAAGGGAAATGTGTAAGGGGAATGCAGTGTTTCAGCTTCAAGGGTGCAGACCCAGGCCCAAGACTGATTGGGATGCAGGAAGGAGGAACATGTGGTGAGTTGATTTTGGACATGTGGGGTTTGAGGGGCATCCCTCCATCTAATCTTTCCCTCAGGCACTAGTGTGATGACTATTCTTTCTAGGCACTGAGGTGAGGAGAGAAGAATAAAGGGTGGTAGCTAAAGAAATGTGGGATTGAGGGATATTTTTTTTAAAGAAGAAGCATACACATGTTTATTTCCTCTAGGGATGGCTTGAGAAGAAGAGTGAAAAGTTGCATAAACACAGTGGGGAATGGATGCACCCAGGGACAGAGACAGATTTCAAATAATCCCCAGCCTCTAGCAGGGCTGTGCAGAGTCTGGAGAGCATACATTTGTAGTGGTACTGATGCACATAATTGTGTTTGCCCATGATCGTGTGGGCACAGAGAGGCTTGCATTGACCAAGGTAGAGGTTTGCAAGAAAGATGCAGCAGAACAAGGAAAGGAGGATATTGAGAATGCCGGTAAGAGCAGATGAAGTGATGGAGCTGAAATCAGGACTCTCAAATGACAGTGATGCTTACTAAGTTCCTTATGTGTCTCATGCAATAAAATCCTCAGAACATCCCTACAAGATAGGTACAGTAAGGAAAATACAGATAAAGAAATTAGCACTTACAACATTTAGGTAAATTGCCCAAGATCAGGCGGTTATTAAGTGGTAGCATGCCTGCATGCTCAGTCAGGTCCGACTCTGCAGTCACATGGACAGTAGTAGCCTGCCAGGCTCCTGATGCCAGGCTCCTCTGTCCATGGAATTTTCCAGGCAAGAATACTGGAGCAGATTGCCATTTTCCTACTCCAGAGAATCTTTCTGACCCAGGAATCAAATCTGTGTTTCTTGCATCTCCTGCATTGGTCACTGTGCCACCAGGGAAGCCCATAAAGTGATAAAGCTGGTATCAAACCAAATCTGATTTCTTACTCTTACTCTTAATCATTGTGCTATAGGGCAAGGAGGGGTTGATGGAATAAAGGAGTGAACTGATTTGCAAGTTCAACTGGGAATGGCGAAAACCCAAAATAACAGTTACTTAAACAAGATAGAAATTCTTTCTCATGTAAAGTTCCAGCCATATGCAGTCAGAGTTGAGTTGGTTGCAGTTGAGTATCAGAGACCTAGAAACTTTCTGTCTGGTGGCTCTATCATATGTCACTTCCATTCCCATAGTTATCTCATGATCCAAAATGGGTGTTGGAATTCCAGCCGTTATTAATACATACATGTTTCAGCCAGTATGAAGGAGGAAGAGGATAAGAGAAGGACTTGATCTATCCATTTAAGGACACATAACAAAACTGACAACTCACTGGCCAGAATTTAGTCATAGGGGTTACATGTAGCAGAAAGAAATCTGGGAGGTGTAGTATTAATTTTAGGTGACTCTGTATCAAGATAAAACCAGGCATTCTAGGGACTTCCCTGGCAGTCTAGTGGTTAAGGCTCAACGCTTCCATTGCAGGGAGCGTGGGTTCAATTCCTGACTGGAGAACTAAGATCCTACATACTGCACAAAAAATGAAAACTAAAAAAGCTTAAAAACTTTTTTTAAAAAAGGGGTGAAAACCAGGGATCTTATGACTATGGAAGAAGGTGAGTGGGGATGTTGGAAGACATATGCTGTAGTAAGAAATTCAGTGTGGAGATAGCACTGTGTGGCTCTGGAAGTGAGAGGTGACACGAAGTGTATGATGGTTATTGGAACGGAACAGATGAAGAGGTGTCGGGCATGGCGCTGGATGGGTTGTCCACGTGAATGCTAAGAGCCTCAGGATGATGAATCTTGGCACCGTGTTTAGTCAAATGTCAAAGAGCTCTGAATAGGGGTGTAAGGGCAAGAAGAAAATAAATGACAACCATGACAAAAGCAAAGTGATAAAAGCCTCAAAATCTGGGATGCACCTGTATTAGGTTATTTTTTTAAATAAACTTTAGTATAGTTTTAGACTTACAGAAAAATCACCAAGTTAGCATAGAGAATCCCATAAATGCTTACCCAGTTTTTCCCATCATTAACATGGTATTAAGTACGTACATTTGTTACAACTAATGAGTCAATAATAATACATTATTATTCAGTCCACACTTTATCCATACAGATTTACTTAGTTTTTACCTAATGTTCTTTTCTCTTCCAGGATTGCATCTAAGATACCACTACATTTAGTTGTCATGTCTCCTTATGTTCAGCTCCTCTTGGCTGTGATAGTTTCTCAGACTTTCTTTGTTTTTTGATGACCTTGACAGTTTGAAGAGTACTGGTCAGGTATTTTCTAGAATTTTTCTCCTTTGGAATTTGTCTGATGTTTTTCTCATGATTAGATGTTTTATTAGTTTTTAAAAGGAAGACAGAGGTAAATTATCGTTCATATCAAGGGTACATACTATCAACATGACTTTTCACTGTTGATATTAACCCTGATCACGTTCGTGATTGAGGTAATGTTACTCTTCATCGTTTTATACTTTATTGTTTGGAAGAGAGTCATTATGTATAGTAGCACTTGACAATACCCCCTTGAGAGCTAAGCTTCTGCATAAATTATCTGGAATTATTCTGCTTGAGTAAGTTGCCTATTTTCCCCCATTTATTCATTCTCTCATTTATTCGTAATCGTGTGGATTCATGAATATCTATTGTATACTTCGGGTTTTAATCTAATACTACCTCACTTAATTTGTTGCTCAAATTCTTCCAGCTTTGGCCACTGGGAGCTCTCCCAGGTGGCTCCTGTGTCACTTGGACATACCTCTACTACCTTACTTTCTGGCACTGCAAGATGCTCCAAACTTATCTTGCGTATTTTCTGCCCCAGTCCTAGAATCTGCCAATTCTCCACGGGCCCTGGTTTCTTTGGCTGGAGAATGGTATTAGAAATCAAGATGAAGCACCAGGTGTGCTCATTACTACTGGGATGTCATTGCTTCTAGACCCTCCCAGCTGACAAAGCAAGGAAGTATAGGTGTACACTAACCAATTTATATGCATATGTCTATAAATGTTTCTATATGTAACATCTGTATCTATATTAAGATAAGCATAAGTTTATATTAATATCATCAATTCTAATCCATTACTAAATGGATCATTCTAGCGTTGCCCCTTGCTTGTCTGTAACTCCATGAGAAACCTGGCCCCAGTATCTACCATGCATTTACTTAATAGTTCAGTTCTAGTATACATATGTAACAGTTTCAAAACTGTTAACCCACATCCCACTTAATCAACTAGAGTTCCTTTTCTCTTTAATTTAGAGACTCCATTCATTTCCACAATTGCTTAGATCAGTAGCTTTGCCCCTCATCCTCTTCGATGAGGCTGTTTCATATATTTGTAGTACAGTTAGATTATTTTGTCACATTCTACCTTCTATCTTGGAACCCTCTCACCTTCTAAACAATTTTAAAAATGTTTTGCATCCTTTTAGGTTGACTCTTTGTGCTTCAAAACTCTTTTGAGTTGTGACAAATGTGTGGTGTCAAATATCCACCATTATCATGCAGCATAGTTTCGTTGTCCTAAAAAATCCTCTGTGTTTTGCCAGTTCAACCTTTCCTCACTTCGAATCCTTAATATTCACTAATCTATTTACCATCTCTATACCTTTGCTGTTTTCAAAATGTCATATGAATACAATCATGTAGTATGTAGCCTTTTCCAGATTAGATAGTTTCACTTCAGTTCAGTTCAGTCACTCAGTCGTGTCCGACTCTGCAACCCCATGAGTTGCAGCACGGCCAGGCCTCCCTGTCCATCACCAACTTCCGGAATCCACCCCAACCCATGTCCATTGAATCGGTGATGCCATTCAACCATCTTATCCTCTGTCGTCACTTTCTCCTCCTGCCCTCAGTCTTTCCCAGCATCAGGGTCTTTTCCAATGAGTCAGCTCTTCACATTAGGTGGCCAAAGTATTGGAGTTTCAGCTTCAACATCAGTCCTTCCAATGAACACCCAGGACTGATCTCCTTTAGGATGGACTGGTTGGATCTCCTTGCAGTCCAAGGGACTCTCAAGAGTCTTCTCCAACACCACAGTTCAAAAGCATAAATTCTTCGGCACTCAGCTTTCTTTATAGTCCAACTCTCACATCCATACATGACCACTGGAAAAACCATAATCTTGACTAGACGGACCTTTGTTGGCAAAGTAATGTCTCTGCTTTTTAATATGCTGTCTAGGTTGGCCATAACTTTTCTTCCAAGGAGTAAGCATCTTTTAATTTCATGGCTGCGATCACCATCTGCAGTGATTTTGGAGCCCCCAAAAATAAAGCCTACCACTGTTTCCACTGTTTCCCCATCTATTTGCCATGAAGTGATGGGACCAGATGCCATGATCTTAGTTTTCTGAATGTTGAGATTGAAGCCAACTTTTTCATTCTCCTCTTTCACTTTCATCAAGAGGCTTTTTAGTTCCTCTTCACTTTCTGCCATAAGAGTGGTGTCATCTGCATATCTGAGGTTATTGATATTTCTCCCAGCAATCTTGATTCCAGCTTGTGCTTCCTCCAGCCCAGCATTTCTCATGATGTACTCTGCATAGAAGTTAAAAATATGCATTTAAGATACCTCCATGTCTTTGTGTGGTTTGAGAGCTCGTTCCTTTTTATTACTCAGTAATAATTTATTGTCTGAATGTACCACATTTCTTTATTCATTCACCTGTTGAAGGGCATCTTTATTGGTTCCAGTGTGGGAAGATTATGAGTAAAGCTGCTATAAACATTCATATGCTGATTTTTGTGAGGATGTAGGCTTTTGAATCATGTGAGTGAATGCCTAAGAGCACAATTATATAGTAAGATCATATGTTGCTTTGTAAAAAGAACTGCCAAAAGTTCTTCCAAAGTGGCTGTACCACTTTGCATTCCCACCAGCAATGAATGAGAGTTCCTATGGTTCCACATTCTCTTCAGAATTTGATAGTTGCAGATTTTTGAGTTTTAGACAGTCTAATAAGTATATAGTGCTATCTCAGAGTTGTTCATTTCCACTTTCCTTATGATGGGTAATATTTCAGTTCAGTTCAGTCACTTAGTTGTGTCCAACTCTTTGTGATTCCATGGACTGCAGCAAGCCAGGCTTCCCTGTCCATCACCAGCTCCCGGAACTTGCTCAAACTCACGTCCATCGAATCAGTGATGCAATCCAACCATCTCATCCTCTATCGTCCCCTTCTCCTCCTCCCTTCAGTCTTTCTCAGCATCAGGGTCTTTTCCAATGAGTCAGTTCTTTGCATTAGGTGGCCAAAGTATTGGAGCTTCCGCTTCAGCATCAGTCCTTCCAATGAATATTCAGGGTTGATTTCCTTTAGGATTGACTGGTTGGATCTCTTGCAGTCCCAGGTAATATTTGGTATAATCAATTTCTTTTTATTCCTCATGTGGAATGCCTTCTATTTTCTGATTTTTGAAAATTTCCACACATTATCCAGCCTTCATTCAAGTGCTTTCTCATCTGTGAAATCTTTACAAACGTTATGAGCCCTTATCAACACCTTCCTCATTTGACTTTCCATTGCACTAAATGGAGTGACATCATACTTGTATCTAACTTGGTCACATTTGGCTGCAGATCCCCAGTCTTTACCTGTGATTATGAAACACAAGCTTTACAGTTTGCAGTAAATGTATTTGGTGGCTAAACCTGACTTGGGCAATGAGAAACCATCTTTTTATTCATCCGCACAGGATGAATATTTATATATTTTACTGCAGATATATGGATGTGTTTGATTATGTAGTGCTGCACAAAACTGTACTGCGATGTTAAATGATATACTGCACATGTACCACATATTCTCCTCAAAAACATCCAAGGTTACATTTAGTAATCCTCAGTGGAGTGGCATTATTTAAATTGAGGGACAGGGGTGGGGGAGGAAATGGATCTGAAGAGGCTGAGAGATACGTTAGGCTTCTGAGAGCAGGGGAAACCTTCACCTTCCTTTGATAGTATCTCTGGAAAGAAATGGCTCCAGGACATCAGACAGCTCCAGAGAGAGCCCAGTAAAGATTTCTGGGATGTGAGGCTGATCCTAATGTAGAAAGGAGCTACTGAATCCTTGGGGAGAGGGAGGGAAGGTCAGTGGGCATCACAAGAGCCATCTCTAAGATCAGATGACAAAAATTATTCTCCCCCACCCAACCTACCCATACCTTGAGAAAATCGTGGAAAGAACTGAGGGTATATTTCTATCTGTTAGATAGAACCAAACAAGTAATAATAATAGTCAGGGTTAGAAATTAAGTTGGACTATAAAAAAAACAGAAAAGGTTCTATTTCTTGAAGTCATGAGTTTGGGGGCTAAGAATCATACCTGATATAAAGAGGAAAAGTTACTTCTAGTCCTCACAGAGGTGTATATTCATGTTACTGAAATAAACTGCCTAAGGTCTCACATCTTAGATGTCCTTGAATCAGCATCCAAACCTGAGTACGGATTCACAGATCTATGCAGTTTCTGTTTTCCATTAGTAGACATCCATGTGGCATCATGTGGTCTGATTGTTTACATTATGGTTCTGTTCCGTATATTTTCCGCACTTGTATACTGTGTAACTCTCCAGCTTCCTTCTTTGTGCCATTTTTCAAAATGAAACCAGATAAATGCTTTCTACAATTCTCTTACCCTTGTAAGATTAATCACAGTTCCCAAGAGAGAAGCTCTAAGACTGTGACTTTTAAGAATATAAATCAATTTCATACCTATAGACAAACTAGCCTAGTGTGGCAATTCTTCATTTAAAATCTATTTCCTTTGCCATTATTTACTTCTTTCACTGGAGAGCACTTTTGCATAAAAGTGCAATATATTTTGTCATCTTTTTGTTGAATCAAAAAGAGTTACTTTAAAGGAGTAACATCTAATTTTTCTTTTTCTAATTTCTTTTCTTCTGGGGCATCTGTTGCTGCTGGTTGGTGGTGATGGTGGTGATGGTAGTCTGGGCGTTGGTGATGGTGATGGTGGTGGTGGTAGTGGTGTGGTGGTGGTGTGGTGGTGGTGGTGATGAAGGTGGTGTGGTGGTGATAGTGGAGTGGTATTCGTGGTGATGGTGGTGGTGGTGGTGATGGTGGTGATGGTGGTCTGGGCGTTGGTGATGGTGGTGGTGGTGTGGTGGTGGTGGTAGTGGTGTGGTGGTGATGGTGGTGATAGTGGAGTGGTATTCGTGGTGCTGGGTGATGGTAATGGTGGTGGTGCTGGTGGTGTGGTGGTGATGGTGGTGATGGTGGTGGTAGTGGTGTGGTGGTGATGGTGGTGATGGTGGTGGTGGTGTGGTGGTATGGTGGTGATAGTGGAGTGGTATTCATTGTGCTGGGTGATGGTAATGGTGGTGGTGCTGGTGATGGAGTTTGTGATGTGTGATTGTTTTTAATATCTAGTGGCTTCCTTTGACACTTCCATGACTTTTCCAACTTCTTTTTTTCTGGACTACTATTGACTACCATAGACTAATTACACAGATTCTTGTTGGTCTTCGCTCCTAGGGTCAAACACATGAATCCCCAAAGTGAATGTTGCTATTATTTTTAGAATATTTTATCTGTGTTTCACTATCACATTGTCATTTTTGTACAGTAGTCTTTCTTGCCATTTGTTAAAAGTTCTAACACTTCAGGGTTGTGACACCTGTACTGCAATGAACTTGATCTTTGCCTAATTCATTGTTGTATGCCTGCATAGTTTTCTTTCTTTGTTTTCAGCTTTATTCAGATATAATTAACAAATAGGAATTGTATATATTTAAGGTATGCAACTTGATGTTTTCAATACATTGTGAAATGATTACCATAATCAATCTAATTAACATATTCATTACTTTATATAGTTGCCATTTTCTTCTTTCCTCTTTCCTTCCTTCCTTCCTTCTTTCTTGCTTTTTTTCTGGTAAGAGCATTGAAGACCTACTCTTTTAGCAAATATCAAGTATTTAATAACAGTGTTGCTAACTGTAGTTACCACATAGTACTTTAGATATCCGGAACTTTTTCATCATGTGTAGCTGAAGCTTTGTGCTCTTTGCCAGTATCTCCCCGTTTTCCCCTCCCAACTAGCCCCAAGCATCCCCCATTCTATTCTCTGCTTCTATGAGTTTGGCTACTTTAGATACCTCATATTAGTGGAAGCATGCAGTATTTGACTTTGAGTCTGGTTTATTTCACTTAACATAATATCTTCCATGCTCATTTATGTAGTCACTAATTTTTTCAAATGTGTCCTTGTAAGGGATATGTTTTTGTGGCCCTACATTCCCAGCTGGCAAATATACATGACACAGTTTTTTTTTTTTTAATTTATTTATTTATTTTAATTGCAGGATAATTGCTTTACAATGTTATATTGGTTTGTTGTATGATGAGAATCAGTCATAACCACATATATAACTCTCAAACCTTTCTCTTGAACCTCCCTCTGACCCACCCCCCACCTCAACACAATTTTTAATAACTGAAGATAATCTTGGATATGAAAAAGATATGGACTGCATTGATAAATAACTGTTTGCTCTGATAACTGAGGTAAGAAATGTAGCAGTGTTACCATGGCTTATAAATAGATGGTGGATTCTTCAATACTGTAAAACCTACATGTCAGATCTTTCCCCCTAATTAGTTGGTAATTGAATTACATATTGATTCTTCAGTTTCTCCTTTCCTTATTTTTATAATTGCTTGAAAAATGGAAAAGATTGTTAAAATAAGACATAAATGTGTGGTTTATGTGTTTAGAGGCAGTGGCGGAAAGAAGGGTCTATGTATCTGTAACTGGGAAGCTTTCAAGGAGAAGAGCACAAGGACAAGTCCATAATGATTTGATTGTTAAGATGTCATTTTTTTTTACAATGTTTACAATATGAAACTTCAATGTTTAATTGATTGTACCCTTGCAGTTCCTGTAGAAATTAAATAATTTTATTCTAGTTTAAGTACAGAATTAGAAAGAAGAAACAGCTTGGTTATTTCCATTGTTTTTTTCCCTCCTAATTCTTCATTTCAAATACATTGTTTTTCCCAGTCTAATTTAAAAAATAGTATAAGCAATAAGTAGAAAATGTGGAAAACACAAAAAGTACAATTATAAAATGAAAAATCTACTTATATTCCCCTCCATCCAAAGAGATCCACTGTTAACACTTTTATATACATTTTGGATAAGTACTGGCAAATAATGCTGCGTAAACAACCTCAACATCTCAGTGGTTTACAACAACTAATATTTATTTTGCAATTCATGGGTCTGTGGGTTGGTTGGGTTGATTTTGCCTAGACTCAGTTAGGCTGGGCTATACACATCAGGTCTGGGCTGAATCCATCTCATATGACTTATTTTGGGCCCCAGCTTAAGACACAGCACTAAAATTTTTCAGTAAAATGATATGAAGAGGGTATAAGCTAGGCTGATAAAGAGTGGGTAGGGCTACAGATGAAACAGCACTGGCTGTAAGTTGCTAATTATTGAAACTGGGTTTGCTATACTATTCTCTCCATTCAGTCATATGTTAAATTTTTTACATAATAAGGAGTTAAATTTGTATCCAAATACTGTTTTTACTATTAGAAAATTCTTTAATACCAATCCTTTAAGCCTGCATACCATATTATTATTATTATTCCTTTATAGCAAATACTGTGTGTCTAACTTATGATCCTGTAATGGTCAACAATTGATCTTAAGATCCTTCCAAAGGTCCATCAATTTTTATTGACACTCCAGACTTGTTGTGTTTGTTTGATTCAGTGTGTTTTCAAAAATAGATCCAGATAAAACTGGAAAATATCTTAATAATGAATATACCAGGATCACCACTCTCTCTCCTGCCCCCTGGGAGGAATAATCAAATCAAATTCAAAGCAGTTCTACTGTTTTTTTACTTATAGGCCATCTGTCATCTTATGTATTTTCTATAGATTCCCAGGGCTTATAAGCATTATAACCAGCCATTCCATTCTTCTGTTAAACCCCAAGAGGACTCCTGGGGTCTGACCAGAAGGGCACTCTACACTAATCCCACCTAGCTTTGTCCACTTCTGCATTTAAGAAGTAAGTCCTCAGTGAGGGGCTGGCTCATCACACTCTCTTCTAGACTGAGGTTCTGGGAAACTCACAGCCACTTGGACGAAATCTCCTTTTTCCCACATGGAGAATCATATAGGACATCCTCTTTGTCATCTAACATTATTGTAAAGATCCCATAGACATAGGGTATTTCCACTGATGGGAAACTCACCCGTTAGACCAAAAATAACCGATCTCTACAGCCTATCAGGGTTTTCCCCCATAAGGATAATCTCTCTGTGGAATGAGGACAGCATTCCTAGAAAGTGACTGCTAGCTGAAGAGTCTGTGCTCTCTGATTTTTAGGCATCTATAACTACACTAATTTTTCTATTAGATACAGGTGAATCGATAGTCATCCAGTAGTTCAAATTATTTTCTTTGTAGCACTATAATTTAACTGGTTGGTTGGGTTATCTACTGTTCCACAACAAATAATCCCAAAGACAGTGACAATGGCATTGAAAGACAGAAGTCCACAGGTTCTTTGGATCAGGAATTTAGGCAGGACACAGCATGTTTTGTTCATCTCCCTTCCATGGTGACTGGGGCCGCTTGTTCTGAAGATTCAGAGGGTGAGGAATGCCTTGAAAGGCTGAGGGCTGAAATCACATGGAGGCTTTTTTAGCCACACTTCTGGCTCCTGGGCTGAGATGCCCCCAAGGCTGGACTCAGCTGTGCTGTCAACCAGCACCAACACTTAGCCTCTCCCAAGCTTGGCTTTTCACAGCATGGAGGCTGGGTTTCTGGAGTGAGGACCCAGTAAAAGAACTTCTGTAGAGCGAGTGGTCCAAGAAAACTGAGGGGAACTGAGTGGCCTTTTAGGACCCAGTTCCAGAAGCCATATAGAATCACTTCTGTCATACTCTCTCTGCTGAAACAGTCACAAGCCCCCTGGATTCATCAGGGAAACAGACAACCTGCCTCTTTATGGGAGGTGCTTCAATGCATTTGAGGGCTTGTTTCCAAACTACCACATAGCTTCGGATTCCGTAGGAACCCCTGCACCTTCAGCTTTCCCCAATGAGGTGCTTTGCTGATAGCATGATAACCGACAAGGAATGCAGCGTAGACTATTTTCTGGCATCGCAGTATGGACAGAGTGCTTTATATTCTCGCTTTTCCAAAATTGTTTCCCAGCATTCTTATCTCTAAAACAAAGTGTGTGCTTTAACCATATCATTTGTGTTTTTAGAGCTTTTTAAGGGCTCGGTTCATTTCTGTATCTTCTGTGGAGCATTCCAAATACATCATTAGTTTCAGAGTTGGGGAAGGCAGTGTTTGCTTTGGCTGTCTAGCTTCCATTTTCCTGTGTTCAATGGATAAACAAGTCGGGGTTACAGTCTGTGCAGGAGAGAAGAGTGTCTTTGACCCCCCTCCACCTGTAGTAGCTGAATGAAGCCCCTTCAGCTGTGTCCTCATCAGGTAGAAGTAGCCAGTGAACCATGCAGGCTCCTGCCCTTGTCTCCGCAATACCAGATACCAACCCTTTCACATTTCACGTTGGCTACTTCTGTTTCATCCCTGGCCACGTTCCTGTGCCTGTCCTTTGCTCACCTTTCTGTTCTCTAATCTCTTTGCATTTTTTAAAGCAGCTGTTTACATAGCAATCCTATATGTCCTCATTTTAAAATGGAACATTTTAAAGCATTTTTGTTTTTTCTTTCATTTATGTTTTTCTATATCTCTAATTTCTGCAATAAATATGTATACTTAAATAAACACACCCTCACTAATTTTAAAAAAACAAACAGGAAATAACAAAGTTTGGTAAATCAGAGACATTGAAATCCTTTTGCAGCTGAAATGGAGAAAAGTTTGGTAGTTCCTCAAAAGATTAAAAATAGAATTACCATTGTTGGTGTTGTTCAGTAGCTAAGTAGTGTACAACTATTTACCGCCCCGTGAACAGCAGCACACCAGGTTTCCCTGTTCTTCACTATCTCCCAGATTCTGATCAAGCTCGTGTGCATCTAACCATCCTGTCCTCTGTCACCCTCTTCTCCTCTTGCCCTCAGTTTTTCCCAGCTTCAGGGTCTTTTCTAATGAGTCAGCTCTTTGCATCAGGTGGCCAAAGTATTGGAACTTCAGCTTCAGCACCAGTCCTTTCAACGAATATTCAGGGTTGATTTCCTTTAGGACTGACTGGTTTGATCTTGCCACATGACCCAGCAATTCTACCTTTGGGTATATACACGAAGAATTGAAAGCATGGTCTCTAAGAGGTGTTTGTATACTCATGTTCATAGTAATCTTTTTTTAATTCCCATATTATTGACTGATTGAAGTATAGTTTATTTGCCATGTTGTGTTAATTTCTGCTATACAGCACAGTGACTCAGTTAGATATATATATACATTGATTTTTATATTCTTTTCCATTATGATTTATTCCAGGAAGTTGGATATAGTCCCTTTGCTACACAGTAAGGCCTTGTTGTTTATCCATTCTATATATAAAGGCTTACATCTGCAAACCCCATCATCCCACTTCATCCCTCCCCCAATTCATTCCACTTTGGCAACCACAGTCAGTTCTCTTTTAGAGCATTCTTTACACTTGCTGAAAGACAGAAGCTTCAGGGGAGTGTGTAATTTCCTCGGGTTTGTTTCGCCACAGCCAAGATTTGAAATGGTGGACCAGTGTTACAGCTCTGTTACAGCTCAGAGTTTTATTCCACAAGCAAAATACACCCTAGAGGCATGAGTGTGGGCCAAGCCCAAAGGAGAGGCCTCAATCCGTCTTGGCTTCCTCTTTTTATACATTTTTGTCTCCTCCCCCTGAGCCTGCGCTATGCAAATTGGGCTAGCCAAGAACGGGGGTGTGTTTGTTTCGCCTGAAGTTCTCACTCTGGTCTGCAGATTTTCTTTTGTTCCTTTTTCATGGGCTTTTCTCTTTCTTTGTCTTTTAGCCACTGCCATTTTGGACTCCTTTTTCCTATTCTAACTACCTAACAGAAGCAACTCATGAATGGGTAAGCAAACTGTGGCATATACATGCAATGGAATATTATTCAGCCTTAAAAAGGAAGACTTCTTAAACTTCCCTGGTGGTCAAGTGGTTAAGACTCTGTGCTTCCAATGCAAGGGGTAGGAGTTAATCTGTGGTTGGAGAAGTAAGATTGAACTAAGATCCCACATGCCATGCAATGCAGTTGGCGGGGGGGCGGGGGGGGGAGAAGGAAATTCTGTAGGCACGGTACAACTTTAAAGACATTTTGATGAGTAAAATAAGCCAGACACAAAAAGACAAATACTGCATGATTCCACTTACATGAGGTACATAGAGTAGTCAACTTCATAGAGATGAAAGTAGAGGTGGTTGCCAGGGGCTGGGGGAAGAGAGGAGTAGGGAGTTTAATGGGTACAGAGTTTCAATTTCACCAGAATTAGTTCTGGAGATTGGTTCCACAACAATGATAATACTTAACACTACTTGAACCTAGACTTGAAAATGATTAATATGGTAACATTATGTTACCCCTTCCTCTTTACATTACTATGTCAATCAGATTTGCTGTCAGTTCTGCTAACATTGTAGAAGGAGTTGGAAAGCTTAAAAAAAAAATTTAGAGTACCTCCACATGCCTCACAAATTATACATAGCTTTAAGGAATCATTCAGGTTATTCTCTGAACTCTCTTCCTTTCAGCGATCACTGTAAAAATCTCCATCTCTCTGTGGCTGGGACACATCAGGTTTTTAGCAGTGCTACATTTATGAGGGCAAAAAGGCAGATCCTTCAGAGTAAGGAAATGGTGAAGTTCAGCCCTGTGCTCAGACACTTCCCTCCCTTACCCTCTCACCCATCTTTTCCTCCTCCTAGCAAAACAGTCAAACAAGCTTCCAGCTGTTATCCTTCTCTTTCCCTTCCTCCAGAGACCTCTACCCTGCCTTGTAGGCTTTTAGAGAATGTTTGTTTATTGGCTTCGTGTATCTATGTGTTCCTAAACTCCCACCATTATCAACTCCAATTTCACTTCTGTGTTTCCCTTCTCAAATAAAGGAGAAAGTTCTGTTTTCCCTTATCAAAGAAAAAAGGGGAACAGATAGAGTGGGGGCTGCAAAGCAGGGTTGGGGTGGGCTCAAGGAGGAGCTCATTAACTCGATTTCTTGTTGTCTGTCGAAATCCTTAAAATGGGCCACAAAATGGGCATGTGCTAGGTTTAGGGAAAGGGAGTGCCAGTGATGTTTCACGGCCACCACCCTGGTACATGGTAGTTGTCAGCTCTCTGCATGATTGCAAAGAGCCTCTCAGCTGGAGTGCTGATATGTGCCCTTGACTCAGCCAGTCTTTTTTGCATTTGTCAATATTCATTTTAAAATATAGATCGAGTTATGTCTCTTTCCTGCTTGAGCCCTTCAGTGGCTTTCAGTTACCTGGAAGATAAAAAGTGAAACCCTGAACATGCTTTCAAGGTCCTGCAAAGTCAGCGTCTGCCCAGCTGACCAGCTACCCTACAGCTCCTTACCCTAGCCGAGTCATTAAAAAAGACCAATGCTTGGAAAGATTGAAGGCTGGAGGAGAAGGGAGCAACAGAGGATGAGATGGTTGGATGGCATCACCAACTTGATGGACATGGGTTTGAGCAAACTCCAGGAAACAGTGAAGGACAGGGAAGCCTGGCGTGCTATGGTCCATGGGGCTGCAAATAGTAGAACAAAACTTAGCGACTGAAAAACAACAATGACTGAACAAAGACTTCAGCAATTTTTTAGTTTCTCAGATATTCCAAGTTCCTCTCTTTATCTCTGGATAAAGAGATAAAGTCTGGAAAGACTTTATAAAGTCTGCTAGATCCACTACTCCCATACCCTCTGCCCCCACCACCACTGCCCTCAACACACACAAAATCCTCTTTCCTTTGAACTGAGTAACTCCTATTTTTTGTCTTTTTTTTTTTTGTCGGCATCACACCATGTGGGATCTTAGTTCTGCAACCAGGGGTCAAACTCATGCCCCCTGCAGGGGAAGCAGAGTCTTAACCGTTGGACGGCTGGGGAAGCCCCTCTCCGTTCCTATTTTAAGGGAACCTTTCCCAACCCAGAATATATCAGACTCCCTGATGTATGCCTAGAACTCATGGTGCCTATTTTTAGAGCACTTATAGTGTTTTTAATTAAATGTTTATATAATCTTCTGATTCATATGTGCCTTCTCCACTAGACTGTAACACAGGAAGGCCATGACTCTGTTTGTCTTGCTTCAAATTTTAATCCTGGGTGCTTAGCACAGTGTAAGCATTCGAAAAATATCTGTTGACTCAATATAGTAATGTGAGTGATAAATTGTGAGCCTATTCTATATGACCCTAGGTCAGACATTGAGGGGTAGAGGGGTTAATAATAGCACCTATTTTTAACCTGCTTGAGTCTAGACGAAAACTGGAAATAGATGCAAGAGTCAGGCAGACAAAGATTAAAAAAAATTCACTGTTTGTATCAAAGAGAAAAGGCATAATAAATACCATTTCCAATGAAAGGCAATAGGTGCTCCTTGGAGAAATGGTCAACTCTGGGTCTGGAGAAGCAAATATATTTGATGAGCTTAAAATATCTTGTAGCAGAAAATAAAGACATCATTTCAAAACTAATGGGGACATATGGAAACAATACAGGAGCTGGTTTCAAAAAGACAATGACAGTAATAGATCATAATTCATTAAATAAACAAGGAATCCATGAGTCCATAATTAAATCACACTCTGTGGAGGTAGAACCCAGGCATCAGGAGTTTTTGAAGCTCCTCAGGTGATTCCAATGTTCAGGCAAGCTTGAGAACTGCTGCTGTAAGAAGTCTCTCCTTGGAGAAATATGATTAGGTAAGGAACAAGCATTCAGTGTCAACATTAGTCAGGAAATGCCCCCAGGTTGTAATAGGATGCAAGTTCAGAAGGAACCAAAGCTCCTAGGGGCTTCAGAAAATAAAGATAGAAAGCCCCTCGTCACAGCCATTCAGCTCCTATCCAACTGTAGTGTCTGTCCTTGGCCACAGTATTCCAGAACTTTCTCATTAGTTCTAGTAGCTATTTTATAGTCCTCATAGAATTTTCTACATAGGTTATCAAGTTGTCTGTAAGTAAAGATGGTTTTACTCTCTAAGTCATGGTCCCCAAACTCAATGAGTTTGCAATCTAAGGTGAAAAAACTTACATATAATAATTGTAATACAATTAAGTAGAGCCATACAGATAACAGTGAAATTATCAAGAAGGAAATATCTGGAGTAGGTTGAAGTTATCAGAAAGGTAGCTAAAAAACAGAATCTTCAGGAACAACAACAAAAAAGTGATGGACAAAGAAAGGACTGCTGAAATCTCCAAGATGATTGCAGTGACTTGTTAGATGAAATGCTTCTCGGCACTTTACCTAGAAAGATCCAGCTACTGTTGGGGAAATGCTAATTAAGTCTCTTGTACTAAAGCTGACTTTGGAAATTAAACAAATAACAACAAAGTCATACATCTTCTGTTCCATTGATCCGTATCTATCCATTCAACAGTGTCACATGGTCTTGTTTCTAGGTACATAATAAACCTCTTTCCACTTGTTAAAAAAAGAAAAAAGATGGTTTTATTTATTTTTTTTCAATTTGGATTCTTTTTCCTTTTCTTCCCTCATTGTGCCAGCTAGAACCTCCAGTACAGTGTTGGATAGAAATGGTGAGAGCAGATATCCTTGTCTTGTTCCTGATCTTAGAGAGCAAGTATTCAGTCTTTCATCAGGTATGACATTACCTGAAGTTTTTTTTATAGATTGTTATTAAGTTGAGGAAGCTCCCTTGTATTCTCTAGTTCATTGAGAGATTTTTTTTAAAAATCAGAAATGGATATTGGATATTGTCAACACTTTTTCAATTTTTTTCTTTTCCTTTATCTTAAAAAAACCCTTTTTAAAATAGAAATTACACACATAACAAGAGTAGAGATAACAGGAATAAAGAACTCTCGTGCATTCATTATCCAGCTTGTTAGAAATGGAAATTTTCAGGCCCCAGGAAAGTTCTACAGAATTAGGAACTTTTGGGGGTTAGACACAGTAATCTGCATTTTCACAAGTCCTCCAGGTGATTCTGATGCATACCCTTAAAGACTGAATCTTTTAAAAGATAATTATCATCCAATACAGTTTTAAACTCTTATTCTTGATTATCTTCAAATATCTGTTCAATATTCCATCTTCCAATTGTCCCACAATTGTATTTAAACACTTTTAGTTTTTATAATTTTTAAAGTAGGTTGAATTATGATCTAAATAACACCCACATGCTGTGATTAGTTTCATTTGTCTCAGATGTCTTATGGGTTCTCTGTCTACTCTCCACCTACCTCCTTCCTTGTAATTGCAAATACCTGGTCACTCATAGATTCTCCCATGTTCCAAATATTACCAGTTGCAACCCCACACCTCATTATTTTTCCATCCCTGCAAATCAGTAACTGCATCATAGAGAATGAGGTTAAGTTTCAATTTGAGGGGCAAGAATCCTTAGTAGATGAAGCTGTGGTCCTTATCGCTAAAACTTGATTCTAACTATTTGCCCTGAAGCTCTGTAGCTATTCCAGGTTCTGCCTCAAATCTCCTGTCTCATTTTATCTCCCCTGTTCCCATCTCCTTGGGCTCTGTACTTTTCCAGGCTCAGCTGAGAAGTCTGACTCTCCTTATGACCTTTGTCTAACATTCCTTTAGGATGCTATTTCTGATAACTTTATCATCACGCAAAGAGGAACATGTAAGAAGCATTTTCTCCTAAAATGCTGCCTAGGTCCTCTGGCAGGGCCTGCAGAACCCAACCTCCAGATCTCAGCTGGTCTGAGGGAGAGAATCAGATAATAATGGCATACCTGTGTTCACTCCTCTGGTCCCCCCAAAGAAGCTACTTTCAGGAGAGCAGTTAGCCTGGCATCTGTGTTTTAAATAAGTCTCCAGGGTTCTGGTATGTAGGTGAGCTGGAGGTCACTTCACAGGGAACCTGAGGAGCTTCTCTCCCTTCTAATTCCTCACTGGAGTTGAAATCAAAGCGCTGCCCTGTCGTTAATTCCAGGAGCCACCCAATTAGAGACTTTTTAGAGACAGCTAAATAAGGAAACGTAGTCAAGAGAGTTTGAATGTCTAGAAGGTCTCTCTTTAATTTTAAATGAAAGGGTAAAACCCACAAAAATCCACAAATGGTATATCTGGTCAAGCTGGAAACTGAATGTTGTGTGCATTTGTCCACTCAATAAAATCCTTTTGTCTCCTTCCCCTCCAATTTTTATAGTTGGCTTTTGAGTTACAATGTAGGTGGATTAAATTCCTGGTTATCTGTGAGTTAGCTCTTATTCCCCCTTTAGCTTTCGGGGTAAACTCCTTGTTTCTTTTTTCTTTTTTTACACAGTGGAAGATCCACACCAGTTATATTGAGGCAGGTAGAGACTGGAGGTCAGCTCCGGTCCTAGTTATGTTTTGTTTCTTTTTTTTTTTTTTTTATTTTATTTTATTTTTTTTTAGTGGAGTGCAGTTTATTACACCGGCGGGCCCAAGGCAGAGTCTCCTCTTAGCCAAGGACCCCGACCAGCATTTGTGAAAATCTTTTATACCCCATGTGTCCAAACCCACTACCCCAATTCCCTTGAGACTTACATAAACAAAGGAAGGGTAAATACAACTACAATAACCCCATCATTCACGTGTTATGTGTTTAAACAGTCAATAATCAATAAGCCCGCAGTTACATTCCAAATAGTTAATAACTGATAAGCCTGTGCTTACATTCTGATAGATAGTGTCCGGAGGCAGGGGTGATTAGTGTCTGTTCTTCAAGATTCCCCTGCCCAGAGGGGGGTCTTATCCTTCCATTGTCATTCCCACAGGCGCTAAGCACAGAGTTCAGAGTCCACTGGAGAGGTGGCCACGCATGATCAGCACAGACAGGCCTGAGATGGAGTCCAGGCCCTATGAATTCCTTCTTCATTCCCCCCTCTTGATGCTCTTAGTTTCCATAACGAGCATCATTTATTGAGATATAGTGTACCTTAGCCCTCCTGCCACCCACATGAGAGAATGCTATCAACCTCTGGGTTACAAAATTCACAAGGCACTGTAGGAAGCAGGGTCCACAAAGCAGTATGATCAAGATTACTATAACAACAATTCATTAGACATGGCTTTCACTTGATTTTGCATATCCTCCAAGGCAGCAGATACATCTTCAGACAGGTCAGGGATGTACACACCATTTGCCAAAGTCCCTCCTTGGGCTGCTGTGAGTATGTCTAATGCCATCCTATTTTGAATTACTGCCTTCCTCATCTGAATCTGTTCTTCGTTCAAAGCTTGAGTGGCTTTAGTACTGTCTAAGAGGGCCTGTTTAATGAAATTAGTTAAGGCCTCTACCTTAACCATGATATCCGTTGTCCCTACAGAGGGTATAAACAAGGCAGCAAGATAGTCATACCATTGGAACACAGATCGTGTCCATCTTGCATGCAGATAAGGCAGGTTTACTGGAGGCTGGTGTAGGCTAGGCTTAATACTGTCATGGGCGAAAGCAAATCCTAATGTGCAATGCCCCACCCAGCCAACTGGTAACCATGGCCATAAGTTAAGCCCACAGAGCCACTGGGTCCCATTGGGGGCTACCCAGCGGATTCCAGGATTATATTTCCAGTCGGAACCGGGCCACTGAACAGACTGATTGGGGTGATAGGTAATTTCCAAGATTTGTTTACATTGTTCAGGGGGCAAATAACCCATATATTTTAATTCTTTTGGGTCTAGGGGGTGGTCTCCAAATACAAGTTTCTGTTCTTTTTGTTCCCAGCAAATAGTAGCAGGGGTAATCAACTGTCCTTTCTCAGGAGTCATCCAGAAATATTCATCCCAGACCTGGTAGTATTGCTCAAGGTACCGGGAGGCCTGTCCCCCTTTTGTTAAGGGAGCCCTTTTCCTCTTTAATTTTCATATATGAGGTATAAGCCTTTGTTATCTCCATAAGGCTGGTGTTCATGTTAAATGTAACCCTATGTCCCTGGCCCATTGATGGCTTCTTTTTACACCAGGAGAGCAAAGAAAGGTTATGGTTGGTGAGAGAGAGAAAAGTTCCTTTCTGTTGCTCTAAGAAGGAACACAGTGGTATAAAGTCCCCATAACGGAGTGGCGATACCCACAAGGGGAGTCCGTCCATTACTGACAGGGGCATGGCCCCACATACCCAACAGTTGGAGGAGTTGTGGAAGTTCGCGTAAGAATGTGCCCACGAGATGAAGACGTTGTCCTGTGCAGGAACACTGGTCAGGTTCAGAATTGCGTTGAAGAGGCCGAGCAGCAGGAGTCGTTTACCCAGCTCCATCCTGTAGAGGGCTCGTCCGGGATCTCTTTCTCTTCTTCCTCTTCAGAATGATCTTGGTTCCCCGTGGGTCGGTGGGGTCCTTCTGGGTGGTCCACTCAGCGTCTTCCGGGTCAGCGTGGTATGCCTTCTTCGCTCTGAGCGCTCAGTTCCCCTGCTGCCGTCCACTACCTGCCAAAGCGAAGAAACCGGACTTTGAAAGGCTGAATTCTTCCAGAGGGGCGAGGCGCCTTCCCCCTTCTAGGAGATTCAAGCCACAAAGCCTCGGGGTGGCCTCAAATGAGACCTGTCTCCTCAAAGTGAAGAGTTTCCCGGCCCATGCACCAAATGTTATAGCCACGCTTTCCGGGAAACAGACTCACTCAGAAGGACAATGCAGATAGTGGAGTGCAGTTTATTACACCGGCGGGCCCAAGGCAGAGTCTCCTCTTAGCCAAGGACCATGTTTTGTTTCTTGATCAGAGTGCTGGTTACAAGGATGTGGTCAGTTAGTGAAAATTTCCCAAGCCCTATACAGGTAACGTCCATATGTTATAACCCAGTAAAAACTTGAAAGAAAGCAAGGAAAAAGATCTGTGTCAGAAATCAACAAAAGAAAACTATAAAATACAAAGAAGTCATCAAAACAAAACAAAAAAGAAGTCATCAGTAAGGACGAAATGCTTAAAATAACTCTTTTCTTTTTTATTCAAGCCAGTTTCAGTCACTTTGCTCTGAAAGAAAATAAGAGTGGCAGTGTTGTAGGCAAACACAATAACCACTGCTGCCTTTGTTAGTCCTTCAAGATAGCCCAATACATACAGACACCCTGCCCCAAGCGCAGCTCACAGGCCTTCCTTGTTCCCCAACTGCTTCTGCCTCCCAATCTCATTCTCATTCTGCTCTGGCTCGGTGCTGCCGACCACTGTCCCACTTCTGCCTCTCTGGGCTCTTGTGTTTGTTTGTGGTCCATGGGCCTTGGCTCCCAGGACCCTCTGCTGCCCCGAGGGTCTTACCTCTGCCCCCGGCACCTTCCTAACTACAAGATGTGGGGCCTTGCAGTAGTGTTTTCTAAAAGTTCTGCACATGCTTGTCCTCTACCTTTTTTTTTTTTCTTTTTTGTAAATTGAATTCTTTAGGGCTGTACTAATTATCTTTGCTATTTCAGGGAGCATTTGTGATGAACCTTTGAAAAGTGCAGATCATTTTATCCTATCTTTAGATTTTTCTTAAAACTGAGCTTAGAGGCTATAAACTCCAATACTTTGGTCACCTGATGTGAAAAACTGACTCATTTGAAAAGACCCCGATGCCGGGAAAGATTGAAGGTGGGAGGAGAAGGGGACAGCAGAGGATGAGGTGATTGGATGGCATCGCTGACTCGATGGACATGAGTCTGAGTAAGCTCCGGGAGTTGGTGATGAACAGGGAAGCCTGGCCTGCTGCAGTCCATGTGGTCGCAAAGAGTCGAACATGATTGAGTGACTGAACTGAACTGGGGGCTATAGGGTTCAGACCACTGACGTACTGTACTGATACTGGAATTTAACATTTCACTATTTCTTTGCTACCTGAAAGTTCAATCACAGGTAATGACTGTAATTCTGCTGAGGTGAAAACTTGAATCTTGAGCCTTTGACAGTGAAATAGAGGGGAAAATCTTGGATGGAAGCCCAGAGTTCAAGCCTCTAGGGAGGGAACCAAGAGATTGGGATGATTCCCTAATTGAACTAGCACTGGCTCAGGGCAGGCTGAGGAATCTCAGAAGATGAAATGCCAGGAGTGGGCAGACAATCCTAGACTCAGAGGTGAAGCAGCAGGTTTGTGGCTCAGAGAAACTAGTCAGTCAGGGTAGTAAGCTAAAGGGCTGAGATGGGACAGTGAGGGCCTCTGTTCTGTCTATATTCTTCCTTCCTCAAAGTCCTCATTTATCTACAAGGTTTCAATTTCTCCAGCTCTACCCTCCCCTCTTGATCTAATGTTTTCAACCATGGGTCATTTCTATTTGGATGTTTCACTATACAGGCTACATACCCAAATTCCAACTTTTGGCATTTATGAAGAATAGGTCCACTGATGAGTAATTCTGAAATACAAGGATAGCATAATATTGTCCCTATAAGATACATAAACACAAACAGTAGAGAATATCAAGGTCATATTGAACAGAAACTCCTAGGGGTTGGCTGGGCTTATATTCAAGCTGGATGACATTCTCTTGCACACTAGCCTCTAAGGTGGGAGTTTTAAAGTTCTGCCTCATCAAAATTAGAAATATGTACATGGATCTTTGCAGCTGCTGATAAAGAGTCCAAACCATCAACCATCTATGCAATCTAGGTGCCTAGGATTTTAAACAAGCTACCTTGGAGATTCTCATCTCCAGGATCTTCCTCCTTTAATTCATCCTATGTTCCTCGGACAAACCAATGTCTGTTAAAAAAATTTTTTTCCCATCAGTATACTTTCCTGGATTTAGAGAATTATACTTAGCTATAGCAAAATAGAGGCATGGCTGTGACATTCCAGAAACTGAACTTGTGTGCAAATATAAGAATACATTCAGCTAGATCCTTGCTAAAGATTTTCAGGTGCTAACTCCAGACTCTAATGGTGTGATTGTGAGGTGGCAGGAAATGTGTGTGCATGTGTGTGTGTGTTTATGCATGTGATTATAATACAAGGCATGGGGTATGGATTGTATCTTCCCAGACTCAAAAGGGAGAAACAAATATGGATAATCCTTTAACAGTAAGAACTAACAGAGTAGTTGTTTCAGAAGCAAATTGTATAGGTAACATTGAAAATATAAAAGTTAGCTGTTATACTGTAGAGTACATACATATAAGAAATACATTTATAGATAAAATGAACTGAACTGACCTTTAGGAGATAAATAACCATTTGAAGGTTAGTTTCATTTGCTCATTCATTTATTCATTCAACAAATATTTGTGGAATGTCATTATGTGACAAGCACTGTACCAATCATATTTATTTACTTTTCCTACTAGTGTATTGCTACAGTATCCCTAACTGCTTTTCCTGCTTCCATGCCACACCGACACCCATTCCAGTGTATTATCTACACAATGGCCAGAGTGATGCTTTAAAAACCCTGTTTAAGATCTTGACACAGTCAAAACTTTCTAATATATTTTTAAAAATTCAGAGTAAAATCCAAATCCTATAGCCCATAATGTAGCCTCAAAAGCCCCCTTTCCATTCTGTATCCAGCCACATATCCTTCTCTTTCCCTTCACTCACTCCGCCTCAGTAACACCAGTACCCTTCCCGTATTCCCTGGACCTGGCAAGTATGCATCCATCTCAGGCTTTCATGTGGGTGTTACTCCACCGTCTTGGGAGGTCTTCCCTTAGACAGCTACCCCTCTATTCCTCTCAGATTTTCTAACCTGATGTCACTTCATCAGAGAGACCTTTCCTGATCACCTAAGCCAAAATAGCATCTACTCCCTTTACCACCTTCTCTTTCTTCTTCTACTTTTCTTTCCAGAACTCAATTGCTACCTGATATATTAAATACATTTTATGTATTATAGTGGGCTTTTCATCCCTTCCTCCACTAGGATGTCAGCTTTTGGAAACAAGAACTTTGTTTTACCTCCAGTAGTATTTCAGTGATTGAAACAGTGCCTGGCATATAGTCAGTATTCGGACATATTTGTTTAAATGAATAAATGAATGTATAAATCCTCTATTTCTCTGGGGCATTTATTTTTAAAATGCTGAAATAAAAATATTGGTAAACAGTTTCAAAGAAATAGTGTGGGTTTGTGTTTTCCATATATTTTTATCCTTTCTTTTTCACCATACCCAAAAGAACATAATGTTCCTGTAGGTGAATAAGGTTAGCACAAGCTTTGGGGGAAGACTTCCTAATAGAACAATGACAGTATAGACCAATAACAATGGAAATCAAGTCATTGATATGACAGTTCTAAGAACCTTGACAAATAGTGTTGATGGCTTAAATGCTAACAGATACAACTAAAGATAGCTGCAGTACAATCCAAAAGGCTCAAGTTAAATGTAAGCAATGACTTGGGTTTCAACAGAGGTGTTCTTTCGAAATGACCCATCCAGCTGTCTGGGACACCTTTCAGGCAGCTGCAGGACTGCATGTATCAGTCAGGAATTCCTGGGGCATTACTGAGAAACACAGCCTCCAAACCCACAAAATAACTGAGGCCTATGTTGTTGTTGCTCCACAGCTTGGAATTTCTTAATGTCAGTGACAAGTCAGGTGTGAAGTCAGCATATGAACTTAGACCTGAATGGTGAGATGCAGCTGGTCTTACAAAGCGCTGGGGCAAGAACATTACCAGCAGGGGAATGGTGCAGAGACTATGAGGTTTGAATGGAAAGAGGACCATTGTGCCTGGAACATAGTCAGCAAGGTAGAAAGCAATTTAGGGCAGAGAGCGGGTGAGAAATCTCCCAGTTGATGATGCTGAAAGACTGGGAGATGATCAGTCTTTATGTAGTTTGAATTTAAACTACATTTACAAAGACTGTGGACTTTTATATATTTACAAAGACCGTGGCTTTTTATACATAGATCATGGGGAGATATATCTTTCCAGAAAAAGAAACTGTCTTGTCTTTAGCTCATGATGGACTCTTGGGAAAATGCTCAAGAAGCAGGGCATGATGTTTTGTATCAGATCCCAAGTCCACCGCTGTGGCAAGTGATGACAGTTTCCAGATGGACAGGGCCCTGAAATCCTTTTTTCCTTCTGTCTCTCGTGCCCCATTGGTGTCCCTTCTACGGAGGCTTCCTAAGTGGTCCTAGTGGTTAATAATTCTCCTGCCAATGCAGGTAGTTGTAAGAAATGTGGGTTCAATCCCAGGGTTGGGAAGATCCCCCGGAAGAGGGCATGGCAACCCACTCCAGTATTCTTGCCTGGGGAAACCCATGGACAGAGGAGCCTGGTGGGCTACGGTCCTTAGGGTCACAAAGAGTGGGACACTCCTGAAGCGACTTAGCTCGCACTGCGGAATTTAGAAGTTCAAAAACCCCACAAAGTTCTGATAAGATTGGAAATACAAAACTATCTTTATTGCTTTTTTTTTTTCATTACAAAACTAATAAATATGTAATATTTTAGGAATTTTGGGGGTTTTCTAAAATGCAGCTAATACGTATCTAATGCAGGAAATGGAGGAAGGGTATTACTAGAATAAGGGCATCTGATCCCTGTCTTGTCTCCTCATTATATCTCATCCCGAATGATCGCTGAGGGGACCAGATTTGAACTTTGAACTCGAGTGGTAGGTAGAGAATGGTGACCTCAATTGTCCCTTTGAACAGTTGCAAATCAGATCATCAAGTCCTAGGGGGAAAATCCTGAGAAACAAAAAACACCTCACAGCCCTGTGGCACAGGACTGAAAATTTCAGTCAGATTCAAAAAAACAAAGAACTCAAGTTCCAGGGAAAGAGGACGCTACCAAAAGAACAACACAGGAAGCTGAACGGGGCTCTTCTCCAGCTCTTTATTCTTTCACGCTGTCGACACTCCCTGGGGCCAAGTGCTCTTATCTAGTTTTCACACGTCCCTCCGCTTGAAGAGGGAGTCCACTCGCTTCCCTTCACTACCCACTTCTCCCAATCTTAGCCGCAACCGCTAGGTTCAACCGCGCACTTGAAAGGGTGCACATGGCTTTGTCTATCCAGCCCAGCCGGGTTTCGGTCTCTGAAATACACAAGTTCAAAGCGACCCCTCTACGTGCGCGCGGGCTGGGCAAGCGTGGGCACGCGCTAGAACCGAGTTGGTTTCAAGCTTGTGGTTCGCTCCGCCGCCGGCGGTTCGGGAGGAGCCGCCCACCGGCCCCTCCTTCGAGCCCCGACAGCCCCGCCCCGCAGTTCCCGTCACGTGCCGCCGCGCCGCCCAATCAGCGCCTGCAGCGCGTGGGCTCGGGATTCAAACTGCGGCGCCTGGGACTCTCGGGAATCGGCGCTGGTCGCCGCCGTGGCGTGCGGGGCATGGAGCACCGCATCGTGGGGCCCGGGCCATACCGGGCCACCAGGCTGGTGAGTGTGCGTGCGGGGGTCTGGGCGAAGCGAGCCCCCGGCCTGCGGGCCGACCGTGGACTCGTCAGTACTCGCTTCTCCAGAGCTAGTCTGACCGAGTTCTGGAGGCGGGGCGTGTTTCAGCTTGTGAGGCCAAATTCTAGATGATGCTTAAAGAAAGGCTAGCCCGGCCGCGGGCCCAGCCCATCGAGGGTGGACGCAGCTTGGATCCCGAGACGGTGGCTGGGTTCTCGCCAGTGAACGGCGACTCCGGGTTTAAAGCGCCCGGAAGAGCTCGACGGCATCCTCCTCCCCTTTCCTGATCTTCTGGAACCCTACGTCCCCCGCCGGGAGAGGATGATCCAGTCAGTCCGTCACTTTTGGGCCACCCGCCGCCCTTTACGGGCAGGGCGTGTCCATCCTGAGTGTCACTTGTGGTGACACTTGAAGTTCTTTGCAACGGTAACCTAAACAGAGGTGGATCTCTCTGGCCACGTTTCCGGCTCCTGATGTTTCTTTTTCTATCAGCACCCACCTAAATGAAGGGGAAGGGTGGGCCCGGACGGATGGTTTGAAAGAGACTTTTCAGCTTCCCTGGTGGCTCAGACGGTAAAGCGTCTGCCTGCAATGCGGGAGGCCCGGGTTCGATCCCTGGGTTGGAAAGATCCCCTGGAGGAGGAAATGGCAACCCACTCCAGTACTCTTGTCTGGAAAATCCCATGGACGGAGGCGCCTGGTGGGCTCCAGTCCTTGCGGTCTCAAAGAGTCGGACACGACTGAGCGACTTCACTTTCTTTCTCTCAGACCCCAGTGGTCCAGGGTGCTGCCTTTTTTTCCTGGGAGAAGAGCATTGATAATCAGAGTTCTGAGGCATACTTGATTTTTTTGTGACCTGAAGCAAGTGATTATAGCGATTTCATAATGGAATAAATGGAGATAATTTGGTAATGTCCAGGGTTGGTTTTAGACGACTTTTTATGAAAGCTTAAAGGTGGTTTGGGAGGAAGAGACTGCACTCCTTGGACTGTCACCACTTCTGGCCACAGCTAACTTGAGAATTAGGCTCATTGTTCCTTGCACCCCTAAGGGATATCCAGGAAAAGATAACAGGATGGAAGAAGTTATTGCCCTCATTTTTGCAAACAATCCACTTCAGACACCCATAATGATTTTAAAATTTATTAATTTTTTAATTAAGGATAATTGCTTTACAGAATTTTAATGTTTTCTATCAAACATTGATATGAATCAGCCATAGGTATACATATGACCCATAATGATTTATTCATTAAAAAAATTAATATAAATTTAGGTTTTCCTTTGGGGTAGTCTCTAAGAGGTATGGATCCTGGTGGCAGGGACAACACTATTTTCAAATAGTGTTTTCTTATCAAGTTCCATGTCACAGTGCCTCTACCACTTGAAACCATCTGGGGTCAAGGCTATTGGTTGGTCCATCTTTAGGGATGAGATACAGATTGTGCTTTATCAGGGACATTCAAAAATTTGACTCTCTTTGGGACTGCCCTGGCTGTCCCGTGGTTAAGAGGTTTCCTTCCAATGCAGGGGCTGTGGGTTTGCTCCCTGGTTAGGGAGCTAAGAGCGCACATGCCTTAGGCGCCCCCCATGCTCCCCCCCCCCCGAAAAAAAGGAAAAAGAACAACACCCTACACCCTACAAACAAAAAAACAAAGCAGAATCAACACTGTGACAAATTCAATAAAGACTTTAAAAATGGCCCACATCAAAAAAAATCTTAAAAAAACAAAAAAAGCAAAAAAGCTTACTGTCCTTTGTGGAGGTAAAGTAATATTCTCCTACTGCAGATAGAGAAGAGGACAGCAGTGGATGAGATGGTTGAATGGCATCATGGACTCAATGGACATGATCTTGGGCAGACTCCCAAAGATGGTGAGGGACAGGGAAGCCTGATGTACTGCAGTCCATGTGACTTGGCGACTGAACAACAACTGCCAATTTATTCACTACACAGGGGAAACAGAGACGCTGGATCTTGGGGCGACTTGTTCTCATTCTTCTAGCTTTAGACTAAAAAAATAAATTACATGATAATTGAAACTTTTTAAATCTCATATTCACAGAATTGTATGAAGTAACTCTATAGATGCAGCCTGCCTATGTGAAAGACATTCTTGATTCTGAGTCACATTAAAGTGTTATCAAAAGAATTTATGAAGAAAAGTATTCTGTTCTTCAGAAGTTTTCAGTTCCCAAGAAATGATTTTCAAGTCACATTTAGCCAAGACTGAGTTAAATAGGAAACGAAATTATGTGAATAATTGATGAAAACACCTCAGTTTCACCAGAATTTGCTAAGTATCAATCAGTTCTCGATTTTATTCTCTTTGAGAATCTTGAACTTAAACTCAGATTTTTGAAAACACAGAAAGCGATAGGCTTTTTTTTTTTTTTTTAAAGTGAGAATTCCTGATTTATTGGTGATCTCTGTAGTCATTACAGGTACTTTCCCCCCATTGTAAAATCTCTAAGTGTTTCTCTGAGTATAATTCATTTGTGCTTTACAGCTTCTATCAGTTAAATCAGTTAGCCCTCTTTCTCTGCCTCAGCTCTGTTTGCCTCCCTGGTTCCCAGTTTACCATTTCCGTCTTTTCCCACCGTTACACTCAACCTAATCTTCAGAAAAGCTTGGGAAAAACCTAGTGGTACACAATGAGCCGGCCTTTGCTTCCTCCTTTCATGGCTCACTATACTTTCTCAAACCATGTACAGCTCCATTTTCTAAGGTACCAAAGTCTTATCTGAAAATAACATTTTATGGACTAGGTAAATTTCTATGCCCCAAATCAAATGACAGACTCTGTAAGTCAATTCATGGTGAATATGGAAGCTAATTAGCAACTTACTCATCTTCACTGAAATAACTTTCATTTTTGTAATCCACGTATTAAATAGTTCTGTAAACACTAGTTAACAAGAAATGGTGAGAAAGAAAATTGATTTTTCTGAAAACAGCATAAATCTACCAATCCTTTCTTTGAACTTAATTCTGAGTTGTATGTGTCTTCTGATATAACAGGTGAACTTTAAAAGACTTACAGGTGTCATTGAATCTGAGAGTTTGAATCGACTCTAAAGATTCCAGTTCTCTCATTTTGTTGTTATTGTTTAGTTGTGAAGTTGTGTTCAACTCTTGGCGACCCCATAGACTGCAACACGCTGGGCTCCCTTGTCCTTCTCTGTCTCCTGGAGTTGGATGCAATATTGTTCTTTACAGCATTGGACTTTACTTTGACCGTCAGACACATCCACAGCTGAGCATCGTTTCTGCTTTGGCCCAGCACTTTCATTCTTCCTAGGGCTATTAGTAATTGCGCCCTGCCCTTCCCAGGGGGTCACCTTCTGACCTGGGAGAGCACCTCTTCTCGTGTCATATCTTTTGTCTTTTTTTGTACTGTTCATGGGGTTCTTACGGCAAGAATACGGGAGTGATTTGCCATCCCTTCCTTCAGGGGACCACGTTTTGTCAGAACTCTTCACTTTGACCTGTCTGTCTTGGATGGCCTTGCACAGCATGGCTGATAGCTTCATTGAGTAATGTAAGCCCCTTCGCCACAACAAGGCTGTGATCTGTGAAGGGGACTCTCATTTTATTGAGGCCTAAAGTGGTGAACTGACATGGTCAAGTTCACACTGCCAGTGTGTGGCAAGTACACCTTTATCTAGCACTTGTTTGTCTCTGAAGTCCCTGGCCAGTGCTGTATTATAGCACCACTATCATAATATTTTTGATACTAAGAAGTAAAGAAATGGAATAATGTTCAAGAGAAAAAAATAGGAAGCACATTTCAATACTCAGAAAACTGAGATCATGGCATTCAGTCCCATCACTTCATGGCAAATAGATGGGGAAACAGTGAAAACAGTGTGAGACTTTATTTTCTTGGGCTCCAGAATCACTGCAGATGGTGATTGCAGCCATGAAATTAAAAGACACTTGCTTGCTCCTTGGAAGAAAAGCTATGACCAACCTAGACAGCATATTAAAAAACAGAGACATTACTTTGCCAACAAAGGTCCATCTAGTCAAAGCTATGGTTTTTCCAGTAGTCATGTATGGATGTGAGAGTTGGACTATAAAGAAAGCTGAGCACCAATGAATTGATGCTTTTGAACTGTGGTGTTGGAGAAGACTCTTGAGAGTCCCTGCAAGGAGATCAAACCAGTCCAAGGACTGATCCTAAAGCTGAGGCTCCAATACTTTGGCTACCTGACCAATGAGCTGACTCATTGGAAAAGACCCTGTTGCTGGGAAAGATCGGAGAAGGCAATGACACCCCACTCCAGTTCTCTTGCCTGGAAAATCCCATGGAGGGAGGAGCCTGGTAGGCTACAGTCCATGGGGTCGCTAAGAGTCAGACACAACTGAGCAACTTCACTTTTACTTTTCACTTTCATGCATTGGAGAAGGAAATGGCAACCCACTCCAGTGTTCTTGCCTGGAGAATCCCAGGGATGGTGGAGCCTGGTGGGCTGCTGTCTATGGGGTCGCACAGAGTTGGACACGACTGAAGCGACTTAGCAGCAGCAGCAGCAGCTGGTCAAGATTGAAGGTGAGAGGAGAAGGGGACGACAGAGGATGAGATGGTTGGATGGCATCACCGACTTGATGGACAGGAGTTTGAGTAAGCTCCAGGAGTTGGTGACGGACAGGGAAGCCTGGCGTGCTGCAGTCCATGGAGTCATAAAGAGTTGGACACAACTGAACGACTGAACTGACTGATTTCAACACTCAGTGTTGTGTTTTGTAATTTGACTTGTGTTGTGAAGCAAAAACAGTTATCAATTACATTTTATCTATGTTATTCATCTATGTTACTGCATGTAGCAATAGTTTGTTTATTCTCATTACTTTACACTATTCTGTTGCATGAATTTGTTTATTCTTATGTTGATGGACATTTGGGTTTTTAATCTATTAAATAAGAATAGTGCTATTTTGAACAGTGTGGCTTTTGGTTAACATACTTCTTTTGTTTTTTTTTTTTTTTTTGGTTAACATACTTCTGCTGCATATATATACACACTTAAGAATGGAATTTCTGGGTTATACAGTGTGCATATTATTTCTGGTTGCTCCATGTTCCGATTGGCACCTAGTATTGCCCATCTTTTTCATTTTAGTCTTTCTGTAGGCATGTATATTATTGCATTGGGGATTTATTTGCATTTCACTGCTAATTCATGAGATTGAACATCTCTGCATATACTATGGTAAATTTGGAGATTCTTTTATGTGAAGTGCCTGTTTAAGTGTTTTTTTCATTTTTCTTTTGAATGCCCTTTCTTGAGTTGAATTTTTCATTTTGTCTTAGAAATTCTGGTATATGTTATCTTACTCTACAGATTGCATTGTTTTTGTGCGTGGTTTTAAGAATTAAAAAAAATTTTAAATCTGGACCAACTTAATTTGAAGCATGGCTTATCGTAGTGTCAAATGAAGTAGAAAGATTGATATGCAGAGGACATAAAGATGTTTGAATTTGGCCAGGAGGAAGACATGATTGAGAATCAGAGTAGAATTAAATTACATGAAGTTAGGAGGTGGTTTAATAAAAACAGGAAAAGGGAAAGACCAGTTAGGTGTTTGCGTGTTGAGCACCTGCTGTGTTTGCTGTGCCCTGTGCTGCACGTCCAGGGAGCGTGCTTGAATAGACCCGACCTGGGCCCTTGACGCACCTGGTGTTGTGTACTCAGGGATGGTTACTGTGCTTGAGAGAGGTAGGCTATCGAAGGGAGAAGAGAAGTGGACCACAGGTGCAGAGGTGATTGGGCAGCGGAGAGTATGGAGAGAAACGCAGAAGAGGCGAAAACAAGGTTACAGGGTTGGGCAAAATAAAAAGAATATGTTAAGGTCAGGACTATCGTTGAAAGAAAAAGGAAGAACTGATTTCAGTAGGAAAGGTAGGTAAAAAATAAGGTTCAGAGTCTGTAAATTAATAGACTTAAAAGAGGAGCATGAAAGAAGAGAGAATGGTAGTAAGAGTAAGACTGAGTTTTCAGAACTTGTAGGACTGGCGGGATGACAAGGGTCCTAAGGAAGTGGAGTAATTATGTAGGAAGAACATCACATGTGAACATTTCATTTAATTTTGGGATGGCTGATAATGGTGTGAATATCTAGATTAAAATTTTTTTTTTCTTTTTTAAATTTGGCTGCATCATGTGGCATGTGGAATCTTAGTTTCCTGGCCAGGGATCAAACCCTTGGCCCCTGTATTGGAAGCTTGGAGTCCTAACCTCTGGACTGCCAGGGAAATCGCTAGAATTTTTTCTTTTCTTTTCTTTTTTTTTATAGGATAGTATTCTGCAGAATTTTTAAACATTCTTTGACACCAGGCACTATATTTTATGTATCTCTTTTTTCCTCTCCCCATACAACGCCTCGTGTAATAATCAGTAAGTACTTGCTGAATGAGGTAGTTATATTAAATGTAGGACTCCAAGAATTGAATTACGGCCTCAGTTTTTACTACTAGTTTTGTTCATGTATTTCTCATTAACATAAAAATCCATTAAGTTCACATCAAGGACAACTTGATGACAACATTTCCAGTAAATATTTATTGAATGAATAAATGTATTTGTTTATAAGGTTACTTTAGCATTTAAAGGTCGTAAATAGAAAAAAAAAACTTGGACTGCTTCTGTTATTGAGGCAGTCTTTTAAATGGAAAAACTGCATTTGTTGTCCTAATATTTAGGATGCAGTAACATTTTAAAAAATTTACTAAATGCTTTCCTCCATTTTTGCCCCAAGTGGAATGAAACAGTTGAACTTTTTCGCGCCAAGATGCCATTACGGAAACATCGCTGTCGTTTCAAAAGTTACGAGCATTGCTTCACAGCGACTGAAGCTGTGGATTGGCTACACGAGCTGCTGAGGTGCAGCCAAAACTTTGGCCCCGAAGTGACCCGCAAACAAACGGTCCAGCTGCTTAAAAAATTCCTGAAGAACCACGTTATTGAAGACATCAAGGGAAAATGGGGCCAGGAAGACTTCGAGGACAACCGTCACTTGTACAGGTAATGACATGTCAGCCCTGATGGGGAAGAGCATGGGGAGCACACGTGGACCTGGTCAGTCTGATGAAATTCCTCCTGTGAGAGAACTTGCCTTGTTCCTGGGACGGGTGCTTGTACTTGTGATTTGTTGGGTGGAGAACTGCATCTGTCACTATGAGAGAACTGATTGCGCTTGTTCTTGGCTTCATAGAGCACCCGTAAGTAGTCTTTTGTCACAGTGGCTTTCAGTAATGGAACCTTTTCGTGCCTTCTATAACCTGGAAGGATGGCTATAGTAGAGTGCCTCTCCTGGGGAATCTGAGAGGGTGAAACAGTAGCTCTGGCTTGCACCTTTCTGAGCAATGTGAGGGTGTGTGTTCAGGGTTTCTTGGCAGAGGTGTCTGATCTCCAAGCAGAGCTCAGGCTCATCATGAGGAATTGTGCTGGAACTCCCCCATGTCTCAGATTAACTCTGCAGTGCGTGGCTGCCTCCCGGCCGCATTTCAGTGCTCCTCTGTGATTACTTACTTACTATGCGATAATCTGAGGGCAAGGACGTCCCTCTATTGACACTGCCCTTCTCATCGCACGCTAGGCTGGTTTATTCCTGGAAGTGGAGAGGGCCTGCCTGAGATTCAGGGAATGAGGGAATACTTAAAGAGGAATGAAAAGAGGAATCATTGAGGTATCTACAGAGAGGGCTACCAGAGCACCAAGAACCTGTGAGGGATTAAAGGAAGAAATGAAGATGGAGAGCCCTTAATATCTGCTGTCGTTTACTCCAGTGGAAGAATAAGGAATGCTCTTATAGCACGTTCAGCGGGGCATTTGGGGGCCACTGGGACGCCTGGCTTTGAGCAGAGAAAGCGTGCCTGTTCCCTGCCTGAGTCACGTCGTCGGTTCCTTTGGGGACTAGCTGCTGAGGAAGGGCTGCAGAGCAAGTGCAGGGGGGTCACCAGCACTCAGGCTAGCACCCAGCAGTGTGTATGTTTAGGCTCTGACTTCCTCATGGAATGTCAGCCATCTCCCCTTCTAGGCATCAGGATTGTCAGCTGGGCAATTAGTTGTCTCTCCACTTGGCAGTTATTTCTGGCTTGCTGATCCAACTTTTAATTAGAATCTTGGATGATATTAGCCTGTTCTGAGACCATAGTGCATATTAGTATCAGGCAGTGGAAACTCTAGCCCTGGTTCCACATGACATACTTCATTGGGAATGCTTAAGTGATTGTTTCTCTTGGGAAGCTATAATTGCTTGTACCCCATCAAGAGTTAACTCACACTCCTAGAAGGTTGTCTGGAGGAGTAACTTGAAGTCTCTTTTATTGTGACCTTAGATTGGGTACCAGCCATTGAGTCCCATGAGGCTTTCAGAGATGCCAGGCGAGTAAAACAGAAGCCTGTTCTAGGAGCCAGCGCCGCCCCCCAGCAGTGACTGTCAGAGCAGGTTTCACCTCAATATGAAGACTTAATCATTTGTCCTTTAAAAAATAAAGTGCCTTGAGTTGAGAGCTCACTCAGGAGTGTAGAGGCACCTGTTGGCACGAGGCAGCTTCCAGGACTGAGTGTACAGCTCGTGATGATATGCTGACTTGCCAGTGCCCCAGGGAGGATTGGGGACAGGCTGCCCTCCCTGCTCAGTGTCCACCTGCTCCTTGTGGTCGAATAGTACCACTGCCAAATCGTAATGAGAGCCCATGAGGGACATTAGGAGCTCGAGGCATATTAGATTTGAAAAATAGGTGAAGAATCTATAAGATAAATTCCTACAATGCTTTTAAATATCAAGCTTTGTGGAGGAGGAGCCTCTATAAGTAGTGTCAAAGTTGGAATGGGTAGCTGAGAGTTCTTAAAAGAAAGGAACTAGCATTGTGGAGCACCTGTGATGGGCCAGAGTCACTGCATAGTCATCATTTACCTCGGCACCTGCAGATGTCTCTTATCTAATCTTAAAAATAAGGAAATTAATGAGACCAAAGGTACCAACTTGTCCACAGTCACTCAGGTGGTAGTAAAAGAGAATTTGAACTGAGGGCTCTGCATCCGAGGCCTGTGTTCTTGTGTTGTGCTTGACTGCCTCCATTTCCACGGCATGAGGTTGACTAGCTTGTTAACTAATTTAAGGACTGAATGAGAAAACACAGAATAGTAAATAAGAAATAGTTGGTGTAGTCAACATGTGTTCATATATTCACAGAATTCTAGAAATGTGTTAAGTACTGTGTAATACATATTGAATAATCAACTGTCTTCTCAAATAGAGGCGGTAAGGTAAACATTATCAGCTGAAATACTTATGTAAATGTAGGGGATGGGTGGTTGCCTGGGTCTGGGTTACAGAAAGCAACATGAAATATAAAGACAGAGTATTTTTTAAAGGCAGAAATTACACACACACACAGCAGAATTTTATAACAGAAATGATGAGTTATGTTTTTACTTTGTAGTGTATTAAATCTTATTTCTAGTTTAAAAAATGTATTTATTGTGTGATTGCATTCACATGTGTTAACTATGATTTTATTTTTCAAGAATCTTAAGAGTTAAGTATAGAAAATAGGAAATAGTGAATTTTTGTGTGTAAAAAAGGAAAATAAGATCCTAATATGAGAATGTCCCTAACAATCAGAGATGTTGCAGAGAAAGGTCCAGAGCTATTTACTGAACCACTTCTTTGCTGTTAGTAACACTGATGACTAGAAAGAGTGGCTAGATTTGCTACCGGTAAAGACAATTACATCATAGTCATCGGGGTCATCATAGGGTCATCATTGTCCAGCCAGACAAGAAGCTATCATCTGTGTCTAACCAAGCTTTGTGGCCCTCGACTTCAGATGAAGAGAACCTGCACTACCTTGTATGTTTATGAGAAGTTTCAGTTTATGTAGCAGTTTCGCTTTATGATCTCATTTGATCTTCATGACAACCCTGTGAAGTAGACAGAGTGGATATTTCATCCTCAGAGAACCAGACACTTGTCTCTTTGAAACATCTAAACATAACACCAGGAAATTCCATGCCGATCCCTGAATTACCCATTTGTGTATGTGAACAAATGGTTACGTGGGATTATTTGAACCTAATGCCAACAAAGGTCCATCTAGTCATAGCTATGGTTTTTCCAGCAGTCATGTATGGATGTGAGAGTTGGACCATAAAGAAGGCTGAGCACCAAAGAATTGATGCTTTTGAACTGTGGTGTTGGAGAAGACTCTTGAGAGTCCCTCGGTTTGCAGGGAGATCAAACCTGTCATTCCTAAAGGATATCAGTCCTGAATATTCATTGGAAGGACTGATACTGAAGCTCCAATACTTTGGCCACCTGGCCAGAACTGACTCCTTAGAGAAGACCCTGATGCTGGGAAAGATTGAAGGCAGGAGGAGAAGGGCATGACAGAGAATGAGATGGTTGGATGGCATCACCGACTGGATGGACATGAGTTTGAGCAAGCTCCAGGAGATGGTGATGGACAGGGAAGCCTGGTGTGCTGCAGTCCATGGGGTCGCAAAGAGTCAGACAGGACTGAGCGACTGAACTGAATGTAGTGGGTTATATAAAAATAGAAGTGTATACTGTGATCATCGCTTGTTTTGGACTATTTAATAAGGAGAGCATTTGGTCTGTTTTAGATTTTTAGCAGGATAGGTCCTTTGATCTGGAGCCTCCACCTGCGCCTTGCCCTGCTCTCATTACCAGGGCTAGCTCCGGGATGCAGTTGTAACTGGATGGTGCTCACAGTTTACAGAGAGGAATTCACTAGTTCCCGTGTAGTGTGTGTGAGCTAATGTGTTGTTGTTTAGTTGCTAAGTCGTATCTGACTCTTTGCGACCCCATGGTCTATAGCCTACCAGGCTTCTCTGTCCATGGGATTTCCCAGGCAAGAATACTGGAGTGGGTTGCCATTTCCTTCAGGGGATCTGCCTGACCCAGGGATTGAACCCTTGTCTCCTGCATTGGCAGGCAGTTCTTTACCACAGAGCCACCAGGGAAGCTCTGATCTAATGTGTAGGGAACCATTTTCTTTTTATTCTACTTATTCCTGTTCCTTTTTTTTTTCATCCCTCTGTTTCTGTCTCTTTATGTGTATCATCTCACATTCCCAATTCTTTCCCCTTTTCTTTTTCTTCTACTTAGTTTCTCCTTTTCTTTCTGTCTTTTCCCTTATATTTGCTTTTTTTTTCTGGCTTATTTCCAACTTGTGTATTTTAATTTGAACCTAAAATTTGTTATGTAGATTTTATCAGCTTTCTTGAATGTAAATTTCACAGTTCTTAATTTAAAAAATAGGAATCATGCTATGTAGTTTCAAAACTTACCATATAAACCACAGTAATGAAGACTGGTATTGGTGAAGGGGTACATGGATGCCTGGATCAGTGAAACAGAGTCGAGTCCAGAAACACACTTATGAATATGGCCAATTGATTTTTGATGAAGATGCAAAAACTCCTTTAAAGAAAGAGATCAGTCTTTTTGGTAAATGACGTTGGAACATTTGGAAGGTAACTGTACTTACCACTATACCACCGGCAGTCATAACATTGGAAAAATCTGTTCATCTACATGCAAAAAAATGAAGCTCCACCTAAATCTCATTTTTTTATACAAAAATTCATTCAAAGTGAATTGTAGATTTCAGTGTAAAACTATGAAAATTTTAGAAAAACAGGAGAAAATCTTTATACTGAAGGGTTAGACAAGGAGCTTTTAGACATGACATCAAAAGCATGATTTATAAAAGAAAAAACATGATAAATTGGATTTCATCAAAATTAAAAACTTTTGCTGTGTGAAAGGTGCTAGTGAGAGGATGAGAAGACTAGCTACTATTGAGAAAATATTTGTAAACCACATGTAAGTGGACTAATATCAAGAATATATAAAAAATTTGCAAAACTCAACTGTGAAAAAACAACTCAAAAAATAGATTTGAAAGGACACTTCCTCATTAGCACTAGGGAAATGCAAATTAAAACCCTGGTGAGATACTTCTATATATCTAGTAGAATGGCTAAAATAAGAAAATTGATAATGCCAGAATCTAGTGGGTGCAGAACAATTGGAAATCTCATCCATTGATGGTGGGAAGCCTAGGTTGGTAAACACTTTGAAAAACAAAGTCACTTTGGAAAACAATTTTTCAGTCTCTTTTCAAATTAAACATGTATTACTTACATCTGACTCCATATTCTGCTCCAGAGCATTTACCCTAGAGAAATGAAAACTTATGTTCACACAGAAACTTGCATGTGAATGTTTATAGCTGCTCCATTAACTCAGCTGTTCCTCCATGGGTGAGTGGATAAAACACTGAACATCTGTATGGAATGCTGCTATGTATATCGGCTGCAGTAGGGGGTATGACTATACAGTCAGAGCAGGAGAGGTTTTTTGGTGAATGATGGAAATGTTTCCTAATTGGGATGGTGGTTACACAAGTGTCTATTGATAGAGCATTATACACATACACACACACAATGGAAAAAATGATCAATTTTGCTATATGCTAATAACATTTTTTAAATACTGGAGATTTGAAAAGTCTGTATTTGTTACCTCTAGTGAAAGAAATCCAAATGCCCCTGTGGGCCTGGAAAAAAGTCTTCATTGTTACCATATGGACAGAGGAGCCTGGCGGGCTACTGTCCTTGGGGTCAATAAAGAGTCGGCCATGACCCTACTTACTGACTAAACAACAGTGTCTTTTGAAGGGGCAGATAGGAACTTCTTCACGTTAATGGACTATTGGCTCCCTCTGGTGGACACCTTTTGTTCTTATAGTCAATTTCAATATTGTGATTGTGATTTTGTTTTTCTTTTCTTTTTATTCATTTCCTCAAGTCTTGTGTTCTTATCCTGTGATGGCTAGATAAATTTTGTACCTTTCATATGCATCAGTTTTTTCATCTGTAAAATGACAGGACTGGGACTAGTTCTTCAAGCATATTTCTTTCTTTATTTTGGCTGTACTGGTCACTGTTGCCATGCACAGGCTTTCTTTGTTGCAGTGAGTGGAGGCTACTCTAGTTTTCCTGCATGGGATCCTCATTGCTGTGGCTTCTCTTGCCGTGGAGTGTGGACTCTAGGGTGCACAGGCTTCAGTAGTTGGCACACGGGCTTAGTTGTCCCACAGCCTGTGGGATCATCCCCGTGTGTGTGCGTGTGTGCTCACTTGTGTCCAACTCTTTGCAGCCCCGTGGACTGTAGCATGCCAGGCTCCTCTGTCCATTGGATTTCCCGGAATACTAGAGTGGGTTGCCATTTTTTACTCCAGGGGATCTTCCTGTCCCAGGGATCGAACCCACCTCTCCTGCATTGGCAGGCAGATTCTTTATCAGCTGTGCCACCAGGGAAGGCGATCTTCCCAGACCAGGGATCAAACCGGTGTTCCTTGCATTGCAAGGCAGATTCTTAATCACTGGATCATCAGGGAAGCCCCTGAAATAGATCTTTAAGGTCTTTTTCCATTCTAAACTTTCATTATTCCAAATATTGAGTACTTATCACAGGGGTTTTCCAGTGCTTAGGTGATGAAGAAGATAAGAAATAAATATGACATTCTTTTTCTCCTCAGTTTTGCAGTCTCTCTTGAGAGAGAGTATACATGTATGAAAAAGATAAGTGGCAGAAACAAGGCAGTTTTGAGTTTAACCAAAAAATTAGAGGCACTGCACTGACAGTCCTTGGGTTAACATAGCTATTTTGTTTTACTAGCATTATGTTTTCAGTCACTGAAAAATTTTTTCTCATTTTTATTTTTCAATTTTGTATATTTTATAAAAGTAATGCATTCCTCTGATTCAAAATTTACAAAGTACCGAAGAGTATATTCGAGGAGGGCATGGTAACCCACTCCAGTGTTCCTGCCTGGAGAATCCCATGGACAGAGGAGGCTGGTGGGCTACAGTCCGTGGGATCGCAGAGAGTCGGACACGACTGAAGTGACTGAGCACAACACAGAGAGTATATTCAGTGAGACTCTCCCTTCTACTTTGCTTCCCCAAGGTGGGGTTCAAGCCTTGAACTTGCACTGAATCTTTCTTACTTTTATTATTTATTCTAAAGTTGTGTTGGTTTTTTTATACCCTAAATTACAGTTTGACCTGGATGCTCAGTTCAGTTCAGTTGCTCGGTTGTGTCCGATTCTTTGCGGTCTCATGGACTGCAGTATGCCATGGACAGGCTTCCCTGTCCATCAGCAACTCCCAGAGCTTGCTCAAACTCAGGTCCATTGAGTCTGTGATGTCATCTAACCATCTCATCCTCTGTCATCCCCTTCTACTCTTGCCTTCAATCTTTCCCAGCATCAGGGTCTTTTCCAATGAGTCAGTTCTTTTGCATCAGGTGGCCCAAGTATTGGAACTTTAGCGTCAGTCCTTCCAATGAATGTTCAGGACTGATCTCCGTTAGGATGGACTGGTTGGATCTCCTTGCAGTCCAAGGGGCTCTCAAGAGTCTTCTCCAACACCACAGTTCAAAAGCATCAATTCTTCTGCACTCAGCTTTCTTTGTAGTCCAACTCTGACATCCATACATGACCACTGGAAAAACCACAGCTTTGACTACATGGACCTTTGTTGGCAAAGTAATATGCTTTTTAATATGCTGTCTAGGTTGGTCATAGCTTTTCTTCCAAGGAGCAAGCGTCTTTTAATTTCATGGCTGCAGTCACCATCCGCAGTGATTTTGGAGCCCAAGAAAATAAAGTCTGTCACTGTTTCCATTGTTTCTCCATCTATTTGCCATGGAATGATGGAACTGGATGCCATGATCTTAATTTTTTGAATGTTGAGTTTTAAGCCAGCTTTTTCACTTTCCTCTTTCACTTTCATCAAGAGGCTCTTTATTTTCTCTTCACTTTCTGCCATAAGGGTGGTTCATCTGTGTATCTGAGGTTATCGATATTTCTCCTGGCAATCTTTATTCCAGCTTGTGGTTCATCTAGTCCAGCATTTTGCATGATGTACTCTGCCCATAAGTTAAATAAGCAGGGTGACAATATACAGCCTTGAAATACTCCTTTCCCAATTTGGAACCAGTCCGTTGTTCCATGTCCAGTTCTAACTTGCTTCTTGACCTGCATACAGATTTCTCAGGAGGTAGATAAGGTGGTCTGATATTCATGTCTCTTGAAGAATTTTCCACACTCTGTTGTGATTGACACAGTCAAAGGCTTTGGCATGATCAATAAAGCAGAAGTAGATGTTTTTCTGGAACTCTCTTGCTTTTTCAATGATCCAACGGATGTTGGCAATTTGATCTCTGGTTCCTCTGCCTTTTCTAAATCCAGCTTGAACATCTGAAAGTTCACGGCTCACATACTGTTGAAGCCTGGCTTGGAGAATTTTGAGCATAACTTTGCTGGAGTGTGAGATGAGTACAATCGTGTGGTAGTTTGAACATTCTTTGGCATTGCCCTTCTTTGGAATTGGAATGAAAACTGATCTTTTCCAGTCCTGTGTCCATTGCTGAGTTTTCCAGATTTATTGACATACTGAGTGCAGCACTTTCACAGCGTCATCTTTTAGGACTTGAAATAGCTCAACTGGAATTCCATCACCTCCACTAGCTTTGTTTGTAGTGATGCTTCCTAAAGCCCACTTGACTTTCCGTTCTAGGATGTCTGGCTCTAGGTGAATGATCACACCATCGTGGTTATCTAGGTCATGAAGATCTTTTTTTGTATAGTTCTTTCTATGTATTCTTTCCACCTCCTCTTAATATCTTCTGCTTCTGTTAGGTTCATACCATTTCTGTCCTTTATTGTGCCCATCTTTGCATGAAATGTTCCTTTGGTATCTCTGATTCTCTTGAAGAGATCTTTAGTCTTTCCCATTCTATTGTTTTCCTCTGTTTCTTTGCATTGATCACTGAGGAAGGCTTTCTTATCTTTCCTTGCTATTCTCTGCAACTCTGCATTCAGATGGGTATATGTTTCCTTTTCTCCTTTACCTTTAGCTTCTCTTCTTTTCTCAGCTCTTTGTAAGGCCTCCTCAGACAACCATTTTGCCTTTTTGCGTTTCTTTTCCTTGGGGATGGTCTGGATCCCTGCCTCCTGTACAATGCCACAAACCTCCATCCATAGTTCTTCAGGCACTCTGTCTGTCAGATCTAATCTCTTGAATCTATTTGTCACTTCCACTGTATAATCGTAAGGGATTTGATTTAGGTCATACCTGAATGGTCTAGTGGTTTTCGCTACTTTCTTCAAGTCTGAATTTGGCATTAAGGAGTTCATGATCTGAGCCACAGACAGCTCCCCGTCTTGTTTTTGCTGGCTGTATAGACCTTCTCCATCTTTGGTTGCAAAGAATATAATCAGTCTGACCATCTGGTGATGTCCATGTGTAGAGTCTTCTCTTGTGTTGTTGGAAGAGGGTGTTTGCTATGACCAGTGTGTTCTCTTGGCAAAAAATCTTTTGCCCTGCTTCATTTTGTACTCCAAGGCCAAATTTGCCTGTTACTCCATGTATCTCTTGACTTCCTACTTTTGCATTCCAATCCCCTGTGATGAAAAGGACATCTTTTTTGGGTGTTAGTTCTAGAGGGTCTTGTCAGTCCTCTTAGAACCATTCAGTTTCAGCTTCTTCAGCATTACTGGTCAAGGCATAGACATGGATTACTGTGATATTGAATGGTTTGCCTTGGAAACGAACAAAGATCATTTTGTTGTTTTTGATATTGTACCCAAGTACTGCATTTCGGTCTCTTTTGTTGACTATGATGGCTACTCCATTTCTTCTAAGGGATTCTTGCCCACAGTAGTAGATATAATGGTCATATGAATTAAATTTGCCCATTCCAGTCCATTTTAGTTCACTGATTCCTAAAATGTCGATGTTCACTCTTGCCATCTCCTATTTGACTACTTCTAATTTACTTTGTTTCATGGATCTAACATTCCAGGCTCCTATGCAATATTGCTCTTTACAGCATTGGACTTTACCTCTATCACCAGTAACATCCACAACTGGGTGTTGTTTTTGCTTTGGCTCTGCCTCTTCATTCTTTCTGGAGTTATTTCTCCGCTCTTCTCCAGTAGCATATTGGGCACCTACCTGTGGTCTGTCAGTATCATGTCTTTTGCCTCTTCATACTGTTCATGGGGTTCTCAAGGCAAGAATACTGAAGTGGTTTGGCATTCCCTTCTCCTGTGAACCACGTTTTATTAGAACTCTCCACTATGACCCTTCCGTCTTGGGTGGCCCTACATGGCATGGCTCATAGTTTCATTGAGTTAGACAAGGCATGTTCAGGGAAAATCTCCCTTCTGCTTTTCGTCCCCAAGGTGGGGTTCAAGTCTTGAACTTGCAGTGAATCTTTCTTATTTTTATTATTTATTCTTAAGTTGTATTGGCTTTTTATACCCTAAATTCCAGTTTGACCTGGATGAGAAGAAGTTAAATAACTTTCAAATGCATAATAGCAGTAGAGGGGGAAGAGCAGATCAGAAGATACTTTATTGTTTCTTTTTTCCATGTAAAAGCTTTAGGAAAAAAATATAGAAAAGTCACAATGTTAACAGTAGCTATTTCTGGATAGAAGGCTTAAAGAGAGCACAAATTATTTTCTCTCTTCTTAATATTACTCATAGAATGTATATTGCTTTTATTTTCAGTTTTTTAAATCATAGCAGTAAAACAGGGATAAATCCTATTGTGTGAAAGTTTACAATGACAGTTGTTGAGTCGCTAAGTCATGCCTGAGTCTTTGCAACCCCATGGACTCCAGCATGCTCGGCTTCCCTGTCCTTCATTTCCTGAAGCTTGCTCAAACTCATGTCCGTTGAGTTGATGATGTCATCCAACCATCTCTTCCTCTATCACCCGCTTCTCCTCCTGCCCTCAGTCTTTCCCAGCATCAGGGACGGAATGAGTTCTTTTAGGTACCTCTGCTCCACACTGTTATCCCACTTGCTTCTATGGATTAAGAAGGCCTCCTGCCATTGTCAGTAAACAGAGGATGTTGCAGCCATTTAGATTCAGGATGAGAAAGCAGAGGATGCTAGTCCCAGGTAGCTGAGGTGCATATCAGAGGAGTGAGTTCCATAAACCCAGACTCTTGCATCTTCCCATATACATAAAAGTGCTAAGTTCATTAATTTGAGATATGTGATTCTCTTTAATTAACAGTAATCTTTCATCATTCTCACTATCTGGACTTTGTCGTAAAACTCCTATATCTTGGCTCTCCCCTTACCTCTTTGGAGCAGTCTCTCGGTAGTTTCTCAGAGTTATTGTTTCAGTTGACAAGAGTAAAAACTCATTCAGTAGAGAAAAGGCACAAAAGTAGCCAAAAAATCTTGGACAGGACTTTTCGCTTTATCAGAAACTAAAATGCCATGGGGCTAAACAGTGGATAATAGACCTGGAATAAATCAATATGGAACTGAATAGAGTAGAGAAAAAGACAAGCTCTCCATCCAGTTGCCTTTCCTACAGGCACCTAATTAGCTTCTAACACAGGGTCTTAACATTTGTGACCCTGCAAGTCTTTAGAAGAGAAAATCCTGCCCGCCCCCGCCCCAGTTACCACCTTTCCATCACTTCTCTACATCCTACCAGATTGTATCATGGTTTTGTTGTCTGCCTGGTCAACGCAGGAAGAGTTTGTGAGCCAGTCAGTGTGGATGGAAGTTGTGCAGCCTCCTGGAGGAGCGGGTGGAGGACATCTGTCTGCGTCCTGAAAATGGGATAGGTTCTGGATGATCAGATGGGAAAGGGAGGGGGCGGGTATTACAGGAGACAGGGCTGGTACGACCACAGCTCTCAGTCAGGTGTGCCTAAGGCAGCTTTACTAGGAGAAGAGGGAGGAAGGAGTTTTATTAGTAGGAAGTCATAGGGCTAAATTTGGTGATGTTTCTTAAACACCTGGCTTGGCGTTGATGTTTACGTAAAAGGAAAAAGCAGCCAAGGCCCATGCTTTGAGTAGAAATGAAGTCTGTGTTCTAGAATAGAGTTAATTGAATAGTAGTAAGTAGTAATAAATTTTTAAGGCAGAGAAACTGGTGAGGTTTTCAGGTGACTGTGGTGGGGGCGGGTGTTGCCCAGATGAGAATGCCAGCCATGGGGTTGAAAAGGAAGGAAGGACCCTTATTTTATAGCCAAACTCCAAGCCAGCCCCTAACTGCTCTGTAGACCTTCAGGCTTGCCTGAAGTCTGATACTTTTTAAACGTGTTATCCATTAGTCTGAAATCATTGTTTTCATTTAGAATCTTTGTGAATATTTAGCGTTTTCTTTTACTGATGACTGGAATGTAACAGAAGTCCTTTTCAAGGCAACTGTCAATCATCATACCTTGTAGTTCTTCAAGCACCTACAGTGTTCAGGGGGTGTCTGAGTCTTCGGAATGGCTCTGTTTCTCTTTCCTGTATCAAGGGCTCAGGGACCTCGGGTACTGGATGAGCATCTCAGGGTGTCTGTCCCCGTACCTCCCACACGGGTCAAGAATGAATGTCCAGGTTGTGCTGTCATAGTTGTGGAGTAATATGGGAAAATATGCAGTAGACATTTGACTTTTTTTTGCTGCCACACATTCTAAACTCCTTTTTTATCTTGCGGGAGTCCTTGTTTGTGTGAGCTTTGGTGGGAGACAGGCCCCGCCCCACCCCAGCCCCTAGTGGAAGCCTGGGCGGCTAAGCTGCTGTCTCCCCGCCCCGAGTGGTTGGCGTGCACGCATGCCTCGTGCCCTTGGCCCTTGGCGTGTTTTCCCTAGGACTTCAGACAGCTTAGAATTTCTTGTGCTGGCAGTGGTGGCTTGCGGGAGCAAGGACGAGTCACCATGGTGCTAGTGGCGACTTTCACACTCACCTGTCACTTGTGGTCCTACTGTGTGTGCAGGGGCACTTGCTTTTCTCCCTTGTCCCAGCTTTTAAAATTTTTAAAATTTTCTGACCCCGGTTTTCCAGACTCAGACTGATATAACAAGCAGTGCCTATGGAAGTGACAAAACTGGGGCAGCTTTCTGGGCCTAGGAAATAGTGCCATACTTTCTGTGTGCCTGAGAGCCAAGCCCTGGATCAGATTGGCCCGAAGCCGCTAGACTTGGACCTGGAGCTCAGGATCCCTGCTGCGCAGTTGCAGAGTCTTACTCGCAGCAGAGTCTTACTAAGAAGAATGGTTACACGTGGCTCGAGGGCTGAAAGTTCTATATCAGTCTTGCTTAGTCTGAGGTTACATTACCATTTCTATCTTTGGATGTAAAAGATGCCAGTAGGGTGTGTTACACAGAAGGTTGAACTGGGTTGTCCTGACTCACAAAAGGCAACTCTTGGTAACTGATAAACTTTTGTAATGTCCTTTTTTAGGCTTTTGGTGATTAACTCATGCAAATTTTAAATTTGTGATTTATTTTTCTATCTTGGGCCTTCATTTTTGGTCATAGCTACATGTTCCCTGTCAGGTTACTTTATATCCCTTCCCTTTATATTTGTTTGTTTTATCCACTTGGTCTTCATGGACTTGCTCTTGAAATTTTTTCTGTTTAAATCCTTGCCCAGATTTCTTTTCTATGAATTTATCATGCCCGGTTATTATCATTAATAGGGAATGATGTGTCATTAGTAGGGAATGGAGCAGTGGAATCTAGAAAAATCAAAGGTACTCGACTCACTGAATGCTCCCATTTCAGATGGGGAGAAAGCTCTTTTCAGTCAGAGAAGGTAGATTGAATAGTAGTTCTCAATACAGTTGACCTTGAAACAAAATAGAGTTGACCCTTGAACAATGTCAGGGTTAGGAGTGCAGACCTCCTGCACAGTCCAAAATCTGAGTCTAACTTTTGATTCCCCCCCACCTGTCCCCCCCAAATTGAAGTACTGAGAGCCTATTGTTGACTGGATGCCTTATTAATGATAATTAACTGTCAGTTAACACATACGTTGTATGTTATATATCATACTCTGTATTCTTACAATGAAATAAGGTAAAGAAAACAAAATGGTAAGAATATCTTAAGGAAGAAAAATGCTTTTATAGTATTAAACTATATTTATAGGTTATATTCATTCTTTTTTATTAAGATTCTATATGTACATGAAAACAGACAGTATTTGTCTTTCTCTGTTTGACTTATTTTGCTAAGCATAGTACCCTCCAGATCCAACCATGCTGTTGCAGATGGCAAAATTTCATTTTTAATGACTGTATAATATTCCCCTGTATATATATACCACATCTTTTTTAGCCATTCACCTGTTGATGAACACTTAGGTTGCTTCCATGTCTTGTCTGTTGTAAATGATGCTGCTCTGAGATGGTTGGATGGCATCACTGACTCAATGGACATTAGTTTGCGCAAACTCCTGGGAATGGTGAAGGACAGGGAAGCCTGGAATGCTGCAGTTCATGAGATTGCAAAGAGTTGAACAGGACTGAACAGCATTGTGAACATTGGGGTGCATGTATCTTCCTTTTTAAAATATTTATTTATTTGGCTGCCTTGGGTCTTAGTTGCTGCGTGTGGGATTTTTGTTGTGTCACGCAGGACCTTCTGTTTGTGGCACGCAGGCTTTCTAGTTGTGGTGCTCGGGCTTAATTGTTCCATGGCATGTGGGATCTCAGTTCTTTGACCAGGGATCAAACCCATATTCCCTGCATTGCAAAGTGGATTCTTAACCACTAGACCACCAGGGAAGTCCCCATATGTCTTCTTGAATTGGTGGTTTTATTTTCTTCAGAGATATACCCAGGAGTGGAATTGCTGGGTCATTTGGTAGTTCTGTTTTTGGTTTTTGGAGGACACTCCGTACTGTTTTCTGTAGTGGCTATACCAGTTTAAATTCCTACCAGTAGTGTGTAGGGTTTCCTTTTCTCCACATCCTCAATAGCATTTATGTTTATATTTATAATTTTATATTTATAGCATTTATATTTGTTGCCTTTTTGACAGTAGCCATTTTGACAGGTGTGAGATGATGATCTGATTGTGGTTTTGATTTGCATCACCCTGATGATTAGCCAAGTTGAACATCTTTTCATGTGCCTGTTGTTTATAAAACTCCTAGAAGAAACCATAGGCTGTACACTGTTTGACATGTCTCAGCAATAGTTCTTTTTGCATCTGTCTCCTGAGGCAAGGAAAACACAATAAAAAATAAACAAATAAGACCTCATTAAACTTGAAAGCTTTTGTCCAGCAAAGGAAAGCATTGATAAAATGAAGACATCCTACTGAATGGGAGAAAATACTTGCAAATGATATGTATGACAAAGAGTTAATACTCCAACTATATAAACAACTCATACAACTCAATATCAAAAAAACGTGTTTAAAAAATACGCAGAAGACCTGAATAGCCATTTTTCCAAAGAAGACATGGACTTATGGACTGTATTTATTGATACTGTTAGTTGACGCTGTTTATAGGATGAATTGTCTGTCAGCACCTCAATCAATGTTGTCTTATATGATACAAAACACTGTAGATGTTATATCTATCACTAACAATAGACATTAAAAATGAGGAGATAATATGAAAAAGAAATTAATATTTATTTACAGGTATAACAATTCATACTGACCCTTTGTGACCTCATGGACTATAGCCTGCCAGGCTCCTCTGTGCATAGGATTTTCCAGGCAAGAATACTGGAGTGGGTTGCCGTTCCCTTTTCCAGGGGATCTTCCCAACCCATGGAAGATCTGAGCTACAAGTGCTTCACTAAAACATCTGCCTGCAATGCGGAGACCTGGGTTTGATCCCTGGGTTGGGAAGATCCCCTGGAGAAGGGAACGGCTACCCACTCCAGTATTCTTGCCTGGAGAATTCCATGGACAGAGGAGCCTGGCAGGCTACAGTCCATGAACACAACTGAGCAACTTTCACGTCACTATAATGATTCATGCATTGATAACAAAGAAATAACAGTATGATTGCTCCACAGTAGCCTACCCTATACACTAATGAATGAATTTTTACAAAATTCTTATGGTGTACAGTATTAAAGTCATATTCATAATACAATATTAGAAGCAGTATTACATTTAAAAAAACAAAAGCTGGTTACCTGTGATGATAGACTTGGTACTTTCTCCAAATGCAAGAGAGAGATACCACATACTGTATGATATAATTCTTTGAAAACAAAGTAATGACATAGTTAAAACTAGCACATTGTTAGTTTTGTATTAAATATCACTCATCTTATGCCTGTCTAAGGATAGGGTATCTACTTCAATACAAGTCATACACAAGATGTTCTACAGAGTGAATATTTAGGTGATGATGATAATGTTGTCTCACCAGATTTTCACATGGAGATAAGCTTACTAACTGTATGGTGTAATGATTATTTACTATTCATTAAGTAGAAGTGGCTCATCATAAAGGCCTTCATCCTTGTCTTCACAATGAGTAGGCTGGAGAGGAGGAGTGGGGAGGAGGAGTTGGTCTTGCTGTCTCAGGGGTGGCAGAGGTGGAAGAGGAGAGGAGGTGGTGGGCAGGGAGGCAGGAGAGGCAGGCACACTTGGTGAACTTTACAGAATGTATCATGATTTCTGACTTCTTTTTTTGCTTTTTCAATTGTCTAAAAATGTTTCTGTATCGTATCAATCGTTCTATCCTCTGTTTCAGTTTCCCTGCCTGTATCTTAGATGGATCCATGTCGTAAAAGAAGTCAGAGCAGTCTTGAGTGACTGAAATCCTGGTACTGCTGCTTCTGTATCTTCTTCCTTATCACCTGACACAGGTTGGGAAGCACCTGTCTCCATCAAGTTGTCTCCTGTTGATTCTTCCAGTGTGACGTCTGTTAGCTCTTGACTTTTCTCCAAGATCCATGTCTTGAACCCCTCGCCCTGTTCAAGGCTCTGTTGTAAATCCCACGAAGTCATGTACAACATTTGGACATACTTTTTCTTTAGCAGGAACTTACTGTTTTAGATTTGAGAGCTTTCAGAGCTTTTATCATAACAACAATGGTATCTTCATGACTTTCATGACGTTCTGTCAGGGTTCTCTTCCATAGTGTGACAATCCTTTCTATAGAATATCTTGTATAAATTAACCTTAAAGGCCCTTATGACCCCCTGATACGCAGGCTGAATTAGAGACGTTGTATTTGAGGGTAAGTAGATCACTTTGACGTCTTCAGTGTTGAACTCATGGGGTTCTGGGTGGCCAGGGGCATTGTCCAGTATCAAAAGAACTTTAAAAGGCAGTCCCTTACTGGCAAAATATTTCTAAGGACGAAGCACCAATGGAACTGGTCCAGAAAAGGGATTCTTGTTGACCAGGCCTTCTTGTACAAACAGAAGACTGGCAACTGGTGTTTAGTTTTCCCTTCAAGGCTCAGAGGTTAGCAGCTTTATAGACAAGGGCAATCCCGATTGTAAACTCTACTATGTTTGCACACAACAGTAGAATTAGCCTGACCCTCCCTGCCTTAAATCCTGGTGCTCCCGTCTCTTCCTTATTAATAAATGCCTTTTGTAGCATTCCCCACCCCGTCAACCCCAAATAATATAGACACTTTCATGTGTATTAAAAACCTGTTAAGGCACATATCTGAGTTTCTCCTCAGTGATCTTCTTAGTGGTGTTGGGGAATTCACCTGCTGCTTCTTGGTCAGCAGAAGCTGCTTGTCCTGTTATCTCTGCATTGTTTTTAAGCCAGACTTTTTTCTGAAATTACCAAACCATTCTTTTCTGGCCTTAAGTCCTCTGATTTTAGATCCTTCACCTTTCTTTTGCTTTAAGCCGTCCAAACAATGATTTTACTTTTTCTCAAATCATATTAGAGTCTATACATCTTTCTTATAGCAATCCTGCACCTACATAAAAGCTACATTTTCAATATTAAAAAAAAAAAAGGTATTTCTCAGAAAGTGCAAGGTTTTTGCACCTGCTGGCTTGTTAGTGTCAGCAGCAGCTTCACAGATTTCTTTCTTTTCCCTTTTTTTTCCTTAAAGCAGTGATCCTTACACTGGATTCATTTATCTTGAGCAACCACACCTTCAGACCTCAACCTCTATGGTACATATCAAGCAGTTCCACTGTTTCTTGTCATATCATGACTTTTCTCTGCTTTTTAGGCAGCACTTCTAGCATCACTGGCAGCATTTTGTGTGGGTCCCATGGTGTTGTTCGAGGTTTATGGCACCAGACATGATAAAAAATACATGAGAACTGTGAGAGATCACTTTTTACTTTGAAACACAGTTTATTGGAAATACGAGCTGTTCATGTGGAGACGGTCGGTCACAGAGCACTGTAAGCAGACACTGGGAGCATGACCTCCCCATAATGGCAACAGGCTGCGACTGCAAATTGCCACAGTAGTAGAGTGTGAACACAGTTTTATGTGGTTTTAATATTGCATTTTTATGTTGGTTAGATTTTTCTCAACTGCTAATAGTACCATGTACAGTCTCTTGAGTTTGTGTGTAAATTTTGATACATTTTAGCTTTTTGTAGTAGATTTGTGTTTATTTTACAGTAGTAAGTGATAAAATAGACTAGTCTCTACATATGGTTTATGCATTCAGGACACTCCCTAACTTTTTCCTCTTAATTTTTTTGATAGTTCTAGGCTACATGGTTCATCTGTGAGGTTTTTTTTTTTTTTTTTCATCTGTGAGTTTTTTTCAAATTGTTGTACATCTTCAAAAAATTCCCACTATGTTTATTGAAAACAATCCGCTTGTAAGTGGACCCACACACTTGAAACCTGTGTTGTTCAAGTGATATAGATCATATGGGCATCAATCAGTTCTCAGTTAATTCTAAAACTAACTTTCTGAGAAGAGTGGGAATTTGCCTCAACACGCAGGTTGTTCATTGTACATGCGTACTCAGTAGTGTCTGACTCTTTTCCATGCGATGCCTCTAGGCTTCTTTGTCCATGAGATTTTTCAGGCAAGCATATTGGAGTGGGTTGCCATTTCCTCCTCCAGGGGATCTTCAGACCCAGGGGCCGAACCCGAGTCTTCTGTGTCTCCTGCCTTGGCAGGTAGATTCTTTACCACTGAGCCACCTGGGAAGCCTATAGGTTATAAGACTAGGTTTACAGAAGTCATGGAAGCATGCCTGATATGCAGCATGCACTTAGATTGTTTGAATTGATTTGAAGGTGTCACACAGAAAGGAGTGCACATTAATAGAAGATTCTGTTAGTTCTTGTCCTCTGGGAAGAGAAGGATTCACCAGGAGGGCAGTGGATTTGCAGGCATCATAATGCCAGGGTTGGGGCACCTGGGAAGGATAAAAGAAAGAGGAGTTAGGGAATGAGGGCCAAGCCCACAGGGTACAGTTCTGAAAAGGTCTCAGTCTCGGCCGGCTGACGTGATGGGAAGTCCTTGGGCAGTCGTTACCTGCTGGGGGAGTCTTGTGTCTTCTGGTGGGATTGACCTGGCTCCAGTACCCGCAGTGTGCTCACGGATGTGCTGGAAGCATCCTGGGGGAAGCCTGAAAGGTGCAACAGCTAGAGGCTGGAGGCTGTCCTAGAGGCTGCTGCTCTCAGAGGGGTGTGAGCCGTGCTCCTCCGTGTCCGGGCACCATCCTTTCTTGTGCTGCACAGATTGTTTCTTGGGCGCCTTTCTTTTTGAGGCAAAATCTAGGAGATGGAAATTACGTTCTGCTGGAAGAGTACATTCTGCTGCTGTAGCTCATGGCCTCAGGGCTGAGACTGGTGCAGATTCTCTCCCTTCTCCACTCTCCATGGTCGCTTCCCCCACCCTCAGCTGTCACACTGGCAGACTTGGGTGGCTTACCTAGAAGTGTGACCTGGAAGTTCATTCTGAGAATCTAGACCCTTGGTAACCATTTGCTTCTCAGGCGTGATGTTTGTGTCCGTGCCCGTTCACAGTACAGCGGGGGAGGGGAGCACGAGGTGCCCCGGGGTATTCATTCCTTCCTGCCCCCCAGGGTAAGAGCTCCCGTGCTTCCTTCTGCTGGTCAGGACCAATTACTCCTGCCATGATAGGGATTCCTCTTCTTGCCTGCTGCTCCCTGCCAGATTCTGGCAGGACTTCCCTTTGGAGGATGGGACTTCTAACTGCAGAGCCCAGGGTCCTCGGGATGGGAACCACAAAGTCCCCCCGTGGGTCATGGGAAAGATGGTGAGTGGGGCTGTTCCTGCTTCCACCCCTTGGTCCTGGGCAGGCATTCACGTGTGTATTGGACCCAGCACTCTATAGAGCCCTCTGACTTAACTCTTACACATTCCATTGTTCTATATGTCCACCCCGTCTCCAGTACCATACTGTCTCCATTAGAGTGGGTTTGTAATGAATCTTGAATTCAGATAGTGTCCTCTAACTTTTCTTAAATTGTTTTGGCTATTCTACTTCTTTTGCCTTTTCATATACATTTTAGAATCAAATTGTTTATTTCTAGAAAAATTTCTTTTGAGATTTTGGAATGAAATTGTGTGGAATCTGTAGGTCAGTTTGGGGATTTTTGATAACAAAATGAGTCTTCTAAATCACCATGGTATATCTTTCAGTTTATTTAGGTTTTAAATCTCTCAGCAGTGTTTATAGCTTTAAATATACAGACTGCACAAATTTTGTTAGATTTAGACTAAGTAGTTCATTTTTTGTGCTATTATAAATAGTGGTAGTTTTCCCTGTAGAAAACTTGTGCATTTCTTTTATTTTTTTATCATCAATATTTAATATATTTTATTCTGTTGTAAATGGAATTTATTTTCTAAATAGTTATTGCTAATCTAAATCAAGAATTTCTTTCAGATCAGATCATGTCTCTCCCCTCCTTAAGAATACTCATTTGACGGAGAAGGCAATGGCAACCCACTCCAGTACTCTTGCCTGGAAAATCCCATGGACGGAGGGGCCTGGTGGGCTGCAGTCCATGGGGTCGCTAAGAGTCAGACACGACTGAGCGACCTCACTTTCACTTTTCACTTTCATGCATTGGAGAAGGAAATGGCAACCCACTCCAGTGTTCTTGCCTGGAGAATCCCAGGGACAGGGGAGCCTGGTGGACTGCCGTCTATGGGGTCGCACAGAGTCGGACACGACTGAAGCGACTTAGCAGCAGCAGCAGCAACTTTGGGATGCTTCAGAGGGCCCCTGAGACCTCCCAAAGAGATATTAAACAACCTGAGTTCATTTGGCATGTTAAACTACACGGGAAGTGCTGTCAGAAGGAGTGATGAATCTTTCCAAGTTATATTATATGGTGGATGTTACTGTAAAGTATAGTTCGGGCCGAGGAAGAAAAGAAGGGGAGAGAGATGGCATTTGTAGTTGGGCAGGGGATGATAAGTCCCAGATAGATACAACTGGCCTGGAGCCTCACGGCAGGACCTAAAGTTTGGTTTTATTTTCTCTGAAGTTAGATGATTTAGCGAGGGCCTTTGAGACTGTTGTTTTCTTTTCTAGGCCCAAAGACTCCTTCAGTTATTAATATAGGCATCCTAGAAATTATGTGACATCCATGAAAATCTGATATGTCCTGGTAAAATGCTGTCAGTTATAATTCTAGTTATCATATTAAAGTGTTTCAAGTCACAGCAAAAAAAAAAAAAGAAGAATACTCATTTGATCATTTACTTATGGTGGAATCTTTATTCATACAGAATACAGAATAATTTCTGAGTTTATAGTTCAGAGTTCCTTAGTGTATCAAGTAACTTTTTCCAGCTTCATCTCTTCCTGGAATTCTCTCTTGGAATTCTCCAGGCCAGAATACTGGAATGGGTAGCCTTTCCCTTCTCCAGGGTATCTTCCCAACCCAGGGATTGAACCCAGGTCTCCCATATTGCAGGTGGATCCTTTACCAGCTGAGCCACAAAGGAAGCCCAAGAATACTGGAGTGGGTAGCCTATCCCTTCTCCAGCAGATCTTTCTGACCCAGGAATTGAACTTCGGTTTCCTGCATTGCAGGTGGATTCTTTACCAACTGAGCTATCAGGGAAGGCTGTATCTATCCTTCTCCTTCCTCCAAATACTTTTAGTTCCTACACATTGAAGCAGAATCGTGGGATGTAATCATTGGCAGTTTTTCAGCATTTAAATGATACAGGACTATAATAATGTTATTGAGCTCAAAAAATATGTTGACTGGCTTTATAGAGCATAGTGAAACCCAGCAAAATACTGTAAATTTGCCTGTTTCTGGGAAACAGCCGTCTCAGAGATCAGCTTCTGTAATAATCACTACTAGGCTGACTTTTTTATACAAAGGCTTCAGGCTATGAAGGCAAAGAGTAAAAGCTGGGGATGCTACAGATTTCTGGAGATGCTAAAGGAAAATTTTTAGCATGTATTGTGGAAAGGATTTTAAGTCATTCCATCCCCTATCATTCATGAATCAGATTTATTAAGATTTATAAATTGTTTTCCTTAGTGTTCAGATGCCCTGGAATGTTGATTGATTGATTAGGTAATACATTCTATTTTATTTAGAGTATATTTGTCAAAGGATAGTACTTTGGGTATGGGTTATTATTTAATTGCTTTTTTCCAACTAGTGTTTGGCAACTGAGGCAGCAGTAGGAGACCTGGGTTGCTGTGTTGAATGATCAACTGTGGCTAGTTCCTTTTTTTGCCTCAGATTTTTCAGTGTACAGATGTATAGTTTGTGCTAGATCATTTCTAAGGGGACTTTATAATTTTGGAATCCATGATTATCTTGGCATTAAATTTGTAGTTTGTATTTTATTGCTTATTTTTTGACCCTGCTGTACAGTCTGTGGGATCCCAGCTCCTCAACCAGGGATCGAACCCAGGCCGTTGGCAGCGAAATCGAGGAGTCCCAACCACTGGACTGCCAGGGAATTCCTTATAGTTTTTAAAATAAAGGCAAATGTTGCCCTTTAGAAAGTGAAGGTGTTAGTCGCTCGGTTGTCTCCAACTCTTTGTGACCCCATGGACTATAGCCCGCTAGGCTGTTCTCTCCATGGAATTCTCTAGGCAAGAATACTGGAGTGGGTAGCCATGCCCTTCTCCAGGGATCTTCCCAGGGCAGATAACCCAGGTCTCCTGATTGTGGGCAGATTCTTTCCTGTCTGAGCCACCAGGGGAGGCCCCCCCCTTCACTAGAGAGAGCTCTGCTCTATTCGAATGTCCTCAATTTTGAGAAATACATTTTTCATGCAAGGGTGTATAAACTATATTCGAACAATTTATATATGAATAATAAAGCAAACACCTATTACCCATAGTTTCTTCTCTGGAGAGGTCCTCAATATCCTGACGTCTGCATTAATCATTTGCTTGCTTTTTGTTTTAACACTTAGGTTTGTATCCTTAAGTACTATTTTTGTTTCTGAAACACTTTTCTTTGTTTTGGACTTTATATTAAAGATATCAAAGAGTGTATGTTCTCTGACTTGTTTTGTTTTTCATGGTTTTTGAGATTCATCCATCTTGGTATACTTAATTATAGTTCTTGGAATTTCCTCAGCTGTATTACTTGTTCTCTTATATCAATTTAATCTCTATAATCCTTTTCTCCTGTCATTGGAGATTTGGGTTACTTTGAGTTTTTTGCTCTTATAAACAATGCTGCCATGAACATTGGTGGATGTGCATCCTTGCATATGTGTGAGTGTATCTTGAGGTTACTCGGAGTTACTGAGGAATGGAATTAGTATACAGGATATGTGTATGTTCATGTGTGCAAGTCCCACTTTACTAGGTCATGCCAACTGTTTTCCATAGTGAATACGCTAATTTTTATTTCAGTGAAAGTGAAAGTTGCTCAGTTATGTCTGACTCTTTGTGACCCCATGATACATTCCATGAAATTTTCTAGGCCAGAATACTGGAGTGGGTAGCTTTTCCCTTCTCCAGGGGATCTTCCCAACCCAGGGATCAAACCCCGGTCTCCTTTGTTGCAGGTAGGTTCTTTACCAGCTGAGCCACAAGGGAAGCCCAAGAATGCTGGAGTGGGTAGCCTATCCCTTCTCTAGCGGATCTTCCTGACCCAAGAATCGAACTGGGGTCTCCTGCATTGCATGTGGATTCTTTACCAGCTGAGCTATCAGGGAAGCCCTTTATTTCAGTAGTGGGAAATAATTTGTTACTGACTGACTTTAGCTTTTGCAGATGTGTTAAGAGTGAAATGATACTTCATTGTGATATTTTGAATTTCCTTGATTACTAATGAGATTGTGCTTGTGCTTGCGCTCAGTCACTTCAGTCGTGTCTAACTCTCTGCGACCCTGCGGACCATAGTCCGCCAGGCTCCTTTGTCCATGGGATTCTCAGTGTCTTTTTTTTATTGAATTATAGTTGATTTATGATCTTGTATTAGTATCAGGTATACAACAACAAAGTGATTTGGTTTCATATATATATATATACATATATATATATATAAATTCTTTTCCATTATAGATTATTTCAAGATATTGAATGTAGTTCCTTGTGGTATGCAGTAAATCCTTGTTATCTATTTTATATATGGTAGTATGTATCTGTTATCCTCATACTCCTAATTTATCCCCCACTCCATGTTTATTTATCATTCCTGATTCCATACCTGGAAATTCCTGCTTCTTTTGTCTTTTGTCTTCTCAATAGGATTTTGTTTTTTCTCATAAATCCTTAGCAGTTTAAAAAAATGTATTCTGGATATTAATCCTTTGTCAGTTATATAGATTACAAACTCTCACATTTTTTTTTTTCCATGTTATGGTGTCTTGATGAACAGAAAAGTTTTTAATTGTGATGTGAATGAATGTATCAGGCTTTTTTTTTCTTTGTACCCTATGGTTTTTATATCTTGCTTAAAAAGAATTCCTTTATTGCCCAAGGTCAGAGAGCTATTGTCTTATATTGTGTCCTAAGTTTTTTTCTTTTTTGGGTGTACTAGGTCTTTGCTGTGGTGTGCAGGCTTCTCTAGTTGTGATGTGAGGGCTTCAGAGTGTGCAAACTCAGTCGTCTTAGTTCTCCAACCCGGGATCGAACCCATGTCCCCTGCATTGGAAGGTGGATTCTTAACCACTGAACTACCAGGGAAGTCCCAGGGCCCTAAATTTTATGGTTTTGCCCATGATTCTTATTCATGGTGTGAATTTGGGGTTATTCTGGTTTTCTATTGTTGAAAAACAGCTTATCCCAAACTTTAGTGGCTGAAAGCAACCGTTTTATTTAGCTCATGATTTTTGTGTCAAGAATTTAGAAAGAGTTCAGCTGGCAGTATGACCCTTATCCACAAGGCATTAGTTGGGCTAGAAAATTCACTTCCAAGATGGCTCCTTTCTCTGCTCACAAATGTGGTACATTCGTGCATCTTGGCTCCTTTCTCTTTCTACCTGAGCTTTTATCCTCTAGGGCATCTCCGTTTGGGTTATGCTTCTTGCAGTATGATGGGCTTTGGGTAGTTGCTATTCTTATGTGGTTGTTGACTTCTAAGAGGTGTATTCCAAGAATGAGCATCCCAAGAGCTAGTATTTCCAATAGGCAAGAAGAGGAAACTGCCAAGCAGCTAAGATCTATGCCTGGAGTTCACAATGTCACTTCTGTCTGTTCTATTTGTCAAAACAATCATGGGGCTCACTCCAATTCAAAGGAGTAGGGAAATAAAAATAACCTCCTCCTGTTGATGGAGAGTGTCAAAGCCACACTGTGGAAGAAGCATAAAGAAAGGGAGATATTATTGTGGTCATCTTTGAAAAATACAATCTGACCACAACAACATTTATTTTGAAACTACATTCACCCACTTCGTCAAAACTCTCAAAATGTATTCTGTTATGGCATCGCATATAGCAGTCAGGAACCCGTATGTCAACAAAGGTCCGTCTAGTCAAAGCTATGGTTTTTCCAGTAGTCATGTATGGATGTGAGAGTTGGACTATAAAGAAAACTGAGCACTGAAGAATTGATGCTTTTGAACTGTGGCATTGGAGAAGACTCTTGAGAGTCCCTTGGACTGTAAGGAGATCCAACCAGTCCATCCTAAAGGAGATCAGTCCTGGGTGTTCATTGGAAGGACTAATGCTGAAGCTGAAACTCCAATACTTTGGCAACCTGATGCGAAGAACTGACTCATTAGAAAAGACCCTGATGCTGGGAAAGATTGAAGGCAGGAGAAGGGGATGACAGAGGATGAGATGGTTGAATGGCATCACCGACTCTATGGACATGAGTTTGAGTAAGCTCCAGGAGTTGGTGATGGACAGGGAAGCATGGCGTGCTGTAGTCCATGGAATCACAAAGAGTCGGACACGACTGAGCGACTGAACTGAATTGAACCCATATGTAACACTTATTATATACTTGAAACATGCCTGCTATTCCTTGATTAGGTCACAGTTCTGCCTCCTGGATTCTATGTGGTTCCTGGCTATGCCCTTATACTCTTAGCTCTAAATTCTTAGCTCTAAATTCTGAGTCATTTTGGTCCATGATTGCAGTGGAATAGCTTTCTAAGATGCTTCCTGCTTATAAAAGCTTGAGATTCTTAATTGTTTTTTTTTAATTTGAAATAATTTAGTCCAAATGAATGTGCTCCTGGTGAATTTAAGGTCCTTTCTTTGTCTCAAAAGAATTTGCAGATAAAGCAGGGAGATAAAGCAGCAAATGAATGTGCTCCTGGTGAATTTAAGGTCCTTTCTTTGTCTCAAAAGAATTTGGAGATAGCGCAGGGAGGTCCTTATTTAAGCAAGGACCTGCTCTCAGGGAGAGCAAGCAGACAGGCATGGAGCTGCTGCCCTAGGTGTCTTTGGCAAGTTGTTTATGAGGGGCATACACATGAAGGGGTGGAATATTCACTGGGGAAGGAGGAGTTTGGGGGTTGTATTCCTTGATTTTCATCCCAGCTCCATCTTCCCAAAGGGAGGAGGGATTTTTGTCCTTATTCAGTTTACCTGGTGGCTCAGAAGGTGTAAAATCTGCCTGCAATGCAGGAGACCTAGGTTCGATCCCTGGGTTGGGAAGATCCCCTAGAGAAGGAAATGACAACCCACTCCAGTGTTCTTGCCTGGAGAATCTTGTGGGCAGAAGAGCCTGGTGGGCTGCAGTCGCAAAGAGTCGGACACAACTGATCGACTAACACTTTGGCTTTTCACCTCAGCTTAGATCAGAGGTTCATGGTATTGGTGCATAATGGGTACTTCTTATCTGTAAGTCTACTTTTGTTGTAATGGGAACATAATGAGTAACAGGTTATGTTTGGACTCAGGAGATTCCCATCTTTCCACACATTTCTTTGTCTGCTTCCAGGACATTTATGACCCAAAATATATGGTTTCCTGTCAGTTTAGAGGTTCCTGCTTTTCTCTGGCTGCCCACGGGTGCCTGCTGTTTTTAAGATGTATGATTTCCTGCCAACTGTCCTCTCTCCCCATTTCTCTGCTCATACCTAGCTACCTGCCTATTGAAACCAGTGGCGATTCTGTTAGTACTGTTTCTGTGGATCTTATTGTGCTTTAATCCATTAGACAAAAGTCACATTCGTAAATCTCTTTGAGATAGGCTCTACTCTGTTATTAAGTCTGCTGTGGTACAACACTCTAAGATTCCTAAAGTGCTGCTTTATAAGGTACTGCCCTAAATCTTTCTGAGGTTATAGCAAACGGTTTATAGCCACACACTTGTGATTACTCTGAGACAATAATTTACTAGCAACAGCTTGAATCTGATATTTGTTATAAGGCCATTTTTACTTTGAGAACCTTTTGCTGGGAGAGATTAGGGATGGAACTAGCTTTATTTTTGAATCATCAAGTCACGACTCTTATAGTTCCTCTAAATTTTGCTTAAAAGCTAAAAAGTTCCTTCTTTAGTTTATCTCTCTCTGTCTAAATCTTGTTATCAAGGCTAAAAGAAATAAGTTGGCACTTTCACCATTCATCCTGGAAGAGTCCTTAGCCAGGCCTACCTTTTGTATTTACCTTGTTACTGAAAGTGCCAGTTGTAACTGAACTTTATGTAACTGTGTAACATGGGCCTTTCTCCATCTTCAGTAACAACCTCGTCATTGTTCTTCCAGCCTTCACTAACATGTGTCTCTGAGACCCTTTAGGCCTCCACTCACTGCCTGGCCCTAATGCCACACATATCTATTCTGGTTATCCGTTGTTTAACAAAGCTATGTGCAAACTTAGTGGCTTAAAACAATCATTGTAATTTTTATGTAATTTTGTGGGTTTTAGAAAGGTACTGCTGGTTTTAGCTGGTACTGCTGAGACCCATCCACAAACCTGGAACTTCTGTGCTCCTTGACCTCAATTTCTTTTCATGCAGACTCTCCCCTTTCAGGCCTCTTCCTATCGCTTAGGCATCGCTCAGGGTAGTGCGCTGGGCTCAGGGTGGTTGCACTTCTTACATGATGAATGGTTTCCAGGAGAGAGTTTTGCAAGAGTGATGAGCGCGAGTTCCAAGAGGCAGGAGGAAAAGTTTCAGGCCAGTTAAAGGCTAGTGCCTAGAACTGCCACTGTCACTTCTGCCATCTTCTTTTTATCAAAGTAATTAGAGATGGCTCACCCTAACAAGACTCTGCCTCTTGTTAGGGAAGTGGCAGGATCACACTGCAGAAGCGCATGTAGGTGGGAGGTAATATTGCAAGACATCTTTGGAACTTACGTTGGCCACAGGGGTGCAGCCTCACTGTTCCCAAATGGATGCCACTTGGATCAGAGTTCTTTGTTGAACAGTCGGTTCTCTTTCTTTGATATGTCATGTCTGTTCTGTCATAAATGAGGTTTCTAAACATGTGGGTATTTGTCTTAGATTGCCTTTTTGTACTCTTGATTTTCAGCTGGGGGTTATTCTGCAGGGAATAATATGTGGAGACATTTTTGGCTGTCATACTTGGGAGAAGGTGCTACTAGCATCTAGAGAATAGAGGCCAGGCTTACTGCTAAGCATCTTATAATGTACAGAACTGCCTCCCACAGCAAAGAATCATCCAGCCCCAAATGTCAATAATGCTGAAATTGAGAAATCATGCTCCATACCACCAGTATTGTCCTGCCATAGTATCTTAATTAGCTTAAAGTTGGTAGAGTAAGTCACCTCACTTTGCTTTTCATTTTTAAGAATGAATGTCTTAATTATGTTTGATCGCTTGTGTTTCCATATAAATTTTAGAATCAGTTTATCATGTGTCATGAAAAACTATGTTTTGGTTGGAATTTCATTATAACTATATATCTTCATGAGGAGCATTGAGATTTTATGATATTGAATCCTCTTATTCACTAATATGATATTTCTGTCAATTTAATTCTTTGATACCTTTTAATAAAACTTCATAATTTTCTTATTAAAAGGTTTGCAAATCTTTTGTGCAAGATTTACTCTCTTGGCCAGTTAGCTGTGAGGCTTGTAGTAAGTTGTGTTCCTCTTTTGAGCCTTAATTTCCCTAAGTGAAAAATGTGACATTTGAATAGATCATCTCTAACAGATTTTCAAGCCGCAGATGACATGATTAAAATGTTAGAAATTGAAAACTTTGAATGCACAAAATACAAGTAGTCCACTAGAGGGAGCTCTTCTGCATTTTTGTCTCTTGCCAGATTGCCAGTCAGGTACGAAGGGAACTGCATCAGCTACTGATGTTAATGGCTGCAGATGCTGTAGCGCAGACCTCATCTTATCAGGGCAGGGGAAGAAGGTGACTCCCTGGTATCTCTTTGGTCACAGTTCTCCACAAAAGAAATGTTGCCTTGGTCCTGGGAAGATATCATTTTTTTTTTTTTTTTTCTGAGTGTGGGAAGACAAGCAACATATTTTGAATCTAGGAGGAAACTTACAGATCATCCAATTTAATTCCTTTATTTAAAAGTGAAAAAGCTATGATTTAGAGACACTTTAACTTTCCAAAGGACAAACAGACAATTTGTGAGAGAGCCAAGGCTGAAACTCAAGTTCATACTTTTCACACTATAGTGAGGGAATGGAGAAAAGAAGTAAGCAGTGGATTTGAGTGATGGAATGGGAGTAGGGGTTATGTTTAATTTTTAAAGGACTGAGAGGTGGGTGGTCTGTGAATTCCCTGGAATTATTATATGTATGTCAGGGCTTCCCAGGTGGCACCAAGTGGTAAAGAACCCTCCTCCCAATGCAGGAGACATAAGAGATAGAGTTTTGATCCCTAGGCTGAAAAGATCCCCTTGAGGAGGGCGTGACAACCCACTCCAGTATTCTTGCCTGGAGACTCATGGACAGAGGAGCCTGGCGGGCTATAGTCCATGGGGTTGTAGAGAGTCGGGACACTACTGAAGCGACTTAGCATGCATGCACGCATGTGTATATGAATGTGAGAGTTTGTGTGTATGTGTCTGCACGTGTGTGCACACACTTGCTATATTTTGGATGTGATTGTTGGCTTCTAAGAAATAGGATTGGACTGCGGTAAGCCAGCGTTTACTTACAAAGCAGAATAACTTTCACTGGTTTTAGAGATTCATTTAATTTATAAATTGTAATTGTTTGGAAATACCTGCCTTGGTAACTTGATTACCAAAAATGTAAGCTTTCTTTCAGTTTATTTATCTTTAATTTAATTTAATGATTTCCAGATCTCATTTTTTCCCTTACTCAAAACTGACTTTTCAAATAAAGTATGGTTTTTGGATGTTCTTTTCAGAAGATGGAACTCAGCTGCTCTCTGTTAGTCATCCTTTTTGAGGTCTATTGTGACTGTTCTTGAAATGTTTCTCCATAGTACTCTTATTATTTATAATTCTGGTTTACCTTGATAGAGACTTTCCTTGCTAACTGTAGACATTTAAAATTTCCTTATTTCTGCAGTTGCCTTATGAATAGTATCTTTATGTTTTATTTGGATTACTTGTTTATGGATATCATGGACAAGATTTTAAGCCTTTTGTTTGGCTTACATAAATAAAAAATAAAAATAGAAGTCTTTACCTATTAACTTCTATGTCAACTTTTAAGAACTAGAGTTCTTATGTTACTTTTTCAATGCAGTACGATCTATCCTTCTCTAGCAAGCTAACAGAAAAAGATGCTCTGAGAAAAATATGTATTTAATTGCCTCTTGTTCTTTATCAGCTATGCCCTAGACCAGTTTAAAGAGAGTCAGATTGTATTTAGACTTCTATGTATTTGTCCATGGAATGATGATACCTAGGGTGGATAAAAGCAGGGAAGGGGTATAAATGGCAGAATAAGGATACTGGGACCTGGAGGAAGGCAACCCACTCCACTGTTCTTGCCTGGAGAATCCCCATGGACAGAGGAGCTGGCAGGCTGCAGTCTGAGGGGTTGCAGAGAGTTGGACTGAAAGACTAAGGATAGCATAAGGGTCCTGGGGAGCTTTCTGTCTCCAAGATGAAGTTTTAGACTGTAGCTGCAATCTCAGTGTGAAGTGTTAGATATTCAAGGAAAGGAGGGTTAATCTTTATAATAAACAGTTATGAAAATAAATATTAGGCCAAATGATTTTTGTTCTAGTGTTCATCTCCTGAGCAAGTATTACTGAAGTTTTATCTATCAGTAATTTCATCTTGCACGTGTGCCTAGTCAGTCAGTCGTGTCTGACTCTGCGACCCCACGGACTGTAGCTTGTAGGCTCCTCTGTCCGTGGGGATTCTCCAGGCAAGAATACTGGAGTGGTTGCCATGCCCTCATCTCGGGGATCTTCCCAACCCAGGGACTGAACCCAGGTCCCTGCACTGCAGGCAGATTCTTTACCATCTGAGCTACCAGGGAAGCTTACTTGCATACTAACCAGCTAAAAATTTCAGCTGGAGTTAGATGGCAGTAAGGGTTTTGAGCTGGGTGAAAGAAATGACTTTCTTTTCAGGGTTAGGGTTCCATTAAAAACATCTTTAATCATGAAAATCAAGTGACAGAACAAGGTTTATTTATTTAAAAATGTGTCACATGTTTGACTTCTGTTTTTTCTTCATAAAGGTGATTTGATGGACGCAATGGATGAATGTTTTTAAAAAGTCATATATTGTTGGGTGCAATTAGATGTGTGTAATGATTTAAGTATGAATTGATTATCCGAAGTTTGGAATTATATAAATTCTCAAGGGTACAAGAAGTGGGGATTACTGTTAAAATATCTGTATTTCCCATTGACTGCAATAATAGAAATTTTCTTCTTGGTTTTTAGATTTCCTCCTTCTTCACCCCTGAAGCCTTATCCAAAGAGGCCTCCATATCAAAAGGATGCTATTAAATTTCCAAAATGGAATGATCCCCCACCAGGCACTTCACAAGAGAGCATCCCGGTGAGGCCACTTGTGATGGTAAGTGCCATTATAGAAGCTGATGAACTAGCAGCCGGAGAGAGAGAAAAAGTCTGTGAACCTTTAGGCTTAGTCCAGTTTTTTTGTTGGTCCCTTGGAAATAGTGGTGTGAAAGCACTTTAAAACAATATCTTAGCTGTCAGTAGCTGAGAGACTAGTAGCACAAGAAGATTGGCTTTTGCATTTTTCACTCTTGCCCATTGACACTTGGACTGAATAGGTGGTACCCGTTTTCATACATTTAGACTGAGCAGGTTTCTCATAAAACTCCCTTGTAATTTCCTTTTCTTTTCTATTCTGTAATTTCCTCAATTCCCTTTTTGTCTCCTCTTCCTGAACTTTGTTGTAATTATTACCAGTTGAAAGTGTAAAGGTTGGGACATGGAGAATTGTGGAGCGAGCCCTGATAATATGAACAAAGGTATAGTTTGGAGAAACCTAAGCACATTGTAGAATAAACTGCCTTTTTGGAAGCATACTTTTCTCTTGAAATATCCCCAACAGAAAACTACTAAGATTGAGATAATGCTAAAAAATAAAATGTAGACAAAAACTTCTATAGGCAATTTATTTAAAGAATTGTACTAACAACCATGTTTTAAGTTAGTTTAGTCTTATAGGACTAGATGTCCAGTTCCTACATTTGCAGAGGTGTGTTGTAAACATTTTTAGGCAATGAGATTGAATGTGGTTATATTGTATCTCAGTCTGGAGAGAGTAATTAAGCAGCTTAGCCTTTATCAGAAATAATGCAGGAGTGAGACCAGTGACAGAAATGGGGACTCCCTATGGGCTTGCAGATTTGTTAGGGACAGTGATGAATGTAGTTTTAATTATGCTTGATGATAAAGGTAGATGATATTATATGGAAATGTCTAACAGGCAGGTGGAGGTAAGGGCCCTGGAAGTTAGATGAGAGGTCATATTTGAAAGTCATTGATTTATTCTTGCAACAAACTTTTATTGAGTGTTTGCTATGTGCCATGCATTGTGCCCTGTTCTACAGATACAGTTGAATGTGATATAGTTTTTCCTCCAGAAGAGCTCATACAGTGATAGGTGATTAGGAAACAGTGGGACTACTCTGAAAGAGTGAGCACAAAGGGTATTTGAGGATCATTTAATTCATTACTAATGAGAAGTTAATTAAGCTCTAGCTGATAGTTTCTGTGCTCTAAAATATAAGCTCCATGAAATCAGGTTCGTTTTTAAAAAAAGAAATTTGTGTTTAAACACCTAATATGACCCCAATCAGTAGAGTGGTTATTCAGCAGATGTTTTTTCATTGTAAGGTCATCTAGTGTTGTTTATACACAACAGGTAAAACACCATATTAAACTAATGTGTATATATGTCATCAATATAATAACTTCCCTTTTCTGTTCTTTTTGGTTCTGTGAACCTCTAGGAAGACCAGCTGCTCGTTAGTCACTTTCATGCACCAATGAAGAAGACAGTGTCTTCTCTCTTCTCTCATCTGTTTTCGGTTTCTCATTTTCAGCAATCCTGAGGTCATCTGCCAGTGACTCTGATTCATCACCCATTCCCCCCTCCCATAGCTTGTCATGTCCCTGATTATTTGGATATTTCTGATAACCTTGCTCTTGCCTTTTTCTTGCCTTAACCTTAAATTAAGTGGTGGAGGTTTGAGATCCTCACTTGTTCCAGCTCCTCTAATGCTTGGGCTCTGCTTCTTGGGAACTGTCCAGAGAAAAAATGGCAGACTAGGATGTTTTCTCAGTTGGGCCTCAATGCAGTTGTTAGATTGATGATGTTAGTAGTCAATAGAGAAACAGTCCATCTTTTTTAAAGCACTTGAGTTCGTCTTCCTTTTTTTTATCTTACTTTCCCTCTTTCTATCTCTGCCTCCACTTTTCTTATTGGTTTTGTTTTTGTTCTGTCCTGTCCTCTCTCTTGCCTAGTCATTATATAAAATAAAATGAAGTGCAGCAAATAAAACAATTTGTTGTGTTTGCTGACAGGCAGCAGGTGGAGAGTGAGCTCTGGAGACAGACTGCTGGGTTTGAATCTTGGTTCTTCGTTTATTAGCTGTGCAAGCTTGTTTCTCTGTTTCATTTGCTGCGTCTGTGTCTAAGTTTTCTTTTTGGTGAGAGTGGGATGATAACACTCCCCTGGGGTAAGATGGTCATGATACTCAAGTGACTTCATATCTATAGTGTGTTTACAAGGGTGCCTGACACACAGGCTTTGAAAAACTGTTAATTGCTATTGCCATTATTAATAGAGTTGTTCATAGATAGAGACAAAAGGAAAAAATTACTCATAGTATCATCCAGAGAGAATTAATATTAACTCTTTTATTTTTTTCCTATGCATTTTTTTTAAAGGTTGTCATATTTGCAGTATGGCCCCAGCTCCAGCCCCTCACAGGGCCCGCTAGAGTGGCAGGTTGGCCATGCCACCCGGAGCCGGGATGTAGCCCATCTGGTTGTCCAGAGACACACTGTGCTGCCGCAGGTGGTGGGAAATCATGAGGTTCTGCTGGGGCGGAAGGCCCAGGAGGGAGCCCTGTGGGGAGCGCATGTCGGGGGGCTGGCTGTAGACCTTACCCCACATGGCCTGCTGCTTCATCAGCATGAAATTCTGCTTGGTCATGAGGCTTTGTGGGGGTGGAGGGGACATGACACCCTAGTGCAGGCTGTGGGGCACCATGCCCTGCTGCGGGGGCACACCTGTCCTGCCCAGCAAGGACATCTGTCCTGCCAGCAAGGATGTCTGTCTGTCTGGGGTGGCACATAGACATGTTGAGCTCCCACTGCTATGCATGTTTTTAACACTGTAATGAGGTCATGCTGTTCTGTTTTGGTTGCCTGTATTCTACACTTAGAACAGTATATTGTGTCCATTTTTTAATGTTATCAAACATTTAGTATCATTTTTAATATCTGCATCTTTTCTGTAAAGTTCTATGGTTTATCCAGTCCTTCACGGTTAGATATGTATTATACCATGTTTTCAACTTTTTCGTTCTATGTGTAAACAATTTAATTAGCAGTATCTTTACAGATAAATAATTGAATATTTGTTTAAGATAACTTGTGGAAATGAATTGGCTAGGGAATTCAACAACTGACACTCCTACTGTCAAAAGAGAACACCTAATTTAGATGGTTTAAAAAAAAGTACAAATCCACATGATCTTCAAGTTTCTTTTGCAGTTTAGTAATTCTCAAAAATAAACCCCCAAACCATATCAAAGAACAACTTCACAGCTCATTTTTTCCAATTAAGATTTTTCTATAATGACACGTCTACAAAAACCTTTTATAATAAAAGCACTTTGTAGATGACTTCTTATATGTTTTGCCTTTAAAAGTTCAAAAGTTCCTTTCTGTGATTACCAGAAGGGAGTTTTAAGACTTCTGTCTAGTAGCCTAAATGTGAGAAGGGAGATGCTAAGAACACTGAAGCGTTAAAGCAGTGTGAGTTTGGGCAGATTACTTCACCTCTTTGGGCTTTAGTTTTTCTTCCTGGTTTTACTGTTGTTTGCCCGCCCTCTTCAGATGTCTAAGGTCTCGGGACTGCTATCTAACATTCTACTTACTTGATCTTTTCTTATTTATTTATTTATTTTTTTAAAAGAGTTCTCGAAAGTAATAGACTTTAATGTTATTGTAAGCAGTCACTTAATTTGAATAGTGTGTGAATTTGGATTGATATTCCTCAAGTTAATTTTTAATTAATGAAGTTTTATCACTGCTGCTTCACTGATTAGTTGGCACTCCCACAGGAGAAAATAGCTAATGCCTTGCTTATTGCTATAGCTCTTTGGCAATTCTTGACTATTCATTTATGATATGATCTGATCTTTAAGAGTTATCCTTTATTACTCTGTAGTCCATGCAAAGAAAGTTTATATTTTAAATGATTATTTAAATCAAGTTTAAAAATAACCAAATCAAAGAAGTTTTTCATAAAATCATACCACTGTCTACTGAAATGTTTGTTCTCTCTTTCTGTCTTTCTCCACTCCCTCACCCCCAATTAGAATTCTGAGATGTGGTACAAGCGTCACAGTATTGCTATTGGAGAGGTTCCGGCTTGCCGTCTTGTCCACCGCAGACAGCTGACAGAGGCCAATGTAGAAGAGATCTGGAAGTCTATGACATTATCATAGTATGTGCATTTGATATTAATGAGATCTTTAATATTGTTTTTTTGTTTTGTTTTGTTTTGCTTCTCTGCTACTCTGCATACTTAATTTTCTGAAACTGTGTATAAAAATCTCAACTTTTGAGTGCATTATTTGCACCTATCCTGCTTAGCAAGCAGACTTTAACTGAATTCAGGGAATTTTCTATTATCATTTATAGTAATTAAGAATAGAGCTTTAAAAGTTTTTTTTTTTTTCTTTTTCCCACAACCTAGAAATATCTACTGGTTAAATATTTTTATTTTTAAAAATTTAACTCTAGTTGATTTATAATATTGTGTTAGTTTCAGGTGTACAACTTCAGATTCTTTTCCATTATAGGTTAGTACAAGATATTGAATATAGTTCAATATACTGTGCTTTATAGTAAATCCTTATTGTTTATCTATATTGTTTATAGTGGTACATGTCTGTTAATCCCATACTCCTGATTTATCCCTCCTCCTCGCCTTTATCCTTACAGTTCAGTTCAGTTCAGTCGCTCAGTCGTGTCCGACTCTTTGTGACCCCATGAACCGCAGCAGGCCAGGCCTCCCTGTCCATCACCAACTGCTGGAGTTTACCCAAACCCATGTCCATTGAGTCGTTGATGCCATCAAACCATCTCATCCTCTGTCGTCCCATTCTCCTCCTGCCCTCAATCTTTCCCAGCATCAGGGTCTTCTCCAATGAGTCAGCTCTTCGCATTAGGTGGCCAAAGTACTGGAGTTTCAGCTTCAACATCAGTCCTTCCAATGAACACCCAGGACTGATCTCCTTTAGGATGGACTGGTTGGATCTCCTTGCAGTCCAAGGAACTCTCTGGAGTCTTCTCCAACACCACAGTTCAAAAGCATCAATTCTTTGGCGCTCAGCTTTCTTTATAGTCCAACTCTCATATCCATACATGACTACTGGAAAAACCATAGCCTTGACTAGACGGACCTTTGTTGACAAAGTGATGTCTCTGCTTTTTAATATGCTGTCCAGGTTGGTCATAACTTTCCTTCCAAGGAGTAGGCGTCTTTTAATTTCATGGCTGCAATCACCATCTGCAGTGATTTTGGAGCCCCCCCAAAATAAAGTCTGCCACTATTTCCGCTGTTTCCCCACCTACTTGCCATGAAGTAATGGGACCGGATGCCATGATCTTAGTTTTCTGAATGTTGAGCTTTAAGCCAACTTTTTCACTCTCCTCTTTCACTTTCATCAAGAGGCTTCTCAGTTCCTCTTCACTCTCTGCCATAAGAGTGGTGTCATCTGCATATCTGAGGTTATTGATATTTCTCCTGGCAATCTTGATTCCAGCTTGTGCTTCTTCCAGCCCAGCATTTCTCATGATGTACTCTGCATATAAGTTAAATAAGCAGGGTGACAATATACAGCCTTGACGTACTCCTTTTCCTATTTGGAACCAGTCTGTTGTCCCATGTCCAGTTCTAACTGTTGCTTCCTGACCTGCATACAGGTTTCTCAAGGGGCAGGTCAGGTGGTCTGGTTTCCCATCTCCTTCAGAATTTTCCACAGTTTATTGTGATCCACAGAAAGGCTTTGGCATAGTCAATAAAGCAGAAATAGGTGATTTTCTGGAACTCTCTTGCTTTTTCTATGATCCAGCAGATGTTGGCAATTTGATCTCTGGTTCCTCTGCCTTTTCTAAAACCAACTTGAACGTCTGGATGTTCACAGTTCACATATTGCTGAAGCCTGGCTTGGAGAATTTTGAGCATTACTTTACTAGCGTGTATGATGAGTGCAATTGTGTGGTAGTTTGAGCATTCTTTGGCATTGCCTTTCTTTGGGATTGGAATGAAAACTGACCTTTTCCAGTCCTGTGGCCGTGGCTGAGTTTTCCAAATTTGCTGACATACTGAGTGCAGCACTTTCACAGCATCATCTTTCAGGATTTGAAATAGCTCAACTGGAATTCCATCATCTCCACTAGCTTTGTTTGTAGTGATGTTTCCTAAGGCCCACTTGAATGTGAGATTCCAGGATGTCTGGCTCTAGGCGAGTGTGAGTGATCACACCATTGTGATTATCTGGGTCATGAAGATCTATTTTGTACAGTTCTTCTGTGCATTCTTGCCACCTCTTCTTAATATCTTCTGCTTCTGTTAGGTCCCTGCCATTTCTGTCCTTTATTGAGCCCACCTTTGCGTGGAGTGTTCCCTTGGTGTCTCTGGTTTTCTTGAAATTATCTTTATCCTTTGGTAACCATAAGTTTGTTTCTATGTGTGTGAGTCTATTTGTATTTTGTAAATAAGTTGATTTGTATTATTTTTTTAGATTCCACATGTAGGTGATATCATGTAATATTTATTTTTCTCCTTCTTACTCACTTCTGTTAGTGTGATAGTCTATAGGTCTATCCACGTTGCTGCAAATGTCTATATTTTATTCTTTCTTATGGCTGAGTAATATTCCATTGTGTATATGTATCACGTCTTTATCTGTTCATGTGTCAATAGACACTTCGGTTATGTAAATATTGCTGCAGTGAACCTTGGGGTGCATATATCTTTTTGAACTAGAGTTTTCATCTTTTCTGGATATAAGCCCAGGAGTGGGATTGCTGGATCATATGGTAACTCTATTTTCAGTTTTTTAAGGAACTTCCACACTGTTTTCCATAGTGACTGCACTAATTTACATTCCCATTTACAGTAAAGGATGGTTCCCTTTTCTCCACACCCTCTATAGCATTTATTATTTGTAGACTTTTTGATGTTGGCCATTCTGACTAGTGTGAGGTGGTGACTTGTTTTGATTTGCATTTCTCTAATAATTAGTGTTGTAAAGTTTTTAAAGTTTCTAGTTACACTGAAATCTTAAGCTTATTGAAATATATAATGGAAAATTTGAGCTTCTAGATATATGATATACAGTAGATAACTAAAGTTAACAATGACATAGCAGGTTTTTTAAAAGAAATTTTATAAAGATATACTCGTAGCAGTTTCTTATCATTGGTTAAGATGGTTTTTGTTATTATAATATGTAATTTAAAAATAATTTTCTTGACATTCAGTGTGTTATGCTTTTAAGTTAGTGAAGTACTACATTAATGACAAAGGGGTCTTTTTAAAGTTTGTTTTATATACTCAATGTCTGGCCTTTTTACCCCATAAAAATCAGGTTAAACACATGAAAACAGCACATTTTAAAGATCTTTTATAGTGCTGGGTCTTGGGCAGATGATTTTTAAAAAGTGATTAATCATGGTTTATCTTTTTAGTTTACAGAAAATCCTTGGCCTGGATTCCTTAGAAGAGGTTTTAGACATTACACTTGTCAACTCCAAGTTCATCATCCATAATGTATACAGTGTGAGCAAGCAAGGAGTTGTTATCCTTGATGACAAGTCAAGTAAGTGCATAAAAGCCATTTTGTTCTCAGTTGACTGAGTGCATTGACTGTACAGTCCATCTCCTTCTATTTGGCCTTTCCCTAAACCCTACACAAGTTTACCCCCTCATTCTGTAAAGCTTTAGCCTACTTCCAAAGACCTTTATACTAATTCAGGAACTGTCCTAGAAAGATGAAAATACCCAGGAGTGAAGGCCTGAGCCACATCCATCTAGAGGCTAGTTCACTGGTAGCCACATGGTAGTATAAAGTAGTTCTTTATCATCTCCAGGAAATCCCTGAGAAGTAAGTTTAATGCCTAACAGATTCTTTGAGTCAACTTTTAGGGGCGTCCAGGGGCCTGACTGATTTTCAGAGCTCTCATTGAGCTTTCCATTATGGTGTCTTTGTGTCAGATTTTCAGGGATAGTCTTGGTTTATATCATTTTTCCCTGTTTTTACAAAGGTAGCTTTTTAGATGTTGAAGGTGTTGTAATTTTTTTATGCCTTTTTACTCCAAGCCAGTTTACAAATTGGGGAAAAGGAACATATAGCAACTCCCTGTCCTGATTTTTGACTAAGAAAAATAAAGTGCTTGTAACTGTAGTGAGCCAGAGTCCTCAAACTGATTTAAAAATTTCCTTCCCCTGAATAAGGGATGGATCCACATTGGATGCACTCTTTGATTGCTGCTTCTTTTACTTCAAACTCTTGATCCTAGGAATTAGCTGGAGCTAGAATGACCTTTGGATGTGGGAAGATGGTATAATACTTTTTTTTTTTTTTTCCAGTGGGTTTTGTCATTACTTTCGGGTTTTTATAAATTAATATCAAATGAAGCGCTGGAGGCTCCTGGGCAGCAAGCAGAGCTGGCCTAGAAGGAGCCTGAGCAGTGAGAAGGGAAGAGGTTTTTCTAGGCCGTGTTTCTTGACAGGAGCAGAATGTGTCTTTGAAACCTGAAACAATTTTCCTTTAAAGCCTATGTATCAGGAATGGAGAATGTTAGGAAACAGAAATAAATAGCTTTGTGACTTCCTGAATTGTCAGGTTAATAACAATGTATAAAACTAAGTTACATAGAATGAGAGGGGCTTTTGCCTTTGAAATACATTTAAAATCCTTCTGCATTCTCCTGAGTACAGCAGACATGAATACTTCCAGCTACAGCTGGATGATCAGTTTTGTTTTATTAAGTACGTGCTTGAGAAAGAAGAGAGCATTTCACAAGCCTCAGGTTCATTAGCCCTAACACAAGTCAACCAGTGTCTTTGCAGTTTCACAGACAGTGGAGAAGGTGTCAAGGACAAGCGTGAGTGCTGGTCCATCAGATGTCTGTGGCAGGGCCAGGGGAAGAGAGCCGGTACCGAAAAGCTTAGCTGGGGTTTTTGTAGCATTGCTAATCATTATTATTTTAAGGCTGTCCTAATACTGATAGCCTGTACTGATATGTCAGTGGCACTTTCTTGCCTTAAACATTTTGAAAATTGAAGCTTGTAAAGTGATTGAACATTGGACATAACAGAACTCACCTTTTTTTTTTTTTTAAAAGATATTTGGTGAACTGGTTTCATAAATGCATTTGATGACTCATACTTTTGCTTTTTCTGTGTTTTTCTTCTTTTTGTATAATTCTTAGGATAATTGATTTATTTCTTTGGAACAAACTATCAAATTTCTTCTTTTCCCTAAAGCTTTACAAGTACATCTTGTCTTGAGAAAAATTTACAGTTATGGTTTATATAAGAATGAGTTGTAACATTGCTGCTAAGGAAAAATTTTTATCTTTTCAGTGTTCTGATACATAAGTAAGTGATTTGTGATTAGCCCGATATGTTTCATATTACTTGGTACAAGTATCATTCTTATGTTACCAACTATGTATATAATACTTTGAGTTATATGTAATTGAATAAAATATCTTTTTATTTTCCTTTTTCTGCAGAAGAACTTCCTCATTGGGTACTGTCAGCTATGAAGTGTTTGGCAAATTGTGAGTACTAATTATCTGCCATTTTTATGAAATTGACAGAAATTAGTGCCCTGAATTACAAAATATTTTTGCTCAATGGCCTGAAGATTGATTTGACACCTGTGAGACTGGCAGTTAAGTGGGGATTCCTGTGCTTTCAGTGATAAATTTATGACTTAGTGAAAGGGCTGAGTTATAGAGCATTTTATTTTATTTTTTCATTTATTTTTATTAGTTGGAGGCTAATTACTTTACAATATTGTAGTGGTTTTTGCCATACGCTGACATGAATCAGCCATGGATTTACATGTGTTCCCCATCCCGATCCTCCCTCCCGCCTCCCTCCCCATCCCATCCCTCTGGGTCATCCCAGTGCACCAGCCCTGAGCACTTGTCTCATGCATCCAACTGGGGCTGGTGATCTGTTTCACCCTTGATAGTATACTTGTTTCGATGCTGTTCTCTCAGAACATCCCACCCTCGCCTTCTCCCATAGAGTCCAAAAGTCTGTTCTGTACATCTGTGTCTCTTTTTCTGTTTTGCATATAGGGTTATCATTACCATCTTTTTAAGTTCCATATATATGCATTAGTATACTGTATTGGTGTTTATCTTTCTGGCTTACTTCACTCTGTATAATGGGCTCCAGTTTCATCCATCTCATTAGAACTGATTCAAATGAATTTTTTTTAATGGCTGAGTAATATTCCATAGTGTATTTGTATCACATCTTCCTTATCCATTCATCTGCTGATGGGCATCTAGGTTGCTTCCATGTCCTGGCTATTATAAACAGTGCTGTGATGAACTTTGGGGTACACGTGTCTCTTTCAGATCTGGTTTCCTCGGTGTGTATGCCCAGGAGTGGGATTGCTGGGTCATATGGCAGTTCTATTTCCAGTTTTTTAAGGAATCTCCACACTGTTCTCCATAGTGGCTGTACTAGTTTGCATTCCAACCAACAGTGTAAGAGAGTTACCTTTTCTCCACACCCTATCCAGCAATTTTTGCTTGTAGACTTTTGGATAGCAGCCATCCTGACTGGCGTGTAATGGTACCTCATTGTGGTTTTGATTTGCATTTCTCTAATAATGAGTGATGTTGAGCATCTTTTCATGTGTTTGTTAGCCATCTGTATGTCTTCTTTGGAGAAATGTCTGTTTAGTTCTTTGGCCCACTTTTTGATTGGGTCTTTTATTTTTCTGGAATTGAGCTTCAGGAGTTGCTTATATAGTTTTGAGATTAATCCTTTGTCTGTTGTTTCATTTGCTATTATTTTCTCCCATTCTGAAGGCTGTCTTTTCACCTTGCTTATAGTTTCCTTTGTTGTGCAAAAGCTTTTAATTTTAATTAGGTCCCATTTGTTTAGTTTTGCTTTTATTTCCAATATTCTGGGAGGTGGGTCATAGAGGATCCTGCTGTGATTCATGTCGGAGAGTGTTTTGCCTATGTTCTCCTCTAAGAGTTTTATAGTTTCTGTTCTTACATTTAGATCTTTAATCCATTTTGAGTTTATTTTTGTGTATGGTGTTAGAAAGTGTTCTAGTTTCATTCTTTTACAAGTGGTTGACCAGTTTTCCCAGCACCACTTGTTAAAGTGGTTGTCTTTTATCCATTGTGTATCCTTGCCTCCTTTGTCAAAGATAAGGTGTCCATCGGTACATGGATTTATCTCTGGGCTTTCTATTTGTGACTTAGTGAAAGGGCTGAGTTATAGAGCATTTTATTTTTTTATTATTTTTTTTATAGAGCATTTTAAAAGGGATTTTTGTACTTCTGTTTTCTTGTGGGTAAAGTCGCACTGCAAATAGCAACCACACTGCTTCTTTTGAATGCTTCATCACAGAAAAGAATAATTAGTAATATTGAAAACAATATTGTAATAGATAAATGCCTGTCAGCAGTTTATTCCTAAAGCATGTATTCCTAAGTATGCCGTATATTTACATCATTAGTTTACTCATCAGATTCTGTTTCCCATTGGCTTTTTATAGGGCAATGGTTTAAGTTGGAGAGAAATATTTTAGAAGACAAATCTAATTAGTGTGCAGCATAGATTGGAAGGAGAAGAACCTGTAAATAGAGAAACAAGAAAGACTGTTTCAGTAATTTGGCTATCAGATGAGGGGCCTGGACAAGGTGATCCCTCTGAAGGTTTTCATAGGCATATGAAGTCTTCTTCATAGGATATCATGGGCACTGTGAAGAAATGAGTTATTAGAGTATTTCACTAGCACAACTGTTTCTCTGGAATTTTTAGAAGTCTTAACTCAAAGAAGGGATTCTAATGGTTAATGGCTTAAGCCAAACAAGTGATTGTAATAAGAATTCTAGTTATCTTAGCTGAGTGGTAATGGTGATATTTGGTCTATAAACTCTTTAGAGTCTTAAAGATCACCTCAGAGAGGTAGTTTCTTTCCTCCCTTTTGAGCAAGACTAGCATGTATAGAGATTGCTGTATAAATTATTAAATTAGTAAGCCCTGAATTATTAATTTCACTGATTAGTTTTGTTTGATTATAGAATGAAACTAAAGTAACTGTTCAACTCACTGTGGGTGATCTTAGTGATGATATAAAAATGATGATATACTATCATCCTGAATATGAATAACAATGTTAGTTTGTGTGAAGACCAAAGTTCTCTGAGTTTATTAAGATTTTCATTGGGTTTTGGTTCATGTTTTAGAACATCTGAGATGTTGAGTCCTGTGGTTTTAGTTTGGAGGAATGCTTTTTATTCTCACTCAATCATTTTAAAGAAATTAATCTAAATTATATGTTTGGCCAGAGCTGGCAAAGACAAAATAGAAGCTATGAATGGGTTAAATGACCCATGTATGACTTTTTGGAAAATTAAGGATCTTGAAAGTTGGTCAACTGGGAGTGAAAAGAGGAAGCCAGTATAACAAATCTAAGCTATAATATGTTGTAAAGTGTATATTAAGGTGTAGTTATGATGTTGAATTCTCAGCGGTGATCACAATGTAATGAAGAGTGTAATTTCCGCTTGAGAGATTTATATATAATATAATCCATGAAACTTCTGCAGAAAGGTCAGACTAACTGAGATTACCAGTGGAGAGAAAAGATAGGAGGGTTGACTTAGTCATGTTCTCCACATGTGTGAGGTAGTGTTAGGTTAGGTGGAAATTCTTGGGAATGGGGACCCATCCTACATGTGTCAAGTGCTGCACTTGAGAAATGGTTGGCACATCCATAAAGATGCTTGCTTGTGTGTCAACGAAAAAAAGTAGCCAAAGAGCGAGGTCAGCCTTTTGAATAATTTTATAAAATTATTGATTTTTCCAAATTCTCATCCCCCATCTCCTGAATTTACTATGAGTCTGTCACAGTCATAGTCTGTTGCTTATCCTTATCCTTACTGAATCTGGGTTTCCATTATTGTTGCCCAATAGGGAACAGAAAGGATATGAGACTTTCGGAGGCCTCATGCCTCTTACTCTGTAGGTTTACTGCTTATCTCTTCCTTGGGGGCGATCTGTTGCAGACCTGGGTGCTATCATGGTTGACCATAGGTGAGGGACTGATGTTAAATAAAAAATGCAAAACCAGGTTAGCTGTTTTTCTTCCTTGTGCACGTAGATTGCAAGAATTTAATAAAAGTTGATGTAAACAGTTCTTTTTCCAAAGTCTTTCAGGAATAACATTTATAAAAACTGGATTTAAAAATATATTCTGAAATTCAACATGATAGAAAAACAACAGATCTTTGAACTTAGCCTTCTCTCATGGGCTTGCCATGCACTGGCATTTGAAAGAAAACTTTTTCTTGGCTTGTTTTTGCATGTTTTTGTCAAGAATGATAAAGTGTTCTGTAAGAGATACAACTACTTAGAATGAACTGCATACTTATCCTTAGAGGGAATAAATAGTTCAAGGTGACGTGTATTGCTTGCTAAGACATGTCACTCTATTTCAACTGACTAAGCTTGGGATATTTTAGAGGAAGAAGCAAGTAAAAATGGCTATATTTGCCACTAGGTTAATGAGGTACCACACATTTAATAATTTTCATTATCTTAGTCCAAGTTTTTATAAGCAGCATATAGAACATTAAAAGGTAAGAGACTTTTTAAGGAGACTGACAAAAAGCTGTTTTCACGGTGTCTTAATGGCTTGGAGATGTGAAGGCCCAGAATCCTTAGCTGTTTTTTTTCGTTTGATCCTTTCTCATTAGTTACAGTGATTCTGTAGGAAGGATTTGCTTTCAATTTTTACTGGCTTCTTCTGCTGTCCTGAGGGTAGAAATCTGTTCGGGTACAGTCGTTTAGTCTTAATGTTCTGCTGGCTCAGAACTGACGAATATAGTCAACATCACTTTCTTCCATGCTGTGATGGAAATAGACAATGTTGGCCAACCACAGTGGCAGTGGACCACTTGCCATTTCCCTCAGGCATTTGCAGATCGAGTTGCTCTCTCCACTTGGAGACGTAAACCCTTCCATCTGTATGTGGGTTGTTGTGGCCCTTTGCTGCCAGCTCGGTAGAGAGCTTGGGGCTTCTCCGATGGCTCAGATGGTAAAAATCCACCTGCAGAGCAGGAGACCTGGGTTCGATCCCTGGGTAGAGAAGATCCCCTGGAGAAGGGAATGGCAACCCACTCCAGTATTCTTGCCTGGTGAATTCCATGGACAGAGGAGCCTGGCAGGCTGTGGTCCATGGGGTCACGAAGAGTCAGACACTACTGAGCAGCCGACACTTTGACTTTCACCGTAGAGAGCTAAGCGTTTCTTGTTCCTCTTTGGTCCCTGATATAAGGGGATCTTTGCTTCACTTATTCCAAGCCTCTTGGTTTTTTGGTTGTTCCAAGTTTCTTAGAGTTATTTGCAATATGGTTCTGCTTGATAAATTATCTTTTATATTTAAACTTCTTTTTAGCAGAAAACATCAGTTTGATTCTGCTTTGGTATTATTTTCTATTATAATTTTGTTTATTAAAAATTCATTAAATGCCACTATTCACTCAAAAGCATTGGGCAAATAAAACCTAGACACTTAGATCAAAAAATTGAATAGGAACTTAGAGGCCACTTTACCTAGTCTTCCACGGTCTCTGTTTGAGCAGCTTTAACATTAAAAAAATGTTTTTTAATACACATTATCTTTTGATGGTGATCAAATGGAGAATTTTATAATCAGAATGAATTTAAGACACAATGTAAAATCTCCTTCAGAAAAAAGAGTATACATTCTTATTAGTCTAAAATTGTTTATAGGCAGGAATTGTTATTTCACTCAACTCTAATTCTAGAACTTTATAAGATAGCAGTGATAAAATAATTAAAAGCTTTAAAAATTGCTTTATAGATTATCTGTTATATATGTGAGGTAGTTGCCATATTAGACTAGGCAAATATTACATGTGTCAAAGAAAATGATCACTGTTTGCATTTAATAAAAATGCCTTTCAGAAGGTCATAAAAGAGTCGGGTTTTTTTTTTGAAAATGGAAGTAAGCCAGTGTTTTTCTCATTGTTTAAGACTTCAATTTAGACATAAAGCATATTTATGTAAGTAAAATGTATGATATCAATTTTCCCCTTGAAAACTTTTCTGATTTTGCATATCTATACATACCATGTATATGCACAGAGACTAATAGCAATATTTGAAGGTTATTGCCTTACTAATATTTTTCTTTCTCTTTTTTAACAGGGCCTAATTGTTCAGATTTGAAGCAGCCTATGTATTTAGGATTTGAAAAAGATGTCTTTAAAACTATAGCTGATTACTATGGTCATTTGAAAGAGCCTCTACTTACGTTTCACCTTTTTGATGCCTTTGTCAGTGTATTAGGTAAGTTGGAATATAGTGAACGTGTATCTTCATTATTTATATGCAAACATTTCATTTTTCTTTATCTTGAGACTTCTGTTAGCCCAATTTCCGTAGTATTTTTGAAATAAAAACAAATGAGCTGCTGGCCTGGTTGGAGTCTTGCTGTATGCAGGAAGAAAAGAAAATAGTTAAGCTCTATTAATAAACCTAAACATGGACCAGTAGTTTTTATTTCTTAGGAAAGAATATGTTCATGTCATTTTTATTAAAAAATATATATATATATATGTTTATTGATAGAGAAGAATGTAAATTTGACATTTACTGTTCATGACTACTCTGGATATGACTTCATGAATAGTCAACCATGAGAGATAATCATTTAGAAATCTTTTTATAGAAGTAACAGGGTTTTGTAGGATTATTTGTTATTTGTGACATGTAAAATAAATATAGTAACTATTATTCTCTAAAACTTATTGTGATTTCTTACATATATTTATATTTCAAAATGTTGTATACTGCCCAAGAAACATGGTAAAAGAAGGAAAAACCAGTATTATTGGTGTAGGTCTTTCTGATAGTGTTCCTTTCTCCTTGGAAATCAGTTTTTTCTGTTCCTATCGTGATTGTTGAATACGTATTATTGTTTTCTTGTAAACAAATGTTTGCTTTAATGACCAAATCACTGTGTGGGTATCATATTCTGTTATGTAAATTGTAGAAATTAACATCGTTTTGGTTTTGAGTGTTGTAGAGTTCAACAGTCTTTACCTTCCCATGCTTCCTTCCCTTTCTCATTCTTGCTTCCCCTTCTCTTCCCTTTCTCCTGTCTAATTTTCTTCTTAGAAAGTATGTATGCTGCCATAGTATCCTAACAATCAGCAATATGTGAGTAATATACCTAATCTCTTAGCACAATACTTTAAATTTTAAGATTTCATAGGGTTTCTGATAATAAGCAACATGGAACAATTTTAAATCATGTATCTAAGAGGGAGTTTGTTTCAGAGAGATCAAAATTAAGAACAGATGAAGGTTTAGGCCTGTTACAGTGTTTTGAGACCACTGGGTCTTCTTGATATTTTGTTTTCCACCAGGGAGTATTGGAGGCTTGTGTACTTGTGAATATCATGCCTGATGATGAGTACTAGCTGTTGTTTAATATGCATAAGGACTAATTGAGTAGATTCTCTTCATAGCTACTTAGTGCCTTTATGCCACTGGTAAAATAATTCCAAAGACAAGATTACAAACCAATTCTTAGATTTTCTTGTCATTTTCCATTTTCATAATGTTTTATGGTAAAATGATCTGATTTTGAAACAAAAGAACTTGGAAAAATTGTATTTAAAAAATTTATTTTATGTTGGAGTATATTTGATTAACAATGTTGTTAGTTTCAGATGTACAGCAAAGTAATTCAGTTATGCATAAACAACTGTATCCATTGTTTTTTTACCCATTTAGGCTATTACAGTGTATTGAGCAGAGTTCCCTGTGCTATACGTAGGTCCTTGTTGGTTATCTATTTAAATATAGGAGTATGTACATTTTAGTTCCAGATTCACAGTCTACCCCTCCCTCCTGCCCATCCTCTGGTAACCATAGTTTGTTCTCTAAGTCTGAGTCTGTTTCTGTTTTGTAAATAAGTTCATCTGTATCATTTTTTTAAGATTTCAAATATAAATGATAGCATGTTATCTCCCTTTCTCTTACTTCACTCAGTATGATAATCTCTAGGTACATCCATGTTGCTGCAAATGACGTTTCATTGCTTTTAAAGACTGAGTAGGTCCATTTATATATGTACCACAACTTCTTTTCCCATTCATCTATCGATGGACATTTAGGTTGCGTTCATGTCTTGGCTATTGTAAACAGTGCTACAGTGAACATTGGGGTGCATGTATCCTTTCAAACCATGTTTTTCTCTGGATACATGCCCAGAAGTGGGATAGCTGGATCCCACTCTAGCTCTATTTTTGATATTGCTCTATTTTTAGTTCTTAAGGAACATTCATACTTGTCTCCATAGTGGCTGTATCAATTTACATTCCCACCAACAGTGTAGGAGGGTTCCCTGTTCTCCAGGCCCTCTCCAGTATTTATTGCTTGTAGATTTTTTTTGATAATGGCCATTCTGACTGATGTGAGGTGATATCTCATTGTAGTTTTGATTTGCATTTCTTTAATAATTATTGATGTTGATTATCTTTTCATATGCCTCTTGGCCATCTGTATCCTTGGAGAAATGTTGAGACTTTTGCCCATTTTTTGATTGGATTGTTTGTTTTTTTGATATTTAGCCACAGGAACTATTTGTAAATTTTGGAGATTAATCCCTTTAGTCACATCGTTTGCAAATATTTTTTCCCATCTGTGGGTTGTCTTTTCGTTTTCTTTATGGTTTCCTTAGCTATACGTGTGTGCTAAGTCGCTTCAGTTGTGTCTGACTCTTTGCAACCCTGTGGACCATAGCCTGCCAGGCTCCTCTGTCCATGTGATTCTCCAGGCAAGAATACTGGACTGGGTTGCCATGCCCTCCTCCAGGGTATCTTCCCAACCCAGGGACTGAACCCTCATCTCTTATGTCTCCTGCATTGGCAGGCAAGTTCTTTACTGCTAGTGCCACCTGGGAAGCCCCCATTCTTTTTTTAAAATTTATTTTTAATTGAAGGATAATTGCTTTACAGAATTTTGTTTTCTGTCAAACATCAACGTGAATCAGCCATAGGTGTACATATGTCCCCTCCCTTGCCCCCATTCTTTTGTTGTACAAAAGCTTTTGAGTTTAATCAGGTCCCATTTGTTTGTTTTTATTGCCATTACTCTAGGAGATGGCTTGAAAAAGATATTGTTGCAATTTATGTCAAAAGAGTGTTCTGTCTATATTTTCCTCTAAGAGTTTTATAGTGTCCTTACTTATATTTAGGTCTTTAATTCATTTTGAGTTTATTTTTGTGCATGGTGTCAAAGAATGTTCTAATTTCATTTTTTTCCATGTAGCTGTCCAATTTTCTCAGCACCATTTATTGAAGGGACTGTCCTTTCTTCACTGCATGGCTTTTCCTTTTTTGTTATAGATTAATTGACCATAGGTGTGTAGTTTATTTCTGGGCTTTCTTTCCTGTTCTATTGATTTATTTCTGTTTTTGTGCCAGTTCTGTACTGTTTTGATGACAGTAGCTTTGTAGTATAAGCAGAAGTCAGGGAACCGGATTCTTTCAGCTCCGTTCTTTTTTCTCAGAATTGCTTTGGCTATTTGTGTTTCCATACAGATTTAAGATTTTTTGTTCTAGTTTTGTGAAAAATGACATTTTATAGAAATATCACTGAATCTGCCTTGGGTAGTATAGTCATTTTGACAGTATTGATTCTTCTAATCCACAAACAAGGTATATCTTTCTATTTTTGTCATCTTCAATTTCTTTATCAGCATCTTACCATTTTCAGAGCACAGGTCTTTTGCCTCCTTAGATAGGTTTATTCCTAGGTGTTTTCTTCTTTTCGTTGCAGTGGTAACTGGAATTGTCTCTTTCTCTTTTTGAGCTTTCATTGTTAGCATATGGAAATGCAACAGATTTCTGTGTATTAATTTTGCATCCTGCAACTTTACCAAATTCACTGATGAGCACTAGTAGTTTTCTAGTAGCATCTTTAGGATTCTATGTATAGTGTCATGTCATCTGCAAACACTGACCACTTTATTTCTTTCCTAATTTGGATTTCTTTTATTTCTTCTCTGATTACTGTTGCTAGGACTTCTAAAACTGTTGAAAAATGGGGCAAGGGTGGACATCCTTGTCTTATACCTGATCTTAGAGGAAATGCTTTCAGCTTTTCACTCTTGAGTATGATGTTTGCTGTAGGTTTGTCATATATGGCTTTTATTATGTTGAGATATGTTCCCTCTATGGGAACAGTCCATAGGGGTCACAAAGAGTCAAACTCAACTGGGTGACTGAACAACAACAATGTTCCCTCTGTGCCCACTTTCTGGAGAGTTTTTGTTTTTATCATAAATGGATGTTGAATTTTGTCAAAAGCTTTTTTGCATCTACTGAGATGATATGGTTTTTATTCTTCAGTTTGTTGATATGGTGTACAACACTGATTTGTGAATATGGGGAAATCCTTGTATCACTGGGATAAATCCCACTTGATTATGGTATATGATCCTTTTAGTGCATTGTTGCATTTGGTTGCTATGAGGATTTTTGCATCTGTATTCAGCAGTAGTTTTCTGCTGTAATTTTCTTTTTTTGTGTGATATCTTTGTAATTTTCTTTTTTGGTGATATCTTTGTCTGGTTTTGGTATCAGCCTATCATTTTCTTTTTTGGTGATATCTTTGTCTGGTTTTGGTATCAGGGTGCTGGTGGCCTCATAGAATGATTTTGGGAGTGTTCCTTCCTCAGCACTGTTTTGGAATAGTTTCAGAAGGATAGGTCTTAACTCTTCTTTAAATATCTGATTAGAACTGTTTGTTGAGAGTTTTCAAATCAATTTCAGTACTTGTGATTGGTCAGTTCATATTTTCTATTTCTAACTGGTTCAATCTTCGGAAATTGTACCTTTATAAGAATTTGTCCATTTCTCTAGATTTTCCATTTTATTGGCATATAGTTGCTTGTAGTAGTCTCTTTTGATCCTTTGTATTTCTGTGATGTTCATTGTAACTTCTTCTTTTTCATTTCTAGTTTTATTGATTTGAGCCTTTTCTTTTTCTTGATGAATCTGGCTAAAGGTTAATTTTTTTCATTTATCTTTTCAAAGAACCAGCTTTTAGTGTCATTGATCTTTTCTGTTGTTTGTAGTTCACTTGTTTTTGTTCTAATCGTTACGATTTTCTTCCTTCCACTAACTTTGGGTGTTTGTTCTTTCTCTGCTTGCTTGAGGTTTAAGGTTAGATTGTTTATTTGAGATTTTTCTTGTTTCCTGAGGTAAGATTGTATTGGTATACACTTTATATCTTAGAGGGGCTTCCCAGGTGGTGCTAGTGGTAAAGAACCTGCCTGCCAATGCATGAGATATAAGAGATGCAGATTTGATCCCTGGATTGAGAAGATCCCCTAAGGAGGAAAAGGCAACGCACTCCATTGTTCTTGCCTGGGAAATCCTATGGACAGAGGAACTTGGCAGGCTGCAGTCCAGAGGGTCGCACAGAGTAGAACTGCTTTTGCTGTGTTCCATGGATTTTGGATTGTTGTGTTTTTTTTGTTTGTTTGTCTCTAGGTAATTTTTCAATTTCCTCTTTGATTTCTTCAGTGACTCATTGGTTTTTTACTAGCATATTGTTTAGCCTCCATTTGTATGTGTTTTTTTCAGTTTTTTAATTTGTAGTGGATTTCTGATTTCATAGCATTGTGGTCAGAAAAGATGCTTGATATACTTTCACTTTTTTAAAATTTACTGAGGCTTGCTTTGTGGCCAGCCTGTGGTCAACCCTGGAAAATGTTCTATGTGCACATGAGAGGAATGTGTGTTCTGCTGCTTTTGGATGGAATGCTCTATAAATATCAATTAAATCATCTTGTCTAATGTGTCATTTAAGGCCTGTGTTTCCTTATTGATTTTCCATCTGGATTATCTGTCCATTGATCCAAGAATGGTGTTAAAGTCCTTCACTGTTATTGTGTTACTGTCATTTCTTCTTTTGTGGCTGTTATTTTTGCTTCATATATTGAGATGCTCCTATTAGAGCTGGGTATATATATATATATGTATATATGTATATATATACACACAAAATTGTTACATCATCTTCTTGGATTGATCCCTTGATCATTATGTAGTGTCTCTGTTAAAGTTGATCTTGTCTGATATGAGTATTGCTACTCCAACTTTCTTTTGATTTTCCTTTTTGTAGAAAACCTTTTTCCATACCCTCATTTTCAGTCTGTGTATGCTCCTACATTTAAAGTGGGTCTCTTATAAACATCTTATATACAGGTCTTGTTTTTATATCCATTCAGCCAATCTGTGTCTTTTACTTGGAGCATTTAATCCATTTATGCATAAGGTAATTATGGGTATGGGGAAACAGTGGAAACAGTGTCAGGCTTTATTTTTTTGAGATTCAAAATCACTGCAGATGGTGATTGCAGCCATGAAATTAAAAGACGCTTCTCCTTGGAAGGAAAGTTATGACCAACCTACTCAGCGTATTAAAAAGCAGAGACATGACTTTGTCAACAAAGGTCCGTCTAGTCAAGGCTATGGGTTTTCCAGTGGTCATGTATGGATGTGAGAGTTGGACAGTGAAGAAGGCTGAGTGCTGAAAAATTGATGCTTTTGAACTGTGGTGTTGGAGAAGACTCTGGAGCGTCCCTTGGACTGCAAGGAGATCCAAGCAGTCCACCCTAAAGCAGATCAGTCCTGAGTGTTCATTGGAAGGACTGATGCTGAAGCTGAAACTCCAGTAGTTTGGGCACCTCATGTGAAGAGTTGACTCATTGGAAAAGACCCTGATGCTGGGAGGGATTGGGGGCAGGAGGAGAAGGGGACGGCAGAAGATGAGATGGTTGGATGGCATCACCGACTTGATGGACATGAGTTTGAGTGAACTCTGGGAGTTGGTGATGGATAGGAAGACCTGGCGTGCTGTGATTCATGGGGTCGCAAAGAGTCAGACGTGACTGAGCGACTGAACTGAACTGAACTGATGGTCTTATTGCCATTTTGTTAATTGTTTTGGCTTTTTTTTTGTAATTGGATTTGTTTTTGTAGTTGTTTTTTCTTCCCTTCCTCTTTTGTCTTCTAGTGATTTGTTGACTAGTGTTGTGTTTCGGTTGTGTGTCTATTGTAGATTTTCAGTTTGCAGTTACTAGGAGGTTTTGATATGGCAGTCTATATATAAACAAGATTGTTTTAGGTTGTTGGTCTTTTAATTCCCAATGTGTTGCCAATATTCTGCATTAGGTTCTCTTCTCATGGTTGCTGCTTTGATATCGTGTTTGTGTATAGATGATTTCCAGCCTTTACTCTATGTTTGCCTTCACTGGTGAGCCTTTTCATTTGTAATTTTCTTGTTTCTAGTTGTGGTCTTTTCTGCCTAGGGAAGTTCCTATAGCAAATATTGCAAAGCTGGTTTGGTGGCGCTGAATTCTCTTAGCTTTTGCTTGTCTGTAAAGCTTTTGATTTCTCTGTGGAATCTGAATGAGAGCCTTGCTGGGTAGAGTATTCTTGGTTGTAGGATCTTCCCTTTCATCACTTTACATATATTATTCCAGTTCTTTCTGGCCTGCAGAGTTTCCCCTGAGATCTCAGCTGATAACCTTGGGAATTCCCTTGTATATTATTTGTTGTTTTTCCATTTGTGTTTTTAATATTTTTATTTGTATTTAGTTTTTGTCAGTTTGACTACTGTATGTCTCAGTGTGATCCTTCTCGGGTTTATCTTGCCTGGTACTCTGTGTGTTTTGTGGACTTGGGTGACTGTTTCCTTTCCCATGTTGGGGAATTTTCAGCTATTACCTCTTCGAGTATTTTCCTAGGTCCTTTCTCTTTCTCTTCTGCTGCTGGGACTCCTATAATACGAATGTTGGTACATTTAATTGTTGTCCCAGAGGTCTCTTAGACTGTCCTCATTTCTTTTCCATCTTTTTTTTTCTTTTATTCTATTCCATGGCAGTGATTTCTACCATTCTGTCTTTCAGCTCACTTATCTGTTCCTTTCCCTCAGTTATTCTGCTATTGATTACTTCTTGTGTATTTTCATTTCAGTTATTGTATTGTTCATTTTTGTTTATTCTCTATTTCTTTGTTAAACATTTCTTGTATCTTTTCAATCAGTGTGTCCTTTCTTTTTCTGAGCTCTTCGATCATCTTTACTGTCAGTACTTAGTTCTTTTTATAGGTAGATTGCCTAGCTCCACTTCATTTAGTTGTTCTTGTGGGTTTTTATCTTGTTCCTTCATCCAGGACATATTTTCTGCTGTCTTATTTTGTCTGACTTTGTGTGGTTATGGTTTCTATTCCACAAGCTGCAGAGTTGTAGTTCTTCTTGCGTCTGCTATCTGTTGCCTAGTGGATGAGGCTGTCTAAGAGGCTTGTTCAGGCTTCCTGGTGGGAGGCGGTGGTTTTGCCTACTGGTGGGTTAGTCTTGTCCCTCTTGGGGGCAGAGCCGTGTCAGAGCGTGTGTTCATCTGGAAGTTGTGTGTTCAGGAAGACTAAATAGCCTGTCTGCTGATGAGTGTGGCTGTATTTCCACCTTGGTGGTTTGTCCTGAGGTGTGCCAGCATTGGAGCCTGTGTGCAGTTGGGTGGGGTGAAGTCTTGGTGAGAAAATTGTGGCCTCCAAGAGGGCGTAGACCAGTGAGTACTCCCTAGAACTACCACCACCAGTGTCCTTGTCTGTACAGTGAGCTGCAGCTGCCCCCTGCCTCCACAGGAGACCTTCAGTTCTAGCAGGTAAGTCTGGCCCAGTCTCTTATGATGTCACCGCTTTTTTTCTCTGGGTCTTGATAAGCATGAGACCCTGTGTGCACCCTCAAAGAGTAGAGTTTCTGTCTCCCCAGTCCTGTAAATTCTGATGATCAAACCCCACTGGCCTTCAAAGCCAGATTCTTAGAAATTCTGTTGCCAGATTCCCAGACTGGGAAGCTTTACATGGACCTCACAGTTTTCACTCCTGTGGGGGAGCTTCTGTGGTATAATAATTTTTCAGTTTGTGAGTTGCTTACCCAGGATGTATGGGATTTGATTTTATTGTGTCCCTGCTACCATCTTGGTGTGGCTTCTTCTTTGTCTTTCGATGTAGGGTATCTTTTTGGGTAGGTTCCAGCATTTTTTTGTTGATATTTGTTCAGCAGTTTTGTCCACCATTTTGTCTCCTCTCCCCGTATGGAAAATTTGAACTTGTTGTAAGTGATATTATACCACTGTTCTCTGTAACCTAACAACACAGCTAACATCCCTTCAAATTTATTTTTTATTTTGAGTTCCGTCTCTTCTGGAGATAACTATGATGCTTGAGGACATCAAATCTGTGGCTGAGCAGAGACACATGGGTCACCATTGCATATGCTTTGTGTACAGTCTAAATGACAGGAGGCTTGCACTGCAGCCTGGACTTGCTATATAACTTCTTTGCTTTTGACACCCCTGAAATTGGCAGAGTCAGTTGGAAGCTTGGTGGAAGCTGACTGAAAAAATTTTCATTTGAGCAACTGGCTTCTAGAAAATCAGATGGAAGGTGTTTAAAAATGTATGAAATCCAATTTGAATCATTTATATTTGTGATGTCACTTGTCTATCCTAACCCCAGTTGCTCATTTTGATCTCATCTAGGAATTGAAGCTGGTTATTTCTGAATTGATGGCAGTCAGCCACCATCTAAAATATTATCTATAGAGTCTGAGGTGGAGAAGGATGGTTAGAATGTAGAATTTATTATACTTAGGTGTCAGCAATAATAGACTAATGTGTATAAATGGTAATATATTAACTGTCCCTGATTAGTCGTTCTCAAGTGAATATGTTTCAGACACCCTGCGTTGAAAACTGTATTTTTTAGATCTTTACATAGCGAAGATGTACAATGTAGTTATGGAAGACCATAATTTGTTTATATGGATAACAGATTATTTAATATAGCAATCCTGTTAGAATCTGGGAAAGCCTATCATATGTAAGTACATGCAAACTAGTTGTGTAGGTTGAATCCCAGAAGGACTGACTCATTCCTTAAACCTTTTTTCTTACTTTGAAATAGGATACTCTTAGACAAAATACTTTACTTTGTGTAGAAACTAATTCTGTAGCAGTTTCAATGGAAATGGATTTCTTTTGAGGTCATTCCTTTGCTTCTTGCATGATATAATGCTAGCTTGATGCCAGAAATGTGACCCCGAGAACAGACATTGATAGGCGGAACAGGATATTGAAGCGTTCTTAAAGAAAAAAATGGAAAAAAAGGAAAAAGACATTTTTTGAGGTTTAAAACTTCCTGTTATAATTAAGAAAGTGATTTACTTTGGCTCAGCAGTCTGACCTAACAACATACCTGAATAGTAATCTTCTTTTCCAAAATGGCAGTTTCTTGTATCAGCATCAGAGTTTGGCTGACTCTTGAATAGGGTGAATGAGACAGCATAGCAGCCTTTACTCACACTTCACATGCACCCTGGCATCCATTGGGTTGTGTAGCTTGCAATAAGTTGGCATGCTGAGGAAGAAACAGGACATGAAGGAAGCACAGAGGAGCATGGGAGCAAGAAAGAGTGTTTTGGAAAATTGACTGGCTTGTGGTGTTTAGTATTAAAATCTGAGATCTCAGACTATGGGCCAAATGTGTCTCATAAATAGATCTGGTTTAACCTGTGTGTTTTAAAAAGAAAATATAATTAAATGTAAAACTTTAAGAAATGGGAAATTTACATAAGAATTTATGATTTGGTTTCTTTAAAAAATTGGAAAATCTGGCAGTTTTGGATCTTGAATTTTCAGTGGTATAAGCTGCTATAGCTGTGTAACGAGTGCCTCCACTAGAGGGAGCCAGTGTTTCAGGGACATGAATTCCAATTTACTGAGGCTCCAGGGCTCCCTGTTCTCAGATGGTGAAGTCAAGTTCACTTGACCCCCTTTGCTGCTCATTTATTCCATTTGTCTGCTCCTATAGGCAGGTGGGCTTGTGGCTCCTAATTTATGTGCTAATAGTCTGGAAGGCTGAAAAGCCCTTTGCTGTTCCCTTTCTCCTAGAGGTGAAATTTAGAAAATGCCATTGAAATTCACTAGACTGGTTATCTAATTCCTGGTGGCTCAGTTGGTAAAGAGTCAGCCTGCAATGTGTGAGACCCAGGTTTGATCTCTGGGTTGGGAAGAACCAGGAGAAGGAAATTGCAACCCACTTCAGTGTTCTTGCCTGGAGAATTCCATGGATAGAGGAGCCTGGTGGACTATAGTCCATGGGGTTACAAAGAGTCTGACACTACAGAGTAACTAGCTTTCACTTTCAGACTAGAAGTGATCATCTAGCTCAAAGGCTGAGCTATACGCCAGTGTTTTTTAATCTAGAAATATCCATGAAGTTAGGTTTTCTGCTCTTTGATTCTTGTGTAAAGTGACTTTTAGAGATCCTCTGGAGCTGTATGCCATCTCTCTTTGTCCTCATGCTTCAGATTGTCTCAGGGTCCTTATCCCATGGTAATCCTTAGGGAAAAACAGTTCTTTTTTTTCAGAGAGTGCCTATTTGGTGCACTTGACCAGAGAGAGGGGCTCTTGCCCACGTTAGTCCAAAGATCCTGCTGTTGCTCTCTGCTCGCAGGTCCCAGGGCTTATGGCCCGAGCTTTTGAAGTTGCCGATGGGCCAAGGTAAGAATACTGAATCACCTCCAAATGTAATGACTACTGTTATGTCGGGACTGTTGGAATAAAGTGAGTTAGGTAGTTCTTAAAGATAGAAAGTTAGGCAATGCCTAGGCATTCGCTGGCTTTAACTAAGCACATACATTATTTGTAAGTATACTAGTAATCATCAGAATAATTGACAAAACTTGGGGAAAAATTAGGACCTTTTTTAGTCTATTCAGCAGGATTAATTTCAGCTGGGTTAGAGAATTAAATTTTTAAAATGCAAATCTAAAATAGTTGATATTTATCTGATGTTGGGTTGGGTGAAAGACTTTCTAATCATAAAAGCTAAAGAACTCATAACAGTGTTATAGCAGTTTGGGACACTTGTCGGAAAGGGTGTCATCTTGTTTGTGCATGACTCTATCTGCCTTTAAGCCAATTCACAAAGGCAACTTGCTTGCTTTTACTTAAAAGTCTCCAGAGAAATAGTCTCATTTATTATGTCTCATTTTAGGCAGAGAGTTCTTTTCTTTTTTTTTTTTTAACTTTTTATTTTATATTGGAGTATAGCTGATTAACAATGTTGTGATAGTCTCAGGCAGACAGCAAAGGGAGTCAGTCACATATATATGTATCCACTCTCCCCAAACTCCCCTTCCCATCCAAACTGCCACATATTTGTAGGCAGGGAGTTCTTACCAATTGGTGTGTAGTTTGAATTCTTGCAGCTTAGAATAAACCATTTCCTTTTTATACCTCTTCTCAGTGGAGATGAAACTGTGACTTAACTTTTATATTCCTTTGGTTGTTCGAAAACTACAGTGAACTCTTCTCAAGTCTCTTGTATTCTCTGGCTGAACAGACATGGTCCACTGACTTTTTGAAAACTCCAGCCCTTCTCAAAAGTTTTTAAATTTCACTTCCGTTTTGATGCCCCCATAAGGAATAGCTTACTGTATATGTTAATGGAATGATCAGGTCTACTTTGCAAAAATGAAAATTTGTGTTCCTAATGATTTGAAAATAGAAATCTAATATCACCTTTGGAGAGTGGGAAGGAGGGTGACAAAGATAGGTGTCACATAAAGCACTGGAAAATTCTGAACCTGTCAATTGGTCATTACAGCCAAAAGTGTCGCCTAACTTCTAAAACATAGAACATTACAAATTCCCATTGATTTTGATTTTATTACTTTCATAAGGAGCAGCTGGGTTTCTTTGAGATTTAATTATTTATTCACTTATCCTTCCTTAGTTCAGCTAAATAACAGAATGTTTCTCTGATTGAAAAAAGTCTCAGATGAATTGCTTAAGTAATTTGGTGACTAGTTTATTTTTTCATTATTTTATTCTTATTTCACCAATGGAAACATCATGAAGCTTAGGTGACTTATTGGTTTGTTGACCTAGTTGTACCCACTCTGGTAAATTGCTTTTCCTTTCTGAGCCTGTTTTCTCATTGTGATAAACAGCAATAATGCCTATTATACTTATGGGTATGAAAATATGGAACTTAAAGTGATGGGTAACACATTTTCTATTAGGTATTTTTTGTTTCATCTTGAAAACTACAAAATATTGGAACAATGCACAAGTTGAGATAGGATAAGCACATGTTGCTATCTAGCCATGTCTTCTCTCAAATGATAGGAAGATTTTTTTATGTAAAACTATTTGTGATAGAGCTTTATAGTCTATAATTGGGATAAGCACTATTATATCATTCTGAAATGGAAGTAACAAGTTACCTCTGAGGCTCTAGAAGGCCCTTGTTATTTTCTCAAGAGAAGGAGGATTCAGTGATTTTGTGATGATGAGATTTTAGAAATGATGAAAGATGAAAAAAATTTACTCTTTTAGTTTTTATTTAGCAAAATGAAATGAGTCCAAAGAATAAAAGAGCTAAAACATTGAACCTCTTTGAACCTTAAACAAAAATCAAGAAGCTCTTTAAAATCAGTGAGTACTTCAAGTTCTTTTTGAAGATGTCTCAAGTTCAACTGTAGACTGTCATGGATATTTGAAAGCTAAATTCTCTTGCAGTCATTTTTCCCCTGAATCTTGTAGTGTGCTTTTGTCAAGGGAGAGAAAAAAAAAAAAAAGACTAGGTAATGGTTAGCAATGAGAAAGAAGTTAGGAAATAGAAACAGCTCAAATTAAACAGTTTTTGGAAATTTAAGAATTCCTACATGTATTGAACTAAGGAAAGCAATACAGAGCACTCCAGGATCCAAAGGCAGAACTAAAAATGTTGACATTTGAACGGATTGAAAAATAATATCCTTGGGACAGGATGCCCAGAAGGACTTAAGTGTTATAGAAATATCAAATCTTCTCTTTGATCACATCTATAGCACTTCATGGATCACCTATTCATGAGGATTTTCAGTTCTTATCTTCAACTCAGATCTACCTCCTAAATTCAAGACTAGAATATCTATTTGGACTACTGACTGTGTATTCCTGGATATTTGTTATATGAAGTCCTCAATTCAAATTTAGTAGTTCATAGGCCATTGTTGCAGAAACTATCATGTTGGATGTGAATTCTATGTAGCAGAATGGCATTAAAAAAAAACAAACCCATAGAATAGTGTATAAAATGTCAGAGTGCACTGTATATAATAAGAGTAGGCATGTTTATAAACTTTTTTGTTTTAAATACCTATGTATTTGTATATATATTATTGTCATATAAGATATATTTCTTAATTTTAGTTGTAGTAAAACATTTTTGAAAAAAAATACTCTAAATTTCGTCTCTACCTACCTACATAGTAAGATGGTTGTGGGGACTTATGTGAGGTTCCCACAATCTTATGTGATTGTCCCCACAGTGTGAAGGCTTCTCAGAAAGTATTGTTCAGATATTACTGGTATTAATAGATAACTGTGAAAAATGCTTGCCTTTTACACATGGTTCATCCTTTACACATGATTTTAAAAAATCCCATGGTTTGTCCCTTACATTTAGATAAAAATACCTTTTACCTATGGCTCATATTTTATAGGGCTATATTCAGTTTTTCATCCATAATCTTCAGGGATAAATTACATTCTATTTTTACTTTGTGGGAGGGGAACTGGCCGTCATTTTTATTTTGAAACCAGCTTTCATTTTGAATTCTCAAGAAAATGGTTTTCTGGACCCTTGTAAAGGAGCTAGTTTCAAATTTAGCTTCATTGAGAAATTCTCTGTTCTTTTCATTCTCTAATCCTTGCCTCAGGTTGAAGAATGCCATTTTATTTATCTATCTGTTTATTGAATATTTGTGCATATTCTTTGAACCAACATTTCTGTTTCTATGAATTTATCCTTAGGAAGTAATTGGCTGGTGTTTAGGGCATGAATGCCTAGGCTTTTTGGACTCAAATTCTTCTCTATTATTGACTAGCTGTGTGATTTGAGCAAATGATATAATCTTTTAAGCTTCATTTTCCTTTATATGTAAATAAAAATTATAATAGTATCTACCTCATTGAGATTATTGTAAAGATTAAATGAGATACTGTTAGAGTTTAGAACACTATTAGATTCATAATAAAATGCTTAGTAAATGTTAGCTATTTTCATAATCTTTATAAATTAGGTTTATCATTATGAATGTTCTTAGTTTTAATTTAAATTAAAAAAAATTTAATTGGAATATAACTACAGTGCTGTGTTAGTTTCTGCTGTCCAACAGCGTGACTCAGCTGTGTGTACCCATATCTCCCCTCCCTCCTGAGCTCCCCCCCGCCCCCCGCACCGCCCCAGGTCATCCTGGAGCACCTCGCTGCGCTCCCTTTGCTTGTTAGCACAGCAGCTTCCCACCAGCTGTTCTGTATGTGGTATGTATACATGTCAGTGCTCCTCTCTTAATTCATCCTACCTTCTCCTTCCCCCGCTGTGTTCACAAGTCCACTCTCTATTCCTGTTTTCACCTCTTGTGTCCCCAAGTCCATTCTCTATTCCGTTTGCATCTCTATTCCTGCCCTAGGTGAATACGTATATAGAGTATGGTATTAAGTAGAGAGTGAAATCTTTTAATTGGTAATTAAATTGCTGACCATTCACTTTTAATACCAAATTAAAACCAAGTCAGACTTATTGAGAGGAAGTTGTTAATAATATATTTAAGGGATTCACAGGTTTGAATCTTAGCTGTGAGAAAAGTCTGAAGGTCTTAACTACTTTGGGCTTTAGTGTTCTTGTTTGCAAAATGGGGCAGTATTTCCTACGTTACAGGATAATCAAAATGATTAAATGTGAACAGATAAAATTGCTTAATATATAGTAACTGGGGCCTAGAAGGCATTCAGTAATGTTTAGTCTTCAAAGATAGGGGAGCAGAATTTTCAAAATCTCATTTGATTATTAAACAAACAAAATAGTGGTATAACTGATTTCCCAAGTCTTTTCAGCCACTTAATATACTAAATTTAGCACCTATAGTATTCTAGGCATCAGAGCAGAAAATACTTGCCAGACAAACTGTGGAAAATTCTTCAAGAGATGGGAATACCAGACCACCTTACCTGCCTTCTGAGAAACCTATATGAAGGTCAGGAAACAACAGTTGGAACTGGACATTGAACAACAGATTGGTTCAAAATTGGGAAAGGAGTATGTCAAGGCTGTATATTGTCACCGTGCTTATTTAACTTATATGCAGAGTACATCATGTGAAATGCGGGGCTGGATGAAGCACAAGCCGGAATTAAGACTACAGTGAGAAATATCAGTAACTTCAGATATGCAGATGACACCACCCTTAGGGCAGAAAGCAAAGAAGAACTAAAGAGCCTCTTGATGAAAGTGAAAGAGAAGACAAATAGATGGGGTAACAGTGACAGACTTTATTTTCTTGGGCTCCAAAATCACTGCAGATGGAGACTATAGCCATGAAATTTTAAAAGACACTTGCTTGCTCCTTGGAAGAAAAGCTATGACCAACCTAGACATCATATTAAAAAGCAGAGACATTACTTTGCCCACAAAGGTCCATCTAGTCAAAGCTATGGTTTTTCCAGTAGTCATGTATGGATGTGAGAGTTGGATCATAAAGAAAGCTGAGATCTGAAGAATTGATGCTTTTGAACTGTGGTGTTGGAGAAGACTCTTGAGAGTCCTTTGGACTGCGGGGAGATAAAACAAGTTAATCCTGAAGGAAAGCAACCTGAATATTCATTGGAAGGACTGATGCTGAAACTCCAGCACTTTGGCCACCTGATGCAAAGAACTGATTCATTGGAAAAGACCCTGGTGCTGGGGAGGATTGAGGGCAGGAGGAGAAGGGGACAACAGAGGACATGATAGTTGGATGGCATCACTGACTCAATGGACATGAGTTTGAACAAGCTGTGGGAGTTGGTGAAGGACCGGAATCCTGGCGTGCTGCAGTCCATGGGGTCATGAAGAGTTGGACACGACTGAGCGACTGAACTGAACTGATACTTGGCAGAATCAAGCCTTGACATGTATAAAGTCTTCCTGAATTATTATTTAATTTTAATAAACATACAGGTATTCTCTTGTACATTGTGAATAAAAAGAGTATTGTTTAGAATTTTGGACACACTTTTATAGTATTGTTTTTGTAACCTTCACAATACCCCTGTGAGATTGGTGTTAGTATTATTGCCATTTCCAGATAAGGAAAATCTCAGTGGACCAAAGAAGAAGTTGAGTAGCTTTTCCAAAGTCATTTGGTTCTATATCATTTACCATGCTCCTTGCATCTCTACTTTCCTAATGTTGAGTACATAAATGACATGACTTTTTTTAAAAATAATTTTTTGAATGCTAATTATGTTTTGAATAATATTTTGAATGATTTCTGCAACTGGTTCAAGCTCTAGCCTCTCCACTTAAAAGCTGTGTGACTTGGCCTTAGTTCAATATGACTGGTGTCCTAATAAGAAGAGGAGATTAATTTTGGACACAGACTGCGGGATGACATGGAGGTCAGAACAAGAAAGCAGCCGTCTGCAATCCATAGAGAGAGGCCTCAGGAGAAACCAAACCTTCTGAAGCCTTGATCATAGTTCCTAGCCTCCAAAACTGTGAGAGAAAAAATTCTGTTGTTTAAGCCACCCAGTCTGTGATATATTGTTATGGCAGCACTAGCAAACTAATATAAAGCAGTTATATATAGAAAAAGCTCCACAGGCCTGCATGGGAATCTCCTTGAATCTGTTGCTGAATACACACTAAGCTGGGCATCTCCAGGGTGACCGTCCTCAAAACAGGGCAAATCATAACTGCAATGAGACACCACTTAACACCCACTAGGATGGCTGTATAAGAAAGGTGGTTAACAAGTATTAACAAGAATGTAGAGAAATTGCAACCATCATGTATTACAGGTGGGAGTATAAAATGGCAGAGCCATTTTGTAAAACAGTTCTGCAGCTCCTTAAAAAGGTAATCATAGAGTTACCATGTGATTCAGCAGTTTCACCCTTAGGCATATACCCAAGGCAATTGAAAGTATATGTCACTACATCTTGTACATGAATGTTCATGGCAGCATTACTCAGAATAGTAAAAAAAAAAAAAAAAAGTCCATCAAATGATAAATGCAAAAAGAGAAGTATATTTATATAATGGCATATTGTTGAGCCTTCAAAAGGAGTGAAATACTGTTACATGGTACAATGTGGGTGAATCTTGAAGACATTATTCTCAATGAAAAAAGCCAGACCCAAAAAATCACATATTGTATGATTGCATTTATATGAAATATTCAGAACAGGCAAATCTATAGAGACAGAGATTAGTGACTTCCAGGGACTGAGGGGAGGAGAAAATGAGGAGATTTTCTAATAGGTATGGAGATTTCTATATGCTAATAGGTATGGAGATTTCTTTTTGCAGTGACAGAAACATTCTAGAATTCAGATGGTGGTAATGGACATAATTTAGTGGATATACCTGGTAACCCATTTAACTGTATACGTGTTTTTGTTAAAAAAAGATAATCTCATAAGAAAAGAACAAAGAAGAAAGAACCAAATTGGACTTCAGGAATTAAAAAGACTGGGGGTAGAGGGAATTAAACTGAACACAGCCCCATGACACATAGGATAATATCAAGTAATCTAATTACAGGACTTCCCTGGTGTCTTAGACAGTAAAGAATCTGCCTGCAATCCATGAGACCCAGTAGATTTGGGTTCGATCCTTGGGTCAGGGAGATCCCCTGGAGGAGGGGGACATTCTTGAAGCACTTTATTTTACCACTACAGGATCAACTTTTACTTTCTATCACCAACCCTGGAATCAGCCATTTCTTTAAGAACTATTGGTTTCTTTTTGTAGAGAATGATACTTATAAGCCAAGATCTAGTGCTAACTGTACTCATTGTTATTGGTGGTATTGTTCATAGAAAGAAAACAACATTCTCAAATAGCACTTTAAAAAGTAACCCTGCAGGATCCCATGGTGGTCCAGTGAAGTCCACTGAAGAATCTGCCTGTCAACGCAGGGGACTCGGGTTCAGTCACTGCTCTGGGAGGAGTCCACATGCTGCGGGACAGCAAAGCCCATAAGCTGCAGCTACTGAGCCTGCATTCTGCAACTTTTGTGCCCACCAGCTGCAGCTACTGCAGTGTGCCCTGGAGCCCAAGATCTGCAGCAAGAGAAGTGACCGCAATGAGAAACCTGTGCGCCACAACGAAGACCCGGCACAGCAAAAAGAAAGTAACCCTGCAACTTCATTTCTAAATTTTCACCAAAAGTACTGTTTGGAAGGAGGGTGGTATAATAGACATCCATGTGCCTGCCACCCTGACCCAGTACATTTTGCAAGGCTGCAAAGAAACCCATGTATTTCTCTGTACTTTGAAGCAGAATCACTAAGTTGTTTGATATTCATGTCTTTATTGGTTCTAGCCAATTGCTTTCCAGAGTTGTTCCAGCAGTTTACACATCCATTAGTGATATATTCCTATTTGATTGTTATCTTACCAATCCTTTAATTTTATTAATCTGGTGAGTATGAAAAGGAATCTTCTTACTGTTCATTGGTCATGTGGGTTTCTTCTTGAGTAAAATATTTTTTCTGTCCTTTACTCATTTTTTTTCTTTTGGTTGTTCTTTTCTGTCATTCTAAAAATACCATTCTAGGTACTAATCCTTAAGTCCGACAAATATAATTTCATAGTCTGTGACTTGTCTTTTAATTGTAATCACAAGGTAAAAAGCTTTTATGCATTACTTTGGTCAGATTAATTTGTATCAAGAAATCTTATAATCATATAATAAGGAATAGAAGAGATCATGGGGTGAATGAAATGAACCACCACCTACCATGCCAGGGGCTACCCTTCTTGCCTTCCAAAGATCATGTTGTGTATATGGTGGGCTTGGAAGGGAATCCTTTATTATGAGCTTCTTCCGGAAAACCAATCAATTAATTCCAGCAAGTACAGCTCTGAATTAGACCAACTGAAAGCAGCACTTGACAAAAACTATCCAGAATTAGTCAAAAGAAAATGCATAATCTTCCATCAGGAAAACACAAGACTTCCTGTTTTTTTGATGACCAAGCAAAAACTGTTACAGCTTGGCTGGGAAGTTCTGATTCATCTGTCATATTCACCAGATATTGCATCTTTGGATTTCCATTTCTTTTGGTCTTTAAAAAATTCTCTTAATGGCAAAAATTTCAATTCATGTAGGTAGACTATAAAAGGCATCTGGAACAGTTCTTTGCTCAAAAAGATAAAAAGTTTTGGGAAGATGGGATTATGGTGTTGCCTGAAAAAATGGCAGAAGATAGTGGAACAAAATGGTGAATACGTTGTTCAATAAAGTTCTTGGTGAAAATGAAAAGTGTATCTTTTAACTTAGAAACCAAAGGAACTTTTTGGCTAACCCAATATCTATATCTGTATCTACACTCACACATACCTTCTTAATCCATTCATCTATCGACGGGCACTTTGATGCTGGAATGGAACAGGGGAGCATGCATCTTTTATAAATTAAGTGTTTTTGTTTTATTCAGATAAATACCCTAGAGTGGAATTGTAAGATCATATGATAGTTCTGTTTTTTAATTTTTGTATCTTCTCTGATTCAGTAATTGGTGTTTTCATTTTGTTGATAGTTTTCTTCACTGTGCAAAGGCCTTTTAATTTGATATAGTCCCATTTGTCTAATTTGCTTTTGTTTTTTGGAGACATACCCCTTCTAATATAATAAAGACTAATGTCAAAGAGCATACTGCTTATTTTCTTCTAGAAGTTTTATGGGTTCAGGTCTCACATTTTAGTCTTTAATTCATTTTGAGTTTATTTTTATGCATAATATGAGAGAGTACTCCAGTTTGATTCTTTTGCATGAAGTTGTCCAGTTTTCCCAGCACCAGTTATTGAAGTGGCTGTCTTTTCCCCATTGTGTGTTCCTGCCTCCTTTATTGTAGATTAATTTCCCATGTAAGTGTGGCTTATTTCTAGGTTCTCTGTTCTGTTCCATTGATCTGTGTGTCTGTTTTTGCGCTAGTACCATACTGTTTTGATGACTGAAGCTTTGTAGTATAGTTTGAAATCAGGGCATACGATACCTCCAGCTTTGTTCTTCCTTGTCAAGATTGTTTTAGGCATTCAGTCTTAACGTGTTTCCATAAAAATTTCCTCTCTAACCTCATTTCTGACCTGAATATTCCTTGCACTCTGCTCTCTTCACACTACTCTCATTGCTATTCCTCAAACACTCCAAACATATTCCTTTGTCATAATCTTTGTAGTTGTTATTTCCCTTACCTTGAAAATTTGTTCTGTGATATTTACCAGGCTTGCTCTCATTTTCTTCAAATCTGTTCAGATGTCATTAGAGAGTAACCTTTACCAAAACTCTTGGAGTATTTTCCCTTCACTCCCCAGCTCCTTTTCCTTTTTAACTTTTCTTCACATTCAAAGTCCTTAGTCTGGCATTCAAGACCTTCCAAGATCTCATCTCTGCTGACCTTTTTAGCTTATTTTCTACTAGGCTCTTACAGCCTATGCTACTGTCCTGTTGAGTGACTTATAGTTCCCCTGATATGCCCCTTGCAGATGTTTCTTGCAGCACCCCTCACATTTTTGCTACTTCATGGGCCTCTTCTTTGCACAGTGCACAAGCTCTTCAGAGAGAGCTAGGATTGTTCCTGGCATGTTGTATGTGGCCAGTAAATATATGCTGAATGTAAAAGGTGATTTGGTCTCTTAAGTCAGAGACTAGTTGGAACTTGAAAAGGTTGGATATGGACCAATACACTGGTGAAAGCAATTTCATCTCTTTAGAAGGCTTGAAGATGGACAAATATGGTTGAAGAGAACTCAGTATTCGAATACCCTAATTTTTAGCAAAATCATACTGGCTGAGGAGGGTTGACATGTAACACAATTGAATCAGCACACTTAGCTAAAAAAAATAGCTTAATTGGGAGGAAGGATTATTTGACAGGTGTTATTTAGAAAGAAGCAGAGTCTTTGGCAGTGCAATGACCCCAAGAGCATTAGTCCTGTTATTTAGTCTGTGAGAGTCAGGCAATATGGTGACCCTGCTCCTCATAAGGAAATAGTACAAAAGGGGAGACTTCAGGACAGGGATGGCACATTCATGTTCTTGCCCATGCTGTCTTGGGTCTCTTACACTATCTGAGTGTTGAGTGTTACATTAGGCTTAACCTGACTGCTCTTGATTCAATGGGAGAGAATGTTATGAAAATTTAGTTTCAACTGTCAAGTTGTGGGTGGGAAAAATGACTGTGTTTGTTTTGTATATTTGCCATGCCTAGTTGATGGTTTGTATTTTCTATGCTCATTTGTGACAGTGGATCTGTAGCAATTAGCCCAGTATAATTGAACATGTGAACATGCTTTATATAATTTTAGTAATACATATTTTATAAAAATGGGAACATTATAGAGTCAGGTAGGCTATAGGTTTTTAAAGGAGTAAAACCTTTTATTTTTCCTCCCCTAAATCAGGTTTGTTACAGAAAGAGAAAATGGCCATCGAAGCCTTTCAAATTTGCTGCCTCCTCCTGCCCCCTGAAAATAGGAGAAAGTTACAGCTATTGATGAAGATGATGGCAAGGATCTGCTTAAATAAGGAGATGCCACCGCTGTGTGATGGTTTTGGCACCCGAACACTGGTAGGTTGATTTCTGACATCTAAGAGGATTGGGGTTTGGGGGATAAAATTCACTCCAGTCAAGTTTACTCGTTTGGCAACCAGAGGAAGGTACAAGGCGGGCTGGTTTAAAGAGCCATGGCTTGAAATCCACTCAGGCTGGTATTATTCTTTTGGTCTTAGTGACTTAGAGAACATTTGTTGTTGTTCAGTCCCTTCGTTATGTCCGACTCTTTGTGACCCCATGGACTGCAGCATGCCAGGCTTTCCCTGTCCCTATCTCCTGGAGTTTGCTCAAATTCATGTCCATTGAGTTGGCAATGCTATCTAACCATCTTATCTTCTGATGTCTACGTCTCTTTTGCCTTCAATCTTTTCCAGCGTCAGGGTCTTTTCCAGTGAGTCAGCTCTTCACATCAGGTGGCCAAAGTATTAAGGAACATAATGAAAAGTAAAGAATGAGTAGGGGTAGACTCTGAGTGTAGAGATAGCTGCTGCATCTTGCCTACTGTCAACACAAAGAGAAGAAAGTGTAGACAGGCAAGATTACTGGCCTCTCAAGAAACCATATTCTCTCCTTCAGGACAAAAAGGGCTGCAAAGCCTTTGTTACTGTAACTAGTAGAATAGATGCATCATACATCAGAGATTAAAAAAGGAAGAAATGAAATAGAGTTGGACCAGACAACTTGGAAAGAGAGAGAAAATGTGTATCTTTTAGGCTATGATCCAAGGGTCCATGAGTGAGGATATTTCTTAATATATTCTCAATTTTGCTTAAAAAAGTAGGCTGATTTTAATTTCTCCTTTATTATGTCAGTGTGTGTTTTAAAATAGGGTTTAGGTTTAGAATTATTTACTAGTAAGTTTTAAAATTTTCCTCAGAAAATATCTTAAAGCAGCATTGATGTCTCATTGGTATGTGCATCCTATCCGTACGCTGTTGGACCACTGTGTGTGCTTGAGGGTTTACTGGCCCACTTACAGAGGTGTGGCACAAGATCAGAGGACCAGTCAGTGCCCAGAAGAGTGGTTCTTAACTTTTTATGGGTAGGTGGATGTGTAGGCAGGTTAATGGACCTTTCTGGAATGCTAAAGAAGTCTTTGCACCTATTTCCCAGAAAAATGTATATGTAAAATTTGCATACAATTTCAAGGCATTCCCAAATACCTGGGGTCTAGCGTCCCCAGACAGAGTGTTTGTGTGTGTCTCTTCCTCTGTGCATGTACAGGAGTGAAGATAAAGTATCACCTGTAGTAGGTGGATGAAATGAAGTCTTATTAAACAGAATTACATAATGTCATGTGTATTGGTGTTTTTAAAATTGAAGTACAGTTGATGTACAATTTAAGTTGCAGGTGTACAATATATGATTTACAATTTTTAAAGGTTATAGTCCTTTTATAGTTATAAAATATTGGTGATATTTCTTGTGCTTTACAATATATACTCGTAGCTTATTTTATACATAATAGTTTGTAATTCTTAATCCCTTACCCCTACATTGCCCTTCTCTCCTTCCCTCTCCACACTGGTAGCCACACATTTTTTTCTCTGTGTCTGTGAATCTGTTTCTTTTTTGTTGTATTTGTTAGTTGTATGTTTTGGATTCCACATATAAGTGATATCATACAGTATTTGTCTTTCTCTGCCTGACTTATTTACATGCTTATTGGTTTTGAGATAAGATTGTCAGCAATAAAATTTGTAGGAAAAGGGGAAAAATGCCCATCATCCTACAGGAGATCAGTCCTGGGTGTTCATTGGTAGGACTGATGCTGAAGCTGAAACTCCAATACTTTGGCCACTTGATGCAAAGAGCTGACTCATTTGAAAAGACCCTGATGCTGGGAAAGATTGGGAGGAGAAGGGGACGACAAAGGATGAGATGGTTGGATGGCATCACCGACTCAATGGACATGGGTTTGGGTGGACTCTGGGAGTTGGTAACGGACAGGGAGGCCTGGCGTGCTGTGGTTCATGGGGTCGCAAAGAGTTGGACACGACTGAGTGACTGAACTGAACTGAAATGATTGTATTAAGAATGGAGTAGTTAAAATGAATTCTACGGAAGCAACTGCTGTATTTTTTATATTTTGTTACTTAATGCACTTCTGATGGTTTTGTTCAAAGATGATTGTCAATGCACTTACAAAATCCTGGAGAAAATAACAGTTAACTAGGAAAAACTATGATGTTTGAAGCACACAGATTGTGCTAGCAGATTTTTTTTTAAGTAAAATAATAATGAAATTAGGATATTATGAGGCTAAATGATTATGAAGTACTTTGAACTTAAGAGTGCTACATGGATTCAAGTCATGATGGTGATAATAATTTTCAGAATTGTTTAATATATATTTAAAACATCTGTAAAAGGAGATGTCTTTAAAAACTGCTCAGACAAGCATCTCTGCTAAGTCCCTGTGAGATGCGAGGCACATTCTGTTTATGCTGGTTGATGAGAAGATTACTGCATCTGAGATGACCAGGTGTCCAGGTGAAGGTAAGATGGGCACCCTGTGCTGTGGGTCATTTCTCACTGACTAGTTATAACTTTTTGCAAAATAGTTCAGAGTAGGTAAAAAAACCAAACCAAAACAAAATCCTCATCTTGTGTTTATTTAAAAATTTACTCCCTTGACCTCATGTTTTTTTTTTTTTTTTTAAGATGGTTCAGACATTTTCCCATTGTATCTTGTGTTCCAAAGATGAAGTGGACTTGGATGACTTACTAGCTGCTAGGTTGGTGACATTTCTGATGGACAATTACCAAGAGATTCTGAAAGTCCCTTTGGCCTTGCAGACCTCTATAGAGGAGCGTGTTGCCGATCTACGAAGAGTCCAGGTAAAGGAAGGGATGTTACCAGTCCTATAACATTGCCTGCCAAAAGTCATATACATTTGCTAGGCTTCTTGGCATTTTTTGTTAATGAAGATTCAGTTAATTTGTACAACGTGCTTACAACTGGACTTGGTACATAGTAGGCACTGCATGTGTTTGTTCTTGTCTTTGAAAAATGTATGGAATACCCACTAGGTTTTGTGGTGTCAGTCAATGCTGCATGCTTTTGTCTGCAAATTCCTTAAATGGGTTTGTTCAGACTCTTCATATACTTCCTGATGGAAGTGATTTATGTGGAATAATGCCTTGATTCACAGTAGCCTTGCCACCTAGACACTATTTTTTGAATGAGAAAGCTGAGGCACAGAGAACGTAGGTAATTTGTCCAAGGTTACAGAGCTAGGATTCATGTTGATGAACTCATTCTCCAGAATCAGTGCTCTGAACTACCCTGCCATTCTGCCTCACTGTAAGCCATAGAGTGGTAGAAGAACTCACCTGGCTTCAGAGCCATAGGACCCGGACCCCTGGCTCCCCACTTTCCTGATTGTTTGGTTCTGAGCAAGTTTCTTAACCCCTCTGGATTTCAGTTTCTGCAAGTGTTAAAGTAGTCCATACCTACTCTATGAAGTTGTTGTAAAGAGTAGATGCTACATTATAAAACCCTTGGCACAGATGTCTGTCATATGGCAGATACTTTTTCAAGGTAGCTATTTTTATTGTCATTGTGGTTACTATATTAAAATGATGCAAAAGAACTATAATGTATTACTATCATGTGGGCCCCACAGTAGAGTTTGTATGTCAGCCTGTGGGAGCAGGAACTCTGGGTAAAGGCAGGCAGAAGGTCTGCTTGGCTCCGTCTGAATGATTGGATCTCTTTCTCATTAAGCATTTTTTGAGGCTCCACAAATAAGGACCAGTGAACTGCTATTCCCCAAAGTATCATTAAATAATAATCTGTTTTTTAATGTGCAATTTAAGAATTAAAATCAAAGTGTTTTTTTTTTCTATTTTTTGGTAATTACCAACCTAATACATTGAAAGAATTTAGAAAATATAGAAAATATACCCAAAATATCAGAGTAACTCTAAATGTTGAGTCAAGGTTAAAGTCTTTTTAGATGTTTTTCTATTTCCCCTTCTCCCTCCTTTCCTTCCGTCTCTTCTTCTTTTATTCCTCTTTTATAACTTACTTTATAAGAAAGTTACCTACTTTCTCTTAACAATACAGCAAGGAAAGTTTCCACATCATTAAATATTATTGATTGACCCATAATGGCCAGGAGCACAGACTTAAGCTAAATGGTATTTGAATTTCTGATGTGCCCTTTATTAGCTGTGTGACTATGGCATGTTTTGTAATGTCTCTCAGGGTTTCCCTGGTTAGCTCAGCTGGTAAAGAACCTGCCTGCAATGCAGGAGACCCTGGTTCGATTCCTGGGTCAGAAAGATGCCCTGGAGAAGGGATAGGCTGCCCACTCCCATTCTTGGGCTTCCCTGGTGGCTCAGAAGGTAAAGAATTCACCTGCAGTGTGGGAGACCTAGGTTCGATCCTTCGTACCTTCGTACCTTCCCAGGTTGGGAAGATCCCCTGGAGGAGGACATGGCAACCCATTCCAGTATTCTTGCCTGGAGAATCCCCATGGACAGAGGAGCCTGGTGGGCTGCGGTCCATAGGGTCACAAAGAGTCAGACATGACTGAGCAATTAAGGACACACACACACATATAAGTCTCTCAGCTTTAGCATCTGTCTCAACATTTCTTTTCTCACCTGTAAAATGGGATAACAATAGTTAATACCTACCTCAGAGGCTATTTTGAAGATTGAATGGTTTAAGACATATAAAGTGCTTAGAATAATGTTTATCAAACAGTAAGCCCTCATTTGGTACTTCTGTTGTTATTGTCAACATTACTGTTAGATTATTCCATAGTATCATTATAATTAGTAATATGATATTCTATAATAGAGATATGCCATATTTTATTTAAATGTGTTTCTTTGGTTTAGTCTTTAGATGGTTTTCATTTTTTTTCTATTTTGCAAGCATTATAACAGTAACTTTTTTATAGCTAAGTTTTTTTCTTGTTTGGCTCCTCTGATTATTTTCTAAGAATAAATTCCTAGGCATGGCATTGCGTGGTCAAAGATCATGAATGTGTGTTAAGCATTGATTGCATACTGTCAAATTTCTGTTTTGAGTGATTGTTTCAGTTTGCATTCCCATTGTTGGTAAGAAAGTATTCATTTCTTTACACCCCTGCCTACTTTGGGTATTATTTATTAACATACATACCTTTGCCATTTGAATGAGTGAAAGTGTAATCTTACTGTTGTTTTAGTTTAATCTCCCACCTCCCCTTGATGTTTTATGAGCCTAACTTTATAAAAAAAAGGAAAAAATAGCTTTCACTGCATTTCTGCAAGCAACACTGCAGTCTGACTCTGCTGCTCTGTGTCTTGGACTTGTGTGTTCACATGTCACAGGCGGGTGTTGCAGGAGCTTAACGCTGTGAGCCCTTCTCTGTCAGCGAAGAGCAGAAGACTGACAGATGATGAACTTAACTGCAGAGCAGTGTGATCCTGTGAAGGGGCACAGCGATGGCCCTGAATGAAATCAATAACTATCTGATTGTCCAGTTACATTTTCTCTCTTGGGAGTACACACTCAAATTGCCAAACGGTGTTTGTTTTTGCCCTCAGAATCTATAGATCTCTGTTCTCTCACACAGGCCTCTCTGTCATATAACATTTGGGGTCGTGCCTTTCTGAAAATGAAAGGCACCTGGACTGTTCTGGTGAATTGTTTGGGGCAGTTTCATGGTTGACCCTGGGATAGATAAGCAATGAGATCTGCATTGTTTTTGACACCTACCTTCTGTTGGCCTCGTCTGTAACCCTCTTCTTCTTGCATGGGTATCTGTTGTTTTTCTCATTTCCGAGGCTTCAGCCTGGCACATTTTACTTGGGCCTCACCATTTATTCTGGCTCTTCTGGTGCTTTTTCTGGACTTCCTGGTTCAAATAAAAATTAAGTGTTGTGTGTGTGCCCCTTTTCCTTATGGGTCTGTTCTCTCTCTCTTGGCTTCTCTAAGTGACCTGGTAAACTGGTGCCAAGGCATGGAATGTACTTGATGAAATAACCCTTCTTGGCAACACATTTATTTTTAACTGTGGCTTCTGGAAAAAAATCTTAAACCAAAGATGTGAATGTAGTGGTAGGTCTTATCCACCACAAAAGAACAGTAGGTGCCATATATATATATATGTGTATATATATATATACACACACACATACATACGTACATATATGTGTATATATATATATATTTTTTTTTTTTTTGGTGGTATATTTTTGAGAAGATGAACTTATTGGACACTGAAATTAAATATTTTTAATCATGCTTTTATCTTTCTATCTTATAGATCTTGGTGCCTTTTCCCCTCTATGTCTCCCTTCTTCCTTTTGCCCTGTGCAGTGTTTGCACATTTGCTTTCACTTGTTTCCTACTGTGAACATGTTTGGAGATGGGATGGGTGCAGTACTTTCCTGTCCATGACATCTGGGCTAGAACTTGTACCTCTGCCCATCCCCATGGGAGTGGGGAGCAGACTCTGCAGATGTGAGAAGAACCTGCATAGTTCATCTTGTGTGTTTGGAATCATTTTAGTCAGCATGTTTATTAGTTTATGTGTAAATTTCAGATCTTATTAGTAGAGGGCACAAAGTTTATTTGCTTATGAAAATGGCTTTTAGGTTTAAAGAGGCAAAAACTCTTATTTAAAACTGTGGCTTATATTAATTTTTTTGACATTATGGAAGCACTTTTCTTTTTTATAAATTCATTTTATTTATTTTAAAAAATTTGTTTTTAATTGAAAGATAATTGCTTTACAGCATTGCATTGGTTTCCACCAAACATCAACATGAATCAGCCATTGGTTTACTGATGTCCCCTCCTACTTGAACATCCCTCCCACCTCCCTCCCCATCCCATCCCTCTAGGTTGTTACCGAGCTTGTTTGAGTTCCCTAAGTCATATGGCAAATTCCCATTGGCTGTCTATTTTACATGTTACTCTCTCCATACCTCCCACCCTCTCCTTCTCCTGCCCCCCACAAGCTGTAAGCATAAGTCTGTTCTCAATGTCTGTGTCTCCATTGCTGCTCTGCAAATAGATTCATCAGTATCATCTTTCTAGATTCCATATATATGTGTTAGTATATGATAATTGTTTTTCTCTTTCTGACTTACTTCACTCTGTATAATAGGCTCTGGGGTCATCCACCTCATTAGGACTGACTCAAATGCATTCCTTTTAATGGCTGAGTAATATTCCATCACATGTATGTATTACAGCCTTTTTATTCATTCATCTGTTGATGAACACCTAGATTGCTTCCATGTCCCAGCTATTGTAAATAGAGCTGCAATGAACTTTGGGTTACATGTCTCTTTTTGAACTTTGGTGTCCTCAGGGTATATACCTAATAGTGAGTTTGCTGAGTCATATGGTGATTTTATTCCTAGTTTTTTAAGGCCTCCATACTGTTCTCCATAGTGGCTGTATCAGTTTGCATTCCCACCAACCATGCAAGAGCGTTCCCTTTTCTTCACACCTGCTCCAGCATTTATTGTTTGTAGATTTTTTGATGATGGCCATTCTGACTGGTGTGAGGTGATATTTCATTGTAGTTTTGATTTGCATTACTCTAATAATGAGCAATGTTGAGCATCTTTTCATGTGTTTACTAGCCATCTGTGTGTCTTCTTTGGAGAAATGTCTGTTTAGGTCTTTTGCCCATTTTTTGTTTGGGTTGCTTGTTTTTCTGGTATTGACTTGTATGAGTTGCTTGTATACTTTTGAAATTAATTCTTTGTCAGTTGTTTCATTTGCTATTATTTTTTCTCATTCTGAGGATTGTCTTTTCACCTTGTTTATAGTTTGCTGTGCAAAAGCTTTTAAGTTTAATTAGGTCCCACTTGTTTATTTTTTGTTTTATTTTCGTTACTCTAGGAGGTGGGTCATAGAGTTATCTTGCTGTGATTTATGTCATAGAGTATTCTGCCTATGTTTTCCTCTAGGAATTTTACAGTTTTTGGTCTTACATTTAGGTCTTTAATCCATTTTGAGTTTATCATTGTGTATGGTGTTAGGAAGTGTTCTAATTTCATTCTTTTACATGTAGCTGTCCAGTTTTCCCAGCATCACTTACTGAAGAGACTGTCTTTGCCCCATTGTATATTTTTGCCTCCTTTGTCAAAAATAAGGAACCCATAGGGGTGTGGGTTTATCTCTGGGCTATCTATCTTGTGCCACTGGTCTGTATTTGGTTTTTTGCCAGTACCATACTATTTAGATGACTATTGCTTTGTAGTATAGTCTGAAGTCAGGAAGGTTGATTGCTCCAGCTCCATTTTTCTTACTCAAGATTGCTTTGGCTATTAGGGGTCTTCTGTGTTTCCATATGAACTATGAGATTTTTTTGTTCTAGTTCTGTGAAAACTGCCATTGGTAATTTGATAGGGATTGTGTTGAATCTGTAGATTACATTTGGTAGTATAGTTATTTTCACAACACGTTTACTTTTCATTATAGAGTTTTCCCTAGTCAAGTTGAGTGTCATAGCATTCCTTCTAGGAGATATGCTGTACTATCTGAACTAATTTTTGTAATTTATTTGAAAATGTACTTTCACTAATAATCCATTTGCCTCAGATAAAATACCCAGGAGCTGACATGGATATTACTTTATCTGCTCCATCATTTTGCCGTCAAATCAGCCCAGAGGAATTTGAATACCAAAGAGCATATGGCTCACAGGAACCTCTGGCAGCCTTGTTGGAGGAAGTCATCACAGATGCCAAACTCTCCAGCAAAGAAAAGAAGAAAAAATTGAAGCAGGTAACAGGGGTATTCTTCCTAAGTAATTTCTTCTCCCTACCATTCTTATGTTGTTTTTTCCTTTTTATTCTGTTTTAAGAGATTTCATATGAATCTTATCTTCTGAGACAGAGCAGTTTTGAAAGTATTATTATTCATTTCATGTATTAATTTACACAACAGTGGTCAGTTTTCCAGATCTTTATTCTCCACTGTAGATCTTTTACCATTATCGAGATCCTCATTTATGAGGCTATTCTCTAATATTTGTCCTTGGTTTTGATATGTGGTTTGATATGAATTTATTGTAAGTCCTCTTGGAGGAGGTCACCATTAACCCCACCATAGAGCTGTCAGAACTTACACAGGACTGGGAAACAGACTCTTGGAGGCACAAACAGAACCTTGTGCACCAGGACCCAGGAGAAAGGAGCAGTGACCCCACAGGAGACCGACTCAGACTTGAGTGAGTGGACACTCCTGTGAGTGTCCAGGAGTCTCCAGTGGAGGCGTGGGTCGGTGGTGGCCTGCTGCAGGGTTGGGGGCACTGAGTGTAGCAGGACATGCATGGGACCTTTTGAAGGAGGGCACCATTATCTTCATTACCTCCACCATAGTTTGGCCCCAGGTAAATAGCAGGGAGGGAACACAGTTCCACCCATCAACAGGAAATTGGATTAAAGATTTACTGAGCATGGCCCCTCTCATCAGAACAAGACCAAATTTCCCCCTCAGTCAGTCTCTCCCATTAGGAAGCTTCCATAAGCTTTTTATCCTTCTCCATCAGAAGGCAGACAGACTGAAACCACAATCACAGAAAACTAACCAATCTAAACACATGGACCACAGCCTTATCTAACTCAGTGAAACTATGAACCATGCCATGTAGGGCCACCCAAGACAGACAGGTCATGGTGGAGAGTTCTGACAAAATGTGGTCCACTGGAGAAGGGAATGGCAAACCACTTCAGTATTCTTGCCTTGAGAACCCCATGAACAGTATGAAAAGGCAAAAAGATAGGACACTGAAAGATGAACTCCCCAGGTTGATATGCTACTGGAGATCAGTGGAGAAATAATTCCAGAAAGAATGAAGAGACGGGGCCAAAGCAAAAACACTCAGTTGTGGATGTGACTGGTGACGGAAGCAAGGTCCAATGCTGTAAAGAGCAATATTGCATAAGAACCTGGAATGTTAGGTCCATGAATCAAGGCAAATTGGAAGTGGTCAAACAGGAGATGGCAAGAGTGAACATCGACATTTTAGGAATCAGTGAACTAAAATGGACTAGAATGAGTGAATTTAACTCAGATAACCATTATATCTACTACTGTGGGCAAGAGTCCCACATAGTCAACATAGTCATCATAGTCAACAAAAGAGTCTGAAATACAGTACTTGGATGCAACCTCAAAAATGACAGAATGATCTCTGTTTGTTTCCAAGGCAAACCATTCAATACCATGGTAATGCAAGTCTGTGCCCACCAGTAATGCTGAAGAAGCTGAAGTTGAACGGTTCTATGAAGACCTACAAGACCTTCTAGAACTAACACCCAAAAAAGATGTCCTTTTCATTATAGGGGACTGGAATGCAAAAGTAGGAAGTCAAGAAACACCTGGAGTAACAGGCAAATTTGGCCTTGGAGTACAGAATGAAGCAGGGCAAAGGCTAATATTGAGTTTTGCCAAGAGAACACACTGCAAACACCCTCTTCTAACAACACAAGAGAAGAATCTACACATGGACATCACCAGATGGTCAACACCGAAATCAGATTAATTATATTCTTTGCAGCCAAAGGTGAAGAAGCTCTATACAGTCAGCAAAAACAAGACCAGGAGCTGACTGTGGCTCAGATCATGAACTCCTTATTACCAAATTTCAGACTAAAATTGAAGAAAATAGGGAAAATCACTAGACCGTTCAGGTATGAGCTAAATCAAATTCATTATGATTCTACAGTGGAAGTGAGAAATAGATTTAAGGGACTAGATCTGATAGACAGAGTACCTGATGAACTATGGGTGGAGGTTCATGACATTGTATAGGAGACAGGGATTAAGACCATCCCCAAGAAAAAGAAATGCAAAAAAGCGAAATGGCTGTCTGAGGGGGCCTTACAAAGAGCTGTGAAAAGAAGAGAAGCGAAAAGCAAAGGAGAAAAGGAAAGATATTCCCATTTGAATGCAGAGTTCCAAAGAATAGCAAGGAGAGATAAAAAAGCCTTCCTCAGTGATCAGTGCAAAGAAATAGAGGAAAACAATAGAATGGGAAAGACTAGAGATCTCTTTAAGAAAATTAGAGATACCAAAGGAATGTTTCATGCAAAGATGGGCTCAATAAAGGACAGAAATGGTATGGACCTAATAGAAGCAGAAGATATTAAGAAGAGGTGGCAAGAACACACAGAAGAACTATACAAAAAATATCTTCATGACCCAGATAATCACGATGGTGTGATCACTCACCTAGAGCCAGACATCCTGGAATGTGAAGTCAAGTGGGCCTTAGGAAGTATCACTACGAACAAAGCTAGTAGGGGTGATGGAATTCCAGTTGAGCTATTCCAAGTCCTAAAAGATGCTGCTGTGAAAGTGCTGCAGTCATATACCAGCAAATCTGGAAAACTCAGCAGTGGCCACAGGACTGGAAAAGGTCTGTTTTCATTCCAATCCCTAAGAAAGGCAATGCCAAAGAATGCTCAAACTATCGCACAATTGCACTCATCTCACACGCTAGTAAAGTAATGCTCAAAATTTTCCAAGCCCGGCTTTAACAGTACGTGAACCATGAACTTCCAGATGTTCAAGCTGGATTTAGAAAAGGCAGAGGAACCTGAGATCAAATTGTCAACATCCACTGGATCATCGAAAAAGCAAGAGAGTTCCAGAAAAACGTCTATTTATGATTTATTGACTATGCCAAAGCCTTTGTGTGGATCACAACAAACTGTGGAAAATTCTTAAAGAGATGGGAATACTAGACCACCTGACCTGCCTCTTGAGAAACCTGTATGCAGGTCAGGAAGCAACAGTTAGAACTGGACAGAGAACAATGGACTGGTTCCAAATAGGAAAAAGAGTACGTCAGGGCTGTATATTGTCACCCTGCTTATTTAACTTATATGCAGAGTACATCATGAGAAACACTGGGCTGAATGAAGCACAAGCTGGAATCAAGATTGCCAGGAGAAGTATCAATGACCTCAGATATGCAGATGACACCACCCTTGTGGCAGAAAGTGACGAAGTAAAGAGTCTTTCAATGAAAGTGAAAGAGGAGAGTGAAAAAGTTGATTAAAACTCAACATTCAGAAAGCTAAGATCATGGCATCTGGTCCTATCGCTTCATGGCAAATAGATGGTGAAACAGTGGAAACAGTGGCAGACTTTATTTTTGGGGGCTACAAAATCACTACAGATGGTGACTGCAGCCATGAAATTAAAAGATGCTTACTCTTTGGAAGGAAAGTTATGACCAACCTAGACAGCATATTAAAAAGCAGAGACATTACTTTGCCAGCAAAGGTCTGTCTGGTCAAGGCTATGGTTTTTCCAGTAGTCATATATGGTTGTGAGAGTTGGACTATAAAGAAAAGTGAGCGTCGAAGAATTGATGCTTTTGAACTGTGGTGGTGGAGAATACTCTTGAGAGTCCCTTGGACTGCAAGGAGATCCAATCAGTCCATCCTAAAGGAAATCAATCCTGAATATTGATTGGAAGGACTGATGTTGAAGCTGAAACTGCAATACTTTGGCCACCTGAAGCAAAGCGCTGCCTCATTTGAAAAGACCGTGATGCTGGGAAAGATTAAAGGCGGGTGGAGAAGGGAATGACAGAGGATGAGGTGGTTGGATGGCATCACCGACTCAATGGACATGTGTTTAAGTAAACTCCGGGAGTTGTGATGGACAGGGAGGCCATGCTGCAGTCCATGGGGTCGCAAAGAGTCGGACACGACTGAGCGACTGAACCGAACTGAACTGATGATATGAATTAGTGCAGCAGTTGCTTTAAGTTCAGAGAAGCTATAAATGGGGACAGTTTCTTTTCTTTTTTTTTGAAAGGCAAATCAGACTGAATTCACAAGTGTAAAATGTCCAGAATTTTGAAAGCCTTCTATTTTAGATAGCCAGTATCAAATTGGTTTCTTGCCTCAGGCATCACTGAAAGTTTTAGTTCCTATTAAAGAACAATGTTTTCAACAGTTTAAATAGTTTTCAACTGAGAATACCTTTAACTTGATGTTTTTTAAAAAATTGAAGTGTAGCTGATTTACAGTGTTGTGTTAGTTCAGAATTCTATCTTCATCATTTTTAAAGTATTGATTCAAGAGCAAGTCTATGGTATTTATTTTTAGAGACTGAATCCTGCATAGCTTAATTTCTGATCACACCATATACATATACATATGTATACATAGGGCATGAGAGTTACATAGGGCATGTATGTATACATATGTATACATAGGGCATGTGCATATACATATGTATACATAGGGCATGTGCATATACATATGTATACGTAGGGCATGTACGTATACATATGTATACATAGGGCATGTGTGTATACATATGTATACGTAGGGCATGTGTGTATACATATGTATACACAGGGCATATATGGATACATATGTATACACAGGGCATATATGTATACACATGTATACATAGGGCATATATGTATACACATGTATACATAGGGCATGAGAGTTACATAGGGCATGTGTGTATACATATGTATACATAGGGCATGTGTGTATACATATGTATATGTAGGGCATGTGTGTATATGTATGTATGTGTAGGACATGTATGTCTGTACACATAGGGCATGTGTGTATACATATGTATATGTAGGGCATGTGTGTATATGTAGGGCATGTGTGTATATGTATATATGTGTAGGGCATGTATGTATGTACACATAGGGCATGTGTGTATACATACGTATACATAGGGCATGTATGTATGTACACATAGGGCATGTATGTATACACACATAGGGCATGAGGCTTCTCAACTCCCATTGTATTTTTCTCAGTAATTTTGGAGAAGAGTTCAGTGGTGAGGATCGAAGGAAATACATAGTGCTTCTTCATAAACTTTTTGTAAAATAGTGTATGCCAGCATGCTTTTTCTTCCATTTGGGCAGAAACTGGTGGGGCTGAGTAGGAGAAGCAGGGAGATAGGGAAATTTTTTTAAAACATTTTCTTTAAAGATTTTCTTTAACCATGTAGAGCATCAGTCAGAGGTACTTGTGGCTGTTTTAGAAGGGAGGTCTATTTATAGTTGGCAGGGGAGAAATTTTAAGAGATATGACTAAAGTGAAACATTTATTTGACTATTAGATCAAATTAAAGATGAATCAGATCTATAGAAAGTGGAATTCAGTGATTTATTTTAACAAAAAGAAATGGATTTGCATTGATGAGAACTTGTGATCTGTTTTCTTCTTAATCTCTCTTCTGATGGAAAGCAGTAAGTATTAAAACCAAACAAAAGTAGGAAAGTATTAGATCAGAAACTTATTTTAAAACTATTAAACTTATTTTAAAATTACAGTACCCAATTTTATTGATTTTTGTCTTTTTTTGACTCTTCTTGGATCTTTTTTTTTTAGTTTCAAAAATCATATCCTGAAGTCTATCAAGAACGATTTCCTACACCAGAAAGTGAAGCACTTCTATTTCCTGAAAAACCTAAAGCAAAACCACAGCTGCTGATGTGGGCGCTAAAAAACCCCTTCCAACCATTTCAAAGAACTAGAAGTTTTCGGATGTAATACTTGGATAGAGACCTCTCTTGTTGCTGTTGTTTTGAGTAAATGATTGGCTATAGGACTCTGGTGGTGGAAGAACGAGGCACATAAACCACAGACTACTGAATTATAAGTATAAAGAGTTCCTGACTCCAAGAAACATTGAGCCATTATCAGTATTTTTATAAAACTCTGCTATTTTAAAGGGTACAAATCTGTTAAAAATATTGAGACAACTATATATAGTGGTGATGTTAACATGTTTGTAATTGTTAAAAATTTAAGGTATCTTCATTTTTTTATTTGTTGTTTTCTATTGTGTTTGTAAAATATTTGTGTGTACATCCTAGTTACTGATGTCTGTGATGATCATGACTGCAAAGTATTGTATATACTTGAATAAGAAAGACACTGGGTACTGTTACTGTGATGCCATTGACTTAATAGCCAGTTGTTGTTTCTGGTATATAAATTGTTTTTCACTGTTGCACCAAGATTCTTCATGTTCTTTATTACAGTGGCTGTGTTTTTTATTGCAGATTTGTTGGATTTTGTGACAGATTTTATGAAAGCTGGTTCTTCTATGATGTACATATTAGTGGTGTTTATTTGTATGTGAAGTAGATTTTCATGTGCCTACACAGTGGTGTAATTTCAGTCTTGGCTAAAGATGGAAAATTGAACTGGATAAATTCTTTTGGTCTCATTAGCCCTGTGATTCTAAGTCAAATCTTTGTTGTTTCATGAAAAACAAATGGGCTAAGTAAAATGAGACTACTTCCTTTATATTTTCCCCAACATCCTCAACCTTTTAAAGTAAATGGAATGTAAATAAAAGCCATTCTTTTTACTACTGTACTTGGCGTTTCTTTTTTGGCATTTATTTAGGTCAGTCAGAGAGCATCTTCAAACGCTAAGCATCATTGCCTTAGCCAGTGTTTTCATATCAATCATTTATTTCTGTGATAAAGTAAGAAGTGAGTTTGGACTTTTGTACTAGACTTATAATAGGAGATGATTTGTCTGTTTCTTTTGCTTTGCTTTGCCCTCTTGCAGATAGTGGTACACTTAAATTATAGAGCATCTGAAGGCTTCTTCTAAAGGGTGATTACCCAAAAATGCTAAAACAGCAACACTCACTAATAGGCTTGCTCTGCTGTTTGGACTGATTTTTCCTTGCACTTGAGATCTGCCCCTGTTCTTTTGTAGCAGAATGGCTCTTGCAATTGACTCTGATATTGCCCCCTCAGAGATGAAAAGAAGTGTTCCTTTTGGTTTGAGTACCCCTTGTTTTGCCAGTAAGGAAAGTACTGGGAAATTGTTAGTGTTTCAGCATTTATTCTTCCACCTTGGAATTGTGTTTAGAGTGAAGAGTAAGGACTTTTTACTTTATTTTATTTATTTTTTATTTATTCCCCAAGGTAGAATTGACCTCAAAGTCTCCTCTTCTGTTGCTTATCTTTGGAAATATATGTTACTGTTTTCTGTTTTCTTTATTTTTTTTTCCCCTTAAAATTACTGTTTTTGTTGTTATGTATAACATACTTATGGAGAGATCATAAAACATAACCACACCTACATGTGAAATTGAGGAGTGGATAAAACCAGTTTTTCAAAGTTGTTGTGCCCCAGTTAACATCCCATCAGCAGTGTACCATCCTCACCAAAACTTGCTATTGTCAGAGTGTGAATTGGCAGTGTGTAACGTGTGATGGTATCTCATTATAGTTCTGTGTGCTGTGCTTGGTCGCTCGGTCGTGTCCGACTCTTACGACCCCATGGCCTGTAGCCTGCCAGGCTCCTCTGTCCATGGGATTCTCCAGGCAAGAATACTGGAGTGGGTTGCCATTTCCTCCTCCACAATGTGGTTTTACATTGCATTATTAATATGGCTTTTTCATCAGTTCACAGTTTTTGGACTCTTTCACCTTTGTTCAAATTTTAATATCAAGCTACACACACTTGCACACACAGAGTTGAGATTTTGATTGTATTGAACGTATAAATCTACTTGGAGAGAATTGCTGTCTTTGCAATATTAAGTTTTCTAGTCCATGAACTTGGCTTATCCCTCCATTTTAGACTAAGTGAGAAATTTAAATTTCTCTGTAAAGATTTACAATTTTTTATTAGATTTCTTGGCAGATAATTGATACTTTAAAAAAAAAGGCTTGTATCAAAATTCCCTAGCATCAACAGTTATTATTTACCTTAAAAATACCTTAATGCTTGATCCTATTGTAAATGGGAGTATTTTAAAATTTCCATTTTCTTTTTGTTGCTTATATATTGTAAATATAAACTAATGTCTGTGTACAGATTTTTGTACTCAACAACCTTACTACACTTTCCTATTAACTCTAAATATCTAGTGTGATTCTTCTGGATTTTCTGCATTTACCACATAATAAGCAATCGTGCTACTTTTTGTTTTTCATTTCTGTAGTTGTCAGCATCTGAAACGTCCCCAATGATCCCTGTGTCTTAGTGTTTATGCTCTTGTGTAATCTCTCCTTGATTGTGGTTTGGATCTCATGACGCTTTTAACAAATAGCATATGGCAAAAGGGATTGGGGTATCATCTTTGAGATTAGATTACAAAGAGCCTGGCTTCCATCTTGCTTGCCCTCTCTTTCATTCTCTCCCTGGCTTGCTCTGAGGGAAGCCAACTGTTCTCTTGTGAACTGTCCTATGGAGAGGCCCCTCAGGCAAGGAACTGACGTCTCTAGTCTCTACCGAATAGCTGTGAGGATGGGAGGCCTGCCAACAGCTGTGTGAGTGATCTTGGAAGTGGATCTTCTGACTCCTGCCAGCAGCCATGTGGGTGTTGGAAGCGAATTCTCTGTTGGTTGAGCCTTGTGATGAAGGCAGCCTTCACTGACACCTTGATTGTAGCCTGTGAGAGACTCGGCTAAGCTATGCCTGGATCTGGACCCACAGAAAATAGATAATGTTTGTTGTTATAAGCCATTTAATCTTAGGGTGATTTGTTATGAAGCAACAGATACAATACACTTTGTACTTCTTTCTTTCCTACCTCCCTGCATCTTTCCCTGTTTTCACTTTTTAAAAAAACCATTGTGAAATGTCACTGTCTCTAGTGATGCATTTGTTTGCCATGTTTCTGCATTCTTACAGTTTAGTTTTTTTCCTTATAAGCAACATATAATTTGAATATTTTTTAAATAAGAAGCCAATTTGATAGTCTTTATTTTTAATTGTAACATTTAGACAAATTATACTTAATATAATTACTTTATGTTTTGGTATAAATCTTTATTGCTATTTTGTAATACTTTGTCTCTACTGTCTTGCCTTTGTTTGAAGCTAAAAAATAATTTCATGTTTTCTTCTTTTAACTTGAAACATAAGCATCTCACTTCTAATCTTATCGAATCCCCTAGAAACTACATCTTTCATATTAATTTATCAAAGTTTAACGTTAGTCATTACCTTTTAACCCTCCTCAGACTCTTCAGGAACTTGAAAGCACTAAGAACACTCTCCTAAATTAGATATTATTGCTGTAAGATATTTTAATTTTATTGTTTTTAAACATCATAATACTTTATTACATATAGTCTTTATTAGGCTTACTTACATATTTTACCACTTTTTTTCTTCTGAAAGTACATTCTTTAGAATTTATGTCTAGTAAGTTTGTTGGTTTTTGTTTCTCTGAAAATATTTTATTTGCAATTATTCTTTTATAAAACAGCTTTGTTGTGATACAATTCCCATACCATACAATTAACCCCTTTAAAGTGTGGTTAGCACCATAATTAAATGGTTTTTGGTATGTGACATTTAACATTTTTTAAAGTTATGGTAAAATATATATAAGATAAAATTGGCCATTTTAACCACTTTTAAGTGTATGCTTGCTATAAGGAATGCCCTCATTTTTTATTTTTGCTGCATGTAGAATTCCAGGTTGATAGTTATTTTATTTCAGTACATTACAGCTATCATTCCTTTGTTAGCTGGCTTGTGTTATGGTGAGAAGCAAACTGACCCTCTGTCTTCCTCTGTAGATAATGTATCTTTTTTGTGCAAGCTGCTTTTTTCAGATTTTCTCATTGTCTTTGGTGATCTGCAGTTTTTGATGCTATATCTAACTTACATGATGTGTTTTTAAATAACTATTCTATTTGAGACTTATAGGACCCTTTAGAAGGATTGAAGTCTTCTCTCACTTTAAATACTGCCTTTGTCACAATCTCAACTCTGCTTTTGAATCTCTTTTGAACATATTTTAGATCTTTTCTATTCTCTTTCTCCAGCTTCCATAATTTTGTTTTTTTGTGCTGCATTCTGGATAATTTCTTCAGTCTTTCTTCGATTTCCACACTTTTCTCTTTAGGTGTGTCTAGTTTCCTATTAAATACCTATATGAAATTTTCATCCATTTACAGCTCAGGAAACAGTAAGACTGGGTAACTTCCCTGAGACTACCCATCTCGTAAGTAACATGATAAGCAGTCACAACCAGCTCCTTCTGATTGCACAGCCCAGGCTCCTTACTAGGATGTCTTATCTCCCAAGGAGACAATGTGCTTTATATTTTTTATGAGCATTTTTAAGATCTTATGTATAAGCTCACATGTTATTTTTTAGCCTATACTTTCAAAAATTTAATATCTCAAATTTCCTTCTGATTGTCAGTGTTTTCACTGTCTTAACCTAGCATTTTGCCAAATTTCACTTCCAGTTTCTTCTGGTCACTTCCTACAGACACCTGCTGAAGGTTTTCCATTGTATTTTCCACAAATTCCCACAAAAAATACTTCAACAATGATGAAAGCAAACTGTTTCTTTGAAGCTCTATGGATGCAATCATGTATTTGCTGATAGCTATGAATGATTTTAAGGTATTTTTAATATTTATGTATAATTGCTTTTATCTTTAGGTATGATCAGTAGAAAATATTCAAGAGATTATCATTGCTCTGAGAGACTGTGGTAAGAAATTTCTCAAATGAATGTTCTGTATAGAAAATCTGAGAGTACCACAGCAATTTTTTTCAGGTTGAATATACCACGTGCATGAGCTTGGTGATGAATTCAATCATTCATCATTCTAATTTATCCCACCACTTCATGTTCTTGCATCTTCCTTCAGGGAAGTCATATCTGGGGTCTAGCAAATGTAACAGACATAAGGGTCATGGCTTAGCATTTGTGTTGTCCAGGAGCTTGATTCTGCTTCCCACCTCTACAAGAGAGTTTCTGTACTTTCTTATAGAAAACGTAACTTAAAAAGAGCTGGTGTTTGTGAACTGTTAATGTATAAGAAGAGGAAACTAAATATTCCTATCTTGCAGTGTCACAAAAATCTTTCATCATGATTAAAAGAGGAATCAGTTAAAGAGACTTTTTCTATATGGGCTTAGCTGTATCAAGTTGTATCTTTGTTTTTACCCTCAAGAATAAAAACCTACAAACATTAAAGTCTTGGAGTAAAGTAAGAGTAAAGTAAGAGTGTTATTACCTATTAAAGTCAGAGACAATTCAGCTGTGTGTCTAGCCATCATTATAGTATTTGCCTGTTTGAAGTATTCACTTCACAATGACACGTTGTTATTGTTCAGTTGTTAAGTCATATCTGACTCTTTTTGACTTCATGGACTGCAGCACACCAGGCTCCTCTGTCCTTCACTATCTCCTGGAGTTTGCTCAGGTTCATGTCCTTTGAGTAGGTGATGCTTTCTAACCATTTCATCCTCTTCTGTCCCCTTCTCCTCTTGCTTTCAGTCTTTCCCAGCATCAGGGTCTTTTCTATTGAGTTGGCTCTTGCATCAGGCCACCAAAGTATTGAAGTTTCAGCATCAGTCCTTCCAATGACTATTCAGGGTTGATTTCTTTGGATATTCTAATTTTATGGCATTTGGAATCATTCTTGCATTTCTTTGTTTAAAACCATATAACCTGCAAAAAAGTATAATACCTTGATATCATTGCATATTGAATCTTCCACACAAATTACTGTAAAGTGTAAACTGTGATTATCAAGCCTTAGAGAAATTACTTACCTGGAAATCCCTAGGCTCAGTGGTAAAGAATGCCTGCCAATTCAGGAGTTGCAAGAAACTCAGGTTTGATCCCTGGGTTGGGAAAATCCCCTGGAGGAGGAAATGGCAGCCCACTCTAGTATTTTCCAGGGAAATCCCATGGACAGAGGAGCCTGTCCATGTCCATGGGGTCATAAAGAGTCAGATATGACTTAGTGGCTAAACAACATAAACTGATTATCAAGCCTTAGAGAAATTATTTGCTCCTGGGTATTCAAGTGATTTGAAATTTGGGACCTGGTACCACATTGATTAACAGAGAATTTGCTTATTTGTATCAACTTGAAAATGCATTTATTATTGAATCTTGTAGAAAAAATATACCGCCTGGAATAAGTGGAGGATATATTCAGTAATTTAATAGTATAGTGAGCAACTTCTGATCGACTTTTTGTGTTTCAGTGTCTACTTAAGATTAATGTTCAAACTTTTAATTTGAAGAAATAAAATGGGAAGAATAATGGAATTAAAGGGTACTAGCCCAATAAAAAATGTCACTTTCAGTTGTTTAGGGCATATTTGTATTGCTATGTAAGTATCATCATTTCTAGTGCATCTAAGATTTAGTTAAAAACCTGTTTACAGTTTTGGTAAATTCTATCTTGGAGAATTGTTATGTGAATTGTTTGCTTCAAGGATCTAGAATGTATTTTTTATAAACTGCCTATTTCAAAATAGAAAATAATATATGTATTTGGCTAGGGTCTTATCAGTTTATCATACCTCTTTTGGGGCTTCTTGCCAAGACTGAGAACACTTACAGTACTCAGAACCTTTTGTAGAGAATGTAACAAGTTATTCTCTTCTCTTCCATCCCCCACAGATTTTGTACATTGCTGCCAACATCTCTGATAGTAATAACATGGTAGTCTTCTTAAGTAGTCTAGTAAAACAAAGTCTTATTTTTTTTTAAAGGACTAAAGATTAGTTTTATAGGTAAAGTATGTTTGATTTTTTAAATTGAAGTACTTTTGATCAGTTAGTAAGGCTAATCCAACATGGAAGTTTGCTCACTGTTTCCGCTAAGAACTTGTGACCTTTTGAAGGATCTTAGCAACAGTGATAACAGCCATGATAGCAGAACAGTGTGCTGCTAAAAATAGTTTTACCGGGATAAAATGCAATCTCTGACTTTCTGAGAGCCCATGAGTTCTGACTTTTTGAGAGCCCATGAGTCCAGATTATCTCTAATTACTGATACCTTTATTTATGTACCTAAGTTTTAAAATCAGGTGTGTTTTAGACTCATTATTAAAAAAAAATAAATAAACTAAGCCAAACCATGGAAAACTCTTTTGAAGATTAGAGTCACGTGGTGGAAAAACTACTTCACATAAGATCTGAACATGGAAAACAAAAAAAAATGATACCAGCCTTCTTGCTTACTGATTCTGCATAAGTTATTAAATGTGTGTTTTGTCCATATGCAAGTTTGGCCTAAAAGACTCCAATCCTTTAAAAGCTTTTTGATAATAGAAAGGATTTTAAGACTTCTCTAAATAGAATGTGCAGGGTGTTAAAATCTGATTGGGTAATATTGCTTCAGTGTTTGATCTGAAGCAATAATTAATATTTACTGACAAATTAACAATTAACACTTACTAATAAAAAACACATACTGATATCATTTGTAAATTTCTTAAAACTTCCTACTTATTGGAGAAGGCAATGGCAACCCACTCTGGTACTCTTGCCTGGAAAATCCCATGGACGGAGGAGCCTGGTAGGCTATAGTCCATGGGGTCGCAAAGAGGTGGACACAACTGAGTGACTTCACTTTCACTTTCTTACTTATTAAACTACTAAGTATAATTAGATACAATTTAAGATGATGGTTTTGATTTCAAAAGTTTCTTACTTTTGCCTTTTCACAGAGAATTGAATTAAGTCATCTCTTAAGGCCCTAGGAGGTGCCTGGTTTAGGCTATTTCACTTTTCCCAAGTCATGAATGATCCTTATAACAAGGATATATATTCCCAGTAGGGGTCAGTCTTGTGTTGGTAATTATTGTACCAAAAGAAAAACTAAGGATTTTGCTTAAAAGGGAAGTATATTTGAGTAGTTACTAAGCCATTAATTCTGGAAAGAAGAAGCTTAAAAATAATCATCTCTATTGCAACAAAAGTAACTGTGGGTAATATTTTGGCTCCTCTATTATCATATTTTTCCCCAAAGCTTCAGAAGGCTTGCTAATTGCTATCCCAAAGTGAGTTATAAATGGTAAAAAGGAGCAGTTATCTAAATGCAGCAGCAGATAATTTGAGATAAATATCAGATTATTAGACTTTAAAGTGGAAAAATTTGCCTGCAGGATTGAGGTGAGGGAGAAATCCCACAGAGGTGGGATAAGTTTGTGCAAGTCAGTTGCTTGCCTTAGCTGCCTTCTGCAGTGTGGGAATAACTGCCTGTCCTCTTTCCTTAACATAAATCTTGTTTTACTCTCATCCCTGAGACTAAGTTAATCTTTTGATCTCTAAACCAAGCACTTTATAATAGATGCAGAGATGGAAATCTGGGATAAAACATGTGTTTTCAGATAATGCCTTCGGTGGTGCTGATGTCAACATACTATAAGCAGCCAGACAAGCATTGCCCAGAAAACATCTGAGAGGTTCCTGAGATAATCAGTGTGTTGGCAGAAGCAGTGATAGCATAGGATAGCTTGGGGAGGCTTTCATCTGCCACACCTGAAACAAACATTGTAAAGTAAATACAACCTCAAGGCAAGATGCTTAGTCCTTTCTTTCCAATTAAATTATTACCCAAGGGTCCTTCCCACTGTAGAATTTGTAGTGCCAGTATTGTTAGAAATGAGAGTATTTGGATTTTAATTTCTGGCATTACTAGTAAACAGTTGGGCAAGTGGACCTGAGCAAGTCACAAGCTCAACAACAGCAGAAGAGTGTTGAATGCCTCCTGTTGGTCAAACTAATCCTAAGTCTAGACATTAGGTGATTTTGCAATACAGAAGAAACTTTGTTATCTATTACAAGTTAATCACTAAAGGGGCGTTGTCTATAATGTTAAATTATATATACTGGCCCATCTCTGGAAACCCTGCCTCCCAAGTAATAAAGCACTAACCTAAAATACCTTTGTTTAGTTCACGGAGAACACCAGGTCCAGCTGTGAATGACTGCAGGGAGAAAGAAATTAACACATCTCCTTCAGAGGCTGGCCTGAACCAGGAAATGTTTCACGTGATCCCCTCCTCTTTCAGTATAAAAGAAACCTGAATTCTAACTTAGGCAAGCTGGTTTTCTGGGACACAAGTTCACTATTTTCTCCATCTGCTGGCTTTCCAAATAAAGTTGCTATTCCTTGCCCCAACAACTCGTCCCTTGGTTTGTTGGCCTGTAATGTGGCAAACCGTATGAGCTTGGACTCAGTAACAATTTGTAAGGTTGCTTCCAGTTCTAGTGTTTTGTGATTTAAAAAAATAAAAAAAAAAAAAACATTTCCCACACTTAGCTCTTCATTGCCTTGTGCTTATTTTTCTATCTACATTCTCTTTTCTTCTGAGTGGAACAGCTTCTCATGTCAGGAAGCTCAGTTCTGCATCAAATAGAATAAAAGCTGATCAGGGTGGTTTTAAAGTCAATGCTAATGCTTCATGAAATGCTTTTTTCTGAGAAATGTTATCCTCATCCTTAGCTTGTCATAATGTACCTAACTTATCTGCCCCTGTTTATGTTACTGTGTACTTGGTTTAATCCACAATAGCTAGTGAGTGTTTTCCATCTTTAGGGTCAATATTTGTGTGTTATATGTCTGTACCTATCTCATCAAAGTTGTTGATAAAATACTCAAGAAATTTTGGTAGGCATTGTGCCAACTACATTGGTGGAGCTAACCTTCAGTCTCCTTACATATGTTTTATTTTCACTAGCAGGTTGCTTTTCACCTACATTGTCTTGTTGGTTAGACCAAAACAAATATACTTTTCATTCCATGAGCACTTTTTTTACAGTGATTTCACTTGTATTTTCTGACTTAATCCTTGCAAATCTCAGATGCAGATGAGGAAACGGGTTCAGAGTGGTACCCAGTTACAAATGCAAAATTCTGGTCTTCTCTTTGATGATCTGGTACTTTTCCACTTCACCCCACTATCCCTGTGGAATCCTGTCACTGTCAGGCAAGGTACATAGCCTTGATCCAAACAAATCTATGATATAAATAAAATAAGGGGGCACTTATTTTTGGTTCCTCATATCCTCCACCTGTGCCTCTTCTTTCTTATTGGGGTCCTTTTCTCTTCATCCCCCCACCTCCACGGCTGTGCTCATATGCATGTTGAACATCGGTTTTGTATGAAATACCTTTTAGGAGCTGGTGAAACAGCTTACTGCCTGCATGGCACTGTCCTCTCACTTCAGGGTCATCACTATGATGCTGACCTTTGCCCTCAGTATAACTTATCCGGCTGCTCTACATTTCTTTACAAAGATTGGCTAGCTATCCAAGTAGTTAGAGATCTTTGACTCAGTCATGCTTTTTGTTGTTGTTGTTTTTTGTTTTTTTAAAGAGCATTAATATGCCACATTGAAAGAAGATGTCTCCAACTCTGAAGGAACCTTAGCCCACTGAGGAAGATGAACTTGTCTACATGTAACTCTAGATGATGACCTCAGTGCCACAGAGCCTGGTAGAGTGCAAGAGTCACAGAGGAGAGAAAGGCAATTTTTTCAAGGCAGTTGGAGGAATATGGAAAATGTCACTCAGCAGCTGATACTTAAGCTGAGTCCTGAAGAATGCATCCACCAGTGAGGAAGGCAAGGTAGAAGGGATTTCCTCAATGGGACTGGCATAAAATAAGGCTCTAATGGCAGCTAGAAATAATTCCACATTGCCCCTATAATATAATATATATATATTATATATAATATAATATAATTTAATAGAGTGTCTTAAATGACTTTATATAAAGGCATGAGTAATGAGATTTCATGAATGTGACAGAGTGAGCTGGGGAATTATTGCAAGTGAGGAGTTGCGTGGCATCTCTCCAGTAACTTTTCCCAGGTGACTTCCTCTTCTTATTCCAGGCCAGTGGATCCAGATTCCAGTGCTCCTTGGAATTAACTTTTAGATCCTTTTTATGTTGCTACTACACTATGGTTTCTCTTTCTCAGTTTTCACAGGGCATGCCAGTGTTCATTTGTACCAATGCTTTTCCAAAAGTTGCAAAAAATTGTTGCTTTTGATGAATCTTGTTGTGCTTTACTTACAAGAGTGATCCTTTTTATTTGCCCATTTCTATTTTTCCATCAACAGCCTGATATTCCATGCCTCTGGGTCTGTACTGTTCCATTTCATAATTGTTTAATGAATATTAGAACTGGCTCTGCAAATGCATTGCCTTAATCTTGTTGCCTGCAGTGAGATGCTTTTCATATTTTCTCCACATGTGAACCCAGTGTTTTCCTTTAGCTTTTCTTTAATTTCCATGTAGTTAATCCCCTTCTACTGCAGGGAGCCTGGATGTTTATAGATTTCTCCCTTTCACTCTATCTTCAATAGTTCGCTTTTTGCATTCAGTGAACACATCCATCACAATAAATGCTCCTTTCCCTATTTGTATTGACTGGCACTTATATAAACCAGGCTTCATTTTCACATCATTATTAATATTCATGGTAATCTTCAGTAGTTTGGGAAGGTGGTATTAGAGCTGCCAAAGGGCTTCAAGTTGTCCTATTAGATCAAGTGATTCATGCCATGATGCCTGGTTTCAAATTTTATCATTAAATCAAAACTGAGGTTGTTTTTTTCCCCTTAATTGACAATATAAAATGAGATTATTAAATAAGCATCTCTAAATTATTCCTCATTTCATTAAAATGTTTTTGATTAGCCTTGTATGAACCAGAAGATGCAGAATATTCCCATTATCAATGTGAAATATTTTCAAAATCAAAAGCCCAATTGTATAAACTTTTGTTAAATCCTTAGTAGATATAAATGGGGGTTATTAGCAGCTAACATTTTTCATACTTAGATGCTATGGCTTTCTGATTGTTCAGTTTGTTTTGACAGAGTCTAGAATGATGAAGCCTTAAAATTTTTATATTCTTTTTATGTTTTATTTGTATTATTTTTTTTTGTGTGTAAGATTGCTATTTGTATTATTTTAATGAAAGGTAATAGTTTCTATCGTTTATGCATGTCATGGGTATGCAGATGGTAAGAAAGGATAATTGGCAGGGATTAGATTGCTATTCTTTAAGCAGAACCAAACTGTGTATAGTGATCATCAAACTTACTATAGCTTGGGCACATTTCCTAGAAAATATGTTCAAAGTAACTCTGTGTTTCTGAGAATTTCTTGGGCCAGTCATTCTGCTGTAAGACAGGCCTATGCTTTCCTATTAACTAAGCACTTTGATTGTTCAACACCCTCTTCAGGTATCAGCAGAATTTCCATGATTCAGTTTCTCTGAAACTGAGATACATCTTTCAGTTGATTCTGTATCACAGTTTAATTGGTAGCATTAAACACTTTTCTTTTTTTTAGTGCACAAAAATGAAAGGTATCCTAGATTTTATAAAATGTGGCATTTTATTTTTTTCTTTCCTTTAAACTACTTTGTTGAGTTATGATTGACATAAAAAAGCTATACAATTTCAATGTATACAACTTTATGGTTTAGGAGATTAGTGTACATTCATGAACAAGCACCACATCTGTGCCATAAACTTCTATCACCTCCAAAAGTTTCCTCCTGCCCTCTTTATTTAATATTATTTTTGTGTGTGTGATAAGAACACTTAACATAAGATCTACCCTCTTAGCAAATATTTAAGTATAGAATATGGTATTGTTACCTACTGGCACGACGTTACATAGTAGCTCTCTAGGATTTACCCATCTTGCATAACTGAAACTTTGTACCCTTTGACTAATACCTCTCTGTTTTTGCCTCTCCTAATCCCCTGGTAATCACCATTATACTCCCTCCTTCTTTGAGTTTGACTGTTGTGGATTTCTCATGTAAGTGTTATCATATAGTAAATATTTATCCTTCTGTGTCTAGATTATTTCATATCATGTCCTCCAGGTTTATCCATATTGTCACAATTGGCAAGATTTTCTTTTTAAGGCTAAATACTATTCCATTGTATGCATATACCGCAGTTTCTTCATCTACTTGTCCATCAATGGGTACTTGGGTTGCTCCCATATCTTGGACTGTGACTAATGTTTCAGTGAACATGGGAGTGCAAATATCTCTTCAAGATCCTGATGTCAAATTCCTTTGGATACGTTTTTATTTTCTAAGGACAGATATTCATGGTCTCAGTGGCTTTATGTGCTGAGTAAACATTCTTGAATGTTCTCTGAGTTTCTTTTCTTCACAAGCTAAACTTCCAACTTGTTTGTTTATTCTTTTCAGTTAATGAAAGTTAAACATTTAACAGGAGGTAAAGTTTTTTGAAATATGCTTTGTACACTCCTCTCTTGAATTTCTATGTATATGACCTTATTCCTAGTCAGGTGGAGACATGTTTCTGTAGCTGTGGGTGGGAAAATGGGAAATTCTATAACTAAGAGCAAGATGGGACTTTTTACTAAGAATGCAAAGAAAAAAGTCAATGATCAGCCTTTAATTACAATAGGATGTTTTTCAATAGCACTGGCAGCATTAAAGTGTTGATTTTGTCAAGAAAAAAAGAATTTCCCAAATTTCTTTAAAGCCCTGAAACATATTAAAAGAAAAAGTTGATAGGGCTAGATCATAGACTTCCCAGGTGGCACTAGTGGTAAAGAACCCACTGGCCAATGCAGGAATGGTAAGAGACTTGGGTTTGATCCCTGGGTGGGGAAGATCTCCTGGAGGAGGACATGGCAACCCACTCCAGTATTCTTGCCTGGAGAATTCCATGGACAGAGGAGCCTGGCAGGCTCATGGGGTTCATGGGGTCACAAAGAGTTGGACATGACTGAAGCGACTTAGCTCACTTAGCTCAGATCATAGACTGTCCTTTCCAAGTCCAGAGGGTTTGACTTCTCTAGGAAGAAGGATTTGGGTTAGAGCAAGCAGAGGCTTTACCCTTTTGGTTCCATAAGATAATGGTTCCTGTTTTTTCTTTAAGATCTTTGACTTCTCCATCTTAGAACTGTGAGTCAAATGAAGAGAGTATAGAAATGTCAGGAAAGGCACGGAGGAGTCTGAGAATGTTTGATCTAGTGCTTTGCTCCCTGTCAAAGCATGAGGGAGGGCAAGGACTCTAGTTCTTAGTCAACGCAAGCCTGTCACTCTGGGCCATGATCAGAGAGCACCATCATGGAGTTACCTTGGAGGAACCTGGAGGAAGAAGACTGAGGCTGTGCTCCTGGCTCCCCAGGGCCTGTGCTCGGTGTACAAGGGATCATGTCTAAAGTTTTCCACAGCCTCAGAGGTGCTGTAAGGGCCGGGGGACCTCAGTGGGCTAGCTCAGAGTGAAGAGACTGTAGTGTGAGGAGCCTTTAAGAGCAGAGGCCCACTACCACATAGAATCTTGACACAGAAGCTGCCTGCTTACAGGCAGAAGTGAGGAGTTGCAGCAGTGATCAAATGGCCCACAAGGCCAAAAATATTTACAGTCTGGTCTTTCCCAGAAAAATCTTGCCAGTTCCTGCTGTAGGAAATTTTGAATTTTAAGACTGTAATCATAAGTATAGTAATTGATCTGAGACAATCGAAGGTACTAATGACTTCATAGGAAGGCATAAAAGAATGGATTATTTAATTTGCTGATTTATTGGAAAAGAAAATTATGAACTGTCTTAATTTGGCTGCTGTAACAAATTACCATAGACTCAGGTGGCTTAAAGAGCAAACATCTATTTCTCATAGTTCTGGAGGCTGGGAAGTACAAGATCAAGGTGCTGGCAGCTCTGCTGTCTGATGAGATCCCACTTTCAGGCTTGCAGACTGCCAGCTGCTGCTTGTGTCCTTACATGGCAAAAAGAAAGCTAGCTTGTTGCCTCTTCTTATAAGGGCACTAATGCCATTCATGAGGGTGGAGACTTCCCAAGTTAATTTCCTCCCAAAGGCCCATCTCCTAATACAATCACATTGAAATTAGGGTTTCAACATATGGATTTTGTTGGGGGACACAAACATTCAGATCATCGTAACATGAATACTGAAGAAATCATATATTCTCTGAATTAAGCTAGTTGATCTGTTTAGAAAAAAAGGAGAAGCAAAGAGAATCAAATTCAGAACTAACAAGTAGCCAATGATGCCCTACATTTCACCATTAATATTAAGTTTCAGACGGAATCAATATTATAATGAAAAACTGGAATGACTATGTGATGAAAAAGCATATATCATCTTGACAGGCTAAAAGGACTCATTTTATTAAATATATATGTATGGTTTAAATGGAAATAATTGTGATAGCTATTTGTTAAATATTTCATGATTCCTCACTTGACTTTTAAATCAAATATCAGTCTTGATTATGTCAGATAAGAAGGCCTCTGATATATTTAAATTTTATATTTGTCCAGGATTACTGGGCAAATCCTGACTTTCTTAGTGCCCATAGGGTAGAGCCTTATAGTAGGATTGGACCGGCTACCATAAATAAATTACTTTGCTTTCCTTTCCCTCTCACCTCCTGCCATTTCTGTGGAGCGTGGATGACTTTGCTACCCCAAAGCTACATGCTTTGGGTATATCAGGCAAAATAATCACAATATGGATTTGTACATAAATTGAGAAGGAGTTTCTCTTCTGTCCCTCTTTCCTTTGGCTGATACCTCTTAAATCACAGCTGTGTTGGGTGAACAACTGCAAATATATTAAAAACCATTGAATTTTACCCTTCAATGGGTGAACTGTATGGTATGTGAAACATATCTCAATAAAATCAGAAAACTCACAGGAGAAAATAAAAAACTTAGTGCCCAGTTCTTGGCATAGAACTAAAAAGAAAAATATGGCTCAGCACCTCCTGCTAGAAACAGATAGATAAGAGTATCAAAAGTGCACAGTAATTTAAAATAATTCAAACATTTGCTTCTATTGAAGATCATAAAAATGCTATACTAAATAGCGTATTTAGGTAGGTAAACAAACCATCAGGACGAAGCTAATTTGCTTTATTACAGTGTAAGGAGTATAATACTAGGCAGAATAGAGCAGAGTTGTTATTTTCTAGGTTTAAAGTAATTAAATTATGTATCTGGAAGCCTAGCTTTGTCTTATCAATTATGTAGTATTTCTAGGGTCTCTGTGAGGTCCTGTTGTGTCTGGGCTGAGATGAGTAGCTCACTAAGTAGGCAGTAATGAGACGATTTTAATTTACAAATACAAGAATAAAGATTCAAATTAGTTCCATCCTTTTAAAGAGTGATATTAAGAAGTGTTAAAATGCACTCATTTTAACAATGTTTCTGTTGCTCAAAACACTTTTGGCATCATTTTCTTTGCCTTTTTCAGGCAGGAAAATGTCAAAACTTTATAATCATATCTCATTTGTGTGTATGAATGTGTTTGTCCATATATAGTATGAATTAGTATTATCGCTTGTTTCCAAATGTCTTTTGGCTGTTTCAAAAGTCAAATCTCCCCTTAAAGGGAAAACATTTGCCACTATTGAGAATATTCCAAAGTATGGGCTGAAAGGGGCTCCCAGAACTGGTTGGAAGGTTAAGACTGAAGCACGAGGCTTGGGAATTTGGCAGGGCCTTGGTCCAGGAGGTCACAGTAGAGGTCACACCACTAAGTAATGTGGTTTCGCGTGTTCCTACTAGCAAGTTCACCGTTAAGGCTTTCACCTCCGCTGCTGCCAACTGGCCGTGGAGTCTTGTATCACTTCCTTTAGATATAATAGTCCCAGTAGGAGTGTTGGTGCAGCCTGAGCATGTGAGAATGGGAGGATGGGGAGATGGGGAGATGGGATGTGTGAATCCTTTGTCTTGCTCTTTGAATCTGTTCCCACCTAAATTCATACAACAGAAGATTTCCCCACAAATGTTCATTACAGATTTATTTAAACATTACTGATATTATAGATGCATCTTTGGATTCTTTTGTTAAAATGAGCATCTATCAAATGTTTATAGTTTAATAAGTAGAATACAAAACAATTGTAAAAAGAGATGTTTTTCTAAGGCAGAGTTCGCCCCTGTGCCTTGAAATGGGGGAGACAGGAGAGAAGGCTGCTATACCCCCAGCTCAGTGCTCTTCTGTCCCCCAAAGGGTGGCCAGAGCCTTGACCTACAGAAAATTCTACTTGGTGGTGCTATCACCTGGACACAGTGTGAGAAATCAGGTAAAAAGGAGAGAAGTGTAAAGTGTGCTCACGTTTCTTTATCCTCTCCCTGACCAATTATCATTGCAGTTTCACTCAGAACTTCAGTTTAATCTCTTGTCTGATTTGGAAGGGAGAAAGTACATTTAAAAAATAAAAAGGAACAACAACAAGAAAGGGTAGTTGGAAAGGCAAGGGTTCTGTTCTTCTTTGTTAAGAGATTAACGTTCCTAAACTCCCAGGAGACTCTCCTGGCTATTGTAACCACTTTTTTTTTTTTTTTTTGAAGTTGAAAAAGTGTGATCTTGGGGAAACTCAGGGGAAACATTTTTCTTCATTTTCTTCTCAAAATAGAGGCAGGAATAAGGCAGGGGAAAGTGTAGATGAGTAAATATAGTCACTGTCACCTTAGCATAATTGGTGATAAAGTGCTGGTGCATCTTATTTTTATTCTATTGAGTCATTTTTTAATTGGCTGTCCTTGAAATAGTGGTGATTTTTTTTTCAGCTGACTTCTTCACTTCCGTTTTCCTGCTAATGACCTTTTTTCAGGGGTGGGACAACTATACTCTGGTGAATGATCAAATATTCAGGCAAGTATTTCTTGGTGTTATAAGCTCATTAAATCTGTCATTTCTTGCAGTATGCTGGGAAGTGCTGTTTACAGCCCCTTTTCGCAGTGTAGAACCTGTCTTCTGTTGAGAGCCACGGAAGCTCCTCCTCTGATAATACATCTCCTGCTTTATCAGAGCCAAACTCTGCAAAAACTGCCAACACCTGTGGATGTGCTGAATCCTATGAGTTGCCTAAAGCTAGTACTGCAGGAGACATTCTGAGATGCTTCTGGAAGACTTTTCAACTTAGAGCAGTGGTTCTCAAACACCAGCATGCATTAGAATCACCTGGAGGGCTTGTTAAGCCCCATTGCAGGGCTCCATCTGGAGAGGCTGACTCAGTAGGTGTGGGAGGCAGCCCGAGAATTTTCATATTTAACAAATCCAGGTGCTGCCGCCACCGCTGCTGCTGGTCTTGAGACCATACTCCAAGATCCACGGAGATTTATGGCTCAAATGGGTGTGTAAGACCCTAGGTAAAATGGAGAAATCAGGGCAGTAAATCTTTGAATTAGTGTTTGTGAAATATCACAGAGTGCAGAGTATCGTGGGGAGTGTTTCAGGTAAGTGTATGCAATTCCTGCCACCTAGGATCTTCATGGTAACTTTAAGACTTTTCCAAGTAACTTTATTAATCTCATGGAGAATGTTATTTAACAAAATTCTTCTACTTTTGGTATAAAATAGTAATCAGATTGTTTCTTGTTCAGTGTAAAATGAAATATTATTTCACAGAAGCATCAATTTACTATTTTTTTCAGTATTTTCCCTATAAAATAATAACTTGAGACTTACTTTAACATAGAAAAGATGTGGACTTCAAAAACTTAGCCAATATGTTGCAACAGGAATGATTTCACTGTTGAGTGCATTTTATAAAAGCCAATTTCACTTACATTTCTGGCTCCATCTTCTATAAACAGCCAAAGTTGCTTTTATTAAGATCATGTGCTTCAAGGGCCTCAGTACCAGATGGTGGCTATGGGTTGCTCTTTAGACTACAGCCTGAGATCTCTGCTTAGGGAGCCAAGGAGCTTTGGGCTGGTATCTTGCTCTGTTATTTAGGCAAATTATGTATCCCCTTGTGAAGAAACAGTCCTAGGCTTTGCTGACCTCTCTATTGTGAGTTTGTTTCTCTACCTTGTGTTCCTGTCTTTATTTCTTTTACTCGGTTTCTTTGACTCTAGTTTACTGTTATTTCAACTTTGTGAACTTAAATGCTTAGATCATTTTTTTTTAATTTAACTTAAATGCTTAGATCATATCAGATTTTTGTATTTTCTTCTGTGTGCATAAAAAGCTATAAATTATCCTTTAAGCACAGCTTTAGTAACTCCCATGAATTTTGGTGTTTATTGTTTTTATTATGTCAGTTTAAGATGTTTCCTAATTTCTATCATTTCTTGGGTCTGTGAGTTATATAGACATTTATTTTTAAACATGGGGTTATTTAACATCTTTGAGCATAAAGTTCTTTAAAACACAATAGTTGTTAGGAGGAATAAATGAGCCAATATAATCAAAGTGCTTGGAACAGTCTCTGGCAAAGGGAATTTTCAATAAAGAGTTCAGTTGCTCAGTCGTGTCCAACTCTTTGCGACCCCATGGACTGCAGCATGCCAGGCCTCCCTGTCCATCACCAACTCCTGGAGTTTACTCAAACTCATATCCATTGAGTTGGTGATGTCATCCAACCATCTCATCCTCTGTCGTCCCCTTCTCCTCCTGCCTTCAATCTTTCCCAGCATCAGGGTCTTTTCAGATGAATCAGTTCTTTGCATCAGGTGGCCAAAATATTGCAGTTTCAGCTTCAGCATCAGCCCTTCCAATGAACACTAAGGACTGATTTCCTTTAGGATGGACTGGTTGGATCTCCTTGCAGTCCAAGGGACTCACAAGAGTCTTCTCCAACACCACAGTTCAAAAGCATCAATTCTTTGGTGCTCAGCTTTTTTTTATAGTCGAACTCTCACATCCATACATGACTATTGGAAAAACCATAGCTTTGACTAGATGGACCTTTGTTGGCAAAGTAATGTCTCTGCTTTTTAATAAAGAGTAGCTATTTCTATTATTATTATTATTGTTTGAAAATATGCTCCAAGGGTTCAAGATAGAAAACATAGATAGCTTGCTTTCCTATAAATAGTTTGGGTTGGGGAAAAAATTTCTATCCACAATATATATGAAACACAATATTTGTTGTATTCTACAGATTGACTCTATGGACATTTACTGATTAATGGATTTAGCCATTCTTTCCAAGGGTTCACTTAAAAAAATTTTTTTTAAATTTATTTATTTTAATTGGAGGCTAATTTCTTTACAATATTGTAGTGGTTTTTGCCATACATTGACATGAATCAGCCATGGGTGTATATGTGTTCCCCCTCCTACCTCCCTCCCCATCCCATCCCTCAGGGTCATCCTAGTGCACCAGCCCTGAGCAGGGGGTTCACTTTTTTGTTGACTTTATTATATAGTAAAGGCCCTGAGAAAGTGTGATTCTTGTCTTTATTTAAGTAACTTTATATCCTAAAGTTTAAAATACATGATTTTATTTTTTAAAAAGTAAGATGCATCTAAATTTTTGAGTATGTTTGATGTATTATTTAACTCACAAAACTTAAAGTTAACATTGTAACATTTATTGATGTCTTTTATTAAAAAAATATAGTTTTTTGTTGTTGGTTTTGACTCACAAAATTGACTTTATGACTCACAAGTGTATCATATTCCCTAGCTTAGAAAGTGCTGACTTACATATATCATAATTTATTTCTTGAGGCTGGCAGATTGCTATGTAGGGTTGCTGAGCCAGGAAGGTAGACAAGTGGTTACTAGGCTTATGTTCAACAATGTAGAGTCCCAGGGTGGGAACATGGCTGTCTTTGACCTCTCTCTGTTTTCCTGTTGCTAAGTCCCTCCTACCACCTGTTTCCATTTCATGGCCTCTGCTATTGTAAGATTCCTAATATGGATGTTTTAATTCAGTTTTAATTCAGCAACTGTCATTTTAATTCAAATGGCTTGCTGACAAGTGTGAGCAATTGAGTCATTTCACTTTTCTTCAGGACTGTCTCATGTCAATCTTCCCAGAACTGGAGGAGATATTACACATGGGTTAGGGCAAGACTCCATCTCAGTACTACCAGCTGCCACGGCTTTCTCTGGTGGTGCAACTCCACTCAAACATTTTGGGGGAGATGTTTGGTGGAGTCACCTTTTCTTTTCAGGTTTTTTGTTTAATCTCTTTTAGTCAAGTTTTCCCATGACATTTAATTGCCAGTGGGAAAAATTTACGCAGGTGATTGCAGTGTGCAGCCAGGATCAAAAGCTGCTGAGAAGCTGATCTAGGAAGTTTCATTTTCTTCTTTGACTTTCTTAGCCAGCCTCCCCTCAAAATAACTCTACATGACCATGTTAAGAAAATTGCTTTTTATTCTTCACTTAGTGACAAGGTTTAAATTGCAAAAACCCCTGGGAGTTCCTCAAAATTAAACATAAAATTATTATTGAACAAGCAGTTCTACCAAATGAATTGAACATAGGTGTTCAAACAAAAACTTATACGTGAGTGTGATACTATGATTTGTAATAAGAAATATATATTTGGTTTTCACCCCATTTGTGGACCACAGCTCCTAAAACCTTTGGAATTTCTTACACGAGGGGTCTTAAAGTGACTTTTGGAAATCTCTTGATGACCAGGGCTTGTTGGCAGGAAAACAGATCATGTGCTAAGAGGGTTTGTCAGGGAATGTTTAACAGTAGGATTCCTGTGTGCTGTTTCCTATCATACTCTTGAGTCCTCTGTTCCTTATCAGCCTCTCCCAGGACGGAGATCAAAGAGATGGGATGCCTGCATAGGATTTCCTTCATTAGCTTTTCCATTTGGTGAAAGGGGTTATTTACGACCCTCTTTTGATATGGATCGCCTTTTGGCCTTATGGCCTTTATTGCTCCTTGCTTCCTTGGTAACTTATAAAGTCTGGTCTCTTCATCTTTATCTGAAGAAGCTACCAGTATATATACTCTTACAGAATTCAATAAAGCACCCTTGTTCCATCAGAGCTTGGGTCCCTGTGTCTTTCTTTCTATTTCTGCCTGATTCCCTGGAGCACGAAGGCCGGCTGAGTAACCCAGGGAATATTAGCCTCTTTCCTTCTTTCACTTTCTCATCATCAACTCCAGACCAGCAGGTTCCGGTCCATGAAAGGACCCCAACAAGGGTTGGAACCTTCAGACCCACCCCCCTGACCACCCGGTAGAGGAGAGGGGCTAAAAGTTGAGTCAATAGACAGTGGCCAGTGACGATCATGTCTGTGTAATGTGTGCATGCATGTGTGCTAGTTGTGTCGGACTCTTTGTGACCTCATGAGCCGTAACCCACCAGGTCCTCTGTCCATGGGATTTTTCAGGCAATACAGGAGTGGGTTGCTATTTCCTACTTCAGGGGATTTTCCTGACCCAGGGATCGAACAGGAGTTTCCTACGTTGGCTGGCAGATTCTTTATCAACTGTGCCGCTTGGGAAGACACCTATGTAATGAAGTCACCATAAAAACCCAAAATGAGGCATTTTGGAGAACTTCCAGGTTGGTGAGCACATGGAGATTTGGGGAGCCTCTGCCCCTTCCCAACACTTTGTCCTTCATGTCTCTTCCATCCTGCTGTTCCTGAGCTATATACTTTTTAAACTTTATTTGTTTAATTGGCTGCACTGGGTCTTAGTTGAGGCATGCAGGATCTTTCGTTGTGGTATGTGAACTCTTCGTTGTGGCATGTGAGATCTAGATCCCATGACCAGGAATCAGACCTGGACCTCCTACTTTGGGAGCACAGAGACTTAGCCACTGGTCCACCAGGGAAGTCCCATGAGCTATATTCTTTTGTAATAAGCTGGTCAAGGTAAGTAAACTGCTTCTTTGAGTTCTGTGAGCCACTCCAGCAAATTAATTGAACTAAAGGAGGGGTTGTTAGAGGCTTTAATCTGTAGTCAGAAGCACAGGTTGCAACCTGCGCTTGAAATTGGCATCTGAAGTTGTGGGGCAATCTGGTAGGACTGAGCCCTTAAGTTGTGGAATCTAATGGTATCTCTGGGTAGAAAGGGTCAGAATTCAATTATATGATAAATCAGTCAGTCCAAATGATGTAGAATTACCCAATGGTATGGGGAAAACACATGCAGGATGTTATTGGGTGCAGAATGCTTACAAATATTCATAACAGCATTATTCACAGTAGCTAAAAGGTAGAAATGATTCAAGTGTCTGATGAATGGATAAACAAATGTATTCTATTCATGCAATGGAATGTTATTCAGCCATAAAAAAGAATGAAGTGATACATGATCAACTGTCAGCCTCTCTCATCAGGAAGCTTTAATAAGTTTCTTATCCTTATTCATCAGAGGGCAGATAGAATGAAAACCACAATCACGGAAAACTAACCATACTGATCAGATGAACCAGAGCCTTGTCTAACTCAATGAAACTATGAGCCATGCCATGTAGGGTCACCCAAGATGGATGGGTCATAGTGGAGAGTTCTGACAAAACATGGTCCACTGGAGGAGAGAATGACAAACCACTTCAGTATTCGTGCCTTGAGAACCCCATGAACAGTATGAAAAGGCAAAAGATATGGCAGTGAAAGATGAGCTCTCCAGGTCAGTTAGGTGCCCAATACGCTACTGGAGAAGAGTAGAGAAATAACTCCAGGAAGAATGAAGAGATGGAGCCAAAGTGAAAACAATACCCAGTTGTGGATGTGACTGGTGATGGAAGTAAAGTCCAATACTGTAAAAAGTAATATTGCATAGGAACCTGGAATATTAGGTCCATGAATCAAGGTAAATTAGAAGTGGTCAAACAGGAGGTGGCAAGAGTGAACCTCGATACTTTAGGATTCGGTGAACTAGAATAGATCAGAATGGGTGAATTTAATTCAGATGACCATTATATCTACTACTGTGGGCAAGAATCTCTTAGAAGAAATGGAGTAGCCCTCATAGTCAACAAAAGAGTCTGAAATGCAGTACTTGGAATCAATCTCAAAAATGACAGAATGATTTCTGTTCATCTCCAAGGCAAACTACTCAATATCACAGTAATCCAAGTCTATGCCCCAACCACTAATGCTGAAGAAGCTGAGCTGTTCTATAAAGACCTACAAGGCCTTCTAGAGCTAACACCAAAAAAGATTTCCTTTTCATTATAGGGGACTAGAATGCCAAAGTAGGAAGTCAGAGACACCTGGAGTAACAGGCAAGTTTGAACTTGGAGTACAAAATGAAGCAGGGCAAAGGCTAACAGTTTTACCAAGAGAATGCACTGGTCATAGCAAACACCCTCTTCCAACAACACAAGAGACGTCTCTACACATGGACATCACCAGATGGTCGATACTCAAATCAGATTGATTATATTCTTTGCAGCAGAAGATGGAGAAGCTCTATAGAGTCAGCAAAAACAAGACCAGGAGCTGACTGTGGCTCAGATTATCAACTCCTTATTGCCAAATTCAGACTTATATTGAAAAAAGTAGGGAAAACCACTAGACCATTCAGGTATGATCTAAATCAAAATCTTACAATGATACAAATGACAAAAAGATTCCAGGGATTAGATCTGATAGACAGAGTGCCTGAAGAACTATGGACGGAGGTTCTTGACATTGTACAGGAGGCGGAGATCAAGATTATCCCCAAGAAAAAGGAATGCAAAAAGGCAAAATGGTTATTTGAGGAGGCCTTACAAATAGCTGAGAAAAGAGAAGTAAAAGGCAAAGGAGAAAAGGAAAAATATATCCATCTGAATGCAGAATTCCAAAGAATAATATGGAGAGGTAAGAAAGCCCTCCTCAGTGATCATTGCAAAGAAATAGAGGAAAACAATAGAATGGAAAAGACTAGAGATCTCTTCAAGAAAGTTAGAGATACCAAGGGAACATTTCATACAAAGATGGGCACAATAAAGGACAGAAATGGTATGGACCTAACAGAAGCAGAAAATATTAAGAAGAGGTGGCAAGAATACACAGAACTGTATAGAAAAGATCTTAATGACCCAGATAACCATGATGGTGTGATCACTCACCTAAAGCCAGACATCCTGGATTGTGAAGTCAATAGGGACTTAGGAAGAATCACTACAAGCAAAGCTAGTGGAAGAGATGGAATCCCAGTGGTACTATTTCAAATCCTGAAAGTTGATGCTGTGAAAGTGCTACACTCAATATGCCAGCAAATTTGGAAAACTCAGCAGTGGCCACAGGACTGGAAATGGTCAGTTTTCATTCCAATCCCAAAGAAAGGCAATGGCAAATAATGTTCAAACTCCCACCCAAATGCACTTATCTCACATGCTAGAAAAGTAATGCTGAAAATTCTCCAAGCCAGGTTTCAACAGTATATGAACTGAGAACCTCCAGATGTTCAAGTTGGATTTAGAAAAGGCAGAGGAACCAAAGATCAAATTGTCTGTTGGGTCATCAAAAGAGCAAGAGAGTTCTAGAAAAACATCTACTTCTGCCTTATTGACTATGTCAAAGCCTTTGACTGTGTGGGTTACAAAAAACTGGAAAATTCTTAAAGAGATGGGAATACCAGGCCACCTTACCTGTCTCCTGAGAAATCTGTATGCAGGTCAAGAGGCAACAGTTAGAACCAGAAATGGAACAACAGACTGGTTCCAAATTGGGAAAGGAGTACATCAAGGCTGTATTTTGTCACCCTGCTTACCTAACTTCTATGCAGAGTATATCATGCAAAACGCCAGGCTGGATGAAGCACAAGCTGGAATCAAGATTGCTAGGAGAAATATCAATAACTTCAGATATGCAGATGATACCACCCTAATGGCAGAAAGTGAAGAGAAAATAAAGAGCCTCTTGATGCAGGATCAAAGAGGAGAGTGAAAAAGCTGGCTTAAAACCCAACATTCAAAAACTAAGATCATGGCATGTGATTCCGTCATTCATGGCAAATAGAAGGGGAAAAAATGGAAACAGTGACAGACTTTATTTGCTTGGGCTTCAAAATCACTGCAGATGGTGACTGCAGCCATGAAGTTAAAAGATACTTGCTCCTTGGAAGAAAAGCCATGACCAACCTAGACAGCATATTAAAAAGCAGAGATATTACTTTGCCAACAAAGGTCTGTCTAGTCAAAGCTATGATTTTTCCAGTAGTCATGTATGGATGTGAGAGCTGGACAATAAAGAAAGCTGAGTGCTGAAGAATTGATGCTTTTGAACTGTGGTGTTGGAGAAGACTTGAGAATTCCTTGGACTGCAAGGAGATCAAACCAGTCAATCCTAAAGGTAATCAATATTCATTGGAAGGTCTGATGCTGAAACTGAGGCTCCAATACTTTGGCTACCTGATGCAAAGAACTGACTCATTGGGAAAGACCCTGATGGTAGGGAAGATTGAAGGCAGGAGGAGAAGGGGATTACAGAGGATGAGATGGTTGGATGACATCACTAACTCTTTGAACATGAGTTTAAGCAAACTCTGGGAATTGGTGATGCACAGGGAAGAAGCCCGACATGCTGCAGTCCATGGGGTCTCAAAGAGTCAGACGTGACTGAGCAACTGAACTGAACTGATACATGATACAGCATGAGGAACCTTGAAAACTTCATGCTAAGTAAAAGAAGTCAAACACAAAATGTCACATGGTGTATGATTCCATTTATATAGAATATCCGGAATAGGGAAATCCACAGAGGTTGAAAACAAGTTAGTGGTTTCCAGTGGAAAATGGAAAATGACTTCTTTAATGAAGTCATTTTCTTTTGAGGTGATGAAAATATTTTGGAACTAGAGAGGTGATGTTTGGGCTTCCCAGGTAGAGCTAGGGTTAAAGAATTCGCCCACCAATGCAGGAGACATAAGAGATGTGGTTTTGATTCCTGGGTCAGGAAGATCCGCTGGAGGGCATGGCAACCTACTTCAGTATTCTTGCCTGGAGAATCTCATGAACAGAGGAGCCTGGCAGGCTCAGGCTACAGTCCATAGGGTCAGAAAGAGTCAGACCTGACTAAAGCAACTAAACATGTGTGCAGAAGTGATGTTTACATAGCACTGTGAAGGGACTGAATGTACTCAACTGTAGGTTATGTGAATTTTACCTCAGTTTTAAAAAATGAAGCAAACCAAAACAAGATGGTACTGGAAAATCTGCATAGAGATACCTTTGACTACAAATATAGTCTCTCTTATTTACTACCAAGAACACAAAAACACACAACACTGGGAGAGGTTAACAGTACATTAGAGAAGGATTTACTGAAGCTATTGCAGCTTTAGTCAGAGGGTCCCTCATGTGCATGCTCCTATTTTAAGTTCCTGTTTGGGGCACCTGTACTGTCTTTGAAACTAAAGTACTTCATCTATAAAACCAAAGAGTTGTGATGATTGAGTTGATATAATAAAGTCCTAGATTTTGTAAAAATTACAAAAATAATATATTCTAACTTCAATTAGTTGAGACTGCTCTTTCTGCTCTAACTTTTGGGTCATATTTTCCTTTGGATTATGATGGTTAAGTGGCCATGGGCACTTTTGGAATTAAGCTGATGGGAGTTTGAATTGGATATACATCTAGTTTGGGTTATGTGTGATTCATACATCTTAGATGTATAAAACTTAGACAGTGTGGTAGACTGTACAGTGGCCCCCAGAGATGTCTAGGTCCTATTGCCTGGAACCTGTGAATGTTACCTTATATGACAAAGGAGACTGCAGATGTCATTAACAATTTTGAGGCAGGGAGACTGTATGAGAAGGCCCTGAAAGCAATCCCAAGTGAACCTATAAAAGAGGCAGAGGAAGATTTGACACAAAAAGAAGGCAAAATGGCCACTGAAGCAAGATGCTATACTGCTGGTTTTGAAGATGGAGGAAAGGTTTCATAAGCCAAGGAATGCTGGAAAAGGCAAAGAAATGAATTCTCCCCTACAGCCTCTTGAAGGAGGTTGGCCTGCTTGATCTTAGCCCAGTGAAACTGATTTCACATTTCTGACCTCTGGAACCATAAGGGAATGTGTGTGTGTTGTTCTCAGTCACCACACATGTGGTAAGTCGTTACAGTAGTCATAGGAAGCTAATATACAGGGAAATATACTGCTAGCTACACTGGTGTTGGAATGGCTTCTATAAATTGTGTGTGACATGTTTTCTGCTTGCCAGGTTATTGGATTATTTTAGCATTTCAGATGCATGTTTTCCTGCTAAAATCGTGTGGTTCCAGATGACATGGCCCACCCCAAATGGCAGGTGTGATAAAACAACCTGAAGAGGGAAGTATTCAAGTGGCCAAACCCATAACATTCACTAATAAGTCAATGTGTACAGTATTAACTATAAGAGCAAGTATACCAGCTTCCCTGGTGGCTTAGACGGTTAAGAATCCTCCTGCAATGTGGGAGACCTGGGTTTGATCCCTGGCTTGGGAAGATTCCCTGGAGGAGGGTGTGACAACCCACTCCAGTATTCTTGCCTGGAGAATTCCTATGGACAGAGGGGCTTGGCAGGCTACATGGGGTCACAAAGAGTCGGATATGACTGAGCGGCTAAGCACAACACAGCACAACCAAGAATTATAGTTAATAAAAATGGAGACAGAAGGCATAAAGATGTTGATAAGGACTAGGACCTTCTCAAGCAAGAAGTGAAAAAGCAGCAGGAAGATGAAAAGGACAGAAAAGAAAATTTCAATTTGTACAGTCAACAGAAGGACATGAAGATCAACCATAGCTGGCCATTGATTTACATACGTACTCCTGGTTTCCCTGGTGGCTCAGGCCGTAAAGGATCCATCTGTAATGCAAGAGACCTGAGTTTGATCCCTGGGTTGGAAAGATGCCTGGGAGAAGGGGATGCAACCCACTCCAGTATTCTCACCTGGAGAATACCATGGATAGAGGAGCCTACAGTCTATGGGGTCGCAAAGAATGGGATACAACAGGGCAACTAACACTTTCACTCATCTTTCATTATGACTTGTGATAAGCACTACTCCAACAATGGTTAATGACTTTTTTCAGAAAAATCATGATCCCATAATATTTATGAAACACCAAATGGGACATAAATGGACAAAAAAGATGATGCTTCTTAATTAGATATTTTGGGAAAAAAAAGCATTGCTATAAGATGGGGCAAGCTAAAGTTGTAGGAATACAAGTATTCTATTAATAGAATGTATCAGGCAGTTAATTAATAATTTTAGTATTAGTATTATACATTTCTTCTGGACTATGGAACATGCTCTTTACCACTTTTTAGGAGTTTGTACTTTAACAATTCTTTTTTTTATTTTAAATAAGTATTCACTTGAATTTAATATTTTACAGTCTCTGTCTAATGCATCTCATATTCTATCCCTGTGTCAAATAGTCTACATGTACTTTTATATTCATTTAATAAAAATATCTATATTTTATAGTTTTATTCACTTTATATTCATTTATACTTTATGTTACTCAGATAAAGGGTAAGTGTCTAGTTTCCTTTTTTATTCTGTGGGGAGAAGATTTTCATTCACTGAACAGCTGACCAATTTACATACCTAGTAAAAGAAATGAGGTGAAATTTGAGGGAATAAACTTGAATTTTAAAAAATTCCTTGAGCAATGTCTAGCTTAAAATTCATTCAAGTAAACAGATAATGCTTAAGCAGTGTTCAAAGTCTTGATAAGATGCCATCAACACAATTTAAACTTGAGATTAGCTAATGTAAGTGGCAATTAGATTTAGCTTGTACATTTGGAGCTATGATGGAAAGCTCCTGTGGGTACTCTTTCATTGCACACAAAAAGAAAGATGAGAAAAAAAGAGTTGTGTTCCCCTGTATTTTTCCTAAGGTGCATTGCTTTGCAAGATCCTCAGAGAGCAAAAGAATAGGTGAGTTATGTGAAAGAAACCTATACAGAGGATTTAATTATTTCAAAATTGCCCGTTTTTTTTTCCCACCAGCAATAGCTACAGAAGCCTTCATTAAAAAAAGTCAATTTTCCTAGGGAAAATAACAAATAAATACAGTATCTAACTATAATAAGTAATTTTGTACCCTCCTTCAAAGGTTTTCGTTCTGAAGAGTCAGGTTAGTTTTAATTCCCATCTAGTCTCTAGCGTGCTATTTGACTGATTCCCTAAAGAATAGTAGCATTGATGACCTTGGAGAGTCTGTGCTTTCAGGCATATCTGATGGTCATTTAGGCCATTACATTTCAGCATTCAATATCAAAAATTTACTTCCACTGCCAAATTTGCTTAGATTTCACCCAGATTTGCCTTTGCCTCCCATCCTTGATATATGAATATTAATTAACAACTACATGATCATCTCACACATCCAGAATGTCAGAGACACAAAGACCCTCAGAGACCATCTCTTTCAACACGCGCATTTTTATAACAGATGAGAAGGGAGGCCCAGGGTGGTGGAGGTGCCTTCTGACACTCTGGCCTTTATTTGTAGACGTAGAGCCAGAAGGACACCCTGTGGCATTTCCCATCACATTTCCTGCTTTCATGAGCTGGGCTGCAACATGGATTCAGAATCATTACACATGAAATCACAGTCATAAAGCATACCCTTCAGGCCCTCTGATGAAACAGTTAGCCTATTATAAAACAGCTGAGAAAAAGTCATCCATTGTTCTCTCAGATGTTTCTCAAAACAATTTTTATTAAAAGCAAATAAAATGAAACAAGTATCCAGATATATCCTTTAAAATAGAGATTTTTGTGATTGTGCTAATTCCTTCTGTTTCAACTGCACTTTGATACATTTCATGAAGTGGAGCTGCAGAATGAAAGCCACTTAAAAGGGAAATTTTCACACAGAGCTTCATGAAATAATTCACATATATTTAAATTTTACAGTTCACCTTTTTAAGCATATTCACAGAATTGAACAAATAGCACCACAATATAATTTTAGAACATTTTCATCACCCCCCCAAAAGAAATCCAATATCCATTAGCAATCACTCTTCTTTCCTGCCCATCCACTCCCCAACCTGAGGCAAGAGCTAATGAATTTTCTGTCTGTATAGATTTGTCTGTTCTAGACATCTCACACAAATGAAATCATACAAAATGTGTAAATCTATGGCTGATTCATATCAATGTATGACAAAACCCACTGAAATGTTGTGAAGTAATTAGCCTCCAACTAATAAAAAAAAATAAAAATTAAAAAAAAAAGAAAAAAAAAAGTGATATTTTATGACTGGCTCTGGTTTCTCTCACTTAGCATAACACTTTCGAGTTTCAGTCGTGTTATGACATATGTAAATACGTCATTGCCTTCTATGTCTAGATAATGTTCTGTTGTATGCATAAACCATGTTTTTATACATTCATCAGTTGATGAGTATCTGGGTGTTTTCTACTTTTTTGGCTGGTATGAATAATATTGCTATGAACGGTTGTAGATAAGTTTTTGGGTGGCATATGTTTTCATTTCTCTTGGGAATATACCTAAAAGCGGAATTTCTGGATCACATGGTAACTTGTTTAACATTTTGAGAAACTGCCAGACTGTTTTCCAAAGTGACTGTGTTATTTTATAATCTCACCAGCAGTATATGAAGCTTCCAATTTCTCCCCATCTTGGAAAAGGCAAATTTTACAATTTTAACTGGCAAATATTCAGTTATTGATTATCTCCTAGGTGAGAGGTCCTAGGTGCTGTAATTTTGGAAATCAACCCTGAATATTCACTGGAAGGACTGATCCTGAAACTGAAGCTCCAATACTTTGGCCACCTGATGCGAAGAGCCGACTCATTAGAAAAGACCTTGATGCTGGGAAAGATTGAAGACAGGAGGAGAAGGGGATGACTGAGGATGAGATGGTTGGATGGCATCACCGACTCAATGCACATGAGTTTGAGCAAGCTCTGGGAGATGGTAAAGGACAGGAAAGCCTGGTGTGCTACAGTCCATGGGGTCGCAAAGAGTTGGACATGGCTGAGACTGAACAAAAATTTTGGAAATACTATCAATTCATTTGTGGTAAAACTTAGAACTTTTCTAAAGTGGATTCCTTCCTGAAGGGAATTATGTCAGTGTCTAGTGAAGAGACAGAAATTACACTAGTAATTTGAATAGGGAAAATTTCATATTAAATAATGTAGTAAAAGATAATTAGCTACAAAAGTGAAAGTTTCTCAGTTGTGTCTGACTCTTTGCGACTGACCCCATGGACTATACAGTCCATGGAATTCTCCGGGACAGAATACTGGAGTGGGTAACCGTTCCCTTCTCCAGGGGATCTTCCCGACCTAGGAATCGAACCCAGGTCTCCCACATTGCAGGCGGATTCCGTACTATTTGAGCCACCAGGGAAGTAAGTGCAAAGGGGTAAGTTAAATGCTAAAGAACACAGGAATAGAAAGCCATAGGGAGCAGTTATGCCTTCTAGGGTGAGGAAGAATTCTCAAGGGAGGAATAAATTTGGGAAAGGGTTACCCTCCTCTCAGGGCTGAGATCCAGACCTTGTTGGAGAGAGAGAGATTGTTGTCCACCGGATGGTGAAGCTTTGTGAGCTGCCATTCACCAGGGCTGGCAAGCAGTGAGCCAGGAAAGCCCTACTAGGATCTGGCAAAACCTATGGGAAGGTGGGTGCCACTGAGTCTTCCACATACTGTTGGCAAGCAAGCTGCCTGTTCACCAGGAAACTCAGTGGGAAGCAGCTGCTGGACAGTGATGCCACTGCAGGGGATCGTCCACACACCACAGATGGCAAGCCACAGGAGCAAGAAGGACCAGGAGGAATGAAGAAGGAACGTGCCTTCCTCTGCTATACTTTGCGATATCCCTCTTGCACTCTACCAACAAAACACGACATAGCGCCAGATGGCAAGAGAGAGACGTGTTTACAAAGTCCAGATTAGGGCAAAAAGTGAAAGAAAGTGAAAGTCGCTCAGTTGTGTCTGACTTTTTGCGAGTTATCCATGGAATTCTCCAGGGCAGGATACTGGAGTGGGTAGCCATTCTCTTCTCCAGGGGATCTTCCCAACCCAGGAATCAAACCTATTCCTCCCACATTGCAGATGGATTCTTTGCCATCTGAGCCAGCAGGGAAGCGCAGATTAGGGCAACACAGGTGGATTTAGAGTTGAGAGGCTATAAGCCAATAACTAGCAGTCCCCTCCTTTGGCTACTGACTTCCACATGCATCCTTTTAGGCATATTTGAAATTTGTCAACACAAAGTCTACTCTGTTTTCCATAGAAGTGCAGAATTTCTCACTTCTGCCTCCAGTGAGGAGATACACAGTTTCAACAGTCATTTATATCCTCCACTGGTGATGTTACTTACTCTTCAAATTTACTCACAGTTCCCTTGAGCATTCTCTTACCTAAAAGCTAAATTGAAGCATTTACATTCAACAATTTATATGTAAAATAATGAATAAAGAAAAAAAGAAAATGGTTAAATATACAAATGCTTAACATACAAATACACTCATACACATAAAGTACAAAAAACTTGTAAAACTGCTGCAGTCCTCATTTCTGTAATTGATAGGCTGGAGTTAAAATGTATGCCTTTCTCCTTTTTCTACTGTCTATTCCACATACCCATGGCCCTTAGATGGTCAGGGTTCTATACCTGGTGGAGTGATCCAGACCTTCATTTCCAAGAATCTGAGTTCTCAATAATCCTCACTTTAAAACGTTTTGATTTCTATAGTTTCCTCAGTAACCTTTACTATTGGTGCCCCCAGAAGATTCCCTGCATTCCATAGCCCTTGCCTCCATTGTGTAGTAGCACCCTAAATTCACCCTGGTAACCAGAATCAATCACACCAGCCAACAGAGTTACCCTTTTTTCTGTATTTTGATTCAGTGGCAAAAGGAGTACAAAATGGCCTGATGATATTCTCATCCTATGATTTAACGGAACCATTTTATGTCCCTTGGTGGACATTCTATATATAATATATATTCTTTTTCAGATTCTTTTCCATTATAGATTACAAGATGTTGAATATAGTTCCCTGTACTACAGAGTAGGATTTTGTTTATCTATTTTGTATATAGTAACGTGTATCTGTTAATCCCAGATTCCTAATTTATCCTTCCCCTCATCTTCCTCCTCTGGCAAACACAAATTTGTTTTCTATGTCTGTGAATCCATTTCTATTTTGCAAAATACGTTCTGTTGTGTTATTGTTTTCAGATTCCACCTATAAGGGATATCATATGTCTTTCTCTGTCTGACTTACTTCACTCAGTATGATAATCTCTAGGTCCATCCATGTTGCTGCAAATGGCATTATTTCATTTATTCATGACTGAGTAATATTCTATTGTATGTATATACCACATCTTCTTCATCCATTCGTCTGTTGATGGGCATTTAGATTGTTACCATGTCTTAGCTATTGTGAATAGCGCTGCTATGAGCATTGGGTACATGTATCTTTTAGAATTTAGAGCTTTCATCTTTTCTGGATATATTCCTAGGAGTGTGGTTTCTGGATCATAACTCTATTTTTTAAAAAAATATATTTTATTGAAGTATAATTGGTTTATAATGAGTTAATTTCTGCTATAAGCAAGGTGATTCAGTTATGCATACATATATGTATATATATTCTTTTTCACTATGGTTTATTACAGGATATTGGGTATAATTCCTTGTGCTATACAGTAGAGCCTTGTTGCTTATCCATTCTATATGTAATAGTTTGCATCTATATACAGACCTTCTCAAGGATACAGGTGCTCCACATAATTATATATTTATCAGTGACTTAATGAAGGGAGTATATTCTGGGTCTTCTTGGGGAATATAACTGGGAGGTAGGTGTACAGGTCACACGTAGTAAATCTCCAACACTAATGTTTCCCTTAGCTTTTGTAGACCACTCTTGCGATCAGGTTTCAGGCAACCAGCCACACAAAGTGTTAGAGCTGCTTCTTGCTGCACAAGCTAACATATGAAATCCAAAACTGCTATTAAATATACCCATATCAATGAATTTGGCTCAGTCTAATTATATTCCATCTTCTTTGTTCTAACACCCTTATATCTATTTCCACATGTATTCTCCAGGTTTATGCCCATACATTTAGCAAAATCTTGCATTTCTTATGGAGAGTGAGCTGTTTTCTTCAGTGTTATAGTGTGTGCCCAGCTCCCTGGAGCATGCTGAGAATTAGCCCTGGGTTATGGATCTAGTGGCCACAAGAGGTAGTTGTAATTGTGGTAGGTCTTGAAGAGAGGGATCATTCTTTTTCAAGTCATCTTCTCCAGATGATGTTATCACAGCCTTTTCAATCAAAGAAAGGCTAGTGTCCTCAAACAAAAGAAGGCAAGCTACTTCACTGGTAAGAAAGACTCTGGTCAACTTGGGGTTTGAGGATTGTCAATTTCATTTCACTACAACCAGGTGTCCTCAGTCCACATTTTAGGTCTTCATTCTTTCCAAATCAGTGCCCTCACTTTTACATCAGAAACTTGATGAGACTGTGAGTTCAACTGATGTAGAAAATTCAACAACCCAACTGCTGAATTTTTGTGATTTTTTTAGCAATATCAGCTGATTGGCTATAATAAATCGGAGATAGCAAGTGTCTCTGGATTTTCTGATGCTGAATAGTTAAATAATACTTATTTTGGCCATTTTAATGTCTTATGGTATTGCGGTTAGATTGTTTTCTGAGGACCACAGGATTCATTAAAAAATAGAACTACATTCAGTTCTGTCATCACTAACCTGCTCTTTTTTGATTTTGATATGTCAGTGTTATTAAATGCACTTTGCAGATAGACTTTTCCTCCTGACCTCCAAATAGGGACACTGTGATTGTGTAAACATTCGTAGGTTTTAAGCATCCTCACAAGGCATTGGTTTCATAATACAATAAACTAGATAAGCTCAATGCAGTGGAGAACATAAATATCTGTCTGATTAGTTGAAAAGCATACTATGAAGATTAAACATTTGCCTCATAGTGGGTATTAATCTCAGTCCACTAATATCAGTGTTTTTCTTATACTCCATCCTAATTTTTTTAATCGGCCACCATTCTGACAGCATAGAGGAAACAGTCTCAGTCAGGCTTGGGTCTGCCTTTTCTCTCATTTTGCACTTTGAGGCCAGGCTCTAGGGAAGCTTCATGTTGAAGGTGACTCTTCTGCTCCTGCGCAGTTGTTTCTGAGCGACTGTGCTCCCAGGAGGTCCTGGGTCCTTGGGCTTCCTGGGTTGCTCTTGAAGCATTCCTGGTACCTGTCTGCAGGGCATGTTTACTTCCAATGGGTCATCCCACTGTGTTCACGTCGTACATGAACTTGGGGGACTGTGTCATTACAGTTTCTTCTCTGAAGTGAGAGGGTGGGGTAGGGGAATCCAGAAACACTGCAGGATGCTGGAAGCACCTCCTCTTTTTCTGGAGACTTGTCATTCAGGACACCTCTTTTTTAGGACAGCCCCCTCTCCAGTTTCTGTTCCCTTCTAATCTGAGGGAATATTTTTTTCTACTAGGGCTCTGGAGGCTAAGTAAGAAATTATTTTCCTTTTTCATTTTTTCTCAGACACTTGAATGGCCTTGGTTCATTTTCTTAGCTTTAAGGGCTTAGTTCTTACACTCCCTCCCCCTGCCCACCTCAGAAATCACTTCCAGGAAATCTCACAGGCCTTGTCTGCTTTCTGCCTCAATTTACCTCTGATGAACAAAGAGCTAACATTATGCTTGTGAAGGGGGAATATAGTAAAAAATGAACACAATGTAATACCCCACAACTCTTTTCTCACCTTTTAAATAACTACTGGGAAATTTTAAAAATACTTGACTAGTTGAAAGTTCATCAAGTAATTAAATTCTAGCAATTAATACATTGTTTATTTATTAAATAATGCATATGTTCTAAATGTCATTATCTGTGGTATAAATACACATTGTAACCACTTCCTTTTAAGCATTTTCTCTGGAACTTTAACATTTGAATTGGATTCAGAACACAGAACAAACGCATCTCTTCAAAGTGTCAGATTTGCTCGCTTTCTTTTTGGCTCCGTGAAAAAGTAAATACAATATAAAACACCCATTTAATTTTAGAGGTTAAGAATGTGCTTTAAGTAATTTATGCTTAAAAATTCCCAAGTTATATAATCTTGTAGATTAAAAATGAGCTATGGTCATTTGAAGATGGCAGCAGCGCAATTGGCAGTTTAAAGGATTTACATGCAAAGGTGAAGACCTCTTGAAACAACCAGAGTTTCCTTGCAAGTCTAACTCTCAGAGTAATTTATTTCTAAAATCTTGAAATGTCATGCAGGAAGACGTTCAAAGATAGGTAAAATTATCCAATCTGCTTTGATTATGCTGGATCAGAGGACAGGTCAAGAGTGTAACAAAAGCTAAATCAGGAGGAAATGAAATGAGCTTATTGTGAACATGGCCTTTTCCTGTTTTAAAAAAAGAGGATAGTTTATGCTATTTTGAGAATTGTGAAGTGGGAGAAGCAGATTAGCTTTTCATGATTCTGAAATATAATTTTCCTGGCCCCACATCTCTCTCATTACTTGCCCCCTGTTCTTTAAAAAGGAAAACAACAACAACAACAACAGACCCTTCCTACATTTCTTCTGAAATAATTTCATAGTTGCATTTGCCAGATATTTAAGCATGAATGTGATAAGCAGTGCAAAGACCTTACTCTGTGGCGGTGTGAAATGACTGAGAAAATAACCGTTTTGGTAATGTTTGTTCATCTTCTGTCCTTATTCTCCATCCCTACTAGTTGAGCATAGCTGGAGGGAGGCTTCTGTGTGGACGTCTGAGGTCCACTTGCTCCAGGAGAGAGTTCAGAGGCTTTTGCTGCACTGACCACTTTTCCTGGGCCTGGTGCACCAGACTGTCCCTGAGGCAACACTGGGAAGCTGAAGGGGGAGGTTGAACCACAGAAGATGTTGGAATGCTGAGACTCCTGGTGGTCATGAGAGACACTGTCTTTCAAAGTCAGGGCAAAGACTTGTGGGGTGGATCCTGTGAATAACAGTCACCCATCACGAAATGAGCCAGTTGGGTGGGACAACATACTTCAAGATTCTGCAACCAAGATAGACAGAGGACCAGACCAGAGACTCTTCCCAAAATGGGTTTCAAAAGCCCCAGTGTTCCTACATTGATGGGTGGGATACCTGGTGGTCTGAAAATGATTGAGATTGGATTTCACAAACCTCATGGGAAAGGGTCATCCAGTGAGAATTTGGAAAAGTAAAGAAGTATGACATTTCGTGGACCTGGGGGTTGTAGAACAAAATCTATACCCATTACATTTGTTTCAAAAGCATAAGCAGTAGGTCCTGCCTTCTCCCTTGATCTGCTCTCCACATATAGCCAAGGCAAGACTATTGCAGGTTCCCTCTTGGACCAGAAGATGAAATTCTGTAAAGGGTTGAGGAATGTCAACAATTTAAAACTAGAGTTTACTGACTAACTACTTTGTTAGCCTGGTAGGTATTACCTGCTAGGTAATACACACATGAAGAAAAATATGTGATATCTGCTCTTGAGGAAGCAGAGCTTATACATTAAATCTATAAAGTATTGATGACATCAGTAAAAGGTCTGTATAATGGATGTGGCCGGGGCTGGGGCTGGGAGGTCCAGCCCAGAAAGTAGTGCAGAATAATAAGTCTTTAGTCATGTTTGATGGAGAAGAAGGCACATGTTTAGGCCCAAGGAAACAGAAGGGGATGGATAGAAATCTTATTTCTGTTCTGCAATGTCAGTTTCCCCATTATATAAACCTAAAATCATATAAAATGTAGTCTTTAGTACATGAGGCATCAGCAAGATTGTTTATTATGAAAATCTGGAGACTTAGGTACAGATGAGGTTGATATTCTGAAGCTCATAGAATTTGCTAACATATTATTACTTAGGAAAAAAGAGAAGATTGTAACTCAAAGAAAAAATGTAAATTATCCTAGGAAGAAAAAGAAATCAGAAATCTTGAAGGCTCCCTTGGAGAAAATCAGATCTGTAGTTCTAACCTAGAATCAAATGATATTGGTTGAGAGTTAATGTGCTCTGTGCTAGAGAAACAAATGAATGTCAGTCTTTCCAAGGGAGATGGTAGGCAATAATCCTCTAATTATCTTCAACTAGAAAAAATAAATTCAATAACCCACACTATTCAGCAACCCACACTATTCTTCAAGCCACTATCTCAAATCTTTTCCTCCCTCCTTTAGATTAAACTTCTAAAAATGGCAAAGAGATATTTCTCTGAAAGGTTTGTTAATGAACAGATTCCTTTTGATAGAATTCTAGGCAGGAGTAGAGCTAATGAGAGAAATGTAATGGGCCAGATGTAAAACAGAGACTACAGTGTTCAAGAATTATCTAGAAATAGTGTCTTGGTGTCATTCCTAACAGCAAGAGACCAAGAGAAGTATAGCAGGGGGCCTTGTGCAATGCATTCCTCAGAAAAAAGTAGAACCTTATCAACCTAGAGATGAAGGCAGGAAGAACCTCAGGTCCTTGGACATCCTTGGGCAAATCATTTACCTTTCTGGGCCTTCACTCCCTCATCTAGAACTTAAGGTCCTTGTTCAAGTCCCCAAATTTTCAAGACTCAGGAGCAGTCACATATTAATATGATACCAGGTAGCCTTTGTCCTACACTGAACTGCAGGTACGATTGATGTATGTTTGTCTCCGGTCCATAGATTTGCATATTCACTAAGGATGAATCAGTTAAGGGCCAAAAATGGGAGTTTGAACAGCTGTAGAATGTATTCTTTGTTACAAGACAACTTTTCACCAGAAGATAGAGAAGCTTATCTAAAAACTGCCATCTGGTGTTTGCATGGGTGTGGAGTGCTAGAGAAGGGAGGATACTCCAGGAGATCAGGGAGGGGGTTCCTATCTGGACCAATCAAAGAGCCTTGGAGGCTTGAATAATGACTCCTTTTACGTGGCCACAATTTTCTCTTGTTCTTCAGAAGTCATGAGTTAGATAATTTTTTTTTTCCTGTGAAAAAAATAAAAGTAAGTGAAAATGCTCCATAGAATATAATATCAACCCACATCTCAGGATTAATTACTGCTTTTAAAAAACAAAGGGAAAGAGACCTTGCCTGTATAAAAGGCTGCGTTTGCATGTGTGTGTGTGCGCGTGTGCGCACACATGCGTGCGTGTGCGTGTGCATGTTCTTGGTTGCTCAGTCATGGCCGACTCTTTGCGACTCCATGGCCTGTAGCCCGCCAGACTCCTCTGTGCATGATATTTTCAGGCAAGAATACTGGAGTGTGCTGCCATGCCCTCCTCCAGGGGATCTTCCCAACCCAGGGATCGAACCTGCGTCTCCTACCTCGAAGGCAGATTCTTTACTGTCTGAGACACCAGGGAAGCCCATTAAGGGCTGAAGAGCCACATAGAATTTTGGGAGAAAAGTGGTTGTTATTCTGTCATAGCTACATACACAGTTTTTCTATAAAGGTAACAGAAAATTCAAGCCTTTTAAGAATAGAATGCACAGGCGTTGGCTATGAGATCACACATAAGCAAAATCTGAGTTTCTGTTCAGATAAGTTGCCCATACTGAGAGGGAATGGTAGACTGAATGCCAAATGAGTGAAAGGTGAAGATTTTCAAGAAAGGAGTGATCAATTGTGTCACGTTCTGTTGACACGGCTGGGGAGTGACCGCGGGATTGAGCAACATGAGGGCCATCATAACCTTGATGCAAACTTTTTCTCTGGTTACAGTAGGTTTAAAAGAGAACCCAGGCCAAGAACTAGAGACACCAAGTGAAGACAACGCTTTGATTTGTTGACCATTTGTTATTATACCAAGTGAGTTGCAAAGGGTGATTTTATAACCCGAGAGAAGCCTTCTTTGAGCTCCTGGTATAATTGCTTTTTAAAGCCATGGAGAGTCAAGGTCACTTGTGATTATAATCTTTCAGGAAAGTGGCTTCTTAGAAAGTTTATACTCTCATTCGAATGTTTCTCCTTTTTGACAAAATGCTTTATGGACCACAACACAAGGCAACCTAATGAAAACTCCTCCCACTGTGAACTGGAGCTTTGCATATATTGAATATAATTACAAGTGCTGGTTGGTTTGATTGGTGCTAAGCGGGATCCCACAAACAGAGCAATTCAGACTTATAACCTTTCCTCCCTTGACTTTCTACCATTAATTTTTTGAGAGTTTCATGGAGTGTCTGGTAACAGCCCTGGCTCCCTCCCTTGCCATGTGGTGACCCTCCTTTTGGAAGAAAATTGGCTCGCTGGGTAGGGGCTGGTGGGCAGTAGGGATGAAATCATTGTTTTGCTTCAGTGTCCGCTCTGCTTGAGAGAACTTTCACCGCCAGGGAGTCTATATTTTTAGAATTAGCATGTTCCTTTTCAATGTTGTGAACATTCATTTTAAACCTACTATATTTAGTGAAGGTTTAATCATCCAAGTAGGGAAAGTAGTTGAAAGCCATCACCTTTCACTCCTTGCTTGTCGAAATAGCCCCGTGAACCTGAGGATGGCAATTTCAGCAACACCTGGTGAGGGTAGTCGACAAGAAAAATTCCACTGCTGGAGTTCAATGTGAGGAGCAGGAAAAGTCAATCAGGTTCTTCTCACTCCTGTTCTAGCCTCCCCCGCTCCCTCACTGGGACTTGCCTCCTGCAAACTCCTTAACTGGAGTTGGTGGTGCTGGGTGTCTGCATGAGAGATACCTTCCCTTCCTACACAGAGATTAAGATTGAATTTTGCAAAATAACTTGCAGGTAACAGGATCTGTTTGTACCATTTACACATATGTGAGATGTTTAGGAGGCTTCACAGGTGGTGCTAGTGTTAAAGAACCCACCTGCCAATCAATGCAGGAGACATAAGAGACATGGGTTTAGTCCTTGGGTTGGGAAGATCCCAAGAAGGAGGGTATAGCAACCTACTTGAGGATTCTCGCCTGGAGAATCCCTTGGACAGAGGAGCCTGGCGGGCTACAGTTGAGGGGGTCTCAAAGTGTTGGACATGACTGAGTGACTGAACACGCATCCAAGATGTTATGGATGCTGGACTTCCCAGGTGGTGCTGGGGTAAAGACTCTGCCTGCTAATGCAGGACACGCAGGAGGTGGGTTAGATTCCCCAGGTTGGGAAGATCCCTGGAGCAGGAAATGGCAACCCACCCCAGTTATTCCTCCTGGAAAATTTCATGGACAGACGAGCTTGGTGGCTACAGTCCATAGTGTTGAAAAGGGTCAGACATGACTGAGCGCACACACAGCAAGATGTTAGGAAACTGTGCTCTGAATGAGATTCTTGAATTTTTCAGGGATGCCTTTTATTCCTTCATTTCCTCACTCACTTTTTCTGGCAGGGTTTTCTCCAAACCCATGCCTGGGATTGAAGTTGGGCCAGTAAGAGGGTTGGGTTAAGGAGTTCCAGGCTGAGACAGGCATGAATAGATGCAGGAAGGCTGCTGGTGGGAGAAGGTACCAACTGGCATTAAAAAATGCTCTGAGACACAAATGTATTTTGCATGCTCATTTACTCATTCCGCAAATATTTATTGTATTGTTGTGGGAGATTCATGGAGCCTGGCACTACTGGGGAAGCATAGATGAACAGAAAAAATTACCCCAACAAATGTATAATTACAGAGTGAGAGCTCAGAAGAAAAGGAATTGTTCATGAATGTGTAGCAAAGTGATGCTTCTGCTGAGATCTACAGTGCTGCTTCCCAAATTTCTGTGTCTATGAATCACCTGAGGATCTTTTTCAAATGCAGAGTCCTGGTTTGGATCTGGGATCTGAAGCAGGGCCTGCAATTCTGGATCTCTAACCCACTTTCCCTTGATGCTGCTGCTGCTGGTCCATGGACCACATTTTGTGCACAAAGGATTTTAGAGGGTGAGGGAAAGCAGTGGGTCTGGGGAGAAATAAGTTTTACAGGGAGGGCCCAGCATATGCATAGTCTGCTTGTTTGTCTTCTAATCCCTTACTCAGGCACGAGATGCTGGTGAAGAAACTATTCCACTCTCTTCCATGACCAGTGCTCAGACACTGGTCATGTATTCCCCTGCCAGGACATTTTTCCCCTTTAAGGCTGCTCTTTATGTTTACTTTGAATTTTGTTTTAGCTTTTGTAAATATTGGGGCTTCTGTTTAAAAGGGCAAGAAGATATTTTTTTCACACTTCTCCTCAGAATTTGCTAGCAAAAAAGAGGATAGAAACATGAATTTACCTTTGATAAAACTTGAAGACTTAAAGAGTAAACCCCAAAACATAAAGTATGAGAAGTGCTGCCAATGCAGTAAAAATCAAACATGGATGCAGAAAGACTCCCAGGGTGGGTGTTTGAGGATATAGAACTTAGACTAAGCTGGCAGGAAACTATTTTCTTAAGTAGATGACACTCTGAAGGGCAGAACCAATGATCCTTTCTTTGGAATCTCAGGAAGAGCATCTACATATGAGGTGGGGTGGAGGCTGGATCTCTAGATCCTATTTCATCCCACAGAACAATGGAGGAAGCAGAGCTGAATAAAAATAAAAAACATGTAGAAAATGCCATCTTCGGTCTGTCTCCTGACAATACAGGTTAGAGGAGAGCCTGAACTGTGTTCTTCTGTTTAGCTGCCAATATCTGTAGTCTGGAGAGAGGTAAAAGCTAAAAGAAGTCACACATACATCCTTGTCATAATGAATTTCTCCCTAAACCACTGGGAATTCCTGGAACAGGTCATCTTCTCCCTAACAGGTATCATCTTTAAAGTCTGAGAAGAATGTACTCAATTTAGAGATGAGCAATAAAAAGGCAACAAGAACAGGCTCCATACAAGACAGTACAAGACAATAGAGGGAGGGGAAAGGGGATATATATGGCAGAAAAAAAATCCTAACAATAACAAGTGACCATCAAGATGCTGGAAATCAGGACTAAATAAATGGTTAGAAACTAATAGAACTTAATGGAACAACAAAGAGGCTCAAAGCAGAGCAATTGAGAGCTCAGGGAAAATATAGAGGTGCCACAGAAGGAGATGAAACAAGAACTTCTAGGGCTCAGGAAGGAAGCAGAAGAGAAAAATAAAGCCATATGGAAATTTATGCATATTGGAATAAACACAGGAGAATAAACACTACTCATGTCAGTGAAGATGAGGTAGACAGGATTAAGAAAAGCAAGCAAAATAAACCAGAGATTAACCAAGTTAAAATGGATTAGAGAGACTATGAAAGATATGGAAGACAACAGAATTGCAATATATACCTTATTTGTATCCTCTATGACTTAGCCTGGAGATAGTATTCACTACAACGCTTTGGAAAAGAAGACATGAATCTACAAATGAAAAGGGCACACTGTGCCCAGGAAAAACTGGGTCAACACTGCTTGGCTGACCAAACAGTGGTCAACATTGACACACATCTAGGTAAATTTGTGAATTCTCAAAGACAAAGAAAAATTCTTCTGTCATTCAGGCAAAAATCAAACTATTATAAGGGGGGGAAATCAAGCTGGTGTTATAACAAAGCAGATTACATAGGAAAATCAAAAGCAAGAGAAGGGAATCATAACATAAACTCTGAGTAGCAAGTTTTGACCAACCATATGACCATAACAATAAATGATCTAACTCGTCTACTAGAAGAGGCTCTCAAATTTATAAGAAGTGTGAAGTCCAATTATTTATAATAATACAATGATAATGATAAGATGTAATAATAAGATACACCTAAAATGGTGAAGCCCAGAAAGGTTGAATATAAAGAGTTGGGATAAGACATTGCTACAGGCTGAATTGTGTCCTCCCCATCCAGCCCCCAGCTCACATATTGAAGCCCTACCCCCCTTCATGTGATTATAAATTAGAGATGATGAGGGGATGATTAAGGTTAAATGAGGGCACAAGGTTGGACCCTGACCTGAGAGAACTGGTGTTCTTATAAGGAGAGGAAGAGACACCAGAGCTTTCTCTTTGCCTTATGAAGACACAGCGAGAAGGCAGCTGTATGCGAGTCAGGAAGAGAGCTCTCACCAGAACCTGACCATGCTGGCACCTTGATCTTGGACTTCCAGATTCCAGAACTGTGTGCACCCAGGTTATGGTATTTTGTTAGAGCAGCCAAGCTGACTAGGGAGCTGAGGGAGAAGGAAGAGGAGAAGGAGAAAGCAATCATAACTGTATGGTTGTATTCAAAACAACATTATATAAAAATGGCACTCGATAATAACAAAGGATGTAACACGATGCAGTTTAACGTGATGAATAAACTCATGGAAGAGAGCCAAAGTACAGGAAACAGGAATAGAAATGCCTGAATAAGATAAAACTTTAATTCTTATCTCTTAACTACTGTTGATAAAATAGAGCAAGTAAGGGTGTGGACTGCCTAATTGATAGTAATTATGATAACTCTAGTCAAGGCTATGGTTTTTCCAGTGGTCATTTATGGACGTGAGAGTTGGACTGTGAAGAAAGCTGAGCGCCAATGAATTGATGCTTTTGAACTGTGGTGTTGGTGAAGACTCTTGGGAGTCCCTTGGACTGCAAGGAGATCCAACCAGTCCATCCTAAAGGAGATCAGCCCTGGGTGTTCATTGGAAGGACTGATGCTGAAGCTGAAACTCCAGTACTTTGGCCACCTGATGCAAAGAGCTGACTCATTGGAAAAGACCCTGATGCTGGGAGGGATTGGGGGCGGGAGGAGAAGGGGACAACAGAGGATGAGATGGCTGGATGGCATCACCGACTCTATGGACATGAGTTTGGGTAAACTCCGGGAGTTGGTGATGGACAGGGAGGCCTGGCGTTCTGTGATTCATAGGGTCGCAAAGAGTCAGACATGACTGAGCGACTGAACTGAACTGATGATAACTCTTAGGTATACATCAGGTTGTATACTCTGAAAGCATATACTTTCCAGTATCAATGCAGCAGTCACAAAAATTAGCTACATGATAAATCTCAGAGAAAATGGCAATAAATAGAAATAGATAATATTCTCTGATGAGAATTGTGAAAATTGTCATCAGAAATTGTAATAAAAATAGAAAAAGAAACTTTCCTTACCTCTTGAAAATTAAAGAATAATCATTAAATAATTCTTGAAACTGAAATATTAGAAAACAACAAAAATTAAAACATAACATTGGAGACTATACTTGCTGAAGCAGTGCTTAGAGGAAAATCTGTAGCATTAAATACTTGTAATTAAGAATTAAATTAAGTGAATTAGGTATCCAGTATGGAAGAGAAAAGAAACAATTGAGTGAAACATTAACAAGGACTAAATAAGAAATTAATGAATTTGAAGAATTTTTAAAATGGCAAAACTAAGTCTATGAATTGTTTGCTATGCTCATTTTTTTGAAATCATCTTTTATTATGGTAAAATATATATAACACAAATTTGCCATTTTAAAGTGTACACTTCTGTGGCACTAATTGTATTTACAATGTGTATAATTATCACCACTGTTTTAAAACTTTTTCATCACCCTAAACAGAAGCTGTGTCCATTAGGCAATAACTTCTCATTCTGTTCTCTCCAACCCCTGGTAACTTCAAATTTACTTTTTGTTTGTATCAATTTATGTATCAAATCAAAGATATTTTATGTAAGTGGAATCATACAACATCCATCCATTTTTGTCTGACCTTTTTTTTTACTGAGCATAATGTTTTCAAATTTCACCCATATTGTAGCATGTGTCTTCTTTCCTTTCTATGTACGAGTGATACTCCTTGTACTGCATTTACCAACTTTTGTTTGTCATTCATCAGTTGGTGGACACTTGGATGGCTTCTTCCTTCTGGCTATTGTGAAAAAGGTGCAGCGTTTATTTTTGAAATGGAGAAAGCAGAAATAGATGAAAAAAAAAATAATCACAGATAAATTAGATTACAGGAGCTGTATTTGCTCAACCATATACAACTTAATTAAAAAACCTGGATAAAATATATAATTTCTAGAAACCTGGATAAAATATAGAAAATTCTAGAGAATGTAGTTCCAAGACTGGCCACAGAAGAGTTTGAAAATCTAAAGAGATCAATTATACTCACAAAAATAGAAGGTTTTCAAAAGGATGCTCCTCTCCCTAACTACCAGGTGCCGATGTTTTCACAGGTGAACTCCTTTTAACCTTAATCATTCCATTGCTTTTTAAAATTCTTATAGAAAAAGAAGAAAAGCCTCTGGTTTCTTTTATAATTATGTTGGTGCCAAAGTCTATCATAAAACATCAACAATAAAATGAAAGAAAATCACAGACTAGTGCCTTTTGTGACTATCAAAGCAAAAGTCTTCAATAAAATATTAGCCAACAGAAAAAGAAAAATAAAACATGACCAGGTGAGGTTTATTTTAGGAAGGAAAGGATAGCTTAATTATTACAATTAATTAATTACTATTAATACAATTCACAATGCTAATATATTTAAATATAAGTGTTCACACCCTTGGTTGCCGAAAATGTTTGTTGTTAAACTCATGATTGATCTATAGAAAAATACCTCATGAAACAGAACTAAATTCCTACTGCATTAATATATTTCTTTACCTCAAAAGTCAGCTTATTGTTTGGCAGAACCAACAAAATTCTGGAAAGCAATTATCCTTCAATGAAAAAATAAATTTTTAGAAAAAGTCAGCTTATGCCTAATGGATGAATGATAGAAACAATGTTCATCATATTAGTGAACATTAATCTTGGGGTACTAGCCAACTTAAGTGAGGTAAGAGAAAGAAATATGAGATTATAAAAAGGAAAAGAGGAGGTAAAATAATTGTATTTGCAAATAATAGGACTCTGTGCCTAGAAAACAAGGAAATTAATGGAAAGATCATGGCCACTAACAATAAACAAAAAAAGAATTGAGTAGCGTGGCTTGATGCAAAAATTAGTGGTCTTTATGCATATAAACAACAACTGGTGCTAAGATACAATGAAAGACAGGATCACATGTCCAGAGAAATGATTCTAAAGTTTATTTGGAAAATTAAACATGCAAGACTAGCCAGGAAGAGTCCTGAATAACAGAATCAGAATAGCAATGAGAAGCATAAATGCGCTGATGAATATGCATTATAAAGTTAAAATGATTATGGCATTCTGGTACTGGGCACAGATAACCACATCCATGGAACAGAAGAGAAGTTTCATTTCTTTTTTGTGGATCACAATTTTAAAAGTTTGAAAACTACTTGTGTACATAGGTGATGTATGAATTTTCCACAAAATATATGTATACCTATGGCTGATTCAGGTTGATGTATGGCAGAAACCATACAGCAATTATCCTACAATTAAAAATTAAAATACATGTAAGGATGTACTTGTGTATGCATTGAACAGCTTTAGATGTATGTTCAAGAAACTGCAACAGTACTTGAATGGCTGGAAGATAGTGATGGGAAAGATATTTCACTCTGTGTTCTTTTATAACTTTTGAATTTTGAACCATTTACACTATTAATCTCTTAAAAATAACCTATCATTCCCCCAAGTCCAACAAGTCCTATGAATAAGGTAAAATAAATACTGAGGGTGGATATGGAATGATTTGCTTGGATGACTCCTCTAAGTGCTTTGATGACTTACTTGCCTGTGTCTGGAAAATTCCCAGACTTAAATTTCCCAAGAGAGACTTCAGAAAGCCATATAGGAGTGGATACATTAAAGTTAGGTTTCCCAGATCACCAGCCCAGGCTGGATGCATGAGACAAGTGTTCGGGCCTGGTGCACTGGGAAGACCCAGAGGAATCCGGTGGAGAGGGAGGTGGGAGGGGGGATCGGGATGGGGAATACATGCAAATCCATGGCTGATTCATGTCAATGTATGACAAAAACCACTACAATGTTGTAAAGTAATTAACCTCCAACTAATAAAAATAAATGAAAAAAAAAAAAAAAAAGCTAGGTTTCCATTGTTTTCCAAGCTTTGCCCACTCTGGCCTTTCCTCTCTTCAGCCCCCAGTAGGAGGCCAGGTGGCTTGGATGTTCAGCCTTAATCATGATCACCACCAGCTTCGCTCAGCTCATGGCTGATAAAGGCCGGCAGCTGCTTGACTACCTGCAACGCACGTGAGCGCCGTGTGCTTGGAAACGGCGTGCGCGGGCGCATGCGTGCTCCGTCCAGGCTGATTCTTCTGCGACCCCAAGGACTGCAGCCCGCCAGGCTCCTCTGTCTCTGGGATTTCCCAGGCAAGAATACTGGAATGGGTTGCCGTTTCCTCCTCCAGGGGATCTTCCCCACCTAAGAATCGAACTGGAGTCTCCTGCGTTGGCAAGCACAGCTTTCAGCAAAGCCCCCCACCCAAGTTCCTCTTCGTGGTAGACTTCTGCTCCACTCGCTTCCTCTACAGAAACTCTGGAGCCCACCACACACCAGCCAGTTTCCCATGTCTTCAAGAAAAAAAGGCCGTCCTCTTTTCTTCTGAGAAGACACCACAATTTACTGGTCAGTATGAAATGTCCTGAGTCTTTGGTTTCAGAGGACAACTCGAACATGGATGTGTTTATATAACTCTTTAAGAGTATTCCCATCAGCAAAGTCTCTGGTAAGCAGTAGGGGCATGGCTAAGCAGAATAAATTCCAGTCGGGGAGCTCCTTTTTAATCCTGTCCCTTTTGGGAGAAGGCTCTGAAAGTGCCGGGTGGCGGCTGAGTCTTGAAAGCCAAGGTCATCATCAAACATTTGCTGAAGCTTTAACAAGGGCACAGATCTGTCCTAGGTCAATATGCACAGAGCTGTACTGGCAAGGAAAAAGGGTTCTGATATGAATAGCCTGGAAAATGCCCAGCCGCCAGTCACTTGAATTGAAAATCTAGACTGAGGAGAACTCACAATGTCTTCAAGTCATCAGAATGAGAGGTCATCTCTAAAGAAAGCAGGACAAAAACTTTGCTTTTAACTTGGGGAACACCCAAGAGTCCAGGCTCCTACATGCTCAGTGTGTAACTCTCTGTCTAAAAAATTGAAAGCGGAGTTTGTTTTTCTAGCTACTGAGCCTTTGTTATAACAAACTGAGAAAAAAAAAATATTTTAACTCCATTCCTAAATTGGGTTAAGCACCAATTATAAGTGGAAAAACTTCCCCAAATGAAAAACACTACAACTGAATTTTACCTTTAAATCTATTTTGATATTTCATTATAGGTTCTGGCAGCAAAAGATGCCGAGATAAGGAATCTGACAATGTAAATTTATTGTGCGCTGCGTACAGCAGCAAGGATGTTTTTCCTAAAAAATCCTTTTGCTGAAGTCCCAGTCTTGCTCAGATCTAAGTAGCTGCCCACATCATTTGATTTCCTACAGCAAGTTATTCTAAGCCCTTGCTCTCATTTCTGTTTGCTCTCTTCCCTTGTTTCTCCCTCTCCATCAGTAGGATTCCTGTTTCTTTTTTTCGCCAACTAGCTCTATGGCTAAGAGCCAGCCAGTAGAGTCTTATGGTCCTTTGTCCTGGCCTTGTATGAGGCAACTCAGAGTCAGGGTGAAGGTGTCCTATGACTTTGGAAAATAAAGCAGCAAATAGCTTCAAATTGAAAGTAACCTGCATGGGGCTCTGTTTACCTATTACTTAGGGAGGAAGCTCCTGGTGAGCAAGCAGATTCAGAGCTATCATTGTTGCCACATGATTCAAGGAAGAAATATGCAGCTTTCAAGATCAAAGTTGTTTTTTCCCCAAGGTTACCATTGCAACCATCTTTTTGCCCCTCTGATACCAAATTTAAAATTTTCAAATAACACTAGAGGAAGGCATACAATTTTTGTGGTTATCCAAAAGCTGCTTTTTTTTTTGAGTGACTTAAGAATTTTTTAGTCACTTTCCAGCTCTGAAAACCATGTGGCCGTGAACATGTACCCTTCCTCAGCTCAAGAAGACATTTAGAGCAAACTTACCTGCTTTCCAGGCTGTACCTCCTCCCCTCTACAGCCATCTGAAATTTTCCACTTTGACATTCTGACAGTCCTGCCTGAGGTGAATCATTCCGTCTGGACTGGACCACTGCAGGCAGCCTGGCAGTCTCCTTATCTTTAAGGTATGGGGCAGAATATAGATGAGAGAACCTGCTCTGGTAGCAGTAGTGATAGTAATAGTAAACACAAACTAGCCATTTTATGACAATAATAGCAGCTAGCAATTGTTGGGCTCGTTTTACATACTAAGTATTCTACGTACCTTATCTTATGCTTTACAGCAACCTATGAAGTGGGTGCTAGTACTAACCCAGTTTTTGGAAGAGGAGACTGAAGCATTGAGAAGGCTGTAAAACTTGTTTAAGATGGTGACTGGCTGAGCCAGGCTGCAAACTGAGGTTGTTTGACTTTCATAACCCATGCTTTCACTCCCTTTATAAATATTTACTTATGTGTATTCACATTGCTCTTTTAAAAAATTGAAGTATAATTGTTTTACAGTGTTGTTAGTTTCTGCTGTACACCAACGTGAATCAGCTATGTGTATACATATATCCACTCTTTTTGGGATTTGCTTCCCATTTAGGTCACCACGGAGCACTGAATAGAGTCCCCTGTGCTACACGGTGGCTCTCAAATCCTGTGGTTTTTATCTGTATATGTACCATCTTTCTCATGAGACTCCTGGAAGGCAGCTTGCATCCTCCTTCATTCTTTTATGCCTCATCAGAATGCTGTAACAATAAGTGAGCAAATAACTTCTTACTGGCATTCTTCTTAGGGAAAAGAATTCTCAAGTAAACTATTACTGAGTTGGTTACCTGAATTAGAATGAATTTTCCTCAATAGCAGGGTACATTCCACAGGCCTTCAGGTAACACTGAAGGTTCTGAAGGTTTTAAGCTGTTCCTCTTTGTCATTTCTTGACCCTACTTCTGAGTGCTTGAGTTGCCTGGTAGGGCTTCTGAATGTGAGAGAGATACACTGCTCACTTAGAAATCAGGTTAATGACTAATAAAGATTTTAGAGTCACTTCCAACTTGATAAGATCAGTATCCTAGAACTGAGTCATTTTGAAACATTAAATTTGTTTCACTGGCCTTTAGCCTCCTGCCTAGTTCCAATGGAGGCAGCAATGAATTCTCCGTAAATAGTGGCTTGTCATGTCTTGTTGCTTAATTGTGGGCCTTATGAAGAGCCAAGAATTTGTTAAGTGATTCACTGTGCTGTATTCCCCAAAGCTGCTGGGACAGTGTTTTACCTGAGCATCCCTAAAACTTTTTATGTGACTAAGTGATCAAGTGTATCTTGATGATGAGACAGTTGATGATTGTGGAGTGTTTATTTTAGACGTCTTAACAATTACATTTTCCAGGGTAGCTCAGTTATTAAATAATTGGGTTGTATTCAATGGAAAATAGGAAGATTCTTAATAGTGTAAATTTCTCTGAGATATTAAAAATAAAAGAATGCCACCAGCTGCCCACTCCTTTTTTAAAATGAGGTGCCACAGGGCACTTTGTTGTCTACTAGCTATGTGGGTCAAGAAGAAGCTCTGACTCCTATTTGGTCTTCACCTCTCATCTCATTCCGAAAAAAAGTGACAGTTTCTGATTTTAGTTCTCTTTTTCAATCATCTATCATTTTTCAAAGATGTCTTTCTGCCTGTCATCTTAGAAGAAAGTGTGCAAGGGGAGGAGAGGATGACATAAATGTAGGAACCACTTGGGATTACTTCCTCCCCCTTGCCCTGTTCACTGCTTCACCACTCATTCCCTTTCTGCTGTCCTGACTTTCTGTTTATAGGCAAGTAAATATATGAGCTATGGGATCACACTCTCTAGGTTTGAATTCATTGTGTGACTTTGTAGCCTGCGTTACAAGGTTGACATGAGAATTCACATAAAGTGCCTTTGGGCCGTGTAAGCTCCTAGTGAGTGGCCCCTAGATATTAGTTATGATCATTCTTTCCCTTTGAGGTTCTGGTTTCTTGGCCTACTATCTCTGCTCGTTCCACTGTATTTTACATAAGGTAGTCCTATTCATCTTCAAACAGTGTTATTTTGATCTTAATTTCAGCTGGTGAAGAATAAAGAAAACTTTCAGTGGTTTTCCCATGGCTATGAAATAAAATTCAAATTTCTCATTATGGTATTCAAGGTCTTCTCTAATATCACCTCAGTCCTTGGCTTTGACTGACACCTCATTCTTCTGTTACTTAGGATGCTTCAAGGTATAGCCATTAACAAGTACACTGGTGATTCTGATAAAGGTCGTCTACAGAATATTTTGAAAAATATTACTTTAGAGTCTACTCTATGCAATGCATGTTTTTATGTAGAGGTCTTATATCTCTAGATTTTAGTTGCCTCAAGGGCAAGAACTTAGTCTTTGAATCTGTGCAGAAAGAGAGTCAACATAACAGGCCTGAGATTGCTACTCTTAGAACGTTCTATTTGTGAGGTTAGCACCTAGGCATTTGGTTTTCAAAGTACTTAGTTAACAGACAGTTCATTGTGCCTAGAGTTTTGTACTAACAGTACAGTTTATGTTAGAATTCCTGCCTCCCTTCTGTGAGTCTGGAATTTTTTCGTGTGCTGGGCAAGGAGCACCTGCATGACCAGCCCCCTGTAGAAACCTCAGGCACCAAGCCTCTGAGGAGCTTCCCTCGGCAGATCATTGCGCTGTGTTGCAGTTTTTTCATGGCTGTGGTATGTGTTCTCTCATAGAAGGGAGAGAGCATAAGGAAGTCTACACCTGGAATCCTTCAGATTCTCCACAAGTTTTTTTCCCTTATGATCTGGCTGGGATCAGGTTTCTTACTGTAAGATATCTTAGATGTTAAGTACAACTAGAGGCTGAATTCTTTCAGTTCTTCAAGTCAGTGTTCAGATATAAGGGTGGTCTTGGGTACCCCTGACACAGTATCCCTTCTAAAACAATCTTTATAGCAAGTGCTCTGTAAATCTACTGTGATTGCCACAAGTCTCCAGAGCATTGCAGACGTTTACAAATTTTAACAATTTCTTCTTTTGGTACTATTTTCTATTTATTTTGGCTTTAAAAAAATTGTATCATTATATAATCAGATCAACATTTTTAGTATATGATAGTTATGAGGCATCCTTTTCACTTTTCACTGCTTATAAAGAATGGTTCTGAATTATGATTTTTCTCAGGGTATATGCCCAGAAGTGGGATTGCTGGGTCATATGACAGTTCTATTTTTAGTTTTTTTTTTTTTTTAAGGAACCTCCATACTGTTCTGCATAGTGGCTTTATCAATTTACATTCCCACCAACAGTGCAGGAGGGTTCCTTTTGTCCATACCCTCTCCAGCATTTATTGTTTGTAGATTTTTTAGAAAACTTTTTATTTTGTATTGGAGTATAGCCAAGTAACAAACAATGTTGTGATAGTTTCAGGTGAGGAGCGAAGGGACTTGTTTGTAGATTTTCTGATGATGGCCATTCTGACCAGTGTGAGGTGATACCTCCTTGTAGTTTTGATGGGGGGAGGGTGGGATTGAGAGCCAAGAAGGAAGGGATATATGAACACATATAGCTAATTCACTTTGTTGTACAACATTGTAAAGCAACTATACCCAATTTAAAAAAGGAATATGTGTGTGTGTGTGTGTGTGTGGTGTTTGTCGCTCAATCGTATCTGATGCTTTGTGACCCTATGGACTGTAGCTTGCCAGGCTCCTCTGTCCATGGAATTCTCTAGGCAAAAATACTGGAGTGGGTAGCCATTCCTTTCTCCAGGGGATCTTCCCAATCCAGGGATCAAACCTGGGTCTCCTGCATTGGAGGCAGACTCTTTACTGTCTGAGCCACCAGGGAAGCCCTTAAAAAAAAGAATAGTTCTGGTTTTATTTGTTACCTTTCCTTCACTAGATATCAAGCAAGATTTGATATTGCTGGACCAGTTCTTTTGGTCTTTTCTGATGCAGTTTCAAGGGAAAATGTAGAGGGAGAGAAGGGGTGAGGTTTGAGGACTGGATCTGGGAGAAGAGTTTTGGTAGGAGGATCTGAAGGAAAAAGGTAAATGAAAGAGCTTGTGTGATGTGAGGTAACCATGTGAGAAGGGAAGTTGTATGGGTTGTTGCTGTGGACTGAATCCCTTGGCCAGTATCTGAGAAATTAAAAAAGAGAATTTGTTGTTTTGAAATGACTTCTTGGTTGCTGAGTTGTTTTTCATTGAATCCTAAGACCCATCCTAAGACCAAATCCCATTCATAGTTCAAGTCTTAAATTTTGCATTGAATTTACTTGAGGATAAGAACCATACCATTTGTAGTTCTGAATTTAGCATGTGTAAATCCTTAAAAGATTTTTTGATATTGGCTGATTGTTTCATACACAAGCATTTATTAAATGCCTTTGGTTTGCCAGGCGTGAGATATGGGGGATACATAGAGGAGCAAAAAGGAAAACCTTGCCTACATCAGAGAGGGAAAGTTGCCTTGTATCCCTCATTTCCATTCCTGTGCAGTAAATACTAGTGGTAGAATGTGGGATCCCCTTTGCTGCACCCCATGGCATTTGGGATCTTAGTTCTCCAACTAGAGATTGAACCTGCACTTTCTGCATTGAAAGTGCAGAGTCTTAACCACTGGACCACCAGGGAAGTCCCCAAAGCATCTCCTTTGCCCACCATGGCATTGTTCCTGACTAGGCTCCACGATGTACAAGGGAAAAGAAACCTGGTCCTTACCTCTAGGTACCAACTAGAGACTTTGGAAAAAAGGTACATGGTATTTGTGATTGGGGAAGTAAGTCTCCAAGAGAAGGGCAGCCTGCTGTCTTTCTGAAATCTCTACAGGGTGCCTTTGCAGTCAAATTTTCTAAGGTCTAAGCTTTATACCTCAGCCTTTCAGTCAAGAAGTTTGACTGGTTGTGTTTCCTAGGTGAGGACTCATATTAATCAGCTAATGAGACTGATGTGCCAATGAGAGTGACATAGTAACTTGCAACAAAAAAGACCACAGTCCCAGAAATCAAAATACTCATCAGCCTGACCACCGCATTCTCTTCCAACAGACAGACCTTAAAGCAAACCAGTCAGTAACCAGGATGGATGAGCCCAGAACTGAAGCTTGAGGAGTCCCTTATATGACTTGTATAATCTGTGCTGGGCTAGAGTGGGAATTCACCTCTATAGAGTGACAGCTTTGGTCAAGAGAGTTAAAATCTGCTAATCAAGACTCCTTTTGAGCTGAAGAGAGCTTGGGCAGCACTTTCTGCATTTGCCTCTATGGCCTCACTTTCCTACAATTATATGAATGGCAGCCAGACTTTGTGTTGAGTCATCTTTTTAAAAAAAAAGATATGTGTGTTTTCAATTGTATTTTAAGGCAACTTCTGCTTGTTTGGGAGCCACTGACTAACTCTAAGTTGACAAAGCATATGTCTATTCTGATGAGTAATTTTTAAATAATTAATGAAGCTTAGAGGGGGATCTAATTCCCATTTTTGAGGTTTGGCAGAGGAGGGCCTCTCACAGTAGGCTTCATGCCTGTATTGGTGGAGGAACCAGTATACATGTTTCTGAATTTTATAACCTTGGATTTTAGTGGTTTATTTCTGTAAATAGTAGCACGGGTGAAGCAATTATAATTCATTTCCTCATTGTCTGATTACCAATTTCAGCTGTTTTTTACCTTTCTTTAGTTGCTGCTTACTTGATTTCCCCAGAATTAATCAGCATTAATAATTTTCACAAATATGTTGGCTCTTACTAACATTGTAGCACTCTCCACTAGCAAAACAGGCATCCAATGGTTAGAATCATAAATTCATGGACTGCTTATGAGTTTGCATTGTATGCTTATCAACACCTCATAGAATAAATGACTTCCCAAGGTCACACACCTAGTTAGTGGTAGAATTGGCATAATTTTGCAATTCCTATGATTTTTCATGTATCTTATTATTTTATTTGTATTATGTGTCAGTCTCTCTGATGGAAAATATGTGTTTATTGAGTTCAGGCCATTGTGTACTTTTGTACCCTGAGTGCCTGGCATATTGCCTAGGGATGAAAAAAGACTTGTATAAAGGATTAGATGATAATAATAAGAAAAAACTTAGGCTTTTTCTTGGGTCCTCATGAGGTTTCTCCTACTACCTCACATACAAAAAATTAAAGAGTGTATTCATTATTTATTCAGCACGTGTTATGCTCAAGGCAATCTGGTAGGTGCTGTACTGAACGAAGATGATAAAGACACAATCCTGTTCTAAAGATACAGAGATTGTAAGATTAAACCTACTCGTGACTGGAATGCAAGATAGAATTAATGTGCCCTAAAGGAGACACAACTGCATGACTAAAGCAAGTCAGAGAACAGAGCTATTGTGGGAGAATGAGAAGACTTCCCGGAGGAGGTGACTTGATCTGAATCTTGGAGGAGCATCTGAATTTCAGAGATAAAAATGAGCCAGTAGATTAGGAGAGCAAGGGAGCCATAGGAAAGAGGAAGGTGACTCGGTTCTGAAGAACTGTAAGAAGTCTCTCTTAGGTGTGATGTGTGAGGGGTGGTGTGTGGATGTCTAGGGGAGTGGGGCAAAGCAAGGACAGGAAGTTGGCTAAGTTCCCAAACAGCGTTACCTGTTTGGGACGGGCACTTGCCTCATCAACCTCTCTGGTTTTCAGATATGGGAGTGACGACCACATAGGTTGACAACACACGTAGGTTGTTGGGCAGCAGGAGGTGGGCTGCTCTGGAGGGGCAGGAGAATGAGGCAGTGAGGTAAGTTTGGGAGGAAACTGATGTAGCTCAGGAAGGAGTGAGTGAACCACGGGGATGGCAGCAGAGACAAAAAGGAAGGAGTAGTGTGTCAGCCTACGTGAACGACATGCCATGGGAAATGCAAGAGAAGGAAGAACCAAAGATGGAGATGCCATTAACGGTGTACATTTCGTACTTATCACAGCTGATTAAAATTTTCTGCATGAACACTGATCTTATTAGTCTGTGAGCTCCTGGAGGACAGGGCCTATGGGATCTGCATCTACTGAAATGAATACAGTGGATGCTTGGTAAATGTTTGTTGAATAAACAACTGGAAGTTAGGAGATTTGACTTGGTAATGGCAGCTGGGGTGTTGATGGAAATAACATGATTGTTTCAGGACATTCTGGAATTGGGGGATGTCTATTTTTCAGATGCAATTTCTAGAATTAGATGATAGAAAGAAGTGGGAAATGAGCTGATATTTAAGTGAGGACAAGATAAAAAGTGGAAAGAGATGATATACTTGAGTATAGAGAAAATATAGTAACTGCTGCTTTCAAGATGTCAGGTGAGATTGGATGGAGGACGCAGCACACAGGGCAGATGGGGAGGACTGGGGGGGGCTTGTGGGCTGTGGCAGTCGGTACGCCCTGCAGGGGCTGGGGAGCCTGGGGTTGAGTGTGCAGGCTCTGGAATCAGACTGCTTGAGTGCAAACTCGGGCTCCTCTACTGATTCATTATGCGGTTTCAGTGACCTCACTTTCTCTTGCCTCAATTTCCTCTTCTTCAAAATGAGGATAATAAAAATACGTGCATAAACACATATGCGCCACTCAGAACAGAGCCCAGAATGTAGCAAGCACTCCATAAGCACTAGTTACTCTTCTTGCTGGAGCCCACTGTGACCGCTTGTATGTATTATCCCTCTTAGTCCCTTAATAACCATGTAGGTGGCTGTAATAATTTTCGTTCCACAAATGAGGAAACCGAAGTGCAGAGAAGTTTCATAATTTGCTCACATTCACACAGCCATGTCGTGGTAAAGCTCACCTAAGACAGATTCTTCCTCAATCCATCAGACACCCAGGCTGGGGCACTTTCTGCTAAAAGGCACTAAAGCTACTGAGCTCTGCTGAGACCACTTGTGAGTACTTTCGATTTGATCAGGAGGTACTGGGGGCCTGTGGCAGACTTTGGGGCCGGGGAATAATGTGAGGAGCTCCCAGGCCCCAAGGTCTGCCACAGCCCCCTAATACCTCCTGAATCAAATCTAAAGTACTCACAAGTGGTCTCAGCAGAGCTCTTTAGGTTAGTGCATCTGCTGGAAAGATTCATCTGGCAACCCTGTAAAAGAGAGAAGGCAGGAAGACTGAGGTGCTAAGGATTCAGACCAGAGATGGCTGAGATGCCACGGGATGTGGCAAATGAGAGTTGAGCCGTGATGGCAGAACCAGCTGAATCTGTGTCTGAGGTACATGAGATGGACCTGATGGTATAGGATGCAAACTGACTAAAGAGGTAGGTGTGGGGGTGGAGCTTGGAGTTTCAACTTGCAAGTTTCAAACACGGGACTCTAAGAAAATATTAATACCATGTACGGTGATGAGGAAGTTGGGAGGAGAGCCACTTGAGTCACTGCCCCCTTCAGAAGTGGCTACAGAGAAGTGACTGGTAGAAGAAAATAGTGTCTGGGTGTCCCATCAGAGTGGGACACTTCATTACTTTTAGAGGCAGTTTGGTTCTGATGGGAACACCCTTGCTAGCCTCTACTTCACTGTCAACCCAGCTGGGCCTCCCTCCTTCTTTTAGGAAGAAAGCTGATGTGTTGTTCCTTTTTTCCCTGGAGTAGGATGTTTTCTGTACACAATTGGCACGTGACTCCCTTTGAAAAAGGAGGTTTACACCTCACGGGTAGTTCTTATCCATAGCAAGTGCAGTGATTTGCATTTGAGGAGTTAGGAAAATCACTTCTGTTGACTTCCTATTTTCTATTTCAGGCCTCTGAGCAGAGCTTCCCTTTTGAGTAGGGCCCAGCAGAAAACACGAAGCTGGAATTTTCTCCCGAAGGTGAACTAACGAAGGGGTAAGTAAGTTCGTGGTGTGAGATGTTTGCCTCCCTGCGCTGTCGAAGTTTGTCCTTCAGTTGCTCTTTGAGGAATGTTTCTGCTCTTTCCCTGCAGGTCAGTCCCAAACCTTTAGTGCACCTGGGCATGTGGGTGAGGGGATCAAAATGTGCTGCTCAGACTGAGCTCCTGACCGGATTTGGAGATGACACTAGCTTTTTCCTTTGACAGTTCCCGAGAATATTACATTTTGTGTTATCTTGTTCAGGCTTCCTGTCTGAACACTTCATTTTACTTGCTGGTGCGAAAAGGGGAAGGAAGCTGAACTTTTCAGTTTTTCCTCCCCTCCTCTCTCTTCTTTTCCTCTTTCTCTGTTCATAATTCAAAATTATGTTCACTTTATTACCTTATTGCTTCCTTCATAGCACCCTGTGAGGTGGCTGTTACAATCCCCATTTTATAGAAGGTGAGACTGAGGTTGTAGTGAATTGTACTGTCTTTGCCAAAGTTGTTCAGTTAATAACAGTTCTGAGCCGGAATCCTTGATCTTTTGTCTTCAGGTATCTCCTGATTTCTTTCCCCCCAAACCGCATTGCTTTTCTGGTAGTGGCTGTGGCCTGCAGGATGCTGACGGAAAGCAGAGGAAATGGTGGCTGTGAACCCTGGTGAATAAAACAGAAAATGTTAACTAAGGATATGGCCGTGCAGTTCTTCACGCATATGGGACTTTGGGTCTCTTTTTGTGTTACACACTTGAGAATGATGTGACCAAGGGAGTTGGGCATGTGAGGGGCGTAATTAAGAGAGGCAGGTGCAGGTGTCGTGGTGGTTCACATGTTGTACTCGGGTGATGAGAGTTCTTCTGTTGGTTGTTGGGCTGGGGATGGTATTTAATATAAGAAGATACTTTGATTTTCCCTGTTCCCCAAATCTTGGCAAGGCAGATGAGTAGGAGGGGAATCAGTTGTTAAGCTGGGGTTGATGGTGAGTATCTGGATTTTAACAGTGCTTCAGTTCTGGATGCAGAAAAAAAAGGGATTGGAAATTGTGGCTGATTAGAAGCTGGTAAGGTTGTTCTGGTGTCTTAGGAAGGTGTGTGAATTAGGACAGCGAGCAGAGCCTGTGGAAGCCTTGGCTGCCCGTCTTCCCTGGCACGTCTGTGGGTTAACCCTGCAGTGCCAGGGCTCTGGGAACATGTCTTTGATTTCAGAGTTGTCCTCAGGGCTATTCACATGACCAGGTTGTCCTGATAGATCGTAAACTCCAAGGGACCTTCTGCACCAGGGCTGGCAGATGTCCTCCTGACACGGACTATGAGCAGTGGCCAAGGCAGGCAGTGCCCTCTCTTCCTGAATCCAGCCCCTCCCCCCTCAGCCCCAGAGCAGAAGTGCCCACCCAGGGCAGTGGTCTGGGCACTGGCCTGGGGCCACTGCCCACGTGGCTGTGAGATCCTGACCATTCTCTTCCTGGGCAGTCACAGAGCAGGGAGTGAAAGAGGGCAACCAAATACTGTGGCAAGGAGGGACTGCCAAACATGGACCCAGCTCGCAGAAATCTCACTGGAGCAAGAGGTGCTCAGAGAGGAGGATCTGGGAAGGAAGCTCAGAAGCCTCAGTCCCTAAAAGCACCCTCAGGCTTGAATATGGTCCAGGTGTGGGGTTAGTGTTCCATGTAACTGACAGAAACGTGTGGGATGACGCGCAGAGGGGACCTGGGGGTAGATGATAAACGAGAACACAGTTTTGCAATTGACCAGAGGCTGTCTGGTCGCAGGCCACAGGCCTCTGGAGAGAGCTCCTGTCTCTGTGCATTATAGAAAAGCAGCCATGCCATCTGCTCTTAAAAAGCCCAGGACAGAATTTCTGTAAACTGGATTCTATTTTGAAGGCATGAAGGAATATGACCACTGAAAAGAACCTCATGGGAATTACTTTCAAAAAGCAGAGAATCATTTTAAGGAGTAGACACTGAACACCTTTTTTTTTTTTTTTTTTTACACTTCAGGATTTGAAGGATGGGTTTTATTTCAACAGAGAATTAGAGTAGAAGAGCAGTCATGAACAATGCAGTAATATGGGAAATTAAACAGTAAACAAAATAAAGGTCATGAATCAGCTAGAAGCCAAGTTTTACCTTGAGTATATAAAGTGTGTTGAGGCTATTAACTGCTTAGTTTTGAGTCCCTGAATGTTCATGCCTTTGCTCAAGGTAGGAGTCAGCATTTTGCCCAGGAAGGCAAAAGTTTATCTCGTACCTATGTGGAATGCTAAGCTCTTAACTGAGTGTAGCAGTTAACTTGGACTTCCCAGGTTCTGCTAGTGGTAAAGAACCTGCCAGCCAATGCAGGAGACATAAGAGACATGGGTTCAATCCCCGGGTTGGGAAGATACCCTGGAGGATGGAATGAAAACCTTATTTGTTGGCTACTTTTACTTTTGAAAGTTGGGAGAAATCATTTCATTAAACAGAATTTAAACAACATGGAAAAGTTACTTTCTTTGAGGAACTGTGCTTTTTTCAGGAAAGGCCTTCTCCAGCAGCGCTTTTCAAGATAGTTACAGAAGGACAATCCTTGCCAACAGAGACACTCGGCCTCTAAGTCTGGCTTTTGGAAAATGAGCATGTATTACTTTATTTTTTTTCTGAGCAGGACACTGTGAGCTCTGTCATGTACACTGTGAAAATAATTGGTGTTAGTACACTTTGTGCCAGAGTTCATGCTTGTTGAAAGGTGATTGGATTCAAACCAGCAGATTTAAAGGTCAGCTGGTTGTTCTTAAACAGTGCAGAGCTTTAACTCTTTCATTGTCATGGATTTTAAGCAAATGGCCATTTTAGGAAGGAGAGACTGCATACTTACTCAGAAAGTTTGAACTTTCTGACCTTTTTGTTCTTAAATTTTTTAAAGTTCTTAGGGCTTTCTTGAGGATGCAAAGGGTCTGAGAAATGCCTTCTTAGCTGGCATTTGGAAATGGGTGGGAAGAGAGACTTAGTTCTTTTTAAACTGCTAAATTTAGATCAGGACTCTAATAGGAGAGTGGACATCACATAAGCAGATGTCTAAATGTCAGGCTGAAAGGTCTCTTTTTTAGTAAGTTTTTCAAATTTGTTGGTAAGAGTTGGTAATAAACCTCTCTTTCTAATCTTCCCATCTTTGAGTGATTCTTTTATTTTTTAAGTTCTTTGAAAAGCTTGATGGAGAAGCCACAATCTAATTATCAATATTTAACCCAGCTGTTTGATTTTAGCTCCATTTCTCAAGTGGGCTTTGGGATTTTGATGACTTTTTTTTCCTTAGTAGTTTTGGATGCATAGGTTAAATGGTTTATTTTGTTGCTCTTCCAAATACCTTCTGCCTATCAGTCTTTTTCCTGGGTTTCCCCAAATAAGGTAGGGGACTGACCTGTCTCAAATCAGTAGGGTGAATTGTAGTCAGCTGATGTTAAGGCTTCTTGTCTTTTTTCAGATTAGTGTCCTGATGAGTCCTGAGAAATTGTTCAACATTTCATTATGAGGGTCCTAGTTTGGAAGTTACAAAAGCAGTATCTTTCTTAAAGGGAAAAGTGTCCTCTCTGGGATTAACACTGGACATTTCCACATATGCCACACAAAAGTTGACAAATGAAGCTGCTGGAGTCCAAGCATCTATCTACCTCGAGTGTGTGTGAACTCATAGTGGTAACAAAAGGCAAACTAAAGTGACCCTGAAAAATCACTGAGTCCCTCTTTGTCAAGAAGATACTTAATATTCTCTTCTTTCTTGGTTCCTTCAAAGTTCACTCTTAGTTCCTTTCTAAGTTCGCCACATCTTTTCATCTGTGAGACTGTGCCAATTGCTTAAAAACTCTGTGTCTCATTTACCTTGCCTGCAAAATGGGGAAAACATTACCTACCTCAGTGTTACTGTGAAAATTTAATGAGTTGATTCATGTAAGATGCTTGGAACAATGCCTGGCATAAAACAGATGCTCAACAAATATTGTCTTATTATTATCATTATTTTATTTTTTGCTGTAATTCTATCTCTTTCACCAATTGCTGTGCCATATGGAAATGTTTGCTCTGGTTGAGGATTCTTCTGGTTGAAATTGTGCAAGCCCAAGAGTTCAGGTCAAGCTGCTCTCCGTGTCACGTTTTAATAGCCTAATGTTTTTTTGCTTAAACCCCAGCTGAGGTTGGCTGGGAGACATCCTGTGGAAGATGGTGGTCCTAAAGCAGAGAGCTGGGGCAACAAATTGCTAGGGAGGTTCTTGAGGGAAGAGATGGAGAGCCAGACTTGGTGACAGTTCAGCCACTGAGGGAGACGCTAGAAGACCAAAGTAGGTAAAAAGCAGAAGTGCAGCTCCGGAGTATTTTCAGAAAAGGGCCAGGAGACGGGAGCCACGAGGAGGCCCAGGAAATACCTCCTCAGACAGCTGCCCTGGATCTTCACTCACCGCCTCTGCAGCACCTAGTCCCCTTCTAATATGCTCCCCGAGCCTCTGATATCCTTCCGGGCTAACACTCAGTTGTCCTTTACATTCTTTTTCAAAGACACTGTGTTCTGGCTACCTGCCTTACCCTGTTGTTCTCATGTTTTTCCTCAATTAGCTCATGCATAGCCTCCAGTTTTCACCATTAACTCTCATTCAATTCTGTTCTATCACAAAGTATTCTCAAATCTAAGGTTTATGTCTAAGCTAAAAGGAAAATGACATAGCCACAAAATACTTGCCATGGTAAGTACCAGGCATTATACCTTGTAATGAGACTTGCAATTCTGTTGGAAAATAGTTCCCAGAGCATGGTTTTTCAAATATTTTTGACTGTAGTCAACAATAAGAAAGGTTTTACATTATAGTCTCCATACATATGTACATATATCTGTGTGTGCATACATGTGTGCATAACTTAAGTAAAATTGTCATGAAATGATGCTTAATCTTGACAGTTTCTATCTCATTAAATTAAGGCTGTTTGTAACCCACTAAGCTATAACCTGTGATTTTAAAAACCTTAATCTGGAGTATTATCCATTATCCAGTGATTGCCTTTTGAGCCTTTACATGTTATCCATATATCATACTTGAAAGATGATTGTGGCCATCTGTTACATTTTCAGGAAGTTTTTCTTAAATGAAAAAGGAAATTCAGGTCAAGAATAGCATATTATCTGTAAAACATAATTTATCCTTCCCCTTATACTCTTTCCTAATAATCATTCTCCCTTAATTCCCCCTAAGAAATGACTTTACTAATTTCTAATGCCATACATTAGTAATTTAGAAAATGTTTTTGAGAGAAATTAAAGAAAATCCAAATAAATGGAGGACTATACTGTGCTCATGGATGGAAAGATTCTATGTAGGTATAGATACCTGTGTGTCATGGGGTGGTCAGTTCTTCCATTAAAAAGGTCAGTGCTATCACAAAATGACAGCAGCCTTTATTTTCTTAATGGAGAGTCACATTCTTATTTTAAAATTTATATGGAAATGAAGTTAGCTAAGAGTAGTCAATAGAATCCTAAAGAAAAAGACTGAGGAGTAAGGCTCCCCTTATGTATTGATTCTTATAAAGTATGGTAAATAAGACATTGTGGTATTGATATAAAGATGGAAACTACTCTGCATTGGGAGCTTGGAGTCTTAGCCACTGGAACACCAGAGAAGTTCTGCATTAGTTTTATCATCTGTAAAATGGGGTCAATAATTTCTACTTTAAAATGCTGTTTTTAAGAATAAAATTAAAAAAAGAATCAATGGGGTGAGAAATGAGTTAGTATTGTGATATATGTTGTTGTTCAGTTGCTGTCATGTCCAATTCTTTGTGACCCCATGAACTGTAGCATGCCAGCATTCCCTGTTCTTCACTATCTCCCTGAGTTTGCTCAAACTCATGTCCATTGAGTCAGTGATGCCATCCAACCATCTCATCCTCTGTCATCCCCTTCTCCTCTTGCCCTCCATCTTTCCCAGTATCAGGGTCTTTTTCAGTGAACTGGCTCTTTGCATCAGGTGGCTGGAGCTTCAGTTTCATCACCTTTCCTTCAAATGAATATTCAAAGTTGATTTTATTTATGATTTACTGGTTTGATCTCCTTGCTGTCCAAGGGACTCTCAAGTGTCTTCTCCAACACCACAGTTCAAAAGCATCAATTCTTTGGCACTCAGCCTTCTTTATGGTCCAACTCTCACATCTGTACATGACTACTGAAAAAACCATAGCTTTGACTGTATGGATCTTTGTTGGCAAAGTGATCTCTGCTTTTTAATACACTGCCTAGATTTGTCATAGCTACTCTTCCAAAGGAGCATTGATTTTGGAGCCCAAGAAAGTGAAATCTGACACTGTTTCCACTTCTGTTTGCCATGAAGTGATAGGATCAGATGCCTTTGTTTTTTGAATGTTGAAGCTTTTTCACCTTTTTCTTCTCTTTCACCTTCATCAAGAGGCTCTTCAGTTCCTCTTCACTTTCTGCCATTGAAGTGGTATTATCTACATATCGGAGGTTGTTGATATTTCTCCCAGCATCCTTGATACCAGCTTGTGAGTCATCCAACCCAGCATTTCATATGATGTACTTTGCATATAAGGTGTCACCCTGCTTATTTAATTTATATCATGATATATGTTGCATCCATTATTGTTATTATTCTTTAATTTATATAGTATAATATTGCTGCTGTCTTTGTTCATAGAACAGTATATTGTATTGGGGGAGGATATCTGGTAGGAGAGTGATTCTTTATGAAATAAATAATTTAAAATAACTTACTACTTTTTTTGGATTTTATAAAGGTATATACTTGGTGGACATGTAAGCCAATGGCATATAATAAATTCTGCATTCTTAATTAAACTAGTATGATGGTTAATTTTGTGTGTCATCTTGACTGGATTGCAGAGTGCCCAGATATTTGGCTAAACCTTATTTCTGGGTGTGTATGACAGGGTGTTTCCAGCTGAGATGAACACTGAAATTGGTAGACGGAGTAAAGCAGATTGCTTTCTGCAATGAGGGTGGCCACCATCCAATCTGCTGATGCTTGAGTAGAACAAAAAAGTGGAGGAAGGAAGATCGACTCTGCCTGACTGTTTAAGCTGAAACATCAGGTTTTTGTCCTTTGCTGAGGCTTACACCATTGACCCTCCAGTTCTCAGAACTATGCCACTGGCTTCCTGGGCCTCTGACTTGTTGGACTTCTCAGTTTCCATAATTTCATGAACCAATTCCTTGTAATATATCCTGTTATAACCAACATCTGTTGATTCTGCTTCTGTGGAGAACCCTAATACCATAAGCATTTATTCAATCTCTAACAAGATGATGTCTGCCTTCTTGTTCCAGCTCTCAACAAGTATCCTTTTCTTGATATATCTAATGTTGTATTTTGCTTTTTGATGGTAATTTTACTGTGTACAATGACCCCCAAATATAGTGCTGAATTGCTGTCTAGTGTTCTCAAACACAAGGAGTCTGTAATGTGCCTTGCAGAAGAAACATGTGTGTTAGATGAGCTTTATTCAGGCCTGAGCTTTGGTGCTATTGGCTATAGCATTTCAATGCTAATGAATTAACAATATATGTTAATTAAGGTGTCTTTAAACAACCACACACATAAAATAAGATCATGTGTTGACTGGCTGATGAAAATGTTATGACCAGAGACTCATAAGAACCTATCTTCCCTCTAAGAATAATTGTTCAGTATTTACTATTTCAGTGTTTCCACTGAACTTTGTAGAACATAACTACTATGAATAACAAGAATCAAATGTATAAAAACATTTTGTTTAAGCTGAAAAGATGGCCAATGAATGTGTACTTTTACACATTTTTTAGATTTATAGTCAACCCAAACAAAGTGGGACTACTCTTATCTAGTCTTGGAAGACACCCTTTTCTGTTTTGCTTAGATGGGTTTATTTTAACAGATGTTTCCTGGGGGATGTATTAAATAAGTCAGGCGCAGTTGAGTCAGACCCAACCTTGTACTGCACTGGCGCTCCCAATCTACCATGGAAGGCCATCAGAATTGTGAAATCAACAGTATTGACATAACTTTGTATTCATGGAGCGGACGTCACACAGAGTCAGATGTTGGGTTTCTTGATGTTCTGACCATAAAGAAACCCAGCCTAGATACAGAATACAACCACAGACTGTCCACAGAGTAGGGATCTTAATGATGTGTCAGTGAAGGTTGGTCTTATCTTAAGCTCCAGAAAAGATCCTAGAGGCTTAGTATGTGATAAGGACCTAAGCATGTTTAGATGAAGTACTGAGTCAGAAACCAGGTCCCATGGCTCAGATTGAGTCCTTTCCCACTAAACCATGGATGTTCTATGTTTTTAAATGGTTATTGAGCCTAGGCTTACAAATGAGCTTGTCTTCCAGAAATTCTCCTTAGGTTTAATGTTTAGAAGTGAGTCTAAGACTGTTCAGATATGAGCTCTGAGAGGCCTATTTGCTGTATTTGAGCATTTTTAAAATTGAGTTTTCTGTTTTTCAGCTGATTCTCAAAGGAGTTCATGATTCTGAAAAAGTGTAAGAACTTATATGCATATTCAGAAGTTTACTTTGTACCGTAAGTAGTAAACTGAATTAGGGGTAATAGTGCGTTTGACATAGTATTTTGTGATATCAATTTACTAGAGAATTTTTTATGTTAAGAAAATGTTAATTGTCGACTAGGGTGTGGCAAAACAAACCAACCTAGGGCAGTGTATATTAGTACAAGATTTCTGAAAAGACATTTGGAAGCTTTTGAACCAGGTACCAAATTTAACCTTCACAATTCTACTCTAAGGAAGTAATTAGGAACTCAGGAAAAAGTACTATGTATGAAGCATTATCCTTCAGAATATACAAACTAAGAATCAAAGTAAATGTTTAAAAGTTGTTGATTTCATTAAGATGGCTTGTCTATGGCAAGATACCATGTAAAAAAAAAGTCACAGTGTATATAGTGTGATCATAATTTGCAAATATGTGACCAGAAGAATGTATATTAACAGAAGTTATCTCCTTGGTACAGCTGCTTCTTTTCTTTCTTCTTCTCCTTTTTTTTGTTTATTTTTCAAATTCTCTAAATGACTCTATATTTTATAACCTGAAAAAAATATTAAATAATATTTTGCCCATTTGCACTTTGATTTACCCAAGGGAAGTTTTTGCCCATTTCTCTTAGTGTCCACAATCTATTGCTGATTCATGTCAATGTATGACAAAACCCACTGAAAAAAAAAATAATAAATAAAAACCAAAAAAACCCAAAAAAACCCAAAAAGTCTCATCACTGGTTTTGGCTGAAAGTTCAAATGGAAACTCAGTTATTTCACGTTTGTTCAATTACAGGCCGCTTTTCTTTCCTTGGTGTCATTTCAGACTAAACTTTTGTACTTATACCCCTTTCCACTTCTTGCCTCTCTCCTCTTCTTCTTGTTCTTTCACTGATCTTTAAAAAAGAAATTTAAATACTACCTGCTTTTCTTTGGCAACCTCAACCTTTTTCTCCTATTTGTACTATTTAGTTTCAGATATTCATGTGATCCTTCTTTCTTTTTTTTATTTTTATTTTTTCTTATTTATTTTTATTGAAGTATAGTTGACTTACAGGCTTTGCTTGTGGCTCAGCTGGTAAAGAATCTGCCTGCAATGTGGGAGACCTGGGTTTGATCCCTGGGTTGGGAAAGAATCTGGCTGCAATGCAGGAGACCTGAGTTCGATACCTGGGTTGGGAAGAGCCCCTGAGGAAGGGAAAGGCTGCCCACTCCAGTATTCTGGCCTAGAGAAATCCATGGACTGTATAGTCCATGGGATCGCAAAGAGTCGGACACGACTAAGTGACTTTCACTTTCACTTTCAGAGTTGACTTATAATGCTGTTAATTCCTGTGATACAGCAAAGTGATTCAGTTATATGTATGTGTATATATATGTATCTATATATATTCATTTTAAAATATTCTTTTCCACTGTGGTTTATCATGCTCATGCTCAGTTGCTCAGTCATATCTGACTCTCTGGGACCCCTGTAGCCCCTCAGGGATTATCTGTCCATGGGATTATCCTGGCAAGAATACTGGAGTGGGTTGCCATTTCCTCCTCTGGGGATCTTTCCGACCCAGGGATCTAACCCATGTTTCTTGCGTCTCCTGCCCTGGCAGGCAGATTCTTTACCACTGTGCCACCTAGGAAGCTCCCATGGCTTATCATAGGATTTGTTAAATTGGAGGATAATTGCTTTATAATAGTGTGTGAGTTTCTGCTGTATAATGGTGTAAATCAGCTATAAGTGTACATACATCCCCGCCCTTTTGGGCCCCACTCCCGCTACCTCCATCCCACCCCTCTCTGTCGTCATAGGGCACCACGCTGAGCTCCCTGTGATGTAGAGCAGCTTCCCACTAGCCATCTGGTTTATGTATAGCAGTGTATGTATGTCAGTGCTACTTTCTTAATCCATCCTGCCTCCTCCTTCCCCTGCTGTGTCCACCAGTCCATCCTCTTATGTCTGTATCTCTATTCCTGCCCCGTACATTGGTTCATCAGTACCACTTTTCTAGATTCCACATATATGCCTTAATATATGATATTTGCTTTTCTCTTTCTGACTTAACTTCACTCTGTATGACAGACTCTAGGTTCATCCACGTTACTCTAAATGATCCAATTTTATTCCTTTTTACGATAGAGTAATATTCCATCGTATGTATATACCACAACTTCTTTATCTATTCCTCTGTCAGTGGACATCTAGGTTACTTCCATGTCCTGGCTGTTGTCATTAGTGCTGCGATGAACTTTGGTGTACACGTGTCCTTTTGAATTCTGGTGACCCTTGTTTCTTTACCCCTGTTTTTCCTTTTGGAAGTCAGAAGCAGCATTCATGGAATACTCTTCCGAACCTCAGAGCCTCAGAAGTTCTTTTGTGTTGTGCTGTGTGCTCAGTCGCTCAGTCATGTCCGACTCTTGATGACTCCATGGACTGTGGCCTGCCAGGCTCCTCTGTTCATGGGATTCTCCAGGCGAGAATACCGGAGTGGGTTGCCATTCCCTTCTCCAGGAGATCTTCCTGACCCACGGATTGAACTGGGGTCTCCTGCATTGCAGGCAGATTCTCTACTGTCTGAGCCATCAGGGAAGCCCAGTACTTTGTGTTAATTTTTACATTTATTACTTTTGGGGATTTCACAAGTATCTTCCTGCTGTGTCTGAAGCAGGTGTGACAGGTGTTCATGTTTCCTTGCATGTGTACATGTGTGTGCTTGTGTGTATGTGTGCACATATGTACAAGAGCACGTGCAGATATGGGATGGTCAGGTCGGGAACTGTGTCCAGACTGTACGCAAAGAGCAGGAATATCCTAATCCACTCTGGTATCAGTAGGCTCACATCTGTACTTGGAAAGCTTTGGTGAATATGATGCAAACTGGGTTGGTTGTGTGCTCCAGCCAGCTGATACCAGGCTGTTCTGGAGCCATGTAGGTGACTTTTAATCTCTCCCAGAGCTTGTCAACTAGCAAAGAGATATGTATATTAGAAAAGATGGTAGAACTTGATTTATAAATGTGTGAATGCAGGGCTGAATTAAAATGACACCTCAAGGAAGTGGCTCAGGACAAAATCAGGATACTCTTTGAGTCAAAAATCAAGCCTAGGATTTATAGGATAAACATTTTTACATGTAAATTGGAATTCAAAGTAGATATTTGTAATTGAAGTACTATGTGTGTTTTATTTTCATAAATCTAAGGTCTGGCTTTGAAATTCGCTCCAAGGTAGGTCCATCAGCATCAGGCCTTGAAAATTTGCCTGATAAGTCAAACCTATGATGAAAAGAACCAGGCAAATGAGATACTGGCTTGTAGTGTGCAAATCCCATGGCTGTACTATAAAGCACTCAGTGTCTCCTAGCAGAGAAAAATGTACCTTGACGTGCTTCCTGGGATTGACAGCTCTTCATCCTTCAATCTAAAGAGAGTTGGGTGGGGAAAGGATAGATAGCCAGGGAGATGAATGATTTATTTATTTATTTATTTATTGAATGATTTATTTTAATATTATTTCCTTTAAGCCCAGTTACATGGGTGAAAATTGGATTATGTGAAATTTACATGGTTAGAAATAAGCATGCAAATGACATGAAATTCCTAAATGCATCAAAATATCAGAGAATGAGCCGTATTGTACGCAGAGAGTGAGGAAGAGTGCTAGTGCCATAGGTGGCCCTGGCCATGACTGACTGGGCTTTGAACAATGTGAAAAAGTTGATCTTTTCCCTGGCTGCCTCAGTCTCCGCTTTCTATGCCATCTTACCATATTTCCTTCCTCTCTCTCCTTATAGTTATAAACATCCCCTTCACAAGAAATGTTCACTTTCTGGGATGACCAATCAAGTACATCTTTGTGCACATGATGTGAGATTTATATTAATTCCATTTGGGCATTTGAATTTGACATTGCAGATGTTGTGGAATAAGCTGTATGTTTCCTACAGAGCAGACTGATGAGCATTGCATGCTTTTGTTCGGTTTAGGTGAGCTCTCCTGTTGGCAGTCTGTGTGATATTGGAAATCTGACTTCTTATTTAAACATGTTCCCCCTTTTTTGCTTGTCATGATAAATATTAACTTTTAAGTTAAAGTCCCTACATCAACTGAAATGTCAAATAAATTTGAAAAAGAAGATGCAGCTTTTGGGAAAAGATGGTGGAAATAATTCTATTCCAGGTTTAAAACTTGTTGAAGCTGATCTAAATACAGATTCAGGCTGTATTTGGAGCATTTTGCTTTGGCATCTCCATTTAAATGTGGAGGAGGCTGTTTTAGAACCTCCTCTTCTTTTTTCAGAGAGAATGAAACTGCCTGAGGGACAGTACAGAGCCTTTGTGAGGGCCAGGATAAAGTCTCAAAGTTGCTGGGCCACACCATGTCCCACAAACAGCAGATGCCATAGAACTGCTTTTTAAAAAATCCTGCCTTTCACATGTCATGCTAAAAATACAGACCTAAAAAGACCTGAAAAACTTGAAAGAACTAGACAAGCAAGTAGTTGCTTTTGGTAGTTATACCAAAAGCAATATGCAAGGTCATGGAAGTAACGCAACAAACAAACAAGAATGCTCTGTATAGAGTAAGACATATTAGAGCTTTCTAAAGTTCCAAAGCAGCTTTTGTAATGTATTCAGAACAGAAGAATGGAATCATAAAACTGGAGAGTCCCTAAGAGACTGAAAAAGCCCATAGAAAATGATTCAATAACATTGGTGGGTCTGATAGAATGCTCATATGCCCCTAGACTTCTCATCTCTTTTTCTCCCTCTTGAAATTCACCTTAGGGGAACATTATGTGGATTTCTACCTGGCCAACTCAAACTTGGTCCTCTGGTTTTCTAGCTATCTGCATATCTTATAGATATCTTCTTCAGTTGCTTATTATGTGGCTTATCACTTGGACTAGACTCAAAGCTTTAAGGTCAAGAAACCTGTCTTTTGTGTCTTTGGAATTTCCTCTATAGCTTGAGTATGACAGTTGTGTCCGCAGATGGTGTATAATGAATGTTCCCTAACTCACTGGATACTTCCAGATTGAAAAAAAGTTATTCAATTTTTCTTCTATTATTAATATGTGTGTGCCATATTCTGAAATAGCTGTGAAAGACCAGATAAGAGAAAGGCTAGAGGAACAAGTTGCAGACGCAATAGTGAGAATGCAAAAGATCTTTAAAAATGTCTTGAGATAAATAATAAAGATGGTAAAAGTAATAATGATATAACAACTTTCCATTTCTGTTGCACTTGATTCTTCTGAAAGCACTTTCAGATAATAAAGAAGAGTGAGATAAAGGTAGTAATAGAAATACATGCAAGGAAAATAGTAAGGAAATGCAGAGATAAAAAAGCAAAACAACAAGAGAAAGGCAACGAAAATAAAGCCAAAAATAAAGAAATGGAAGGAGAATTTACTAAGAAACTGGTGCAGTTGTTGGCTAAATTACCCACTGACAGAGTGTCAAATATTTAAAATGTTGGTATTCTTTGAGCAGGTAGAGTGTGCCATCCAGATCACAGCATGTTTTCACTTGTGTTCTACCAGACAGTGGGAGAGGGAGTGCCCTGGACTCGCTAATGCTCTCCATTTTTTTAATAAAAATTAATTTCTATTAGAGTATAGTTGCTTTACAATGTCACGTTAGTTTCTACTATACAGCAAAGTGGATAGCTATACATATACATATATGCCCTCTTCTTTGGACTTCCTTCCCATTTAGATTACCACAGAGCAGTGCGTAGGGTATTCTGAGCTCTATAGTAGGTTCTTATTGTTGTTCAGTTGCTTAGTCATGTCTGACTCTGTGACTCCATGGACTGCAGAATGCCAGGCTTCCCTGTCCTTCACCATCTCCGAAAACTTGCTCGAACTCAATGTCCATCGGGTTGATGATGCTATCCAACCATCTCATCCTCTGTTGTCCCCTTCTCCTCCTGCCTTCGATCTTGCCCAGCATCAGGGTCTTTGTAATGAGTTGGCTCTTGGCATCAGGTGACCAAAGTATGTGGATCTTCAGCTTCAGCATCAGTGCTTCCAATGAATATTCAGAATTGATTTCCTTTAGGATTGACCGGTTGGATCTCCTTGCAGTACAAAGAACTCTCAAGAATCTTCTCCAACACCACAGTTCAAAAGCATCAATTCTTTGGCACTCAGTTTTCTGTATAGTCCAATTTTCACATACATTGCATGACTACTGGAAAAACCATAGCTTTGACTAGATGGACCTTTGTTGGTAAAGTTATGTCTCTGCTTTTTAATATGCTGTCTAGGTTTGTCATAGCTTTTCTTCCAAGGAGCAAGTGTCTTTTAATTTCATGGCTGCAGTCACCATCTGCAGTGACTTTGGAGGCCAAGAAAAGAGTCTGTCACTGTTGCCATTGTTTCCCCATCTGTTTGCCATGAAGCGATGGGGCCGGATGCCACAATCTTAGTTTTATACACAGTGTTGTATATATGTCTGTCTCAATTTCACAGTTCATCCTATGTTTGTTCTCTATGTCTGTGTCTCTGTTTTGCAAATAAGATCATCTATACCATTTTTCTAGATTCCACATTTATGCATTAATATATGACATTTGTTTTTCTCTTTCTGACTTACTTCACTCTGTGTGACAGACTCTAGGTCCATCCGCATCTGCATAAATGACTCAATTTTGTTCCTTTCTATGACTGAGCAATATTCTATTGTATATATGTACTACATTTTTAAAAACTTTTAATTTTGTATTAGAATATAATTGATTAACAGTGTTGTGGTAGCTGTACCACATCTTCTTTGTCTTCTTATGTTGAAGAACATTTAGGTTGCTTTCCACGTCCTGGCTGTTGTAAATAGTGCTGCTGTGTACATTGGGGTGCATGTGTCTTTATAAATTACATTTTTCTCTGGGTATATGCCCAGTAGTGGGTTTTCTGGGTCATATGGTAGTTCTGTTTTTAGCTTTTTATGGAGCCTCTGTACTGTTCTCTGTAGTGACTGTATCAATTTACATTCCCACCAACAGTGCAAGAAGGTTCCCTTGCCAGCATTTATTGTCTGTAGATTTTTTGATGATGGCCATTCTGACCTGTGTGAGGTTATACCTCATTGAAGTTTTGGTTTGCATTTCTCTAATAATTAGTGATGTTGAGCATCTTTTCATGTGTTTATTGGCCATCTGTGTGTCTTCTTTAGAGAAATGTCTATTTAGATCTTCTTTTGCCCATTTTTTGATTGGCTTTTTTTATTTTTTTTTTAATATATTGAGCTGCATGAACTGTTTGCATATTTTGGAGATTAGTTCTTTGTCAGTTGCTTCATTTGCAAATATTTTCTCCTATTCTGAGGGTTGTTTTCTCGTCTTGCTTATGGTTTCTTTTGTTGTGCAAAGGCTTTTAAGTTTAATTAGGCCCCATTTGTTAATTTTTGTTTTTCATTACTCTAGGAGGTGGTTCAGAAAAGATCCTACTGTGATTTATGTCAGAGAGTGCTCTGCCTGTGTTTTCCTCTAATAAGAGTTTTATAGTGTCTGGCCATACATTCAAGTCTTTAATACATTTTGAGTTTCTTTTTGTGTATGGTGTTAGAGAATGTTCTAATTTCATTCTTTTACATGCAGCTTTCCTTTTTTCCCAGCATCACATATTGAAGGGACTATCTTTTGTCCACTGTATGTTCTTGCCTCCTTTGTCATAGATTAGGTGAGCATATGTACGTGGGTTTATCTCTGGGTTTTCTATTCTGATCAGTTGATGTATATTTCTGTTTTTATGCCAGTACCATCTTCACTCTTGTTCACTAGGGTTTTTTATTGATTATAGTCTGGCATTCTGTACTCCAGACATTCTGTCTACATCATTAAAAAGATGCAGACGTGTGAGTGATACTCAACCTCAGTAGCTCATTTCAGTGATTTCACAGAAGCTCATGTATGCTTGCTGTGGAGAGTACCGTCGATTTCTGATCCTGTTGTAAGGTTCTGAAAACTTCTCAAGCTCAGGAGGCAGGTCTTACATTACTGTCAATAGTACTGAATGTGGTAACTTATTATAAAGTAGTTCCAAGAAGATGACATCCCAATTATATTCTAGAACTGACCAGAGGCCACAAAAGGTCCTAAAATGACCTTTATTATTGCTTTGGAGGGATAAGCTACATATTTTAAAAGATATTTCAGTAAGGTGACCTACTTGCATTTTGATAGTGGCAAGCTTCTCTACTTCGGGGTCTGTTTTGTTCAGATATTATATTAACTTTAGTTGAAGGGCATATGACCCACACCAAAGTGTCAAAATTAGTATATTTTTAAGAGAAAGTCAGAATGAAAGATAAGAGTGATGGCCAAAGATAAAACTCATCAAATCCTTGGAAAGTTTTCTCACATTCAAATGAAAAAAGAGATCAGATCTTTCTTCCTTTGGGAACACTAACATGGAGACTGACTTTTAATTGCTTTCTATGCTGTTGAAAGCACAGATCAACTATTTTCAGGATTCAGAGATAAATACCCATGTTCTGGTAATAATTTGACTTCTCACACTTAAGGTTTTGAAACCATAGAGAGCTCTTTCCTTTGTTGGGTTGAAGACCTGGTAGGGTTTTGGTCCTTGCTCTGGCCTAATTACTTAATCTCTTTTGGCCTCAATTCCCTCAATTGTAAAGGGGAATAATTATATCTGTCCTTTATTATAATGATAATTTTCATTTCTAAATGTCTACCATGTGTCAGATACCGTGCTGTGCCTTTGGCAAAGGTTACCTTTAAATCTCTCATCAATTCTGCAAGGAAGGAATAATTATCACTCATGTTTTGCAGTTGAGAAAGCCAAGGCTTAGATTCCTCAGGAGCCTGCCTGAGGTCACACAGCTAAGAGGTGGCAAAGTCAGGATAGAAACCTTCATGTGTGTGGACAAAAGCCCCTTCTCAGTCCTCCATGAGACTTCAAATTCATTTAAAATGCACATTTAGGGATATATTTGGAGAATAGAAAAGTTCTTTGTAGATGCATGTTCTTATTACCATTATCATCCTGATGAATATAAATCAGTCAATGTGTATTTATTGAATTCCTTACAGGAATGATTCCCTGGTAGCTCAGATGGTAAAGAGTCTGCCTGAAATGTAGCAGACCTGGGTTTGAGCCCTGGGTCAGGAAGATCCCCTGGAGAAGGAAATGGCAACCACCCACTCCAGTATTCTTGTCTGGAAAATTCCATGGATGAAGGAGCCTAGCAGGTTACAGTCCATTGGGTTGCAAAAAGTCAGACACGACTGAGTGACTAACACTTTCACTTTGCAGGAAGTTAGTACTGAATCAGATACCATTTTGGATACTCTATGGAATTATGTATTTCCCCCAATGTAGTGTTATGTAAGGTGTATTATAATAACTAAATGTTAAAATAGTTCTGAGTGATATCGCTTTCACTCTGGGAATCAGGTATTAGTTTCTTTTGGATTTTTTTTTGGAGAAAAAAGAAAAGAAGCAAGTATGCTAATCTAAATTGAGTGACTGTTTCAGGAAACAAAAAACAGCTGCGTGTAGTCCAACCTTCAGAGTCAACAAATAAAGGCCCCAGGAACCCTGAAAGCTGATCAGGAAAGCTCCAAAGGAGATGAGAGAAATATACTATAGGGATTAGCAAATTTCTGCTGAAAAATTCATGTGTTCACAAATGTGCTGGACCAACATAGCTTCCGTTGTCTGGTTCTTTGTTTGTTTTGAGTCTTTAATGACCAGTAGGGCTGTTGAAACTTAGTCAAAGAGTCTATCCTTGATTTGGAGATATCAGACTTCTGTGAAAAAGATGGCTGGGAATCCACTCAGCTCTCCTAAAATAAGCACAAAGTTTTGGAAAGAATTTTCTCTTGTGGGAAACATCCTATTCCCAAAGAAGGCCGTCAGCACGAGATGGCTGTTTTTCCAGGGACGAACGAGGGGAACCAGTTGGTTCAGCAGCCATGAATCAATCTTTAAAACAGGTTAACAGGACAGACTCCTCTGTCCTTCTTCCTTGATCTTTTTGGAAGAACTGCTTAAACTTAAAATGAAAGTTCACAAAATTGTGCAGAAGAATCAGGCAAGTGTAGAAATGAGCTATTTCTTATTGTTTCCTCTGTTTCTTTGTGTTCTGAGTACAGATTTAAAAAAAAACCAAAAACCCACCTTGGGAGGTCATTGTGAGGATGAAATAATATAACTCAGGTACATCTCCTGACACAAAACAGTCATCGCTGTTGGATCCTAGGCCATCTCTCCAAAGACGCTCATCCAGTTATTCTTTAAGGCTCAGGGTGAACTATTGGTTCCGTTAGATCACAGGGTATCTAAAGAGTTAAGAAAAATTCTTTCACACTGAAGAAAGATGGTGGAGGCTGTCTTTCTAGACCTCATCAAGGATCTTTGTTGGGTGGAATATAGCCATCGTTTGGGTTTGGTAAGAGCTTTGTGATGGACCCATGTAGAGAAGGAGCTATGCCACCGGATGGCTGGCTGACTGCTTGCCTTTGATTGCCTTGGCCAAATGAATGTGGGGCCACTGACTGACCTCTGCATTTTCCTGCATGGGCAATGGGAGAGGGGAGCCCTTGTCCAGTTCTCCTGTCAGACATTTGGTCACATCTGGCTCTCTGCTGAGTTAAGGCAGAAGCCCACTGGGGAGGATAAGATCACTAGGTGGCCAGGCTTAGTTTTATTCAGCACAGTCTGGATTTCGCTGAACCCAAACAGATAAAATCAACCAAACTAAGGTAATCATCCAAGGGATATTTTTTAAAAAAAATGCTGGATACTATAAGAACTGTCATCAGCCTCATTTTGCTGTTTGGATTTGGTCCTATTCTTTTTTGAGTAGAGGAATAAGAGGGCAGCCTGATATCGTCCACATCATCCTCTAGCTGCAGCCAGTCAGAACTCTGCCCAGTCCCTAGCAGCTAGTGGCCAGCCAGGCATCTGGTCCAGACCCTCTGGGCACAAGTTCCTGAGCCTGGGGGTGAGGTTACTTTGGTCACAATGGCTTTCAACATCATCCTGGCACTGTGGGAAGCAGAGTCAGTGTTTTTAGTTCTGGGGGCTCAACTTAGCTGTGCTTTACTTATGGCCAGTGGCCCTTAGTAGGATGAGCTCTGCTCAGGGAGACAAGGGACTACCTTTTGCCAGTTGATGCCAGCAAGTCACTTTATGTCTGGGGACCTCAGTGTCCATGGAGTGAGGGTATCTCTAACTTGGATCTTATTACAAGCCATCTCTGAATCTGCCTGGGGCACGGAAGTGTGTGTATTTTTCTTTCCTCCCTTCCAGTCTCTGATTTTGCCGATGATCCTCTAAACTGTTCTTGGCCCACCTCTCTTGCATTATCTAAATTTCTCTGTGCAAAAGAACAAGATTAAGTTTGAATGGATCATTGTTTCTTATAAACAACCGCTGATAAAGTCATGAGTTGACCTATTTCCGAAGCAGACAACTGAGGGGAAATTTATGGCTTTCTCTTCTTCAGAATTAACCAGTTTCTTTTCTTGGAACATGTTTTATGGGACTAGACTAATCACCTTGGCGATATGTGGCCGAAGTTCTCTTGGCTGTAGATCAAAGTCTCCGATACACCAGCACAGATAATAAGAAAACAGCACCAGGCAGGATAAAGACTTTACGATGAATTTTGGCATCAGAGTCTAATAGAATGAATTTTTGGAGTCAGGCTCTAGTAAAGTAGAAAAATGAAAGGTATAGTTAATTCCTAGAAAAATTACAAATGACCAATATATAGGAAAAATGTCTAACTTTCTCTACTAATGAAAGACATGCATATAAAAACAGTCTATCATTTCCCTCTATCGTTTTGGCAGAAACATATATAGTTGGTTAAACCTGGTGTGCCTGTGATGCAGCTGCCTGATGCAAGCTTTTGGTGGGTAGTTGGGTGATATGCACGCTTGCGTGCTCAGTCACATCCAACTCTTTGCAACCCCATGGACTGTAGCCCACCAGGCTCTTCTGTCTGTGGAATTTCCCTGTCAAGAATACTGAAGTGGATTGCCATTTCCTTCTCCAGGGGATCTTCCTGACCCAGAGATCAAACCTGTGTTTCCTGCTTGGCAGGCGGATTCTTTACCACTGAGCCACTGGAGAGAAGCCCCCACCTCTGTGTCCTTTAGGGAAGTTTATTTAACCTCTCTTACTCTTGGTAAAAATGGGAATAATAATACATATCAAACCTCTTAGAGGTTACTGAGGGAATTAGGCAATAAAACACACATCAAGCACCTGGGATAGTGTAACAATATTTTTTTTTTCACACGGTTTCTGTTTTACTTTAATTGTATGAGTACAGGCAGCTGTCTTCCTATGCCCATGATTCAAAGAGAAAGCTAAGAGGGCTTTGAATAGCTTCCATTGACTTAAATGCAGGAAGAACCCTACTTCCAAATATCTGGAACAGTTTTTCCTAAGGCTGCCATGTGTCAGAGAAAGACCATATTGAGTAATTGTTTTCTGAAGGCAGGGGAGGAGAGTGAGTGACTGATGGCTGTTGGGCAGCCTAAAATAATATTTCATTCTTGTCATCCTGACACAGTTTAAGACCAGATGATTTTGGATGGTTCTCCCGTTTCCGTCTTCGTTTGGAAGAACAGAGCTTTTGTTACTTAATGCTCTTAAACAACAGAGCTTTGTTCTATACTCAGGAGCATACAAACTAAACAGAAGATTTCCTTAAGGGCCATCCTATTTGCTGTGAGGAGTGATTCCCAGTGGAAACTAGACGTGGTTAGCTCCAACCATCTGTGGACGGCCCACATCATCACAGAGGAATTTAGCCAAAACCCAGGGAAGCATGGCAGCCAATCAGATTGGGGATTTACTTCTCCTGTTCTGTGCTAACATTGGCGGACTCAGCCATTTAAAAATGCCCTGCTTACTTGGGCCCTGCTTTGTCCTACGAAACAAATAATCTTGTATTGCTTTCTTTGAGGCAGAAAAATGAAAATGCCAATATTTTGAATGTTTTTTGCTTTTGGGAACTTCTGGTTCGTAGACAATTGTTTCAGACACCGCTGTGTTATCTGTTCAGAGCTGTTGATACTGTGGAATGAGGGTGGTAATTAAGGCTCAAGAGTTCTCATCAAAGGTTAATAGATCACTAGAAGGACACAAATTAGGTTCTCTCTGTCCTGTATCCCTGTTTTCAGTTCTCTTTCCTTGCACTAAACCAGCTTCTGGCTCGCTGCCACACTGCCACACCCATGTGCAATTTTCATTTAACAAAGGTCAGGTCTGAGTAGAATATATGAAGTTGGGATCAATTCCAGATGTTAATAATTACAGCTAGTAAGTATGGAGCACTTTGGAACATGCCAGGTTTTGTGTTAAATGGTTTGCATGCATTATCTCGATGCTTCTCAAGGAGTAATCCATGATGACTGACTTTACAAGCCTGGGGTTGGTTGGTGGCATGTATGCCAGTAAAATTGCAGATTCCTAGGTTCCATTCTACACTTGTGAGTTGAGCGTCCTGTGGTGAGGTCAGAGATGTATGACTTTAACAAGCACCTTCAGCAATCCTGATGCACAAGAAGTTCAAGAACCTCTGCGTTATTTTTCAAAGCAAATGGGGCTCAAGTGCGATCTGCTTTCTGTGCTTACATTTTTAGGGCAAAAAAAAAAGCAAAAAAAAATCCTATGGACTGGGAGATGTGGGCGACTGATGCCTGTTAGTAGTTGGTGGTTATGAATGTGTCCCTATGGCCAGCGTGCTTTTGAGATACCAAGTATTTGTCTCTATTGTGAGAGGATTAAAAATTGAGGTCTTCTCTTGACTGATGGTAGCCTGTGCTCTGAATATAGAGAGGGATGCCTCAGGGACTACAGAGGCAAGACTGCGTGAATGTTTGCATGGATTGTGTACTGCCCAACCAGATGTGGTGGCCTTGCCCCAGGAGTGAAAGCTTGGCATTCTCCCTGGCCCAGGGGTAGCCCTCTCCTTAGAGGAGAAGGTAACTGATGTGCTGGTGTGGGTCTCAGGGACCAGGAATCTCCGCCTGCCTTTTGTTATCACGCTCCAAGGGGCCTGAAATCTCCAGGGTTGTAAATTCCTTGGTTCTCGGGTTTATGTCTAGAAAGCCTCTATTAAAATGAAGTGCCACATGGAAGGTAGCAGGGACATTTAATCATAGTGGCGCAGACTGGTTTAATGTGGTTTCTCTGGGGGTTCATTTGGTGGGAGGGGAGGACAGGCTCCTTTGCAAGCCACTTTAGTGGAGGAAGCTGAGAGATTAACAAAACTATTTTTTTTTTTTTTCTTTTGAGGGGTGAGGCACAGGTGGAGTGGGAGAGGCACTAAAGATACACTGGACCCGTGTCCCAATTCTGAAGGTTATCCTCCACCACACTGTTTTCTTAATTCTTCAGCCCCTCCCATCCTCCTTGTCTTGGCGTGTGTCCAATGCCCAACGCCTGCCCCCTCAGTCGCAGGCTTGGACTGCAGCAATATTGTGGGTAGCGAGAGCTCAGTGGCATGAGTGGGCTGTGGAGAGAATGGACACATGAAGTGGCCCCCTCTGGAGCTGAGGCAGCATAGTAGGGTGGGGGAACTAATCACTCACTTTTGGAACTGAGACCTCCTTCCTTTGGCATTCCTCTCCCAGGAGCAGGATAATTAGAATAAGGAGACTTAGTTTAACTCATTCAGCTCCCTGCCAGGCCCCATACAAAGCTTTCACGTATGCAGTCATTTCTAGCATCCTGGGTAGGCCTCCTTGTGTTTCTTTATCAACTTGTTGAGAAAGACCAGAGATGAGGCTGGTCATGGGACTGTTGAGTCTTAACATTTGATTTTTTGGGATCTTGAAGAAAGTACCTTGGATTTCATTTTGAAAGTGTTTTTTTTTTTTTTTTTTTGCTAAACTGAAAATGTTCCCCAGTTTTCTCCCTGGTTATTTGTCCTGCTAACTCATGTGGTAAGTGGTGCTGATTCATGAATTTACCATCAGGGAATAAGCACCCTCCATGGAGAGGAGGTGGCAGGAAGGGGGTTTGCTCTCAAGGAGGGGCATGTCCTTGGTCTTGGTGGTCGGTGCTGCGGAAGGGCACACAGATGGAGACATGCGTCCTGGGAAGCACAGCAGTCAGACAGCGCAGGGTCCCTGAGGGCCTGTGAGCAGTGAGAGGTGGCTGGCCGGGTTTGACTGGGCAGGGAAGGAGATTAAGGGTGAGACCACTGACGAATGAATGCAGGAATGTGGGAATGAAAGAGTGCAGCAGGCCGTTGTCCATCCCTAGAGCAGCTGTTCCCTTACCGAGCAGACTCTGTTTTTCTCTGCACCTCCTCAGTAAGTAAGCTGAAGTTCCAGTTAATAGTCTCCTAAACTGAGAAATCCCCTCTCCCGGGAGGAGAGGAGATAATTAGCTTCAGTGTTCTCTCATATCTATGCTGAGAAGTCAGCATGGATTCTAGACATGGTTCCTGTCTTTGGCTAATCATCAGAGCTGTTTGTGACAGGTCTCTCTTCCCCCCCCCCGCCTCCTTTCAACTCTTTTTTGATTAGGGTACCATGACTGAAATGAATGGCTTCCATTATTTTTTTGCCTTCATGCAGGAATCTTTAAACCAGGCTGAACTTTGGACCAACTAGCATATGAATCATGTCTACTACAATTACCCTTTCTGTGTAATTTCCTAGGTTAGTGCCATTGTGCGACACAATAAATGTAGAACAGGGTTGAAAATGTCAAGTGATAACCAGACAGGAGAATGACAGTCAACAGACCCACCTCCTTGAGCTCTCATCTCAGAGGCCTTAAGACAAAACCTTACTTACATAAATATTTCCCAAAATAAGATATGATGTTAATAGATATATTTTACATTTGACTGTTCAGCAATCCAACTCCATTTTGGATCTTGTGTACATTTATTGCAATGAACTTATAACAATTATGATACAAATGACAGTTTTCTCTTAATGAATGTTTATTATGTAATAGGCTCAGTTCTAAGCAGGCTTTGCCCATTTAATCTTCACATCAGCCTCAGGAGGTAGTTACTGTGAGTGGCCCATTTTACATATGGGGAAATTGAGGCACAGATCTCTTAAGTAGCCTGCCCAAAGTCCATATATAAGAATCAGAACTGAAATTTGAACCCAGGTAGTCTAACTCAGAGTGTATGCTGTCAACCTCCATGCTATTAACATAATGCTTATGCATTGCTTGAAGAGGTGGTTTTGGCACCAAATATGAAGAATGCAACCCTTCAAACCTTTCTCTTACAAAATTTAAGTAATTGCATGTTTTGTGTATGTAATTTTGAATGACTTAACATCTCATTACCAAGAAGAAGAGTTTTGACAATATATGAGCACAAAAAGTTGTTGATTTAGGTTAATCTTTTTTTTTTTTTTTAGGTTAATCTTATGTGTAATATGGTTTAGAATCTTGTCACATGCATGGTTAGTATGTTTCCAAACATTCATGTTCTCAGGTAATTAAAAAGCAGCCACAAAAATTTCCCCCCACGTGCTGAGAACAAGTTTGATTATGAGGTCTATGTGCCCAGATGATGTGTTCTGTTAAACCAAGAATATAAGCTTAATCCCTGCAGTGACCACAGAGTCATAGCTCTTGTAACCATGCCTTTTTATTTAAAAGAAATTTTGTTGTTGTTGTTGCTTTGTCAAGGTGAGCAGGCCTTCTAGCTGATGTATTTCTAAGTAATTGCTTCTCTTTCTGTTAACACCACAGACACTGGCTCCAAGAGTTGACGTTTGAACTGTCCGCAGTTGCCCCCCACCAGCAACCTAGTCCAAGATCTAGGGTTTCTTTAGGAGGAGTCCAACCTGGTGAAAACAATGGGGCTATTTATCCATTTCACCTGGAGCACAGTTAACCTCTTGCCAACCTCAGCAGGTCTGACACACCAATTTGGTGGATCTGAATGTTTCTTAAGAGTTTTCTCATAAGCGACTCCTTTGGTCACATAAACTGCAGGGCAAGGCAGATTAGCTTGTGGGCCTAAAAACTGTTCTTGGCCCAGATCTAGGGACACTTTTCAGTCAACCAGACCTGCTCTGATAGTTGAGATGGGTTGATGGCTCTTGGTTCAGATAAAAGGTTTGCATTGCTGAGTACTTTTCTTTAATTGGGATCATCTGAATTCTTGTCTATGAGATGGAGATCCAGGAAATGAATTAAGAACAGAATTTAGCTGTCTGAATGACCTTTGTGTACCGTGAACCCTCTTGGTGCCAGGTGTGACAGCCAACAGCTATTACTTGATGGTGATGATGGAGGTAGTCTCTCCAGCTAGAGCCTGCTAGCACAAGCCCTGCTGGATTGGAAATGATGCCTCCTATAAGCAGACTTTAGCACACTGCACTAACAACTTTAGGAGAAGATTAGAGTATCGGCATGTATTTTGAAGTTTCCTCCTTCATTGCATTGTTTTTTTTTTTTTTTTTTCATTGTATTGTTTTAAATAGGGCATTGAGATCTAATTGGCTTACGTTGGATTGTACTGAGACATCACTTCCTTCCTTCCAGTGTGAGGTTTTCCCTGCTATGTGACCACTCCAGGTACTAAATATCTACCCTCACCCCCAATTGCCAAGTAGCAGTAACATGTCTCAGGCTATCATGCTTATTATGATGATTGGAGGGAAGGCCATGCTGGTCTTTTAGAAAAGCTCTCGTCATGAATGTGTTTTTGGTTGAACATGGCTTGCTAACAGATGAACAGCTTGAAGCTGAATCAAACAAAATCTTTGGTGTTTGTACGGGTCAGGGTGCCAGGGGTCTGTCTGAAACTGAGCTTTATGTTGACACAGAGAATGTCCAGAAGCCATGAAAGCTTCTGACTCAAGGACTTGCTAGTTGATTGCTGGCCATTGTCTTGAGTAGAGAGATGGTTATCTTCAAAGTTGTCAAAGGTAAAGTTTTCCTATAGGAAATTTCTGGGCAACTATCATGTGAAATAATTTAAATGCCTTAGTTTAGAGTATCTTTGGTCTTGCCTGTTGAAAAAATGGAGATTTGAATGTTGGAATTTGAAGAGATTTTAACATAATTTTATTTGGGGAATGAGAAACAGGAAATTCTGGGTGTTGAGGATTCAATGACAAAATTCTGGGTGTTGAAGTTTCAATGACAACGTTACCTTAAGGGCGTGCTTTCCCTTTCAGACTAGATCATCCTTGTTATTGTTGAGCAGAGGGAATCACAGTTTTAACAACCTGGCTTCCCTCAGAAGTGTCAGTTCTCACAGGGTCACCGTGAGCAGCAGCACTGTCAAGTAAACAAAGGTTTAATTAAGTAAAAAATATTTAAACGTAGTGAAATAGTCCTCCCTGGTTAGTCACAAGTTGGACAATTCAAAGAACAGATCTTGGGGGGATTATGAATGGATTACTTTTTCTATTCCCCGTGTTTCTGTTTTTCTTCTTGCTGTCAAATCTCAAGTTAAATTCAGTCAACCATCTAGAGCAAACAAAAAGTGCATAAATGTCTTTTCTGTTCCTATTCCTTATATTTCATTACTAAACAAAGCAAGTTTCCCTTCCTGGCTTCTTCCTTTGGGAGCATATAAAACTGACACGATTTATATTGTGGAGGTTCTGCTGTCACTTTGAAAGCATAATGATTGATTTTGTTATTTACAAGTTTTTACAATGATTTTTTGGTTGCTAATGTTACACTTGCTACAAAATTTGCTGAAGAGACACATCATTTGTTGAGGGTTTGGAAGAATTTGTCATTAGGTAAAGTATGTCACATATCTAAGGGTGTATGTTAATTCCATTAAAAATTTTTTTTCTTTGCTCACCTCTTATGACTTAAAAATGTTTGCCACAGATGCATTAATAACTACAGTTTGGAAGTTTGGTATAACAAGTAGTTGGTATTACTAATACTTCAAAATGTGATGGGAAATAAGGAAAATATTGCAAAGAAAACAGAAACCTAGGCCATGGGAGGCTATGCCAACTGGCTCTTACATCATTTTCTGCCCCAACAATCCCACCAAGGTACATTCTGGTACATGCTATATAGCCTAAGTATTGTGGGCCAGTATAATAACCCATCTTCCTAATTTACTGTCTGAGCACAGTTATTCCTTTTAAGACACTAAAAGCGTTTAATTGTACTCATGAAACCCCTTTTCTCTCTTCCCTGCCTGAGCTGCCTTTATTCTTGTTTCTGTGGGTGGGTGAAAAGGCTGTCCATCTGAAAAGATAGCTCTCAAACCGTTCTGGAAAATGATCTCTCTTCCTCCACAAATGATCATTTTGGTTTTAAATTTATTTCAGGTACATTAAGCCTCCCTGGACTCATACTCAATAACAAATGATCCTACAATAGATGAGATTAGAAAAAGGTAAAATGAGATCAAAGCGGACCTAGTTGCTGGAGTGACTTAATGCATATTATTTTGACTCAGCATTACACCCACTAAAAATAAAAGGAAAGATGAAAATTACCTTTGGGTTTTTGCTGCTGTGGTTGTCCTCCGAGTCCCAGGGGTACCTGGGTCCTTTAAGGCCGGCGGGGTTGGTCTTGCCAACGCATAACAGATCTTGCTCCAGGTGAAGTCGCATTTCCCCGTCCTCTGTCGTGCTTCCCTTGGGCAGTAAAGCTATCATTTTTTTTCTGGCCTTGCAAGGGAAAGTGATTCCAGATAAGCTGAGTGTTATGTGGAATATCTCATCTTTGTTGTTCTAGTGCAGCCCTTTCAGCTTTCCAGAGCCAGTCAGACTTGTTATGAGGAGCTAAGTGATTGGCTGGATCTGGGGCTCAGTTTCATAAATTATAGCCCAGCGTACGCGGAGCACAAGTCCTATAGTCACTCTAGTTCAGAGGCCTGCCAGCTCCTGCTTTAACGCATGTGTAGTCGTAACTGAGTTCTAACACGGCCTTGGATGTTTCTGTCCTAAATAGCTGACATTGCATCTTCAAGACTGTGTGAGTAATCCTGACTCTCTCTCTTTTTTTTTTTTTAAAAAAAACTCCGTAAATTAATTACATGCCCTGAGAGGGAGTGATGGTAATTAGAAAAATACTGAAGTAGCAAATGATTCATTTTCAAGGTGCTGTTTTCTGGGTATCAAGTTCAATGCAATTAATCGTAAAGCTTCTAAGACCTGGCAGGATTATTCCAGCTTTTTTTTTTTTTTTTTTTTTTGCCACGAATCAGAGTCAAGCTGTATTTTGAAGGAGGCTCTTCATCAATGCATTTGCTAGCTGGGTTTGTTTTAAGGGGTCTGGAAAGTGAGAAAGGTCCAATATGAGCAGGTTAGAACAGATTGCTGGAGTCAAAGCCACAACTGAGAGCCCTTGAGTCCGGCAAGTTTCAAGACTTCCCACCCACATGGTCCACAGTTAGGAGGGAGCAGTCATGACAGGCAGTCCTTTTGGGACACAGGTACACAACACTCAGATCACAGAAAGAAGAGAAATGTGAAATGACAGCAAAGCTTTTCTTTACTGTCACCTGAAGCTGCACCAAGACATATTCTATGGATAACTAGAATATTTTTACATGTGTAAAAATGCTCCTCAGTGGTTCTGTTTATATGGTGGGGAGCTGAATGAGAACTCCCTAGCTTGTGTGTCTGTGTGTCTGTGTGTTTTTTTAAAAGCCTTTTAAGAAGCATATTAAACACACAGAAACAACGACAGTAACAGAAGAAAGTACGTGGATTGGAATGTGTGGTCAGAGCAGATCAAATTATCCCAGGGAAGCCGTTGTTAGGTTTGTGTAATTGCTGGGGGTGACTTCTGTTGCTAACCAGGCTGAAGATAAAGCCGGAGCAGATTGAGGGGAGAACCTAGAAAACATCAGCATATTATTACCTTCTATAGCATATACTGCAGGATAGAGTTAATACTGAGTATAGACTGGTGAGGGTAAGTAGTTCATGTTTTACTTTTAAAACATTATTGATTTCTCCTGTCATTAAAAAAAAGAAAGTCAGGCTTTTGTCTATGAAGTTAATCATTAGAAATAAATAATTTTTCTTCCACATAATTTTTATATCTTTCTCAATACGGCACAAAGTTAGGTAATTTCTTACAATTTTGGGTTGTTTTCTAGTTTGCTTTTGTCTAAGTTTTTCATCTTTAGACTTGAGATACAATGTATATTTTTGTGCTGTACATAAGCCTCAAGCATAAATCATCTGAACAGTTTTTAAAATCATGGGTTTCTGTGGCCAGTATAAATTTCTAATAGCTACAGTAGTTACTTGCCAATTCCTATAAAAATATTATTTTTATACCTAAGAGCAGTTTATTTTTGGTCACGCCTATTTAAACGACTGACATGATTTGGTCAGTAGGAAAGAAATAATAGTTATGCTTTTTGCAAAATTTTATGTTTCATTCACTTTGGAAATGCAAAATTTTGTTGTTAAAATATTTTTGCCTTCTAAAATGTGACCCCTTTTAGGTCACAGCAACAGATGAGGTTTATAAAAGGAGAGAAAAATAATTAACATGGAATCCTTTTCTGTATTAGCCAAGTATGTGTAAAGTAGTTTTAAAACGTGTAATTCTAATACATTCTTTTAGAAACATGCTTACTGTGAAGAAAGAGTATGAGCTTCTAATTGTGATAGTGATAAGTTCCTTTATTTAGTTTCCATGGCTGTAGACACTAATAGTAAGAGTTGACAGTCATTGCTTTATGTCTTAACTGACTATATCAGTGGAAGAAAGGAGTGCATCTATTGAAGGACTGTAATCTCACCCCTCCAGGTGGTTCGGGGCCCCTGTAGAGTAAGAAGTGGGGAGAGTGGAAACAGCTTTCTCTGAACTGGTTTCCGACCTTTAAGCTGGCTCCTTTTCTCAACGTAGTGTCAGTATAGCTTTCTTGCTGTAGCTATCACATTCCCTCCCACCTCTTCATGACTTCCTTCTTTATAGTATTAACTTGAGCTCTGGTTGAGATGAATCAAATACAAATGACCTATGCTTAGCTATCGGATATTAATCAGCTGCTCATGCAGTTCATAAAGGTGTTTAGAACATGGCTCAGGAGAGTTCTGTTGGGAGTATTGACATCTTGCATTGGCGCTTCCTTTAGGACTTTAGCCTCTTCAGTTCTCTGGGTTCACATCTGTTTTACATGAAAGGGCAGGACATTAAGAAAAGAAAGAGGAAAGGAATACCAGGGGTCCAGGGGACAGGTATCTGTGAGCAAGATATTGTGCAGAAAGGAAACATTTTCCAAATAGCAGTAGCTGGTCTCTTTTCCCTCTGCACTTTATTTTCTATCGCCATTTTTGTCTGACTGTGGAAGTTCTTTGGCAGATAAGGTTCTATAAAACTATGTATATCTGCCATAGACAGATGGATTTGACAAAGATATATCCAACAAGGAATGTATTACATCATGAACTTGCAAAGCACTCATGAATGCAAATTGGCTTAAGTAATATTTCTTGATTGAATTACATTTTCCAGGGTTTCATTTGGTGAATTTCACTTTTGGAAAGATTTGCTCTTCTCTAAGACATTTTTTTCCAGTGTTATATATAGAACTACTCTTTTTGCTTACTCTTGCTGAAGAATTTAATTATCCTTAGTTGGCGTTTTCAAAAGACTTGCTGTCCCACCTGGAGCTTGTTTTAAAGAAAGTAGAGCAAAACAAAAAAAACCTCTCCCTCTCCCAACACAGAGTTAAATGCTTTAGATTTGTATGATTCCCTGTGTTTGTGGAGCTTGACACTACCCCTTGGAAGAGGAGGAGCTTTCATTTAATTAAAAAATCAATTTTTCCACTTTAATTATAAAATATATGCAGGTGATATAATTTTCTGTTATACTGGTCACAAGCCAAAATTGTATCCCTCCAATTTCAGGAAGCAAATTGACTTAGTGAATTGATCTGGGAGTTAGCGAGATCATGCTCAAGTCTTTAAATTTTTTTAAGCCTCAGTCTCTACGTCTGTAAAATGGAAATAATGGTATATATCTTGGTGTTTTACTGTATTGGTAACATATCAGCAGCATGATGAGAAAGTGCCGATTAAAGAATATTTTAGTTCTTTGGGCTAAGATAATGGCGTTATTATCATTACAAAACCTCATAGCATTGGTTAGCTTCCTTTGCTTCTAAAAGTATATCCCCAGAAGTTCATAGCACTGGCTAGCTTCCTTTGTGTCTAAAAGTATCCCCAGAATTGAAAAAATACTTTTTAGAGAAAAGGCAGTCTTCCGTGTTTGATCTTGAAAAATTACAAAGGTTTTCAGAGCCTGAGTCCTTATCTGTTACTTGAGTATAAAAATAATAGTAGGGTTACCGTAACAATAAGAAAGTGATATTGTATGTGAAAATATATTTAGTAAACTTCTAAGTGCCTTGTAAATGTTACTTATGTATCATCAGGGTGTTAATAAAAAGTGTAAATAGTCAATTTTTAAAATGGAAAATATCACATACATTTCTTTTTCTTTAAATTGTATAATTCTGTTTATATAAAATGTACAGAATAGGCAATTTCATAGAGACAGAAAATAGATGAATGGTTATAAGGCATCGGGGGAAGAATGTATGAGGCGTGACTGCTAATGGGACCTACAAATTTTATTGATTAGCTTTCTTTTTTTTTTAATAAAGGTTATTCTTGATTTTTCTTGTTTGTAACTTTAAACTTTTTATTTTGTATTGGAGTATAGCCGATTAGCAGTGTTGTGGCATGTGTGGCTGAGTCCCTTCGCTGTTCACCTGAGTTTGATTAGCTTTCTCAGCTACGTCTGCTTCCCTCCAACAGGGTAGATTAAGCTGTGACTTTCCTTCCATTTAGATATAGTGCAAAGCTAATATTCAGATAAGCATTCCCTCACAGTCTGCATTTAGAACTGTTAATGACAAAGTTTTAGAGGGCATAGTTTCCTCAGAAGAAAGAGTGACTTAGAAAATTTAGATTGACAGATGTTCTTGAACTTTTTATTATTGTGTTTTCTCTCTTTATTAAATTTAACTAACAAAATAATCATGTACGTTAAGGTGATGCTTAATCTGTGGGCTTTTCATCCCAGGAATAAAATGAATGCTCAAGATGACTTTCTGAACAATTTAGAAAGTTCAGTCAACAGTTTTGAATCTCAGATTTTTAACTGGTTCTATTTTGAAAGGTCATCACACTTTTTTGGATTATTGGCCATGGGTGTGTCCTACATTTCAGCTGCTTGAATGCAGCTGTTGTTAAAGAGTTTAATTATTTCCTAATAGTACTGTTGGTGAGTCTGAAACAGTTCTACCATGTATAGAATCTTATTTTTTTTAGATGAAACTATATAGGATGCACAATAAGTAAAACAAAAAATGAAATGAATTTTCTCCAATCTTTATCCTGCATACTTCTCCCAACAATTATGAGAGAACCTTCTGGAAATGAAGGAATATAATTTGTAGTATAGTATTTAAAATTAAACAAAATTTTTAAATTTATTTTTTACTGAGGTATAGTTGATGTGCAGTAGTATATGTTTCAGGTGTACAATTTAGTGATTCACAATTTTGAAATATTATACACCATTTATAGTTATTATAAAATTTGACTATAGTTCCTGTGCTGCATAATATATCCGTGTAGCTTATTTATTTTATACATAGTAGTTTGTACCTCTTAATCCCTTATCCCTATCTTGCACTTCACTCTTTCCCTCTCCTGCTGCTAACCACTAGTTTGTTCTGTATACCTGTGAGTCTGTTTCTGTTTTGTTAATATTCACTAATTAATTTTATCTTTTAGATTTCACATTTATGTAATAACCACATTATGTCTGACATATCACAGCATAATACTCTCCAGGTCTGTCCATGTTGTTGCAAATGGCAAAATTTCATTTATGGCTGGGTAGTATTCTTACGCCACATCTTTATTCATCTGTTGATGGACACTTAGGTTGCTTCTATATCTTGGCTATTGTAAATAGTGCTGCTATGAACATTGTGGTGCCATGTATCTTTTTGAATTAATGTTTTTGGTTATTTTTGGATACATATACCCAGGAGTGAAATTGCTGGATCATATGGTAATTTGGTTGTTCAGTTCAGTTGCTCAGTCATGTCCGACTCTGTGACCCCATGGACTGTAGCATGCCAGGCTTCCCTGTCCATCACCAACTCCTGGAGCTTGCTCAAATTCATGTCCATCAAGTTGGTGATATATCCAACCATCTCATCCTCTGTCGTCCCCTTTTCCTCCTGCCTTCAATCTTTCCAGCATCAGGGTCTTTTCTTAATGAGTCAGTTCTTCGCATGAGGTGGCCAAAGTGTTGGAGCTTCAGCTTCAGCATCAGTCCTTCCAATGAATATTGATTTGCTTTAGGATTGGCTGGTTTGTTCTTGCAATCCAAGGGATACTCAAGAGTCTCCCCCAACACCACAGTTCAAAAGCATCCAGTTCTTTGGTGCTCAGCCTTTATGGTCCAACTCTCACATCCATATATGACCACTGGAAAAACCATAGCCTTGACTAGACGAACCTTTGTTGGTAAAGTAATGTCTCTGCTTTTTAATATGCTGTCTAGGTTGGTCATAGCTTTTCTTCCAAGGAGCAAGCATTTTTTAATTTCATGGCTGCAGTCACCATCTGCAGCGATTTTGGAGCCCAAGCAAATAAAGCCTGTTTCCATTGTTTCTTCATCTATTTGCCATGAAGTGATGGGACCAGATGCCATGGTCTTAGTTTTCTGAATGTTGAGTTTTAAACCAGCCTCTTCACTCTCCTCTTTCACTTTCATCAAGAGGCTCTTTAGTTCCTCTTCACTTTCTGCCATAAGGGTGGTGTCATCTGCATATCTGAGGTTATTGGTATTTTTCCTGGCATTCTTGATTCCAGCTTGTGCTTCATCCAGTCCAGCATTTCTCATGATGTACTCTGCATACAAATTAAATAAGCAGGGTGACAATATACAGCCTTGACATACTCCTTTCCTGAATCAGTCTGTTGTTCCATGTCCAGTTCTAACTGTTGCTTCCTGACCTGCATACAGATTTTTCAGGAGGCAGGTAAGGTGGACTGGTATTCCCATCTCTTTAAGAATTTTCCACAGTTTGTTGTGATCCACACAGTCAAAGGCTTTGGCATAGTCAATAAAGCAGAAATAGATGTTTTTCTGGAACTCTCTTGCTTTTTTGATGATCCGGTGGATGTTGGCAATTCGATCTTTAGTTTCTCTGCCTTGTCTAAAACCAGCTTGAACATCTGGAAGTTCTTGGTTCATATACTGTTGAAGCTTAGCTTGGAGAATTTTGAGCATTACTTTGCTAGTGTGTGAGATGAGTGTAATTGTGCAGTACTTTGAACATTTTTTGGATTGGAATGAAAATTGACTTTTTCCAGTCCTGTGGCCACTGCTGAGTTTTCCAGATTTGCTGGCATATTCAGTGCAGCACTTTCACAGCATCACATTTTAGGATTTGAAATAGCTCAGTTCTGTTTTTATTTTTTGGAGAAAACTCAGTACTGTTTTCTGTAGCAGCTACACCAACTTACATTCCCATCCACAGTGTACAAGGATTTCTTTTCCTCCAAATCCTTAATGACATTTGTTATTTGTGGTCTTTTTGGTGATAGCCATATTGACAGGAGGGAGGTGTTATCTCATTGTGGTTTTCATTTGCATTTCTCTGATAGTTAATGATGGTGGGCATCTTTCCATGTGCCTGTTAGCCATCTGTATGTCTTCTTTGAAAAAATGTCTATTCAGCTCCTTTGTCCATTTTTAATTGGGTGGTTTGTTTTCTTGATACTGAGTTGTGTGAAATGTTTATATATTTTGTATATTAACTGCTTGTTGGTCACATTATTTGCAAATATTTTCTCCCATTCCATTAGTTGTCTTTCATATTGTAGATGGTTTCCCTTGCAGTGTAAAAGCTTTTAAGTTTAATTAGGTCTCATTTGTTTAATTTTGCTTTTATTTCTTTTGCTTTACGAGACAGATTTAAAAGGTGTTGCTGTGATTTATGTCATAGAGTGTTCTATGTTCCCTTCTAGGAGTTTCATGGTTTCAGGTCTTGCATTTAGCTCTTTAAGCCATTTTGAGTTTATCTTTGTATATGGTGTGAAAGAATGTTCTAATCTCATTGTTTTACATGTATCTGTTAATTTTTCCAGCAACATTGTTGCAGAGACTATCTTCTCTCCTTTGTATGTTCTTGCCTCTTTTGTCGTATATTAATTGACCAAGGGTACGTGGATTTATCTCTGGGCTCTCTATTCTGTTTCACTGATCTGTGTGTCTGTTTTTATGTCAGTGCATGTCTGCATGCTCAGTCATGTCTGACTCTTTGTGACCTCATGGACTGTAGCCTGCCAGGCCCTTCTGGTCATGAGATTATCCCAGCAAGAATACTAGAGTGGTTTGCCATTTCCTCCTCCAGGGGATCTTCCCAACCCAGGGATCAAACCCGTGTCTCCTGCAACTCTGGCATTGGCAGGCAGAATCTTTACCACTGAACCATCTGGGAAGCCCTTTTGTGCCAGTACCATACTTTTTTAAAGAACATTTTTATTACTGTAACTTTATAGTATAGTCTGAAGTCAAGAAGCATGATACTTCCAGTTGTGTTCTTTCTCAAGGTTGTTTTGGCTATTTGAGATCTTCTGTTTTTACATACAAATTTTAAAGTTATTGTCCTAGTTCTGTGACAAATGCCCTTGGTATTTTGACAGGGTTTTCACTGAATCTGCAGTTTGCCTTGGGTAGTATTCAGTTCAGTTACTCAGTCGTGTCTGACTCTTTGCGACCACATGAACCGCAGCATGCCAGGGTAGTATAGTCACTTTAATAATATTAATTCTTCCAAGCTATGAACATGGTATATATTTCCATCAGTTTGTGTTGTCTGCAACTTATTTCATCAGTGTCTTATAGTTTTCCAAGTATAGTCTTTTGCTACCTTTGGTAGGTTTATTCATAGGTATTTTATTCTTTTTGATGTGATGGTAAATGGGATTGCTTCCCTAATTTCTCTTTCTGATAGTTAGTTCATTGTTAGTGTATTGAAATGTAACAGATTTTTGTGTATTAATTTTTAGTCTATGATTTTATTAAATTCATTGATAAGCTTTAGTACTTTACTAGTTTTTTGATGGCATCTTTAGAATTTTCTATGTATAATGTTTTTCCATAGTGACATGTTTTACTTCTTTATTTCCAATTTAGATTTCTTTTTTCCCTTCTTACCTTATTTCTGGGGCTAGGAATTCCAATACTATGTTGAATAAAAGTGCCAAGAGTGGGCATCCTTGTCTTGTTCCTGTCTTACAGGGAATGCTTTCAGCTCTTCACTGTTGAGGATGATGGTATTTGTGGGCTTGTCATAGATGGCAATTTATTAAGTTCCAGTATGTCCCCTCTATAAGCACTTTCTGGAGAGATTTTATCATTGATGGATGCTAAATTTTATAAAAAAATTTTTCTGCATCTACTGAGATGATTGCAGTACATGTTGAAAACTGCCATCTGGAACCATTGTCATGACTTTCTTCTACCTTTAATGATTGGATAAGACACTCTTCAGTAATTTGAAATTTTAATTAAGACTTTTATTTTAATGTAAAATTTTAATGAAAGACTCCTGCCCCCAAGTTTATTGAGATACAATTGACATATTACATTGTGTATGTTGAAGGCATACAATGAGTTGATTTGATACATTTACATATAGTAATCCTCTCTTGTCCAAGGTTTGACTTTCTGTAGTTTCAGTTACCTGAGATCAATTGAGGTCCCAAAATATTAAATGGAGAATTCCAGAAATAAGCTATTTATCAGTTTTAAATTACATGCCATTCTGAGTAGTGTGATGAAATGCCATTCTGCTGCATGTCTCACCCTGGATGTGAATTATCACTTTCCCCAGCATATCCTACTGGTTCGTCACTTAGTAGATGATTATCAAATCAGCTGTAATGGTCATAGTGTTTGTGTTCAAGTAACATTTATTTTACTTAATAATGGCTCCAAAGTTCAAGTAGTGATGCTGGCAATTCAGACAAACTTTGTTATAGGTAAGTATGTATAGAGAAAAGTAGTAGGTAGAGGGTTTGTTACTATCCATGGTTTCAAGCATCCCCTGGATCTTGGAACATATCTCTCAAGGATAAGGGGGGACTGCTGTATTGTAATGGAGAAGGCAATGGCACCCCACTCCAGTACTCTTGCCTGGAAAATCCCATGGATGGAGGAGCCTGGTAGGCTGCAGACCATGGGGTCGCTACAAGTCCAACATGACTGAGCGACTTCACTTTCACTTTTCACTTTCATGCATTGGAGAAGGAAATGACAACCCACTCCAGTGTTCTTGCCTGGAGAATCCCAGGGACAGGGGAGCCTAGTGGGCTGCTGTCTATGGGGTCGCAGAGTCGGACACAACTGAAGCGACTTAGCAGCAGCAGCAGCAGCTGTATTGTAAAATGATTGCCACCAGTGTTAGTTAACATTTACATCATGTCACCTAGTTGCCATTTTTCTTTTTTTGGTGAGAATATTTAAGACATACTCTCTTGGCAACTTTCAAGTATATAATACAGTATTATTAACTATCACTTCTGTGCTGTATGTTAGATCCCTAAACTTTTTCATATTATAACTGGAAGTTTGGATCTCTGACTAATATTTCCCACTTTTTCCCACTCCCCAGTCCCTGGCAACCACCATTCTACTCTCTATTTCTATAAACTCAGCTCCTTAGGATTCCACACATAAGTGAAGTCATACAATATTTGCCTTTCTGTACCTGACTTATTTTACTTAGCACAGTGCCCTCAAGTTATAGTTATATTATTGCAAGTGGCAGGATTTCCTTCTTTTTTTTATGGCTGAGTAATATTCTACTGTGTGTGTGTGTGTGTGTGTGTATCACTGTTTAAAATCCATCCATCCGCGGTTGGACACTTATGTTGTTTCTAGGCTGTTGTGAATAGTGCTGCTATGGTGAAGATCTCCCTTTGAGATAATGATTTCATTTCCTTCAGATATGTATCCAGAAGTGGGATTTATGGATCATATGGTGCTTCTATTTTTAATTTTTTGAGGCACTTCCATTCTGTTTTCCATAGTGGTTATACCTGTTTACCAAAATGAATATTCCTGATGGGCAAATTTCCCTCATTCAGGTGGTTTTCTTATGGCACTTCTCTTATCACCTAATTATTTCCAGTTTCCAGGTGCTTGTGCTTTGGCAGAGGGAAAAATACATAGAGGATTGTTCACATTTTTTATACCAGAGTTTGGTTATGTAAAGGTCCCACTTTAATAGCAGGGAGGCTGGGGCATGAATCTTACTTGTCTCTGGGAAAAATAAAAGTTGGTTTGGTGATCAACTCACCAATTTATGTCATACATTTTGTTCTTTTCTCATCTTTTTTCCCCCCTCTTCTCCTCCCCTCCCTTCCCTTGCCTTTCCCTCTCTTCCTGTCCCTTCTCCTCTCTCCTCATTTCCTCTCCTCTTGTCTCCTGTTCTCTTCCTTCTAACATGCCTTATCTAACATGTCTATGTAGAATCTAAACTTTGAGTTTAGCCACTATGTATAAGTTAAATGAAAAAATTATAATCATTATCACCTAGAAAAAATTAAGAATATGATTTAACTTTTCAAATCTTAGTCCTATATGGTAACAGTTTTCCAAGGTTATAAATATATAACTGGAAATTATGATTATAGGAGTTACCATTGATTTAATATTTATGTCCAGTAGTGAAGAAAGTGCTAATGGGATGTTTTTCTCTTTCCACCTATCTCTTCCTCTTCTGTATCAATTGTTTGACTCTCTTGCTTTGTATTTTTAGAGAAGGGTAGGAAGAAAATGAAAAATGGGCAGCAAATATAAGCTGACTGCTCAAGCTGTCTCCATTCTTTTCCTGTTCCTTGAGTGTTGTATAAATTTTGCAGGGAATGCTAGCTTATTATTGAGGAAAACTGCTATGAAGAGAATGTATAGATTTTGGAGAAATGTTTTTCTTGCCTGGAGTTGTGCAAATGATGGAATTAATATAAACTTGGTTTGCAGCCTCTCTGTTTTCTAGAAACTGCAGAGATTTCTCTCCACTCTGAACTTTTGGAGAATAGCAAAAATATTTATATCACAAATAAAAAAGAACACAGATGCCTACTCAGTAACCAAAAATATTTTTCAGATCGTTGCTATTTAAAAGAAATCTCCCCACAAACTTTAAATTTTCTCTTAATAAACATCATAAACCATTTTAGTCCTTTACTCTGGATATATTAGGATCAAATATTTTTGTTGGGTGATAAGTCAGTAGTAACCTCAGTTATTTTGACAACCAAATTGCTTTCTTCCAATATAAGCCAAATTTACAATTAAGCTATTTAAGAAATAAAGACAGCAAATCCTGACCTAAGAAATAGAAAGACTGACTTATTTCATATCCTCATATTTATCTGATTGAAATAAGAGTGCCTAAAAATAATTTTCCCACAACTTCATTTACTTGTTTATCTTACTGGCACATTCCAAAATCAATTTTAAATGCAACACTGAAAAAGAATAAAATATCTTCAATCTAACATACAAGCAATCTTTTCATTTTGGCGGAGCTGAACAAAAATAATAAACACTTATAGTCTTTACCCTCAGGCATTGAAAAACAATGACATTTCTCAATTGTTAAATTCTAAAGATTATATTCTATTTAGTAAAGATTTTGCATATGTCTTATCACTTTCATGGTCTTTGAAATAAGGCAGCCTACATACAGTCAAAAGGTAATGGCTTGGCATTTTTTAGCAATTGAAGAAATGGTATCTGGGGCCAGGTTCTATTCTAAGTGGCTGTGTTACTCTGAGCAAGTCATTTAGTCTCCCTGTACCTCAATTCATTGTCTGAAAAATGGGATTATAATAGTACCTACCTGGTTAGATTGCTCTATACTTTAGGTAAATTAGTATAGGTAAAACACTTGGAATGATGCATAATGCATAGTAAGTGCTTTATAAATGCTTGTCTATTATTTTTATTTGGGGGATTGATTACTTCATAAAGTATTTATTCTAGATAGCTAAAATTTCTTCAGTTAGTTCTAAAACTTCTGCTAGGCGGTATTCACGGATCTCTCTAAATAGATCTTATGTGTATCCATCTTTTTTCTGTGTTAAAGGTATTAAATAGAATCTTTCCTTAGTTGATTCAAAGTTAACATTCTCAGTGGCATTGAGTCATTTAATATTGAAATGATTAAGATGTTTGAGTGTTTAGGGAGAAAGTGTTTTGCCCCTAAACTAGCAGGTCCAGGCTGCTCTGTTGTTTCAGTCCTTGGGCTGTGTTCTGAAGGCTTTTGGCCTTCACTGTACTAGCCTAAGTTAGAATCCTTGATTTGAAATACCTGCTTGAATTTTGTTATAGGTTGTAAGCAAGAAGATAGCCCAGTTTTTAAAAATTGTGTACCAGATGGAAGAACAGACTTTGGCTTAGGATGTCCGTCCTCCCCTGAGAGTAGGTAAGAGCATAAATGCATTTTTTAAAAAAATTTTTTAATTATTTTTTTCTCATTTATTTTTATTAGTTGGAGGCTAATTACTTTACAATATTGTAGTGGTTTTTGTCATACATTGACATGAATCAGCCATGGATTTACTTGTATTCCCCATCCCGATCCCCCCTCCCACCTCCCTCTCTACCCGATCCCTCTGGGTCTTCCCAGTGCACCAGGTCCGAGCACTTGTCTCATGCATCCAACCTGGGCTGGTGATCTGTTTCACCCTAGATAATATACATGTTTTGATGCTGTTCTCTTGAAACATCCCACCCTCGCCTTCTCCAACAGAGTCCAAAAGTCTGTTCTGTACATCTGTGTCTCTTTTTCTGTTTTGCATATAGGGTTATCATTAGCATCTTTCTAAATTCCATATATATGTGTTAGTATACTGTAATGTTCCTTATCTTTCTGGCTTACTTCACTCTGTATAATGGGCTCCAGTTTCATCCATCTCATTAGAACTGATTCAAATGAATTCTTTTTAACAGCTGAGTAATATTCCATGGTGCATATATTCTTCTGGGTGATTGCTATGCTTTACAACAGGAATTGGCAAAGTACTGTCTTTGAGCCAAATCTGTTTTTATAAATAAAGTTTTATTGAAACATATCCAAACTCATTTGTCTGTACATTGTTAACTGCTGCTTTCACACCAGGGCAGAGTTGAGTAGTTGCCACAGAGAGCATATAGCCCACAAAGCCTAAAGTATTTACTGTCTTTTACAGACCTTTTACAGAAAAAGTTTTCCAAACCCTGATCTAGAGCTTTCAGGTTGTGCAGAGTCTGAAGTAAACCAGCTGTTACTTTGTTTAGTAGTCTCACTCAGTCTGCAGATTCAATTATCTAGCACTGACTGTCCTAGATATATATTTTTTCTAGATATACTTTTGATAAACAAGAATTTAGCTTCCCTTATAGTTCAGTCAGTAAAGAATCTGCCTGCAGTGCAGGAGACCCAGGTTCGATCCCTGGGTTGGGAAGATCCCCTGGAGAAGGAAATGGTAACCCACTCCAGTATCCTTGCCTGGAAAATCTCATGGACAGAGGAGCCTGGTGGGCTGCAGTCAGTCCATGGGGTCACAAAGACTTGGGCATGACTGAGCGACTAACACTTACTTATCTTGAATAAAGGATATACAGCCCACAATAACACATTTAGAACATAAAGAGGTGAAAATATATGCAAAGTTGTGTAGAAATCCTGTCTTAGGTACTTGTTGTTCTACTGCTGGTCCATAACATGCTAGAAAATTATGTGGTTTTCCATTGTGTTCTGTAGAATGTTCTAGAAATGTTAGCAGTTACTAGCTGCTTTTCTTACACAGTTGTCCAATGTAAAAGTAAATGCCTCTGTTGTCTCTTTTCTCACACATCTATCTATTCTTTATCTTCTTACATATATTCCTGGTCTTTTTCTTTTCTGTGAAAAGGCTTTTTTTTTTTTTTTTTGAGTTTTCCAATCATGTATTACTCTGCAGTATAGTGTATAGAAAAGAACTCTGAACTTGGGTTTGAATTTTGATTTGTCACTTTATGGAACAGAAACCTCAAGGAAGTCAAACTGTCACCCCCAGCTTCAGTGTTCATGCCTATAAAAGGGAGATAGGAACCCAGGCTCTGATGACCAGTGCTGTGGGCTGAATGTTTGTGTCCACCCCAAAATTCATGTGTTGAAATCCCAATAACCAATATACGGGTATTAAGAAGCAAGCCGTTTGGGAGGTCATCAGGACATGAGGGCAGAGCTCTGATGAATGAGGTTAGTGTCCTTCTAAAGAGCCCCACAGAGCTCCCTAGCCCCTCTGCCATTTGAGGATGAAACAAGAAGTCTACAGCTTGGAAGAGGGCCCTCACCCAGCCATGCTGGCTTCCTGATTTCAGACTTCCAGCCTCTGGAACTGTGAGAAGTAAATATCTGCTGTTTATGAGCCACCCAGCCTGTGGTATTTTGGTGCACCAGCCTAAATGAGCTAAGACACCATGTGAGGGGGAGCGTGGGGCTGAGCGTGTAGAGGGCTCTACCAGTGTATTATTACTTGTAGCTTTAATATCATTCTCAACTTGGCCCGGTTTCTTTTTATAGAAGGATGTATATGTTTATGGGGCAGAATATAAAATGGATTCTGTGAGACTAAAATTGTGGCCATGTGTGAGGCTGTGAGCGTGAAGGAGGCTCGGATGAGACGACCTCTTCAAACAGTGTATGCATTGTTCCGCGTTTGCGTCCTTATTCACTTGTCTAATGTGGAAGTTTATGCTTTTGTGCAGATCTCCTGGAAAATGTATAAAGGAAGAAAGAAAAAGGGTAAACTTGGAAGGGGAAAAAGATAATGCTTTTGTCAGTACAGAAGTCTGAACAGAAGCAAATTTTGGTTGGTTTTATTTTAGCTACAGTTCCGTGAGTGAGTCTGGTAAGGTTGTTAATTTTTTTAAGATGAAAGAAAGAGTAGTTTACTTTAATGAAAATAGACTCTAGTGCTGTGGAAAACAGAAGTCCCCTGTGATGACTAGGGTAGAATGATTGAGGGGTGAAGAGAACATATGTGGTTCCATTTTGTTTTTATTGGAGCCTACACAGAATACTAGGTGTCTGATGTTTATATTTATAAAAGATTACCCCACTTTTATAATTTAAGGGGACACTAATAATTTTACTTTGACTTGCAACTATGTTGCACATATTTGCATATATTCCTATTGTTTTCAAATGGTTTAAAAAACTAATTAGAAAATTATGCCCTCTATTGCTTAGGTAACTTGTCATTTTAGTTCTTTTGACTTCTACCTCTGTTTTTAACCTTAGTTATTTGGAGAAAAGTTATCTATCTAAGTTTTATCAGTTAGCTACTGCTGGTTAACAAACTCCTCCAAAACATAATATCTTGAAATGATAACCCTTTGTTATTTTCTATGAGTCTACTGGTTAGCTGGGGGAGTTCTGTTTTTTGAAGCTGGATTCTGATTATTTTAGCTGGCCTTCCTCATGCATTAGAGGTTAGCTGGGAGTCTGTGATACTCTTGATTGAGGAAGCTCAGTACTCCCCGTGTATTTCTTATCTCTGCTCTCATCTTTCTAGCAGTCTGCTCCAGACATGTCCTTATGGTGGTGGCAGGCCAGGGTCCAAAAGGGGCAAGCCCCGTCATGCAAGAGGGTAGATGGCAAGGCACATGTGTTTTTCAAGGCTTGATTCCTATCACATTTGCTAGTATCCCATTGGCCAAAGCAAATCATGGTAGAACCTCAGGGTCAGGCTGGATGAATACAAAGCTGTGGGTCAAAGGATGTAGCTATAGGGAGGCCCTGAACTGGGGCCTTGGGTTCCCAGGTGTCATTTCACTCTCTTTCTCCATCTTAGCAGTCTTTGTTTCAGAAGTTTTACAGTTTGTTAACACTTCTACAGACTGGGTTAGAAAAAAAATCTGAATTCTACCTTGTTACTTATTTGCAAAGTTTGGTGAGGGAGCAGCTTCTCATTAAAGGCTAAAATAAAAATTTTGCTTTATTTACGTATATGCCTCTCTCCCCTCCTTTTTATACTAAATTATGCACTACAAATTCTTGTGTAATGAAGTGAGTTCTTTTTAATTTCTATCCATATCCATCCCTGAGCTCTAGTCTGTCTCCAACTAATTTCTTTATTTTGGGGCCAACATTCCAGTAGCATTTGGAGGGCTTTGGTGGGTGGGTCTGTGCTTTTTTAGTCTTGTTTTCCGGTGTTCTTGCTTTTTACTTTCTCTTCTCCTAAACTCTACATTTGCATTTCTTCCTGCCCACTCTATGAGTTTGGAGACACCTCAAGCTGAGCATATTTCAAAGAATACTCACTATCCACCCTTGGTGCATTCACTCATGCCTTCACCAACAAATATTTGGTGAGTGGCTTCCATGCTATTTCAGGCATTTGTAATACAGTAATGTGCAATATAGACAAAATGCAGGCCTTTGTGAAGCTTGTAGTCTAGAGGGGCTTGACAGACAGGAAACAAATGTGTGAATGCACCTCATTTGATGTTTAAAGGTGATAAGTGTTTCGGTCAAAATAAAATAGGATGAGTAAGAATGATGATGATTGATGGAGTTGAGTGAGCAGATATTCACGAAGGGCCTCTGAAGTCAGGGAGTGAGCTGCGACAACCTGGGGAGGATGCTACAGGCAGAGGAAAAGCAGATGCAAAGGCTGGCTGCATAATGTTCAGTAAAACTGCAGTTTCCAGTGGGAAGAGTGGTAGGAAATGTGGTGAGGAGACAAGCGGGGGTCAGATCACGTAGGGCTTGGTAGAGTGCAGTAAGGTCTTTGCGTTTATTCTAGGGAGACAGGAATCTGTTGGTGGGTTTGGGGCAGGTGAGACATGATCTGGTTTCAGGGGTAGAAACTGGTAAACTATGACAGTCATGTTAAAGGGAGGCTGCCTTAGGGGAGCAGCAGTGGAAACTGTGAGAGGATGGCAGACTCTGGAGCTCTCCAAAATGTGTAATAAACCAAATTTAGATATAGAGATCAGCACTGCAAAGAGGAGCATATGGAGAAGTGTTTCCCAAAGTAGACTCAGCACTCAGCATACTTCCAGTGATATCTGAGTTAATTTTGGGTGCTGTGTCACATGAATAAACCTTTTAAATTGTAATAATTATTTATGAATTTAATGTATGTTAGGAAAAATAGAAAACTTGTAATTCTACGCTTATTTCTTGAAGTGAGTTTAAAGTATTGAGTACACTCTACAGTTGAGTACAGAAGTAAAAGTAAAATTGTGAGAGATATATCTGAATTACTAGATTTAGGACACAGTGGCAGTATTATTTACAAGGTTTAGACCTGAGAGACAAGTGAATGATGACTCTGGTTTGAGGGTAGTGTGTAATCATAATCACATTACCATTTATTGATTATCTACTGACTGTGAGGCTCTGTACTAAGCACCTTATAGATGCTTTTTTACCCAATTCTCCTTGCAGTCCTATGTGATGTAGGTGGTAGAGTTTGACATTCCCATTTAACAGATGAGAGAAATGAAGATCATAGGGAATAAATCACTTATTCTAGGAAATGCCTGAGATTTCAAATATTACAAGATTATGAAAGTAATGTGTAGTTCTGGTAAATTCCCTGCAAGCAGGGACTTTGTTTGGTACACTAAGGTATCCTCAGCATGTAGAATAGCTTCTAATATGCACCAGACATTCAGTCAATATTTGTTGAATGAATGAAAGGAAAAACAGTCGGTCTTTTTCTTTTTTTAGTTGAAATGTAGTTGATTTACAATGTTATGTTAGATTCAAGTGTACAGCAAAGTGATTCAGTTATATATATAAATACATATATATTCTTTTTTCAGATTCTTTTCCATTATAGGTTATTATAAGATATTGAGTATAGTCCCCTATGCTATATAGTAGGTCCTTGTTGGCTATCTGTTTTATACAAAGCAGTGAGTCTTGCCTAAGTCTGAGTCAAGAGTGGTGAATATTGGTGTCCCTCCACAGCAGGATGGTCTTTAGGAAGTAATCACCTGAAGGTTTCATGGAAACGTCATATTTGGGGATGAAAGGGTGACTTACTGTGCTCTCAATGCAGGTTTTCTCATCATCCTAGTCTTGGTCTTTTATTTCTCTCCCCTTCTCCCTTAAGAGTCTCAGCTACTTCTCTGGGTGTAAGTGTATCAACTCCCAAGTCTCAGACTTTGGTCCTAAACTCTCACCGAAGAATAAATAAACCCGCTAACAAACTTGGAGCCACTGTAGGATAACATAAGCTTTGGTAAGTCACTTAAGCCCAAATATGTGTCAGTAAGAGGAAGAGATGCACCCTGGATCTGAGCCCTAACCTGAGTGGAAGCCCTGTGCACAAGAAGAGGGTCAAGATACTTAGGGAGCATGGCATTAGGGAAAAGATGACTCGAAAGGCAAAGGGCGTTCGATTTTCATTTTCCTTGAGCATGCTTGCTTTGCTTTTTATCTAGAACTTTCTATAAAGTTAACTACTCTTATTTTGGTTAAGTTTTCTTAAAAGGCTTGTTTCCCTCACCCCCTCTTAAATTGAAAAGGCAAAGTATTGAAAGCAAAGTCATTCAAGGACTTAGACCGGGTGAAGCTCTCACACACAGCCAGGGAAGTTCCACACACACGCTTTCTGCTGGCAGCAGCCTCGAGGGTGGCCAGCACAGGGCAGAGACTCTGGGAGGTCTGTGTGAGGGTGTGTGTGTGTTGGGGGTGGACGACAGACTGAACTGACTGAAGCAGGGTCATTCCTTTTCTCCTTTCCTTCCCTTGCAGAGGTAGACGCTGCTGAGGCCGGGGCGTGTGCCCTGATAAGAACTTCCCATCTTCCGTGCTCACTGCCAGAGCTGCTGCCTTCTCCTGTCCCTTCCCGTCTGTTGCCCTGGGTCCGTGATCAGCCCTGGCAGCACGCATCTTTTTTTTTTTAATTATGAAATACATAATTTCTGCAAAATTATATAAGAGGAAGTGGGGGTGTAAGGAAAACCACATTATTACCATCTTCTGCAAACTCCTGATCTCCTGGATCAAAGATACATGGAATTTCTAGCACAAAATTTCTAGCGCAAGGTTGAAGAATGGAGGTAAGTTCTACACAGAGCAGACACCTGCTTTAGGAGGTGGGGTAAGGTGAACAAATTCTAGCTGGGTGGACCTGGAAAGCCACTTGGGATGAAATAGGATTCTGATTAAGCTTTGAGGGAAGGATATGACCTTGATGTTTGTTTTTAGGAAGAAAGGGAGTCCTAGTCTAGGCAAAGGAAGCAGCCTCTTCAAAGGCCTGGATGCAGGAAAATGCTGAGCCTGAGATGCAGTGGGGTCAGGGGACATGGGGAACCAGCTGTGGGGAGGGAACTTGTGCCTGTTGTTGGGAGGGATGCCAGGAGACTGGAATAGAAGTCAGCGGAGGTTGTGGATTGCTTTGCATGCCAGCTGGGTACTTCACACTTGATTGGGTCTGTGTGGTGGGTGAGCCTTCTACACCCTGGTACGGGGACTTGGGAAGTGGAGGGGCAGAAGGGCCATGGTCAGGGGCAGCTAGGAAACTGGTGGTGGTTTTGGTTTTCAGATTTGTACTTTGAAATAATTTTAAATTTAAAGAAAATTTGCAAGAATAGTCAAAGAGCTTTGAAATATTCTTCAACTGGATTTACCAGTTAACGTTTTGCCATATTTGCTTTACCATTCTCTCATTTTCCAACACGTATATATTCCTAAGAGCTCTTTCTAAGCCGTGTGAGAGTAAGTTGCAGATATCATGCCTCTTTTACCCCTAAATATTTCAGTGTGTGTTTCCTAAAAATAAGAGCTTTCATTTATATAACTTAGCACAATTATTTTAAATTGGGAAATTTGGCATTGATATACAACTGTTGTCTGTTGTACAAGTTTTACTAATTGTCCCAGTATATAGGAGGTCTTATCTTTCCTTTTTTTTCATGTACCAGTGAAATAGACTGGACGTGAAGCACTGATGGTGGGAATAAGTCAACCATTTTGGAGGTGGACCAAATAAGATCTGGCAGCAACGGGTTCTGAGGGTGAGAGAGGACGTTAAGCTGATGAGGAGGTTGTAGTTTATAGGACTGGTGTTGTTAACTAACATGGGACTCATGAATGAAATTTGAATTGCAAGGGTGGTCTGATGTCCTGGATTTTTTATGTAATAATGATAATTTGATTTCTGCAGTGTGTTAAAAGGCAGATAGGCAGTATAAAGGGAGGCAGCTTAGCATAGCTTTTGGAGCTAAACTGCCTGGATTGGAATCAGGCTTTGTTACTTTTTAGTTGTGTGACGTGGGGAGGCTACCTAGGTTGGCTGTGTCTCAGTGTTTTCATCTGTGAAATGGGGATAATGGTACAACTTGCCTCCAAGGGTCCTTGTGAGGATTAAATGAGTTCTTATTTGTAAAGTGCTGTATTATAAGCCTTCCTGACAATTGAAGTGCTATATTTAAATCAATATAAATAAACTGAATTTCCTACTTCTATGTTACTGAATCCACACTAGCAAATCTTTGAGGGAAGTACTACTATTTTTATTAACTGGGACTCATGTTCCATGATTTGCCCAAGGCTAAACCATTGCTCATATAGAACACTCATTCTGTTTCACATATCAGACTATTCTCAGGGTTTCTACTTGAGAATACCCCACAGGCGGTAGAAATGGGCTGGTGATTCAGTACTGGGCTAAGGGCTGAAGGCTCTGGAGGTGAGAGTCCTCTGCACTGGGGTGATTGTTGAAGACATGGGATGCATGCAGTGAGAGTCTGTGAAAGAAAAGTCTGAATACTGGAACTGGTGATGAATGAGATGGGGTAGGAGTAGTCAGGTAAGAGATGAAACAGGAGGATGTGGAGTGAAGACAAGGAAAGAGTTAAGGATAACTCGCCCATTCTTTGGGAGTTGAAGCGGGACAAATTCAGAGTAGAGAGCTGGGATAGTAGTGAGTGGGGTCCCTTGTGACCTTAGTGAGAATGGTCCATTGGCTTGGTGAAGGCAGAAGTCTATTTGCAGGGGTTCAAGAGGACAATGGGAAGAGAAGAAATGAATTCCATGAACATAAACTATTCTTTCATGAAGGTTGGCAATGAAAGGAAGAGAACTTAGGGAGATGCAGGATTAAGACATGACCCCTTTTCAAAAGAGGCAATAACCGTCCTTGTCATCTGAGAGGGAAAAGACAAAAGCCGAAGATACAAGAAATAGTGGGGAAGATGAAAAGAACAGACTGGCAAATGTAGGCCAGGAGCATGGGCTTGGTCTTAGAAAACAATAGGAATACTGCTTTAAGATTGGAGAGGAGAAAGAAGTGACGTGCCCTGTCCTGTGACATTTCATGCGGAGGGGCGTTCACTTAAAATCACTTCAGTCTCTGTAGAGTGGGCAATGAAGCTGTTCTTTGGGGGAGTCAAGTACGTTTGAAAAAAATGAAAGAACTGGAAAAAGCCTGAATGTATATCATAGATAAGCAAGGGGATTGTCTAGTGCTGGCCAGTGCCTAGGACTGGTTGAATGGCATGGTTCTACAAACTATTGAGGTGGGAATTTCTCTAGTGATATCCTGGAATTAACACTAAGAAATGGATTGGGTCAATCCAAGTAAGGTTTTAATGGGGAGCCAGGGAGGCCTGGTGTGCTGTGATTCATGGGGTCGCAAAGAGTCGGACACGACTGAGCGACTGAACTAACTAACTAACTAACTAAGAGTACTTGGTGGAGAAGGATATGGCAACCCACTCCGGTATTCTTGCCTGGAGGATCCCAGGGACAGCGGAGCCTGGTGGGCTGCCGTCTGTGGGGTCGCACCGAGTTGGACACGACTAAAGTGACTTAGCAGCAGCAGCAGCAAAAGTATTTGGAAATCTCAGAGGTCAGAGAGAATTTGGTTGGGAATGGTTAACCAGGGGCTGTGAAACCAAGAGGAGGCTGAATAGGCTAGGTTAACACTTCTCAGCCTTTTCCTGTGAACTGTACATAATAACTGAGAAGAGAAGCTTAGCCCCAAGGCTTGGGGGCTTGACTCAAAATAGCCTATCAGAGGCTTTGTAAGTTTTAAAGTCTTAAACTTTGTTTTTAAAATATTTAAAATTCCATGCTGTGTCTGTATTTAAGTATTAAACTATTTATTATTGAGTAAAATAAATAGTTAAAAAATATATGCCACATTTTCCCATGACCAGGCCTTACATTGGGATGCGGGTGGGGGTATATATCCTAGTTTAAGAAGCCTGGGACTAAAACAAGAAGAAAAAAGCAGCATTAACTGGAGAGAATAGTGACGGGGAAAGGTAAATTCAACAGTAGGCAAGGAGTGGGAAAGGTGGAAACATTTGAGTTGGTAGCCAGAGTGAGGTTTGTCAAAATGTCAGCTCTTGAAGATAAGACAATTGTTAAGTGACAGTGGGTCTCAAGTGTGCTCAGCAAGCCACTGAGTGAATGAGATGAAAAGATGGAGGCTGGGCTGCTTTGGATGATTTCAGTCTCATTGAGTTGCTCTTGACTTAGTACCTGAATGCAAAATTTCCTTCTTGTGGTGCACAGTTGAAAAATTAATGTTTGAAAAAAGCTTTTGTAAAATGTTAAGCCAGGCATTTATTTTTAAACATTGTCTTGAAGTCAGAGAGAGATTAATAGAGCCAATTGAAATTCCTTAGGGAACATTTGATATCTGCCTCTTGCCTTACAGCCTCCATTAAAAGTGGAAGCAAAAAGAGCACAAGTGAAATGCCAGTTGTGACACTGAGTAATTTTTTAAATAAATGCATTTTCCAATTCATTGATAGGAGACATCCTTATTTACTTTATCTCTGATGGTCTCTCTCTTGAACAACAAGCAGCTAATTTGTGGAATTAGTGGCTATTTCAGGAGAGTAAGTAAGCTGTCATTTGGGCCCATCCTGTTCTTATGTTTCAAAATCATATTGCCAGCAATTACAGTGGACTCGAACAACTGGAGGTTAGGGGTGCCGACTTCCTAGTCAGTCAGAATCCACATATAACTTTATGGAAGGCTCTCCATTATCTGCGGTTCCATGAATTCATTTTCATGAATTCAACCAATCTTGGATACCCTAGTACTGTAGTATTTATTGAAAAAGATCTATGTGAAAAAAAAAAAAAGAGAAAAAGATCTATGTGTAAGTGGACTCCCATAGTTCAAACTCATGTTATTCAAGGGTCAACAGTACTTCCATCCAAACTAGTGGACGGACTTTTGGCAATGGTGTGATATTGCCGTAAACGAAACAATGCTGTTAGAAGTCTAACGTTAGCCATTTGTTTTTAGAGTTTTGAAATAATTAATTATAATGTCTGATGTTGATCAGTTCCATTAGCAACTGCTTTCAATACTTCCCACTTCCTTTTTAAAGTTCCAAGACCATACCAGTAATAAATGTTTATGGTAGAAAAGATGTTACATGAATAGAAATCATGGACTATCCCAAACCAACCAATGGGAAAGTCTCTGTGCGTGTCCTTTCAAACTTAGCTTTTAAGCTATTTCATGACAAATTTGTGTTTACACAAATAAAATTATATATAGCTTCTTTCTGACAAGTTACGGAAGTCATGATTTATGATCCTTTGTACTTCTGTGTTGGGAAGTCATAATTTATGAAAGTTAAGCATTTTAGCCTCCTTTAGAATTACTTTAGGAAAAATTTTCTGCAGTTTAGTGAGAACAATAATAAAGCAGAGAAATGAGAAGTAAGTGAACCAAGGAATAGCATGTTAAGGACTAGTGTACCGTATATTTCTTCAGCTTAACATGTTCAGCTGTAGAAGTAAGGGGTCCATTTTCCACATTTGAGTCTGGTCTTTCTGGTTTAACCATTTTAGCTCCATCCTCTCCAGAAGCATGTCAGCGTGATGGAACTGGGACTCCATGGTTGGCATTGACTTAATCGTTAGTGCCACGTTGAGATTTTTCCATTGTCAGCATCAGAGGGCTCTCTCAAAGGCTCCATTCCTGAGACCAGAGGGAGCATCCCTGGAGTCAGGCAGGGAAAGTGGCAATAAGAGCCCTGTTTGCTTTACCGGGCTGGGTAATGCTGAACCCTGGACTGTGCTAGGGGAAAGGGCTCATTGTACCTCCTCTGCTCCTGCAACAGCTGACTTATCTGCGGGTTTGCCTGTCGTGATAAGGCCCAGACTGATGCCTGAATTCCCATGGTCAGTCTTTCCATCGATAAGGAGAGATTTCTTCCTGATTATCGTTTCTCTAATTTTCCTTATACATTTAGGTTTACTTCTGATTGTGCTGGGCTATTTGTAAAACACAAAATTCAAGTCAAAGATTACTACACTTTCTTCCCATCCATATTCTGGGTAAACCAGAACAAATCCCACAGTGTTTCTTATCCTTTTAAAACATTTGGCTAATTTTCACAAATCAAAAAATCATGTGGTTTTCTGGAAATGCTGGTGTGTTCTCTTAGAAGAATTAGGCCTCCATTCATTGAGAATTATTAATTTAACCAAAAAGATGTTACAATATGTGTGGAAGATTGGGAGGGAAAGGAAAGGAAAGAAATAAGGTAAAATTTCATTCAAAGGAAAAGTTTTAGCATTGGATTAGGAAATAAAGACTGTCAGTAACAAATGGACCATTCTAAAGTTTGCGTAAACTTGTTTCATGAGAGTACTTCTAGTTTTGAATAAAGCTCAAATAGTTTCTCATGAGAAGGAACGAATATAGAAATCTTCCAGGATGTGTTGGAATTGGCACTTGATTGTAGCTTGGCCAGGGCAGGAAAGGACAACTTTTCACTGCGGTGCTTGTGCCAGAGTCTTGGGCAAAATATCTGCCCTTCTCCCTGGGAAGACACCCACGGAGGAGCAGGGAAAAAACGAGCATCAGGGCAGTTGCATCCTGGTCAGACAGCATCCTGACCTGTGTGGCTCTAGCGAAGTTTCTCCAGAGGATAGAATGTTTTGCTTTCATAGTCATCTGGATTGTTTGCTAAGGGTAGAAATGTCCTGGCCTCACCTCTGACCTGCTGATTCAGTCTCAGGGGCAGGGGGAGGTTGCTGCTTGGGAATCTGTACGTTAGAAGCTCCCAGGGTAACTGTGATGTGTGGTCATGTTTATGAACTGCTAGTGTAAATAATGACAGACAGTAAGACAGACTGACGGGAAGTACTGTATGAACTGCGTGCGTGTGTGTGTGTGTGTGTGTGTGTGTGCGTGTGTGTGTGTGTGTGTGCGTGTGCGTGTGCGTGTGTGTGTGTGTGTGTGTGTGTGTGTGTGTGTGTGGTGTAACAGCTGTGAGTGGGAATCAGGTTACTGGAATTTGCCAAAAGACAGTGAGGGAGACAGAGCGACCAGGTGCCAAGAATGTGGCCTTTGGTCTTACCAGAAGCTCCCTCCTCTAGGGTATGAGCTTCTGGAAAACACTGACTGGTCCAGATTAAATCCTGCATTCCCAGGCCTAGTGCAGGGCTGGCTCCAGAAAAGGCCATCATGATATTTTCTTTACGGTTCTGTTTACTGTTTATTTTGGATTTTCTACCTCAGGTGAGAATTCTAGGATCCAGTTTTCTTTGGTACATTTGCAGATACTGAAACTTCTATGGTTTCTTAGGTTTTCAAATTTCATTTTATTAGGATGGCCATCTACAGATTTAACAGGTGGAACAACCTTTGCAGATAAACGACAGAAGCTGAAACTATATCTGATCTAATATATACCCAAAGTCTGTGGTACATGACAAGAATGAAGTTTTATTTTACTTCTTGAGTGTACCAAGCATAAATGTTCTCCTGGGGTCACTGAATAGCATACGTTTCAGTCTGATTTATCCCATTCCAGGTCCACCCCAACATGTGTAGGCCCGGGACCACAGTCCCTTCTGTCCCACAGCCTTCGGTGTGTGGGTGTGAGGATAGGAAAGCCATTCGCACAGCCATTTCCACTGTGGTTTTCTTTATCTGAGGATCAGTCAAGCAGAAAGACTTTCCTCTCTTGTGATTGCAATCAAATCATTTATAATTTCATCCTTTATCTTCCTTCTCTGACTCCACTGTGGAATAGCAGGAATATGTGTGGACTGACCAATCTGTTCATTCCAACTTTATCCATACCTATAGCCAATAGCTGCCCATGGTCACCCCTCAGGCCTAAAGGTATATACACTGGCTGTAAAGTAGTCTGCTCTTTGGAAGGTAAAGTCCCACATGGACATTGGAGGCTGGCTTTGGACCATTTGAGACAGATAATTCCAGGGGCATTGGAACCTGGAGAATGGTCCAAAGGGAGATTGTTGCTATAGTGAGGGATATACTCTAACCCTGCAGATTCCTGGCCCCATGGGAAGGGGTGATGAGAAGAGGTCGTCATGTGGGGAGCTCCAGATTAGGATTACCTGGCCCTAGAATGGCAGTCCTTTTCACTTTTCTTTTCCAGTGATCCTGCCTCCAGCACATCTTTAAGCATCCCAGGAAAGAAGGCTCATGGCATTTGGGATAAGCATATTTCAGACATGAATGCTTGATTGAGATCAAGCATTGAGATCCATGGGTATTGTTTATCTGGTCAGATAGAAATCCCTGGTCCTACTTTCAGGTAGACTTGTCCTTAAATGCCCTATATTTAGGGTATCCACTCCATTTTTCAGTTGAAACAAAAACTTAAATTATATCGCTTAAGGTTTTCAAAGTCAACCAAAGAGAAGCCCTGGTGTATTTCATCAGTGGAAATTGGTTAATGGTTTCTTTGCTTGCTGATATGTTCTATTGGGTGTGTGGGTATGAAGATAGGAAACCCATTTGCACAGCCAGTTCCACTGTGGTTTTCTTTATCTGAGGATCACTCAAGCAGAAAGACTTTCCTCTCTTGTGATTATAATCAAATCGTTTACAATTCTCAGATCCTCCTTCTGCTTCTGTTTGTGGAACTTCTTGAGTAATTTTAAAGTCAATAAACACTTTTTTTCTCCTTGCCTTATTAGGACTGAATGAGCTCACAGGGCAATGTGGTCTTTTCCTGGACTAGGAGCAACTTTCCCTTTTTGTGGATCCTTGCACACCTGTAGATAGGGTCATTGTATATAGCACAGAGACTGTGCCTTGCACAACCCTGGAGGTAGATGCCACAAACAGTATGAATGGGATTGTGTAAAGTAGCAGCCCTGCCTATGCAGGTTTTGGTCAGAAATTCCTCCTAGCCATATACTCCCAACAGGCCTGTTTTGGTTGTTTTTTTTTTCTTTCCTCTTTCTCACTCATCATAAGCATATGGAGAAGATGAGTGTTTGAAGAGAGGAGTTGAAAATCATGCTGTTTTCTATATTTTTCTCCATTTTTTGAGGATACTCATTTTCCATTTAATGCTACTGCCAATTAGGGAAACTTAGAAGCCACTAAGGATGAGTGAGTGAGTGAGTGAAGTTGCTCAGTCGTGTCTGACTCTTTGCGATCCCGTGGACTGTAGCCTACCAGGCTCCTCCGTCCATGGGATTCTCCAGGCAAGAATACTGGAGTGGGTTGCCATTTCCTTCTCCAGGGGATCTTCCCGACCCAGGGATTGAACCCGGGTCTCCCGCATTGGAGGCAGATGCTTTAACCTCTGAGCCACCAGGGAAGCCCACTAAGGATGTATAGAACTAATTTTTATATAATCAGTGATTTTCCAACAATTGTACCAAAAAACATGTTTTCTAACTCCTGTTCTATCCTGTCAGTTAGCTTCTCTGGGGTCTGAACCACTATGATTTCTCTATTTTAATAGATGGTACAGTATGTGATTTCCCTGGAATTAATAGCATAAAGTGATGCTTCAAATATCTATGCATTATTGTCCATTTGTAAGCAGTGACACTTAACCCTAAGTCACACTGCTTTGGGAAATTGTCTAATAGGTGCTCCTTGTATCCAAGCCTTAAAGGAACTGTCTATTCAATTGTGACTAGAGACTCAACTGAGCAGAAATTACTATTCAGATGTTTTCTTGCTACATTTTTGCTTTTCAGTGGTGGTCGAATGAAGAAGGGCACATTGAATTGCAGAATAATTATCAGATGGCTCCTGATGTGCAGTGTATGTGCTTCCCCATTATCTTTGTGTGCTGCTCATTACCATGTCTCTTCTTTGATTATTGGAAACTTCCATTCTTAATAACTTAATTTATCCCTACCAATGCCAGCCTCCCCTGACAGCCTGAAAACCAGGCTTGATCAAATCCAGGTGTATTTTATTTCTTCTTTATCAAACCCAAGAGACAACTTCTTAGAGACTGTGCTGATCTATATGTCTTGAAGAAAACACCAACTGTAGGAATTTTGATGTATAATGAAGCCCAGGGAGGGATGGGCTTGCCAATAGATATAATTTGAGCAAGCAAACATAACATACGTTCTTAACTATTTTCCAAAAGTGAACATGCTAGAAGAGAGGTAATTTGAAACTTTCCAGTAGCAAGAGGATGGCTCATAGCTCTAGTAGGTCTCATAAGTCCCGTGTGTATTAGATGCTCAGCAAAGTATTTGTTAATTGAATAAATGGATGGATCTGATCTTTTTAGAAAAAACTTCTGCAACACTTTCTAGAGAAAGTTTGTGACTTTCTTTTTTCTTAACTTTTTATTTTATATTGGAATGTACAATGTTGTGATAGTGTCAGGAGGACTGCGAAGGGACTCAGGCCGTACATATACATGTATCCATTCTTCCTCAAACTCCCCTCCCATCCAGGCTGCCACTTAACACTAATTATTTGGATGGATCTGATCTTGTTCTGGGAAATTCTAAAGCAGAGAACACCCGGCATGAGTGTTCACATCGACCACACCTACTGAGCCCCACTGGGTTGGGTGCTCTCCCATACAAGCTAGTTGATTTGGTCTTGGCTGGAACAAATCCCTATTTTATAAATGACATTGAGGCTCAGAGAAGAGTTCAAATCTTTCTCAAGATGACTGAGCATTAGAACTGAACTTGGAAATTGGAATGTGGGTTTTCTGACTCTTAAGCCTAGAGTTCTGCGATTTCAGGAATGACCTGCCTTTTTGACGTCATGGGCAAAAAAAAAAAAAAAAAAGAAAGAAAAGAAATCAATGGCAAAACTGCCGTTTTCTGGAAACTGCAGTTGAAAAAGGTGACATGGACTCAGCACTCACCTTTATATAGAGGAGAATACAGCTAACTCTTGAGGATCTTGGTACACTAAAAACTTAAAAAAAAAAAAAAAGGCACATGGACTGTATAGGGACATCCCCCCTCTTCAAAACCCACATTTTGGGAATTAGGAAAATGTGAGATCAGAGAAGGGAGGAAAATGTGTCTAAGTTCCTCCAAGCAATTTCTTTTGCTATTCAAGTCAAGTCTTCTGTCTGTTAATTAAAATTTCAGGAGAAACAGCAGATCAGATGTTTGGAAGTGTATTAGAAATCAGGAGGGAAGAGGCTTTATATCTCATCCATTTGCATGTTTGTGTTACTTTGTAATGTTATTAGAGCGTTTTCATTTTACATAGATTCTGTCTTTTCAGTTGCCCAGCAAACCTATTAGAGCAAGTTTCTTCTCATTTTTCATCTCTTCTATATACTCTGTCCACCTTGAGAGTCCTCTGAGAAGGACAGAGAGTTGCCCGCATGAAATATTCAAGGTGTTCCAAGAAGCTTGTGTGCTCCCATTGGCCTTTTCTTATTTCTGCGGTACATACCTTCCATTGGGATCATTTTTACTTGTTAAGGAATGTTGTGTTTCCAAGGCCCTGTTTTCAGTGTTAATTAACTTGCATAGATGACTTTGTTGTTGTTCAGTCATTCAGTCATGTCTGACTCTTTGTGACCCTGTGGACGGCAGCATGCCAGGCCTCCCTGCCCTTCACCATCTCCCAGAGCTTGCTCAAACTCATGTCCATTGAGTCAGTGATGCCATCCAACCATCTCATCCTCTGTCATCCCCTTCTCCTCCCACCTTCAGTCTTTCCCAGCATCAGGGTCTTTTCTAATGAGTTGGATCCTCACATCAGGTGGTCAAATTACTGAAGCTTCAACTTCAGCATCAGTCCTTCCAATGAATATTCAGGATTTATTTCCTTTAGGATTGACTGATTCGATTTCTTTGCTGTCCAAGGGACTCTTAAGAGTCTTCTCCAACACTATAGTTCAAAACCATCAATTCTTCAGCGTTCAGCCTTCTTTACGGTCCAACTCTCACATCCATGGTGTTGGTGATTGCTAAGTCACATCTGACTCTTGCGACCCCATGGACTATAGTCTGCCAGGCTCCTCTGTCCATGGGACTCTCCAGGCATGAATACTGGAGTGAATTGTCGTTTCCTTCTCCAGGGGATCTTCCCAGCCCAGGGAATGAACCTGGGTTTCCTGCATTGCAGGCTGATTCTTTACTAGCTGAGCTGAGGGAAGTCCCTCATGTCCATACTCAACTGATAATACTCCCTAGCCCATTGGTACATGGTAGATAGTTTATTCTGTAAGTTGGTTGACCACTACCAGTGGATAAAGCTCTGAGAAGATGAGAAAAAGAATTGTTTGTTGGTAGAAAGGGAGAAACAGAGGTATAGAACACTTTCTTTGCAAAGTGGATCTTTTTGTGCTTCTGTGGAGAACAACTCAGGTATGTCAAGGTGAGGTATTAAAAGGAGGGAGCATGAAAGGGAAGGTTCATCATCCAGTTTGGCTCACAGCCTTGACTTGTGATGTTTTGTAGACTGAGTGTAAGAAAGTAGGAAATGAGACAAAAGCTTTGCTTTCTGCTTTGTCACCAAACTTCTCTTCATGCTGGCTTATTCTTCAGTTGTGTCTAGGGTTTCTCACTAAAGAAATGCTTCCTCTTATGCTCACTGTGGGTTCCATGGTATTAAAACCAAAATAATTTGACCACCCAAGCTGAAGTAATGTTGGCAATTAGTTTGGTTAATTTCACTAAATAGTGTAACCAGTATTATTCATTCTGGCTGTTGTGAATATGAGATACAGCTAATTAGATTTTCTGGCTAACCCAGATTAAGGCAGAAATGTCATATCAACAGTAACTCCCTTTGGCCTTGACGAAGAAAGATTCTTGGCATAGGTCCATGTTCTACAAAGAAAGGATTCTACAGGGTCATGGGGACATTATCCATGCAAAACTCCCTCACTCCCACTTCTAAACCACTCAGGACTCCACAGTCCCCTGCTTAAGTGACCCCTGTTTTAACTGCAGAGCCTGCATGGACCTGTCTGGGATCAGATCTCCCAAGGGTAAACTGCACTACTTATGTGTGAGCTCCTAAGACCAAAGCACGTGAGGCTGTGTGTGCATCTAGGGTGTACGGGCAGAAGTATTCTCCTCAGTGTGTGCAGGTCTCCTTGCACTGCAGAGCAGAGCTAAAGTTGAGAAAGGGAAGGGGAGTGGGGTTCCTGGGTGGGGGCCATTGGCTGCAGAAATTTAGTGAATGGGCTGATGTTTTAAACTCTCTAGTGGGAAACCATTTAAAACATTCAGCTCATCCTGCCTTTGAAGCCTCATTACTTTGAATAACTGGACTTCCCATGTAACTCAGTAGTCAAGAATCTGTCTGCCAATGCAGGAGATGCAGGAGACATGGGTTTGATCCCTGGGTCAGGAAGATCTCCTGGACAAGAAAGTGGCAACCCACTCCAGTATTCTTGCCTGGAAAATCCCAGGGACAGAGGAGCCTGGTGGGCCATAGCTCATGAGGTTACAAAGAGTCGGACATGACTAAGAGACTGATCACATGTGCACTTTGAATAGCTAGGTTTTCATTGACCACTGTGGTCCTTGAGTGGCTTCCTGGTCCTTGGTCTGCACGTAGAGCAACAGTGGTTATTGTTCTGTGGATTCATGGGAACCAGGGATGACTGTTCTCCAGGGACTCCTAGGGAGTTGCTACTGGTGCTAATCACTATTATTTTATGAACACTGAGATACTTTATGTTTTTGTCAATTTGTTTTTCCTTGAATACTGGACAGTGAAGGTGTGTGTATGTGTTCTAGTAAATTCAGGATTCTGGTTGTTGAGTTCTGGTTACTTGATTTTTTATTACTGTAATTTGTACTTGCAGCTGAAGTTTGTACTTCAGAGTCTTAAGCAATTTAACATGGGCATATTTTATCCTTTTGTTCTCTCTCCACTATAATGAATGGCCTCTGAGCTCAGGAAGATGATTTATATGTCACTGTAAAATATCATCTTTCTTCCTCTGTCTTTCCTTCCCCTTTCTCTCCCTCTGATGTATATTTATGCCTGCCATCTCCCAGGCCCTGTGCTAGAATTTCTCTCATGCTAATTTTTATTTTTATGATTTTATTTTTAATTGCTTTACAATGTTGCATTGGTTTCTGTCATATAATGACACGAATCCGTCACAAGTATATATTAATATATATGCCCTCTCTCTTGAGTCTCCTTCCTACCTCCCACCCCATATCCCACCCCTCAAGTTCATTACAGAGCACTGGGTTTGGCTCTGTTATATAGCAGCTTTCCGCTAGTTACCTATTTTATGTATCTCATGATAATTTTTAAATAGTGTAATTGTTTAAAATGTTATCATCTAGTGTTTATTAAACCCAGAGTAGAAAATAACTTTGTTCCTGCACAATTATTTATAGAGATTTAAAGTTAATATTTCAGTATCCAAGTCATTTGCTTTTTTTCTTTTCTGGAGAGAAACAAATAACTGTAGGTATTTGTTACCGTGCAAAAAAACACACATGAGTATTTTCAGACTTTCTGCTCTGTAATTAGAGTTGTAGAGTTGTGTCCTGTTACTTGGATCTCATCTTTAATTTTTTTTAACTGTATGTATCTTTGTAGTGTCTCTTCTTTTTCTCTAAATACTTTATCCTGCTCCCCACTCTTACCACCCGCAAACCTCCACCATGTCTCTGGATTTTTGCCTTTTTCTCTGGGTCTTCCTTGGTGGTTCAGATGGTAAAGAATCTGCCTGCAATGTGGGAGACCCAGGTTTGATCCCTGGGTTGGGAAGATCCCTTGGAGAAGGGAATGACTACCCATTCCAGTATTCTGACTTGGAGAATCCATGGACAGAAGAGGCTGGCGGGCTACAGTCCATGGGGTCACAAAGAGCTGGACATGACTGAGTGATTAACACTTTGACTTTAAGGGCTTCCTTGGTGGTGGCTCAGATGTTAAAGAATCTACCTGCAATGCAAGAGACCGAGGTTTGATCGCTGGGTCTGGAAGATTCCCTGGAAAAGGGAATGGCTACCCACTCCAATATTCTTGCCTGAAGAATTCCATGGACAGGGGAGCCTGACAGGCTATAGTCCTTGGGGTTGCAGACACAACTGAGTGACTAACACTTTCACTTTCCATATTATTCTCTTTCTCTTCCTCTCCCTCTCTTCCCTCCTCTCCCACTGTTCCCACACACCCCCATCCAGCTGCTTCTTTCTTGTTCACACTCTCTTCTCAGGCACATGCCCTTTGTTCTTGTCTGGATTTATAACACCTGGGAGAAGAGCCAACCATGGTTTTAATGTAACAAATGGCATTTAACTGTGAGGTCCTAAGTCCAAGAGCTGGAAAGTCCTCAAGTGTCAGGGTTGTCAGAACTTTTGAGATTGATCATCTAATAAGATCCTCTTCATTTTGTGCCAGAGAAGACAGATCCAGTGAGTTATATACCTGGCCCAAGGCTGCACAATGACCAGGCTCTAAATCTATTTACCAGTTCAGTCCTTTTCTTAAAAAATAGCTTTTGAATATATTCAAGTGAAAACAATTAAGCCACCACTAGTTATAGACTTTTGTATGTGGACTCCTATGGTGCCAAGAATGGAAAACAAAGTTGGAGGGGGGACGGCATGAACACAGAAAAACACATGAGATGCCCTGGAAAGTAATTTCCTCAAAAAAATCTCAAAAAGGTAACTTAGAAGTTGCCAATAAGAACTACAAACAAAGTTCAGACAAGTTACTGCAGGGAGTGATACACTTAAGGGAGCAGGAGTGGTACATTTGTCGACATATGCAGAGAGGGAGGAGCTATAGACCTTATAATTGGAAAATATTTGAAGAAAAAAGGAAGGAGTTGATCCTTTTCCTTGACTTTTCTTATTTTGTGACAAAGCATACAACAAACCTGTTTTAATGCATAAATTTAAATCAGTATAATGTAATTTACTTGGATTAATATAAATTAAAACTCTTCAGACTAGACCAGCTGTAATCATCTGCCCAAAGATCTTCATTTTATCATTATTTAGAGCTAACAAGACATTTATGATCTTTTTTTGGTTGTCTCTGGTGGAACATTGTTGGCAATAGTTTCCTGCCTTGAAATTCTCATGTGCATGGAAATCTAGTTAGGAGAACGAGTAAGTAAACAACTTCTCCTAAGAGTATAATCTCTCCTTTGTGACATAAATTAGATATCCATTCACATCTATGGAATAATTCCCGGTTTTTCAATTAAATAATTTGATATGCTCAAGCAAACATGCCAATCTCTTTCTAGACTAGGAGAATTCAGAGAGTTTTCTACTTGAACAAACTCTGCTTTTAAATAGATGCATCATCTTCTCAAAATTGAATTAAAAAGAGCTGATCTGAACTGCAATCAGGTAGATAATTAAACAGCAAAGGTAAGAGGCTTCTGACTGTGCATGTTCACAATGTTCATTGAAAAATAAAATGTGATTTTTTAATCCTAATGGTAATTTGACCAGTGTACATGTATAATGATGTGAAGTTTGCTCACTTCACATTTTAATCTCAAACTGACTGGTACCTTTGAAATTAACTTTCTCACAGAAACTAGACAAAATTGTAAAAATCTGATCTCATTTTATGTTTTTCTAGAGTGTGTGTAGTTGAATGGAAAAATGAAGATGCGACTTTGAAAGTTTTTTAATTTTTCCCTGAGTTATGAGGCTTTGTTTTCTCAGGTCTGTTTAATAGTCTGGAATTTTTTTTAGAGTGATTTTTTAAATGCTAGGAAATATTCTCACTTTTTCAGCATAGCTGTGGCCTCTGAAATATCACAGATGTTGGATTTTTATTTTTAAGTTTTTTGATGGCAAGTTTTACATTTTACTTCATCTTCTATTAATTTGGCATGTAAATATGTCTTACAGAGTAAATTTTAAGCTCTTCCGGGGCAGGGTCTGTATCTTGTTCTTTATTTCTGGGACCTTTCATTTGATTGGTGAAATGTTTATGAACTCAATGAATGAAGATAAGATATTAAAAAAATATATATATATTCATTGCTCTCTGACAGTGTACAGACATATGGCTGACTGTTGGCTGGGAAAGCTGGCTGGCCAGTTAAATTTACCCTTAGATAAGGTTTAGGATTCAGAGACCACATACTCATCATGTCCTATAGATTATGTTGTTTCTCTGAACAAGATTGAAGTGAAAATATGGATCTCTGTTCTAGCCTTTTTTTTTTCCCAGTGTGATTGAAAACATAATTCAATGTGATTAATTATGTTGAAAGCGAGTGGGAAATATGACATTTAGTTAAAGAAAATTCCAGATTTTTCCCTTGGTTCTTTGGACAAGTGACCTTTCAGTTTTTTTCTCAGATACTTAAATTCCAAGGGCTGAGTATTCTCCATGATGGAATGTCCAAGTCCTGAGGATCTCGTCTTACTATTTCTCACTGAAGTGTTTATTAATATTTTTCCAAGAGGAGGAATGAGAAAGATGATTGTGTTTTTGCTGTTATTTAAACCTTCCCATGAAACTATTTAGACTCTTTCTGTATTAATGAGAAAAACTATGTAGACACTTTTCCTGGGCTATTGAAAGTGGTAAGAAGAGTTCTTTATTATTGTCACTATGTATTTAATAATACTAGTTCCAGTTTTATTTCGTGTTTATGTAAATAGCATTAATTTTGCAGCAAGCCTAGAAAGACATCACCCACACATCCTGGTCAGTAAAGCTTCTGTTATCAGTCATGCTATTGAACATGACTGAGCTGAGAGTAGGGTCAGTCCAGCTTCCCTCTCTTGGCTTTGTAGACAGTCCAGCAGTAGGGGATGTGGAATTGGGGATAAAGGAAACTCTTCTTTTGATTTTTCTGAATGTGTTCACACTGTTTAAACTCCTGGAAGTTTTCTCCACTGGGTGGAACAGCATGGTTCTCATATCTTTTTTTTTTTTTTTTTTCTTTTCTTTCTTTTTTTAAATTTATTTATTTATTTTTTGGTCATACATTGATATGAGGTTCTCATATCTTTAACATCAACAGACTATGGGTCAAATTCAGTCTTTAATCCTTCTGGGGGTAGGGAAACAAAGCCATGTCCTATGACTTCCTTAATGCCCACAGTTATTGGGAGAGCTGGGCAGGCTATGTTTAGAACTTAGACGGCTCCTACTATGCATCCCTTACACTGTGAACTCTCTTGGAGCAACCTTGGGTTATGCTAGAGGTAGCAGAGAGACCTTTTCATACTGTTCATGGGGTTCTCAAGGCAAGAATACTGAAGTGGTTTGCCATTCCCTTCTCCAGTGGACTACTGGAGTTTTGTCAGAAATAAAGAGCCTCTTGATGAAAGTGAAAGAGGAGAGTGAAAAGCTGGCTTAAAACTCAACATTCGGAAAACTAAGATCATGGCATCTGGTCCCATCACCTCATGGCAAATAGATGGTGAAACAATGGAAACAGTGACAGACTTATTTTTTTGGGCTCCAAAATCACTGCAGATGGTGACTGCAGCCATGAAATTAAAAGATGCTTGCTCCTTGGAAGAAAAGTTATGACCAACCTAGACAGCATATTAAAAAGCAAAGTCATTACTTTGCCAACAAAGGTCCATCTAGTCAAAGCTTTGGTTTTTCCGGTAGTCATGTATGGATGTGCGAGTTGGACTACAAAGAAAACTGAGTGCCAAAGAATTGATGCTTTTGAACTGCGGTGTTGGAGAAGACTCTTGAGAGTCCCTTGGACTGCAAGGAGATCCAACTAGTCCATCCTAAAGGAGATCAGTCCTGAATATTCATTGAAAGTACTGATGCCGAAGCTGAAACTCCAATACTTTGGCCACCTGATGTGAAGAACTAACTCATTTGAAAAGACACTGATGCTGGGAAAGATTGAAGGTGGGAGGAGAAGGGCATGACAGAGGATAAGATGGTTGGATGGCATCACCAACTCAATGGACACGAATTTGAGTAAGCTCCAGGCATTGGTGACGGGCATGGAAGCCTGGCGTGCTGCAGTCCGTGGGGTCGCAAAGAGTCAGACACAAACTGAGTGAGTGAGGTGAACTGAACTGAACTGAACAGAGAGACCAAAGAGAGATAGGCGCAAAAATATGTGCCTCTTGGAATTTTCATCTTATATGGGCATCAAAGGTCTTAGCAAGCACCACAGGATGCTTTACTGAGCTGTGGAGTGTCAGTTCATTCATTTATTCCAGGAACATGGTTCAGTGTTTACTGAATGCACAGCACTATTTTCAATACTTTAACAATTCTAAGTTCCATTTTAAAATTTTTAATTGGAGGATAATTGCTTTACGATATTATGTTAATTTCTGCTGTACATCAGCGTGAATCAACTATAAGTGTACATATATCCCCTCCCTCTTGGACCTCCCTCTCAAAACCCCCATCCCATCCTTCTAGGTCCTCACAGAGCACCAGGCTGAGCTCCATGTGGTATATAGCAGCTTCCCACTAAACATCTATTTTCAAACATGGTTGTGTATATATGTCAGTGCTTCCAAATCCTATTCTTAACCTCATCCTTTATGTTGGACAGCTTGTTTCTATAATCTACATTCACTTTTTCCTTTATAGGTTGGAGCTAGTAATGGCTGGTACCTTCACAAGAAATTTAGGGTTGATTACTGGGTGAGTGTCTTGTTTCAATAAATCCATATAAAGATATAAGGACAGCATTTATATATTTGTGGCCAAGTCAATGGTTGGTCTTATTTTCTCCAACATAAAAATAGATATCGCCATTTACATGGCCAATTACCTTTATCCTGCTCAATTTGACCAGGTCAGTGAACCTTGTAATTTTGTATTGTGGAAGATACAGAAAGCATACTAATGCCCTTAACATTTGGTTGAGTTGAATTTGTGATTTCCCCCAAATTTATTCTGGTATAAAGTAAATTATAGATAGATTTTTCAGTCCCTAACTTTGCGTTCTCAGCTAAGTGCTCTACAAAGGAATGACGCATAAAAATGACCTTTTTAAATAACTCAATCTCCCTGCCCCTCTCTCCTCAAGGAAAATAAATAACCCACATTCTTCATTTTGTTATGATTTCAGTTTGTCCAAAATAGGTTGGGGATAGGTTAATTAGATAGTTATATATGTAATTAACTTGGGGTTAGAACTTAAATTGGGGCCAAACCACTTTTGAAATAATTAGAAAATGATAAAATATATTCAAATGTTATCATCTGAATATGAATCACAACATGAGAATCCTTTTCATAAATATGAGGTTGAATTTTAGGTTAAATCTCACTGATCATATCCTGATAGATGTTTTTAAAAATAAGACTCTGACCCAGGTTGTTTTGTTTCATTTGTCTCTCTTTCTCATGAAAGGTGACTTAATAAAATAATGATTATATGAGCTTGTGATGGTTTATTTCCAGTTAAACAGGAACTTGCCTTAGTTTCTTTTGTTATGATTAGGGAGAATAATGACTTCTTGCTTTTCAGCTCCATTTGTGAGGGATTTGTTTCCTTCAGAACACTTCCTGAAGCCTCCTCACTTGCCAGCTCATAATCTCAAAGGGTCTTTGCCCTTACCCTCTGCTTCTTTGAACCCGGGACATTTTACAAAATCTACCAAGATTTTTCAGGTAATCTTTAAAAATGAGCTTCAGGGGGATTTTAGCAATCAAATTAATGATGTGTGTGTTAAAAATCTTTAAAATCATGTTTTCATGATTCACTGTGTGGGGTTGGGGAGGGGAGGGCAGATAATAACCAGAAAAACCTAAGTAGGATTACAATTTTTTTTTCCTACTTATTTGCTCATACTTATTCAGGCAATTTTATGTAGGCTTTTGGAAATTCTAGAAGCTTTTTCATTTCAGGCTTAATATATTGGGCTCATAAATAAATATCAGATGCCTTTTGGAGGCATTATACGCTGAACATTATACAAAGTCTACTCTGTGTTGCGTCAGGGGAACTTGAATTGTTTTCATTAAAATATCTGCTACGAAAGCACCGAGATTAGATGGGATGTTAGCTCTCTTTTTTTTTCCCCTGCTATCAAATGTCAGAGACTTGTATTGTTGGTAGGAACTGAGATTTCATTTCCCTTGGCCACATTCTGATGCTGGCTCTACGGCAGCATCGCTCCCGTTCCAGATTTGTATGCCCAAGGTAAGTCAGAAAAGAAATTTCAGGAGTGAAGCGTGGGCTTGTGGATGTAGTGGGGGAAACCAAGTGAGCGTCTTCAGAATGAAACAGTACATATTTTTAGCTGAATGTGTGAGAAATGGAAAACCCTTTATAACCTAAATATCCCACTGGTATGATTATCAAGTATGTAGTGTTTATGGTCAAAATATGACCAAGGGTTTTTTCAAGCAAAATGTTTTATGTTATGTGTGGGGCAGGCATCTGTGTGCCTGCCTTAAATTTATGAGCTAATAACATTCTCTTCCAAGAAATACTGTCAGGTCTTACACACCACGGGTTTGTTCTGAGTTACTCTGGTAAATGGATGATTTTGCTTTTAAATAATCACTCCTGGAATTTCCAAATATAAAGAAGCTCACATAACATTTAGTTTATGAGGAAGATGCCTTTTTCATCAATGCAAACTGTCCAGATTGAATAATAACTGCATTTTCTCCTAACATAATATAATTTATTATTTTCTGCTATGTGGAATGACTGTAAATGTCAACAAAATAGATTCAAGCAAGTTTAAGGAGTGAGATTACAAGCAAATGATAATAAGCACAATTATGAGATAAATCAACTGAGATAATTGAGCCAGAATAAACTATAAATAAAAGGAATTTTTAAAAGTATGAGGAGCTAAAGAACCACTGATGGTAAAACAGATATTCTCTGAGATTACCACTCTAAGGTAGTACTAATAGTAATTCTGTTGAAAGTGATTAGGACTGGTGAGAGTGACTGCTTACTGCTACTTAAGGAACTGGACCCTGTAACTTGGTGTCCTCACTGCATACACACCTCTCCCCTGCTAATGCACCCTGGTCTTAAATAAAACCGAGTGGCAAATATTTAGAGTGAGTTTTACGTGTCTTTGGGATTTTTGCCTTCCCCGCCATTGGTAAATAGCATATTTCCTCTGCTAATCTCTGACCTTTGAGATAACTTCCTTTGTTAAACATCCACTCATGTGAGTGTTTTAACACTCACTTTATGTGAGTGTTAGTTTTCTTTCTTTCTTTTTCCCCCAGTTTCAAAAGCTACTCTTTTTTTCTGCCTCACATTCAACTGCTTTCAGTACTGAATAAGGTCCTCTGAGGAACCTGTTGTCTATATATTTGAAAGGAAGGGAGTCAGAAGCAAAGGAATTAACAATCATAAAGATAAGTTTGCACATGTGAACTGAAGAGAAACATGTTTTTTCTTCCATTGCAAATTAGGCTTATATATTACTAGTTGTAATTTTCACGCTAGCATATGTCAAAATGAAGTATAGGTTGGTTGAGATGCTGTTCTCAAAGTGTATGTTAATAGTTTTAATACATGGTGATACTGATCTATATGATATTTGTAAATTTTCAGAGGCCCCATGTGGACCTTTTAAAGTGAAAACATATTGGAAATGGATGAAAACACGATACTTGCCCTGATCCACAAGCTGGGATATTTAGAAATCAGCATGTGTTCATGAGCCGGAGGTCACAGGATGGTATCCAAGCACTCTTGTGTTCAGTTATATCGGGACCATCACCTCAGAGCTGTCAGCCCATCAGTCTAGGGCAATGCTTTCCAGCTCGTGTCCATCGGTACCACTACTAGAGAAGTTCTCGAGGCCTCCAGGGAATGCAGCAGCAACCCCAAACCTCTTTTTCTGTCCCTTCGTAGTTTCCATGTCCAACTTCATGTAGTTTTCCTCTCGGTTTTCTTGCTTTTGAAATTTCTGGGCCCAAATTTGGCAGGGAGAAGGGCAGGATTAGGATGAAGCGACCAGTATGAGGAGACATAACGTAAGGTCCAGCTCTGCTCCACCAGAGGAATTACCGCAGGCCAGGGAAGGAATTCTAGAAACCTGAGTTCTGTTACTGACATGTTAACTGTGAGGCAAGGCTACCATTTGCTTAAGATTGTGTTTTGTTTCTGTTGTTATTTCTACCGTGACTGCTGCTGCTATTAGCTACCATCTGTTGTATCAGTGTACTTCCAATTAACATCTCAACCAATCCGTATTCTCCTGTTTATGGATGGTAGCACCGAGTGGTAGTGGGGATGTGCTAGGCCTCTATGTGATAATACGGTTTTACAACCTGCTTTCATTTTTATTTTTCCATTTAACAAACTCGTGTGCACATCAGTTTGAGCCTCTAAATATTTGTCTACAACATACTTTTTTTATAGTTAGTTTTTACTGATTAGATGACACTCACCTATCCAATCAAATTTAATTTATTTGCTACAGTAAAAATTGGTATGTATTTCCTTGTAGGGAAAACAAAATATTTTCTTAGGATATATTTCTAGAAGTAGAGCTGGTAGACTATATAGTATATTTGCTTATAAAGGTTTGATTCTTTTTGTCAAATTGCCATCCAGAAGGTTTTTTCCCCTATTTATTTTCCTACCAGTGGTGCATGAGAAGGCATATTTTCCAGTAGCTTAAATAGTATTGTTTTTAAATAAAAACCTTGCCAATCTGATATGAGGGAAATGGTACCTCACTGTGGTTTTATTGCATTTCTTAAAATACTAATGAAGTTGGACATTTTTTCCTTTATAAATTGCCCATTAGTATCTTTGCTTTTATTTCTTTTGGGTTGCTTATTTTTCAGTTAATTTTATTGAAATTCTTTATATAGCACAAATAGTATTCATTTGGCTATGAGTCTTCTATAATGTAAATATTTCCCCCAGTTTATTAGTCATCTTTTGACTTTTTTCCCTTGGTAAGTTTTTACATGAGAAAATTTTGTGCATGTAGTTGTATCTTTGCCTGTTTTCCTTTTAAAGTTTCTGCCTTTGTGTTTAGAAAGAACTTTCTGTTGTTTTTCAGAAAGGACTTCCCCACCTCAGGATTATATACACTTTTCTTACATTTTCTTCCAGTACTTTTTTGATTTCTTTATTTCATATTTAGATCATAATCCATCTGGAATTTATTTTGTTGTATAGCAATGTGGGGATTTAAGTTTATATCTTTTCCAGATAATTTTCCACTTGTCCTGACAATGATTTACTGAATAATCTATCCTTTTCAAGTTTTACCTTGAAAAAAATACAAAATTCTGTTTTTAGATTTTCTACATTTTTCATCGATTTCTCTACCTCTGTTTTGGTCATCACATTAGTTTGACTGTTGTAATGCATTTAAATATTTGATAGCTTGAATCACTCAGCTTTCCAAAAATTTCTTGGCTATTTCTTTCATCATCTCCTGACCAGATGGTTGCCATTGTGTCTTACTGCATCTCCACCATTTATCTCACTTGCTTCTAATCTGTTCACAAGAGAACTGGCTATTGTTCTAAAACATAGGTTGGATAATATTACTCTCCTGATTGCTGTATATGTGCCGTTCTGTGCTAAATCACCTCGGTCATGTTTGACTCTTTGCGACCCCATGGACTGTAGCCCACCAGGCTCCCCTGTCCATGGGATTCTCCAAGCAAGTATACTGAAGTGGATTGCCATTTGCTTCTCCAGGGGATCTTCCTGACCCAGGGATTGAATCTGTGTCTCTTCTGTCTCCTGCACTGGCAGATGGGTTCTTTACCACTAGCACCACCTGGGAAGCTCATTGTTATATATATATACTTCCAACCATTTAAAAAAGCAAACAAACTGAAAATGGGTACATTGCCTATACCAGGATTTTAAGCCTAAGCTCTAAGCTGTTTCTGGGGTTCAGAGTGTTTGTGGACACTGTATACATTATTTTCGTGAATGTGCTTTTTGTCCCTCTTTTTCTGGAGAATGTGGTTCATGGTTTCACTAGATTTTAAAGATTTATGACCCCAAAGCATTGAAAACCACTGGGCTCCATGAAGGAGCTCAGATTCTTCAAAATGGCTCTTGAGGAGCAGGCTCTCCATGGGTGGACTTTGCTTACCGTCCTTACCCTACTCCTACGTCCTTCCAGCTCCCCACTCATCCTGAACTACTTACAATTTACTAAACAGTCTGCTGATTCATGCCTCAGTGCCTTTGAACATGCTATTCCTTCTGCTGAAGTGCTCTCCCCTACGCACGTCATCCATGTGGAAAATTGCTGTTTGTCCTTCAAGAAATGATCAAAGGATCTTCTGCTCTGTGAAACCTTCCCTGATCTCCTTAGGCAGAGCTGCTTACCCTCTCTCTCTGTTTTTTCAAACCATTGTGCTTAGTCTGTATTTTATCATTGCTCTTCTGTTGCTAGCGGATTCTTGAGTAAAAGTCAGAGAAATTTTGGGTACAAAGCAATGGGAAAGTGCATGAAAAGAAAGAGAATAATTAGGGAGCCCTGGCATCTCATATGTAGGCAATGGAGATGGAGGAAGGGAGTGGAGATTTATTTTGAAACTAGAGTAGACAAGATTTCTTTTTGCTTTATTTATTTGAAGTTGACACATTTTGTTTTTGTTTTATGAGGTTATGAAGATAGCAGTAGGAGTGATGATGGAGCTACAGGTAGAGACACCCAATTGCTCGAGGTAACCCCCTCCTTCCCCCACCCAGACCAAAGTCATAGGCACAGTCTCTTAAATCCATCTGTGCCCATATAGGCAGGAAGCAAAATGAGTCTGGAGCAGGGGCTATGTATGAGCAGAATAACTTGTAAGAGCCTTGGTTCTCTTTGAAATAAGGCATTTAGCAGGGGATCATATGAGGTATTTCTCTGCTTGTCTGGGATATTTAGTCATTCTGAATCACTTTTTAATGTTCCAGCAAATTCCATATGTCTCCTGTTGCCAGTTTCTTGCTTCTTGTCCTTTTGGCTAAGATCAAATGTAGTATCTGTTTTTTATCAGTTTAATAGGTTTGGTTGATGAACTGTTGTAGGGGGAGAGAAAGAACAATCTGGTATGACCCTTAGGTTTCTGCCTCAAACAGCTGAGTGGATGGCGTGGGCATCATTTTTCACATTTAGCTGGTGGGCTTCATAAGATTTCATGGTCAATCCCTACATCCTTAGATACCACTTTTCCTGACTCACTGCAAAAGTCTGATGCCATTGCAGGCAGGATGACTAGTTTCTTTACTGCCTCCTGAGACTAAGCCTCTGGGGGTGCTGGTCATGCAGGAGGCACAGAGGCCCAGGAAGAAGCCTTCATGGACATTATCTTGGAATGGATCTGGAATGAATAAAACACACTAAATTTAAAATTACTGGAAATGAAGTTGAGTTCACGTCCACCATCTGCAGTCGATTTGTGTTGGTTTTCTGAGATGCCTCTGGCTGTGCTATGAGTGTACTCAGTCACGTCCTGACTCTTTGTGACTCCATGGACTGTAGCCTGCCAGGCTCCTCTGTCCATGGGATTTCTCAGGTAAGAATACTGGAGTGGGTTGCCATTTCCTGCTCCAGGGGATCTTTCTGACCCAGGGATGAAACCGGTGTCTCCTGTGTCTTCTGCATTGGCATGTGAATTCTTTATCATTGCACCACCAGATAGTTTCACAGTTATAAAAGCTTTGCTACTTGAGTAAAAACAGTGTTCCCTAGTTAAGCTACTATAGGGCAGTCTGCAAATTCAAAAACATGTTTGGCAGTTTCCAGCTGTGAGCTTCTGGAGAGGTGGAATATATTGGGTTACCTTATTTTTTTTAAAGACCGTATTGTGTTCTCTTGCTAATATGTCGTATCATACAACCAGTTCCCTCCTAGTGGATATTTAGTTTTTTTTAAATGTTTTCCTGTTTCCAATAGTGCATACATGTGCAAGTATATCTCTTAAGAGTAGAATTATTAGATGAAAGCAAATTTTTGCAATAAAAGTTGCACTAATCTACCTTTATAGCAGTGTCCAGTGTTAGTGCTTCTCCTATCCACACCCCCCTCCACCCCCAACAACACTGAGTGCTAATCTGATAGGAAAAAAAATACTGCCTCATGGTTATTTTAGTTGTTTTATCATGAGTACAATCAAGTATCTTTCCTGACATGTCATTTCCCTTTTTGCACCCTCACCTACTTTTGAACCTCTGAAACTGTGAGAAAGTGGTGACTGTCAAAAGGAAGCTTTGCCTGTTTTTCCTAACATCTCTCTGGGAACTGATTAGAAGTCTCAATTTTCAGTCTTGTGAAGGCCAACTCAGTTTACTCGGCTAATGGTCCCTATTCCTTCCACACACTTATTTGTTGAATGCACGCTCTATGTCAGATTCTGACCTAGGCACTGAGGGAGGTACAATCAATGAACAAAATAGGCATGAAATCTTGCCCTTATGGAATTTGCATTCTTAAGGGGACAGCATACTATAAATAAAGCTATGGCTTTTCCAGTAGTCATGTATGGATGTGAGAGTTGGACTATAAAGAAAGCTGAGTGCCAAAGAATTGATGCTTTTGAACTGTGGTGTTGGAGAAGACTCTTGAGAGTCCCTTGGACAGCAAGTATATCCAACCAGTCCATCCTAAAGGAAATCAGTCCTGAATATTCATTGGAAGGACTGATGCTGAAGCTGAAACTCCAATACTTTGGCCACCTGATGGAAAGAACTCACTGGAAAAGACTGTGATGCTGGGCAAGATTGAAGGCAGGAGGAGAAGGGGACGACAGAAGATGAGATGGTTGGATGGCATCACTGACTCAATAGACATGAGTTTGAGCAAGCTCCAGGAGTTGGTGATGGACAAGGAAGCCTGGCATGCTGCAGTCCACGGGATCGCAAAGAGTTGGACACGACTGAGTGCCTGAACTGAATTGAACTGATACTATAAATAAATTAGCTAAAAAATTACAAATGTCAGGTGGAGTAATACCATGAAGGAGAATAAATCAGAGAAAGGGTTTAGATGCTGTGGGTAAGGGGTGATGCTGTTTTACATAAGGTTGACAGGAAAGGCATTTCTAAACACTTTTCTGAGTTTCTTCCTCATTTTTTTGTGTCCTAATTATACTCCTTTTCCTTGTTTCATTATTATTTTTTTCAAGTGTGAATTCTCTGATGTGGAATATGGATAAAGCTTTGTTTAGTGACTTTCCTATAATGATTGCATTAAAATGCTTTCAGTGTGAATTGTCTGGTGTATTGGGACAAATCAAGTGATACCTAAGGGCCTTTTAAAATTTGTTACATTTATAGGGTGAAAGGAGCATTAACATCTGATACAGAACAAGTGTGAAATATTCTGGTAGTTAGTGAGGGCCATTTCATTTCATTCTTGGATAGTGCTCCCGCTCTCTCACAGTTGCCTGATGTCAGTCACAAAAGAGGTAGCTTCTTGATGAGACTAGTTTGTGGCTTTTATCCTCATAACAAAGGCAGTCTTCATTTGGAAGAAGTAGAAATGGCAAAGTAGAAGTGCAAATTTATCATAGCTTGCATGCCTCCTGAGCATAAAATATCTATAACAGAGTTGGTAAGGAAACAAAAGTTTTTTATGAGCTGGAAAGAAATGCTCTAAGATTTCTATCCTGGAAGCAGTGGTAACTGGATTTCCATAATGGATACTAAAGATATGAGGAATATCCTCAGTTTACTGAATTTATTCTCTCTGAATTTATGCTAAAAGAAAAGGTATTAATATAAGTGTAAATTAACATAAAACTCCAAATGTATTAAGTATATTGAAGATCTACATGAAAGTCACAGTGGGAAAGGCTTCCAGCAGGTTCTTAACAAAAGTCAGAAAAATTTGGGGAACAGAGTTAGGGAATCTATCCACTATCAGTTTTCAGTGACATCACAGACTGACTGCTTAGCTTTCCTTATTGTCTGGATTCAGTGTAAAATAATAATAACATCCTTTACTAAATGCCTTATGAAAGGCATGATGGCCAAACATCTTATATAGTACCTAATTCATTCTCACATTAAGCCTTAAAGGCTTATGGATGAAGAAACTTAAACAGGTTAAGTGACCTGCCAAAACCAGACAGTTATTAAACATTAGAATTGGGACTTGAGCCTCATTTGTCTGATTCCAAAACTTGTAGGAGCCTGGTAGGCTACAGTCCATGGGGTTGCAAAAAAGTCAGACACGACTGAGCGACTGAACTGAATTGAACTGATATTATAAATAAATTAGCTAAAAAATTACAAATGTCAGGTGGAGTAATACCATGAAGGAGAATAAATCAGAGAAAGGGTTTAGATGCTGTGGGTACGGGGTGGTGCTGTTTTACATAAGGTTGACAGGAAAGGCATTTCTAAACACTTTTCTGAGCTTCTTTCTCATTTTTTTCTCACTTTCCAATGGGCCAAACTACAGTTTAAGATGGGTTCACATATGTTCAGCCATTGCAAAGACCAGATAAAGTAGATTCTCTGTGAATGGGAAGCAGAGAGGTGAAGTGATTGTGTTGAGGTCACACATACTAGAGTGGTTAAATCAGAATATGAATCAAGACCCCTGTCTCTAAACCTGACTTTTTCTCCCTCTCTTCCCTGTCCCTCTTTCTTTACTATATTATAGCATATTCTTTGCACAATGATCATGATGTTGTTCTTCTAGTTGCCTGCTTCTTTTAGGAAAAGTGATAATTAGCAGAGATTCCTGGGGGAAAGGTGTGAAATATCTGCACTTTTAAAACCCATGCTGGATTTTCCCCATCATTTAGCCTGTTACCTTGTTGAATCTAATTTGGTACTTCTAGAAACAGTATGAGTTCTGTGGGTAGTGTTCAGTATGCTTCAGTGAGCTAAATGACATCCTGGTGGCCTGCTTCTAAACTCATTACTGCTCCTAAACATATATGAATAATAGTTACCACCTAAGCAAGTAGCTTAGGCAGTGAGCAAACAGACTTCAGTACAGAAGGATTGGAATGGATGGGTATTTTCCAATTTCCTTTTCTCCCCCAGCTTTTTTTTTTTTTTTTTGAGGTATAATTGATAAGTGAAATATCAGATATTTAGAGTTTACAACGTGATGATTTGAAATACATTATGAAGGGGTTCTTCTCCATTAAAACTCTTTAATTGGTACATCCATCACTTCACATCTTTACCTCTTTTCTTCCTTTTCTATTTTTGATGACAATGTTTAAGTTCTATCCTCTTAGCAAATTGTAATTATACAATACAGGGTTGTCAACTATAGTTACCATTGTTAAATAGTAAATCCTCAGAACCTATTCATCTTATAACTGAAAGTTTATACTCTTTTACGAGCCCCTTCCTATTTCCCACACCACAGCCTCTGAAACCCACTTTATACTTTGTTTCTATGAGTTCAACTTAAAATATTCTATTATAAATGACACCATACAATATTTGACTTTCTCTTTCTGGCTTATTTTACTTAGCATGGTATTCTCCAAGTTGATCTATGTTGTTGAAAATGACAAGGTTTCTTTCTTGTCTTAAGGCTAAATAATATTTTGTCATTATTACCACATTTTCTTTGTCCATATATCTGCTGACAGATACTTGGGCTGTTTTTACACTATTGTGAATAATGCTGGCATGAACATGGGAGTATAGATATTTCTTTGAGATACTAATTTCATTCCCTTTGGGTATTTACTCAGAAGTGGGATTGCTGGATCAAAATATAGTTCTATTTTGATTGTTTGGGCAATCTTCAAACAGTAGTTATATCATTTTACATTCCTACCAACAGTGTACAAGTGTTCCCTCCTCTCCACATTCTTGTCAACATTTATTATTTGTTGTCTTTTTGATAATAGACATTCTAACATATGTGAAATTATATCTCATTTTGGCTTTAATTTACATTAGCCTAATGATAAGTGATGTTGAAACCTTTTCATGTACCCATTGGCCATTTGTAAATCTTCTTTTGAAAGATGTTTATTTAGGCCTTTGGTTTTTTTTTTTTTTCCCTGCTGTGTTGCCCATGACATGTGGAATCTTAGTTCCCTGACCAGGGATTGAACCTATCCCCCCTTATATTGGAAGTGTGGAGTCTTAACCACTGAACTGCCAGAGAAGTCCCTCCTTTGCTCATTTTTAATTTGGGTTATTTGCTTTTTTGCTGTTGAGTTGTATGAGTTCCTTGTATATTTTGGATATTAACCCCTTATTAGGTGTGTGGTTTGCAAATACTTTCTACCTTTTCATAGGCTGCCTTTTCATTTTGTTGGTGATTTCTTTTGCTGTGCATAAGATTTTTACATACTTATTATTTTTTTTACTTTGATGCCTTTGCTTTTGATTTCAAATTTAAAAAGTCATCACTAGGACCAGTATCAGGAACTTAGCTCTTATGTTTTGTTTCAGGTGTTTTATAGTTTCAGGTCTTATGTTTAGGTCTTTAATCATTTTGAGTTGATTTTTTGTGTAAGATATTGTGTACTGTGTAATATAAGAGTCTAGTTTCATTTTTGACTTTAGATGTATGAGTTTATTTCTGGTCTTGCAACTCTGCTCCATTGGTCTAAATGTCTTTTTATACCAGTATCATACAGCTTTGATTTCCATAACTTTGTAATATAGCTTGAAATCAGAATTATGATGCCTCCAGCTTTGTTCTTCTTTCTGTGGCTATTCAGGGTCTTTATGGTTTCAGATAAAATTTAAAACTCAATTTTAGTATTTTCTGTGAAAATTTTGATAGGAATTTTGATAGGGATTTTACTAAATCTGTAGATAGATTGCTTTGATTAATATGGACATTTTAATGATATTAATTCTTCTAATCTGTGAACATAGAATGTCTTTCTATTTATTTGTGTCCTCTTTACTATCTTCTGTCAATGTCTTAATTTTCGGTGTATAACTCTTTTGCTCCCTTTGTTACATTTATTCCTAAGTATTTTATTCCTTTTTAATGCTATTATAAGTGGGATTGTTTTCTTAATTCGTCTTTCTGACAGTTGATATTTAGAAATACAACTGATTGTATCCACAACTTTACTGAAATTACTTATTAATTCTAACAGTTTTTTTTGGTGGAGTCTTTTTGGATTTTCTATATATAATATGTTTCTTTAAATAAGGACAATTTTACTTCTTTCTTTCTGATTTGATTTCCTTTTATTTCTTTTTCTTGCTTAACTGCTCTGGCTAGGACTTCTGGTACCACGTGGAATAAAAGCAGTAAGGGTGGGCATCCTTGTCTTGGTCCTAATCTTATAGAAAAAGCTTTAGTGTTTCACCATTAAGTGTAATATTAGTTGCGGGCTTGTCATATATATCTTTCATTATGTTGAGGCACGTTCCATCTATATGCAGTTTGTTGAGGGTTTTTATTATGTAAAGCTGTTGAATTTTGTCAAATGCTTTTTTGCAACTATTGAGATGATCATATTATTTTTTACATTGACTTGCAGATGTTGAGCCATTCTTACATTACTGAAATATTTCCTACTTGATCATAGTATATGATAATTTTAATATATTGTTAAATTTGGTGATACTCTAATTAGTATTTTGTTGTGGATTTTTTTGTGTCTATATTCCTCAAGGATATTGAACTTTAATTTTTTTTCTTATAATATCCTTGTCTGACTTTTGTATCAGGTCAACTTTATGTTGGCTGGGTAGATTGAGTTTGAAAGTGTTCTTTTCTATTTTTCAGAAGAGTTTGAGTAGGACTGATACTAGTACTTCCTTAAATGTTTGATGGAATTCACCAGTGAAGCCATCTGGTCTTGGACTTTTGTTTGTTGTGAGGTTTTTAATATTACTGATTCAATCTCCTTACAAGAAATCAATCTGTTCTGATTTTCTGTTCATCACGATTTAGTCTTTTTAAAAAATTAATTTATTTTAATTGGAAGATAATTACTTTATAATAATGTGATGGTTTTTGCCATACATTAGTAGAATTGGCCACAGGCATGCATGTGTCCCCCAAATCCTGAACCCGTCTCCCATGATTCAGTCTTGATAGATTGTAAATGTCTAGGAATTTCTTATAAGAATTAAGAACTATCCATTTCTTATAAGTTGTCCAATTTGCTAGCATTTAATTATTCATAGTAGCCTTTTATGATCTGTTATATTTCTGCAGTATCAATGTAATATACTCTCTTTAGTTTCTGATTTTATTTGTTTGAGTCCTCTTTCTTTTTTTAGAGAGCCTTGCTAAAGGTTTGTCAATTTTGCTTATCTTTTCAAAGAATCAGCTCTTAGTTTCATTGATCTTCTCTATTGTCTTTTAGTGTCTATGTATTTCTGGCCTAGTCTGTTATTTCCTTCCTTCTGTTATCTTTGGGTTTATTTTGTTATTTTTCCCCGTTCCTTTAAATGTAAAGTTAGGTTGCTTATTTGAGCTCTTTATTCTCCCTAATTATAATCATTTATTGGTATATACTTCCCTCTTGGAGAATCATTGCTGCATCCCCAATGGTTCGGTATGTTGGCATTTACATTTTCATTTGTTTCAAGATACATTTTGATTTCTCTTTTGACTTCTTCTTTGATCCATTGGTGGTTCACGATCATGCTGTTTAATCTCTGCTGTGAATTTTCCAGTTTTCTTCCTGTAATTGGTTTCTAGTTTTATACCATTGTGGTAGTAAAAGATGTTTGGTATGATTTCAGTCTTCTTAATTTTATTAAAACTTATTTTGTGGCCTAAGATGTTATTTATCCTGGAGAATGTTCCCTGTGCATTTGAGAAGAATATGCACTCTACTTCTGTTGGCTGAAATGCTCTGTATATGTCTGTTTATCTGATCTTATGTGTGGCTTAAGTTCAGTGTTTCCTTATTGATTTTCTGTCTGGGTGATCAATCTAGTGTTGAAAGCGGGATATTGAAGTCCTTTGCTATTATTGAATTGCTGTCTACTTTCCCATTTTGTCTGCTAATATTTACTTTATATGTTTAGGTGTCCCTATGTTGGGTTCATGAATATTTACATTGTTGTTAGATCCTTTTAATCAATTAACCAATTTATCATTATATAATGACCTTCTTTGTCTTTTGTTACAGTCTTTGGCTTAAAGTCTATTTCATTTGATATAAATACAGCTATCCTTGTTTTCTTTTGGTTTCAGTTGGCATAGACTATCTTTTTCTATCCCTTTGCTTTTAGTTCATATGTATCCTTAAATCTTTTGATGGCAGCTTATAGTTGGGTCTTATATATATATATATTTTTTTTAAATCCATTCAGGAATTCTGTATCTTTTGATTGGAGAATTTAATCCATTTATTCTTAAAGTTATTATTGATAGTTGTGACTTTCTATTGTCCTTCTGTTTATATTTTCTGGTTCTTTTGTAATTCTTTTGTTCCTTTCTTCTTCTCTTGCTGTTTTTGTAATTTGATGATTTTCTGTAGTGGTATACTTCGATTCCCTTCTCTTTTTTGTATACCTTCTATGGGCTTTTGCTTTGTGGTTACATGTGACTTACATAAAGCATCTTATTTTTATGACTGTCTATTTGTAGCTGATAATTTCAAATGCAAACCAAAGCTCTTCTTCGTCTACATTTTATGTTTTTATGTCACAATTTGCATCTTTTATCCATTTTTAAAATGCTTTTGTGTCCAGTTTTTAATAATTTGTCTTTTAACCTTCATCCTAGAACTATAAGTTATTTACCCACTACCATTATGCCATGAAAGCCTTCTGAATTTAGTGATATATTTACTTCTACCAGTGAATTTTATGCTTTTATATAGTTTCCTATTACTAATTAGTATTTTTTTCTTTTTTTTTTGCTTAGCTTGAAGAATTTCCTTTAACATCTCTTTTAATGCTGGTCCAGTAGTGAGAAACTTCTTCATCTTTGTTTGTCTGGAAAACGCTTTGTCTCTTCTTCAGTTCTGAAAGATAGCTTTGCTGTATAGAGTATTTTTGGTTGGTAGTTTTTTCTTTTCAGCACTTTGAATATATTATGCCATTCCCTTCTGGTCTGCAAGGTTTTTGTTGAAAAATCCATTCAAGGTCTTATGGGAGTACTCTTGTATTTAAGAAGTTTTTTTTTTTTTTTAATTTTTAAATTGAAGGATAATTGCTTTACAGAATTTGTGGTTTTCTGTCATACATCAATAAGAATCAGGCATATGTACACCCATGTCCCCTCACCCCCAGACATCCCCCCCATCTCCCTCCCCACCCCACCCTTCAGCCTGTTGCAGAGCCCCTGTTTTAATTCCCTGAGCCATACAGCAAATCCCCATTGGCCATCTGTTTTACACATGGTATTGTAAATTCCTGTGTTGCTCTCTCCATACCACTTGCCTTCTCCCTCCTCTCTTCCCACCTTGTCCATAGGTCTGTTCTCTATGTCTGTTTCTCCATTGCTACCCTGAAAAGAAATTCATCAATGCCAACTCTTCAGATTCCATATATGTGTGTCAGTATATGATATTTATATGTCTCTTTCTGGCTTACTTCACTCTGTACAACGGGCTCTAGTTTCATCCACCTCATTTGATCAGATTCAAACATGTTCCTTTTTATGGCTGAATAGTATTCCATTGTATATGTGTACCACAGCTTCTTTATACATTCATCTGTTGATGGACATCTAGGTTGTCTCCATGTTCTAGCTATTGTAAATAGTGCTGTAGTGAACACTGGGGTACATATGTCTTTTTCAGTTTTGATTTCCTCAGGGTATGTGCCTAGGAGTGGGATTTCTGGGTCATAAGGTAGTTTTATTCCTAGCTTTTTAAGGAGTCTCCACACCATCTTCCATAATGGCTGTATCAGTTTACATTCCCACCAGCAAAGAAAGAGCATTCCCTTTTCTCCACACCCTCTCTTGCATTTATTGTTTGTAGACCTTTTTGTTGGTGGTCATTCTGACTGGTTTGAGGTGGTATCTAATTGTAGTTTTGATTTTAATTTCTCTGATAATGAGTGATGTTGAGCATCTTTTCACGTGCTTGTTAGCCGCCTGTGTGTCTTCTTTGGAGAAATGTCTCTTCAGGTCCCTTTCCCACTTTTTGATTGGGTTGTTTTCTTTTCTGGTATTGAGTGGTATAAGCTGCTTGTATATTTTGGAAATTAATTCTTTATCAGAAAAGAAAAGATATTTCCATCTGAATGCAGAGTTCCGCAGAATAGCAAGGAGAGATAAGAAAGCTTTCCTCAATGATCAATGCAAAGAAATAGAGGAAACAATAGAATGGGAAAGTCTGGATATCTCTTCAAGAAAATTAGAGATACCAAGGGAACATTTCATGCAAAGATGGGCACAATAAAGGACAGAAATGGTATGGACCTAACAGAAGCAGAAGATATTAAGAAGAGGTGGCAAGAACACACATAAGAACTATACAGAAAAGATGTTCATGACCCAGATAACCATGATGGTGTGATCCCTCACCCAGAATCAGACATCCTGGAGTGCAAAGTCAAGTGGAACTTTGGAAGTATCACTACAAAGAAAGCTAGTGGAGGTGATGGAATTCCAGTTGAGCTATTTCAAGTCCTAAAAGATAATGCTGTGAATGTGATGCACTTAATATGCTAGTAAATCTGGAAAACTCAGCAGTGGCCATAGGACTGGAAAAGGTCAGTTTTCATTCCAATCCCAAAGAAAGGCAATGCCAAAGAATGTTCAAACTACTGCACAATTGCACTCATCACACACGCTAGCAAAGTAATGCTCAAAATTCTCCAAGCTGGGCTTCAACAGTACATGAAACAAGAATTTCCAGATGTTCAAGTTAGATTTAGAAAAGGCAGAGGAACCAGAGATCAAATTGCCAACATCCGCTGGATCATAGAAAAAGAGAATTCCAGAAAAACATTGACTTCTGCTTTACTTACTGCACCAAATCCTTTGACTGTGTGGATCACAACAAACTGTGGAAAATTCTTCAAGAGATGGGAATACCAGACCGCCTGACCTGCCTCCTGAGAAATCTGTATGCAGGTCAAGAAGCAACAGTTAGAACTGGACATGGAACAACAGACTGGTTCCAACTAGGAAAAGGAGTACGTCCAGGCTGTATATTGTTATCCTGCTTATTTAACTTATATCCAGAATACATTATGTGAAATTCTGGGCTGGATGAAGCACAAGCTGGAATCAAGATTTCTGGGAGAAATATCAATAACCTCAGATACGCAGATGACACTGCCTTATGGCCGAAAGTGAAGAGGAACTAAAAAGCCTCTTAATGAAAATGAAAGAGGAGATTGAAAAAACTGACTTAAAGCTCAGCATTCAGAAAACTAAGATCATGGCATCTGGTCCCATCATTTCATGGCAAATAGATGGGGAACAAATGGAAACAGTGACACATTTTTTCTTGGGTTCAAAAATCACAGCAGATGGTGATTGCAGCCATGAAATTAAAAGACACTTGTTCCTTGGAAGAAAAGCTTTGACAAACCTAGACACCATATTAAAAAGCAGTGACATTACTTTGCCAACAAAGGTCCATGTAGTCAAAGCTATGGTTTTTCCAGTAGTCATGTATGGATGTGAGAGTTGGACAATGAAGAAAGCTGAGTGTTGAAGAATTGATGCTTTTTAACTGTGGTGTTGGAGAAGACTCTTGAGAGTCTCTTGGACTGCAAGGAGATCAAACCAGTCAATCCTAAAGGAAATCAGTCCTGAATATTCATTGGAAGGACTGATGCTGAAGCTGAAGCTCCAGTACTTTGGCCATCTGATGTCAAGAACTGACTCCTTGGAAGAGACCCTGATGCTGGGAAAGATTGAAGGCAGGACGAGATGGGGATGACAGAGGATGAAATGGTTGAATGGCATGACTGATTTGATGGACATGAGTTTGTGCAAGCTCTGGGAGTTGGTGATGGACAGGGAAGTCTGGCATTCTTCAGTCCATGGGGTTGCAGAGAGTCAGACATGAGCTGAACTGAATTTTTCATTTTGGGCTTGGGTTTATTAAAGCTGTGGGGGTGGAGGATAACTCCGATGTCTATTAAAAATTTTTTCTTTGTTTGCTATAATCCTGTAGAACTTGTGAATGAAAGATTCTTTGGTTATTAGAGCCAGGCAACCCAAGGGCTCATTCCTTGGGTAATTATTGGAAAAGCTGATGTGCCAGATATGTGCACAAACTCCTTCCAGCAAGATACTGGTGATTCATTTTCATTATTGGTGTGAAGTGAAAGAAGAAGGTGTAAGAGGTGTCCACCAGCTCCTCTGTCTTTGAAGAAGATTGTAGCCAACCACTATATGCTTTCTAAATTAGAAACCTGGACTTCATGCAACAGCTTTTAAAGTATGCATTTAAACTCCTTTCAGAGAAAGACTAGGAGGTAGGCAGTTTTGCCTTCTCCATTTGTGTTGAGCACTGGATGGGTGGTGGGTGAGGGGATAGTCAGTTAAGAATTGATTCTTTGCTACATTTCTGTCAGATTGGTGAGTGGAAGCCTCTTTACTATCAGATCTCAGCAATCTAAGTCCTGTTTCTTAAATGGCAGGTGCAAAAACTGGAGCGCACACGTGTACAAGCTCTTTTTAGAGAGATACTGGTTGCTTGGAGTGGGCTGGAGGGGGAAGATGGGAGTGGTGTTGCCTGACTTCTCTGTTTTCTGGGGAGGATTACAGCTAGCTCCCAGTGTCTACTAAATTAGAATCCTGGCCCTCAGGCAGCAGCTTTTAAAATATTGGGATAAACTTTGGGGAAAAACCAGGAGATGGGAGATTTTGCCTGTTCCCTCTACACTGACCTCTAGGGGACAGCGGTTCAAACCCTTCACTCCTCAGGGAGAAGCTAGGAGTTGAGGGGTTTCCTCTCAATCGTATGGTACTGTATCAAGGGAGTTTATCATGAGAACATGTCTCAGCCTTTCCTACCTTTTTATTTTAATGTGGGTATTTTCTCATTCATCTGATATATAGGAATTACTCAACTAGTTTCTGGGTTTCTTTCAGAGGGAATTGCTCCATCTAGCTGTATATTCAGTGTCTCTGTGGGAGGAGAGGAACTCAGGAGACTTCCTTATTACCATTTTGGTCAACTCTCTTATTTCCTTTGGAAGCTAGAGCTGGATTAAATGAATTCTTGACCAGAGCTGGATTAAATGAATTCTTGACCTTGATCTAAATATACTTTGAAGTCTACTTGAAAAGCATCATGAATTTTAGCTTATCATTATTAATTTTAAAATATAAGTATGGTGCTCTAAAGTGTTCAAAGCATAGGACTTTGTGTATGAGAAAGTTTGTTAGTTTCTTAAAGATATTCAAGAGAAAGAGAGCAGGGAAATAAATGAAAACTGATAGATTTCTAGAATGTAAGACATTGTTAGTAATTTCAGAACAAATATAGCAATGTTTCTGGTTCCTGATAAATGGATCCTATTTAAGTTCAATGGATTATAGCTGTTATTCTCAAGAAGCTTTTTTACATTAGCTTTCTCCTGGAAGAGCTTTAGAATAACCAGAAAACTTTATTCACAAATTATCAATATTCAGTATATTGATAGATTCAGATGAATTTGCCTGCAAAAAAGAAAAAAGCTACCATGGCAAGCCTCTTTAAAATTTTATTATCTATTTACCTATCTTTACTATTTTTTTTGTGTGTAACATTTTTGCTATGCTCCATTTTGCTGTGTTCCCTACTAGCTTTGGTAGATTTCTTAGCATTATATTCTGAAAGCTACAAACTATACCTGGAGGCTTTTAAAAATTAGAAATCGGTCATTTTGTTTTCTTATAACTGTAAAAAGGTCTACTATGGAAAAACACTCAACTTGTCCTAAATAGTTCTTTAATTTATTCAAGTAGAAATAAAATGAAATAGAAGGAGTTATTCTCAAATTTGAAATAATATATTGGACTTCAGTTTTTTTTAAATTTATTTTTAATTGAAGGATAATTGCTCCATAATATTGTTTTGTTTTCTGCCATATACCAACATAAATCAGCCGTAGGTGTACATATGTCCCCTCCCTCTTGAACCTCCCTCTCACCTCCCACCCCATCCCACCTCTTTAGATTGTCGCGGAGCCCTGGTTTGAGTTCCCTGAGTCATTCAGCAAATTCCCACCGCCTGTCTCTTTTACATATGGTAATGTGTATATTTCCATGTTACTCTCTCCATTCATCTGACCTTCTCCTCCCACCGGCCCCACCAATGCGCCCGCCCCCCCGGCCAAATCCATGAGACTCTCTTGGCTTAGAAGTCTATTGAGGGCACATTATCCTCAAGATTTTTTTTTGGTAAAAGTTGAAGTCTGTATTTGACTTATGGACTTCAGTTTTTATGAGAAAATCTTGAGAGTAATGTGCCCTCATAGACTTCTAAGACCAAAGAGTCGAGATATTTCATATTCTTGGTTGAAGGCTTAACTAATATACGTTATCATGAAACATCTAAACATAAACCTAAACTTCTACTTAGAAGTAAGAAAAATAAAGTGAGAGGTGTAAACTTTCTAAAATTTCTTAACAAAGATTCTCTTAAAATTTAAACATTTATGTCTATAAATCAGGTATTTTAGGAAAACAGAAGATTTAAGCAAATTAACTTAAGCTCTAATAGATTTAAAATGCCTCTTATCTCAAGGAAATTCAAGATAGATTTAGTAATCAGAGTTGAAAAACACATAACATATTACTCCCACAATCCCCATCTTTTGAAAGGAACCATCTACATTGGGTGGATATTCTTAGATAGATTTTCAAGTTCAGTTTTACACCCCATAGGCAAAGGAACCACTTTTGCATCTCTTAGAAAATGATTCTGGTTTAGAAGCTTATAATCTAATAGCAAACACACCTCACAATTCTCCTTCCAGTGTTCCCAACCATGTTCACTTCCTTTTAATTACTCTGTAGTTTGTGCCTTGAGCAAAGTATTACACTGTCTTCATATTTGTAAACCATTATTTTCTCCAAGCATTAATCCTTTCTTGGTGAGTGAGACTTACTTAACTGATTTTTTGGCCCCATTTCTGCATTTCCTTCAGCATTTTCTTTGCAAGTGCTAAGGCCATTTATTTGATATACAGATCTATCTCCCAGGGCTAGCAAGACAGAGAAAAGTACTTTATTCCATACCTTGATTTTTCACCTTCAGTATATGTGGTATCATTGTTAATGCAATGAGACCTGGAGGCAAGAGAGATCCCCTGCTTGGAATCAGGGAGATCTAAGAATAGATTCAGGTTCTACCATTAAAAAGCATTAGCATTTTTATGAGCTTTTGCATCTGTATAATAGGATTACAGCACTTTATGAATTGTTGTGAGTATTAAATTAGTTATGCAAGATGTCTAATAAAGTACCTGGTGTATAGTCAATGCTCAGCAGATACAGTTTGTAATAATAGCAATCACACTGATAGTAATTGATCTAGTTGTTGAACATTCTTCTTTAAATGCATACCTTGGCATATCCTTCCTTTTTGCTTGGAAATTTTCTGCTTGTGAAGTATCTGAATTACAGGATTTTTTTTTTTTTTTAAAGTAAAGCTTAAGTTGTTTTACCAAGTTGAAAATTACTTTGGCTTACTTTATCTCTCTTTGTACTCATTTAAATTCATTCAGTCTCTTTTTACCTTTACTTTCAAGATTAGGGTGATGTAGAAAATTAATGTTATTACATCTGCCTTTCAAGACTCTACATAAAGATTGAATAAGAGAGAGATGCTCTTGTTTTTCTACTCAGCCCAGTGACATGTTTTCATTTGTCATTGCCCTTTGTCTTCCAGTCATTAGAGAAGCTTTCAATATCCACTGCTTCTGAACATCTGTGAAAAGTATTTTTATATAAAGAATTTCTTGGAGTGCCAAATTTCACAACTATTTATGCATTCATATGTTGTGTTTTCTTTAAGTCATAGAATCCTTTTTACCTTTTAAGTCTTATTCTCTTCTCTGTCTAGCAAATCCCATTCATCTGTTAAAAAGTTAATTTCAAATGCCATGTCTTGAATGAAGATTTCCTGATTATTCCAACCAGAGATTTCTTCTCTGAAATTTTAGCATAACCGTATATTTTATTATTCAGATTTGCTTTTTTGGGAGAAGTAAATGAGTGTCCTATTAGTAATCATAGTGGAACAGTAGTCATCAACTAGAACTCTTGTGGGCCAGCTGGAGTATTGTCACTCAGGTTATTGTCTGAGGACTTGGGACTTTGGACTCAAGTCTGTCTGGCTCCCAATTCTGGTTCTCTGTATGGTGTAGGGAAAACTATTGTGTCCTTCAAAATTCAGTCATTCTTTCTGACAACTGTTTATTGAGCACCTATTAGATGCTCTGCAAATAGTGAGTCATGGTAGCACAAAGATAAATAATACTTATGGTCATTGCCCTCATAAAGCTTATATCCAGTTTTTATCTACAAAATGGGGCTATATGACACCTTCAATATGAATTGTGAGGAATAAATGAGTTAATATTTATAAAACATTTAGTAGAAGCTCTAGTATATAGGAAGTATTTGGTGGTAACTATGATATCCTTTGTATTTGTCATATGATAATTATTGTATATCTCTGTACAATTGTAAAATTTTTAATATGAGAAGGGATATTTATTAACACTTGTATTTCTTAAGGCATCAGTGTTGTAGCATCTCTCAGGTCATTGTCTGAATGAATTTGTTAAGTGAATCCCACTAAACATCAGGTATTTAACATTTTCCCCCCTCATTTCTCTCTTAATTTTTGTTCCTCTGTTGCTTCTTTCCTGCCCTCTTTAAGTTAAATATTTTAAGAGTGCCATTTTTAGCTTTTAGTTATACTCTATCATTATGAATAAATGGCTGTCTATATGTAATTTTTTGATTTCCCTAAGGCTAAAAATATGCACTTTTAACTCATTAGACTCTAATTAGAGTCAATATTGTACCTTTTACAGTTTCCAAATAGCACCTCACAAATGTAATAACCTTATAACAGTAAATTCAATTTACTCATCCCTTTTTCTTTGTATGATTATTGCCATATTTTTTATTTAAATGTGTATAAAACACAGAGTGATACTGTTCTTGCTTTTAATAGTTAGTGATCTTTCAGTTGTGTATTAAAAGACAACGTGTTCTGTTCTGTTCAGTTGCTAAGTCGTGTCTGACTCTGCGACCTCGTGGAAGATAACATGCCAGGGTCCTCTGTCTTCTACTGTCTCACAGAATTTGTTCATTCATTTCCATTGAGTCAGTGATGCTATCTAACCATCTCATTCTCTGCTATCCCCTTCTCCTTTTGCCTTCCATCTTTTCCAGCATCAGGGTCTTTTCCAATGAGTAGGGTGTTTGCATCAGGTACTCATTTATGTTTACTGGTTGATTGAATGTTTCTAATGCTCTGTATACTTTACTGTAGATATGAATTGCCATCTAGCATCATTTGCCTTCAGTCTTCTGCTTTTCTTACAGCGTAGAGCTGCTGTTGATAAATATTCTTAGTTTTTATTGATCTGAAAGTGCCTTTATTTCATTTTCGGTTTTGAAGACTATTTTTGCTGGGTACAGAATTCCAAGATAACAGATTTTTTTTTCCTTTTAGCAATTTAAAGATGCCATTTCATCAGTCTTTTTTTTTTTTTTTGCCTCCATTGTTTTTGATGAGACTTTGATCATTCTTAACCTTGTCTCACTATGTATCAGTATAATATATGCCTTTTCTCTGGATGCTCTTAAATATTTTCTTTTAAATTTTCATTTTTTGAAGTTTGACTGCAAAGTGCCTGGTTGTGCTTTTCTATGTGATTATACTTTTGGGGATTTGCTAAACTTCTTGGATATGGAAGCTACTGTTTTTCATCAAATTTGAGATGTTTTCAGCAGTTATTCTGTTAACTATTTTGTCTGACCCATCTCATTATCTTTTCCTGCTGGAATTAGCAGGTATATTTATGTAAGACTACTTGAAATTGCCCTTCCTATTCCTGAGGTTCAGTTCATTTTCTTAATCTTTTTCCATCTTCATTTCCCAGGTTGAATGACTCCTACTGACATATTTTAAGTTCTTTTTTTTTTTTTTTTTAACCATCTCCAGTCAGCTATTTAGGCTTAGCCACTAAAATTTTCATTGCAGTTCTAGGATTTCCATTTGGTTCTTCTCTTTCTGTCTAATCATTATATTGCCTTTATTACATAGAGTAATTTTTTCTTTAATCCTTTGACAGTATCTATAATGGCTACTATAAAGTTTTTGTCAGGCCAGATATCTGGGCCATTTGGATTTTGTTTATATTTACTACTTCTTTGGTTATCTGTGTATCACATTTTCCTATTTATTTGTCTAGTGATATTTGATTGACTATGGGAAATTTGGTTGACTCTGGGATATTTGATTGAATATGGGCTTCCCTGATGGCTCAGATGGTAAAGAATCTGCCTGCAGTGCAGGAGACCCAGGTTCAATTCCTGGGTTGGGAAGATCCCCTGGAGAAGGAAATGGCAACCCACTCCAGTATCCTTACCTGGAGAATTCCATGGACAGAGGAGCCTGGTGGGCTACAGTCCATGGGGTTTTAAAGAGTTTGACATGACTGAGTGTTTAACACTACTGCTATGGGAAATTTATGGTAAAGTGTTATAGAACCTCTGGATTCTGTTGTCTTCTTCGGAAAAATGTTTATTCTTATGTGAATTTATTTTGTCAGATTATTGGTTGATCACCTTAAACATGGTTTTATGCTTTTTAGGGCAAATCTCTTGGAAGCCAAAGTGCATCCTGATCCCCTTCAACTTGGCAATATTCAACTTGGCCAGAGAGACATGCCAGGAGAGGTTTTGTTTTAGGCCTTTTGGAGGTCCTAGGACTTACTTTAGAACAGGCCCTCGTATTGGAGTGTACTAACTTCGGTAGCCGAAGGTGTTAATGGAATGTTGATGAAATCTCCCACTCTTATACCACCTGAGCTCCAGTGATGTCCGGCATTATTCTTTCTCCAGCATTACTTGACCTCTAGTATCTCTGTTCTTTCCACTCCATAACATTTGTTAGCTGGTAGGCCTCAGGCGTGCCCATCCTGCAAATTATGGCCCAGATGTCAGCCGCAGACTTATGGAGTACTCCCACTTAGAATTTTTCTCTGCATAACTGTTACTCTCTAGGATCCTGCCTGATAGTTCCAGCCACTTCAGCACCCTGAAGCCTGTCTCTACCTTCTCAGCTCAATATGACTTCTGTGCCTATTTTTGATTAGTAGTTTGTAACTTAGAACACATGCTGCCTACCTTAATTTTTTTTGTAATTTGAATTAACTTTTGATCAGAGACTAATATATTCACGTGGAAAAAATTCAAAAATTGCAGAAGAATATATATATGGAAAAATCTCCCTTCTAACCTAGTAGCATAATTCCTCTCCCCAGAAATGAGAGATATTACTAGTTTCTTTCTGTACTCTTTGAGAGATACTATGTATCTTGAGAAAAAATAAGAGGGACTATATATATATATAGCATATATATATATATAATATGTATTTATGTTATATCCTCTAATTTTATTAGTGCATATACTAATATATATCTTGTTAATATATATTATATATATATAATATCTTCTTTTTCTTATGTAAGTGGTTTATATATATATATACATATATATATATATACACACACAATTTTCTGTACCTTATATTTTCTCCACTTCATTTGTAAATCTTGGAAGCTATATATATAAATTCATAATTTCTCCATTCTCTTAGAGCCTCCATTATATTCATTGGCATAAGTGTACCATAAATTATCTCACTAAATTCTATTTATTATTATTTTCTTTGGCTATTAGAAAGAGTACTCCATGAACTACTTTGAATACACCACTTGATACAAGCCAGGATATCTGTAGGATAAACTCATAAATGTGCAGTTGCTATCTCAAAAGATACGCACATGTGTTATTTAGGTAAATTGCCAAATTTTCCTCCATAGTGTGTGTACTCCCACCAACGCTGTGTCAGAGGGATGCTGATATTTATACTGTGCCTCCAGTGTTCATTTTCTCTATGATACATCTGCAAATCGGCTTCTGCTTTTTATTCTTGTGTTTTATTTTGAATAAATCAGTTAATAATGTTTTGGTGGTTAACTTACCTGTTTTTCGTCATAACATGAGATGAGCAGCAGTGATTTATGCAAATTGGAGGTGGGGTTATTATTACTGCTGTGGGTCATCTCCTTAATATCCTAGGGCACATACTAGCTGATCATTTCCATTTTGATAGTGTAATTTTGTTTCCATTTGGTCAGTGATTTGCAGAGAATTCTCCTTTTTTTGTGCTTTAAAAATATGGATAGAGCATATGCTAGCTTGTTCCCCATTCTGAACTGGATTGTGTCTTCCAAATGCATAGTCCAAATTTATTAATACTTTATGGAATCATGTCCTTTGAGCTTTCTAGCTTCTTTTCTTTTTTTTTTTTTCTTTGCTAGTCTTGTTCCTCTGAATTTGAGAAATGAAGGGTGTCTGGTACAAAGTTTAGCTATTCATTGAAAATTCTACATCATTCCCTTTTTGTGGAAAAAGTAACTGTCTTAGAATTTTTCTACTTTCTGGGATATAAAATTGTGTTAGGTATTTCAGATGTCTGAGTTTTCAGATTCCTTGTCTCTTTGCAGTCTACTAGAAGAGCAAATTGTGAATTAATTGCTGTGAAATATAACAAAAACCTATCTCTAATATTAGCATCTGTTTTTACTTTCTATCCAATAAATTTTAATATTGGAACTCCCCCCACTCCAACCCCAGCATTCACCTTAAACCCCGTCTATGTAAATATCATAGACAAAGAAATTTTGCATTTGTGTTTTCCTATGTCTGTCAGTATTTTAGTGCTGCATGGTGTCATTACCGGGTTGTAATGTAATATACCTAAGGAATGGACATTGAAAATACCCCAGTAAATTTTTTTTCTTCTTGGTAACTGCTTTCTAAAAAATTTTCTTTGTATTCCAAAGCTTGTTCCCTCCGCTGCATGTGGAGATTCCTGTTGCTAACTGTTTTGACTCCATATTTTTCTGTCAAATAGCCTTACTGACCTATTGTACAAAGTTATTATGCAAGTCTGTAACCGAATGACTTAAGATCTGCAAATAAATATAGTTGATTTTTCCACTGAGAAACAAGTATGTTACCTACTTTGGAGAACGCATTAATGCACACTACTGGCATTCACTAGGCTTTAGGCTTAGATTTGTTAGAGGAAATAAAAATAATAAAATGAGGAGTCTGGTTTTCACTCTCAAGGAGTGTAATGGTTGAGAACACAGGATTTGAAATCAAGCAGACAGACATAGCCTGGACAATCTTGGATGACACATAGGCATCTTAAATTTGGATTTGTGTAGGTCAGTTCATCTTGATTTGGGGATATGATCTCAGGTAGGCGAGTGCAGACCATCGTGTGGGATAACTCCCTACCTGGATTTAGTGTAATTTGATTACAACTATGTTCCACAAGAGGCACTCACTTTGTTTCTTGGTTATTCGTTATTGTCAGTATTTACAACACTTACAACAGAGCATTCAAAAAATTGTTACAATTGGTTTATATGAGCATCCCACAGGGTTGAGTGACACGTGAACTGCCTCATGGTCTTGTTGTACCAACAGAAATAGATTCCAGATTATTCTTCATTCTCCCTGAAAGCAATGCCTCCACTGATCTTTAACTTAAATATAATCATGACTATTCCAGGGAGAATTTTTGTTATAGTCCCAGGTTATATTTACCTGTATTTGTACATGTTTATGTATGTGTATATATATATATATATATTTTTTTTTAAAGTGGCTTTATTTCTGAGGGACAATGTATATCTCAATAATATGTAAATTTGAACCCATAAAATTACTCAGTGAAACAAAATTTCATTTTTATGATTATTATTTCCATTCTTTATCTAGGGAGAGAGATTGACATACAAGATCTAACTAAACAATATAAAAGCAACTGAGAGACAAAATGCTGTGACATATAATTGATATGATGTGGAAAACCAGGGACTGCTCAGGATCCAGAAGTTTGGTTTGGGAAGTTTCTTTGAGGAGATTAGTCTTAAAGTGGCTGCTAGCACATGTGAGAGACAAGGACGGCCAGCAGGGCATGTGCTGTGAACTATGACCCCTTCTCCTTAATTTTCAGAGGGGAGAAATTAGAACTCCCCTTAGAAAATTAGAAAAAAAAAGTACCTGAAATTAGTTAATTGTAAATCATAGGTCAGAGTACCCTTTTTCTCTCGAGCTGCATAAAACAAGATTGACAAAGTAAACTCTTAACTCCAATAAAGCAGCTGGAAAAATCAAGAATTTCCTTCTGAGTTAGGAGATGCCTATACTGGATGGTGTGTTTCATTCTTCTGAAGGATGGTTATATTAGGATCATTTTTTATTGTGGGATTTAATGCAGAACTGAGACAATCCAACCTAAGACCTCATGATACTTGTACCAAATTGAAGTTCTTCAGCTGTTTTCTCCAAATAATTTTTTTTTAATTAAAATAAACCATCCTGAAATCCTCTTATATTCTCAGCTTTCTGAATTTATGAGAATAGGCTATTACTTTGATTTCTTTGGAATCTGATTTTATGCAGGTGAGAAAAATGATTAGGCTTCATGCATAGTGTAAAACGCACATTGCATCCTTTTTACTAAAAATTACTGCTGTATGCCTGATTCTGTGTAGTTATCCTAAGTCTGTCCTTCCTTCCTTTTTCTCATGTAATTACTCTCATCTTCAAAAAATGAAAGTCTCTGGAAGCCCCTTTATGTGTCAGTATTTTGGGGACCACTATAAAACACAGAGCAATATCAATGCAAAAGATGTTTTTCTTTCAAGATTGGAAAGAAGATTGACTTACATGAAAGTAGATGTTATGTTCGAGCTTTTTCTGCTTGTAGGTCTGTTGAGATAATATTGTAGTATATTGCTCTCTAAAAATCCTGAGGGTTTTTGAATCTGTGATATAATAAAACAAGGCTGTAACAGTCATCAGGAATATAGTCTGGGAAGAATGTCCAGGAGTACATAAAACTGGTCATGGTATGAAAATGAAGCTTGTGAGCTCAGCTGGCAAGGGGAAGAAGTTGCTTGCATTTATTAAATACACTAGGTTCATGAATTACACATGCATTCCATGCTTGATGCTTCATAATGTAGTTAAAAGCATGATTTCAGATTCACACTGAGGTGGACTTTAATTCTGGTATCATGACTTAATGACTGCATAGGCTTAAGCAACTCCATCTGTAGCCCTGCCTCGGTTTCCTCAGCTTTGAAAAGTATTGGATACCTACCTCACGTAGTTGTTATAAGGGTTATATGAAATAATACTATAGCCTTTGGCAAATAGATAAATATATCAGAATAGCTAGCTGTTGTTATTAGAGAGTGGATTACCTATTTTAAATAAACAGGATAATTAACATGAAATTAACATAAAAACAATTTTTTTAGAAGATGATTCAGCGTGTACTTTAAGACCTTGGAGTGCCTCACAGTCATCATTGGATATTTAATGATTTTTGTACTTTGCTAAGACCAGTAATGGAATTGTGAGTGACAGACTTCTGCTGTAAGTATCTACGACAGTATTTAAAACAGGCAGAGCTTTGGAAAACATTTCTGTCTTCTGGAAAATAGTACAAATCACTCGTCATCCTAGACAGTGATACAGAAATGCAGAAAAAGGACAAAAATGAGATGAGGTGAAACCCAGACACTACATGAAAATATTTGCGACTGCCCAAATGTATCCAGATGGAGTAAGGCTCTCCGGAAAGGCCTTGACTAATTTTCCATGTCTTCTGGACTGTACTTTCCAACTGTGTACCAATAGATCTATAAAGGAGATGCATTTTGGGGTAAAGAGGAACAACAAAACTGATTGAGGTGAGTCTTTCATGGCTGCATTCCTCCTAACATCTTTGTTTTCATTGCTCCACTTGTAAGGTGGAAATGAGAAATATTACTTTTCCAGTGTTATTGGGAGACGTGCTAGTATTTTACCGATTGTGCAAGTGAATCTAGCCAAGCAGGTGAAAACCTCAAGGAAGACAAAACAAACAAAAGCAAGCCAGGGTTTACCCTGGCTCCTTCACTGGAGTAAAAATATTTAGCTAAAAAGAAATAGTTTGATGGTTTTTGTTTCATTAAGTCAGCCAGTTAATTCTAATATAATTTGCCTCACAGAATCATTAAGTAGTGAACATGGACAGTGTTATATGCTTACTGGTTACATGTAACATGTTACTGGTTACATGTAACCAGTGTTACATGTTTACATGAACCAACCCCCTCCTGGTGGTTGACTGAATGGTGTTGGAATAAACTGTGTATCTTTGTAGAGATTTTTCTGTAGGAAAGGTGGAAAATATCTAGATAATCACTTACTGCTCTTGCAGGGGGGAGAAAACTATCTTTCTAATTAATTTCAGTCACATTTTTCTTCATTTAGGTCTGATTTTTAATTCCCTGATTTGTTGCTGATCTTTAACATCATCATTTTACTCTTTCTGAACTGAGTGGTTTGGATTGAACTAAAATTTTCAGAAATAACATTAAAATTTGAAATTACTTGCTTTTGGTATGAAATAAATGCCTCCACTGAATTTCCTTTTATGTAAGTATCACTTTCCTATGTTGTGACTTTTTGGTTTTATATAATAACTGAAATAATGATGCTAATATTGATGATAATGAAATTCAGTCAGTTCAGTTCAGTCACTCAGTCATGTCTGACTCTTTGTGACCCCATGGACTGCAGCACACCAGGCTTCCCTGTCCATCACCATCTCCAGGAGCTTGCTCAAACTCATGTCCGGTGAGTTGGTGATGCCATTTAACCATCTCATCCTCCGTCATCCCCTTTTCCTCCTGCCTTCAATCTTTTCCAGCATCAGGGTCTTTTCCAATGAGTCAGTTCTTCATATCAGGTAGCCAAAGTTTTGGAGCTTCAGCTTCAGCATCAGTCCTTCTAGTGAATATTCAGGACTGATTTCCTGTAGGGTTGACTGGTTTGATCTCCTTTCAATCCAAGGGACTCTCAAGAGTCTTCTCCAACACCACAGTTCAAAAGCATCAATTTTTTGACGTTCAGCTTTCTTTATGGTCCAACTCTCACATCTATTGGAGAAGGCAATGGCAGCTGACTCCAGTACTCTTGCCTGGAGAATCCCATGGACGGAGGAGCCTGGTAGGCTGCAGTCCATGGGGTCGCTAAGAGTCAGACACGACTGAGCAGCTTCACTTTCACTTTTCACTTTCATACATTGGAGAAGGAAACGGCAACCCACTCCAGTGTTCTTGCCTGGAGAATCCCAGGGGCGGGGAGCCTGGTAGGCTGCTGTCTATGGTGTCTCACAGAGTCAGACATGACTGAAGCGACTTAGCAGCAGCAGCAGTAGCTCACATCTATACATGACTACTGGAAAAACCATAGCTTTGACTAGACAGACCTTTGTTGGCAAGGTCTGACAATAATGAAATTAGCTAACACTTATGTGGTGTGTTCTCTTGTGATTTGACTTTCTTCTGTTATCTTCTACAGCTCTGTTAATAGTGTATGTGAGAGTCCAGGGTAGTTCTAGTCCTTAAAGAATTTTCTGCTTAAGCTAGTCTTCTAGTCCATTTTCCCTTTAAACACCATAACTTACTTGGTCTAACTATGAGTTGTTAACTGTCTTCAGATAGATTTTTCACGGCAAATGAAAAATGGACACTTCTAGAAATTATATATTTATTTTATATAATTTTTAAAGGTTACTTTCCATTTACAGTTACTGTAAAATATTTGCAACATTCTCCATTGTTATATTCCCCATATATCATTACATGTACTAGTTTATTGAACATTTAGAATCAAGATATGTGATATCATACAATATTTGCCTTTGTCAGTCTGACTTATTTCATTTAGCTTAATGCCCTGAAAGTCCATCCATATTGCTGCAAATGGCAAAATTTCTTTCTTTTTTTATGATTGGATAGTATTCCATTGTATAAATATACCCCATCTTCTTTATCTATTTGTCTGTCGATGGACATTTAGGCTGCTTCCATATATTGGCATTTATAGGCTTCTGTGAACATTGGGGTGCATGTATCTTTTAAAATTAGTGGTTTTGGTTTTCTTTTCAGATATATAACCAAGAGTAGAATTGTTGGGGTTATTTGATAGTCCTATTTTTAGTTGTTTTGAGAAAACTTCATACAGTTTTCCACAGTGGCTATACCAGTTTACATTCCCAACAACAGTGGAGGAGGGTTTCCTTTTCTCCACATCCTCACCAACATTTATTATTTGTAGACTTTTTGATGATAGCAATTCTAGCAGATGTGAGATGGTATCTCTTTGTGATTTTGATTTGCATTTCCCTGATGATTAGCAGTGTTGAGCATCTTTTCAGTGCCTATTGGCCATCTGCATTTCTTCTTTGGAAAAAATGTCTCTTCAAGCCTTCTCTTCCTTTTTAAATTGGGTTGTTTGTTTTTTTATGTGGAGTTGTTATGAGCTATCTATATATGTTGGATATTAACCTTTATCAGTTATATCATCTGAAAATATTTTCTCCCATTCTATAGGGTGTCTTTTCATTTTGTTGATGGGTTCCTTTGCTGTGCAAAATCTTTTAGTTCAATTAGGTCTCACTTATTTATTTTTGCTTTTATTTCCTTTACTTTAGGAAACATATTTAAAAAAATAACTGCTGCAATTTATGTTAAAGAATGTTCTGCTTATGTTTTCCTGTAAGAGTTTTATAGTGTCTGGTCTTACATTTAGGTATTTAATCCAGTTTGAGTTTTTTGTCTAAGGTATTAGAGAATGTTCTAATTCCATTCTCTTGCATGTAACTGTCCATTTTCCTAGCACCACTTACTGAAGAGACTGTCTTTTCTCCACAGTATATTCTTGCTTCCTTTGTTTGTGATTAATTGACCGTGAATTTGTGGGTTTATTTCTGGGCTTTCTATCCTGTTCCATTGATCTTTATTTCCATTTTTTGTGCCAGTACCATAGTGTTTTGATAACTGTAGCTTTGTAATATAGTCTAAAGTCAGGGAGATTTATTTATCCAGCTCCTTTCTTCTTTCTCAAGATTGCTCTGGTTGTTCAAGGTTTTTTGTGTTTCCATATGGATTGTGAAATTTTTTGTTTTAGTTCTGTGAAAAATGCCATTGGTAATTTGATAGAGATTGCATTAAATCTGTAGACTGCCTTGGCTGGTATGGTCATTTTAACAGTATGGATTCTTTCAATCCAAGAACATGGTATATCTAGTATATCTTTCTAGCTCTGTGCATCATCTTCAATTTCTTTCACTTGTGTTTTATAATTTTTGGAGCACAAGTCTTCTGCCTCCTTAGAGGCAGGTAGGTGATGGTAAATGGGATTGTTCCCTTAATTTCTCTTTCTAATAGTTCATTGTTAAAATACAGAAATGCAACAGATTTCTGTATATTAGTTTTGTACTTGCACTTTACCAAATTTTTTGATAAGCTCTAGTAGTTTTCTGGTGGCATCTTTAGGATTTTCTTTATATAATATCATATTATCTGCAAATAGTGACAGTTTTACTTCTTTCTTTCCAATTTGGGTATATTCTATTTCTTTTTCTTGTCTGACTGCTATGACTAGGACTTTCAAAAATATGTTGAATAAGCAATGGTGAGAGTGAGCATCTTTGTATTGGTCCTAACCTTAGAGGAAATGCCTTCAGCTTTTTACCATTGATCTTAGCTGTGGGTTTGTCATATATGGGCTTTATTATGTAGAGGTATGTTCCCTCTATGCCTACTTTCTGGAGAGTTTTTTCTAAAATCATAAATGGATATTAAATTTTATTAAAAGCTTTTCTGCATCTATTGAGATGATCATGAAGTTTTTATTCTTTAATTTGTTATTGTAGTTTATTACATTTATTGATTTGTGGATATTGAAAGACCCTTGAATCCCTTGGATGATATTAATATATAACTTTTATTAGTCATGAAGATTAAACCATTATAAGTTTTATTAAACCTAGAGCCATTGTAACTTAAAGTTACAATTTGAAAAGTTTTTTGATTTTTTGTCCACTGCAGCAGTTAATAGCTCATTTCTCATTTTCTGTGGTCTGGGTTCAAGTATCAGTTCCTCCATTTATTAGCTGCAAAATTGACCCAAGACAAATTATTCCACTTTCTGACACTTTCTGAGTTCAGTGTTCTCATATAAAAAAATGGGAGTAATAATGGTAACTACTTTATATGATTGGTGAGAAGATTAAAGGAGTCCTTTATTTGCAAAGCAGCAAGAACAGTGCCTCCCCCATGATAGGTGCCTTGTGGTTTTAAGTATACACTTAATGATGCTCACTGCCATCATGTTAAAAGGAAGTCTGGACTGAGAGTGATGAGGCAAAACCTGCATTGGTCAAGCACTCAAACATATGGCGGCTCTGTCACTCAAGGGATGTGTCAGTTCATCACTTTGTTTAACCTGACACTTCCTTCTTATACATGGGGAAGAGATTCAGAGTGATGGATTTTTTAAATTTTTTTTTTTTTTTTGGTGCCACAACCGGAGTGATGGATTCTTATTGTTGTTCTGAGGATTGGATGAGATGATATGTGTAAAGTACTTGTAATGGGTCAGAGATTTCTCTCCCACCACATCTGGATGGGCAGAGAACATGTAGCTCCTTAATTTTGATTTTCACTCATGTGATCTTCCTCCTCAGCAAACTCTTGCTGATTAGAAGGAAAATTAATCAAATGTCCAAGTTGTTTTAAATAGTAGTCTGCCATATTGATTTTAGATAAAGCTCTGTGTCTGGGAAAAAGTGTTCAGACTTTCAGCTCTCTCTGTGCCAGGCTCTTCTGGCCTCCTCTTTAAGATGAGATGCAAGTTTATGGGGAAGGTGAGGGGCTGAGGCAGTCTTGGTGGGAGGGAGGAGTCCACAGCTCTAGTTAATGGGTTCACTGCCCACTTGTTTCCCCACCTGTCGCATGGTCCACTGGCATTCTTGACTAAGATCTGAGCTGGTGTAACAAGGACCCTGGTGTCTTTGGGATTGATTAGGATCTGGCAGTGTCCATGGCATCATCTTATTCTCAGTGGTATCACAGGCCTTCTGCAACCCCACTCCACTTCAGGAGCAGAGGCCAGTTGCTCCTGAATGGACTCTTCACAGCCAGCCTTTGCTAGTGCACCGTCTCATTCCTCTCCAGGCTGGCATGCTGACTCTAAGTTCAGCTGCTTTCTAATTTCTACCCATGGGGAGCTGAGAACCCTGGGATCCCAGCCCTACCACGGTGTTTCCCCTTAGGCAACCAAGAAAGTGTAAAAGTGTTAGTTGCTCAGGCATGTCTGACTCTTTGTGACCCCACGGGCTGTATCCTGCCAGGCTCCTCTGTCCATGGATTTCTCCAGGCAAGAATACTGGAGAGGGTAGCCGTTTCCTTCTCCAGAGGATCTTCGTGACCCAAATTGGTGCTCAGAAAAAACTACACTCCGAGCTGTCTGTCTGCCTAACTGCCTCCGCATGGACTTTGGAGTGGGGCAACCTGACAGGTGATGTTTTTCTAGAACCCCGAGCAGGAACAGGGTTAGAACCCTCATTCCTCTGACTTTCCCAGGTCTACACAACACATTCCAGCCACTTCACTCCTTCCCCTGCTTTTCCTCCCCTCAAATCCCCTGGGATGAGGATGAGGATGGGATTTCCTCTCTCTCTTCTGTGTCACATCTTTTCTTCACTGTGGGGAGAATTCTTCAAGTCTTTCTACGTGGAAGGTGATACAGACATTTAAAAATTCTTTCTTGAGAAAGTGTATTAGTAAGCCTTGCATAAGACCTATTTTGAGTGCCAGATTTTCCTTCTTTCTGTCTCATGCTTGGGCTCAGGAGTGTCCGACTTTCTGTGACCCCATGGATTGTAGCCCACCAGGCTCCTCTGTCCATGGGAATTTTCGGGCAAGAATCCTGGAGTGGGTTGGCATTTCCTACTCCAGGGGATCTTCCCTTCCCAGGGATCAAACCTGCGTTTCCTGTGCCTCCTGCATTGGCAGGTGGATTCTTTATCACTGAGCCATCTGGAAAGCCCTCTTTCTGTCCTAAGGATACTTTTTATTTGAAAGGCAAGAGAAGAACACAGCAATATTTTCTAAAATATTAATCCAAAGTAAGCACATAGTCAACATAAACTTTACTCTGATGACGATGATGATTAAGTAACTATTAGCACAGCGTAGTTGCTATTTACATTGCTTTTACCTTTGGATGACTTGCAGTTTCGGAGACCACACTCTTGGCATTGTGACACACCAGCTCCACCTCTTATGGCTTTTAGCTCTTCCTGCTTTCTCCTCTATCTGTCTGGACAGATAGGCCTTCCTGTTCTTGGAACATGCGGTGATCTTTCTTGGGGCTTTTGGAAGTGCTGTTTCCTCACTCAAAACCCTGCTCTTGTAGTTTTCCCCAGCATCTCCTTATCTTTAGGATCTACCTCAACTGCTACCTGTTTGCTAATTTTCCTGGGTCTTCTCTGGCCACCCTCACCAGAGTGGCCACCCTGCTTCTACTTAATGTCTGTTGTATCCTCCTCCTCATTTCCTTTCCTGTATTTGTCATATTTTTAAATGTTTAGACATTTGTTATCTGTCTCCTTCACTAGAATATAAGCTTTGAAATGACATGGACTGTATCTCTTATTCTGGGTTACAGCCAGAGCTTAGCAGAGGGCCTGGCACATACAAGTGTGAAATGTTAGTTGCTCAGTCATGCCCAGAACTTTAAAACCCCGTGGACTGTAGCCCTCCAGGCTCCTCTGTCCAAGGAATTCTCCAGGCAAGAATACTAGAGTGGGTTGCCATTCCCTTCTCCAGGGGATCTTCCCACCCTAGGGATTTAACTCAGGTCTCCCACATTGCAGGCAGATTCTTTACCATTTGAGCCACAAGGGAAGTTCCATACAAAGAGAGCAGTAAATGGTTATTGAATGTGTGAATAGGTGATTGAATAGTAACCAGTTTTAGATATAAGGAATCATTATTATTGTTAACACTGGTGACATGGATGTGCATGAAAGAAGCATGCCTTTTAAGCACAGAAATAAGATAAATAAGATTTCTGTATTTTTATATGTACAATGTCATTGTGACAGTGGGTCCCTCTATCTTTATTATTTTGCTTTATAAGGCTGGTAAGAGGAGGGGGTGGCTAGCACTGCCTTCCAAACAAGATTAGAAATCTTTTGAAGGGAGATGTCATGACTCATCTTTCTCGTACATCTTTTAGATGTTTAGTTGTTCAATACATGCATGCCCCAAGGTTATATGTGGTGTTAGTGGGAGATGGGTGAGAGAGGAAATTACATGCCATCATCTTCTGTGTGATTAAACTGGGAAGGCTTCAAAGAGAAGGCAGTATTCTAGAAATTATATGATTGATAGAAGGAAAGCCACACATTTATTTTATGGATGAAGGGTGATTGTCAAATTGTGAGCTGATGAGTCCAGAGTTTCTGCTAGCCATTGATTTCTTAGGCAGAAATTTTCACTTAAACAGAGAGTTTTAGGGTATAAACGAGTGGAGTGTGTGTGTTAGTCACTCAGTTGTGTCCAACTCTTTGTGACCCCATGGACTGTAGCCCACCAGGCTCCTCTGTCCATGGAATTCTCCATGGCAAGAATACTGGAGTGGGTTGCCATTTCATTCTCCAGGGGATCTTCCCAACCCAGGGATTGAACCTGGGTCTCCTGCATTGCAGGCAGACTCTCTACCGACTGAGCTACAGGGAAGACCTCCACAAATAAGTGGAAATGACTCATTTAAGGAATTAAATATGTAAGCCTCCACAGAGAAAGATCAGAGGTGGGAATGGAGCAAAAGGATTGTTTCAGAGACCATCGCTGTGTAACAAATTACCTCAAAACTTAGCTGCTAGAAACAACCATTTTCTTACACTCACCTGAAGGCTATGGGCCAAGAAGTCAGGACACAGTGGGGCCAGGGCCACGGTTTGCTGGCGTGTCTGGTGACCATGGCCCCATGGAACCCCTCTGTGTGGGTTTCTTACAGCCTGGTGGTGGAAGGGGTGTCAGGCACCGCCCTGGAACTCAGGCCCCCACATACACCCACTCCCATAGAGGGGGCACATGGCCTTCCCTGGCTGACCACGGAGACCACACAGCCTCACTTCCCTGTCTTCTCTGGGCCACACAGCCTCCCCAGACTCAAGGGAAGGGAACAGAGACCCCACCTATTGATGGGAAGGGTATCTAAAGATTTTGGAACCATGTTTTAAGCTACTCCAAGAATACAGGACTTGCCTGTAGCTCAGATGGTAAAGAATCTGCCTGCAGTGCAGGAGACCAGAGTTTGATCCCCGAGTTGGGAAGATCCTCTGGAGAAGGGCATGGCAATCCACTCCAGTATTCTTGCCTGGAGAATCCCATGGACAAAGGAGCCCGGTGGGCTACAGTCCATGAGGTCGCAAAGAGTCAGACACGACTGAGCGATTAACACACACACACACACACACACACACACACACACACACACAAACACACGAATAAAGGAATGAAATTTCAGAATTTTGTTCTTGGGATGAGAAGATAGGCTTGTGACTGTGCTCTGGATCCAGGTTATGTTTGCTGTGCACACACTCTGACCTTTGATGGCTTCTTGGGTTTAGTTAGAGCTCTTTTTGAGGATCTTCCAAGAGAAAAATTTCCTTCCTTAACTTTGATGTGCTCAGGGGCTGTGAACTGGATGACAGGTGCTTGAAATCTTGGTGGTTGTGATAAAGCAGGTGGAGGAACTCATATATATTATACAAGCCCCTTACCAGGGAGGGAGTAGCTGCTCATGAGAACCTTCCCAAACACTGACTCTCCTTCTCCACTCTAGCCCATACTGTTTAGCCTCCTCTCTTTCCATCACATCTCTCCCCCTGGCCTTTTTCATTCCTTATTTCCAGTTCCAGTTGGCATCTCATTTTGCCCACTGCTCTCAGTTCTTAGAGTGAGCAGACCTTACCAGGCTGAGTTTAGGGTACTTTTTTTTTAACCAGCCACTGGGAAGCAGATTGAAAACTCTGAACTCACTTTTACTGCCATTCATTTCAACATAATTTATGAGAGATAGAAGGAATGGGTATTAGCTAATTGTGCCACGTAGTCTATTTTCTCAAGAATGCTTATTTTTATTAACACAGCAGATAGAAAGAAAATGAGATTAATCTTCATCAAACAGCCTGCCAAAGTAAAGCTGAGAGTACTAAGCAGCCAGGAATGAAGTAAAGAACTGCAATCACATTATTGCTATTTTGGGATTTTGCATTAAGCTCCCACACAATAATCAAATAGTGGAGTACAATCATCAATTTTGCCCAGAATTTAGGAATGTGGCAGCTATGTTGGGGTACATTTACAGGAAAATCATGAGCTCAAATGGAATTTGTGGCGGACTATATATCAATTTACGATCAGGATAGACAGTATTAGAAACTCTAGACTTTACCCATTAATCACTGTAGATGTGGCATCTCAAAGAGAGAAGAGTTATGACTGATATAAATAGCACATTGAGAGTTTTTGCTTTAGATAGAGAAAACAGTTGAAGGAGCGTGGGATAGCACCTTCATTGTGTCCAGTCCCTCTTCTTTTTCCTTTTAGTTTTAAAATTAACTTTTCATATAAGAGTCCTATACTTGAAATGTTTAGACATGGACATTTTAAAAGGAAGATACATACATAGCCACTTTGGACCCACTGTTGACAGGTGGTAGGAATGGGGTAAATGTGTTTATTTATTTACTTATGCCTGCGATGGGTTTTCATTGCTGTGTGCGGGCTTTCTCTAATTGTGGCGAGCAGGGACTACTCTCTAGTTGCGATATGCAGGCCTCTCATTGCGGTGGCTTCTCATTGTAGAGCAAGGACTCTAGGGCTCATGGGCTCAGTAATTGTGGCATGTGGGCTTAGTTGCTCCACAGCATGTGGGATCTTCCTGGACCAGAGACTGAACCTATGTCCCCTGCATTGGCAGGTGAATTCTTAACCACTGGACCACTGGGGAGGTCCTAGAAATGGAGTAAATTTGGATGGGGATGCTTACCAATTATTTTGGCACTAATATTAAATTTCATTTTGTTGGTATTTTGATTCAGGAAGCAATGTCTTGATTCTTTTCCTCGCTGATGGTAATGGCATTTTTTTGTCCTTTGTTAACAATGAAATTATAGAAAAGAAAGTAAAATGTGCAAGATGATCTATTGCATGAAGAGCCACTTCAAGCCCATCTGTTGGAAAGAATAAGGAACCTCAATAGGTGAAGCTGGTGCTGTGAGGAGAAAGTGGGATGTGGTGGAAAGTGCCTAGGCTTTAAAGCCCAATTTACTTTTGAATTCATATTCTACTAGTGTTTCTTGAGCTAGATACTTAACTTCAGTAATCTGTAACCTCTATGTTGAGAATAATAATCACTAACTGGTGAGGATGTTATAGAGAAGACAGGTTAAGCTAGAGGTTACAAACGCTAGTTCTTCCTTTTCTTGGGACAGTTGGACAATCAAGTTAAACATTGTTGCCTAGTTTTGATGGGATGACCACTTAAGCTAGGGATACCAGTCGCTATGTCCTACTCTTGGCAAGCTTTATATGTTTTCATTGTTTTGCTGCAACTCCTCAAACCTTATCTGCCGACAGTTTATTAGGGATGATAGCTGAGATGTTAGCTAAGTTTAATTGAAAGAGCATGGGGTGTGTGTCAGGAGACTTTTATTGTTCTTCCATCATGTGACCTGGGGAAGAGGGCTTTCTCTTTGACCTCTAATTTCCTCCTTTGTAAAAAGATGGCTCAGAGGTTCCAAAGTCCCTTTACTTTCTCTTGTTCCTGATGGTCGTCCAGGTCCTACCTGAAGAAATCCCAGAATTGGAGAGAGGAAGAACATTACAGACTAACTGGTCTCTTTCCAACATGACCCAGGCCCTCTTGTGGTCATGCTTCTGGGTGGTTAAGGATCTGTCAAGAAACGAGAACATCAAGTTACTGATCCTTGCTCTGTCCTCCATAGATCAACTTTCCTCCATCAGTTCCTCTAGAACTGTATCGTCTTATGTGGTTGCCACCAGCTGCATGTGGCTTTGTACAGTACTTAAAATGAACTAAATTTAAAAATCTAGTTCCTCAGCCACTCAACCCCATTTCAAGTGCTTAGTAGCCGTGGGTGGCTGCTGTCCTTGGCTGAGTAGACACAGAAAGAATATTTCCGTCATCACGGAAGGTTCTGTTGGTTCTGGAGCAGAATGCTGCCCTAGAAGCCCCATGTCTCTGAAATTGCATTCAGCGACCTGCCATCAGAGAGTTTTGATTGTCACTCAGGGAGAGGCAATGCAACCCCAAGGGAAGTTCTCCAATATTAATTACACTCAAGTTAACAAACTCATTGTTCCCAGTAAAAGGATCATTACTCAACATTCATAACTCTCAGCCAGGGACTCAACAGGCTTTCACCGAACTCCACCCACTTCCTGTGGACTAGTTAAGTGAGGAATGAAGGTGGCCCTGCCTTCACATAAATATGTATATAGACAGACAAAAGAGAATGGAATGACAGGGGGTATTTGCACACAAAATATTGCTGTTCAGACTGTAGGAACCAGAAAATCTCTAGAATTTTTTTTTTTTTAATATCCATGGAAAATTGCAGACAGATTAAATAGAATGACCAGGTCACAGCAAAATTCTTTGCCATTTATATATTAATATTGTCATTGCAAACCTAAGTGTCATTGAGTTCCAAACTAAATAAAGGTTTTATGAAATGGTTTGTCTCATCCAACTTTAAAAAGATAAAACATTTACTGTCAGCCAAGCACCGTGCTCTCTGCTTCATCTGCTTTTTCTTATTTGAGTTTCCTGATAATCCCCCGAACCAACCAAGGTCACCCATGCAGCTGTGGAGAGAGGGCCCTAGGAAGCAGATGAAGGCACAGGCTGTGGAGGAGGGCAGACTGGGTTCTAGTCCCACTCTTACCACTTACTAAACTTGGGACTTGGGCGCTTAAGCTTCTATTCTCTCTATTCTCCCTGTCTGTAACATGGGGCATACAGACATCTATTTCATATGATTATTGTGAAGGTTGAATCAGAGAAGGCAAGGCTTAGTGTAATACTTGGCACACAGCATGTGAATAAAGGGGGCAGGGGTCATCGTTTCAATCCCTATAACAGTACACTGTGTACATATCCAACGTTCAGCAACTGTTCATGGAATAGATAGATGGATGGGAAACAGAGGCCCCATTTTCCCTCATCTGCAGAACACTTCCTGGAAGGACAGGTGGTCATTTAAGTGGAAGGACTTGAGGGAGGCCAAAACCCTCTTATTCAACCCGAGATATCTTCCCAGTGGCCATGGCAGCTGTCTTGAAGGTTTAGCTCACCCCATTTATCACTCACCCTATTTGGGCTTTCCTGGTGGCTCAGCAGTGAAGACCCTGCCTGCAGGGCAGGTAGCTGAAGGAGACACGGATTCGATCTCTGGGTCGGGACGATCCCCTGGAGGGGGGCATGGCAACCCCCTCCAGTATTCCTGCCTGGAGAATCCCATGGACAGAGGAGCCTGGCGGGCTACAAGTCAAGGGGTTGCAAAGAGTCGGACACGACTGAAGCGACTTAGCACATTTCCCATTTAGCTAATAGTCTCTGTCAAAAGCAATGTCACTTCAGAGCTGGGGTACACAAACACTAAGGTGTTGTGTGCCTTGGTTCTGGTCCAGCTACAGAGGCTCCCATCTAAGGCAGTGCTGTGTATTCGAAAGAGCTCTGGCCTGGGAGTCAGGGTCTGGCCTCCAGACATGCCACCAGTGTTACTTACCATCTGGCATGACATCCCTGGGCCTCAGGGCCATGGTTTCTTATTAATTAAATGGAGGATTAGAGTAGATTTCCTGTCAATGGTTTGATTTGTAATTCTATAAGTGTGACAGTAAGCTGGTAAGTTTTTGTGGTGAGGCATGGGCAGTTTTGGGTTGGTGAGGCTCAGAGGGTGGCACTATAGGGACTATAAGGAAAGGGAACAGGGAAAGTGGAAGTCGTTCAGTTGTGTCTGGCTCTTTGCGACCCCATGGACTCTACAGTCCATGGAATTCTCCAGGCCAGAATACTGGAGTGGGTAGCCTTTCCCTTCTCCATGGGATCTTCCCAACCCAGGGATTGAACCCAGGTCTCCGACACTGCAGGTGGATTTTTTTACCAGCTGAGCCACAAGGGAAGCCCAAGAATACTGGAGTGGGTAGCCTATCCCTTCTCCAGCACATCTTCCTGACCCAGGAATTGATCCAGGGTCTCCTGCCTTGCAAGCGGATTCTTTACCAACTGAGCTATTAGGGAAGGAACAGGGAGCAGTTATCAAATATGGTCATGGAGGGCCTGCTTATGAGGGCACTAGGGACATACCATGAAGGTGAAGAGGGATTCACAATGATGGTTTTAAGATGATAACGTTGTCTGAGTTCAATCTGATTTGTAAATATCACTTAGGAGTTTTACTAGATGTGGAGCATCAACAAAAGATCACCCACCCTGTGGGCCTGGACTGAAGCCCCACTACTGTGATCGTCAGCCCTGGGTACTGTTATGCCATGAGGGCTTGTGTGTTATATTATGGAGAATTGCTGCAGGCCCCAAGGCATGACTGTCAACGGCGTTGCAGCCGTGGATTGCCAGGAAGCTCTGGGCCTGGAGAGACTGGCTTGGCCCACGGCAGTTAAGAATGAAGCAGCGCTTTGTGGCTGTAGGTGTTCCAGGGAGCAGGAGTGGAGTGATCCGTTGTTGAGTACCTTGCACGTGCCAGGCCCCACAGTGGATGTTTCCATATGCTGTCTCATGTAAACCTCATGGCGGCTCTGTGCGGTGGAGATTATTGCCTTTATGACGCTGGTGAGAAAGAGACTCAGGGGAAAGTTGTAGAACTGAGATTTGACCATAAGAGCTCTAGACGGTCAAATCGATACTTTTCCCCCCAAGTATGGCACACAACCTCCAGGATGTTCTGCAGATATTACTTGCTTGTTAGAGTTTAGTGTTCTTTGCCTACGGGCATCATGGATGAAATTATTGTTCTCACGTTATTGCTATTTCCAGGCTTTTGTGGTACAAAAGAAAAGGTCACCACTGTGGCCTCCTCAGCATCCACCAAGGGTCTGAAGTCATTACGTAGTTGTATTTTCCAGCTGTTGGGGTTCCAGTGTAAGCTTTTCTCCTTTTTTTTTTTTTTTTAACACTTGGTTGATGAGGAGTTGAGTTTTGTGCTTTCTCCTACGACTCTGAGAACTCATGTTTAGGTTTTATTGAGATTCATTTCTAGTGTTTTGAAAGGTTAACAAAAACTCTGGCAGTTCTCTGGGTTTCTTATAAGATGTGGCTGGGACAAGGGCAGAGTGTTGTCAGTTTATTGAGCCAGACGTGTCTGCTGATTAAGGTAGACACTACAAACAGGTTCTGTAACAAGCAACACCTTCCTGGAGGCTGGGCAGCCTGGTGGGGTCTCTGCAGGTTTGGAGTTTCCTGGGAAGTGCCTGTTAAGACAAAGAATTAGCCAGTGCTCACGTTTAGCATATTGATCCCTAGGCTGGGGACAGAGAGGCTGCTGAGAACCCTGCATTGCCCTTGATCGATGCTGAGCGGTACCTTCATCTGCAACTGATTATCAACACAGGGCCTCTAGCTGCCCAGTGGTCTTGACACGAGAAACATGTAGGCTCTGTTTTTCGTCTTAAGGGAAGGACTGTGTGCTTGCTCCAGGGGCTGTATTATTAAGAGTTTGGTGCTTCAACAGTTAAGTAAACTGAAGGAAGATGTTCTTGAAACACCGTCTTTTTTAGTTTTATCATTATTTGTCCTTTGTGTCTTTGGATTTTTCATTATGAACTATGTCACACATTCAAGAGTTTGTATCATGTAGCTTAAAGCCTAATAATGAAGTAAGCCTCTCTGAATCCACTACTTACTTCTGGAATATAAGCCCTTCCCCTTTTGCATTCTCCTCCTCAGAACCACTTTTTTGAAATTTGTGTTTATCATGTCCTTGCTTTTCTTGACAGTTTTACTGCGTATGATAGTTTATTAAGTAATTTTCATCTATTTAAAGTAGAGCTTTTGTATAAATAAAGTCCTGTGAACCCCATAGCAGTTATCCTGTTTACAAAGACTAGTTCTATTTTAAAATAGCTTAGAATGCCTTTGTCCCAGATGCTGTGTTGTGATGTTGCCATGAAGAAATTTGTGCATTTAATAGTCTTCACCCCTCTACCCACAATATCACATAACTCTCACTTTTAGTTCCATGAATGAATACATTTTACATTAGGATATTACAACAAGGAATTTATATGTCATTAAATACATTTGGGGTTTGATAAGAATCTACATTTAAGAATAGTGGGAAACTAATGAAAGACTTTTGAACCATATTCTCATCCTGTTCTGCTTTCCCATTCTGCATTCTTCTGTAGTGAGTGAGATTCTGGGGACATGGTCCCTGTCTGATGTAATAATAATAATAATAATTAAAAAAACATAAGCCTGGTCATCCTTGTGATTTTCCAGGTCCAAAGGTAGGATAAGGCTCACATGCCGAGATGGATCCAGTGGCAGCTCTTAATGTGGCTTGATGCTATTGTTCTGATTCAGCACAAATATTTAGGTCCTGTTACATAATGTATCCCTTAGGAATCTTCAAGGCAAGCAATTGAGACTGACTCTGGCTGGCTTAGGGATAAAAGGAATTTCCTAAACGATGTCAGGCATCTGGTAGAGTTGCTGTGAAATGCCAGGCACCAGACTTGGAAGCCAGATTCACAGTCAGAGTCGTGCCACAGAGCCAGGCTGGTGAGCCGGGGCTGCGGCCCTCGGTGACCATGGCACGGTGGCGCGTGTGCCCACTGCTGGGGTTGGCCTTGGATGCTGCGGCTCAGAGCTGCTGACACTGCTGGCCTGGCGACTGGCTGCTGCCCCCTCAGCCAGCGGAACAAAGGCTCCCTGTTTGCCGAATCTCCGAGCCCACAATGTGAAGCCCCAGGGTGTCTTGTTGCTCATGGCTAGCTCGTCACCTGTGCCATAGTTACCAGAGAGACTAGAAAAGCAAGTATCTGGCTACTCTGACTGCTTTACTGAAGTGGCTTTGTTTCCCAGAGAGACCTATATGGCAGGAAATTTACCATATGTAGGCAGGGGCTCAGATGCTGGGTAGCCGCTATTTGGCCACACATCATCATCTCATTTTATCCAGAGGCATGGGAAAGATCCCCTGGAGTGGCAAACCACTCCAGTATTCTTACGTGGAAAATTCCCCGGACAGAGGAGTCTGACAAGCTACAGTCCATGGGGTCCCAGCAAATTGTACATGATTGAGTGCACACACACACACATGTGCACATACACATGCACACACACACACACATTCCTTTGAGCCTTTCATTTTCTTTTTTGCTGACATCTTTTTTCTTTTAAGACATTTTTCATTATTCTATATTTCAAGTAGGACAAAGATAAAGGGATAACATTTTAAATTATTTTACTTTATAGCTTTCTTGAAGTTTCTGTAAGCAACAGCCAGATGGAATATTACATTGACTCCCTACCCTCATCCTTTGAGCTCTCACACCCCCACCCCTAGAACCTGGGAATGGAGGCATGAACCTACTTTCTGAGAGTGTAGCTATAAAATAGGCCTAGACTGGATTTCACCTAAATTTCACCTTTTCCTCCCTTATTGAGTGCGTGTATGCTCAGTTCTGTCCGACTCTGTGCTATCCCATGGAGTGTGGCCTGCCAGGCTCCTCCATTCATGGGATTCTCCAGGCAAGAATCCTGGAATGGGTTGCCATTTCCTACTCCAGGGGATCTTCCCAACCCAGGGATCGAACTTGTGTCTTTTACATCTACCTGCGTTGACAGGTGGGTTCTTTACCACTAGCACCACCTGGGAAGCCCTCCCTCATTAGTGTAAGTAATCAAATTGTGGAGTTTTAGTGTCCTGAAATTTCCATTTTAGTATATATATCTCATTGTAATTTGGAGATAGATACATGGTTAGACACTCAGAGGTAGAGCTTCATGATTACAAACAGGGTGCTAGAGTCAGGCAGGTCCAAGTGCAAATCCTCACTCAGGAGTGTGGACTTGAGTGAGTTCTTCTGTTCACGCGTAAAAGGGCACTGATAATCCCTCCCTCTCAGTGTTGGTGTGGGGATTAAATTAATTCATATAATTTCACTTTCTTTGAAAGTGAAGAGGGGGTTGCTTTTGGACAAATGCCCCTTCATGGGATGTGTTCAAGTGAAGGTTGGTTGACTTGACCTGGGGGGGTTATAGAGGGAGTTTCTGCAATGTGAAGTAGGCTTTCAGGGCACCCTTTAGAAGCTGATTCTTCGGAATAATAGCTCTGTAAAGAACTCAGACAAGGGTTGATGCTCTGAGCTGGGCACCTCCTGCTCTAAACAGCAAACATACCAGCCATTCAGGAAATGGCAACCAGAGTCACCACCTGACTGGGAATGACTGATTAGGACATGGTGGAAATGGGTTGGTCTGTCCAGATGGTATCAGCTCCATGAATTTGGCAGCCACTTTTACCACTGTCATTGCCACTCTGACCACTTGCCCTGACTTGATTTAGCCAGTGCATTGAGTAACTTCCCCAGCAACAATGACAGAGGTGAGATGCCTCTGTCATTTGCAAAGCAGTCCACAAATAGGAGGCCTTCCCACGTGGGGACTAGTAGCGATTCTCTTCGTAACTGTGGATGAGGTTTTAGCTTTCACTTGCATCTTTCAGCTGGGGATCTTTGGGCAGGAAATAACCTGTATGACTCTCCATGGTGGTCATGGTGGTAGTGATAAGCAAGCCCAGGGAGTATGATATTGGGAAGGGGGCTCAAATAACTTGTGAAGGAGGCAGCCAAGTAGAGTAGAAGAATGCTGAAGCAGAAGGTGAAAAGGTTTCATTTGTTTGCGTTTTTTTTTTTTCTTCATCTTAATCTTGATACGTTATATGACCAAGACACAATATGGATCATGTACTGTGTTTTGGGCTTCCCTGGTGGCTCAGATGGTAAAGAATCTGCCTGCAATGTGGGAGACCTAGGTTCAATCCCTGGGTTGGGAAGATCCCCTGGAGAAGCGAACAGTTACCCACTCCAGTATTCTTGCCTGGAGAATTCCATGGACAGAGGAGCCTGGCAGGCTACAGTCCATGGGGTCACAAAAAGCTGGACCCGCCTGAGCAATTTTCACTTTCACTTTTCACTGTGCTTTGTAGACATGAAGAAAAAGAAAAGGCACACTCTTTGCTCTTGAGATGTTTGCAGGCTAACTCAGCAGTTCCACCCCCTCCCATCCTTTATGCCTCAGTACTTATTACATTTATTTCTAGTTCTTCCTCTTTAAATTGAGAAAGCAGAGTCAAAACCAGACACCGTGATAATGGAATTTTATGTTGTGATCTTTGATTATACTTCTCTTTCAAGCCTCAATATTTCACATTGTGAATAATAATGTTCTTTGTAGGAAAAATCCTTAATTTGAAATGTTGCAGATGGCCTTTTATCAGGAGGTAGGGACTGTCAAAATAAATAGATCTAATTATGAACCATTGTTGTGGAATGGACCGTCTTAAAGAAAAGAAGCCAACTTTCTCCAAATTAAAAAAGACCTTGCATTTTTAAAGTACCTTAGAATAATCACCTGTCTGTGGTTGATTGGCTTTCAACAAGTTATTCAGCAGACAAAGGCAGTCCGCTTTCTACTGGTACAGCTATTCTCAGAACTAAGGTTGGGGAACTTGCTGGGGCCTCACCATCGTCTCTTTACTTGAACAGGATTTGGTTTAGGAGAATCCTACTGCACTAGTACATTGAAATGGAACACTAGTAAAAGTCTTGGGATTGAGCCATTTGTAAAAATGTCTGGGTTCTTATGGATCATTTTGGGAGCATTTTGTTGTTCAGTTGCCAAGTCATATCTGACTCTTCGAGACCCTATGGACTACAGCATGCTAGGCTTCCCTGTCCCTCATCATCTCCAGTCTCCCCTATCCTTCACTATCTCCTGGAGTTTACCCAAGTTCATGTCCTTTGAATCGATGATGCCATCCAACCATCTCATCCTCTGTCACCCTCTTCTTCTTCTGCCTTCAATCTTTTCTAGTATTAGGGCCTTTTCCAAAGGCCCTAATGTAAGCTGTTTGCATCTGGTGGTCAAAGTACTGGAGCTTCAGCTTCAGCATCAGTCCTTCCAAATAGTGTTCAGGGTTGATTTCCTTTAAGATTGACTGGTTTGATGTCCTTACTTTGCATGGGACTCTCAAGAGTCAACCCTGGGTTTTGGATTTCCCCTGAAGATAAGGATGTGAAAGAATTGATATTTCTCAGCAGGAGTTCTTGGTTTGGTGAACTGGTTTTGCTTTTGACAAAATATTTGACTCAAAACAGATCGTAGAATCCCCCAGGTCCATGGATATCATGCACCCTGCCAAAGTCAAGTCCTTGCTGCTGCTCCGGCCTCAAAGAAAGAACTTAAACATTTGTGAATAGACAATTTAGGCACTGTAATCTTGTAACTAGTGACTGGAAGTATTTACTTCATTTGTAGTTAGTGGTTACTTGAGTTTGCCAAAACTTTAGAGGATACCAGATTTGAATTGATGTAAAGATGACAGAATAAAAATCTAGATGATGAAAATTTATCTTTTATTCAGTTTAGCTCCTAAAACTGCAATAAATAAGAGATTATATTAGTTGAAAACATACATAAATTTAGAAAATTGAGACATATCTGTAGATAATAACCCTCTCAGGGAAACATTTATGAATTTTCTTTTTAAACATATGAATTAGTTCCCTAACAGAGTTAAGTCAATATTTTACTGTGAAGCTTTTTTTTCTCACCAGAACCTGTGGTAAATTGGTAAAGAAAAATGGACTAGCCATTTCTTACTGCAAGAGTTTTTTGGTTGCTTTGGCCATCTGAGTATTTAGTGAGTGACTAAAGTGGAAACAGGACTTCCCAGGTATCGATAGAGGTAAAGAATCCACCTGCCAATGCAGGTTAGATGTAACAGACACAGGTTTGATTCCTGGGTTGGGAAGATCCCTTGGAGGAGGGCACAGTGACCCACTCCAGTATTCTTGCCTGGAAGAATCCAGTGAACAGAGGAGCCTGGCAGGCTTCAGTCCATCAGGTCACAGAGAGTTGGACACGACTGAAGTGACTTAGCATACAAAGTGGAAGAGGTTTGAAATGTTACCCTTACCATATTAGCTTTGGGTAAATCCAGAGATTTTTGCTGTGTTTGGCAAAAATAATTATTCTGAAATAATTGTTGTGCTGAACTTTTCTGTTGCCAGCAAAAATTCACATTGCCAAGTCCTCTTTGCCTTTATATTCTAAATCCAAGATTATTTCAAGGGAAATTCAATACAAACATGTCTTATACCTTTAACTTCTTGATCCAATTAGCAGCTCTTTCTAATTGCAGTGGGGTCTTTTTAAAAAATCTTACAGCTTGACGGGGAGAATAGATGGAACAGATCCCCCCCCCCCCCCCTAAGTACTGAGGACAGATGTACAATGCTCAAAGACTCTCAGCTTAGAAAAGACTTTCTCCCCTCTTGGCAAATCAGGCAACATGGAATCATCAAGGGCCCAGCTCCCATGGTCTTTTTATGAAGTTGTTTCAATGTGTGAAACATCCACCCCGTGATGGTTTAAGTTGATTGTAGCTTGAGCCCCACAGAAGCAGGTTCTGGGATTTATATAAGCCCTTGATTTATTGGAACACATCTACTGGTGTGAAATTCACTGACTCCTATGATATGAGCTCGCATCTGGGCAAGACCCACCAGAGGCCAGGAAGTGCACAATCACATCTTTGTTCCTGAGAACATTTATCAGCTTCTATGAAATCCTCACCTGGCTCCATAAAAGCAATAGTTGCAACTACGTTAGGGGAAGTACCCAGTTAAATGTGTTTCAGGTTGGCCATTCTTTTCCGTGAATATGAAGTTCAGAGTCTTACCTGTAGTATCCTTCTAAGGTGAAATTGAGGAAGGAATAATTGATCGTGAGTGTCATACTTGAAAGCACAAGTGGGAGGCTGGTGCTCCCCATTTTAAAAAGTTGCTTTACAAGGTGAAAAGACAGCCTTCAGAATGGGGGAAAATAACAGCAAATGAAGCAATGGACAAAGAATTAATCTCAAAAATATACAAGCAGCTGCTGCAGCTCAATTTCAGAAAAATAAAAGACCCAATCAAAAAGTGGGCCAAAGAACTAAAGAGACATTTCTCCAAAGAAGACATACAGATGGCTAACAAACACATGAAAAGATGCTCAACATCATTCATTATCAGAGAAATGCAAATCAAAACCACAATGAGGTACCATTTCATGCCAGTCAGGATGGCTGCTATCCAAAAGTCTACAAGCAATAAATGCTGGAGAGGGTGTGGAGAAAAGGGAACCCTCTTACACTGTTGGTGGGAATGCAAACTAGTACAGCCACTATGGAGAACAGTGTGGAGATTCCTTAAAAAACTGGAAATAGAACTGCCATATGACCCAGCAATCCCACTTCTGGGCATACACACCGAGGAAACCAGATCTGAAAGAGACACATGTACCCCAATGTTCATCACAGCACTGTTTATAATAGCCAGGACATGGAAGCAACCTAGATGCCCATCAGCAGATGAATAGATAAGAGAGCTGTGGTACATATACACAATGGAATATTACTCAGCCATTAAAAAGAATACATTTGAATCAGTTCTGATGAGGTGGGTGAAACTGGAGCCTATTATACAGAGTGAAGTAAGTCAGAAAGAAAAACACCAATACAGTATACTAAAACATATATATGGAATTTAGAAAGATGGTAACGATAACCCTATATGCAAGACAGCAAGAGAGACACAGATGTATTGAACAGTCTTTTGGACTCTGTGGGAGAGGGTGAGGGTGGGATAATATGGGAGAATGGCATTGAAACATGTATATTATCATATGTGAAACGAATCGCCAGTCCAGGTTCGGTGCATGATACAGGATGCTCGGGGCTGGTGCACTGGGAAGACCCAGAGGGATGGGATGGGGAGGGAGGTGGGAGGGGGGTTCAGGATGGGGAACACATGTACACCCATGGGGGATTCAAGTCAGTGTATGGCAAGACCAATACAATGTTGTAAAGTAAAATAAATAAATAAATTTTTTTAAAAGTTGCTTTAAACTTCTTTCAGTGACTTTCTAGGGGACAGGGAAAGGCATTTCCCTTGATGTTGGGAAGCTGTAGGTGGGATTAATTTCTTGATCAGTCACTCAGTCCTGTCTCACTCTTGGTGACCCCATGGATGGCAGCACGCCAGGCTTCCCTGTCCTTCACCATCTCCTGGACTTTGCTCAAACTCATGTCCGATGAGTCGGTGATGCCATCAAACCATCTCGTCCTCTGTCGTCCCCTTCTCCTCCTGCCTTCAATCTTTTTCAGCATCAGGGTCTTTTCTAATGAGTCAGCTATTCCCATCAGGTGGCCAAAGTATTGGAGTTTCAGCTTCAGCATCAGTCCTTCCAATGAATATTCAGGATTGATTTCTTTAGGATTGACTGGTTTGAACTCTTTGCAGTCCAGAGGACTCTCAAGAGTCTTCTCCAACACCATAGTTCAAAAGCATCAGTTCTTGGGTGCTCAGCCTTCTTTATGGTCTAACTTTCACATCTTTATGTGACTACTGGAAAAACCAGACTTTTGACTAGATGGACATTTGCAGCAAAGTAATGTCTCTGCTTTTTAATATGCTCTCTGGGTTTGTCATAGCTTTTCTTCCAAGGAGCAAGTGTCTTTTACTTTGATGGCTTCAGTCACCATCTGCAGAAGATTTTGGAGCCCAAGAAAATGAAGTCTGTCACTGTTTCCATTGTTTCCCCATCTATTTGCCATGAAATGATGGGACTGGATGCCATGCTCTTCGTTTTTTGAATGTTGAATTTTAAGCCAACTTTTTCACTCTTCTCTTTCACTTTCATCAAGAGGCTCTTTAGTTCCTCTTCACTTTCTGCCATAAAGGTGGTGTCATCTGCATATCTGAGGTTATTGATATTTTTCCCAGCAATCTTGATTCTGGCTTGTGCTTCATCCAGTCCAGCATTTTGCATGATATACTCTGCATACAGGTTAAATAAGCAGGATGACAATATACAGCCTTGACGTACTCCTGTCCCAATTTGGAACCAGTCTGTTGTTCCATGTCCAGTTGTAACTGTTGCTTCCTGACCTGCATACAGGTTTCTCAGGAGGCAGGTAGGGTGGTCTGATATTCCCATCTCTTAAAGAATTTTCCACAGTTTATTGTGATCCACACAGTCTAAGGCTTTAGCATAGTCAATAAAGCAGAAATAGACGTTTTTCTGGAACTCTCTTGCTTTTTCTATGATCCAGTGGATGTTGGTAATTTGATCTCTGGTTCCTCTGCCTTTTCTAAATCCAGCTTGAATACCTGGAAGTTCTTGGTTCACATACTGTTGAAGCTTAGCTTGGAGAATTTTGAGCATGTCTTTGCTAGCATGTGAAATGAGTGTGACTGTGTAGTAGTTTGAACATTCTTTGACATTGTCCTTCTTTGGGACTGGAATGAAAACCGACCTTTTCCAGTCCTGTGGCCACTGCTGAGTTTACCAAATTTGCTGGCATATTATGTGTAGGAGTTTTACAGCATCATCTTTTAGGATTTGAAATAGCTCAGCTGCAATTCCATCACCTCCACTGGCTTTGTTCATAGTGATGCTTCCTAAGGCCCACTTGACTTCGCACTCCAGGATGTCTGGCTCCAGGTGAGTGATCACACCATCGTGGTTATCTGTGTCATTAAGCTCTTTTTTGTATAGTTCTTTTGTGTATTATTGCCACCTCTTTTTTTTTTTATAGTTTAATGTATTTTAATAGCAAACTTACAGGAATAGCACAGAAGGCAGACAACATTAAAAACATGTACTTGCATGTAGGACAACTCAGTTAGAGAAGTGTAGTGAATGGACAGAATATACTGTATAATAAAAATTCTGCAAACACCATTTAGTTGCAGTCATTAAGAAATTTAGTTGTTTTATAAAAAATCCAAATGCTGGTATTTTCCAGAAAAATTTAACAGGTTTATTTATAATTGTTATAAAGTTGAACTGCTGAAAAATTTGTTCATGGAAACAGTTTGACTTGCATGAATGCTTTATGTCCCTACATTTATATTAAAAATTCACACACAAATGAAAATGGAAGAATTCCCAACACTGGATTTCTGTCCCCTATTTTTCCACATGCAATCGTATGTACCTTTTGACCCCATGGAAAAAAAATATCTAACATTCAGAACTACCAATAACAGGAAAAAGAGACTTTTTTTTTTTTTTTAAAGACTGAAATGTTCCCATCATAGTGAATTTTTAAGCACGTCCTCCACACATGCAGCATGCTAGCTGGATGTCTTTTGGCTGAATTGTTACATGTTTGGCATGGATAACACACAGGTTGGTTAGTGTCTTCAAAAAGCCAACCAGATAGGCCTCACTTGCCTCCTGCAAAGCACCAGCAGCTGCACTCTGGAAGTGCAGATCTGTTGTGAAGTTCCGAGCAGTTTCTCGCACCGGACGCTGGAAGGAAGTTTGCGAATCAGAAGTTCAGTGGACTTCTGATGACGTCTAATTTCACAGAGTGCCACAGTACCAGGCCTGTAACGACGAGGTGTCTTCACCCCTCCAGTAGAAGGCGCACTCTTGCCAGTGGCTTTTGTAGCAAGTTGCTTCCTTGGTGCTTTACTACTGGTTGATTTGCGGGCAGTCTGCTTTGTATGTACCGTGGTATAGAGACCTCCTGACTTACCCCCTTCTCCTTCTGCTGGAGCTCGGCGAGCTAGAGGCAGCGCTGGCGTTGGAGAGCAGTGGTGGCGTGGTGGTGGCTGCGAACACCTTGCCACCTCTTCTTAATACCTTCTGCTTCTGTTAGGTCCATACCATTTCTGTCCTTTATTGTACCCAAATTTGCGTGAAATGTTCCCTTGGTATCTCTGATTTTCTTTAAGAGATCTCTAGTCTTTCCCATTCTGTTGTTTCCCCCTATTTCTTTGCATTGTTCATTTAGGAAGGGTTTCTTATGTCTCCTTGATATTCTTTGGAATGCTGCATTCAGCTGGGTATATCTTTCCTTTTGTCCTTTGCCTTTTACTTCTCCTTTTCTCAGCTATTTGTAAGACCTCCTCAGATAACCATTTTGCCTTTTTGCATTTCTTTATTTGGGGGATGGTTTTGATCACCGCCTCCTGTACAATGTTACAAACCTCTGTCCATAGTTCTTTAGGCATTCTGTCTATCAGATCTAATCCCTTGAATCTGTTTGTCACTTCCACTGCATAATTGTAACGAATTTGATTTAGGTTATACCTGAATGGTCTAGTGGTTTTCCCTACATTCTTCAATTTAAGTCTGAATTTTGCAATAAGGAGTTCATGATCTGAGCCACAGTCAGCTCCCAGACTTGTTTTTTCTGACTGTATAGAGTTTCTCCATCTTCACCTGCAAAGAATATAATCAATCTGATTTTGATATTGACAGTCTGGTGTTGTCCATGTGTAAAGTCATCTCTTGTCCTGTTGGAAGAGGGTGTTTGTTATGACCAGTGTGTTCTCTTAGCAAAACTCTGTTAGCCTTTGCCCTGCTTCACTTTGTACTCAGAACCTTCAAATAGGAAAAACCAAATTCTTATTCACATTTGGATTGTCTGTACAATATTGTCATCATAATCCAGGTAAAGGTTATGCCAGACTTGTCCTATGAGTAGCACTGTCTATTTCAGTTCTGATTTGTCCAAAGTATGTAAGTGATAATTCACATCATTCCTTTCAGGGAGCAAAACAATCAAAACCACCATCAGTACAGACTCGGGGTATCCTTGGTGCTAGAGATGTCTATCATAATAATGATTACTTACATCGAGTGGAGTTTGACATTTATAGAGCTTTTATAAACATTACCACATTTCATCTTCATAATAGCCCTGTCAGGAGGTTTTGTTATTTCCATTTTTCTGTTGAGAAAAGGGAGTCTCAGCGATGGTAACTGAGTTGGTAAGTTTCAGAAAGGGTCTTCAGTGGATGTCTTCTGCCTCTAAGTCTGGGGAAGTTTATACTGTACCTCAATAAGGATTTATGACAGGAGCAAATGTAAGGGCTCAGTATGGATCTGGATAAGAAACATCACAGCTATGAAAGTGATGGGAGAGGTCTGGTCATTTCTTAGATCCTTCCAGAGGATGATGTGATGGGAAGAGAGAATGGCCATCAAAGAGTTCCACATCCTCATCTCAGAGGTCTAGGAATATGTTAGGTTGCTGGAGAAAGGGAAATTAATGTTGTAGATGGATTTAAGGTTGCTAATCAGATGACCTTAAAATAGGGAAATTGTTTTGGATTATCTGCATGGGTCTCACATAAGGAGGGAGGCAGAAAAAGAGAGTCAGAGGGAGATGTAACTAAGGAAGAAGGGCCAGAGCCACGTGACATTGCCAGCTTTGAAAATTCAGGAAGGGGACACACAGCCTTCCTGGGGTTGGAGATGACCTTTAGAATCTGAAAAATGCATGGAAACAAATCTTGCCCTAAAACTTCCTGAAAGGGACAGAGCCAGGCCACACCTTACGTTAGCCCACTCAGTCCCATGTTGAACTTCTGACCTAGAAAACCATAAGACAATGAAGTGTTGCTGCCTTGTGCCAGGAAGTCTGCGGTAATTTGTTACAGCAGGAGTGGAAAACTAACGGCAGGTGGATGGCTGTTAGAACCGGATCTGTAACTCTTTTCAAAGCAGGCAGTGCAACCAGGAACCTGTGTTATCACCATTTGAGGAGAGTTACAGGTTGGATCGATAGTTCATTCAATTATTTATTAATAAATATGTCTGGCACATCTGCTTGATGCCAGGTACTATTCCAGCACCAGCAATAAACAAGACATAAAAAAATCCTGTCTTCATGAAGGTATCATTGTATTATAGAAGGGGAGACAGGCAGTAAATAAGTAAAATACATCATATACTCTATAGTGAGAAGAAAAGTATAAGGAGAGGATGAGAGGAAGTGGTGTGTGTACAGTGGTTTGTAAACTTTAGATGGGGCTTCCAGGAGCAGGTTCACTGAGAAAGTGAAATATAAATAAAGACCTGAAGACTTACGTCAGGAAGAGGAGACAAGCCACAGAGCTTTCTGGAGAAGAGAGACCAGAACAAAGAAAATGAATGCAAAGGCTCTGAAGACAGGAGGGGTCCTGACATGCTGATGGATCAGAGAGAGTGGGTTGGTGAAAGCGTGGTTGAAACTTCTGGTGTTTCATTTAGCGTCTCCTTAACAGTGGGTTTGCAAGCTGCTTGTCTTTGCATGGGGTAGGGGCATGTTCATTTGACCATATCAGTTTATTCAAAAGCAAACATTGTTTTAAAAATAAGATAAATATTAAATTGGTTTATAAATGAGACTGTTAATTAAACCCCAGGTACTGCACATAATTTCACATTCTGTGACCAATAAAAGTTGCTGGAGAATAAAAAAAAAAAAAGACTAAAAGACTTCTGGAGTGCTTGGTTGATTTGAATAGTGGCTTATAGCTTCATCAAGCCTGGAGTTGGAACTTTTTCTCCTCAGCTGGTGGCCCTTTTTTTTTTTTATCACCTCTACTGCAGAGCGAAAGCAGACCATTTCCAAAAGTCTGCCCGAGGCAGCCTAAAGCAGATAGTATCAGAGAATTTTTCAGTGCTGATAACCAATTTTATGGATCAGTCATTTGACTTAATGAAGAGAATGGGGGAAAGTGATGCAAATGATGTAAGTACCGGTTGGCATTTCCTTGAAAATCTTAATAACTCTTGCTTTTCAAAGAGTTATGTGGTTGGGTAGTGCCTGTAAACAGGCTGACTTGGGAATGCTTTCAACCCAGTCAACGGTTCAGAGAGTGATGCTGGGAAAGGTCAGTCTCTTTTTTCCCTCATCACATTGCTCATATCTAATAGAAATCTCTCAGAGGAGAACAGCATTGAAACATGTATATTATCAAGGGTGAAACAGATCGCCAGTCCAGGTTGGATGCATGAGACAAGTGCTCGGGGCTGGTGCACTGGGATGACCCAGCGGGCTGGGATGGGGAGGGAGGTGGGAGGGGGGATCGGGATGGGGAACACATGTAAATCCATGGCTGATTCATGTCAATGTATGGCAAAAACCACTACAACATTGTAAGGTAATTAGGCTCCAACTTATAAAAATAAATGGGAAAAAAAAAAAGAAATCTCTCAGAGGAACTTTTATCCCTCTGTCTTCAGACGGAACCCACAGTCATTATCCCCCTAAAGCCATTGTGCAGCATTTCTTTAAAGGAATAGGCTACACAGAGTGCTTCAGGCGATCCTTGCAATGGAGGGGTGAAGCCCAGCAGCGAAGAAGGAGCCAAGGGTGACCAGGGAGCAGCAGACCACCTCCCCCCTGTAGTAGTAGGTTGAGGCAGTAGTAGGTTGAGTTGCCTACAGACTCATCCTGGCAAGAGGGACATGTAAGAAGTGTCAGACCTTGGTCTCTCACACAGCCAAGATCTGTGGTGGAGCAAACTACAGGAAGAACAAAGACGACCCTAGAGGTATGCGGCAGTCTAAAATCATGGCCTCAAAATTCTTTGATGCTCTTCCTGTCAAGAAGTAAGGTCTGCACTTCCTCCCCGTGAACCTTCTCACGATGGTTCGACCAACAGGATGGAGCAGAGGGACACTGTGTCTGACTCTGAGTGCAGGCCTTAAATGGTATGGTTTCCGCTTATAGTCTGTTGAGGCAGTTGCCATGCTGTGGGGGAAGCTAAGCCTCCCCCACGCAGGCCCACGTGGAGAGGAACCACAGCCAGCCACGTGGAGCGCCGGCTGGGTCACCCCAGTTGGCATTTCATGGACCAGAGGGCTGTGCCTGCTGAGCCCTGCTCAGATTGTGAGAAAATGAAATACATATTATTATTTTAACCTACTTACTTCTGGGGTAGCTTGTTGTACATGTAAAATTGCAACAAAGGTACATTTTAGGAGATGGGAAAGAGAAATGTCAGGTATCATACAGGATTGTTTTGCTTTTTCAAGTATATTTAATAAGAAGCATATGATTAAAATCTTTGTTAGCCATTCTGGAATTATTGACTCTTTCCTCAGAAAAATGCACATATATTAACCATTTAGATACAGTTTCAGGAGTCTCAGGCCCTCCTATGTTTTTCCACAGGCATATAGACCTCAGCTAGAGCGTCTCTCCACTGCTATTTGTTATAAAGTGGAATTTGGCATAAGCATAGGGGAGGATGAGGGAAAGGACACCGAACTTTGTTATTAGACTTGTGTTTTATTCTAGCCCTTTCATTGTCTTGCTCCTTATCGGAGGGTAAAGTGCAAAACCTCTGTACTGCAATTTCTTGGATGGTAAATTGTTGGTTCAAGTCCTGTCCTTTATTTCTTCAAAGGAATGCTGAGATTAAAAAAAAAAAAAAAGAAAGTGAATGCTTAGAAAAGTTGTAATTTGCCCCTCAGAGGTACTTAAGGAGTATATGTTGAGTTAATTGCTAGCTTCTGTTATCCAATGGGGATTGCTTGATTGGGAGGCCCAAACCTTTAAGGGCAAGATATTGCTCATAAAACAACTCTGAGACATGGACACCAGGCAAAGAAAATCAAGGAGTATAGGATTGAAAAGGGGAAATAAGTATAGTGTGACCTTTCACGCTGTTCTCCCTGGTTCCATAGTCAGTGGAGAGAAACTAGGAGAAACAGTAGCCTGCAAAGATTGGTATCAGTTTACACCAAAGCAAAACTCTGCTCACCAGCACAAGGACTTGAAAGCAGCATACACAGAGATCTCACAAAATATAAAAACACAGAAACTGCCTTCAGCATTGGCGTCACTGGGTAGAAAGTCTATTTACATTGGTTCTTATGAGGTCAGCAAAACATTTTGAATAGCAACTCTTTGGCTGCCTACAGTGAATCTGGAATTATGAAATAAAATATAAACAGCAGACCTGACTTCTGAGCAGGTTGTTCCAAAATTTCTTCTTTGTTTTCTCTTGCAACAGATTGCACTGTTACTATATTTATAGATTTCTGTTACCTCAGATGAAAGGATCCTGATGTTGGTTAGGGTAAAACCCAAAACACAGGTGATGGAAGGGAACACCCAATGTTATAGCCTCCAACAAGGAAGATCCACTGTGGTTGTTTTCCTTTCCATTGTGTAACCCTAAGAATAGGGAGGGGCAGGGGAAGAAAAAGCTGAAATCATGTCCACATGGATTGAAGGCAATTTAGTTTCCATCAGACGCAGTAACATTGATCAGTGAATTGCAAAATCTTGAACAACAGTTGCCAAGTACAAACTGTGTCACAGGATCCAGTTCAAAGGTATCTGCAGTTTTTTTAGTTTTCACATCAATGTCAGTTCAGTTCAGTTCAGTTCAGTTCAGTCGCTCAGTCGTGTCCGACTCTTTGCGACCCCATGAACTGCAACACGCCAGGCCTCCCTGTCCATCACCAACTCCCGGAGTTTACTCAAACTCATGTCCATCGTACATGACCACTGGAAAAACCATAGCCTTGACTAGATGGACATTTGTTGGCAAAGTAATGTCTCTGCTTTTTAATATGCTATCTAGGTTGGTCATAACTTTCCTTTCAAGGAGTAAGCGTCTTTTAATTTCACGGCTGCAGTCACCATCTGTAGTGATTTTGGAGCTCCGAAAAATTAAGTCTGACACTGTTTCCACTGTTTCCCCATCTATTTCCCATGAAGTGATGGGACTAGATGCCATGATCTTAGTTTCTGAATGTTGAGCTTTAAGCCAACTTTTTCACTCTCCTCTTTCACTTTCATCAAGAGGCTTTTTAGTTCCTCTTCACTTTCTGCCATAAGGGTGGTGTCATCTGCATATCTGAGGTTACTGATATTTCTCCCGGCAATCATGATTCCAGCTTGTGCTTCTTCCAGCCCAGCATTTCTCATGAGGTACTCTGCATATGAGTTAAATAAGCAGGGTGACAATATACAGCCTTGACGTACTCCTTTTCCTATTTGGAACCAGTCTGTTGTTCCATGTCCAGTTCTAACTGTTGTTTCCTGACCTGCATATAGGTTTCTCAAGAGGCAGGTCAGGTGGTGTGGTATGCCAGTCTCTTCCAGTATTTTCCACAGTTTATTGTGATCCACACAGTCAAAGGCTTTGGCATAGTCAATAAAGCATAAATAGACGTTTTTCTGGAACTCTCTTGCTTTTTTGATGATCCAGCAGATGTTGGCAATTTTATCTCTAATTCCTCTGCCTTTTCTAAATCCAGCTTGAACATCTGGAAGTTCATGGTTCACATATTGCCGAAGCCTGGCTTGGAGAAATTTTGAGCATTACTTTACTAGCATGTGAGATGAGTGCAATTGTGCAGTAGTTGAAACATTCTTTGGGATTGCCTTTCTTTGAATTGAATGAAAACTGACCTTTTCCAGTCCTGTGGCCACTGCTGAGTTTTCCAAGTTTGCTGGTATATTGAGTGTAGCACTTTCACAGCATCATCTTTCAGGATTTGAAAGAGCTCAAGTGGAATTCCATCACCTCCACTAGCTTTGTTTGTAGTTATGCTTTCTAAGGCCCACTTGATTTCACATTCCGGGATGTCTGGCTCTAGGTGAGTGATCACACCATCATGATTATCTGGGTTGTGAAGATCTTTTTTGTACAGTTCTTCTGTGTATTCTTGCCACCTCTTCTTAATATCTTCTGCTTCTTTTAGGTCCATACCATTTCTGTCCTTTATAGAGCCCATCTTTGCATGAAATGTTCCCTTGCTATCTCTAATTTTCTTGAAGAGATCTCTAGTCTTTCCCATTCTGTTATTTTCCTCTATTTCTTTGCATTGATCGCTGAGGAAGGCTTTCTTATCTCTCCTTGCTATTCTTTGGAACTCTGTTTTCAAATGGGAATATCTTTCCTTTTCTCTTTTGCTTTTCATTTCTCTTCTTTACACAGCTATTTGTAAGGCCTCCTCAGGCAACCATTTTGCCTTTTTGCATTTCTTTTCCATGGGGATGGTCTTGATCCCTGTCTCCTGTACAATGTCATGAACTTCCATCCATAGTTCATCAGGCACTCTGTCTATCAGATCTAGTCCCTTAAATCTATTTCTCACTCCCACTGTATAGTCATAAGGGATTTGATTTAGGTCATACCTGAATGGTCTAGTGGTTTTCCCTACTTTCTTCCATTTAAGTCTGAATTTGGCAATAAGGAGTTCACGATCCAAGCCACAGTCAGCTTCCAGTCTTGTTTTTGCTGCATGTATAGGGCTTCTCCATCTTTGGCTGCAAAGAATATAATCAGTCTGATTTCGGTTTTGACCATCTGGTGATGTCCATGTGTAGAGTCTTCTCTTGTGTTGTTGGAGGAGGGTGTTTGCTATGACCAGTGTGTTCTGTTGGCAAAACTCTATTAGCCTTTGCCCTGCTTCATTCCGTACTCCAAGGCCAAATTTGCCTGTTACTCCAGGTGTTTCTTGACTTCCTACTTTTGCATTCTAGTCTCCTATAATAAAAAGGGCATCTTTTTTGGGCGTTAGTTCTAAAAGGTCTTGTAGGTCTTCATAGAACCATTCAACTTCAGCTTCTTCAGCATTACTGGTTGGGGCATAGGCTTGGATTACCGTGATATTGAATGGTTTGCCTTGGAAACGAACAGAGATCATTCTGTCATTTTTGAAATTACATCCAAGTACTGCATTTCGGACTCTTTTGTGACCATGATGGCTACTCCACTTCTTCTAAGGGATTCCTGCCCACAGGAGTAGATATTATGGTCATCTGAGTTAAATTCAGCCATTCCTGTCCATCTTAGTTCACTGATTCCTAGAATGTTGACATTCACTCTTATTATCTCCTGCTTGACCACTTCAAATTTGCCTTGATTCATGGACCTAACATTCCAGGTTCCTATGCAATATTGCTCTTTACAGCATCGGACCTTGCTTCTATCACCAGTCACATCCACAACTGGGTTTTGTTTTTGCTTTGGCTCCATTCCTTCATTCTTTCTGAAGTTATTTCTCCACAGATCTCTAGTAGCATATTGGGCACCGACCAACCTGGGGAGTTCCTCTTTCAGTATCCTATCATTTTGCCTTTTCATACTCTTCATGGGGTTCTCAAGGCAAGAATACTGAAGTGGTTTGCCAGTCCCTTCTCCAGTGGACCACATTCTGTCAGACTCTCCACCATGACCCGACTATCTTGGGTGGCCCCACACGGCATGGCTTAGTTTCACTGAGTTAGACACGACTGTGGTCCTGTGATCAGATTGGCTAGTTTTCTGTGATTATGGTTTTAGTGTGTCTGCCCTCTGATGCCCTCTCGCAACACCTATCATCTTACTTAGGATTCTCTTACCTTGGATGTGGGGTATCTCTTCACGGCTGCTCCAGCAAAGCACAGCCACTGCTCCTTACCTTGGACGAGGGGTATCCCCTGACGGCTGCCCCTCCTGACCTTGAACATGGAGTAGTTCATCTCGGCCCTCCTGTGCCTGCGCAGCCGCTACTGGGCAGAGTCAATCAGGGCTGAACTAAAATGACCTTTGGAAATAGTTTATCACCTCTTCTTTTTAGCAACTCATATCTTAAAAAAAAAAACCCTACCCCAAAATATGAATTTAATCCTTATTCAGGTTTGGGCACGTTTGCATGTAATAATTGCTTATGGTGAGTCAGTCCAGTGAAAGTTAAGGGGAAGACTACCCCTACTCCACACTGCATTGGTTTTCTGCACATCAGCATTGAAGGGGGCAGAAGTCTTCTGCAGAGACAGTTCAGCTGGGGCACAGAGGCAGGTGACCTTGAGGGGCCGGTAAAGTAGGTCTTAGGAGGTGATTATATCCCTTATTTCTTCCTTCTGTGTGCAGGCATGCTAAATCGCTTCAGTCACGTCCAACTCTGTGCGACGCTATGGACTACAGCATGCTAGGCTCCTCTGTCTATGGGATTCTCCAGGCAAGAATACTAGAGTGGGTTGCCATGCCCTCCTCTAGGGGATCTTCCCGACTCAGGGATTGAACTCACGTCTCTTACATCTACCTGCATTGGCAGGTGGGTTCTTTACCACCAGTGCCACCTGGGAAGCCCTTCTTCCTTCTAGGGGTATCTAATTATAAAGACAGGCTCAGTGTAAAGCCCACTCACCGTCAGACACTTGAAAGTGCCTGAGTGTGAAAAGTTGAAATGTACTCACAAAATACCCATGAGTGAACATGTAGAAGATTTTTTCTCAGGGGCTCCCTGTTAGAGTCTCTCAAGTACTGTTTCCCTTGAAGGAAACCAGTGCCAATAAACAGACACTTAAAGAAAGAAGCTGAGGCAGAGTAAACCATATGGATTTATAGCCCATATATAAGGAAAAATTAGAAGATGATTGCTTCTTGGCAGGAAAGCTAGGACAAACCTAGACAGTATATTAAGAAGCAAGGTCATTACGTTGCTGATAAAGGTCTGTATAGTCAAGGCTATGGTCTTTCCAGTAGTCAGGTACGGATGTAAGAGTTGTACCATAAAGAAGGCAGAGCGCTGAAAAATTGATGCTTTCACTCTGGTGTGGAGAAAACTCTTGAGAGTTCCTTGGACAGCAAGGAGATCAAACCAGTCAATCCTAAAGGAAATCAACCCTAAATACTCATTGGAAGGACTGATGCTGAAGTTGAAGCTCCAATACTTTGGCCACCTGTTGTGAAGAGCCGATTCATTGGAAAAGACCCTGATGCTGGGAAAGATTGAAGGCAGAGGAGAAGAGGGTGACAGAGGATGAGAAGGTTGGATGGCATCACCGATTCAATGGACATGAACTTGGGCAAACTCCAGGAGACAGTGAGGGACAGGGGAGGCTGGCATGCTACAGTCCATGGGGTCACAAAGAGTCAGACATGACTTGGCGACTGAGCAACAACAAAGGAAAAATATCCCTACCTAGCAATTTTTTAAGAAAAGCATGCACTAAAGGGAAAATTGCTATTTCCCACCACCCCCCACCCCCAGTTCTTTCTTATGCTCTGTTTTGTTTGCCGTGTTAATTGGAGATTTACGTTATTTATTCTGTATGATATCCAGACCTTTTAGGAATTATTTGGTATTTTTCCAGTTGGTCCTCCTTCCTGGCCCTGGGCGTGGCTCTGGAACAGCAGAGAGAAATCAAGCATAGTCCCTACTTGTCAGGAGTTCACACTCCAGCCAGTTGGCCTAACCACAGCCAGCAACTACCATACGGTTTGATGAGGGAGGCGGTTTGACAAGGCACGGCAGTGGCACTGGTGCAAGTGTTTGACTTGGGGGCAGGACGTTGAGGGGAATCTTGAGATCTTGAGATGGGGAGGGATATGTGAGCTGTATCCTGTCAAAAAGTGGCGGTATTTCAGATGGAGGGGAAGAAGCTTGGGAGGTAGAGGTGGCCCTTCTGGGAAGAGGGACTAGTTAGTCCAAAACACAGAGGTGGCAATGGCCTTGTGTGTTTTGGGAACCTTTGGGAGGTTGGTAAGGCTGGAGCATGTGGGTGTTAGACCGGGAAGCCTGGGAAATGACGAAGAAGAAAGAAGGAGATGAGCATGGAATGCCTGGTAGGCTGTGCGGAGGCACCTGGAGTCTTTCTAAAGCCTCTGGGAGCCTTCCAAGGATTTCTCAGAGTCCCTCGGCAGCCATGGTTCCCACACAAGCCAACAGTGACTGGAAGTTTGCTAGACTCCAAGGAGGCAGGCCCAACGAAGGGGAGTTAACCCCCTTGGTAGCCGCCCTGAGACAATGATGGAAAAATGTCCCAGCTTCCTGGCTCCTGAGTGGGGCAAAACTGCACTTCATCCTTGGGTGTGCTGGAGGCCCCCACTGTGTGGAGCCCCACTGCTCACAGCAGTGATCTGGTCATTTTCACACCAGTATTTCTTCTCACCCCTGCCGTTCTGCCACGCCCCTTACACTTGCTCCCTGGGGTCTCTTCTTCAATAATATTTGCACTTAAAGTCTTAGCTGAATCTGTTTCTTGTGGAACCCAACCTAAACCAGTTTTTTGGGGAGATAGGGAGAGATACGGTCATGCAGGTAGACTCTACATGGTTTTCATGAGCATGAAGGTAAGAGGGGAGGATTCAAGAGCAATTTAGAAAGTACAATTTGTAGAAATTACAGCTTTGCTGGATGTATCGTGAGAAGAAGGGAAGGAGTCTCAGGTGACTCATGATTTGGGCTTGTGAACTGGGGGACTCTGTTAAGCAAGATAAGGACTACAGACTGGGAAATAGAATTTTTGGCGACATATAAAGAATTTGGATTTGATTATGCCGAGTTTGAAGAATTGCCACAGACTGCGTGAAGCTTAGAGGAAAGAAGCAGCTTGGAAACCCCAGCATTGAAGCCAGGCATCATTTCCTAAGTGGCAGTGGAAGCAATGATGTGAGTGTGGGCAGGGGCTGTGGGGAAAACCCAGCAAGGACAGAACCCTGGGAGTACATGCCAAGCCTTACCAAGCACATGGGTGAGGAGGACCTGCTAAAGAGAAGGAAAAGACCAGGCAAGGGCCAAGAGAGCGATGTTGCAGAAACTAAGAGAGAGAAAGTGTCAGGAGAGGGAGAAAACAATGAAGAGCTTCTGTGAGGTAAGCCTGCACATTTCCATTGAATGTAGACATTGGGTGGTCAATGGTATCTTTAGGAAGTTGGTATTAATTTGTTGATCCAATTAAATTAGAGAGGCAGGAGGGGATTTCCCCCTTAAGAAATCTAATTTTATTACTTGGAAAATAGGTTCAACAAGAAATGCCTAGAAGAGGGATTGTCTTAATAAATAGATGAACATAATTTCCAATTATAGGTAAGCATGATTTCAGTTAGCATGCCAAAGGACACAACCCTCTACTTAGATGATTTGTATGAAATTGGAGACTTACAGAGCTTCAAGTTTGTTGTCCTAATTGGGCAAGAATTTTCCTTTTAAGCTAGCTGTTTTTTTTTTTTTTTTTTAAGTCGGTCCTACTCCTGTTCAAGGAGCTTCCCAGGTGGCTCAGTGGTAAAGAGTCCACCTGCCAATGCAGAAGCTGCAGGGGATGTGGGTTGGGAAGAGCTCCTGGAGTGGGAAATGACACCCTCTCCAGCCTTCTTGCTGGGATAATCCCATGGACAGAAGAGACTGGCGACCCCAGTCCATGGGGTCACAAAGAGTCAGACACAGCTGAGTGACTGAGCATGCATGCACTCCTGTTTAAAAAACAAAGCAAAACAAAGTTTAATTTTATAGCTGGTGCCCTGTTGAATTTCTAATAACAGTGATACTTTCTGTGTCTTATTTAGTTACTTGTGATTAAGGATTTAATCTCTATGGTTAGACTGGGTAAGTATTAGAATTACTCCACTACTGACTTTCTAAGATCCCTGGGGAGGTACTTCTGTGGGCCCCAGTTTCCCCATCTGTAAAATGGAGGTGATATTCTGAGGTAATATAACCTCAGAATGTTTCTCAGTACAAATGAGTTAATTCAAGTAGTATACTTAAAACCATGTCTGGCATAGACTAAGTGCTTAGTACCTTTTAGTACTGAAATACTATTTATTAGTATTTTTCCTATTTTTTATCCATTTCTGTTGTTAAAAATCAGGAGACAGCATGATGTAAAGGAATAATGGTTGAACCAGAAAACAAAAGAGTAAGGGTCTATTCCCAGCTTTTTCTGTCAACTCCACTCATTTCTCTCAGCTCACTTTTCTTCATTTGTCAAAGACGGAGGTCGGAATACAAGACCTTTGCCAGTCTTGGCTTTAATATCCTGGAAGCCTACCATTTGCGTGGGGCGGGGGAGGTAGCTGACTTACATACTAGTCTTAGCTATAGCATGTTTTTCCCTGAGGAAAGATAAACGGGCAAAAAGGGAAATCTGAAAACCTTTCAACTAGGCTTTCTGAAAAGTGTGCTAAATGTTTTAGTTTACTTTCGCACAATTCCTTTCTTGGGCTGAAATGTACAAATCTACTGCTTGTGTTCTATTTGGATGGCTTATCTTTTCTTTTTGTGTATATCCAGTGATCTTTCATTTTTGGCATTTAAAAACCCCTTTTATAAAATAAAATCAAAAAATTTTTCATGCATCCATTTCATTTGTTAATGCTATAATCTGTATAAAACCAGCTCACTTAAATTAATTATTCTTTTACATCATAAATATGACATGAAAATAAAGTAATAATTATATGATGTGCTATTTTCTTGTATCTTAACACATTTTTGAGGTCTGAAAATTGGTTCCTTTTCTACTTTTGCCCTTAATCCAGTGAATTTTTCCTTTGATGAGTTATTTTTCATGTGCACACACGGGGGAGCTTTTGAGACACTGGTTTGGGTGTTATACGTCAATGGCTTTCCCAACAACTTGAGTCTGAGGTGATGGAATGGAGTTCTCCATCATGAGCAGTATAATAGGCTGACATTTCCTTAGTGTTGTCTGTTATGAGGTCCCAGGAACAATTCGTTATTCTCTCCTAAAAGTAGCTGTGTATGTGCATTCTCAAGCAAAAAAAAAAAAAAAGGATAAAAATTAAAAAAAAGAAAAAGGAAGATTTTAGCAGATTTGTTTTCTGATGCCTCAGTAAGAAGCATATGGGACCTAAAAGCATGGTGGAATAGAAGAAAAAATCCTGCCTGAAAGGAGAAGAAGAAAAAGTGAGAGGTCAGAGTTGAGCCTGACACTCTTGGCCTCTTGCTCTGTTTGCTGTCGGAGGAAAATGCAGAAAAATAGAAAGTGCTGTGTTAAGTGAAAAGAAGCCCCTGTGTCACAGGCCCTGACTGCCTTTACCATTGTCTTTTTTTGGACCCAATTTTAAAAAATAATTTTTGACATAAATAAACATATAAAAATAGCCCTGGTGGCAGGTGCACAGACACATGATAGAGTATCATAGATGGCTGGGGCTTCCCTTTGCCCCAGTTTATTTGGATTATCAACAGCATCATAGTCATGCCCAGATGCTTTGCTCATGAAGCAGGGTTTTAAATGCCTTTGAAAATGAAGATACTATGAGAAAATCAATACTGCTGATTTTTTTTTAAAATGCTATTTATATATCAACAAAGCCCCATTAGCAGTTATTTTACTTGTGTAGTCTATGGTATAGCTGGATTAATATAAATTTATATAAAATTGAACAGACCATTCTTTGTAGTGAATGAGAAATAGGTAAAAGTAGCTTCCCCTTCTCACTGGTTTTGGCTCCCAAGGCAGCCAAATTATACTCTCTGCAGTTTTTGTTTGACTCCTTGCCATTCCTTCTTTCTCATCTTTTCCTCAGGACTCTCACACAATCATCAACTGTAACCATCCTGGACTTCCATCACAGACTCCAATTGTACATTTTCCACCACTCATTGCACATTCCTGCCTGGATATGGGAGCCGGATTTAGTAAATCAAGTACCTAACTTACCTTCCTTCCTCCACTTGTCTCCTCAGCCTCCTCCTTTACTCCCCACCTCAGCTCACCAATCCCTCCTGGCTTTCCCACTTCCACTCTGTTTTTAAAATAACTTTATTTTATATTGGAGTATATCCTATTAGCAATGTTGTGATAGTTTCAGGTGCATAGCAAAGCAACTCAGCCATATGTATACATGTAGCCATTCTCCCCCCAAACCCTCTCCCATCCAGGCTGCCACATAACGTTGAGCAGAGTTCCCTGTGCTATGCCGTAGGACCTTGTTGGTTATTCATTTTAAATATAGCAGTGTGCACATGTCAACCCCAAACTCCCTAATCATCCCTTCCCCGTGGTAACTGTTGAGTTCATTCGCTAAGTCTGTGAGTCTGTTTCTGTTTCCTAAATATTTGTGTATTTGTATCATTTCTTTTTAGAATTCACATATGAGGGATGTCATGCAATATTTCTCTTTCTCTGTCTGACTTAATTTACTCAGTATGGAAATCTCTGGGTCCATCAATGTTGCTGCAAATGGCATTCTTTCATTTTTTTTATGGCTGAGTAATATTCCATTGGACACGACTGAGAGACTGAACTGAACTGAATATTCCATTGTACACATATATCACAACTTCTTTATTTATTCCTCTGTCAGTAGACATTTATGTTGCTTCCATACCTTGGCTATTGTAAACAGTGCTGCAATGAACATTAGGGTGCATGTTCCTTTTGGACCACGTTTTCCTCTGGATGTTTGCCCAGAAGTCCCACTTCTGCTCTTGAATTTTTTGAGCCACCTAGGCTTGAAAATTTGGGGTCACCTTTGACACTTGCCTGTCTCATGTTCTGTGCTGTGTCGTGACACCCCAAGACCACCCTTAGGCCTGATGACCTGCTAAAAGAATACATCGACTCAGAACAGCTAGTACACTATGGCTGTGGTTTACTGAAGTAAAAGGATAGAGATTAAGAGAAAAGGGAACGATGCATTGGGCATGATTTCCAGGAGAAAACAGGCACACACCTCCAAACCTTTTTTTCCCAGGGGAGTTGCATGTCTGTGCTTAATTCTCGGAGCAATGATGTGTGACATGATGTGCAGCCAGGGAACCAGCGGCGCTCACCTGATCCCTGGTGTCCAGGGTTTTTATTGGGAATCGGTCATGTAGACATGCAATGCCAGTGTGATTTATTTCAGTTGTGCAGACTCCAGATCCCCAGGAAAAGACAGGCATTCACTGTGAATCATACTGTTAGTATAAACTATTTGACCAGACTGATACTGCTTGGCTCATGGCTTCAGGCATACAACACTTTTACCCAGCAGACTATTCTAAGAACTCAAGAGCTCAGCTACTAACAGCTGGCCAAGTCCTGGAGACAGGAAAATTTTGAGAACATGTAGGATTTGAGCAACCCAGCTCTGCTGAGTTAACCTTAAAATCACCAGGCTTTATTGGTTACTGGCAAAAATGGGTAAGAGCACATACTTTGGTGTTAAAACAGGTATGTGTTTCTAGCTCTATGAGGATTAAATGAGATGTAGTGAAGAGAAGAGTGGACATATAAATACTAAATGAATGTTAGATGATGGTTTGTTGTTGTTATAATTAGTACTGTGTCTGCCCTTTCCTATCCAGTGCTGCTCATGTCCATCTAGTCTAAGACCTCATTGCCTTCGCTTTCGTGGTACCTCAGCTTCCCACATCAGTGAACCTAGGAAGCTCTGCGGCAATAATGGTCCCCAAATCTGAGCAGCTTGCAGACCCAGGAGGGTCCCTCAATCTGTACTTACTCATTCTGAGTCAGCTGCAGCTCTGCTCCATGTGATTGTCATCCTGGGACCCAGACCGAAGGAGCAGCTCTGCTCTGGGATCTTATAAAAGAGCATGTGCTAGAACCATTTAAAGGCTCTTAAAGTTTTTCTTGACAATGGCATGTTTTCTATGCATTCCCATATAGTTGGCTAAAGAATGCCATGTAGGCAGACCTAAGGTTAATGGATTAGGAGTATATAGTATTTCCTTGGCAGGTGGTGGTGAGTGCTTGGATAATAATATAATCTCTCACCTTTCCTAGCTGGCCTCTCTGTCTCCAGGTTCCTCCTACTCTCGTCACACTCCCGTCTATTCTGTTGACTATCACCAAGTCTATACCCGTGAAGCTCCGTGTTGGTGAATTATTTCCCTTCTCTGAAATTGCCTTAATTCACCGTCTTCTATTGACTAGTCAGGAAAGCTCCTTTTTAAGTTCAACCACTCATGGCTCTCCTGTGCTCTAGGTAAACCTGAATATTCACCCACCCTGGGCCTATTTTATCTTAGCACCTCAACACGATTGCTCATGACAGTCATTTACTGAGAAGGATGACAGATACCTTAGTCATAGTCATGCCTGAAACATGTGATGAATGAATGGAAAAATAAATGTTGCCTCTAGTGTTACAAAGAAACCCAGCTGCTATTGAATGACAGGGAGGCCAGGCAGGGGAGTGTGGGGAGGCTGAGATCCAACTCATGCTTTTCTCACAAGCCAAGTCCTGAGGTGGGGTATGCAGGAAGGGTATCTTCTTCTAATTAACACATAAACAGTGAATAGTATAGCAGTGGCCTTCCTTCTAGGGTCTTTGTATATTAAAAGGAAACCTCCTGTAGAGAGGATCTTTGTGCACCCAAAGGACCATACAATGTGGAAGTCATCACAGAGCAGCTGGAAAAAAAATGTTGTTTAGGGTCTGCTTTTTTTGTAAGTTTCATGTCCTGGGCCACCAAGTCACTGACCTACTCAGCCTCCTTTGAATATCTGTGTCTCAGGGACCCTTCATGAGATTGAGCTCTCATGCCACTTTGGGTTTCATGAGAAGGGACCCATGGGCTTGGCTGTCTTTGCCCATTCAAGTTTTAGTTATCCTGGGGGCAGCACCCCTCTTACTGGAGAAAATAGCTCTTGAGGCCAAAAATAGCAGACTGAGAGTAAAGGATGAATAAAAGAAACTGGATCTATTTCACTTGGTAAAAAGAGATAAAGCCTGGCTTCATGAAAACGTTCCTAAAAATAAAAACCAATCCCTGGCAGTGCAGCAAATAAGCCAAAACGGCTTCTTGGGTGAGTGATTTTTAAGGTTTTTTTTTTTTTTTCCTGGTTACAATTTTAAAAAGCTGCTCTAAAAGAAATCTGTTCCAGATTCAGTTACTAAAGGGGAACGATGCCGATTAGTGGGAAGGAGAGCCAGAGGACTTCGATGGCCCCGGGCGGTGACTGTGACCAGGGTGGGGGCTTCCTTGCTGCCTGGGAAGAGCCATAGCACTCGGAGTCCGCTCTCAGCCGGGCTGTGCCTAGCAGCTGTAGAGCTGATGAAACCATTGTGTATGTTGTCAGCGACATGTTGGTTTTAACTTTTTAAGCGATATTTTACTTAGGCTTCTACTTTGTGTCAAGGGGGCTAAGCTTTTAGATGACTGAGGTAATAAACCAAGCAAAGAAAACTGAGTGTCATCTGTGTTAAGGTATTAACTCCAGCACTAATGAGATGCTGAGTAGCAAGACAGAGATGATTAGCAGACACAGAATGAAGGAATTGAGGAGGCAAACTTTTACATCCTTACATATTAGGATTAGAAGTAGTGTGCCTGCATAGTCAGTCATGTCTTTGCGGCTCTTTGTGACCCCATGGACTGTAGCCTGCCAGGCTCCTGTGTTCATGGGATTTCCCAGAAAAGAATAAATACTGGGATGGGTTGTGATGCCCTCCTCCAGGAGATCTTCCTGCCCCAGGGGTTGAACCTGCATCTATTGTGTCTCCTGCATTGGCAGGCAGATTCTTTGCCACTTAGCCACCTGGGAAGCTCATTAGAGTGTGGAGCTAATTAGAATGTAGAGTCTGGAAAGAGACCTAGCCTTGAATTAGAGAGAAGATGAAGTTTGATCAACTCAACATATGTCCCCTTCACTACTGGGAAAACTCCAGGGCCATTGTGTTGTCATTAAATAGTCTTACTAATATTAGTTTAATGAAATACCAATGTGTCTGTGGCATTTTGGGATCCTTGTCATTACCAGGATACGGCCGTTCACACTTCATATTTATGGGCTCCAAGTCTGCTCTGAAATTCCTTCACACACAACTTTAGCTATCTTGACTTGCCAGTGGACAAAACAATAGAATCCTATTCTATAACCGTAAGGATCTTTTCACTGTTCCCAAGCCTGAGGAGACTTTCTGGAACAAAGTCAAAGTGAGACAAAATGTTGCCTCCATTGCATATTCTGTATATAGAAAAGACTTTTATATTTCCCTTTGAAGAAAACATCCTTTTCAGGGATGGCTTTTCTTCCATAGTCTTATAAAATGCTATTAAGTAATTTAGTTTAAATTTGCTTTGCTTCTTTTTATTTGAATGAACCTTCTCCTCTTTTCAGATGGATGGGTAGTCATTTAATTATCAGTTTAGAAGGATTTGGGTCTTTTAGATCTTCCTTTAATGGGGGAGTGATATGTCTATTGATAACATGGTAGTTCCCCTCTGGGAGAATCCTCTGTAGTTCTGTGGCCTTGGTCTCTATAGGACTTGAAAGTGGATGCTGAGCTTTCTGTGTGAGTGGTCACTGCTGAGATCTTTGACTAAGCTGACAGGTCATTTTTCATCAAGGCCTGAGTTGGCCTCCCTGTCTGCTGTGGCTGGGGAACATGCTGGGTCAGATTTTGAAGCTGGAGACTTTCACGTTAAGTCACTTCAGTCGTGGCTGACTCTTTGTGACCCTATGGACTGTAACCCACTAGGTTCCTCTGTCCGAAGGATTCTCCAGGCAAGAATACTGTAATGGGTTGCCATGTGCCCTCCTCCAGGGGATCTTCCTGACCTAGGGATCAAACCCGCATCTCTTAAGTCTCCTGCATTGCAGGCAGATTCTTTACCAGTAGCACCACCTGGGAAGCCCCCCCCAAAACTCCATGCTCCATGTAGACTCTGTTTCTTTAGAATGGTTAAAGTAGAACCGTTCTTCAGCTCATTGATGTCATTTACGGCAGTGACAGTACAGCAATAATACAGCCAGGAACTTACGCTCCTTTGCTCATTTACTCTGGGCTGTTTGAGTGCGTGCAGTGTGCTGGGCAACATGCTAGATCCTGGAGGTTCAGTAGTAGGGTCCAAGTCAGGTTAAGTCTTTGTGCTCCTAGTGTCTAACATAGTTACAATTGATGGGAGAAGATAGATACAGCCAGGCTGCTCCAGTATATTGTGATGAGGGCGGTGATGAGGAAGCACAGTGAGCCTGGCAGGGACATTCAAAAGGATTTGATTGTGTGAACCAGGAAATGTGGTTTCCTAAGTTTACCGTTAACTAACAAAATAGACCCTGCCCCTGTTGTCTTGATACTTAGGATTGGGGAAAACTGGTTTCGATCGAAGGATCACGTAAACACATATATGTGACCTTGCTGTAAAGAAAACATGTGGTATGATAAAAGAATCTCCTAGGGAATCTAGTTTAGGCTGAGGGAACATGGATTGGGGAGGACATTTAGGCTGAGACGTGAGTTATGAGTAGGAGCTGGTCAACTGCAATGAGGGGAGGAAAGGGCTTCAGGTGGAAAGACAATCCTCCGCTAAGGCTGGTGGCAGCAAAAGCATGAAGGTTCACAGGGCAGAATGTTTGAGGGGTGGGGACAGAGAAAGAGAGTCAGGGGTTCCACTGGGTTGTGGCCAGGATCAGATCACAAGGAGCCTTCTCAGCCGTAGGAAGGAGTCTTGACTTTATCTTGAGGGGAGTACAGGAGCTAGTGAAGTGTTTGAGCAGGAAGGAGACACGATCAGGTTTGTACCTTTAAGAAGGTCACGTGGTTGCAAGAGTGAATTAAGTTGTGGGACAAGTCAGGGGGCATGGAGACTGGATAGGAGGGTGCTGCAAGAACCAGGGGTAAGAATTTCAGTAGGGAGTATTGTTAGGTGTGTGGGCCCTGGCACCAGAGTGCCTGGCTTGAGTCCTAGCGCTGTCCCCCAGTAGCTGGACAGCTCTGAGCAGTCACTTTGCTTCTGTGGGCTGCTGGTCTTGTTTCTGTAAAATAGGGATGATAATACTAATGCCTGTTTCTTGGATTGCTATGGGATAATCACCCTTTAGTGCTCAGAGCAGCTTGCCGGGGAGCTGTTCGTGCACTGTGTTTTATGCTGGCTGTCCCCTTCCGAAAGGCTCAGGATTGGAGGGCCAGTGCAGGTGGGAGCGTGCTCTCGATTTACAACCCCTGTGCCCTGGAGGGAGTTTAACCGTCCTGGAGGAGCAGATGCCTGTTTAAATTCATAAATTCATTCGTCCTAAAGGAGCATTGTCTTTGTAGTTTGGACAAAGTTACCTTGGGTGGCGAAGCAACAGCCCTGCCTGGCACATATAAGTACTCAATCTGTTGGGCACTTATCTGTTATTAGTGGCTGTGTGTGACTTTGTACAAATCAGTGAACCTTTCTATGCCCATTTGCTTATCTGTGAAATGAGAAAATAATGGCCCGTGTGTAATAGAATTGGTTCTAAAAATTAATGAATTAATACATGCAGAAGACTTAAAATAGTGCCTGGCATGAATAAATATGTGTACTAAAAAGATACACAAGAGCTTTATTCATTCAGTGGCATTTGTGAGTCCACTGTATGCTGGGCACAGAGCTGAAACTTGGAAGAAAGAAGAAACGTCTCTGTCCTCATGAGGTAAACAAAAATTTACCTTGATAATTAATTAAAACTCTCATAAGTGTTATGAAAATAAAGTCTAAGACAGAGAGAAGCAATTAGGAGTATTTGAAAATGTTTAGAAGTAGGAAGAACAAGAGTCTGATTAGATATAGGAGTTGATTCCAGGAAGACTGTGGACTCATGGCAGTGTTTTCAGGAGGGTAAAGTCGATCTTGTCACCCAGCTTCGTAGCTGGACTCCTAAGGATGAATTTGATTACCTAGCTAACTTTGTGTATGATTTGGGAAATTAATTCAGATGGAAATGAAAATGCACTATATTTAAAAATTATTTGGTGCACTGAAAAATTCTCCAAAGTTTATATAGAGAAAATGCATATATATTCAACTGATGTTAAGCATGTTATATAATCTATAAGATTTGAAGTAGCAAATGAGTTTTGTAAACTGGAAGCAATGTCCTTATTATCTATGTGGAGAGAGATACATGGAAGTATCCCGTGTGATTTTGCTTGCTTTGTCTTATTTGTGTTTTCCTGTTTAAATCTGATAGTGTCATGGGTGAGTCAGATGACCTTCCCTGGGCAATATCTGAAACACTGTGGAGAGAGAACATGGTGGAATATTCATGGGCACCTTCAGCAGTTTAGGATTACTCTCAGACTGAATTCTTATTCAGAGCTGTGCTGAGGGCTTAGATACCCGAGGCAACACAGAAGTTTCTTTGATATGCTCCTTCGTGTTTCCTCTTTTTTAAATCCCCAAGTGAAATTGCATCTGGATCTGTAGCTCATATCATTCCTCTTTACTCTGCCCTCTCTGCTTCATTCTTCCTAACAGACCATAAAGGTGATCATGTTTTGGGGGAGCAAGAAAAAGTGCCAGTTGGAATTTATAGGCATGCAGGAGAAAACTCCTTTCTTTGCCATGGGAATGTTACCATGTTGGCTATGAGTTGTTTGGATTTTGAAGGCTTGTTTTTTTTTTTTTCAAAGATTTTTTTTTTTTTTTAAATTTAGGCCATTTTTAAAGTCTTTATTGAATTTGTTACAATATTGCTTCTGTATTATGTTTTGGTCTTTTGACTGGCAGGCATGGGGGATCTTAGCTCCCTGACCAGGGATCGAACCTGTACCCCTGCCTTGAAAGGTGAAGTTTTAACCTCCAGATTATAAGAGAAGTCCCTTTGTTTGGTTTTTGAATTGAAGAAACTGTAGCAACATTATTAGGCAAATTAACAATTGTAGCTCAACTATTTTTTCAAGAAAAGGAAGGCTTATTAAGAGTATTGAGGGCTGTGCAAGGTAGAATAATGCTCACCTCCCTTCCTCCTTCCTCCCACTTTCAAGATGTCCACATCCCAACCCCTGGAACCTGTGAATGTGCTGTGTTACCTGGCAAAGGGGAATTAAGGTTGGAGACGGAATTAAGGTTGATAATCAGATGACTTTGAGATGCAGAGGTTATGCTAGATTATCTGGAAGGCTCCCCTGGTATCTCAGATAGCAAAGAATCTGCCTGCAATGCAGGAGACCTGGGTTTGATCCCGGGGTCGGGAAGATCCCCTGGAGAAGGGAATGGCAATCCACGCCAGTATTCTTGCCTGAAGATTTCCATGGACAGAGAAAAGATTTCTGTGTCCATTTCCATGGATAGACTTCCATGGCAGGCTACAGTCCATGGGTTGTAAAGAGTGTGTGATGGAGCGACTCACACACGTAATGTAATCACATGGGTGCTCAAGAGTAGAAGAGGGAGGCAGTGGTGTAAGAGGAAGTGTCAGAATGCCGCAGCATGAGACAGTCTCCACCAGTCCTGGCTGGCTTTTAAAGATGGAGAAAGAGGGCCATAAGCCAAAGAGTAAGAGTGGCCTCCACAAGCTAGAAAAAGAAAGAAAGTGAGTTCTCTTCTGAGCCCCCAGAGAGGGATGCAGCTCTGCCCACTCCAATGTAGGCCATTGAGATCCATACTGGACCTCTGATGCCCATAGCTGAAAGACGGTACATTTGTATTGTTTTAAGTCACTAAGTTTGTGATAATCCGTTCTAGGGGCTAACCGACCAGACCTGGCAATTTTAAGTTGTTAAGAATCTGGACAACCTGGAGCCTATACTTGTAAAAGAAACAATGTTAAATACAAGCATCCTGTAGATCTTAGACAGTTGTCATTTTGTTCTCTAAGAATATAGAGCTGCTGCTAAGTCGCCTCAGTCGTGTCCGACTCTGTGCGACCCCATAGACGGCAGCCCACCAGGCTCTGCCGTCCCTGCGATTCTCCAGGCAAGAACACTGGACTGGGTTGCCATTTCCTTCTCCAATGCATGAAAGTGAAAAGTGAAAGTGAAGTCGCTCAGTCGTGTCCAACTCTTATCGACCCCATGGACTGCAGCCCACCAGGCTCCTCCATCCATGGGATTTTCCAGGCAAGAGTACTGGAGTGGGGTGCCATTGCCTTCTCCAAGAATCTAGAGAGGAGGTAGCAAACTGAAAAACTGTCAGTCTAGTGAGGTGGTATAAATGAATGAGACCAGCCTGGTGGAAAAGAGGGAAGGGAGAGGAGTGTGGCCAACCAGAGAGTTCATGGCCAGGCTTGGGGGCCGAGGAGGGGCAGTGGCTGCTCATTTCCAGGTGATCTGTTGCTTTGAGGGAACGTGAGCAGTGTTGCCAGATCTTCTAAGTTCTTTCAAAGCGGCACCAAAGTTTGAAATTTTAGTGTAAATTATTCTAATATTTAACTTGAGACTGTTTAAGTAAAAACCAACAACTAACCAGATCCCTTTGAGAGTGTAAAAGGTGATACAGGGAAGTTAATAACTGAGCTAGTCAAGAATCAGCATCAGGCTTGATTGCAGAAGCCAAGGGTTTTTCTCCTTTTCCTTCTTAATAAGGTAAAAGGAGGAGGTTAATAAAGGTGAAGAGATAAAAGGAGTGATGGAAAAAAATAATATTTACCAAGTACAAAATACCTACTAGACACTGAAGAAGGGATTTAAAGCACATAATCCTTTAATTCTCACGAACAATTTTGTGAGGTAAGCAATGCTGTCACTTCCACATAAGAAACCTGAGTCCAGAAGAGGTCAAATAACTTGCACTTGGCCATTTAGATAGTAAGTGGTAAAGAGAACTCAACACATTTTCCCAGAGATGCAGGGTTTTGGAGAGAAGGAAGACCAGTGCTTCCTGTGAAGCTGGAGAGAAGGCTGAACTGGTAAGAGCTGTAAGGGAATAACAGATGCTCACATAGTAGGAACTTCCCTTTACTGGGAAGTAAGATCATGTGGGGAGCTCACAGGTAGGTTTGTAATGAAGCGTGTGTCTGACTGGGTTACTTCAGGAGAGAAGAGGCTGGTCTCCAGAGTGACATACCTAGGTGACTGAGTCTTGATGTGGAAATGTTTGGTGGACAGAGACCAAGGCCAACAGGCAGCATGGCTTTGAGTGGAATGTGTGTACACCCCCTTGATTCTTATGGCAGCGTCCTTCATGAGTTTACCCAGAGAGGAGCTGAAGGACTGAGACTGACTGTTCCTAGGTAAAAGCTCAAATGCTAATAAATCTGGGTGGGGGCTTCCCTGGTGGCTCAGTGGTAAAGAATCCACCCGTGCAGGAGACATGGGTTCGACTCCTGATCCAGAAAGATCCCACATGTCTAGGGTTAACGAAGCCCATCCATCACAGCTACTGAGCCTGTGTTCTAGAGCCCGGGAGCCGCAATGATTGAGCCCATGTGCTGCAGCTGAAGCCTGTGAGCCCGGAGCCCATGCTCCGCAACAAGGGAAGTCACAGCAATGAGAAGCTCACGCACTGCAACCAAGAGAGAGAGAGTTCACTGCAACTAGAGAAAAGCCCGCACAGCAGTGGAGACCCAGCACAGCCAAAAACAAACAGACAGAAAAGGAAATCTCGGTAGTTCAACCTCATCAGACTCTAGGAAATTTAAATTAAATCCACAGTAGCACATTGATGCTGTACCACTACATCCATCAGATTGGCTAAAATGGAAATGACTGACAGCCTCCCAGGTGGCGCTAGTGGTAAAGAACCCACCTGCCAATGCAGAAGACATAAGAAACATGGGTTCAATCCCTGGCTTTGGAAGATCCCCTAGAGAAGGGCATGGCTACCCACTCCAGTATTCTTGCCTGGAGAATCCCATGGACAGAGGAGCCGGGTGGGCTACAGTCCACAGGATTGCAAAAATCAGACACAAGTGAAGTGACTTAGCATGCACCACTGAGAATGAGAGGCAATAGAAATGCTGCTGGTAAGAGTATATATTGGTAGATTCACTTTGGGAAGCTTTGCAGTATCTGTGAAAGAGAATATATAATAACCTAGAGTCTAAGGTTTCAATTCCTAGGTGCATATCTAGCAAAAATCTGTATATCAGATCACCAAAAGACATGTGCAAGAATGCTCATAGTAACATTATTTGTAATCGCAAAAAATGAAAACAGCTCACGAATTTGTGGTGTAGTCAAAACATAACTTACCATACAGCAATAAAGAGGAATGAGAGACAGTCACACACAATATGGATGAATCTCAAAAACACACTGTTGAGAAAAGAAGCCAACCCAAAACATATATGCTGTATGATTTTGTTCATATGAAGCTTAGAAACAGACCTTTGGCCTCAGAATTCAGGATTGTGATTAATTTAAGGGGAAAAGATAACTGAGATGCAACGTAAGAGGGGGCTTCTAGGATGCTGCAGTGTTCTAACTTTAAAAAATTTTGTGAAAGTCCATTGTCCTCTTCTGTGCTTATATTTTATTTCAATGCAGAAAAAAAGTACATATGGCCTGGATGGCAGGCTGGAATCATGACAGGGCAGTATTGAAATTGTTGACAAGTGCATTCAGCAGAAAAGATTGAATTATTGAATGTGTCCTCAGTTATATTGGATGTGGGGGACTGGGAGAAATTAGGCACATGGTGGTTGTGATGGAAGAGGAAGAATTACTACCTTTCTAGGTAATGGATGTAGAGAGCATCTTGATATGATGAATCTGCTATGTAGCTGTTATGGGATTGAAGATAGAATATTGCATCATCTGTGTGTCTATGTCCTGCCCTGTTTCATGAGTCAGGCCATTTTCATAGTGCAACATGGGGAGGAGTCAGTTGTTTAATTCAAAGTGGATATAGTGGAGACCCTGACAGCTCCTATTTTGACCTTATTTCATTTTTGCTTGTTAACTAGGCACTAGACCTCTGTATAGGGAAACTGATGGCTGCATTACCATGTTAAGCAAATTATAGGCGATGTAAAAGCTTTTGCTCTAGTTGTGAGCTTGAACCTGGCTTTTTCTGGTCTGTGGTCTCCTAGCAGGAGAAATGTAACAGTTAAGTTCCCCATGTGGCTTTAAAAGGAAGACAACTCTTTCTTATCTATATGCTGAAAGTACCTTTTTTCCTTTTCCTCAGAAAACTAGGTTTAAGATCTTTGTCTTAGTAATATCTATTTGCTACTTAGGTATTTTGGTTAAAATAGAAAGACCATTTGTCTCTTGAATCAAAGGTTTAAAAAATTTTCTTAATGGATTATATTCATTTCTAAGATTGCTTTCCAGTTATCATGGGTAACCAACTCTAAGGCAGAGGATGAGGAAATTAAGGGCAGTGTTGTATTTTCTTTCCTCATATTGCTTCTTACTTTTTTGAGTTGATTTGTATTCTATCTTTCCTTATGTTTTATCTCTAATGCTTGATGAAGATGATTTCTAAATAAGTTTCACTTACATTTTCTTCCCCAGCTCCAGAGGTTCTGTTGAATGCAATCTGTGACATATATTAGGACACCTGTGAAGTGAAGTGAAGTGAAAGTTGCTCAGTCGTGTCCGACTCTTTGCAATCCCATGGACTATACAGTTCATGGGATTTTCCAGGCCAGAATACTGGAGTGGGTAGCCTTTCCCTTCTCCAGGGGATCTTCCCAACCCAGGGATTGAACCCAGGTCTCCCTCATTGCAGGCAGATTCTTTACCAACTGAGCTGTCAGGGAAGGCCTGGGCACCTGTAATGGAATACAAATAATCCACTACATAGCACATACCTAAAGGGACCTTCCCTCCTGTCTCAGTGGTAAAGAAGCTTCCTGCCAATGCAGGAGACATGGGTTTGATTGCTGGGTTGGGAAGATCCCTTGGAGAAGGAAATGGCAACCCACTACAGTATTCTTGCATGGGAAATCCCATGAAAAAGGATCCTGGCAGGCTACAGTCTATGGGGTTGCAGAAGAGTTGGACGTGACTTAGCGACTAAACAACAACAGCAGCAACAAAAGGGACCTTTAAGTGATCATGAAAATTGAGATCTTTTGAGAATAAAAAGATGTGCTATTAATCATTATGCTGAACAATGGATGTGACGCAGAACTGTCTTGTGTAAACGGGGATGTATGGTTGCCCTACCCAGAGCCCTTCTGGCAGAAATAAGCCTTGTGAAGTCTCTGTTCTGTTAGGGATGCTGCTCACCTGGCCCACCCACTCTTGGCGGGGTGACTCACAGATATTAACTCAGTTCTCTCCAGTGATACAATACTGGAAACATATAAATACTACATGACAGGTTTTGGATATTACCTTCTAATTCCTCCCAGTTGAAATCCTGGCGTAAGCCTGTAACTGAATATCACCAACAGAATGGCCTCTATTCATGTCTGACCTGATTTTTCCTCCTTATTTTCTTGAGTTTCGTTTTTCAGGGTCTCATGACTATGAGCAGACAATTCTCAGCCTTGTTAAACATAGGATTTTTTTTCTTTTTTTTAATGATGAGGTTAGGAAGTCAGTATAGCTTGCAATGTGTTTGCTACTCATTACTTCTCACTGGGCCCAGCTTTCCTGTGATGGGCTCCCGTGCAGGGCTCACTTTCTTCCTCCTTGGTTCTTGAATCAGCTGACTCACTTTTTTTCTGTCTGTGCACTCTGTTCTCAGCAGTGGGAGTTATTAGGAATCTGAGGGCTTAATTACACTCTGTCCTTTCTATGTGTTCTAGACCAATGGAGAAATAAAGCCATAGAGGTCAGGGAATGATTTTTTTTTTTAAATTTTTGACTTATTTATGTTAGTGAATTAAAATTATACTATTATAAAGTGGAAGTGAAAAGTGAAGTGAAAGTGTTAGTCACATAGTCGTGTCCAACATTTTGTGATCCCGTGGACTATAGCCCGCCAGGCTCCTCGGTGCATGGAATTCTCCAGGAAAGAGTAATGGAATGAGTTGCCATGCCCTTCTTCAGGGGATCTTCCTGACCCAAGTATCGAATCCGGCTCTTCTGCATTGCAGGCAAATTCTTACCAACTGAACCACCAGGAACAGCAGTGTATGTGCAAAGGGATTTAATGCATCATAGTATGTACAATTATAATTAAAAAGTCAGGATGTAAGTCACAATGACTATAAACATAAAATCTATATTAGAACATTCTCCAGGGATTTCTCTGGCGGTCAAGTGTTTAAGACTTTGTGCTTCCACTGCAGGGAGTGTGGATTTGATCACTGGTCAGGAAATTAAAATCTCACATGCCATGGTGGCATGGCCAAAAATACCAAACCAAATAAAAAAGATAAGAAAACATCCTCCATAAGTGATTTATTGGACTGTTTTAGTTCACAGTCATCATTTGAGAATCTGATGATCACTGTCCTTCATTTTATGATCCCTCAAAATCACCTGGACAGATATACAAATAGGAGAGGAAATTTCATTGTGTATCATTTCCCTTTGGTCTATCTTGTTAATACCCATTTATTTACTTACTTCTATTGAGTTGGCCAAAAAGTTTGAGAGCTTTGAAGAGCTCATTCAAATATCATAAAGAATCTCTTCTTTAATACTGGCACATCTTCATTATGGAGCTGGGCCCAGGGGACTTCCCACCATTTTTCCTCACAGTGGACTTACTTTTTCTGTCACCAATCAGCTAGTTCTGTCCCTGTGGATGTAAATAAGGGGGACAGAAGAACATCTGTGATTTCAGGATGGTAGTTGATGATGAAAGGGAGAGTGAAAAGTAGAGGGGAGGAGAGTTACAGATAGCTAGAAGGAGGAAGAAAGGCATGGTAAGAGGAGGAGGAGAGAGGAAGGACAGAGAGAGGGTGGTGGAGAGGGTGGGATGGAGCAGTCCAAATATAGAGAAGGAGGGAGCGAGGGAAGGAGAGTGAAAGAGAGATTGAGCAAGAGGGGGACCCAACAAGCAGATAATCCTTTTCTCTACCCATAATGGAAAATGGAGGGATGAGAGAGCAAGGGAAGGATACCTCCTCCCGAGTACCAGTAGGTATCTGCGGGAATTCCTCTTTAATGTATTAAAGTGAGATTGTGGGAGAGGGAAAAAAGGGACCCCTCCCCCAACATGTCCTGCCACCCCCACACCAGCCAGCATAGGTCATGATGTTCCCTGTGAAACTCTTACTAAGTACATCTCAAGATGGCAACGCCCAGAATCTTACTATTCAACCATCTCATGTACTGTGTCCTAGGGGCTCCAGTGAGAACACTGGTCAACTGCAATGCCTTTCCAACATTGTTGCATATGAAGGAATATGAAGTCGCATCTTTGTCCCTGTAAATTGAAACAGAACACCAGCTCTCTTTAGGTGAAGGGTGTAACACTTTTATGTTAGATGAAGACAACTTTATTATTACTGTTGTTATTTTATGAAAGGGAAAATTGCCTGACTACATTTTGAAATGTTTGCAAATATTTCGTCCTTGGGTAAAACCAGGGAATGGGAGAAGATCAAAGATATTTCAGAGATGCAAAATGAATTTCTTTCTCCATAATGCTTCTTTCATTTCCACTGTCTAAAAGATCTGAAAAAGAACATTCAGTGATGACATACATTATTCAAAAGTATTTTCTCTGGAGAGGACAGGGCTTTTCTTAACCTCCTTCTAGGTCAGGGCAGCTATGTCAGGTCAAGTGGAAGCATGAGGTCATATTGGGGCTGGAGGCTTAGCCCCGATGATTCCTCTAGGAGAGTCAAAGGGATACTTGACATTTGTTACTTCCAGTGGACTGGGAAAATATCCCTTCTGTGTTAAGTGCTTATTCTTCAGATTCAAAAAGCACAGGAGACTGTACTGACAAACTTGATGAGCAGGGCCGTCAGGACTCCCACTGAAAGCTCAGAGTATCAAGGTCTCAGCAGGCACGAGAAACACAAAATTGAACAGTGAGTTAGGACAGGGAAAATTGCAGGGAAGTAAGACTGGCACAACTTGTTGAAATTCATGTTCCATTAAGGAGTAGGAAAAAATTACCTTGAATGGGCTACTTAAGATGAAAAGAAAAATTGTATTTTCAAAGTTTTCATTTGATATAGACTTCTTATTGACACAAAATTCTTGTAAAAACCAAAAATGAGCAGAAGACCTAAATAGGCATTTCTCCAAAGAAGATATAAGATGGCCAAAATTGCTAATTATTCAGTTCAGTTCAGTTGCTCAGTCGTGTCTGACTCTGCGACCCCATGAATCACAGCACACCAGGCCTCCCTGCCCATCACCAGCTCCCGGAGTTTACTCAAACTCATGTCCATCAAGTCGGTGATGCCATCTAGCCATCTCATCCTTTTTCATCCCCTTCTCCTCCTGCCCCCAATCCCTCCCAGCATCAGGGTCTTTTCCAATGAGTCAACTCTTCGCATCAGGTGGCCAAAATATTGGAGTTTCAGCTTCAGCATCAGTCCTTCCAATGAAGACCCAGGACTGATCTCGTTTAGGATGGACTGGTTGGAGGTTAATAGAGAAATGCAAATCAACACTGTAAAGAAGTATCACCTCATACCAGGCAGAATGGCCATCATCAAAAAGTTTATAAACAATAAATGCTGGAGAGGATGTGGAGAAAAGGGAACCCTCTTAAACTGCTGGTGGGAATGCAAATTGGTGCAGCCACTATGAACAACACTATGGAGGTTCCTTAAAAAACTAAAACTAGAGCTACCCCATGACCCTCCAATTCCACTCCTGGGCATATATCTGGAGAAGGCAAAGACTCTAATTTGAAAAGGTACACACTCTCAAATGTTTAGCACTAGGTACAATAGCCAAGACAGGGAAGCAACCTTAAATGTTCATCAACAGATGAACTGGTAAAGATGAAGTGGTGTATATGTGTGTCTGTATCTATACATAGACACACACAATGGAATATTACTTAGCCATAAAAAGGAGTGAAATGACATTTGCAACAACATGGATGGACCTAGCGATTATCATACTAAGTGAAGTAAGTGAGAAAAAGGCAGACGGATATCATCTGGTGTTATTTATTTGTGGAATCTGAAGAAATGATACAAATAAACATATTTACAAGACAGAAATAGACTCATAAGACATAGAAAACAAATTTATGGTACCGAAGGGGAAGGAGGGGGAGGTAAATTAGGAATTTGGGATTAACATAAACACACTACTATATATAAAATAGATAAACAGCAAGAACCTACTGTATAGCACAGGGAACTCTATCTTATAATAACCTATAGTGGGAAAGAATCTGAATATACATATATATGTGTGTGTATAATAACTGAATCACTTGCTTCATACCTGCAACATTGTAAATTTGACTATACTTCAAAAAACAGTAAAGTGAAAAAATTCTTCTTATAAATTATTTTTACCCCCAATAAATAAAAATTGGTTTTCTGAATAGACTGTGTGTATCTACCCATGTGGGAAACCTGTTCATCAGGACAGAATGATCTCAGAGATTAGGTAGAATGGTTTGATCTTCACCTCTCTTAGCCTGGGGTAGTGTTCACCTATTTCTTTTTTTGAAAAGTTTTAAGATCTGTTTCCCATGAGAGATTAAAAATCCAGGTTACCAATGAAAACATACACAGATCTTCATGTCCCTTTAATCTCTTGACTTGTCAGATGCATCTCTCTGGTTGAATTTCATTTGCATGTTGATTTCATTTGTGGTTTGTGTAAAGTTCACTTCCAGGGCTGTGGTGCTTCATATATCTGTGCAGATTAATCACCATACAATTGGGCTGATGTGGGAGTTGAGTGCAGTGAAAAGGAAGTCATACTCTGCTTGCCAAGCCACTGATGCGTCAACCCACAGGAAGGGGAACTTTTTTCACAAAGGTGCCATGTGGGCTAGCAAATGGCCATGATCACCCCCATGGTCTCCTGTTTTGAAGAGCAGGCAGAAATGCTTGGGTCTAGAGTTCTGGAAGTAGTCAGAGTCTTAGTCTCAACTATTTAAGTCTATTATTCAGTTTGGTTAGCCTGAGGAATTCAAAATTCTAATTTTGGGGAAGTCTTGGAACCTTAGTGTATTTGATACAAAACAGTGCTTGCTATAAAAATTTACTGTTCAGCAAGCTGCATAATTTGGGGCTTAATTGCATTCTGTCCACCCACCCACCCATCCATCCATCCATCCATCCATCCATCCATCCATCCATCCATCCATCCATCCATCCATATATCCATTCAATCTGTCTCTTCATTACCAAAGAGGGTTTGCACTGGTCAGACAGGTGTTGTAAGTGAATGGTTCAGGGAGGGATTACAACATAATAGGACATGGTAGAGTCTTAGCAAATTGAGTATTTCTCCACCCATGGAGAGTGTCCATTACTCGCCATCTGGGGATTGTTGTCTTGCAGAAAAGCAAGCATGTGTACCTGTAGAAGTTTCAGATCTTTAGACTTTTTTTCAAATGAGCTGAAAATAAAGTTGTAAAATCTCCTGAGTTTTAAATATTGACTGCCAATTCAAATGTTTACAAATACTATGCTAACATTGTGAGGTTTGTTGCTACACGTTAACATGGGGAAAATAGGTTGATCACATTAGGTATTTGGTTGTCAGTTTGTGACCTCTGCCTCTAAGGGATGTATGTGTGTCCTTAGAAGGGTGTCCAGTATCATCTTGTAGTTGAATGGGAAACTTCTCTATTTTTAGTGAATTTTGAAGTAGAGATATCATCTAATCATCCCTCTACATTTTGGAGGATAGGCATTTTTCATGATCGTGCTTGGTCATGTCCAACTCTGTGTGACCCCATGGACTGTATGTAGCCTGCCAAACTCTTCTGTCCATGGGATTTCCCAGGCAAGGATACTGGAGTGGGTTGCCATTTCCTACTCTAGGGGATCTTCCTGACCCAGGGATAAAACCCATGTGTCTTGCATCTCCTGCATTGGCAGGTAGATTCTTTACCACTGTGCCACATGGGAAGTATGCATTATTGGTGGCTATTAAAAAAAAAATTATTAGCCTATTGCTTCCTGATTAAAGCAAGTCTCTCAAGACTTTTCAGTGAGGTCCTCCGTGGGCTTACAAAGGAGTTTAGGATTGGCAGTAAAAAGAGAGGGATGGGAATAAAACTTTCTTGTTTGTTGGGAATAGACCTTATCTGTATATATTGGTTTCAAGAGTGGGGATTTTAAAGTAACTCAATTTAATCTGCATTTCTAAAAAGAAATACAAAACTTCTTGACAGAAATGCCAGTTGTTTTAATGTCTAAGCACCCATGGAGCTCTGCCAAGTTGAAAGCAAATTTAGGCAAATTTTAATCAAGATGGCATCTCACAGAACTGGCATGTGCATGGTTCATAAATTTTATCTTTTTGCTTAAGAAGAAAAGTGACATTTCACTTGATCCCATGGCAGAAAATCTTTTAAGGTTTTATGAAAGACTATTAAGATCAGAATGAAACATGTTATAAAATTCAGTAATATTTAATAATATATTTAATGCTTTATATTTTATTATGTATTTTAATACAAATTAAATTTAATATTTTACAGCAAGCTGATTATTTTTCTGGCGCCTTCTAAGGAACTTTCACACGAGCCCATGTAATGCCAGACCAGAGTTGGTAAGATACCCTGTGTCCCTAGCCTCTGGTTTTCCCCTCCTGACCATCCTCCACACAGCAGCTGACAATTGTCTTCTGATTGATCCTGGCTTGAGTAACACATCACATTGGTAAAGTAAGAATTTAGGAAGTAGCTTAATAAGACATCCCAGTAGGTGGCTTTTCTGAAAAGGCAGGCACATATTCCTCCTGAGTTTGTTGGTTGCTGGCAAGTGTGAGCCTTGGAACACTAATGGTAAGTGGGAACTCAGGAGTTTTCCCCCTGGACTTGGGGGATATCCCCGTGCTTTCTTTGTAGAATAGGCAGATCTAGCATCCTGTTTTGTCAGATGATTGGACTGATATTTGCATATCTACATTTCATCTCACTCTTCTATTAAAATCTTCCAATAACTTTTCACTGGATTTGAAACAAAATCCAAGGGTTTTACTTTGAACTCTGTGACTCATCTTGAGCTGGCCTCTGCCTTCCCTTTCTCCCTTGTCTCCATCTAGTAAGGTCTTCTTTCTCTTCTGTGAATGGGCTGAGCTCTTTCTCACTCCAAGCTCCTTGTTGAACCTCCTGGTCCTTCTTTCTAGATGTCTCTTTCCTCAACTCTTTGGCTTCTTTTCACTTGAACTTTGACTCAAACTTGACCTCCCTGGAGAAGTTTTCTTTGGTAAGCCCAGCTCTACCATCACTCTATCCTATAACTCTATTTCATTTTCTTCACAGCATTTATTTGAACTAATATTATTGATTATTGTCTCTCCATTGACGTGTGAGCCTCATGAGAATATGGCCTCCTCTACTGTACTTTATTGCTCTATTTTCAGAGTCTATAACAACATCTAGTGTGAATTCATTACTCAAAGGTATTTGTTAGATGAACTAGTTTGCTCCCATTCAGCGGCTATACCTGTGACTATTTCACTCTTGACTGGAATATAATTTTATTATTTGTCAGGATTGGAGAAGAACAAGGACAGAGGACAGTGATGAAATGGGAAAATATGGGAATGGTGAAATTAGCTACATGATTTGAGCAGTTAATCACTAGCACTGCCTTAAAATAATAAAGAAGTAAATGTATAATACTTGAAAGTCAAGCCCTAATATTACCTTACAGTGGATTTCATTTTTTCAAATCATACACATCAAAGCTTTATCTTCATAATTCTGACAAGAATAGGGAGGCTGATGAGATTTTTTTTTTTCAGAACAGAAAATAAACATAGTGGGCTTCAAGTTTGCTTTGAGCCTGTCTGCAGGGCTGATAAATGCGTTTCTGATAGTAGAAGGGGGAAGCATACACTTAAGATGATAAGCGACCAGAGATAAAGCCCATAGCTAGTGTCAAATTTTTAAAAGGAATCATCCTCCTACCACCCTGAGAGTCTATGATGATCCATGTATTTGTTTATGAATGGTGATCAGAGACCAAGGTCAACAGACTTAATCTTTTAAAATCAAACAGAAGTAAAATAACATTTCTTATCTTTCCCCTAAGACATGTTGGACAGGAGATGTTCCAAGATGCTGATGAAATTTTAACTAATGTGAATAGTCCATAGAGATTTAACTCTCGTCAGTCACCATCCTTGTTGTTACTATGTGGCAGAAAATATACAGTTCTGTTAAATGCTGCCTCTTGACAGAAAAATATGAAAGTACAACTGACAGCTCTTAGATTGCCAAACAATGACTCATCTGACCCACCGGTCATCTTGTCAAGACCTGAAACAAAAGAAAGCAAAAAGGGTTTCTGTGGTTAAGAGATTTCTGACACCAGTCCATGGGAGCAGATCAAACACAAGGAAGGAGAGGCTCAGGACAGTGTTTTGGTCTATTTCACATCCGTCGAGCTGAGCTCTAAATGTAATCTCATTTAGAACATGTATTGCTTTTCTGTGGGACATAAATTGCCTTCTCTCCCTTTTATTCCCAGCACTGATCACAGCCTGTTGCAGAGAGCAGAATTTTAAAAACTCTTGTGAAATTAATAAACCGATTAGAGTAAGGGTAATAATAAGGGAAGATTAGAAGATGGTCTGGGATAGAGGTGAGCAAAATTCAGAAACTATGAGTTTGAGCTTTGATGTGATCATGGCTCATTGTTATTTTGTGGCAACTTTAGCATCCTGGAATTGTATTCCCTTTATCAATTGGTCTGGAATAAGATGTGCTACCATAATAGTGCCAGGGGTGAAAGAACAAAGATTCATTTCTTATTCACACTGTGTGTCCATTGTGGGTTGACCAGGCGCTCTGCCGATCATCCTCACTCAGGGATACAGGTTGATGGAGTAGCCAGCATCTCAGATGTTGCCCACTGCCATGCTTGAGAGGAAAGCAAGCTCAGAGGGGTTAAGTGCTTTTGTGCAGAACCAGCATGAGGCACCTCAACTCAAAAACTCACTGAATAGAAGTCATTGTGCCTGGCTCCACCTAACCACAAGAGGGACACAAAGTATAGTCATGAACAAAATAAAGGACATTCATTTATTATTTGTCTCCTTGGTTTTGGCACAGGCTGATTTATTTGAATAGAAAGGGTAGGCTGGTTATCAAAGAATGTCACATTTTCTTATTCAGAATCACTACTTAAATTTTTTTTAAGAGTTTATTTGAGCAAAAATTGATTTGAGTGGGGCAGTGCCAAACCAGAAGTGTTTAGGAATCCTGGCTCCAGGCGCCAGGATCTAGACTTAAACAGAGAAAATGCAGAAGCAACAAAAAGGAGACTATTTGATTGTCTATAGCTTAAAGCACATTTGGGTGTTCGAGAGTGGTTGTCATTAGCCTCTTGATCAGAATTACCATTGATTCATTTAATCATGTTGTTGTTCAGTTGCTCAGTCGGGTCTGACTCTTTATGACCGTGGACTGCAGCGTGCCAGGCTTCCATGTCCTACACCATCTCCTGGAGCTCGCTCAAACTCATGTCTATTGAGTCGGTGATGCCATCCAACCATCTTGTCCTCTGTCATCCCCGTCTCCTCCAGCCTTCAATCTTTCCCAGCATCAGGGTCTTTCCTAATGAGTCAGCTCTTCCCATCAGGTGGCCTAAGTATTGGAGTTTCAGCTTCAGCATCAGTCCTTCCAATGATTATTCAGGGTTGATTTCCTTTAGGATTGGCTGGTTTGATCTCCTTGTAGTCCAATCATGATTTCCCGCCTTAATGTATTTTATGTGACTGGTTAATTTTCACAGATACATCAGGTAACTGATTATCAATTTGTGATCAATGCATTAATTCTTGAATTCAGCCAACATTTATGGAGCACCTACTATGTGCTTGATCACTATGCTACATACTACGTTGAATGGCTTTGCTGAATTATCACTCACTCAATCATCACTCACTCAGCTAACCCTAGAAATGAATACAGTTCAGTGCAGGTAGGGAAGGTTCTTGTGAGGCTTACCTACTTTGCAGAATTCTGGTGAGCATTCAAGATCATGTTTTCAAGGTCTCTAGTACTTCCAGTAGTGATGTTAATAATGATGTTACAACTTGACCTGAGTTTTATAGTTCATTTCCTAAAGTTATTTTTATTCAACTGGTAATTCAGTTAAATAGTGCTCACTTGACTATTAGTCGTGGGGTCAGGACTGCCTCCAGAAATTCTCCATTCATTCTCCAATTGTGGCCCATTGGTTTGGAATGCTGAAATAGGGTTCATTCCTGATGATAATAAGAGCACAAATGCCAATGCATGTGCAGTAGCTCCTGGGAGAAGAGTTGATGACTCAGCACTGTTCCTACGAGGTGACTGCTGTAGAGCCGCACACAATGTTAGATACGGAGGGAGGCACTTAGAATGTAAGGATTTATGTCCCATCAAACTTACATGTAGACTTTCCTGATGGCTCAGATAGTAACCAATCGGCCTGAAATGCAGGAGACCCAGGTTCAGTCACTGGGTCAGGAAGAGAGCCCCTGGAGAAGGGAATGGCTACATGCTCCAGTGTTCCTGCCTAGAGAATTCCATGGACAGAGGAGCCTGGTGGGCTACAGTCCACAGGGTTGCAAAGAGTTGGACACGACTAAGTGATTAACACAAGTTTAAAGGTACCTTTTGAAACTCTCTGGCCTTTGGTCACTGAGGTTGGTTCCTTAACTGTGTCCTCCTCCAGTCATGGGATTCCGTGCTTCTGATCACAGTTCCCCACATACTTTCCCCTTAGTACATAGCAGCTGCGTACGTGGTGACATCTTGGTTTTGAGCCATTGCACGTTGAGAGGCAGATCTTCTCTGTGAAGGTTGTGGATTACTTCTTGAAAGGTTGTGGACCCTCCCTTAGCTGTTCCCAAAAGCAGCTACATTTCAGCTGAGTGTGAATATTCTCTCTGTGGTTTCCTCAGATTAACGATGTCAAATAAGGCTGACTAGCTGAGGTTTCCATCCACAATAAATCTGAATTTGGGGCTTTTGACGATTGTTTTCCTGCTTTGTCTGAGACAAAAAGGAATAAGGGTACATTGTTGGTATATGGCTTCAAAAACCAAGTCTGCTTTGCCTGTTTCCATGGATCAGTCACATCAGTTCCTTGGGTTCTGTTCTCCCTCCAGAAAACTCTGGAGGAGACCTTCCTCTAGTGATAAGCCACATCCAGTTCTGCCCCTACAGGGACATTCCACCCACCCACTGCCCTTCCAGTTAACGAAAGATGTTTACAGATGTGCAGAGGTTGAATAGGCGGAAGAAGCATACCTTGTTTGGTAAGAAAATAGTGTGACTAGAAACATGGGAGAAGTCATGTGTGCATGTGTATGTATGTGCATGCATGTGTGTTCAGACGGATAGATAAGGGTGATTGCTTACCAAATGATTCTGTAATGTTGGCATATAGATAAAGAAGACAGGAAAGGCTTTGGGAAATGTAGGCTGGCTTTTTACAAAGGCCAGCAGAGACTTTATTAGATGTGTTTAGAAGCCATTTGCCATGTACTAAAAGAGTTGTCCACACCAAAAGGTCTCTAGGGAAAAGGTAGTTTTCTTTTTTATTGCCCTAAGAATGAAATCGGGCTTCCCTGATGGCTCAGCAGTAAAGAATCCACATGCAATGAAGGAGACTCGATTTTGATCCCTGGGTTGGGAAGATCCCCTGGAGAAGGAAATGGCTACCCACTCCAGTATTCTTACCTGGAGAATCCCGTGGACAGAGGAGCCTGGCAGGCTGCAGCCATGGGGTCACAAGTTGGACTCAACTTCTTGACTAAACCACTTCGAAGAATGAAATAGAAATAGGAACTTCCAGCCTTTTAGTTGTTTTAGCCAAATCTTTGTTGGGGGAAAGTCAGCTACTACTTTCTTATAAGACCCACCTTTAGGAACTCATTTTTTTCCAACACGTTTTTAGTATATTATTCTGTTGAGGCTGTGTTCTCCAAAATCTTAGTATAGAAAAGTATTTTTCCTTACACACCTTTTATAATTTGGACTTCCTTAATTGAAGATCACATATATTCTTATTTTAGCACTTAGCATAGAAGCCACCTGAAGACAGAGGTGGCTGTCTTGTCTTCATCATCTTGTAATCCTCATGTAGCGTGTACCCAGTTGGTATCTTTTGATTGATTGAATGAATGAAGACAGACCCAAGATTCCCAATAAAAAGAGAATAAAAGCCTATTTCTGTTTACTCTTCTGCAGTGGGGAGATGACCTAAACATCATATCTGATACCATTATATACATTTTGTTTCATGATTTGGCTTTATACATTTGTTGTTTACTTACATTCAGGACAAAAATATAGACAGTTCTTTCATGTAATATTATCATACTGAACTTGAATGAAACAGTATACTAAATAATGTGCAAAACTAACTCTACGTTTAGCTACCAAGGGGCTTTGGCATTTTGCTTGGGTAAATTTGAGGATGGTCTGGAAGGCTCAGGCCCTGGAATGGCAGGTCTGTAATCACCATGGTGATGTGGGTTGGAGGAGATGGATGGCTATCATGTAAAATGTCTGTTGGATGCACTGTGCCAGCAGCAATGCTTGGTACCACCAAGGAACCCTATCAGCATAAGATGTTTTCTTGGCTCAATATAGTATACCATAATGTATCTGACATGGTTAGCCAAAACACGATCATTTATCATTGCCTCTGCCAGTTACCCAGGCTAACAGAACCAAAAGCCAAATGCAGTGATCAAAAGGACAATTAGACAAGCAAAAGGCAAAAGGGTGAGGAAAAAAGCCAGCCAGGGATATATGTTTTGCTTAATTATGTCTACTAATCTCTGGGATTCAGCAGTCTGGAAGCCCCTTCTACCTGTGTGTATAATCCATCTTCTCCACGGGTATAGAACTAATCATTCCTGAATCCTCCCACTTACGTCCACATCAGTCACTGGGAAGCAGACAAAGGAACATCGTAATATAGCAGAGTGGTAAAGTATGTAGGCTCCATTGGCAGACTGCCTGGGTTCAGATCCCTTGTTCTTCCTACTAGCCAAGAAATTACTAAAGCCTCAGTGCCCTAGTTTTTTGACTAGGAGAAAGTAATAAACATATGGATTTATAGAGTTATTGTGAAGATTAAATAAGCTAAAACATAATTATCACTTGGCATACTGCTATTATTGATCATGGTACGGTCAGGGAGACTCAATGTAAGTGGGAAATGGAGATGTGAAATGTGTATGATTGGTACCTCAGTTCAGTACACAAGAGTGGATCAGGAACACAAGTTGAAAAATATAGTGTTATTATTACATATACCATTACTGTCACTACTGATGTTTTTACCCAGGAGATCTAAAAACTATTTCTATATTCACCATGCATCCTACTTCACATAACTGAGTATTCAATGCTCTCAATTTCCAGTGTTTAAGTTTTTTAAATGCTGTCTTCTCATCTCAACTCTACTGAGAGGTGGCAATAGTCAGACAGGAATCTGGTAAAAATTCCAAGTGGAAAGCACATAAAATTTTGCTCTTTGAAATGCAATTGCTTTGGCATAAAAAATAAGAATCAAGCTTTAGTCCCAGGATGATATCATTTTTTAATGAATTGAAATTGCAGCTAATAGAAAGCTGAATATATAAAGATTAGTGAATATGAAAAGAAGTTGTGGCATGGATTATTCATTATAGGTGTTTAGAGAGCAATAGGGATTTTTTTTTAAAACAAAGACAACTCAGAAAAGCAAGTCAGGAAGTTTAAAAATGAATTCGCTGCACAGCTTGATTCTGCATTCATCAATATAATGAAGTTTAAAAAAATATTTAATAGCAGAGGTATGTGGGAAGAGCCTTACCAATATAAACTGTAGTCTGTGGAGCAGGCCCTGTGGGAAGAGAATTCTTGAATTCACTAGAATTCTTAAATTCTAACCTATGGGACAGTTCCCCTGTCTCTGATTTCAACTGTTTTTTCTGTATTGACTAAGCACACCTGCCTCTGGTGCCCTGTTCTTTCCCTTTCTGCCTGTTTTCCACTGGGACTGAAACTCTTTTCTTTCCTTTATTTCTACCTCTAATCACTGTAATTTCTTTATCAAACTCACTTTTCCTCCTGACCTATAACAACATGACCAGTGGATTTCTGACATGGGTGCTTGTAGCTGTGTTGATGGACAAGAGTGGTCAGTTCTGTAGCTTCAAGCTAATTGAATAGTATGTAATAGAGCTCACAGCGGTACCACTAGCGTGGCTGGAATCAGACACCAACATACCAGTTTCCTTGTTTCTCATCTTTTCAAGCCACGGAGTCACTGGTAATGTATACTTCTAATCAAGCAAGTCTAGTAAATGCAAAATGAAATAAATTTAGCACGAGCTATCAATAATATCAACATCATTTATAACTGTCAGTTATCAATATTCATTCTTCTCTTCAACAGTATTCCTATAGTAAGTGATGGGAGATTAAAGATTAGCTTCCCAGGTGGCAGAGATTAAAACAGGCAGAGGGTGGGGGAAGATAGAAAACTAGAAATTTCTCAAAATGAAGGTAGAAGTTAGAAGAAAATAGAGGCCATTGCAAATGGCTTCAAAAGGATTTTCCTAGTCATAGATAGATATTGGAATATCCAGAGTAAACTAAAATGTTTAGAAAAGATATTGTTCAAGAATGCACAAATATAATATCACTATTTGGGTTTCTCAAAATTTATAAAATATATAAAAATAAAAACTGCAGCTAAAGGCAGTCCATTTAAATATATAAGGTGTAAGGAAAATAACAAGTGAAGAAAAGCACCGATAATCTTTGCTAGGTTAAGGCTAAATGTTCGTCTTGATAACAAAACATTCATGCAATTACTTGGCCTGTTCTAGAAGCAGAGCCAGAGAGAACCCAGTAATTCCTCTGTCTTGTTGGTGAGAACACTGTTAATATTAATGGGAATGCAGTGGTCAAGTTCTTGGGGATTGATAATAGGGCAACTCTAGATCTTTGAGACAGGTGGTTCTCAGGTCTTCTGACGAGTTAATTATGGCCTCCTGGGGTTTCTCCACTTCTTGGGGACATTCCCAGAACCCCTCCTGACGCCTCTCAGTACTGACGAGTTGGGGAAATGTGGAGATAGGAAGAGACTTTGTTTTTGAATTCCTCTGAGTTGAGAATCAGGCTGGAGGTAGGGATAAATGGAAGGGGCCATAGTGCAGTAGAAGGTGTCTCTTGGTCTGGGATAATTCACGGTCTCTGCACTGGTTCCAGCTGCTGAGGAGCCAACATGAATTCCGAGGAGTCTGGGCACGGCACTAAAGCTCTTTTGGCTTCTAGGGGCACATGGCCCTCTGCCAGGAGACTCTGGGGAGATTGATTGTCACCGTCTAGCTAGTCTAGCTGTGCAGCCAGACATCCTTGCTGGTAGCATAAGGATTTGCCCACAAATTCATAGAGTCTAATGTGCAATGAGATACATTTGACATGTGCAGGGAAGCCCAGGAGCCTTCTTTAGATTTTGTCTCCTGACTGTAGTCCCTTGGGCTTATTTTTATTTTTTTTTTACAATATTTTCAAAGTACAGTTATAGCATTGTAATTCGTTGCTTGTGTGTTCTTCAGTTGTGGCAAAAATAAAACCAGAAATAAATAATAACATAGCAATTGCTTCCAGGAAATGTATGAATTATGCTTATTATATCTTATGGCATCTCCCTAATTGGATTCTGTGTTAATAAGAGTTGACTGTGGGAATAGCAATCAAGTGTACAGTCCTTATCACTGACACTGCCTTTTCTGCATGATTTATTGCAAAAGTGGTTACACAGGAAAGTGGATTCTGCCCAATGGGCAGCCTTATCAATGGTCAAACTGTTGTTTTCCCCAGTGATTGTGAGAGGATGGATTTAGTACCAGGAATATTTATTTCCAACAGAATGAAATGTCCAACAAAAAGAAATGAATGTCTTTTCAAAGACATCTTAGCAATGGTCTGAAAACCAATTCACAGTATTTAATCGAGTGCCTTGGTGTTTTCTGTGATACACTTTGATCCCAGCATGAACTTCTGTTCCTTTTGCAGTACTTCTGGTTTCACTATTTTGGAAGAAAAGTGGTCAATGCTACTTAAATAGTGTTTCTTAAACAGTCAAGTGGGGGTGCTGATTCAGGCAAACCTACTTTACCCCATTTTCCTTGTAGACTATTTACATCAAAAGAAATTATAACTAAATTTTAGGATTGGTTTGGAACATTTTTTATATATCTGTCACCTCATTCATGAGTGTTTGTACTGTATTCTCTTATTAGATGTTAAGATTCTTAGGAAAGTGTGTATCTTTTTATAGCACTTTGCAGAACACTTCCCATGATCATCCTTCTCATTCATAAGCAATCATGCAGTGACTGTTTATCTACAGTGTGGTAGCTGGTGGTATAAAACATGAGATAGTTTAGATACTATGTTGATGAAAATTGAGGTTGCTAAAAATCAAAGACCTTGGCCAGACTTTCTCATCCGATGCTGTTGACTGCCTGGGCTATATATAGTATTGTGTATGAATCAGGTATTTGATATATATTTAGTAATATGATGCATTAAAAGTAAATTTATTCTATGGTAGAAATGGTGGAGTCTCTCAACATCTGTTCCAAGCCCTTATTAGTGTATCCTTTCAACTGGCAGAAGGTACAAAGTTACAAAGCAATTTCTCAGAATTTCTTGGATATAAGGTGGTGAGTGGCCATGGGGATGTTTTGCTGTGCTGTCAGCACTGGCACAAGTCCCAGGGCCCAGTCGCTAGCTGCATGAGTGTGAAGAGGCAGAGTGTGGGTATCAGTTGTGCTGGTGAAGGACATAGTAGGTAGTGTATGATGTGGATGCAGACAGCAGCCGCAACTGAGCCAGCAGTTCCCTGGTCAGGTGGCTCCTGGATCCTCGTGATTTCATGCCTTCCTATTAATGGTTGCTTCCTAATTGTGGTGTGGTCCTGTGGTTATGGAACTGGCAACATCCCAAGGTGGTAGGCAGCTAATCACAGAAGAGGCAATTGTTCTTCTGATGGCCCAGCTCTATAGTGTGGCTTGGGAATTATTTCTGAAGGCTCAGCTGAGATATATTTCTTTCGCCTTCCCTGGTGATGTTATAAGTCACTTAATTATCTGTCAATTAAAATAGCTGGGGAGATTCTGTTCTCTTGAAATTTACCATGACCAGTATCCTATTGGACCATCTCTTATCTCTAAAATTTTCCAGAGTTAATTCACTAGCCATTATATTATTTCATGTAAAATTATGGAAGAACCACTAGAAACAGTCCCAGACATAATTATAATTGGGTCTTTTCAAACCTGCTGCAGAATGTTTACACATACCTCATATTTTTCCTGTCATTGATGAGTCACACTGGTATTATCCCCAGGGCCATTAACTTGACTTATAAAATATGTCCCTTGAACTGTACTTTGAAGCCCAACAAAACTGAGTTGTTTGAGCTAGAAAAGCAAGAGCAGGCAAAAGTACAGAATCTCCATAGGATATGTTTTGCCTCCAGGGTCCTGTCATTCAAGCTAGAGATTGAAAATACCAATATTCTAGCGGATGTCTAAGGCTGCTTATTTCTATGGGGTAAGGCATAATGTTAATCAGAGGTCAAGGCAGTGAGTTTTGTTGGCAGGTGAGCCATTTAGCTTTACTCTCTTTTATGGCCTCAGCCTTCGTTCTATTGCCCTGCATGTTCATACTGCCCATCTTTGAGAAGAGAAAGGGAGAGGCAGAAAGGTGGCAAAAAATACTTCCTCAAGATGATTTAGGGATGATGGGTCAACAGCATAATTTTCATACCTGAGGGAGGGTACATTTCAGTTTGTCTCCAGAGAGAGGAGAGAAATGCCATTTGTTAAGTAACTGTGAGCCTTGCTAAGCTGAAAAGATAGGCAAAAGAAAAAGTCTTTGCCTTGGAAGAGGCTTTTTATCATCAGGAAAATGGCAAGTGTTGATTAGGGTGGAAGAGTGACAAAAACTTTGAGCATATAGGAGAATTTAGTTCACAAGAGAATAGGAGTTTAAAAAGGATCAAAGAATTGAATGCAGCAACGATGGCCAAAGGAAAGGGGGATACCATGCTGCTTAAGAATGACATTCAGCTATGAATAATGCATAGTCCTTTCAAAAAATGGTTTAAATGCACAAAGGTTTGATCTCTCATGTTAAAAAATGTCTGGAAGTAGATAGACTGGGGATGGCATGGCGATTCTAGAATGTCATCATGAGCCCAGTTTCCTTCTGTTTCTGTTATCCATTTTCTAAACACATGGCTTCCATTCTCAAAGTCAACTCCAGATAGCTGCTGGAGTTCTAGATTTCACCTCTGCATTCCAGCCAGCAGGAAGGGCAGGGGAACCTTCCTTCCTGGAAGCCCATATAGTACTTCCTCTTAAATTTCATTGGTCAGAATTTAGTCACGTGACCTTACTTAGTTGAAAGAGAGGCTGGGAAATTTAGACTCTTTGGTCAAGCAGCGATATGCCTAGCTACTGCTGGAGTTCTGTTACTAAGGAAGAAGGAGAAAGTGAATATTTGTAAGGCAATTCATGATCTCCACCACAGAGACTGAGCTAGACAGATCTTAGAGACTATGCTGTTGTTGACTGTGGCCCTTTGGCTTCAAGCAAAGGCCCTTTTCTCTGCTCCCACAAATGGAGTTTCTTATATTTACTTCTGGGTCATCCAAGAAGCTGAGGCAGTTTCTAGAGAAGACTGCCAAGAACAGTTGAGCATACACATAGTCGTATGAGATTGGCAATGGCACCTGAGCCTCTTTTATCTGTCTGTCATAGAGGTGAATTGATTGAAACAATAGCAGGTGAGATGGGAATTCTTTGGCAAACCACCTGGGAAGCTTGTCTGATTCATGCCCTCAGACAAATGCCTGCACTGGCTGGAGCTCTGGAGAGATTCTAAGAAGAGGGAACAGAGCAGGAAACTTTTGAGGTCACAGTCATGGGTGAATGTATCAAGGTGTTTTTAGAATTCCAAACCTGACTAAAGTCAACTACAAAAAGCCCACATTATGATGTTTTGTTTGTCCCAAGCAGTTTAAGAAAAAAAGACCAACATTTGAAAATCAGTTTAATTTGTGTGTATTTGAAGATTCAGGCCATTTGGCAATACCCCTCCTGCATCCTGAATGTTGACAACCTCCTGGGGCTGAGTGGGGTGGCCCTCTATAGATGGGGCCCACACCTGCTACCTCCCAGCCGTTCACACAGGGCTGACCTCTTATGTCTGGCCCACTCTTCACCTGTTTATGTGACCCGCTTGGCACCAGTAAGCACCTATGCTTGTACCCCTTGCTAGGAATGGCTCAGGCAGTAGCCAGTGCGTAGGGGTAAGGGGAGGGTGCATGGTGATGCTATCTGAGTGGGGATCATGTGTAAGGACTCCTGGCCTGCGGAGATGGGACAGGATGCAAGTGGAAGCTGGGGTCCTACAAGGAAAGGGCCTGATAAGGAGGACCTGAGGCTCATGCCCTAAGAGGACTCTAGGGGTCGTCTGTGGGAAGACACATCTTTGCACCTCTGAGTATCTGGTATCTCAGGACTCATTGAATGGGCTTGAGTTGAAGCCATGGCTTATGAAGCTAGAGCCAGGATGTGACCATGGATTGTCGCCATGTTGTTCCGGCACAGGTGGAGTAAACACCCATGGTGTTTTAAGTGATAGCCAGCTAGTGTAATTTTTTCAGGGTTATAGTTCTAACAGATGGTGCTGTTTGAAATCCTTCCGTATAATCTCCAGGAATGACTCTGTAACCTACTTAGGAGGCTTATTTGAGTGGCTCTCCACCTGGGTCCACATTCCAACTGGTTGGCAATCTGTTCGTTGACATTATTGTCTTTACAGGACATTAAATATTGTTTTTAAAAAGATGATACACAACTACTTCCCAAGCCACCAACCATTGTCCCAACACAGTACTGTATAGGCCTATGTATTTTTGCAACCCCCACCTCCCAATTTACTTGAAAACCACTTTGATTTTAATGTACAAAAGATAAAGAAGAACCCTGAAAAAACCATAGGATTCAGATGCTTCTTATTTACTAAAAAGACGTCATGATCCTTCAGATAATTCTGGACTGAATAAGGGAACATCATTTTCATCATTTGAAACTTTTGTTTAGAAACCATATTTATAAGTTTTATAAGGCACTCGCTCACCTTCTAGCCCAGTAAGTCATTCGATTGCTTTTTGCATCCATGGACTTTTGCTTGAATTGAAACCCTTTAGCTCTACCTTAGACAGTAAATGTCAGTCGCTTAAAGTGGCATGATTCTGATCTCTTAATCTGCTCTACTGCTGAATGCTGCAAATAGGAAAAAAGGAAAAGAAAAACTGTTTGCTACCTTGAGAAACATATGTGATTTCAGTTTGATTTTCCTGAGGTGTGAGATGTGCGAGTTCTAATTTTAGTCATTTTAACTGGGAAAGCCTCAACATTTTAATTAGCAATAGTGACATAAATTACATCAGTTTTATTTCAGCTTTTTGTGTTTTAATTTTCCTTAGGTGGAGTCAATTGTTATAAAAACACAAGTGCAGTGATTCCCTCAGCTTAATGAATGTTAATTTTTCTAGCACTTGAAATCAGATGCATTCAGTATTTGAGACAGAGTATCGACCTACTCCCTGCATATGAGAAAAACAGCAATTTGCTTTTGACTTGGTATTGCTGCTGCTGCTGCTGCTAAGTCGCTGCAGTCGTGTCCGACTCTGTGCGACCCCACAGACGGCAGCCCACCAGGCTCCCCCGTCCCTGGGATTCTCCAGGCAAGAACACTGAATATTACTTGGTATTAAAAAGCAGTTTACTTTTTACTTTTTTCCTATCGTGCTGTGCTCCTCTCTACAACTTTCATTGCTGTTGTTCAGTTACTATATTGTGTCCGACTCTTTGCAACCCTGTGGACTACAGCATGCCGGGCTTCCCTATCCTTCACTGTCTCCCCCGAATTTTGCTCAAACTCATGTCCATTGACTCAGTGATGCCATCCAACCATCTTTTCCTCTGTCACCCTCTTCTCCTCCTGCCCTTGTTCTTTCCCAGCATCAGAGTCAGTTCTTCACATCAATGAGTCAGTTCTTCACATCAGGTAGTCAAAGTATTGGAACTTCAGCTTCAGTCCTTCCAATGAACATTCAGGGTTGATTTCCTTTAGGATTGACTAGTTTGATCTCCTTGCAGTCCAAAGGACTCTCAAGAGTCTTCTCTAGTACTGTAGTTCAAAAGCATCAATTCTTCGGCACTCAGCCTTCTTTATGGTCCAACTCTCACATCCATACATGACTACTGGAAAAACCGTAGCTTTGACTATATGGACCTTTGTTGGCAATGTGATGTCTCTGCTTTTTAATTATAGTGTCTAGGTTGGTCATAGCTTTTCTTTCAAGGAGTAAATGTCTTTTTAATTTTGTGGCTGCAGTCACCTTCCACAGTGAGGAGTACAAGAAAATAAAATCTGACCTATTTGATTTTAAACTTGCTTTGTAGTGTTAGATTTTAGTTTATTATTTTCTATATAGTTTGGGTAAGTGCTCACATGAAGATACCCTTTCATATCTACTTTGCAACTAATAACACTTGGAACATTTCTTCTAATGATTTCTAAATTTGAATCCTAGCAAAATAGAATTAGAGATTCTGTTTTCAGAGAATGTTTGTGTATGGGATTTCTTTCCATTCCTGTTTATGTTAGGGTGCTGAGGCTAAGATCAGCATTGTCTATTTCCTGTGCATTTTGTCTTTAAAATGTATATTGAGTTGTTAAAGTAACACAAGTTCCTCAAGCTCTCTCCTCCCCCCTCCCTCCCTCTTGTAAAATAGATACAAGCTGGAGAAAAAATAAAGAACAAATACCCTAGAGTTCCATGAAGGTCATTGCATTGGAAATTTAATTTGAGCAGTTGAGCTTACCATTGTCTCATGAGAATTCTCATCTCTAATGTGTATGTAACTGTTTCATCAAGGAATGTGTCATAGATCAGTTAGGCTGTTTCTAATTTTCTTGCTGCTGAGACTAATGCCATGTGGAATGCTGTTGTGTAGAAACCATTTCCATATTTAAGTTTTTTTTTTTTAATTGGAATTTCAGAGGTAGATTTACTCATTCAAGGAGCGTATTTCATTTAGTTTTACAATGCAGGAAGCACATACATTTTTTTTTAATACTCTACCTTGCTTTTTTTTTTTTGTGATTGGTGCATCAAATGAGAAACTGGGAGGAGAAACACTGGTAAAGGAGGAAAGAATGATAATTTGCAGCTTTGCTACCTAGGTCTTGTTTGCTAACTGCAAAAGATTTGTTGGCAGAAGGGGACAACAAATTTGAACCAGCCTGCCCACCATCTGTGTTTTTTCCTGTTGGTCCTGATGGCCAAGAGACACTACCAAGCCTTTTGAGGTTTTACTGAGACAAGGCAAATTAACAAACACTTGAGTGCTTACTATATACTTTGAAGAACACTTGGGTATGTTGCTCAGCAAAATAGATGGGCAGAGGTCTGAGACCTGCCCACTTAATTTGAAAGGCAGTTATTAATCTTGTGGGCTGATCGTGATTACTCCAATCAGGAGGGGTCACTAGGTCTAGATGACAATCCTTTGGAGTCTTGAGTCATGGTGAGTTTTCACTCTGTGGCCTGGCACCTTGATGGCCTTTGGTCTTCTTTCCTCTGTTCCACCTGCTCCTGTATGGAGGCTGAACTACTGAGTCTGCACGGAACTATTCCCCGGGGTCCATTAATTCTTGAGATCCTTAGGAAATGATACTGGATTAAATAAGTGAAAACAACTTCTGTGTGTGTGTGTGTGTGTGTGTGTGTGTGTGTATGGAGGAGAATTAAAGAAGATTTCTGATGTTAAAAAGCAGCATTCATACTTGAGAAGATTGAGAACCATCTCTCCACACTGTGGGCGGAAGAGGAGGAGGAGGTGGAGGAAGAACTGGTAGTTTGGGGACCCCACAGCTCTTGGGGTGGTGAGACCACACAGCTGTGTTAATTCTGCTCCACATGGTGCAGTTGGCTTGTCTGCAGTGGGTTTCATTGTAGGTCATCAAGGTGGGCGGATGCTACCAGGCAAGTGGCTAGCTTTAGAAGGACACCTAGCTCTCTGGATTTGTGCTTTCTCATTGATTTTGGTGTCCGAACATTTCCCTTTCTTTGTAAATAATGTCTGCATTTAAACATTTAAGAATATTTTACCCAGCATATTTTGCTTTTTTTCACCAAAAGAAGTACTATCAATACTGTTGTAAGAGAACAGTAGTTCTTTCCAATATGGCTGGCGATAAAATATGCAATCTGTTCTCTGCACAGCAGTCAGGGTGAGGTGATCTTTTAAGATATAAATCAGATCACATCAGTCCCCTGCTTTAAACCTCCATGGCCTGTCACTGCTCTTAGATTAAAAGCAAAACTCCTTTTCATAATTTACAAATGTCTGCATGATCTAGCTCCTACTGATCTCATCCCCTAGTCTCTCCTTCTCCTGCTCACTGACTTCCAACCTCCTTTTAGTTCCTTGTTTCAAGTCCAGGACTACAACAGTGCCAAGAAATGCATGTTTGTGGGATGAATTAATGAATTAAATAGTCTACACCATTTGATTCCTGAAGTTGGTAGAATACTATTATTTCAACTTTATCATTAAGGTAAACTGGGATATAGGGAAAAAAAGAAGGAATATTTAGCATTAAAAAATACGTAATGCTTTATTAGGACTCATTAAAATTATGGGATGTTAGAACACAGAAGGGTGTTTGTCTCCTTTAACTCAGACTCTTATTTTACAGATGTAAAAACTAAGACCCTGAGATTCAGGAGTGGCTCAGATTTCACTGGGGGTGCCGTCAAGTGATACATCTCCTGTCCCGTACTTCATGAGTGTAGCCAAATAGCTCACCATGAGTCATGGCTGCTATCTGGTGAAGTGGGCACAGCAATGAATATTAGGATAGCAATTTGCCCTAGATTTTGCAAAACCATGGGAAATGGATTGAACAAATTTTCCTGTCATTTCCTAAAGAGGTAGTAAATCATGATACTTTAAGAACTTAGGAAACAGTGTCTGACTGCTTTTCTAAAATTCTGCAAGGTGAATATAGAGAGACAATTGTAGCTTTCCTTTCTGCCTATTGCTTTCTGAATGTCTACAGATTACTTTCTTCAGCTTGTGTTAGAATGTCAGGAGCAGGATCCACACCTTCTCACACACTCTGTACTGTCAGAGTCCCTCAACACAAGGAGGAGGTTTTAGGTGAATTTCCCTTTGAAAGACAGTAGGAAGGAGACAAATGAAAAAGATGATTCATCATTTCTATGACCTTGATGAAAAGGAAAAAATTCATCCTGGCAAATTCAGAAGTCTATTATAAACATGCATGTTGCATATGTATTCTTTACTTTGTACTCGTAAGATTTTAGAACCTGGAAGAAAAGGAAAAGTGAGAAAACAGCAGTCATAAATTTAATGTTCTTGATTAAACTAATAGGTTTTATATTTTACTCAGTGAATATAAGCTTGTCTCTTCTGGTAAAGAATACAGGTTTGTTAGGAGACAATGAATATATTTCAGAAGTATTTCAGTGATTTTATTCATACAGAAATTTGGATTATCCTGGAAACCAATTTGTTAGTATGTTTCAAGATTTTGAGCCTGTATACTCCCTTGGCTCAATAGTTGAACTTTTAGAAATTTATCCTATCTTAAGAATCTAGCCTAGAGAAATATCTAAAATGCAGTCATTTTTACAAAAAGATGTTCATAGCAATAATACTTATAATAAGAAAACTGGATATTACCTAGTACTGAAATATAAGTACAGTTTGTGTCAGGCCTATTTGATATATTTTATGCAACTGTTTAACAAATTAAATATTTTTAAGTGATGAAGGTATTGTAGATAAAACTATATATATATATATAATATATAATCTTAACTATGTTTAAAAAAAAGACTGAAAAGAAAGAAGCTAAACTCTCAATAAAACCTATCTCTGGCTTTGAGTACTGCTTTTTAGTTTATTCTTTGTATTTTCACTTCTTCTACTATATGCTTATATTAACAATCAGGAAATGAAATGATTTCTTAGCAAAAGAATACAGTGAATGGATATTTAAACATATGTTTGGAATTGCATAAACACCTTTACAGAAGAATATATATATCCTTTTATAAATATATATATGTATATATAATTTTTTCTTACCTAAACAGCTCCTCTTAAAGAGAAAATCTTTGGCCAGAAATTATGGCAAATTAAAATTTAATAAATTAATTTTTGTGTGTGTTTAGACTATCTCTTGTGTTGCTTTTGCCATAAACCTGAATTAGTTGATGGAAGGTGGAACAACTCTTGCATAAAGACTTCATTGGGCAGATTAGAGGATAAAGTGCCCGAGAATTGTTTTGTGGAAAGAGTTATTGCTGGAAAGTCAGAAGAACTCTGTTCTTAATGTGGTTCTTTAGTGTGGTCACAGGTCACATCTTTTCCTAATTTTCCCCTGTAAGAGATTGGTGCCTAGTTCAGGAAGGGCATGATATGGGGTTGGCCAAAACTTCGCTTGGGTTTTTCCATAACAACTTACAGTATATTTACTTTGTAACAGTAAATTTAAGATGACCAGGAAAAATCAAGAACCAAAACTAGTGACTGGAGATCTCTATTGTTAGTGACTTAAGTATAAACTAAGAAAAGCTCACAGTCCAAAGCAACCCCCTGGCCATATCCTTTTGGGGAAGACTGGCAGCAAGATAGTGGGTATGGGGAGGATCATTGTTAATGAAGTAGAGTTAGGTAAGAGTCTCTTTATATACTTCTAACCCAGTGGCTCAGTGGATAAAGAATCCACCTGCCAATGCAGTAGACACTGGAGACTCAGGTTCAGTCCCTGAGTTGTGAAGATCCCATGGAGGAGAAAATGGCAACCCACTCCAGTATTCATGCCTGGAAAATCCCATGGACAGAGGAGCCTGGTGGGCTACAGTTCATAGAGTCTCAAAGAGTCGGACACAACTGAGCACACATACAATAGAATAACCTTCACACTTTTATACTATTTGTTAAGGAATGACAATATAATGCATCAGTCAGAAGCACTGGCTTCAGAATCATTGGACTCAATGATTGCCAGTTTCTTTTTTTTTTTTCTCATTTATTTTTATTAGTTGGAGGCTAATTACTTCACAACATTGCAGTGGGTTTTGTCATACATTGACATGAATCAGCCATGGAGTTACATGTATTCCCCATCCCGATCCCCCCTCCCACCTCCCCTTTCCTTCTAACATGTAATCCTGGGCAAGTCACCTCTTAATTTTTTTCATCTGTAAGACGAGAATAATAATGGTTCAAAAAAAAAAATACCATCTTAAGCATTTGAATCAGAGGGAATTTAATTGATTAGATGAAGGAGGAGCTGAGAAGCCAAGTGGGTTCACTAAACAACCCACAGGGTCTCCTGCATTGCAGGCAGATTCTTTACCTTCAGAGCCAGCAGGGAAGCCCCAGGACTAGCAACAGCAGGGAGCATCTATGAACCCTAATCTGGAGGGCAACCTGCTGGAGACAGTGTTACTGAAGTCCAGGGGTTGAGGTCACCTTTAGGAAGTTGTAGTTATGGTGGAGTTGGAGACATGGAGGAAATCTCTTGGCTGCTGGTGACTCTGCGTAAAGCACAGAGAGAGGTGAGAAATACGCTGGCTTTCCTCTCTTCCACTCCTGTAGCCAAACACAGCTAGATGGGGTGTATGGGGAACCTGCATCACTTTCTCTGTGATACAGAGGTGAGTGGGGGAATGGCAAGGAATAGTCCTAAAAGGGGCACAAATTCACAAATTCTTCCTTCAGAGAGTATAATACAGGAGGTATGGTGTCTGCAGCTTTTAGAACTGCACCAGGCATGTATATGCCTGTGTTATCATCATCCCCAGTGAATATATTTTATACATTGGGTGCCAGGCAGTTATTTCTGGGATAGTGTCCTCTTTTCTGGGCTCTTCCACAGACAGATTGCTAGTTATTTCAGCATTTTCAGTACCTGGTTAGGGAGAAGCATTCCATGTGCCTCTGTCAGTCTCCTGTTTCAATCTATCCTGTGCTGAGTTCAGGCAAAGTGATCAAACCATACTCACAGACAACCAGAACTGAGCCATAGTCAGTTCCAAAGAATCTGAGCAATTCTGAGAACTTGATATGCATTCATTCATAATAACCCTATGAAGAGATCCTTGCAAATTAACTTTAAAAATGAATGATTTTCTCATATATTCTATCTAATTCCTTTGGCTTGAGTTTAGCTGTATTCTGCAAAATTGAAATAAGACATTTATTTCTTTTTTGTGTTTGCCATACTTTGACTTTAAAATTAATGAATTTAAGGGAGTCAGAAGTTTGACAAGATGCTTTAACAGGCCCACCAGGAAGACTCATAGCTGCTTCCTTGAAGCATAGACATAAAATAAAATTTAAAAAAATCCATCAGGATAAATCTCCAGGCTTTGTCAAAGTGCCCTCTTGAGTTGCTCTCCATTTGAAAACACACTATTTATTGTAGCACTTTGCTAAGTCCTGGGAACTTCTCTCCTAAGAGATTTTTATCAGTATGAAAAATAGCAGCTTTTCTAGGTTTTAAAGTATTGTTAGTCTTTTTCGCATTGGCTTTCCAATTATGCTAATTCTCAGAAAGAACATTTATTGGTCTCAAGTCTGTTTTTCTCCAGTGCTGTATCCTTCATGTTTAAGACCAGGTCTCAAATAAATGATGATAAAGTGTAATGACAGCTATCAGCTTTTGAGTGCTTTCTCCGTGTCACTTACTGTTCGCTTTGGGCTCATTCTGTCATTTTAATGTGATGTTAGGACTTGAAATGTCCCCATGAGACAGGCATTCATTTTAAAGACTGAGAAACTGAGGCTTAGAAATCAAATCTTCCCCAAACTCACATTGCTACACTGCCAGATTCACACTCTTAATCACTATGTGGTAGTGTTAGCAGATTAATGTGAATGTGAAACAATAAAGCAGAAATAGACAGGAAAAGGAATTAGCATGATACAAAATGCTTGAGGACCTCAGAATTATGGATTACTAAAATCTCAAAACAGGAAATGAACTTAAAGAACAGCTAGTTTAGTTTCTCCTTTTTACCGCTAAGAAAACTAATCTCCAGGAAAACAAAGGGGCCTTTTGATAGCAAAAAAAACTAATCCTCGAGTATCAAGTCTCACCTATTTCCTCTGTCTTCCAGGAACACAGAGTTATGGCCATAACCCATGCTGTTCACAAGCAGAAGTGCACATGACTCTGATCCTTTACTGTGTTCCAAAGAAGCAAACATCTTCTTGTGGGTTCAAGATATATTGATTGCATTTGCTTTGTGTGTTAGACTTAGGAAAACAGGTATCTAAAGGAGAAATTAAGGTCTGTGGGACCCATGAGTGGTTGCTTGCTTCTCTTCGCTGCCTCTAAATTCACATTGGTCAAACTTCGTGTGAGGTACAAGGCTGGTGGGTCTGTGTTTGCTTGGAGAATTTATTACCTCCATACTGTGTATTCTCTGCATTTTACAAGCTGGTGCCTAGTTCTGAGTTGCACACCTTCGTTGGTACTACCCTTTTAAGCTTAGCTTTGGCTAAGCTTTGGCTCTCTTCACTTTCTTTTTTTTTAAAAGAGATAGTGCTCTTTTAGAGACAAGGCATTTGCAGATCACTGATTTTGCTTGATCAAGTCTCTGTGTATGTGAATCTTCTTTCCATTTTAAGTATTAACATGGTAAGAAGGATGGAAGTTGCGTGTTCTGAGTCTTTAAATGTCTTTGACTTTTGGTTCTCCTAAGGATCTCTCCTAAGGACTTGCCCCGTGGCTCAGACAGTAAAGCATCTACCTACAATGAGGGAGACCTGGGTTCGATTCCTGGGTTGGGAGGATCCCCTGGAGAAGGAAATGGCAACCCACTCCAGTACTCTTGCCTGGAAAATCCCATGGACAGAGGAGCCTGGTAGGCTACAGTCCATATAGTCACAAAGAGTCGGACATGACTAAGCGACTTCACTCACTCACTCAAGGATCTTTCAGGAATCGTAACGCTGATGCCCATGGTGGTGAGTTACTGAGAGAAGTGAAGCAGAGGGTGGAAGAAGAGTGTGTATGCGTGTGTGATGAGCACCCTGCACCTGAAGGGTGTGATTCCCACCTGAAGGGTGTGATTCCCACCTGAAGGGAATCACAGTGGCAGGAGCTCTTCCTTACTCTTTGAGCTCTACCTCAGTCACAGAGCATCCTTCCGAATCCAGCTGCAGTCACTTCTGGGACATGGAATGACCACTGTCACTGTGGTGTGGATGGGAACCAGAAGGGTAGCAGGAGAGGCCCCCTGCTAGAGACAGGAGGCCAGACACCTGCCAGCTTGGGAATATGCGCTGGGGCAGAGCGCTGACTACTTTATCTGGTAATGTGATAGGAATTCAATGGTCTTTGTGGCTCTAGAATTTTATTTTTAGTGTTCTTTAGAGCATGGTCATGAGTTCAGCAGGGAAAAAAACCTCATTTCCCTTCAGAACAGTTTCACAATGGTGCTCTGACTGACTAGATGGTCAGTCCTAATGAAATGCGAGCCCCACCTCCCCTCAGTTTTGCATTGCTCTCGACTAACATCATGCTTCCCAGTGTACTTGTGAGGGTGAAACAGCCCTCTAGAGAAAACTCCCACATCTATTTACTAACTAGCTGATAACAGAAGTACAAAATAAAAACTCAGGGAAGTGCATAAGACTGGAAGATAATTCTTTCTTCTTTCTATTACACAGAAAAACAAAGGATGGTATTTGTGCATCTGTGGCCCTTTCTGTGGGCAAATACTTGTCCATATTATTATCATTTGTTTTTTTGTACATAATTGGGTGTTCCACCTCTTCTCTGAACTTTGTAACTTTTCATTATACTTCTTATCTAGAATAATCAGAAAACCTCACTTAAATGCAAAACCTCACTTCATCTGCAAAATTTATTTGGTCAGAACCTGGACTTGGCTGCCAGTGAGGCTATCTTTGAGATACATGTTTGCTTTTTTATTTTCTTACATGATTAACTGCTTTATGGAAGCACATAATGGGGCTGTGTTCTGTTCTCTTTCTCCTCAATAACTCAGGAAAGATGGCTATTATGCTTTCCTGGAGAGGTGGGAGGATTAAAGCCTCCCCACGTGCTAGTCGTGGCTGGAAGGAGAAACCATTGTGCAAGGGAACCGTCTGAGGCTGGAGATAAAATTCCCATTATAACCTCTTTAAGTATTTCTTCGTTTAAATGGAGTGGAGGAGATTATCCTCTTCGCAAATGTAATGCCTTTCTTCCTGAGCCAAGTGAAATGTGCTGTTTCTTTCCCCTAGATTAGAAAAAATAATAGGATGCTCTTTACCTTCTTTCATTTTGTCAGACAACTAATAATTCAGATTCTCCTTTTTGTTTAGCTTACACAGTGTCAGTAAAGGCACAATACGTGGGGATTCCCTGAGCACAGCGCTGAGGGCATGCACCCCTGTCTGACTTTCTTCAGGAGCTCACTGGCAGCCACAGCAATGCTCTGTGCCAGCTTTTCGCTCATTCCAAAGCCACACGCACATTGATATAATCTTTGGTGGTTTGGGCTGGTTTATAATCTGTTTTGCTGAGGTTTAGTTCAAGGCCTTTAGGGCAGAGATCTCCTGTGAACTGAAATAAAAAGGTTTGATTTGGAAGAGGTTCGATCCTGCCAAATGGAAGTGGCACATTTCCAAGTGCACATGCTGAGTTGCCTCGGAACATATCCATCCAGGACACAGACATGCACTAGGCAGCTCTTAGTAGAAGGCCTGTGCTGAGCACAAGTGGAGATTAAAAAGCAGGTGAACACCATGAAATACCGGCCTTCAAAAAGCACCTCTCAAGTTAGAAAGAAATAAGCCAAAGATGCACAAAGAATAGCAGTCAGTCTAAACATGACGTCTTATATGTGAGATGGTATAAGACCCACAGAAATGTATAAGAGATTTTTTTTTTCCCAGATGGAGGAATCAGGTTTAGAAATATCAGACAAGCCAAAATTATAGACGTTCTGGGTACTAGTGATGCTAAAGAGAGCAGACTTACCTGACAGATGTCATTTTTTTTGACCACCCAGACTCAACCCCCTCCCAAGTTGGGGCAGTTGTCTGTCCTGTACCACCTTGGCAGAAGGCTGTTCTTACCTCTCTGCCTCTGACAACCAGATGCTAGGTTGTCACCTTGGCTCAGGCAGTTAGGATCTCCTGGGAGTCACTCTGGAGCAAGTGGGTCAATATCAGGGGACTATTAGAATTGACTCATTGTGCCTGTGGGGATGCGCATTGGTTTTCAGTGGCAGCAGTGTGCTAGTCATTATTTCTGCTCTGATATATGCAACTAAATGCAGAGTTCCAAAGAACAGCATGGAGAGATAAGAAAGCCTTTGTAAGTGAACAATGAAAAGAAATAGAGGAAAATGATAGAATGAAAAGACTAGAGATCTCTTCAAGAAAATTAGAGATACCAAGGGAATGTTTCATGCAAAGAAGGGCACAATAAAGGACAGAAATGGCAAGGATCTAACAGAAGCAGAAGAGATTAAGAAGAGGGGGCAAGAATATACAGAAGAACTATACAAAGAATGTCTTAATGACCCAGATAACCACGATGATGTGGTCATTCACCTAAAGCCAGACATCCTGGAGTGTGAAGTCAAGTGGACCTTAGGAAGCATTACTACAGACAAAGCTAGTGGAGGTGATAGCATTCCAGATGAGCTATTTCAAATCCTTAAAGATGGTGCTGTTAAAGTGCTGCACTCAGTATGTCTGCAAATTTGGAAAACTCAGCAGTGGACTGGAAAAGGTCAGTTTTCATTCCAATCCCAAAGAAGGGTAATATCAAAGAATGTTCAAACTATTGCACAATTATGCTCATTCCACCTGCTAGTAAAGTAATGCTCAAAATTCTCCAGGCTAGGCTTCAACAGTACATGAATTGAGAACTTCCAGCTATTCAAGCTGTATTTAGAAAAGGCAGAGGAACCAGAGATCAAATTACCAACATCTTTTGGATCATAGAAAAAGCAAGGGAATTTCAGAAAAACATCTGCTTCATTGACTATACTAAAGCCTTTGACTGTGTGGATCACAACAAACTATGGAAGATGGGAATACCAGGCCACTTTACCTGCTTCCTGAGAAACCTGTATGCAGGTCAAGAAACAACAGTTAGAACTGGACATGGAACAATGGACTGGTTCAAAATTGAGAAAAGAGTACATCAAGGCTGTATATTGTCACCCTGCTTATTTAACTTATATGCAGAATACATCATGCAAAATGCTGGGCTGGAAGAATCACAAGCTGGAATCAAGATTGCCAAGAGAAATAGCAATAACCTCAGATATGCAGATGACACCACCCTTATGGCAGAAAGCAAAGAGAAACTAAAGAACTTCTTGATGAAAGTGAAAGGGGTGCATGGAAAAGCTGGCTTAAGACTCAACATTCAAAAGACTAAGATCATGGCATCTGGGCCCATCACTTCATGGCAAATAGATGGGGAAAAAATGGCAACAGTGACAGACTATATTTTCTTGGGCTCCAAAATCACTGCAGATGTTGACTGTTGCCATGAAATTAAAAGACAGTTGCTCCTTAGAAGAAAAGCTTTGATGAATCTAGATAGCATATTAAAAAGTAGAGACCTTACTTTGCCGACAAAGTTCAGTCTAGTCAAAGCTATGTTTTTTCCAGTTGTCTTGTGTGGTTGTAAGAGTTGGACCATAAAGAAGACTGATCGCTGAAGAATTGATGCTTTTAAACTGTGGTGTTGGAGAAGACTCTTGAGAGTCCCTTGGACTGCAAGGAGATCAACCCAGTCAATCTTAAGGGAAATCGACACTGAATATTCATTGGAAGGACTGATGTTGAAGTTGAAACTCCAGTGTTTTGGTCATCTAATGTGAACAGCTGACTGATTGGAAAAGTCCCTGATGCTGGGAGAGATTGAGGGCAGAAGGAGAAGAGAGCGTCAGAGGATGAGATGGCTGGATGGCATCTCCAATGCAATGGACATGAACTTGGGCAAACTTCAGGAGATGGTGAGGGACAGAGAGGCTTGGCGTGCTGCAGTCCATGGGGTCACAGAGTCAGACACGGCTGGGCTACTGAACAATGAATTATCGAAGGTCTGTAATGTGATTTACAATAACTATCTTATTCACTACCCTACAACCTGATAAGATGAGCAAGTTTATATTATTAGTTTCCAAATAAAGAAGATGATAATTTTTAGGTGAGCCCACTGGGAGCTGGGCAAGGGTAGGCTGTTATCAGGTTGAAGTGGTTATGAATAGGGCACTATTATTATTCAACTGAGATTGGATATGAGATACCAGAATTTGCCTTTGCAGGATGGATACAGGATATGTTTATATACAACCAAGTCTTCAAGAGGATAAAATTGGCAAGATGTTTAGACAACAGAAAAATCCAAGGGATCTTGCCATTAGATTATACTTGGGGAAGAGAAAGCACGTTGACAAATTGCTGTTGCGAAGGAATGACTGCATATAATTATGACATATCGGCCATATGTTGGTTGAGGCTGTGAGTGTGAGTCAGTAGCACAGTACCATAGCTGGGACAGAAAGGGTGACATAGAAAAGTCAGGAGAGAATTTTATCTGGCCTTGATATCAGTCCATCATGTGTTTCCATACATTTTCTCTTTTCTCTCCTCCCCTTCCCCTCTTCCCTTCCTCCTTCTCTTCACTGTCGTAAGTTACTGGTTCCAGCTAGACAGTTCATATCATGATCTTGCTTATTTCAGTTTATTTGATAGAAATGTTCCTCACCTTGTACCCTGTCTAATAACAGATGTCTTTACCTGGAGGGTGAAGATAGAATTCAGGGCATCAGTGAAACTAGATAGGTAAAATTATATCATTATTGTCAATATGTTACTGAAATTTAATATTTTCTTCAATTGTCAGTATAGGCCATAAACCACAGGAGCATTAGCAGTACCCTGTCTGTGGCTTCATTCATAGAAATCAAAGTATTCTCATGCCATATTAAAGTTACAGATACCTCTTTATGTAATTTATGTTTATCATTATGGTGAAATTATGGTAGTTTATTTGGCCAGCTTCTGGGTCTTGTAATTTAATGTATTATTAAAGAAGCATATATGTTACTATTCCACAAATTAAAAAATTTCAATATATAGTCAGTTCTGCTATATTGCAACGTGCATGTTCTTAAAAATCACCCTGCAGAGTCACACCATAAAAACCATAGAGTTCAGGAGAAACATGGGGTTCAGGATATAACACTCAAAAATCTTATCAATTATGCATGAAAGTAAAGATAGGAACCTAATAAAAGTGATAGCCCAACCATACCCAGTTATATGTTAAATGGTTAAGAAATACATAAATTCATAAGTACTAGAATGAGTATGGTACCTCATCTTGAAAAGCCTGGAGTAGGAAATGGCAACCCACTCCAGTATTCCTGCTGGATAATCCCGCATACAGGGGATTGGCGGGCTACAGTCCACGGGATCACAAAGAGTCCGATATGACTGAGCAACTGAGCATGCACCTTGACAGAGACATGCATATGCTTGTAGAAATGGGTGAGGCTTGTGAGTTGTTGTGAAATGGGGTCATTTAAACTCCCACTTTGTCACAGTAGGTGTCGATGGTTGCCCCCGAGAGCTCTCCTGGTGCACTGAGGAAGCTGGTGACGGTTTGGGGCTCGAGTGTCTGGCTTTTGTGTACTCTCAGGCCTCTGGGCTCAGTGAGAGCTGATTTTGCTTTAGCCTGGTGTTTCTTGTGGAGGGAATGGTGCATAAACAAACATGAATCTTTGCTGTGCCCAGACTGCTCCCTAACATGTCATTGTACTGGAACAAACTCATGTTTTCCAAACAAGCAGTATAGCAAAAATGGCTATAATTGATTTCCTCTGTGATCCAAATATTTTACTTCAAATATTTTGAAATATGATGAGGTCTTAGATTCCAGGCTTACAGAGTGTCCATTGCACAAAAAGGTCAGGAACCCCTGCTCCAACAGACCATTTTCCTTCATCAGCTCAAATACCTGTAATTCCTCTATGAAGCCCAGTCCATCGCCTGTTTTGCTGCCCTTCCCCCCACCCCCTTGTCTATCTATAATGATTTCCATCACCTTAGTGCTTATTTGAACTTTTAAAACCACTCATATCAAAATTTAATTACAGTGTGTTTTTTATATTGTTTTGTGTGTTTTCCCTCCGTAACTGTATTCTAAGCTTCTTAGAGACCATATGCTTTCTGTTCTTTTTGTTCCTTTTAGTATTATAGAAATTTATTACATAATTTTACATTGAATGAATTACCAAAATAATATTATTCAGCCTAGAAAAGTAAAGGAAAGCAGGAACTGTAGTAACTAGTGGTTCAATAGTGTCAATTGTTAATGAGACCAGAGTGGGTGGGGCAGAGTGCCCTTGTATTCTAAGTGCTCAGAAGATAAGCTAACAGGGAGGAAAGGACAACATTCATTGTGCTGAGAATATAGAGAATTCCTTTAAAGAATTTCAACTACTTAGAGGTTCTACTGGGAGAGACTGTGGGACACTTGCCCTGAAGCCCTTTTTATCTAGAGTAGAATCTTCCTTTGTTTGGTTGAAAACACTGCCATGTTTAAAAGTAGAAGAGATAGAGTTAGATGCTTTTGGCATTTTAGGTCTTTAAATAATACTTTGCTCAAGCCACACTTTAGTAAGTCAGCCACAGAGCGGAACCCGTATTTGGAAGCTTCTGAGCCTCCGTGTAGGCTTGTTCGGCGTCCTTATGTTAGGGTGACAAGGTTTGAAGCTAAAACTGAGAGGGAGCCAGCGCTGCTGCAGAAGCCTCTTCCAGACCCACTGTGCTAGTTTTGAACCGAAGCATTTTCCGTCCGCAGCCATATGCAGTGTGAATGGGCCACAGATGTACATCGAGTGAGTGGGTGAAACAGCATTTGGTGGGAAATGACAGTTTTATGGCATTAGTCCTTGGAGCCCCAGGTGCACTTATTCATTCTTCATGTATTTTAAGCTTTCAGCCTTGAGGTTATTTCAGTGGGTTAGCATCTGTATTTTCAAGATGAGCCTTGAGATGAATCACAGAGGAGAGAACAAGTCATCCATGGAACTGGGAGAGGAGATGAGAGGATCCTTACTGAGAGATCAGTGTGATGATGCAACCAAGGGGAAGGTCATGGCTTTCTGTCTTTCCATTTGATCATCCAGCTTGCTGATATTACTGCCCTGGCCCAGAGCCTACCTTGGTTTGGGCAGATTGAACCTCGCTTTGTGTACACCCCTGGAACATCAGGAACCTGTAGCTGGAGTACCCTGACACAGACCATGAGTTATAATTTCTGAGCTCAATGTATCCTGCCCCTTGACTTTTGAACAGGGATTGTACTCTTCTCTTTCTAACTAGTTAATGAATCATATGAAGGATCCTTTTTGTTAAAGTGAGTCAGAGCTGTATCTATGTATGGCCACTGAATTGACTGTTCAAAAAAATTTCTGTCATTATTAATTTTAAGAAATATATTTTGGACAATTATTTGGCTATAAAGAGCCTTTGGATGATATAGATTTTTTTCTTGTAATTTTCTTGGTATCATTTCTCAGACTTATTTAGTCATAGATTTCTAACACTTTTACCACCTTTAAAATTATACAAAGTCATTATACAAAATGGCTCAGACAGTAAAGAATCTGCCTGCAATGCAGGAGACCTCAGTTAATCCCTGGGTCAGGAAGATCCCATGGAGAAGGGAATGTCTGCATACTTTAATATTCTTGCCCGGAAATCCCATGGACAGAGGAGCTTGGTGTGCTGAGTCCACAGGGTCACATGGAGTTGGTCTTGAGTGACTAACACACACACAAAGTTATACAAAGTCGTTATACAAAATATGATTAGCAGTAACTGAAATATGTATTGAAGTCCACACACTGACCAACAGTGTTCATAGTGAACACAGTTTAGGTAAGAGCACATTTTTTTTTTTTTTTAATCCAAAGAATGTTATTGAATGTACAGGACAACAAGCAAGCATGTCAAGACCTTGGACTTGTTAGAGATTCAGAGTAAGTTTCAAACCAGAAAAGGAAAGAACACGAGCAGCATTCCTATAAAATAGCTATAGGAGTAGAGTAGCTCGGGGAGAAAGATGGTTTTGACAATACACCTGGTGAAATAGTCTGGTGGAAAGACTGTCTCTTAAAAATTCTTATGTTCCTAGAGCATTTATTTCCAGAATGTACTGGGCTTAGACTTGGACAGGAGGGTCCCCTGCCTGAACCAGCTTGTTAGAGGACTCCAATGTAGTCCTTTTTCTGGTCACACCATTTCCCACTGAGTAAAAATTCCAGGGCAGCAGGGTAGTGCAAGAAACCATAGCCTTTGCTTTTATAGACCATGGTCAAGGCATCTGACTGCTGGAATTTCCTGCGCAAAAGGACCTAAGCTAAGAGTCGGGTCTATCCTTCAGTGTGCAGGTTGAATTTCATACAAAGGGACAGGGTATGTGAATGGCTGCCAAACATCAGTGTTGGTATGTGTGCTTGTAAATTCGAGTGAGGAGGTGAGTTGATGCAGAGAGAAGGAAGATGGGCTTGAGCCCGAGGGATTCAGCTCTTCTGAACCACTACTTTCTGGTGCAGAACTTTCCAGGGATGCTTTGCACATACTGTCTCATTCAATCCTGCACAATGCTTCAGGGTAATATTTTTATCCTCACATTATGGGAATGACATTGTGGGGAGTGTAGTTCCTAACCCGAGAAGTCGAATCACAGTTTAAACCTCATGTGATCAGGTTCCAAAGTGCATGTTTGTTTCCACTGTGTTAGGTGACCTGTTAACAACATCTTTGCTTTTACACTTTCCTAGTTCTCCCCAGACCGTGGCACATAGTGATATGCAATAAATGTTTGCTGAGCAACTGAGATAGTAGAACGAAATATTTGTTCACCTATATTATTAATGGGATGCAGAGTATAATTATGGTGTTGAGGAGAAATTCCAGGTAAAATGTGCTGAGAGGGACCTTTCACCCCTGATCTATCTCTGCTGTCAAGTTTGTTGACCTTACCTAGATACTGTGGCTGTTCTAGATTACTGGGCTAACCTTTCCAGTAGTCAGTCCATTAAATTACTGCAAATTTTCTGGCTAGCATGGACTCAAAAGTCCAGAAAGAACGTTTAGTCTTGGAAAATAGTAACACCATGTTTGTTGTAATCCTTTTCTTTCCTTCCTTAAAATGACACAAAACTCTGAGTGTTAAGGTGATGCAAGAGGGGTTGTCAGAATGCCTGCCTCTCACAGATTCATTGGCGTGGTCCCTCTGTTGGTAAATTCTTGTTCTTGGCTCTTCTGTGCTGTGGTTATTCCCCTGTGCAGCTGCTTTTGCTCTCCCTCCTGGAACATTCACCTATGCTGGCTCTCAGCTTTGTCTTTTCTGATGCTCCCTCTCACTTATCTGAGCTGCCAAGACCATTCTTTGCTGTTGGCAGAAAGCTCTGGAACACTATCCTAACTTCTGCTCTAGACTAGTTTTGGTATTTTCCCCATTTGTTCCCATCTGTACACTTAATTGTTTGGCTGATGTATCTGTCTGCCTTGCTGGACTGTAGCCCCATTTGAGGGCAGGTTTTGTCTCTCTCTTACTTATCATTGAATCACCACATCTTACATGATACTAGGCACATGGAAAGCACTACATTTTTATAGAATGATTGAATGAACTACCATCATAACTGAGTCATTAAATACTTTTTTTCAAAGAAGTTCTAGCATTAGGTGTCAGATCAGGGATTTTTTTTCATGGGAAGCTTGTAGTCTCCTCTAGAGCATAATTGTATCTACTTGCTTGGAATACTCACCTGGAGTGTGGTCACCAAGTACCCTTCCAGAGTGATATGCTACTTCTAGGACACTCCCTTTTCCTTCTGAAGAGAAAGCCAAACTAACTCTTCTCAGAAAAAGTGATTCAACCTCATCAGACTTCAGAAAAGTTCTATTTACTTATCCAGGTGGCAGCAAATCCCCACTGTGTCACTTCAGACACCTTTTACCCAGTCAGTGTGCAGAAGAGGGTCAAATTGCCCGTGTCTCTCGGTGACTTGGGTGAGACAGCCTTCCAGGTAAACTGTTTTCTAAAACCATAACTCTGAATCCTAAGGCTCACTCAGCAAGACTGAATTTGTGCAACAAGGCTAGTGACCATTGCTTGAATTTAGAGAATTCTTTCACTATGATGCTCATAGTAATCATATTTTATCTTTGCTTTCATTCTTTTCAAATTTAAGTAGATTATTCTGTTTGACAAAAATATAGAAAAATATGAAAATCGTGTGTTAAACATGATGAATTTTCATACAGTGAACACATTCATGTAACTTCTATCCAGATCAAGAAATTGAATATTACCAACATCTCAGATATCTACCTCAAACCTCCTTCCATTTCTATCCCCCAATGGTGATATTGTCTGACCAATTTTCAAACTTTCATAAATTAAATTATTCATTATACATTCTCTTAAGATTCGCAAGTCAGCATTGTATTTGTGATGTTCATTTATATTGTCATATGTAAGAGTAGTTTGCTCCTTTTCATTGCTGTATGTATGCTAAGTCGCTTCAGTCATGTCTGACTCTTTGAGACCCTATGGACTGTAGCCCATGAGGCTCCTCTGTCCATGGGATTCTCCAGGCAAGAATGCTGGAGTGGGTTGCCATGCCTTCCGCCAGGGGATCTTCCTGACCCAGGAATTGAAACAACGTCTCTTATAATTCCTGCATTGGCAGGTGAGTACTTTACCGCTAGTGCCGCCTGGGAAGCCCCTTTCGTTGCTGTATAGTATTCCACTGTATATATATTATGTACCACAGTCTAAGTATCCATTATCTATTCTTCTGTTGATGGACATCTGGGTTATTTATAGTTCAGAGCTATTACAAATAATGCTACTATGTACTTTTTTTATGGCCACATGAACGCATTTTTGTTGGGTATATACTAGGGAGTGAAATAGCTGGTACAAAGATATGCATATATTCAACTTTAGTGGATTCTATCTAGTGTTTTTTTTTGGTGTAGGAATTCTAAGCAGGGGATAAAAAAGACATGATACCTCTCAAGACCCCCTGTGAGATAGGAAACTTCTGGAAAAGATCTAAGAAAACAGTTGTTTGGGCTATACATTTTTTTTTTAATGTTAATGCAATCTAAGCTTCAACAACTTTAAAATGACCTAAGCCTGTAATGGGCTTCCTCAGTGGCTAAGTGGTAAAGAATCCACCTGCAATGCAGCAGTTGCAGGAAACATAGGTTCAGTCCCTGAGTCAGGAAGATCCCCTGGAGAAGGGAGTGGCAACCCACTCCAGTATTCTCGCCTGGTGAATCCCAAGGACAGTATATACCTGATGGCAAAGTAACCTTAATAGCTGTCAGTGGGTCAGAAATACCCATCCCTTTTGATGTCTCACATATAGGGTCATCGTTACCATCTTTCTAAATTCCATATATATATGTTAATATATTGTATTGGTGTTTTTCTTTCTGAAATATTTCACTCTGTATAATAGGCTTCAGTTTCATCCATCTCATTAGAACTGATTCAAATGCATTCTTTTTAATAGCTGAGTAATATTCCATTGTGTATATGTACCACAACTTTCTTATCCAGTTATCTGCTGCTGGACATCTAGGTTGCTTCCATGTCCTGGCTATTATAAACAGTGCTGTGATGAACACTGGACTCTGTGGGAGAAGGCGAGGGTGGGATGATTTGAGAGAATGGCATTGAAACCTGTGTATTATCATATGTGAAACAGATCGTCAGTCCAGGTTCGATGCATGAGACAGCGTGCTCAGGGCTGGTGCACTGGGATGACCCTGAGGGATGGGATAGGGAGGGAGGTGTGTAGGGGGTTCAGGATGGGGGCCACGCGTGTACACCCATGGCTGATTCATGTCAATATATGGCAAAACCACTACAATATTGTAAAGTAATTAGCCTCCAATTAAAATAAATAAATTAATTAAACAATTTTATATCAGCTTTCTTGACATTTAAATCTGACATCTTTGTTAATAAAAACAGCACCAAATTAAAAAAAAAAGAAATACCCATTCCATGAGTTATTTGATCAGTTAAGGCTTCATTAATGAGAAACTTTGGACAGACTTCTTGTTTAAGAAAATCATAATAATAAACATTAGTCCTAAATTAGATGATAATAAAATATTATAAAGTTATAAAAACGTTATGTACAAGATGAAATGTTTTAGGGTGAAATGGATTCATGTGATTGGATATTTCTGCTTATTTAAATTTTCTGATGGTCTAGGTGGGCAATTTCCAAATTTAACTGACATAGATTTTAGGAGATTATATGCTAAATCTTAAGTTGCTGAATTGAAGCTTTAAGTGTTTAGGCAAGTCTTTCCTCTTATCTTCACATTTACCTTTAATGGAGATCCAGGGGCACTTATCAGAATGATTAAATAAAAAGTGACATCAACATCAAATACTGGCAAGGATGCAGAAAGACTGAATTATTTATACATGGCTACTGGGATGGTAAAATGGTAGAATCACTCTGGAAGAGTTTGCTTTTTTAAAATACTAAGTATGTAACTACCAAACCACCCAGCAAATGCATCCTTGGGCATTTATCTCAGAGATATGAAGACTTCTAGTTCATGCCAAAAACCTTTACATGGATGGTGGTAGCAGCTTTATTTATAATAGCCTACCAATTGGAAACAACTCAGATATCTTTCAGTGAATGAATGGTTAAACACACTGAGATACATCCATGTCATGGCATGTTACTCAGCAATAAAAAGGAATGAAGTATCAAAATGCACAACATCCTGGAAGAATCTCCAGAGAATTTGTTGTTGCTTAGTTGCAAAGTTGTGTCCAACTTTGAGACCCCATGAACTGTAGCTCCTCAGGTTCCCGTCTATGGGATTTCTTAGGCAAGATTATTGGAGTGTGTTGCCATTTCCTTCTCCAGGGGATCTTACTGACCCAGGAATCGAACATGCGTCTTTCAGGAAGGAGGCCCCCAGAGAATTAAGCTGAGTGAAAAAAATAATTTTAATGGGTTATATATTATATGACCCAATTTATAGTTGTTGAAATGACAAAATTATGAAATGGAAAACAGTTGAGTATAGATTAGTATTTGGAAGATGCTAAGGGGAGATAGGGTAGGAGAGAGCTGGTTGTGGCTATGAAAGAGTAACATGGGAGATCTTTGTGGTGATCAACTGTTTTGTATCTTGACTGTTGGTGTCAGTATCCTGGTAGTGAACTTGTTACCACTGGGAAAAATTGAGTAAAGGATCAACTGTATCTGTCTGCATTGTTCCTTATAAATATCTATGAATTTACATTTACCTCAAAAAATTAAAGAAAAAGAGTAAGTGCTCTATAGAGTTTCTCTTAGGTCAATTCTTTTCATATTATATTTACCCACTCATGTCTTAAATCTTACAGATTGTTACCAGCAGAAAGCCACTGCTCCCTGCTTCCCATTAAAGACAACATCAATCATTGAAAAAGTCATTTATCAAAGGTTCTGGTATTCTTTGTTCATGCAAAAATTCAAGGAGCCATTAGTTCATGTTGTTTGAGCTGCAAAGATACCTATGCATCAGGTGGAATCTTAGATTTTAGAAGCAGTATATTTGAACTGCAGCTAAATGAATGGACAGATGGCTGTGGTTATTTTTCTTCCCTAGAATTTCTTTTATTCCGGCCCCAAAAAACCTTTCTGTCCAGTCATTAAAGTCTGAGAAGTCTGCCCATTGTTCAGTTCCTATCTGATTTAGATGGTCTAGGGATCAGCCCAGGGAACAGTAGGGGTGATATAATGAATCTTAGTGTGAATAAAATGTCTGGGACTTTTTGTATGTTTGTTTTTAAGGTTTAGAGTCTAATATTCACTCCCTAGTTACATTTTGTTATACTGTTAACTGTTATATCCTGGGGAGCCTCTTTGTGCTTATCCAGTTTTCTTATTCCCCCCACCCCATGCCATTCTGCCTGGCATCTTCTGGCCAATGGGTTATCATTTCTGTGGGTTTTCTAGTCTGAGCAGTCTCTTTAGGTATCTATCATTTTCCAAGTATCATATTTGAATATACTTAGTTCTACTTTTTTTGGTGTACATTATTTTGATCTTCCAGTAGACATCAACTTTATTGTTGTCTTTGCTGATCTTTGCAGTTGCCAGTTCCCTGGGGACTTTTAAACTTCACTATAATAGCTGCCAGTATTGAGAGGTAGCCTGGCATTAAAATGTCTCTTTAGAGAGCAGGACTCTTTGCTTGGCATACAAATCAAGTCTCTTTGTTATTTTACTGTAAAACCTTTTTGGGGAAGGTGTGAAGTAAAATAATTAACTATTGACATCTTTGATATATCAAGTGAGTAAAATGGGTTGGGTTTTGTGACATTCTGCTTTAATGATTTAATCAGTTGAGTTGTCAGTTTATAGAAAGTTGTTCTTCTGAATGTTGAGTTCCTTCATTTTCACATGGGGAGGTGAGAAGACCTGGAAAGAAACGTGGTGACCCTAAAGCCTGTCCTATAGAGAAGGCATCATAAGGAAATGTGATCAGGCAAGAGAAGTACATAGAGCATGAAGGCAGTATGGCTGGTGGCAAACTACACACTTGAGGAGCATTTTATATTTCTGTCCATTGTCAGAACAGATTCTGTTCTCCCCAGCTCACAATGTCATTCTCATCACAGGTTCCCAGTTTCTGTTTGATCTTGGGAGCATGAATTTATCCTTGATTACATCTGCAAAACTGGGGCAATAGCATTTTTATTGAGAAATTGTCATGCCAAGACTATTTTGAAGTAATGAGAAAGTGTACTTTTGTGCAGATGAAGCAAATAGGAATTGCATTTCATGTTTTAGTATGGTGAAAATTCACGTGGCCCCAACACACAAATCCCTTATATGTGGAATCTAAAAAGAAATGATACAAATGAATTTTTTACAAAAAAGAAATAGACTCAGAGACTTAGAGAAAGAACTTATGATTGTCAGGGGGAAGGAAGTTAGGGAGTTTGGGATGGACATACTGCTAAATTCCATGGACAGAGGAGCCTGGTGGGCTGCACTCCAAGGGGTTGCAAAGAGTCAAACACTACTGAATGACTGCGCGTGCACACACACACACACAAAACAAGGACCTGTATAGAACATGAAAGTTGTTCAATGCTATATGGCAGGCTGGTTGGGAGGGGAGTTTGGGGGAGAATGGATGCATATATATGTATTGCAGAGTCCCTTTGGTGTCCACCTGAAACTATCACAACATTGCTAATTGGGTATACCTTGTAATTATTTTTGCAGATTTGCTTTAATGGCAGTTTTTGAATCTGAAGTTGTTTTTAAATGATAGCTATTCCTTATACTTTATATTGGAAATTGCTGAATTTGACTGCTGGGAATACTCATGGAAAGTATATAATCCTTTTTTCTATTTTTAAAAATTTATTGGAATATAATTGCTTTACAATGTTGTGTTAGTTTTTGCTGTAGAGCAAAGTGAATCAACTACACGTATGCAGATATCTCCTCTTTTTTGGATTTCCTTCCCTTCTGGGTCACCACAGAACATTGAATAGAGTTCCCTGTGCTATACAGTAGATTCTCATTAGTTATCTGTTTCATGCATTGTAGTGTATATGTCAGTCTCAACATTGGTGTCCATATGTTTGTTCTCTATGTCTGTGTCTCTATTTCTGTGTTGCAAAAAATCTATATACAGCATGTATATATATACCATTTTCTAGATTCCACATGTATGTATTAATCCATGATGTTTTTCTCTTTCTGACTTTCTTCACTCTGTATGACAGTCCCTAGGTCTATCCATGACTCTGCAAATGGAACAATTTTATTCCTTTTTATGGCTGAGTAATATTCCATTGTATATATGTACCACATCTTTTTTTAAATTAAATTAATTAATTTATTTGAATTGGAGACTAATTACTTTACAATATTGTAATGGTTTTTGCCAAACATTGAAATGAATCAGCCACGGGTGCACATGTGTTCCCTATCTAGAACCCCTCCTTCCTCCCTCTCCATCCCATCCCCCAGGGTCATCCCAGTGCACCAGCCCTGAGCACCCTGTCTCATGCATCAAACCTGGACTGGTGATCCACTTCACATATGATAATAAACAAGTTTCAATGCTACCCTCTCAAATCATCCCACCCTTGCCTTCTCCCACAGAGTCTAAAAGACTGTTCTTTACATCTATGTCTCTTTTGCTGTCTCACATATAGGGTCATTGTTACCATCTTCCTAAATTCCATATATATGTGTTAGTATACTGTATTGTTTTTCTTTCTGACTTACTTCACTCTGTATAATAGGCTCCAGTTTCATCCACCTCATTAGAACTGATTCAAATGCATTCTTTTTAAGGGCTGAGTGATATTCCATTGTGTATATGTACCACACAGCTTTCTTATCCATTCATCTGCCGAAGGACATCTAGGTTGCTTCCATGTCCTGGCTATTGTAAACAGTGCTGCAATGAACACTGGGATACATGTGACCCTCTCAATTCTGGTTTCCTCAGTGTATATGCCCAGCAGTGGTATTGCTGGGTCGTATGGCAGTTCTATTTCCAGTTTTTTAAGGAATCTCCACACTGTTCTCCATAGTGACTGTACTAGTTTGCATTCCCACTGACAGTGTAAGAAGGTTCCCTTTTTCTCCGCACCCTCTCCAGCATTTGTTTGTAGACATTTTGATAGCAGCCATTCTGACTGGCATGAGATGGTACCTCATTGTGGTTTTGATTTGCATTTCTCTGATAATGAGTGATGCTGAGCATCTTTTCATGTGTTTGTTAGCCATCTGTATGTCTTCTTTGGAGAGATGTCTGTTTAGTTCTTTGGCCCATTTTTTGATTGGGTCATTTATTTTTCTGGAATTGAGCTGCAGGAGCTGCTTGTATATCTTTGAGATTAATTCTTTGTCAGTTGCTTTGTTTGCTGTTATTTTCTCCCATTTTGAAGACAGTCTTTTCACCTTGCTTATAGTTTCCTTCATTGTGCAAAAGCTTTTAAGTTTAATTAGGTCTCATTTTTTTTTTTTTTTTTTTGCTTTTATTTCCATTACTCTGGGAGGTGGCTCATAGAGGATTCTTCTGTGATTTATGTCAGAGAGTGTTTTGCTTATGTTTTTTCCTCTAGGAGTTTTACAGTTTCTGGTCTTACATTTAGATCTTTAATCCATTTTGAGTTTATTTTTGTGTATGGTGTTAGAAAGTGTTCTAGTTTCATTCTTTTACAAGTAGTTGACCAGTTTTCCCAGCACCACTTGTTGAAGAGATTGTCCTTTCTCCATTGTATATTCTTGCCTCCTTTGTCAAAGTGTCCATAGATGTGTGGATTTATCTCTGGGCTTTCTATTTTGTTCCGTTGATCTATATTTCTGTCTTTGTGCCAGTACCATACTGTCTTGATGACTGTAGCTTTGTAGTATAGTCTGAAGTCAGGCAGGTTGATTCCTCCAGCTTCATTCTTTCTCAAGATTGCTTTGGCTGTTCAAGGTTTTTTGTATTTCCATACAAATTGTGAAATTATTTGTTCTAGTTCTGTGAAAAATACTGTTGGTAGCTTGATAGGGATTGCATTGAATCTATAGATTGCTTTGGATCATATACTCATTTTCACTCTATTGATTCTTCTGATCCATGTACATGGTATATTTCTCCATCTATTTGTGTCATTTTTGATTTCTTTCATCAGTGTTTCATAGTTTTCTATATATAGGTCTTTTGTTTCTTTAGGTAGATTTATTCCTAAGTATTTTGTTCTTTTCGTTGCCGTGGTGAATGAAATTGTTTCCTTAATTTCTCTTTCTGTTTTCTCATTGTTAGTGTATAGGAATGCAAGGGATTTCTGTGTGTTAATTTTATATCCTGCAACTTTACTATATTCATTGATTAGCTCTAGTAATTTTCTGGTGGAGTGTTTAGGGTTTTCTCTGTAGAGGATCATGTCATCTGCAAACAGTAAAAGTTTTACTTCTTCTTTTCCAATCTGGATTCCTTTTATTTCTTTTTCTTCTCTGATTGCTGTGGCTAAAACTTCCAAAACGATGTTGAATAGTAGTTGTGAGAGTGGGCACCCTTGTCTTGTTCCTGACTTTAGGGGAAATGCTTTCAGTTTTTCACCATTGAGGATGATGTTTGCTGTGGGTTTATCATACATGGCTTTTATTATGTTGAGGTATGTTCCTTCTATTCCTGCTTTCTGGAGGGTTTCTATCATAAATGGATGTTGATTTTGTCAAGGCTTTCTCTGCATCTATTGAGATAATCATATGGTTTTTATCTTTCAATTTGTTAATGTGGTGCATCACATTGATTGATTTGTGAATATTGAAGAATCCTTGCATCCCTGGGATAAAGCCCACTTGGTCATAATGTGTGATCTTTTTAAGTTGTTGTTGGATTCTGTTTGCTAGAATTTTGTTAAGGAATTTTGCCTCTATGTTCATCAGTGATATTGGCCTGTAGTTCTCTTTTCTTGTGGCATCTTTGTCTGGTTTTGGTATTAGGGTGATGGTGGTCTCATAGAATGAGTTTGGAAGTTTACCTTCCTCTGCAATTTTCTGGAAGAGTTTGAGTAAGATAGGTGTTAGTTCTTCTTTAAATTTTTGGTAGAATTCAGCTGTGAAGCCATCTGGTCCTGGGCTTTTGTTTGCTGGAAGATTTCTGATTACAGTTTCTATTTCCATGCTTGTGATGGGTCTGTTAAGATTTTCTATTTCTTCCTGGTTCAGTTTTGGAAAGTTATACTTTTCTAAGAATTTGTCCATTTCTTCCAAGTTGTCCATATTATTGGCATATAGTTGCTGATAGTAGTCTCTTATGATCCTTTGTATTTCAGTGTTGTCTGTTGTGATTTCTCCACTTTCATTTCTAATTTTGTTGATTTGATTCTTCTCCCTTTTTTCTTGATGAGTCAGGCTATTGGTTTGTCTATTTTATTTATCTTCTCAAAGAACCAGCTTTTAGCTTTGTTGATTTTTGCTATTGTTTTCTTTGTTTCTTTTTCATTTATTTCTGCCCTAATTTTTATGATTTCTTTCCTTCTACTAACCCTGGGGTTCTTCATTTCTTCCTTTTCTAGTTGCTCTAGGTGTTCAGTTCAGTTCAGTTCAGTCACTCAGTCGTGTCTGACTCTTTGTGACCCCATGAATCGCAGCACGCCAGGCCTCCCTGTCCATCACTAACTCCCAGAGTTTACTCAAACTTATGTCCATCGAGTTGGTGATGCCATCCAGCCATCTCATCCTCTGTTGTCCCCTTCTCCTCCTGCCCCCAATCCCTCCCAGCATCAGGGTCTTTTCCAATGAGTCAACTCTTCACATGAGGTGGCCAAAGTATTGGAGTTTCAGCTTCAGCATCAGTCCTTCCAGTGAAGACCCAGGACTGATCTCCTTTAGGATGGAATGGATGGATCTCCTTGCAGTCCAAGGGACTCTCAAGAGTCTTCTCCAACACCACAGTTCAAAAGCATCAATTTTTCAGTGCTCAGCTTTCTTCACAGTCCAACTCTCACATCCATACATGACCACTGGAAAAACTTTTCTCTTGTTTCTAGAGATAAGTTTGTATTACTATGAACCATCCCCTTAGCACTGCTTTTACTGAGTCCCATAGGTTTTGGGTTGTTGTGTTTTCATTTTCATTCATTTCTGTGCATATTTTGATTTCTTCTGTGATTTGCTGGTTATTCAGAAGCATGTTGTTTAGCCTCCATATGTTGGAATTTTTAATAGTTTTTTCCCTGTAATTGACATCTAATCTTACTGCATTGTGATCAGAAAAGATGCTCAGAATAATTTCAATTTTTAAAAATTTACCAAGGCTAGATTTATGTCCCAGGATGTGATCTAACCTGGAGAAGGTTCCATGTGCAGTTGAGAAAAAGGTGAACTTCATTGTTTTGGGGTGAAATGTCCTATAGAAATCAATTAGGTCTAACTGGTCCATTGTATCATTTAAAGTTTGTGTTTCCTTGCTAATTTTCTGTTTAGTTGATCTATCCATAGATGTGAATGAGGTATTAAAGCCTCCCACTATTTTTGTGTTACTGTTAATTTCCCCTTTTATATTTGTTAGCATTTGCCTTACGTATTGCAGTGCTCCTATGTTGGGTGCATATATATTTATAATTGTTATATCTTCTTCTTGGATTGATCCTTTGATCATTATGTAGTGTCCTTCTTTGTCTCTTTTCATGGCCTTTATTGCAAAGTCTATTTTATCTGGTATGAGTATTGCTACTCCTGCTTTCTTTTGGTCTCCATTTGTGTGATATATCTTTTTCCAACCCTTCACTTTCAGTCTGTATGTGTCCCTTGTTTTGAGGTGGGTCTCTTATAGACAGCATATTTAGGGGTCTTGTTTTTGTATCTCTTCGGCCAGTCTTTGTCTTTTGGTTGGGACATTCAACCCATTTACATTTAAGGTAATTATTGATAAAAAGGTCCCGTTGCCATTTGCTTTGTTGTTTTGGGTTTGCGTTCGTACAGTCTTTCTGTGTTTCCTGTCTAGAGAAGATCCTTTAGCATTTGTTGGAGAGCTGGTTTGGTGGTGCTGAATTCTCTCAGCTTTTGTTTGTCTGTAAAGCTTTTGATTTCTCCTTCATATTTGAATGAGATCCTTGCTTGGTACAGTAATCTGGGTTGTAAGTTTTTCTCTTTCATCACTTTAAGTATGTCCTGCCATTCCCTTCTGGCCTGAAGAGTTTCTGTTGAAAGATCAGCTGTTATCCTTATGGGAATCCCCTTGGGTGTTATTTGTTGTTTTCCCCTTGCTGTTTTTAATATTTGTTCTTTGTGTTTGATCTTCATTAATTTGATTAATATGTGTCTTGGGGTGTTTTACCTTGAGTTTATCCTGTTTGGGACTCTGGGTTTCTTGGACTTGGGTGGCTATTTCCTTCCCCATTTTAGGGAAGCTTTCAACTATTATCTCCTCAAGTATTTTCTCATGGCCTTTCTTTTTGTCTTCTTCTGGGACTCCTATGATTCAAATGTTAAGTGTTTGACATTGTCCCAGAGGTCTCTGAGGTTGTCCTCATTTCTTTTAATTCTTTTTTCTTTTTTCCTCTCTGCTTCATTTATTTCCACCATTCTATCTTCCACTTCACTTATCCTATCTTCTGCCTCAGTTATTCTACTGTTGGTTCCCTCCAGAGTGTTTTTGATCTCAGTTATTGCTTTATTCATTATTGATTGACTCTTTTTTATTTCTTCTAGGACCTTGTTAAACATTTCTTGCATCTTCTCAATTCTTGTCTCCAGACAATTTATCTGTAACTCCATTTTGTTTTCAAGATTTTGAATCATTTTTACTATTATTATTCTGAATTTTTTTTCAGGTAGACTCCCTATCTCCTCCTCTTTTGTTTGGTTTGGTGGGCATTTATCATGTTCCTTTACCTGCTGAATATTTCTCTACCTTTTCATCTTGTTTAGATTGCTGTGTTTGGGGTGGCCTTTCTGTAGGCTGGAAGTTTGTGATTCCTTTTATTGTGGAGGTTGCTGCCTGTGGATGGGGTTGGACGGGTGACTTGTCAAGGTTTCCTGATTAGGGAAGCTTCTTTCAGTGTTCTGGTGGGTGGAGCTGGATCTCTTCTCTCTGGAGTGCAATGATGTGTCCAGTAGTGAGTTTTGAGGTGTCTATGGGTTTGGTGTGAGTTTGGGCTGCCTGTATATTAATACTCAGGGCTATGTTCCTGCGTTGCTGGAGAATTAGCATGGTATGTCTTTCTCTGGAACTTGTTGGCTCTATGATGTTTTTCTCTTTCTGACTTTCTTCACTCTGTGTGAGTCACTAGATCTATCCACGACTCTGCAAATGGCACAATTTTATTCCTTTTTATGGCTGAGTAATATTCTATTGTATATATGTACCACATCTTCTTTATCCATTCCTCACTGATGGACATTTAGGTTGCTTCCGTGTCTTCAGGTGGCACTAGTGATAAAGAACCTGCCCCCCAATGAAAGAGATGTAAGAGAGGTGGGTTCGATTCCTGAGTCTGAAAGATACCCTGGAGGAGGGCATGGCAACCCACTCCAGTATTCTTGCCTGGAGAATCTCATGGACAGAGGAGCCTGGCAGGCTACAGTCCATAGAGTCACAAGGGTTGAACTCAACTGAAGCTACTTAGTTCATATGCACACACATGTCCTTGCAAATAGTGCTGCTGTGAAGATTGGGGTGCATGTATCTTTTTGAATTATGATTTTCCCTGGGTTTATGCCCAGGAATGAGATTGCTAAGTCATATGGTATTTCTTCCTCTATGTCTTTAAATATTCAACAATTTAGTAGCATTCTAATAGGGCATTGAATTGTTTTTCTCTGGGTATATGTGCAGGAGTAGGATTGCTGGATCATATGGTAGTTCTAGTTTCTGCTTTTTAGGAATCTCCAAACTGTTCTCCATAGTGGCTGTATCAATTTACATTCCCACCAACAGTGCAAAAGCATTCCCTTTTCTCCATACTCTCTCCAGTGTTTTTTATTTTATTGATGGCCATGCTGATTGGTGTGAGCTGACACTGAATTGTAGTTTTGATTTGCACTTCTTTAATAGTTAGTGATGTTGAGCATCTTCTCATGTGTTTGTGAGCCATCTGTATGTCTTCTTCAGAGAAATGTCTATTTAGGTCTTCCACCCCCCCCCTTTTTTTTTTGATTGGGTTGCTTGTCTTTTTGATATGGAGCTGCATGAGCTGTTTGTATATTTTAGAGATTAATCCCTTGTCAGTTGCTTCATTTGCAAATATTTTCTCTGATTCTGAGGGTTGTCTTTTCATCTTGTTTATGGTTTCCTTTGCCGGGCAAAAGCTTTTAAGTTTAATTAGGTCCCATTTGTTTATTTTTGTTTGTATTTTAATTACTCCAGGAGATGGGCCAAAAAAGATCTTGCTGTGATTTATGTCAAAGAGTTTTCTGCCCATGTTTTCCTCTAAGAGTTTTATGTGTCTTAAGTATCTAGCCTTACATTTAGGTCTTTGGTCCATTTCGAGTTTATTTTTGTGTATGGTGTTATGGAGTGTTCTACTTTCATTCTTTTACATATAGCTTTTCAGTTTTTCCCAGCTTATTGAAAAGACTGGGAAGCTTTGAGATTTGACTGTTAGGGCAATTGGTATGAATGCCTATTGGCAGCTGGTTGTTAAATCAAATTATTATATCTAGAAAGGCAGTGGATTAAGCTAGGTTGGATGTTAGCTTCAGCTAACTTTCTCAGGAAAAGGTCACTTACCTGATAACATTCCAGGTTGTCCAGGGTTGACTCATGGAGCATGAGTCCTATCACTCATTCTGTAGGCCATGTTGTTCCTTGACAGGGATACTGGCAGGTAGAGCTATGTGAAAGGACCATGATATACTCTGTCTTTGTGTACAGAGTCTCATAGCAGTGTAAATTGTTTATTTGTTTGAAAATAATAGTCTCCATGAATATACCTTAGGTGCACCCTAAGGTATTAGAGTTGCAAAACTCAGTTTCATAAAAATAATATAACCTTATGAGGTTGGGTATTTTCTCATTCTCATTAGTGAAACTAGTTTTTCCATCATCACACAATTAGTAAGCCAGAATTTGAGCTTATGCTTCTAATTCCATAACCTACACATTGGTTTTTTCTTTATGTAATATAGCATCTTTGAGTCTGGGTTAATATTTCTTCTATTCTTTCAATAGACATTTTTCGAGTACCTGCAATCTCTTAGGTACTATGCTGGATCCTGCAGATAAAAATTAATGAACATGATTCCTATAGTGGAGATGCTCCTATTTAATTGTGATAGAAATTAGGAATACTGTAAAAAATGATAAAATGTGAAGCTAACTATCCATTGTGATAGAAAATTGGAACAGGCACCATGAAATCAGGTACATGATATTCCTGGAGAGAATAATTGTTGTTGTTAAGTTGCTAAGTTGTGTCTGACCCTTTGCGAGCCCATGGACTGCAGCATGCCATGCCTGCCTGTCCCTCACCATCTCCTGGAGTTTGTCCAAGTTCATGTCCATTGCATTGGTGATGCCATACAACCTGCTCATCCTCTGCTATCCTCTTCTGCTTTTGCCTTCAGTCTTTCCCAGCGTTAGGGTCGGTGAACAGCTGACTCATTGGAAAAGACCCTGATGTTGGAGAGAATAATAGGAGAATTTGTTTTTATCAGGGATGTGGTCCCTTAGAGAGGAGAGCTGGAGAGTACCTAGGCATTAATCGGGTAAATGTTAAGGTGGTAGAGGCAAAACCCTGGCATCAGATCAGTCATTGAAATTCCAGGAACTGAAGGGAAGGCCAGAGTGATCTCAGGGGTGAAGAGGAGGGAGAGAGCCCATGGAAGTAAGATTCTAGATGAGGCCTGAAAGACAGTAAGAGGCCAGACAAGCAAAGTCTTTGGGTCCTAAAAAGTATCTTTAATCCTAGAGGTAAAGGAAAGTCACTGAAAATATATGAGTGACAAAGTCAGATTTTTTTTTTTAATCTAAACAGCTCTTTTCATCTCATGCAGACAGGATTGGCAGACAGCCAAAGTGTGCTTGGGGAAGACCAGCAGGAAACTGTAGAGCTTACAAGGCCAGATATGACAAAGCGTGGATTAAGTGATGATGTGAAGATGGAGCGTGGAGGAGGGGTTAAGTGGTTATGAGGTAAAAATCAGTGATGGACTGAATATGGTGTCAGGAGAAGAAAAGCAAGTTGGATAATTGATGGCAGCATTCACTGTGATAGAGGCCCTGCAAGCAGATCTGATTTGGGAGGCAGATTTCAAGTTCAATTTTGAACATGTTGGGTTTGGGGTTACTTTGAGAGAGAGAAGCAGAAACAATAAATTGACATTTAAACCTATTATTTTGTAGCCTAGAGGAGAGGCCAGGGCTGAAAATATACCTTTGTGTATTATAAGTATGGAGGTGTTTAATGACATCATGACCATGGGCGCCATTGTTTAGGGAGTTAGTAAGGAGTGATAAGAAAGCAGAGCCTTGAACCATGCCTTGAAGAACTTCATTTCACAGCTGTTTGAAGGAAGATCAACTTACAGAGGGTGTAAGAGTATCACAAAAGATAGGAGTGAAACCATTAGCATCATGAAAACAAAGGGAAGATATACTTTGCTGAAGATGGAGTGACCAGCGATGTCAAGTAATACGGATTTTAAAAAGTTTTTTGGAGTTATTGACATGATATTCATTGGTGATCTTAGCAAGAGTTATTTTTTTGTGAAGGATATGGAAAAAGACAGATAAGAGCAGGGTGAAGAGTGAGTTAGGGCTGTGAAACTGGCCTCAATCAAAATAGACAAGTCTTACAGAAAGAGAATAGCAAATAGAATATGTCGTGTTGGGGAAAGGTTTTTTGTATAAAATGAGAGAGACTTGAATATGTTTAAAAGTCATTGGTGAAAAGTTAATTGATAGGGAGTGGGCAGTCATTTAGACGAGAAAAAGGATCATGGGAGAAGGGGAATAGGCAGGAAAGGATTTTCAGAGATGCCTGTGTTTGCATTCTTGGTATGAAGAAGATAAAGGAGTTCCCCACCTAGGATTTTTGTTTTCCTGTAAAGCACGACAGAGGATGAGATGGCTGGATGGCATCACCGACTCGATGGACATGAGTTTGAGTAAACTCCGGGAGTTGGTGATGGACAGGGAGGCCTGGCGTGCTGCGATTCACGAGGTCGCAAAGAGTCGGACGCGACTGAACTGAACTGAAAGCACGACACAGTATCTTTGTCTATGAGGGAACAGGAAGATTGAGGAGGGCTGAGGGAACTTGAAATATGGTAGTTGTGGTGAAGAGTGTGTGGGAGTCGTTTTGAGTAAGTAGTGGGATTCCTGGTCAATATCAAGGGTTCATTCTCCAGAAACTTCAGAATATTCATCTTATGCTGTTAAGTACAAAAAAAAAAAAAAAAAACAATCCACGCTATATCCATGTTTTGTGAAAAACCCATGCTAACAACATCTATATAAGTAAGAGGAAAGTATTTGAGAAAGGTGGGAAGGATTTTTTTTAAAGTGATTGATTTTCAGACTGTTTTGGGAGACTGGAAGGAAAATATTCATTTGAACATAAAAATGTAAATTTTTTTTTTTTTTAAAAATGTAAATTTTAAAGAATCTCTGAATGTGTGTATACTTATTAAATGAACCAGCTGAAGGGAAAAAGTTTCTTTTTCACATGAGAAAAATTGACCAGTTTATCTTGTTTAAGCATTGAGGCCTGGGTTGAATTAAACATTAGAGATTATTTTAAAAGGATATCAGGGTTTGCATAAAACTGTGCACTAAGGTGGCTGGATTTTTATTTTTGCTGTTGATCAAGGATGTTAGGTCTTTGCAACTTCCCTATCCATTCAAGAAGATGAACAGATGTTTCTATGAATGTGAAACTAAGCAAATCCAGCCTCCTTTTCTAAATGGTTTTTGGCTGAGGAATACAAGGGACAAACACCTGGAGATTAGAAACATGTCTCTCATCAGTAGAAATGCTTCTTTTTAATGAGTTGGCCTCAGTTGGCTAACAGAAATTGCCTAAGTGTGAAGCTTTTCATTTCTTGTGTGTAGAGTACACGACCACATATGTTGGTGGGAGCACAGGAGCATATACAAAAGGAATTTTTTCCCCTCTTGAACAATTCTTGTTTGGCTAGGGAGGGAAAGTATTCATACAAAAGTTACAAAAGAGACCTTCAGTAACTTCACAAATTCAGGTGTTTAAGGAGATGGGCAAAGGCTCAGAGTAAGACAAGGAAGAGATAGCAGAAAGACCTCATAAAGGAAGATTTGGGAATAAAGATATCAGAGATTTAGCTAGATTAAGGCTCAGATCTATTAACTGCTTCTAATGCACAAGCACTCTCAGGAGATTCCCATGGAGAATCACGTGGGAGATTTTAAGGGCCAGCCTGAGAGTGACGTGTATCCCTTCTGTCCCATAGCACTGGCCAGAAGTCAATCACACTGCCCAATGTAACTGCAATAGTGGCTGGGAAGTATACGGGCATCCCAGGAAATATTGTGGGTTTGGTTCCAGACCATGACAATAAAGCAAGTATTGCAATAAAGTGAGTCAAATACGTTTTTAGTTTCTCACTGCATATTATGGTTATATTATCTATTAAGTGTGTGAGAGTATTATGTCTAAAATCAACCCCCAATGTATACATCTTAATTTAAAAAATGCATGCCTGTGTGCTAAGTCACTTCAGTCATGTCCAACTCTTCACGACCCCAACTCTATAGCCCGCCAGGCTTGTCTGTCCTTGGGATTTCCCAGGCGCGAATACTGGAGTGGGTTGCCATTTTCTTCCCCAGGGGATCTTCCTGACCCAGGGATTGAACCTGTGTCTCTCAAGTGTCGGGCATTTGTAGGCAGGTTCTTTACCACTGCTGTCATCTGAGAAGTCCCAATGAAAAAAATACCTTTCTGCTAAAAAATGCTAATCGACACCTGAGCCTTCAGTGAATCATAATCTTTTTGCTGATGGAGGGTCTTGCCTCAGTGATGATGGCTGCTGATTGATCAGGGTGGTGGTTGCTCAAGGTTGGGGTGGCTGTGCCAATTCTTTAAAATAAGACAGCGAAGTTTTCCCAGTGATTGACTCTTCCCTTCACAAAAGTTTTCTATGTAGCATGTAATATGGTTTGATAGCATTTCACCTTTTGGTGTCAATCCTCTCAAACCCTGCTGTGGCTTTATCAACCAAATTTATTTAACATCCTAAATCTTTTGTTGTAATTTCAACAATCTCCACCAGTAGTAGATTATATCTCAAGAAACCAGTTTTTTTGCTGATCAATAAGAAGCAGTTCCTCATCTCTTATAGTTCTATCACAAGACTGTGAAATTTAGTCACATCTTTAGGGTCCACTGCTAATTCTAGTTCTTTTGATGTTTTTACCACATCTGTAGTTACCTCCCTCACTGAAGTCTTGAACCCCCCCAAGTCATCACATAAGATTGAGATCAGCTTCTTCCAAACTCCTGTTAATATTGATATTTTTACCTCTTCCCATGAATGATGAAATGTTTTTATTGGCATCTAGAATGGTGAATCCTTTCCAGGAGGTTTTCTATTTACTTTGTCCACATACATCAAAGGAATCACTACCTATGGCAGTTATGGCCTCACAAAATGGTTATCTTAAATAAGATCTGAAAATGAAAATTTCTTCTTGATCCATGGGATGCAGAATGAATGTTGTATTTGCAGGCAAAAAAACAACATTAATCTTGTTATACATCTCCATCAGAGCTCTTGGTTGACAAGGAGCTCTGTGAGTAAGCAGTAATATTTTGAAAGAAGTCTTTTTTTTTTTTTTCCCGAGCAGTTGGTCTCAACAGTAGGCTTATAATAGTCAGTAAACCACTTTTTCAACAGATAGGCTGTCATCCAGGCTTTGTATTTCCATTTATAGAGCAAAGAGTAGATTTAGCATAATTCTAAAGAGGCCTAGGATTTGCAGAATGGTAAATGAGTATTGACTTCAACTTAAAGTCACCAGCTGTATTAACCCCTAACAAGAGAGTCAACTTATCCCTTTTAGCTTTGTAGCCAGGCATTGATTTCTCTTCTCTAGCTATGAAAGTCCTAGATGGCATCTTCTAATAAAAGGCTGTTTCATCTCCATTGAAAATCTGTTCTTTAGTGTAGCCATCTCCATCCACTATCTTAACTAGATCTGGACTACTTGCTGCAGCTTCTACATCAACATTTGCTGCTTCACCTGGCACTTTTCTGTTAAGTAGATAGCTTCTTTCTGAAATGCTGTGACCAGCCTCTGCTAGCTTGAAAGTTTTCTTCTTCAGCTTCCTCACCTCTCTCAGCTTTCTTGGAATTAAAGAGAGTTAGGGCCTTGCTCTAGACTAGACTTCAGTTTGAGGGAATGTTTTGGCTGATGCGGTTTTCTATCCAAGCCACTAAAACTTTCTCCATATCACCAATAAGTGTTTTACTTCCTTATTATTTGTGTGTTCACTGGAGTAGCAATTTTAATTTCCTTCCAGAACATTTCCTATGCATGCATAGCTTTTGTTTGCCTCAAAAGCTCTAACTTTCAGTCTATTTCAGCTTTCCACACAGCTTCCTCCCTGAACTCAGTCATTTCTAGTTTTTGATTTAAAGAGAAAGATATGCAACTCTTCCTTTCACTTGAACACTTAGAAACCACTGTAGTATTAACTGGCCTAATTTCAATATTGTGTCTCTCAATAGGGAGACCTGGGAAGAAGGAGAGATCCAGGGGTGCGGCCAGTCAATGGAGTTGAAATGTGTGCAACATTTATAGATTAAGTTCACTGTCTTATGTGGGTGAAGTTAAGTTCACTGTCTTTGTGGGACCTCAAAACAATTGCAAGAGTAATATCAAAGGTTATTGATCAGATATCACTACAACAAATATAATAGTAATGAAAAAGTTTGAAATATTGTGAGAATTGCCAAAAGGTGACATAGAGACAGGAAGTGAGCCAATGCTCTTGGAAAAATGGCACCAATAGGTTTGCTTGACACAGCATTGACACAAGCCTTCTATTTGAAAAAATACAGTACCTGAGATACACAATAAAATGAGGTGTGCCCACAGTTGAGCTGTGTGCCTGAGAAGATGTAGGTTTGTTTAGCATCTAACCAGTCTCTGCTATGTGCCCATTGGAGCATCATAGAAGAAATTTCAATCCCTCTTCCTCAGTCATAGACTCTTTAGACTTCCTCCCTCGGGGGAGATACCTGATCAGTTCTACCAGGAATCATTCATATGTGACTGTTCCCAAATCTTCTACCACCTGGCCATTATTTTTTAGCAGACATTCTTGGTTTTTATTTTTCTTCTTGAAATGAGATGTTCACAGTAAAATGTAATTCTCTGGATGTTCAGTTCAGTTCAGTCACTCAGTCGTATCTGACTCTTTGTGACCCCATGGACCACAGCACGCCAGGCCTCCCTGTCCATCACCAACTTCCGAAGTCCACCCAAACTCATGTCCATTAAGTCGGTGATGCCATCCAACCATCTCCTCTGTCATCCCCGTCTCCTGCCCTCACTCTTTCCCAGTATCAGTGTTTTTTCCAGTGAGTCAACTCTTCACATCAGGTGGCCAAATTATTGGAGTTTCAGTTTCAACATCAGTCCTTCCAATGAACATTCTGGACTGATCTCCTTTAGAATGGACTTGTTGGATCTCCTGCCATCCAAGGGACTCTCAAGAGTCTTCTCCAACACCACAGTTCAAAAGCATCAATTTTTCGGTGCTCAGCTTTCTTTATAGTCCAGCTCTCACATCCATATGTGACTACTGGAAAAACCATAGCCTTGACTAGACAGACCTTTGTTGGCAAAGTAATGTCTCTTCTTTTTAATATGCTGTCTAGGTTGGTCATAAATTTCCTTCCAAGGAGTAAGTGTCTTTTAATTTCATGGCTGCAATCACCATCTGCTGTGATTTTGAAGCCCAAGAAAATAGTCAGCCGCTGTTTCCACTGTTTCCCATCTATTTGCCATGAAGTGACAGGACCGGATGCCATGATCTTAGTTTTCTGAGTGTTGAGCTTTAAGCCAACTTTTTCACTCTCCTCTTTCACTTTCATCAGGAGGCTCTTTAGTTCTTTTTCACTTTCTGCCATAAGGGTGGTGTCATCTGCATATCTGAGGTTATTGATATTTCTCCTGGCAATCTTGATTCCAGCTTGTGCTTCCTCCTGTCCAACATTTCTTATGATGTACTCTGCATTTAAGTTAAATAAGCAGGGTGACAATATATAGCCTTGATGTACTCCTTTTCCTATTTGGAACCAGTCTGTTGTTCCACGTCCAGTTTTAACTGTTGCTTCCTGACCGGCATATAGGTTTCTCAAGAGGCAGGTCAGGTGGTCTGGTCTTCCCATCTCTTTCAGAATTTTCCACAGTTTATTGTGATCCACACAGTCAAAGGCTTTGGCATAGTGAATAAAGCAGAAATAGATGTTTTTCTGGAACTCTCTTGCTTTTTTGATGACCCAGCGGATGTTGGCAATTTGATCTCTGGTTCCTCTGCCTTTTCTAAATCCAGCTTGAACATCTGGAAGTTCACGGCTCACGTATTGCTGAAGCCTGTCTTGGAGAATTTTGAGTATTACTTTACTAATGTGTTAGATGAGTGCAATTGTGCAGTCGCTTGAGCAATCTTTGGCATTGCCTTTCTTTGGGATTGGAATGAAAATTCTCTGGATGGGATTCCCCCAAATGCTGGTAAAGTAGGATTATTTTGTTTGATTTCATAACTATAAGGCCAAAGAGAGGGTCAGTGTTGGGAAGACTTCCCATTGAGAGGCAGATAATGGAATCCCACAAAGAAGATCATTTGAAGGATGAAAGGGGTTGCTAGGATGCCATTTCTATAGGGCAGCTGTATCAAGCATTTGTGGTTATAGATTATTCTTACCTACTTTTCAATGAAGAAAATAAGTACATGTACACACAAATTAACCAGTTCATTTCTATAAAGTTTAAAGTGAACTCAAGAAGAAAGAAATGCTTTCAAATATTATTACATTTGTGTTAGATTTTGGATTTAAATGAGGAAGAAACACCAAGAATTTCTATATTTAAAATCTTTTTATTGCAATGTTACCCAGTCCACTGGTCCTAAAGTGTTGCATTCAATGATCTAGCCAGTAATGAACATGCTTAAATGATGTGTAAGTGAGTTAGCATTGTTTTGTGGAACTAAAAGTTGTCCCCTTACATTGTCACATCAATTAGATAAGAAACTATTGATGTCTTGCCATTTCAACATATCCCAGTGGCCTGAGTCCCAGATGTCTACATCTAGTGACCCTTGAAGAGAGAAATAATGTATCTTTTCTTTCTTTCTTTTTTCTTTTCTTTTGCAGTAGTTGTGCTTTCACTATTCTCTACTGAGAAATATTATAACCTAAGGCAAGTACTCATTCTTATCAGAGGAAGGAATTTATTAAAAACAATCTATGTCTAAATTCTCAGAAGAGAGAAAACCTATGGATCTCTCTGTATAATCTACCAATCTGCTTACCTATTTCAAATATTTTTTCCTAAATTGAGTTTGTAATATCAAGGTTTCAGGGTACAGGATTTTGTTTGTTCAGTGGTTTATGGCTAGACTTGTGAACAGTGACTACCAGGCTTCTATTTTTCCATAAATGTGGTTGCTCTTGGGTGTTGGCATTGTAGAAAACAGAATTCATTAAAATTATCATTCAAATTTAGTTCCTGTTACAATTCCTGTTTCTTCTTGTCACCAGGTTGTCTCTAAGGAGAAAGATGCCAGAGGAGGGGCAAAAACATTTGTACATAACATAAACACTAATACACAAACACTGATTTGTGTATCAGTGTCTTTTTTTCTTGGTTCTCCCCTATAAGATTTAAGTGATACTAACAGATTTTCAAGGGGCACTTTAGAATAAACAAAACAGTGAGTATCTAGGCAGAAAGCCATAAACTTTTAGGTCTCAATATGTTTATAACACATATGAAGACAGAAATACAGAAACAATGTAAATAACTATATTCTGCTTGGTTATTATCTGTCAAGTTATTATTTTTCAGGGAAGAGTTTAACCATAAATGCACCATTGAGAGGAAGAACAGTAGAATATTGAGGGCAAATGGTGATAGTGGTGGGGTATCTTTGTTACCTAGGAAAAAACACTGAGAATCTAGGGGAACTTTCAATTTTGAATCCCTGTGCTCTGTCACAGGGCATTTGTTTTGCTGATGGAATACTCTTTGGGTATCCGGGAGAAAAATGATTGTAAAGACTACAGATGTAATTTTCTTCTTTGGCTTTTCCCATAATACCATAAATATGAACCATGCGGAGCTAGGGTGTAACATTCATTGAAAAATATCCTAAACTGCACTTTGAACACATCGTGGCCTCTATGGCATCATTTAGAAACTCAAGCCTTTGTGGGGTTTCTGACTTTTCTTTTTTTTTTTTCTTTTTTTCTTTTAAATATGGAACGCTTCACGAATCTGCGTGTCATCCTTGCGCAGGGGCCATGCTAATCTTCTCTGTATCGTTCCAATTTTAGTATATGTGCTGCCGAAGCGAGCACTGACTTTTCTATCTATATGATGGATTGGTAATCTTATAATAGCATTAGTTTTGTGACCAGTTACCAAAGATTTGTTATTTTAGAAAATTGGGCTATCGTTAAACGTCTACAGCAAGATTAAAAACAGCCCAGAAAAGTGTGCGATAGGATAGTTTAGAAACCTCCTCTCCTGGATATTTGGTACTATGGAATTCAACAAGGAATGTTGGACACTTCTCAAAATAAAAGTAATTTAAATTCAGTCTTACAAAAGGTTATGTTATAGAATATATTGAAAAAAAGGTTAGTTGGAAAGTCAAACATGTTAAAATTTGGCATTTACCAGGCTTTTGGATATAAAAGTGCTCCTCATATGTCAGGGCAAAATTTATATTCTCTTTTCCTCAATAGCATTTTATGAGATTAAATTTTCCTGTTCTACATAAATAGAATAGAAACATCTCTCTTTGTAAGTGTCATGAAAATAAGAAATGGCCTCTGTACAAAAAGATTCTTAAAAATTTCTCCTTGCTATATCATTTTGGTTAATTTAGGGGGCATAATTTGTGGGGACATTATGATTGTTTTTCTTTTAAAAATTTTTTATTGTTATTTTAATTGGAGAATAATTGCATTACAATGTTGTGTTGGTTTCTGCAGGGCAAATCAGCCATAACTATATATATATATATATCACCTCCCTACTGAGCCCCGTTCCAGCCCCTCATCCCACCCCTCTAGCTTGTCAGAGAACACCAAGCTGACTCCCCCCTTGCAACACAGCGGCTTCCCACTAGCCATCTATTTCACCCATGGTAGTGTATATATGTCAATGCTGCTTTCTCAATCCATCCCACCCTCTCTTTCCCCTGCTGTGTCAACAAGTCCAAAGAGAATTTTCTCTTTTCTACTTTACTGACACAGGTCTATCTAGTCAAAGTTATGTTTTTTTCAGTAGTCATGTATGGATGTGAGAGTTGGACCATAAGAAAGCTGAGGGCCATAGAATTGATGCTTTTGAACTGTGGTGTTGGAGGAGAAGATTCTTGAGAGTCCCTTGGACTGCAAGGAGATCCAACCAGTCCATCCTAAAGGAGATCAGTCCTGAATATTCATTGAAAGGACTGATGCTGAAGTTGAAGCTCCAATACTTTGGCCACCTGATGCGAAGAACTGACTCATTGGAAAAGACCCTGATACTGGGCAAGATTGAAGGCAGGAGAAGAAGGGGACGATAGAGGATGAGATGGTTGGATGGCATCACGACTCTATGGACATGAGTTTGAGCAAGTTCTGGGAATTGGTGATGGACAGGGAGGCCTGGCATGCTGCAGTCCATGGGGTTGCAGAGTTGGACATGACTGAATGACTGAACTGAACCAAAGCTAGTGCGATCCTGAAAATAGTGGAAGTGTTAGTCGCTCAGTCGTGTCCAACTCTTTGTGACCCCATGGATTGTAACCTGCTGGGCTCCTCTGTCCATGGAATTTTCCAGGGAAGAATACTGGAGTGGATAGCCATTCCTTTCCTTAGGGGATCTTACTGACCCAGGGATTGAACCCAGGTCTCCTGCATTGCAGGCAGATTGTTTTACCATCTGAGCCATTGAGGGAGCCCAGGGTGATGCTGAGACAGTGGCAAATGAAGCATGAGGAGGAAGGAAAATGATGGACTAGTAAATGCAGACAGAGTTGATGCACATCCATAGTTCCAGTAGCATGATTGATGAGCTGCTTAATTTCAAATGGTTTGTCTTGCTGAATTTGGAGTCTAGCCTCTGGCACTTAGCCTCTTCCTTTGTGACTTGAGTATTTTCTGGGCGTGTACCTGCCAGTTTTCTTCATAGCTTGTTGTGATTTATTTATCTTAACATTCTTCAGTGATTTGAAATGTCGCATTTTCTTATACTGAAATTTTATACGGTACATATTTAGCATATGAATCTTTGGCATCTAATCTTTTTCTTGCAATCATTTGTCTTTCTTTTCTGAAGCTGGTATTGTGTTTTAATTGTTATAGGTCTCTAATACTCTTTATTATCTAGAATGGCGTAACTCCCATTATCTGTTTTTCCTTTGATATTTTAAGAAAAAGAGTGACTATGATAAATAATTCTGCCTTTGTCTTACTGTTTTAAGTATTTGTATCGCTTAGTTGTAAACTTGTCAGTTTCTTTTAATTACGCTTTACGTAAATATTTAACTTATGTGAAAGTGTTAGTCACTCAGTCATGTCCGACTCTTTGCAACCCCATGAACTGTCACCTGCCAGACTGCTCTGTCCATGGAATTCTCCAGGCAAGAATGCTGGAGTGGGTTGCCATTCCCCTCTCCAGGGGATCATCCCAACCCAGGAACAGAATCTGGGTCTCCTGCATTGCAGGCAGATTTTTTACCATCTGAGCTACCAGTATATGCTTAGTCGCTCAGTTGTGTCCAACTATTTGTGACCCTGTGGACTGTAGCCCGCCAGGCTCTTCTGTCCATAGGGATTCTCCAGGCAGAAATACTGGAGTGGGTTACTATGCCCTCCTCCAGGGGATCTTACCAACCCAGGGATCGAACCTAGGTCTCTCACATTGCAGATGAATTCCTTACCATCTGAGGTACCAGGGAAGCGCTATCAGCAACCAGGGAAGCCCCCAAATACTTTCCTTGTATCTTCATCTTAATACAAGTAAGATAAGTATGTCTTTTAAAAAACTATCATTGCCAGGTTTGCTTTCAGATTTAAAATATTTAGGTAAAATGGATATGGCAGCCTTCCATGTTTATGTTGTTAGACGTAGTGTACTTTCAAAATAATTTGCTTCTTAAATAGTCTATACCTTTTTCCTTTTTTAAAGACAGATTTCCTAAAAACTTTTTATGTGTATGTATATATTATGGGCTTCCCTGATAGCTCAGTTGGTAAAGAATCTGCCTGCAATGCAGGAGACCCCAGTTCAATTCCTAGGTCAGGAAGATGCACTGGAGAAGGGATAGGCTACCCACTCCAGTATTCTTGGGCTTCCTTTGTGACTCAGCTAGTAAAAAATCCACCTGCAATGTGGGAAACCTGGGTTCGATCCCTGGGTTAGGAAGATCCCCTGGAGAAGGGAAAGTTGACCCACTCCTGTATTCTGGCCTGGAGAATCCCATGGACTGTATAGTCTATGGGGTTGCAAAGAGTCTGACATGACTGGGTGATTTTCACTTTCATATACATATATATGTATAATATACATGTGTATGTATATATATATATATATACACACACACCGCCCCCCCCTACATCTTCTTTATTCATTCATTCATTGATGGACACTTAGGTTGCTTCTGTATCTTGGTTATTGTAAATAAAGCTTCAATGAACATAGCAGTGAATATGTCTTTTTGAATTAGTGTTTTCAAATGTTTTTAATAAATACCCAGAAGTAGAATTCCTGGATCTTATGATAGTTCTCTTATTAATTTTTTGAGGACTCTCCATACTGTTTTCCATGGTGGCTGCACACCAACTTACATTCCCGTCAACAGCACTTGAGGATTTTTCTCCACATCTTAGCCAACACTTGTTATTTCTTGTCTTTTGGATAATAGCCATTCTAATAGGTGTAAAGTGATAGCTTATTGAGATTTTGATTTGCATTTACATAATAATTATTAATGTTGAAATCTTTTTTTGGTTTCCTCGTTGTTATTGAGTTCTGTGAATTCTTTATATATTGGATATTACTCTATATCAGATAATTATTTGTCGATATCTTCTACCATTTTTTAGGTTGTCTTTTTGTTTTGTTGATGGTTTCCTTTGTTGTGCAAAAGCTTTTCAGTTTGATGTAATCCCATTTGTTTATTTTTCTTTTGTTTCTCTTTCCTAAGAAGACATACTTAGTAAGATACTGCTAAAACTCATGTCAAAGAGCATATGGCCTATGTGTTTTCCTAGGATTATGGTTTCAGATCTTACATTCAAGTCTTTAATCCATTTTAAATTGATTTTTGTGTATGGTGAAAGATAGTTGTGTAGTTTCCTTTTCTTGCACGTGGCTGTTAAATTTTTCCAGCATCATTTATTCAAGAGACTATCATTTCTCCACTGTATGCTCTTTGTTCCTTTGTCATAAATTGTTTATAATGTGTGAATTTATAGTGGGCTTTCAATTCTGTTGCACTAATCTATGTATCTGCTTTTTTTCTTTTTTTACCAGTTCCATGCTGTGTTGATTGCTGTGGCTTTGTGAAATAGTTTGAAATGAGAGTGCGTGCTACCTCCAGGTTTTTTTCCCCACAGGATTGCTTTTGCTATTTGGGATCTTTTATGGTTCCATATAAATTTTAGATTTTTTTTGCTCTATTTCTGTGAAAAGTGTTCTTGGGATTTTAATTAAAACTGCATTGAATCTGTAGATTTTTAAAGGAAATATGGACATTTTAGCCAAATTAATTCTTCCAATCCATGAGCATGGAATATCTTTCCGTTTATTTGTGTCTTCTTCAGTTCTTCCAACAATGTCTTATAGATTTCAAAATACAGGTCTTCCACCTCCTTAATTAAATTTATTGCTAGGTAGTTTATTCTTTTCATTGTGATTGTAAATGGGATTGTTTTCTTAATATCTCTTTCTGCTACCTCATTATTAGTGTATAGAAATGCAACAGATTTTTGTATGTTCATTTTGTATCCTACAACTTTACTGTGTTTGTTATTTTTAATATTTTTTTTGGTGGAGTCTTTATAGTCTTCTCTGTATAAAATTAACTCATTCACAAATAGTGACATTTTCACTTCTTGCTTTTCAATTTGGATGCCTTTTATTTCTTTTTCTTACCTAATTGCTCTGGCAAGGACTTCCAATACTATGCTGTTAAGAATGGCAATAGTGGATATTCTTGTCTTATTCCTGATTTTAGTGGAATAGCTTTTTGTTTTTTCACCACTGAGTATGATGCTAGCTGTCATATGAGTTTGTCATATAAGGGCTTTATTATCTTGAGATATGTTTCTGCTATACTGATTTTTTGAGTTTATCGTAAATGGATGTTGAATTTTTTCAAATACTTTTCTGCATCTATTGAGATGATCTTATGGTTTTTATCTCATTGCTCCTTTTTCTTTTATTTTTATTAATTCATTTTTCTGATTTTCCTTAGCTTTTTATTTTATTGATCTTTTTCTAGCTTATTAAAGGAATATCTGCTTCTGTGTTTATTTTTATTGATTCATTATTACTACTTTTCTTATGGTTTATTTTATTGAATTTTATTGAAATCTACCAGTTTATCAAATGAATGCCTTGTTCATTTATTTTCATTCACTTTTTTTTCATTCATTCACTTTTTATAAGACGCCTAACTATCATGATTCCCCCCCCCCTCGAGTCCATCTTTTGCCACAATCATTAGGTTTTATGTTCTTAATGTTAAAATAGTTTGTAATTGGAATTTTGATTTCTTCTTTAGTCTGTGCCATTTTGGAATATTTTATTTTAAATTTGCCTTCTATGTTTTTATTTTTAGATTATCTTCTAATATTAATTTCTGTTGTGTTTTTGTGTATGTGATTCACATACTTGTGCATTGTGAGAGCAAATAGATTGCGTGAAGTGAAGTGAAGTGAAAGTTGCTCAGTCACATCCGACTCTTTGTAACCCCATGGACTCTACAGTCCATGGCTTTCTTTAGGCCAGAATACTGGAATGGGTAGCCTTCCCTTATCCACGGGATCTTCCCAATCCAGGGATTTAACCCAGGTCTCAAACCCAGGTCTCTCACATTGCAGGCAAATTTTTTACCAGCTGAGCCACAAGGGAAGCCCAGTAGGTGGCCTGCATGATTTTTATGTTTTATAACTCTGATATTTTTATCTGTTCCTAATATATGATTTTTTTTTTGCTATATTGAAATAAGATTAAAAAATCCTAGTATATTTAAAGTGTACATTGTGATGATTTTATATGTATATGTTATAAAGGATTCTCATAATACAGGTTATTTAGCACAACTATTATATAAATAAATAATAAAACCTTGCAATATATAGGATGGTCATTTGCTTTCAGCTTGCTGAAACTATTTTTTGTTGCTATTTCAATGAATTTGACCTCTTGTCTAATAACATTTTGAAAATTAAATTATAGAATTGTTGTGGAAATGATTTTATTTTTCCTTTATTCTCAGATCTATGTGAAACTTCTCAGAGGTAAAGGGGAAAGGAATCTTACAGATCTATCATTGCAATGGGCAGTCATCTTTAAAATGGATATATGTGTTACTGGTTGGGAGAGGAATTGAACCTTAAATTATCTGATAAAACCTAATCGGCTTTTTACATTTTGGGAGAAAGTTCCCCCTTTAGATGTAATTATGGGAAAGTATATTGAGATTTGCATTTCAGATCCTGGAGGGATGCACACACTCTTTTTTGTTTCTAAATTCATGAGAAACATAGTAACCAAATATTGGACAATCTTGTAAATCTTGTTTGCAATATGACTATTATTTCTAGGCAGCAAAGAGTTATGACTCTTTGAGAAAATCTAGATCCTGTTGAAAAATCTAGATCCTTGTTGTGACAATTATTGTATAACTTCTTAGGAAATGTATCTTGTGAGCCTTGATAATAAATCACAACTGAGACCCCAGGAAGAAAAGAGAAGAATGTGCATTCTGCTGCTTTTGGATGGAATGTTTTGTACATGTCTGTTGGGTCCATTTGGGCTGTAGTGTTTTTCCAGTCTGCTGTTTCCATATTGATTTTCTGTCTGGATGATCTATCCATTGTTGAAAGTGGGATATTGAAGCCCTAGGCTGTTTCTGTGTTGTTGTCTATTTCTTCTTTCAGTTCTGTTAGATTTGTTTAATACATTTAGATGTTCCAATTTTGGGTGCATATGGATTTACAATTGTTATATTCTCTTGATGAATCAACCCCTTTATCATTATGTAATGACCTTCTTTGTCTCCTGTTACAGTTTTGGGCATAAAGTTTCTTTTGTCTGATACAAATATAGTTACCTCTGCTGATTTTTTTTGTTTGTTTGTTTTCCTTTTACGTGCAATAACTTTTTCCATCCTTTCACTTTGAGCCTTACTGTCATTTCACTTTTGTCCTTGAAACGGAAATTAGTCTCTAATAGGCAGCATATAGTTAAGTCTTTTTTAAAAAAAATCTGATCATCTATTCTGTGCCTTTTGATTAGAGAATTTAATCCATTTATATTTGAACTAATTATTGTTAGGCAAAGATTTACTGATGCCATTATTAATAGTTTTCTGGTTGTTTTATAGTTTCCTGTCTTTGCGTTTGTCTCTTGCTGTCTTCCTTTGTGAAATGTTGATTTTCTGTAGCAGTATGATTGATTCCCTTCTCTTTTAATTTTGTGTATTTACTGTAGGTAACTACTTTGTGCTTTATGAGGCTTAAATAAAACCTAGATATAATAGTCTGTTTTAAAATGATAACTACTTACATTTGATTGAATATGAAAACTCAACACATTTATTCTTCACACATATATTTTATGTTTTTGATGTCAAAGTTTACCTCATTTTATTGTGTATCCATTAACAAGTTATTTTAGCAATACTTATTTTTTAATACTTATGTCATCAACTTTTATACTAGAGTTAAGTAATAAATACAGCCCTATATTACAGTATTATAGTTTCTGATTTTGACTATACACTGTTGAGTCTTTAACAACACAATTTGAACTGCATGGGTCCATTTACACATGGCTATTTTTTAGTAGTAGATACTACAGCACTATACGATTTCTGGTTCATTGAACCTGCCAAACAAGAAACATCATTTAGAGGGCAGATTTTAAATTATACATGGTTATCCCTTCAACATTTTTCAAGGGTCAACTGTACTTACTTTTATCATTGTGTCATATATTTTCAGAAGATTTATTGTTACTTGATAACATTTTAAAATTTCAGCTTAAAGAACTCATTTAAGCACTCCTTACTCTTTCTTGTAAGGCAGATTTAGCAGTGAGGAATTCCTTCAACTTTTGTTTGTTTGGGTAAGTTTTTATCTCTCTTTCGTGTCTGAAGGGCAACTTTGCTGGGTAAAATATCTTTGGTTGGTAGTTTTATCTTTCAACAATTTGAATATATTATCCCACTTTTTCCTGGTTTGCAGAGAAATCTGCTGGTAGCCTTATAGGAGTCCCTTGTATGTGAATACTTTTTTTCTCTCACTGTTTTAAATTTGTTTTTCTTTGTCTTTGATTTTAGGCAATTTATTATAATATGTCTTGAAGATTGTTTTGAATTAAAATTTTAGGAACACTTAGGAGCTTCAAGAACTTGTATGTCCAAATAGCTTCTCAGTGTTGAAAAGCTCTCAACCTTTGATTCTAAAATAAAACAGTGTGCCTTTTTTGTTCTGCTGGGACTGTCATAACCTATAGATTGTTTCTCAGTAGTATTCTGTGCCTCATATAGCCTTTATTTACTTTCTTCATATTTTTTCTTCCTTTTTTTTTTTTTTGACTCTGGTGGTGGTGGTTTGTGCTAAGTCATGTCTGACTCTTGTGACCCCATGGACTGTAGCCTGCGAGACTCCTCTGTCCATGGGATTCTGCAGGCAAGAATACTGGAGTGGGTTGCCATTCCCTTCTCCAGGGGATCCTCCCAACCCAGGGATTGAACTCAGGTCTCCTGCTTTGCAGGCAGGTTCTCTACCAACTGAGCTATGAGGACATTTAAATGATCTGTCTCTCCTTCACAGATTCTGCTTGATCCAGTCTACTGTTGATACTGTCTGTTGTGTTTTTTTTTTTTTTTTAATTTCATTTTTTGTATTATTCAGCTCCAGAATTTATTTGGTTCTTTTTGTGATTTACATATCTCTGTTGAACTTCTCATTTTGTGTGTGTATTATTTTCCTGATTCCGCCGAACTCCTGGATTTCCACAAGAGCTCTCTCATTCCTGGGTTATTGTCAAAAGTGGTATTCTTTTAAGGGAGGATGATATTAATAGAAAACTCTTATTCAGCCTTATTGGTGATGTCACCAGAACTAGCATATTTTAAATTTCTTTTGCAGGTGAAGATTTTTAATCTTATTTGAAATCTTATGGATTTTTTCTTTATTCACTAGTTAAAAAATGATGATTTAAGTCTTACTCAATTATTTTAAAGTTAGATAGGAAAAGAGAAAAGGGTATTAAAAAAGAAAGATTACAAATAAATGAAAAATAGATGACTGAATTGATACTGAAGATGGTGATTTTAAGGACTGTTTAACTGTTCTATAAGATCTGATAACCAGTGAAGTTGCTCAGTCATGTCCAACTCTTTGCGATCCCATGGACTGTAGCCTACTAGGCGCCTCCATCCATAGAATTTTCCAGGCAAGAGTACTGGATTGGGTTGCCATTTCGTTCTCCAGGGGATCTTCCTGACCCAGGGATAGAATCCAGGTCTCCCGCATTGCAGGCAGATACTTTCATCTGAGCTACCAGGGAAGCCCATAAAATCTGATAAGGAGAAAGTAAAAGATAATTGAGAAGAAGTGGAAAAACAGAGATTGTATTTCAAAGTAGATCGTTACTCATTTATCTTTTTTTCTGGATCCATGAGTCTCCTTTCTCTGAGGATGCTAATTTCTTTCTGAAATTTTCTTTCGGCTTCTCCAGTAAGAAAGCTTTTAGAAGTTTGTTCTGAAGTTTTGGAGCATTGTTCTCTCCCTTGTTATATGCTTAATTTTTTTTTTCTTCTATTTGAAGAATGCACAGATTGAGCAGATTTTCCTTGTTTTAACTTCTTTTCTACGTTTTCTACAGTAATGGTGATGAAAATTCCAATGTTCAGTTTATAGTTTTAACGGGCGTTGTTTTCATTTCAATTAGCATTCTCTGACAGTTTTTAAGGTACTTCCCTTCAGTTGCAATTTGATCTTCTTTCAGCTCCCATAGTCTGATCTGTTTGTTACTCTAAGGAGAAGTTATACATGGTATCTGTAATTCCCCCCAAGTCAGGGTTATTCCTCTGTGCCTTATTCACCTGTTCTTTCCACTTCATCCACCAAAGTTTGTACCTATGCAGGCTAGTCTTTCTAGAATATATACTACCAGCCTCTTCCCCCTACTTTGTGTTCTTTTTTTTTTCTCTCTCTCTCTTAAAGATGATAGGATGATGAGAGAAAGAGTATTTGCCTCAAAAAATAATTCCTAAAGCCAAGAACTCTGAACAACTCTCTTATAAAGAAAAGAAGGATGTATTCTTAATTTTCTATGTCTTTGAGCCTGGTGACTTGAAGTGAAAATTGAATATTGCATGGTATCATTAAATTCCCTTTTGGGTTTTCAAACTTAGTATCTATCTATTCCTTATAGATTATGGAATTGGTTTTCTGTTAGTTTGCTTTTAAAAGTTGTCTTCAATGGTTTTAGTGATAAGCATTGAAGAGTGTTAGCCAGAAACTATTTGAACTTGAACCTCCTATCAGGAAGCTGAGGAAAAAACAGTATTTTACTTTTGTTTAGAGATTGAACACTAATAATTTAATTTTTGAGCCTTTATTTCTGCTTGGAATTAAAACACAATTCTATGTGTAATATTAAAATATGAATTCAAAATAGGATTTTGAATTCAAGTACAAAAAGAACTAGAAACTCGAGGAATACATTATTTTGAATGTACATTTGAACTAGCTGAAAATCCTACTCTAGAGCTGAATGCGCTAGAAGCATGTTAATCACATCCATAAAAATGAGTAATTTATAACTGGAGTGGGCGTCACACTTGGAACATCTTGAAGTTGTTTCTTCTTTGGATATGCCAAATTAAGCTTGCATTGAAGCTATATTGTGTTAAGATTTTCACAATAAAGTAACAGTGGCATTTCCTTAAATAGATATTTAAAGTGGCTTAAATAGATATTCTCTCCTATAAATAAAAATGCTTTGGCTTATAAGAAGGTGAACCTACTGACCTTTGTTTATAGATTAATACCAAAAATTTTATTATAAGGAGTATTTCAGTAATTGGAACCCTATTTTTATTATGCAATTGGGAGTACAATCTCACGGAAAGTAATTTCCCCAGAAGATTGAGTAGTTAAAACCATCATTTTGGTGATGAAGTTGAGACAATGATCTGATTTAAATGTAAATGGACACTGTAATATGCTTCTAGACTTATTAATTTCTATCTAAATGTTTATTTTTCTCTCACATTTAAAGTTCCATAATACATTTTTACCCTGTATGTTAACAAGTTCTATTCATTGTGAATCTTAGAAAACTCTCCAATGATTCTTATTTCTCCATGCTTGTAGCTTTTATTACTTTAAAAAATTTAATTTTTATTGAAGGATAGTTGATTTACAACATTATATTATTTTCAGATGTCTAGCACAGTGATTTAGTATTTTTGTAGATTGTACTCCATTATAAGTTATTACAAGATAATGGTTATAATTCTCTGTACTGTACAGTATATCCTTGTTGCTTATCTATTTCATATATAGTAGTTTGTATCTGTATTTAATCCCATACCCCTAATTTGTCCCTGCCCCTCTTCCCTCACTCCTTTGGAAACCACAATTTGTTTTCTGTATCTGTGAGTCTGTTTCTTTTTTGCCAGACATTCACTCATGCTATGTCCTTATATGGCAGAAAGGGAGAATTCTGGTCTCTTCAGTCCCTTAGAAGGGCTCCAACCTCGTGACCTAATTACTTCTCAAAGGCTCCATCTCCTAATATCACACATTGGGAGTTATATTTTAATATATGAATTTTGGGAGGACTCAAACGTCTAGTCCATCACAACCATGAACTTGAAAAGTATTATCTTATGTTTTCTTCTAGTAGTGTTGTAGTTTTAGTTTTTGCCTTGTCTGTGATCCATTATGAATTAACTTTTGTTTATCATCTGAAGTTTAAGTAGAGAATTATGTTTTCCCATGGAAATCAAGTTTTCATAAGGGTATTGCTAGAGATGGCTGTTTATGGAACAGGAAGCAGAACCGTACCAGACACTGACTCTTCTGATACCTTGATTTTGGACTGCTCAGATTCGAAACTGTGAGAAATACATTATATTGTTTAAAAGCCACCTAATCTGTAATATTTTGTTACAGCAGCCTGAACTAAGACAGTAGTTGGCCAATATTTCTTTATAAGATGAAAAATAAAAATTGATAAGTTAGACTGCTCATCAGAAGACATGATTAAGTAAATGAGTTATGGGATGCAAATATTTGTAAAACTTATCTGACAAAGGACTTTAGTAAGTATCATATAAACAACTCCCATACTCAATAAGAAAAATATAAATCAATAAACATGGACAAAGTACTTCAGTGGACGCTTTGCAAAGATACATGTATGAATACCCGTAAAGAATATTTGATATTTTTAGTCTTCAGGGAAATGCATTTACAACCACAGTGTGATACTACTATGTACCCACTAGAATGGCTAAATTTAATAATATTGACATCACCAAATATTGGTGAGAATTTGAGTCACTGAATTCTTATAGATTGCTGATAGGAATATTAAATGTTACAAATGCCTTTGAAAAGGGATTTTGTAATTTAAAAAAACCACATACACCTATCCTTTAGCCCAGTAATTCTACTGTGGTTATTTACCCATAAGAAATACAAATTTATATACACATGAAGACTTGTTTAGAATGTTTATAGAAGCTGTATTCACAATATCTCCAAACCAGAGACACTTCACATATTTATAAGTAGGAGAATGAATAAACAAATGTTGGTAGAGTTATACAATGGAATACTGTTCCTTAATAAAAATGAGTGAACTACTGATCCATGCAACAACATGAGTGACTGTCACAAAAGAAAAGAACCAAAATAAAAAGAATACATCATATATAATTCCATTTATAGGAAGTTCTAGAACAAAATTGGTGGCACTAGTGGTAAAGAACCTGCCTTCCAATTCAGAAGACATAAGAACAGTGGGTTCAATTCCTGTGCGGGGAAGATTCCGTGGAGATGGGAATGGCAACCCACTCCAGTATTCTTACCTGAAGAATCCCATGGACAGAGGAGCCTGGCAGGTTATAATCCATAGGGTCACAAAGAGTCAGACATGACTGAAGCAAATGCATGCACAGAACAAAACTAATGCAAGTTAAAAAAAATAATAAAATTGCCTCTGTGAAGAAAAATTGACTAGAAAGAGACATGAGAGAACTTTCTAGGTGATGAAAATGCTTTATATCTTCATAAGGGTATGTGTTGCCTGGGAGTATCTATTTACCAAAATTGCACTATTAGCATTTATGCATTTTCCTGAATTAAACTTACCTGAACATTTAGAAATGTCAATAACAGTAGTTGCAAAAGTTAGAAAATACTTCTAATTTTATAAAGTATATTGTTTCCTTTGTTTCAAATTTTCCTTATAAATATATTTATGAGTGAATAAATTTCAGCTTTTGAGAACTTGGATTACCCTTTAAATAATGATGAAAATGTTGACAGCATTTAAAAATTCCTATTTGCCTAAGAAAAAAAATTATGTAATATTTTTGACAATGCACTGCATATTTATTAATGTGCCTGTTTACTTATAGATCAAGTTTTTTTATTATTTTAAATCAAGTGGAAACAGTCATCTGAGTTTACCTTTCAAATGATTTAAACAGTTGTCCAGGGCAGCATATAAAAATAAAGAAATGCAGGTAGCATCAAAGAATGAGAAATAACTTGTGAATGTGATAAATTAAAATTCTACAGATTATAGTATTTCTGAACTACTAAAGATTTGGGGGAGAAATTATTTTAACAGACTAAAAAAATCTTTCTTTAGATCCATTTTGATAGTACTACTCGGAGTTATTTTTCCAAAGTTGGAAATTGCCTTAGAAAAGGGGTAGGATCAAATGTTACTTAATTAAAGTAATAATTTTAATCTTAATAATCCTCCAACATGTTGACATCATAATTTTCTCCTTTATTGTAGAGAATTCTTCTTTTGTCATCTTGTATTTGAATTTAATTGTTATTACCTTTTATAAAGCATCACATAAACCTATTGTCATACAACTGCACAATAAAAATGAGTATGACTATTCCATTTCTGTTTGCATAATATTTTAAGTAAACTGGTAGTGTTCAGGAATCTTTTTAACCTCTCTTCAACAGAGATAGCTTAGAAAATAGTTCATCAGTTTTCCTGATAGGAAAAAAAGAGAAATATATACACTCATAAGTGAGCATGACTAAGAGAAAGACACAATAACCTGCAAAATGATACCCCAAATAATCAAGAAACTTTAGACTTCCATGACATACATCATCAAACAAAGGCTGAAGTAAAGCTTTTTAATCAGTGATGCTTATGGCATCTTTTACTAAGTGGATCCCAAAGGGATGAATCTGACAAATCTCTGCATTTTGGAACCAGAAATGCAGTCTAGACCACAGCACAGCAAGTTTTAATGCTCCAAGTATAGGAGCAGAGTTACCGCAAAAGTCATTTAGAGCTGAACAAGTGACAGAGTGTTGAGTGAGGAAGGAGCCAGCCTGGCACCGTCATGGCTGGTGTGATGGGTTCTCCACTTTGGCTCAAGGCAAAGGCTCCTGGTGATGCATGGTTCATGTCAAGTCTTTGTTTTATTTATTTTCGCTTCACTACATGATTCTGAGCCACAAGCTTTTGTTTCCTGGGGATTAGGCTAGATAAAAATCTTAGCATTCAAACCTGTATTCAGCATTCTGTACATTTGGTGAAACTTATCTGAGCTGGGATGAGAACAGAGTGGCCTTCTCTAGCAGCTGTGGATACATTCTAGCTGGGGCATAGCTTATAGGCTGTATCATGGTTCATATGATAGTGGGAGGGGTGGTGGAAGCAGGTTGCTGTTACTGTCAGCTGCTTCCTTTGTTATGTTTGAGCTGCCCATTTTAGTTGTCAGTATTTCCTTATCTCCAACTCTAGTCTTGACAGTTAGTGGAGTAACCAATAGTGACAGCAATCAGGTTGGGTTTCTACCCCATTAGAAAACTGGTACAGAGGGAGAAGGTAAGGAAATTGGTGGGTTCTGCTGTTAGCACTAAATGCAAATGGTCTAGAGATGCTTTTACCTACATTAAAGTAAAAAACAGATGAACATCAAATGCCCAAGAGATAGCAACATTGAGAAGAAACAAGAACATTGAGTGATTTTGCTGAAGAATGTGGATTATAAGGTTTGTAAAAGAAGCCCAGCAAAACAAACTTATGGCCAAATGTTTTCCTACCACTGCACTGCACTTGGTAAAATTGCAAAAGGTGGGGAATAAAAAAAAGCACAAGCACAATATTGAAGATTGGGGCAGATCCTGAAGATGGTCACCAAGGAAAGGAATCTTGGCAAGATCCAGAGTGAGAAGGCAAGGGGAAGAGAAGGAGATGGTTAGAGCAGGGCTGCTAGGACCCTGAGACCAACCGTGCCGAAACATTCTCTTCCCCAACAGATCAGCTGAATGTGAAACTGAGGGTAAGGCCCAGCAGTCTATTACAAGCCCTCCAGGTGACTCTGCATGCTGATGGTTAAGAGCTGCAGGCTTTGCCATAGTTGAAAAGAAGTGTTTTAATATACAGATATCCCCCTAAGCTTTGAGGTGCTCTTTTACCGTCCTCCGTAAGTATAGAGATGTTTTGTATGTGGTTTTTTGCAGGAACTGTTAAATGTCTATATTTCCCTTACTTTTCCCCTCAAGTTCCTAAAAGATCTGGAAATACTGAGAAAGGATGATGTGGAGAAAAATGCTGTTGAGGCCACTTTTAGATGGACAGAAACAACCTTTTAAAAGTAGATTAAAATGTAACAGTGGATTTTTAGTATGTGAGTGATAGTTGTTTTTTTTGCAATTGACTCTAAAACATTTGTATGATATACTGCCATCAAGAAAATGATATTTAGGTGTTTATGCACAGCATTATTGGAAAACAGTGAAAATTTTATTCCATTAATTATGTTTTTCTCATTAAAAAATAATGTGTCTTTTAGAGTTACTTTTTTCATCACGTAGTTTTCCATGAGTATATGTGGGAATGGACATAAATTCAGACATACACACACATACACACAAACTCATAGAGTTTGACATCATAACTAATGTAAAATGTTGAATTCTGCAATTTATCATAGACATTTTCCTGTATAATTATTCTTGTCTCATTGTTCACTTGCCAGGCTTACAAGTTGCAATTTTTATTTTTGCCATTTACAGATGGCATGTCATTGTGTTGGTTTGCATTTCTTAGATGGCTAATGAGACTGAAATGTAAAATTCTGTCTTCCCTACCTTTGTTTTTTAGGATTTTCTTCATGATTAACATTATCTCTTTCATAAGGATTTACCTCTTATCCATCATATTGTAACAGATATTTTGATGTTTAGGCATTTGCCTCCTAATTATATTTTTGATTTTTGATTCAGAGGAGTAGATTCTTTTATTGTGATCAAACAATATCCTTTGATATTGATGATTTTGTGCAAAGAATGCTATGGGAAAATGGAATCTTATACTTACATTACCAGAATAGTAGATATCATTAATAGTTTGATATTTAATCTGTGGCATATCGTTAGCTTTTATTTTTGGAATTTTACAGCTTTAAAGCTACAGCTAAAGAAAGGCAGATGGTTAACTTGTTTTCCACTTCCCTGCAAATATCCAAGATAGAAACCAATATTATCAGTCTCTAATGGAGGCTGGCAATGTCAAGATGGTTTGTGGCTGTGTCAAGATGTTAAGTCAGTGTCCAGGTCATTGCTCATTAAAGATGCTGCTCTTTGGACCAACAGGAGACCCAGCAACAGGATCCTAATAATTTCTGATGCTACCTCACATCCCTTCAGGACAGTGCAGAACATTTTGTTCTTTATAAAATACTCAGGCCTCTCTCCTTGTGTTTCAGTACTTACCATTTGTTGTTTGTACTAGTGGACTGTAACTTTTTTTTTGTAATGATGAATACATAAAGGAAAGATTTTTAAAAATCATTGTGCATGTGCTTCATCTGTGTCCCTATACTCCTCCATTACTTATTTAATATGAACATATTGCTTTTCTCAGATATAAATTCTGTTTATTCTGCTAATTAATATTAATAAACAAACTGTTAATGATTGACTCTTGCACAGTCATTTATTATTTTTGTGTCATTCCTTAATTTTCACCAATTGTTAACTTCTTTTTTTCCTTCCTCATATTTTTTGTCTCCCTGAGATCTTCAGAATGTGAATCAATCTCCATTCTGTTATGATGTTTAATCATCTGCTTCTCATGTGATTCCTCTTTGGTGCCTCATGCTTTCTGTTATGCTGTCATTGCTGTTGGTCTTCTATTGTTTTAATTTCATTTTCTTCTACCCACCTCCACCATTTGCTACTGTCAGATGAAATAAGCCTATGCTTCATATGTATGTATACATTTTACCAAAGCCGCTTGTAGACATCACTCCTACTCACACATATGAGATTGCAAATACTAGTCTCTTTGTAACTCAGCAATCATTTCTAAACATCTGGATGTATATTTCTTCCACATCAGTAAATGACTGTGCCAACTAATCCTCATCATTCCCCAAAGAACTCAGGGTTTTTGCTACATTAACCTATCCAAATCGAACAATTCAGGAAAAATCAAATTTGTGACATGAAATTAAAAGATGTACTGCCCAAACTGTGGTGTCTCCAAAGTGGCATTTTTCTTTTTTGGCCAGACTGGAAACCCTTATCTGGCACAATTTTAGCTGGGGTTTCCTGATTCCTTTACAAGCCATAAAAAGTTTTGTCAAATCAAAATAACTATGCATTTAATTATGATTTCCCAAATTTCCATTTGTGGGTGAAACAGATTTTTTCTCTTGTCATGCTATAGCCATAATTGCTTCATTGTCTAGTGTTAATTTGCATTTTAATTGAGCTTTAAACATTTAACCAGAGTATAGTCCAATAGGAGATTCTATAACCATCTCAAGAGTTATTTTTTATTGCTATTTTAGGAGCAGGGAAGTCTGCTTCCACCTTTGGGTAACCTTCAAAGCAGGCTCTTTACTTCAGGGCTGTGTTGAGAAAAACAGAACAGAAGTTAGGAATGGAGAAATTAGAAGAGACAGATGGTGAGAGATTATAATGATTTCTAGGATCACTCAAATTGTCTGAGTTTTATGCCAGAATTTTGTTATTGGTTAGGGCAGCATGTCATGCTTATTTTGAGCTCCCACCGACACATTTAATGCAGTTACACTGGACCTTCCATTCTGTTGTTTCTTTGAGTTTTTAAGGCATTTAGAAGCAGCCTACATTGGACTTTGTCAGAGTTTCCAGCAACTGACAAATTTGAATGTTGTAAATGTTTCCTGAAGCATTTCTTTTAAACCACTCTGGGGAAAGACATGAAAGTAAGATGACTAGTTTTAGATTATCTGCTTTTAGGACGTTCTTTTAGTTGCAAAAACGTAGTGATGGTGTCTTCAATGTGAAACAAGGGGAAGATTTTAGTAGGCATAAGTAGCTATTGATTGAAATACAATTATACATGTTCCTTCTCTGTTTTCTCTTGGGTGAATAAGCAGCTTTAGTTTATTATGAAAATTAGAAATCTCTAAGATGCATTTGTAGAATGAATTCTCAAATATAAGGTACATCCATGACATAATCTGGTGAATATGAAATGCTCTGGTGAAACACTCATATCCCATTGTGATCCTCAGTGTTCCTGTTGCAATTATGGTTGGAGTGTCAAGAATAAAACCAATTAGACGTGTGACTGAAAGTAACAAAAATTCTGTATGTTCTTTGGAGAAAATATGAATGCTTCTTTGTAAATGAGAAGCTTCAAAATGAAAGCATATAAAATACCAACTGTAGTCTGCTCAGCATGACTCACTTTGTATTTTATTTTATTTTATTTACTTACTTTTGGCCGTGCTGTACCTTTGTTGCTGGGCAGGCTTTGTTGTCAAGGTGAATGGGGCTACTCTCTAGTTGCAGTGTGCAGGTTTCTCTGGCTTCTCTTGTGGAGCACAGGGTCTAGGACACGTGGGCTTCTGTGACTGTGGCACGTGGCTCATTAGTTGCGGCTCCCAGTCTCCAGAGCACAGGCTCGATAACTGTGGTCCATGGGCTTAGTTGCTCCACAGCCTGTGGAATCTTCCCGAAGTAGGGATCAAACTTGTGTCCCTTGCATGGGTAGGTGGATTGTTTACCACTGAGCCACCAGGGAAGCCCCAAACTTTTAAAAATAAGCTTTCTGAGTGCTGAGTTTTGAATTCCCTGACTACTTGAGATTTGTCTGTGAAACAAAGTACCCAGTTACTTACAGGATTCCTTATAGTTAGGAAAACTTCCTTTGTATATGTTTTACCAGTTGACAGTTTGTAGCATAGTCTCTCCTATGTGCTCAGTACTAAAAGCTGTGCATTTAGTGCACTCCTCATTTTATTTTTGCTTTGTTTTGCTATGTATAGGGACATGAAGGGCCAAATAAAGGGTCCTGAAACTTTTGGGGGAGGGGCAGCACGTTTGCATTTTTAATTCAGGAATCCTTTACCCAAGGGTGAGGAAAATTCATACTTATGTAGCAGTTTGGGAGGTCAAAGGTAGAAGCTGCTTTCTCTTTGGAGGTAAACATCATTTAACCTCTTACTCTGTTTCATATAAGATAAAACATAAGTGAAAGGCCATCAGTATATGTCATCAGTGATATTATCCAGGAGGAAGATGAATTAGAGGGAAACTGGTTGGAAGTTTGGGAAAAAACAAAAAAAATACATGGAGTAGTTTTTGTTAGCAGCCCTTGAGCAAACACAGCAGTGTTATATCAGACCAAAGGTTGCAGAGGTTTAAAAAGACCCCTTCCCACTGGAATCTCTCAGTCACATCTAGAAATATAATTTCAGTTAATCAAAATTTTTTATAGCTTCAGGCCTAACATTGATGCTAAACAAGTTCTTATGAATCTGATAAATGGATGCGCTCTTAGGGTGCCTAAGGCATCAGAAATGAGGTATTAAGAGTCAGAATCCTCCCTCTAGGAGCTTACACAGAAAAGCAGGACACAAATAGCAATGATATCAGAAACTATTGAGAGGGGTTGGTGGATGCGGGGAATAGAGAATCACTGATTTAAGAATGCAGTCATTTAAAACCATTTTAGAACTTTGAGGGCTATCAGTGATAGAAAAATCCAGGGAAAGGATAAAAAGCTTCTGCTTAGGGTGGGAGAAGGAGGCAAGATTAGAAATTGCTGTAAGAAGGAAGTAGCATTTGAGCTGAGTAGGAATTTTATATTCAGAAATGTGAATGTGTGTGTATAGAGAAAAGGAACAGTAGTCCATTCCAGATTGAGGGAATGTAGTTTATTAAATTTTCCATTCTACATTTATTGATTGCCTCCTATGTAACAGACCTTAAACTAAGTGTTGGGAACACAGGATATATAAAGAAATTTAGTTCTTATCTTTGAAGAGCTGCCCACAGTTGGAGAAGCACTTTGTTGCAGAAGCAGGGTTGTCAGGTGTGTGCTGGGGGCGGATCTTGGTGCCCTGAGATCTGCAGGGAGCGCCTCCCCTCCACAGGAGCAGCAGCGTGGTGTTGATTTTGTTCAGTTGCTCAGTCATGTCCGACTCTTTGAGACCCCCTGGACTACAGCACACCAGGCTTCCCTGTCCTTCAGCATCTCCTGAACTTTGCTCAAACTCATGTCCTTTGAGTCAGGGATGCCGTCCAACCATCTTGTCCTCTGTCATCCCCTTATTCTCCTGCCTTCAGTCTTTCCCTGCATCAGAGTCTTCTCCAATGAGTCGGCTCTTTGCATCAGGTGGCCAAAGTATTAGAACTTCAGCTTCAGCATCAGTCCTTCCAATGAACATTCAGGATTGATTTTCTTTAGGATTCACTGGTTTCATCTCCTTGTAGTCCAAGGGACTCTCAAGAGTCTTCTCCAACACCACAGTTCAAAAGCATCAGTTCTTCGGCACTCAGCCTTCTTTATGGTCCAAATCTCGCATCCATACATGACTACTGGAAAAGCCACTGCTTTGACTAGACGGAACTTTGTCAGCAAAGTAACGTCTCTGCTTTTTAACATGCTGTCTAGGTTTGTCATAGCTTTTTTTCCAAGGAGCAAGTGTCTTTTAACTTCATGGCTGCAGTCATCATCTGCAGTGATTTTGGAGCCCAAGAAAATGAAGTCTGTTACTGTTTCCATTGTTTCCCCATCTATTTGCCATGAAGTGACTACAATTGCAGAAAACTAACCAAACTGATCACATGCATCACAACCTTGTCTAACTCAATGAAGCTATGAGCCATGCTGTGTAGGGCCACCCAAGATGGACGGGTCATGGTGGAAAGTTCTGATAAAACGTAGTCCACTGGAGAAGGCAATGGCAAACCACTTCAGCTTTCTTGCCTTGAGAACACTGCATGAACGGTGTGTGAAGGCGGCAGAGTGGGCGGGCTCATTCTCCAGGCTCCTCAGCCCTGCTGACAGCTGGGTGAACTCCACCATCCAGCAGAGGGCGCATTTTGTCTTTTTCTTAGACAAGTTGTTGACAATTTATTTCTCTTTCCTCTAGATTTTGCTGTTTGTGGAGGCCACAAAGTTAGGTTCTATCATCTTTGTGTTCTTTTGTAGTATCTAGAATAGTGCCTTGCACACACATTGGGCATTAAAGAGTTTGGGGATGTAATTAAGTTTTGTATTTATTGGAAAATAAAACTACCGGGTGGAAGGTGTGCCTATGAGAAAAGGCATCCTATTCCTATAAGTTGTCAGCCTCACTAACCCAGCCTTTCACAATTTTTACAGCCCAGGTTAGTGTTGTGTTGAATACAGCTTTGACCCTTGATACTATTTTTTGAACTGTGAGGACTTTTGGACCTTTTAACGTTCTCTTCTCTTTATGGCTCAGCTTTGTCTTATTGAGGGTTAGAAACTTGAACATCAACAAGCCATTTTGCTCATTTGTTTTAAAAAATGTTCTTGTTAAAAAGTCACCTTTTACCCTGATTTCACATTCGATTTACATTCATCCTTACCTATAAGACACAAAGTCAATATTCCCAGATTGTTTAGGAGGTGTCTTATTTTTCTCAGCTGTAAACTCAATTACCTTTCAAATGGTTTTATAGCTGACAGTAAATGGTCCATGAAGTTTTTGAATAAAAACGAGGGCAAACATTTCATGCTTAAATAGCTGTAATGGTAGTCGGTGTAATAGACTGGAGTTTCAGAAATAACCAGTGTTGAATCACTTAGTGGCTGTATGATATTACTGTATAGTTTCTGCTAAGATATCATTTTGCAGGGGTTTAGACCCACTTCTTACCGTAGTTGGTAATTTATGATGTTTTATTTTATGTAAACAAGTGTCTGTATATCTTTTGATTATGAATGTTACGGAGATGATATATCAGAAAAAAAGAGCTATGGCAGCTTCATCATTACCATAAATGGTCTTTGAACATATTGTTTTTTCCTTTAGAAAACTATTACTTAAATATTTATAATGGTTTGTCACATTTCATGGGAATAGCATATCCCTGTAAGTTCCTTTCAGGGTGTGTATAAATCTCCTCTGTCTCTTTGGAAACAGACTATTTCTACGAGTTCTTAAATAGTTCCTTATGGCACTTATGAAAATTATCATTTTTTGTGGACTGTTGTGACAGATTGTCTACAGTCATATCCCAACTCATGGTGAAGGGAATAAGCTAGTATCAAATGGTGTTTTGCTTACCTGAAGTTGTCTGACCAAAATGTTTTCAAAGTTGTTATGGTTGTTCAGTTGCTCAGTTGTGTCCAATTCTTTGCGACCCTGTGGACTGCAACACGTCAGCCAGTCTTCCCTGTCCATCACCAACTCCTGGAGCTTGCTCAAACTCATGTCCATTGAGTTGGTGATGCCATCCAACTATCTCGTCCTCTGTTGCCCCCTTCTCCACCAGCCCCCAATCTTTCCCAGCATCAGTGTTTTCTAATAAGTTGATTCTTTGCATCAAGTGGCCAAAGTAGTGGAGTTTCAGCTTCAGCATCAGTCCTTCCAATGAATATTCAGGGTTGATTTCCTACAATGGACTCTAAGAATCTTCTCCAGCACCACGGTTTGAGAGCATCACTTCTTCAGCACTCAGCCTTCTTTATGGTTCAACTCTCACATCCATATGTGACTACTGGAAAAACCATAGCTTTGACTACATTAACCTTTGTCAGCAAAGTGATGTCTCTGTTTTTTAATATACTGTCTTGGTTTGTCATAACTGTTGTCAAGCTATGACAAATGTCTTCATTGACACCATCTATTTCTTCAAAGTTCTATATTTGATCAGAGACCCTGAAATCACTCTGTCCCTTTTACATGTGCACTATGAGATGTTTCAAAATGCTTTTCAAATCTGGGAATCTACTTATTGCATTGATACGGCTTTATAAGCTTGCAAAGCCAGTCATGTGTTCTGCTGGGCTTTATTTATAAGTACCATTCACGTGTGAAATTTTGTACAAATAGACCTGAAAGGAATGCTGAAGGTCATTTTTACTGCAGCTAGTAGTGATGACATTGAACTGCTGTGGGCACCACATCCCTCTGTAAACTTGTGTGAAGTGCACTGGGCTTGGTCAGGTAGTATCTCTTTGTGTTCACTTTACTAGAGTTGCATCACATAAGCTCTTGCTTCAAGAGAAGCAATGAAGTTGAGGTCTTCCTCTACTACTCCTTTGCCGTCTTGATTTTCTGAAATTTACTTTTCTTATTCTTAAATACCAGGTGAAATTCATTATTTCCTTCTCTGTAATCATTGGTTATATATGTATATTTTGATTAAGATAGTTTTCTAGGTGTAGAGAGGCACTTGAGTCATTGGTCTTCTTTTTTTCTTTTCTTTTCTAAGTAGCATAGCATAGTGCATGTGTTCAGTCATTTCCAACTCTTTGTGACCCCATGGACTTTAGCTTGCCAGACTCCTCTGTTCATGGGATTTTCCAGGCAAGAATACTGGAGTGGGTTGCCATTTCCTCCTCCAGGGGATCTTCCCAACCCAGGGATTGAACCCATATCCCCAGCGTCTCCTGTGTTGCAAGTGAATTCTTTACTACTGATTCAATGGGGAAGCCCTTTTCTAAATAAGTTCAGTTCAGTTCAGTCACTCAGTCGTGTCCAACTCTTTGCGAACCCATGAACCGCAACACGCCAGGCCTCCCTGTCTGTCACAAACTCCCGGAGTTTACTCAAACTCATGTCCATCGAGTCAGTGATGCCATTCAGCCATCTCATCCTCTGTCATCCCCTTCTCCTCCTGCCCCCAATCCCTCCCAGCATCAGGGTCTTTTCCAATGAGTCAACTCTTCGCATGAGGTGGCCAAAGTATTGGAGTTTCAGCTTCAGCATCAGTCCTTCCAATGAACACCCAGGACTGATCTCCTTCAGGATGGACTGGTTGGTCTTTACAAAAAGTCACAAGCTTAACTTTAGTAACAATAGAATCCCTTTTATCCCATCTTCCTTTAATTAGCTAGGTGGATTAACTGACACTATTTCCTCCATAAAGCTTAAACACTACCTATGACATTCTAGAAAGCTGTTCTTCACTATTTCTTGTGGTGCCCCTTGTAGTGATGTATGTCACCAAGAGTCCCAAATCTGTATGTGACAGTTTTACTTGCTATTTTATTATATAATGTAATTAATTATTCTGTAAATGACATAACATCTACAAGTAAAGAAAAATGTTTATATGAAAACTAAAATAGACTGCTAGTCAATTTGCTAAAGCAAAACGGGAAAAAGGTAAGTGACTAAGAACCCTAGAATGATTCTTAACTCAGATTGCTTCTCAGGTGTCTTTGATTTTCTCACTTTAAAGAAATAAAACTTGAAAGCATAGATGATGCATATGAAAGTGTTTTGAATAGAGGTAGAAATAATAAAAAAATTCCCAAACTGGAATATCTTGTACTTTTGCATGATCATTTTAATGGAAATTTGTCTCCTGTGACAAATTGCAGTTTTACCACATTGATTAACTTATCTTTCCATTCATTGCTCTAGCCCTTATAGATGGTACTATGTATGTTAATGCTCAGATGGGACTACATTGTGTTTATTCAGCTGATTTCTTAGAATTGGCTGAATATGGGGCAGATTATTTTCCAGTAGTGAGCTTGGCTCTGTGCATGTGGAGTTCATGCAGTCCTGGACTGCCTTTTCCTCTTCTGCAGATGGTCACTCATAGAACTTCTACTATTTCTCTGAAATATAACAGTCAGGGGTGAAATATTCAGACAGTGTGGCCACCCTGGGAGGCATGGCGCATTTTGCAGAGCCTGGTATGATACACAACAATCAACTCAAGTCTTTTATGTATTTTTTTCCATATTGTAACTCCCATGAGGTAAAGCATTAAGCTACATTAAGCCTCATAAAGAGAAATTTGAGTTCATGATGTGTAACTTCTCAGTAATGGTAATTAGTATAATCTGCTTCTTGAATTTGCTGATATTTGAAAAAAATGTTACCAGTTCTCTCATTTCCACCTAAATATTTAAGACCAAGAAGTTTTTAGCAGAACACTTAGTACCTCTCACAAAACTTCATGTCTTTGATTGTATTCTGAATTAAATCATGTGTTCAGAAGCAGACAGCTCATGAAACCAAGAGTATAAACATAATTTACAACACTTTGTAAGATGAAAGTATATTTGGAATTCCAAAGTATGAGTTAAAAACAAGTTGAAATTTTTGCAGAGTCAAATATCTCATATGTATTAACCAAATTTTGTGGGAAAATATCTATACATAAAATAGGAAAAAAGATGAATAGGACTCCTAATATAAGAGAGGGAGAATATATTAGGAAGTAACCCCCACCCGTCACCCCACTGCATGTTGATATCAGTGAACATATGGGTGTGAGATGTAGATAATGTTAGAAAATATGGTAATATAGTACATATTAGTCATAATTACAGTCAGAAATATCACTGTCCTTATCAGTAATTGATAAAATAAGTAGACAGAAGTTCAGTAGATAGAAGATTTGAAAAACAGAATTAACTTGACCTATTTTCATTTTTAGAGCACTCCACCCAATGATAGCAGGATATGTATTCTTTTCAAATGCATAAGGAATACTTGCCGAGATAAATTATATTTTGGGTCATAAAAGTCTCAATATGTTTAAAGTTATTACAGAGTATGTTCTCTAACTACAGTGAAATTAAATGAAAATCAATCACAAAAAAATGTCTGGAAGCCCCCAAATATCTGGACACCAAATAGCATACTTCTGAAACTGTCTGTGTAGTGGGTTGCTCTGTGGTTCCCAAAATGATATGTCCATGTGTTAATCTCTGGAGGCTGTGAATATGATCTTCTTTGGGGAAAGGATCTTTGCGTATGTAATTAAGTTAAGGATTTTGAGATGAGATAGTCTTGGATTATCTATGTGGGTCCTAAACCCAATGAAAGATATCCTTATAAAAGAAAGGGAAGAACACAGACATAGAGGAGAAGACCATGCGAAGATAAGAGGCAGAGACTGGAGTTAAAGTCAATGAGCCACATAAGACCTGGAGCCAACGGAAGCTGGAAGAGGCAAGAGATGGAAGTGCTAACACTCCAATGTTGGACGCCTACACTCTGGAATTGTGAGAAAGTAGGGTTGTTTTTGTTTGTTTGTTTTAAGATACATGGTTTGTGATAATTAATTGAGGTAGCTATAGGAAAGTAATACACTATGGATCAAAACAAATGTAAAGGGAGAGTAGAAAGAATTTCAGATGAAATGAAAGTGTATACGCAATATATCAAAATTTGTTGTATGTTCATGGAGCAGTACTTAGGGAAAAATCTATAGGTGCTGCTAGATGAAAGGTCTGAAAATGACTTCAATTTCTATCTTAAACTAAAAAAGGGTAAATTAAAACCAAAAGAAAGAAAAGAAAGGGAGTAATAAATATCAAAACAGAAACCAAGAGTATAGAAAACAGAAAAACAATGGGAAATCAATGAAAACAAAAATTTATTCTTTGAGGAGATCAATGGTCTGGATCAGGGGAAAAAAGAGAAGATAAATTACTAGTATCAGGAATAAGAAAAGGGACATAATTACAGATTCAACAGCTATTAGCAGAGAATAAGGAGATGTAAAGGTTAATAAAGAAGTCATTTGTTTCTCTGCTGTCTTTTCCTAGCCTCAGCCTTCAGATGGCTCCTGCCTTTGTCTCAGGGAAGGCCTGTGTGCCTCTGGGTCTGCGCTGCAGCCTCCCTCTGTGATGAAGTTTTGTGGGATCTAATCCATCCCTCCAGCCCACATGTAGTGTTTAACAGTTTTACAAGTTAAGTTGCTTTCTCCATACTCCTACTGATAGTGTATTTGCTCTTCTTCCCTTTAAACCAGAAGAAGTAAAAGAAGTAATGGGTCTCTTAAGCCAGGGGTAAAAGAAGTAATGGGTCTCTTCTTTACTAGGAAGGATTCCTTCCTTTCTGGAATTTAATTCGTTTAGCTTTGTATTCTTAGCTCTCTGAGTATTAAAACAGACAAACAAACATGGTTTTGGAACTTTTTTGACTTGTTTTTGTTGTGAAGTTAGGAGGGATGGGCTGTCATAAAAAAATAACACAGACTGTGCAGCTTAAATGACACAAATTCTAGAAGCTAGAAGTTCAAGATCAAGGTATGGTTTGTTTTGAGGTCTCTCTCCTGGGCTTGCAGATAGTTACCTTCTCATTGTGTTCTCATGTGGTTGTCACTTTGTTTCCTAATTTCCTCTTCTTTTAAGAAAACCAGTCATATTAAAGTAGGACACAAACTAGCAACCCTTTGAATCAGATCTTCAAAGGCACTGTCTCCATATTCAGTCACATTCTGAGGGACTGGAGATTAGGGAAAGTATCAGCATATGAATTTTATGGGGCAAAATTTCAGTCAGTTCATTCACTTAGTCATGTATGACTCTTTGCTACCCCATGGACTGCAGCACGCCAGGCTTCCCTGTCCATCACAAACTGCTGGAGCTTGCTTAAACTCATGTCCAACGAATTGGTGATGCCATCTAACCATCACACCCTCTGTCATCCCCTTCTCCTTCTGCCTTCAATCTTTCCCAGCATCAGGGTCTTTTCCAAGGAGTCAGTTCTTTGCATCAAGTGGTCAAAGTATTGGAGCTTCAACTTCAGCATCAGTCCTCCCAATGAATATTCAGGACTGATTTCCTTTATGATTGACTGGTTTCATCTCCTTGCAGATCAAGGGACTCTCAAGAGTCTTCTCCAGTACCACAGTTCAAAAGCATCAATACTTTGGTGCTCAGCTTTCTTTATAGTCCAACTCTCACTTCCATACATGACTACTGCAATAACAATAGCTTTGACTAGACAAACCTTTGTCAGCAACGTCTCTGCTTTTTAATGTGCTGTCTAGGTTTTTCACAGCTTTTCTTCCAAGGAGCAAGCGTCTTTTAATTTCACGGCTGCAGTCACCAGCTGCAGTGATTTTGGAGCCCAAAGAAATAAAGTCTGGCACTGTTTCCATTGTTTCCTCCATCTATTTGCCATGAAGTGCTGGGACCAGATGCCATGATCTTAGTTTTTTGAGTGTTGAGTTTTAAGCCAACTTTTTCACTCTCCTCTTTCACTTTTATCAAGAGGCTTTTTAGTTCTTCTTTGCTTTCTGCCATAAGAGTGGTGTCATTGCATATTTGAAGTTAATGATATTTCTCCCAGCAATCTTGATTCCACCTTGTGCTTCATCCATGCTGGCATTTTGTATGATGTACTCTGCATATAAGTTAAATAAGCAGGGTGACAATATACAGTCTTAACATCCTCCTTTCCTGATGAGGAACCAGTCTGCTGTTCCATGCCCAGTTCTGACTGTTGCTTCTTGACCTGCATACAGATTTCTCAGGAGGCAGGTAAGGCATAAGTTCTGACAAAATGTGGTCCACTGGAGAAGGGAATGGCAAACCACTTCAGTATTCTTACCTTGAGAACCCCATGAACAGTATGAAAAGGCAAAAGATAGGACACTGAAAGATGAACTCCCCAGGTCGGTAGGTGCCCAATATGCTACTGGAGATCAGTGGAGAAATAACTCCAGAAAAAATGAAGGGATGGAGCCAAAACAAAAACAATATCCAGCTGTGGATGGGACTGGTGATAGAAACAAGGTCTGATGCTGTACAGAACAATATTGTATAGGGACCTGGAATATTAGGTCCATGAATCAAGGCAAATTGGAATGGTCAAACAGGAGATGGCAAGGGTGAATGTCGACATTCTAGGAATCAGAGAACTAAAATGGACTGGAATTAGTGAATTTAACTCAGATGACTGTTATATCTACTACTGTGGGCAGGAATCCCTTAGAAGAAATGGAGTAGCCATCATAGTCAACAAAAGAGTCCAAAATGCAGTACTTGGATGTAATCTCAAAAACAACAGCATGATCTCTGTTCGTTTCCAAGGCAAACCATTCAATATCACGGTAATCCGAGTCTATGCCCCAACCAGTAATGCTGAAGTAGCTGAAGTTGAAGAGTTCTATGAAGACCAACAAGACCTTTTAGAACTAACACCCAATAAAGATATCCTTTTCATTATGGGGGATTGGAGTGCAAAAGTAGGAAGTCAAGAAACACCTGGAATAACAGGCAAATTTGGCCTTGGAATACAGAATGAAGCAGGGCAAAGGCTAATAGAATTTTGCCAAGAGAACACACTGGTCATAGCAAACACCCTCCTCCAACAACACAAGAGAAGACTTTACACATGGACATCACCAGACAGCGAACACCAAAATCAGATTGATTGTATTTTTTTCAGCCAAAGATGGAGAAGCTCTATACAGTCAGCAAAATCAAGACCTGGAGCTGCCTGTGGCTCAGATCATGAACTCCTTATTGCCAAATTCAGACTTAAATTGAAGAAAGTAGGAAAACCACTAGACGATTCATGTATGACCTAAATCAAATCCCTTATGATTATACAGTGGGAGTGAGAAATAGATTTAAGGGACAAGATCTGATAGACAGAGAGCCTGATGAACTATGGATGGAGGTTTGTGACATTGTACAGGAGACAGGAAGCAAGACCATCCCCAAGAAAAAGAAATGCAAAAAAGCAAAATGGTTGTCTGAGGAGGCCTTACAAATAGCTGTGAAAAGAAGAGAAGCAAAAAGCAAAGGAAGGAGAAAAGGAAAAATGGAATGCAGAGTTCCAAAGAATAGCCAGGAGAGATAAGAAAGCCTTCCTCAGTGATCAGTGCAAAGAAAAAGAGGAAAACAATAGAATGGGAAAGACTAGAGATCTCTTCAAGAGAATCAGAGATACCAAGGGAACATTTCATGCAAAGATGGACTCAATAAAGGACAGAAATGGTATGGACCTAACAGAAGCAGAAGATATTCAGAAGAGGTGGCAAGAACACACAGAAGAATTGTATAAAAAAGATCTTCATGACCCAGATAATCATGATGGTGTGATCACTCACCTAGAGCAAGACATCCCGGAATGTGAAATCAAGTGGGCCTTAGGAAGCATCACTACAAATACAAAGGTAGTGGAGGTGATGGAATTCTAGTTGAGCTATTTCAAATCCTAAAAGATGATGCTGTGAAAGTGCTGCACTCAACATGCCAGCAAATTTGGAAAACCCAGCAGTGGCCACAGGACTGGAAAAGGTCAGTTTTCATTCCAGTCCCAAAGAGAGGCAATGCCAAAGAATGTTCAAACTACTGCACAATTGCACTCATCTCACACGCTAGCAAAGTAATGCTCAAAATTCTCCAAACCAGGCTTCAGCAATACGTGAACTGTGAACTTCCAGATGTTCAAGCTGGATTTAGAAAAGGCAGAGGAACCAGAGATCAGATTGCCAACATCTGCTGGATTATTGAAAATGCAAGAGAGTTCCAGAAAAACATCTATTTCTGCTTTATTGACTATGCCGAAGCCTTTGACTGTGTGGATCGCAATAAACTGTGGAAAATTCTGAAAGAGATGGGAAGACCAGACCACCTGACCTGCCTCTTGAGAAATCTGTATGCAGGTCAGGAAGTAACAGTTAGAACTGAACATGGAACAACAGACTGGTTCCAAAGAGGAAAAGGAGTACGTCAAGGCTGTATATTGTCATCCTGCTTATTCAACTTATATGCAGTGTACGCCATGAAAAATTCTGGGCTGGATGAAGCACAAGCTAGAATCAAGATTGCTGGGAGAAATATCAATAACCTCAGATATGCAGATGATGCCACTCTTATGGCAGAAAATGAAGAACTAAAGAGCCTCTTGATGAAAGTGAAAGAGGAGAGTGAAAAAGTTGGCTTAAAGCTCAACATTCAGAAAACTAAGATCATGGCATCTGTTCCCATCACTTCATGGCAAATAGATGGGGAAACAGTGGAAACAGCGTCAGACTTTATTTTCTTGGGCTCCAAAATCACTGCAGATGGTGACTGCAGCCATGAAATTAAAAGACGCTTACTCCTTGGAAGGAAAGTTATGACCAACCTACACAGCATGTTAAAAAGCAGAGACATTACTTTGCCAGCAAAGATCCATCTAGTCAAGGCAATGGTTTTTCCAGTAGTCATGTGTGGATATAAGAGTTGGACTATAAAGCTGAGAACTGAAGAATTGATGCTTTTGAACTGTGATGTTGGAGAAGACTCTTGAGAGTCCCTTGGACTGCAAGGAGATCCAACCAGTCTATCCTAAAGGAGAGCAGTCCTGGGTGTTCACTGGAAGGACTGATGTTGAAGCTGAAACTCCTATACTTTGGCCACCTGATGCAAAGAGCTGACTCATTGGAAAAGACCCTGATGCTGGGAAAGATTGAGTGCAGGAGGAGAAGGGGACGACAGAGGAGGAGATGGTTGGATGGTATCACTGACTCAGTGTACATGAGTTTGAGTTAACTCTGGGAGTTGGTGATGGACAGGGAGGCCTGGCGTGCTGCAGTGTATGGGGTCGCAAAGAGTCAAACTCGACTGAGCAACTGAACTGAAGGTAAGGTGGTCTGGTATTCCCATCTCTCTCAGAATTTTCCAGAGTTTGTTGTAATCCACACAGTCAAAGGCTTTGGCATAGTCAATGAAGCAGAAGTAGATGTTTTTCTGGAATCCCTTGCTCTTTCTATGATCCAACAGATATTTGCAATTTGATCTCTGGTTCCTCTGCCTTTTCTAGATCCAGCTTGAACATCTGGAAGTTCATAGTTTATGTATTGCCTAAGCCTGGCTTGGAGAATTTTGAATATCAGTTTGCTAGCATGTGAGATAAGTGCAATTGTGTGGTAGTTTGAACATTCTTTGGCATTGCCTTTCTTTGGGATTGGAATGAAAACTGACCTTTTCCAGTCCTGTGGTCACTGCTGAGTTTTCCAAATTTGCTAGCATATTGAGTGCAGCACTTTCACAGCATCATCTTTTAGGATTTGAAATAGCTCAACTAGAATTCCATCACTCCAACCTGCTTTGTTCATAGTGATGCTTTCTAAGGCCCACTTGACTTCGCATTCCAGGATGTCTTGCTCTAGGTGAGTGATCACACCATCGTGATTATCTGGGTCATGAAGTTCTTTTTTGTGGATACAGTTTAGCCCATAACATTCTACATGATCTGCCCTTTCATTACTTCTCTGACCTCATATCCTTCTAGTCTAGCCCCTGGAATCTGTTGAGCCACATCTTCCTTGCTGTGAATCTTAGAACATGCCAGGCATGTTTTCATTCAAGGGCATTTTCTTTGGCTGTAAGTCTACCTGGGGTAGATTTCCTCTCAAGATTTTCCACTTGACTCATTATGTCATCTCCCTCAAGTCTTTGCACAAATGTTATTTTCTCTTTGAGATCTTTCCCAACTCTCTTATTTAAAATTGTAGTCCTGATATCACTGCACTATTTATTCTTCATAGTACTTGCCACCCTCTAGCCTATTATGCAATTTAGTGATTTATTGAGTATATTATCTTACCCTAGTCACCTGGCATATGAGCTCCATGAGGTCAGGGATTTTTGCTCTATTCATTGATATAACAATATCCCAGTACCTGTCACATATCAGGTATTCTATAGTGATTCAGTAGTGAATAAATCATGATTATCTGCATGTGGTTTCTAGACGAGAGCTTTGCATTATATCTTTGAGATACTGCTTTTTATTTTATTGTATTCATTTTCTCTTTTCCCTAGCACCTTGTTATGAGAACTGGCAAGCATGTAGCAAAATTGACAGAATTTTACACTATATATCTGTGTACCTACCACCAATCATATCAGTCACATTTTAGTAGATTTTATCACATGTAGGTCCATCCACTAATCCATTTTGTTTTTCATGCATTCAGAGGAAATTATAGACTTAAGTATGCTTTCCCCTACATACTTGAGCATGTACATCATTAACTAGAAGTCATTATTCAGTCTTTTTCTTTTTATAAAAAAACTTACAGTGAAATGCCATGCTTGTAAGTGAACATTTGCTGAGATTTGACAAATGTATACATTTTTGCAACTCAAGCCCTTATCTAGATACTGAACATTTCCATCACTCCAGGATGTTCTCTTATGCTCCTTCCCAATCAGCCCTAACTCTCATGCAGAGGCAACTGCTGAGATCCTCCCTAGGGATACTGGGGGCTAAAGCAAAAGGAAAAAAATTTAACGGTTGATTTTTCTCCCAGAGCTTTAAATCAGGTGAAAACCATTGGGGAAAAAAAAAAAGAAAAGTAGGTATATTAAAACTCAAAATATTTTAAGTTTAAATTTTTATTTATACTAAAAACAACCTATGATTTTTACTTTCCTGGTTCTAATGGAAACAAACTCATCAATAACATTTCTAATGTTGCTACTTGTATGAGATGCTACTTTAAAGCAAAAGAATAATTCCACTGCTGTTGAAAACTTGGAAGCTCCATATTGGACCAGATTAAACCAGTTACCACAGGATTTCAACCTTATAACATGCTAATACAATTTCCAATCTCTATTGGCAAAGTGCAGATCAAGTGCAACAAATCCGACCTTTTTTTTTTTTTTTACCGTGTAATTCTTTTTTTTTTTTCCTGAATCATCTTGGATGACTAATGTTTTTTAGCATTCATTTTGGGAAATATATATTTTTAAATCTCTTCCTCTCCTTTCCTTTTGGGAGATTCATTGCTATGTCAGATGAATTTCAATTAGATTCTTCACTCCAAGAATGATAATGACTTATTTGTTTCATGTGCTGAAGAATATTGTTTGAAACAAATATTATTTCTGTTATAATACTGAGGCAGTCTCTTTCTATTATTTTCTCCTTTCTTTGGCTTATCTTTTCTGTGTTCTGGTTATGTTAAAACTGTCCTAAATGAGTTCTATTCTCTTTGAAAATTAATTCTTTCTTGCACTTATGTATTTTTATTATGTGGAATAATTCTTGCTAAAGCTTTCTCAACATTCAGAGTTGGTATTTTGGGGGTGATGGTACCGTGTTGTTAGGCATGCATAGTGAGAGGAGGAAAGCCTTGTGAAATGTGTGTTCTTGAGTTCAAATGAGGATAGAACTAGGGTATAAGAGAAGACTGGGCTGGAGTTAAGAAAAGCAAAAGAAATAGAAAACAGAGGAAATAAAAGAAGTGTTGAGTGATAAGTGTAAATCTATGGCTGATTCATATCAATGTATGACAAAACCCACTGAAATGTTGTGAAGTAATTAGCCTCCAACTAATAAAAAAATTAAAAAAAAAAAATTAGAGCAGAAAGAAAACAGAAAAGTGGAGAAAGGACTTTAAAGAGAAAAAAACAAAAAGGAAAAAAATAAAACACACATTTGTTGAGTACCAACCATGTCCTAGACTTTGTGTTAGTTAGACTCTGAATCAGACGTGTGTGTGTGTGTGTCTGTGTGTCCGCTCAGTGGCAGGCAGACTCTTTACCACTGCACCACCTGGGAAGCCCTGAATCAGGCATTGCCATCAGTAATTTATATATGAACCAACTGGCCATTTAAGTAATCGTTTGCTTCCCAAACTTTTCTGGTCTTATTACATACAGAATATTTGAATGGCACTTGAAATTAATCATAGACCACTCTTGAGGCATTTTGTGGCTCTGTATCCCCATCTATTTTGAAGGTTCACAGAATCAACATTTCTGCAAACTGTATTCTCAATCCAATTAGTTGACAGGATGTAAAGTAAACTATCCAAGGTCACACACTTTGGAAGTGACAAAACTAGAGTTTGAATTCAAGATTCTCAGAGTCCATTGCCTGTCTTTTTCAACAGCTCTAAGACTGTAAAGATGAAAAATGCATGATCCTTGCTTGAGGAACTTAGAGCCTAGTGGGAGAAGATAGATACAGTAGAAAAAGAACTATGTCTCCATCTCAAGTTATTAGGAAAAATGAAGAGAAAAGCATTATTTAGTGTGGTTTTCAGGAATGAATAGGAGTTTGCAGATGGGATATAAATGCAAGAGAGAGAGATTTTAGGCAGAGGAGAGGGAAACTGATATGCAAAGGCGTTGGGCTGTGGGAGATGTTGGCTTGTTAGCAGAATAGCAAACCGCTTGAGATCTGGCTGCATTCCTGAGCCAGGAAGGGAAGTGAAGGGAGAAGTTGGGGCTGAGTCAGGGGCGACTGAGGGTGGGGAGGTGGTAGATTTACTACAGAAACGACAGTGGGGAGAAACAAGAGTGACAGAGTCAACGTGTTTTGTGATACAGAATCAGTCAATTTAGTGACTTTTTAAGAAGAGTGAATAAAGGATGACTACAGTTTATGTCTTGATTTCCTTGGAGGCTAATGTTTCATCATGGAATTATTGAAATAGGGAAATCTGGAGGAAGAGCAGGTTTCAACAAGAAGGACAAGAAGTTTGATATTGGACTTGGTGATTCTGAGGTACTTTTATTTCATTTGAGGAAAATTCATATCTTGCCGATATGCGGAAGTCTAAGTGATCAGTGTAGGGTAAGTGGGGGTAGAATTAGTTCTACTCTCCTTGGTTTGTGTGTCTTTTTAAAAATATTTCTTTCTAAACTACACTAACAGTGCTGCCTGTGAACTTAAGCAGGTGCTTTGAGATAGGTAAAAAATGACTGGCAGAGTGTATTCTCCACATTAAGTTTAGTAGTGATGATCACAGTTTCCTCTTCAACACTGACCTCCAAGCCTTGGAGAACTGTGGCCTAAGAATTATCCAGATAGACTTCTGTTATCTCAGGAAAGTCTTTTTAAGTTAATATACATATTTTTTAGTTAACAACATTAATAATTAATATTTTTAGAGCCCTAAGATGAGCCAGGCACTTATTTTATTAATAAGTTATTTGAATTTATTAAGTCATTCAGTTCTCACAGAAATGCTGTTTAGTGAGGAGTTACATAGATTCCCCAGACCCATGATACATTCAGTTTTCGGGAACTGGGTGCTAAGTTTCCAGCAGTTTCTGACATTTGATCAAGTGAACCCGAGGCCAGGAGGTGTTGCTCTCCCTCCCTCAGATTACATCTATAACTTTATTTTGCACGTATTCCTGATTTGCTTTTCAAAAATTTCCTTATCCTTTTATTATAGTTTAGCCATTGTTAGTGACTTGGTAATGTTTCAGGTCACTCCTGTTCTCCAAGAGATACACTTTCTTCACATTCCTTAGTTCAGTCATCATGTTAAAGAATGGAGTGTTCTGCTTCCAGGAAGCTGGAGTACACATATTTTCCCCTATTCCTCCTGTTAGGTACAAATAAAAATCGTATATATGTATATATAATAAGAATATTCTGAGTGGTAGAGATAAGAAGATAGAAGGTAGGCCGATTAGGGACCTTGGGACCCAATGAACAACATAGTCATAAGTTAGTATTTTCCCTGGGGTTTTCTTTTTGCTTCATGTATCTTAGACTCAGAACTGAAGAAGCAGGCAACCCAGAGATGACAGTGGGTACAAATTTTAAAAAAAAATCCTCAACAGAAATCTGCTGTCTTTTGCCAACATACCAGGAAAGGGTTACCCTAGCATGACATAAAATGTTTAGAAAATAACTGCTTTAACTCTAGGCAGACAACAGAGAAAATCTATGACACCGCAATTAGGCTGTGATAAGTTATGTATATATAGTGGAATACCTAAGGTAACCACTTAAAAAGTTGAAAAACATGTTTAAGTAACCCACAAAAAGACAGGATTAAGAAAACAGAGAAAACTAAACATAAACAAACCAAACAGAAAACAAAAAATAAAATGACAATCTTAAGCCCTAGCATATTTTTTGTTACATTAGATGTAAATGTTCCAAATGCATTAATTAAAAGACAGAGATTGGCATTATGGAATATGACCTAGTTATATGCTATCTGTAAGAAACTCACTTCAAATATAGTGATATGTTGTTGTTGTTCAGTTGCCTAGTCACTTCTGACTCTTTGCAACCCCATGAACTGCAGCACACCAGGCCTCCCTGTCCCTCACCATCTCCTGAAGTTTGCCCAAGTTCATGTCCATTGCATCGGTGATGCCATCCAACCATCTCATCCTCTGACACTTTCTCTTTCTGCCCTCAATCTTTCCCAGCATCAGGGACTTTTCCAATCAGTCAGCTGTTCACATCAGATGACCAAAATACTGGAGTTTCAGCTTCAACATCAGTCCTTCTGTCACATATTCAGGGTTGATTTCCCTTAAGATTGACTGGTTTGATCTCCTTGCTGTCCAAGGGACACTCAGGAGTCTTCTCCAGCACCACAGTTAAAAGGCATCAATTCTTTGGTGCTTTGCCTTCTTTATGGTACAGTTCTCACAACCATACTTGACCACTGGGAAGACCATAGCCTTGATTATATGGACCTTTGTCGGCAGAGTAATGTCTCTGCTTTTCAACACACTGTCTAGGTTTATCATAGCTTTCCTGCCAAGAAGCAAATGTCTTCTGAGTTCATGGCTGCAGCACCATGCACAGTGATTTTAGAGCCCAAGAAGAGGAAATCTGTCACTACTTCCATCTTTTCCCCCTCTATTTGCTATGAAGTAATGGGGCTGGATGCCATGATCTTAGTTTTTTTAAATGTTTAATTTTAAGCAAACTCTTTCACTCTCCTCCTTCACCCTCATCAAGAGGCTCTTTAGTTCCTCTTTGCTTTCTGCCATTAGAGTGGTATTATTTATATATTTGAGGTTGTTGCTATCTGCCGCCTATCTTGATTACAGCTTGTAACTCATCCTTCCCGGCATTTCTTATGATGTACTCAGCATATAGATTAAACAAACAGGGTGACAGCAGACAGCCCTGTCTTACTCCTTTTTCAATCTTGAACCAATGAGTTGCTCCATACAGGGTTCTACTGTTGCTTCTTGACCCACGTAGTAACATAAGCAGGTTGAAATTAACAGGATATAATGTTTACCATATATTTATATATGGTATTTATATTTATGTATGTATATATAATATATTACCATATATATATTTTTATATGGTAAGCATTAATGAAAGAAATATATATATATATTTATATATATGGTAAACATTAATCAATGAAAACTTGGGTGGTTATATTAATATCAGATATACTGGGCTTCAGAGCAGAGAAGATTACCAGAGACAGAGAGGGTCATTGTGTGTAGTAAAAGGGTCATTTCACCAAGAAGATATTCATTTAAATATGTATGAAGCAAATGATAGAGCTGAAAATATGGAAGCAAAACATGGTAGAACTGAAGCAAGAAATAAATAAATCCACAATTATAGTTAAAGGCTCCAATACCTTTCTCTCACTAATCAATGGAACAACTAGTTAGAAAATCATCAAAGATATAGAACTCAACAACCCCATCAACCAACAAGATCTTAATATTTAGAGAACATTCCACCCTAAAACAGTAAAATATAAATTTTTCAGGTGTCTACAGAACTTATATAAATATAGATCATATCTGAATATATAATAAAAGCTTCAACCAGTTTAAAAATAATAGAAATTATACAGATGTAGTTCTCTGACCAAAACAGAATTAAACTAGAAATGGATAACAGAAGGAAAACGGGAATCTCTAAACAGTTGGAAACAAAATAATACACTTTTGATCCATGGGTCAAAGAGGAAATCACAAGGAAAATTAAAAAAATATATACACTGAACTGAATAAAAGTAAAAATGCAATGTATTTGTGGGACACAGCTAAAGCAGTTCTGAGAGGGAAATTTATAGCACTAAATGTCTACATTAGAAAAGAGAAAATGTCTTAAATCAATGCTCTTAACTCCCACTTCAAGAAGCTAGAGAAAGAAAAGTAAACCTAGAGCAAACAGCTGAACAGAAAGAATTGATTTTTTAGGCTGACTAAAAAACAATGTTTTATTCAGAATTGTTTCTATTAGAGAATATGTTGAAAAGAAACATATTTCTGGCTTTCAAAATGCCATTTCCCAATTAAATGAGAATCATTAGAAAATTAAGTTAAAATGAATTTAAAAATGATTGTCACTGTGATGATTCAGATGATGATTACTTATGATATTTTTTTCAGCTATAAGCAAACATTTGTGGAACTAAGTCAGTAAGGATGAATCAGCATTTTTCTTTCTCCTTTGATTAATCAAAATTCATCTTATACTACAGAATATTTTAGTAATGAGATTGAGCTAGTGTTTAGAGGATAACTAAGTTGTTCTCATGTTCATTTCCTAAGATGTTTGTGTAATCAGGAGCAGAAAAATATCTTTACAGTGGTTCTCAACATTGATTGCAAATTAGAATCATTTAGAGAGCTTTAAAATATACTGATGCCAGGATTCCACCTAGGGAGATTCTGATTTAATTGGGCTATAACAAAAGTTCTCAAAATATGGTTTTGGACCCGCAACAGCATCAGCAACACTTGGGAACTTGTTAGAAATGTAGGTTCACAGACCCAACCCTTGATTTAGCAGTCTGTGTTTTTTTAACAAGCACTTCCAGTGATTCAGAGGCAGTGTTTCTTAAAGTTCACAAACATCTCCTGGGAACTCTTACATAAATACAGATTTTGACTCATGATCTGATATGGGGGTTGAGATTATTATGAACAAACTCCCATGGGAACTATATGATATTAGTAGTTTACTGCAGTTTGAATAGCAGAGGTCTATAGGACATCTGGACATTTGCATTTCTAAACATTTCCCAACTGGGACTGCAGCTGAAGTTGAGAACAACTAGTCTAGATAGCTCTACCTGAAACTTCCAATAACCCATGAAACTTGAATAATCTTCTAGTTTGTTTGTCCCTGGGTTTGTGGAGTCATTGAAGAGTGCATAACTTTTATTCTCTTTAAAGTATTGGTCACTGACTTTAAGTTTCTACTTAATTGCCCAAGAAGCCAGTTTGTGATGCTTTTATCTCTTATTTTCTAAAACCAGTGTTGAACACCCTGATTTATATTTCCATCTTATACCACTACACCACCAGCATCAACATTTGCCTGACACACCATCTTTTAGGTTCTCCTCTTCATTCAGTTCAGTTCAGTTGCTCAGTCACGTCCGACTCTTTGCGACCCCATGGACTGCAGCACACCAGCTTCCCTGTGCATCACCAACTCCTGGAGTTTACTCAAACTCATGTCCATTGAGTCGGTGATGCCATCTAACCAGCTCATCCTCTGTTGTACCCTTCTCCTCCCACCTTCAATCTTTCTCAGTATCAGGCTCTTTTCAAATGAGTCAGTTCTTCGCATCAAGTGGCCGAAGTATTGGAGTTTCAGCTTCAGCATCAGTTCTTCCAATGAATATTCAGGTCTGATTTCCTTTAGGATGGACTGGTTGGATCTCCTTGCTGTCCAAAGGACTCTCTAGAGTCTTTCCCAACACTACAGCTCAAAGGCATCAATTCTTTGATGCTCAGCTTTCTTTATAGTCCAACTCTCACATCCATACATGACTACTGGAAAAACCATTGCTTTGACTGGACAGAGCTTTGTTGGCAAAGTAATGTCTCTGCTTTTTAACGCGCTGTCTAGGTTGGTCATAACATTTCTTCCAAGGAGCAAGTGTCTTTTAATTTCATGGCTGCAGTCACCATCTGCAGTGATTTTGGAGCCCAAGAAAATAAAGTCTCTCACTTTCTATTGTTTCCCCATCTATTTGCCTTGACATGATGGGACTGGATGCCATGATCTTTGTTTTCTGAATGTTGAGCTTTAAGCCAACTTTTTCACTTTCTTCTTTCACTTGCATCAAGAGGCTCTTTAGTTCTTCATTTTCTTCCATAAGGGTGGTATCATCTGCATATCTGAGTTTATTGATATTTCACCCAGAAATCTTGATTACAGCTTGTGCTTCATCTAGTCTAGCATTTCTCATGATGTACTGTGCATATAAGTTAAATAAGCAGGATGACAATATACAGCCCTGACATCCTCCTTTCCTGATTTGGAACCAGTCTGTTGTTACATGTTCAGTTCTAACTGTTGCTTCTTGACCTGCATTCAGATTTCTCAGGAGGCAGGTCGGGTAGTCTGGTATTCCCATCTCTTTAAGAATTTTTCAGAGTTTATTGTGATCCACACAGTCAAAGGCTTTGGTGTAGTCAATAAAGCAGACGTAGATGTTTTTCTGGAACTCTTGCTTTTTCGGTGATCCAACAGATGTTGGCAATTTGATCTCTGGTTCCTCTGCCTTTTCTAAATCCAGCTTGAATATCTGTAAGTTCACAGTTCATGTACTGTTGAAGGCTGGCTAGGAGAATTTTTGAGCATTACTTTGCTAATGTGTGAGATGAGTGCAATTGTGCAGTAGTTTGAACATTCTTTGGCATTGACTTTCTTTGGGATTGGAATGAAAACTGACCTTTTCCAGTCCTATGTCCACTGCTGAGTTTTCCAAATTTGCTGGCATATTGAGTGCAGCACTTTCACAGCATCATCTTTTAGGATTAGAAATAACTCAGCTAGAATTCCATCATCCTGCCTAGCTTTGTACTTAGTGATGCTTCCTAAGGCCCTCTTGACTTCACATTCCAGGATGTCTGCCTCTAGATGAGTGATCACTATACAAAAAAGATCTCCTCTTCATTACCAGTTAAAAATTAGCTAATGAGATAATATTGTGAGGGGTTAAACCTTTTCCCTTTAAGGTAACATTCGTTGGAATTTTCATTGGAAGGACTGATGCTGAAGTTGAAGCTCCAATCCTTTGGCCACCTGATATGAAGAACTGACTCATTGGAAAAGACCCTGATGCTGGAAAAGATTGAAGGCAGGAGGAGAAAGGGATGACAGAGGGTGAGATATTTGGATGGCATCACTGACTCAAAGGACATGAGTTTGAGCAAGCAAGGTGTTGATGATGGACAGGGAAGACTGGTGTGGTACAGTCCATGGGGTCACAAAGAGTTGTACATGACTGAACGACTGAACTGACTGAACTTAAGGTAACATGGATCTTAAAGCCATCTTATGAGGCAGTGCCTTGAGAATAATGTCTTTGGAGCATCTCTTCTCAACTCTCACATTCTAATGAATATACTTACCTAGTATTCTGATTTTATCAGCAATACCCACGCGATGATAACTTCAACCCTACATGCCAAGTCAGATATGGTGGACATACTTCCTTGGATATTTCAAAGTTGCCTCAAACTCAGCATACCCAATATAGAACTCATCTTCTCAATTACATCTCCATCTCTCCCTGCATCCCCTATCACAAACTGGGGAGTCATCTTGAACCCTTTCCCCTTTGTTCCACTCCAAACAGAACAGAGTTCCATTTATCAGAGTCTGTGGATTCTATCATTCTTGAATCCATGTGCTTTCACCCATTATCACCGTCACTACTCTGGTTCACGTCTTCTTCATCTTTTAAATTGCAGTGTCCTGCCTTATTTCTTTGCCTTCAGCCTGGCCTTCTCATATCTATTTTCCATATAGCATCCAGAGTGTTATTGCCCTTGTCACTTCTCATCTCCAAAATGCTTCAGTGACCGTCCATTCTTCTCGGAATTAAGTCTAAGCTATTTAATATGACTTAAAAATCATTAATGACTCAGTGCTTTGCATACTTCTTTTAGAATTCTCTCCAGTTTTGAACTTGATGCATTTTTCCATATGCACCATCTTCTCTGTAGGTTTCAAGCCTTTGAGTAGGTGATGCCTCTACTTAGAGTATCTTTTCATTCTCCGTTTTGCTAAGTTACCACCTCTCAACAGTTGCTTTCCTTGATCCTACCTCTCTTAAGGCTGAGATTCAACCCTTTTATTATCCTTGGTGTTATAGTTATCACGGCTGAATTCCAATCCCCTCTTTACTGGTTTATCTTCCTCAATACTTCCTTAAAAAGTAGGGCTTATCTCATTCATCACTGTTATTTTAGCATTAAGCCCAGTGTCTATTTTAGAGTCTAGCTCAATAAATGTTAATAAATAAAATTCCCAGTAGTATGAAGAAAGGAGCTTGCCATGGAAAATCAGTGAAAGAAAGGTAGGTGGAACTGTTAGGAAGACACAAATCACATTAGAGACACAAATCACATTGTGTTCCTTAGTTCTCAGCTTCTTATTGCAGAGTATAGGGGGGAAATGTACCTAAAATAAGTAAAGAAGGAGTATTCTAGTTAGGCTGAATGACACATTTTCTTCTTTCAAGATATCATTATTTTCTTTTTAAAGACCTTACAGTTGATTTTTTATTTACTTGTAGCAGTTTTTTTTTCTAGGTTCCATTTCCTTCTAGAATCAGATGGGGGATTTTGGTTAACTGACAATTCCATGTTCTGAGTTCTCACTCTTTTTTCCTACTTCAGTTCCCAGGTTGCTTGTAGTGAATTGCCCAATATACATCTCATCAGCAGTAGGTCAGAAAAGAATGCAGTTCCTTCAGGTTATGGAGCTCTTCTTTGGTGAAGAGTGACCCTAAGGCATTCTAAAAGACCTGAATGTCTCTGGGTTCCCTTTTTCCAGGAATCTATACTTCTAAAGTTTGAAGGAGATAATAGGTTTAAAAGAATGCAGTGCATTTCCTACATACATATTTACCAAGGGAAATTTTGTAACATAAACCAAAGTTTAGTAGATAAACAGTGAATGAAGATGCATATAGATTAGCAACAGACACTCTAGCTCTGCATCTCCAGGGTTCTTTAGAATTCTGCATTCAAGAGGCCATCTGGGTTTCACAGCGTCTCCTGACTTCTGTTTCAGAGTGTCAACTGCTTTAGCAATCTGCAGCACAGCTTTGACGCTGATGTGTGTGGAGGGTTGATGGTCGCTTTCTAGATTACATTGTAGTGCAAATTAATGTTAACTTGGGAAGTAGATGTACTCATTCCTGCCCCTGTGCTTTTCCTTATGCGCTTTCACCCGGGAATTGAACTCAAATCCATCTCTTCATTCTACATCTCCTTTGCTTATCTCAATCTTATTTTTCAGGATTCAGCTTATTTCATTTTCCCCTGCAGTTAGGACGTAGATCATGGTCTCTGGGAGCTTTGCCATACTTTGTGCCAGTCTCCTAAATTAGCTTATGTTGTTTTACTTTATACGTAAAAGTGTGACCTCGTGTAGCTTGTCACTGTTTGAGGCCACTCCAGTGCCATGCTTCATTTGCAGTGACATGTTGAGCTGTTTGGATCATGTTCCTCAATGTCTTACCAAACACCAGCTTAGCACAGGCAAGACTTGAGGCTATCATAACATAGAACATTCTCCTGGTATTTTCTGGCCTGTATAATTTCTATATAGGGCTTTTAATTAATTAATTTATTTTTTGGTGGGGATTAGGCAACTCTGGCTGTCATGTAACTTGTCAATTTTCCTTTCACTCAGTATGGGAATGTGAAAGAAAGAATTAGAAGGTGAAATTAGAGGACTAGAAGTTAGGAGAAATTGGTTAATTTCTTCGTCCCTTTATTTTTTTTATTTTATTTTTTTAATATAAATTTGTTTTAATTGGAGGCTAATTACTTTATTGTAGTGGTTTTGCCATACATTGACACGAATCCTCCACGGGTGTACATCTGTCCCCCATCCTGAACCCCCATCCCACTCCCTCCCCATCCCATCCCTCTGGGTCAACCCAGTGCACCAGCCCCGAGCACCCTGTCTCGTACATCGAACCTGGACTGGCGATTCGTTTCACATATGGTAATATACATGTTTCAATGCCATTCTCCCAAATCATCCCACCCTCGCCTTCTCCCACAAGAGTCCAAAAGACTGTTCTATACATCTGTGTCTCTTTTGCTGTCTCGCATAAAGGGCTATAGTTACCATCTTTCTAAATTCCATGTATATGCGTTAGTATACTGTATTGGTGTTTTTCTTTCTGGCTTACTTCACTCTGTATAATAGGCTCCAGTTTCATCCACCTCATCAGAACTGATTCAAATGTATTCTTTTTAATGCCTGAGTAATATTCCATTGTGTATATGTACCACAGCTTTCTTATCCATTTTTCTGCCGATGGACATTTAGGTTGCTTCCATGTCCTGGCTATTGTAAACAGTGCTGCGATGAACATTGGGGTACACGTGTCTCTTTCAGATCTGGTTTCCTCGGTGTGTATGCCCAGAAGTGGGATTGCTGGGTCATATGGCAGGTCTGTTTCCAGTTTTTTAAGGAATCTCCACACTGTTCTCCATAGTGGCTGTACTAGTTTGCATTCCCACCAACAGTGTAAGAGGGTTCCCTTTTCTCCACACCCTCTCCAGCATTTATTGCTTGTAGACTTTTGAATAGTAGCCATTCTGACTGACATGAGATGGTACCTCATTGTGGTTTTGATTTGCATTTCTCTGATAATGAGTGATGCTGAGCATCTTTTTATGTGTTTGTTAGCCATCTGTATGTCTTCTTTGGAGAAATGTCTGTTTAGTTCTTTGGCCCATTTTTTGATTGGGTCATTTATTTTTCTGGAGTTGAGCTACAGGAGTTGCTTGTATATTTTTGAGATTAATTCTTTGTCAGTTGCTTTGTTTGCTGTTATTTTCTCCCAGTCTGAGGGCTGTCTTTTCACCTTGCTTATAGTTTCCTTTGTTATGCAAAAGCTTTTAATTTTAATTAGGTTCCATTTGCTTATTTTTGCTTTTATTTCCAATATTCTGGGAGGTGGGTCATAGAGGATCCTGCTGTGATTTATGTCAGAGAGTATTTTGCCTATGTTTTCCTCTAGGAGTTTTATAGTTTCTGGTCTTTTGTTTAGATCTTTCTTTGTCCCTTTAATTCCCAGTTATAAGAAAGAAATTTGATCAATTACATTTCTCTTGTCTTGTTCTCAGTGTTCGGTAGCTTAAAACCATAAGCACCTTGTCCCGGTGCCTGGCACATGAGAAAGGCTTTCAATAAATACCTGTGGAAGAGGTTTGTCACTCTAGGGAGAGTGGCTTATAAATGAAAGTTACCACATACTAAAATGGAAATAACATTAATAGCCTCCCTGCCAATTGGTCACTACTACATCTTTGATTCTCTTTGGTATTCTGCAATCAGTAAAAATAAGTGTTTTCAAAGAATCTTATGAGAAACGCATCTATGTTCTTATTTGGCAAGCTAAAGTTTTGGGTAGGAATATATTCCAGTAATAAAGGATGATGTAGAAATCTTTATATGGTAAGTATTTAAATAGAAGATGGCATTTTAAACCTAAGTCCAGAGTTACTATTTCAGACCTGTATGTGGGGACCTGAATGATAATGATCAGCAGAGACCCCACTGAGAAAATCTTGACCTGTCATTCCTTATCATGTCATGAAAAAGCTAAAAAACTCTTCACAGAGTTAGACTTGTAGGTGACCTTCTCCTAGAAATAGAGCTCTGAGCCCATGAGATGTAGTGGCACTTTATATGTTAGTGGCATTAATTTCTGGACTTTCCCCCCCAGCACTTAGCTCATTTAATAGAAACATTGATTAAAAGAATCTACAAAATGAAAAAGTAAAATAATAAAGTTGAAAAATATAATTTAAAAATATGTTATTACAGTCATGATTATGAAATATTATTCTGATCTGAATGATGCAAATATTCTGCTTTTATGCTTAAATGATATTTATTACTGATACCCTATTACTTGAATTTGACCATTCAAGAATTAAAGAGATGATATATCAGTGTGTTCTCTAGGCTCATACTTTCCAGTTTATGGTATTATGCATTGGTATCATAAAGTATGCCACTTTTTAAAGTTTTTTTCTTATGATTAAAAATTGACTCAATAAGGACATCTTACAAATTGCAATGACCTTCTGGAGATATGACTCCTTATTTTCCTATCTCCAAACCAGCTTCTCAGCCTTGTGTCCTTATCTTGGTTAATGGTGTATTTTACCTTCCAGTCACAATGGCTAGAAAGCTCAGCTTGAGCTTGGACGCTCCTCTCTCCCTGTGGACCACTGACGCAGAGGTGATTTCCCTTTGATGTGTGTTCCACGTCTGAACCTTGTGTCCAGTTTCACTGTTCCTTCTTCAGTTCAGCTTTTCAGATAACAACCTGTTGCCTTCTGACTAAGCCTTTCTTCTCTCCTACTTCAACTCCTCTCCTAGAATGTCATAGGACAAATGTTGACTTTGCTATTTTTTGCTCAAAAACTCTTAGTAGCTCCTCATTCCCTCCAAAAATATGATAAGCAAAATTTGACTCAGGAATGTCTACAGTGGGATTGTTAACAATGGCAAAACATTAGAATCAGCATAGATGTTCAACAATGGGGAAATTGTTAAACAAATATAATTAAAACCTTAGGATGAAATATTATTTGGCCTAAAGGTGTTATTTTTGAGGAATTTTTGAAAGAATTTTGAACATTTAAAAATGTGCAGTGGAGTAGGGTATAACATTGAATATACCAAACCATGGTGAAAAATATTCTTGTGTATGTTGATGTTACTAGTGGTTACCTCTGAATGGCCTAGTTATGGAGAATTTTTTTTTTTGGCGAATGTAAAAATTTTTCAACTATGAATGTGTATTTTTTATATATATTTTATTTTATCTTTAATTTTTTAAAATTTTATATTGGACTATAGTTAATTTACAGTACTGTGTTAATTTCAGATGTATAGCAAAATGATTCAATTGTACATACTCAGTCTTTGTCAAATTCTTTTCCCACTTGGATTATTACAGAATATTGAGTAGGGTTCCCCATGCTGTGTACTAGGCCCTTGTTGACTATCTATTTTGTATATAGTTGTGTGCATATGTTAACCCCCAAATCCTAATTTATCCCTCCCTCCCATTTTACCCTTTGGTAACCATAGATTTGTTTTCTAAGACTATGAGTTTCATAATCAGAAAAGTTTGCTCTAACAGTTGGGATCTGGAAGGGAACTTGTGATTTATTTGGTTTAGTTGCTCTTAATGTTATTTCTGGATTGCAGTATTCTTTGAGGCTCTGATGAAGGATATGGAATTTTCTCTGAAAAATGAACATCTGTCCATAGACAAAAACTGTGGTATATAATTTTGGCAGAATTTTAGACCTCAGTTTCGGAGACTTTTAAGAGAATGATGCTGTTATTTAGGAGATAACAAAGAACCCAGGAAATTAGCCTCGTCTCTCACATGGGATGGGAGGAAGAGCCAGGACTAAATATTGGGTTTCTGGCTTTTGCCTTGAAACTTGATATCCCATTGCACCTCTCCAGATGTTCTGTAGATTGCTAAGCCTGTGAGGAGCCAGGCCACGCCTGAAGAGGTTCCCCTTTACCTCTGCAGAGGGTCCTCATTGGTGGTAACCGCTGCTGTTCGTGGGAGTGGCATCTCTTCCCCTCCTCCCTGTAAAGCCAAAGTTTCCTTAGAGGGACCCGCTGATAACCATTGATAATGTTTAAGCCATTGATAACTCCTAGATGTAAGCAAATATAATGTAAGTCTGAGAGCACTGCATTTAGTATCTATTATTTTCTTAAACATGTCCCTCCCATGCTTTATAATTTTATTGTGGGCAGGGGTGACAGAGACTTGCTTTGAGAATGATCTCTTCTGTTATTTGGCAGTTTCTTTTCGTCTTGGTCATGATGATGCTGGCAGGGCAGGGTGGAGGCCTTGCTCGGTGCTTGGATCACTCATTGGGCTGGATGCCACAGCAATTCCCTGCCTGGTGCCTAACAGCCTGCACAGTGTGGGGCTAGAAAAACCTCCCTTGCCCTGGAGGTGGGTGATTCTATCTTCTCATAGCCTTATATTAGTCAGTAATTGAGGAAAAAACAGCACCACCAAGAGCAACACACTCTAGAGCCGTCCTTTCAATGGGGAATGAAGACTAGGTGCCCTTACTTGTTCAAAGCCTTGCTGGGCCCCAGTCAATCTTGCCATAGACTACAGATTTTACAGTTAAAGGAGGCTTTTCCTTGGTGCAGTAAAGCTGCAAATGCAGATGTCGAAAGAGCTGTCTGATAATATTCTGCAAGTTGTTAAGCCCTCTGCGATCTAATCTCTGCAGAGGGCCTTGAATCAAAACAGAGGAGGAAATCCAGACATTGAACAGAGGACTTTGTAGCTGGTAAGGAAATGAGTGTTTTTGAGTACTTCCAAGTACTGGTCCTGGGCAAGGTTCATTCATAGATGTTATGACATCGACTACCTGCTGGTATTATCCTTATTTTTAAGGGTGAGGAAATTGAGGCCCACAGGGTTACTGTTTTGCCCACAGACACACAGTTAGCACGAGACTAAGCTGGGTGTGTCTGCTTCCAGTTCAAGCTATGTAATAAATAATAAATAGCTCCTGGGGTAGCATATTATTTTGGAGTATTCTAACTTTATGTGCATGTATATTTAAATATTTTATATAAGTGAAAGTGTTAGTTGCTCAGTCATGTCTGATTCTTTGTGACCCCATGAACTGTAGCCCGCCAGGCTTCTCTGTCCATGGGATTCTCCAGGCAAGAATACTCAATTGGGTAGCCATTCCCTTCTCCAGGGATCTTCCTGACCCAGGGATAGAACCCAGGTCTCCTGCATTGCAGGCAGATTCTTTAACATCTGAGCCACCAGGGCAGCCCTTATGTACTATAATCTCATTATTAAAAGCCCTCATGTACTGTAATCTTGTTAATAAAAATTGGAAAATACACACTTATGTGCATACATGAAACAGTTCTGTCCCAACCCCAAGCACATAGAACCTGATATATGGCAGCTGGCCCTGATAAAGATTTCCTCTTTATTTGCCTTTTGTTAATATAGTGTTGTATTTTTTTTCTACTGCTTTTCCTTCAAGCACATTTCTAAAGTAATTAGCACCAAAATGTATATTCAGTTTTAACTTAATTTTTCTGTAGTGCTTCTTTCTGTCACCTCATTTAGTGTTCTTTTTAAGGTTGTCATTTTAAATACATCTGTCTGGCAAAAGGAGTGGGGACTTCCCCAGTGGGTCAGAGAGTAAAGAATCGGCCTGCCATACAGGAGATGTGGGTTTGATCCCTGCTTGGGAAAGATCCCCTGGAGGAGGGCATGGCCACCCACTCCAGTATTCTTGCCTGGAGAATCCTATGGACAGAGGAAGCTGGCGAGCTACAGTTCGTGGGGTCACAAAGAGTCACACCCAACTGAAGCAACTGAGCACGCACACACATATCCGGCAACAGGAGACACAGGAAGAATCAAGCAGCCTGTGAGAGGTCTGGGCAGACACTTTAGGTGGTCACAGTAACACCCGTGTGCTTTTTTCAGTCCTTTTGGTATGATCAAAAGGAAAATGGTTGACACATTATCATTTGCTCTGTATCATCGGAGAACAAAGGTATGATCTTTGGCTTAGTGTAGCATTCAGGAGACAGTGTATCCGCTGACCTTCCATTTCCTCTTCATCACAGCTCTAAGGAGACTGTCAGATGGATGTGACTTTTAGATGTCTTCCTTCTTTCTGATTACTAATGAACGGTTTCTGTTTATTGAGAAGAATTGGGTCAGGGTCAGCAAGTGAGGACTGACTCTCATGGGATGTATGCCTGTGTGTGGACACTGTCAGAGTTCCGGAAGCAGACGGCTGGAGGCTGCCCTCCTGCCTACCTCATCACCTGTGAGCATCCTCCCAGGGGCGAGTCTGCACCAGCTTGTGGATGCTGTCGACCATGGTGCAGAGGAAGGAAAGGCAACAAATTAGAAAGACACTGGCTGACACTTTGCCATTTGGAAGCTGACCTTTTTCTTCTACAGAATTTTTATATGGCTAGACTCTTGAACTGCACGATTTCCTTCTTTATAAATCCCATGAAAATGCACTCTGATTCTACTTTCTATGTCTCTCAAGAGTCTGCTTTCACAGGCCTCCCAGTAGCCTGCAGTGGGGAAACAAACTACACTCTTACAAGAAATTTACCCTCTAAACTCTCTGTCTCATTCCTTCACACTTATGATTGTGTTTAGAGCAGGAATGTATCCTCCTGTTTGAGTGACAACACTGGGCTTAATCTTGTAAACATCTGCCTTTCTTCCTGTTGCATCTGGCTTCCCACTTCCTGCCTTCTGCTGCTTCTCAACAAGTCCCTTCCTCCTCTGCCTGCAGATGGCTGCTTTTACAAGCTTCCTGCTGTTGAGAGAAGAGGGACTGATGTTCTCTGCACCTCTGTAATCAGTTCTGTTCCTGCAAGCTTATGTTCACTCACATAGTGGGACTTTCTGTCTTTATTAACTTGATTAAATACAATTATCACAGAGGCTGCTTCAAAGAGCCTCTTGCCCTCCTCTTCCCTGCACAGCCCTCAACTTGGAAAGGCAGTGTCGGATCCCAGAAAGGATGCAGCCTACTTTGTTTTTCCCTTTGTCTTTATTTTTTTGAAGGAGCAGGGTATTAATGCTGCACCTGAGACACAGAAGGGTGACCTCAGTACACTTTGTACACTGGCATTATTTGCCATAGAGAAAGGAGGAGAAATGGAAGAGAAAATAGAATTTTTCTGGGTCTAGGGTCCCACTGGCTAAGGCTTTCTGACTGAATTGTAAGTGATCTCAGGGTTGGATTTTAGACTCTTTTATGTGCTCCTGCTATGTGATAGGGCTTCAGACAGTAAAGAAACTGCCTGTGATACTGGAGACCCGCGTTCGATCCCTGAGTTAGGAAGATCCCTTGGAGGAGGAAATGGCAACCCACTCCAGTATTCTTGCCTGGAGAATTCCATGGACAGAGGAGCCTGGTGGGCTGCAGTCCATGGGATCACAAAGAGTTGGACACGACTGAGTGACTAGCACACACACACTGTGTCATAAGGTTCAAGATCATGCATGACCTTGACGTCTGGTAAAACTACAAAGGCCTCACATGGCCCAACTGCAGGTCCCTCCCCATCCCACCAGCTGTACTTCTGTGGATGATTCGTTCCAGCCAGACAGTGCTCCTCATCACACGGACCAAGCCCAAGGCTCACTTCACCTTGAGTGGTGGCTTTAGCTCTCTGCTAGGCTGGGGAATTATCCAAACAAGCCAATCACATCCTTCTGTGGCAACTAGGCCACACCTCCCCATCTTGTTACTGTAAAACCTGCCTCCTGTGGCCTCTGCTTTTTCATTCTGCTCCTGAGTGCCACCCGTCTGTGATCCTGTGTGGCGTATAGTGTCTTCCCCTGGGCTGTGATTATATAGGACTGATGAACTGATGTAGATCTCAGCCATCTGTACTGGGATGTCATTCAGCCATTCCCACAGGCCCTAGGGTGGGAATCCTTCCCTGACTAATGGGTGAAGAAGAGGTGATCATAATACACTGCACCTACTTTTTAAATTCTTAGCATATATTGAATTTATTTCTACTTAACACTTATGTGTCCTGTTTCCGGTAATCCACACAGAACAGGAAACATTCCCATAATTTCATTACTATGTCCTTGGTGTCTAGCACAGTGATTCCTGACACTAAACAAGCATTTAATAAATATTTGTTGAATAAGTGAATGAGTGAATTCTAAGGGCCCTTTCTGGGTAAGGATTACTGTATATGCTCTCTCTTTCCAGCTATAGAGTTTTATTATTTCACAATGGGGGATGGGTTGAAGCGTGTGAGCAGGTTGCGGAGCTGCATTCTCCCTTCTTCCAACCTCAGAGGTATCCCAAGGATGCCAATGGGAAGAATGGATCCTGAAGATATAACCTTCATCCCCTGTTCACAGCTTAGTGTCAGATTGATATACTTTTGTTAAGGCAAACCTTGCCAAATACTGCTGAAACTGGCAAACAACTATATTTCATACCTTCTGAGACATCCTGATCCATTTGCCTAATGAAGTTGAAAAGAATTTAGTGCCTGGCTCTCTCAATTTTGTTTTGCCTGGACTATTTCCCCAGTTCTTATATGCTCATGGAGAAAGCTGCTGTCGGCCAGAGAGAGGGCAGGGGTGGGGTGGATTTCTTCCATGCCACTGTTTTGTGACTTCTTTAGCTACCACTAGGCCAAGGTGCCATCCTACTCTCCAGGTACTGTGATTAAATTAGTCAGCAGCCACAAAGATGGAGTCATGGAAGGGAAATTTTGCAAAGCTTACAGAACTCTATCTGTGATTCCCCTTTTATTGTTTCTATGAAGACTTGAGCTTGAATCTGAATATCTTTTAAATCATCAGGTCTTATAGTTTAGGGCTTGGTATTTTGTGCATCCCTCACTTCTACAATTTTTCTTTACCCATTGCTCTAGTCTAAGTCTCCCCATTTAAGCAGTTAAGCTCTCATCTGATCTTCTCTGGGGAGCCATTGTTGGATTGATCTCTTTGTTTCCTCTTCAGAACCCCCCAACATTTTTTATTATTTTTCACATGTAGTACCATACAGTGTGTTAATTTTGTTCATTTTTGCTTTTGGAAGCCAAGGACTTTGAGGCATTTTCTTTCCTTTCCAGAGTGCCTCATCAAGTGCTGTGTTCTGTATTTATAATAGATTTTGTCAACATTTGCTGCTTGATTGATAGCAGGAACCAAGAGAGTATGCCTCCACAAGGATGAGTGTCATTTATCAGGACAACAAAACTGGTGTTAGTTTGTCCGAGTGACACTGAATGGAGTCACAGGCGTCCTGAGCTCTATATGTTGAAGCAGTGGAGACACCATGACGAATTTTATGACAAGAGCAAGTTGACCACGCAGCTTCCCAGATGTTGCTAAACTCTGCTTTCACTGTTTTGTAGGGCTCATGTTAACTGTGTCTCTCAGTGCTCCTGGAGGCAGTGACCCTAGAGTTAGGACTAATTCTTGTCATTTGTCCTTTCCCTGGATTTATAATTTACTCCCGTGACATCACTTCTCTCACATATGAAAATAACCAGGCCTACCAGTTGGAGCAATGGATTAGAATTTACACCGGGTGTGTGGTCACTGTTGCCCCAGGTAATAAGTAGGAAAGGAAAAAAGGACTGGAAAGAAAGAATGAGCCCAGTTATTATTTTTAAAGTGTCTTGGTTTCCAATAAGACAGTAGAATTCCAGGGAGTTTCCCTGCTGGCTACCCTGAGAACATCTGCTGTAGCATTCTTGGTGGGACTCTCTCTGTGGTCCTGAACCTCATTAGCAGCGGCTTTTTTGCTTCATAGGAGGTAGGTGTAGTGCGGGTGGGCGTTAGCAGGGAGGTTTGTATGACCAAACCCACCTCAGCAACCGACACTAATTGGCTCCCCTGGGAAGTCCCAGGAGAAGTTGCCAGCTGCAAAGACGGGGTTTTTGTTTATAGTTTGTAGTGATTTTCCCTCTACTGCTTTTCTTCCATCCCGGTCCAGACTGCCTCGTCTTCTTGCACAAATAACAAATGGCCAACCCAGAGTATAAGAAATTAGAGAATCGAGGCACATCTTACTTGATTCCAACCGTGTTTTTGCTCCACTTTCCATTCTCCCCAGGGTTACCTTTCAGATGTGAGCAGATGTGAGCTCCGCCCATCTTTCACCCTTCCCCTTATCACCACTGTTCCTGTGAGCCTGCGCCCAGTGGCGTGGGAGGGATTCTCACCGAGGTTTCGCTGACAAAGCTAGAAAGTATTGGTGAAAAATAAGTGTACATTGTCAATGTATTTATTTATTTTTAATTAATTTATTTATTTTAATTGGCTAATTACTTTATAATACTTTATTTTTAATTAATTAATTTATTTTAATTGGCTAATTACTTTACAATATTGTAGTGGTTTTTGCCATACATTGACATGAATCAGCCATGGGTGTACATGTGTTCCCCATCCTGAACCCCCCTCCCATCTCCCTCCCAATCCCATCCCTCAGGGTCATCCCAGCGCACCAGCCCTGAGTACACTGTCTCCTGCATCAAACCTTGACTGGTGATCTGTTTCACATATGATAGTATACACGTTTCAATGCTATTCTCTCAAATCATCCCACCCTCATCTTCTCCCACAGAGTCCGAAAGACTGTGTCTCATTTGCTGTCTCACATATAGGGTCATCGTTACCATCTTTCTAAATTCCATATATATGCCTTAGTGTACTGTATTGGTATTTTTCTTTCTGACTTACTTCACTCTGTATAATAGGCTCCAGTTTCATCCATCTCATTAGAACTGATTCAAATGTATTCTTCTTAATGGCTGAGTAATATTCCACTGTGTATATGAACCACAGCTTTCTTATCCATTCGTCTGCTGATGGGCATCTGGGTTGCTTCCATGTCCCGGCTATTATAAACAGTGCTGCAGTGAACATTGGGGTACACATGTCTTTTTCAATTCTGGTTTCCTCAGTGTGTATGCCCAGTAGTGGGATTGCTGGGTCATATGGCAGTTCTATTTCCAGTTTTTTAAGGAATCTCTACACTGTTCTCAGAGAAGGAAATGGCAACCCACTCCAGTATTCTTGCCTGGAGAATCCCATAGACAGAGGTGTCTGGTGGGCTACAGTCCATGGGGTCACAGAGAGTCAGATATGACTGAGCAACTAACACACACTCACACACTGTTCTCCATAGTGACTGTACTAGTTTGCATTCCCACCAACAGTGTAAGAGGGTTCCCTTTTCTCCACACCCTATCCAGCAATTATTGCTTGTAGACTTTTGGATAGCAGCCATTCTGACTGGCATGAGATGGTACCTCATTGTGGTTTTGATTTGCATTTCTCTGATAATGAGTGATGCTGAGCGTCTTTTCATGTGTTTGTTAGCCATCTGTATGTCTTCTTTGGAGAAATATCTGTTTAGTTCTTTGGCCCATTTTTTGATTGGGTCATTTATTTTTCTGGAGTTGAGCTACAGGAGTTGCTTGTATATTTTTGAGATTAATTCTTTGTCCATTGCTTCATTTGCTGTTATTTTCTCCCAGTCTGAGGGCTGTCTTTTCACCTTTCTTATAGGTTCCTTTGTTGTGCAAAAGCTTTTAAGTTTAATTCAGTCCCACTTGTTTATTTTTGCTTTCATTTCCATTAATATGGGAGGTGGGTCATAGAGGATCCTGCTGTGATTTATGTCAGAGAGTGTTTTGCCTATGTTTTCCTCTAGGAGTTTTATAGTTTCTGGTCTTACATTTAGATCTTTAATCCATTTTGAGTTTATTTTTGTGTATGGTGTTAGAAAGTATTCTAGTTTCATTCTTTTACAAGTGGTTGACCAGTTTTCGCAGCACCACTTGTTGAAGAGATTGTCTTTTCTCCATTGTATATTCTTGCCTCCTTTGTCAAAGGTAAGGTGTCCATAGGTGTGTGGATTTATCTCTGGGCTTTCAGTTTTGTTCTATTGATCTATATTTCTGTCTTTGTGCAAGCACCATACTGTCTTGATGACTGTAGCTTTGTAGTATAGTCTGAAGTCAGGCAGTTTGATTCCTCCAGTTCCATTCTCAAGATTGCTTTGGCAATGTATTTAGAAGGTGATTTCTGGTTTCTACAATATGTCCCCACTTACAAGTCATTTAAATTAGTTATCAGACCACGTGTTCTTTTCAGTGTTTGAGGAACCAACTCACATATTGGTGCTATCCATTCTACAATTGTTTCTGCATTCAACAACTCTACAAGTGTGTTTCAGGCCATGGTGCAATCAATATTTTTGCTAAATCCAGGTGATAATAATCTTTCTGGGTAAGAGTGACTAATCCTATGGACTTTAGTGTAGTTATCTTTTCTCTCTCTGTCGTACACTGAGATGGAAGATTGTTGAGGAGACTACAGAGACTGGGTGGAGGTAATTTCTCTGTGCCTGAATTATACAGACTGCACTGAAGTTCTGTCAGTCACATAATTATTGGAAATAATTAGTGCCAAAAGGACACAGGAAAACTATAGTTCTCCTGGTGAATGTCATATAGGATGCAGTATTGGGGGAATTAAAAAAACTAACAAACTTCAGAAATATTGTTTTTATCTGATTCATGCATACTTGGAGCTCAGGAAATTGTCAATTTCTTTTTTTATTATGTAATTAAGAGGCTTTTCTTCTAGGTAGTGCTAATAGGATTATATTTTCATCTTGACCAATGCTAATTGATTTAAAAAAAAATCATTAAAGCCTTTAAACTTGGATATTATCCTTAAGTTGTAAGTGTGAAACTCAGTCTATCCTTTGTGTCATTATGAGTAAAATTCATCTAGAGACCACAGTGTTAATTTTGATACACCAAATGCATACGTATTTTAAATGGAGGGATTTTAGTGTTGCAGTTGTTTTACTTTGTTTTGATTTACAGTCCAACTCTCACATCCATACATGACCACTGGAAAAACCATAGCCTTGACTAGACGGACCTTTGTTGACAAAGTAATGTCTCTGCTTTTTAATATGCTGTCTAGGTTGGTCATAACTTTCCTTCCAAGGAGTAAGCGTCTTTTAATTTCATGGCTGCAATCACCATCTGCAGTGATTTTGAATACTACTCAGCCATAAAAATGAATGTACTGTTGATTCATGCTATATCATGGGTGAATCTCAAAGTAATTATGAAAGTAAAGTAAACTAGACACTAAAAGATGATATAATGTATGATTCCATTTAAATACAATTCCATAAAGCAGCTATACTAAAAAAAATAAAGTTATATTGAATAGAAAAGTAGTTAATTTAGTTACATGTTGAAGCTCCTCTAAAGCCTTCTTAGAACCATTTCTTTTTAGCAGTAGATTTTTAAAGATATGTGGGACAGGATATATGGGAGAAAGGAAATTGTTTCAAACCTTCGTGGTTTCTGATTTAGAGTAGAAAAACTGGTTCTGAAAAGTCTCAGTTTGGAACATTCATTAGAGCAACTCCTCTCTAATGTATCCTGGTCAGTGATAGGCTCCAGTATTCGTGTTGTTTCTATTTGATCATGAAATGGGATACAAAAATGGATGGATAATCCAGATCATATTTTAGCCATAATGTATACCCTTTTCTGTTATATCTTATGTGAAAAAAATCTTTCTAGGAGAGAAGTCAATGTAATAATTTGTTTCAAGTCTTCTTTCATTTTCATGTTTCCTCATAGGGAAGACAGAGATGCCAATAAACAATAAAATGATCAAAAGGTTAGACAAAGAAGTGGAATATGAGGCAGTCTCTGGGTAGCACACAGGGAGCATGGCCAGCCTCTGACTCACAGGCTGTCTCAAGAGGTTGATGATGACTCTGAAATTTTATCAAGTCCATCTCTTTTCTTTAAGCAGAACTACTCTTATACATTTCCCAGTAGGTGATAATTTATCCTATTTTGTAATGAAACTTCCAATGTAGAGGACACCAGCTCCCTTAGGAACCCATTGTGCGGTTAGATGGTTTTCAAAGAAGGATCCTGTTATTGTCAGTTTTTGTTCTTCATTCCCTCCACTGGGATGATCATCTTTATAGAAACAGTTGTATCCATGTACCACCATTGTCTGTGGTCCTGGAAGAGGTTGACAGCTAGAGGACATGCCTACTCTAAAGAACGATGGCTCCAATCTCTTCAGCGTGTGACTAGTTTGTCTTCTCTCCTCTAGATGGAGAACAGAGGCTTTTCTATGTTAAATTCATATTGTAGTGTTGACTTACATTCACTTAGAGCTTCACTTTTTTTTTTTTTTTTTGCCAACTCTATGCATTGCTGGAATTTCCCTTCTCTGTGCTAAAATCATGCTGGTTCCGTTAATCAGTATCCAGAATATTTGATTTTTTAAAAATTTGACATTGATGTGTATGATCTATAGGACATCGGATGAATACCAGAATGATTTAGTGTCCTGGGATCCAGAGCTGTTTCTGCCAGAGCTACCAGTTTGACTTTGAGTGTATGATTTACTATGTGTTTCTGAGCTTCAACTTATCACCATTAAATGTGTGGCCAGATTAGCGCAGCTTTTCCCTGTGGGTTTTCCATGAAATATTAACAGATATAAGATGAAAAAATGGTCCCATTTTAAAAACAGGTGGTAGTGATGGTGGTGATGGTGGGGTGCATAAGAATGAGTGAATATAAATAGATTTATTTACTGAAATATTTGAGCCTTAAAAAAAGGTACATTATAAATCTTCAAGAAAAGTTTTCTAAAGTTATCCAACTATGATTCCTTTTTTCCCTCTAATACTACCTTAAGGCCACCCACTCTTAACTGGGCTTATCTGCAAAGCAGAAGTAGCCATTCTTTCCTTAGTGCCCATTCTAGAAATGTAGTAAAACTGCCAGGAGAGCATTTGAGACTCTATAAATAAGCCATAGAAAATAGTTGGCATGCTCCATGGTTTCCTTTTGCCTCATGACCTCTTTGAGGGCAGGGGCCTTTTCTTCGTCATCTTGTGTAAATAGGGCCTAATCTAGCACTTGACGTCTAAAAGATATTTAACAAATGTGTTGAATGGAGTCAAACTGTTCATAAATGGAAGACACTGCCTTGAAAATTTTTGAGCTGCGTGTTATTATAAAGTGGATTTGGAATGGATGGAATTTTCAGGCAAGATGATATCTAAGATCAGAAATTTATGAGTTTCCTATGGTTATAAAGATAACAGAATAAAATTGCCCATAGAGAATCACAGGGAGATTAAAGAAGGGCAGAGGACGGCTTTTGGAGCAGTTGTTACTGGCTTCTTTCCTGAGTCTGGGTAACCTTTCCCGTCAGCTTGAGACTAGATTCTGCCTAAGAATGTGGATTTGTTAATTGGGGACATTCATCCAGATTATCAATGCATAAGGAAGGGACAAGACCCTATGAAATGTGCTTCATCTTTCATCTTGGATATTGCCACTGTGTACTTATGAATTTAATTCATTAAATTTATGATGAGTTTATTTTTCTACTTTGCTATTCCATCATTCTGTAGTGTTTCTTATGAGCTTTTGGAGAGCATGAAATATGTCTCATATGCATTTATCCTTCTTTAATATCTGGTTTTTGTGATCATAGGAAGAACTCAATAAATATTTGCTGAAAAAAAAAATAGCTGAATATGATGGTTCTGACACTTCTCCAATTTAGCATCTCAAGTTAGAGATAGTAAATATAATGAGCTTCTATTTAACAGAAGTTAAATAAAATTTTGAAAGTAGGGAAAATAGGAAAAAAATTACCTCTCATTTTACTACCAAAGAATCGTCACTGTCAAGACTTCTAATTATTTCCCTCTAGGCATATTTTATGCAAAGGGAATTTTTATATACAACTGTAATCATGTGCTATATATAACTGTGTCCTGATTTTTTCACTTGCAGCTATTTTGTCAGTAAGCTGTGTCCAGCTCTTTGCAAACCCATAGATTATAACCCAGGCTCCTCTGTCCATGGGATTTCCCAGGCAAGAATCCTGGAGAGAGTTGCCATTTCATTCTCCAGGGAATCTTCCCCACCCAGGGATCAAACCCACGTTTTCTGCCTTGCAGATTGATTATTTACCATTGGGTCACTTGGGAAGCCAACTTTTTTCACTTGAAACTATATAAAGTGGTTATAATCATTATATGCACTATTTTGTATGTAAGAAATATTTCACAATAAAAATTTAAAAACTTTATAAGTCCCAGGTGACATAGTTTTAACAAACAGAACAATTTAAAATTGTTCCTGCATATTTTTCTTAAATATTTATACTTTTATTATCCTATTTTCTTATTAAGCTTCCCCTCTCATTTTATCTTTATTTATTCAGATAAATAAATTTTATCTTTATCTTCAGATGCTATATAAAAGGCTTGAATTAAATATTTTTGAACATGAAGTTTTTTCCTGTTTTTCCTTTGGGTATTTTTTAAGAATAATGTACCTATTGGCAAACTACTTTTCAGATGTTTGTGTCAGTATTTGCTGTTTGTTTCCTTTTCTTAAAAGCTAAATTATTTATTATACAAACAATGGTAAGAATTTAAAAATTATAAAAAAGAAAATCCTAAATCTCACCATGTGCCTTTTTCATTTCAATGTCTTGCCAGAATTTGTATATTTGCATATGATGTTTACCTAATTATGTTTGTAAAGTATTTGCTATTTCTGACTGGTAGGAACATTCTAAATTCAATGTAAATTCATCAGTAGTGATTTTTTTTTTTTTTACTTTGAAAAATATTGACTGATTTTATTGGAAAAATGGTTCCTGATTTTGTTTCATTTTGTGGTCTTATTAGTGAGGTCAAAGCTTTTCATATTTAAATATATATATATATACACACACATACTTATATAATTTTTGTTCTATTATGAATTGCCCATTTGTGTCTGTCCATTTGTTTTTCCTACTGAATGGTATGAATGCTTCATTGCATAAAGCATGCTGTCTTCTGCAGGTGCAGGCACACACCACGGCTTTAGGTGGTGCCAAGGTGACAGGATGAAGCTGAGCGATGCTGCTATCAATGGTGGCAGCCAGAGCAGACTGTGCTGTGGACTGTTTTGCAATAGGGTTAGTTACTAAATGGTCCCCTCTTTCTGTTAGTTCAGCATTGCAAAAACCAGGCCTGGCTAGTGATGTGTGTGTGACAGACTTCATTTGCCCCTTCGTCTCAGTTATTATTAGAAAGGTCCAGAAATCGCCAGTCATCAGGGGGCTGTGGGCACCTTCTGCTTCTGTTGCTCTTGGAGGTCTGAAGTGTTGCAACCACTCAATGTGGTTTGCTCTTCACTGGAGCAAATTGCCAACAGCTTGTGTGACTCCTTAAGAGTAATGAGAATCAACCTCATTTTAGGAGAGGAGACAGAGTGTGTCTATATTCAGCAAATCACATCCCCCTGCTGCTGGGATTGCTTCAGACACTCCTCAGGGGTGAGGGGCCCTTGTTGATGGAAAAATGTCCATTTTGTCTGAGGAGCTGCTGCGTTCTGTCAGCATCTACTGGCAGTAATGCTTTCTCTCACATAGCTTCACTCCCCAAACCACTGGACGTGACGGAAGTTAATGTAAGTTTCCTGCACTCTATTTCAGTCCCTTGTCATTTCATCAGGGAGCTAAATGCTGAATGCCTCCAGACACACTGTAAGCTAAGGACACCATTTACAACAAGATAGAAACTTTAAAAACTGTATCGAGGCATGCAGGTCATAGTTTTAAAATAAATAGTAATTTTTTGTCTTACATAAAAACTCAGAATTACTTTGGGAACTGCTAAAGCCATGAAAATTGTCCTGTAACAAAGAAAAAAAAGGCTCCTTAAAAGTAAAGGTTTTGTGCAGAACTTCTAAGAAAAGGTGGAAATGATTTGAGGATAGTCTTGCCGCAATACTATTTTTTCATTGTTTTTCCTTTTAAGATTGTACAGTGCCTCCTTAGTTGCACACAGGATTAAATTCAGTTTCTCCTTGGCCATCTTTTCTGTGTGAATTTTAGGCTCTATAGTATTGTTAAGTAATTTAAAATTCAACTTTTGTTGTTTCCACCCCAATGTGTGTTTTTCCCAAGCCCACTCCGTTCCCTGTCAGTGTGGGCACTGCTTCTTCATGCACCTGTGTCAGCTCACATCTACAAAATGTGTTGCTCTATCAGGCCTCCCTGGTAGCTCAGACAGTAAAGAATTCACCTGCAAAGCGGGAGACCTGGGTTCGATCCCTGGTTGGGAAGATGCCCTGGAGGAGAGCATGGCAACCCCCTCCAGGATTCTTGCCTGGAGAATCCCCATGGCCAGAGGAGCCTGGCGGGCTACAGTCCATAGGGTTGCAAAGAGTTGGACACGACTGAGCGACTAAGCACAGCACATCAGTCCTCTTGGTTATGAGTGTGTATTATTATTTCCTTGAGGGGAGAGCCAGTTATATTTCTTTTACACTTTTCAATGTGTTGACTAGAAAGGTTTTCATGTAATATGTATCTAGTAAATGTAGTTATTTGCCTAGTTTTTATTCTAAAGCATTCATGAGATTCAAGTTGTGAGTACATTTCTGGGTGGTTGGGGATACATGTGTTTAGGGTTACTGATTTCATACATTAAACGCAACTATAATTTAAACATTTGTGAAATAAATTAGACTCAGATTTTTTTATCTGTGCTTTAATCTTTAAATAAGTGGTTTAAAACACTTTAAAAGAAGATGTTTTTGAATTTCTGATGAGGCCATGTTAAAGATATTTAAACTATGAAAGTAATGGGCTAGTTGGTGGTGAATTTGAGATAATATCCTTGATTGTGTTGATTATGTGATTTTGAAAATCTACACATAGTATCAGTTTTGGCAACAGTTTAGAATAGAGAGTATTCCTTTTGCTAATTGGAGTGACAATTTGGTGGCATTAATTTCCTGGAGATTCCATGTAAGTTAGGCTTGGTAAGGATGTATGGAAGAAATGCTCTGATATTTATCCACTAGAATTAAATTCTGAGATTCCAAATATAATACTGAAATCATGAGCTTTTTCTTTGACAATGTATGTGTCTAGACAGATGATGAGCTTGTTAATCAAGATTATAAATCAAAATGACATCATCAATTTAGAGAAATGTAAAAAGGTGTATAGAAGCAATGTTTGAGGAATCACTTGCTGAGGTTAGATTGGGATTGGAAAATACATTGTCTAATACAGGTTACTTTTCGGACCCAAGAGTAAATCAAAGCCAAAAGCAAGTTTATTCTTGAGAACTTGATAAAGAGCAAGTAACTGTGAATTTAAATTGCTTAATACATATAACAGCCTTCTATGTTATAATTATGTTCACTTACAAATGAAGAAATTGAGGCTCAGAGAGAAGTGAGTTGCCTAGGTCACACAGCTAGTAAGCAATAGAGTCAGGACTGGAACCTACTTCTCATTGACTGCAAAAACCAATATCTTGAGATACTGGAATGTTTTTTAGGAAATAGAAAATTAGTCATGAATGGTTATCATGGTATAAGAAAGGGAGACTCCTTGTGGATACTGAGTTGTTCCAATGAGTTACTGTTGGTAAAGCTGAAATAAAGGTGCTTTTTCTAATCTCAACTGATATAGTTGACATGGTCTGATGTGAAGGGTGATCACTAAATTTATAGAAAGGAATATGACACTGTCTCAAGGAAACAAAATTTAAAGTCATGTAACAGTCCTTCCCTTTTAGAAAGTATTGGGACCATGCTGTTACTTTTCAGTAGATTTTTCATGCATAAAACAATGCTCATTAATCATACTCACATTGTATATTAATAGCTGTACTAATTGAGCATTTACTGTATGACAGGCAGTACATTAAATGCTTAATGTATGTTTTCTCATTTAGTTTCTTCAGTGACCCTACGATGTAGATATCATTAATATTCCCATTTCACAGGCTAGGAGCCTGAGACACAAAATTAAATGATTTTTCAAAACCTCATATCTCATTACTGGCTGAATCAGATTATGTTTAAACATCATGATGACATGGTCTGTTTTTATTAACAGCTACTAATACTTCCTGCTTCTTGCACTGTAAGGAGTCTACTTAATTTTGCACTTGGCTTTCCTAGATGATTTTTTTTTTCCTAGATGATTTTGAAGCCCCAATCAATTTGTGCTGCAAGATTACATTAAAGGACACAAAGGAAACCCTGTATATTGTTACTAATTACTAGTATTTTTGGTTTAGTTGGAAAGACAGGTAAATTCTGGCAGCAGAGATGCTCTGGGAATCACTTCCTTTGTCTGTAAAATGAAATCAATAATGCTTCACCTGTCTAAAGATAGGAGCTGGACAGGATAACATTTTTGACTGAATATCCACAGAGTTATTCCCATTTGTGTTCTCTGGGGGAATGAGGATACTAACATGTATGAATGAGTATGAATGACCTCAGAAGCTTAATGATTTAATGAAGAGAAATATTTTCCTGCCTCTCAGTGTAATATTGACGCTTCTGGTTGAAGCTTGGACTCCAGTTTTCAAGTGATCTTAGACTAAAAACAGGGGCATCATATTTAATCTCCCACATAGCAATGCTTTCCTTTGAGAAACACCAGTCTTTACTTTGACAAGATTATGCTACCTTTTTGGCTAAAATACAATTTTAGGACTGTAAAAAGAAGAGCTATATCAAAGATACACTCTTCCAAGAATCAAGGTTGATTGAGAATTCTTGTCAGAAGCATGAAAGATTCTAAAGGTGTAATATGTTGATGGCTTTGTTGAATTAGCAGTTTATCACACCACATAGTCCCCAGAGTGATTTATCATTGAGTCAGGTTCTGTTTTACTCTGACCCATCATTACAGATTAATCTGGGACATATAGTTTGTGAAATATTGACAAATACATTTTGAATTGTTATTTTGGAAACCATCAAGACATCTGACTCCTTTTGATTTAATGCCCTTGACTTCAGTACTAATTCTGAGCATGTTAGAGATGAGCCTCTGTAAAGAAAAGTGAATAACATTAATTAAGATGGTATGACTTTTCTCCTCACAATAAATTGTTTTGCTAGAATGGGAATAATACTGTTTTCAATAAAAATGCCACCTGAGATTTTTCTTATGTTCTCTTAGGAGAGCTCTTTACTGTAAAATTAAGACAGCCTCTTAACTCTAAAGCACCTTCAATTTACCAAAAAGGGTCAACCTAATGTTCCAAAGCAGACTCAATCCTTTTAGTGCATACCCATTTTAGGGCCAAGGGAAAAGTGTCTTGTTCTGCAGGAAAACATTTCTCAGCTAACTGTTATTTTAAATGCTTCCAGGAGACCACAGAGTAAGAGAGGAGACAGCAACAACCCCTGGCATGCCTGGGGGATCACTTGTTTTTTCATATTTGTGGAACCCTGTGTCAAGAGAGGAAACATCTAAAAATAAAATGCATTTACTCAGAATCTCTAGGGTAAGGTGCAAAGAGCCTGTGCTATAGGAGCCTAGATTAAAAATTAAATGGTTGAAACCTGGACAGCAGATGTTATCGGCAGAACCATGGGCGCTTTCTGGTTAAGTTTTTGCCATCTGATTAGTTTCAATAAATTGGCTTCCAGCACTATTGTCCTTTGGCCTTTAGTTGCTGGTGAACCCATGTACTGGTGAGCTGTTTCTTTGTAGTCTGGTGTTTACTGGCCTTTCAAAACACTGGCTTAATCCACCAGTGTGTACTGTCTCCAAAATTCAGTCTAGTCTGTTCATCACTTTAGTCACATTCTAAATGGTAGGAGTCAAAATCTTGCTCTAGTTCACTTATATATTTTTATAGATTTTCCCCTAAAGTGTGGCATGGAATGGAAAATAGAGCCCAGGAGTGGTATAAACACTTCTTAAAATTTATTGACAAAGAGGATCCATGAGGAGGAAAAGGGGCCAGCTGGAAGGATTAGGTACAGTCCTGCGTATATGACATTTCTTCCAGTTGATTCCTGCCCTCTTAGATACTGATCCAATTTTCCACTGCTTCTGTAGGAATCAAATCTTAAAACTGAGACTGAAAGCTGTACAATCCTGCATTTCTATATATCTCATTGTCTCACTGTCAGTCCAGAACCCTGCCATTACTACCACCATACTTTCACAGGTCTTTCAACTGTCTCTAAAACCCAATGACTAGTTTATCATACGTTTCAAAGGCTCTTCTTTTTTAGTAGAACTTCAGCTATTTTGCAATATCATTAGAAAGAATCTAAACAAACTGAAATGGATCTGTAGCTTATGGTTGACCAAAAAAATATTGAAAAAGTAAGCAGTGGATTTGGGAGTATCGATTTTACAAATTAGACTGGGATTTTTTTTTTAAATGTATTTCATTTATAAGTGAAAAATGTATCTTTCATTGTTTAAAATTATGTTCATGCCATATTCTCCATCCCACGTACACTTCTTAAAAACTTTCTTATTTTATATTAGAATATAGCTGATTAGCAATGTTGTGACAGTTTCAGTTGCACAGCAAAGGGACTCAGCCACACACATACATGTATCCATTCTCCCCGATTCCCCTCCCGTCCAGGCTGCCGCATAACATTGAACAGAATTCCCCATGCTATAGGTTGCTGGTTATCCATTTTAAATACAGCCATGTGTACCTGTCTATCCCACACTCCCTAACTCCCTTTCCCCCATAAGTTCATTTGCCCCCCTGGCAACCATAAGTTCATTTTCTAAGTCTGTGGGTCTGTTTCTGTTTTGTAAATAAATTCACTTTTATCATTCCTTTTTTAGATTCTGCATGTTAAGTGGTGCCATGAAAGAGAATATTTCTCTTTCTCTGATTGACTTACTTCACTTAGTATACACTCTCTAGATCTACCCATGTTGCTGCAAATGGCATTATTTCATTCTTTTTAATGGCCGAGTAATATTCAATTGCATATATATACCACATTTTCTTTATCCATTCCTTTGGTTGTTTCCATGTCTTGGCTCTTGTAAACAGTCTTGTGATGAACATTAGGATGCATGTATCCTCTTGGTTCATGTTTTTCTCCAGATACATGCCCAAGAGTGGGACTGCAGGGTCATATGGTAGCTCTATTTTTAGTTTTTTATGGAACTTCCATAGTGTTCTCCATAGTGGCTGTGCGTGAGTGTGTGCTTAAGTCTCTTCAGTCATGTCTGACTCTTTGTGACTCTATGGACTGTAGCCCTTCCTCTGTCCACAGGATTCTCCAGGCAAGAATACTGGATTGCCATGCCCTCCTCCAGGGGATCTTCCTGACCCAGAGATCGAACCTGTGTTTCTTATGTCTTCTGCATTGGTAGGCAGGTTCTTTACCACTGGCGCCACCTGGGAAGTCCACAGTGGCTGTACCAATTTATATTCCCATCAACAGTGTAGGAGGGTTCCCTTCCCTCCACACCCTCTCAAGCATTTATTGTTTGTGGATTTTTTGATGACAGTCATTTTGACTGGTGTGAGGTGATACCTCACTGTAGTTTTGATTTGCATTTCTCTACCCTGTGCCCCACCCCCCATACATTTTTAGCCTTGTTAGTCACCTAATCTCAAATTTTGAAAATAATCAGTTATTAGACTGAGGAGGTCCAGGAACACAGGGTCTCTTCTGTACAAATTTTGCTTCTTTGAGCCAAGCCAGACCCAGACTATTGCCTGCTTGGTGACACTCCTAGCCTGCTTCTAAAGATGCTTATCTTTACTGCTCAGGGACTGGGGACCTGATACAGGTTCATCAGAAGAGCATGCTTTTATCTGGGATCAACTTTCAAACCAAAAATTTTCCTCAGTATTGTTATATTATTTTCATAGTATTAGGAAAAGTGAACAAAAACTTTAAATGGAAAAAATATCCATGCTGTGAAAAACTCTGAAAGTGGACTCCAATTTTCTGCAAAATCAATGTGTCTTATGATAAAATCCGTGTCTGCAGAGAAGGAAGATTTTCAGTTACTGGGGTCAGAGAATAAATGCAGAAATGCTGTAAGAAACCTTGAAATTTTAGCAGAAGAAGATTTTCAGCAGCAAAATTCAAGGAAAGGCCTTTCAGTGGAATTTTTAATCATTATATCAAATTTCTTTTACATTATCTAACATCTCAAGGGCTTTTGATAGCAGATTGAATTCAGGCTGTAATTTTCAGCCTTGGTAGTCTTAAATAGCATCACTTCAGATCTACCTTAATTTTGTTCAAATACTAAGTGGTGTAGTGTCTGTTTTATTTACAAGTAGAGGAAAAACCAGGGTGATGAATACATTTTGATTTCTGTTTTCTTGCTCTTTTTCATTGTGCAAATGAAGATTTTTTTAAACAAAAGTATGTCCAACTGTGTTTTTGCAAAATGCCTTTTCAGAAAATAAGTTTTGAATCTTCATTTTAATATTATTACTCGTGACCCTACGTGGGCTCTTCAGTGTGTGAGTCTTAGAGCTGAGCAATAAATTCAGTGACGTTTTAATGTCAGATCCTCTCCTTTGGAGGCTCTTTGCATGTTGCATGCAAACTGTATTTTAGGATTTTTTTTTAAAACTTAAGATATGTGGACTAATGATTTTGACATGACTTGTTTTCTTGGGCCAACTGGATTTTATAAACATTATTATACTTTACTCTTGAATGGTACATGACACTGAGAGACAGAAACTGGGTCTCTATCCTGCCATGATGACTTGGTATTGATCTTGCTCAGCTGATTACTTATTACTCTCCCTCAATGTTGAATGGACTACATGGAGCCCTCTGTGGGTGTGAGGGGGAAGTGGGGCCAGAAGTTGCAGAAGTTGCATTAACATGCCATGAAGCCGTGTGGTCAGCTTCTCCCTAAAGCGCTACAACCCCCTTAAGACAACTTCCTTTTCAGGGAGCTGTAAAGCATAGAAACTTCAGAGGAAGGGGCCCAGCTGCAGGGATACAGTCAGGAAGTTTTCTTACTCAGAGGAGTGACCTTGCGTCACAGTGGGCCATGAATGAATCTCCTGCTGTGGCTCAGGCTGAGTCCTTTTGTCAGTTACAGTCGCTGGGAAGAGACACATGTTCATTTTCTGGTGGTGCTCCTTGCAGAGTGAATGCCAGCTCCTCCTCAATCAGGTATGGTGCCATTGTCTTGAGAGTGATTAGAAATGCATTATGTAGACTGGTGATGTAGATGTGTTAGGCTATGGTACATGCAAATGTAGGTTTTGGGGGTGCTGAATTCAGAATGATCTAGAAGTTTCTTATCAGAATTAGCAGGTAGGCAAGATGATTTTGCAACCAGGATCACCAAACTCAGAATATGAAAGCTTGACAATATACTTGCTGTGATAAAACATTGGTGAGACAAATAAGTTCTAAAGAAGAAAGATTAGAAGAGTCATGAAAGAATTGTGAGTGTGCAGCCTCTCCTGCTACCCGTGCTACCACTCAAGTCTTCGTTACAATGGTCTAGCACTTGGGCTAGTGCATTAGCCTCCTCACTAAGTTACCTGTGCTTGTTCTGTCCTGGAGGCTGGCCTCCACACCACTGGAAATACAAGTCAGGTTTTACCACTCTGCTTTCCAAACTTTCTAAGGGCTTCACATCTCACTAGTAGTGAGATAGGCAGTTTCTTTTTTTTTTTTTACTGTGGCTGATGTTGCATTATAGGGTCTGCCCTGGCCCCTTCTCTAGTCTCATCTCACCCTGTTTATTTATTCCACTCTGCTTTCCTCACTGTTCCTTGAATATGCCATCCACACTCCCTTCTGAGAACCTTTTCACATGCACATTCCTGTCATTGGAGTATTCTTCCTCCAGACATCCATCCACATCACTCACTTCTTCATTCATCTCCATCTCTGTTCAAACAGCACATTCTGAGAGAGGCTTGTGTAGCCACAGTATCTAAAATAGCACACTCACACCCACCCCATCACTCTCTGTCTACTTACCCTTCCTGTCTTCTTCTTCGTAGCACTTGTCATCACCTGTCACATTCCATTAAGTTAAACGGTATGAAATTGCCTTTTTTGTGGGTCAAGAATCTGGCCATTTCATATGCTTCAAACTAAATTTGGCCATTTCATATGCTTTAAACTAAAATATATTTATTAATTTATAATTTTATTTCAACCTAAAATATATTTATTAATTTGTTTATATTTGTCTTCTTTCCCCTGCACTAAGATTTAAACTCTGTGACCAGGGGTTAGATTTGTTTTGGACAACATCCCCCATGTCTGGAATATAGCAGGCACTTAGAAAAGCTATATCGAATGAATGAAAAGAAAGAAGAAAAGTTGTTGAAATTTGTTGATAATGAGCAGAGAAAACTTAAATGGCAAGTGATCTGTGCTTAGATATTCTAGGAAAATGTGATTAGAAGAACTTCTGAGAAAGTCCAGAAAAATTGAAGGACTTATTTGGATCCATGTGATGTACAGTGTAAAGTTTTGGAATTGGAATTTTGGGCTATGTATGGACCTTAATTATATATTTGTTGATATGGTTTCCTGAAACTGGGTCTGAGAGGTATAAAATAAGTATGGATAAAACACTTTTGAGCTTAAAGTGGAAGTGAAAATTGCTCAAGTGTCTGATTCTTTGCGACCCCATGGACTGTACAGTCCACAGAATTCTCCAGGCCAGAATACTGGAGTGGGTAGCTTTGCCCTTCTCCAGGGGATCTGCCCAACCCAGGGATCAAATCCAGGTCTCCCACGTTGCAGGCAGATTCCTTACCAGCTGAGCCACAAGGGAAACCCAAGAATACTGGAAGTTTCACAATTGGTAATTTATAATGACTTAGCTTGCCAACTGTGATAGTGTTAATTCTCACTAGAGAAAAGAAGTTATTTTTTACTTTCAGGTCTAGAAACCTGGCTGATAAGTTTAGCAGTGTGCCTTGTGTAAACACTTAGAAATACTAGATTAAATAAACAACCTCTTTCTTGTTTATCTGATCTTGAAAGGAAGTAATGGTATCACTGTGAGTCAGAAGTATAGATGGAGTTGAAAATCTCAGGGATAAAAATGTGAATGATGCTTGGTCAGTCTTGGGAGGATGTTATTGGTCTCCTTAAAGCAAGGGCTTCAGTTTTAACAGCCATGGAGAGATATGAGATGAAAAATTGAGACTCTGTGTGTTGAAACAGAGGTCTTCAAGACAAAGTTGTGATTTTGAGTGGGAGGCTCTAGAAGAAAATCCACCATTAGCACAGGACAAACAAGAAAGATGTGTCTTAGAAAAGAAGATATGTGGATGTGTGCCTCATTTAGATTTGGGATTTGAATATGTACTCCTTCTATAGTACAGAAAATAAACACAACTTGAGAAATTAACTCAAAAGATCCTAGGCCACTGATAACTCTCAAACATCTGGAAAAATCATTTGCAAGCTTCTTAGGAAGATTACCATAAATCCAAACTTCGTAGGTTTCCTACAGATAAATTCCTTCTAAAAATTAAATTATAATGTAAAATTATAAAACATAAGAAAAAAGGCCCCCATGAGTAGGAGTTATAAAATGTAACAATGAGCAGGATTAAAACCTAACACCTTTAAATGATGGAAATATCTAATAGAATAGTATAAAATAAGAATATTAAAAGTGACTAAGCAATGAAAACAAATAATGAATAAGAAAAAAGTTGGGTCTTCAAAAAATAGAAGTTCTAAAAATAAAAACGTAGCACTTGAAATAAAGAATTATCAAATGGATTAAACAACTAACTAGACATAACTGAAGAGAGAATTAATCAACTTTAATGTGATGTTAAAAATATCAATCAGAATGCACTAAAGAGAAAAAGAAAATATGAGAGAAAAGTTGAGACATGTTGGAGAGAAAGAGAAAATACAGTGTTTTATAGGCATTCTAGAAGGAGAGAATAGAGAGAATTGGGAATAGGCAGTATCTGACTATCAGGAAACTAAGAATTTATACAAAAAGACAACCAAAAAAACCCCAGATAGATTTCAAAATTAATGAACACACTTCTAAACAACAAGAGTCAATGTGAAAACATAAAAAAGTAGAAAATATTTAAAACTGAAGGTTAATGCAAGGATGTGGAAAAAATACTGTTGTACTGCTGGCGGTGGTTAATGTAAATTGGAATAGCCACTGTAGAAAACAGTATGGAGGTTTCTCAAAAAAACTAAAAATAGAACTACCATATGACCCAGCAGGGCTTCCCTGGTAGCTCAGCTGTTAAAGAATCCACTTGCAATGCAGGAGACCCCAGTTCAAGTCCTGGGTCAGGAAGTTTCCCTGAAGAAGGGATAGGCTACCCACTCCAGTATTCTTGGGATTCCCTGGTGACTCAAACGGTAAAGAATCTGTCTGCAAGGTGGGAGACTTGGGTTTGATCCCAGGGTTGGGAAGATCCCCTGGAGGAGGGCATGGCAGCACTCCAGTATTCTTGCCTGGAGAATCCCCAAGGACAGAGGAGCCTGGTGGGCTACAGTCCATGCGGTCACAAAGGGTCGGACATGACTGATTAACTAAGCACAGCATAGCACAGCATGACCCAGCAATTCCACTCCTGGGTATGTATCTGAGAAAAAATGAAACCACTAATGAAAAACTCTACATGCACCCCCAGTGTTCATAGCATCATTGTTTAAATACTATTGCCAACCTAAGTGTCCAGCAACAGATGAATAGATAAAGAAGAAGAATGCATATGTATAACTAACCAAGGGTTCTTGGTGGGGGAAATGCTATCTGATTCAGAAAACTCTGGGAAGTTTCAGTATACTTGTAACTAATAATATTGTAGAAAATATCTTTAAATAAATGCAGAAACTTCATTTTGTGAAGATCCCAAACTAAAGGCAATGTGGTATCCTGAAATAGAAAAAGGATATTAGTAGAGAAATTAATGTAATCCTAGGAAAATCTGCTGTTTAGTTAATAACATTATATTGATGTTAGTTTATAGAATAGTTGCAAAGATAGTGCAGAAGATTCTCATATACTCTTTATCCAGCTTCCCCTAATATTAACATCTTACATAACCATGGTACCTTGCAAAATCAAGATTCTGTAAATTTGAAAGTGTTCCAAAATAAAAATCTCATTAACAAATATCCCAGGTGGTCAGATGATTCATTTGTAAATTAAATTTTTAGAAAGATTACCAGGAAACTCTTTAAAAGTGCAGTTTCTTTGGTTTTACCCCCAACATCATAAATAAGACGTTTTGAGTTGGAAATGGTATCTGAACTTTAGAAAAATTTCTCCTGATGGTTGTCATGCACACTAAAATGTGAGATGCTGGTTTAGAGCTTTCTCTAAGGAGTTGCCTTTCTTTGGAAAATGTAATGGAACTTGTTAGGCTCTGGTCCATAAATGCCAGTCTATAGACTGATAGAGAGCTATTATAAAATTTTCACCAGTCTGTAGCAAAACGAGGGAAAAAAGGCTAATGATCTACTTTTGAAATGGCAGCATGAATAGCCCTGTGGACTGCTCCTCATTGAAATAATCATAACGAGTGAAAATTATTTTAAAAAACCTGACCATTTAAGTCTCTGGAAATTGTCCTAAGGGCATAACCATTTGAGTCTCTGGAAATTTAAAGAAAATCTACTAAATTGAGGTTAAAAGAGCTAGAGTTTATGCGTTTAAGCCATGACCCACTCTCTCTCTATCCCCAGCAGCAGCTCATCATAACAGAACCTACACTCCAGGTGGTTGTAGTAAAAAATGTGAAACTTCCTCTCTCCCAAACTTCTAGTCTAGGGTTACAGTATCTTCTGAGGAGGGGCAGGCCACCAGCATTTCTAATCCTTATCCTCAGTTCTATGTTGTAGAACTCTGTTCCAGGCAAGAAGACTTAAAAGTCTGGGGCTCCCATTTGCAGCTTATAGGGTAAAAGCTTGATCCTAGGCAGGGTAGACCAAGGATAAAGGACTCCAGGCACCCTTATCCCAACTTGCTCACAGGACAGAGGTTCCACACTGGAAGAAGTAAGTCTAGAAGACCAGAGGCCGCTCTCCCTAGATTGCACCTGCTTTATAAGCAGGGGCTACTCTGAGAGAAGCAGGCCACTAATCCTTTCCCCAGATTTACAGTAGTGGTGCAGAGAATTTTCCCAGGAGGACAGCAGGTTATAAGACAGAGAACCCCATAGTTCTCCCCAAAGGAACTGACCCTATTTGGATTAGAATGTGAAAACATTCAAGTCTTAGACTGGTGTTGAGAAAAATGAAGATTTTGGGGAGTGAAAGATTAAGAGACTGCTAGATCCTTGGTAACAAAAAGATAAATTATTGGCCAACTAGAAGTTTACCAGATAGAACCAGAGAAAGAGATAGCTAACAACAGTCCTTCTGCAGTTCCAGCAAGCCCCCAAACTACCAGAAGGGCCCCTACTTGAATTGGATTAAGCTGTGGAGCCATTTATCCCTCAGGGAATTGCTGAAAACAACAGAGAAATCAGCCAGCAATTAACGGAAGCTGATAGCCTTCTATTTTACTAACAGAGGTACACAGCTTAACTGAGATCTAGGAAATTGGCAGTCAGTGAGAGCCATGCTAAAATCACTATCATCACGGGGTGATTGTGGGCATGCCCAAGCCTGTGCCCTGTGAAGGATGACATCAGTGGTTGCAAACTGTAGGAGAAATAGACTTCACTGAAATAGGCCAGTCAAATCACTAAACAATTAAGCAAGAAAATGACAACCCATGCTGTAGGAATCAGTATCCAGAGCTGCTGAAGTATATTATCTAAAATGTCCAGTTTTCAACAAAAAAAAATTATAAGGCATGCAAAAAAAAAAAAACCACAGCAAAGTGTGATTCATACATGGGATAAAAAAGGAGGCTAGACAAATTGCATGAGAGGACCAAGATGTCAGAATTCTCAGACAAAAATTTCAAAACAACTATTATAAGTGTTTAAAGAATTGAAGGATAGAAAAAAACACTAATTTGAAAAGATACATGTGCCTCAATGTTAATATTTAATAGCAATACTATTTGCAGTTGCCAAGATATGGAAGCAACCTGAGTGTCCATCAATGAATGAATGGATAAAGATGTAGTGTACACACACATATACACATATATACAGTAGAATACTACTCAACCCTGAAAATGAAATTTTGCCATTTACAGCAACATGGATGGTCTTTGAGTGTGTTATGCTAAGTGAAATAGGTCAGACAAAGACAAATACTGTATAATATCCCTCATATGTAGAATCTAAGAAATACAACAAACTAATGAATATAACAAAAAAGAAGCAGACACAGATAAAGAAAACAAACTAATGGTTGCCAGTGGTGGGGGCAGGGCAAGATAGGAGTGAGAGATTAAGAGGTATGAACTATTAGGTGTGTAACAAACTGCTCAGTTGCTCAGTCATGTCCAACTCGCTGTGACCCCATGGACTGTAGCCTGCCAGACTCTTTGTCCATGGAATTTTCCAGGCAAGAGTACTAAAGTGGGTTGCCATTTCCTACTCCAAGGGATCTTTCCAATGCAAAGACTGAACCTGTATCTCTTGTGTCTCCTGCATTAGCAGGTGGATTTTTTACCACTGCATCACCTGGGGAGTGCTACATAATAAACTAGTAGGATATATTTTACTCTAAGGGGGATATATAAATATTTTATAATAACTATAAATGGAGTATAACCTTTAAAACTTCTGAATCACTATATTGTACACCTATAAATTATATAATATCATACAGGAACTGTACTTTAATAAAAAAGAATTAAAGAATATCATAACTTAAAAAGTAAAGGAAGATACGATGACAGTAGTCCATCATGTAGGGAATGTCAGTAAAAAATAGAAATTATTTTTAAAAGAACCAAATAAAAATTCTGGAGTTGAAAGTTGAAATAACCTAAATGAAAATTTTACTAGAGGGCTTCAACAGAAGATTTGACCTGTCAAAAGAAAGAATTAGTAAAGATACAATGATAAAAATTATATAATCTAGGTAACAGAAAAATAATGAAGAGAAACAGAATCTCAAAGAAATGTGAGACACCATCAAATACAGCAACATAGGCATAATTAGAATACCAGAAAGTAGAAGAGAGAATAAACCAGAAGAAGCATTTGAAAACCACAATAGTTTTTTTCTTGAAAAATTGCATTTTCATCTGAGAGTCTGACTTTCCTATTTTATATTGTTAAAATTTTCCTTTGTAAAAAAAAGAAGGAAACATTATAGTAAGTGGCAATTATTTTGTAGTGGCTCTGAGTTTGCAAAATAAAATGCTGGCACTCCCATATTGATCTGAAATTATTTCTAATGTAAAAATTTTATTGTTCCATAAAATTTTAAATAATGGGACTGCTCTTTTATGAACAGTCTGTTCAGTGGCCCTTGGAACCTGACAGTTTTAAGAAAAATAATAACCATTAAAGTTTTAACATGAAAAGGGTGTTATAGGTCTTCAAATGCCTAGCATTATACCACATGGTAAATTTAATGAATATGTGTCATAATGAAAGACAGTTGTGACTTTCTCTTGAAATGGGTGTGTGTGTGTGTATGTGTGTTTAGCCATGGCTTCTTTCTGCTGTTCTTGAAGACTATATATCTTATATGTAAGAGTTTACATGTTTCCTGATAATCTTATTCCCATGAGATTTTCCATTGAGGTATTTATATGGGTTCTGAGCTTTTAGTTGAGTTTCAGCAATCCTCTTCTGCAAGTGTTTAGGAATAATTGGAATTATTTAATATCCTTTCCTCCAGTTTTCAGTAATGTTTTCTGTTAGTGGTATGGCTGCTGCTGCATTTGCACATGTTCACTGTTTTCATTAAATTTTCACATTTCTTCTTTTCAGTCTCTGAACACCTTTAAAAAAGTTTATTTGTTCCTCCTCACTGTCTACAGAGGTGCTCTTTAAAATTTCTTGAAGCTGGAAAGTAGATTAGCTTCATAGAGGTTTCACTTTACCTCTTCTCTTCCATGGGCTGAGTTTAAGGCTTCTTCATGTGTTGTGAATAGTCTGTACCATGCTGACTCCTGTGGAAATGCTTGGTAATAATCATGCTTCCTGGACCTTTGTGAAATAACCTGTTTTACACAATTTGGTGTACAAGTAGTTGAGAAACATCTGTAGCCTTTCCATGTCTGTAGAAGGATGCAGTGTGTGGTAGCGGTTCAGAGCACTGACTCTGAGACACTGTCTCATCTCTGTTGTTTCAAAAGCACACCTTTGATGTGGCTTCCCAAGTTGGGGTTGACCAACACTTGAGGCTGTAGATGAGAACTGCAGTATTTTGGACCATCATGTGCAACTATGGCAAAACATCAGTGCTAGGAAAATTATTGCTGATCCTCCTGGTAACCCAGGAAGAATTGATCAGAGACTTAAAAGATTTAAAGTTGTAAAGAAGTAGGATTATTCCTTGATTCAAAAGGTTTAGTACTCAAAAGGCAAGACCTGCCTACACTTCTGTCAGTAACTAAATCATTGTCTTAGGAGAACAGAACTATAATAGTAGCCAGAGTGTGTTTAATATCTGCTATTTTGAAGTATTTCTCACAGTATTTCATTGTGTCTTAATGTTACTAAACTTTACGTTTTTGCTTAAAACTGCTTTAATTGAAGCCATATCCTACTGAGCCACTTTGTGCACAAAGCATTAAAATGTGAAAGTGGTTTTTTTTTTTTTTGGTAGATAACAAAGATAGTACAGTTTGTTACAGATCTTGTTTGTGAAAAAGCAACCTTGAACAGGGTTAACAAGAGAGTGATTAGAGGGAATGTGTTAAATAATTGATTGACTAAGGGAGTTCACTTACCCCATACTGCGACAGCTCACAGTGAGGCATCTCCAACCTTTGCTGTTAGTGGAACTCATTTTTGGCACATAATCTCTTAAACTGTATGCCAGTGTTTCCATTACAAATATCTCATCTCCAAGGATGAACTGAGACCTTGATTTTGTACTGGGCCTCATAGTGAGTTTCAGAGCTGGCAATGTAGTAGGGACAGAGCTGGCAATGTAGTAGGGGCTCAAAACAGAAAGATTCGGGGTCATCATTCTGAGAGATCATGGCTGGTCTCATAGGAGAGAATCGTTTAATAGGATTATTATAGTATCATTTGAATTATTTATTATGATCCCTTTGGGGTGTGTATTTTTCCATACAATTTTTGGTTACTTTATCTCTTTGATATGTTACCATGTATTGTTTCAGGCATGGATGTTGTTGGCGATACTGGAAAGTAATGATAGTCCAAATTAAGTGGGTCAGATCTTTGAGAAACCTAGGGAGTATGTCTGGATCCAGGACCTCAGAAATATCTTTGGGACCATTTCTCTATCACACAGCTTGGTTTTTCTTTGTTCTAGCCTCATTCAAGCAGACTTTACACATACAACCTTGCCACCTACTTACATACTTCCCACAAGATTTAGATCCTATTGCTTCAGCAAACTCAGTGGAATGCGAGCTTCTCTGTTCTGATGGATTAATAAAAGTCTCGGGGTTGAATCTCACTGGACTCATGTAGGTCACACAACCATCACAGAACCAGTCACTGTGACCAGAGGAAAGTCATATACCAAGAAATAGGGAGTGTGGTTTCCCCAACTTAAATCATGGTGTCACTATTGGAAAATGAGAGAATAACATTCCACCTGAACATACCTTCTCTTTCCTGTATGACAAACTCTGCCCTTTAGCATCCTACAGGTCATCCCTGCATGCTTCATGAGAACAGGGAGGAATAATGAGAGACCAGTAAAAAAAACAACCTGAAACCCTGTTTATGACAGAACCCAGGGTTTCATCTCCTTCCAGAGGCTGTGGCAAAGCCTACCTACTTCTGATAGGTGATGTTACCATTTTTGCTTTCCAAGCCTCAGTTCATTTCCGGCTGTCAAGTGAGATTTTGCAAAACTCCTCAAGGAAGGCTTTGTAAACATAATAGAGGCTGATGGGTATGCTAACATACCCATTTAGTCTAACATTTTCTTCTTTCCCATTGACCCAAAGTTCTTTTCTTTAGTTAAAAGTGGTTAGAGTCAAAGGTCAAGACTTTAGTGATACTGAAAGAAGTTCCTGACTGCTTTTGTTCTTACATCAACTGGAATTGAAATCAGTAGTCCACACTATTACTTTTTCCAAAAAAAAAAAAAAAGAATAAGTTGTATCTGTGGTCTGAGTGCCTCTTCTAATGCCTCTTCTAGATCTAGAAAGATCTAGAATGATTCACCTACTCAGTATATGATTAATTTTCAAGGAATGAGGAAAACAGAAATAGAACAAATCTCCCCATTGCAAAGACATTATGTGGTCCCATTTTTAACCAGATAGCAATATTGTCAGTAATAGAGTTTGTTTTGTCTACAGAACCTCTCTTCTGGTATGTTTATTGAATGATATCTAAAAAAAAAAACAAAGAAAAACTTCATGTTTCAAAATAGTTCAACACTTATTTGAAAATAGGTTAAGCCCTCAAATTTTAAGTATTTCTAGATTCACATTTTAGTTTTTTACCATAAAGTAATTCTGGATTTTGGTTTGTTTTAGGCCTTTCATAATTTGTCATTAATTAAAAACAAATCCACGATAAGCACAAAATCTAAATTGTAGCCAACACAGCCTCCCATGTTGCTTATTGTCCTGACTGTTCTGATGTGTTCTTTTGTTTGAAAATCTTAGGTGTTGTGGTTAGCACTATCCAAACAATTAGTGTAATAGAGTGAAAATGTCCCTTCAGCAGAAATAGCTCCTCTTGGGAGGAGGATATGCTGCTTCTAGGTTGAAGAAGAGTTGTGTAAGACTGTTTCTGTCCAAAATGATTGGGCTGAATTCCAGATTTCCCTAATGAAACTTTGCTTAATAACTGCTATGTTTGCAGCTGTGGAAGTATTCAATATCAAGTGTTGATTGATGTCACTTGATCAGCTACTTTAAAACTATCCTTCTTAAAGCTAAACCCAGTGATTGTTCAAAGAAGTTGATTGTAGAGGAATACTTTTGATGACAGTGAGTGGGCTATAATCTGGGATGTGAGCACTTTTGAGTTGTTAGGACATTTGTTGAAGGAGATCTTCATGACAGCATGGGTTTTTCCATTGGCCTTTGGTAAAGAATTACCTTTCAGAATTTAGAAGATCATTACATTTAGAAGCTTAAGAGTAATGATACTTGGGTCTTCTTAACTTCTCTGAAATATTCAGAAAATTTCAAAATCTAAATGTTTTTCTTTTCAGCTTTTATGGTGCAATACTTTTATCCACCTTTAAAAAACTTTGCAGTCAAGCAAATTTGAAGGCCTAATCTCAGGAGAAAACATCATGACTGACAAAAATGGTACTTTATAAGAAAAATAATTCTGTTAACCTTGTGAGAGGAATGATTTGATTTTCTGGTTTTCATTTCTGAATCTAACTGATGCATCATAAACTTTAAAAAAATAACACTAGATCAATATTGGTATTAAAGGAGGACTGAAGTTCTGAAATGAATATTTCCAAGATGCCAGAGTGCATATTATTTATAAGTGGTTAATGGCATATACTTCTACTATTATAATCCTCTAGTGTCTTGAACTGGTTCCAAATAGGAAAAGGAGTACGTCAAGGCTGTATATTGTCACCCTGCTTGTTTAACTTATATGCAGAATACATCATGAGAAACCCTGGGCTGTAAGAAACACAATCTGGAATCAAGATTGCCGGGAGAAATATCAATAACCTCATATATGCAGATGACACCACCCTTATGGCAGAGAGTGAAGAGGAACTAAAAAGCCTCTTGATGAAAGTGAAAGAGGAGAGTGAAAAAGTTGGCTTAAAGCTTAACATTCAGAAAACTAAGATCATGGCATCTGGTCCCATCACTTCATGGCAGATACATGGGGAGACAGTGGAAACAGTGTCAGACTTTATTTTTTTGGGCTCCAAAATCACTGCAGATGGTGACTGCAGCCATTAAAAGACGCTTACTCCTTGGAAGGAAAGTTATGACCAACCTAGATAGCATATTAAAAAGCAGAGACATTACTTTGCCAACAAAGGTCCATCTGGTCAAGGCTATGGTTTTTCCAGTGGTCATGTATGGATGTGAGAGTTGGACTGTGAAGAAAGCTGAGCGCCGAAAAATTGATGCTTTTGAACTGTGGTGTTGGAGAAGACTCTTGAGAGTCCCTTGGACTGCAAGGAGATCCAACCAGTCCATCCTAAAGGAGATCAGTCCTGGGTGTTCATTGGAAGGATTGATGCTGAAGCTGAAACTCCAATACTTTGGCCACCTGATGTGAAGAATTGACTCGTTGGAAAAGACCCTGATGCTGGGAGGGATTGGGGGCAGGAGGAGAAGGGGATGACAGAGGATGAGATGGCTGGATGGCATCACCGACTTGATGGGCATGAGTTTGAGTAAACTCTGGGAGTTTGTGATGGACAGGGAGGCCTGGTGTGCTGCAATTCATGGGATCGCAAAGAGTCGGACACGACTGAGCAACTGAACTGAACTGAGTGTCTTGAAATTCTCAACTTAGGATTGTTTCCTTCTTATTTTAAGGAGAAAAAATAAAATATTGATAAAAATCAAACGTAGCAGTAAACTTTCATGAAAATTCTTTTAAATCGGTACCTAATGATTATTAGTTCATAGCTTTTCCCTTATAACTGCATCCAAGCTACTCTAAAATGTAATGGCATAAAAATAACCAATTTACTATTTCTCCTGACTCTCATACCTGGACAGGCTCAGCAGGCAGTTATTTCCCTGGTGGTCACTCGTGTGGCTGTCTTTAGCTGGCAGGCCAGCAGTGGGCTGGGGCCAGGCTCAGGTGGGATGGTGGCATGACTAGACTTTGATCTCTCTTTGTAGTTGGACCTTTCCCTTTTTGCATGGTCTTTCCACATTATCTCTTTAGTAGCAGAACTTACACAGAATTTCAGAGTACCCAAGAGTGCAGGAGTAAGCATTTCTGGGTCTTCTTAACCATTAGTCCCAGAGCTGGCATTCTTTTGATTAGAGAAAGCCACAGGGCTACCCCAAGTTCAAGGGGTGAGGATGACATGAGGGTGTAATATTGGGAAGCACAGTTTATTTGGGGTCACCAGAGAAACAGTGTCCTCCTGCATTAGCATTTGTTGATTTATTCAAATGATGTGCAGTATATTTTTTATGAAGCATAGGATGCCATGAGGGTATGTAAATGTTAGGAAAGGGAAGGATAATTTTCCCTGAGAAAGAGATGTTTGAATTAAGAATTAAAGAATAAGAGAAGTGGTGGAGTGATGGACAAGGGAAGAGATGCATTTCAGGAGGTGACCCTGAAGTGGGAGAAAGCATGCTTCAAGGGGAGTAGGGTATGTGAGAAAATGAAAGTAGGCAAAGTGACTACAATACAAAATGTAGGACAAGAGCTATGTGAAATGGAACTGAAAAGGAAAATGCAGCCAGAGCACATATGGCCTTGTCAACCTTGACAAGAATTTGTCTGAACAATAGACTACCACTGAAGGGTTTGAGGGATTAGATGGGAATGATGGCAAATAAGCAGGATGACAATTTGTGAAAATGTAGCCTCTGCATGGAGAATTAACTTGACAATGAGTGAATGTAGAAAGACAGATTCAGAGGTTATCACAGGAGTCTAGGTGAGATGTGATGATGGAGAAATGTGGAGATTGAGAATATAAGATATTTAGGAAGCAAGCAGTAGACTGTACCTGGTTTGCTATGGTAAGGTGGTGAGGGGTGGAAAGGGAGAAGAAAAAGTGAAGAATGGGTTTCTTTGCAGAACTCCATGAGCAGTCGTACCCTTTGTCTATATCTATGTCTACGTCTTCTATGTATGTATGTGTGTATATGTATCTGTTTGTCTCTTCAGGAAATGAAGTGCTACTGTGGAAAGCGGGAGAGACAGTCAAGAACTGGAATTTGTATGTATTTAATTTGAGATGATTTTAAGAAATTCAAGAAGAGACCTTGAATTGGATCCAAGAGTTTGGATCTCAGAGAAGTCCAGTTTGGACATTAAATTTGTGATTGATTGTTGGTGATTGAACCTGAGCACAAAAGAGATCACTTAGAGAGAGACAGTAGACTCAAAAGAGATGGTGACATCAGACTGGGCCTTGAGTAAATGAACGTTTCAAAGCTTGTGTTGAAGAACTTGAACAGGAAGACTGAGAATGTGGGGAAATCTAGAGGAGTGTGATATCACATTTAATAGCGATGTTAAATGCTGCAGAAGAGTCAAATAAGAGGACGAATGACAAATGTCAGTAAATGTAATGGGTAGAATGTAGTTGGTAGAATGAAGAGTGAGAAAACAGTGAGGAAAGGGAGACAGATAATGATTATGACTCTTATAGGAGATTTAGCTATAAATGGGAGAGAAATAAAAGATGATTTTACAGTGATGTGCAATTTTGGAAGGATAAGAGATAGTGGGTAGAATAGAGGGTAGGGGAGAACAGCTGGAAGGGTTAGTTTTAGGAGACATACAGTTTCTCTCTAATAATCGACTTAACTACTTAAGCACTCACTTCAAAGGAGCTACCCTTTCAAAGACTATATTTTTAAATTATTTTTTCATGTTTTTATTTCCTAAAGAGCAGGAATAAAGGTAACAAATGACACTTATAAGTATTAAGAACTGTGAAGGAACTTGGTTTTACCAACTTGTTATCTAAGATGTTAGCCATTTGCAGGAATGCTGTAACAAGGCAAAGACAACAAGGCAAACATAAATGATCTGAGCTTTATGTTTGTGTCAGTTACTCTCTTCCCAAGTTCTGTGGAGGCAAATGAAGCAGCCAAGTTGGCTGCTGCACACACAGTATGTTTGCATCACAGCTAAGGAACTCTGAGCTTAGGGAACCTGAATCTTTTATAATAGGCTACAGCAAACATGACTAGCATTTGCCCTGGAGGGATACATTACCTTTATTATACTGGTACCTGCTTGTGTGCTAAGTCACTTCCGTTGTGTCTAACTCTTTGCAACGCAATGGACTGTAGCCTGCCAGACTCCTTTGTCCATGGGTTTCTCCAGGCAAGAATACTGGCATACTGGGTAATAAATACACTTTCACTCTGATCTATAGGAAAATACTATCCTATCTTCTTTTTTTTTTAGCAATATTTTAAAAAATTTTATTGGAATGTAGTTGATTTAAATGTTGTGTTAATTTCTGCTGTTTAGAAAAGTGATTTAACTATACATATAAATATATTCTTTTTCGTTATGGTTTATCACAGGATTATTAAATATAGTTCCCAGTGCTACACAGCAGTACCTTGTTGTTTTTCCATCCTATATATACTAGTATATATCCATCCTATATATACAAATATATATAAATATTCTAGATATACTATATATACTAGGCAAAGGAGAAAAGGAAAGATATATCCATTTGAATGCAGATGGGTATACCTATTCAAACATACCCAAAGAATAGCAAGGAGAGATAAGAAAGCCTTCGTCAGTGATCAATGCAAAGAAATAGAGGAAAACAATAGAATGGGAAAGTCTAGAGATCTCTTCAAGAAAATTAGAGATACCAAGGGCAAAGATGGGCACAATAAAGGACAGAAATGGTATGGACCTAACAGAAGCAGAAGATATTAAGAAGAGGTGGCAAAAATACACAGAACTATATACAAAAAAGATCTTCATGACCCAGATCATCACAATGGTGTGATCACCAACCTAGAGCCAGACATCCTGAAATGCGGTCAAGTGGGTCTTAGGAAGCATCACTATGAACAAAGTTAGTGGAGGTGATGGAATTCCAGTTGAGCTATTTCAAATCCTAAAAGGTGATGCTGTGAAAGTGCTGCACTCAATATACCAGCATTTTTGGAAAACTCAGCAGTGGCCACAGGACTGGAAAAGGTCAGTTTTCATTCCAATCCCAAAGGAAAGCAATGCCAAAGAATGCTCAAACTACCACACAATTGCACTCATCTCACATGCTAGTAAAGTAAATGCTCAAAATTCTCCAAGCCAGGCTTCAGCAATACATGAACCATGAACTTCCACATGTTCAAGCTGGATTTAGAAAAGGCAGAGGAACCAGAGATCAGATTGCCAACATCTGTTGCATAATACAAAAAGCAAGAGCATTCCAGAAAAAAACATCTACTTCTGCTTTATTGACAATGCCAAAGCCTTTGACTGTGTGGACCACAACAAACTGTGGAAAATTCTGAAAGAGATGGGAATACCAGACCACCTGACCTGCCTCTTGAGGAATCTGTATGCAGGTCAGGAAGCAACAGTTGGAACTAAACATGGAACAACAGATTGGTTCCAAATAGGGAAAGGAGTACATCAAGGCTGTATATTGTCACCCTGCTTATTTAACTTATATGCAGAGTACATCATGAGGAACGCTGGGCTGGATGAAGCACAAGCTGGAATCAAGATTGCCAGGAGAAATATCAATAACCACAGATATGCAGATGACACCATCCTTATGGCAGAAAGTGAAGAAGAACTGAAGAGCCTCTTGATGAAAGTGAAAGAGGAGAGTGAAAAAACTGGCTTAAAACTCAGCATTCAAAAATGAAAATCATGGTATCTGGTCCCATCACTTCATAGCAAACTGATGGGGAAACAGTGAAAAACAGTGACAGACTTTATTTTTGGGGGGGCTCCAAAAATCACTGCAGATGGTGACTGCAGCCATGAAATTAAAAGACACTTGCTCCTTGGAAGAAAATTTATGACCAACCTAGACAGCATATTAAAAAGCAGAGACATTACTTTGCCAACAAAGGCCCATCCAGTCAAAGCCATGGTTTTTCCAGTGGTCATGTATGGATGTGAGAGTTGGACTATAAAGAAAGCTGAGCCCCAAAGAACTGATGGTTTTGAACTGTGGTGTTGGAGAAGACTCTTGGGAGTCCCTTGGACTGCAAGGAGATTCAACCAGTCCATCCTAAAGGAAATCAGTCCTGGATATTCATTGGAAGGACTGATGCTGAAGCTGAAGCTCCAATACTTTGACCACTTGAGGCAAAGAACTGACTCCTTGGAAGAGACCCTGATGCTGGGAAAGATTGAAGGCAGGAGGAGAAGTGGTCGACAGAGGAGGAAATGGTTGGATGGCATCACTGACTCAATGGACATGAGTTTGAGTAAACTCCGAGAGTTGGCAATGAACAGGGAGGCCTGGCATGCTGCAGTCCCTGGGGTCGCAGAGTCAGACATAACCAAGAGACTGAACTGAACTGAACTGAACTGATATACTAGTTTGCATCTGCTAATCTCAAACTCCCAGTCTTTCCCTCTTCCATCCTTGGTAATTACAGGTTTGTTGTCCATGTTTGTGAGTCTTTTTCTGTTTCATAGATAAGTTAATTTGTGCAATATTTTAGGTTCCACATATAAGTGATATCATGTGGTATTTGTATTTCTCTTTCTGACTGACTTTACTAAGTATGATAATCTCTAGTTGCTCTATGTTGCTGCAGAGGGCATTATTTTATTATTTTTATGACTGAGTAATAGTCAATTGTATATACAGATCACATCTTCTTTATTTATCTGTCAGTGGACATTTAGGTTGTTACCATGTCTTGGTTATTGCTGCTATGCACATAGGGGTCCATGTATCTTTCAAATTATAGTTTTATCCAGGTATAAATCCAGGAGCAGGATTGTTGGATCATATGGCAACTGTATTTTTAATTTTCTTTGAGGAACTTCTATACTGTTTTCCTTAACAATTGTACCACCTTTTACTCCCATCAAGAGTATAAGAAGGTTCCCTTTTGTCCATGCCCTCTCCGACATACATTTGTAGACTTTTTAATGATGGTCATTCTGATCTGTGTGGGGTGGTACCTCAGTTTAGTTTTGATTTTGATTTCTCTAGTAATTAGCAATGATGATAATCTTTTCATGTACTGATCAGACATTTGTGTCTCTTCTTTGGAGAAATGTCTACTTAGGTCTTCTGCCCATTTTTTGATTGGGTTGTTTATTTTTTGTTTTTGAATTGTAGGATCTCTTTGTTGGAAATTAATCGCTTGTCAGTTACATCATTGCAAATATTGTCTCCCAGTCCAGATGGTCAGTATCAAAACCAGATTGATTATGTTCTTTGCAGTCAAAGGTGGAGAAGCTCTATACAGTCAGTAAAAACAAGACCTGGAACTGACTGTGGCTCATATCATGAGCTCCTTATTGCAGAATTCAGGCTTAAATTGAAGAACGTAGGGAAAGCCACTAGGCAACTCAGGTATGACCTAAATCAAACCCCTTATGATTATACAGTGGAGGTGATGAATAATTTCAAGGGATTAGATCTGGTAGATAGAGTGCTTGAAAAACTATGAATGGAGGTTCATAACATTGTACACCAGGCAGTGACCAAAACAATTCCAAAGAAAAAGAAGTGGAAGAAGGCAAAGTGGTTGTCTGAGGAGGCTTTACAAATAGCTAAAGAAAGAAGAGAAATGAAAAGCAAGGGAGAAAGGGAAAGATATACCCAAATGAATGCAGAGTTCCAGAGAAAGGAGAGAAGGGAGAGATAAGAAGGCCTTCTTAAATGGACAATGCAAAGAAATAGAGGAAAACAATAGAATGGGAAAGACTACAGATCTCTTCAAGAAAACTGGGAGATCAAGGGAACATTTCATGCAAAGATGGGCACAATAAAGAACAGAAATGGAAAGGATCTAGAAGCAGAAGAGATTAAGCAGACCCCCATGGACTGTAGCCCACCAGGTTCGTCCACCCATGGAATTTTCTAGGCTAGAGTACTAAAGTGGGTTGCCATTTCTTTCTCCAGGGGATCTTTCCGACCCAGGGATCAAACACGGGTCTCCTGCATTGCACATAGAGGCTTTACCATCTGAGCCACCAGGGAATTGTTAAGAGATTAGGAAGAGGTGGTAAGAATACAGAGAACTATACCAAAAAGTTCTTAATGATCTGGGTAACCACAATAGTGTGGCCACTCACAGAGAGCCAGACATTCTGGAATATGAAGTCAAGTGGGCCTTAGGATTCATTACTATGAACGAAGTTAGTGGAGCTGATGGGATTCTAGCTGAGCTACTTAAAATTCTAAAAGATAATTCTGTTAAAGTGCTGCACTCAATATGTCAGCAGATTTGGAAAACTTAGCAGTGGCTACAGGAGTGGAAGAGATCAATTTTCATTTCAATCCCAAAGAAGGACAATGCCAAAGAATGTTCAAACTACCACCCAATTGTACTCATTTCACATGCGAGCAAAGTAATGCTCACAATGCTTCAAGCCAGCCTTCAGCAGTATATAAACAGAGAACTTCCAGATGTACAAGTTGTGTTCAGAAAAGGCAAAGGTCAAATTGCCAGCATTTAATGAAAAAATGGAGAAAATAAGGGAATTCCAGAAAAATATCTAATTCTGCTTCACTGACTATGTTAAAGCCTTTGACTGTGTACATCACAACAAACTGTGGAAAACTCTTTGAGATGGGAGTACCAGACCACCATACCTCTCTCCTGAGAAACCTGTATGCAGGTCGAGAAGCGACAGTTAGAATTGGATATGGGACAGCTGACTGGTTCCATATTGGGAAATGAGTATGACAGGTCTGTATATTGTCACCCTGCTTATTTCTATGCAGAGTACATTGTGAGAAATGCTGGGCTGGATGAATCACAAGCTGGCATCAAGAATGCCAGGAGAAATATTAATAACCTCAGATATGCAGATAATACCACTCTAATGGAAGAAAGTGAAGAGGAACAAAAAAGCCTCTTGATGAGGGTGAAAAAGAAGAGTGAAAAAGCCGGCTTGAAACTCAACATTCAGAAAACTAAAATCATGGCATCAGGTCCCATCATTTCATGGCAAATAAAAGGGGAAAAAGTAGAAGCAGTGAGAGATTTTATTTTCTTGGACTCCAAAATCACTGTGGATGTTGACTGCAGTCATGAAGTTAAAAGACTCTTGCTCCTTGGAAAGAAAGCTATGACAAACCTAAATAGCATATCAAAAAGCAAAGACATCACTTTGCTGACAGAGTCCGTATAGTCAAAGCTGTGGTTTTTCCAGTAGTCAGGTTCAGATGTGAAAGTTGAACCATAAAGAAGGCTAAGTGCCGAAAAATTGATGCTTTTGAATTATGGTGTTGGAGAAGACTCTTGAGAGTCCCTTGGACTGCAAGGAGATCAAACCAGTCCAAAGAAGTCAACCCTGAATATTCATTGGAAGGACTGATGCTGAAGCTGAAACTCCAATACTTTGGCCACTTATAAGAAGAGCTGACTCACTGGAAAGACCCTGATGCTGGGAATGATTGAAGGCAAAAGTAGAAGTTGGTGGCAGAGGATGAAATGGTTAGATAGCATCACTGACTCAATAGTTATGGATTTGAGCAAACTCTAGAAGATAGTGGAGGACAGAGCCTGGCATGCTTTAGTCCATGGGGTCGCAAAGAGGTGGATACAACTTAGTGCCAGAACAACAACAACAATTAGTTTCCTTTGCTTTGCAAAGGTTTATAAGTTAGATTAGGTCCACTTGTTACTTTACTTTTGTTTCTGTTGCTTTGAGAGACTGACCTAAGAAAACCTTGGCACAATTTATGTCAGAGAATGGCTTGCCTATGTTCTAGGAGTTTTATAGTGTTATGTCTTATATTTAAGTCTTTAAGCTATTTTGAGTTTATTTTTGTTTATGGTGTGAGGGTGTGTTCTAACTTAATTGATTTACATGTGACTGTCCAACTTTTCCAACATCACTAGCTGAAGAGACCTTTTCCCCATTGTATATTCTTGCTTCCTTTGTCAAAAGTGAATTGATTGTTCATAGGTGTGTGGGTTTATTTCTGGGTTCTCTATTCTGTTCCACTGGTCCATGTGTCTGTTTTTGTGCCAATACCATGCTGTTTTGATTATTGTAGCTTTGTAGTATTGTTTGAAGTCCAGAAGGATTATGCCTCCTGCTTTGTTCTTTTTCATAAGGATTGTTTTGGCAATTCTGGGTCTTTTATGGTTCCATATAAATTCTAGGATTATTTGTTCTAGTTCTGTGAAAAATGTCTTTGGTAATTTGATAGTATTCTTTTCTACTAAAGTGAAAGTTACTCTGGCCACCTGATGTAAAGAGCTGATTCATTGAAAAAGACCCAAATTCTGGTAAAGATTGAGGGCAGGAAGAGAAAAGGGTGACAGGGGATGAGACAGTTGTATAGCATCACTGACTCAATGGACATGCGTTTGAGCAAATTCCAGAAGGTAGTGAAGGACCAGGAAGCCTGGTGTGCTATAATCCATGGAGTCGCAGAGTCAGACAAAAGTTAGTGACTGAACCACTCTCTACTAAGGCTGTTTGCTATATAAGCATTCTTAAAAAGATAGTTCTAAGCCTAAGTTTTCAGAGTATTTGCTAAGATGTGCAGAAAGTTGGGAGACTTATAGTGAACTGTTTCCTAACCACATTATTAATAGTTAGCATTTATGGGCACTTCCTATGTTCCAGGCTGTAGATTATATTTATTTTCTACTCCAACATTCACAACAGACCTTTAAAAAACTACTAATTGGCTTGGTCTGTAATAAAAACATATCATAGACTGGTATCTCAAAAAACAGAAACTTATTTCTACAGTTCTAGAGATATTAAGCTTAATTTCAAGATATTAATAGAATTGCTTCTTATTGAGACCTCTCCTCTTGACTTGTAGATGGCTACCTTTCACTGTGTCCTCACATGGCCTTTCTTCTGTGTGCCTGCCTTTCTGGTTTCTTTCTCTCTCTCTTTTTTTTTTTTAATAAGGATTCTAGTCCTGTTAGATTAGAACCTCATTCTTAGGACCTCATTTAAAGTTAATTACCTGTTTAAAGGTTCTGTCTTCAAATACAGCCACAATAGGAGTAAGGCTTCAACATAAAAGTTTTAGGGGGATGCAATTCAGTCCATAACAGGTATTATTAAATGCTAGTAATTACTTATTGCAACTATTTTGCAGGTGAGAAAACAGAGGCTTAGAGAAGTTAAGAAATTTTAACAAGGTCACACAAATCAAAGTGATAGAATGGGATATGAACTGAGCTCCTGACATCTCACCATCCTACATAGGTAGAATGGAAATGATGTATTTTTCAGTATTTCAGGGGGGAAATTGATTTCTTAGCCTTTGGATCAGAACCACTGGTCTTGTGAAAGAACATTATAGCATGAGCCACAGTTTATTAGCCAGATTGACTGCCTGGCTTCCTCCCTATTTCTCCCTTTCCTTCCTTTCTACCACACAAATCATTTATTCAGATGTTAAATATATACTTATTTAATTCCACTATGGCTTCCCAGGTGGCGCTAGTGGTAAAAAACCTGCCTGCCAATGCAGAAGACAGAAGACACATGGGTTCGATCCCTGGGTCGGGAAGATTCCCCTGGAGGAGGGCATGACAACCCACTCCAGTATTCTTGCCCGGAGAATCCCATGGACAGGGGAGCCTGGCAGGTTATAGTCCATAGGGTCGCACAGAGTTAGACCCAACTGAAGTGACTTAGCATGCACACATGGCCAGTTACTGGTCTAGGTGCTAGGGATCCATCGATTAACAAAATAAACTCACTGACTTCATGAACAGTACACCCTTGTTATTGTGTGAAAGATTTTTCACTATCCCACTTCACATACTCCCAGTTCTTTAATATTTCTATTTTCTGTACAACTGAAAGAGAAAGGGAACTATTTACCAAATGTCAACCATAGGTTAGGCATATCCACTTATCTCACTTAATAACTGATGGATGACCTGTTAGCACAGACTAGTGACTGTCCCATTTAAAGTATGGTTATGGAAACATATTTTCCCTGTGGTTGATCAAAGGAACTTTGACTGCAAGCTCAAGTGTTTAGATGTAATGATGTGTCTATGAATCATGCACACATGTATATGTAGATCAATTTATATCAATATATTTGTATGTTTTTCCCTCCTTGTGTCAAATAGATAGGTGGTTAGTCCCAAGAATGATTAGAAGGTATTGTAATACAGATTGCCATTTTAATTACAGTCTTGGTTGGTGAGGTTGGAATTAATCAGCTTAAGACAATGTAAAAGTCCAAGTATACAGGAAGAATGTCTTTGGTTTGAGAGCATCAGATAGCATTGGTGATAAAGAGACTTTGGGGGGAAATGACAACAGAACCAAAAATCAGTACCACTCCTAAAGTTATGTTCAGGTTTGGGGAAGCCCATTCAGCCTTATTTTTCTGATTTCAGCCTGCTAGAATTTCTTCTAGTTATTGGTATCAGTAGAGGTTTTGCCTGCATATGATTTTCTTTGCAGTATAAAAAAAGAATTATTTAACATATATTTGAAAGAAGAGAAGGTTTTTCTCGATTGAAAAAATTAAATGGCTGCATTTCAAGGTGAGTAAGTGAGTGAATGAGTGAAGTCGCTCAGTCGTGTCCGACTCTTTGCGACACCATGAACTGTAGCCTACAAGGCTCCTCTGTCCGTGGAATTTTCCAGGCAAGAGTACTGGAGTGTGTTGCCATTTCCTTCTCCAGAGGATCTTCCCAACCCAGGGGTCGAACCCAGGTCTCCCGCGTTGCAGTCAGACGCTTTCCCATCTGAGCCACCAGAGAAGCCCTTGCATTTCAAGGTATCTTTCTATATTTATATCTTTTCTATCAGGAGCCAAGGCACAGTGCATTCAGGCTAACATTTTTTGTGTGAAGTTTGATTCTAACTGGGCCTTTCCTTTGAGTTTTCTGGGTCACCATATTTTATTTATTTGAGCAGTTATGATTTGGGATGCATGATTCACTGTTACTTTATTATTACAGCTCTCCTCTCTTGAAGCCTAATATTTTGTTTATAGTCTACAACCAGGGGTTAGCAAGTTAACCTTCATTTTCACCATATGTGACAGGGATAAAAAGAAAGATTTCTTAGCATAGTCACTTCATAGAACTCTTTTCATGTCAATAAAAAGCATAGTAACATTAGTTAGTCCATAGGCTGTTATTTTTTCTTTTTAAGAAATAGTCACTTTCTTCGAGTTATTAAAAAAAAAAGATTTGAGGTTTGTATTCAAACAGGTAAAATTTATGTTTAGGCTATTTTATCTTTATATATTTTATTATTATCATTTTTGGCTGCTCTGTGCATGGCATGTGGCATTTGGAATCTTAGTTCCCCAACCAGGAATTGAACCCGTGTTCCCTGCAGTGGAAGCATGGCATCTTAACCACTGGACTGTCAGGGAAATCCTTATTATGTTTTAAATTTACTATTGTTAAACTTTTTAGAGGCAATTTTCAATTTTCACATCCTTATAAATGATTCATTTAAATTCCTCATTGGTATCTTATACAGTTTTTATTGTATTTAAATAAAGTATTACGTTTAAAGCAATTTTAGGTACCAATTAAATAAAAGGTAGCCTTTAATTACTGCTATTATGAAGTAAAGCCCCAGAGAGTGCCCTTGTTAGATGTCAGTGAAGTGAGCAGTTGGGTTCTCAGCTTTTCAGGCCTAGTGATTCACTTTTACCATGGCTCCTAGATTTAATCAGCCCAAGTCTCTGAGAGAAGGAATTGAGCAAACTCATGAGTGACTAATGGAGCAATCAGAAGCCCCATTTATAAAAGTGACAGAAAAATTATTTTGAAGCCATTACTGAGGTGATTTTTTTTTTCCCATGAAATCCCTTTTACCTATAATTCTATTTGTCTCTTCCATCTAGACCTTGGTTTCTATGACTCAGAGAAGGGAGGCTTCAGTAGACCACAGAGGAGGAAAAAACTTACTAATAGTCTTTGAAGTTTGAATTCTCAAGCATATCATAAATACTAGGCAAGCAAAAAAATTCATTCGATCAAGTCTTTTGTGGCCTGGTTGTTGGATAAATATAAAGATTTTCTTACTTTGGGTAGAAAAAAGAGCTAAGGAAGATGGAAATGTATTAAACATGGATGTTATTCCCTGAAAAGAAGTTCTCTGCTCTGAAGCCTACTGGAAAGCTGACCTCTGAGGAGGTGGTGATACAAGTCCAAGATTGATTTGGGACTCCAAGAGCAGTTAGGACCTGTGACTTGTTTTGCAGATGGATTTCCTCATGTGCTGGGATGGCATAACACCAGTTGACTAGGGATAATAGTATGGCATGACCTAATGTGGTATGTCAAGGAGTTTGAGTTAACCACCTTGAGTTTCTTACGACTCTCAGAGTGACTTGGAAAAATCTTGTCATTTTCCTCCTAACCCAAATTAAAAGTGGCCACAATTTTTTTTTTTTTTGCTACTTTCCATTAAGAAGAAGAGATTAATTCCCTTCTCCTTGAATGTGGGCTAATCTGGTGGCATGGTTGACCAATGGAATGCATCAGAAGTGAGCTTCTGTGAGTTTTAAGGTCAGATAACAAGTTTTTCAACTTTCACTGGGATCTCTTAGAATGTTCTCTCAGGGGAAAGCCAGTTGCATGCAGTCTGATCATCTTGCTGGAAAGCCTATCTAGAGAAGTCTTGAGATTTCTTGGATAGTGAAAGGGGCCCCATGGACTGTAGCCTACAATGCTCCTCTGTCCATGGGATTTTCCAGGCAAGAGTTCTGGAGTGGGTTGCCATTTCCTTCTCCAGAGGATCTTCCCAACCCAGGGATTGAACCTGGGTCTCCTGCATTGTAGGCAGATGCTTTACCATCTGAGCCACCAGGGAAGTCCGAAAGGGGCCCAGCTAAGTCCAATCTGCCCTCTCTTTCCACCAAGACAACAGGTATGTGTCTAGCCATCACTCACATAGCACAAAATATTAATAATCCTAGGGGAGGCAGCCCACCCAGCCCTTGAAGATCTGATCCACATGTCATAAACATGATAAAATGATTATTGTTGTGAGCCACCAAGTTTTGGGTTGTTTGCTCCATCACAGTAGATAACCAGTACTTACTTTTTCACATGCCCTCAGAATTACACAAAGCAAGTGGATGAACTGTATAACTTTAGCCTGAAGAAACCTCTTGGATTTACAGCCTGACCTGTGTGAAGATGATTATGCAATCCCTATCTACAAAAGATTTTGTGGGGAAGGATTTTTATTCCTAAGTGTTAACAGGGAAAAAAACCCATTCATTTTGCTCAGTCACAGCCAACATTAGCAGGGACAAAATCTGGCCAAGAAGCAAACATTAATGCTGCCATGATTGTGTTTCTGGAGTTGTACAACATGGTGGCCCTGTCACCCACTCATTCATTCTCCAAGACTTAGATACCACACACATCAATGGAAGGAGGGAATGTGGTGAACCTCCATTTCACTGGGAAAATCCTCATATGACACAGAAACCATGATTTGACTGAAAAATATCTTGAAGTGACTAAGTTGGTTATTTGTCACTCAGAAAAATGGGGTTGGAAGCTGTGGTACATATACACCATGGAATATTACTCAGCCGTTAAAAAGAATTCATTTGAATCAGTTCTAATGAGATGGATGAAACTGGAGCCCATTATACAGAGTGAAGTAAGCCAGAAAGATAAAGAACATTACAGCATACTAACACATATATATGGAATTTAGAAAGATGGTAACGACAACCCTATATGCAAAACAGAAAAAGAGACACAGAAGTACAGAACAGACTTTTGAACTCTGTGGGAGAAGGTGAGGGTGGGATGTTTCGAAAGAACAGCATATATATTATCTATGGAGAAACAGATCACCAGCCCAGGTGGGATGCATGAGACAAGTGCTCGGGCCTGGTGCACTGGGAAGACCCAGAGGAATCGGGTGGAGAGGGAGGTGGGAGGGGGGATCAGGATGGGGAATACGTGTAACTCTATGGCTGATTCATATCAATGTATGAGAAAACCCACTGAAAAAAAAAATAAATAAATAAAGGGGAAAAAAAAAGAAAAAAAAATCAATTCAGTCATCATAGAAAAATGAAACTAGTTTTTTTTTTTAGCACAATTGCTGCTTGTGAAATCAATATGTTACAGTAATTAAATATATGAAACACTATGGCTAAGCCAATTAGAATATATTCGTTATCTGATTAGCTTATCTCTTCCTTCCTGGGTCCATTTATTCTTTTACAGTGGGAACTGTTCCTTTTGTTGTGATCAGAACACCTGGGTCTGCTCCAGTGTATAGTCTTGCTGAGAAATGAAATTAGTCTTTAGGCTATTTGGTAATTATGGGTCTAAACAAAAGTAAAAGGAGTTCTGTTATTTAGGCCATGGTGACCGACCTGATGACCCACTTCTGCCCCGCAATAGAGGGACCTCTTTAGTGATCAGAATGCCTGTTCTGTGCCCTGCCCCCCAGTCAGCATTGTTCTCTTCTATATATATGAAGTAAATTAAATTCCGACTTCCTGTTTGTCTTGCTTCTCCTCCTAATGAGACCATTCCACCAGTAATGGCAAGTTTAATCTATAGATATGTTTATACTGTTAATTAAGTTATGCCCAAGGCCTGCCTGCTTTTGCCTTTGGAACCTAATACCGCTAACAGGCTCTTTCCTCAGATAGCAGATTTAATTTATCATGTGTTGATTTTACTAATTTAACTCATATCTCCCTGTTGCTTTGATGTTTTGTCCAAGAGGCTCACTCAATTTCCATCTAATCCTGTAAGACTTTGAGTGCAATGAGAAGTGCATTGAGCAAGAAAAATCCCAATAAATAAAAAATGAGAATTATGATGCATTTTTATCTTAGGAAATTAAAGGAAGGGAAACTTTTAAGATCTCATTATAAATTTCTATACCTAGTAATTCAACTATAGATTGTCTTGTACAATTTATAAGTCCTGTGATTGAAAGAACTTGGAGTTTCAACCCCAATTGTAGTTTTTACAGGAAAAACATGCTCATTTGTTCACGAATCTATTAATCCAACATTGATTAACCCTGATTAGAATCATGCTTCAGTCTGTGAAAGAAGTATGAATAATACATAAAATGATTTTCCTCTTTTTCTTTTAATTTATATCTGTGTGAGATGATGGATGTTCAGTATACTATGAAAACCATTTCATGATGTATGTAAGTAAAATTGTGAACTTCTTAAGTAGTATTGCGTGTCAGTTATATCTCAATGAAACTGGAAGAAAAAATATGTAAAATATAAGGCACACAATAAAGCACATGAAATGCTCAACATAGTTGGATAGAGTGAAGTCTAAATTAAAACCCCAATGAAACGCTACTGCATACCTACTAGAATGACTAAAGCAAAAGACTGATGATACCAAGAATTGGCAAAGATATTGAACAACTGTGACTCTGCAAGTGTAAAACAGCACAACCGCCTTGGAGAATTCTCAGTATCACTTAAAAGTTGAACATAAATTTATTCTGTGATCCAGAAATTGCACTTCTAGATTGTATTCATTATCTACATCATAAATTACCACAACTTAATGGCTTAAACAAGCTTCCCTGGTGGCTCAGTGGTAAAGAACCCACCTGCCAATGCGAGAGACTTGGGTTCCATCCCTGGGCAGGAAGATCCCCTGAAGGAGGAAATGGCAAACCACTCCAGTACTCTTGCCTGGAGAATCCCATGGACAGAGGAGCCTGGTGGGCTACAGTCCAGGGGGTCACAAAGAGTCGGACAGGACTTAGTGACCAAGCATTCATGCAGCATGCAATGGCTTGTAAGTAAGTAAGTGTAAGTGTTAGTCGCTCAGTCGTGCCTGACTCTTTGCAACCCCATGGACTGCAGCCCACCAGGCTCCTCTGTCCATGAGATTTTCCAGGCAAGGATACTGGAGTGGGTTGCCATTTCCTTACATAGTTTCTGAGGGTTAGGAATTCAGAGTAGGCTTAACTGAGTGGTTTGCTTTGGGGTCTCTTTTTGGTTTCAATTAATGTGGCAGCCAGGACCACAGTCACCTGAATGCTGGGTGGGGCTGGAGGCTCTGCTCTAAGGTGGCGTACTCACAAGACTGACAAGATGAAAATGGTGACTGGCAGGTGGCTTCAACTTCTTGCCATTCGGATTCTACCGTATTGCTACTTGAGTAACTTCCTGGCAGCTGGTGTCTCACCAGAGTGAATGATCTGAGAGAGCAAGGTGGCAGCTTTTATGTCCTAGCCTTTGTAGCCATACTTTATACCTTTTTGCAGTATCTTATTGACTGCATATATCAGCCCTATTCAGTGTGTGGTATATATGTGTGTATGTGGCGGGGAGGTGTGCAACTACATAAGAGGCTAGGTGTGAGGAAGCAAGGATCACTGGGTACCATCCTGGAGGCTCTCTACCACATTAGGTGTTTATTCCAGAGAAACAAAAATAGACATTCACAAAAAACATTATGCAAGAATGTTCATAGGAGTTTATTTACACTCCTCAAACTGGAAACAGCCCAGATGTTCATCAGCAAGAGTCTCGATAAACAAACTGGTATATTCACACAGTAGATACAACTCAACAATAAAGGGAACTAACTACTAATAAATGCAAAAATATTTTGCTAAGTAAAAGAGGAAATGTCCATAATGTATGATCCCCTTTATATGCAATTCTAGAGAATAGGCAAAACTCGCCTTAGGTGATATAAATCAGATCAGTGGTTGCTTCTCACAGGAGCAGGAGGTAGAATGACAGGGGATAGCTATAAAAAAGCTTTCCAGGTAATGAAGCCCTTCTGCCAAATTTGTGAGAAGCAATTCAGCAAGCACACTTATGTTGTGAAGATTTCACTGTTGATAAATTATACCTCAATAAAAAATATAAGGCATAATCCAAGGATCACAGGAGAAATATGAACAAATGATAAGTTTAAATTGATGAGAGAAATTAATACAGAGTGGGGAAATGTTAATGGGGAAAGTATTAATCTTTAATAAGTCAAAACAGTAATTGTAGATAATTTTAATAAAAGATTAAATTTATTATTTTGTGTTAATAAATCCCATCATTTGGAGTAATTGACTTATTTCTTTTTGGTCTATTTTCCAGTCTTTCATACACTTAAAATATCAATAGTAACATTTCATATATGAAATTTTGTAAACCGATTACATGTGTGTATCGTTGGCTGGTGACAGTATAAAGTAGCTCCCAAGACTATTAAATTCTTTTAAACTATTATTTTCAATTGCTACATGTCCTTGTAGGACTGTGACATGGTTTATGTAACTGTTTTGTTAGTGATGGACATTTGGGTTGTTTCTCATTATTTAAGTAATGCAATGGAGTTCTCTTTAAAGATTTTTCTTTAGTATTGCTTTCTCTGTAATTTAACCCCTTTATGAGGAGTTAAATTTTTGTGTATATCTACTAGTAATGTATAAAAGGACATTTCACCATACTTTGGTTGGGTAATAAGTATTTTGAACACTTTGATCATGTGTTTCTTAATCCATGTAATTGAGAAAATGGCAACTGAACTGAGCCTTGAAGAATGAATAGCATTTTAAATGTCAATTGGGTTTCAAAAGTCAAAGCTAGGGAAAGTTATTTCTGCAGTGTTCGTGGCATGGCAAGCAAAGTCATGCAATGTCAAACTCATGGAATTGCAAGTAGTTTAATACAAAAGCTTGGAGTAATGGGTCTCAATCTTGGCTACACAAGAGTATCACTTAAGGGTAAAAAAAAAAAAAAAAACAATGTAGACCAATAAACTTACACTGTCGGTACAGAGCTCAAGCTCCTAATGTCTAAAACTTCTCTGGTTATTTCAATGAGTCAGCAAAACTGAAAACCACTGGTGTAGAGTGCAGCAGAATGGGATAGGATGCAACTATAGATGAAACTGCAAAGATGGAGATCAGATGTAGCAAGGCATCATACTCTGGGACAAACTGCCTAGAAAGTACACTTTCTAGGGAGTTTCGCAGATGATGTTAGTGTTCTTCACGATCACATCGGCGTCCTTTACCTTTCACATGTACTCATATGGTGTTACTTCCAGCAGACTGCTATCATTTGCAACTCCTTGTGGACAGGCTGCTCTCACACTGCCTGGGCTCCTCCTTCCCCTCGACAAGATCTGGAAATGCCTGGCAATGTTCACAGGGCACAGTCCTTAAGCTCTGATTGATGTGATGGGATGCAAATAATCCTGCTTCCTCTCCCTTGATCAGGACAATTCTGAAGGGTGATTCTTCCACAAACTTTTTACCAACCAGGAGAGGGTGAGCTTGTGATAGAAGTCATCCTATGCACCACTTCCTTCACAAAGAAGTTCTCTGAAAGCAATGTCAGTTGAAATAAACAGTTGGCTTAGTCACTCAGCTGCAAGCACCTTATCTCATTGTAGACCACATGGTTTTTAGACCCCAGGGATCTACAAACACACTTTAAGTGGACTGACTTCCACTGTCTCCAGAGAGCCCTGCATTCATGTGCCAGTGTTACCCTCTCTGGATATGCTTTTATTCTGCAGGCTTGCCTGGCCTCCTTCCTTTCCCTGTTCCGCTTCCTGCTTCCTGGATTTTCCACTCTTATTAATATAAGTGACTCTCATATGACTCTTAGTGTCAGCATTTGCCTCCAGGGAACTCAGTTAAGATAGGCAATGAGGATTGTATTGGAAGGTAAAACCCATGCATTAGAAAGATCATTCTGAAGAATTATTTGAGAAAAATGGATGAATTTAGGTAGGAAGTGAGATGGACTATCACAATATCCCATCAACCGGGAAACTCAGGAGTCAACCTCTTCTGTGACTTATAGTTTAAAAATATCCTTTCCTTGTCATTTTCAGAGCCCCTGCTTTAGTTTATACTCTCATTATTTTTGAGGTATAGAATCACAGGTCTGCATTTCATGATGTTAACTCAAGGACCGTGCCAATGTATCTAGACTAGAAATAGTGAGTTCCTTACAATTTACAAACTAAAATTTCCTTTGTGAAAAATGTTTTTGCCTTTAGATTGTAGAGCTTACAGATTCTAAATTACGTTTGTAAAGAAACTTAGGTATACCTTGACTCAGGCAAGTAATTAAAGCTCCCTGGCCCTCAATTTTCTCACCTCTTGGATGAAGAAGAAGATGAAATGATTCCTAAAGTGAAAGTTGTTCAGTCGTGATGATTCCTAAAGCCTCTTTTAGTTCTGAAATATTATATTCAACAGAAGCCACTAGATTACGTCAGTGAAAGAAGCATAGAACAGATTATTACAGTATCAATTGTCACTTCTCAAAACAAATTGACAAAAATCACACACTTATTGTAAGAACAATTCTCTCGGAAGCTAACCTATGCCCATTTTTCTTAATGATATGTTTACTGCCTCTAACTTTGCTTTGGAAATGGGTAACCATCTAATTGGGTTGATAAGGTCAGCATGCAGGAGGTTTGGAAAGAGATTGGATAATATTTGTGAGTGTGTATATTTGCCTAGACATGGTTTTTGTCATGTTTATTGTACTTTAATGATTAGCTAGAAATAATAAGGCTGCTGTGTATGCTATTTTACTAATGTTCTGCCATTTATGGATTATTCTAAGGTAATTTAAAAATATAGAGAAAATATAATTATTTAAGAGTGCTTTTGGAAGAGGTGGATATATTTATACAATTAAATAGTAATTTAATAACACAATATTCCTCAAAACAGAGCTCACCAGTGTATACAGTTCATAGGAGGGCTTGTGAGGCTGGATGTGATGAGTTTTGTTTTCCTGTTTTTAAGGAGAATATGAATTCAACTTAGGGTGATTTTGTGGCTCAAGAAAGGTGATTTAACAATGTGTAAATTATTTCTGCTCATCAGTTTTGCTCATCAGTTTATCACATCTTGTCCCCTAACAACCCTGGAATATACTCAAATATTTCCCAGACTCTTTTGTGTTTCTAAGCTTAGTCAGGCAGAGAGCTGAGCTTCACAGTTGTATCACACAGACCCTCCATGAGAAATGATTGCAAGTCTATTCTGCTTTGAACTTTTATGTCTGTTTTAGGTTCTTCAAGGAATACTTTCAAAATGATAAAACATGGAGAAATAGGATATGTTTGTAGCATTTTCTCAATTTGTTCTTTTTTTTCCCCTTAGATAAGATTTAACACACAGATAGGAAAGTGTGTAATTCTTTCACATACATTTTACATATGTGTATATATACACACACATATATATGTGTATATACACACACACACACACTTATGTAGCTGCTTCCTGGACTAAGATATAAAGCAAGATTTTAAAAAATTCCCTCTCTTTTTTTTCCAGTTAATTTTCCTCTATTCAGAGGTTATCACTGTTGTTGAACCCAAGCTTTTGTGCCCTATGCAAAGTGAGGCCAAATACAAAAACATTGGGGTTTGGAGCAGAGGAGGATTTATTGTAAGGGTCAAGCAAGAACAACAGGCAACTCATGCTCAAAAAGCCCAAATTCCCAGAAGAGTTTCAAGAAAGATCTTAAAGGAAAATTTGTGGAGAGAGCTGCAGGGTATATGTGTGTGTGTGTGTGTGAGAGAGAGAGAGAGACAGACAGACAGACAGACAGACTTTCTTCTGATTAGCTGGTGGTGAGGTAAAACGATGGTATTCCAAGAACCTTAGTCATCAGCCCTCTGGTTTCTGTAGAAGAATTCTGAGATATGCATCAAATAGTGTTTTATATATGTATATAGCCATCCCTTGAAGAGGACTCAGGACCTTGCCCCATGGCTACACTATTATTTCTTGACTGCCTTTCCTTTGTTTCTGCATTCCCTCACTTTGCTCATCAGTAACTGCTTGAATCTGCTCTTTAGTTCTCAGGGGAGATCTAGGAGGGTGAAGCCTTTTTCCTACAAATGAGAAAAAAGGGACACTTTGTACTTGGAAGGGCCACACAGGATCCTGCTTGGCTTCATCACCATCCTTGCTTCTCTCACTACCGCTTTGCTTGCTTGGCTTTTATTGCTGTGTAGTATTCTACTGATATTATTCTCATCTTGATGAGTATTTTCATTTTTCAGCTTTATGAATGACTGCTATGATTTTTTAATGGGCATATGTACTCATTCTTTTATTGGTAGATATGACTAGAATTAGGATTGTACATTCATGAGGTGGGTGAGTTAGCATCAGCACTTGTGGCCAAATGTTTTTCCAAAGAGGTAGTACTAATTTTCATTTGTACCAACAATGTATTAGATTCCTGTGTTTGTATGTATTAAGTTGATTCAGTAGTGTCTGACTCTTTGTGACCCAATGGACCTCTGTCAGTGGGATTCTCCAGGCAAGAATACTGGAGTGGGTTGCCCTCCTCTGGGGGATCTGCCCGATCCAGGAATCAAACCTGTGTCTCTTATGTCTCCTGCATTTGCAGGTGGGTCCTTTACCTGGGAAGCCCTAATTCTTCTCTATTTGTGCCACTATGTGATATTGTCAGTGTTTTTAATTTTAGTCATTCTGGTGAATATCTGGTTGTATCTCTTAGTTTTAATTTTCATTTCCCTGATAAATAATGATGTTGAGTACCTTTCCATATAATTATTGGTCCTTTTGAAACCTCTTTTACAAAATCCTATTCAAGTATTTTAGCCGTTGATTATATTGTATTCATTGCAATGTATTCTGACAAATATGTAAATGTATTTGTGTTTTCTTTTGATGAATAGATGTTCTTAATTTTAACAAAGTCCAATTTATCATTATTTTCTTCTATGGCCCATACTTTTGGTGTTTTGTTTTACTATATGACTTGAAAACCCAATAATTTCACAATGCATTTAATTTGATAAACTTTGGACTTCATTTTAAAGATAATAACTAGCTGTGAAATAGCGAAAATACATTGGACATTAACTATGAAGAGCGAGGCATTCTGTCTTTTCTAATTACTAAGTATGTACCTTGGGAAATTCTTTAAGTCTTTTCCATCATTCATACTTTGGCAAACTAGTCAGGACTCAGTAGCAACTGACGGAGTGGATGAATCTAGCTAAGAAAGAGTGACCTAGAAGGGTGGGGGAACACCCTAGAGTCAGAAGGGCTGACTGAGTCATTGTTGGCACATGTGACCTTAGGAGACACTCTTATCTCGGTTTTTCTCTGCGTGGTGGCCTTTTTCTCACTGAGAGCAAATAGGAGCCAGAAACATGGCAGCTGGCAGCTCCGAGCTCACAACACCCCAACTGAGCATCTCAAAGGAAAAAGGGATTGTTTCTCTGTCCCATTTATTCCACATCTATTAATAATAATCCTAGCGAAGGACTCTGGGTAGCCCTGAATCATCTATCTGCCCAGGGGAACAAAGGGGAGAGGAAAACCACTGTCATTAACCCCAGGATGAAATGAAAAAGGGAACAGTTCCCAGAAAGAAGTAGGTATGCTATTGCCAAGAGAAAGATTAGGTGCTCCACAGACACAAATAATAGATGTACAGTACAAAGGGAATGAAAACGCTTCATTTGCAAGAGTTGGTTAAGAAAGTCTTAATCAGAGAATTATTTGAAAGTATTTGGAACAAGGGAGAGACATATTACTCACGTGCTGAAAATGAACTATAAGGGGGACCTCGAAAAGTTTTTTTTCTTGCTCTCAGACCTGGAGCCCTAGGGAGGATCATGGCTGCCCTCAGCAAAAGTGGAAATCTAAGATACTGTTTCAGGCTCTTACTTGAAAGTGACTTTCATGGGTTTTCATTGTCAAAGTGGATCTCTGTTTTATACACATAAAAACAAAGCTCTGCCTTGATTCTTTCCTACTGATCAAGGGAGATAATCCTGACAGTAAAACATAGGACCTAGAATCTCCCAAATCTTCATCCGCAAATATATTGCTTTAGTAATTCAATGTTCAACCTTCTTCCTTTCCAACATGGATATAGAATTCTTACAATTATTAATAATAGTATGTAGATAACTGACAAATGTGGCAAATAGCAGCATGGGTGCTTTTGAATCACTGCCACTGGGAATATTTGGGCTTCCCTGGTGGCTCAGATGGTGAAGAATCTGCCTGCAATGCAGAAGATCTGGGTTCAATCCCTGGGTCAGGGAGATCTCCTGGGGAAGGGAATGGCTACCCACTCCAGTATTCTTGCCTGGAGAATTCCGTAGAGGAGGGGCCTGGTGGGCTATAGTCCACAGGGTCGTAAAGAGTCAGACATGACTGAGCGACTAACTAATGCTTTCACTTTCACTTCAGGCAACTCATTGTCTCTTTAATTCCTATTTCTGTTCATAAAATATTTATCTTGGGATCTGTGATTCTCAAACTTCAACATGCATCAGAATCACCTGGAGAACTTGTTAAGCTACAGATTTGTTGGGCCCACTGTCCCAGAGTTTATGATTTCATAGGTCTGGGATGGGCTCCTAAATTGGCATTTCTAAGTTCCTCATGATGGGCTGCTGTTGCTTGTCCAGGAACCACACCTTAAGAACTAGATAAAAGATATATTCCTAAAAATGTGGGCATAAATAAGACTTTTATACATCACATTTTAACTCACTAGTGAAATCTGTAACTTGAAGAAACTAATTTTCCTTAGAAAATAAAAAGCCCTTGTTAAAAAAAAAAAAATAATGAAAAAATAATGCTTCCCAGATAAACTTGGTAATTCTGATTTGCTTGAGGGTTGGGGTGAAGGGTAAATGTGTATATTAAATTAATTCCTTGGGGGTCATATAACCTGTAGAATATATGAAACTAATTCTGTGATAGGTAACTATAAGGGACTCACAGGAAAAGTTGCAAGTAACTTTCACCTCTGCTTTAAAATTCCTTATCTGTGCAACCTAATAGGATTTTCTGGTTCACTAGTTTGTTTTTCTTTTCTTTGCCTGTTCTTAATGTTTGTGTACCAGGAATTTGATGCCCCTAAACAGCATTTCCAACTGAGATTAAAAGGGCTAATGCTAAATCCTGCCAGCTCCAGACTTGGTCACCAGATGAGTCATAGAAACCGCTGCAACGGACTGAATCACACTGCTCTCCTTCCATCAGTCATGACCGAGGAATTCAGTTATCCAAACTCAGAAATTAAAATCTGAAAACAAGGACTTTATTTTTCCATAGTAATGTTGGATCAGTATTGGCAAACAGAAGGCTGACAGTAGCATGAAGGAGAAAGTAGAGATTCATCAATAATAACTGCCTCAGGTGATGGCCTTGTTCACTTGGTACATTTCAGAGGATGCAAGGATAAGTACTGCCTGGCCCTGGGGATCTCTGGGGTTTACAAACTGTGCTTCAGAAATTGTCTTTCTTCCTTAAAGACTTTGAGGTTTAAATGTCTGCCACTAAGTCCGACATCTGTTTGGAATGTGGTATTTTCTCCCTTCTAAGTAGGTATTTAGGATCAATAAGGGCAGCTATCTTCTATTCATATCCTGAAGGACTGTGAGCCATGGTTAAAATACCCATAATATACCATGACAGTGTGGCAACTCTGCCAACATCACTGTTTCGTCCTTTCCCATTTGAACTTGTGCACTAACAGGTGAGTTTTAACTTTTCTCCAAGTGTGGAAAAAATGGGACTACTAAAATCATGTCTGTAGTTGCACTAAATTAATTTTTATTAAGTTTATTAAGAGTTCTCTCTGCCTTCTGTCTTCCTCCTCGGGATCAGATGTGGGATACCTCCCTTTAAATCTGGTTTAAAAAATAATTTTGTGAGTTATTTGAGTACACAAAGTAGAAAGCATTAAGAATAACAGGAGAGAGAGAGAGAGAGTATCACTGTAGCTTGTCTCATTTCCCTGAACTTGAGGGAGAGAATGGAAAGCAGACTGGGTCACAGAGAAGAATCCAGGTTGCATGGACTTGAAGAAATAGTGGCCTTGAGGAAATAGTTTAAGTTTCCTTGGTTTTTAGTAGTACTGGCTGGCGTTGGAGGGCTTTCTTGAAGCTCTTTATATTATAAAGTTTTCATATGTATATACTGTCTTTTCAAAGCAGAAAAAATTTATTTCTGATCTTTTTTCTCCCAGGAGATGGAGCTGAAAGGAAAAGTATTTAAGCCTCTGCAACTTCTTATAAATTGAGAGAGGTTTTAATTCCCATCTCATTCATTTAAGTATCATACATTATGATAGGCTTGGGAAAACCAAGAAAAATTCACTACTTATCCCCTCAGTGAATTTCAATGATAGTAGAAGGATAAACATGAAAACAAAAATTATAATACACTAACATGATTTCTGTAAAAATGTTGAGCATAGAGTGCTGTGATAGTCTACAACAGATGTCTAATTTCTCTGGAGGAGTCTCTGAAGGCTGCATAGACATTTCTCAGGCAATCAAGAAGGAGCGGGAGATGCCAGAAAACAGAAGATCATATGCAAATAATAAGGAGGGCTGGCTTGTTAGTGTGTGGAAGGCCAAAGAGGAATCTGGCAGGAGATGAGGCCAGCCTGGGAAGTAGTGGCTGCATAAGGATGGAGTTTGGGCTAATCACAAGATGTTTTGTTTGACCCTGTTGTCAACAGGGAGAATTCTGGAGACATTGGGCGGCAAACACTCGCTCTAGTTTTTTCCAGAATTACAGTGGTAGGGCCGGAGAGATGGGCTTCCAGAAATGACTTCCAGAACAAGACAGTCCAACTGGTCCCAAGAGGATGGTGGTGAAGCATCAGGGAGCTGCCACTGATGCTTTGGGGTTCAAGAACTCGCAGTGTGGCTGCAGTCCTGGGAACAGGAGGTTGCCACCTCCAGCACTGCTGCAGCTCTCCATGCAGCATGGTGTCAGTGACCTCCCCCAGGCACACTGCTGCCAAAACCCCCATACTTCCATGCCCCTGCTTGCCAACAGCAAGGACAATAGGAAACTAGGCCTTGCTTCACATTTGTCTTCTAAATATTTCACTGGAGCCTATCAGACTGGGAGGACGTAGTATGTATTCAGAATTCTTGTTGCAAGGGATCTGGATTTTGAAGTCTTTTCTTTCCAGCTTCTGTAGAAGGGCTCTCTTGGAAGAGGTTGGAATGGATGCTGAGGACCAATTCATCAAGTCTACTGGACATATGATGGGTGAAATTAGATGAGAAAATACACAGAGAAGAGAAACAGCTGGGAACAGAAATATGAAACAGTCACACTGCAGGGACAAGTAGGGAGACAAAGGAGGAATGGTCACAGAGCTAGGAGAAGAATGAAGACAGTGTGGCGTTGTGGCTACCAGGGAAAGAGAAGAGCTCAGGAAGAAGGAAGTACGTAAGTGTGAAAATGCTTTAGTGCAGTGATCATCAGTGGTTTTCAATTTTTGATCATTTTTTAAAATGAGATCTTTTCAGCGACGAACCCTGTGCTTACCTCCAATATCAGGCAAAGCTTTCATTGTCTGGAGTAATTTAAGCAAAAAAATTTAATTAATTAACTCACAATTTTAAATCCAGTGGTGACAGAGCTAGTAACAGGTGCTTAATCGCTATCACCTGCTAAGCCTTTCTATCACTCCCTCTTTTGGCTTTGCTCTCCTGCTCTCTGTATTGGATCATTGTCACGGAAGTTCTCTCCATGAAACCAGGTAAAAAATGGACTCTGGAAACCAGGCTTATCTCTTGCTTACAATTTGTGATCCCAAAAGAAGCGGCTCTTTCTTTCTTCCAGGATTCCCATATCAAATCTTAGGGAAGACATTGAATAGTCTGTCCTGGGTCATATGACTTTCAGGGCATCAATCACTTGCCAGCTATTGCAATAGGGTGTTCTGATTGGCCAGGCCTGGGGTACATGCCCATCCCAGCTGGTGAAGTGAAGTGAAGTGAAAGTCACTCAGTTGTGTTCGACACTTTTCGACCCCATGGACTGTAGCCTACCAAGTTCCTCTGTCCATGAAATTCTCCAGGCAGGAATACTGGAGTGGGTAGCCATTCCCTTCTCCAGGGGATCTTCCCAACCTAGGGATCAAACCATGGTTTCCAGCATTGCTGATGGTTTCTTAACTGAGTTACTAAGGAAGCTTGAACATATATTCTGTCCTATCCAAAACATGTAAAGATTCCCTGAGAGAATCATCAGAAGTTATGGTTTTATATCCAGAAATAGGAGAAAGGGATGCCAAATTCACCAGTCTCTGACTGGGCAATGCCAGGTTAAAGTTAAATAGGTTTGTCTCAGAATTCATAAATCATCATTTCCACTGTATTCTGTTAGAAGTGTGTAATTAAATCTAGCCCACAGTTCCACATGAGCGTAATTATGTATTTAGAATGCATCACTTGAAAAATATATGATGACAGAGAGCCACTATGAATTTAATGACACTTAAAAATGAATTCATTGTTTAAGTTCATGATAATAGTTTCTACATACATTAAAAATACATAATGACATCTTTCCTCTGCAAGTAATACTTTGGGAGCTTATGGATTTGTGAGCCTGTTGCAATTTCTCTGATGCCCCCCAAACACAAATAAATTTCATGCCTTGAAGTTAAGTTAATCCTGGAGTCCAAGGTAGCCTATGTACAATTTCAGGGACTATTAAATAAAGCAGTTCCTAGGAAATGTTACAAGACTCTCTTTTATTGAGTTTTTGGTGTACTCTAGTATTAAATACTTCATGATCCAGGTGGGTGATGTGACTTCCAACCAAGTAGCTAATCTAAAAACTACATTAAAAAATGACCATGCAAATAGAGCTGGGGGCAGGGAAGCACCTACATTACACAATAAATATTTTCTTTTAATTCTTTTTTTTTTCTAATTCCATCTTTTCTGTTTTCATCATTTTAGTATGTATATGGTGGCAAATCTGGGGAAAGAGCTTTCCATAATAACGGGAAATGAGGACATTACATACATGTACACACAGAGAGTGGGACACGACTTAGCGACTGAACAACACACACGCATATACACATATGCACATACATACACATACGTATATATCGCCCCCTCCCACCATTTCTAAAGGAGGCAGCTTTCCTTTCAGGACAACCCGAGACCTGTGCCATGGGAAATGGATTCTGGATCTGTCCCCCGTGACCAGGCTGCTCAGTACATTAGTTCTCCTATCTGCAAAATGGAGGTTGCTTGTCTTTCCTGCCTGGAACGATGCCAGTCCGCACGTGCGGCTGCAACCTCCCAGGAAGAGAAATGCCCCCCAGGGCTTTGGCTGAGAGGTCCCCAGTGCAGAGAATTACATTAGGTGCAGTGTTCTCCGGAAGGGCGGTTTTGTTATTGGTCTGCGTAATTGCTTCCACGCTGGGAGTGCTCCTCCGTCCTTTTAGCAGAGCGACGGGGCTCGGTGATTGCAGGGCCAAGTCGGCGGGAAAGCGGCGGGCGCGCTTGGCCCCTCCAGCTGCGCGCTGCTGGCTCCTCAGCGTGGGCCATTGGCAGAGGCTCGGCCGTCCAGCTGTGGCCAGCATCATCCCTTAGAAACAGCTGCTCGAGAGGGAAGCCCCAAACTGACACTGGGCTTGGCCCACCGAGGCCGCGCTGTAATGCGGCCTGACACTTGAGTCCCCTAGAAGGACAAGCGCTGTAATCTAATCTAATTACAGGAAAAAAAAAAAATCTAATTTTTCTGTAAAAGAAAGGAAACAAGAAAAAGCAAAGGAAATGTAAAAATGATACTATATGTACAAATTACCCAATGATACTATACCATGAACTATTTGTATTGAAGTCTGGAATGGTTTTCAAATAGTCAATTATTTGTAGGGAAAACCTTTAATTGGGAGGAGTAGGTAATTTTATATGCTTGTTAATGGAATCCAGATTTGTTTGCCCTGTTTTAAGAACCTAATGTATTTGTTACCTATTTTGTTAATTTATTGTTTAAATTTTTTCTTTTTGGCCCCTTGTGGAAGCAGGGAGTCTTAACCACTGGACCACCAGGGAAGAAGTCCCTGCTGTTTCAAATTTTAAATTTGATTTGTATAATTTTTACGACTCTGTATTTTTCTTGTTTTTAAACTTAAGGTTAAAAAGCTTGTTATGTTTTTTGTTTGTTTGGTTTTGTTTTTAAACAAAACATCTCTTTTTTGAGGTAAATGAAAAGCTTGAGGGTTTACATATAATTTTTTCAGTTCTCAGTTTCTCTTTGCCAGAATTATTAGATTTTCAAATACCCTGAAAATTGCTGTAACCTGTCATGATTAGCAATTTAACTAAAACTTTGTTTTTAGGTTAATATCAGATTTGGTACAGTTGTTGAGCAGTTAAGGAAACTGACACTACTGTCACATTTTTTCCCACAGCTTATAAACTGACATTTGTGCATTCTAAGTCAGTAGGATCTCAAAATTTCCGCTTCCATTTTGTATTTAGGAAAATAAGATTTTGAGCTGATGTGCATTTTCTTTTGTTTTGAGTCTGTTTTACCTTATAGCTGCAAAAGAGGGAAAGTAATTACTTACACATAAGTAATTTAGTTACTTAGCAAGCTTTCTGATCATGTTATGGTAGCTTTTATTAAGTTCTCAAGTAAAGTAATTAGTGCAGGAAAGTTCCCAACTTGAACACTTCATTAGGTTCAAGATAATTGAAAAATACAACCAGTTTATGCCTGCACTCAAGGTCTCTCTCTCTCTCTCCCTCTTTTTCTAGCTCTCTGATATGACAGTATAGGTGTGGTAACCTCTAAACATATCCCAGAAAATAAATGCTATGTCCAAACTGCATTGTAAAGTGGAAAAAAAAAAAAAATCTGGCTCTAGAAGGATTTAGAAGAAATTGCCATTAAGGTAACGGTGACATTTCATCATGCTGTGACATTGTGACATTTCCAACCCAGGTTGTTCCTCTACTTTATTTAATGCCCAGCAACAATCGTTTGCTAGGTTGAAATGTTGACAGAATTCTAGTGTTTTTGTTTTTAAGGTGAGTGCCAAAATTGTCAACAGGAAGCTTCTGCAAAATCCTCATGGTTGCCCAGAGAGAAAACAGTGACATGGCAATGTTCTAAATGTTTCCATAGTATGATGATCTTTGGTGGTTGTCTCTGGAAAATGGGGGGCCTATATATCATTGGGAATTTCCTTATTCATTTCCTTAATTATTTAAAGTATAAAGGTCCTAGTGTAGAACAGGGAGCAAACCAGATGTCTAGGCCACTAGCACTAATTAAGAAAAATGCTTTGCTTTGAGGGGGAAAAAGGCTTTCTGACAGTTTCTGGCAATGTGATCTGACTCTAGATGGAGGTTGCCAGCAAGGATTTTTCTTCCAGGTAGTCATTCCAAACAGCCTGGTTTTTATATCAGTGGATGGAAAGGGGAGGAGCTCAGAAATTGCTTTTAATTTATAAACCTTGAGTTCCTTTTCCTTTCACCGTTTTGTGCTTATCATCGGCTGCCCATGAAGTGTGCTTCCTGCAGACACCATCTGCCCTTGCTGGCACCTCTGTCCTTGTTGGCACCTCCTGCCTGCTGTGTCCTGGCAGGTCTAGGATAGTGGTTCTCAAAGGGTGGTCAGGATGCTACTAGCTTGTAGGCTGCACTTGAGGCACTAATGGATGTTCAGTGCTACTCTGATGACTGTATTTTTCCTTTATTATATTTCTCACTGTTGTTTCCTCCTAGGATGCTGTGGAAAAGGGGATTCTGAGGCTGGGTGTTGGAGGAAACCATTTAAAAGGGGCAGCCCTGGAAAGAGCAAAGCGGGTTGTTGCTGGGCTGGAGCTTGGTGCTGTGTTCTGTGCCCTCCAAGGGCCAGCGAGTGTCCTGCTCTTCTCTCTTCAAGAGCCATGCACCCAGAGACTGGCTGTAGTGTACCCTGTGTGTGTACCAGTCGTGTCCAGCTCTGAAACCCTGTGGACTGTAACCTGCCAGGCTCCTCTGTCCATGAAATTCTCCAGGCAAGAATTCTGGAGACTGCCATGCATGCAGGGCATTCTGCCATGCCCTCCTTCAGGGGATCTTCCTAACCCAGGGATCAAACCCTCATCCCTACGCCTCCTGGATTGTTATTTAACAGTGGGGCAACCTGGGAGGCCTGTAGCATGCCTTACAAGGTGTTAACTACACTGTTATCTCTCTGAATTCAGCTCAAGTCCTCTCTCCTTGGCCCGCTTGGCGCCAGCTACCCTGACTATGCTTCAAATACACCAGCTACTGTTAGATGCTTACAGGGCTCACTCCCATGCATCCTTCAGGATTTTATTTAAATGTTATCTTTTCAGAGAATCTGTTCTTAGCCATTCTATGTTACAATCACTATCATTCATACATGTTGGGTTTTTGTCTTTGCATGTCACCATTTTACAGAATATATTTATAGCTTGCTCATTAATTGTTTATTTACTTAGGTTATTTGTGTGTTAACTTATTATGTGTCTTCTCCCCCTAGAATATAAGGTAAATGAAAGTAGAGATTTTTTTCTCTTGTTCACTGCTTTATTCCCAGCACTCAGGACAAGGCCTGGCACTTAGTAGTTACTCAATAAATATTTTTTAAAATACAAATGAATGTATGGAAGTCCCATACTTGCTCAGTTCAGTTCAGTTGCTCAGTCATGTCTGACTCTTTGTGACCCCCATGGACTGTAGCACGCCAGGCCTCCCTGTCCATCACCAATTCCCAGAGCTTCTCAAACTCATGTCCATTCAGTTGGTGATGCCATCAAACCATCTTATCCTCTGTCATCCCCTTCTCAGCCTGCCTTCAATCTTTGCCAGCATCAGGGTCTTTTCCAATGAGTCAGTTCTTCCCATCAGGTGGCCAAAGTATTGGAGTTTTAGCTTCAACATCAATCCTTCCAGTGAATATTCAGGACTGATTTCCTTTAGGATTGACTGGTTTAATCTCCCTGCAGTCCAAGGGACTCTCAAGAGTCTTCTCCAACACCACAGTTCAAAAGCATCAATTCTTTGGTGCTCAGTTTTCTTTATGGTCCAACTCTCGCATCCATACATGACTAATGGAAAAACCATAGCTTTGATATATGGACTTTTGTCAACAAAGTAATGTCTTTGCTTTTTAATATGGTGTCTAGGTCGGTCATAGGTTTTCTTCCACGGAGCACACATTTTTAAATTTCAGGGCTGCAGCCACCATCTGCAATGATTTTGGAGCCAAAGAAAATAAAGTCTGTCACCGTTGCCATTGTTTCCCCATCTATTTGCCATGAAGGGATGGGACTGGATGCCATGATCTTAGTTTTTTGAATGTTGAGTTTTAAGCCAACTTTGTCACTCTCCTCTTTCACTTTCATCAAGAGGCTCTTTAGTATTCTCTTCGCTTTCTGCCATAAGGATGGTATCTGCATATCTGAGGTTATTGATATTTCTCCTGGAAATCTTGATTCGAGCTTGTGCTTCATCCAGCCTGGTATTTCACATGATATACTTTGTATATAAATTACATAAGCAAGGTGACAATATACAACATTGATATACTCCTTTCCCAACCTGGAACCAGTGTGTTGTTCCATGTCTGGTTGTAATTGTTGCTTCTTGACCTGCATACAGATTTCTCAGGAGGCAGGTAAGGTGTTCTGGTATTCCCGTCTCTTTAAGAATTTTCCACAGTTTGTTGTGATTCACACAGTCAAAGGTTTTAGTGTAGTCAATGAAGCAGAAGTAGATGTTTTTCTGGAATTCTCTTGCTTTTTCTATTATGCAACAGATGTTGGCAATCTGATCTCTGGTTCCTCTGCCTTTTCTAAATCCAGCTTGAACATCTGGAAGTTCATGGTTCACATATTGCTGAAGCCTGGCTTGGAGAATTTTGAACATTACTTTACTAGCATGTGAGATGAGTGCAATTGTGTGATAGCTTGAGCATTCTTTGGCATTGCCTTTCTTTGGGATTGGAATGAAAACTGACCTTTTCCAGTCCTGTGGCCACTGCTGAGTTTTCCAAAAATGCCGGCATATTGAGTGCAGCACTTTCACAGCATCATCTTTTAGGATTTGAAATAGCTCAACTGGAATTCCATCACCTCCATTAGCTTTATTCATAGTAATGCTGCCTATGGCCCACTTGACTTTGGACTCCAGGATATCTGGCTCTAATTGAGTGGTCACACCATCGTGGTTATTTGGGTCATTAACATCTTTCTTGTATAATTCTTCTGTGTCTTATTGCCACCTCTTTTTAATATTTTCAGCTTCTGTTAGGTCCAAACCATTTCTGTCCTTTCTTGTGCCCATCTTGGCATGGAGTGTTCCCTTAGTACCTCTAATTTTCTTGAAGAGATCGCTAGTCTTTCCCATTCTATTGTTTTCCTCTGTTTATTTGCATTGATCACTTCAGAAGGCTTTCTTATCTCTCCTTGCTATTCTTTGGAACTCTGCATTCAGATGGATATATCTTTTGTTTATTCCTTTGCCTTTCACTTCTATATACTTGTTATATCTGTTTTAATTTGGGACTTCCCAGGTCACTTAGTGGTAAAGAACCTGCCTGCGATGCAGGAGACATGGGTTCAATTCCTGGGTCAGGAAGACCCCTGGAGGAGGGCATGGCATACCACTCCAGTATTCTTGCCTGGAGAATCCCATGGACAGAGGGGCCTGGCAGGATGCAGTCCATAGGGTTGCAAAGAGTCAGACGTGACTAAAATGACTGAGCACACATGTTTCTTAATTTAAGTTTATATGAATGTAGCAGAGGTGCTATAATAACTGCCATATATAAATTTGTGATAAAATTCATTATAGTCATTCATGAAGCCATTTGGAATGAGCAAGAGTCCTAGGTCTGTGTTAGTTACACTGAAATAAGACCATTGATTGATTAAATGCAAAGTTTGATTGTTCCGTAACTTTTGGCGGCTCCGTGTAACAACTTTGTCTAAATCTCAGCAACCCAGTTATAACTAATCTTTGACTATGTATAGAATATTCAAATAGCATATTGGGGGAGAGAATTGATGTTTTCTCTATATTAATCACTTCCCATACATTATCCTGTAGGAAGTGAGGTTCCGAATTTCTTTTCAATCACTGAAGATTTCAGAGGTAATGACAGAGCAGACCTACATCCAATTAATATAGTAAAATAAGGGCCTCTGTAAGAAAACAAGTCAGTGGATTAGATCTTCTCACACTTGTTCATCTTCTGTTGGCTAAACATACTTCTCAAAGCAGGGCCCTGCCTTGCTAGTCATCTGCCAGGAGTACATTGGTTACCTACTAGATTAAGCCCAACTCTAAATGCCCCATAATCTCCTTTTCATATAGCAATCTCAGGTTATTTTCCTTACTCCCTGTAACAAATGTGTTCTGGCAGAGAAGACATTCTTCCTTCCTTCTTAACTGCCACCCTTCCCCCATTATACAGCTTTCTGTATATACTTTCTATTGCCCCAATGCTATTCCTTTCAGGAATGATTGCCTCTCCTTTTTCTGTTCTATTCACTTGCCACTTTATAAAGTCTGCTTGAAAACTACACTCTCTGTTTTTTCATATCCCTAGCCTTCGACAACCTCTCTCATTTTTCTTTTCTTAGTTACTTTTACTTGTTAGCTATACCACACAATTATTTATTAAGGTCTAGTTATAGACTGTGCATGCATGCTAAGTTGCTTAGTCATGTCTGACTCTTTGCAACCCCATGGATTGTAGCCTGGCAGGCTCCTCTGTCCTTGGGATTGTCTACGCAGGAATACTGGAGTGGGTTGCCATGCCCTCCTCCAGAGGATCTTCCCAACGTAGTAGTAGTATTCTGTAATTGTTTCTAGTTTCAGTCTTGTTCCATAACTGTTTCTAGTTTCAGTCTTGTTCTCTGAACAAGAGAGTGTTTAAAGAGATTTATGTTTTATACATTTTTTTCTCCCTACAATGTAGATTTTGCACATTAAGAGAGATTTTGCACCATTAAGAGATGCTCAACAAATACTTGCTTTTTTATTGTGAATATTTACTGAGTCCTGCTAGCAACCAAGGCATCATTTTAGGACAGAGTAAAATGTAGTTTATCCAACAGTGGTTCCTTCCAATCTATTATTGGCTCTCTGCATCCTGTGTATAGATATAGTTTCAAAAGTCACTAGAAGATTTTGCTTCCCTTTCATTATCTCTGAAATTTGAATTCTCACTTTCACATTGTGAAATGTTGGTATAAAGTAGTTTTGAGAACCTTGGCTGAAAGGCATAGTGTAGATATAAAGCATATATCTTCAGAAAGTAAAATGAAAATGCAAATATTTAAAAAATTGAAAACAAAGCATAAGAAACCTTGGATGAATGGCAAGGCCAAAGAATTCATTGTTCCATTTCTGGGGCACTGGTGAAGATTGGGAAATCTGCCTTTGAAAGATCAGAATTTTACTGTTCTGTGTAGCCTTGTGCTATAGAAAATATTGGCTTGGCCAAAAAGTTCATTTGGTTTTAAATACAAATAAAACACATTTTTCATTTTCGCCAAGAACAGTATTGAACAGTGTATTCACTAACCGGGTGAACTTTTTGGCCAACCCAATACTTTGCTACTTCCTTGAGGGAGGTGTCCATAGTATTAATCTGTAAGGATTTGAACTTTTGAGGCAGTGTTGAGCATTCATTAACATCAGATTAGAGGTGGCAAAGTGATGAAAGATCTCCAGGTGACTTCAAATCAGGTGTCATGCTGCAAATCCTTCTTTTTGGCCATGATTTTGACCAAGTGCAGGCAGCCAGTGAATGTGTTTTGGCAGAAACAAAAGAAGCTGAGAAGGTCAGCAGGCAGAAAGAAGCCCTGTCTCCAGAAACACTTGGACATCATTTCTTTGTTCCAAATCATACCATGTTTGGAGATGCCTCACTTGGTGGCAACAGTAAAATACTGTGACATTTGTACAGTTTAAAAACTGAAGTGCACGTGTAGGTCCTAGCTTGCACTGTCTTTTCAAGGGTACTTTGGAGATGGGAGGGGCCGTAATCTCTTATTTGAGAAACTTTCTCTTTGCTCTCTCTCTGAATGAGAGCTTAAGCCCAGTGGACAATAGTGGGTCTGACTGGGAACATTTTCAAGATTTGTACTGCCAATCTGGAAACTGAATCTGTTCCAAGGTGAGGGGTGGCTGTCACTGGTAGAAACAGAAAGATGTTCTGCCAGTTTGCAAGCAGTGCAGTGTGCTGAGAGGGAGTGGCAAGTAGTAGGTGGCACAGCCAAGGTCCCGCAGGGGTTCCCAGGGGCCCCCCAGAGGCTGGCAGAGCACTTCAAGACAGGGCCTAAGTGCAGGCAGTCCTGGTGTGCGAGGGGCCCCGCCACTGAGCTGGGGGTCAGGCTTGAAGTCCTAGGGAGCAGGCAGGGAGAAAGCTGGGAGACAAGAAAGAGGGTGCATAAGGTAAAGACAAGCAGCTGAAGACGGAGCCTGAAGTGGCCTGAAAAACTCACAAACAGTAATAAAGATAGCTAACGTTTACTGATGCTTAGTATTTGTCAGGATAAGTCCTATGTCTTTTCTACACCTTAACTCTTATCCATCAATCCTTACCTGTGAGGCAGGTACTCTTATTGCCCCCACTTTCAGGGGAGGAAACAATCACAGAAAGGTCTGGAAGCATGTGCAGGCTCACACATCTAGCAAGTGGCAGCGTGGGGCTTTGAACCCAGATATTCTGGCTCAAAAGTCTGTTTGCTGAACCTCCAGGCTAGCCCATCTCCAACTGCTGTGTGTGTGTGTATATGTGCTCAGTCATGTCTGACTCATGGAATGTAGCCCGCCAGGCTCCTCTGTCCATGGGGTTTCCCAGGCAAGAATACTGGAGAGGGTTGCCATTTCCTCCTCCAGGGGATCTTCCTGAGCCAGGGATCAAACCTCCGTCTCTTGAACGAATCTCTTCCATTGTCAGGTGGATTCTTCACCACTGTGCCACCTGGGACACCTTCTCCAACTGCTACACACTAACTAAATCAGGTTTGTCTTTGTAGCCTTTTGAAAGGGACATAAAACATTGAGCCAAAAAGATGTGAATTTGACTCACACTTTTACTTTGTGGTGCTTTGGGGAAATCACTTCATTTGTCTTAGGCTTGGTTTTACATCTGCAGAGTAAATGTAATAAGAATTACATTTACTGTTTACTAATAAATGTAATAGGGAACACCACCTATTCCACAGATTCTGAAAGTGGAGTAATGGATATAAACCAATAACATGATGTCTGGCAAGAACTTACCACTCAAGTGTGTTTTCTTTCTCTCTCTCTCATTGCCCATCAATACAAAGCTCTTAAATTCTTCTTGATTGGAAACAGGATTGTTACTGGGCACAGAGCTGAACCAGGCTCTGGCTGATCAAGGTTCTTGAAGGCTGTGTGGAGGGCATATGGCATCTGGAGACTTTCTGCCCACTTGGGTTAAACAAGTTGCTTTGGCTTTTCTCTATTGGTTGTTCTTTTGTTTTAATTTACAGAAAATTTCTTGGCAAGTGTTTTCATATACAGTTAATTCCATTCATGAAACTTTGCATCAGAAATGTGTAAACTAACGCTCACTTTAGGAATGATGATTGGCAAATTTAAAAATTGTGCTTTTTTATAAATGTGTTGGGGCTTCCCTGATAGCTTAACCTGGGTTCAATCACTGGGTTGGGAAGATCCCCTGGAGAAGTTTCCGGAAAGGCTTCTCACTCCAGTATTCTGGCCTGGAAAATTCCATGGACTGTATAGTTCATGGGGTCACAAAGAGTTGGACACGACTGAGTGACTTTCACTTCACATAAACATGTTATCGTGTATTATTTTCAATATTACTTTCTTTCATTTACTTGTTAGTATTCAAGAGAACTAACTGTAAAGACTGTAAGTTTGAATTTCCATGATTATACTTGAATTTCAAAGCTGTTTCATATTTCACAGCAGCCAAAGCATATATGTTCACAATCTGAAATACCCCATCTCCTGTCAAGTCATGAAAAACCTGCTTTACCTCTCTTATTAGAAGCATCCACCCAATTTTAATGAAGGAATTCCATGATCATTGTGTCTCCAACAATTTTGAACTGTAGCTGCAAACTATATTTAGTGCTATAACTGTATGTACTTTTGTATTACTTAATTTTATAAGACAAATACTACATGTCCACTGCAGAATAATTAGATCACATTATGCACAGACACAAGAGGCTAAAATCTCCCGTCATTCTAGATCTAAACACTGTTATATTTTGATGTCTGTCTTTCCAGATTATGTTCTGTGTATGTACAGGCATAGTACAGAAGTTTGTTGTTGTTTAGTCACTAAGTCGTGTCCGACTCTTTGCAATCCCATGAACTGCAGCACACCAGGCTTCCTTGTCCTTCACTATCTCCTGGAGTTGCTTACTGAAATAGAAATACTATAAATACAATTAGTAAGCTGTGCTTTTCACTTAGTAGTTTTATCATGAACATCTTTATATATACATCTACATCATTATTTCTAATAGCTTCAAAATATTCCTTTGCTTTTTATAGAAATATTAACTTTGATAATTTTTTGTAGTTGGATATTTACTTTGTTCACATATTTTCCTATTACAAGCAATACTTTGATCATTATTTTTGCATATACATCTCTGTATCCTTGTCTCATGCTGATTCAAAGGGTATGTGTGTTTACCAGGCTTTTGATATATTTGCCAAAAATCTGTCTAGAAATATTGTACTGATTATATTCCCACCAGCAGTAAATGAGTGCTCCAACATTCTGTGTTATTTTTTATTTTAATGTACCATCTAATGGACAAACTAGAGCATCTCCTTATTTTATTTATTTACTTTGTGCTTGTTAGTGAAGTTGATTTTTTTCCATGTTACTTTAAAAGTTTATCTTCTTGAGAATTTGCCTTTTCATGCTCTTTGTCTGTATTTCTACTGAGAAGTTATTTTTCCTATGGATTTCTTTTTTTTTTTAATTTTTTTATTAGTTGGAGGCTAATTACTTTCCTATGGATTTCTAAGAGTTCTTCATGTTGTAACTTTATCTATAAAATGCACTGTGATTTCTCCTAGTCTATGTTTTCTATTTTAAAAAATTTACATATATATATTTTTTATTTTCAAAATTAGTTAAATCATTTTATTCCTAATTTATGCACTTAAGAAAGTGTCTAGTAAATATGATATGTCGAAAGACCTGCTGTACCCTTAAAGAAAAAAAATATTTACAAATGTTCTATTTCACTACTTCCATGGCTTTATCTTTCTCATTTAAATCTTAAATTCATCTGGAATATTTTCTGGCCTGAGATGAAGATATTTTATATCTAAATGGTTATCAAGTTGTCCCAACCCAATGATAATGAGTAACCTATGCTTTAAACACTGGGGATAAAGAAAAATGTTACCTTTATCAAATATCAAATATGTATATGATATACAGTTGTATCTGTTTTTTATTTTCATTCCCACTGGTTTTTCTTCTACTCTGGTACCAGGTTAAATTATTTTAATTATTATAAAAATTCTTTTGTTATTATTGTTTTTCAGAAATTCTCAACCTATATTTACATGTTTATTTATATGATGTTTTAAATTATGCAAGCAGGAGAGTATAGTGCAGAACGTGTGTTAGGATAGATAAAGCAAGAACGGAAATTTACTCATACTGTTTAGCTGCATGATGAGTACCTGGGGTTCATGATCGTGTTTTCTCTGCCTTTGTGTATTTGTGAAACTTTCTGTAACAAGCATTTAAATGTAAACAAATAGATAAATAACTCAGGTTAGAACTGTACATGATTGGAATTGTACATTCTTTCTTCAGAAACGTTACCTGTTTTTGCTGTGTCTTCTTTTATGTCCTTCACACTGCTATATTTACATTGATTAACCAGCAGGGACCTAATGTATAGTGCATGGTACTCTGCTATGGCAGAGTTCTGTGGCAGCCTGGATGGGAGGGGAGTTTGGGATCCAAGGGATATGTGTATGTGTATGGCTGAGTCCCGTCACTGTTCACCCAAAACTACCTCAACATTGTTTGTAATCAGCTATCTCTCAATACAAAACAAAAAGTTATTTGAAAAAGAAAGTTTTATATACTTTTTCTCCACATATCCCCTGTACCTTTGTAAATGAACATGCAAACAAAATCTCTAAAATCTTAGTGTCTAGTTTCATAGGCTATTGTTGTTGTTTTGCAATATTATACTTCCAGTTGTTGGTATATAGGAAAACACTGATTTGTAGCCAACCCACCTTACTAGCTGGCTTCCCTGCCGGCTCAGATGGCAAAGAATTCACCTGCAGTGCAGGAGACCCAAGTTCGATCTGTGGTTCAGGATGATCCTCTGGAGAAGGGAATGGCAATCCACTCCACTGTTCTTGCCTGGAGAATTCCATGGACAGACGAGCCTGGTGGGCTATAGTCCACTGAGCAATTATCACAGAACTAACACACTTACTAAACATTTTTTTTTTTTTAGTTTCTTTTTTAACAAGTTTATTTTGGAGGGAGTCTTTCAAATAAAGAGTTCTATGATTTTCACATAATTAGAGATTTGCCTCCCTTTTGCCAATATTTATGACTCTTTCCTACTAGACTTACTAATTAGCACTTTAAAGATATTGTTAACTAAATATGTTAACAGTGAGTGTCCACCTGCTTCTGACATCAGTGAGAATGTCTCCAGCCTTCATCAAGCAAGACATTAGCTATTTGAGACTAAAATTAGTGATTCAATGAACAGGTAACTACAGAACAACATGATACAGAATGAATACAAAAGTAGTTTATTATTTTCAAAGCAATGGTCCCTATCACACTTACTGTACATTCACTGTAAACAAATCATAGTTTCCTAAGAGTAAGAAATATGAGGATGATGTACCTTAGTGAGAGTTTACTATGTGTTGTCACTGTTTCTAGCACTTTACCTCTATGCATTCTATATTCCTTCCAGTAATGGTTTGAAGCAAGATCTCATAGTTCTAGTTTACAAACAGAGAATCAGATACAGAGAGGCCCAGTAACTTGCCCAAAGCATACGGTAAGTAGCAGAGCCAGGATAGTTTGGTCTGAATAGCTGAATAGCCAATAATAATTTATAATTATTTTATAGTTAATGATAATTATTAAGTTTTTAAGGATCTGAAATATTGTAATAGTGAGTAATATTAAATATTAGTGATAAGGGCTTCCCTAGTAGCTCAGCTGGTAAAGAATCCATCTGCAGTGCAGGAGACCCCGGTTTGATTCCTGGGTCAGGAAGATCCCTAGGAGATGGGTTAGGCTACCCACTGCAGTATTCCTGGGCTTCCCTGGTGGCTCAGATGGTAAAGAATCCACCTGCAATGCGGGAGACCTGGGTTCGATCCCTGGGTTGGGAAGATCCCCTGGAGGAGGGCATGGAACCCATTCCAGTATTCTTGCCTGGAGAATCCCATGGGCAGAGAAGCCTAGCAGGCTGTAGTCCATGGGGTGGCAAGGAGTCAGACATGACTGAGTGACTAAGCACAGCACAGCACATAAGTGATAAACCAGTTTCTCGCCACCGCCCCCTTCCCCTCCATTCCACCGCCACAGAAAAAGTTTCTTAAAAACTCTGTCTAGGGACTTCCCTGGTCATCCAGTGGTTAGGACGCAGTGCTTTCACTGCTGAGGACCTTGGTTCAATCCCTAGCCTGGGAACTAAGACCTGCAGGCTTCAAGATGTGGCAAAAAAAAATTCTATCTAATGTAGTGGCTTAAGGGCTCTGAGTCCCTAGTAATATTTAAGAATAGAATGGTTAGTTACAATATCTCTGTTATGGTACAGTGAAGTATGGTGTTATATACCATGGTATGATATATTATGAGCTGGAAACTTAAACAGCCTTTTAACTCCAAGTTTCTTTTCCTTGGCTACTTAGATTTCAGACATTAAATTTGGTTTTATTTTGCAGTTTATACAGTTTGGCTTACATTACTCCTTCAGTGAATTAGAGACATTTTTAAAGATAAAACTCCAGCTTCCCAAATATCATTGCCCTTTAAGAAAATTGAGCCAATAAACCACATCCTTAGAAACAAAACAGCCATTTTCCTTCTTCTTGGCTAAGAAATTCATCTATTAGCAAAATAATCTTTACAAGTTTTTTCTGTTATGTAGCTCCATCCTTCATCACCATTATGAATGCAGAGGGAACAGAATCTAATTTCAGGTGCCAGATGGGTACCACATGAATAGTGATGATTCAGCACAGGCTCCAATTAGAGCAACCAGGCTCTCAGCAAACTATTGGGTAATCATGGGGATCATGGTGAACTGAGGGGCATTTTCTTCCACGCGTCAGGCTTCTCTGCTTGCCCTTTCTCTATACTCAGAGCCTTTCAAATTTGTGAGACACTTGGAAACTGTAAACAGTTGAGAGTGGGTGCTTGCAGTTAACTTCTTGTCCGTAAAAGTGGCAGGGTTCATTTTGAAACTCATTGATGAGTACTTAAAGAAGTAAATTACTTAAAGAAGTAAACAGCAGAAAATTTCAAAGCCCTGGATATAAGGCTTGAAATGCTCGTTTGACCCTGCAGAAGGCCATGGAAGAGCTTAGAAAGTAGAGATTAAATCTTGTGCTGCACTTGAGTGTAGGAACAAGCTCCTCTCAGTGTTGACTGCAAAATAATAATCCTGGAAAGAGTCCATTTTCAATGAAACAGTTTTACAGCATCAGTAAAATCTGAGCCTCCTTAAAAAAAAAAAACAAAAAAACTGGTGCTTTCTTCCTCAGTGTAAAGGACAAACAAATTAAAATTAACACTGAAGGAACACCTCCTCTGATCCAGGTATAGTGTTTGGTATGTGCTGACCTATCAGCCCCTCATTTAATCTACACTCTACCCCTGCAGTGTGGGGTTTCACCAGTTACATTTATATTGACCATGAGCTTGATATTTCAATGGGTTAAATAGAGTCCTCAAGGTAACAATATTAGGAAATGACCAAAACATAATTTGCATCCAAGTATGACTAATTCCAAAATTCTTTTTTTTTTAATTCCAAAATTCTTACTGTTACACTAATTTGTTTTGCTCTTTTCCTTTTCATCTCTGAATAAACATCTATTTTATTTAGATTTTAAAAATTGAAGTATATAGTTCATCTATAATATATAAATTTCAGGTACAACACAGTAATTAAACATTTTTATAGATTATACTCCATATAAAGTTTTATAAAATATTGGCTATATTGCCTGTGCTGTATGTTACATCCTTGTATCTTATTTCATTTGTATCTAATAGTCGGTACCTCTTAATCTGCTTCTCCTATCTTGCCCCTCCCCTCTTCCCTCTCCCAACTGGTGACTACTAGGTTGTTCTCTGTATTTGTGACTATGTTTTGTTATATTCATTTGTTTTACATTTTGCATATGAATGGAACCATTTGGTATTTGTCTTTGATTTATTTCACTAAGCATACCCTACAGGTCCATCAGGGTTGTTGTAAATGGCAAAGTTTTATTCTTTTTTATAACTGGGTAATACTCCAGTGTGTATGCGTGTACATGGCACATCTTTTTTATTCATTTGTCTGTTGATGGACACTTAGGTTGCTTCCATATCTTGTTTATTGTAAATAATGCTGCTGTGAACATTGGAGTGCATGTATCTCTTCAAGTTAGTGTTTCTTTGCATATATACCCAGGAATGCAGTTGCTGGATCATATGCTAGTTTAATTTTTTGAGGAATCTCCATATTGTTTTCCAAGTGGCTGTACCAGTTTTCATTCCCACCAACAGAGCAGGAGGGTCCCCATTTCTCCATATCCTCCTCATCAACACTTGTTATTTCTTGTCTCTTTGATAACAGCCATTCTAACAGGTAGGAGGTGATATCAAATGGTAGTTTTGATTTTCATTTCCCTGATAATTGGTGATGTTGAACATCTTTTCACATGCCTGTTGGCCAACTGTATGTCTTCTTTGGAAAAATGTCTATTCGGATCCTCTCCCTATTGTTTAACCAGGTTGTTTGTTTTTTTGCTATTGATTTGTATGAGCTTCTTATGTATTTTGGCTATTAGCCCCTTATCAGATGTATCATTTGCAGATATGTTCTTCCTTTCAGTAACTTGCCTTTTTGTTTTCTAATATAAATTTTTATTCTTTCAGTAATATCTTAAAATTCCTTCTTTTGAAATGAAGTGAGCTAAAGTTCTCTTCATAAGAATGAAAATTGCTTGGAAAAAAATTGGCACTCTGCTGAAGGGTTGATTTGATTCTATCTCCTACAAATAATCCTGAATATGAAAGAGACAGAAAATGTTGAAAATGACTCTCTTGGCAGAAGAGTATTATCATCTCTGCCTTAATAGATCTTAACTTTGTTGTTTATAATCTTTAATGCCCACAATAAAATGATAGAACAGAGAAACTTTTGAAGAGAAAAATTCCAAATTTATTGTCTAGCTTCTTTTCATTTCAACATTAAAAAACACTACTCTTTATTGTTGATTAAATATTTGTTTGTTCCTTGGCTCCAGCTAACATTGAGAAGCTGAAGTTGAGAAGCATGCAGTTTTCACTGTCTGCATGTTAATGACCCCACCACAGTGGGCTCATTCCCTCGAAGATGATAAAGGTTGTCACTTTGTAAGGGCCAGAGAACCTATTGGTTTGGGATTTTATTCCTAGTCATTGATTTCTTATTTATGTTAATTTCCTTATTTATTCCTTATGTTTATTTTAGTTAACATCAAACATTTTCATTTTATGTCTTGTTTTTCTTTTGTTTATAAAATCTGCAGGCAGTGATTCCTTGGATAGCAATTGATAATCAGGGAGAAATGATAGCTTGAGAGTACTGAATTACAGGGTGCTAGGATAAAAGTTGTTTCTATTGAAGCCTCATTAGAAATCTTTAATACACCTGTTTTCAGTCAAATCTGTGTGATGCTCTGCCAACTGCCCCAGTCTCTTTGTATTTTATTTTATTTTCTTTGAATTCTATTGTATTCCATGTAATCTAAACCAATAGTATTACTAAGTCTTAAAATAATTCAGTTGCAGTTTGTCTTAGGGGTTCCCTTGTGGTTCAGCTGGTAAAGAATCCACTTGCAATGCAAGAGACCCTGATTCAATTCCTGGGCCAGGCAGATCTGCTGGAGAACGGATAGGCTACCCACTCCAGTATTCTTGGGCTTCCCTTGTGGCTCAGCTGATAAAGAATCTACCTGCAATGCAGGAGACCTGGGTTCGATCCCTGAGTTGGGAAGAACATGGTGGAGAGTTCTGAGTGGTCCACTGGAGAAGGGAATGGCAAACCACTTCAGTATTCTTGCCTTGAGAACCCCATGAACAGTATGAAAAAGCAAGAATATATGACCCTGAAAGATGAACTCCCCAGGTCAGTAGGTGCCCAATATGTTACTGGAGATCAGTGGAGAAATAACTCCAGAAAGAATGAAGAGACGGAGCCAAAGCAGAAACAACACCCAGTTGTGGATGTGACTTGTGATAGAAGCAAGGCCTCATGCTGTAAAGAACACTATTGCACAGGAACCTGGAATGTTAGGTCCATGAATCAAGGCAGATTGGAAGTGGTCAAACAGGAGATGGAAAGAGTGAACATCAACATTTCAGAAATCAGTGAACTAAAATGGACTGGAATGGATGAATTTAATCAGTGATCAGTGCAATGAAATAGAGGAGAACAATCGAATGGGAAAGACTAGAGATCTCTTCAAGAAAATTAGAGATACCAAGGGAACATTTCATGCAAAGATGGGCACAATAAAGGACAGAAATTATATCTACCTAACAGAAGCAGATGATATTAAGAAAAGGTGCAAGAATACACAGAAGAACTATACAAGAAAGATGTTCATAACCCAGATAACCATGATGGTGTGATCACTTACCTAGAGTCAGACATCCTGGAATGTGAAGTCAAGTGAGCCTTAGGAAGCATCACTATGAACAAAGCTAGTGGAGGTGATGGAATTTCAGTTGAGCTATTTCAAATCCTAAAAGATGATGCTGTGAAAGTGTTCCACTCAATATGCCAGCAAATTTGGAAAACTCAGCAGTGGCCACAGAACTGGAAAAGGCCAGTTTTCATTCCAATCCCAAAGAAGGGTAATGCCAAAGAATGCTCAAACTATCCCACAATTACACTAATCTCACATGCTAGCAATGTAATGCTCGAAATTCTCCAAGCCAGGCTTCAACAGTACATGAACCATGAACTTCAGATGTTCAAGAGGGATTTAGAAAAGGCAGAGAAACCAGAGATCAAATTGCCAACATCTGTTGGATCATAGAAAAAGCAAGGAATTACAGAAAAACATCTATTTCTGCTTTATTGATTATGCCAAAGCCTTTGACTATGTAGAGCAAAACAAACGGTGGAAAATTCTTCAAGAGATGCTAATATGAGACCACCTTACCTGCCTCCTGAGAAATCTGTATGCAGGTCAAGAAGTAACAGAACCAGACATGGACATAGTTCCAAACTGGTAAAGGAGTATGTCAAGGCTGTATATTGTCACCTTGCTTATTTAACTTATATTCAGTGTACATCATCTGAAGTGCTGGGCTGGAAGAAGCACAAGCTGGAATCAAGCCGGGAGAAATATCAATAACCTCAGATATGCAGATGACACCACCCTTATGGCAGAAAGAGAAGAGAAACTAAAAAGCCTCTTGATGAAAGTGAAAGAGGAGAGTGAAAAAGCTGACTTAAAACTCAACATTCAAAAGACTAAAATCATGGGATCCAGTCCCATCACTCCATGGCAAATAAATGAATAAACAATGGAAACAGTGACAGAATCTATTTTCTTGGGCTCCAAAATCATTGCAGATGGTGGCTGCAGCCATGAAGTTGAAAAGACGTTTACTCCTTGGAAGCAAAGCTATGACCAACCTGGACACCATATTAAAAAGCAGAGACCTTGCTTTGCTGACAAAGTTCCTTCTAGTCAAAGCTATGGTTTTTCCATTAGTCATGTATGGATGTGAGAGTTGGACTATAAAGAAAGCTGAACACCAAAGAATTGATGCTTTTAAACTGTGGTGTTGGAGAAGACTCTTGATAGTCCCTTGGACTGCAAGGAGAGAAACCAGTCAATTCTAAAGGAAATCAGTCCTGAATATTCATTGGAAGAACAGATGCTGAAGCTGAAACTCCAATACTTTGGCCACCTGATGCAAAGGGCTGACTCATTGGAAAAGACCCTGATGCTGAGAAAGATTGAGGGCAGGAAGAGAGGGGATGACAGAGGATGAGATGGTTGGATGGCATCACTGACTCAATGCACATGAGTCTGAGCAAGCTCTGGGAGTTGGTGATGGACAGGAAAACCTGGCGTGCTGCAGTCCATGGGGTCACATAAGTTGGACATGACTGAGCAACTGAAATGAACTGACTGAATTTGTCTTAAGGGAGTTGTTCACAGTGTAGATTTTGCAGGAAAATAAAAGGTAGGATTCATAGCTAAATGAATGAAAACAACTGAGGAACAAAGGGGTGTGTTGATTTTAAAAGAACCTTCTGATAGTGTCTGGTGATGGTGGTTTAGTTGCTAAGTTGTGTCCGACTCTTGCGACCCCATGGACTGTAGCCCGCCAGGCTCCTCCGTCCGTGGGGTTTTCCAGGCCAGAACACTGAAGTGGATTGCCATTTCCTTCTCCAGGGGCTCTTCCTGACCCAGGAATTGAACCCCGATCTCCTGCATCGCAGGCAGATTTTTTACCAACTGAGCTATGAGAGAAGCGTACTGGTGGTGTCTGGCTCATTATAACTTAGAGATGTGAGTTCTATTTCTACAGCTCCGATTTGGAAAGCTATACATAATAGAATTAACAATCTATGATGTGGATAGTCTATTCTCCCTCTCCCTCTCCCCAGCTCTCTTTCTCTGTTTCATGTGTCTTTCTGTCCATCCATCCATCAATCCATCCATCCATCATCTACATGTGTTTCTTGTCTTAACTAGAGAGAGAGAATTGTTCATATTTTAGAACTGAGCTGATCTCGTGATGGAAAGTACTGACTATGATTTGGAATGCATGATTTGTAGATTACAGTCTGTGCATATATCCCATAGCCTTCCATGACAATGCCATTCAAATACTTCTCAAATTTAAAAGTACTCAAATGGTAGACTTTTACTTTACCCTGATACAGGGCAGGAAAGTATTGAAAAAGCAAAAGGCCTCAGTGCTCCAGTGAACTCCACCTTCTTTTGTAGGTAGTGAGCTGCTTAAACCAGAGATTTTGGGAAGATGTCTTGCAGTCATTTTGTGTTCCCTCATGAAGACTCAGGGGGTTTTGTCTTGAGGCTGTCAATGGATCTGTTATAATTTAGCTGACAATGACACATCCCAGAGGCTCCTTCCCTCCTGGCCTCAGGCCAGCAGACTATGCAGAATGCTGTCCTGTGATTCGCAAAACTAAACTGCTCTAGTCACCTCCCACTGCCCAGGCCTGGAAGGGCACCATAATGAGGCAATGGGAGGGATATAGTTAGAAAAGTTGTTGAAAAGAAGCTTCTGTTGTAACTTTCCTACTGCAGCAGGAAGCTAAAACGAGGATAAGATACTCAATTTGTGAGAAATGAGTTGGAAAGTCCCTGGCCTTGTATTTAGGGTGAAGCGTGGTATTTTAGGGAGCTGCAGTTATTTCAGGTGGGGAAAAGGCTGCAGCCATGGAATCCTAGAAAGAGGTCATTTATCTGCTGCCAAGCAACTCAGTTGAACAAGTTTGAAATACTTGTCAAGAGAAATGTTGAAAGAGTAGGTATTTTGGCACTTCTGTACCCTTGGAAGTGAAGCACTGAGCTATCTTAGGAGCCAAATGATGTCCTTTCATTTTGCAAAACATCAATTATTTTACAGTAAATTTGTGCTGAAATCAAAAGTGGCTTCTGTTCTTTTACATGAGTGTGATTATCTATAAATCATTTGAATAGATGATTCACATTACAGAATATGTCCTGGGTGTAAAGTCCCATAGCTGCCTCTTCTGCAGGAACAGAGGTCTAACCAGACATGCAAAGAGATGAAAGGAACTGCTTGGCCTGACTTCCACATTCCTTTCTCTCTACTTGGGGAAAAACATCAGTATATGAAGTGGTATTTGAATAACTTAGAGTGTTCGTAAGAGCAGAATAACTGGGAACAGACTTTGAAGCCATGAGGCAGATGAATCACTTTCTGCCTCCTCTGGGTCCCACACCAGCTATTCTGAGCCTCTGTCAGAGCACGTATTGTGTTGTGCTATTTGTCTCTCTCCCCCTCTAATCTGTGAGCCTCTTGTGGAGAGTGATTTTTTTTTTTTTATCACATTTATCTTTGCATCCCTAGACCATAGCAGAGTTGATTGCGTACCACAAGTGTCTAGTCAATGTCTGGTGAAGGGAGAGGAGGGACTGCTGTTATTGTTTTGGGAAAAAGAAGGCAATAGAATGATGGATTTGGATAAAGTACACAGGAAAGTGTTTTTTAGTGTAGAGACAAAATGTGCTTTCCTTCTCATAATTCTAGTCAAGGGAAGCAGTTCAATTTGGCAGAATTCAGTGAAAAAAATATGAGTGTATGTTATGTGATGATTGCATATACAAGCATGAAATGTTTTTTAGCCTCAAGGTTCATAGAGTTCAGAATGGCAGTGTCAGTGAGACACAGATCATTGCAGTATAATTTGGCAAATATGCACTTGGGGCCTTCAGAAGACACGGAAGGTGGAAGGGAGAGGCCTGGGTCTAAGTTGGCAGTGAAGGTGGGGCTAGAAATGGTGAGAGAATCAGGAAACTCTTCCAGGAGGAGATGACATTTCAACTGTTTTGAAACAGGAGTAGTCAAGTAAAGAAGGAAGAAAATGGATATATAGGGAAGAGGAAAAGAAAAGAAAAAAGAAAAAAAACAGAACACAAGGACACAGAGGTGGGAAACAGCATGGAGTGCATGGGGAACCACAAGCAGCTCAGTATAACAAACGAGTGAAATATGATGTATGGAGGGATAGGCAGGTAGTGGTGATGACAAGAAAGCATATTACAAGGTACCTGAAATGGTTCAGGTAAAACTCTGAAAGAGTTTTCAGAGTAGTGGTGGGAAACATGCAAAGAGAGGATAGAATTGTGAAATTTTTGCCAGGTGCATGGCAGAGTACAACCACTGATTGAGCGTGGGTGACCAGGAGTGGGAGAGGCTCAGGATTTTGGCTGCTGTGGCTGGGTGGATGGTGGTGCCATTAACTGAGAGGAAGAGGATGCAAGGAGAACATATTTGGGAGTGAAGAAAGGAAAAAGGTTGAGTTCATACATGGATATGTTGTATTTGAGATGCTTGTGGATCTTCCAAGTAGAGTCATCTGGCATGCTTTCAAATGCATAAATTTGAAAGCTCAGAGAGCTCGGGGTATGAGAAAGGATCATACTGTATATACAACTTTAATCTTGCTCTTTTCATTTAACATTATAGCAGGGGAATTTTCTCATGTAATTAAAATCTCTTGTGAAAATCTATTTTTAACTGCATAGTACGTCATGAGGTTTCTCATATTTTCTTTAGCTATTCCATTATTATTGCACATCTAAATTGTTTCCAAATTTTTGTAATTGTAATTAGCATTGCTGAGAATGTTTTGAATATAAAGTGCTTTCCATATTTCATGTTATTTCTGAATTACTATGTCAAAATATATAACACCATTATAGATTTTGGTACTTTACTATCAAATTCCTTTCCAAAGACTTATATCAGTTTGAAACTGATAAGCAATATATGTGTTGCATATTTTATCATATATACCATATCAAATATTTTATTTTTAAAAACCTTAAATTAGCTCATTTGTAAGCAAGACAAGCAAAAACCTTGAGATTTTAATTTTCATCTCTTCATTAAATACTGAGGTTGAATATTTTCCACATTTTGATACATTTTTATTTCCAATTTACACTGGTTATTAATTAAAATACTCATGTTTTTCTTATGGATTTATACTTTTATTTTAAAAATATATTTTGTTAAGCAGTTGCTGAATATTCAACACTATGTTCAACATTATAAAAAGGGCAAAAGGAATGATAGTGATTTACTCTCAACTTTTAGAATTTTTATTTTATAAACATATAACTTTCAGTGCAGAAAAGACATTAAAATGTACTTTATTCAACCCCCATTTGAGGGAGGAAAACTAAACCTATAAAGCAATTAGTGAAAGAAATGAAAGATAGTATATTATTTTGTGGTGCAATGAAGGCCTTATTGTTAGTATTCAGAGAAAGCAGAAAATTACATGACATGGTGCTGCAGGGCAAATTGTCAATAGAAGGAAAAACTTTTGCTGGATTTTGAAGACTAGAAGGATTTAGAAAGGTTGGTGAATTGAAGAATACTGAGGATGTATATGTAGGGATATCAGATAGAAATCCACGTGGCTCAGGTGTTAGAGCGATTAGACCGTTCAGATGAGGGTTTATGGTTCACTTTGTGAAGACAGTATGGGACAAGGTCAGATTAAAGATGTGAATTACACATCACCTGGCTCCTCTGGTTCAAACACCTCTGGGTCCATGCAGAGGTAACTGAAGGGGCCCAGCCTCCAGAGCAGGAGTTATGACCTCCTAATACAGGCCATCCTTGTGTTGTAAGTAAATTGTTCTGACTCCAGCAAGAACCAAATTGTTGAGCTTTGCTGGGCATGCTGAGAGGGGCCAGTGGGTTGGCGTATAGAGTGGGTTTTAAGAGAACCCCAGCACAAGGCAGATTCCTCAGCTGGGCAGAACCCTGGACAACAGTGCAGAGGCCTCGGCCTAACTTCTACCTTGTCCAAGGAGGTACCTCTGTGACCTTAGGCAGATCAAGTTCACTCTTATACCTCAGTTTCCTCATTACACTGTGAACTCTTTCTAGATTTCAGGTTCTACAGCTTCTAGCAGGCACTCAGATAACAGACAACCTTCACAGGCTACCCTAGAAAAAAAGGAGGTATAAATAAGAAACCACTATGATAATGTTTAAATCTGAACCAAGAAGGTATCCTTTGTCTTAATTCACAACTTTGGAAAGTAGAAGTTTACCTTCTTCCTTTGTCTCTACTACAGACTTAGCAGAGGGACGCTGAGGCAGATGTCTAATTTACCCACCATATGTGTGGGAAGTGCCAATTAGCAGGCACTTGTGAGCTATGGCGACAACTCTCACTGTCATGAAAGACCTGATTTTTATACCCTCATGTGCTTCTTTTCTTTTGACTGTTTTAGCATTTAGTTCTTGCATTGCTGCCTCCTGATTTCTTGCCTGTACATATTTTGGTGCATGATCTTTGATACATTGAGTTTGTTTTTATTGCAGTTCATTTGGTCTTTTGTAGTGATATAACTTTTTATATTTGTGCCATTTCTAGTATTTTCCTTTTAGATTAGAATCTAATAAAGAAAAGAGAGCACCTATCCTGGTTTCACTTTCATGTCTACTTTCTGCTGCCTTACACAAATCTATCTTGATGAGGTGGAGAAGACATCAAATTGGAGACACAGATTCCTTGATCATTCATAGGCAACTGCACCCTCATAATCCTTTCTCCCTGAATCTGGAAAGTTTGGTGGACATCTGAGAAATTAGTACACTGCCTAGCACATATGAGATGCTCAATAAATACATATTTTAAATTAATGCATTTCAGCGGCTTTATAATTCAGCAATCAAAACATATTTACTATTATGCAGAAGAAAAAAAATGTTAGTTCCAAGGGAGGTAAATGAAGAATGAAAAAATTCCTCTGAAACATATAAAATACTTTTAATATCCTCTCTAATATTTGCGAATAGTTAGAACCCCTTTCCACTCATATATAGAATGCATTGGCACATTTGTTTTTTAAATGAATAGAATTAATTGACATTTGCAGGGAACTTTATAGTTTCTAGAAAACTTTCTCAGATATTATCAAATTCACCCCAGACCACCCTGTAAGGTGGGTTATGGAAATACTGTTATCTTTACAGAGAAGCTAATAGCTGGTAGAAGAAAAAAGGTAAGGGATTTTCCTAACACTGTCCGGCTCATGTGTATGAAACTGATACAAGTGGAATCTATTTCTTCTAAAACCCAGGTGAGAAGGCTCACAGATGAGGTGTTTCCACTCTGTAAATTCTCAGTCTCCAGGAAAGAACTTGTCTTAACTCCCTTTCCTTGCATCAAAGCAGCAAAATTTATCCTGGTGCTCCAGCTCAGATTCTGTCTCTGAATGTGCCGACACCCTCTATCTGACTTAGCTACTCTCTTCATTTTTATTTCCTAAAGTGTGTTTTCTGCTGGAGCTGACTCTTCCTTCTCCCTAATTAACGTTTATGTGAAAATTCCTCTAGTGATGAAATTGCCTGTGTGTCTCCCCCAACCTGGTTGGCGTTTTCCTGCACTTGGAGGGAGAAAGTATTTCTGCTGCCTCACTGCATTATCTTTGCTGAAGGAGGAATTTGTAGGAGCTAAGATAACTGCCTTGCTGAGAGGAGATTTTTTTTAATCAAACATTCTTTGGTTTAGGCTCAGCTTGATGCTTGCAGAGGTTACTACTTATTGAAAATTAAAATACGTTGCTTCATTTGAGTCATTTTTTTTTAGATTCTACATCTAAGTGGTATCACATATTTACAAAAGAGAAATAGACCCATAGACATAGAAAACAAACTTACGGCTATTAAAGGGGAAAGCAGGGAGAGAGGGATAAATTAAGAGTTTGGGATTAACAGATACACACTATTATATATAAAATAGATAAACAACAGGAGCCTAATTATAGCACAAGGAACTATATTCAGTATCTTGTAGTAGCCTATAATGGAAAAAAATCTAAAAAAGAACAGATACATCTCTATCTACCTATCTGTCTGTATTATAACAGAATCACTTTGCTGTATACCTGATTTTATTTTATTTTATTTTTTTTGATTTTAATATAACATTGTAAATCAACTATAAAGAAAGTAGACATGTTAGTGACTCAGTTGTGTCTGACTGTTTGTGACCCCACGGACTGCCAGGTTCCTCTGTCCATGGAATTCTCCAGGCAAGAATACTTGAGAGGATTGCCATTCCCTTCTCCAAGGGATCCTCCCTGCCCAGGGATCGAACCCAGGTCTCCTGCATCACAGGCAGATTCTTTTCATCTGAGCCAATCAACTATGTGCTGTGTGCTCAGTTGTGTCCGACTCTTTGCGACCCCATGGACTGTAGTCCACCAGGCTCCTCTGTCCATGGGATTCTCCAGGCAAGAATACTGGAGTGGGTTGCCATTTCCTTCTCCAAATCAACTATACTTCAATTTTTAAAAAAATGCATTGATCCATGATTTTGGCAGCAAAGCAAGATATTAGGATACACAAATAACTGGACTTTGAAGTTGGACAAATCAGGTTGGAATCCTGGTTCTGCTGCTATTTCCTTGGCAACCTACTTCTTGAAGCTGATTTTTTCATCTTCTTTGTGATGGGGATAATAACAATACCTACCTCAAGAGTTGTTGGAAGGATTAAATTAAATGATAGATGTTTTTCTTCTGCTGAGATGAGATGGCAGAAAAGTGCCATCCTCTTCATAGACTGTAGATCAGATTTGTGTGGAACAGCTTTCCTGTCCCCTCAGCTACATCCTCCTCCCTGCCCCACCCTAGGAGTCACTTTGCCCGCAGGAGGTTGGCCAATGAGTTGTAGGCAGCAGCTTTTTCTGTCCTCTGGCTTCCTTGCATTTGGCTGGTGGGGAGTCCCAGCAGGAGATCGGAGGGATAGAGGAGAGTGTAATCAAGTTTATTCCCTCATCTCTTGCCCTTTAGAGTCACCTGAGGCTAGCTATGTCCCAGACAATAACCTTCCTTCTCAAGGCAGCCCACTCTATGCCAGGTTATTGTCTGGGAATACTGACCCATCCCTCTCCTTGTCCCTTTAGCCTGGGGTGGTAAAAACTCCATTACAGCTAGCTCCAGCTACTTCACCATCCTTTATGGATTTCTCTGTCCTACTCACATCTTTTAAAACAGTCTCTTTACATAACCCTCCTTAAATGATCCTAATATGAGTGTGTTCTGGGACCTGAACTGGTATGTTTTTCATTACTGCTTAATTGAAAGTATATTTGCCTAAGACTCTTTTATTTGAAGGATTTTAGACTTTTAAGGGAAAAAATGTTGTGGTTGCTTGCTATTTGATATTAAGAGGAAAAAAGGTAGTAATGATGGATGATGATGGTGGTGGTGGTGATAGCCTAGCATTGTCTCCTAGGCACTACTTTATACCCACTAGTTCATTTAAACTCAAACACAAACGAACATTATTATAGCCCTTTTTCAGATTTGAAAAAAGCTCAGAGAGGTCAAGTAACTTACCTCAAGCTGCACAGAATTCCACTGGAGGGGTGAAATTCTAACCTATCTATTTGGTTTCACGGTTCATACTCTTTAACAAGGCCATATTGTCTCCTTAGGTATACAGACTGAGGAAGGTCATCGGATCTACTGTCAGTATTCAATTAAATCCTTTTGCCTATTCAGATTTCTACAAGTTCTAAATTCCTAAAGGAAAGTAGTTCTTAATGATGGTCTTTAAATATGTAAGGCAAATTTGCTAAAAACCTGATTAATTCAGCAAGGCTTATCAGATCAAATCCTTTTTTAAAAATTTGACTGATTAGTTAATTTAAAATCACTGAGTCACTAGTCCACTGGGGCAACTATTCCATGGTTACCTTTAAGGGTATTCATTAAATACTGAATGAATAATTAAATATTTTGAATGAGTTTTTCTCTGATATAGTGCGTAAGCTTCCCAAAGAATTTAACTGATTTTTTCCCTCCCTATGTATGAAATATTTAGTTCACAGTTTATATTATTTATCTTCACTTCTTAGATTGATCTAGGTGAATAACATAATTTCACATTTTCTGAAAACTCAGGAAATGTTTAGCATTATGACTAATCAATGAAAGCGACTAAATTCCCAGAGGTATGGTAGCTGAGAACTTAGCATTTGTGGGTCCGTTCCACCTTCTAACCCCAACTCCCTTAAAAAAAATCCATTCATATTCAAAGTGAACATATTTATTCGAACAACTCACATTTGATTGTACATCTTTTTTTCCTCTCTCTAATCTCAGGCAAGCATTTTAATCAACCCCAGAAAAAGACTTTTTTCCTTGGTGCCTTTTGGGTCCCCAAGTTGTATCTAGGTATATTCTGAGCAATAATAAATGCTATTTCTCTGATTCTGGCTCCAATGTACTGTTGTGGGGTCTCTTGCCTCCTTAAAAACATCGCCCTTTTATTTTCATAAATCTTGAGGTGTGACTCACATGTGTCCAAACAAATCTTTGAGCCTTGAGAGGGTGTTACTGCACCTTACCAAGTGAAGAAACCTGTCCACTGGTGTGGGGTTGGCTGGGTTCTCCGGCTGCTGCAAGCTGGCCTCCTCCCAGAGGCCCACATAGACTATGTACCCTGGAGTCCTCTCTCCTTTAGTTTTATATGTTGTTTTTTTTTTAAAGTACATAGTTTTTTGTTTTGATTATTTTTTGAATGTATAGTTCACACTACACTGCACTTCGATATTTTTCAGTCATTTGAGCAAAACAAACTCCTTCAGCCCTTGCTCACTGTTAAACTCTTTTCATTCACCCTCAGACATAAGTCTTCTGAGAAGCTTAGAACAAATCTAAGTGATAGAACTACATGCTGCGGTTAGAATCAGTCTATACCTACAATGTCAGAGTTCTTGTGGTTTGGTCAGGACTGTCTGCTTCATCCTCTTTTGCTTAGGGGAGCTTCTTTCCCAAAAGGCACTTCAGCCCACATGCCAATATACCCCATGAGCCTCTAAGCTATGTCCAGATAGAGCTGAATGTCAGAAATGAAACACAGTGCGTTTAACTATTCTCTTTGCTCTTTCTTCAAAGCTCAAAACACAGATTCATCTTCTTAGTGGAAGTGAAGAGTAGGCAATGTGGCTATCATGTCTTTCATGTGGCAACTGCTGTGGAATATTCTTAAGATAATAGTTGCTGCTTGACTAGGTAAACAATTTCTCTCAAGCATTTCTTGGAACCTCTTTGAACTGAATGGGTAGGGAGGTCACTAATTCACTGAAGAGCCACTGGGATGTCTTCCACGTACTGTAGATTATTGCCAGTGAAACAAGAGGCCATGATGCCGTGGTCAGAGGGCTTTCAGATGTGGGTTAAGATTCCAGCAGTGAACAAAGCTACTTTAGCGATCCTGAGGCGGAAAATTGAGAAGTCACTAGCTGTACCAGCCAGAATCAGGATATACGCAAGTCAGCATGCATCTTCATTTCATATGTGTAACTTTAGGTTGTGACTACCATACCTATTTTTTTTTTCAGCCACTAGAAATGTAGACTTAAATATTTAATGAAAAACAGATGGTGCCTGAAATCTCTAACTTACATTTAACAAAAGCTGTTTTGGAAATGTTGCTTGTGTGTACTTTTACAGCTTAGACACGGCACCGTTTTAGCCTGTTTTGATGAATAATTGAAGAATTACTGTCCCACTCTAAGACAGCATTTCAAAGTGCATGTGTTAATCATATACTTGATTAAACATTTCCTTGCCTTTCTCTTCAGAATGCCAATTGGGTTTTGAGTGGATAATTGTTGCAGTGAGAGCAGTGACATTGGAAACAACTATTGCCTGTTTGAATTACTTAAAGCACCACCATGAAAAGAAATACCTGTGATTTGCTTTCCCGGAGCAAAAGTGTAAGTACCTTTTGTTTTCATTTACTTTCTAAAACTGTGTACCCACAACTTTTTACTGTTTTCTTTTGGATTTTAATACTGTGCTTTCATGATCAGACTCGTGAGAAACTCTTGGTTGACTTTCAGTTCTCTAATTGTACACAGCTTATTAACAAATGAAGACTTGTTTGTCTCAGTGGCCTGGTTGACATTTGATGGGAATTCTCTTTCAGCCAGTTTACATGCCTTACCATTCATTTGTATATGCCCACTGGCAAGATATCGGACACCCTGATTTTTAGACGCATGCATAAAATATAAAAAGTTGAAACTGAAGAAATTTATGTCTTGAGTAGCAAACTTCCCAGACAAGTCCAAAAGGGTAAATTGAACTTACATTACAGGGTACTTCAATCAATCACGTTCTGCAAGTTCACGTACTTGATGAAAAATGTGAACACTTAATCAGTGGGTCATCACTTCTGAGTTTTCTACCCTGGAGTATGTCTCTAATCTCTTTTCTCCTTTAATTTTTTGTTTTATTTTTGATAGAGATTGTCTTATTCACTTAGTGTTCTTAAGGTACCAAATTTGTGATAATTTTTAAATTTCTACTAATTTATGAAAGAAAGCATGAACAAACAGAGCAACTCAAAGAAAGCTACACAAGGCAAGAATGAAAGTAGACTGTTGATTTCCTTTAGAACTCTAAGAACATGTCCCTTTGTTCATCTACCCAAGGGGGAAAAAGGCATCCAAACAGATGTAGTTATGACGTAGGAACATTCGTTTGAAGGCATCAGAAAAACCACAAATGCAAACACATTTCTCTAGTACAGAATGCTTTTGTGTTATAACCAGAGATTCTTGGTGATGGCCCAAGGCCATCGTTAATTCTTTCTGTAGAATTAATTACCATCCAGCTTTTAAGGGTGAGTGATGCAGGAGTAATGGGGAAGGAAGTATAGTGCCCAGTAGGGTTTTTAAAAACAAGTGAGGATGTATCCCAAAGTGTGCCTGTTCTTGGACTGAGTAGTAACTTTGTTTAATAACCAACAAAGGAAATTCAACAAACTCTGAGGGAATGTCCAGATTCCTTTTTTTATTTTGGTGTTCAGATGTATGGATTATTATGTAAAATCAAGGGCCATGGCATGGAGCCTGGAATTCCTTCTATTATCACACAGTTTCTCATTGTGATAGAAGGTGACCTGCATACAAATTACCAAACTGCAAAAACATCTTCCTGTTACTGAGTTTTTCTTAAGTTAAATTTGAAAGCAATCATTCACATAATACTTCTTTCTTTTATTAAATTTCAGAGACATGCCATATGAAGAAAATGTATAGAGGCAAAAGAGAATATTATGGATAATTTAAAACTTATTGTTAAACATTTCCCTGTTCTTGGAGAAAAATATTCTAAAAGAAAATGATTAATTGAACTGTGACTTTAAGGAACTCTGAGTACTTAATGATGCTAGGAGATTTCCTATTTATATTTGCTTAATGCAGAAATTTTCATCTTGGTGGAAAGGCTCATGCTTCCAAGATTAAGAGAATCTGAGTTGCCTACATTTGTCCAAATGTGAACAGTAGAGCTCTCATTTCACTGCTTCTTAGCTTCTTGAGAATCCACTGGCATAAAGAAAGTGCTTCCACTTAATTAAATGACTCTGAGCAAGAGACTGCTGTTTATCAGAGAAAAGAGCCAGGCTCTCTGCCTAGTGAAAACTTGTCACTTTAGAGTTTTTAAAGTTTAGTTTGCACTAGCTAAAGAATGTCATCCCCTCTCCTTAAGTCTTTGCCGTAACAGGGTTCAAAATTGTACACTTAGCTATTTCCCATTTTTGGTGAGGAAGGTTTAAATAATTAATTTGATTTTGGATCTGAGAATATTTTTCTTTGGCATTATGACATTTGAAAATAAAAGGGAATGTTCTAAGTGTTGAAAACGGCCTCTGCTCCTCCCTGCATGTCTCTGTGTATCTTGTATCTGTCATTGTGAAAACCTAAGGCACACGAAATGGGAGGGGAAAAAAGACCATCTTTATTTATGACAGTCACCTGATTTGTTCTTGAGTACTTAAAGCAGTGTTCATATTTTTCTCCTCTCTTTGAAGACCTGGTACAGTGTCCTTTTAATGATGAGGGCTCTGAATTCTTCCTTTATTTGGAAGGGATGCATGAAAAATGTTAAATATAAGCAAACCATTTTTACTTTAAGTGACATTTTGCTAGTTTGGGAGGATAATTTATAGTAGTAGTAGGTACAAAAGGGAGGAACTGGACATTGGACAGTGCAAAAGTGAGACATGATCCCACTGGCTATGACAAGGAGAAGATTCTCCTACAAGTTTTGTGGTATGAGGGACTTATCTCTTTTTAAAGTTTTCAAGCCATCTCCTATTGGACTGGCATTTTATTTTTGCAAATATAATTAAAGTTCTTATATGACTGCTTTGAGTTTTATGCCTCTTCGGGTGCTTAAGGCCACATTTTCCCCAGGTTTTGGTTCTTTGTCCATACATCAAGGGCATAGCTCAGATTTCTCTCTGTGTCGTTAACCTCAGGAAGTGCCTTTGTCATCTGTTGAATCTGGGGACAATTCTTGCTGTTCTGACTTTTGCTTTAATGGGACTGAACAAGTGACACTTACACGGTAATTACAGAATTTTACATTTTACTGTAAAACCATCCTATCTCAAAATAATGATTGGAAAAGTGATTGGTGAATTATTACTCTCCTATAAGTTTCATAGCAGGAAAATGCCATGTAGAAAAAGTTTTAATTTTTACTTACTATTCTGAATCATAATAGATCAATGAATGTCTCTATTTAAAACTTGCCTTCTCCAGCCTCAAATATGTTTACATGATGCCTTTTAATTTACCTGGAGCAGCATTTAGTTGTAGACATCTAGGATTTTTCCCCCCTGCTACCTGCAAAGTATAGCAATTTAGGACAGACAGAGAATAGTCAACATAGTTCAGTTCAGTTCAGTCACTCAGTCGTGTCCAACTCTTTGCAACCCCATGAACCACAGCATGCCAGGCCTCCCTGTCCATCACGAACTCCCAGAGTTTACCCAAACTCATGTCCATTGAGTCGGTGATGCCATCCAACCATCTCATCCTCTGTCGTCCCCTTCTCCTCCTGCCCTCAATCTTTCCCAGCATCAGGGTCTTTTCCAATGGGTCAGCCCTTCGCATGAGGTGGCCAAAGTACTGGAGTTTCAGCTTTAACATCAGTCCTTCCAATGAACACCCAGGACTGATCTCCGTTAGGATGGACTAGTTGGATCTCCTTGCAGTCCAAGGGACTCTCTGGAGTCTTCTCCAACACCACAGTTCAAAAGCATCAGTTCTTTGGTGCTCAGTTTTCTTTATGGTCCAACTCTCACATCCATACATGACTACTGGAAAAACTATAGCCTTGACTAGACGGACCTTTGTTGGCAGAGTAATGTCTCTGCTTTTAAATATGCCGTCTAGGTTGGTCATAACTTTCCTTCCAAGGAGTAAGCGTCTTTTAATTTCATGGCTGCAATCACCATCTGCAGTGATTTTGGAGCCTCAAAAAATAAAGTCAGCCACTGTTTCCACTGTTTCCCCGTCTATTTGCCATAAAGTGATGGGACCAGATGCCATGAACTTAGTTTTAAAATATGTTAGAAAATTTTATGAAGATGCTTATAGTAACAACTCTGTTTTTAATTAAATAGTTTAATTTGCTACAGTAGTCAAGACTCTACCCCACCCCTTTAGTGACCTGAGTTAACTCTATTGACTCTTTTTAATCCATTTGTTCCAAAAGGAAAGGAGTCATTTACAGTGACCCCAGCATCAGATCTGTGATTCAAGTTTTCCTTGACATTTCTCCAATGAAGTATTAATACAGTATGACTCTCCTAATGTTAAAAATTTAACACGTGAAGCTTGTAGTTCTGTTGAAAATCATCTTTAAAGTAGTAGATTTGCTAGTCTTCATGTTCAGAATAATAATCATTGTTTTCGAGTGTTAGGTTCCGACATTTTCCAATATGAATATACTTTCACTGATCTAGCTTTTTATTGTCTCTCGAGTATAAGGGAGCTAATGTGATAAAGTACAGCAATCTCTCCAAAGTGGGCTTTAAAAGGAATATAGAAGTATTTATATTTATACTTACTTTTTAATGTCATCTGTTTTCAAAATCAGTATAGTTTAGAACTCACTGGTGTGGTGAAAAGAAAATAGTTGTTGAGTTCAGTGATGTGGAATCAATCCCCTCTGATGCTTAAAGATCTGATCATTAGTAGATTACTTAATTTTTTTGAGCCTTAGTGTCTGTATCTGTAAGGTAGAAAAAATATCATACTGAGGTGAAAACATCTATCACATAATAGTTATTTGATAAATTCTATCTTGAGGTTTGCAGATGCTTTCTTGTAGCTATAGGGTAGAGTGATAGTGTCTGGTCCAGAAATGGATCAAATGGAAATGCCTGGAAATGAATCCAGTTCCTCTCACTAAACGGGTTCAAGTATAGCTTCCAAGACCTATATATAGTCAATACCTATATCATGTTAAAGATTCAGGCATAAAATGGGTGTTTAAACTAGGTGATAGTTCTATTTCCTATCAGTTATGTGGTCATGTTGTACCCATTCATAAACTGAATTGAAAATCAGTTCCCCACATGTAAATCCATGGCTGATTCTTGTCAATGTATGGCAACAACCACTACAATATTGTAAAGTAATTAGCCTCCAACTAATAAAAATAAATGAAAAAAAAGAAAGAAAAGAAAATCAGTTCCCAGGTAAATATAAAATCAAAGAATTGGGGCAAAGAGTATATTATCAGCTTAGGCTGCCATCACAAAATACTGTGGACTAGGTGGCTTAAACAAGAGAATTTTATTTCTCACAATTCTGGAGGCTGAAGTCTAGGATCAAGGAGTTGGTTAATTTGGTTCCTAGTGACAGATCTCTTCCTGGCCTTCTCACTGTGTCCGTGTATGAGAGGAAGAGGGAGCAAGCTCTCTGGTGTCTCTTCTTATAAGGGTCCTAATCCTATCATTAGGACCCCACCTCATGACCTTGTCTAATCCTAATTACTCCCAAAGGCCACACCTCCAATATCATTACATTGGAATTTAGGATTTCAACGTATGAAATTTGGAGGGCACAGCATTTAGTCCATAGTAGTGAGTTTGATTTATTATTTATTTGTTTATTTTTTATTTTTAAAGGATGATCCCAATAAGTCACTGTTATATTTACGCCCAAAGATTGGCAACCAATTTTCTAGAGACCACATATTCTCTCAACTAGACAACACTGAAAATTATGCAATTAACATGTTTCTCTTCATTTCCTGTTTTCTAGATTTTATGTTGTGTGTACTCCGTGATGATTTCTGAGGTTCTAATCAGTAATTCATAGATCTTAGGGGATAATTTTAATTTTACTCAAAAATATATTTCCTCCCTTTACTATTTTCATTTTGTTTATTTTGTATTTTTTGTTCTTAATATCCAATCCAGTAACGTAAATCTCCAAAGTTCCTTGTCCTTCCAGTGGGCTTACCATTTGAGCTAACATTTTAGAGGTTTGTAAATTTCAGACCTGATTATCTGAGCTGCCCAGTTCTATTAATGCCTCTGCCATTATACTCACCAGGAGTAAGAAGTAAAGATACAGATGAGGGGAGAGGCACATAGAAATTCCTGTAGTGATAGTGTATTTTTAAGTTAGGGATTATTTTTTTTTTAATCTAAAATATATTTCCTTATAATATCTCTGTCGGCATTCTCTGAACTTATGAATTTTTATAAATCTTTTCATCTAGAGAATGAACTGGATATATTTTAATTTCTCCTCATTAAGCAACTCTCTTATGTATTAAATTATAATGTATCTTGTAGTAATTCCCATTAAATGCTCAATTTCCTAGTATCCTGCATCATTTTCTTCCTACCAGTTTGGAGAGATTCACAATGTCTTATGCATAATTGGATTGATTGGTTTCTTGATGAAACTGTCTTCTGACTTAGGATTCTTTTGGACGCTCCACACTTGGATAAAATTGTCACTCACCAGATATCTGTCTTTTAATTGATGTTCCTTATTTTTTTTTTAATAGAATTGTTGTGTTTGTTCAAAACTGAAAACAAATCCTGTGCTGCTGTTTGGAGGGCACAGAGTATTCAAGAAATACTTAGCATTCTGAATTTAAAGCCCTTAGAAATGGGCTTCCCAGTTTGGATACCAGGAGCCAGGAGCCCACTTGGTGAAATATGCCCAGAGGCTTCCTAGATCATTTCTTTCTCTTGTCACAAAAGACTTCAAATGTCCAAAATTTGTAAATCAAAGTTATCTTTTACTTAAAAAATAATTTTTTCCAGTTGTGCTTTTGCACTGCTGAATTTTGGGAGGCAGCTGCTCTTTTAATGGCCCAAACTGAGAAATATACCATTTCATTCCATTGGTGCCTACTTGAAGAGGGGAGACTGAAAAGAAATTTAGAAAGGATGATATATTTGTTAGGGCACTTCAGAGATATCTACATTTATTGTTCCTCACAATTACTCTGTAAGACTGATTGTTCTGGGGGTTTTATGGTTAAAGTAAAAAATAATGGATCTTTTTCCAGACTGGTCTCCTTTCTCTGCTATATCCCTCACCACCTAAGCTATGAGACTGACAGAATTGTAGCAGCTTAGAATCGTGATGAAGTTAAATATATGGAAGCTGGATTTTTCTCTATGGTCTCTCTTTAAGTCCAAAGGTCAGAGGAGATACTATTGCTAAAGATGCTCTGAAAAATGCAAAGTACAAAGCCAAACCAAAATAATCTTCTTTTTTTGTGTCTTTATTAGCAATAAACTGAAATGAGACCTTGTAGTTTCAGAGGTCCTATTTCTTTGGTTATTAATCTTGCCTTCCTGCTTATGTTCTTCCTGTACGAAATTCAAAAAATCTTTTTTGAATGCTACTGTGTGTTAGAAACTGTGCTTGCTAGCCTCTGGGTATCTAACGGTCAGTAAGATACATATGATCTCTACTCTTATAGAGCATATTTGACAACTGAATTTATAACTTTTGTAATTTTCTTTTTATTATTTCATCTCCCCACCTGACTTTGACCAGCCATGCCTGTCCCACTTTAATCCTTAATTCTGCTCAGGGATGCTGAAGTTATGTCTCTCTTACATTCCTGTGCACTTGTCCTTTGCATCCTGGGTATCCTCTTTGGCAGGATATTTTAAACTGTGAATAATGTGCCATGATTGTCAATTACACTCATTGTTGCAGAAACATAGATTATTTCGAGTGGTTAAAAAGAATTTTTTTCGGGTAATCAACAATAGCACAAGAATAGCCAATTCTAAGTGAATGTGAGTATGGAGAATAGGTCTGAAAGAATAGGGGATGATCAGCCACCATTTGCTGCAAAATCAATAGCATGACAATTTTAGTGGCCAGAGTCAATCATTACATTGTTGCCTTGGAATAAATCTCCACTTTTTTTTTTTTCCTGATAATATGATGTGTTTGCTATTTCATTTTTGGGCAATTGCAAGTTAAAATTGAATTCTGAATGATTATATCCAAGAAATAATTGCATATATTATACTTCACAATGTAAACATCAAAGATACATAAAAATGGATAGAAGTTTTGTTGAGTTGATGATGAATATTAAAGAATGACTCCTACAGATAGTATTGCTCTATAACAAAGTGAAATTGTGAAGAAAAGTGTGATAATTTGGTGACATTTTCTATTAGTAGTTTATCATTCCAGAAAAAAAAAATGTTTACTTATGAAGGCCACCTAGTTTTAACTAAAAGCAGTTTTCTATTTTTTAAATTAAATATCATTTTGGATTATTAAAATGGCCATCTATAAGGAAGGGTTTTGAAGGTTAAAAAACAATTTCAGTTAAAATGATCACTGTGTTTACATAGTTTTCCAAGGTCTGTGCTTCCAAAGGCAGCCCAAGGATGAGCCATAAGTTCCTGAGTTACAATCTTGGTTTTGCCACTTTGTGTCCTGGTGGGAGAAGAAGGTCAAGAAAACCATAAATCATTAGATTATTATCAAATGCTCTCACTATCTACTATGATTTCTTGAGAGTAAAATAAGAAAACAGTATTGAAAGCACATTGCAAAATAAAAATGAACAAAAAGCCAAAACAACAAAGCAAAAAACACCCCCAAATTGTGTTGTGTGATCCTCAGTTGTATCACATGCTTCTGTACCAAGTCTTTTAAGCCTTAGGCATTTTTTTTAAATAGAATTGATCCATTATAAACGGCTTAACAAAAATCCTTTACTTTTATTGTTAGAAAAAGTTATTCTTGATGGTTCAAATGGTCCCCTAAGTTGTGGATATTGTCAAGGCCAAGAATGATGAATGGTTATGTAGTTAGAGCCCTGATCTTGTTTCTGAGTTCCTCCTATTGCCTACATTAGTCATATACCACCCACATGGAATTTGGGGGTCCAGCCTCATTATTAGTACAGGAATTGGAAATAAGATACTTAGCTTAAAACTGTCTTAGTATCATAACTGTCATCCTCCCAAATCCTTTACCATTATGGCAGTCTGGATTTCTGTGTTGGTGTTAGTGCTTCTATACTCATGATTTGGCCATGTGTATAGCCCTTGGCCTCCTGAATTTAAGTGAGTCAACAGTATTTATTAAGTCCTCACCAAATATTTGACTGTACTACAGTGGTCATACCCCACAGAACTGTACACCAAATGATACACCGGAGGGTCAGAGAATTAACATTCTAGGTTGGGATTTAAGCTCTTCAGAGAATCTGGCTCACTGAACATTAAAAACAAAATGTATAACAACTACTAAAAACAAACAATAATACCACAGTACTACGACAAAAATAATCTTTTCTACAAATTCATTTAAAACAAAAACAAGTTTTACAGGTCTTCATCTCTGCCTTGTACTTTAAAATATTAAATGCCCAACTTATGTTTTTCTAGAAGAGGCCATTACACAGTGATAATTTACCATCAGGGCTGCCTTTCAATAGAAGATGAATCATATCAAGAGAGACCTAGATGTTGCTCAGAAATGATAGTCTCTGAAGGGATATTTGAAGGCAAACAAGGATGTTGAGCAAACAATGAGAAATCTTCAGTATGTATGCATATGAAGACATAAAAGATTCTCTTTTTTTGGAATTGCTCATGCAGGGATTCAGAAAATCTATTTCCTCACCCAAAATGAATGAAGTAATTGGCAAAGTAGTCAGAGAAGAGCATCTCCTCCAGTGGGTAGTGTTGTTGTCTATTTAGAAAACATCTGTATGTTCTGGCTTTCCAAAACAAGGCTGAAAACCTTTTAAGGTGAGAAGGAAAAATAAAAAACACCCCCCTTTAAAAATGGAGGAGTTAGATATCGACAAAGGTGTCTTAGAATAGATATAAGTGAAAATATTTCTGATAGAGTTTTCTTATGACCAAGTGTTTTCTGAGGAGATTATGAGATGGTCTTCCATCAATATGAAAGTTCTGATCAAATTTTTGTGGTTTTTTAGATATATTGTTTGCATAAGCAAGGTCAGTTCTCAGCCAAGAGTATACTCATTCCGCTAAAAATATTCAAGTGTACTGAATTATCAGTGAGTCCAAACAAGCACCAAACCCCTATTACTTCTATTACTCCTAGAAGAGTAACTTTAGAACATAGAGGAATTATGAGGTGAACTATCCATCTTCTAGTTTAAGCTCAGAGATGTAGAAAGTTGCAAAGAATGCCATTCCCATCCTTCCAATAAGTAAAAATCCAGACACACTGCACATTCATGAGAGAATGTGAATCCGTCAGAGAACTGAAGTTGTAAAACAGCCAACCAACCCTGAATCTGGCAAGAGGCAGACACACCCATCAAGAAAGAGAAAGACAATGCTTATAAAGCTGTAAGGAGAGTTAGCTAAAAGTTTTCAGAAACTATGCAGGTAAGAAGATGAAGGAGTGGCATCTTTTTAGGTCCTGAGACAAAACGGTTAACCTAACATTCTATACCCAGCAAGAATATAATTAAAATATGAAGTAATAGTTCTTTACTGGTATGAACTATTCCAACTTTAGGCAGATTACGTCCACGGGTTTGCAGAGTCGGACATGACTGACTGACTAATGCTTTCACTTTCAATTGTGTGTATATCTATAAACAGCAGAATCTAATTTGTTGTTGTTGTTGTTTAGTTGCTAAGTCCTGTCTGACTCTTTGTGACCCCATGGACTATAGCCCACCAGGCTCCTCTGTCCATGGGATTTCCCAGACAAGCATGCTGGAATGGGTTGCCTTTTCCTTCTCCACGGGATCTTACTGACCCGGGGATTGAATCCAGGTCTCCTGCATTGTAGGCAGATACATACAGTTGGGCAACATTATTATATTTTAAACTCCAAATGTTTTTGCATTCTGTATCATGAAAGAAAATAGAGGACTTTTGTTTAGGGACACATTTTAATTGTGAATGGAGGCCCCCAGTCTTGTTAGAAAGAAAGGTTACATTTTAAGGAAAATAACCTCTTTTGCATAATAAAGTAGGAGAATTTTTTAACATGCCCCTGGCTATTCAAGGGAGATACCATTTAGGGAGCAGTGTTCTGGAGGACTCTGGGGAGTGAAAAGATGGGGGAAAGCCCCTGCAGGAAAAGACACATATGGAAGCAGGTGGGGACTTACCAATGGTCCCCACAGTGGAGATGGCCTGGTTAAAACCACTTTAGGAGTACTGGATTGTTGGGGTTTAAAGATTTTGTTTGTTTGCTTTGCTTATTTTTTTTTCCCTCAAACCTTTCTTTAAGCCTGTAATTACAACAGCATTGTAACAATTTTACCCCAGGGTGTGAGGAGGAAGAGGACTGTATTCACACTTGAGACAGGGAAGAACTGGGACAGTTGTTCAAAGGGAGCTGTGACAAATTCCACCTCAATACACACAAGTTGGGCTTCCCTGAAGACTCAGTTGTAAAGAATCCACTTGCCAATGCAGGAGATGTGGGTTTGATCCTTGAATCCCAGCGATTCCCTGGGATGGCAACCCGTTCCAGTATTCTTACTTGGGAAATCCCATGAAAGAGGAGCCTGGCCTGCTATAGTCCATGGGGCTGCAAAAGAGTTCCATACAACTTAGTGACTAAACAACAACACACAAGTTCCTCAACTTCAGGTATGCCCAGAAATGCTGGGAAGGACTCTGAATGTCATATGATTATCTGGCAAGAGGGCTTTGTTCATTTTGTTCGTCCACAGAAGTCTCAATACTTGGGGTCATTCAAATATTTTGTGTGTATATCCTAGTACTGGAATACTTGGCCTAAGCTATTGTTCAGTTGCACAGCCGTGTCCAACTCTTCCCATCCCCATGGACTGTAGCACACCAGGATTCCCTGCCCCTCACCATCTTCTGGAGTTTGCCCAAGTTCATGTCCATTGCATTGGTGATGCCATCCAACCATCTCATCTTCTGTCACCCTCTTCTTTTGCCTTTAATCTTTCCCAGCATCAGTCTTTTCCAATGAGTTGGCTGTTCATATCAGGTGGCCAAAGTATTGCAGTTTCAGCTTCAGCATAAGTCCTTCCAGTGAATTTTCAGGGTTGATTTCCTTTAGGATTGACTGGTTTGATCTCCTTGCAGTCCAAGGAACTCTCAAGACAGTTCGAAAGCATCAATTCTTCAGCACTCTGCCTTCTTTATAGTCCAGTTCTCACAACTATACATGAGTAATGGAAAAACCATAGCCTTGACTATATGGACACTTTGTTGGCAAGTGACGTCTTTGCTTTTTAACACACTGTCTAGGTTTTTCATAGCCTTCCTGCCAAGAAGCAATCATCTTCTAATTTCATGGCTGCAGTCACCATCTGCAGTGATTTTAGTGCCCAAGAAGAGGAAATCTGTCATTGCTTCCACCATTTCCCATTCTATTTGCCATGAAGTGATGGAGCCAGATGCCATGATCTTAGTTTTTTTTTATTTGTAGCTTTAAGCCAGCATTTTCACTCTCCTTCACCCTCATCAAGAGGTTTTTTAGTTCCTCTTTGCTTTCTACCATTAGAGTACTATAAGCTATACTGTTTCAAATTACCTTATAAAATACTTTTGCAATACAATATTTTATAATGAAGATTCATTAAGTGAAACCAAATGCCAACACTTTATAAATATTTAATCATTTTAGTTAATATTTACTCATTTTAGTTAATCTTCAAAACCAAAACTCTATAATATGGGTGCCATTTTTATCTGTATTTGATGGACAAACTGAGGTACAAAAAGGAACTAGCACTTATATTTAATATACCTGCAATATAAATATTTGAAATAATAGCATAGAATATGAGGAAAATCCCCCCAAAATTATGTAGGTTTTGATAATAAAAGTGAATAGTCAAGGTATTTTAAAATATTTAAGTTCTATGCATACATCTTAATCAAAAGTGGGTTTTTAGACTGTCATGTGGGTGTAGGGATGAAGAATATTAAGTTAGTTTCTTTCATATAACTGTACGTAGATTTGAAGATGGCAGCTATGCAAACACAGCAGTTTCTCTTAGTAAATTGACCATGTGGACCATATGACCTTCTGAGTATGTTTTTCCAAATGTTTCATTTCTAATTAGAGTAGTCTTTCAGATTTGATTGACCAGATTTGCCTAAGTGAGTAGATAGATTTTCATCCTTTCTAGAAAACAGTTTTATAAAATACCTTTGAGTTTTGGAATAGCAAGAGCTTTTATTCAAATCACTCCTTGGGTGAGTTAATCCTTTCCTCTGCCTCAGATCAACATAGTCTTCATCATTATCCTTTCTCTGAAAACAATGTATTTCTCTTTACATATCCTGCACAAGATAATTTTAGGAATCAACTAAATCTACTTAGACATATAGAGTTTTTTGTTTTTGTTCCTTGCTTTAAAAACAATTGTGCTCTCCTTGTATGTGCAAAGGAGCAAACTAGTTTGGTTTGTGTACCGTATTCTCTTAAAAAAAAATTTGTTGAAGTATAGTTGATTTACAATGTTGTGTTAATTTCTGGTATAGAACAAAGTGAATCAGTTAAATATATATATATATATATATATACACACACACACTTTTAAATATTCTTTTCCATGATGGTTTATCACAGGATAGTGAATATAGTTCCTTGTGCTATACAATAGGACCTTGCTGTTTATTCATCCTGTATATACTAGTTTGCTTCTGCTAATCACAAACTCCCAATCCTTCTCTCCCCCTTGGCAAACACAAGTCTGTTCTCTGTGTCTGTGAGTCTGCTTCGGGGTTTCATAGACACAGTCCTTTGTGTTGTCTTTTAGATTCCACATATAGGTGATATCATATGGTATTTGTTGTTCTCTTTCTGACTGGCCTCGCTAGTATGCTAACCTCTAGGTCTATGCCATGTGCATTACTCTTGCTTAATCTTTCCACTCAGCTGGTGCACACCTTCACAAGTACCAATATGTGGAGTCCATCTTTGACAGATAAGTAATCCTTTGTTTCAAATTCTACAATAGTTTAGTTTCTAAAGATACCATGATTTTGCAGCATCTAAGAAATAGTTTATTTTAGAAATCATGAGCCTAAAATGTGTTGTCAGGTACATATTTTGATCCCCAGACTTGAAAATATTTCCGTGATTAGATTGTTATGCTTTCTATTTTTCATGGCTTTCTGTTTTCACATGAGCTTTCCTAGATTTTTCCTCCTCTTTAAAATTAAACTATTGAATGTTTTCTTTTATTATTTCCACTATTGAATATAAAACACCCCAAAGAGACAGATAAATGTATTTTCAGAATTGTATAAACAGTCCATTGTCATTTAGTAAGAAGTTCTCATCTGTTATTTCATCTATTATGTCATTATATATCATCTATGTCACTATCTGTTTCTCTCCATAGTTTTTTCTGTAGCATTTTCATTTTCTTATCAAGTGCTCTTTATTTTGTGTATACAGAGACCTCATTGGGGTAATTGCTATACAAAGAATTCATATAATGCTTTTCAACTGCAAAGTGATTTTCACAAACATTACCTTATTCAAGACTCATAATAACCTTGTAAATTAGGCAGTGTTATTATCTCTCTCTTTTTGCAGATAAGACAACACAGGAATTGGGAAGGCATTTGCACTGAACACTTTTAAAACCTAACCCTGAGGTCTGTTTACTTTCCCTCCCTCTTTATTGATGTGTTCCCTTCCACTCTTAATCCTTAAATTATGTAGACCAGTGTTCAAAGGTCAGCCTATGAATTACTAGCTGTCCCACTCCAGTACTCTTGCCTGGAAAATCCCATGGATGGAGGAGCCTGGTAGGCTATAGTCCATGGGGTCGCGAAGAGTCAGACATGACTGCTCGACTTCACTTTCACTTTTTACTTTCATGCATTGGAGAAGGAAATGGCAACCCACTCCAGTGTTCTTGCCTGGAAAATCCCAGGGATGGAGGAGCCTGGTGGGTTGCCGTCTCTGGGGTCGTGCAGAGTCGGACATGACTGAAGCGACTTAGCAGTAGCAGCAGTGAGCTATAGTTGAGTCTTAGTGAAATCATCCAAAATAATGTAGATTAGAATAACTACAGTGTATACTTGTTATGAAAACTAAGAGCTCTAAGGCATGTTAAAATGTCTATCACAGCACCATCTCTTATATAATAGTTGCATAACAAATACAGTATTTCCTTTCCCCTTACTGCTACTTAAACTTTCTTCTGAAATTTTAAATTGTTTACCAAGTTTCACCCGAACTAGACTCTGAGAAGAATCATGATCAGTATAATTTATAAGGTAAAATTACAGCAGAAAAGAAAAAAAAAAAAAAAGTGAGTTGTATTCTGTGAAACTAATGTGAAATTTGAGTTTTAGTCTGTCATGTAGGATAGTGCAAACTAAAAATGATTTGCATGTCCACAAAAATTAAGTAATATAAAATGATGCTAAAATCCAGAGGAATGGAAGTTAATGAAATAGGTTATTTTATTCCTGTTACTGTAGTCTCTGAGTTTCTTTAGAATATCTCTGCAATAATAAAGGGTAAAAAGGTATGGATGCATTTATAATGTGTTTTACTTGTCTCTCTCTCAGCACAGGTTAGTCTGATCTTATGGGAACTTAATGAAAACCATACATTTTTTGTTAACTGGTGTATTAATGAATAAATCAAAAAAGATGGAGTTAGAAAACTGGCCCATTTCTTCATGTCTTGCTTTAACTAAGCTTTTTCCTTTCTCCATTCTACAGTAGCAATGAATTCTATCACATAGACAGACTTGGAAATTAGCCCCAGCTAAGAATCCCTGTATTCTTTGTGAGGGAAGAGGGTTTAGGATGGTAACTGAATGTTTCAGTTAAAAAAAAAAAAAAAAAATTGAGCTAATTCATTTAAAAATTTCCCCCAACTATTGTATAGACCTATGGTAAAATTGAATAATATAAACAGTGGAGGTACATGTTTTGTGTCGTAAAAAGGTAATTGATGTTATCTTCCTCATTTTTGTATTGCTTAACAATGCTTTTCTACTCCAAGATTATAGATAATTTCACCCATGTTTTCTAACATTTTTATGGTTTCCTTTTCTCCCCTAAATTTGACAAATTTCTTTCTTTTCAAGTGTGTTAGATGCTGAAATGATAGCTATTTGAAACAGTTTTTAAAGATTAATACTTTTCCATGGGGAGTTATCATACATGTGCTCTGATTGGTTATCATACAGAAGAAGGAAAGAAGGCATATTCCATAGTAATGCTAAATATAACATGAAAATTATAGGAAGTGTAATGAGAAAAGGTAGCATTCTTCTTTTTCCTTCTTTTCAATAATCATGTTACATGAGGTACAGCCATATTAGTAAATAAGTACTAACATATAAACCTAGGATGGAGTTGCCTGCTTATTCAAGGGGGCTTCCTAGAAGAATGGGTGGCATGAAGAGACCCATAAGAAGAGACCCTTATGAAGAAACTTCATAAGGCATGTCTTATGAAGAAACTTCATAAGGCATGTCTTATGAAGGGGAGTGGAGCGTAAGGGGGGAAGATTGGTTAGGAAAGAGCTAATGAGTTATTTCTAGTGAGAGATTAGCAAAGACAGGGACAATAGAATTGGCAAAAGAGTGATCAAATTCTTCTTCCTGTAGATAACATGCCAAGCAGAAATTCTGCCCCAAACCCCTAACCAGGATAATGCTCTTCTTCCCAAGGTTTTACTTTTAACTTTGGTAACTCTTGGTTAGGTCTTTTTGAGTTTTTGATTAGTCTTTTAGGGCGGGGATTGGTTAGTCTTTGGGTGTGACTCTGCCCACATCTTACTTCAGGCACTGTCAGTTTACCTGGATTAGGTAGGGTGGTTTGCAGCCTGAAATCTAGAAGATCTAAGTCCCAGGGCTTTGGTCCCAATAGCACAATCCTGTCTTCTCTTCTTTCCAATTCAGTGTCAATGTTCTGTTCCTCAATCTTACCCCTCTCCTGCTTATCTCAAGACTTGGATAGGACATGAGAAAATAGTGCCTTCTTAAGATAATGGTGGTAAGAAATCAGCTCATAGTCTTGTCAACTAAGGGCATGTAATACACAGTAGAGGGGGTATCTTTTCATAGTCTTAATGTGGCCAATTACTTTGCATTTCACCCTCATCCCTTTCCAGGGTCCTGAAAGTACTTTCCAGAAGTGAGGAGGACAGTTAGTGTAATCATTAGAAGAGAAATAGAGACAGTATAATTTGGGATCATCCTCTTCATTGTCCATTTAATTTTTCATCAGACCCACACGTGCTTCTGTACTTGGGTATATATAAAGCCAGATTTCCTACTAGAAAGAGCAAAGAATTCCAGAAACGGCCACTCAAGATACCAAGTTTCTCAGAGGAAATGAATGATTTCCAAACCTGCTAAGCGAGAAAACAAGTAGAAGTGGGTTCAAGAAAATTCTCAAGAGGTAAAGATATAGAGTAATTAATAGGCAGGGCAAAAGGGATAGAAATAGGAGTGGGGAAGAAGATGATGGAAAAGAGAAGAAGGAAGCACATTTCCATTTTATAAAACTGACCAAAGTTATTGATGAAACAATATAACTAGCCTAAAGTTTAACCCAGGCTTTCAATTATAAAGAGGTTTTCAATTAAAAACCTCTTTCTCCTTCTTTTAAAATGACCTTGAATTTCAGTTTAGTGAAACTGAAATTTTGGTGCAGCTGTTATTTGATAATAACACATTGTGTTTTTCAGTTTACTTAGATTGTTTAAAAAACAGATAACTGAAAACCATCTGTTTATGTTTCTGTGTAATTTGTTCTCAGGACAGGAACTAGGAACAAGTCATGGAAAATTCTGCTAGAAAAGTCTCTCATTAATTTAAGGAATTCTACTGGCTCAGTCTGTAGTGTCAGGTGAAAAGGGTTCCAAGTGGGGGTGTTTTCTGAGACAAGCAGAAAATTAATTTCTTCCTTTGCACTTTGTGGTTGGGTGGCATCTTTTTTATTTTCCTGGCAGTGTCTCTCACAATGCCATGTGCACTTGAATAATCAGGAAAAATTCATATTATTAAAGTTCACTCCGTGAGACTTTGATCAGTCTGTCTGGGAAGGGTCAGGAAATGCCATAGTTAAACAATTCTCCAGAAGATTTGGGCGTAGGTAGTCCAAGGACCACAGTTGGATAAATACCACTTGTTAGATTGATAAATCTGTACCACATTTTGAGAACGTAAATTCAGGACAGGTATCCTGAAGCTCAGTTGTCAATACCAAGAACTAAGTTAAACACACACACACACATAATGCCCAAAACAACTCAAAGGGCATAACAACAAAACAAATGGTTCAAAGCAAAGTGAAACCCAACAATGGATTTTAAATAGGTCCTTAGAGATATAATAGAATCAGATCAAACTCAACTGCTGCTGCTGCTGCTAAGTCACTTCAGTCGTGTCCGACTCTGTGCGACCCCATAGACGGCAGCCCACCAGGCTCCCCCGTCCCTGGGATTCTCCAGGCAAGAACACTGGAGTGGGTTGCCGTTTCCTTCTCCAAGGCATGAAAGTGGAAAATGACTACTGAGACACAAATAGGCCAACTCTAAGTTGATGTTGAGAAATAATGGAAAACCTTTTAAAGGATCATAGTTAATTCCAGTTTTTGACACCAAGCCCTGGGCTCTGGAAAGCATGATCAGTATTACACAGAGCACTTATCCCCCATTTATGGGCCATGCTGGGTAAATCTATTTTGCTGAAGTTTCTTTTGTAATACTGTGTTGTATTTTGTTGGATGTATATTCTAGTTTTTTTGTTTTAACTCAAGGTTTTAAATTAAAAATATTCTCCCCTTTACTCCCCGCCCCCAACCTTGTAAAGGGCATAATACAGTTTTTTGCTTCTTAAGAGTAGAACACTGGGAGAATTTACTCATTAGAAAATGGTGGTCGGTGTGGCAGGCTGGACCTTTCTCAAGGACATGTATTCTGCCACTAAAGATGGGTGGGGTTTCTGGATGACCATTAGGCTTCATTGTGCCTCAGATTGCTCCTCTGTGAATTGGGGGCAGGGTATAGTGAATGATTTCTGAGGTCCTCTGTAATGGTAGATAGAATAAGAATGTGCTAAGCACTTTTATCTGTTGTCTCATGTAAACCTCACTACAACCCTTCATTTCCAATCAAGAATATTGTCATTAGAGATAAATTTAGAAGAAGATAGATTTAACAGTACCTGTATTCATTTTCAAATGGTAATGCTGAATTCTTCCCATATCTTTTCACTGGCTAGGATTGAGTTTTGAGCTGTCTTATTTGTGATTGACTTTTTCCTGGGCTATATGTTAGCAATTGACATGCAGAGCAGTGTAGGACTATGAAAGGGAGGAGAGAAGCAGCTATATTTCAATCATAAGACTGCAAGTTTGTACAGAGGACAATTATTGCTGGGCTTCAACTATGTCATCTAAAACAATGGCTGCTGTTTGTGCCTCTTGCCATTAGGTGGGGCAGTTGAAGAGTGGGAAAATAGCGTTTTCAAGTACAGTGATTTGTACTCAATGCTTTTCTCATGCTGAAAGTAATGTGGTAAAAGATACTTTCCTTTTGTAGAGTTCAAACTCTGAAAGTGGCCAGACCTCTAGTTTCCTTTAAAATTCTGTCACTGAGGAAGAAGGGGTATATGGGTGGTGAAATTAATAATATAATACTCAGGTTTTGATCTTAATATAAAATTTGCATTTAGGATTCAAAAGCCAAAATGGAGTCTGAAGCCAACTTATATATTACATTTTTTTCAGAAGAGTAAGCAAAGCGTGTGAGGTTGGAAGAGCAAAAATTCCAAGTTTATGAAAGTCCAGAAAGGGGAAAGCTGCCTTGATAGTTATTGCAGGCCTCTTCTCAATGCCTATTGATTTCCTTTAGCATCCTGGGCACTTCACTGCTTCACTGTCCTTCCACATTTTTTATTTCAAAAAAGTCCATGCCAATTAATTTATCTGGCACTTAATGGATAATTCATTAAGAAAACCTTTTGTGCCAAGCACATCATGATGAATTTTGATTGTTAATGCTACCTGGCTCTGCTTTGAAGTGTTTTTATTGACCCACTCATAGATTTAAGTTGTTTCCATGGAACTTAAAAAATAACTTAGGAAAATCTCAAGTCAATTCTTTAAAGAATAGCAACTTTATACTTACATTTGTCAGTGTCCACTTTTAGGACAAAGTAGGAGAGATATGGAGAGGAAGGCAAGAATACTAGGGTAGATGAGAGAAATGCTGCTTGTTATTTTATCTTCTTAAAACTAAGAGTCCATGTGAAAGTCACTCAGTCATATCTGACTGTTTGTCCGTGTCCTCTATCCATGGCAATCTCCTGGCCAGAATACTGGAGTGGGTAGCCCTTCCCTTCTCCAGGGAATCTTCCCAACCCAGAGATTGAACCCAGGTCTCCCACATTGCCGGGAGATTCTTTACTGTCTGAGCCACCAGAGAAGCCCAAGAATACTGGAGTTGGTAGCCTATCCCTTTTCCAGGGCCTCTTCCTGACCCAGGAATTGAACCGGGATCTCCTGCATTACAGGAGGATGCTTTACCAGCTGAGCTACCCAAGAGTTAAGTTAAGCCTTATAAGGCTATAATATTGAAGTTAGAGGAGAAATAGTAGATTTGGAAATTTACCCTTCATATCAAAGAAACTTTTCATGAGACAGAGCAGTGAGATTTGGGAGTTTAGAAAAGAAGAATTAATGAGGAAATCTACTCAGTAAATACTTGACTAAATTAACAGGCCAGCAAAATGTTTTCCAACTTTCCCTAACATGTGTATACTTATTAGTATTGTTGTTTAAGGTAGCTAAAATCCCTGCAACTCACAGAGCTCTAGCATTTTATCAATTCCAGATTCCAAGGAAGTTTGCATGAGCTTTTTAGAGGCTAGAAATTACAAAATTTGACATAAACCTCTCACATCTCAAATGATGCTCATTTGCACAAACAAACGAGAACAGACTGGATTTGTACATTGATGTAATTTTAAATGGTAATCAACATCACAGTCAGTTTCTCCTGACAATTCCTTCCTCAATTTCCAATAAATTGGTGAAAGAAAGAGATGAGAATCATGTTTGGGCTCTTTTGTCAACTGAGTAGTATATGGGACTAATTCACAGTAAAAATATTGAATATATAGTGTGTAGATTCACAAATGTTTCATTATATTTCATTAGACAGAACTCATCCTGAACCTCTTATCTAAAATAACCCCCTCTTCATTCTCTCTTTACCTTCTTTATTTTTCCCTAGTAGTACTAATCGCAACCTGACATGTTTCATGGTAATTTTTTAATTAATTGTTTCTTCCCACTGGCTTCATAAGGGCAGAGAATTTCTTTGCTTTTTCTATAATGTTTCCCTATAGCTTAGAACATTCCCAGTACCCAGTAGATGCTCAATAAACATTTGGATAATGAATGTGTAATTGAAATAAGGAAATTCATGTGGCTAATAAATGATTGAAAAGTGCTCAGCTTTGCCAGAAACCAATGAAAGTAAAAACAGTTTTCATCAGTGAGTGATATACACAGAAGTATGTATACCCAATGCTTATTAGGGTGAAGTAAAACAGACATTGTTACAAAATTGGAAAACATATTACTGGGAAGTGTATTGTAATTATGTGTATCATTAAAATATCTCTACACCATATTTTAATTCTAGGAATATACTTAGGAAAAAACTCCAAAATAAAAAAGTAGTTTTTATTGAAGAAAAGTCTTTACTCAACACTGCTGATTTAGTGAGAACAGTTAAAAAATCCTAAATACCTCAAAGGAGAGGGAATCATTATGATACATCATTCTTACATTATACTATGTAAACATTAGAGTTAGATTTACTAAGAGTTTTAAAACATGGAAAAACTGAGACCAGATTTTAAATTAATTTTAAAAACAATATGGAAATCAGAATATGCAATATTATTTTAAAAGCATACATATAAATAATGGGTAGAAATTATGCCAAAATATTAACAGAGACAAGCAGATAAGATTGTAGGTGATTTTGTTTTACATTTCTCTATAGTTTTATTTTCCAAGTTTTCTGAAACAAAACTTTTATAGCTGAAAAATAATTTTAAATTATTTTAGACTTTATTTTAGAATTTTGATAATCTAGAACTGATTATGTTTTATGCTATAGACTTATAGCTTTTCATGAGGAAATTAATATAGTCTAGTATTACCTTTATTATCTAAGAATGTACTTGTAACTTAAGAATTTCTAAGTAAAATTAAATTTTAGCATATCACTGAGACCTCTAGGGGAGTGCCCACTATAGGAGTAAGAAGAGCTAAAGTCTAAGGAATATTAGCATATCCTTCAAAATTAGCATGACCATCAAAAATGTTTTCAACTTTGGATTCTGGTCAATGAAAAGAGATGAGTTACTTGGATTTATATATCCAGTAATTGGATATATATTGTCCTTATTTAGGACTAGTGAAATTACTGTTGACTGAGCTTGGGCCAAGACTAGTAAAGAGTGAGTTTGAGAGAGAGTGAGAGGCCTCAGCTACATGGTATTAGAAAGCAGCGGGACCTTCCAGGAAGTAGTACAAGCATCAGTTAACTGTGATTCTCTCTCGTGACTAATCCAGGTTCTAGACAGAAAGTTCTTTCTAGCCTCTTTTTCTAGTAGCTTTGAAAACTGAATGTTGATTCTTGGATTGTTAGGCACGTTTCCAAAATTCTGCCTCTGTCCGCAGCATTCCTAGCACCTAAATTGACCAGCTTGACTGCACAAGCTCCTCATTCTCTCATGATCTGTATCATTGGCCAGAAACTGTGAAACTCAGCCAGCACACTGGGGCATCAGGCCAAAGCACAACATTTAATAAGAAGGCTTTCCTATCATTTGATTCACTTAATTCAAAGTCGAATGAGCTATTGAATTTGGTTCAAGAACATTCCCTAATTGTTGGATTGGTTCTCAGATGTTTATAAGTGAAAGGCCTTTGAAATTGTTTGGTATTTGATGTTGAGATAGGAGGGAAGATGAAACAAGAAAATACATTGTACCTGAACATCTGCAGTTATAACCTATTGTTTATTGAGGTAAAGGTCTATGGGTTGTAACTCATTTCCACACAGCGTAACACAGTGCCTGGCATGTGAAAGTGAAAGTTGCTCAGTCGTGTCTGATTCTTTGCGACCCCATGAGCTATACAGTCCATGGAATTCTCCAGGTCAGAATACTGGAGTGAGTACCCTTTCTCTTCTCCAGGGGATCTTCTCAACCCAGGGATTGAACCCAGATCTCCTGCATTGCAGGCAGATTCTTTACCAGCTGAGCCACAAGGGAAGCCCAAGAATACTGGAGTGGGTAGTCTGTCCCTTCTCCAGGGGATCTTCCCGACCCAGGAATCAAACCAGGGTCCCCTGCATCGCAGGTGGATTTTTTACCAACTGAGCTATGAGGGAAGCCCTTATAAATATTTGTCAAGTGAATTTCAGACACTTCTGCTTTCTGTTTTTTAATCTGTTTGTGTAATTGAGCCATTTCATTTTTTTAACTAATAATTTTAGAATACATAACTCATTCTGCACTTGAATCCAAGATATGTAAAGAACTATTGTAAATCAATAAGGATGAGACAGATGGCCCAATAGGAAAACAAACAGAAGACTTGAAGAGGTACTTCAGCAAAGGGGATATCCAGATGGTCAATAAATATATGAAAGGGGGCTCAATCTAATCACCAAGGAAAAACAAAACTATAGTTTAATACCACCATATAGCCACAAGAATTGCTACAACAAAAAAGGCAATATCTAGTGTTGACAGGAATGTGGAGCACCTAGAATCTTCAGTCACTGTCTCTGAGGCTGTATATTGGTACCTGTACTTTGGACATCTGTTTGGCAATGTCTACTCATAATGAAAACACATATCGTATGACCCAGTGATTCTACTCCATGGCACATGCCAAACATTGTTGCATAGAGATGTTTATCAAAAGACTTCATCAAAATGTTCATAGCAACACTATTTATATTAGACAACAATTGGAAAGTACCCAGCTGCCCATCAAAAAAAGAACCAATGGCTAAATTGTGGTATATGCACACAATTTTATACTAATTAGTCATGAGAATGAATGAATTACAACTATGTTCAAAAATATTGATGTATCTCTCAGACATAAGTTTTCCAGGCACAAAAGAGTGCATTCTGTCTGATTCCATCTATATTAAGTGCAAAAATAAGTACAGCTATGTTTTGGTGCTAGCCATCAAGAGAGTGGTTACTGGGGCAGGTGGTTAGAGACGAGAAAGGGGACACATGGGGGACTTTTAGGGTACTGATAATACTCTGTTTTTTTCATCTGGGTGCTGATTGTATCATGCCCTCTTTGTAAAAGTTTACTTATTTGTATGCCTATGATATGTACATTTTTTGGGTATACATGTTATTCTTCAATAAGTGGTTAAAATAATTTTTTATCCTTTTTTTTTTCAGTTAACTCACCAAATTTTGATCTTGAGCTTCCCCACCCAGACTGTCTGTTGATGTGATCTCATGTTGCCATGGCAAGCATTAACTCTTAAATCCTCTGCCTGAAATGTTATGATAGAAGAATAGTTGTTTGTTTTTTTTTTTTAGCAGAAGAGAGGAAAGGGGAAAATATTTTGCTTTGAAGAGAGATTTTTGAAGTTGTTTTCTCAATGAATTTAATCATTTGCTGAGCTTCCTCATTCACATTGAGAAAGGAATTTATACTTTGTTAGAAGGAATAAGAGCAATACAGTTATCAGATAACTGGGATGAATTATCACATAATCCAGACTGTGAATTGTTGACAAATGACTCTACATTATAAAAACTTAAATGTTTTTTTTTTGTTTTTCATCGAAACATAAGTCCCTGTTTGTCAACACTCCTGAGTCTGCTGCAGTGTCTACATGAGCTATTTCCGGGTTTCCATTTATGATAAGGAGCTGTGGTGCATGAATACACCCACACTTTTACCTACATGTATAGAAATAACAAGGGCTTCCCTGGTGGCTCAGTGGTAGAGAATCCACCTGCCAAAACAGGAAACCCAGGAAGATCCCCTGATCCAGGGATCGAGAAAGAAATGGCAACCCACTCCAGTATTCTTGCTGGGAAATCCCACAGACAGAGCAGCCTTGCAGTCTACTTTGTCTGTGGGGTCACAAAAGAATTGGACATAACTAAGCAACTAAACAACAACAACAATAACTCCAATACTTTGGCCACCTGATGCGAATAGCTGACTCATTTGAAAAGACCCTGATGCTGGGAAAGACCGAAGGCGGGAGGAGAAGGGGACGACAGAGGATGAGATGGTTGGATGGTGTCACTGACTCAATGGACATGAGTTTGGGTAAACTCTGGGAGTTGGTGATGGACAGGGAGGCCTGGCGTGCTGCAGTGCATGAAATCACAAAGAGTCGAACACGACTGAGCGAGTGAACTGAACTGAAACTCATCCTCTTACCTGATTGCTTTTTACTATATATTCATACTTTCCCCAACCCTCAAGATTATAGCTGGAAAAGATAGGAATGCTTCGCCATCCTCTGACGGGGGAGTATGAGCTTTATTATTGAGGCCATGTCACCTCCCTTTGTTTAGATGCAAACCTAGTAGTCAGGGACCTTGTCATATCTATTTTCTGTAAAGTACTTTCTGCACTTGTCAAAATCAATAACTGTATTTATAATGACAGAGAGCACAAAATTCAGCCTTCAGAATAAAATGGCTGCTTATTTGCCTTGAGGAAGTATTCCTTCCAATGCTCTGCCACCACTGAGTATAGATTCTCTCTGAGAGATACATTTTAAAAACTATCACCAAGTTTTCCTGTTATCTAGCATCTCTGCCAACTATCCAGTGTTATTTAATTATAACAAAAATAATAATGCATGAAATATTTAATATTTTATGATTTACAAAATATATTTTTCACCTGAATTTTCCTGTTGGACTTTGACAAAAATCCTATGGTTATGTCATGTATCATGCCATTTTGCTTCTCGTGTATCAGCTGGTAAAGAATCCGCCTGCAATGTGGGAGACCTGGGTTCAATCCCTGGGTTGGGAAGATCCCCTGGAGAAGGGAAAGGCTACCCACTCCAGTATTCCAGCCTGGAAAATTCCATGGACTGTATAGTCCTTGGGGTTGCAAAGAGTCAGACACGACTGAGTGACTTTCATTCATTCACTTATGCATGCCATTTTGCTAATGAGGAAACTGAGACTCAGAGATAGAACTTAGTTTGCATAGCTAAGATGTATTAAAGGCGAGCTTTCCAATCTAGTCCAGAACTTTTTCTATTTTATTCCACCCCTGTAAGTTTCATGGTTATATTTACCTTTCATGTAGCACTATAGAATAAGAATTATAGATTTAGTATATTTTTTAGTTCATTCAATATATATTATATGCTCTCTGTGTGCCACACATACTGGTCTGGATATTAGCGATATTAATATAATGGTGAACAATATGTAAGCAATCCTACCTTGATGGAGTTCATAGCTACTAGTGGGAGTACAGATAAATAACTGAGCAATTAAATCGGAAGTTTCCCCCTGTGGTTATCTTCTTCCATGTACTATGCTAGGATATACATAGGATGTCATGGGAATATACAGGAAGGGCATGTACTGTCTTGAAACTTGTACTGAAAAAAACTTTCACTCTGTCCAAAGTCTTCAATTAAATGATATCAGAAAATAGAATCTACTAGATATTCTAGATGACCAGTTGGCAGGGGAAAGTGATATTTGGAAAACATGTTTGAAAATTACATTCAGTGGGAAAGAAAGATTATAAACCAATAAAAGTAACTCTTAGGCTAATTGTGATTGGCTATGGTTCAGTGTCTGGATTTCAAATGTAACTCTGAAAAAGCAAAAAAATTAGGAAATGAGCTTACAACAAAAAGCAGATTAGGCTCAACTTTATTGACTATAGTTGTAAACATAGACAGATCTGAGATATCACGAACACTTGTAGTAAAAATTTTAACACTGCTATTTTGTTTTTAATGGTTCTCCGTAGCAAAACTTCTCCATCTGTCTTTAACTTTGCCCTGAAAGAATCATTACCCCTGAGAGTTCTTGGGGCTCACAGTATGGCTTTGTTCTATCCAAAGCCCTTTGGATTGCTGGTTAAATGCAGATGTCCAGTAGAGTTTGACTATAGATGTGCATCAGTCTTTACTTATATGTGCATCTTTCTGTAAGTTCCCAAAAGCACCCATGTCCTTGTGCTTAACAATTCCTGGAAGAAAGTAACTGTTGAGGACAGTGTTTCTAAATCTGAGATCTGTGGAAAATTTTCAGGAAGTCCTTGAACTCCAAGAAACCGGGTGCAAAATTGTAGTGGCTCCTCTGTGCATTCTCCTGGGGAGTATGCCCACAACTTTTGTTTCACTAGAGACTTAAAGGGATCTGTAGGCTTTACCCTCCACTCCTCCTCTCAAAAAACAAGCTAGCAACTCTTGTATGGTGATTAAAGACAATAAAATATCCATTTAAACATAAGATAGCTTGAACATATCATCGAAAATAGGCATCTAAAAAGACATTCTGTTGTAGCTAGCCTCCAAGATGGCCTCCAGTGACACCCTTTCATATTGTACCAAGGTTGATCTCTGTGACCAACAGCATAAAACAGAAATAATCATATGTCACCTCTGAGATTGGGTTCTAGAAGACTGTGTGGCTTCTGTCTTGAGTATTTTCTCTCTCTGTGATGACTCACTCTGGGGGAAAAGAGCCAGTTGCCAAGTCATGAAGACACTCAGATGTCTTCCCCAAGTCAAAAAGAAGCCAACGTGATAAGGCATGGAGGCCTGTTGCCAACAGTCAGTAAGGAACTGAGGCCTGCCAGCAACCATATGATGCCTTCTCCAGCCCTTGTTGAGCCTTGAGATGACTGGCAGATTAACTGTAGGCTCTTAAAAGGCTGAACCACAACCAACCAGCTAAACTGCTTTCCTGCATTTACCATCCTCAGAAACTGTGTGAGATAATAGATGTTTGTTGTATTAAGCTGCTACATTTTGGAATAATTTGTTACACAGCAATAGATACCTAATGCAAATTATCTTGACTCATCACTATAAAAAGAAAAGTGAGTATGTGAAAAATGAATGTGTTTGTGTAATACCAACTTTCCTGTTAACCCTGGGAAATTAGAGTTGGAAATAAGCAGGTGCAAGGCACTTCTTTCCTCCTGTTGGTAAATAGTGCAGTGTAGCCCATTCACAGCCAGCACTTGGGAACCCGTGTGATCGCCACAGCAAGGAACAACCTCGGGACAGAAACAAACAAGTTTTCTTTTCAGTGATTTCTTCCTTTCCTTTTAAAAGGCACCAGCTTTCAAGTATCTCCTGGGAGAGCCTTTCTTTTATTTCCACCAAGCATGATCAATTTAACAGACAATACATGCTTTGCCAGTGGTCATGGGAGTTACTAATGTAATCTTTTATTTTTTAAGCTGTGGGGTTTTTCATGGTCCTCCAATAGATTTCACAGCTGTTAGTGTGCCGGAGTAGTGGCTTGTGTAAACGGCGGCACACTTGAACGGTGCTTGTGCTGTCACCAATCTCTGAAGGAAACACTTTCCACTTAAAGTGGGAAGAGGAAGAAAACAACTCGATTGTGTGATTATCAACATAGCAAAGAAATAATAAAATGCCCAGTAAAATAAGCAATGTTATTTTCAGTGAAAGTAGCTTAATAAAATGGATGGATTCTCCCAACAGCAACAATTATTATCTTTTTCTTATTACCATTGTGGTTCATTCTTTATTAGGAACCCAGCAGGTCTAGTTCTTGAATTGCCAAGGGAATTTTTTTAAAACAATATTTTTAAACTGTGTAGGGACTCACTAGTGAAATGTGCAACCAATAAGTTGATTCAGTCTTATTTTAAACTGAAATAGAATTTCAAAGTTCAGAGTATAATACATAATAAGTAATTCCTTGTTTGGTTTAGCTTTTTTTTTTTTTTTTTAGAACTATGTGTATCTTTATATCTGTATGTACTACATGAGAGATAAAATGTATTTTTTTATTGTGACTTGTCAAAATGCTTCAAAGTCACTATTCTGCATTTTGATTTTTGAAAAATAGAAAAAATTTAAAAAAAAAGAAAAAATCCAGATTTTTTGAAATATTTCAAAGAAGGATTATTTTTTGTTGGGAGGGATGGGCAATGCTGGTGAAACCCACTGGTGAAATGGGTTTTCCTAAAGAGAATGAATATTTTACTCCCATTTATGCTGCTGCTGCTGCTAAGTCGCTTCAGTCGTGTCCGACTCTGTGCGACCCCATAGACGGCAGTCCACCAGGCTCCCCTATCCCTGGGATTCTCCAGGCAAGGACACTGGAGTGGGTTGCCCTTTCCTTCTCCAATGCATGAAAGTGAAAAGTGAAAGTGAAGTTGCTCAGTCTTGTCTGACTCTTAGCGACCCCATGGACTGTAGCCTACCAGGCTCCTCCGTCCATGGGATTTTTCCAGGCAAGAGTACTGGAGTGGGGTGCCACTGCCTTCTCTGCCCATTTATGCTAGAAAGTCCCTAATCCTCAGTCAAGAAAAGAGGTGTCATTTTGAAGGAGGGTGGAGTGTGTGGAGCAGGAAGCTTTTTCCTTTTATTGGTGCCAGGAGGATCTAAGACTTGTCTTTCAAACAGGGAGTGGGCTGATGTGGGTCCTGGCCATATGGCAGTGGCCACGAGTGGTGGCAGGTGAGGGTGCAATGTTTGCGGAGCTTCTGGCCTCAGAAAGACACACCTCATGGCCCCCTAGCAAGGGGAAGAGGCACGGAGCCTGGCTCTGAGATAGAGGGAAAGCAGTGCTCTTTCCATGAACACTGGCAACAAAGAGGAGGAAGCTCAGCTTGAGAACGAGGTTTGTTCTCATAGAGGTAGGAAAGCCAGAGAACTGGAGAGAATGTTCCACAGCCCACATGAAGCCCAATCATAGAAATACCAAAAAGGGATGCCAAAATGGGGGTCTTTTAGAAAAAAGCTAGTTTCCAACTGATAAGCTTGTGCTGACTCTCAAGACGTGAGAAGTGAACATAGAGGTTCTGAACTTCATGGCCCTCCTTTAAGAGGTAGGGCTCGGTGCAACCTCATGCTGACCGTGACTAAAATGAATCTCTGAGCTGATAGCCTTGTCAGTAACACTTTCTTTGGCTTGAGCATTGTGTTTTCCTTTGGATCTCTTTAAAAATGTAAACATCATGTGAGGGGTAACATTGAGTTTATAATATGTCTTTGTATTAATGAATAAAAAAACTCACTTTTCTAAAGTGAGGAGAAGATGACAGAGAGCTTGGTGAATGGAAAATGGTGAAGAAAAGGGTCAGTGAGGACATTCTTTGCCACTTTGCAATTTTCCCAAGGGGCTGGCCTTGATATCTGTGTGAATAGCTGTACCTGATCTTGCACACTAGAACACATCCAGTAGGCTGTACCTGGGGGATGGTGGCGGAGGCAACAGGATACAAGTTCAAGAGCAAAATTCTGCATGATGTGGAAATAGATAATCAACCATACACAATTATAGAACATCTACTGCCAGGTACAAAGTTCTGTGCTGAGCAATAAACATAATTCCTCAATAATTTATAATCTAGTTGAAAGAGAGGACATATGTAGCAAAAGATTGTTGTTTAGTTGCTAAATCATGTCTGACTCTTCTGTGACCCCATGGACTGTAGCCCTCCAGACTCCTCTGTCCATGGCATTTCCCAGACAAGAATACTAGAGTAGGTTGCTATTTCCTTCTCCAAGGGAATCTTCCTGATCCAAGGATCAAACCCATGTCTCCTGAATTGGCAGGCAGGTTCTGAGCCACCAGGGAAGCCTGTAGCAAAAGACCTAATAATAAAAGGCAAGTGAATATCTTTATATGATATTTAGATAGTTTCAAGTGAGGTTTTTTTTTAGCCCCAAATTCCATGATGTTGAAGTTTTTTTCTGAACTAAATGCCAAAATATCTCAAATTCTGATTTTATTTACTCCTACTGGCATAATTTAAATGCCATTCATTCATTCATTTTTTCTTTGACCACCTATACCGAGTACAGGCTTTAAAGACTATGTCAGTTACTTTGGGGGACAGGATGTCTGGAAACTAGAATCCTTCAAACATCTCTCCAAATTTTGTTAAATTTTAGATAGAAATAAAGTTTGTTTGGGTCAGATGAGGTTCTTGAAGTAAAAACAAAGTAATTGCAAATCAGCTAAAACCTCTTTGGATTATAGTGGAAGCAACGTAGAAATGACCCTTAAGTAAATTAGAATGGATGAGGACTTAGGTAATTAAAGTCTCTTCCCTGTAGCTCACCCAGAAATCAGGAAGTAAGGGTAGTTTGTATTAAGATCTCATAAATAAACATACAGCTTACCAGCCCCCAGAGATGGAAAAGTCATTCCTGAGTGTGCTAGATAGAAGGCTCAGAGATAAGTGACTTACCTCTTGTCACCCTGAGTGAAAGTATATTAGCTTCTTTAAATCAAGAATTATAGTGATTTCTTCAGTGGTACAGTTATAAGGAATGACTACCGTGACTTGCATAAACCAAGCTTATTTAAATACTGTTTCGGGAAAGAACATATGCTACTATTAAAGAGTTGTAATAGAACAACTGTAATCCCATAAGGTAAAGCTAGCTGAGAATATTCATGTTTGCTTTCAGATATGAGTCCATTATTTATGTAGAATAATTAAATATCTCTGTAGATGTTTTCTCCAGGGAGACTCTTGAAACTTTTACAGCTTTCAGGCCCAAACTTCTTAGTTATTTCAAAACGGAAAATTCCAGTCTTATGTGAAGTCTGTGATAAAATCAAAATTGATTCATTTAATTCATTGATCAGATTTTTGGAGTGCCTGTGATACACAAAGTATACAGCTGCTATGGTACGATGTATACCTGTGAAAAGGCAAAATTCTGTCTTTTGAGGTGCTGAGGTCTAAAAAGGAAGACTAACAAATGCAAAGGTAATCAATTCCAAAACTGAGAGAGGAATGTTTGGTTATTCTAATGGGTAAAAGAGTCAATGAACTGGGATTTGAGATAAAGATGGAATTCCAGTTGTGAACATTTGGGAAGAAGTCACTTCATGGACAAGTAATAGAATGAATGATGACCAGGATCGAGCTAGAGGAAAGCTTATTAATGGAATAGCAGTTCGCCATTCAGAACAGCCATGGAGTCAGCTCACTGCTGCGTTCCCTGGTTGTCACCGTGTGCCTTGTTCTGGCCCCTCACAGTCCTCCCTGCTAGAGGAAAGGGAGCCGTGTGCTCTTTAGCAAAGGTGAACAAGGGAAGGAAGTGCTTTACGCTTCCCGGCAACAGGCACATTTAACATGGGGTTTCTGTTGGTAATGCTTTAAGCCTTGGTGTTATTTGACACTTTTGTCAGTGTGTGAGAGGAGAGGGAAGAGACTGGAAATGAGCACTCCTTCCAGCATTCCTCCAAATATAAAGAAGCAGGGCCAACAGCCAGCTCTTTCCTCCTAGTTCTTTGAGTTTCTGTGTGCGTAAGAGCCTTGTCTTGCCTTTGCACCCAGCTGCCACTGGGATGCTAAGTGGAAGAACTTGGAATTCACTTCTGGGGTGAGCTGGTCAGATTCAGGGAGGAGCCAAGGAGAGCTGACACTGCTGTACTATTTATTCTGGGGCTGCTGCTGAGTCAGAAGAATAAATGGCTTCCAGGAGGTGCTAGTGCTAAAGAATCTGCCTGGCAATGCAGGAGACGTGAGATGCGGGTTTGATCCCTGGGTCAGAAAGATCCCCTGGAGTAGAAAATGGTATCCCATTCCAGTATTCTCGCCTGGAAAATTCCATGGGCAGAGGAGCCTGGTGTGCTACAGCCCATGGGGCTGCAAAGAGTTGGACACGACTGAATGACTGAGCACACGCCCACAGAGAAGACTAAACACAGTGCTTCAGAAGTCAGAGTGTTTCATATCTTTCTTGATTATTCATTTCTTCGCACAGTACTTACCACTCAGCCCGCCAAACTCCTTCTTGATAATTTTTTTCCTATTTAATGGGTAAGACTGGCTTGGGATCAAATGCACATGAATTAAATAAATGTGGCTGATCATCTTTTTTGATGGCAAGACGAACTTCTTAATGAACTCTAACATAAACAATTATTATTTTTTTATTGTTCCATAGTTCTCAGCCCCAGCCTCATATTAGAATCACCTTGAGGGTTTAAAAAAACCCCAGTTTCCAGGCTGCCACCAGGTCAGTTACACCAGACCCCCAATTACATCAGGCATCAGCGTTCTTTAAAGTTCTATAGGTGATTCCACTGTGCAGCTGATGCTGACAACACTGTTCTAAATGTCTCAAGGATGAATAATAAATCCAAACTGGTAGTGGGTGAAAATATACATGCATTTAATGTTTAAGTAAGTATCAGATTATTAGCAGTTCTCAACAAACATATTTCCTTTTTTTTAAAATAGTCTTTTAGGAAATGACCTTCATACATTGTTATAGAATATTATTTTAGTGATGTCTCTCTACTAGTAACATGAAGAATGTTGCATATAAACTGTCTGGAGACTGTGGCATTATTTGCAAACTTGCCAGAGAATGCAGCAGATTTTACAAGGGCTTATGAAAGCAGTATGCTTCATTTTTGTTAGTATAGAAGCGGCTTCAGATTTAGCCTCCTGTTAAAAGAACGCCCAGAGACTAAAAGTGAGAAGAGTCTGATCCCTTGTTCACTCCCAGCTAATGTGAGAGACCCTTATTTCTAAATCATGACATTTTTGGCTGTTTCCTCTCTTCACCATTCATTCAAATGAAAAATCTGTTAAATCTGTCTCTGCAATTTCATTTTATACCTCCACCATTTCTCCATTTTCATGGTTACTATCCTAAATCAAGCTCTTACTGTCTTTGCCTTGGTAATTGTCATATGCTCTCCACCTCATTTTTCTTATATGTAGCCTTAAGACCTGAGGACATCCTGTCTTTATGCACCTATAGTGGTTCTCAATTGCCCACAGAAATGTTACAACTCATAAGCCAGGCATTCAAGCTTTCCATTATCTGGCCCCAGACCTCCTTTCCAAGACTACTTCCTTTGTGTGTAGTTCTGTGGAACCGATCTAGCTGCTCGGTTATCCTCAGACATGACTATGATTCTTTCTGCTATCAGAACTCTTGCTTATGCTGGTATTTCTACCAGCGTCCACATCCTGTCCAGTATGGAAGGCTTAAATTTTGTCTGTTTCACAAAACCCTGACCCTCAGAGCTGAAAGCAATAGTTTCCTACTGTGATCCATTACATTTTATTCAAACCACTTTTTAAATATTTCTCAAAAAATTCTTAATCCTTCTGTGTCTGTTCACTTATTTGTAAAATGGGAATAGCAATACCTGAAAGATGGTTTGTGAAGAGTAAATTAGATCATATATGAAAGAGCCCAGTTTTTAAAGTCTTTCCTTCTTCTCTCTTCCTTTCTTCCTTCTTTCCTTCCCTCTGTCTTTCCATTCTTTCCTTCATTTAAGTACTTTTTTTTATTGCCCATTATATCTTTGTAAATTTCTTGTGGACAGGGCCCTGTGACTGATAAATTTTTGTTTTTTACACAATTTTTATGGTAATGTTTTACAATGTAAGCACTCATGTATATGTTTGTCATAAAATGGCCCGATATTCATGACTTGCTATAGAAGTTATAATCAAGGTTTAAGAGAAGAGACATAGATTAGAAATCCAATTATTGTTTTGATGGCATAATAGTAACAATATTTAATAATAATTATTATAATAATTTAAAATTATCCTCTGTATTTACCTCAAAACTCATGGAGGAAATCTTTGTTATCTTGATAACAGATTAGATAAGGTGATTTAGGTGACTTAAGCATTAGGCATGGATTCAGACCAAGGCCTTTCCAGTTTGAAAGCACATGTTATTCTAGCACCAAGACTGGGTAGATTCTCCCTAAGGTCATGTCTGCCTGGTAGCAATCATTGCAGATAATCCTTTTTTCACTATAGTTGTTTCCTAGGTCCACAGGAAAGTAAGAGGTAGCCATCACAGGAGGTTGGTGAGAAGACATTCTGAACAGAGTGGCTGGGTCTGGGTAGAACAGATTTGGGAGTAAAGAGATTAAGCAGGCTCTGGTTATTACCCTGTGTGCATGCTTCTCAAGCTCTATCAGAGTCCAAAAACAATGCCTGCTGTGCTTGCATCCTTAGGATTGGCACATGTCAGTAATCCTCTCAGCGGCAAGTATGGATTCCTCCTTCTTTCTCTCCCCTGTTTTAGTTTGTGTGCATTATTAATTTTCCTGTGGTTAGTAGCCCCCCTCTTCCCAAGGGATGTTTGGCTCTAAGGAAGCTAAATGCTTCCTTTGCCACTGGTTATTTTCTGGTGCCTCTGGTATGCTTTTAGAGACTCTTCTAATGATGTCATTCCAAAGAGTCTCCTTCTGTAATTGCCGCTGAGGGAACAAGAGATCCTGCCACTGCATTCTCACCTCTCCCACCATTGCCAACATTGTTGTTGTTTTTTAGTTGCTCAATCGTGTCTGACTCTTTGTAACCCCATGGACTGCAGCACTCCAGGCTTCCCTGTCCATCACCAACTCCTGGAGTTTACTCAAACTCATGTCCATTGAGTTGGTGATGCCATCCAACCATCTCATCCTCTGTCATCCCCTTCTCCTCCTGCCTTCAATCTTTCTCAGCATCAGGGTCTTTTCCAAGGAGTCAGTTCTTTGCATCAGGTGGCCAAAGTATTGGAGCTTCAGCTTCAGCATTAGTCCTTCCAGTGAATATTTGGGACAGATTTCTTTTAGGATTGACTGATTTGATCTCCTTGCTGTCCAAGGAACTCTCAAAGAGTCTTCTCCAGCACCACAGTTGGAAAGCATCAATTCTTCAGAACTCAGCCTTCTTTCTAGTCCAATTCTCACAATTGTACATGACTACTGGATAAACCATAGTTTTGACTATAGAGAGCTTTCTAGGTGGATTCTAATCCTGCAGGAGGCCTAGCTACTTCTCTAGCATTGAGTTCTATAAAATAATCCCATGCTGCTGCTGCTAAGTCACTGCAGTTGTGTCCAACTCTGTGCGACCCCATAGATGTCAGCCCACCAGCCTCCCCCGTCCCTGGGATTCTCCAGGCAAGTCTTTTATTTATTTATTTATTTTTCATGTATTTTTATTAAGTGGAGGCTAATTACTTTACAATATTGTAGTGGTTTTTGCCATACATTGACATGAATCAGCCATGGATTTACATGTGTTCCCCATCCCAATCCCCCCTCCCACCACCCTCCCCATCCCATCCCTCTGGGTCTTCCCAGTGCACCAGCCCTGAGCACTTGTCTCACACATTCAACCTGGGCTGGTGATCTGTTTCACTCTTGATAGTATACTTGTTTCAATGCTGTTCTCTCTGAACATCCCACCCTTGCCTTCTCCCACAGAGTCCCAAAGTCTGTTCTGTACATCTGTGTCTCTTTCTGTTTTGCATATAGGGTTATCATTACCATCTTTCTAAATTCCATATATATGCATTAGTATACTGTATTGGTCTTTATCTTTCTGGCTTACTTCACTCTGTATAATGGGCTCCAGTTTCATCCATCTCTTTAGAACTGATTCAAATGAATTCTTTTTAATGGCTGAGTAATATTCCATTGTGTATGTGTACCACAGCTTCCTTATCCATTCGTCTGCTGATGGGCATCTAGGTTGCTTCCATGTCCTGGCAATTATAAACAGTGCTGCAATGAACATTGGGGTGCACGTGTCTCTTTCAGATCTGGTTTCCTCAGTGTGTATGCCCAGAAGTGGGATTGCTGGGTCATATGGCAGTTCTATTTCCAGTTTTTTAAGGAATCTCCACACTGTCCTCCATAGTGACTGTACTAGTTTGCATTCCCACCAACAGTGTAAGAGGGTTCCCTTTTCTCCACACCCTCTCCAGCATTTATTGCTTGTAGACTTTTGGATAGCAGCCATCCTGACTGGCGTGTAATGGTACCTCATTGTGGTTTTGATTTGCATTTCTCTAATAATGAGTGATGTTGAGCATCTTTTCATGTGTTTGTTAGCCATCTGTATGTCTTCTTTGGAGAAATATCTGTTTAGTTATTTGGCCCATTTTTTGATTGGATCATTTATTTTTCTGGAATTCTTTTAATAAATTCTTGCCTTCAGCTGAAGTAAGCATGATGGGTTCTTTCTGTTAATCCGAACAATCCTCTAACTGAGAATTAACTAATTTTAAAACCATTCTCAAAATCCAAGCTTAATTTGCTTTTTCTCACGGTGAGTCATTAATCTATGTTGAGTCTCCATGATCCCATTCCTTATTAGGATCTACAGTAGGGTATATTTCATAGTCCTTAATGTCTCTTCTATATAACTGCTTATTTATGGAGTTTCATGAGGTTTTCAATACTTTGGTTTTATAGCAAATGCATATCACTTAATCTCTCAACTCTGCAATAATACTCCTAGGCCAACCAACCCTTCTAATCCACCTTTTCCTCTTTTCTTTTTCTTCCTTTCTCCCTTCCTTCCTCTCTCTCCCTTCCTTCTCTTCCTCTTTCTTTCCTTCCCCTCTTCCTTCCTTCTTTCTTTCTTTCCTTCCCTCCTTCCTTCATCTCCATGATATCAGGGAGTAGAAGAATCAGGGAGAACAGCCTAGAATTGGAAATCAGAAGGCATCCTCCATCCAGCTTACTAAATCAACTGAGCCTGGTCATCTAACCTCTCCGGGCCTCTGGGGAAATTATACCCATGTCTCTTCCATCATGAAAATCCTATGATTCAATAATTCTCTCCCCATACTGGAGTATATCATGTAATGATAGAATTCAGTAGAAAAGTTGTTCAGGGTATGTGTTTTCCAAACTTATTAGACCCTGGAATACTTTTTTGTTCTATTGATGTATGGTTGATTTCAATGTTACATTAGTTTCTTGTGTAGAGCAAAGTGACTCAGACATGCTTCTGCTGCTTAGTTGCTCAGTCATGTCTGATTCTTTGCGATATTATGGATTCAGTCATATCTGTACATATATATTCTTCACAGTATTTTCCATTATGGTTTATTACGGGATATTGAATATAGTTCCCTGTGATATACAGTAGGACCTTGTTGTTTACCTCTTTTATGTATAGTACTTTGTGTATGCTAATCCAAAACTCCTAATTTATCCCTGCCCCCTCCCCACTATCCCTTTTAGTAATCTCTGTCTGTGAGTCTGTTCCTGTTTCATAAACAAGTTCATTTATATCATATTTTAGAGTCCACGTATAAATGATATCATATGGTATTTATCGTTTCTTTTGAGCTTACATCACTTAGTGTGATAATTTCTAGGTCCATTCATGTTGTTGTAAATGGTATTATTTCCTCATTTTTATGGCTGAGTAGTATTCCACACATACATGCATATGCATACAACATCTTATCTATTCATCTGTTGATAGACATTTAGTTTGCTTTCAGTGTGTTGGCTATTTAAATAGTGGTATACATATTGAGGTGCATGCATCTTTTTGAATTAGAGTTTTGTCTGGGCATATGCCTAGGAGTAGGATTGCTGGATCATATGACAATTCTATTTTTAATTTTTTGAGGAAGGTCCATACTGTTTTCCATAATGGCTCTATTAATTTACATTTCTACTAACAGTGTAGGAGGGTGCCCTTTCTCCACACTGTCTCCAGCAATTTTTATTTGTAGACTGTTTAATGATGGACATTCTGATATGGAATACAGAATACTTTTTAAATAATTACATAGTGATATAAGATTAGCAATAGTTCATAGGATATAATACACACTTCGATTAAAGAGAACAAAAAAAAAATCTATGATAAGTCAGTTGCTGCAAGGAATGGCAAAAAGCAATTCATATTCTAATTTAATACAGGACCAAAACAATAGTACATGTTAAATAAATCATTTTCATTTGTATTGGGAAAATAAAAAAGACAAAAATAGCTAAAATAAGATTACATAATAAAGAGAAATTATTATGAAGAGTCAATGTATCAGTAAAACTAGTGGTTGGATACTACTGAAATGATGATAATTTAGATTCTACCTCAGGCACTTATGATTCATGCAATTTCCTGGGTTTCTTTCAATTTCTTCAATGCAAATTCTTGCCTGAGAATAATGCGTATACAAGTCTGTTTGAATACATTAAATATCTTTTAGACAAAACAATGTTATTGGAAAGTTTTTTTCTTGAAACACCTCAAGATTTTGCAGTTTGAGAAAAGCTGACCTAGATAAACTTAAAACCATATGTTTTTCAATGAGTAGCCTATTTTTCCCCTCTTCATCTTTCACTTCTGCCTACATGCTTGCATACAGAGCTATAAGATTGACCTAGTCTCTCCTGGACTTTTGTGTTCTGTGACATTATGTATATTTTGTTATATATAGCAGTAAGTCTGGTTTTGCACTTTTCTAGATGTCAGTGGCAGTGGTTCCTTGTACACATTTAAACTTACCTGAATGCATTATATTTCTTGAGAATAGTCTTGCTACTTAAGGGGTTTTCACTAAAACTACTGTGTATGATTAATGTATAATGCTGCCTAGTAAGAACTTGGAATGTGTATATTAAAAGAGTTATAAATTAAACTTAATCACTGATTTGTTTCTTCCATATATCTTGAGAAAAACCCTATGGCTATAGCCTTTTTTTCGACTAATCCTTCATATAATAAACCTAAGCTTCAATCATCTTGAATGAATTGATCTATTTAAGAAACCCTTTGGCTTAGTGATGAACTATATTCCTACTCAAGGAGCCAAACATCATGAAGAAACTTCCATCAGTGTATAACAGCAGCTTCATCATTTTGAAAATTTAAACTTCTACCTTCAGGGATAAATATATGAATCCTAGAACCATCAGAGCTTCTGAGATCTCACTCAAAGTACTTGATTGAGCTGAGTTGTGCTAGAATGGAATTGCTAATTTACAAAGGTAGAATTACTGAATTAAAATATAATGCTACTTTCAGCAATAAAAGGCCTTAATGGCACAACTTTACTATCCTAAACACAATTTATTTGATCATTAAAACTAGAGGGTGAATGTAGATGCCAACATTACAGTGATACTAATAATTAGAAGCAGTTACTTATAGTACTTTATACTAGTACTTTTCTTTTTGCTATTTGCACTAATATTAATTATTGTGGTTTTAATCTTGGCTAGAGAGATCACATAGCATAGTTTAGTGAATTTGAGCTCATATTTGTAGGCACTTCAGGATTTATATTTTGAGCTCACACACAGACTTAGGTTCAGTGAGAAAGTGAATATTTAGTACAAAGAACAATATGAAAAAAAGCAACAGTATGAGTACAGAATGGGAAATACTTCATTGTGTTTACAGTTGTCATGAAAAAGAATAGTTAATTGCAAGTACTAGGTAAACCAATATTGATATATCTAATATATCAGTGAGATATATCAATGGGATGAATTTATTTAAAATCCTCTAACTGGAATCTTTCTGTGAGAGAAAGACGATCAACATTATTTGAAATATTCTTGCTCAGACAAGAAAGTTATCAGGAGTTCATTGTGTACTAAGAATAGTCAGGCCATCTGTGGAATGTCCTATTCACTGACAACTTAGAACAGTTTCCCAGTATAACCTGCAGCGTACTAGCTCTTTGTACATGAGCAAATATTGGGTTGGCCAAAATATTTGTTCAATGTACCCATATGTTATTACAGAAAAACTCAAGCAAATTTTTTTGCCAACCCAATAGTATTAGGAGGAAAGTCTATGGTCAGCAAAATTTGGAAAGTTGATTTGTGAAGCAGATTCAACGGTGTCTTTTGGGAAGTACTTCTTGGAGACTTATGTACCAATATGCATTTTAAGTGTCCAAGAGACGATGACATAGGGGAACCTGGAGTGAAATGTCCTACCCCAGTGTCCTCAAGTAATTTGCATTCGCCTCAAAGTACTTGTGAATGAATGAATATTCATTGGAAAGACTGATGCTGAAGCTGAAGCTCAAATACTTTGGCCACCTGATGTGAAGAGCTGACTCATTGGAAAAGACTCTGATGCTGGGAAAGATTGAGGGCAGGAGAAAAAGGGGGCAACAGAGGATGAGATGGTTGGATGGCATCAACGACTCAATGGACATGAATTTGAGCAAACTCCAGTAGATAGTGAAGGACAGGAAAGCCTGGAGTGCTGCAGTCCGTGGGGTCGCAAAGAGTTAGACACAATTGAGTGACTGAGCACCAACAAAGTACTTAAATTCTATGTTCATCCCCTGACCTTTCTTCTGGTACTGTGATCCTCCTATCATTGCCTTTTCTGCCACTATCTTGACTGTGGCACTCTGCATTGGCTCTCTCATTTCTTTCCTCAGATAAAGACATGCTCTGTTTCATAAAAATAATCTTAATTTTGCTTTTCTCTCCACACTCTCTTTTTTTTTTTCACTTCCTCTTGCTACCTTCGGCATTTGATGACTTTTCTTCCCCACATTTTTGAGTGAGAACTATTTTATTATTCTTGGATAATCTTGCAGAATAGTATTTCATGCTACATGCCTGGGGGCATGTTCAATTAGCAATACTGGTGGTGCAGTAGTAAAGAATCTGCCTGCAGGAGACGCAAGATATAGGGTTCAGTTCCTGGGTTGGGAAAATGCCCTGGAGAAGGAAATGGCAACCCACTCCAGTATTCTCGCCTGGAAAATTCCATGGACAGAGGAACCTGGCGGGCAACAGCCCATGGGGTCACAAAGAAGTCAAGCATGAAAGAGAGTCTGAGCACAAACACACAAACAAAAGAAGCAAAGAAAAAAAATAATGAATTTGAAAATCAGGTATTTGTCTTTCAACGATTGAGGGGTTCATCAATGAGAAAGGGAGTAGAATAATTCTAGTTTAGAGCAGAGTTTATTAACCTTGTGTGTGTGTGTGTGTGTGTGTGTGTGTGTGTGTGTGTGTGTATCCTAGATCCCTTTGACAGACTAGGTAAGTCGATGAATGCCTTCTCAATATGATGTTTTTAAGTATGGCATATACTAATAGGATGAAAGAGGAAATTGTGTTAAATTATCAAAATATTGACAAATTTTTCTCTAATACTATAATGCATCTTGATTTATGCACTAACAAGATCTAGCAGGTCTAATATTTACCATACTTTGTTTTGAAATATTTACAACAATTCTAATGAGAAAATATCTGTGATTGTCATTAGTGACAAAGTTACACAAACTACTGTGGTTTGGTGACTGTATTCATAATGGAAGAAACAGCTATTTTTCAGTTAGAACTTAGTGAAAATATAGATGTAATGCTTTCCATACAAATTCATCAACTTCCCAAATTAGTGAACACCAGGTTAAAAATTACTATAATAAATGGTGGAATGTTGAGTTTCAAAGTGTTAGATTTAAGTTCATTGTAAATATATATATATGTGTGTGTGTGTGTGTGTGTGTGTGTGTGTGTGTGTGTGTGTGTGTGTATGGAAGGACTTTCTCAAGAAATAATAATCTACCTATAAATGAAAATATTCAGTTCGCTTCTGGATAACCAAATGTTGAAAATTTTGTAATTCTAATTTGTAATGCTAATTCATGTTAGTTAGCATCTTTTGAGTGCTTACTGGTTTTTAAACACTGAATTGGGAGCAATTTATGCTTTTAGTTCTTTTAATCTTTTTAACAGTTCTATGGGATTATCTCCACCCTATAGATAAGACAATTTAAGGATTTATTTGGGGATCTGGGGATTTACCAGAAGTTTGCTACAAGTAAGTGGTACAATGTGACCTCAAACTCAAATCTTGGGGACTCCAAAGCCCATGACTGAAGCTTATTTGGTGGTAGTTTTGGGGACTGATTGGAAAGGTGAGAGAATTGGCGATCTTTGAGAGTTCATCCTCTTCAACTGATAGACATTGGCAGAATGAAGACCCAAAGAAGTTAGGTGACTTATTCTGGGTGACACAATTTGCAGCAGAGTCAGAAATTGGACTCTGATGTCTTGTTTATAGGGGAACATGAGAAGCTTTTATTCTTTAACTTACCATCTGTTAGAAGCCAAACACATCTTAAAGAAGGTAATGGAAGATACTATGGTTTGGGATAGAGTATATGATCCTTTTCTACTTATTTTTGTTAATACAGTTATGTCTCAGAATGTCTTTACTAATTAGTTCACTCATTTTTAATGAAAACAAAGCTACTTGATATATCAAATAAGGAACTTTCCAGTACTGCAGCTTGTGCCTTTGATATGTTTATATTAAGAAAAAATTTCTCTTTAATAACTATGTCCTTATCAATTTTATTTCCCATGTAAGTGTCTCTTTGGCATATTGTGAATCTTAAAGTAAATGCATAATACATGAATTGATGAGTATAATTGGTTTGCTGGTTTCCGATTATTCTTACCAGAACCCCCCAGATAGCTGATTATTTATAATGAACTAATTCTATTTTTTCCACTGAGAGATAATTATAATTAAATTTATCATTTATTTATAATGAAGGAAGGAAATGCCTAAATTAATTCAAAATCCAACATGTAAATTCTTTCTGCAATAGGATGACATGTAAGTAACAAACAATTTAAAGACATTTCTTAAAAGCAGACATTAATCTTTAGAGCAGTTTTGGTTCACATCAAAATTGAGAGGAAGGCATAGAGATTTCCTATACATCTGTTGTCATATGAATATCAGAATCTGTGTGGGACATTTCTAAATGGCCACAGTTCATACAGAGGCTCCAAAATGTTTTTCAAAACAAAATGTTTTCAGTTGCAACACTTGAAAAATCTTGACCTCACATCTGTAATTTTTTGATGGAAAGACAAGGGCAGGCGTGTGCATTCAACCTGTGCATTGACTTAGGGCCCTACACTTGGGTGGGCGCTGTAAATGATGTTCATTTCAGTTCAGTTCAGTCGCTCAGTCGTGTCCGACTCTTTGCGACCCCATGAATCGCAGCACGCCAGGCCTCCCTGTGATGTAGCTGGTCCTAAATGAGGGATGCAAATCAAGTTACAGTAGTCAAATTACTGATTGGCTATGTAAATTAAACCTGAAAAGATAATGAGAACATAGAGAACATCTTGACCTTGTTAATAATGCTTTCTCTCATGCATTCAACATTTTTTGCTTCCTGTTTTCCACCTATAGAACTGTTTAGGTTCTATCACTGTGTAGTTTTTGGCCCTTTCTTTCTCCCTCCAGAGACTTAAAAAAAGACATTATGATTAAGCATATGCAATATCCAAAGATTCCCCAGCATCTTTTCCAAGCTGTCATATGAGCATTTACATATTGTTATATATAAAATATGTATTTTAAGTGAATTTTTGTACCTTTCTAAACTAAGAGTACATAATATAAAAATCTGCCATTTTCTTTTCAATTTAAGATAACTATTTATATTTCGCTTAATTACTGTTCAAATCACTGTAGCACAAATATTGATGACAGAATTAGAGTCTGCTTTTTAATGAAATGTCAGTCAATGGAATTAAATGGAACTTTGTTTTCCTCTTCTTATAAGAGAGTAGCTTAACTATAATTTACTTCAAAAAAGTATACTGTTTCCCAGAAAAAGGAAACCTTAAATTATTTTGTCCCACTCAGTTTTACAAAAATGCTTGAAAGCAAATTGACTTCCCTTTGACTTTGAATGTTCTGTTTGTATCATTGAGGTATAGTAAATTTCACCCTAGTAAATTAACAGGGATGAAAGATGATTGTGAGCTGTGAGATAAATACTGCCCATATGGGTAGCTTTCAAAGTAGCAACAGTGTGGATATTCCTTAAAAAACTAGAAATAGAACTGCCATATGACCCAGCAATCCCACTCCTGGGCATACACACCGAGGAAACTAGATCTGAAAGAGATACGTGCACCCCAGTGTTCATCGCAGCACTGTTTATAATTGCCAGGACATGGAAGCAACCTAGATGCCCATCAGCAGATGAATGGATAAGGAAACTATGGTACATATACACTATGGAATATTACTCAGCCATTAAAAAGAATTCATTTGAATCAGTTCTAATGAGATGGATGAAACTGGAGCCCATTATACAGAGTGAAGTAAGCCAGAAAGATAAACACCAGTACAGTATACTAACACATATATAGGGAATTTAAAAAGATGGTAACGACAATCCTATATGCAAAACAGAAAAAGAGACACAGATGTACAGAACAGACTTTGGGACTCTGTGGGAGAAGGCGAGGGTGGGATGATCTGAGAGAACAGCACTGAAACAAGTATACTATCAAGGGTGAAACAGATCACCAGCCCAGGTTGGATGCATGAGACACGTGCTCCGGGCTGGTACACAGGGAAGACCCAGAGGGATGGGATGGAGAGGGAGGCAGGAGGGGGGATAGGGGTGGGGAACACATGTAAATCCATGGCTGATTCATGTCAATGTATGGCAAAAACCACTACAATATTGTAAAGTAATTAGCCTCCAACTAATAAAAATAAATGAAAAAAAAGAAGAAAAGAAAACAAACAAACAAACAAACAACAACAACAACAAAAAAAACAAAGTAGCCAGCCTTAGTGTATCAGTTAGAGTAACTGATATTAACTGCTATAACAAATAAAACCCCAAATTCCAGTGGCTAAAACAATTGAAGTTTCTCTGTTATTCATGCAAAGTGAGTTGATATTTCTGGTTGGTGGACTGCCTTCTGCCTGGGCACTCAAGATATCTAAATTTCTGTCTATGAATCTCTGGCTTTCTTTTCCTCTTAGGCTTCAAATCTCTCTCCCATCACTAGATGAAGGGAAGCCAGAGAAGTTTTCTATGAGCAGCTCAGAAGTGGCATACATTGCTTCAACTCCTCTTATTTTCACACATTCATGCAGCAAAATGTGATCTAGGCATTAGCCCACAGAAGAAGAAATGAATTTTGCTGCCTCTTTGCCTCTCTGGTCAAATGACAATGTGCCATAACCAAATTAATTCCTTTCTATAATCCTTAAAAAAGTATGTTACCTCATAATTGTGTGCCTGTTTCTTTTGAGCAGTACTATTCAGTAGACTTCTTGACTGACCTATGCCAAGATCATTGTTGTTGACTCAGGATTATAGTTTTGGGTAAGTTATTCCAATCTCAGAGGCTTAATGTGTATTATTCCAGATCTTGTCTGATGGCCAGAAAATAAGTGGGATCTTTCCCAGTCTTACTAGTTGGATGTAGTCTCACTCTCCCTCTGTGTTCTCATAGTACCTCTTCCTTGGTGTCGTTTATAAAACTGTCTCCCAGTTTTCTTCTTTCATCTCTGGGTTCTCCTCCTATAGCTCCCCTTTAACTTCCATTAAATGTTGGGAGGTCCTCAAGCTTGATTGGAGATCCCCCCTTTTCTTACCCTGTACGTTCCATGCCTCTCACTTCAATGGCCACTTACATACCCAAAATTCACTAACTTATTTATTCAACCAGTTTACTCTCTGGAGATTCAGATCTATATATGCTACTGCCTTGTCAATATTTCTCATTAAGATCCCACTTTATATCCAACATATCCAAAATTAAAGACATGGTCTCTTCTCATTGCCTGTTTACTATTCCATATTTTCCTATGAGCTATGTTCATAGTTCCTCTGAACTTTGCAAATATAAATATCAATCTTCATCCAATTATTTATCTTCACCCTCTTCTTCATTACTACAAGCATTCTACCGCTAAGACCTATCAGAATTGTTGTTTTTGTTCAGTCACTAAATTGTGTCCAACTCTTTGTGATCCCATGAACTGCAGCCCACCAAGCTTCTGTGTCTTTCACTGTTTCCAGAAGTTTGCTCAATCTCACATCCATTAAGTCAGTGATGCCATCCAACTATCTCATTTTCTGTCATCCCCTTCTCCTCCTACCCTCAATCTTTCCCAGCATCAGGATCTTTTCCAATGAATCAGATCTTTGTATCTGGTGGCCAAAGTGTTGGAACTTCAGTTTCAGCATCACTCCTTCAAATGAATATTCAAGATTGATTTTATTTAGGGTTGACTGGTTTGATCTCCTTGCTGTCCAAGGGACTCTCAAGAGTCTTTTCCAGCACCACAATTTGAAAGCATCATTCTTTGGTGTTCAGCCTTCTTTATGGTCCAAATTTTACATCCATACATGACTTCTGGAAAAACCATAGCTTTGACTACATGGACCTTTGTTGGCAAAGTGATGTCTCTGCTTTTTAATATGCTGTCTAGGTTTGTCATATCTTTCCTTCCAAGGAGTAAGCATCTTTTAATCTCGTGGTTGCAGTTATCATTCACAGTGATTTTGGAGCCCAATAAAATAAAGTCTGTCACTGTTTCTACTTTTTATCCATCTATTTGCCATGAAGTGATGGGATCAGATGCCATGATCTTAGTTGTTTGAATGTTGAGTTTCAAGCCAGCTTTTTCACTCTCCTTTTTCACCATCATCAAGAGGCTTTCTAAGTTCTTCACTTTCTACCATTAGAGTGGTATCATCTACATATCTGAAGTTGTTAATATTTCCCCCAGCAGTTTTGATTCCAGCTTGTGCTTAATCCAGCCCAGCATTTCCACGAAGTACTCTGTGCATAAGTTAAATAAGCAGGGTGGCAATATACAGCTTTGATGTATGCCTTTCCCAATTTTGAACCATTCCATCATTCATGTCCGGTTCTAACTGTTCTTCTTGTCCTGAAAGAATACACAGAAGAACTATACAAAAAGGTTTTAGTGACCTGGAGAACCACGATGGTGTGTTCACTCATCTAGAGACAGACATCCTGGAGGGTGAAGTCAAGTGGGCCTTAGAAACCATTACTATGAACAAAGCTAGTGGAGGTAATGCAATTCCTGCAGAGCTAACTGCAGATTAACTGTTCTTCTTGTCCTGCAAACAGGTTTCTCAGGAGACAGATAAGGTGGTCTGGTATTTCCATCTCTTTAAGAATTTTCCACAGTTTGTTGTGATCATATGGTCAAAGGCTTTAGCGTAGTCATTGAAGCAGAAGTAGACGTTTTCTTGGAATTTGCCTGCTTTTTCTATGATCCAACAGATGCTTGCAGTTTCATCTCTGGTTCCTCTTCCTTTTCTAAATCCAGCTTGTACATCTGGACATTCTCAGTTCATGTACTGTTGAAGCCTAGCTTGAAGGATTTGGAGCATTACCTTGTTAGCACATGAAATGAGCACAGTTGTACGGCAGTTCTTTGGCATTGCCTTTCTTTGGGATTGAAATGAAAGCTTACCTTTCCCAGTTCTGTGGCCACTGCTGAGTTTTCCAAATTAGCTGACATAATGAATGCAGCACTCTTAATAACAACCTCTTTTAGGATTTTTAAGTAGCTCTGCAGGAATTGCATTACCTTCACTAGCTTTGTTTGTAGTAATGGTTTCTAAGGCCCGCTTGACTTCACACTCCAGGATGTCTGGCTCTAGATGAGTGACTGCACCATCATGGTTATCCAGGTCATTAAGACCTTTTCTGTATAGTTCTTCTGTGTATTCTTGCCACCTTGTCTTAATTGTTTCTGCTTCTGTTAGATCCTAGCCATTTCTGTCCTTTACTGTGCCCATGTTTGCATGACTCTCCAGTTACCTAATGAGTCCATCCTTCTCTCGTCATCTTTACCTGTGCCAGCCTATCTAAGCTCCCTCCCCATCTCCTCTGTTGTCCACATTTCAGTCAGTCATTGTTTTACAAATTCAACCGTATCAAGCATCATACACCCTTATCTTAAAGCCTGTTAATGGCTTCCCATTGTTCTGAAGAGTGTGGTCCTCCAGGTCCTCTTCAATCAGAATGACAGCTTGTATCTAGCCTTCTTTCTGCCTTGTCCTGATGCACTCTCTGGCTCATTCTTTGTGTTCCTTCTCCATTGATTTTCCACCCTTTTCCTCTCTCCTAGGAACACTTACTCCCATCTCTCTTTCCCCTTTACTTGATGAGCCCCTCCTCATCCTTCTCACCTTAGAAAATTCACTTCACTATAGAAGGCTTCTTTGAATTGCTAGACTAGGTCAGGACTCCCTACTTTATGCCATCATATCACCCTGTGTATTTCTTTCACTGTGATTAGATATTCTATCCATTTGTATTGATTAAATGGTTAATATTTCTTTTATTTACTGGAAAGTGTCTGTGTGCTCATCATTTCATTACCAGTACATAGAACAATGTCTATAGCCAAGAAACATTTTATTTCCAATGGCTAGCTCTTCTTTTCTGAATCCCAGCCTTATTCCATCATCTAGTAGAGACTTACTCTGCAATACATATTTATTTAATGGGATTAGATGTTAATGTTTAGCATTTAAATATATTCATTTGATTATATCCTTCACAAAATGGCTTTGTTGTTCCACTCTGTTTGACTCCTAATCAAAAGTTGAAGAGTACCATTTTGTTTCAGACCTGTAGGTTGCTATTTAAAAGCATGGTTTTTACTGATAGAGTCTGTCTTGAAGATATCAAGTTAATTTGTTCTTATTTCATTGTTTTAACCATCTATTTCTAAAGGAATAAGGATTAGGTAGGAGTAGTAAACACTCATATTAAATATTTGTATCACTCATCAAATATTTGCATAATTGTATACAATTATATTTATATAAAATAATTTCTATGTAATTTTGGCACTTAATGTTAAAAATAAGAAAAGTATTACAGAATAGAAGTAAAATCTTTTCTATCTTGTATTTAGGGTTGTTTTTTTTTTTTTTTTTGATGCCTATGACTTGCATTACTGACCTCAGGCTTAAATTTTATTTTATTTTTCAAAGATAGCTGAATTTGGGATAGTAAGTGGTAAACTTTTTGTGGCAAACCTCAGGGTGTCTATATGATCTGACAGATGCAATTCACTGAGTCAGATGTTGAATATGTATTACAATTTAAGCTATGCTTGATGTTTTATTAACTTGGGCACCTAATCTTCTGAAGTTGATGAGGGAAAATCATAATCAAAGGCCTCTTTAACTCAAAAGAACCATGTCTCCAATTATTTCCCTTTCTCAAACTGTTGCTTCTCTAAGGCTAGGATCTTTGAGATACTAAGTGAGAATTTTAACTCAAAATAGGAAAACAGAACAGCCATTATTTTCTCATTTAAGAGGACGGCCTTTGACATTCAATTTTAGTAGTTATTGTTTCCATAAATAAAATTTGTTTTACATATGGACACTGATGGGGAACCCAGGATAAGGAGAGCATTGACAAGAGTAAACTAGATGATTCATTAATTCAACAAACATACTTTGATTCTCATGATGTGCCAAAAATTCTTCTATGTATTGGAAATATATCAGTGTGCATAAATAGTTTCTGCTCTCAAAGAAGTTAAATTATCAAAGATAGATAAGAGACCAGATAGATGCAGCTCTATCTATATCTATATAATTATATATGTGCATGTACATATGTACATATAATTTTGTGTATATTTACATATACATATATACATGTATCTATCTATCTATCTCTATATATGAAGAGTTATCAGAGATCAGGTCAGATAGATTGTGTAGGACTGAATGGTCACTGTAGGGATCTGGCTTTTACTGTGAGTGAGACAAAAGACCATTGGGAGTTATTGAAATCAAAACTGGAATCACATTTTGCACTGTGTTGAGAATAGAAACTCGCGGTCAAAATGCAAAGACCAGTCAGGAGATAGATTCAGCTCCATAGAGGCAGAGATTGAGATAAATGTTTTATTATGGAAGTGCTCTTAGGCGAAGTATATTAAGAAGGACGAGGGAAGCAGGATGAGGCATGCAGAGAAGTTAAACAAAAATGTTTCATTTAAACCCAGTCTTCACCTAATCGAAACTAAAAGGTGATTGAAAAGGAGATCTCTGGAGTATGAATGCTGCCACAAAGTATTCCACATCAAGATAGGGGTCCAGTTTTCGTATCCATGTATCTGTAGATCACTGGACTTGCAAAGACAATTCCCCGGTGATGCGGCTATGAGCTGTTTAGTAATCAATGCTCACATTTGGAAAATGAGAGCACCTGCCCAGGAAAAGGGGTCTGGATAGAGTACTAGCAGTATCCATTTAGAAGAGAGATGCCTTATTCCACGTGGGGGAAAATAATGGCTTGGACTAGGGTGATGATTGTATTTTTAGTAAGAGAGAGAAGATCTAGATACATTTTAATAGTAGAATTGACAATATTTGCTGATAGTTGATGTCAGTTACCCGAAATAAATAAAGATATCTATACAAATCCTGATCTGATGAACTGTATGAGTCTTTATTTACTAAGATAGGAAAGGGGGAATCAGGATTTCCATGTTAAATCTGGTATATGCATTCAGATATATTAGTGGAATAGTCAGCTAGACAATTGGTTACGTGAGTCTATAGTTTAGGTCTGATTTACAAATAACATTTGAATTTCGATTATTTTAAAGTTAAGGAGTTACTATAGATAAACCAGAGAAGCCAATCCAATGTGTTGAGACTGGGGACCTGAGAAAGATGCAGGAAAGAATATTGAGAAGGAGCAGCTGGCAAGGCAGGAATACAACTTAGGATGAGAGGAGTTTTGGAGGTCAAGTGAAGACAGCATTTCAAAAAGGAAGGAGTGATTAATTGCTGAGCATTGCTTATACTTGAGTGGCAACTGGAGATTGACTGATGAATCTTACATTGAGAGAGTCTTGGGTGACCTAGACAAGGGCTGTTTGAGTGGAATGCTGAGGATGAAAGCATGATTGGAATGGATTCAAAAACAAGTGGAAAGAGAGGGAGTGAACGTCATGAGTCTGGACAACTCTTCTTAGGAGTTTTGCTCTAAAGAAGATAGAGAACTGAGGCAGGTGGTAATTGACACCTAGATGGGATTTATGTTGATGGGAATAATTCATAGAAGGGAAAATTAGTGATGCAAGAGAGGGTAATGACTGGAGAAATATTCTTGAGCAGATGAAAGAGGGAGGGATTTGATGCATAAAGGGAGGGTTGATAAATGTGATAGAGGAAGCAGAGGAAAATTATTTTCTATTTTGCTATTATTTTTTTCAGTGAAATAGTAATCAAATTGTCAACTGAAATGAGTACTGCGAAGAAACTGTTGAAAGCTTGCAGATAGTGTGAAATAATCATCTTTGGGTGTGAGAATGAATGAACTTGGAAAATGTAGTAAGACTTCTGGATAGCTCTGAGGGTTTCCCAGGTGGCCCTCGTAGTAAAGAATCTACCTGCCAATACCAGAGACCCAAAAGACAAGGGTGTGATCTCTAGGTAGGGAAGATCCCCTGGAGTAGGAAATGCCAAACCACTCCAGTATTCTTGCTGGGAAAATTCCATGGACAGAGGAGCCTGGTGGGCTATGATCCATGGGGTCACAAAGAGTTGAACACAGCTGAGCACACACACACACACACACACACACACACACACACACATTGAGGGCTTAAAGATTATAAGAGAGAATCTCAGAAAGTCCTGAGTGCTTAGAAAATTGAGGTTGGAGGGAAGCATTATATTAAAACAACCCCAAATTGTATGGAAAAAAATACCAATTTATCTATATCACATAATTAAATATTACATCCATTAGAATGTTTTAAAAAAGATGTTGGGGCCAATCAGACTCAATAATCTCATTATATGGTTCAGTGCAATGCTCAAAATTTTGATAAACAGATTACATCACTATGGGAATTTGAGAATCTGACCATTTGCTTTGGGATATTAAATGATAATGTTTTAATTTTATCTTTTAGTTATTAAAGTGAAGGAAAACAATGGGCTATTACTTTGTTGTGGGCACATTGCTTAACTTATTTGGAATGTTTTAAGACTTTTCCTTAGCCAAAATTTCTTCTGCAATAAAATTCAAATACTGATAGAGTGGCTTCAGAGAAAAACCAGAAATGTCACATGGTACTGGAAATCCATTTTTCCCCTGCCATTTAATATATTTATCTAAGAAAAATATGGGCTTCCTGGGTGGCTCTGTGGTAAAGAATCTGCCTGCCAAGCAGGAGACATGGGTTTGATCCCTAGGTCTGGAAAATACTCTGGAAGAGGAAATGGTACCCCACTCCAGTATTCTTGCCTGGGAAATCATTGATAGAGGAGCCTGGTGGGCTACAGTTCATGGGATTGCAAAAGAGTTAGATACAACCTAGCAATTAAACAACAACAACACCCTCTTACACTGTTGGTGGGAATGCAAACTAGTACAGCCGCTATGGAGAACAGTGTGGAGATTTCTTAAAAAACTGGAAATAGAACTGCCATATGACCCAGCAATACCACTCCTGGGCATACACACTGAGGAAACCAGATCTGAAAGAGACACGTGCACCCCAATGTTCATTGCAGCACTGTTTACAATAGCCAGGACATGGAAGCAACCTAGATGCCCATCAGCAGATGAATGGATAAAGAAGCTGTGGTACATATACACCATGGAATATTACTCAGCCGTTAAAAAGAATTCATTTGAACCAGTTCTAATGAGATGGATGAAACTGGAGCCCATTATACAGAGTGAAGTAAGCCAGAAAGATAAAGAACATTACAGCATACTAACACATATATATGGAATTTAGAAAGATGGTAACGACAACCCTATATGCAAAACAGAAAAAGAGACACAGATGTACAGAACAGACTTTTGAACTCTGTGGGAGAAGGTGAGGGTGGGATGTTGCGAAAGAACAGCATGTATATTATCTATGGTGAAACAGATCACCAGCCCAGGTGGGATGCATGAGACAAGTGCTCGGGCCTGGTGCACTGGGAAGACACAGAGGAATCGGGTGGAGAGGGAGGTGGGAGGGGGGATCGGGATGGGGAATACGTGTAAATCTATTGCTGATTCATGTCAATGTATGACAAAACCCACTGAAAAAATAAATAAATAAATTATTAAAAAAAACAAAAACAAAAAAACAACAACAAAGAAAAATATGAACAATCTCCTCATGTGTCTAATGCCCATTCCTTTTTTCTCTGTGGTCACTGAACATCAAGTGACAATTTTACACTGAGATAATTTTATGAATTGAAAATACTTTCTTTCTAATTAATACTTGTCAAGCACTTTCCAAGGCGCTTTAAATGCTTCCGACTCCTCGTCCCTCAAAAGTGGATGGAAGCAGTCACTAGACAATCCAACTAGTTTTGTGAAGTGTAGACATAGAACTTGCAGCTGACAGGGAGGAATACAGACCATAATGGCTAGTCAGGGCCATGATGCTCCCTGGGAAACCGGACAATATTATAAGCCAAGTCAGTTCTCCAAACCCAGCTGCCTCTCTGACACAAGACTGTCTGTCAGAGTGAAGACTCCAGCAGAGGTCCTCTCCATGTTTCCTCAGCAGAAGAGTGACTCAAGAGAGCAGCCAGGTCACCCACTATCCCACTGTCCACACCTCCTTTGGTTCTGAGGAGCAGCCCTTGTGTTGCTAGGCCCTTTGTGTAGAAGACTTGGCTCCTGGGCCCTGTCCTCCTGGAAAATGGGGAACCTTCCTTTGTGGATGCAAGTTTAATGTCTTCTATGGGCACCTGAAATTTATAGACGTTAACTCCTACCTGGAGTTACTTAGACATACCACCTCTCCTATTGGTGCATTAAATATGATCAGTTCTGTTTTAATGCTTGTTTTGAAAACATGAATTTATCCCAATGAGATGAACATGTTAGGGAGCAATTTTGACAAACAGTTGAAAATGAGAGTAAGTCCTTTTAATGGCTCTGTACTATGTATCACCACTGGGATACATAATAGTGTTATTTTCTCTAAGAAGATTGAGGAGTTTCTGGGCTCATATATTATTCTTTTATACCCAGAAATAATGCTTGTCATAATTAATTAAATGCCAAGTCCAGTAAGCCATATAGCTACTAAACTTTGAGTCTGCCTAAAGGTCCTGTTTTTAACTTCTGTCTCAAAGTTTCTCATATTCTCTTTCTTTACATCTTTTTCTCAGAGTGAGATCACACAAATCTGTGGCATTGAGTCCCATTTATATACTGATAACATCCAAATCTCTCTGTATATGACCAAAGGGCAAACTTTTCCCAAGTCACAGATTTTGATTTACATCCTAAGATATCCTAAGTATTTCAAACTTCTTAGATATAAAATCAAGTTTAATATTTCTCCTACTCACTGATACTTTTGCATGTGTCTTTGTATAAATATATCACATATACTTGTATGTGTTAGTAAGGTCCTATATACTTTATCTGTATTAACTCATTAATTCCACCAAATAACCTAATGAGGTAAGTCCTTTATTTTGCCCATATTACAAATGAAGAAACTGATACAAAGAGATTAAGTAAATTGTTTAGGGTCAGTCAAGAAGCTGGAATTTGAATCCACATAATCTAGACCCAGAGGACATCCTAATTCCAAACTTCAAACAATCCAACAGTATAAAAGCCTGTAAGGATTATTTTAATTCTTTATTTGAACATCACTTAAGCAAGTATTAACACATGCACCAGTGGAAAGTTTTTCAGGCTTTGGTTACAAAGCATCCTTTTAAGATCATTTTGTTTATAGCTACTTACTGCTTTTTGTGAATTCGTGAATCTGTTATTATTTCTGTGGTTGCCAACAATGGAAATGATTATGTTTCCAATATGAACATCAACCAGTGCTTCTAAATCACAGATAAAATGTAAACATAAGATTTGTGTCACAAAGTAACTGATGATAAAGCTGGAATGGTAGATTGAGAGTCAAGACTGTGGAATATTTTAAATGACAGATTGATGGGGATAGGGGGCTTTATTTTCCCTCTGGTAGCAATGAAAAATGTTCAGCAATGAAAGACTGATGTGAGGGTCAGTCATGTTTTAGGAAGAACCAGTTGGCCGTGTGCTGGCACTTTATGAACGTTAAGGCATGTACAGACTATGAGTCTCTCCCCTCTCATCTGATGCTATGGTTCTCCACCTTTAGTATATATCAGAATCTTTGGGGAAAGCATGTTATAATATCCTGGGGTTGCTTCCCATTGGGACCACACACCCTGAGAATTTGTTTGAGTAGAAATGCATTTAAAATTCAGAAAACTGCACTTTAATAGATACCCCACTGAAAGAATATGGTGCAGTTGATTTAAAAAACACTGCTTTTTATGGCTCTGGGATTAACTCAAATGTTGGTAAAGTAGCCCAAACTAAGGTGGTGGGAAAGTAAGAGGTGGGGTTTCAATTCAGAATAGCTATTTGAGCTACTTTACTCTCTCTCTCCCAGTTGTTCGCTGAACATACACCCAAACATACAATCTGCATCCACCCTGAAAAATGAGAAAGATTTCTATGCAGAGGTCAAAAGTGTGACATCTGTGCCACACATATAGTGCAGATTAAGGAAAGCAACCATCAGCTTGGAATTCCAAGCACAAATGCAAGTCTTTGAGGGAGGTAAATGCATGAAACTCCATGGAAGAACCCCTCACCAAATTTTAAAGGGTGAAGACAGAGGGACTCAAACAAGGGCTGGCCATATGACCATCAGCATAAATAAACATTAACCTTAACAAAGTCTAAAGGAACCAGAGGTCAACAGAGAAGTCTCCTATGGGTGTGGATTGATTGTGTCTTTTGCAGTGATTAATTCAGGATAGGATTGTTTAAAGCAAGAAAAGATAAGAGGGTTGATGACAAAAACTTGTTTAGTTTATGTCCACTTCAGGAAATAGGGAAGAAGCAGTTCAGCAGAGTTGGTAAGAAACTGGACAGCTATCCAGTGAGCTTGAAGAAAAGAAATCCGGACTTTCCAGAGAGTGGTTAAATTGTTGCAGGACATAGAAAGGTCAAATAAAAGGTAGGTTGAGAATAGGTCAATTGATTGGCAATTTGGTGTTCATGGACATCTCTGTGATGTTCAGTAGGATGGTGCAAGCACAAGTCAAATTGGGAGATTGAAGAAGTGAACAGGGAATGAAGAAATGGTCATCAAGGGTTAACTAGGATCTCTCTGTGTTGTTTTTTTTTTTCCCCTGTGAATTTGTTATCAAAAGGGAGGAAAAGAGGGTTGATAGCTGCAGGGGTAACCAGAGAATGAATATCTTTATGGGCCTGAGTCCTCTCTTCATATCTAGGAAGAAGAGGGAAGGAGTCAGAGAAGTAAATAAGACAATATTCAAGATGCCAGAGAGCAATGTAATGATTGAGGATGGAGCTTCTGTTGTGGGGTCAGGGTCTCATTGAGACTTGTATAAATTTATTCTAGGGCAATGAGGTAGGATATTTCATTCATATTTTATTATAATCAATCTTCCAAAAAATGAATGTAAAGACATTAAGATAATAGTTTCATGTTTTCAGTTTATAGTTGAATAAAGATTGATTTATAAAATGATGATATGTTGTTTTTGAGATGGTAGGTTAAAGATCAGGAAGTGAAAAAAGTGATGGGCTGAATTTAAAGAGAATGTTTTCAGTGCCCGCTTTGCAGGTAAGTAGTAATCTGGAATTCATCCAGTCTCTACAGATATTCAAAGAGAAAGATCAGCTAGTAGGACTTGTGGAAAAAACTGGACTGGTAAAACTTAACTTAAAAACTGAAAAAACTTAACTTAAAAGTTAAGAGGAGAAAAGGAAAGAATAATTAATTGGTCTTATAGAAATTGCCATTCTTAGAAAGATCTTTCCTTCATTGGGGGGAAAAATGTTAGTTTCAGCTCAGATTGCCATAACGAAATGCTGTAGATGAGATAGTTTGAAAACAGAAATCCCTTTTTCACAGTTCCTGAGACCTACAGTTTGACATTAGGATCCAGCGTGGTCAGGTTCTGATAACTCTCTTCCTGGGTTCCACCTTTTCACTGTATCCTAACATGGCAGAGAAAAAGGGAGCTCAGATTCTTCTTTTTATGAGGACCCTGATCCCAATATGGGAGCACCCTCTTCTGACTTCGTCTAAACTTAATTATTTCCCAAAGACTTCAGCGCCAAATATCATTGCATTGGGTGTTAGTACTTCAACATGAATTTTGGAAGGACATTAATTTTCCATATGTAACAGTTACTCTTTTTAAATTTAATTCTGTTTGATGACATATGGAAAAGGTTTTTCTTTTTAATTAAAATAGTCAGTTTATAATATTAGCTTAATTTCAGTTGTATGGCATATTCAGTATTTTTATAGATTATACTCCATTAAAAGTTATCACAAAATAATGGCTATAATTCCCTGTACTGTACCATATATCCTTGTTGCTTTATCTGTTTTATACATAGTAGTTTATATTTTTAATTTCATACCCCTATCTCAATCCTCTCCCTTTCCCTTTTTCTACTGGTAACTGCTACTTTGTCTTCCATATCTATAAAACTGTTTCTGTTTTTGCTATATACATTTGTTTGCTTTATTTTTAGAGTTCACATTTTAAGTATTATATAACATTTGTCTTTTTCTTTCTGACTTATTTCATGAAGCATAATATTCTCTTCCTACATCCATAATACTGGAGATGGCAAAATTTCATTCTTTTTTATGGCTGAGTAGTATATCAGTGTGTGTGTGTGTGTGTGTGTGTGTGTGTGTGTGTGTGGTGGGGGGGGCATCGTCTTTATACATTTGTCTGTTGAACACTTTGGTCACTCCCATATCCTGGCTATTGTAAATGATGCTATTATGAACATTGGGTTGCATGTATATTTTTGAATTCATTTTATTCTGGATATATACCCAGCAGTGGAATTGCTGGATTATTTGGTAATTCTATTTTCAGTTTCTTGAGTAACTTCCATAGTGACTGTATCAATTTATTTTCCCACCAACAGTATCCAAGGGCTTTCTTTTCTCCACATCCTCAACAACAGTGGTTATTTGACCTTTTAAAGATAGCCATATTGACAGGTGTGAAGTGATATCTCATTTTGGTTTTGATTTGCATGTTTCTAATAATTATCATCATTGAACACTTTTTTAATGATCCTGTTAGCCATCTCTATGTCTTCTTTGGAAAAATATATCTTCAGGTCTTCTGCCTGTTTTTTTTTTTGTTGTTGTTGTTTTTGTTTGATATTGAGTTGTATGAACTATTTATGTATTTTGGATATTAATCCTTTGTCTCATATCATTTTCTCCCATTTAATAAGTTGTTTTTCATTGTGGTGATTTTTTTTTTTTTTGGCTATTCAATAGCTTTTAAGTTTATTTAGGCTCCATTTGTTTATTTTTGCCTTTGTTTCTTTTACATTAGAAGAAAAGTCAAAAAAACATTGTTATGATTTATGTCAAAGAGTGTGCTATGTTCTCTTCAAGGAGTTTTATGTTTTCTAGTCTTACATTAAGGTCTTTAATTCATTTTGAGTTAATTTTAGTATGTGATGTGAGGGAATGTTCTAATCTTGTTGTTTTACATGTAGCTGTCCGATTTTCCCAGTGCCAATTTTTGAAGAGATGTCTTTTCCTCTCTGATCGTTATTATTTACTTCCTTTAGCTAATTTTGGGCTTTGTTCTTCTTTTCTTAATTCCTTTAGGTGGTAAGGTTAGATTGTTTATTTGAGATTTTTCTTAAGGAAGACCTGTATCACTATAAACTTCCATTTGAAAGCTACTTTTGTTGTATCACACAGAATTTGTTGAGTTGTGCTTCTATTTTCATTTCGCTTAAGGTATTTTCTGATTTTCTCTTTGATTTCTTCATGATCCATTTTGTTTTAGTACTATATTGTTTAGTCTCCACATTTGTTATTTTCCTATTTTTCTTTCTGTAATTGATTTCTAGTTTCATATTGTTGTGCTTGGAAAAATGGTGTGTTTGATTTCTGTCCTCTTGCACTTGTTGAAACTTGTTTTATGGCCTAGTATATGATATATTCTGGAGAACAATCCATGTGCACTTGAAAAAATGTGTATTCTGTTGTTTGGGATGTAATGTCCAGTGTATCTCTATTAAGTCTAACTGATCTATTGTCATTTAAGACTATTGTTTCCCTATTGATTTTTTGTCTGAATGATCTGTTAATGATGTAAGTGTTGTGTTAAATTCTCCTACTTTTATTGTATTATTTTTGGTTTTTCCCTTTAAATATGTTAGTATTTGCTTTATATATTTAGGTGCTCTATGTTGGGTGCATATATGTTATGAGTGTAATAATCTCTTCTTATAATGATCCCATTATCATAATATAATGCCCTTCTTTTACCTTGTTTTTACCCTTCTTTTACTGTTATTAAATTTGTTTTAAAGTCCATTTGTCTGATATAAGTATTGCTATCCCGACTTTTTTGTAATTCTGTTTACATGAAATATCTTTTTCCATCCCCTCACTTTCAGTCTACTTGTCCTTTTAGCCTTGAAATGAGTCTCTTGTAGGCAGCATGTATGGTCTTGTTACCTCTATCCGATCAGATACCCTGTGTCTTTTTTTTTTTTTTTTTTTTTACCCTGTGTCTTTTGATAGGAGTATTTAGTCCATTGATGTCTTTAGTAATTATTGATAGGTATGCACTTATTTCCATATCATTACTTGTTTTTGTATTGTTTTTCTAGTTCTCTGTTTATTTTCCTTTCATTTATGTCATTATGGTTTGATAAATTTCTTTAGTAGTATGATTATTTTCTTTCTTTTTAGCTTTTGTATATATGTCTTTGATTTGTTGCTACCAAGGGATTGACCTAGAATTGTATCTACTTATTTTAAACTGGTAATAATTTAATTTTAAACACATTCTACAAGATGTACGTTTTCACTCCTCTCCCCCATATTTTGTATTTTTGACGTCATATTTTGCATTTTCTTATTTATCTATTGTTTATTGTACTTACATGTGCTTTTACCATTTTTTGTTTTTCAGTCTTCATATCGGGTTATTTAAGTAGTTGCTCCTCAATTATTAATCGTTATACTTGCCTTTTTTAGTGGGCTTTTCCCTTTCCTATAGATTTTTCTTTTCCACTTAGATAAAACCCTTTAACATTTCTTTTAGAGCAGGCTTGCTGTTGTTGTTCAGTTGCGAAGTCATATCCGACTCTTTATGACCCTATGAATTGCAGCATGTCAGGCTTCCCTGTCCTTCACTATCTCCTGGAGTTTATTCTAGCTTATGTCCAGTGAGTCAGTGATGCCATCTAACCATCTCATCCTCTGTTGCCCCCTTCTCCTTTCATAAACTCTTTTGAGTCTTTTTTTGACTGAGAAGGTCATTTTCTGTCCTTCAATACTAAATGATAATCTTGCTCAGAAGAATACCTTAGGTTGCAGGTTTTTGCCTTTCAACACATTGAATATTTCATGCCACTCCTTTCTGGCCTGCAAAGTTTCTTCAATAACTAGCCAATAACTTATGAAAATTGCCTTGTACATGATTCTTTGTTTTTCTCTTGATAACTTATAGAATTCTCTCCTTAACATTTAACATTTTATATTTGGTATGTCTTGATGTGATCTATTAGGATTCATACTGTTAGCATCCTTTATAAAGATACAACTCATTAGAAAAGACCCTGATGCTGGGAAAGATTGAAAGCAGGAGGAGGACAGAGGATGAGATGGTTGGATGGCATTGCCAACTCAATGGACATGAGTTTGAACAAGCTCCAGGAGATGGTGAGGGTTGGGGACTGTGTGCTGCAGTCCACAGGGTCTCAGAGAGTCAGACGCAACTGAGTGACTGAACAACAACAAAAAGAAATCCTGTCTTGGCCTTCTTTTCCCTGCCTCTGGGGCAAACTGACACACAGGTGCTTCTCATGAACACAATCAAAGGCTTTCATAGCCCCCTGCTAGTCCCTCCAGCTAGCCATGTCTCCTGTGTAGAACCCCAGGACTGAGGCATCTAATCTGTGGCTCTTAATGCTCACTCCCCAGGATCTCCAACCATGTATTTGCCCTTCTCCTCTGAGTCTCCACTCAGGGGCACCGGTCCTCATCTGGTTGTTTTTCTTTTCTTCCTACTCAATATCATGTGAATCTTTCTTACAGCCTTGATTGTATAGCAGTCCTGTCAGGTTCCAGTTAGTTTTCATTGACAACTGTCCCACATGAGATGTATTTTGACCAGTTCATGTGGCAGGTGAGTTCCATAACCTCATACTCTGCTACCTCTATTGATTTCCCCCATAACATTACTCTTAAATAATTCAATACTAAAACAAAACATAATATTAAGGTTACTTTAAAATTGTATCAGTGCTGAATTATAATTATTCTAAATTATTTATGAACACAGGTAAAGGCTGGAAGAAAATGTGGTTGTTTTGTTAGGACTATGCAATTTTGAGTAACGTCAAATTATTTTTCTACTTCAACTATAAGAATTTTTGTGGAAGAACTCTTTAAATTATAGCCAGCCTTAGTTCACACTTGTAGAAAGTTAGATATTTTATTCAGGGCTCTTGATTTCAGATAGTTTGATTGAGTAGCAAAGGGATTAGCAAAAATACTGCTTGCATTAACCATTCTGGTAGGATGCTATGCTCATTGACATGATAGATGCAAACTGCTGTTCACTCAATTATAATATACAAAGATATTTTTGCATTCCAGATGTCATTTCCTGTGGGCACTGAGTTTGCAGTTTCCAAAGTATAAGAATTTAATTTTTTCCTGTTCTAATTTTTGATACCTTTAAGGTCCTTGATTTTCTTTCATTTAGCAATAGCAACCAACTTTTCTTATAAAGAAATATCCCATTAACCCAATTATTTACCCACAAATAATTAACCCAATTATAGATAACCCAATTATAGATAATATAGGTCTGCACTGTTTGATATTTATAAAACTGACAGAGTTTTAAATATATGTTTTCCTCACTTCTCTCTATCCAGAATAATATGTGGGTCAAATTCCTTTATGAGTGACTTTAGAAAAAGTTGGGAGCCTTCCAAAGGATTATATTATGCTGATGGCATTGTGTGATGTTTAGGAATAGCAGTAGGCATGGGGAGATTTTCTTCATTAACATCTTTTAGAAGCTCATAATTAAATGCATAGAATTTTTATATACTTTGCTGTGCCTATAGAACTCTCAGCCTCAACCTTTTGTCTGTGGACAAAAGTCCGTGTACAACGCAAACTGGGTTGGACACTGATGATTATGGCTGCTGCACCCTTAAGAGATACGGTGGTGTTGTTGTTCAGTCGCTCAGTTGTGTCAAACTCTTTGAGACCCCATGGCCTTTCCCCCAGGAAAGCACACCAGGCTTTCCTGTCCTTCACCATCTCCTGGAGTTTACTCAAACTCAAGTCCATTCAGTTGGTGATGCCATCCAACCATCTCATCCTCTGATGTCCCCTTCTCCTTCTACCTCCAATCCTTCCAGCATCAGGGTCTTTTGAAGTGAGTGGCTCTTTGCATCAGGTGGCCAAAATTTTGGAGCCTCAGCTTCAGCATCCATCCTTCCAATGAGTATTCAGGACTGATTTCCTTTAGAATTGAATGGTTTGATCTCCTTGCTGTCCAAGAAACTCTCGAGTCTTCCCCAACACCACAGTTCAAAACCATCACTTCTTTGGTGCTCAGCCTTTTTTATGGTCCAGCTCTCACATCTGTACGTGACTACTGGAAAAGCCATAGCTTTTACCATACATACCTCTGTAGGCAACGTAATTCTCTGCTTTTTAATACACTCTCTAGGTTTGTCATCACTTTTCTTTCAAGGTGGGGGGGGGTGGGCAAGTGTCTTTTAATTTCATGTCTGCAGTCATCTCCCAAAATCTTGGGCTCTTGATTTTGGAGCCCAAGAAAATAAAGTCTGACACTATTTCTATTGTTTCCCCATCTATTTGCCATGAAGTGATCGGACTGGACGCCATTATCTTCATTTTTTGAATATTGAATTTTAAGCCAGCTTTTCACTCTTTGTTCAACTTCATCAAGAGTCTCTTTAGTTCCTCTTCACTTTCTTCCATAAACGTGGTGTCATCTGCGTATCTGAGGTTATTGATATTCCTCCCAGCAATCTTGATTCCACCTTGTGCTTCATCCAGTCTGGCATTTCACATGATGTACTCTGCATAGAAGTTAAATAAGCAGGGTGATAATATACAGCCTTGATGTACTCCTTTCCTAATTTGGAACCAGTCTATTGTTCCATTACTCATTCTAACTGTTGCTTCTTGACCTGCATAAAGGTTTTTGCAGAAGGCAGGTAAGATGGCCTGGTATTCCAGTCTCTTTAGGAATTTTACACAGTTTGTTGTGATCTGCACAGTCAATGAAGCAGAAGTAGATTTTTTTTTTTTGGAATTTTTTAGCTTTTTCTGTGACCTGATGAATGTTACCAATTTGATCTCTGGTTTCTCTGCCTTTTCTAAATCCAGCCTGTATATCAGGAAGTTTTCATTTCACATACTCTTGAAGCATAGCTTGAAGGATTTTGAGCATTACTTTGCTAGAATGTGAAATTAGTGCAATTTGTGGTAGTTTGAGCATTCTTTGGCATTGCCCTTCTTTGATATTGGAATGAAAACTGACCTTTTCCAGTCATGTGGCCACTGCTGAGTTTTCCAAATTTGGTGGCATTTTGAATGCAGCACTTTAGCAGCAGCATCTTTTAGGATTTGATATAGCTCAACTGGAAGTCCATCACCTCCACCAGCTTTGTTTATAGTAATGCTTCCTAACGGCCACTTGACTTCATACTCCAGGATGTCTGGCTCTAGGTGAGTGATCACACCTAAAGGTTATCTGGGTCATTAAGATCTTTTTTTGGACATAGAGACTGGGGGTTATATGTTATTCTTCAACCTCCACCTATAACTCATCACTTGTCCTTTTAGAGGCCTGCATTATGACACTTAGCCAGAGACTGTGATGTGAAGAAGATTTATTCGGGAGATAAAGCTATATAGACCAAGAATTATGACAGGTGCTATCCTCTAATAGTCTTGTCTTTTATTCATAAATATGTTATTTACTACAAAAAATAACCTCCAATTTAAATCTTTTATACTGGACTGTGATTATAGAGGTGAGCCCATTGATATTTGGACTATCACCCTCTCTGCCATTAGCATCACTTTTCCAGTAAAGTAATCAATAATTCATTTATTTATAATGATCAATATAAATTATTTATAATGGTCAATAATTCATTTATTTCATGTTAGAAGAAACATTAACCTTTATAAAAGTACTGACTATAGTGATGTTGTTACTATAATATAATGGAATTATGTGAATCTGTTGCCCTTGTTTCTAGATCTTTTGTGATTAAAAACCTTAAGATCTGGAAATATGAAGACAAAATATATAAGTAATATTTTGCCAGGAATTTGAATTACAATGAACTGGTTCTCTGATTAGGGTAGATTTTATTTAAGTTGTATAAGTTCAGGATCCTCACTGAGAAATAGAGGTAATATGTCATAGGGTTTTATTGTGAATTATACAAGATATAAATGTCAAGGTCTTTGTTCTGTATTAGGTAGATAGTAAGTGTTCAAAATATTAACTTTTAATATTCATTATCATTTTTGCTATCTCCAACACATTTTTGCATAGTCAATTGTAATTGAATTTAATCCTTCATTCATGAGTAGCACCACTGAGGATGCTTCTGTGCCTGATTTACTCAGAGACTCCCTCTTAGTAAAGAGGGAATATTGATGGTTACTCTGACTATGACGGTGACTCCTAACCATTCCCTTATTGCCTACCAAGTTCCCTCCCTTCCTCCTTATTTCCCCCTCTCCCTTCCTTCCTTCCTCAGTTTAATTATATATCCATATATATAAATATATATGTATAGATGCACATGTATAGAGAGATATAGGTATAATACCTTTATCAGTCTCAAATATGGATTATAAAAGTGATAACTATATTGTATTCCTTACTATGTGTTGTAGACAGTATATGTATATGGGTCTTGTTTTTGTATCCATTCAGCCAATCTGTGCCTTTTGGTTGGAGCACTTAATCCATTTACATTTAGGGTAATTGTAAATGTGTATGTTCATATTACCATTTTCTTAATTGTTTTGGGTTTGTTTTTGTAGGTCTTTTTCTTCTCTTGTGTTTCCCTGCTAGAGAAGTTCCTTTAGCATTTGTTGTAAAGCTGATTTTGTGGTGCTATATTCTCTTAGCTTTTACTTGTCTGTAAAGCTTTTGGTTTCTCTGTAAAAACTGAATGACATCTTTGCTGGGTGGAGTAATCTTGGTTGTAGTTTTTTCTGTTTTATCACTTTAAATATGTCCTGCCACTCCTTTCTAGTTGCCGAGTTTCTGCTGAAAGATCAGCTGATGACCTTATGGAGATTCCCTTGTAGGCTTTTTGTTGATTTTCCCTTGCTACTTTTAATATTCTTTTCTTTGTGTTTAGTTTTTGTTAGTTTGACTAAAATATATTTTTGTGTGTCTCCCTTGGGTTTATTCTACATGGGAGTCTCCATAGTTCCTTGACTTGATTGACTATTTCCTTTCCCATCTAAGGGAAGTTTTCAACTATAATCTCTTTAGGTATTTTCTCAGACCCTTTCTCTTTCTTTTCTTCTTTTGGGACCCCTATAATTCAAATCTTAGTGTGTTTAATGTTGTCCTGGAAGTCTGTAAGACTGTCTTCATTTCTTTTCATTCCTTCTTCTTTGTTCTGCTCCATGGAAGTTATTTTCACCATTCTATCTTCCAGCTTGCTTATCTGTTCTGTTTCAATTATTCTGCCTTTGATTCCTTCTAGTGTGTTTTTCATTTCAGATATTGTGTTGTTCAACACTGATTGTTATTCAGTTCTTCTAGGTCCTTGTTAAACATTTTTTTTGTATCTTCTTAATCTGTGCCTGCATTCTTTTTCTGACATCTTGGATCATCTGTATTATCCTTTCTCTGAATTCTTTTTAGTCTTATTGCCTGTTTCCTCTTCATTTACTTGGTCTTGTGGGTTTTTAACTTGCTACTTCTTCTGCAACATATTTCTCTATCATCTTATTTTGTCTAACTGTGTTTGTGGTCTCCTTTCCACAGGCTGCAGAGTTGTAGTTCTTTTGTCTGCCCCCTGGTGGGTGAGTTTAGTTCAGGGGCTTGTGTAGGCTTCCTAGTTGGAAGAACTGGTTCCAGTGCTCTGGTGAGTGGAGTTGGGTCTTGTCCCCCTTTTGGGCAGGGCTACACGAGGTGGTGAGTTTTGAGGTGTCTGTGAGATTAGTATGACTTTAGGCAGCCTGTCTGCTGACAGGTGGGGCATGTCCCTGTCTTGCTGATTGTTTGGCAAGAGGTGTCCAGCCCTGGAGCCTGCAGACAGATGGGTGGAGCTGGGTCTTGGTGTTGAGACAGCTATTCACTCAGATTAGGGAGGGGCTTGGCAGCCACAGCTGTGTTGCATGCAGACTGCCTGTGGTGGTGCAGGCCAGCAGGCCATTGCAACAGACTAGGGTGTGTTTGTGCCAGTGGGAGTCCCTTCTTACTGTTTCTAATCCACTATGATAATTCTGTTATTTCAGTCTGATTTTAACAAGCAAACTAATGACAGATGTGTTTCTTTGCAGCCTAGTGAGATTTTATCTTCATCAAAGCAAAGTGCTTTGGGGCAACACAGGGGATCAGCTTATGGAATTAATCTTTTTTTCTTCAGTGCACTCCATCCACCAGATTCAGTAATTGTGTTCTCTGGTTCATACTCAGCATAACATTTTGACCTCCAGATCTGAAGCAACATATTTTCTAAGAGATATCGATTGCGTTTCTTGAAATTCTACGGGGCCAAGAAAATTGAGGATGTCTTTGTTATGCATATGGGTAATCTAAATCATATAGTCTAAGCCATTAAAATGTTAAAATGTACTTAATGGTCAGTTACAGATCAGAGAATTTTTAAAATGTGCTTTATATTTTCTAAGCACCAACAGGTTTCTTACATTTAAAGCAATTGCTATACCACATCACTTATATTTTTAAAAAAAAACTAAGCTTCTAACTTATAAAAATAAATTCATGGCTATAATCTACAAAAATTATCAATTAATGCCTACTGTGAACTTCTATTGTGTACTGAGTCTATGACATTCTACTAGTTATTGAGGATGTGGGATTCACCGGGCCAAATTGTGCTTCAAGTCCATTATTCTCATAGATTAAACACTCCTTGTATCATAGCTTCAGATGTATGAATTCACTTTAATAGATATTTATCAAACATCTTCCATGTATGAGGCACTGTTGTTGATATTGAGCAAGGAGAACAGTCTAAATGTTTCTACAGTCCAGTAAATATCACTATGTTACAGTCAGTCTTTGGACAGTCAGAGTTATCCTTGGAGTTTAAATAACTACATGGAGGATTTATTGGAGCTCTAAGGCTTCACCAATAGACAGGGAAGTTGTAGATGAGGTTATATAGTCAAAGGAGAATTTAGTTGTTGTTTAATACTGTGAGTACATTTAAATGCTTATGGAAAAATGTCAACTTAGAAGGAGAGGTTGAAGACATAGGAGAGAATGAAGAACAGACAATTATGGCAGAATCTCTGGGTAGGCAGGAGTAAATGGAACCTAGAGAACAGATTTAGGGCCTGGCCTTGGATCAGTGAAGTGATGTCTCTTTCGCTGTCTTGGAGAGAAGGTAGAGGCTCAGGGAGGCTCTTGCCATGTGTGCCCCAAGAGAACTGAATCCACAGTGAGCAGCAGTGGTATTATGAAGGGAGGCCTGTCTGGAAATGTCCAGCACCTGTGCCTCTGCCTGACCCCTAGGTGAGGTGCTTCCATGATTCCTTCATAAGGAGCAGCATTAAGACTTTAAAGTGATTGGAATGAAATATCTGGGACTAGATGGGAGAAGGTATATCTGAAAGTTTCTTGAGGGTAGAGGCTATCTTATGTTCATCTTTGTTATCTTTTTCTACCCATCCCAGTCTTGAGTATTGTTGGTAATAAATAAGTTTACGATATTCGTTGTGTTCAAAAGGCATGGAAACATAGTTTGTTAAGAGAGATGATGATATGAAATAGTGATAATCAAAACTTGACTCTTCTGCTTAGGACAGGCTTTTAATTTAGTTGGTACCCAGTTACAGTATTTAATGTGTAATTTGGAAGCACCAAAAGCCCTGATGGTTGGAGCATATAATGTGTATTTTTGTAGAAGTTTACAAATACATGACTGAACTTTTTCATAGACCAATTCAAATTAAGTTCATAGAAAATCTCCCTTCAGATGAAGTTGATTTATGTCTCATCTTTTTGGATCTGATGGTCTACTTCCTATCACCCTAAAGAAGTTCACAGATGACTCCGGGAAAATAGAAGCAGGAAACTTATGGATCTGTCCTACTCTGGAGATTTGAGATGGAAGTATAAAGCAAAGGGGGAAAGAAGTCACCCTCGTTCACTTCCTAGCTTGAAGAATTCAGAGCCACGCTTCTCTGTGTTCTCAGATCATAGCTGGATTTTAAGAATTCTCACTTGACTCATTCTCTGAAGTGGTTATAAGTACCCTTCCTCAGAGTACGGTTTTGTGAAAGAACCCTAATCAGTTGGTCTTAGGACAAGACCAAAGTAATCTTTTTTATTTACTTCTTAACTGTAAGCTTAGTGTTAAGTTTGCCCTGAAGTATAGTTTTCAAAATATTAGATCACGAATATGCTATTTTGACTAAGTAAAAACAACAGTAATGGGGCTCACTCAAAAGTTGTGACTGGAAGTTCACATAGTCCTTATATCAGGACAAGCAAGCTACATAATAACAAATCAGATGAAATACTGTTCATTATATTTTTTCATAAATTTGGGTAAACATAATTCCACAGAGTTCAATATAGTACTGATTACTCCATGGAGGAGATGTCAAATATAAGAAGATCAATGCTTATTATTGGTTATAATGTCTGAAATTTAGCATATAAGTATTTATTTTTATTAATTAGCAATGTTTCAGAATAGAAATAGAAACACTCTTTGGACAGGCTCCTTATTTCAATAATATTAATCAGTATTGATATAAAAATCTATAGAAATTCATTGACTACCCACCTCTTCCATTAGCCAAGTTCTCTTTGAGGCAGCTGAATTGTTCAGAGGTTTAACCAGGTTCACTCGGATACCCCTTGCAAAATGTGAAGAAATTGACTATGGGATCACGATTTCTCATGTCTTAGATTTTCTTTGAAGACACACATTCGATATAGATGTCATACAACCAAAATAAGGTTAAAATGTTTTGTAATCAATTGCTAAATTAGCACTTAAAAATTAATTTTTTAATTGAAGTATAATTATAATATTAGTTTCAGGTGTACAACACAGTGATTCAATATTTTTATAGAAAATGTACCACACAAAGTCATTATACTATTATTGACTGTACTGGCCACTGGATGCAAAGAGCTGACTCATTGGAAAAGATCTTGACAATGGGAAAGATTGAAGGCAAAAGAAGGGAGTGCCAGAGGGTGAAATGGTTAGATAATATCACCATCTCAATTGACATGAATTTGAGCAAACTCTTGGAAAGAGTGAAAAATATCAAGAATAAAACAAAACATTTTCTCCATCAGACAGAGGAGCCTGATGTACTGCAGACCATGGGGTTGCAGAGTCAGAAACGGCTTAGCGACTGAACAGCTCTGTAGTATACATCACATAACTGTGACCTGTTTATTTTATAACTGGTGGTTTGTACCTCTTAATCTGCTTCACCTATTTTGTCCATCCCCTACCCTCCCTCTCCAATTTTTTTTCTCTGCATCTGTGAATCCATTTTGTTGTGTTGCTATTTTTATTTTCTAGCTTCTGTATATAAGTGAAATCATACAGAATTTGTCTTTTGCCATATGGCTTACTTCACTACATAATACCCTCGATGCCCTTCTATGTTCTCACAAGCAGCAAGATTTCTTAATTTTTAATGACTAACATTCCATAGTGTGTATGTATATATACATGTATATATATATATATATTTATACTGTGTCTTCTTTATCCATCTGTTAATGGACATTTAAGTTGCTTCCATATCTTGGCTCTTGTAAAGAATGCTGCTGTGAACTTTGGGGTGCATATATCTTTTTAGGTTAGTGTTTTTATTTTTCTTGAATTATACCCAGAAATGGAGTGCTGGATCACATGGCAGTTCCAATTTAGATTTTTGAGGAACCTCCATACTCTTTTCCATAGTAACTACATTTTCCATGTCTGTGATGAATAATGATGTTGAGCATCTTTTAATATACCTGTTGACCATCTGTTTATCTTCTGGATAATATATCTATTCAGGTCCTCTACCCATTTTTAACCAGGTTGTTTGCTTTTTTTTTAAAAATATTGAGTAATATGACATGAAGCTGGTTATGTATTTTGTATATTAACCCCTATTGATCATCTCATTGGCTAATATTTTCTCACATTCAGTAAGTTTCTTTTTATTTTGTTGATGTTTGCTCTACAAAAGCTTTTAATTTCATTTATGTCTCATTTCTTTATTTTTGCTTTTGTTTCCCTTGCCTTTGGAAACAGATTAAAAGCAATATTATTCTAATTAATTTTAAAGAGTGTTCTGTCTGTGTCTTCTAGGAGTTTTATGGTTTCTAGTCTCACATTTAGTTCTTTAATCCATTTTGAGTTCATTTTTGTATATGGTGTGAGAAAATGTTTTATTTCATTCTTGTATATGTAGCTCTCCAATTTTCCCAGCACTGTGTATTGAAGAGATTGTCTTTTCTCCAATGTATATTCTAGTCTCCTTTGTCATAGGTTAATTAACCATAAGTATGGGGTTTATTTTCGGGCTTTCTATTCTAGTCCATTGATCTTTATGTCTTGATTCTACGTCAGTACCATACTGGTTTGATTACTGCAGTTTTGTAATATAGTCTAACACCAGGGACCATGAAACCTCCAGTTTTGTTAGTTTTACTTTAGGGTTGTCTTGGCAATTCAGGGTCTTTTGTGGTACCATACAAATTTTAGGGTGATTTCTTCCATTTCTGTGAAAAATGTCACAGGATAGGGATCACATTAAATCTATAGATTACTTTGGGTGGTGTGGACATTTTAACAATATTCCTTTTCCTAATCTTTTTCCTTGGGATATCTTCCCATTTATCTTTTATTATTTTTCAATTTCCTTTATCAGTGTTTTATAGTTTTCAGGGTATAGGTCTTATACCTTCTTGGTAAATTTTATGTCTAGGTATTTTATTCTTTTTGATGTGATTATAAACAGAATTTTTTTTCTTTCTCTTTCTGATAGTTCATTATTAGTGTTTAGAAAAGCAACTAATTTCTGTATAGTAATCCTGTTTCCTACAAATTTACTAAACCATTTCTTTGTTTGAAAACATTTTTGGTGGTGACCTTAGACTTTTCGACAGTATCATGTCATCTGCAAATAACGACAGTTTTACTTCTTCCTTTCTAATTTGGATGTCTTTTATCTTTTTATTTTCTTTTTTTCAGTTTTATTTTTATTTTTTAACACCAAAACTATTTTTTAATGGAGTATAGCAAATAACAATATTGTGATAGTTTCAGGTGAAAAGTGAAGGAGCACAGCCATACATATGCATGTATCCATTCTCCCCCAACCGCGCCCTCCATGTCATTTTACTTTCTGATTGCTGTGGTTTGGACTTCCAATACTATGCTGAACAAAAGTGGTAAGAATGGGCATCCTTGTTTTTGTTCCTGATCTTTGATGAAAAACTTTCAGCTTTATACAATTGCATGTTATCTGTGAGTTTGTCATAAATGACCTTTATTATGTTGAGACGTGTCTTATTTATACCTACATTGTTGAAAAATTTTTATCATGAATGGCTGATGAATTTTGTCTAAAGCCTTTTCTGTGTCTAGAGAGATGATCACATGATTTTTATCCTTTGTTTTGTTAATGTGATGTATTACTTTGGTTGATTTGTGAATATTGAGCTATCCTTGCTTTTCTAGAATTAATCCCATCTGATCATAATATATAATGTTTTTATGTATTATTAATTTGGCTTGCTAATGTTTTGTTGAGAATTTTTGCATTTCTACTCAGGGATATTGGTCTGTAATTTTCTTCTTTTGTAGTATCTTTTCTGACTTTTGTATCGGGGTAATGCTGGTCTCATAGAATAAGTTTGAAAGCATTCATTTCTCTTCATTTTTGGGGAAATAATTTAAGGATAGTTATTAACTTAAAAAAAATATTTGGCAGAATTCCCCTGTGATGATGTCATCTTGGAGATTAGTATGCTGGCACTTTTTAAATTACTGTTTCATTTTCATTACTAGTAATTGGTTTGTTCACCTTGTCTATTTATTCCTGATTCAGTCTTGAAAAATTATATATTTCTAGGAATTTATCCATTTCTACTAATTACCTAATTTTTGGCATATAATTGTTTATAGTAATCTATAATGATCATTTGCATTTCTGTGCCATCATTTGTAACTTCTCTTTTATTTCTTATTTCATTCATTTGAACCCTCTTTTTGCTTGGTGAGTTGGCTAAAGTTTTATCAGTTTGTTTTTTATCTTTTCAAAAAACTAGCTCTTAGTGTCACTGAATTTTTTTCTATTGTTTAGTATTTATTTCACTTATTTCTGCTCTGATTGTTATTTCTTTTCTTCTACTACCTTGAGACTTTGGTCTTTTTTTCCAATCCTTTTAGATAATGTAATGTTAAGTTGTTTATTTGAGATTTTTCTTGTTTTCGTGGTGAGCCTGTATCACTATGAACATCCCTCTTAAAACTGCTTTTGCTGCAGCCTATAGATTTTAGAAAGTTTTGTTTCTATTTACATAAATCTCAAATAGTTTTTAAATTTCCTCTTTGATTTCTTCATTGTCCTGCTTTTTTTAGTATCATGTTGTTTAGTCTTCAAAAGTTTGTTTTTTCCAGTTTTCTTCCTGTAATTGAGTTCTAGTTTTATACCATTGTGGTTGGAAAAGATGCTTGCTATGACTTCAGTATTCTTAAATTTACTGTTTTGTTTTTTTTTTTTTTGTGGTCTAGCTTGTGAGGACATTACATGTGCATGTATCCTAGAGAATATTCCATGAAAACTTAAAAAAATTGTGTATTCTTCTACTTTTGAACAGGAGGTTCTTAGATATCAATTACATCCATCTGGACTAATATGTCATTTAAGGGCAGTGTTTCCTTATTGAATTTCTGGCTGCATGATCTATTGATGTAAGTGAGTTATTAAAGTCCTCTAGTATTATTAATGTCAATTTCTCTCTTTATACCTCTTAATATTTGCTTTATATTTTATGTGGTATCATGTAAGGTGTATGTGTGTTTAGGAATGTTATGTTCCCTTCTAGGATTGCCCCATTTCTAATTATGTAATTCCCTTCTTCATATTTTGTTAGAGTCTTTGTTTTAAAGTCTATTTTATCTGATGTAAGTATTGCTTCCTGGCTTTCTTTTCATTTTTTTTTTTTTTTTTGCATGAATTATCTTTATCTATCTGCTCACTTTCAGTCTCTGTGTGTCTTTAGCTCTGAAGTGAGTCTTTTGTAAACAGTGAATAGAAAAGTCTTTATTTAAAGCCATTCAGCCACCCAATATCTTTGACTGGGGCATTAACCCATAAGTACTGAAAATGACTACTGATAGGCAAGGACTTATTGCCTATTTCTTTATTTCTGATTGTTTTTATAGTTCTCCTTTGTTCTTCTGTTAGTTTCTTCCCTTGTGACTTGATGATTTTCCTTAATGTGATGTTTAGATTCCCTTTTTCTGTGTGTGTTTTGTCTGTCTAGTGCGGATGTGGGGGGTTTGGTTACCATAAAGTTTGTATATATTGACATTTGTTTTAAGCTAGTGGTCGTTTTAATTCAATCACATTCTAAAATTTCTACATTTCTTTACTCCTATCCACATTTTATTTTTTGACATCATATTTTATATATTTTTGTGTCTCTCTTGACTACTTATTGTAGTTATTAATGAAAGTCGCTCAGTCATGTCTGACTCTGCAACCCCATGGATTATACAGTCCATGGAATTCTCCAGGCCAGAATACTGGAGTGGGTAGCCTTTCCCTTCTCCAGCAGATCTTCCCAACCCAGGGATTGAACCCAGGTTTCCCTCATTGTAGGCAGATTCTTTGCCAGCTGAGCCACAAGGGAAGCCCAAGAATTCTGGAGTGGGTAGCTTATCCCTTCTCCAGTGGGTCTTCCCATCCCAGGAATTGAACCGGGGTCTCCTGCCTTGCAGGCAGATTCTTTACCAGCTGAGCTATGAGGGAAGTCAACAATAATGACTGTTGTAGTTAGAGTTGATTGTAAAACTTTTGGTCTTTTAACCTTGATACTAGCTTTTTAGGTTGTTTATCTCCTTCTTTTACCGTTTATTTGCCTTTACTACTGAGATTTTTTTCCTTCATATATTTTCTTATTTCTTGTTATGGCCTTTCCTTTTTCCCTTAAAGATGGCTTTTTAACATGTCTTGTAAGGATAGTGTAGTGTTGATGGACTCCTTTAGTTTTTGCTTGTCTTGGAACCTGTATCTTCCTTCAGTTCTGAATGATATCCTTACATTGTGGTGTATTCTTGGTTGTAGGTTTTTCCTTTTTTTTTTGCATTTTAAATATATGACAGCACTCTCTTAGGCCTGAAAAGTTTATGCTGAAAATTTATTAAATAGCCTTATGGAAGTTCCCTTGCTTTTCTCTTGCATGCTAAATCACTTCAGTTGTGTCCAACTTTGTGCAACCCTATGGACTGTAGCCAGCCAGTCTCTGCTGTCCCTGGGATTCTCTAGGCAAGAATACTGAAGTGTGTTGCCATGCCCTCCTCCAGATCTTCCTGACCCAGGGATCAAACCTGCATCTCTTACGACTCTTGCATTGGCACCTGGTTTATTTACCACTAGTGCAACCCTGATTTTCTCTTGCTGACTTTAAATTCTCTCTTTATCTTTAACTTTTGTCATTTTAATTATGATATGTCTTGATGTGAATTACTTTGGATCATTCTTGTTTGAAACTCTATGTTTCCTTGACCTGGATATGTTTCTATCCCCAGGTTGGGAAAGTTTTCAACCATTATTTTATGAAATGCATTTTCTGCCCTTTTCCTACAGCCTTCCAGCTCTCACAGCCATATGCCCTGCTCATTTTTAAAACCCATTAAGGGTACTCATCTTCCTGGGCTGATTTTCAGGGCTGGAGTGCCTAATGAGGGTATTGAATCCCTCATTCCTTAGATAAGTAGAAAAGTCCTTTGAGTTTATGATATTACCTTCAGCTTTCAGGGTGCCTTTCAGGGCTGTGGGTCCTGACTAGGTAGCATTTCTGTCTCTCTTACCCATCTCAATGTGTTTTTTTTCCTTTGTATCTTTGATTGTAGAAAATATATTCTGCTGTTATTTAGGCTGTTGTCTGAGAGAGCTGTTCTATATGCAGCTGTACTTTTGGTGTGTCTGTGGGAGGAAATGAGCTCAAAGTCTTCTTACTTTGCCATCTTTATACACTCCACAAATTATCATTTAAATAATGCATTAAATCTAGATATTTGGTAAAGAAATAAATCTTTATAAAAGGATAAATTGTCTAGGCATATCCTGAACTCATGTTGCAAACTTATCTTCTATCATAAAGACATGAGAAATTTACTTTTCCTTTGGATAAAGGCAACTAGCAAACACAAACGATTACCCCAATTACCAGGTGAATTTAGGATAAACTTTCTGTGACAAATAGTGCTGTCAGGTTCTCTTATGTGAGGACTAGTTGTCATTTATCTTGAGATAATCAATTTCCTGGGATATGTTTCATATTCTGATTTAAAGCTCATTGAATAATATACCTGTTTCTTTTTCTAAAAATTATTGTCATAAAGCAATTATTTACTATTCCTATAATAAGTGGGAAAAATAATACTTTTCTTAATTTTAGCTTTTTTATTATATTAAATAGTATCACTATTTTTATTTTCTTTATCACAAGATATAGTTTTATTTATCATATATCTTTGAGAAAACCCAGTAACATTCCTGTGTGACTGGTAGTTTAGTTTCAGATATGTCAATCTGGAAAAGTAAATGCCAGTATAAGATATGAGTGAAATCAATAAAATACCTATTACAGTTCTTAGGCTAATTAATTAAATGCTAGATAGGGCAGAGGGATGTTTTCTAGAACATTTGCTCTGACTAGAACCATTGAGTGAAACACATTGCTATAGTGGTGATTAATAAATACATGCCATCTTTAAAATTATTTTAAGTTCCCCAGTAATATTTCCAAATACAAAATTACTAGGTAAAATGTTTAGAAGTTGCACATTACATTTGTTTTCCAGGTAAATGCTAAAACTATTTTCCTGGCACTCAGCATGTCCAGTGCTTACAGTATTAGCAATATTATTATTGATATTTAAAATATGACCAAAAATATCCTGGTCAGATAATTTTTATTTTCTTCAAATAGCAGCCTTGATATTTGTTTTCCTCTCTTTCCCTTCCCAGAAAATCTTCTAACCCTTAAATTTTGTTTTTATTAAGAATCTTTTTATTGGAATATAGTTGCTTTACAATATTGTGTTGGTTTCTGCAGTACAACGAAGTGAATCAGCTATGTGTATACATAAATGCCCTCCCTCTTGGACCTCCCATCCCCGCCCATCCCACCTGTCGAGGACATCATGGAGTACCAAGCTGAGCTCCCTGTACTATACAGCACATTCCCATTAGTTATCTGTTTTACACATGGTAATGTATATATGTCACTCCCAATCTCCCTATTCTTCCTATCCCCTCTTTCTTCCCCCTTTGCCCTGTGTCCACAAATCTGTCTCCTATGTCTGCATCTCTATTCCTGCCCTGCAAATAGGTTCATCTATATCATTTTTCTAGATTCCGCATATATGTGGGTTAATATACAACATTTGTTTTTCTATTTCTGACCTGCTTCACTCTGAATGACCGTCTCTAAGTCCATCCACATGTCTACAAATGACCCAGTTTTGTTCCTTTTAACTGCTGGGTAATATTCCATTGTGTATGTGAACCACATCTTCTTTATATATTCATCTGTCAATGGATATTTAGGTTCCTTCCATGTCCTGGCTATTGTAAGTAGTGCTGCAATGGACATTGGGATGGTCATATCTTATTGAATTATGATTTTCTAAGAGTGTATGCCCAGAAGTGGAATTTCTAGGTCATATGGTAGTTCTTATTTATTTTCTTGGGCTCTAAAATCACTGCAGATGATGACTGCAGCCTCGAAATTAAAAGATGCTTGTTCCTTGGAAGAAGCTATGATAAACCTAGACAACATATTAAAAAGCAGAAATATCACTTTGCTGACAAAGGTCCAAACTATGTTATGACAAAGGTCAAAGCTATGTTTTTTCCAATAGTCATGTACAGATGTGAGAGTTGGACCATAAAGAAGGCTGAGTGCTGAAGAATTAATGTTTTCAAATTGTGGTGCTGGAGAAGATTCTTGAGAGTCCCTTGGACAGCAAGGAGATCAAACCAATCAATCCTAAAGGAAGTCAACCCTGAATATTCATTGGAAGGACTCATGCTTGAAACTGAAGCTCCAATATTTTGGCCACCTGATGCGAAGAGCCAACTCATTGGAAAAGACCCTGATGCTGGGAAAGATTGAGGGCAGGAGAAGAAGGGGGTGAGGGGAGATGAGATAGATGGATGGCATTATCAACTCAATGGACATGAGTTTGAGCAATCTCAGGGAGATAGTGAAGAACAGGGAAGCCTGGTGTGCTGCAGTCCATGGAGTTGCAAAGTGTTGGACATGACTGAGCAACCAAAGAGCAACAATGGTAGTTCTGTCTTAGTTTTTTAAGTAACCTCCATACTGTTCTTCTTAATGGTTAGTGATTATATCAATTTACATTCCCACCAACAGTGCCAGAGGGTTCCCTTATCTGCATACCCCTTAGAATGTAGAAAATATTTGCAAACAAAGCAACTGACAAGGGATTAATTTCCAAAATATACAAGCCATGCTTTCTTTTACTGCAAATCGCTCTTACCCTCTGATGATGATTAAATAAAATTCATTATACTTGTCTCTGTTTTGTCTTAGGTTTATATCTTTCCATGGAACTCCTTATTCCCCTCCTACTAAATAAATTTCTGGAGGCCTACCAGGTCACTCTATGTGTCCAGACCTGTATGAATTCTAGAAATGGACAGTTTGGTTCAAGTTGAGACCTGGATATGTATTCTTCATTCCTGTTTAAATCCTACTCTCTACCATCAGAGGAGCTTGGTGGGCTACAGTCCTTGAGATCTCAAGGAGTCGGACACGACTGAGTGACTGAGCAGCAGCGGCAGCATGCGCTAGTATTGCATGATAGGAATCCCGGATAGTAATTATTGCCTCGGAATGTCCTTTCTCTTAGAGCCATCTTTTCTTATTTATCCTAACATAAAGCAATAGTTATAAATGAGCTCAGAAGTTTGGCATTCCTACACAGTTCATGTCCACCTAAAAGCAAAGAGGAGTCAGTTAATTATAGTTTGTTTTGAGTCTGAATCCCCAGCAGGAAACAGAGAGCTCCAGGAACTCTAACTGAGGCTGGTATCTGTTCTGTCATGTAGTGAGACAGCAGTACTCTCTGAATTATTTTTCTGGAAAGTGTTCTTCTAGGAGCTTGTCGTAGGCATAATGCTGCCCCACAGGAGCTTATAAATTAATGGGAATCATGGTGCAAGGATGCTGTAAGAACTTCACCACTATAAACCCCTTTACCTCCTGGGGTAGTGATGTTTTCTGTTATTTCTGCTTTACTAAAATGAAGATTGAAAGTAGAAATGGAATCAAAGATGAAATTAGCATAAGAACATTTTCATTTTCCTGGTAGGACTGTAGAGCCCTGGTATTCAGCTGGCTGTTTACAATGAATGCCCCTTCTGGCTGGTCATGGCATTAATCTTCATTGGGTTGAGACCAAGCATTTTGATTGGAAAATATATTGACTATGACCTGTGACTACAGACATTCCTATTCTTACTAATCCATAGAACTGAAGGAAATCTCTCTATATTCTGTTTTGACCTTCTGAGTCATCGTCTCTATCCTTTCTTGTTTGTTAGGTCTCTTTGCCCACCATCAGTGTGTCTGATAATGGGAACCGCTGGTCAGCTAGTTCCATGGCTACTTCAGACCTGGAGTCTTAAGATTCCTTGGGAGGGTGCCAACCACATTAAAGTGTAATCTGATCAATTTAGTTAAAGCACTGTTTGTGAAAGTGTAAGTGTTATTATGCAGCATTTTCACCTTCCCACCTCAAATCTCCTTCCCACACTTCTTCTACCACTTCCAACCCCCACTTTCATTACCAGCACTGGATAGTTAGTGATCTATTTGAAGAATTTCTTCTCTATAGATTGAATTCAAAAGCTTTGATTTATAAACAGACTTCTAGTGATTTACTTTGCTGGTAAATTAAAAGTCATCTGGATTGGAAGGCCTAGTTAGATAATTTATAGCTTATTGTGATTCTAAAATTAATTATTTTTTAGCTCTCTGATACTCTATCTAGATCACATTTCTAAGATGAATAGCAAACATGTCAGAATTCAGTAGCTCCAAACTCCATTGAAATCTCCCAATTTTCTTGGGTTGACTCGAATATATTTTAAAAAATATTTGCTATCATGGTTTGGCAAGACTCAGACAGAAAACAGCTTCCAGTGTCAGTGGTAGCAGGAAAGAATACTAATAAGTGTTAGTCATCCACAGTAAATTAAAAATATAGTAATAAAGGAAAATTAAACTGCAGTGTGTTTGGGTGTCTGCTCTATTACCATAAATCCACTCTCTCATCTTCTATTCTCTGAAAAAAGAGTGGGTGTGGCAAGAAGCATTGTGAAATTCCATTAGCATTTTTAGAGAAAATTATTCTACTAAATGATTCAGGATTCAGCTCCTAGCTTCTAAGGTTCAACTCGGCTGTATGAAACATTTTATTTTGTATACAAATGATGCCATAGAATTCTTCGAACTTAAAGATTTGCTAGCAGCTAGCCCAAATCCTCTTATTTTTTAGGTGAGGGAATCCTGATGATTAGCCCATTTCTCATACCTAGTTACCGGTGACAAAGAGGTAGAAATTCACCAATTCACCCTCAGGCTGGATGTTGATCAAAATACTTCAGAAACAACATTTTAGACTAGAATACAATGTCTTGCTCTTGGTAAGTAAATAAATAAATATTAGGTATTGTACTTTGAGATTCAGAATTGGCCATGAGTCTATATTATAAAAATATGTTTTCCTTCTCACTTTGTTACTGAATAAGTTTATCTGGAAATGAATAAATGCAGAGATGCAACCAGATATTGAGCCAGATTACCCAGGCTTTGAATTTTAGATTCACGTTCATTCCATTTCTCTGGGAAATTTGCCTTTCTCTTTCTCTGCTCAGTTTTGATGCATAGCAGATTCTGTTACACTGGAGATTGGTTAAGACTTCATGAAGTGAGGATTCCCTGACTTCTGCCTCCCTGCTGAACCACAAAGTAGCCAAACTAATCCTTCTCAACCCCACAATGCAAGACTCTATGTAGACCTAACGTTGCTATTACCAGTGATCCTAATTTCCTAGCAACATGATCCTTTTAACAATTTGTACATGTTTGGTGTCTCTGCCAACCTCCAAATCACAGAAAGCTGTTAATTCCAAATCACCTTTTGCAAAATACATTTCAAAGTTTTCTCATAGATTGCTCTGAGCATATTAGACAACTGGAAGGTTAATGTGTTTTATTTTTCTTTTCTAATACTCAAAAAAAAAACTTTTTAAATATAGCTTTCTGACTCTGATTGTACCCTCAATACTTTCATAATGATTTTCTGCTCCTCAGTAGGAAAAGCTGCTTGATCCTGTTATGGACACATTATTCACACATAAAACAATCACAGCTTTTAAATTTTAGATCACCTCTTAAGAACTGTAGATCTCACAGCACAAACTCCTCAAAATTGGTGGGCATATACCACAGGCCTCAGCCTTGACTTAGAAAATAAAAAATCTGATACTCCGGTGTATATACGTAACCACATATCTTAAGAGAGAATATTTGCTCATGTTGTCCCTCTGTAAGGTTACAGATAAAAGTTATTTTAAGTGCATAAGCTCATATCACAAAATTTCATTAGAATTATTCATTTAGTTGCAATTTAGGTATTGTCTTATCTGAAAAAAATGTAAGATTGAAGAACCCTGAGAAAAGAAGTAGTTCTGAAGGCAGGAATAAGAGTTTCAGATATGTTCACTGCTATTTCCAGTGTAGTGTCAAATGTGTGTCCAATTTATTGGTGCTATTTCATATGGTGAAAGAAGAGTGGATGAGGGAAGTAAATGCCACTGTAAATATTCTAGGTTCACTTAAGAATTTGTGGCAAATTTATTCCTTCATTTATTTCTATTTAGTTCTTATTTCTACTAGAAACTTGTTATCCATTTTTATTGTTCTTTTTATCAACATTAGGACTAAAGACTATATATTTCCCTCTGAATGTTGTGTTAGCTATATAGTATAGCCTATGATAGGCAGTATTTTCACTATAGCTGTTTTTTTTAAAAGTCTGCAATTACAGCTTGTTTTTCTGCTTTGATCTAAAATATATAGATTTTAAGAATTTCCAGCGTAAAGGACTTTTGTTGTTATGGATCTCTGATTTTATTGTTTCTGGTTCTTGACTTGTGAAAAAAATTATTATCTTTGTTACATGTACTATTTTGAAATTTTGGCGTTTCTTTGTGGCCGAGTAGATTATCAGATTTTATGAATATTCAAAGAATTTGAACAGTAGGAGTATTCTTTATTATTACAGTCCATAATTTGATGTACGTGTGTACATCTATAATTTCTACCTTGATTATTTGGGAGTTTTCTATCTCTTTATTTACTTTTTGAGAACTGAAACATGTGAAGTTTCACATTAGTATGTTTCTAACTATTTCTCCTTTAATCTTTTATAATTTATGCTTTATGGGAATTTATGCTGTTATTTTTATATAGATTATTGATGTGTTCTTTATTGTGAATTATGGAATTCAGCATTATTTACTTTCTAATTTAATTTTTTCTCCGATATTCTACATTTTCTCATGGTAAGATCACAGTTCCTGATTTCTTCTTTCATTTGTATGGTACATCTTTGTGGGTTCTTTCATTTTTAATTTCTCAGAAGCACTTTAGTATATCTCTTATTCGTGACATATGTCTTATAATCTATAAAATTTTGTAGTCTAATATGAACATTTTTTTATTGTAATAGATGATTTTTAAATCCTTTACATTCACAAGCTGATTATAGAAAAGGCAGAGGAACCAGAGATCAAATTGCCAACATCTGCTGGATCATTGAAAAAGCAAGAGAGTTCCAGTAAAACATCTATTTCTGCTTTATTGACTGTGCCAAAGCCTTGGACTGTGTGGATCACAATAAACTGTGGAAAATTCTGAAAGAGATGGGAATACCAGACCAACTGATCTGCCTCCTGAGAAATCTGTATGCAGGTCAGGAAGCAACAATTACAACTGGACATGGAACAATAGACTGGTTCCAAATAAGAAAAGGGGTACGTCAAGGCTGTATATTGTCACCCTACTTATTTAACTTATATGCAGAGTACATCATGAGAAACGCTGGGCTGGAGGAAGCACAAGCTGGAATCAAGATTGGCGGGAGAAATATCAATAACCTCAGATATGCAGATGACACTACCCTTATGGCAGAAAGTGAAGAAGAACTAAAGAGCCTCTTGATGAAAGTGAAAGAGAGTGAAAAAGTTGGCTTAAAGCTCAACATTCAGAAAACTAAGATCATGGCATCCGGTCCCATCACTTCATGGGAAATAGATGGGGAAACAGTGGCTGACTTTATTTTTCTGGGCTCCAAAATCACTGCAGATGGTGATCGCAGCCATGAAATTAAAAGACGCTTACTCCTTGGAAGGAAAGTTATGACCAACTTAGACAGCATATTACAAAGCTGATATATTACTTTGCCAACAAAGGTCCATCTAGTCAAGGCTATGGTTTTTCCAGTGGTCATGTATGGATGTGAGAGTTGGACTATAAAGAAAGCTGAGCACCGAAGAATTGATGCTTTTGAACTGTGGTGTTGGAGAAGACTCTTGAGAGTCCCTTGGACTGCAAGGAGATCCAACCAGTCCATCCTAAAGGAGATCAGTCCTGGGTGTTCATTGGAAGGACTGATGTTGAAGCTGAAACTCCAGTACTTTGGCCACCTGATGCAAAGAGTTGAGTCATTTGAAAAGACCCCGATGCTTAGGGAAAGATTGAGGGCAGAAGGAGAAGGGGACGACAGAGGATGAGATGGCTGGATGGCATCACCGACTCGATGGACGTGGGTTTGGATGGGCTCTGGGAATTGGTGATGGACAGGGAGGCCTGGCATGCTGCGGTTCATGGGGTCGCAAAGAGTGACACAACTGAGCGACTGAACTGAACTGAACTGACATTTACTGATATGATAAGTGTATTTGATTTTAGTTCTTTCATGTTTTTTACATTTTGCATATGTACATCTTATTTATTTTTAAAAGTCTTCAATTGGTGGTTTATTTTCTTTGATATTTGTTGTTCTTTTTTCCAAGCTTTTTCTTAGTAATTTTTTTATATTTTGTGTTTATATGTATCTCTTTAGATATAATCTATTTTATCTAAAAGGGCTTTGATAAAATTAATTTGTGACCTCTTCTTGATTTCTCTCTTTGCTTTCCCCAACCAGTCAATATTGGTTAATAGTGTTATTTTGCTTAGTATTTACCTTTATACTCCTGAGTTTTAAATAATATCTTTTGACTTCCAGTCATTATATGTGAAGGAATCAATAATTGTTCTTCCTTCTCTCTCAGTTTTCCTTCCATGTTTCTTAATTGAAGTACTGCCATATTATCAGGGTATATTTGTATGCTATTCTCTCAATCTTATCCTCACTTTTATTTTTACAAATATATTAGATAGAATAGATTCAGTCAAGGCCCATAACTTATATTTTTCTCCCAAAAGTTTCCAGTTATCCTCTACTAGTTTTCTCAGCAATTGCTCAAAGGAACAATATTCCTTGAGTTTGTAGACATTCATAACTCTATGTTCACAATTTTTATATTTGAAGAACATTGTTGCCTAAACTCTTGTTCCTTGAGTGCCTTCTAGGTTTTGCTCCACGGTTTTCTGCTTTTAAAATTTTCCATTACAAAGTCCAAGGCAAAGTTCCTTTTAGTTTTTTCAGTAATGACTAGATAACTTTGCTCATAGACCCAAAAGATTTTTTCCTTATTTTTTTTTTAATTTTAATGACATTGTATTTAATGCTGCATAATCAAAACTATCTTTACATGTCATCAATATAAACATCATGAACAGAATATTTTGCATTCTTTTATCCACATTAAGTCTTTGGTATCTGGTGTGTATTTTACGTGTACAGCACATCTTAGTTTGGACTAGCCAGTTGAGTCAGGTGCTCAATAACTACGTGTGTACTGCCGTTTAGGACCATATTGGACTAGAACATCTCTGCTGCCAGTTTCAGAGCTGGTAACATTCTTGTTTTCCTTACGTTTCCTTTTTTTTTTTTCTAATTTTTTTAATTGAAGAATAATTGTTTTACAGAATTTTATGGTTTTGTGTCATATATCGACAAGAATCAGCCATAGGTACACCCATGTCCACTCTGTCCCTGACCTCCTTCCCATCCTCCTCCCCACCCCGCCCTTCAGCCTGTCTCAGAGTCCCTGTTTGAGCTCCCTGAGTCACACAAGAAAATTCCCATTGGCTGTCTACTTTGCATATGGCATTGTAAATTTCTCTGTTACTCTCTTCATGCATCTCCTCTTCTCCCTCCTCTCCTCCTATAGTGTCCGTAGGTCTGTTCTCTATGTCGGTTTCTCCACTGCTGCCCTGAAAATAAATTCATCAGTGCCATCTCTTCAGATTCCAAGTATATGTGTCAGTACACGATATTTGTATCTCTCTTTATGACTTACTTCGTTCGGTATAATAGGCTCTAGTTTCGTCCACCTCATTAGAACAGATTCAAACATGTTCCTTTTTATGGCTGAGTAGTATTCCATTGTATTTATGTACCACAGCTTCTTTATCCATTCATCCTCAATGGACATCTAGGTTGCTTCCATGTTCTGGCTATTGTAATAATGCTGCAGTGAACATTGGGGTACATGTGTCTTTTTCAGTTTTGATTTCTTCAAGGTTTATGCCTAGGAGTGGGATTGCTCAGTCAAATGGTGGTTTTATTCCTAGCTTTTTAAGGAGTCTCCATACCGTCTTCCATAGTGACTGTATCAGTTTACATTCCCACCAGCAATGCAAGAGTGTTCCCTTTTCTCCATACCCTCTCCAGCATTTATTGTTTGTAGACTTTATGATGATGGCCATTCTGACTGGTGTGAGGTGGTATCTCATTGTAGTTTTGATTTGCTTTCTCTAATAATGAGTGATGTTGAGCATATTCTCATGTGCTTGTTGGCCATCTGTATGTCTTCTTTGGAGAAATGTTTCTTCAGGTCCCTTTCCCACTTTCTGATTGGGTTGTTTGCTTTTCTGGTATTGAGTTGTATGAGGGGCTTGCATATTTTGGAAACTAACTTTTTATCAATTGTTTCCTTTGCTACTGTTTTCTCCCATTCTGAGGGTTGTCTTTTCACCTTGTTTGTAGTTTCCTTTGCTGTGCAAAAGCTTTTAAGTTTAATTCGGTCCAACTTATTCATTTTTGTTTTTATTTCTATTACTCTAGGAGGTGGGTCATAGAAGATCTTGCTTTGATTTATGTCATCAAGTGTTCTGCCTGTGTTCTCCTCTAAGAATTTAATAGTTTCTGGTCTTACATTTAGGTCTTTAATCCACTTTGGGTTTATCTTTGTGTATGGCATTAGGTAGTTATCTAATTTCATTCTTTTGTATGTAGCTGTCCAGTTTTCCCAGCACCAATTATTGAAGAGGCTGTCTTTGCACCATTGTATATTCTTGCCTCCTTTGTCAAAAATAAGGTACTGCTAGTTGTGTGGGTTTATCTCTGGGCTCTCTATCTTGTTCCATTGGTCTATATTTCTGTTTTTGTGCCAGTACCATACTGTCTTGATGGCTGTAGCTTTGTAGTGTAGTCTGAAGTCAGGAAGGTTGATTTCTCCAGCTCCATTCTTCTTTCTCAAGACGGCTTTGACTTTTTGGGGTCTTTTGTGTCTCCATATGAACTATGAAATTTTTTGTTGTAGTTCTGTGAAAAATGCCATTGGTAATTTGATAGGGGTTGCTTTGAATCTGTAGATTGCATTTGGTAGTATAGTCATTTTCACAATGTTGATTCTTCCTACCCAGGAACAGGGAATATTCTCTTTATGTTGTCTTTGATTTCTTTCATCTGTGTCTTATAGTTTTTCATATACAGGTCTTTAGTCTCCTTGGGTAGGTTTATTCCTAGATATCTTATTCTTTTTGTTGCAGTGGTGAAAGTTATTGATTCTTTAATTTCTCTTTCTGATTTTTCATTGCTAGTATAGTAGGAATGCAAGTGATTTCTGTGTATTGACTTTATATCCTGTGACTTTGCTGAACGTGCTGATTGGCTCTAGTAATTTTCTAATAGTTTCTTTTGGGTTTTCTATGTATAGTGTCATGTCATCTGCAAGCAGTGAAAGTTTTACTTCTTCTTTTCTGATCTGAATTTCTTTTATTTCTTTTTTTCCCTAATTGCCATAGCTAGGACTTCCAAAACTGTGTTGAATAATAGTGGTGAGAGTGGACACCTTTGTCTTGTTCCTGATCTTAGAGGGAATGCTTTTAGTTTTTCACCATTGAGAATAATGTTTTCTGTGGGCTTTTCATATATGGCCTTTACTGTGTTAAGGTAGGTTCCTTCTATGCCCATGTTGTTGAAGCATTTTTATCATAAATGGATGCTGAATTTTGTCAAAGGCCTTTTCTACATCTATTGAGATGATCACATGCTGTTTGTATTTCAATTTGTTGATGTGATATATCATGTTGATTGATTTGTGCATACTGAGGAATCCTTGCATCCCTGGAATAAACCCAACTTGATAATTGAGTATGAGCTTTTTAATGTGTTGTTGGATTCTGTTTGCTAGAATTTTCTTGAGGATTTTTGCATCTATGTTCATCAATGATGTTGGCCTGTAGTTTTATTTTTTGTTGTTGTCTTTGCCTGGTTTTGGTATCAGGGTGATTATGGCCTCTTAGAATGAGTTTGAAAGTGTTCCTTTATTTTTAATATTTAATATTTAACAGGATACCTTAATGTTTCCCCTCTAGATCAATTTTCCTAGGTATATGATACACCCTTAAAATTTGAAGTAGTTCTAAATAATAGATGGGACTTCCCTGGTGGCTCAGATGCTAAGGAGTCTGCCTGTAATGCGGGAGACCCTGGTTCAATCTCTGGGTTGGGAAGACCCCCTGGAGAAGGAAATGGCAACCCACTCCAGTATTCGTGCCTGGAAAATCCAATGGATGGAGGAACCTGGCAGGCTACAGTCCAATATAAATTATAGATAAATATTTTTAATTATCATTGTTTTTTTCTTCAGTGACTCTAATTATGTATATATTTCATTTGTTTTTTATGTATCACTTTCCTTTACATATTAAAAAATTCTTTCTTTATCCTATTGATTTTCTTTACTTTTCCCATGTTTTTCCTCCCTATCTAATATGGTTTCTACTCTATCTATCTTACCTTGTGGTCATTGTAATGAAAACATTTTTTAAGAAGTCTTTTCATTGTTTCTCATTTTCTTCCCTGAATTCTATTAGTTCTTCCATCCTGTTATTTGGGAATCTTTTAATATCCTTTGGGGTATCAAAATCTTTAGTGAATTCTGTATTTTCACTTCTTTTAAAATTGTAATTGTTTTGATAATTTTAAAGCAATTCACAATAGATTATCAGTTTATCTTTTCTCTTTACACTTCTGGAGCTTTTTCCTGATTTGTTTTCTTAATTTATGGGGGACTTTTGCTGCTCTTTCCTGTTTTTTTGTTTTTTGTTTTTTTTTTAATAGTATCATGGGATAGATGTGATGATATTATATTTTAAAAGAAACCTTCAGTTAGAATGAGTTGGATATTCCTGCAGCATCAATTTGAGAAGGATACTGTGGAGAAGGGATGGGAGGAACAAGAACAGCTTTTTCTGACTTTTCAGCTTAAGGTGCCCCTTCTGCTGTACTTGGTGCTTTGTGAAGCCAGGCTGGCTTTGACTTTCAGCACCAAAATCCCTAGATGTCCTCATTCTTTTTCACCTAGAATGCTTATGACCACACTTGCTCTCCAGCGTTCCTGCAGTTTGGTTGGTTGGGGTGTGTGGACCCAGTTTATAAGTAATTTAGTATTTGTGGATTTTTTCCCCTTTTTATCTTGCTAAAAAGGTTGTGTGCATGTGTGTGTGTGTATGTTCAAGTTGGTGGGGGGCAAGGGTGGTTTTTCACTCTCTTTACTGCTCTATTTAGTTTTAAAGAAAATAATAGGAACTTAGCAAAACTTCCTTAATGAAAAAATGGTGAGATAAAGAGGAGCAAGATTCTGAATTCTCATTCCATTTCTACTGTCTCTTTTGTCAAGATAGGCCCTGCCTCTTCCCTCCTATACTGGGAAGATGGTCTCACATTTAGGGTCTATAGCAACATGTAGGTTCTATGATTCAGTGAACTTTCTATATTATACTGGTTGTTAGTCCTGTGTCCTTCTCACGGAAGTTACCTTTGCTGAAGGTAAAGAATCGGCCTGCTCATAAAGTGGCATGACACTACAGTGAGAAAAAATGAGCCCTGGGTGGAAAAAGATCAATCCTGACTCTACCTAAGAGGGCAATTAGCCCATTCTACTCAGCTATCTATCAATTATTCAAAGAACAGTTATTCTCCCTTATGTTCGTTTGGCTTAGCCTCTGTGTTGACAGTTTTACTAAGAGTTTGTCCAAGGCAGAAAGTAAGTGGAAGTCAGTCTTATATCACCATGTCTGACTGTGACCTGTGATAAAAAGTTTAATGGGAAAGTTCAATTTTGTTGTGAGTAACAGATATCCATTGACTGTAAGGTGCTGGAGATATATTTGGAGCTAAGTTAGAAATAGTTCCTGTTCTTTGAATAAGTCAATCATCTTCCTCAAGTAAGTAATCTCACTTCACATCCAGTGAAGTTGCAACTGTTGACTAAGAGTTTTCTAGTCTTTTCTTATCCCATTAGCATATTTAAGCCAGTGTATATTTGGTTTGTCTGGGTCTCAGGGTTCTATAAACTTCAGTACAGTGACCCTTTCTGCCTTGTATATTACTGGATTCCTAATGCCCATCATGGCACCTGATATAACACACACACACACATATGTGTTGCATTGAATGAATAAAGAAATATATTAACAGACAGAGGAGTTGTTACTAACTGATCTCTAACATCATTTTATTGTTCCCATACTTGTGGATTTTATGTCTTTGGAAGAAAGTAAGTTGTCACTCATCAACTATATATAAATTTACTATGTCATCTCAGAGACTCAAATATAAAATATCCTATAGCAAAATGTTAAGATTGAATTCAATTTAGTAAATGAGGTATAGTCTGAACACTATATATAATCTAATGACCTTTTATTGAGAATAAGTTGAGAAAAAAAGTCTCACAATTCTTTTGGCTAAACTGTATTTTGGATGTACAGTTTTCAGATGTGAGTGGAATTTGGAATCAGAAAGACAAAGATTCAAACTCTAGTTCCTCTACTTGGTCTCTCTTTGTGCTTCAGCAAATGACTTGATCTTTCGAAGCCTTTGTTTGGTCATTTGAAAATAAAGATAAAATAACCTCCAACATTTGGTGACACAAATGTAGTACATAGCCTTATGAAGCACTGTTTTTTTTTTTTAAATCTCTCTTTGTCTCTTTAATTCTCATTTTTCACTCTTTGCCATTTTCAATACTTCAATTTCTGGCTGTGGTTTTCAGATTAAGAGTATTACTGAATCACATTCATTTTTTAACTTAAAAACATCACTTCCCATTTAGTTGAAATGAATATCAATAGAGTTCACATTTCTTGAAGCCCTAAAAATATACTATCTGTTCAAAACCCAGTTGACTGGCATACTAAGAGTTTAGAAAATTTAGAAATACCCATTTCAATGGTGTTTTCTGAGGCATTAGCTGTTATTTTGAAAGAAGGAAGAGATTTGGTAAGAAGACTTGGATATGAGATAAAAGAACTAGTTATTGACTTATAAACTAATGGCCCAGATTTCATGTAATTAAATACCACAGTGGCTCAGAATTTCATTATTCCCCTATGGACAAATTACAGTTGCCTCAATTATTAATTTTTAGGATTTCAGCCTTGACCAGCATATTTTTGGTCTTATTAAAACTATGCATTAGTGTTCAGTGGCTTGTAAAAATAAACTTCCTTCTAGACAATTTTGTGTTGTTGTTCTATAAAGCACATGCAAATGAATATGCAGATTGAGAAGGACCACAATTTAAAGGTGCCTTCTTTCATCCTATATATTCTTATTTATTCTAATACACAGTAAATTTGAGTGATAGAGCAAACAATTTCTCTATAAAATTTGAGGGTTTGTTTTTTCTTTTTGAAAGAAAATGAGCAGTTTATTCAGAGATTCCCTCTGTGAAGAATTGGACTAAATTATAATTTTAAACAAATTCTTTCTTTATATAGTATTTTGGTTATTTTGATTCCCCTGGTGAATTTTGTTTTCCATGAAGGTGAAGATAAATGACTAGTGCTCATAGAAAAAGTATATGTATTTAGCAAAATTAAGTACCCATATTAGTTTCCTGGGGCTACTGTAACAAAGTACCACAAACTGAGTAGATTAAATGATAGAAATTGATTGTCTCAGTTCTGGAGGCTAGTCTGAAATCAAAGTATTGGCAGAGTTGCTTCCTTCAGATGGCTCCAAGAGAAGGATTTATTCTAGGTTTTTCTCTTTATAGGTGGTTGCAGGTGGTTAGCTCTCTTAACGTCCCTTGACATCATCTTCATTCTACATGTCTCTGTATTCAAATTTCCCCTTTTATTATAAAGACACCAGACAAATTGGATTAAATCCAAGCTTAGTGAACTTATTTGAACTGGGTTACCTCTGGAAAGACCTCATCTCCAAATAAGGTCACATTTTCTGGTACTAAGGGAGTGAGGCATGGATTTAATCCATAGTAGTAACCATTAAAATGTAGGTAAAATATCTACTTCTGCTTTATTGACTCTGCTAAAGCCTTTGACTATGAGGATCACAACAAATTGGAAAATTCTTAAAGAGGTGGAAGCACCAGATTACCTTACCTGTCCCCTGAGAAACCGGTATGCAGGTCAAGAAGCAACAGTTAGAACCAGACATGGAACAACGGACTGGTTCAAAATTGGAATAGGAGCATGTCAAGGCTATATATTGTCACCCTGCTTATTTAACTTATATTCAGTGTACATCATACGAAATGCCAAGCTGGATGAAGCACAAGCTGGAATCAACATTGCCAGGAGAAATATAAATAACCTCAGATATGCAGATGACACCCCTGTTATTGCAGGAAGTGAAGAGGAACTAAAGAGCCTCTTCATGAAGGTGAAAGAGGAGAGTGAAAAAGCTGGCTTAAAACTCAACATTCAAATCTAAGATCATGGCACCCGGTCCCATCACTTCATGTCAAAAAGATGCAGAAACAGTGGAAACAGTGACAGACTTTATTTTCTTGGAATCCAAAATCACTGCGTATGGTGACTGCAGCCATGAAATTAAAAGACGCTTGCTCCTTGGAAGAAAAGCTATGACAAACTTAGGCAGTGTATTAAAAAGCAGAGACATTATTTGCCCACAGAGGTCCATCTAGTCAAAGCTATGGTTTTTACAGTAGTCATTTACAGATGTGAGAGTTGGACCATAAAGGAGGCTGAGTGCCAAAGAATTGATGAACTGTGGTGTTGGAGAAGGCTCTCGAGAGACCCTTGGACTGCAAGGAGATCAAACCAGTCAATCCTAAAGGAAATCAATCCTGAATAGTCATTGGAAGGACCGATGCTGAAGCTCCAATACTTTGGCCACCTGATGTGAAGAGCTGACTCATTGGAAAAGACTCTGATGCTGAGGAAGATTGAAGGCAGGAGGAGAAGGGGACGACAAAGGACGAGATGGTTGAATGGCTTCACTGACTCAATGGACATGGGTTTGAGCAAGCTCCGGGAGATGGTGAAGGACAGGGAAGCCTGATGTGCTGCAGTCCATGGGGTCGCAAATAGTTGGACACGACTGAACAACAAAAATTATTTTCTTTTAAACTTGGAATCCCTCCTCAATGCTAACTAATGACATCTTAGTGTATACCCTTTATAACAAAATAAAAAGGATTTTAAACATTATTTTTTAACATTCAGATTACCTACAACTTTGTTTTGAGTGTTTTATAAACAGCCCCATCAGTGACTACCTTTAATCACCCACTCTTCCCCACTGATAGATAACTCTCTAAGATCCAGTGGTGAATTCTTTGAAATTCATGAAGGATTAAAACTCACTTTTGCTAAAGTCATGCAGTTAGTGTGGTAGAGCTAAGATTCAAATATCTATCTAGTTAATTCTAAAATTAGTATTATTAATGTGGTCAATAATAGTGTATTTTAAAATACTCATTTACTATTTATCTTTTTAATAAAAATACTAATTTATTTCTGAATATAAATATAGCAGGTGGTCACAGGATAAAACTTAGGGGATCCCCCCTCAAATTACAAAAATGAACATTAAAATTACCCAGGATTTCCACATCCAGACATAATCATTACACATTACCTTTCAGATCCTATGTGTACACATTTTTATAATTTTATTTATATGTTTATATCTATAGAACTATATATGTAATTTCACATATCACCAACAATTCTTGGCAATACAAGTTTTAAAATCTTGAACCATTTGCCTAATTAAAATTCATCCTAACTTTACAGAGTGAATTATTTTTTAACTATGTAAAATAAGAGTTCTTTTTCATCTTATATTCTTCTCAAAAGAATAATGTACAAGTCTGTAAAGGTGCACATGGAATTAATTTTCTCATCTTAGTTTCTTTGCTAGAGTCCTAAGGGCAGAGCTGTCTAAAACAGAGAGAGCAGAGCATAAGTCAGCTCTTTGTCTTGTTTCCACTCTTAGTTCATCTCTAAAGCCAAGACTTCTACCCAAACGTGAAAATCCTTGAATAAGTGGCCCTTTCTAGTCCCTTGTGCTGATACCAAACTGGGACTTTTGTTAGAGGAAAGGGCCCGCACAGATCTGAGGTAGGAGCAAGAATAGACTCTATGGTCATCTACCTGAATATAAAGAGAAGAGCCCAGAAGAGCATGGCATCCATGGCAACCGTATCTAGATGTCACAGAATTTAGAGACCCCGTTGGATCCTTTTAGAGGATGACCAGGGGATCTAAATCATGTCAGATATAGCACCCAGCGTAGAACTGAGCAGGATCTGTGCTGAATACTTCTTTTATGTTTGCTACAGTATCATTCCAAGTCCTCTCCGGGGAAATCCCATATCTGCCTCACCATCTCACTTATTTACATTATGTGACTTACACACATACCCCCATGATGTTGTCTCCTGAACACAGTAGACCTATCTGAGACTTATCCACTTGTAATCTGTTGGTTTTAGGTCTGACTCTGAAAGTTTAGGTCAGTTCAGTCTTAATGAAATGCTTGACTCCAGGAGGTTGTCTTTCATAGCGAGGTGATCTTGCTTGCCTTGGAAGCACTATAGTTAGTCACAACACTCTCCTTGAGGACTTGGTTGTTTACAGTTGTTTACAGTGTGACCCAGGCCAATGGATCTTGCTTTAGGGCTTGTAAATAAGCCTAGAGTGTTTTGACATGAATAAATAGGACCTTAGTTTCAGTTGATAGTAAGATGCACTTAGAGATGCACTCAGCCATCACTGGAGTAGAGTTAAAGGAACTTCACTGCCAGAAAGAGTGAGATATGTATGGTGGCTCTTCTGAGGTTTTCTAAGATTGTTTGGAAGCACAAAGGTCCTAACTTTTCCTGTTGCCCTTCATGAAATCTTGAGTCAACAGTCATGTGTGTATATTAGGCAGCAGATGGAATCACTACAATTCATTCACTTTATAACCATTGATCCTCATACTACCTTATGATCTACTTTTTCCGATCATTGTGACAAATTTTCTACTCTTATGGAAAATTCCTTTCATGGTTAAAGCTTTCGGTAAATGCTATGAAACTTAATAATTCTCTCTACTGAATGGAAATAATTATGCAGGAGTTCATAAAATGCACTCATGGTCTCATTTAGTCATTAGAAAAACTAGAATACAGTGCTTAAATGTGAAAAAAAAATTATAGGCTAAAAAGCCATAATATTGAGCATTTTTTTTTGTTTTTGAAGCTTCTTGGAGATGGAATAACAAATCAGCTAATGATCAAAGCAATGATTTGAGTTTTTATCAGAAAGTCTACAGTTTCTTTTAAAAATAAAGCTTCCACATATTCTTACTGGAAAAGCTATTTGAAAAATTCTATCTCAGCCACCCTGTTGTTTTACCTAAAATAGTCAGGGTTTTCTAAACACAAATTGTCAAAAATATGGTGTTAATTGTCATAGTCATTGAACTATTGTGTATGCTTGCTATCAGAATGAAAGTCTGGTATTCCTAAACTGCAGAGTATTTTCAATCGGTGCAATAGGTAGCTTTCATGCCTTTTTATTGCAAAGCAGTTGAAAAATTATCAGAACATGTCCTCTTAAGAATGATCACAGATAGCTGTAAAATCTATTATGTTCATAGATTTGAACACAATCTATTGACACACTTTCTATTTAGAATTTGTATATTGTCATATGAAAAATTACACTATTTTCAGCCCACTTTTTACATAGACAAGGCCTCTATGTAGTCCTCTACATTAAGCAAAACTCTTTTGTTTGAAAGTGACAGAAATCTAACTCAAGGTAGCTTAGCTATTTAAATAATAAAAATAATAATGTATTACTTATCTTAGCTGTGAGGCTATCTGAAGACTTATAAATAAAAGGAATAACTACAGAGCCAGAGACTCAGAGAATCACCTAACTGTTAATGGAACATTTTTCTTCTCCATCAATCTCCTACGTCTTCTTGGCTTCATCTATACACAGGCTCTTTCTACCTGGAAAGAAAGATAATATCACTGGCTGTTTCTGGAACCTGAGAAATAAAAAACAGGAATAGGAGTCCTGCCAGACTTCTATGAAATGATGGTACAATGATTTCCTAAGGCATGGGAGGTAAAGAAATAAATGCCTGGGCTTCCCTGGTAGCTCAGTGGTAAAGAATCTGCTTGCCAATGCAAGAGACATGGGTTCTATCCTTGGGTCAGGAAGATCCCAGAGAAGGAAATGGCAACCCACTCCAGTATTCTTGCCTGGGAAACCTCATAGACAAAAGAGCCTGGTGGGCCACCGTCCAAGGGGGTCACAAAGAGTTGGACACAACTGTGTGACTAAACATTAACAACGTACAACCTAAGGATCTTTTCCCTTTTCCTGACCCTTTGCCTAGATCTGCCCAGAATCCTTTCTTCCCACACTCCCTTTCCCTCTCAGTGCTCATATTCCCAAAGGAAAATTAACCTGTGAGTAATCTGTTCAGACTTCCACCCTTAAAAAGATAGGACAAAGTCAACAGCTCTATTGTACTTTCAGTTTCAGTGAACTAAAGAAAGCCCCTAGTGTTTTCACCCTTCCAAATAGATTATTACTTTTGGGAAAAATTAAATGGATAAACTTAGGTGTTATATTAAGAACTTTTTATAACAACTACATAAAGTATGGGCACTAAACAGTGAGAATTGGTATCCATTTTGGTGGTGTTGGCAATGCTTCCTGGAGGCCCTGCTGTAACTGAGGCTTTAGTTGTCAGTTGCTGGGTAGTGTCTTGGTCCCAGGTATCCTGCTGGTTGTGGCAGGCTAATAGTTGGATATTCCAGGCTGCTCAAAGCAGCAACTACTTACCAACTGCATAGAGACCATCATTATATTTTTATAATAATGCATAGCCACTGACTTAGTAACCTAGGTTACAGTCTAAGTGTATAGGGTTAAGAGTTACTTAGGAGAATTAATTCTGCACAACTGACTTTAAGAGAATTAAAAGCTTGGAACATCTACTGAAGGTGATGAGCTTTTTAAGTAGTTACTCTGTATACTCTGTAGTTTGTTTTTGTATTTATTTTGTTTTTCTTTTCCTGCATGTATTTCAAATGGGCCATTGGAACTCTGGAAATTATATGTACATTTTGGTGAATAAGTGGTATTTGCCTTTTTTTGTTTCCTGTAGAGAAAATGAGTCACTTTTACCAGGTTCTCAAATGAGCCCATTGCACACACACACATACACGCAGACATGCACAAAATCTTTAAAGATCCTTGTCATAAAATGTCATATTTATAATTTCTGTAAGTGGGGAAGAATGTATCAAGCTCATGTAAGAGTAGTAGCAAATAATTAAATTACATTTTTAAAAGGAGTAGGACCATTGCACTTGCCTACAGTTTCTCCCTGGAAATTATTCTTCAGTGTTTACAAGACCATTTTATATGCTTACTCTTGCAGTCAAATTAATCATTAGATGAAGATTATTTTAGATCTGTTCATCTTAGCCCACCCATCACCAATTCTGGTTCACATGAACTCATGGGTTAAAAACTACCTGTATTCTTATATTAGTCCTCATGAATTTCTCCACAAAGTGATGAGGTATAAAACTGTGCTTAATATCAAATATAATTGGGCATAGAGCTTGTCTACTTTTATAGAATATTAGCTGAAAAAGTCTCGGTTCGAAATTTTAATGAAGAAAACTGGCCTAAACTTTGGTGTGGATGTCTAATAAGCTAAAGGGTTAAAAGCCAAATGGGGTCAGAGCTGTCTCTTTGATAAATGATAAATTCTGACCTTTGGCTCCAGCCAGACCAGACCATGTCCTTAGAGTAACTAAGGATAAACAACTGGCAGAGAACATGCTCATTATTCAGATTGAAGCGTAAACAGCTCTAGGAGTACTTCCTTAAACAGTTCTATGTGTGCTTTATTTATCTTCAAACTTTTTAGGAAAAGCTATACAGTACCAAAGAATCCCAGAGCCCCAGGCAACAAGTTAGTGAGGACTATACAAATTGGAGCCAATGACTGTATCTTGAAAAGTTAAAAAAGGAAACTTCTCAGGTGTTATAACTTGTTGTGAACATCCAGGACTCAATTTTCCATTGTGTTCAAATTCTTCCCTGATTATTGCATCTAATAACTAGACTCAGGTTTTCCCATATAAATATACTGTGTTGAGTTCTTTTTTAAAGACTTTGAAATTCTGTGGTTTTACATTATTAAACTTATAAATGACTTCTTCCACTTTCCCTTTTTGCATGTTTCTACACTAGACTAGCATTTTTTTCCCTTGTTGTTCATTCTGTTTTCTTTTTGCTATTCAACTTACCTTGTGAAAAGTAGCACTACTTCCATATTTAGGGTCTCAATTATAAATTTATTTGGTATGAGGCAAGGGAGAAATTTCTTTCTAAACATGCCTAAGCTGAAGCCCTGTAAGTTCTGGCTTTATTCATTTTGTTAACAAATGTGTATTGTACTATTGTAAGTTAGTCATCAGCTGTATTCACAGCAGTGGACAAAATGAACCTGGTCTCTTAGGGCATTTACAGTTAAACTTAGGAAAATTACATGAATTAATCAGGTAGACAAGCAACTGTATAATTATAAGTGAACATGAGAACTATAAAACAAATCAAAGATCATCAGAGAGGTTTGAAAAAGTAGTCAAAGGGATTACATCAAATGAAGAGAAGCAAGATGTTATGTTCTCTGGGAGGGAAATATTTTAGCTATGAGTTGAAGAAAGAAAAAAAAAGTGAAAGTGTTAGGTGCTTAGTCATGTCCAGCTCTTTGGGACCCCATGGACTGTAGTCCAGCAGGCTCCTCTGCCCATAGAGTTCTCCAGGCAAGAATACTGGAGAGGGTAGCCATTCCCTTCTCCAGGGGATCTTCCAGACCCAGGGATCAAAGCCAGGTGTCCTGCATTGCAGGCAGATTCTTTACCATCTGAACCACCAGGGAAGCAGAACAGTAAGCAATTGGAGAAGGATATTCTAAGAGGAGGGAGCTGCATGTACAAAGATCAGCTGAAGAACTGGTGATGGAAGGCCAGTGTGGCTACACTGGGTCAGGGGGAGGAAGGGAATGGCATGAGATGAAGAGAGAGCTTTGTGGAAGTCCTGGCACAGTTCACCAAGTACGCGACATCCTGCCTCTGTCCAGATGCAGTGTAGGATCCCACTTCTGGTCCCTCGTGTTTTGGGCGTGTGGGCAGAGGTGGGAAGTGTGCAGCTAGAACTGGCCCAATAGTGAGTGAGTACAAGAGATGCCTGTCACTTTCCAGCTAAGTCCTGAAATAAGGCTAGTAATAATGGAAAAGATTGGGTGGACAAGGGCTTCCCTGGTGGCTCAATGGTGAAGAATCTGCCTGGCAAGCAGGAGACCTGGGTTGGGAAGATTCCTCTGGAGGAGGAAATGGCAGCCCACTCCAGTATTCTTGCCTGGAGAATCCCATGGACAGAGGAGCCTGGCGGGCTATAGTACATGGGGTCACAAAGTGTCAGACATGGCTTAGCAACTGAACTACAACAATGGATAGGATCACCTCTGCAATGGAGAGGAACTTCCTGGCCCTCAGCAAAACAGAGAGGAAAAGTCGTGTTAGGCACCATATGAGGGGCATCACAGGTCAGGAGGAAGAGAAGAAATGTTCTGCCATTCTTTCAGAAGCAGAACTGAGGGGTAAAACCATTTTGTACAATCTTATAATAGGTTCTGCTATAGCCTGGTGGGTGGAGGACAAGTGGGGAAAAAAATTCCCTTAATCTGCAAAGAAGGAGAAAAGGCTGTGAAATAGTACCTATGATCTTGGTGAACTTACCTTTCTTGCTCTCTAATTGCTTCATAGAAATTGAGAAATAAGCAAATAAATTATAAAGAAATAAAGTATTATTACTTTCCTGTGCACTAAGAAAATCTCCGGAGGAGCCCAAGCCTAACAATGTAAGCTGTTTATCAGGCCTGCCATCCCAGAACTCAGGAACCTGTGATCCCATCTTTCAATACTTGTTAGACTCCACCTGGTGTAGAGCTGTGCCTGAGGCCTGCCTGGGAACTTGGTATGGTACCTTCTCTCATTAATGTCTCCAGGAAAATTTAATACTTGCCAGTGTCTTACTAAGTCAGATCATGGGTATTACATGGAGCTGTGGCCTTTAAACTGGGTATGTATAACTAGGGTTATGTGAAAACCTTGCAAAGATTGCCTGGTTGTGGTATTTTTAAACCTGTTATTAACATGTGATTCCCTTCTCTGAAACTGATCTACTTCAGAATCCATTTGGATGGAGTCACAAGTTCTCCTTTCCTAATCCCATTTTTCGTAATTGTCCCTATCGCATTTTACAGAAAAAGAAAAGAAAATTCACCTCTTTTTCACCCTTAATATCTTTATGGTGTATTGCTATGAAAAATATCTGAAGTTTTCCAGTAGAAATCAAAGGGACATTTGACGTACTTGTTAGACTCCACCTGCTATAGAGCTGTGCCTAAGGCCTGCATTGGTATTAAAAAAAAAAATCACTGTGATGATTAACAATTTTTTGTAGGAAGAGTGTTATTTTTTTTTCTTTTAACACAATTGAAGGAGGATCTGTTTCAAGTCTAAAGCTGACAGACAGTTGAGAATTTTTAATATTATATCAATTGGTTTTGGGGAGTATTTAAAATTTTTTACATACATCAGAATTTCAAAGGATTTAATGATATTTCCAGGCTTCCCTGGTGGCTCAGATGGTAAAGAATCTGCCCACAATGCAGAAGATCTGGGTTCGATCCCTGGGTCAGGAAGATCCCCTGGAGGAGGAAATGGCAACCCACTCCAGTCTTCTTGCCTGGAGAATTCCATGGACAGAGGAGCCTGGCAGGATACAGCCCATGGGGTTACAAAAAGTCGTACATGACTAAGTGACTAATGCACAATGATATTTCAATAATAAAACTCCTCCAATTCCCATTTATGTATTTATATGTAGCACTTACTATATAGTATATGAACCAAGAACTTTCTGATGTTCAAGCTGGATTTAGAAATGGCAGAGAAACCAGAGGTCAAATTGCCAGCATCTGTTGGATCATAGAAAAAGCAAGTGAATTCCAGAAAAATATCTGCTTCATTGATTATGCTAAAGCCTTTGACTATGTGGATCACAACAAAGTATGGAAAATTCTTGAAGAGATGGGAATACCAGATCACTTTCCCTGCCTGCTGAGAAACCTGTATGCAGATCAAGAAACAACGATGAGAGCTAGACATGGAACAACAGACTGGTTCGAAATTGGAAAAGGAGTACTTCAGGGATATATATTGTCACCCTGCTTATTTAACTTATATGCAGAGTACATCATTGGAAATGACAAACTGCTTGAAGCACAAGCTGGAATAAAGAAGACTGGGAGGAATATCAGTAACCTCAGATATGCAGATGACACCACTGTGATGGCAGAGAGTGAAGAGAAACTAAAGAGCCCCTTCATGAAGCTGACAGAAGAGACTGAAGAAGCTGGCTTAAAACTCAGCATTCAAAAAATGAAGACCACGGCATCCAGTCCCATCACGTCATGGCAAACAGATGTGGAAACAGTGGAAACAGTGACAGACTTTATTTTCTTGGACTCCAAAATCACTGCATATGGTGACTGCAGCCATGAAATTAAAAGACGCTTGCTCCTTGGAAGAAAAGCTATGACAAACTTAGGCAGTGTATTAAAAAGCAGAGACATTACTTTGCCCACAAAGGTTTGTATAGTCAAAGCTATGGTTTTTCCAGTAGTCATGTATGGATGGGAGAGTTGGACCATAAAGAAGATTGAACACTGAAGAATTGATGCTTTGAGCTGTGGTGTTGGACAAGACTGTTGAAAGTTCTTTGGACTTCAAGGAGATCAAACCAGTCAGTCCTAAAGGAAATCAGTCCTGAATATTCATTGGAAGGACTGATGCTGAAATTGAAGCTCCAATACTTTGGCCACCTGATGCGAAGAGCTGACTCATTAGAGAAGACCCTGATGCTGGGAAAGATTATAGGCAGGAGAAGGGGACTACAGATGGCATTACTGATTCAATGGACATGAGTTTGAGCCAGCTCTGGGAGATCGTGAAGTACCAGGAAGCCTATCATATTGCTGTCCATGAAGTCACAAAAAGTCAGACATTACTGAGCAACTGAACAACAACAATAGCTTACTATAAAATTAAAATATAATAATAGATTTTGTTCTGAACTTTGTCTCATTCCAGCAGTGAGATATATTCACCCACAAATAAATGAGCAAAATTGAGAAATTCATGACCATTTGTTTCATTGAAATGAATTTCAAATGAAGTTTTAGGTTTTATATTAAACAGTTTTTAAGACCTATAAGATGTTTTGAATTAGCATGTATTATTTTATTATAATGATAGCTCTACTCAGAAGAAAAATTTGGATGGTACCAAATTACTATGGCATTCAGATCTCCTTGAATACATTTTAAGAAAATTACTTAACAATTTTATTGTAACATGTTAATTTTACAGTTGGATAAGCCATTCCTTGCAAATATTTAAACTTATGATTAAACAATAGATTTAATTTTAAAATATATGAGGAAATAGTTTATCAAAATATTTTGAAAAATATAAAACTAAAACATGTGAAAATCATTGATAGTGAAGATTTATTCCCAGATGTGACCACCTATTCTAAAAATCCTTTTGGATTATTACCAACTATTACATAGTATGCCAAGTTGGATCATTATGTATGATTGAAGATACATAGAAATTTGAGATATAGACTTGGTGGTATGAAATGTTACCGGGCAACAATAAGCCATAGAGACTTATAGTCCTATTGAGAATTATTATCCTGTGGTCTTTTTAAAAAAAATTTTTATTTTGTATTAGGGTATATCTGATTAACAGTGTGTGGTAGTTCCAGGCGAATAGCAAAAGGAGTCAGCCAAACATATACATCTATCCTTTCTTCCCCAAACTTCCTTCCTGTCCAGGCTGCCGCTTAACATTTAGCAGAGTTCCGCATGCTATATATACAGTAGGTCCTTCTTGGCTATCCACTTTTAATATAGCAGTGTGTACATGTCCATCCCAAACTCCCTAACTACCCCTTTTCTGCATCCTTCCTGCCAGCAACCATAGCTCTTTTATAACAGTCTGTGAGTCTGTTATTGTTTTGTAAGTAAGTTCATTTGTATCATTTCTTTTTAGATACCACATATAAGGGATGTCATATGATATTTCTCCTTCTCTATCTGACATACTTCACTCACTATAACAATCTCTAGATCCACTCATGTTGCTGTGAATGGCATTGTTTCATACTTTTTAATAGGTGGGCAATATTCCATTGTATGCATGTACTGCATCATCTTTATCCATTCCTTTGTCAATGGACATTTAGATTGTTTCCATGTCTTGGCTTTCCTTCCAAGGAGCAAGCATGTTTTAATTTCATGACTGCAGTCATCATCTGCAGTGATTTTTCTCCTTGGAAAGAAAGCTTGACAAACCTGGACAGCATATTAAAAAGCAGAAACATCATTTTACTGACAAAGGCCCCTATGGTCAAAGCTATTGTTTTTCCAGTAGTCATGTACCGATGTGAGAGTTGGACCATGTAGAAGTCTGAGTGCCCAAGAATTGATGCTTTTGAACTGTAGTGCTGGAGAAGACTCTTGAGAGTCCCTTGGACAGCAAGATGAAGCCAGTCAATCCTAGAGGAAATCAACCATGAATATTCATTGGAAGGATAGATGTTGAAGCTGAAGCTCAGATACTTTAGCCACCTGATGTGAAGAGCTGATTCACTAGAAAATACCCTGATGCTGGGAAAGATTGAGGGCAGCAGGAAAGGGGGATGACAGAGGATGAGATGGTTGGATGGCATCACCAGCTCAATGGACATGAATCTGAGCAAACTCTGGGAGGTAGCAGAGGACAGAGGAGCCTGGTGTGCTGCAGTTTATGGGATTGCAAAGAGTTGGACACATCTTAGTGACTGATCAATAACAAGAACATGTCTTGGGTATTATAAACAGTGCTGCAATGAACATTGGGGTGCAAGTACCCTTTGAGATCATGTTTTTTTCCTACATATGGACGCAGGAGTGGGACTACAAGGTCATATGGTAGCTCTATTTTTAGTTTTTTAAGAAACCTCCGTACTGTTCTCCATAGTAGCTATACCAATTTACATTCCCAACACTGTAGGAGGGTTCCCTTTTCTCCACACCCTCTCCAGCATTTATTGTTCATGGCTTTTTGGTGATGGCCATTTTGACTGGTATGAGGTGATATCTCATTACAGTTTTGATTTGCATTTGAATTTCCTGGAATTAGAATTTTGAAGAAAAGTTCTTTTAAAGGTAAATGTGGGTGTCTGGAGGGATACTAGCCACAAAAGTTTGAGGAGAAAGGGTTTCCTGCATGCCTGGTCAGAGTGAAGGCTCAGTATTCTATGGATAAGCCTTTGGGAAAATAGAAAGAAAGAAGAGGAGAACATATTCAATTTAAAAATCAGAGAGTAGAGTCAGGAGAGGATGGAATTTTTGTTGTTATCATTGAAAGTAAGTTAAGAGCAGAAAAGGGAGGGGGAAGAAATCATAGCAAAAAGAAAGGTGAATAGGGAAATTTTATGGTGAGATGAAATATGCTAAACTTGAAACAACAGATAAAAAGTTAGATGCAAATGAGGCCAAAGGTTAGAAATGAAATTAGAGCAGATAAAACATTAAGAGTATCTTCTGATGCCCTTAACTAAAGAGACCTCTAACAATAGTCGGTGTACTCGGAGCAGCGAGAGTCTGAATTCTAGACAGCTTCTAAGCCCAAAAGTGCTTGATGCCCAACGAGGGAAAGGAAGCCCTGAGGACAGTTTGCTGAGTATTTGGTGAAACAAAGGAGTAGTTGGCATGTTTATGAGTCTCAACTCTTTTTTTTTTTTTTTAATATAACCAACCTCTCTTCTAGCAGCCCTTAGCTATTTTTCATCTCCCAGTAGCTTGAACCACATTGCTTCTCAAAGCACAGAATTTTCCCCCATTTTCCCATGCCTGTATCCACTCTGGGAATGGGAATGCTCTTCTGCAGATGCTGCTATTATCGAGGGGCAGTGAGACCACTGTCTTGCCCTATTATGGTTTCCTGTCTAAGATAGCCACCAAGGAAATACACGGTACTCAGGAGGGATGAATGCGTTTTAGTGAAAGCACATATTGTGTATGAAATAACCTGAACCTTTGAATCATCTGCTATTAAAAATGACTCCCGATGTGTCAAGAAAGTTGGTGCCACTGTCTTTTACTGTTTCTTAAATGGGATACCCAACAGGAATTTGTCAGATTCCTCCAATGCCTCTTCCCAGAGGTCCCAGCCCTATGAGCAGCATGTCACCTAGTATGTTTTTCTGGTAACTTTTTTGTTCCTGAGAAGATCATTTTACATTAAGGCATGTATTTCTAGAAGCAGAGAAATGTCTGACTAAACTAAACATTTTTGGAAGTTAAAATAAGAATGTGTGCTTTTTGAGCAGCATGTCAGAGCTTTTCCTGAAAATATCAGGCAAAAGTATCTGACGTGGATAATAAGACAGTTTCTTCTGTACAAATAGAATGAAGAAAAAGAAAAAAAAGTCTTATTACCTTAATATTACTATACTATCACTGTATTTCAGGCATAACTTCTAAAAGCCTATGTTATGATAAACCTGTTATAAAGAGACAGCATTAATTATGGCTGAGTCCCTTCATTGTTCACCTGAAGCTATCACAACATTGTTAATCAGCTATAAGTACGGCCAGTGTTAGTCGCCTGTTGTGTCCAATACTTTGTGACCCTATGGATGGTAGCCCACCAGGCTCTCTGTCCGTGGGATTCTCCAGGCAAGAATACTGGAGTGGGTAGCCATTCTGTTCTCCAGGGAATCTTCCTGACCCAGGGATCGAACTCAGGTCTCCTGCACTGCAGTCAGATTCTTTACCATCTGAACCATGAGGGAAGCCCAATCAACTATACACCAATACAAAATAAAAAGTTAAAAAAAAAAAAGAAAGAAAGAAAATGTCAAGGTCATGAAACACAAGGAATTACTGAGGAACTGTGTGTCACAGATTGGAGAAAATTATGGAGACACAACTAGTAAATGCATTGTGGGATCCTGGCAAAGAACATTGGGAGAAAACCAGAGAAAGTCAAACAAAGTTTGCAATTTAGTTAATGGTTTAAAAAATTATATTGTAAAATGTCATTACTTAAATATGGATGTCGCTAGCACTCACAAAGACCCTCTGCCCAGCTCCATGTTGTAATTTGTCCTCTACAGCATGAAGCAGAACTGTTTGTGCTTAGAGATTTTTTCAGTGAATATTGGTATTCCATCATCTGACTATAACTCCTCTTTTCATGTGATCTAAAAAACCAAACCATCAATTGTGAATAAGTATACAGGGATGATTTTTTTTAAAAGAAATGTAGTAAATACCATTTTCCAAACCCCCACTGCATAGTTAGCTTAGGCTTTATTACACAGTAATATAGAATGAGTAGCTTTAAGGATAGAAATTTATGTTCTCCAAGTTCTGAAAGCTGGAAGTCTGAGATCATGTTGTCATCATGGCCAGGTTTCTGGTGAGATCTCTCTTTTTGGCTTTCAGAGAGCTGCTCCCTTGCTCTTGCCCTCACCTGGCAGAGAGCAGGCTCTGATGTCTCTTCTGGTCCCATAAGACCACCAGACCCTTATGGCATGTTAACCTTAATAGCTTCCTAAAGGCCCCATTTCCAAATATTGTAACATTGTGTGTGTGAGGCTTCAACATATAAATTTTTTGAGGCTACACAGTTCATTCCACAGCACCTACTATTCTCTTGCCTCTTATTCTCCTTCCTTTAACACCACCGCCTGCAAGTCTAGGTATAAAACTTCTTCCTAGCTTACCTTCTAACATAAAAGTGGTTGCACAAATCAACTCAGACAAATAGGTGCCACTTATAGCAAATGGGATTTCCCAGGTGTCACTAGTGGTAAAGAACCTGTCTGCCAATGCAGGAAATATAAGAGACACAGGTTCGATTCCTGGGTCAGGAAGATCCCCTGGAGAAAGGCATGGCAACCCACTCCAGTATTCTTGCCTGGAGAATCCCATGGACAGAGGAGCCTGGCGTGCTACAGTTCATGGGGTCACAAAGAGTCAGAAACAACTGAGTGACTAACACTTTTACTTTATAGTAAGTAGCCAAATCCCCTTTGGGGCACTGTTAGGACAACTATGTATGTAATCAGTATCACAGAAGTCATGACTTCTCTGTGACATAGAACACTTAACCTTCATTCTAAAATATTCCCTCTCCTGCCTCGAGAATTCCTTTAACCGGTGCTGTGACACAGCTTTCTACTGCCTGAAGGAGGCCTCTATGATTCAAGTTAAGCCCATTGGTACATCCTGGATTTATAGAATGAATGAGCACAAATTTGGGAGCTAGTCAGACCTGATTCTGAATATGAGCCAAGTTACTTACACCCACCAGAACTCAGCAAGCTATTTAACCTCTCTGACACTGAATTTCATTCTTAAGCAAAAGAGAATGAAAAATACTAATCTTGCAGAACTTCTCTAATAGGAATAGTAAAGTAATGAGCATCCAGGATTAAAGCCTAGAACATGGACTAGTGATTTGATATGTGATACATAGAAGAAAGAATAGAAAAGGGAGATATCTGCCTAAGAAGTACTTTGAAATGATCAAGATGATCTTTTCATTCACTGAAAGAAACTACCCCATTTTTAGAAGGAGGAGGTTGGGAAAGCCATTCTGCTAAGCTAACTAGGCAGTGAAAAGTGAAAGTTGCTCAGTTGTGTCCAGTCTTTGCCACCCTATGGACTGTAGAGTCCATGGGATTCTCCAGACCAGAACACTGGAGTGGGTAGCCTTTCCCTTCTCCAGGAGATCTTACCAACCCAGGGTTGGAACCCAGGTCTCCCACATTGCAGACAGATTCTTTGGCAGCTGAGCCACCAGGAAAGCCCAAGAATACTGGAGTGGGTAGCCTATCCCTTCTCCAGGGGATCTTCCTGACCCCAGAACTGACCCAGGGCCTCCTGCATTGCAGGCGGACTCTTTACCAGCTGAGCCACCAGGGAAGCCCTAACTAGGCAGTAAGGCCCTGAAATTTTCAAAATATTGCTAGTGTGAAGTCCATCAGGACACAGTAGTGCTCTAATTGACTTTCTCCTCTTGAACTCCATTTGTTTCTAAATTTGGGGTGTATTTTTCATTTATACAAATAATACAGTTCAATTATTTTTTAATTTCCTTATAACCAATTTATAAATAAATTAATGGAGAACCTCCACATGTCTTCCTCGCTGATGTTCAAGAAAACAGACTAAGCTTTTTTCCTTGTCACTTTCACTAATAGTGCATATTTTCAAAGCCAAGTATAGGTATCTGTCTGAGCCCATTCAATGTTCTTTCCTTGTCCTAGTCTTTCACATAGTTGTTATTATTTTTTAGTAGCTAAGTTGTGTCCAACTCTTTGTGATCTCGTGGACTGCAGCACGCCAAGCTTTCCTGTCCTTCACTATTACCTGGAGTTTGCTCAAACTTATGTCCATTGATTGGTGATACCATCCAGCCATCTCCTGCTATGTCACCCCCTTCTCCTCTTGCTCTCAGTCCTTCCCACCATCAGGGTCTTTTCCAATGAAAATAGAGTCACATAGAGTCCCCTTAAATACCACATGCTGTTCCTTTGTGGAGAAACAAGCAGCTGGGCTTAGCACCAAAGCATATGGGACAACTCAGCACTTTTTCCAGAGTAAAAAGACTTTAGGAGCATAAGTCAGTGAAATGTGGACATATATGAATGATTACATCCAATGTCAAAGGATGGAATTCAGTTGTATCAAAAGAGGGCAAAGAATACTATCCTTTCATTGCTCTTGTTTTTGAAATGTCTGTTCCTTTCTTATTATTTTATTGTCTGTGATCATTGCAGAAGCATCAGTAATTACAGAGAAGCTGAGTAGTTTCTCTGGAAAAATTATAGGTGGTGATGGATGATGACATAATCGTGTGACAGTAAAATGCTGTATTAAGTACTGAACTCCCTGCCAGATTATGGAAAGAACACATGAGTAGATAAAAGCACAACAATTTTCTTTTCGCTGTGTCTCAGGAGAAAACAATACATACTGGCATAGATGGAAGCAAATGAGATTAGTTAAAAGAAGGAACTTAGATAATGTAGACCAAGTCAGAGTAATGCTGACAAATGAGATGACTCATCTAATGAAAGAATAAATGAGGAAAAGTGTAGCTTCATCTTAGATCTTCCTGGTTATTTTTCCATGGTGATTTTATACTTTAGGAAGGAGTCACACAAAACAAAATGAGACAAAGACTTGATAACTATACGGTTAGTTGAGTTAAAAGAGTATAGACCTCAAATGGAATATTTCACTTTTGTTTTCTAGATCAATTGTCTACTTTATTCCCTTGAACGAAGTTGGTTGTAAAAGCAGTTATGCTATTATGAGATTTCTCAAAAACATCTACATGTGCTAAAGAGAACTATCCTGCAAGGGTATACTGTGTTCAGGGACATATAATATATTGAAAAGTATCAATAACAAGTTTAAAATCATATAAACTACTCACATACTTAAACACCATAAGGTATAATGCAGGACGTGTACTTGTTTATGCAAAACTTAAATTTCACATATGAGAAAAGAGTAACTCATGCACTCTCCTTTTCCTCCCCACCCCTCACCCACTTGCATTGTATTTACAATAGCCTATCCATTGAGGAACAGTGGAAACAGTGGCTGACTTTATTTTTCTGGGCTCCAAAATCACTGCAGATGGTGATCGCAGCCATGAAATTAAAAGACGCTTACTCCTTGGAAGGAAAGTTATGACAAAACTAGACAGCATATTAAAACACAGAGACATTACTTTGTCAGCAAAGGTCCATCTAGTCAAGGCTATGGTTTTTCCAGTGGTCATGTATGGATGTGAGAGTTGGACTATGAAGAAAGCTGAGTGCCGAAAAATTGATGCTTTTGAACTGTGGTGTTGGAGAAGACTCTTGAGAGTCCCTTGGACTGCAAGAAGATCCAACCAGCCCATCCTAAAGGAGATCAGTCCTGGGTGTTCATTGGAAGGACTGATGTTGAAGCTGAAACTCTAATACTTTGGCCACCTGATGCGAAGAGCTGACTCATTTGAAAAGACCCTGAGGCTGGGAAAGATTGAGGGCAGGAGGAGAAGGGGACGACAGAGGATGAGATGGTTGGATGGCATCACCAACTCAATGGACATGGGTTTGGGTGGACTCCAGGAGTTGGTGATGGACAGGGAGGCCTGGCGTGCTGTAGTTCATGGGGTTGCAAAGAGTCAGACACGACTGAGCAACTGAACTGAACTGATCCATTGAGGATTCAGACCCAAGCATTGATTCTGACTTATCCAATTTCTTAATAGCAGAGAAAAGCGCTTCTTGGGAGAAGGAGACTTGTCCTCAAAACCTGCTTTTCTGAGTCCCTTTGAGCTGAGAAAAAAAAGAAAGAAAGAAACCAAAAAGGCTCAGAAGTCACAATGAAAGATGTGTACCCAAGGTTTATTAAGAATGATTCACTATTGTATTTGGTTTTCTGTCTTACATTAGGGAATAGGCTTTGCCTGGAGGGTAAGAATTACCTTTAGTTCCTACTCTTTTAGCAGCCAAGGCAGTACAGAATGATGGATAGAGAGTATAGGACAGCAGTTACCAATCACCCTTGAAAACTCAGGCAAATAGACGACATCACATTTCATTATCTGACCTTGATGAGGGATGACATTTACGTTGAGGGCAGAAATGCCAATTGAAGAGTTTGGAAATGGCACTTTGTGGAAAGGTGATGAATTATCCATTGATTTAATCTAAGGAAAGAAAATGGGGGAATGATACAGGAGGGGTTTAATACCATATGTAGCTTGTTAAGAAGACTGCATCTTAACCAGTTTTGAATGACATGTACCCAACTGTGCGTGTGGCCTAGTGTTGGTAGAGAGAGGCAGATGAACAAGCGCGAAGGTCTTCATTGGATGGTATTAAATTTTTTTAAGTGGACAGGTGGAAAGTGAGAAGATTACAATGTGGGGGCTGCCTGTGCCTGCCCTTAATGCTGCCTGGGTTTCTTGTAGTTGAGAACAGTACGAAGAGAACTCTGATTGTCAGAGCCTTGATCTGCTGTGAGAGGTGGTTATGCAGAGTGGCGTAAACTCTGGACAGCTTGGTTTCAAATGATAGCTCCTCTCCTTGCTAGCTATGTGACTGCAAGCAAAGTGTTTAACCTCTCTCTGTTCTCATTTTCCTTGTTTATAACATAGGCTCAACAATAAAGCTTACCTCACAGTTTTGTTTCAAATATGTAATGAATCAATATTGTTGATTTGGAGCATTTTCTGGCACAAAGTGAATCCTCCATAGATATTATTTGTTTTCAATGTATTTTTTTTCCAAGATGAAAATAGCCATATTATTTTTCACCTGATTATGAAAGTAATATGTGCTTACTGTTTAAAAGTCAGATTTTAGAGAAAGATATAAATATGAGAAAAAATTATTTGGAGTCAAATGATTCTCAGACAACTATGGTTAACACCGAGGTATTATATTTCCAGACAGTTTTCTATGTGTAAAACATATATGAAAGTGAAGTGAAAGTCACTCAGTCGTGTCCTACTCTTTGCGACCTCATGGACTATACAGTCCATGGAATTCTCTAGGCCAGAATACTGGAGTGGGTAAGCCTTTCTCTTCTCCAGGGGATCATTCCAACCCTGGGATCGAACCCAGGTCACCCGCATTGCAGGCGGATTCTTTACCAGCTGAGCCACAAGGGAAGCCCAAAACATATGTAATGTATAAAATTATATCATGCACACATGTGTATAACCAGTTATTTATTCACTACTATTCTCTCCTACCCCTAAAATAAAATCACATATTTTGAGCTGTGACACTGTCATCTTTCAAAATCCAATGCCTATCCAAGACAGTATCTTCTACAAACTTTTTCTTGAGCAACTCATTCTCTTTTCAATTCCATTATTGTTTTTCTATGTTTGTGTTCCATGGAGCCCTTAATGCACTGATTTTTTATCTAACCAATAATTATTAAATACCTTTACTATGTCAAGAGCTGTGTGAGGTGTGATTTTTTAGTGGTGAACAAAGATAAGTAGTCCCTGCCTTGATGGGACTTAAGTCTCAGGGACAAAAAAATATACTAATCAAATTATTGTACATATACATGTATAATTTGCAGTTGTAAACTTACAAGAACTATCCCAGAGTAATTGCTCTGCAATAAATTCATTTACAGGTTGAATTATAAACAATTATAGAAACTGAGTTTATAGAGAGATGATATATATTATAAACCTGATCGCAGTATGAATAACAATTAAGAGAGGGGAGGATGGGAGGAAAGAATGAGAGGATAGAAAGAGAGAATGTGAAAACATTATGATGATCTTTTTTCTAAGAAGGGAGAGTGAGTTGTCTAAAATTAAATAATTTGAAAACTAATCCTAATACCTTCGACATTTTCATAATCTTTCTTAATCCTAAAATCCAATATGATATCCTATGGTTACACAAAGCTTAACAATTCTATCTTCAGGTTATTTTCCTTCTTTTAATATTAGTTATGATTAAATTGAACGATTTTAAATAAAAATTATAGTAGTATATAATTCAAATCTTCAGTAAAATGCTTGACTCAGTTCTCTTTCCCCTATTCATCAATGTATTCATCATATTCTTAGAAAGATGTCTGGAATCACATTTGCCTAATAGTAATGTTTTACTTCTGGTGGTGAGATTATAAAACTGTATATTTCCTTCATTTTCATCACTGCCCTTTCCTTTATTTGTAAATTATTTGAGGTAAGTATATGTCAGTTTTTTAGAAAAGTGGGTTTTTTGTTTTTTTTGTTTTTTTACGAACAGCTTCCCACGTGGTGCTAGTGGTAAAGAATCCGCCTGCCAATGCAGGAGATGTAAGAGATGCGGGTTCAATCCCTGGGTTGGGAAGATCTTCTGGAGGAGGAAATGACACCCCACTTCAGTATTCTTGCTGGGAGAATTCCATGGACAGAGGAGCCTGGTGGGCTACAGTACAGTGGGTCTCAAGAGAGAGATTGAGATGGAGGTAATTATGGCAAATGGTTGTAACAAAACTCCCTTGAAAGTTACCTTGACAATTAAAAATGATATATGTAGGGTGCTTGGCACAAAGCCTGAAATACAGTGATCAATAAATAAAGTAACTATACTTCAGTTGTGGGTTATTATTTTTGATGAATAAAGAGGTAGTTGAGTCTTACATGGAAACGATAGCTGATACAGTTTGGTACATTTAAGCCTAAAATTCAAGATGGTGATGAAAGGAATGAGGAAGTTCAGAGAATAAGAGCAAGTATATAAAATAGTTCAATGGTGTAGCTAAGGGGAGGGAAATGACTGAAGTAAAAATATCAAGTTGGGAAGAAAGCATGCTTGCTTATAAAGAATTTCATAATCATATTTGTACCATGGCGAAAAGGTAGAAACCTGCTCTGCTTTCTCTTCAGTAATTTACATGCCATGTTTTACTAATCTCCCCTATTAAAGAGGTCTTTAATCCAAGGTCGTATAATATAATCCCTTATTTTTTCTTTTGGTACTTTTATAATTCTGATCTTTTACATGTAAGTTTTAAATCATCTGTCCTTGTGATTATGATTTTGTCAAAAAGGATTATAACTTTTTTGTTCTAAATGGATAACTAGTTGGAATGGCCATACTTTTCTCAATTATTTGAAATCCCACTGTTATTTTAAAAGATGTTATTGTATGTACATGGTCTGGTTTTAACCTTCTGTTCCATAGTCAATTCTTTTCATGCTTCGCCAATGCTACCTTTGATTACTACAAATTTGTATGAATCCACATAAAGCTAGTAAGAATGGAAAAGAGAAGTGAGATTGGATTAAAAAAAAGAAAGAAAGTAAAATTGGCACAAGTCAGTGGCTGTTTGTATGCAGACTTGAGTAAGAAAGGAGAGTGAAGGATGGCTTCCAAAAACCAAGGTTCTTTCTAGTTGGAAGAAAAAATGAAACGGAAGAAGAAAGGAAAAGACTCAGAGGAAACAAACAGGAGGAAGAGCAAGTCTGTGGGGGAGATGGTAAGTCAGATTTGAACACGGTATATTTGAGTTTCCTGCAAGATATGTAGGTAGAGCAGACTTGGCAGGCCTTAAGGTATGAAAGTTGCAAATAGAGATGCAAATTCAGGAGTCATCAGATGTAGTTTGCCATTAAACTTATAAGAATGGATGAAATGATTCCAGATGTGTGGAATGGAGGCCATGGTTGGAGTGCTCTTCAGTATGCCCCTGGGTGGGCTTCCTCTTGTAGCTGAGGCAGTTTTATTCCACCAGCTATGGAGACCTGAGGTAGCCGCCTTTGTTTATTGGTGTAACCTCTGCCCATTGTCATAGGTTTTTCAGTCTCCAGGCTTTGGTCTTTAAGACCAGGGAATTGTTCCTGTATAGTGTTTATTTGATAATTTATCACATTCTATTTTCTCTATTGTTTTATTTTAGAAATAGTAGTTGGATGTATGATCTCTTAGATGATCTTCCCTATTCTTTTGCTTCTTATATTTTTCATTTCTTTCTTTTAAAAACTTACTACTTCCTATGAACTTTTCTCAAATTTATATTCTGACCCTTCAATTGAATATCTCATTTTAGCAATCCTGTTATTAACTTTTATTAGCTCTGTCCTGTTTTATGATTGTTACATTATCATGACATCTTGTTCTTGTTATATTGAAGCAATATTTTCTTAAATCTCACTTAGAATATGATTAGAATTATTAATTTATTTTCTCCAAATTACTTGTTTCATAGAAGTAATTTTATTTTCTTTCAATTCAGTTCATTTCAGTCACTCAGTCATGTCCAACTCTTTGTGACCCCATGGACTGCAGCATGCCATGCTTCCCTGCCCATCACCAACTCCCAGAGCTTGTTCAAATTCATGTTCATCAAGTCAGTGATGCCATCCAGCCATCTCATCCTCTGTCGTCCCCTTCTCCTCCTGCCTTCAATCTTTCCCAGCATCAGGGTCTTTTCTAATGAGTCAGTTCTTTGCATCAGGTGGCCGAAGTATTGGAGCTTCACTTATGTATATTGGGCTGTCTCTTCAAGGCAAATTTTCTCCAGATGACTGATGAGCCAGGATCATGTTTTTATTGAAGTTCGAGAGATGAACAACTAAATGAACTCTGCCTTAGTAATCTGCTTTAGGGTTATGGAGCTGTGAATGGACAGTTTTACTGGATGATCAGAACAAGCCAGATGGTGGAATATTTTGTTTTGAGCCATTATTGTTTTCATTTATTTACTTATTTTAGTGAACTTTTCATTTTTAGTGAAGAATCCTTAAGTATTATCCTGTGGCAGAGAGGCCTAACTAGTGGATGACTGATTTCCTTTAGAGATGGTTAGTGGCTACTGCTAAATATGGAGACTTACAATGGCTACGCCTGTTGCCTGTTCCCCATTTCACCTCTGTTCTCTCCCCAGACTGGGTTGTACTTGTTTTAGAATTCTAAGCCATTTTGTTTATGCAAATCAATCTCTCTTTCTCTCTCACTTGTATCCCTTCTAGACACTCCAAGCTATGGTTGACTCTACTCTATTTGTTTAGGTACCACTTCTTTATCTGCATTGATTTTTATAAATTTGTTAAAATTTTCTATTTTCAGATGATCCTCTTCCAGTTCCTTACTACCATTATCTTGTTTTCTACTTTTCTCTCTTTTTGGTATCTGAAATGGGGGGAGATATACATATGGCCATGTTAGTCAGGGAAACAGAAATCATTCTAGGAATTTCATACTACAGGACAGTAAATAATGCAAAGAATTGAAAGCTTACAGAGTCATTCCAAGAGCTTGAAGTTAAGGAATCAGAAAGCTATTATAATACAAGAAACCAGGAAGTACAAAGGTCACACTTTCTACCAGTGTTCTTAGAGACCCACAACACAAGAGTAGGTGTTCTTAGCAAAATTCCTAGTGTTTTATGAGTTTTTCTGAATGCCGACTGTAATGTGTGTACGATTACAGTATTATGCAGAATAGACGAGGCACACTTTTGTTGAACTTTATTCGACAGTGCCAAAATAAATAGAATTTCTCATTTCATTGATGTTTCTAGTTTCTCAAAGAGGCTAAGAATAATGCATCAGTATAGATGACACCACCTAATATATGTATATATTTATACATAAAGGTTTGAGGTAAGTAACTGTTCAGGGTTCCCAAGCAATAAATAAATATGATTGGGAATTTATTTCATACAAATAAAAAGAAGGACTTTTATACTAAGGTGTTATAATGTGGCACCTCTCACATGGATGACAATGCTACCTCACGCTTTTTTCTCTAAAATATTATGGGAAATGAGAGGTTGGCACTATAAACTGTGTTATTGTATTTCAACAGTAAGCTTGTAGATGTTATTATGGGGGTTTCTAGTTTTTATGATCTTTCATCAGTTCTCACTTAGCACCATTTCATAAAAAAGCTTCTTGTAGAAAAACTTTTTAGCAGCCCTTACATTCATTTCATCTTTTCTTTCCTCAGGAGACAAGTTAAGAGTATAGACTACATTCTCTCTGGATATTACTTTCATTTATATGTTTATAGATTTCGATCAACACTTTTCATAAAAACAGTCCTAAAATCCAAGACAAAAAGGAAGGTTTTGTAAAGTATGAATAGTTCTTAAGGAGATGCTATCATTTAGCTCTGAAGGTTTTATTTCTTTCATTTTTCATTGTTTTAGTTTCAGACTCCACTTGTAGAATATTTCTCCATGTATAGAATCAGCAGATCAAATGCAAACAAAAAACCCCAAGAAAGCCCATAGTTTAGCACACTCCTTTATATTATGCTGTTAGAATTTTAATAATTTTAAGAAGAGATAGAAGTAAAAGTAATTAACTTAATTCAAAATGGTCAAAACTTAAGCTATGTATTCAAGAGACTTTAAAATCTCTCCCTTTTTTTGTTTCTTTGTTTCCTTTAAACATCAATTTTTTGATGCCTTGCTTTTCCAGGGTTTGGCTAACCTGAGGATCAATCATAGTATATTTCTTGTCTATTTTTTACACTTTAAGTAGAGAATTTAAGAGCATCAAACTGTAAAGCAACGGGTTTGGAGAACCTTGTTGTTTCTCATTGAAGCAGTCATACTTACACAAACATGTTATATACAATTTTAGGGGACTATAAACCCTTCTATATATAGTCAAGGTGAGGCTCTTCTATTAACACAATTACAGTCAATTGTAATATTGCATTCCAGATCTAGAGACAGGAATTATATAACTTCTCTCTAAATATCACTTCTGTTTCTCCTTCAGATAAAAAATAGCTTCAGTCTTAAGTACCTATATCCATTTAAATACACTTGACATTAATGAAATGCTAGGCATAGGAATCCAGTATCATATTTATATTAATTAGTCAATATTTATGGAATTAGACACTGTGCAATTCAAATAATACATATTCTCTGCTCTCAGTGATCTCACAGCTAGCTAACGAGAGAGACCAGCATAGGGAAAAAAGAACAATATAATGTCTTAAGTATAACATAGAGATAGCACCATAGGATTGAAAAGAAAGAGGTTATTGAAGAGAAAGTGAATGAGGAAAGGCTTCTGAGAGGAAATGTTGCCAGAGCTAAGTATAGAAAGATATGAAAGACTTATTCATGTTGATATGGACAAGATTAAAGAAGGGAGTCATGGTGTTTTTGAGCAAAGGATGCACATTGAAATCACAGGCATATCAGCTAAGGCCAGGTATGTGGATGTATCCAAGTACTTTAGTGTGTCTAAAACAGGACAAACATGAGTCATGGAGGAATGAGAGATGAGACCAGACAGGTTGGCTGAAGGAGATCAGATCACAGGGGAATAATCCCATATGCTATGCTCACGGTGGACTAGGAGAAAAGGCCTTGGAAGCTACTGATGTCTTTTCAGCAGGGGAGGGAAGTAGATAGTTTTATATTTTTCAAAGATCGCTCTGTTGGTTATGTAAAGAATAGATTTAAGAGGTAAAAGATTGACTAAAATGTTGTTTTCATAGCTAAGGGAAGTGGTAAGACCCTGTATCAAGGTAGTAAGAATGGAGAGAAGATAAATTAGATTAAAAAAATTAAAAAGTAAAAATCAACCTGACTTGGTGGCTGTTAGGATGCTGAATGAAAGAGAACCAGGAATGACTCTTTCTAGCTTGTTTTCCTGGATGTATCTAGGAAGACTAAATTTTGATAGATAAGTGAAAGAAAAGAAACTGCAGAATGTTGTGGGTGGAAAGAGCCAGAACATACCTTTGTTCTCTCAGGATCTATAGCTTTAGTTTCATTTTGTTGCCAAGTTCTATTGATTCCATATCATTCTTCTTAAAAAAAAGATTCATGGCTAAATGCCACTAGCACAATTTAGGACTCTAAGGCATATGAGCCTTCGGATACTTCACTGAAGAGGACCTATATGACTTTACGTGAAGGTGAGATCATCCTAATACTTGTATTTTGTTTTTTTCTCAAGTTTTAAATATGTATACTGGCTGGATTGATTACTGGGTTTTTTTTCCATTTTATATAACAACTTCACTGATAAATCCTGGCTTGGAATACCTTTTATTTTCATCACCTAAATGTCTCTTAGTTTCCAATTTCTTCTCTGCAAAGAGTGTGGTTTTATCAAATATAAGCTGACATTCAATTACCTCTCTAAGTCGTAGGAGAACTCAACATTTTTATTCATCTTAATATGTGGCTGAAATCCCAATTCTAAAACAATTGTTTATACATGTGAGAAAATTCTTTTCAGTTGGCATTATTAAACATTGGAATGAGGTTTCCTAGCACTGAAAGATGTTATTTGTGCTATCCAAAGACATTTTTAGGTAAGATAAGAATTGATCATGAATAAAATAGGTATAGTTCTATGTGGAGATAGAAAGTCATAATATCATGCTAGAACTGTGTGTGTGCGTATGTGTGTGTGTGTGTACATGTGTTTGTATGCATACACACATAGACACAAAGTTCTAGCATGTTATTATTATGACTACAAACACACTCACACATGCACACATGCTGGCTTGTATGTGCAGAATGGTTCTTGCCAAAGGTTGTAAACAAAACGTATCATAGATTATAAAATTGAAAAGGACACTTTATTTTAAAGATAGGGGAACTCAAGCCCAGAAATATAAGGTAGATTGCCCAAGAGTGAGAGCAGAGTCCAGAACTTGAGCCTCTTAACTTCTCTTATAAATATGTCTTTGTGCTTTCAAATTATAGATGTACAGACAAGAAGAAATTCTGTGATTATGCAGAGCTCATTTACAGCCCTCCCACCCCACCACAAACAGTCTGCTGTCTCTCTTCCAGGGAAATCCATTTAGCACAAAACTGATCACTGTAGCTGGCTACTTTTTTTGACAGATTATACTGCTACTGTTGTTTCCCTTCTTTCTTTGTCATTTGCGTTATGATAGACATTTGAGCAGAGTCTCAGTATAAACTTCTGTTTGAGAGATGGTGCTCCTGATTCTCAGCACAGCCCACAAGTCTCATTTGGAAAAGATGTTTAATACAGGCCAGTGGTCTTTTGTATTTTGAACTGAGATAGAAAATTCTGTGATGGGTTCATTCAAGGGAGACCCGATATCTTAAATACAATGAAGAAGTCAGGAAATTTTCAGGAGAAGTGAGAGGATGATTCATACGTAAATTGATATTCTCTTTTATGAGTTTTTTTGATGTGGCAGTTACCCAAGTTTTATGGTGAGATGAGATGAAAGGCAATGAGAAGTTACTGAAGGATTTCTCATCTCTCTACAATTTCATTAGGAAAAGCTATACAGCTAGGACACAGTTCATGCACTGCTTTTGTTTATTTGTATTTGTACATAAAAGTGAAGTCTTTTATCACTTTTCTTCCCCTCCTCACTTCTTTCTTCTCCTTGCCAATACTCCCTATCCCCTGCCCTGGTGTCTGTTAAGCTTTTCTTTCTTTCTTTTTACCCTTCCTTGTAAGTAATTTTGCTTCTTTGTGTTATCACCCTTTTTTATAGTCGCTTCTCCCTATGGTATGAGATGAAGACGCGTAGAGTGGAGGTTAACAGCACAGGCTCTGAGGTCAGGCTGCCTGGCTTTGAATCCTGGTTCTGCCACTCATTAACCTAGGGGAAAGGAACTTAACTTCAACTGTTTCCGCCTTCTTATCTCCTCTTGGACAACAGTCTTTATCTCTTAGAGTTATTATGTAGATAAAGAGAAATAATACATGAAGGTGCATAGAAGAAGGCACGGCACAACCTGGCTATTTTTATAATACACAGTCACAGCTTCATGTATGTATATATATACACATATATACCATATATATACATATATATACATATATATACTATATATATATGACTGTATTTTACAAACTGTGTACTATATGTATAATTATTATATATAATTATATAATGATTTATTTTGTGTAATGCAAGCATGCGTGCTAAATCGCTTTAGTCACTTCTGACTCTTTGCAACCCCATGGACTGTAGCCTGCCAGGCTCCTCTATCTATGGGATTCTCCAGGCAAAACTGTTGGAGTGGGATGCCATGCCCATCTCCAGGGGATCTCCCTGACCCAGGGATCGAACCCATGTCTCCCTGTGGCTCCTGCATTGCAGGCAGATTCTTTACTGCTGAACCACCAGGGAAGCCAATTTTTTTGGGTAATGCATATAATAAATATTATATGTTTATAATATATATCCAGATTATATATTAATACAATAATTGCCTTGTTATTGTTTATTCACTAAGTCTTGTCCACCTCTTTTGCAACCCCGTGGACTGTAGCTTGCCAGGCTCCTCTGTCCATGGGACTCTCTAGGCATGAGTACTGGAGTGGGTAGCCATTTCCTTCTCCAGAGGATATTCCTGACCCATGTATCAAACCCACATCTCCTGCATTGGCAGGTGGGTTCTTTACTACTGAGTCACCAGGGAAGCCTACATAATAATTATATGAACATTTTATTATATGTGTAATGTAGCCATTTAATGTTAATGAGAAGAATGGGTTTGGTTGTCCTAAATCAATTTTTATAATTTATTTATCTTTGGTTTGAAGAAGGATTTGAGACAATCAATCACAGAGACATGTGCATACCTCAGAGACAATAGCCACCCTGACTTGACCTGTTCCTCTTCTGTCCAGACTCCTATGTAAATTTGTCATCATTGCAGCAAGTTTGGAGTTTATATAAGGCAACACAGGGAAATGTGAATGTGTCAACAGAGAATTCATTCATAAAGTAATGAGGTGGTTTTCTTGTGATTTTATACTATTCCTTTTTTTTCAGATATATAATTAAATTGAACAGTTCTTTGCCATCTCTAATATACAGTATAATATAATCCTGCTAAATGAAAAGTTTGGTCCCTGTCCTCCACAAGCTGCCAGTCTGAGAAAGCTGAGTAATATGCAGTGTAGAATATATGGCTGTATTTATTAATACTTTTGATCTTTGTGATATCCTAAATGATTGTACTTTTTTTCCCGTCTTAATCTTTGATAATGACTTCACATCTGTAGTTTCCTCTTTATTGGGCTGCTTCTTGCTGTCTGTGAATTTTGCAGTATTCTGGATACTTTATGGTCAGAGTTAATCCTTGGAGTTTCCCATAAGCATTTTAAGTGTTCACCCTTATTCCTTCTCCCCACAGTTTTTGTTTTAATTTGTTTTGTGTGTTTCCTGCAGGTAGAATTTTCCAGACAAGAGAATAGCATTTGATATAGAGCAAAATATGATTCTTTAGGAGAGAACACTTAAACTGAAAAGGCTTATGAGGTCTTGATGAATACCCTTTAGTTTATAAGTTAGTTGTTTTCAAATGTTTCCTTTATAATTGACTACCATGTAATAAGTTTTTAATACTTCCCTAGCAGGGCATAAAAGGGTCTCTGGTTGCCTAAAAGAACTAGCTATGCTTTCCTCTATGTACACATGCTCTTAGAGGGTGACTGGGACATGACAAAGAGTGACCCATATTTTTACCCAAGAGAAATGAAGGCTTGTGACAATAGTACCAGAAGAATACAGTGTGGAACTATGATTATAGCTACAAAATTCTGAAGTAATATGCTGAACACAAGACCATGAACCAACATCATTTTTCAACCAGCGAAATACAGGTATCATCTGTAGATCTCATAATTCTAGAGTTTTATTCATAGGGTGATTACTTCTCAGAATAAAAATTCAGAGCAATTTATGATGAAATGATTGGTGTTTTTAAAAGAGCTAGTCATGATAGTTGATTCATAAAACTGAAGTGAATAATCAAAGTCAGTGAACATTTCATAAGCTTTTATTTTAATCAGCTTGAATGATTAAAGTATTCAACTTCAAAGTAAGAAAAGTTTTTTTTAATTAACACTGTTATTAGAGAATTCTAGGTTCACTTAATTGTGAGTAAAAATCTTAAGGAAATAAAAAAATCATTGTTTAAAACATTACATTGAAAGTCTTGAAGTAAATGGAACAAGAGTGTACAATTAGGGTAATGAGAGAGTTAATACTGATGTTTATTATCTATCATACTACTTAAGGACTAACTAAGGCATTGTTAAGTAGCAGTTATATTATATATAATATATCATATTATAATGTAACATCAGTCTTGAATTCATATACCTACTATCACCTATACCAGTGATGTATAGCTGGATATTTTGTTCTTTAAATATTTGAGCTGTTGTTTAGTCGCTAAGGGTTTCCCTAGTGGCTCAGAGGTTAAAGCCACAGAGGTTAAAGTCTGCTCACAATGCGGGAGACCTGGGTTCGATCCCTGGGTTGGGAAGATCCCCTGGAGAAGGAAATGGCAACCCACTCCAGTATTCTTGGCTGGAGAATCCCATGGATGGAGGAGCCTGGTGGGTTACAGTGCTCGGGGTTGCAAAGAGTTGGACGCGACTGAGCGACTTCACTTTCACTTTCACTTTAGTCGCTAAGTTGTGTCTGACTCTTGCGATCCCATGGACTGTAGCCCACCAAGCTTCTATGTTAATGGGATTTCCCAGGCAAGAATACTGGAATGGGTTGTCATTTCCTACTCCAGAGGATCTTCCCAACCCAGGAATTGAACCTACTCCAGAGGATCTTCCCGACCCAGGAACTGAACCCACATCTCCTGCTTGGCAGGTCAATTCTTAACCACTGAGCCACCTGAAATCTTCTCTTTAGATATTACCTCATGCTAAAAATGTCAATTTAAATGGTGAAGAACATGGATAAAATTTCTACAATTTGTGAAACCTTGAGTAATGACTGAGTTTAACCAGCATAGAGGTTGATTAACTTACTTGGTCAAAGTTACAGTGAAATAAATGGTATGACTGTAGCCACATACAAATTTAATTAGGACCACATCATTTTGTGTCCACAGGTAGTGTTTTCACCCAGCTAGCAGGTTTTCAGCACTTACCTTTTATTAACAAAATTAACTGGTGAGAGAGTGAGAGAGGGGGTCACAAAAGTCCGCTTTACTAGGGGAAAAGCAAGCCTTAGCCATATCCTGCTGATGACATGTTAGCACTACTGCCCTTCTATACTCCAAGCTTGTAACCCAAAAGAGACGTTGTTTTTGTTGTGGTGAGCTATAAGTCTTTATATTAGAAAAACTCTAAAGAGAATGCTGCTTAGATCCTAATAAAATATGAGCCTTGTGGCTGAAGGAAGCTATAGATAGATAAATGAGTCCGGTGCTCTTGCACTTATGAGACAAGGAATTCACCTCAAGAAACAAAGACAGCTAGACAACTTGAAAGAGAAAGTGTTTCCAGTTTGGTGAGTAGTGTGGATTTGGCATTCAAAATCTATTTCTAGACGAATGATAAAAATATAGAACTTACAATATTGTAAGAATTTATTTTCTACCGCAAGTATTATGTTCAAGAAAGTCAAGTGGGATGTCCCTAGCAGCCACTGTACTTCAGCCAGATCTGTTTATTTGTCTACATGTATGGATGTGAGAGTTGGACTATAAAGAAGGCTGAGCATTGAAGAATTGACACTTTTGAACTGTGATTTTGGAGAAGACTCTTGGGAGTCCCTTGGACTGCAAGAAGATCCAACCAGCCCATCCTAAAGGAGATCAGTCCTGGGTGTTCACTGGAAGGACTGATGTTGAAGCTGAAACTCCAATACTTTGGCCACCTCATGCGAAGAGCCGACTCATTGGAAAAGACCCTGATGCTGGGAAAGATTGAGGGCAAGAGGAGAAGGGGATGACAGAGGAGGAGATGGTTGGATGGCATCACCGACTCGATGGACATGGGTTTGGGTAAACTCTGGGAGTTGGTGATGGACAGGGAGGCCTGGCGTGCTGAGGTTCATGGGGTCGCAAAGAGTCGGACACGACTGAGAGACTGAACTGACCTGAACTGAATCTCAAAGAGAAAGAAAGGAACCTCAGTACAGTAGCAGAAGTTCCTTTTGGTGGCTTTCAAAATTTAACTGCTGAGGAAAAAGAAATCTATGGGTTTTTGATTAGCCTAGAAAGCATCTTTAACTTCAGAAATTCTATAAAAGAGTATTTTAGTGGGTTAAATGATAAACACAGGATTACATGGTTTCAGGGCCACAGATATCTCAAACACAGGTAGTAAGAACCTTATTTTATAAGTTTTTTTTAAAACTGAATATAACCTGCAAGAAAAAAAGTGTAAACAACTAATTTTTCCTAAACCCTCAAAATGATGGTGATAAAGATATATCCAATTTATATTTCATTCTGATTATGTCTAACTTTTTATGTAAAATTTAATTTCAGATCAATTTGATAATATCCATTCCCTTGCAGCTCAGCTGGTAAAGAATCCACCTGCAGTGTGGGAGACCTGAGTTCAATCCCTGTGTTGGGAATATCCCCTGGAGAAGGGAAAGGCTACCCACTCCAGTATCCTGGCCTAGAGAATTCCATGGGCTGTATAGTCCATGGGGTCTCAAAGAGTCAGACACGAGTGAGCAACTTTCACTTTCACTTTCATAACACTAAAACAAAGAGTTGTCTTAAGATCTTTTAGTGCTGCTCGAGAAATCACTTTAAAAAGCATCAGAATAAAAGCTGGCCCTTTATGTTCCATGTTTCAATACTAGCTTTGATTTCTTTAGCTGAAAACATTAGAAATTATATGCTTTCATAATGCACTGTATGTCTCCTATGTAACACTTGTTTAATTAATCTATTAATTATCTGAGGAATCATTGTCAAGCTTATGTCTCCTCTGCTTTATTAGAAACTTCACAAGGACAGAGAGAATTCTCCCTCTTGTTCACCCTTGAATTTTTGAGATTTGGTATAGCCATTAACACAGCATAGGTACTCATGAATATTAATGGTCCAATAAATGAGTAAATTAATGAATAAATAGGCCTGAAATAGAAAAGATATGTTACAAGTATTGGTAATAGCCAATTATAAATCAATGCATTAATCTCTCATTTGAAACCAAAACAAATTAGGGACAACTCATGAACCTTAAAGACTTATGTGAAGATCTAGTGCCTAGAAAATGAAAATAACAATGTCAATCTGTTATTTCTCCATTGGAATGTTATAAGGATGGTTTGGGGAAATGTTCAAATGAGCTTTCTAGTTCTATACTTTATACATCTATTAAAATGAATTTATAGGTGCTAAACATTTTAAGTCATAGTGCTCATAGTGTACTCTGATTTTCTAACCTTCAGAGTTTTGCAATGGCTATTTTTCTCTCCAGCCCTACCTGCAAGATAGTATTATTATGTATATATTCTTGCTTTGGTTTAGTGCTGTGATGGAGAACCATATAATCCTATCTGAATTAACTTCGAATCTAGCTAATTGAAGTGCCTGGATTCTTCTGGTCTCTGGTAACATTTCATAATGAATTCTCACCCTTGAGGCCAGAGATAATGTTAATATTCATCATAAGATAAAATATTTAGAAACAGTATGCATTTTGGATTTTGTATATATTTCATGGTTTCTCTCTCCTTCCATTGCCCCCACCTTCCTGAGCATGAATGAAATTTTAAGACCATTTATAAACAAAGTAGGGGCTTCCCTGGTGGCTTAAACAGTTAAGAATCACCTGCAGTGCAGGACAGGTGGGTTCAACCCCTGAGTCAAGAAGATCCCCTGGAAAAGGGAACGGCAACCCGCTCCAGTATTCTTGCCTGGAGAATCCCATGGCAGGCTACTCTGTCCATGGGATCGCAAAGAGTTGGACATGACCGAGTGACTAAGATACACATAAACAAAGTATTGTTTGGTTTGCGTAAACCAAAGGACCCTGCAATGTCCAAGTCAGGGTTCATTGATTGGACTCACTTCATCCCCACAGAGGTGGGCACCTAGGCCTGTGAGGACACAGGGGTAGCTGGAGAATGGAAGCCCTAGTCAGGTCCTCTTGGCGGGGAGACAGCACTGACTTCCTCTTCAGTGTCAGGTCATAAAGGAGACTCAGGACTTGTTCATTTCTTATCCAAAATTCTGTGAATTTGAGAACTTCTCCAATGTTCTTTTTTTTTAAATTAATTTATTTATTTTAATTGGAAGCTACTTTACAATATTGTGGTGGTACACATGTGGCTGATTCATGTCGATGTATGGCAAAATCCAGTGTTCTTTTTAATAAGATTTTGAAGGTCTGAGTGTATATATGCGTTTTCAGACATATCCATGGGCATTTTCAGAGAAAGTTGAATAAATCATTAGGTTATGACCTATGTAAATTTGCCAACACTTTTTTACTATCTCATCAGCTACCTTGTTTGTTTTTGTGATTCAGTCTGCTGATAAATTCATACCCTTTTCTATTTTTTTTTCAATTGTAGGAATTACCATATGTCAGGGGACCAGATGTTGCTGAAAATAAACTTTCTCTTTATTTTAACATGAAGGCATTGACTGGTGGGTCCTCACACTGTTAGGTTCTATATATGGGTATGTGCACAAATCATTAGACATTTGTGCCTGGATCCAGTGGTAACACATTATTTGAAATATATGAAGTCAGGTTTATCCTATGAATTTGCAGTTGATTTCTCTTGTTTGTTTTTTTTTTAATAATTATTTTGTCAGAAAACTAACAAAAAAATCCATCAGTTTCACATGAATAAACTGATTTGTTGCATATCAAACAAAATGAATATAATACATCCTAGTAATGATGAGAGATGATGACTTCAATATTTCCAGTTAAACTTTATTTTGCAGCTCATCAGTTGCTGTCATATATGTGATTTCTGTTAAGTTCTATAGGCTCAAGCAAACCGAGGAGAGCATAATTAATTTTATTTGTTGTGTAACATTAAAAATCAGTTTGAATGTGTTGGGAATGTTACACTGGCACCAGCAGAAGAGCCAGTGTAAAGATTTAAAACACCAAAGACTTCCTTCTGTCAAGCCTCATGCTTGGGAGGCCCAAATGGTATCTCTGCCATTCCTCAAGCAATGCAAACATTGGTGTGAGACTTACTAGGCTCTTCCAAAGAACTCACTTGGTTATTTGACATAACAATTAGACCCTTTCAGCTGGGGAGCAGAGGTGGCCTTGCTAACTCTGTCATTGAGGAAGGGCCCACTACATTTTCCCATAAATCTCATACATAATTTATTATGCGGACCATCATTTTGGTTTGATAATCCTTAAGTATCTCTGGATCATGTTTTTATTTTATAGCTACCTATTTTGAATTTTGGAATAATATGCAGTGTAACCTGATGAAAGGAAGAGGAGGTTTACCATCCCACAGAGTTTGGATCCTGTTATCATAGTGAATCTCAGTAAGAACATGGTCAAGTTATTTAGCTTCCCTGAGCCTTATTTTCTTCATCTAGAAAATGAAGGTAATCTCTCCAGGAAGGATAAAGTAAGGATTAAATGTGATACGGATAAATGTATTAATTTCCCATCACCTCTATAACAAATACTTCTCATCCATTACCACATTTCTAAAAACCTTGAACTCTACCATCTCCTGAAATTGTCCTTTACTTGCATGCCTCCTGCTTTTGTGGGTATGCTCTTACTACTCACTTCTTCTCACATCGTTGCCCTTCTCACATCCTTTCTACCCAGATGGTTCCTACTTATCTCTCTGAGAGAATGTGATAGAGACTGCCAGTGAAGAAAGGAGTCCCAAGACTTGTTTAAACCTTGGTAGTCTAACTACTGTAGTATATAGATATTTTTTATTTCATCCAAAAATTGTACCCTAGAAATATCTTTACTGGAGAAAAAAAAATGGGAACAAACTCTGCGTTTTTTCCCCACTAATCCTATCGCCAAATTCCTCTCTCTGCTCTGCTTTTACCACAGATTCCGGACATTGTATTGATGACTATGATCTGATATGACCCTTTGACTTATCCAGATGGTGTAAAAATGCCTGTCTCCCAAAAGCCCATGTCAGTTTCATCAAGCTAATGGGCAGAATCTCTTAAGTACTTAGGGTATCATCAGGAATGACAGGTGCATCTGCCTGTCAGGTGGGCAAAATTAGTGAGGTTAATTAATAGTTAAGGCTAATGGTAATTACTTGAAATTTAGCAGTGAGATTTTATAGCTACATAGTATCATCCACCGGAGAAGGCAATGGCACCCCACTCCAGTACTCTTGCCTGGAAAATCCCATGGACGGAGGAGCCTGGTGGGCTGCAGTCCATGGGGTCTCGAAGAGTCAGACATGGCTGAGCGACTTCACTTTCACTTTTCACTTTTATGCATTGGAGAAGGAAATGGCAACCCAGTCCAGTGTTCTTGCCTGGAGAATCCCAGGGATGGCGGAGCCTGGTGGGCTGCCGTCTATGGGGTCGCACAGAGTCGGACACGAATGAAGCGACTTAGCAGCAGCAGCAGTAGTATCATCACTCTATTTTTATTGTAGTAGAAAAATGTACACTATAAAGTTTACCATCTTATTCAGTCTCTTTTGAGACTGTGTTTTTAAGTCCTGAAGTATAAAAGTAGTTAGATAACCAAGGCATGTTATTTCTTATAGGACCATCAACATTGACTTTTGAAGAGAGGTTTGAATGTCTTGTCTTTGAAATTCCTATTGCAAAGCTCTTCAAAACCCAAAATGATCATTTATGAGGTGATTATCAAACATTGGAGATACATTGTTAGGAATTTTTATGTTCTGGTTCTCAGTATACCACCAAGGGTGGAATTTACAGTGAAAGGAAATTCTGCCAGTCTCTCTAAGGAGATTCTGCCAGTCTCTTTTTTACCAAAAAAACCCCAGCACAGATAAAAGGTAAGACACTTTGCCACTGATATGTAGATCTCAGTGGGCAGAAGCTCAGTTGATAGTATATTGGAAAAGACACTTTGTGCAGACATGGCTATGGAGACATGTTTTGCCAAATCCGAAGGTGATTTCTCATCACAATGGCACTTTCAGGACTGTCAGATGCTTGATAACAGAGAATTTTATTTGTTGTTGACACCCATGGCTTATCCTCTAAAGGATGTCATATTAAGTTTTCTACTGACCTGCCTGCAAAGACATAAAGACTGTATAAGAAGACCTGCAGTTCTTCAAAATATGCAATGTGGATTTTAAAGATGGATGTAGCTTTTCTTTTTGAGGCGTTCTGAACAGCAGCAAAGTTTCACAACTTTATGAAATACCTTTTGCTTTATATTGTCACCTAAAAGGACACATGGCAAACTAGTTAAGGGGAAGAAATCATATTTTTAAATGAAAACTCTGTGGAAATCTATATGGCAAGTGCTTCACTATGTCATTTCTTTTACATCTCACAACTGTCTGACCCACTTAGTTATCCCCAGTGGTCCAGGAAACAACTCAGAGAGGGTTAGTGATTTGCCTAGAAGAGTAGGATTTTAACACAAGTCTGTACTGTTTCACAGCCCACAATATATTCTATGTGGTACTGAGTAACATGTCACGAGAATAAGCATCTTTCTTACTGAGAAAAAATGACTATGTAAACTGTCTTACCCTCTGAAGTTACAGTATGGCTCAGAAAAATACTGTTTTGAGGTCATCAAAGAGAAGTTAAAATAGTATTGTAAGTCTACAGATAAATACATGATGGGGAAATAGAAATTATACCAAAGTAAGAAGCCTGAATTATTCAGTGTGACTATACATTACTGATCAAGTGAAATGGATAAATGTCAACCCACCATGATTTAAAGGGGAATAGATTTATGTTATTTCCAATAAGTCATTGATTCTATTAGTTGCTATCTTCAAAAGAGTCATCATTTTTCTTAAATACAGCTTCATCTATAGTAATACTTTACTGTATTTCCCTGAATTAACAAATTCTTCTATTTCCAAAACTCTATTAAAAAGATAATAAAGCATGTCTCTCACTAACCAATTGATAGTAAAATATTTCATTATAGCATCTCAAGATAATATCTAGTAAATAAAAGCTAATTTTATTTTTCTTATAATTTGCTTCAACCTCACCAATAGTTTATTGTATAATATCACTTATATATAATTATATCATATTTTGATCATTTTGTGTATGAGCTAAATCATTAATTATGTTAACCTTTATTGAAAGGTCATTTTTTTCTCTATCTTAGGGTAAGATATGCTATTTGCTTTTATCTATCCACATTATAGATTATAGATTTGACATAACTCATATAGGTATTTTAATACAGTAGTCCCCTTTTGTCCACAGGGGGATGTGTCCCAAGACCCCTAATAGATGCTTGAAATTATGGATAGTATTGAACCTATATATACTATATTTTTCCCATATATGTACCTATGATCATTTAATTTATAAACTAGGCACAATAAAAAGTTAACAACAATAACTAATAGCAAAACAGGACAATTACAGCAGTATACTATAACCAAAGTTATGTGGATGTGGTCTTTCTCTCAAGCTATCTTATTATACTATCCTCACCCTTGTGATGAATCAAGATGATAAAATCCTTACATAACAAGATGAAGTAAAGTGCATTAGGTGGGGATTGTTGTGTAGTGTCAGGCTACTATGACCTTCTGATAATGTGTCAGAAAAGGATCATCTGCTTTGGATGACCTTGCATCACTGAGCTGTGGTTGGAAATCCTGGACAAGACAGACAGGGGCAGCGCCAGACTCCACCACACTGTTCTGAGCAGCATGCAATTTAAACCTCATGAATGGTTTATTTCTGGGATTTTCTATTTAATATGTTTGGACCTCAGTTGAATACGGATAACTGAAAATGCAGAAAGTGAAACCACAGATAAGAGAGATGCTGCAGTTAAATATGCTTATCATAAGCATCTTACAGTTTTTTAATGTGGAATTTCAGTAAAAAGCTCAGTGGTTTGGCAGCCAGTGAAAAGTTAGATTGAAACCGTCTACATGAATTTTTTTTCTTTTTCCACAAGGCAGGATTAACTGTCTGAAATCTACTTTGATTTTAATTCAAACACACATTTAAAAGGAGACTGTACATGTAAATTATCCCACGGCATCTCACTGCTGCTGTTCTGAATTTTCACAGTAGCCTTCAGGCTTGCACCAATTTTTTGGCCACTGTGATTTCCTGGCTCTGGTTTTAATTGACTCTACAATGGAAGGATGTGATGAGAACTGATGTGGTATTGAAATGAAAGAAAGCAAAGAGCCCATGTAATGTTTGATTCCTTAAGATCAACTTGCCACATTAAAGACTTAAGATTTTTTTCTGAAATTTTAATTTTGTCTTGGGGTATAGCCAATTAACAATGTTGTGATAGTTTAAGGTGAACAGCCAAGAGATAGATATATATACACATGTATCCATTCTCCCTTAAACTCCTCTCCCATGTAGGGTCCCACATAACATTGAGCAGAGTTGCATGTTCTATACCATAGGTCCTTGGTGGTTATCCAATTTAAATATCATAATGTGTACATGACCTTCCCAAACTCTCTAACTGTCCCTTCTGTCAGCAACTATAAATACGTTTTTTTAAGTCTGTGAGTCTCTTTCTGATTTGTAAGTTAATTTCTATCATTTCCGTTTAGATTCTAAATCTAAGAGATGTCATATGATATGAATCCTTATCTCTCTGACTTCCTTCACTCAGTATGACACTCTCTAGGTCCATCCATGTTGCTGAAATTGCATTATTGCATTCTTTAATGGCTGAGTAGTATTCCATTATGTATATGTACCACATCTTCTTTATTCATTCTTTTGTCGATGGACATTAAGGTCGTTCCCACGTCTTGGCTATTATAAACAGCACTGAGGTGAACATTGGGGTGCATGTATCCTTTTGAATCATGTTTTTCTCTGGGTGTATGCCCAGGAGTGGGATTGAAGGGTCATATTATATATAGCTCTGGTTTTAGTTTTTTAAGAAACTTCTATGTTGTTCTCCATAGTGGCTGTACCAATTTACATTCCCACCAACAGTATGGGAGGGTTCCCTTATCTCCACATCCTCTCCAGCAGGTATTGTTTGTGGATTTTTTGATGATAGGCATTCTGATTGGTGTGAGGTGATATCTCATTGTACTTTTGATTTGCATTTCTCTTAGTAATTAGCAATGTTGAACATCTTTTCATGTGCCTGTTGGCCATCTGTATATCCTCTTTGAAGAAATGTCTATTTAAGTCTTCTGTCCATTGTTTGAGTGGTTTGTTAATTTTAATACTGTTAAGCATCATGAACTGTTTGTAAATTTTGTAAAGTAATACCTTATCAGTCACATCATTTACAAATATTTTCTCCCAATCTGTGGGTTAAGACTTAAGATTTTTGTTCATAATTAATGTTTGTTCAATCAAAAGACTTCTTCTGTATCAGTTAAATAAGGCAGGGACTCTTTAATTATGAGTAGTAATCTCCCATACCCCTATCCTTATATACATTTCAAAAGATGCTAAAGATGTCAGAGAAGATACATATCTCTGAATATAAGGAAATATTCTCTTTTTAGGAATAACATGTGAAGGGTCCTGAGTTGTCCACTACATTTTTATGTTCGCCACATTATCTATAAATATGATTATGGAGTGTGTTTATTTTAAAATTGTATAGCTGTTTAAGGTTTGGCTTATACTGATTTTAAAACTTAACTGTAAGTTTTTCATCTGAGTGTAAGAATGATTGTTTAGTTGAAAGTGCTTGGTTTACAGTTTTCAGCTCCACTGATCCTGGTTATTAACCAACTTTTTCAACGTAATTTGGATCTTGGCCATTGAGGTGAAGTCTGTGTGATTAGGGCTTTAGGACAGGGGAATTAATTAGATCAATTGCTTTTGACTCCTACCTAGTGCTTCTACCAAGCACCCGTAGACATTAGTGGGTGAAGACTGGAATGATTGTGTAACCTTCATTTATGATCTAAGTATTCCTTCATGCATGTACCTGGATTGATTAAGGCTTTTAGGTAACCAAAAATGGAGAATATAAATCACAGTATGAGAAGCTTCCACATCACTGGGGATAATGCGGAAACTTCCAGCACACCACTATTACATACTCAGCTCACCTTGTCTATCACATTCATATATGTTCACACCACTGCCACACACATTATACTTTTATCTGACTTCAGCAGTCACCTTCAGTTTACCTAATTGATGCTGTAGAGGGATTTTTAATGGATGAACCATAGTCCTGGCCATGAAGGAAAATCAGTTTAGTGGTAAAGAAAGGTGTGTACCCCATGAGTTATACTGGAAGACAGACTGTGCTTGATAGACTCACATAGAATTACCAAGTACAATACAATAGATGCCTAGAGAAGGGAGAAAGTAGTCTGACTAAGCAATTGGGGAAGATTTTATGGAGAAGTTGCCAAAGACTTGGCCTTAAGAAAAAGACAGAGATATATTTACTCAGCAAATCAACATGTTATTAAGTGTCCAGAATGCAGGGATCATAAGAAAGGGCACATTGGGAAGAAATAATATTGAGATCAGAGGTTGAAAGCACAGGCTGTTTATAGAATGTTGAGCCATGGAGAGTTATTAATGCAAAGAATCATACGAGGAAAGGGGGGTTGAGGGTTATAAACTAGAAATATCAGTTGGGGCATTTTCTGGAGTGCACTCATTTTTATGTTAAGAGATTGGGATTATGTTCTGCAGTCACTGGCAACCATGGGAGGTTTTGAGCTGGGGAGTAAAATGAGTAGAGCTATGAAATCAACCCTAATCAACAAATCAACAAATATCAATCAAACAAGAAGAACTGATGCTGAAGCTGAAGCTCCAGTACTTTGGCCACCTGATGAGAAGAGCTGACTCACTGGAAAAGACCCTGATGCTAGGAAAAACTGAAGGCAGGAGGAGAAGGGAACCACAGAGTGTGAGATGGTTGGATGGCATCACCAACTCAATGGACTTGAGTTTGAGCAAACTCCGAGAGATGGAGAAGGACAGGGAAGCTTGGTGAGCTGCAGTCTACAGTTGCAAAGAGTCAGACACAACTTAGTGACTGAACAACAACAGTGATCTGGGATAGATGGATTGGAAGGAGGGAACAATTATACTAAACAAAGCCAATTGTAAAAGTTTAACAATAGTTTAGGCAAGCAAGACGGGATGTCTGAACCAGGGTAGTGGCTGTAGAAACAAAGGAATAATTTGAGGAATTTTGCCAAGGTACATGTTTACAGGAGGGGAAAAAACACAGAAGACAGAGGAAAGAGGAAGAGGGAATTCCTCAAAGGCTACTGGCCTGATACAGACAAGGAGCAGGGGAAGAGGGTCTAGCTCTGAGGAATGATGTTGTGTTTGAGCAAACTCCGAGAGATGAGATAGAGCATGAGAGATGAGAGAAATGTTTAAGGGACCTTGGCTTAGAAATGAATGACAGTTGAGGCTCTAAGAAGACATGATATTACCAGGTAAGAATATAGAGCAGAGATCCTCAGAATTTCCCCACTCATTCACAAACCCAGAATCACAGAGGAGACCAGAGTTTCTTTGGTGGCATACTTCACAGTACATTTCTTTAGTACTGTGTACTTTGTTTATTAAAATATGTGTAGATTTTTCATTTTTCTCCATAATCTAGTCATGCTTAAACTTATTCCTGATTTGTTCATTAATGGGAAAGATTATGCTGTATTGAGATTCGTTTATTTCATTAACAGTTCTTTACTGAATGCACTAGACACCATTTCAGGCACAGGGATATGTCTATGACTGAAACAGGCAAAGCTCGTCTTGGAGGTTACAGTCTGGTGACAGAGAAGCCAACAATAGGCAAGTAATTCAAAAAATGAATAGGATTGTTCAGAACATAAGTACTAGGATGGAAGCAAAACATAATAATGAAATCAGGAGTGGTGGGAAAGTGAGAGGGCGTGGTCAAAGAAGCTTTCGAATAACTAGGCAGATACAGTTGAGCTAAGAGCTAGGAAACAAGTCACTTGAGCAAAAAAGACACACCTGTAAAGGCCTCCAGATGTGAGGAAGCTACTATGGAGAACAAAAAGAAGGTAGGGAATTATGGCACAGAATGAAGTTGGAAAAGTGAACTGGGGCTTGGCAGACCATGCCAAGAAGTGAATTTTATTTTAAATGCCCCAGCAAATGTTGAGGACTTTAAGTAAGGGGATTAATGATCTGATTTAGATTTTTTAAATGATTCCTCAGCCTGCTGTGTAGCAAATGGGTTGCATGGGGCCAGAAGCAAAAATTGAAAAAAAAAAATAGCTTAAGGGAATGGCTGATGGATTCATGTAGGTGTTGAGGGAAAGTAATGACTGAAAGTTGAGTCCCTAGGTTTTTATTCATTGAGTTTATCACTTTCATGTATGATGGGACTGAATTAAAGGCAGCTAATCATGTACATAGCAAACATCCTCTTCCAACAACACAAGAGAAGACTCTACACATGGACATCACCAGATGGTCAACACTGAAATCAGATTGATTACATTCTTTGCAGCCAAAGATGGAGAAGCTGTATACAGTCAGCAAAAACAAGACCAGGAGCTGACTGTGGCTCAGATCATGAACTCCTTATTGCCAAATTCAGACTTAAATTGAAGAAAGTAGGGAAAACCACTAGACCATTCAGGTATGACCTAAATCAAATCCCTTATGATTATACAGTGGAAGTGAGAAATAGATTTAAGGGACTAAATCTGATAGACAGAGTGCCTGATGAACTGTGGATGGAGGTTCATGACATACAGGAGACAGGGATCAAGATCATCCCCAAGAAAAAGAAATGCAAAAAAGCAAAATGGCTGCTGAGGAGGCCTTACAAATAGCTGTGAAAAGAAGAGAAGCGAAAAGCAAAGGAGAAAAAGAAAGATATTCCCATTTGAATGCAGAGTTCCAAAGAATAGCAAGAAGAGATAAGAAAGCCTTCCTCAGTGATCAATGCAAAGAAATAGAGGAAAACAACAGAATGGGAAAGACTAGAGATCTCTTCAAGAAAATTAGAGTTACCAAGAGAACATTTCATGCAAAGATGGGTTCGAAAAAGGACAGAAATGGTATGGACCTAACAGAAGCAGAAGATATTAAGAAGAGGTGGCAAGAATACACAGAAGAACTGTACAAAAAAGATCTTCATGACCCAGATAATCATGATGGTGTGATCACTCACCTAGAGCCAGACATCTTGGAATGTGTAGTCAAGTGGGCCTTAGAAAGCATCACTATGAACAAAGCTAGTAGAGGTGATGGAATTCCAGTTCAAGTGTTTCGAATCCTGACAGATGATGCTGTGAAAGTGCTGCACTCAATATGCCAGCAAGTTTGGAAAACTCAGCAGTGGCCACAGGACTGGAAAAGGTCAGTTTTCATTCCAATCCCAAAGAAAGGCAATCCCAAAGAATGCTCAAACTACTGTACAATTGAACTCATCTCACATGCCAAAGCCTTTGACTGTGTGGATCACAATAAACTGTGGAAAATTCTGAAAGAGATGGGAAGACCAGACCACCTGACCTGCCTCTTGAGAAACCTGTATGCAGGTCAGGAAGCAACAGTTAGAACTGGACATGGAACAACAGACTGGTTCCAAATACGAAAAGGAATACGTCAAGGCTGTATATTGTCACCCTGCTTATTTAACTTAGATGCAGAGTACATCATGAGAAACACTGGGCTGGAAGAAGCACAAGCTGGAATCAAGATTGGCGGGAGAAATATCAATAACCTCAGATATGCAGATGACACTACCCTTATGGCAGAAAGTGAAGAGGAACTAAAGAGCCTCTTGACGAAAGTGAAAGAAGAGAGTGAAAAAGTTGGCTTAAAGCTCAACATTCAGCAAACTAAGATCATGGCATCTGGTTCCATCACTTCATGGGAAATAGATGGGGAAACAGTGGAAACAGTGACTGACTTTATTTTCCTGGAATCCAAAATCACTGCAGATGGTGATTGCAGCCATGAAATTAAAAGACGCTTACTCCTTGGTAGGAAAGTTATGACCAACCTAAATAGCATATTAAAAAACAGACATTACTTTGCCAACAAAGGTCTGTCTAGTCAAGGCTATGGTTTTTCCAGTGGTCATGTATGGATGTGAGAGTTGGACTGTGAAGAAAGCTGAGCGCTGAAGAATTGATGATTTTGAACTGTGGTGTTGGAGAAGACTCTTGAGAGTCCCTTGGACTGCAAGGAGATCCAACCAGTCCATCCTAAAGGAGATCAGTCCTGGGTGTTCATTGAAAGGATTGATGCTGAAGCTGAAACTTCAGTACTTTGGCCACCTGATTCAAAGAGCTGACTCATTGAAAAAGACCCTGATGCTGGGAGGGATTGAGGGCAGGAGGAGAAGGGGACCACAGAGGATGAGATGGCTGGATAGCATCAGTGACTCGATGGACATGAGTTGGAGTAAACTCCGGGAATTGGTTTTGGACAGGGATACCTGGCGTGCTGCAATTCATGGGGCCGCAACGAGTTGGACACGACTGAGCGACTGAACTGACTGACTGAATCATATTCATTCTGTTCAGCCTATCTATACTTTCTCTTCTCAGTCTTAGTGTCACCTTATTCTAAGAAAACTGATTCACAAGTACATGTAGGTACTCAGTAATTTTCAAAGGCATAAGCTGTATATGAGGAGCAAGTCAGAATCATTAAAGGAAAGATGATGCCACTTTGTCAGGCTGCTCTTGCCAAAAGCTTGAATGAGTTCATCTACTTGTTGAGTTGACAGCTCACTTGTCCACCTGTCTAGTAGGAGACAAAGAGTCTCTGATCCACTGGTTTGGTTTTTTGTTTTTTTTTTAATACTGAAATGAAAATAGAAAGGACATTTTTAAATGAAGAAATTATGAATAATGATCTTTGTTTTGTGACCAATGCTGTATTTTTATCACATGTAAATGACTGAGCCTCAAATTATTCACCTTCTGATATCTCTTTTTAACTCTCAAACTTCTATTCCTTGTTACAATTTGTCACACTCTGTAAAAACCATCACGATTTTACCTTGGAATAGTTGAATCATGGGGTTCAGATGTTGGGGAGAAATCTGTTAAAATAAACAATCCCATGTGACCTGCAGTTTGTTAAAAGTGTGAACAATGAGTTAACTCATAATTTTTAGAATTGTTTTTGTTTTATCATAATGTCTTTGCTATTAGCATGGAAATAAACTAATTTATGACTGGATTAAAAACCTCTAACAATGAGTACTATTTTTTGCTTGAGTAAGAATGCATTTAGGTAGTATTGTAAGCTTTCTAAGTCTCTTCTCGTTGTATTGCAATTTTATCTAAAATGAAGAATATTAAAAATACTGTATTCTCCAAAACTATCCAGTTTTACTAAGTTGTTCAACAACATGAGAAAAAAGCAAGGAAAAATAAAACCTTTGAAGCAGTCTCTTGGTAAATGCAATTATTATAGGGATGAAAGTATGTCTGTTTTATATATCGTTAAACCCCCAGAATCTGTGGCACAGTAGGAGCTCAAAACTATTTTGAATGAAAATATTAAATCATTGGTTGCTGGCAGTCAGGGGCACAATGTCTTTGGTGCATTTTAATGTTTCCAAAGGTTTCCTTAACATAGTCTTGAGTCTAACATTTTTTCCTAGTCAATATCATGCTAACTAAAATGCTTATATCTTGTTGAAAATTTCTTCACCAGTTCTACTTTCAAGTACTTTGGCAAATAACATACCTCGACAGACTACATTGTAAGTGCAGATGACTCATAAAGTAGTTAAATCATATTTATATGAGTCTTCATCCCAATATTAGGTTAAAATCCAATTTATCTTCAGGCACTTGATTATTCAACAATGGCTTGCCTGGGAAAAATAGATGTTGTTTTCTCGGTTGCATCTTTTTGAATCAAAACAGATTCAACCACGCCATGCTTCACAAAACTGCCCTTGTCTAGGGAGTTGTGCCTCCCACGGTGATTCTGAAACTAACCTTGATGATACTTCATGCAATTTTTTTCCTCCGCCTGTTTGCTTGTTTTTACACTTGATGTTAGCCAAAAGGCTGAGAAGCGATGATTGTGTTTTTGAAGCATTGCTAACAGTCAAGATTTCTCTGAGCTTTTCAACTTTCAAACTGTTTTCAAAGTTGGTGTAAATATTATATGTTCAATGAGGTGTTTTTGTAGAGCTATCTCTCAATTTTTCCATTCAGTGGCCATTAGGCAGGCCTATTTATATCTCCACTGTGGTTGAAAACCTGCATTTTTTTTTAACCTCTTTATTTTTTTAATTGAAGGATATTTGTTTTATAGAATTTTTTGGTTTTCGGTCATACATCAACAAAAATCAGCCATAGGTACACCCTTCCATGTCCCTTCCCTCCTGAACCTTCCATCTCCTCCTCTATCCCACCCTTCTGGATTGTCAAAGAGCCCCTGTTTGAGTTCCCTGAGTCATACAAATTCCCATTGGCTATCTATGTTACATATGGTATTATAAATCACAAATTTTATAAATTTCCATGTTGTTCTCTCCATACATCTCACCCTCTCCCTCCTCCCTCCATGTCCTTAGGTCTGTTTCCTGTGTCTGTTTCTCTATTGCTGCCCTGAAAATAAATTTATCAGTACCATCTTTCTAGATTCCATATATATGTATCAGTGTATGATATTTATTATTTCTTTTTCTGACTTCACTCTATGTAGTAGGCTCTAGGTTCATCCACCTCATTAGAACTGACTCAAATGCATTCCTTTTTATGACCAAATATGCTTCCATTGTATATGTCTACCACAACTTCTTATCCATTCATCTGTCAATGGACATCTAGGTTGCTTCCATGTTCTAGCTATTGTAAATAGTGCTGCAGTGAACATTGGGGTACATGTGTCTTTTTCAATTTTGGTTTCCTCAGGGTATATGCCCAGTAGTGGGATTTCTAGGTCATATGGTGGTTTTATTCCTAGTTTTTAAAGAATCTCCATATTGTCTTCCATAGTGGCTGTATCAGTTTACATTCCCACCAGCAATGCAAGAAAGTTCCTTTTTCTCCACACCCTCTCTAACATTTATTGTCTGTAGACTTTTTGATGATGACCATTCTGACTGGTGTGAGGTGGTATCTCATTGTAGTTTTGATTTGCATTTCTCTAATAATGAGCAATGTTGAGCATCTTTTCATGTGTTTGTTAGCCATCTGTATGTCTTCTTTTGAGAAATGTCTGTTTAGGTGTTTTTCCCACTTTTTGATGGGGTTATTTGTTTTTCTGATACTGAGTCGTATGAGCTGCTTGTATATTTTTGAAATTAATTCTTTGTCCATTGTTTCCTTTGCTGTTATTTTCTCCCGTTCTAAGAGTTGTCTTTTCACCTTCTTTGTAGTTTCCTTTGCTGTGCAAAAGCTTTTAAGTTTAATTCGGTCCCACTTGTTTATTTTTATTTCCGTTACTGTAAGAGGTGGTTCATAGAAGATTTGCCTTGATTTATGTCATCGAGTGTTCTGCCTATGTTTTACTCTAAGAGTTTCATAGTTACTGGTCTTCCATTTAGATCTCTAATCCATTTTGATTTTATCTTCGTGTATGGCATTAGGAAGTGTTCTAATTTCACTCTTTTGCACATAGCTGTCCAGTTTTTCCAGCACCACTTATTGAAGAGGCTATCTTTGCTCCATGGTATGTCCTTGCTTCCTTTGTCAAAAATAAGGTATGGTAGGTGTGTGGGTTTATCTCTGGGCTCTCTATCTTGTTCCATTGGTCTATATTTCTGTTTTTGTGCCAGTCCCATACTGTCTTGATGGCTGTAGCTTTGTAGTGTAGTCTGAAGTCAGGGAGACTGATTCCTCCAGCTCCCTTCTTTCTCAAGACTGCTTTGGCTATTTTGGGTCTTTTGTGTTTCCATGTGAATTATGAAATTTTTTGTTGTAGTTCTGTGAAAAATGCCATTGGTAATTTGATAGGGATAACTTTGAGTCTATGCATTACCTTTGGTAGTATAGTCATTTTTACAATGTTGATTCTTCCTACCCAGAAATATGGAATATCTCTTCATCTGTTTATGTTGTCTTTGATTTCTTTCATCAGTGTCTTGTAATTTTCTGTGTGCAGTTCTTTTGTACCCTTAGGTAGGTTTATTCCTAGACATTTTATTCTTTTTGTTGCAGTGGTGAATATGATTGATTCCTTAATTTCTCTTTCTGATTTTTCATTGTTAGTATATAGGAATGCAAGTGATTTCTGTGTATTGACCTTGTATCCTGTGACTTTGCTGAATTCACTGATTAGCTCTAATGATTTTCTAATAGTTTCTTTTGGGTTTTCTATGTGTTGGATCATGTCATCTGCAAACAGAGTTTTACTTTTTCTTTTCTGATCTTGATTCCTTTTATTTCTTTTTCTTCTCTAAGTGCCACAGCTAGGACTTCCAAAAGTATGTTGAATAATAGTGGTGAGATTGGACATCCTTGTCTTGTTCCTGATCTTAGAGGGAATGCTTTTAGTTTTTCACCATTGAGAATAATGTTTTCTGTGGGCTTATCATATATGGCCTTTACTATGTTGAGGTAGGTTCCTTCTATGCCCATTTTTTGAAGCAGAAAACCTGTATTTTTAAATGACCATCAAAACACACCTTAGAAATTGGTGGCTAGCTGTGCTCATGTCAAGTTCTCTAGTTGTGGTTGGGGGCTGTGTTCTGTTATTTCATGCCATCACATTCACTGTAATGTGCGCTCTGCTTCAAGATTGTTCTGAGTTTCCCTTTTCTTTTGCATTTTTACCACTTAACAACCTTTCAGTCCAACCATTACTATTTTGGGCCACCTCTCAACTATTTCCATTGGAAATATAATTTAGAATAAATATATATTTGAAGCAATAAATAGTGACACTGAGTTCTCTAAAGTCTGCATCTCTAGACTTGCTGTTTTCAGACTAACTTCCGTGGGAAATGTAACTGAACATAGTTTCATATTTGTAAATAGGGTATTTATCTAAGTACATTTGTGGTAGGAAGTTTAACCAACTTGTGGGGCCAAAGACTTTGTGTGTGTGTGTGTGTGTGTGTTCAAAGTAAAATTGATTTAAGAAAACAGACTGGTTTGTTTTAATAAAGGACTTTTTCCAAAAAATGACCTACTCTTTTAGAAAAGTTACTTGTCCTATGTTCAGGGGCTGTGAATGCTGTCTGTAATCATAATAGTGCATTAGTTCACTGATCTGGTTATAGTGTTAGTAACACTTGTTTCTCCAACAACTCTAAAATACCACACTTTCCAATCACTCACTAAATTTGAATATTTTCTATTTAGGGGATTAAAAAAATGGTTGACCTGAAATAGTAGAATTCTGCTTATGTCTTAAAGGCACTGTAGTCAAATACATAGTCAAATGTAGTCAAACACTAATATAATGACTAATATTCAAATATACCTTGTTCTCCTCAGGGCTGTACATAGGCTTTTGCACACTGCACAGTCTTGTAACACATCCCAGCATGAGAAGCAGAGATGTAGAGAGTAGATGTCAGGAAATACCTTGTCTTAGCAATGAGGGAAAGGAGAGGACCCCAAGAATCAGAGACAAAAGTCTGGAAGGTAAGAGGAAAATTAGGAGCATCTAGAGTGATGGAGGTGAGACAGGAGGACATGTTTAAAATGAAAGCAGTGGTCAGTGGGGAAATGAGGAAAGATAACGTAACCAGGCATTTTCAATTACAGCCTAGGAAATTACTGGTGTGGGCGCTGCAGCTCAAACTGCAGTAAATATAAACTGCTCTTTCAAAAGAAGATTGGCCTTAAAATAATGAAGACAAAAAGCACTAATGCCTAGGAATATGGAAGAATGAAAACAATTGAGGCTGAGAAAGGGTTGAAGGAAGACTGAAGGTAGTAAGAGCTAACAATATGTGGGTGTTTACTGTGTACCAGAATTCTAAATGCTTTAACTTTTCAATCTTTATAATACACCTAATGAAATAAGTAATTCTAAGGCATGGGGAGGTTATGTAACTTGATCAAGATCATAAAAACAGGTGGATGACATTGGGTTATCAACTCAGAAGGTTAACTCCAGTGGCTTGCTCTTTATCACACCATCATATTACCTCTCTATGCTAGAGAGAGAGAGACACTTGATGGAGCAAGGATGTCTCTGAGTGGGTCACAGGTAGAGATGAGAAGACAGGTGCGTTGAGGAATCACCATCAGGAGGAGGAGGAGGAATGAGATGAAGATGCAAGGGGACTTGGTGTTTTTGAAGCAGAGAACATGGAGGATATGCAGATTTAAGGGTTTCCACTTGGTACAAGGAACAAAAATCTTAGTTAGGGGACTGGGAAAATAAAAGAGGCACTTGAGGAAAGCAGAATCATCACTGTAGGGTGTATAATAGAAAGTCAACTGAGGTGGAAATAAGTGATTGCCAAATAGCAGTGAGGGGCCCACAAAGGGACTGGGACACGTTGGTAGTAGATGCCGTTAACTTTGCAGCCATAATGGAAGAGAAGGAAGATGTTGAAGTGTAATGGGGACCTATGAGTTCTTAGAGCTAGAATGCTTTTAGGAACTTCAGTTGTTATTTCTGTCTTTAATAGAAAGAGGTAAGTATGGCAAAAACTTGCAGCCATAATTGGTTCACACTTTTTTTTTTTAGTGTATTATGATTAAAGGAAGGTATTTTAAGACCTTATCTAAAATATTATATAATTCTTGAGTCTAGGCCCTCTCCATATGGTCAATTAATTTCCCATTTCTCCTACTGCAATATTTCTTATGTTACAGAAATTCAGCAAATAAAGTGACTTTATTGTTATTCAAAGGATTAGAGGGATCTTATAAGAGGGAGGGGAGGGGCGGCAGAGGAGTCCCTCTGAAGAATTTTAATTCCATCTTCTAAGTTAAGTCCGTTTTGTAAAAGGAGGTCTTTTTAGGGAGAATGAAGCTGCCAGGACCACTCCCATGATGACTTTTCAAGCTGTCCTATCAAGGCTTCCAAACTGGATTTTTTGACAAAACCACAGTGGAAAGACGGCAGCCATGAATACAGTACAAGGAGTAAAGAGAAGAAATGTTTGGTTCTGTTAATTATACAAAAGTACTCAATACTCACTGCTGAAATGTGTTTCGTGAAAGTGAACTAGTCTACTGTCAGAAGACATAAAAGACAGAGTCTGTTCCTGCTTTTTTTTTTTTTTTTTTGGAGGGTTAAAGGTAAACAAGAAGTAGGAAGAGCCATGTCTTGACTTACAGAAGGGTTAATAAAAAGTATGCTCGGTGTATTTAGTACTCTTGCACCTAACTCAGAACCCCAGAAGATTGACTTGAAATTTGGCATCAGCTTTTCGTTCAGTATGCTAATGAGAATATAAAATTTGCACTCCTCACATAAATAAACATACCCTCAAATGTGTTATTTTTCTGCACTGGCAGATGGATCACATGCTCCAAATCGCTGTGAATTATTATTCTGAGCAGCTCTGCATCGCACTCTGCATCCACTCTTGTTGTTTGCCACATGCTGCAGCACTGCCTGTACCCCGAGCCTGGTCTCAAGGTAGCTCTAGTGTGACATTTTCCTAGAACACAGATAGGCAGGATTTAATTGACCTCATTATTCTTGGATTCTCAAAGGCTGCTGTGGCTGTGTCCATTCACTAATACTGTTCTCTTGGGCTGTAAAGCTGTGTCCAATTATTCTTGTTGCATGTCATCGAGTGACTTGCTGACAACCGCAGCAACACTTCTTGCATTCCAATGACTCCATTCCTAATTTATTGTGACTTAAAGACTCTAGGGGCCAGTAGGGTTTCGTAGAAGAGGGCTGAGCTTCCTTTTCCCTTTGCAGTATTTTTGTTTGAGCTTATCCCCCTTCCTTATTATTATAAATAAACCCTTAAGTGAAGGCGAAGGCCATACAGTGACAAATAGCTGGTCCATCTATGAAAAACCCCCAGTAGTCATTATAGAGAGAGAAACGTGATCCCAAATAATTGGTTTGAATGAAACTGGGTTTTACTGATTGGAGTTTGGCAAATTCCCAGTTAGAGGCTGACCTTGGACTGCCCTCAGAGCTAAAACTGAGAAAGATTAAGCTTACTTCTAAGATGGGAGAGAGAGTGGTTAGAAAAGAAGATCTTTTGCTTACCTATTGCTGTTTAGTGAACCCCTAACTTAGTGGCTTAAAGTGATAGCTTTTTTTTTTTTTCCCTCACAGCTGGGTCAGACATTTGGGCAGGCGTTGGGTGGGTGATTCTTGTACTTCATGTGGTATCAACTTGGCTATATCTAATGAGTGGCTGGGTTGTCCTTCTTTTCTGGGGGCATCAGTGTTTTTCTTAAAGATCATCAACTGATTGGATGAGTCCCACCCAGGTATAGAAAGTAATCTGCTTTATTCAGTACCTGCTGAGTAAATGTTAATCTCATCTGAAAATGTCTTCAAATCAGTATACAGATGTATTTGACCAAATATCTGGATACTGTGGCCCAGCCAAGTTGAGTTTTATCGTTGAGCCTTCTTGTGGTTTCTCATCATCTATATCCAGCACAAGCTTCTATACAGCATGACAACTGGCTTCCCAAAGAGAGAAAATAAAATCTGTCAGGCTTAGGCTCAAAAGTCTAGAGATATCATTTCCATTGCATTCTATCGGTCAAAGTAATCACAGTCAAGGGGGAGACTAGTAATCCTAGTCAAGGGGGAGAAAAATAGAATCTACTTTGTGGAGTAAAGAGCGGTATATAGGGACAGGGAGGAGAGGAAGCATCACAACAATTCCAGTTTCTTTCATCACATTAAAGAATTAGTTCTCAGGTTCCAAGTCCCGGATGATTTCATCTAAATTAGGTACATCTGAAGTTGAGTCTTTTCAGGTACAGCTTCTCTTAATTCAGAGACTTGGTCTCTCTCAATAGACCTCAATAGACCTCTCAACAGGTCTCAATAGAGAGGTCTCAATAGACCTCTCTCAATAGATTGCTAGAATCTCTGTGCATCCTCGCCCTCCAGCACACAGTGATGAGACAAGGATGATTGTATTAATATCTCTGGCAGTAGACCTGGACATCCAAAGGAAGGGAAATGGGAGGTACTTAGCAATCACTGTTTTATAGCCATGCTGAAATCCAACTGAGAGCATATCAATTCCCTCACATCTAGGGACAAAGAATGCTTCTTGAGAATGGCCCAGCTTTTTGGATGTGATTTTCTATTCCATTTTTCTCAGTAGCTCTGTCCTCTAAGTCATCCTCCTTGTCCATTAAAAAAAAAAAAAAAAAAAAAAAGCCCATGTTTGCATTTGAGTGAGTTTCTCAGCCTTGCTTTATGCCAGTAAAAGTTTCCAGGCCTCTTTTCATTTTGTCTGTGAAGGCACACTTCTTTTTGAAACTTTGTGGTTTTCCCATGTATCCAATTATATTCCATTTCATTAAGTAAAAGCTATTCGCACAAATATCTTTAAGACAGACACATCTTTTAGCTTTAAACTGAACGTCCAGATGCTATGGAGCAACATCCTTTAGGTTTTTGGAAGCTCTTGTTTAGTTGAGTGTACCTTACAAGGGTTTAACAGAGATCTTACTGCCATATCCTTGATTTGATATTTACTCTGAGAACACATTTTACTAGCAGTTCTCTGGATTTGATTAGAGACCACCTGTTATTCTGAGAACTTTTTATCATTTGGACAGGCTGAGAATGAGAAATAATTTTATTTTCTAACCCAGCAAGTCCTGGGTTGGACTTTGTTGCTTAAAACAACAGTTTTTTTTATTTCCTGTGGCCAGGGCTTGCCTGGGTCTTCTTCTCTAGGTGGTATTGACTAGGTCACTCAACTGGTTGCATTTTGTAGGTAGGTGAGCTGGGCTAGAAGGTCCAAGAAAACTTCAGTCACTTACCTGTCACCTCTAAGCTCATCTACATGGCTGGATTATACATGTTAATGACTTGGGGTTTCTTTGCAGCACAGCAGACCCAGGCTGGTCAGACTTTTTATATGGTTGCTGGCTCCAAAAGAAGGTGTTTTAAATGAATATTGCTTGCCCAGTGTGTAAGAGGTCACTGAGTCTTTGTTTGTATCATGTTTTCCCATGTCCTTTCACTAAAGCATTTCATATATTAAGCCAGAATTGACATGGGAGAGAGTACATGAGGTTAGAAATAACACGAGGTAACATTTATTGAGAACCACTGGTGTAACAGTTTCCTACAGAGAATGATTTTATTGTCAGATGGAAATAGATCTGTCACTTTTTTTCTACATTTTATTAGTGGTGTGGCTTAGGGGAAATTACTATACTTTTGGGCTTCTTGTTTTCTGCCTGTAAAATGGAAAGTGTGATGTAAACTTTACTAGATTTTTGTGAGAACTGAACACATAGACACACATACACACACACAGAGTTATACAGAATACCCATAGTAGAAATCAACAAATAATTTCCACATTTTAGTGGTTTATTTGGCAGACCAGCCATCAGATATTGATTGGGCCTTCTGTGGTTTGGTTTTGCCATATCAGGGCCAGTTTACAATCAGAAACCAGGGCTTGCATAAGTCAACGTGATTAAAGGAAAAACTTGGAAAGGTAGATGGACATAAGAGAAGATTAGGTCTTGGTCAAAGCTGTTGGTATTGGTAGAGATGGGAATTTGAGATCAAGGCTCAAAGTGGTATGGAAATGCACAGTGAGATGAGGATTGGAACCAGTGTTAAGTCAGGATTCCATGTGGTCCAAAAAGACAGGGTCAAGAAATTCTTACAGGGCTTCCTTGGTGGCTCAGTGGTAAAGAATTCACCTGCCAATGCAGGAGACACATGTTCAATTCCTGATCTGGAAAGACCCCACATACCATGGAGAAACTCAGCCCATGCACCACAACTATTGAGACTGTGGTCTAGAACCCGGGAGCTGCAACTGCTGAGCCCAAGTGCCGCAACTAGTGAAGGCCATACACCCTTGAGCCTGAGCTCTACAAGAGAAGCTACCGCGATGAAAAGCCTGCACACTGCAACTGGAGGGTAGCCCCAGTTGCTCGCTGCAACTAGAGAAAAGCTTGCAGAGCAACAGAGACCCAGCACAGCTAAAAATAAAATAATAATAATAATAAATTATATATAAAACAGACATTTTTATGGATCCCAACCAGGTATAGAATCTTAGGGAGTCAAATGGAAATCAGGGACCTAGGCCAGAAACAGGAAATTGAGAGCCAGAATACAAGCAATATGTTTAGGCAAGTAGTTATGGGTCCCAGAAGCAAGAGAAAAATTTGATGATTTGCAAAGCTGCTGTGATCAAAGTCTACACAAACACTATCGTAGCCCAGAGTAGAAATGGGTTTTCATGTGTGGGCAGATCTTGACTCATGAGTGGAAAATGACATCTGGTTAGAATGGGGATATAACAGCTAGACAGTTCCTAATGCTATAATTCTTCTTTCATTTGTCCCTTTAATTATTTCACTGAGTTAGTCTTTATCTGCTTGAGAACATATTCTCACAGTCCATGTTTTCCTAAGGAGGGCCTTTCCACAAAGAAACTATCAGACTCTAAAGTTGTCTATGGCATTTGTAGTACCCATATGCTCAAAAAAGTGATGCTGTCTCTATTATCTTTTGTTCCAACTTCAGAATAGTCCATTCTTTGGATAGAGCACTTTTATTCCTTGAATGTATTCTCACCCAGAGGGAAATTGGAATTACCAGTGCTACTGTCTGAGTCTCAGTTGCAGAAGTCAAGGTTTTTCTGAATCCTTCTGAATATTTTATTTTTCCTCATGCTGATTATTACTTCAGTCTAAAAGCTTATGTTATCTTATAAAGTCACTTTGTACTTTCATTTTTCTTTGAAATATTCAGAATAGAATAAAATAGAATCATTTAAAGTTACGTTTAGGCAAAGTAGGTTTTCTTGATTAGAAAGGAGACATTTAGAGTGGCATTTTAAAGAAAAACATTTTAAAAAAGAGATGCATATTTATGCAGTTCTTGCTAAGGAGGGTAGTTTCTTTTCTTACCACTATACCCATTGCAAGAATTAATTAGTTTTCTTTAAAGATTTTGATTAGGAATGTACCTTTGGCATTGATAGGGGAATTTCTAGATGTTAGTTATTGTATAGAGTATCTGTTTTATAGGTTTTTTTTTTTTGAGAATTCTTGGCTATGCATTAGCACACAAGTATTTCTACCATGTAATCAATTTTATGTTAGTCCTACCTTCATGTACCATTGTCACAGTGACATTCAGTGGTTCTAAGCATCAGCGGTCTGAAGACCTGTACCATCCAAATATGTAGGTTGAATTTTTAGCATCTCTTAAAGCCTTTATTTCTCTACTATATATTTTTTGAACCCTGGGTCTGAGGAGACTCTCTTAACTAGAGTGAGTGCTTGAAAAATCATCCTGTAATTAGTGTGTTTGATGAGCAAATCATCAGGAAACAAAATGTATACACTCTGTTCTGATGCTGCTTTATGACTGAGACCAGGAGTCAGCAAACTTTTTCTGTTACAAGACTGAGAGCAATTATTTTCAGCTTTCTGGGCCAATCTCAGTCCGAAATACGTAACTGCAATGTGGTACAAAAGCAGAAGGGTGTGATCCACTGATGTCAGTGACCTCTTCATTGACTTGAAGAATGCCTATGTCGTATGAGGGGAAAAGTTAAAGTGTTAGTAGCTCAGTCATGTCCGACTCTGCAACCCCATGGACTGTAGCCCTCCAGGTTCCTCTGGCCATGGGATTTTCTAGGAAAGAATACTGGAGTGGGTTGCCATTCCCTTCTCCAGGGGATCTTTCTGACCCAGGGATCAAACCTGAGTCTCCTGCATTACAGGCAGATTCTTTACCATCTGAGCCACAGGTGATAGGGCCAAATAAAACTTTGTGTGATAGAGTCTCTTTGGCATAAAAATTTTAAAATGTGTAAGAATAAACATTATTGCAAAAACTTTTGGAAGATTACATCTCTTTTCTTGGCCCTCGTGAAGAACGCACCATTTGCAAAAGGGCTGTTTTCTCCAAACATAACTTGTTCTCCTATAGAAACAGCCTAGGACAAATGTCAGCAAGCTACACCCATGCACCTTATCTTTTCTTCTCAGGCCATGTGGACATTCAAAAGCAAAGTCTATGGATAGGTCACTGACCCATGAGTCAGCAGAACGTGACTTTCTGGAGTCTCATCCCTAGTGGTGCTGGCAGGTTAGGGGATCTTCCACCCTCTATTTCTTCCCTGTGAAAAATGGAATCTTTTGTGAAATGATTGCTGAAACTAAGTGGACCTTTTGTGTTTGCAGACCTGTTTCCCTCAGTGAAGCTAACAGGGGTGGTCAGGAATCAGAATTCTAATTTTGTTCTCGTTAGCACTGTGCTTGCACCACTGCACTCCTGAAACTCCAGTGCAGATTGAGGTCAATGTCTCCTGTGAAATGACACGAGGCGCCTGGAAGCATCTGTGTCTGTCTGTCATACAGCGTTCACTTTTTGCTGTTGTTGATGTAACTGAGATGGTATTATAAGAGCTTTTAGTTTGAATTTATTTTAGGTAATACTAATAATTAGATGTTTTACTAGTATTTACCATGAAGGTTTGAGAAATCATTCCTATAAAATCATAAAATTCCTATAGAAATCATACCTATAAAATTAAGGAAAATAAAAAGAATTTAGTTCTAAAAATTAGCCTTAAAATTGCACTTTAGCTAATTACACTATGTTGTAGAAAAGCATTGTCTATGGCCTACTATTTAAGAAGAATATAACATTTCACCATAGCTTTATGAATGCTTAATGCCAAATGAGAAAATTATATAGCTTTTACCAAATGGCAGCTTTTTATCATCTCAAATCTACCTTTGAGCAAATAAGGTTTTAGAAGTGAAAAAAATAGTAAGAATGTGTATGAGTTTTGGATTTTAATGGCTCCTGATTATTTGATATTTCTGGTTCAAATAATTTATTCGTATTTAGTCATGACTGATAGTGTTGTCTTTCAGTTTAAGATCTGGTGATTTTAAACTGTTTGTGGAGGTATCTATACGTATAAACAATGAGATGTATTAAACATTGAACACATTTAGAAGCGTGAATTTAAGACTAAATTATAACATTGCCCTCAATTTTCCAAGCTCTGCACTGTAACGTTTCAGATTAAGGGCTCAGGATTGTAACGTGTTCCCTTCTTCATTGTTTGTTGCAATAAAGAATACAAATATAATTATTCATTCATATAAAATTTTGAAATAGGATGTTAAATAAGAACAGTGTTGTGATCATCTGAACTTTTCCACAATGTCTAGAAGAAATCCCTTCACTTATTCGTAGTACATATTAAAATTGGATCCATGGAACCAAAATGGACTTTTTCCAAGTGTAATAAATTCAGATTAGAAAGGATAGAGTTAACACGGGAAAGAAGAAGTAAAGTTAAATGAGGTGAAAAAATCCTCCCCACCAAAGCCACCTATGTGAACGAAATGTCATAGAAAGAACTTTTCAATGTGATCACTAAACCTCTGTAGTTAATGCTATGGAGACAAGAACAAAATGCACAAAGAATCTAGTGATCCATGCAGTAAGCTTTTCCAAAATGAGGCATGTGCTAAAAAAGAGGCAATAAGAAGTATGCATGTACAGTAAATAGACATCATGAACAGTACCATATGCTTCCCAGTGAGCTGTGTTCAGCTTTCTTGGTGTATTTGCATTCGACTGCTCTTTGTGAGAAAATAATGTACCAGGAAAAATCCTGCCTGTGCCACCAAAATGCCCCGGGTATATTGGCATTAATCCCTCATTTATCAATTCTCTATGAATTTATTTGCATATAGAAACATGTAGCAGAATATATTGTGCTTATCATGTGCCAGACACTGATATAAATGTACAGGCTTTGTCACATTGAATTTTCACAATAACTGTGTGATGTGGACTCTGTTATCATGATCGTTTCACAAATGAGGAGATGCACAGATGTAAGTAAATTATCAAAGTCTTTGAGGAAATATCCATCAGTATATTAGAGGTAAGATTGAATAATTCCAGTTTTCAGGAAGAAGAAGAAAGTGAATTCCCTCCAGTTATATTCTTCAGGAGTATGATATTAACCTTATTTCCCTTAGTTCTTTTTGAAAATTTACCTTTAGTACTTTCTTGGAGGCCTTCCATGGATGCCAATCTAGAATTATCCCTCATTTTTACCCTTTAGATTTTCTGCCTACCTTCCCTATTTAATTTTCTTCTAAACACTTGACATTGTCTAATGTTGTAGATAGTTCACTTATTTATTTTGTTTTTTTCCTTCCCCACACGAGTGAAATCCTACAAAGGCAGGAATTTTTGTTTGTCACTGCTGTGTTTCTGGTGCCTAACACAAACAATCAATAAATGATTGTTGAATGGATGAATGTATCAATTGATTGTCTTAGACAAAGTTCTAAAGTGAAAGTGAGAGTTGCTCAGTCCTGTCTGACTTTTTGCGACCCCATGGACTATACAGTCCATAGAATTCTCCAGGCCAGAAACTGGAGTGAGTAGCCTTTCCCTTCTCCAGAGGATCTTCCCAACCCAGGATCGAGCCCAGGTCTCCCTCATTGCAGGCAGATTCTTTACCAGCTGAGCCACAAGGGAAGCCAAGAATACTGGAGTGGGTAGTCTATCCCTTTCCAGCGCATCTTCCCAACCCAGGAATCAGAGCAGGGTCTCCTGCATTGCAGGCAGATTCTTTGCCAACTGAGAAAAGTGGATCTTTAAAAACATTCTTGTGAGCCTTTTTTAAAAAGTGGTAATCACATGAAATTTTTATTAGGCCAACACAATAGTGATGTATGTCAGATTAAGCTGATTTCCTTTTCCTATAAGACCCATATATCAAAAGAGTGATATGCCCATGTTCTACCTGGATTTCAGCAAGCATTTGATAATATCTTCCGCATCTTGTGATAAAGATCTTCTTGTGTTTAAGATGTAGAAAGGCAATTGATGGTTCCATTAGATAAAATCATAACTAAGTGGCCATTTTCATGCCTGTCTGTTTAGAGACAGGCTTCTAGTAATTGACTAGATGACCTGGCCTTTAGGTGTCTCCTTTTCACCATTTGTATCCTTAATTTCGGTAGTGGCATAAGGAGCTGATTCACAGATGAGGCGAAAATAGGAAGAAAATCAAATTTTGTCATTAAAAAAATCAACATACAAGAAGTATTTGACAGACTGAAGGTAAACATAACAAAACTCAAGACGTGAAAATATAAAAGGAGAGAAATACTAATGATGTAGTTTAAGAAGCAGTAGAGTAAGAGGTGAGACCTAGTTTCACAGCAATTGGAGATTTAGGTGATTGAAAATAAGTCTGAGTCAGTAACATGATGTAAGCGCCCTGTATTCCAAAATACTCATTCATTCTTAGGTTTTGTGAATAGAAGAGGGTCTAAAACAGGAAAGGTAATGATTGGGGTCTGTATTTGTGTTGGTTTTCCCATACTATGGGAAACTATAGGTTATCCCAACTATGATGCTAATCCTGGAGGATTCACTTTAAGGAGGACATTGAGAAGCTGGAGTATATTAAAAACTTGCAAACATGAAGAGAGAAGTTAAAACTGTATCACAGGAGTATCTAGAGTGGTAGCTCCAAACTTGCAGGCTTTAGATGTGTGTTATATGGCACACAGAGGTTTTAGAAATTTGAATTATAATTACATGTTTCAAATAAGTTAATGTTTCAGTAAAATAGAGTTTCTGGGGTCTGCTTATCTTCTTGTATGTAAACTAACCACGGAGATGTAGTAATTCCACCTTGGTGCTCTTCTCAGCCCACTTCACTCATTTGCTTTAAATTCCTGATTCCTATAGTAATTTGAGTGCTTGACACTTGAAAGAAAAAGCCTGGGGAATGCATGGCCTGTAATACAAAGTTGGGGGTGCAAGAGATACAAATGTATCTGGAGAGCTTTCATAGGGCAGAATAATTAGACCTAAGCTGTGTGACCCCAGAGAGCTGAACGCAGGTGGTAATTATAGAGAAGAAAATTCTCATTAAATATATCATTTTCTCACAGTGACCTGAGACTTGCTATGTTTTATTCATTTTTGGTGCCTCAGTACTGAAAAGAAGTTCTGACACATATTGGCACTCAGCAACTACTTATTGAATAAGTGAAATACAGTAGATTGTGAGTGGTGAATCCCATTCTAGGAGCCGCTAGCATGTAAGCTTTTAGAGACCATTGTTCATTTTGTTTATGGCTGTGTACCTATGTTAGTGCAGTCATGTGGTAAGTGCTTATTAAATATTTGCATATTTCATGATGAGAGATAATCAAGGGTAGAATCATGGTCTACTTGTCAGTATTGTAGGAAAAATCAATTAGGTATGCCTGTGGGAGATCATGGAATAAGGGAAATGTTGAACTAGATGGTATTTAAAGTCACTTCCAACCCTGAGGGGCTTCCCAGGTAGGGCTAGTGGTTTTGATCCCTGAGTCAGGAAGATCCCCTGAGGGAGGGCATGGCATCCCACTCCAGTATAATTGCCTGAAGAATCCCATAGACAGAGGAGCCTGGCAAGTCCACAGGTTGCAAAACTCGGACACAACTGAAGTGACTTAGCTTGCATGCTCACCAGCCGTGAGAGTCTATCAGTCAAGTGACATAAAATGTGAAACATGGTAAAAGTAAAGTAGAATGTGTTTGATAAGGAATTTGAGAGGCAGAACATTGAGCCAATTATTTATGGTAAGGATAAGAAAATGATTTACTGGGTATTTTAATTAAAATAACCAATTATGTAAGGTTTTTCTAATGTTTGACTGTATTTTATATCCATATTGATGTCTGTGTTTACTCTGCTTTTCAGCTGTTAATTATTCCTATGTGATGAAAATACACTTTTATCCCCTTATATTTGTAATCTCATTTATAAAATCCATGTTGCCTTGAGGTTTGGAGTGATTTGTTATTTCATCTTTCAAGGAAGCCAATAAATCAAGCCACCAGGGGCTGATTTCAATTTTCATTGTTTGGGGTGGTTACTGAAGGTGATGTTCTGAAAAATCGTCTTATAACTAACCTAGAAAATAATATTTGGAGCCCAAAGAGTGGTAAGAAAACAAAATTAAGTAACTAGTTTTCAAATAACTTGTTAGAAAAATTCTTGTACCTTCTCTTGTGAAGCTCTAGCAATTCTAATATTCTTAAAATCAAGAAAAAAGAAATCACTTTATAATTTTGAAGGAGAGGAGTTTAAAGCGCTGATTTTGAATGCCAGGGGTGAATGAATTTAGAATGCAATCCTGAGGGGGACGGGTGTAGGCGAACTATGAAAGCTTATTAAATTCTGGGACGCTTCCAGTTTATTTGAAGGGGATATGTTAAGTGATTTTTGCTAAATGATATTGATAAATGATGACATTTTCCTCTGAGTATTTAGCTCATGACAAAGAAAAGCAACATCTAATTGTATAAAAGTTAGTGGATACAGTTAGGAGTGAGATTAGATACATGAATCATCATTTTTACAGTGCAGATAATGACAAAGGGAAAATTCCTGTCTTAGAGTGATATGCAAAACCTTAGAATCCTATGTCATTGTCATCATCATCATTGTCATCACGTGTTGAATGTACGCATCTACTATCTCTGAGGAATACCTTAGTAATTTATGAATTAGTTTTCATTAGTTTTTACAGCTTCCTTGTAGGACGTGGTGAACATACAGCTTTAACCCCAGAGCCAGAGCCAGCTTTATGTGAAATGGTGATATAAGCACTATTTTATTTCAGCAATTCTTCTGCTTCCTGGGGTCTCCTCCTCTTTGCACAGCACAGCATCTTATTTTTCCTTCCTTGATTTAAAGGAGAAAACCCTTGAGTTTTTATATTTTAAAAACGTATAATGGAAAATTTCAACATGTGCAAAAGTAGAGAGAAGAGTATACACGCACCCTAAGGACTCATCACCAAGTCTCAACAGTTGACATTTCTTGTTTCATCTGTATCCCCACCCACATTTTGCTCTACTAGGGTTGTTATGAAGTCAATCCAATATATAACATTACTTTATTTGTAGGCATTTTCATATGTGTCTAAAAATAGACTTCTAAAAAATTACCTCAGTGATAGTATAAACACCTGCACATTTTCCTGATAATTTCTTAATTTCAAATGTCTCTGATTTTTAATTGTTTAAAAAAAATTTGTGTTTGAAGTGAGCTCCAAACAAAGTATTAGATGGAAATTATTGCATATCTTAATTCTCTTTTAGACTATAAATTTCTCTTTTCTCTCTATCTCTCTCTGTAATTTTGTTGACAAAACTGGGTCATATATGTCATAGTTTCTCACCAATTTAATTTTGCTGATTTCATCCCTATGGCATAGTTCAATGTAATCCTCATCCCTTGAATTTTCTAAAATCTAAAGGTTGATAAATGACTTACATTTCATTATTTGGAGAGAATAAATAAATACATTGTGAAATGCAGTTTTTTCTCAAATTTTCATTTGCTAAAGATTTGAATTAGTAACTGTAATTATTTTCAGTGCTTTTGTTGTTTTACCATGTCTTATTCTTTCTTCATAGTCTCAATCTCTTTCCCCTTAGACATCTTGATTTTATCCTTTCCTTTACCTACTCCTACTTCCCCCGCTCTCTTTGAACCTTTTCCTTCCCATTCACTTGCACATTTCTTGCTAGTATTGTGAGTGGAGGGAGGTGAGAAACAGAATATCTGTAACAGGATACAAAGGATTGGGTGGGGATGGATGGAAAGTCAGAGAAGTAAGTGGTCATATCTTTTGTCTCAGAATGCAGTGGCATTCACTAGCCAGTTCTGTGGTTTCAAATTGTGCGTTATGTATAATTAGATATGAATGTGGGTGATTTAGATAACTGTAAGAGAACAACTTAAAGATAATCATTATATTTCCTTCTAGTCTGTTAGCAGTGTGTGTGTACAAGTGTGTATTACACATTTTGAGAACATTCTGGGTATATTCTATTGGTTTCTGCTTTTTCCATTTGACAGAATGATGTCTAAATTTCTTTAAATACTTTTTGGGGCTTATATATATAGATTAAGATTTGAATATATAAATATATTTCTAGGATCATTTCCTTTAGCTGGATGATCTTTGGTTATCTCAAAGTTTTCACCCTAAATTGTGTTACAAGTAACATCCTTATTCAAAATGTGAAGCAGCATTGCTGACAACCTTAGGTTAATTTCCAGAAGCATGGTATTACTAGGTTAAAAGACATGAATGGTTTTTTAAGACTTTTAATGCACACTGTAAAGTGACTTTCCAGAAAGTTTCTTTCATCTTTTGTTTTTCTATTTGGTCATATAAGCTCTTGATTAATCAGAGTATTATTATCACTAAAAATTATCAAGATGATGAATCAAAATGGGGACATGATGATTTCATGGGAATTTATTATTACTAGAAGGCAGACTCAACTTTTTCTGTGAATTATTGTTTATGTTCTAAGCTAACTTTTCCATTGAGAGAAGAGTGTTTTCCTTACTAATTTGTAAATGAATTTACATATTAAGGATATTAAGGATATATTGACCATTTGACATACTAGGTGCTAAAAATTTTTTTTCAGTTTATAGTTTATATCAAGTTTTAAATGTTTTTATAAATAACAACTTCTAGATCGGTCCTCCCTTGAGCTGGCCCGCTGTTCTAACAATGTCTCCCACTCTAATAAACTTTATTTTCCTCTCAAAAAAATAAATAAATAAATAAATAAATAAATAACAACTTCTAATATTTAAAAAATTCATTTCATTTGTGATTTCTTCCATTGTTGTTATGCTTATAAATACTTCTCCACCCCAAGATCAATTAAATGATTACTTATGTTTTATTTTTATGGCTTAGTTTTTACTTATAGCTGATTCATGTTGTTGTACAGCAGAAACTAACACTTTATAAAGCAATTATTCTCCAATTAAAAATAAATAAATAGAATTTTAAGAACATAACATAAAATTTTCCACCATAATGGCAATTTTTAAGTGCATAATACAGTATATTAACTATATGCACATTGTTATACCTCAGGTCTCTAGAATGTTTTATTTTGCAAAGTTGAAACTCTATACCCACTGAACAACAAATCGTCTTCACCTTCCCCCTAATCCCTGGCAATCACCACTCTAGTCTCTTTTTAAGAGTTTGACTACTTGTTATTTGGTCACTAAGTTGTGTCCAACTCTTTGCTACCCCATGGATCATAGCACATCAGGCTCTTCTGTCCTCCACTATCTTCGACAGTTTGCTCAAATTCATGTCAATCGAGTTGGTGATGCTATTTAACCATATCACTCTCTGCCACCTGCTTCTCCTGCCTTCAAACTTTTCCCAGCATCAGGATCTTTCCAATGAGTTGGCTCTTTGCTTCAGGTGGCCAAAGTATTGGAGCTTCATCATCATCATCAGTCCTTCCATCAGACTACATTAGCATTAGACTACTTGAGATACCTCCTAAAAGTGAAATTATTCAGTGTTTGACATTTTGTAACTGACTTGTTTCACTTAGCATAATCTCAGGATTCATCCATGTAACATTTGACAAGATATTCTGTTTTAAAAGGCTAAATAGTATTCCATTTTATGTATAAATCACATCTTCTTTATCCATTAATCTGTTGATGGACATTTGATTTGCTTGCACCTCTTGGCTGTTTTGAATAGTGCTGCTTTGAAGCACTGGTGTGCAAGTATCTCCTTGAGACTTTGTTTTCAGTTCCTTTGGCTATATACCAAGAAGTGGGATTGCTGCAGGCCTGGAGGTACCATGCATTTAGGAGGGCTGCGTGCAGTTGATAACAGACCAGTTATATGCCTTATGAAGGCAGTCAGGAGACAGATCTGTAGGTTTGCTTCTCCACTTTCTGATACCATGAGTTAATGGGAACAAGGTTTAGGGGGTCTTAGTGTCCCAGGTGGCTCAGTGGGTAAAGAAACTGCCTACAATGCAGGAGACACCGGAGATATAGTTTCAGATCCTAGGTTGGGAAGACCCCCTGGAGGAGAGCATGACAAACCACTCTAGTATTCTTGCCTGGAGAATCCCATGGACAGAGGAACCTGGCGGGTTACAGTCCATAGGTTGCAAAGAGTCAGACACGACTGAAGTGAGTGAGCATAGCACAAGTGTTGCTGAATAATATGGTATTTCTATTTATATTTTTTTGAGTAAACTCCATACTATTTTTCAAAGCAGTTACACCATTTTACAGTCTCACCAACAGTTCATAAAGGTTCCAAAAAAGCCACGAGTTGGACTTTTTTTCCCATTTACACCAAACTGTGCTATCTTGGGAGATGGGCTCTCATAGCTGAGATGAAATGACTCCTTATTCATTTAATGTGGCTGGTCTTGGCTTCGAGTTTGCTTGGGTACTACAACTTCTTAACTGGTTTCTCAAGTCATGAAGGCTTTTAGGACAATATATTGTTAAGTTAGTTTCTCTGTGGGGGGCAAGTTCTGGAGCTTCCTGTTCTGCTATCTTGCTAATGTCACTATGTGGCTTACTTTTAATACTTAGTATTTTTAGTATTTAACATTTATATTCTCTCTTACATGGTCTACATGGATCTGTTTCCCCAACACTTAAATAATTGTTCCTCCCTGATTAGTTGATAGTGTTTCAAGGAACACATATTAAGTTCTTATATTAGAAATATTTAAGGAAATTCTGTATTGTTTCACTGATCTTTTCTTGGTTATTTGCAAGTGCCAAATTATTTTTGTTATGTAATTTCAAAGTACAATTTTATATGTAGTAGGGCAAGATCATCCTCATTTTTTTTTATTTGAAAAATATTCTTTTCATTACCATCTCATTTTTCTCTTTTAATTGAAGGCCTCTTCAATACCATTAAAAGAAAAAAAATAGTACTTTTTGCAATGACATTAAATCTAGAAAATAATTGCAAGGAATATCAGGGCTTTCCTGGTAAAGAAACCACTTGCCAGTGGTGAAGAATCCACCTGCCAATACAGGAGACACAGGTTTGATCCCTGGGTCAGGAAGATCCCCTGGAGGATGAAATGGCAACCCACTACAGTGTTCTTGCCTGGAAAAATCCCATGGACAGAGGAGCCTGGTGGGCTACAGTCCACGAGGTGAAAAAGAGTTGGACATGACTGCACAATGAACAGCAGTAAAAATCAGGCATGGTTATATAAGTCTTGGGGGATTTATTTAGACTTCTTAATACAGGTATACTTCTGTATATTGTGCTTCACTTTATTGCACTTTGCATATTGCATTTTCCGTTTTACAATTGAAAGTTTGTTGTAACCATGCATTGAACACGACTACAGGTGCTATTTTTCCAACAGCATTTGCTAACTTCATATGCCTGTATAACATTTTAGTAATTCTTCCAATATTTCAAAATTTTAAATTATTAGTTGTTTCGTAATAGTGATCTTTGTTGTTACTACTATAGCTTGCTGAAGATGTAGATGATAGCATTTTTCAGCAATAAAGTATTTTTAAATTAAGCTATGTACATTTTTTAGACATAAAGCTATTGCATACTTAATAGACTACGGTGTAGTGTATACATAATTTTATGTGCTCTAGAAAGCTGAAAATTCAGGTGACTCGCTTTGTTGGAATATTTACTTTATTGCAGTAGTCTGGAGATGAACCTAAACATCTCCAAGATATGCCTATATAAGTTCTACTCATTTTTAAAAGCTTATTCCTACCCCCCCCTTTTTTTTTTTAATAAATAAGACTTTTTCCATTGTCGTTTTAACAGTAGCTCTTGATTTTATAAAGGAAACTCTTTTGAACATTTTATTTTATAACTGGTGAAATTTACTTGACTAAAGGATTTTCTATAAAGGGTTTTCTGTTAATTTGGGGGGATTTAAAGCACTAAGCCAGGTTTTAATTAAAAAATGATAATTTCTTCATCTTTCCCATAGTTCTGTGTCTCTTGTTTCTATTCCCCACATTACTGAATTTGTCAAAATTTCTTGCAAAGTGTGGGCAATCTTGCATTTGGGTTACAAACCTGGCTTTACCATTTACTAACAGCGTTACTCTAACCTCCCTAAAGTGGGAGCTAAGAGGCAAACTGACCTCTCTCTCTTTTTTTTTTTTTTTTAAAATGCAAGATATTTGCTTGTATTTGCAGTATTGTGCTTGTTTCTGCCATACATCAACGTGAATCAGCCACAGTTTTGCACATGTCCACTCGTTCTCGAACCTTCTCCCGTCTCCCACCCCCCCCCCCCCACCCCTCTAGGTTGTCACAGGCACTAGGCTGAGCTCCCTGTGTCCCACAGCGAATTCTCGCTGGCTGTCTATTTGACAAAGGGTAGCGTATATGTGTCCATGCTCCTCTTTCTGTTCGTCCCGCCATCTCCCTCCCACACTGTGCCCACAAGTCTGTTCCCTATGTCTGCATCTCCGTTGCTGCCCTGCAAATATGTTCATCAATACCATCTTTTCTAGATGCCAAACACATGCATTAGTATATAATACCTGTCTTTCTCTTTTTGACTCTCTTCACTCTGGACAGTAGGCTCTAGGTTCATCCAGCTCATCAGGGCTGACTCAAATGCATTCTTTTTTAAAGCCGAGTAAGATTCCCTTGTGTGTACAGATATATGCCACAGTTTCTGTATCCTTTCCTCTGCCGATGGACATCTAGGTTGTTTCCATGTCCTAGCTACTGTAAAAGTGCTGCAATGAACATTGGGGTACATGGGTCTTTTTCAATTATGGTTTTCTCAGGGTATATGCCCAATAGTGGGTTTGTTGGGTTGTATGGTAATTCTATTTTTACTTTTCTGTAACAACTAACCTCTCTAAGCCTCATTTTCCAAATCTGTAAAATGGAAATAATAACAGTCCTTCAGACACTTTTTTTAAAAATGTGGATCAAATAGCTACATATATAGAACATACACCAATATTCTATATTGTAAATTATAATTATTATTAATGAGCTTAAATACAAGAGGATTTGGGGAGCATTGTTATATTATTCCTTATTTTAATAAGAATAAATGATATGTTTCACCATTGACTATAACATTGAGTATAGATTTATATAAGCATTCTTTTTATCCATAGATGGTTTATCAATGAAATTCTTAATAGTTATTTGAACAAAGCCAAGGGTGAAAGCTCTGCTGGCTTATGCGAAGAGAAAATTTGCCATTACTTTGTCTCCCCTTTCCTCCTATACCTTAGTCTCTATTACTTTATTCTACAGACCTATTTTATTGTTAAATTTACACTTATCAAAAGTGATGGTTTTATTTTTTGTTTTCATGTTTGTAAGTATATTTTTATTAATGTTGGTATTTAAGTATAACTTGAAGACAATAGATCTTTGTATTCCCCTTAATTTTGTGACTTTGCCCCTGATTACTCATATGAGATGTTTTTTCAAAACAGGCAAAGAATATGAGAATTTTTCTAGGCTTTTAACTTTTTTTTGTTGTTAATTTTTTTAAAAATTGTAACCTGTTTTTCTAGAAAGACATAATTTTCAGGGGCCAGAAAAACAATGTTAGTTTCTTTTATGCTGTTGTGTTTCTATAACTGTGTGTATCATTGCAAAGTAAACAATTAATAGAAATCATGTTATTCTTCAATTTGTTTTCTTTTCTCTACCAACCAAATAAAATCTGCTTCATTTTTCAAGGTCACTCAGGAAAGATACAATGCTATTTACAGAAGGTTAAGTGAATCCTAGAGTTTCAGACAAACTTTCTTCTTGATGAGAATATATAATAGAATATTACTGAATGAAAAATTTTAGGAACTTTTAGGGAACTTTTTAGATGCTCTGATGATGAAATTATAGGAAATGGATTTAGAAAGACTTCAGTGATTTCTGTCTCTTCTAATCAGTTTGAAACCGCAGCCTGTATTTGGATTATGCTCTGTGGATGTGTGAGAGTTATCTGTTATCTTTGTGTTAACCTGGGGTGGAAATTTTCATTTCCATACAGAATTCATTTTTGCAAGAGTGCCTTTTCCATACTGGTATACAAATGTGTGCGTTAGCTTAGTACAATGCCATTTTAAAGATTAAAACACCTTAGATGTTTATCTTTATTGCCTTGACTGTGAGATTTCTATAAGACTACTTGAGCAACCTTAGTATTGGATTTTAAGATAATATATATATTTAAAATAATATATATATATTATGAGTAATGAGGTAAGAGGAAAATATTTTACATAAGCCTGGGGTATCTTAAGATAAATTTTCAATTATTGCTCTAGTATATTGTGAACAATTCATGGGGGTATAACAGAATTTATGTGTGTGTATGTGTGTGTGTGTGTGTGTGTAGGAGACATAATATACATATATAGATATGTATATGTCTGCTGTTGTATATGATTCTTTTAGATTATGAATAGAATCTTCAACTCATTTCAATATAACTTATTAAATTGCATCCTTGTTCCTAAAGAGTTGCTTCAGTTTTCAAAAACTGCCTTGTTTATACTACAAATTCACACACAGGGAAACTACTTTTTCAGAGTAAATTGGGGAACTAATTAGACAGGGGCAAGGAATATAACATTGAAAGTTATAAAAACCAATCTTCAACTTATTTTGTCTGAAAACTCATGCGATATTTAACATGCTAACTTCCACAATGCTCTGCATGGATTAGGTACTCAGGAAGAGCTGAATGCGTGAAATCTTTCATTCTTATTTTAAAAGTTAAGTGAAAATGCCTATCATAATGAATCTATATTTGAAAGGAGTTCTAAACATGGGGATAGAATAAAGCAACTGAGTGGCTCAAGTTCTGAAATTTTAAAAGAAATTCCTTGTTACGGGCTCCAGCCTCAACCTAACTTATATTAGTAAGTGTTAGTCACTCAGTCAAGTCCAAGGCTCTTTGTGATTCCATCGACTGACTGTAACCCACCAGGCTTCTCTGTCCATGGAATTCTCCAGGCAAGAATACTGGAGTGAGTTGCCGTTTCCTTCTCCAGGGGAACTGCCTAACCCAGGGATCCAACCTGGGTCGCCTGTATTGCAGGTAGATTTTTTACCATCTGAGCCAGCAGGGAAGCCCTTGTATTAGTAGTTACAAACAAAACATTACTAGTAACACCAGTGTCTAATACTATTTCTCCATTTCCTTATTTCTTACAGTTGAGAGAATGGAGTCAAGTTTGTCTATTTTCTTCATTCAGGGCTTCTACAAGGCTTATTTATTTTGTGTATGTTTTATCCCAGGTACTTGTGTGCTGGAGGTTAAAAAAAAAAAAATTGTTATGGTATGTTCCTGTCCTTCCAGACATATCCAAGCTAACAAAGGGAATGACACATAAGTGGATCATTTCACTACAACTTGCAGACTGACTTGGGTTCCAAAATAAAAGGCAAAATTTATTTGTATTCATTGTTTTGGACAGTGTTTTCAATATGCGTGTGTTGGAAGAGGTCATTGAGAGAACATGATTACCAGCAGGCCCACATGAGCTGGATCCAGGCAATTGGGAACTCCTTACCCTGTCCCCTGGAGAAGGAAATGGCAACCCTCTCCAGTATTCTTGCCTGGAGAATCTCATGGACAGAGGAGCCTAGCGGGCTATAGTCCATGGGGTTGCAAGAGTCGGACACGACATAGTGACTAAACCGCCACCACCAGCCTGTTCCCAGTCAGTGAAATATTCTGCCCACCATTCCACTAATAGGATCCATTTTCACGGATGCAGACTTGAGAGAGCAATGTGTTATTGAGATCATCTGGACAATATGCATAACTGAACTCAGTTACGGCGTCTCTATAAACTTTTATGATTCCGGTAGCAGGTGCTAAGATCTACTTGCCTTGTGGCCGAAGTGAGCTCCCTTCCTTATTAAATCTGTCACCTACGGATCTGGAGTGGTGTGCCTCTTTCTTTGGCCTCTTCTTTCCCTCGTGTACAGGGGCCAGTTTCACATTTTACCTGGGAAGCTCCTGAGACTTCAAACCAGCAGTATGTAGGGTGAGGACTGAAATGGTTGAGGATAGCATCTTGGACAGTGTCTAGATTCAGGAGACACTTAATAGAGGATCCGGCAATGAGGTCAAACAGAACCAATTGGAGAAGTAGACAGGACCCACAAAGAAATGCCCAATTTATGAAGTTTTCTCTTTTGGTTGATATCACTTCTGGCTAGCACTTTCTTTCCCTCACAAAAAGTATTCACCCTTCCCATAGACTCCTAAAGAGCCCTAAGTCCCTGGTTACAGTTCTTACCACACATTGGTGATGATCTATTTATCTTCCTCCCCACATGAATAATGAGTACTTGAGGAAAAGGAAGTGTCTAATTCATCTGTATTTCTAGCACCCCACACACGTTTGCGAGGTAGTAGATACTCAATAAATGCTTAATTAAGGGATTACCCAGAAGAGAATAAGGTCATGATTAAGATAACTTAACTCAAAGAGTAGAGATGTGATTATATATATAGAATATAGCACTAGCAAGGAGAACCCAAATTTTAGTGGCTTTCCACGGTGGAAAATTATCTGTGGCTCATGTAGCCCAAATTAAGTGTTCTTGATTGGCAAGTAGCTCACCTCTGAACAGTGACCTAGAAACCATGATTTCTCCTACCTTTTTTCTTCACCATCTTCAGTTTACAATAAGGAGTTCCAGAGGAGAAGAGCAATGACAGCCTGTACTCACAGTTTTTAGGGGCCAGGTATGAAAATGGCACATTTCCTTGGCGTCTAATCCTTTGCATATGAGATAACATCAGTGATGGACTTACAGCTACCTGCAAGAGAGTCTAGAAATGTGCTAGCTAGTGCCCAGAGAGAAATGTCCTCTCGTTCAACACCAATGAATATATACACATTTTAAAACATTTTCTTTATAGAAAATTTAATACGTACATAAAATATACATAAATGAAACAAACATAAAAAAACTAAGATTATTGGAAAACACAGCAATTTATTCATCACCAGTTATATGTATGTCCCTGAACTAAAAGTCCTGTTAAGTGGTTTGCAATCTATTTTGAGAGAGAAAAAGAGAACAAAGAAATTAATTAAATATCCTTCATAGAAACTGAAGAAAACAATAATAATGATTCCAACAACAGCAACAATTTTAGCACTTGTTCATTGTAACTCTTAATCATTGAGGAATTACTTTCTTTAGATATGTCTTTCAGAAAGGTACTTGTCCTGACAGTGAAAAGAATTACTTTAAAGTTATTTTTCTGTCAACTATTCCAAATAAATTGGTTAGTTACCAAAGAAATTTTCATTTTATTACAGATTAACAAATTTGCATTAAACTCATTCAAATATATTTTTTCTTTTGATATTGTATATCCTTTTTATTTTTTTTTGATATTGTATATCTTTAAGCTGAATAAGAGATATTTTGAGTCCCATCAATAGAAAATTCAACGTAGTTCCCTTTTTGTTATTATACTTTTCAACTCAAAATAGTACATTTTTCTAGGGAATATAGAAACTAGTAATGTGCAAAGTGGTCTTCCCTGGAGGCTTAGACGGTAAAGTGTCTGCCTGCAATGCGGGAGACCCGGGTTCCATCCCTGGGTTGGGAAGATCCCCTGAAGAAGGAAATGGCTACCCACTCCAGTACTCTTGCCTGGAAATTCTGATGGACGAAGGAGCCTCATAGGCTAAAATCCATGGGGTCACAAAGAGTCGGACACAACGGAGCCATTTCACTTTCACTTTCTTTCACTTTCAATGAGCAAAGTATGAAAATAACCACCAATACCATCACCCAGAGAAAGCCATTTTTAAAAACTTGGATATATCTAAAAATTTTTCATTAGTATAATATGTGTTAGTGTTTGTTTTACAAAAATGAGATCACATTGTTTGTTTTTCCCACTCGTCATTTTATCATGAACGTAATCATATATTCTTCTGTATTATTTTAGCAGTCTCATAGTATTTAAAAATATGATGTATCAAATTTTATTAAGTCAATCCCTCAGTAGGACAATTAGATTATACCTAGTTATTCTTTATCATAAATAAGCTTCAGTGAACATCTTTGTTATTGAATATCTGCCAAGCAATCTTATTGGACAATGTCTAAAATGTCAAAACCATTAGTTCCCATATTTAAGTGTACACATGAACCATAGTTACTGGATCTTCCCTGTAGCTCAGACAATAAAAGAATCTGCTTGCAATGCAGGAAACTGGGTTTGATTCCTGGGTTGGAAAGATCCTCTGGAGAAGGGAATGGCTATCCACTCCAGTATTCTTGCCTAGAGAATCCCATAGACAGAGGAGCCTGGTGGGCTATAGCCTGCGAGATTGCAAAGAGTTGGACATGACTGAGCGACTAACAGTACTAAGAACCATAGAGGAGACTTAGACTCCCAGGCCCTAATCATGGAGATTCTGATTAGGCTGGTCTGGAAGAGGTCCTTGGAGTCTGACTTTTAGGAAGTACCTTCTGTGATTCTCATGCAGGAAACTTAAGCATCACTTTTTGAGAAATGATGACTTAGAAATGTTGTAAATGCTATCTTTTCCCTCAACCTCTTGCAAAAAATGTCATTTTCCTACAATTTTTGCTGTTCAGTCCCTAAGTTGTGTCCGACTCTGTGACCCCATGAAATGCAGCATACCAGGTTCCCCATCCTTCACTATCTCCTGGAGTTTGCTCAAATTCACATCCATTGAGTCGGTGTCATCATCCAACTATATAACCCTCTGCTGCCTCCTTTTCCTTGAGCCATGAATCTTTGCCAGCATCAGGATCTTTTCCAGTGTATCAGCTCTTTGCATCAGGTGGCTAAAGTATTGGAGCTTCAGCTTCAGCATCAGTCATAACATAAAATATATATTGTCCTGGTGATCATGTTCATATTTCTTTCCAAAATAAGGCCATTTAACCTCCTGCTTTCTACCAGGTAAAGTTCTATTTATTTTTTTAAATATCACTGATACACACTGATCTGGAAATTTTTAAAAGCTACTTGTTATGCTGGTTTTAAAAGAAATGTTAGCATATAGACAGCTACAGCTTTATCATTTTTATTATCAAGATAAAAATGCTACACTTTCTTTTTAACAGGGGTTATTGTCTCAAAAGTAGTTTCCTCTTGAGGTGGTTTTATGTAGTAGATAATGTCATAAATCTTAAGTCTTAAAAAAAAAAAAAATCTTAAGTCTTTTATCACACAACTTGGATTATAGAAAACATTCCTACAGTTGTGATGCTATCTTTATAATAGTAACTTTGGCCAGCTACATACAGCATTTAGCTCTGCTCGACTCATCTTTTGTTCTTCTTTTCCATGTTTATCCCAAAGAAGGGTATCTACATACTTAAGTCAATAACTTCTCTTGAGAAATATGTGAGGCACACTATGACCTGTTATCAGTCCCAGAGCGTGGCTGCAGTGTTCAGTTCTGTCCTTAGACAAACACACAGAACTTCGTAAGCACCCAGAGGCTCACTTTCTCAACCAAAAACTAAGAATGATACATGTGCACTTGTGTTTTCTCTTTATTTTATATATTTTCCATCTCACTGAACATTGATTTTTTTCCACTGGCTGTTATAAAATCAGTGTATTTCAGAACTGAAAGGAGCCATAAGGTTCATTTTGTACAGCCTCTTGATTGTATGTCTAAGGAAGCTAAAGCTCAAAAGGTTAAATGATTTAACACCACCTAAGTAATTAGTGACAGAGTCAGGCCTGCAATGTCTGTCTCCTGACTTAGTCAACAAGGATTCTCACTAATTTTCAGTGTTTAAATAGGGCTGTCTTGATCTCAGTTCTGTTCGTTTTTTTTTAAAGAAAATGTGAGGCATATTAAATTATGGTAGAATACCCACCAGAGACACTTGGAGGGCTCAAACAAGACCTTGTGTGCACTAGGACCCAAAACCCCACAGAGACTGAGGCAGACCTGCCTTTAGTGTTTGAACGTCTCCTGCGGAGGTACAGGTCAGCAGTGGCCTGCCCCAGGGGCAGGGGCTCTGGGTGCAACAGACCTGGATCACACAGCATGTGGCATAAGTCCTGTTGGAGGAGGTTGCCATTAACCCCACCATAGAGCTGCCAAGCAGACAACCCACAAACTGCAGAACAATTATACCAAATAAATTCTCACACTGTTAAGAAAGTTCTAGGAGCTATAACGGATTTCCCAGCCTTGGGATCTGGCAAAGAGACTGACAACCCCCAGGGAATTTGACTTTGGAGACCAGTGGGATTTGATTACAGAACTTACACAGGACCGGGGAAACAGACTCTTTGTCACTTGGAGGGCACAAACAAAACCTTGTGCACACCAGGACCCAGGAGAAAGGAGCAGACTCCACAAGAGACTGACCCAGACTAGCCTGTGAGTGTCCAGGAGTCTCCAGCAGAGGCGTGAGTCAGTGGTGGCCTGCTGCAGGGTCAGGGGCACTGAGTGTGGCAGTGGGTGCACGGGACCCTCTGAAGGAGGTCCCCATTATCTGCATTACCACCTCCACAGTTGGCCTTAGGTTAAACAACAGGGAGGGAACACAGCCCCACCCATCAACAGAAAATTGGATTAAACTTTCACTGAGCATGGCCCATAGAGAGTAATCCAATTCTATGCCCAGACCAGTAATGCTAAAGAAGCTGAAGTTGAACAGTTCTATGAAAACCAACAAGATTTTCTAGAACTAACACCCAAAAAAGATGCCCTTTTCATTATAGGGGACTGGAGTGCAAAAGTAGGAAACCAAAAGATACCTGGAGTAACAGGCAAATTTGGCCTTGGAGTACAGAATGAAACAGGGCAAAGGCTAATAGAGTTTTGCCAAGAGAATGCAGAGTGGGTCATAGTAAACCACCTCTTCCAGCAACACAAGAGAAGACTCTACACATGGACATCACCAGATGGTCAACACTGAAATCAGATTGATTATATTCTTTGTAGCCATAGGTGGAGAAGCTCTATACAGTCAGCAGAAAGAAGACTGGGAGCTGACTGTGCCTCAGATCATGAACTCCTTATTACCAAATTTCAGACTGAAATTGAAGAAAGTAGGGAAAACCACTAGACCGTTCAGGTATGACCTAAATCAAATCCCTCACGATTATACAGTGGAAGTGAGAAATAGATTTAAGGCACTAAATCTGATAGACAGAGTGCCTGATGAACTGTGGATGGAGGTTCATGACATACAGGAGACAGGGATCAAGATCATCCCCAAGAAAAAGAAATGCAAAAAAGCAAAATGGCTGTCTGAGGAGGCCTCACAAATAGCTGTGAAAAGAAGAGAAACGAAAAGCAAAGGAGAAAAGGAAAGATATACCCACTGAATGCAGAGTTCCAAAGAATAGCCAGGAGAGATAAGAAAGCCTTCCTCAGTGATCAATGCAAGGAAATAGAGGAAAACAACAGAATGAGAAACACTAGAGATCTCTTCAAGAAAATTAGAGAAACCAAGGGAACATTTCATGCAAAGATGGGCACAATAAAGGACAAAAATGGTATGGACCTAACAGAAGCAGAAGATATTGAGAAGGGGTGGCAAGAATACACAGAAGAACTGTACAAAAAAGATCTTCATGACCCAGATAATCATGATGGTGTGATCACTCACCCAGAGCCAGACATCCTGGAATGTGAAGTCAAGTGGGCCTTAGAAAGCATCACTACAAACAAAGCTAGTGGAGGTGATGGAATTCCAGTTGAGCTACTTCAAATCCTGAAAGATGATGCTGTGAAAGTGCTGCACTCAATATGCCAGCAAGTTTGGAAAACTCAGCAGTGGCCACAGGACTGGAAAAGGTCAGTTTTCATTCCAATCCCAAAGAAAGGCAATCCCAAAGAATGCTCAAACTATCGTACAATTGCACTCATCTCACACGCTAGTAAAGTAATGCTTAATATTCTCCAAGCCAGGCTTCAACAATATGTGAACCGTGAACTTCTAGATATTCAAGCTGGTTTTAGAAAAGGCAGAGGAACCAGAGATCAAATTGCCAACATCCATCAGATCATAGATAAAGCGAGAGAATTTTTAAAAAAACCCTCTATTTCTGGTTTATTGACTATGCCAAAGACTTTGACTGTGTGGATCACCACAAACTGTGGAAAATTCTGAAAAAGATGGGAATACCAGACCACCTTAACTACCTCCTGAGAAATCTGTTTGCAGGTCAGGAAGCAACAGTTGGAACTAGACATGGAACAACAGACTGGTTCCAAATCAGGAAAGGAGTATGTCAAGGCTGTATGTTGTCACCTTGCTTATTTAACTTATATGCAGAGTACATCATGTGAAATGTTGGGCTGGAGGAAGCACAAGCTGGAATCAAGATGCTGGGAGAAATATCAATACCCTCAGATATGCAGATGACACCACCCTTATGGCAGAAAGTGAAGAAGAACTAAAGGGTCTCTTGATGAAAGTGGAGAGTGAAACAGTTGGCTTAAAACTCAACATTCAGAAAACGAAGATCATGGCATCCGGTCCCATCACTTCATGGCAAATAGATGGAGAAACAATGGAAACTGAGAGACTTTATTTTGGAGGGGGCTCCAAAACCACTGCAGATGTTGACTGTGGCCTTGGAATTAAAAGATGCTTGCTCCTTGGAACAAAAGTTATGACAAACCTAGATAGCATGTTAAAAAACAGAGATATTACTTTGCCAGCAAATGTCTGTCTAGTCAAAGCTGTGGTTTTTCCAGTAGTCATGTATGGATGTGAGAGTTGTACTATAAAGAAAGCTTAACACCAAATAATTGATGTTTTTAAATGGTGGAGTTGGAGAAGACTCTCAAGAGACCCTTGGACTGTAAGGCGATCAAACCAGTCAATCCTAAAGAAAATCAGTCCTGAACATCCATTGGAAGGACTGATGCTGAAACTGAAACTCCTATACTTTGGCCGCCTGATGGGAAGAACTGACCTATTGGAAAAGCCCCTGATGCTGGGGAAGATTAAAGGCAGGAGGAGAAGGGGACGACAGAGGATGAGATGGTTGGATGGCATCACCGACTTGATGAACATGAGTTTGAGCAAGCTCTGGAAGTTGGTGATGGACAGTGAAGCCTGTTGTGCTGCAGTCCATGGAGTTGCAAAGAGTTGGACACGACTGAGCAACTGAACTGAACTGAGCATATGTTCTATTCCTTTCTATAAGTGTGTCCTTGCCAGGGACCATACTTTTTAGAGGTAGTACAGAGTAGTTTTTATTAGTTTCAAATTTAACTAAAATAAATTTGGGTTTGGATATTGACTTGTAGGGTAATCTGTCATCCTAGTTTTCTTGGGACTGGCTTTCCCTGAACATGGGACTTACAATCCTTAAAGCAGTAAGTCCCAGGGAAACTGGACCATTGACTACCCAACTAACCATGTGGCTGTGAGACCATGGCATCTTATGTTACACATCTCTGTTTTTTTATATGTGTAATGGAAAAGTAACAGAACCTAACCCATAGGAGTTCAGTGATAATTAAATGAGATAGTACATGAGATATATAGATATGTGAGATAGATACAAAACACAGCACTCACTATGTAAACCAAGCACTTGATAAGGACTCTAAATATCACGAATTAGTATTAAAACTGTTTTCCAATTTTATTGTGATATAATTGACATACAACAATGTATAAATTTAAGGTGTACATCATAATGATTTGACTTAAAACTATCATAAAATGATGTGCACAATTTTATTCAACATTCATCATCTCATATAGATACAAAAAGAAAAAGAAAAAAAAATGCTCTTTTCCATGTGATGAGAACTCCTAGGATTTACTTTCTTAATAACTCACATACAGGATTTCCCTGGTGGCTCAATGATTCACCTTCCAAAGTGGAGAGTGTGGGTTCAATCCCTGGTCAGAGAGAGTAGATCCCACATGCCTCATGGCCAAAACCCAAAACATAAAAATCAGAAACAATATTGTAACAAGTTCAATTAAAACTTTAAAAAATGGTCCACATAAAAAAAATTCTTTGGAAATAACTCTCATATATATCATCCAATGATGTTAACCATAGTCATCACACTATATATTACATCCCAAGTATGATACATTTATTTTATAACTGGAAGCTTATACCTTTTGACCACTTTCATTCAATCTCCCCTACCCCACCCTCATTTCTGATAACCACAAATCTGATCTGATGAGTTCAGGGATTTTTTAAGTTACCTGTGTGAGTGAGGTCATAAAAGGCTTATTTTTCTCTGTCTGACTTACTTCACTTAGCATAATGCCCTCAAGATCCATGCATGCTGTCTCAAGTGGCAGGACTTCCTGCTTTTAAGGCCATTATTATTGTTGCTTTTTTACAAAGTGAGTAGATTCGTCAAAGCACTAATTCTCAGAATCTAGATCTTCATATCTAGGATTTGAAATAAATGAACTTTATGTTTCTCTTTGACGTCTTCATTACCTTCCAGGTGACTTCTTTTCTCATTGTATTTATCTGTGAAATTAAACAGTAAAACCCATGGCTGAATAGAATCCACCATTGCATGTCCTTTCACATTTTTCAGGATATATATCAGAACAAGACAAATTTTCTGTTTGGAAAACAGTATGGGTGAATGACGAATCAAAGGCAGCATAGTGCTATGAAAAGATAAAGGGAGTTAGCCTGGATTATAATAATGACAACTGCTAATTTGTTGGGGTAAACTCTAGGCCATATATTAGTGCATCATATCCTTTCTATCTCTGCTGCAGTCAGTGATCCTCAGAAGTAAATATTATTATCATCCTCAGTGTTCAAATGGAGAACCAATCTAAGTGAGCTTAAGTTATTTGCCCAAAGATAGTGTTGGGTTGGCCTAAAGGTTCATTTGACTTTTTCTGTAAGATGTTATGGAAAAACCCAAATGAACCTTTCGGCAAATCCAATAGTAGTGAGAAGTGCAACTGAGATTCTAAGCCAGGTCTGAACTCTCCAAAGTAAATGTACTTTTAACATAACCAACAGGGTAATTCTGCAGAAAGTATTTTGCCTCTCTGGGCTAGTTTCTTCAACTGTACAACTGAGAAGGAAAGGAAATTGCCATTGATGATTGCTTATCACATTGCACATAATGAGCTATGCACGTTACATGCATCAGCTCATTTAATAATTGTGAGTAAATATTACTTCCATTTTTGGAGGTGTTGGGGGAATGGGTGGGTCTTCATCCTCTTCCAGCTTCTGACAGGGAGTCACTCTTACCAATGGAAACATGTCTTAGCAAAGGGCAATTCCTGCTTGGTTTCCAGAGCCCTTTCTTTCCATGTTTCAGGAAATAGCCAGCTTCAAACAACATAGGCCAAATAGAAACACTCAAGGGAGCCAAATTCTGCTCCCCAACACACCAGCCAGTCCAAGGGAGAGATCCTGCAAAGCCCCCTGCCCAAAGTATGTAGTCACTCACCAAAGCTCTCCCCTGAAACACTACCTTGGCTTCCTAAAGACCAAAGAGGGTGTGGTGGGCGGTTCACTTCATATTGGTAGAAAATGATTTGATTTACCCTTGATTTCATAGAATTCATGCCCAAAGCTCATAAATTCTATTATTGGAAATGTTGGTTAACTATAACAACTGCCTTTCACCAAATAGTATTCTGTTAATCTCATTGCTTTCTAGTTAGCATTTTTCATGTATAATTTCCCTCAGTTTCTTTCTCCAAAAGTGTAATGATACATCCTGGGACCTTTGTGGATCACTGGACTTTCTGGAACTTTTGCCTTAGGCCTCTGAGGAAACACTGCACTCCAGTCATGAAGAGGAAGACCCTTTGAAAGGAATGGAACCCTATCTCGTAAGGAGACTTTCTTGCCGCAACATCCAGCTCCCCCCTCTCGCCTTCAGACAGTTGGAACAAGCAGACTTGAAGAGTGAATCAGAGAACCTTCAAAGGCCAACCAGCCTCCCCTTGAAGATTCTACCCCTGATTGCTATCACTTCTGCCGACTCCAGTGGGTGAGTGACCTTGGGTGACATTGCCCTATTTTCTATTTTAAACGATGATTGTTATCTGGGATCTCTTGTGTTTTGTGGCTCATTGCTTGATTTGAGTCAAAGGGAAATGGGGTTGTTAGAGTCAAGAGAAAATCTGGTAATTTTTCTCAGGTAATATTGCAGTCTCTACAAGAGGAGACACTTTAGTCAAATTATTTTACAAGGAGTATTTGAAAAAGTATTGATAAATGCAAATGAGTAACTGGGGAAAGGGACTTGGGCTTGGAAATTAATACTGGTCACAGGTGATTAAATAGAAAAATTTCTTAACAAATGAGAACTAATGGACAAATTAACACGTAGGCATACATATCTGAGAACAGTAGGTAATGTTCATTGATGCAAAATGAATTTGGAATCAAGAATAGAGTGTACTATAATTAGAATCAAAGGAAATACACAACTATGGTCATGAGTCTAGTAATTTGGCCTTTGACATTTTCAGGTCTTGCTTACCAGAATACTGTTTCAGTTCCCAGCATAAGGAGTTTTATTCTGCATTAAGATGTATAGAAGAAGGAGTGAGGCCTCCAATTACTAATGTAGCATTTGCATTTCTTACTTTACTAGGTATTTGTATTTTTATTCTTTTTCTGCTATTTACAGTGGGGTTTTTACTCTTTAATAGCTATTACTAGGTAAAATATTGTCCAAAAAAGTGAGAATTGTGGGCACATCCATTATTTAATTTTTTTGGCCAGCTGCATTTTGAGAGGAGGAGGAAACTAGTGGTCCACACTTGAACAGATGTTTGAACATTTATAAGGATTACAGGAACAGAGCAATTTGCTGGGGTGCAAATGTGATTCTTCCTCATTGTCTGCCAAGTTCAAGGCATATCTAGAGAAGGAACCTTTTGGGTTTTCCTAAAAGTTGTTGGAAAAGCGGTGGTCAGAAAAAATGTTGGCAGTAACTATCATCTAAGATATTGAATTTAGCTGTTTGAATTGTTACAGACCAGTTCAAAGCACCTATATCATTAAAAAGTATGAGGAAATCACTCCTAGATAAATAAGACAATGCATTCTTAACTTGAAGCAAGAAGAAGGAAATACATATGTGATTTTTTTTTCTGGATGAACTGTGTGTATAAAGACTGTACACCTATCCATCAGACACATTAAAGCAGGTCAGAATTTTATATGGCAGCTTGATCTGAGCATTCTTTGAAAAATACTGTCTCAGAAATCCAATTTCCCCTGTTTGGCATCAGCACTGCTTCACTCATGTAGAGGGTAGGATTTACCTGCCAGGTGTGTCAGAGATCACTAAGTCCAGTCCTGTGTTCAGTAATTTGCTAGTAGAGCTCCAAGAATTCAGTAAATAGTTGTATTCATGCCTGGGATTTATTAGAGCAAAAGAGTACAAAGAAAAATCAGCAAAGAGCAAGGCACGTGGGGCAACATCTGGAGGAAAGCAGAAACAAGTTTTCAGGAGTTCCATCTCCCAGTGGATTCAGAAGGATGTATTTAATTCCTCTAGTAATGAGTTGTGACAACACATGTGACATGTGTTCACCAGAGAAGCCTTCTATCAGCGAAGCTTATTAAAGGCTCAGTGCTTATATGAGATGTCTAGGAGTCAAACTCACAGAAATAGAGTACCACGGAGGTTGCCAGGGACTGGGGGAAGGGGAAATGAGGAATTGCTATTCAACGGGTATAGTAGTTTCACTTACGAGATGAATAAGCTCCCAAGATCTGCCGTACTACATTGGGGCTGCAGTTGACAACACCATATTGTGCACTTAAAATTCTGTCAGGAGGGGAGATCTCATGTTAAATGCTCTTACTACACACACACAAAAAAATGTTTAAAAACAAAAAAATAAAAGATAGACTCAGTACCCAGAGTTTTTATTGGGGGTTGGTCACTGAGGCACCCTCTTCGTAGTATGTGCCTAAATTCCAGATTCCTAGAAGGAAAGCAGTTGTTCAGCATAAACCATGTTTTTTATGCAACCAGTTTAGGCAATGAGCCATATTACCAGTTAGGGATGGTGGGAACCCTCCTGAAATCCAAGTTCCCAGATGCCAGCAAAGGGCCAATCTTTCCAACAGGCTTTTCTAATGATAACAGTTGCTGGCCTAATGTAAATTCTTTTCTGCACAGCAGGTTTATCTTAGAATCATTAGCTTGATTTCTCTACCTTTGAGGAAGAAGGGATTATAGCTATAATTAAAATTAAAATGAACTAATTTAAGCCTGTGATGTATTCAATTAACTTTGGTTTAAAAAATTTTGCTGGCTAAATATGACTTCTCTCTTGAAGCTGGTGTTATATCATGTGCCCTTAAAAGAAAACAATGTGGTATATTTAATATGTCTCTGTGTAGTTGGGCAATGTGTATAATTAAAAATCTCAGGTTAAAGCTAAGCTTACTTAATTAAATTTGAATTTGTTGCTAAATGCAATAGCCTCCAAGTGCCAAAGGACTTGGGGTTCAGAATTGTCTCTATGATAAAAGATCTAAGATTCAAGTATAAACAAAACAGTACTTACCATTTACAAATATATTCAATATTTTGGAGGAAATAATTGTCTTTTAGAAAAATGAAACAAGTGACTTGTCAGTACCAGAAGGCAGCCAGGAGAAACCATGTTTGAGAGTGGCCAGAAACAAAGCCTAAAGATGTTCTGTTATCTTTTTAAGCAAATTTTCTGGAATATCTAAACTTTGAAAGGGAGGCAGAAGGTAAATTAGGGATGACATTCTGTAGCCATTCCAGTTAACCAAGAACTACAGGTTCCTTCACTATCAGAGAGGGCTAATGGGAAATTTAGACTACTTTAGCTAGGTTTCTACAGCCCCATTCTTTATCATTAAAGGTTAGTAGGTCCCCAGGTCCCGCTTTTAATCTACACTGAAGCCTTGACAATTGTGAACCTTTGATAGAAAAGGAGATTTTCATCCCCTTTGGATTTATTCCTTTATTTATCTTTGCTCTTTTTTCTGATATATGAGCACATCAGACACTTGCTCTGTCAAATATCATACAGTAGTGGGTCTACAGACTTGTGCTACCCCTTTTGAAAGCCATGATGTGGTTTCTTAAGGAAACAATTGCCTGCAAAAAAACCACATAATTTGTTCTTCGTTAGCCTTTGACATACTATAGCTGCTTATTGTATAACCACTGCAGCAACTGCTATACTTTTTTGGGAAAATATTAGAGAAAATTCTGTTCATTATTTTCGGTTTCCTTGTTATAACTGGCCTCAAAGATCCTCCATTAATAACTCATGGGGTAGAGGTGAGTGTTCCAACAGGTTTAGGAGTCAACCAGGAATTTGTTCCTCGTTCAGAAAGCTACGATCACTATGGACTTATCACATTTGTGTTAAGAAGTCTATGTCTTGTTAGAGAAGGAGAAGTATCATATGACATCCCTTATATGTGGAATCTACCAAGAGATGAATTTACTTACAAAACAGAAAGAGACTCACAGACTTAGAGAACACAGTTGTGGTTGCTGGGGAGAAGGATGGGGGGATGGATAGTTAGGCAGGGTGGGATGTACATGTACACACTGCTATATTTTAAATGGATAAATAGCGAGGACCAATTGTATAGTACAAGGAACTCTGCTCAATGTTATGTAGTAGCCTGGACAGTGCGGGGGTGGGGGGGGGGTAGATTGTGGGAGAATGGACACATATATATGTATAGCTGAGTCCCTTCTCTGTTCATCTGAAACTGTCACAACATTGTTAATCAGCTATACCCAAATAAAAAATTCAAAAATAATTTTTAAAAACATTGAGGAAGATAAAAAATAAGTCTATGTCTTGCTTTTGGCATCTGTCCACAGACATACCCTGCATTCAAGGGTTATTCAAATATGTTTGGAATGAGATTGGAGGTCCTCTTCATTTCTTACTTCCTCCTTGTTTCACTTCTATAACAACCCTTGCTGACTTCAACATAGTTCTCTGGTCAGAATCCTTGGAAGGAATCAGGAACTTCCCTTAGCCCAGCTTGGTCGCTGGCTTACTTTCCCTGGGTGGCCCATGGACCCCCAGATACTCTGAGAAGGGTTTAGCTTGCCACACCTAGAATGATTCCTGCTCACAAGTAGGAGATGGCAGGAGCAAAGGGAGGTAACGGAAGATAGTGCTGAATCTTTCTAGCTGTGTTTTATGGCTGCATCAGCTATAATCAAATGAGAGCCAAGGACCAAGTTGTCCCCTTGTGACAGGATGATACACCTGTGGATGGATGAATACTCAGGAACACGTGTGGGTGGGGAATATTACAAACACATTCTTACCACTAGGGTGCCATTACTAATCTAGAGAAGTACACTGTCTCCATTTGTATTACTATGCCCTATTTTTTTTTAAAAAGAAAATGGAAAGAAGTTGAAATAATGGTCACACTTGGAAAAAAGTCTACTCCCAACACAGAGGGAAGGATTACCTTAGTCAAATACGGCTTCATATCACAAAGATCTTCCAGAAATATTTCTTTCAGTTATGTGCTATTCACAGAGGAGCTGGTTTGAGATGCCGTTAGACTTTGGATTCTTTGATCAACTGCTCGTCATCTAGATTTCTTGAGTACACACAGTACGTTAGTGTGAACATTAAAAAAAAAAAAAGGTAATTTTCAACATTTTGTTACTGAATCAAAATCCAAACAAAATAAAATTAATAGAAACAGAAGCTTGGTTAAAAGAGACATCTGATTTTTCAAACTTCATATTTTTAACTTAGGGTATTGATGGTAGGGATTTCAGATTTGAAGTATAGTGAGTATAAGGCTAAAGAGCTGTCTTTCATGATGAACCCATGAGACTTGCTATTTCATATTGGATATGTGCTCAAGTTTCAAGAGATTTATTTGATAAATTCTGGCTGAAAGTTTTGTGGAAGATCTATATAATCCAATAGACAAAGATTTCCAAAGTTGAAAATGTGTACACTTGATTGTGATTATAAAGGATCCCTTAAATATATGACATTCTTGACGTGGATTTGGTTTGAAAATATAATCACAAAGAAATAGGAAGGCAATGCTACCAATAATCTTAAAGATAAATGCTATGTAAAAAAATACAACTGGATTCCTTTGTTTTTTAAAATACAATTTATTGGCACAGTGTCAAAACTCAGAATATCCACAAAACATTGCAAGACTTATTTCTAAAGTATTTACTCTGATTTAATTGAATTGAGTTTTATTCTTGCTTTGAATTTTTTTATTTTTGAGATTAAAATTAGACTCTAAGAACAATGGAACACTTTATCTTTACTATATAATTCTTGATAAATGACATCTTGAATCTAATCTAAAATAGAAAACTAAATAATGCTGATGGCTTTCCCCTCAACACATCATAGAAACTCTGAGTGTTTTATGGTGTCTGTCATGTCCTAAATTTCAAGAAAATAAAGTATAAATGATAATTTTGTTGAAATAAAGAGTGTAAAGTGAAGTGAAAGTCACTCAGTTGTGTCCAACTCTGCGACCCCATGGACTATGCAGTCCATGGAATTCTTCAGGCCAGAATACTGGAGGGGGATACCTTTTCCCTTCTCCAGGGGATCTTCCCAACCCAGGGATCGAACCCAGCTCACCCACATTGCAGGCAGATTGTTTACCAGCTGAGCCACCAGGGAAACCAAAAATAAAGAGTATGGTAATTATCACATTCTAATTTCTTCTTCAGATTACTGCAGTGCCTTCTCATTCTTGTAGTACTCTCTGGAATCCTAATTAAATTTACCCAAATGGACTGATATCATTATATACCATGATACATAATGCTCTCTCTTTGTATGTAATAAAGTACCATGTGCCAGGGAGGATTTACTTTTATAACCAAAGGTTTCTCTCTCATCAGGCTCCATATTCATAAAAATATTAAACAGAGTGGTGACTTGTGTGCTTATCACACGAGAGCACCTGGTCCTTTTCCAAACCTTTCTTATGCCAACTTTACTTGTTTGATAGTGAAGATTGGTTAGAGATCCCAATGTAAAAATGAACCCAGTGAAGCATTTAATTTACCGTGAAAAGGGATCGAAGAACAATACTGCAGCAGGCAGAGTGCAGAGCTGAATAAAAGCACTTTAATTATTTCCACCCAAGAATCATCATTTTCAGCTCCTAAGATAGCTGCTTTTCCACAAACACTACCCTGTTTGACCATCTTTATATAACTCAACCTTATATAATTACTGAAGTGTTTAGAGAGTTTATAGTTCTTTCAAAATCATGTTCTTCTATCTTGCAATATAATGTTTGTGGGGGAAAAATAGGTGAAAACACTCTGAATGGTCTTTATTTAACTGTTATGTGCTATATAAATGTTAATATTGGCCAAAGTGAATCAGTTAGAGAAGTCTCAAATAACAAAAAATGCATTCAATTGAAATTCAGGAAAATATGAACTTATCAAACTCTTTTTCTGCCTATAGCTGAGTACCCCAAATGGAAAAAAAAGATTTATTTAAAATAAAATTGTATATAGAGAAAGAACTATGAGAAAAATATGTGACCTTTTGTGTTAAATACACATTTTTGTTATTGTTGGTTTTGCTGAAAATCCTGGCTAGTTGCTTAGAATTTTTTCTAACAACTTAGGATTTAGGTATCATTTATTGTACCTATTTATCTCATTCATGTAGAATCTTCTATCCACTTGAAAGGAATTAAGTGGAGCCAGGCATTGTTAGACCTATTTCAAATCTGGGGAATTCAATCAAAATAGTATACCATTCAGATGTTTTATGTCGTTTATTTAACATATATTTATTGGTTTTATTTGATGAATTAGCATCATTTATTCTAAGGTTAGTGGCTCTGAGCCTGGGAAAGGTAAGACCTTTGCCAACATTTCCAAATGGATTTATCTCAGGGTGTTCTGATTTTTATTCCAATGTGATTCCTAAAAAATGTGACTAATGCTGCCATAAGAAACACACATACACACACACTCGTTATGTAGAAGCTACACAGAAATTCAGAACTTTAGTATACATAGATACTTTTTATACCATATAATTTATAATGTACAAATAAGATTTAGAATATCCATTTTAGAATTCAAATGACTTTTTGGAACTTTTCCATTTTTTGGCCGTGTATTTTTGGAGTGTTCTCCTTCTTTCCTCCTCCACTAACTGTTCCGTGTCCCAGTTAACATGTGACTTTGGCTTTCTCATTTCTCCAACAGTATTTAATTGAGGTTAACTTTATTTCTTTAAATTGTATATTTACATACATATTTTTAGAGAGTCAAGCTAAATTTTATAAATATAAAAGAATATCTGCAAGTTATATGAGTGAAAATGTTCATCTACTCAATCATGTATCAGTCATGTATTTAAACATTCATTTGTACATGCATTCAACCATTAGCAAGTGTCTATTTTTTCTACACAATGACATATGAACTGGACGTGGGAGGCTTACCGGTACTAACACAGTCACTTCTTTCATAGCATTTAGACTTCAGGTGGGCACACTAAAAGGAAAATGACAATTACAGTCCCATTTTTTTAATATAATGCACATATATGACTGAGGACATGCAGAAGTTACACAGGATAAGAGGGGAGCACATTAGCACAGGCTTAGGAGGAACTGACACCCAAGCTGAGACCTAAAGGGAATGGTATTAGGTAGAGAGAATAGCTAAGTTCATTGACAAGGGAAAGTGGGATGTATGCATTCAGAGAACTAAAACTGTTCAGCATGGCTAGACCAATAGGCCATGTTTTAGGCATGGTTGGTAATCATTACCATCACTTTTTCATGTAACCAATGTGAGGATTGGGAATATTCTCCAGGAATGCTGAGCACCTATGGTATAGGCACCAAGAAAGCAAACAGTTCAACTGACTCAAGATTGGAAAGTGGGGGTATACAGTAAGAGAAACCAGGAAAGGGATTTGAGGATTTTGCAAGATAGTAAAAAAATGGTTAATTGTGGCACTTAAGCTGAGTATGGAACTGAATGAATGTAAGAAGGTACAGATACTAGGGATTGGTTCAAGATGGCAGAGTAGAAGGACATGCACTCATCTCCTCCTGTGAGAGCACCAAAATCACAGCTAGCTGTTGAACAACCATCATCAGGAGGATGCTGGAACCCACCAAAGAAGGATACCCCACATCCAAAGACAAAGGAGAAGCCACAATATTATGGTAGGAAGAGTGCAATCACAATAAAATCAAAGTCCATACCTGCTGAGTGGGCAACCCACAAACTGGAGAACAATAATACCAAGAAATTGTCTCACTGTTGGGAAAGGTTCTGAGCCCCACATCAGGCTTTCCAGCCTGGAGATCTGGCAAAGGGACTAGGAATCCCCAGGAAATCTGGCTTTGAAGGCCAGCAGGATTTTATTACAGGACTTCCACAAGACTAGGGGAAATAGAGACTCCATTCTTGGAGGGCACAAACAAAATCTTTCATGCACCAGGACCCAGGAGAAAGGAGCAGTGACCCCACAGGAGACTGAGCCAGACCTACCTGCTAGTGTTGGAGGGTCTCCTGTGAAGGTATGGGTCAGCAGTGGTTCACTTCAGGGATAGGGGCACGGCAGCAGCAGTCCTGGGAAGTGCAGTTGGCATGAGGCCTCTTGGAGATTGCCATTAACCCCCCCATAGAGCCTGTAGATTCCAGGACTGAGTCACCCCAGGCCAAACAGGTAACTGGGAGGGAGCACAACCCCACCCTTCAGCAGACAATTGGATTAAAATTTTACTGAGCCCTGCCCACCAGAACAAGACCCAGTTTTTCCCACCACTAGTCCCTCCCATCAGGAAGCTTACACAAGCCTCCCATCCTCGTCCACCAGAGGGTCGACACAGAATAAGCAGGATGGATTACATACAGTCTTGCATGCCAGAATGAAAACCACATCACAGAAAGTTAATCAAAATGAAAAGGCAAAGGATGATGTCCCAGATGAAGGGACAAGATAAAACCCCAGAAAGATCACCAAATGAAGTAGAGATAGGCAGCCTTCCAGGAAAAGAATTCAGAATAAGGATGGTGAAGATGATTGAGGATCTTGGAAAAATAATGAAGATGCAAGAAATGTTTACCAAAGATCTAGAGGAACTAAAGAACAAACAAACAGAGATGAACAATACACTAGAAAAAATCAATAGCAGAATGACTAAGGCAGAAGAATGAATACATGACCTGAAAAACAGAATGTTGGAAATCACTGCTGCAAAACAGAATATATATAAAAATAAGAATGAAAAAAAAAAAATGAACCCAGCCTAAGAGACCTCTGGACAGTGTTAAACACACCACCATTTGCATTATAGGGGTCCCAGAAGGAGAAGAGAGAGAGAAAGGACCTGAGAAAATATTTGAAGAGATAATAGCTAAAAACTTCCCTAGCATAAGAAACAGTCAACCAAGTCCGGGAAGCATAGAGAATCCCAGGCAAGACAAACCCAAGGAGGAATACACCAAGACAGATAGTAATCAAACTGACAAAAAATTAAAGACAAAGATTAAATATTAAAAGCAACAAGGGAAAAATGACAAATAATGTACAAGGGAACTCCCATAAGGTTATCAGCCAATTTCTGAACAGAAGCTCTACAAGCCAGAAGGGAATGTCATAATATATTTAAAGTGATGAAAGGGAAGAACCTATAACCAAGAATACTCTACCCAGCAAGACTCTCCTTCAGATTTGATGGAGAAATCAAAAGCTTTATAGATAAACAAAAGTTAAGAGAATTTTTGCAGCACCAAACTAGCTTTACAAGAAATACTAAAGGAACTTCTCTAGGCAGGAAACACAAAAGAAGGAAAAGACCTACACAAAAAAACCCCAAAGCAATTCAGAAAAAGGTAATAGGATCATACATATCAATAATTACCTTAACAGTAAATGGATTAAATGCACCAACCAAAAGACACAGACTGTCTGGGTAGATGAAAACATGTGCATGTATGCAATTTCATGTACCACATCACTCTACTTAACCCCCCAAGTTTTATGTTTATTATTTTATATTGTTAGAGCTTCCCAGGGGGTGCTCTTGGTAAAAAAACATGCCTACCAACACAGATGACATTAGACATGTGGGTTCAATCCCTGGGTCAGGAAGATCTCCTGGAGGAGGGCATGGTGACTCACCCCAGTATTCTTGCCTGGAGAATCCCATGGACTGAGGAGCCTGGCAGGCTGCAGTCCATGGAGTTACAAAGAGATGGACACAGCTGAAGTGACTTAGCGTGCACACATTTTATATTGTTAGGTTAATCATGTTTCCATTATGGCTTGCAATTATAATTATCTTTTATTTTTTGTCTGGCTATTGATTGTGAGAACTGATAAACATCTTTTACTATTGTGATTATGTAACTATTATTCTTTTTAATACCATTGTGTCATGACTAGTTAACAGAACATGATAAAATTCTATATCACTACAACTACCATTTAATAGAAAAACCTATGATCACTTTTCATTATCCAGATGCACATTAGAATTTTCTGAAAAATACAAATGCCCAGGTATTTTTTTCTTTCTCTAAAATTCCAGATATGATTCTAATGAGCAGCCATGTTTAAAAACTACTAGACTATGATTATCTTTTACTTTAATCTAGTTTGTTTTACTTTTTCTCTTTCATATTCTGTGTTCCCATTTCATTTAGTTTATGTTTTCCAATTTCTCTGTCTCTTTTATTTGTTATTATTTCTCAAGCCTTTATCAAGTATAGTAGAAAAGTTCTTGTATACATATACATATATATGTAGTATGTATAATATATGTATTTTAGAAAACTTATGAATTTTTTCTTAGCAAAAAATTTATGACATTTTGTTCCACTTGTTTGACTATGTATGAATAGGATGCTAGATTTCTAATTTATATTCACTCAAAACTGATTTAATTCCACTTATTCTGGCATCTGTCATTACTGCTAAAAGTTTAAAAAACATTATTTTAGTGATTTTCAAAAAAATTGAATCAGTCTTGAAACTTCTAATACTTCAGTTCTGAGAATATAAAGAAATACTATGTTGCTAAAAAAAAAAGAGAGTAATTAACAGGTGATACAGTATTGTTAACTAAAGTACAGATTTTGCTGAAATTCCACACACAAAAAAAGAAGGTGGAAATAGAAAGGGTTTGAGATCTCTATAAGGCTCTATGATGTCAAAGAGGTGAAATTAGAATAACTGAACAAGATGAAAATTTAGGAGATTATTTGTATTGAAGGATAGTATGCATGAGCCTTCAGATTTATGTTTTGAAGATCATTTAATGTGTCTTCAGGATGTCAAGGGGTTTCCAGGGAGGAGAATGGCTGCAGTGGAAAAGGAGTCAAAGAATTGACAGATTTGGACATGAGTTGACTCTTCCACATCAACGCTCAAATCACATGTAGGAGAGAAGAAGGACTCAACATTTCAAAGTGTTAGAAAGGTGGAAAACTTTCAGTAAATGGTACCTAGTGATCAGGGAGACTGGTAGAAGTCAGTGATGAAATAGAGTTGATTGTTCCGGATGTCAAAGGAGAGGTTTTGCAAGGTGGTGGAGGAGTAATGATCAGTAAGTTAATGCGAGTAATAAAGAGAGCAGCAAGTCCATCTCAGGAAGAGGCTCGGGGCTCTGAGAACAAGAGCAGCCTCCCCTCAAGTTCACTGCAAGCGCATGGTGTCCTCAGCAAAGGGCCATGTGTGAAAGGAGGTAGGATGGGGGTGACTCTTCAGAGAGGAGATGAGGATGAATGAGCTTGTTTACCACAATTAAAAAACAGGGTACCAGAAGACCTATCTAAGAAATCTGAAATAATAAGAGTGGGGTTTGCACAGAAAAGAGAAATCATAGAGCAATAGGGAGATGAGGAACAGAGGAGGAATCATTTGTCTCAGGTAGTTCTCTCAATTATAGATGAATTCCAAAACATTTTCAAAAATTGGTCCAACTGTTTTCTGACAGACAGATTCAGGGAGGCAGAAGTGCAGCCTAATAAGTGAGTCTTTTATTAAAGGCCATGGGGGTTATGCTAGTCCAAATAAGTGGGTCCACAATTGTAGCCTTTGGTGCCTGGTGATACTTTTCATCATCTACTGGAAACAGCAGCAACTTCTGGTGTTTGGGAAATTTTGCATCTACTTCAATTTTGCATCTGTTTTTGCATCTGCTTCAATTTTGCATCTGCTTTTGCATCTACGTTCAAGCTGAGTAGCTACTCAACTGTGTCCTAGATTTATTACAGGCTGTGAAATATGGGGAGGGATCTAATGTTTTTAAATGTGTATTATGTTTTCGGTCAGAATATGACTTTATTTTCAACAATTGTTTTTTAATATTTAACTCACTATTTTGCTAGGTTTAATAACTTAGGTGTTAGAATTAGCACTTGTGTTTTTCTTTTGAGAATTTCCTTCCTTAGAAATGACCATTGGCTTAAATAATTCTATTTCCTTAAATATTCTTAAATACTATTTCTGCAATTCAAACATTATTCTAGCTCATCATACTGCCAGTTTTAGCAGAAAAACCTAGAAAAGAATGAATATTATGTGGACAAATTCTATTTGCAGAAAACTAAATGAGGCTATTAATGTGACTTCACTGAAAGAACACAAAGGCATGTGCATATGTTTTTCTTTTAACTTGAGTGTAATGTGTTAGTCGCAGATTTTATCTGATAGAAAACTGTATTCATGTTGATTTTAATGAAAAGCTATTGGATAGAGTTACATGGTTAAATTCTGGGACTAAAAACCTTTATATAATGCCTCTGCAAACACAATTTTTTATTCTAGTCTCTTCTATGACTTAGTTAAGGGTCATTTTTGTTTGCTTGAATCCTCACCATCTGAAATAGTATCTGTGACTAGAATTTAGCAGCTGTAGAGTATATCATATTTACAAAATGCCTTAGCAAATGGCATTAATTCTAGTCCACAGAGAGACACACAGAGAGGGCTTCATTTGACTTAAAAGAAATTTAAAGGTTGATTGAATTTCAGATTGTTGTTGGTTTTTTACAGCAAATAAAGACTAGATAGAATCTTTACCTTCTTACTTTGCTTTCTAATTTCTTGTATGTTCTGTTCAGTGTCCACTGGAAAAACTGAAGTGAGGGCTAATGATTTTAGGCTTAACTGTTTCCATAAAACTGCCCTATAAGTAAAAGATACTCTTTTCAGTGGCAAAACAGTGAACACGTAGTAAGAAAATTCCCATTCATGGACCATTATCTAAGCATTAAGAGGATCATTATGGTAACTATAGGGTAACATGGAAGACCTTAGGAACTTTTGGGAAGAAAAGCGAAATACATAAGTACAACTCCATGTTTCAATTACAAACTGCAAAATATATGCCTGCATGTGTCTAAGAACTAGAAATCAATATGAAAATAATTAGGGTTTTTTGGAATAACCAGATAGTGGGATTTTTTCCTCTCATGTTAACTTCTATTGTATTAATGAAATGTGTTTGCCCAATCAGTAAAATTACATTAAAATTGTATTCATGGTTTATCTGCAGTTTCATTCATCCAAGTACCTGTAGAGCTTTAGTATATGATAGACAATGTTTTAGGTACTTGGAGTATATTTATGAATAGATAAAAATAAAATCCATGATATTTTCTCACATGTAACTTGACAGGAATCCTTGGCAAATATGAGGGAAGGAATACTTGGAGTTTTAGAGTTCTCCTGATTATTTTGTGTAACCAGGCTCTGTTGACAGCAGATTTCACAAAAAAGACCACCAACAGAACATATTGATTAAGCCAAACTAAGTATTATTCTCACTGAAATAAAGAACACTGCCTTTATACTTAGAAATATTTTAGAAGGGAGAAGTAAATAAAATATATTTATAGGGTTTTATATCCTCATCTTGTTAGGTAGACAGTGGTTGGAATTGTAAAGAATTTAAGGACCTAGAAACTTTAGATTAATGAAGTTTTAAAGTGAAGTGAGGGTCAGAAAGAATTTTGATGAGCAAATTATTAATCTTGATAAGTAAACTCTTGTCTTACCTTCCAAGACCAAGCATTCCATGGAGCTAGGACCTAGGTCATTTTTGCTTGTTCCTTGGATTAATTTGGCACTAAAGCAGGCACTTAAGCTTTGACCCCAAATTGTTTAGCACTGGAATAGGAAAGAGTTTTGGGTTTAGTGCTTACCACTTCCTTTGTGAGTGAGCCTATGTGCTATGGTCTGAATATTTATGTATCCCCAAATTTATAGGTTGAAATCCTAACCCCCCAAGGGAATAATATGAGGAAGAGGAGGGGCTTTGGGAGTTCATTGGTCATGAGGGAAGAAGACTTAGGAACAGAATTAGTGCCCCTGGAAATACTCTCTGGCTTTCATCAAGTAATGGCACAGTGAGAAGGTCATTTATGAACCAGGGAGTGGGCATTAATCAAACACTAAATCTGCCAGCCCTTGACCTTGGGCTTTCCAGACTCAAGAACTGTGAGAGATGAATTTCTATTGTGTATAAGCCACCTAGTTTAAGGTATTTTGTTACAGCAGCCTGAATGGACTAAGATACTAGGCTTGATACTCATTCAACCAGACATTGCAAAAAGAGGGTGCTCTGTACCTTCTTTTAAAATCTACATCCTTGTCACCCTCTTGTTTGAGAGCATAACCCTAGGGATAGTCAAGGGATGAAAGCTCAAGGAAGGTAAGATCCTAGAGTGGAAAACTGATTTGGTTAGTTGGCATCTTTTGTTTTGAAGGGATTTCAGGATGGTAGGAGAGAGAGCCCAGCCTTCCACCAGGAGAGCTAAAGGGGACAGGTATCTTTTTTGCATAACTGTCTGCAGCAGTTAGACCTCAGGGTGGTCACTCTGATGGTCCCAGCAAGGACTTTGAATCTTGAGAGGATGGCTCAGACCCACCATCATATGTGTCACCACTAGAAGTTAGCCCCATGGGGGCTGTGGCTGCTGACACTGTGACCAGGGCTGGTGTGCACCCAGCTGGTGAACAGCCACATCCTAAGCAGACCGACTATGTAGTTTCCTCCTGGATGCTTCTCGTTTCCACTGGATCCAGCTCACCTGGTTCTTATGTTCTTTTGATGAATTATTTTGATGAATTCCTTTTCCTGCTTAAGTGCATCAGTGTTGATATCTGTTGTTTGCAATCCACATCCCTGACAGGTTCACAGCCCTTAATAAATTTATTATAAAGCCTTACTGCTCTTGAAGCCAAAGTACAGAAGGTGCTCTGACTTTTCCAGAACTTTAATTGTAAAATCAGTAGTAAAAGTTAGTAGGGAGGAACCAAAGGGAAAAATTGACTTTTCATTTCAGTGCATTCCTTTTACATAAAAGGGTAACAAAGAGAAGGGTGGTATAGAGAAGAGTCCCTCAAGATGTCCCCGGCAAAGTTTATGAAACTCTCAGTAAGGAGACAAGGACAAGGCTTCATTGTAATTATTCCCTTTTGACTGTTCAAGCTGGTAGGCTTAAAATGGACTCCAAATGAGAGTGGTTCGCACTGCAATTAATTAAGTGCATGAAATTACAAACTGCATGTCTTTCCTCTCTGGAGAATATTCTTCCTGTATAAGTACTAATTTATTTTAATTCCTCTCTCTCTCTCTTTTTCTGTGTCTCTGTCTCTCCTTTTAAAAAGAAGTTCTCCCTGAAGGAAAATGAACTTTGATTGTTGTTAGTCCACTGAGAAAGCTTCCATTTGAATATGAGAATATACTTCTCTCTAATCCTTCCTTACATCTAGTGCTAAATTTATCAGAGTTGTTCCTGATATATTTTCTGAAAACAGTGGTAATGAAAAAAGATGAGAAACTGTCAAACTCTTTTTATAAGTGTCCTTGTCTTTTAGAAGTCATTTATCTTTGTTGTCGCCCGCGTGTGTGTGTGTGTGTATGCATATGCACATATGTGCATGTGTGTGATTTTTCAGAAGTACTTCAGAGAGAGATTATTTCCAAAACCTTACCACCAGTCGGCAGGGTTAACTCCCGGCAGAGGATACACAGGCCTGTTACCTCAACGGTCTCAGAAAACCTTGAACATTCTTTCCTTCTTGGTTCCCTCTCTACCTTATTATACTATCTTAATTATATTCACAGCTTTTAAACCTCAATTATAATTCTGTGCTTCAGAATTTGTATTGTTCTGCCACTTTCCCTCTTAAATTAACATTTATTTTCAGGATGTCTGCTCTAGTCAAATGGAAAGGATCTAATAAGGCCATTCTTCTTGAGATGGGAGTCATTTTAATTAACTTAACAGCTTGTTTCAATGTTAATGGTGGAACTGTGAGAAGAAATGGATGGGTATTTGATTTTTCCAAATTCTTCAGATTATTAAGTGCATATCCAGTACTATTTCTTATAATTGAGAAACATCTGGTTGCTTAACAAAAAATTCAATTGGAATAGTTTTTAAAACATCTGGCCTCTGTATTCTTCCTTTGAGATCATTGAACTTCTCTGATATCTGCCTGAAGTGACTCCCCTCTTTCTAAAGAAGGCCCTGTTGATGTCTACATTTATCTGAAATATTCAGACATGAGCTGAAGATTATTTTTCTAAAGTAACCCTTTCCTGGGATGAAAGAGACCTGGGTGATGAGGGTTCCTGGGCATTTGAGATCCTGAGAAAACTCCAGGATGACTCTCCATAAAGATTCTCCCCCTGCCCCACCCCAACCTGGAGCCTAATTTACCAATCAGGAAGCTACATCTTCATTGTGAGATGGTCTTGACCTTGGCCTAAAAGAGTTAAAGCACCTTTAACAAATATGAAAGATCTCTCCTAGGAATATCTTAAACACCGGGACAAATCTGCCTTAACAGTAGTCACCTAAAGTCAGTTAGATTTCATTGTTAAAAATTACCACCACTAACTAAAACCCTTGCCCATTCAAAATACTGTGTTGTCACATAACAACAAGATGTATTATTAAGCTGCCACATTATTGTTGCTTTAATGATTTGAGAACTATTATTTTTAGAAAAAAGACCTTATTCAGCCCCCTATTAGGGTCTATTAATTGACAAGAAAAACAAAATTGGATGACACTTGCAAAAAAATAGAATTGGTACCACTTCTCATATTTAAAGGACATTTTATCCTGGAAAATGACTACTTCAATTAACCTCACATCACAAGAATAAAATAAAGTTATCTTTGGATGACTTCTAATTTGCATTGCAATTATCTCCATGGCAGTATTTTGTAAGCATAAGCAAATAAAAGATTGCTTGAGTGATATAGGCCTATGCTCCTGAGAGAGAAATATATCATCTACACAATTAAAAATATGGGTCTTAGTAAACACCTCTGAAAAGGAATTATAAGGATGTACAATTTTTCACCTTTTAGAGTTTTTCTTTCTAATAATACTCCAGAAGAAGACAATTCTGATATACTTTCCTTGGAGAGATCATGGGACAATGATGTCATTTGAAGCATATGGAAATAAAAATCATGTTTTGTCCTAGAGCTGAGACATTTTCTTTTATTTGTTTATATTTTTATCTCTACTATTGGCTCTCATGGTCTTTCTAAAATGATTTTATGTCATTAAATAGTAGTGACCTGGAGATTCAGTGGTGAGGTGGGTGTAATGAGTGAGATCCTCATTTGTGAAGAATCAAAGACTCTGTGAGTCAATAGGGCTACACATGTACATCTGCAGAAGAGGAGATGTACCAATTTTGGGGGGCTTGGAACAGGTATATTGCACTTCTGCTTAGAAAATGAGGTAAGATGCAGAAAAACAAATTCCTGACCAGAGTTGGCACATTAGGGCCTACAGGCCAAATCCTGCCTGCCACCTGTTTCATAGACAAAGTTTTCTTGGAGCACACACTGCAGAGTGAAGTAGTTGAGAAGGAGACCACCTGGCCTGCTGAGACTAAAATATTTACTCCATGACCCTTTAGAGAAAATGTTTGCTGACCATTGACTTAGACAGTAAACAGTTACTAAGTGGACAGCTTACCAAGAGGTTGAGGCTTTTCAAGGATTAGGAGACCATAATTATCTGTTTCCTGTTGCAGGGAGAACAACATAAATGACACTGCTACAGTGCTTACACACCCATCCTCTCATTCACCAGTGTGGTCGAGTACCATCTCTGGGACAAGGGTGATGCCTGTCATTCAAAGGCTTAAAGAGGCATAGTTCTTTCTCCCATGGGATAAGATAGTGTGCAGTGTCTTCAGATAGTGTAGACAAATATCTCTGCTCTTATAGATCTTACATTTTAGTGTGTAAGTGATAGGGAAATGGATGTGACATATCTGGAGAGGTTGGAATTTCTTTTAATCTTTCTTTAATGTAAATATAGTTGATTTACAATATTGTGTTGATTTCTGCTGTGCAGCAAGGTGATTTGGTTATGCAAATATATGTTTTTTATGTTCTTTTCCATCATGGTTTATCACAGGATATTGAAATCAGTTCTCTGTTCTATATAGTAAGACCTTGTTTATCCATGCTCTGTATAGAAGATTCCATCTGCTAAGCCAACCTCCCACTCCATCCCTCCCTCAACCCTGTTCCTCTTGGCAATCATAAGTCTGTTCTCCGTGTCAGTGAGTCTGTTTTGTTTCATAGATATGTTCATTTGTGTTATATTTTAGATTCCACATATAAGTGATATCATATGATATTGATCTTTGACTGACTTAGTTCACTTAGTATGGTAGTATCTAATTACATCCATGTTGATGCAAATGACATTATTCATTCTTTTTAATGGCTGAATAGTATTTCATTAAATATATGTACCATGTCTTCTTTATCCATTCATCTATCGATGGGCATTTGAGTTATTTCCTTGTCCTGGTTACTATAAATACTGCTGCTGTGAACACAGGAGATATTTTAGATAGAGTGACTAGTCAGGATCTCACTGAGACTGGAACTTTGGATGAAGGTTTGGAGGTGACAAAAATAATTATCTGCTACAATTATATTAATAATTATAGCAGTGTATTGAGAAATGTCCATTATATTTTGTATTCCTTATTTAAGAGGGAAGCACAAAATATACTTTAAAAAGAACCTTATTAAAATGGAAAAAAAAACAATGCTTGGAACAAGTCACCCCTCGCTAAATAGGACCGTGTTTCTCACCTGAGCAGAAGGAAGAAGATAATATATTTTAAATAAAGGCCCACCTTGAATTAGAGGAAAAGTCTGTCTAACTATTATTATAAAGTATATGAAAAGAAAGATTAGAATGAAAGGCCAAATAGAAAAATTTAAGGACTCTGATTTCAAAATAGAAGTTTCTAAATTTGAGAGAGACTTATCTTTCTGATTCTAAGGTTAAATTAGGATAAAGAATCAGTACGTTGGAAACCAGCCTGTTTCTAAATTCTGTTATTTTCCTGCTTTTGGTATGGATTGATGACATTGTGTTCTAGTAAAAATTCCCTTCTCTAGGCTGCTAGGAGAGCAGAGTAGGGTGTGTGAGTGGTATGGGTATGGGTGAGTACATAAAAGTGGAATTGGACATCTGTGAAGCAAGAGTGGTTATTCACTCTTATTTCAAGATTGAAAAGCATTTTAGTTAAAATCTTCAAGTCCATGAAATGAAGTCTTGGGAACTTAGAATGTTATTGGGAAAAGGGGAATTTAATCTGGCTCTCAAAATTCTGAGATTTTTGGCCAAGATGGAGAATGAAAGCATAATTGGGCCAGGAATGGAATGTAGAAAGAGCTTCGATTGCCCACCTGTTAATAAACAAAGATAGAGAGGAAATGCTGTATGACCTTTTAGAGCCAAGCCTCTCTTTGGTCTTCAATGCTTTTTCCCTCTTAGGAAAAGTGACTCTAATTGTGCCTGTTTGCCTAAGACCTCGGCTTCTCCAGGTCTCCAGAGGCCAGTTGTATGCAGGGTACCCTTTCTGCTTTCCAGCCTAGTCTCTACAGAGCAGATGCAGATTTGAAGGGAGAGGGCAGCTGAGGCCTAGGCCTGAAGCTACTTCAGTAATGGTGTCCTTTTTAAGAGAAAAAATATTGCTAGTATACTATAAGTCAGGTCCAAAGTAGGTATTGAACATGAGACAAGAAGTGAAAAATTAAAAATCTGAGTTGGCATATATCACACATATCACAGATACTAAAAGTCATAATGTACCCAACATAATTCTATGGACTTTTTCCATATGCTTTTGGCTGTGTATTATTTTATTGTCTCTTATTTTTTAAAATTTTATTGTAGAGTAATTATAAATTATATTCCAATAGTAAATTTTTTTAATTAAATAAATTTTTTAAAAATTATATCTCTGCATGGTTGAGGCACAGACCAGGCCACAACAAAACTCAGGCACTGGACTGATAGGCTCCAGGAGCTAGAGTCTTTGTGGAAGAGTGGAGGGGGAGGCAACAGCTTGTCTCCAAGTGGTAGGGGACCCAGAACTGTCTTGTGGACTGAAAACTGTTGCTTAAGTTAACACAATACTTGCTTGGGCCCACCCCAAACTCATTTTCTCCTATTTTAAGTCTTGAGCAAGGAGATCAAGCCAGTCAATCCTCAAGGAAATCAACCCTGAATATTCATTGAAAGAACTGCTACTGTAGCTGAAGCTCTAATACTTTGGCCACCTGATGTGAAGAGCTGACTCAATGGAAAAGACCCTGATGTTTTGAAAGATTGAGGGCAGGAGGAGAATGGGCATCGAAGGATGAGATGGTTGGATGGCATTACTGCCTCTATGGACATGAGTTTGAGCAAACTCTGGGAGTAGTGAAGGACAGGAAAGCCTGGCGTGCTGCAGTCCATGGGGTCACAAAGAGTCAGACACGACTTAGTGACTAAACAACAATAAGTCAATGTTCTATTGATGTGATGACCATCTGCTTTATTATTCAGTTTCCTGTCACCCAAGACCTAGAGCACTCACCAAGATTTAGGACTCTTGCTTCTGTACCATTGTTCAATTCAAACTTGAATCCATTGCCTTTCTATCTTCGTTTGTGGGGCATAAAAATGCAAGAGGTCTTTGAGGTGAACTCTCATTGTTCTTTCCAAAAAAGTATCAAATACCTTTTGTCAGTGAGGAAGTGAAGTACAAACCTCCTCTGATTGCAACACAAGAGGACTTAGAGAACAGAATACAAAGACATCCAATTACTCCTTTTAATGAGCAGCAGCAGCCCCACAAAGAAAACATGTAGATCCCATTTGGTGGTACATCTTCCAGGGAGAAGGGGGTCTGAATGAAGGGAACTTTGGGCAGGTGGGAGGGATTGTTATAAGAAAGGAGAGGTTCTGTATGATGGAAGACCTTCCCCTATGGGAGGATAAAAAGGATGGCAGCAGTGGGAAGAGGAACAGCTTGAGAAACAGCCCAGCACCGACCTGCTACAGAGAGGCAGTCTTCATAGGTGGCTCATGTCATGATTAAAATGAGTGGGAGAGAATATTAAGCAAGACAACCCCCTCAACCATTGTGGGTGGAATTCTCAGGCATGGCCAAAAAGGAACTGAGGAATCCCTGCAGTATCTTGAAAGCTGAAAGCCTGAGCAGAGGCAGGCCAATTTCTGTGATATTCCTAGGGGATTTCCTTCCTATTTTGAGCAGAGGAATGAACTTGGATGGGGCAGCATGTTCCTGTGAGTTGGCAGGCACCCACTGAACAGAATAACTGATTTGCTGCTCCGGCTGCACATGCCAGTGGAATTGCCAAGCAAACATTGCCTGGGGGAAATACCTGCTAAAACTGAAATGATCACTAGCTAGATGGATTGGACACTTACTCCTGTCGACTATTATTATACATAATGTTTTAATTTTTGTTAATGTTATGGGCATGTGATAAAAATTCAAACAAGAAGGTAGAGTATCATTTTCTGACTCTAGATTCTCTATTTTTCAGTCCCTTCCCTGAGGCACAACTATCCCAGAGTTTCTGCATCTTCAAGCATGTATAGCTCACTTTCATTTATTAAATATGTCCATGAAGGTTTTAGAGTAGGCATATAAAAGACAATTTGATTGTAAAAATTGCAAACACTTTAATGTATTTTTATTCCTGTGTACTTGCTTTGTTTGAAAATTCATGCCAGTCTAGAGGGGAAAATCTGTAAATATTTCTTTTGGAATCTTAGAAATCAGTTATTTTTTTAAAAAACTTATTTACATAAGGCATGTTCACTGTGGAAAATTTGGAAAACAGAAAAGTATAAAAAATTTAAATAATTTTACCATACTTCTCAGAGAAAAGTACTACTATTTTTTTATATTCCTTTACATTTTATATGTATTTATATAATTTAAAGAGTCTTAATGTGGCCTAAAAATTGATGCTTTTGAACTGTGGTGTTGGAGAAGACTCTTGAGAGTCCCTTGGACTGCAAGGAGATCCAACCAGTCCATCCTAAAGGAGATCAGTCCTGGGTGTTCATTAGAAGGACTGATGCTGAAGCTGAAACTCCAGTACTTTGGCCACCTCATGCGAAGAGTTGACTCATTGGAAAAGACCCTGATGCTGGGAGGGATTGGGGGCAGGAGGAGAAGGGGACGACAAAGGAGGAGATGGCTGGATGGCATCACCGTCTCTATGGGCATGAGTTTGAGTAAGCTCCAGGAGTTTGTGATGGACAGGGAGGCCTGGCGTGCTGCGATTCATGGGGTCGCAAAGAGTCAGACACAACTGAGCGACTGAACTGAATGTAAATACATTATATGTACATAAACTATACATGAATACATTATATGTATTTATATAATTTTAAAAGTTTTAGTTATTCAGTCATGTTCAACTCTTTGCAGCCCCATGGACTGTATATCCCACCAGGCTCCTCTGTCCATGGAATTCTCCAGGCAAGAATGCTTCCCTTCTCCAGGGGATCTTCCCAACCCAGAGGTTGATCCCAGGTCTCCTGCATTGTAGTCAGACTCTTTACCATCTCTGAGCCACCAGGGAAGCCTGGTATAGTAAATCCTCAGAATTATTCATTTTTAACTGAAAGTTTATGCCCTTTTGCTAACCTGTCCCTATTCCCCCCCAACCTTGGTGAGCACCATTCTCTCTATTTTTATGACTTCAGCTTTTTTTGAAGACTTTGTTTATAGAAGATACCAGGTAGTATTTGTCTTTCCCTATCTAGCTTATTTCACTTAGCATAATGCTTTTCAGGTTCATCACATAATAGGATTTTCTTTTTTTAAAAAAAGCCTGAATAATATTCCACTGTATTTATACCACATTTTCTTCCTCCATTTGCCCATCAACGGACATTTAGCTTGTTTCTATATGTAGGCTATTGTGGATAATGCTGCTGTGAACATGCAAGTCCTCGTATATCTTTGGGATAATGATTTCATTTCTTTTTGTATATACACCCACAGGTGGGATTTCTGGATCATACAGTAGTTCTAGTTTTAGTATGAGGAACCTTAATACTGTTTTCCACAGTGGCTGTACCAGTTTACATTCTCACCTGCAGTGTATAAGGATTCCCTCATCTTTACATCCTCATCAGCATTTACATCTTATATTTTTGATATTAGGCGTTTTAATAGGTGCAGGGTGATATCTCACACTTATGTTTCCATTTGCATATTTCACATATTTCAGGGACCTGTTGGCCATTTGTATGTCTTCTTTGGAAAAATGTCTATATTCTTCACCCATTTTGTATTTAGATTATTTATTCTTTTCCTATTGAGTTGTTTGGGTTCCTTTTAATATTGGATATTAACCCTTTATCAGATATCTGGTTGGGAAATATCTTCTCCCATTCCATAGATTGTCTTTTCATTCTGTTTATGATTTCCTTTGCTATGTAGAGTTTTTTAGTTTGATATAGTTCCAATATGTTTATTTTTATTTTGTTGCCTTTCTTTTTGCTGTCAAATCCAAAAAACTAATGTCAAGAGTTTACTTCTGAGAGTTTTATGGTTTCAGTTCTTATATTCAAGTCTTTTAATCCATTTTGAATTGATTTTTTTCATTGTGTAAAATAGGGGCCCAATTTAATTATTTTGCATGTGAATATGCAGTTTTTCCAGAACCAATTTTTGAGAAGACTCTTCTCCACATTGTGTACTTTTGGCAACTTTGTCAAAAATTGATTGCCCATATATGCATGGGTTTATTTCTGGACACTCTATTCTATTCCATTGATCTTTATGTCTATTTTTATGCCAATCCCACAGTATTTTTATTAGTATAGTTCTTTTACAAAGCTATGGCAATTCACTAAGTATTTTTATTTAACATTTTTAATGTAGTGTTTGGAATCATAAAAAATTCTTCCAGATAATGATTAGTGTGTAGGTTAATCTTATTGCTTTAATGTCCTGTACCAGATTATTTCAAATTTTTCACCATTACAAATACTTATGTACACAAAGTGTTTGGAAAATTTCTAATTTCCACTTTAGGAAAAATATCCTGTTTCAGATAATATATTCTGCTAGGTTTAATACAACTGTACATTATGAATTCCAGATGCCTGTTATATAATTTCTGATAGAAGATATTTAAACAAATATTTTTGTACATCCTTTATATTTTAGATATTGTCTTGTGTATCATCACATGCATAAGCTTACTTAATGCAGGTAATCACTAATTTTCACGATGGAAACTGAAAAGAAAAAGATTTGCAGCACATATATGTTATTCTTCTGAATCTCTCTGAAAAGTGATCTCTCACTAAGTACTGTAGTAAAATCTTGGAAGATAAGGAGCATACCTTTAGGGCCATAACATTTTGCAACTGGGTCTTTGGGAGTAAGAATGAATTCTTATTCTGTGTTAGTGCCACAGTCTGAACTAAAATATATTTAGATTTGTTATTTTTATTAATAACATCCACTTTCAACTTTTTAGTCTTTCCTGCTTTTCACCACTATCTTTGGGCCTGAATTGCCCTCCTGAACACATTATTTTATGCTGAATGCTAATCAGAAAACTGCCATAATATAGTTCAGTAATACTGAATCAGAATGTTGGCTTCATAGACTAAAATAATTTGGAGGATGGCTTCCTTTTTACACATGACCAATTCTTCTCAAAGATATGGCCATAGTTATTCTTATTACACTGTTTCTTGCTTTTCCTTTCTCTCTTTAAGGATATTAAAGCTTTCCAAGGAATTGAGCATTTAGTGAAGTCTACATTTAGTATATCTGTTGAGTAATTCTTCCTTTCACTAAACCTCCCTACATTTTTCCCTTATTCTGAAATATATAGTTTAAATTGTATGAAAGTTCATGCATGCTCAGTCATGTCCAACTCTTTGTGACCCCATGGACTGTAGCCCACAAAGCTTCTTTGTTCATGAAGTTTTCCAGACAAGAATACTGGAGTGAGTCACCATTTCCTGTTCTAGGGGATCTTTCTGACCTGTGTCTTTTGCGTCTCCTGCTATCTTTACCATTGCATCACCTGTGTAGGTAAAGCAAATGGAAAATTATTGCTACCTTTTTAGTTATCATTTATACAGATATGTTATGTATGTAATATTACAAATGTCCACAACATTCCTTGTCATTTATAGTACTGTGAGCAATAGAAATAATATGACAAGCACTGGACCAACTCAGTCATTGTAATATCTTGCCAAAAATAGATTGAGAACTGTGAAATTATGTTAGTAAATGCAAATTTCCAAGCTTACTGAAAAATATATTCTGCAAAATTAAGAGTTGCTTTTATGATCAAGTAATGTTCAGTGTTATTTTCAGTTTTATCAAGTGGATGCTAATGAGGACTTTAGTTGGCTCCAGCAAAGTTATTCTTTACCTTGTGAAAAATATGAATTAAACTTAAGGTGATAATATAAATGCTTCATTTTTATGGTTTGAAAATTCTACTGAAAATGAATATTTAACAGATAAATATCTTTAATGCATTTCATTAGCAAAATATAATTTACGATTGAAGTTTTTCTCTTCTGCATAACTAGGACATGATTCCAAATCTCACATTTATGATGTAAATATTATCCATCTCTAGAAGAACTGGAAATATTTCTATATGAATGGCTAGAACAAATATTGCGTTATAAATGTATGCAACCAGAACTTATTTGGTGAATATTTAAAAAGCGGTTTAGCAATGAAGGGGCTTCCCTCTTGGCTCAGCTGGTAAAGAATCAGCCTGAAATGCGGGAGACCTGGGTTCAATTCCTGGGTTAGGAAGATCCCCTGGAGAAGGGAATGCCTACCCACTCTAGTATTCTGGCCTGGAGAATTCCATGGACTGTATATGTATAGTCCATGGGGTCATAAAGAGTCGGACATGACTGAGCAACTTTCACTTCACTTAGCAAAGAAGTGGCAAAACATGAATATGCCCCCTTTTCACCACGGTGAGGATATGAGGAGTGCTAGATGGTCATGAGCTCCTTTCTAAGAGGTTGTATTTGTATCTTCATACCACACTACCTCAAAATGTAGTGATTTAAAACAATAATATTTTATTATCTCTCAGGTTTTCTTCAAGTTAGCAAATTGACCAAGGTAGAGTGGAAATGGCTGATCCCTGTTCTGCAATGTTTAAGGCCCCAGCTCATGACTGTAAAGGTTGGGGATTGGAATCATCTGAAAGGCCATTCACTCACATGACTGGTGATTGATGCAGGTGTAGACAAGAGACTTCAGTTTTTCTCCATATATTCTCTCTCTCAGGGCTAGTCTGAGCTTCTTCACAGCATAGCAGATGGGATCCTAGAGCAAACATCCCAGAGAGAGATAGCCTATTAGAAGCAGAGTCCTTTCTATGACATAACCTTGGAATCTACAGAGCATCAATTAGATCATACATTATATTAAGATCATACGTTATTATTAAGTTGAATCAGCCACAAACTTCATCTTGGATTCAAAGAGAGGGAACATAGACCCCACCTTTCTGTGAGGGAAATATCAGTCATTCCCCTCACCCTGTAGATGATGTAAAATCTATAAATTTATCTTTATATAAAACAATCTGCTATGGGTGAGTGGAGGTAGGCTATCTAATGCCAGCTCAGGGTTTTATTGAGTGAGACATAAAAGTTTAGGGCCAAAAGCAATGAGGCAGTGTTGGGGGGTGGAGGTATATGGATTTTATGGATTGTGGATTTAAAGGTCCAGAGAGAAAGGAAAGGTGAGGATTTGACAATCAGAGATGGCTTGAGGGAGGAACAGAGATGTTTAAAGAGGATATTTATAAAGTTTTCTTGTGTGGTGTGTGTGGTAAAACTGTCTTTCTACATTCTTATAATCCTTAGAGAAAATAAGGTCCCAATGAGTTGTAGAGTTGGATTTATTTTGGGAATGATACAATGAGCTGCTGAATATGACCTCTGTGTAGTTGTATTAAAAAAATGTAGTGGCCTGCAAAATCTAGGTTACATCTGCTTTCAGAAACGATTAGCCATGAATGTGGCTGTCATGGCCTGTTGTTTGGTGGTTCCCAAATGCCCGTACAAAGACTGGTGCCAGTGAATGGGGAAATTTTCATTGGAAGTCTCCAAAATCAGAAACTAGACAACATTATGAATCTTTCACAAAGCTAATTTATTCAATTAAAGGAAATGACTTGAATTATGAGCTTATATCCATCCAACATTTTTGGTTTTTAAATTGTCTTTCTTCTATGAAATTATGGTGATACTAGATGATACCTATGTTTTAGATTTTTAACTGTCCATATTGGAAAAATGAAAGGTTGTTGGCTACTATACTTTTGGAGAAGGGAATGGCAACCCACTCCAATATTCTTGCCTGGAGAATCCCAATGGACAGAGGAGCCTGGTGGGCTATAGTAAGTGCATGCACACGTGCATATGTGCTCAGTCACTTCAGTCGTGTCTGACTCTTTGTGACCCTGTGGACTGTAGCCTGCCAGGCTCCTCTGTCCATAGGATTCTCCAGGCAAGAATGCTGGAGTGTGTTGCCATTTCCTTCTCCAGGGGATCTTCCTGACCCAGGGATTGAACCCATGTCTCTTACATCTCCTGCATTGGCAGGCAGGTTCTTTAAGACCAGCACCGGGGCTATAGTCCATAGGGTCACAAAGAGCTGGACATGACTGAAGTGACTTAGCCCACATGCATGTACTATACTTTAGTTCCTAATACCCTTAACCACTACTCTAAATTGCAAATGTGTTTGGGAGTATTTCAGACTTTTTACCTTTGACATATTTTATTGATATTGGAAGTAAAATTTTAGTGTAAATTTATCTGAATACATGGAAAAATATTTTATTTACTTCTTACAATCCTAAGGATTATTCCTTGATTTTTCTTTTTTTCTGTCTACTAACAGTAGCTATTGCTAAAGCTGTGGCTGTTCAGTCTCTCAGTTGTGTCCGACTCTTTGCGACCCCATGGACTGCAGCACGCCGGGTTTCCCTGTTTTTCACCATCTCCCAAAGCTTACTCAAACTCAGTGATGCTGAGGCTACACAAAAATATAAAGAGCACAATATTATATTTACTATCTTTTGCATGTAGGCTTGTAAGTTAATACTTAAAAAGAACTTAGAATCATGTCTGGCACAACTCAATAAATGTTACTGTTGATGATTTAAGAATGATTCTTTTGAGATTCTCTTCTGCCTTACCACTCAATTGACATCATTGCTTTAAGTGCATTATGGGCCATACATGATGTTACTTTATTCAGACCTAAGCTGAGTTAAAACTATTGTTTCATAAAAAGAACAGCTGGTACAATTTTTCTTCCCTATTTAATTTTAAATTACTCAGAAATGAAGCAAACACAAAAGAAATAAAAAATATATCAATAATAAAGCCAATTTCTTGGTAAGCCAGAAGATAACAACAAAATAATTTAACTAAATACAGACCTTGATAGGGAAGGGATTTGTCCACCAAAGAAAGATCTAGACTCAAACAGTCAAGAGAGAGGGCAGCCCAGGTTATACTAAGTGATATCCTGGGCTTTGCATCTTCATTCAAATAGCACACACTTAATCATGGCTCTCCAGGTGGTGCAGTAGTAAAGAATCTGCCTGCCAGTGCAGGAGACTCAAGAGATGTGGGTTGGATATCTGGGTCGGGAAGATTCCCTGGAGTAGGAAATGGCAACCTGCTCCAGTATTCTTGCCTGAAAAATTCCATGGACAGAGGAGCCTGGCAGTCTGCAATCGATGGGGTTGCAAAGAGTCTGACATGACTGAGTACTTGCACTTCTTATTCTAATCATGGTTAGATACTTATCTATTCATGTATTCATTCATTCACTCAACAAAAAATGAGTATCTGTGTTCCAGAAACACTAAGACAAAGAAGATATCTGCCTTCAGTCCAAAAAAATATGGCATTTTATTTTATAACCATCATAAATATTTACTGAAGACTGAATTATAAAACATTTTAAATCATTTATAAAATATGTTTTCTTAGTATGAGTTTATATAACTATATATTATAGTAGTTGGAAATCCCCTCTTATATTTTTATCTGCCCTCCTCAGAAAAAATGGTGGAGCTAACACTAACTCATTACTGGGCTGAAGATATTGAACCATATACCTTGGTGCATAAGTTGTTGGTGGCCTTAGATCAAAGATGTGTGGCATTTATCCAAAGATACCGTGGAATATACAGACCAAAAACCAGAAAAGTGTGACCTTTAGAATGAGTCATGAATAAAGAACCCCAAAATCTCAAGATTTCTTAATGCAGATAACATTTAGGGTAGATACGGTTAGAGCAGTGCTGTACTCTGCTATTTTGAAAAATCTTACTCAAAGAAACTTTAACTCTAATACTTGAAGCAGTCTGTACAAAAACATGTTGATATGTTCATTAATCACGTATAAATTTAGCTATAATGTCTGTGCTATCATTATAGATTTAAATTTAGATATATCCATGTTTCCCCTTAAAGTAATATAAACCAAGCAAACACGAACAGCCAGTGACTTGTATATAAGGATGTCTCAGATATGAGGAATAATTGTTAGCTAACGATTGCCAGGAGAAATATCAATAACCTCAGATATGCAGATGACACCGTACTTATGGTAGAAAGCGAAGAAGAACTAAAGAGCCTCTTGATGACAGTGAAAGAGGAGAGTGAAAAGTTGGCTTAAAACTCAGGATTCAGAAAACAAAGATCATGGCATCCGGTCCCATCACTTCATGTCAAATAGATGGGGAAACAATGGAAACAGTGACAGACTTTGTTTTGGGGGGCTGCAAAATCATTGCATATGGTGACTACAGCCATGAAATTAAAAGACACTTGCTCCTTGGAAGAAAATTTATGACCAACCTAGACAGCATATTAAAAAGCAGACATTACTTTGCCAACAAAGGTCTGTCTAATCAAAGCTATGGTTTTTCCAGTAGTCATGTTTGGATGTGAGAGTTGGACTATAAAGAAAGCTGAATGCTGAAGAATTGATGCTTTTGAACTGTGATGTTGGAGAAGACTCTTGAGAGTCCCTTGGAGAGCAAGCAGATCCAACTAGTCCATCCTAAAGGAGATCAGTCCTGAATATTCATTGAAAGGACTGATACTAAAGCTGAAGCTCCAATACTTTGGCCACCTGATGCAAAGGACTCCTTTGAAAAGACCCTGGTGCTGGGAAAGATTGAAGGCAGGAGGAGAAGGGGACGGCAGAGGATAAGGTTGTTGGCTGGCATCACCGACTCAATGGACATGAGTGGCTCCAGGAGTTGGTGATGGACAGGGAAGCCTGGTGTGCTGCAGTCCATAGGGTCGCAAAGAACTAGACACAACTGAGTGACTGAACTGAACATGAAACCCTCTCTAACTCAAGTCTATACAAAAACAAGTTTTCTGGATTTAGTGAGTGGGTACTTTATGTCATCTAATGTACAAATCACAGCAGGTGACTTTCTATGGTAAAGTTGTTTCTTTATGTCAAAAGTAATATATGTGTGTTTGACATGGAGAGTTAGGTCCACAAGGTTATTGAGGGTAGGCTCAGGAATTGTGTCTCTATAGGCATGCGACCTGAGCAGAATCTCATTGTGTCTTATAGTTTGTCCAGAGAGTTGGTAAATCTTTTATCATGAAAGAGATCATATATCATGTAACACAACCAGAAAAACCCATCAGACATTCATCATCTCTCTTTTTCTCATACACTTTTCTGTCTCTCACATGCACACACACACACACACACACACACACACACACACACACACAATTCTAATGCTTCCATAACCGCTTCTGTCTGATAATACAGATTTTAACCTCTGCCACATACTAGCAACATAATCCAGGATGCATTACTTAACCTTGTTTTGCTCTGGTTTCCTTATCAATAAAAATGGGTTCCAATAATTGAATATTTCCTACCTCCTAGGGTGGTTTTTGAGAATGAAGTGAGAAAATATATTTAAGATGACTGACACTTGTAGTGAGCATTCAATCAATGTTGCCTCTAACTAGGTAGGAAGATTGAGGCCCAGGGAAATCATAACATGATCAAGGTAACTAACATAGCTGGTTCAACGCTAATCAGGACTAGAATGAAAGTGCTACACTCAATATACCAACAAATTTTGAAAACTCACCAGTGGCCACAGGATTGGAAAAGGTCAGTTTTCATCCCTATCCCAAAGAAAGGCAGTGCCAGAGAATGTTCAAACTACCATACAGTTGCACTCATCTCACATGCTAGCAAACTAATGGTCAAAATTCTCCAAGCTCAGCTTCAACAATACATGAATCAAGAACTTCCAGATATTCAAGCTGGATTTAGAAAAGGCAGAGGAACAAGAGATTAAATTTTGAACATCCATTGGATCACAGGAAAAGCAAGAGAATTCCAGAAAAACATTTACTTCTGCATCATTGACTATGCTAAAGCCTTTGACTGTGTGGATCACAACAAACTGTGGAAAATTCTTAAAGAGATGGGAATACCAGACTACCTTACCTGTCTCCTGAGAAACCTGTATACAGGTCAAGAAGCAACAGTTAGAACCAGACATGAAACAATGGACTTGTTCCAAATGGGAAAGGAGTACATTGAGGCTGTGTATTTTCACCTCACTTATTTATCTTATACACAGAGTACATCATAGAAATGCCAGGCTGGATAAAGCACAAACTGGAATTAAGATTGCTGGGAGAAATACCAATAACCTCAGATATGCAGATGACAGCACCCTGTGGTGTAGAGGAAAGTATAGAGGAACTGAAAAGCCCCTTGATGAAGGTGAAAAAGGAGAGAGGAAAAGCTGGCTGAAAACTCAACATTCAAAAAACTAAGATCATGGCATCTAGTCCCATCACTTCATGGGGAATAGATGAGGAAACAGTGGAAACAGTGACGGACTTTATTTTCTTGGGCTCCAAAATCGCTGCAGATGGTGACTGCAGCCATGAAATTAAAAGATGTTTGCTCCTTGGAAGAAAATCTATGACAAATCTAGACAACATATTAAAAAGCAGAGACATTATTTTGCTGACAAAGATCTGTATAGTCAAAGCTATGGTTTTTCCAGTAGTCATGTATGGATGGGAGAGCTGGACCATAAAGATGGCTGAGTGCCAAACAATTGATGCACATTAGAAAGGTTCTGGAGAAGACTCTTGAGAGTTCCTTGGACAGCAAGGAGAGCCAACCTAAAGGAAATCAGTCCTGAATATTCATTGGAAGGATTGATGCTGAAGCTGAAGCTCCAATACTTTGGCCACCTGCTGCGAAGAGCTGGTTCATTGGAAAGACCCTGATGTTGGGAAAGATTGAAGGCAGGAGGAGAAGGGGATGACAGAGAATGAGATGGTTGGGTGGCACCACCAACTCAATTGACGTGAGTTCGAGAAAGCTCCAGGGAATGGTTAAGGACAGGGAAGCCTGGCGTGCTGCAGTCCACAGGGTCACAAAAAGTCGGACATGACTGAGCAATTGAATAGCAACAACAATGATTTTCAATTCAGTGTTCTTTATTTTACACTAAATTGTCTCATGAGCTGGCAGCTAATGATATAATTACTTTATTTTTAATGTTTTGTATTTGCGCCTTGTCTCCGCAAGTAAATTATAGGTGTTTTAAAGGCTAAATCCATAGATTGGTGACTTGATCAACCACAGGCTCTAGGTGGAGAGCTCTTGCTATTGGGGACTCAAGTGTTCATTTGTTAATTATTAACTTTTGACACAGTCTTCAACCTGAAACTCTTTTATTCATCCCATATATCTTATTCTTCACTGGCTCAAACTGTAAGAAAAGTCAGTCTTTGCATTACAGTCAGACATTACAGTCTTTGCACAAAATTGGAATTGCACTGTGTACAACCACTGACTTTCTCTGTAATTCCCCAGAGAATGTGCAATTTCCTACTATATTTCTGCAGTGAGGATAAAGTGATATAATTCATCTCTGCTTTAGTTTCTCCATATATACAATTTGTATACAGCATTACTCAATCACAAAAGAATTCCATTATAATTTAGCTTACTGTTATGTAAATTCAGGCATAACCCAGGCTACAATATCATCCCAAGAATATAATAGGTACCCATAGGGAAAACCTGGTAGAATATCTCAAGAGTGGTGATTATTTTTTAGTTTTGGATAACAACTTTAATATAAAGGTGCTCTACTCTTGATGTATTTATGTCACTATTAAGTATACTCACTAGTAAGCTAATATTTAAGATTTTATTTTATACATCTCTATTAGAATGTACTGGTATACTAAACATTACAAATTACCACTGTAATTTCCTTTGGAGTTACTCTTAAGAGTCAAACATTTCCTTGAAAATCAGTTTCCTAAACAAACGTCTTAAACATACCTTTGAAAGTTTTAAGTTGCTTGTAATCAGCATTTCACCTTTTGACAACTTACAAGCATTCAGTGGCAAGTATGTAGATCCTACAGTTTTCAGTTTTCTCCCCATACTCAGGATGTTGTTAATATCCATTCAAAGGAGATGCTAGCAACTAACTCACAGGAGCAGATGGGCCAGTTTGTCCTTCTGTAGACCTAAGCCCTTGAGCCCATTATCTGACCCTCAGGAACCTTCCCAGACTTCCAGTCCTCAGCTGTATAACCAGGAATTCGTCTCCTGTTTAAGTGTGGATTGGAAAGGATAAAGACTACCCTTTCCAGGTTAACCCAGGTTAAGAGAGAAGGTAAGAACTTGCTGAGCCTTGCCTTCCAAGGAGCATTAGAAAGATACTCAAAGGACTGGAGAGTGCTCTCTGTAGGAAAGTACTGGACAATTACACCGTCTCATGAATAAAAAAACCTTCAGATGACTTGAAAATAGCCAAATGAAAGAACAACCAATTTCAAAGTTTGTTGGCCTATGACACTCCTCTAGGCATTCTTTGTTTCCAAGTCGATCTCATTAGCTACAAATAGAATCTAGTAAGCCTTATCAGGAGTCTGGCATTTTGTTTGAGAACCCAAACTTTTCTGTTTGAAAACTAGGGCAAAACTCATTTATATATCAACAGGGATATGAGAGAAGGAGAATACCAGGGAAGCTATTGTATTATAAATATGTAGAACATAATAGTTTGAAGAGGAGAGATTTCTGACGAGCCCAAGTAAATATGAGGATGTAACACACAACTGAAAAGAGCTTAAATTTACACAGTGTAGCAATGAATTATGGGTCCATTAGGATAGAAATCATATTAAGCCATTAATTTAAATGAGAGCCCTGATATGTATATAGCATCATGTTTCACCAGTGAGAAAGTGCTTTCCATGAGTCACTTTTCACATTAGATGACTCAGGGCAAGTGAGATCCTGGATCTGATAACATATTGGGAAAAGTCCGCCCATCATTTTTGTGTCCTGGTAAATTCCAATGACTCCATAACTGGACGAAAATGGCTTCCACTTTTGAATAATTTTCTTTAAATAAAGTTGGGGAGGTGTGGGTGTTCTTCTTCAGTGCCTGCCATGTTTGAGATGCAAAATATTTCAGAAAGTCTTTTGCTCCAACACTCTGACTTGTGAAAAATTAATCTTGACGTAAAATTAATCTTTCTCTTTGTTCACTAAGGCCTAGTGGTATCAACTTCTTTTAGCTATTTAGGGGCAAGAAGCTAATTCCCAGCGCTGCTCTAATATAATTGCTAAACATGAGAAGTTATGAGAATGAGCTAATTCCACCTGCCTCATTAGATTCTACCATGGTTCCTTGTAGGTTGCTCATCCACCACTGTGCTGGTTTTACTATCTGTGACTTGAGGCTAGTAGAAGGAACAGCTTATCTGAGGCTCAGCACCAGGAAAGCAGGGACAACAGAGAAAAATAAATTGGCCAGAATGAGCGATATTAGCCAGAATGCTGCTCCCAAGTCCCCTGTGGGACCATCTACAGTGTAGAAGGCAGCTCAGACATGGGTCAGTTTGTTCAGGAGACCACACATTAAAATCCGCTGCATTGTTTTCTTCATCATTTTCACTTGAAAATAAAAAAAGAGAGAGAGAGAGAGGTGGCTCCTTTGTAAGGCTGTTAATTCCAAAACATTATTTTGTCACCTTACCTTCTCATCACTTTATTGTCATCAGACTTTAGTACATGGTTCCCACATAGAAGATGCTTCTCTTTTATGTTTTATCCAGGTCTCTATCATGGTCTACAATGCACAAATGTTGGAGACAATGAAAGCAATAATTGTGTAGAGAGAAAATGAGTGGAAAAAAATACAGGAAAGTGATCCTTCCATGCTCAGTTTTAGCTGAATACAAATTGTTCATATCTTTGTCTCAGCGTTCAGAAATGAAATATCCTAAGACTAAAGGATCCCAGATCTTTATTTGATCCTTCCTCTTAAGTTTGGTCTATATGGGAAACAGCACAGACTCCAATTCAGGCTCTGAAATAAAAGACTCAGCTGTGATCTAAAGTGTTTTCAATATTTTTCTGATAGACTTATAGTGATTTTTCATGAAAAGCACTTGATTCAAATGTCATTATTTCATCTTTTAATGTTTTAGTCAACAATAAATGATTCTCTGATACACTCCTCTCAAAATGCTAGAAAAGCTTCTGGCAGAGTGCCATTTCAACCATTTATGCTGTGCCAGGAATGTGGTATTAAAACAGAGAAACTGGGAAAAATTAACTAAACTACTTCTATACACATCAAAAGAAGTGATAGAAACCTGGTAAAGTAACAATGGTGTGATTATACTCGATAGACTGATATATTTGATGACATTTGATATATTTAAAACATTGATATATTTGATATATTCTCAGTAGATTGGTATATTTGATAACATATAACAGTTTCAGAAAACTTTGCACTCTAACATTTTAAGAGATCACAGTGCATATTTTAGAAAGTAACCACACCATCCAGGGTGGTTAGTTATATTTCATGTCATCAATATTTCATGGAATTTACGAGCAAACATTCTGGTTCAACTTCTATGAACACTGCAGAGAAAAGAAGGTTAAGGTAGTAGGAAAGAGGGAGAAAGGGAGGAGGGGAACAAGAAAGGATGGAGGGAAAGGAAGAGAGAAGACAGGAAGGAGAAAGGTAGATGTGAGGGAGGAAGTAGCAATCACTCAAGTCCATGTAGGGTCTTCTTACAAGTGATGCTTAAGAGTATATTGTAAAGTAATTAGCCTCCAACTAATAAAAATAAATGAAAAAAAAAAAAAGACAAGTAAACAACAACAACAAAAAAAGATTAGGATATGAGAAACAATAGCATTCTATTAATCAGTAGCAGTTATCAAGGTGGTATAAGAAAGCAACAACAACAAAAAAGAGTATCTTCATCACCAGGGAGTAAGGAGGGAACGGCAAGGTGATCAAATAGGACATGCACCTGGATAAAATCCCAGTGCATGACTTTCTTGAGACTAAGTAGTATTTAAAACTGGAGAAAGTAGAAGAGAGAGCTTTTGAAATCTATCCAAAGAGATTTTAAAATAATTCAAGTAAGGATCTGTTAAAACCAGAAAGGGAACACATAGCTCTTTCTTGTCTTCCGTAGTTTACTCTCCGGCATTAAGTTAACATCTCTCTGGTCTGCCCTGAGGTTAGTCAGATTGCCTGGGAGGGAGGTACTTGTTTCTTGGACAATGCTAGGGCCTGTCTGGGGTCTGCCGCGTGGACACCATTTCCAGATTTTTCCTGTAGATATGTCATCTTATTGGTGTGTTGTTCAGCCCCCAGTGGCCTTCCCTCTTGCATTTCCTCATTTACTTTTTGTTCTCTTATTTCCTTCAGTTGCCATCATTGTCCCTGGGGTACAGCATAAGTGCTTCTAGCAACTCTTAACTGCACATTTTTTGTTACTGTACGATTAAGGTATCTGGATATTATAAAATGCTAGTATTTAGTATTTTGCAACATCATTCCTTCTGGGTAGAGGGCAAACAGAACATCTGAGAAAGGGTCAAAGTTCAGAACCAGATCCAGCAGAGTCTGACGTTCATTTGGATTGGTCCATTTTTTATACTGCATGCATGAGCCTAGCTGTGTGCCCCTCCCATGGAACAGGGCTCACCAAGTGATGACTGGGGCTTGGAGCATACTGGGGACAGTCAGGGTGAACTCCTTAGACGGATCCCGAGGAGGAAACGTTGCATGCCCGATGGCAGCGGCCAAGAGGTTACCAATGAGACTAAGAGAACTGGAGCCTGGGCCATAGATGAAGATTCTTCCCTAAATAATATACTTGGCCTTAATGAGAAATTAGCAACATGGTCCAGTTAAGAAAATGTGTTGGGGTAAGAGTAGAGCTTTCATAATGCTGGTAGGAGAAACACATGATATTAGTTTCGTTAAATTTGTTTGTTCAGACAGTTGTTGTTGGCACCATAGCAAAAATGATGAAACGCTCCTTTACCTACTCGATCTAGAGTCTAATAGGCGCAGTGGGAATAGGAGCTCCATGATTCACTGACTTCCTCACCTGGGACAAAGCACTTATCCTCTCAGAGTCTCAGTATCCTCCTCTGTCTGAAAGAATAATAGTAATTCACACACTGGGAAAATTATCCCTTTGTCTTCTGTATTTTCTTGTTCAGTCACTAATTCTTGTCCCACACTTTGCAACACCATGGACTATAGCCCACCAGTCTCCTCTGTCCATGGGATTCCCCAGGCAAGAATACTGGAGTGGGTTGGCATTTCCTCCTCCAGGGAATCTTCTCCACCCAGGAATCAAACCCACATCTCTTGCACTGCAGGTGAATTCTTTACCACTGAGCCACCTGGGAAACCCACCCCACTCCTCGGCTCCCCGACAAAACCACACTTTTCCAGTTTTGCCTGTCTCACTAGCTCTATGCCCTCCCTTTCCTGTCACTCCTGACTCTATTTTACTCTGTTTCTTGTCTCATTTCACTAATAAAATGTTCCTTATTCAGATGAACAATAATCTTAGTACTTTCAAATAAAACAACTCTTCCAATTCATCTCTCATTTGCTATCTCAGCAGGATTCATTGCTTTTAGCATCCCTGTCCTGACATGCTCTTGTCCTCCTCTCTTTCCTAATACCACCTTCTCTTGGCCCAATCTGTGAGGTCTGCGTCTCCTGGCATAGCTGAGGCCTCCCTGTGTACACTCCCCCCAGGACGCTAGCTCAGGCTTGTTCAAAGGGTGGTAAAAGGGCGCCCAGCATCAGGAGAGGGCAAGCCTCACAGATCAGGCACGCAGTGAACATCTGCTTGTATTGTGTTTCCTAGCAATCTCTTGGCCAATGCCCAGAATCAGTGTAGGATGGGCAACCCAAGATGGAGCCATAGGGAGACAATCAACTCCCGGCGGACAACTGGAGGGGCTCCGTTGACTAGTTTCACTCCCCGCAGAAGCCTGTGAAACTTAAGAAAAAAAAAAAAATTAAGGCCTCTAGAAATGATCCTAAGGAGAAACAGTAAATGAAGAAACAACTACACATGAACATCTACAAAAATTCAGTAAGCAGGTGAAAGTCTGTGCTATTAGAACCACAGTCACTCCCCCTCACTTCCTTCCCAGTTCAGTAAGGTTGGAGGCCCTAGGCCCTACTCCTGGCTGGTACAGCCAAGAATGCAGGGCTCCCTTTCCTCGACAGCTCCTGGCTAGAGGGTTTTCTCCCCAGGGGGAGCAGGGCTTCAGTGTTTCTTATCCTACCCCAGTGCCTGTTGCTAAAATTAAGCCCTGGATGAGTGCAGGCAAGAGCTCCATCTTCCATCCTTACCCCATCCCCCACCAGAATGGAGAATGGAGATAGCATCTTGTGCACAGCCCCTAAGGATGCTGAGGCCCTCATGCCTCTCTCCTGGGCTCCTGAGATGGTGGTTCTGCACCAGGAGAAAAAAGCCTAGAGGACATCAGGCTGCTGCTCCCAGGCCATCACTAAACTCAGCTTCTAGAGTGAGACCATCTCTCAGTCCCACTGAGAGAAGCTTGTCATGGCCTCCATCCCTGTCTTCAGAACTGTGGTTTAGAGATTTTGTCTGGGAGGAGAGGCAGTCTATAAAATAAATAGTTCTTAGTCTCTTCCCAGAGGAACTGGCTTAATTTGCAACAAAGCATGGAGAAATTCAAGTTTAAGAGTGCTCTCAATAACAATGGAGGCCATGGTGAAATTGGAAGAGTCAAGATACAGGATAAATTGCAGGCTAGTCTTTAGGAGAGTATCAGGAATTGGACCATTAGGAGAAGTGCCGATGGGCTCAGTACTGACACTGAAGTCTGCCCTCAGAATCTCTGCCTTCAAAGGGGCCATGATCTGGTTGTATTTGTTTGTAGAGCAATTTGTACCCCAGGCCTTCTCTCTACCTCCACTGCCCGTAGTTTAATCTGTCATCATCTCTCACCTGTACTACTACCAAATCCTCCTCACTGGTGCCCAGATAAGGGACACCCTCTAACTGAGGTGCAATTCAATAAGATCTACAGCTGTAGCCAGAAAAAAAGTCATTTGCAATTCAAAACTAATCCTGTGGTGTGCTCCCCCTCTACAGAGACTGAAACATGGACCTTCAGTGATGTTTGACTTAGTGCTGACCATCTCCAAGTCTCATTTCCTGCCTGTGTCTGTCACTTCTTCCAGCACCGTGGTAAAGCTTCAGCCCCTCCTCTGCCTCCACCCACCCCCAAGTCCACGCTCTCTCTGGACCTCTCTTTCAAATTTTATGGTGCTGGAGGGGATTCTCCTTTATTGAATGCCTATTCAGTCTCTCTCTCTTTCTCTCTCTCTCTCTCTGTCTCTGGCCTGGACCTCCTCCCAGGGAGCCGTCCTCTACCCCTGCACATAGCGGAACTCCTCACCTGTATGAAGAATACATATCTTTCTTTGATCCTATCAAAAGAGTGATATCACGAGTTTTGACATCAGACTTTAACCTTGAGAGGGAGCTTCCCATGTCACAGTGAGGTGCAATGATACCCCTTCCACCATCTTTAAATTCTTCCATGGCTTCCATTTCATTTATTTTTATCATAAAGTCTAAAATCCTTGGCTTGGCCTACAAGGTATGGTCCGTCCCCATCTTGCTGGTTTCTTTGCTTCTCTCATGTTGGTCATGCTCCCCCCGTCCCACGGTCTACCTCAGGACATGTGTACTTGCTATTTCTGCCTGAAAAGCTCCTCTTCCTCCTTGCTCCTAGTCTTTACTTAATTTGCTCTTGGTCTGAGTAACTCAGCTCAAAAATCAGTTTCTTAGAAAGCCTTTGCCTGACACCTCAATGCAGCCCTCCCAACTAGGTCAGATATACTTTTTCTTCAGAGCTCTGACTTTGGTTAAACTTTATATCTGTATATGTCATTGTTTGATGAGCCTGTATCTCTTTCCCTAGATCATGACCCCCATGAGGTCAATGACTTTATGCTTTGTCACCATTGTACCTTCAGTGCGTAGACCACTGTCTAACCCACTGTAGATATTCTGATAAATCTTTGTTTAGTTTGAAGTAAATGAAGATGCTTCACAGCATAATATATGTGTATTCTACAAGCATGAATACCATATTAGTTAGAATAAGCAAGGTTACGCTATAATAACAGCCCTACCCACAAAGCCACATACGTTCACAAATTTCAGAGGCTTAAAACAACAAAGGTTGCTTTCTCACTCATGCTACATTTCTCTTGTGCAGGGGACTCTATTCCATCTCAAGCTTCCTGGGTGGATCAGTGGTAAAAAAAAAAAAAAAAAAAAAAAACCTGCCTGTGCAATGCAGAGATCTTCCCCTCTCTTGGGAATATCCTCTGAAGGAGGAAATGGCAACCCACTCCAGTATTCTTGCCTAGGAAATCTCATGAACAAAGGAGCCTGGTGGCTACAGTCCATGGTCATAAAAGAGCTGGGCACAGCTTAGTGACTAAACAGCAACTGTTCCATCTCATCTGTATTCTGGGGCTCAGGCTGATGGAAGCTACCACTTGGAACATTGTCTATTTTAGTGAGAAGGGGAAGAGAGAGAGGGATTTTTTCACACTAGCAATTAAAAACCCCAGGAAGGGCAGAGACATACTTCATCTCCATGTGCTATCAATTAGCCAGAACTAGTCTCATGGCCCTGCCCGTCTAAAAAGGGGGCAGGGAAATGTAATCCTCTCATGTATTGAGCGGAGAAGGCAATGGCAACCCACTCCAGTACTCTTGCCTGGAAAATCCCATGGGCAGAGGAGCCTGGTGGGCTGCAGTCCATGGGGTCAGAAGAGTTGGACACGACTGAGCGACTTCACTTTCACTTTTCACTTTCATGCATTGGAGAAGGAAATGGCAGCCCACTCCAGTGTTCTTGCCTGGAGAATCCCAGGGACGGCGGAGCCTGGTGGGCTGCCATCTAAGGGGTCGCACAGAGTCAGACACGACCGAAGCGACTTAGCAGCAGCAGCATGTATTGAGAAGAAAGAACCAGATGTGTGAGACCATTAGAAATCTTTTCACTGTTGTGTTAGTATAGAGCTGTGTGTGATTAGAGTTCAAGTTGAATTTGAAGGATTAAAGAAAAAACTCAAGAGGACATAGTAATTGAACTGGGCTGAAGGATGAGATTTGGAGAGTCTGGGTGAGGCAGCATTGCCAATAGAGAAAGCAGCATGAACATAATCAAAGTGTCTGTATAAGTGTGTGTCTAGGTCATGGAGAAGAGTGATCAGCCTTGCTGAAGCAGAGAGTAGGTGTCGGGAAACCGTGGGGAAAGACATTGGAGTGACAGATTTGACCATTAGCACACCCATGCTCCTCTCTCAGTATTTTTGTTCCCCAGAATAAGGAATAATGTAGAAATATGCTCAGAATAAGGAATACACTATGTAGTCTTAGACACATTAATCAACCTTACTTGTCTGTACTTTGTTCATTTCTAAAATTCCAGATTGTCAGCTGCTTCTTTCCCAGACTCTTTTTGGTTGGCATAGCAGCTCAGAAAGAGCTGCCCCTGACTTAATCCGTCTTTTCAGTCGACTGTCAATTCATGAGCAGGTAAACACTAGTGACCCTGCTACTTTCTGAGAAGAGTGTCTTTAATCTTATCTTTAATTGCCACTTCTAGGGACTTAATTGAGTGCAGAGACTCTTAACAATGATCCAAAGTGAAGGATAGTGTCAAATAGTACATTTTATGAAAACCTGGATGCAATTGAAGGACATCATTCAATAAATCTGCCCCCAAGAAACTGGTAATACTCAGTCAATACAATTTGTCCTATTTTCTCCCACCTTACATTTGTTAGGTTTCTTGGCATTGGGAAAGAAAGAGAAAGGGCACATTGTCTCCATTCTACAGATGCTTTTATTCAGATAGCATTTTCCCCAAATATCTGTTTCAGTTCTACTAAACTAAACTGTTTCAAGAAACAGATATTTGGGGAAAAGGATATCTGAATAAAAGCATATGTTAAAAAAAAAATGTTAACCATTAATAGAGTTAGGTTTTGCTTATTAAGCCCTCTGTTCATTGATCCTCAGAGGGAGTATAGTCTATTGACTAAGTATGGTCTCCAGAGCCAGCCTGCCGTGTGGGTGTGTATGTGTGTGTGCTCAGTCATGTCCGACTCTTCGAAAGTCCATGGACTGTACCACAGGTTCCTCTGTCCATGGAGTTTTCCAGGTGAGAATCCTGGAGCCAGTTGCCATTTCCTCCTCCAGGGGATCTTCCTGATCCGTGGATTGAACCCACCTCCTGCGTGTCCTGCATTGGCAGGTGGATTCTTTACTACTGAGCCACCTGGGTGAATGTTATTTAATCATGATGTTGTCATTAAAGATCATGAATGTTATTTAATCATGCTTTTATGACAATTCCACACTGCTTTGGATTAAGTTCTGTCCCCTGAATAATTCCTCTGTTGAAGTCCTAGCCTCCAATGTGACTGTATTTGGAGATAGGTCTTCTAGGAGGTAATTAAGATTAAATGACATCAGAGAGGCAAGGTCCTACTCTGAGAAGATTGGTGGTATTCATTATAAGAGGAAGAGCAAGAAAAAGAAAAGGAGGAAAGGGAGGCTCTTTTTCCTGATGTGCATACACCCAGGAAAGGCCTTGTGGGCACACAGAGAAGGTGGCAGTCTGTAAGCCAGGAAGACTTGTCACCTGAACCCAGCCTTACTGGCACCCTGATCTCACACTTCCAGCCTCCAGAACTGAGAGAAAATGCGTTTTTGCTTAGGTTTAAATCACCTAGTCTATGGTATCTTCTTTTTTAAAAAACTTTTTGAGTATAGCCAGTTAACAGGCTTTCCAAGTGGCTGTAATGATAAACAATTCACCTGCCAATGCAGGAGACATAAGAGATGTGGGTTTGATCCCTGGGATGGGAAGATCCCCTGGAGGAAGGCATGGCAACCCACTCCAGTATTCTTGCCTGGAGAATCCCATGGACAGAGGAGTCTGGTGGGCTGTGGCCCAAAGGGTTGCAAAGAGTCAGACATGACTGAAGCAACTTAGCAGCAGTATAGCTGGTTAACAATGCCGTTTTAGGTGCCCAGCAAAGGGGCTCAGTAATGCATATACACGTATTTATTCTCCCCTAAACGCCCTCCCATACAGGCTGCCACATGACATTTAGCACAGTTCCTTTTGCTGTACAGTAGGTCCTTGTTGGTTAATTTTAAATATAGCAGTGTGTATATTGTCGATCCCAAACTCCCTAACTATCCCTTAGCAGCCTGAGATGACTAATACACTCACCTATTAAATGAGGATAACAATCATGCCTATCTGATAGCATGTTTGTAGTGGATTGAATGTGTGAATATATGCTGAGCTCTTAAATTGGTTCTTGGCCTACAGTAAGTACTTAATAGACCTTAGCTAATACTACCAATATTTTCCTCTCTAATCTCTCATATGATAGTATCACATTTAAGAATTCTACTTTTTCAGTCAGATCTGGGTTGGACTCTCAGCTCTGTCTCCTATAAGCTATATGATCTTGTTCAAGTTATTACTTTCTCCCAGCCTAAGTTTTGTATCTATAAATGGGGCTAATAGCATGTTGCCTGCCTCATAGAGTTGTTGTTAAGATTTGAAAGAGATATGTATGTAAATGTATCTGGCGCACAGTAAGCAGCCTATATGTGCTGTTTACTGTCATTGTTAGAGGCTTACAGAGCTTTCTAGTTTATAGGATCTGAGTAAGAAACTCTCATCTTGAGAAAACTTGGAGGAGCCAATAACAGCACTTTCTCCTGAAACTTGGAACTCTAAAGATATCCTTCCCAGGACCATTCTTCCTTTTATTTTGTCATTGTGAGATATTTGCTTTATGCAATTTTACTTTCATTTAATATACACCTATAATATCCTTCTCTCCATCCTGATGTCAGTGTTATATTACCAATTCGAAAGAGCATGGGCTGTGCGCCTTAAATTCAAATTACTTAAAACAACAGAATTAAAGCATGGGGTGTGACTACTGCTTTTGCAATGAAACTGAAGACGGCAGAGGGAGAATTTTCTCACAGCTATTGAGGGCAAGATTTGAAAACCTGGTTATTATCTCCTAATGTGAATTCCCTTGGAGGAGGGCATGGCAACCCACTCCAGTATTCTTGCCTAGAGAATCCCGTGGACAGAGGAGCCTGGTGAGCTACAGTCCGTGAGGTCATAGAGAGTTGGACATGATTGAAGCAACTTAGCATGCACGAAATGTGATTTAAGGAATCCATAAATATATCGTGGAACATAGTGGTCATGAACATCCTTACGTTGAAGTGTAGACAAAGGAGCATTAGGTACAGTGTGTGTGTGCTCAGTCTGTAGGACTGCCAGGCTCCTCTGTCTCTGGGGTTTTCCAGCAAGAATATTGGAGTGGATTGCCAATTCTTCCTCCAGGGGATCTTCCTGACCCAAGGATCATACCTGTGTCTCTTATGTCTCCTGTACTGGCAGGTGGATTCTCTACTACTGAGCCACCTGGGAAGCCCATAAGGCACAGCACTGCTTCTTAAAGTTTAATGAATGAGTCGCCTGAGGATTATGTTAAAAGGCAAGTTCTGACTCAGGAAGTCTAGGATGGGACCTGGAATTATGAAGCTGCTGGTCCCCATGCCACTCTGAGCAGAAAGGATATAGATGCTCTTAGCATTAGTGACTTTGAAGGCTTTGGGCTATTTTTTGTAATTTTAAAAAATTTTTTTACATTTTTATATTCACTCGAATATACACTGGAAGGAAGAATTGTTCTTAATATGAAAGGGAATTAAAAGTCTGTGTGCTGGAGATTCTAATTGGACACAATGTAACTGCCTCCGTGTCTTTCTCCATATGCTCTGTGTTCCTAAATCATTCACAATGGCTTTGTCATCTACCCCTTTTCCATCAAGTGGGGAAGAAGTGCTACTTGGAATTTATTTCCCAGTGTTTACTTTCCATAACATACTAAATCACCTCACCCTTCCTAAAAAGCTCACCTTGTTTTCTGACCTCTGCAACCTCAAGTTCTTGTTTCTACCTATAAGTCATGTGTGAATTCTGTCCTCTGGCATCTCCTCATCTCTGTTGGTCTCTTCTTGGGAAATCCCATCCATCCACTGACACGAATTCATTTGTTACTTCAGGCCTTTGGAATCATGCTGAATCAATATCTTTTGTCTTAAAGGTTCTTCTAAGTTTTAGTGTTACATACCCAATGGATTTGATATTTATGACCTGTCAGCCTTGGAACTCAACAAGTTGAAAACCAAAGTCTTCATATTTCTTAACCCTGGGCAACCAGCTTAATGACCACTGGGTTATTTTACTCCCTTTATGAAAACTTTCAGTGACTCTCTGTTTACTAGGGAATGAATCTCTATCTCCTTAGTTTGACATTGAAAACCCTCCTTTCTCAAACCTCAACCTCTTTTTCTACTCATATCTTCCAATGCTTATCAATATGTGACTGACTTAAGTTAGTCAACATCCTCCTGTTCCTTGTGTATACATTGGCATTCAGTCTTCATACCGTTTTTGTGCTGAGTTAAATACCCTTCACCGATCTTTGCTTATCCAAATGCTACGTGTCTTTGCAGGCCTATGTGAGATGCTACCTCCTTTCCTACCCTCGATCCCCTCCCTGACAGGAATCCCTCCTCCTCTGCACTGTAACACGTGTCCCCTGCTGTTCAGACAGCAACTGCTATGCTCTGTGTCCCAGATCTGATCAAATGTCTGCCATCTGAAATCCCAATTCCTCCAGCTTTCTGGCATCACTACTTTCTGTAGCAGCTAGGGAACATGACGCAAGCCCCATGCCTTGGAATGACAGGCCCCGACTTCCTTGCTTCCTTTCTAGGCTTATGTTCCTCTGCTACATTTAGAGGAAGCGGGAGTTGTCAACTATCTGTTCCAAGCCAGTTCATCAACAACTCAATTCTCTTTATTTACCCAGCTCCTAGTGGAGTGGGAAATGGCTATCCACTCCAGTATTCTTGCCTGGAAATTTCCATGGACAGAGGAGGCTGGCGGTCTACAGTCCATGGGGTCAGTTGGACATGATTGAGCACATAGACACTCACACACACACACATAGCTCCTAGAGCTGCTTCTAGCTCTTCCTTCAGACTGATTTCCTCCTGTTGGCCACCATCTGGAATGTCTGGACTCCACACCTCCTCTATTATTACCCCAAATACCACTAACAGCAAGTTAAAGCTTTACTGAAAGTTTTGGGATAATGCAAGCTAAGTATAGCACAAAGGAGTCAACTGGAGTATAAATGATGGAATCAGAGCTCCTAGACCTCTGTCAGACATCCCTAACCAAGCCCATCCACAGTCATGGGACCCCCATCTTCAGCCTTTTCCCCTCCCATCTCCTTTCCTAGGGTCATAACTCTCCCATAATCCAGAGTTCAAACCTCTCTTACTTCATGGAGAATGTTTCAGCATTCCTATTGCTTAAAATTTACCTGTTTCTGCTATACATGAGAGTCCCTGGTTCCATACTCAAATAGATTCTTAAGTGTTTTCCTAAACCTGATAGCCGTTCTGTCTCTCGGAGGAATTCTGCTGTCCTGAAATTGTCTTGGGTCTGTCAGATCAAAATAAATTAATTTTTATAACCACAGCACAATGAGATATGCAAAATTAATGACTTATTTTTGGATGTCTCATTTTTTTTTTCTATTTCAGTTGAAAACCATTATATGTTCCTAGGGAAGGAGCATATAGATGCAAGCATTTTATTACATCCCAATATGGGGGGGGGGGGGACAGAGTTCAAATTCTTAATTCACCAGGTTTGAGGTTTGTGACTTTGGTTATGTACTTTTCCTGGAGGACCCTCAGTTTCCTGAGCTATAAAGTGTAATAATATCTGCCTCATATAAATGTGAGGATTTAGGTTATTTCTATAAAAATCATTTAGTTAGAGTCCTGGCACACAGTAGGAGCCCTGCTCTTAGTACAAGTTAAAAATGTTTGTTGAAAGTAAAACGGTTGCTCCAGTGAGGTTTATTAAACTTTCAGTTGGATATAGTGTATATTGCAGGATCCTGAGAGCTATCTGATGCTGGGATTTTCCTGTCTTAGTCTCATCATGTTTACTCTGGAGTCACTTCCATAGAGCTCTAACCTTAATTGAAGAGACAGGAAATCATGAGTTTAAAACTCTCAGTGTTAAGCCTAAACGACACATTAGTTTAGAGACCTAGCAGTAATTATGGAAGTATCTTCTCAAATTGTAATGTTTTCCTCTGCCTTAGTGCTAGCAATCAAAACCACTGAATTAATCTGAGCAGGGTTAGGACTTTGGATCTAAGGAAAATCACTTAAATTTGAGGCATTATGTGTGCAGTACAAGATGTTCCAGCTTCCAGGGCTCTGAATTCTGTTTGAAAGAAATAGTGCAGGGGATCAGAGATCCATCTCCAGACCTCTGAGCCCCGTAAAGTCTGGGCAGGCCTCTGGAAGTCTGATGCTGATCCCAGAAGGAGGGGATTCTCCTAGTTTGCTGAAGGGTTAGCTACTCTCTGGGGATAAGGGATGCGGAGTGGAGATCGGGATGTGGAAATTTCCATTATTCCCTGAAATTGCACAAAACCCACTGCAAGTGGTGTTCACTAAAAGTTTCCCAATTTTGTTGGCTAATCTCCCTAGCTGAAATGCTTTTTCATGCATGTTTGAAATTTCTCCGTGTCTTTTAAAGTACAGCAAAGAAGCAACTCGTTGCTTGTGGTTTTTCCAAATTCCCCCAAGTTGGAGTAAATCACTGTTTCCTCCCCTTGTATATTCCTAGAGCATAAAGGAAAAGTACTTAACAGAATCTTTGGTTAATGATAATGGTGGAGGGTCAGAATTGTTCTTTCAAGTTCAAACTTGAAAGTCAAATTTCCATTTACCAGCTGTTATACCCTGGGCAGCTTATTTAACCCCACTCTGTATTGGTTTTTTCAGTTTTGTTTTTCATTAACTACTGAAACATTAGGCAGAAAGCTTTTTGATAGCAGTGATCATATTTATATGATCATGAAAGACATAAGGGTTCTGTTTTTAATATCTGATTTACCTGAATGTGAATGGTTTCTAAGAGTAAAGTAGCTTACAATGGTATAATTTAGAATGTGTGGCAAGATCAGGAAAGTACATAAACCAAATTATTCAACATGCCTTTGTAACTCTTAATTATTTTTTATATAACAAAATAAAGCTTGATTTTTTAAAAAACATGGAAGTGATCATAAGCATAATTTAAACTTAATACTTGTCATATATAAAACTTTCCTTGCGCAGACATATGAGGTGGCAAAATAGGAAAAGTAAGTAAATATTTTACAGAATTCTCTCTTATTGAAAAGTATTACAGAAATTAAAATTCATATTTCCCTAAGGATGTTTTATTTGTGAATGGAAAAATAAATATGGAACATTTCACCTCAATGAACTTTTGTTTCTCCTCTGAAAATTTAAAAAAAGAGGGAACAAGAATCTTTGAAATATTAGAAATCTGTCACATTTGTTATGGCAAACGCTGTGATCCTGAATAAAGCTTTTCTCTTTTGTTTCTCCTGTTTGGAACCAAAAACTGCCAGTACTTTAACACATAAATACAAGTTCATTTAGCCATAATTGTGCACAATATTGTTCAAAACAATCATTTCTTTCAATGACTCCCAAGTAAAATTTCTGGTTCTCCTTCTGAGTATGGTACCACCAGCACCCTCTCCTTAAGGTACGTCCACTCCACCTGGTTTTCCACGCCTTTCTCAACAGAGGTAATGTTGGAAGAGTTCAGACTTCAACATAAGATTGATTCCATATTAGTTTTCCAAGGCTGCCATGGCAAATTATCACAACACAGATAGTTTTAAACAACAGAAATTTATTCTCTGACAGTTCCGGAGACCAGAAGTCTAAACCCATGGGTGTCAGCAAGACTCATTTCTCCTGGAGGCTTTAGGGAAGTTTCCATTTATTGCCTCTCTTCTAGCTTCTGGTGGCTCCAGGTGTTGCTTGGCTTGTGGAAACATAACTGACATCTCTGTAGTCATACGGGCTTCTTCTCTGAGTATTTCTCCTCTTCTCTTCTAAGAACACATCATTGGATTTAGGGACCACCCTAATCCAGGATGATATCTCAAGGTCTTTAATCTAATTGCAACTGCAAAGATCCTTTTTTCAAATAAACTCACATTCATAGGTTCCAGTTGGATGTATCTTTCATGGACTCACTACAGGTTTGTTTGGACTAAGGCTATGTTCTGATCAAAGATGTACCAACCACAAAGACTGTATTTGCATGAAGTCAACATTTCTTCTGCCCTATTTGACTGCATTGCTCAAGCTTACACTATACTTCCAAAGAGATATTTAATAGCTAGAGGTTTCTTACTCACTGACCTTGAATAGAAGCGCTTTCCTAAGGGAAGGGGTATACAGTCCTTTCCTGGCCTTTTCTGTAAGGTAGGCTTAGCTGTGTAATAATTTGCCTAGAGCCAGTTCCATTGATTGTCCATCAGGATGTTACAGAAGTTGTCTCTGAATATGATAGGAATAAATATGTATATGATAAAGCATTTCATAGACAAATGCAGTTGCATGTTTTTAACCAAGTGCCCATGTGCTTGCCTAAATATTTTTTCACATTTTGGACACTTAACATATTGGGGAAAATAATATTAATGAGGATGTAACATCTAATTTTTAAGATTCTGTGGGGCAGGGACCAATTTTGAAGAAAATATTATAGGTACAACATCCTTAAACCGTTAACAAGATTTTTATTGGAGACTGTTTTTTGTTTTTTTGAAAAGTTAATCAAAATGGAATGGGTATGAAGATGGTGTGTTTGAGATACAAAAGAATTGACCTATAATTTTTTTCTAAAGGTAGGACTAAATGGGCATAGATGGGGCTCCTTCTCTCTAGATAGGAAAGGGTATACATGAGATTCCTCAAGGATTGCTAAGACCAATATTATAATTTTTCTGAGGACTGGGGAGGTACAGTAAAAATGTCTAAACTTTTTCAAGATTTTCCTTTTTTTAGACTGCATTAAGCAAAACTGATATGAGTGTGAGTTTTTAAAGGAGATAGTAAGAGTTTTTAAAGGAGATTAATTTTCACATGAATGCATATGAAATTAGTGCATTTCCAGATTGTAAAAGATAAATACAAACACACATTCAAAGAGAGAGTCTATCTTTTCATGACCCAGAAAATATTCTTTATTTGAACTCTTTATTCCTGGAAATGTTAATGTCCACTAAATTTTTTTACTTTCAGTTTAGTTCAGTCACTCAGTCATGTTTGACTCTTTGCGACCCTATGGACTGCAGCATGACAGGCTTACCTGTCCATCACCAACTCCTGGAGCTTGCTCAAACTCATGTCCATTGAGTTGGTGATGCCATCCAACCATCTCATCCTCTGTCATCCTCCTCTCCTCCCACCTTCAATCTTGCCCAGCATCAGGGTCTTTTCCAATGAGTCAGTTCTTCACATCAGGTGGCCAAAGTATTGGAGCTTCAGCTTCAGCATCAGTCCTTCCAATGAATATTCAGGACTGATTTCCTTTAGGATGAAGTGGTTGGATCTCCTTGCAATCCAAGGGACTCTCGAGAGTCTTCTCCAACACCACAGTTCAAAAGTATCAATTCTTTGGCACTCAGCTTTCTTCACAGTCCAACTCTCACATCCATACATGACTACTGGAAAAACCATAACTTTGACTAGACAGATCTTTGTTGGCAAAGTAATGTCTCTCTTTTTTTATATGCTGTCTAGGTTGATCATAACTTTTCTTTCAAGGAGCAAGCGTCTTTTAATTTCATGGCTGCAGTCAGCATCTTCAGTGATTTGGGAGCCCCCCAAAATATAGTCTGTCACTGTTTCCATTGTTTCCCCATCTATTTGACATGAAGTAATTGGACTGGATTCCATGATCTTAGTTTTCTGAATGTTGAGTTTTACACCAATTTTTTCACTCTCCTCTTTCACTTTCCTCAGAGGCTCTTTAGTGCCTCTCTGCTTTCTGCCATTAGGGTGGTGTCCTCTGCATATCTGAGGTTATTGATATTTCTCCCAGCTATCTTGATTCCAGCCTGTGCTTCATCCAGCCTGGCATTTTGCATGATGTACTCTGCATATAAGTTAAATAAGCAGGGTGACAATATACAGCCTTGACATACTCCTTTCCCGATTTGGAACCAGTCTGTTTTTCCATGTCCAGTTCTAACTGTTGCTTCTTGACCTGCATACAGATTTCTCTGTGATCCACACAGTCATAGGCTTTGGCGTAGTCAATAAAGCAGAAGTAAATGTTTTTCTGGAACTCTCTTGCTTTTTTGGTGATCCAACATACGTTAGCAATTTGATCTCTGGTTCCTCTGCCTTTTCTAAATCTAGCTTGAACATCTGGAAGTTAACAGTTCACATACTGTTGAAGCCTGGCTTGGAGAATTTTGAGCATTACTTTGCTAGTTTGTGTGATGATTGCAATTGTGCAGTAGTTTCAACATTCTTTAGTATTGCCTTTCTTTGGGACTGGAATGAAAACAGACCTTTTCCAGTCCTGTGGCCACTGCTGAGTTTTCCAAATTTGCTGGCATATTGAGTGCAGCACTTTAACAGCATCATCTTTCAGGATTTGAAATAGCTCAAATGGAATTCCATCACCTCCACTAGCTTTGTTCGTAGTGATGTTTCATAAGGCCCACTTGATATTTTTGCTTTATTCTGCTTCAATTTGGAGATGGCAGTTGTAAAAATGAGCAAGGATATTTGATTTAATGAAAAAGTGAAAGTCGCTCAGTCATGTCTGACTCTTTGTGAATTCCATGGACTACAGTCCACAGACTGTAGTCCATGGAATTCTCCAAGTCAGAATACTGGAGTGGGTAGCTTTTCCCTTCTCCAGGGCATCTTCCCAACCCTGAGATCAAACCGAGGTTTCCCGCATTGTAGGCAGTACAATGAAAGATGTAGCATTTTAATGTCCAGACCTTCGGGGTGTCAAATTTTATAATAAAATAAAAAGACACAAGCAGTTCCAGGAGTAGGGTCGGAGATTTGTGGTCTGGTATCAATTTTATATTTGTTCTATTTCATCCTTTTGCAGGACAAAATAAAGTCCCAAGGGGGTAGGAAAGGTAATTAACAAACTTCTTCCATTATTCCCACTCTTTATCCCTCCCTACTATTTAAAAACTGAAAAGTTGTGAAATTCTATCTTCATCAGATCGTGCTTGCATTCTAAGTCACTTCAGTCCTGTCTGACCCTTTCCAACCCCATGAACTGTAGCCCACCAGACTCCACTTGTCCATGGGATTCTCCCAGCGAAAATACCAGAATGGGTTGCCATGCCCTCCTCTCGGGAATCTTCCTGACCCAGGGAACAAACTTGCATCTCTTATGTCTCCTTCATTGGCAAGCTGATTCTTTACCACTAGTGCCACCTGGGAAACCCTTCCATCAGATCCTGTATATCCAAATAACTGTCCTTGAAGGAGAATTTCATGTGAGTCTTTCACTTTTAATATCTAGTCTTGGTGCTTATTTGCTAAGTCCCCTGGGTAGACTTCTGGATCCACGTCAGCTCAGGAAAAGTGGTACTGAGCCCTCCAAATGTTTACTTTGGTCAAATTGCATATTCACGCAGTCATATTCACTTACACGCTGCTCTCACCATATAGCTCTACAGCTTTGTCACCCAATTCAAGTCTGCTGAGCATTATTCAGCCTGAAAATTTACTTTTATACCAAGCACATAAACAAAATGAAATACAGTTTAAGAAATCAGCTCATAACATTTACAATTAAATTCATTAATCAAGGCAGTTTATGGAAATGCCATGTGGAAACTGTAAACTTCATAAATATTCAAGTGCTGAACAACTAGACAATCACATTTCTTAGTAATAAATGCTCCGTCTTTGTGGCTTTATTTCAGTGTTAGAGATGTGGAACATTCCCATCCACCAGCTTGCATTCTTATTTTGAAACATTTTAAACCATGCACATCATCATGGAAAAAAAAAAAGCCCTTTGTTTTGGTGACATTCCTATCCCCATATGTTCTCCATTTATCTTCCTCTCTAGATTTACATGCTTTGAGACTAATTAGCACCTGCACCTGATTCCAAGACTTCTAGGTAATAAATATGGACAATATACTTTGTTGATATTCTCACTCATATGTGTCTTCTCGAAGTATGAGAATTTATGTGTACTTTCTTTTGGTATGTACAAATCTAACTACACTACTAGCTTCATAGTATATACTACAATGTACTTTGGTTGCCCGTTTACATTCTATTGGGGCTTCCCAGGCAGTGCTTATGGTAAAGAACCTGCCTCCCGACGCAGGAGACATAAGAAATGTGGGTTCCATCCCTGGGTTGGGAAGATACCTTGGAGAACGAAAGGGTGACCCACTCCAGTATTCTTGCCTGGAAAATTCCTTGGACAGAGGAGCCCAGCAGGCTATAGTCCATGGGGTTGCAGAGAGCTGGACACAACTGCACGCACATCTAGTTACATTCTACTACATTGGCCAAATGTAATTTGAATTTCATTGGCCAAATGCAAGATGGTATTTACCACATTCGGATTTTATATTGATGAATTAGTTTCACCTTCTAGGTTTGGGAATGGAGAGAAGAGAAGCTCAAGGAAGTCCAGGTAGTCATGAGAAGTTTTGCATCTGAGGAAACATTTAAGCTAGATCTTGAAGGATGCTTAAGAGATCAAAAAGAGAAAGAAAATAGACAGAGAAAAGGTTGAGTAGGAGTGAAAGGAAAAAACTTGTTATGAAGTAAAGGCAGAATATGGAAGGGAGGATAATTTTAGGCATGGAGAACTACAGCTCAAATGTTTTCACATGCAGAAGTGTCATACTAGCAAAATTCACTCCTTCAATTTCAAGTGTTAGCAACTATACGTAAACTGAACCCTCCTTCTTGCTGCTGTCATGCCTCAATTATGGCAGTTGCCTATGTATTTTCTAATAGCTGAAAATCTGTTTTCCACCTGGACAATTGAAGGTCGAGTCCATGATTTTTCACACTCCTCTCTGGAGGATGACCTGCTGTCTATCATTCCTCTCCTGAAGGCCAGCCTCTCTGGTTTTGAAAACTTCCAATGACTTCTTGCTTCACCAGACAGCCTTATCCACTGTTAAAGGACACTAATAGTTATGCAATATTTCTTTATGTCCCATTCTTCTGCCTCTTGGTAATGTGGACTGTAGGTTGCTAATGCTTCGTTAGAGTAACAGTAGGTCTCTCAATTCCAACTGCTCATTAAGTCCAAGGAATACATAAAGGAGAAACAATGATTCCTATTCCTGATAATTTCCTTCTTCAATATGTCCATCCTTAATTTCTTCATCCTTTCCTTATTTTCTACTCCTTCTTCCCAGACTTCCTCTTTATTCATCCATCAAGTATTCATACAACAAACAAGCTTTCAGAGCCAGTAAACACCCAACACAAGTACATATGGTTTTTATTATTCATGCAAATTTGGGTTTTGATATCTGGGCTTTCCATAGTTTTCCGATATTAAAGAATAAATTAGAAATAATCATGGTAGTCCAGATACAATCTGACCAACACAGAGTACAGTGAATTGCCATTTCCCCACTGAGTGTTCTTTTCCTTGAATGCCATCCAAGATGGCTTAACTATACAGTTGCAGCATACTGCAGCTTATATAAGTTAGTGTCAAGATTTCTTTTTTCTCATAAAAACTGCTTAAAGCCAGATCTTTTTCTTATTATAACTTTTATTCTTCTTTTAACTAAATGTAGAACTTTACAAGTATACATGTTGAATTTCTTTTTTTTTTTTTAATTTTTTTATTAGTTGGAGGCTAATTACTTCACAACATTTCAGTGGTTTTTGTCATACATTGATATGAATCAGCCATAGAGTTACACGTATTCCCCATCCCGATCCCCCCTCCCACCTCCCTCTCCACCCGATTCCTCTGGGTCTTCCCAGTGTACCAGGCCCGAGCACTTGTCTCATGCATCCCACCTGGGCTGGTGATCTGTTTCACCATAGATAGTATACATGCTGTTCTTTTGAAACATCCCACCCTCACCTTCTCCCACAGAGTTCAAAAGTCTGTTCTGTATTTCTGTGTCTCTTTTTCTGTTTTGCATATAGGGTTATCGTTACCATCTTTCTAAATTCCATATATATGTGTTAGTATGCTGTAACGTTCTTTATCTTTCTGGCTTACTTCACTCTGTATAAGGGGCTCCAGTTTCATCCATCTCATTAGGACTGTTTCAAATGAATTCTTTTTGACGGCTGAGTAATATTCCATGGTGTATATGTACCACAGCTTCCTTATCCATTCATCTGCTGATGGGCATCTAGGTTGCTTCCATGTCCTGGCTATTATAAACAGTGCTGCGATGAACATTGGGGTGCACGTGTCTCTTTCAGATCTGGTTTCCTCAGTGTGTATGCCCAGAAGTGGTATTGCTGGGTCATATGGCAGTTCTATTTCCAGTTTTTTAAGGAATCTCCACACTGTTTTCCATAGTGGCTGTACTAGTTTGCATTCCCACCAACAGTGTAAGAGGGTTCCCTTTTCTCCACAGCCTCTCCAGCATTTATTGCTTGTAGACTTTTGGATAGCAGCCATCCTGACTGGTGTGTAATGGTACCTCATTGTGGTTTTGATTTGCATTTCTCTAATAATGAGTGATGTTGAGCACCTTTTCATGTGTTTGTTAGCCATCTGTATGTCTTCTTTGGAGAAATGTCTGTTTAGTTCTCTGGCCCATTTTTTGATTGGGTCATTTATTTTTCTGGAATTGAGCTGCAGGAGTTGCTTGTATATTTTTGAGATTAATCCTTTGTCTGTTTCTTCATTTGCTATTATTTTCTCCCAATCTGACGGCTGTCTTTTCACCTTACTTATAGTTTCCTTTGTAGTGCAAAAGCTTTTAAGTTTCATTAGATCCCATTTGTTTAGTTTTGCTTTTATTTCCAATATTCTGGGAGGTGGGTCATTGAGGATCTTGCTGTGATTTATGTTGGAGAGTGTTTTGCCTATGTTCTCCTCTAGGAGTTTTATAGTTTCTGGTCTTACATTTAGATCTTTAATCCATTTTGAGTTTATTTTTGTGTATGGTGTTAGAAAGTGTTCTAGTTTCATTCTTTTGCAAGTGGTTGACCAGTTTTCCCAGCACCACTTGTTAAAGAGGTTGTCTTTTTTCCATTGTATATCCTTGCCTCCTTTGTCAAAGATAAGGTGTCCATAGGTTCGTGGATTTATCTCTGGGCTTTCTATTCTGTTCCATTGGTCTATATTTCTGTCTTTGTGCCAGTACCATACTGTCTTGATGACTGTGGCTTTGTAGTAGAGTCTGAAGTCAGGCAGGTTGATTCCTCCAGTTCCATTCTTCTTTGTCAAGATTACTTTGGCTATTCGAGGTTTTTTGTATTTCCATACAAATTGTGAAATTATTTGTTCTAGTTCTGTGAAAAATACCATTGGTAGCTTGATAGGGATTGCATTGAATCTATAGATTGCTTTGGGTAGAATAGCCATTTTGACAATATTGATTCTTCCAATCCATGAACACGGTATGTTTCTCCATCTGTTTGTGTCCTCTTTGATTTCTTTCATCAGTGTTTTATAGTTTTCTATGTATAGGTCTTTTGTTTCTTTAGGTAGATATACTCCTAAGTATTTTATTCTTTTTGTTGCAGTGGTGAATGGTATTGTGTTCTTAATTTCTCTTTCTGTTTTTTCATTGTTAGTATATAGGAATGCAAGGGATTTCTGTGTGTTAATTTTATATCCTGCAACTTTACTATATTCATTGATTAGTTCTAGTAATTTTTTGGTAGAGTCTTTAGGGTTTTCTATGTAGAGGATCATGTCATCTGCAAACAGTGAGAGTTTCACTTCTTCTTTTCCTATCTGGATTCCTTTTACTTCTTTTTCTGCTCTGATTGCTGTGGCCAAAACTTCCAACACTATGTTGAACAGTAGTGGTGAGAGTGGGCACCCTTGTCTTGTTCCTGATTTCAGGGGAAATGCTTTCAATTTTTCACCATTGAGGGTGATGCTTGCTGTGGGTTTGTCATATATAGCTTTTATTATGTTGAGGTATGTTCCTTCTATTCCTGCTTTTTGGAGAGTTTTAATCATAAATGAGTGTTGAATTTTGTCAAAGGCTTTTTCTGCATCTATTGAGATAATCATATGGTTTTTATCTTTCAATTTGTTAATGTGGTGTATTACATTGATTGATTTGCGGATATTGAAGAATCCTTGCATTCCTGGGATAAAGCCCACTTGGTCATGGTGTATGATTTTTTTAATATGTTGTTGGATTCTGTTTGCTAGAATTTTGTTAAGGATTTTTGCATCTATGTTCATCAGTGATATTGGCCTGTAGTTTTCCTTTTTTGTGGCATTTTTGTCAGGTTTTGGAATTAGGGTGATGGTGGCCTCATAGAATGAGTTTGGAAGTTTACCTTCTTCTGCAATTTTCTGGAAGAGTTTGAGTAAGGTAGGTGTTAGCTCTTCTCTAAATTTTTGGTAGAATTCAGCTGTGAAGCCATCTGGTCCTGGGCTTTTGTTTGCTGGAAGATTTTTGATTACAGTTTCGATTTCCTTGCCTGTGATGGGTCTGTTAAGATCTTCTATTTCTTCCTGGTTCAGTTTTGGAAAGTTATACTTTTCTAAGAATTTGTCCATTTCATCCAAGTTGTCCATTTTATTGGCATAGAGCTGCTGGTAGTAGTCTCTTATGATCCTTTGTATTTCAGTGTTGTCTGTTGTGATCTCTCCATTTTCATTTCTAATTTTGTTAATTTGGTTCTTCTCTCTTTGTTTCTTAATGAGTCTTGCTAATGGTTTGTCAATTTTGTTTATTTTTTCAAAAAACCAGCTTTTAGCTTTGTTGATTTTTGCTATGGTCTCTTTAGTTTCTATTGCATTTATTTCTGCCTTAATTTTAAAGATTTCTTTCCTTCTGCTAACCCTGGGGTTCTTCATTTCTTCCTTCTCTAATTGCTTTAGGTGTAGAGTTAGGTTATTTATTTGGCTTTTTTCTTGTTTCTTGATGTAAGCCTGTAATGCTATGAACCTTCCCCTTAGCACTGCTTTTACAGTGTCCCATAGGTTTTGGGTTGTTGTGTTTTCATTTTCATTCATTTCTATACATATTTTGATTTCTTTTTCGATTTCTTCTATGATTTGTTGGTTATTCAGAAGCGTGTTATTTAGCCTCCAGGTGTTTGAATTTTTAACAATTTTTTGCCTGTAATTGAGATCTAATCTTACTGCACTGTGGTCAGAAAAGATGACTGGAATGATTTCAATTTTTTTGAATTTTCCAAGACTAGATTTATGGCCCAGGATGTGATCTATTCTGGAGAAGGTTCCGTGTGCACTTGAGAAAAAGGTGAAGTTGATTGTTTTGGGGTGAAATGTCCTATAGATATCAATTAGGTCTAGCTGGTCCATTGTGTCGTTTAAAGTTTGTGTTTCCTTGTTAATTTTCTGTTTAGTTGATCTATCCATAGTTGTGAGTGGGGTATTAAAGTCTCCCACTATTATTGTGTTACTATTAATTTCCTCTTTCATACTCGTTAGCGTTTGCCGTACATATTGCGGTGCTCCTATGTTGGGTGCATATATATTTATAATTGTTATATCTTCTTCTTTGATTGATCCTTTGATCATTATGTAGTGTCCTTCTTTGTCTCTTTTCACAGCTTTTATTTGAAAGTCTATTTTATCTGATATGAGTATTGCGACTCCTGCTTTCTTTTGGTCTCCATTTGCATGAAATATTTTTTTCCAGCCCTTCACTTTTAGTCCGTATGTGTCTCTTGTTTTGAGGTGGGTCTCTTGTAGACAGCATATATGGGGGTCTTGTTTTTGTATCCATTCAGCCAATCTTTGTCTTTTGGTTGGGGCATTCAACCCATTTACATTTAAGGTAATTATTGATAGGTGTGGTCCCGTTGCCATTTACTTTGTTGTTTTGGGTTCACGTTTATACAACCTTTCTGCATTTCCTGTCTAGAGAAGATCCTTTAGCATTTGTTGAAGAGCTGGTTTGGTGGTGCTGAATTCTCTCAGCTTTTGCTTATCTGTAAAGCTTTTGAGTTCTCCTTCATATCTAAATGAGATCCTTGCTGGATACAGTAATCTAGGTTGTAGGTTATTCTCTTTCATTACTTTCAGGACGTCCTGCCAGTCCCTTCTGGCCTGGAGGATTTCTATTGATAGGTCAGCTGTTATCCTTATGGGAATCCCTTTGTGTGTTATTTGTTGTTTCTCCCTTGCTGCTTTTAATATTTGTTCTTTGTGTTTGATCTTTGTTAGTTTGATTAATATGTGTCTTGGGGTGTTTCGCCTTGGGTTTATCCTGTTTGGGACTCTCTGGGTTTCTTGGACTTGAGTGGCTATTTCCTTCCCCATTTTAGGGAAGTTTTCAGCTATTATCTCCTCGAGTATTTTCTCATGGCCTTTCTTTTTGTCTTCTTCTTCTGGAACTCCTATGATTCGAATGTTGGGGCGTTTCACATTGTCCCAGAGGTCCCTGAGGTTGTCCTCATTTCTTTTGATCCTTTTTTCTTTTTTCCTCTCTGCTTCATTTATTTCCACCATTTTATCTTCTACCTCACTTATCCTACCTTCTGCCTCCGTTATTCTACGCTTGGTTCCCTCCAAAGTGTTTTTGATCTCATTCATTGCATTGTTCATTTTTAATTGACTCTTTTTTATTTCTTCTAGGTCTTTATTAAACAATTCTTGTATCTTTTCAATCTTTGTCTCAAGGCTATTTATCTGTAACTCCATTTTGTTTTCAAGATTTTGGATCATTTTTATTATCAATATTCTAAATTCTTTTTCAGGTAGATTCCCTATCTCCTCCTCTTTTGTTTGACTTGGTGGGCATTTTTCATGTTCCTTTACCTGTTGGGTATTTCTTTGCCTTTTCATCTTGTTTAGATTGCTGTGTCTGGAGTGGACTTTCTGTATTCTGGAGGTCTGTGGTTCCTTTTTATTGTGGAGGATTTACCCAGTGGGTGGGGTTAGACGATTGGCTTGTCAAGGTTTCCCGGTTAGGGAAGCTTGTGTCAGTGTACTGGTGCGTGGAACTTGATTTCTTCTTTTTGGAGAGCAATGGAGTGCCCAGTAATGAGTTTTGAGATGGGTCTATGTGTTAGGTGTGACCTTGGGCAGCCTGTATGATGACATTCGGGGCTATGTTCCTGTGTTGCTGGAGAATTTGCGTGGTATGTCTTGCTCTAAAACTTATTGGCTCTTGGGTGGTGCTTGGTTTCAGTGTAGGTATGGAGGCTTTTGGACGGTCACTTATTACTTAAAGTTCCATGTAGTCAGGAGTTTTCTGGTGTTCTCAGGTTTTGGGCTTAAGTTTCCTGCCTCTGGATTTCAGTTTTATTCTTCCTGTAGTCTCAGGACTTCTCCAACTATACAGCACTGATAATAAAACTTCTTGGTTAATGGCGAAAAGATTCTCCCCCGTTAGGGACACCCAGAGAGGTTCACAGAGTTACATGAACAGGAGAAAAGGGAGGAGGGAGATAGAGATGAGCGTGAGGAGAAAAAGGGGGACTCAAGAGGAGAGAGACAGATCTACGCAGCTGTCTGTTCCCAGAGTGTTCTCCGTATCTCAGACACCTACAAGGATTCACAGAATTGGATTGGGAAGAGAAGCGGAAAGGAGGAAATAGGGGTGTTCTGAGGTAGAAAACAGAGAGTCAAGATTGGGAGAGAATAATCTTCGGTTTAAAGATAGGGCTTCTCTTTTTTTTTTTTTTGTAAGGTTATAGTGTAGTGAAAATGAAAATGAAGAGTAGTAGAGGAGTACTAGAGGACTTTAAAAGAAATAAGAGAAAAAGAAAAATAGAAAATAAAAGAGAAAACGGAAAGGAAAAAAAAAGAAGAAAAAAGAAAAAAAAAGAAAGAAAGAAAAAAAATATTTTTTTTCCCCTAATTAAAAAAATCGTAAAAATCTATGAAAATGAAAGTTAAGGAGTAATGGGGGAGTAATAGGGAATTTTAAAGGAAAATAAAAGAGAAAAAATAAAAAAGAAATAATATAAAAAGAAAAAAAAAAATTTTTTTTTTTCCCTTACTTAGAAAAAAAAAAAGTAAAAATATATCTAGGAGTTTCTCTGGAGCTGTTGCGGTCAGTGTGGGTTCAGCTCAGTTTCAGATAGCTCCTCGTTCCAGCTTACACTTCTCGATATCTACAGGGCCCTTCCGGTGAAGTCGGTGTTTTCTACAGGGATTTTAATCTGTTGCACCAGTCCCTTCTGAAGCGGTTCCCTTTGTTTATTTGGCTTCTGTTTGCCGGTCTCTTCAGAGCCTCATTTCCGCCCTGACACAGGCGGGCGGAGGTGGACTCTTATTCAGTTAGCTAGTTCCCCTTGCGCTGCTGGGAGGGGCTGACGCTGCGGGGAGGGGCTGGCCCTGCGGGGGCGGGCTGGCGCTGTCGGGGGGCGGGGGGGGGGCGCTGACGCTGCTTTCTCCGTCTGCGCTGCTCAGGCTCCCGGCTGTTCTATATGGAGCGCGCCCCGCGCTGCGCTAGGTTCCAGCCCTCGGGTGTTACACAAAAGCGCGGAAGGAAAAGCTGCGCCTGCTCTCTGTGCCTTCCCCGTCAGAGCGGTGCAGGCAGCGAGGGGCTTGGTGGGCGCACTATCCCCAGGTGTGGCGCGCCCCCTCCCTTCCGCGGACCCAGTCTCAGTTTCCGCTGGCGCCAGTCGGGTGCTCGCGCCTTCCGCCCTCTGCGTCCCCAGCCCCAGTCCCCGCCCGCGCCGGTCGGGTGCCTGCGCCCTGTGTCTCACCGCGACCCTCCCCTCCCCCCTGCCTCCTGCCTCCGGCGGGGCTGGGCCGGTCCGCAGCCTGCGACCTCTTCTCGGGACTTTCCCCGTCCCTTTGTTCTGCGAACTGCCGGCAGTGTGTTCCGGCCGGTCAATTTTCTCTCTCTCCTTTGGTCTCCCACAGTTCAAGTTGGCACCTCACAGAAGCTCCCCCCGATTGTCCTCAGGGCACTCAGGCCTGGACCCTAGCCCAAGCAAGGCCGCCTAAGACTCCCTTCCCGGGACGGGTCTCCGTCCTTAGCTCTTTTGTCTCACTTTTTATCTTTTATATTTTGTCCTACCTCCTTTCGAAGACAATGGTCTGCTTTTCTGGGCGCCTGATGACCTCAGCTAGCGATCAGAAGTTGTTTTGTGAAGTTTGCTCTGCATTCAGTTATTCTTTTGATGAATTTGTAGGAGAGAAACTGGTCTCCCCGTCCTACTCCTCCGCCATCTTGGCTCCTCCCCCTACATGTTGAATTTCAAAGCTTTGATTCTTTTAAAATTTCAAAATAGTTTTTAATCTATAATATATTTTGTTTTCTTACAAAATTGGTAAACCTGCTTTCCTAATCACCACTCAGAGTCATTGATAAAAACAAATAATTGAAATTCTGGACTTTATTTGAATTGTGTTTCCAAGTTAATCCCAACTACGTAGCAATACTCTCTGAATACAGTGTGTTCAGCCAGCAACCAACAATTAATTCACTCAACAGCACAGTCATCCCACTTCACATTTCACAAGTTCTCCATAAGGATATCATGGAAGACTGTCAGGATCATGCTGAAATCAATACCTCTTAAAGCTTCCTTGGAGCTAAAACTGTATCAAAAAAGAAATTGAGGTTAGCTGACCATGACTTATTCTGAGTGTTATCTATAGTGTTTTATTTTTTTAAATATTGTCAGTGAGATGGTTAAAAATGTACAGCCGCTATGGAGAACAGTGTGGAGATTTCTTAAAAAACTGGAATTAGAACTGCCATATGACCCAGCAATCCCACTTCTGGGCATACACACTGAGGAAACCAGATCTGAAAGAGACATGTGCACCCCAATGTTCATCACAGCACTGTTTACAATAGCCAGGACATGGAAGCACCTAGATGCCCATCAGCAGATGAATGGATAAGGAAGCTGTGGTACATATACACCATGGAATATTACTCAGCCATTAAAAAGAATTCATTTGAATCAGTTCTAATGAGATGGATGAAAGTGGAGCCCATTATACAGAGTGAAGTAAGCCAGAAAGATAAAGACCTATAACAGTATTCTAACGCATATATATGGAGTTTAGAAAGATGGTAACGATAACCCTATATGCAAAACAGAAAAAGAGACACAGATGTACAGAACAGAATTTTGGACTCTGTGGGAGAAGGCAAGGGTGGGATGTTTCGAGAGAACAGCATCGAAACATGTATATTATCTAGGATGAAACAGATCACCAGCCCAGGCTGGATGCATGAGACAAGTGCTCGGGCCTGGTGCACTGGGAAGACCCAGAGGAATCAGGTGGAGAGGGAGGTGGGGGAGGGATCAGGATGGGGAATACATGTAAATCCATGGCTGATTCATGTCAATGTATGACAAGAACCACTTCAATATTATAAAGTAATTAGCCTCCAACTAATAAAAATAAATGAAAAAAATAATAATCTATGTTTTTTCTCCTAAGAATCAATATCATATATTTAAGAGTGTAGTTTCCATAGCTACCCAGTTTCTTTTTGTTGAAATTCACAAATTCATAACTTCAACTTTAATAAGACTGAATACTGTTCTTAATATTATATGCCTGCTGCCAAGTCACTTCAGTCATGTCCGACTCTGTGCGACCCCATAGACGGCAGCCCACCAGGCTCCCCCGTCCCTGGGGTTCTCCAGGCAAGAACACTGGAGTGGGTTGCCATTTCCTTCTCCAATGCATGAAAGTGAAAAGGGAAAGTGAAGCCGCTCAGTCATGTCCAACTCTTAGCGACCCCATGGACTGCAGCCTACCAAGCTCCTCCGTCCAAGGGATTTTCCAGGCAAGAGTACTGGAGTGGGTTGCCATTGCCTTCTCCAATTATATGATTACATAATCAGTATTATCTTTTTCCTTGAAACTTCATGTGTTTGAAAAAAAAAATGCATTCTGTACCCAAATTATTTTGAACATGGGACAATATTTGGAGGTTTTTTTTTTAAACATGAAATGATGTCTGTAATTTATAAAGAAGATAATATGTTTGGACTGTGGCTTTGTGAACGTTTTCTGTAAGAGAAAGCATGTTAAATGTTTGAAGTTGTTATCATTAATAGACAAAAAATCACTAAAAATTAGAAAAGAATCTCAACTTAAACTTTGCTATTGATGTTATTAATCATTTCTCAATAGTGTATATTTCAGTGATTTCCTATCAAAACAGTCCAAAACAGATGCTACTGAGAGCTCACAGTAATGTACATTCTATGTATTTTTTATAATTGGAAAAAAAGTGCTTACAAATTCAGAAAGTGCAATTTTGTGGAACTTAGTATAACTTAATGTCCTTGAGTGCTTGAATTTTTATTAATATTGGTATCTTGTTCATGAAATAGAATATCCCTTTTTTGAAAGATAAAAGTAAGCTCTTATTAAAATCTCAGTTTTGATATTTCTGTCAAACATCTGGCAAAATGCTTTAAGGAGGATTATTCGAAAGTCTGGCTAGACAAAATTTAAATGCCCTTTATATTTTCTATGTGATCTCTGCAAGTTCTTATATTTTCTCCAGTCTCTTTTAGGAAATCAGTCTTGTCCACTGCCATTATATTTTCCTCTTTAGTCTTGTTTTAGCTCATTTTTGTTTTTCTTGTTTTAAGATTTCCAGTATAGCTTTGATGCCATTCTCTAAAGATCAATGTTAAAATCCCTTCTTAGGGTATCAAAGAGTGTTACTAGTCATATTAAACCTTCATGTATTTAGTAACCATGTTAATGGTAATGTTTCAATTGTTACATTTGATATGCTACCCAGTTTGAAATGTTGACTTCAGAGGGGACTATGCTTGAGATGGTCTATTAACAGTTGTTAATGTTTAGTGAAGACTTTTTATGTACCACACACTCTTCTTAGTATTATATACCCATTACCACATTTAATGTTCACACCAGTTCTATGCACTTTTGTTATTCCTTTACAGGTGAATAAACTGAAGCCTAGAGAAGTTAAATAACTCACTGAACGTCATACAGCTAGTAAGTGGCAGAGTCAGGGTTCAAATGTTGGTGATCTGACTCCAGATTCTATGCCCTTAATCACTATTCCATAGTGAAGTCAAGATGTTACGTATTACTAATTCAAAGCCAGGAAGACAAAAGCCACTTTCAAGTTAAGCTAAAGACAGTAATTCCAGTGTATATATATTTAACTGCAAACATCAAATACCTCAACACAATCCATTTACACTGAAGGAGAATTTTACATCCAGCAACTTAGCATTTCCCTAGGATGGTCAAGTGGTGTATAGGAACAAAAATAGTGATTGTGATACACAGTTATTCTTTCCTTTGAAGTAAGGGCTTGGGAAATGGCAAAAATAAGAATTTCAAATGGATAATTATTAGCTTATCCATTTTGGTGTTAGTTACTATCTAGCACCATATAGGGTTATACAGGTTTTGAATTAGGCTAGGATATTGAAGCTGATGACAAGGTAGAAGAGAATCAAGAAACAAGTGATATTCAAGAGGCTTAGCCATGCCTCAACATAGGTTGTTTTCATTAGCATAATATTAAGCTTTTGTCTTAATTTTACCTATGGATTCAGTGCATATGTTTAACATTTAAACAATAAAATTCATTTTATATAATCTTAGAGAAAGTTAATTAAAATCTACCATGTGCATTAAAGATATATATATATATATATATAAATAATATGCTTTGCTTAATAAAGGGGAGATATTATCAGAAATCACTTACTCTATCACTAAAGAGATCATGTTTACAAATTTATCTTTGCCAGATTACCAACTGGATATTTGTGAGGTTAAAATACGTGTGCATTTATGTATAAAACCATTTTGAAAAATAAAAGTTCTTAAATATTCATTAAATGTCTACTATGTGCCAAGGTCTGAGCTGAAAATGGAAGAAAAATAGACAAGGTCTCCCCCTCAAGAAGGAAGAAATAGAGCAGGAAATGCATGATTACCAGGTGCAGTGATTTGTATGGAGAATTCTTCAAGTACAGATGAAAAGTACCTAAATCAGACCTGATAGAAGGATTCCAGATATGGCTTTCAGAGGATGTACATCTGATCTGAATTTAAGATGAGGAAAGACATTTATAATATTATTAACACAAAGCTATATAGTTAATCCAATTTGTTCATCAGGATTTGGCACATTTGATGAAAGAATAAACCTTGTAGAAAGTCCATGCCAATTCTATGGTGTGGATTTAATTGGTCCCTAGGAAAGACCTGGGTTAGAGGAGGGAAGGTGAGAATTGAGTAATATAGCCCTGCTCCAGGCTCAAGCATGTTGCTATAGGCTTACTCTAAACATACATCCTAAAGCCAAAGCTGAAACCCTTAGACTGGCATCGGCAACTGGCTGTTTCATGGATATAAACAGCATATTGCTGATGTTATCAACCGGCTTAGGAAGTAGTTTGTGGAATCTATCCAGCTGTAAATTATTAGAAAGCAAAACTTTTTAATTTGAATTCAACCAGTTTTCAACAAAGTTCTTACTAAATTCAGCTGTTTTCCCCCCCCAAAAGACAGTTTGCTAGTGTTTATGTGACTTGATGCATATATGTATGTGATTCTGAGTCTGTGATATTTGTGTCAGAACAATTTCACTTCCTCAAATGTTTCATATATTAGTTTTTATTGCTGTGTAACAAATTACCACAAATTTAGTGGCTTAAAGCACATTATCTTATAGTCTCTTATCTTATAAGAGACTCTTATCTTATAAGAGACTATAGTCCCTTATAGTCTCTTATAAGTCTCTTATATTATCCTATAGTCTCTATGTTATAGACTATCTTATAGTCACATTATCTTATAGTCACTTATAGGAGTCCAGGCATTGCTTCGCTGGATTCTTTGCAAGGTTGAAATCAAAGGGTTGGCTAGGGTTTAGTTCTCATTTGAAGGCCTGACTTGAGCTGAATCCACTTCCCAGTTCACTTATGTTTTGGGATAATTAATTTCCTTGCAGCTATAAGATGGACAGTCCTAGCTTCTTGGTGGCTGTTGGTTAGAGGTCATTCCTAGGGGCTGTGCTCAGTTCATTTCTAGGTTGCCCTCTCTGTAGACCCTTTACAACACAGCAGCTTATTTCTTTAAAAGAAAAAAAAGTAGAAATAGAGCAAGTTTGCTAACATGACTTGGTTTCATATAACATAATGTAAGGGAGCACAAGAGAGACAGTCCATCACCTTTGTCATATTTTGTTTGGTAGAAGCAAGTTACAGTTTCCTGCACATACTCAAAATGAGGAAAATACACAAAACTGTCAGTATCATGGGGGCTACTTTAATGCCACATTCCAGAAAAGAAAATCTATTCCAGTCTTAGGTATTTTTGGAAGAGTTCCAGATAATCAGATAATTAACTTTCAATAATCAATTATTTAAATAGCATTTAATTGTTTCATAAACAGGTGCTTCTTTATAAACTAATACACACACGTATTTTATGTTTTTTTTAATTAATTCATTTATTTTAATTGGAGGCTAATTACTTTACAATATTGTAGTAGTTTTTGCCATACATTGACATGAATCAGCCATGGGTGCACATATGTCCCACCATCCTGAATCCCCCTCCTCCCTCCCCCCCACTCCATCCTTCTGGGTTGTCCCAGAGCACCGGCTTTGAGTGCCCTGCTTCATGCATCGAATTTGCACTGGTCATCTATTTTACATGTGGTAATATATATGTTTCAATGCCATTCTCTCATATCGTCCCACCCTCGCCTTCTCCCACATAGTCCAAAAGTCTGTTCTTTACATCTGTGTCTCTTTTGCTGTCTTGCATATAGGGTCATCATTACTATCTTTCTAAATTATATATATGTATATATATATATGCATTAATATACTGTATTGGTGTTTCTCTTTCTGGCTTACTTCACTCTGTATAATAGTTTTATTCACCTCATTAGAACTGACTCAAATGCATTCTTTTTTATAGCTGAGTAATATTTCATTGTGTGTATGTATCACAACTTCCTTGTCTATTCATCTGACAGTGGACATCTAGGTTGCTTCCATGTCCTAGCTGTTGTAAACAGTGCTGCAATGAACATTGGGATACACGTGTCTCTTTCAATTCTGGTTTCCTCAGTGTGTTCCCAGCAGTGGGATTGCTGGGTCATATGACAGTTCTATTTCCCGTTTTTTAAGGAATCTCCACACTGTTGTCCATAGTGGCGGTACTAGTTTGCATTCCCACCAACAGTGTAAGAGGGTTCCCTTTTCTCCACACCCTCTCCAGCATTTACTGTTTGTAGACTTTTTGATGTCAGCCATTCTGACCAGCGCACACACATGTTTTAAAGTAGAGGCAAAGTATACCAAGAACTGATGACTACATGGCTTTTTTCCTAGTACTATTTATCTTCCAGAACATGTTGAAAACATATTTTCTTTCAAATGATGGTTATATTTTTATCAATATTATAGATAATGTTGTTTTTCCCCTAGATTTATCCTACTGTTTTTCTGCTTTTTGTAGGACTGATGTATATTTATTACAAAATCATAGGTTATTAGATTATCATTTTAGAAAGTGATTAAATTTAAAAGACTAATTATACATTTTTATTTTTACATAAGCATATTTTAATTACATTCGCTGTTTATAGCAGTTTGAAACAGGAGATGTGATTATGTAACATTTATTCTAAATAATTTTTTTAAACTTTTTACTTTGTATTGGAGAATAGCTGATTAACAATGCTCTGATAGTTTCAAGTGGACAGCAAAGGAACTCAGCCATATACATATACATGTATCCAAAATGTTAGATCTTTATTTTTACATAACAAAATCTATAGTATGTTGGCAAGTATATTAAGTTACATTAAATGTCTATGAATGATCATTTAGGTGGAATAAGTTTCATTAGAATAGCAAGCTCCAGTCTTCCAAATTCATTCTAAATTTAGTCAGCAATACTTATTAAGTATTAATTATATTCAAAAATCTTGAAACACAAGGGTGATCAAATTACATCTCACTCAATGCTCTTAATTTTTGGATTGAGGTTGGAAATGTGTTAATATAAAGTAATTTATGAATGATGGCATTAAAAGTCAGAGAGTTTAGTTAATGTATTTTAGATCATAGATTTAGTTCCCTAAATGGGAACCTGGAACTGGAACTGGAGTCTGAGTCTTCTGTATCAAAGTTCAGTGCCTTTTCACTGCCTCTTGTGACTCCTAAATAATGAATAAGGAAGGTGTCTAATGAATTGCTATGAGGAGGTTGAACCTTTTAAATTGTTTCTGTGGAAGTAGTTGAAACTTCGTGTTGATCTATCCAAATTCTCTTGCTTGGTCCCCTGAGCTGTGAGTCAGCTGGTAATGGTTGTTGGTATTCAGCTTACAAACATGATGCAGAATGAGGTTAGTTGACACATATCAAAATCAAGCTGGTCTCATGAGCACCATGCTCCATCTACATGTGCTAGCCAGTCATAGATGTCAATATAGAATTCAGTCTACATGCTGCATTTTCCCCTTCTCCCTTGACCTTCACTCATTCTGTTTAATAGTATATAATTAAAGACATCTTTGAGAAGTAATCTATTAAGTCTCATAAGCTTGCAAAAAATACTATATTCCCAATCTGTTTGCACTGATTCTTAAAAACATGTACTACGAGTTGGAAATAACCAGAACCATCTTTAAAAAAAAATGTTGTTGTTCAGTCGCTCAGTCATGTCCGACTCTTTGTGACCCTATGTACTGCAGCATACCAGGCTTCCCTGTCCTTCACCATCTCCCGGAGCTTGCTCAAACTCATGTCCATCGAGTCAGTGATGCCATCTAACCATCTCACCCTCTGCGTCCCCTTCCCCTCTTACCTTCAATCTTTCCCAGCATCAGAGTCTTTTCTAATGAGTCGGATCTTCACATCAGGTAGCCAAAGTATTGGAGCTTCAGCTTCGGCATCAGTCCTTTCAATGAGTACCCAAGGTTAATTTCCTTTAGGATGGACTGGTTTGATCTCCTTGCAGTTCAAGGGGCTCTCAAGAGTCTTCTTCAACACCACAGTTCAAAAGCCTCTATTCTTGGGCACTCAGCCTTCTTTATGGTCCAGCTCTCACATCCATACATGACTACTAGAAAAACCATAGCTTTGACTAGACAGACCTTTGTCAGCAAAGTTATATCTCTGCTTTTTAATACATTATCTAGATTTGCCATAGCTTTTCTTCCAAGGAGCAAGAATGTTTTAATTTCATGGCTGCAGTCACCATCTGCAGTGATTTTGGAGCCCAAGAAAATAGTCTATCACTGTTTCCATTGTTTCTGCACCTATTTGCCATAAAGTGATCTTCATTTTTTGAATGTTGAGTTTTAAAGCCAGCTTTTTCACTCTCCTTTTTATCTTCTTTCAAAAATATAGTGAACATAATATCAGCGTTAACAATCATAGTGAAACAACTATTTGATTAATGATCCTTTAAGCAGGTTTTGAAGCTGAATTATATGTACATTCAATGGGCTTGTCAGATTCAAGTTATTAAATGCATTGATTTCATGCTGAGGAAACTGTTAATTTCCCATAGTTTATCTTTTGACAAGTGCAGTTGGCACATATTTTGACCAGAATTGCTATATTTCGTATTGTTCACTATACCTGTGCATCTTTCCTGTTTTAATTTTTGGTATAAACTTAGTTACATAAGGTAAATTTTTCTCATGTTAAGAAAGCTTCAGGTAAAAATATAATTAAAGTCCTAACAGCTCTTTTTTTTTTTTACTTTGGTTATGTATATGCATACTTTTGTTTTCTTGTTGTAGATGTTGCCAAATATTATTTTTCAGTTAATATGTGAGCTTATTGCCCAGGTTATTTTCCTTTTAGCTCAAGTCTTGGTATATTAGGCAGGGTTTCTAAGAGAGGACCCACTATTGTCCTCTTTTCCAAATGCAGAAGTGCAGAGAAGGTCTTTCATAGATTATACTTTATGGTGGATGGCTCAAATTTAGGGAAGGTGTGTGTGAGATGATGAGCAGGGGTAGAGAATAAAATAAATCTGGTTACCAAGAATTCTGGAGAGTAGAAGGTTAAAGAAAGTAGAAAAGGTATGGAGATAAATTATTACATAGGAATATTTCAAATAAATACTATCTGTTTCAGATTTAGATCAATGTGATCTCAAGGGATTATACAAGCAAATAACCCACTTTGTATTTTTGGAGTGATAATATTCTTGATATTCATGTCACCAGAATGAGATAAGCATTTTTAAGAAGTGAAAATTACTTCCAGAGAAATATATAACTTACTCACACCTTCTACTAAGAATAAATTACACAAATGTGAGGGGAGAATTGATGCATTCCTAACATAATGCAATGCTATAGTTCCTAGAGAGGTGAAACATATGAGAGGATGTTTAGTCTTATATAATTCAGAAAACAAGAACAATGTTAATTTTTTGCATTAAAAATTAGAAAATAATATAAAATCACAGTCTTCATGCCCCAAACAAACTGTCCTAATACTAAGGCAAACAATACCCCTTTCCAAGGTCTACTGAAGTCTGCAGCTGCTAAAAAAAAAACCCACAAACTTATTCCCGGTGTTCTCTAAGATATAGGCTTAACAAGTTAATGAGTCCTCTTAAGCAACTACCTAATGTCAGTTACTGACAATAAATTTCAAAATAACCCTGTGTGTAATTGAACCAGCCCTTCTTTTGGTTTCTAAGATGATGTCAATTTCATGTTGCTCTTTTTAGGCATTGCCCTTCCCTCAGGTTCCTCATAATTTATCAAACTCAGTTTAGAACCTTATAATTCACTAAACAAATTCAGTCTTCAAACTTTCCCTTCATTCTCTGTAGTCCTACTTTAGCTGGTTATCCACTAATAATAACTCATAAACCTATTTCTCTAGCCCCAAGCACAAATGGGAGTCAACCTGTCAATCCTAATACAGAATTTCTATAGAGAAATGTTTATATTATACACTTAGACAAACACAAATACACTATATTTTCTATATTCTTCTTGAAGGACTAATAGATGTCTTAAGCCTAATCTGCCCTAAAACATACTCTGAATTTACAGTCCCCAAACCTGGGGCTTCCTCAGTTCCCCAACCTCACTGAACTGCAGCGTCCTAACTCCAGTTGCTAGGATCAAATGGCTTTGATTTCTTGACACATGGCATCCATTCTGCAAGTAAAATATAACTAAACCTTAACTATTCTCTCCCTCTTCCCAACGACTTCTTCAACCCTAGTCACTTAATTCTCAGATCAATTATTGAAATAGCTTCCTGTCTGTATCACTACCCCTATACTTTGCCACTCCATAATCTGTATTTAACATGGCAGCCAGGGTGTGCACCTCTTAATATGTAAATCGAACTGTGACATTTCATTCTCTAAACCTGCCAAGGGCTTCCATCTCATTCTGAATTAAACACAAAACCTCTCCCCACAAACACACACATACACAGCACTGCAGCTCAACTTTATCTCCTCTGAACCCTCACTTGTTCAGCCCACTCACCCCTGCCCTGCTTCAGGGACTTTGCACTGACAATCCCCTCTACTTCTAATGCTTTTCCCTGGTTCCGCTTGAGTCTCTGCTCAAATACCACCTTATCACAGAGGACTTTTCTGATATATAAAACTGTACAGTTTCCTCTCCCCCATCCTTTTTTTTTTCATTTATTTTTATTAGTTGGAGGCTAATTACTTTACAATATTGTAGTGGTTTTTGCCATACATTGACATGAATCAGCCATGGATTTACATGTGTTCCCCATCCTCATCCCCTCTCCCGCCTCCCTCCCCATCCCATCCCTCTGGGTCGGGTCTTCCCCATTTTTTATTCCCCTTGCCTTTATTTTTCTCCATAGAACTCATCATCACCTGATAAAATTTGCTTATTGTCTCTTGTCTATTTTAAGAATGATAGGAATTTAGTTATTTTTATGCCATACTCCAGTACCCAGAATATGTAGTAATTATTCATATTGCCTAAATGTCATTTAAATAAATAAATCATTTTTACAACTGATTTGTACAAGTGATATCATGTCAACTTTAATTCATAATTTCTGTAGAGAAATATATATATTATACCCAAGGATAAATTATATTTAAGAAATATATAATTTATTCTATTAGAGATATATAGAGAAATGGAATAGAAATAGCAAAACAGTATATACATATCATTTGATGACATGTTATCTTTTGCTTTTTAATGTTGAATATAGCAAAGGATAAATGATGTCTCTCAAAAACAACTTCATGCCAAAAAATTCTGACATTACTCTTAGCACATTTTAAGGCTATTATTATTCTTGATCCTAGTACTGGCATTTCATGTTTGTTCTACCAAATATACAGAAGCTTAAAAAAGCATACAGAAGCTATTTTTAGCAGATTTGCACAAATAGGAGTCAAATATCAATTGTAACTCCAAATTTCTATAGATAAATATATATCATATTCTAGGTAAACAAGCATGAAAGTGAAGTGAAAGTGTTAGTCACTTAGTCATGTCCAACTCTTTTCCACCCCATGGTCTGTCCATGGAATTCTCTAGGCAAGAGTACTGGAGCAGATTGCCATTCCCATTCCCAGGGGAATCTTCCTGACCTAGGATCAAACCCAGGAATCCTGCATTGCGGGCTACAGTCCATGGGGTCACAAAAGAGTCAGACACAACTTAGCGACTAAAGCAACAAGCAGACGGTAACTTGGTGTCTCTTCATTCAAACTGGCCAAGCCATTCTTTAAGCCTGCTATAATAGCCTTTTTGTTTCCTCTATAATGATTATCTCTTGATATTTATATTTTCCTCTATGTAATTTGGATCTCAGCCTAAAAGTCACTTACTCAGAGGGGTCTTCCCTAGCAACCTCACCTGCTAGCACCACCCTTATTTCACTTCTTGGCATAGCTTGCCTCACTATTTTCTTTCTGAAGTGTTTGTTTTTATGTGTATAATGTGTTTATTGTTCACCTCACTACATTAAATACAGATGCTAGCCAGCTTGATTGTGTTATTCACTGCTATATCCGCAGTGACTAGAATGTTTCCTGGCAATTAGCTGATGCTCAATAATCATTTATTTACTAAATGAATGATGTGATCTCTGTTACTTCTTATATTTGTATAAATGATTAAAAACCATTAGAGATTCAAGAGTATAGAACTCACAAATATGGACTCCCTTCTAGCCTCATTATGGATTGTTAACAAAACACCAGATTAACTGACCTGATCCTCATAGATCATCAGGGTAATGTACCTAGGCGTTTTGATGTTGTTAGACTATTCTGTGATAGAAATACTGATCAAAATACGTTTATTAGTTTGATGATGATACACATCTCCCATTACCAGCTTTCCTGCATCTGAAAGAAGAAAGGACTGAGTTGTTTTCCCTTCTACTCAGGTATTTTAGATGAGTTACATTAAAATAAAGAAATATCAGCTTTAATCTTTTTTCTAACCAATAAAACAGGTTAATTATATTAATTCAACAAATGATTTTTGAATACTTACCATGTGCCAGTTTCTCTCATTCAATTTTAGGGGGAACAAGACATAAACAGCTGCATGGCAAATGCAGTTCTCAACCCATTTTGTGTGTTATTAAATCCTTATTGCAATACTTTCATGTAGAAATTATTATTCCTTTTTTTAACATCTTAGGGAAATTAACTTCAGAGAGATTAACATACCCAGATTCATACTGATAGGGGCAGAGTTGAGTTTTGAAATAAATTTTTATTACTCCAAAGCTTCCCCTTGTACTTTGTCAATTGAAAGAAGGGAAATTCTATGAAAATTTAAATAGTAATAATAACAAAACTATTGTGAGCCTCATAAAACATTAAAATAATTATAATTCATACAAAAAGTAAATTACCCATTCAAGCAGAGAATTTAGCTATATGTTTTGGTCACAAAAATGAGGGACATAGACATTGCCATCATGCATTACTTTAAATGTCTTAAAAAATGGACCACAGTGTAAATTAGTGAAGTCGCTCAGTCGTATCTGACTCTTTGCGACCCCGTGCACTGTAGCCCACCAGGCTCCTCCGTCCATGGGATTCTCCAGGCAAGAATACTGGAGTGGGTTGCCATTTCCATTAGACCTCATCAAAAGACCATTTCGATTCAAAGCTTATAAATTATTGTCCAAATATTCTCATTAAGTAGCTCAAATTGATTTAAAGCTTTGAATATGGTGGGCATTAGATTCTGGTAGACAGATAAGCCAGTCTTTAAATCAACCAATGCTCCTTTGCTAATCCTTCATCTAGTTTATTATCTAACATGGACCCTCACCCTCCATCATGAACTCTACTGCACTGTGAATTCTGACTTTGTGTTTTAGACATTGGAATCCTTTGGAGGCAAGGAGATATTTGTGATTATAAGTATCATGAGTAAATAATACCAGTAGGGAACCTGGGGCCTGTGGTATATCAGAGCCATACAACTAAACTATCAGCATCAATTCGGAGTGTTGAGAGCAATAACTGAGAAATGACGTGTTTTGTGATTTTGTGACTAGGCAGAATGATGCTTATAACTTCAAGCTCTACCTCACAGTTGAATCAGCCAGCAAGATCTTCATATGATATTTGGACTAGAATTTTAATGTTTATGTTGCTAGCATTTTGTCTGATTTGGGATTAATTCAGTTGTCATGAATAGCTCTTTGGCAAATGAAAATGAGATAACTGTAAGCTAATAAAATTAGGGAATTTCAATGTGACATATGTGCAATACCAAAAGATTCATCTCTATCAACCAAAATAAGTGGAAAAAAATGGAGATAGTCAATTCTTAATTTATTTAGTAATTTTAAATATATTTATTCATTGTGAGTATGCTTGCAGAACAATTTAGATACAAAATGTTCTTATCCTCAGCAATTTCATGGTCGAGGTGTGAAAATGAGACATGCATACTCACATTAAAAATTAAACAACTATTCAAGAAGCATTTCAGGCTGTGATTAAGGGCCATGTGAATAGTATGAACAATAAATGAAAGGAAAGATCAAGGATGGCACAAGGGAAGAATAGAAAAATTTGGAATTGCCTTGCTTTTGGATTGAATTGCAATTGGGTTGAAGTTGAATAAGTAGGTGTACCAAGCTGAAGATGGGAGAAACTCGAAATAGAGTTGAATGCCTGAAACTAGACATTAGCATGTCATCTTTGGAGACAGTGAAGGGCTGCCAAAGTAGTTTCTGACTATCTTGTCTGGGTCCTTGATGGCCAAGTTGAGCCATTTAGACTTTCTCCTGAGAATAATGGTAAATCTGGAAGAATCTCTATGGAGGAGTAGAAAAACAATGACAGCACATTTGAATGGTGAATCTGATAAAAATGTGCATACTTTCCTGAAACTAGGGAGAAATTAGAAAGGAAGAAAGCAGTGGTTTGAACAGTGGTTTTTAAACTTGAATGTGCTTAAGAATCCCCCGAGGTAGCTTGTTAAAATTGCAGATTCCTGAGCCTTACTCCAGAGGTTCTGATTAAGTCAGGAAAGGGCTTTTAATCTCTGTCTTAACAAGTATCAGTGTGCTTCTGATTTAAGTGGTCTTCAGACCGCATTTTGAATAATACTAAATTAAAATGCAGTCACAATAATCCATGAGTGAAGGTTTATACTATAAACCTTTGGGAGTAGCATTGAAAAGGAAATAATGACTGTAAAAGATACAGTGATAAGACTTAGAAATGTTTTCATATAAAAAAATCAAAGAGAAGACATAGTCTAAGATGATATTAATGTATTTAAGTCAATATATTTGATCAATTTTGTTTTTACAACTAGATTTTCTACTCAATTAATTCACCTGAAAGACTCATGCATATAGAGATGATGCCTAAATGTGAACTAAGGAGAAAAGTGAAAGTGAAAGTCACTCAGTCTTGTCTGACTCTTTGCCACATCATGGACTACACAGTCCATGAAATTCTCCAGGCCAGAATACTGGAGTGGATAGCCTTTCCCTTCTTCAGGGGATTTTCCCAACCTAGGGATCGAACCAAGGTCTCCCCCATTGCAGGCAGATTCTTTATCAGCTGAGCCACCAGGGAAGGAGAAAATACAACGTGAAATAATGAATATGGTAATACATGTAGATAAAAAAGATATTCAGAAAAAATAATTCATTTCATATTCAAATCAAATAATCATTCTAATGATTATTTTTCCCATCGTGGATTTCACTAACTCGAGTCAAGTTTCCTGAATTCTTTTCATCATTAGTTTTTGAAAATGGATGTAGAATTCTCAGTTATCCATATCTTCCCCATTGAGCTAAGAGGAAGACAATAGGGACCATGTTGGATCATCTCTATAGTTATGATTATCTTACATCCTGTGTTTGGGGAAATAATTATTTTAATATTAATTTTAATAATAATTATTTCCTGATCTCACAGATACAGAGAACATATTGGTGATTACAAGAGGTGGTTGGTAGCAGACTGGGAAAAATGGGTAAAGGTACAAACTTCTAGTTTTTAAAAAAATAAGTCCTAGGAGTGTAGTGTACAATATGGTGTCTATAGGTAATAATACTGTACTGTATATTTGAAAGTTGCTGGGAGAGTAGATCTTAAAAGTTCTCACCATAAGGAAGAAAGATTACCTGTGTGGTGATGGATGTTAACTAGATTTATTTTAGTGACTATTTCATAAGGTATTCAGTGTTATACCACTGAAACTAATATAGTGTTTTATGTCAATTATATCTCAAATTTTGAAAGTAATAATAACTTCCATTTCCTAGAGAATTATCTGACTATGAAACCCAGTTTTTGGTTTGCACAATATAATTACTGGAATTATGGTCCATAGTAGAGCCATATTTTACAAAAAATACACAATTTTGGACCTTATTCTCAGTTGTTTCTGGAACAAAGTCACAGGAACATCTTGAGGAGATTAATATAGTTAGATTCTAGCTTATGTCATTAAGTCATCAGGAAGGGTACTGATGAACATTATAAGGAAAATTGAATTTTAAGTAGAAATTATAATAATAATCAGAAGTTTTTCAGTCTCAGGTTGATGCAAATTTTGAGGTCACAGTGCTTCCACTGAAACAGTAATCAATACTCAAAACAAGTTTTCCTAAAGAAATTCCACCTTTTAAAAGATTTTTTAGTTTATATTATACCTTCCTTTATACATGTGAACAAATTGTTTGGCCTTTCAGTTAATAACATCTGAGTATTTTTATAGATTACCTTTAGAGTTATTGTGAGCTCTAATAATGGTATTAGGAACTGGAAATGTTCCTTTTACATGGACATTGCCTAAAATTATTGAAATTTCAAAGTTCTTGGTTCCACCAACAGAAGGAAAATAAATGAATCCAAGTGCCTTGAAGAAGAAAAGTATATAAATCAGTTTCAGTTCAGTTCAGTTCAGTTCAGTAGCTCAGTCATGTCTGACTCTCTGCGACCCCATGGACTGCGGCATGCCAGGCTTCCTTGTGTATCACCAACTCCCGGAGCTTGTTCAAATTCATGTCCATCAGGTCGGTGATGCCATCCAACCATCTCATCTTCTGTCTTCCCCTTCTCCTCCAGCCTTCTATCTTTCCCAGCGTCAGGGTCTTTTCCAATGAGTCAGCTCTTCACATCAGGTGGCCAAAGTATTGGAGTTTCAGCTTCAGCATCAGTCCTTCCAATGAACACCCAGGACTGATCTCCTTTAGGATGGACTGGTTGGATCTCCTTGCAGTCCAAGGGACTCAAGAGTCTTCTCCAACACCACAGTTCAAAAGTATCAGTTTCAGTTAAGGGTAAATAATCATATTCCTTCACACTTTAAAAAAATATTTGAAAGAGGGATGACTTTTACCTCTTGAAAAGGATGGTAAAAAGAGGACTTGGGAGAGGTTTCAGCTGAGGGGAAAAGGGAGTAGCAAGAAAAGGCTGCAGACAAAAGGTGAGCAGTTAATTGTGCTGGGCAGCTAGGGATTGTAAAGAAGAGCTCTTCCTTTGGGGTGAACTACCTGAATTAAAATGATTCTCTTGAGATCACACCACCTCATGCCCTGAGTCCTCTCTGGTACTGATTGAAGGCTGTTGAACATGTCTTCTAGGACCTTGACATCCACTTTTGCCCAAACATGACAGGGATTATGTCCTGTGGAACACTGGTGGTTTTTAGTCACGGAACTTGTCATCTAATATTTTCTTATTCATTGCCGTGCTCACTTGCTCAGTTGTGTCTGACTCTTTGCGACCTCATGGTCTACAGCCTACCAGGCTCCTCTGTTCATGGAATTTTCCAGGCAAGAATACTAGAGCAGGTTGCTGTTTCCTACTACAGGGGATCTTCCTGACTCTGGGCTCGAACCAGTATCTTCTGCATCTCCTGCATTAGCAGGTGGATTCTTTACCACTGAGCCACCACGGAGGTTAGCAGACTATTTCTAAAAAGACCCACAGAGTAAATATTTTTTACTTCATGGGCTATATAGTCTCTGTCATGACTACTGAACTCTGCCATTGTAGTGTGAAAGCAACCATAGATAATCAGTAACTGATTATCAGTAAATGAATGGATGTGGCTGTGTGCCAATAATGCTTAATTTACAAAAACAGGTGGTAAGCTGGATTTGTCCCATGCCTATAGTTTGTCAGACCCCTTCTATTGCAATATATGGTATTTCTATTATGGATCAATAGATTGGCTTAGAAAGCTAACTACTTTCCTAGCATAGTTTCCTGAAAAAGTTTCAGATTAAAAATAGATAGGAACCTGACCCAGTACTAGATTTGGTAAATTCCTTAAAGAAATGTAAAAGTCTTTGGAAGTACATAAATAGTGTCTAGCAATTGGGTTGCAGTATTTTCTAGTTGTGTAAATTTTATAGCTCTTTTTCATCTGTGAAGTAGAACTAAAAACACCTCCCTGATAAAAAGGCCACAGCCATCAATTGCCATTACATAGGTAAATGCCCATTACAGCTGCTCTGATGTACAGTAGACCTTCAGTAAACATTAGTTTTCTTCCTTCTTCTCCATATGCCAGAACACACATATGGAGTAAAAATAAAAGTGCAACAGGAACAAAGCAGAGCAGAGGCATAACTAGCTTCATTTTTAAGGTACAACAGCTCTTTATTTCACTAAAATATCCATTGTTGGCTTACAGACACAGTCTTCTTACTGCTTGGACACAGTTCATAGTTTTCAAGAGCTCTGCATCTAGCTTGATACTGTGGGGGTTGTTGGTTTTCCATCTTCTTCATTTCCTAAATTATATGTAATAAATGTTTACATATATATGCATGCTGTGTTGTGTATTAGTCAGTCATGTCTGACTCATCGCAGGCAGATTCTATATATTTATATATATGTATATACATATATATATACACACACACACATATATTTACATATATGTGTGCTTTTGTATACATATTGGGCTTCCCTGATACTTATGTGCCAAATACTGTGCCAAGCGTTTTTTACACTTATTGTGTCATTTAATCCTTACAATATTTTACAGAATTGTTCCCTTATCACCCCCATCTTATAGATGTGAAATTAATAGAGCACTTAATGTAATCTACCTGCAGTCACACATGCAGAAGCAGCTGGTATTGAAACTCAGGGCTTCTGGTTATAGTGTCCATTTTCTTAATGATGATGATTAAATATGTTTAAAATTACTTTGAAAAATAAAAATAATATTTAAATGCAATGAAACTATTGACTACTGTTTTGACCATTTTGACTGAATAACTTTGTTATTTATGGGTTACTTGTCCAACACTAAAGAACTAGGTTCAAAATGCAATGTGTGGTTTTATAATTGGTCAGTTCATCCCTACCTTTGAATCTGCACAGAAGCTACTTGCAAATAAATCTAGATCTCCATTTGGCACACTCCACAAAGCATTCTAAACAATTCAGTGTGTTCACATGATGAGATTTCCATTATTTATGCATGAAGAAAATATGCCATTTCCCATGCACTGACCAGGGGGGAAATTATTCAGTCTTAGTAATATTAGACCATGGGTCTTCCATTTATCTGAAAATGGTCGTGTCATGCTGAGGAGAATAATGGTTCAGATCCTTCTCCTTCCTTCAAATATTATGTCAAAATTACATTGATCAAAATAAATAAAACCTGTATCACTGTGTCAAGGCTATGAGAAGATAGAATAAGCCAGCACAAACATTAAAAAGGAACATGTTAGAGAGTCTGCCTTGAATTGTGAAATCTATTCATTTTTACCTCTTCCAAGGTTCTTATTTTCTTCTACTCAGAAAGTTACATGGAAATTTTATACTTCTATTGAAATAAACAGCACCTTCCCCATTTTTTAAAAAAGGCACTGTTTCATTTAAAAAGAAACTTACATTTACAAAGAAAGGGAATAACTGGGCCTCATTCAAGTTAGTTTGTGAATGTGCCCCAGGTTCTAATCTGAATTTTCTCTTTTGGACAGATTAAAAAACTAGTCTTTCCTCAATGTCAGCCCCCACTTTGAAGTCTTGTTTACCTCAGTTCTCAAAGACAAATTGTAGTATTTAAAAAAAAAAATTGTAGTATTGCTGAAAAATAACATATTTGTTATCACTTAAGCAAAAGCCATTTGCTATAATGAGTTAAACTTACTCATCTTTCAACTACTACCACCTATAGCTACGGTAAGGTTTGAATTAGGTGGTCTTCGATAATTTTCTAAAAATATTCAGACAAATCTCCACCCACCCCACCCACATGAAAGCTCATGAATGTAAATTTAGGGAATCAGTCCTAGAATGGCCTTATTCCTACCAAGAGGGAGAGAATCCCCCCCCCCTTTTTATATGTTATTACAAGTTTCTAGTTTGGGCATCTGAAAATTGGGTTTCTGGTGAAGCTTCTCCCAATATGATTTCATATTTAATTGCTGTCTGATTCAGGGAGATAAAAGAGGAAGAAAGCAACAAAATGTCTGGGTTTTCTCAAGATGAGAAAGGTTAATAGATAAGGAAACTAAGGCTCAACAAAGTTAAAAAACTTGCCCCTGAATCCCACAACTTTCAGGGGTAAATCAGTTCTGTTTGATCCCTGTACCCATCCTCTTAACTAGAACATCCCGTTCCATTTGCGAGGAAATTGGGAATATACAAGCACACAAGACTTGCTAATGAGGGGCAGGTACTGAAACTGCAGAGGCAGCAGGGAACTCTAGTCTAGAAGAAGAGGTCTGTGTGCTCTTTGACAAGTCATTACCCTTCTCTGTGCCTCAGTTTTCTTATCTGTACACTGGGGATAATAATAAATTCTTGAAACACAGAACAATTGCTGCCTCACAGTAAACTATAAATGCTAGCTATTGTTGGGTTAGGCATCCTCACCTCTTTTGTCTTATACTGTTTATTGCTTAGAACAGATAGATGAATATGTGATTCAGAGATGTAGTTTTTTATACATCAGAACAGTTTGGGGAACTTGAGGTTATATTGAGAATAGCAATTTTTTTCTCTCTCACTATCCATATTCTATTTTAAACTACCTTAATTCTCCTCTTTTTTTCTGCTAATCCTGCTGCTTCTTGATCCTTAGACAACTATCCTCAGTTCTTGTTAGTTACTACGAATCCCTACTGTGATGTTTGCTGATAGCTAAAATGTTAGATGATAAGGAATGTTATATTTTAATGGCAGATGTTTGAAAAATTAAAATGCTCCCTGACCCTAGGAGAGAAAATTTCTGCTGATCAAAGGATGTAGGGCTCTGTGACAATCTAGAGGAGTGAGATGGAGTGGAAGTCGAGGGGGGGAAGTTTCAAGAGGGAGGGAACATATGTATATCTGTGGCTCCTTCGTGTTGATATATGGCAGAAACCAGCACAATAGTGTAAAGCAATTATCTTCCAATTAAAAATAAATAAATTTAATGCTAAAAAAAGAGAGTATGTAGGGGGTAAATATCTAGGGATACAGGATGGGATAATCACAGCCAAAGAATGGAACAGATTAACCCTGCATTGAAAGCTACCATCTTTGCTTGCACAATTTTTTGTTGTTGTTGTTCTATTTCAGCATTAATTTAAAAGCTAAACTTTGAAAGGAAGATGAATTCTAATTTAAAGAAGTTTGCTTATTATTTTTAACTCAGAATTCTGTTTGGACTTCCCATATTTTTCTCTGCTGCCACAGGTCTGAAAGTCAGTCCAGTGATGGAATTTGGGGAGTTTATAAATACAGAGTGTTTACACATGGCCTGTAGCTGTCTCTTCTAAATAATGTGATATTTGTCTCCATGCTGCCCACTAAGCTCCTGCCCACTTCATTTTATCTCTTCTCTTGGTGATGAAGTAGGTTCCCTGCCCTGTGGATGTCTGTGGGTTTTTATTATTCAACATTCAATACGTACAAAGGAATCTTTGTAATATGCAGCTTATAGAGCATATCATTTTGGAACTATAATATTGTCAACATATTGCATCTTCTTTCTCCCACTAACCATCTCTTTCTTCCCAGCTCACCAGGTAATAACCATCCTACATTTTGTGAATTTCATAATCTTTCTATTTTTAAACACTTCCTAAAATATCAGTATGTATGTATTCTTTAAAATCTTGCTGCTTAAGTATGGTCCACAGATCTGTAGCAGTGGTGCCATCTGGGAGCTTATTAGAAATACAGAATCTCAGATCTATTGAATCAGAATCTACGTTTAATAAATAATAGATTCATACGCATATTAGTTTGAAGAGCATTGTGCCAAATGTATTATTTTGTTTTCCATGGTGTTTTTGTTTATTTTCTCATTTTTCCCTTGTGTTTGAACTTCAGAAGAAGGGTATGGTGCTTGTAGTCCACTGCCGCTTGCTTTGCTAACTTAACAAGGCATTTATTTCTGAGATTCATCCAAGTTGCCTTGAATAGTCATTTATGGCTGCATGGTATTTGTTGAACATCCCAGAATTTATTTTTTCTTTTATTGCCAAGAATTGAGGTTGTGTCTGGCATTTTGTTATAAAGCATAATCCTGCTACAAACACTAAGGTCCATGTCTCCTGGTGTGTGTGTGTGTGTGTGTGTGTGTGTGTGTGCGTAAGAAATTCTCTGCACTAAGTACCCAGGAGTGGAATTGTGAATATTGGTCTATGTTAATAGTCACTTTTACAAGATAATGGTAGATTATTTTCCCACCAGCAATGTGTAAGAATTCCCATCTTTACCAACACATGATATCATCAGGTTTCTTACTTCTTTGCCAGCCTAGTGGATAGTACATGCCTTCTCACTGTGATCAGAACGTGCATTTCACTTGATTACAAAAGGGACTGATCAATTTTTCTTAAGTTTAATGACCATTCAGCTTTCCCCTTCTGTGAAATGCCTTGTCATATATTTTGACTGTTTTTCCATTATTTATTTCTTAATTTATAGGAGTACTTATTTTAAAATAATGCTTTGAGAATTACATGTATTTCAATATTTTCTCCCAGTTTATGACTTGTCCTCTCACTTTCTTAATGAAAGTTCTACATGCTAATGTAGTTTGGTTTATTAATCTTTTCTTTCATTGTTAGTATTTCTTGTAACTTTTAAAAAGAAGATCCTCTCTGAAATGAAAACTGGGGTATATATGTCTTTTAGAATTGTGATTTTCGCAGGGTATATGCCCAGTAGTAGGATTGCTGGGTCATATGGTAGTTTTATTCCTAGTTTTTTTTTTTTTTTTTAAGAAATCTCCATACTATTTTCCATAGGCTGTATCAATTTACATCCCTACCAACAGTGCAAGGCAATTCTCTTTACTCCACATCCTCTCCAGCATTTAGTGTTTGTAGATTTTTTGATGATGGCCATTATGACTGGTATAAAGTAATAAATACCTCTATAGTTTTGATTTGCATTTCTCTAATAATAAGCAATGTTGAGCATTTTTTTCATGTGTTTATTAGCTATCTCTATGTCTTCTTTGGAGATACATCTGTTTAGGTCTTCTGACCATTTTTTGATTAGGTTGTTTATTTTTCTGAAATTGAACTGCCTGAAACTGAAAGTGAAAGTTGCTCAGTTGTGTCTGTCTCTTTGCCACCCCATGAACTGTACAGTCCGTGGAATTCTCCAGGCCAGAATACTGGAGTGGGTAGCCTTTCCCTTCTCCAGGGGATCTTCCCGAACCAGGGATCAAAACCCAGGTCTCCCACATTGCAGGTGGATTCTTTACCAGCTGAGCCACAAGGGAAGCCCAAGAATATTGGAATGAGTAACCTATCCCTTCTCCAGGGTATCTTCCTGACCCAGGAATCAAACTGGGGTCTCCTGTATTGCAGGCGAATTCTTTACCAACTGAGCTATCAGGGAAGCCCATTGAACTTCCTGAGCTGCTTTTATATTTTGGAGATTAATCCTTTGTCCCTTGCTTCATTTGCAATAGCCAGGACATGGAAGCAACCTAGATGTCCATCTACAGATGAATTGATAAAGAAGTTATGATACATATATAAAATGGAATATGACTCAGCCACAAAAAAGAATGAATTTCAGTCAGTTCTAGTGAGGATGAAAAAAGAGGCTGTTAAACAGAGTGAAGTAAGTCAGAAAGAAAAAAAAGTATTGTATATTAACACATATTATATATGTACTCTAGAAAAATAGTACTGATAAACCTGTTTATTAACTTCAGTTCAGTTCAATCGCTCAGTCGTATCCAACTCTGTGACCCCATGGAGTGCAGCACACCAGGCCTCCCTGTCCATCACCAACTGCTGGAGCCACTCAAACTCATGTCCATAGAGTTGGTGATGCCATCCAGCCATCTTGTACTCTGTTGTCCACTTCTCCTCCCACCTTCAGTCTTTCCCAGCATCAGGGTCTTTTCAAATGAGTCGGTTCTTCCCATCAGATGGCCAAAGTATTGGAGCTTCAGCTTCAGCATCAGTCCTTCCAATGAATATTTGGGACTGATTTCCTTTAGGATTGACTGGTTTCATCTCCCTGCAGTCCAAGGGACTCTCAAGAGTCTTCTCCAACATCACAGTTCAAAAGCATCATTTCTTCGGCACTCAGCTTTCTTTATAGTCCAGCTTTCATATCCATACATGACTACCGGAAAAACCACAGCTTTGACTAACGGGAACTTTGTTGCCAAAGTAATGTCTCTGCTTTTTAATATGCTGTCTAGGTTGGTCATAGCTCTTCTTCCAAAGAGCAAGCATCTTATAATTTCATGACTGCAGTCACCATCTGCAGTGATTTTGGAGCCCAAAAAAACAGCCTCTCACTGATTCCATCGTTTCCCCATCCATTTGCCATGAAGTGCTGGGATGGGATGCCATGATCTTGGTTTTCTGAATGTTGAGTTTTAAGCCAACTTTTTCACTCTCCTCTTTCACTTTCATCAAGAGGCTCTTTAGTTCTTCTTTGCTTTCTGCCATAAGGGTGGTGTCATCTGCATATCTGAGGTTATTGATATTTCTCCCAGCAGTCTTGATTCCAGCTTGTGCTTCATCCAGCCTGGCATTTCGCTTGATGTACTCTGCATATAAGCTAAATAAGCAGGGTGACAATATACAGTCTTCTTGTGCTCCTTTCCCGATTTGGATCCAGTCTGTAGTTCCAAACTGTCATTCCAAACAGTCTGTTTTTCCAAACAGTCTGTTGTTCCAGACTGTTGTTCCAAACATTTCTAACTGTTGCTTCTTGACCTGCATACAGATTTCTCTGAAGGCAAGTAAGGTGGTCTGGTATTCCCATCTCTTGAAGAATTTTCCACAGTTTGTTGTGATCCACACAGTCAAAGGCTTTGTCATAGTCAATAAAGCAGAAACAGATGTTTTTCTGGAACTCTCTTGCTTTTCCGATGATCCAACAGATTTTGGCAATTTGATCTCTGGTTACTCTGCCTTTTCTAAATCCAGCTTGAACATCTGGAAGTTAACATTTCACCTACTATTGAAGCCTGGCTTGGAGAATTTTGAGCATTACTTTTCTAGAATGTGAGAAGAGTGCAATTGTGCAGTAGTTTGAACATTCTTTGGCATTCCCTTTCTTTGGGACTGGAATGAAAGCAGACCTTTTCCAGTCCTGTGGCCACTGCTGAGTTTTCCAAATTTGCTGGCATATTGAGTGCAACACTTCCACAGCATCATCTTTTAGGATTTGAAATAACTCAACTGGAATTCCATCACCTCCACTAGCTTTGTTTGCAGCAATGCTTCCTAAGGCCTACTTGACTGCATTCCAGGATGTTTGGCTTTAGGTGAGTGATCACACCATCATGGTTATCTGGGTCCTGAAGATCTTGTTTGCATAGTTCTTCTGTGTATTCTTGCCACCTCTTCTAAATATTTTCTGCTTCTGTTAGGTTCCTACCATTTCTCCTTTATTGTGCTCATCTTTGCATGAAATATTCCCTTGGTATCTCCAATTTTCTTGAAGCGGTCTCTAGTCTTTCCCATTCTATTGTTTTCCTCTATTTCTTCACACTGATCACTGAAGAAGACTTTCTTATCTCTCATTGCTAGTCTTTGGAAATCTGCATTCAGGTGGGTATATATTTCCTTTTCTCATTTGCCTTTAGCTTCTCTTCTTTTCTCAGCTATTTGTAAGGCCTCCTCAGACAACCATTTTCCCTTTTTGCATTTCTTTTTTTTTTTGGCGATGTTCTTGATCACTGCCGCCTGTACAATGTCATAAACCTCCATCCATAGTTCTTCAGGCACTCTATCTATCAGTTCTAATCCCTTGAATCTATTTGTCACTTCCACTATATAATTGTAAGGAATTTGATTTAGGTCATACCTGAATGGTCTAGTGGTTTCCCCTACTCTCTTCAATTTAAGTCTGGATTTTGCAATAAGGAGTTCATGATCTGAGCCACAGTCAGCCCCCATTCTTATTTTTGCTGACTGTATAGAGCTTCTCTTTTTTTGGCTACAAAGAATATAATCAATCTGATTTTGGTATTGACCATGTGGTTATGTCCATGTGTAGAGTTTTCTCTTGCACTGTTGGAAGAGAGTGTTGGCTTTGACCAGTGTGTTCTCTTGGCAAAACTCTGGTAGCCTTTGCCCTGCTTCATTTTGTACCCCAAGGCCAAATTTGCCTGTTACTCCAGGTATCTCTGGAGAAGGCAATGGCAACCCACTCCAGTACTCTCACCTGGAAAATCCCATGGATGGAGGAGCTTGGTAGGCTGCCATCCATGGAGTCGCACAGAGTCAGACAGAACTGAAGCAACTTAGCAGCAGCAGCAGCAGCAGCAGCCAGGCATCTCTTGACTTCTTACTTTTGCATTCCAGTCCCCTATGATGAAAAGGACATCTTTTTGGGGTATTAGTTCTAGAAGGGAAAACCTAATCCTGTTTGTAGGGCAGCAATAGACATGCAGACATAGAGAACAGACTTCTGGATACAGTGGGAGAAGTAGTGGGTAGGGCAAATTTCAGTTCAGTTCAGTTTACTCACTCAGTCGTGTCTGACCCTTTGCGACCCCATGGATCGCACGCCAGTCCATCACCAGCTCCCAGAGTTTACCCAAACTCTTGTCCATTGAGTCAATGATGCCATCTAACCATCTCATTCTCTGTCGTCCCCTTCTCCTCCAGTCCTCAATCTTTCCCAACATCAGGGTCTTTTCCAATGAGTCAGCTCTTCACATCAGGTGGCCAAATTATTGGAGTTTCAGCTTCAGTATCAGTCCTTCCAATGAACACCCAGGACTGATCTCCTTTAGGATGGGCTGGTTGGATCTCCTTGCAGTCCAAGGGACTCTCAAGAGTCTTCTCCAACACCACAGTTCAAAATCATCAATTCTTCTGCGCTCAGCTTTCTTTATAGTCCAACTCTCACATCCATACATGACCACTGGAAAAACCATAGCCTTGACTAGAGGGACCTTTGTTGACAAAGTAATGTCTCTGATTTTTAATATGCTATTTAGGTTGGTCATAACTTTTCTTCCAAGGAGTAAGCATCTTTTAATTTCATGGCTGCTATCACCATCTGCAGTGATTTTGGAGCCCGAAAAAGTAAAGTCAGTCACTGTTTCCTCTGTTTCCCCATCTATTTGCCATGAAGTGATGGAACTGGATGCCACAATCAGTTTTCTGAATGTTGAGTTTTAAGCCAACTTTTTCACTTTCTTCTTTCACTTTCATCAAGAGGCTCTTTAGTTCTTCTTCACTTTCTGCCATAAGGGTGGTGTCATCTGCATATCTGAGGTTATTGATATTCATTGAAACATATATCCTATCATATGTAAGATAGATGGCCTGTGAGAATTTGCTGTATGGTGCAGGGAGCCTAACCCAGTGCTCTGTGACAATGTAGAAGGGTGAGGTGGGGTGGGAGGGAGGAGGGAGGTTCAAGAGGAGACATATGGATACCCATCATTGATTCATGCTGAAGTATGGCAGAAAGTGACACAACATTGTAAAGCATTTATCCTCCAATTAAAAATAAATTTTTTTTTTTAAGAAAAGAGATCCTCACTTGTACAAATATCAGAATACTATTCTGCAGTATTTCCTTCTAAATATTTAAAGTTCTAAATATCTAAACACATGCTTTAAAAATATTTAATATGATTGGAATTGAATTCTGTTTGGTATATGACGTAGGCATCAAGATTTATCTTTTACGCTATGGGTAATCAATAGCTCCAACACCATTTATTGAACAATTGCTCTTTTCTCAATAGGTGGCAATGCCATCTCTCTCAAATAATAAGATTGTAAAGGTCTATGTCTGGGGTCTTTATTTTGTTTCATTAGATATTTTATTTATCCTATGCTAGTATTTTACTGCCTTTATTAATACATATTTAAAATAAACATTAATAGTTGGTTGGGAAATTACCCTCACCTATTTCCTCCTATTTGTTTTTCATATAAAAATTTTATAAGCATGCAAATTCCTTGAAATATCCTATTGGAATTTTGGGTAGATCTATTCTATTTGATCCTATTCTGTATCTACTTGATCTATTCTAATCAATTTGTGAAAATTTTTCTTCTTTAATTGATTCCTTCCATTCATGAAAATGGTATATCTCTAATCAAGTCTATTTAAAAGATTTTTAAACTTTAAAAATTTTTCCATAATGGTCTTATCATTTATTATGTTTATTCCCAAGAATTGTATGTATGTATATATATGTATGTGTGTATGTATATAACAGCATTTATCTGTTGCCCGTAAATGGAAGAACAAATGAGTCTTGTAAATTAGTCACCCTTCTAAATTCTCTTATTCTAATAATTTTTCTACAAATTCTTTTGTGTTTCATATGTGGATAATGATACCATCAGAGAATAATAAATTGTGTTCCTTCTTTTTCAGTCCATATTATCTTCAGTGTACTGTGTGTGTGTGTTTGTGCGTGTGTTTTATCTTATTAAGCTGTCTAGGATTGATGGCTTAATTTTGACTAGAAGTATTTATAATGAGCATTTGTATCCTGTCCCTCACAAAAGATATTTCTAATATTTCAGCTAACATCTTTTCAGCTCTCAACTGCTAAATTACCTACCAACTGATATTATTAAACAACTCTGACATTTTCTTTTCAAAAGTTCTATGGTGAGTTTCTCCCTTTGTCACCCAGGCAAATCACAGCTTTTCAACTCAGTTTGGCCAGGGCTCAAGTTCAGGCTTTGATACTAAACAACTACTTGAACTTAGGCCAATGCTTACCCGGTTGCCTTCCTGAGCTTCAGCTTCCTCATGAAAAATGAAGTTAAGGCTAATAATCCTCCATTTTAAGGAACTCATTCATTACAACATTCAACTCATTAATAGGAACTCTATAAAATGAAAAAATCATCTTTATATTTTCTGAAACAAGTGGAAGATGCATACATTTTGCATACCAATATCTACCATGTTACTTTTCAGCATCCCAAAGTGTAAGATTAAATCTTCTTAACATATAGACTCTTAACTATTTTAGTCTTTGCTAGTCAGGCCTAATTTCATAGTAACAGGCTACCTTCTTATAATCTCTTTTTCATCTTTGGTATTGAGAGTGACATTTCAAGGCACAGTGATTCTTTTTGTTTAATTTAACTATCAAACACTAGAAGTTTAGCACCCTCTCTTAAAAGCCAGCCAGAAGCTTTTGACAGATGGACATTTAGCACCTGAATAATTATCCTTCAGTTCTCACAAATCAGTTATTTTGAAAGTTCTATGACATATCCTGAGGGATCTAGTAATATCTACTCATTTTAAGTGTATTACTGCTGTATGACTGACCATGATTTTTGAGTTATTTTAATGATAAAGCAATTTACAGCTTCAAGGACTAGTGACTATCTTGTCTTCTTATATATAGATATATACTGTGTATATAAATATATATATATAGAGAGAGAGACAGAGAGAAGTGTAATCTCTTTCCCTGAAATAAACATTTTCTTTACTTAGTGTAAAACTTTGTCTCCCAGGCATAATTTTGTATTTTTCTACATATTTAATAATCTCTCTTCAATGAGGCATAGTCCTTTGAAGCCATTTTCAATGATTATTAGGTGTCAGATTCAATTTAATTAAGTCTAAAATTCAACTCTTTGTTGCTCTGAATACAAGTAGCAAATTCACAGTTCTCACCATGACCCACATGGTCCTCCTTGATCTGTCCCCATTTCCAAATAGCCTCCAGCTCACTTCATCCCAGGCCATTCATCAGCTTGCTATTCCTCAAAAATAACAGACTTGCTATTAGGTCGGTGTCTGTGCATTTGCTTTCTCTATAGCCTGGAACACTGGCTCACTCCCTTACTTTCTTCAGGTTTTTACTTAAATTCTACCCTATCAGAGGAGTCTTCTTTGATCACCATTTACAAACTCTCAAATATCATACTCTGAGTTCTTAATTTCTGTCAGTTTGTTTTATAGCACTTCACCGTATTGAACATATTTATCTTTGCCTGATGTTTATTCTGGCCTTTCCAATTAAAACAGAAGAGCCAGAATTTTTCTGTTTTATTCAATTCTTTTACTCCAGAACTTAGTGTTTGGTTCATATTTAGTGTTCAATAAACATTGGTTGAATTAAGTAATTCATGTTGAGACAATCAGGTGCATAGGTGTTTTCTATGTAGAGTTAGGTCACAAGGCTCCAGTCAACATCTGCAGGAGACTGGCACAAACCTTTTAGTCTCTACTGAAAGATTCATTATGATTTTCAAAATGTTGAAATGTAAGAAAGAAGTGCATTGTTAAAAAGATTAAATAAAATAATGCATGAGAAGTGTTTGGCAGAATGCCAAAAGTTAAATACTCAGTAAATGTAATAAACCTATTTCCATCTAAATTCCTCCTTTCCCATTTCTCTGCTGTCATAATGGAAATGTTGTCTTTAGGCTTATTGTTGTTCAGTCGCTAAGTCGTGTCTGACTCTTTGCGACCCCATGGACTGCAGAACACCAGGTTTCCCTGTCCTTCACCGTCTCCCAGAGTGTGCTCAAACGCATGTCCATTGAGTCAGTGATGCCATCCAACTGTCTCATCCTCTTTTGCCCCCTTCTCCTCTTGCCCTCAATTTTTCCCAGCATTAGGGTCTTTTCCAGTGTGTTGGTCCTTCTAGTCTTTTGTATGATTTAAGGCAAAGTCTTCCATTTGTATCTTAGAGTTTAATCCACCCTTGCCTTCTCAGAGACAGCATTTACCTTCCTTCTTCCTCTCATATCCTTGTTTTGCATCCTACCCATCAACCCTAAAACCTGGTCCACCCAGAAAGGGTCCTTAATGATAACTGACACAAAGTCACCCTATTATCTTGAGGGGGCACTTCAGAAGAAGTGATTCATCATCAGATGTTTGCATACTGCCTATCCTCGCAGATTTATAGAATCACTTACCATTTTCTGAATGTCCAATGCTGCATAATTTCTCTCATCTCTTACGTTTTGGCGTATGTCAGTTTCTGCCCAGAATGCCTTTACCCTTTGACATTCCCCAAGGTATACACAAACACAGTCACACAAATATATTCACGCAAAATGAGATTAGCTAATTCGGATTTGCCCTTGAGGTCTTAGTTGTATCCAGCTTGGATACAACTCTTTCATTGTGAAGACTCACTGAGTCCTATGAAGTGAATGTCCCCCCTGTGTTTCCACTGCAGACACTACATATCTCTATCAACTGTCCCTCTCTCCTTCTCCTTCTCTTTGTCTCTCTCTCTCTCTCTGCATCTCTCTCTCCCTCCCACCCGTCCTCTTTCTCTGCCTCCCTCTCTCCCTTCCCCACCCACTGACTTACAGCTACTAAGCTCCTTGAGTACAAGTATTTTTTTTATGTAAATCAGTGAAACACCAAAGTCTACATGAGAATTGTGTTTGTACTCAGTCGCTCAGTTGTGCCTGACTTTGTGACCCCATAGACTGTAGCCCGCCAGGCTCCTCTGTCCATGGGATTTCCCAGGCAAGAGTACTGGAGAGGGTTGCCATTTTCTCCTCCCGGGGATCTTCCTGAGCCAAGGATCAAACCTGCATCTCCTGCATTGGCAGGCAGATTCTTTACCACTATATAAGCTACACTTTTAACTTAAATTGATAAATGGAGGGTGTCATTAGAAAGCTACAAATTTGCTTTCTGGTAGTACTGAAACCTGTGTGTCAACCAACAAGTTGCTGCTAAATTAGCATTAATGTGCTAGCCAAAGGCAGATATGCTTAAGATAAGCATTTCTTACTTCAACATTTATTGCCTATTCCTGTTTGTTTCATATTAGAGAAAAAGTGACTGGAAAATGACTTAATATATCAGAAACAATGGGAAGGAGACTTTAGTACTAGTATTTATAGTGGTAATATTGACAATACATACAACTTAATACATGTACAGACTTTCACAATTTTCAGAGTGCTTTTATGGCTTTAGAAAATACTAAAAACATTGAACATCTAGGGAAAATCTAAGACTGAATGCATCCTTTGGTTATTTCTAACTAGGCACCTGATTGGCCTTATGACAATATTGCTAGTGAAAATTTTTCAACTTTATGCTATCTGTTTTACATTGAATTAATGCATCCTATTAAAATAATACAGGTGTTCAAGTATACATAGGATATATGCAAAAAAAGACTTATATGGAGAACAGTATAGAGGCTCCTTTAAAAAGTAAAAATAGAGCTACCAGATGATCTAGCAATCTGACTCCTGGGCATATATCTGGAGAGAGCCGTAACTTGAAAAAAAAATACATGTACTTCACTGTTCATCGGAGCACTATTTACAATAGTTAGGACACAGAAGCATCCTAAATGTTCATCAATAGAGGAATAGATAAAGAAGATGTGGTACATATACACAGTGGAATATTACTCAGCCATAAAAAAGGACAAAATAATGGCATTTGCAGCAACATAAATGGACCTAGAGTCTGTCACACTGGGTGAAGCCAGCCAAAAAAAGACAAATATCACATGATATTGCTTCTATGTGGGGTCTAAAAAAGGGGGGTACAAATTAACTTATCTATAAAACAGAAATGGAGTCAGATGTAGAAAACAAACATGGCTAACAGGGGCTAAGTGGGGATAAATTGGGAGATTGGGACTAACATGTACACACTACTATGTATAAAACAGATAACTAACAAGGACCTCCTGTATAGCACAGGAAATTCTACTCAATACTCTGTGATGGCCTATATGGGAAAAGAATCTAAAAAACAGTGGCTATGTGTATAACGGATTCTTTGCTGTACAGCTGAAACTCATACAACACTGTAGATCAACTATACTCCAATAAAAATTATGTTTCATTGAAATCCTCCTCCCATCACCAAGTTAGAAATAGACTCTTAGTTATCATAACTTACCATTTATCATTTACTTTTGTCTTCTGGATAGAAATGATGCCTGCTGTCTCCTAGTTTTCAATTGACATTTCTACCAGAACTCTCCATCATTATTGACAGCAACGTTCTCCTTGTTAATTGCCCAGCAGCATATTGAGTGACTGACTGGCTCTCTAGGGAAGATTTGAAAGGCATTGGCATAAAAGGGCAGTGATAGTGAGGTACAATACTCTCTGTCTCATGGTAATGGCACCAACTAACTGCTTACTTAGGCTTGTTCAGAAAAGAATACATGGATCTTTTACCTGGACTTTTCACTTTTTATACTGATGTGTTTAATGTTAAGTCGTGAAAGCTTTCAAAAATGTTCTACATGCACCCAATAGTTGTAAACACCCTCTTACACTGTGCCTATAAAACTCCATCTATGATCACTCAATGGAAAAAAATGGATAATTTATATTAAAAATGGACATATAAGCATGGAAAACCAATGAATCAGTGGTATGTTCTGGTTGTTTCAAAAATGAGTAGGCAGCTCCTAGAGTAATGAAAAGATTTTTTAAGTAGAAGACTTGGCATGCTCATTTTAAACAGTATAAGTTTCTTTTGACATTCAGATGACTAGAATAATAGATAAAATATATATTTTCATGAGATCTGGGCTCTTAAACTGATTTTCCCAGAGACTGCCACAGGGAATTCAACAAAGAGCACCTGGAAAGTCTTTGCAACTACATAATAAGGGAGTAGGTCTGGATCAGTAGTTATTGATATATGGAAATCAATTGATAGTAGTTATTAATATATTGAAAGTTTTTTAAGTACTCTTGTCTGGGTCCTACCCTGAGAAATACTAATTTCATTTGTTGTGGCACATCAGTGATTTCTAAATTTGTCTGAATCAGAATCATCTGGCAAACTTGGTAGCCATACAAAGCCCAAAGTTATATCCTAATTCAAGGAACTAGGGCCTTGCATACTTGATTTGCTCTCCAGGTGATTCTGATAACATCCTAGTTCAAAATCACTGGTCTAGCATTCAGCATCTGCTGTTGCTGCTGCTAAGTCACTTCAGTTGTGTCCAACTCTGTGCGACCCCATAGATGGCAGCCCATTCAGCTCCTCTGTCCTTGAGATTCTCCCGGCAAGAATACAGGAGTGGGTTGCCCTTTCCTTCTCCAATGCATGAAAGTGAAAAGTGAAAGTGAAGTTGCTCAGTCGTGCCCAACTCTTAGCAACCCCATGGACTGCAGCCTACCAGGCTCCTCCGTCTGTGGGATTTTCCAAGCAAGAGTACTGGGCATTCAGCATCAGACATTTTTAAGTCCTCCAGGTGATACTCCCTAGATGCAGCCATGGTTGGGAACCACTGATGAAAATAATATTTAGGATTATTCCAAGTCTGGCAGGAATAATAAAATTGCTAGCTTTTATTAAACATTTATTGTATATAAGGTGTTGTGCTAAGTATTATTTCACTCAGTAATCAGCAGACTCTGAGAAATAATACAATCTTGCATTTAAGAGAATGGAGAGTTCATAACTCAGCTAAGGTGATGTGACTAGGAGGTAATAGACTGAAATCCAAGCTGTCTCACTTTAGATATCACACAATTAACTATGACATCAATAACCTTTTGGAATTATAAGAGAAATTGAAAACTCTAAGTTGGGAACACGTTAGAAGGTAGTGCTTAAATTATTTTTTATACTTAAAAACATACTTGACTTGTAATTATATAATTAAAACAAAGAAATCATTTTATAAATAAATGGAGAATATAGGGAAAGTGTTTATAAATTAAAAGGAAGTCAAAAGTGGACAGTTTTAGAGAAGCAGCTTCAATTTGAATTATTCTGTTTATTCCAGAAAGGAGACCATAAACTGCTTGTACTAGTAGTACTTGAGGAGTGAACATAAGAATTACATATAAAGATATTTTGTCATAGTTATATTGAGGAGAAAGGTGGCAAGAATTTCAGAGGAAAGAAGAAATGTGTACACTTCTTTGAAATGGTTCCAATTGTTAATAACTCAATGAAATGGGGGGGGGGAAGCAGTTTACACTCCATAACACTTCTTTTTTTCTCCTTTCATGTTTGGAAAGATATCAGTTCAATACCTTTCTAGGCATGGAAAATGCATTGGCCACTGCAGTTAGTCACACTTGGGTCTGTGAAGGGGAGAGAGAGAGCCTCAGTCAAGTATTACTATGTTTTTGGTCATATAAAAAGGAAAGTGGTACTTGGGAGACAGCCCTGCCCCTCTCAGGACACAGCCTTTCTCAGGTTTGTGAAGAGGACACAATGGCAGAGTGCCAACACTGAAATGTTGGAAGAAGGGACGTTTCCTGCCACACACACACACAAAAAAAAAAAAACCAAGGGAAAAAACCCAGAAAGAGATACCAAGGGTCATTTTGCACAATAGCAAATTTAATTACTCCCAGTTAGAGAAGGGGACACTTGCACATTTTATAAACTGCCCTTACTAATGAGCAAAGTTTGCATTTATTTTTGTTGATGTTATTTCCTGATTGGTGTTTACACTGATCATTCACTGTACGGAGAACACTGAATTTTCAGCACTCTGGAGAGTCTGTGAGATGGTTCCTGATTCTGATATTTTGGTATTCACTATATGATGTACCTAAAATGTACATATTCAATTATGTGAAGATTGAGTGTGTGCAGAGAACAGAATAATTACGCTGCCAACAAGCCATTGTGAGCCCTAAATGTATTTATATTTCAAATAATGGATGGTTCTGTGGTAACTCCCACAAAGACTAATTTTAGGACTATTTTAACAGTGAGTAAATGACGTGTGATCTTTAAGTAATGTAGTAATATTAAAAAAGGTACAGGAAAAAGTATATATTATTCTGAAATTCTCTTGGTTTCTCCAAAACATTTAACATGGCAGGAAAATACTAATTAAAGGAAGACAAATAAAAATTGAGTTTGGATTGTAGTGTCAAATGTGACTAATTTCTGTGGACTAATAATGATACAACATGTTTTAGAACACATTGGTACTGGAGCTGTGTTCTGTTCAAAGTGGCGGAAAGGCAAAATTGCAAGCAGGTGCTTATGGTGGAAACCACTGAAGATAACCAGAGGCTTGTAACAGAAAAGGTAACCCAACCTTAACTATGGTCGGCTAACTCAGCCGTGGCAAGGGGGCTTGCCTTGATTTCCATCTCGGACCACTTCTGGAAATCTTCATCACAGAAGCAGCAGCAACACAGCTACAAGCTGGAGGGAAGATCTTTAAGAAGAAACTTTGGGCATTCTCCCTGCTATGATCCACACAATACTTAATCGTATGTCAGGGAAAGAGACTGAATTAATCCTGATATTGGATCTTCGCCCAGATCCAGTTTTTCAGCGTCGCGTACATACACCATTCAGGGCAACTTTGCCAGCTTTGCCAGGTCACATCCCTTTTTCTCTGGAAGCTCCAGCATGGGGCTCATCGTCAACAAGCTCTGATAATCAGCCAGGAACCACCCAACTCCATTTCTCCAGGAGGACTGAGGCAAGCGGGAGGTGAAGAGGAAACCTCGGGGGCAGTGGGGGGCCTTGGAGGGAGGGAGGCGGGGGCAAGGGAAGGGGAAGGATCAGGAGGACAGGTCTGACTCCTGACTGGCTGGGGTGGTTGTGGAGAAAGTCACAGCTCAGGCTCACCAGTCAGGAGCTGTCCAACTTTTCAGCAGCTCCGGGATCAAGGTTCGGGTGCCCTGGACCGAGGAGGCGGCTCCTCTGGCCGCCGCTGCTGCTGCTTCTGCAGCTCCAGCTGCTAACAATTCCTGCTCTCGCCGCCGGCGCCGGGAGGAAGGAAGGGAAGAAGAAAGGGAGCAAGACGGCACCGACCATTGGCGAAGCCGCGCATCGCGCGCCTTAGTCTTGGAGACTTGGGGAGCCCAGGAGCGTGCCTCTGGCACAAGCACCGTGGAGGGAGCCCTGTCGTGTTCTGTGACCTCTCCCTCTGGCAGAGCCCCCTTTCGGTCGTCTGGAGCCTCTGGCGGCTTCAAGTGGGAAGCGGAGCCCAGCCTCAGCTCGGCTCCAGAAGCGGCGGCGGCGGCAGCACCGGGGAGGCGCTCTGGCCGGCGTGGTGAACCCAGCCGGGCAGCAGGGCGCGGAGCCGCCAGCCAGGATGGAGGCAGAGGGCAGCAGCGTGCCGGCCCGGGCGGGCAGCGGCGAGGGCAGCGACGGCCCCGGCGGGGCCGCGCTCAAAGCCCCCAAGCACCTCTGGAGGCACGAGCAGCACCACCAGTACCCGCTCCGGCAGCCCCAGTTCCGTCTCCTGCACCCCCATCACCACCTGCCCCCGCCGCCGCCGCCCTCGCCCCAGCCCCAGTGCCCCCTGCAGCCGCCGCCGCCCCCCCTGCCGCCGCCCCCGCCGCCGCCGCCCGGGGCGGCCCGCGGCCGCTACGCCTCGAGCGGGGCCACCGGCCGCGTCCGACACCGTGGCTACTCGGACACCGAGCGCTACCTGTACTGCCGCGCCATGGACCGCACCTCCTACGCCGTGGAGACCGGCCACCGGCCCGGCCTGAAGAAATCCAGGATGTCCTGGCCCTCGTCGTTCCAGGGACTCAGGCGGTGAGTGGAGAGCGCCCCCTCCCCTATTCAGGCAAGGGGTCACCTCCCCAGCTCTCAGAGTCTCCTCGATGGTCCATTTACCCATGCCTTCCTGGACCCGGGGCCAAATTCTATTCTGGGAAACGCGGGCGGGCCAGCAGGGGCGTGTCTGTCCTTGCTTGAAAGGTTACTATTCAGGTGTGTCTAAGAGACCCCAAAAGTACGGCATCAGTGTTGAGTGTGCATGTGTGTATGAGAGAGAGAGATTGAGCGTCCCAGTCGTGTAGATGTAGACCACCCACCCTCTCCCCTCCCCACCCACTTCCACCCCACCCTGGCGAGTGAGACTTGAGCAGGCGAATTCCGATTTCTCTGGCTGGTGAAGGAGGAAGGGGCGGGGGCGGGGGGCGTTGAGCCAGAAAAACACCCAGTAATCTGTCTACAACCCCAGAGTAAGGCGGGGTGGGTGGCGAGGCAGTTCAGACTGGGGCAGGGGTGGGGGAATGGGTGGGAAAGCTTGGTCCCACAATTGCAGTAAAAGCTTGAGAACAACTCTAGTTTCTCTCTGTCAAGTCGGGAAGTAAATTGAACAGCGAAAGGGGAGAACAAACACGTGGGTGACTTGGAGAGTTTGGAGCAAAATGTTCAGCAATCCTTAGGAGAGGGAAGGAGGGAGAGATGGAAGGAAAGGCGGGAGCGAGGACGCTGTGGGAGTTACACTGTGTCGGTGTGTGGTGTGTGCAAGCATGTGTGTATCGAGTGGTCCCTGCAGAATCTCGGGAAGAAAGCACCTCGTTTTAGCAGCAGGCGAGTTCATAGAGATCTGATTACAGTGATTTTCCCCTTAACATAAAGTGCTCCGGAAGACGGGGCATGGAAGTGGCATTTCACCGGAGTTTTAATAGATGCCTACCGCTCCAACTCCAAGAAAATATTCCAAGAGCCAGATACAGCTGCTCTGAGGAGTTAGCTCCAGATTCTCTCCAATCAGGAACGGTGGTGGAAGTTGGGCCCCTTTTCAGTCCCTTTCCTGGCAACCGGGAGCAGCTCCTCCCCGGCCCCCCCACGCTGTCCCGGACCCTCAAAGCCACAAATCCCCTCCCCGCCCACGGACAGGGGCGCACACAAATGTTTCAGGAGCTGCGGATCCTTGGCACATCTAATGGCAAAGCAGGGCTCTCATGACCTATCTTAGGCTTGGGCAGACATTGATGGACTGCAAGCGCAAGCCACGTATCTGTCTGATGGGTAACTGTGAACTGTACATGGGGTTGGGTGTGGAAACAGGAAAACCTGAGGCTGGGATTGTTTGTCCAACGCTAATTGACAGTAGGTTGGATTTATTAGAAAATCTTAATAGTGTCCAAATATGTTTTTCTGAGTTTCCTTCATCTCTCTCTCCCTCCATCCATCCCTCCTCCCTCTTCCTTCCTTTCTCCCTCTTTCTTTCTTTTTCCTCCCTTCCCTTCCCTTGTCTTCGATTCCCTTCCTTTCTCTCTTTAATGAGCGTCTCTCTGTGTTGTATACACTATGGTCAAAGGGAATCCAGCCAAATAGAATATCCCAACCCTGATGTGCATGCGCGCTCCTCATACCCTCTGCCTTCCTCTTAGCTCCAGAAGGACAGACATTGTTCCTGGTAATGTCATTGTACCTGTTAGATAAGAAGAGTGAAAATTATAGTTAATAATGTCAGTTCAGATCAATTTAAATGCTGAAGATTGGCGTGATTAGCAGACATTCATAAAATTAATATGCAAGTTTCATTTTTACAGTCCAGACTGCTAAAACCCACAGGCAGCTTTTCCCTTTGAACAGGTGGGTGTTCTCCACTTGGGCTGAACAGTTTATATGTGGGTCCCCAAAATGGAATAAAGGCAAGCATGGCAGTTTGTATGTTTGACCTAAGGATAAAAGATTTTTATGAGACTGAGCTCTTGCTGTATGGTTTAGTCTCTCAGTTGTGTCCGACTCTTGTGACCCCATAGGCTATAGCCTGCCAGGCTCCTCTATCCATGGGATTCTCCAGGCAAGAATACTGGAGTGGATTGCCATGCTTTTCTCCAGGGGATCTTCCCGACCCAGGGATCGAACCCAGGTCTCCTGCATTGCAGGCAGCCCCCTTACCAACTGAGCCACCAGGGAAGCTGCAGCCATTAGTAAACATTAAATAAGAATAAGAGTTCTAGCGTACTTACTCTGTGGGTTGATTGACTTTGTAGAGCCTCTTAATTAACTTCATTTTTTAAAATAAAATAGAATGTTTGAGAGGGTGGAGGGAGAAAAACGAGCTAATTGGAATAGAGGTATTGCATTGTTGATTTGAATTTTTTTGCTCTGTTCTCTACACTGATTAATTCTTCTGTTTGAAATTTGTTAGTTAAATGGTTCACAGAAAACTAAGCTATATAACATTTACACATAACTTCCTCTGTGGCTCACCTGATAAATCATTGTTGTTCTATTTAAGGATCTTTACATCACTTATGTATTTTCCAAACACTTGAACATTGCATTTCAAAATTTCTTTAATACAGTTGCTTTTGCAAATAAATGTGTTTTTCAAGGAAGTGTGGTTATTACTTGCATTCTTTAAAGATAACAGTAACAATGCTTAAAAATTATCCCCAAATTGCATTCATTATTTGAACCCATAAACAACACTGAGATGGAACGGCACTATGTCCACTTTATTGATAAGAACAGTGAGACCCAGAGGATGTGAGTAACTTGTTCAGTAATGCATGGCCTTTGAGTGTCAGAGCTAAAACTAAAACCTAAGTCTCCTGACTCAACAAAGGTGATGGTGCTGCTAAAATAAATGTGTGCAGAACCTGGGGTGTTGACAGAATCAAGAAAGATATGAAATGGAATATGAAGTTTATATTGATTGATACTACAGTTCATAAAGCCCAAATGAACCAAATATGAAATACGGTTTAAATCCACTTTTAAAAAAATGACAGATAGCATAAGCTATGGAAGCAGTGAGAGATTTTAACCCTTATTTTTAACTTCTGCAATCCTGGCCATGACACTTGTGTTAATGATTACAGAAGAAGCAAACCAGTGTATCTGTTGACTTTATATAATAATATAATGATAAACATAAAAAGCAAATTATCAGAGAATCACATATAGTCAGAAGATTTCAGGTTGTTTTCAATGATCTTCTAAGATGAAATAAGCATGTGAGACATGTGCAAAGAGTATATGTTTGTGTGTGTATTCCTGTGTGTGCCGTCATCCAAGTGGAAGACTTAAATTGTCTGTCAAGTTAACGTCTCTGAAAAAGCCTCATGGATGGATGGATGAATGATTCCCTATGGATTATAAAAGAAAAATATGTCTTTTAAAAGGCTATTTTTAGAATGTATAGCAGCATTTCCAGATATTATGATCTTGACTAAAATTCCGAGAATTAGTTACAGTGTGTAAAGCAAAGAGAAAGATGTATATACTTGGTTGAATGAAAAAAATTGTATAAATAGGAAGGAGGCAATCCTCAGACATTTCATGATCCATTCTTTTGATTTCATCTGGAAATGTAGGTATGTTAATAAATTTTATATTAAATTATATCTAACAAGGTAGATCCATTTTTAAAAAATCAGTGTGAAAGGAATTTGAAATAATAAAATTACCAGAAGAATGCCTTTATGTTATCAAGAGAACCAAAGGAAATATTTTTAAAATTAGCACTTTTTAATATACATATGTATCAAATTAGTCATTTTAACCAGTAGTTCCTCAAAGTATAACAACTGTTTAAACTGATAAATGATTTACTTATTAGATTTCTTTTTACACAACAGAATATTTTCTTTATCAGTCTTTTCTAAATCTGCAGGAGCTGTATATTCTCAGTAACAAATTAATGCTCAACATCATTAATCATCAGAAAAATGCAAAGTAAAGCCACAGTAAGATACCACATCACAACTGTTAAAATGGCAACTATCAAAAACACAAGAAAATAACAAATGCCGGTGAGGATGTGGAAAAAGGGGACACTTGTGCACCGTTGGTGGGAATGTAAATTGGTATAGTAACTATAGGAAACAGTATGGAAGTTCCTCAAAAATTAAAAATACAAATACCATGTGATCCAGAAACTCCACTCTTGTGTATTTACCCAATGAAAAGGAAAACACCAATTTGAAAATGTATATGCATATGTATGTCCATCGCAGTATAATTTATAATAGCCAAGGTATGGAAACAGTCTAAGTGTCCAGTGATGGATGAATAAAGAAATTGTGATGTAATAGATGACGGAATATTATTCAGCCATTAAAAAAGGAATGAAATCATGCCATTTGACAACATGGATGGACCTTAGGAACATTATGCTAAATGAAATATCACGGAGAAAGACAAGTACCAAACGTACCAAAATGTCTCTTTTACACGTATAATCTAGAAAAATAATAACTAAAACAAAAAATAAGCTCACAAAGAACAGACTTGTTGCTAGACATGGGGAGTTGCTGACAAAATTTCATATTTAAATTTTAATAAGTAAAGACATTAAGGATATTATTTAAATATTTTGTTAAATGAGAAAGCATGGCAAAACTAATGTTTTTCACATTTCCTATACATATTGGCAAAACAGTATCCAGTTCAATTCAGTTCAGTCACTCAGTCATGCCCGACTCTTTGCGACCCCATGAATCGCAGCACGCCAGGCCTCCCTGTCTATCACCAACTCCCGGAGTTTACTCAAACACATGTCCATCAAGTCAGTGACGCCATCCAACCATCTCATCCTCTGTCATCCCCTTCTCCTTCTGCCCTCAATCTTTCCCAGCATCAGGGTCTTTTCAAATGAGTCAGTTCTTCACATCAGGTGGCCAAAGTATTAGAGTTTCAGCTTCAACATCAGTCCTTCCAATGAACATCCAGGATTGATCTCCTTTAGGATGGACTGGTTGGATCTCCTTGCAGTCCAAGGGACTCTCAAGACTCTTTTCCAACACCACAGTTCAAAAGCATCAATTCTTCAGTGCTCAGCTTTCTTTATAGTCCAACTCTCACATCCATACATGACTACTGGAAAAACCATAGCCTTGACTAGATGGACCTTTGTTGGCAAAGTAATGTCTCTGATTTTTAATATGCTGTTTAGGTTGGTCATAACTTTCCTTCCAAGGAGTAAGCATCTTTTAATTTCATGGCTGCAATCACCATCCGCAGTGATTTTGGAGCCCAGAAAAATAAAGTCAGCCATGTTTCCACTGTTTCCCCATCTATTTGCCATGAAGTGATGGAACTGGATGCCACGATCTTAGTTTTCTGAATGTTGAGTTTTAAGCCAACTTTTTCACTTTCATCAAGAGGCTCTTTAGTTCTTCTTCACTCTCTTCCATAAGGGTGGTGTCATCTGCATATCTGAGGTTACTGATATTTCTCCCGGCAATCTTGATTCCAACTTGTGCTTCCTCCAGCCCAGTCTAAAAACAGTATTAGACCCTTAAAAAAAAAAAAAAAAAAAAAAGCACTGATTTCAACATTTCTGTGTGTTCTGAGACTTTTGGTGCATCAGAAGAAAAATATCATGAATCCATTACATTTTTCGTTCTGAAATTGTATATGTTCCAAGTATGGGATGGAGAGGTGTGAGAGGAAGGAGGTAGAAGCGAGAAAGAGGTAAGAACCTATCTGCCAAGCATGGAATATAGGTAAGCCCTTCTCTGGTTCTGATTGAAACATCTTGGTCCTGTCGCCCACTTAGGGAGTAGTGATAGGGAAATCTATAGCCTGCAATATCCACAAGATACATTTCTCTAAAACTGTGCTAACTCTGTGGAAATGTCAAGATGGGGAGGGACTTAAATTTAAGCTAACCTGGGCTACCACTGCCCAGCTTTTACACTTGAAGAAACATGTATCCTGCAGGGTTACATTACTTCACAGAATAGTTTCTTGGAAGAATAAGAACTACAATTTATAGCTATTTTATATCTCTCATTGTGGCTATGTTTTAACAATGACTGTCCCTGTTTCCCAGGTTATAGCCTGAAACCAAAAGTTTAAAAATTACTTTTAAAAGGCATTTGTGAGTAAATGGAATATTCAGATATTGGCAAGAGAAACCACTTCAGAAAACAAAATGCTCTTTCTCTTTCCAAGTTGGATGCATCCATACACAACACACACACACATACATCCAGTAATGAATTGGTCACTAATTTCTATCTCCAAACTTTAATGTGGTTTTCAAAAAGTATCTTGGGAAGAGTTCTTAAGCATCATGCAGTATAATAATCAAGAAAGACTAAACTCTGTTAGTAAATGTTGGTAGTTATTCAAAGGCCTCAAATCTAAGAGGGTTATAATTATGTCCCTCTTACAGCTTATTTTCCATCTACAAGTTTAAAAATATACAATATGTGAGTCTATAACTTGATTGCTGCTAGTCCGGGCTCATAGCAAGAATGTTGCTAAGGGATTATACCAAATAGCACTTTATTATATTTCAAAAGATGTTGTGGTTATTTTTACTCCGAGGAACATTTTCCTACATTTAAAAATAGGAAATCTAAATTTTTCCAAAAAAGAGGGCATTTTACTTTTTTTTTTTTTAATTCATCAGCTAAATTGATTTGACCCCATACACTCACATACCACCATCACCATGACCCTTAGCAAACCACTTTGGAAATTAAATAAGAAACAAGGTATGTTCTGTCATCTGAATACACATTTAGGCATTTGTTGATCTGTTTCAGTGTGTGTTGTCACTGTTCATCAGTGGTCTCAAGCCAGTGATATTTTTAGGCTCTTCCTCTCCCTTAACTCTTAAATTTCAGAGACATCCAAGATCTTTTGATTCTACCTCAGAAATATCTCTTGTATTTTCCATTGTCATTTTCCTGGTTCAACTCTTCATCATCTGTCTCCTAAACTGTTGCGATAACTTCCTAAAAGGTCTCCAACTCTGATCTCCCCTGACTGTAATCTATTTTACACTCCAAGCCACCCAACCTCATCCCCTTGTCTGAAATGCTTGAATGATTTCTTTTTGCCTGCAAGACAAAATCTCAATTTCTGAGTCTGACTTTTTGAAGTGCTAGCCCAGTCTCTTTCTCACAGAAAGTCTTGCTATCCATCCTCTTCTGTCAACCCGATAAACATCACCACACTGAACTTCTTGCCATGTGCTAAGCTCTCTCTGCCTGTTCACACTTCTTTCTTTCTGAAGCTTTTTCTTGTTTCTCAATTGTTTTCCCCATGCATCCCATACATCACTGCCTCCATATCTGTTTGAAAAAATTCATGAAACTTTTCAAAGTTAGTTTATATATTACCACTTGAGTAGACATTGGTACTAACAGAAGAATCCTTTTCTCTTCTGGGCTTCCACATTGCATTTTTGCATATATCTATATTCTAGCAGCTACCGATTACAGTTTTGTATCTGTCTCCCTCATGAAGTACAGTAGGACCTTGTGGAGAGCATGGTTTATATAGATGCTCATCAAATAATGAGCTTTTAAATGAGGAAATAATAATAATGAAACCTTGCCTTTTCAGTCTGTGCTCTCTGAGAGGGTATATTTGATTTCCTTAATAATCTCTATGAAATAACAGACCTGGTGATATTTTGTTCATTTTATAGGTAATCTAAGAGAATATAGATTCTCCCAGGAATAGACACATGTACATGTTCAAAGACCGAACTCAGACTTTAGCCTTGAAACTCCCAGTCCGGTAATCTTTTCATAATACTGTGAGATATATGTGGGCAGGTATTGGATGAGAAGCGGCCTATCATTTGACTAAGATTATGAAGACACAAATTATATTAATTATGAAGGGTGAGAATCTAGCTTATATGAAAACAGCATCAGAATGAAAATAATTCTAATGGAATAATGTCTCCATTTTTCTTTAGAGAGATTCCTTTACAGACTAAGCTCTTAACTTTGGATTCTTTGGCTCTAAAGGATCTGTTAAAAGGCGGAGGGCACATTTGGGGGAGAACATTTATCAAATTCTCAATAGGTCCTTGATTGACAAACTTTAAGGCACTGTGTTCTAAAGTGAACTAAGTCATTGACTAAGTCACTAAGGGAACAATTGTAAGAACATCACATTCCAATGGAGTAATACTCTCACTGAAGTGACTAAAAGAAATCCATTTGAAATGAGATTTTTAAAAAATGCAACACTTTAGGCAGATAAAATCAGAACATATCATATATTCTTTTAATTCAAACAAATGATGTTAATTTAGGAATAAAAAAAGTTTGATGGAGCTGAATGAGACCTATGTATATATGAAAATTTAGGATTTAATAAGAGCAATGTTCCAGTTAGTGAAAGCAAGATAAATTATTTAAAATATGGTGTTTATTTCTTGAAATGAAAAAAATCCTTACCTAACACCATTTAAAAAATCACTTGAAATCAATAATAAAATTATTAAAAACTTAAGATTAAAAATAGACAAAGGACATAAAGAGGTAATTCAAAATGGAAGAACGATTAATGACAATATACATTTGAAAAGGTTCTCTACCTTATGGATAGACAAAAATAAAAAATTAAAACAGCAATTTTATTTAATTTTTCATATATTTTGGGAAAAGATTAAAAGATGAATAATTCAAAAGGATTGCAGAAGGCATGGAGAGGTAGGCACTTTCTAATATGCATTAGTGATGAGTATAAATTGGGAAAACCTTGGGAGGTAATCAAATAATGTGTAGCAAAATTTTAAATGTGTATACCTTTGATCTAGTAATGTCATCCTCGGGAACTTGACCTAAGAATATAACTGAACAAAGAAGCAAAGAGGTACATTGCAATATTGCATATATAGTAAACATCTGGAAGCCACCCAAATATCTTTCAATAGAGAATTGGTAAAATAAATTATGTCATACCTACAGCAGAAGAATACTAGATGAAGAATGAGAGTGATCTACATGAATTGAAATATAATTATAAACCCTATGAGTTAAGTGAAAAAATAATTTAAAGACTAGATAGAATATACTACCACTTGTATGTTTTATGAATACTCATATTTATACATATGAGGTTATGTGCATGTATATGTGTGTGTGCCTATTTATGTAGATATGCGTGTATGCGTATTATCATAGGAGTGGAGTTGTTCAGTCAGTCATGTCAGATTCTTTGTGACCCCCATAGACTGCAGCATTCCTGGCTTCCCTGTCCTTCACTGTCTCCCAGAGTTTGCTCAAACTCCTGTCCATTGAGTTGGTGATGACATCCAATCATTCCTGCCTTCAGTCTTTCCCAGCATCAGGGTCTTTTCCAGTGAGTCAGTTCTTCACATCAGGTGGCAAAAGTATTGGAGCTTCAGCTTCAGCAACAGTTCTTCCAATGAATATTCAGGACTGACTTCCTTTAGGATGGACTGGTTTGATCTCCTTGCAGTTCAAGGGACTCTCAAGAACCTTCTCCAGCACCACAGTTCAAAAGCATCAATTCTTTGGTGCTCAGGTTTCTTTGCAGTCCAACTCTCACATCCATATATGACTACTGGAAAAATCATAGCTGTGACTAGGTGGACCTTTGTCAGCAAAATAACGTCTCTGCTTTTTAATATGCTGTCTAGGTTGGTCATAATTTTTTCTTCCAAGGAGCAAGCATCTTTTAATTTCATGCCTGCAGTCACCATCTGCCGTGGTTTTGGAGCTCAACAAAATAAAATCTACCACTGTTTCCACTGTTGCCCCATCTATTTGCCATGAAGTGGTGGGAATGAATGTCATGATCTTAGTTTTTTGAATGTTGAGCTTTAAGCCTACTTTTTCACTCTCCTCTTTCACTTTCATCAAGAGGCTCTTTAGTTCCTCTTCTGCCATTAGGGTGGTGTCATCTGCATATCTGAGGTTGTTGATATGCTTATACATTCCCCCCAGAAGAAAAAAAAACAAACGCTAATTTGTTATGGGTATGAGAAGAGAGGATGGTTGACAGAGATCTCTGATGTTTTATGTTCTTTCGTCTGATTTCCTTTAAAATGAGTTTCTGTTGTTTTTATAATAAACAAAAGATATATTTTCTTTTTTAAAAAACCTAGTATTTTCCATTTATTTAGGTTAACATATTTTATTTATATCTGACTTTTCTTTCCTCCCTCAAAAGCAAATGATTATGTCACAAGACAATTTCGTAAAAGGTAAATTGAAGCTGTCAAACAGAAGAAAGTGTAAGTGCCTGAAAATAGTATGCAATAGGGAAGCAGAAATGCATGCCATTGATTCTTGAGTAATTGGTAGAAATGAGTCACAAATTTGGCTCTGAGCTTCCTATCAGCAAATCCAAGGAAGGAAACGCTGTCAGTTCAAGATTCAGAGTAAGTTAAAGAATAATGAGTTGTTTAGAAGAATACATTGGTGTTAACTCTGAAAATTAAAAGTACTATCTCTCCATGAACCTTTTAAAAGGATACTTGTGAAATGGTGTGTATGTTTTCAATAATTTTCCTACACTGTATAAAGTATTAGGTAAGTATGAATGTGCTTGTAACTATGGCTATTATAAACCCACACAGTGATGACCCGATGTCTAAAGGCATTTCATTGGAAGTCCATCAGCACTGGAGCCTCAATTGGCATTTTTACCCTGGTTTCCCTTTAGTGCTGAATGCTGTGTGTGCTCTGCTAAATATGGCTTCATTCTCCAGCTTGGAGAATTCCTCTAAACTTCATCTCCACTGTTCAATGTAAAAACCTTGTTCTCATTTGGTTACCCTATTTCGATTTGGATACACTATTTGTTCCCTGGTTTCTAGAGAAGCACATTTTAGGTTTTATTTCCCCAGTTTTTCCCTCAAATGTTGCTTTTTGACTTGGTTGGTCCCTACAAATGTGCGTAGTCATGCAGTCGTGTCCAACTCTTTGCAACCCCATAGACTATAGCCCGCCAGGCCCCTCTGCCCATGGGGATTCTCCAGGCAAAAATACTGGAATGGGTTGCCATGCCCTCCTCCAGGGGATCTTCCCAACCCAGGTATTAAACCCAGGTCTCATGGATTACAGGCGGATTCTTTACCAGCTGAGCTACCAGGGAAGCCCTACAAATGTAGCCCTCAAGAAAATCCAACTTGGTTAGCCGTCAAGGTTGGCTCAGAATTCTGGGATACCTTAGCCCAAACTGGGTCCCACTTATTCATGACATGAGAATGGAGTCCAAAGGAATAGGAAAATTCAGTCTTGGTATCCAGCTGTCTGATTTTCTAGCATAATAATCTACTTCTCTACATTTTCATAGATTGTCTACTTCAGTAGAATGCTCCAGAATAAACTAGTTACTAATATAGCCCTGGTAAATACATGGAGTTGTCCTACCTGTAGATCAGTAAAATGGTAGAAATTACTCAAAATGAGGTGGATGTTTTACACTAAGCTACTTATAATCCTTCTCTCTGAAAACAATTAGAGAGGCACAGCCTTTGTCTATTGAGATTGCTTCAAATTCACAGCAGTGCTGTGATTGTTTTCCTATTGTTATTGTTAGCAGGCAGGTATGCTTCCAACTCATCTGGAAGGAATTTAAAACCACTAGAATACAAAGTGAAAGTTTGAAGTGTTCTATGTATATTTTTGTTTCACTACCACTTGGAATCATTCCCACCAACTGGGGTCTTTCAGTTCTATTGAGAATCAGGTTATTATCTAATAACCAATAGCCAGGGGTCTCTGCTAAAATTATGTAGCTACTCATCATGGAGGTTTCTACTACAGGTACTAAATGTGTGTATGTGTGTGCTCAGTTATGTCTGAGTCTTTGAGACCCCATCATCTGTAGCCTGCCAAGCTCCTCTGTCCTTGGGATTTTTCCAGGCAAGAATACTGGAGAATGTAGCCATTCCCTTCTCCAGGGGATCTTCTTGACCCACGGATTGAACCTGTGTCTCTTGCATCTCCTGCATTGGCAGCCAGATTCTTTATCATCTGGGAAGCCCCACAGATACTGAATAAAGATCATCAAATACCGAGAAATACTCATGTTGTTCTTACAGGTTTTTTGAGAAGTAATAAGTAGTATGAAGATGATATTCATATAGAATGTGGCTATAAGAAATTCATACTTATATTAATAACTAAGAAGCTGACATATACACTAACTGAAATAGCCAATAAGTCAATAGATCTACAGTTTGTGGGAAAGAGAATGTTCTCTATAGTTTCAAAAAACCAGACCAATCTTTGTGTCTTTGAACCTTCCCACACAAGGGCCGCTCTGCACATCTACCACAGATGCCCTTCCCTCCCCATTCAGTAGCTTTGATACCATCTATTCATACTTCAGATCACAGCTCTAACATCATTTTTCCAGTAAAAACTTCTCAGGTCCCCTAAACATATTGTAATACCTTATAGTTCTTTTTATTGGACACCTGATGTGAAGAGTATAACAACAGTACTTTTACTTAAAAAAAAGAAAACCTACTTTCTTAGTGAGCTTTCAGTTCAGTTCAGTTGCTCAGTCATGTCTGACTCTTTGCGACCCCATGAACCACAGCACACCAGGCCTCCCTGTCTATCACCAACTCCCAGAGTCCACCCAGACCCATGTCCATTGAGTCGGTGATGCCATCCAACCATCTCATCCTCTGTCATCCCCTTCTCCTCCTGCCCCCAATCCCTCCCAGCATCAGGGTCTTTTCAAATGAGTCAGTTCTTCACATCAGGTGGCCAAATTATTGGAGTTTCAGCTTCAACATCTCTTCTTCCAATGAACACCCAGGACTGATCTCCTTTAGGATGGACTGGTTGGATCTCCTTGCAGTCCAAGGGACTCTCAAGAGTCTTCTCCAACACCACAGTTCAAAAGCGCCAATTCTTCGGTTCTCAGCTTTCTTTATAGTCCAACTCTCACATCCATTCATGACCACTGGAAAAACCATAGCCTTGACTAGATGGACCTTTGCTGACAAAGTAATGTCTCTGATTTTTAATATGCTGTTTAGGTTGGTCATAACTTTCCTTCCAAGGAGTAAGCATCTTTTAATTTCATGGCTGCAATCACCATCTGCAGTGATTTTGGAGCCCCAAAAAATAAAGTCAGCCACTGTTTCCACTGTTTCCCCATCTATTTGCCATGAAGTGATGGGACTGGATGCCATGATCTTAGTCTTCTGAATGATAAGTTTTAAGCCAACCTTTTCACTCTCCTCTTTCATTTTCATCAAGATGCTCTTTAGTTCTTCTTCACTTTCTGCCATAAGGGTGGTGTCATCTGCATATCTGAGGTACCTGATATTTCTCCTGGCAATCTTGATTCCAGCTTGTGCTGCTTCTTCCAGCCCAGTGTTTCTCATGATATACTCTGCATATAAAGTTAAATAAGCAGGGTGACAATATAGTGAGCTTTAAGACATGATTATATGAGCAATTGAAATAACTAGACCATTGAACTGGTTGATCAGCTTGGCCAGAAAGTTCAATGTAATGTTTCCCCAGAAATTTTTCTTAATTGATTGGACAAATTAAAGTATTGATGATATTGGACCAGATACTCCTTTGAATGTCACAGCATCTGCTGGAGCTCATGAAACATTTCAGAAATGGTTAAATCCATCAAGAATCTATTGAAGACGTAGAGAGGGTTGGTGGAAAAGGAATACCTAGACCAGCACTGGCCGTCAACCAGGCTGGCAGCCTGTTTATTGCTTGGGATGCTGCTTGTGTCTAAGCATTTGCTTTAAATATTTGATGTCACTAATTAAGGAGTATTTTGGATTTTTTGTCTATTGTAAAAATCTGCTTATAAAAACTGCAAGCATGTGCGATACAGTATTATTAGCTAACATACCGATTTTGTTGAAATTTCACAAATTTCTTTGCTAGTGTCCATTATTTATTTTCATACTGATCCAAGGTTCCACATTGTATTTAGCTGCATTGAGCAGCTTTAGGAGCATGCAACAAATTCTGACAAATTCTCTTTTTCTTTTTATTCTGTTATAAATATTTTCAAAATTTCCCTGTTATGGCTTCTTAGATACACTCATCATTTAAAAATGGACATTTAATTTCTAAATACATGAGATTTTTAAAGTACCTTTCATATTAATTTCTCACTTAAATCCTTTCTTCTCTTCAATCACACTATCTGTTTTTTCAGTCTTATAGCTTGATTGAGGCTTTCAATGACTAAGTCAAGATCTCTCTTGGTAAATGTCACCTTGCACTTGAAAATATGTGGCTTATTTTCAAATATCTTTTGATATTGATTTATAACATAATCCCACAATGATAAGAGAACATACTCTGTATGGTTTCAACACCTGTAGACCATGAAATTTTTGCACCTTTTTTGTTCTAGTCTCTCCTAGTTTATAGTCTATGGGAACTTGACTAGAATTTGTATCATGCTGTTGTATGAAAATTGTATGAATTTTAATTATGTTGAATTGGTTCATAGTGCTTTTCAGGTCTGCTATATCCTTCCACTTTTCTGTCTATTCAGTCTATTAACTTTTGAGAGTTTTACATTGAAACTGTAACTGAAAATCTTAATTTATCTACCTAAAATACAATTGTAATATATAGTGGAACTGTAACTTTGTTCTGTATTTTCCAAGTCTCCTATAAATGTGTTATCATACTTTCATAACTTAAAAAAAGTAAAAAGTAAAATAAATAAATGTAAGAAAATTGCAAATGATAAAGATCAAACTGAAATATCATAATTCTTTCTTCAAATGTCCACTGCCAGTTTATTTGCCAGAATATGGCTGTCATCTGACTTTTATTAAATAATAGGAATTTTTAGGTATATTGCTAAAGGTTGTAGTATCTATTGATTAGTTTTTTCTAAGGCACCAATCTGAGAACAGTTCAATATACATGCAGTCAGGCTGAGCAGGGTAGAGGTAGCAGAGAGAATGGCAGAAAGAAGAAACAAGACTTTGCTAAAGGTTTCTCAATTTTCCTCTAAAGACGTTAGAGAGGCCCTGATAGATTTTCAGCAGGAATATTATGTGTTTAGCTTTGAACTTTTAAAGCTTATTCTGGCAGCTATGTGGAGCATGGAGTGGGAAGAAATTGGAGGTGCAATTTAGGTGTTTATTGCAGCAAAACAGATAAGGGATAAACCATGATAGTCTGAAACTAAGGCTATGGCAGTAAGAACAAAAAGAAAGAAATGAATTTAAGAGAGATGTTATAAATGTGTTTTATGTGACTTGTTGACTGACTTAATGCTAAAAGATAAAAGGATTTTTAAGTTAAATGTATTTCTGAAAACTGTAGTTAGCCCATAATTACCTAGACACATAAGGTAAATTTTAAAACGTACATTTTTGATTCCCTGTATCATTCTAATTTTTAGCTTGTATAGATGGGAGTAAGGTTAAAATATTCTTAAGACAGTTTTGAAATACTTGTCTGTATATGCGATTTGCAGTGTTGTGTTTTTGTTTCAGATAGATCACTTGTGCCATCATATTAGGCATAAAAATGTGTTTTGATTGTGAATACATAGGGAGATACAGTTCATTCCAGACCACCATTAATTAACTGTGTTAATGTAGTTAAATTGGTTTTCTCAGCTCATTTGTAAAAGGTGAAAAAATAACTTCAAATCATTTCCTCTTAAAAGACATCATAAAGCTAATGAGTTTTCTTTTTTTCATGATCAAATCTCTGTCTCTCTCTGTTTCTCTTCTTTCTTTCTCACCTTTAACTAGGAACCTTGTATAACAATCTTCCCCAGTTTGATTTTCTAATCACAGTTATTTCTATACATATTCATTCTTTCAATCACCGCTGTGTATGTGTGTGTGTCTGTGTGTGCGTTGTACAAAATTACCTCTCTTTTGCTTCATGTTTTAAATCTTTCAAAAACTTGCCTAAGCTTTTTCTTATTTTTCATCAATTCTATTAGTTTTTTCATATTTTACCATGAGCTTTTGCCTCTAATAGTTAAGTCTATTTGTATATAATCTGCTAACTCACACTGCCACACCTTTGCATTTGCTATACCTCATAAACAAGCAAGCAAGCAAGCAAGCAAACTAAACAGCAGCAATAAATACCCCTCACTCTTTTTTTTTTTTTTTGGTTTCTCTTTCTGAAAGCTCATTTTCTCTAGTAAATGGTCCATTTCCATATTCTTAGAAGTCATACCTGCAAGTATAATTCTTTAACTTTTCATTTTCTTAGAATTTAGGTACTTTGTTAACATGTTAAGTTGTGAGAATAGTGTTAGCAAAGAGATTTGCTTTCAAATCTTTTTTGTTGTCATATTTTCATGTATTTTGGTTATATGTATATGTTTTTGGCTCTATGTATAGTTTCACATCACTATGTATATATCAGTTAGTATGTCTTTATGTTCTTCTTTGTCATCTTATCTTTATCCTTTCCCTTCATCCTATCACTCAGTATTAGGATATGTAAGTGGGAGTGTGTTAGTCACTCAGTTGTGTCTAACTCTTGGCGATCCCATGAAATGTAGTCTCTGTTCATGGAAATCTCCAGGCAAGAATACTAGAGTAGGTAGCCATTCCCTTTTCCAGGGGATCTTCCTGACCCAGCAATCAAACTGGCAGCTCTTATGTCTCCTGCATTGGCAGGAAAGTTCTTTATCACTAGCATCACCTGGAAAGCAGTATGTATTTATATTCTTCTTTGTCATCTTATCTTTCTCTTTTCCCTTCATCCTGTCACTCAGTATTAGGATATGTAAGTACTTAGCAACAATGGTTAGTCATCTAGTGGTTGATGGTATCACTGATCAGGTCAAGTGAAAGAAATTGATGAATTCAGTTTGAGTTTGCCTGTGAACATACACATAGGAATGTCTGGTTAATAAGGAAGTATCATCATCATCAACACCATCTCCTCAACACAACCATTTATTGATTAATTCTCTAGGGGCTTTAACGAATTCCTAGGGGCTTTACAGAGACCATATTTCATTTATTCCTTTCAACAGTCCCTGAGGTAAATACTCTTGTTTCTAAATACAGACCTGAAAAATGATAGTTAGCAAAGTTACTGAACTTGTAGATTTACCTAGCTCCAAACAAAAGTGCTCTAACTCCAAATTCTGGTTCTTTCAGTTCTTCAGAGTTCAGAGATCAGAAGAATGGGAGAATGATGTAGGTTGTTTTGGGAGTTCCTAGCAAAATATAAGGGGCATCAACAAGAGCCCCTGAAGAAGGGATGTCAGTACAGAAGTGGCATAAGGATGGAGGCCAAGGGAATACCAACCCTTAAAGTGCACATGGGAGAGGAGGAGCCGGAGATGGAACCTAAGGAGGAATGTGCGCCTTGTACTTTTTCAAGCAAAACACAGATTCTTCATTGTGTTCATTCAAAGCATGAATTCTGGACAAAGGACAGTTTGTTGTCATGGATCAGTTCAGTTCAGTTGCTCAGTCATGTCTGACTCTGCAACCCCATGGACTGCAGCACGCCAGGCCTCCCTGTCCATCACCAACTCCCGGAGTTTACCCAAACTCATGTCCATTGAGTCAGTGATGCCATCCAACCATCTCATCCTCTGTCGTCCCCTTCTCCTCCTGCCTTCAATCTTTCCCAGCATCAGGGTCTTTTCCAATGAGTCAGCTCTTCACATCAGGTGGCCAAAGTATCAGAGTTTCAGCTTCAACATCGGTCCTTCCAATGAATGTTCAGGACTGATCTCCTTTAGGATGGACTGGTTGGATCTCCTTGCAGTCCAAGAGATTCTCAAGAGTCTTCTCCAGCCCCACAGTTCAAAAGCATCAATTCTTCAGTGCTCAGCTTTCTTTATAGTCCAACTCTCACATGCATACATGACTACTGGAAAAACCATAGCTTTGACTAGACGGACCTTTGTTGACAAGTAATGTCACTGCTTTTTAATATGCTGTTTAACTTTTCTTCCGAGGAGTAAGCATCTTTTAATTTCATGGCTGCAATCACCATCTGCAGTGATTTTGGAGCCCCCAAAATTAAAGTCTGTTACTGTTTCCACTGTTTTCCCATATATTTGCCATGAAGTAATGGGTCATGGATATGTAAGGAAATAAACCTGCCATGATTGGCATATCAGGAGAAGAGCTTAGGATCTGTGGACATTTCCTGGAGTTATGTATTAATCATTAATATATGGAAAGAGAAGGTTATCACATACTAGGAGCGTCCTGTATTACCTGGTAAGGGAGGACATTATGAATTTTTATTCCCTGTGCACTTAACAGATTGGAACCCAAATGCTGCTCCATAGAGTTACTCTTTAAAGAATCTGATTTTTACTGGTCTAGGAGAAAGAATCAAAGCTTCAGGCTAAAAAATTACAGTTGAAGTTGAGTCATGTCACAGATGAATGTATCACTTGCTTTATGTGAATTCTATGTATGTGAGCAAGGGAGCAGGGGACACCAAGTCAGGTTAGAAAGTCCTGGGACCAGTTGAAGGTAGATCAGCTATGGAGTTCTACAGAGTTAGGAGGAAAACCCAGTCCTGGAATTGTATTTTCCTTTCTTTGAGAAGATCGTGCTATTGCTGGTTGTTTTTTTTACATAAAATATTGCTTTGGATTCTTCAAATACTTTTACTTTTAAAATAGGTAAGAAAGAACCAATAGAAAGAAAAAACAGTTATTTTTCTTCCAAAAAATATTATCGCTCGTGGGTTATAACTCTATTATCTCCAGTCTTTCCAATCATGTTAAGTGGTTGTTTCTGCACTAAGAAGGCTTTTTGGCAGCTGTGGTTTCCTTCTGGTGCATATTAGAATTCTCCAGTCTTCATATTTCAATTTGTCTTCAAGGTGTGGGGAAGGAATTGATGTGATAAAATTTCCTGTAGTGTCATAGAAATAGACATGTTTGTGCAAAGAACCTGGAGATGCTGTGAGGTAGAGTGAAGGGACATTTTCTGAACACTAGTATTTCATTGGAATTACCAATTCTGAGTCTTCTCATAAATGCAATTGTAAACAAAGTATCAAGGTTGTGTTCTATTATACTACTTGATGTTTTTATTTCAACACATCTTTTTGACTTAAGAACATTTTGTTAGAAGAGAAGTACTAGCATAAGTCACTAGTTTTTGAAGATACACAAAACAGCCTTTAAAAGGAATGCAAAAGTCATGGATCTTGGTTATATTAGCAGAATTTTTTTTTTTGCTGTGTACATATATTAGTTTAGTTTAAAGATACATCTGGATCATCTAACCAGCATTTTAAAGCCGTTTCTCTCCTCTTTCCTTCTGCAATGTATTGAATGAGCCATCTTTGTAGGTATAAGTTATCAGATATTGCCAGTTTCATGTGGTTCAGCCTAATAGAACTTCAAGTCCTTTTAAGCCCTGGACAATAGAATTTGTCCTTCTTTCTTCCTGATTTTTGGCTCAATCCAGGCTACAACATATTTGGAGAGGCAAATCCCACTCCTGCATCCGATGAGCTGTTTAGCTAGCAGCTCTAACACTTAAAGTCTACATGGCTCAAACAACCACAGTCCAAAATGTGAGTGTGGCCTTAAAAAAAAGGCTGTTCACATGTGACCACCAGATTGCTTCATGATCCGCCCAGTCATCCCCTTGAATGTGTCATCCTTAAAAAAATCTGTGTCATCTGGGTATAGAGGATGAAAGGAATATTCTCTTGCTGTCTGCTTACAGTCTCAGAATTTCTCCTTCCAAGCCACAAACTAGAGAATTGGAATTAGATTTCTTCAAGACGTGGGTCATTGAAATATGTTTCTCTCCCCCTCCCCAAGAATATATATTCTGTAGACATGGGAAGGGGTAAGGAATGAAGGAGAGGAAGGAGTTTTGTGTTTCAGCCCCAGGTACCTTCAGCTGAATGTATGGAGAGCAGTGGTTAGACATGACCACTTTATTCTCAAGAATATTTGAGGTTGGACAAACAGTCTCCAAGTATTTCTTCACGTCTAAGACTTGTAGAAAGAGAGGTGGCATGTAAAAATCCTTCCATTTGCCTTGAGAGGACCCAGATTCTATGTCATTTTGTATCAGTCAGTGGAAGTTATTTCTACAATCTGTACTAACTCAATTGTCTGAATATAAAAATATTCCTTATTGACAGCATGGCCTTCTTTTTCTCCTAACTTTGTTCACTAGCTGCTAGTAAATGTTAACTCTATTGTTCTCAGATGTGTCCACTCCCTAAGATCCAACTCACTCAGCAAGCTTTCATTCATTATTAATGGACAGAATGAGTACTGTCTCATGTCTCACCATTGAGCTAATGGGCAGAGAGGGAGCCAGCACTGTTTTATTGAACCATTACTATACCAGGCCCTTACAGTAATTATTATTTCAGCTTCCAAAGCTGTTTGCAAAAAATTGTGATTCTTAACTAATCTAGCCAAGATCACAGAGTCAGTAAACAGCTTTGCCTCTCAAGAAAGTTGCTGATTCATGATAGAAACTTCATTTTCAAATTTAAAAATGGTTTCCTGCGAGTAGAAGAGTCTGCTGAGTTTTGTTTTGTTTTGTTTTGTTTACCACTCTTCTGTTGGAAATCCTTCAATGGTTTCCCATAGATTTTAGGATAACATTCTGTCCAGAACAAGGTCTGGAAATGTATCCATTTGGTCTCCTGTTCTTATCTTGTGTCTCATCTCTTGCCTTTTTTCCCCATCATATCATAGTCCAGTTCTACTCTATTTGTACTTCTTGTATTTCCTTCCCATTAACAATTCTGGAGAACACATCCAAGATTGGATGGGAGTGTAGACTTGCGGGGTGGTGAGAAAGTTGTGGACAGAATGATCAGTTAGAAGCCTTGTTTGTTTCAAAGAAAAGCTCATGAGTGCTAATAGAGATAGAGCTAAAGAATGTGATGAAAAGTGTTAAAATTAAATTATAAGACTTTGTGATAATGTGTTAGAAGTGCTCTGGAGCAATAAATTATCAATGATGAGTCTTAAGTTTCTAGTTGGACCCCTAAATGAATGTATTTGTCTTTAAGATGAGTAGGACAAAAGATGGGGTAAATTTGGGGATGATGATTAGGAAAACATTTGTTTTTTCTCTCTTCAGATTTGAGTGTTGTGGATATGTGTACATATGTATATATTCATTTGTGAACACCCAGGATTTTTCTTCCAATTTTGTTCAAATAGTGAAATTGTATTGATATGTCCATGTGAAATATGTATGCTTTCAATATGGTACCTTTTATATCATTTTATTAGCTTTCTATTGCATTAAAGCGAATGAGCACAAGTTTAGCAACTTAAAACAACTTACATTTAGTATCTCATGGATTTTCATGGTCTGGAAGCTAGGCTTGGCTTAGCTGGGTCCTCAGTTCAGGGTCTTAGAAGGTTTAAGTCAAGGTGTCAGCCAAGGCTGGAGTCCCATTAGAGACTTTGGTTCACTTTTTCAGCTCATGCTGGGAACTTATTTCCTCACAGCTGTAAAATACATGAAAGTTGCTTATTCTAGGACAGCACAAGAGCGTCTCTGACTTCTAGGCCCTGGTTTGAAGGGTTCACTGCTTAGAACAGTTCCCCACCTTCACCCCCACCCCAGGATAATCTCCTCTTGGATTAATTAAAAGTTAACTGATTAAAGACTTTAATTCATCTCCAAAATCCTCCACCTTTGTCATTCATATTCCACTGGTTAAAAGTGAGTTACAGATTTTGACCATTCTCAAGGGAGAGAATAGTGCAAGGGCTTGGGTCATTGGGGATCATAGAATTCTGTCTATGACAGTCATGTTTACACTGGTATGTGTGGGTTGTGTTTGTGGAGAGATTGTATTCCAAGTATCCCAAAACAGTGGCAGCTACACATCTCTTTGCCTTCTTATTTGGGATTTTTTTTCCTGAAGTTTCTCCAGGGTCTCCTACTGCCATTGTTAAATGTCTCTTCTGCTGACGTGTCCTGGCTTCACCTTTCTTAGACAAGAAAGCATTGAATTTGGCTCTGAAGTGTACATTTCAATACACTCTCTGTGTCTTGGCAGCAATGGTGAGTGAGCTTTAGTAAATCATTAGTGATCCAGAATGAGCTTCAGTAGTTTGGAGTGAGGCCATGGCCCATATGTTTGATGCCACCAGCCTGAGTTTTACATGGAAACTATATCAAGAAGATAAACAAATCGTCCCTCTTTAAGCCTGAGTTATTAATTTTTATTGTATGTAGTGTTCTGTCATTCTTTCAGTATTGTAGATATATATGCACCCCTTCTTTCTCCCACCTACTCCAGCAAGGTTTAAAAGTATTGGTAATGAAATGGTCACAGTGGACTTATTTTTTGAGCTCCTGTCAATATATTGGGTGAGCTTTTTGAAATTAAAGGCATAGTTTTGTTTATATGTGTATATGTATATATATATGTTCCACATGTCACTCCATGAAAGAGATGGCTTTCATGGAAAGCCATGTAAGTAGAGATGGCTTACAAGGTAGATTTCAGGTTGGTAAAATATAAGCAAAATATAATTGGAATGAAGCAAAGAAGAGAAAGCACAAATGTCTTCATAGTTAATGCCACTGAATTTAACTATGACAGTCACAGTGGGCCAATGGGGCAATTTAATTTGTTCTCATTAATGTAAAAAAAAAAAAAAAAGAAGAAGAAGAAATGTATCAATTCCTTAGGGAAAACAATGTGTTTGGGGGTACTAAATTCTAACATTGTTTTTTTTCATGTGGAGCTTCATGAAAAACTCTAGATAACATAGTAAACCTTATCCTACTAGCATGTTGGCAACAAGTCCAGATAGAACTTTCACAGAATATTTTCCTATACAGCCTTTGTTAAAAGCTGAGGCTGAAATGTTGAAGCGGAATTCAAGGCAGATGATTCAAGTACTAAACTATGGTCTCAGTGGACTATTCTGGCTATTAACTGATTCTTGGATAAAACTTTTAGGGAGTTGGAGAGACATTCTTACATTCCTTAGATAATCATCCTGAAAATTCACTGCTCCCTGAAGCTTTTGCTTTTGCTAGCTACTTGGAAGAAAATTTCAAATAAAACTCTCTGTGTAGACCTGGATTGTTATATCACACATGGCTAGTTGAGATCAGGGAATATTCTTCGAATTTTACATGAGCAGATGGTAAGGTCCACTTTCAAATGAAAACGACAGGGGTCCAGTAGGCTGGATAAAGGCCACCCTCCCTTGCATCCAGTAAACATAGCAATAAAACTCTGACATGGGCATGTAATGCCTTTTACCAGCTCCCTGTTGCTCTCACTATAAACACCCAAATTCCTCCCATAGCATTCAAGACTCTGCATGACCTGACCCTTGCCTATGTTGACAGCTACATCCTGCGTCATTCTTGACATTGCTGTCTGTGATTCAGCCACACTGACCTAGCTTCGGCACCTGGGGCCTGTTACATCCCTTCTGCTTCAGGGACGCTGCTGTGCAGGTCCTTTCCACTCCAGCAAGAGCCCTTTCAACCCCACCCTCCCTGCCTGTTAACTCCTACACTGCCTGCTGGACTTACTGAAATCTTACTTCTTCTGAGACCCTGTTCCTGATTTCCCAAACCTTGACAGGTGGCAGGCCCTTACTTTAGTTTTATTTCATCGTGTTAGTCATGTTTGACTTTTTGATTAATGCCTATCAGCCAGTTCCAGGAAGACAGGTTGCAGGCTTGTTTTGCTCACCAATCCACTGCCTGCCCAGAGCATAGTAAAATAAGCATAATGCACATTCAGTCAAAAGTTTTCTGCTGAAAGGATAATTTGCTGGTATTTCTGGCCATGTTAATTGCAAGTTTTGTTAACCCTTTACAGGCTTTCTTCCTTAGATGCTACACTTTGCATAGTACAGAAATGGAGTGGTGTGAGTACAGTGGTGGTTTTAGGAAGAAGAGGGCAATAGTTTGATATTTTTCAATTAAAATGTTAATACATTGGAGCTAGAGTTTTCTTTTCCAAAAAGGTAATTTTGTGTGACCAATGTTGGAAACTGTGAGGGACAAAGGAGAATATTTTGCTAAAATTATCCCATTGAAAAACAGAACTTAGTAGGCTGTTGTTCTTAGAATATTGCTTTCGTCAGGTTCTGTTGCCTTCTTTGAGCTTCGTGAACCTGGGTTAGGATGGGCAAATACTACTAATGGAGTTAGTTCTGGAAAGTAAACTCAGCTATGAAGAAGGTGATTTTTTTTTTTTCTATCAGTTATAATGTTCTGTTTTCAGTCTGACCAGTAAATCCCAAAGCCTGGTCCCCAGAATGCTTTTTGGAGTTTCATCAGACCATAAATATTCTCCTAATAATACCAACATGTCATTTGCCCTTTTCACTGTCCATGTTCTCAGTGGAGTTCTCTAGAAGCTACATAATGTGACTCATTGACATGTTGCAACCTGATGAATACAGAAGCAGATATGAGAATCCAGCTGTCTTCTGTTACAGCAGACATTGCAAACATGGAAAAACATCAGTCTTCTCAGTACCTGTTTATGGAAAAGCAATTATTTTTAGTAAAATGTGTTTTATTGTTTTCAGAAATGACCTAGTAAATAAATATTCCAAATTGTCTCAGTTTTAACATACTAGATATTTCACATAAACAGAATCCATTGGGTCTTCAGTAATTTTAAGACTTAAAAAGCTTCTGAGGCCAAGATGCTTGGACCACTTCTCTGAGCCATTTTGTTAATACAATGTACCCACACTGACCTGACTTTGCAACGTATTTTTAGATAGCGTCTCCTTTCTAAACCTCTTCTAAAAGATTGATTGATTAATTCAGTTTGAATGGTCCTGCAAGCACATGAATACAAACCTGTTCTGTATCAAAAGATATTCCTGGACAGTAAATCCCTTTGTTCCCTCAGTTTCTTGACTTTCCAGTCCCCTCTCCAAGTGACTTCTATTTGTGCATTTCTTGACTAACCCCTTTGATGTGTTTACCTAAATCTAAGATGTAACAGAAACTCATTCTGCTTCTTGCTTGTGTCCCTTAATGGTATGTGTGTGTGTGAAGTCACTTCAGTCATGTCCAACTCTTTGTGACCATATGGACTGTAGCCTACCAGGCTTTCTCTGACCATGGGATTCTCTGGGCAAGAATACTGGAGTGGGTTGCCATGCCCCGCTCCAAGCTTAACGATATAGCAAGGAGATTTATTCCTAACCATGCATGTAGTTCTGCTGCATTACTTTCACCAGTTGCAGTGCAGTTCATTATATGAATGAGATGTAATTAATTTCATCAATATATTGGTGGATATTTAGATTGTTTCCATCTTTTGTCATTACCTACAGTGTTCCAATGACTATCCTAATTAATTACTTGCACATATAAAGTAAATATATCTGTAGAATTAATATTTGGTGACAGGATTTCTAAGTCAGAAGAAATACGTATTTTTAAATTTGATAGATATCACCAAATTGTCCTTCAAAAAAGTAACCCCAAATTTACCTTCCCATGACTGTTTGCACTTATTCTCAGTATTATTTATAATATAGAATGCTATAAATTTTTAATATTTGACAGATAAATAAAAATAATATCTAACTGTAGTTTTTGTTTTAATTTTTCTTTTTTATAAATGAGTTTTATAAAAGGAACAATATGTTCTTCTCTTCTTTTTCAATGAAGCTCATTCATTTCCAAAAATGTGTCTTCATCTCACGTCCTCATCTCACACATTGTCTTTGAACTACACCATGCCACAGCAATGCACTCTTGAAAATCTTCCCCAGCTTCTGGCGCCCCATCTCTGACTCCCGACCTCAGACCCTTCTCTCTCTACACTCCTCCATTAAGTCAGCTTCCTGTCTTATCCTCTGAAATCAGAAGAGTCCTTAGGATTCCAGAAATAAGTGACCCATGCCATCTTGTTTGATATTCACTGGCAAATTATCTTCAGGGAGTGAAGTCAGCCTTTACTCTCTAACTTATGAATTCATATGTACTTAACAGGAACTTTTATTTTAAAATAGGGAAACACTGCTTGGTTAGTCTCTAGGGGGGAATCATAATTAATGAAAGAACTGTGTCTGATGGAAACCTCAGTCTAATAAATCATCCTAAAACCTCATTAGACATTGTGTACTCCCTATGGACACTGCTGAAGAGATACTTGATTAAGCTGATCGTGACAACTTCAGTTTTGCCTGTCATCTGTGCTGCAGAGACTCCTTAAACTCAAGAAAGACTTTCAAAAAAAAAACGGAATGGTTGTGTTTTAGAGATATTGCTGATACTAGATCTTTGCTACCTTTTCATGTACTTTCATATGTAAATTTACATAAATGTTTGATATGCTTGATACTTTCTTTATTCTATCTTTTTTTCCTGTGATGAAATAAGCAATTTCTCCCTTGATATGTTTCAGTTCATGGCTCAGTCGTGTCTGACTCTTTGTGACCCCATGGACTGTAGCACTCCAGGCTTCCCTGTCCATCACCAATTCCCGGAGCTTACTCAAACTCATGTCCATCGAGTCAGTGATGCCATCCAACCATCTCATCCCCTGTCGTTCCCTTCTCCTCCTGCCCCCAATCCCTCTCAGCATCACGGTCTTTTCCAGTGAGTCAACTCTTCGCATCAGGTGGCCAAAGTTTTGGAGCTTCAGCTTCAGCATCAGTCCTTCCAATGAATATTCAGGACTGATTTCATTTAGGATTCACTGGTTTGATCTCCTTGCAGTCCAAGGGACTCTCAAGAGTCTTCAACAACACAGCTCAAAAGCATCAATTCTTTGCCGTTCAGTTTTCTTTATGGTCCAACTCTCATATCGATACATGACTTCTGGAAAAACCATAACTTTGACAAGACAGACCTTTGTTGGCAAAGTAGTGTCACTGCTTTTTAATAGGCTGTCTAGGTTTGTCATAGCTTATCTTCTAAGGAGCAAGCGTCTTTTAATTTTATGGCTGCAGTCACCATCTACAGTGATTTTGGAGCCCAGGAAAATAAAGTCTGTCACTGTTTCCATTGTTTCCTCATCTATTTGACACTAAATGGTGGGACTGGATACCATGATCTTCATTTTTTGAATGTTGAATTTTAAGCTGACTTTTTCACTCTCCTCTTTTACTTTCATCAAGAGGCTCTTTAGTTCTTCTTCACTTTCTACCGTAAGGGTGGTGTCATCTGGATATCTGAGGTTATTGATTTTTCTCCTGGCAATCTTGATTCCAGCTTGTGCTTCAGTCAGTCCAGGATTTCCCATGATGTACTCTGCATATAAGTTAAATAAGCAGCGTGACAGTATACAGCCTTGATGTACTCCTTTCCCAATTTAGAACCAGTCTGTTGTTCCATGTCTAGTTCTAACTGTTGCTTCTTGACCTGCATACAGATTTCTCAGGAGGCAAGTAAGGCAGTGTGGTATTCCCATCTCTTTTAAGAATTTTCCACAGTTTGTTGTGATTCAAGCAGTCAAAGGCTTTAGTGTAGTCAATGAAGCAGAAGTAGATATTTTTCTGGAATTCTCTTGCTTTTTCTATGATTCAGCAGATGTTGGCAATTTGATCTCTGGTTCCTCTGCCTTTTCTATATCCAGCTTAAACATCTGGAAGTTCTTGGTTCACATACTGTTGGAGCCTGGCTTGGAGAATTTTGAGCATTACTTTACTAGCCTGTGAGATGAGTGCAATTGTGTGGTAGTTTGAACATTCTTTGGCATTCCCTTTCTTTGGGATTGGAATGAAAATGAACATTTTCCAGTCCTGTGGCCACTGCTGAGTTTTCCAAGTTTGCTGGCATATTGAATGTAACACTTCCACAGCATCATCTTTTAGGATTTGAAATAGCTCAGCTGGAATTCCATCACCTCTACTAGCTTTGTTTGTAGTGATGCTTCCTAAGGCCCACTTGACTTCACATTCCAGGATGTCTATCTATAGGTGAGTGATCACACCATAGTGGTTATCTGGGTCCTGAAGATCTTTTTTGTATAGTTCTGTTTATTCTTGCCACCTCTTCTTAATATCTTCTGCTTCTGTTAGGTCCATACCATTTCTGTCCTTTATTGTGCCCATCTTTGCATGAAATGTTCCCTTGCTATCTCTAATTTTCTTGAAGAGATCTCTAGTCTTTCCCATTCTGTTGTTTTCCTCTATTTATTCACCCTGATCACTGAGGGAGGCTTTCTTATCTCTCCTTGCTATTCTTTGGAACTCTGCATTCAGATGGGTATATCTTAACATTTCTCCTTTGCTTTTTGCTTCTCTTCTTTTCACAGCTGTTTGTAAGGCCTCCTCAGACAACCATTTTGCCTTTTTACATTTCTTTTTCTTGGCGATGCTCTTGATCACTGCCTCCTGTACAATGTCATGAACCTCTGTTCATAGATCTTCAGGCACTCCATCTATCAGATCTAATCCCTTGAATCTCTTTGTCACTGTATAATTGTAAGGAATTTTATTTAGGTCATACGTGAATGGTCTAGTGGTTTTCCCTACTTTCTTCAATTTAAGTCTGAATTTGGCATTAAGGAGTTAATGATCTGAGCCACAGTCAGCTTCTGGTCTTATTTTTGCTGACTGTATACAGCTTCTCCATCTTTGGCTGCAAAGAATATAATCAATCTAATTTGAGTATTGACCATCTGGTGATGTCCATGTGTAGAATCGTCTCTTGTGTTGTTGGAAGAGGGTGTTTGCTATGACCAGTGTGTTCTCTTGGCAAAACTCTGTTAGCCTTTGCCCTGCTCCATTTTATACTCAAAGGCCAAACTTACCTGTTCCTCCAGGTATCTCTTGACTTTCTTCTTTTGAATTCCAGTCCCCTATGATGAAAAGGACATCTTCAGGGGGTGTTAGTCCTAGAAGGTCTTGTAGGTCTTCATAGAACTGTTCAACTTCAGCTTCTTTGACATTAGTGGTTGGGGTATAGACTTGGATTACTGTGATATTGAATGGTTTGCCTTGGAAATGAACAGAGATCACTCTGTCATTTTTGAGATTGCACCCAAGTACTTATTGCATTTTGGACTCTTGTTGACTATGAGGGCTACTCCATTTTTTGTAAGGGATTCTTGCCCACAGTAGTAGATATAATGGTCATCTGAATTAAATTCGCCCATCCCAGTCCATTTGAGTTCACTGATTCCTAAAATGTTGATGTTCACTCTTGCTATCTCCTGTTTGACCACTTAATATTTACCTTGATTCATGGACCTAACATTCCAGTTCCTATGTAATACTGTTCTTTACAACATCAGACTTTACTTCCATCACTAGTCATATCCACAACTGGGCATTATATGTTCATCTGAAGACATTTCTGGTATTTGCAATAAAGAAGAAAAAACATTTATTTTCTGTGATGAAAATGCCATTATTCCTTTTTTTAGAGTGTTAAATTTGTGTTTTTTTTTTAACTTTATTAGATTTATTAGTGGTAAATTTATATGAATATGTAGCAAAGCTTTTGCAGTGGGTGAATAAAAACACTCCATTATAGAACTGTAATTTTGATAATAGAAAAAAAAATTCTAAATGAGACTGTGTGGTATTTTTAAAGTGTGATATTTTGTAGTTGATGATTATTTCTCAGAACCAAGGTGAAAATGTTGCTTTAAAGTAAGTGCAGGTGTAACCTTAGAGTATAATCTGAGAAAATTCATATAATAAGATTTTCAATAAACAAACAAATAAGAGGCAATAAATATGAGTCCTGCCTGCTGCAAACTTTTAAAATGGTTTTCTGGCGAAATGCTGTCATTGCTTAACTTTTTCAACTGCTCTAAACAAATAATACAAATGATCAAGAAGACAGTGGAGACTGAAAGTAGAATTGTTGTTTTAATATCCTTTCTTACTTATAAACTTGCTGCACAGTAAATTATTAGTAAATTACATTTCATGGGATCTCTTTAAAAAAGCAGTAACAGATCTTAAAGGAATCCAGATAATCTCATAGCACTAGAGACCACATGCTCTGGCAGGAATCACGTGTCCCAGTGACAGGTTAATCTTCCTGCAAAGGGCAGACGGAATGAAAACCACAATCTTCCCACACCACACACTTAACTAGTTATGTGACTTTAGTGTTCCTTCATTTTTCTGATTCTCAGTTTCCTCCTCTGGGATCATAGCAAAGCTTACCTTGCAGTGGGGGAGGGAAGTGGGTGATGTACATAAAATCTCGTGCGTAAGTCGGCACTCAATAAATAAAAATGTTAACCATTATTTCTATAGTGAATGGCTACCACCTAAAATCAGATGTGAAAACAAAGTCAAATTACTAAATTCATATAAGTATATATATGTATATAATATATAAGTATATATGAATTTAGGTATAATTTAGACCTGACAATTTAGATATAATTTATTCACTGTGGTTCAAAATAAAGAGTCATTTATGCAGCTTTAGTCAGAATATTGTGGTAACATTTTTTTTTTTTTTGGATTTGGCATTTAGCCACTGGGTGTGGGAGAGAACCCAGTTCTTCCTGGCTCTACCAAAGCTTGCAACAACTGCCCTGAAAAAAGATGGTAACGATAACCCTATATGCAAAACAGAAGAAGAGACACAGAAGTACAGAACAGACTTTTGAACTCTGTGGGAGAAGGTGAGGGTGGGATGTTTCAAAAGAACAGCATGTATATTATCTATGGTGAAACAGATCACCAGCCCAGGTGGGATGCATGAGACAAGTGCTCGGGCCTGGTGTACTGGGAAGACCCAGAGGAACCGGGTGGAGAGGGAGGTGGGAGGGGGGATCGGGATGGGGAATGCATGTAACTCTATGGCTGATTCATATCAATGTGTGACAAAACCCACTGAAATGTTGTGAAGTAATTAGCCTCCAACTAATTAAAAAAAAAAAAATCAGTATCAAAAAAAAAAAAAACCTGCAGGAAGAAACTCCAACGGCACCACTGCCTTGCAGTTAACCGGGATCTAATCCCCGGAGTCTTAATTGCATTTAGGCCCTTTAAATTATTGTGATTATTTGCACAACATAGAAGAATCATCAAAATATATCATTTATAAATAGTTTAAAGGTAGCTTTTTGAACAATAAAACCAACATCTTCTAGGTAAATTCAGCTTGCTTTTATGTAAGTTTTCTCCATTGAAAAATTATTCAGATAAAGTCCACATAAATTGCCTTCTTAAGTTTTAAAATGTACCTGGTTTGGGCATTGAGCATTTACCGCCTTCATTTTAAATAGATCTTACAAAGCACCCCCAGAAAGACACGCAGAGAACATGAGGTTATCTCACAGAAAGCGATCGCTCTCTGCCCTTTCCTGATAACAAGGTAGTTATTATTCCTGGCTGAGCCCATCTCAGGGAGAGAGCCTGAGTGATCGGAGGGGGACTGCCTACCCCCTGGTCACTCAAGGGGCATTGTTTGCTGCTGCTGCGCTGGGCACCGCCACAGCCTCTCGGCATCCCGCTCAGCCCCGAGTGGGGTCCACCGGAGAACCTAGCGGGAGTGAGGTCACCATCAGCCTGTACCAGCCAGTCTGCCCTGGAGCCCCACGTCTTTCCAGCTGCACAAAGGAGCAAGCCCCGCACGGCGTGGCTGTAATCACTATTCAGAGGGCACAGTCCACAGGCATCTAAGCGGGGAGGGTACCACCAAGCTGCTGGGCTTGTTATTTCCATTGAGCTACACAGGAAATACCACCACCAGAAATAACGCGCTCAAACCCGAAGGGCAGTCTGCTGCCAGCATTCGTAGGCATATGTCATACTGTTCTATGCATCTGCACAGCTGTTTATGAAGCCCGTCGAAATAGCCCGTTGCATTCCAATTAATTATTAGCCAACACTGAATGATTGCTGGTGAGGGGGCAGAAGGGCCAGTAAAACATGAAGTGGCGCTAGTTTATTTTTAGAAAGGTACTTCTTTAAAGTGTTGATTGATCAGGCAGGTGTTTAAAAGCCATTTGTCAGAGTGAATTCACAGGAAACCTCTTTCACATGCAGGTTACAGCCAAAGAAGTAAAAAGATAGCCTACGCATTTGACAATTTCAGTTGCCAAAAGTCATATTTTTGGACTCGTGTGGGTATTTGAAAATATTGAAAGAGTCTTCCAGGTCCGATTAAAGCTTTTACTGCGGTAAGCTTTCAGGCTCCCCGCAGACCCTCGCTCAGCCTCCTCACACTCCATGGGCATCATCTGAGACATCTGAGAAGAACGTTTGTGTACATGTCCCACAAAAAGCCCACAGCTGCCCTGCTTGAACCACAAGGTTACTAAGCAGAAAGCAAATCCTTTTCTGAAGAGCCTCCAAGAGGAGGATATTTCTGTGAATTTCAGCTCCCTGCTGGCTCAAAAGATTCTCCTGCATTGCCTGCTCTTCCCATGAATGCTTCACGTGGAGCACTGCTCAGTGACTCACCCTTCCAGGGAGCCAGTCGGGGTTTTTAAACAGCATCATCCCTTCCATCCTTCAAGTTCTTTTGGATTTCATCAATGGCATGGAGGGATATTTTTAAAACAATGTACATTTTTCAGTACTGGCAAAAGGCCTCCTCTAACTGCAGCGCTGACACTATCACAAACATAAATTATGTTGGGGTAAAAAAAAAAAAAAGTATATTTAGCTAAAAACTGATACTAAAAGATACCAAAGATATGTTATAGTTTCCAGAGCTCAGGTGAGCAGACAGAGATCAGTCCCAAAATAGCATGCAGACTTCCAGGATAAATTCACATAAATGATGGAGCATGAATAACAATGCAAAAGTAACATAATGCTTACAACAAAAAAGTAGTCCCATGGTTGTTTCAGTGAACTGATGGCCTTGATGGAAGCAAGTATTGTTCTTATCAAATGAAAACCAAAGATATTAGATCCCTCAGTTAAAAATTGCTGTTAGCGGTATTTGGAGTAGTGATTTATAAAATTTCAAGCCTACGGGAATATTTTCTTTGCTGGACACATGAAAAAAATCTTCTAAAATATTAAGGCCTAAATTAGAAAATAGCAAGATAACTAGTTTGATGATAAAGTATTATTCAGACATATAAATGAGAGGCAAACATTGTACCTGACTTTGTTTTTAAAAAAGGAAAAGAAAAAGAAAATATTTCTGGGGTTATTTTTCCAGCCTCTGGCAATTCACTTGTGAGAACCTGACCAAATTCTAGAATCCTATGGAATTGAGTATTAGAAATGCCAGTTTAGAGTATGTTTGATATGATTCTAGCAGGACAATTAAAACAAACATTAGATTATCAAAATAGCTAATATTAAACTTAAAAATTACTGAATTTGGGAGCAAGAAGACCATCTATTTCCACAGCTATTCTGAATATCACCCAGGGCACTTTGAGACCCAGATCTCTTTGAGACCTTGATGAGGAAGAGGGCTCTCTCTCCCCAAGGGAAAAAAAAGACTTTAAAATTTTTCTTACGTATTTAAATCAGTACTTTGGAAGTTGACCCTAGTATGGAAAATCACTATAGCCTAAAAGCAGAAATGTCAAATTTGTCTAAATTGGCCAGCTCATAATTTTCCCTTGCCCTCTTCAATCTCACAATACCAAAGCTATAAAATAGTGTTTATCAGTTGACCTTCTATTTGTTTTGACCCCATGACTTCTTCATATTACATATAAGGAAACTGAGGCACAGCGAAGCTAAGAAACATTGGCATGGTATTAAATCTACTCGTGGAGCTGGGATGCAAATCCATGCTGCTGACCCTCGAGCACACCTCCCTTCCCACAGCACCTCGTGTAGCTAAGAGTGCCACATCTTTGCTCATAACTACTCTATGACGTAGCTCTTTTAGCATCCCCATTTTATCGATGTGGAAACTGTGGTACTGAGACATCAAGTTAATTTGTGCAAAGTGACAGAGCCAGGATCCAAACTCAGCCAATCTGACTGCAGAGGAAGGAGCTAAACCAAAGCATAGTATTGCTGACCCAGATGCACACACACAGAGACTCACAGACACGCACATACCAAACACAGGAATACACAGTATACATATTAGAGCAGTCAAGTCAGCTGGGAATGCTCAAGACTGGCCAGATGAGGCATGAGTTTTGTTCTTTTCTTTTCCTTTTTTTCAGTTTCAAAATTATTCTCTTTTAAGTGAGAATTACTTTTGCATAGATGTTTAGGTGGCTCAGATGGTAGAGAATCTGCCTGCAATGCAAGAGACCCAGTTTCAATCCCTGGGTTAGGAAGGCCCTCTGGAGTAGGAAATGGCAACCCAATCCTGTAGTCTTGCCTGGAGAATTCCATGGACAGAGAATCCTGGTGGACTACAGCCCACGGGGTCACAAAGAGTCAGACACAACTGAGCAATTAACCCTTTCACTTTAATGTTATTAAAACTTAACAAACCTGTTAATAGCTTAAGATGGGTTTTCTAGCCAAAGCTGCTAGCCGTATAGATTAGGCTAGGGAGTAAAGCAACAAGACAGATGATTTTGGTGGCCTAAGGATGTAGAGCCATGGATGCATCCTTGGAGACAACTCATGACCAAATGGGGGATGGCATTAACGGGAGGTCAGCTGATAGTAGGGTTAAATGATCCTCTGGGCAGAGAGAGCAGAGGCCAGAAACCCTGTGCTGTCCAAATCAAAAGAGGGCAAGCATGCTGCTCTAGTAAACAAGATGAGCTGGCAGCGAAACTCTAAGTTTGGACTACTTCATAATTTCTCCTAAGACTGACTAGACAGGCCTTCCCTAACTACTCTCTTACCTTTTTTAAGCTCCCTTCCCCCAAATCCTCCTGCATCAACAGCTTTCCATTCCTAAATTGAGAATGTGCATTTTTAATAAAGATCCTCCCCAGGGAACCACAATGCAGAGGATAGGAACAATCCTTTGCAATTTATATTCATAGGCGAGGTTAGTGACCAACATGAGGGAGATTTGAGATGAAGAAGGATACTAGCCACAGAACAAGAAAGCAGATGTTCAAAAAATGTGACATTTAGCCAATCCTCCCTCTCTTTTTCTCCAAACCTTTGAAGAGCCACTCAAATTGATTCCTTTACCATTGGTTTGAATGGTCATTTGGTTTAATTTAGTGAATTTGAACAGGAAGTTCGCTTGATTTAATTTAGTGAATTTTGAGGTGGAAGTTTGGGGGATGGGGGAGATTTGGTAACCTGTTCAGGAAATCAATATCTACTTACCATTTCAGCATTTTTATCTATTAACTTGTTAACAAACTGGTTTGGAAACTCTTCTAGGTAAGATTACTTTAGGCTTTGTTTAAGAAAAATTGGGTAACTCTGTAAAGCATTGCTGAGTTTTAAAAATGAACTGGGAGGACTTCCCTGATGGTCCAGTGGTTAAAAATCTGCCTGCCAATGCAGAGGACGCAAGTTCAATCCTTGATCTTCAAAGATCCCACATGCTGTAGGGCATCTAAACCCATGCGCCACAACTACTGAAGCCTGCGTGCTTTAGAGTGAGCCCGTGCTCTGCAACATAAGAAGTCACTGCAATGAGAAGCCCTCAGACCGTAACTGGAGAGCAGCCCATGCTTGCCACAACTAGAGAAAGTCCGCCCTCAGCAAAAAGACCCAGCACGCATCACCTCCAGGAAAAAAGAAACAATGAACTGGGTTTCTTGATTCCCAGATTTCCACTAAAAATGTTGCTAACTGAAATATAGGCTTATTGTCTGAATTTAAAGTAAGTTTAGAGTGAAAAAGAATACTCCAATTTGGATTCTTAAGAGGACCCAGATTTCATGTTTTACTAACAGTTGTTTGTTGTTAGTTTGATAGTAAAAGTTAGTTAAATGTGAATTTTAGATTTCATTTTTATTTTTTGATTAGCATGTGGTCTTTTAAAGTTTAAACCTATTTTCATTATGCAATTATGTACTTTAAAAGTGATTAATTTGAATGCTCTGCTAGGCAATTGGCACAAATTTTGTCACTAAATTAATTATTAATTATGACTACAGCAGTAACTATTAACTTCAACAAGTAAAATAATTGGTTGTCATTATATAGCCTATTTAACAAAACATAATTCAGTGGGGTGTGTATATGGAACAAGATGAATATTGCCTACCTTATCAAGAATTTCTCAGTTAAGATGAGAGGGCTCCTAATTAAGTCTTATTAAATCTTGTTGCATTGCTTGCTTGAAGACAAATCAATAACAAGTGAGTTACTTTACTGTCTCTAGTTTTCAAGCCTATGCATCCATCTACTTCATAATCCCTCTCTGTGGGCCCCAAGCTCATTTCCATCAGCACATCCTTTGCACAGCTATCTGTTCTCACAGTAGAAAATCACCAGAGCCTTTGTTATTCTGGAAATGTGATGCATTTTTCTCCAAATCACTGGGAACAACACAGATCCCTTTTACTCTGGTCCCTATCTCTAACATCCCATTGGTTTTTCCTATGTTCATCTTACTTGCATTTCACCTATCAAGTTGGAGCAACACATGACTTAATAAGCTTCGATTAAAACTGTCAAACATCTCATACTTCCAGACTGCCTTTGGACTCAGGATACTGGGGGCCTCTTCCAACTACCAGTTCTGCATGCCCATCTTTAGCAGTAGTCATCATACTTTTAGAGTACCAACTTGTAGATTTTATTAGGCCTGAAACTTAATCCATGTTGAAGTCTTTTGGGAACACAGACCCAACCAGATAAGCTCTTACATACACACTCAGGACCTCATCCTCCTTGATTACCTTGGGCTCCAAGTACCCTCTCCATTAATACCTCACTTGTCCTAGAGGAGGACATAGGCAAAACACTCTCCGACACAAATCACAGCAAGATCCTCTATGACCCACCTCCCAGAATATTGGAAATAAAAGCAAAACTAAACAAATGGGACCTAATGAAACTTAAAAGCTTTTGCACTACATAGGAAACTATAAGTAAGGTGAAAAGACAGCCCTCAGATTGGGAGAAATAATAGCAAATGAAGAAACAGACAAAGGATTAATCTCAAAAATATACAAGCAACTCCTGCAGCTCAATTCCAGAAAAATAAATGACCCAATCAAAAAATGGGCCAAAGAACTAAACAGACATTTCTCCAAAGAAGACATACAGATGGCTAACAAACACATGAAAAGATGCTCAACATCACTCATTATTAGAGAAATGCAAATCAAAACCACAATGAGGTACCATTACACGCCAGTCAGGATGGCTGCTATCCAAAAGTCTACAAGCAATAAATGCTGGAGAGGGTGTGGAGAAAAGGGAACCCTCTTACACTGTTGGTGGGAATGCAAACTAGTACAGCCGCTATGGAAAACAGTGTGGAGATTTCTTAAAAAACTGGAAATAGAACTGCCATATGACCCAGCAATCCCACTTCTGGGCATACACACTGAGGAAACCAGATCTGAAAGAGACATGTGCACCCCAATGTTCATCACAGCACTGTTTATAATAGCCAGGACATGGAAGCAACCTAGATGCCCATCAGCAGATGAATGGATAAGGAAGCTGTGGTACATATACACCATGGAATATTACTCAGCCGTTAAAAAGAATTCATTTGAATCAGTCCTAATGAGATGGATGAAACTGGAGCCCCTTATACAGAGTGAAGTAAGCCAGAAAGATAAAGAACATTACAGCATACTAACACATATATATGGAATTTAGAAAGATGGTAATGATAACCCTATATGCAAAACAGAAAAAGAGACACAGAAATACAGAACAGACTTTTGAACTCTGTGGGAGAAGGTGAGGGTGGGATATTTCAAAAGAACAGCATGTATACTATCTAGGGTGAAACAGATCACCAGCCCAGGTGGGATGCATGAGACAAGTGCTCGGGCCTGGTGCACTGGGAAGACCCAGAGGAATCGGGTGGAGAGGGAGGTGGGAGGGGGGATCGGGATGGGGAATACGTGTAACTCTATGGCTGATTCATATCAATGTATGACAAAACCCACTGAAAAGTTGTGAAGTAATTAGCCTCCAACTAATAAAAAAGAAAAAAAAATACCTCACTTGTGTGGAATCTCATCACAGTACTGGAAATCATATCATTTTATTATCAAGCAATAGAAACACAAATTCATATTCTCTTAGCACATCCTAAAGTAGTTGATTTTAGTTCATGTTTAGGAAATTTGGTTAAAACTTACCTGGTTGTTTAATCACTGCTGCCTCAGATGGTAAAGCATCTGCCTGCAATGCGGGAGACCCAGGCTCGATCCCTGGGCCGAGAAGATCCCCTGGAGAAGGAAATATCAACACACTCCAGTATTCTTGCCTGGAAAATTCCATGGATGGAGGAGCCTGGTAGGCTACAGTCCATGGGGTCACAAAGAGTCAGACATAACTGAATGACTTCACTTTCTTTCTACCTGGTTATTTACCATCCTGTTCTTTTTAAAAAATCATTAGACATACTTTAAAAAGTCAAAGAATAATCTTGCCTTATAAAGACAAGTGAGATATTGTTTGTGCTTTTTTTTTTTTTTTTTTTTTGAGAGTTACTAACTCAAGAACACCTGCTATCTTTTGAGCTGCTTGGAATTACTTTTGAACTCCTCTCAACAGGAGTTTTAGTCTGAAACCTAGTCAGACAAAAAGGGACAGGGATGGTAGAAATAATATGAGTTGATGCAACACGTCCACTAGACACATCTTCTTTATTCCTGAACTGCCTACTTTGACATCACACATAACACTGTCCTTTTGGAAGCAGAAAAATCAAAGCTGAGAAAATGAGAGACAACTCTCATGTCTTTATAAAAAGATATCTGTATATGTGCTTAGTCACTCAGTCGTGTCCAACTCTTGCAACCCCATAGACTGTACCCTGACAGGCTCCCCTCCAGGCAAGAATACTGGAGCAGGTTGCCATTTCCTCCTCAAAAAATATCTAGGTGACAATTACTGGCAAATAGGTTCTTGTTTGTCACGTATTAGCTTGAAATTTTGCTTGAATTGGTTTTCCCAGGAAATGAAAATGTGTACTTCTTACTTGTTTGGGAAAGACAAGCCCTTACTAAATATTATAATGACTAGCAATGCTTTCAGTTATCTGTACAGGTAACAACAGGAGTGAATCTGTAACAACAATTGCTTACCATCAAATCATAAATTCCTGTATTGCTTTAGTACTGGTATAACATTTGTTCTATAGTTCCATTCAATAAGGTCTCCCTTAGTGAGACCTTTGTAAAAAAAATCCTTCTCATTGTTTCACCTCAGTATTTGGCAAAGAGATACAAGGTCCCACTGAGACTAATATCCATACAGAAGTTGACAATTTTTGTTAGATTCCCCCACAAAGGCACCAGGAGAGTATGTCAGTTAGCTGTTACTGTGACTTAAACAATAATTATTTATTGTTTCTAACAAGTCTGAGGGCCAGCTGATGTTCAGTAGATCTATTTCAAATGTGTGAATAGTTGTGTGAATGTAAGCTAGACTCAACATTGGTGGAAGCTGGGAGTGGCTCTATTCCACCAATCTCTCATCTTCTTCCTGGGACCATGGGCTTGCCTGAGAGAGTTCATCTCAAGGAGCTGGAAAAGATAGAATGACAAAGCCCAATACAGAAGTATTCTTTCAAACCTCTTTCCTTATATTTGCTAATATTCCAATGACTGAGGGCAGAGTCAAGGGGTGAGGCAGATGTTCCCACTCTTGCTGAGAGAGTTCCACAAAATTACATGGCAAAGAATGTAAATACAGAGAGTGGGAAATTGGGGCCAAATGATGAATCCTTCCAAGAGAGGTGGGTCAGAGGGAAGTGCTAGGATTTCCAGTGCCTTTGTTTCAAATAACTAACAAAGTTCAGAGTTCAGCTGTGAGGACACCAAGAAGGGATGCCAAGGCCAGCCATTGCAGCTTCACATATATTTAAGGAGAACATTCACCTCTCAGATACCCATCTGTCTTTGAAATGTACTTATTTTTTATCATGGGCCGAAGTAAAACTCAGAACTATTGAGATATTTGCCTTTGTATAGAAAAAGAGTTCCAAATAGAAACCAACTCTCCTCCCTTCATCCCTCTCTCCCTCCCCCCCTTCCTCCCTTCGTCTGTCTTAGATTCTGATCTTTGGGGTATCTAGTTAATGAGGTCTCATTTGATGCTTATAGATCTTTCTCACCCATGTCTTTTAGTATCAGTTTTAGGCAGCTTAGAAACAGTTTGACCGATAGATTTATTGCTGCATCAAACTCATTGAGAAATGGCTTCAGGAGTTCCATCTTTTGAAATATTACTAGTTCTAAAGTTAGTAATCAATAGTTCACAAAAATAAATATTGATTCAGAAATGGGCTTGCTCATCAGGGAAATAAACCTGGTAGCTTTTAGTCATAATTTATTTATAAGCCCTCCCATGTTATATTCAGAGATGAACTTTGAATTGAATAAAAAGTCAAGTATTCTTTTTTGTATATTTTGAAAATACAACAAACTTTGATGTATTTAGGGGACCTAGAATATTTAAAAGAAGAATTTAAAAAAATGACTTCTCTGGAGTTAGGAAGGGCTCAGTAAATCACCCAAAATAACCAAAAACTGATTAGAGACAAATATGATTTCCCAGAAAGCATAACAGCAATAATAACCAATTATTATTCTTTGTACCAGACAGAATAGGAGTGTTGCTTGCTCTAGGAAAATAATTTTTTAAATAATTTTTTAAAAAATTATTTTCCTAGAGCAACATTTACACATCATCTTACAAGTCATAATTGCGTGATGTGTAAATCCACCTTGGCCAAGGGCATAAGGCCAGTTGTAGGTCTATATCCTCAGCAGTCACTCCAAAGGCAGTCATTTCTCTTGGCTGTCAGCTCCTTGCTGACTTTGCTCCCTTGCTGGGCAGTTCTTGGTTCTGGATTCTGGAATAAGATTTAGAATCCGATAGGTGACAAGGAGATTATCTGGATGGTCAGGGCTCTTGTACGTGATAGGAAGAATGTTGAAATTTACTATGTTTCACTCCTCTTATTTCTGAATCTGTGATGCTAAGGCACTCCTAGGTAAAATAATATACTCCTGCCTCCTACCAAGTGGGTAGGTTGGAGAAAAACAAAAATGTTATTAAGACTCATTGTCTTTGAAATCAACTCTTTTGGAAGAATATTTTTGAAAGAGGATTAAGCATTCAAGCTTTCTAACAGAGATTTTAAAATAATGCAGTTTTAGTACTCAGAAATGAACATTCTGAGACTTCATGTGGACTTTTCCTGTATTGGAATATATTTCTAGAGATGCCTGTTTTTTGCATTTTCCCCCACAATCTATTTCAGTTGAAATTTCAGCCAGATAGATTCTTTTTCTTCTTTGGCTCATTATGCAAATTAACAGAAAAATTCAGTGACGAGAAGTAAAGGTCTCTGCACTCGGGAGGTGCCACATCAGTAATAGGGTAAAGTAATGACAGAATTACTTGCAGCTACTATGACTGTGTATTCTGTACTATTCAGAGGAAAATCTTTTATGCACTCATCACTACACAGTTCATTCTTCCATTGATGCGTGGGAGATTGATGCATTTAACTGTCCCACTCATTGATGGGAGAAGTGCGCTCTTACAGAAATACATTTTTTTTTTTTGTATTCATGTGACATTTAATCCTGACTTTATTTTTCCTCCACTAAAATTATCTTTTGTAGACAATCTTCTCTTCATATGTATTATGAGTATGAACATCAGAATAGCTCAGTAGGCTGGAAAAGCAAAGACATGTCTGTGTATAGAATTGCAATGCCAAAAGAAAAATATCATTTATTGTTTTCTGCTTTTGATAAATAAAAGCAAAAGCTAAGTCATTGTCGAGAAGAGGGGTGAATTAAATGATCTCTAAGTATTCTTTCTGCTAAAAAAGTGCCAATTCTCACTTATCACAAGGAAATAGTAGTACTGAACTGGAATTATGAGCTCTGTGTTCAGTCAAGTTCCCTCACTGGATTGCGGTCTCATTTTGGAGGGATAATTCCCATTTGATCCTTGAGTACTAAGGTATAATATGTCCTACAGGTGTTTCAGTGAACAAACCAGAAAAAAGTGCCTGAATCATATGTAATTCTTGTCTAATCCAAGGGAAATAGCTTAGAATACTTAACTCATAGTTTAAAATAATTATTTTTGTCAAGGTCAAATTAAGTATTTCAAAGATACCATAATTATGCGAATCAAAAAATGTATTTGTGTGAAACAAATGCCCTTCTTTTCCAGACTTGCTATTAAAAGATGTTAGTCTCCTACTGAATGGTGATAATTTCTTCTTCCTGTCTCCTCAGAATACATTGAGAATGAAAGATTATAGGAATAGAATGTTCTCATTTCAAAGACATACACAATAGGCATTGATCCTAGTAATAACTGTGAATGTTCCATATTTAAATGGTGGGTGGATTATAAAATATAATCAAAATGTTTCATCATTTTTGGTTTTTCTTTGGAACATAATTCTCTGGACTTCTGTAAAAATTAATTTTAGCAATGAAACTGTACAAGTTCCCCCAGAAACTTTTTCTGTGATATACATGCTTGGGTTTTTTTCATCTAATTTTCTTTTTATCTCTCATTTTGACTTTCAGATTTTAGTATTTGTTACTATTTTATCCATGTGAGTAAAGGGGAGGGAGGGCCTTGAGAAAACTGACTTTGCTTTGAGTTGAAACCTTGTTAGATGAACAAGCACATGCATGCTGATAGCAGCAAAATAAGGTTCAAATATGAAGTTTTGGAGGCTTCCCCGGTGGTTCAGTGGTAAAAAAATCTGCCTGCAATTCAGGAGATACAGGTTTGATCCCTGGGTCAGGAAGATCTCCTGGAGGAGGAAATGGCAACCCACTCCAGTATTCTTGCCAGGAAAATCCCATGGACAGAGGCGCCCATGGGGTGGCAAGAGTCAGACACGACTAGGCAAGTGAGCACACATGCACACTGAGATTTAAAAAACTAGCTATAAAAATGAAATCCACAGAAATCCAGAAGGAAATATCTTGAATACTTATATAATCTTGGATGTTTGAGGTAACCCCCTCCAACAACTTCAAATCAGAAATTATAAAAGAATATATTGATATATTTAACTATATAAATATATTTAAACTTAATTTACTTGAGAAGGATAAAAATAACTGAACACAAAATCACAAATTGAAAAAATTGCATAGATAAAGAGTTAATACCTTTAATACATAAACAGCTCTTACAAAGAATGAACACAGTAATTTTAAGTGGATACAAAGAGATTACTTTGCCGACAAAAGTCTATATAGTCAAAGCTATGGTTTTTTCAATAGTCATGTATGAATGTGAGAGTTGGATCATAAAGATCATAAAGAAAGCTGTGAAAGTGAAGTCGTTCAGTTGTGCCCAACTCTTTGTGACCCCGTGGACTATAGCCTATGAGTTCCTCCATCCATGGAATTTTCCAGGCAAAAGTACTGGAGTGGGTTGTCGTTTCCTTCTGAGCACCAAAGAACTGATGCTTTCAAACTGTGGTGTTGAAGACTCTTGAGAGTCTCTTGGACTGCAAGGAAATCAAACCAGTCAATCGTAAGAGAAATCAACCCTGAATATTCATTGGAAGGACTGATGCTGAAGCTGAAGCTCCAATACTTTTGCCACCTAATGCAACTCATTGGAAAAGACCCTGATACTGGGAAAGATTGAAGGCATGAGCAGAACGGGGTGACAGAGGGTATGATGGTTGGATGACATCACTGACTCAATAGACATGAGTGTGAGCGAACTCTGGGAGATGGTGAAGGACAGGGAAGCCTGGTGTGCTGCAGTCCATGGGGTCGCAAAGAGTCGGATACGACTGAGTGACTGAAAAATGAGACACTGATAGGTTGACATTCACTAATATAAATATGTCAAAAAAACATAAAATGAACTTCACTATTCATAAAAAAAAAATGAAAACAACCAAGATACCATCTTCACCTATGGATGCTACAAAAATGAAAGTGCTCCTACCCTATGTTGTCACAGTAGAGGAAGACCTCCCCTTAAATACTACTTAACAACTGTTTTTCTTTCTTTCTCTTTTTCACTCTTCAGTCAACATAAAAATAGCTACAATAGTTATTGCAAACTTTTTACTATATCTATCAAATACTTAAATTTATTTAAATACTTTTCACCCAGTAATTATACTTTTGAGAGTCTGTCCTAAAGAAACAATGTAAATTTGAAATGATACATGTTCAAAAATTTATCAAAGACAATAACCTAAATTCACCACAATGACAGCTCATCATAAATATATTAATTGTGTCTAGATTATAAAATATATAATAATAATAAACTATTATAATAAAATGTAATAAACTATTATGTACAATAAATCATAAGATGGTTATCTTTATTTGAACATAGTCTCAATATTTTGCTAACCAAAGAAGATCAAAATAAAGAATATGTATAATGTATTATCTTTGTAAAAAACATAGATATATGTGTAATATGTGTATTTTTAAAAAGATTTAAAGTAAATATTAATTCCTAAATAGTAAGGTTATTTTTCTTGAGGATTTTTCCAGTATCTGCCTCACTGTCTAGATTTTAGCATTGGGCACACACTTGCAGTTTAAAAATTATTAAAAGAAGCAGTTAGATAGAGTTTAAACAGTTTTACTAGCACAGGGAAATTGTTTTACTAACGCTAGCTAAATGTAGATGAAATATAGATGAAAAATACAGCATTTTAATGGCAGGAATATTTCAATTTTATAAAAAATGTATAAAAAGCTGTTGAGTGTTTAGCTCTAAACACAGGGATTATGAATTAATTTTATATTCTTTACTCTTTATTTCAAATGTTTACAGTAACAAATTTAGATTTTCGTAATCAATAATGAATGACTTTTAAGATGCTCTTCCAAATTTATTTGCTTATGTTCATTCTCAAGTTGTATATCTGATATGGCTTCAACATTTCCAATCTAACTACTTTCCAAACATTAAATTTGTCTTGACATTCAGTTAAAAATTAGCAATGAGTTGCAGTTACACTCCTGTGTGGCATTAGTTCTCATCCCAGGATATAGTCCGTTCCCCAGTTCAAAGGAACCCTTCATATTATAATTTCCACTGTGTCTAATAGGCATGTGTCTCCACTTTGTCATCATTTGGTCGAGAGGATTTTTATTCTATTTGCTGCTCTTTTCTGTGCAAGGCATAAAGAAAGGTGTTAAGAGAGTGTTAAAGATAGTGCAAGGTGTTAAGGAGAAAAGCCAGGGGAGAGAAGAATGCTTAATCTTTTCATCTGGTCCAGTTGTCAAAGTCTTTTGTCTTTAGCTATGTTTTTTCTATCAATGACATGTAATCCATTTAACCATGGGGATGAGGACCTCAGGTTTAGCCTGTGCTTGTCTGCAAACCTCCCCTTAAATACTAATGAACAACTCTTTTTTCTTTCTTTTCCTTTTTCTTCTATTGCAACCTGAACAGAGGCTTAGTCTTTTGAAGCTAGCCTTTATATCTCTTAATTAGCTACTTATTTCTGCATATGCCCCAAACTTAGCAGCTTAAGACAACATAACATCGTACTATGCCCACAGTTTCTTTGGGTCAATAATTCAAGAGATGCTGAGCTGGATGCCTCTAGCACAGAATTTCTCATAATATCACAATTAAGATATCCATCCAAACTGCATTCATCTGAAGACTTGACTGGATTCATCTGAAGATTTGACTGAAGACTTATAAATATTCTTTTGTTCGCATGGATCAGTCCTATTCATTGTGGGAGGGGACTACACGAGGGAGTGAACCCAGAAAGTGAGGATCATTAGATGTCCTTTGGAAGGGTGACTCCTAATAAATGGTTCACATCCCTTTCACGTGTTAAATACACTAACATCCTTTGGTGCTCCCTCATGTTCTCATTCTACTGTGGTGTTAGCTGAAAGTCTAAGATCTCATCATCTAAATCACATGTTAGTTTTCTATTGCTGCATAACAAATTAGATAATATAACAGCTTAAAACACACCCATTTATTATCTTACCATTCTGTAGGCAAGAAGCCTGAGCACAGAGTGGCTGCATTCTTAGCTCAGGAACTCACAAAACTGAAATCAAAGTGTTATCCAGGGCTGCAGTCATTATTTTGAGCTTGGGATTTTTCAAGCTCTTTTAGGTTGTTGGCAAAGTTCAGGTACTTGTGATTGATGGGTGGAGGTTCCTAGAGGCTACTGCCATTCTGGGTCATGTAACTTTCTCCACAGTATGGTAGTTTGCTCCTTCAGGGCCAGCAGAAGAAGTTCCCTGCTGCTTACTCTGACTTTGAGTTTGACCCTTCAACAGACTTAAAGGTTTGGTGCGATCTGATCAGGCCTACCAGCAAAGTTGCTACTTTTTTGTTAACTCAAAGTAACTGATTAGTAATCTTAATTATATCTGAAAAATCTTTGTAAAGTAACAGAATCAATGGAGTGGTATTCTATGTATTCACAGATTTCCATCAACACTCAAAGAATGGAAATTACACAAGAAGATGGGAATCTTAGAATCTGTCTGGCGTACTGGGTCTAGGTTTAGGTGAGATAAATCTTTATTTTGTGTGTGTGCTCAGTCCCTCAGTGTCTGACTCTTTGTGACCCCATGGACTGTAACCCACCAGGTTCCTCTGTCCATGGAATTTTCCAGACTGGAATACTGGAGTGAGTTGCCATTTCTTCCTCCAGGGGATCTTCCTGACCCAGGGATCTTTACAACTACACCACCTGGGAAGCCCAAATCTTTATTAGTTTTCTGCTTTTCTGTAATGAGTTAACCCCCAAATTTATCAGCATAAACTATAAGCATGAATAACAACAATGCAGTGATAAACATGGTTGACTTCTCTCAGTTTGTATGGGTAAGGAATTCAGAAAGATCCTACTTGCGTGATTCTGGATTGGGGTCTTTCATGAAGTTGCTGTCAAGAAGTCATCCAGGGTTACCAACATCTGAAGGCTTGATTGGAGCTGGAGGATGTGCTTCTGAGATGACTCACTCGCATGACTGTCAGGTTGGCATTGGCTCTTGGTGGGGAGTCTCATTTCCTGTGCAGACAGCCTGCTTCACTGGCTGCATGAATGTCTTCATGACATGGTGGCTGACTTCCAGTGGAGTGCATGATCAAAGAGACAAAAGCAAAAGCAGTAATATTTTATGACTAATCTTCAAAGAGTTACTCCCCATCCCTTCTGTCAATTCTATTGGTCCCATAGACCAATCTGATATAATGGAGAAGGGGCCATGAATACCAGGAGGCAAGTATCTTTGGGGCTGTCTTTGAGGCTGGCTACTGCAACCTCAGTTAATGACAGCAGATTAAACAAACACAATTATGTTGAGGAAAGAGATTTCTAAAATCTGTTTCTGTCTGAGAGCAGATTCTCATCTCTCTTTTCGAACCTCTGCAGTACCCTTATAACTTCTGTCCTTGTTTCCAATGACATCCCTTTTAAAACTCTTAAAAATGGTCCAGCTATAAAGTGCCACCACCTCCTTTCATAACTCTATAGGTAAAGTTCTCAACAAGGCACTCTAGACAGTAATCTGTGCCTACATCTCCTGCTTTCCTTTTTGCCCCTCTCACCCTCCAATTATTTTTAAGTTTCAGTCATGCTAAACCTTTTATTGTTTCCCCAGATGGCTCAGATGGTAAATAATCTGCTTGCAATACAGGAGACCCGGGTTCAGTCCCTGGGTTGGGAAGGAAATGGTTTACCAACACCAGTGTTCTTGCCTGGAGAATCCCATGGACACAGAAGCCTGGTGGACTACAGTCCGTGGGGTCACATAGAGTCAGACACAGCTGAGCAACTAACACTCACTTTCAAACAGACTAGGCTTTGCCAGGTCTGTATGTGCCTTTGCTTATCCTATTCTCTCTGCCAGAAGTGAATGACAAGTAGTAGTGACTATGCATTTCCTAAAAGCTAGACAACTACTGTGCTAAATCGCATGTTGAGTAGTCCAGTTTCATTGTTACCACAGTGTTATGTGGCTACTATTATTATTATCCTTATTCTACAAATGAGCACTACTAATCCTATCTGCATAGGGGTTAAAAGCATAGACTCTAGAGAGGCATTTGGAAGTTCTACCTAACTTTGTTTGTTGTGCATGCATGCTAAGTCGCTTCAGTTGTGTCTGATTCTTTTTGACACTGCGAACTGCAGTCCACCAGGCTCCTCTGTCCATGTGATTCTCCAGGCAAGAATACTGGAGTGGATTGCCATGCCCTCCTCCAGGGGATCTTCAAGCCCAAGTCTCTTATGTCTCCTGTACTGGAGGCAAGCTCTTTACCACTAGCCCCACCTGGGAAGCCCAACTTTCTTTGTTATTTCCAGGCAAATAGATTGAAAAATACAAGTTTTATTATTCTAACTTACTAACCAACTTTAGGTGTGCCCAACCAAATTAAGTTGAATTTTCTTTTTTAAAAACGTGTGTGTGTGTTGCAAATGGGGAGCAGAGGGAGGAAATGGATAATTTGACCATTGATTTTGCTTTCCTGTGACAAAGGAGGTTTGGGTATATCACATTGTTTGGTAATCCACACATTAATCTATTTAAATCTTCAGTATGGATATAGGTATATGTTGTCCACTTCTCTGTTTTCCAAACTTTTTTCCAATGTCATGAGCAGCTTGCTTGCATCATGTTGTTGTCCTGTCACTAAGTCATATCTGACTCTTGGTGACACCATGGACTGAAGCACGCCAGGCCATCCTGTCCCTCACTGTCTCCCGGAGTTTGCCCAAGTTCAAGTCCATTCCTTTGGCGATGCCACCCAACCATCTTGTCCTCTGTCACCCTTCCCTGTCTTCAGTTTTTCCCAGCATCAGGGTTTTTGCCAATGAGTCAGCTGCTCACATAAGGTTCACTGCTTCGTATTGCCAAGTAAATGTATTAACTCCACATAGTTATAACCAGGATCATTAGAACACTACCTAAATATTGTATTTTCAGTATTTTTTGCTTTTAGCAATGAATCATAACATCCAGCCTAATTTAAAGAATTCAAGGTTATTCAACTTCAAATCACAACCAATTTGAGATTTACCAAAGAATTTTTAAACATTTTTTAAGCACTAGACATTTAAGAAATGCTATGACCCAGAGGGATGGGGTGGGGAGGTAGGTGGGAGGGGGGTTCAGGATGGGGAACACATGTACACCCATGGCGGATGCAAGTCAATGTATGGCAAAACCAATACAATGTTGTAAAGTAAGATAAAGTAATTAATTAATTTTAAAAAAAAGAACAAAAAGTAAATAATTGGCAAAACCACTATTAAACTTCAGGAACTGTACTGCAAACTCTTTTTTTGTCTGATTTAGAGTGCTTACAGAAAAATGAAAAATATTTTCATTTCTATTTCCCTTAGTATTGATAAAACCTCAGTGATTCCAATTCAAGAAATTCGCTACTAAGAAAGTCAGGATGAAGTTCATGTTTGCACTAACTAAACCATGTAAGTTAATACTATAAATAAGAGAGATGAGTGCAACTTTCAGAAACATTCATGCTTTGGAGAAGCTCAAGTATACAAATGAGGAATTTGATGCACACCTCTACATGAACTCCTTGACTCCGCAAGTTATTTGTATTTTACTGGAAATGTTAAACTTCATGTGTGTTTGTTGCTCAAGTACTTTTTGAACTTTTTATTATCAAAGTTATACCTCAATAGCTTAAAATAGTATGAAGCAAAACAATTGAAACCCGGGTCCATACCATCCAATACTCTAGAGGTAATTTCTATTAAATAAAGATCCGTTTCTTGAGAAAACAATCTATACTCAAATGTTTTAATATTCTCAGATGATAGTTTACTATTATAGACTTACATTTATGAGCCTTTTAGGGCTTCCTTTGTAGCTCAGTTGGTAAAGAGTCTGACTGCAATGCAGGAGATGTGGGTTCAATCCCTGGGTTGGGAAGATCCCCTGGAGAAGGAAATGGCAACCCACTCCAGTATTCTTGCCTGGAGAATCCCGTGGACAGAAGATCCTGGCGGGCTACAGTCCATGGGGTCACAAGAGTCCAACACGACTGAGCAACTAAGTGCACGTGTACACTGAGTCTTTTACTTTTATCTTACTCTTCCCACCTGTCTTCTGTCAAAAGGCAAGAATTTAGTACATTTTAGATTTTAAATACTCATGTAGCTTCTGTTTTGGGGATAATGTTTGTTTCATCCATTATCTTATTTTTAAAACAATTTTCATAATAGCCACCCTAATGGATATGAAGTAGTATCTCATTGTGGTTTTAATTTGCTTTATTCACTCTTAATCCCATCATTAAAGGTTATTTATTTTTAACAGTGGGAAATATTTTTCATTTTTTATGCATAATTTTAAAAATTGGGATCATTGGCTGTATGTAGTTGTAGTTTGGCAACCTGCATTTAACAGTACTAGTAGAGTATTTTCAAATGCCATTAAAAATTCTTTATGAACATTATTTTTAGTGGATGTGAACTCTTACACAGAGAAAGACACATTCAAGTATATGTATAGGTCCATTTTAATTGAATATTGGCATGCTGAAAAGAACAGATTTTAATGGAACTAGCAATCTGAATACAAAGCAAATTCTATCCTCAAACAATAGGAATGATTTGGCTGCAATGAAACAGGTGAGTTTTCATAACACTTTCTGTCATTATATTAACTTCTTTAAACACTAGATTCAGTTGATATCACAGTAAACAAAATTAAGAACAAGCATTAGGTAATTTAACCTATCAGATACCTCAAAGCAATCATCTTTCACCAGAGGTTTATTCTTTGTGTAATTAGATGTCTCTTATTTTTTTAAACAAAGCTTTTAAAATAAGAACTCTCTTTAGGGATTAAGCCAACCAGATTTTATCATTGAAAATATGTTCATAGTTCAGTTAAGCCTGGCTTTCCCCTCTGGATAATCATTCTTTAAAATGCTCACCAGTGGATCTTTAAAACATCCTGTTGAGATCATTATCAAGATCTCAATGATATATTATGAAATAAAAGGTTTATAATGGGATAATTGAAACTTCCTGCCTCATACAGTAGATATATTTTTATATTTATGGTATTCACACCAAGAAGTGGTTCTAAAAAGCTCAAAATATTATTTGATCTTAGTGGTTTGGGGGCAGAGGAACGGGCACTGCCTTGATTTTTGTGTAACTTGGCAAAAGTCAGGGCTTTCTGGAGGGACTTTCAGCACAGACTTCTGTCGGATTTGCCATATGGAGTCATTGGGCTCAGATTATAGAGGTTTTCCTGGTTGTTAGCCTGATTTAGGAATTACCAGCGCTCTCCAGGATTTTCACCCAACACAGAGAGTGTGCAAGGGAAGAGACTGATACCTCAGGAAACCAATAGGGTTTGATAATTGGGAGGTTTTGATGGTTCCCATCATTTCTGAGAGGTACTATCTCATGAAGCTCTTCATTGGCGATAGTGAAGATGGTTCCTGTCAGCCCCTGAGAGCAGATAATAGTCTCACACAACCTTGCTTGGATGATCCCAACTGTCTGCTTCCCCATGCTCCTCACCCCAGCGCTCCCCAAACCCTAAGATCGTAGCAGCTACAGGTCAGCCTGAGGAATGAGGTTGAGTCCAGGGCAGACACAAAAATCCACTTCGCTCAGTAACGTTTTCGTGTGTTGTAGATACAACCTGGAGTTACCTACTTCAGAGGAGTGTGAGTGATGAAGTGTGGGAATTTGTGGGAATGAAGATCTGAAAACCTTTTTCACTGGAGGAGGAGAAAGATGAGGGGGAGGGGAGTTGCGGGGAGGAGGGAGGGGAAACCCCATTTTGAGAGTTTTCATGTTCTGAACACTAGGAAACACCTCCTTCTCCTAGCACTGAGTTCTGTGTGAAAGGCAGTGTTGTTCTTAACTGTCTTTCCTTGAGGAACATCATGTGGACGGGTTTCCTTCCTGTTTCTCACCAATGAAACTCATGTTTTCATGTCACCATCAACTGTCAATGATTTTTTGATATTATGATGAGTGATGACTCATCACTTAATGGATTAAGGCAGAAGTTGAAAATAGGTCCCCTTAACACAATTATAGATTTTATTTTAAAAATCCGGTATTTTCTTTAAATCAGAGGAATTTACATAAAAATCAAATGTTCTGTTTCTCTTGAAAACATAGCCAATCTGGCAACACTCAGCTCACATGCCCACCTCCCAAGAGTGGCCCTGGCTTGGGACTCTCTCTCTGGAGCCCCAGTGGAGGCCCCACCTGCTTGGTCTATGTTTTTGCAACCCTGACTAATGTCTAAAGGCATGTGAGTTCTCTACTCCTCAATTTGATTAGGAGATTTATTAGAAAAGGGATATCCCCCAGGGCTTCCCTAGTGGCTCAGACAGTAAAGAGTCTCCCTGCAAGGTGGGAGACCTGAGTTTGACCCCTAGGTCAGAAAGATCCCCTGGAGAAGGGAATGGCTACCCACTCCAGTGTTCTTACCTGGAGAATTTCATGGACAGAGGAGCCTGGTGGGCTGCAGACCACGAGGTTGCAAAAGAGTTGGACACAACTGAGTGACTAACACACAGACCCACACCATACACTTTGAAGTGTCTTTCTCATGCAAACATATTCTGAGATAGGGGCAAGTCCTCTGAGAAGCAGTTAGCACAAATATCTAGTGATTTACTCAATAATCCTGAAGGGTGTGAGTTAAACCACCTTAATCGGCTCTGGGGTTTGTTTACAACACATATGCAGCCACCCCCCCCCAAACCTAAGGGAATTTGGGAAGGGAAGAACCTGGCATCTGAACATTAAAGAAGCATCCCAGGTGATTCTTATGAAACATAAAGCTTGAGAATTATTGAATTCTTCCAGAATCTGACAGCTCTTCTGCTTGGCAAATCCATTTAGAAGGAACTGATAGACCTTAGGAAATAATCTTAACTCACCAGTCCAGCAATGCTGAAGATGCAGAATTTTGTCCTTATCAAAAGCCAATCGATGCTGACCTTTTTCAGTGAGTGTCCAACATTAAATAAGGTACGACAGTGAATAAGGCAGATAAATATTGCAGTTTTGTATATAATAGAAAGAGGGTTTTTTTTCCCCCCATTATCATAAAAAAACAGGAAATTACTGGGCCATTTTGTTCATTTTTGCTGCATTATTATTTTAACCCCTATCTTTAATGTGGAATTAAATTATCTACACGCATCTACTTGCTTTCATTTCTAATATCTGGAAAGGTTTCAGCTTGACAAAATTAGCATGTAGACCATGCTCCCTCCTGTAATCTCACTGATGAGTCACTCCACAACCCCAGCACAGAACTGCTTCTGGGATCCTGTCTGCTAACCAGGCTTCAAAACCCAGCAGGAAAAAAAAAAAAAACAAAAACAAAAACTTGTGTGTTTTCTTTAGGGGTAATAAATAAATGAGAAATTACCATAAATATGCAGTTTTATTCACTAACTAATTTTGACATAAAAACTAACAAAGCTGTGCACAAATTGGATCTAGATTCAGGTTCTGTATCTACACAGCTAATGCACACATGAATTATTCAGTGAAATTTGCTTCAATGGGTTTTTCTGAGTCATCTCAGTGTGTGGCCAGTTTCAGATAATACATTAGAACATTAAGCATTATGGTCAATTCACTATATATTTGTTCAAAATACATCCTGTGTTGGTAAATCTGTTAAAATTCAAGTTTGTGGTTCACATATGTAATCTTTCCCCAGATGTCCCCTTGTATTTTGAACATTAAACAAAAATATCTTCACCTCTCTGAGCCTCAGCATTCACAGTTGTTCATCGCGTTGGGGACATGCGGGTGAGAAAATAGACAATTGCTATTCCGTCTGTGATTGCTGTGGATGGGGGAAGTACAAAGGAACCAGACAATAAATAAATAGAAGGGCCATGGGAGGCTCCATGAAGGAAGGACCTCAGAGCTCAGATCTGAAGGGGAAGCAGAAGTTGCCAGAGGAAGAGAGAAAGGGAAGGCATTCATTTACTGTTGTTATCACTCCACTGCAGATTCAGTGACTTAAAATAATTATGATCCTACAGTTTTCCTGGGTCAGGAGTCTGGCTCAGCTTTACTTGGGTGCTACATTCAGGGGCTCATGAGATTGCAGTCAGGAGGTGACCAGCCACATTTATTTCTGGGGCTCGGGTCTTTTCAAGCTCCTTCAGGTTGTTGGCAGAATTCAGTCCCATTGCTTTTAGGACTGAGGTTCCTGCTTTCTTGCAGGCTGTCAGCTCAGCTCCTCTCAGGTGTTGAAGGCTATCTGTGGTTCCTCATCCTCTCACAGCCCTCCGCCAACATGGCAGCTCACTTCTTCAAGTTTAGTAGGAGAATGTCCCTCTTGAGAAAGGACCCAATTCCTCTTTTTAAGAACGTTCTCCTGATTAAGTCAGGCCCACTTAAGTTAATTAACAGACTTGGGATGCTTAATTCCATTTGTAAAATCCTTTCAGTTTCTCCAAATACTGTAACCTGACCACAGAAATAACATCTCATGCTTATAGGTCTAGCCCACATCTAAGAGAAGGGCCTTATAGAGGGTATGGATACAAAGAGATGGGAATATCTTCTGGGCCATCTGAAAATTGTGCCTATCACAAGGAAGGATATTCCAAGCAGAAAGAATCAAGTATATGAAAGAAACGTAGGTGAAAGTATGACATTTACAAGTGTCTGAGGGTAAGCCTGGAGTGCTGACCAGAGGATAAGCAGCAGGTCAAGCTAAGAAATGTGGGCTTTATCCTCAGTGGATAGAGAGTGCTGGGTTTAACTGCCCATGCCTGCATACACTGTTATGTAACCAGTTTTCAAAGAATATTTGAAATATTGAAATATGGAAAACTTCCTACAATAAAAATTGAAAAATCAGGATGTGTCTTTATATTACATAGTATTCATTTTGGAAATATCTTTGACATTTGTAAAGACTAGAAGTAAATGCATCCATCTGTTAGTCAAGGATCTGGGTGGCAAACTATGAATGTTAGCTATCACTGAGTGGGGAATTATAGATACAGATTCCTTGTTCTTCTTCTTATTTCTAAAATTCTCCACAATAAATATGTGTTTATCTTAATAATATAAATTAAAAGCCTACTTGTGGTACTTGCAAATACAAATGAATCTGAACACAGTTCTCTTTGAAATCAGTTGAAAATTTGGTACTCCAGATATTTTGACAGGTAAGAAACCTAGGTCAGAAAGTAGCTACACGTGACCTGCATGAGCTTATTTAACTTATATACAGAGTACATCATGAGAAACGCTGAGCTGGATGAAGCACAAGCTGGAAGCAAGATTGCCGGGAGAAATATCAGTAACCTCAGATATGCAGATGACACCACCCTTATGGCAGAAAGTGAAGAAAAACTAAAGAGCCTCTTGATGAAAGTGAAAGAGGAGAGTGAAAAAGTTGGCTTAAAGCTCAACATTCAGAAAACTAAGATCATGGCATCCAGTCCCATCACTTCATGGGAAATAGATGGGGAAACAGTGGAAACAGTGGCTGACTTTATTTTTTTGGGCTCCAAAATCACTGCAGATGGTGACTGCAGCCGTGAAATTAAAAGATGCTTACTCCTTGGAAGGAAAGTTATGACCAACCTAGACAGCATATTAAAAATCAGAGACATTACTTTGTCAGCAAAGGTCCATCTAGTCAAGGCTATGGTTTTTCCAGTAGTCATGTATGGATGTGAGAGTTGGACTATAAAGAAAGCTGAGCACTGAAGAATTGATGATTTTGAACTGTGGTGTTGGAGAAGACTCTTGAGAGTCCCTTGGACTGCAAGGAGATCCAACCAGTCCATCCTAAAGGAGATTAGTCCTGGGTGTTCATTGGAAGGACTGATGTTGAAGCTGAAACTCCAATACTTTGGCCACCTGATGTGAAGAATTGACTCATTGGAAAAGACCCTGATGCTGGGAGGGATTGGGGACAGGAGGAGAAGGGAATGACAGAGGATGAGATGGTTGGATGGCATCACCGAGTCAATGGACATGGGTTTGGGTGGACTCCGGGAGTTGGTGATGGACAGGGAGGCCTGGCGTGCTGCAGTTCATGGGGTCACAAAGAGCTGGACACGACTGAGCGACTGAACTGAACTGAGATGTATGAAGGTGAGGACCAGTCAGTGGAAATGAAGTCCAGACTCAGCCGAGTGTGACAAGTATACTAGACCTCCCCAAGTTTTATCTCATAACTAAACATGGGCAGCAAACTCAGTCTTTAAATTCTGGTGGTATTTAAGCCAGACACTTTCCTCTACCTCAGTTTCCTTACATATAAAAGTGCAGGCAGGTGAGATTCTATTCTTGTCCCAAGATTCCATTGCAGGTAATACACACGTGGCCTGAATATCACCCATCATCAAGCCCCCTTCCTCCTGGAGGAGTCATTTAAGCAGTTCTGCTTACCAAACACCCACTGGACATGGAGCTCAGAGCCAGGGTGAGATGCTGGAGGTGCTGAGTGCTATTTTATAAGTGGCATTACCTCTGCCATGTGGCCAAGTCCATTCCAACTTTCAGCAGTGTTCATCCAGGAGGAGAGGGAACAGTCCTTTGAGAGCCAAATGGGAATTTGGGAATAAGAAACAATGACAATGAAATCCTTCTGACACGTCTTCAAGTTTCAAGATAGCAGTTAACAGAAAAGAGAAAAATGTATTTTTAGAAGTTGTTTGGGAGGTGAAAGGATTTTTCTTGGAGGGAGGAGGGCAGAAGAGATTGGGAGAAGAAATTGTTTTCCTTGGCACTGCAATACCTCAAAGATCTTTGAGTCAAAATACAATGAAATGGGGCTTTGCATCTCTCTTGCTTCAGGAAAATGAAAAGCAAGCTCACTAAAAACTGAATTGGTCACTGAATAGACCACATTTCTGATAAATGGCATGATGGCTAAAATAAAAACTCTTAAAATACATATTTTAAAATTAGATTTCTGACCTTCGATAGGGCTTATCATGCTATTTATACTGAGGCAGAAGGAGCTGATTTTTCAGTAGTTGCCTCATCAAAGACATGACTCACATTTCCTTAAGCATTTACACCATATGTTTCCTGAGGTAGGAAAAAAAAAACTAAGGTTTTTCTTTTTTCTAAGCAATTAGTGAGATATGAACCAAAAGTTAGAAGAAAGCATTTAAAAAGAATACTTTGCGGGGCATGCAGTTTTCGAATGTTGATTTCTAGAAACTGAAATTATATTAACTCTTTGGCCAGTGTAGCCATTTGGTAGATTTATGAATATGGATTAGAAGTAATCATTGTGCTGCTCATTTTACCATTAACAAAAAGGCAAAATTTACTTTACTAATGAAACACAGGTACTACTGAAATTCACTTAATATGCAGAAATGGAGGTAAGAAGCCTTTGTTAAACTGAAAATAATCATTTTAACATTTAAAAAGAAAAATATTACTTTAATTGACATTTAGTGACATTTTTGCATGTGTACAAGCTGTGACTGTGAGATAATGGTTCATATTATTGTGTGCCCAGTGGAAATTAAAGCAATTTTTTTTTTTCGTTGTGCCGGGTCTTCATCACTGCACCCAGGCTTTTCTCTAGTTGTGGTGAGCAGGGCTACTCTTTTCTTGTTGTGTATGGGCTTCTCATTGTGGTGGCTTCTGTTGTTGCAGAGCATGGGTTCTAAGGCACTTGGGCTTCAGTAGGGATCTTCCTGGATCAGGGATTGAACCTACGTCCCCTGCATTGGCAGGCAGATTCTTATCCACTGTACTACCAGGGAGGTACCAAAATGAATTTATTTTTATGATTATTAACAACAAGGATCATTTTAATACAAATATCTTTATATAGCACAAAATTATTGTTGTAAAACTCCTAGGAAATGCATATTTTATTTAAGAGATGGGGAAGTACATATACAGAAAAACATTAATATATAAAAATCAGGGTACCAACTAAGGAATTCCTAGTTTCCTGCTTGGTGCCTGAATCACTTGACATTTTATTCCATTACTGTTTCTTTTTAGGGTAGTAAATTTAGGAATAGAAAACAGGTTCAACACATGTAAGAAATTTATATCTTAAGGACATGCCCTCATCCTGTCCTAGGCTATTCCTACCTCTCATGTTACCTGGCTTGGAGAAGTACCACCATCCTTCCAGTCACGCAGGTCAGAGACCTGCCCATCACCCTTAACTCCTCCTTATTCTCTCTACCTAACCACCCCCAGCCAAGTCCTTTGACTTATACCCTATCAATATCTCACAGGTATATTCTCTCTATCTATCTCAACTTTATTTATTTCTTGAGCAATTTTAGCTTCATAGCAAAATTGAGTGGGAGGTATTGAGATTTCCCATATCCCCTCCCCTCCCCCACCCCCTAGCATAGCCTCCACTATTATCAGCATCCCCTACCACAGTGGCACATTTGCTGTAATTGACGAACCTAGATTAACACATCATCACCCAGAGTTTATAGTTTACCTTAGGGTTCACTAACTACACCCTATGGCTTTAAACAAATGTGTAACAACATGGGACCACCATTATAAGGTCATGCAGAATAATTCCACTGCCCCCAAAATTTTCTGAGCTCCATCTTTTCATTCCTCTCTCCCATCAACCCACTGGTCTTTTTTACTGTCTTCATAGTTTTGCCATTTATAAAATGTAATATATTTGGAATAATACAGTATGTAGCCTTTTCGGATTGGTTTCTTTCACTTAGTAATGTGCATGTAAGGCTCCTTCATGTCTTCTCATGATTTGATAGCTCATTTCTTTTCAGCACTGGATAATAATCCATTGCCTAGACATTTCACAGTTTACATATCCATTCACTTCCTGAAAGATATCTTGGTTTCTCCCAAGTTTGGGCAATTATGAATAAAGCTACTATAAACATCAATGTGCAGATTTCTGTGTGGACCTAAGTCTTCAAGTCCTTGGGTAATCACAGATACTCTCTTAAATTCTGACCCCATCATTTCTGCTTCCTAATTCACCTCCCTGACTCCCAATCTTGAACTGCCCTTACACCTCTCCCCACCATCTTATGCCCCACCTTTCCACCAGGATCATTTTTCTTAAATGGAAATCTGCTTGGTCACATCCTGCTTTTGAAACTTCAGTAGCTTTCTAGGACCTGTTCCTGGATACCTCTCAACACATCACCTTGGGAAATAAGATCCTTTTCTTATTTGGCTCCTGCTCATCCCTCCAGATTCACCTTTTGGCACCTCCCATCCATCTTTCTGTAGCCGTCTTTTCACCATGCCCACATTCGGTTTCAGTCTTGGCAAACTATCTGCAGCTTTTGAGTGGGCCTCCCCCTCTGCACTGCAGTCTCCTTCTGCCCAGAGTTCCTTTCTCTCCCACCCCTCCCCCATCTGGTCAATCTCTCCCCTTCATTTAGGTCTCAGCTGTCAGCGGACGTCTTCTCCTTAAGGATGCACTCTTTGTCCCTTTAGCATCTTGGAACTAGGACTTCTCCATTGTCCTGACATCCTCTGCATCCCCCATCATAGATTTTATCTCATTGAATCATAATCATGTATCCACTAGTATAGTCTTTGTTTTCTAGCGGAGTAGATTTTTGTATGGCCAGGGACCCCAACATACTCACCAGGTCCTAGCACTGTGTCTGGAACACAAGAGGCATTTCACAGTAGATAATTGAGTGAGTTTGTACAATAAAAAGCCACCTGCCTGAACATAAGGAAATACATAATTAATATACTATATATAATACATAAATATATAATTATATAAAATTAAACATTAAAATAAAATTAACCTTAAATCTAACATCTTCTATAATACCTCCATGTCAATTAAACCTGCTTTCACATGCAAGAAAACTCTACTGAATATCATTTAAACAAATGAAGATGTCTCAAAAGACTTGAAAACAAAAGCCTGCTGGCCTTGGGTCAGTACAATGGTAGAGCCAGAATCTCTGTACTTCTCTTTGTTTCTCTCTAATGATCACAAAATGTCTGCAGCTCCAGACATCACATCCACTTTCAATTCAAGAAAGGGAAAGGCAGCAATAACCCCTTCTGTCTCCTTTATCAGGAAAGCAAATTTATTCTGGAAAGAGCCACCATTCTTTCATTTATTTTTCATTGGCTAGAACTATGTCAATATGTCAGCTCAATTATAAGAGAAGCTAAGAAAATTAGTGTTTAGCATTTCCAACCTCATACTGGAAATAAGTAAGAGACAATAGTCTGGAAATAAGTAAGAGATAATAGTCTGGAAATAGATGTGGGATTAGGCAGCCAACAGTATCCACTATACCATTGGACAAACCATGGTACTTCTTTTACCCTTTGATTCCTCTGAGTGAAGAATTAAAACAAATGATGTTTCTTCTGGAATCAACTTCCTCTCATTCTACAATTCCTGTATATTGTCTTGTCCATGGTACAATTGCCTTCTACATCCAAGAGTTAGTCCAAGTCTTTCCCTGATGCTTCACGTTTAGAGAAAGCCTGATCTAAGGAAGAAGCCCCTGTTTTTTTAAGAGCTTTCCTATTAAAAATTTTCCCTGGCAAAGGCTGAATGATACACATCAGATTTCCTGCCTGTGACCTCACCAATCCTTTTGCCATGTGGAGTCCCTCAGACTGTTTATGACCGTTACCATGGCTTCTCTGAATCTGCTCTCTCCCAGGCTAAAATTCCACTTGCTCCAATAGCTTTACAGATAATCCCCTTCTGTATGCGCACCACCCTGGTCAGCTGACACCAGACATACTGTCTTCATTTACTTATGATTCATTGAACAAATACTTAATGAGTTTCAGCCGTGTGCCAGCACTGTTCTGGAAACTGGTGATAGAGCAGACAACAATGCAAAGCTCTTTCATGGAGCTGACCGAGGAGGAGTGGAGGGAGGTGGAAGATCAAACACACACACACAGCTTGTTCCTTCCCCATTCACCCCTGTGTCATTGTTACCTTGGCACCGATCACTATCCGAATGGTAATGTCTGTGTGCATGCACTTTATATTTGGTCATTAGGGAAGGCATCTCCAGGACCTGATTGAGGAAAAATAATCTGCAAGGAAAAGAAAGAGCTTTTGAACAGGGGAAACTACAGGGAATGGTCTGGGGTAGAACAAGCTAGGCCTGATGTAGAAACAAAAATATACTCAAAGGAGGAGAGTTTGCAGAGAAGGGTGGTGAGCCTGACAGAAAGTATATAGGGATCCCATCATACAAGATGCTGAAGGCCAGGGCATGAATTTAGACCATATTTGGTTGTATTTCAGTATCATCTTAAAAAGTGTCTGGACAGAACTGAATACACAGTAGCACATACAGTGTGGTGGGAGCAGTCAAATGTACAACCTCTCGCACGCATTGCATTTCTACTACTATGGGCCAGGATTCCGTGATTTTCTGGAAGCCCTCTGGTCCCCGCTGTGACTGCCTGTGCTCACTTTGATGTGCATGGCTCACATGTCTGAATATTACTTGTCCAAGAGAAGGAGTAGGTGGATGTGATGCGAGGAGTTATTAAAATGATTCATATCTCACTTCCACCATATGAAAAATAATATAGAGTCAAAAGCCACCCAGCTTGGGGAAGTCTAAATTACATATTTGAAATTCAGTCTGTCATTGAAATGAGGTAATCTAGTCCCGAAAATTCATTTCTTGAGAGTGCTCTCCCCAAAGCAAAATTGAATGATAAGAACAGAATGAAGTCTAAGCCCCATCCTCCAAAAAACTGAAAAGACTGAAAAAAAAAGATAATTCCAGCCAGGCAGGAATTGGAGGAGGAAAAGAGTTGTTGGTACTTAAGTTGGCGTGAGCCAATTAAATGTTGGGTTTCCACCTTCAGGGGACCCTATTTGCCTTTCCCCCAGCAGCCTTAGGTTTCTCTCTGGACTGTGGCCCTCAGGCCTCAGAGCTGACCGCTCTGGTGATGACAGGCTCCACCCTCCCGCCGAGCTGTGAGCAGAGACGCTCTCCAAAGCAGCCGATGAGCCCCTTCCCTCTTCTGGCCCTATGTCCGCCCCGCACGCTGCATCTGCCGTTCACTAACTCAGACAGCGGGGATGCTAAGGACTCTCCTCTCCCATATGGCACAGAGTTTCGTTTCATCCTTTTCCTCTTCCCTATCAGTAGGTATTCTGGAAGGCAGTTTTATGATGACACTCACAGCTAGCATTAAACCCAGATAAAAATAAAACAGGATGTCAATAAAGAACTAATGACGTGTGTCTGTGTAAATGTATAATAATAATAAAAGAAGAGATATCTGTTTGCAAAGGTACCATTTTAAAGTCATGGGGCTTTCAGTGATGCTGCTTTATAAATGGACCGACATATGTGAATGTTTGCCTTCATCTCTCAGCCATGAAAATCTCCCTGTGGACAGTGGGTTCTGAGGTGAAAGGTGCTCTGTGGGAACTAAATAGTTCACCAGCACACCTTTGCTAAGTGCTAACCTAACTACTTTCGGGACAGGAGTATTGGGAGGCAGCTGAAAGCAATTTAAGGGGCATGGAAAGAAATTGTTAAACAGGCTGGTAATCTGGCCTTTCCTAAAGTCTGGATTCAAAATCCAAAGGCAAACAGCAAAATCTTATGGTGTAGCACAGGGAACTATATTCAATATCCTGTGATAAACCATTATGGAAAAGGATATAAGTAGATAGGTAGATAGATAACTGAATCCCGTTGCCATACAGTACAAATTCACACAATATTGTAAATCAACTACAATAATTTTTTTTATATTTTAATTGAAAATAAGGGCAACTAGAAAGAGAAACCAATGCCAGCCTTGTCAGAGGGAAGTAGATGCCCAGCACGAAGGTAGGAAAATGCCTGGAAGGATTTATTTTAGGTGAGAATGGCATTTTCAGTAATGAGCTTGGTTTAGGGTGTGTACAGAGGGGTGGAAAGGCCCCTGTGCTGGAGGGCAGGAACCCCTCATGGCTCCGCTCCGGACCAGCTGAATGACATTTCCTGCCCTCTTTGGGTCTTCTCTGTTCTGTGTTAAGTAAGAGGCTAGACCTGGTCAGGTGTAATTCACACTGTGTGTGTCACAATTTATGGACTCTGCAGTGAGGAGTGGTGTGCTTTGGGGTGGGGAGTGGTAAAGGGCGGGGTGAGCAGATGGGGCTCTGGACTCTCTGCCACTTTCCCCACCCACCCACCCCCGCTTTTCCACCAGAACAACTCACTTTTATCTCGCTATACACTGAGCCCTTTGTAAGATCCTAGTTTTAAAAATACAACTTTCAATACTTAAAAAAAATGAAAGCGTGTAGACATCTAGATATTGAGTAAGATTCCTTCCAACCAAAATATGATGATTCTAACACTCTAATTAAAGTATGTAAATGATATACAACTATCTATGGATGTTAACAATTTGTCAGTATTACTGAGCAGCGATAGTAACACTGAAGTAAGAGAATGAATCCCCGCAAGCAGAACATCTCAATGAGCAATGCATACTGATAAGCCATGGATAATATATAGTACAAGTAGTGAACACATTTTATTATTTTTATTGTTCAGAAGATTGGGGAATATTCATTTGCAAGGAGCTATGGGGCTTGCCTGGTGGTGCTAGTGGTAAAATACCCACCTGCCAATGCAGGAGATGTAAGAGATGTAGGTTCAATCCTGGGTTGGGAAGATTCCCTGAGGAGGAAATGGCAACTCACTCCAGTATTCTTGCCTGGGGAATCCCATGGACAGAGGAGCCTGGCGGGCTACAGTCCATAGCATCACGAAGAGTCAGACACAATTGAGAGGAGTTAACACGAGGAGCTACGGGGTTCTATCTGTTCTTGCCACAACTATATAGAGCTTTTGGGATCTGCTGGTATGTCCTTTAATGCAAAAAGTATATATGTTTTTAATTTTTCAAGGATTGTTCAGTTTTTTTCAGATGGTCTAGAAAAATCTCATAATTGATGTTAAACACTCAATTATTCAGGTTGGATGGCATCACCGACTCAATGGACATGGGTTTGGGTAGACTCCGGCAGTTGGTGATGGACAGTGAGGCCTGGCGTGCTGCGGTTCATGGGGTTACAAAGAGTCGGACACGACTGAGCAACTGAACTGAATTGACTGATTTAGATATTGGTTTAAAGCACATAATATGTACTAGCACCTAATATGTACTTCTACCAACTGTAGAAGGAGATTCATTCATCATTTAGCAAATGTTTTCTGATGCCCTAGCATGAAACAGGCATCTTCTCAGCACTTGAATTCATCATGAAACAAACAACAAAAAAAAATAGCACCAAGTTTCACATCTCAGTCCAAGTGGAGCACACATTTCAGACTCTAGATTGATGACTTAGACATGTGGGATATATCTCTTTCATGCAAGGAGCTTAGAGTCCAGTTGGAAAAGTAAAATGTCAAGACATACAACATTAACAGGCTGAAAGGTGGCATGGACCTCAAGTGCTACAGTAGTTTCAGAGGAGGCTGAGTTGGGCTTGGGTAGACCTTGAAGCGGAAAGTAGAATTAGACAGACAGCCCCAGGCTTAGTGCCTGGTATATAGTAGTTGCTCAAGTATTGTTGAGTAAATGGAAAACCACGACTGACTGGCTAGACAATTCCCACACTGAGATAGAAGGAAATTAATAAGGCTTTTTTTTTTTAATTGGAGTATAGTTTCTTTATAACGTTGTGTTAGTTTCTGCTATACAGTGAAATGGCTCAGCTATGTGTATACATATATCCCCTCCTTCTTGGACCTCCCACCCACCCACCTCTCCCATCCCACCCATCTAGGTCATCACAGAGTATCAAGCAACCTAGGTGAGGGAAGCCTTGAATTCCAGGTAAAGATTTTGGAGTCAGGTATGGGGATGAGAGTTGAACATAACAAACGGAAGCAAAAATTTGAATCTTTCCCCAGAAAGCCTATTGCAGGCATGATTCCTAGAAGCAGGGAGACCTGTCAGGAGCTTTTCTTATAGGGCACCCCTGAGGACATGATGGCCTTGGCTTGGTGGAGTCAGATGGTGGAACAAGGGGCAGACATGAGACTCAATCGTCTGTGGACATAGGGTATACAGAGAGGGAGAGGGAATGGAGAAACAAGGTGGGAGTCTCAAGTTTTTGGCTTGAAGGAGCTACTCTCTGTTTGAAAGTCAATGGTGCTCACAGGTTCCGGGTCTTGACTATGTGGTATTAGTCTTGGGGCTACAACTAGTAGTGTATGACCTTCTGCAAACCACTTAACTTCTCAGCGCCTCAGTGTCCCCATCTGTAAGATGGGAATGATGACTTAGCATCTATTTTAAAACACAGGCGATTGTGGGAAGTAAATGAGGTGCTGAGGAGAGTGTGCGGCAGAGAGGAAGAGAGGCAAAGATGGACTGATGAGGGCGGGGAGCTCTGTGCCACTCCACGCCCCTCTCCACACTGAGAGCACGTGTGAGATCACGGAGTCTCAAGTGCCATCCTGAAGTTGGGGGCGGGGCTCCTCTTCAGACTCCTGACTTCACCTGGAGAGCACGGGAGGGCAGGGATCTGCTATCCCCCACATCTCACTGGGGTGCTGCCCTCTACACAAGAGATGCTGCAAAGGATGGGCAGAACCAGGATTCAAATATTTGTCTAGTGATGAGTGTCACTGACAGCTGTGGGAACATGGAGACAGCATCAGGGAGGGCACTCCCAAGTTAGGAGAATGTGGGATTTGAGTCTGGATTGAATTCTGGTGTTCTAGATTCTGACATCCTGCTGGGTTTCCATAGCTGCTATTTTCTGTTCTGTGACGGAGAGGTGTGCAAAATATTGAGATGGCCGCTGGACTTGGGAGAAGAGTGGGAGGAGTGAGCAGGGGTCCCTTTGGAGGAGAGAATTGCAATTCTGGAGTGCGGGGTCCAGGAGCACCTTCTCCACACATCCCTGTCCACTCTGACCTCCTTCCAAGGGCAGGCCGAGGAGGCATTACCATTTCTCAGTGATCTCCACCACAGAAAGAAAGCTAAGCTTCTGGTGGGTTCTCCTGGAACACAGTTAGTGCTTCCCTTCACAGTCCAGGAAATCTGCCACTGCTTCTGGGCTCTGCTCCAGCCTAATTTCATATGTCTTGTGCAAGAAATATGTGTGCGTTCTTGCCTCTACTTTTCATCTTTGCTGCTTTTTATCTAAAATATGTATAACAGCCTGCCACCCCCTCCCTCTCTACTCCTAACCATCTCTCCTTTTGTGATGACAGAAACTCCTGGGTGCTAATTCAGCACTTACGCACTAATGTATCTTAAAGTGGGCAGCAGGGTGCTTTAGTGAAGAGCATTTCATTTGGTTCTCACTGCAGCCCTTCTAATTACTGAGGGTTGTTGTCAATACATATGGTGCATGTTAAGAAAGTAAGCCCCCACGCCCAAGGGGATGTCTAGAGTGATATAAATGTTCTACCTCCTGCTAATACGTGTATTTGTTGAATTTGATCAAACTATACATTTAAGACCTGTGCATTTCACTATGTGTAAATTGCATCTCCATTTTCTCAAAAATAAAGAAAGAAAGAAAGAAGCTACAATGGGAAAGAGTCATTGAATTGCCAAATATCACAAAACTAGAAATCAAGTTGAAAGAGTCTTTATTTGCAACATCTGTTCAGACTCATAAGAGGCGTGAATCTGTCAAAGAGGACACTTGTCTTTGCTTCTTGGAATGCCGTCCTAAGTAGAAGGGTAACAGAGAGATCATAGATGATGGATTGTCCTTAAGGGTGTATGTAGGGGAAAGGTAAAGGAGAAAGTCAAGGTGCCTATGAGTGGAAGGAGCTAAGGAGGCATCAGGCCATACAGTGGAAACTTTATCAGGGGCTGTCCAGTGTCACTCCTCTTCCCCATGTCAACAGAAAAACACTTAGCACAATCTGGTTATTCAACTCTGTCTCAGTTGTCCTTCTGTCTCTTTCTGCCTCTCTCTCTGCCTGTATTTCCCTCCCTCTCCATGGATGCAGGACAAGGTAAGAGTCAGACCTGAGACTTCACACCAATTCTACTGTTACACTCTGCCTTTTAATTTGTTTATAATCCGCTCTGACTCCCCATCCACACTTTCACATCCTTGCTGCCTTGCCCAGTCACTCAGTTGTGTCTGACTCTTTGCGACCCCATGGACTGTAGCCCACCAGGCTCCTCTGTCCATGGGATTTTACAGGCAAGAATACTGGAGAGGGTTGCCATTTCCTTCTCCCTGACTCAGGGATTGAACCCGTGTCTCCTGCATTAGCAGGCAAATCCTTTACCTCCAAGTCACCTGGGAAGCCCTCACATCCTTGGTAGAAGAGATTATCTCCTATACCTCTTTGTATTTATTTCTTCACACCATTATTTTCTAATTATAACTTCTATGTTTTCTCACTTCAAAGAAATACATGTTCATTGCAGAAAACTGAGGAGCTGCTGATAAGCTGGGAAAACAACTTCAGAAATGAGGGCTATCCTTTAGAACACAGTCATATAAATCATCATCAACATGCTTTGTGTTACAACAGTGTTGCTAATGATGGTGCTGGTGATGATGGTGATGATGTTGATGACTAACATTTATACCTGACTGTGTGAAAACCACTGTTCTAAGCTATATATACACACACACACACATATATATATATGTACATATATAGAATTGCAATCTTCACAACAATCCCAGGAGGTCTTAATATTTTCCTCTTCCTTTTAATTTTATTTCATATTATTATATAGATGAGGAATCCACGGAAGAGATGTTATGTGTCCTGATCATGATTGCACAACAGAAAGTGGCAAAGGTGGGTTGCCCAGAGAGTCGGGCTCTAACTTGGAGGACACAAGTAAATTTCAACTTAGTAGTAGCCCTAAATCACTGCAGATGGTGACTGCAGCTATGAAATTAAAAGCTGCTTGCTCCTTGGTCAAAAAGCTATGACCAACCCAGACAGCATATTAAAAAGTAGAGACATAACTTTGCCGACAAAGGTCCATATAGTCAAAGCTATAGTTTTTCCAGTTGCTGTGTTTGGATGTGAGAGTTGGACCATAAAGAAAGCTGAGTGCCAAAGAATTGATGCTTTCGAACTATGGTTAAATAGCCATTAGCCATTGCCTGCTGAGCTAATAGACCCTTCTGGAGACGACTCTTGAGAGTTCCTTGGACTGCAAGGAGATCAAATCAGTCAATCCTAAAGGAAACCAGTGCTGAATATTCATTAGAAGGACTGATGCTGAAGCTGAAGCTCCAATAGTTTGACCACCTGATGTGAAAAACTGACTCACTGGAAAAGACCCTGATGCTGGGAAAGATTGAAGGCAGGGGGAGAAGGGGATGAAAGAGGATGAGATGGTTGGATGGCATCACCAACTCGATGGACATAAGTTTGAGCAAGCTCTGGGAATTGGTGATGGACAGGGAAGCCTGGTGAGCTGCAGTCCATGGGGTCTCAAAGAGTCAGACATGACTGAGCAACTGAGCTGAACTGAACTAAGGTGATGGAGATTGTTTTCTTTTATGTTTTCTTTTTATAGATTTCTTTCTAGAATAACTCAGTTAATAGCAAAATAGATTTCAAACCCAGGAGTGTCTACTATGAACAGGTGCTCCTAACCACAAAGCTCATAAACAGACCCCAGCAGATAATTACTGTTGACCTTTATATAAGCATTAAGCATCCTGATTCTACACTGCTGCCCTGAGAAAGGTGGTCACCAGCACCATCCCCATGGCTTGGCTTTGCTGCAGGGTATTCTTGCTGCCAGGACTGTGACTGTGTGGGGGATACAGCCCCTCAGCAGAGGGTGATGTGGAAGAACAGCCCAGAACAGAGGAGGGTGAAGGATTTATTTTAGTAACATTTAGACTCCTGCTGCGCCTGCTGCCTTAAAGGGCCTGATGAACTGTGTACCTTTCAAGGCAAGTGGATTGAGTAGCATTTTGTGTTAAGGAACATACTGTTTGTCTTCTTTGCAATGAAAAAACATCTCTTTTAATTTGCAGGATTACAAGTCACTGTGGGACACATGAAAATTCCTAACTAGATGACTTGTAATATCAGCTATGGAATAACTAAATAACTCATTTCTACATGTCTTGAGTATTATCAAAAGTTATACAGAGACCTAACAGTATTATCAAACCCTGTGCAGAATGTCAGTTTGTAGTTTCTGAAATTTTAGTTAAAAATGAACCCCTTCGGTTGTTTAAAAAAAATAAAAGAATGCTTCAGTGCAGCACCAGATGGCATATTTTGTGGTAAACAGGTTAGCCATTGCCTTCTGAGCTAATAGACCTTTCTGAAGGACTGGCCAGCCCAGAAGCAGAGCTGTAGGCCAGGCACACTGCTTCTCTCTATCTACACAATGTCCTCTGATCCTATGGCCAGTTGGAACCGAGAAGGACATAAAGTAAAAATCTGTAAAGTCCTACCCAGGTGAGATGCTCAAGATTCAGAATGTCTCTGATTAATGAATCAAGGCCCATTTCAGATCCATGACTGGAAAAAACAGAGGCATTATCGTGCTTGGGAAAGCGGAACAGAGATTGCAATTGAAATGTTACTCTTGTATTTGCTAAAGCTTTCAACAGAGGGTCATTCATTGTGATTCCAGCATTTGAATTCAGAAAAGCCAATTATCTTAACAAATGACTAGAGGAAACAATAGTGCAAATGTATTTTAGAGGAACTTTCCTCTCCCCAAATCCTTCTTATTTGACACATAATTTTATTTTTATGAGTTGAACTGAGGAGAAGGTATGGTGACGTCATTCCTCTCTGCAAGGTTAGTTTTACTCAGGTTTTTTCCCCCAGACTCTGGCATTCAGCTGGTCATTTGGTCGACAGAAAACTGACAGAGCCAACTGAGACAGTAATTTCCCCTTTACCACATGTAAATGGAATCTGAATTTAAATGCTATTACATGCGTGCCATTATGTCTTGACCTAATATTTTTCTTGTCATTAAAAACGTTTTATTTTTTCATCTGATTTATATGCCATAAGATGTTGCAGTTTTTTAAAAAAAAATATTAATAGTGGTGTTGAGAACCTTGCTGGAAGAAAAATAGCATACAGGTCTTGATTATCATCCTGTGACATCCTGGGAGGATTTTTCCATATTATTTTCTCACAGTTTGGGAGTGTGCAAATTGTTTTTTTATTTTATAGGAATAAAATTATAGGAAGGGATGTGATTTGAAATTAATCTGAGAGTTGTTTTCAGCTAGTTTGAACTTGCTGAAACTACAAGTTGAGTTGCAGCGATCTTGAGTTTCCTAAAATTGGTAAATTTTACCTGGAAACCCTTGAAGTCTCCATTCCAATGAATTAATCATCTTTGGGTGGGAGCGGGGCAGGAGGTACCTGAGTGTGTGTGTGTGTGTGTGTGTGTGTGTGTGTGTGTGTGTATTCATGTTTATATCCTTAGCTACTAGCTAAAATTCTTTTTTCTCCTTTGTAATATACTGTAAAAGAAGGGCATTCATACTCTTCCAGCAAGCAACACTAATCCAAGCAAAAGAGTTCGTAGTCAAAGAATGCCAGTGGGTTTGCTGTTCAAAATCCTCTTCTCTAAGGTCAGCACTGTTCCCTGCTAAGCCGCACCACACCCAGGGAAAATGAGTCAAGAGGAAGGCAAATACTGCTCTCCACCTGGAAGAGCCCTTGGCCCAGAGCATTCTGCCTGCAGGCAGGACTACTGATGTTCTGCTTTTCTCCATGAACAAAAATGTTTTGTCACACTGTGGCCTCAAACTGAACAAACCGCATTCTTTTTTTTTTTTTTTATTAGTTGGAGGCTAATCACTTCACAACATTTCGGTGGGTTTTGTCATACATTGATATGAATCAGCCATAGAGTTACACGTATTCCCCATCCCGATCCCCCCTCCCACCTCCCTCTCCACCCGATTCCTCTGGGTCTTCCCAGTGCACCAGACCGGAAACCAGATCTGAAAGAGACACGTGCACCCCAATGTTCATCGCAGCACTGTTTATAATAGCCAGGACATGGAAGCAACCTAGATGCCCATCAGCAGACAAATGGATAAGGAAGCTGTGGTACAAACCACATTCTTAATGGAGGGACTAATACAACAACTCATCTGGCAGGATTTCTTGCTTTGTGAGGACAGACAGAGAATTCCTGTGACAGGGACTGGGCCCCCTAACTTCATCACCTTCGTTTATTGCTTTCCTTCTCTTCGTAAACACACCGTGATGGTGAGGCTGCTGCACGCCGTGCTCCTCGTGGAATCTTCTGCCCGGTTTATTCTCAGGCACGCTAGGCAAGGCTCTGTCTGTGTTTGCTGGTTTCCACACATCAAGCGTGGGCAGAATTTTTCTGATGATTGAAGTTGTAAATACCATGCCCCATAGAGTCTCAGCGGTTCAAAAAATTTATTATTATTGTTTACTAAATATCACTACAACTTTATTGTTTATTTATTAATCCAACTTATTCCCTGAGTATGCATGCATAAATGCACCTTGTATGTGCAATGACAACATACAAGTTGGAAAGAAGTTACTAAAAGTAGCTTTGAAAAATTTAGTAATGACCGAACCATAGGCCCTGTGATAGGCAGTGCTCACACACACCATTTCCTTTAATCATTGTAAGGCCAGCTAGGTATCATTCTCAGGCACCGTAGGGTTGTCTGTCCACTAAGTAAATGTGTTTGGCTGAAGGGGAGAGCGGGGCTCAAATCCAGGTGTACTCCTCTTGCTAATCCAAGTGTCTAAGGGGATGCATCTACCGAGAGGGAAGCCTTTTCTAATATGCACAAAGTCCCCAACTAAGTTTGTATTGTCCCTGAAATGATTATCCTCATTTTATAGTTGAGGAAATTAAAGATCTGAAAGACTGAGTAGTTTCTTAAGAATATGTATCCAGGAGATAGAAAAGCAAGAACTCAACCTAAACCAGTGTGGCTCCAAAGACCCCACCCCATCCCCCAGACCACTGCCACTTCTTTCTTTCTTTCTTTGATTCATTTACTGAAATAAGGCTCGTTGTGCCATTTAAAATGCAAGGACCATCTGGTTGTATATTAGTATTTTTAGATCCTTTTCTGAAAGTGAGTTTTAATGAGGAGGTAGAAAGGGACAACCAGAAGATAGTTTTGAAGTGATAGATGGTAAAAGGCTCAAAAAATCTACCTCCCCTCCAAACTCTACCTCCCTTACAGTATTAGAGAGGAGAACCCCAGTACTTCTGCTGAAATTTCCAAGTGAACTGTTTACCTAATAGGAGTTCATTGATGACAAGCTATTAGTAACTATTAACCTATGAAACTGTGTTTACAGTTCACAAATATATTTGATTTTCACAAGGCTTCCTGAAGAACAGTGCTCAGTCAACACTGTCTTTACCTAAAGGACGTGATCAAAGAGCACGAAGCATGACAAATGAATATGGGGCCTTTGAATGTGGAGTTGACAAAGGATCCTATTTCACAGATTGACACGCTGCTCTTCCCCCAATTCCACATAGCCTCTGAATTCCACTTACAATTTTGCATGGTTGGATGTCTAATTAAAACATAATCATTCCATTTTGAATAGTTCCCTATATAATGATCTCATTTTTCAACCCTCACTAACATGGTTATGCTGGTACAGTTATTATCATCAATATATGTATGTAAAACTGTCAATACTCACCAGCAGATAATATCTTCTAATAATATGTAACAAGGATTGATCCCAGTGACCTTAAGTTTCTTGCTTCATTTTTAAAAGAATTCAGACAAAGTGATAGGAAAGAAGTGGATTTATTTAGAGAGAAACATACCCCACAGAGTGTGGGCCATCTCAGAAGGCAAGAGAGCCTCAAAATATGACGTGGTTAGTTTTTATGTGCTGAGTAATTTCAGAGGCTAAAGAGTAGAAGGATTTTTCCGATTATTTTAGGAAAAGGCCAGGGATTTCCAGGAATTGGGCCACCACCAACTTTTTAACCTTTTATGGTTGGCCTCAGAACTCTTATGGTGCTGGTGGGTGTATCATTTATATGTGAATGTATTACAATGTGTGTATAATGAGGCTTAAGCTCTATGGGAAGTCGAATCTTCTGGCATCTTGGACCTATCTGGTTCCAATCAGTGTATGCTGTGTTCTCAGACCATGTCATTCTTTTAAAGGTTGTGCCCTGCTCCCTTCCCTCCTATTTCAGAATAAGTTGCCTTCCCATAGAACCTTTCACTTTTGACGTATAAGATGGAAAGTGGAGTTGAAGGAACATTGCATTAGCCTCTGAAAATAAGAAAGCAAGTAAGGACAATAGGCATTCAGTAAGGTGGTCATTTTTTTTTTTTTTTTGTATTTATGGTGTAGGTTTGCTGTATTCTTGATTCTTTCTTTAGTGGGTGGATTTGTTTATGTGAAGAAAAGTGTATTTGTTTATACAGACAGGAGGTTGAATATGTATTTGGTTATTTCAGAGAAATGCAACTTGTTATTATGAGCATTTAATTCTATAGGACAGTATCCAGATCAGTTTGATGTAGAACTTTGTGGTGAAAATACTATTGATTCCCTCACCCCACCACTTATAAACACTGCCTGGTTTCCTGTCAGTTAAGATCTTGATACAAAGTTATTTTGGACCTGGTCCCTTAGAGCTCTCTTTTCTGTCTCTCTTGACTGTAATTATTGTAGTTATTGATTTGGCATATCAATTGGCATATAAAAGGGAAAATCATATTGCCTGTATTTATCATGTGTTATATTCAATATCTATGTGTAAGGCCTGGGCATAGGAATTTTTGTAATCTTTCAAGTGATTATCCAAAAGATTACTTCAGACCTTCTCTTCTGCAACCCTGCCAATCACAACCCCCTCCCCCCTACACACAAAAAAAACACTTCACCACCACCATCACCAAGATTTCAGAACAGTAGAATCTGAACTGACCATAAACCTCAAATTCCTGGACACAATGCCTAAAGTGAAAGCCCTGCCACTGTTCAATAATTCCAGAGGAAATTTCTCTTTCTTTTAAAATCAGTAAACTTCTCTCTGTGTCCCTAATGGATTCTCAGAAAGTTCTCCCTGAGCTTTCTTATTTGGAAGTGAAACTTATTTGAAACTTGCCTTCATTCAACCTACCTGTCTCCCCCTACAACTCTATGGTGATTGCTGCTTCCTCTTTCAAAGTTCAAGCACTTCAGGAGTGGGACATGGAATGGGGGGGGTCCTCTTTTTCTTCCTTTGTCATTTCCATTTTATTCTTCCCTCTCCTCCTTGGAGTTTGATCTAAGCTGACTGCCCTTTCTCATTCTATGTACTCCTGTTCACTGTTTAGGCTTTTAATATTTCAGGTCTATTTTTGTAATACCTAATTTTAAGAATTATTGTTAGCTTATTAGAAATCCTATTAATTAAATATGTGTGCAATTATATATATTATATACATATATAATCTTCCACACATATAGTTAAACATATTCTATAGAAGCAGTGGGATTCATGACTTTGAAAGGAATAACCATTGCTGGTTTAGGCAGTAAATAAACCTAGAAGCAGAGTCTGAAGCTGCTGGCATCTTTGGATGCTTTTGATTTTTACATCCTGATGTCATAAAAGAGCTTTTTTTCAAAAGAGCGTTTTAATCATGACTCATTTTCCAATTTCTTTCCCCCCTGATCCCAGCATCTTTCCCTGAGGCACACACCGTGCCTGGGTTTCCATGTGGAATCCAGGGCAGTGATGTCAGGCAGTTGGAAGTTCGGCAGAAGCAAGCAGAGGGAATTTTCGCCAAGACACCAGAACATCTTCTGTGAGGTCTGTGAGAGTTCAGGAGTCTCTCTCTGAGCGAGAGCCACAGACGACCAGAGCTGACCTCGGGCTTCCTCCTGGAACTTCTTAATGTTGTTTAATCTTTGGATCCTACACTTTTCCCTGCCAGATGAACGGTCCTCTCTAGCAGGAAAATCTCTCGGATATATTGGCTACCGTCACTTTAAGCTGCCCCAGTGTTTACTTAAGTTGAAAGCCAGATACATAGGTCTTTCTCTACAAATTGTTGCTATTGGTATCTTTTTGTCCTATCCATGTTTCTATTTTTCATCAGTCCCTGGTTTGACTCATATCCTTTTGTGCACTTAGTTGCAGAGTCAGAAGCCATCCTAATCGATGTCCTTCTTTTCATCTGATCTACTTTGCAGATTTTGCACTGTGACAACTCTACTAGGATCACTGTTCCCTTGAGACTAACTACTAGGCAACCCATGCTTTCTTCTTGCTTTGCTTCTTAAGATTGCATTTTAATTTTAAGACAAGATATAGCTCAGAGAATGCAGAATCTTGAGAAGACAACATGTAAAATAGACCCAGGAGCTTTAGTTTCAAAGCTAAGTTCAAATTCAGGTCCTGACTCCAGGATGGGGCCAAGGTTGATCTGTATAACCTCTCAAGGCCTCAGTTTCCCCTACTTAAAGCGGGGATTATACTATTTATCATTCTATTGCTATTCTGATCAGTGCCTTGATTCATGAGGTAAGGCATGTGAAACCCTTGGCACAGCACCAGGTGTGTGGAAACATTTAACATGCACAGCTAAGACAAATAACATTTGCTGTGTAATCATTATTACAAATGTCTAATTCTTTCAGAAATGACACAATTGAACTCATTTATGAAACCAAAACAGACTCACTGACTTAGAAAATGAATTTATGTTTGCCAGTGGGGATGAATGGGAAGACACATAGTTAGGATATTTGGGACTGACATGTATACTCTGCTATGTTTTAAATGGATAACCAACAAGGACCTACAGTACAGCACAGGGAACTTTGCTGAATGTTATGTGGCAGCCTGGATGGGAGGAGAATTTGAGGGCGAATGGACACATATATATGTATGGCCGAGTCCCTTTGCTGTCCACCTGAAACTATCATAACTTGGTTAATCAGCTACATGCCAAAATAAAATTTTGTTGTTCAGTCGCTCAGTCCTGTCTGACTCTTGCAACCCCATGAACTGCAGCACACCAGGCTTTCCCGTCCTTCACCATCTCCTGGAGTTTGCTCAAACTCATGTACATTGAGTCTGTGATGTCATCCAACCATCTCATCCTTTATCATATCTTTTCCTCCTGCCTTCAGTCTTTCCCAGCATCAGGGTCTATTCCAATGAGTTGGGGTTTCACGTCAGGTGGCCAAAGTGTTGGACCTTCACCTTTAGCATCTGTCCTTCCAGTGGATATTCAGGGTTGATTTCCCTTAGGATTGACTGGTTTGATCTCCTTGCAGTCCAAGGGACTCTCAAAAGTCTTCTCCAACACCACAGTTCGAAGACATCACTTCTTCGCAATCAGCCTTTTTAATTGTCCAGCTTTCACATACATACATGACTATACAGAATTTGTAGGCAAATTAATGTCTCTGCTTTTTTGTGTGTGTGTGAAGTAGGGGTTAGATTTATTCTTTTTTTTTTTTCAATTTATTTTTATTAGTTGGAGGCTAATTACTTCACATCATTGCAGTGGGTTTTGGCATACATTGACATGAATCAGCCATGGAGTTACATGTATTCCCCATCCCGATCCCCCCTCCCACCTCCCTCTCCACCCGATTCCTCTGGGTCTTCCCAGTGCACCAGGCCCGAGCACTTGTCTTATGCATTTTTTAATATGCTGTCTAGATTTGTCATTGCTTTTCTTCCAAAGAGCAAGTATCTTTTAATTTCATGCCTGCAGTCACCATCCAAAGTGATTTTGGAGCCCAAGAAATTAAAGTCTGCCACCGTTTCCATTGTTTCCACATCTATTTGCTGTGAAGTGATGGGACCAGATGCCATGATCTTTATTTTTCGAATGTTGAGTTTTAAGCCAGCTTTTTCACTCTTCTGTTTCACCTTCATCAAGAGTCTCTTTAGTTCTGCTTCATTTTCTTCCATAAGGGTGGTGTCATCTCCATATCTGAGGTTATTGATATTTCTCCCGGAAATCTTGATTCCAGCTTGTAGTTCATCCAGCCCAGCATTTCTCATGATGTACTCTGCATATAAGTTAAATAAGCAGGGTGACAATATACACTTCAGTCGCTCAGCTGTATCTGAATCTTTGTGACACCATGGACTGCAGCACACCACACTAGGCTTCCCTGTCGATCACCCAGAGCTTGCTCAAACTCATGTCCATTGAGTTGGTGATGCTATCCAACCATTTCATCATCTTTCTTCCCATTATCCTCCTGCCTTCAATCTTTCCCAGCATCAGGGGTTTTCCAATGAGTCAGTTCTTCTCATGAGGTGGCTAAAGTATTGGAGTTTCAGCTTCAGCATCAGTTCTTCCAATGAATATTCAGGACATAGTTCCTTTAGGATTGACTGGATCTCCTTGCAGTCCAAGGGACTCTCAAGAGTCTTCTCCAACACCACAGTTCAAAAGCATCAATTCTTCAGCACTCACCTTTCTTTATAGTCAAACTCTCACATCCATACATGACTACTGCAAAAACCATTGCTTTGACTAGATGTACCTTTGTTGGCAAAGTCTCTGCTTTTTAATATGCTAATTTGGTCATAGCTTTTCTTCCAATGAGCAAGTGTCTTAATTGCATGGCTACAGTCACCATCTGAAGTGGTTTTGGAGCCCAAAAAAATAAAGTCTTTCACTGTTTCCATTGTTTCCCCATCTATTTGACATGAAGTGATAGAACCAGATGCTGTGATCTTAGTTTTTTGAATGTTGAGTTTTAAGCCAGCTTTTTCACTCTCCTCTTTCACTTTCATCAAGACGCTCTTTAGTTCTTCTTTGCTTTCTGCCATAAGGGTGGTGTCATCTGCATATCTGAGGTTATTGATATTTCTCCCGGCAGTCTTGATTCCAGCTTGTGCTTCATCCAGCCCGACATTTCACATGATGTACTCTGCATATAAGTTAAGTAAGCAGGGTGACAATATATAGCCTTGATGTACTCCTTTCCCAATTTGGAGCCAGTCTATTGTTCCATGTCTGGTTCTAAATATTTCTTGACCTGCATACAGATTATCAAGAGGCTGGTGTTCCCAACTCTTGAAGAATTTTCTACAGTTTGTTGTGATCCACACAGTAAAAGGCTTTGGCATAGTCAATAAAGCAGAAATAGATATTTGTCTAGAACTCTCTTGCATTTCCAGTGATCCAATGCATGTTGGCAATATGATCTCTGGTTCCTCTGCCTTTTCTAAATCCAGCTTGAATATCTGGAAGCTCATGGTTCATGTACTGTTGAAGCCTGGCTTAGAACATTTTGAGCCTTACTTTGCTAGCATGTGAGATGAGTGCAATTGTGCAGTAGTTTGAACATTTGTTGGCATTTCCTTTCTTTGGGATTGGAGTGAAAACTGACCTTTTCCAGTCATGTGGCCCTGCTGAGTTTTCCAAATTTTCTGGCATATTGAGTACAAGACTTTAACAGCATCATCTTTTAGGATTTGAAATAGCTCAGCTAGAATCCCATCACATCAGTTTTTTAAAATAATCAATTCTTTTAGATAATCTTGCCCTTGGCTACCAAGTCTGCATGGAAGTGATGCTGTTTATCTCATTTTCCTAGTTTTATGATCACTGGAGCAACCAATCTGGCCTCACTTTAACCACTCTATCCACACATACTATGTTTTAAATTCTATTGATGCTATGAGGATTTCTTTCCCGCAAACCTAAAAAGTGCTATTTTTCTGTTCTAGTGTTTTTCTTGTCAGAAAACAATAATTTCTAAATAAAATGCCACTTCTAAACCAACCTCTTAAAATAGATTGGTTTTGTTTCTGACCTTTTCTAAATCCATTTCAAATGCTAATTCTTTCTCCTTCTCTAGGCAATTTGTAAAACTTTCTATTTTTTAATATGCTGAGGCTTCTAGTCAAATCATTGCTGTCCTAAAACGAAAGTCCTTTTAGCACTTTTACAACTTCTTGTCATGTGCCCTAGCAAATGGTATTACAAAGATGGTGGCTTAACCATTAAAGTAACATATGAAAATGCTTTTATTATGAAGAGTTACTGTTAATAAGAGATTTTAAACATTCCTAAGCACTCAATATGCGAGAAAATTTGGAAAACTCAGCAATGGCCACAGGACTGGAAAAGGTCAGTTTTCATTCCAATCCCTAAGAAAGGCAATCCCAAAGAATGCTCAAACTACTGCACAATTGCACTCATCTCACACACTAGTAAAGTAATGATCAAAATTCTCCAAACCAGGCTTCAGCAATACGTGAACCGTGAACTTCCAGATGTTCAAGCTGGTTTTAGAAAAGGCAGAGGAACCAGAGATCAAATGGCCAACATCCGCTGGATCATCAAAAAAGCAAGAGAGTTCCAGAAAAGCATCTATTTCTGCCTTATTGACTAGGCCAAAGCCTTGGACTGTGTGGATCACAATAAACTGTGGAAAATTCTGAAGGAGATGGGCATACCAGACCACCTGACCTGCCTCTTGAGAAACCTATATGCAGGTCAGGAAGCAACAGTTACAACTGGACATGGACCGAGAGACTGGTTCCAAATAAGAAAAGGGGTACGTCAAGGCTGTATATTGTCACCCTGCTTATTTAACTTACATGCAGAGTGCATCATGAGAAACGCTGGGCTGGAAGAAGCACAAGCTGGAATCAAGATTGGCAGGAGAAATATCAATAACCTCAGATATGCAGATGACACCACCCTTATGGCAGAAATGAAGAGGAACTAAAAAGTCTTTTGATGAAAGTGAAAGAGGAGAGTGAAAAAGTTGGCTTAAAGCTCAACATTCAGAAAACTAAGATCATGGCATCTGGTCCCATCACTTCATGGCAAATAGATGCGGAAACAGTGGAAACAGTGTCAGACTTTATTTTGGGGGGCTCCAAAATCACTGCAGATGGTGACTGCAGCCATGAAATTAAAAGACGCTTACTCCTTGGAAGGAAAGTTATGACCAACCTAGATAGCATATTAAAAAGCAGAGACATTACTTTGCCAACAAAGGTCCGTCTGGTCAAGGCTATGGTTTTTCCAGTGGTCATGAATGGATGTGAGAGTTGGACTGTGAAGAAAGCTGAGCACCAAAATATTGATGCTTTTGAACTGTGGTGCTGGAGAAGACTCTGGAGAGTCCCTTGAACTGCAAGGAAATCCAACCAGTCCATCCTAAAGGAGATCAGTCCTGGGTGTTCATTGGAAGGACTGATGTTGAAGCTGAAACTCCAATACTTTGGCCACCTCATACGAAGAGTTGACTAATTGGAAAAGACCCTGATGCTGGGAGGGACTGGGGGCAGGAGGAGAAGGGAAGGACAGAGGATGAGATGGCTGGATGGCATCACCGACTCGATGGACATGATTTTGAGTAAACTCTGGGAGTTGGTGATGGACAGGGAATCCTGGCGTGCTGTGATTCATGGGGTCGCAAAGAGTCGGACATGACTAAGCGACTGAACTGAACTGAAGTTAGGGGGGAAAAGGCTGTTTAGCTGCGATCTGAGCCCATCAGAATAAGCAATTCTCATGATTCCCTGTTTTGTAATTCTTTATTTACACATAAAATGTAAATATGCTCTTTACCTTCTTGCTAATATGCTTGATGTTTTTCCATTTTCTGTATACTCTTTATTTCTTTGTCAGTGTGGAATGTTGTAATTTGTTAATCCTCAAAGGGCAGCAGATGGCTACTACTAAAATGTACAGAGGATGTTTGGTAAATGCTTTCTCAAGATGATGATTTTAGTGATAGGATGCTGAGCACACTGATATCTAGTTGAAATAATAGTCCTTAATCTTCCCCAAAATATCTCATACTGTTACTAACCAGGGTTCTTGGCCTCCTTAATCAATTGAAATTGATAAGAGGCCAGACAAGAAATTCAGGCAAGGCTTCTTGGGTCCCCTGATACAGCGGTGGTAGTTTAGTAGCTCAGTTGTGTCCATCTCTTGTAACCATGGACTATAGCCTGCCAGGCTCCTCTGTCCATGGGATTCTCCAGGCAAGAATTGTGGAGTCGGTTGCCATTTCTTTCTCCAGAGGATCTTCCTGATCCAGGGATTGAACCTGGGTCTCCTGCACTCCTGCACATATTCTTTACTGACTTAGCTACGAGGGAAGCCCCCTGATACAACAGGAGGGAGCAAGAACAACTAGTTCACTTGCTCCCTAAAGGGGTGGTAAACTTGTTCCTTATGTGTGGTGAGGATAAGGGTCTGTCCAGGGATTGGACTGGAGGGGTAGCTTAGGTGGTATTCCCACGCCCTTGGTGGTGCTGTACCCTGCTTTTGCTCCCAGCTCTTTAGAAGTGGCGTTTGGATTTTTGGTCTTTTTGCATCTTCTTGTCCATAATTTGCCCCAACTCTGCATGCACACAGTTATTTGTAGTCCCTTAAGAATTTGTTGTTGTTGCTCTGGGAGAAATTTGTCCAGGTGCAAGCACTGCAGTGAAGGGTTCCAAGTCCCAGGTCCTAGCCTGTCTCTATACAAGATATGTGTGTGTGTGTGTGTGTGTGTGTGTGTACCTTAAGTTGAGGTCATTACTTTATTGGATGATGACGGAAAGGTCAGTTTGAAATAAGTAGATTAATTTTCCGTGCTTGACTCCTGGACTTTTTAGAAACTATGCATTTTTAAAATCTATGTTCACTTTTCAATCTTTCATTTTCTGAGCTTTGTATTTCTTTGTTTTAGGTTTACAAATAACACAGAAGTTACAGAAAGCTTAAAAGATGAGTCCTGTGACATCCTTAATAGATACTGCTTTAAGTGAGGGGCAGGTGTCTAACAAAGGATGTGCTGGAACACCAGCAGGGAGCCTCCCTCTCCTCTGGCCCTTTTCAGGCCAATTACAGGTGAAAAGATGCTATCTTTCAGCCTGTCATTTGAATTCAAATATAGAAAAGATCTGTCAGTTCTCTTTTATGTACTTCTTGCCAATATGAAAAGCCCTTACTAGATCTAGTATTGATGTTTCAGTTGAAACTGGCTGTACTTATAAACAGAGTACTTGTCAGAAAACTAAATAAGGATGAGCACTTGGTAAGAGTGTGAAACCAGCATTTCAGATATCCATCCTCTTACTTCAGGATTTTCAAAAGAAACAAACACTAGGAGTTTTCTAAATTAAAAACAAAACCCTCCTTTCCAGGGTGTTTCAAAGAGAAAGGATAAATTCTAACTGCACATGTATCCACATGCGACCTGCATGTGACCCCAGGCTTAGCAGTGGCCTCTTTTACCTCTTACTTTAAATTAACAAGGAAAATGCAAATAACAAGTAAAAAAAAAAAAAAAAAAAACTACTGAAATAGAAAAGTCAAAAATTGAGCAGTTAAGGGATAACCATGTGATTAGACTATTATCGAGAATTTGTGAAGGGCTTTGTTATGTCAACATAAGCGTTGACAAAATGTTTGTGTCTATAACTGATCGTTTCATCGTTTCATTTTGTACTGAAATATACATCAAAATAAGGCCATTAGTATTTGTGGATAATCAGAAAGTCAAAATCACTTGCAAAGAGAGTTACTTTTCTTTCTTTGCGGGGTCCTTGACAAACTGGAAGATGGTGCTGATAGAACATGGGGGAAATAGCTAGGATGTAACAGGAGGCAGCCAGCCCTGCCTCCCCTCCACCAACCCCCCTACCTCACCCCCACCCCTGCACAGCTGGCTTCAAAGATAATTTGTTGTGAAGAGAATGAGGAAGAAATCCACATAATTGTGTTAATGGGAAATAATTTACATAATTGGGCATATACATAAATGAATTTTCCTTATTCTTTTAACATAGAGAAATCCAACAATAGTTAACTATTCAATAAAGAACGTGATTTTTTTAACAAACCAAAAATTATTTATTCTAATGTGTGCTGTTCTTCTAAATTATATATTTCTGTGACTGCATCCTTCAGCCCCTGTTAAAATTGCTCAATGTATATGTGTGTGTGAATAACATGTTGTGTGTGTGTGTTTATGTGTGACTAATGCTTAAATCCACACCTATGATTGCTTTAGACTCACTCCATGAACAACCTAAGAAAGTCTCTCCAGATAGTCTTTATATCTGATGTGCCAACTTTATCTTTACATCAGGGGTGACAAATGTGTATGAAATACATATGATTTCTGCTACTCCCACACTCTAAATTTATTTATTCCAATATTTTTGGCCTCTGATCTGAGACTTAGCCTAGCAATCTTTCCAAAAGAAGTGTTCCAGATAGCCACCACAAATGAATCAGATCTGGCACTTGAAATGTGAGCCTTTTTACCAACACTTTGTAGACTAACTTGCTTTTTACCCCATTTGTGATAGATACTCTGGGCTGTGTCTGCTTGGTTCATGGAATCTGACCTTCAAATAGTTCTGTTCCTTAGAATCTTTATTAGTGTTGTATACTAGGATATAGGATGGGGTTCTGGAGAAGGAAATGGCAAGTATTCTTGCCCGGAAAATTCCACGGATGGAGGAGCCTGGTCAGCTACAGTCCACGGGGTTGCAAAGAGTCGGACATGACTGAGCGACTTCACTTTCTTTTCTTTCACTAAGTCAACATTATCTGGCTCTTGGACATAGAGAGCAAACATATGGACACCAAGAGGGAAAGGGGAGGTGGGATGAACTGGGAGACTAGGATTGACATATATATACTATTGATACTGTGTATAAAATAGATAACTCATGAGAACCTACTGTATAGCACAGGGAACTCTACAATGCTCTGTGACCTGAATGAGAAGGAAAATCAGAGAAGAGGTGATATGTGTATACATAGAGTGGATTCACTTTCTGTAAAGCAGAGGCTAGCGTAACATTGGAAAGCAAGTATACTCCAATAAAAATCAATTTAAAAAAAGAATTCTTGCTGAGTTTTGGCAATACCAGCTAATTGAAAGCTCCACCAGCTTGTTGACCAGGCTTAGGAGTTTTGAATCCGCAACAATGAAAGATTCAAGCATATAAGAAAAATAACATAGCAGACACTGGAGACAAATCTTAAAGAGGATCCCCAGACGTTTTCTGAGGCATGGATACTTCATCAAAATTAGAGTCCACCTTCTGTAGATCACTGAAACATATAGAAAGTGTTTAAAAATATTTTCTTTTACATCCCATGTTTCTTCTTGGTTATTTTTAAATCTGATTATTTCCTGGATCCTAAGCTCTTTATAAAAATGAAAAGAATGAAGTATTTTCTGTAAAATATATCTGGAAGTTTTAATTTTATATTTACACAGTTTAATGCCATTATTTTTCAAGTTCCTTTTTGCTGTTTCCAAACTCTCCCCCTTTTTTCCCTATCTCTCTTTTCTTTTTGATTTTGAAAATGTTTTAGATCTTTAAAAAGCCACTCTTTTTTATTAGACCCCAAATTATTTCCTTTGTTCCATTTTTAAATTTCTTTCCATTTGTTTTTTTCACTTTACTATCAAGCAAACATTCACATTTTCCATTAAGTACATAGCTTCCCCTAATCTCTATAAACATTATGTGAAAGTAACAAGTTAAAAGATACATTAAGACCTCAATTAACTGTCCTAATACAACTGGAAATGGCAGAGATAATTCCAAGAGCCTAATTTTTTTATTTTAATGTCTTTTTCATATGTACATGTTAATGTGAGCTTTTATTATATTATTTTCAGCCCTACTGTTTCAAAGAAAACAATGGAGGCATTTTTGTGAAGATCAAATTCAGGTTGATGTATTTGGACATTCAGCTGCCCCAGCTTTTTCTGTGGTGTCTCTAACGGTGCACCTATCAGAATGAGACCAAGCCCTGTCCTGCCTCCCCTTTTTGTCCCTGGTTTTTTCTAAATCATCTTTTCCTGATGAGCATTTTTGTTTTGTTTTTGATTTAACATCCTCTGGCTGGGCAGTAAAGTTAAATGAGGGTCATACAAAATTGTGAAATATATAGACAGACAACGGGATGGCTTAATTTATCAGCAATATGCTGCTTAGCTGGACTTGAAAGTAAAATTGAGATGACTGAAGTTGAATTTTAGTTTTATGTGATCAGATAAAGTGAATGTGGCTCAGTTGTGTCCAACTCTTTGCAACCCCATGTACTATACAGTCTATGGAATTCTCCAGGGCAGAATGCTGGAGTGGCTAGCCTTTCCCTTCTCCAGGGGATCTTTCCAACCTGGGAATTGAACTGGGGTCTCCTGCATTGAAGGCAGATTCTTTATCAACTGAGCTATCAGGGAAGCTCCAAAAGTGGCTGCATCATCAAGTATGTGGGACCCTAGTTCCCCAACCAGGGACTGAACCCCAATCCCTGCACTGGAAGTGCAGAGTCTTAACCACTAATCAGCAGGGAGGTCCCCGGTCAGATAAAGACTTGCTTTAATAATACTATGATGCTTAACCCTTTTGGGCTACTGAAATGGAATACTTCCTCAGAAATCCTGAACTCATTCTTGCAAAATCAATTTTAAGAAAACCTGAGTGGTTGAATACATCAGGAAATTTTGGCTCATAAACTACTTTTATTTGTTGTCTCATGTCTTGTCCTTTTTTACAGGATAAGTGTCTAGTTTTAAGACAGGTGAATGTGCAATTAGTGTTAACTATTATTGCCAACCAGTCCATCCTGAAGGAGATTAAGTCCTGGGTGTTCATTGGAAAGACTGATGCTGAAGCTGAAACTCCAATTCTTTGGCCACCTCATGTGAAGAGTTGACTCATTGGAAAAGACCCTGATACTGGGAGGGACTTAGGGCAGGGGCAGGAGGAGGAGGGGACGACAAAGGATGAGATGGCTGGATGGCATCACCAACTTGATGGGCATGAGTTTGAGTAAACTCTGGGAGTTTGTGATGGACAGGGAGGTCTGGCGTGCTGCAATTCATGGGGTCACAAAGAGTTGGACACAACTGAGCGACTGGACTGAACTGAACTGAACTGATTATTGCTTACCCAGCCTTATCTTTTTACCAAGTGTACCTTAAAGCTGTTTTGGCAGAAATGAATCATTTTGTGAGAAGGCTAGAAATCATTTCGACCACAGTTCAGTTCAGTTCGGTCGCTCAGTCGTGTTCGACTCTTTACGACCCCATGAATTGCAGCACGCCAGGCCTCCCTGTCCATCACAAACTCCCAGAGTTTACTCAAAATCATGCCCATCGAGTCGGTGATGCCATCCAGCCGTCTCATCCTCTGTTGCCCCCTTCTCCTCCTGCCCTCTGTCCCTCCCAACATCAGGGTCTTTTCCAATGAGTCAACTCTTCGCATCAGGTGGCCAAAGTGTTGGAGTTTCAGTTTCAGCATCAGTCCTTCCAATGAACACCCAGGACTGATCTCCTTTAGTATGGATTGGTTGGATTTCCTTGCAGTCCAAGGGACTCTCCAGAGTCTTCTCCAACACCACAGTTAAAGAGCATCAATTTTTTGGCACTCAACTTTCTTCACAGTCCAACTCTCACATCCATTCATGACCACTGGAAAAACCATAGCTTTGACTAGACAGACCTTTGTTGGCAACTGTGAGTGCAATTGTGCGGTAGTTTGAGCATTCTTTGGGATTGCTTTTCTTTGGGATTGGAATGAAAACTGACCTTTTCCAGTCCTGTGGCCACTGCTGAGTTTTCCAAACTTGCTGGCATATTGAGTGCAGCATTTCACAGCATCATCTTTCAGGATTTGAAATAGCTCAACTGGAATTCCATCACCTCCACTAGCTTTGTTTGTAGTGATACTTTCCAAGGCCCACTTGACTTCACATTCCAGGATGTCTGGCTCTAGGTGAGTGATCACACCATCATGATTACCTGGGTCATGAAGATCTTTTTTGTACAATTCTTCTGTGCATTCTTGCCACCTCTTCTTAATATCTTCTGCTTCTGTTAGGTCCATACCATTTCTGTCCTTTATTGAACTCATCTTTGCATGAAATGTTCCCTTGGTATCTCTAATTTTCTTGAAGAGATCTCTAGTCTTTCCCATTCTGTTGTTTCCTCTATTTCTTTGCATTGATTGCTGAGGAAGGCTTTCTTATCTCTCCTTGCTATTCTTTGGAACTCTGCATTCAAATGCGAATAGCTTTCCTTTTCTCCTTTGCTTTTCGCTTCTCTTCTTTTCACAGCTATTTGTAAGGCCTCCTCAGACAGCCATTTTGCCTTTTTGGATTTCTTTTCCATGGGGATATTCTTAATCCCTGTCTCCTGTACAATGTCATGAACCTCCATCCATAGTTCATCAGGCACTCTGTCTATCAGATCTAGTCCCTTAAATCTATTTATCACTCCCACTGTATAGCCATAAGGGATTTGATTTAGGTCATACCTGAATGGTCTAGTGGTTTTCCCTATATTCTTCAATTTAAGCCTGAATTTGGCAATAAGGAGTTCATGATCTGAGCCATAGTCAGCTCCTGGTCTTGTTTTTGCTGAATGTATAGAGCTTCTCCAACTTTGGCTGCAAAGAATATAGTCAATCTGATTTTGGTATTAACCATCTGGTGATGTCCATGTGTAGAGTCTTCTCTTGTGTTGTTGGAAGAGGGTGTTTGCTATGACCAGTGCGTTCTCTTGGCAAAACTCTATTAGCCTTTGCTCTGCTTCATTCTATACTCCAAGGCCAAATTTGCCTGTTACTCCAGGTGTTTCTTGACTTCCTACTTTTGTATTCCAGTCCCCTATAATGAAAAGGACATCTTTTTTGGGTGTTAGTTCTAAAAGGTCTTGTAGGTCTTCATAGAATCGTTCAGCTTCGGCTTCTTCAGCATTACTGGTTGGGGCATAGGCTTGGATTACCATGATATTGAATGGTTTGCCTTGGAACCGAACAGAGATCATTCTGTCATTTTTGACATTGCATCCAGGTACTGCATTTCGGACTCATTTGTTGACCATGATGGCTACTCCGTTTCTTCTAAGGGATTCCTGCCCACAGTAGTAGATATAATGGTCATCTGAGTTAAATTCACCCATTCCAGTCCATTTTAGTTTGCTGATTTCTAGAACGTCGACATTCACTCTTGCCATCTCCTGTTTGACCACTTCTAATTTGCCTTGATTCATGGACCTAACATTCCAGGTTCCTATGCAATATTGCTCTTTACAGCATTGGACCTTGCTTCTATCACCAGTCAGATTTCCAACTGGGTATTGTTTTTGCTTTGGCTCCATCCCTTCATTCTTTCTGGAGTTATTTCTCCACTGATCTCCAGTAGCATATTGGGCACCTACTGACATGGGGAGTTCATCTTTCAGTATCCTATCACTTTGCCTTTTCATACTGTTCTTGGGGTTCTCAAGGCAAGAAGACTGAAGTGGTTTGCCAATCCCTTCTCCAGTGGACCACATTCTGTCAGACCTCTCCACCATGACCCGTCCGTCTTGGGTGGCCCCACAGGGCATGGCTTAGTTTCACTGAGTTAGACAAGGCTGTGGTCCGTGTGTTCAGATTGACTAGTTTTCTGTGATTATGGTTTTAGTGTGTCTGCCCTCTGATGCCCTCTCGCAACACCTACCATCTTACTTGGGTTTCTCTTACGTTGGATGTGGGGTATCTCTTTACGGCTGCTCCAGCAAAACCCAGCTGCTGCTCCTTACCTTAGACGAGGGGAGGCTCTCAAAACCTTTCATTTGACCATAAGCTCAAAGTTCAAATCGGGTAATTTACCTTAAACCTGGAAGGAAAACTAACTATATGCCCCAGAATTCAGATTGTGTAACTTTCTAGGTGTCTTTGTTTGATTGTTCAGACTCATTTTCATTATTCTCCTTTGCTATCCACTTCCAGAAGCTATTTCTGTTAAATTGTAATTGTTCTAAATGTCATATCAGGAAGAGCTCTTAAATGTTCTATCAGTCAGGTTATTCAAATAATTTATCCACTGTCTATTCCTATTTGGCACTAATTTGATAATAGGTCTTCCTTGTAAGGGTATTTTCCCTTTTCTGTTTAAAAAAAAAAAAAAGTCTATTCTCTTTTCCATTTTTCCAGCTTCTACTCCCTTGCTTGAAATTGGCTTCCATGGAAAATGTTACACAAACCTTAAGATACTGGTCTTTATGATCCCTGTAAGATTTGGCTTTTGTGTGAAATCATAAGAATTGAAATAGGCTCTTTGGTACATGGTGCTTTTCCAAAATGTTCTCGACTTTCCTATACTGACTATGTTTCTGACTTCAGATATCAGTAAGAACCTGAATTAGATTAATTTTGCATGAATATTTTTCATGTGTACAACTTAGGGGTCTTCAGAGGAAAGAAGCAATATAAATCTCATAGTCTACACAGAATTTTTGCATTGCCCCCTACTGTAAACTTTGGAAAAGTCTTAAACTTAAAAACATATATATATATGTACACACACATAAATATATACTGTAAAAGTTGAGGGTTAAAGATTGATTAGACATTTATTTTTAATTCATTTATTCTTTGAAATCATTATTCCTCATGTCTTGGCACTTGGCTAATAGCTAGAAACACATAGATGAACAAAGGCCTGTACTTTGTGAATTGAGTCATCTCCTGGAGAGAGAGACTGCTTACAGAATGTTCACAGGCCCATGTTCTTTGTTCTCTTTCATTCAAATCTGTATCAGAAAAACACAAATTGCCCCCACCCCTGAGTCACTCCTATCCACGGGGAAAAGATTGATTGATCAGACTGGTTAAGGAGCAATTCATTGGTTCAGAGACTTCTCTCGATTTACGTTGTGCTTGTAAGTTAGAAGCCATGGGTCATGAGAGCGCTCTTGTTCTCATTTCTCACGCTCATCACCACCCCTCCTCATGGACCAAACCCTCAGCACAGGTGGCCTTGTTGTCTTTGTCCTCACTCTCTGAGCTCTCAGATGGCTGAGAGGGAAGCATCAATGTATTATACAAGAAATTAGTCCCTATCCTCTGCAAGCATCCTCCTCCAGTTCTGCTTTGTCTCAGGACTGAGACTCGAGAAGGAGTATTAGAAAGCCCAATTCTGCCCTGAAACGGGAGTTGCTATAGATTCACATTGTCAAACTCACAAGATACAATAAACTTCAACCTAATACTATGTTTGCTTAGCATCATGGAAGGAAGCCCGACAAGAGATGCATCAGATAAAGCAGCTTCGTGTCATTAGGTGGGCCAGCACCTACCCAGTACACTCCTTCTTTTACTCTCATGGAGTAGGGACAGCTGCCATGACAATAATTAGTTACATGGGGTGACTTGAACACAGAGAAGCAGCTCTGTCCTCTGTTTCCATCTAACCTTGCAGAGATGTTCTAATTCCAGAATCCTGGCTCTCCACGCCACCCCATAGCTCTCCTGCCCAGGTGACCAGGGGGACACAGCCTTCCACATCTATCTTCACTCTGTCATTTCTGACAAAGAGTGCCATGAGAAGCCAGAATCTGAAATGAATCTCCCAAACAGTCCTGAGTCAACCCAGACCTGATCTTAACCCTGTATTCAAAATGTCCAATCCACATTTACCAACAATAAAGATGGTACTTTGATCCTTATCTGATGCTCATATATTTACCATTTTCTGACAAATGCATTACCATGGCGGTCTCTGAGGAGCTAATTAAACTCCTTTCCTCTGAGTTCAGGACAGTTGAGACACATCAGTTGCAACCATTGACACACATGGACCAGTGTATGTCAGACTCTTTCCATCTTGTCAATCAGGTAAATTAACTGTCTTCCTGTGGAGAGGTCTAAAGTGTTACTCTAATACTGTTACCAACCCAGGAGTGGAATTAAGATTCTCCTCACAGAAACTGAGATGAAGAAATAGGTCAACTCTGTTTTAAGAGCAAGTTTATTGCTATGATAGAGGACCATCCAAAGTGTAGAGGAGGCTGAAATGAAGTTGTGTCCAAAGATGCCTGGAGGAGACCCACTTCCCATAGCAGTGAGAATTTGAGGTGGGATGTTGAGAAGTGAGCAGAATTTTCTAGTGAGATGAACAGAAAGGGGGCCGTTTATATAAGGATTTAGTAGGTGCCAAGCGGGGAGCTGAACAGTATCATGGAGATGGTGGAGAATGCAAAAACTGGGGACTTTCCCCCAAATCCGTAATTATATTATGAAATCAATAGGCTTTCTCATTCAACATAAATGATTTGTTTGCTTCAATTATATTAAGCCCTTGAAATTGTATATAAAGATAGGTATTCAACTGTGGCACATATACACAATGGAATATTACTCATCCATAAAAAATAAAAAAATAATCCCATTTGCAGCAACATGGATAGACCTAGAGATTATCAACACTAAGCCCAGTAAATCAGACACAGAAAGAAAAATATCCAATTATAAATGAACTTATTTACAAAACAGAAAGACTGAGGGATTTCAAAAACAGCTATAGTTACCAAAGGGGAAACATAGAGGAGGAAATAAATTAGGAGCTTAGGATTAACATACATACACTACTATATATAGAATAGATAACCAACAAGGACCTGCTATATAGCACAGGGAGCCCTCCTCAGTATTCTGTAATAACCCATATGGGAAAAGAATCTGAAAAAGAATGAATATATGTGCATGCATAACTGAACCACTCTGCTGTATACCTCAAACTAATACAACCTGGTGAATTAACTATACTCCAATTTTTTTAACTAGATATTTAACCTTTACTGAGGAATTCCACAGAGATCTCAGAATTCTTTGAACTATTCTCTAACTCACAAAATATTTCTTGAGTGCCTACTATGTGTCAGGCACTGTTCTCTCTATAAACACAAGGAAGGCAGCAGAGAAGAAGACAGGCAAGGTCTCAATTCACAAGGAGCTTACACTCTAGGGCTGAACTCTCCCGTGGCCACCATCAACTGCATGTGACTATCTAGTACTTGACATGTGGCTCATCCCACTGGAGATGGTTCAGAGAAGTCATGTTCACACTGAGTTTCAAAGATTTTGTATAAAAGAAGAAAGTAAAATATCTCATTAATATTTTTAGAGTAATTACCTATTGGAAGAATATTTTAGTTGCATTGAGTTCACGTATACTCTTAAAATGAATTCTATTTATTTTGCTTTTTTATTGTGGTTACTAAAAAATGTGCAGTCATGTAAGTGACTTGCCTTCCTATTAGCAATGTTGCCCTTGCGAGAGAGAGGAGTCAAAATATAAACTAGTTCACAAATAAGTGAACAGGACAATTTCTCATAGTGATAAGTGCTTTAAAGAAAACAAAACTGGGCAGTGTAGTAGTGGGTGGCAGAGATTTATGTTAAATTAATCTGCCAACAAAGCCTTTTCTGAAAAACAATTTTTGCTGACATATGGATGATATACTAGAGCCAGATATGTGAATTTCTGTGGGAAGAACAGCATTCTAGATAGAGAAATAGCAAAGATCCCAAGGAATGGCTTGTCATCTTCAACAAAAACAGAAGTCCAGTGGGGTTCAACAGTATTGAGCTAGAAAGAGAGTGGTATAAGATAAGGTCAGAAAAACAGGCAGAGGCCAGCTCCTTAAGGAGCTTGCAGACCTGAAAATGAGATGGGATTTATTCAAAGTGCGGTGGAAAGCACAGAAGGGTTCCTAGCAGAATGGCATGAGCTGATTTACATTTTTAGAAAGACCTGTCTGCTTTTCAGAGAATCAAATATAGAGAGACAAGAAGGGAAGCAGAGACACCAGAGGTCATTTTGGCAGTGCTGGCAAAGATACTGGTGGCTTGGATTTGGAATAGCAGGGGGTAATATAGAAGTGGATTGATACTTAAACACTTTCACCTTCCAACTTTCAGAATCTTACTGATGGTTTGGAAAGGATGCAGGTAGATGAGTGGTTACTCCTCTCTCTGATGTGGGCTATCGGTGGTGGTGCCATTAACCAAGAAGAGGAAATGAAGAAAAGAGCAGACGGGGATAGGTATTTTGTTTTGCCCATGCGAAGACTGAGATTTCTATTACAAAGTTAACTTAGGAGTAGTCAATGTAAGTTTGGAGTTTGGTGGAGAAATCAAGGCAAGAGATGCAAATTTACAAGACAGCCTGTGCTATTTTAAGCCATCATCTTAACTTACCTTTCAGCATCTTTTGACTGATGAATAGATACTGATATTTTTCCAAATCATCTTCTTTTTAGATTAATGTATTTATTTTAATTGGAGGATAATTACTTTAAAGTATTGTGATGGTTGTTGTCATACATCAGTATGAATGGGCTACAGGTATACATGTGTCCCTCCCCATCCTGAACCCCCCCCACCTCCCTCTCCACCCTGTTGTTCTGGGTTGTCCCAGAGCACCAGCTTTGGGTGCCCTACTTCATGCATAGAACTTGCACTGACCATCTGTTTTACATATGGTAATGTACATGTTTCAGTGCTATTCTCTTGGCCATCCCACCCTCACCTTCTCCCACTGAATCCAAAAGTCTGTTCTTTACATCTGTGTCTCCTTTGCTGCCCGTCATGTATGATCATCATTACCATCTTTCTGAATTCCATATATATGCATTAATATACAATATTTGTCTTAAGCTCCAGGTTCATCCACCTCATTAAAACTGACTCAAATGTGTTTCTTTCTATAGTTGAGTAATTCTCCATTGTGTATATGGACTACAGTTTCCTTATCCATTCATCTGCTGGTGGACATCTAGGTTGCTTCCATGTCCTAGCTCTTATAAATAGTGCTGCAGTGAATACTGGGGTACACATATCTCTTTCAATTCTGGTTTCCTTGGTGTGTATGCCCAGCAGTGGGATTGCTGGGTCATGAGGCAGTTCTATTACCAGTTTTTTAAGGAATCTCCACACAGTTCTCCGTAGTGACTGTACCAGTTTGCATTCTCACCAACAGTGTAAGAGGGTTCCCTTTTCTCCACACCGCCCCCAGCATTTATTCTTTGTAGACTTTTTGATGATGGCTTTTTTGATTGGCATGAGATGATACCTCATTGTGGTTTTGATATGCATTTCTCTAATATTCAGTGATGTTGAGAATCTTTTCATGTATTTATTAGCCATCTGTATGTCTTCTTTGGAGCCACACACCTATGGGCACCTCATCTTTGACAAAAGAGACAAAAATATACAATGGAGAAAAGACAGTCTCTTCAACAAATGGTGCTGGGAAAACTGGTCAACTACGTGTAAAAAAATTAAACTAGAACACTATCTAACACCATATACAAATTGGATTAAAGACCTAAATGTAGGACCAGAAACTATAAAATGCCTAGAGGAAAACATAGGCAGAACACTCAATTACATGAATCACAGAAAGATCCTCTATGACCCACCTCCCAGAGTAATGGAAATAAAAACAAAAATATACAAATGGGACCTAATTAAGCTTAAAAGCTTTTGCACAATTATCAGCTTCTTATTGAAACATCCTTTCATTGAAATCCAATTTGATTCCATAAACTTTTACCTCAAAATTGCTAATGTCAATCTTTCCTGGAGTGAAAATAAATAACAGGACTATGATGTAAGTTCAGTAAAAGTGTGTTCAGAAAGTTCTAGTGTTGAATAGTGGACTGAAGTTCTAGGGGTTGCTTAAGGCTTTCTAATGGGACCTCTGGGAAAAGTGAGGAGTCTTCAAACCGGAGAGCTCTTCTCTAGGCAAAAGCTTTACTTTACAAGCTTCTGTCCTTCCCTCCACTCTTGCTTTATGCAAGCGTTGGGAATAAACTAAAAGCATCATTGTTAATGTTGTTTTTCAAAGAGTGGGGGGAAAAAGAAGCATTATTAGCAGGAAATCGTGAAAGTGGAGGAAATTGTTTTATCGGCTGGAGTCTTCAAATTGGAGAATTATACAGGAAGGTATTAGACTAGGGGCGTGAGAGACTCAAGTTTGATTTCATTAGTGTTCACTAAGAGATGAAACTCTTTCCGAAAGCTCCAAGACCCTCTGGGACCTGAGTCCAGCAGTGATGCCACATGCAGCAGTACAACTCCGCTGAAGCTTTAATTAGTCTTGAAAAGAGTGGAGGACACAGCAGTTTTTAGCTAAAGAAAAGCAAGCATGCTTTGTAAAAAAAAAAAAATACTGTTTTGTATGGTTGCCATTCTGTAAAGCCCAGGCACACCTCTTTCAGGTGACAAGGCCATTAGGAAAAATGATAATTAGATGAGCCTGGATTTTAGTGGTCAGTCTGCCCCACTGCCTAACAGCCACTCTGGGATCATGAAGACACCGGGAGAAGACTGTACTCTGAGATGGTGGTTATTCCTTGACTGGGATACTGCAACTGCCGAGTGGCCAGCTGGCCAGCATTCAGTGGGGGCCTGCAGAGTCTCAGACCTGTAGCAGGAGCTGAAAGCTCACGTGTGCGCAGATTGGATCCCGCTCACAGCCAGGTCAGCTACAGCTTTAGTGGTCCTTGTAAAATATCTCATTCAGGGGAAGTGTCTTTGAGTAAGGATGGCAATCAGTCAATCTATTAAACAGCAATATTTTAAATATATCATTGGCTCATTTACTAAATATGGTAAAACTAAGCATTTTATTCATAGTCTATCCTTTTCTCCTCTATTCTACTCTCACTCAAAAAAAAAACTAAGATATCACTGCAGTTTAAAAAAGGGAGAGTGAGGTGGTATACAAATGAAATGAAATGTTGCAAACTCTAATGCAAAATTAATACACTCAATACAAAGTGAGCCTGTTCACCTATCTGTCTATCTGTCTATCTTCTTGTATAATGAATGTACTAAAGGAAATTGGAAAACAAAATGCAATATTTCTGTTCATCAAGATCAGAAAAATACATTTATTTCAATACAGGGAGTTGTCTGCATTCACTTGAATCTTCATAAAAGACTGTTTGCCTGTCTCTAATCGTTCAATATAAAGTTTAGTAATATATACCCTTTCTAATAAAATGTAAATAATAAAAATGAAATAAGGGTATTATGGTATATGTGAATGGACCTATTCATCCCACTCAGTGTCAGATTGGTTTAACAATCAAGCAAGCAAGTACATAAATGTCTTACTACAAAATACATACAAATATCAATCATTATAAATAATTTGTGGGAAGCATACTTAAGATATATTAATGTAGATTGAAAAAAAAAAACAGGCAAAGACATATAAATCAAATGTGAACCAAAACAATGCAGGAGGAGTAGCAATATTAAAATTAGATAAGGTGGCATGTAAAGTTTAAACATCAACAGGATTAAGAGAGAACTTACATAGTAAGAAAGATAAAATCCTTAGTGTTGGGGAGTTGGCTGGTACTGGCTTATGAGAACCTATCATTAGCTTTTATTCCCAAGTTCATGTTTTATAAGGTCACATTGAAATTGGCTGTGGCACAATATTTACACCATGGAAATTGGGAAATGACACAAATCAGGGCCTCCCTTCACCCTCCTCCAGAGCCGCTTGTTAAACATTTCCTGCATATTTGTGAACACAATTGATGAGCTTAAAATTACCCAAAATGTATATGTACTAAACAATATAGCAATTAAAATGATTTTCTAAAACTTAATAAAAATGTAACAAAACTTTATTTAAAATACATAATCATATAGGCATATTTCTGTTTACTTCTTCAAAATTGTACACATCCCTGAAAATTAAGTAATAATATAAAGGAATTTAATGACCGAATCCATAAATTTGATAAATGAAATATATAGTAATTATTATATACAAGTGTGTAAATAATGTAAATATATGTTTATTTAAAAGTGATAAAAATTTTAATAAGTAAATAATCAAGCCATGATTGATTTGAAATGCTATTATCTTTTTAAGCATCACTTCTGATTTAGTGGGATATGAAAGTTAATCTTGTTATTTTCCTATTTAATTTTGTATTTTATTTAAAGACTAATTTCCGTTTGCTAAAAAAATGAGATTCAATACTGGAGAATGGTGACTTAGATGTTCTTGGCATATTTTGTAAATTGTTATAACCTCTAACCAATTTACAAGAGTAGTTATCTCTCATTGAGACATTAAACACAAGCTTAAACTTAACATTACAATGTTGCAATTTAATACCTCAAGATATAGATATCTGTTGGAGGTGTATATTGTTGGGCCAGTAGGAAGAAATACGTAAGAATGATTTTGGTTTTCTTTTTTAAATTTAACAATATCCCATTAAAACTTTTTCTACATGTCAGAAAAAGGAAAGTATTTTTTACTGACATCCTTGATTGCTAGCTAGTCACATGATTACTCTTCAGGAAACACAAGAGACCCATCTGAATGTGAGGTGGGAGGATTTAATGTAACTTCCTACGTAGAAACCAAGATTGCCCGTAACGAGCTCCATCTGATTCCTTCAACACTGAGCACCCAGGCAGTTCCCTTTTTTAAACGTCAATAGGATTGAAATGAAAGGAAAATGGGAGAAGAGGTATCTGAAATTCAGAAAACATTATCTTTGTCTGAGATGACTTGTCATCATTTGGGGATACCCTGTGGAGGGAATTTATCCATCTACTAACAGAGTGGCCCTTAAGAACCAACTGAATAAATGAACAGATAGATAATAAGTGATAGAAGTAGATGGAGGGCCAAGAATACCTGAACTGAGAAAAGTACCATTATATTGGAGACTTTAGAAAATGGGAAAATGCAGGAGCATGAAATAGAAACACTGGAAAAAGTATTTAAATATTGGATGATTGTTCACAAAGCATCCCTGTGGGATGCAGACATTTTCGCTGTCATTTTCCACATGGGAACATTGTTATCCTGACATGTCAAGGGACTGTTCAAGGTCAGATGATTATTGGAGGTCAAACCACTAGCATGTGACAGACGCAGAAAATAAACACATCTCTTTGATCATAAATCTAATGGGCATTTCAAAACACCACTGTTGCCTCTAGGGCAATTACCACAAACAAAAATGAACACCTTCTACTCCAATTTTAATTTGTAAGCATTTGCCCTGAAACTGTCTAATTCCTGATTCTTTTTACCACCTCCATCCCCACCCTAATTTTATAGCTATTGAAAGGAAAGCTAACTACTGTTCAGATAGTCTTGTTAAAGGACATCACTTGAAAAAAATATTTTCCCTTCTCTGATTTTCATTTGACTCATAGTGTAATCATATTAGTAAGAGAGATTTTGTATAGTAATTCCTGGTGGCAGATTTTCCCCCCAAAAAACAAAGTAAAATGATACATAGACTACCTGGTTTTCACAGAATAGCACAGTTGGCCCTCCATATCCTAGGGGTCTATATCCACAGATTCAAGCAACCTGAGACTGAAAATAATAAAAAAAAAATTCCAGAGATTTCCAAAAAAGCAAAATTTGGATTTGCTGCACACAGACATTTATATTGTATTTGCATCTATATACATAAAATTTGCATTGCATTAGGTATCATAAGTAATCTAGAAATGAGTTAAAATATACAGGAGGATCTGTGTAGGTTATAAGCAAATATGGTAACATTTTACATAAGGGATTTGAGCATTTACAGATTTTGGCATCTTTGGGGACCCTGAAACCAATTCCCTACAGATACCGAGACACAGATTCAATCTCTGGGTTGGGAAGATCCCCTGGAGAAGGAAATAGCTACCCACTCCAGTATTCTTACCTGGGAAATCCCATGGACAGAGGAGTCTGGCAAGCTACAGTCCGTGGGGTCACAGAGTCAGACGTGATTAAGCACACCCACACATACACCCAGGGGTGACTATAAAAATCAAGGAGAACAACTCTGATAATGTAAGAATAAAGTCATTGTTTATGAGTAACAGGACTGTTTTTCAGGCCACACTGCAGTATATAAAATTTCAATGACAGCATATTAAAAATACAATTGTCCAGAAGAAAGAGAGAAAAAAAAACCAGAAACCCATGGAAACTAGTGAGGTTGGGGTCCTTTGGAAGAAAACAAGGGAACAGCTGCCTGAACACTATTGACCAAACTTGCACCCAACTTTTGACCAGACATCGAGAAGGAAAACATGCTCAAGAGGAAACCACAAGTTTCCTATTGTCCTTAGGAAACTTACAGTTTGGCAGATTCAAAACAATTTCACTTCGTTTTGTGTAAAAAAATGTGACCAAAAAATGTCCTCATCAAAGCCAAGCCTCAGTCAGTTCAGTTGCTCAGTCATGTACGACTCTTTGTGACCCCGTGGACTGCAGCACATCAGGCCTCCCTGTCCATCACCAACTCCCGGAGAAGGCTCAGACTCATGTCCATCGAGTCAGTGATGCCATCCAACCATCTCATCCTCTGTAATCCCTTTCTCTTCCTGCGTTCACACTTTCCCAACATCAGGGTCTTTTCCAATGAGTCAGTTCTTCACTTAAGTGAAAACGTTTGTCAATATTATTTAATCATTTTAATGCACTCTACCTTTGGACAGTAGTAATTTCTTTAAATATCTACCAATTTGAAACAAGTATGGCTCCAAGTGGATGATGCCTGACCATCTCACCCCTCTCTCTATTTCCTTTTTTTTTTTTTTTTTATTGCTGTTTATTTTCTGGCCATGCCATGCTGTATTGGATATCTTAGTTCTCTGATCAGGGATTGAACCTATGTCTATCACAGTGAAAGTACCGAGTCTCAGTCCCTGGACCACCAGTGAAGTCTTTCTCCAGTTCTGTTTGATTGCTGTGTCAACAACTGAGTTAATCTCCCCATATTCACATCTGTTTGGTTCTCCTTCACTTCTGCATCTCTTCCTTGTTTTCTTTTTTTTCCATCTTTTTTTTTTTCTCATTCTTCCTCAAGGACACCTGAAGAAGCATCTTCATCTTGCTAACAATTTTTGGTTCTAGAAAGGCTGTTTCACCTACACCCTGACCCATGTGGAATGAGATAGCCAGCAGGTTTCCAGGCATGTTCTGGTGTCCATAAGGAGAAAGTATTTGTCACTGATGGCTTTAAAATCATGCAAAGAACTCTCCAGTTTATAACACATGGATTTCATCATGGTTTTGCTCCTCTTGATAGAGCTGGGGGAAGACAGATAAGTACCATTAATCCCAGAGATGGTCAAGGCTAGAATGTTCAGAGAAGATTTAATGGAAAGGTACCAGTTCTGAAATTTCTAATATTTGGTCTATGGCTTTCCAACAGCAATAATGATAATAGCAGTAGTTTTTATAATAGTAGAGATAGTAGTGGTAACGATAGTTATAATAATAGCTAATATTTATTTAACACTGAATATGTGTCAGGCTTTGGGCCATATGCTTTACATTTATTAACCCATTTAAACCTCCTGACAACCCAATGAAGTAAAGATAATTATTATCCACATTTTGCAGTCTAGGGAACTGGGCTTGTCAAAGTTCACACAGTAAGGCAGTTATTAGTTACACACCCCTCCTCCCTGCAAGAGAACAGTGTGTGTACGTGCGTGTGCCAAGTCGCTTCAGCCATGTCCAACTCTTTGCAACTCTGTGGACTGTAGCCCACCAGGCTCCTCTGCCCATAAGATTTTCCAAGCAAGAATACTGGAGTGGGTTGCCATGCCCTCCTCCAGGGGATCCCCCTAACCCAGGGTTCAAACCCACATCTTCTACAGCTCCTACATTGCAGGCAGATTCTTTCCCACGGAGCCACTGGGGAAGCCCACAAGAGAACAGTCTATTTCCCCAACACATTCTGATGGGACAGTTTTATTTGCTTCTAAAGATGGACCTTGTCATACCATGATTGGTACCATTCCTAAACCTGAGGTGAGGGTCTGCCTTTGAATGAATCCTAGCTTTGTTCAGTTCTCTGCTCCAAGCCTCCTCCACAGAGGGCCTTCCTGACCCCCTCTTCATCATCTCTCTCTGTCCCATTGCTTTACGTGGTTTTAATTCTGAGCCCTTATCACGGCCTGAATGGCCTTGGTCTGCTCAGGCTGCCATAACACTGCCGACTGGTGACTTCCTTTATTCTCTCCCAGTTCTAGAGGCAGAAAGTCTAAAATCAGGGTGCCAGCTTGGTCAGCTTCTAGGTGAGAAACCTCTTCCTGGCTTACAGATGCCCAGTTTCTCTCTTGTGTTCACGTGGCCTTCCTTCATAGGTGCCCAGAGGGAGGGAGAACAACTCTCTCTTCCACTTCTTACAAGTCCACTAATCTTACTAGACTAGATCCACCACCCTTATGATCTGAGAGGAGAGAACAGGTTCACAGTTGAGGAGTGACTCATTCTTGATCACTCACCCGCTCTGAGAGGAAAGTTCCTCTGCCAGTTAATGCTGGCTTTCACTCCAGGGACTAAGCTTCCATGTGCTTCTTGCTTGGCATGTTGTGGATCTAGGGACATCCTAGATCATTTCAAATGTTCATACTCAGGTTCTCGTGATGTGGAGGTTGTCTTCTGCCACTCACAGCACTTCTTGTTGCAGGACTTCACGTGGGAGGGGAGCGTTTGGCAGCAAAACTAGGTATTCCTTAGGAAGGAGCTCCTTGTATGTTTTATGGAAATTCCAGGGTTCTTCCCAGCCTCTCAAGTATGGAGCAGGGCATCCATGCAGGTACTACTGACAGTGCTGCCTATGATAATGTTGGCACACGGGTTAGGTCACAGCCAAAATCTACACTGACTATCCCCAGGAAGCCTGCAAAAGACTCATAAACTGTGTTTTCCCTATTGAACTCACGACCTGTGTTTACCCTTTGACCTATACTGGTCATAATCTTAAGTTTATATCTAAATATTAGGACTAGTGTTAACTTAATATTCATGATTTTATCTTCCTGATTATAGAAGTTCCATAAGGTCAGGGATCTAGTCTCATTTATTTTCTCCCAAGAGCCCAGCACAAAGTAATAAACTTTTGTTGACTGGAGGAATGGTCCTGAATCATGTTGTGAAGTGACGGTACCTTATTGCCACTTTATAGGTGATAAAAAAAATTAGTGAGTTTATCAAGTTTGTGCATAGCTTGTGGCCAACCTTAAAACAGAACCAAGGTCTCACGATCTGTAGAAACTTCTGGTTAGCAAGAATCCCAGGATCCTGTCTGAATTAAAGTTCCACATGTAAGTGAAGTGAAAGTGTTAGTCAATCAGTCGTGTCTGACTCTTTGCAACCCCATGAATGGTAACCCGCCAGGCTTCTATGTCTGTGGAATTCTCCAGGCAAGAATACTGGAGTGGGTAGCCATTGCCTTCTCCAGGGGATCTTCCTGACCCAGGGATTGAATCCATGTCTCCTGCATCACAGGCAGATAATTTACCATCTGAGCCACCTATAAAGTAGTTAATAAATTTTTTTTGCAACTTTATTTTTTTAATTGAAGGATAATTGCTTTGCAGAATTTTGTGGTTTTCTGTAAAACATCAACTGTGACAATCTAGAGGGGTGGAATGGGGAAATGGGAGGGAGGTTTGGAAGGGAGGAGATATGGGTGTACCTATGGCTGATTAAAACAGTTAATACATATTTGAATGAATTGAAGGAATGAATACGAAGTTTGAGTTTTCTTAACATATGCCCTATGTGACACTCTGCAATCCCTTCATAACGAGATCTCTCAGGCTTCATCTGAGTATGCTTAGTAAGAGAGAAATCACTAGTACTTTAGGTATGACATTTCCATATTTTGTCAGTTCTAAATGTTGAAAGTTGGTTTTGTAAGCTTGGAATATTTCACAGTAGTTTACAATTTTCACAATAAAATAATTTCAGGTCTTATGATAAAAATATTAAACTGAAGAGGACTGAGAATGGTCATAAAACTTGAAATTAGAGAGGTTTGATCGAGCTGAAGTGAAATTATAGTAATGCAATCAGATATGGATCTCTTTCAGAGCTACCATCAGACTACCTTTTCAGTTGGTCCTGAAACTGACCACTTTTCAGTTCACAACCTTTTTAGTTGGTCCTCAGTTATAGCACATGAGATTTTGTGAAATGTTCTGTTGGGAATTCATCCAGGTTGGTAGCATTCTGCTAGCTGCTGTCTGATTTCCATCAATAATAATAACTGCTGGCTACATAGTACCAATCTGAGCCCTGCTCTGTTCTTGGTCCTTTATGTATATTAACTCATTTAATCTTACAACCCAATTCCCAGGGTGGTATTATTATACCCATTTGACAACCAAAAAAATTAAGGAAGAGAGAAATTAAGTAACTTGGTCAGGGTCACGCAGCTTGAAAGTGGCAGAACCAACTCGGACCCCAGCAGCCTAGCTCCAGAACCTATGTACTTAACCGCTATTGCTACATAGCACACTGCATACTCGTGAATCCTTGTACACCATGCTGGCTCACCCTAGTGTTCAAAGCTCATCGGCTAATTAGCCCTAAAATGTTTTCGAGACCAACACCAAAGTCACCAGCGACATAGTTGCAGAGATGGATCTTCCACTCCTTCTGAAAAGCTGAAGATTTTTCTGATTGTGATCCCCTTTCAGGACTCCTGGTCCCCACAGCCTGAGTCACCTACTCAGCTTTTCTCAGTTCCCGGAAAGCAACTCTCACCTGCTATTTATGTTCTCTTTTGTTGTTCTTCACCCATAGATCTCTGGCACACTCTCCCTGATATTGAGAATTCCCCCTGGTTGTCTATTTTCTTTATGTGTATAGTGTTATATGCATAAACATGCTCAAACTCAAACATGAGTTTGAGTAAGCTCTGGGAGTTGGTGATAGACAGGGAAGCCTGGCGTGCTGCGGTCCATGGGGCTGCAAAGAGTCGGACACGACTGAGCGACTGAACTGAACTGAATAGTGTTATTGGGATAAATTCCCTCATTTTTGTTGTTACCCAGAATCTATGCAAGAATATGTAGACACACAAGACTATACATGTTGCTCTTAGCCACGTCCCTGCCCTTCTTTTTATAGTGCGTTATCTTTTTAATGTTTCTTCGTGTTATTGTTGTTTTCTCTCTATGCCTCAAAGCCCTCCAGTTTTCCTGTTCACCTGAACATCTTTGTATCCTCCTAACCACATTTTCAGCTTTGAACTCTTGTGACCAGATTGGGAATCACATCTCTGAACAAACACAGGCTTTCTAGTCTCGTAAAGTGCAGCCTGTTCCCAATGGAGAGACTAAAGCACCATGACTGTCACCAAACTCCCATGCATGGGAAGCAATTCGGCTTTTTCTTTCACTGGTACAACCCACAGTTGGAAGCAGAGATGAAATCTCCCCTCCCCACCGCTGCCATGGCAAGGTTCGTGTCCAGTACCATAGAGTCTCTGGATATACAACCAAAGGTTCTTTGATTAGCATCCTTTGTCTGACTGTGACTCATTGGAACTGTCTGGCAGATGATAATTTCATCATATTCTAAGCATGGGTTTTTCAGAAGCTGGCACCCGAGTGGTTGACCAGACATGTTGATACAATTATCACCTCTCTATCTCTTATTGGAAAATGCTATAGATTTAGGGAAGAAGTCAGAAAACTTATTCTGTAAGAGTTGTTGGTAAATATTTTAGGCTTCAAGGAACATATGGTCTCTGTAGCAACTATTCCACTCTAGGGCAGGATGAAAACAGCCATCCACAATGAGTAAATAAATGAGCTTGGCTGTGTTCCAATGCAACTTATTTCATAAAGACAGACTGCAGGCTGGATTTGGCCCATGGGTCCAAAAATTTGCCCCTCGCTAGCATCAAGAAGGAAGAAGAAGGAAATAAGACAAGACCCAGAGGAGGAAATAAGTGTCACCAACTACTTCTCCAAGTCTTGCATTAATTTAATTATCTTCTGAGTCCAATAACTAAATAAGTTCCTATCCCTGGGGAGGTATGAATCTTGTACATTAGTTTGGGGCCAGAATATCTAGTTTTATATCACTTTGAGTAGTTTTTCTATTTCGTTTTACTTCAGATTTTTTAGATGTACTTTTCAAATAAACCATGCCTTAGAGACAGTGCCTCCCAGAGGTCAAAATGATGGTTGCAGTCATAGAGAGGTAACTGCCTAGGAGTCAGGACTGGGAAGGACAGATCATGAGGCCCAGACAGCGATATGCCAAGCACTGGAAACCTTGAAAGAGCTACAATTTTTTATTCCATTGAAAAGTTTTCTGGTAAAGGCCTATTGGTTTTCCATATTGCTTTTGTAAGTACAGTATTTTCACTTTGCTAGATTCTTAAATCTAATGTTCTTACCATTGTATGGAAAATAGAAAGCTTAAAGTCTTAAAAATCATTTCTCGCTGGCTTAGAATTCTTTTTCTATTTGTCTGTTAACAACAAATAAATCCACTTTGTTGAATTACTATTAAAATGGATTTTCATTCTCTGGGCAAAAAGTGACCGATGACTGGCACCTTTATTTAGGTGTGTGTGTGTGTGTGTGTACACATATTCATGTGCAAGTTGGACAGCAAAGGGAAATTAGTTGGGGAAGAAAACATTAAAATTAAGAATGGTAGGTAATCATTATCATATATAGTCTATGCCCACGAAGACATAGGCCTTGACAGCCACATGGGAGGAGTCAGCACCTCAACAATATCAACAAAGATATGTCAATAGTTGTTGGTGGCATTGATATAGCAGAGGCCTGAACCAATATGAGGTTGATCCACTTAGAAATCTTCGCCAAAACTCTCTGACGGTTCTGAAGCAAGACAAGAAGGATAGGTTTACTTAATGGTAGGAGCAAGAACCCTTGGGCCAGAAGCAACTGTCCAGAAAAATCATCACTTATACATGGAGATGAGGTGCTTGGAAACAAAGCAGGGGAAATCTTGGCAGCAAACCTGCTGAGTGTGGTGGAGATCAACAGTCCTGTCACCCTCAGAAGTCAGGAATATTACCTTGTGTCCCCGTTTAAAGGGAGCGCAGAAGGCTGACGTGGCGGAGACTGGGAAGTGGTTTTGCTTCTGTCCTCCCAGATGCAGCGCTTGCCCCTGCAGTGCCTTCTAGTATGTAGGTTATCACCGGAGACAAGGAGCCGCTGCTCCGGGCTGCTCACGAGAAGTCTGCAAAGTAATACCAGCTTGTGATTCAGGGTAGGCATAACGGAAGGAAAACTTAACATTCCCTTGTCTGTAAGAATGCCTGCTATATGGCTAGATTCTTTAACATTTTTTCTTTCATTCGTTCAATTGGAGGGTCTGCTAACATCTTGAAGCTGAGTCTGAGAATTTTTTTTAAATTATTTATTCATGTATTCCTTGGCTGTGCGGGGTCTTGGTTGCGGAGCAGGCTTTTCCCCAGCTTTGGAGAGCAGCGGCTGCTCTCTGGTGGTGGTGAGCAGACTTCTCCTGGTGGCCAAGCACAAGCCCTAAGGCAGGGGGGCTTCAGTCGTGGCAGTTCCCGGGCCCTGGAGTGCGCTCAATAGTTGTGGTACGTGGGCTTGGTTGCTCCAAGGCCTGTGGGATCTTCCCAGACCAGGAATTGAACCTGTGTCTCCTGCATTGGGCGGGAGACCCAGGTTCCATCTCTGGGTCAGAAAGATCCCCTGGAGAAGGGAATGGCTACCCACTCCAATATTCCCACCTGGAGAATTCCATGGACGTCGGAGCTTGGTGAGCTTCAGTCCATGGAATCGCAAACAGCAAGACACGACTGAGCAGCTAACATTTTCACACATTTTCCTGCTTTGGCAGGCAGATTCTTTACCACCCAGCCTCCTGGGAAGTGCTGAGTCAGAATTTTTAAACAGGCTGATGACCATCCTTCAAACATGCCTTCACGCGTCATTTGGAAAAAAGGGAAAATGTGTCTCAGGGTTGAAGACGTGGGCTTGACATCGATTTCCAATCCTGAGATGATCACAGTGCATCTGTGATCTGAGTGATCTGTGATCACAGTGATCTGAGAAAGTGCATGTAGATGGAGAAGAGACGGCCAAGAAGAGAATCCTGGGGACGTTTAAATTTAGGGCCTGAGAGAAGAGCCGGACAGTTAGAAAGGAAGGATCCAGAGGAGGGGTTGGTGGATGAGACATGGAAAGGGGGGTTGGTCACAGATCTACAGAGCCTGGACTAGGTCACTGCCCTAATTCTGGTCCCACCACTGGTGATATGGAAAAGTTTTCTACTTTCTGGGCTTAAAATCTTGCAGTTTTGAAGTTAACAGGTAGGGATCTAAGGGAATTTACTCCATTGCTAAATAGTGTGGAAAGTGCCTATACAAATAATGCATCAGAAATCTCCAAAACATCACAGAGAACAACTTCTGCACATGAGAAAACAGAATCTTGGCAAACTTGTGTCCCTTGCTCATAATGACCAGTGGAAGCAAACCCAAACCTTCTGAGTCTAAAGCTCACTGTTCTATTGCCTTTTCCAGTTGGACAGGAGGTTGGGCTGAGACAAAAGGAGGACAGGAAAAGAGGAAGAAGGGTGGGATGGATTGCTCCCAGGAAGTCTGAGCCCATGGAGAGTGGCTGAGGGCAGGAAAGCAGGTCACAGAATTATCTGGTGGCTAGGGAGTGGGCCAAGAAGCTCAGAGGACTTGAAAAGAGTGACCAGAGTTTCGAAACATTCGTTGAGGTTACATGAGAGCATTCTTTGAGAGCAGTTAAAATTACCACGTAGGACACAAGTAAAGTGAGAGAATGGATCTGTAGGAGGCTTGGGTGTCCCACGTGTGTGAGTCTCCAGCAGAAGTCAGTATAGTACTGGGGTGGAGGGGTGGGGGAAGCACGTTGATCTCTAACTGGATAAATGAGAAAATTGAAGAGACGAGAGCTTAGGAGGTTTCTAGAAATTAAATTAAATTTAATAAATAATGAAAATAAACATTCTCCAGGGGAAATCTCCTTTGGTTCCCTAGACTTCATCCACATCCCACGTCCTGTGCACCAGTACAGAGTTTCCTGGAACACACTCAGATTTCCCTCTGCTCCGTCACTTTCTTTCTCTCTTCTTTCCCTGTTTCCTGCCCCAGCCCTTCAGCTTCAGGCCACATCCTATACCCTCTCCTTTGACTTCTTTCTACCTCCCTCCTAACTGATTATATCTCTTTCTCATGTCAACTTCTGTCCAGTTGTGTATTCAGGAAAAGAGACCCACAGCAACAGTGAGTCCATTCCCATTTTGACCCAGGGATATCTGTCTCACAGCATTTGTTTAAGGACAGTAAACATAGAGATCATTCTTGATTTTTCCACTGTTGCTCAAACCCACATGTACATACAAATGAAAAATGCACTGATTTTTTTTAATGCAAATAAGTATGGAATGTCTCGTTGTTTTATTCTTTAAATAAGACAGAAAAGTTGAGAGTAATAACGGAGGAAGGAAGGAAATGATTAAAAGGCTAAAGGCTCTGCAGACCAGATGGTCTCAGACTGTAGTAGCCCTGAGGCTGGCAGGCAGGATGGGGACAGGGGTGAGAAGTGGTGGTTCCCTCTAGCTGGTGGGAGGGAAGCGTGGACCACGTGTCTAAAGCTTAGAGATTCTGCTGTGCTGTGTCTTGTGCCCTGATCAGTCGTTCAGTCTTGTCCGACCCTTTGCGACCCCATGGACTGTAATGTAGCCCGCCAGGCTCCTCTGTCCAAGGATTCTCCAGGGAAGAATACTGGAGCAGGTTGCCATGCCCTCTTCCAGGGGATCTTCCCAACCCAGGGATCGAACCCAGGTCTCCCACACTGCAGGCAGATTCTTTACTGTCTGAACCACCAGGCAAGCAGTGATGCTCCTAGAGCGGGTAAATCTCGGTCGAGCCAGCTTTTCATTGTAAGTTCCAGGTAGAAAGGCATCATCATTTTAAATTTGTACTGCACACACTAAGGAGAAATCAATATATGTTCATTTACTTATTGCCCTTAAAAAAGAAACAATTTTAAGTAAGTGATGAGCAAGAACCATTCTGTTCTGCTTCCTACTTTATAATTGATGCTTTCAAACTGTAGTGTTAGAGAATACTTTTTAGAGTCACTTGGACTGCAAGGAGATCCAACCAGTCAATCCTAAAGGAAATCAACTCTGAATATTCATTGAAAGGACTGATGATGAAGTTGAAGCTCCAGTACTTTGGCCACCTGATATGAAGAGCCAACTCATTGGAAAAGACCCTGATTCTGGGAAAGACTGAGGGCAAGAGGAGAAGGGGACAAGAGAGAATAAGATGGTTGGATGGAATCACCGACTCAATGGACATGAGTTTGAGCAAACTCAAAGAGATTGAAGGACAGGGAAGTCTGGAGTGCTGTAGTCGTGTAGACAAAACTGAGCGACTGAATGATGACATTTTAATTCCCAGAAATGGTATACATTTGTGAGCATCACTGCCCACATACTTAATGATTAATTGTCTGTATCTCTGAAAACCAAGTGATCTTTTTATTGAAAGGCATGTTTAAGTTAGAGGGTTTGTTTCTTTATTAGTTTTTCAACCTTCTTTTTGCTATTTCTAAGAAGTGAGCGCCACCTTCTGGCTACTGACAGGATTGACAAGCAGCCAAATGTAGCTGTGGATTCTTTTGTGCATTGCTGTGGGGTGTGGTCAGTTGTGTCAGACTCCTTGCAACCCCATGGACTGTAGCCCACCAGGCTCTTCTGTCCATGGGATTCCCCAGATCAGACCCAAGGCTCCTGCGTTGGCAGGCGGGTTCTTTACCACTGCGCCACCTGGCGTTATTATCATTATTTTTACTATTCTTAACCTAAAATTCCAGAGGTGGAATTTTAATTATTTTTCAGTTTCTAAAACATAATGGTCACTTAAGGATCCACATGACTTCTGGGAAGTCCCTTTTCCTTCTTTCAAGCAGTATACAATTTTTATTCCATATATATTACCTTCTCTAGTGTGAACTCTCTTTATAATAATGAACAATACCCTAGCACAATTAGGGAGCTCTCGTTTGCTCTCCAGGCAGAGATGGATCCCTGACCCCAGGATATAGGTTAATAGTTCAAAGGATATACTAACTCTGGTGCTCTAACTCAGAAACTAAGTCTGAGATGGGACAGAGCTGTACACAGAAGCCTTCTTCGTAGAAGTGAATTTTGTCTCTTCCTCAGTAAGGAAAGCAAGTACAGTTCTCATCAATAAATTACTGACTAAAATTGGCCTTTATACAGAATCCAGCAAGGGCCTCACCTGCACGTCTGGCGGTGTACCAGTAAGGTGCATGTTCAAACGCTTAGCACATGCTTTTAATCCCAGCAGGTAATACTATATCCCCAAAGTGCTCCTCTTTGCTGAAGCTGAGAAAATAGGAATTATATAGGGTAAATATGACAAATGGTATTTGTAGTATTATCTTTACTCTCTTCATTTTATTTTTTTCTTTCCTATGAAATTTGTACTTGAAAACTGCCCCAACAATTAAAAATCAGAGCATCAGATTCAGAAGTTCTTACCCAACTAGCAAAATCTATTTTTTAATTGCTTATAAAAATAAAGACTTTTAAATCCCAACTTAACATGGGTCCATATCAATTGCTTGGCTTAATTTAGGTGTGTTTTTTCCCTTAATTTGGAAAATGATAGTGCTATATACAAAGTAGCTAGGCTTAGGAGCCACCTAGACAGTATTTAACTGACGCAAGCATCTCAGCACCCCCTCTTTCCTAATGATGTTATTAGCAATGGCCAACTCTCTACTAAATCACTGCACTTGATTTTTAAGTGCAACTTTTCATTTCCCATGAACTGCATGTACACATTAAATTTCTAAATTACAGAGTCTGGACTACATTTGTTATTAGGATATTTTGTAGTAGTGCCAGGCGGGGGGGGGGGGGGGGAGAAAAACTTCTTGCAAACCAAGAAGGCCCTGGGAGTTTAATGAAATCCATCCCCCATCTAAAGGTCTGAAAGACCATGCTACCTGTCCTTAGCCATGAGACTTCTCTATGGAAGTTCTTGGGGTGCCTTTTGGTGGGACACTCCTCTGTAGGCAGCCTTTGCAGGCATTAATGGAATGTGCAGAGTTGAAAAACCTGGAATTATATTTATAGCCGGTGTTTGCTTAATGCTTAATGTGAAAATGCTACAGAAATGTCCGGAAAGTCTTCGGGCATCTGGGGGAAGACCAGTCCTTTGAAATTTTTGATACATAAGAAGGATAATGAAAGCTCATCTGTGTCCCATACTTTTATCACACTCATACATCATACACTCTAGTCAGATTGGGATTTAATTGGTTGGAATGTAGCGTAGGCTTGGAAATTTTTTAAGGCTCCCCAGGTGATCAAAATGCACTGCCAAGATATCAACAGGCTCTGTGCAAACAAGACCTGTTTCTCATGTGGCAGGAGAGATGGAGCAGCTCTGGGCTAGACCATTTTATGGTAAATGAAAATTCTAGGCTTCAAGGTCTGGAATTAGAGAAAGAAAGCAGAAGATTGGGTCAAAGAATTAGACTCAGAAATTGGTAGGGAAGAAAAGCCAATCTAAAAGTGAGAAAATCCTATCGATGAGGAGGAAATGACCTGAACTTGGGGTGACTGTTGAGAAGTCACTCCATGTGGACTGAGAAAGATCAGAATGGAAGCCACAAGGCCATGGGACTCAGTCAGCCCATTTCCTGACCAGAGTGGAATTGAACTTGGTCTGCACCACATACTCTGAAATAATCCATTCTCCTTTATCTGCTCCCAATGCCAGTAGATGGATTACCCGGCTCTGCTTTGTCAACATGAGGACTTAGTTTGAAAAAGGAGAGAGGAGATAAGGGTTGAGGGCAGTGTTTGGTAAATAAATTGTGGGTACAGATCATCTGAGGAGCTTGTTGAAATTCAAATTTTCTAGCCCAGCCTGAGACATTTTGTTTCATCAGGTCTAGGGTGAAGGCTTGGAGCAGGGCCACTTCTGAAATTTGTGAGGTTGTGAGATAAGAAAACAGATGGAGGTCTACGTACCATGTGTCTAAATATTTAAAAGTTATGAGTCACACTAACAAACTGTTGAGTCAAAGAAGCTCGAGCCTCCTTCCTTGACAAATGAGCCTATATACTATGATCTGGAAAGTCAAGTTCAAATAGAGAGGCTTAATGTTTAGGTTCTAACATCTCCCTCAGTGTCAAAAGTCTATCCCCCTACCTTGACAAAAATGTCTTTCCTATAGTCTGGAACTGTTCTTGTTGTTCAGTTACTAAGTCATATCTGACTCTGCAACTCCATGGACTGCCAGGCTCTTCTGTCTGTGAGATTTCCCAGGCAAGAATACTGGAGTGGGTTGCCATTTCCTTCTCCAGGGGGTGTTCCTGACCCAGGTATCGAACCTGTGTCTCCTGCATTGGCAGGCGGATTCTTTACCCCTGAGTCACCTAAGGCCAGGTTCAGATTTAGCATTTTCAAGTGTCTCACTGTTGAGGGAAGCAGCCTGTGGCCCACCCATACTGCTCTTTCCAGCCGACTTACCTGGAACCATATGGCACCTCTATGCACACGTGGGGATGTGCCCAGCCACAGGAACAGCAAACCTACCCTCACCCCCTGAGCAGCAGCCAGCCCTCAGACCCAGGAGTGTGCACACAGGTGATATGTCTGCCCCCTAGAGGCCAGATGGGGAATGGGACTGGAAGGGCCCAGTTGGCTGGTTGAGGCCAGTTGGGTAGGCAACTCCGAGACCCAGTTCCCAGGTCAGGGTGGAAATGGAGCGCAGATTCAGTGTGTGCTAGCTCCCAGGGCCCATACCAGTGCCTCCCAGGGGAAGAGGGAGGGTCAGAGAAGGGATAGTGGCAGCCCTTCCATGCCCCCAGGGCATGGCCACGCTTTCCCTGACCTAAGCAGGGTGCTGAACCCAGATGTCCCAGAGACTTAAACCCTGGTCTTAGATGCAATGATCTTAGTAGTGTTGATCTTACAGAACTGGCAGCAAAGCATCTTGTTGGCTGCCTTTAGGACATTATCGCTCCAAAGTCACTTGTCAGTCAAGGCACCTGAGCTGGGAAATCCCTTCCTTTATCGTCCCCTCCCCTCCATCTCCATGATTTCTCCCACCAAAAAAATCAGGACAAATATGCCCCATTCACACTTCCAAGCAGTGTTTAAACAGAAAGTAGTCATTTTAATAGCTGTCTCTCTCACACTTGAGATTGTTGAGTTTTTAGAAAACATAATGACATAATGAACTTGAATCAAAAAGAAGGTTATAATTTTACATTAATGCAATAGATCTGTTAAAATGTTACATCTTATTTACTATCAGCTGAGAACTTCCTTAAAAATCCATTAGGACAATGATCACACCGTTAGCTCTTGGGCAGATGCCTCCAAACCTTATTTTTTTTTTGAAAGAAACAATGCTTTTGGCAGGCCCTCCTTATCGTAAGCAGTGGTGTTGCTCCAGTGTTCACCAACTCCCCAGAAGGCAATCCTGATGCTGGGAAAGATTGAGGGGAAGAGGAGAAGGGGATGACAAAGGATAAGATGGTTGGATGGCATCATCAACTCAATGGACAAGAACTGAGCAAACTCTGAGAGATAGTAAAGGCGGGGAAGCCTGATGTGCTGCAGTCCATAGGGTTGCAGAGTCAGGCACAACTGAGCAACTGAATAATAAGACGGTGACTCAGGTGTGCCCAGGGAAGCCTGTGGCCACAGCCAGGTCAGCCAGTCAACATGGCAGCTTTAGCCAGCCAAGGGAACCGGAACTCTGCACGGCCAGAAGACAAGCTGAGTTAGTCATTCCTTTCCTTAAAGCCCTCAGGCTGCAGTAAGATCCACATATGGCTTTAGGGGAAAAAGCCACCTAAATGATGTTCCATCAACTCTATTGTTTATTAAAGTACCCGCAGTGGGGGCATCTCCTGAGATTCTTATGTAATTGGTCTACAGTGAGCCAGATATTCGTGTTATTATAAAACTGCCAAGGAATATGAGTGTGCAACCTGGGCTGAGGACCACTGATTTAATGAACTGGCTAACATCAAAGATTCTGAGATAATGAGATGGAGAACGGTACATTTTGACGAGAAGGGAGGAGAGAACAAGGGAGAAAAGGGATGTGATGAGCAGTGGGAGGAGGACTCCAAGACTGCGGGTGGGGTGGGACTGGAGATGGTGACAGTGACTTCTTACGAGTGTGACCCTGACAGGCTCGGGGACACACATACAGGCAGAGACCACCGAGTGGGTATGTAGGGAACCATCCACCGCCTTATCTACTTCCCGGGAAGCCTGGCCCTAATTTAGTCCACACTGAGGCTGGGATGAATTGCCCAGCTCGACTGGAAGTTGACCATTCCCATAGTCCTCTTTCAAATGTTTAAAGTCCAAGGACCACATTGCACTCTCCTCTGGGCTTTGTCCACTGCGATGGATGACGCGCCCTGACCTCCTACACTTACTGATGGCAACACCCCAACATCCAACATCTTTAAATGCCAAAGGGAAGGAGAACATGCGGACTTAACACTCAAACATAGTGTGAGTCCTATTCTTACATTGTTGTAGACTTGGTACTGAAGAACCCATGAATACAGATGCATCAGATGTAAATGTAAAGGTCACACCTAACTATGTGTCGGCTCCTTAAAGGCATTAGGCCATGGCCTTGTCTGCACCTTGCAGTCCCTAGCGGGGAGTCCTGCAGACACAACTGAACTCATTTTCTATTGATACAGTCCCTGCTGGTCCATTGATTTAATCCGTATCACTGCTGCTTCTAACCTGTGTGTGCTTTCTTCTTCTGTGTACATACCTATAAAATGAAGCTTTGCAGCTTCCTGTTATAAGAATAGGGAGGTGGCAACAATAATCTGTGGTCATATCATAACTGGTCCCAGAAAAAGACATCACTTTCATGCTTCAAGTTATTTCTCAACTAAAGTGTTTCTCAAACTTGGTGAATATTGGCACCACCTAGATAACTTTTTTTAAAATGCAGATGTCTAGGGCCCACTACTAAGGTTCTCTTTTAATTGCTGTGGATTGTAGTCTGGGCATAGAGATTTTTCAAAACACCCAGTTGATTCTAATACATAGAAAGGTTTTAGAACTTCCAAAGTACCTTGTTTTTCTGATAAGTTTCAAGAGAGTTACAATTTTTTTTCCATAGGGTTATTTTCAGAAATGCCTATCCTTGCTTTATTTCTGTACCTCCTGTGAATGTTTTCCTTTTGAATTTTGCTTCCTTAAACAAGAAAATGTAATGAACTGCTATTTACATATTGCACAACCCATTAAATTCATTCTGCATCTTGGATAAACTTGCTCTAAGCTAGAAATAAAAAATAATAAACTTTGCTGAGTTCTGCATTTCCTGTTTCAATTTAGCTAGTCCATAAGGACTTGGCAGGAAAGAGTTTGTTGTTCCTGTAATTAATGACTAGAACAGGATTGTTTGGAGTAAATGATTTGTTTTGAAACAGTCCTCTAATTTTCAGGGACATTTTCCCATTGTAAAACAATTATCCATAAAAACAAAAGTACCAATTAAATACCAAGATTTATAACATCACCATGTCATTCCAAATGCCGTGACCTTGGGTCTACTACCCTACTGGTTTGAAAAATAAAACAGATGGATTACAGTCTAATGAAGCTCCTTGAAAAATAGTTTAAATTTAATCAATCAGAAACTAGCTGGGCTTCCTGGGTAGCTCAGTTGGTAATGAGTCTGCCTGCAATGCAGGAGACCCTGGTTCGATTCCTAGATCGGAAAGATCACTGGAGAAGGGATAGGCTACCCACTCCACTATTCTTGGGCTTCCCTTGTGGCTCAGCTGGTAAAGAATCTGCCTATATTGTGGGAGACCTGGGTTCCATCCCAGGATTGGGAAGATCCCCTGGATAAGGGAAAGGCTACCTACTCCAGTATTCTGGCCTGGAGAATTCCACAGACAGAGGAGCCTGGCAGGCTACAGTCCACGGGATCTCAAAGAGTCAGACACAACTGAACGACTTTCACTTTCACTTTTCAAACTGACTGATGTAAAAAAAGTCAATTGATTTCCACTCCATTCCAAAATTTGGTAGACAGCACTCACCAGATAGAAGACAGTTACTCCCTAGGAAACAGATCTTTCTCAAATAATAATCATGTTGTCAGTAAGTCTAATATATTAAACCCCTTCTGTTTGGTCCTTTTTAAAAGCTTGTCTCTCATAACTCAGAATAGTTAATTATGGAGTGAAATTTAAATATGATGTGTATGCATGCCAAGTTGCTTCACTCTTTGTGACTTACAGACTATAGCCCACCAGGCTCCTCTGTCCATGGATTCTCTCGGCAAGAATACTGAAGTGGGTTGCCACGCCCTCCTCCATGGAATCTCCTTGACCCAAGGATCGAACCCATGTTTCCTGCAACTCTTGTAGACAACATCTTTAACCACTGAGTGACCAGGGAAATACACCTAATTATGGTGTACTTATAGCTATTTCATGATTTAGGGTCATCAATCCCTATTACTTACTGAAAAATAATAACAACACAACAGGATTTCTAGAGTGATAAACTTTAGGACACAAGGTATATTTGTTCTAAGTTCAGTCGCTGATTCAATATATAAACTTGACAAATGATGTCTTGCACCCTCATCCTCATCTAGAGATTTCAAGACTAATAGTGGCTAATATTTATGTAACATACTAGAATTTATAAAGTACTTTATACATGTTTCATTATACTTTCCCCCAAACCCAGGAGATTGAAGAACGACAATCTACATATTGCATATTTTTAAAAAATGAGTCTCAGAGAGGTTAAGTGACTAGCCTAATGTCAAACAGACTGAAGTTTGTGGAACTAGGGAATTACCCAGATCTTCTGACTCTAAATTGACTAATTCTACTATACCAGCTGGACAGTATATAGCTAGAGTATATAGTATGTACCAGTATATGGCTACCTACAGAGCAGCTAATTGAAAAAGATGTGAGGGATAATGAATAAAAACCCAAATTCTCAGGCTCATTGTATTTTGATCACTTTTATAAAGGATTTTTTTTTTTTTTTTTGTTTTGTTTTCTGTGGGGGACACAAAACAGGGGGGGTGAAAGGGTGGATAAAGGATTTTTATATTATAAGGCCAATCTGACATCAGCAGTGCTTTGATTGTAAACAATCATGCATTTGGAACTACTGGCAGCCTCATCTAGGTTAGATAATTAAGAACAGGCATGCTTCCCTTGTGGCTCAGTTGGTAAAGAATCCGCCTGCCATGCAGGGGACACGGGTTCGACCCCTGTGTTGGGAAAATCCCCTGGAGGAGGGCGTGACAACCCACTCCAGTATTCTTCCCTGGAGAATCCCATGGGCAGAGGAGCCTGGCGGGCTACAGTCCACAGAGTCACAAAGAGTCAGTCAAACATGCCTGACGTGACTTTGCATGCATGCATGCTTGCCACTGTATCAGCATTTTCTGTACACAGTAATCAGTTATTTTCCCTTTAACTAAAGAAAAACAGATATTCTTATCATTTTTATATTTCATTTTTCTTTATCAATATTTTTTATTTATCTTTATTTTTATTTAATTTCTTATTTTGTCATTTTTTTTTAAGCCGCTCAGTTGTGTCCAAACTCTTTGTGACCCCATGGACTGTGCAGTCCATGGAATTCTCCAAGCTAGAATACTGAGTGGGCAGCTTCTGATCTTTCTCAGTATTTATTCTGCATCCCCAGGTTTTGTAGTTCCCGGAGAAGCCCACGAGAGGGTACTCTTTAGTCAGTATTCGGATTGGAAACATTGCAGGAAGCTGATCTCCCCTAGTGGGCAGAGTAAAAAACTCAGTGATTTGAGTCTTCTTTTTCATTTCTAGTGACTAAACCTCACTCAATTCTATACAGACCCTTGTTTCCAGATACTGTTTATTGACTAATCCTTTCTTTCCCCATCCTGGACTTATTTAAATGGAATATGATATGTCTGCCTGTGGTGGTGGTTTAAACTCCTTTAAGGCAAAGTTGATCTCTCTGGACAGTGTGTTCTGGAGACACACAGCAGTAGGCTTGGAGACTTGTGCTGCCAGCTTGGAGTGCAGTTGGGGATTTGTGTTTATAATTAAATTGCAAGATACCCTATACCACCGTTAGTATCAAAATTGTTTCCTGCTGATGATAGCAGAAAAAGTGGAAACAGTGGCTGATTTTATTTTCTTGGGATTCAAAATCACCGCGGATGGTGACTGCAGCCACAAAATTGAAAGATGCTTGCTCCTTGAAAGAAAAGCTATGACCCAAACCTAGATAGTGTATTAAGAAGCAGAGACATTACTTTGAGAACAAAGCCTCCTATAGTCAAAGCTATGATTTCTCCAGTAGTCATGTACAGATGTGAGAGTTGGACCATAAAGAAAGTGAGCACTGAAGAATTGATGCTTTTGGATTGTGGTGCTGGAGATCACTCTTGAGAATTCCTTGGACTGCAAGGAGATCAAACCAGTCAATCCTAAAGGAAATTAACACTGAATATTCATTGGAAAGACTGCTGCTGAAGTTGAAGCTCCAATACTTTGGTCACTTGATGTGAAGAGCTGACTCAATGGAAAAGACTCTGATGCTGGGAAAGACTGAGCGCAGGAGAAGGGGACAACAGAGGATGAGATGGTTGGATGGCATCATCAACTCAATGCACATGAGTTTGACAAAACTGTGGGAGATAATGAAGGACAGGGAAGCCTGGGGTGCTGCAGTCCATGGAATCTCAAAGAGTCAGAAACAACTTAGCGACAGAATAACAACAATGATATCAGACTGCCAAACATTTGCAGTTACTCAGCACTGTCTGATACAAGTCTTTTCTGTTTTATGTAGGCAGTTGATTTCCCCAGCAAAAACAGAACAAATAAAAATTTGTTCACACATTTATTGCATGATATAACCCAAAGATTTACTCTATTTGTCATCATTCACCCAAGCATAAACTCTAAAAGTCAGTCATTTCCTGTTCATTTTTTTTTTTTTGCCCAATGACCGTTGATTTTTCCCACACCATGAGTTTCCTTTACAAACTTCCTTTCATGACAAAGCCTATGTTTCAGGTTCTCGCTTACACACCCAACCAAAAATGAGATATCATTTCTCGTTTTGTTCAATTAATCAAGTCCTCCTAATTCTGATGGTCTCCAGGAATATTCCGTACAATCTTATTGCATGTTCCTATTTCCTTCAAGTTCTCTCACTGTTGAATGTCAGCATTTATATAACACATCCTCATAAAATCCTTCTTTGTAATCATGCTCTGCAATTAACAGAGCTCCGAGATTAAATCAGACCCCCAAGGTTACCGATTGAACTGTTTCTCTGCCTAGGGCAGGGGTGCTGGTGGTTGCTTGGGTGTGTGAATATGAACTTTCATCTGCTCAAGAACAGCCAGAAGCTTGTTTTCTAGTTGCTACCAGGTTAAATTTCAGCTGAGCTTTTTATTGTTGATAATATATGGAAATTCTCCCTCATAGGACTGAGTTCATCCTGTTTTCTAAGATCTAGATAAAACCCCATTGTGCAGCTTGTGAAAAGTCCCATATTCTCTCCAAAGCCTTCAAGAATTTCCAGGGGACTCAGCGCCTGTCTCCTGATCACATCAGGTCCCAAGTCTCTGGCTCAGAAGAAGTTGTTCAGTTGAGGAAATAGCTCACAGCAGACGTCACTGAGCTCCCTTTTCACCACAGAGGCCAGTGGTAGAACTGAGTCTCTTGCTTCATTTTCCTGAACATCAGCCGTTTTTCCCCCCATGAAAGGAAACTTATCCACATATGATATTTAGGTATGTATCTGACCTCTTTGATGATTTGAAGAAATAAATGTAATTTACATTCACAAAAAAATGTAAAGTGAATAGTATTTTGTTCATAGTTTTGTTCATAGAACATCATAGAAGATGTTCATAGTCTTCCCCAGAGATTATCATACTAAGTAAAATAAGTCAGAGAAAGATAAATATCATATGATAGCACTTATATGTAGAAATCTGTAGATGTATTTACAAAACAGAAACAGACTCACAGACATGGGGGAAAATATGATTACCAAAGAGGTGGGAGGAATAAATTAGGAGCTTGCGATTAACATACATACACTACTATATATAAAATAGACAATAGGAACCTACTGTGTAGCACAGAGGACTATATTCAATATATTTTAATAACATAATGGAAAAGAATCTGAAAAAAATATATATATATATGTTAGCTTTTAGTGTACAGCAAAGTGATGAGTCATATGTATGTGATATGTGATATATGTGTGAGATATGACATGTATATATTTATATATACATATATATATATATGATTGAGTACTTTGCTATACACCAGAAACTAACACAACATTGTAAATCAACTATAGTCCAATAAAATAAATAAAGTAGATGTTCACAGCCTTATAAAGTAAGTTACCCAATCATGTCTACAACTAAAGTACTAGCTTTCTGCCATTTACCTTGGCCCTTCTCTCCCTTCCTCATCTTCTATATCTTTCCTCATCCAAACGCTGCTCATAGGACTTTGAAATTTTTTTCACTGAACGGAATTTAGCACTCTACCTCTCTCCTTGTACTCATCCATCTTTTAACTCCCAAGCAATCAGCAGAACAAAATGACCTTTCATTTATTAGTGCCTCCCTCACAGAAAATACCTTTGGTTATAAATAGCAGGGGAGATGTGCATACATGCTTACATAGAGTAAGATGATCACGTTGAATTGAGCCTTCAACTCATCTTTGATCTGGAAATTCCGTATAGCACATTTTAGCATTTATTCATTCAACAAAGAATTGCAGAACATTTACTTAAAGAAAGAAATACACTTCCTTCTCTGTTGAACCTGATATTTAGTGAATAATTAAAAGTTATAGTCATCTGTAACTACTTCTATGCTCCAATAATTCCTGTATAGGAAGGCTATGCAGTGCTTTGAGACATGATGAAGGAAAGGCCTTGGTCAGCTTGCATTGCCCTGACAAAATGCCACAGACAGAGGGCTTAAACAAAAGACATTTATTTTGTCACAGTGCTGGAGGCTGGAAACCTGAGATCAGGGTGCCAGCCTGGTCAGTTTCTGGTAAGGGCTCAATTCCTGAGTTTCAGACAGCTGCCTTCTTGCCATGATGGAGAGAGAGGGACAAGATCTGTGCTGTCTCTTCTTAGAAGGGCACTAATCCCATCATGAGGGCCTCACCCCCGTGACCTCATTCAACCTTAACCACCTCACAAATATATTCACATTGGGGGTTAGGGTTTCAACATGTGAATTTAGTGAAGGGGATATATATGTGATATAATGGTTAATAGGAAAAATCAGAGAAGAGAGAAAATGGAGCTGTGGCTCCATCAGATTTTGAAGGATCATCCTGATTCTGGTGTAGGTAAGAGATGGCAGGACTGGGGTTTAGATGTTGAGAGCCAGTTAAGCCTTAGGTACTTTAGCCCAAATGATGGTTGTCTAAACCTGAGTGGGGAGGATGGCCCAGTCTATTAGCTCTGGCCCAATCAAGGTCTCTCCTCTTCTCTTGTCCCCCTATCCATGCACACAGACCTAGTGTGTACACTTTATTTCCTTTTCACATTCTAATACTTCCTCTCAACTTTCCTGTGGCTTCCCAGGTGGCACTAGTGGTAAAGAATCTGCCTGCCAATGCAGGAGACTCGGGAGACATGGGTTTGATCCCTGGGTCAGGAAGATCCCCTGGAGTAGGAATGGCAACCCACTCCAGTATTCTTGCCTGGAAAATTCCATGGACAGAGGAGTGTGTTGGGTTACAGTCCATGGAATTACGAAGGAGTCAGACACAACTGGGTGGCAGAGCACATAGCTAAATAGTTAAGACTCCAAGTGTTGGAGACAAATTATATGCTTCTAAATTATGCCTCTGTCACTTAAAACCTATGAGACCTTGCAAAAGTTATCTAACATCTCCATACCTCATTTTTCTCCTACCTCAAATGTGAATAATCATAGTTGTTTAATGGATTCAGAGTTCCAGCTTGGCAGGATGACAAATTCTGGATATCTACTGCACAGAATTTGTGAATATACTTAACACTACAAAACACTAAAAATGATATATTTTGTTGTTTTTTTAACAATTAAAAACATATATTTTTTAATGAAGGTAATCATAGTACCTACTATAAATTTGTTAGGAGGATATATGTCAATGTGGGTGAGGCCCTTAGACCAGAACCTGACATTCTGGAAGCCTGCACGGTGGCTGGGGGCAAGGGGGACGGGTGGGCGGGGAGGGTGGAGTGGTGTTTGAGCTATTCCCTGTTGGAATGCCAAGACAGGAGGCTCTGTCCTCATCCTTGGAACTTCCACAAGTAAATCTGTGAATCTGTGTCAAGAGTCGTCCCTTTGTTTCAGGATGAAGTCTGATTGTCTCTGGGTATCAGGCATCTGTTTGTTCCAAGGTTCAAGTGTGATCCTCAGGAACATGGAAGGTAGATACATTGCTAAAAGCCCCCATTTAAAAAAAAAAAAAAGAAGGCAGTATAAAATGTTATGTTACAAGGAGGGTTTAATAGCTCAAGCACAATACAATAACTCTCCAGAATATTTTCATTGGCCTGGAGAATCTAAATAGCTTGTCCTCCCATGCCAGTAACTGGCTCTCTCAGGAACTGTCTCCCAAGATTTCACAAAGTATAGCTTTGCTCTTCAGCAGATTGCCTTCTGTCTGCTTTGGCATGTTCTTGACATGACCATGATACCAATTCATCTAATTTCTAGATTGTTTTCATAACAACTATTCCTATTTCCCATAAGCAACAGGATTCTCCATTTCCCTGGGTAGAGGGTTTACCTCTTTTTACTTTTTCAGTAGCTTCAACTTCTGACTGGGTTGAGTTTTCAGACATTTTTTTCTCCTGCATCTACTAAGCTCTGCAATTTAGGTTTGGCCAAACCAATAGATACAGCTCAGATGTGTGTGACCAGGAAATTGAATTTCTCTCCTTGCAACCAATTCCGAACAATAGCCGTTGAGAAGATCAGCTTATTTTATTCACTGGTGGTTTGGTATTATGATAGGTATAGTTCATATCAGAGTGCAGTAACCTTATATCTTGAAATATTTCCAATTTTATGAAAATAATTGCTTTGTACATAAAACATTTTGTAATTTTATGGGTAACTAGTTGGCTTAGTTGGCTATCTGTATTTTTGAATAGTATCTTCATATTTGGTATCTAAGTCTTATATTTCTTTCCAATAAATGAAGTGCTCCAGAATAATAGATATGGAATAAATTACAAAAAATAAAAATAAAACATAAAGTAATTTCATCTAAAAGATGAAAAGCAAACAAATAATATATTTTCATTTCTAACTTTAATGTGTTTGCTTTTAAATAGTTTAAAAAATGAAAGCAATTCTCTACCATTAGTAATCATAATAATTACTAAAATTCAGTTAATAGTCATCATAGGTGAAATGCCATCCTGACGGCTTCAGATTCACTATCTCTGAGAGTCTGCACAACACACTTCTTGAGGAAATTGAAAAATCAGTGAGTTTCTGGAGCTTTCTGTAGATTACACGCTTAGCAAATGGCAGAGATAAGACCCAAACCCAGGCAGCTTGATACCTGAGGCTGAGTTCTTAGTCACACTGCTCCACAGTTACTATAGCCCTGTTTATTTTTCCAGTCATAAACCCCAGCTTATATTTCTATGAATAGTAATTTGATTTTTCCCTTTCTCTGGACTGTAAATTTGTGTAATTGGATTTCTATGGACCTTTGCACCAAAGACAATATTTGAAGTGCATTTATTTTTCAAATTTATGATGTTAAGTGATTCCTGTGATCTAAAAATGCCTCCCAAGAAACCAAACCCTCCCTCCCTCCTAGTCTATTATTTGACTAAAATTCTGATTGGCAGCTATATTAGTTTCCTAGGCCTGCCATGGCAAAGTATCATAAAATAGATGGCTTAGGACAACAGAAATGTATTCTCCCACATTTGTGGAATCCAGAAGTCCGAATTCAAGGTGTCAGCAGGGCCGTGTTACCTCTGAAGGTACTAGGGAAGTATGTTCCAAGCCTGTCTCCTTGGTTGCGGATGACTGTCTTTTCTCTCTGTTCTAATCTCTTCATATAAGGACACTGATCCTGTTGGAGGGGGACCCACCCTAATGACTTTACCCTGGTTACCTCTAAAGACCCTATTTCTAAAGACAGTCACATTCTGAGGCTATAGGGGTTAGGACTTAAATACATTTATTTGGGGAGATACAACCCAAGCTGTGACATCAGCTTCTGAACCAGAGTAGTATGTGGAGGTAGAAGCCTTGTACCAGCAGAGTGTTTACCCAGTGATGTGGCCTGAGACAAATTTCCCTTCTGTGAAATAGGAGACTGGATTGGCTGATTGCTGCTCTAATTTTTTTTTTTAACTGAAATATAGTTGATTTACAATGTTGTGTTAGTTTCTGGTATGCAGCATATTAATTAAATTATACACACACACACACACACACACACATGTTCCTTTTCATATTCCCTTCCATTATGGTTTATTCTAGGATATTAAGCATAGTTCCCTGTGCTGTACAGTAGGACCTTGTTGTTTATCCATTATTTATATAATAGTTTACTCCTTGGAAGGAAAGTTATGACCAACCTAGATAGCATATTAAAAAGCAGAGACATTACTTTGCCAACAAAGGTCCATCTAGTCAAGGCTATGGTTTTTCCAGTGGTCATGTATAGATGTGAGAGTTGGACTGTGAAGAAAGCTGAGCACCGAAAAATTGATGCTTTTGAACTGTGGTGTTGGACAAGACTCTTGAGAGTCCCTTGGACTGCAAGGAGATCCAACCAGTCCATCCTAAGGTGATCAGTCCTGGGTATTCATTGGAAGGACTGATGCTGAAGCTGAAACTCCAATACTTTGGCCACCTGATGCAAAGAGTTGACTCATTGGAAAAGACCCTGATGCTGGGAGGGACTGGGGGCAGGAGGAGAAGGGGACGATAGAGGATGAAATGGCTGGATGGCATCAGTGACTGGATGGGACATGGGTCTGAGTAAACTCCGGGAGTTGGTGATAGACAGGGAGGCCTGGCGTGCTGCGATTCATGGGGTCACAGAGAGTCGGACATGACTGAGTGACTGAACTGACTGACTGATATAATATTTTGCATCTGCTAGTCCCAAACGATCCCGGTCTATTTCTCCTCCACCACTTCTCCTCCTTGGCAACAATAAACAGGGATATGGTGACTGTGGAGCACCCTGTCCTCTATGTCAGTGAGTCTGTTTCTGTTTTGTCAATAGGTTCATTTGTATCATATTTTAGATTCCACATATAAATGGTATCATGTGATATATGTCTTTCTGTCTTCATTTAGGATGATAATCTCTAGGTCCATCTATGTTGCTGCAAATGGCATTATTTCATTCTTTTTTTTATGGCCATCTACTCTCATATTTTATGTCATATTTGAGTTCTATTTTAACGGAACAGATGTACATAGTCAGCCTGTATTTAATAGATTTCCTTGTTGCACTATTTTCATAAAAGCATTAGGAAAAGGAGCTTCATCTTTCCACTTCTACCCTTTAGCCACAGAGGTAAGTGCTATACTTCAAAAAAATTCACAATGTGAGAGTTGCAAGTTATTTGGGACAAAATGAGGACTACAGCCCAGGAGACAGCCCCTCAGATAGCTCTGAGAAATTTGTATGAAGAGATAGGGGATCCAGGTCAATATATATGTGATTTTGGTGAAGGGGGAGTTCTTACAATCAAGCACTCATTTTGCAAAAGTTTTCTGCTAGTCTTGAGGAGCTGATGTCACCATGAAGGGATTAAGAGCTTTTCTAGATAGGAGGAGATACAAGAATTGGACTCATAATATCAGCTCCTGAAAATATATTGCTATCTGAAGACCTGTTCTGCCAGTTTTCCAGAGTACAGAGTGCCTCGTTGCTGATCTCCACCCTGAACTCCCTTCAAGGGGCGTTGAAGGTCAGCAGCTGTAGCAGCACATGATTTGATCCTCATAAAGGCTGATGGCAAGTACCCATGGCAAATGGCAGTTTTGTAGTTGACAATGCCTGATGAATGATCTCACCCACCCAGTTCTCCTCTCAATAGGACCAGTTTGGGGGTCACCAAGGAGGAGTTGTTCCCAGAATCTTGCCTCTTTTCTAAGACCTTATTTTTCCTGTTCCTCTTCAGCCACAGAGACAGACCAGCTGCCTCTTATTACTTTCACATATGGAGGCTCTTCCATTACAGATTTCCAGAGAAACTGAAAACTCTGTTAGACATTGAAGGAGCTACCTGTTGAACTGTGCCAGTCAGTATTTATTGAGAAAGAAGTTGACCTTTGACTTTAGCCTCTGCGACAGCAGGAGATAATAACAATAGTAAACATTCTCAGAGAACAGTGGATAGCAAAGGATTCCGTTGTTCTCACCTAATCTCCCCAACCCCACCTGCTCAGGACAGGAGGCCTACTGCTGCAGATGAAGTAAGTAAATCTCAAAGACACCCAGGAGCGCCTCTCAGGGGACAAAGGGGTGTTAGGGGATGGGCCGGGGCAGCTCAGTAGCCTTTCTCCAGAAAAATTCAGCTGCTCAGGGATTCCACTCCAGGCTGGTCAAGAGCCAGGCTGCCCACTGGACCAGCCTCTGTCTGATTTTTCTTTCACCTCTACCCATCAAGTACTTGAATTCATTCTTGGATTTTTTTTTTTTTTTGGTGTAATAAATTCATTTTTAATTTATATTATGAATAAGAGTTGTTTTAAATGCCTTAAATAATTATGTTTTATTGCTTTTATTATGTACCTTTTTAGTAGAGGTTTTTGCTGTAAAGCTTACTGTTCTGAAAACAAATTTATTTATTTATTTTTTTAAAGAGACAGACAAGAAGAGTGGTGAGCCATGTGTGAGGGGAAAATTGGTATAATTACAGTGAACATTTATGGGTCAGTGGAACATAAGCCCCAAGGGAAAAACTCCGAAAATGGGGCTCTGAGAACCAGGAAGGCGGGGGAGAGGGGCTGCTTCTCCAGGCCACCTGGGAAGCCCGGGGCTACTTGGCTCGGCTATGCCAGCAGCACAGATGGCGTCTCTGAAATGATTGCTCTTTTGTCCCTTCTTTACAAGCATCTTGAAGACGAATATTTATGCCCCCTTTCTACTGAAGACATTTTCCCTCAGTGTGACTCATTCTCCTTCATCTTCAGATATGATTATGCTTTGAGCATTCTGAACAGGAAGTTGAGGCCAGCTGCAGACTTAGCACAGAGACGGCTAGTGATGTGTGTGTGCGTTTCTGTGTGTCTGTGTGTGTGCAAACATCTGTATCTGTATGTGTGTATCTCACATTGGATACTACATAGTAACTTCCTATACAACATTGAAGTTGTTTACATTCCTATGTTTTCTTGAGGGTCCACTGGAATAGGAATTAAATTAGATTTCACTCCGTATACCTAAGTAGCAACATTTTAAAGATGTAATCGCTATCACAGCATGAATAAACCAGTAAAGGTAAAAAAATCATACAAAAAAGCACCTTTGTTCAGAAATTGTGCCATTTGAAGAGATGTGGATGGACCTAAGGACTATCATATAAAGTAATCATAAGTCATATCACTTATCATAAGTCAGAAAAACAAATATCACATATTAATGGAACATATATGAAATCTAGAAAAATGGTATAGATGAACTTATTTGCAAATCACAACTATAGACACAGACATAGAGATCAAATGTATGGATACCTAAGGAGGGAAAAGGGTAAGGGTAGGGTGAATTGGGAGATTGGGATTGGCAGTTATATACTACTATATATAAAATAGATAACTAATGATAATTAACTATATAGCACAGGGAACTGTGTTCAGTACTCTGTGGTTACCTAAATGGGAAGAAGTCCAGGAAAGAGGGGATATATGTGTACATGTGGCTGATTCACTTTGCCATACAGCAGAAGCTAACAGAACATTGTAAAGCAACTATACGCCAATGAGAATAAAAGCCCCTTCGTTCTTACTTAATTGCTGAACAGACGGATGTTGTTCAGAAGGTATGAATCCCCATTCCTCATGTAGTGAACCGGTCAGGTAGCTAATCATTTGAGTAGAACTTTTCTTTGCCATTAATGGTTCTTAGACTACATTTCAAAGCCATTCTGTCCTTTTAGATAACGAGCCACTAGGAATGAATCTTTACTCCTTAAAAGGCTGGATCCTCAGGCTCAACTGTGTTGGCAATTGACCTAAACCAATATGAATATGAACATATTTGGGTTCTTTTTTGGATATGTGTAACTGCCAGTGAAGTTCAAGATGGTAAGAGGTGGCTACTTTTGTATCATCTCACCACTTGGTTAGAAGGAAAACAAGCCCCAGATGAAATTCTGATTTATATGAGGATAGTTGTTGACTATAATCAAGCAAGAATGAAATAAACATGTCAGAAGACCAATTCTGTCCCTCTAGATGCTTGCCCACTGTTTTCAAGCTTCGCTGAAGGCAACCCCCCCACCCCAAATTCCAGTTAATATTGTGTCATCATTATCGGCAAAAGTTTTCGGTGTTCACAGCTGGATACTAGGTATTTCCCAAGGAGTGGTTCCTGATCATTTTGTCTCTGAGTTTCTCTCTTCCATGGAAATCCTGCACACCCAAAATATGAACTGGGACTCCTCCAGAGACTGTCTGTAATCAGACTCCTTGTCTTACTGTGACTACTTTTTGGACATCGCATCTGACTGTCTTGTCACTTGAACTGTGTTGGTCAGCAGGCTTCTCTTTCCTGCAAAATCAGTAGCCTCATGATGTCTCCATTTCCACTCATATAGCCATCATTCCTTCTGGCCACCTGAGCTTGAAGCTTACAGATTTGGTTTTGTTTTTTAAATTTTTTTGATGTAGATTAGTTTTTAAAGACTTTATTTAATTTGTTACAACATCATTTCTGTTTTATGTTTTAAGTTTTTTTGGCCCTGAGACGTATAGATCTTATTTCCCCAAACAGACATCGAACCTCCACCTTCTGTATTGAAAAGCTAAGTGTTAATCACTGGACCACCAGGGAAGTCCCTGCAGTCATCTATTAGAGCCACCTCCTTCAACTCCCAGTTGCCATCATTCACTCGGTTGTCCCAATATTTCCTTCATCTCTGTTCCTTTCCTTTGATCTCTACCCTCAGCCAGAGCCACATCACCATAGGTCAACAGCTTTTCTTTTCTCTGCATCTTACCCATTCAGTTCTTTTATGTGATGCCAAACCAGCCTTCCCCAAACCATCTTGATTAGATCATGCTCCTATTGAAAGACTTTTCAAGGAGAATTTATTTCATAGTGGAAGATGTTCAGACTTCTTGAGATTGTTCCCAGAAGACATTTACTGCTGTTTCCTCCTTCACAGGGCAAACTTCTATCCAGCTGGAGTTCTGAGTCACAGCCCCTCAAATATGTTACAAGCAGAGGGCATTGCTTATTAGGTTGTTGTTGGGGTTTTTTTTTTTTTTTTTCATGATGACCTTGCTTTCCTCATTTAAGTTATGCCTGAAACACACACACACACACATACAGAACCCCTTGCTAAGTATCTCAAGTGCCTGAACATTGTAATTAAATGAGTAAACTGGTTTTAAAAGCAGATGTTGCTACTTACTGGTTCCAGTGTGGCCTCAGGCATATCATATAACATTTCTGAGCCTCCGTTTCCACATTCGTTACCATGGGACCAAGGCCTACCTACATGCTGCTCATCCTTAATTCGTTTTTGTTTGCTTTCTCTGCCACCTGTCCTCCCCAGAAAGCCTTCCGTGACCTCACCAATCACAGATTCTCTCCTCTCTGAGCCCATAGCACACAGTTTTGGGAAATCATCATTTGCCTCTTTGAGGAGCCCCTTGATTCTTCATTGTTTCCTGGGACCGTACATTGCTTCCTGCACTAGAGGGTGAATGCTTTGGTTACAGAGCTCTGTTGTGTGGTCACAGCATCCGGGCCACTTTGCCTCACGTTCTCTCACCTGTTCCACAATGTCTTGGGAGGAGGATGTAGTCACTGTTTGATAGAAGGCAAAGTGAGAGTTTGGGGATTCCCAGGTGACTCATGGTTAAGAATCTGCCTACCAGTGCAGGAAAGACAGGAGAGGCAGGTTCAGTCCTGGGTTGGGAAGATCCCCTGGAGAAAGAAATGGCAACCCACTCCAGTATTCTTGCCAAGATAATCCCGTGGACAGAGGAGTCTGGTGGGCTACAGTCCATGGGGTCACAAAGAGTTGGACCCAACTGAGCGACTGAGCACACACACAAAGTGAGAGTTTAGAAGGCTGCAGTGATTTGCCCAAGATCACTCAGAGAGCAAGTGACAGAAGTAGCTGAACTCTAAGCCTGGGGCTGTCTCCTCCCTCCCAAAGCTTTAGCCTTGGGGCAGAAACTTATTTTGTATTTCTAATATTTCAGTATTTAAGTTTGTAACCATTGTAGGTCCCAGTCCTGTTTAGAATTGAGATGGCATCCTATGAATATTTTTGAAGAAGTCAGTAAATGCAGACTATAGACAATATTAATAACTCAGAGTGATCCCAGGAGTCTGAATGTAGAGGTGGTGGGTGTTTGTGCTTAACCTCCCCACCTTGTGCCCTGTTACCCTGAGGGTTAACGGCACAATGTTTTCATTCTGAAACAAAAAATCATGAGGTTAAGTGACGCATTCTATGTCATCAGCCAAGAAGATCCAGAATTCACATACAAGTTCTCTAAAGTAGTTCTGTGTGGCTGGGAGCACTATGAACTCCACCATTGTGTTCATAGCTTTTTACCCTTTGGCTAAGATCAAGTAGAGCATTTGCTCCCGAGGCTTTTAACAACTGACTTCTCCATCCAAAGATAACATATTTAGACTGTATGTGCATTACAAAGAATTGAGTTCCTTTAGACAGGAAAGTTTTAAACAAGAGGTTTATTTGAATCCTCTTGGATGCCATTCTTCTATTGACGTTGTTCCTGTAAAATGCCATAGGAGATCGTTCCGTGATGCTGGCTGTACTCTGAACCTGCATACCAGGAAGCACTCCTAAGTCGGGGAGGGATAAGGAATGTTTGCTTTCTTCCAGAGTACTGACATTGTGCTTTTGCCTCTCTGTTGACAGTACACACACACACACACACACACACACACACACACACACACACACACACGCACATTCTAGGGTAGGTGGAGGGTGGCTCAGAAGAATCAGTGTAACAGTCAGAATACAACTATTACCAGAGAAAGAAATAGGTTGCACCTCTATGCCCTGAACATGAAGAACAGAGTGGACAGACATTTTCATGATACTGAACAAATTTTTAGTTACTTGAGTTTCATATTAAGGTCAATTAAAGAAACAATAAAGGAGGCAAATAAGAGGACAGAGAGTATGGAAGGGGAGGAAACACAACAGAAGCAGAGGGTGGAATGAAAAATGAGGACAAAGAGAGGAAGAGGAAAGAGAAAGAAAACGAAACATCACGTCAGCGGCTCCTGGGTTCTGAGGTGAGCTCGCTGGTCATAGGTCAGCAGCTTTAGTCACACATCCTGTTATTCACTTTGGGCATCAGAGTACTTTTTTGCTACCCTTTGAAATTTCCATACTGTCTAGAATGATCTTGGAGCACTCTTTCTTTACTGGGAAACTGCTTATGTGCTCTTATTCTCAATCTTTGAGCTTGTTTTTTTTAAAGGTTTTGTTTTTGTGTGAAGTCCTGACTGTTTTGAAATGGATAAAATGATGTATTTGGTCTCGATTCTTTCCATCTGAATCTTGATCTTAGGCCACTTGGAAAATTTCCAAATATAGTAGAATGGCTTCTGGATTCAAGCATTGAAACACAACATTGAAAAATATTAATTATCATTATCATTGTTTTGAAAGAGGACAAATTTTGATTCAGGAGAGCTGTGTTTTAATTTGGGCTGTTCATTTGACTAAACTATGGTTGACTGTAAGCCTCAGCTTTCTCATCTACAGAATAAAGACCTCGTGCCTGTCTAGTTGGCATGAAGATGCCATGAGGTCCAGTGTGCCTCATCACAGCTCTGGCATCAAGGAGACAGAAATGAGTCAGTTCCTCCCTCCCAACCCACCCTCTACAATAGCACTCCCATAGACTGAAAAAATATATATATAAAGAACTCTTCCTGCCTTTTAATTTCCACTGGTCATACTGAATGGAATAATTACATTAGCTCATAAAGCACAAAATCATGTTCGGGGCTGCAGCTCTGTACACTCTAAGCTCAGAGCAATGTAACTCTGATTCTCTGTGAAATCTTATCTGGATCTGTTTCTACTTCTATAAGGGTACTGACCTCAAACTCCTGTGTTTCAGAATCCTGTATGAGCAGGACAAGATGCATCCACTGGCTACAAATTCTGGACTCCAGAATATTTACAGAACTAAATCAAGGATTTCAACTTTACCTTAGATTAAAATATTACTTCTATCCACTTGTCATATTTCATACTCCCATCAGGAATAGATTTATATCTTATACAGCTTAAAAGATAATGACTAATTAAATAAACTGTATTACTTCAGGGAAGATTAGAAAATTACAATAATTCCAAGTAATGCTGTTTTCACCCGACAAAACACAGAGAATTTTGAATCTTAGAACTGGAAGGAACATAGACATCCTTTAGCCTAATCATTGGCCCAGCACAGAGACTGCCTTGATCACAGACCTGATAGCTCTTCCTGGGAATGTAGAATGACCTAACATGTATTGCCTTTCAAGGCAGCCCGATGTGTCACGAGACAGCTCTGGCCACTTAGAAACCCGTCTTTATAAGGTTCTGTTTGTCTGCCTCTCTGCACTGCCCACCTTTTGCTCTCAATTCTGAGTAAGAGATTTCTGCTAATTTTTTTTTTTCCTTGAAATTGTTTTCACTTTGGGGAACAACTGGCATGCCCTCTCTAAGCATCGTCTTTTTTAGGCTTGCCCTTCTGGTTTTGGAATCCATCCTCTCATGAAACATTTCAAGAATCACCGACATCCCTGTTCCAGTGAAAACTGTGGTTATCTACTTCAGGCAAACCCTAACCAAGCTGGGAGAACAGTGAAGTGATTGTCTCCTTGTGAGAGTCTTTTGACTGTGAAAGCCAAAGTTTATTTTGAATTTTTTGTTTTGTTGCCTTTTTAATTTCACTTTATTTCTTTTTATACAACCCACACCATTACTTATAATGCACTTATGACAAGTGAACCTTCTAAATCTTTTTCTCCAATACCTATATAATACATTAAAAAAAAAAAAAGAAAAGGAATCTTTACCTTGTTTCCAGACCTTACCAGCCTATGGCTATGAATGAGGTTATGTTAGCTATAAAATTTTTAATTTCATTAGCTTTCCACACATTTGCTAAAGTAGTTCTTTATGCAACCCATCTTATTATTTCAGGGTATCTCTAAGGTGTCTCAAAAGAACAAGTCCCCCTTTGTTGGAATCACCTCTCTCCTACCGGTCTGAGCAGTTCTCTTGGGGTCTGAGCATCCCCAAGGCTCAGCGGGTCCAGCTGCTACCCAGGGAATCAGGTGGACACCGCAGGCCGTGCCTCTGCAGCTGCTCCACCGACGTTAAATTTGCTCCCTTCATTCCTAATATTGCACAGAATTACATGCAATATCTTTTACCTTCCAGCTCTCTGCTCTCCCCAGGGTCCAAAGATTTGTCCCTGGGAATGCATTCAAGTAGCAGGTGCCATGTTCCCATCCGAATGGCTCTCTTATCTGAGAGCTGAGGTTTGTTATAAGCTCCCAGTGCCCAGCGCTCTCCATTCTACAAGGAGCTCTCTCCATAGAAACCACTAACCCCCTTGAAAATAATCTTTGATTAGATCTCTCAAACCACATCCTTTATTTGTACCATGAACATTTTTATAGGATCATTAAACATTCTTCAAAGTCACCATTTTTAATTTCTCCATAATCTCCATCTTACGGATATACCATGCTAGAATATATTTGCCTGTTTTTCAATTACTTAGAATATTGGGTCTTTTATGTGGGTAGCTTATTATTTTAAGCAAATATTGTGCTTTATCTTACTCTTTTGTACTCTTAATTCAGCTTATTGTTTAGTGATTTGCAGATACTTTGATACCTTAATTATGTTATTTGATATATTAGCATCATTTCTAACTTTTGGCTTTTAGATATGCATTTTTAAGATGAATCTCTAACATTTTTACCATCACACCAAATTTTAGTTGCTTAGAGATACAGATTTCATGTATCAGTCTGAAGAGCTTCCATAGCTTTTGAAGTGAGAATCTCTATAAAAGAGAAACATAAACATACAAGGAGCAAGTCAAAATCTTGCTTGTAATTTCAAATGTCACTGAATAGTAATATCAGCCGCTAACTGACATATTTTCTAGTAATCACTTCAAGCCCTTCTCATTAAAAATATCATATAAAATGAATTATAGAAATAAAAGAACCTGAAGATATGGTTTACTTCAAGGACGTAATTTTAACAAGTCATTTTTCACCCTCCTGGTATATCCTAAGGACAAAACAAATATTTGTTGTAAAAAAGTAAATCCCAGACCTTATCTTTGTGATATGGGTGATAGAGGAGTGAATAAAAGTGATAGAGGTATGATTCAACTCTTTGGTAGGAAAACAGTGGATTACCAAAGCAAGTAGCACTTAAGCCACACGTTTAAAAGGAACAAAGATTTCAGTGTGTGAGTGTGTGGGTTGAGTAACAGACTTTAAAGGACATGGCATGTTGGGTACTGAATTTCTGTTACTATAGTATTGAAGTATGCAATACCCTTACTGGTAACCAAAGATGAAGTTTCAAAGATGTTAGTCTGATAGCAAGAACCTGGATAAGGAGGATAAGAAATGTATAGATTATCTACCATAAAACGGGGAGGGTGGGGAATCAAGGTTATTCAAGTAAGGAAATGACATGTCTTAGAAAGACATTTTTGATAACATTATGGAGGATGGATTATAGGCTGGAGAGGAGAGATAAGGCTTTTATTTGTCAGTGTGACAGACTATTTTATTAGTAAAGCACCTAACTTATGAGACTCATCTGTGTGAAATGAAACAGGTTCATCTCAACTTGTCCAAGGTTTTTGGAAAATGGTTAAGTGTTTTGGTATTTCTTTGTTTATTTGCAGCAGTATTAGACCGGCCCTCGATGTCTCTTGATGAAAGCTTTAAATAGATAGAAAATACAAAAACTTGAAAAGGGGTATTGGAACCTCTGCTACCCAAGTGTTGGAAGATAATTGATCCAAAGTTATGAAACTCAACATCTCACCAATCCTACATTTCATTTGATTGGACCGCGTGTCAAGAGAATGCCTCAGGCTTGCTTTGTCCATTAACAGGCCAGTTGTGAGTCAGAGTCTCAACATGAGGACAGTTTCATTTACTTTTCCATAGTCACAGCAATGCAGTTTGTTTGTTTTCCCCCAGAGTACCATCCTGGCCTAAAGTCTCTATGGAGAAGGTTATTTTCTGCCACAGGCAGGGAGCAGAATGTCAAAATACAACCCAAGGGTTCCATCATCATTCTGCTAGCCAGGGGAAGCCGAGGTTTCACCGCTGCCTGGAACCCACGTGCTTCACGTGATGGGGCTCAGCACTGTTAATTAGCTCCTTTAGAGCTCTCAATGCCCTGTGGCTTTGGAAACACTTGTCAGCCCACAGTGGGAGGAGAAGAGCTGGAAGCGATTGGACTTTAGCCTGAATTTATTATAATTCAATAGCCACCTTATCTTTCAGAATCCCAGTCCATAATCTGTTGAAAATTACAGTTGATTTCGGTCGTTCTCAGTGACGCATCCTGGGAGAAGAGGGCGATTGCAGTTCAGGGTTTCTTGAAGCCACAGAAATGTGGAGTGCTGTGGAACTGATCGCTGCCGCTCTCTGAGCCCACGCAGGCACTTTTCCAGAGGCTAGAAAAGAGATTCCAGGGTAGGGGAGAGGGAAACCAGGTGATGTCGCACAGCTCATGTAGAGTGCCCAGGAAGTCTGCATTTCTGATCTCTTGCCAAAAGAAACACTGCCGGTTCCCACCCTGCACGCTGCCATTCTCTCTGCACAGAGCTGGCACTCAATAAACCCATAATTCTCCTCCTTAATACAATTCTCATGACATAACCTGACCAACCACATGAAACCTAATCAAGAAAACCGTTGTCATTGGCAACAAATGCAGGAGTTGCATCACAAGTACACCACATTCTTTACAGAGCAGAATGTTAGAGTAGAAACTGCAAAAATGTGTCGCTAGCCTTTGTCAATTATATGATAATTATTTAATTAAGAAAAGCTCCTTAGGAAGGTCCATATGAAAATTTAGAAAAGAAAACCCATGTATAGTTTAGTTACGTTGGCATCTTTTCCTTCATGGCTTCTCAGGACTATTTCAGCTGAAGCATGGCTCTTGAAACAACTACCAGGGAATTTCCCTGGTTTCATCTTCCAATGCAGGGGACACAGGTTTGATCCCTGGTTCAGGAAGATTCCACATGCTGCAGAGCAACTAAGCCCGTGTGCCACAACTACTGGCCTGAGTGCTGTAATTGCAGAAGCCCTAGAGCCTATGCTCCCCAACAAGAGAAGCCACCCCAATGAGGAGCCTACTCACCACAGTTAGAAAGTAGCCCCCACTCCAGGCAACTAGAAAAAGCCCATGCTTAGCAATGAAGACATAGCACAGCCAAAAATAAATAAATAGAATTAAGTTGGAAGCTAATTTATTTGTACATGGTAATTTCATTCCAATCCCAAAGAAAGGCAATCCCAAAGAATGCTCAAACTACCGCACAATTGCACTCATCTCACACGCTAGTAAACTAATGCTCAAAATTCTCCAAGCCAGGCTTCAGCAATATGCAAACCGTGAACTTCCAGATGTTCAAGCTGGTTTTAGAAAAGGCAGAGGAACCAGAGATCAAATGGCCAACATCCGCTGGATCATCAAAAAAGCAAGAGAGTTCCAGAAAAGCATCTATTTCCGCTTTATTGACTATGCCAAAGTCTTTGACTGTGTGGATCACAATAAACTGTGGAAAATTCTGAAAGAGATGGGAATACCAGACCACCTGACCTGCCTCTTGAGAAACCTATATGCAGGTCAGGAAGCAACAGTTAGAACTGGACATGGACCGAGAGACTGATTCCAAATAGGAAAAGGAGTACGTCAAGGCTGTATATTGTCACCCTACTTATTTGACTTATACGCAGAGTACATCATGAGAAACGCTGGGCTGGAAGAAGCACAAGCTGGAATCAAGATTGGCAGGAGAAATATCAATAACCTCAGATATGCAGATGACATCACCCTTGTGGCAGAAAGTGAAGAGGAACTAAAAAGTCTTTTGATGAAAGTGAAAGAGGAGAGTGAAAAAGTTGGCTTAAAGCTCAACATTCAGAAAACTAAGATCATGGCATCTGGTTCCATCACTTCATGGCAAATAGATGGGGAAACAGTGGAAATAGTGTCAGACTTTATTTTTGGGGGGCCCCAAAATCACTGCAGATGGTGATTGCAGTCATGAAATTAAAAGACGCTTACTCCTTGGAAGGAAAGTTATGACCAAATTAGATAGCATATTAAAAAGCAGAGACATTACTTTGCCAACAAAGGTCTGTCTAGTCAAGGCTATGGTTTTTCTAGTGGTCATGTATGGGTGTGAGATTTGGACTGTGAAGAAAGCTGAGCGCCGAAAAATTGATGCTTTTGAACTGTGGTGTTGGAGAAGACTCTTGAGAGTCCCTTGGACTGCAAGGAGATCCATCCATTCCATCCTAAAGGCAATCAGTCCTGGGTGTTCATTGGAAGGACTGATGTTGAAGCTGAAACTCCAATACTTTGGCCACCTGATGCAAAGAGTTGACTCATTGGAAAAGACCCTGATGCTGGGAGGGATTGGGGGCAGGAGGAGAAGGGGACAACAGAGGATGAGATGAGATGGCTGGATGGCGTCACCCATTTGATGGACATGGGTCTGAGTAAACTCCAGGAGTTGGTGATGGACAGGGAGGCCTGGCGTGCTGTGATTCATGGGGTCGCAAAGAGTCGGACATGACTGAGTGACTGAACTGAACTGAACTGAATGCAAACTGTAATATTATACTAGTGTTTGAGACCAAAATGTCTTTGTAGTTCAAAAAACTTTCCAAAAATTTCTGTCTGTTTTAAAGTGGGCTTAGTTTCAGACATTAACATGGTACTAAAAAAATAATGTTTTTAAACATTAAAGTTAATTGGCTTAACAAATAAAAAACGTGACCCCTGGTGTACTACCTACAGATTTTTCAAGTGTATATTTCAACCTGTTCCATGCTATGCCCTTCGTTATAGCTCTCTGTTCGAGCCTGAAAGGTTTTACTCTTTACTGTTTATTTTATTCCTTCAGTCAAAAAGAACTGAGGGGGGATTTTGAGTCTCCTTTTGTCCACTTAGAATCTCATTTGGCTTTCACTTTGATCTTTGGTTCTTCATCCAAGAAATCCCCAAGACTTTGATTTACTGCTATACATGGTAAAAAGAACAGTCCTCTTTTTTTTTTTTTTTTTGGAAGTTGTTTCTTGGAATCACAGAAATGTACTTCCTTGTTCACCTGGACAGTTGTGGGTGAAGGGAGGAAATTCTTCCTTGATTTTTTGTCACTTATCTCTCCTATAGATAAGTTCTGTTCAAATCCTGGGTCAGCAATTTGTGAACTCCAGTAAGCTGCCTGGCATTTTTTGACTTATAGAATGTCACTTTTAAAATTGTTTCAGGGTCAATTAAATGCAGCCACGTATCAAATTATGCTTTGTAAATAAATACATATGACTTGCATCTTGCTCCAATGTAGTTAGAAACTGATATATTCCCTTTCATATGACATGAATCTTTAGAAGATTACAAATGAATTGAAGATTGGTGTAGGAGTCTGACCAAAGAAGACTTAAGAGAGAGAAGACATGGGAGGATAGCTAAGATTACATAGCCAGGGGAAAAAAGGATGTTCTAACATATCTTTGATTAACAGATAGTGTTTCTTCACAGAGGTAGAAAGCAGAGGTTTACTTTAACTTAGGACAGATTAGAAGAAATGGCCTTAATTTATACATGCAGGTGTTGTTTTATATTAGTACCAGTATTTCTCAACCTGACTGTTGTTGTCCAGTTGCTTAGTCATGTCAGACTGTTTGCAACCCCACGAACTGCAGCATCCCAGGCCTCCCTGTCCCTCACCGTCTTCCACAATTCGTTCAAACTCATGTCCATTGAGTCGGTGATGCCATCCAACCATCTCATCCTCTGTCTCCCCCTTCTCCTTATGCCCTCAATCTTTCCCAGCATCAGTGTCTTTTCCAATGAGTTGGCTCTTCGCATCAGGTGGCAAAAGTATTAGAGCCTCAGCATCAGTCCCGCCAATGAACATTCAGGGTTTATTTCCGTTAGGATTGAGTAGTTTGATCTCCCTGCTATCCAAGGGACTCTCAAGGGTCTTCTTGAGTACCACAGTTCAAAAGCATCAATTCTTCCGCACTCAGCCTTCTTCATGGTCCAACTCTCACCTCCATACATGACTACTAGAAAAACCATAACCTTGATTACATGGACCTTCATTGGCAATGTGATGTCTCTGCTTTTTAATACACTGCCTAGGTTTGTCATAGCTTTTCTTCCAAGGAGCAAGCATCTTTTAATTTCATGGCTGCAGTCACTGTCTGCAGTGATTTTGAAGCCCAAGAAAATAAAGTCTGTCACTGTTTCCATTTCTCCCCATCTCTTTGCCATTAAGTGATGGGGCTGGATACCATGATCTTGGTTTCTTGAATGTTGAGTTTTAAGCCAACTTTTTCACTCTCCTCTTTCACCTTCATCAAGAGGCTTTTAGTTCCTCAGCCTGGGGTAACTCTCAGACTTGGCTGTACATTGGAATCACCTGAGGAGCTTAAACAAATTGCTGATGCTGGGTCCCACCCCAGAGATACTTACATATTCAGTTTAGGGCATGACCTATACATTGAAATTTAAAAAAAACTCTAGGCGATCCTCACATGCCACTAAGGCTGAGAACAACTGTTCTCTAGATTGAAAGACAGGAGAATGAGTTGTATCCTGGTGTGTGAGGTTCACATTATAGTTTCTCCAAGAGATTTGGACTTCTTTTTTTTTTCCAAAAGCTCCTGGCTAACATGATCATATTGCTTTGGATGGTGTAAGGCACTAGCTCATTTGTACTATCATCTAGCGGCACATAGTTTGGAAGCGGCCATGAATCAAAGGAAAATTGGAGAAGGAAGGAAAAAAATGAGTAGTGAAAGTCCCAAAGTATTAGAAGCCTTGCATGAAGTAAAGGTGGCAAATACAAACCCACAGAGGGAAAAGGGGATGTTGGGTCATCACATTCTGTTTCACAAATTGGATTTAAATTTCATTGTCTTTTATCCCTGATTTTAATACCGCATGTCTCTAAATACATTGTCACAAAATTCTCAAGGATCACTAGAATAAAATTGCTTGTAATTAACTATTTCTCAAGTGAATGCATAAGTTATAGCACTTCGGTGGAGAGGAAGCTACTGTTATCCAAAGTGTCTGTGAGCGTATTAGGTCCATGCCAAGCGGTTTTAGGCAGGACCAAATATCAAGGACTTTTTAGCATGAACCAAATGTTGTATTGACTTTTGAGATAGGATAAGATGCTTCTGAAAATATCAAGGACTTCTTGTGTGGACCACATATCTTATGGACCAGATGTCTTATGGATGGAATATCTTATGAATGTTTTGGACAGAATCAAATATCCAAGATCTTTTGCTGTGGAACAAATGTCTTGTTAATGTTTTGGACAGGACCAAATGTTCTGCAAAGACATGTTCAAAACTCATCACTTTCTAATATTTTACTACATGTTGTTATTACCTATTTGTCTATTGTATCTGTATGGTAGAATCACTATAGAGTCATGACCCACTGTAAAGAAGCTTCTCTTCCCAACTCCATGTTCAGTGATGGCATGTTGGTAGCTTGAAATTGGCTGCACTGAGGGTATTTATATCATGGAAATAAGTAAATGCTACAAATTACAGATTTTTTCATCTCTTGTTTAAAGAGACTTAAAGAGTACTTAAAGAGTACTCCTACTTAAAGAGTAGTGGAGAAAATGTTGACGAGGCAGGTTAAAGTTGAGTGTCTGTAGATATTACATTGTAAAGAACATATAAAAAATTAAGCAAACACTCCTCTAGAATTTTTAAAGTGTTACCTGATACAGCAAAGAAATTGCCCCAGTCATTGACGAATGAGTGGAATTCCCAACATACATTTTTGTTACTTCACTTTTGTCTTGTTAATATAAACCAAAATATCAACTAACAGCCATGTAGGAACTATTAATACATTCCTTTTGCAAGTGCAACCTTAGTTTGATTACTTGAACAAGAGCTTAACTAAGATCAATAAATGCTTTCTGTGAGAGTCAAATGGCTTTATGGAATTAATGATTTAAAGACTATTGTGCACTTTTTTAACACAAACTTTATATGGTGAAGTTTTTAATAACTCTATGTATAATTTTTCCCAGAAAACTAGCTGCTAAATATTTACAATTTAATTGCCAAAACCCCTATGAAAAATAACTGTCTCCACTGTTCACTAGTGAAATGTAATTAAAACCTCAATATGATACTACTACACTTTTACCAGAATGGCTAAAAGTGAAATTATCTGGAAATAATTAGTGTGGATATATCTAGTGTGGACAAGAATATAGAGCATTAGGACTCACACACTGCTGGTCAGAGTTGAAAAGATCACTTCGGAGAACTGTTCAGCAGTATCTACCAAAAGTAAGCACGTGTACCTATGATACATCATGTATCATAGTATGTACAGTATGTACCTCCTGGCCATCTATCCAACAAAATGAGTGCTAATGTCTGATAAAATAGATGAGTCAGAATGTTTATACCAGCTTTATTTATAATAGCCCAAACTAGATACAGTCTAAATGTCCATTAATGGTAAAATGGATAAAGTGCAATATAGCCAAACAGTGGAATAATACTTCAGAGAAATGAAAAAGAAAAAAATATTGTTACACACAATAGCAAGGATAATCTCATAGTCATTATGTTGAATGAAAGAATACAGATGCCAGATGCAAAATGGTATATGCTGTTGGTTTCTATTTATATGAAGTTCAAGAACAGGCAGAACAAATTCATACTGGGAGAGGTCAAAGGAGTGGTTACCTCTTGGGGGAATATTGACTGAGAACAGCATTTTCTGTATTTTGATCAGGGTGTTGAAGACATATGTTAGACACGTTAAAAAATCAAACCAGACCCTTATGTTATGGCTTTTGTATTTTATGTAAATTTATGATACATCATTTAAAAGGTAAACATTGGTTTAAATAATCCCCCCAAGCCTGATGGCAACTTCCTAGTGTAGTTATAACATACTAGATTTTTACCAGTTAGAGATGAACTTGTAACTGTCCCCTTGAGGGCTGTGCAAGGCACAACTTGCAAACCCAAGTACTGCAGCCCTGACCACTGTGACCTGCAGAATCTTCTTTAAATGAAGCTCTTATAACATTACTGATTTCTCTTGATTCTGTGAGATGTTTTCAGTCAACAAACAGCCAAAAATCCAAATAGCGATTGACATTTTTACTTGAGCTAACAAGATTTTATGTTTATCCAAATGGATGTGTATGTTGTGATGTTTGATCTCCTCTCCCACTCTGCAAAGATTTCTTTTTCCTTTTCCTTTTTTTTTTTTTTTTAATGTATCTCTTTGAAAATATTTATTCTTGGGGTTTGATTTTATCATCTAGGAAGGTAGTTTTCAAATTTAACTGATCATCAGAATCACTAGACAAAGTTTCCTGGACCTCTGCCCTCCTGTACTTGTACTTGTGGGTTTGGGTTCTGAATCCTGCTTTAATATCACCCGGAAAACTGTAAGGATCTATGTGGTTTGGGAAACTACTATTGTTGTTGGTTAGTCGCTCAGTCATGTCTGAATCTTTGTGACCCCGTGGACTGCAGCCCGCCAGGCTCCTCTGTCCGTGGGGTTTCCCAGGCAAGAATACTGGAGTGGGTTGCCATTTGCTTCTCCAGGAAATCCTCCCAACCCAGGTATTGAACCTGCATCTCCTTCATTGTCAGGTGGATTTTTTACCTCTGAGCCACCAGGGAAGCCCTTGGGAAACTACTAACCTACCACTTTAGCTGTCCTGCCAGCCGTGTGTAAGAGTCAGATGATAAATATCTTATCAGATCAAGTTTGTATCTTAAAATGTTTATAACTCTGCATAGATGGCAGTGATTGCTCCAAGGGATGATGTGGACTCTTATTAATCGACTCTATTAAACTATTCTTTTGGGAACAGTTGTCCAACTCTTTAAGAATTCTAAATAATAATTTGACTCTGGTATGTCACTATGTGCATCACAAAGGTTCATGACTAATTGCTTAAATAATTTATTCAAGAGTTTGCCAGGAATTAGCATGAAAGTTACCAGTCTCTAATTTTGGAAACCCTTGTCCATGCTATCTTTTGACTGTAAGACTGTAAACACTTCTGCAAGTTTTTAGTACCTCTGCCTCTCTCTGTGATTCCTAAATCTTCCCTAAGCAGGTTATTGAAGGATGGGTAGAATGGCATTGGGTTCAACATCCCAGCAAGTAGAAATGCATAAAGAGTATGTGCTCATATAGAGCATATGTATTTAACTTCACATATTAACAACTGTGAACTGTTTTTACATAATACTATTCCTGATGGCTTCTTTCTCTTAGTTCAAATACTACCCAAATCTTTATAGCTAGTATTTATATTATTGAGAGATCTCTTATAAGGAACAGTGGATTTTACCAAGGGGAGTTCTGCAGTCATCTATTCCATCATGATCATTTTTAGATAACGACACTGAGACCTGGAGAGTGAAGGGCTTGCCTCAGGCCCTAGAGCCAGTAGTTAAAGAATCAGGATGAGACTCCTGGCCACGTGCTCTTTCAGCCACACACAGTTCAGTTCAGTTCAGTCACTCGGTCGTGTCCGACTCTTTGTGACCCCATGAACTGCAGCACGCCAGGCATCCCTGTCTATCACCAACTCCCTGAGTACACCCAAACCCATGTCCATTGAGTCGGTGATGCCATCCAGCCATCTCATCCTCTGTCGTCCCCTTGGCCTCCTGCCCTCAATCTTTCCCAGCATCAGGGTCTTTTTCCAATGAGTCAGCTCTTCGCATGAGGTGGCCAAAGTATTGGAGTTTCAGCTTCAGCATCAGTCCTTCCAATGAACATTCAGGACTGATTGGATCTCCTTGCAGCCCAAGGGACCCTCAAGAGTCTTCTCCAACACCACAGTTCAAAAGCACCAATTCTTTGGTGCTCAGCTTTCTTTATAGCCACACACAACTATTTATCTAAGAATGCTGCAGCAACACAGACTACCAGACTAGGATCCAGTGAGTTTACAAATTCAATCCTTATCTAGACCATTAATTTTGCCCAAGGAAACAGTCCCACAAAACAGTAATAGAGTTCCAGCCAGGCATTGAAAAATTCTACACTGATATATTAAAGAAGAGCTAGGCAAGAAAGATAAATGCTCTGCACAATCTATCTTTATTACAGGAAAAGCAGTTTAAAACATATTTTACTGAGTAGTGCCAGAACATTACTAAAATAGAAAGTTAATCCTTTTTCCTTTGGAAAAAAACTTTCTATAATGTGTAGATATTGTCATATTAGAGACACTCCTGGGAAATGCTTGGTCAACTAAAATTGTTAAAAAGCTAAAATTGAGCATTGACTTGGAGGCAAAGTGAAATATATCTTCCCACCTCTGCTCATTTTAATGGTAGCCAGAGATGCCTTCTTAATTTTTTCCTCAAGAAGTATTCTTGAGGGGAGAAAAAGGCTTTGGTAGCTAGTGTGGGGAAATTGATGGTAGCATCAGGCTGTTTGAGGACAATGTGCTGGAAATTCAAACCCTGTTGGAGGGAATATAAATTGAATCAGCCACTTTGCAGAACAATTTGGCAGTTTCTATTAAAATGAAAAATGCTTATCTCTTGTCATTTAACAAGGCTACGTCTATGTGTCTGTTATTTTTTTTTTTTTTAATGTCTTGGAATGTGTGCCCAATAAGGAATTTTCAAGGTTGTTTTTATGTGTCAAAGTGAGCAACTGGACACCTGAATGCCCATGAGTAGGGAAATGCTCGTTGAACTGAGAAATAGCCATAGTATGGAATACTGTGCATCAGCTAAAAAATCACATGGGAGATCTTTATTGAATGGAAAAAGCAAGTTGTTGAATAATCAGAATAGTCACCGAGACTGTGCTTTCAGAAATCCTCAGAAAACAGTAATATATGTTTCTGCTGATGCTGCTTAGTCGCTTCAGTCATCCCTGACTCTGTGCAGCCCTAAGGATTGCAGCCTGTCAGGCTCCTGTGTCCATGGGATTCTCTAGGCAAGAGTACTGGAGTGGGTTGCCACGCCCTCCTCCAGGGGATCTTCCTGACCCAGGGATGAAACCCGGGTCTCCTGCATCGCAGGTGGATTCTTCACCACTGAGCTACCAGGGAATCCCAGTATATGTTTCTACAGGCACACAATTATTCATGAATCACATAGAGGTCTAGAATTTTGCTGCACAGTATAGTAGCCACTAGCCACATAAAGCTATTTAAATGTAAATAGCTATTCAAATGTAAAGAAATATAAATAAAAATGCAGTTTCTCAGTTGCATTACTTATATTTCAAGAACTGAATAAGCCACATTTGGCTAGTGACTACTGTAATGAACAGCAGAGGTCTAGAAACAAACACAGCTGATAATAGGGCTACCTGTGAGGGGCCGTTAATTTGGGGATGGTGGTTTAAAAGTACTTTTGATTTCTGGGTGACCTTTTTAAAATTTTACAAATAGATTATATATGACCTGTATAATTTATAATACGGGCTTCCCTGGTGGCTCAGATGGTAAAGAATCCGCCTGCAATGCGGGAAACCTGGGTTTGATCCCTGGGTTGGGAAGATCCCCTGGAGGAGAGCATAGCAACCTGCTCCGATATTCTTGCCTGGAGAATCCCCATGGACAGAGGAGCCTGGTGTGCTAGAGTCCATGGGGTCGCAAAGAGTCAGACACGACTGAGAGACTAAGCACAACACAGTTTATAAGAACACATTTGTAGACTTAAACATATGCCTAGCAATAGGATTTCTAAAACTTTTCAAACTTTTACTCTTCAGATAAGTGTAAATTGATTTGGGCACACTGTCCTTTTAGCCAGGTAACTTTTTAAAAGCACATAAAACATAGTAAAACAAACCGCACACATCATTTTTCCTACCTCTAACAAATGCTGCTGAGCACTTACCATATTCTAGGCATTTAAAGTATGTAAAAGAAAAATGTTGCCTGCCCTATCAGTAAACAAAGGATGCTGCAGCCATCAAACCATCAGGCACCACAGCCATCCCATGGTTCAACCTGTGGGGATTTAGATGGAGAAAACAGGAGACTGGCCCTAGTTAGTTAAAGTTCATATCAGAGGAATGATTTCAGTGAGCCCAGACTCTTGCATCTTCCCATACATAGAAAAGTGCTAAATTCATTTACTTGAGATGTATGATTTTTCTTTAATTAACCATAATCTATTGCTGTTCCAACTACCTGGATTTTTTGTTTTTGCTTTTGTTTTTCAAAAACTCATATATCCTGGCTCCTCCCTTGTCTCTTTGGAGTAGTCCGTCAGAGCCGTCTGAGAGGCTGTCTCCCAGGCTTAAGTCCTCAGTTTGTCTGCCAAATAAAACATAATTCTTAGTTTTTAGGTTGTGCATTTTTTTCAGTCACAAATGTAAGGCTTTCAAGGCAACTGCTGCTTAACTGAAGTGTATTCACCATGGGTTCAATAAGAGGATTTCTTTGTCATTCATTATTTTTCCTTTGTAATGGGTTAAGTAATTACTGGTTGGCTTTATGCAGTGCTTGTATAATTTCATAACATAAATGGTGGTTATTACATTAGCTAGAGTGTAGGCTTTTATATTCATGTAATACTTTATTAGGGCTGAGAAATAATTATTTTGGAAAAAAGCAGATTTTGTGGATATAATTAAGGAATCATTTGAGCACTTCAAAGTCAGAATAACTTCAATGATTAATTTTTTAGATAATAGGTCAAGAGCATGGTAGTGAATCTTGATGATGAGTGTTCTTGACAACACTCCATATACAGAAAATGGCACTGAGAAATCCCAACTAACTCTTGTTGACCTCAAAAAAAATTCACAACCTAAAAGTTGAGAGTTATTTATGTTGTATTTGGTGGGAATGTCTAGGACTTCAAACCCAGGAGACAGCATCTCAAGTGACCCTGAGAGAACTATTCCAACAAGGTGAGAGGAGGAACCAGGTTATACAGAAGTTTTACAACAAAGTTCAGGTAGTCTGAACCTCAAAAGAATATGGTTAATTAAATAAAACCAGATAACCCAAGTTAAGGAATTTAGTGCTTATTTTTGTATGGGAAGATGCAACAGTCTGGGCTCACTTAAATCATTCCTTTGATATATCACCTATGGGGGCCAATATCTTGTTTTCACATCCTGAGCTTTGGAAAACTCAGCAGTGGCCACAGGACTGGAAAAGATCAGTTTTCATTCCAATCCTAAAGAAAGGCAATGCCAAAGCAATGCTCAAAATTTTCCAAATTAGGTTTCAATAGTACGTGGATCGAGAACATCCTTGTTCAAGCTGGATTTAGAAAAGGCAGAGGAACCAGAGATCAAATTGCCAACATCTGTTGGATCATAGAAAAAGCAAGAGAATTCCAGAAAAACATCTACTTCTGCTTCATTGACTACACTAAAGCCTTTGATTATGTGGATCACAACAAACTGTGGAAAATTCTTAAAGAGATGGGGACACCAGACCATCTTACCTGCCTCCTGAGAAATCTGTATGCAGGTCAAGAAGCAACAGTTAGAATCGAACATGGAACAACAGACTGGTTCCAAACTGGGAAAGGAGTATGTCAAGGCTGTATATTGTCACCTTGCTTATCTAATTTTTATGCAGAGTACATCATGAAAAATGCCCAACTGGATGAAGCACAAACTGGAATTAAGATTGCCAGGAGAAATATCAATAACCTCAGATATGCAGATGACACCACCCTTATGGCAGAAAGCAAAAAGGGGCTAAAGAGCCTCGTAATAAAGGCTCCTCCTCAGAAAGAGGAGAGTGAAAAAGCTGGCTTAAAACTAAACATTCGAAAAATGAAGATCATGGCATCTAGTCCCATCACTTCATGGAAAATAGATGGGGAAACAATGGAAACAGTGACAGACTTTATTTTTGGGGGCTCCAAAATCACTGCAGATGGTGACTGCAGCCATGAAATTAAAAGATGCTTGCTCTTTGAAAGAAAAGCAATGACAAACCTGAAGAGCATATTAAAAAGCAGAGACATTACCAACAAGGTCTGTCTAGTCAAAGCTATGGTTTTTCCAGTAGTCATGTATGGATGTGAGAGTTGGACCATACAGCTTTCCTAAGCTGCACACCGAACAATTGATGCTTTTGAACTGTGGTGTTGAAGAAGACTCTTGAGAGTCCCCCGGACAGCAAGGATATCAAACCAGTCAATCCTAATGGAAATCAGTCCTGAATATTTATTGGATGGACGGATACTGAAGTTGAAACTCCGTACTTTGGCCACATGATGCAAAGAACTGACTCATTGGAAAAGACCCTGATCCTAGGAAAGATTGAAGGCAAGAGGAGAAGGGGACGACAGAGGATGAGATGTTTGGATGGCATCCCTGACTCAATGGACATGAGTTTGAGTGAGCTCCAGGAGTAGGTGATGAGCAGGGTAGCTTGGCATGCTGCTGTCCATGGGATCGCAAAGATTCGGACATGACTGAGCAACTGAACTGACTGACTGAGCCTCCTTCTCCAGGATCAGCATAGGAAGTGGTTCCCTCGGTGGATGGCTCGGGAGGTAGAGAATCTGGCTGCAATGCAGGGGACATGGGTTGGATTCCTTGTTGGGGAGAGCCTCTGAAGGAGGAAATGGCAACCCACTCCAGTATTCTTGCCTGAAAAATCTCATGGACAGAGGAGCCTGGTGGGCTAGATTCCAAAGGGTCATAAAGAATCAAACACAACTGAGCAAACACAGGCAAGCACATTAGGGAGTGGCTGCAGTCACTAGATGCATCTGCTAGATGGCAGATATTCTTTCCTTCCTGAGGTCCCTCAGTGCTCGCCAGTTCACCCTTGTGATGGCTGCAGTTGTTGATGACTGTGACATCTTTGTTTACTGATATGGCAAGAAATATTCCATCTCTCTCTGAACACAGCAAAGAGTGAGTCTTGTGTCATCAGATATACAAGTTCAGCATCCTCATTATACACATAGAACCTAGTCATAGTATTTGTTCAATTAAATGCTTTCAGATTAATTAAATCATATCCTGGAAAGAGTCTATTAGTCTTAAATAAGTCTTTAAATTTCAATAAATAATACAGAAACAGGCAAAGAATTCTACCACACTTGTTAAATGATCTGTTTTTTCAACTTCTATCAAGTCTTTTTTTTCTTCATCTTAAAATGTGGATCTAACATAGCAATATTTGCTTTTAGAATTCAATCTTTTTGAATGTATATGCTCATTTAAAAAAAGTTTATTAAAGTTACTTAAAATTCATTATTTATGAAAATATCAACAACAAATTAAAGCACTACACAAATAGCTAAATATAAATTTAAAAGAACACCACCTAAGTGCAAGTTAATTGCCCTTATTTGCTAGACTTAAATTGCCAAGCATCTCTACTTATTTTTGTGGCTGGATATTTATGGAGTGATCCATGAACTGGCACTGACATCACCTTGGAACTTTGGAAATTCAAAATCTCAAGCCCCACACCTCAGGCCTCCTGAATCAATATCTGTACTTGGCATGGTCTCCAGGTGATTCTTAGATACACTAAAGCTTAAAAAATAATCATGTGGCTTTCAGTTGCCTTTGCACACCCTCTCACAGACAGTCCCATGTAGAGTCACGCTTCTCTAAGCCATTAGCCTGTGGATGGCCTTTCAACCATGCTCTCTATAAGGTTGTCATTTAGACTCACAATCCCAGCTAGCTCACAGCCACTAAAGATATTTGATAGCTATCTCATAGCCTCTGCTAAAGTGTGCCTTTTACAAGGGGAAATGCACCGATTAAGGAGGGGGGTGGGATTGATATCAGGGCAGGAGCATAACAATTACCTTCCGTCTGATAGAAGATGGTGCCAGGGCAGCAGGCTTCCCTGGTGACTCAGCAGTAAAGAATCCACCTGAAATGCAGGACACCGCCTACAATGCAAACAGATGCAGGTTCGGTCCCTGGGTGGGGAAAATCCCCTGGAGGAAGAAACGGTAACCCACTCCAGTATTCTTGCCTGGGAAATCCCATGGAAAGAGGAGCCTGTAGGGCCATAGTTCATTGGGTCGCAAGAGTTGGACACGATTTAGTGACTAAGCCACCCTCACCACTAGGGCAGCCCCTGAAAGCATTCTGTTTGACTGCGGTTCAGTAGAAAAAGAAAGCAGCATAACAGAAGCCAGGGAAGCGTCATATTATCTATCAGCCTTGTTCAAGAAGTTGTTTGTAGTAAGTCCAGCTAAGTGTTTCTGGAAATACCCATCTCTGGACATGCTGGAAGATGCAGCAGATTCAGAGCCAAGCAAGCCTGCTTTCATAAATCACACTAACATTAAAAACCTGTAAAAGCATATCACATTAGCATAATTGAACCATATTAAAAGACATATTAAAGATCTTATTGTAAGGAAGCCTCAAAACCTATTTAATTATATTCAACATACATATATATATTTATCACAAAATGCTTTTTATCCCCACACAACACTCATTAAAATTGGCCAAAACTAGTCTTTGTGAAATGTGAGTGCGCAAGTTTCTCTTATTGCCCCAAAGTTGAGATAAGCCCCGAAGTTTTGGAAAATCCAACGTTATGTAACAGTGAATATATCTATCTCTGTAGTTTCACTATTTTAAAACAATGCTTTGATTCCAAATATTAAATTAACAGGCATTGCTCTCCCACTCTGTCTCCCAAGCTGTGACTCAGATGTCAGAACAAATTTTTTTACCTAGTTAGGGAAGGAATTTTCCCAAGTTTCGGGGCCATAAAAGCATTAGTAAGGCACCTGGTTAGTGCAGCACACTCTTATATTCCATCTTTAATATCTTAAATATTAAATTTATCTTTTCCATTTCTCCTTTAAAAGCATCATCTGTGACACATACTATCACTCCATGCAAATGCAAGAGGTCGTAGTCCCTCAGGATGCACTTGATAACAGTTTTTCTTCAATGGCAACTAAAACTTGCTGTTGAAGACAGCATCTAATTTCCTTTATTTAGCATTCTAAAACCCTCATCAAATTATAAGACTCTTAACTAGAGAGCTAAGTTCCTGTGAAAGTGAATGAACTTGTTCAAGGTGACTTGCGTGTGTGCTCAGTCATGTCCAACTCTTATGATCCCATGGACTGAAGCCTGCCAGGATCCTCTGTCCATGGGATTTTCCAGGCAAGGATACTGGAGTGGGTTGCCATTTCCTACTCCAGGGGATCTTCCCAACCAACTCAGGGGTTGAACCCAGGTCTCCTGCATTGGCAGGCAGATTCCTTACCACTATACCAAGGTGACTTAGTTGGCTTAGTTGGGACCAAAACTCCAGTTTCTGTGATGTCTTTTGTAAAGCGTACCACATTAACGACCAAGTCTCAGAAGGTTCCTTACAGTTAGGTATAAAAAGTATCATCTGTAAAAACAATTTAGTTATGAGGGATCACTGTCTAATATGTTAAACTTAAAAAAAAAAGTCTCCAGCTACAATTATAAACCTCTGTGTCATGGACTTCCCATGAAATAACTTCTGTCTCCTAAAAAACCGTATCCAAAAAACAGAAGGACTGAAACAGATGTTATGTGTCAGGGTCAGAGGCAGGCTTTCTAGTTATATTATGCTAATTAGAGAAAGACTTTAATTCTTTCCTGGGACCTTTCCTGGGGGATGGATACAGAGACTGAAAAACAGAGATGAGGAAATTTATTCCTTGCTGTTGAGATTTCACTAGATCACTACTGTATTCTATTCCTGTGAGCTTGGGAAACATGTTGAATTTTGTTCACTAACATGTCTTTATGGGGACAAAAACAGCAAAAGGCTCTGAAGGTCTACCCGAGTTCATTTGTGCTCTCGAAAGTCTCTTGTTTGTAATACAGTGGACAATTTTGGTGAGTTTGGAGATCTTTGGTTATGAAGAAATACCTGTCAGAGCCTCAAAATACCATTACTAATGGGCATTGATTGGGGATACGTTTACTTTAAAAACTTGGACATACTTTCACTTCAAAAACTTGTGACAAATATTTTGCAGATATTAGTTTTGCACATATCAAATTGTGTGAACTCATTTTGTTGAGAATATCTTATTAATTTACTTGACTTTTTGTAAAAACACAAAGGCAGTCTATTGCAGTGATTACATGCATGGGCCCTGTTCTTCAACTATCTGCTTTACAATCCCAACTCTATTATCTACTGAGTGTGTATGACCTTAAGGAAGTTTTTAAATTTTGGTGCCTCAGTTTTCTCAACTTCAAAATGAAGGCAGTAGTGCCTGCCTCATTAGAGTTATGACAATGACCAAATTAAGTAGTGATGCAGAGTGCTTGCACTTAGGGCATTTGGTTTTGCAAAATCTAGAAAATTGCTCATTCAGTATGCTAGGGGATAATCCACTATAGATAGAGTAGAATAGGGGATTTTTTGGTCTGCAAGTTAAAGGCAAAAATGGCTAGCTATTCTTCCCATTGAAGGAAGACCCAGAAATATCAGATACTGTGTTAAAATTTTAGTGGCCATCAGAACCTATTTTCTTTATTGAAGTTTGGCTAATACTTAGAACTTTCTAGTGTTTCATTTTAGCAGAGTAATGAAGAAGAATTCTTTTCTACTATTGGAAGCTTTTTTAGGTGACTGTATCAAGAGAAAAGGAAAGAATCTTACCTAAACTGTATTGAAGGTTTATTTTTTTTCTCAGAAATAAAATGAACATGCTGGGTAAATGTGGCTGGTATAAGTTGTGCCCTATAAAAAGGTAACTTTTTGTTCAAATTAAATGTTAATTTACTCTGTCAATAGATAGATCCCTAACATCTAGCTTTAATCTGGGGGTGGGGGGTAAACCCATTGACTAGATTTAATATAGAAACAAAGCCCATGTAATCTTTCTATTAAAATGAATTGAGCTTGAAAAAAGACATTGTCTGTGCAAAATGTAGCTCTAATATAAATCAAGCAATTATATTTCTTTTGTTCAATAAGCCCTAGATGCCTTTTTTTAATATTAACAGCCTTTTGATGATTAATTTAGGTGAACTACACTTAATTAGATGAACTATATAATTGATTATGATTATTTTTTCTCTTTCTTTTTTAAATTATGAAAGTATGATAACACATGTATAGGAGACTTGGAAAATACAGAACAAAGTTACATATAGTTCCACTTTATATTACAATTTGCTTTAACCAGTAAATCCTTCCAATTCTTATGTGATCAGCCTCTTCTTTCTATTTCTACACAAATTTATATTGAAACAGAACTGTGAAGATAAACAGCCTTCAGAATCACCCTTCTCCAAATTATAATACATAATGCCACCAAATTTATCTTATTTAAATCTCTCTATATATTACTTAGCTACATCCGAAATAGATAATTTTTACTCAGTTTTCCACAGGAGTCTAAAAAATCCAACATCTCTCACCTCCCCTAGAGTGCTAACTCCCAAAAATATCATGTTATTCTTCTTCCACATGCACTTTCTTTCAAGGCCTAATTTTGTCCTGCTCCTTTTTTGAGTTATTGTTCCATTGGTCTAGATATATTTTAGTTACTCCTTTAAATCTTTGAAGCACTGATTGTTTTTATTATTAGTTTGATACTTATCATTTATTTTCTCTATTGCAGGGTTTGTATATATCTTCTATTTTCAAATAGATGTTTTACTGTATTTAATCTCCACCAACCAGCCCAGTACCTAATAAATGTTCAATGATAATGATGATTTGAAAGCCTTGTTCTATAATGTTCACAAGGATAACGTAATTTGATCATAAGAATAAATTCTAAATAAAAATAGTCACAAGAAAAATATAAAATATATTTTATATATTAATATACATTAAAATAAAAACTATAAAATAATTTTAGAATATATTATTTTATAGAGTAGAAAACTACCATTTCATTTGGAATTCAAATGAAAACACCTTATCGAAGGTACACAGGCACATAGATGAAAAAACCCTGAGGAATTCCACCTCGATCTGCCCTCACTTGAATAACATGCCTTTGTAAGAATTTCATGACTTGGCATGTTTCACAGGTTGTCACTGTGTATGTCCTAAGTAAAGCCAAGGAAAGAATTTAGTGTTAATTAAACCAGGAGGTCAGGGCACTCAGATTTCTATTTTCCATCATCAATTTTAAATATTGAATTTGCTTTCCTTTTGGGGTGATTTGATATAGAATTAAAATAAGACACCCTGGCACTTTATAGACAAAACTCTGTTGTGCATTGTTGAACTAATGACTTTGGGTAAGTTATTTTTCCTCCTTATGCTCGCTTTGGTAAAATAGTGTTAATGACATAAAACCCTAAGAGTTATTACAAGAATCAAATGAGAGACCCTGCCACAAAGTTGCTATCTACTAAGTGTAAATATCTGTAGGTTCCTTGTATCATTGAGTGACAGGTTTCATTTACTGGGTATTTACTCTGTATCAGGTTCTCTTCATATACTTTGTATCATGGGTATTAACGCATCAAATCTTTGCAGTATTCTTATGCAATAGCTATTATTCTCATTCTATTTCACACATGAGAAACTAAGCCATAGACAAGTACACAGCTAGTAAATATCATAGCTGGGGTTCAAAATATGCTTTTGTGTTGCATACATATGTTCTTAACTGTTAGACAACATAATCTCTCCCACTATCAGATAATTTCCATGGACCACATCCTTTAGACAATATGAAAATATGAAAAGCAGTCTCATTTTAATGCACTATTTACTTAACTAAAACATGGTTGGGGGAAATATACAATGCATTCCGTAGTTGAGTATAACTCAGTTTAATTTATCCATTGTTTTGAATTAGCCACACCATTGCCCCCTTTGAATTGTGAGAAATCCAGCCTTGTTTGTTCTTACCTAGGCAAGGGCACACTTGTAAGTCTTTGTCCCAGAACCTGTACAAATCTTACTTCTTATTTGTTTTGCTGCTTATGAATTATTAATTAAACAAATGTTTTCAAGGATTCCAAAAAACCCTGAAAAAACAGATTTTGAAAATTCACAGAAAGGTATCTAGGAAAGTTTTTATTAAGTTGAGATGCTATCTGCTGTTCTAGGCGTGGGTGCTTTTATCAAAACATTTTGCCCACTTTCAAATTTCCACTCGTTAGAATCTAAGGCCTTATTTGGGCGTCACTGTACTGTGCTTTTCAGAAAAGTTTCTGGCAGCTAGTTTTGAAAAGATTTTGTTTAAAAAAAGAGGAAAAAGCAAGCTCTGTAGTCCTCCTGTTGGAAGAGTTCCCCTAACCTCCTGCATTATTATAAAGAGAATTGCCTATTTATCCAAACCTCCTCCACCTGGTTATCGTCAGAACTTTACAATTTGTGCTTCCTAAGGCAGTTATTTTCAAGCATGATTTTGTAACACTGCAGGCTCTTGCAGGGTATTTCAAGGAGGTGACAAATAATTCTCAAAACAAAATTAATCCTATTTTCAAAAAGGAGCATGCATGCCATGTATCGCTGGGGGGCATTCAGGAGGGTAATTGTAGATGTCAGGAAATTGAACAAATAATGACAGAATATGGGCACCTGTATAGAGGTAGCCAATTCTTCTACAATGGAATCTTTTAGCATGCACTAAGCAATGGGAGATTTGCGAGATGCCTTTGTTCTATCTTAGTCCATGTTTAACCATGGTTCTCAATGAGTTTTTTAATAGAATAGTATTATATCTTCTATTTTAGCTTAGTTGTGATTATCTACAAAGTGCCCAGTGTCTTTGAGCAGCCACATTACAGGTCAAATATGAGAAGAATAGCTTGTAAATATTTTACTCCTCTTAAGTAAAGGTCACTGAAAGCAAACACTAGAACCTAGAATCCTCTGAACTCAATGAATTTCCCAATATAGATCCCATAGCATTCTCAGTCCGATCAATACGTTATTTGATCACTGAGAAATACTTTTGTCTACTTGGAGCCAGCCTTTTAAACATCTCCAGTTTCCAGGCTCTCCTCTGGGTACCTGGGCTACACTTTGTCCTGTCAGTCGTTATGCACTTTATCGATTATCTTTAAATATCATAATATCCTAGACACTCGATAGAGTACCTAGCACAAATATGCTCGTGTTTGTTGAATGAAACAAGTCTTTAGAGAGTGGCATTTTTTTTTCTTTTTGTCATGTCAGTTTACTACTTACTGGTTTTTCTTTTTCCCTTCACTTTATCCCGTTATCTGAACTTTTTATTTCTACAAGCCTGAATAGGTTTTATATCTGCTAACTTCATTTGTTTTTAGTTTTGAACAAGACATGCTTACTAATTCCTTATTGGAATTTCATGTTCTAATTCCTCATTTGGAGTGGTCTTTTGTGTTAACTTCCTTTCCACTAACTTTTGATTCCCTCCCGTCAAGCTATACTGCACTCAGCATTCTCTCTTCACTTATGCACACCATTCTCATTGTATTTTTCTGCGCCTAATAATTTCACTCTGTAGGTCTTCTGGTGTCTTTTTCTGAGCATAGTGTAGTCCTTTCCATTAAATTATGATCTCTTTGAATGTAAGCAGGCACTCCTGTTTTGTACAACTTCTAATGCAATTGTCAGGCCCTCAGCCCATTTTTCAGAAATTTGGTGTCATTTTAATCATTACGTATGCCAAATTTTCTGATGAAGTCAAGGCACATGTGTACTGTCAAATTATTATAGGTACACCAAATGGTGGCCCTGGGCTTATATAGTCAGATCCTCAGAGTATCCTTTTCTGTAACATTTTAAATGCAAGGAATTAAAACTTCAGGTGGAACAACCAAGGAAGGAAATAGGAGGAACTTTTAGAATCCACCTAATAGTAATTATAGAAACCAAAAAATAACTGGATCAGACTACTCTGTTTTCCATTTTATCTGAATGTATTGCCTAACTCCTTCTTAAGTTATTGTGTTTTAAAGTTTTTCAAAATATTATTAGATCCTGAGAAATATGCTTTGATTTCCATCTTGAATTGTCTGTAGCATCACCTGGCTGCTGGGGACATCTATAATCAAAGGTTTGGATTCCCTTTCAAATGCATATCTGAAGCTTGTACTTCTGGTGGCCCTATAATGAGATTTAACAGGCTTTATTACCTACTTACTTGAATTGTAATATTTAATTCTTCTTTCCAGTAGCAAACTAAGTAGGCAAGAAATAATTTCTTCTATTTTAAACCTACTTTGAGTTTGTAGCAGCTATTCTGATCACAAATAAAAATCTTACATTAAATAAACAACTGAGGAAATGACTATGGAAAGCCAGAAAGCTAGATTTATTTCTTTTATAAGTGAATAAAATGTCTATACCATAAGCAATAATTGAAACTTTAAAAATCATTTTTAAATCCCCTTATGAAAGCAGTCTCTTCCTCTGGAGTGTCATCAGTTTAAATGCAAAGAGATAACAAACACCATTTGGGGCTATAACTGTGTTGTTCCACGCTTTGAAAGGTTCTTCATTAGGCTATACGACGCAACCTGTAATGTGTTCCACATGTAGTATTTTGAAACCTTTTGTTTGGTTTCTAACTAGACAGAAAGGAAAAGAGAGTCCATTTTCTCCTCTTGGGATTTGTCTTACAAGGTCCGTCAGATGGAGCTGAGCAAACAGGGAACTATTTCTCCTTGTATAGCTCCTGTCTGTTTATCCCCCCCCCCCCCCCCCCTTATAAAAACCGAAGGACTAGCAATTTCTTTTATGAACGGGGACTGAAGGCTGAAGGGAGGTAAATAGACCTTGCGGGAGAGGAAGGTCAGGTTCAAAGTTTTTCTTTTCTCTGGATTCAGGAATAAGCAAATGAAAAGACTAGCCAAACAACGGGCAGCAGGCATCTGATGGTTAAGCCCTACCTCCGCCCCCCTCCCCCAGGACTTTTTATGTACATAAGCAGAAGTCTCTGGAGCAGCTGCGACGCATTAGTTCCAATAGTTTAGCAGGCTGTTTCGTGGCGCTGACAAAAGCCTCGCTCGCCGTGGCTCCCTCCATGTTCCGCTGCCCCGCGAGCTCGGCGGTGAGCCTTGGCAGGATCGGCAGAGGGGGGGTGACGTTCGCGAGGCTTCCGCCGTGGAGCGCGCTCGCCGCCCCTACTCCCAGCCCCGTCTCCGCCGAGAGACTGAGGCAGGCGGCCGAATGAACTAGCAGCGACCTGCTTCCCCGGACCTCTCCCCGGGAGCCCGAGCGAGGCAGTCCCTGGAAAGAGGCCAGGCAACCACGTTGCCCTGGATCACTGCCAAGTGTACAAAGTTGACCGCGAAAATGGCTCAGCAGACGACAAGCCCGGACACCTTAACAGTCCCTGAAGTGGATAATCCGCATTGTCCAAACCCCTGGCTGAACGAGGATCTTGTGAAATCCTTGCGGGAAAACCTGTTGCAGCACGAGAAGTCCAAGACCTCAAGGAAATCGGTGTCTCCCAAGCTCTCACCCGTGATTTCGCCGAGAAATTCCCCCAGGCTCCTGCGCAGGATGCTTCTCAGTAGCAACATCCCCAAACAGCGGCGGTTCACCGTGGCACATACGTGGTAAGGTTTGCACGGATGAGCAGACATGGTGGCCAGGTGCCCCTGGGTGATTTCTTGCGCCTCCTGCCTTTCACTTTAGGGGTAGGAAGGTGAGTGGAGGACCGTCTTCACTCCTCACCCATTATTTATCGGAAATAATCTACCTTAATATAAATCGCATATGTGTCCAAGTCAGGGTAGAAATCCTTGAGACTGGTAATAGGAGCCTTTGACATGTTTGACATGGGTGGTGCTCCAAGTTCTATTCCTATTGCAAGTTCCTACAAGAAAACTGGATTCCAGATGTCAAATAAGAATGCAGGTTTTTTCCAATACTGACATGGTGGCGTTTCTTTGATTCCTAAGCTAGTATCCCTGCAAGATCCTGCAACAACCTAGTGGGGGAAAAGACTAGAAAGGAGAGAAGAAAATCGTAGTTTGTTCTCTTTCCTGCATGACCGTGATTCAACAGAGATGTGTATGGAGCGTGTGTGTGGGTGGGTGTGTAAAATAGTGTGTCTCAGTAAAACCCCTCCTAGCTACTGACCTTAATATATTTGTGATCTCAAAGTGCCTTTTCAGTGGGTTTAGGAATGCCAGTGCAGAAAGTTTCAGGCTGGTACTTGGCAATATTGCTCTGTTCTTCGCATATGAATTCTTTGACTGTTTTGTCAGTATTTTTATTTGCTATATGCATGTTTTATCTGCTATAATAGGTGACTTTGTTTTATGCGTATGGTGCCAGCTAGGTGTCTAGATGATTCTTGGTATTTTTCTGCTGTCATAAAACAAATATTAAAGTAAATCATTGCGTGAGCTTATTGTGGTGTTTCTGCCTGAGAAGAGGTAATTCTAGGCTATGATCAGAGAAAGAGGGATCTGTGATACACAGTTGGTTAATTTTAGGCAGTAGTAAGTTCTATACACTACTCCATGTTTTGGCAAAATGAATATTAAATATGATGAAGAAAACAGGCATAACAGAAAAAAAGTGTGTTAGTTGAGAAACTAACTGAATGATTTTTATACAGCTTTTCCACAGAACACGAACAAGTATGCTAGGAATGGATAAAACAAAACAGAACCCTTCCCCCCCAAAAAAAAATCCAGAATCAAGACTTTTAGGAAAGAAGCAACAATAAAAGGAAAGAATCAAAATCTAAACGTAAGCAACATGACCCTACCCAGTCATGCATTCATGTCAGAGATGAAAACAGCCAACAAAGGAAATAAAGGCATGGCCCACCCAAAGAAACGTCTGACCTTAGAATTGTCATTTTCAATAACTAGATCTTTGATCTGGGAAGTGTTCTTTTTTTCCCCAAGATTTTAACTAAGTGGTATTTCTAAGTTTAGTTAGATATAAGGTTCCTAAAAGAGGTAAGACAAACACTGAATTTTTCAGTCTTAAAAAAATGGTGGAAAAGGATGACTTCTCTCTCAGGGAGATGTTTGTGAAAAAATTTGTCAGAGATAAGCAGTGAATGAAAGGCGTAGGTGAATTCTGAGATGCTCTGAGGGAGAGGGATGGCTTGAGATGAAATATCAAGCGCCTGAACAGGAGAGCTGGCTGGAGTTCAGAAAGAGTCAGAGCCAGAATTTGGGCATGTGCTGTCCTTTTTGGTTGAGATGCCTTTTAAATTATAGTTCCTAAAGTGTACCTGTTGCTGAATGAGTGAGCCTCCACGCAGACACTTCATTTCTATTGGAGCGAAGCAACTTCAAGTTCAACCGAAGGTTATCGGAACTATTTGGACATGTTGAGATGTAAGGAAGGCAGGAAATCTCATGAAAACAGGCTTTCTTTTGAAATTTCTGGCACTTCCTTTTCTGATGCTGTTTGGAGAAACTCCAAGAGCACAATTTCTGCCAATCCTTCATCGTGGTGTCTCCACCAGATGAAGGAGATGTCGAAAGAGCAATGGAAATGAGAAAGAAAAATCGTGATATCAGTTCTTAGTAACTTGAGGGCAGACAGTATCCCTCATGGAAAAAGCATCCAGCGGGGCAGTTGGAAAGAGTACTTCACATTTTCCTTATTGGTTCAACAAGACCCAAGATGTTCATAATACCCATGGGTGTCTTTTGACAAATATCATTCCATCTGTGCTTTCATTACTTGGACTAAGCATGACCCAGAATTTTAAAAATATATTCCAAATTGTGCTGATTATATATATATATATATATATATATATATATATATATATATATGTATGTATGTATGAATGTATATGTATGTGTATATATATGTACACACAGACAAATACATATTGATATCTAAACTTTTGCCACTATCACCACCATGCTCAAATCCTCTCCTCTTCTTAAATTAGATAATCAGTGATTTAATTACACACCAGATGTGTGCCTGCCTCAGAATGTTTCCTATGCCTGATATTCCCTTCCATTCAATATGAGTATGTTTACTACCTACTGAGTCCAAAGTGTTTATCTTGTACCTACTGATTACAAAGTTGAACAAGAGCTATTCCTTGGTTTCAAATTACTTATACTACAGTATTAAAAAAAAAATCACATTGGAAAGCATCTGGTTAAGATAATTACTTTGCTCTACAACATACTCTCCAAATCTTAGTGGACTGACACAGTAAATATTTATTTCTGGCTTCTGCTGCTTGTGGGGAGCTAGCCTGACCTCGGTATTTCAGGGACCCCGGGTCCTATTATCTTATGGTTTCATTCTTGGTAACACACTTGGTAACAAACTTGGTTTCCAAGTTTGCCAGGCTCCACTGAATCATAGTAGAAGAGTCCAGAAGATGGCATTGGTGAGTTTTTACAAGGCAGGCCTAGAATTGCACCCATTACTTATTCCAGGATTCCCCAGAAAGAGCTCAGTTCTGTGGTCACATCTAACTTCAGAGAAGGCTGGGAAACCTATCTCAGTCCTGCTACCAAAAAAAAAAGTGCAAGTCGCTCAGTCGTGTCCCGACTCTTTGTGACCCCGTGGACTATACAGTCCATAGAATTCTCCAGACCAGAATACTGGAGTGGGATAGCCTTTCTCCTCTCCAGGAGATCTTCCCAACCCAGGGATCGAACCCAGGTCTCCTGCACTGCAGGCGGATTCTTTACCAGCTGAGCCACCAGGTAAAACAGATGTGGGTAATGGCTGGCCCGTGTCAATCACAATGTGCTAATGACTATTGGTTCTCCCTCTATACTATAGTTCAGTTTGTAGAGTAACATCTGTGATGAACACCTCTGCAGACCTCCTGGATGAGGATCATACAGAGCAATTCTGTTTTTTGACAAGTCTATTGACTGGGAAGTCCTTGCTTATATACAACTGAAATCTCCTTCCCTGCCATTGTCATCCTTGGTTCCTGGATCCGCTTTGGAAACCCCACAGCTTCAGACTCTCTGTCTTCCATAATTTAGACCTTAAGGCAAGAAGCTTGGAGTAACCTATCAGAAAGCCAGGACCCTGTTGTATCCATTTTGACAAGCCTATTAATCACCATATTCAGTGTTATCATGCTTTTTAAAAATTCTTCTCTTTTCTTAACTAAACACCCTAAGTTACTTCACGTTTATATACTGTATTTATCAGGTTGATCCTGGTTGTTCTTAACCAGGCTTCATTTGGATTTTTACAACCTATTTATACTGAAAAAGACACAATACTCCATGTGCCATGTGACTCTTGGACAGAGAGTATCTGAGAAGTCAGATTACTTACATTAAAATTTGACTTCCTATTTACTAGTTGTGTGATTTTGAACAAGTTACTTAATATAGGCTTATTTCACTGGTACCCAGTTTCCTGGGATGCATAATAGTATTCACTTGGTGTCGTGGTTTTATTAAGCACATTTATGTGTAAATTAAAGTGTTTTGCATAGGACAGACACTTAATGAGGGTTATTATAAGCCAGTATTTCCTTTATTATGTGTCCATTAATCCAGTCTTGCTCAGGCTGAATCTTAAAGCAGGATGTGACTTAGCTACCAAAGGACTTCCTTGGTGGCTCAGCTGGTAAAGAATCTTGCAATGCAGGAGACCCCCGTTCAATTCCTGGGTCAGGAAGATTCCCCTGGAGAAGGGATAGGCTACCCACTCCAGTATTCTTGGGTTTCTCTAGTGGCTCAGCTGGTAAAGAATCCACCCGCAGTGCGACCTGGGTTCCATCCCTGAATTGGGAAGATCCCCTGGAGAAGGGAAAGGCTGCCCATTCCAGTATTTTAGTCTGGAGGATTCTGTGGACTGTATAGTCCATGGAGTCACAAAGAGTCGGACATGACTGAGCAACTTTCACTTTCACTTTAGTCACTAAACATCAACCTCATTTTAAAGTGGTTACCCTGTCAGTTTTTCGTGGATGGAACAAAGCTTTAAGTAACGATTACATCCCTAGCTAGTGTTCACTGAGTGCCGGTGCTCCATCGGATGCCGTGTGTTAGGTCAGGACCCTCTTGTGTTCATACGTCTCACCACTTTGTTTTTCCATTTTTGTTTAATATCTAGTACCTTGTGGTCTAGTCATTATAGATGAGGCTCTTTTCATCAGTGTAGGGAATTCCCTCTTATGTCAGCATAAACGTCACTGGAATTTCTGGTAAAGAAAACTTTCAGTGTAAGTTTATTTCAGGAAAAGCTTTGTATTTTTCATGTTTTTCCCTCATTTTTACCCTGGGTTCTATGCACCAAATGAAGGAAAGTGTTCTAGTGTGTGTAAGTGGTAGTAGGCAATAGGATTTCTTTGGGCAAGATACTGTCCAGGTAATACGTGTCTTATCTTTAAAATTTCTGTTTTGTGTGTGTGTGTGTTTAATTACAACATATCCAAAGGTAGAAAAAGCACTTAACATCCTTAAACAACAAAATAATTCCTCTAGGTGGATTTTTGAAAGGCCTTTTTTAGGAGGCTTTTAGAAAATCTTAAAGATTTTTAGGGAGCTAGATAAGTTTTTCTGGCCGTAACTTTTGCTTATTATAAACTTTACTGGCATTGGCTTTGGATATAAAATTGCTTATGTTTCAAAGTAAACATTTGCTTTCTTGAGTCATAATTTCTTCAGCAAGTATAGTTGTTTTTAATGGTTGCTTGTTGTTTAAGAGAGAAATGCACTATAAATTTTATTCAAGTTACAGAATGGGCCAGAAACCCTTTATTACCTACAAAGAAGAAATCCAGCCATTTAGAGAGTTTATAGGTCCAACACAAACACAGCCCCATTCACAAACACACCCACACACACCCAAGTAGTTTTTCAAAGCTGTTATTTAGAGATTCTATTTGAGAACTCTCTCCTTTGTTCCAACTCTGTCATTTACCCATCTTAAAAGATAACTTTAAGGTTATCTTTTCTCCGTCACTTATAGTGGTGATACCCAGAGAAGGGCATTGCTGGTGCTGCCCTAGGAGCTGGGAACTCAGAGGTGGGGAGGAAGTTTCCCGGGGGAGAGTTTCTGGGATGCACAACAGGAAGTAATGCCAGCAGGGTAGGTGGGGCCAGTTGGCTGAGGTGTGTCCCTGGTGTAACTGGCTGTGTGCCTTCCCTGGAAATCCCGGGGCACTCCAGTTAAAAGTGAATATAACTTTTGAAAAGTCTGATTAACCTTCCCTAAAATCAGAAGACCTCAGGAAGACATTCATCTTAAAGAACTTGTTAACTGCTTTGTAATATTTAAGAAATTCCTGGAGGACGAAATGGCAACCCACTCCAGTATCCTTGGATGGGAAATCCCATAGACAGAAGAGCCTGTGGGGATACATTCCATGGGGTTTGCAAAGAGTCAGATACGACTGAGCAACTGAACATTTAAGAAATTCCAAAATAAAAATGTGACAAATAGTAACTAAAGAAAATGAAGAAAACAATGAAGTAACATCGCAATTTATTATGCATATGTACTTCCTGTGACCTTTGACATTTATCTTAAAGAAATAGAAGAGATATTAAGTGTATCTGTGCCAAAGTCATTCTACTAGTGGTAAAACTACTTCCAAGCAAAACAGTCTTTCTAATAAACTTGGTAGAAATGCTGAATGAGAAGAAAATAAAAAACATTTGTCTCAAAGTTCATTAAAATAATTTTTAAAGTTATTCTTTATATAAATATCTTTATAAATAACAAGCTCTTGTGAGATTACTGAATTAATTGAGCTTTGGAGCATCAGTACATTTTTTTGTTCCTTAGACAGGAAGGTACCAAAGTTGTTCTTCAAGTAGCAGTTTCAGGAAGAAGCTTTACTATCACCAGTGTGGCAAAGTTATGTCATTTTTTAAATGGTTTTGCTGCTGGGGGGAAAAAAAAAGCAAAACATGTTTTAAACTGTGAGAGTTTAACATAGTAGAAGCCATGTATTTCCAATTCTGTGGCCACTCGATATTGGACCTTAATTGCCAACCTTTTTGAATTGTAGACTCTATTCATAAGTCATATGGATATAGAGGCATTTGATATTTACAAGTAAGAATTGACTAATTAAATTTACCAAGTGATAACGAAATAAGTACATTTAAGATAAGTAATTAAAAGCCAGTTCCAACTTGCTGTTGTAAGTTAGTGAGGTGTATGCCTTATGGGTAAAAACAGGGGATAGAGTGGTTTAATAATTATGTGACTCATAAAAAGGCTTCAGGGCCTTCAGGATGAATGGTATTCACTCTAGGACACCATCTGAAAGCCATGATTTGGGGTAGGAAATGTGGAAATCTGTGGATAGTAATAAAAAATTGAATTTAAAATTTTACTGCATCTTCGATTATGTACCATCTTAACACACCAATCTCTTCTACCATATATACAAAGCAGAAGAAAATCATTTCATGTTCAATTTTAAGGACATAAAGGCTGTCTAACTATTTCAAATGAAGTACTTATTCTCAAAATGAGATCTTGAGTTGATATCAGAAGGAATTGTTTGATTTCTCTTTGGACTTAAAACTTTAGGTTCATAAAAACACACTTTTATAACCTGAGACTTATTCTAACAATACCCTGGTGGCTCAGATGGTAAAGAATCTGCCTGCAATATGGGAGAGCTGGATTCCATCCCTGGGTTGGGAAGATCCCCTGGAGAAGGGAATGGCCACCAACTCCAGTATTCTGGCCTGGAGAATTCCATGGACAGAGGAACCTGGCAGGCTACAGTCCATGGGGTCTCAAAGAGTTGGACATGACTGAGCAACTTTCACACGTATATAATAATGATTTAGCTCCTGCTGTGTGTCAGATACTTTATGTACATTAATCCTTCAAAAGAAACAAGCTTGAATTTTAGTATTATTAGTTGTATTCTACATATGCAGATGCTGAGTCCCAAGGAAACTGGTACATAATCAAGATCATGCAGCTAGACAGCCATGAAAGGAACTGACTTAAAACTTAAACTAAGGTTTGCCTAAGTTTCCATCCTGTGTTCTTTCAGCATTACCTTCCTTTGGGTTAAGAATCACGTTCACATTTATTTATTTCTCTACCCTGCTTATATATGGAACCTGCAACAATGGATATTCAATGACTTTACGAAATGGTGGTTAGTTAACAGAAGGGGAGGAACAGAACCCTTTCTTAATGTGGAATCTCAGTTTACCTATTTAACACCTGTGGCTCATATGAATGTAGCCATCTTTTTTTTTCCATAAAAATATATGTATGTGTAGGAGAAATATATGTCCTTGAAGAAGGAAGGTTTTAAGGTCAGCAGAAAACATTCTGATAGAAAGTAGTTTTAGAATAAGACTGACATCAAGACAAAACCAGTTAGAATATAATTTCATTTTCAGTGATTCAGAGAAAAAGGCATGAAAGGCTTGAAATCTAAAGAAAAAGATCAAGTCAGAAATCTATTACGGTTTGGTTCCAGAAGAGCCAGCTGGAAATGATGGTCTGCAGGCTCAAGTCACTAAGCAACAGAGCAGCAAACTGCCTAGTAACCGGAGCTGGCCTGACTCACAGGCTGACCGTGACTGACCGGGAGGCTCGGCAGGAGGACCACAGCCCGTTTGACCTCAAAACACTCCCTCTAGTCATCTGCCAGCCTTCCTGTCCAATCCCCCCACTTTGGAAAGGTCTCTTGGACTTAACAGATGATCTGCTTCCATAAAGGAAATATCTCTGGAACCAGAAGTAAATGCTGTCTGTCTGTCTTCTTTAAAAGGGCATTTCTGAGATTGTTTTCTTTGGGTCAGTACATCATAAATAAAATGTAAAGTTTAATGAGAGGAAAGAAAGTGAAAAGTGAAAACATTGGGATTAATGGCTCAACTTTGGGTTTTCATGAGCAAATGTGTACAGGGCCAAATTGCCTGACTTCATTTGGTGAGATCTATCTTGAGCTCCGAGAGCACAGTGTTGCCATTTATTTAACACTTTCTGTCTTATGCTGTCTTCTTTTCCATGTGTGTCTTTTGACTGTGTAGCTGGAACATAAGTTCCTGAAAAGTAGGAACCCTCACGTGAATCAATCTTTGTATCCACGTGAGGGGCTATGCCACCTGTAAAATATGCATTTATTAAATATTTGTTCTTTAATTGCTGTTCTCTCAATTGCTGCTGTTCTTGTGCCAAACACCTGGGGAGATCTATAGCCTTCCAGTCTAGAAGTCTTAGTTATGTTGTGCTTGATTGCCATTGTGGGAAGAAGTTTCAAACTGAATGATTAACCGTATTTTGAACTTTGTCACCACAACTCTGCGTGTATGAGTGTGTGTTCCGGATTTACACAAACCTTGACTACTATGATTTGACTTTAGTATATCTGAATGAATTGGTATATGATACTGTCACTAATTTTCAATTTCAGTCATTTTTAGTTTATACTTTGAAATAATTTATGCCTGTTGTATTCTGAAAAATATGTAAGCATATTTATAATTCCTGGTAAATTACTGAATAACTTACTTGTTAAACTCTTATGACTAGTTCTTATGTCTTATAAGTCATAGTAGTTCAGTTATACACAAGACCTAGGCTTATAAAAGAAATGACAAGATTTTGAGGAGAAATTTGAAACAAACAAGCAAAAAAACAAACAAACAAACAAAAACCCAGAGCACTCTGCATAGTTGTTTTTTGTTTGTTTGGTTTTGGTTTTTTAGTATGAAATTTGGAGAAATTTGAACTGGTGGAAAAAAGTGTCATTTCTCCAAAGTAGATCTTCAGAATAAGTAAAACTGAATAATAGGAAAAAAAATTTGAAGAGATTAAGCGTAGACAAGTTATTTTAACATAAATATTTTGCCTAAAGTTCATGCCCATTTTTACCTTGCAGTTCTTTCAAACCAACTGATTTCCTTTCCATTATTCTTATGAGATAGCACTCTGATTAGATTAACTATAATTAAAAGTGACTTTGTATATTTTAATTAGTAGAGTACATAGGGCTTTTTTTTCATTTTCTTATATAGCTGATTTCACATTTATATAGATAAATGGTAAGTGTGTATTGTTGACCTTTTTAAGGAAAGCAACTTTCTGACTAATAAGGTTATTTGGATTATCATTTCTGCTTGTTTACCTTCTTTAGGTTTATAGTATTTGTTTTACTTTGCAGGGTGATTTTTTTTTTTTTTTATGGCTTTCTATTGAGTAGGTGCCAAATAGAACAGTGTGTGATTTATTGGTAGTAATAACTAAAACATATATGAATTGGAGGCTGATGACGCATGAGGCCAAATGCAAAGGCTCGCCTCTGAACAGAACCAGGTTTCTTTAATAAAGCCCTCTTACGATAACAATAGCAGGGTCATTAATGGTGTGCTCATTCCTGTATCACCTGCCCAGGGTAAGGTACACCTGTGGATCATTTGTACCATGTTGTATTTAATGTTTTTAGTGGATTTATATTTTTATTTAAAGGCCCATATGTTTAAGCATGAAGCCTTATATCCTTTTTATTATAAATTGGAAACCAGTGTCACTTATCATATATAGAAGATAATTGGGCAAAAATGCAATGGAAAAAAAAAGCAGGTTAAATGGATTCAAGTTTAACTAGATGCTGTGACCTGCTAGTGGTTCTGAGCCCGAGGTCTGCTCTCAGTCTCAAATGGCAGTTAGTGAATAATGTAAAGTTGTGACAGGCCGATGGAGTCCTTCTCCTTAAGGTAGTAAGAGTGACTGAAAGGGATTTGGAAAGAAAATAACCTCATCATTATATTCAACATTTAAATTCGATCAATGACATCCCCTATGCTTCGAGCCATCTTGGTGCATCAGATCCTCTAACGTATCAACTGAGTGGTCCTGAATCACTGATATTTCCACTGTTGGAAGAAGGGCATCTGTTTTTGAAGAAGAACGTTTGTTCTTTGGGTCTGAATCCCTTAGTTGGTGGTAAACACACTGAACTTGGATTAGGTAATTCCAGTTCTTAAGCAGAAAGTCAGGTGTTGGTGTCCTGTTTTTACCACCCTGTAATTATTAGTTATATGGCTAAATGTACCCTGAGGGCAAAATTGTCCCTAGTTGAGAAGCACTGATCTAGAAGCACTGATCACTTTATCCCTAGCACCTAGCACAGTCTTGTTGTGATACAGAAAGAGGTCCCAAAATATACTGTCTGCTCCGACTCTGCTACTCACTTACTCTGTGATCCCAGGGGTATTATTTCAACTCCACAGATCACAGTTAAGTGCATCCATAAAATGGAATTATTGGTAATTCATTCCTTACTTCTTAGAATTATTTAAAAATTCAAATGATACACTTAATGAAAAGACTTTTTGAAAAGCATAAAGTGCTATTCAAATGTCACATAAAAAGAGTCATGGTGGAACACTGAGGGTGAACTGAACTGAATTAAGGGAGCTTAATTCATCTCCTACTGTGTGTGTGTAAATTGGTGTGTGGGATGCTATTGGGGTGTTGTCTTTGCTCTCTAGGATTGGGATCAGATGGAGATAGGATATGATTACTGAAAATAACCATAAAGCATTAGTAGTTGCCCTAACTAACTGCAAAGAGTGGTGGAGTTTATAGGAAAGAAGAGATTGTTTCCTGTGGTGGGAATCATGGTAAGTCTTGAGGTGGAGTATGGCATAGAGTCACAAAGAAGGCCCACACTGAGTTTTTACTTAGATTACATTATTTGAATATTTATTTATTTGGCTGCACCAGGTCTTAGTTGCAGCATGAAAGATGTGTCTTTAGTTGTGGTATGCAAACTCTTAGTTGTGGCATGCGGAATCTAGTTCCTTAACCAGGGATGGAACTTGTGCCCCCTGTATCTGGAGCTCAGAGTCTTAGCCACTGGACCGCCATGGAAGTCCTTTATATTATTTGATACTCATGGAAACTTAACTAGGTTTAGGTTTAATTATCCCATTTTACAAAGAGAAAAGTGGGGCCTAGAAAAGGATTGGATATGAACGTAAAGCCTAGAGAAATTGAGTGAGGAGAGAACTGGAGTGAAGTATGGAAGGACAGAAAGTGGCAGGAGGTAAGCTCTTTTCACCAAAGGAACCACATTAACCAATATGGGGATTATATGGGGTTTGAGTGAGATTGGGTACAGCTTAGAGTGTCTCTGCAGAAGGTGACCATAAATGTAAGTTGGAATCAGGTTTCAGAGGTCAGCTAACATTCTCTCTCTCAGACACACACACCCACACATGTATGCACACCAGGGATTTATATGCTTAAGTGAAACATGATCAGTTTTATCTTTCTCAACAGCTTTACTCCAAATAAAAGGAAGTGACATTCTGAGTTATTACCCTGCTCTAAGCTTGCTAAACCACAGGTGTGTGCACTGAACACTTAAGAGTTGGAATGTGAGATTTAGTCCAATTAGACCAATCTAGACCATCTTTCAGTTACCTAATGCCTTCTACTCCTTCTAAGATAATCCTCCAGAAATAGAATACATGGTTGTATTTCCATTCGAATGAGATGTGTTAATTCCACCTGTGACACTTGTGTTCTGAAGCACAGACCAGAGACACTATTTATGTGAGGACTCCATCTGCCTTTTCATTAAGTTGCATAAGAATATAATGCTTAAAACATGCCCAGCAAGTCTGATGGACTGTATGCAGAAAACCATTTGTCTCCTAAGGTACTTTTTCTATTTCAAGACTGGCTCACCAGGATAAGAGTGAGGTGCTAAATATCCTGTTATCTTCCATCTATTCAAACAGTAATTTCTGAGTGTCTAGTTTGTATCTTGTAACTCTTCTGAAGATATAACACTGAGCAAAAAAGACAAAGGCCTGTCCCCCCACCCCCACATGGAACATGTATTCTAATGGGGAAGAATGCAATATATAAATATATATTCCGGTAGCTCGTACAATAAGGAAGAATAAAGCTGGGTAAGAGGTGCATGTGTGTGCATTAAGTCACTTCAGTTGTATCCAATTCTTTTCGACTCTATGGGCTGTAACTCACCGGGCTCTTCTGTCCATGGTGTTCTCCAGGCAAGAATACTGGACTGGGTTGCTGTGCCCTCCTCCAGGGGATCTTCCCAACCCAGGGATCAAACCTGCATCTCTTATGTCTCCTGCATTGGCAGCCAGGTTCTTTACCACTAGCTCCACCTGGGAAATCGAGGAGATAGAGTTTTAAATACCTTTTCGGGGAGGACTCTCTATATGGTGACATTTGAATAGAGACCTGAAGAAGGTGAGTGATTACATTGAGGAAGAGCATTTCAGGCAGAAGAAATAACAAGTGCAGAGGTCTGAGGGATGATGTGATTGGTGTATTTGAGGAAGAGGGACGTTATAGAAGATGAAATCCAAGACGTAGAAGGGAGTCACATCGTGTCGTATTTTGAGGCTGTGGTAGGATTTTTCTTGGTGATGACTGATGTTTTGAAGGAAGAAGTGTTAGCAATGGGAGTGCCTGCCTCAGGGAGGGGCACAGACTGTCTTAAGTTTTGGAAAAAGCATTCCTGCTCCTGTGTAGAAAATAGAGATGTGGGCAGAAGGGGAAACAGAGAGACCAGTTCAGATACTGTTGCAGTGATCCAGGTGAGATAGAACAGGTATAATATATAGGTAGATACAATGGTAGTTCAGAGCAGAGTAGTAAAGGGTAGTTAAGAAATGGTCACAAGTTCTCTTCTCTGCAAGCAGCAGAGGAGAGCAAGAAAGATACCTACTTCTCCTTCAGCTGCTGCTGCTACTGCTGCTGCTAAGTCGCTTCAGCCGTGTCCGACTCTGTGCGACCCCATGGATGGCAGCCCACCAGCCTCCGCCGTCCCTGGGATTCTCCAGGTACAGAAACATGGAGGGGGAGTAGCCACCACATCAGAGGGCTGAAATAATGGGCAGCCATAGTGTCAGAGCAAGAATATGGAAACTCACAATGGAAAATGTTGAGAGGGTGTAGGGGAGTGGGGGACTTAGGCTCTGGGGGATTTACAGAGCCAGTGGTGGGTGAGAGTCTGGTGATGAACAATCCCCTGGCAGTCTTGGACCTTTTGTGGTGATGACTGTGTGTCAAAGACAAGAATCTCGTTTGAGGCCATGTAGTTAAACAAGTAACAACTCTTAGGCTGGAATGGCCAGCCTCTAGGGTCTATTTGTTGAAATTCATTCCAGGCACTCTAATTCAGCTGCAGTACATTTATAGGAATGGAGGAGGCAGGCAATGAGAACCAGCTGGCCAGGTCTGTCAACATTTCTGTCTGGTAAAGCCGTGTTCTTCCCACCCCTTTACCATACATTATGCTCCAGGGATGAGAGATGTGATGGAAGATGCAGAAAGGCAATTGGGAAATTGCTAGTTTCCAGATGTATGGCCCTAGGGCAGATTTTCTAATGTGAAATTACCATTCTCCCGCTGCCCCCAACCCCCACTGCATTGGATACAAAATCTTGTTCTTCGCTGCCCCCAACCCCCGCTGCATTGGATACAAAATCTTGTTCTTAAGCATGATGTTTAAAATAGATACTGAAGAATTGAAAAAAAATTCTGAAAAAATATATGTGGTACTTACCACAATGGTTCATGCATATATTGATAGTTATTACAATGGTACTGCTTGTATTAAATAAATAGGTTTTATGTGTAGGCCTAAGTTATTTTTTAAAGAGAGCAAGACCGTGTGGTATTTTAAGATTTATTCAGGGATGTTTTCATAATCATCCTTGTAAACAAAACAAATATGAAAATAGAGCTTAGCTTTCTCTTTGGAGTTTGAATTGTTGCTTTGTATTGCCTGCCTGAAAATGGATACTAGGTGAACCTGGCTGTTACTAGGAAATACGATCTGTGTCAGGAGGTTGACCTGCAAAGCAACATGTGCAAAGTTTTTTTTTGTTTGTTTTTGTTTTTGCCCTAAGGGAAAGGGCGAGCACTGGCACCTTTTTACCTGTGCGGATTATGTAGCTTTCGTTATGATTGATAGGTTGGCTTCTCTTCCAGAAACGCTCCTGGTATGTGTTTTATGTTCTGACAGAGCCGTGGCTTTGCCGTTCAGCACGTCATCCCCGTGAAGACGTGGGCAGGCTTTTGTGCACTGCCTCTTGTAGCCTGGGACGCATATTTCAACACACTTCAACACACCATCCAGAATTGGCTAGAACATGCCTGTCACTCCCAGCTGACTCTGATGACGCTCTTGTCAACGTAGGTTTACATCAACATGATTCTTTACTGGAAAAAGCTCATTTGGATTATACAGGGTGGCCCATTTAAAAGAGGCACAGCATCAGTTTGAGGAGAGCTGAATGTTAAGGGAAGCACCATAAAAAATACACTGTCAATTAAATGCTCCACAGAGCACAGAATTATAGTCAGCATCACTCAAGAAGATTTTCCCTTCAGAAATTGTGTGTTACTCCAAGTTTTAGAGAGTGCTTTATCCTGCAAAGAGAACTCTTCCATTCTAGACTTTCCTTCTCAGCATGCAGAATTTCTAGCCTCTTCTTTCCCTATTTACATAATCCTAACTTGAAAGTATGAGATACAATAGGATGTGACAGCATTGACTTCTTTACCTGCCCCAAATTCAGTTTGCCGATTCAGTGGATAAATAGATTTTACTCCTAGTATAAAACCTTTTGGCATATGTCCATCTTGTTTTTTGACTCATCTTCAGTATCCTATGAATGTTTGGGATAGGCATATTACTCAGATGCATGGGTCTATAGACAGGAAATCCCAGCAGTCAAAAATAAAAGCTGTTACCATAGCTATACAGAAAAAACACAAAGCTGTCTTTGCTGTGCAAAAGAAAAATTCAATATCAGTGGCACATGACCTGTGATTACTATTATTATGACCCTACACAACTCACCCTTCATTTTCGTATTCTCAGTCATTACAATAATGGATACACCTGAATGGGTTTGCAATTTTACCCCTTTTCTCAAGACAACCAGCAGGATTTTCAATGACACATGCTTTGATCTGTCTGCTTTTAAATCTTTTAAGCAGGGCAGCTCTAGGCAGCTTCCTCTCAGAAGATTCTACAATCCTAATACACCTTGTCATGAGTTCTATATTTATGCTTGTTTAGACACATCAAAGTCAGGCTTTTTACCGGGAGCCACCTAGAAAGTTAAGGCTATCAGCTTCTTCTTGTAGCCAGGCAGTTACTGTCAGGCCTAGTAATAATGAAGATTGACCTTGTAAAGTGACCAAACGTTGTGGGCCGCAATATGGGGATACTAGAAAGCGTTTTGCTGTGTTGTTTCTTCTGCTATATTTTGGCTAGAATTAATATTATGGTCACAGTTAATTGCAAAGTGTTCTCTTGGATCTGTATATAGTACAGAGGGAAGAAAAGATGTAGAAATGAGAGTCTTCCCCTGTGAATTAACATACAAAACCTATGCTTAATGCAGCAGAGAGGCAACACTTTAGAGATGTGTTGACATGCCAGTGAGATTGGTGGGAATTTGAATAGGTATACAAGAGAATCACAGAAGAAAAAAATTGACAGTGCTTTTTCAAAACATCGTCCATGAGAGAGAAACTGTTGGTTAATAGACTGACATTGAACATTCAGAATACGTTAATTATCTTACTAATAGCCATTTCTATCTATCTATCTGTCTAATGTATCTATCTAGTCTGTCACCTGTTTATCTATATCTTTCTTCTGGTTCCGTGTTCACCAAGAAGTCTTCTGATTATAGTCTTTGCTGTCCTATAGGACTTTCTACTGAAAAGGAAAGTCCTGGGTCAGATGGTCTAAGCATTATAATCAGCCCCATGATCGCAGTGCTCATTGAAAAGAAGTTAATTGGCATTTGGGTTCTGTTCAGCAGTTTCATGAGCTTGTGTAATATGGGTTTGCTTCTGAGAGAAGAGGTTGTTCTCATGTGCTGGTTTCAGAATCTACATAACTCAGTGCCAGATTCTAATCTTAGTAGTTTCTCCAAGGTATTGCCTATCTCCAGGGCCTTTGAGAAGAAAACCTGCCAATCTTCTCAGGCGAAGCTTTTCCTCACTGCCATGCCCTGAACATTTTCACTGGAAACCTCTAAACACACATTTTAAAGCTGTAATCATAGTAAGAATAAGGAAAAGGTGCATGGTTTCCTTAATCTCATACCTCAATGGCAGCTGATTAGTGAGACTGTTGTGACTTATCCTTTGAAATTCATTTTCTGATACGTCTAACAGCACAGGGTTAGTTGGTTATCTTTTTGTTTTTATGATTATATAGCATCTTAAAAGACTTGGTCAGCTGTTTTAGAAAACATGAGAACTCAGGTGACAACATTTCCTCATTTTTTCTTTCTCTCACCCCTTTTCTGAGCCTTTGATTAGAAACATCAAGACAGCAGGACTAGATGTATAGTGACCAGGGAAACTGCCCGCTTAAAGGAATTCCTAGTGCTCTTGATTTCTTGCCCTAAGAAACCCTGTTGCCTTAGCTACTTCTCTTACAAGAGAAAGAAAGGAAAACTATAGGCATAAAGAGTTCAGAAAGGAGAATGTTGAGTATTTTTCCAATTGGTCCTGATCTCAGTGACTAAAATTAGGATTTTAAAGTCATAAACATAATGTATGTTTATGGTAAAAATCTCTATAAAAGGTAACAGTGTCTGAGTCCCTTTCTGCCCTTTCTTAGGCCTCTCAGCTTTACATTGCCCTTACCAGAGTAAGTACTCTTCACTTTGTCTGGTGTAACCTCTTAGAAATATTTTAATTGTATTCAAGTAAATTTAATAAAAATATGAATGACACTTATTGAGTAATTTCCATGTATTAAGCAGAATGCTTTTCAGGATTGCTTCATTTAATTCTCACTACAAACATTAAAATGTATCTGTGAGATATATTTCTAGCAAGTGAAATCATTGGTCCAAAGATGCATTATTTTATTATTATTATTGGCCACATGGCAGATGGGATCTTAGCCCTGACGAGGGATTGAACCTATCCCCCTGCAGTGAAAACACAGAATCATAACCACTGGACTGCCAGGGAAATATTATATTGGAAAATTTGCCTCTAGAATTGTTTCATCATCTTATACACTCATAAGCAGCATGCCAGAGGACCTATTAATTTCTCATTATCACTCTTACCGTCACTGGATATGATCCATTTTCATTTTCATCACTATTATGGATAAAATATAATATCATTTATTATTTACTATTCTGTTTCCTGAATGAGTTTAACATCGGTTCATTGTTTATTTGCTATTTCTTAGTCCAGTGGCTGTAAATGTATTTCATCATTTAAAAAATTGGAATATAGCCATTTATTAATTTATTTGTAATAGCTAAGTACATTTAGGAAAGTAACTCTTACAACTGTTTTGAATATTTTTCTCAGTCTGGCGTTTTACTTTATACTTTTTAAAACTCATATAAATATTCTAATTTTTTATTGTGGTTAAAAGCACATGTATTGTGCTTAATCACTCAGTCGTGTCTGACTCTTGCGACCCCATAGACTGTAGCCTGCCAGGCTCCTCTGTCAATGGGATTCTCCAGACAAGAATGCTGGAGTGGGTTGGCATTTCCTTCTCCAAAAAAAAAAAAGGACATAATTATACATAATTATCTTTTTACGCACTTTTAAGTAGTGTTAAACATATTCACATGGCTATGGAACAGACCTCTAGAAATATTCTGTCTTGTAAAACTGAAGCTTATTAAACAATAACTACCCTTTCTTCCTACAAACCTTTGGTAGTCACCATTCTACTTTCTATGAATTGGACATTAGATGTCTCTTAAAGTGGAATCGCACAATACTTGTCTTTTTGTCACTGGCTTATTCCCCTGAGCATAATGTCTTCAAAGTTCACTGGTGATGTAGCCTGTGACAGAATTTCCTCCCTTTCTAAGGCTGAATAATATTTCATTGTATGTAGATACCACATTTTGCTTATTATCTGTTTGACTGGTGGTGGATATTTGGGTTGCCTCCATCTGTTGGTTATTGTAAATAGTGCAGCTATGAAAAAACTTGATTCAGTTTTTTTGGGTATATATCCAGAAGTACGATTGCTAGGTCATGTGGGAGTTCTATTCTTAATTTGTTGAAGATTCTTCATACTGTTTTCCATAGCATTTGCACCATTTCACAGTCCTACCAACAGTGCGGAAGACTTTCAATTTTTCCACATCTGCCTCAATACCTATTTTCTGCTTTTTTATGTCACCATCCTAATGGGCATGAAATTATATCTCATTATGGTTTTATTACATGTCTCTCAGGATTAATAATATTGTGCATCTTTTCATATGCTTGTTCTATTTTTTTCATCTTTGATGAAAAGGCTATTCATTTGCCCAATTTTTAATCAGGTTACTTGATTTTTTTTTGCCTTAATGATTTTTTTTTTAAATACAGCAAGGCTTAACAAACTTTCCTCCATGTGCTGCTTTTGTAACATGTTTAAGGAATGTGCTGCTGCTGCTGCTGCTGCTAAGTCGCTTCAGCCGTGTCCGACTCTGTGCGACCCCATAGACAGCAGCCCACCAGGCTCCCCCGTCCCTGGGATTCTCCAGGCAAGGACACTGGAGTGGGTTGCCATTTCCTTCTCCGATGCATGAAAGTGAAAAATGAAAGTGAAGTCGCTCAGTCGTGTCTGACTCTTCGCAACCCCATGGACTGTAGCCTACCAGGCTCCTCCGTCCATGGGATTTTCCAGGCAAGAGTACTGGAGTGGGTTGCCATTGCCTTCATCGAAGGAATGTGCTACTCCATGTTAAAATCATCACATTGTTTTTCATTTATCCTAGTTCTTTTGAAATTTCTCTTTTTATATTTAATTTTTGATACATCCGTCATCTGTTTGGATATGAGGGTTAAGGAAAGGGTCCAGCTATTTTGAACCACTTCCCCAACCCCAACTTATAAAATAATCACTGATCACATATTAACTTGTAAGATTTGGATATTTTAAGCAGGCTTTTGTATTGAGCGCCACTTTGGCCACACCTACCACTGTAATGATTGTACTAAGTGCAGTGATATCTTGCTGAATTTTGTTTACACTTCTCTGAATGGCAAATGTTAGCTATTTTAATATAGGTTAAATGTTTGAAAGATGGGCTTAAAAACACTTTATTATTCCCTTTCTTGAGCCCTGTTCACTTTCAAAATAAATATTAACTTTTTTTCCCAATAACCTTCTGTTTGGGCTGAGTAAACAAGGAGATATATTTTCAGTAATATGAGAGGCCAGCATGAAAGGATGACTTTTACATTGTAGAATGATTTTTGTTTCAAATGTGAAATAATGAGAGAGTTGCTACAAAAAGTAAGAGAGATGTTTATTTCAGGACATCTATCTAAATGTACTTGGGGTAAATGTAGGATCCTGACAACTCCAACCTTGTGATTACTTGAAATCATACTTACCATCTTATGGTACAGATAAAGGAATAGGATCGGGGAATCAGGTTGTTCAAGGCCTGGCTTTATTATAACTTAGCTGTAAGATTGAATATGTTGCCTTATTCTTCTAAGCATTGATTTTCTAATTTGCTAAATAGGGATACATAAAGGAAATGGCAACCCAGTCCAGTGTTCTTGCCTGGAGAATCCCAGGGACGGGGGAGCCTGGTGGGCTGCCATCTACGGGGTCGCTCAGAGTTGGACACAACTGAAGTGACTTAGCAGCAGCAGCAGCAAGCATGAAAATTTGAAAAGGCTGTTTAAGCAATTAAGCATGATAATTTGTAGGATTTGTACTTTATACAACATGATATGCTAAAAAGATGATGATGATAATTGTTATCAGTAACAACAGTAATTATGGTGAGAGGAGATCCTGCTGGTGTAAAACACATTCTTTGAAGCAGTCCATTCCTAACAGGGTATGTACTCCTGAGACAATAGGGCTAGGCTCCTAATCGCTACATTATATAAAGATTATGTTTATGGATTCATTTGAAGCATTAAAACCCAAAAGGTTTCAGTGAACTATTAAACTTAGATGGCATACTGTTAGAAAAATTTCCCTACTTAGCCAACTTTTTCTTCTTCTGGTTTCCTCTGTATTATATTTACTATGGAGTTTTATTAACTGCTTGAAGAATGTAATTTCAGGTTGCTTGAAAGGGAAGAAACTGGGTGTGTAAAGATAGTTATTTTTGTGGGGGTGGGGAGTGATTAGTCACTTTTGTGTTGTTGCTTCCATCTGTAAATTAAAATAATTTTTCTCCTGTGACTTGAAAAGAGGAAATCAGGTTCTGTGAAGTGAAAATATATGAAATTTAAAACTAACATCCAACAGAAATGTCTCAAGACAGCTTTGCAGTCAGAGCTAGGTGTTCTCCTTCAGTGAACTGTATTAGTGTGAAACACTGAATTGGTCATAGTACAAGTAGAATTATTAAGAGCTCATGTTATTAGGCACACCCATTGAAATTTTTTCTGTATTTAAATCACGACTGTTGGAGTTTCTTTATGGTGAACTCATTGCATGGATAAAGGGTTAAAAGGAAAAAGAAAAAGATAATGTCCGCCGTTCAGAGACATAGAGGAAAAGGGGCCTTGGGAGGTCATCTTGGGTTTTGAGATCATAACACGGTGTCCAGAGAGGTACAGAAAAATGCCTGAGGGCACACATTGGGGGAATGTGAGCTCTAGAACACAGATTAGTTGATGCTCTATGCTGTTCTTTTTAGTCTGACCCCAAAGCCTTGGGGAATGAGGATGGAAGGGAAGTGGGAAGAAGTAATCATTAATTCATTATTCCTACTCAGTGGCCACTTGTTTTATCTTTTCCATAACTCTTGTTTAATTTTTCGCATTTTGACCCTGAGTTGGAGGCAAGCACTGCATTCCTGACTTCGCCTTGCGCTGGTGCCCTGGGTGCTGGAAGCGATTATGTAGAAATGTGTTCACAGAGCAGTTCACTGTCCACCCAGGGACCTTTATTGTCCCCCCCGCCACTGGCTAGCTGTGTGACCTCGGACAAATGGCTTAAATTCACTCAGGCTCCATTTCCTCAAAGGTAAAACGAGTGTGTGGGTAGTTTGTCTCTAAAGTCCTCTTCTGTGCAAAATGCTGCACTCATCCTTCCTCACCTGGATGATTCCATAGGTTGCTGAAGCGGCAGGCAGGCGTCACTTGGGTCTTTGCTACTGATGGCATATTTCCCTGAGGCTTGAAGGAGAGGAAATCCCACATTTAATTCCACCATCGTGTTTCTGTTTTCATCCAGGCGTCTCTGTCTCATGGATTCCATTGCCTCAAGTGAAATCTTTCATTTAAATGATTGATGAAGGGAAAGGAGGAGAGGAAGGGATAAATTAGGAATATGGGATTAACCTATACACACTACTGTATATAAAATTGATAACAAGAATTTGCTATATATCATAGAAAACTGTATTTAATATCTTATAATAACCTATAATAGAAAACATTGGAAGTATATATATTTATATATAAAAATCACTTGTCTGTACGTCTGATACTTACACAATACTGTAAATCAACTATAATTCATTTTTTAAAAAGGGATACTTGAGTGATGGTTACAGGGAGGAAAACTTCTTCCATCTAAGTTCTACATGACTGTTCCACTATTTATTATTTTTGTACAAGTTATAAATAGGTCAGGAATTTAAGTTTTTGAGAATTGCCTATTGTTGCAAAGTATACTGAAGACAGTGCTTATAAAATAATTCCACATCCTTTTCTCCCCCCACTTGTTTCTATTTTAGAGTAAAAACATCAGTAGGAAAAATAAATGGATTACTATTCCAGTAAATACACAGGAGTGGATTATTAGGTCATTATTAAAAATAGTTTAAATATGTGAGCACTTTATAAAACAAAAGATAAGTGATAGAAGGTTGCTATTCATTTGGAAGGTGCAGACTGCTAATAATTTTCTGTACTTAAAAAAATATAGGCAACAGATATTAACGTACTAAATGATTTATGAATTAATTCATTATTAAATTTCAGAACACCAGCAGTAATGTAGTATTACCCACTTTTATAAATAACTCATGTAGAACATTTCTGTAGAGGTCGCTAATTCTTATTCTCAAGGGTATGTAAAAAGGAAATATTTATAATTCACTTGTATGGGGCCAGAATAATTAGGATTCAGACTTTCAGTCTCTAATCAGACATTTTGTGCTTTATTAAATTAGTATTTGAATATAGTAAAGCAAGATTTAAATTGAAATTTAAAATAGTGTTTAAGTTATTTCATATTTTTATATATTAGTCCATATACTTCTATAACATTTTATATTCCTACCCTGTATTCAACTGTTTTTAAAACCTTGGACATTGAACTGTTCTGAATGATCCTAAAATAAGTATCTTTAAAGATTAGTCCTGAATTGTTGCTTTAGGATGGATTCTCAGAAAAGTGATGCATAGAGTTAAAGAAGCTTTTAAAAAACATGTGAACTGCTTTTCAGAAACTGTTATTAGGGTGCTAGTAGTATTAGTATATAACACTGCCATATCCTTGCATTATTCCAAGTTTTTACTATTCTACCGTTAATAAAGATTTGCTCAATTAGTAGGATGAAGAGTAATATCTGTTTCAATTGGCTAATATTGAGGCTAAATTTTTTTGTATACGCATAGAAATTATTTATTCTTTATGAATTGCATATTCGTGTTATTTGTCTATCAGGACATTAGCCATTTCTTTTTCTATCTTGGTTTTCACAGAAACATTTTTCTCGGTTTGTTATTTGCCACTTAATTATTTACTTTGACTTTTGATGTGAAGGAATTTTTTTTTTTCCCAAACTGTGTCCAGAGCAGTTATTTTTCTTTTGAAAATGTTTATTTCCTACTTTCATTCATAGAAAAAGCTTTCTTCAACCTCAAATTAGATTAGAACTCACTTTTCTGGTTTTTTACCACTCTTTGTTTTTAATCACTCTTCAAATAATTAAAGAAGATATTTAGTTTAAAGTCTGTGTAAAATTAGACCATTCTGATAAAAATTGAAAAGGGTATGAGATTTTTTAAAAGGAGAAATCTTTATCCAGTATTCATTTATTACACTGTTATCATCAAAGTCAGGAATTTAAATACATACCTAAAGGCATTTTGTAAAATATTAGAAACTGTTCAAAAGCAAGAGTAATCATAAAATAACATCTTAGCGTTTTATTTTTTTTTTCACTTTTTATTCAGTGCTTTTTAATTTATTTATTTATTTATTTTTTTTATAGTTTTTTTTTTATTATTATTATTTTTTTTCCAGTGGGTTTGTCATACATTGATATGAATCAGCCATGGATTTACATGTATTCCCAATCCCGATCCCCCCTCCCACCTCCCTCTCCACCCGATTCCTCTGGGTCTTCCCAGTGTACCAGGCCCGAGCACTTGTCTCATGCATCCCACCTGGGCTGGTGATCTGTTTCACCATAGATAGTATACATGCTGTTCTTTTGAAACATCCCACCCTCACCTTCTCCCACAGAGTTCAAAAGTCTGTTCTGTATTTCTGTGTCTCTTTTTCTGTTTTGCATATAGGGTTATCATTACCATCTTTCTAAATTCCATATATATGTGTTAGTATGCTGTAATGTTCTTTATCTTTCTGGCTTACTTCACTCTGTATAATGGGCTCCAGCTTCATCCATCTCATTAGGACTGGTTCAAATGAATTCTTTTTAATGGCTGAGTAATATTCCATGGTGTATATGTACCACAGCTTCCTTATCCATTCATCTGCTGATGGGCATCTAGGTTGCTTCCATGTCCTGGCTATTATAAACAGTGCTGCGATGAACATTGGGGTGCACGTGTCTCTTTCAGATCTGGTTTCCTCAGTGTGTATGCCCAGAAGTGGGATTGCTGGGTCATAAGGCAGTTCTATTTCCAGTTTTTTAAGAAATCTCCACACTGTTTTCCATAGCGGCTGTACTAGTTTGCATTCCCACCAACAGTGTAAGAGGGTTCCCTTTTCTCCACACCCTCTCCAGCATTTATTGCTTGTAGACTTTTGGATAGCAGCCATCCTGACTGGCGTGTAATGGTACCTCATTGTGGTTTTGATTTGCATTTCTCTAATAATGAGTGATGTTGAGCATCTTTTCATGTGTTTGTTAGCCATCTGTATGTCTTCTTTGGAGAAATGTCTGTTTAGTTCTTTGGCCCATTTTTTGATTGGGTCATTTATTTTTCTGGAATTGAGCTGCAGGAGTTGCTTGTATATTTTTGAGATTAATCCTTTGTCTGTTTCTTCATTTGCTATTATTTTCTCCCAATCTGAGGGCTGTCTTTTCACCTTACTTATAGTTTCCTTTGTAGTGCGAAAGCTTTTAAGTTTCATTAGGTCCCATTTGTTTATTTTTGCTTTTATTTCCAATATTCTGGGAGGTGGGTCATAGAGGATCTTGCTGTGATTTATGTCGGAGAGTGTTTTGCCTATGTTCTCCTCTAGGAGTTTTATAGTTTCTGGTCTTACATTTAGATCTTTAATCCATTTTGAGTTTATTTTTGTGTATGGTGTTAGAAAGTGTTCTAGTTTCATTCTTTTACAAGTGGTTGACCAGTTTTCCCAGCACCACTTGTTAAAGAGGTTGTCTTTTTTCCATTGTATATCCTTGCCTCCTTTGTCAAACATAAGGTGTCCATAGGTTCGTGGATTTATCTCTGGGCTTTCTATTCTGTTCCATTGATCTATATTTCTGTCTTTGTGCCAGTACCATACTGTCTTGATGACTGTGGCTTTGTAGTAGAGTCTGAAGTCAGGCAGGTTGATTCCTCCAGTTCCATTCTTCTTTCTCAAGATTACTTTGGCTATTCGAGGTTTTTTGTATTTCCATACAAATTGTGAAATTATTTGTTCTAGTTCTGTGAAAAATACCGTTGGTAGCTTGATAGGGATTGCATTGAATCTATAGACTGCTTTGGGTAGAATAGCCATTTTGACAATATTGATTCTTCCAATCCATGAACACGGTATGTTTCTCCATCTGTTTGTGTCCTCTTTGATTTCTTTCATCAGTGTTTTATAGTTTTCTATGTATAGGTCTTTTGTTTCTTTAGGTAGATATACTCCTAAGTATTTTATTCTTTTTGTTGCAATGGTGAATGGTATTGTTTCCTTAATTTCTCTTTCTGTTTTTTCATTGTTAGTATATAGGAATGCAAGGGATTTCTGTGTGTTAATTTTATATCCTGCAACTTTACTATATTCATTGATTAGCTCTAGTAATTTTCTAGAGTCTTTAGGGTTTTCTATATAGAGGATCATGTCATCTGCAAACAGTGAGAGTTTTACTTCTTCTTTTCCTATCTGGATTCCTTTTACTTCTTTTTCTGCTCTGATTGCTGTGGCCAGAACTTCCAACACTATGTTGAATAGTAGTGGTGAGAGTGGGCACCCTTGTCTTGTTCCTGATTTCAGGGGAAATGCCTTCAATTTTTCACCATTGAGGGTGATGCTTGCTGTGGATTTGTCATATATAGCTTTTATTATGTTGAGGTATGTTCCTTCTATTCCTGCTTTTTGGAGAGTTTTAATCATAAATGAGTGTTGAATTTTGTCAAAGGCTTTCTCTGCATCTATTGAGATAATCATATGGTTTTTATCTTTCAATTTGTTAATGTGGTGTATTACATTGATTGATTTACGGATATTAAAGAATCCTTGCATTCCTGGGATAAAGCCCACTTGGTCATGGTGTATGATTTTTTTAATATGTTGTTGGATTCTGTTTGCTAGAATTTTGTTAAGGATTTTTGCATCTATATTCATCAGTGATATTGGCCTGTAGTTTTCTTTTTTTGTGGCATCTTTGTCTGGTTTTGGAATTAGGGTGATGGTGGCCTCATACAATGAGTTTGGAAGCTTACCTTCATCTGCAATTTTCTGGAAGAGTTTGAGTAAGATAGGTGTTAGCTCTTCTCTAAATTTTTGGTAGAATTCAGCTGTGAAGCCATCTGGTCCCGGGCTTTTGTTTGCTGGCAGATTTTTGATTACAGTTTCGATTTCCTTGCTTGTGATGGGTCTGTTAAGATCTTCTATTTCTTCCTGGTTCAGTTTTGGAAAGTTATACTTTTCTAAGAATTTGTCCATTTCATCCAAGTTGTCCATTTTATTGGCATAGAGCTGCTGGTAGTAGTCTCTTATGATCCTTTGTATTTCAGTGTTGTCTGTTGTGATCTCTCCATTTTCATTTCTAATTTTGTTGATTTGGTTCTTCTCCCTTTGTTTCTTAATGAGTCTTGCTAATGGTTTGTCAATTTTGTTTATTTTTTCAAAAAACCAGCTTTTAGCTTTGTTGATTTTTGCTATGGTCTCTTTAGTTTCTTTTGCATTTATTTCTGCCCTGATTTTTAAGATTTCTTTCCTTCTGCTAACTCTGGGGTTCTTCATTTCTTCCTTCTCTAATTGCTTTAGGTGTAGAGTTAGGTTATTTATTTGGTTTTTTTCTTGTTTCTTGATGTAAGCCTGTAATGCTATGAACCTTCCCCTTAGCACTGCTTTTACAGTGTCCCATAGGTTTTGGGTTGTTGTGTTTTCATTTTCATTCATTTCTATACATATTTTGATTTCTTTTTTGATTTCTTCTATGATTTGTTGGTTATTCAGAAGCGTGTTATTTAGCCTCCATATGTTTGAAGTTTTAACAATTTTTTTCCTGTAATTGAGATCTAATCTTACTGCACTGTGGTCAGAAAAGATGACTGGAATGATTTCAATTTTTTTGAATTTTCCAAGACCAGATTTATGGCCCAGGATGTGATCTATTCTGGAGAATGTTCCGTGTGCACTTGAGAAAAAGGTGAAGTTGATTGTTTTGGGGTGAAATGTCCTATAGATATCAATTAGGTCTAGCTGGTCCATTGTGTCATTTAAGGTTTGTGTTTCCTTGTTAATTTTCTGTTTAGTTGATCTATCCATAGTTGTGAGTGGGGTATTAAAGTCTCCCACTATTATTGTGTTACTATTAATTTCCTCTTTCATACTCGTTAGTGTTTGCCGCACATATTGTGGTGCTCCTATGTTGGGTGCATATATATTTATAATTGTTATATCTTCTTCTTTGATTGATCCTTTGATCATTATGTAGTGTCCTTCTTTGTCTCTTTTCACATCCTTTATTTGAACGTCTATTTTATCTGATATGAGTATTGCGGCTCCTGCTTTCTTTTGGTCTCCGTTTGCATGAAATATTTTTTTCCAGCCCTTCACTTTTAGTCTGTATGTGTCTCTTGTTTTGAGGTGGGTCTCTTGTAGACAGCATATATGGGGGTCTTGTTTTTGTATCCATTCAGCCAATCTTTGTCTTTTGGTCGGGGCATTCAACCCATTTACATTTAGGGTAATTATTGATAGGTGTGGTCCCGTTGCCATTTACTTTGTTGTTTTGGGTTCACGTTTATACAACCTTTCTGCATTTCCTGTCTAGAGAAGATCCTTTAGCATTTGTTGAAGAGCTGGTTTGGTGGTGCTGAATTCTCTCAGCTTTTGCTTATCTGTAAAGCTTTTGAGTTCTCCTTCATATCTAAATGAGATCCTTGCTGGATACAGTAATCTAGGTTGTAGGTTATTCTCTTTCATTACTTTCAGTACGTCCTGCCATTCCCTTCTGGCCTGGAGGATTTCTATTGATAGATCAGCTGTTATCCTTATGGGAATCCCTTTGTGTGTTATTTGTTGTTTTTCCCTTGCTGCTTTTAATATTTGTTCTTTGTGTTTGATCTTTGTTAATTTGATTAATATGTGTCTTGGGGTGTTTCACCTTGGGTTTATCCTGTTTGGGACTCTCTGGGTTTCTTGGACTTGGGTGGCTATTTCCTTCCCCATTTTAGGGAAGTTTTCAGCTATTATCTCCTCGAGTATTTTCTCATGGCCTTTCTTTTTGTCTTCTTCTTCTGGAACTCCTATGATTCGAATGTTGGGGCGTTTCACAGTGTCCCAGAGGTCCCTGAGGTTGTCCTCATTTCTTTTGATCCTTTTTTCTTTTTTCCTCTCTGCTTCATTTATTTCCACCATTTTATCTTCTACCTCACTTATCCTATCTTCTGCCTCCGTTATTCTACTCTTGGTTCCCTCCAAAGTGTTTTTGATCTCATTCATTGCATTATTCATTTTTAATTGACTCTTTTTTATTTCTTCTAGGTCTTTATTAAACAGTTCTTGAATCTTTTCAATCTTTGTTTCCAGGCTATTTATCTGTAACTCCATTTTGTTTCCAAGATTTTGGATCATTTTTATTATCATTATTCTAAATTCTTTTTCAGGTAGATTCCCTATCTCCTCCTCTTTTGTTTGACTTGGTGGGCATTTTTCATGTTCCTTTACCTGTTGGGTATTTCTTTGCCTTTTCATCTTGTTTAGATTGCTGTATCTGGAGTGGGCTTTCTGTATTCTGGAGGTCTGTGGTTCCTTTTTGTTGTGGAGGATTAACCCAGTGGGTGGGGTTAGACGATTGGCTTGTCAAGATTTCCTGGTTAGGGAAGCGTGCGTCAGTGTTCTGGTGCGTGGAACTTGATTTCTTCTCTTTGGAGAGCAATGGAGTGCCCAGTAATGAGTTTTGAGATGGGTCTATGTGTTAGGTGTAACCTTGGGCAGCCTGTATGTTGATGTTCAGGGCTATGTTCCTGCGTTGCTGGAGAATTTGCGTGGTATGTCTTGCTCTAAAACTTATTGGCTCTTGGGTGGTGGTTGGTTTCAGTGTAGGTATGAAGGCTTTTGGACAGTCACTTATTACTTAAAGTTCCATGTAGTCAGGAGTTTTCTGGTGTTCTCAGGTTTTGGGCTTAAGTCTCCTGCCTCTGGATTTCAGTTTTATTCTTCCTGTAGTCTCAGGACTTCTCCAACTATACAGCCCTGATAAGAAAACTTCTAGGTTAATGGCTAAAAGATTCTCCCCCGTTAGGGACACCCAGAGAGGTTCACAGAGTTACATGAAGAAGAGGAGAGGGAGGAGGGAGATAGAGATGAGCAGGAGGAGAAAAAGGGGGACTCAAGAGGAGAGAGACAGATCTACGCAGCTGTCTGTTCCCAGAGTGTTCTCCGTAGCCCAGTCACCTACAAAGATTCACAGAATTGGATTGGGACGAGAAGGGGAAAGGAGGAAATAGAGGTGTTCTGAGGTAGAAAACAGAGAGTCAAGATTGGGAGAGAATAATCTTCGTTTTAAAAATAGGGCTTCTCTTTTTTTTTTTTTTGTAAGGTTATAGTGTATTGAAAATGAAAATTAAGGAGTAGTAGAGGAGTACTAGAGGACTTTAAAAGAAATAAGAGAAAAAGAAAAATAGAAAATAGAAGAGAAAAAGGAAAGAAAAAAAAAAGAAGAAAAAAGAAAGAGAAAGAAAAAAAAAAAAAGAAAGAAAGAAAAAAAAATTTTTTTTCCCCCTAATTAAAAAATCGTAAAAGTCTATGGAAATGAAAGTTAAGGAGTAATGGGGGAGTAATAGGGGATTTTAAAGGAAAATAAAAGAGAAAAAATAAAAAAGAAAAAAAAGAAAAAAAAAAGAGAAAAAAGTAAAATTATATCTAGGAGTTTCTCTGGAGCTGTTGCGGTCAGTGTGGGTTCGGCTCAGTTTCAGATAGCTCCTCGTTCCAGCTTACGCTTCTTGATATCTACAGGCCCTTTCCGGTGTAGTCAATGTTTCCTAGAGGGATTTTAATCTGTTGCACCAGTCCCTTCTGAAGCGGTTCCCTTTGTTTATTTGGTTTCTGTTTACCGGTCTCTTCAGAGCCTCATTTCCGCCCTGACACAGGCGGGCGGAGGTGGACTCTTACTCAGGTAGCTAGTTCCGTCGCGCTGCCGAGAGGGGCTGGCGCTATGGGGACGGGGTTGCGCCGCGGGGTCGGGCTGGCGCTGCCGGGAGGGGCTGACGCTGCTTTCTCCGTCTGCGCTGCTCAGGCTCCCGGCTGTTCTATATGGAGCGCGCCCCGCGCTGCGCGAGGTTCCAGCCCTCGGGTGTTCCACAAAAGCGCGGAAGGAAAAGCTGCGCCTGCTCTCTGTGCCTTCCCCGTCAGAGCGGTCCAGGCAGCCAGGGGCTTGATGGGCGCACTATCCCCAGGTGTGGCGCACTCACTCCCTTCCGCGGACCCAGTCTCAGTTTCCGCTGGCGCCAGTCGGGTGCGCGCGCCTTCCGCCCTCCGCGTCCCCAGCCCCAGTCCCCGCCCGCGCCGGTCGGGTGCCTGCGCCCCGTGTCTCGCCGCGACCTTCCCCTCCCCCCTGCCTCCTGCCTCCGGCGGGGCTGGGCCGGTCCGCAGCCTGCGAGCTCCTCTCTGGACCCTCTCGGTCTCTTTGTTCTGCGAGCGGCCGGCAGTGTGTTCGGGCCGGTTAATTTACTCTCTCTCTTTTGGTCTCCCACAGTTCAAGTTGGCAACTCACAGAAGCTCCCTCCGATTGTCCTCAGGGCACTCAGGCGCGGACCCTACCCCAAGCAATGCCGCCTAAGAGTTCCCGGACGGATCTCCGTCCTTAGCTCTTTTGTCTCACTTTTTATCTTTTATATTTTGTCCTACCTCCTTTTGAAGACAATGGGCTGCTTTTCTGGGCGCCTGATGACCTCAGCTAGCGATCAGAAGTTGTTTCACGAAGTTTGCTCTGTGTTCAGTTATTCTTTTGATGAATTTGTAGGAGAGAAAGTGATCTCCCCGTCCTACTCCTCCGCCATCTTGGCTCCTCCCCCCCATCTTAGCGTTTTAAAAAGCAGATTCTTCCAGAGGCTTTCTCCTCCAAGAGGGCCACTTTGAAAGTCTAAGCTTTATGTTATGCTGTCAAAATCAATGGATTAGAAAAAACAAAAAGCAAATCATTGGACTCAATTCTAAAATAGTGCTATAATTAATGAAATGTTTTTATGTAAATGCAGAGTAAAAAAAATTTCAAAGAGTATAGCAATGCTAAATTGTTTTCTTGATACCTTCTACTATAAAAAAGCTATAACCTAATACAATAATATTCATTTTTCATTATATTATACACATATTCCAAGTATTTTATTAATAGATATTTTTCTGATTACTAAAGTAATACGTCTGTGCTAAATGTTTGAAGACTTGAAAAGAGTGCACAGAAGAACCAGGTCTAAACTTTTTTAAAATGTGTGACTTTGGGCAAGTTATCTAACCTCTCTATCACTGTCACCACCTATATAATGAAGGTATTGAAATGCACATTTTCTTAACACTCTAACAGGTTATAGTATTGTGAAAAATTACCTATAAATCTAAGGAACTAATACAAATGATATTTCATTAAATTTAAGAAATTTTTTGCAGTATGTCAAAGTATATTGTGGGGTTCCATGGTGGGTCAGACAGTAAAGAGTCTGCCTGCAAAGCGGGAGACCCGGGTTCAATCCCTGGCTCAGGAAGATCCCCTGGTGAAGGAAATGACAACCCACTCCAGTATCCTTGCCTGGAAAATCCCATGGACAGAGGAGCCTGGTGGGCTACTGTCAATGGAGTCACGAAGAGTTGAACAGGACTGAGCGACTTCACCTTCACTTTCACTTTTGAAGCTTATTGTTAGTTGTTGTTGTTGTCTAGTCACTAAGTCATGTCCAGCTCTTTACAACCCCATGGACTACAACACCCTAGGGTCTCCTTTCCTTCACTGTCTCCCAGAGTTTGCTGAAATTCATGTCCATTGAGTTGGTGATGCTATCTAACCATCTCATTCTCTGCCTCCCCTTTCTCCTTTTGCCACTAGTCTATCCCAGCATCAGAGTCTATTCCAACAAGTTGGCTGTTTGTATCAGGTGGCCAAAGTGTTGGAGCTTCAGCTTCAGCATCAGTCCTTTCAGTGAATATTTGGGGTTGATTTCCTTTAGGATTGACTGGTTTGATCTCCTTGTTGTCCAAGGGACTCTGAAGAGTCTTCTACAGCATCGTAATTCAAAAGCATCAGTTCTTTGCCACTCAGCCTTCTTTATGGTCCAGCATTCACATTGGTACATGACTACGGGAAAAACTGTAGCTTTGACTATGTGGACTTTTGTCAGCAAAGTGATGTCTCTGCTTTTTTACATTATCTTGATTGGTCATAACATTCCTTCCAAGGAGCAAACGTCTTTTAATTTCATGGCTGCAGTTACTGTCTACAGTGATTTTGGAGGCTAAGAAAATAAAATCCAACACTGCTTCTACTTTTCCTCTTTATATCCAGATAATGACTAAAATGACCCCAACTTTATATATTTTTAAATATTTGAATATTTGAAGTTACATATATTCCAGAGCCATGGCTCGGATGGTAAAGAATCTGCCTGTAATGTGGGAGACCTGGTTTCAGTCTTTGAGTTGGGAAGATCCCCTGGAGAAGAAAATGGCAACCCATTCCACTATTCTTGCCTGGAGAATTCCATGGACAGAGGAGCTTGCCAGGCTGTAGTTCATGGGGGTTGCAAACAGTTGAACATGACTAACTTAACACTTTCACTTTTCAGAGTTATAGATATAAAATTTATTGTTGTTGATCCAATGTTCAACCTATTATTTGAGTTTTGACATTTTTATAAGGAATACATATGAATTTGTGGGTTTATGCATATATGAATCTATATAGATAGATTACTAGATATATACATATATGTAGCATACTATATGGGCTTCCCTGGTGGCTCAGATAGTAAAGAATCCGCCTGCAATGCAGGAGACCTGGGTTCTATCCCTGGGTTGGGAAGATCCCTGGAGGAGGGCATGGCAACCCACTCCAGTTTTCTTGCCTGGAGAATCCTGTCAGACTACAGTGTATGAGTGTTGCAGAGTCAGACATGACTGAGTGACTAATCACAGCACAGCACAGCATACTATATGAATCAAGTATTACTTCTTTCTTTTGCAAAGTTAGCACTAGACACAACTATATTTCTCCAAACACATTTTTATATAAAAAATATGCAGAGCCATATTTTTATACCAGTTCATGTTATAAATTATAGATTTATTTACTGTTACTGCTGCTACTGATAGAGTCCTTTAAAATTAGTCAGTGAGAGATGCTACTATTATGACATATATTGCCTCTAATATCTACATATATCAACTAAAATATGCATAGATTTTGGGACCAAGATTATTTAAATGAATGTCTAAATTTTATGTAGATACAATGAGTCATACATGAGCATATGCTGACATTTTTGTTCAAAACGTTTGTCATGTACTGTATTTTGTTGTTAGATTTGCAGAGTACAAGGAAATACAAATTTTAAATAAAAAAAGGATTTTATTCCTCATGAGTGGGAGAACAAAAAGTGGTATCATAATATTTGTTTTTCATAAGTAAATGTATTGATAAAAACATAAAATACAATCACAAAAACAGTATTAATGTTAATTTTATGAAGTGGAAAGGATGAAAATTTTAAAAACAATGGTAGTCCCACCTTTGAATAATTATCCTCTAAATGTTAAACATTTGGAATGTTTCCAAATTTTTGCTGGTAGAGGTAATGGTGTTGTGAACATCTTCTTTGAAAATATGTTTTAACTTGTCTAGAACTGATTGCTTACTTCCTGAATTCTGCTACAATTTGTCATAGTGCTTTTAAGGAAATTCATATCAAGTTACAATGGCTCAGCAATATTGTGTCATTTTAACCAGATTGAATACTATAGTTTTCTTAAAATGTTTGCCTCTTTAGATGGTATAAAATGCTGTCTCAATATTATTTTCAGTATAGTTAAGTATTTTTCCATTTGTTTGTTTTCCTTTTGTAATTCCATTTGCCTGAACTCTACTCAGATGCTTTCAGCATCTGCCTAGTGGGTCTTAATGACTGCTTGTTTCTTGTACATGTAATTAGTTCCTTTCTTTGCATAGTTCTTTTCTTTTCACGTAGATCTGCTTCTTTGTTTTATTTGAAGCAACTTTTTTCAAATATTTTGCTTCCTATTTTAGTGTTTGAAATTTTATTTTAAAGTTTTCCTTTTATAACATATTCTACTTTATACTACATTTGCTTTTCATATTTAGAAAAATTAATTATAGCCCACCTGACTATAGTAAATAATGCAAAATACATTATCTCAGTATTATTTATAAGATCTATTGTTCTTAATTTCTTGTTTTGTAAAGCCTATTTAATATCTGAGTTTAATATTTTGAAGGATCCTATTGCCATCATCTTAAGAAATAGAGACTCAAGGATCTCTCTCAAGTGTTAATCTTAGAAATTGTTTGACATCATTTCAAGACATTAGCTGAATAAATTAGAACCCACACTCTGGGGTGCAGATAGCATGAACACAGTTAATAGAAAACAGTGTATTTCCTCCATGCACCTTCCTTCACATTAGTGATCATTACTTCACATTCATCTCAAATCTAGTCTGCTAGTCTGTGTGCCCAGATTCACAGTTTTAAGATTTTGTGTTGCATAATTTCAACATGACTGTATGATACATAGCATTCAAATGAATAACTTTCACAAAACTTTTCAGGAGTTAAGGCCTATTGAAGAGTATCACTTTTAAACAAATATCCTCTGGGCAGTGGGTAGATCTAAGGCTTTTATGAGTCAAAGGAGCTCAAAACTTAAATATAGGATTTATGGGGTTTGAGGGATTTTAGGAGCACAGTGCTAATGAAAGTATGCAATTCTTATTAAAGATTTCATCCATGAGCACGACTGTGGACACATCATGTGCCTTGATCTCCCTGGGAATCTATAAAGCCAACTTGAGTTTCTTACAATCATAGACGTTGTGACTGTCTCTCCACAAACTTTGAGCCTAACTTAGTAATGCAGTACTTATAATACTGTTAACTTAACAAAGCTTAGTTCTATTATAAATTCTTTGGAGATATAGATGCAAGGTAGAATAGTTGTATAATTTACAAATTGTATGTCGTTTTCTGTATTTATTTGAAAAGTCTAAAGATTTAGTGTGGATTCTGTTCCATTGAGTCTGTTGCTTGAATGCAGTATGTAATATTTTTTCTTACTTGTTCTTTTCTTAAACTATAAACCATTGTTTGAGCATAGTTTAAGGGAAAAAAATAGACAATATTTTAAATAAAACTATGTATCTGTGAGTGTGTATATATATGTGTATGGATATACATACTTATATACACATATATACACACACATATAAATGTGTATAATTTTAGGATTACAGCTTTACCTCTGTCCCTGGAGGAATTTTTTTTCCATTAGACCATAAAATGAAACAGAAGTTCAGATGATCTTCTTCACTACATAAAACTTTACAATTCCCTAAACTCTGTTTATGAAAATTCATAAAAATTCCCTGCTTAGATTAATACAGATTTAATCCTTGACCCTTTGGCTCAAAAGTCAAATTTGCTATTTCTATAATAGTTAAGAAGTCATTGTCAGTTAATAGCCACATTAAGAATTATTATTTCAGCATTTAAAAATGGATAAATTGGTACTTTCTACTTTATGTGCTTAAGATTCACTCATAAAGGTTAAATGATGAAGACATTAAGGACTGTGAATAGGGAGGGAAGAAAGAGGAAGGAAAGCATCATGGTGATGCTGGCTTTTCCATTCACAGAGACAAAATTATGTTTGGGGTAAGTCATGTAATGTTTCGGTTTTTTGACCATTGGTTAAAGGGTAGTTTTAATTACATATGCTGCAGATTGCCTGAATTAAAGTAAGATTTCACCTTTGTTTCAACATAGCAGCTAACATCCTAATCCATGTAATCATTAAGAGAAGAAAAAATAAATCTAATCCTAAAATTTCTTAGTCTTTCTTCACTCTTCATAGAATATAATTCATGTATTTCCATGGGTAGCAGAGGATGAGATGACTGGATAGCATCACCAATTCAATAGACTTGAACTTGGACAGACTCCGGGAGATAGTGAGGGACAGGGAAGCCTGGGGTGCTGCCGTCCACGGGGTTGCAAAGAGTGGGATATGACTTACCGACTGAACAACAACAACAATTTCCATATTGGGTAGGGAGGCATTGAAACTGATTATACTACATCCCAACAATGTACTCTTCTCTTACCTGATAATGCTTAACTGTCTTCTAAAAAAATCTAAACCCTTCAAGGAATTCCTAGTTCCATCTTACCTATCCAAGATTTTCTCTCATTTTAGCATATATTCCAGATCAACAGAATTACTTTATGAACTTCTGTTGCCCTTTGATTTTGCAGTTCAGTATGCTTGATAGCACCATTTATCAAAATCCATCCCTTAAGGCCTTATTCAATATTACCTCAGATTCTAGTTACTTACCATCTAATGTGGGGTTGACCTTTCCATTCGGCTATTATTTCCTCCCTAAGGAGCTTACACGTGAAAATGAGAACAGTGTCTTATTTATCTTCAAATCTCCGTTGTGCAATTTCTCACTCGCTCTCTTATATAGAACATTACACATCGTATTTAGAGGCTGAATAAATCATTAAGTGGATACCATCAGTGGGTCCATGGAATTGACTTACTTGAGTGAAATCTGTATAAAAGTGTCTTAATAAATATTAAATGTTGTCAATTCTCAATTATTCATGAGTATATTATTGACATTATAGCTGTAGTATGACTTTAAAGGTCATATTTACATAATGAATGATTCTGCTTGATGAAGCCGTTAGTTGACATAAATAGATTCTTAGTTTGTGTCCATCTGATGAAGATTAGAAGTGAAACCTCTGTAAATCAGTTTTATTATTTAATTACCACCAGTTCCCCTTTACTGTCTTAGTCAAAAGCTCATTAGCTACTTTGCCTAAATCTGAAAGCTGATACTGATCATCCCAATTATTTAATGGAGGCGCATAGAAAGAGCTGATCTGGAGATTAGAATCCAAAAGGTCAGGAGTTTTCCATTCCTTCTTGCATCAGATCATAGTGGAGTTTTGTTAATTTGTGAATTAAATTATTTGGTTAATCCAGAAAGCTTCCTGATGAGAACAAAGACCTTTTGGTAGGGAGAAATTCTGCCTCTTTGTGTTCATTCTTTCTCCACCACCCCCCGATCCTTCCCAGGCATTTGAAATACACTGTGCAATTTTATAATCAATAAAATCATAAAAATATGGCTTTCACTAAGGATATGAGGATAGATTAAGTTACAGGATTTCAAAGAAAGATGGGTTAGTTGATGGGTTTATTTTTAAGCCTTAGATAAAACTACAGGCAGAAAGAGATTGAATTTTATTGAAATTCACACTGTACAGGAGTACAGAAAATTATAGGGGATGCAAGATATAATTTAATAATACATAATTACTATTTTGAAATTAAGAAAGCAAATATGAAAGCATTAGCTTATCCACCAGGACTTGCAATAATGTTTGCCTAGCAGTGAGTGATCTATTTGGACAGATTTTGGAAATTGTCAGCAATTTTATTCAGTCTGTCAGCATTTGCAGCAGCAAGGACTGGGATTTATTTGATAAAGTCATGCTAGACAAAACCTTTTGTACATGTGAGCATGACAATCAGTGTACATAAAATACAGTAGAAACTGCATTCAATTATAATGTATTTTACACCAAAAGAATTAATCATTTAGGAAAGGAAGCAAGAAATGAATTAGATAACTTACCAATATTTCTGCTTTTTTTTGGCAATTCCTAAGATAGGTAATTTGTGTATATTTACTTTAAAAATATCTAGTAGGCAAAGATATGACTGAAGGAAAATTAATAAGCTAAATGAATGTGTCCAAATAGAACACTAGGAAGAAGGCAGTCACTTGAATTATGATAGTCTGGCACCAACTGTTTTCAAATACTCATGTTTTAAAAGTATATGGCAGGTATGCTAGGAAGTCTTTACCTAAGAAAAGATTAGTCTTTTTTATCAGGTGGGAATGCAATCAGCTGTGAGTAACAGAAAACTAACAGGAGTTTAACCATCGAAGAGTTTGTCTGGTACAAAGGATGCTGGAGGTAGCAGCCCAGGGCTAGCCCAGTGGTCCTGTGATGGCTTCAAATGCATGCTTTCCTTTATTCTTTCTTCCCACCCATCCTTAACATATTATCTCATCCTCTGCTTGTCCTTTCATGATCACATGTGGTATGAATACTGCATATCCAGCATTGCACCCTCATTCTGAGCAAAGAAAAGAAATAGACGGGAAGCAGGAAGGGGTGGTGTCTGTATCTGGGAAGTCAGGCTTCCTGGGAATCCTGGGCTTGTATCTCTAGGGAGACCGAAGAGTTTGTGCTTTTAACTGGACGTATTTTAGGGTGAACAGTTGGGCTTGTATAAATGAGAAAGAAATGGAGACTGGATTTGGATGTACAGACAACAGTATCTGCCACAGTCTTATATGTCACACAGAGCTAAAGTTGATGAGATTGGAAAAACAATTAGCTGATGAGATATGAAAAGCAATGTATCTCAATAGCCAATTTACTAGGAAAAATAGGTTTTTGTGTCTAGTGTCCAAGATTGATGATGAGAAAAGTGAAATGAATGTTTTCAAATAGAAAATCAGATGATATTACCTGTATATAATCATGTTAAGGATCTAACACCAAAAAAAAAACAAGCTAAATTTAGATTAGTGACAAGTTATTCACTTTATGCACTGTCAAGACCTGCTTTGTTTCATAGACGAATGGTCTAGCATATTTCACACAAAGCCTCTGTGGCACGTGACTAAAATCATTGAACTGGAGTCTCTCTGATCTTTAGTTCAAAATGATCCTGCTTTATCAAGCAGAGTGGACATCAAACTCTGAAAGCAGCAGAAAATATCAAACACACAGAGTTGGTAGCAATTTATAGCTGACACAGAAATGAAAGAGGAGAATGAGGTAATTCTATGATTAATGGTTGCCTCCATTCCCCCTGTGGTCTGAAATAGCTTGATATATAGATCTTAGAGTTGTAACTAGTTTAAGTGATAAATATTTCAATTTTCCACTCTTCCATGGATGTGTAAATAGAGTCTGAAAATAAAAGCTTGTAATCAGCGTAGTATCATTTTTAAAACTGGAAAAGCAATGTGCCTGTCTCAACCCGTAGCTAATATTATTAAACAAAATATATGTATTCTGTTTTTTAATATCCCTGGTTTTGAGGCAGAAATAGGATTTGTACACAGACCAGAATGCTACCTCTCTTTATCTAGGTTTTTGCAACCATTGCACCTATTAGAGCTCCACCCTTGCTTCTTACTCTGCTTCTTTTTTCAATGGTAAGGATTTTTGCTTCTTTCCTCCGTGCTCCAGCTCATTTGTTCCTCGACTTTAACTGAGGACAGATTACAATACTTGGTTTGTGATATCAAACCAAGTTTGTGATATCAACATTGGATTAGAAACTATTATAGTAGAGCAGATTTCACTCTAAATGTTGACTGGCTTCGAATCTGCTCATTCCATCATCTTTGGAGTGCTTCTTACATATCAGGGTTGTCCTAAGTGCCAGGGGTGTGAAGATGAAGGATTTCTGGTTTTAGCCATCTGAGGGCTCAAAATCAACCTTCTGTTTGGGGGCTTTAACTGCAGTTGTGTACGAAAGACTGCATTATGAAGATGTTTGATCTTTGAATAGGTCTTATGGGGTATGGGGGTTGTTCCCCATGTGGCGCTGGTGTGAAGAAACCCACCTGTCAATGTAGGAGACTCAAGGAACATGGGTTCAATCCCTGGGTCAGGAAGATCCCCTGGAGTAGGAAATGGCAACCCACTCCAGTATTCTTGCCTGGAGAATCCCATGGACAGAGGAGCCTGGTGGGCTATAGTCCACAGGGTTGCAAAGAGTCAGACACAGCTGAAGCAACTTAGCACACACACATGGGGCATAGGCTTCCCAGGTGGATCTGGTGGTAGAGAGCCCACCTGCCAATGCAGGAGATGTAAGAGATGTGGGTTTGATCCCTAGGTTGGAAAGATCTCCTGGAGGAGGGCATGGCAACCCAGTCCAGTATTTTTGCCTAGAGAATCCCAAGGACAGAGGCTCTGGGTGGGCTACAGTCCATTGGGTCAAAAAGAGTTGGACGCAAGTGAAGCAACTTGGCATGCACAGGGCATAGTGAATTGGTCTCATGGCAGTGCTCCCATGCCCAGAGAAGTTAAGATTGGTATTTTACATTAGTTTGTAGAGGACATAAAATCCAGTGTTTTCTATCTCTCATCTGAAGAAGTAAATTTCTTGTCTTTAACTTTGCTTCTGTTTATGCTTGCAAGGTAGCTACTTCTTTTTTCCTCCATTGAGAATCTAGCCACTATTCCCCACCATAGCTGAAAGGGTACTTGTGTAGTTACTGGACATTACCAGACATAATTCTATTTTTCTCATGGTAGGATATGAACAGTCTGGAATCTAGAAAAGTCTTGCAAAGCATTTCTTTGTTATTCTACTTGGTGGGGTTTACATTCCAAACTGAATCTCCTTTTTATTGTCTATCTCTAGTGCAATGCTCCAACCTCATCCTTATATGGAATGGAATAAATCTAAGACACAGTGTCTTCTGATAAAATTGATAGTTCATATTATTTTCTGATAGTTTATGTTAATGCATATCACATTAGTGCTTTGTCTTTGTTAAGATATCACCCACTCCTCCATCAGGGTAAAGAAGACACAGAACTCTACCACACATAAACAATTAACAAATTTTATTTTGAAGCTCCAAAGTATATTACCAGTGTATATGATTTAGGGTTGGCTGACGCTTGCAACAGAAATATACAGAGGCTCAAACACAAGAGATTAGGTCATGACTTCATCTCTCCAGTCATTCAGGGACTTGGCTGACAGTGTTAGTTGCTCAATCATGTCTGAGTCTTTGTGACCCCATGGACTGTAGCTTACCAGGCCCCTCTGTCCATGGGATTCTCTAAGCAAGAGTACTGGAGTGGGTTACTATTTCCTTCTCCAGGAGATCTTCCCAACCCAAGGACTGAATTTTTATCATCTGAGCCACCCAGGGAAGCCCAAGGACTAGACTGGAGGCTTTACCATCTTTAATACCTGATTTCCAAGGTTGATCTTGGAGACATTACCATTTCAGACAGCCAGAAGGGAAAAAGCACAAAGGAGTCTGGATAAAAATCTATCATGTGATTATACCTAATTATAAGAGAGACTGGGAAATGAAATCTGGCATGTGCCAAAAAAGAGAAGGGTTTTGATGAGGAGTCAACAGTGTAATCCCTTTTACAATGACCGAGTAGCTAAAAATCAGATTAGAAGTGATTGTACTGGAACCTGATCTTTTGACAAGCTCATATTTTCATCAAACCTGTACATTGCTTAAGTTAACAAACCTCCCAGAATTTCAAGTACTTACCAAGTAGACCTGGCACACAATGTTATATATAAAGTTACTTTCTCCAAAGTTGAATTTTTAGTCCAAAACCAGACTATAACAGAATGAGACAGATTATTCTAAAGTAATATTAGGATATGTATCTGTATCTCTCTATATATAATCTGTGTGTGTGTGTGTGTGCGTGTGTGTGTGTATATATATATATATATCTATATACACAAATATTACTCCAGGATCAGGATGATACTCTTTTTTCTGAAAAAGAATTTTACAGGAGGTAAATGGCCTCTATGAGATATAGTGACGACCTGAAAAATACACTTGGTATTTTTAGGTGCAGTGCTTTGTAAATGTAAGATCTGTTCTAAATCTTCTGATCTTATTTTCTTTCCTAAATTCATTGGCTGCTGTCTAGATTTAGAAAAAGCATCACAGTGTTATTATATGGGAAATTTACCTCCTAGAAACTCATTTATTTCTTGTCAGGATTCATTTTTCTTTGAACTGTGTATGATAGCATAATCTATATGCTGTGCTAAAATTATACATATTTTAAGTATCCAGCAACTTGAATTTCCTTGCTTATGTAACCAGATCCCAGATTAAGAAATAGAAGATGGGAAGTCTCCACCCCTTATTCTAATCTCCCTTCCTTCTCTCTTCCAATTGCTACTTCCTCCTTTCAAGGATGGTCACTATCCTCAGTTTCAACAGAATAGACTAATTTTGCCTCTTTTTGTACTTTATGTAGATGGAATCATGCAATATGTACTTGGTTTTGTAACTACCTCCTTTTGTTCCATATTAGTTTGTACAGTCACTCATTTCTATTATGGAAATAGACTATCATTTACTCTATTGTTGATAGCATTTGGATAGTTTATAGACTTGGGATTATCACAAATACTGCTGCTATAAACATTCTAGTTAATACCCTTTGGATAAAATATGTACATATTTTTGTTGCATTAACTAGGAGTTAAGTTCCAGTTTTACAGGCTATAAATAAATTCAACTTAAAAAAATACTGCCAGTTTTCCATAGATACTTGGGATTAATTTTTAATTTAAAAATTAGAGGCCAAAATTTGCATTAAAATGAAGCTCAACTCATATCTCCACTTTCCAGACATGTTACCTCTCTTCTCAATGAGAACCTTCTCCCAGGACACTATAGACAATCTCCAAAGAGGAACTGATGAGAACAACTAATTAATGATAGTTATGTGATTTTTGCTTTCTAAGTATTCTATTAATATTATATGTATAGGCTTGAAATACAAGTAATTTTGTGTCAGTGATTTTACCATATTTATTCTGAACATTGCAATAACCTCAAATAATGATCTAGTTCATGCTGTATTTTTCTCCTGTTCTATCAGCAAGTTGTTAATAATCTAAAAATGAATTAATTAACATTTGATGCTGTATCTTTTTCCCAGAACTTTTGTTATGTTTTTCTGCTTTATACAACTTATTTTTTCTAAGGCCTTTATAAACTGCTAAATTATTAATTGGATTGTGACTTGCTTACTTTGAAGAATAACTCTTGTACTTTTCTGGTTAAAATTGTATCTGTGTAGTATGATATATCTACAGAATTTTAGATGTCCAAATATTCCTCATTTCATTTTGATTATATTAGGTAGACTTATATAAGGAAACAGACTATTCGGATACTAGACATCCCTCTGAAAAATGTGAGATATAGATGCACTGATATGAATTTTCCACATCTACCTTCATATGTATTTTCCTGGTATAAAAATAGAGGGGAAAAATGCATAAATCACTGTGTTAGTGATTCTGCTAGTAAACATATATGGTATAGGCTTGTGATTCTTGACCTTTGCATTTTTAAATACTGATTTAAAAAATTCAGTGATATATTAGGTTTCCTATTTATGATTTGCCAAGTGAGGTCATTTTTTGCTGTATTTTTAAAAATTATGAAAGTATGATAACACATTTACAAGAGACTTGGAAAATACATAGCAAAGTTTCATACAGTTCCACTATATACTAAAATTACTTTTAAGTAAATGATGATTTTTAGTTGGAATTTCAAAACCTTGTATATACTATACTATACTATATTTGTCCCAGGTAGTCTTTTTCCCTCAAAGTGTTAATAATCTATAATAACACCATTAATAACAGCCTGAGTGTGAAAACTGGGGGCCAAATGATTCAGAGAACCCAGCTATATGATGACACCAACAGCAAGGTGTTAATCTGTGCTACCACGTGCAGAAAGAACAGCTTGTTTGTGCCCCACTAGGTTCAGTATAAAGCTTCTTATCATAGTGCATTTGAATACTTCAGATAGGAGAAAGGGAAAGAGAAATGTTGGAGTAGAAAGTTTTCTCATTTGGGTCTCCTGGGAAAAATGCTGTAGGGAAATTTCAGTTAATAGCTTTGTTGTTTGTTTTTGTTTTTGACTGTGCTGCAGAGCTTGCAGGATCTTGTTAATAGTTCTCTCACCTGGGACTGAACTCTTGAACTTGGGCCACAGCAGAGTCCTCATCACTGGACTGCCAGGGAATTCCCTGGGTTAATAACCTTGAAATCAAACCAAAACCTTTTTTTTTTTTTTTTTTTCAGATTACATTGGTGAGGGCAGAGGAAGAGGGTGAGAGCATATTAACTATAATATGCTTTTTATTGTATTACGTTTTATAGTATATTGATTTTAACATGAATTTGAGTCAGGATAGATCTAGACTAAAGTTCTAGTTTCATCTATCTCAAACCATGTGATCTTGGACAAGGCACTTCATGCGTCTGTGCTTCAGCTTCCCATCTCATATGAGGATAACGAAATCATTGACTATGGATTAAATGAAATAAGACCTACAATACCAATATAAATTGACTCAATGCCTAGTGAAATGCTATTATTAATTTCTTACATCTGTGAGGACAAAGTAAAAGGAAGAAAATATACAAAGATTCTACTTCAATGGAGATAATGGTAGTCTTTTAAATTGCTGTTTCTTCTCTTCTTTCCAATGTATTATTGTTATTGTTGATGTTGTTAATAGCTACCAGATATTAAGAGCCTCATATAGGTCAGATGGGCTTCCTTGGTGGATCAGGCAGTAAAGAATCTGCCTGCAGTGCGGGAGACCCGGGTTTAATCCCTGGGTCGGGAAGATCCCATGGAGATGGGAATGGCAACCCACTGCAGTATTCTTGCCTGGAGAATTCCATAGACAGAGGAGCCTGGTGGGCTACAGTCCATGAGGTTGCAAAGAGTCAGACACAACTGAGCGACTTAACACTTTTGCTTTCTTTTCACTCCTCTTCTTTCCAGTGTATTATTGTTATTGTTCATGCCGTAGTTGTTGTTGTTAGCTGTCAGGTATTGAGAACCTACTATAAGTCAGATACATAGGATACATTATTCTCTTAATTCTCAACTCTGTGAATAGGTCTTATTTAATTCCATGTTACTGATGAGTTAATGAGACTCAGAGAGATTAAGAAGCTTTTCCAACATAACATAACTAGTTGGTATCAGAGCCAGGACCTTCAGCAGGCTGTGGGACTTTAAACCCATGCTCTATCTATTCAATTAATAGCTATTCCAGGATCCCAACCTGACTTTTTTCTGACTTCTTTTTCTTTTAGTTTGTTTGTTTATGCTCTAACGACTGATTTGAAGCAAGTTTTCTGACTTGAGTAGACCCAGAAATCTTTGCTCCTGACGAAAAAGGAATTGTAATTGTCTCATTAGTCTGTTTGTTTGTTTGTTTGTTTTCTTTTCTTCAGGAATGTAATCAAACATCAGATGGAAACTTCCTTTTAATATAAGTGAATAAACAAGCCTACACATTTTATTTTCCCTGAGACATATAGCTGGGAGAGTATTTCCGATTTTAAGAAATCAACATATGCTCAACCAACTGTCTATTTCCATTTAAATTGATAGGAGCTGAGACTTGTGAATTATGTTTAATTTTTCATTTCCAACATTATTGGTCTACTTGACCCTAGGGTAGAATGCTTTGCTTTGCTTTGGATGCCTCCTAAATAAGTTTCCCTAAGCAAAAATGTCAAAGGACAATTTTTGGATTAATCTCAGTAGCAAAGATCATTTTAGGGAAGGGCAACCCTAAGATTGTCATACTACTTTTAATACCTTATCAGTTATTAACTTGACCCCTCCATGGTGGCATTTATTACACATTACTATTTGCCGTGTGTCTTGTCTTTCTCTTTCACTGGTTGATCAGTTCCATGGGGATGAGAAGGTGTTTTGTTCATCTTTATTCATCAGTTATTGGTTCATTTCCTGGCATACAGCAGACACTCAATGCTGTTCAGTTGCTCAGTCATGTCCAACTTTGCAGCCTCATGGACTGCAGCACACCCTGCTTCCCAGTCCTTCACCATGAGCTTGCTCACACTCATGTCCGTTGAGTCAGTGATGCCATCCAACCGTCTTGTCCTCTGTCATCTCTTTCTCCTCCTACCATCAGTCTTTCCCAGCATCAGGGATTTTCCAGTGAGTCAGTTCTTCACATCAGGTGGCTGAAGTATTGGAGCTTCAGCTTCAGCATCAATCCTTCCAATGAATATTCAGTACTTTTTTCCTTCAGGATTGACTGGTTGGATCTCCTTGCAGTCCAAGGGACTCTCCAGAATCTTTTCCAACACCACAGCTCAAAACCATCAATTCTTTGGCAGTCAGCCTTCTTTATGGTCCAACTCTCATATCCATATACGACTACTGGAAGAACCATAGGTTTGACTATTTGGGCCTTTGTCGGCAAAGTAATGTCTCTGCTGTTTAATATGCCATCTAGGTTTGTCACAGCTTTTCTTCCCAGTAGCAAAGCCTCTAATTAAAAGATGGCTGCAGTCACCATCTGCAGTGATTTTGGAGCCCAAGAAAATAAAGTCTGTCTCTGTTTCCATTGTTTCCCCATCTATTTGCCATGAAGTGATGGCACCGGATGCCATTATCTTCATTTTTTGAATGTTGAAAAGCCAGCCTTTTCACTTTCCAGATACTCAATACATTTGTTAAATTAATTGATTAATGAATTGATATTATATAGTGATATAAATGATCTATAGTCAAAATTTATTTTATTTATATATGAGGTTATGTATGTGTCTTTATGAGTAAAGATAATTTTATCTTCATATCATTGGAAAGTCATATTGTTTGTCTTGCATATTTTTTCCTTTAGTTAAATTTACATCAACATTGAATTGATAAATAAAATGATGCTGTGTTCCGTAGGTAGATTGTGTGCTTATGACAGTGTAGTTCCAAGCTATGATTCATATGAAAATTGGATAAAAGATAAATATGATTCCTGTTCCTCATATCATCTACTGTCTGAAATTCTTTTAAAAAATGAAAGTGTTGGGAATGTAAGAAGCATTTAACATTTAATAGCATTTAACTTAACTCAAATACTTTAGTATTTATTGAAAAAAACATTCATTTTAGGTATAATGTATTTTTGAAGAATAGGTGTGGGTGGGAAGAAGGGAATGCTAGGTACCTTTTAATGAATTATTTCATTTAATCCTTGGAGGAGACTTTAGGATGGTCTTAACCATTTTATGGAGATTCAGAGAAGTTTACTAACTTGTTCATGGGTTGGAAGTGAATTCTAATAAATCTTTCTGTTTCTAATAAATAAAGAAGTCCTTTAGGGACTGTATTATTATAGATACAGGCAGAGAGATAGTGATATAAAATTAAAAAACAACTAACTTTCATGTTTCTGGAAGTATATAATTTTTTCCTGAGTCCAAAATTTCCCAGTGAAAATCAAGATGATATAATTCTTAATGATTTAAATTAAACACTTAAAATGTAAATGTCAACTTCTTTCTCAAATAACATTTACAATTACACTTATTGTTAACATTGACAGAGAACCAGGGCTGTATATCAACTTTACATGTACTATATCTTATTGATCATAATCATTCGTATTTGCAAGCTGACAAGAGTTTTCTCCCAAGTGATGTATCTCCTTTTTCTTAACTCCTCAAGAAAGTGATTTTTACTGTTTTTCTGATTTTTACTCTTATTTCTTAACATTTCAAGAGTTCTTGATGTGTCTTTAAAAAAACAATTCAGCAGAGAATCACTGAGCATCGAATATCTACAGGGTGTCGATGTGGTGGGCATGGCCCATTTGTGACTAAGACAATGCTCCACGATATGGACCAGCCCTTCTAGTCCAGATGCAAACAAAACGTTGGGAAAGAAACAAGTGATTGTTAAATAGAATGGAGAATGCAAAAGCTACAAACTGTGTGAGAGCTCACACTGGTCCAAAGGGATGGCTGAGCAGCTCTGCCTAAGGTGGTGATGTGTGAGTGGGTATTTATTCCACCAGGCCAACCAAGTGAGAAGGTAAATTCCAGGAACAACATATACAAAGGTGATGAGGAGAGAGGAAGGGCAGCAGGAAAAGTCTTGGAGATGTAGGCATATTCCTAAAGTACCATTAAGATATTTTAAGACAGCTCTTATTAAGCATCCAATTATAGGGATGAGAAAATGAGACTCAAAAATGCCCAGTGTGACAAGAGTAACAAGAACCAGTGCTAGGGTTTGATATGAGTTTGACTCAGCTTTTTAAACTCTACCTGATGAGAGGTATTTATTGTAACATCATTATATTTTTATTGCTCTTCAGCAAAAACACAACCTCGAGAGTTCTGAAGTTCCAAGAGTATAGCTGTGTCTGAATTCTAGCAGTCCTTGGCATTCAGACAAATTCTCCCCAATATGAGAAATGTTGTGATGTGACTAACACTTCACTATGTCACTATCCGATGGTGCACCCACATCCACTGCCAGAAAAAGAGGGTTAGAAAACAGACATATGCCCTCAAACCATTTAGAGTATCCATTGACCTCCTAGCTTCAAAATTTTCACTTTTAATTATGTATATGTGTGTGTGCTCCGTCCCTCAGTCCTGTCTGACTCCTTGCAACCCCATGGACTGTAGCCTGCTGGGCTCCACTGTTCGTGGGATTCTCCAGGCAAGAATACTGGAGTGTGTGGCCATTCCCTTCTCCAGGGTATCTTCCTGACCCAGGGATCAAACCTGGGTCTCCTGCATTGCAGGCAGATTCTTTACTGTCTGAGCCACCAAGGAAGCTGCCTTTAATTATGCATGTAACCAAATACAGATAAACAAAGACATTTACTTTCCAACCAACATCCATTCAGTTTCCTATCTTCTGTAGATCATCTTTCCTCACTCTATGAGAATAATTGAAATCTTCTTGATGAAGTGATCCTGAAATTTTATGTTCTATGGATTGACTTCCTATGTCTAAATAATCCTTGAAATAGCCACTGATGTTTGGGATCTTCCAAATATAGAAACCTCCATCCTTAGGGGATTGTAATACCCCAGCCTGCTACCTCCAAGATTACTTAGCTGGGAAACTCAGCCAACAAGCTACTCTGGAGCCATATTCAGGTAGGTCTTAGAAGGCTCAAGGATAATCAAATGTTATCTCCTGTTGTCCCTGTCCCTTGAGCTTTTTTTTAATTCCCAGTAAGGTCTAAAGTGGGGCTTCCCAGGTGGCGCTAGTGGTAAAGAACCCACCTGCAAGTGCAGGAGACATAAGAGATGTGGGTTCATTGGGAAGATCCCCTGGAGGAGAGCATGGCAACCCACTTCACTCTTGCCTGGAGAACCCTGTGGACAGAAGAGCCAGCTGGACTACGTGACTGAAGCAACTTAGCACACACACACACTAGGACTAAGGAGATTAAAAAGCATGGCTGGGTGGGTACCCCTTTAAATCTATGACTTTATGCTAGATGAGATGAAAGCAAAAAACAAAACCTGATGGTGTACTCTATGACATGGATTTTTGTTCTTCTCACCCTCCTCTGAATAAAATTATTTCATATAACTAGCTGCAAGAAGAAAAGTTAATCAGTGGCTTTTGCTTTCCCTGAAGGCACTTTTCCAAACCTAGCTGCCATGTCAAATGCATGCAATATTATTTTGAACAGTTACTTAAGTGGATCTCAAAATGTGTCTTCAAAGGAAGTGTTCAAATATTTTCCACTATGAAAATTCACATGGGTATTTTGAATCTAGCATGAAGCATATTGCTCAAATACACTCATGTATTTCTTGCAAAGAACAACGCATCCATACCCCAAGTCACCTATACCTATTAACATGTGAATAGTAAGTCTTACACATCAGAACTTTTATTCTCCTCTCTATGGGATTCCTACATCTTTATTTACCCATATTAGTTAAGAGATATTTCCTAGGAATGTAATAATGGCCCATATTTATTCAGTATTTATTCTGGGCTCAGCTCTGGGTTAAATGCTTTATGTACAATATCACATTTAGTCTTCACAACACTCTATGAGGTATTTACCCTCCTCTTTTTGTAAATGTAGTAACACTTGTTTAGATATTTAAGTAATATGCCCACATTCACACAGGTGGTCATGGGAAAACAGGAGAACCCAGGAGATTTAAGCTGATGTTATATTATTGTTGTTCAGCCATTAAGTCCTGTCTGAGTTTTTGTGACCTCATGGACTATAGTATAGCATGCCGGGTAGCATGCCAGGCTCCTCTGTCCTCCACTATCTCCCAGAGTTTGCTTAAATTCATGTTTGTTGCATCAGTGATGCTATCTAACCATCTCATCCTTTGCTGTCCTTTTCTCGTTTTGCTTTCAGTCTTTCCCAGCATCAGGAACTTTTTCAATGAGTCAGCTCTTCACATCCAGGCCAAAGTATTGGAGCTTCAACTTCAGCTACAGTTCTTCCAGTGATTATTCAGGTTGATTTCCTTTAGGATTGACTGGTTTGATCTCCTTGCAGTTTGAGGGACTCTCAAAAGAGTCTTCTTTAACACCACAGCTCAAAAGCTTCAATTCTTTGGCATTCAGCCTTCTTTATGGTCCAACTCTCACATACATACACAACTACTAGAAAAACCATAGCTTTGACTATATGAACTTTTGTCAGCAAAGTGAGGTCTCTGATTTTTAATATGCTGTCTAGATTTGTCATAGCTTTTCTTCCAAGGAGCAAGTGTCTTTTCATGGATGCAGTCATAGTCCACAGTGATTTTGGAGCCCAAGAAAATAGAACCTGCCACTGCTCCCACTTTTTCTCCTTCTATTTGCCATGAAGTGTTGGGACCAAACACTATGATTCTAGTTTTCTTTTTCTTTTTTTTAATGTTGATTTTCAATCCAACTTTTTCACTCTCCTTTTACCCTCATCAAGAGGCTCTTTAGTTCCTCTCTGGTTTCTGCCGTTAGAGTAGTATTATCTGCATATCTGAGGTTGTTGATATTTCTCCCAGCAATCTTGATTCTGGCTTGTGATTCATCTAGCGTAGTATTTCGCATGATGTACTCTGCATATAAGTTAAATAAGCAGGGTGACAATACATAGTCTTGACATACTCCTTTCCCAACTTTGAACCGGTCCATTATTTCATATCCGGTTCAAACTATTTCTTCTTAACCTGCATACAGATTTCTCAGGAGACAGGTAAGGTAGTCTGGTATTCCCATGTCTTTAAGATTTTTCCACAGTTTTTTGTGATCTGCCCTAAAACACATTAGCGTAGTCAATGAAACAGAATTTGATGCTCTTCTGGAACTCCCTTGCTTTCTCCACGATCCATTGTATATTGGCAATTTGATTTCTGGTTCCTCTGCCTCTTCAAAACCCAGCTTATACATCTGGAAGTTCTCGGCTCACACACTGCTGTAGCCTAACTTGAAGAATTTGAGCATAACCTTGCTAGATGTGAAATGAGTTCAGTTGTCCAGTAGTTTGAACATACTTTGGCATTGCCCTTCTTTGGGACTTGAATGAAAACAAACTGACCTTTTCCAGTCCTGTGGCCACTGCTGAGTTTTCCAAATTTGCTGATGTATTGAGTATAGCACTTTAACATTGTCATCTTTTAGGATTTTAAATAGCTCAGCTGGAATTCCATCACCTCCACTAGCTTTGTTCATAGTAATGCTTCCTAAGGCCCACTTGACTTCACACTCCAGAATATCCTGCTCTAGGTGAGTGACCACACCATCGTGGTTTTCCAGGTCACTAAGACCTTTTTTTGTATAGTTCTTCTGTGTGTTCTTGCCACCTCTTCTTAATCTCCTCTGCTTCTGTTAGGTCCATGCCATTTCTGACCTTTATCATGCCCATCCTTGCATGATATATTCCCTTGATATCTCCAATTTTCTTGAACTTATCTCTAGTCTTTCCCATTCTGTTGTTTTCCTGTATTTCTTGGCATTGTTTGTTTGAAGAACGCCTTCTTATGACTCCTTGCTGTTCTCTGGAACCCCGCATGGTTGGGTATATCTTCCTGTTTCTCCCTTGCCTTTCACTTCTCTTCTTTCCTCAGCTATTTGTAAAGGCTCCTCAGACAACCACTTTGCCTTCTTGCATTTCTTTTTCTTTGGGATAGTTTCGGTCACTGCCCTCCTGCACGCTATTTTGAACTACCATCCATAGTTCTTCAGGCACTCTGTCTACCAGATCTAATCCCTTGAATCTGTTTGTCACCTCTACTATATAATCATAAGGGATTTGATTTAGATCATACCTGAATGGCCTAGTGATCTAGGCCATCCATACCTGAATGGAGCCAATGCTCTGAGCCACAGTCAACTCCTGGTCTTGTTTTTACAACTATATAGAGCTTTTCCATCTTTGGCTGCAAAGAACATAGTCAATCTGATATCGATTATTGACCATCTGTTGATGTCCACATGTAGAGTCGTCTCGTATGTTGTTGGAAAAGAATGTTTTCTGTGACCAGCGTGTACCTTTGTTAGCCTTTGTCCCACTTCATTTTGTACTCCAAGGCCAAACTTGTCCGTTATTCCAGGTGACTCTTGACTTCCTACTTTTGCATTCCAATCTCTTAGGAGGAAAAGGACATCTTTTTTGGTGGTGGTTCTAGAAGGTTTTGTACGTCTTCATGGAACCACTCAACACTAACTTCTTCAGCATCAGTGGTTGGTCCATAGACTTGGATTACTCTGATGTTGAGTGGTTTGCCTTGGAAACAAACTGAGATTATTCTGTCACTTTTGATATTGCACCCAAGCACTGCATTTTGAACTCTTGTTGACTCTGAGTGCTACTCCATTTCTTCTAAGGGTTTCTTGCCTACAGTAGTAAATATAATAGTCATATAAATTAAATTCTTCCATTCCTGTCCATTTTAGTTCACTGATTCCTAATATGTTGATGTTCACTCTTGCCATCTCCTACTTGACCATGTCAAATTTACCGTGATTCGTAGACTTGACATTCCAGATTCCTATGTGATATTGTTCTTTATAGCATTGGGTTTTACTTCCCAGCTTAATTTATGGAATTTGACTGTCCTTGGAAACCTGACATCTGCTTGTGTTTTACGATTTCCTCTCTATCACCTAAGAACATCAAAGATGTACGCAGTGACTCTTTTCCTGTTCTCCCACTCAGCTAGCACTTGATCTGTGGGATGGAAACTTGGTTTGACTGTGATGTGACCTCAATGTCCTCTGCATTTGGCTCAGTGCTGGATCACATCCTGATCAGCTTTGAAAACATATTACAAAGATTATTAGTTTTTAAAAGAGTCTGAACTGTGACTAGGTAACCGTGAGGCAACTGTGAACAATAAAAACATTATTCACATCCTTTTCTACAACTTGCAGAGTCGTAAAGCAACAGTAAAGGATAAGGCTGTTCATTCTGTGTGTGTATTGAGTTTCGCTTCTGAGAGTACATAAGAGTGAATGTATGACCTTAATTAGATTCAAGTAGTTTTATGCTTAGTAATGTGCTGGACAGTGAGAAGCTTAAGTATTCAATATGTAAAGGCATTTCTCATTATGAATCTTTCCTAGGAGCTTTTTATACCTATTAATGATTATATAAGTTAGAATTGATGAACCTCAATAAGGCATATTTAATATATCCTGAGACAGATTATTCTATTCTACCTAGATTTCTGGTAGATAGCAACCAGCGCCCAAAAACAATTTTTAGAAAAGCTAAAAGTCCAGAGTAAACAAAACTATTATGAAAATATGTACAGGGTTAGAATTAAGAAAACAGGTGAACTGAGGGGGAAAAAAAAACTATTGAAATAAAAAGGGAAATTTTTGTAACAATGAGTATTTTTGAGGTCCTAGAATATTTTTTTCCCAATTATTTTTATTAGTTGGAGGCTAATCACTTTACAATATTGTAGTGGTTTTTGCCATACATTGACATGAATCAGCCACGGATTTACATGTGTTCCCCATCCCGAACCCCCCTTCAAGTTCAAAAGATTAGACTTTTAATTGCTATGCACTTTGACTTTTTCCACCCTAAATTATTTTTTAAAATTCAGGTTATTCACCCTCAAGATGTATATAATTTCGCACATCTTATATTAGAGATGTCTGCATTTCTCCCTTGTTTATATGATCAAAAGCACCGTACTTATGACAAAAGAAGAGAAATGAAGACCATTTTCTGGCATTATCCTAGAGCCACATTTTCTTGCCTTATTAGCATTTCATTTCAAGCAATAGATTAAACAGAAATGCTTGTGATTGAATGAAGATAAATTATAGCATATGGGAGTATTAGAACCTATTTTATTACTCTGAATAATGTCTTCTGCTGTTTTGTTATCCAAGAGGGAGTATGTATTTGGGGAACAAAGATCATGATGCATTAAGTGATATTCAAACTGCACACCCCCTCCCTAGACTGTGAGAAGGCCAGGCTTGCCACAGACTGATGATGTACTATTGTTACCTCTGCTGCTTCTCCTTGGCTGCACCTCTCCTGATGTGGAGAGGTGGCTTGCATTGTGAATGTGAAAACACTCAGGAGGTTTGCAATTCAGAAAGTAGGAGTCAGTTATGCATAGCTGGCAGGTGCAGTGTTAAGCATCTTTTACTGTAAAAATTCAGAATTTTTACAATATTTCTGACTGCCTTAGAGTTTAGGGGCTTCCCTGGTAGCTCAGCTGGTAAAGAATCTGCCTGGAATTCAGGAGACACCAGTTTGATTCCTGGGGCGGGAAGACCCACTGGAGAAGGGATAGGCTACCTACTCCAGTATTCTGGCCTGGGGAATTCCACGAGGGTCACAGAGAGTCAGATATGACTAGAGTTTACTGTGGTTACATATTTTTTATGGAAGATTCTAATTATTTTATAATTATCATTATGGTATATAATTTTGTCATAGTTTCTTTATATATTCACTATTTAAAACAGTAATTTTAGTGGAATATAGGAGCAGAAGGCATTATAGCTTGGCAACAGAAGTCATGAAATCTGAAGCCACTCTACATTGAAAAATTACTGAGCCTCAGTTTTCTCATCTGTGAAGTGGAGATAAATACTGGTACCTATCTCATAAGATTGTTGAGATGATTAAATGAATTAATACACGTAAGGTATTACCAATATCACCCACCACATAATAAACACTCATTAAAAATGTTAGCTTTTAGTATTATGTTCCTAATTAGTGCATCTAAAAATGAGGATTCGGTTCTGAGACTTTTTAGAGCTACTTAATCTATGGTTATTTTTGTGTATCTGTGTGCCTGTGCCTGCAAGGCACAGCTATTCCTCTGAGCTGGCATTAGAAGAAAAGAAAGAACACATGGAAAATAAGTAAATATTGTGTAATTCAAACTCTAAGTCCAATAACATATAAAAGAGAGAAGATGTCACTGTTGGCTATAATAATCAGATAGGATTCACTGAGTGCTAAACTTCTGCTGAACCAGAAAGATTTAAAAATTTTAGTTTAAAACAATTCTGGTGGTGGCTCAGTCCTTATATAAGACCTTCCTGTACCCCTCACTCCCGTAGCAATTTCTTTTAAGTTAAAACTACTGGCTTCTCTGCTCTTTTCTGATAAATCAAAATCTTTCATACAAGAGGACAGTGCTTAGGAATCTACATTTGTATGGAGCCCGTGTAATTTTTATCCAGCAGGGTAAAGTCTGTTTTAGAGAAGGCCAAGCTTATTCAGGCTTTATGCAATTAATTTTCAGACACTCTTACCCTTGAATCTTGAGAAGCAACAAAATGGAACAAGTTCTTAGCTTAGCCCATACCTTTAACAACAACTGGCTTAGCCCATACCTCTTGTGTGAAGTCTCCCTTTACTGATCAGCATTTATTACTCTCTCTCTCTTTCAAAAGACATTGTTTTTGTTTTGTGAGCAGTTTTAGGTTTATAGTAAAATTGAGGTGAAGTTACAGAGATTGCCCATGTACCCCTACCCTCATACATGCAAAGCCTCCCCCATTATCAACATCCCTCACCAGAGTGACACGTTTATTAAATACAATGGATGAACCTGTATTTCAACAACATTTTCACTTAAAATCCATAGTTTACCTTAGGTTTCACTCTGAATATGGTATTCTATCAGTTTGGACAGATGAATAATTACATGTATACACCATTACAGTATTTTACAGAGTATTTTCACTGCCCTGAAAAATCCTCTGTTATGCCTATCCATTCCTTCTTGCCTAACTGCAACTCTCAGCAACCTCTGATTTGCTTTTTTTAAAAAACTCTTTGCATGGCTTTGCCTTTTCCCAAATGCATGTACTTGGAATCAAACAGCATATAGCCTTTTAAGATTAGCCCATTTCACTTAGTAATGTGGATTTGTGGTTTCTCCTTGTCTTTTCATGGCTTGATAGCTCATTTCTCTTTAGTGCTGAATAATATTCCACCATCTGGATATACCACAAGTTTTATTTACCCATTCACTTACTGAAGGTCACCTTGGTTGCTTTCAAGTTTTTAAAATTATGAATAAAGCTTCTATAAATAATCTATGTGGAAGTTTTTGTATAGACATATAGGTTCCCAACTCTTTGGTTAAACATTAAGAAGTATGATTACTGAATTGTGTGGTAAAGGTATGTGTAGTTCTATAGAAACCAGCAAATGCTCTTCTTCAAAGTAACTGTACCATTTTGCATTCCCATCATCAATGAATGAGCGTTCTCTTGCTCCCCATCACTGTTTGGTATTGTCAGTTTCAGGATTTTGGCCCTTTTAATAGATGTGTAGTAGTCTTTCATTTTTCTAGTTTTCATTTCCCTGATGACATATGATGTGAAGCATCTTATCATATGCTTATTTACCATTTGTATATCTTCTTTGGTAAAGTGTTTGTTAAGGTCCTTGGCGCATTTTCTTCAATAAGGTTATTTCAGTTTTAAGATTTCCTTGTATATTTTGGATTACAGTCCTTCATCAGATGTGTCTTTTGTAAATGTTTTCTCTCAATCTGCAGCTTGTTTCATAATTTTCTTTTTTTAATGTTTACCCTGAACACTTTTATGCTGTAGCACTTAACTCACTGAGTTACAACTGTTTATGGTTTCATATTGCTGAACTACTAGTGTTCTCTTAGTCTCACCTTAAAATTTAGCTAATACTAGGAAATAAGTTCATCTTGAAACTTGAGATACCTGAATTCCTTGTTTAAAAAAACAGATTTCTAGATTCCATTGCTCAGATATTCTGATTCTGTAATTGAAATGAGCATTTATAACAAGCACGTAACTAGCCCACCGTTTTCTTTTAAAATGAAAACTCCAAACTGAAAAATGCACATAAATGAATATGTGACGGAGCTGAAGAGTCAGCTTTAGAAACAGCTGAAGAGACATCATCATGGCCTTTACAGAGACTTTTGTGGCGGTCCAGTGGCTAAGACTCTGCTCCCATTGCAGGGGACCTGGTTCGATCCCACATGCCACAACTAAATATCCCATGTGCCATAACTAAGACCCACTGCAACCATATAAATAAATATTTTAAACAAACATGATGTTTACAGAAGATAATGAGAAGGCCACTGATGTGGTGTGTTAGATACAGTGACCATGGGAAAACAATAGAGTTGGTTCGATAAAATTTTGAATGTCCTTGAGGAATACTCAAGGGAATTTTGCATTGAATGTGACCCTTTGCTTGGAGTGGTAATTGTAGAAAAGCAGAATGAGCAAGGCTGGTGCCCTCAGTACACTTCATCCTGACTCTAAGGGGAAGTTGAACCAGATGATCTTAACACTGAAATTGTATTGTGCTTTCATTCTTAAAATACATATTGAATTGTATTATTTAAACAATGTGTGCTTAGAAGGTAATACTTGCTACCAAAAGGAAATTTTACTTACTTACATTTTATTTAAATTAGAAATTTCATTCATTAATGGCTATATATAATAATGGATCAGTACATGGAAGGTTTACTTAAGGTTTGTAATAATAGGCTGAGCAAGTTGGTTCCAGCTCATGAGAGCCAATTGTTACATTCCCAGGGATTGTGAAAGCCAGTTGTTAGGCACAGTCATTATTAAATTATATAAACCTGCAATTGAATGAATAATATGAAAAGCAAAGGTATCTATATTCAAAGCTTATTGCTTGATAATTATTTTACTACATTTTACTTATTGATTCTTTTGAACTGTGGTGTTGGAGAAAACTCTCGTGAGTCCCTTGGACTGCAAGGAGGTCAAACCAGTCAATCCTAAAGGAAAGAAGTCCTGAATATTCATTGGAAGGACTGATGCTGAAGCTGAAACTCCAATACTTTGGCCACCTAATGCAGAGCACTGACTCATTGGAAAAGACCCTGATTCTAGGAAAGATTGAAGGCAGGAGGAGAAGGGGACGACAGAGGATGAGATGGCAGGATGGCATCACCGACTTGATGGACATGAGTTTGAGCAAGCTCCAGGAGTTGATGCTGGACAGAGAAGCCTGGCATGCTGCAGTCCACGGGATTGCAAAGAGTTGGGTACAACTGAGCGACTGAACTGAACTGAACTATGCTTTTGAAGTTGAGTCTTCCGTGGTGGCTTCAGAAGTAAAGAATCCACTTGCCAATGCAGGGGACCTGGGTCCAATCCCTGTGTCAGGAAGATCCTTTGGAGAAGGAAATGGCAACCCATTCCAGTATTTTTGCCCTGGAAATCCCATGGACAGAGGAGCTTAGTGGGCTACAGTTCATGGGATTGCAGAGTCAGACACAAGTTAGGGACTGAACAGCAGTAATGTTCTTCAGGTTAAGTCAATGTATCTGTGTGGTGGAAATACGGTTATATATAGTGATACTGAGTATCTCTCTCCAACTCTCCATTTAGTGGCCACAGTGAAAATCAGACAAGAAAATGTATACCATAGAAATTCCCAAAGCCTACAAATCAGGGCTTTTTTCCCCCCTAGAGATAAACATATATTTACTAGCACACCAGTGGCTACATGTATAGACAGATCCCATTGTTTTGGGGAGATATTCATTTTGGTCCATGATGTAATTCAGAAGGTACCCCATTCATGCCCCAGTTCAGCATGCATCCCCTTTCCATGGCTTCCCACATGAGACTCGAAACAAGAGGATGGTTTTTAAGATCCACAAGTGAATTGCTTCAGTTGTAAAGCAGAGGGCAGGTGACTTTTGGGTACTTCAATTTCACATCTTTTCAAAAACATCTCAGAACTTTTTTCAAGAACCATTTTTCTCCCAAAGTCTGATGACTATGCCTCTATTTTATCATCACTTACAGCTTTTAAAATTACTACAATTTGAAGGACATTTGCAATCTGTCTTGAAAGCCAATGAGTCTCTAGCTCTGGATGCTGAAAACAATAACTTATTTCCCCTTTCATGGTAGAAAACTATTCTCTTATCTTTATGTAAATAAGAAAATGAAATGTTTTGTTTAGTCAGGAACAACTCAAGGTCTTTCTAACAGCCTGTATTCTGACGATGTGTGTGTGACTCTGAGCTTCTAGTTCTACAATAGAAGTCCACAAATCTTCCTCTTCCAAGGAGCCTGAGGAAAGCAAATTGTGCAGATATATGTTATTTTCTGTGCTTGTGCTAAAACCTGAAAGCATGGCTGAGCATTCTTCAGAAAATTTTCATTTCTCATATATGTCTTTGAGAGCTGTAATCCTTACTTAAGCAGACATCTTAAACATTTAAGGAGGGATTCTGGAGAATTTTCCTTTGGAGGTTTTTCAAAAATTAAGAAAGGTGTTCACCAGCCTGTGACAGATTTATTGTGAAAAGAGTAGTGTGGCTTCTCAGAGGCAGTGCTATGGCTTTGATTCAAGCTGACATAATTAAGCTGTAAACATATTAGTTTCTTTTGATTAAACTTTAGATGGAGATAGAGAATTGAAATCATTGAGATTAAAATAAATATTCTTACCATGAAATGAATGGAAATAGAGTGTTCAGAATCATAAAGACAAGGACTTAAATATCACCAGAGAGTCCGTAAAGGTAACTGAAAATATCCCTGGGAAGAATTTAAGTGTTTTCCAAACTTGGTCCTCAGACCACTTGGGAAGGGAGCTTGTGACACTAGATTTTTGGTTGTCTACCCCTAGCCAACTGAACTGAGTCAGAGCAGGGTGTAGGAATGGTCAGAAAACTTGTAAATTTTTCACAAGGTCCTTGGAAGATTTTTATATACACTAAAGTTATAACCCACTGATTTAGAATCAGTAACTGAATTTGCTTTAGTTTCTGCAACTGCAAAATGGAATGGTAAAAGTAGGACTGTTGGCAGATTGAATGAGTTCATATATGTAAAATGCTTAGAACAATGTGCTCTTCTATAGTAAATTATGTATGAAAATGAAAAGTGAAAGTGGAGTTGCTCAGGCGTGTCCAACTCTTAGTGATTCCATGGGGTGTAGCCCCCCAGGTTCCTCCGTCCGTGGGATTTTCCAGGCAAGAATACTGGGGTGGGTTGCCATTTCTTTCTCCAGGGTATCTTCCTGATCCAGGGATTGAACTTGGGTCTCCTGCATTGCAAGCAAATTCTTTACCGTCTGAGCCAGCTGTTATCACTGCTATTGGTTTTGTTGTTACTTTTGTCAAGGGTGTATCAGTGTTAGCTGCAATGGAAACAAACTAGAATGCTTCCAATCATTGCAACTATCAGAGGCCTTAAATATCTTAATGAAGTGAACACACAACCGAAGAACTAGCCTCAATTTAATATAATCAGGGATATTGTATAGCCATCCTATTATTTTGCATAGTTTTCCATAATTTCCTATTGCATTTGTAAGTTTTTAATCACTTAATTTTTCTGGAAAGGCTACATTTATTTTTATTACTTCAGAAATGTTAGATGTCATTCTAAAATCATGGTGATGTCTTTCTCTTACATGTGGAATTCAATTTTTATGTTATTTACAAACAAAAGCAAACTCTGGGAGATAGTGAAGGACAGGGAAGCCTGGAGTGTTGCAGTCCATGGGGTTGTAGAGTTGGACACGACTTAGCGACTGAACAACAACAAGCAAAAGACATTCGTATAAAATAATGATGGGGTGACAGTGAGTCATGTGACATGGTGTTGATTTACATCAGTTCCTCTAATGACTCAGCTCTCCACTGGAGTCACCAGTGCCTGAGGCTGGGAAAGCTCCCATGAAGTGGATGAAGGCTTGATGCTGGGAGGACACCCAAACAGGGTCATTAATGTGACTTAGCAGGGAGAGAATGGTGGTGGGAACATTTCCTCTAGTTCTCCGTCAGTGGCACCATCATCATTGGTGCCTGGGGGCGTGAGCCTTATTTTATTATGATTATTATTTTTTTAGAGTATGGTTAATTTACAGTGTTGTATTTAGGTGTACAGCAAAGTGATTCAGTTACATATCTCTACATCTATTTTTTTTTTTCAAGATTCTTTTCCCTTATAGGTTATTACAGAATATCGAATATAGCTCCCATGTGCTGTATGCTATATAGTAGGTCCCTGTTGGTTATCTATTTTATATATAATAGTGTGTATATGTTAATCTCAAACTCCTAACTTTTTTTCCCCCCATCCTTTTCCCCTTTGGTAATTGTAAGTGTGTTTTTTTGTGTCTGTGAGTCTATTTTGTGTATAAGTTCATTTGTATCATTTTTTGTATGTCACCCATGATTCATGCTTGGCAGTAAGTTTAATGGGAATGAAGATGAAAGGTTTTGTCTCTAAGAGAAAAGGGTTCTGCTCACACCCTTTTCCTGGCTAAGTTTTTGTCTGTGCCTGATAATGCGATGCTTGCCTTCATGACAGCAAAATCAGTGCAGAATTAGAGCCGACCTGGTTCTGGTTTCATGTAGTTTCTTGTATGTGCTTAGTAGCTACACAATTTTAAGTTACATTGTGTTTGAATAAATAAGGTTTTGTTTATTATTAGAGTTTTGTGGTTTGCATGAATGTTGATGATTTGGAATTGCTGAATCAAATAATTTTTTTCACCTGGATTCTAATGACATCATGAAGATATTGAGATATTTGTATTTTAAATAATTACTCCTCAGATCTGTTCTAAGATTACATAAAAATTTATATGTAAAGTGGATCCTGTTGTGCTTTTTGTGACACAGAATGTGCTGTGATAGAATTCAAGATTTTTGTAAAAGCGTATCAGATTAATTATTTAAAAAGTACATAGGGCAAATAGATGGTATCTCAATCTAAAGACAATGAGAATAGTTTCTGGATTAGCTTGCTTATGGATTTAACAGACAGCACTCACATTACTCCCGTCTCTAAGATGGTATCTTGGGGTCGTCATATTTTAACTCAAAAATGTACAAACTCTTGTAAATATGTTTTTGCTAATTACTGAAAGCATTAAAAATTATGTATTTTTTTAAAAAGTCAGTTCAGTTCAGTCGCTCAGTCGTGTACGACTCTTTGCGACCCCATGAACCACAACATGCCAGGCCTCCCTGTCCATCACAAACTCCCGGAGTTTACTCAAACTCATGTCCATCGAGTTGGTGATGCCATCCAGCCGTCTCATCCTCTGTCGTCCCCTTCTCCTCCTGCCCCCAATCCCTCCCAGCATCAGGGTCTTTTCCAATGAGTCAACTCTTCGCATGAGGTGGCCAGAGTACTGCAGTTTCAGCTTCAGCATCAGTCCTTCCAATGAACACCCAGGACTGATCTCCTTTAGGATGGACTGGTTGGATCTCCTTGCAGTCCAAGGGACTCTCAAGAGTCTTGTCCAACACCACAGTTCAAAAGCATCAATTTTTCGGCGCTCAGCTTTCTTCACCGTCCAACTCTCACATCCATACATGACCACTGGAAAAACCATAGCCTTGACTAGATGGACCTTTGTTGGCAAAGTAATGTTTCTGCTTTTTAATATGCTATCTAGGTTAGTCATAACTTTCCTTTTTAAATTTCATGGCTGCAGTCTCCATCTGCAGTTTACTTTTTTTGGAGCCCCAAAAAATAAAGTCTGACACTGTTTCCACTGTCTCCCCATCTATTTCCCATGAGGTATTTTTAAAAGTAAATAGCACTAATTTCGTGTCAGTAATGGCACATTGAAATCCAATGCAAGTGCTTGATATAGCAAATAACAAGAAACCCTTTTAGATGGCTACTGTTATTGGCCACATATTTACAGAGGAAAAATGGACTGCATGGACAGTTTAAGTACCTTTCCCAAGGTCACACTGCCTAGTAAGTATGATTCATATAGATCTTTTATAGGAATTATTAGAATCTAAGTAAATGGTTCTATAGCCCTGGTGAAAAGTGCAAGTCGCTCAGTCTTGTCAGACTCTTTTGCGACCTCATAGACTGTGCATGCGGTCCATAGATTCTCCAGACCAGAATACTGGGGTGGGTGGCCTTTCCCTTAGCCAGGGAATCTTCCCAACTCAGGGATCGAACCCAGGTCTCCTGCATTGTAGGTGGATTTTTTACCATCAGCTTAGCCTCAAGAGAAGCCCAACAATACTGGAGTGGGTATGATTCTTCTCCAGTGGCTCTTCCCCACCCAGGAATCAAACTGGGGTCTCCTGCATTGCAGGCGGATTCTTTACCAACTGAGCTATGAAGGGAGCCCTGGGAAACAATCATTTAGATGTGGTGCACTAGGTTAATTGAGTAAACTTATTATTCAGGGCTAAGACTGAACCTTTAACATGTCCTTCTATTTCCATGGTTTTCAAAGATGTTAGATGCTAAGTGAAGCAGAATTCCTGGTGAATACCTAATGAGTCGTTTTCACTGTGTCCTTTTCAGTAAGGTCTTTCTCATCATGTAGTTTAAAAAAAAGTACTACTGTGTATTACTAATTTGTATTTAATTGTTTTGATTGTGTAATAATTAGTTCTTATAAATTTATCTTGGTTCATTATGCTCTGTTTATACTGTAAGTTTTCAATCACCCTGTAATAAAATAATTAGTCATGTTATTGGTAGACCCAGTGTTTTTATAAATTATAAAAATGTGCTTATGAACAGTTATTAAAAATTTTATGGATACCATAGGCAGTTTTAAAAATATTAACAATTCAAAGTTCAGTATAAGCTTACATGCAGGCCACTTAGAATAAAATCTTTACTATTTTGTCATATTTATTTTATATTTAAAAATTATAGATAAAATTAAAATCCTTTTTATTCTGTATCCTGTTCCCATTTGCCATATGCAATCAACCACTATTGAAACCATGCAACTTAGATTCAGACTTGAACCCATGTCTGTTAGTCATTCAGTTGTGTCTGACTGTTTGTGATCCCATGGACTGTAGCACACCAGACTCCTCTGTCCATGCAATTCTCCAGGCAAGAATACTGGAGTGGGTTACCATTTCCTTCTCCATTGAACCCATGTGCCAGGACTCAAACCCAGCCAAAACCCAGATTGGAACTTGAGCCCACAGACTCATAATTTTTTAGATTGCAACCTGATCTTAGGACTTAATGAAGTCCTTAATGAAGTCTTGATGTCTCATGGCAGAAAGAATTCAGCAAGAGACAAGTGATAGTTAAGAAGTGAATTTATTTAGAGAGAAACACACTCCACAGATGCAGAATGGGCCATCTGAGAAGACAAGAGGCCCCAAAATATGGGGTGGTTACTTTTTATGGGCTGGGTAACTGCATAGGCTAATGTATTATTCTGTTTTGGAAAAGAGACAGAGATTTCCAGAAATTGAGCCAGTGTCCATTTATGATCTTTGATGTGCAGCCTTAGAACTATCATGGCACTGGTGGTTATGTCATTTAGCTAGTGTATTACAATGACCATATAATGAGGCTCAAGGTCTACTGGAAGTCCAGTCTTCCACCATCTTGGACCTAGTTAGTTCTACCAGTTTATGTTGTGTCCTATGGATATGTCACTCTTTCAAAGGCTGTGCCTTGCCCCCTTCCCTCCTGTTTCACTATCATGAAGTTACTGTGTATCTTGTTTACTCATTTTTATATTGCTTTTACATACACACATATACACATCCAGAATATTGTATGAGGTTTAATGTGGTTTTAAATTTTACACAAATTACATATGATGCAAGTAGAATTCTGTAACATGTTTTTTCACTCAACAGTATTTTTTCCCTCTATTTTTGACTATACACTTCTTTATTGGTTTGGTTGTCTTATTGGTGGTTATTTAGATCCTTTTAAACATTTTAGTATAAGAAACAGTGTCCTGGAACATACCAATGAAAACAGGGAGAATTGTCTGTTTCAGTCTCAGAGTTAATCCCAAGAAAATAGAATTATGCTCTCAATGAATATTTGTGAAATGAATAAACAAATGACTAAACACTGCAGTGAACATGAGTGTCATATTTGCTTGTGCACATTTGGAGAGCTTCTTTGAAATACATAACCAGAAGTGGAATTGTTGGACCTTAGGATATGGCAACCCACTCCAGTATTCTTGCCTGGAAAATTCCATGGATGGAGGACCCTGGTAGGCTACAGTCCATGGGGTCACAAAGAGTTGGACACGACTGAGTGACTTCACACACACACACACACACAAGATAAATAGGATTACTGAATTCCCTGAATAATACAGTTATTTCCATGAAATAGCTGCAAGTTTATTCTCTGGTAATCAGCATATGAGTGTTTCTGTTTTCAACATTGTTGCCATGATTTTATCAGACTTTAAAAATTTTGACTGTTAGGTGAGACATCTGTCATTATGTTTTAATTATTTACTTTTGTCCTTATTGCTAGCAAAGTTGTATAGTTTCTCAAATGTTCATTAACCATTTTTTCCTATTAGTTTAATTTAAACATGCTGTTATAACTTTATCATTTATTCCTAAAACATATGCTTACGTCACAGAAGATCTAAGGGTTAAATGACAATATGTATGCCAGGCCACTTACAATCTAAATTTATAGATAAGTAACTTGAATCACTAAATATTGCACCGTGTATAGTAAAATGTTAATGCTGAACTGTCACTCACAAACTAAGATATTATCATCTTTGTGTTTTTTTATCTATAATTAAATACAGAGCATATATCTTAGGCCCTTGCACAAAACTTGTCTTCTAGTTTCAACAATTATGAAATTATTTTTATGTACAGTTCTTTGAGAGTTAAATTTACTCTATTAACAACCATATAACAAATACATCATAGTCCTATTATATTTTAAAAATAGCTTATTAAAGCTCATCAGACAGAATATGTATCAGTTTTTATCACTACTTTTTGGGCAGGATGAATTCAGTAGACTAGTAATCCTGGCATAAATCTTTGGTGACATTAGTAGGGTTTTAACTGGCAACGTTAAAACTTTCAGTTTTCATGAAAAAACTTACATATGCAAAAGTTAGCAATTATGTCTATGTTTGTATCAGTGAAGTTCTCTGATATGTGAAGACTGAGAGAAAGATATTAAGAGACAAACAGAATGAAATCATCCAGACCAGAAAGATAGAATAAGATTGTGAAATTATGGAAAGAGAATGAACATGGTAGAAATAGATGAAGCTGGAAAGAATAAGGAATTGTTGTCCTTTACTTATGAGCCTGCCTGGGATGACTTGCGTACGTGCATGCTGAGTCGCTTCAGTCATGTCCAGCTCTTTGCAATCCTGTGGACTGTAGCCCACCAGGCTCCTCTTTCCTTGGAATTCTCTAGACAAGAATACTGAAGTGGGTTGCCGCACCTTCTTCCGGGAATCTTCCTGATTCAGGGATCGACCTCGAGTCTCTTCTATCTCCTGCGCTGGCAGGTAGATTCTTTACTATTAGTGTCACATGGAAGCCCCTTATACCCTAAAAGCAGTAGGAAAAAATGATCAGTTTTTATGTTATCTGAATGTTATCAGGGCATGTCCAAGTAGCAGAAGTCAAATTCAAAGTCACTGCAGGGAACTCTGATAAACTCCTGAAAAAAAAAAAAAAAAGTACTTGATTTTGATAATATAATTGAGAAAGGAAATTGCAGTCAAATATGAGAGCTGATGAAAGAGTGCATGGATAAGTAAAATCCACAAAATGTCATAAATATATCATTTGGCTTTTTCTCCTTCCTTTCCCAAGAAAATTTCATGAGAATTGCTAACAATAAAACTTCAATATTACATAAGCTTATAAGTATCCCCTTCACCAGACTCCTGACTGAGATACCACCAGTTTCTCTGACTGAGATACCAACAATAAATAATGTATCCACAATGTACAGAAGAAGGAAAATAATGTATTGATGGTATACTATCAATTAAAAATCCCTGGAATAATTCAGCACTGAAAATGATGAATGTAAGAGAACAAAGCTGTATTGATTTTAAAAAAAAGGGAAGTGTAGATAGGTTGTAGAAAATGATTGTCAATCCATTCTGATTGTGATTCCAACCAGCTTTTAGTCAGAACCTTGAGCATAGCAACTCAATCTTAGTGGAAAAAAAAAAATATGCAGGCAATTTGAAGGGAGCAGAAAGAGCAGAAGAAAGTAGGATAAAAGACCTGAAATATTATGCAACAAAAGAGTATTTACGGCCTGGCTAAATAGATGAATGAACTTGTTAGTTATTTTTTAAAGAGAATAAATGCTTCAAGAGAAAGAGATTTAAGGGGTGATACTAAGGGCAACTATGATAATTCCTCAGACAAAATAAATGTTTCTTATTAAGAAAAACTTCCTGGGATTATGATCTAACAGAATGCAGAAAACTTTCTAATGGAATAAGTAAGAATTCCCTTCAGTAATAAGGACATCGGACATCAGTAAGACACCCTCATAGAAAAAAGTGTGAGAGACATTTCATCCTTGCTGCAGGGGAACAGCAAAGTGGAACTCTTCTGTCTTTTCATTCGAGTCCTCTTAGAGAAGACGCTAGAGAACTCTTTGACAGGCACTAGATCAGAAAGTTAATACTTTATAATTTGGAATCTCTGTCCTTCACTAGGTGTGAGCAAGAGCAAATTACTTCAACTTTCTACATCTTAGTTTTCCTGGCCTGTAAAATGTGCGTAAGTTATGGCACCTTATTAGGATACTGTTAGTATCAGTTATAAAAAAAGATGCTTACTCCTTGGAAGAAAAGTTATGACCAACCTAGACAGCATGTTAAAAAGCAGAGACATTACTTTGCCAACAAAGGTCTGTCTAGTCAAGGCTATGATTTTTCCAGTGGTCATGTATGGATGTGAGAGTTGGACTCTAAAGAAAGCTGAGCACTGAAGAATTGATGCTTTTGAACTGTGGTGTTGGAGAAGACTCTTGAGATTCTCTTGGACTTCAAGGAGATCCAACCAGTCCATCCTAAAGGAAATTAGTCCTGAATGTTCATTGGAAGGACTGATGTTGAAGCTGAAGCTCCAATACTTTGGCCACCTGATGCAAAGAACTGACTCACTGGAAAAGACCCTGATGCTGGGAAAGATTGAGGGCAGGAGGAGAAGGGGACGACAGAGGATGAGATGGTTGGATGGCATCACTGACTCAATGGACATGGGTTTGAGCAAACTCCGGGAGTTGGTGATGGACAGGGAGGCCTGCAGGCGTGCTGTAGTCCATGGGGTCGCAAAGAGTCAGACATGACTGAGCAACTGAACTGAACTGAACTGAGTATCAATTATAATACCATGTAAAACTTTTACCATATGCCTGTGGCTGTCAGTACTCCATGAGGGGAGCTACTGGTTAACTCATTTCTTTGCTGGCTAATTGAAAGTGGGATATGACTCTTTTGTTTTTTTTCTGAAATAGCTATTTATTGACAAAAGTGAAAAAGTTTTAGAGTCAGAAAGACCTAAATTTCTTTAATTAATTTTTGTTTTTGTTTTCTTTTTAATAAATTATTGAAGTATAGTTGATTTACAATGTTGTGTTAGTTTCTGAGGTACAGCAAAGTGATTCAGATAGATAGTCTTTTTCATATTCTTCCCTATTAATGTTTATTATAAGACATTGACTATAGTCCCCTGTGCTATGCAAGGATCTTGTTGTTTATCTAGTTTTTGTATAGTAGTTTGCATCTCTTAATCCCAAACTCCTAATTTATCCCTTCTCCACCCTTCTCCTTTGATAACCATATGTTTTTTCTATGTCTGTAAGTCTGTTTCTGTTTTGTAAATAAGTTCATTTGTATCATATATTAGATTCCACATATAAGTGGTATCATACTTGTCTTTCTTGAATATGTGACTTCTAGTATCAAAATAGTCAGAATATATATATTGATGAGAAGTTTTACTTTATCTCAGAAACAGCATTATCGCTTCACAAATGGAATATTTTACCCTAGAAGTTTAATCAGGATATGACATCTATAGGAGTTAGAGTAACAGAGCTGTTATCTGTGAAATCTGTTATTTGATTGGGTCTTATTACTTCATTTTTAATATTGACATTAAGTTAAATATTGTTTTTGTTATTTGAGATTTCTTTTTCCTTTTTTGAGAGCAGGTACAATTATGTTACTAATGAGACTTTGAGAGATTAGGGTAAAATAGACATTCTCATTGAATTATTAATGTGCCAAATTGTAGAGTTCTGTCCTTTGCATGAATTCTTACATTTCATTTTAGAGTGCAGTCTCTATAGCAAAAGGCTTCAGAAACCTTTGTGGATTCTTTTGTCATAATTTAAGTCAAGGTTTTCCTCCTTCCCTGCCTCCCACTGAATATAAGCCCTTCCTGCACTTTTCTGGGTAACCAGGTCTGATCACAGCTGTAAAATTCATCTGACTTCGTGTAATCCTTCTTGCCTCATCCCTGTCTCAGCCCTCAACTTGAATTCTTCCCACTTCCCTCCATTCTGAGCCAGCAGTGTACTGTTTCGTTGTGTAATTGTTTATATACTTCTGACGTGCTCTCATGCACATATTTACTCTGTCTCCTTCAGAATCAGAGGCTCCCAAAGAAATAAAGCACATCTTCTCTTTCCCTAATAATCCTCAAAGCTCTCAATGGCGTGCTGTGCCCACCCACAGAAAGGGATCAGTAAACATGATACAATGGATTGGACAGGAGTCTCCTTATCCCCCTACATTTGCCTTAGGGGGTCTCCTGCAGAGCTCTGTCTAAAGTAGTTGAGGCTTGGGATTTGTGTTCTCATTATGCTAATAGTTATGACTTTCTTTATTTTTGAAAAACCAGTTGTTGGGTTCCAGGCTAAACATGCTATTTTCTACACCTGGCACTTCTCCACGAGAAGCTGCCTTCATCTTCTGTTTTCCTAGGCCATCCTACCCCCTCCTATCCCAAAAGTAGGTGAAGGATAGATAAGAGGAAGTTGCAATATTTACTCTGAGATGGAAAGCCTTGAGCCCCGGGTCTGCCTCTAGACCAAAGTTTCTGTTCAGCTGCTCTCAGGTTTTGCTAAAAGACCTGTCAGAAACCAAGTTTGTGCCTGAAAAACAAGTTCATCTGTAATTTCCATTTCTTTCAACACTCTACTGAGTTTTTTTGTTATTTGGAAACTTCTCAGCAGAGTAGCAGGCTCTTGTCACCACTAATCCTTTTCTCTCTCAAATGCCATATCATTCCATGAATGTTAGTTTCTTTTTCAGAAAATTTTATTTTCATGTAACTACCAGAAATCAGCGTTAGGCTTTCAGATGTGAATTTATTTCAAAGAATGTGTTATAGCAAAAGAGGTACCATTCTTTTGAGTAGTTCAGATTTTTCTGTTTATAGAGAAGAATTCCAAGGAAATGTGTGCTTAGCTGAAAGTATTAAAACACTTTTTCTTCAATGTTAATTTTTCTTCCTTTGTTTATGGAGAGAAGATTAAAGGCTAAATAAAGATCATAGTTAAAGGCTCTGATCATGGTTCATTCTCTACTTTGGTCATTTGAGGCGAGTTCCTTTACATCCATGGACTTCTGTTTTCTCTTGTATAAAATGATGACTAGTGTCAACTGAAAAAAAAAACTGCACAACTCAAAATTGAGAATTATGTTTTATTTGGACTTGCTGAGGACTTAAGCTGGGGAGACAACCTCTCACATAGCTCTGAAGGACTTCTCTGAAGAAGTAAGAGAGCAGCCAGGATATATAGGAGTTTTGGCAAAAGAAAAAAAAAAAACCTACAGTCATCGGATCAGAACATCAAAAAATTACTGTTAACTAAACAAAAAATCGGAGAAGGCAATGGCACCCCACTCCAGTACTCTTGCCTGGAAAATCCTATGGATGGAGGAGCCTGGTAGGCTGCAGTCTATGGGGTTGCTAAGAGTTGGACACGACTGAGCGACTTCACTTTCACGTCTCCTCACTTTTCACTTTCATGCATTGGAGAAGGAAATGGCAACCCACTCCAGTGTTCTTGCCTGGAGAATCCCAGGGATGGGGGAGCCTGGTGGGCTGACGTCTGTGGGGTTGCACAGAGTTGGACACAACTAAAGTGACTTAGCAGCAAACAAAAAATAGCCTTCTCAAGTTAATGAAACTTAGCACTTTTCTGTGTATGGGAAGATGCAAGAGTCTGGGCTAATTGAAATCATTCCTTTGATTTGCACCATAACTATCTGGGGCCAGTATCCTGTTTTCTGCACCCTGAAACCTATCAGGGTGCACTGTGGGATAGCTGCATTGACTGATGGCTTGATGGCTGCATCATCCTTTGCTTACTGATATGGCAGGTAACATTCTTCCTCTACAGTAGAGTGACAGATGAAAAAGATACTCTTAAAAGCACCTTTCAAATCTAAAATGTTATGATTCTTCCACTGAATTGCTATCTTCTCAACACCGGATAAGACTCAGTATCAGTGTTGCTGAAAATATATTTGGGGATGTTCTTGATTTAAAAAAAAAAAAAAAGTCCACATTAAAAAAAAGGGATTTTGAGCCAATGTTCAAAACTTCAGTCAGGGTGACTTTCATGTCCTGATTTGAAGTAAGTAAGTGGAACATTCATTAATGGGAAACTTAGGTAATCCCTCTTTTATCAAGATTAATCACTTATTTTTAAATGAGTCATTGTGAATCAACATAGCCCATTTCATTCTTCCTAGTTATGAGGTTCTTTTGGTGACTGTCTTAGCCTGCATTAATTAGGAGAGAATAAAGTGCATAGGTCTCCTCTTCACAGTGAAGCCGTGAGGTATAATATAATAACAAAAGCAAATTTTGGACTGAATTGTGATTTCCTCTATCAGCTGAAAAACATGCACAATGTAAAAGCTGAGAAATATGTTTTATTTGGAGGACATACTGAGGACTTAAACCCAGGAGACAGCCTCTGAGATAGCTGAGTAGTCAGGATATATAAAAGTTTTGCAACAACAACAACACACACACACACACACACACCCCCCAAAACAAAAGCAAAAACCGGTAGTTGGAACATCGCAGGATTACTGTTAATTAAAGGAACACCAAACATCTCAAGTTAATGAATTTAGCACTTTTCTTTGTATGGGAAAATGCAAGAGTCTAGGTTCATTGAAATCATTCCTTTGACATGCTCCTTAAATATCGGGAGCCAGTGTTCTTTGGTGTCCTCCTGAAGCCTCTGAGAGTGGGAGGGTATGGCTGCATGGCTAATGGCTTGATGGCTGCAGCATCCTTTGTTCACTGACTGAGCGGGCGGCATTCTTCTTTCACACTATGTAAGTTGTTGCTTTCAAGGAGGTACAAACTGCCATCCAGCCTCTTTTCTTAAGCTCTGTGGACTCTCGGTAGCCTGACCTTTAGACACCCCGTTAGGTGTCTTAATAGAAGATTTATGCCAGGCTGATGTGGCAGTGTTCTTGAGGCAGGGTTATTTCCCTTTCTGTTCAGAATTAGGTGATATGTTCCGCTTAAGGTCACAAGACACAAGCCCCAGTTGCAGCCCCAGGTAGAGGACACCGTTTAGATTCCTATATATCCTGGGTTCTTCAGTGGTAAGGGTACAGTTTTTAAATCAATTTCTTGAGTTTCGCTCAGTTCACCTATGAGAATGAATTTCTTGGTCTGCTGTGTGAATTAACAAATCTTTTGAGTTACAGCTCAAGAGAGCAACAATTCATGCTCTTATGAGTAACTGTGTTTGGAGTGTGGACTGTCTTAAGATTCTTTAGATGTCAAAGGATGCCCCTAAGATGAAAGATAAAACTGTCTGTCAGTCTCTCTCTCCCCTACCCCACTGCACTGCTTGTACTGAAATACTTTGATACATTATTTTAGACTGTTTAGCCACATAATAAAACTTTCTAGTAGGTTATGTTTCTGTTTGGGTACAAAGCTGTACCAGTTTTATGTAACTTTCTCAAAATAGCCCATGAATACATAAATATGTATGTGTAGATAAATCCCCCCTTTTTTACATAAATAAGAACATGCTATAAATACTGTATGTACCTTGGGGTTTTTGTAACATATAAATTCTCCTGGATATCTTTTTAAACCAGCATATCTAACACAGGTCTCTTTTTTTCAATATGTTTATTGTGTGAATATGTTTGTATAATTTAGAGATTAATCTATATAATTTATAATTTATAAATTAATCTATATTTATCATTTAAAAAGCAATTCATGTTGGTTACATGTCCAATATTTTGTAATTTTCACTAGCCTCTGGCTGAGTGATTGTAATCGTCTGAGTACTCCCAGTTTGAAAATATTAGGTCTAATTGAAACTGATAAATTCTGCTTTTTGTGAGACCATAGATTGGCAAACTTTTTTTAAAATAAAGAGCCATGTTAATAAATACTGTAGGCTTCGGGGAGCCAGAAAGATTCTGTCACAACCACTCAAATCTATTCTCATGGTACAAAAGCAGCCCATGGCAATGTATAAACTAACAAGCATGGCTGGGTTACAATAAAATCTTATTTCAGAACCAGACTAGGGGCTTGGTTTGGCCTGAGGGCCAGAGTTACTGGGCCTGCAGCTAGACCAGCGTCTGGAAGTGGCCAACTTGTGGATAAGTTTCCCTAAAACCAAGCTCCTTAAAGGCAAGTATTGTATCTTTCCATCTCCAGTTCTCCCTAGTGCCTCGATGAATAGTGGCTCAACAAATGTTTTTTAAATTAAAGAGTGAATTTGCAGAAGAGGCATAGAATCAACCTGTTGTTTTACCATTTACCATCTCTGAACATAACCTATTGTTTTTAGTTGAAGATATCACAGTCCCTGGTTGTTGCTCACATGTATAGCTAAGGGGATGTATAGGATTTAAAAATGAGCTCTTTACTCATCGTAACAAAACAATTTCATCAAGAAATAGAAAAGAATCTAACAAAGCTGAGGTGCCTGCTTCATGCTATGAGTTCCTGCTGTCTTGACTGATATTCTGTTATAAAGCTTTGCTGGATGCTATGTTTGTATTGGACTTCCCAGGTGACTCAGCAAGGAAAGGACTCATCTGCCAGGGCAGGCGACGTGGGTTCATTTCCTGGGTGGAGAAGTTCCCCTGGAGGAGGAAATGGCAACCCACTCCAGTATTCTTTCTGGGAAATCCCATTGAGAAAGGAGCCTGGCAGGCTGCAGTCCACAGGGTCACAAAGAGTCAGACACGACTGTGTCGCTGAGCACAGCGAAGCAACCATGTTTGTGTTACTGGTTTCATTCAAAGTTTCTCATGATGATTGACCCAATTTGTTTTCTGTTGTCTGTAACCAAAAACAATTGAACATCACTGATATGCATACTCTCTTCTTTAAATTCTGAGAAAACTACTCTGTAATGTTTATTAAGAGCCAGTGTTTTTATCAACTGTGTATATGTGCGTGTTTAAGGAGAGAGAGCTAGAAAAAAGACCTATATCTCACTATGATACAATATTATACTCTTCCATTCCTACCCCTGCTCCACAGTATTGACAATATCTATACAAATGTGAATCATGTCTTATAAGCAAATGTGCATGCTAGAATTCATTTCTTCCTAAATCATGAAGCACCATCTATAAATAAGTTGAACTCCCTGAAACCTCTGTGAACCGTATTGCTAGGAAAACATAGGTCAGGGAGAGCTGTGTTCACCTTCTGAACTAGAGAGATATTTCTAGGCCTTATAGCGTATAACTTGAGCCCAGAATGTCAGGCTTCCATTACTTTCGCCCTTTGGTCCGGTCACATTGTTTCTGATATCCTAGATTTTAATTATTTGAATTCCCAGTCTTGCTCAGGAAGGTTGGCCTGTGCCAGGTTAGTTAGCTTTAAGCTTAGGGGCTGGAAGGATTGCCATGGGCCCCTTTATCCAACCCAGTTGCCTCCTTATCTGAAACAGTCAGACCAACTGGGGCAAAAATAACAATGAAATCCTCATGGCCACACCTTCCTCTGGCTCTGAGAGAAGCTTCAGGTGAAAGAACAGAAATGAATTTTTCTAAAGGGGTTAGCTTGGGTGAAGAACATTATCCATAACCAAATAAATGGAACCCGGAGACTTACCTGGCTAGACTTCAAGTCACTACTGTAGTCTTTGGGGATGTCAGGATCTGTATATCATTTCTGCAAGTTTAAAAGCATCAAATAACATTGGAAAGGTACCAGAGGTCAAGGTACATATCTATAGGTGGCTCAAGCAAACATATCAAACTTAATCTCCAGAATTATCCTATGAGATTGGTAGTTCTGTTTTCTTCACTTTGCCACTTACCGAACTTCTTGCAGCTAGGATCCAGATTGTTGTCACTCTCGTTGCTAAGTTGTGCCTCACTCCTTTGCAATACAGATCATCTAACGCCAGAGCACTGACTTTTGTGCTATAATCCACCGTTTAGAACTGTGGATCCCAGCAAGGATTCCTGTGCTAAACATTATCCTGTCAAACTGTTGGGAAGAATAAACACCATAATGTATGTGGAGTTCTCTGCACACTTCCTGGCACAAAGTTAAGCACTAGATAAAAGGGAGCTATAAATACTAGTAACTCAGATAGACTCTGGACACATTAGCAGGAAAAGCCTTCTTAATTTTATTTAAGTGTTAAAAGTCATCTAATTAGTATGGTTATTAACAAAAAAAATACATGACAAGATATATATCATAGTCTGGGAAAAACTGTCTTGGTTTCTCTTTTGAAGAATTGAATACAGTGAGAAACAGCTTTCAATGATTGAAAAGTGAGAAGGGTAGGGAATAAGAGACTCTTTTCTGTGTTTACATTTGAGGCCTGCCTTCTTCTTCTTCTTTTTTTTTTTTGAGGCCTGCCTTCTTACTTTCAACTTGATCTTCTTAACTGCCTCCTGGCTGGGTCTGTGTCTTCTTCATTTTAAAGAAGGTGGCAAGACAAGTCCTAGAATATTTTGTGTGTACTTGCCATGACAAATGATAGTCTCTTACCTAAGAGGCCCCAGATAAGAGTTTAGTTATTAAGGCAAGGAAGGACCAGTGGGAGCGTTTGTTTCTGGTCTCTCTTATCAAACCCAGAACAATCTTTCATTTGCTACATTCATGCCACAAGAGCTAAGTCAATATTAAATTCAAAAAAAAGGAAAGCAAAATCTCCTCACAGAAACAGCTGTATTCAAAACACAGCCAGTTTACTCCAGTGAATTGCATAAAATGGAAAAGTTTCCATTTCCTTTTGTGTTTATCCTTGATAGTTGTCTTATAAAAACTGCCTTTTGTAAATAAGGGAAGCCTGGTTTTAAACAGCTTTGACTAATATGTGTAGTTGGAGTATTAAGTTCTACAGAGCTTTAGAAAAGTAAAACAAATCTGATAGAAAGACATACATCTTTCAAAGAAAATATTTTTTGAGTATTCTGGCTCTATAGTGCAATTTTCTCCATCCTACCTGTAAACTGGATTGTGTTACTTTTATGTCTACATGGCCACTTAGTCTAAAACCTGAGAGATGTCATTTAAGCTCAGAATTGGATCCCACTGAAAATTTGTTTGTGTACTACACTTTGTTTGTGTTCTACACTGTCTTTGTGTAAATATTCATTGCTGGCGCATACTACAATGGGGAAAAATCAGTTTCTTGAACACCAGAAAATACCCACCTGTTTATCTCATTGGGCTGTAAAAAACAGCCCAATGGATTGGTGAATTCTCTTAGAGTAGGAACTAACCTGTGTTCTCTCCAGATCTTATTCAGTTCCAAGAACAGTGTTTAAAATTCTTGAAGTTCTCAGTCAATACTGAAAAACTAAAAAAGAATCCACAAAATTCTTATGACTAAATTAACTGGGTCTGCCCTGATACAGAATCTGTCCGTGGCAGAAATATTTGGTGATTAGGGAAATAGAGTGACTACTGCAGACAGCCAGGATCCCATTAAGCATGGCACATTAATTGCAATAAATGAAAATTGGTGCTTAAAAGAATAAGTTTTGTGAAGTATCCATATTTAATATCAGGGAGTGGCCTAAGCCTTGGGGAGGTGAGAGTCCTGTGCTTTCCGATTAATAAAGCTGGGCTTTCGTTTTGTTTTCTTGTTTGTATTGTAAAATAAGACTTGTTAACTGGTTGGCTACATACTATTGTCTGAGTTTAACTGAATAAAGGTAGAATCCCAGATATATTACATAGTGTTGACAATGAATGCTCACTCTGATGGGAAATTTGTCCATTGAGGGGGTTATCTCCTTCACACTCTTTGAAGTATTTTTCTTCATTCAGGTTTTCCTAGCTAATGTTCAAGTGTTAACTTTCTTACTCTGTAATATAGTTTCTCTCTCTGTTTCTGTCTTCTCTTTCCCTCCCCAGCTTGGCCTCAAGGACTGAAGTTTTCGCAGTTCCCTTGGGCCCTTTTGCAGTAGCAGGCAAATACTAGATACTGAATCAATGTTCAATGAATTTCTCTTGAATGGATGTATCTTGCTTTAGGCCATTCATGCAAACATTGAAGAGGACAGACAGACCTCTGCTGACCTCCTCTAGCAAACCTCTCTCTAGTAGACCTCAACACTTCAATCTGTACTCTTTGGTTACAGTTGTTCAACCAGTTACTCATCTAACTAATTGTAACCAGTTGAACAACTGGACCCAAAGGGTGCAAAGTGAAAACATTTCATTGAGAAGTCGGCTCTGGACAGAGGAAGCACCGCCAGACCCCCCTTCAGTATGCAAAGGGAAAATTCCTTCTCAAGTAGAAGCTCCGCGGTGCCTCTGAATTCTCATTAGTTTGTAACGCTGTGTAAGTCTACGTGTACCGTCTGTTCTTTGGAAGAGGCTTGTTTGTAGTGTAAGGCTCTACCTCCGTAGAGGGTGATACTAACCATGTGTTAAATAACTGTTGTCTGAAGATAACTGAGGATATGAACAATAAAAAGTTTTTTAAAATGAGACATGTTTCTTTTATTGATAGTCGTCCATCAAGGTTGAAGTGAGATATACAATGTGAGATGTAATATCCGGTGTGAAATAAATAATCAGTTGTGGTTTATATAGGGAGTGTATCCATGTGCTCAAGAGCAAGAGGCTTTTAGATCATTATTCTAAAATTTTTTTAGAGAATAAATGTATTCTTTATTTTTTAAAATACATTTATTTCTCTTGATATTGTACAGTATTCCCAAAACATTGTGATAAAGCTGTTGCTCATTGTTTCAGAATGTTTTTTCTCTCAGGACCTGGGAAAGATTTCTACCTGATGCTTCAGTATCAAGAATAGCCTCATGTTGTCTGAGTAACTTCAAAACTGTAAAAGATGATGTTCTCTTTTCATACTAGATGCTAAGAAGCTCACTTTTCACCTGTGGCGCCTCTGGAATGCATTTTGAACGATAACTGTGTTTTCTTATTTTTCTTTGGCACCATCAAATCTTTTTTTTTTAAAGGCTCACTATAATTAATAAATGCATAGCAAACCAAAATCTGTTTCTATATAAGGTTACTATTGATATATGAATTCATCTAGCTTCCAACCTTATTCTCTTCTTGTCATATTTCTATTGACTAGGGCTCTCTTGCTCTGTGGAGAATTGATTAACTTTTGCCGTGACCTCCATGCCAAGACCACACCTAACATCTTTCTGCTCCTCTCTACCTTCAGACCTCTATATCCACCTGTGAGTGTTCTTTCTCCCATGGGGCCTCAAACCTGAATGCAAAGCCGTGCAGTAGTTGAGCAGTTTTTCATGAAAAATCCAAGAGCTGGTAGCGTAGGTGAATTTGACAATTTTGCTAAAACCTTGAAGTGTTGTGAGGAAGATTCACATTGACTGTGCACCGCGCAGCCTTCTGTTGTCTTGCTGGTCTCATCTCCACACCTAGGCATTGCTCTTGGCCTCTTAACTTTCCAAATCAGCACTTCACTGTGAGACCTGCCCTAATTGTGAAACTCTCTGGGACTGTGGTAGAGGGCTCCATCCCCCACCCCATCTCTGAATTCTGAGGAATAACCTTTTCTCTGCCTTGTTTACATTTGCTTTTCAGTAATGATTGTTCTTGATAAAGGTATTCACTCAATCACTCACTCAGTCATTCATTTAACAGACCTCTTAAGTGTATCTACTATGTTCAAGATACAGGAGATAGTAGCATAAATAAATAACATGAATAAAACTCATCCCCCTAAAAGTTCAAATTGAAGAAGTTCAAATCAGGAGGTTAGAGAGTAGAGATTTAAATAGATTAGAGGAAAATTTTGTGGTGATTGCCGTCATTGGCATATATATGGGAGTGGGTCTCACCTGGAATGGAAAGGTGTGGTCTCAGGTGAGTTCTAAGGAATGAGTGTGGAGTTGGGGGAGGAGAAGGTGGAGCTTCTAGAAGGAGGGAACTAGCAGAAGCAGAGATGTTGAGGCAAGGAATCACATGGTATGTGTGACAAAGGATCATTGACAAGATCTGAAGCTGGAAATAAACAAGGAGTGATTTCTGGGGCCCTGTGTGCCAGGTTAAGAACTTTGAGTTTGTCCTGGAACCATGAAGTATTCCAAGTACTGGTGGGGCAAGGTCAGATCCTGGAGGGTGAGTGGAGCAAAAAGCAAGGACAAAACTGGAAGCCAAGAGTGTTAAAGGTGGCTGCTGTGATTTGGGCAAACATCACAAGGGCATAAGCTAGGTTAGTAGTTCTAGAGATGGAGGGAAGGACATTAATTCCATGAATGTTTAGTAGATATAATTGTCATGTTGTATGAGTTTACTTGGGAGGAGGGGACTGGCTATTTAATAAGTAGTTATATCAGTGGTGGAATGGTGATTTTCTCGGTTCTTGCCCTCTTCAGGGAAGGAATTCAGTCAAGAGACATAGAGCAATTTTAAGTAGCAAGAGTTTTTTTAAGCAAAAGCAAAAGCACACTCTTCAGAAAGGATGAGAGCTGAGAGTGGACCATCTGGAAATCAGAAGCAGCCCACAGTGGGGTGGGATAGGGTGGGTTTTTTTTAGAGGGGTGGTTCCTCCCCGGGTTCTGCATCTTTTGACTGACAAATTGATTGACAGTTCTAGTGCACAGGTGCTTACCCATAAGCATCCAAGAACACCCCACAATGTTGGAGTTGACAAAACCCACAATGCTGATTTATTACAAATATTGCATAATGAACCCTGGGTTACTTTCTGTCACCTGTTAGGTTTTGATGCCCCTGTGCCAATCTGTGCTGGTGGTTTTAATCTTGCTTGGTCCTGGTATGGCTGGAAACCCAGTGGTGGTCCTTGGCCACAACAGAGAGAATCTCTGGGTGGTGTTCTGGTCACCAGTGTCCAGGTGGAGAGGGAAAGATGATCCCATCCTGCCTGGATGGGGTGGAGACCTGCTCATGTCTGACTACCTACCTACAAGTTGTTGGTCATTGATAAATAAGATGTAGAAGAGGATGCGGTTTTGGGGCAGGTGGAGTGAGTTTTGAATACAGTGAGGGGATTGAAGTTCTATAGCACAGGAAGATGGGGAAATCTAGGAGGCAAATAAGTATATATCCAAACAACTCATATATACATTTATATAAAACATGGATAAATTTATTCTCCTTCTTTGTCCATTTATAGGGTATTTTATGTAAATATAGCTGTGATATCCTTTATTTTTTTTTCTCCCATATAGTTTTTGGAATGCAGTAATGTGAGTCATGAAGAAATGACTATTTCTATTTAATCTCAGCAAAGTTACATTCTTATCCTATTTTGATTCATAATAAAATGCCCTAAGTTGGTTTTATTCTAACCTGAGAGGTATGATTTATAGATGGAGAATAAAAATGTCAAAGATATAGTTGCCCAAACTTGGGATGTTGATAAAATGAAACAGTATAACACAGTGATTTTCTGGTTAGCTGACTACTGAGAAGTTATGTTAGTTGTGTTTGCAATTAATAGATGATTTCTCTTTAGGCTAGAACCAATAAAAATTGTAATTCTTCATTACTCCAGTTTTGAATGCTTTTGTTCTTCTTTCTGGTAGTTTTCTAGATATTCTCGGTTGGCAACTGGAAACAGTTCAGTAGTGGTTGTGCATCTTCCTCACGCAGGATATTGGAATTTGTGACCAGGGATCCCTGTAGAGCTACTATTGTAACTTCAGCCCACTATTAGATTAAATCTATCTACACAAGCTCAAGAGGTCCAGTCTGGGGCTGTCTGATCAATACTCTATAGACCCTGTGCAGAAGTAGTTAAGATTATCCTCTGAAGCTGGACTGTTGAAATTGGACCTAAGCAGTAGACAGTGATTTAAATGAGGGTTATACTGACAGTTACTTGCCATCAACCTAGTCTTGGGAAGAGTTTGAAAAAATACATCGCCTTTTGCCTCAGATGTGAAGGTACAGAGACGATAAATATCCCTTTTTCACTATTATCGGTTCTTAAGTGTTTATGAGGAAAGTGGTATAAGTCAGTCCATAGACAAGGCTGCCCTGAGCTGTGATCACCAAATCACCCTCCCCATCTTCCTGTTTGCTTTCCTCACTGCAGTCATCACAGCCCCCATCACCACCATCATCAGCATCTCATTGTCGTCATCACAGATAGTTCTACTTCTTGGCTGCTTAAGTTTGCCTGTGTTTAAATCAGGCATTCTGAGTCCAAAGCTCATGTTCTTAATTTCTACCCTGTACCTCTTTTCTCATAGCTCAGAGACTCTGATTGGTGTTGGGGGCAGAGTGGAGTAGGGAATGATTCTGTGCGTTTAAAATGGCTTTGACATCTAGTAAGTCCTGTTTCTATTGGGATTCTTTTATATAATTTTAGAAGGGGATGTGAGAAGTCTTAACCTTTTGAATTTAAAAAAAATTTTGAGATGCTTATAACCAACAGCCATTTAAGCGGTAATTTATTGTCTCATTTAGTCTATTAAATTGTTAACAGGTATTCCTGATTTTTACTCTTCCCTTCTTCCTTAAAAGATGATCTGTTAATCCTCCTCCTGTCTGTTCCATGAAACTAAATTTTGTGCATACCTGTGAGGGTCATACATTTCCCTAGCTCTCAGTAGAAGTGAATGGGTTAAGAAATTCTTCTTCCAGATCTCAAATGGTAAAAAGCCATTGACATTGAAAGCTCTTGTGTTCTGCCTTCTCTGGTGGAGGATGTGGTAATGGAGAGGTACAGAGTGTACCACATACCCAACAAGCTAATTGCCCACTTTGAGGCCTCTCTCAGGCCCAAGTGCCAAGTGAAATCTCCGCTGTTAGGGAAATTTTGCAGCTGACACAGAGATTGGGTTCATTAGACTTATCTAAATCTGTGATGAGCTGGTGATAATCTGTGCTAATGAAGGTGATTCTTTGAATCAAATTCTTGCTGATGTAGGTCTTATGAAGTAGAATATTGATTTGATGCTGCATCCTTGTCACAGGAGCTGCATATGTGATTATGTGTGTGCACGCTCTGTCATGTCTGACTCTTTCGTGACCCCTTGAACTGCAGCCCTCCAGGCTCCTCTGTCCATGGAATTTTCCAGGCAAGAATACCAGAGTGAGTTGCCATTTCTTCCTCCAGGAGATCTTCCTGATCCAGGGATTGAACCTGAGTCTCCTGTGTCTCCTGCCTTTCAAGCAGATTCTTTAATGCTGAGCCATCAGGGAAGCTGTCATATGTATAATTATGGTTTTGCTCTAAATAGATTTGGTTTTGGACTCTAAAGCACAGCCCATTATTTCAGGTTCTTGCTATCTCCCAACCTCAAAAAAAAAAAAAAAAAACCAATAAATTCAAAATATCTTTAAGCACCATATGTGGGCTAGCATTCTTACTACATTTAGTGTCAACACTAAACAGCTAATCAGTTTGTTGGTAAGGTTCCTTGAGATAGGATTTGAGTGTATGTTTGAATGTGTGCTTAGTCACTCAGCTGTGTCTGACTCTATAAGACCACATGGACTGCAGCCCGCCAGGCTCCTCTATCCATGGGGTTCTCCAGGCAAGAATACTCAAGTGAGTTGCCATGCCCTCCTCCAGGGCATCTTCCCAACCCAGGGACCGAACCCAGGTCTCCCGCACTGCGGGCAGATTCTTTACCATCTGAGCCACCAGGGAAACCCACGTTTGAATGTACCTACAGTACATTCAGAGTTTAATTCTTCCTACCTCTCTCCTACTTGACCCTTCTTGTTGATAGAGGTTTTAAATGGCTCAGTGGGAGGTCAAACCACAAGTTAACATTTCATATATCCATACAATGTAGAAAGTCAGGGCCAAGGCCATGTGATCTGCCAAGAGCTGATAGGGCTATTCCTCCCACCCCCACCCTCCAGCAGTACATACCCTGATACACCTTAGCCAGACACTCAGTTTGAAAATCATGGTAGGCTTCCTCAGGTCCCGTAGAGGATGCTGTTCTTTCTCCTTCCCTTCCCTAGCATCCTGCTGCTCCTCTCCAATCTCTTGGCCAAAGGCCAGCTCCTCTCAAAAGCCTTTAGGCAAAATAGGGAACTTCTGCCTCTGGGCTCCAGTTATTTCTGTAACAATTTTGTAACATTAGCATAACATTTGACATTTTAGATTTGATTTACCCTGGGGAAGGAAATAGCTACCCACTCCAGTAGTCTGGCCTGGAGAATTCCATGGACTGTATAGTCTATGGGATCACAAAGAGTTGGACATGATTGAGCAACTTTCAGTTCACTATCTGTTTATGGATCTGAATCCTCACTAGACTGAGCTCCATGAGAGAGGTGCTGTTGGCAGCCCTGAAACTGGTGTTTAAAGGCCTCAATTTAAAAACAAACAAAAAAAAACAAGTAAATAAGGACAGGAAAATTTGTTGTGGTAAGCGGGACCAAGGGTTAGATCCCACTGGGATCATTCAGTTGGGTTAGTCATTGGGCATTTTGGCCCAGATCAGCCTGCCCTGCCTCAAACAGTAGTCAAATCTGAGCGCCTACCTAGGCTGTGGATTTTCAATAAATATATAATCCCAACTCATCATAATAGCAGAGATCTTGGTAACAGGTTGCTGACACCTGACATTGGGAAAATCTTGGATAGATCGGGATTCGAATCCTGTCTTGCAACCTGTGTGACCTTGAGTAATATTTTACCTCCCTGAGCTTAATTTTTTTCATTTGTTAAATGAGGATAATGGAATCTTACAGGTTTGTTGTGAACTTTAAAGGAGATGGTATATTCTGTGAGCACAGAGTTCAGGAATATAATAATACTTGATAAACATTCATTGAATGAATAAACAGTACCTGGAATATAGAAAGTCCCTACTTTTCCACCTCCACCCCACATGTTTGCCCTTCAGTTTTCAGATTTGCCTTGTTGACACCCCAGAGAAGATTCAGTCCGCTTGTTACCCACTCTTTTGACTTTCTGTATAACTCCTTTACAGCACTTAACACAGTGATAATTACATAACTTTTTGTTTAATGGATGTCTCTTTTTTATGTATTTATTTTCTCCATGGTACTTCTGTTTTTATTGAAGCATAGTTGATGGGCAATATTACAAAAGTTACAGAGGTATGATAAAATGATTCACATTTTTTAAAGGTTATGCTCCATTCATGGGGCTTCCGTGGTGGTTCAGAATGTAGTCTGCCTGCAGTGTGGGAGACCCAGGTTTGATCCCTGGGTTGGGAAGATCCCCTGGAGGAGATCATGGCAACCCACTCCAGTACTCTTGCCTGGAGAATCCCATGGACGGAGGAGCCTGGCAGGCTGCAGTCCGTGGGGTCGCAAAGAGTTGGACACAACTGAGCAAGTAACACACACACACATACTCCATTCATAGTTATTATAAGGTATTGGCTGTATTTCCTCCTGTTGTGCAATATATCCTTGTAGCTTATTTTGTACATAGTAGTTTATACATCTTCATTCCCTACTGCTGTTGCACTCCTCCTCCCTCCCTCCTCCTACTGGTATCCAAGAGTTTGTTCTCTATACCCATGAGTCTGCTTCTTGTTTGTAATATTCACTAGTTTGTTGTAGTTTTTGTATTCCACATATAAGTGATATCATATAGTATTTGTATTTCTCTGTCTGACTTATTTCAGTTAGCATAAAAGTGAAGTCACTCAGTCGTGTCCAACTCTTTGTGACCCCATGGACTGTAGCCCTACCAGGCTCCTCCATCCATGGGATTTTCCAGGCAAGAATACTGGAGTGGGTTGCCATTTCCTTCTCCAGGAGATCTTCCTGACCCAGGGATTGAAGCCGGGTCTCCTGCATTGTAGGCAGACGCTCTACCATCTGAACCACAGGGAAGTCAGTTAGCATAATACCCTCCAAATCCATGCATGTTGTTGCAAATGGCAAAATTTCATTTCCATTTACACTGATTACTATTCCTGAGTGTGTGTGTGTGTGTGTGTGTGTACATATATATCACATATTTTTTATTCATTCAGTTCTTGATGGTGGATATATCCTTTTGAAAAATATAAGCCGATAAATTCAAGGACTATCTGTTTTATTAAATGATTTATCTCCAATACCTACTGCATATATGGCTCACAATAAATAACTGTGGCCTATACCTTCAATTCACCACAAATTACCTCCAATTCAGGTACTCTTTCTCAGTCAAGACCCTCCGCTCTGAGATTAACAAAAAGACTCTAATTCTATACCCAAACCCATTATCTTGGTTGCATTTGCCATCCTCAAAAAAACTCTTTCATAGATTTCTTTATCAGATTAGATGTTTCTAGGTTTGCTTATTAGTGGTTGTAACTATTGATTAAATCACTGCTTTGTTCTGATCTCTTAATTCTCATCTATTAAACTCATTCTGTTAGCTGTCCCTGGAGGAGGGCATGGCTACCCACTCCAGGATTCTTGCCTGGAGAATCCCATGGACAGAGGAGCCTGGCGGGCTACAGTCCGTGGGGTCTCAACAAGTCCGGGTGGCTTAGAGACTAACACTTAGCTGTTCATTCCCCTAGTAGATCCGTGCTGGGACAGCCAGTCCTGTGAGCACCGTGGAGGGATGAGAAGATGCGTGGAGTACAGTTACCTCAGTCAAGGAACTTACACAGTCACAGCTGAAGCATAAGACTATGGGACAAATACCTTAAAAAAAAATCAAGCCAATACTTAAGTACTTTTCTCAATTATTATTTTCTACTGCATTCTCAAGTTTTTACTGGTTTCTTGCCAAATTATTGTGCCCAAGTATAGCTCTGTAAGTCATTGCTCAGATTGGCTTTTTCAATGAGGCCTCGTGACCACCCTGTTTGCTATTTGTTATTGCAGTGTACCCCCTGCCCTACCGGGATTCTCTTCCTCTGTCCTCTGCTCAGCTTATTCCATAGCACTCATCACCTTCTTTGATACTATATAGTATTATCATATATTATGCTGCTGTTTGTAGCCTGTCTCCCTACCCTAGAATGTAAGGTTCATGTGGGTCAAGATCTCTTAGTTACGGATGTATCTCTAAAACAAACACTTGATAAGTAGTAGGCATTTGATGGATATTTGCTGAATTAATTTATTAAATGAACTAGGGAATAGCAGTTACTGAGACTGAACAGATGGCCTGACTCTACCACACTCTGCTGTCTAATTTCGGATGATTTACTTCAAGCCTTTTATTTCCCAGATGAACCTATTGTGTAAGAGGCAAAACTTTCTCTCTACTCTTTTCAAGGGTCTTTCCCTGGGTCTGAGAATTAAGTTGATGAAACAGATTAACAGGAGGAAAACATACAAATTTGTTTAACATTAGTTTTATGTGACACAGGAACACTCATAAGGAAATGAAGATTCAAACCTAAATGCTTTTATACCAGGCCAGGCTGTGGAAAAGTAACTAAAATATATAGAGCGGCTTGTGGATGATAAGAATTATTTTAAGAAGGTCTGTTTGTACAGAATTTTCCCAGCCTCTATATCTTATCTCTGGTTAAGAATGTTTCTTTCTTCCTAGTATAGGAATAGCATCTTTCACATGGGAGTTTTAGCTTCTGTTTTCCAGAAGAAAGTGGGAAGTAAGATTGTGGTTCTTGCACCTGCTGTGTTTCAGGTGGCTTTAGTTCAAAATAACCCTTATGCCAAAGTGGCATATTTGAGGCATATTCTGCCACCTTCCATTACCTCCTGGGCTTGCTGGAAAGATGGAATGCATTTTGCATGTAAAGCACTAAGCCCATACTAAGTATGAATACTTGCTATTTGTAAAATTAATTCACTCTTCTTTGCTATGAGTGCACAAACCATATTTGATTTTCCAAAATTTAAAAATAGTAATAAGTGAAACTGTTAGTACAGAATGGTTCCCAACATAATGATTTTACTTTAGGTTGAATGACTTTGGGAATTCAAACAATATGAATTGAAACCAGCTTAACAAGGATAAAATCAAACATATACCAATTTGAATGTGTACCCTGTCTGTAATTCATCTGAAATGACTTCAGGGTACAATATGTGTTTTGTGAAGAGTCACTGGAGCACAAACAAAAGTGGGATTGACATTGGCCTGAATAGTTAATCTATGGGGCAGCTAAAGAAACAGTTCAGTCATTTCAACAGACACATCACTGTATCTCTGAAGTATTATACAAAATGGCAACATTTGGTAGCTTTCTTGCCCCTTGGGAACAATTGTAATAATATATTATAAAAAGCTGTAAATAGAGAGGGCATCTATGAGTGAGGGGTGGGTGGGTGGGAGCTAAAATCAGTAAAAGACTCATTAGAAGAGGTGATACTTGAATTGAGCCTGCTTTTGGGTTTGTGTTTTTTTAAACACAAGAACATCATGGAGTCTGGATATTTGGGTTCTATGATAAATGATTTAGGGATTTGAGCTGTTCGGGATGGATTGGGAGTTTGGGATTAGCAGATGCAAACTATTGTATATAGTATGGATAAAGAACAAGGTCCAGGTATAGCACAGGTATCAGTATCCTGTGATAAACCATAATGGAAAATAATATTAAAAAGGACATATATATATACATATATATATATATAATCGAATCACTTTTCTGTACAGCAGAAGTGAACACAACATCATAAGTCAACGATATAGTTCAGTAAAGCCAAGGGAAAAAAGTAGACTGTTACTTGATACAGTCAGTTACCAGTCTGTGATTTATAGGTGCTAATGATCGTGGGAATGCAGAGTAATCTTTTGCCCTGCTTCTCAAAAATTCCTATAGACACATGGCCCCTCCCAAGCCTTTGACTTGGATTGGAAGCAGTCTCCCTACTAATCCTGAGATCTCTATGCTGGATCTTTTAACTCCAGACTCTGGCAGAGAGAGTCTGGACTGGTGGTACATTCAAATCAGAAGTCCAAAAGTTCTTTTGATGGTTTCCCACCCGGTTACAGCATATTGCTATAATCCCACATGACAGCTGAAAAATCTTTTTCTCATTTCTTTATATTCCTGTAGCATTTGATACCTCCACCATGTAATTTACATTTAATTATAAGTTGTTTTGCACTGTTTAGTGGTTGTTTCAAGTATAAATGTCTTTCTTTCTCAGAAGATTTTTTTTTAATTCCTTTTAGAACAAGGGCTCTCACTACACAGGACCAGGTAGAAACTTGGAGTAAACCACAAATACCGACTTCACCTCAAATTCACTTAACCATCTTCTTAACAAAGAAAACTTGTCTGGCATATAACTTATTCTTCTAATCTGTACCTACTTTATAATAGGAATAAATACACTGAGTTAATGGGATGTTTGTGAATGAAGTTCTCAACCCTGGAATTGAACCGGGGTCTCTTGCATTGTCTGTGGATTCTTTACTAGCACCCTAGGGAAGTCCAATAACATCATACAGTTTTTTAAATTTAAAAAACTGCTAAATGAGGAATAGATTTGGAAATGGAAATTGGGGTTGGACAGGGGGAATTGTGCAACAACATAGTGCTGAAAACATATCTGGCTTGGTCTAATGAATAAATATGACTGTCCTTTGAAGTCTTCCATCCCTTCTCTACTTCCCAGGTTCAATTCAAATGCAAGCTTTTGATGTGTTTTGACATCTTGATGATGTCTTATTTTCATATCCATTTATCTCTTAGACCTGATTCAGTAGAACAGTGGTAGAACAGATTTGTCTATGCATCAGTCCTTTCCATGGAAGACTTCAGGCTTATTAAAGCTGAATTTTATTTAGGCCATTTTCATTTACCTTCTCACTGAGAGATGGGTTACCTAGAATCTTTGATATTAAGGTGTGATAAACTAGTTTGCTAGGAAATATAAAGAAAAATTATTTTTCAATTATTTAACAAGTTCAGTTCAGTTCAGTCACTCAGTTGTGTCTGACTCTTTGTGACCCCATGAACTGCAGCACGCCAGGCCTCCCTGTCCATCACCAACTCCTGGAGTTTACCTAAACTCATGTCCATTGAGTAGGTAATGCCATCCAACCATCTCATCCTCTGTCATCCCCTTCTTCTCCTGCCCTCAGTCTTTCCCAGCATCAGGGTCTTTTCCAATGAGTCAGCTCCTCATATCAGGTGACCAAAGTATTGGAGTTTCAGCTTCAACAGCAGTCCTTCCAATGAACACCCAGGACTGATCTCCTTTAGGATGGACTGGTTGGATCTCCTTACAGTCCAAGGCACTCTCAAGAGTCTTCTCCAACACCACAGTTCAAAAGCATCAATTCTTCGGTGCTCAGCTTTCTTTATAGTCCAGCTCTCACATCCATACATGACTACTGGAAAAACCATAGCCTGGACTAGATGGACCTTTGTTGACAAAGTAATATCTCTGCTTTTTAATAAGCTGTCTAGGTTGGTCATAACTTTCCTTCCAAAGAGTAAGTGTCTTTTAATTTCATGGCTGCAATCATCATCTGCAGCGATCTAGTACATCCCATCAAATCTTGTCTTAACTTATGGACCAATAACTGTGCTCTCTAACTCTCTCCAGAGTCTTCATCAGAATGGAACCAAATAAATTCTTAAACCATCTTTTAATTAAAGTTTCATGCCACTGAGTCCAATTATCTTTAAAGTTAAACAGTGAATCCACAATAAGAAGTCCTTTTTGTGTCGCTAAAGGGCTTCCCTGTTGGCTCAGATGGTAAAGAAGCTGCCTGCAATGTGGGAACCCTGGGTTTGATCCCTGGGTTGGGAAGATCCCCTGAAAGAGGGCATGGCTACCTACTGCAGTATTCTTACCTGGAGAATCCCCATGGACAGAGAAGCCTGGCAGGCTATAGTCCACGGGGTCACAAAGGGTCCGACACGACTGAGTGACTTTCATTTCTTTCACTGTGTCACTAAAACTTGTAAGTACATGTGACATTTAAAAATATTAATTCAATTTGACCTTGAAACAAATAAACCTTGAAGCATTTTAAAAATGTTTATCACATTTCTTTTGGGGGGTTTAACTTTACTAACCTCATCTAATATATAACACAAATCTGTAAACAATGCTAAGAAAAACAGTGTAAAACCTCCATAGGTATAAAGATTGTTCATATAAAGATATTGAAAAGAAGTGCTGTTTGGTAAAGACTGTGGGTATTTGTATGAAGCACCTCATGTTCCATGTGTTTATTTTACCATGTTGCCAGCTTATGTAAATAGGAATTTGAATTTCTACAGGAAAATTTGCTCCTGGAGTTAATTAGTGATATAATTATGTTTTATATGTGTTATGAATTCTAAAATATGAGATAAAATTGGTAGCTATTTCTTCATGAATTTGGGTAATTCATGCCCTGGGTGATTCTTACACTTGTCTTTCAGTATTCTTTCAAATACCCAATCCCCTTGTTTGGGTTCCTCTCTGAGCTACTACTTTCTTTAACATGTTGTTAATCAGAATCTCTAAGAGAGTGACCAGAAGCCTGAAGACAACTGAACTGTTAAATGGCATTAGCTAACTGCTTCTTGAACAGTTGGGCCTCCCTGATAACTTAGATGGTAAAGAATCTGCCTGCAAAGCAGGGAACCTGGGTTCAATCCCTCAGTTGGGAAGATCCCCTGGAGAAGGGAATGGCAACCCACTTCAGTATTCATGCCTGGAGAATTCCATGGGCAGAGGAGCCTGGTGGACTACAGTCTGTGGGATTGCAGGGTTGACAATCGGTGTTAGTCCATTAATCGATGTTTCTTTCTTGAACAATTGGAAGATTTTACCTTTAGACTAACATGCCATATGAGGACTTGACAACTCCATCCTTTATTTTTTTTAATTAATATTTGTTGGCATATAGTTGCTTTACAATGTTGTTTCTGCTGTAAAATAAAATGAATCAGCCATATATGTGTGTGTGTGTGTGTACATATACCTGTGTGTATATATATATGTGTGTGTGTTTGTATGCATATACCTGTGTGTATATATATATGTGTGTGTGTGTTTGTATACATACACCTGTGTGTGTGTGTACACATATACATGTGTGTGTATATGTGTGTGTGTACATATACCTGTGTGTATATATATTTGTGTGTGTGTACACATATACATGTGTGTGTATATGTGTGTGTGTGTGTACATATACCTGTGTGTATATATATTTGTGTGTGTGTTTCTGCTGTAAAATAAAATGAATCAGCCATATATGTGTGTGTGTGTGTGTACATATACCTGTGTGTATATATATGTGTGTGTGTGTATACATATACCTGTGTGTATATATATGTGTGTGTGTGTACATATAAATGTGTGTGTGTATATATATGTGTGTGTGTGTGTGTATATATGAACTTCACTAAGCCTCACTTACTTCATCTTTACAATAGGAATAATAATACTACTTACCTCACCTCCATTTTCTGAAGAGTAAATGATAAAATGTGCATAAGGTATATTACACTGGGCTTGGCAGGCAAGAAAACACTCAGTGGATGTTATTTGCTATCGCTATTATATCATAGTGCTTGGCTACTTGATTGTTACAATTTTTCTCAACACTTACCGAGCATCCACCTATGAAGTGTACTCAGAATAAACTTGGACAGTCAGAAAGACACCACCATCTGGGCTGTTGTGTTATAAACAAAAACCCTAAAACTGGATCTGGCAGTGGTAAGGGGAACAGATGCTATGAATGCCTTCTAGAATTTGTTTTTCACTGTATGTTTAAGCTGTGATGAATGTCATTAATGTCATCTCTCCTTTTATTTTAGGTAAGTACATCACCAATTTTGAAACTCTGTGCAGATGGGTAAGTCTTGCTGTTGGAGCTTTTCATGTTGATTTGCATACTTGGAGAACCTGGACCAGACAATGTGCTTATCACAGTCAGACAAATGCTTTTGTTTTATTCAAGCAGAAATCTGGAAAGATAACAGCATTTCCCACACACATTCCATCTCTCTTTCAAATCTTTGGCAGAAAAAAATGCATTCATTATTTTAAATTGGATAACATGTTATATTTAATCCAAATAACTGAAGATTGAGTTTTTTTTACTCTGTCAGTAGAAGGCAGAGTATTTGAGACTTTAGAATAGAAGAAATGGTTTCCTTTCAATTAGCAATCATAAAAATCTCTCTGCAGTAAATATACAAACCTTTACTCTTCTGTTTACAAATGTGGGATCTTTTTTTTGATGCATAAAAGTCAAATATTCCATGAGCAGATTGTATTAATGAGACATAATTGTGTAGCAACTAGCAAATGTGGCTAATGTTCCTTCAAGATCATGTGTACACAACCCTGTGGATAGCATTCCTATTGTGAATGAGAGTTCGCAGAGTTAATTTTGTTTTTCTGAAGTTGACTGTGGTTTATCCCCATGGAAGCTGAACTGGAAGAAAAGACCTTAAAACAAGGGATTTAATATAGGCTTAAGTTGGATTTGAAAGATGATTAAGCTGTGAAGCAGCTCACGAAAAGAAGCCATGAAGTCCCTGTCACTGGTGAACTTTAAGAACTACAGAGATGGTTCTATTTGTATTAGGAAATTAAGATTTATCCTGCCTTTGGACAAAGTATTGAATTGACTAGTGGCCTTCAATGATAAAAATCTCACATTGCTTCTCCAGCTTTAATTTTCCCTACTTAGCTCATATATACTCTATATCCTCTCTGTAAGACTTGGTGTTGTAATGCTAAACTGGGATTAGAAATACAAGGATTTTAGGAAATACTCATCTAAGGGAAAATAGGGAGGGGTCCAGATAAGGTTGAATGAAAACTGAGATTGTAATATAAATTTGACCCTAAGTGAAGAAGAGATGTTGGGTGGAAGTTTCTTAGATTGGGTTAGGTAAAGCATTACATATGGAGTCTTTAAGCCAAAACTGGCCATCAGAGGAGTCCTATGTTTCCTGGGAATGGGCCAGCTCAATTCTCCCTGTGATTAGTCATGACCTGGGAGCCTTTATAGGAGGTATGGTTGTAGCTCAAAGGCTGCAGTGGATTTCAGAAGCATCAGCTGGAGGTCCTTCGACAGTTATGGTCCCTGTAGTTAGACTCTGTAGTGCATTCTTGCAGCCACCATCCTTAGGCTCCTAGGTCTTGGTTCTTTCTGTTTCTTATTCTCTGTTACAGTCCCTCTCCTATCATCATTTTTGATCCATATCGTATTCCTTCTTCATGCTCAGATTAGTTATCACTTCATTCATTATGTGTGCTGGGCTAAGTTGCTTTGGTCGTGTCCGACTCTTTGTGACCCTATGGACTGTAGCCCTCCAGGCTCATCTGCCCATGGGATTTCCCGGGCAAGAATACTGGAGTGGGTCACGTTCCCTTCTCCAGGGGATCTTCCTGACCCGCGATAGAACCTGTGTCTCCTACGTCTGTTGCATTGGCAGGTGATTCTTTATCACTAGCACCACTGATGTGGGCAAGCCAATTGCTGGTAGTTACCTCTCTGTTTTGGAATTTTATGCTTCTATGTATTTTCCTATAATATTTGTTGCCTTTCATTATCTATTTGTGAAAAAATAATTGAGAGTTCTGCTTGGGCTATATAGCTTATTCTCTGGGGTGGGGCTCAGAAAAATTAAGGGCTGGATAACATTTTGAAAAGCTCATAGCAGCCTAGTGGGAGAAACAATACTATAAAATACATTAATTAAAATGCAGCATAAAAGAGATACTTAATAGAAGTATAAGCAAAGAGCTATGAGGAGACAGAAAAAGAAGAATTACATTTTGGGGTAGAGGGAAGGTAGTGCTGAGGGAGAGAGAAAAATTTTCATGCAGGAAATGACACAGATTTGTCCTGAAGGATGACCATTCAGCTAGTGGTTGATGAGTGAGTGGGCACCATGTTCAAAGGAATGATGTGAATCATCATAGAAAAGGTTGATGGTCCAGTGAATCTTATGTGAGAGAGTGCATTTATGGGATTGTAGTGGAAGGAGGATCTGCAAAATTCACCTAAGGCTGGACTGTGAAAGGCTTCTGTTGTTCGATTGTGATTTGGACTTTATCCTATGATCCTTAATCTGCTTTAGAACATCTGAGAGTCATGTAGGCTTAGAAGAATCACAAAAATACTGATGTGTACAATTTCATTTTGCCATACACACAGAAAGAGATAGCTATACTTTTATGTATTTTATATATATGCAGTTTTTGTATATTTTCTATTTAAATATATTTTGCATATATTTAAGTACAATTTCTATATGTCAAAACTACTAATAATTAAATTACAATGAAGAAACCACATTTTGATAAAATAAGAAAAAGATATAGTGTACAAGGCCCAAATATAATGGGAAGATTTATCAGACTTATAATCTCACATGTGAGGTTTATCACACATAATCACTTTCTTTTCTGCATATATTTACTTTTTTTTCTCACTCTGTCTTTATCGTGACAAAGATGTAAAGTCTAGTTGTATTCCAAAAAGGGAAAGTATGAAAAAGAACAATTTTATGGTGAGCATGCTTTGTAATATTTAGGAAACTGGTTGTAGAAATTCACCAGAATGTCACTTGATAATTCTAATTTTAAATCTCCATAAGACCTAAATTAAATATATTATTCCACTTTATAAGAAATATAGATATACCCATGATTTTTAGTTTTAAAAAAGGCAACTTGAAATGGAAAATTATATTATACACTAAATTATCAATGTAGAGATTATGCTTTAAGTGAAAGTTGTCCTGGTTGAGAGAACAATTAAGTTGACCATTCACTTATGTCTCAAGAGCAGAAAAGGCGAGAATATTATTGCTTAAAAACTCAGATTAGATGCATTTATGTCAATAAACATATTTAAACATTAGCACATGCTCACAAAGTAACTCTAAACTGTTTAATCCTGATTAGTGGTTCCTGAACATTTTTTTACATGTTTGCTTGCTGTAAGCTTGTTATTTTGTACATTTTCTAGCACATGTCAAAGAGTCAAGTTATAGAAGACATCAATATTTTAGGCACAGTTTTGGGATGAATAACTTAAAAATGAGAAAATTACATTACTGGATAAATGCTATAGAACTATTATCTTCTCAAAAAAGGAAGAATATTCTATAATTTCCAGTATGGATTCACATCTACTGTTGAGTATTTTTAAGTCATTAGCTTTTACTAATGCAGGAGGTAAGATTTTCTCTAAGCAAAAGAGGAGGAGGAGTAGAGGACTAGAAGAGATAGGTTTTGTAAGAGTAGCTGTCATTGGTGTAGGCCTGACAAACGGAGGATGCTTAATAAGTGATATATGAAGAAATTGGATAAATGATAAATTGAATGCATACAAGCATATAAGTAAAGGTAAGCTTCTAGGATTAAAAGGCAGAGTACAGCCTTTTCTGTCTTTTTTTCTTTTTTTTTTTGAGTCTGAACTATAATAAGAAAAAACATCTTAAATTAAGACCCAAGGCACACAACATATATTCAGAGTATATAAATGTAATTCAAGTATCAGAAACAAACACTTAGCTCTATTAATTATGATATATTCTGATAGTCTTTCTCTTATTTCAGCTTATTAAAATCTGCTGGTCTTATCCCACTGAATAAATTTCATAACTTACTAATAGACTGCAGTTTACAGCTTGAAAAATGCTTATGTTATAAAAATTATACATTTCTGTTTTTATTCAGAAATAAATCTCTTGGAGCCATGTATTACAATCAGGTCCAAAAAAATGCCAGACAAAAAGAGTCTAAGTATTTTCTCATTAATAAAGAAATTTATTTTAATTTTTAAGTTGATATAATTTCAGATTGACTGTAAAGTTGCAAGAAAGGCACAGAAGATTCCTGAATACCCTTTACCAAGACTCCTCTACCATTCTTGTTTTCTGTCTTCTCTCTGTCTTTATCTATCATCTGTCTATTCATATACACGTACATATACAAATATGTTTATTTTTATAATTTTTTTCTTCTGAACTGTTTAAGTTGCATATATGATACCTTTTTACCTCCAAATACTTAAGTATCATAGAATATGGAATTAGCTTACTTACAGTTCAGTTATAGAATTCAAAAATTAATAGTGATATAATGCTGTTATCTAATCTATAGACTGTTTCAAATTTCAATAGGTGTTCCAATTGTGTTTTCATAACAAAAGAAAATTATGAAAGACTGATTTGCAATTGGTTGTCATGTCTTTTTACTATTTGTTAAACTGGACCAGTTTCTGAGACTTTCATTGTACTTAATGACTTTTTTTTTTTTTTAATACAGGCCAGTTGTTTCGTAGACTGTCCTTCCGATTGAGTTTTATGTTTCCTTGTGATTAGATTCAGGTCATACAGTTTTGGCAGGAATATTACAGGAATGATGCTGAGTTCTTGTTCAGTTCAGTTCAGTTGCTCAGTCGTGTCCGACTCTTTGCGACCCCATGAATCACAGCATGCCAGGCCTCTCTGTCCATCACCAACTCCTGGAGTTTACTCAAACCCATGTCCATCGAGTCGCTGATGCCATCCAGCCATCTCATCTTCTATCATCCCCTTCTCCTCCTGCCCTCAAGCTTTTCTAGCATCAGGGTCTTTTCCAATGAGTCAGCTCTTCGCATGAGGTGGCCAAAGTATTGGAGTTTCAGCTTCAGCATCAATCCTTCCAATGAACACTCAGGACTGATCTTTAGGATGGACTGGTTGGATCTCCTTACAGTCCAAGGGACTCTCAAGAGTCTTCTCCAACACCACAGTTCAAAAGCATCACTTCTTCAGCACTTAGCTTTCTCCACAGTCCAACTCTCACATCCATACATGACTACTGGAAAAGCCATAGCCTTGACTAGACGGACCTTAATTGGCAAAGTAATGTCTCTGCTTTTTAATATGCTATCTAGGTTGGTCATAACTTTCCTTCCAAGGAGTAAGTGTCCTTTAATTTCATGGCTGCAATCACCATCTGCAGTGATTTTGCAGCCCCAAAAATAAAGTCTGACACTATTTCCACTGTTTTCCCATCTATTTCCCATGAAGTGATGGGACTGTATGCCATGATCTTAGTTTTCTGAATGTTGAGCTTTAAGCCAACTTTTCCACTGTCCTCTTTCACTTTCATCAAGAGACTCTTTAGTTCCTCTTCACTTTCTGCCAGAAGGGTGGTGTCATCTGCATATCTGCAGTTATTGATATTTCTCCTGGCAATCTTGATTCCAGCTTGTGCTTCTTCCAGCCCAGCGTTTCTCATGATGTACTCTGCATATGTAAGTTAAATAAGCAGAGTGACAGTATACAGCCTTGACATATTCCTTTTCCTGTTTGGAACCAGTCTGTTGGTCCATGTCCAGTTCTAACTGTTGCTTCCTGATCTGCATACAGGTTTGTTAAGAGGGAGGTCAGGTCATCTGGTATTCCCATCTCTTTCAGAATTTTCCACAGTTTATTGTGATCCACACAGTCGAAGGCTTTGACGTAGTCAATAAAGCAGAAATAGATGTTTTTCTGGAACTCTCTTGCTTTTTCAGTGATCCAACAGATGTTGGCAATTTGATCTCTGGTTCCTCTGCCTTTTCTAAAACCAGCTTGAATATCTGGAAGTTCACGGTTCATGTATTGCTGAAGCCTAGATTGGAGAATCTTGAGCACTACTTTACTAGCGTGTGAGATGAGTGCAATTGTGCGGTAGTTTAAGCATTCTTTGGGATTGGAATGAGTTCTTGTATATGGAGGCATATACTATCGTTGAGTTGTTTAGTTTCATTTCTACAATTTCAACTTTGATCATTTGGTTAAAGTGATGTCTGTCAACGTTTCTTCACTGTAAAGTTAACCGTTTCTACCCTTTGTAATAAAAAGTAACTTATAGAGTGATACTTAGAGACTATGGAAATATCATGACATTTCTCAAATTTTCATCTTGTAGTTAGAATTCAGTGATGATTTCTACCTGGATAAGTTATTATTAAGATAGTGGCTAAGGACAATAATTTCTTCTTCATTGATTTATTGACATCACATGAACAGTATTCCCTTCCTTTTTGTTTGTTTCTGTATAGACTTATGGATTCTTTATTTAGCAAATTGCTGTCCTTTATTATTGTTACTTATATAATTATTTTGACACTCATACTGTCCCAAATTAGGACAGTGGGAGTTCCTTCTACTTGGCTCAATGCCATTTTGACATATCTCTATCATTCTTTCAGTACTTTCTTACTTTTGGCATAAGATGTCCAAGACTACTAGTTTCTCCTGCCTCAGCTTTGGAACCAACTGCTTTTTTAAAGCAGTTCCTTTTAACAGGAAACATATGTTTAGAAACCAAAATTTGGAGCAGGGATGTGCTCATTGTTATTGGGGAGTTTTGTTTCTAGGATCTTTCAGCAGATGAATCTGAGGAACAAAGGTTTGTATATCCATACTCATATATATAAATGTCTGTATAAATATACATACCCATGCATATCTGTATCTATGTGTATATCCAAGTATGTCTAAATATTACATCTATGATTTCACAGCAATACTTCTAATTCCAATCCAATACCACAGTGTTCATCCTTTCCTTCTCCATCTAACTCCCTTACAACAGTAAGAAATATGTAATATACTCATTACTCACAGTATATTTACTTAATCCTAGAATGTAGTTTTACAAAATAGTTTCAGAATTGCTAACCTGTGCCTATGTGGGAAAAAAGAGAAGACATTTAAAAAAAAAAAAGATTGTGAGCCTTTTAATTATATTAGTTAGTATTTTTCTGGTCTTCTGTGTCTAATCCTGTATTCAACAGTCATTTGATGAATTCTCCCTCACCCCCATTTTCATCCCACTTCAGTGCAATTGTGTTATTCATTTGAAATATGATTCAGTTGGTTTGTTTCAGTTTGTAAGTTTGTTTTCATTTAGGGCTTAGTCAAACAATATGGGAATTTGCATTTTCTAATTTTATGTTTAAAATGTGGTGCCAATAATCACATTTACAAAATAATAAGAATTGCCTCACACCATTAAATACCCAGGCAAAATGAGTATTATTTTTTCCTGGAGTAGATAGCTATGGTTTAAGTCAGAGTTTCTGCTGAACTTTGTCTTGGGCTAAACTTCGGGATCATCTGGAAAAAAATGGGGACAAATATTAGTGCAGGATTATTTTCAACCATGTTTCTAAGTGAATTCCAAATGTATTTCTGGGTTTTGATGTCTGTTTATTTGTACCTCATCTTACTTCGATTAGTGTAGATGATTAAAATTAGGACATAAAAGCAATCTTATTATTTATCTATGTGTTTTTCATGTTTCCTAAAAAGTGATTTGAAACTATTCAGTTTAACAAATGTATAAAGGGACTATGTAAAGCTTAGTCAGAAACACAAATGTAAAAGTATATTTTTTGTTTACAGTTAAATATAGATCTGCATTTCCATAAAGAATAGTAAATAGGGAAACCTGGTAGTATTTTTATCTTCAGCGTTAAAACGTTCATCCTGTGATTAATGCTAAGGTTTTGTAGAAGACAGGAACAATGTCTTTAATGACAGTTTTATGTGAATTACATAAAAGCAGATTATTCATTATTCTTTGTGAGTAAATATAAGTGTTCTTATACTTAGTCTTGATACAGATCTAGTTACTAAACCATTATCCTATATAGGATTTCTGTAGGAATTTGGATCATTACAGGTCTGATGACTTGATATTGGGAAACAACTTAGTATACAGACCAGAATGGTCTGTTTGCATGAAGATTGAGTGAAGTGAAAGTATTAGTTGCCCAGTTGTCTCCGACTCTGTGTGACCCTGTGGACTGTAGCTCACCAGGTTCCTCTGTCTGTGGAATTCTCCAGGCAGTAATACCAGAGAAAAGAAACTGAGGAAATAAGCTTGTCTCTGACTCTTTGTTGAGATTAATTTGAAATTTTACTAGAAATATTACCAAGGTTAGTAATATCTAGTATATTACATAAAGATGTTCGTTAATGAGTTACGAATAATAGTCAAATGTTTAAGGTGAATATATATCAATAGCAAACTACTTAAAATATGCTACCATATGGTTACAAAAATGATAGAGATGCTAACATTAATATTTGTCACAAAACTATACATAATGAAGTTTGTTACACATTTTAAGATACTTTACTAAAAGATGAAATGAGTTCTATCTGGTAGAATTATAGATACTATTTCCTTGTATATATAGTTAGATCTTAAGTAAATTTTGAAATAATATTATTACTTTTATAACAAAAAGTTATGACAGAATATTACAATAAAAATAATCTAGCTAAATGCTGGAGAGTGTGGAGAAAAGGTAACCCTTTTACACTGTTGGTGGGAATGCAAACTGATGCAACCACTACAGAGAGCGATATGGAGATTCCTTTAAAAACTACAAATAAAACTACCATATGAACCAGCAGTCCCACTACTGGGCATATACCCTGAGGAAATCAGAATTGAAAAAGACACATGTGCCCCAGTGTTCATTGCAGCACTATTTACAATAGGTAGGACATGAAAGCAACCTAGATGACCATTGGCAGATGAATGGATAAGGAAGTTGTGGTACATATACACAATGCAATATTACTCAGCTTAAAAAAAAAAAAACACGTTTGAGTCAGTTCTAATGAGGCGGATGATCCTAGAGCCTATTATACAGAGTGAAGTAAATCAGAAAGAGAAAGATAAATATCACGTATTAACGCATATATATGGATGGAATCTAGAAAGATGGTACTGACAATCCTACATGCAGGGCAGCAAAGGAGACACAGCTGTGAACAACAGACTTGAACTCAGTGGGAGAAGGAGAGTGGGATGATTTGAGAGAACAGTATTGTAACGTATATGTTACCGTATATAAAATAGATAGCCAGTTTGCGTTTGATGTATGACACAGGGCACCTCAAAGCTGGTTCTCTGTGACAACCTAGAGGCATAGGGTGGGGAGGAGGTGGGGGCGGATTCAGGATGGAGGGGCCACATGTATGCCTGTGGCCAATTCATGTCGATGTATGGCAGAAACCATCACAATAGCTGAAACTCCAATACTTTGGCCACCTGAGGCGAAGAACTGACTCACTAGAAAAGACCCTGATGCTTGGAAACAGAGAAGGCAGGAGGCGAAGGGGACGACAGAGGATGAGATGGTTGGATGGCATCACTGACTCCATGGACATGAGTTTGTGTAAACTCCGGGAGCTGGTGATGGACAGGGAGGCCTGGCGTGCTGCGGTCCATGGGGTCACAAAGAGTCAGACATGATTGATCGACTGAACTGAACTGAATTACCCTCCAATGAAAATAAATAGATTAATTAAAAAATAATCTAGCAAGAATTTTCTTTAAATCACACATTTCCTGAAAGCAAGCCAAGACTACTTTTTTCATCCCTTTGGTGATGAGTTTAAGATGTTTGAATGTCTTGGGGGACTAACTCATCATTTTACTGCCTTAGCAGTTTATGCATGCACCTCATTTTTAAGCAATAATATGATCATTTATTTATTTAATTCGTCGTTTATTGATTACTTGTATGTTTGCTAGGACTTGAAAATACAAAGATAAGTGAGGGTTTTGTCCCCTAGGAACTAAATGTTTAGGGGAGACATGATCATAAACGTACACAAATTCATGTTAGGCTGTGCCAGAGTGTGAACAATGTGGTCGGTGACAAATACACCAATCAGGTCTCCTCTTGAAGACTTACACCCAGAAGGGGCCAAGGGGACAGATGGATGGGGAGTGGAGTGATATGAATTCCTGGATTGTTTGGTTAACTCAGGGCTAATTCAGAAAACCTACTTCTAATTCTGCTATTTAACACCATTGTAATAACATCAGTGCCCATTCTGCTGTTATTGAGTTAGTCTTTGTCAATAACAGTCTGTGACAATAGGTTTTGTCATGTTTATGGTCATGTAAATCTGCCATTCCAAGCATCAATTCTGTGTGTATGAAAAAGCAGTTTGACTGAACTTTGTGATCTATAATTCTGAGAAGTCCGTAACTCCTGTTGCTCCTTTTCAGAAGAACAATGAGAAAGAACAATAGAAGGAAATTATTGCCAGTGTAACTTGGCTCTCTGTGAGTCTCCATTTCTCATTTGTCCCAGATGGTTCTGGCTGATTGATGTTTCTCTCTTAGAGTCAATAAGATGATTACTTCAAAAAACCTTAAGCTTCTACATAGAAAAGGCTAGATAAATGCTAAGTAGTGTGTTATTTAGGTGGATCAAGAGAGGCCAGATCATTGGAATACAGATGGTATATAAGTTAAATCACTGGTGTGAGACTGCTAAGCCTTAGAAACATTTTAGTATATTTCACCCAGAATTTGTCTTCCTGCAGATATGCAATAGCACGTGCACGTGCTGAGTTGCTTCAGTTGTATCCGACTCTTTGTGACTCTGTGGGCCGTGCCCCGCTAGGCTCCTCTGTCCATGGAGTTCTCAGGCAAGAATACTGTAGTGGGCTGCATGTCCTCCTCCAGGGGGTCTTCCCATGTGATAGCGTAATAATGCCCATTTTAACTGTTACTTTGTGGGCTTGTATACAGATAATTGCTGATTTGAAAACTTATGTAAACAGTTTTTTCTTTCAGTTGGCAAGATTAGGGGATTTGGAGTTATACCTATTCTTTTCTCTCATTTTTCCCCTTTTTAAACTATCTACATTTTATATCCTGCTGCTTTATCATGCAATACAATATATACATACTTCAGTGTATGTGTGTGTGTATATATATATATATATATATAATATTATATATGTACATATATACACGTGTGTATGTATATGTAATTTTTTCAGTACTTTGTATATTGTTCTTCTAATTTCTTTTTTTTCAAACAGAGTAGTTTGAGGTTTACAAGAGGTAAAATGATTCTTTGCACTCTAAAAATTATAAAGTCCTTCAGCTTTTAGTAGCTCTCTGCTGTCTTATTAGTTTATCACAGATTTAACACTACATCTGGGCTTAATCTGTATCATAAAACACAAGTAGATTACTCTCAAACCTGTGCTTGTCACAGGGAAGCCTTCAGTAAATATTGTTTGACTCAATAAAGGTATAAATAAATACATGTTTTAATCTTTTGAAATATATGAAATGTGTCTAAAAATATGAGTCATCTCAAAGTCAATGCTAAACATAAAATTGATTCCGAAGAAAACTCTTTGAGGCATACAACCATATGGATTGATTTTTTAAAAAAACTAGTCAATGAAAACTGCTTTCAATTGATTTTATTTTCCTTATTCCAAAAGATGAATGTAGTTTTTTACTGTTGTTGCTTAGGGTTCTTCTGTTCCATAAAACAAAACTGTGTTCTGTGTTACTAGGTATACAACTTGATCCCTCATCTCAGCTGGCAAACCCTCTCTAAATTTAAAATCATTCTGGGTCACCCTGTGATCCCTTAAGATTAATTTTGTCACAAGTGTGCTTCTTAACAGACATTTCAAAATTACCTTGGAAAGTGTCACTCTCTTGAAAGTTCCATATGCACCAAAATTAGAACTTTGGGTCACTAAGATTAGCAGAGAGCATCTTCACGAGAAAACTGAGGTGCAGGCCCTGCTCTGACTTCAAAGTTGAAGAGTCAGACTTGCCTTCAGTTTGGAATTCTCTGAAGCCCTTTTTGTTTCCATTACAGACACTGCTTGATTTGTTCCCCAAGATATCTTGAGAGTTTGTATGTGCATTGTCATTTCATATCCTTCAAACACCTATTTTGGGAGGCTGTAGCCACAGACAAATTTAATTACCGTAGGGAGAAACAATTGTGACTTTATGATTGGCAGTTGCATGGCTGAGCTGTAAGGATCCCTGGACGCAGTAGTTAAAAAAAACAAAAGAGCATTTCTGTTCACCCTGTCATAGTCTTTGTACTTTGAGAGGAGTAGTGTTAGTGTCATGGGAAGTTTACTGAATATTATGAAACAATTACTATCTTGCCTCCCAATTCAGCAACTGGAGAAATACCAACCTGCTGTTTTTTTGAATTTTACTCTATAGAAAAATTAAATGTTTTTGAGAGATTTATTTGGTAAAGGGGGTATCTGAATAGTCTCACTGAAAGTCATTATACCCCATAGTGAAAACCTAGTTACAGTTAGTTGAGTGCAGTGTAGATACTATATACTTGATACTGACACATATATGCCATGATTTGCCTAGAAGTCTTTGAACAGTAAGAGTATGATTAAAGAAATTTCCTATAGAGATGAAAAGATGTATCAGACATGTTCCTCGTCTCTGTAGAACTCTTCAGAGAGGAAAGACTGGGCAAAATCTGCCAGGAGAATATGGGCATTTAACCAAGCCCAGGTAAGTGTACCTCACCCTATTGACATCTATATAACACCAGGATTAAACTAGAAATACAATCAGGGGCTTTTTCCTAACAATAAGGAACTTGTTTGGTTCCATGTTGAGTAACATTTAATTCTTTAAGTAATATACCATTTATTTTATCTAATTTTTTCTTCTGTGTTTTTATTTTTCTTTTCTTTTTAAATTAATTTTTTGGGGTATAGTTACTTTGCAATGTTGTGTTAATTTCTGCTGTACAGTGAAGTCAGTCAGCTTATATGTATACATGCTGCTGCTAAGTTGCTTCAGTTGTGTCCAACTCTCTGCAGCCTTATGGACTATAGCCTGCCAGGTTCCTCTGTCAATGGGATTCTCCAGGCAAGAATATTGGAGTGGGTTGCCATGCCCTCCTCCAGAGGATCTTCCTGACCCAGAGATCAAACCAGGGTCTCCTGCATTGCAAGCAGATTCTTTACCACTGACCCTCCAGGGAAACCCATGTGTATACTGTATATCTCCTCTTTTTTGGATTTCCTTTCCGTTTAGGTCACCACAGAGCACTGAGTTCCCTGTGCTATACAGTAGGTTCTCATTAGTTACCTATTTTATACATAGTAGTGTATTTATCTCTGCTCCAATCTCCAAATTTATCCCACCCATTTTCTCCCTCCCAGTGTCAGTATATGTATTCTGTATTTCTGTGTCTCAGTTTCTGCTTTGTAAGTTTGTCTGTATCATGCTTCTAAATTCCACATGTAAGCAATATTATACAATATTTATTTTTCTCTGACTTATTTCACTCTGTGTGACAGTCTCTAGGTCCATTCACATCTCCTCAAATTGCATGGTTTTTTTCATTTTCATGGCTGAGTAGTATTCCTTCATAGATCCGTACCACATCTTCTTTACGCATTCATCTGTTGATGGACATATAGGTTGCTTTTATGTCCTGACTCTTGTAAATAATGCTTTAATGAACATTGGGGGTACATGTATCTTTTTGAATTATAGTTTTCCTCAGGTATATGTCCAGGAGTGGGATTTCTGGGTCATATGGTAGTTCTTCCTCTGTGTCTTAAAATATTCAACAGTTTAGTAGCATCCCAACAGGGGATCACATAAAGCCAATAAAATGAGGCATTTTTAAGTAAAAACATTTTATAATGCAATGTTTGAAATTCTGTTTGAAAAGTCTCATTAACTTCTAATGAGAAAAACCAAAGGTTCTAACGAGAACCAAGACATGGTTCATTGATTTTTTTTTTTCCAGAAGATTCTTTTATTAAAACTAGGTGACATCGATAAGGGGGCAGTAGAAAAAAAATTTGGCCCATAAAAAAAACATAATAATTCAGTTAATAAAAAGTTATCTTCAACAGCGACATTGTAGGAGTGCTGAGCTTTCTTTTCATGGTTCCAGCCCCAGGGACAGAGGTTGTCCAGTGTCACTGTGGGGAGAAGGTTTCAAGGAGGGGAGGGGGCGTAATGACAGGAAGGAGAAGAGGGGGAGAAAGTCCTCCTGTCCCCAGTATAGAACGGGGAGGGATACAGGGCTGGGGGATGTGCTCGAAGGAGCCTGAGGAGGGGGTGGGGAAGCAGGGGCTTTGTCAGTTCTGCAGGTTTACAGCCCATGCCAAGCGGAATTCCCCCTCTGAGCCCAGCTGTCTCCCACCCTGCTTTGTGGAGCCTACGAGCCTGGGATATGCTAACTCAGGGGTGATACAACCTGGAAGAATCTGAGGCTTTCCTGGAAAGATGTGAAACCAGTTCAGTTCCAAGGGGCCAAGATCACAACAAGGTCCTGCTGCTACCTTGGATCTGAGCTTTGAGGGCGATGTTCCACATAAAGACATTTCTTTCGGAAACTATATGACTATAATTGGGGCTTCCCTGGTGGCTCAGACAGTGAAGAATCTGCCTATAATGCAGGGGACCCAGGTTCAATCCCTGGCTCGGGAAGATCCCCTGGAGAAGGGAATGGCTACCCACTCCAGTATCCTTGCCTGGAGGATTCCATAGACAGAGGAGCCTGATGGGCTACAGTCCATGAGATCACAAAGACTTGGACTTAACTGAGAGACTAACACTGCCCTTCACTTCATGACTATAACAGTAGTAGGTTGAAGTTAAAAAGTGATCCTAAAAGAGCAAGTGACCTTAAGAGACTGGAAATACCATGTTAATATTGCTACTGTTGTTGTCTAGTCATTAAGTCGTGTTCAACTCTTTGGGACCCCCATGGATTGTAGCATGCCAGGCTTCCCTGTCTTTCACTGTCTCTGAGATTGTAACTAACACACACACATAGCAGGAACATTGTTATTATAACTCAGATTGTTAAAGTAATGACTACGCAGGATGGCATACGTAGCAAATAACTAAGTGAAATTCCTCCCCAAGGAATTTCTACTATATCTCTCTTCTTTCAATTCTGATCAGTAGTGCAGATCTTCATTGTAATACCTAGTTCAGAGAGAAAATTCACAGATGTGATTTCTTGTCTGATCACTAGATGGCATCCTGCTCCCCCATAGAGTTAAGCTGCTCGGGAATTTCCAAGTGCAGTTCACAGAGAAGCCTAAAAGATGATGAGACTGTTGTACTTCCCATAGGGTTTTAATTTATTAAAATCATCAAAGCAACAAGTAGCATGTATTACTTTGTATTCCAAAAGGGGGGTAATGATTAGGTTTGTAAACAGTATCAAGGAAACCATCACTACTTAGGAAGAACATAAAGTATGCCTTAATGAGGTGATTCAGGAGGTCTGCTTTACTTTCCAAAAACTCATCAGAAACAAGGAAACATCTTGCTCTTGCTTGGGAACCTGGATCCTAGTCAGTGAGCCATGTATGAAAGAATAGAAATACTGGAAAATGTTATAAAGTGTACATAGCCATTTTCTGCAAACCAACTAAAAGATAGATTGCCTTCTGCATGGTCATAGGCAAACAGTCATGGGCTATTCACTGTTCCATCCCAAAAGGCCTTGCCAGACCCCTCAGAGCACAGAGATAGACCTAAAGTGTCCACTTCACCTTCCTGAGCAAAGATGTATACTTGTTAAAATGGAGTAGAAGACTTCTCTGCAAGAAGCACTATTCATATCTATAAAATTGTAGACTTTTACAAAATTGAGTAAAAAGGATTCAAAGGAAATCTTTTTAATGCCCTTATTTTAGAGAAAATATGTCTGTAGCCATTCATGTACTTCAGAAAAGTACAGTATGTTTGTGATACATTTTCACATTATGATTTCTAAATTATTTGTCAATAAATATTTAGTCTCAATGGTATAGTTTGGAAAGGTGAGTAGTTCTAGCTCAGAATATTAAAAATCCTTTGCTTTCTCTTTTGGCACATGAAAAAATAACTATAGAACTTTAGATCTAGAAGGATTTTTTTTTTTTACAGTTTTTAAACATAACATGTGACCCTTTCATTTACATCCTAGAGAAATTAAGTTGTGATGCATCCTGGATTTCTTTGTATTACATCATATTGAACAATTCCCTTTGTGGTTTAAAGACAAAAAAAAATCTGCAGTAATAAAATTTAAAATAGATTATGCAGAAAGAATTACTGATTTCATACAGTGCTTTTCAGGGTGGTGATTTTAATTTGATATTGGTATTTTAAGCACATATGCAAAAAAAAACCAATTATATATTTGGCTACATTATTATAATATAGCTAACTACTCAGAAATTTGAAGGGAGTAATATTGGGTTATTATCAAGTTTCAGAGCTGGATTTTTCTTCTTTGGTTCATTGACTGCATTGAATCTTTGTGTTGTGGGTGGTGTAAACATTTCCTTTTCATTCCTTCTTTTAGGAGTGGCTCTGGGGAATCATTAGGTAAATGCTTGTTGGTTTTCCATAATAATTATCTTTGAGCCTTAATGGTTTCTGGTTTTGGCCCCTCTTCATTTTCTCCAACTTTAGGCAGAAGTTCAGAATGGCTTGCAGTTGGGAAAAGAATTCTCAATCCAGCTTACCATCTAGTCTCTGTGTGGTCTTGGCAAACTTTTCAGGCCTGGCCAGGCATGATGTTGCTGGCAGAAATGAGGCCGTGTCTCCACTTGGGCTCCAGCTTTGGCTTTTGGCCTGCAGACTTTCAAGATTTAGGGAGAGTCTACGAATATGTGAAACAACATTTTCTCTTCAAGAATGTCCTGTAGAAGTATGGAACTCAGCAATGTATTAAAGATCCTGAGTTTAGGAGTACTATACTTCTTTTTTTTTTCCTTTTATTTTTAAATTTTTCCCACTTATTTTTATTAGTTGGAGGCTAATTACTTTACAGTATTGTAGTGGTTTTTGCCATACATTGACATGAATCAGCCATGGATTTACATGTGTTCCCCTTCCCGATCCCCCCTCCCGCCTCCCTCCCCATCCCATCCCTCTGGGTCTTCCCAGCGAACCAGCCCTGAGCACTTGTATCATGCATCCATCCTGGGCTGGTGATCTGTTTCATCCTTGATAGTATACTTGTTTCAATGCTGTTCTCTCAGAACATCCCACCCTCGCCTTCTCCCACAGACCAATAACAGTATACTAATGCATATATATGAAATTTAAAAAGATGGTAACGATAACCCTATATGCAAAACAGAAAAAGAGACACAGATGTACAGAACAGACTTTTAGACTCTGTGGGAGGAGTACTATACTTCTATGCAAGTTTTCTTGGAATTAAAATTTTTAACCATTTAGAAAGTATCTCGGGTAAGGAATTCCAGCACTTGCTGAATATTCCATGGGTAATGCTTTTAATATGAAAGATTTTTTTTTTTAACAGCAGAACAATAAACCAATACTTGATTTTTGGAAGGATACATAATTATCATGGCTGTTGTCTTTGTTAACCCCTATATACCATTTTGTATTTTCATTGCCTACCATTCATCTTTCTAGACAAATAGGAGTTATCCTTTTGTGAGGTAGAGGAGTTATTGCTCTTTCATATGGTGATCTGTCTGCCTGATTTCTGTTTGGGTCTTTGATAATTTCTTTCTGTGATCCTCCAGATCAGAGGAGAGTGGTCAAGGCCGTGCTGTTAGCTTTGACCAGGATGAGAACCTGACCTCAATTTATATATTGCCTCTTAGATTGGTGATTCTAGAAGGTAATTATCAATTAAGACAGGATCACTGATCACACTTAACTCTGCTACAGTTGCCCAGGCTAAATAGCCAGAGCTTATACTTCATTTCTGCCCTAACTTCAGAAACACTTTGCATGTGGAAATACATGTTGAAACTGTGTGGGTATATGTTGGGTGTGTGTACTTTAAAATTCTCCTTGGAATAGTAACTAAGAGAGCTCATTGCATAATGGTGATCATTGCAGTGATTGACTCAAAAATATTAACACCTGATATAGAAGGGTTTTACCCTCCATTTTCTTTATTGCCTCTCTTCACAATTCCAGAATTAGTATATGCTCATCACATATATTAAAATAGTGGAATCCTGTAGTAACAACAAAAGCAATAATAATAGCTGACCGTAGGTATTTATATGTCAAGTACTCTCTAAATATTTTGTGTACATTAGCCTAAATAATGTTCACGGAAACTCAAGTTAGATACATGGTTGTTATTTCCAATTTTTAAATGAGAAAATGGAGAAGCAGGTAGTCTGATCTGTATTCTTTACCATAATGCTGTACTATTTTCCATCAACTCGCCACTGCCTTTTCTGCATTTGTTGATGGGAGTGCCGTAGAACTGACAAAGTGGGGCACAGATTAATTTTGCATAATGTGAGAGCTAAACTCGAGGAACACTTAGGGAATGGACAGTGTGCAGTGTTGTGGATCTATTTCTTTAAAATTAAGGATTTGAACTAGATGATCCCCAGAATACTGTGTCTTAAATGGTGGCACTGACTGGTAAAATACACATACAGGCTTAAAATTATTTAATGTTTTCACATTATCTCACATAACTAAAAGAGGATGAAAAAAAATTCTGAGACTGTGAGAAGGGTCTGTAACTTGTGAAAACATTTTTACACAGGGGAAAAAAAGAGAATTCTTATGGTCCATATTATGACTTCAAAATATGGAATGAAAACTGTGGTCTTAGAAATTTTCCATGAAATATTTTAAGCGCTGAGAGGCAGTGTCCTCGTCCAGGACTCTCAGCAAGCGCATCGCATCCTATAGCCCCAGTGTGTCACCGCAACAGTTCAGAAATAGTTGAAATTTAACCATTTTGTGGAGTACATTAATGTGAAACCAGCTTTTTGAGGGATAGTTGGGTGACTTCAGCATGAGTAAAAGAGCAATTCATCAATCAACATTTATGTAAGTACTTATTTTAAATTATGCATTTATATTGGATATTTAAATAGCTGCTGCTGCTGCTAAGTCGCTTCAGTCACGTCCGTCTCTGTGTGACCCCATAGATGGCAGCCCACGAGGCTCCTCTGTCCCTGGGATTCTCCAGGCAAGAATTCTGGAGTGGGTTGGCATTGCCTTCTCCGATTTAAATAGCTATTTACATTCAAATAAAGGGAATTATTCATATGATCATAATATTGCAATTCTGTCTTTCTTTTCTTTTATACCTTAACTAATTATATGCAGCAGTTTCTGATTCTATTTTGTCTTCTCAATTAACATCTACATTCCAAAAGAGTCAATGACCCTCAGTAGCCTACTTTTCAGTAGCTGAATTAATTCTTATAGAGATATCAGCATTGACCATAAAAGTGATAAACATAAGTAGAATCCCAGAAGGATGTCTTACAAGCATACTGTGACTATATAGCATTAAAGAGGTTGTTGATAACACTTTCTATTACACATAGCCTATTAACCACTACTTCTGCTTTTACATATTCATCGTATTTAAATTTTTCATTAATTTCAAGTGTTTGCTCAATACCAGTTTAAAAATGCCAAAGAGATTTAAACAGCTATAGTCAATCATATGTAGTCTTAAGGATATACTTCTTCTCAACCCTTTAAAGTTTAAGGATGGGTAGGATTTCTACAGAAGTAAGGACAGCATAATTACAGACAGTGTAGAGAACACTGGACAACGGCCAGAAACAGGCAATTTGGGGAAAGAGCCAGTGGCGTGAATCAAGTACAGGATGCAGAGTTAGCAGGCAGATGCTGATGGAATGCTGTTGGAAAATCCATCTGAAGTGGTTTTATGGGAGCATAGTCTGGGTGTGTGGTCTAAGAAACCATAAGACTGGTGGATTAGACTGGCTAAGAGGTAATGTGTCTATAAGCTGATGACAATCGAAAGACTCAAGGACAGATAGTAGAGGTTTTTCAAAGATATTATCATGTATTACGGAAATTAACATGGTCATTAAGAAAGAGCGAGACGCCCAAAGTGATTCTAGGGCTCAGGCCTGAATAACTGGGAGAGTGAGGAGGCAGGACTACAAATAGGGAAATCAGGAGAAGATCAAGACTTGAGAGATGATGAGGCTGGGAGAGATTTGTTGAATTTGAGTTTTAGCAGGCGATGCAAGTAAGTTATTCCTGACTTAAAAGTGAGGTCAGGGTGGAGGTATGAATTAGGAAGACATTTGTATTATTGGACTTTGAAGCCTTTGAAGTGGTTGAGAGAAACTTTAGAAAGGAAAGAGAAGAAGGCTTAAGGTTAAATCTTCAAAAACGGAGCAGGAAGTAGATGCAAAGCTAGTGAATAGAGATGAACCGCGTAGATAAAGCAGTAGGAGGAGAACCAGAATTGTTTGATGTCCTGGAAACTCTATCAGAATTTCATAAAGGGGAATAAGCAGTAGTTATCCAGCCTTTAAAGTCAGCCTGATTAATAAGTTGTGGCACTGTTTTGAATCTCATGAGAGAAGAGGGATGATTTTAGCAATTCCCATCTTCTCCAACACTTTTCTTTTAATTAGACACACACAGATGGGGACTTGATGTCAAATCACGTTCAGTGCTGTAACTCTTCTAAATGTAGCAAGCACCAGTGATTGCCTCTCTGCTATCTATTTTGTCTCTTCTTTTGCCAAAGATATTAATTCTTCAGATGCCACTCTTCTCGGGGAAGGCAGTCTTATCTCCCGGTGAGGGGTACATTGAATAGTCTACATTAATCAGAATCATCTCTTGTTCCCCCAAAGTGGTTGTTTTAGTAATGGACAAGTGACACAGTTCTGGAGCATTAGGTATGAAGTAAGTTTGCTGGAGGGTTTTTTAACTATAGATGCTCACTGCAAGCATTTGTTCTGTGATTTGCCACGTCTCCAAATGACCTTAGTGCTATGGTGGTCATCTTGTGGCCACTAGAGGAATCCTGGCACATGGAGGATGTGGAGTGGAAACATGGAAAGGATGAGCCCAGAATATGATCATCATACCATGTAACCAAACCTGTAGTCACCAGTCTCTAAACTTTTTGCCGGCTGAAATGTGATATTTCCTCATTTTTAAAGCCAGCAGAGTCATAGTTTTCTATTATTTGAAGCCAAGAGCATGCCAACTGATATAAAATGTAAGGTTTTCATCTTTAGCTGTATTCTTGTCACGTGAAATTGCCAAAGCCTCCTGGTAAAGAAGCCCCCAGAGGAAGGTTTGATGAAAGAAGTATTTCCTTTTGAACCAGAACAGAAAGTTTTGGCAGGGAAGCTGAGCAAACCTAGTGAAGTTTCTCAGACTAACTGGCAATGTGTGCATTCTGCTAAATGGCTGACATTTAATAAATCAAATTTTTGAATTGGACCAGAAGTTGTATTGGAATGTGATATTCACTCAGATCGTGCACTTCATGGAGTTACCCTGTTTTCGCTTTTTATTTTGGCATTTTCTCAGCTGTAGTCTGAACAAACACATTGTTCATTGTACAGTATCTAGGCCCTACCTTATGCATTTTTAATATACACAGTGAAACCGAGTCTCTATCATCTGAAGAAGGTAACATGGTCCATCCTGCAGAAAAGAGCTCAAATAACAACAACAACAACAAAACACAGATTTGACTTTGACACCAATAACATCTATCATAACCCTAACATAGACTAATTATAAGCTATCACTTTCATTCTTCTTAGAATCCAAGAATTAGGAGGCTTGAGGGGATGAATTCTCAAAGGATTGTGAACTCTATCATTGCTAGGACTTTTTACAATTCAGTTGTTTACTTTTTTGAAAAATCTACCATCCAAGAGTCCTTTTTGGTAACAGTCATGCTATGCATTCCTATTAGTAAAAGGCACAGTAACTGCATAAAAAGACAGTGAGTGAGCTATTTGGTTCCTCCTTGGATACTTTTTAAAAATCCGTTTAGTCAGAGACCCTTTATTGCTCATTGAAAAAATCCAAAAGATTTGGAATTATGTTTAATAGGTTGTAAGTAACTATATAGGATTCCTTTTTTTCTAAAAGAATTGTTTTGGAGATTTTTGTTGTTGTTACTGTTATTTTTTGGGAAAGGTCCATTAAAGAATCCAGCTAATATTAAGAGAATTAATCTTTTTGACATTTATAGTAAGTTAGATCATTTCAGATGATCTTCACATTAAATATAATAATTTAATATGCTGCAATAATTATGTGCTTCTGTACCTAGGCAATATATAAAGCTATCCAATCATAAGACTTTGCTAGAGGGTCTAAGGAGGAATTCTTTCGAATGTAATGTTATTAGTGTCTTTTTTCTTAGTTGTATAACATTTCTTTTTGGGTAGGAATTTTATGTTGAGGAAAGTAAGAAATTCAGTGACCTGAGGCAGAAAAAGTATATTCACAAGAGAGTATGGTAATTACTCCATCAACTTGGAGTTCTGTTTAGAATGTCTGCACCAGCAATAGTGCTTGGAGCATCATGAAGTAGAGCAAGTGTACTAGCTTAATGTGGAGAAGTCTGTCCATTAGCATTGATCACAAGGTCATAGTTACATTGTTTGTCAGAATACCTGGAGGGAGCTCAAGTTACAGACAGACATTTCTGCTATGGAATGTTTACTCCTATCACTCTAGGAAGACTGGGAAAACCACCAGTTGATATTCCTGTGGTGACATTTCAACTTTATTTGTATGGTGTATTAGATCCAATTTTAGGGGGAAGAGAAGCAAGAGATCATGATAATGAAAAGAAAAGTTACCTTATATTGGTGATTAGGTGCATGACTACACAAACATGTGTTTCCTTAGGCATTAGTAACCTAGTATTGGGTATCATTTTGAGATGAGATGGCATTCCAAAAATTTCTGTCCACAGGAAATTGACGGTATCTAAGGATAATGGTAAGGAAGAGAATATGTTCATTTTAGTCTGATGCATAGAACTTTGTTTGCCATTAAAAAAAACTGTTTCTCTGAAATATAGAGTTAGCTGGAACAAAGAATAAAATGTTGTTATTGGCATCTGAACTTCCATCAACTCTACACATTTCTTGTCAACTTATGACTATTCCTAAAATACATCAGAATGAAGGCAATGCTTTTAAATATAGGTAAACCTTGGTTCCTTCGGCTTCAATTTTAAAGCATAAATCTTCATTTACAGATACCATTTATATTTTACATGTTTTTTAAATGCCCTTAAATATCGATTTCTCAGCATTGGGTACCAAACCCTGTACACCAAGCTCCAATATAGAAAAATGGATAAAAGTGAACCATTATGGTTGAGTTAGGGCAGGGATGAGTCTGGAGTTCACTGTCATTTTCCTTTCATCTTTTCCCTCTCTACCATGGTTTCTCTCAAACTTTTTACCAAAAGATCTTTGTTTCTAATTTCCAAGTCCATATCATCAATTTTGTAAGTTTCTCCCTCAGTCTGAGCACCATCAAACAATATAACATGTACCCTAGACTCACCTTCCCTTGCCCCCCCCCATCTTCACATTTAGTCAGTTATTGACATTTTTATCGCGTAAATGTGGATAGATCTCTCTCCTCTTCTCTGTTCCTTATGTCTTGGTTCAGGACACCATCTTTTTTCTTATTTATCAGACCCCTCACTGATTTTATGCTTCTGATTCATTTATACTAGTTTTTAAACATCTCGATCTGATGTGTCATAAGAAAAGGGGAAAAAAAGATTGAACGTGAACTCCTAGTAGGTTTTTCTAGGTATGTATACATTTATATTATTTATGTGTACTAATAAGTAAAGTTAAAAAAAGACTAAACCAAAAGTAAATAGGGTTTCCATGCGCACACACAGACACAGTTTTATATTTTTTCTCATACCCTGTGAATGGCTTGACTACCCTCTAGCATGTGTTTACCCATCTTTGGAGACTATAGCAATAGGGATATCTTTCTAAAATGAAACTACATACTTAAAGTCCTTCAATAGGTCTCAATGAATAGTGGATAAAATCTGAATTCTTAAATGCAAAAGATGATGCTATTCATGAACTGTTAACTTCTTCTCAAATCTAAAACAAAATAATGCTTATTACTTAAAGTTCCATGTAGTCAGGAGTTTTCTGGTGTTCTCAGGTTTTGGGCTTAAGTCTCCTGCCTCTGGATTTCAGTTTTATTCTTCCTGTAGTCTCAGGACTTCTCCAACTACACAGCACTGATAATAAAACTTCTAGGTTAATGGCGAAAAGATTCGCCCCCGTTAGGGACACCCAGCTAATAAAGGTTCTTATTAAACAATTTATACTTGCCAAAATATTAAATGATTTGAATCTGTCAAAATAGATATGTTAATACATAGCTCCTTGGACAGTCACAGATTTAGTTGTGTTGTAGGTTTGACTGGGTCAAAATAAGAGACAAGCTATGTGGCATGAAATATCTATCAGCTGTCACAAAAATGTTAATAAATGAAGATTATTAAACTTTGGAGGGTATTAGAGGATAAAATGCATATGTCGGGTTCTATAACAAATGTATACATATACATACATATATTTATGTGTATTATATACATAAATGTCTATCAGTCCTTGGGAAATTAGTGAATGAACAAAAAATAAAACCAAATGTTGGTATTAGCATCAGAATTTTCATTGACTCTACAATTTTTTTGTCAATATTATGACTGTTTCTAAAGTATATTAGAATGAAGGAAATGTATTAAAAAGCAGGCAACCACTGATTACTTTGGCTTTTATTTTAAAACCAAGCTCTACATTTGTTTTTTTGTTTTTATTGAAGTGTGGTTGATTTGCAGTGTTTCGGATGTACAGCAAAGTGATTCATTTGCATATATATCCTTTTTCAGATTCTTTTCTGTTTTAGGATATTCTAAAATACTGAATACAGTTCCCTGCTCTATAGCAGGTCTTTGCTGTCTGTTTTATGTATAGCAGTGTACCTGTCCATACGCAGTTCCTAGTTAGCCTCCCTGCCTTTCCACTTTGGGAACCGGAAGTTTGTTTTCTGTCTGTGAGTCTACTTATGTTTTGTAAATAAGTTCATTTGTGTATGTATATTTTTTACAGTTCCACATAGAAGTGGTATCATATGATATTTGTCTTTTAACTTGGTGGAAAAAGAGGAGATGTTTCCTGTATATGTATTGAGATGAGATGAGCTAAAGAAAAATAGCAGAGCTGAATGTTATGTTATCCTGCTAACCTTTGTCAGGCCCTTCTGCCTTGATATGGTTCAAATTTCTGCCATATATTTTGATACTTTCTGTCTCCATAGCAGTTGCCCAGGAGTGTATTGCCAGAAAGGACACTGAAAATGCAATCAATTTACAAATAGATCCTCCTGTTTTATAGACGCCATTATTTAAGAAGTTATATGAGGTATTATGAGAGATTGAGCATATAGTGAAATAGTTTATTTGCTCAGAAAAATATAAATAGTTAAAAGTATCAAAATATAACCAAACATCAGACATATTAAATTATTATTCAATACTTCTTTCATATGGCAAAGAAAAGATTTAAAACTGATTTTCTGTTTGAAAAATGTCAGTGGAAATAAACAAATGGATAATTTTTAACTCTTATTTTCTATGTAAGTGATGAAGAAATAAATAACTTATTTTAGAAATATTGTTCTGTGATATTGACAAATATCACCGTTTAATATGAAACACTGACTCATTATAAATACTTTCTTTGAACTTAGTTTGTATTAAACTAGGATTAACACTTTTGCACTTAAAATTTCATCACTGATGAATCCTAGATGTCTATTTGTACATACATTACCTTATTCATAAAAGGGTTTGTGTAGAATTAGAAATGTTTTAAATATATAAGCTATCTTGAAAAGAAGACAATCAATGATCAATGGCAGAAATAAAAGTTATCTTTCTGGAATCTGGGAATCTCTCCCTCCCTTCTCTACTTGTTTTCCATTGTTTGACATATTAAATATTATAAAATTAAAATATTAAACAGTGAGTATCTAGCTATTTAAATTCTTTTCATTGAGGGTGATTTGCCTGATTTCTTAGATGCAATTAAAGGGAGAAGGTAAATGTGGTTTCTTAGAGAGAGTGCTTTTCTTTCTGTTGAGTTTATAAAATTGCTTTAGGGATAGCAAACTCAGTACATGGGTGGTGTTTAGTTCTCATAATTTTCTTTCAGACCTTTTAAAAAGTAAACTCTATGAGTAATGTGATCATATGCATGGGAAACTGAAATTAAAGCACTCAAACTGTTGTGACAAATAACAGATATTCAGGGTCAGTGCAAATAAGGCTACAGATAATCACTCCATCTGCTCCACTGTTGGCAAAAATGAGGCCCAGATGTTGCAGTATACCTTTTTATTCTCCTGTACCTTGGCCATTGGCACATAAGATTCACAAAGAGAAATATAAATTGCCCAGGCTTTCCCTGGAGATCATATTAAAGCCTCTCCATCTGAAGTATTTTATTTTCCTGTTGATTCAATAGGTTGGGCCACTAGATCTGTTAGAAGAAAGTGGAGAGAAGGCCTAAATGAAACCTTCCTCGGAGTATAGCTGGTTGGGTCTGTGACCACTGAACGGCTGTTGCTGCTGTTACCATGCCACTGAGCCAGCCCTAACAGATTCGCTACCTAATGCTCAAAGAAGCTTAGATTTAGGGAGAAGCAGCCCACTTGTGCTATTCTTCTTCTTTTCTGATATATAATTATGTAGTGTCCTAAAGCCCCAAGCTTGTATTTCTTGGTTATGTTCAGTAGGTCCTGCTGGTCTGCAGCTCTGCACTGTGTCTTTTCATTCTAAGGTTCAGGCTGAAGGAACAACCCCGACATGGGGTGCGCTGTCCTTACGGCAGAGGGAGAAGAGCTGGCGGAAGCTCAAGATGCTTCTTAGAGTTTTTGCTTTGAAACTACATAATGTCACTTCCCCTCACTTTCCACTGACCCAAGAAAGTTTATGACCAACTAGACAATGGGGCAAAGCAGTATATCCCCTGCCCCACAAGAAGGCCTATAAATTCACTTGCAAATTTTCTAGAGAAAGGAGTGAATTGTTAAGGGCAGTAATGCAACCCACCTTGGTATATAGTGGGCAAAATGCCTACGCCAAAGGCACAGCTTTCTCCTTTGTATCAGTGTTCTTCTGTATCTTTTTTTTCTTATCTAAAATGAACTACTCTCAGTTATTAATTTTTACAGCCCTATAAGGAAGGCAAGAGAGATGCAGTGGATTCGGAAAGAAGTGAGAGTATTTCCATATGTGTGATTTATTCTAGACTCTGTCCAGTTTCGGCTTCATTCCTGAATATCTTCTTATGGAAGAGTAATAGATGCATGGTACACTCCTTATGCACAGTTTATTTACCTAATTTTAGCTTATAGAATTCAAGCCAATTATTGGCCCCTTGAACATGCAGTAAAGAACAACATCTGCATGTTGTTTATGCGAAAGTCCAGTCATACATGTCACTTGCAAACAGACAAAATGTGGACTGCGTGTGGGCTGGATATGTCAATGCCTTGGTCACTTTACCTGTCATTCAGCTTTCATTCAGTCATATAAATTAACATCCTAATGACATACCTTCACTGCATTCACTCTTTGCCCTCCATAACTCCTTAACTTGTAGTAGGTAGTGACGTTTCCAAACACTATTAGATAATTTTACCTCTTCAAAACTCTTTAATTTGAGCAAATTTTATCTGTTTATTTTAACAGATGTTAAACATGTTATTTATATTGCCAGAAATTTACAAATTCTAATATGGCCATTAAAACTTAAGTTCATAAAAGTAATACATGCTAAGATCTTCAAGAGGATCACCGCAGGAGCTAGGTGGGAAAAAAAGGTGACAATATTGCTGTTAATGGCAATGTTGGAAGACTGCTCCTGTGATTACAAGTGTATCAGTGAAATCATCCATTCTGCTGTGTCTTTTTAGTACAACAGGCCATAGAGTAGACTGGCCAGTAGGGGTTACTCTATGCATTATGATCTCAGAGTGGTGAATTAGAACTTGAAGAAATAATGGAAGTATCATTTAAAATAGCTACCATCCTGGTGGATTTAGTTATAAGATTCAGAATTTGTGATAACTTGCTTTGATTACTCTTTCAACAGCTTTTATACCATTCATATGACTTTGAGGTATGTTTCAGTAATTCGTTCAGCCTTATTGATTGTCAGTCCTACATTAAACAAAATCCAGAGGTCAAAATTTTAAAGTGGCTCTGTAATTTTCCATTTTAGCATCTTGTTTTCCTAGGTAGTATTCTCTATCCCTGAGGTTTGGAGTCTAGATATCCTAGAACACAAAGCCTTTTATAAAAGCAATCACAATGCTAATTTTAAAAAAGGCAAATATACAACCCCTTTTAGTGACTCTAGAATAGCACCTGCTCTCTGATCAAGTGGCTCTTCAATTTTAGAAAACAAATTACTTTAGAAATTTATAGAGGAAATTGGATGGAAAAATTAGCACAATATAATAATTCTTGAAGTCATTTGTCCTTGAGGGAGAGAAGATAAATGAAAGTCAGTGGCTTTAAATACAACTGCTACAAAAACTAAAGAAAACTTGAAAAGGATAAGCTTTTTGTCTGAAGCCCAAGTTGGTAAGAATGAGTTCTGCTTGTCAAATATTGGACAGAAAGACTTCATTAGAATAAAATACTATCACCTCTAAGATAAAGAAATATTGATATGTATTGTCAAAGGGTTGAAATGCAAACATTACTAATTTTATGTTTTTTAAAACAAATTTTTATTGGTATTTTATTGACATAATTCAATGATTCTTTTAAAAAATCAGATTTTTTACAAGACACTTAAAAAAGAGTGGGAGTCCTCTCACTCTCTCTGTCTTGATGCATATGAAACCCAAGGATGCACAGCATGGTTCAGACCATGCCCTGTACACTGAAGCAGAAGTCTGCCCCTTTGATGGGTAAGAAAGGAGGCATTATAATAAGGGGCTTATTCCAAATATGGTTAAAATTCTTCAGGCAGTTCTGTATAACTGTTAGATAGTGTAGAAGAACACCATGTCACAGAAAGGGCACAGCTACAACAAAGTACTAAATAGAAACAGTATAGACCACCCTTACCTGTTAAGACTTAATCTTTTCTCTTATAGCATTATTACTGGAAAGACCCAGAGGCTACACTTTGAAAAGAAAAGCATTTCTCAGTTATGGATTTAGTTTTCATCATAGTTTGTCCCACTCAGTTTGTTGGTAGAAGAAACCAAAATGCAATTATATTCTTCTGTACTAACACTGTTCCTAACTACATAGATTTAAAAGATTTTTCTGCCTGGCTTCTTCTACTTCTTGTGTAATGGAATCATTTTAGGGCTTTATTTCCCTTCTGTTCAAAGTTCTGTTTTAGTTCTTGGAAAGAAAGATTTACCGTATTTACCTTATGTTTGCCAATGGGGGGACCAGTAAGGTCGTTCATCTCCCTAAGTGATCCACTCTAAGCAGTTTCTCCCATCACACTTGTGTTTGAAATTTGCAAAAATTTTTATTTACTGACTAAAACACATACCTTCCTAGCATAGAGATCTCTTGAATTTGTAGCTTTATATTGAAAAGTGAAAGCTTGGCCTTAATATATTTAAGTTGCATCAAAATTGTCTAAAGAAAGTATAAAGATATTTTTCAAACCATGCAGTAAAAGAAAATCTTTGGCACTATCATTTATAGTTATGAATTTCTGGAGTCATTCAGACAACACGAGACACCAAGTGGCCTATTTGTGAAACTAGCTGTCCAGCTTGTAAGTAGGTGGTACAGAGTCCATTTCAGAGTTTGGGGTTTGAATTCAACAGACATGAGGATCTTGGCACCCAGGACTAACACTTGGTTTAGTAAGTAATATTTTAATAAGCTTCAGGTTTTCCTTCCTTTCTTTAGGTACAGCAATGATAGGGCTTCCCTGGTGGCTCAGTGGTAAAGAATATGACTCCAATGCAGGAGACGTGAGTTCAGTCCCCGGGTTGGAAAGAGCCCTTGGAGAAGAAAATGGCAACCCATTCCAGTGTTCTTGCCTGGAAAATCCCATGGACAGAGGAGCCTGATAGGGGCTGCAGTCTATGGGGTCACAAAGAGTCAGACATGACTTAGTGACTAAACAAAAACAATAGTAATGATAATGCTCATATAATTTTTTAAGGATTAAATGAACTTTTATATTTAAAAATTGATTATCACTCTACCAGGCATAGAATAAACACATAGTGATTTTTTTTTATTTGTAATAAGTGTCATTTGTAATTATTTTTTATATGTTGATTCTAATTCAACAAACTAGGAGGAAACTTAGCATCCTCTTTCTCACCCATCAAAGGGCCAGCCTTTTGCTCCAGTGTGCTGGGCATGGTCTGAACCACCATGTGCATCCTTATAGTCTATATGCATCAAAACATGGGCAGTTAGAAGACTCACTCTCTTGCAAAGAACAAAATTTCCCAGAAACCTACTTATAAGGATGCCTAGGGAGTTTAAAGCCAATATGTATTTTATGTAATAAATTCAAATGTTTCCATATTTGTTATGGTAAGGGCTGTATTAATTTCCAAAGAAGGGTAACATAAAATACTGAATAAATTCAGATTTTATGATATTAAACAGTGATTATATAATAAAAGTATAATTCAGAAAAAGCCTTATTATAATATATAAGGTGCATCAGCACTCTTAGGCATGAAAATGATTTATGTATCTTTGCATTTATTTTATAAATCTGCTGCTATGAGCTAATAACCTGTGTGTACCAGTTAAAGAATGCAGATGATTTTATTGAGTAATAGTCTGCATGAATCAAAATACCAATAGATTTGCACACAAAATCTCTGTCCTCCTTGATAAGTTAAAAATAATTAGATAGCATACATACACATTAAACATGTATGTATATATATATGTATATATGATACATATATGTGACATACATACTGTAAACTTATAGGAAAAATGCAGAGCTGCTGTCGTTTTTTAGAAAGCAAATGATGAAATTTACTTTTCATTAGAAATTTAACCTAAAACTTTTGTTTGTTCAGTGATAGAAATTCATTTTAAAGATTTGGAGAGTATGACACAGGTGCACCCTTAGTTTGTTGATGACATTAATAAATCCACTCATTGACAATATGGAGAAAAAATCACTAGTCAGGTATAGAATTGTTTGATTCCTCAGATTTTCAATTTTGCTAGCAATCATGAAAAATAAATAATTGCACTTTCTGAGACATTCTTCAATTCCATCAATTATAATAGCAAAGAATTGATATTCATGGTAGTTATTCATAATGTAGCAAGTGATTATCATATTTCTTATAGAGATACTGCTTCCAGATAGTCTGTTTTTCAGTTTTTCTTTTCTAATTTGTTTTTTAAGTATCTCAAAAAAATTATGCTGTGACTTCAATTTGAGTATATATTGGATTGATCAAAAAGTTCATTTGGATTTTTCCATATGGTGTACTAGAAAAACTCGAACATACTTTTTGGCAAATCCAATATTTTGTGAAGATGAGAATAATTATAATGGTAGCAGTAGTTGTTATTTAGTCACTAAGTCATGTCAGACTCTTTGCTAAGTTGTGTCCAACTCTTCCATGACTGTAGCCAGCTAAGCTCCTCTGTCCATTCGATTTCCCAGGCAAGAATACTGGAATGGGTGGCCATTTCCTTCTCCAGGTGATCTCCCAGGGATCAAACCCACATCTCCTGCATGGACTGGTGGATTCTTTACTGCTAAACAACCAGGGACACCCCAATGGTAGCAGTAGATACTATTTATTGAATTCTTACCATGTACTTAGCACTTTATGTGCGGTATTTGCTCCTAGAACTTACAAGAGCTATAGGAAATAGGTTCTATTGTTATCATAATAAAGACACTGAGGTTTCGAAACATAGAGAGTTCTCACAACTGATGATGGTATTATGGCTAAGGAGTTAGAAATGTCAGAATCCTCTCCTATATGCATATGGTGAAGTTTATAGTGATAAATTTCACTGTAGTGATAGATAAACCTGTCACTATATGTTTCAACTGTATGCACCCTACATACAGTTTAGATTTGAGGCAGGGATGCCTACTGTCCTCAAATCCCATCTCCAAATCTTTGGCTCTAATCACTTTCTTGTCACCCATACATCACATGGACTTGAGAAGTGCTTTCTAGCAAAAGGGATGGCACACCTTGACCCTAGTTACAGGCCAGTCCTAGAAAGGAAGGCTAAAAGAGAATGTAGCGGGTCCCCTCATCACACTGAGGCCCTTCCCTAGAGAACTTGGCCCAGCGCCTTGTAATCTGATGCTTCAAATTCACAAACTTTTCTTCCCTTGTGTATGTAGGTGTGAGGTATAAACGTGTGTGAGAGGTCTGCATGTGGTATGTGTACATATGAATTTCATGTGCATCAGATTTTTATCTGAGTGTATTATGTGTAGAGAGTGTGTGTGTGAGTATTGTTCTGTGAAGTTTATGTGTGTGGCTTGTATGTGAGGTATATATATATGTGTGTGAATGTGTTCTGTGTGCTTGTGAGGTGAGTGTGTGTGTGTGAGGCGTGTATATGTGTTTGTAGTTTGTATGTATATGTGTGTTGTGTGTGAACTGAGAGTGTAGTTCAGTTATCGTGTGATGTGGGGTTATAGAAAAGAAAGGCAAGAGTAGAAGCCTGGGGACACAGGGGCATAGTTGAGAGCCTACCTTTTACTGAAATAGCTGTAACTGGAAGTGTTCGTGACTTGAACTTTGGAGTCTTGGGGTCCAAGACAAGTCCTACCCAACTCTGTAACTATCTATTTAATATTTGAAAGCAGCTTAATCTGTTTGAATCTTAGTTTTCTCATGTCTGGGAGAAAGGACTTTTAAACGCTATGAAGGTTAAATGAATAATTTTAGGTTGAAGTGACTGATAAACTGGAAACTACTACATGAAGTAAGGTATTGCTTATTTTTATTGGTAATGATGTTATTTTCCAACATGTTTTATATTGAATTTCTAGAACAACAGTATAACATTCAAGGGGTTATAATAGGAAATCTATCAATGGGAATTTTTTAAGTTAATTATCATTGATAATATATGGTATGCTATATTGAAAAGAAGAAAGACATATGCTATTATAATTCCATGTCTAGAGAATGTCTGGGATATTAAACACGTGTTGTTGTTCAGCTCCTAAGTCGTGTCTGACTCTTTGTGACCTCATGGACCGCAGCACTCCAGGCCTCCCAGTCCTCACCGTCTCCTGGAGTTTGCCCAAGTTCATGTCCATTGAATCAGTGATTTTATCCAACCATCTCATTAAACACTTAACAGTGTTCGTTCATGGAACAACAAAGGCCATTTTAACTAGGAGCTTTGCTCTAAGGTGTAGGGCAGCAAACTCTACCATAATAGGAGGATTTTGAATTGACTATTTCAGATCTTTATTTTTTAGATATATGGGAATAGATGAAAATTATATAGAACATAGTCATTTCTCAAGTAGTTAATCATAGAATGTGATCCAGCAATTCTGCTCCTATGTATATACCCCCAAAGAATTGAAAACATGTTCTCTCAAAAACTTATAAAGGAATGTTCATAGCAAAATCATTTATAAGAGCATAAAAGCAGAAACTTTCCAAATGTCCAAACACTGATGAGTGGATAGATGTGATAAATCAGTAAAATGAAGTTATTCAGTGTTAATACATGCTGTTTTATGGATTAACCTTGAAGACATGTGAAAGAAGCCAGAATAGTACATTACCTGATCCCATTCATATGAAAGGCTCATAATAGGCAAATCTATAGAGACAGGAATATATTATTACTGAAAGGTTGGAGGTGAGGGGCATGAGGGATTGGAGGTAGATGGCTAAGGGGTGAGAGATTTTTTTTGGTAGGTAATGAAATGTTCTTAAACTATGTTTGGGTGTACAACCCTGTGAATATATTAAAAGTCATTGAATTGTATACTTTAAATCCATGAATTATGTGGTCTTTGAATTGTATTTTTACAACATTGTGAGAAAAATATAGAACAAATTTCCTAAGAAGTGAACCCTCCCTGTTTCTTGTGCCAATAGCCCTGGGAGACACCGGGCCTCACCATCCTTGACAGATAGACCAGGAGGCAGTTACACTAGCAAGGCATTCCAGACCACAGAGTCAGCCTGTAAGCTGGCGCCTTTATCAAGGGTGAATGACCAATAGGGACTAGATGAGCAACCGTCAGCTTTTTAATATAGGGCAGTATATTCCGGAACCCGCAGGCACTGAGAAATGCTGTGTGAAGACTCATTCTCTTTTCTCCTCTATCCTCTCCTCCCACCCTCCCCTTCCTCCTCCTCTTCTCCTCCCTCCCTCCTCCTCCTCTATTCTTTCCCCATAAATTGCTTGAGCAATTAATTTGTTAATTTAGAATTTATTAATTCAGAATTATATTTGAATGTGCATTTGAAGTAACTGTTTTCTTGCTTCCATGGTTTTGAAGTACTTTCTTAGCCATGACTGGGGAGAGTGCGGTGTTAGAGTGAATCTTCTGTGGCCTAATTGCTAACAGGAAGATTTTTAGGTATGAATGTCCTCATTCTTTGCTCTTTCTGTGACTTCTGACTGCGTCTCCAGACCTACAGAGTAGTATGTTCTGCTTTTAGTCTTACATTTCCACCTCATTCCTCTTCCACATACAAATATCACATTCACCATGATTTTCTATGATCTCTTAGGATTAAAATGTGTACTCCTATTATATTCTCACATATAATCACTGCCTTTTTAAAACCTTTTTTTTTTTTGCTTAACATTTAATTAAAGAATAGTCAGCTCAAGATGTCACTATGCAAATCTTACCAATAGCTATCTATATTTTATTACTTTCAGTTTTGAAAGGTGGGATGATATCTTTTACTTTTAAGAACTGATATTTTTTTAAAGTGTATTTATTTTGCATTAAAACATTTCTGGAATGTAACAGTTCAATTCTAATAACTATGATTAAATATCCATGAATTTCTTTTGAATAAGCAGAGCCAGATAAGTGGCATTTATGTACCTTGCAACACTATTTAAGATTGCTTCCTCAGAACAGAAAGAATCGCTGGGTAACAGATAAGAGAATTCAGCATCTCTTGTTTGTGAGTCTCACATTAACTGCATTTATACTTCTGACAGTTTCCATGATGAAATTTGTAATTAAACAAAGAGCATACAGTCAGTTTTGAATTGTTATATTTAAAATGAGTGTTTGCTGATCTCCAATTAATCGAAGGGTTGAGATTTAAGGAATGACTGAGGAAACAAGGTTTCATATTAATAATTTCTCTTCTGGGAGAAAATAAATGAGTAGAAAGTAAAGTCCTGAGATCTCTACTATCAAATACACAGTCATAAGGAAGTTAAAAAGCCACAGTGAAGTGTACACAGCTTAATTACATTTACATCTATGTCTATCTTAAATAGATAGCACTATTAGCTGTAAGAGTTTCATGTGTTTTGCAGGAGGGAGTTCTCACAGTGTACTCAGGGTACTTGTCATTACAGACCGTGAGCTTAGAACACAAACATATTGTGCAAGCAGAGTCCGGGCTGGAATGTGTCAGTGCAGTGCTTATGTGGCCTGTCCATGGAGATGGGCAGAATGGAAAATAAGTGGAGAGTTGGAAAGGCTTCCAGGGTTTATTTTTTTCAGTGACTTTCAGAGTTAAACAGCCAACTCTTAATAAAGAATGCGTGGTCCGAGGCAGGGACTAACTGTATGCCCACAATGTTAAAAAATGATTGGTTCACAGATTCTGAAGCAGAGAAGCAGATTCTGAGAAAGAGAATTTCGGGACCAGGGAAGGGAAGGGAAGAAAGCAGACCTGGAGAAGAGGTAGAAGGACAAATTGGTCTGCAATGCAGTCTTGAAAAAAGGCCTCAGCAAACCCAGCAGAGAGTCCAGAAGCTGGGATGGGGCCTCAGAATTGTCCTAAACAACTCCTGAGCTGGACCTCTGTACTCTCTTGTTTACTTGATATTAGATGCTTGGACAAGGTGACCCTCCTTAGCTGACACAATTCACAAAGAGAGCTGACAGCTGAAAGCCCTTCCTAAACCTGGGGAAATGAGTCATTCATTCCTGAAGGGGTTCTCATGGCAGAATCCACTAGGAATGGTGAGGTATTTTGGAACCAGGAGGCACTGGGAAATGCCTTGTCTGATAGACTCTTTGCTTCTTTCATTCCTTCATTTCCTTCTTTCTCTCCCCAACCTACTGTTTTTCCAAAAATAAAGGACTAGGCTGTGAGTTATCAGGAGGAAGGAAAACAAATAATCATTTTTATAAGTCCAATTGTTCTTTTAATGTCAAGACCACTCAACAATCATTTTAGTTTTCTATGGAAAAGTTAGCTTCATATATCTGATGACCCAAGGACCTCTTGTGACAGTTCCTATATACATGATATTAGCATCCTGACAGCTAGATGGAATGTCAGGAGGAAAGTACAGATAAAATTATTTTTTCCTTTGTTTTGAAGAAAAAAAGAAAGCATGTTTATTGAGCATCCTCTAAATGTGACTTCAAAGATTTTTCTTATCTGTATTAGAAGTTGATAGCAAATGAAACAGTATATTGATTTGAAAAGTTTTTTTCCTCATTTTAACTATTTTTGTAAAATAAAAAAATCATTAACCAACATGTAAAAATTTCATTTTATAAAGTTTGCATCATATTTATTTGGGCTGCATTGTTGTTTCAACTATTCAGTTTTATTTTTTGGATTTTTTTTTTTAACCTATTGTATGACTTTTGAAGCACCAGAAATTAGCAAACACTGGAGAAGTTGGTGAATGGCTATATAAAATCAGTATATTGACTTGGCAACAGAATAATATTGTTTATTACATGCTTTTTAGCATGGCATTATGATAAGACAACTTCACCATTAAAATAGCATAGAAACTACTAACTGGAAGACTTCTTAGGTCTTTAAAGTTGTTTTCAATACTTGTTTTCCAGGCACTTAGAAGTGTCACTTAAATACTTGCTAAGAATGGCGCTAAAGGCTGTGACCTCTTCTAAAATTTTCATGATTTTTTTTAAAGATCACCCCTCAGTCAATTTAAGAGAGTTGTCATTGCTGGCTATACAGCACAATACAAATTTAGCACTTGAAGACACACAAAGATAACTCAAGGAACTGATTTCTGCCTCTTCAGCCACCTTATTCCATTAACTCTTAGAATTAATTTCCTCCAGACATAATTTATATGAATCTAAAGGAGAGGAAAATTAGAACAACTTCTGAGGCTTTTTGGTGACTAAAAGAATGGTTGTTTTATCAACAACCATAAGTGTTAGATTTACAAACACTAAGTTTTGTGTTTTAAATGAACCATTCTTCTAACTTGTGCCTCTTAGTTCTGAAAACATATGAGTAAAAATCATATTCAGTTCAGTTCCGTTCAATTGCTCAGTTATGTGACCCCATGGACTGTAGCACGCCAGGCTTCCCTGTCCATCATGTTGCTGACTCTAATTTGAAATATGCTGTGGGCTCTAATTTGAAGAAGTAGGGGAGGGAAAACACTGGATTTTTTTCTTTAAAATTACATGTTGTTTGCAGTGTTAGATTGACTGTATTTTTCTTGTAAAAGCTCCTGTACATCAAGAACAAATTCAAAGTAGTTTGTTTAAAACAGACTTTAACATTGAGGCTCTTCATCAACTTCTAGACAAAAGTCTAAGCAGTTCTTTAAAAGAAACTCTATAAAATAAACTGTCAACATTTTCTTATCTAATGGTCAACTTTTGTTTCTCAAAGTGATGGTTTTAAATGATTATTTTATATAAAATTAGAACTGTGTTTTTTTTTCATTTATGCAACAAACATGTCCTAATAGATGCAAAGGAACACTATAAGATGCCCAAACTTTAATAAAGGCCTCGGTTTTTTTTGTTGTTATTTACAAACAGCCCTCCTCCATCTTCATGGGCGTATTACCTGATTTAGGAATAGCTCTATCCATCCTTGTCTTTTGGTTTCCTATCTCAATTCTGCACTCTCCGCTCCGGCAATTACACTCTTGAATTATTTCAAAATCCTGCCTCCCAAAGTAATCTGTCTAGTTTTTCTAATCTTCTAACTTTCCATTACTCATCATTTCATTTCTTCCTACTGGTTCCCAGTTGCTTTGCTAACCAATCTCAAATTACTTATCCTTATCTTGAAGGCCTATTCACTACTCTACCCCTGCTGATGTCTTTTTCTTTGTCACTTCTAAGACCTCCCCTTTGCTCACACATCTACATGCAAGCGCCTTTCCAGAGTATGAGAATACTTTGGATTCAGGCTTTTGCCTTAAAAAAGCTTTGATTTTCTCCTCATTTCTCCTTAGAGAAGAAGAATTAGAATTGAGCTATGGTTTAAAATTCACCAATGCATCTGGCAATACAATTTTTGTATTTTGTGTACAACTTATTCTGTTTAGACACCTCTGGTCCTTTGCCTCCCATTAGCCTTCACTGATTGCTGTTAACGGCCATCTTTAGGTAACTGCCCTACTATCAGGCTATGTCCTCTACAGTGGCAAGCAATTATTCTTAATAAATCAGAGAATCACAGAATTTAACTTAGAGAGACTTCACTGATGGTCTGACAGTTAAGACTGCACTCCCAGTGCAGCAGGCCTGGCTTCGAGCCCTGGTCAGGAAACTAGATCTCACATGCAGGAATGAAGATCTTGCATGCCACAACTAAGAGCCGGTGGAGCCAAATAAATAAATATAAACAAATATTTGTAAAAAATGAATTTAATTTAGAGACAGGGATTTCCCTACATGCAAGAACCCAAATTCCCACTTAGTGTAGAAATCCCTCTCAGAACATTGCTGATGCCTAAAATGACCTTTTCAAGCGGGAAAGTCAACTTAAGGCACCAGCTCTTTCCATGTTGCTCACAACTCATTTTGAGGAGAGTAATTTTTGTGCTGAGGAATTCTGGTTTCCTATCACCTCCTCTAGGTATCACATGTCACTGGAGAGACATAAAATATTTCTAATGATTTCTTTTGCCTTGAAAATACAACCAAACACAGCCGTCATGTCCTCCATTAAACACATTTGTTTGGGGTTGAATATCCAAGTTGCTTCTGTAATTCCTCTAATGGCAGAGTTTTTTGAGAAATTCCATGCTCTTGCCCCACCTTTTATCTAGTTTGGTCAGCAGAGTTCACAGTAAGACTTGCTTTCACTGTCAGGCCTAATGTTGCGTCACTTACTGCTCCTGTCATTAATATTGAAGGTACATTTTATAACCTTAAAATAAATGGTTAATCATCCTGTTTGTCCTTGAATGAATTTGAAAGCTCATATTCATAGTATTTTGGTTACTGAAGTATCCCTAGGCTCAAAGAGTTTTTAAAACTCTCATGTAATGATTTTGAGCACATAGAGGTGACATGTAGTCATATTTGAGACTGTCTTGGAAAAGGACTGTAGTTTTTAGTCTGGTACTTTGAAGAACTATTGAGATGTCACTGGACAGTATTTTTAGAATTTTCACATTGCTCACACATGAGCACTTTGGGAATTGTTCAGTGAATATGTCTCCTGAGCACTTTGTTCCTTGAAATTATCAAAATAATCTTGGAATTTATTTTTCTCCCTATCTTGTGATGCATGGGTAGAACTGGGACATTGCTATCACATTTAGAAGTTTATTTCTTTTCTTTGTTCTTCCCAATGAAATTGCTCTTTTCCAATTGGAAAATAAAATAGGTTAAGTTTATGGGTTTTTTTTTTTTTTAAAACTCTTTTAGGGGTTCTGGAATCCCCTAAGCATCCAGTGAGATATAGCAACACTCTCTTGTGGAAACTATTCATATAGTCATAATCACACAGAGAATTTGCCTTTGATTTTAGGGGTACAAGTGCCACTAGAATCATATACATGTTACCATTACTGGGTACTGATTCTAGGTTAAAAATCACTGAATTAGTTGTACTTCATTGTACATCTATCTCTTCCTGTAAAGATGTATAAAAATAAAATTGTATTAATAAATTATATGTTTAGTAGTTCCATTCAATAACCTTTTAAGGCAGATTGTTTCCTAAATGAATTTTAATTCAAATCTTTATTTATAGAATATTGAGTTTCTTAATGTGAGCATATTTGTATAATTTTATGCTTCAACCTTTTCCTTCTGAATGCTTTCTTAAAATAGTCCATAATTAAAAGAATTAAAAATACTTTTTCTCTGTAAACCGTTACCTCCAACCTTCTTCAGTTTTATTTGAAGTTATTGCCTGCATGTATAATTGATGTCGTAGAATATACATCTTAAGACAGGTTTTAATTCTTTGAAGTATGTCAGGATACCTGCATATTTTATAATAAAGGTATATTTTATACTAGTATAAATGTATATGAAATCACTGTTTTCTTTATTAAAAAAAATTGAGATTCCCCAACTTCAAAAATAAAATTTGTAAATGTATATTTATAAATAATATACAAGGAAATGATAGGAAATTACAGCATGACTTACGTATTCAGCATATCTAAGTTCATAGTTTTAAATATAATAATCTTACTAGCTACAGATAAAGTTTTATTAGTGTTTTGATAATATTGACCTTAGTTTACCAATGTTAACCCATAAGTTATTATGCAAAAATGATACATAATACCAGTTCTATACTAACAATTTTTTGTCCTGTGTGATTTATGTAATTTGCTGAACCTGATGAAAACTTCCGTTTTTCCTCCAGTCTGTGGAGATGCCGAGCTCTGTGCAGTGTGTAGGAAGGGCTGAGCAAGGACAGCAGACTTGTGAAATATATGGCTTACGAGTTTTATCACTTTTGGTAAAAAATGTACAAAGCCCATCACAGTGTCAGCACTAACATATATGTTTGTGAACATTTAACCAGAGAATTGTCAAAATATATTGCTATACATTGAGAACATAAGCTTTGTTTTTATATGAAACAATTTTTGAAATGCACTTCTGGAGAACTATGCATTTACAACCAACAGTTGTAAGGCAAATTAAATTCCTAATGTATTATGAGGAATATAATATTTTTTATTTCACGGCAATCAAGAAGAGGGGGCAGTCTTTTAATTTTAACTATTTTATTTTTAGTTTGGCAATAGGAGTAAGCCTATTATATTCCTGGATGACCACCAGAATGAGACCCTAAAAATGCTGAATATCACGACTTGGTGTTTCACAAACAGATTCGTATTCATTGTATTCCTTCGTCATAATGTAAAGGAAGTTCTGCGTATCTCAGGGTGACTGTTGTGGTGGACAGGGATGGCTCCAGATTTTACGACTCTTGAGTCTTTTACTGCTCAGGCAGCCCACTTTGAGAGAAATGAATACACTAGGTAATAGTTGAATACTTATTTAGACTAAAAAAGGAAATCATGACTAATTACCAATTTAATAAAGCTGACTAATTCCACAAGCATCCAGAATCTATAAAATTATGATTTGTAGGAGGAGGTGCTTTATAGTTTTCAGCTGTGTACTCTCTGGTTACCTCTTCATGTGACCATGATTCTGTAATGTTTTCTGTGTAGTGAGGGACACGACAATTCAATTGTGGAACAGCTAGCAGTAACCTAAAGATACAGGGCAGAAACTGAGACCCACCAAGTAATAATATCACCAAACCTAAACTAAAGGCATCTCTAGTTCAACTTTTAGTTCGCCAGATCCCCAAAAGATCCACAGTCACTCCAGTAACACCCAACCTAAGGGGGCGGGGGTATTAGTGTATAGACAAAGTCAGTGAGTAAGACACTGGTCTTAAATGAGTACAGGTAAAATATCTTGCTTTTGCAAAATTCCTAAGTCGTCTGAGCATGTCAACCCAGCCTCACCCAGTGCCTTGGAGAGAGGTCTGAAGCTTTGCCTTTCATGGTAAACCCGTTTTTGTGGTGGACAGGAAAATATCTAGACCATAGCAAATTGCCTAAGGAAACAAAGACGTTGGCTTTACAGTTATACAGAAGTAGTTCTGTTTTTCTTAGAGTTTAGCCACCATTTCTCAGGTATTTCAATGAAGTTCTTTTTATGCATTCCCCTCTAGAAGTTTTCTGGTAGTCAGTGTTTCACAAATTACACAACTTTAAGTCACCTCAGTCATTTAGTATTAATAGCATAGTCCTTTGGCAGAGGGAGTAGAATAACAGCTCCAGTAAGCTTTAAATGTGCCTTTGTTTCCCAGTATTATGACCTGCATAGAAAGAAGTAATACCTTTATAGGAAATGTTCCCCTTGGTTTATTTTAAAGCACAAAATATTATGTGATAATAGGATGTAAACCTAATTCAGAGAGTAGAATATTCTATTTATGATCTGGACTGTCCTTTAGGTTTTTCAGTATAGTCCTCAAGAAGTTGAGAATTCACGTTGTCTGATTAAAACACACACACACACAAACAAACACACACACACGTGTGTATATAAACACAAATTCTACAAGTATAAATATCGATGGGCAGAGTGATTCATTTGAAAAACCTTAAATAAATGGTGATGAGAACCTCTGGACTAAGTTTCAGTGTAAACAAGTGGGTTATTTAAATTCTCTCTCAAAATAGAAACTTCAAGTGAGCAAGGCAGCATGACTGTAGGGCCATAATTCAGGAACAATCTGTAAAGCAAAATATAGAGGCGCTAATTTTGTTGCATTTGCAGCCCACAACAGTGAGTTTATTCCTGTTATTCTGGCTAAAGATGAGTCAGGGACCTCTAATATAGCCATTCCTAAAAGACAGTAATTGATTCAGAATGTGAGCCTGAGAGAAATCCTAGAAGTCTGACCTTCAGATCTGTTTAACTGTAGATCAATAATACATTACGTAGACCATTGCAGTATCCCAAATTTCCACAGTCAACTGCCAAGATAATATTTTACCTCAAATTGGTTGACAGCAGCCAGTATAGATAATTTTGTTCCAATAATAATTTTCTAATTCAGGAACACCCAACATCCAGTCACAAAGTAGATAAGGCTCAGGCCAGCCCCATAGAATATGGTCACCTGGCTTTCCTATTTTCCTACAAATGTCCTATTGGAAGAATACCTCTTAATGTTCAGTTAAGCCAAAGCTTGTTTTAAATTCCCTAGACTTTACTTCATGTATGATTATATTTATCTTGGCATGAAACCCTTTCTCTCTTGGAGTTAATAACATTAATATATCTTCTAGAGTCGCTAGGCATCATAAGTATTATGGGTAGAGGAAGGTAGGCAAACTCTAGCATATGCCTTTATCTGCTATTAGTGAATTACGGCTTGTTAGAGTGACGAGTTGTGATTAAATAGTCTCATATTAGAAAAAATTTTGATCCAGCAAAGAAAACAACCAAGATTTTTGAAGATAATTTGCTACATCTGGGTTCAAATTATAGAGATGTTGCAAGGCAGGAGACCCAGGTTCGATCCCTGGGTCAGGAAGATCCCCTGGAGAAGGGAATGGCTACCCACTCCAGTATTCTTGCCTGGAGAATTCCATGGACAGAGGATCATGGCAGGCTACAGTCCATGGGGTCACAAAAAGTCAGATATGACTGAGTGATAGATATACTTCACTTGCTTGTTTATGATGTCTTTGGAGAACATGAAGAGATGTAAATGTGAATTGATGCTAAGTATATATGGAAAAGTTAATTTTAGCAATATGCTATCCCATCACTCCATTTTAAGTCATATATTTTTCTTTACAAAATTATTTTAAGAACTCCATTGAAATAAAGCTATATCATTATCAATCATAAAAGGAATGCTAATTGGGTCAGTTCTAGAGACATGGATGGACCTAGTCCATCAGAGCAAAATAAGTCAGAAAGAGAAGAGATATCATGTATTAATGCATATATATGGATTCTAGAAAAATAGCACCAATGAACCTATATGCAGGGTAGGATTAGAGATGCAGACATAGAGAACAGATGTGTGGACCCAGGGCAGGGGCTGGGATGAATTGGGAGATTGGAATTGACTTATGTGCACTGCTATGTATAAACAGATAGCTAGTGGGAAGCTCTTTATAGGACAGGGAGCTCAGCTCTGTGGTGCTCTGTGGTGCCCTAGATGAGTGGGATGGGGGAGAGGAGAGAGGTACCAGAGAAAGGGGTATACGTCTACATGTAACTGCTTCACACTGTTGACCAGCAGAAAGAACACAACATTGCAAAGCAACTGTATCCCAATTAAACAATCAGTGTACAGGATATTGCACATATTTGCAGTGTGTGTGTGTGTATGTGTGTGTGTGTGCTCAGTGTGTCTGGCACTTTGCAACCCCATGGACTGTATACAATTTGGCAAATTTTGATATATGCACACACACCTCTATTACTAAAATCAAGATACCAAGCATAGCTATTACCCTTAAAAGTTTTCTCTTGCCATCTTGTCATCCCTAACTCCTGCCCTTTTCTAGAAACCTCATTGTCCCCAAGCTGATGGATGCTCAGCTGGAGACTGGAGCCATTGCAGACGTCCCACGTTCTCTGTGTGACCTGCTCTCTCCTCTGTCACTCTGCTCAGCAAACTCCACCTGCTTTGACCTCCCAAGATTCCCAGCTCCATCTCCTCAATGTAACCAATTTACTAACAAACGTTCATATTTCTCCTAACTTGCTGACATTGTTCACTTATTTCTTTCCTTCGTATTAGTCTATAGACACGTTGCTAGATCCTGTCCATTTAATGTTACAATGGTTCTAGCCAAATTATCTTCTAGAAATCTGTACTTTTTCCCCAACAACTGTCTGCTTTCAAAAACCCACTCCAACCCTTAGCATTTAAAAACATTTTTGGACTCTTTGCCAAAAAGACTAACTTAAATGAATCCCTGTGTTATTTTAATTGTCATTTCTTTGATCATTAGTTAGATTTCAACTTGTTTATCAGCCTTTTGAGGAAGAAGGGGAATTCTTTGCTTATAGACTTTGTTACAGACTTACAGACTTTATATTGGCTTATTCATCTTATTTTCTAATTTGTAGCAATTCATCTTAAAGGTTCTTTCTTCATCCTGGAATAATTTTGTCACATTTTAAAGGAATCTTCTTGTATTTTTCATTAAGATAAAATTGAGTTTATAGAGAAATTGGAGAGGTTTTGGAGTCTGAATAAGGTATGCCTTCTGCAAAGAAAGTAGAGGGTGTGGATGGAGGAGAGATTCAGAAGAAACCTAAGGGACATTTTAGGAATGATAGATGTGTTCATTACTTTGCTTGTGGTGATGTTTTCACAGGTATATACATATGGCAAAACTTGTAAAGCTTCACACTTTAAATATGTGCAGTTCACTGTATCTCAGTCATGGCCCAATAAAGCTGTTATTTTTAAAATGACACCAAGCATTCAATAAACAGCTTTCCACCAAAAATAAGAATTGAGTTTGATCAGAATATTTTTTGTGTTGTCTTGTTTAGATTTCTCCTGCTGCAGTTATAATGGCTTTCTAAAATAAATTGGGAAGCCAATGAAAGTCACTTTCACCTTCAAGATTAAAAAAAAAACAACTGAACCAGTGAAATAAGTGCTTCTGAATCAGACTCAGTCTAAAAAAACCCTGGAAAGTAAATATGACTTCAGGGTAGCATTATAAGGGAATCATAGTCTATAAATCTTTGGGAATGAAGGAGAGGAAGCAAGAGAGAAAGAGATATAGGATTGCTTTAAACCTCAACTATGTCGTTAAAGAATGAAAATGGCCTTATAATACATTTTTAGAGATTTTTCAGTATTGAAAAAGAGAAACACTTAAAAAATATTTCCTTTTAGTTTAAGAGGTGAGCACATAGTGATTCCACAGAGCAGAATGGGCTTGAGTTGCATCCATACTTAACAGGCAGGATTTATGGAGACGAGGATCACTGAAGAAGGCAGGAGAAGGACAGGTTACTAGAAGAGGATTCCAAGTAATATCCACAGGGCTGTGAGTAAGCCAGGGCTTAAAGTCTGTCCCAGTGGGGCAGCAGGCTGAATTTTCATAGTGAGAATGGACTGAAAGTATCCTGCATCAGCTCAGCTATGCATAGTACAAAGGCAAGACTTTTATCAGTTTTCATGAAATGACTTGAAAGTTTTCATGCCATAAGAAGGAGATAAATTATGAAAGAACATAAATCAAAATATCATGATTAGAAGAAGGGGAATAAAGAGAAAGTGGAGCAGGAGATATTAAAGAAAAACAAAAACGATGTAGTTGCAAGATAGTGGGAGAACTCTGGTGTTGGATTCTGAAGGGTAGGATTCAAGTCTTGACTTTGATATTTACCAGCTGGGAAACACAGAAAAAACAGTTTAGCTTTTTAGAACCTTGGTTTCCTGCAATCAGTAAATTTGTAACAAAAATGTACATACTTTTTAAGGTTATGGTAAAAATGTCTTGATGAGGGTATAAATATCTTTTCAAAATATAACCCTACTTTCCAATAATGTTGGTTCCAGATGCACTTTGGTTTTTATTTATTTAAAAAACTTTTTTAAGTTTTTATTTCACATTGAGGTATAGCTGATTAACAAGGCTTCCCAAGTGACTCAGTGGTAAAGAATCTGCCTGCCCATGCAGCAGACACCGAGCCACCAGTTCAATCCCTGATTTGGGAAGATCTCCTGGAGGAAGACATGGCAACCCACTCCAGTATTATTGCCTGAAGAATCTCTATGGACAGAGGAGCCTGGTGGTGTACAGTCCATGGGGTCACAAGGAGTCGGACATGACTGAGCCACTGACCACTCATAGCCGATTAAGAATGTTGTGATAGTTTCAGATGAGCAGTGAAGAGACTCAACCATACGTATACACGTAACCATTCTCCCAAAACTCCCCTTGCATTGAAGCTGCCACATATTACTGAGCAGAGCTCCATGGCTATATAGTAGGTCCTTGTTGGTTATCCATTTTAAATAGAGCAGTGTATACATGTCAATCCCAATGCACTAAAATTTGAGGGGTGAAAGGAGAAGGTAATGGGAGCAAGGAAATGGTCACCTGAAAGCAGGCTGAGTACTATAAAATAAAACTAGATTTCATCGTATTTGTCTTCTATGTATAGATCTGAGCAGGTCTCTGTCCTGGGACTTTATTATAGTTCTGCCTGTGCTCTGCCTGTTGACTGCTTCTTCCAGGATGCCTCGAAGCCACCTCCAGCACAGCATGTTCAATTTGGAACTCATTATCTACTCCCCAGTTGTTCAGGCTAGAAGCCTGCAGGCCACCCTTGACTCTTCTCTCTCCTGAGATCTCTCCTCTGCCCCATGGATCAGTCTCCACGTCCAGTCACCTTCTAAACATCTTTTCTGTGCTTATCCCTTGCATTCCTGATGCGGCTGCCTGAGTTCAGGGCATAGTCTTCTCAGCGTTTGGTCCCCTCTCTCCTGCAATGAATCCATCCGCTTTATTGCCACCACCAAGATCTAACGTTCTGAAATACCAACTATCTTTCCAAAACACAAGATTTTCTCTCCCCTACAGGAATTTAACTTTAGGGTGTATTCAGGTAAATGAGCCAAGACGTCTGTTAAAAATATGTTCGCCTTGGTATTCTTTATAATAGGAAAAAAAGGAAAGAAGCCAAAATGTCCCCAAAGAGGGGACCAATTATGCCAATTGTTCTACCAATAGTCTATAAAATAGCATTAAAATGGTGGCACAAATCTGTAAGGAATAATTTTAAAAATCGTTAATGTTAATTAATTATGAAAATTAAATTACTGAAAAATGTTCATAAAATTATAAAAAATATAAAGAGAGGTTTGGTTGGTAGAATTCAGCAGGAATTCTTCTGGTCCCACTTTCTCAAAAACCAAGGACAAAATGAAAGTAAAACAGAATAAAAATTCTCCTATGTGCCTGTTTATTAAAAGTAATACTCTTGGTAAGGATTTCAGTGACCAGCCCAAATCCCATGACTTAGCACAACAAATGTGAAATGCCATACAACAAATTCACTAATCTCTTCAAAGTTGTGAAAACCAAAGACTTCAAGCCATCCCATATCGTCCTAATTTTTTTCATGAAAATTTTTTGTGCAGTCTCTCATATAAAATACTGTGTGGTGTCTTCAGTTCACTATGGTTTACTCCATCTGTTCATATTTATATATTTTTTAAAGCTACCTATGTTCATACCTATCTTTGAAGGCCAAAGAAAAATAATGCCATAAATGTTATTGCTTCCTTGTTTGGTTCTGTATTTGTCTCTCAACTAAGGCCCTGATAGGAGTTAGTTATCCTCAAACACTTATATTGGCTGATTCACTATCTGTTAATTATCATTTATAATCACTGTTTTAATGGTAGTGGAATCTGGTATTGCATATAGCCTTGCTCAGTCAGAAGGCTTAACAGACTAAGGTACCCATGGGTATGCATACACACATACACACACATAAACACACACACAGTAGTTTTGCAATTTACATGTTTTGACACCAGTGGGACTATTCATTTTTATAGTAATGCTGTGATTAAATTCTATGTAATGTGGTATGTTAGAGGTTTGTTTTTCATTTTTTAATAACTAGCTGTCTTATAGCAAACATCTTAATCATTGTCAAGAAAAATTTATTAAAGCTTAATTTCTTCTCAGATCTCTTCACTTTCTATGTTGTTTTCCATCTTCCCCCACCATTCCTCTTTTATATAATGAATTATAATGGGTATGAGTAATGGACTAAGTAGTATCAACTATTTATTGGTGTAAATGTCTGCACACAAAGATTAGTGGAGGATTCTGAAAAAATGACAACTAAATAGTTAATACTGGCATTTTTGATATCTCCATGGTGACTATCCATATATGAAAGAAAGGTCTTTGAAATGTATAAAAGAATATGATTGTGAAATACTCCATGGTAAATAGTATTTAGGGCTTTGAACGTTAAGTATTGATTTTTTCTTTTACAAATAGATGGATATATACATATATATATATGTATATGTATAACTGAAACTTTATTAGTTTTGCTTTAGGATTTTAAAAATTACCAATGTTTCTTATAATCTTTTGTCCAAAAGCAAAATATTGTATTGATAGTAAACAAAAACAACAACCTCAAAACTGTCTTTTTTTCTAAGGGGATATGGTGAATTGAGAGGGATTGTGATTAAGAAAATAGATTGTGGGGTGCAATCAGTCTGGGCTCAAACCCACTTTCTAGCATCAACTAGCTGGATAACTTTAGGCAACTTACCTAAACCATTTAAGTACTTGTTTACTTCTCTGCAAAATGGCAAAAGCCATAGTACATAACTGGTCATGTAATTATGAGATAGTGATAACCAGGCATAGTGGTTGACAGTCTGCTTGGTACTCAAAAGATATTTTTAAATCATTTTTAAAATTTCTAAGAGCCGTAATTTGCAGATAGTAAAAATTCTGCCTTTTGCTTTCATTTTACCGTATAGTTCAGAAAGTACCATCACAAATGTGATCTCATTTTATCCTCACCATAAACATCACACAGAGAAACTATAAATGAATCTTAAGAAAATTTAATGACTTAGCAAAGGTTCCACAACAGGTCAGCAGCAAGACTTCTTTGTCTTCGTAAGCAGGACAAGGTACAATAGTTGCTATGAAGGTCATACTGAAGCTAATGGATATATCTGCCTATACTTAATCTATACCTGTGTCTGTATCTACACCCTAGGGTATATGGAGGAGTGTTTAGTACAGGCAGCCATTGTATCTCTGTGTGTTCATTTCTGGCATTGGATGCTATTCCTATTCTAAAAGTTGCGACCTTGCCACTTACGGAACAGATGGCATTGCTTGATTAAAGTCAGGCCATATTTAGAACATTTCTAAAAAGCCTTTTTCATTTGGATAAATGTGTCTGCCCACTGAAATGGTTTCTTTTCATCAACTGAGCACACCAAATCATGGACTATCTTCTCATAAGAGCTCTCTAACATCCATTCTCAGGAGAGCAAGTGTTGAACTTATATTTTCAGAAGTGGACTTTACATACTCTCCAGAAGAGAATGTCAAAGCTTTTCTGACAAAGGTGAGGGTCTGTGAGCATGCATACTTACCCATTAACAGGAGAATTATCTGTCCTCATTGAAATAAGACTTTGAACAATTTGTTGTCTTCTGAAGCAAGTAAAAAAAAAAGAATATCAACTTGTACACATGAAAGACAAGAGAAAGTGGTGGGGAGAAGACTAAGAGAAGAAAATTGTGCATTTTACATAACACTGCTTAATCTTACCTAAAATATCATACAGTAGCCTAAACATGTACTGTGTGTTTATGTATGTATGTATGTATGTATGTAATGTGTGTGTGTGTATATATATATAATAGATGGATAGATATAGCTATATAAACAAGATTTATATATTATTAAGACAATTAAAAGTAGAATTTGTTTTAAACAAAAAGCCAGATAAGACATTTCTGCTAGATTTTTAAATTATATATTAAGCAAAACACTACATTAGCCATTACTGTATACGGTAATGTTATTAACATACAATGTTAATTTTTTAGCTTACGTTGAAGCAGCTATTTGTGGAATCAGGAAAAGATAAGCCCCAGCAGTCAAAGAGTAATATCAAGAAGACAACATTCAGGTGCGGCAGTCAGGCCAACTCAGATTTCTGCCTAGACTCTGCCACAGAACAGCAAAATTTCCTCAGGCAGATCTCTTAATCTCTTTAACCTTAAAATACTCATGTGTTGAATGAGGGCTCTGATGCCTGACCCACAGGAGAGCTTTGAGGATTAAAGGACATGCACAATTCACACCGCTTGTCCATCCAAGTCCACTTGTATTAGTCTGCTAGGACTGCTGTAACAAAATACCACAGACCCGGCGGTTGAAACAATAGAAATTTGTTGTCTCGCGGTTCTGGAAGCGAGAAGTCTGAGACTGAGGTGTTGGCAGGTTGGTTCCTTCTGAACGCTGTGAGGGGAGATCTGTTTAAGGCCACTTTTTGGTTAGTGGAGAGTGTTCTCCCTGTATTTCTGTCTTTCCTTTGTATGTGGTTCTGGGTCCAAATTTTTCTTTTTTATAAGGACACCAGTCTGGAAGGATTAGGGCCCACTATCCTCCAGTGTGACCTCATCTTAACTAATTAATATCTGCAACCATCCTAATTCCAAATAAAGTCCCATTCTGAAGTACTACAGGATGAGGACATACATCAGTATCTGCATTTCAACCCATTACACTGTTCAAAGTTTGCTTTTTCAGAGAGATCTTGTTTGACCACCTCTTCTAAAAATGCTTCTGTCCCTTCTCAACACACCCATTTCCTTGCCCTAAATAAAATGTATGAAAGTGAAAGTGTTAGTCACTCAGTTGTGCCCCACTCTTGTGACCCCCTGGACTATAGCCCGCCAGGCTCCTCTGTCCATGGAATTCTTCAGGCCAGAATAATGGAGTCCATAGCCATTCCCTTCTCCAAGGGATCTTCCTGACCCAGGAATCAAACTTGGGTCCCCTGTATTGCAGGCAGATTCTTTAGCATCTGAGCCACCAGGGAAGCCCAAATAAAATGTATAAATATATACAGTAAAAGTAATCATATAATTATTTTCTTATTTTTTTCTCTCTCTCACACTAGCCTGCTTTATGAATCGTTCTATCCTGGGCCCCACCATGTACCTGGTACAGAATAGTCTTCCAATAAATATTTGTAGAAAAAAAGACAAGTTTTCTGGCTCAAGATCTAGCACCAATAAAATGATAAGTGCTAGAACTATCTTAAACAGAGGGTCATTCTCGATGCAAATCAGTAGTCATGAACCACGTGTGAAGGAAACAATTTTAAATTTTGTTTTAATAGATTTAAATACCCACTTGTGTCTAATGGGCAGTGCAGATATAGAATACCTTCATTATTGCAGAGGATGCTGTTGGACATTGCTGGACGTGGAGAGAGAACCGTGGGTGCGTGGATGAGGGTGTCAGAGAAAATGCAGTACTGAGGCAGTGCTGCCCGATAAAATCCGACCAAATTACCCTGCATACTAGCTCTCTCATATCTCCTCTTTTCTTTTTCTTCCTTATGGTACAGGTATATTGCAAACATTCTTTTCTTCAGTTATTAAATTAAAAATATAACTTGAACTTTTAAAAAGCTCTAAAGGGGTTGTGTTGAGAATCGCATTAACATAATTGCTGGGGATTCTGCAGCAGCAATTTTTAATTTTAATTCTGTTCCTCTTTGCTATTCAGATGAGTAAGAGGTAGGTGTAGATGATTAATCTACAGATTCTGTTTTACAAACTTACAAATAGCTCTTTGAGAAACACAATCTTTAAGGACACAGAATGGAGCTATTTCTTTGCTTAACGAGCAAATGGATGTACAGGTGTGGCTTGCAAGGAGCCAGCAGGTGTCTGTGTGTGGGCTCAGTTCTTCTCTCAACCCCGGGAAGTATGTAGATTTTCACCACCCTTGCTCAGCCTCTGATATGAGTAAAACCTAGACCCAAAAGTTTTATGAAAACTCTTTTTGCTTCCTATAAAAATTTGTCTCATACTTCAGGGCAATAACACACTTTCAAATACATTTCTGACATCCCAGACTATACTTCCTAGTGATGGATTCAGCGATGCTACCTGTTAAAGAAAAAGGATGGAGTGGAGTGGAAGGCAAAACTAATGAAAAAATGCAATTAGAAGCTTATAGACAGCATATTGCTTATATAAAATGCAATGCCTAGATAATGATACAATAATAAATGTATGTAATAGTGAACTTAGAATATACTCCTGTTTGGAAAAATAAATCCTAGATTTTAAAAATAATCTCTATTTTTGTCATTTTAATCCTCATTTGAACAGTAGCAAAATATCCATACCACCTGCTTGGTGACTTTTCTGAAAGGAATTGGTGGTCTCGGGATAGATATTCCCTACTCTAAGGGTGTTGATCTGACCAAATTAATCACAATTCAGTTTAATTAATTGCTTCATGAGAAACGTTGCTTACCTCAAGTGAGCCAGGCATATTTGCCCTGAAGAATGAAAAATGCTACTGGAGGGGCTAGACCTAGACTCTTAGTACATAAGGTTTATTATGTTTATTACCTAAATGTGGTTGTGGAGCAGAGTATCCTCAAGCAACTGAATAGAGGAAAGGTGAAAAATTAGATGCAAAATACAAAACTTCATCATGGGCCTATTGGACTGTTTTTCAAAAGAAGCAGAAGCTTTACCATTGGTGGATTGTGAAAGTAAGAAAAAGCAAAGTTGGAAAATATTAGATTTATGTTTTAGGGACAGGAAGCAATAGAAGTTTACACTGTCACAGGCTCTCAGAATGCCCTCACTCATCACTACATTTTGGTATTTCAGCTCACTGCTCATTAAGGTTATTACCTTAATTTATTTAATCAAAATATTGACTCTATTCACATGCTGCAAATGACTTGTGACATGATTTGGTTCTTAATATGTTTTTACCAATGAAAGCTAAACAAAATAATGCTTATTTTTCATCATTAAAATACTAATATTTTGATTGTGTTTTTATTTTAGTTTAGAAGTTTTTTATAAAAATTTTTGTTTCTGTGCTTACAAACTACAAGCTTTGAGTTTGTTTCACCAAAGTTTATATAATCAGAATCTCCAAATCAAAAAGTTAGTTAAGTAACCCATTTGCCCTATAACTTATCAGCCATTTAATAACAAATCCATAATTCCCTATTACCAATTTGTTTTGCCTGAATTTCTAACAGATATTTATTTGAGTGTTTGAGATATGGAAAGCTCATCCCATTGAATACTTAAGACTCCATCTCTGACTTTATGGAATTCGGTAAAAATACAAATAAGGACACTAGCCATTAGTTAAATAAATTACCTTATTTTGAAATGTTCTAAGGACTCTCTGACTAATATGACAGTCTAACTGATTTTTTAAAAGAGACTTTTGGCAAAGTCCCTTTATTTTTTAACTGAATTGAGTTAAAAAACTGAATTGAGACTTTATTTTAAAAGAAAATTTGCAATGTTTCAAAACTCTGCAATATTCCTTCTTCTTATCTACAAATATAAAAGATTCAGCAACACTTTATCCAGATGCTTTTGACTGTGTTTTACATTGCTGCTTAACAAATTACCACAAACTTAGCAGGTTAAAGCAACATCCATTTCCTTCTTTCTTTTTGGCTCAGATGGTAAAGAATCTGACTGCAATGCGGGAGACCCAGGTTCAATCCCTGGGTCGGGAAGATCACCTCTAGAAGGTCATGGCAACCCACACCAGTATTCTTGCCTGGAGAATTCCATGCACAGAAGAGCCTGGTGGGGTACAGTCCATGGGGTCTCAAAGAGTTGGACATGACTGAGTGACTAACACTTTCACTTTCACAGTTCTTAGCTCAGATATCCACTGATTACTTGCAGATTACCTACCGAGTCTCACTAAAGACTAAAATTAAGGTGCTGGCCACCTTTTCTTGTCTGGAACTCAGGGTCATCTTCCAGACTCAATCATGTCATTGGAAAAATTCAGTTCCTTGCAGTTGTAGGATTGAAGTCCCCATTTTCTTGCTGGCTGTTGGCTGGAGATTCCTCTGGCCTCCTAGGGGTCATCTCAGGTTCTTGCCCTGTCGGTCCTCTCCACCTCGGCATTGGAGAACCTCTTTCCTGTTGAAACTTTCACACATTTCTAATCTCTCTGACTTCCTTTACGTCTTATACCCCCAAAAAAACTCTATCCCTTTGAAAGAACTCACAGGACTAGACACACTGGAAAGTTTCTGTATCATAATGTCTACTGATTAGTAACCTTATAGCTACAAAAATTCCCTTTTCTGTGTAACTTAATATAATCATTGAGTAACACCAGGGCTGACCATAGTGGGGCCATCTTAGAATTCTGCATCAGCCAAGATGTACAATTCTTGTCAGTTAATTAAACAGCAGAAAGAACATAAAAGAGAGTGATTGGTGGGATGAGATGACTCATCACCGTGTGTTGAAATGCTAAGACAAATAATACCATGTTCAGATTTGATCTAATGATAATATCTTAGGAATTGAAATCTAAAAATCAGAACTGATACAGACAGATATAAGATTATAAGGATATGAAGGAATGCTGAGAGTTTTATCATTTGAGAAATGAACTATCAGATAAAATGAAGAAATAGCCAGATAATTGAAATGTTATGTGAAATAGTTCTTTATTGTAAGTGAAAGTGTTAAAGTATTAGTCACTCAGTCGTGTCCGACTCTTTGTGATCCCATGGACTGTACCTCACCAAGGCGTCTCCGTCCATGGAATTCTTCAGGCAAGAATACTGGGGTGGGTAGCCATTCCCTTCTCCGGGGATCTTCCCAACCCAGGGATCAAACTCAGGGTCTCCTACATTGCAGGCAGATTCTTCTCTGTCTGAGTCACCAGGGTTGGATCCAGAGGCAGAGGCCATATCATAACTCTGCATCAGTCTGCTTGGACACTTAGTCTGCTGCATGTTAAAGCTGAATGCTACTATATATTTGTGCACAATGCTTGTATGGACCCCCGCTTCACCCCCGCCTGAGGTCATGATTTGTGCTGTGCTGCACTGCTCCCGTACTGTTTCATGGGACTGAAAGGGTGAAAAAAGAAAGGGAGGAGACTGGAGAAAAAGCAAAAAGGTAAATTTGAGAGAGGACTTTTTGGTTTGGGGCTTCTAAATGAGAATTTGTGGGTAGAGTGGGGAGAAACACTGTGAGAGCAGGGACAGGGACATATGAAGGAGGGAGAAAATGAATGTGCCAGAGGAAGGGAAGGATAAAGTGCCAAAGGATGAAAGTGTGGGTAGAATCGAGAGAAAGATCCTCAAAGGTAGAATTAAGAGAATGCATGGAGCGATTTACTTTGGAAAGGGGAAACATTATTTCTCTGAAATACAGAAAAAGGAAAGAAGACAAGTAGTCATTTCAGATGAGAGATGTTGAGCCAGTTCATGTAAAACAGCTTTTATCCTGTCGTTGTAATGAGACCATTTTGTATGTATTTCTTCTTCTCTAAAGTGACAAAAATAGTAAGACCAATAGAACAGGGCCCACATGAATACTAAAAACACATATATTATGCTTAGAATAGTATCTGACACATGATAAGTATTCAGAAATGTTAGCTATTGTATTATTATTATTTAGAAAAATAACAGTAAAGGTAAATGAGATAAGGCTGTGAACTTCATAATATAATGATTTTTGTTGAATAATTGAACTCCACTCCTGGCATTGAACTCCTGGTAAAAGTAAATAGCATTACACATGGAACATCCAGCTAACATGGTTAATCCTTTTTCTAATAATAGTACTTAACAGCCTGAAAGGTACAGAGAAAGCAATGGACATCAAGGCTTATAGAAAGTCAGAGATGAGTGCTCTGTGATCTGGTTATTCTCACAAAGGTATATATCAAGTTCAGAGTGAGCTAGGAAGTTTAAGTAGGAAAATAACAGATCTAGTTAGAGTTGGACATTGTGACTGTTTTAAGTCTTGGAGATGGACGGGGGACTACAGAACTTAAAGTATTAGAAGGCAGAATTAGAGATGACCATCTCCATGACTTAGGCTGTCCAAAGTGAGGTGGAAATGAATATGAAAAAATTATCACCATGATTAAGGTTGTATTGGGAGCAACAGTACCCACTAGGATAGAAAGAAAAAGTATGGCCCACGCATAAAGGTCTTCTACACTGTTGAAAGAAGTTTTAGATGTTAGAAAATAGCAGATGCTATAGACTCCAGAGGAGACAGGGTTAGTTGAAGGAAGCTGTTGGAATGGTAGACTAGTAGGGCAATGGAGAACCAGTGATTGTTAACCACTTGTCAAGTTTCAGTAACAGGAGAAACATGAGTCCATTTTAAAAATTGTAGGAATAGTGCCCATTTAATGGAACTTAAGGATTCTAGTTCTGGGATTCCAGAATTGTGCTAACCAATACAGCATCCTCTAGCCACATATGGTCATTTACATGTTCAGGTGAAATAAGATTAAAATATTCATTGCCTCAGTTACACTAGCCACATTTCAAGTGTTTAATAGCCACATGTAATTCTACATAGTGGGCAGCAGAGATTTTAGAACATTTTTCTCACTGTAGAACATTCTAATGGATGGTGCTATACTGGAGGTATAGTGGAAGTGAGAATATGGTGCTACAGAAAATACTGAGGCAGAATAAAACTATGCTGAATGAGGATATGACCAAGGACATTCTGTATTTTGACAATTTGAAGTATTCTTTTATTATAGCATTTCTGAAATTAGGATGAGTCATGCAATTGATGTGCTCACTTAAAAGGTAGGGTTTATTTTTTTTCTCATGAAAAACTGTTAACAAATTGATGATGCATCTCACCATTAGTAGCATCTTAATATTAATGGGATAAGGTAAGAACAAAGCCAAAGGGGTTTTCATCTTGGGTATTGATTGCAGAGATAAAGGATCAGGAGTCTAACAGGAAGACTGGAGAGAGGTGTTGATCATGGGAAATGAGCTAAATTTAGTAAGTACTAACCCTGAGACACCATTCAGAACTTTGGAGTAATGATGTATGGGGACAGTTTAAAATACTTTCTCGGGTTCTAGATTATCAGATTCTGTTTCTAGATTCTCAGGCCTTCTGCCAACTGAGAATTGGGTTGATGGTGAGTCTCAGGCTAATAGCCTCAGTCATTCTAAAGTACCGTCTTGTGGTACTGACCAAAGACCTGGTTTTGACAACTGTGGCGCGGCTTCCTTAAGACTGGTCAGGGGAGAGGGAAGGGATGAAGAGTAACCCCTCTTCATTTGGATGAAAGGGAGAGAGCTAGATGTATGTCTGGAAAAAAAAAAGGAGAGGTCATTGTGAAAATGAAGATAACAACAGCCATACATCAAGGTAGCCAATATCTTCAAACTTGAGATCTGAACTTGAATGGAGATGAGCTACAAAATACTAGTCTCGGCAGAGGGGAATGTCAAATGGGAGCTGAATGTTTTGTTCTTGTTCATTTTGTTCTGTTTTGGTTGTTTTGTTTTTTGATGTAATAAGAACTCTGGCATGCCTTTCTACAGTAAATTATAATAGAATTAAATATCTATTAAAATTTATCTCACATGGTTAGTGACAGCTACCAAATACTTTTTTCCTGGAATTGTATGTTTTGTCTTAAAATATATATGTCTGCATTTACACATATACTTGTGTGTGTGTGTGTGTGTGTGTGTGTGTGTGTGTCTGTGTATGAAAACAGTGTAGTAGAAGGAAGTCAGTCTTCTGAGTCAAAATATCTGATTTTGAACTTGGAGTCTAGTGTGCAGGTTAATTTCAGATTCAGCTTCAGCCAAGTTTTATCTTTTGAAGCCTTAGGTCACTTTCTTTTTATTATTATTTTTTAGATCAGTTTTAGGGTTACAGCAAATTGAGAGGGAGTTACAGAGATTTCCCGCATACCTCCTGCCCATCACCATGCACAACCTGCCCCTTTATCAACGTCACTCACTAGAGTGGTACATTTTTCACCAAGGATGATCCTACCTCAGCACACTTTAATAGCCAAGATCCATGGCTTACCTTAATGATTTAGATCAGTTTTAGGGTTACAGCAAATTGAGAGGGAGTTACAGAGATTTCCCGCATACCTCCTGCCCATCACCATGCACAACCTGCCCCTTTATCAACGTCACTCACTAGAGTGGTACATTTTTCACCAAGGATGATCCTACCTCAGCACACTTTAATAGCCAAGATCCATGGCTTACCTTAATGATCACTCTTGATGTTGTCCCTTCTGTGGGTTTGGATATGTGTATAATAACACACTGCCATCGTGATAGTATCATAGTGTTTTCACTGCCCTAAAAACTTCGGTTCTTCAACCTATTCATTTATCACTTGCATTTAAAAGAGTTAAAGTTTGGCCAAAAAGTTTGTTTGAGTTTTTCTGTAAGATGTTACTTGTCCTAACTGTTGTGAAGATACAGGAAGTAAGATATATGAAAATACAAACTACAATGTATAGAAATTTTCAACTGTAAAGTGATGTGCCTTTGTTGTCAAAGTTGTCATTTGTTGGTGTCCACCAGGCAACCCACTCCAGTACTTTTGCTTGGAAAATCCCATGGACAGACAGAGGAGCTTGGTAGGCTACAGTCCCTGGGGTCGCAAAGAGTTGGACACAATTGAGCAACTTGACTTTCACTTTCACTTTTCACCCCTCAAATGTTGCATGCTTGTTGGGTACAGAAATATTGAAAGTTTGACTTCCAGGATTACACAGCCTAATTTAGCAATATCTCTCTTTTTACATTTTAATTAGAGGATAATTGCTTTACAATATTGTGATGATTTCTGCCATACATAAACATGAATCAGCCATAGGTATACATCTTATTCTTATTCTGTATACCTTACAGAATATTCTTATTCTTATTCTGTATACCTTATTCTTTGTATATATTATTCTTTGCTGATTTATTATGTAGGGGGAAAAAACCAAGTAAAAACATTTAGATACCTTAATCTAAGGAAATCTTGATATCTTAAAAGTCAGACTTGCTAGGGACAATATTGTGAGTGTTTTTGTTTATAATCACAATTATTTTCAACCCTAGACCCCTCAGGGTAAAGTCCCAGGGCTCTGTCACTGCAGGGGAGAGAACAGGGAGTAAAAATGTCACTCAGATTTAATCAGCAAAAACTGTCTGAAATTAGCCACAATGCCAAGAATCAGTTGTTATTTTACTGCTTTGATAAGCTGAAGGATAATGTATGGACCTCACAGATTTAGTTTCTAATTGTATTCAAAACCTTCATCTGGATGAACTTCTGTGAAAACCTATAATTCCAGGATGCAAAGGCCACCAAAGTGGAATTCAGCTGACTTCTTATACATTGCGTAGTAGATGGATGAAAGTGTTCTCTCCAAGTATCACTAAGAATATCTGCCAATTTTGAGCTTTTATTTGTAAGATGAAGAGTAAATTGAAGAGTAAACCACAACCACTGAAAGGGATCTGATCTATCCTTCAATTTCTGGCACTTTCAGTTCAGTTCAGTCCCTCAGTCGTGTCCGACTCTTTGTGACCCCATGGACTGCAGCACGCCAGGCTTCTCAGTCCATCACCAACTCCCAGAGTTTACTCAAATTCGTGTCCATCGAGTCAGTGATGCCATCCAACTATCTCATCCTCTGTCATCCCCTTCTCCTTCCACCTTCAATCTTGCCCAGCATCAGGGTCTTTTCTAATGAGTCAGTTCTTCACATCAGGTGGCCAAATTATTGGAGTTTCAGCTTCAGCATCAGTACTTCCTATGAATAATCAGGACTGACTTCCTTTAGGATGGACTGGTTGGATCTCCTTGCTGTCCAAGAGACTCTCAAGAGTCTTCTCCAACACCACAGTTCAAAAGCATCAATTCTTCGGTGCTCAGCTTTCTTTATAGTCGAACTCTCACATCCATACATGACTACTGGAAAAACCATAACTTTGACTAGACAGGCATTTGTTGGCAAAGTAATGTCTCTACTTTTTAATATGCTGTGTATGGATGTGAGAGTTGGACTGTAAAGAAAGCTGAGCACCAAAGAATTGATGCTTTTGAACTGTGGTGTTGGAGAAGACTCTTGTGAGTCCCTTGGACTGCAAGGAGATCCAACCAGTCCATCCTAAAGGAGATCAGACCTGGGTGTTCATCCGAAGGACTGCTGTTGAAGCTGAAACTCCAATACTTTGGCTACCTGATGCGAAGAGCTGACTCATTTGAAAAGACCCTGTTGCTGGGCAAGATTGAAGGCAGGAGGAGAAGGGGACGACAGAGGATGAGATGGTTGGATGGCATCGCCGACTCAATGGACATGGGTTTGGGTGGACTCCGGGAGTTGGTGATGGACAGGGAGGCCTGGCGTGCTGGAGTCCATGGGGTCGCAATGAGTCAGACATGACTGAGCGACTGAACTGAACTGAACTGAGATTGATTACACGCTTTTCTTCCAAGGAGAAAATGTCTTTTAATTTCATGGCTGCAGTCACCATCTGCAGTGATTTTGGAGCCCCCCAAAATAAAGTCTCTCACTGTTTCCATTGTTCCCCCATCTATTTGCCATGATGTGATGGGACTGGATGCCATGATCTTAGTTTTCTGAATGTTGAGTTTTAAGCCAACTTTTTCACTGTCTTCTTTCACTTTCATCAAGAGGCTCTTTAGTTCCTTTTCGCTTTCTACATAAGGGTGGTGTCATCTGTATATCTGAGGTTATTGATATTTCTCCCGGCAATCTTGATTCCAGCTTGTGCTTCATCCAGCCTGGCATTTCTCATGATGTACTCTGCATATAAGTTAAATAAGCAGGGTGACACTATACAGCCTTGACGTACTCCTTTCCTGATTTGGATCCAGTCTCTTGTTCCATGTCTAGTTCTAACTGTTGCTTTTTGACCTGCATACAGATTTATCACAAGGCAGGTAAAGTGGTCTGGTATTCCCATCTCTTTAAGAATTTTCCACAGTTTGTTGTGATCCACATAGTCAAAGACTTTGGCATAGTCAATAAAGGAGAAGTAGATGTTTTTCTGGAACTCTCTTGCTTTTTCAGTATTCCAGTGGATGTTATTAATTTGATCTTTGGTTCCTCTGCCTTTTCTGAATCCAGCTTAAATATCTGGAGGTTCACGGTTCACATACTGTTGAAGCCTGGCCTGGAGAATTTTGAGTATTACTTTGCTAGCATGTGAGTTGAATGCAATTGTGCGGTAGTTTGAACATTCTTTGCCATTGCCTTTCTTTGGGATTGGAATGAAAACTGACCTTTCCCAGTCCTGTGGCCACTGCTGAGTTTTCCAAATTTGCTGGGGCTTAGTGGTGTTTGAAAAACTAGCACGGACAGACCCCAGGCTAAGAAACTAAATCCAAGACAACGATCTCAAATCAAGGAAGGAAATGATTGCAGTGTTGATCTGGGAGTGTTTTGTAGGCCTATAGCTCTAACCTGGCCTGACTGAACTTTTAAAAAGGAGAGTAGGGATATGTTTGCACTCCAAGTCTCGGGGGAGAATAGAAGGAATGAGGGTTTTAAATGTTTTTCTAGGTTCCCATAAGAAAGAATCTGACAGCACAATCCTAGTTCCATTTATCTTTTAATATAAACCACAGCATACTTAACAGAGTTTGAAATTCTTTATTGCTTTCCATGCTGGCAATATTGCCATTCCCTTCATCTCCCTTAATGTATTCCTCAGTAGGAGTTCTCAAACCAAAAATATCCTTGTAATTTACTGTCCTGAGTGAATTTGGACTCCAGTTAGGCAAAACAGGCAGCAACTGAGCTTTGTGGTTCTCGGCCTTTGTGCATTTAAAAAATATCCGTGCTTTGTTCCTGTCCTCAAAGATTCTAATTTCACCTGGGCCTGTGTATTGAGTTTTTCTTGCTCTCCAAGTGATTCTAACGTGCAGCCAAGAATGAGACTCACAGCCATATTCCCTCATCATCAACCTTCCTCAGATCCATTGTCCTTGACCACTCACTCCTATGGCCACTGTCAGACCTTGTGATTGTCCAGAACTGCTCCAACCAACCTTGAAATCCTAAACATCCCACATCCTCAGCATATCTTCCTTTCTTTTTCATGCCTCTTATTACATTGAAGGCCCAGTAGTCTGATATTTCAACTGCTCTACTGCTAAAATCTTTCCTGTTGCTCTTCCCTAATAGGAAGTTCAAAGTCAAGATTACTGTACCTGGAGCTCTCCCTGTTTTGAGCCCTAATATTTACAGAGGAATTACAGTCACCTACCGTGGTGCCACAGCAAAGTCACAGTCTCTAGCCTCAACCGAAGGGAGCCTCAGTGCTGGCAAACATGATTTGTTCCTCTAGTCAGCCGTGTCTCCATTTCTCCCATTCAAGGCCCCTTCTCTCCCTGGGAAGAACCCCTGTGCCTGGAATCCTACTCTCTTCCTCTTTAGTGGACTTGCTCTTCCACCTGTAATTCTTCTTGTATCATTGGCTTTCTCCATGTGTTGCTTCTTTAACTTCAGTCTTCATGACAACGTGGATAAACCTGGAGGGCATCAGGGTAAGTTGAAATGAGCCAGATGTAGTAAAGGCAAATACTGCATGATCTCACTAATATGTGAAATCTAAAAAAGAAAAAAAAAAATAAGGTAAAGGTTGAACTCTCAGTAACAGAGGCTAGGGGTTGGGGAAGATATTGATCAAAGGGTACAATCACTTTCAGTTATAAGAAGAATTAATTCTGGGACCTAATATATTAATACACAGAAGGTAAAGAATCCTAAAGATTCCACCAGCAATGCAGGAGACACAGGAGATGCAGGAGACTCAGGTTCGATTCCTCGGTCAGGAAGATCCCTTGGAAAAGAAAATGGCAACCTGTTACAGTATTCTTGCCTGGGAAATCCCATGGACAGAGAAGCCTGGCAGGATACAGTCCATGGGGTGGCAAAGAGTTGGACGTAACTGAGCAACTAACACTAACTAAACAGACTCTTCAATTTATTCATGGTGCTATCATTGTCAGATTCATAGATCAGTACTAGCTTTTCATCTCTTACTTGAGTCCATGTTATAGTATAATGTTTAGTGTGGTGACTGTGGAAGAGTGTTAAGTAAATAACTTTTATTATACAGGCTGCAGCACTGGTTTCCAAATTGTGCTCTGCATGGTTGGTGATCCTCAGCCATAGCAGTTCTCTCTGTATCCAATTTACCCAGAGAAATATTGTTGCTGGTTGTTGCTAAGTCACATCCTCCTCTTTGTGACCCCTCGGACTGCAGGGGTGCCAGGCTTCCCTGTCCTTCACTATCTCCCAGAGTTTGCTCTGGGAGAGAAATGTTGGAAATGTACCTATTGAAAACAAAACTTTTAGAAATGTTGAAAGATATATATATATATATATATATATATATATATATATATATATAGAGGTCATAATGTTGATAGCAAATAAAGAGACAATTTATACCCTCAACAACTGGAAATAAGAAATTTGATGTATATTTTTAAAAAATGACAGAAAATACAAAATATTATGTCCCCATATTATCAAATACTTTAAAATCTTGGATAGCTGTATCATTATTAAATCTAAATAATGCACTGAGAGGTTAAACACTTTAAACACTTGATTATCTTTGTTAGAATAGGGTTGGCCAAAAAAGTCATTCAGATTTTTTTCTATAAGGTGTCATGTATGGACTTTTTGGCCAACCTAACATATATACAGGAAGCCTTTCCCATATTAATTTTAGCTCTTGAAATGCATAAAGTAGAAGGAAAAAAAGGAGAACTATAATCTCCATGGGAGCAGCTTTATACAAAAAATCCACAGAAGCAATTCTGTCTGCAACTTGCCAGAATATTAAATTTTAGATTAAGTGTTTATTTTCACAAATAAAATTGGAAAAGACCAGGGCCAGTGACCATTCCCTGGTTTGGGAGAACTGCTAGTGTGCTTTATGTCATTGTAGCAACTCTGGTGACTTGGAGATAGCTTTTTTATAGATAGTTCCTAATTCTTTAATTCGATATCAGTTACCAATTTGGAAAATTGCTGTATTGTATTCATCACACAGTTATAATTTCTAATGGATTGAAGAGTCATAGACCTGACCACATCAATACTTGGCTCATTTTTGAAATGGAAAGAAAGTGCCGAAACACCACAGTACTGTGCTAAATGCTTCAAAATGGAAAAACAACTGGTTTATATGTAAAGTAAAGTAAGACTCAAATGGGTGGAAATGACTGCATTTTTGAAATTCCACTGTAAATTACAGTCTAAAATATTTTTTAAAAATAGCATGTTTGCAAACATAGTTGACTTCCATTGGGAGTTAGAGGCCTGGTAGCTTGATTTTACTGTTCAGACAGATTGTGGACACTTACAGAAGATACACTTTTCCTAAGCCCTGGAAGGCCATTTTGAGTTTGTCTGTGATAATTTACTAAGTCTATTGGAAACTCCCTATTTGAAAGACTAAGTTAGATTAGACTGGTGTAAACTAGATCCTTTCTAAGGCCTTTCAAGTACTATGATAAAATCATTATACCCATCAGATATTTCACCATATCTCAAATACACAATTGATTTTGAATGCATCAAGCATAAATAATTATTTTCCCCTGAACATAGATTTAAGGAATCAGGCAGGAGGAAAGAACTTCATAAAATGTTGGTGATATTTTATAAACCTTTAAATATTCCTAGGAGAGAACTCAAGTTTAGTAATTCACAACTTAATCCTCTTTTGGTATAAACTCACTTCTGTCTAGTTAACTAGCTAGTCGAGAGTGTAAGGTGGGCAGTCTAAAGAATTTTAAACTTCCTAGGGTTATGTTCAAAATAAGCCTATACCAAAACCAGGATGTCAGATTATCTGGGGCCACGGAGACTGCAGGGTGAACTGTGATGTTTGAAGAGGTTCCCTTCATCACAGTGGAAGGGACAGGAAGACAAGTTAGGTTCAAGCAAACATGAGCACTTTTGGTCACATTAATCTTGTTGTGAATATACTTGCTGAGTCTATGTCCACTGAGTATCCTGAAAATATTGAGGGGTCAGCAAGGTATATTTGACTCTGCTGTTTCCTAAGGTGTCTCGTAGCCTTGAGTGGTTCATGGGAAATTTAATCCATGTGCTTATGATTCATTTACACTAGACTCATCAAAATGTCATAGGAAGATATTGAATGTCCCAGAAACCTTAAAGTTTACGAGGCCACTTAAAGCATTTATCTCTGAACCAGGAAGTCAGCGTGTACCAGGAACACTCAGAATTCAAACATAACAGGGGGGCAATTTCATTTTTTCTAATATGTCCTAGGAAACCTTGGAGTAGATTCAGATTTTCTAAACTCCAGATTCTAGACTAACATGTACATATACTAATGACATCCCAGTAACACGTGCAGGGCTGGAACAAGAATATTTAACATTAAAAATATCTGAAAGCCACATTTTGAATATTTTGAGTATCTGCACAGTGGCCTGAGGACCTATGGATTTAAAGTTAAGTCCCTTCTAGGTGTCCTGAAAAACATCTGGTACTTTTAAAATTTTCACTCACTAAAAAGGACGTTATTCCTATGTCAAAGTAATTCATTGACAGTCTGTAATATTATGTCATTTAAAAAATGCTTTAAAACATATAATACATCTGATTAAATAAATGTGTCTGGCATTATAAACTTCATTTTTAAAAAAGTAAAGTGGAATTTCATGTAACTTTGAATATTGTTGTTTTAGTTTCAGTAATATATATCTGATGATAGCTCTGAGCTGTGATAGTGTTCAGTAATAAAAGCAGTGCTGTCATATAGCCCATGTAGCTCTATATTTTATCTTTTCATTCATCATTTACACACTTGAAAGAAATCTTTGACTTGAGTTTTTAGTTAAAACCAAACCAAACCATAATTGTTATTATAACACAAAGCATGACTATCATAATGGGCATAAATTTCAGTTCTAGTTTCTCTCCAAAAATAAGATGCTTTCTCCAGCATGATTCTCTTCCTACCTAATTCTATATATTTTCATTTTAAAATGGCATTTTCCTACAGGGTAACATAACCACAGAGTGTTCTTTGAACAAAATGTGTACCCCATAGTCAGGTCAATTCCATCAGGGCAGAAACTAAAAAATAGGCCACAATTTATTTAAATTATGCAGTTGTTTGGAAGTATGTTTAACTTACACAAGTGTGTTGTGAAATGTGAGTGGAGAATATTTTTCTCTCTTCAGTTCAGTTCAGTTCAGTCACTCAGTCATGTCCAACTCTTTGTGACCCCATGAATCACAGCACACCAGGATTCCCTGTCCATCACTAACTCCCAGAGTTTACCCAAACTCATGTCCATCGAGTCACTGATGCCATCCAGCCATCTCATCCTCTGTTGTCCTCTTCTCCTCTTGCCCTCAATCCCTCCCAGCATCAGGGTTTTTTCCAAGGAGTCAACTCTTTGCATGAGGTGGCCAAAATATTGGAGTTTCAGCTTCAGCATCAGTCCTTCCAATGAACACTCAGGACTGATCTCCTCTAGAATGAATTGGTTGGATCTTCTTGCAGTCCAAGGGGCTCGCCAGAGTCTTCTCCAACACCACAGTTCAAAAGCATCAATTCTTTGGTGCTTAGCTTTCTTCACAGTCCAACTCTCACATCCATACATGATCACTGGAAAAACCATAACCTTGACTAGACGGACCTTAATTGGCAAAGTAATGTCTCTGCTTTTTAATATGCTATCTAGGTTGGTCATAACTTTCCTTCTAAGGAATAAGCGTCTTTTAATTTCATGGCTGCAATCACCATCTGCAGTGATTTTGGAACCCAAAAATATAAAGTCTGACACTGTTTCCACTGTTTCCCCATCTATTTCCCATGAAATGATGGGCTGTATGCCATGATCTTAGTTTTTTGAATGTTGGGCTTTAAACCAACTTTTCACTCTCCTCTTTCACTTTCATCAAGAGACTTTTTAGTTCCTCTTCACTTTCTGCCATAAGGGTGGTATCATCTGCATATCTGAGGTTACTGATATTTCTCCCGCCAATCTTAATTCCAGCTTGTGCTTCATCCAGTCTGGCATTTCTCATGTTGTATTCTGGATAAGTTAAATAAGCAGGGTGACAATATACAGCCTTGACATACTCCTTTTCCTGTTTGGAACCAGTCTGTTGTTCCATGTCCAGTTCTAACTGTTGCTTCCTGACCTGCATATAGGTTTCTCAAGAGGCAGGTCAGGTGGTCTGGTATTCCAATCTCTTTCAGAATTTTCCACAGTTTATTGTGATCCACACAGTCCAAGGCTTTGGCATAGTCAATAAAGCAGAAATAGATGTTTTTCTGGAACTCTCTTGCTTTTTTGATGATCTAGCGGATGTTGACAGTTTGATCTCTGGTTCCTCTGCCTTTTCTGAATCCAGCTTGAACATCTGGAAGTTCACGGTTCCATATTGCTGAAGCTTGGCTTGGAGAATTTTGAGCATTACTTTACTTGTGTGTGAGATGAGTGCAATTGTGCGGTAGTTTGAGCATTCTTTGGGATTTCCTTTCTTGGGATTGGAATGAAAACTGACCTTTCCCAGTCCTGTGGCCACTGCTGAGTTTTCCAAATTTGCAGGCATATTGAGTGTAGCACTCTCACAGCATCATCTTTCAGGATTTGAAATAGTAAATAATTCATAATAAATAGTAAATAATAGTAATAATAGTAAATAATAGTAATAGTAATAATAGTAGTAATAGTAATAATAGTAAATAATAAATAGTAAATAATTCTGTAATTCAAATAATTCATTTTTTAAGAACACTGTGAGCCAAAGATTAAAATAGTTTCCATTGTGTAACATTATTAACATAATTTAATGGCAGTCTTAAGAAAATTTAATTCTGTTGAACTAATTTCGAGTTGGTTAATTTTGCAGATTTCATAATTTCTGGCATCTCATTTCCTTTTTTTGTCAAACCATTTAAAAAAACAATTAGATTATTATCATTTTACACTTCTGTGTCAGTTTCTGCTGTATAGCAAAATGAATCAGCCAAATGTATGCATATATCCTGTCTTTTATGGATTTATGCCCCATTTAGGTCACCAAAGAGCATTCACTGGAGTTCCCTATGTGATACAGTAAGCTCTCATTAGTTATCTATTTTATATATAGTCATGTGTATATGTAGATCCCCATCTCCTTGTTAACCCTCCCATTCCCTTTTGGTATCTTATGTTTCATCCCTATATCTGTGTCTATGTTTTTGCTTTGCAAATAAGATCATTTACCATTTTTGTAGATTACACATATACGTGTTAATATTTGTTGTTGTTGTTCAGTAGCTCAGTTGTGTCCAACTCTTTGTGACCTCATGGACTACAGCACGCCAGGTTTCCCTGTTCATCACCGTCTCTAGGAGCTTGCTCAAACTCATGTTTTGTCTCAGTGATACCATCTAACCATCTCATTCTCTGTGGTCCCCTTCTCCTCCTGCCTTCAATCTTTCCCAGCATCAGGGTCTTTTCCAATGAATCAGCTTTTTGCATCAGGTGGCCCAAGTATTGGAGTTTCAGCTTCAGCACCAGTCCTTCCAATGAATATTCAGGACTGATTTCCTTTAGGACTGACTGGTTTGATCTCCTTGAAGTCCAGGGGACTCTCAAGAGTTTTCTCCAACACCACAATTCAAAAGCATCAATTCTTCAGTGCTCAGCTTTCTTTATGGTCTGACTCTCACATCCATACATGACTACTGGAAAAACCATAGATTTGACTAGATGCTTCTTTGTTAGCAAAGCAATGTCTTTGGTTTTTAATATGCTGTCTACTTTTGTTACAGCTTTTCTTCCAAGGAGCCAACATCTTTTAATTTCATGGCTGCAATCACCATCTGCAGTGATTTTGGAGCCCCCAAAATATTTGTTTCCTCAACTAGTTACTTATGAAGTGATATGACCGATTGCCATGATCTTAGTTTTCTGAATGTTGAGTTTTAAGCCAGTTTTTTCACTCTCCTCTTTCACTTTGATCAAGAGATTCTTTAGTTCCTCTTTGCTTTCTACATAAGGGTGGTGTCATCTGCTTATCTGAGGTTATTGATATTTCTCCCAGCAATCTTGATTCCAGCTTGTGCTTTATCCATTCTGGCATTTCTCATGATGTACTCTGCATATAAGTTAAATAAGCAAGATGACAATATACATTCTTGGAGTACTCCTTTTCTAGTTTGGAAACAGTCCATTGTTCCATGTCCAGTTCTAATTATTGCTTCTTGACCTGCATACAGATTTCTTAGTAGGCAGGTTAGGTGGTCTGGTATTCCCAGTGTCTTGAGGAATTGTCCACAGTTTGTTGTGATCCACAACAAAGTCAAAGGCTTTGGCGTAGTCAATGAAGCAGAAGTAGATGTTTTTATGGAAATCTCTTGCTTTTTCGATGATCCAATGGATGTTGTCAGTTTGATCTCTGGTTCCTCTGCTTTTTTAAAATCCAGCTTAAACATCTGGAAGTTCCCATGTTAGGGAAGTGTTTGACTATAATCTCTTCAAATCTTTTCTCAGACCGTTTCTCTTTTCTTCTTCTGGAGCCCCTATAATTTGAATGTTGTTGCTTTTAATGTTTTTCCAGAGGTCTCTGAGATTGTCTTCATCTCTTTTCTTTCTTTTTCTTCTACTCTGCAGCAGTTATTTTCACCATTCTATCTTTTAGCTCACTTATCTGTTCCTTTGTGATTGATTCCTTCTAGTTTATTTTTTCATTTCAGTTATTGTGTTGTTCATCACTGATTGTTCTTTACTTCTTCTAGTTCCTTATTAAACATTTCTTTTATCTTCTTGACCTGTGGCTCCATTCTATTTCTGTGGTCTTGGGTCATCTTCACTTTCATTACTCTGAATTCTTTTTCAGGCAGATTGCCTATTTCCTCTTTATTTAGTTGATCTTGTACATTTTCATCTTACTCCTTCATCTGCAACGTATTTTTCTGCCATCTCGTTTTTGCCTAACTTATTGTATTTATGGTCTCCTTTCTACAGGTTGCAGAGCTGTAGTTCTTCTTGCTTCTGTTCTCTTTCCACTGGTGGGTGAGTTTGGTCCAGGGGCTTGTGTAGTCTTCCTGGTGGGAGGGACTAATGCCTATGCTCTGGGCGGGAGGGGATGCTAAGCCTTTTCCTTTTAATGATCAGGGCTGTGTTAGATGGTGTATTTTGAGGTTTCTGTGGGCTTACTATGACTTTGGGCAGCCTGCTTGCTGATGGGTGGGGCTGTGTTTCTATCTTGCTGGTTGTTTGACATGACGTGTCCAGGATTGGAACCTGCACGCAGTTGACTGGAGCCAGGTCTTGGTGTTGAGATGGATACCTCTGGGAGAGGACATGCTGATTAATATTCTCTAGACCCAGGAAGTCTCTGGTGATCCAGCATCCTGGATTCAGTGCTCCCACCTCGGAGGTGGTAACCCATGGCTTAAGCAGCCAAGAGCCCACAAGCCACACAGCACAGCCAGAGGAAAATGAATGAAAAAAGAAAGAAAAAGAAGATGAAAAGACAAAACCCAAAACATATAGCCAAAACAAACCAACAGTAGTATCAATATCAGAAAAAGAAGAAACATGAAAATGAAAAGCAAACAACCAAAAAAAAAACAAACAAACAAACAAACCAAGGGGATGAGAAACTAAAACATGAAAACAATCAATGAAGACTAAATAAACAAAAAAAAAGAACAAAACAAAAACAAACAGTAAACTAAAAAACAGCAAAGAAACCTAAAGCAGACACATAAAAAATGATCAAAAAGAAAAACAACAAAACAAGACAAACAAAACAACAAAAAAGTAAAGCAAATATAGAGAAAAAATTAAAGATAAAAAATAACAAAACAACTGAACATAATGAGACAAGAAAAGAATAGCAGTAGTAATATTTTCCTGCGTCCTCCTCTGTCAGTGTCCTTGCCCCCACAGTGAGCCACAGCCGACCTCTGCATCTCCAGGAGGCCCTGTTCTACCACTTGCCAGGTATGTGGATTGCTGGGGGCACTGTGGAGCCAGCTCAGACTCTGTCCTGTCTCAAATCCTCATGAACTTGTCCCCAAAGTCCACTGCTGCTTAAAGCTAGAGTGGTCTCAGTTGTGGGGGCACTCACTGTCTATTCAGATATTACACTGGTGCAAGATTTATCAAGCCGATTGCAGGGATTTGATCTGTGGCTTGTGCAGGTGGACAGAGAGATTTCCATCCCCTCACCTTAGCCCTACCACCCTTGGAGCTCAGCTTTGGTTTTGCCCCACATCTTCCTGTGTAACCCCCTCAGGCACCTGTTCTCTGCCCAGGGGAGAGGGAGGCCAAAGCAACAGCTGATTAGAGCACACTTACTCAGACCCCAGAGGGGGATGGTGGCCACAACTGGTGTGTGTGCAGAAGTGTCTGTGATGATGGAAAATGGCAGCCAGCTGCCTCAGACTTGGACGTGCTTGCTCTGGTGGAAGTTCCTTCTGGTACCCATGGAGGCAGGGGCTGGCAAGTAGGGGCAGTGGTGGCCCTGTCTCTTGAATGCCACTCAACAGTGGTGCCTCATTTTGTAGTCAGACCACACTTGCTCTAGGGACATTCCTGGCCCCTGGAGCCCCTCACTCCCACCCCCTTTGTTGTATTCACGCAGCTAACAGCAGCCCTTTTCCCAGATAGACTCTTAACCCCACGCTTTAGCACTCAGCCCCTCCCAGCTTTGGTGGATTCCTGTCTTAGAAAGGGGCACTCAGGGCTTATTCCCACGGAGGCTTTGGCATGGGCAGTGGTCAGGACTCTGGAGCCTACTCAGGCTTGAGGAGGTGGCCTTGGTTTAGAAAAAAAAAGTCTGTCGGATGGGTGCCACCCCCAGTGCCCAGGGAGGCTGCAGCTTGTGGTGGGGGAGGGGGTTGCAGTGTTGGCCCCACCTCTTGAGCCCCACTCAACAATGATACCTTGCTCCTTTGGCGTCCTAGGCTTCCTCTGCAAACATTCCTGGTTGTGTAGCTCCTTACTCCTTCCCCTTCAGGCTTTTTCGCTGCCAACAGCTGTCCCCTCCCTGGGCCCTCACTCCAAACCTCACTCTCCAGCACCCTTCCGCCCTCCACAGCAGGAGACACACTACTCAGACTGGCATGCACAGGGCGGCGACACCGATCATGAGTGCAGTTCTGACTTTGTCCAGCTTCCACAGACTTTCTGCTGCATTCCCTTCAGTCCCCTGCAGGTCTCTTTGTATCCCATCGAATTTCCCCACCCTTCGGGGGTTTTCTGAGTGCTGGAATCCCTCCTCACCTTCAGCTTCCTGTCAGGGCGCTGGTCCCTTTTTGGATTTGTCTTTTATATTTTTCCTTTCTTTTGTTCTTCCCAATGGCAAGGGGATTTTTCTTGTTCTTTTAGGTGTCTGAAGTCTCCTGCTAATGTTCAACAGGTTCTCTGTGAGAATTACTCCATTTGTAGATATATTCTCGATGTACTTGTGAGGAGAGATGAATTCCACATCCTCCTATTCCATCATCTTGACTCTTCTGAAATCCTTTTCCTTCCTTTATAATTTCTGTTTCATCAGCTGCTTGACTATCCAAAATATGCAACTAAGTTGAGTGGCCATCCTGGTGGAAGTTTATTGGTATGTGAAGCCTGTGACCAAATAAAAATGACAAAGCAGGTATGTCTCCACACTGACACTCAGGCCCAATCAAAGAAGAAATACTATCTTTACTAAGATTTCAGGGCATCGCATCCTCCTGGTTTTCCTTTCTACTTTGATTATTCAGTCTCATTTTCCTTTGTTGCTTCTTTCCTAGCTCCTCAGATTGTTAGCATTGATGTGTCTCAAGCTTAGTCAGTGGACTCTTCTGTCCTTTTTCTGCATATCTCCTACCTGACCTCATGTAATCCTGCAACTTTGTACTGGAGTGGGTTGCTATTTCCTTCTCCAGGGGATCTTCCCAACCCAGGGATCGAACCCAGGTCTCCCTCATTGCAGGCAGACGCTTTACCATCTGAACCACTAGGGAAGGTGTTCTTTAAAGTCTATAGGCTATTGTCAAATTTCTACCACTAACCTGGACTTCTCCTCTGAATAGAGACTTTAGTATTGAACTGCCTGCCTACTGTTTCCACTTGGATGTCTACCATATATCTGTAGCCTAACTCTCCCATAACCAAAGTCTAGCTCGTTTTTACCAAACCAGCTTCTCCTATGCACTTCCCCATCTCATGCCAAACTTTGCAATGATCACTGCCTTCTCCCCGTTTCTCTTCACCCTGTTCCCCACCTAGTTCAATTAGCAAATCCAGCCAGCTGCCTCGCAGAATATAACCCAGAATCTGACCATTTCTTACCACCTCCACTGTTACCAGCTTGGTCCTGGCTGTGGATCTTTGTCACCAGCCTCTCTCTGCATGTATAGCCCTGCTTCCCCTATGCCCGCTTCAGGCTGCTCTCCACACATCAGTAAGTGGCACTCCTGAATCTAGGTTGTGTCGGGTCAATCCTTTGCTCAGAACTTTTCAATGACCTCTGATCATTATCAAAACTAAAATCCTTATAACAGCCTACCACCTGTGGATTATTGGCTGTGTTATAACGCTGTGGGTTGTTGGCTGATTCAGTTCCTTTTCCTGCTGTGGTCCAGTCACACTGACTTCCTCCTATTCCTCCAACTCTCCAAGCACAGTCCTGCTTTGGGGGCTTTATAATTTCCATTACTTCAGACCAGAACCTCCCATTAATCCCTGCTTTATTTCCTTATATCATTTGTTCTTTATTGAAATATTGTTCAGTGAGGTCTTTCCTGTTCATCCTCTTTAATAATTATATCCACACCATCCCTGTTCCTGGAACTCTTCAGGACACTTCCTTTAAAATTTTTTCTCCTTAGAACTTATTACCATGTAAATAAGTCTATAGATTTTGCTTTTTTGTTTTACTTTCTGTCCCTCCTCACCCAACTAGAAGGAGGGTCCTGGTCTATTTTATAGCTCACTGCTATATTCCCAGCTTCTAGAGTAGTTCTTAGAACATGGAGTTGTTAAGAAATATTTGTTGAATTAAAGAATAATGAATGATTACTGCTCATCTTTCACTTCTTAAGTGGAAGCAAGAAATATAAAAATATGAGTTATTAAATTATCAGAGTTTCCCATATTCACATGTAAATATAATAGTCCAACTTGATTGTTGGGATATGTCAAAAATAATTATGAGAACATGCATTTTTAAAAGCTTGATCAAACACTTTTTTTTTTAATCTAAGAAAGACCTGCTGTCAGTCAAGAAATCAGAATTATATTGAATTAATTGTTTCTAGGTCATTAGTGAACTTGATTGTGCTGTTACTCTCAAAGCACTAAATATAGCATATTTTGAACTGAAGGTCCTTCATGATCCTTGAAACTTCCTTGCATTTCTAAAGAAATACTGAGACTTATGGGAAGAAGTTTTAATGAGACATTGTACTGTTCAGGAGAGAGGAAATCATAGTCTTTGACCTCAGGGGCATTGATGAAATAATAGAGTGAAAGCTCTAGGGAAATTAGTTTTTAGGAAGTGGAATCCAGTGGCTCATTGCACATTCTAAATAGCATCAGAGTAAGAATGGCAGTCTGGCTGATTGGGTTTAGTGATGTGGATAGATTTGGCTGTTATATCATCCAAAGTAGATTGAAAACCCCCAAATATCAATGAGATCTTATGAAGGTATGAGGACTATTGAGCAACAATTCATTCTAGGACTCCATTTAAGTGAGAACAGCAGGTGGGCTAAGAGAGATCAGGGCGGTTTTAGTATTGGAATTATAATCAATGAGGACAGATAATCTTAAATATGCTCTTATGCCTATCCTGACTTGTTCAATCCACAGATATTTCTGGCACATCTGCTGTGTATTATGTATCATGGAATTAATAGAAGGTCAGCACAGCAGTGACCATGACAGATACCATGAAGCTGCCCTCATGCAGCCTCTGTCCTAGTGAGGGAGTCAGACACATATGTAAGTGCTGACTGGGATGGGTGCTTGAAGGAAGAATAGACGGGAGAGAGAACGGCAGGGCTACAAACCAGGTTGTCATGAAAAGCAACCCTAAAGGTTCAATGCTAGTCCACGAGGTATTTAAGTAAAGCCTGTATGTGGATCCTCTGTAAGGAATTCAGATTTGCTATCTACTCCCTCTTCTTCCCACTCTCTAAGACACCTTGTCCCCTCAGCCCCTCTCCTCCTGCCAGTGCTTTCCATTCTTCTCCGCTATCTCCTCACTCTCTGCCATTATCAATTCTCTCCTATTTTGAAATAAAACCATCACATTTGAATTCTTCTCCTCAGCTCTATTTATTTTATTTCCTCACCACCAAAATCCTCCCACAGTCCCCTCTTAACCCCTTGTTAACTTTGTTTCATTGAGGTGTGTTTAAATGGGTTTTGGAGACAGAGGTCTATCAAAAGGACTGATGTGCATACATTTAAAGTTTTAATTCAGCCAAACCACTGACATCTCTGTTTCAGGTACCATGCCATTTTCATTTAATTATAAGCTGCTCCATCTTAAAATAATAACTATGTGTGATGTCAGTTACTCCATTTCACATAATATGTGGCTGTTGAGGACAGATTAAACTCTTCAAGGCTAAAATAAAGCTCTTCCCAAAAGAATTTTAAATCCTTAAGCTGCGACTTGATCAAGGTAGAACCACATACTGCCACATGACTCAGTGTGGATATGGAATGGATTATTATAATAAGCAAATAAATAATTAAATAATAAACAAATAATAATGTGACGGTGGTTTGTTTGGTGTTTAATCTCCCAGCAGTTGGGTGTAAATTGGTGGTGGTGGTTTAGTCACCAGGTCGTGTCCGATTCTTGCGATCCCATGGACTGTAGCCCTCCCGGCTCCTCTGTCCATGGGATTCTCCAGGCAAGAATACTGGAGTGGGTTGCTGTGTAAATTAGGTCTCATTAAAATAAATTTTCCAATTTTGGTAGCTGTATGCCAAACTGCTGGCGTGTGAATCCCAGAGATTATTGCATAATCTCTCTCATCCAAGCATCTCTGAGTCTCTTAGGAGCAGCTGACAATCACTCCTACATGGATCTGCCTCGGATACACTGACTTCAGCTCTACCAGTGACATCAACCCACCTTCCTTGGTCTCTAGAGCACCTGGCAGCAGACACCAGCAAGATCATCTAGCTGTTAGTTCTCTTTATTGCATCTAGGGTGGTGCCAGCATATTATTCTCTTTCAAATTAGAAAGGAGAATGCATCCTCTCTTCTAGTTCTCTCAAGGGAGTCCAATTGCTGTGCTTCTTGATATCTCATCATGTTTTAAGAAATTAGTTTAAAAAAAAAAAAAGTCTTCCAGTTCTCACGCAACCCTTTGTCTTTGCAGATTGTGACTGGGAGAGTTCATATGCCCATCACCACAGTCTACTCAAAATCACTGTACCTTTCAGAACTCAGGCTTTATAGCAGAGTCTAGTTATTCATACTAGATTTCTTAAATTTCCTTAGAGTTAATCCCTATCCTTAGTTACTTTCTGTTTTAGTAAGAATGGTCTACATCATGCTACAATGAAGAACTTCAAAACCTCAACTGCTTAAAACAATATAAATTGATTCCTCATTTGTGCTGTGTGTTCGTCATGGATTAGAAGTGGATGGGGGAGGGCGTTCTGCTCTTTCCTTAGAGACAGAGCTAACGGGAGACTTCACCATGTGGAAGGTGTCCAGTCATGGTGGCGCAGGAGAGGGACAGTACATACTGGGGCTTAGTGGTTTTCCCCGAAAGTGGCATGCGTTACTTCTGCTCAGGTGTCCTTGGCTAAAGTCAGGGTGACCACAGCTGACTTCAAGGGACCAAGAAAATGCAATCCTGCCTTAACTATGAAGGAGGAGAATTGGGAATATTGGTAAGTAGTGCTAGTGATGATCACATCTCTTTCCTTGAAATTTTGCATCTATAACCTTCTCCTCTCTCCCTGCCCATTCCTGCTGCTTATGATATAGCTCAATTTGTATGGCCTTCAAGCCTGTAAATAGCTCAAAGTTCTTCCATATTTAAGTGAGTGGTTCTAGCTTAGGGTCTCTCTTGAACTGTTGGCTTGGACTTCAGTCATCCCAACGTCACTGCTTTTAAGGTCACTCATACAGTTGTCAGGCCTTAGTTCCCAGCCATGGGGGCCTCTCCATACAGCTGCATTTAATATGATATCTTGCATCCCCCAGGCTAAGAGATCAGAGAGAAAGAGACATCTTAAGACAGGATAATGCTACAGTCTTTTTAATTCTATCTTGAAAGTGGCATGCCATCACCTTTTGCCCAATGATGAACCGTGGTACAGTGTGGGACAAGAGACTCTACAAAGATGAGCCTACAGGGCAGAGGGTAGAAATTGGGAACCATCTTGGAGTCTATCTAGCACTGCCCTTCAAGAAGGTTCCTCACCTCCCTTGTAAATCCATGGCTGCAATAAAGGCTTTCTGAATCTCAAGCAGTGTACCCAACATAGAGCAAATATAATTTAGAATTTCTCTCTAGGAGGTCACTTCATTTAGACTTTGTTGGTCTTCTTGTTGGTCGTCTATTGTTGGTCTTCTTCTATGCAATTAAATGTTCTTGTATTTTAATTATTTTCTGTGTCCCATATCTGGCAAAGTATATTTACTCTTCTGTAGAACGTTTGCTTTATTTATGTTCTAATTGCTATTTTTTAAAGTCACTTATGTTTAGGTGGCAGTTGTACTTTAAATGTTAGCAGACATAATATATAGCAAATAAGAGCAAATAAATACTTGATATTTTTCCTGCCCCTTTCTATAGAAGGATGAGCTATGTGAGCTAAGCGTGACTTTAAATAGAATGCTGGGAGGAATTAGAAATTGTGGCACGGTCACAGAGACCCCACATTACAATCCATCCTTGTCAGCACTGTCATTCCACACAGCAGCATTCCTTTCTGGTTAATGAAAAAATTGTTGAAAGATATTAGAGGGAAAATAAAATTTTGTAAGGGGTAGGAAGTTCATATTTGGAAGGAGGGATTATATATGGCTATTATAATAACAGATAGGGGAATGCATATATGAATTTTTGTGCACCCTTGATTTTGTTGAGCAAAAGTAGAGAGATTTATTTTCCTCTCTTTGTTAATTGTTCGAACAGAAATAAACCCTACTGTGCAGGAAACTAGTCACTCTTCCCTACTCTCTCCTGGTATTAAAAGATTTTATTGAAATCCTCAAATCAGCTTCGTACTGTGGGTACCAGTGATGTCTCTTGGATTACTCCAGTCAAACCGTGCAGTGTGACCAATGCAGACAGTCTGTTAGGAGCACAGGGATAGCTTGCCTTTTCTTCATTCTTTCTGCCTCTATTGTTTCTGCATTTTGGTTGCTTTTATCCTGCCATTTTGAATCTCTTATGCCCCAAATTATAGTATGCTCATTATATGCAAGGCTTCTTCTCCTACCTGCCGCCTCTTTCTTCCCCCCAGCGACATCTCACTTCCTTCCCTAGAAAAACATCACCCTCCCCTCTCAGCTCGCTGTGTTTACATTTCTCTGCTCTTTTCCTCTCTTCTCCTGGCATGCTGGCTTAATCAATTTTACCAAATGACTTTCCTGGCAGCCGTAAAAAGAAAACCCAGAGCCAGTTAATAGCAATCTGATACTGTACTTTTTGTCATTTCTCTGAAATGTATAGAAATGTTTGGTCATTGGATTGATTTTTAATGATGTAAATGATCAGATGTCTCCATGCTGCACTGCAGCAGGCCGATCATAAATAGGAAAGGGGAGGAGCTTGGGTGCTGGGTGCTCACTCAGTGCCACATAAATAATCCCCCAAAGATCAGCCAAAGAAACAGCATAAACAATGTCTTTGCCAAATCGTTTATTAGCATTGTTAAACAAAAGACACCTAGCTCTTATAATTTTGCATATGGAGGAACTGAAACAAGGTGTTTGGGATGAGGGTTTAGAAAGTCATTGATGGATTTAGCAATCCAACTGCAGCCTAATTCTGTGCATATCTGTTGACATAAGCAGAGCATCAGTGAAATGCTTCCTAGCATCCCCAAATAGCATCTTGTCACCTCAGAGGTGGTGGGAAACATTGGTCGTGTTTTATCTGAAAGGCCATAGAACTCTCAAACATATACGGAATCAGTAAATTGCAAAACAAAAAAAAGTCACTTGTTTTTTCCCCTCTGTAAGAAATAAATTTTAAAAAAAAGGTATGTGGAAAAGAAACAATGAAATATTATGAGCACCTCATAAGGCTTCTTAACTAGCTGTGTGAGCTCGGGTGACTTGCTTCACTAGTCTGGGCTTTGATTTCCTCACTATAAAATGAACAAACTAGTAGTACTTTTCTGGATGATTAAATGGGGAACCACAAGTCAAGTGTTTAGCATTGTGTCCGACACTTACTAGTTATGTGGCTCATGATCATCTGGACTGCATCTATTGTCTCTATAATTGCCCTTCCCTACAATCCTATCCGACCAGCTCTAAATCCACAGGACAAGGATGCTGTCATCGTGCAGTAGGGAAAGTGGGTTTTGGAGTCCAATTTCAGCTCAACTACTTACTTTCAGGGTCCATTCCCTCCTAGCCTCTTCAGCTTCCTCATCTATAAAGTGGGTGGTATTAATGCTGGCTTTCTAGGGTTATTACAAATATTTAAAGAGCGAACTTGTATAAAACTCAGTGCACAAAACCTTTCCCCATCAAAGGGACTCCAAAATGTTAGATTTATTTCACCCTTCTCCCCTCATTTCCTGTGTTTATAAATAGTGTGTGGAAGAAAGCTAATTTGTTTCTTAAGCTAATACTTCAATTAATATGATACTCTTTTGAGAAGCTCAGTTCAATTTACATAGCTGGAGATATACAGATACACCCTACAGATACACCAGGCTGATTTGAGCCTGATAATGATGAAAGAAATTTTATATATGTTTTCTGTCTTTAGAGTATAGTTCTTCAGAAGGTAGGGACTGTTTCATTTTAAAGGCTGGGTCTTCTGTTCAGTTCAGTTCAGTCACTCAGTTGTGTCCGACTCTTTGCAATCCCATGAATCGAAGCACGCCAGGCCTCCCTGTCCATCACCAACTCCTGGAGTCTACCCAAACCCATGTCTGTCGAGTCGGTGATGCCATCCAGCCATCTCATCCTCTGTCATCCCCTTCTCCTCCTGCCCCCAATCCCTCCCAGCATCAGGGTCTTTTCCAATGAGTCAACTCTTCTCATGAGGTGGCCAAAGTATTGGAGTTTCAGCTTCAGCATCAGTCCTTCCAATGAACACCCAGGGCTGATCTCGTTTAGGATGGACTGGTTGGATCTCCTTGCAGTCCAAGGGACTCTCCAGAGTCTTCTCCAACACCACAGTTCAAAAGCATCAATTTTTCGGTGCTCAGCTTTCTTCACAGCCCAACTCTCACATCCATACATGACTGCTGGGTCTTAGTTACCTTCAATAAAGTAGCCAAGTTGGGCTGCCCACTTGTCTAATGAGTTTCTGTTGGATTGGTTGCATTTAGTCTGTTTTGTGGCCTGGGTTAGACAGCTCACTAATGGACCACTTAATGATGCCACTTTGGTCCAGATGGTGTGACTAAAGAGGCTCGATTTCACTGCTGGTAAAAGTGACCCAGAGGCACTCTTTGCTGATATTAGGTACATTCTCTTTGTATCCGAAATCACCATCTCCACCTCCCCATCCCATATTGCAAGAAAATTAGATTCTACTAGAAAAAAACGGGGCCCAAGAGCTGTAGTAACAGGAGTTTATTCCCTCATTTGAGAAATTTTGTGTTCCTAGGGTAAATGGGATCAATTTTGGCTTATAATGATAATACTCCCTATGTTTTTTAAATGTTGGAGAAAGTGTAGCAACAAAGCAAAGCTCCGCATTTACCATGGAGGGGGATGGGAATGGAGACAAAAAATAAGAAAAATATAAAACATAATTGAGTTTGATGGGTTGCTTTAATTTTCTTTAAATATGTTAAATCTTCAGGGGTACACTTTCTACCCCCTTCTGATGTCTATGTCAGAAGCTTTCTCTATCTCCTTTACACTTTAATAAATCTTTATTAAAAAAATAAATAAATATGTTAAATCTTAAGAAATAAACTTATAATCAAAAATATAAATATATTTTGCAAATGATTGAAAAGCTGCATATCAATCAATTATATTGTAAAATATTTCAAAATTTTTAAATGGGTAGAAAAATCTGTTTGGATTGCCAATAATACTTATTTACTTTTAGCCATGAAAACAGTAAATCAGTTGCACATTTTGTAAATCTATGTCATTATCTTTACACATACTAAAAATACCTTGATAATTTGTTAGTGTTTTGTATTTGTTAGTGTACATTTATAAGCATCTTCAGCCTTATTAAATGTTTGGAGGCTTGGGAGGTATTAGGGAGGAGGGAGAAAGGACAGCCTCTCTAAGAACTCAGCATCTGGTCAGAGAGATAGAACCAGGATTCTTTTATTACTGTCAACAGTTCCCAAGTGAATATCCTCTGTGTGTGTGTGTGTGTGTGTGTGTACATGTGTGTATTTGCACAAGAGGAATTATTTTTGTAGGATAGACTCCTGCAAATCAAAGTTATGTGTATTTTACATTTTAAAAAGTTTACTAAATTGTACTCCAAGGGAGCCTTTCCAATCTGTGTCTCCACCAAATGTTACAGGTGTACTTGCTTCCCCCCCACCCCACCTGCCACCATCACTGGATATTTTTAGTCTTTCATTTTTACCAGTGTGATAAGCAAAATGTCTCATGGTAGTTTAAGTTTATTTCTTTGGCTACCAGTGAGATAGAACATCTTTTCAAATTGTTATTGGCTGTTTGTAGTTCTCCTTATGTGACATTTATTTGCTTTTGGGTTGTTGGTCTTATTCTAATTAATTTATAGACTCTCCATAAAGCACATATAAAAAATTGTACCATGGCTATATTTGTAGCCCACTTTGCTACCGCTGCATTAATAATTGCTGGAAAAGCCTATGCAATTTAGCCTTTTCATATTTCTACACTATTGTTTTTCTTCTTTCCTAATTTAGACTTCCCACCATTGCAGTCAGCAGGTTAGATGGCAAACATTTCAGGAGGGCAAGGGAAACAAATATATATTGCTTCCTTATATGTGCTAAGTTGTTAACCTCTACCTTCTATTGTGTGGTCAATGTACTATAGTAATCCCAAACAAGTCTAATAAATAGATATCATTGTTTTCCTGATGTAGGAAAAAAAAAAAAAAAGGCTGATTCAGAGAAGGTTGAGAAGTGAGCCTAAGATGAAGGAAGTGATAAGAGACCTGAGGTCTGTCAGATAATACCCAGACTCCTTCCACCAAACCATGCTTCCTTCAGAAGCACTTCTGTTAACCTAGTAGCACCAATTAGGTTGTTTACACTCAGGGTTCCAAGGATATATAATGCAGAAAGAGGCAACATTAGGGCTTAGGTATACCAATCTCAAGCTTTGGTTGGGGACTAGAGGAGAGAGGAAGAGGCTAATGATAGGAAGGATGTAGTCATCCTTGGGTTAACTTGGGTAAAGGAGGAAAACTGGAAGAGGCAATCCCAATAGTACTGAGGATAGGGTGCCTGAATCAGTGAGCTGAAGTTTGCAAACAGGAAAAGGGTAGAGACCGTCCAAGTAGAAAGTACATATGTTTCAATGTTTATGAACTATCAAAGAAACAGCATCAACAGAGCAATGACAACAATGTGGACTAGAGAGTGGTTAAGATGAATGGTACCTCATTATGGAATGGCATTCAGATAGTAGAATTTAAAGAAAAAAAGTAGAAGCAGCAGAACTTCATACTGCCTAAGTTCTTCCAGTAGGAAGTGTTTTCAAATACTGGAGACTTAGCTTTGTAGGAAGAGGATTAGTTATACTTGGCCTGTTTATCCAAAAGCAAAGATGTGGGTAGCAAGATTACTAGAAGTATCTTCTTAGAGTATGAAAGACAATTATGATAGCTTAGGTTACTGGCTTTCAGTAAATTCCATCTGGTATTTTACAAATTAGCTCATTATTCTGCTGTTTTTATGAATGTGTTAGTCTGCAAACATATCGTTGTCACAAATTAGTCACCTAGTGTTTCTCTGAAAGTGATTTAATAGAAGCACACCCACATCATATTATGGGATAGTAAACTGGGTCCTGGCTTGACCCTCTAAATGGAATTCAGCATAAAGTATGATTCACTTTGCAAGGGGATTTTGGCACACACACTACCTTCTGATTTCCTAAGATTAGAAATGTGATCCTTGCCGTGAGTATTGACAGTATCATAAGATATTAAAAACCTCTTTAGTTTCCCCTATGAACCTCCAGAGATCCCAGCCTACTGATAAATGATGAATTTACAGATTGAGCATAGCTTTTGTTTGTTTTTATTTGCATTGGTTGTCGCAGGTGTCATCACAACTGTTTCAGTTCAATAATAGCAATTGCAATTTTGAGAATTATTGTAAACATCTGATTTTGAAAGCTTTTTTTTTTTTCTTTTGGAGGGGAAGCAGATGAGTTTACCCACCAGCTATTTAGAAAGAAAAAAAAATGTGTAGGAAAACATAAGCTTCCGTCTCCTGACTTGATTACCTATTAAGAAGTGCCTTGGATTATAATCAGAAAACTCTCAGGGACAATGCCTTTGATGCAAGCTTGGAGCTGCTAACTCAATAGCTTAGTATAAGCAAATAAGGAAGATGTAGGCTTCCCTGGTCACTCATGTGGTAAATAATCTGCCTGCAATGCAGAAGACCTGGGTTCAATCCCTGGATCTAGAAGATCCCCTGGAGAAGGAATGGCAGCCCACTCCACTATTCTTACCTAGGAAATTCCATGGACAGAGGACGCTGGCAGGCTATAGTCCATGGGGTCACAAAGAGTTGGACGTGACTGAGTGATTAACACTTTCATTGTCATAACGTGAAGTTTTAAGATAAGAGTGTTCCAGTGATTATTTCTTGCTTTTTGTTTTTATTATTTATTTGCTTGTTTGTTTGTTTTTCAGGGGTAGTTGTTAAGAGGCTCCGGCACATCACCCAGATTTTGCTTGCCTTCTTACAGTGTTGTCCTTTTGCTCAGACAGACTCTCCTCATTATTGCAAGATCATGGCCCCAGCCAGGCACAAGGCCCAAAGTCAGAAAACAAACACTTTCTTCCTTTGCGCTTCTCTTTTTATGAAACACTTCTCCCAGAAGACATTTCAGCCAACTTACCTTCACATCTCTTTGGTGAGGTTTGGTTTTAGGACATAAAGGAATTGCTGGGATTAGACTGTTCAGGATTTACGTCTTGAACTGGGCAGGGAATCACTTTCTCTGAGTACTTAGCTGCCACAAAAAGTAAATTCTTGTGAAAACAGTTGGATTTCTGCCAGCAAGGAAGAGGGAGGGTAGATGTTGAGTCTTTACCAACAATGGTAAGGGAACCATGGTGTTATAAACATGGTAATAAATGTTAAAACTGAAGTTTCAACAAAGGCAGTGAGGTACAATAAAAGCCACATTCCAAAGTATGGTGTCTGTGCTAAGTTCCAAGTTTCAAAGTAGTTGGCCAAGAGTCAGTTTCATGACTTTTGGGCCTCTTAGACCAGGGCCCTTAACTCAGATCAAGGCGATCACAGAGTTCAAAGAGGGGGAAAAGAAGAGTGACATATTAAAAACTATTCATTTTTTATAGAAAGAGATAACTGGGTGGTGCAGTGAGCCTTACCCTCTCTTACCTCAAACGGAGCTGCAGTTATCGCATTCACATCAAATGTGAAAAAACGTGATGTGAATCCTCAAAACCAGAAAAAGAGGATTCAATGGTGGGAATTTTCCCCATGGACCAGAGGTACACCACACGAGAGAGCTGGCCTCGAGCCATTTTCTTTCTTTCCTTATAGGACCACCTGGAAAAGGCACTTGAACTTCACATGACGTGTTTGGCTTTGTAGGGATCGGACCCCTAGAAAACCATGGGCTTGGTGGGGGGGATGATGAACCAGCAGCACTGTGAACACAAAGCTCTGCCTGGCTCATGCGAGTTGCAGCCCAAGCGGCCAGTGGGCACGCAGCTAATGAATCCGCAAAAGTGCCCAGGAGACAAGGAGGCAACATGCAACATCTGCCAGGTCCCCAGTGCAAAATGCCATCTTATGAACATGCCAATTCAAAAAAGAAATCTCCTTCCTTTCATCACCTCTCTCCATGCTCTCTGACCTCAGAGTAGTCAGTACCAACAGCTGGGAAGTCAGGATAGGATGGAAGGGGTAAGATAAACCCTACCTTGCCTCACCAACTTACCATGTTGCAAGCAGCTAGCCTGCAGTGCGCCCAGCTGGGACCTGGAAGAAGATGTGAGTTAAATCAAGTTTGGAGTTTCGGATTACGATCTGAAAGGATCATTCTAACATCGGAGTAGCATCTGAGTTGATGGTTTAAAGAGAATATAAAGTTCTCTATTGCCTAAGAGTGCCCAGAAAAGTCACATGACTTTCTCCATATAAAATTTTAAGGGGTAGTAAGAAACCAAAACAAAATGTTTTTAATATACATCACATGCCCTTATTTTCAATAACTTTGTTATGATGTCAGTACTTTTAATTATTTTTTAATATTCTGACAATACCACATCACATTTGTATCTCTAGTTGCATGTTTTTCCTTTTGATCATCCTCTAATATTTGAAAGGAAAATTATTTATACCTTCCAACAAATATTCTAATTTTTGAAACACCTATGCACCAAATTTGGAAAACTCAGCAGTGGCCACAGGACTGGAAGAGGTGTTTTCATTCCAATCCCAAAGAAAGGCAATCCCAAAGAATGCTCAAACTACCACACAATTGCACTCATCTCACACGCTAGTAAAGTAATGCTCAAAATTCTCCAAGCCAGGCTTCAGGAATACGTGAACCATGAACTTTCAGATGTTCAAGCTGGTTTTAGAAAAGGCAGAGGAACCAGAGATGAAATGGCCAACATCCACTAGATCATCAAAAAAGCAAGAGAGTTCCAGAAAAACATCTACTTCTGCTTTATTGACTATGTCAAAGTCTTGGACTGTGTGGATCACAATAAACTGTGGAAAATTCTGAAAGAGATGGAAATACCAGACCACCTGACCTGCCTCTTGAGAAACCTGTATGCAGGTCAGGGCACAACAGTTAGAACTGGAAATGGAACAAGAGACTAGTTCCAAATAGGAAAAGGAGTATGTCAAGGCTGTATATTGTCACCCTGCTTATTTAACTTATATCCAGAGTACAACATGAGAAATGCTGGGCTGGAGGAAGCACAACTCCATCCCTGGAGTGAAGGAGGCTGGAATGAAGATTGCTGGGAGAAATATCAATAACCTCAGATATGCAGACGACACCACCCTTCTGGCAGAAAGTGAAGAACTAAAGAGCCTCTTGATGAAAGTGAAAGAGGAGAGTGAAAACATTGGCTTAAACCTCAACATTCAGAAAACTAAGATCATGGCATCAAGTCCCATCACTTCATGGCAAATAGATGGGGAAACAGTGGAAACAGTGTCAGACTTTATTTTTCTGGGCTCCAAAATCATTGCAGATGGTGATTGCAGCCATGAAATTAAAAGATGCTTACTCCTTGGAAAGTTGTGACCAACCTAGGTAGCATATTAAAAAGCAGAGACATTACTTTGCCAACAAAGGTCCATCTAGTCAAAGCTATCGTTTTTCCAGTCGTCATGTATGGATGTGAGTTGGACTATCAAGAAAGCTGCGTGCTGAAGAATTGATGCTTTTGAACTGTGGTGTGGGAGAAGACTCTTGAGAGCCCCTTGGACTGCAAGGAGATCTAACCAGTCCATCCGAAAGGAGATCAGTCCTGGGTGTTCATTGGAGGGACTGATGTTGAGGCTGAAACTCCAATACTTTGGCCACCTGATGCGAAGAGATGACCCTGATGCTGGGAAAGCTTGAGGGCAGGAGGAGAAGGGGACGACAGAGGATGAGATGGTTGGATGGCATCACCGACTCAATAGACATGGGTTTGAGTAAACTCCGGAAGTTGGTGATGGACATGAGGCCTGGCGTGCTGCAATTCATGGGGTCGCAAAGAGTCAGACACGACTGGGCGACTGAACTGAACTGAACTGATGCACCAGTAGAAGAATCTCAAAGTAAATCTGCATTAAAGATATGGGGCAATAATTCACTGGGGAAAACAGGGAAATATGAAAGTTAGTGTTAATGGTAGTGCCCTTCTGTCTCAGTCCACTGCTTTTCACTTGCCCTTGTATGTATTCACCTCTCTTCCTTTCAGACTCCTTAGGATCGGGAGTTTAGGATGTCACCTGCTCACAAAAGATACTGCCCTTGCGGAGAGCTCACCAGGGATTCTTGTTGTTCAGTAGCTAAGTCAGGTCTGATGCTTTGTGACTCCATGGACTGCAGCACACCAGGTGTCCCTGTCTTTCACCATCTCCCAGAGTTTGCTCAGACTCAGGTTCATTAAGTGGGTGATTCCATCCAACCAGGGATTCTAGATTGCAACAATTTCTTGACCCTTCTCTTTCAGGAACAAAAGTATTCCAACTCTAGACACAGTATGGCAGCCTCATCCAAATGATCTGCCTCTAATTAATGGATATTTGTTGGGCAGAAGAGCAAAGATGAGGAGTTTATATTTTCATTAACTTTGCTCCCGCTTCCAGTGCAATTTCCATTCTTTTAAAAATAAAGCAGACATTTGAAAAATCAAAGGAGCTTGCTGAGAGTCCTGGTAACAAAGGACCAGATCCTCATCTATCTGTTCCATCAACAATCTAAAGGGAAAGGGTCAGTGAGAAGAGAGCGGAAATCCTCAAGGTTAACTTACTATTGGATCAGCTTTGCTACTTTATTTTGTGGAAAAATTTAAAATTCTTTTGTGTCTTCATCCATTTTACAAACCGTGAAACTAAGAACAGCAGATGAAGTCGTGTAACATTCCATGTTGAATTCTTCCCTACTCATGACCTGTTTCCCATAGAGAAAAGTATAAGCTACATGGTTAAGTAACTGGATCACATATTAGTATTTTCCTTTTTAATTCAGTCTTGGATGCGGTGTTTATGTTTGCCCATCTGAGTCTGTTAAGTGAGCTGTATAGTCTACGGGGATGTTTTTAGGGGTGGAGTGTGCCAAGGAGAGGCACGCTAGTTGAGAGTTTCAGGTGCTCTGTGTTATGGATTCTCCTCCAAGTCAGAACTTTGAAAAGCACAGCAGAGCAGAAGGTATTGAATGCTAGGTGAAGGAGGAGTTATCTGTCTACAGTAGGCAACTAGGATTTAATAACTAGCCTTGAATTTATTTTGCACTCAAGTGTAAAGAATGTTTTAATTAATTATATCAAAATGACTTTAAAATTATTATTCTAAAAGATTGAGTTCTGGTTTTAATGTTTTAATATTTTGAAACTGTCAAATGGTTATTTTGAAATAATCATTTGAATGTTCTTTTTTCTCCCTAAGAAGGAATTTACCTTTCAAGTGCTAAATTTTCGTCCTCCATCAAGTTAATAAAAATCACACTATTTCCCCCCTTCGTTATTCTCTGTCTCTCTGTCTTTTGCCTCCTATCTGAAACAAATTAACATTCACTGAAGAAAGTGATGAAAGGAGTTTAAGAAAAATAAGAAGCCAATATTTTGACTGAAAGTGTAATATATGTCAGTCATAGAAAAAGGTTGCTCTCTCCAGAACCCCTATGTGTGGATGTAGATACATTAAATGTTAATTATTCTGGGTGTGTTTTATGTAAGCCCCTTGATTGAGTAACCATCAGTTCAACGTCAAGCTAATTCACTTGTCTATTCAATATTACAATATAGCATTAATTTTAAGTTGTTTTATTTTTGAAGGGAGGGAAAGGATTTATGAATAGCAACATAAAATTTCTTATATGGTGACTCATCTAGTCGAGATTTTGATTGCAAGGAAAAGAAACTAATTTAGACTGGGTTCTGTGAAAAAGGGAGAATATAGTTAATGTAAAGACATAAAAATCATGGAAACAAAGTGTAACTGGGCCTTGTTGGATTTGTAAAACTCTAGAATTAGGCAATTCTTCTTTGTGTGGCTATGTAATCATTCATTTCTGTTTGTCTCTGTGTTTCAGCTCTTTGCCTGCTTCTCTATCTGTAATTACTGCAATTTTCTTAGTCATCACTTTGCACTTGATCCAAAATGGCTTCAGCCCCTAAGTCCACATGACACGTTGGTTCAAGCTCATCTGTAACTGATTAGATTCCCTGTTTTCTTAGAAACATATGCATTTCAAATATGAATATTAATATTTTCTATCAAGTGAATGAATCAGGTGCCAGTGGGTCATGTTTTCATACCTATTGCAGTTGGATTTTATAAGAGTACTAAGGGTGTAGTTAAGAAAGGCTCTTTAAAAAGAGCTGTCAGAAGACAAAAATAATCATGTTTGGTGTATTGACTGATTCATTTATGATAATCATTCACTCAACAAATATTTCATTGAGCACTTATTATACACTGGACACTATTCTAGGCACTGAGAATACTGCAGAGACAAAACAGACTGACAAAATCCCAGTGTCCCAATGGAATTTCCTTTATCATAATCTTTAACCCTTTATTTCAATGATAATTGGGGAAAAAAATAGAATAGCAGTGTCCTCATACAGTAAATACTGGGTATTAAAATAACAATACATGTGTATGTGCCTTTATGTGTATATGTAATATGTACATTATAAATGTGCTAAGTAGCTTCGGTTGTGTCCAGCTTTGTTAGTTGGCTATTCTGTGCTGTGCTTAGTCACTCAGTACTGTCTGACACTTTGTGACCCCATAGATTGTTGCTGGCCAGGCTCCTCTGTCCATGGGATTCTCCAGGCAAGGATGCTGGAGTGTGTTGCCACGCCCTCCTCCAGGGGATCTTCCTGTCCCAGGGATCGAACACAAGTCTCCCACAAGTCTCCTGCAGCTCCTGTATTGAAGGCACATTCTTTACCACTGAGCCACCGGGGAAGCCCTTAATTTGTAAATATAGTCATATTTGCTTTTACTTAGTTAACTGTCAATGGTGTGTAAGTGGGAGTATGTGTGTGTGTGTGTGTGTGTGTATTGGAAACAGTAATTGAGGTCTTTGGATTTTAAATGACATCTAATTTGGAGACTTTGATGTAGCCTCTTTTAACTTCCAATGAAAATGACTATGAAAATACACCCTCCCAAAATTGCAATTAGAAAAGCACTTAAACCCAGGACCAATAGTGATTGATGCCAGAATATTAAAGAACCAATAAATTAAATTGAAAATATAAATAGTAGATCATCCATCTTATGTCATTCTACAAGTAGATAAAAATAATTTCTTGGATTTACCTGGACCAGAAACATATATAGTATATACTGTTACTATAGTAGATATGTAAATATCTTAAGTTTTTTTAAAAGAAATCAACCAGCATACACAAAGTAAGAGCAGAATTACAAAGTTAGGAAATATACAAGTTTGCAAATACGTACATATTTGAGCTGGAGTAAAATAAGCACATCCTGTTATCAAGATATGTAATCAAATATGTCATTTTGTAAGTAGGCATAGGTTAATGTCAGTGGTTCCAACTCTGAATCACTACTGCTTTTGGCCCCAGTTACAGTTTGTATAGACATGAAAAATAATAAATCAATTATTCTTTTCTTTTTTTAAGGCTTGATATTGATTTAGCTAATATTGTTAGTGGAGTGTTTGAATTCTTGAATATATATTTTAATTCTGACTGTTCAGCTTTGAGGTTTGAGGTTAGATATTTCAAATCAGAGATTCTGAAATTATTAGAAACGTGGTTTTGAAATTCCAGTATATCTATATTAACTATAAATGACTATGCTTCCTTAATAAGTACTAGATATATTTTTCTCTTCATTGGTGTCTCAATTATGCTAATAATACATGGAAATATTCTCATTAAGATGGTTAATCAACTCAGAAATATGTAAAGTAAAAGGTGAAAATCCTTTTTTAAAGAGGCCTACTTTTACTTCTTTATCTCAGAGGTAATTAGTTTACCAGTATTTGGTGTATGTCCTTCTGGTTCTTTTCCTCTAATTGGCATAAATATATATCTGTATTCACATGCACATTTTAGTTCATATTAAGTAATTCGTATTAAAAATATTACTCTGAAAGGTTGAGATTTTTTTAAAAAAACTTTTCACCTACCAATATTTCAGGTGTTTTTTCCAAGTCATTCTTAGAAATCTGTACTATCCCAGAAACATGGTATATATTGAAGCTGGGCCTTAACTATTATATGATAAATATTTTTACTTCTTTAAATTTGATATGATACAAAGCTTTTAGAAAAGTTTAAGGTAGAAATGAGATATAATTACATTTCAGAAGGGACTTCCAATACTATCTCCTTGTAAATTGCAAACCAGATGAAGAATATTTTATTACATTTTCTAAAGATTGAATATGTGCGTATGTGCGTCGTGCTAAGTTGCTTCAGTAGTGGCCAACTCTTTGCAGTCTTGTGGACTGTAGCCCGCCAGACTCCTCTGTGCATAGGACTCTTCTGGCAAGAATACTGGAGTGGGTTGCCGTGCCCTCCTCTTCCCAATCCAGGGATTGAATCCACCTCTCTTATTGTCTACTGCATCAGCAGGCAGTTTCTTTACCACTAGAGCCACCCAGGAAAAATCTCAAAAGTATATGTGAGCAACATTTAAAGAGCTCTCTTCATATTACAAAATATTTTCTATAATTTACCCCCAAAATTTAAAAATTATAATGACCTGTAAATTTGCTATTATTTCTGTTACAATAAGGAAATTGAATCTCACAGACTTTTAGTGAGTTATTCAAAATTACACATAAGTGAAAGGCAGAAACTGAAATTAAGGGCTCACATCTTGAGACTCTAAGACAGAATGCAAATTCGACTTTTACTCTTCAAAGTTGCTGTAGATTTTTTTCCACATTTGATTTTTGAATAATAAATATTAATAGTAAGTGCTTTCTTTGTATCCTAAAATTAGTTATTCCAACACTTCTGCTTTCAAAAATATTAAAAGTAGAATTTAGCAAGCTTTCTAAATATCCCAGTTATGAAATGTGTCTGATGATATGAGAATTTTATCCTATAAATATGTTTAACATTTAAGATGGGAAAATTTAAGTTTAGGCTATATGATCCAGAAAAACTTGTTATATTAGTTAAATCATGAAAATTTCCATCAAAACATCTCTTGGTTTTAGGTGATCAAAATAGGTGTTCCATGCATTTCTTTTACACTTTTCTGTTGGTGGTTGTAACCTTGGTCATAAGAACGTGTGGAAATTGAATGAACTAGCAACTTGCTGAAACATGACCCAGTTCCCTGATTCTTAGCAATTGAAACCATGTCTTCATGAAGTGCCCCTCTTATTTCAGTTATAAAGGTGCCGAACAGAGTGCCTTCAGGCTTTGCTAGAACTTGCCAGAAACGAGAAGCCGTCACTATCAACATGGTCATTAGTTAACATTTGTTGACTGAGTGCCAACAATGTTTTTGGTGTTACAAATACACAGAGGAAGACACTGTTCCTTTCCACAGGGATTGGTTTTCTGTTGGGGTGGGAGAGAGGATTCGGCCTGAATGTTCTTTTCCTACTGGGAGGTGAGGGTGGGAATAGGATGACTGGCAGTCATCTTGGGTCTCATTCTACATACGGAGATGTCACTCTTACTTACTTATTAATTGATAATATATATAATGAAGTGTTAGTCACTCAGTCATGTCCGACTCTTTGTGACCCCATGGACTGAAGACTGCCAGGCTCCAGTCCGTGGGATTTCCCAGGTGAGAATACTAGAGTGGGTTGCCATTTCCTTCTCCAGGGGATCTTCCTGACCCAGGGATTGAACCTGGGTCCCCCACATTACAGGCAGACTCTTTTACCATCTGAGCCATCAGGGAAGCTCAATATATATCATACGTAGAACAAAACTGACTTCCCTGGTGGCTCAGAAAGGAAAGCACCCACCTGCAATGCAGGAGACCTGGGATCAATCCCTGGGTTGGGAAGATACCCTGGAGAAGGCAATGGCTACCCACTGCAGTATTCTTGCCTGGTGAATTCCATGGACGGGGAGCCTGTTGGACTACAGTCTATGGGGTTGCAAAGAGTCAGACATGACTGAGTGACTAACACTGTCACTTTCATACATACATACACAAGCATAAACAAAAAGTATGCATAAATTTCATTTTATTGGAAAAATTTAAGAATATATTGCTTTTTTGGCTTTTGGTGAAAAAGTCATATCCCCCAGAATATCTAAGTGTCTGTATTGTCTATTTACTAAGATATACTCATACCCATACTACTAATATAGAAAATGTGCTTAAAAAATTATGCAGAGGTGAGAGTCCCTTGGACAGCAAGGAGATCAAACCAGTCAATCCTAAAGGAAATCAATCCTGTATATTCATTGGGTTTCCCTGGTAACTAAGCTGGTAAAGAGGAGGAGACCCTGCAATGGAGGAGACCCTGGTTTTATTCCTGGATCAGGAAGATCCCCTGGAGAAGGGGTAGGCTTCCAGTATTCTTGGGCTTCCCTGGTGGTTCAGAGGTTAAAGAATCCACCTGCAATGTGGGACACCTGGGTTCAATCCCTGAGTTGGGAAGATCCTCTGGAGAAGGAAATGGAAACCCACTTCAGTATTCATGGGATTCCTGGAGAATCCCTTGGACAGAGGAGCCTGGTAGGCTACAGTCCATGGGATCGCAAAGAGTCAGACATAACTGAATGACTTTCAGTTCACTTCACTTCATGTTCACTGGAAGGACTGATGCCAAGCTGAAGCTCCAGTACTTTGGCCACCTGATGCGAGGAGCCGACTCATTAGAAAAGACCCTGATGATGGAAGAGGATGAGATAGTTGGATGATATCACCGACTCAATGGACATGAGTTTGAGCAAACTCTGGAACATGGTGAAGGACAGGGGAGCCTGGCATGCTGCAGTCCATGGGGTCACAAAGAGTCAGACACGACTTGGCGGCTGAACAACAAATTTGTATACGTAAATATTTTTATATAAAAGTTATCCAGCCTCTCAAAAGAACAGGACACTTCTCTACATTATCTGAACTGACAATTAGTATCCTTAAAAGATTAATTTAAAAAAAGCGCATTTTTTAGACCCTTTTCTATATCTAAGTCTAGAGGAGTTTTAACTTCATTTCACTCAAGTTATTTAAGAGGCAGTACTGAGAGAAACTGTTGGTTATAGCAAAATGTGATGATGACAGAAAGATATACCTTAACACTTGAAATTAAAATTTCATTCTGAAAGTGAAACTCAGGGAAAATCAATGAGTTAAGTCCTATAAGTGACCAAAGAGTTTAGGAAACACAGTGTTTGGACTAGGGTGTGTCTTTATTATGCTTTGTTTATATTAGCATAAAGATATGTTAATCACTTATAGTAAACTCATTGTGAAATTGAAAGGCTTTGAAGAGAATGGAGTCTTGAGCCTGGCAATGCAAAGATAAGATTTTGTTTGGAAATTGTTAATTTTTTGTTTCTACTGTGAATGTTTTCGAGAACATTTTGTAAAGAACTCCCCTATTGACGCCATACCCAGAAATAAAACAGGTAAAAGCAAAGGAACTCTGGATGAAACAGTACAAGGTACCTGGCCTCCACTTTGCCCTGAGCTGGCTTGAGGCAACTTTGCGAAACCACAAGACTCCTAGGAATTTAGTTTGAAAACCATCACTCTTGGAAGCATAACCCCTAGTCATGGCAGAAAGAGGCTTTAATTATAGGAAAAGGGCATGGGGACACTAACTAGTTAATTCTTCTGATTCTGAGTACAGTAAACAATCTTTCATGAAAATGTTACAGTATTCTGGTTTGCTCAGGGTTTGTAGTTTATACTTTATCAATAAAATAGCATCCGGCTTTTGAATTTCTTTCTTATATAAATCTCCTGTGAGGATAGTTAACATGAGTCCAGCCTTGAAAGACCAGATATTCTTGTGCTTGTCTTGGGATTAAAATTTTAAAAAGGTGTGAAGTAATTAGCCTCCAACTAATAAAAAAAATAAATAAATAAAAAATAAAAAAAAAAAAGAAAGAAATTAAAACCAAACTGTTTCAATACAGAGAAGGTAAGAACAGTCTACAACAGACCAATTAAAACAACTCTAGCTTCTTAAAAAAAAAAAAAATTTTAAAAAGGATATGATAACTAGCCTTTTGTCTTTAGGGCTGAGCCTACACCATGGCTATAGGAAGTTTGTGCCAATCTGTGGTGCCTTGCTAATATTAATTTGAGCTCTTTTATTGATTAAAATAGTGGAGCTGGGATCCACTATAAAAGTAGTATTTTATGCTCGCTCCTGTACCTCTTAGAAGTTCTATGAAAAGATGATTACCTTTTAGTAGAAAAAACAGATTTGTATGGCCCCACTCCATCAACATTATTCATCTTTCAGAACTTTTTTTTCAAATTACAAATCTATTAGTTCTGCCTAAATGTTATTTCATGAAGACTACACATTTGTGAAATCTTAAATACATTTTGTGAAGTATCAGTTTGTAAAATAGTGATCATAACTCTGAAGGCCCTGTTTGTAATATACATGGGATAAAAATGCTAGAAATCAGCTATTTCTATTCTCTAAGCAAGTCTATTTTTTATATATGTTTGTTGCCTGGAGTTTTCAAAATACTCAGTTTAAGCTTGTTTATTAATAGGTAGTCTTTGGTTCCCTGAGCTGTGAAATAAATAATATTTTTTCTTTCTTATCCCTCTAGCAGAAATTTGGCTTTTCTACTATTTATTATAGCTTCTCGCCTGTGTGTTCTTTCACTCTAATGTGTTACCTTATTCTAGACAGATGTGTCTTATAAAAATAGAAATAAAAAGCCAACAAAAGTTTACTTAAAAATATTCAGTTGAAATCTACCCTTGGTTTAAATATATTTTAAATTTACATTTCCTCTAGTAATCTGATGACTAAATTGCTTAGGTTTTTAAAAAATTTTTAAAGTGATTTATTATTTGCCCACAAATGGAAACATAGCTAACAAGTATTGAATGTTAAACTGTGTGGTAATTGAGAGAAAGAGAGATATTTTGAGTATTATTTCACCCATGGGTATCACTTTGGCATACAAACAGAGTAGAATGAACTAAAAAAAAATGGAAATTTCAAATAAATGCCTATTACAAGGGAAAATAAATTTTACATCATTTTAAAAGGTATTTATATTTGCTACTTTCCATTGAGGCCTTTTTATGTGTGTGAGGACTAAGTATTGGTTTTGTGGTAGGTTAATATCCATTATTCTATTATCACTATCCTCAGAGAACACTAACCTGTCAAATAATCATCAAATAATCTGAATTTTCTTCCAGATTTACTACTAACATGATGTATGATGATGAACAAACGCTATCATTTTGGAGATTCAGCTCCAAAGCTGGCGTAATAAATGTCATACTTTCCTCAGAAGGATTCCATGAGGCTAAAATAGTACTTGTAAACATAAAACTTGTAGTAAACACAGGACTAATGCATGGTGGTATTCTCTCCAAAGGCACCAGCATACAGCGGTAATGAGTGCAGGCTTTGGGGACAGACTTTCTTGGCTCAGACTGTAACTCTTACTAGATGTTTGGCCTTGAGGAAACTGCTTACTATTGGAGTGCCACTGTTTCTTCATCTGTAGAACAGGGCTAATAATAGTGCATCCCTAATAGTGTTGTTGTGAGGATTAAATGAGATAATATTGTAAAGCACTTGGTACAGAGGCCCGGACATTGTTAAGTGTTCCTTACTCTTAAAAAACAATATTTAAATATCTCATATAAATAACAAATTTTGAATTACTCAGTGATGCTTGGTTCAAGCATTCAAAGCTTGTTAAAAACAATTCAGACTGAAATCTTCTGGTTCAGATCACAAATGGCATTGTGGAATTTATTCCCTTTAGAAAAAGGAGGTCATGAGGACACTGCCTAGGCTACAGGAAATCCCAAGAAATATTCTCAAGTTTCTTTCCAGCTGTGATACCATCTTTCTGAAGCTACAAGTTCAAACTGCTTTTAAATAAATCACTCAGTTCTTCCTCCTCCCAGCAGTACTTTCATCAGAATCATCATTTGATCAAAATGAAAACTCCCCAAATCATGGCAGTTTTCAAGACTAAATTTCTTTATACCTGGTTTTGGATTTGTGGGCAATGCCAACCCCACCCCCAAGTGTGTGTAATGTTTTTTGTTATGACAGGGCCTCACTGGGGAAATCCTAACTGAAGATAATAGCCTGATGTATTAAATGTTGCCAGTATTCCATTTAATATTAAGTAATTGCATAACAGCCTTTTTAAATACTAAGTTAAAAGTGATACATTAATATTGAGTACACTGCTACTGTAAAGTCCATTCTCCTCCTGACTTCCGAGTAACACCATTTAAGTGCCAACCTACTATTACAAGAGTTTACTATTTTATTCTTGCTCCAAAATGGCATCAACAGTGATGGGGTGCTTTCAGGGGATTGCTGAACAGAATTTTTGCAACAAAGGGGGAAGCTTGAGGAAATGCAAAACAGCTCCCGTAGGCATGGCAAGGCTTTATCTCAGCATTTCTCAAATCCACACACCCCCTAATCAAGCAAGCAGCTTTATGGCATGCGCAATTGCAAGTGAAGTCTAACCGACTTCCGCAGGACTGGCTTCCACAGGATTTCCTGTCCAAAAAAGACCGGTGGTCCTCTGTAGCTAAATGGTTACAGAACCATCAAGTTAGCCAGGCGCCGCCTCCCCAGCGTGTGTGTGTATTAAGAACAAGAGAGTCGAAGTGACCAAACCCTGTCATTAGCACATTCTCTGTGGACTTCTTTATTCCCTTTCTCTTCATTGGGTAAGAGGGGGAAGAAAAACACCCAGCTGACAAAAAGCCTCCCTCCTTAATATCTATTTGTTCAAGGTGTCTTTTCCCTGGGAGGTTATTTACAGGTTTCTCGCTGCTTTGCTGGTCTGGTCTGGCGATCACTTACTGAAAGGAGAAATCTGCCCTTTCGGGGTGAGCTGTGCCTTTAACCCCTGTGGCCGGCTCTTCCTGGGAGGCGAGCGCGGCGCGCTGCAGTGTCTGGGAGCCCACCTAGAGGGCCCCCTTGACGCCAGCACATCCCCGGCCGGGCGGCAGCCTCTGCGGCCGAGCGGGCTGCTGCAGAGTTAATGTACTGTACCACGGAGCCTGCAAGTGTCCTGAGCTGTTCAGAGGCGGCCGGCAGGCGCAGCCCGGGGCAGACGAGGCGGCTGCGACGATTCCAAAGGTTCTGCTGGATATTCGGCGCTGGGGGACCCCAGTGGGAGCCTGTTGCCATTGTGTTTTAAAAGCATGCAAGGTCTGTATAGCTCGGGCGTGAGAATCTTTCAGAAGCTGTCAGAGCATCCGAGTAAATGACACCTACTGGGAAATTGAATTGGGGGTAAAAAAGAGAAGAGAAGAGAAAGACAACGGGGGGTTAGAAATTCTTAGACAACAACGTCTGAGTTGCAGCTGTGAAAATTCATTTTCTTTCCAAGACAAAATATGAAAAGCCCGCACATGGGTTTGATAACAACAAATTAGAGGGGTTTCTGCAGGGAGAGGATCAATAGCTTAGTCATTTGACTGAAAGAGAGCAGGCAGCCTTATTATGGGGCTTGGCAGCAGAAATGAATGTTCTCCTGACAGCACCTTCTGAAGTCATGATGGGAGCTCCTGGTGATCCTTGCCTTCCTACTTTTGCAGTTGAAAACCAGCCATTCTGAGAGAAGTTGGCTTTTGCTTATACATGGTTGCTAGCCCCTCTGCCCAGGTCTTTGTCCTACACGTCTCAGAAGGCAGCACTACGTTAAAGTGACCACACATGAATATGTGCCTCAGAAAGAAGAAAAAGCAATATTCATTTCTAAAGGACAGCATGGCCAAGCAACCTGAAGTTTTCCATTTCCCTTCTAACACTTCTTTAACAAGGATAACAAGAAACTGTCTTTTGACTCCTTTTTTTCCACATTCCAGAGTCCTTCCTGCAAAGATGCATTAATTTCCAGTCCAGGCAGTTGGATTTTACTGGGACAATATTTGCCACCATTTAGGATTAGCAATTGAACTGGTTATTTTAGTAAGTTGACTAAACTATTGGAACCTAAATGGGTGGACCCGTGCCTGCAGTGCTCTGTGATGTTTCTTTCTTCAAACCCTGGAAGGGCTTTTGTTGTTGCTCTTTGTTTTTTGGGGGGGATTTTTTTGGAATTCAATACTTGTTGCAATAATTGCCCATGATAGCTGCTCAAACAGGAGAGTTGGAATTCATCTTTGAAAATCACCACATGTAACATATGAGACAAGGAAAATATTAATGACAGAAGATCTGCCAACATGATGCATGTGAATAATTTCCCCTTTAGGAGGCATTCCTGGATATGGTGAGTAATCAATATCCCCTTCAGTTGGTAATACTCAGAATTCTAAAATTCCATGACAGGTACCAGAGGTGGATTTGTCTTGAACAAGAATATCGGTCTCATGTGAGGATGAAAAGTAAAACATGTTTAAAAACAAATATTTCTGAGAAAGTATTGGTTATGCAATAACAAATGACTTGTTAATATAAAAGCATTCCAAATAAGTCAGGTATGAGGACATTGACAAGTGGTGAAATTTCATAGAGAGACCAAAGGAAAAAAAGCCACAACAACTTTAAGAATGGCAACTATTTAACTAATAAGTAAAAGGAAAAAGGAAGTTTAGGATTTGGTATTTGCTCTTTTGTCTGTTTTTTAACACACACACACACACACACACACACACACACACGCATCTCATGTCAATTTGCTTGGTCTTAGGTCTTTGAAAATTTCCAAAAGAAGGTTTAAGGGAAAACTTAGAATGCTGACTCAATTTTAAAATGATGTTAAGATATGTTGGTGCCTGAGATTTAAGGAATATTTTAACTATTCAAGAAATATTTCTACCAAAATGAACCAATTTTATAGAATTCTAACAGATGAATCATGAGATGCTCAGACTCCCATGGAACTTGCTTAGTGCAATGATATTTGGTCATGTATTAAGGTTCAGCATAATGAATTAAGGTCCACGGGCATGTGACATCATGTACCATTTCTTGTTAGAGTTTATGATTAAACGTTTATAGGAACTAGTTGCTGAGGGTAGTATAAGGGCAAAGCTCACTATTTAAAAATTGCTTGTTTTCACCACACCTTTAGGGTTGACTGGATTCAATTTCTCATAGCAGAGACTTTGTGAATGTATGGTGAAGGTACATTTTCAGGTTTTGTGGCTTACTAATATGGTTTGCTTTGGATACTGCAATATATCTCATTTTGAAAGTATATTTCTCGGGTGTATTTTCTGGCTGGCCTTAGAATAAGTGATATTCATCAAAATACAGGTTTCTGAGGGTTTTCTATTTACTTTTATGACAGTATCTCAAATGAAAGCATCCTGATATTTTGAAACTCCACCAAAATCCCCTACTGGTTTATTACAGACGTTTCAGCTTGTTAGCTGAAAATCAGTTACAGAGAAGGGTGAGTGACATCCTCTGTCACTGGGCAGGACTCATTTTCTGCCAGTATCAGATGGATCCAGAATCGACCCCGTGGCGTATCTTCCTTCTCTGCCATCCAGAGCCACTGTCCCAGGCCCTAAGGTGCTGGGGAAGGCGCCTGGGTGACATGGCCTGCAAACCTCAGTGGCCCACTTCCAAGAGCATCATCCGAGTTCCCGACTCGGGAGCTTTGGTGCTTTCGCCTTGCCTGTCCTGCTGGTGAGGGTCGGACACAGCAAATGAGGTCTTTGTCATTCTTACCAGTACAGTCGGATAGGTAGTCGTAAACCCTAAGATAAAAAAGGTCCTGGAAGCAGTCCCTGGCACATAGTAGGCATTTGTCAAATGTTTTTTTCAACAATTCCTTATGCCTTCCTTCCAGGCTTTTTTGTACCTATTAAGATTCGTTTAGGGAAAAATAAAATTAGCATTCTCATTTCTATAAAGTGTACTTTGCTGTAAAGCAACAGTTTTTGTTCTGCCTAAGCTTTGCTGTTTGGGTCTATTTGTTTATGTTGTAATAGGAAGGATGCAATTTACTTTTTGAATGCCTAACATTATCACCACCTTTTATTTTATTTTTTTGTTGTTGCTATTACCTCACCTCTGCTTTTGACTGGAAAGAAATGAGCTATTCAGCCCTGTAGTTTTTGAAAGAATGCAAATGTGCTTATTCATGCTCCTTTAAACCTGTAACATATATGTTTGAAAACTGTATGCAGAAGTTGAGAGCCTTGGTGGTTTTCTTTTGTGCCTGAATCTAGGTAACCCTTCATCCATTTCACTGCATGACGTGCCAATTTGTTGATGTCGTGGCCAAACAGAGCCACTGTGGAACGTTAGTGTTCTGTGTATCTGTTCTTGCTTGGGCCCTTTAGGAGGATTCATTAATAAGATATTGAACTCAAAGGAAGAAGGTGGTGACTTTTTCCAGGTGACCAAATTAATGTTGTGCTTGGTCTCAACTTCCCTAATTGTTGTTTCTTTCTTATTTATAACCTCACCTCTCAATACCATGGTAAGAGATTCTAGGTGTTTCTTGACAGAAAAACCTTCTTTCCCTTTGTCCTGATATAAGAGTCCTGTTGGATTGAATTCCATGTTCATGAATGGTCCTGCTAAGAAGAAAGTATTTGCCAAGTTGTTCTGCTTTGCATCTCCAAATCTTTTTCCTCATTCTCATACGCAGGTCTTTTTTTTTCCCCCCACAAAGAGGGCAGATCAGAAGTTGGCAACAGCTCAATGCCAGGGAATAAAAAACATTTTAAAGGAGATGTGTGCCTTGGGTTTCACAATCTAATCTCTATGAAGGCTCTAAACCCTTTGGGTGGGCAGGGTACAGAGATGCACACTTAATTCTCTTCTACTTTTTGATGGAGCAAGGAGGGAAATTTGAGATGCAGGAGATCCAAGAGGAGTCTTCAAAAGTTCATCAGAGGTAATGGTTCCAGTAGAAGCCTAGTAGTTGGTTCCAGTAGAATCCTTCTTGGATTCTCATCCTCCTGCCCCGGGGCTGGTATGTTGATGGTTGAGCAATAGTATGACAAATTCTTAGTTTATTGGTTACAAGTTAAAGTTAATAAGTGGTCTTATTACTTGTCTTAATAGAACACTGCCCTTTGAGAGCTTAAAGAGTGGTAAGAAGAATGTGCTTTCCTTGTTTAAATCTACATTAGAAAAATTTGCTGGAGGATTTTATTGCTAAGGCTTCTTTCCACTATACTTTTCCACCTTTTTAGTGACAAACCAAACAAAGATAAGGGTTCATCTCACTCCATAAATACGTACTATATAGTTAGCCCTTATTTTTTTATTCTGGCTAGTTGTGAGAATATAGTGGTAGCCTAGTAATTTAGAAATGGGCCTTCTTGCGTGGCTGAAAAAAGGGAGATAGATGTAAGTCAGCTTTCTAGGAATTTAAATTTCATCTCGTAGCAATGAAGAGGACTCTTTAGAAACACCAAGCGCAGAATCATTATGCAGGGGTCCAATAAGAGGCACATAATATAGTGTGCCTAGCATGTGCTTGTAGCTTTTTGCTTTATTTAAAAATACATAACAAATTTGCATAATCTGATTTATAAATGCTCTGAAATTTCATGCCAGAAATGCCAGGCCCATCTTGCATGCAATTGAATTTTACATATATAAAATTTAGGAGGGCATTTTATTGAAATACCTTGGCATCCTTCTTACAATGAACTCAGAAGACTCAGAGGACAGTGGGAGGTGGAAGCCAAAGGCCCCTGCCGGGGAAGGTGGTTCCATCCTGCTCTGTGGGCTCCTTTGAGGAAACCTTGGGGGATTTGGGACCAGTGACTGTGGATGGTGGTGGACTATTTGAGGCTTAGGATTTTATTGTTTAAAGTCCACACATTTCAGTCCTTTTACCAAACTCTCTTTATGATTCCGAGACCTCACTTTGATCAAGAGGCAACATGGGGTGATTATAGCACTTTGACTCAACACTGAGGCTTATTTTTCCTTTTTCTAGGCCCTCACATCCTTCCATTGGACTTGCCCTTTCCTGGTTCCTAATAAGATTTAATCTAATGGGTCACGATTTGGTTCTTCCTCAGTAAAGCAAGAGTTCACCTCACATACTAACTCATTTTGTTTTGTTTTCTTTGACCTAATTCATTTATTGAATGAAGCAAGATATTATCAATAATATTGTGTGCATTTATGTATGTATGCATATATATGTGTATATATAAAATTTCAACAGTAAATCCAATGTGTAAATAATCAGAGAAAGGCAAGATGGCTTGCTTCCTAATGAAACTGTGGTCCTTCTTATCTAGACTGTTAAAATCACATCTTTGAAGTTTTTCTTCTCTTCATATGTCAAAACTACAGAAACTCAACCCAGAATTGCATTTCCCAGAGTTTAGGTTTTATTCACTACATGTAACAGTCTCACTTGTCTTATGAAAGTTTTAGTGGGTGGGAAAAACATTGTGTTTGATGACTGTATGCTTTGAAGGACAAAATGGATTAAGTCTCCTGCAAGATAACAGAGCTCTGCTCATTTTAGTCAACCTAAAATTCTGCCAGTGTCTGCTTGTCTTCTAATGAGATTTCAGGTCATGGCTGACCTTGCTTTAGTAGCATCTCTTTCTCTGAGTGACAGAACTACCCAGAAATTCCAGAATCCACATACAATTTGTTTGTGAACCCTTATGACCAGTAAAGTTTAGCTCCAGCTCTAATTACACAAACTCATTGTGTTCACAAATCCCTGGGGCTCAGTGGTAAAGTCAGCCATTGTTTAAGGCATAAGTTTGGGTTTAGATACAACTTAGCAAAGATTTTCCTTTAGATGAAGTACTGATCCCATTAAACATCTAATTTTTTCTCTTGGCTTTCTGTTTTACTCTCTTTTAGTGCCTTTAGCTTATAGTCTCCTTAATTTCTGTTAGTAATACCTTCTAATTTAAACATGCAAATGAAAATTCATTCTTTAAAATTTTGTAAAAAGTTGATTAAGCAATGGTGTGATAGAGGAGAAAAGTTGCCATTAGCAGTATCAGTGTGCCCACAACTTATGAAAATGAAACATAATTTTCAGTTGCAGTAGACTTTCCGCTGTAGTAACATAGTTTGTGTATTTTACACGCTCACAGGTTACCTCCTCACTGAGCTGAGTGGGTGGCCCAAGACAGGGAGGTGTCAGACAATGCCTACATATAAAAAAAGGGAGACAGTAATATCACGTGAAAATGATTAGCTATGGATTTAGGTTGTTTCGCTTCTATTAAATTCTTCACTTTCCACTCCTTTGTTTCTGCACTCACTTTAGCTGACTGTTAACTGAGTTACTCCCACGAAGGCTATCGTATCCAGGTTCCAAGAAAAACAGCAAGGAAGGGAAGAAGGAAAATAGTTCAGAATTACAAGAGGAAGATCCCAAGGAGGGAACTTAACCAGTTTCCCACTTGCCTCAGGCTAGAAGTTTCTTTCTTTCATTTTTGAACAATAGTCACACTTCCTGTCTTCCTCTCCTTCTTCAATCACACCCCACAGATATTTGTGCTCATAGATAACCCTAACTATAGAGTCTTCCTACCTTTTTTTTCTTTTTTTACAATAGCTCCAAAATGTCACCAGACCAAAGTTAATTTCTATAACTATTTACCACTCAATGGACTGTTAGATGGGCTTCCCAGGTGGGAACCCACCTGCCAGTTCAGGGGACTCAAAAGAAGCAGGTTAGATCCCTGGGTCAGAAAGATCCTCTGAAGGAGGGCACAGCAACACACTCCAGTATTCTTTCCTTGAGAATTCCATGGACAGAGGAGCCTGATGGGATATAGTCCATAGGGTCACAAAGAGTCGGGCACAACTCAAGCAACTGAGTGTGCACTCACACACGTGTGCTCACCTAGAATGGTGTTTCTAGCTGTTACATAGGTACCAGCCTATAAACACTCCCAAGGAAATATATTTCAACTGGAAGCTATATTGTGTAAAATTTAAGGATAAATGTTTGGTTTCAAAGATGGATAATCCAGATTCTATATGGTAGATTATTGGCTGGGGAAAAATAATAAAAAACAAAACCCTTCCAGGTTTCTAACTCTGGTGTTACTGCTTTGCGTGACCTTGTGAAAGCTCTCAGAGCTCTTCACCACCTGTTGAAAACAATTCAGTGGCTATTTACCAGCTTCATTTTGAAGAGTAGACCATTAAAGGAACTTTCATAGCACATTGGTAAAAATAATTTATTAGACTGTTAAGCAACGACATGCTAAAGTCTCTTGGGTGAATTTCTTAGCTATATATAACAAATATAACCACTAAGCATTTCATGGATGAGATCAACACTGTTTGAACCCAGGCCACATGTTTTCACATAAATTACATCCGTTAATGGCAATAGTAACTTTCAGAGGTGGGTCTTATTTGAACCCCTGTTGGCAGATGAGGAAAGTAAGGCCCACAGAAGGGAAAGAACTTGCACCGAGTCACATGTCTATTACTTAGGGAAGCTGACCCACTGAAAAACAGTTCCAGCCTCATTTGAAAACCCAATGTCTTTTGATTCACCATATTCTTCTGTGGCAGACGCCTGTCTGTGAACCTTCTAGAAAGTAGCTTAGTGATATCACCAGAGAAAATAAGCAGATTCCCTGTTAGTTAGCAAGCTGGGGAAGTACACGGAGTGCCCAGTGAATATCAAAGACCTTTCCCTGAGAAACCATTCCTGTTCCTGTTCAGACTATGACCTGTACTTCAGCCATGTCAGCAGATCTTTTTGTGTTTTCTCAGAATTTTACAAGGAATTTGAAGTGACCCTTGTTCCTGGGGCCACTCTTGTCCTATGGGATTTTTTTTCTGTGAGTTAGGGAAAGGTGCATCTCTGGGCAGGTATATTAGGAGAGATGCCCCACATCTCACATATTAGGCAGGTAAGTTAGAACTGCAGACTGTGGAGCCTGGTGAATGGACAGAGTTTCTGTGCAAAGCCAGAGGCAGTCCTTCCGTTGCCCACGGCACCACCCTGGCCCTCCTTTGACCTGAGTTATACCACTGCCTCAAAGGCAGATGTGCCAATCAGATGAGAGTACTTTGCTGCCAATAAAAATCATACAAGCTTTGGGTTTTGCTTCCATCGTTATTACTTTCTTCTAAGTATTCTAATTACAGGTCTTTAGGAAAAAAAATTTTTTTTGCACAGGTAAAAAATATGAACATTTTCTACAATCAGAGCTAATGCAAAACAGCCAAAGAAACATTTTAATCACAATATAGCTGTTGAAATGCCATTCTTAGTGAACTGGATTAGAATATGTAGATTAGAACATGCTGATCTATTTGCACATGGGGGATGCCCAGATAAATATGATAACAGTCCTGCCCTGAAAATATTCACAGACGAGTGAGGAGAACATCCACAGAAACAAATGATTGTGGAACGGTGGGGAGCACATTAATACAGGAATGTACAGAATGTTATGGGAGTTTAAAGGAAGAAACACCTTAACTGGCTGGTCTAAATACTTTTGAGGAGTCTAGAAATGAGGGACTAAAAGTATGTCTGATGGCTTCAAGAGTTAGTAGTTACTGGCAACACCTTGAAGAATAGTTTAAGTTGGGGAGAGTTCTAGTTCAGGAGGTTATAAAAGCACAGAAAACTAGTGCAGACTCCTTTCAAAATTTTGGACAAGAAAGATACAAACATGGAGAGAGAGAAGGGAAGAAGGGGAGGAAACCCAGCAGTTAGTGAAGATCACCAAATAATTTTAAGCATCAGGGAGTATACCCCAAAGGAAGTATCTAGAGATAGGACTTGAAGACTGCATGAAGGACATTCCTTCCCCCAAGATAGGAGGGAGGTGAAGAAGGATGGAGCCAATCTTGTAGAGATTAGGGAGTTAGAAGGGGAACACAAGATTTGGCCTCATGCCTTCTGTTTTCTTTGGGAGAGAGAGTTCAAAATCAGGATAAGATCTCAGAGGGAGGGCCATGAAAAGGGAGGCGAAAGAGCTGAGTCAAGTTACTGGACAGTTTCTGTGGGAATTGGAAAGGCTTCTGAAGGTGGAAGTGTCAGAGTGTCCAGTGAGTTGGAAAGAGTTGATGATGCTAAATGAATATGTGGAGTCAATGAAGGATATTTTACTCTGCTTTGAAAATTACTCACATAAAGTATTATGTTAAGAAAAGGGACAGCTATGTGACAGAAATGAAGCAATCCTTAATTACTAAATTAGAAACTGTTTTGTAATTAGCATTTCTCCTGTTGATTGTGTTTTGGGAATTCCAAAGAATGCAGAACTAACTTTATCATTGTTGTCTTTTTCTTGGTAGTGGTGGACGCTGTATTATGAACATGTTAACTAGACTGTAGTTCCAGTTTCATGGCCTGATTTAGAATTGTGAGATTTTCTGAGCTACCTGGAAATAACTCTGGGGTGACAAACAGAAGTTCTAAGATTTGCACCTTGAATTTTATCTTCAAATGAATAAGAATCACAGTGGGAAGAAAAGGCAAAACGATTCAACTTTGCTCACTTTTTACTAGGAGCCTACCTGTCTGTGGTTTATGTTGTAATGTCACACATCCGTATAGATGTAACCTGCTTTTACAAAGATTTCTTCAAAATCCTTCTGAAGTTGACTTGAAAGTGTCACCAGTCTCTGAGAAACTTACTGAAAGCAACAAAGCATCATATGACTTTAGCCAGAACCAGCATAGCCTAGTTTAAATACGTATACATTTAAATTCTCTTTTATGTTTCCATGATACCTGAAGTGGAGGGGGGTGACAAATATAAGGTAAATTAAGGGAACATTTTAAGTAATCTTATAATTTTTTTAGATCATAGTTATAAACCCGATCATGTACCAGGAGTTTGGGAGCTGTTATGAATTCCTTTTATGCCTTCTCATTACTAGAACTTTCTCCCAGTTTAGCAGAACTTCTTTAATATCCTTGGTTTCCAGTACTCACAGTTATTTTGTACAGGGCTTTTTTGTGGGTATTCTGCTTCAGCTCCAAAGCTCTAAATAAGGTCCTGAGCGGTCCCAGTCACTTATAAGGAAACTTCAGTATTCCCTCCCTTTTAGTTCATGTTTTTCTTAAATCTGAAGATGAGGGCATTGAACTGAATAATCACTGTGGTGCCATGAAAAAAAAAAAACCTACTGTTCTGAAGATTGCCTTATCAGTTTACTCATTTCTGGCTTGTCGAAGCATAACTGTTCTTCAGTTAAATGGAATACTGTGAAATAATGCATTGATCCATAAGCTACTCTAGGGCTGAAGTCTGATGTTTTCCTGAAAAAAAAAGAAAAAAAAAAAAAAGCCCCTCCTGCAGAAAATCCTTAGTCTGTCAGCCTTAGGTATTTGGCTTAATTCCTTCTACATGAAACTTTTAAATAGCAGCCTTGTTCATGGGTGAGATGGCAGCTTTATGTCTATTAATGCTGACATCACCAGTAATTGGCCACTCTGTGCAACATGAGGAACTGGCTCGACCAGGGATGGAACCCATGCCCTCTGTAGTGGAAGCACAGGGTCTTAGCTACTGGGCAACCAGGGAGGCCCAAATCACCAGTAATTGAGAAAATATGTCTTATGTACCATTTTCGTGTCCATTATATTCCCAACTCTTCCCTTGGTTGAAGTTCTCGAGCTTATCCTTGTTCTTCCAGCCTCCGTCTAGTCTAAGAAATGGCATGGAGATATTGAGTTTCTTTGTGTATGAGTGCTTACTTAGTGCATTTAAAACAAATTGGCATTGTGATGGAGCAGCTGTTGATGATTTAGAGAAGAAATTTTGGCAAGTTGATAGTGGGCAAATTGGTAAGACCCCAGGGTCACTAAGAGTAGTGGAAGAGACCTCTTACACATCATAAAGTATGGCATCCGAGTCTTGGGAATTGAGTTTTAAATGAAAAAACATTTGGAAAAATCACATTTTCTAGAAAATAATCCAGGCAAGTTTGCTGCTGCTGCTGCTAAGTCCCTTCAGTCATGTCCAACTCTCTGCGACCCCAAGTTTAGTTTTGAGAAAACTAAAATGTTCTGGTGGATCAGGATGTCACCATTTTAAAGACGGATCACATTTGGCCAGGCCTTCCTGCAGATCTTGCTTCCAGGACCTTTTCTGTGACCAGGCTAACCTGTGAGACCTCATGATAACAGATCACGTTCCCTTCTCTTCATGATAGTAGCCATCTGGACCACTTTGTTCTGCTTTGTATCCCGAGCTCTGGCACAGTGCTACCACCCACAGGTGAAAGTGAAAGTTGCTCACTCGTGTCCGACTCTTTGCAGCCCCATGCACTATACAGTCCATGGAGTTCTCCAGGCCAGAATACTGGAGTGGGTAGCTTTTCCCTTCTCCAGGGGATCTTCTTAATCCAGGGGTCGAACCCAGGTCTCCCATGTTGCAGGCGGATTCTTAACCAGCTGAACCACAAGGGAAGCCCAAGAATACTGGAGTGGGTAACCTATCCCTTCTCCAGCGGATCTTCCCAACCCAGGAATCAAACTGGGGTCTCCTGTGTTGCAGGCAGGTGGTACTCTATAAATTTTTCCTCAACTAATGAGTATATGCAAAGAAAAGGATGAATAACAAAAAATTATATAGTTGGGTATTATTTAATTAAGTAACCTTCTGCTTTATTCAAATGATGTTACTCTGCCATATTTTGAGATGAAGCGAGGGAACTTATGCTATTAAAATAATAAAGATAATAATAAATATAATAAATAACAAATATTTGAGATGTTAATGCCAGGTATAGACTAAATGTTTTATATACAGTGTCTCATTTAATCCTCCCCCAAATCCATGACAAGGGTGTGCTACTTACTTCCTAAGATTGTAACCTTGGGTAAATTATCTAACCTCTTTTTGTGTTTCAGTTCTCCTCCTTGTGAAGTAGATTTAATAAATAGTGCTCACTTCTTTGGGTGACCTGAAGATTAAATGAGAGCACTTGCCACCCAATAAGGAACCAGTGAATTCTGGCTTTTGTTATTGTGCAGATTAGGAGAGTAGGCTGTGAAAGGCTAACCAGGTTGCCTAAGGAAATCCACTTGTTTAGTGGCACGCCCCTTTTCACCTAGGTCTTCCCCTCAGTTCTTTATTGTTTGGAGGACTGGCTGCCTGCTTCTTATGTATCATATATTTGGAACCCTTCAGCATGTGCTAGAAAAACATCTTGGACTGAGTTTGAATTATGGGGAATAATGCATTTCTCCTCATCTCTCTAACCTCAATAAAAATCACCTACCCTTAGAAAACGTCTAGAAATTTCCATAAAAATTGTCATCTTGAACATAAATACTTCCCATGAACCTTGGTTTCTGATACTCAGGAGAGTTTAACCACGTCTGCAGAGGCAGCCATCCTGCTGAACTGTGTTTATCTACACAATTCAAATGCCGTTCTTCCAAATCAACTCCTTATCTAAGGTACTCATAATTTCTTTTTTTAATTTTTTTTGCTCTCAGTATTTTATTACTATTATTATTTTCATTTATTTTTTTTCGTTGGAGGCTATTTCTTTAAAAACCAGTAACCAGTTTATTCAATTTATGGACAGAAATCTTTCTTTCCTTGAAGGTGTCTATGTTTTCTCTTTCTGGGAAGACAATACTGGGTAAATTAATCTGTAGCTGGTCCATATCTTTATTTATATGTCCATTTCTTCACTAATAATATTTATATTATTTTAATTATTTTTTTGCAGTACATGACACATTTCTCAGACATAACCAAGCCTCCATGTATGGGTCTTCTCTCCTTTTTTCATACATCTTACACTCTCAAGCTAGCCTCCAAAATAGTCCTCTCCTGCAGGCCTCTTCTTTTGCCTGGAAAATGTATTGACTCTGTATTGTATACCATGAAGGCTTGCCAGGTGACACAGTGGTAAAGAATCTGCCTGCAAATGCAGGAGGTGCAAGAGATGCAGGTTTGATCCCTGAGTCTGGAAGATCCCCTGGAGTAGGAAATGGCAACTCACTCCCATATTCTTGCCTGGAAAATTCTATGGACAGAGGAACACAGGATCACAGAGAATTTGACACAGTTGAGCAGCTGAGCACATACATTGTACACCATACTGAGGAGGCCCTGCTCAACTGGGTTCTGCCTTTCTAGTCTAACGCATACAGATCAGCTTCTGTTAGTATTGACGTTACCTTCCTTCCTGTTCCGGCATACATATCCTTATATATATCCTTGCTTCTGCTTGTACACAGTTGCTCAGTTTTGTCCAACTCTTGGCGACCCCATGGACTGTAGCCCGCCAGGCTCTTCTGTCCATGGGGATTCTCCGGGCAAGAATACTGGAGTGGGTTGCCATGCATTCCTCCAGGGGATCCACCCAACCTGGGGATCAAATCCAGGTCTCCTACATTGCAGGCAGATTCTTTACTGTCTGAGCCACCAAGGAAGCCCTTAAATACATCCATCTTTAAGGGTATGTTGGAGAAGGAAACGACAACCCACTCCAGTATTCTTGCCTGGAGAATCCCATGGATGGAGGAACCTCATAGTCTACAGTCCGTGGGGTCACAAAGAGTCGGACACGACTGAGCAACTTCGCTTTCACTTTTAAGGGTATGTATACCCTTCAATACATCCATCTTTAATATTTTTCTTCTCAAATTATTAGGCATTTGTTAAGTATAGTGTGGTGGCTCAGACGGTAAAGAATCAGCCTGCAATGCAGCAGACCCAGGTTCGATCCCTAGGTTGGGAAGATCCGCTGGAGATGGGAATGGCTACCCACTCCAGTATTCTTGTCTGGGAAATCCTGTGGACTGAGGAGCCTTGTGGGCTACGGTACATAGGGTCGCAGAGTCAGACATGAGTGAGCGACTGAGCATGCGCATGAGTGCTGGGCACACAAAAGTTAGGAAGTAATTGTCATCTTTGAATATCTTACTTGAATATGTACTTAACTCTCCATGTGCAATTGTTTAGTTTTTTTTTAATCAGGAAATATATTTTATCAGACATATTTCCTATGGATTACTTTTAGATTCATAAGTTGCCTCTGATTTTGGCAAATATACAAAGTCATGTAATAATTATCCCTATGTCTTTTATGCTCCTTCAGTATTCCCTCTCCCAGTCCCAGTTCCCAGCAGCCATTGAGCAACCATTGATCTGATTTCTATTTGTGGTTTTGATTTTTACCAGATGTTACATAAATGAAATCTTACAGTTAAAAAAACTATATGTGTGTATATATATATCCATCTTTAATATAGAAGTTACAAACACATTTTTAAGTCACAGAACCTTCTCCCAAGCAAAAGCTTAGGCAGTGGCTTAATACATAAACTAGATCTGGCAGGTATTGGGGAGCTGCTTTATGTAAATACTGCACTTCTGAAGAAGGGCTGGGGGAGCTGGAGCCCAGCTAGTTATCAGCCCCCACGATGACCCCCTCCACTGCCTGCTCTAGCCCCCTTGGTGGGGTTCCATAGTATTTGAGGATACTGACTCTTGTACTCACGCTGGGCCATGTACTGGAATGCACTTCCACCTTCTTGCCTTTTCCCACAGCAAACTCCTGCTGATCCATCAGAACTTGGTGTGACCTTCCCTGACCTCAAGGTAGAATTAAGCCTTTATCCTGTTCTCCTAGAGCTCCTTATACTTCCTATAGCACAGTTTGTGTTGCATACAGTAAATTCTTTCCATGTGCAGAGAGACAGCTGACTTAGTCACTGACTCTGGATCCAAAGTGTCTGGTTCAAATCTGAACCCAAACTTTCTAGCTGTGTGACCCTGACAAGTTGTTTAACCTCCATGTACCTCGGTTTCCTCATTTGTAAAATGGAGTTGATAATAGCTTTTACTTGATAGGCTGTTGTGAGAATAGAATGTTGTAACTTATGTAAAGTGCTTTTAACAGGCCTGGTGCGCAGACGCTCTGCCATGGCTAGTTGTTACTGGAGCTGTTGTGCGTCCTCTTGGGTTGAGCTCCCTCAGAAGCAGACCCCAAGAGAAGGACTTGAATAATAATAGTTTCCTCCAGGAAACACTGAGGTGGGGGGCATATGATGGTGGTGGAAAAGTAAGACAGGAAGGGGGGAAAGGGCACACGGGGTCCACTAATGATCAGGTAACTGAAGTAGGCACCTGAGCCTGAGTCCTGCTGGGGACCTCTAGGAGATGATCTAGAACTTGCTTCAGAGTTACCCTGTTCAAGAGATGAGGACGCTGCAGGATCTATCCTCTGACTCCCATCTTCAATGGCTGATGGCTGCTCCTAGGAATAAATTCCTGGTATTCCAGTCTGACCTGCATGTAGGCAAAGCCTTAGGTAGAGCATTACACGTTACACATGCTTATACTAGGGTTGCATCAGCGTGTTACTGCTGAGGGGATGTGGACATAGCTCTGACAGCAATTGCTACAGAACTATGAACAGAATTCTCCAGGGCTTTCTTATGATTCTCTTTTATTTTCCCTGGCCAAGTACTAGGCATCCATAAATCTTTGTGGAATGAGGGAGTGATTGAATACATGGATTTCTTCTACTTGACCTTCAAAGCTGTTTGTAATTGTGTCTCACTCTGTCTTTAATTCTCATGATTTCAATTTCATGATTCCCTCTTCTTTAATTGTATCTGTCTTCTCACTGTACCCAGACACATCCATTTGATTTCCTTACATGGGATGCTCTGCCCTCTACTCTAACTTGGCCCTACTCATTCTTCAAGTTCCCCCCAGCCTCCAACATTTCCTTTCTTCCTTGAAACCTTCTTTAAACTCAGCTCACTTCTCTGAAGTCCCATTAACACAAAAAGACTACACAATCTAGTGTTGGATTATTTGCTGACTGGTGACGTTCTATAATCAATGCATGTTTCAAGGCTAAGCAAAAACATCCAGGTCTTAAGTACCTCTTGTCTATTTCACAAACTTGAGCACATCTTATGTAGCAAGAAGCAGGAGTGCCTGGAATTTGGAGTTAAGACAGCCATGATTATATCCTTGTGGTTTTAGTCATGAGCTGTATATGACCTTGGTTGTTGTTGTTTAGTTGCTAGATTGTGTCTGACTCTCTTGTGACATTATGGACTGCAGCCCACCAGGTTCCTCTGTCCACGCGATTTCCCAGGCAAGATTACTGGAGTGGTTGCCGTTTCCTCCTCCAAGGAATGTCCTTACCTAGGGGTTGAACCTGCATCTCCTGCATTGGCAGGAGGGTTCTGTACCACTGAGCTACCAGGGAAGCCCATGTGACCATGGGAAACTGTGTAATTTACTTACATCTCTTTTTCCTATCATCTGGAAAATGTAGCTAATGACCTTCTATCATATTGGTTAAAGATTAAGTGAGATATTTTATATAAAATGCTTAGCACAGTTCTTCTCAAGAAGTTGGTCTTTAATCTGTAGAATCTGACAGATTCTTCTGATTCTGCAGTAATAAATATCTTAGACTTTTCTCATTATGCTTCTTTAGTTTTTCATTTTGCAATCACTTTGATTTTTAGTTGTTCTAAAAAAATGTTCAGTGGCATTTTGAGACAAAGATTGATATTTGAAATGTTGAAAATTTTTAAATTTTATATGAAAAATAATTTCTCAGTTGAACCTTTGCAATAAATACGCTGTTTTTTCATATTCTATTTAAAGTATCAATCATATTTATTAGTTAAGGTGAATTGAAAACTTGAAAGTCCTTTGCATAGTAGAATGAAGTTCTGCTTTACCATGAAAGAACATCAAGGACTAATTTATATATTCATGATTTTTTGATCAGCGCATGCACTGAAAAATTAACTTCAACTTTAGCATTTTAAGTTTTAGTGCTGTAGTTCTTGGTGAAGATGATGAGGGTTAGAAAAGGTGTCTTTGGGGAAAATAATTTTAACATATATTAGAAATTCCTGTGAGAATTTGTGCAAAAGCCATTCAGCCCTCATCTTATCATCCCAGTAACAAAGACTATCAGAATTTAATAGTGAGGGAGGGATGGATGGGAAGAGGAGATGGCATGTGCATTTTGACTTAAGTATTTGAAGGATATGGCACCTGATCTCTTAAAAGGGACCTATTCTTTAAAGCCATATTAAACTGAGTTCAGATTCAACTCTGATAATGACTGGTTCATTCTGAGAAAATGGTCTGACTTTTCTGAGTGTCATTTTTCTCATTCAAAGAAGGAAAATGCAGTAGTACCGATATATTATTTATTTGTTGGTTTAAACCTTGCCTTGTTCTGGGAAGCATTTAACATGGCAGCAAAGATGTATAACATATAGGGGAGAATGGTGAGGGCAGACCAAAGGGAAATGAAGTATGATATTAATACTCACATGTTTGTGTAATGAGGTGAGGGAAATTATGTTACCTTCACAAATGGCACCAAAATCTTCTTGGGAAAGAGAAATGCTTTTGCTGGGAGAAATACTTTAAAGATGCCCTTAGGGTAAAGAAGAGAGTCATTGAAGATTTGGCTGTCCGTAGGTGCTCAGGTGCTCCAAGGGGGAATTAACTAGGATGGTGGAGAAGAGGAAGAGAGATTAGAAGAATGGAGAGGAAGAGAAGCCTGGCAAAGGCTGCAAACTGTGCACTCAGTTCATACACAGACCCCTCCCCACTGACAGAAAGGGGAAAAAAAAAAAAAGACCACCATTGTCTGTATGTCTGATTTCAAACCTCAGGAGGGCTTGAAGTTAGTAATTCTGGTAGTGTTGGTGGTATGCAAATCAAAAGGAGTAAGGAGTTGTATATTCACAGGAGAGGTCAATAAGCCCCACCCCAAGAAATGATCACATATCAAAGGGTTAGTTTGGGAACAACTCACTTTTGTCAGATCTCCAGAGAGAAAGAGAGCCTTCCAGCTTCCAGGAGTTTAACAGACCATGATATCCAAAGAGATATATTCAGAGAGAATATAAAATTCTTAACAAAGTTTCCTAGGAGCCGGTGTAAATCAGGAAACTTATGTACAAATCCCAGTGTCCATTAGATATAAACTCAGTGGTTCAGAGGAAGCACATCTATTTCTGATGGTAAGATCCAAAGGAAATTTGTCCTAAGTGTCTGGATAGAGAGGAATGAGATATATAAGAATCAGAACACCCTGATATACTTAGGATGTCCAGTGTATCTTAGTTCCCCTCCTGTCCCTTTCTTTGCCCACAAGTTTCTGTGAGGATTGAAGTATATTTGGAAGCTCTTTAGCAATCATAAATACTATTATTACTTTGACTTCCCCTGTGGCTCAGATGGTAAAGAATCTGCCTGTGATGCAGGAGACCTGGGTTCATATCCCTGTTTCTTAATAAGCCAAAGAGAGTTGTATACCAGATTTTATTAAAATTTCATTATATACTATTGAAAATATTGAAGTGTTCATAAAAGGATAATCTGAAAAAAAAATATGTTCTTTATGAAAAAAAATCTATGTCTTTCCAAATTACTGTCTTGGAATATGATATTTTCACACACTTTGAGGCCTCTCATAGGCCATCATAGCACCAAGGTTTTAGAATCCTGAGTCCTGCTCCATTTGTAATGGCAACAGTAGTGTAGGGTGATGTAGAGTTGTGTGATTCTTAAGGAGATCTGCATCTCAGAAGCAAATGTTCTTGAGTTTGTACATGCCTATTGTTGTGTAAGAGCGGATATTTAAGTCAAACTTCTGAATGAGGTTGCTCCCAATTGGATCTGTCAATTCATGTCAATTCACAAGATTGTTTTCCTGTGCTTGAAATGTTTCCAGTGCAAATTCATATGATTAGGAAAATTAGAACCTTGAAAATACCTATGAAATAACAAGCATCCTGGAAAGATGTAGACAAATGCCAAGGCTTCTGGAAATTGTGAAATTTTTTACATTTATGAGATCATGTCCAAAAGGTTGTTTTTCAAGAACGTGTGATATGACTGCCATTTATTTCCCCCCAGTACAGTTTCTTTAATAATTAGATTACTACATAAACCCAAAAAGAACAGAATTCTAGAGTATAAGATATAAAAGCTCCATAGATTTTCCCACTTTTTATCATTTCTTCATATTTTCCCACCTAGGTGAATTGGCTATTAAATATTGAAACTAAGATTTTGATTCTAATGCTAGAATAGTGTTTGAATTAGCCATGAGTAAAAGATCTTTGATTGACAGGTGAGTCCATTTGTATCAAGCATCTTTACCTTAAGAAAAATCTACTCCTTTGAAAGCAATAACACATCAAAAGCATTTTGAAGATTATGGTCATTTCCCCCCTTCCTCTGCTTAGAATCTATTTTTATTCAGCCTCATCACAGGCGTCTCCTTTGGGTAATCTGAGTTGCATGATTTCCTCACTCCTTCTGTATCCTTAGTGTCTTCAGAGCTTCAATCAAGACAGGCGAAAGATAAAAGAAAATAAAAAGGTTTTATTTCCAGGGAAATGGCTTTTCAGGACCTGATTCTTCACGCCCATTCATCGCTGCTAAGTGCTCCGAAACTGCTGAGTGCAGTGTTCAGGAAGCAGCTAGTACATCAGTCTTAGGTCTATTGTTCTTAAACTGAGGTCCCTGGTGCCTTTCACACTGTATTTTGTGCATTAACAAAATGATGTATATAGGACTCTTTATTTCTAGTGTGGGAAAAAAAATCCGCTTCATTCCTATGTTACCTTAAAAAAAAAAATCTCAAAATACTTCAGGGAGAAGCAAATTGTTGTTTCATATATGCTTTAGTGCATAAGAAGAGTGCACATGTGTACCTGTTTCTTGGACGTTTGGGTAAATTAGTTTGTAAAAAAAAAAAAAAAACACAGCATCATTTCTCTTGTAAGGAACTAAAATTTAGGTATTTTTACAGCTTTTTCCTTTGCTAATTTATTCAAATGTAGTCTAGACTAATCTATTATTTTGTTAACATGTCTACTTGATTCATATGTTTTTCCTCTCCTCTGATTCTGATCTACAAATCCTACAGCCATTAATTGTATTATTTAATCTATGTCCACTATAAATGAATTCCTTAAGACTAATGTTATTCATCTTTCTTGATTAAAGATACCAATAATATCACTAAGTAGCTTCTTTCAGATAGGAATTTGGCTGGCATTTGTTACCTTTTTTTTTTTCTCCTCTTGGAGATTTGTCATTTTTTGGCATATTTATAACTGTTGTGTATTCCTGAAAGCATTAATGTTTAAAATATCTGTATCTTGGTCACTAGAATTTATAGAGCTGAATCAGATGGATCTATGACAGGAGTTTTAAGTGCATTTCAAGGAAATCTATCACCTTTTAATTCAACACAGTTTTCACAGCTTAAAAATGAAATTTTATATATAATTTTACATATTTTCTATGTAATGAGAAAAATATATTATTTGGCACCTGAATTTTATTTTTTTATTTTTCATTTATTTTTATTAGTTGGAGGCTAATTACTTTACAATATTGTAGTGGTTTTTGCCATACATTGACATGAATCAGCCATGGATTTACATGTGTTCCCCATCCCGATCCCCCCTCCCGCCTCCCTCCCCATCCCATCCCTCTGGGTCTTCCCAGTGTACCAGCCCTGAGCGCTTGTCTCATGCATCCAACCTGGGCTGGTGATCTGTTTCACCCTTGATAGTATACTTGTTTCAATGCTGTTCTCTCAGAACATCCCACCCTCGCCTTCTCCTATAGAGTCCAAAAGTCTGTTCTATACATCTGTGTCTCTTTTTCTGTTTTGCATATTGGGTTATCGTTACCATCTTTTTAAATTCCATATATATGCGTTAGTATACTGTATTGGTGTCTAGCTTTCTGACTTACTTCACTCTGTATAATGGGCTCCAGTTTCGTCCATCTCATTAGAACTGATTCAAATGAATTATTTTTAATGGCTGAGTAATATTCCATACTGTATACGTACCATAGCTTCCTTATCCATTCGTCTGCTGATGGGCATCTAGGTTGCTTCCATGTCCTGGCAATTATAAACAGTGGCACCTGAATTTTAAAGTGTTCTTGAAGTATTCGTTGATTAATTCTGTATGACATCAGTATTTATTAGCCAGGCAGTGATATTTCTCATGGAGATACATTTAATTTAAGATGCCAGAAAATGCCAGAAAATATGGAGATTAAAGAGTACTCTCTTTTATGTTCAGTCTTGGTTTTATGTCTGTGTAGCAAGAACAAACAAAGGAGGTGTGTGTGTGTGTGTTTTATGGTTTTGTTTTTGACTTTTTTATTTTTAGAATAGGGAAAAGATGGATGGTGTGCCATCTGAGAGAACCTCTAGCTGTGCCATCACAGTAGGGCTATGATACGTGAATACTCAGAGCCTCTAGGAGGCCAAGTGTGATATTCATGGACAAATAATGTGCTAACCTCATTCACAGTAATCACAGATAATGTAGTATTTGTATCCACCATCCTGTTTTGAAGGCAAAATATGGAACCTATTTTGGAGATTTCACATAACAATGTGGGTTACATGAATAGAACTAGAATGACCCAAAATGAAGAGGTAATGAGTGCACTCCACCCTGCGTCATTCAGACCTCAGCTGGGGTAATGTGCTCACTTCTGGGCTGCAGACATCCAGGAGAGGACTTGAAGGAGAGTGGCAAGGATGGAAGCAAACGTACCTCGTCATATATAAAGCAGTTGAAGAACTGCAGTTGTTTAAGAGAAGAAAGAAAATGATGCAGTCGTAATTGAAGTACAGGTGCTTAGATGATACTCCTTCTTTGTACCTGCAAACCTGAAAGGTAGCTAGTAAGAGAGATTTAACCCCAGAATGCATATGGATGTTCTCATAGTCAGAAGAAGCATTTCATGTGATATAGTCTGGTCCAGATGAGGAATTGTTAGTTTCTCCTTCATGTCTGACTCTTTGCAACCCCATGGACTGTAGCCTGCCAGGCTCCTTTGTCCATGGAATTTTCCAGGCAAGAATACTGGAGTGGGTAGCCATTCCCTTTTCCGGGGGATCTTCCCCACCCAGGAATTGAACTCAGGTCTCCTTCATTGCTGGCAGATTCTTTATTGTCTGAGCCACCAGGGAAGCCCAGATGGGGAAGTAGGGATGGACAAATAAACATTGTTTGCTAGGATCAAAAATTGTAAGCAAGTGATAACATCTTACCAGTTTGCTGAAATTCACCTTTTTTCTGGTTGGTTAAAAAGTTGTCTTTCTTCCCTAGTTTGCCTTGTGGTTTTTTTTTTTATTTTTATATCTTAGAACACCAAACCACTCTTGACACTTTTCTCTATTTTTTTGAAAGATATATCCATATAGATAATACAAATCCCTGTTTTAGTATATTATAGTAAACTTTTCTTTAAATAAGCTTAGCAATTCCCTAACAATCTAACCTAGCTTTAATTGATGGTGTATAATATGATCTAATTTTCTAAAGGAGTATAAAGAAAGAAATTAGTCACAGAGCTTAATAAATGAAGGATGCTATGTCCTTTTGTTTAACATAATTAACTGTTTGACTATATCAGTAAGAAAAGGATTTACTATTTAATCTTACCAATTAAAATTAAATTTATAGACTTGTAGGGTTTCTTTAAAGTCAACATTTTATTTTAAAACAGTTTTGGACTTAGGGAAAATTTGCAAAGATAGTATATATATCCTAGATACTTGCCTCTGTTGTCCCCCACTTTCCTCTATTATTAACATCATATATGAGTATGACATTCTTGTTATAATTAATGGACCAATACTAAAAGAGTACTGTTAACTAAAGCCCATGCTTTATTTATATTTCCTTAGCTTTACTAATACTCTTTTTTCTATTCTAGGGTCTCATTCAGAATAGCACGTTACATTTAGTTGTGATATTTTGTTAGATTCCTCTTGGCTGAGTCAGTTTCTCAGATTTTCTTTGTTTTGATGAACTTGACAGTTTGAAGGAGTATTGGTCAGGTATTTTGTTGAATTTTCCTCAACTGGGATTTTCTGATGTTTTTCTCCTGTTTTGAGGAAGAACACCACAGAGGGTAAAGTGCCGTTTTCATTATACTATCAGAATGACTTATTGTTATTCATATTAACCTTGATCACCTGGCTGAGGTGGTTTTGTTGTGTTTTTTCACTGTAAACATGTGTTGTTTTTTTAATTTTTTTACTGTGTTCTCATTTTCTTACCTTATTTGCATACTGTTATCTTTGAAAGGAAGTCACTATGTACAGCTCACGCTTACGGAGGAAGGAATTAAGCTCAATGCCCTTGTAGATACAGTATCTCCATCAAGTATTTGGAATTCTTCTCCACAGGAGTATCTGTTCTCTTCCATTTATTTAATCGTTTATCTAGTCATTTGTGTACATCAGTATGGGCTCATGAATATTATTTTCTATTTCAGGTTATAATTTAATACTGTGTGTGGCTCAAATTGTTCCAGCTGTGGCCATTGGGAGTTCTTTCAATTGGTTCTAGTTACTCTTTGACATGTTCCAACACTGGAACATTTTTGTGAGATTTTTGTTTACTTGGCATTTAATTACTGTCTGGCATTAAAAGATGATCTGGGCTTATCTTCGACATTTTCTTCCCCAGTCATAGATTCAACCATTTTTCCAAGGTTCCCTGGTTTCTTTCACTGGAGAATGGCATTTAAAACCAAGATTTGGGTGTTAAGTATTCTCACTGCTGGGACTTGACTGGTATCTCAGTGATATAGAGTCTGCCTGCCAGTGCAGGAGACCCAGGTTCAATCTTGGGGTTGGGAAGATTGCCTGGAGAAGGAAATGGCAACCCACTCCAATATTCTTGCCTGGAAATCCCATGGACAGAGGAGCCTGGCAGGCTATAGCCCGTGGGATCACAGAGTCAGACATGACTTAGAGGCTAAATGACAGCTCAGAAATCCTCACTGCTGTTGGCGGTCGTTGCTTCTCAGTCCTCTTGGCTGACAGAGCAAGCAAATACATGTGTGTATACTGACCTGTGTAACTATCTATATATACGGTTAGAGAGATGGGCAAATAAAAAAGCATGATTTTACACTGGGTTACCACATAGATCTTTCTAGCCTACTCCCCTTGCTTCCATGTAACCTTCCATTCAACTATAAGAAACCTCACTCCCAAAGTGTACCGTTGTTCCATTCCAGTGGAGTCGTTCCAGTTATTCTAGCTGAAGTTGAAATACATAAATAAAAGTTGCATTTTTCTCAAAGCCTTAGAAGAATTCAGTAGTACTTTTTTTTCTAAAATAAATCTTTTTACCCTGAAAACTCATGACTTTAAAATAGTATCCGGGTTCCAGACATTTTTCTGTATGTAAACATTGTCAACTTTTTGTTGTTCACAGTAATTTGGGTTATAGATCATGTCAATTCTCAGATATTTCCACAATTTAAATTTATCTGTTACTTTAACCTTTCTTTCTAACAAGCATTCTCCCCACATGATAACTATATCTGGAATAAGAAAAGTAACTAATTTGAACTTTACCTTGTTTGTGTATATATCTCTGCACTTCCTGGGGAGATGCCCGAGGCTGGCATATTGGCCATCTCTTGCAGGTAACTCAAGGAGAGAAGTAACTTGCAGGCCCTATCATTAGCATTTGAACACTGGCCACCTCTGATTTACTGAGAGGCCTTGTAATCACAAAGGAAAATAGGGATTTGGCTTTAGACATTAAATCGAGTCTTTTTGAGTGGCTAGATGATTAGAAACACACTCAGGAATGGATTTTCAATAATAAGCCATACTTTCAATGAACGTCCTAAGGAAAATAACGTTAAGATCTTGCATAGAATACTTAATGTGCTTCCAATTCACATTTAATTTCGTGTTAGGTTGAACGCTAATATAGAAAAACTACAATGTAAAAATTATGGAACTCAAGAACACTTGCTTCCCCTTGGGCTCTAACAGAAGTATATTCCCCAGCAGTGCTTTTGTTTGTAGTCTAAGATTTTAAGAAACTAAAAAAATATATAGCTAGATAAAATTTTAAATAGCCATATTTTCCCACTCAGTCCAGAAAGGAAGAAATGCAAAGTGGACATAGTACTTAGGATAGGAAAATGGTCAACAGGTTAAGTTGATTTTGACCCCTGTTTTCAGCTTTGGCTCCCTCAACCTCTTCCTGCACCCTGACATCTCCCCATGCCCCCACACGCTTACTTCTGCTCACCATTTATTTACAAACATTGAGGGTAAGATGGTGAGCAAAATCAGACACAGCTGCAATGTGGATCACGTTCATGATCAAGTGGGGCACAGAAGTATTCATCAGATTATCCCACCCACAACCATGAATCCATACCTGGGGCAGATGCTATGGAAAAGAAGCACACAGAATTCGATGGATCTATGAGGAGGCAGTTGACCTAATCCAGAGATCAGGAATGGCTTCCCTGAGGAAGAGTTATTTACAGCTGTGATTTGAAAGATCACTAGGAATAAATCAGGAGAAGAGAGACAAGAAAAGGAACTTCTGTGGTTAATGAACAAGTGATGGGTGATGAATAAGAACCAGGTAGGAGGTCGACCCAGACAAGGGGACAAGGCTAATCAGTGGGCAGGGACCAGACCAGCCAGGCCTGGTCAGGCCATGCTCAAGATGCTTCTGGTATCCTGAAAGTAGTGAGCAGCTTGCATTTCAACATCAAGAATATACTTCTCATCTGTGTTCCTTTGAAAGTCAAAATGTGGCCTGTGTTTCAAAGAAACAAACCCAAATGCCACCCATCCAAGCCTGTAACACTTCCATTTCTCGAGGTGTTAGAAGAGATCATTCTGGTTGAGAGTGGTATCATTGTTTAATCCACACGTACATAGCCCTGTGTTTGTATTTATATATAAAAATCTAATGTTTTCATTTCATGAGTGACATTAGAAAAGCACTACCTTGGCAACCCACTCCAGTATTCTTGCCTGGAAAATCCCTTGGATGGAGGAACCTGGTAGGCTACAGTCCATGGGGTCGCAAAGAGTCAGACACGACTGAGCAACTTCACTTCACCTTCCTCTTCGAGTCTTTAAGTTTCGTGTTTCATCCCCTTCTCTCTCTTCATTACCTCCTGCTGTCTTGGCTGTCTCCTCAATATTCATGCATTCCCCTCAAGTACCCAACTATAAGATGAGGGGCAGGATCCCAGAGCGCAGAGAAGGACCACGAGACAGGATAAGAGAGAGAAAACCATTAGAGGGGGGACAGTGTACTCAGGTGCTTTGGAGCTGAATTCTGAGCTGCTTACCTTCCCAGTCACTTTGCCATCTTTACCTGAAGCTAAGGAGAGTCTGGTGCTTCACTTTTCCTCATCTGGCTTATGCCATGGCCCATGCATTTGGACATCCATGGTCCATGCAAAGGAGGTTCATGCATCCTCTTGTCACGTAATGATACTGAAACCATTTTTCTTCTGTGTTCCATGCAGTAACTTTCTAAATACAGGCCTCAGTCTCACCACCCACCTGCCTCTCCTCTCACAGGACCTCTCTAAAGGGTTGAGCTCTCCCATCCTTCTCTTACACATTCTTCCGTGGGTCTCCAGAGTCTTTAGGATGTGATTTCTCAACTGTGCATGCCCTTGTGAGCCTTTGGCCACTATTCCTTCTTATCAGAATGCCCCCCTACCTCGTCTTCTTGGTGAGGCTTGCCCTTCCTTTGAGGCTCATCTGAAAGCTTGCTCCTTCTTAGAAGTCTTTCCCACCCCTACCCCTGTGTTGCATCCACATTTCTGTGCTTTCCCTGCAGCCTGTGCATTGCTTTTTTATTTTTAATACCATCTCTCAAAGAAAATTGGGCCTGCCCTTTTCTTGTCTCTCTCCCTCATAAGAATGAATTTCCTGGGGGATCCTGTCATTTCTACCTTATTCATCGTATATCCTACTCACACCCAGCATAGGACATGGCACCTACTTGGTATCTGACAAATGCTTCTTTGATAAATGAATCAGTCCCTATTTTTTGTCCTTCTGATCAATCCTCCCAAGTTCTCCTTGCTCATTTGGGTAAGTAGAGCTCTAACTGGCAAGTATGTTCCTGGTCAGTGAGTTTCTCCACAAATAGAATGAGTGTTTTTTATTCAGGTGTCTCTCTTCTCCTACATTCATGGGTTTACACGAAGTGTGTAATATGTATTGGTTAGAATGACCGCAGGGAAACTCTTCATAACTTTGAAACCTCCTAGTGACCATTGGAGGGAACCTCTCACTTCTAAGCTCAAATTGGACACTTAACCCTCTGGTCTGCTTGAATTGAACAGCCGGAAATTGTATTTCTGGCTTTTACAGATTCATTTCATGTTCTTTGCCTCTCGTCTGAAATCCTTTTTCCAGCCCCTCCTAACTGGATAATAAAAATAGTCAGTGTTTACCTTGTGGGTGCCAGGCATTATGCCAAGAACTGTATATAACAATTTTGTTTTATCTTCATGAACATCCTTTAAAATAATTTTTACTATCCTTGTAAATAGGGAAACTAAAGTGCAAAGAACTGGTGACTTACCCAAGCTCACCAGCTTGTAAGTGGCAGAACTGGGATTTGAACCTAGGCCTCTCTGAGCACAGACCTGGCATGTACTGTCTTTGCATGTTATGATCTCCCTACATAGTCACATCCAGCTCAAGAATCTGCTTCTCAAGTTTCTGTTGTTGTTCTCTTATTCTTCTTTTCCTGTTTTTCCTGTGGACCTATTCCAACAACTGTGTATTTCTTGGCACTTGCCATCTATCATTTTCTGTATCCTCCTGGTCATGATCTTTTCATACATATAACATGTCTCCTCTTAGAAGCAAAGAAAGGGAATTTTTTGCATTGTAATTTCCTTTCTAAGAGACCATGAAACTCGGGGTGAAGAGTGTGGGTTCTGGAAGGGACAGGCTTCCTTGGTTTATATTCTGGCTCTCCTCTGTACCAGCTCCATCAACTTGGGCAAGTTCTTCCACTTTTCTCTGTCTCCGTTTCTGCGTTTGTACAATGAGGCAAGCTGTGATTTTTACCTCCAAGAGCAGTTGTGGCGATGGCCCAGGGTAATGCCCCCAAAGCGCTTACAGCCACATCTGGAACATAATGGCTACTTGGTGACTGTCACTTACCTTGATTCCCTCACAGCCTGTAGGGGTCCTTTGCACCCAGATGACATCCCCCCATCTCAGTTGACTGACTGGTATAGGATGTCTTCTAGCTGGCTGCTTGGCTGCAGGGGACTGCGTTTTTGTTTTAGAGTTGTTAACTACTGTGGGCTTTGGTGTGCTTCTCTTTCTATCAAGGAGTCCTGCTGCTCCAATCCCGAGGAAATGACATGTTGAGAAAGCCTTTTCTGCTCAGATTTCTCAGACTCCAGGATTCCTCAGGGGTGGCTGCTAAGGGCTTCATGTGGCAACCCCTCTCTCCTGTCCTCAGGCCAGCACAATCATTAACTCAGCAGTAGAGCCAAAGCCTGTTGTCACCTGTCCCCCTTCCTCCTTTGGCCTTGCCAGAGGGGCCAGGCCTGTTGGGAGCCCTCTGGTAACACAATTGGAACTCAGCAAACTGACAGCTCCTTTCTCCAAACTGGACAACAGAATCACGTACACTTTAATATTTATTAATAGTTAATGATTATTGAAAAATGAGAGCCTCCCAGTTAATCACCATCTCTGATTTAAAAAAATGATGAAGCCACGTGTAAAATATCTCACAATAACATGCTTTTTTATCCTAAAGATTCAGGCCTACAAAGATCCATTTACCATGCAAAAGAGTGAGAAGCAGGTTTTCTCTCTCTTTCTAGTTCACAGAAAATAGAAAATAATTGGTCACCAGCATCAACCTCTTGTTAAAATTTGCTTTGGTTAGAGTAATAGTGTTTTTCTAAAATACAAGTAAAAAATGAACTCTAAGGTTTTTCTTAAAGGACTCAAACCTAAGTAAATATGAATATATTTTATATAAATTATAACCTCTTGTTAAAAATTTGCTTTGGTTAAAGTAATATTGTTTTTCTAAAATATAATTAAAAATAAACTCTAAGGTTTTATCTTAAAGGACTCAAACCTAAATAAATATGAGTATATTTTATTTCAGAGTGTACCATTTGACATAACTATGAATGGCAGAGAGAGAAAAACATATTTTTTTATATATAAAAGTAAAGCTTTTATTCTAATGATTTCCATCCCAGAGGTTTATTTGGAAATGAATTTTCATCCATAACATCTTCATTTGTATTCTGATTTTCATGCAATTTGAGAGTTAGGTTCCTTACCCAAGGGATCATCCTGACCAAATCTCAGTGGATCAGCTGAAGCATTCTGATTTTACAGGCAAATTTATATCTTGTCATTTCAGGAAATGTTTCCTTCACTACCATCTTCTAAAAGATATCTAATTTGCATAATACATGGGCATGGTATAGTCCTCTCCTGTGGCTTAAGTCATGTAAAATTTTAGATGAGATAAATTATCTGATTTTCTAAGCATTAGAATAAGCAGTTTCCCTTTTGATACTAATTTTAAATTCCTACTGGTACAGAAGATTTAAAAGCTTGTCCAAAGAAGGGTCTATCAATGAATCCTTTGATTTTTTTCAGGAGATATTTAGATGCATCTATAGGAAAGAAGACTTCTGGCTTCCTTTGAATTCTCCACCATTTCTTAATAATTGTTGACATATTAAATAGAGGCAAATTGGTGCTGGGAAGCATGCAGTAAGCAAGCAGCAATCAAAAAATGCAAAGAATAAAATGCATATGTACGGGGACCATATTGACTTTTCAGAGTTAACCTATTCTTTTAAAATATTATAATACTGATACTGTTTTACTAATGTACTGCTTCTTTCTAAAAGTTATTAAAGTAAGTACACACTTATTTCTTTGTATGCTGCATTTTTCAAATTTCCAAAACCAAAAATTATAAGTAGATAAATAAACAAAAGCTCTGTTAGTTGCCATTTAAAATCATAAAGGAGTGATTTGATTGAGCAATACAGAAAACTTACTTTGGACAGGTGAGCAGTTCTAAAAAGGACCATACGTGTTTTCATTGAATAAATTACAAATCAGGGCTAAAAGCTTGTTAATTATAAGATCATCCCCCTTACTTGGGTAGGTGTATTAGTCATGGTATTGTTATTGTTGTTGTATAGTTGTTCATTCATGTCTGACTCTTTGCAACCCCATGGACTGTAGCCCATCAGGGTCCTCTGTCCATGGAATTTCCAGGCAAGAATACTGGGGTGGGTTGCCATTTCTTTCTCTCGGGGATCTTCCTGACTCAGGGATCAAAGCCATGTCTCCTTGATTGGCAGAGGGATTTTTTACCACTGAACTAGCAGGGAAGCCCATTAGTCAGAGTAGGTGAAGTTATACTGCGGTAACAGACAATCCCACTGTGAATCCAGGTGACTCTTCAGGCCACCAGTCGCCACGTGATCACTTAGAGCAACACCTCAATTTCAACCACAGACAGCTACCCTCCCCACACCAGAAGAAAGAGTTGGAGATCCAAACAATAGCAATTAATTGCTTCCATCCACATAAAAAGGAATCCTATTTAAATTTGCAAAGTGATACACCTTTGTTCATTTCAAGGAGACAGAGATGCACAATTCCCCTAGGGGGTCAGAAGGAGAAGAAAACTGAAAATTGCTGAGAAGATGAAAAAGTTTGCCTTAGTCTGTAAATGGGGATCACAGTGTTATCTTACACTGTCACGTTTTGCAAAGTCATTTGCTGCTTAGATTTTTTAGTTACTTCCCAGAGCCCTGAAGATAAAACAGAAAGCCCTTTCACTGGGCCTTTTAGCTATCAGCAACCCAGCATCTACCTCTCTCACCACGTCCTGTCTGTTTGCCTTGTCCTATAGGACTCTCCTTCTAGGAACAATAAACATATTGTTCTCTGTTTCCTCCCTATTTTCCTAACTTTGCACAGTCCGCTTCACCTGCTGGGATCACCCTTCTCTAACTAGTCTTACCAGCCATCTCCTTTGGCAATTTTTCTTCCACAACACCACCTACATCCTCCAGGTCTCAGGCCTCAAGTTTGGATTACTGCTTTGGCTCTTTCTCTGACTTTCATCAGCATCATGTGCAAACTTTAACATAAAAATTACGAGTGGCTTATAATAAGCTGTTTGCCTGTCTCTCCTCCCTATTAAAGACTAGAAGTAGTAGAAAACTCTTGAGAACTATGTCCCACTGATTTTGATATCACAAAACAAGCATCTAACTCAGAATAGGGGTCAAATAGCTACTTATTCAATGAACAAATGAATGAATAGGTTTTATCGACCTTACTCTAGCTGATTATTTGTATTCTTCAGGGCAGTAGGTTTTTCTTACATCTTTGTACAGAATCTAAAATGGGCATTTTATAAAGTAACTCACAAAAATATTTAAGTGAACTGAATTTACCTCTTTTATCTTGAGTTCTGTCACTAGGAATTACTTTCTGATCACTATTACATTTAGACTTTATACACTAGACTATGTTTAAAAACATGGAGCCATCGATCAACCACATCTGGGACTCATTTTCATGGATTTATTAAACTCTATATCTAATTGGGATATCCACTGCTAAGGTATCATGTCTTAAACCAAATATTTGAGAAACATTGTCTGCCAAACAAGGCTACCCTTGTGCTTTGGAAACTCTTTCAAATAACATGTCATCCCTTTAACCTTTAATCTGTTAAAGACTTATAGTTGCAGCCATTCATTGTGCTATATGTCAAGAAATTGTTATCTGGAAAGGGTGGTGTGTTTTTTTATGTGTTTGTAAATTTTCCCCATGTGCTTTGGATAGACAAATGGAAATTGTGGCAACCTACTTAGTCCTTGAAGAATGTGTTGATCCATGAGGACATGATTCCATATAATAAGAACAAACAGACAGAAACTCTTTTGAAAAGTGCTGTACGCACCTTTTCAAGATATCTGTTATAACCCTACGTAAAGTTTACATTTTTTAACTTTCCTAATCCGAAAGTCTTTAAAGCATATTTTAACAATATATTCAGTATTGTAGGCATATGTTCATGAGCTCTCATGTATAAATGACCTTTGACATTACAGCTGAACTTTGAGAATGATTTTGTAAAATGTTTTTATACCAGGAAGTTTCTTGTAGAGCAATCAGAGTCAGTTACAGTCCTATCTACAATTTACGTCCAACAGGGCCATTGGAGGCCTCAGTGCTTTGAAGTTAATAGCATGAAACGTCTCCAGAATAAACATTTACATTTTTTTCTATTAATTTCCTTAAACAAAGTTCATGTACTAAATGAAGACATCTCTTTTAACAACTTGATAATAAATCACACATATCATATTACGTGGCTCATATGAAGTAAGAACTACATTATTTAAAATTTTTCTTTTTATTTTAGAACTCTAATAATAAACAGCATAATGGGCATATATATTCAGAATATTTTCTCGTTGAATATTTTTGCTTAAAAGATGTGAAACCATTAAATATTCTCATAAGATGAAGGGTGACTTGTACCATGTTAGGAGTTTTACATATATTATTGTTAGTATTTATTAACATTTAGTGCCTTTCAGTGAAGGAAGTAGCTGATGTTAAGCCTCATGACCCAGAGGACAGCGCTGTGATCCTATTTGAATATGGGCATTTGGGGCTCACATTCTTTTTGTTTCCCTCTGTTGCCATCAGTCAAGGCTACACTAAGTATTTTTTTTAAGGGTGACTAGCTTGCAATTCTTAGGGTCACACCCCTTCTACACCACTCATTGATTTTCTCCACTTAATTAGTGTGGCTCAGACCTATGGAGAATGCATGTGTTCTGTGTATTGCTTCTGAGATTTGGGGTAGTACACGTGTTGTGTTCATGATGTCTTTGCCTGTAGTATGACATAAGCTGTGGCATGAATCGTAAGCACAGTGGATATTAGTACATGGTCCCGAGTTCTCCTGAGCTCACTCAGTACCCTGCAGCTCCCCCAGCAGAGATGCTCATGCTCAGTTGCTCAGTCGTATCCAACTCTTTGTGACCTCATGGACTGTAGCTCCCCAGGCTCCTCTTTTCTAACCTCAGTTCAGTTCAGTTCAGTTCAGTCGCTCAGTCATGTCCGACTCTTTGCGGCCCCATGAATCGCAGCACGCCAGGCCTCCCTGTCCATCACCAACTCCCGGAGTTTACTCAAACTTATGTCCATTGAGTCGGTGATGCCATCCAGCCATCTCATCTCATCCTCTGTCGTCCCCTTCTCCTCCTGCCCCCAATCCCTCCCAGCCCTGTTGGTACTTTAAATAAAAATCTTTTATTTTATATGGGAGTATAGCTGATTAAAAATATTGTGAGTTTCAGGTGGACAGCAAAGGGACTCAGTCATACTTATACATGTATTCATTCTCCCAAACTCCCCTCCCATCCAGCCTGCCACGTGACATTGAGCAGAGTTCCGTGTGCTATACAGTAGGAACCCTGATGATTATCCATTTTAAATATAGCAGTGTGATCCCAAACCCCCTAATTATCTATTCCCCCCATCCTACCCTCTGGCAACCATAAGTTCATTCTCTATGTCAATGAGTTGGCTTCTGTTTTGTAAATAAGTTTATTTGCATAATTTATTTTTTGATTCCACATATAAGGGATGTCATATGGTATTTCTCCTTCTCTATCTGTCTTACTTCACGCAGTATGACAATCTCTAGGCACATACTTGTTGCTACAAATGTCGTTATTTCATTCTTTTTAATGGCTGAGTAGTATTCCATTGTATATATGTACCACATCACCCTAACATGACTCTCCTAGCAGAGATGAGAACTTCTCTAGTCATCTGCTGGTACTTTTCATGCCAGAAGAAATTGAAACTATCTGTCTGGCATCTGGGTGAATATCCTGGAGTTATGGTGTCAAATGGGACTTTCCTGGTAGCTCAGCTGGTAAAGAATCTGCCTGCATTGCAGGAGACCCTCATTCAGTTCCTGGGTTGGTAAGATCCCCTGGAGAAGAGATAGACTACCCACTCCAGTATTCTTGGGCTTTCCTGGTGGCTCAGATGGTAAAGAGTCCACCTGCCATGCAGGAGACCTGGGTTTGACCCTGTGTTGGGAAGATCCCCTGGAGGAGGGCATGACAACCCACTCCAGGATTCTTGCCTGGAAAATCCCCATCAGAGGAGCCTGGTGGGCTACAGTCCAAGGGGTCGCAGAGAGTCAGACACGACTGAGCGACTTAGCACAGCACATTGTGTCAAATACAAAAATCTGTAATGCTTCCAGCTTTATGTTAAAAATCTGTGTATTCTGATTCTTTACTTTTCTCTTTTTTTCCTTCAACATAAAAATAGGCTCTTTTCCTCCAAATTTTTGTCTTTGACTCTGCTTTTACTCTTCTGTCATCCCCACTTTGCTGGTTGAGAGGCACAGTCATCTAGTGTAGAAAATGCCTTTCTCCCAGCACGTTTATATCCAGATAAGGTAGTAGTTTGTTTTCCACCAGATATTATATGGCTCATTTCCTTCAGGGCTTCACTCAAAAGTCACCTCAGTGCAGCGTTTGCTCGACAACAGCTTGAGAACTAGACTTGATTTCAACTCCCACTGTTGCTATATTTTTCTTTATCTTACTTTCCATCATCTAATATATTTCGTAATTTATCTCTTCATTTAATGTCCATATTCCTCCAATGGGAATGTGAATGGGATAAGAAAGGTTGATTTGTTCTGTTTCCTGTTATATCCTCTGAGTGTAGAACATCACCTTACTATATGGTGGATGGTCCTTTCATATTTGTAGGAAGGAAAGAGATGAATTTCTCTTGTTGTAAGTCTGTAAGCAGTCATTGTTTAGAAGTATTCCTGAAGTTTATGGTTCCTACATAGCAAGTATATTCCCTGTAGAGCCACCGAGAACATTCCATATTGATTATACATCACTTTATAAAGAGCTGTGTGGTAGGGATGGTTCACCTTTCGCTAGCCCTTTCCAGCTGAGCTAAAGTGAGGTACCACTGGGTTTTTTTCCCTCCATGAGTTCCCATTCTTTGCCTTGTCAGTTTACACTTGCCTCCTTTTAACTGATTGTATTTGCAAATATAGCAATGCTGATAGGTGCTTAGCGCTGTGTGGCTTCAGTGTTCATTTTCTTAATGTTCACTTTGCTGTTTTAGTTCTTTCTTTGGTTAAATAAAGCTCCTTGTTCTCTCAGGATGTTAGCAACTAAAATAAGGGTACACCAACCACAGTGATTGGTCTGTGATGCCTGTATTAACTCTTATTGAGTACATTAATGTACATAAACATACTGACAGAATTAATTCTAAAATGTATCCTGTAAATGATCATTGAACTGTAAACATCTGACAAAATGACAAAGGCTGGCCTTTGGTCTTCAACTCTGCTCTATGTCTCATGGCTTTTAGATACCTAGCCAGTTATCGAAGATGGCAGGGCTGATGTGTAAAGATTCTCAATACCAAGATGCCAACATATGAATACCCCTGGTGTGATATCATGGCCATAAGTGTCTACCCGTGTAGGGGGCAAGGAATGATGACATAAATTGCAAATGGACATAAATTGCAAATGGGTATAAAATCAGAACGTGTGCTATTTTCAGTAGTTATTACAGCATTTCTTAGAATGGTATAAAGGATCTTATGAATGAAAGCATAATTCACAACCATCCAAAGTTTCATTTTATAGTAGTCTATATTGTAAGACTAGATTTGGCAAAATACCTCTCGGTTTAGCTTACTCTTGGGAAACCCTGTGATGCAGTCAACAAGGAACATTGGCTCAAAGGCTTCTCTGCATTAAAGAGTTTATATATTTCAGAATATTCTTCACTGTCTTATTTGACAAATCTTTATATAAGGGATTTGTAGAAATAATTTCACAATTTGTATGGAAATACAAAAAACCTCGAATAGTCAAAGTAATCTTGAGAAAGGAGAATGGAACTGGAGGAATCAACCTGCCTGACTTCAGACTCTACTACAAAGCCACAGTCATCAAGACAGTATGGTACTGGCACAAAGACAGAAATATAGATCAATGGAGCAGAATAGAAAGCCCAGAGATAAATCCACGAACCTATGGACACCTTATCTTTGACAAAGGAGGCAAGGATATACAATGGAAAAAAGACAACCTCTTTAACAAGTGGTGCTGGGAAAACTGGTCAACCACTTGTAAAAGAATGAAACTAGAATACTTTCTAACACCATACACAAAAATAAACTCAAAATGGATTAAAGATCTAAATGTAAGACCAGAAACTATAAAACTCCTAGAGGAGAACATAGGCAAAACACTCTCCGACATAAATCACAGCAGGATCCTCTATGACCCACCTCCCAGAATATTGGACATAAAAGCAAAAATAAACAAATGGGACCTAATGAAACTTAAAAGCTTTTGCACTACAAAGGAAACTATAAGTAAGGTGAAAAGACAGCCCTCAGATTGGGAGAAAATAATAGCAAATGAAGAAACAGACAAAGGATTAATCTCAAAAATATATAAGCAACTCCTGAAGCTCAATTCCAGAAAAATAAATGACCCAATCAAAAAATGGGCCAAAGAACTAAACAGACATTTCTCCGAAGAAGACATACAGATGGCTAACAAACACATGAAAAGATGCTCAACATCACTCATTATCAGAGAAATGCAAATCAAAACCACAATGAGGTACCATTACACGCCAGTCAGGATGGCTGCTATCCAAAAGTCTACAAGCAATAAATGCTGGAGAGGGTGTGGAGAAAAGGGAACCCTCTTACACTGTTGGTGGGAATGCAAACTAGTACAGCCACTATGGAGGACAGTGTGGAGATTCCTTAAAAAACTGGAAATAGAACTGCCATATGACCCAGCAATCCCACTTCTGGGCATACACACTGAGGAAACCAGATCTGAAAGAGACACGTGCACCCCCAATGTTCATCACAGCACTGTTTATAATGGCCAGGACATGGAAGCAACCTAGATGCCCATCAGCAGATGAATGGATAAGGAAGCTGTGGTACTTATACACCATGGAATATTACTCAGCTGTTAAAAAGAATACATTTGAATCAGTTCTAATGAGATGGATGAAACTGGAGCCCATTATACAGAGTGAAGTAAGCCAGAAAGATAAAGAACATTACAGCATACTAACACATATATATGGAATTTTAAAAGATGGTAACAATAACCCTATATGCAAAACAGAAAAAGAGACACAGATGTACAGAACAGACTTTTGGACTCTGTGGGAGAAGGCGAGGGTGGGATGTTTCGAAAGAACAGCATGTATATTATCTATAGTGAAACAGATCACCAGCCCAGGTGGGATGCATGAGACAAGTGCTCCGGCCTGGTGCACTGGGAAGACCCAGAGGAATCGGGTGGAGAGGGAGGTGGGAATGGGGATCAGGATGGGGAATACATGTAAGTCCATGGCTGATTCATGTCAATGTATGACAAAACCCACTGAAATGTTGTGAAGTAATTAGCCTCCAACTAATAAAAATAAATGAAAAAAAAGGGATTTGTAGAGATATTAGTTCTGTATAATATTTCATTAAGGTTTTATTAATTAGAGAAAACCTCCCATTATTCAAAAATATAAATGGCAATAATTGTATACATTTACCTCCTTGATTGCTTGCTCTCTCCCTCTCTTCCTTCCTGCTTTTCCTCTTTCCTTTTTTTTCCCCTGCCTATATACAAAAAGGACTTGCAGTATTTTACAAAAAGTATAAAATCAATAAAGCCTTTTTTTTTCACATTCAGAACTTTAAAAAGGGAAAATTGGAAGACAGGGAAGTAGATATTCCAATAGTAAGGGTCACTGTGTTTTCTCTGAAGGAGCTCAAAAATCTCTCATAGATATATGGTGGCTAGTCTTAGCAAAAGAAGAGAAAGGTTAGAGGAGAATAACACAACATCTATTTCTCAGGGAAGACAGTTTTCCTTGTACTAAACCCTAAACTGTACTTACTTGGGGCATATTATTTGAATAAAGAACAATGAGTACTGTAATAGTCTGTGTCTTTACTAACATTGCATAACAAAGCAAAATTCCTGAGACATGGAGATAGCTCCATTTAAGTAACTGTATTTCTCTCCACCCCATAGCCCTCTGCTCTCGGATTTGGAAACAAAAGTATCTCCCTCATAGGATTGTTGTATGGTTACAGGAGGGCCTCTTCAGCCAGTAGACACCTAGTATAAAATAAATATGTAAAGAATGAGAGAGTATTGTATAAGAAGTCAAAATCAAAACATTATGACATAGGTTAGGAATTCAATCCCAATTCTACCAGGTACTATGAGGTGCTCTATCTCAGATGTGCAGGCCACTACTGGTGTAATGTGATGCTCACAGCCCCTCAAGGGAGCTCAGTGTAGTCAGAATAGCAAAGAAATAGCATTAGCATTGTATTCTGTGAAAGCTTATTAAAAAAAAATAGCATCACGGACAGGGTTCATACATTCTGGAAAGCAACCAGAAAGTACATAAAACATTAAAATAAGTTTAGAAGAACTAAGAAAACTTAACCTGTATATTCACTTTAAGTGGGACCATTCCAGTTCCTCCAGAAAATAACTTGAGGTAACCAGGGTCCCATGGAGCACAGACTGTCCTAGCTAATGAAGCTCCTAATAATCACAGCGCTAGCGGAAAACAAGTGCGGGATGTTTCATCCTTTTTAACATGAAGAACGAGGATTATGGGCTATTTTCATTTGCTTTGGAAAACCCTCATTACACCCCTGGAGATGGGAAGGGCAACCCACTCCAGTATTCTCCCCTGGCACATCCCATGGACAGAGGAGCCTGGCGGACTGCAGTCCATGCAGTCTCAAAGAGTTGGGCAGGACTGAGCAACTGAGCACCACCCCCCTCATTATGGTTGGGATAGAAGTGGCAGAGAAGATGGAGATTCATTTGCATACCACCTCAGGATCTGAAAATGTCAGTGGTGCCAGTGGCGGACTCCTTTTGGCTCAGTACCTGAAGGCTTGGAGGAAAAGAGAGTCCACACAGGGTCAGGGAGCTTACAGATTTTCAACAAGTTGGGAATGAGGGCTGGTGAGCAGGACAGCCTTAAGAAAAGAACTGCACTTGGTGAGAGGAGACCGGTGTTTTTCTTTAGCACTTTTCCCTGTCAGTTCAGTTCAGTTCAGTCACTCAGTTGTGTCCGACTATTTGCCACCCCATGGATTGCAGCACATCAGGTTTCCCTGTCCATCACCAACTCCTGGAGCTGATTCACACTCATGTCCATTGAGTTGGGGATGCCATCCATCTCATCTTCTCTCGTCCCCTTCTCAACCTGCTGTCAATCTTTCCCAGCATCAGGGTCTTTTCAAATGAGTCAGTTCTTCCCATCAGGTGGCCAAAGTATTGGAGTTTCAGCTTCAGCATCAGTCCTTCCAATGAATGTTCAGGACTGATCTCCCTTAGGATGGACTGGTTGGATCTCCTTGCAGTCCAAGGGACTCTCAAGAGTCTTCTCCAACACCACAGTTCAAAAGCATCAGTTCTTTAGCACTCAGCTTTCTTTATAACTCTCACATCCATACATTACCACTGGAAAAACTATAGCTTTGACTAGACAGACCTTTGTTGGCAAAGTAATGTCTCTGCTTTTTAATAAGCTGTCTAGGTTGGTCATAACTTTCCTTCCAAGGAGCAAGTGTCTTTTAATTTCATAGTTGCAGTCACCATCTGCAGTGATTTTGGAGCCCCCCAAAATAAAGTCTGTCACTGTTTCATTGCTTCCCATCTATTTGCCATGAAGTGATGAGACCGGATGCCACGATCTTAGTTTTCTGAATGTTGAGTTTTAAGCCAACGTTTTCACTCTCCTGTTTCACTTTCATTAAGAGGCTCTTTAGTTCTTCTTCACTTTCTGCCATAAGGGTGGTGTCATCTGCATGTCTGAGGTTATTGATATTTCTTCCAGCAATCTTGATTCCAGCTTGTGCTTTCTCCAGCTCAGCATTTCTCATGATGTACTCTGCATATAAGTTAAATAAGTGGGGTGACAATATACAGCCTTGATGTACTGCTTTTCCTATTTGGAACCAGTCTGTTGTTCCATGTCCAGTTCTAACTGGTGCTTCCTGACCTGCATACAGGTTTCTCAAGAGGCAGGTCAGGTGGTCTGGTATTCCCTTCTCTTTTAAGAATTTTGCACAGTTTGTTGTGATCCACATAGTCAAAGACTTTGGCATAATCAATAAAGCAGAGTAGATGTTTTTCTGCAACTCTTTTCCTTTTTCTATGATCCAGTGGATGTTGGCAATTTGATCTCTGGTTCCTCTGCCTTTTCTAAATCCAGCTTGAACATCTGGGAGTTCATGGTTCACATACTGTTGAAGCCTGGCTTGGAGAATTTTGAGCATTACTTTACTAGCATGTGAGGTGAGTGCAATTGTGTGGTAGTTTGAACATTCTTTGGCATTGTCTTTCTTAGGGATTTGAATGAAAACTGATCTTTTCCAGTCCTGTGGCCACTGCTGAGTTTTCCAAATTTGCTGGCATATTGAGTGCAGCATCATCTTTTATGATTTGAAATAGCTCATCTGGTATTCTATCATCTCCACTAGCTTTGTTCATAGTGATGCTTCCTAAGGCCCACTTGACTTCACATTCCAGGATGTCTGGCTCTAGGTGAGTGATCACACCATCATGGTTATCTGGGTCATGATCTTTTTGTGTAGTTCCTCTGTGTATTGTTGCCACCTCTTCTTAATATCTTCTGCTTCTGCTAGGTCTATACAATTTCTGTCTTTTATTGTGCTTTTATATTTCCGTAAACTTTTCCACAAATACATGTAACTTTGTAGGCTTCCCAGGTGGTGCTAGTGGTAAAGAACCCACCTGCCAATGCGGGAGACATAAGAGATGCAGGTTCGATCCCTGGGTCAAGAAGACCTCCTGGAGGATGGCATGGCCACCCCCTCTAGTATTCTTGCCTGGAGAATCCCAGGGACAGAGGAGGCTGGTGGACTGCAGTCCATAGGGTCACAAAGAGTTGGACACGACTGAAGTGACTTAGCAGGCACACACACATGTACCTTTTCCCTGTGTGTTTCATCTTCTTACACTCTTACATTTAGAAATGAAATACATTTATTAAGATGGTTACATACTCTTTGTTTTTCTTTTTCTATGGCATCATTCTGAATTACTGTGTTGAACATAGAAACAAGATCCTGAAATTTTTGCAGTCAAGCTTGATGAACTTCTTTGGGAAAATGAGACCTGCTTCCGATTTAGGTGTCCACATTGTTTCACGGTTACCCTTCCTGACACAGTTTCAGTTGTTTTTCACTGTGTTCCTTCCTCAATGGAGATTTGGAAGAAATGATGTCTAAGGAAAACTGCCCATCTCAGAATTAGAAATCATAGGCTTTTCTTTCAAATGTGAATTTAATCATATTTCTTTAGATTTTATACATATTGTTCCCCAAGGTCAGCCATGTATTGTTGTTTTTTTAAATTTTTTATATTTCTGAAAATATAGTGATTAAAAGTTTAGAGCTTGAATTAAATAGTCTGGGTGCATATTCTGGCCTTGTCACTCACCAACTATATGACCTGGGGTGGGACAACCTCTTTTAAGTCTTAAGTTTTCTTTTCTATTAAATCAGGTTTGGGGCAATCATGGTCCCTATTTTAAAAGATTGTTGTGAAGTTTCAAGAAGATGATGATGCAAGTAAGGCACTTAGAACAGGTGCTTCGCATGTTGTAAGAAGCTTATAAGTTAGCCATTTGATGTGTAGCGCCAACTCAATGGAAAACACCCTGATGCTGGGAAAGATTGAGGGCAGGAGAAGGGGATGGCGCAGGATGAGATGGTTAGATAGCATCACCAACTCAATGTACATGAATGTGAGCAAACTCCGGGAGATAGTGAAGGACAGGAGCCTGGCGTGCTACAACCCATGGGGTCCCAAAGAGTGGGACACAAATTAGTGACCGAACAGCAGCAAGGACTAGTTAGCCATTGTGTTTTCTAAGAAAGCAGTGGAGTCAAACTTGAAACAATGGTACAAGTAAAAAGCATAAACTTGGGCTTTGTTAATGGTAACCAGCTAGTTCTGTGACCTTGGGATGTGAGGCTCAGTTTCCTGATCTACATAATAATAATAATAATAATTTGTCTATAAAATGGTGTTGAAAATATAATAAGATGGTTCTTATAAAGAACCTGTTGCCCCTAGAGCTTGGCAGCAGGAAGTGGAAGCTATGCCATGCCTTCTCTGCTCTGTTCCTTATGGTTGTCAGTTGCCCTGAGTAACTGACCTATGAGTGGTGGAGCTCATGTGTATATAATCTAGCATTATGCCAGGTATGTGGCAAGTGCTCAAAAAACTGTTGCTATTATTAGGTTCCATACTTTGCTTCTTTTGTTGCCAACTCTAAATAACAGAATGCTCCATGGAGGAGGAGGGAAGGTTTAATTATTTTAGAAGCTTTGTTTGCTTCAGGTTTTGCTTTGTAACATTTGCCTTGTCTTTTTTCCCCCCCAGCATTAGTTACTACATTGGTTCCTGAAATATTAGGTATAATTTATTTGTGCTGTGTTAATCTTTCTCACTTAGTAGCACTAAAAAATATTTTAAATTTCTATTTGAAAACTCTCATTAAGCATTCATTTAAATGTTGCTCAAAATGTTATATAATATAAAAAAGTACATGTTGTTTCTGAAATTAGTCCTGAAAAACTCCTTGGATCCAGAGCCAGGCAGTGAGAATGGAGAGAAACAGCTGAACTGTGGTTCTGTCACACGTCTTACTACTGATTTTGAATTTTGTGAAACACCTGTTAAATCACTTATGAGGGGTGAGGGGATGTGTGCACACGCTTTTAAAGCTGGAAGTACCAAATTACTCCCTGATGATTAGGAAAAATAATCACAGAGGCGTGTACTGTTGGCATGGAGACCCATCTATGAGACGATGGTGTTTCTCTTGGGAGACAGTGAAAACTTGAGAGAGGATGCTTTATTTCTCACCTCCTAAAATGTCTTTCCCAGTTGTCTGTGGTGAGAGAAAACGAGATACAGTCATACCTAACAGTTGGTGAAACAGTTACATATGTATATAACTAGTATATATATATATATATATATATATACACGAAGAGACAGAGAATAAATTTTATTAATTATATATAGCAGCATAATTTTACTAAAATTTTGGTTAAATGATGTCTTTCTGTAAAAATATATACTTGTATATATATACACATATATGAATGTATGTATATATATTTGAAACTGAAGTATATAATCTTATAAAGCAGTGTCTGTTGGGAAAAACTTTGGACAAGTTGCCTTTCCAAAAAGCAGCTCTGTAAAAGACAGTGAATTTCTTTGAAAGTGTTTACAAACACTTCACAAATTTTAAAAAATAAAATTAGTATGTTCTTTAAAGTTTTCTAAAGTTTGTCAAAAGAAAGTCAACTTTATATTTATTGTATGAACTAGACCTAACTGTAATAGAAAATCTTAGCATTAAAGGGATATAATCCTAATCATAGTATTAATAAATTGAATTTAGCACTTTGTAAAAGATCAATGCTTATGTCAAATAGCAATATTCTATAGATGAACATGTGGCTCTCTGGGGGGGAGTCTGCTCACAGAGTCCATCATATTAATAGGTTAATAGAGAGCAAGAGTTTTGTAATGTCAGATGTCAGAATTTGACTAGCATTTTATACCCATTCATTGTTTTAAAAAGCAAAACACAAGTGAAATAGAAGCAGAAGAATATAGTGTGTATCTCAATAGCCAAGAATATTTTGTGTGAGCCATTTCTATTAAAAAAGCCTAATTATGAGCTCTATTATGTAATATTAAATATTTTTATGTACTGTTGAATGGAAAGTTCTAGATAATACAATTATTTGAATCATAAAATATAAAATGATTTTTATCATTTTATGTACTCTTTGTGTATATACATGAAAGAAAGAATTAGCTGATTATTAGAGATAATGCAGAGATTCAGTAAGGCAACCAAATACAAAAATACATGTAAGGAAATCATTAGCTTTTCTAGAAAAGAGTCATATCAGTTATAAGTTATAATGAAAAAATAAGCTACCTCTTAAATAGCACCACATTTCAGTCAGAAGAATCTACTGTACCTGTGAATGAAAATAATAAATCACTTTTTATAAAGGAAACAAATTGTAACTAAAAGAAAACTCAGAGACAAAATGATATCGTGTACTAATTGTGCATTTAAGAACCTTATTCATTGCATATGAAATCATCTGTTAATTCTGTATAATCCTATGAAGCAGTTAGTGTTACTATCATAATTTTACAAATTTGATAACTAAGATTCAGAGAAATTAAGCCCCTTATCTAAGATCATAGAGCTGGTAAGAGCTGAAGTTAGGATTTGAATCTATGTAAACTATTTCTGTACGTCAGTCTTAATTCACTGTGCATGGGAAGGCCTGTTTAAGACACTAAAAATGTAATTTCTGACCAATTATATCTACATAATTTATTCAGTTATACTAAATACCAGTGAGATATTATTTTTAATTTTGATGAAATGTTTCAAAAGTTTATCTAAAGGGATAAATATATGAGAAAGCAAAAAAATTGAAAAAATTTGAAAGAAGCACAGTGAGTGAAGGGTAGAGAGAGACATGGAGAACTCATCTTTTCAGAAATTATAGCATGTGGTAAAAACTCTAAGAATTAAAACAGTGGTTTAAGTGAAAAAATTGAGATCATTTGAAAAGACTGTAGATTCCAAATAAGACCCGTGTGTGTGTAGTGAGTGTATATACTTACATATGCTACTGCTGCTGCTGCTAAGTCGCTTCATTCGTGTCTGACTCTGTGCGACCCCATAGACGGCAGCCCACCAGGCTCCTCTGTCCCTGGGATTCTCCAGGCAAGAACACTGGAGTGGGTTGCCATGTCGTGTCCTACTCTTCGCAACCCCATGTACTGTAGCCTACCAGGTTCCTCCATCCATGGGGTTTTCCAGGCAAGAGGGCTGGAGTGGGTTATACTTACATGTAGATATACATAAACACACACTCATTGTGAGATTAAAGCAGCATTTTATTCAATGAAAAAATAAAAGAAATAGTTATTCAGTAAATGGTGCTGAGACAGTAATTATTTGTGAAAATAATATAAACTTAGATCCCTTCCTTATGTCTTATATAAAAATATGTATTATGAACAGTGTGGAGATTCCTTAAAAAACTGGAAATAGAATTGCCATATGACCCAACAATCCCACTGCTTGGCATACACACCGAGGAAACCAGAATTGAAAGAGACACGTGCACCACAATGTTCATCGCAGCACTGTTTATAAAAGCCAGGACAAAAAAAAAAAGAAAAAAAAAAAGCCAGGACATAGAAGCAACCTAGATGTCCATCAGCAGATGAATGGATAAGAAAGCTGTGGTACATATACACAATGGAATATTACTCAGCCATTAAAAAGAATTCATTTGAACCAGTCCTAATGAGATGGATGAAACTGGAGCCCATTATACAGAGTGAAGTAAGCCAGAAAGAAAAACACCAATACAGTATATTAATGAATGTATATGAAATTTAGAAAGATGGTAACAATGACCCTCTTGCGAGACAGCAAAAAAACATAGATGTACAGAACAGACTTTTGGACTCTGTGGGAGAAGGCGAGGGTGGGATGATTTGAGAAAATAGCAATGAAACATGTATATTACCATATGTGAAATAGATCACCTGTCCAGGTTCAATGCATGATACAGAGTGCTCAGGGCCCGTGCACTGGGATGACGCTGAGGGATGGTTTGGTGAGGGAGGTGGGAGGGGGATTCAGGATGGGGGACACAGGTACACCCATGGCGGATTCATGTCAATGTATGGCCAAAACCAGTACAATACTGTGAAGTAATTAGCCTCCAATTAAAATAAATAAATTTAAAAAAATATATATATATATTAAAGTTTTAATGAAAATAAAATAATGTTTATTAACATCCAATTTTATTAATATAATGAAGATGTATGAATCATCTATATTAATTATAGGTGAATACTCATTTAATTTCAAACTGGGAAGGTATTTCTAAGTCTGTCACCAGAGCTGGAAAACATTAAGAAGATATTTTACAAATGTGTACATTGAAAAATTAAATTTTTATGAACATCAAAAAATACCATAAATAAAATTTAAAGGCATATGACAAACTAGGGAATCTGTTGTCAACATTACTAAAAGGGCATTAACTTTAATGTTTCAATATTAAAAAAAGAATCTCTAGCAGTCAGTAACAGAAAAGGTGACCATATTTACAGAAAAATAAACGCAGTCAATTCATAAAAAAGAAACACAATTTACCAATAACATGAATAAAATCCAAAGTTAAAGAAAAGCAAATTAAGCAATAGTAGAGAAATATGTTCTCTAATCAGAGTGTTAAAGATTAAATAGCAAAGCTAGATAAAACCAAGTATTGATTCAAGTTGGGGCATTCTTATTTACTAGTCATAAAAGTGAGAATTTGAACAGCTTTTCTAGAAGAGAATTCAATAATAATTGCCAAACACCCTAAAAAAAATACTCTGAACCAGCAATTTCTCTTCAAATGATTTGACCTAAAAAATTAAGGATATATGAAAAGATTTATCTCCATCACTTTTTATGATAGCTGAAAACTGAAAATGGGTCATATATCCAGTGATGAGGATTAGGTTTAACATTTCAAGATAACATACATATGATGGAATACTGATGGATCAATACAAGGATGAACTTTAACATGGTAAATAGTCATAGTATGTTTTTAAAAAGTATATAAACAATGCTCTTTAAATGAGAGATCTCTTTTAAGTTTAAGAACTATATGTTTACAGCTATATATATATATAGTAATTCGTAGGAAAACAGCTGGAAGGTTATTCTAAAATACTAACTCAGGGTATTATAGTTGATTTTTATGTTCCTAGAAAAGTGATCTGTCTGAGACTTAGTCTCTTCATCTGTGAAATGAAAGTCATCCTAGATTAATCCTAAAATCTTCCAGAAAAAGTGTCTTATAATTCTAAGGACCAATGATAGTTAATAATCTTAAGAAAACACTTAATGCTTTCTTTCTGTTGAACTTTGTAGTTAATAGAATAAAACCAGGTTTATCCTGAGCTATCCCTTGTTCTAGTTAAAATTCAAGTTCCTGATGTCTGTTTATAAATTATGAGTCTTTTTGTGCTTTCTCTTATGGTCTTCTTGGTGTGGTGTGAGGTGGAGTGGGTCGAATTGCACTAAACTTGGGTACATTTCCCTATAGAATTCTTGGAAACAAAAAGAAATCTTGTTAATATGTAATATACATTTTAGAGTTTCATCTACCATTTGGAACCCTACCAACAGTTCTTGTTTTTGGACGATTTCTTTAATTAAAATTCACATGGAGAAACTGTAATGCTTTTTTTCGATGCTTTACAAAAAGTCCTTGGGCTAAAGAGAGATGTGTGTGCTTTAAAAATTGGTGGAAAAATGATTGTTTTTATTACCTAATGAACATTGCTGTACTCTTATTTCTGACTAATAGTGAAATTACCTAGAAAATGATAAGGACTATTATTTCAAGTGGTTATTCAGAACCTTATTGTGCTAGTGAAATAAAAAACACACTCAGTTTTAATTTGCTGTTAAATACTCAGCAGTCACAGTGGTTGTTTGAAGGCCATGGACAGTGGTGGCAAAAGTAGCTTTAGAAAAATGCCTTGCCTCATTCTTGCTGAATACAGGTTGCCAAGTGGTAAGCCTGGCAGACGTCATGAACTTCCAAGAGGGAACATATTTTATTTGCCTTGCACCCCCAGAGGATTTGGCCAATTATTGCTCTTTGTTTAATGTTGGTGTTGACACAGTGCCTTTGCCCTGAGGAGCCCCAGGTGCTTTATAAAATTAGTCAGCGATTCACATCACAGCCTTCACGCCCGAGAGTGCACCCTGCAAATAATAATGATTCATGGAACCTACAAGCCATCCCTAACTGATACTTCTGTTTGCCCAGTGAAACAAAACAAATAGGCCAGTTCCCTCAGCGAGCCAGCCACAAAAGGTTCCTGTGGGAGGGGGATCAATGGGAGTTCCTGCCTTGTGTAAATAGGTGAACCCCGGTAAGGAAAATTTGCCATACACCCGGTGGGGAAGACTGAATGTACTCTTTTCTAGGACCCATACATTCCTCAGTAAGGAGCTCACTGTTTTTAGGTCTTTGCTTAAATATTGCTTTCATACTAATACCTTCCCTGTCTGTTTGAAAAACAACAAAACAAAACCCATCATTAACCTAGACTTTCTGGATTTTCCTTTCTGCATTAGTTTCCTCAACAGCCTGTGTGGCTACCCAACATATTTACATGGTCTGTCTCTGTGTGTATTCATGGTCAGCTCCCTCCCATATTAAAAATTTTATGAAAGTAGATCATTTGTCTGTTTTATTCCAATTATGAATCTTTAACAGGTGTGTGGCACAGAATAGGTGTGTGGTAAACATTTGTTGGGGCTTCCCAGATGGCTCAGGAGTAAAGAATCTGCTTGCCAAGCAGGAGACGTGGGTTCAATCTCTGGGTTGGGAAGATCCCCTGGAAAAGGAAATGGCAACCCACTCCAGTATTGTTGGCTGGGAAATCCCAAGAGTCAGACATGACCTAGTGACTAAACTTACCACCACCACCACAAGCATTTTGTTAAATGAATGAATTTGCCTCAGTAGTGCAGTAAGAAGCAATTGAATTTTCTTACTGTCAATCATATACAAAGACAGTAAAAAGAGGGATAAGTAAGAAAGAGTGGACCTTCATCATATCAATAGAACATTTCTTAACATGGAAAAGATGAATGTGGTGAAGTGGTTTGTCAATCAGACTTTTCTTCTCCATTCGTTGCAAGTAATAGAAACTGAACGTTTAAACCAAGAGAAAGATGGTTTATGGAATCTTGAAACTGGAAAGTCTAGAGAGTGCAGCTGATTTTCATTGGTACCAAGCTTGGCTTGCTCTCTCGCAATGTGATGAAGGCATTAAATCTCTCTGAGTCTCTACCCACTCTGCATTGCTGGCTTTCCCTATGTGATGGCAAAGAAAGCTAAAGCAGCACCCAGCATTACTTTATCTGCAGTAATTCCAGTGGCATGAGAGCATATTTCCCAAATGTTCCAGCGAAGACTCAGTCCTAACTCGAACAGGTGGACTTGGATTAAATGCCGGCCTTGAATCAGTCATGTGACTGACTGGGCCTCTGGGCCTCCCAGTCATGAAAGTCAGTTCCATCCTTTGAATGTGGTTCTCTAACAAGAAATTTGGTTAACTTAATCAAAATAAGAAAGAAAAGATGCATGACAAGTATGCAGATATGCACTATAGCCAGAAAGATAAATCAGATTTAAAGAATTTCTCATTACAGTGAGGCAGAATACGTTTCTAAACCTTTCAATGTTCTAGTTTTATAATATTCAGTAACCATATATTTAACAGGCTAATTGTGCAGATTTTGTTTCTAGAGAGGGAAAAAGGAACCTTTTGCATTATTTTCAGTGGCAGGTCCTCTCTAATGGTCTACTTACATGAGAGTGAGGTATTATTCCTACTTCAGTGAAAAGAAGATAAAAATGTGGGAAAGAAAGCTAAATTTTGGTTTATTTAAGGTTGCTGTTACTTATGTTCTTCATAGATACTTTAATAATTCTTATTATCTTACTTTGTCTTATTTTATGTATGAAGCCTGTTATATTCTAATTCTTTTCTATATGTTTTAAAAAGAGACTACTTAAAAAAATAAATAAATAAAAAGAGACTACTTAGAATATACTAGATCAGACAAAGAAAAATACTGTATAATATAACTTACTGGGGAATCTAAAAAATATAACAAGTTGGTGGATATACAAAAAAAAGCAGCAGACTCACAGATATAGAGAGCAAATTGATGGTTACCAGGGGGGATAAGGAAAGGGGAGAAGAATATAAGGGTGGGAGATTAAGTCCTACAAGGATAGTGTTCAACACAGGGAATGTAGCCAATATTTTGTAATAACTATAAGTAGAATATAACCTTTAAAAATTATGAGTCATTATATTGTATGCCTGTAACTTATAATATTGTACATCAACTGTATATCAATTAAAAAAGAAAAAAAGAATATACTAGAAACCCTAAAATTTTCTGTTTGAAATACTGAAACTTGGTTTGCTGACATACTAGTACCTCTCTTTCCTATTAAAAAATTTATAAAAGTTAATGGATAAATATAATTCACAGATAATGCTAAAACTTTATTTCAGCCATTACTTCTTACCTCTTTCCACACCAAGAAATACTTAACCAAGACCCTGAAACTGACGGTATTTGATTTCCACTATTCATTGTTGGATCTGTAATCTGTTGCACACACTAGTTAGAACTAGAGTAACAATGAAATAATATGTAAAAATCAACATCCTATTGATGGATGTGTGCTGGTGTTCAGTCGCTCAGTTGTATCCAACTCCTTGTGACTCCGTGAACTATAGCCCACCAGGCTCCTCTGTCCACAGAATTTTCCAGGCAAGAATACTGGAGTGGGTTGCCATTTCTTCCTCTAGGGGATCTTCCCAACCCAGGGCTTAAACTCACGTCTCTTGTGTCTCCTGCATTGAAAAGCAGATTTTTTTTACCACTGCACCATCTGGGAAACCCCATCAATGGATCTACAAAGAATTAACTCCAGGGCAGAGTGGTTGGGGGGATCAAGGTGTAGCCTACCTGCCATAAAAGAACGATGGCCGTGTGAACCAATGTTGTTAGTTATGCTGTACTGTATAAGAAGGGCATTTCTGATATTAACTTTGATACCAGTACTAACTCAGTAGTTTAATATGACTGTATACCAAAACATCCACCTAGATTCAGAAAGTTACCCTATTGATTGAATCAACTAATTCAGTGTTAAAGCCAAAAAAAAAAAAGAAAAAGTTTTGGGTGGTTAACATTTCTAAATTAGTGTTTTTCTTAAGACATGATATTCTAATAGTTCATCTTTCTATGTTCCTCTGAAATTGTGATTATTTCTAAGTTGTTGGTTTCCAGGTAAAAGAGAGGAGATGGGGAAAGGAAGGCTTTCTTAAGAAATCCTTTTCTTTCATGGCCCAGTTGAACTGGATTTGTGATTGGTATCCATTGATGTCCCATCACATCCAATCCAGTTGATAAGAATTCCCAATGAGGGATCTGTTTTTTGTAGTGGGAAAGAAGTAAAAGGCTTACAATATTCGTGTGTCCTAACATTCCAACAAATAATAATGTCATGGTAAATTTATTTTGTTGTTGTTGTTCAGTTGCTCAGTTGTGTCCGACTCTTTGTGACCCCATGGATGGTAGCACGCCACGCTTGCCTGTCCTTCACTATCTCCTGGAGTTTGCTCAAACTCATGTCCATTGAGTCGATTTATAAAAAATGAAGACAAGCCCAGCTCAGGACTGTACCATGACTTTTGTGAGCCTCTTTTTTCATTAAAAAATACTAAAAAATATATACTTTACAACCACTTTGATATAAAGAGAAATGTAATCTAAGCTGGATTATATTAATTTCATTTTTGATTTTAAATGAAATTAAAACATTTTCTTGGGCTCCTAAAAGTTTTCTGGGCCCTGGGCTGGTACCTACTGTGCCTGGTGGGAGAAGCTAAACTGCCTTTGTTATAGCTAAATTGGTTACATTTTAAGCCAAACAACTGTTTTCTGCCTGTTGTTCACCTTTTTAATTGTTTTTTAAATAATTCATATTAGTTACTCCAAGTAGGGTAAGAGCAGGGGGATGGGGACTTGGGATAAGTTGGAATTAGACTTCATTAGGGAAGCTACTCCTAAAAATCAGTCACAGGTTTGGGGCTGCAGTCTCTTTTCACAGGATTTAAAGCTATTTTACTAAGTTTGTCAAAATCCATGTTCTTCAAAGGTTTGTGTTTTTTATTGGCTGATGCTGTGAAAGGAAATGCCATCATGATTATGTTTACATTATGCATTTGTACAGGACAGAAAAACAAGAATTTTTCATGCAGAGAGCACTTACCGTTCTACTGAATATAGTTTTTCAAAGTAAAATTGATGTTGGAATATTTCTCTTGTAATCCAGGTGAGAACCCAATATATAATTGAATGAAGTAAATGCTCATTCTTGTGTTTAATAAAAACTCTTATTCTTCTATTCGGCTGATTTTTATCTGAATCTTCAATTTCCACTTATCTATGGTTTGGGGAAACAGAGCTAACTTGGATACATAAATTCCGTCTACAAGTATTTCTTGAGAATCCCTTGGTCATTAACTCTGTAGAATGAGACTGGGTAAACTAACCTCAACAGCCTTTCTTTTACCAAACGTCAGATAAAGTCCCAACATTTTTTGCTTGGTAGGTTTTGAAATTTGACATTTCTGCATTGAAGTCCAGTGTTGTTTTTTCCTGGATGCATGGTTTCTGTTTACTCCTGACATTCCTAGTTGTTCACCAACTTCCAGCACTGTTCAGGACGCTGAGGGTAAAAAGGTGAATAAGATCAAATACCCACCTTTAAGGAAATCACAGTTTAAAAGGAAGATAGGCAAGTGAAAAGCTTATGAAAAGAATGATAAAAAATGTGGGGATAAAAGGAAAGTACGTTAACAGCTCTTAAGTTAGGCTCTTTCATCAAGTAAACCTTCTTGAAACAAGCACCATTTTGGTATATCTTTTTTACCACTGAACCTCTGTTGTTCTGTCTGTATATGGACAATAACCAGCTAGGTTTAAAGATGAAAATGCATAAAGTTATGTAGCATCAAGCCTGGGACATACTTTTTGCACTTCTGCCATTACTTTCGTCAGTTCAGTTCAGTAGCTCAGTCGTGTCCTACTCTTTGCAACCACATAAAGTGCAGCAGGCCAGGCCTCCCTGTCCATCACCAACTCCCGGAGTCCACCCAAACTCATGTCCATTGAGTCGGTGATGCCATCCAACCATCTCATCCTCTGTCATCCCCTTCTCCTCTTGCCCTCAATCTTTCCCAGCATCAGGGTCTTTTCAAATGAGTTAGCTCTTCACATCAGGTGGCCAAAGTATTGGAGTTTCAGCTTCAGCATCAATCCTTCCAGTGAACATCCAGGATCTCCTTTAGGATGGACTGGTTGGATCTCCTTGCAGTCCAAGGGGCTCTCAAGAGTCTTCACAACACCACAGTTAGAAATCATCAATTCTTCGGTGCTCAGCTTTCTTTATAGCCCAACTCTCACATCCATACATGACTACTGGAAAAACCGTAGCCTTGACTAGATGGACCTTTGTCAGCAAAGTAGTGTCACTGCTTTTTAATATGCTGTCTAGGTTGGTCATAACTTTCCTTCCAAGGAGTAAGCGTCTTTTAGTTTCATGGCTACAATCACCATCTGCAGTGATTTAGAGCCCCCCAAAATAAAGTCAGCCACTGTTTCCACTGTTTCCCCATCTATTTCCCATGAAGTGATAGGACTGGATGCCATGATCTTAGTTTTCTGAATGTTGAGCTTTAAGCCAACGTTTTCACTCTCCTCTTTGACTTTCATCAAGAGGCTTTTTAGTTCCTCTTTACTTTCTGCCATAAGGGTGGTGTCATCTGCATATCTGTGGTTATTGATATTTCTCCTGGCAATCTTGATCCCAGCTTGTGCTTCATCCAGCCCAGTGTTTCTCATGATGTACTCTGCATATAAGTTAAATAAGCAGGGTGACAATATACAGCCTTGATGTAATCCTTTTCCTATTTGGAACCAGTCTGTTGCTCCATTTCCAGTTCTAACTCTTGCTTCCTGACCTGCATACAGGTTTCTCAAGAGGCAGGTCAGATGGTCTGGTATGCCCATCTCTTTCAGAATTTTCCACAGTTTATTCTGATCCACACAGTCAAAGGCTTTGGCGTAGTCAATAAAGCAGAAATAGATGTTTTTTTCTGGAACTCTCTTGCTCTTTTGATGATCCAGCGGATGTTGACAATTTGATCTCTGGTTCCTCTGCCTTTTCTAAAACCAGCTTGAATATCTGGAAGTTCTCTGTTCACGTATTGCTGAAGCCTGGCTTGGAGAATTTTGAGCATTACTTTACTAGCATGTGAGATGAGTGCAATTATGCGGTGGTTTGAGCAATCTTTGGCATTGCCTTTCTTTGGGATTGGAATGAAAACGGACCTTTTCCAGTCCTGTGGCCATTGCTGAATTTTCCAAATTTGCAGACATACTGAGTGTAGCACTTTCACAGCATCATCTTTCAGTATTTGAGATAGTTGAGTTAAAATAGCTCAACTGGAATTCCATCACCTCCACTAGCTTTGTTTGTAGTGATACTTCCTAAGGCCCACTTGACTTCACATTCCAGAATTTCTGGCTCTAGGTGAGTGATCACACCATCGTGATTAACTGGGTCGTGAAGATCTTTTTTATACAGTTCTTCTGTGTATTTTTGCCACCTCTTCTTAATATCTTCTGCTTCTGTCAGGTCGATACCATTTCTGTCCTTTATTGAGGCCATCTTTGCATGAAATGTTCCCTTGCTATCTCTAATTTTCTTGAAGAGATCTCTAGTCTTTCCCATTCTATTGTTTTCCTCTGTTTCTTTGCATTGATTGCTGAGGAAGGCTTTCTTATCTCTCCCTGGCTATTCTTTGGAACTCTGCATCCAAATGGGTATATCTTTCCTTTTCTCCTTTGCTTTTCACTTCTCTTCTTTTCACAGCTATTTGCCATTACTTATTTTATTATAAAAAGCATGTCAGCATCGAAACATGTATATTATCTAGGGTGAAACAGATCACCAGACCAGGCTGGATGCATGAGACAAGTGCTCGGGCCTGGTGCACTGGGAAGACCCAGAGGAATCAGGTGGAGAGGGAGGTGGGAGGGGGGATCGGGATGGGGAATACATGTAAATCCATGGCTGATTCATGTCAATGTATGACAAAAACCACTACAATATTGTAAAGTAATTAGCCTCCAACTAATAAAAATAAATGAAGAAAAAAAAAGCATGTCAAGAGGAAAAGATGGAAGACATGCTGATTCACCCATATATAATCAGTCCCTGAATGAAGGAAGGGACTATATATGGTTTATGTTTTATAAACTACGTGTATTCCTGTTTCACTAAGAGAGTCTGTTAATACACCCATATGTATCATTTGTCCCAGGTATACAAATAAAGTCTTTGTCTGTTCCAAAGCAATGATAAGAAAAACAAAACAAAACTCAAATATTAACAATCAAAATTTTCTTTTTTCATTCATTTATTTGGTTGTGATGTAGAGAGTGCTAGAAAATTCAATACTTCATCTTAGAAGAGTCAGTTTGAGTTCTTTTTTCTTTGATTTTATTTTTCATTGAAGTATAGTTGATTTACAGTGTGTTGATCTCAGGTATACAGCAAAGTGCTTCAGTTACGCATGCTTATGTTTCTTTTTCATGTTCTTTTCCCTTATAGTTTATTTCAAAAGTTTGAATACAGTTCCCTGTGCTATACAGTAGGTCCTTGTTGGTTGTCTATTTTATATATAAGTAGTGTGTATGTTAATCCCAAAGTCCTAATTTATCTTCCCCTCTTTTCCCCTTTCGTGACCATAAGTTTGTTTTCTATGTCCATGTGTGTCTATTTTGTACATTAGTACATTTGTATCATAAAATTGTTTTATTTATCATATTTACTTTTAGGATCCACATTTAAGCAATATAGAGTCAGTGTGTTGAAGGAAATAAACTAATACTCGGGAGTCATCATCATGCAATACTCATGCCTAGAAACTGTGCCTCTGTTCTGCCTGTAGGCTGTTGACCTGGATGACAGTTAGCCTTAGGCCACCCATTGACACTACAGATGACATTTGAAGAAGCCCTTGTTAATTCAGCTTCCTGACAGATCACCTCCCCTCGTACTCACCATGGAGACAGCTTTTACTTACTACCTTAGGGTCTCCCAGACTAACCAACCAATAATAGCACAGTCTGACACTTCCCTGGTGCCTTAGTGGTAAAGAATCCACCTGCCAGTGCAGGAGATGTAGGCTTGATCCCTGGGTCGGGAAGATCCCCTGGAGAAGGAAACGGCAACCCACTCCAGTATTCTTGCCTGGGAAATCCCAAGGACAGAGGAGCCTGGTGGGCTACAGTCCATGGGGTCTCTGAAGAGTCTGACCCAACTTAGTGACTAAATACCAGCAGTGGCACAGATGACCATGCGGTGGTAGGAGTCTCTCTCTGTTGCCCTGAAAATAAGCAATAGCAGTGGGTTTCTTGTTTTACCCTCTCCTATCTATGTGGCCAGCAGCAAAGACTGCTTCTCACCAGTTTCATGTGGCTCGATTAGGTATATCTCTCATGCTGACATATTTAAAGAGTCACATATTGGGATCCTTGTCCCCTGAGTCCCTCTCTAAAATCCAAGTAGGGTAGGAACACTCATGACCGGAGTTGGTGAGAAGCACTTTCCCCATAGCCCTCCTCTCTGTATACACTTAGAGACCAGAAAATTCTGCCCAAATCCAGAGCAACTGTGGCCTTTGGCAGTCTGGTAGCGTTTGCCTTCTGGCATGGGTAGAACTAACGTCACCTGGGTAATTCAGCCTTTGGGAGCCTTCTTCCATGAATGAGAGAATCCCAGGATTGGCTGCCAACGGCCTCTTCCTTGTGCCCGGCTGCCTTTGATGCAGTGTGCGGAATGGTGACGGTCCATTTCCGCACCCCCCCTCCTGCCTTGAGAGGATTTATGGTCTGCATGCCCCAGTTGTGAAGCTGGCCTGTGGTCTTTTGCCGCCGCAGGCTGGTGAATGTTTAGAATTATGTGTTTATATTTCCAGGGCTACGGTTTGCAAGTCGAGGGAGCAGACAGATAGCAAAGAATTCACAGGTCAAGCTGCTGTTACTTCCTCCTTGGAGGGCTTTTTCTCTGCCCATATTGTCCGTATCTAGATTCCTGTGGAGCTCTTGGCTTTCTGACTTCCAGTTCTTTGATTAGATGCTTTCAAGTGGGTTTTTCTGTAAGAATTCCCCACAGAAGAGGTGTTTACATGGTGCGATGGGGAAGTGGAGTTTGCCTGACACAAGGGACCTCGGAAACTTTCCCGTAATGAAAAGGTCTGGCTTGTGGGTGGGCGCCCTTCCATCCAGACAGACGGGAATGTGACTCGGCAGCCAGGAGACACATGGACTTGTGACCACCGGGACAGGCACCTCACTGGAAAAATCCCAACAGCTGGGCCTGTTCAGCTCTTCTGAATGTACTAGCAGGCGTTTGACTGCTTTAAGTCTACACTAGATTTCTTTTATGTCATAGCCATTGTTTTCCTCCTCAAGAATGCTCTTATATGAATGCCTTTAATAAAACCCTTTTTGCCTGCTACCCCCCTTGACCACGTGACTTAAATATGAAAGTGAATTTCACTCATCAGTGAAAGAAATCAACATGACTTTAATGAGACTGTTTGTAGCTTCTTTGGTTCCTCCCTTCTAAGCATTCAAGCAGAACTTTTGCCTAGATGGATTTTTTTGGACCTTTAACGATGAGCATGAACTTGGTATTGTTAGAGCAGTTGCCAGAATAGGCTCCTAAAATTCAGGTGGTATAATCACCCACCCGTCTCCCTGCTCCAACTTTGGATGGATGAGTTCCCTGCCTCCCAGTCACCCCCTGAGTACAGAATCATTTATTTTGGTGTCACTTCATGACGAAAGCCCAGCTGGCATTAGCTGAAGTTATGCAGCTGGCTATTAATTGAAGAAAACTTCTCTGTCACTCCTCAGTCAAACACAATCTGATTCAGCAGATCCTTTTTGCTCTCCTCCCTTCTATTATACCAGAAGAACAAACGTAAATAACTCCCACTTGGCTCAGCTTGTCATGGATTGTAAGTTAGCTGGCAGACTGATTACATTAATGCTTTCTGGGCTGCTCTTCTCAATTGATTTTTTATTTCTAGAAGAGTTTTGGACATCTCATTTCTGAGGCTTTATAATGTTGTCCAGTGGAAGGAAGTATTATTGTAGCCTGCCTTTGCTCTTCTATTGTACATAGTTAGTTTTCAAAGTCATTTCCACAAAATTTCAAATTGGATCACCTGTAGGGTAGGTTTGGTCTTTTGTGAGTGGATATTCTGTTTTTCTATCATGCCTGACTGGGCTTGTGTTTTTATTTTAAACAGAACTTGCTGAGAGATTTGTTCAGGATTTTAGAAATATATAAGCTTGTAATATATAGCACATGGTATGCCAAACATTTTTGATGAGTGCATTTTGTAATTAAAATGTGAAACTACTTGGTGTGAGGAGATGATAAATGCGTTAAAAATCATGGAACTTTTCCATGAAATAAAACTCTGTGTGTAAATGACATCGGAAAGTTCTTACAGGAGTGCTAAAATAGTACATCAATTTGATCCTCTCTGGATATGAGAGTTCATCAATTATATTATTCTGTGGCAATATATTTCAGCACCAAGGATATCTTCAGTGCCCTCCCCCACCCCAATTTCTGTCCTTTGTACAATATGCTTCCTGGGTGCCATCATTATTATACCCTGAGCCCTAAACATGAACTTAGGACAGCAGAATTGTACCTTGTTAAGACTTAGGTGTCTATAAGGGGCTCAATGGGATTTCAACAACAGGTAACTGAGAGAGAAATCAGAACTTGACAGAATAAAATAGAACTTCGGTGCTAAAAGAGACCTGGGATAACTGCCTTGTCCCTCGAGATTGGTCTTGTGACTCATTAGAGGAACAATATCCAAAGGGCATCAGAGAACCTGGATTAGATTAGGCTTTCTTGGGTTACAGGAGATTCAGAGCTAGAACTGGCAATAAAGCCTCGTGGTATGAAGCTCTCCTAATTTGAATGTCTGATGCATGTTCTAGTGTCCATGAAGTCGACCTTAGGGGTCTGGGTAATCTGGAAGAGGAGTAGATTACACAGAAGCCGGAAGTCACAGCTGACCTCTAGATCCAGATCTGAGTGGTGTGACCTAGTTGCAACTGATGTTCTTATAATGGATCCCTCCCTGGAAGGATTCTTTCATGAACACAGATAGGTTGGGGCTGCAATGTGTAGACTGAGCTGAAGGCGTTATAAAGCTCTAGAAGCTGATATGCCTGCAAAATGGAAATGATGCTTTGAGGAAACAGTTGGTGTTAAAAAACAAAGGCAGTCACATTTGTCTGCTTAAGAATTATATCCCCTTTCTATACAATGCTATATTTTGTCTATAAAGAGAGGTGTCTCATAGGCAATTCCTTTCCATTTATAAACTGGCAGACAATTTAAATGGAAAATGTTTTACTAGTTTGGACATGTTTTGAGTATAAAACCAGGGGTTTAAGTCCTAAAATGTAACTGTATATTTATATTTTTGCCAGAATCTGATATTTATAGATGGGAGGTTAGAGGAGGTTATATTCTAGTAAGAAATCTTCTGATTTGTTTCCTTCATTTGTAGAAGCAATCTCTGTTTTGGTAACATTTAATTTATGAATTTTGGTATCATGTTCAGTTCAGTTCAGTCACTCAGTCATGTCCAACTCTTTGCGACCCCATGGACTGCAGCATGCCAGGCCTCCCTGTCCATCACCAACTCCCAGAGTTTACCCAAACTCATGTCTATTGAGTTGGTGATGCTATTCTACCATCTCATCCTCTGTCATCCCCTTCTCCTCCTGCCGTCAATCTTTCCCAGCATCAGGGTCTTTTCCAATGAGTCAGCTCTTCACATCAGGTGGCCAAAGTATTGGAGTTTCAGCTTCAACATCAGTCCTTGCAGTGAACACCCAGGACTGATTTCCTTTAGGATGGACTGGTTGGATCTCCTTGCAGTCCAAGGGACACTAGAGTCTTCTCCAACACCACAGTTCAAAATCATCAATTCTTCGGTGCTCAGCTTTCTTTACAGTCCAACTCTCACATCCATACATGACTACTGGAAAAACCATAGCTTTGACTAGATGGACCTTTGTCAGCAAAGTAACGTCTCTGCTTTTTGATATGCTGTCTAGGTTGGTCATAACTTTCCTTCCAAGGAGTAAGCATCTTTTAATTTCATGGCTGCAGTCATCATCTGCAGTGAGTTTGGAGCCCCCCAAAATAAAGTCAGCCACTGTTTCCACTGTTTCCCCATCTATTTGCCATGAAGTGATGGGACTGGATGCCATGACCTTAGTTTTCTGACTGTTGAGCTTTAAGCTAACTTTTTCACTCTCCTCTATGACTTTCACCAAGAGACTCTTTAGTTCTTCTTCACTTTCTGCCATAAGGGTGGTGTCATCTGCATATCTGAGGTTATTGATAATTCTCCCAGCAATCTCACTTCTTTAATTTTTATTGTGCATCACACAATGCTTATTGTGAAATTTTATAGATGATGCAATGAATTAGACAGAGTCTCCATTCTAAAAGAACCTTCAGAAAGTGGGAGCTTATGTAGTCCCTTGTAATGGTCACAGTAGGTGTGCCTTATTTCTTCAGAAACCATTACTAAGGGCATCCTTTTCTTTAAATTATGAGACTGTTTACTTAACAGTTGATGCCAAAACTTATGAACATTCAAACTCTGTAAGACATTGCATCTTTCTAAGAAGAAGATTGAAAGAGAAAGTCTACAAGACAAAAGTAACCCTCCTCCCAAGCCCAACTCAAGACAAGGTTTTCACCTTGCTGTTCTGAGCACAGTGATGTGACAGACAAACCTACAGGCAACAGAAGCCTTTGGAACAAACAGATTCCATGAATGTCACATTGTTGGTGGATTTCACAATTAGTTCCTCAGTGTTTTAAGACGATGACTTCAAATTGCTCCTTTAAGTTGAGGCTATAAATGGTTTAAACAGGGGAGGATGTGACAGGATCAAGCATCTTCCCCTTCCTTTGTCCTCTGAGAATTCAGAATGAGCAGCCACCATTATGCAGCAAGAAAAGAGAAGAAACTAGAATTTGGAATGAGTTTCTGTGTAGGCCCTCATTGTTCCAGGGTATACTGAGGGCTACGCTATCATCACATTAGACAAATGGCTTCTCCTCCTGTGCCAGCTTAATTACCAGCTTGGCTGCTGAACAAAGAAATCACAGTTGAGGCAGAACATGTTTGCCATTGAAGGTAACAGTCTTAGAGCAAGCTTTAGGTTGTTTTCCATTTAGTTTTTTATTATTCAACTTGCAGAAAAAGACCTCTTCTTTTTAAGAAAAATTATGTACTCTTATGTCTCTTAAGTTTCAGTATTGGGTGCATGCTTCATATCAGTCAGTCAGTTCAGTCATTCAGTCGTGTCTGACTCCTTGTAACCCCATGAACCGCAGGACACCAGGCCTCCCTGTCAACCACCAACTCCCGGAATCCACCTAAACTCATGTCCATCAAGTCAGTGACGCCATTCAACCATCTCATCCTCTGTCGTCCCCTTCTCCTCCTGCTCCCAATCCCTCCCAGCATCAGGGTCTTTTCTAATGAGTCAGCTCTTCACATGAGCTGGGCAACATATTGGAGTTTCAGCTTCAACATCAGTCCTTCCATGAACACCCAGGACTGATCTCGTTTAGGATGGACTAGTTGGATCTCCTTGCAGTCCAAGGGACTCTCAAGAGTCTTCTCCAACACCACAGTTCAAAAGCGTCGATTTTTCGGCACTCAACTTTGTTTATAGTCCAACTCTCACATCCATACATGACTACTGGAAAAACCATAGCCTTGACTAGACGGACCTTTGTTGGCAAAGTAATGTCTCTGCTTTTTTTTTTTTTTAATTAATTAATTTATTTTTTATTAGATGGAGGCTAATTACTTCACAACATTTCAGTGGGTTTTGTCATACATTGATATGAATCAGCCATAGAGTTACACGTATTCCCCATCCCGATCCCCCCTCCCACCTCCCTCTCCACCCGATTCCTCTGGGTCTTCCCAGTGCACCAGGCCCGAGTACTTGTCTCATGCATCCCACCTGGGCTGGTGATCTGTTTCACCATAGATAGTATACATGCTGTTCTTTTGAAACATCCCACCCTCACCTTCACCCACAGAGTTCAAAAGTCTGTTCTGTACTTCTGTGTCTCTTTTTCTGTTTTGCATATAGGGTTATTGTTACCATCTTTCTAGATTCCATATATATGTGTTAGTATGCTGTAATGTTCTTTATCTTTCTGGCTTACTTCACTCTGTATAATGGGCTCCAGTTTCATCCATCTCATTAGAACTGATTCAAATGAATTCTTTTTAACGGCTGAGTAATATTCCATGGTGTATATGTACCACAGCTTCCTTATCCATTCATCTGCTGATGGGCATCTAGGTTGCTTCCATGTCCTGGCCATTATAAACAGTGCTGTGATGAACATTGGGGTGCACGTGTCTCTTTCAGATCTGGTTTCCTCAGTGTGTATGCCCAGAAGTGGGATTGCTGGGTCATATGGCAGTTCTATTTCCAGTTTTTTAAGAAATCTCCACACTGTCCTCCATAGTGGCTGTACTAGTTTGCATTCCCACCAACAGTGTAAGAGGGTTCCCTTTTCTCCACACCCTCTCCAGCATTTATTGCTTGTAGACTTTTGGATAGCAGCCATCCTGACTGGCGTGTAATGGTACCTTATTGTGGTTTTGATTTGCATTTCTCTAATAATGAGTGATGTTGAGCATCTTTTCATGTGTTTGTTAGCCATCTGTATGTCTTCTTTGGAGAAATGTCTGTTTAGTTCTTTGGCCCATTTTTTGATTGGGTCATTTATTTTTCTGGAATTGAGCTGCAGGAGTTGCTTGTATATTTTTGAGATTAATCCTTTGTCTGTTTCTTCATTTGCTATTATTTTCTCCCAATCTGAGGGCTGTCTTTTCACCTTACTTATAGTTTCCTTTGTAGTGCAAAAGCTTTTAAGTTTAACTAGGTCCCATTTGTTTATTTTTGGTTTTTTTTTTTTTTTTTAATTTTTTTATTAGTTGGAGGCTAATTACTTCACAACATTTCAGTGGGTTTTGTCATACATTGATATGAATCAGCCATAGATTTACACTTATTCCCCATCCCGATCCCCCCTCCCACCTCCCTCTTCACCCGACTCCTCTGGGTCTTCCCAGTGCACCAGGCCGGAGCACTTGTCTCATGCATCCCACCTGGGCTGGTGATCTGTTTCACCATAGATAGTATACATGCTGTTCTTTTGAAACATCCCACCCTCACATTCTCCCACAGAGTTCAAAAGTCTGTTCTGTATTTCTGTGTCTCTTTTTCTGTTTTGCATATAGGGTTATCGTTATCACCTTTCTAAATTCCATATATATGTGTTAGTATGCTGTAATGTTCTTTATCTTTCTGGCTTACTTCACTCTGTATAATGGGCTCCAGTTTCATCCATCTCATTAGGACTGATTCAAATGAATTCTTTTTGACAGCTGAGTAATATTCCATGGTGTATATGTACCACAGCTTCCTTTATTTCCAATATTCTGGGAGGTGGGTCATAGAGGATCTTGCTGTGATTTATGTCGGAGAGTGTTTTGCCTATGTTCTCCTCTAGGAGTTTTATAGTTTCTGGTCTTACATTTAGATCTTTAATCCATTTTGAGTTTATTTTTGTGTATGGTGTTAGAAAGTGTTCTAGTTTCATTCTTTTACAAGTGGTTGACCAGTTTTCCCAGCACCACTTGTTAAAGAGGTTGTCTTTTTTCCATTGTATATCCTTGCCTCCTTTGTCAAAGATAAGGTGTCCATAGGTTCGTGGACTTCTATTCTGGGCTTTCTATTCTGTTCCATTGATCTATATTTCTGTCTTTGTGCCAGTACCATACTGTCTTGATGACTGTGGCTTTGTAGTAGAGTCTGAAGTCAGGCAGGTTGATTCCTCCAGTTCCATTCTTCTTTCTCAAGATTACTTTGTCTAGGTTGGTCATAACTTTCCTTCCACGGAGTAAGCGTGTTTTAATTTCATGGCTGCAATCACCATCTGCAGTGATTTTGGAGCCCCCCAAAATAAGGTCTGCCACTGTTTCCCCATCTGTTTCCCATGAAGTGATGGGACCAGATGCCATGATCTTAGTTTTCTGAATGTTGAGCTTTGAGGTGAGTTAGATGCTGATGACCAAAAATAAGCAGGAAGGGTGAATGGGCTAGGACATGTCAAAATGTCATGTTAGAACTACATAGATGGAGACAGAATGTTAATTGTTTACCACAAGCTGCATGTATCAGTTATATTTCTAAGTGTGGTTCCCCTTGATATCACCTGAGAACTCCCTAGAAATGCAAATTTTTTGGTCCAGTTTCAGGCTTAATGACTCAGAAACTCTGGAGGTCGGCCCAGAAACGTGTGTTTTTCAAAGCCCTTAGAAGATTCTGATGTGTGCTAAAGTCTGAGAACCACTGCTGCAAAAAATGCCACAAGGCAAATGTAGAACAAAAATGATTCAGCAAATGAATTATGACAATATTTAGAAATTTGAAGAAACAGGTAAATCCATGTGGTTGTTTTTTTTTTTCTTTTAATCAGAATTCTGTGTTTGGAAATAAGGGTTTGAATTTTTCACCTTTTTATTTCAGTTTGAAATTAAAAAGTAAACAGAGAGGTGTGTGTTGTGCATGTGTGCTCATTTGTGTCTGACTCTTTGCAGCCCCATGGGGAGTTGTGGTGAGGTATTTATGTCATTGTGTAGGATTAATGGAGTTTACTCTAGTGGAAAAGGGTATCTCATGGAAAAACTTCACTCATATTCTGTCTAGACACATATTCTCTTTTGAGGCAGGAAACACAAAAGAAAATTGGCATCATCTAGTTCAAGGAAATGGTGTTTTAATTCTGTAGAGAAATAATTTCATTTTCTTGGAGCAATAGGTAGACTGATATTAGTAATTTAATTTTCTTAACTATAATGATGCTTGCTACAGTTCTTACCAATACTGAAAGAAACAGGGTCAAAAGTAACAAATGATTGAATTTTTTGGAGGGGGTGGTGATAAAGCTTGTATAGTGGGAAAGTAACTTTATAATAAACTGTAACTAATTAGCCTGTACTATTTCCTATAGTACTTTGGTCAGACAGCTATGAGAATAAACAGAAATCAACTCAGTGGTAGGTAACTCCATTTGGATTTGTTCATTTAGCAAATAGTTGTGAATAGCTACCATGCGCTTAATATGTTAGCATTGGAAAAATGAGCAAGACAGTCACGGCAATGGTTCTTGTGAAGCCAGAGGTCCAGTGGTAAAGCTAGATGATTAAACAAGCTGCTTTGATTGAAGTGTAGTAACTTTTAGCCCCAAGACAGAATATAAGATAGCCCCAGTGAGAGCAGCTGTCCTGGACGTGAGGGTATGAGCATGGGTGGTCAGGAGTGGCTCATAGAAAAGGCACTAGAACTTACAAGGCTGCTAGAAATTAGTCAGATAAAGCAGGGGCGGACTGAGAAAAGAGCATGTGTGAAGGCCAAAGGCAGTGTGTTTTAGGTGCCATCATGTGACTGAACATGGCTCCATCTTGGTGGAGCTTGGAGGGCAGATGGTGACTGCGTAGGTTCTGGAAAGAGATGAGAGATGATGCCAGAAACACATTTTTTAAAAAAGAAAGAAAAACAAAGCCTTGCGAACCATGGTAAGAATTTTGGGCTTTATTCTAACAAGATGGAAAGCCTCTGAAGTTGTAGGATTTTTGCCCCATTCTAGAGACAGGATTGGAGAAGCCCAGTGTTGGAGGAAGGGAGGTCAGTGGAGACCGTATTGTAATATTTCAGACAACAAGTATTCATTGCTTAGAGCAGCAGGAAGATGGGGATGGATAGAAGTGAAAAGGTTTGGGAAACAGCTATTTCACTAGTAGATTCAGTGAGACCTGGTGATTCATTACGTGTGGGAGCAACTAGAATCATTCATTGAGCTAGTGCCACAGGAGGGGTGGCAGGTGTGAGAGTGAAATGATTTGTTCCATTTGGATATGCTGAATCTGAGAATTCTTTGGTTGCCTAAGCAGAGATGACCAACAGGCTGTTGGAAATGCAAAGTAGGTCTGGGACACAAGTGATCTGGGCTCTTCTCTTAAGTTACTCTGTTTTCCGTGCTTTATCATGCAGAAGCTACAGCCAAAGAACTTTATGATCCTTGATTACTCCCATAGCTATTGGGCTCAGCTCTGTTTTCTGTTTGTTTTTAAATAGAAGGATAGTTGTTTTACAGCATTGTGTTAATTTCTGGTATACAGCTAAAAGACTAAGTTACACACATATATTCATTCTTTCTATACTCTTTTCCATTATGGCTTATTCCAGGAGATTGAGTGTAGTTCCCTGAATTGGGCTCTATTCTAGATGTCAGTATTAAGTACTAAGTGAAATTTAAAACCACAGGATTTTTCTGCCAGAAATCCCAGAAAGCAGTTTGATTTCCTCGGTGAAACATACCCACTGATTAAGCACACATTACCTTTCAGTTGGTATTTTATTTCAACAATGGAAAATACAAGGGAACTAGAATGATCTAACCCCAGTTCAAATATTCTTACTTTCATTTACATTAGGGGTCATTTCCCTGTGCCAGTACAATACTTCAGAATTGTTGTTCAGTGAGAGCAACACTAAAATATTGAAGAGATGAATATAATGCTAAAGGGTAAAATACGTATTCACATTTTGAGAGAGAAGAATTATGTTTACCACACAACTCCCCTTAATTTTCAATAATGTTATAGCACTACATTTTTTAATAAAACATTTAAATTAGAACTTTAGAAGTCTCTTGTCATATCTAAAAAGAGGTTCAGGGCATCTCATTTGACTGAATAACTGCACATACAAGTGTTGTTTGTCAACAACTGAAGAAAAATCTCATATAAATCATGAACTACTCTGTACAGTTTTACCTAACATTCTCTTCATAATTATGGAACTTTTCAAGTTATTTTATTTTTAAGAAATCAAAAAATATAAGAGAACTTAATATATAGACACATAAATTTCAACTAGTCTTCAGGAATAATGAGAGCAAGCATTGTCATCAGCAGAATTTTGAGTGGTTAAGTCCCATGAATATTTGCAAATTACCAAATTAGAAACATGAAGGAAATGGCAACCCACTCCAGTATTCTTGCCTAGAGAATCCTGTGGCTGGAGGAACCTGGTGGGCTGCTGTCCCTAGGGTCACACAGAGTCAGGAATGACTGAAGCAACTTAGCATGCATGCATGCATTGAAGAAGGAACTGGCAACCCACTCCAGTATTCTTGCCTGGAGAATCCCAGGGACAGAGAAGCCTGGTGGGCTGCCATCTATGGGGTCGCACAGAGCCGAACACGACTGAAGTGACTTAGCAGCAGCAGCAGGGATCATGTATAATATATTTCTGATGACGCAGTGTTTTTAACACTTGCATTACTTTGCTCTGTTGAGTAGACCTACTAAAGTGTACTCTTGGGACGTTTAAGCTTTTTCTGATGAATAATCGCGAGGCTTCTGTTTGAAATACAAAGTTCCTGCTCATACATGATGTAGGTTAAAACCGGACAGATCAGAGTTGGCTGATCAAAACTGTTAAAGCTTGTTTCCCAAGTCTTGTTCTCTTTTCCTGATATCTTTTTCCTATTTCAGATCATCAGAGCCCTTATTATCTCTAAGAAATGCTTTATTCCAGCTAGTCATCCTCTTCTATGATCATGACTTTGTCTTAGCCATTCAGCAAAAATATCAATGTGTTTATGCTTCCCAGGGGGCGCTGGTGGTGAAGAACCAGCCTGCCAATGCAGAAGATGTTAAGAGAAGGGAGTTCTATCCCTGGGTCAGGAAGATCTCCTGGAGGAGGACATAGCAACCCCTCCATTGTTCTTACCTTGAGAATCCTATGGACAGAGAAGCCTGGCATGCTACAGTCCATAGGGTCGCAAGGAGTCAGACACGATTAAAGTGACTATGCATGCGTGCATGCACATATGGTATATGTATGTATATACACACGTGTATTTAACTATCTACTGCTGCTGCTGCTAAGTCACATCAGTCATGTCCGACTCTATGCGACCCCATAGACGGCAGCCCACCAGGCTCCCGTCCCTGGGATTCTCCAGGCAAGAATACTGGAGTGGGTTGCCATTTCCTTCTCCAGCTATCTACTAAACTATGTTAAATCTGTAAATATAGGATAAGGCTGTTTAAATTTGGGGTGGATCTTTATTGCGTGTGTGCATGTGTGCCCAGTCGTGTCTGACTCTTTGCAATCCTATGGATTGTTGCCCGCCAGGCTCTTCTGTTCATGGGATTCTCCAGGCAAGAACACTGCAGTGGGTTGCCATTTCCTTATTGCAGCTTACCAAATGCTTCATATACTATCTTGTGGACATAATATATGGAGTAGTAGTATATTTAGAACTGAGTCCTACTTCATATAGTTTGTCCATAACTTCAAATTTATGTCAGTAAACAGATTAGCTCATTCGCAAAGAATACAGAAATGCAGACTTATTTGTATTTTTCCATAACGGCATTCACTGTAATAGGTACACAGTAAATAGCATATGAAGAAAAAAGAAAAGTGCTTTTTAAAAAGTCCTGCAAGGGTAAGTTGAATAGAGGCCTTAGAAATGTGCTGTGTAAGTTGAAATCTAAGAGATTGGGATAAGTGGGGGGAGTTAAATCTTACAAGAACACAGAGATGAGAAATCTGAATTGGACCATGACCTGGGTAGTGCCAACATCTTTGTTGAAAACTTTAGAATAGGTAAAAGCTACCCTTTCCAGTCACATACTACAGATAGAATTTTATCTGTATTGATACACTCCACATTTTTGTATCTAAAATTACCATTATTTATGCTTTTAGTTTGTATCTTTATTATCTCAAAATATAGTCCACTGAGTCTCTTATTTTGATATTTTCTTTTTTATTTCTTATTTTTGACTCCCACCATTTTTTCTTCTTTTTCCTCTAATAATTTGAAAATTCATATTTATGTCAGTGCCCTAAAGAAATGTTTAGATATTTTTCCTATTTCAGAACATGGTAGTTACATCTCTGCCCAGATTTTCTGGCTGCTGAGGTCAAGTCACCTGTTCCTTAGGCTTGTTGTTGCTATTTAGTCGCTATGTTGTGTCAGACTCTTTTTCAGCTCCTTGCACTATCACCCATCAGTCTCTGCTGTCCATGAGATTTCCCAGGCAAGAAGACTGGAGTGGGTTGCCATTTCCTTCTCCAGTGGATCTCCCTGACCGGGGATCAAACCTGTGTCTCCTGCATTGGCAGGCAGATTATTTATCACTGAGCCATGTGGGAAGCCTTCTTAAGACTTGTACTATGCTTAGTTGCTCAGTCATGTCCGACTCTGCAACCCCATGGGCTGCAGCCTGCCAGGCTCTTCTGTCCATGGGGATTCTCCAAGCAAGAATACTGGAGGGGGCTGCCATCCCCTCCTCTCTTAAGGCTTAGAAGAGCTCAATTTCTTTAGCACAACCCCCCCCCCAAACAATGTAACATTAGTATAATATATTAACTCTGCACACACATTGATCATTTACAAAATCTTGAGTGTCAAGTATGTGCAAGGCAAACTCAACTTAGGAATTTTAGGATTTAGAGGATCTGTTATCTATAAGCAGATTTTGTGAATCAAAGTCAACACCACCCCAAATGAATGTTGACTTTGGTTTGTGTTTACAGCCCCCCTGATGTCTTTTAAAAGCTACATCCATGCATCTTATGTCAATAAATAGAATATATTTATTTAGTTTTGACAGATAGTGCTCATGAAAAATTTATAGCCTCCATGTTAAAGATAAAAATGAAGACATTCTGCCACTCTACTGTATTTTCCTAAAGATTTTTTATGATTTGTATAATCCATACAGAAAAGTTTTGAAACAGTGGTACTAATAATAAGACCCAATAAATACCAGCCTAAGGTACACATACTCATTTGTTTTTGCATCAGCCCTATCAGGTATATAGGGCTTCCCAGGTGGAGCTAATGGTAAAAAACCTCCCTAACAATGCAGGAGACTTAAGAGACATGGGTTCGATCCCTGGGTTGGGAAGGTCCCCTGGAGGAGGACACAGTAACCTACTTCAGTATTCTTGCCTGGAGAATCCCATGGACAGAGGAGCCTGGTGGGCTACAGTCCATAGGGTCGCAAAGAGTCTGACACGACTGAAGTGACTTAGCATGCATACATGCGTGCAAGCTTGCCTAGGGCGTATATATATTATACTTCATCTTCCCAACCCAGGGATCAAACATTGCAGGCAGATTCTTTACTGTCTGAGCCACCAGGAAAATCCTTAGCATCATTAGCATTGCAACAGATTATTTGGCTAGGCAAATCAACAGAATGAAAATTTAAAGCTACACTATCAAATTGAAAAAGCCTCCACATATTTTGAAGCATTGGTTCTCACTCACCTTAAATCACCTGGGCCACTTTTAAAAATCTCATGCCCAGGCCAGACACTCGACCAATGAAATTAGAATTCTTGGGCACAGGACCCAGGAGAAGGTATATTTAACACCTTCTGTGACTCTGCAGTTTAAAGGCTCAGCAGCATCCACTGCTTTCTGCCTCCCAGTGATACTACTTTCCATTTGTTTCTGTCATTTTGAAAAGTGACCATTTGAAACAGCTAGATATATGAGTTCCCCTCTTTCTAAGCATAAAATCTTACTAATCCTTCAGCATTACACATGGTTAAGTGTAAAGTGTAAGTCGCTCAGTCGTGTCCGACTCTTTGCGACCCCATGGACTATACAATGCATGGAATTCTCCAGGCCAGAATACTGGAGTGGGTAGCCTTTCCCTTCTCCAGGGGATCTTCCCAACCCAGGGATCGAACCCAGGTCTCCCACATTGCAGGTGGATTCTTTACCAGCTGAGCCACCAGGGAAGCCCAGACATGTTAGCTAATGCAAAATCAGTATCACACTCAATGTTAAGAAATACTTAATAAGAGTTTCAAGATTCTGCCTTCAAGTTTCTCCACCCAACCCTCAGTCATCACGTTCAAATTCACCTTGAGTGTCTCTCAAGTTCTTGCCTTCATTTATGCCCCTCGGCTTAGGTGTTGCCTTTCTTTAAGTTAGTAATTGCCAGAATTCTCTGGTGTCAGTCTCTGGGACACTTTGGCTGGGCCCATTTTCCTAACAAGCGATCATGATATGTAAAATCCACCGCCTAGCAACTCATTGACTCTCCACTCCCTACAGAGAAACTCACAGCCCTTGACTCAGGAAGTCGAGCGTGCTGCAGGTTCACCCCACTGGGCCCCTGCATGTTGGGGTGCTCTTGCGTGTGCACTGTTTCTCTGATGGGAAAATTCTTTAATCCCATTCTGCACCCTGGAAGCTCAGCATGTAAGAGCCAGCTCCACGGTCCCGCTCTGGGACCCTGCTCCTGATTCTCAGTTATCACATGCTCCAGGCTCTCCCAGCACTTTGGCATGACCTTTACTTTAGCACTATTCCATAGGTAAAATGGTGTTTTCAGTTATTAAAGCTATAGACAATACAATAGATGTGTTTTGTGCTTATATAACTTATAGAGGAAAAGACCATTTTTTCTTTTGCCTCTGGAAGTTTTAAAATCTAGTTTATTTGCTTGGTTTTACTTTTACACGTTTCCATCCCTAGGCTCTTTTAATTCTTTTTGAGAGAGGAAGTCAACCTCTGGAAAATGTATCTAAAATATGAGAGAAGAATTCCAATAAAATATGCCATGTTTCTATTAATATCAGGAACATCTCTTAGTATAATACATAGTGCTTATATTGCATGATGATTTATATAAACTGTGGAAGAATAAGTGAGGCTTTTATGCTTGGTTGCAGGGAAGGCTTTTCCTGTACCAGTAGATTCAAATATTCAGTTTTCAAAATAACCTGCCCACATACTTTTTAGATGTGACTTGGTCCACATAGCCAGTTGTTGACACCAGTTTCATGTTTTAACAAAAGCAGTTGTGCTTTTCCATACAGAGCATCAAACCAGAAGTAAGACATTGCATTTTAGAGTAAGGAATGTGACTTTACCCAAGGAGTTTCCAGACTTTAGTGAGCTTCAGAACCTCTAGGAAGGGTGGTCATACACATGTTACTGGGTCCTGTCCCTACAGTTTCTGATCCTGTTGGTCAGTGGTTCCCCGATCATCCATTGTGCTCTGCTAACAAGTCCCCAGGGGAAGCTGATGCTACTGTCTGGAGACCACACTTTGAGAATCACTGTAATATCTTAACTTCTCAGTTAACCTGCACTGAAGTGAATATACCTGTTGACTAACTGTGAAGGGTATGATTGTCACCAAGCATCTTAATGTTTCTAAATATCCGTAGATAGTCAGAGGGACTTCCCTCGCAGTCAAGTGGTTAAGACTCTGCACTTCCAATGCAGGGGTGCGGGTTTGATCCCTGGTCAGGGAACTAAGATCTCACATGCTGCTTACTGTGGTCAAGAAAAAACAAACAAACAAAAAAACATGTAGTCAGAGACACTAGAAGCAAACCATATCTGTATTAAGACTATTTTGTTGTTGTTGCTATTTTGGCCTTCTTATTAAGTCTGTTGAATCAATTTTAGAGAAAAATGTTTTCAAATTTTAACATCACAGATTTAGGTAAATAATAAACGATTCTATCTTAGACATTTTGAGTTTTCACTCTTCTAGTTAATAAAGCATATGAGTTCCAGGAAACCTCTCCTTTTAAAGGCAAATTATATTAAAAAAAAAAAAAAAAGATTAGCACAATTGACAAATTTTGTCAGTAAAGGTAAAGAGACTCATTTCCCTGTGCAGATATTCTACAAGTAAATGATCAAAGTTCTAACCACTATTTTTTGAAAAGTCAGCAAGAAAAGACTATCTTTATTATAATGTTGGTTTTGACATGAATACAGTGTGTTGGACCAGTCGTGTTCTAGTTTTACCATAAGGAAACAAAACAATAAGACTGGTGGTGTCTTGGTTTGGCACCATTGTACTGTTTGTCAACATCTTTTAGTAACATGTGACTAAGAATAATAGTCTACAGGCAGAAGGGAGGGCCAGAGAAATTCAGTGAAATTTCCAGACTGGTCAAAAGCCTGGACTAAAGTTTGGAGACTCCCTGTGTCTTCCTTCTATTCCACCACTTCCTAAGAGGGTCCAAGCATGTTGCCCTCTCTCTGGGGCTATGGCCCAGAAGATGGTGTGTCTGCCTGGAAGAGTAATGAAAGAAGGCTACGGCTTCTTTGTCGGATCTTCTAAAAGGTCTCTTTTTTTATCTTGGGTGGGCTTACTGTAAGTCTGGAGAGTGAACCTCTGAACAGAATTACTGATATATTGAGTTTGAAAAAAAAAATTTTTTTTCAAAAGAAATACTAAGACCAACTTAGAAAGTATAGTGTTAATACTTTACATTTCTTTTAAGAATTTTCAAATCATTTCAGTGTAAATCATATTCACTCTAAACCACTCTGCAAAGTGAACAAAATGATCACCTCATTTTTCAAATGACAACTAAAAGTTTTATTTGAGACACTCTTCAAACAAAGCTCGTGGAGGCCCGTGTTCTTGTGCCTGCACTTAAGATATGGCTCTTCGTCAACCAAACCTGGCTTTCATTCATTCATTCATTCATTGAAAATATTCGCTGAGTCCATAATGTGTGCCAGATGCTATTCTAAGTGCTTAGGATACAGCAAAACAAACAAAATTCCATGACCACATGGAGCTTACATTTCAGTGAGGGGTATGTTAGGCAGAATAAAGGTCCACACAAAGATTTCACTGCCTAATGCATTGCACCTATAAGTGTGTTATCTTAATGGAAGAGGGGAATTGTAGATATGATTGAGAGCTTGAGACGCAGAGATTGCCCTCAATTATCCACGTGGACCTAATCAGTCATGTGAGTCCTTAAAAGCAGAGACTCTTTCTTGATTGTATGAGAGGGAGATGTGATGACAAAAGATTGGTCAGAAAGATGCAACTTTGTTAGCTTTATAGTTGGAGGAAAGGGCCCAGGAGCCAAGGAAGGTAGGTGGTATCTAGAAGCTGGCAATGAAACGGATGCTCCCCTAGAACATCCAGAAGGGAATGCAGCCCTTCTATTACCTTGATGTTAGGCTTATGAGACCCACTGTACACTTCCAACCTACAGAACTGTAAAATAAGAATTTTTCATTGTTAAACCACTGTGTTTGTAGTAATTCGTTACACCAGCAATAGAAAACTGATGCAGGGGGAAGATGGACAATGGTCAAGAAAAATAGGTAAAATATATTGTATGTTGAGTTAGTGTTAAGTGTTAAAAAGAAAAATAGGAGTGTCAGGGAAAAATGCAAATTAGAGTTGGCTTCCACATTGAGATTTGGGTAAGACTTGGAGGAGGTGAAGGGTAAAACATTTCAGAGACAGGAAGCCAAAATCTTCTCACTCTAGGATGATGACCCTGCATGACTAGATCCTGAGTATGGACATTAAAAGAGCAGTAAGCATTCTGGAATATCCCAAGTTCCCCCAGCCACCATGTATGATGATTAGGCTAAAGGCTCAAAACTCAAAAGTTCTATGAGAAAGTAAGCATCCTTTTTAAAATAACATCATTTGCTTTTTTTGTGTTTTAAGGAGATTAGGAGAAGACATGAAAATAATGTACTACTATTTAATATATACCATGATTTTTAGAAAGATACTTAAAATTTAATCTAAAGCAAACGAGTTAGGGACATTCAGACTTTTTGAGTCCTTTGGGGCCATCTCCTCAACATCATGATCAACCAACAGCTTTTAGTGTTATAAAGGGATCTCAGATTATATCTGACTCTCGATTGTTGCTACAGTAAGTTGAGTGCCAGTGTAAAAAATGATATTGTGATTTTATTAGAGACATTCACATACTATAAAGAAAGATAAAATCAGACTGCTAATTTAGTTCATCATTGACCATTAATTTTGATGGCATTGTCCACTGATACTTCCAAGTTATCTGATTATGGAGGCAAAGTCAGTGGTTTTATATAGTCATACTCTTGCATACATGAGTGATCAGTCTCTTCAGTCACGTCAGACTGTTTGTGACCCTATAGACTGTAGCCTGCCAGGCTCCTCTGTCCATGGAATTCTCTAGGCAAGAATACTGGAGTGGGTTGCCATGCCCTCCTCCAGGGGAGCCGTTCTCTTAAGTACCTGAAAAAAAACCTGCATGTCTGATTTTTATTATGCTTTATTAATAAAGTTAATAAAGTTATTTATTTATTAATAAATAAATATTTTAGCATATATTTTCCTTTTCAAAGAAAGAATTCTATGATCTGTCAGGAAAATGTTAATAAATAAGGCACAGAAATTGTTGATGTCATAATAAACATTCTGCAATGATGCTGCATGGGAAATAGGCCTTACCTTGCTACTCACGGTGTGGTCCATGAATCAGTAGCATGAATATTACTTGAGAACTTTGTAGAATGCACATTCTTGGATGCTACTGCAGACCTACTGCATAACAATCTGCAGTTTAACAGGATTCTAGGTAATTCATAGGAATATTACGTGTTAAAAAAATGGATTGGGGCAATATCTTGAACCCTCATTACAAATCATGCCACCAGGTATTTAATGTTCTTCAGATTCTTATAGGTCCATATAAACTCATGTTATTCTGAATTTAATGCCTTAGCATATCATGTTTGAGAAGCTACGGAGAAAAAAGTATCAGATCTCATGCCTCAGGAAGAGAGCTGCAGGGAAATCAGCAGTTAATGTGATGCTTTTTGAGAATTTAGCAAACATTTGGGCCATACAGTGTTAATAATTTACACCAATACAGTATACTAACACATATATATGGAATTTAGAAAGATGGTAACGATAACCCTATATGCAAGACAGAAAAAGAGTCACAGATGTATAGAACAGACTTGGACTCTCTGTGAGAAGCCAAGGGTGGGATGATCTGAGAGAACAGCATTGAAACATGTATACTGTCAATTGTGAAACAGATCTCCAGTCCAGCTTTGATGCATGAGACAAATGCTCAGGGCTGGTGCACTGGGATGACCCAGAGGGATGGGATGGGGAGGGAAGTGGGAGGGGGTTCAGGATGGGGAATGCATGTAAATCCATGGCTGATTCATGTCAATGTATGGCAAAAACCACTACAATATTATAAAGTAATTAGCCTCCAACTAATATAAATAAATGAAAAAAAAAAAAAAACCTTTAAAGTGGTCAACATATTTTTAAAGATAAAGTAATTTAAATTGAAGTGTGAAAGGTACAGCAGTTTAATTAGTTCAAAGGAAGGTACCTTGAAAATATAGAGGAAGACAAAAGCAAAGTACAAACTTACTGCTGAATCAGAATTTTCAAGTTGTAAGAAGACACTGCTGCCCTCTGGTTCAGAGCTAATGTGAGCTATGACTTGAATTTTCCAAGGCCAGTGCTGACCGTATTGTTGAGGCTTACACAGAGAACTCACCGTTCTCCCAGCAGCTTTCATATGTTGTTGACCAGCTCTATATTGTCAGCTTGCTTTTGCTTTCACTGAACCAACTTCTGCCTCGATGACTCTTCCAGGTAGCACTTGCTGCTACTTCTAAAGTTTGGGGACACACAAGGCAAGTGAAATTGCACTTTCGCTTCAGACTCTTTTCTATCTTTAATCGTTAGATCATTCCCCTATGTGTTCTATTTTTTTATGCCAACTAACTGTACACTAGGGCATCTGTCTTTTCATATCTTGGTCAGTCTCCTTTAGACTAACTCCTGTCTCACAACATTCTTTTTAAAATATGTGCCCCAAAGGTGAGCAAATGATTTCAGATGTGATTAAGGTAGCTCGGAGCATTGGAGAGACTTTTTTTTTTTATTGTTCTGGATGTTGTCAATGAATGTGACTTGAAATCACATAGACTTTTTGGCTGCCCCAACCTACTCTGTCACATGTTGACACACACTTCACCAAGTGTGCTTGGCCTGGCCACCATCTCCTTTTCCCTTCCAAGCCGCTCAGTTAGATTTTTTTGCTCTAACCGTGGGGTGGGACTTCAAATGTGTCCCTGTTTAACACCATCTTGTTAGACTCGGGCCATTAAGCTCTGTTTATACCCTGATTCTATCATCCATTCCATTAGCTCTTCCTCCCAGCTTGAAGTCCCCAAACCACACCCCTTTCCCTAATAGTCTGTCCTTGCTCCCTCAGTCCTTCTCAACCAAGCTTTATCATGTGTCTGTAAGGATCCCTGCAGCTGGCGTAACTAAGTGTAACTTCATTTTCTGGCACTTGTGTATGTGTTCTGAAATACGTCACTTCCAGTTTTTCTATTAATTTACAAACTCCTGTTGTCAAGAATCTTCTGCTTCCTCTTCACAGTTTGGTTTTAAGTATACATAAATAATGTTGACTTTGCATGATGACTGATAGTTAACTAAGAAAAAAAAGATTGAGTTGGGGACTTTATGTTTTGTGTATAATGGAAGGATGCTGAGGAAATGCCTTAATTCTAACTTTTGTTAGCAAAATAGGAGGTTCAAATGAAACCAGGGGTGCATCCAAAACAGGCTAAAATTGGTTTATTCTTTTCCGTTCCTAATCCATGGTAGTTGTATGTTAGCCTATTATCTTGCATTTGATTTTAAAATAGATCAGAAGTATGATGATTCAGAAATGGGTGACACAATCAAATTATAGGCAAATTCCTTGCTGTATGATTCTTGTTAATTAAATATCTGTGATAGGAGAATCAAAACAGGAGGAACTGTATACAATTTAGAATCGAGGCCGTAACATTATTCCTTTCAGCTGAAGATACCTTAACTCCTTAAACATGTCATATTTTTGAAGGAATAAGAATGGGCCTTATTCTTTTTTGTAAAGAAGACTTGAATATTTGAAGTTAGATTTCACTTCATTTCATCTACATCAAGTATGCTAAGCCTCATTTGTTCTGACCTCTTGCAAATTGTTAGAAGGAAAATTTTCAAGTAAATGTTTTCTTTGCCTATTATACTTTTCACTGGTGATTGAAAAAAATGTAAGTTTTGTGAACATATTGCTGGATATGGTTTTGGATACTTCAAAAGCCTGCCATCCAATGTTTATAAATTGATGCATTTGTTTATTTACATATCTATAAATTTGCAGATTGACATATATGCTTATACTTGGAGAGGAAAGGATAAATGTATGAACACACTTGTATACATACATGCCAACAGATCATTCAGTAATTATTTCAAAGTAGAATTGTAGATACTTTTAAATATTCACATTTCTGTTTTCCTGTGTTTTCTTTTATAAGCTTTCATTTTGGCATAAGAAGAAAAATAAAATGTTTTAAATTTAAAATCTCCCTGTAGAATTCTTGGTAATAGTGAAAAATGGAGAGGAATATAATATCTGTCAATAGGGGAATGAATACATAAACAAAAAAAGGACAAATAAGAAGTAATATAAAGCAATGGGAAAAGATTCTTGTGTTCATTTTCAAGGCTGGTCAATATGTAGACTTCCTACAAGATAAACTAAATTCCAGAACAGCAATTGTTATAAAGAATAACATATACATGTTTTTTATACAAAAAGTATACATATATACTTTAAAATATACATATGTACATATATATACACACATATAAAGTATACAAGTATACTTTAAAAGCAAATAAGTGTACCACAGCAACATAGACTTATTTTTTTAGCAATAATTCTCAGTTTCATCATTCTGCAGTCAAACCACCGGGAGAGTGGTGTGTAATAGACGTCACTGCGTCTTCCCCTGCCTGGTCCCTTTGCTGTCTGTCATTGATGTCAAGAACCAGATAAGAGCTTCATGGGCTTCAGAGAAACATGCTTTGATATTGAAAGTGATAGCGAGTTTGTCCTCATTGCCTCATTGTGGTTTGTGCATCAAGCTGCAGCGTATCCTTTTTCAGAGCTGTGCAGTCGGCTTCCGTGGGACCCTGTGCCCTGTGACGTTACTGGAGCACGTTTATCTGAAGATGAGTTCCCAGGGGCCCCCGGAAGCACCCCCAGCTCTGCTGTGCGCAGAGGGCAGAGGAGGCAACCTGGGGCGGGGGTGGGGGAGTTTGGCTCTACAGTTGTCTTCCATAGTCCTTAAAACATAGGCCTGTGTATGATTACAAGAGTTTGTTTTTGACAAAGGGGAGTGTATTTTTCTGTTTTTTTTTACTAAGTAGTTTATTAAAGTTTGTGTGTAGGTTTTTTCTTCGGGGCAGCCTTTTTTCCAGATGTGTGACATCCAAATGGAAAGGAGCAGTGAGCTCTATGCAGAGCTCCTTTTGTGTAAATAGGCTAGGAATGGTTCCATGGTTCAAAACTGATACTTAAGAACTATATAAATTCATGTTAGATGATCTATAAACATTCACAGAATATATCTACAGTCTTCAGGTACAAACGTAGTATGGGTGCTAAATGTTCTAGGTGGACCACAAATTTTGTGCTTTTGCAGGTACACTTTGGTTTGCATCTCTGCAGTGAGAAAAAATGAGGGAGGGGTATGTGTTTGAGAGAGAGATGAATAAGGGAAAGGGAAAAAGAAGTGAGAAAGAGAGCCACTGATAATGGTATTGGTTGGCATGAATTTCAAAAGCCAGCTACCCCGATTTAGAGAATTTTCGTTTAGGACTAATTAAATTAGAAGCTAATTGAGCCGGAATGGAGCTAATTATGCCTACTGATAGGGTTTTTAAATATTCCTGTTAACAGTGTTAGAAGATGTTCTGGTTCCAAGGTTTCTAAACCTAAATCTGATGCCTTATGAGTGTTGGGAAGTCAGTGTTGTTATGCTCCTGAACTTTTCTGTCCCTTTTAAGGATAATTCTTACTCAGCTTATCGGATATACAGACCTGTAGCAGAGGAGCCCCTCTGTAAATTGCAGAAATTCTCCAGTGCTCTGAAAATGGCAGGCATTTCAGAATCACATCTTGTAGATTGTTAATGTCAAATGGCATCAGCATCTTCCTTCAACAAGACTCTGGCAGAAATTCACACTTTAATAAGAACAGGTGTTAAGAATTGCTGGTGATTTCTCCAGAACTTTTGGTAGCAAAGTGGTCTTCTCCAATTATAACTTTGGTGCATTAAGAGTTACCCTGGTAGCTTGAGTAAGTTAATGTGCGAATTAAATATCTGACGTGCACCCGGATGTAACTCAGGACCGGGGAATCGCCTTCTTGCTCCTTGGTTGCCCTTTGTGTTCAGCAGCTTAGTGAAGCTGTTTGTGTGCGGCTAGCAACTGTAACTAGGACTTGACTTTATGGGAGAATAAAGTACACCCCAGTTCCATGAGCACACATATGTGAGTACTGACCTTGATTTATAGGACTTGCTTTAAAGCTGCACTCAGAATAAACACACTTTTAAATTTAATTTTCCCACATTTCTACATTCTTGGTTCAAGAACAAATATTTTAGTGCTAGCCATTCAATGACTATGCCAAATAAATTTCTGGTTTTTTTTCCCTCTAAGGAGCTGAATTGATCCTCAAATACACTTTATATGAACTTTATTTTGGTTAAATTGTAAATTTGTAAATGTGGGCAATTATACAATGTTCTGTAATAATTCCAACCTGATTTTTCTTTTATTCTCAATGAAAACTTATTCCTTTTCATTCAACATTCTTTTTAATGTGTCTGAGTGCCAGCTGCATCTTATCTGAAATGTAAATTAATATAAAAACCTTTTATATTCTCAATAAATGATCAGTTACTGTCTTCACATCTTCACACTCATCAATAGTCAGCATTCAACCTTTGATTCTTAACAAGTATTTAAGCTCTTACTATGGGCCATGTACTTTTCTCCTGTCTGAGGAAGATACATGTAGAATTAAAAGTGTATCAAATATTATAACAGGGAGGTGGAAGGGGTGCCTCAGGATTAAATAAGAGGAGGATATAAATATAATTGTAGAGGTGGGTGGGGAAGAGTTGGGCGATGGTGTTAGGATAGATAACTTTTCTAAAATTTACCAAGAAGTTATGTGATGTGGGGTTTGGGGTGGGAGAAAATGGGGATTGTTGGGAAATGACGTGGAGGCAGATAGCAGAGGATTTGGTATTTACTCGAGGAGAATTTAGAGACCATAGTGGTTGGCTACTGAAAAATGGAGTACAGAAGGGCAAGTGAAGACGTGCAAGGCTAATTCAGAAGCCACATCTATAGCAAATGCAAGGGATGGTGATGACCTGGATTAAGGAACAAACAAAATATTCCAAGAGGATACCTTTATCCCTGAGAGACATAAATAAAGTAGATTTATTAGATCAATGTATTATATTTTCATGAGAACATTTACATCCTGCTACTGTTTTTCCTTGGGCACAATCTCCCTAAGGTATTTTATATTAAGACCTAATTTAACATGAATTTTTATAGAGACACATAATAAACTGAAATTTTTAAAAGAAAAAAAATTGTCTTTTATCTGGAAAATGACCATTGGCTCTGTCTCCCCTCCTTGCCAGAGTCAGGTTTTCCATGTTATGGGCAAGAGATTAGACAGTCTTTCACCTCTTTCTACTCTTACTCTAACTTGATGGCTTTGTGCAGGATGGGCCGTGTCTTGCTGATACAGTATCAGGGATGTAGTTATGTAAAGTCAAGACACCTTCTGCTCCCTCCAGCCATCATTCCTCCTGGTCCTCTTGCCTTGAGTCCTCTCTCCCCATTCTCAGCTGCACGTCACCCACTATTGCTGCCCCTGTCCTGCGTTCGTTTCCCATCATTTTTAATTTGCTGCAGAGGTTTTTTTTTAGGAATGATGCCCTGTTGTTGTTTTGGATCCCTAGTTAACCATGGTGAACAATCATAATGCAGCCATATCTCTAAACCTCAGGAATATAAGGGTTCCTTGCATATCTAAAGGACCGATTCTGTGCCAGTCTTTTAAACTGAAGAGTTTCTCATAAATTTCATATTGCATTGGTTATGGACAGTTCTTTTTGTCTCTTAAAAGCAGTAAAATTCTTAAATTATTGACATTATTCAGTGAACTGGTAGTTGAAATGTAAAGATCTAAGAGGCTTTGACTGGTTTAAAAATAAAAGCCATGAAGTAAATCCTGAGCCACTTTACTAATATATCTTTGTTTGAATGAAAGATTCCATGACACTTGTCCTCTTTCCTGTTATTTTTAAATCTGCTTTCCTCTTACGCTTCTCTTAGTTCTCCTTCTGTCATGTAAAACACGTGCTCAGGCTAGTGTCCATTTCCTGAGAGGCACTGCCCTTCAATGTCCATGCCCTTTTCCTTCTCACAAGAATCTTCTTGTCCCAAATCCCTCCCATGACCCTTCTTGCCTCTGTGCCTTTCATTACCCCCTTCATTTGTGATTCAGTTGGGTAAACCTTTTAAGCACCTTTGTCTTAAAGCATACTTAGGGACTGTGATCAGCACTAAGGATTGCCAATGAGAAAGGTGTGCCCGCTAGTCACCAGCAACAACCAGGGTTAACGAAAACAGAGCTAGAAAAATGTAAGGCTGAAATAGAATTGATATATGGCATATGAGTGGGTTCCCTTTGCCCCCTCCCCCCAAATCCAGGTTGCCTGATTATTTCCAGTACTTCCCCGCCTCCAGCCCCGGACTAAATATTCAATCTTAGACTGTTGCAACACCCTCCTACCCAATTTCCTTACTTGTGGTATCTCTCTCTCCTCCCTTCTAGTCTCAGGCCATACAGTGGAGTTATTCTGCCAAAACAGTAATTAGGTTACATTGCATCGCTTTCTGCTCAGAGCCATCCAGTGACTTCCTGTAGCATTTAGAATCAAAGTCCAAGGTTTTTTATCTTTTAGAAAATAATTATTTTTGTCTGTGCTGGATCTTCATTGCTGCATGGGCTTCTCTCTAGTTGCAGTGTGCAAGCTTCTCATTATGGTAGCTTCTCTTGTTGCAGCTCCCAGGCTCTAGAACACAGGCTCAATAGTTGTGGTGCATGGGCTTAGTTGTAGGATGCAGGATGACATGTAGGATCTGCGACATGTAGGATCTTCCCAGATCAGGGATCGAACCCATATCTCATGCGTTGGTAGGTGGATTCTTTACCACTGAGCCACCAGGGAAACTCTGAAGTCCAAGTTATTGCTGTGTTTTTTAAAGGTCTGTATGATCTAATCTCTGCCACCTACCTCCCAGGGATCTGACCTCTTTTCAAGTGACTTTCCGCCTCCCTTACCCATTCATACCCACCCCTCTGTCTTCATTGCTTTTCCTTGAACATAGCAGGCCTGTTCTGCATCACATATGGCCTTTGCACTTGCTGTTTTCACTGCCAGAGAATCTGTTTCTCTCAGTATCTGCATGGCTGGTTCCATCCCGTGCTTCAGATCACTGCTTGTTTGTCATTTTATCTGTGAATGCTTTTCCACCTCCCTGAAACATCCTGCTCTCTTTTTCTTCATAGCAACTGTGACCTGCTGTGCCTTTTCTCGTGTCCCTGCTTATTGACCATCCTCCTCCAACAAAAGGAGGGCAAGGGCTTTGGTGTGCTTCTTCCTAAGCACCTACTGTGTGCTTAGGAGGGTGCCTAGCACATAATAGGTGCCCAATAAATGCCTGTGGAGGAAAAGGAAGGAAGGAAGGTGGAGGAAGGGGTAGAGGGAGAGAAGCAGGGAGGAAGAGGAGGATAAGATAGAGGAAGGGAGAAAGGGGAAGATGGTAGAGAGGAAGGAAGGACGGGAAGATGTCCACCTTAGTGTTACTAAATGGACTTCCCTGGTGGCTCAGACGGTAAAGTGTCTGCCTACAATGCAGGAGACCTGGGTTCGATCCCTGGGTCGGGAAGATCCTCTGGAGAAGGAAATGGCAACCCACTCTGGTACTCTTGCCTGGAAAATCCCATGGACGGAGGAGCCTGGTAAGCTACAGTCTGTGGGGTCGCAAAGAGTTGGACATGACTGAGTGACTTCACCTTACCTTACCTTAGTGTTACTAAGCCTTCCACTTACATTAAACTTTTAAGTTTTACTTAGTGTTATAAATTCTGTAACAATATCTGTTTAATATCTCCTTTAAACAAAGGCAAAACTGGCTTCTGGCCCAGACCGTTTGGAAAGTAGCGTTCTCTAGATAGAAATTAGGGAGAAATTGTTCTGTTTACATTGTATTTATTTTCAGATACCTTCCACTTTCTTATGGGAAGTGGTATTGACTTACCCTTTATGGGAGTGCTATAAAGTGTCCTTTTAAATAAAAGCATTTAGAGTTTCCCCAAAGTATTGTACTTTTGAATTTTTAAATAAATAATAGTATGGGGAAATTAAAATACAACAATAATCATGAAGTAGAAGTGTAGATATGGCAATATATGGAGCCTGGTAGTCGAAGATCTGAAATTGGCAGCAACTGACTTGTATTATAAAAAATTACTTAAAAAAAAAAAAACAACCTTTCCTCAAGATCCATTGTAGTTCCCACTTCATCCATAAAACATTCCCTGACTACTGCTTTCCTCACCTCCTTGTCTCATATTTTTTATTAGACTCCTCTATACTGTCATAGGTTGACCTGAAACTGTTTGTCATGGCTCACTGTTGTTTTGGGTCCTTTAATTCTGTCTCTTTAAATTGACATGAGATCCTTGCTGTGGGTGATCATGTCCTGCTCTCTCTGCTCTTACACAACCGCCACATTGCACACCCTAGCACTGACATAACAGACAATTAATAACCTGCATTTGTTATTTTCATCATGACACCTATCCAAGGGTGTAAGTTGGGGATGGGGTTGGATGTTTAGACAGCAGAAATACCTAAGCATGCCTTATGATTATAAATTTTTTTAACTAAAGAATGATAATAAATAGCAACCACTATTTTGGCTTGCAAAACTGAAATCACTGTTTTGCTACTAGCAATAGTAATATTCAGATTTTTTTCAATCTGGTAAGAGAAATTAGTCACTAGGGCAAAATAATGAGATAAATTGGAGCCAGATTCCAGTACCTCCAATCTGAATGCATGAGAATTAAAGCCTGCTAAAAAATAGAATTATGAATTGAATATATTCATAAATATATTAGTCTGGCACATTTTAATGAAAGTGGGAAACAAAAGATAATAATGTTTTAACTAATAAATGTAGATATTCTGATTACCAGGGAAAGTCGTCATTGTACTGTTTTACTGTTATAAATGGTGTTAGCATCATATTTTCATTGGAAACTTTTAGGTTTAAAACACTATGAAGAGCAGCAGCTATTTAGATTGAAATAACCATTGCTTTGATGTCATTTTCTGCAGCATGATCTATTATTAAGTGTGAATAATAATAATAATAGTTAAGACTTGTAGGACCACTTACTGTGTACTAGGCCCTGCTCTAAGCACTTTGTGTTCTCACTCTTGCAGCTGCCACAATCCAGGGAGGTAGATGCCCCTTCAGCCTAATTTTACTATTAGGAACCAAAGCTCAGAGAGGAACAGTTACTTACCCAGGGTCACACAGCTAGTGAGTGGCTGAGCTGGGCATTGACTACCAAGCCCATACTCCTAAGTATGAGACCCTTGAATGCTGCCGAGTCCTTCCCAAGACCATAGTCCAAGTAGACAAAGCCATAGCAAATGGGTCCCAGAACCTAATACAAAGTTTGAAAGGTGGCTGTAAAAGTAAGCATTTGAAAAAAAAAAAAAAAAGTAAGCATTTGATCCTTAAAAATCAAGTGAATTTCTCTCACCTTTCTTAATGGCGTTTGCAATCAAAACATTTATCACAATCTATATTAAACTCTAATATACTTATTTATAAAACAGACTTTCAAGGAGTATAAATTCATTTTATTTCAGGTTGAAGAAGTTTTTAATGATGGGAGGTGCAATGCCTTTTCTGTAATATATATTTTAATTGATATAATATTAAAATATAAAAATATGTGACCAAGCCTATGTGATTAAACCTAAAATCACATTTTTTCTTTTCTTTATAAACAATATATTAAGAAAGTCAGTTTTTATCATTTTGCAATAACTGTTAAGTTCAAACATTAAAAAAAGTTTAATATTTTACATGAAGAATCCACAGGCAATACCTTTTAAGTGACTGAGAAAAACTTTGCCATATTTTAACCTTGAATGATTCTGTATATGTGTACGTGTATGTGTTTGTGTGTATAAAATTTAGTGATCCTCAGTGAGTGAGACATGTGGTCATGTGTGGTTTGTAAAAGTTAAGTGATTCTTTTTTGTCACACAGATTTTTTTTAACTAGTGGTTATAAATGACACTGTGGTATTAATGTTAATTTCCCTGATAACTAACACATTTGAGCATTTAAAAATATAATTAGTACTCATTCTGCTAATAAAAATTCTGCCCAAGTATTCTGCCCATTTTTCTTCTAGGTTGTCTTTTCCGTATTGATGTTTAGGAATTCTTCATATGTCCTTATAATTCGTTGTTGATCATAAGTGTTGAAAGTACCTTCTCCCAGTGAGTGACTGTTGAAGCCTGTTGAGAAACAGAAGTATTTTTTTTTTTTTTTTTTTTTTTTTGCGGGGTGGGTGGAATTTCTTCTAAAAACTTTTCAAGATCTGCCTTTTATCAATACACTTAAGTCCCCTTACATATTATGTTTAACATTATATTCAGTGTGAGAAGTAATCCAGTTTTGTTTTCCACATGGCTAAACCCTGATCAACTGTTCCATCAATTCCTACTGACTGATAGTGCTATCATGATAGGCATTGAGTTTTTTAGTACTGTTGGTCTATTTCTGGGGTTTCTGTTCTGTTCTTTTGGCCTGTTCTTTCTATGTTACAACCCCCATTGTGTTGATATCTATAGTATTACAATGGTGAATATCATATAAAGAGTTCCTTCTTCCTGATCTTGTTTGTTTTAAATTGTATTGGCTATTCTTCATCTTTATTACTTCCATAATTAAAAATAAAATCTTACTAAGTACTGTGAAATAAATTATCATGGTTTTGATGGAAATTCATTGAATATGTAGATTAGTTTAAGAAAATTGATATATTTGTGATACTGTATTTCTATCTATAATTTATAAATGAATCTCAGTCTTTCTGAGATTGAAATCTGTCTTTTCATAGATAACTTGAGAAAGTTGGAAGAGACTGTCATAACCTGTCATGAAATACTATTTGTACACATCAAGGCACATTTATTATGTTCTTACTCGTTGTTTGATTCTTCAGGTTTCCCTATTCCATGGCCTTTCTTAAATTTATATTTATTTGTTGCACCTTGGTAACAGCTCAAGGAATTTTTTTTTTTTGATACAGATTATGACACAGAGGAAAATGCTGGAGACATTATCCTGTTCATGAAAAGTATGAACTGCACAAATTATTTGACTTTTAAAGATTTAGTTTCCTCATCCATGAAAGGAGTTTGAGCTAAACTTTTAAAGATTTAGTTTTCTCATCCATGAAAGGAGTTTGAGCTAAACAGTTTCTCACCTCTCTACCAGCTCTAATGTGAAAAGATTGTGTTTATCATTAAGTGTTTTCCCATTAAAATGCAAATATGCATAATTAACATCATGTTCCATTTTCTTTGGAAATTGAGAAACCCATCACCTAGATGATGTGGTTGTTTGATTTTTGCCAATATCAGTCTATACCACTTTTAAAACTTTCATTAATATGGTTTTAGATATTTGAAGGAATAAGATTTATATGGTCTAGAGATGCTAAATATTTCTAAGCTTTGATCATTCTCCTGGGCATATTCCCATAGACAATTTTGTAATGATAGATTTAGTAGAGAAAACATAATAATACTATTAAATTCACCCAATAGAAAAGAAAATGTAACTAAATAGCCATACAGTCTCTGATTATTAAAAATACATGAGTGAGGGATATTAAGAAGTACAAACTTCCAATTACAAAATGAGTCATACTGATGAAATGGACAGTGTGGGGAATATAGTCAATTTATCTTCTAAAAATTAAAAAAAAAAGATATGAGCATGAGAAACCTCTGTATTTTTATCTCATTGTTTAAGGTAAATATTTTGCCCTTCTTTTTATTGTTGCTTTTTTTAAGTCACATTTAAACTTTGGAAATTATACCAATGTGTTTATATGAGAATGACAAAAACAATCTAGACTATATAGTCAAATAAACTGTCTGAATTTTATACTTGTTTTTCTTTTTAGACTAGGCATCTCTAATTTTTTTCCAAACATAGAAGTAACTTTTTCCTTTTTTCTCTCATGCTGTTTCATATCTGTTTGTTCAGTGACATTGCTATTTTATGATTTTATTAGAGAAAATGTCCCTACTTGCACTTGAACATTAACTTATTTTTTACATATATGCCCTGTTTTAACTTATATCAACTACTTTCTGAATGCATACTATCTTTGCGACTTCCGTCCCTTTTAAACGAGAAATCCAACGTTAAATGTGTTAATAAAGATGAAGCCTACACCTGCATACCTAAAATTTTGGTTTTACCGGTTCAGTGGAGTTGAACATTTTTGAAATGAAATTGAAGAGACATTTCAAAAACATTTACCTCATGTTCATTCATCTATTCCTCTTCTCTTTAATTAGATCTGGTTGAAAAATTATTTTCATTGATTGATAGTGGGTTCTTGGAATGTGTTTTTATAAAGATTATGAGACATACGGGGTTCTGAGACGTAGCAGAAAAGAGTGGTTAGATAATATACATAATCATGAGTTAGATTTACTGACTCAGGGAAAATTATAACTTTAATGGAGACAAAGGCGGACAAGAGATCTTTGGTCATTTGACCTAGCCTGTTTTCTTCCAGGAGATACATTACCATATGGTCCAAAAGGGAATTGTCTATAAATATTTTTAGAATTCCTTAAGATGAGTGTTTTACAATTTGGTATTAAATAGCCAAAATTAATTTTTTTTCTCTCTTAACACTAAATTGTTAAAATTTTAGATTTTATGTGACTACAAGCAGTTGAGCTTACAAACCAGATTGTTATGTTGGATACAGTCTAAATTTAAGCATTCACACTCATTTTATGTTTTGTTTATATGCTGGAAAACCTAACTATCTTGCATCCTTGAGTTTAATTTAGTTCTCAAATCACCATGTGTTTTTTTTTGTTTTTTGTTTTCAAAGCCTTATTAGGAATATCTCATAGAGTGCAGAGCCCATAGAACAGAAATCCAAATGTTTCTATATTGCTACTAAGAATATAATGTGGGAAAGTTTCCAAAGTTACATTATCCTACTGGTTCTAACTTGGCCTGTTGTTGTATCATCTAAGGAAACTGAGTTAAATGGGCACTATTTGTATGGTGCTGGGATGTAAAGCCATACATCCTAGTAACGTGTTTTTCTACATATCTGAAAATTACTGTTCATTTTCATATTTAAGCAGAATTGGAAAGGAAGATAGTTACTGCACTTTTAGTTCTTCTATGAAAGAATTTTGTAAATTTTTCTAGTTTTGTAAATTTCCTGTTAATTCACAAAAATAATAACTAATGGCCTGTCCCTACTACAATCATGCATGTTAATCAACAGATAAAAGTAAAATTTTAAAAAAAGTCCTCAAATTTGTATACATATTTTAAATTGCTTAGCCATAATTCTGCCACTAAGATACAATTTTCATTTCTTCTTTCCCTTCCAAATGTTGTCCATTAGTATACATACTTTTAAAGCTACAATAATATATATGATTTTCTTGTCCTACTTTTTAAACCTAATGTTATTCTTTTAATGCTTTTCAGTTGTCTGATGCAGTCTTCACTTACATCATTTTGATTGCCAGATAATATTCTGACTTGATTTTTAAATGTCTGTGTTTTTTATGTTCAAGCATTTTTCTTCATTTACTGCTCTTACAAATGGTACTATAAACATCTTTTGAAGTTTTCTTCTTTATTTTAATTAGACTAAATTCTAAGTGGTAGAATCACCAAGTTAAATCCCACAGTCATAATTTCCTGCCATTCTGTAACCAAAAAGATGCTGTTTATTAAGACCTATTTGTTAACTGCCATATGACCCAGCAATCCCACTCCTGGGTATACACACCAAGGAAACCAGAACTGAAAGAGACACGTGTACCCCAATGTTCATCGCAGCACTGTTTATAATAGCCAGGACATGGAAGCAACCTAGATGCCCATCAGCAGACAAATGGATAAGAAATCTATGGTACATATACACAATGGAATATTACTCAGCCATTAAAAAGAATACATTTGAATCAGTTCTAATGAGATGGATGAAACTGGAGCCCATTATACAGAGTGAAGTAAGCCAGAAAGATAAACACCAATACAGTATACTAAACGCATATATATGGAATTTAGAAAGATGGTAACAATAACCCTATATGCAAGACAGACAGAAAAAGAGACACAGATGTATAGAACAGTCTTTTGGACTCTGTGGGAGAAGGGGAGAGTGGGATGATCTGAGAAAATAGCATTGAAACATATATATTATCAAGTGTGAAACAGATCGCCAGCCCAGGTTGGATGCATGAGACAAGTGCTCAGGGCTGGTGCACTGGGAAGACCCAGAGGGATGGGATGGGGAGGGAGGTGGGAGGGGGGATAGGGATGGGGAACACACGTAAATCCATGGCTGATTCATGTCAATGTATGGCAAAAACCACTACAATATTGTAGTTAGCTTCCAACTAATAAAAATAAATGAAAAAAAAAAAGACCTATTTGTTAACTCATAGTTTAATTTTATTTTAAATATGTGTATCAAATCTTCTTTATCCATTCTTTTGTTGAAAAATACATAGATTGTTTCCATGTCTTGGCTACTGTACAAAGTGCTGCTATTAACATTGGGGTGCATATATCTTTTCAAATTAGAGTTTTCATCTTTTTTGGATATCCCCAGAATGGGATTGCTGGATCATATGATAACAATTTTTAGTTTCTAAAGGAACCTCTGTACTATTCCCTATAGTGGCTGTACCAATAGTCCCACCAACAGTGCAGGAGTGGTCGCTTCACTCTACACCCTTTCTAGGTAGACTTTTTGATGATGACCATTCTGACTACTACTCAATGTAGTTCATTTTTAAAATTTCTATAGTTGTGTTATCTTTTCTTTATTAGTATCTGTGCTCCTGTTATTTCCTTTCTTTTGCTTTCTTTGGTTTTATTTTTCTCTCTTTTTTTTTTTGTATGTTTTAAAGTAAATCTCTGTTAATTACTTTGCAATATGTTTATTCAATTTTACTACTTTAGCTGCATCTCAAATATTTGATACACTGTATATTTACTACAGAAAGTATTTCCTTAATTCTGTAATGATATCTTCTGTGACTCAAGTGCTACTTAGACATTCTTTAATTTTTTTTCCAAAAGAAAGGGTTTTTTTGTATTTATATAAATTATTAACTATTATACTGTACAACGGGGCTTCCCTCATAACTCAGTTGGTAAAGAATCCACATGCAATGCATGAGACCCTGGTTCGATTCCTGGGTTGGGAAGATCTCCTGGAGAAGGGAAAGGCTACCCACTCCAGTATTCTGGCCTGGGAAATTCCATGGACCATACACTCTATGGCGTCGCAAAGAGTCAGAAACGACTGAGCAACTTTCACTTTCACTTTCATACTATAAAGCATATGATATACGTTGTTATTTTTAACTTTGTTCCATTGTTATCAGAGAAATTATTTGCATTATACCTATCTCTGGCATTTGCAGAAACTTATTTTAATGGGACATATTAGTTTATTCATGAACATTTGGTTGATTATAATTATATTCAAAAATACTATTTTAAACTTCCTCTTTATCCTATTTTCATGGGTGCTTTCTTTTTGCTTCTTTTCTTTCCTTGTATCATTTTGGATCAAAGTAATTTCCTCCCTATTCTCATTGTATTCTTTCCTTCTAGTTTTAAAGTTTTATTCTCTATTGCTTTAGTAACAACCCTGGAAAATTACCTTAGTAAAGGCTAAAACTAAACAGTATTTTCCCCTCTTCCTCAGCAATATGAGAAAAATGGAGCTTAGTTTTCTTCACAGTTTAGATATTAGTTTGACTCAGTCCATCTTTGTGAATATTTACTGACATGTTTTCTATGTTTTTTGCTCCCCACTGTGATTCAGCGTCTCAGACCTTCCTTGTACTTAAAATACATCTTTTACAAGTTCCTTTAGTGCCCAATAGTAGAAAATTCTGACGTTTGATTTTCTTAAAATTGTGTTTTGCACTTCTACTTGAAAGCTAGATTTGCTGTGTCAGTATCTCTAGGTTGGCAGCTCTTTCTCTCAGCACTTTAAAGATAGCATTAAATCATCCCTTAAGAAATCAACTTTCAGTGTGATCAGTGTTCTTTTGATCTGTCTCGTATGTGTGGGTGCTTTTAACTTCTTCTTATCTTTGTTGCGCAAATCCACTCTAATGGGTCCAGATGTTGATTTTTGTTAATAAATTCACCTTGCATTGGCCTTCCTATATGAATATGACTGTCTTTTGTCAATTTTGACAATTCTTAGCTATTATCATTTCAAATTTTGTCTCATTACCATTTCTTTTAGTTTTCCTATGAAACTCAGATTTATGTTGACCTTCTTATTCTGTTGTTCACTTCTCTTAACTTCTCGTTCATATTTTCTGTCTCTTTTATTTCTCTATTACATTTTGAATGTTTCATTTTTTCATTTAATGTTTTCATTTATTTTTTGAAGGTATCCAACCTTCAACTGTGTCTAATTTATTTCTTAATCTGTTTATTGAGTTTCTAATTCCAGTTATTAGATGTTTTATGTTAGAATTTCTGTTTTTATTTTAAATATACCTGGCAAGTTTTTAATGGTCTCTTGCTCATCTGCTCAATTTTCTATCATTCCTTATCTTTCCTTAAATAGATTCAATGTATTATTTTATTTATTTGGTAATTCTAATACCTATAATTTTTGTGACCTATTTCTACAGTTCATTATTTCTGTTGATTGTTTTTCATGGGAGTTTACTTTTTCATGCACTCAGTGATTTTTCTGTGATGTTCCTTAGTATCTTACATGTGGAAATGATTTGTGTTTACTGTTTTTTTTTTCCCAGAAGGGATTTGCTTGCTCCGAGGAACTGCACGATCTATCAACCATAGATCTACTTTAACCTAGATGTTCAACTTACAGGTCAAATACTCAACCCATTTGAGTATGCAGTTGTGATTAGAAATTTTCAAAATAATCTTTAAAAATAGTTGCTATCTGGAAGCAAAGCAAGTCTTACTCTGCATGAAAGTTTTCTCCAGTACACTCCCTGGGCATTGACTTTTGGGTGAAAGACTTCTGTGGAGACTGAATGTGACCTCCTTCTCTGTTCAGGTGCCCAGCTTTCCTTCTTCCTCTGCACGCGAAGTGTTGGTAGGTGCCCCCAAGATAGATGTCATCTCCAGTACTTATCTCTGTGGAACCATGCTTTCTTAATTTCAGGCCTCAAATAATAACTTTTAATTGAGTAATTTAAAACAATCATCTAGTATAATATTTAGAGCAAATTTTGATGAATTATATTATGGAGAAAAACACACAAGCCTAACTGTACAGTATGGTGAATTTTCATGAAATGAACTTATGCAGGTAACCAGAAACTCGATCAGAAACAGATCATTACTGAATTTCAGGAGATGCTTTTGTGCCTTCTCCTTTCAGTTACGCCACCCAGGAGTAGCTTACTATGCTGACTTCTAACACCATACATGCCACTCTTCACTGAAGACAAATACCATGTGAAATCACTCATATGTGAAATCTAAAATATGACACAAACGAATCTACCTACAAAATGGAAACAGATTCATAGACACAGAGAACAGACTTGTGGTTGTTGAGGGGAATGGGAGAGGGAGAGGGATGGACTGGGAGTTGGTGGATGCAAACTCTTACATTTAGAATGGGTAAACAACAAGGTCCTCCGGTACAGCACAGAGAACTATAGTCAATATCCTGTGATAAACCATCATGGAAAAGAATGTATATAAAGAGATAATGTACCCCTCAGTGTCTGGATTCTCACACACAGTTTAGATTCTTTTTCGCAACATTATATTTGGTACATTCGTCTGCCTTTATATCTGTAGTTGTATTTCATGTTTATCTCCTACAAATATGTCATAAATCATTTATCCATTTTCTTATTGACATTTGTTGTGTTTTTGTTTAAAGTTGTTACAAATCCTACTGCTGTGAACTTTATTATACCTGTCTTTTTGTGTTTATGCAGTATACATTTGTGTTGGATATATAGACAGAAGGGAAATTGCTTGGTCATGAGGCATGAGTTTTTTTCAGTTTAGATGATACGGAACAGTTTTCCCAAGTAGTTTTGGCAATTTAGATTTCAGTCAGTACTGTCTCAGCTTTCTGTTTGCTCCACAATATTGCCAACTCCTTTTAGTATGTCTTTTTTCATTTTAACTATTCTGATGGTATGTACTGGATGTCATAGTTTTAAATTTGCATTTTCCTGATATCTAGTGGTTTTGTGCATGTTAAAATTCTTTTTGTCTTGGCCTTTTTTTATCAAGTCTTTTGAAGTTTTCCCTAGTGAAAAGTGTTCCTCTGTGTAGTTAATTCACTGTTTTACTCAGAATTACTTTAGTCTGTACATAATACCATCTAATAATTTCAAAAGAGCGTCTCTGTTCTTAACTTCTTCTTTCTTCTCTCCAATACTCAGAATAGTTTTTTCAGGACTCTTGAAGTCAACCTTTAATTTGGCCAACCTGTCTTTGAGCTCCCCCTGCTGTTTTCCACTTAAATTATATACCTGTTTATTATGCATAATTATCTTTAAAATGATGGATTCTTAGACAATAAGCTGTTTTAAACAAACACATTTCTAAAGGCAGAGGGTGTCAGTCAATGTAGATGCTAACTCTGGACAAAAGAAATTTTAAAGTAATACTTAAAAGACTAGTACTTTAAAATGTTATTTGTCATATCTAGCCATTCATATTAATGAAATGAATTAACACTTCAAATTATTAAAAACTAGACAAACCACCAAGTCATATACTATCTTCTCAGGTGTATCTTAAACATGTTGAAGTCAGTATCATGAGTTACACTTCTTTCTTCTTCCTCACAGTTCCCAGAATATTTACTTGGACATAGTTCAGTCATTGGACTTCCCTGGTGTCTCAGTGGTAAAGAACCCACCTGCCAGTGCAGAAGACTCGGGTTCGACCCCTGGGTTGGGTAGATCCCCTGGAAAAGGAAATGGCAGCCCACTCTACTATTCTTGCCTGGAAAAATACCATGGACATAGGAGCCTGGTGGCCTATTGTCCATGAGGTTGCAAGAGAGTCAGACATGACTGAGCGGCTAAACAGCAACAAACATTTCAGTCATTGACTATTGAAAAGGTATCTAAAATCATTTATTCAGTTGTCTTCCTACATCTAAATTCATGGTGTACATTTCTTTAGGGCTTTGTAGTTGAAGTAAATAAAGCATACCATGTAGTATTTGTATGTATTTCATCAATCAACTGTGACAGATAATGTCTCCCTACATTACGATGTGATAAAATTTGTCATTTTCAAGTTTACCAGTTGATTAGCTTCATAAAGGTCTATTCTACTTCAAAAAATTACCAGGAATCAAGAAAACTCATAGCTATATCAGTGTAGATTTGAAACTATATAATGAGTACTTACGATTATGAATTTTGCTTGTGGCTAAGTCTCAGTAATAGTATTTAATCTACAGGATTTTTATAATGATAAATGCAATAATGGGTATTAAATGCTAAGCACAGTTCTTGGCACATAGTAAATAAATAGCTGTATTTTAAACAGCTGTTGTGTTATGAATAAGCCATAAATCAGCATTTTTTTCTATTTAAATGTTCTATTTAAATGCTGAAAACCTGATTTTCTCCTGTCCATGTTAATTTCCTGAACATTAGTTTTGGAAATAGTGCCACATACCCGTATATTAATGCACTGCAAGAGGCCAATCAAATGCAAGCGTAAAAGGAGTTATTTCCTGCTCCTCTCAGCACTCTCTGCTAATAAAGCTGTTTGAACATATTCTAGAAAGACTGTTGATGCCAAAGTCAATAGAGAATTAGGCAGGTGGGTGGTTTTAACTCTACTAATAATAATATCACTTCTGCATCCTCCCTAAGTTCTTGCTGTATTAAAGCTGTGGTTCCCTTTGGCTAGCTTCTGAGTAGAACCTGGGTTATTTTAGGTTTTTTTTTTGAGAGGAGCAGAGGAGAACCAAGTACCCAATATCTAGATGATTAAACTATTAGAGCCATTGTGTGGAATTCAGATGAACCCCCACCAAAATTTGATTTGAAAGTAGAGACTAATGAACACACACACACACACACACCCCACCCAGGAGGTCATGAAACATTCATTTCCTAGATAAGGGAGATTTTCTGGAGCCAACAGGGCAAGGTGACTGGCCGGGGGATGCTAGGCCTTTTGCGGGATGAGGCCCAAGCTGAGAGAGTGGCTTGGCGGAATTTGTGAGGGCTGAAGCTCTCATCCAGCACCACAGGAGAGAACACCTGTGCTCTCAGCATTTTGCCCAAATGTAGGGCTGAGCTGAAGAGGCAGGGGTGAGATGTAAGAGTCATCATCAGACATCAAAAAGTGGTCAGACTCCTTATTACAGAGACCTAGATGTCTGAGAACAGGGAAGTGGCCACAATCATGCACAGCCAGTTTTTCCCAGGGCTGAGAATTTAGGTCCCCTTTTAAAAGCATGTGTTTCTGTTGATTAACACATATTATTTAACAAATTTTATTAAATTGGTATGTTGGGCATATATAACTTCAGTTATACAAGTAGGGAGAATCCTGTTTCCTCTAAACAGATAAAGATACTATTTCGTACAAATAAATGTAAAATGGATTTTTATTAACTATACATAGGCAGTACTCAGTCCAATTATGAAATAGTACTGTTTGTAACTTTCTTAAATAAATAGGGTAATAAATAGGATGACAAACAAGTGTGAGGTTTCAAAGGGACTCTATATATCTCTCATGGTGTGATGTCAAGTCTGGTATATGTGGTACCAGTCCCATGTCATTATATTTACTGGTTGCTTATTTTTAATTAATTATTTCTTTCTCTTAATTTGACAGATATTTTACTCTTCCTCAAACATGTCCTAGATTCAGTATAAACAGTATTTTGTCTTTGTCTTAAGAGGTTCATAGTTTTCTGGAGAAATAGGAATATAGAATAATAAGAGATATGCAATATTGTAATATCTCTAGTTGAGAAGTATAATTAATATTCTGGGTCTGTTGCCTTAGACTTCCAGAACTTTATAAATAAATGTGAATAGATGCACAGAATAGATGCATTGTGGTGGCCCTTGATTCATCTTCTATTACATATTGTTCTGCAGAGTTCTGACCGAAAGGAAGTGTTTTTTCATATCAATACCTATTGAACTTTCATCACTTTGCCACACTCTGTAAAATTATTTAAGAGCTCCAAAGCATGAAATTAACATTCAGAATATTGCAGTCTAGCCTCAATATTTCCTATTTTGAATGATACTGAAATGAGTTGTCCCCAGCAGAACCCTCTTTAAATTCTACTTTCAAATATTATACACTTGTGTTTGGATCCTTCTGGATTTTTAAATCCTAATAAAGGGTTATTAGGATTTAAACTGTTTAATTACTGGTAAAGAGTTTGCATCATATTTAAATGATAGTTTAAATGACTGAGATCAACTCTTCAGTCAAATAAAAGAAGTACTCTCAGCAAAAAATGAATAAAAATAAAATTAAGTCCTTTTACTCTCCTATAAGACATCTTATTAAGATATTATGATTTAGGATTAGAAATTGTGTAGAACTTGTCCTTTGCACTCAGATTTCTCCATTTTTTTAGTTTCTACATCAATGTAAAGAAAAGTATTTCTTGTAATATTTCCTAAGGCTTGTCTTACAAGATAAAAAAAAATTTGACAAAAACCCCTTTATCTAACCCTTTTTATATATAGAAGTTATCTAAGTGGAAAATAATGATGCCTCCAATGTTCCTAATTAATTCAAATAATTATCTGAGTTTAATTTGTCTTGTTCCCAAAGTGAACAAAATGTTTCTCTCTTTTGAATGTTCACTCCAGGTTTTAATTGAGTGGAAATATATTGAGGAAACTCCTATTGCTCAGAACCCAAGTTTGCAGTTTTCTGAGTCTGAATCACATTGCTTGAGATAGAGTTGACTTTCAGAAAGTAGCAGTGATTAAATAGATTCTTTTTGGCAGCTACTTGATTGGGTGTTTTACCTTTAAAAGTAGGGTCATGAAAGTCTGACCTCTTTGCTTTGGGTTCTAGTCTCAGATAGACTTCTCTATTATTGGACCATAAGCACATAGGCATTTTGTTGTCCTCAGATATCCACATAAATTTAATCCAGTCATTAGTTAGATGTCCTCCTTGAACTGAAATAGTATTCTGGTCTATTGAGGACATTTTAGTTTAGTAAACATTTGCTGAGTGATTTCTCTCTGCTAAGAACAATACACCATGCTAAGAGATATGAGGGATATAGAAATGAAAGAGCGTAGCCTGAGTCCTCAGAGAAACTATAATGCAGACGTGAAGACCAGTGCAAAGAGACAGATACATCAATAGAACAAGATGTGTAGCACAGGGAGCTGTACTTAATGCCCTGTAGTGACCTGAAGGGGAGGAAGTTTAAAAGGGAGGGAAGATGTGTATGGATGGGCTTCCCTGGTGGCTCAGTGGTAAAGAATCCGCCTGCAATGCAGGAGTCGCAGGAGCCGCAGGTTCGATCCTGGGGTCAGGAAGATCCGATGGCAGAGAGCATGGCAGCCCACTCCAGTATTCTTACCTGGAGAATCCCATGGACAGAAGAGCCTGGCAGGCTACAGTTCATAGGGTTGCAAGGAGTCAGACACAACTGAAGCAGTTTAACACGCAGATATGTATGTATGTGTCTAATTCATTCTGCTATACAGTAAAGACTAATACAACTTTGTAAAGCAACTATACGCCAATAGAAATTAATTTTTTAAAAGGATAGCTTCTCTAGGTCTCCAAAGACACTTTGCTTTTTTTTTTTAAAAGACTTTTAAAATTGCCTGGGGAAACTTCAGGTAATTTCAGAATTTTAGCTGTCAAGAACACATTCATGCTTCTTTAAGCTTAATCTCCATTCCCAAACTCTCCCTTAAAATTTAGGCTCTTTCCTGTCTATTCCGCTTGATATTCAGTTAGCAACTCAACCTCCACCTGTCAGATTCTGAAGTCATATCAGTTCCCTTAACCTCTTGCTGCCCCGTTATTTCCCCAGTATAGTTAGCTAATGTGTTCAATTCATCACCAGAATATGCTGTTTTGTATGCTATTTCTCAAGTCCTTCCCTTCTTATCAATTTTAGTATGATTGTACTAATTGAAATCATCACCAGCTTTCACTGGACCCTTGTTACAACTTTCTCACTGGTTTCCTTTCCTCTAATTTTCTCTCCATTGAAATTCCTTGTTCATACAGCCATGGTCTCCCATGTACGATACATGGTCTCCCATGTATCGTAACATAAATCCATCCAGGCAACATTTCTGCTGACAACTCTTCAGGGATTTCCAAAAACTGTTAAATAAGGACCCCAAACTGTGTGAAGTCTTGAGTAGCATTCCCAAACTAAAAAAATTTAGATTTTTTTTTCTTTGAATGCACCTAATATGATTTAATTAATTGTTGAAACAGGCAGCTTTTGAGAATAAATGAGGTCTTTACTAATTCTTGTGTTGGGAATGCGGGTTCAGAAGGCGACAAGACATATGACCACCCTACTCTTTGCTAGTGTCTAGTTACTTTCATTCTCTTTTACACAATATGCTGTTTTCTCTTTATAGAACATCTACTTTTATCTTTCTTCCCTAGATGCCTCTTTCTAAAGACTTTGTGAGATTCACCTCAAGCTCCTTATGCCTTTAGTTGTATTCCCTCATTCTCCTGCCCTCAGAGAGGCATTTAATACTTGCTTTGTGTTCCTGTATGCTGATGTAAATCACTTATGGCATTTGCTGTGTAATATTGAAATTTGCTTATATGTTTATTTTCCCCCAAATATAGCACATTCCTTAAGGTCAGGAGCTATTCTTTAATATAGTATATTTTGTGTTTAGCAAATGTTTGTTGAAGTGACTACATTTGAACTTTAAGTTTATCTGTGTGATCTTGTTCCCAGTACAGGTAAAGGATAAGCTACTGTGTTTTGTTTTTGGGGGAAGAGGGTAATAAAAATTTGACAGACTAAGCTACCCCCATGTTTTTTAAACCCTCAATTGAATGATCAAGCATAATCAAAATTATAAGGCAGGGTGAGGAAATATACAAGTATTCAAAGATATGACTTTGTTATTATTGGGAAGAATGCTGTAGTGGAAAAGAGTGTTTGGATTTCATGAGGTGGGACTTCTGGAGACTAAGGATGAGAGATTCAAGAGTGCTATTGTGAATATGGTTGTGAAATGGAACTCTGGAATCTACACTAAATAAGGAAGAAAGTAAATTGGTCTAACATGTGAGGCTATAAGATTGAAAAAAAAAAAAATGGAAAAGAATACAGTGCTGGAAGTGACAGTGGAAAAAGAGTGAAAATCAGGAGGGATGAACAAAAGGAAAATGGAAAGAATTAGAATAGATGAACTTCATCATAAGATGTGGTACAATGACCAGTCAGGGTAGAAGAGGCACCTGTACTTCAGAAGGGTGGAAATGCAATGGAGATATGGAGGAGACAGTTTGTGATAAGGCTTGTAGATGTTTGGTGGTAAATTTCACCCTGAAAGTTAGAAAAAGGGTCCATCCACAGATTGATAAATACTGGACCCAAAGAGAATGGTGTAAGTTAAGTGTGAGGCACTTGCAAAAAGGGAGCCTTGTTGAAGAGTGGAGGTAGGCTAATGGACTTCAAGAAGCAAAACAAAAAAAAGAAACCACTTCTGACAGAAAACACTTTGGAAGTTAGTGTTGTCAGGAGAAAGCTTGATTTCACTGTGATCAAGAGCAGAGCAGATTATCTTCAGAAGTGATCCAGGATGGAAGTGGGTTTGCTTACAATATTACAAAGGCTAGAGAAGACCCACAGAAGGCCCATGGGAAGGTAACTTCTTCATGGTGGAAGACGTGTGGCTGAACTGGGCTGGATAAGCCAGAAAGAACATATTGTCTAAAATAGCATCCAGAGATTTCTGCCTTGGCTGGGAGTTAAAGAAAGTTGTCTGAAGGGGATTTGAACACAGAAATCTGTGTTCTGTTCAGTTCAGTTCACTCGCTCAGTCGTGTCTGACTCGTTGTGACCCCATGAATCGCAGCACGCCAGGCCTCCCTGTCCATCACCAACTCCCGGAGTTTACTCAAACTCATGCCCATCAAGTTGGTGATGCCATCCAGCCATCTCATCCTCTGTCATCCCCTTCTCCTCCTGCCCCCAATCCCTCCAAGCATCAGGGTCTTTTCCAATGAGTCAACTCTTTGCATGAGGTGGCCAAAATACTGGAGTTTCAGCTTCAGCATCAGTCCTTCCAGTGAACACCCAGGACTGATCTCCTTTAGGATGGACTGGTTGGATCCCCTTGCAGTCCAAGGGACTCTCAAGAGTCTTCTCCAACACCACAGTTCAAAAGCATCAATTTTTCGGCGCTCAGCTTTCTTCACAGTCCAACTCTCACATCCATACATGACCACTGGAAAAACCATAGCCTTGACCAGACTGACCTTTGTTGGCAAAGTAATGTCTCTGCTTTTTAATATGCTGTCTAGGTTGGTCATAACTTTCCTTCCAAGGAGTAAGCGTCTTTTAATTTCATGGCTTCAGTCACCATCTGCAGTGATTTTGGAGCCCAAAAAAATAAAGTCTGACACTGTTTCCACTGTCTCCCCATCTATTTCCCATGAGGTGAGGGGACTAGATGCCATGATCTTAGTTTTCTGAATGTTGAGCTTTAAGCCAACTTTTTCACTCTTCTCTTTCACTTTCATCAAGAGGCTTTTTAGTCCCTCTTCACTCTCTGCCATAAGGGTGATGTCATCTGCATATCTGAGGTTATTGATATTTCTCCTGTCTGTCTTGATTCCAGCTTGTGCTTCTTCCAGCCCAGCGTTTCTCATGATGTACTTACTCTGCATATAAGTTAAATAAGCAGGGTGACAATATACAGCCTTGACATACTCCTTTTCCTATTTGGAACCAGTCTGTTGTTCCATGTCCAGTTCTAACTGTTGCTTCCTGACCTGCATACAGGTTTCTCAAGAGGCAAGTCAGGTGGTCTGGTATTCCCATCTCCTTGAGAATTTTCCACAGTTTATTGTGATCCACAGAGTCAAAGGCTTTGGCGTAGTCAATAAAGCAGAAATAGATGTTTTTCTGGAACTCTCTTGCTTTTTCGATGATCCAGCGGATATTGGCAATTTGATCTCTGGTTCCTCTGTCTTTTCTAAAACCAGCTTGAACATCTGGAAGTTCACGGTTCGCATATTGCTGAAGCCTGGCTTGGAGAATTTTGAGCATTGCTTTACTAGTGTGTGAGATGAGTGCAATTGTGTGATAGTTTGAGCATTCTTTGGGATTTTCTTTCTTAAGGCTTGGAATGAAAACTGACCTTTTCCAGGCCTGTGGCACTGCTGAGTTTTCCAAATTTGCTGGCATATTGAGTGCAGAGCTTTCACAGCATCATCTTTTAGGATTTGAAATAGCTCAACTGGAATTACATCACCTCCACTAGCTTTGTTTGTAGTGATTCTTTCTAAGGCCCACTTGACTTCACATTCCAGGATGTCTGGCTCTAGGTGAGTGATCACACCATTGTGATTATCTGGGTCGTGAAGATCTTTTTTGTACAGTTCTTCTGTGCATTCTTGCCACCTCTTCTTAATATCTTCTGCTTCTGTTAAGTCCATACTATTTCTGTCCTTTATTGAACCCATCTTTGCCTGAAATGTTCCCTTGGTATCTCTAATTTTCTTGAAGAGATCTCTAGTCTTTCCCATTCTGTTGTTTTCCTCTATTTCTTTGCATTGATCACTGAGGAAGGCTTTCTTATCTCTCCTGGCTATCCTTTGGAACTCTGCATTCAAGTGGGAATATCTTTCCTTTTCTCATTTGCTTTTTGCTTCTCTTCTTTTCACAGCTATTTAAGGCCTCCTCAGACAACCATTTTGCCTTTTTGCATTTCTTTTCCATGGGGATGGTCTTGATCCCTGTCTCCTGTACAGTGTCACGAACCTCCATCCATAGTTCATCAGGCTCTCTGTCTATCAGATCTAGTCCCTTAAATCTATTTCTCACTTCCACTGTATAGTCATAAGGGATTTGATTTAGGTCATTCCTGAATGGTCTAGTGGTTTTCCCTACTTTCTTCAGTTTAAGTCTGAATCTGTGTTAGAGACTAGCTTTTCATGACAGAAATGTAGGGAACAAATCCATTCATTTAAGTGAGGCTCCAAGTGATAAATATGGTTTGGGTTCACTGAGTCTTCCTCAGTCACTGAATGGTATTTTCAGGGCTTGTTGGGGGCTCAGGCTGCTGGTGGGGCTGCTTCAAAGTCCTAACTCAGGTGCATAGAGCCTGTTGCTGGACATTAAGACCTTTCCCCTGGTCTTTTGGAAGACGGAGATTAGGGATATATAATAGTTTAAAGACTATCCTGCAATCGTGGTTACATTTCTTTGCAATAATTAATAAAAGTTACTTTAAAAATTCGCAAAACCTTGAGCTGAAAAACATCCTAATGAAACAAAAGCTGTGGCCAACATTTCAACTTTCTCCTGATGTCTCAGTTTGTAACCTTTAACATGGACCAAGAAAGAAGTTTCAGGTTTTTTGCTTGGTTCACAGACCCAGTATTCATGTCAAATGAGGACAGTGACTTTTTCTAACAGATACTCAGCAGTTAAATGTGTATTCTAATTCTGGCTAGTATTTGTTTTCGAGATCTGCAATCCATCATTATCTTCACTTGGCATTGCTTCAGAAGCTTGATGGTTGTCCATCTTCTAGAAAGTTCCTTTATCACCTGTCTAACATATTGTGATATCCACCAATGGAGCACAGGCAGCTCTGGCAGCTTAGATGTATTTTCCCTGCTGTTGTTGGTCTGAACTCACCAGGTAGTAACAGTCAGAGCATTGCATTGTCTGTCACACTGAGCTACCCTGCATTTTCAATATCATGCTGTGGACTATTAAAGGAAATATTTCTCTAATCTTAATTGGGGTTACCAGGGTCAAAGCCAAGTTTCCAGAGCTCGTGTTGTTTCTAATTGTATTTCTTTGCCTGTATAGTAAACCATTAATTTTTCAAGTCTTTATTATAACTGGGGGAAAAAGACCTATTTTGTAATGTGGTCAAATGTGATAAGATCACAGTTTTTATGCCCAGGTACATATGTTCCACCTTCTTCCATAATGCTTTATTATTTGGTATGGGGGGACTTCCCTGGTGGTCCAGTGGTTAAGAATCCTCCTTCCAGTGCAGGAGACGCAGACTTGGTCCTTGGTCTGGGAACTAAGATCCCACATGCTGCAGGGCAACTAATTCCATGCTCCCCAGTGGAGACCCCAAGCTGGAAAAAAGAAAGCCTGAGTATGGTACACATCCTTTTGGGATTGTGTAACTTTATGAATCTAACTTAAACAGTAGTATATTTGTACAAATATAGGGAATCAATCTTCCTGCATATTGGGATGGATCCTAAAACATGTCATACCCCATCTTTCATCACTGTGTTTCTGTTCTGGTAATTTATTTACACACTTAAACATTAAATTATATATTTAAGTCATCAAGACATCTATCATTTGGTGTCCATAACATGAACTGTTTACTAGAAAAAAATATTGAATTTTTATAACTGAGTGAGATACTGGTAATTTAAAAGGCAATTTAAATTGAGAATGATAGAAGATGAGGGGAAATGAGGTCTTATCGTGTTTCAACAACCTTTCATTAATTTTTGAATCTTTACAAAGGATTTTAGCCACTTTTAAAAGAAAAACTTTCTTTTCTTCTCCTAATTGACATTTTTTTAATGTGGTTAGTGGGGCTTCTTAGATGGCTCAGTGAGTGAAGAATCCACCTGCAGTGCAGAGAGGCCGAAGGCATGGGTTTGATTCCTGGGTAGGCAAGATACCCCAGAGAAGGGAATGGCTACCCACTCCACTATTCTTGCCGGAAAAATTCCAGGCAGAGAATAGCCTGGCAGACCACAGTCCTAAGGGTCCCAAAGAGTCAGACATGACTGAGTGCACACACACACAAACACACACACACACACAATGCATAATCTGCATTTTTTTGCTAACATGCTTAAAATAAATTATTGAAGTAAAAAAATCATAGTTTGGAAGCAATCTAACAGTAATTTTAAAAAATATTTTGTTTATTTAAGTGTACATTTATTGTTAAAATGAAGTAATCAGCTAAATTAAGAAATAAGGTATCTTATTTCCTTTTGGATCTGTATAGATATACATACATTTAATCAAGGATTTTGAAAATGTTCTGTGTTTTTATTTCATCTTTCCAGAGAAGTTGAGAAAAATATGTGAACTTTACATAATCCAGTTATTAGTTACTATATAAAATGAGAGTATAGAAGTTTGCTAAAAATTTTAAGTAAAATTTGCTTTCAATGTTATGTGATTTTCCTGTGTAGTAGTTAATATTGTATCAGTCACTACTGACTAACTTGCTTTCCTAGAAAGTCAGTTTAATCTTACGCTTGATAATGGTGAGCCAGAAGATAATGGTATATTGAGAAAAAAAATAATTGTAAGAGGATAAGGCAGCTAATATTTGAGAGGTACCAACTATGTGTTATTTGTTTTATATTTGATATCTGATTTAAAGTTCACGTCAGCCTTCTCTCCAGAAGTGACTATTTATCAGTTATCATGCTGTTTATTCATCCTCTTTATCCTTTTTTTAATGAGATATTTCAGAGAGAAAAGTTCAGAAAGCAATACAATATCACATATGTCATCATTGCCCAGAAGAACTAATGTTAACTGTCTCATCATAAGGCAAATTTGTTTCAGAAAAATAGAAATAAATAAAATCTTATAGACACACTTGAAATACCTTGTAGCCCCTTCATGTTCAAGCTGAGGAAAGATCATTTCAGCAGGAGATAGAGTTACTTGCCCAAATTCACTTGGCTGGTATGTACACCCAAGATTGAATTCTCCATGAGAGGACCCAGGAGCTTGTGTGGTTTCCCTCTGTTACGTAGCCCACAGCCCCAGGAGAGGCATGTTCTGTTGGGCTGCTTTATAGTGGGGAAAATGATTGAACTTTTTACTTGCGTTGTACTTAGGAGTTGCCAATTAATTTTGGCACATAGTAAAGTAATCTATGCTCACCTGTTCAATTATTTTCTGTACCACAGCAAGAGAACAAGATAATTTGCTTTTAATAGTTTCATTTACTTCAGTATAATCTTTTTAGTCATTCAAGTGCACAAATGCAGGTGTATAAGGGAATGCACCAATATGACAAGTGTAGAGTGTAGCAAATAAGCAATACTGCATGTCTAAGTGGTTTAAATTCTTACCTGAGCATAATATTATCAGAATAAAAGTTTTATAAGAAACTGTTTTGATTGGTTTTAGTTCTTTGCCACATTTGTCATTTATGTCTCCCTTATTATCCATGGGAGAAGGAAATGGCAACCCTCTCCAGTATTCTTGCCTAGAGAATCCCGTGGACAGAGGAGCCTGGTGGGCTGCTGTCCACAGAGTTGGACACAACTTAGCATGCATGCATGCATTGGAAAAGGAATGGCAACCCACTCCAGTATTCTTGCCTGGAGAATCCCAGGGACCGAGGAGCCTGATGGGCTACTGTCTATGGGGTCGCAGAGTCAGACACGACTAAAGTGACTTAGCAGCAGCAGCAGCACTGTCTATGAAGTAGGGATCATAATGTCTTTGATGGAACTCATATAAGCTTGCCTGGAAAATTCTACGGACAGAGGAACCTGGCAGACTACAGTCCATGAAGTCACAAAGAGTTGGACACAACTGAGTACACATGTGTTCACATGCGCATACACACACACACACAAACAGCTAAGATGATGTATGTGAAGGCATTTGACAGTGATTGTCACACAAGAATTATTCAGTACGTATTTGTCATTGTCACTTGAAAACAAAGCCTTTTTGCATATGGTGGTGGAGTTGGGAAGGAGCTAATATCTTACATATTTTAAACTTTTGTTTTATTTAATAAAGTTCAAGTAGCTGCTATTTAAAAAATCATTTGGCAGATAGAGACCTATTTTAACAGGTTACTTAATAATTGATTTAGAAAAGAGAAGAAAACAGTCTGCTTTCTTATAAGGGTATTTTATTTTCGTGGTTTATGAGAATTCGAAGAGATAAGCAAATATTTGAGAAAGCATTCTTGCTACACTGATAGTAATACCAATTAAAATGTTATTGTAATTTTATTAAGGCAGTGCTGTTATAATAATTTCATTATCTCTAGAGAAATCTAGGGATTTTATTAAACACATACTTTCAAAAAGTTGGAGTCTTGGATAATATTATCATTACTATATATGTAAGAAAACGACTGCATTGGGAAAGAAGTGTTGATAGGTTATTAAAATATAAAGCAATAAGGAGAAAACTGAAAATTCCATGATATTATCAAGGCTCCCTTGAGACCCAACCATGAAACAATTCTTTTATTTTAAGATTTCTTTCTCATTAATGAGTCATTTTGAGCTCTTTTTTTATGTGGGCACAAGGAAATGAATAAGAATTCATCCCCATTGCTAAAGCACCCAGAATCTTATTAATTCAAATGTTGGGAGTATTAAAGCAATGAAGAAAAAAGTGAATACTGAAACTCCATGGATCTCCTTTCATGAAAATGACAAGTATCTCAGTTTCTTATACCGAACAACTCTGTGTTTCCTAAGCGGGGTGCCTTAAGATATGAATTTTAAACATTGTATGTGATTTTCCTTAGAAATAGGGAGGTCTGAAAAGAAAAGTAATTCTGTTTATCAAATTAAGTTGCATTTAATTAAAGAATAGTTCCGACATCAAGAGAAGGGCTAGTTAATATTTTCTCGAGGCTTTTGCTTTTGTAAGAAAGAAAGGAGCTGAAGTTCATGTAAGCCTCAGAAGGAGGATGGCATTGCTAAGTGAGGAGTGGCAACAGTTCTTATTAATATTAAAGAAATTGGCCTGGATTGGAAAACAGCCCAAAGCTTATTTACCAGTTTGGTGTTTTTCTCCTTGTTTGACTCATTTCATTGGAAAGCGCAGATGTTCCCTACATCTGTCTCTCTCCCACTCACCCTTAAATTTTACTTACCAGCTGAACCATCCATCTCAATACACTCAAAAAAAATTTTATCATGCTAATAATTCAACTGTGTTTGCATGCATACACATTTCCTGAAACCATAGATCTTCCAACCAGTACTTTGAAAGCTCTCTGAAGACTCCTCAGGAAACAAAAATGGTTATCCTGATGGTTATATTTCATTAAAAAGTTTGTTGTTTGCCGAATATTTACCTAGTTTTTTTTTTCTTTAAGTTGAATTGTAGTTGCTATATAATGTTATGTTAGTTTCTATTGTACAACAAAGTGAATCAGCTATTTGTGTATATATATCCCCTCCCTCTTGGACCTCCCTCCCATCCCCCACCCTAGCCCACCCATTCTTGGCATTAAGTATCTGTTTGCTAAGCAGTGTGCAGAACATACACTAATGCCATCATTACCAATTTTATTAAAAAGTCATGATGCGTAGCAAAGCAAAAAAGAGGTATTCCTGGTAATGGTATTTCAAATGTGTATTTAAATAGCTTATCTACTCTCAGTTCATTTCTGATATATTAAAAGCTGTATTCCGAATTTTACAAGATGCACATCTCTTTGCTGTTTTTTTGTTTGTTTTTTTTCCGTCCTCAGCTTGCACCAGCTGAATAGCTCAAATTATTTGCTGCTGGTAAAGCATGAAAATGTGAGATAAAAGAGGAAATGAAAGTTAAAGACTGAGTGGCCTATAGGCCTTAAAAATTGTACACTTTTGTATTTATTATATTTATTTTGCCTCAACTGTTAAACTCTTTTTTTCTCTTGCTGCTGTCATAAGATCTTTCTGGATTGTGTCCCTGCTTGATGATGATCTGGTTAAAACCTGAGAGAACACAGGGGCACCTGGAATCAAGCCCAAGTAATTAACTCAAGAATCCTTCCTGCAGAAGGGCAGGGACAGTGTGCAGTGGAAGAGTGATGCTCACTGTGGTTACCATGTTGTGTGTCTGATGGAGAGAAGAAGCAAGCAGGGGAGGTGCAGGGGAAGAAAGTGCTGTCAGTCAGTCAGTTCAGTCGCTCAGTCATGTCTGACTCTTTGTGACCCCATGTTCTGCAGCACGCCAGGCCTCCCTGTCCATCACCAACTCCTGGAATTTACTCAAACTCATGTCCATTGAGTTGGTGATGCCATCCAACCATCTCATCCTCTGTCAACCCCTTCTCCTCCCACCTTCAATCTTTCCCAGCATCAGGGTCTTTTCAAATGAGTCAGTTCTTCACATTAGGTGGCCAAAGTATTGGAGTTTCAGCTTTAGCATCAGTCCTTCCAATGAACACCCAGGACTGATCTCCTTTAGGATGGACTGGTTTGCTCTCCTTGCTGTCCAAGGGACTCTCAAGAATCTTCTCCAACACCACAGTTCAAAAGCATGAATTCTTCTGTGCTCAGCTTTCTTTATAGTCCAACTCTCACATCCAAAACATGACTGCTGAAAAAAAACCATAGCTTTGACTAGATGGACCTTTGTTGGCAAAGTAATGTCTCTGCTTTTTAATATGCTGTCTAGAAAGTGCTGTGGTAGTTCTCTAAAGGAAGTCTTGATAGGCTCCCTTCTGTCTCCAGAATCTTAGCTTTCTGTGTACCAGTACCAAACAGAGAGACAGAGACAGACCATGGAGGAGAAGGGAAGAGTGGCTTTATTACTTTGCTGGGCAGATGGGATATGATAAGGATCAAGGGAGTAGGTTTTGTATTCTTTTTTGCAAAGGTCAAAGGGGTGGGGTTGCTGACAAGGTTAGAGTATGTGCAGGGTGGTCTGGTCTCCTACTTTTGATGAGCGTCTCTGGTCCCTTTAATCTTGCCTCAGGGGGCTGCTTCTCATTTTTACTAGCAACTCTTCTGCCCTTTGGAACTCAAGAGAAGGTCATGAAGGCTGGAGTCTTGCCTACAAAAAAAAAATTGGGGACAAAAAGACCTCCATGCCCAGGGACCCTGTTAGGCATTGCTTCCTTACCAGCTCCTGTACTCTGTGCTGTTGTATAGAGCAGAGGAGCTGGGAGAAAATTTGTATTTGTCACTTGCAGGATCTCCTTGACTTCACAATGCTAGGAGGCAGATTTTTCTCTTCATAAATTGTGCAACTCAGAAGGTTTTACTTGTTCACTGGTTGCTTTAAAGCTTAGAGTCAAGTTCATAGCCAAGGTAGATTTACTTATGATTGGCCTTTTGGGTATTAGCCTCGTTTGGGTTTAGATAATTCTTGGGCTGGGAATGAAAACAGGAAGGCATATTAACTGTTTTTGTAAAATAAATAATAAAGTTAAGTTCTCAATGTGGGGAGCAAACATTTTGTTATTTATGTTTTATTTTCCACTACAAGTGTATCAAGTATTGACTTACAATAAATGTGTAATGATAACCTAGTGTTTTTAGGCAAGTGGCCAAGACATTGAATATTTAATTCTTTAAATGTATATGGATCATTTCTTTTATGTGCTTTCTATGCTCCAAAAATGAAGCCATAGTTACTAATGTATTTATTATATAATATGTATATGTGTGTGTATATATACACATACATTATATATACACTTACTAGTGGCCAAGAACCTGGATATTTTAACCCAACTATATGATTCAGTCTTCTGCTTCACTGTGTGCAAGCTATGTGACACTGAGCAAGTCATGTGACAGATATCAGCCTGCATCCCTTTACCTATAAAAAGAGGGTGATAATAATAATGTATGTGTGCTTACTTGCTCAGTCGTGTCTGACTCTTTTCGACCCCATGGATTATAGCCCGCCAGGTGCCTTTGTCCTTGGCGATTTCTCCAGGCAAGAATACTGGAGTGGGTTGCCATGCCCTCCTCTAGGGGATTTTCCCAACCCAGGGATTGAACCCAGGTCTCTCACATTGAGGCAGATTCTTTACCATCTGAGCCACCAGGGAAGCCCAAGAATACTGGAGTGGGTAGCCTATCCCTTGTCCAGGGGATCTTCCCCACCCAAGAATTGAACTGGGGTCTCCTGCATTGCAGGCGGATTCTTTACCAACTGAGCTGGGAATGTACCGATAGGAGGTAACTTTTAACAGGATGCCAGGTGTCTTTACTTTAGATCAAGCTATTTTATATCCTGATAGTGACCCTAATTGAAAGGAATAGTAATGTGTTGATCATTTTCTACGGGCTTGCTGTTGGGTGGTGAAAGGCATTCAAAAGAAGCTTAAATTCTTGTCAGTATTTCAAGTAGCTTTGATGGTATTTAGATGACAGCCTGGTTTTAAAGAGAATTGGTTTCTCACAGAACCCAGGAGAATCAAGCAGCTGGCAGAGCCTGTTATCTGAATTTCATCTAAATTGACGTCAGGGAGCTGGGAATGCCCGAGGCAATCCTGCACTCCTCCTCTTTGTGCACTATTTTGACAATAGTGAGAATGTCTGAGTGCTCATCATTCTCTGACTGTGTTGGCTTTGATTTTATGCAAAAAAAAAAAAAAGCATTTAGAAACTTTGCCATCTTACTTTTCAATGAAGGAACTTTTTTTTTTTTCCTAGAGAAAACTGTTCTGCAGTAAGATTGTATAGAGGGATACAATAAATGTATGTACCTATATAATGTAAAAATTGTTGTTCTTCAGTCAGTAAGTCCTATCCGGCTCTTTGCCACCCCATGAACTGCATGTAGCACACGTCTCCTCTATCCTCTGCTCTGTCCTGGAGTTTACTCAGATTCATGTCCCTTGAGTCAGTGATGCTATCTAATCATCTAATCATCTCACCCCCTGCCACCCCCTTATCCTTTCCTTCAGTCTTTCCCAGCATTGTTGTTTTCACTCACTAAGTCGTGTTCAACTCTTTGTGACCCCATGGACAGTAACCCACCAGACTTCTCTACCCATGGGATTCTCCAGGAAAGAAAACTGAAGTAGGTAGCCTTCTCCAGGGGCTCTGCCCAACCCAGGGGTCAAACCTGGGTCTCCTGCGTTGCAGGCTCATTCTTTATCATCTGAGTGACCAGAGAAGCCCACAATGTAAAAATATGTAACTGCAAAGTTTGGTAGAAGCCTTGCTTCAGGACATCATTCTTGGAAGAGAGGTAGTTTTGTAAAATGTTATTGGGAGAAACTTAAAAAAAAAAAAAGTTAACCCAGACTTTTATGTCCAGGTATAAATGCTAATTTCCTGGGTATATCTTTTTTTTAAAACTCGCAGAGTGGGTATATAAGTGGGGCCAGATGTCTCTGTCTTAATTATTCATGCTCTTTGATAAATAACAATGACATACAGTCAAAATAAAGCCCAGATGGCTGACACATTGTGCAAATCATTGGATGCACTAGTCATCCCTAGTTTCCTAAATACCAATAGATAATACAGATCATCTTTTTTACTTATTTGTCACTCAAATGACAAGTGATTACTGAATTTTCTATGAAATAAGCCCTGGGCTGATTCAGCATCACAGTAATCCAACTCTGTGCCCCAAACACTGATGCCAAAGAATCTGAAGTTGACTGATTTTGTGATGATGTACAATACTTTCTAGAAGTACCACCAAAAAAGATGACCTTTTCATCATAGGGAATTATAATGCAAAGTAGCAAGTCCAGAGATGCCCAGAATAATAGGCAAGTTTGGCCTTGGAGTACAAAATGAAGCAGGGCAAAAGCTAACAGTTTTGTCAAGAGAACATGCTGGTAATAGCAAGCACTCTTTCCAACAACCCAAGAGATGACTCTACACATGGAGATCACTAGGTAGTCAGTACCAAAGTTAGATTGATTATATTCTTTGTAGCTAAAGATGGAGAAGTTCTAGACAGTAAGCAAAATAAGACATGGAGTTGACTGTAACTCAGATCATCAGCTCCTTATTGAAAAATTCAGACTTAAACTGAAGAACGTAGAGAAAACTACTAAGCCACTCAGGTATGACCTAAATCAAATCCCTTATCATTATACAGTGGAGGTAACAAATAGATTTAGGATTAGATCTGGTAGACAGAGTGCTCTAAGAACTATGGATAGAAGTTTGTAACATTGTACAGGAGGCAGTGACCAAAAATATCCCAAAGAAAAAGAAATACAAGAAGGCAAAGTGGTTGTCTGAAGAGGCTTTACAAATAGAAGAGGAAAGAAGAGAAGCCAAAGGCAAGAGAGAAAGGGAAAGATATACTCAACTGAATGCAGTGTTCTAGAGAATAACAAGAAGAGATAAGTAGCCTTCTAAATGAGCAATGCCAATAAAGAGAGGAAAACAAAAGAATGAGAAGGACTAGAGATTTCATCAAGAAGATTGGAGAGATCATGGAAACATTTCATGCAATGGTGGGCTCAATAAAGAACAGAAATGGTAAAGTCTGAACAAAAGCAGAAGAGATTAAGAAGGGGTGACAAGGATCACATTGAATCTGTAGATTGCATTTGGTAGTATAGCCATTTTGACAGTATTGAATCTTCCTACCCAGGAACATGGAATATCTCTCTATCTGTTTATGTTGTCTTTGATTTATTTCATCAGTGTCATAATTTTCTGTGTAGTTCTTTTGTATCCTTAGGTAAGTTTATTCCTAGATATTTAATTCTTTTTGTTGCAATGGTGAATGGTATTGATTCCTTAATTTCTCTTTCCGATTTTTTATTGTTAGTCTATAGAAATGCAAGTGACTTTTGTGTATTGGAAACTTACATTACCATGTGTAAAATAGATAGCCAACAGGAGTTTGCTGTATGGCTCAGGAAACTCAAACAGGGGCTCTGTGTCAACCTAGAGGGGTGGGATGGGGAGGGGGATGGTAGGGAGGTTCAAAAGGGAGGGGATATATGTATATCTGTGGCTGATTTGTGTTGAGGTTTGACAGAAAACAACAAAATTCTGTAAAGCAATTATCCTTTAATAAAAAAAAAATAAATTTACAGAACAGACTTTGGAACTCTGTGGGAGAAGGCGAGGGTGGGATGTTCTGAGAGAATAGCATTGAAACAAGTATACTATCAAGGGTGAAACAGATCACCAGCCCAGGTTGGATGCATGAGACAAGTGCTCAGGGCTGGTGCACTGGGAAGACCCAGAGGGATGGGGTGGGGAGGGAGGCAGGAGGGGGTATCAGGATGGGGAACACATGTAAATCCATGGCTGATTCATGTCAATGTATGGCAAAAACCACTACAATATTGTAAAGTAATTAGCCTCCAACTAATAAAAATAAATGAAAAAAATTTTTTTAAAAATAAAAAAAGGATACACACACACACAAAAAGAAGTGGTGACAAGAATACACAGAACTATACAAAAAGATCCTAACAACCTAGATGATCATGATGATGTGGTCATTCATCTAGAGCCAGACATCCTAGAGTGTGAAGTCAAGTGGGCCTTAGGAAATACCTCTACAAGCTAGTAGAGGTGATGGAATTCCAGTTGAGCTATTTCATATGCTAAAAGATACGATGCTGTTAAAGTGCTTCACTCAATATGTCAGCAAATTTGGAAAATTCAGCAGTGGCCAAAGGACTGGAAAAGGTCAGTTTTCATTCCAATCCTAAAGAAGGGCAATGCCAAAGAATATTCAGACTACTGTACAGTTGTGCTCATTTCACATGCTAGCAAGTTTATGCTCAAAAATTCTTTAAGCTAGGCTTTCGCAGTACATAAACCAAGAACTTCTAGATGAACAAGCTGAGTTTTGAAGAGGCAGAGGAACTAAAGATCAAACTGCCAATATGTGTTGGATCATGAAGAAAGTAAGGGAATTCCAGAAAAACTACTTCTGACTACGCTAAAAGCCTTTGACTGTGTGGATCACAACAAACTGTGGAAAATTCTTAAAGAGATAGGAGTACCAGACTACCTTACCTGCCTTCTGAGAAATCTATATACAGATCAAGAAGCAACAGTTAGAACTGAACATGAACAAATGACTGATTCCAAATTGGAGAAGAAGTAGGACAAGGCTGTATATTGTCATCCTGCTTATTTAACTTATATGCAGAGTACATCATGTACACTATGAAAAATGCTGGTCAAGATGAATCACAAGCTGGAATCAAGATTGCCAAGGAGAAATAGTAACAACCTCAGATATGCAGATAATACCACCCAAATGGCTGAAAATGAAGAGAAATTGAAGAATCTCATGATGAGAGTGAAAGAGGAGAGTGAAAAAGCTGGCTTGAAAATCAACATGAAAAAAACTAAGATCATGACATCCAGCCCCATCACTTAATGGCAAATAGAAGGGGGAAAGTGGAAGTAATGACAGACTTTATTTTCTTGGACTCCAAAATCACTGCAAATGGTGACTGTAGCCGCAAAATTAAAAGACAGTTGCTCCTTGGAAGGGAAGCTATGACAAATCTAGACAGCATATTAAAAAGCAGAACTATCATTCTGTCACTAAAGGTTCCTATAGTCAAAGCTACCATCCAGTAGTAATGTACGGATGTGAGAGTTGGACCGTAAAGAAGGCTGAGTGCTGAAGAATTGATGCTTTCAAATTGTGGTGCTGGAGAAAACTCTTGAGAGTCCCTTGGATTGCAAGGAGGTCAAACTAGTCAATCCTGAAAGAAATCAACCTTGAGCATTCATTGAAAAGACTGATGCTGAAGCTGAAGTGTCAGTACTTTGTCTACCTGATTCGAAAAGCCAACTGATTGGAAAAGACCCTGATGCTGAGAAGGATTTATGGCAAAAGGAGAAGGAGTCAGCAGAGTATGACATGGTTAGATGGCATCACGACTCAATGAACATAAATTTAAGCAAACTCCGGGAGATGCTGGAGGACAGAGGAGCATGGCATGCTATAATTTGTGAGGTTGGACATGACTTAGTGACTGAACAGCAAAGGGACTACTAGGTGGATTATAAATACACAGTTATTACCATAATATCATTTGCTTTTATTTCTATTTTCCTCAGGCTCCAGCTTCCTTAGGAGACTCAGGTTTCTTAGAATTTTTTTCAAGAGTGCTCAAAAACCAGAGCTGAGTTTGCTGTGGTGGTAACTAACTGGCTTACTAGTTTCAGTCTCATGTATCATGATGGATATTACTGGTTGTCAAGCAGTGGTTGATGAGTCATAGAATCATAAAACTTCAGACTTCTCAGTGAAATTCAGAGCTGACTCAAGTTATGTTTTATAGAAGAGATAATGTGAAACAAATGGCCAAGTGATTTTGGCAAAGCCAGACAACTAGTTAATATGAAAACTGAGTCTTAAACTATAGGCTGCTTACTTGTGATCTGATGTTCTTTCTAGTGTAACTGAATCACAGAAATGTATGGGATTAAAAGTGCCATCATGGGAATGACAGTACAGTCTGTGGGTTTGCTCCTGTCATTGATTAAGGATGGGATAAAGGTAGAGCCACAGAACATCATCTGTAGGCACAACAGTGCGTCTACTGTGTTTATTTGTTCTAGAACGTTAATGGAGGTGTGAAAAGTAAGAAAATTGTATCTGACTCCACAAGCCCTAGTGGAGGCTATGACTGTTCTAGGACTACCTCAGTTCAGTTCAGTTCAATCACTCAGTCGTGGCCAACTCTTTGAGATCCCATGGACTGCAGCATGCCAGGCCTCCTTGTCCATCACCAACTCCCGGAGTTTACTCAAACTCATGTCCATTGAGTTGGTGATGCCATCCAACCATCTCATCCTCTGTCATCCCCTTCTCCTTCTGCCCTCAATCTTTCCCAGCATCAGGGTCTTTTCTAATGAGTCAGTTCTTCACATCAGGTGACCAAAGTATTGGAGTTTCAGCTTCAACATCAGTCCTTCCAATGAACCCTTAGGACTAATCTCCTTTATGATGGACTGGTTGGATCTCCTTGCAGTCCAAGGGACTCTCAAGAGTATTCTCCAACACCACAGTTCAAAAGCATCAATTCTTCAGCACTCAGCTTTCTTTATAGTCCTACTCTGACATCCATACATGACTACTGGAAAAAACCATTGCCTTGACTAGACTTTTTCAAAGTACAGAACACCATAATTACAGTCTTGAATGACAGGGAAATCATTTTCTTAGGTATGATATTTACAGAGCTGGTGTGGAAAATGAAGATAGGCTAGTGGTTGGCTTTAGACAACCACAGTCCAATACATGTTAGGCATACAAACACAAGCTTTATTCATCATATACTAAGTTGCCAGTTATTACTGGTATTAATATAAATCCACTTACCATGGAGCTTACAGATGTGAAGCCCCAAGAGAACCGCAGCTTATGTTGCCTTCCCCAGTGAAATTCCCCAGAGATGTCTTACTTTATTGGGATTCTCTGCAGTTAATGGTGTTGGGAAGAAGTGCAGAACCGGGGCAGATAGTGTAGCAGTGAGTCAGGGTTATCCCACAAGAGGAAGATACACAAGTGAAAACCAGATGTGCCTGTTTGCAACTCCTAATACATTGTGTCCTTTCTGTTGAAATGCTTTTATGTTGTCCCTCAATCAGAAACTATATTACTCTTTGCTATGATGGTTCATTTTCAGAGTTTATACTGCTGATAAACAGTGGGCTGATGTTTGCCCATTTAGTTAATGATCGTTAACATTAGCCTTAATAAGGAAGAAAAGGGCATGGTCCTTTCTAGCAAAGATCCAGTCTTAGAAGTAAAAGGAGGTGCAGGTGTGTTACTAAAAAGCAAGTTGCATCTGGAACCCAGTGTGGGTGGAGGCCACTGTTGCCAGGCAACCAACCTTAACAGTTGGTACTTGCAGGTGAGCTTTATGTGAATTCATTCCAGTATCATCCAAAATGCCCTTCTCAGCCTTCTCTAGACCCTAGTTGAAATGAGCTTTTCAAAACAAAGGGGGCAAGATGCTAACCCTGTCAGCAACCCTGGAAGAAATCTGCTGGTATCTTATCTCAGAAAATGGGGAAAAAATAAAATTTTATAGAGTACTGGTTTGCCTACTCTAGGCAAACCCTTAGAAATAGGAAAATAATCTCAACAAGGGAATGAACTCAAGTTTATACATGTGAGATGCTCACATATTTTCTTTTAAAAAATTTAAAAGATATTTCCAAGTATATATATTCCTGTGTAAAATGATGATTGAGTTCATTTGGGATATAAGAAAGTGTGGGGTTTTACTAGCAAGAGACATAATAAGGTGATTGTAATTAGAAAGTCTTTGCTGATGACCATTGAACAAGAGTCAAAAAATTTGCCACATTATGATGGTTTATGTACATTTCTAAAACCAATCTTTATTACCTAGGGCATTGCAGTAACTTCTATGGGTCTGTTTTTAAAAAAAAGCAAGAGAAAATCACTTGGTTTTTTTTTTGTTTTTTCTTTCCTTTCTTTGTCTTATTTTGATACTTTTTGTGAAAAATCTTGAATTTCCAAGAGCATAATCTCTTATTACTACAGGAATGATTTTATCTCAATATATTTGAGATGGCATTGCAAAGTGGTTTCCTGTAGAGCTTATCACTGTAACAGAGGTCATTTTAAAGACAGTATTTTATTTTATTTTATTTTATTTTTATTTTTCAGTGTTACAGCTCTATTTATTTAGATGATAGCAGGAAAATCCATCTTCGAGGTGTGAGGGCACTTCGATCCAAAGATGGGAAGAGAAGAGCGCCCCATCGTGTGGGAGAGGGAGAGAGGAAGAGAGAGAGAGAGAGAGGGAGGGAGAGAGAGGGAGAGAGGGAGAGAGGGAGAGGGCTTTGGCTCCTCTTTTTATATGTTTTTTTGTTCCCCCTGGGCCTGTCCTATGCAAATTGGGCTTAGGCAGGAGCTTTGTTTGTTTTACCTGAGGTTCTCACTCAGGTCCTCGGACCTTCCTTTGTTCTATTTTCCCGGGCTTTCCCTTCCAGGTCTTTTAGCCACCGCCATTTTGGACTCCTTTTCCCTATTCTAACTACCTAACATTCCCTCGTCAAGAGATGGGAGGCCCAATTCTTTGGGAACAGGGGCGTCGAGGTCTCTCTGGCTACTTCCTGCTGAACTGGGACGGCGAGGGGCATTGGACCTCCCCCTCTTGCTAGTCTCAGGCCTCAGAGTCCTTATAGCGGTGTCCATCTAAGGGTGACTGATGTTTTCCGTGGTTGGCTGTAGTTTTATATCTTTGTTGAACTGCGCTGCATGTTGCAGCTTGACCTGGGCAGGGACAAGACAGTTTAGACAATCGACAGTACATGGAACACTCATTAGCAGCGTCAGTATGGCATAACAAGGACTAGTAGGGGCATTAGCCAATTTCAAATTCACATTGCCAGGATGGCTCAAGTCCCTCCTTGTTCAGGGATCAGAAGGTCTATCTCCTGTCTGTTTTGGAGTACAATCTCTGCCAAGCTGTGTTGGCTCTTTAGAGCTATCTTGAGAAATCTTATCACCAGAGACCAGATTTTGGGGTTGTTCATTAGAATGGCACTCATTTGTAGTTCTGAATAGGTATCTGAGATCTCCCAGGGGCTCACAGGTGTATTGAGTGTCCTCTTCTGTTTTCTTCCATGGCTTGACTCGTGAGTAGTGAATCCAGGAGTCATGTCCTGGCACCTTGACTGCTGCCACATCCAGTTGCACCCTTGGCTCCAGCCCCGTGATGGTTATCTGTGACAGGTGGGCTGGCTGGAGCGGGCGCTTCAGTCCTCTTGAACCATCGTGAGGGAAGGCTTGGCGCTTGACCTTGAGGCTCTTGGGTCCTGAGGGCAGAGTGCCACCCAGTGTCCCAGTTGATGGCATTTGTGGCAAGCTGTTCTAGGAGACTTGAAAGACAGTATTTTAAAGAACAATGCTGAAATAACAGGCCCCTGTTTCTGCCCTTGACACTTACTCCCTAGAAAGAAGAGGCCAAAAGACAGTGGTTGAACCAGCATCTTTCAATACGCACATCATCACTCGATTAACTAAAGTAATTTTCCAAAATTATTTTTTAAATATATGATTAAAAATCACAAATTTGAAGAGTAATACATGGGGATTTCCCTGGCAGTCCAGTGGTTTAGACTTGGCCTTCCAATGCAAGTTCAATCCCTGGTTGGGGAACCACTAATCCAAATCCAATTCCACATGTCTCAAGACCAAAAAAAAAAAGAACATAAAACAGAAGAAATATTGTCACAAATTCAATAAAGACTTTAAAAAATGGTCCACATCAAAAAATAAAAAAAAAAACCTTTAATGAAAAAACAGGTTACACTGTAATTTGTAGAATACAAGATGTTTCTAATAGTCCATCCACAAAGGAATGAATGTCTGTTATGTGTTAGCTGACAGCCTGGACAGAGTATGAGTATTAACGGAAAGTTGGAGACTAGAGGTTTAGTCTTTTGAGTCTAACGCATGAGCTTAAAATGTGAGAGTTGAAAACTTTTTTTGGGGGGGGGGTGTGTCTTTCATTTTTCCTGAAGAAGTATGTTTTATATGCACAATGAATATAAAGAGAAAATCGTGCCTGTAAGCTGAGGACTGGTTTCAACATGATTAACAGTTGACAGTGATGGGAACACCAAAAGGCTTTTTTGCTTCCCCCAAAAGTCAAATCATAAAATCTTAATGTTGGGAGGGACCATGGAAGCATTCTGGTTGAGGAGTTTTCAAACCATGTCCTTGGGGCAGCCTTTCCCCATCACTACTGAGAGGTACCTCCAGAGCAGAAGAGAGGAGCCAGGAGTTTTTGGAGATTTCCAAATGGAGGATTCACAGGCCTAATTCAATTCCCATTTTAGAAATGAGCCAGGTGTGTCCTCCAGAGGGTAAGATGTACTCAAACACACAGCCAGTTGGTGCCAGTCCCAGACTAGACTTCCTGAATCACATTTGTGTATTTATGTGTTTTGTTTTTGGTTATTTTTTTTTTCCTATATTGTGCATGCATCCTAAGTCACTTCAGTCGTGTCTGACTCTTTGCGACCCTAGGGACCATAGTCCACCAGACTTCTCTGTCCATGGGATTCTCCAGGAAGAATACTGGAGGGGGTTGCCATGCCCTTCTTCAGCTATTTTATCTTACTTCTCCATTTATCAGAAAGTGTAACTGCCATGTTGAATATGTAGGATTCATGGAGCACAGGTAGAATGCATTTGTTTTTCTCTCCACTGCCCTTAAAACCCAATGAAGAGGGGAAATTCAGAGTGTCTGCAATTCTCCCAACATAAATCCTCTCTTGAACATTCTGTCTTTCCCTTTTCACTCCCCCTGGTCTCTTTTAAAAGCTAGATGTCGGACATCAGCTGGGTCAGAAAAGCTGCATCTTTATAAGTCCCACGAGATGGGCTAGCTATTTCAGAGTGTGGGATTATTTGCCATTTATTGTATTACCTTTAGCCTTCCTAGGTCCTAGGGTGAAATGAGAAGAAGAGCCATGAACGCCTTGGTACACAAGAAGTTGTTGAGTTCAGGCACATCATGTGCAGAGGGCTGCCTGGTTGCTGTGTAGACACTAAAGCCTATAGGCCTTGGCTTTAAATCCATTTCAAGGAAAGAGAATGACAGATTATTATAGTCAGGACAATTTGCTTATAAGAAACGACTCCATAACGGCAGGGGCCACTCTGCCATGTTGATTCTTATGGCCTGTCTGGCACATGGTAGGTACTCATTTAGTGGATGCATGAACAAAAACTGCTTCAGATCCAGTTCAGTTCAGTCGCTCATTCGTGTCCAACTCTTTGCGACCCCATGGACTGCAGCATGCCAGACTTCCTGTCTATCACCGACTCCCAAAGCTTGCTCAAACTCATGTCCATCAAGTTGGTGGTGCCATCCAACCATCTCATTCTGTTTTCCCCTTCTCCTCCTGCCTTCCATCTTTCCCAGCATCAGGCTCTTTTCTAATGAGTCAGTTCTTCCCATCAGGTAGCCAAAGTATTAGAGTTTCAGCTTCAACATCAGTCCTTCCAATGAATATTCAGGACTGACCTCCTTTAGGATGGACTGGTTGGATCTCCTTGCAGTCCAAGGGACTCTCAAGAGTCTTCTCCAACACATAGTTCAAAAGCATCAATTCTTCAGTGCTCAGCTTTCTTTATAGTCCAGCTCTCACATCCATACATGACTACTGGAAAAACCATAGCTTTGACTAGATGGACCTTAGTTGGCAAAGTAATGTCTCTGCTTTTTAATATGCTGTCTAGGTTGGTCATAACTTCTCTTCCAAAGAGCATGTGTCTTTTAATTTCATGGTTGTAGTCACCATCTGGAGTGATTTTGGAGCCCCCAAAAATAAAGTCTCTCACTGTTTCCATTGTTTCCCCTTCATTTCCCCTTCATTCCATGAAGTGATGGGACTGGATGCCATGATCTTAGTTTTCTGAATGTTGAGTTTTAAGCCAACTTTTTCACTCTCCTCTTTCACTTTCATCAAGAGATTCTTTAGTTCTTCTTTGTTTTCTGCCATAAGGGTGGTGTCATCTGCGTATCTGAGGTTATTGTTATTTCTCCCGGCAATCTTGATTCCAGCTTGTGCTTCATCCAGCCCAGCATTTTGTATGATGTACTCTGTATATAAGTTAAATAAGCAGGGTGAGAATATACAACCTTGAAGTACTCCTTTTCCTATTTGGAATCAGTCTGCTGTTCCATGTCCAGTTCTAACTGTTGCTTCTTGACCTGCATACAGATTTAAGAGGAAGGTCAGGCGGTCTGGTATTCCCATCTCTTTAGGAATTTCCCACAGTCTGTTGTGATCCATACAATCAAAGGCTTTGGCATAGTCAATAAACCAGAAGCAGATATTTTTCTGGAACTCTCATGCTTTTTCAATAATCCAACAGGTGTTGGCAATTTGATTTCTGGTTCCTCTGCCTTTTCTAAATCCAGCTTGAGCATCTGGAAGTTCACTGTTCACTTACTGTTGAAGCTGGCTTGGAGAATTTTGAATGTTAGTTTGCTAGCGTGTGAAATGAGTGCAATCATGCCGTAGTTTGAGCATTCTTTGGCATTGCCTTTCTTTGGGACTGGAATGAAAACTGACCTTTTCCCGTCCTGTGGCCACTGCTGAGTTTTCCAAATTTGCTGGCATATTGAGTTCAGTGCTTTCACAGCATCATCTTTTAGGATTTGAAATAGCTCAAGTGGAATTACATCACCTCCACTAGCTTTGTTTGTAGTGATGCTTCCTAAGGCCCATTTGACTTCTCATTCCAGAATGTCTGGCTCTAGGTGAGTGATCACACCATTGTGATTATCTGTGTTTTGAAGATCTTTTTTGTATAGTTCTTCTGTGTATTCTTGCCATCTCTTCTTAATATCTTCTGCTTCTGTTAGGTCCATGCCTTTTCTGTCCTTTATTGTGCTCATCTTTGCGTGAAATGTTCCCTTGGTACCTCCAATTTTCTTGAAGAGATGTCCAGTCTTTCCCATTCTATTGTTTTCCTTTATTTCTTTGCATTGATCACCAAGGAAGGTTTTCTTATCTCCCCTTGCTATTCTTTGGAACTCTGCATTCAAATGGGTTTATCTTTCCTTTTCTCCTTTGCCTTTTGCTTCTCTTCTTTTCACATCTATTTTTAAGGCCTCCTCAGACAGCCATTTTGCTTTCTTTTTCTTGGGGATGGTCTTGATCCCCATCTCCTGTACAGTGTCATGAACCTCCATCCATGGTTCTTCAGGCACTTTGTCTATCAGATCTAACCCCTTGAATCTATTTGTCATGCCACTGTGTAATCGTAAGGGATTTTATTTAAGTCACACCTGAATGGTCTAGTGGTTTTCCCTACTTTCTTCAATATAAATCTGAATTTGCAAATAAGGAGTTCACGAGCTGAGCCACAAACAGCTCCCACTCTTGTTTTTGCTGACTGTATAGAGCTTCTCCATCTTTGGCTGCAAAGAATATAATCAATCTGATTTTTGTATTGACCATCTGGGGATGTCCACGTGTAGAGTCTTCTCTTGTGTTGATGGAAGAGGGTGTTTGCTATGACCAGTGTGTTCTTTTGGCAAAGCTCTATTAACCTTTGCCCCACTGCATTCTGTACTCCAAGGCCAAATTTGCCTGTTACTCCAGGTATTTCTTGATTTCCTACTTTTGCATTCCAGTTCCCTATAATGAAAAGGACATCTTTTTTGGGTGTTAGTTCTAGCAGGTCTTGTAGGTCTTCATAGAACCGTTCAACTTCAACTTCCTCAGCATTACTGGTTGGGGCATAGAATTGGATTACTATGATATTGAATGGTTTGCCTCGGAAATGAACAGAGATCATTCTGTCGTTTTTGAGATTGCATCCAACTACTGCATTTCTGACTCTCTTGTTGACTATGAGGGCTACTCCATTTCTTCTAAGGGATTCTTACCCACAGTAGTAGATGTAATAGTCATCTGAGCTAAATTTACCCATTCAAGTCCATTTTAGTTCGCTGATTCCTAAAATGTCATGTTCAGTCTTGCCATGTCCTGTTTGACCACTTCCAATTTGCCTTGATTCATGGATCTAACATTCTAGGTTTCTATGCAATATTGATCTCTTCAGCATCAGACCTGGCTTCCATCATCAGTCACATCCACAGCTGGGTGTGGTTTCTGCTTTGGCTCTGTCTCTTCATTCTTTCTGGAGTTATTTCTCTGCTCTTCTTAAATAGCATATTGGGCACCTACCGACCTGGGGAGTTCATCTTTCAGCGTCATATCTTTTTGCCTTTTCATACTGTTCATGGGGTTCTCAAGGCAAGAATACTGAAGTGGTTTGCCATTCCCTTCTCCAGTGGACCATGTTTTGTCAGAACTCTCTACCATGACCCGTCCATCTTGGGTGGCCCTACACGGCATGGCTCATAGTTTCGTTGAGTTAGACAAGGCTGTGGTCCATGTGATCAAATTGGTTAGTTTTCCATGATTGTGGTTTTCAGTCTGTCTGTCCTCTGATGGAGAAGGATAAAAGGCTTATGGAAGCTTCCTGATGGGAGAGACTGACTGAGGGGGAAACTGGGTCTTGTTCTGATGGGCAGGGCTGTGCTCAGTAAATCTTTAATCCAATTTCCTCTTGATGGGTGGGTCTGTCTTCCCTCCCTGTTATTTACCTGGGGCCAAACTAGGTGGAGGTAATGAAGATAATGGTGACCTCCTTCAAAAGGTCCCATGCATGTCCTGCTACACTCAGTGCCCCCAACCCTGGAGCAGGCCACCACCGACCCACGCCTCCACCAGAGACTCCTGGACACTAATGGGCAAGTCTGGGTCAGTCTCTTGTGGGGTCACTGCTCCTTTCTCCTGGGTCCTGGTGCACACGACGTTCTGTTTGTGCCCTCCAAGAGTCTATTTCCCCAGACCTGTGTAAGTTCTAGTGTTTGCCTAAGGTTATTTTGGTGTGGGTCTTCCAGCTCTTGCAGTGCTTTAAAATCACCAGGGGCATATTAAAAACATGTTGATGTACAGGCCAATTGAATCAGAATCTCTGAGCACAGGGCCTAACCATCAGTATTTTTAGGAAGTTCTCAAGGTGATTCTTACATGCTGCTAAGTTTCAAATCATTGCAGAAAACTGTCAGTCCATATTTATGTCTTGTGCATTGAGTACTTCTGTCATTTTAACAATTATTTTTATGTGATATTTTATGAGATGCTTCATGTGCATCATCCAAGAGCAGTAGATGTTACAACATTAATGAGGTTAGATTGAATAAGCAGTTATAGTGTGAAAAGTGTTAGTTGCACAGTCATGTCCAATTCTTTGCAACCCCATGGACTGTAGCCCACCAGGCTGCTCTGTCCATTGAATTCATGGACACTCCATTCAATGGAGTCAGTAGCCATTCCCTTCTCCAGGGGATCTTCCCTACCCAGGGACTGAACCCAGGTCTCCTACATTGCAGGAGATTTTTTACTGTCTGAGTCACCAAGGAAGCCCTGAGTAAGCAATTACACACATCATTAAACCTTACGTTTTAAGGTGCTTACTACTAAAGTATTATAGCTATAATTTGTTTATTAAAGATCTTATAAAGAATTCATTGACAGGATCAGATTATATGTTAAGTACCACTTTGCTAATTGAGTATGGTGTAGGAGAAACTAATTAATTAAATCCAATGGATATTTTTGAATATATTTATTCAAATAATACCCTTAAATGATCCTCAGATATTTCATTTTTATCTTTCTTTTTATTTTTATTATCTTTCAAAATCAAAAATGAATTCTGTGATTTTGTTGTGAATTTCAATTTAAATTTTTATAAATACACACACACTCTGTAGGTTTTAATCTCTGGTGGTATATAATGGTTTAATTGTTTTCTACAGTGTCTCGAACGTTCAGTAAACTTAGAGTTTTAGAAGTATTGAAAAAGAGAGAATTTTTTGTACCCAGTTTTAAAAAACGATAAAAGTATTTGTGGTTAGAATATCCATTTTTCACATTTAAACAGAACTTAAGTTCTTAAAAAAAGTTGTTCTTTTAGGTAATTTCAACATTTCTTCTGCAGTCTTACTGCTAAATTTAGTTTAAATGCTTTTAATCTATCATTGTCATAATTTCTAATTAATAATTTACTAATGCCTAAAAAAGAATAAGAAATGATATTCCTGTAAGACAACTTCTAAATGTTTTCAGCTAAATCTGGTATTTTTAAATTTTCTAAGACTTTGTTACTTGAACCTAACCAAATCTGTTTTCCTCTCATTAAATTATATACAGTTTTAGCTATTGCTGATTTTCTAATCAATTAAGTATATATATTTCTTCCTTAATATCTTTATAAAATAAATAGTCTATCTTTCTTTTACTTTTAAAAATAAAACATACTGAATAATATGAACTCTATTCATATAATTATGAGAATAAAATATATTTAGTAGCCACTGCTGCTCAGTCAGTGGAATAAGCAAGTTGTAGAACTGTTTATCTTAATATCATTATCAAGTTGTTTTTTTTCTAAAACAGAATCAGTATTCTCATTTTACCTTTCTGTAGATGGTTTTAACAGCTGCCTTAAAATATTCCCTGTCAATTGTGAATAGAAATTCAAATTCTTAAATTAGATGATGGTGTGATTTTTGTGTTCCCTCGCTTGTATTTATAGACAGTTGGTCCTACTGTTCTTTTTTATGTGCTGTTAGTACCTCTGAATATTTGTCGGTAGATTGTTAAAACTTATTATGAAATTTAAACTTAATTACCTCCTAAAATGATCTATTGTTACATGTTGTAATACTATTAGGAAGTGTAGCTTACATGAACTATTTAAAAGCTTTGTCAATTTCAAACATAGTACAAGATATTTATTTTGTAATTATCAGCTGCATAGATAGATTCTGTATAAAATCTTTTTGTTTCTTCTCTGATGAAATTGATGCTGTATTGACGTTAAGTTGTGGAGAAAGATTTGACCACATGCGATGTGGTTTTCCAAACTTTGTAACCCAAAACTATATTCAGAGCAGATGCGATGCTACATGGGTGATGTTTTATACAAGGTTGTGTTGCCCATGAACTTGTCAGCCAGACAATCCCATCTGAGACTAGAACTTATATAAAAGTGTCGGAAAGAATAATTTCAATAGAGGTAAGTTTGAATGCATTCAAAGTGGCTAGAATTTAAAGTTCTCAGAGAAAAATGTACATATGCTTGGGTTTTGAAAATGATGTATTTCCAGGCATTCACCAGGCCTATTAAAATTAGTTAACATTTTTTATTAAAACATATGTTATTGAAATGAAACTTACATATATGTAAGTATCCAATTAAAAGTGTATGCCTTAATGAATGTAAGAAATGGACATATCTGTGTTACCATCATCAAAATCAGAAGATAAAACATTATCAAGTTTCCCAGAAGCCTCTGGTACCATGTTCCAATCACCCCCTTCCCCTAGCAATGTTTAGATTATATGTTTAATATGTTTTGTCTGTGTATTTTTTTTTAACCTTTATGTGTTCTTGGTTAGAGTGTTAATTTTTTGTAAGCTATTTTGTCATAGTCAGAAGCACAGCTAAAATTTAATTTCACCGTTTTCTCTTATATAATGGAGGGGAGAAAGGAAGGATGAGTTGCTGGAAAGAAACTCCTGCTTCTCATGTATTCTCTACCCTGTGACATATGTAACCATGCTCTAAGAGCCTTACCTTGTGTCTTTTATGATATGCTTGGCAAAACATTTGAAAACATCTAGTTTTGGTTCTTTGTACCTCGTGTATTGTGTTAACTTTAAGTGGTAAAGAATCTGCCTGCCAATGCAGGATATGCAGGTTTGATCCCTGGGTCAGGAAGGTCCCCTGGAGGAGGAAATGGCAACCCACTTCAGTATTCTTGCCTGGGAAACCCAGGCAAGATTTCCCATGGACAGAGGAGCCTGGTAGGCTACAGTCCATGAGATCACAAAAGGGTCAGACATGATTTAGCGATTAAATAATAACAGCAGCATTGATAAAATGGAAACACCCAGAAGTGTTGGAAGAAGAGTGCCTTTAGAGGACCAACCTACTCCATGACTTCCTTTTGGACTTGAGTGACCAATGGGAACACCTGAGAAGCTTGGAGACACTGAGGCATATAGCAATCAGCAAGCCCAGCCCCACAGCAATTGAGTCTGGAAATCAATTTTGGTGGTCCAAAAAATCACTGTATCCAAAAAGAAAAAAAAAACAAAAAACAAAAAACACACACTGTGTAGGAGGCTAAGCCTAAATTTCATTGTTCATCTTTTTGGAGGGAGACACAAGTAGACCTTAAGGGATTGAATAGAAGACCACTCATCCTTGTCCCCTCTAAGATCTTTTCTGCAAACCCTTTGAAATCAACCTGTTGGTTAGAATTCAAGTTAGAGTTCCTGCTCTGCAAAGCTAGTTTGCAGTTTAAAGTGGCAGAAGCAAAAATTCTTGCCATGACCACATTGATCGGAGGGTGAAAGTAAGGCTACAGATTTGCCATTCCCAAGAGAGGTGTAGAAACAAATTAAGATTATGGTTTATAATTTCCTCCTTTAAGTAGAGCCAATGTCTAGCCATGGTTCTTAGCCTAATTTTGGATATGAGACCTGTTTGAGAACCTGATTAAAGCTATAGGGCTTCTTCTCTGAAAGTATGCAGTTACATAGTTTAGCTAGTTGCTTAGTCAGTTCACAGACCCCTTAAGCTAATTCATGAACCCTTTGGGGGATCCCCTAGCCTCATTCTAAAGTTCTCCTTCTAAATTCTAAAACTTACAGTTCACCAGTGAAAACATCCTGAGAGTGATGAAGAGATGTCCCTAATTATAGTTCTCTAGGTAAGGAGACCACACAGTCTTCATCATTTTACTCCTTCCTGATGACCTGAAGGTTGACTTTCTTTTTCCCTCTTATTTCCATACCCAAATCATCTTGCCTCAAATTAGATTTTTTTTAAATTAAAGAGTAGTATTTATTTCTTTGAAAAAATTGTTAATACCTTTCTAGGGGGAAGAAAAAGACACTGTCCTGTTTCTATATGGAAGATAGTATTTACATCAGTCTTTGATTGCTTTTTGCTTTTAAACTTCACTATTGGGCATCATTAACTTTTTTTTTCATAAAACTCTTATGGCTTCAGTTATTAATATTTTGCTATTTTGATGACTCATTGTACAAGTCTGGGTAGGTTAGATTATTCTGCATTAATCCAAAATCTCAATAGCTTGATACAACAATAGTTTATTTCTTATCCTTCATACATTACCCAAGATAGATGGGCAAGGCCCATTGTAGCCCAGCTGGGACCCAGGATGGCGGATGTTCAATTTCAATACAGGCTTCCAGTTATCCTACAGGGGGAGAAAAAAGAGTGTTGTACTTCACACACAGGATCTTAAATGCTTTCACCCAGAAGTGACCTGTATTAATTTTGCTCCAGTCTACTGCTCAGAGTATATCACATGGCTATGACTGACATCAAAGAAGGCTTAGGGCAATGCTACTGTATACCCAGAAGGAGAAAAACTAGCAATATTTGGTAGATATATTAATCATGATTTCACCATTTTCTGGACCCCCTTCCAGTTTCTCTAACTTTTTGGACATTTGGTTGCAGTTAAGTATGAAAAAAACCTCAGTGGTAAAGAATCTGCCTGCAATGCAGAAGATGCAGTTTCAGTCCCTGGGTGGGGGAGATCCCCTGAAGGAGGGCATGGTAACCACTTCAGTTTTCTTGCCTGGAGAATTCCATGAATTGAGGAGCCTGACAGGTTCCAGTCCATAGCATTGAGAAGTGTCAGACACAACTGAAGCGACCAAGCACTCACGCACACACAACCATGGAAAATGGATTAAGTCATGTTTTTGGTGGAAAAAAATTATTCTAGGTTAACTGTATTATGTAATGTGGTGGTGGTTTAGTTGCTAAGTCATGTCCATCTCTTGCAACCCCATGGACTGTAGCCTACCAGGCTCCTCTGGCCATGGGCTTCTCAAGGCAAGAATACTGGAGTGGGTTGCCGTGCCCTCCTCCAGGGTATCTTCCTGACCCAGGAATCGAACCCAGGTCTCCTGTGTTGCAGGCAGATTCTTTACCAACTGAGCTATGAGAGAAACCTCTAACAACTATTTTCCAGGCCAGAATACTGGAGTGGGTAGTCATTCCCTTCTCCAGAGGATCTTCCCAACCCAGGGATCAAACCCAGGCCTTTGACACTGCGGGCGGATTCTTTATAATCTGAACCACCAGGGAAGCCCATTATGTAATGTACCTGAGCTTAAAATAAATAGGTACGCTTCCCTTCTAGCTCAGTCGGTAAAGAATCTTCCTGCAATGCAGGAGACCGGGGTTCGATTCAAGGGTCAGGAAGATCCCCTGGAGAAGGAAATGGCAATCCACTCCAGTATTCTTCCCTGGAGAATCCCATGGACGGAGGAGCTTGGTAGACTACAGTCCATGGGGTTGCAAGAGTCGGACATGACTTAGCGACTAAACCACCAAACCACCACCATGGCATATAATCTCAAAAAAAAAATAGAAGAAATTTTTAAAAATTGAACACATTACAATTAAGAGTTTGGGATTAACATTATACACTGCTATATATAAGATAGATAAGTAAGAACCTACTGTAGAGCACAGAGAGGTATATTCTGTAATGGAAAATAATCTGAAAAAGAATATATATATGTATGTATGCATGTATATATATGCATATATTAAGTTAAATGTATAAATAATCACATATTTTTCAGTTATATGTTGTTTTATATATATATATATGCACACATATATATCAAACTGAATCACTTTGCTGTGTACTTGAAACTAATACAGCAGTGTAAACTAACTATATATGTATGTATTAGTTGCTCAGTCATGTCTGACTCTTTGCAACCCCATGGACTGTAGCCCTTCAGGCTCCTCTGTCCCTGGAATTCTTCAGGCAAGAATACTGAAGTGGGTTGCCATCCCCTTCTCCAGGGAATCTTCCCAACCCAGGGATCAAATCTGGGTCTTCTGCATAGCAGATTCTTTATTGCCTGAACTACCAGGGAAATTAACTATACTTCAATTTAAAAATGTTTTAAAAATTGAACATACTACTAATTCACTCTTATTGGTATTATTTTACACTAGGTATCAGTAGTCTACCCCTTATAATAACATACACATTGCAATTTAAATTATATAGGAACTGCCCCCCTTTGTGGAAAGAGTGACAGACTTTATTTTGGGGGGCTCCAAAATCACTCCAAATGGTGACTGCAACCATGAAATTAAAAGACACTTGCTTCTTGGAAGAAAAGTTATGACCAACCTAGACAGCTTATTAAAAAGCAGAGACATTACTTTGCCAACAAAGGTCCATCTAGTCAAAGCTATGGTTTTTCCAGTAGTCATGTATGGATGTGAGAGTTGGACTATAAAGAAAGCTGAGTGCAGAAGAATTGATGCTTTTAAACTATGGTGTTGGAGAAGACTCTTGAGAGTCCCTTGGACTGCAAGGAGATCCAACCAGTCCATCCTAAAGGAGGTCAGTCCTGAATATTCATTGGAAGGACTGATGTTGAAGCTGAAACTCCAATACTTTGGCCACCTAATGCAAAGAACTGACTCATTGGGAAAGATTGTGATGCTGGGAAAGATTGAAGGCAGGAGGAGAAGGGGACGACAGAGGATGAGATTGTTGGATGGCATCACCGACTCAATGGACATGAGTTTGAGTAAGCTCTGGGAGTTGGTGATGAACAGGGAGGCCTGCTGTGCTGCAGTCTATGGGGTCGCAAAGATTCAGACACAACTGAGCCACTGAACTGAACTGTACTGACCCCCTCTACTTATCTTTAAAATTATTAGCCAAGGCCAGCTTTTTTGGCAGAAAAGAATTAAGAATGAATATGATACCCAGAATACATTCTGGTTTATCTGTAAATTCTAAGCTAAGCTCTATATGTGAACTGTCAAAGGAACAATTACAGTGTTGCTCCATTTTTTTATTCAGCGGATCTGACTACTGCTGTCCCACTCAGAGTGACATGTTGAGTGATGAGAAACTTGGCAAATCTCCTTGGTCATTTGCCTCTAACAGCTTACTTTAGGGCATCCTTATTGGTTGGAACCTTCCTTTCAGCCTGGCCATTTGCTTGAGGGTGATGAAGAGTAATGATGACAGGATGGATGAGCTCTAGCTTCACAGATTTCTTAAACACATGTGAGATAAATGCAGATCCATCGTCAGGAATAATAACATCTGGAAATCTGGACATTGAAAAGCCCTAGTATAGAGCTGTTTTGTTGAAACAGGGTTATTTTGAGAAGGTAGCAGCAATAAGAACAAAATTCTTGTCCTTGCAAAGTAAATAGGAATTCTGACCAAGTCTTCTTGACCATTTTCCATGGGAAGGAAAGATGTCATTTGTGGATTATATAGAGTGGTCTGGCATTGAATACAGTCTTCTAAATATCACAATTAATTACAGGCTTTAGATAAAATTCTTAGTGTGTAAATCTTCACTCCACAATTCCTGGGTGAATTGCATGTATTATTATTATTTGCAATAATATTATGATGATAAATAAAGAAGACTGAGTGCCAAAGAACTGATGCTTTTGGAGTGTTGGAGAAGACTCTTGAGAATCCCTTGGACTGCAAGGAGATCAAACCAGTCAATACTAAAGGAAGTCAACCCTGAATATTCATTGGAAGGACTGATGCTGAAGCGCCAGTCCTCTGGCCACCTGATGTGAAGAGCTGATACGTTAGAAAAGACTCTGATGCTGGGAAAGATTGAAAGCAGGAGAAGGGGACGACAGAGGATGAGATGGTTGGATGGCATCTCTAATTCAATGGAAGTGAGTTTGAGCCAGCTCCCAGAGATGGTGAAGGACAGGGAAGCCTGGCATGCTCTAGTCCACGGGGTCACAAAGAGTCGGACACAACTGAGCAACTAGCAGCAACAGCAGCAACATGTGATGGTGGTTTAGTCGGTCACGTCTGACTCTTGCCCGCGGACTGTAGCTGTCCACGGGATTTCGCAGGCAAGAATGCTGGAGTAGGTTGCCATTTTCTTTCCCAGGGGGTCTTCCCAGCCCGGGATCGAACCCAATCTACTGTATTGCAAGCAGTCTCTTACGTTGCAGGCAGATTCTTTATCGACTGAGACACCAGGGAAACCCATTAGATATAATTAGTGTATAAATCTTCATTCCAAAATTCCTGGGTGAATTGCATATATTATTTGCAATAATATTATGATGAATTATATGATGTCTCTCCTCTGGTCACTGGAAATCAAGGAACAAAGCTTGAATTAGAAATTGAGGGTCTGAGCTGTATATTTGCGATGTATTAACATAACTATGAGATTAAGTTGACCGCGTGAGCCAGTTCATGTAAGGAAACAAAAGATTTTCTTGAGCATATCCTCAGTTAAGCTGAAGAACAAGAGCTAGAGTCGACACAGATATGAATTCAAAGTGCACATCCCCACAAATGATGAAGCCGAAGAACCATGTTTCATACTACCAGGAAGCATGGGTTGATTATAAGGAAGTACTTTCAAACTGTAGGAACGAACAGTGAAATGACAAATGTTCTAAAGCAATAAACTCCAAATGATTGGCGAGTAATCAGTTATCAGGGGAAAGTTTTAACATGGGGTCTATTTATATTTCAGATTAGAAACTATATCCAGTTACGCATAAGGAGCACTTCAAAGTGAAGTCAATTGCCTGTTGTTTCACAGATTTCTTTGATCAGGATCCAGTCGTTAACAATGCCAGGAATGGTCAGAATCTTTACAGAGTTTTGTTTGTGTTGAATAAAACTAAAATTTTGCCATTTGGAGTATCTTGAGACCACTTTTGGGCTAATTTTGTACTTTGAACTAACTTTGCCCTTAATCATTATAAGAAATATAGTTTATTCTGTACACAAACTGTCTTCTAGATCATGGTTTATTTCTTTTTTCTTATTTTTTTTTCCTGAGAAAATGGAGTGATTCAAACTGGATATAGTTAAATCAAAAATCATGTATCTAGCCTTTTTTAAAAAGAATCTTTAAGAATCTAAGTACCGTATGGAGAAACAGACCTAGCTTTGTTTGACAAGAAAATCTACATTCTTGTTGCTAGAGTTGACTTATTTACAGTGTCTAGTGTGTATGTTGGGGCTGAGAGAGGCTTGAATGTTAAGTAAGAAAGCAATTCTCTTACCATCTGCTTCTCCTCTTTATTTTTCCATGTATGTTCAAAGCATTTCTAGTCAGAGGTTTTTTTTTTTTTTTAAGCTGCTAAAAAGTAGTATTCCGTCTCCAGCAACATTTAAATTATTTGTCAAATATTAGTGCCTTAATTAGGCCTGGAATGGCTGGCCAGCAGTTTCCAGAGCCCATTGTAGGTAAGACATTGGTGTGATAGCATGACACTGGTTTACAATCTTAATTTTAAAGCATACTGGAAGGCGAGTTTTATGAATTGTGTTGAGAGATTTATGTGACCTGTCAAAACAATTTATAAAAGTCCTATTTTGAAGGGGAAATTAAAAGTCAAGGTGATGGGGAGGTTATGTTCATGCATTTGCAAGAGATGAACGACGTAGATAGGGTGCCTTTGAAAGCTAATGAGAAAGCTGCTTGTCAGGCAAGCTGTTCAAGAGCAATGTCAGCGAGTGAAATGGGTTGTTGCCTTTGGGGAAATGATTCAGTGTCTGAAAACGATAAAAAACATCTTGATTTAGGAGCTGGGTCGACTGTGGCACACCTCTGTCCTGACGTTTTGGCTCTCCCTTCCTGTTCCCAGTACAAAATCAGCTTTTGCTTATGAAAGGTGCTATGCAAACTAGCCTTCCACTCGTGTGTTCTCTGTATGATTAAAAATGATGAGATTGACGGTAGACACTTCAGTAAACTGGCGTATTTACCTTAGATTTGTGTTTACCTACTCTTTGTAGTTTAACTGGCTAACCGCCAAAAAAGTCTGCTTAATTTGAGCCCTAATAAAGTGCTGTACTTTCAAACAGAGTATGCAAAATTAAAAGAATATGCAGTTCCTCTTTGCGGAAAAAAAAAAAAAATCCTTTCTCTTTTCTTTCCCTGTGTTTTTCTCATCTCCTTGCTGCCTGACCTGGTTCTGGCAGAGGCATTTATGTCATATCTGTAGTTTATTTATATACATATATATGTATGTGTATATATGTGTGTGTGTGTGTGTGTATGTATGTATTCCACCATTTTAATGTGGAATACAGGAAGTTTTTTAACTTTTTTTTCATTAATACAAAAATAGAATCTGTTTTCTAAGCAAATGATCTCGACCACAGAGTAGCTCCCTCTGGCAGCTTGGCTACTTGCTGATAGGTAGGGGACTATCGTGTGCCATATATCATTTTAAAAATAAAGAAAAAGAGATAACACTGTCTGTGCTACTAGAGAAGGGCCACAGTTCAAGCTGAACCGCTTGTCATTTTGTATTCTTCAGGCTTTTTAAACCGTCTGCCTTTTGGAGGCTGCATTTTGTAGCTGTCCTCACTTTGCAGTTGGAAAGGGGAAAGGAGACAGTAATTTGAAGGAGCATAGAGGGATATGAGTCTTCTGCTGAGCTTTAGGATTTACTGAAGGCTTTAAAGCTATTTGTGCTGCTTTGTGGTGCTTTGTACCCCAGGTCAGTTAGTATTTCATCTTGACTCCATTTTTATGTTCTAAGTGAGAGGACATGTTTGAAAAATCATTCTTTTGACCTCCTTTCCCAGTTCACCCCCAAGTCTTCCAGCTTCTGGCCAACCCTATTAGCTTCTTTGATTTAATCGTCACAGTCCTTCCAGTTGCTCAAGCAACACAAAATGAATGTTTTATGCCAACATAGGCACATAGAACATCTTTTTAAATGGCAGCACAGGCTCCCCTGCAAAATATGAAGCATGAGGGAATTTCCATTTGACCTTTGATGAGCATGAGTATTAATATTGAGGTCAGTTCACAGTTGGCCATTATTATGACTAGTTTTTTTTTTTCTAAGTTATATTTCACTTAAGCCGTGGAGCACCTTAGTCTGGACAAAGCATCTCTTTGTATATAGTATGAAATCTGATATACTCTCGTAAAGCACTGTCTCATCCTTTTAAATATACCACAATATCCTGGAAGTGAAATCAAGATTTCTGAATATCTAAAGCAAAGAAATACTGGAATGTAATTAAAACATTTTATGAAGAAAAGAAAGCATTTTATTTTACATTATTCAGAAAAAAAAAAAATAGCTCAAGGGCTAGCTAAGGCAAAATAAAGAAAATGAAGTTCTCCTAGGTCTAGAGATGCTAGAGCAATGATGCTAAATTTATCTCCTCTCAAGTTCACGAGAGTTTGCACTAAAGAGATTTTGCTATATACTCTGTAATAGTCAAAACCATTCATTCATTCAAATCACTGGTGAAATTTGCTGTGGGGGGGTGAGGGGAGTTAGTTTGTTTTGTTTGTTATTTTTACCAACTGCCAGCAACTGAATGATTTAGCAAGAAAATAGTGCCCTCTATGAGTGGGAGTGTAGAATGCATCTTATTAGCAAGAATCTGTGTCTTGTAAGACCAGAAAACAGTGGCTCAGGCCAATTAAAATAATACTTCTTATGATAGTTTTTTGTTTTTTTAATCAGTGATTTGTTGAAGAAAAAGAAGAGACATACACTCCATCTCTGTTCCTGGTGTTTTTTGAATTATCATGTTTTATTAAATTCAGACACAATGATGTATCTCAGTCACCTCTGACCAGCAGCACCTAAAAAAGAGAGAACCCATACCTACTAGTGTGTGGTTCCTAAAGATAGAAAATAATAACAGAATTCACCAGAGGTGCTTATTTAAAATGAAAATCCCATGTCTTGCCTCCAGAGACACTGATTCAACAGGCCTCCATGGGTCTTGGGAATGTCATGATTTTTGCCAAGCGGCCCAGGTGATTGTGACAAGGTGGGTTCAGAAAATGATGCGTTCTGGGCCTGCTGCCCTTGGCGTTTGTCTCTTCTTTGTAAACAGAGCTCTTCTACTTCTCTCTCAAAAATTCTATTTTTTCCTGGGACTCTTCCACTTGTTTGGCTCCTGCCTGTTGAGGATAGAATAGGAAAATCGTTTCTTCTGAAGGAACTGCTGCTTTGATTTTTGATAACTGAACGAGTGAGCAGATTTCTTTACTTGGGTAGGTCCTGTGCTTTCTACCACACATTCCAGAACTGTGAGTCACTAGAGCTATGCCAAACACATTCCTTATCGTCCCTGTGATCAGCATACTGTCCAGGGTGTGATACCTACATGCAACTGACACCCTGTCGAAAACCACAGACATTTGCCATTTATTATTGCTGTGTAACTTTCCTTAAATGCGTGTAATCATTCCTTTTCTCTACTGTAGGCTACATCTGATTCTGTATGTTAACTTTGATGTCATCTATGTTAGTCATGCCCCACTTCTCCTGAAGTGGACACTTCTGCTCACATTATTAATAGAATGGTTCATGGTAAAGGAGGCTCATGACCTTATTGTCATGAAGAGAACTGTGAGCAAAGCCTTTGTTTCTCTTATAACCTACCAGTGTCAGGCATGCTTCTGTCCTCTCTCCTGATGCTGTTGGGAGGCATGACCTTGTGGCTCTGATTAGTGGAGATGGAAGATCTAGAATCAAGGTCTTCTGGCCTAGAAGGATGGAAGCATTGTTATAGGCATTTAAGAAAATCTGTTTAAGCACAGAGACAGATGACAAATTAGTCTTTGCAGGATGGAGTCTATGATAATGGAAGTTGTTTTGAAAGCTGAAAAAATAATATCCAAATTTTGCTTCACCTATTCACTTAAAAAACTAAGGAGCACCTTTGCTCTTTTAACTTTCAGAACAGAGTTCGGCTTACACATGCACTCCTTGCCGCTTCACGTGCTTTATTTGCGGGATGGGTCGGCACTCTTAGATGCTTTAGGTGTTTTTATCCCCACCTCACTGCTTTGCCATGCATTCAAGCCTGCCCACTTTAATCCTTTTCTTTTTGTGTTTGTTTTTTAGGTAAGTAGCTTTGGTTTTCCTCTTCCTTAATGCTGAAAGAAAATGCACCTGCCTGATGTAGGACAAATGGCCTATAAACACAAAAACCGAAAGATAAAAAATAATATCAACGGTAAAGAATGACTCGCTACCTTACATCGGTAAGAATGTTCCGTGGCATCTAAACTTGGTTCTATTTTTTGGGGAGTATAATTGCTTTACAATATTGTGCTAGTTTTTGCTGAACAACAGTATAAATCAGCTATAAGTATACATATATCCCCTCCCTCTTGAACTTCCCTCCCGCCCCCAGCCCACCCCTCCAGGTCACCGCAGAGCACAGAGCTGAGTTCCCTGCCCTACACAGCAGCTTCCCACGAGCTATCTTTTCATTCATGGCTGTGTATATACACCCACTAGACTGACGGCTCAGATGGTAAAGAATCTACCTGCAAAGTGGGAGACCTGGGTTCAATACCTGGGCCGGGAACATCCCCTGGAGGAGGGCGTGGCAACCCACTCCAGTGTTCTTGCCTGGAGAATCCCATGGACAGAGGAGCCTGCTGGGCTGCAGTCCGTGGGGTCACGAAGAGTTGGACATGACTGAGCGACAAACACTTTTACTTTCTTTATATATAAGGAAAGGGATTAGCACTGTAGGAAAATGAGGGGTGGAATGGTTACTGTGGGAGTAAGGAGAAGATTATAAGGAATGTTCATGAAATATTTTTTTATATCTGCTTATTGAGTAGATGGACAGCTGATGGTTCTGAGCCAGTCTCCATTTCCCAGATTGAGAAATTAGTCACCTAAATGCAGCTTTTTAAGCATTTTCTGAAAATCCCAAATGGAAATGGATGTGGGAAACACTGAGGAGTTTTTGCCTGTGTTTGTCAGTTTGTTTCTAAAATGGAAGTGAAAATAGAAAAAAAAAATTTGACTTTCATTTCTGTAAGTATGAAGCTATATACTTAAATGCTTCAGTAACATATGATCATGAATATATATACATATATATTCATCTAGAAAAATCCTTAAAGGTTTTGATAATAAATATGTATAATCTGTATGATGAGAGAGAAATACCAGTTAATTCAAGCATTATTTATTTATTTTTGCCTCTATTTTATCTTTGGTTTTTACTGGAGTATAGCTGCTTTACAATGTTGTGTTAGATCCTGCTACACAATGAAGTGGGTCAGTTATGTGGACACATATATCCTATCCTCTCCCTCTTGGATCTCCCTCCCATACCCCCACTCCTATCCCACCCATCTAGGTCTTCATAGAGCATCGAGCTAGGTTCCTGTGCTATGGAGCTGCTTCCTGCTAGCTATCTATTTTACACATAGTAGTATATATATGTCAATCCTAATTTCCCAATTCATCTCATCCCCCCACCCCTCTGTGTCCACATGTCCATTATCTATGTCTGAGTCTATATTCCTGCCCTGGAAATAGGGTCATTTGTACCATTTTTCCAGATTCCACATATATGCATTAATATATGGTATTTGTTTTTCCCTTTCTGACTTCATTCTGTATGACAGATTCTAAGTCCATCCATATCTCTACAAATGACCCAGTTTCCTTCCTCTTATGACTGAGTAATATTCCATTATATGTATGTACCATATCTTTATCCATTCATCTGTCGTTGGAAATTTAGGTTGTGTCTCTGTCCTGATTATTGTAAATTGTGCTGCAATGAACATTGGAGTACAATATGTCCTTCTGAATTATGGTTTTCTCAGGGTATATGCCCAGTAGAATTTGGGATTGCTGGATCACATGGTCCTTCTATTTTTATTTTTTTAAGGAACTTACATTCTGTTCTCCACAGTGATTGCATCAATTTACATTCCCACCAATAGGGCCAGAAGGTTCCCTTTTCTCCACACCCTCTCCAGCATTTATTGTTTGTAGATTTTTTGGTGATGGCCATTCTGACTGGTATGTGGTGATACCTCACTGTAGTTTTGATTTGCATTATTCTAATAATTAGTGATGTTGAGCATCTTTTCATGTGCCTCTTTGCCATCTGTGTGTTTTCTTTGGAGAAATGTGTGTTTAGGTCTTCTGCCTGTGTTTTGATTGGGTTGTTGTTGTTGTTTTGTTTTTTTTTTTGAGCTGCATGACCTGTTTGTATATTTTGGAGATTGACCCTTTTTCTGTTGCATCATTTGCAAATATTTTTTCCCATTCTGAAGGTTGTCTTTTCGTCTTGTTTATGGTTTCCTTTGCTGTGCAAAAGCTTTTAAGTTTACTTAGGTCCCATTTGTTTATTTTTGTTTTTATTTTCATTACTGTAGGAGGTGGGTCAAAAAAAGATCTTGCTTTGGTTTATGTCAAAGTGTTTTTCCTATGTCAAACAATTTATTTCATGTATTGCAGGCATCTTCTATTTCTCTTTTTCACATATGCATCCCCCTGTACATATGAAAAACATAAAATACAGTTGAATGTTACTACTTCAATGGTATTTTGCCAACACATGCAGTCATTTTTTATTTGGCCATGAATGTCAAGGTTTAAACATGTATGATTAATCCTATATGTTCATATCAATGTTGGTATAGCCCTTTCAATATAACACATTTAACGTAAATTGAAATTCTTTATCCAATATAAGTGAATAAATAAGTAATAGAAATACACTAACATTTTCTATAAATACATTGCAAAGGTTCAGGTTTTAAAGACTGACTGCTGCCAATGACTAAATTATTTTCTCTATTGATTACCATGTTTACCTCATCGGGTTTTCTACTCTCCTAGATTATTATCTCTGACTCATCTTCACTTAGTTTTTGTCTGTGTTCAATTCTGAACTCATGGCCTACACCAAACCTTCTCAAGTACCCCAACACATATTACAAGCCTAACCCTACCCTAACCCTTATGCCTGTTCTAAAATCATTCTTCAGTAGCGTTTCTGTGTGTTTGCTAGGGCTGTCATAACAAAGTACCAGAGGCTCATGACTTAGTAGAATTTTATTGCTCCATTGTTCTGGAGGTTAGAAATCTGAGATCAAGGTGTCAGTTGAGTTGATTTCTTCTGGAGATTTTTTACTGATATATGGCCATGTTCTCCCTGTGTCTGCACATGGTCTTCCCTCCTATGTGTCCTAATCTCTTCTTCTTAAAGGACGCCAGTCATGTTGGAGTAGGGCTCCTAATAATTTTAACTTCATTCATTACCCACTACAAGGCATTATCTCAAATACACCTACCTTTCCGAGACGCAGAGAGTTAGGATTTCAAGAAATGCATTTGAGCAGGACACAGTTTAGCCCATGACCATCCGTATAACAGTTTCTCAATTATATTTCTCATCATTCTATTTAAATTAGTTCTGGATTCCCCAGTTAGAGCCCAAGTCTCAAAGACTGGTCTTCTTTTAAATTTTACTTACTTTATTCATCGTACCTAGAGGACCAAACACAAACTGTTAAATAATATGTATATTTATTGTTTGGAGATTTGGGGAAGGAAAGGGTAAGAGGACTGAGAGTCCTTTTGTCAATTCTTGTTGATCTTAGCTCCCTTATCTTGACAGAAAGAAACCAGTACCATAGGTCTGGAGGTAAGGCAGTGGTCAAATGCAGTGTCTACTTCATTCCTAAGAACCCATCAGCATTCTGGTCAGCAGAGGCAATCTAGTGGAAGAAAATGCTGATCTCTGCAAATAAATGAAAGGGCATTGAACCCCGGCACATACCACAGAAGACATTTTTGGGCTTGTGGAGAATAATCACTTAATTAACAGTCTTCAGAACTAGAGACTGGTTTTTAGAGGGTAAAACTGTGAACACATTAATGGCCTCAAGGTAGTGAATTGAGTGAAATCATGTTTCAAGCTCTACAATCCTTTTTATTTCTTTATTAGTAATTCTAAGCATATACACTCTAATTTACATGTAAGACAATTACCTCATTTATTTTCCAACACTAAAAAAAGTGGGTTCAGTTTGTTAAAAAAAAATTTCTCCAGTTTTTGTTATATTCCATTTTCCATAATTTCTAAGGCCAGCATTCAAAAGTATTTTCAGTGCTTTAAAATAAAATCATCCTAAATTCATGTTATGCAAATGCTCATTTGATGCAGTTATAAACATGGCTCCACATTTCATAGAAAATCCTAAGAAAATACAGAAGCCTCCAAATTTTGGCATAACCATGTTGCTTTCTCTTTCCAGATGTGTTCCCTTGAGTGAGTTATTAAGCCTCATGTGAATCTGAGGTTCATCATCTCTAAATGGGAATAGAATACCTACTTTACTAGGTAGTTGCTAGTATTAAATTAAGATGTGCAAAGCAGTTAGCCCAGTCCTTGCACAGTAACTGAGTTTAACAAATGTTCCCTTCTTTCCTCCCATCCAAGAACTAACCAAGCCTGACCCTGCTTAGCTTCCGAGATCAGATGAGTTTGGATGCGTTCAGGGTGGTATGGCTGTAGACTGTTCCTTTCTTTCATTCCTCCTTCAGGTTGAATTTTACTCATTATATTAACCATCTACATAAAAAAGAGAAATTTGCTAGATTTGACTGATTCACTCATTCTCTCATTTCAGCAATATTTAGGTATTAGAGTTCGCTGTATTCTGCTTTCATGCTAGATATTGGGTAAATTACAGTGAAAAGAAACAGAGTCTCAACTTTCACCAAGTGATGGGCATTAACTAAAAGGTCCAAAAATACATTCCAAATTAAGTGCTGTTTAGTTCTAGAAGATTTTGTAATGGGGAGACCTGTCTTTTTGGAGGGTATGTAGGAAACATATCACTTTGAACATAACATTTGAGCTGAGTTTGAATGTATATGGTTTCTGTGTGTGTATGTATGTGTGTACCTGTAATTATAGTGGTTAGGATCATGGTGGTAGCAATATTGATACTGGTGGTGATGGAAAGGAGAAGCAGGAGGGTGAAATATACAGAAGATGTATATCCAGGGAGCAACACATGTACCGTCCAGACATGGAAAGCAGTATGGAGAGTATTTGTGCACACGCGCATGCTAAGTTGCTCAGTTGTGTCTGACTCTTTGTGACCCTATGAACTATAGTCCACCAGGCTCCTCTGTCCATGGGATTCTCCAGGCAAGAATACTGGAGTGGGTTGCCATTTCCTCCTCCAGGGGCACTTCCTGACCCAGAGATTGAACCCATGTCTCTTGTGTCTCCTGCATTGGCAGGTGGCTTCATTACCACTCAGCCATGTAGGAAGCCCATGGAGAGGATGGTTTCCCCCTGAAAAAGCCAGTGAGTCTGGGGTGCTGAGAGCTAAGAGGAAGACAGCAGCCTGAGAGGAGGGTAGGGACTAACTGCGGCAAAGCCTTATCAGCTCCACTAAGGAGGTTATTGTCTATCTGCCAACAACAGGAAGCCAATAAAAGGCATTAGCGGGTTCGAAGGTGCGATCCATAACATATGCAAATTTGTATTTTTAAAAGATTTGTTCTCTCCTCCTTTATCTTTGCAAAAAGATAGAAATTCAGAATGTGCATATATACAGCAGACACCCTGAAGTTTCCCACCTTATGGGTGTTTTCATTGCATTAATTTTGCACATGATCCCAGAATGACCTAAGATTCTTTAAAGTCCCGACACGTTCTATTCTCTGAATCAGTAACACTTAAAAAGGAATGTTGATTTAAACTTCCAAGTACAGCTGCTAATTTGACCCAATTAGCAGAAAAATTTTCTGACAACATCTTCACTAATTTCACTGAGCAGTTGCTTGGTCTAGCAGAGGAAAATTCAAACAATAGAATGACTGTCATAATTCCCTCAGAGCACCTTTACTGTCAGAGATAAACCCTTGGCCACGTGGTTTTAGTAGACAGCTAAGAAGGAGTATGTGATTCAGGGAGGGGACAGCCACCCTCTTGATCCTGGGAACATTCTGTGAGCTAGGTTGGCACCAGTCATAGATTTTAATAATGAGAAACTTTTGCTTTGTTTCACTGGCAAGAAATCTTACTTGGCAATTCTGTATATGTGAATTTAACCTCATTTTCCATTTCTTCTTAAAGCTTTCTGTGGCCACCATTTGAAACGAGAGATTGGTATAATCAGTAATCATTCATATTGAGTGTAGGAAACTGGAAGATTCCCATATAATACATAAGTTTCACAACACAGCTCATACTTTAGTATGATGTGAATGAATGCATCTTCATCCTGTCATTCCAGCTGAGTCCCTCCTACAAATCCCAGTTTAAGTAATACAGCATTTTATCCAGTTTCCGAGAGGAGGCCCTCGGGTTAACCTTGTATTATGACGATGCCTACTGGATATGTAATAAGTTTAATTGAATTTCATGACTAACAAAAGAGATTTTAGTTACTACAACTTCGTAAACAATTATTCATAAAGCCTATAGGAGTAAAGGATACAGGTAGCTCTAAGTATAAGGTTTTAATAAACAGTGATGAAAGAAAATGCATCTGTAGATGGCTGACAGTTGCCCTATGAAAAGTGATTGCCTCGATTTACTCATCCTGCTCCATCTGCTGCCGTTTGCTTCTGGGGTATGGTTTAATAGTTACCAAACAAGCTAAAGAAAAAATGTTACTTCTAATATTTGGTGCAAACAGCACAAGCCAGCCTAATCTGGTTGAACTGAGAAAGGGGGGCTGAGGTTACTGATTCACCTGACTTCCTTCCAGAACCGCCTGCACTGCATCCTTTGTTTTTACCGTTCTGGCATCATATTAGCAACGGTGGAATGTCAGAAAATAGAACGTTAATTCCACATACTAAAGGTGCAGTTTTTTCTACTGTTAAATATAACATTATTGAAAAGCTTGTCTCCAAAGACATTTCCTTGGTGTACCAGTTCAGATTCCTCTTATTTGCTCTTCACCTCATTAGTAGGTTGCATGCTAGATATCGAGCTAAACAGGTCAAACACACACAAGTGAATTTATCCATGGTCAAAAAAAGTGTTTCTGGTTGTATATGTTGGATGTTTAGGAAGAAAATGCATCGTAACAGGGATGACATCTTAAGATAAAGATAACATCTTAAGATAACATCTTAACAAAGACTGAGTTTTGTGTATGTGAAAAAAAAAATGATGTTAATGTAGGACGGTATCATTTGACTCTCACAAAATTCCAGGATGCTCAGAAATGTTCTGATGTGCAGGAGGGGCTGTTTGGGAAGGTAGAGGAATAGCCTGTACATTGTTTAACTGATGTCTGCCACCCAAACAAGAAACACCTGGGATATCTTGGCTCCATTTAGAGACACGAAACTTGCCAGGGTAAATTGCAGAATTCACAGAAATTGTTTTGTCACGTGATGCAGTTGGACAGACAATATGATAATACAACTGAGACAAAAGCACTTAGGGAGAGAGTTGTGGAAATAAATTAGTTTAAGTTGTTCTACTTGCTTTTCTCAGAAGTGTTTACTTTTTACAGTTGACTATTAACAATTGCCTTAACTAGTATGATAATCTGCTCATTCTAAACAATGTTATGAATGCTATTTTTTTTTTTTTTTTTTTTGCCACACCATGTGGCCTGTGGGATCTTAGTTCTCTATGAACCTTGCGTTCCCTGCAGTGGAAACTGAAGTCTTAAGCACTGGACCACGAGAGAAGTTCCAGTGATTACCATCTTATGCTATTATCTCTGTTACTTAACCTGACCTTCACAGTATAGCTAACCTCTTAATGACAGCTTACAAATACCAATCATAGGGCCCGAATGTTTGTTAACAAATCACTAATGACTTTTGCAGTAAATTCCAAGCACTCAGTCTCTTTTTCCACTAAGAACTCTTAAAATGCACAAGAAATAGGGACCTGATAATGATCAGGAGAAGATTCTACTGGGAGCCTTTGAAAAGGGTCACCACATTTCAGAAAAATCTGTCCAACTTACAAGGTGACATATTCAAAGAAATTAATTAAGAAATGTCTAGTTTGGGGAATGTCTAGTTTCCTCTGAGGCAAGGGTTTTTAAGGCCTACGCCAAGTATACCAGTTTTGATAGAGCTGAAAAAGCAGGCAGATAACCAGTTCAGTGGAAAAAATACAAAGTTCACTCTGTTAAGTTGTTCGGGTTTTTATCATTTTGTGCTGTTCTTAGCTGAACTGAATGCAGGCAAAAGTCAAAACATTTTGGCTTAGTAGACAGCCAAAAATGGCCTAGAGAGTAATTTCTTAATTACCAAATGACTATTGTATATTATCCTTTAGGAAATAAAACTAAAAAAAATTTAATGTTTTCATTTTTTAATGTTATTTTATTTTTTCTTGATTATAAAGCTATTGTAACCTTTTTGTGGGCTTCCCTGGTGACTCAGACGGTAAAGAATCTACTTGTGATTCTTGCCAGAGATCCAGGTTTGATCCCTGGGTCAGGAAGATCCCCCAGAGAAGGGAATGGCTACCCACTCCAGTATTCTTGCCTGGAGAATCCCATGGACAGAGGGGCCTGGTGGGCTACAGTCCATGGGATCGAAAAGGTTCGGATATGACTGAGCCACTAACACTTTAACTTTTCATAATCCTTTTGTAAAACATCTGAACATTGCAGAAATATAAGATTTAGATAAAATCATGTTTGCTACTTTCTATCCCCTTAGATAACTGTTTCTAAGACCTTCTTATGTATAGCTAGACTTTTTTTGTACATGTAAATATGTATATCATTTTTTACTGAAATGGAAGTTTGCTACATATTTTTAAACAAACTTGTTTAAATGTAAAATGTCTGCCATATCTTCCACAAAGGCAAGAGAATAAAAATCATTGTATCTAGCATAAAGTATGTATTTATCTTTATTAATACATGTTACTCAATCTATGAAGTCATAAACTTCATAGATTCATATGAAGAACTTCATAAACTTCATATGAAGAATAAAGCAGTTTATTCCCTAAGAAAAGCCCTAGGTAATTGAGAGTGTCCACAAAGTTTGGGTCATTTTGCACCTGATTTGCCTGAGAAAGCTAACACCCTCCCCGTCTCACCTTGAGGGTAAGTGTGTTCCTTCACGGTCGCCAAGTTCCCTGGGAGAGCTCCTGGTCCACAACACACTCAGTATGTATTAAGGAACAGGCTTCTAGTGTCTTAGTGATCAGTGGTAACAACAGAGGAGGCAGTGATCCCCGTGGCCCTGAAATAGTCCTCTTTCTTGCTATCCCATTTTTAGGGCAGATGTAGAGAGGAACCTGGTCACTGGGGGTGCAGACATTCCTCTTGGTTGCCAGATTATCTCAATTTAGATATCATGGTTTTAGAGGAGTTGTCTAGCAATGCCCGACCCTGGAGACCTGGGGAAGTATGAGAAGTCACAGCTCCTTCAGCCAGGAGAAGCTAAGGCTCCAGTCTCATGGGATACTGAGTGTGTGTGTGTGGGGGGGACCTCTCCAGATGAGAGAGGTGGGAAGCTGCCAACAGTTTGTTCATTGTCTGATTAACCCAGTGTGAATGATCAAGTTGTGTTTGGACCATATCACCCATGATATTCTCCTAGTTAAATCATTATTCCTGGATAGGCTTGAATAGTAACAAAGCTGACATCTTGGCATCACTTCTTGGCTTGGTGACCTTTGTTTATTTTTGTAAGGCAGTTGGTTTCTGCAATACCTTCCTCAGTGTAATTTGGTGTTATTTAATCCTGCCATGTCTTCCACAAAGGCAAGAGAATAAAAATCATCATTTTAACTACATAAAATTTGCCTATTATATTTATATATAAAATATGTTATAATTTTGTTAAAAGAATTTTACAATAAAATGCTAGTCCACTTTCTTATGGATTTTTATATTTTGTATTTCTTTCCAATTCATATCTTTATATTTGTTGTTGCTGTTGTTCAGTCGCTAAGTCGCGTCCAAGTCTTTACGACCCCATGGACTGCGACATACCAGGCTCCTCTGTTCTCCACTGTCTCTCTGAGTTTGCCCAAATGCATATCCACTCAGTCGGTGATGCCATCTAATCATCTTATCCTCTGCCGCCTCCTCTTCCTTTTGTCTTCTGTCCCAGCATCAGGGTCTTTTCCAGGGTGTCGGCTCTTTGCATAAGGTGGTCAAAGTATTGGAGCTTCAGCTTCAGCATCAGTCCTCCGAAGAATATTCAGGGTTGATTTCAGAGTTTTCCACCTTGCTGTCCAAGGGACTCTTAAGAGTTTTCTCCAGCAACACAATTTAAAAACATCAATTTTTCAGCACTTAGCCTTTATGGTCCAGCTTTGACGTCCGTACATGACTACTGGACAAACCATAACTTTGACTATACGGACCTTTGTCTGTAAAGTGATGTCTCCACTTTTTAATATGCTCTATAGATTTGCCATATCTTTCCTTCCAAGAAGCACACATCTTTTAATTTCATGGCTACAGTCATAGTCAGCAGTGATTCTGGAGCCCAAGAAAAAATCTGTCACTACTTCCACTTTTTCCCCTTCTATTTACCATAAAGTAATGGAACTGGATGCCATGATCTTCATTTTTTGAATGTCAAGTTTCAATCCAACTTCTTCACTCTCCTCTTTCACGTTCATCAAGAGGCTCTTTAGTTCTTCTTCACTTTTTGCCATTAGAGTAGTATCGTCTGCATATCTGAGGTTGTTGATATTTCTCCCAGTAGTCTTGATTCCAGCTTGTGTTTCATCAAGCCCAGCATTTCCCATAATGTACTCTACACATAAGTTAAACAAGCAAGGTGACAGTATGCATCCTTGTCATACTCCTTTCCTGATTTTGAACCATTCAGTTATTCCATGTTTAGTTCCAAATGCTGCTTCTTGGCAAAGCATATATATAATTTTATTCTGTATTTTTTTCTCTTATATTCATTTGCTAAATACTTTTCTATGTTTTTCCACACGGTCATCATTTTTCCCATTTAAGGTCTTCTTTATTCAAGCATTGAATAGTATATCTTAAGGTAGCTCTAATTGTTAGAAAGTCTCCCTTATGCTGATTTGAAGTTTGCCTGATGGTAAATGAGCTCTTGTTCCTAGATTTGCGGCTTAGAGGAATCAACGGCTGGCTTCACATGGTCTGGGGACTCTGAAATGGTACATAAAATTTTCTACTAATGTGCAGTCTTCTGCCAAGTGTGTCCTTAGCTACATCAGTTGGTTGGGGATACATGAATAGTTAAAAACCACACAAGATTGAGTCAGCTCTCCTTCCACAGCTGAGTCAAGTAGACTGAATAGATTAAGTGGTGCCTGATAAAAGCTGTAAAGTTAGTTAGACTTTTAGACTATTTGAACTTAGTAGCTACGTTTGGTGGGGTTTAGGGATCATGGGATCATCTGACCTAGCTAAGCTCTTTCAAATTGCTGTTAGACTGAAACCTTGACTGTAGTGTAGTCTCACCTGGGTATCATTAAAGATACTGCTGCCTGCTCCCCACCTAGGACATATTTTATTCTATTAAAGGGTTAGGATAGGGGTCAAGTCTGCAGCCTGAGGTGAGAACCATTGGATGTGAAGCCTGAGTGAATAAAACATGAGATAGGTAAGTGCTGTTGGAACTATCAAGATAGAAAAAAAAAAAAAGAAGAAGAGAAATATAGGCACTCACCTCTATTTTACCTTCTGAAGAGTATTTCACCCACCTGAATGATGCCTCTCCTCCAACAAATGAATACTTTTAAAAATTAGCCTAGTCCTTTGAAACAGCATTAGCACATTTAAACTTTAACACAGTTTTCTCCTCAGGTTAATTAAGAATAAAGTAAGCCGTCTTCCTGCTTTGATAACAGTGAAACTTAAAATCTGGCTTAGAGAATCAAGCTTAGAGGGTCAGTGGAGAACAGTTTCAATTCTGAAAGAACAAATTCATGACATTCATTACAAATTCAATCACATTTTATAATGAAGGAAAATATACATTAATTATTTAAATATAAACATAAACTATAATTAGTGAACAACTTTATAGTTAATTTTTCTTACCACTTTCTGAATCTCATGCAAATTATGCCTTTTCACATTATAAGATTGGCAAATGACACTGCAATTTGAATGAAAAGTTCCATGTAAATGAAAGAAATAAGATTTCATTGCAGATCAAGAAGTATTAAAACAGGCAGAAATATGTCAGTTAAACTTTCTGCCTTCTTTTCATGAATGCCATTTTATCTGGCAGAAAAGAGATTTAGGATTTACCATGTCCCAAGATAGCTATAAATTAACAAGACACCAATTTAAATGGGTTTTCTTTCCCCACCTTGGTTAGTTGTCCCCTTGTTGTTGTTTCATAGTTAAGTTGTGTCCAATTCTTGTGACCCTATGGACTGTAGCCGGCAAGTCTCCTCTGTCCATGGGATTCTCCAGGCAAGAATACTGGAGTGGGTTGCTATTTCCTCTGCGAGGGGATCTTCCCAACCCAGGGATCAAAACTGGGTCTCCTGCAATTGGCAGGCGGATTCTTTACCACTGAGCCACCTGAGAGGCTTAACTGTCCCCTACTTGATTGTGATTCTTCCGTTCCATGACACTTTGAGTCTTATTTTCCCAATCAGGAAATGGGATACCCTAGGTTCAGTTACATGACACTCTCTTTGGTTCTTCTTATTTTCTAAATATATTTTTAATATTTATAAACTTTTATAATTAAACTGATTACTTTTAAACCTATAAGACTCTATTGATGCAATGAAAAAATAAAATTCAACAATGTGGAAAACTTCAACCAGTTTATTTCAGAATTCATCAGAACACTAAAAGAGTACATTGTCTTATCTAACAGATTTATATTTGTGTGTATGTGTGTGTGTGTGTGTGTGTTTAGAGTCAGCTCAACTGTCTCTCAGGGTCTCTCTGAGATAACTTGACTTTGATAATGGTTTAAAATCATTAATTCATCAACAGTATAGTTATTTCCAAAATGTGTTTTCTGGTTTGTTTTTTAGCATGGAAAGCAGTTCAGCAAACATGGAAGGGGTAGGGGGCCAGCCACGGACAGTGCCCAGGGAACATACAAAGGAGAGTTTGAGTTCAAGAAGCAGGCGGTTAGTTCTAACTTTGTTTTGGTGATACAGCCTCTGATGTTTAGTATCTCTTGATTGATTTGAAAACCTCCTTCCAGTGAAGTTTCCGAATGACTTTCTTACTGTCAAGAGTTGTCTCCTTTTATCTTAAGCAGATAGCATAAATTCACATTGCTTCTGCAATAACTCATTTACCAAATGTATATTGGAGGCCTATTTTGCTTATTAAGAGCAAGGCGTTAATGCTCTGGTCATATAATGTTGAATACAATTGATCATTACTTTCCACACAGTTTTCAATGTAGCCAAACTCATTAGATCCTCAGTACATGTTTGTTGAGTTCATAAATGAGTAAGTAAAAGAATGACAAAATAATCAGTAATATGAATCACAACCACCGATGAATGGCTGGCTGCTTTTCTCAGCAGTGCATTCTGAGAAGTTATCAGAAAGCAAACTGATGTGAAATAGCTTGCAAAGTCAATATGGCAGAGTAACAAGAGTAAGGACTCTTGTTTGCTGTGGGACCCTCTGTATTTCTTTCTTGCTTTCTTTCTGGGCCTCACTCTTCCCATCTAATGAAATGAACAATGGTATTATATTTATATAGTATACCATTTGTTCACTCAGCCAGTTTTTACAGAATGCTTCTTGAGTATGAAGTATTTTGCTAAACAAGAGGGAAAACCTGACACACCAGATCCATCAGTATCTTTGCATTCATGGACCTTGCCATCTGTAGCAGATGAAAAATTTTACTAAGTAATGACATAACGTTTGGCGAATGTTTTTGTGCTGGCCTTTGGCTTCTTTGCTCTCAGATCCATTTCTTGTTCTTCTTCTCCTCTGTCTTCATTTGTGAAAGGCTAACCCCTTGACGGCTGTGGGCCCCAGGCTGCCATGCCTGTTGGTTGGTAGGTGGATTCTGTGTGTGGGAGACTCTGGGTGAACATCTGAAGAGAGAGAAGCCACGATGTTTCCCTTTCTCTGTCTGAGGCAGCAGCATGGACAGTGGCCTGTCTCCTCCAAACTCAGCCAGGTGACCCCCAGAGTTGACCTTCCTGTTGTTCCTCCAGACCAGAGGTGGAAGTAGCTTGCTGTGGATACAACCTCTGGATTGCCTCTTTGGCATCTCACCTCTTTGATCACCTCCCTGAATTATATCTATTAAAAAACACTCCTTCTGAAATAAGTAGCGGGCTTTCCTGGTGTCTCCATTGGTAAAGAATCTGCCTGCAGTGCAGGAGACCTGGATTTGATCCCTGGGTTGGGAAGATCCCCTGGAGAAGGGAATGACTACCCATTCTAATATTCTGGCCTGGCGAATTCCATGGACTGCATAGTCCATGGGTTCACAAAGAGCTGGACATTCTCTCTTCTTAGATGAGTGCTGTTTAAGTCTTGAGAAGAGTGATAAAGGCAAAGCCCATTGTTAGAAGTAGTCAAAAAAGGTTTACCTAAGAAAGTAGCATTTAGACCAAAGCCTCAGGTATGAGTAGGAATCTATCAATGGAGAACAGGAATAATGTTCTAGATCGTGTGGCAAGAGGAAATGAGACACATTTAAGGAACTAAAAGCATGTGGATGACTAGAGTGTGACTAGAAGGGAGAGTGAGGGAGGGATAGGATATGATAGGGTTTTTAAACTTTAAGGATTTGGTGAAGTGAAGTGAAAGTTGCTCAGTCATGTCTGGTCTTTTGTGATCCCATGGACTGTATAGATCCCATTCTCCAGGCCAGAATACTGGAGTGGGTAGCCTTTCCCTTCTCCAGGGGATTTTTCCCAACCCAGGGATAGAACTGAGGTTTCCCACACATTGCAGGCAGATTCTTTACCAGCTGAGCCACAAAGGAAGCCCAAGAATACTGGAGTGAGTAGCCTATCCCTTCTCCAGTGGATCTTCCCGACCAAGGAATCAAACCAGTGTCTCCTGCGTTGCAGGTGTATTCTTTACCAACCGAGCTATGAGGGAAGCTCCTTGAGGACTTGGAACGCACACCAGTTAGTAGATATTGCTGGGAATGATATGGGCACCTGTGTTTTCTAATGTCAGTGGCTACAGTGTGTAGAATTGTTCGGAAAGGAGGCAAAGAAACATTTAGGAGACTGGCAGACAGCAATGGTGGAATAGTGGATTAGTATGATGGTAGAATAGTGTGATGACATAGCAATAGACAAAAATGAACCAATTTTAGAAATGAAGAGAAGTGGAAACTGCATGTCTTGGTAATTGATACACCCTATAGACAAGGTTCCCACTCCAGTGTTCTTGCCCGGAGAATCCCAGGGACGGGGGAGCCTGGTGGGCTTCCGTCTGTGGGGTCACACAGATTCAAACATGACTGAAGCGACTTAGCAGCAGCAGCAGCAGCAGCAGCATAGACAAGGTTGAAGAAGGAGTTAATACTGTTCCCAGAATTCAAAATAGGGTCACGGGGTGAACAAATGGGGTGCTGTTCGCTGCAGAAGAGAATACTGGGGGAGAATTTTGAGTATGGTTGAACTTGAAATATACAATGGATGTCTCCAGATGAAGCTGCCCAGGAGCCAGGTATGATATGTATGTCGGAAGCTCAGGAGACTGGTCAGAACTAGAGACATTGATTGTGGTCTGTTCATCCATAGATAGCCTTGGTGAGTCAATGAGATCAACCACCAGAGGGTATGCAACATTAGAAGGACAAGGCAGCTAAGAAAAAAAGGAGTGCTTCAGAAAGGAGGGAGTGACCAGCAGTTCTGAAAATGTTAGTGGGATGTAGTGAAATGTAGGTCAGATGATGACCTGGTGAAATATATTTCCATCGTGTTGGGAGCAGAAAACAGATGGAGGTGGGTTGAGGGGAAAATGTGAAAGGGGAATCAAAATAGTCTAAAGAAAATTATTGTAACAAATTTGGCTCAGAACAAAGAAGAGGTATGGAGGTATCTGGATGAAGTAGGAATGGAGCGAGGGAAATATAAGATGGGAAATACTGATTCCATTTCTTGGATCTGGTAAAGAGGAAGATTTGGTGAAGAGGAAGATCACCAGAGCTCTTTAGGATAGAGCTGGGTCTCTGAAGATTTCAGAGGGACTGAGATCTGAAGCATAGGTGGGTACGGTTTGCCTGAGGTGGTAGCGGGAGGGAAAATGGAAATCATCCATGTGGGCGTGGATGAGTTTGTCAGCTGGGTGGCTGGACATGGAGAACATTCGCTTTTGATGGTTACTATTTTCTCTTTGAGGAGGAATATCATCTGCTGTGTGTGGGAAGTGGGGAGTCAACTGAGAAGAAAGAAGAAAGGACATTCGCTACAGTCCTTAGGGAAAAATGGGAGAGAGAGCTGATTGATAGTTGTTAGACTTGTAAAATGTCGGTATGGTGCTTGAGTTACAGTTGTTTAAGGAATATTAACAGCTTTGCTTCTGCGTTTTATTCTTGATGCTCCTAGACCTATGGCCACAGTCCCTCTTTTGACCACTAGATGGCGCACTGCTGAAATGCTGACCTGCCCGGTTCCTTTTGTTACCAGCCTATACTGACAAATTGGTAAAGTGAGTTATTAACTTCTTGAGAAGAATTAAGATGTTTTACTTAAAAAAAAAAAAAAAAAAAAAAAAAACTTTTCTTAAAAAAAAATCTTCACATGTTCCTCAATTTTACCTGAAGTTTATGGGCAGAGAATGACTGTGGCACCACAAAAGACTCGGGAAATACATGATTCTCCTTCACACTAAGTGTAACATGCCTAACATACCGTCTTGTCCAAATTCTTTGCCTTAAAAATGCTAATCAGTTGGCACTAGGTGAACATTTGCATAGTCAAAATAGAGCTGTTGCCTTCACATTTTATCTTAAACCAAAAATTGCCTTGATCTTGGATGTCAGTACGGTGCATACAGCCAGAATGCTGAAGAAGTACTGCCAAACGGCAAATGCACAGAGAACCTGAATTCCATCAGGTAGCTACTGTTGGCAAACGTGTGGGTGCCCTTGGGTGACTGTAATATCAGGTGTCAGTCCCAATCTTTGTGTTTAAAGAGGTCTTGCAGATAGTGCCATGTAAGTTGAAGGAATGTGAGGAAATAAAGTCATTCTGTGGAGTTTCCTCACTGCTTCCTAACAAAGATTGGGGATGGGGGTCACTAAGAAGCAGGTGGCCCTTCCTTGCTGCCGTCATCTTTTTAGGCACACCACTACCCCCCAACCTGAGATGTTAGACTGGAAAAACCTATACAGTTTAACCAAATAAAGAATGTAGGCATTTTTAAAATATTTAAAATAAAGTTATTCTTTTGAATCCTAAACTATAATTACTTGACTTTTTATCTCTCTTCTTGCAAGGAATTCATGACAGGTAAGAAAAGAGAGATAAGAGAAGGGCATTTGATTCAGATAATTAATATAAAGTCTCCAATATTTAGTAAGGGATACATTTGTACAGTGAGTTCAAGATTTTTTTAGGGCATTTTTAAAGTTTGTTTTGTTTTGTTTTTTGGCACATTCAGGGGGGGAAACCTGGGAAGAAAGCTGTATTAACCTAGTGTGAGAGGGCAAGAGAGTGCTATGGAAAATTCCTGGCACAAACCTTCCTGGGCCTAAGCACTTCTTGATAATGAGACTAGATTTAGAGTGGCCAAATAATTTGCTGTCTAGGAAGAAAAGTTCAGTTCAGTTTGGTCGCTCAGTCATGACCGACTCTTTGTGGCCCCATGGACTGCAGCACGCCAGGCTTCCCTGTCCATCACCAACTCCCAGAGCTTACTCAAACCCATGTCCATTGAGTCAGTGATGCCATCCAACCATCTCATCCTCTGTTGTCGCCTTCTCCTCCTGCCTTCAATCTTTCCCAGCATCAGGGCCTTTTCCATGAGACAATTGTTCGCATCAGGTGGACAAAGTACTGGAGTTTCAGCTTCGGCATCAGTCCTTCCAGTGAATATTCAGGCCTGATTTCCCTTAGGATGGACTGGTTGGATCTCCTTGCAGTCCGAGGGTCTCTCAAGAGTCTTCTCCAACACCACAGCTCAAAAGCATCAATTCTTTGGCGCTCAGTTTTATTTATAGTCTGACTCTCACATCCATACTTGACTACCGGAAAAACCATAGTTTTGGCTAGACGGATCTTTGTTGGCATGTAATGTCTCTTTTTTTTAATATGCTCTGTAGGTTTGTCATAGCTTTTCCTCCAAGGAGCAAGCGTCTTTTAATTTCATGGTTGCAGTCACCATCTGCAGTGATTTTGGAGCCCAAAAAAATAAAGTCTGACACTGTTTCCATTGTTTCCCCATCTATTTTCCGTGAAGTGATGGGACCAGATGCCATGATCATAGTTTTCTGAATATTGAGTTTTAAGCCAACATTTTCACTCTCCTCATTCACTCTGATAAAGAGGCTCTTTAGTTTTTCTTCGCTTTCTGCCATAAGAGTGGTATCATCTGCATATCTAAAGTTATTGATGTTTCTCCTGGCAATCTTGATTCCAGCTTGTGCTTCATCCAGCCCAGCATTTTGTATGATGTACTCTGCCTATAAGTTAAATAAGCAGGGTGACAATATATACCTTAACGTACTCCTTTCCTGATTTGAAACCAGTCTGTTGTTCCATGTCCAGTTCTAACTGTTTCTTCTTGACCTGCATACAGATTTCTCACGAGGCAGGTAAAGTGGTCTGGTATTCCCATCTCTTTAAAAATTTCCCACAGTTTGTTGTGATCCATATAGCCAAAGGCTTTGGCGTACTCAGTAAAGCAGAAGTATATGTTTTTCTGGAACTCTCGTGCTTTTTTAATGATCCAACAGGTGTTGGCAATTTGATCTCTGGTTGCTCTGCCTTTCCTAAATCCAGCTTGAGCACCTGTAAGTTCACCGTTCATGTACTGTTGAAGCCTGACTTGGAGAATTTTGAGCATTACTTTGCTAGTATGTGAGATGAGTGCAATTGTGCAGTAGTTTGAACATTCTTTGGCATTGCCTTTCTTTGGCGTTGAAATGAAAACACACCGTTTCCAGCTGCGTTTTCCAAATTTGCTGGCATATTGAGTGCAGCACTTTCACAGCATCATTTTTTACGATTTGAAATAGCTCAGCTGGAATTCCATCACTTCCACTAGCTTTGTTCGTGTGATGCTTCTTAAGGTCCATTTGACTTCACATTCCAGGGTGTTTGTCTATAGGCGAGTGATCACACCATCGTGATTATCTGGGTCATGAACATCTTTTTTGTATAGTTCTTCTCTTATTGTTGCCACCTCTTCTTAATATCTTCTGTTTCTGTTGGGTCCATACCATTTCTGTACCTAATAGAACAGAGTCTCTGGTCTGACTGAGACAGCCCTGCGTTGCACCTGTTCCTTGATTTGCTCCTGGTTTTCTGTAAAAATTTTAATAGGCCTTTTTAGGAGTAAAAGAAGGGCTATTGCAATTTTTACAGGAAACCAGGAGCAAATCAAGGAACAGGTGCAACGCAGGGCTGTCTCAGACAGACAAGAGACTCTAGGCAGAATGAAACGTTGTTGGATAAAGGGCATTAAAAGTCGTTTGAGCCCATGACTGCAAGTAGAATTAGTATTTGTAGGACTATGTGCATCATAAGCATGATTACGTGATCAGTCATCTTTCCCACCTGTCAAGCAGGGCCTGTCAACCTTCAACCTGGAATTAGGAACCAGAGAGGACCTGTGGATGGGAAGTGAAGGGTTGTAACAGATTCCCCTGGGGAAAGATATTTTTATTTTTTATTATCGTTATTTTTGTTCCCAAACTACAACTCTCCCTCTGCTCTCTGTGTTGGCAAGGGGTAGGGAGTGGGGGGCGACAAACACATTTGAGAATCCCCACTGTAAAGATGGTTCTTTGAATTGTGGCTGCAGTTATTTCTGTTGTAAATTTCCATGGATTATTGTCCTAATGATGCTGAGAATGATACCCTGGTGTGTTGAAAATTCAAGGAAACTTCATTCCCCATTCAACCAGCACTCCCTAAGCACAATTTAGGAGGGAAGCAGGGAAGCGCCTGAGGCACTTGGGAGAACTGAGGCCAGAGAGGAGAGAAACGAACCAGAAGAAAAGCTTTGGTGTGGCTAAGGCAGTGCTGAAGCCTGGCATAGCGTCTTGCTCAGATGGCAGCCAGAAGACTTTAGAGTTTCTTGTCAAAAACGTCATGACAGACTAGAGAAGGTGTCATTTTATTTTACCAAATGCCTTTGCCTTTACCAATGCGAGCTCCCTTTCATCAGCCCGCTTTGTGTAAAGAAAGTAAAACGTCTGCCCACAGCTTACCCCTGACAACTGTGAGCTTATTCTCTGTTTCTGTCAGTTTAGCCCAGCTCTGCTGAGGTAACGAGCCTCTCTGATATTTCAGCGGCTATGACCACAGTTTTATTTCTTGCTCTTGTTAACGTGTTCTTAGCCGGTCAATGCTGCTCTGTTCCTTCCGCTTTTCCTTAAGGCACAGCCCATTCAGAGCCCATTCTGAGACCAGCCCCTCCTGAGAGGCAGAAAAGATGGAGAGATGGTGGGGTCACGTAATGACTGTTTTTAATTTTTTTTTCAAGTCTGAAGTATGGTTGATTTACATAGCTTTGTATATTTATTTTCTTTTTGGCCACACTTTGCCGCATGTGGGATCCTAGTTCCCCAACTAGGAATCAAACCCATGCCCCCTGCGTTCGGAGCAATGTCTTAACCACTGGACCGCCAGGGAAGTCTCTACACATAATGGCTTTTAGAGCTCAGAAGTGCCACAGATCTCTTCCAGTTACAAGCCACGGGCCAAAGTGAGTCTCATGGCAGCGACTGGCATTGAGGGGCTGAAAGTATAACCCTTGCACAGGAATGGGATTGGAAAGCCAGTAAATATTTACATTCTGACAATAACATAATATATCACATTCTTGCAAGTTCACTTCAAGATTTAACATATATCCTGTGTACTGGCCCTCACGCTATCCCTCATGTTACTTTCTCATTGTGACAGATTACTCCTCTGCTTCTTATAACTGCTTGCAGACTCACACAGTCCAGTAGCATTTAACACACTTGTGCTTGGTTTCCTTGTCTGTCTGGTTTACTCTGCTATGGACCTTGGAGAGCTAGAGCAATGTAAGAGCCCCTGGTGTGTGGTTGACACATCAGAGAAACCCTAATAAGCATTTGAAAGTGAAAGTCGCTCAGTCGTGTCCGACTCTGCACCCCATGGACTATACAATCCATGGAATTCTCCAGGCCAGAATACTGGAGTGGGTAGCCTTTCCCTTCTCCAGGGGATCTTCCCAACCCAGGGATCGAACAGGGTCTCTGCATTACAGGTGGATTCTTTACCAACTGAGCTATGAGGGAAGCCCGATTTAGTTACTGCTAATGAATTAATGAGAGTTGGACCATAAAGAAAGCTGAGTGCTGGAGAACTGATTCTTCTGAATTGGGGGGCTGGAGAAGCCTCTTGAGAGTTCCTTGGACTGCAAAGAGATCAAACCAGTCAGTCCTCAAGGATGTCAACCCTGAATATTCATTGGAAAGACTGATGCTGAAGCTGAAGCTCCAGTTCTTTGGCCACCTGATGCAAAGAACTGACTCACTGGACAAGACCCTGATGCTGGGAAAGATTAAAGGCAAGAGGAGAAGGGATGACAGAGGATGAGATGGTTGGATGGCATCACTGACTCGATGGACATGAGTTTGAGCAAGCTCTGGAAGATACTGGAGGACAGGGAAGTGTGGTGTGTTGCAGTCCATGGGGTCACAAAGAGTCGGACACAACTGAGTGACTGAACAACAGTGCATTAATAGATGAATGAAAGAGTGTGTGCATCGCCCTCTCTGTCTTCACACCTCAATCCTTTCCAACAAACAATCTTGTAAAAGGAGTAGAAACCACAGTGGAATCCTGAAGAATGGCTAGGCATTCACTAGATGGAAAAGTATGGGGAGGCAAATTCAGGGAAAGAGAAGCTGATTGGCTCGGTTATAGTCTTTTGAGTGAAGGTGACATTCTTGGGTTTTGTGTCCTAAATGCAAGAGTCCATATAACATCAAGCCTGGTCACTCATAGGTCTGATGCAACCCACAGCTGTGGTGTAATAAATTGCCAATGTAAGGCCCAGTCTGACCCTTGTTAGATTTCCCCCAAAAAGAATCTTTAATTTACCTTCACAGGTGGTGTAGTCATTAAAGGAATGAATAAACCAATAATTATTATTCAGTACTTCTGATGTGACATTTTATTAGTTGCTTTACTTAATTAAAATCTGCCCTAACATAAAGTCTAAATATACCATAAAATCTGACATTGACTCGAAATTACACAGATTTTGCTCTACTGTTTTTCACACACATATGAAAAGATAAAAGGGAAACAGATTGACAAGAACATAATAGAATTTATACATGAACCAAATAGAGAGTGAGATTTCCTAAATGATTCCTATGGCATGTTGCCATTATTCAAATGTTTTGGGGATTCTCCTTTTGAGCCTTCCTTCAGAGTCTGTGCTACACTTACTTTTAAATTCAGTGATGACAGATTTCCATCTGCTGAAGGTTGATCTCATTCTATGAAGCTGCCAAAAGTCCTTTGGCATTAATATTTGGGTCAAATAGAAAATGACTCTGAAGTCAAGAAGCGGTTTTCTTACGAACACTGGAAATTATTTGTAATGATAATTCCCAAAGGGTTATTCCAAAAATGACCTCAACCCTAGTAGCATTCCTTCCTTCCTTCCTTCATTCACTGAAATAAGTCATTTGGGAAACTAATCTGAATTTGCATATGATGTATGTGTTTGAAAAAGTATACTCATTACTTTATATACAGTTTACTTAGTAATTACTTGAAATGAATATAAATAGAATGATAGATTATCTACAGTCTTTACATATAATAAGTATTATATACAACATGGGTATGCTATATATATATATATATATATATATGTATATATAATATATTTAGTGTGTGTATGTATGTGCGTGCTCAGTCGTGTCTGACTCTTGTGACCCCATGGACTGTAGCTCACCAGGCTTCTCAATCCATGGGATTTCCCAGGCAAGAAAACTAGAGTGGATTTCCAACTCCTCCTCCAGGGGATCTTCTCGGCCCAGGGATCAAACCCACATCTCCTGAGTCTCCTGCATTGGCAGGTGGATTCTTCATCACTGAGACACCTGAGAAGTCCATTTTATATGTATAGCACAATGAGCAAATTAAATTATTCTTTTTTATTGAAGTATAGTTGGCTCAGAATATTACATTAGTTTTAAGTGTAAAACATAGTGATTTGACATTTTTAATAGATTATGCATCCTAAAGAGTTATTATAATATCACTGATTATATTCCTTGTACTGTACATCTCTGTCACTAATTTTGTGGTATTCTTTTACCGTCCTTTCTAATTTTTAAAAACCCACATTATGCTTTTAAGCAAATGCCTCCATTATATCAGAAATATCAAACTGACAAATAATAGTAGGTAAATTGTTTAATTATTGGGGATTCTATCTTTAAACCAGTGGGTGTCCCGTATACCTCATCAACACTCAGCCATACATGACCACATGAGATAGTTAGTGACAAAAAAGTACTTTAAAATAGATACAGTGTGCTATGTATCATACTTTTTCTACTTCCTCTTCTTTAACATTGCTAATAATTACAAATTATATTGTGAGGCAGAGGGAGATATAGTCTTCTAAATTGATGTATTGATCACTTGAGTAAGACTGGATTGAAGCTACACCTAAGTGTTGTTTCAAAGTATTTGAAAAGTTATAGTTTGTTCACTGTATTATTTTGTCTACGTGATCTCAAATAATTTTAACTAAATCAGTTGATTTGATATTATTTAAGTCATGTCTTAAATTCTTATTAAATAATTGACTGTTTTTACAATCTCACACAATTGCAACAGGAATCTATATAGTCAGGTAGTTTAGTCTGCAATTTAATGGCATATAAATATTGAGAACAAAATCATTAGAAACTTCAGACTTGTCACCAGAACACCAGAACCAACAAACCAGAATACCAATACATGTCATTCCCATTGAGAAAGGGTTTCCAAATTTTATATTGAATGCTTCTTCCTTCAGAAAAATTGGCTCTAGTTTTTGATCTTGGTTTAAATGTAAGTCTGTATTGATAAATGAAAGCATTTTTTTCACAATTTTGTAGTAAGTTGCTGATACATACTAATGAAGCAATTCCGGAGCTCCTGTGAAGCTTTGTAAAGAGTTGAAAATATTTCTGGAATTGATATGTTGTGCTAGGAAGGCCAGAACTTACTCTAGCCAAGAGCTAATGTTTTGATTAAAATTTGACCTGGTGATAACAGATTTACTTCTTTCTCCACTTGAAGTGTCACTTAAAATGGCTTAAGGTCAAATATGGGAAATGTATCTGAACTAGATATCTTGGGTAGTGATTGTGTCAAACTGAAGAATGCCTGCCCCATCCAAAGGAGGTAGCTGATATTCTGCTTCAGTTTAATTCACCATCTAGGAAGAGAGCTTCCATGTTCTAGACCTTATACATTTTCAGAAGAAGCCCAAATCTCAACTTTAATGTGACATTTCATGTATGCTTTAAATGGTGGATCAAAAGGAAAAAAATTAACAGTGTATTGGTCAAACTCAGGCCTAGTAGCCATGTGTGGTCCAAGGATGACCAGTTCACCTACTCCATCCTGCATCTCTTTCCGACAACAGTGTCTCCCTTTGTTTCTCTTATGTTGTTGTTATTCAGTCACTATGTTGTGTTTGACTCTTTGTGACTCCATGGACTGCAGCACACCAGGCTTCCCAGTTCTTCACTATCTCCCAGAGATGGCTCAGACTCATATCCATTGAGTCGGTGATGCCATCCAACCTTCTCATCCTCTTTCATCCCCTTCTCCTGCCTTCAGTCTTTCCCAGTATCAAGGTCTTTTGCAGTGATTCAGTCCTTCGCATCAGGTGGCCCACGTTTTGGAGCTTTGGCATCAGTCCTTCCAGTGAATATTCAGGACTGATTTCCTTTAGGATTGACTGGTTTGCTCTCCTTGCTGTCCAAAGGACCTTGGGAGTCATCTCTCATGTAGAGCTGTAAATGTTATACTCCAGTTTGTCCACAGCTGTGAGGAAGCCCAGTGTCTGTAGCCAAGACCGGGATTTGTTTCTGATACCTTCGGAAATCCCCCAGCAGAGTTACTGTCTTTTTCTCACCGTGTTCTAGGGATAAATGGCCCCAAATGAAAAGACGAAGTACTGCAGGTGTTGTGATCCTTTAGAGCATTCAGGTCACTTGGAGTATGTTCTCTGCGAAACCTGAGAAGGTGTCATGAAAGAAAGATACTAGAGTTTGGAATTAGAAGCTTACTTCTGCTGGTGCTCAGTTGCTCACTCATGTCTGACTCTTTGAGACCCCCATGGACTCCGCATCAGGCTCCTCTGTCCATGAAACTTTTTAGGCAAGAATACTGGACCAGGTTGCCATTTCCTTCTCCAGGGAATCTTCCCAGCCAAGGGACCGAACTCGTATCTCCTGCAATGGAAGACAGATTCTTTACCACCGCGCCACCTGGGAAGCCCAGATGCTTTCTTACTTGATCTCAGCTAACTTAGTTCCTAGTAACTTGCTAAAGATTGCATTTTCAGTATTACCCTTATATAATCCAAGAAATCATGCATATTTTCTTATTTCTCTCTTGCTGTCTTTTACTTTTCTTATTTTTTCTTCTTGCCTCCTCAGACCAAATCTTGGGTTTTTTTTTTCCCCCTTTAACTGTTTTCTGTTATTTTTGTGTCCAGAACGACAGCTGAAATAAAGGGGTACTTCTCAGTCAACTATGGTTATCTCTTAGACCATATGAGAGCAAAAACATAAGCAAGGGTTAAATGCCAGATGTATTCACTCTGCTAGTACACATTTGTAGTTTAAAAAGCACACTTCATTGAATAATTTAAAATATGTACCATCTGTTCTCTTGGGGATTAACATTGTTCATGATAGGAAAAGAATCGCATGTTAAATGAATTCTAGATACTGCGTTCTGTCATTCATTACAGCAATAGCACTGGTAATTCAGATGACCTAGGTTTTTCTCTTCACATAATTGAGGTGACCTAGCCTTTCTTTCTCCATATAATAGCACTACTGATTTCTTTCCATGGGGAAGAACAACTAAGTACATGATTTTTCCTAAATGAAACAGGCATTTCAAGAATTCTGCCATTTCTTTTATGGAAATGAAAAAAAAATACAAACATACCATCTTTGAAGGGAACAATAGATAAGCACTTGGGATTAGTATTTGCAGTCTTTATCTACTGTTTGGTGTAACTTCGTAAGAGGACCCATAAGATTGTCATATACATATTTTAGAGACTGTGCAATCAGTTTTAGCCAGGGATTCTGTAGTCTGTGTAAATGACAGAGGGCATGAGTTGCTATGTAAACTGAATGAGTGTACTTCCAGGTGAAAATTGATTTTTTTTTTCCCTGAGCTCTTATAACATTTCATGCTTGAGTCTCAGCATGGACTGTCTGGTACTGACTGCAAATTTATTCATGTGTTTGAGTCTTTTTTTGTTTCCCCAAAACGTTGTAAGCTTTGTGAGGGTAAGGATCATGTGCTTCTCCTTTAGTGTGTCTCAAAGTTTCCCATTCTGACTGATAAGTAAATGATTGATTTTCGATGCTATATAATAGAGGGAAAGGTTATAAGAAAAAAAGTGTTGTTGCTTCTGGTAGCACATGTTCAGGATGGTTCGGGTCATGATTTCTTTCCCTGACACCTAATTTTCAGGTGTATAAGCTGTCTATCCTTAGCTTGAGTTCTTCAAATGTGAACCTTGGTGACAGTAGACTATGGATGGAAGGGCCCCTGAGGACATTTTCAAAAGTCTTCCAAACAAATTCCCAGAGTTTAATAGCCATCTATTGTCAGATAACCTTCTGGGGTTGCTTCATTCAATTCCCTCTGCTTCTCTTTGAAACCATGTGTTATTTCCTAAGAGAGGATGGAATGCAGTAGACATCATTATTCTTTGGAAAAGGTCTCCGAGTCATGTTATAAAATCACCCTTGTCTTTTCATCTCTAAGCAAGATGGTACCAATTTATTTAAGCATTCTTAGTCTCAGTATAGTTTCCTATGAAAGTTCTCTAAGTGTCACTCTTCAAGCTGAGTGAGGTCTCTCATTTGATCAAGGAGTCTTTAAAAGGCAGATTGAATTCAAAGACCCTGATACTGCAATCCTTTTTGTCATCCCATTTGACCTTCTTTCTTTTGTCCTGAGCTGTTACCTTGATGCTTTGTCATTAAATTATCTATTGTGTTTACTTGCTATTGGCAAACCATATTTTCATTCCCCATATGTGTTCACTGTTTGGTGTTCCCCACAAGTTACACTGCCTTGGTCTCCATTAAATTGTTTTTTTATACTTAAAGTTAACTGAATATGTGAGTGACTTTTTAAGATGCTGCCTTTTGCTTGTCTCTCACGGAGCTTTCAGTCTGATTGAGAAAAATATCTAGTCCCAAAGCCCATCATTATTTACATTTGCCAGTCAACACAGTATTAGTCATAACTTCACTATCACTTGTCTGGTAAATCAGGAAAGTGCTGTGAAAACATTATATTTTTATCTTGGTAAGGCTTATGAAAAGGTCTCTTGTGGTATAATTGTAGAAATAATGGATGTATGGGCTGGATGAAAATGCAATTAAATATATATTTTTTAAATGATGTGATTTGTTTGTTTATTTTTGGCTGCGCTGGGTCCTGCTTGCTGCATGGGCGTTTCTCTAGTTGCGGCTCTCGGGGCTGCTCTCTAATGGTGGCGTGGAGGCTTCCCATTGTGGTGGCTTCTCTTGTTACGCAGCACAGGCTCTAGGGCACATGGGCTTCAGTAGTTGTCACAGGTGAGCTCAGTAGTTGTGGCTTCCTGGCTCCAGAGTACAGGCTCAGTAGTTGTAGCACACAGGTTTAGTTGTTTTGTGGAATGTGGGATCTTCCCAGATCAGGGATGGAACCCATGTCTCCTGCTTTGGTAGGTGGATTCTTTGCCAATGATCCATCAGGGAGGCCCTTAAATAGATTTTTTTTTTTTTTTTTTTTTGCTAGTTGAACATCATAAATGAAGAATAAGGAATAAAGAATACTTAATAAAGAATAGAATGTTATTCATCCAATCAAATATATAGAAGTCTGTTGCCAGGATGGTGAAGCATCTAGGAACTATGACATATTGAGAACAGTCAAAAGATCTGAAACTGTGTAGCCTAGAAAATAAGAGGGTGAGATGAAAGCTCTCTTTGGATCATCACAGGGTTGCCATGATAGAAAAGAATGACGTTTGACTTCGAATGGCTTCCAGTCGGGATCAAGAGATTGTACGTGTTGAAAGGTCAACTTTAGTTTGATACAAAGAACTTGGCAATGTTTGGATATGCTGAAAGCAGAGATGCTGCCTGGTGAAGCCCAGGGGGGTCCTCATCCCAGGAGGGGCCTGAGCAGAACCAGGTACTTGCTTCTCCTTGGAGAGTGTTCCTGCCTTAGGAGAAAAATACATTTCCAATTACTCCTAATAAGTCTTCCAATTACAGGAACTTATTACATCAAAAGTTCTTAGCACAGTGCCTTTTATAGACTCCTTGATCAAATACTCAGGAGGTATTAGCTATAATTGTTATTGGTAGTGACTAATCCATGAGTTTGTAACTGACTATTTGTTTCAAGGGATTAAGTAAAGGGGAGGTGACTGTGTTTAAAATTTTGGCACCAGCTTCTGTTACTAAATATCAGTAATTAAGGTAGTTAACAAGGGCCTGTGCTGCTCCTAACTGATTTACTCTTAATTTATTATCACTTTATGTTTTCTGTAATTGCCTTTTATCCTATGTTACCTGGATTTGGGATTAATTCATCACACTTAACAGAGAAATTTTAAGCAGTTGCTAAATCACAGTTGCTTTTATTAAGTTGTCTAGTGACTAACAGTAGCAAATAGTCCATCAACAAAGGAACAAGTCATGACAGAAAAACACATGGATCTCTTCCATTAATTAAAAGATATGTTTCAGTTTAGGGACGTGCAGAATCTTAGTAACAATTAGGTTCTATATCATGTTAGCTGCATTGGATCCTTTCCCTTCATCGCCGCAGGAGTCAGTTACCGCAGGAAAAGTAGCCCTTCCACCTCTCACATCTCCTACAGATTGCCACCAAGGGCTCCAGGGCAGCGAGGAGTCCCCCTCTTTCCCCCATACCTGAGCTTCTTGTTGCGTTTTTGTTTCTGTCACTTATCACCACTCTTACATATCTCTCTTCATTATATGGCCATCTACCTATCTCTGCTGGAAGGTCAGTTCCAGGGAAGCGGGCACACTCACTTGTCTGTTTTGCTTCCTGCTGGATTCCCAACACCTGGAATAGTAACTTGACAAATACTTGTTGAGTGAATGATTAAAGCTTAAGTGTCCTGGAAACTGATACTAGAAAGGTGTCATCAATCCTCTAGGGTTACTAAGCCATTTTTGGCAGCATGGGGCTGTAAACCAAAGTCACTTGGCTCCATAACCAACATCCTCATTCTTCTTTCCCTTAATTACAAATAACTCTTGAATTTTGCTGAATGAACCCAGGAATCTAGAGGCATTTGACAATGGCAAAGATATTTCACTGCTATATGGATTTGAGGACAGGGGCATAACTTTTGTGTCACCTAAACTTAAGAGAACATCCAGGTCAATACTTTTACTTCCCTAATTCTTTGCTGATCCCTCTTTTCCGTTTTGTTTCCTCTGGGATTTATTCCAGAGGAATAAACTAGAAACTAATAGAGTTTCTCTATTACCTGTTATTGTTTCTTGGGTCATCAGTGTAGACCCTAAAGAAGTGGGGGTAATGTGACAGATTTGGGCAAGCAGTTATGGATAAGACTCGATCTTTGCCTTTGAATTGTTTTCACTCTAGTGGCTGAGCCAGCCTTGGATATTTGCAGTTCCAGGGTGAGATGATAGCCAGGTGATTTACAATCCAAACAAAGATACTTTTGAGAGTAAAAGGAGGCACTATTTAAAAATCATACAGGAACATTATCTAGTTTTCAACATTAATGACTATGAAATATAAATTCAAATCCTTTTTTTTAACAAATATTTACTGAGCACCTACAACACATAGACCAATGTACTAGGCATTGTGGATAAATCAAAGATGAATGTGTATGTATCTGCCCACCTCGTGGTTTGTAATCCACTTGGTTTGTAATTAATTAACAGCTTAATTAATATAGGGAAAAAGGACTGATGTTGAAGCTGAAGCTCCAATACTTTGGCCACCTGATGTGAAGAGCTGACTCATTTGAAAAGACCCTGATGCTGGGAAAGATTGAGGGCGGGAAGAGAAGGGGACAACAGAGGATGAGATGGTTGGATGGCATCGCCGACTCGATGGACATGAGTTTGGGTGAACTCTGGGAGCTGCTGATGGACAGAGAGGCCTGGCATGCTGCAGTTCATGGGATCGCAAAGAGTTGGACACGACTGAGCAACTGAACTGAACTGAAATGATGGCATAAGCAGAATATAAACTCAATGTAATGTTAGTCAACCACAGGGTTTCAAATAAGATCACTAATGTGCCAACTTTTTATTTCTTTCTCACAGTATGGTCGTTTGAAGTGAGTCCTTCCGTGATGCATGAATTAGACATCAAATGGATTTATGACTTCTTTTCCTAGATAAGAGTTATAGCATGTATTTCTTATATATAGTAGGTGTTCAACTCATGCTGGCTGGCTAACTAGCTGAGGTAGAGGAATGAGTTGATATATTTTTTTTTTAAAAAGTCATCCAGCTACCAAATATAGAACAGTCTTTGCCAAAGACACCTCCTCTTTGCTTGATGAACTAGTTGACATAGTAAGAACTTGCAGCAGTATTGTTTTTCATCTTCCATTTTATAATGATAGAAGACATTTGATTATTTGGAAATTAAGCCCTAAACTGTTTTAATTCTTTCTACTGCTTCCTACTGTTGGAAATTCTGCAGCTGAATATTGGCAACAGTTTGTATCTTGGCAAGCAAATGATGCTGTTTAAGGACGAAAGTGTAGGAAGTAGTATAGGACATCTGTTGAAGAAGTCATGTTGTCAGAGCCCATTATGTTTATTAAACTCATTTGTTTCCATTTTCATACATTCTAAAGCAAAATGTCACTGTTTAACTGTTCAAACAGTTTATAAAGAGCTTGGAGGTATAAATTGTGTGGGCCTACCTGAGACTTCAATGAATGAGCATCTCTTTGTTCAGTTGATTTTATTGCTCCTTTAAGCTTTGCGTATATAATAGGTTCGTTGAGATAAGATTATCAGTAGTCAAGGGCCTTTGTTAGGTGTGAAACTGAAACCAACAGAATTTCCTGCCCCTGTTAAATGATACTGGGATCGAGCTACTTTCCCATCCCTGTGTTAAAAAAAAAAAATGAGAATGAATAAAAAACAACTTAAAAAAAAAAATAACTTAGCTGCTTGCTTACCTTGCTTCTTCTGATAAGGTACTCTTAAGACCCTGTCCAAGGGAGTTCACGGACAGTCCAGTGGTTAAGATTTTGCCTTCCAATAGAGGGGATGCAGATGCAATCCCTGGTTGGGAGCGAAGATCCCACATTCCTCATAGCCAAATAAATAAATAAATAAATAAAATAACAGAAGCAATATTGTAACAAATCCAATAAAGACTTTAAAAAATGGTTCATATCAAAAATTTTTTTGAAAGTCTTAATTAAAAAAAAAAAAAAAGACCCCGTCTGAGGGGTCTTCTCCCTTGCTGCAGTATGTTTAGTTAACTTTGTGTGATTTGCAGGTTTCTGCTGGGATTTTTGAGGAGGTGACAGTTAACAGATATAAAATTTTCAGACGTTCTTCCCAATGGGACACTATTAGATGAATAAAACTTGTCTTAGGAAGGTGAAAAGCTCTGGTTCATTTGGTCCAAACTTACCTTCTTATAAAATGAAGCAGTTGATTAATTAAGAAAAGTTATCCTTGCTATAAAGTTAGGGCTGCTGATGAGGCTGACTGATTTGTGGGATTTCATGATTTTTCAAGTTTGAAAAGGTATGCCATTAAGTCTCACCAGTTTTCACAATCTGCAGAATTGAGTCAAGCTAATAATATTCCCAAGAGGCTAATTTGTGTCAAAATGTTAACACTGTCTCTTACAACTGAAGGTATGACTGGTCTAAGAACACCAATTCCACATGAAACCTTTTCTAGGTAACTCTAGTCAAGAAGTCAGATTCTAGATCAAAAAGTTGTTTGTGAATATCAGTCAGGTCAGGAGGAGTTGTAGCTTTTTTATTTTTTCTTAAGATTTGTTCGATGTGGATCATTTTGTAAGTCTTTATTGAATACGTTACAGTATTGCTTCTGTTTCATGTTTTGGGTTTTTGGCCATGAGACATGTGGGATCTCAGCTCCCCAACCAGGGATTGAACCCACACCTCTGCATTGGCAGTTGGGGTCTTAACCTCTGGACTCCCAGAGGTTAAGGACTTCCAGACTTTCCAGAAGTCTGGAAATGCAGCTTCTTAAGGAAATAGCTGACTCTTTCATTTTTCACTGTATTTTGTTTTGTAAATCATTCTTTAAGGATTTTATTTTTTCATGTGACTCACTGCAACAAGTTATCTAGATTTGGAATAATCAATGCTTTTGTTATTATAAATTATTTCATTTTTTCCCAACCTAAGCATGACCACTGCCCCTTTTATTTGCATCTATAATAATCCTATTAGCCCCCTTCATTTTAGTATATTTTCAAAATTCTAGCACTGCTAAAGCTTACAGATTCATTTTTATTGAAATATGTTCCCAAATAAATAAGGAGGCCCCTGATTGCATAATTTTTTAAAAACAATTCTATGATCTGTGAATCTCATCTTAGCTTCAGTCCCAAAAGATACCCAGATTTTAGGGTCTCCCTTAGCTATAGGAACTATTTTCTTTTTATTCATGACTCAAGTCCAAGCAATTTTTTGCTAGTCTTAACAACTGTATCTGAATACATGCCAAAGATGCTATAAACACCAAATGCCAAAAAAAAATCAATATTTCTATTATTTTCTGCTATGTAATTTGCTAATTCATCTCAATCAATAATTTCTCTTTTTAGTTGATGGAATCCAGATTTTGAAATTTTAATAAAATTTCACTTGTCTTATTAAAATAGTAACATGAGACATTCTAGAATGTTTAGATAATATAGGTAGGAGAAAAGCAGAAAATTAAAATCATCTGTTTCTTCCCATCCATATATAAATATATTTATATATTATGATGTGTATTATTTTTATTCTCTTGTTTTCAATGTATGAGTATATTTTTTTGTTTGTTGAAAACAATATCATCCTGTCATACTGTTTTATAACCTAGTTTTTGACTGTTAATATTTTATGAATTCATCTCCCATGTCATTAGATATTATTTCAGAAGCCTAATTCCCACAGTGTCACATAGGTTCCCATGGATGGTGCCACATAGTCTATCCATTTCTTATTCACGAATTGGAACAAACATTAGCATAATAAAAACTGATTACTCCTGCTCCTCCAAAAACATCTATGTAATGGAGAATTTCCCAAATGCATGTGGCTATGGAATTCACGTGTTTGTCCATGTTTATGTGTTTAAGATGCCAGTTAGTATATCAGTGTAGTCTGTTTTTCAGCATAGTCATTTTATTGAATTCATGATATTTTTATTGAATGGATATTCGATTTTTTTCCAAGCATTTGGACATTAAGGAAATTTACATCTTTTTATTAATTTGGAAAACACTGTTATATCCTTCATGGTAAATCTACATGTGGACTTGCAGTGTTTCCTTCAGTTTGAAACCATTTTGTCCAAGACTGTATGAAGTATACTATATGGAGTTTCAGAAGATTATCAGAAAAGCTAATACTTTATAGAAGACTGATTAATTGATGAATTTGAAATATGCCAGCTGTGTTTTCAAAGCATAGAACATGATTAAATAAAGGCATAACCTGTGATTAATCAGGTGGTTGAACAACTACTTTGATAATTTAATTCTTGAACTGAAACTGTTTGCCCAGGCAGACACATCTCTGACATCCCCAGCTAAAACCCACGTACTTCCCTCATCCCCTGAGAAGAGACTTCGCATTCACATTACAGTGGTTGTTCGTGGTTAAATATTTGTGTTTGGTAGAATGCACTGAGTAGTTTGACTACTTCAAATGTATTTCAATAGTTAATAATTATTATTCTGGAAGAGTAGCTGAGAATGAAGGGTTCAGGAGAGAGTTACGCGAGTCTTTGGGACATCCAGCACCTTTATAATTTCAGCTGCTTTATTTAACAAGCAAGTGTGGCTTAGGTGCTAGAGTTGCAAGTGAAATAAGGCAGAATGCCTGCCCTCCAGAAACTCGGGTGCCGCGGGGAGAGTTATAGATGCATGAAGAGCTGTGAAATGGTGAGTTAGAATCATATGTGGCTGGGAAAAAACATATGAGAGGCATCTCAATAAAACTGAGGAATGGAGAACGTGTTTTGGAAGAGATGACACTTAAAAGGAGTCACCCAGCTGGAGAAGGGAGAGAGAGGTATGCTGATCAGAGGACTTTTCATCTTGAAGGTCCAGTGGTGTGAAAGAGCCGGACTTCCCAGGATACTACCAGGGTTATCCATGACAGATACGGGAGTGGACATCAGAGCAAGGTCAGAGGGGATCTCTGTGCTAAACTTTGGATCTTAAATGTTGAGCTTTATCACTAAAGACATGGAGAGTCATTGAATGATAATAAGCAAAATAGTCACATGTTCAGATTCCTGTTTAAAAGTGATCCACATGATATTCAAGTGAAGAATGGAATTAAGGAGAAAAAGACTGGAGATATTAATTCTAGGCAAAATAAGAAAAATAATATTTCAGAGAAATACAATCTGCCGAGAGGAATAACATAGTCTGTTTTTTGGAACCAGATTAACTGGTTCCTAACTCTGATTTCACTCTTAAGACTCTGACCTGGGGATGTACCTCAATCTCTCTGTGCCTAGCTTTTCTCATCTACAAAAGGGACGTAATGACAGTGCTCAACTCAATTATTTTATGAAGATTAAAAGAGCTAATTATAGTGTCTAGTGCATAGAAAGCATCCACTATTATTACTATCATTGCTAATCTAATATTGTTATAAAAATAGAGCATTATTATAGTATAATGATATGCTATTTAGTGTAATATATTATTCAATTTATTCATGTCTTTAGGATTTGTGGCCTGGTTAGAAATGACTGTCAGGCTGTATGGCAACAGGGCTAGAGAACACAGGAAGAAAACTGTTTAGGGAGATAGGGAAAGAGAATTGATGTGAATTAAATGCTGGAATGAAGCAGTTGTGGGACTTCCAAATGGAATTTTCTTGTGAGTAGTTCATTGTAATGGCAGAAAGGTACGGACTCTGGAAGAAGATGTGAGAGTTGATTAGCACGTTATGGCTGTTTGATGCCACTGGACTGGATCCATTTGCTGGGAAATGCGTAGGTCAGAAAGTGAGAAAAGCTTTGACTGCTGAAGGTGGATATGAACACCAGCAGCGTTGCTCGCTGGTCTGGGTATGACAGAGAACACAGTGGGTAGGAGGAATCCTCCTAAACCACAAGTAAGGAAAAATGGTTCAGCTGATTCTTGGGCTTTGATAAGGTCATGAACAGATGATTTCCTGGTATCCTGAAAGAATTCCTTCAACTTTACAATTTGCCAAACCCATGATGCCAGGGTAGAGCTTTCGGCTGAATCTTCTTTGATAAATATTGGAATTTTTAGAAGGGAAGTCCTGTGGCCTCAAAATGTTACTTACTCGACATTGCTTTTAATTGTTGTTAAGGACATGACCAGCATTGAACCTCTAAAATACCAAAAAATTGGTATTCTTGATACCCTAACGTGATTTCTGCCGTTGTTTTAGAATCATGGAGTTGACAAGTGAGATTTGTGCTATATTTTCCTGCCTTTCTAGTGATCATTCCTTAGTGAGATCTGAGCTCTATCTTGCTGTGAACCTGTTAACTTGAACATTAAGTTCTCCCTTGTGTTTGCGTTTCCCCTAAGGTAGAGTCACCAACTGCTTCTGCCCAGCCTCAGAGAAAGGGAATTGTGTAAGATAGGAAGGCTATCTTTGCCTCCTATAGACTTTGCCTCCAAGGCCACCGCTGCTAATTGACCATCATTCTCAGGGATTCTAAATTCTTGGCAGGTTAGATTTTAAATGTAATCCCTTCTCATCTCATCTTGAGTACGAGTAATCCCCAGGAAATGCCATCAGCTTGTGGTAAATCATTGCTCAGGTACAAGCAAAAATGCCCCTGTGAGGAAAATCAAGGAATTTTACCTAGCAGTGAATATAAATTTTTTCCCATAGAGGTTTATGTCTTACTCTTAACTTTTTTTTTTCCCTACCCCTTTTAGGAAATTCTTATATGAGGCAGTTCTTATTCTCTAATATTGGACAAAGGCCCTTAAATCAGTTTACAAATAAAAATATTGTACTTGTGTTCTTAGAACCCTAAGATGGGATAGTAGGCCCAAAGGGCCCCTTAAATTTGAAAACTATAAATTATGCACAATTGTACATCAAAGTTGCACATCACAGCTAGTTGGTAATCATTAGGCACTACCACCATGTTGTAAAATTTTATGCTATTTCCCCAATTATGAAATATTAGTAAGGAAGATATAGGGCTGGGAACATGGCAGAACTCTGTCAGTATTTTATCTCCCATTGACTATAAAAATTAAGCAAAAATTCTTGGCCACCTCTATCCTACTTTGGTGTGTTCTCTCATGTCGATGAGGCTCAAGTCTTCTCCCTGGTGTATCTCAGTTCAAGTAGACTGCCGTTTCCTTCATAGGAACCCTAATAAGAGTTTCATTTTTGCAAGGAACCATATGCCGTCACTGGGCATTTTGAAGTGCTGGCTACAAAATGGCCTTATTTTTCTGCTATAAAGGAACAGACTGGAATGTCAGAAGAGTGTGTTTTCAAGGGTGTGGGAAATAGACCTTTTCTGACATGACTTTTAGGTGTGTACTGCCATGGGCTGTTACAGGGAAACCTGCACAGAATTTGGGATCTAGGAACCCACTTTCAGAAATAAAAGCTCTAACCATTAAGAATATATTGACAAATATATTTACTGCTTGTAGAAGCCCAAAATTATATGTCCACCACTAGACGATTGGTTGAATAAATAATAATGCATTCATTCTGTGGAGCCTTATGTAATTGTTAAAAAGAACATCCTAGATTTCTACGTATTGCCTGAAAAAAAAAAATCCATGAATTCTTTTAAGCACAAAAGTATTTGTAGAAGATTTTATAAAGTATAATCCCACTTTACAGAAACAGGATGAAGAAGCCCTGTATATTTGTCAGTGTGTATGTGTGTATGTATATGTCTATAAATGCAGTGACAGAATTAGCATACAGAAAATTAGTGATATTAGCTCATAGGGAAAAGAAATAAGGGTTTTGTTTATATACCTCTGTGTCATTTTACATATTAAAATGACCATGTGTCATTTTGTAATAAAGAAGTACAAAAAGGAGAATCATTAGATAGGAAATGCTTGCTGTCAAATGGAAAATTATCTTCCCTTTTGAACTTAAAAAAAAATCTGAATTTAAATGATGTGGTTTAAACCCAAACATGGTCTGAATTCGGCCACTACAATATAAATTATAGCTTTCTCTCAGCAGACTTTGTGTTTGCCTGGGTCCCAGGTCTCTTAAGTAAATAGGTTGTGTTTATTCAAATGCTGGATAAGAAATCATTTTTCAAACATAAAGATTACCCTGCATAGTACTCTGAACTCCTATCTTGAGACTGCACATGAGGACCGCAGTGGTTGTGTTGCTAGAATACTAGGAAATGAGGTGAGGACTATTGAAAACTGCGGGCTCATGAAAGCTCTAACTTTTCTGAGATGTGTAGCTTTAGGGAGAATTTTGGAACGATTTCCAATTTCTCCAGTTTGTCTTTCATTGTTATGGGGGAAAAAAATGACTTTCAAATAGTAAAGAATTTCCCATCAGTTTTTCGATAGCTTTTCTTCCAGTGGGCAGCTAGGTTCCTTCTGAGAGAATATTTCTAATAAGGAAAAAAAAAAAAAGCAGTTTCAAAGTCCAAACTAGTGTACAAAAGGCTTTGCTGACCATTTTTTATGTTCCTGAGGCTGAGTTCAGTTCTATTGTGAACTGTAATTTATGAGGGAGAACCCACAATTTTTTGACCAGCAAATTGGAAAACCACCATAATCATTTCCATGTGCCCATCTCGTTTTCTAAGGATCTCTAGTAAGTTTAGCAAACAGTATCCCCCCTTTGAAAACATACCAAATAATTGATTATTTCCTCCCTCTCAGATGCATGTTTGGTGTATAGTGTTGCTCTGATTTCCCAACCACTGTAACATTAGGTTGATGTTCTTTTAGACATCAGACAATAATGGATTAAACCTTGCTGCCTACTCAGAGATCTCATCTGAGTGGAAATAGGTTTTTGTGGCACTACAGAATTTTTAACCTCATCTACTCAGCCAATAATTGGTCAGAGCACCGATTCTGGTTAGAAATAAGCAACAAGCTTCCTGTATCCAGGAACAGAAAACAAGCGAGTGCGTGTATCCTCTGAGAAACACGGGTTTACTTTTAGAGCAAAGCAGCACCCAGCGACCAGAGAGCAGCATGTGTCTGAAATCCATTCTCTGACACGTTCTTTCCAGCATTTCCCAGGAATGCTGGGCTGACTCCTAAGACTTGTTTTTACTTCCTGCCTTTTGGATAAAATGAGTTTGCCAACCAGCTGTGAGTACCTAACCCTGGGGAAGATGGCTAGATTCCGAAGCCCTGCATATGTTCATGGATCACCTTATGCAACCAACAAGCCCATTGACATTAAGCCACAGAGGAGACGGTAACTGCTTTCCTTTCTTCTAGCTGTTTGTCTGTGAAAACGTGTTTTGTTGCCCTTTAGTAACTGCTTTGGAGGTCTGCTGAGCTGGGAGGGTCAGGGTGAGAGGTTAGTTCTAAAATTCAGCATACTGGATAGCTAGAAAAAAATTAACCAAAGAGGAAAGACGGCTGGAAAATACTTTTAGCTTAGCTACTAGCAAAAGCTGATATAGTTTCAGGGTCTGTAGATTTTAAGAATTTAAGAGGTTACTGGTGCTTGTACTACCTTCAGAATTATGGTGAATATTTCATAGAGGATTTTCCTGAATAATGGATATATTTATTAAAATCTCTTATTACCAGATTCCCAGTATCTCACAATCTACAGATAACATTCTTTAATGCCTAAGTGTGATAAATAGGTTCAAATTCTATTAAAAAGCATTGATTAACATGAGGTCACTATGGAAGCCAGAATAGGCTTAGATATTTTTCCTTTGAAGAAGATGTCATTCGTAGATCAAGGTTCCAAAATTGTGCTAACTCACAGTCTCCACACAGACCCACACCACACACACACACACACACACACACACACACACACACACACACACACACACACACACACACACACACACTCTCTCTCTCTCTCTCTCTCTCTCTCTCTCTCTCTCCCTACCCAGGCCAGCTCACGTTGTATAATTAAGAGTTTCAAAGTTGAACTGAGTGTTTTCATTACAAGAAAAGAGGGAGTGCAGTAAGAAAAACCTTTCTTATCTTCTAGCCTTTTTACTGCAGTGTAAAAATAGGGTTGATATGTTTGACAAATGGGTCTAAAACTGATCCCTCAATTTGGATTTTATACAGTCTATTTTCAGTTTTTTCAGAATGAACTTTGGGAGCATTTTACAATGAGACTCTATTCTCTGTGAAAATGCCAATTCTCCATAATTTTATGAAATCTTGAAATCAGAATCCAAACTTCAAAAAGGAACATTACTTACTGAAAGACTGTCATAATCAGCCTACATTTCTATTTTTCCTCTTCTTATGATGCATGTATAAACTCGCACATAAAGGATACGTTTTGCCAGACATGACCTTATTTGTAAACATAGAGGAACATTAGGATATTTAAGTGATTTTTTTCTAAAAGTTTCCAAACTCTCAGAAATCCCTTGGAGTTTTTCAACTGTTAAAAAAAAAAAAGTTGATGGGAATGAACTTTTAAAAAATTTTTGTGAGAGGAAATATTCAATTCTCTTCCCCAAGTACAAAGACTCTTCCTGTCAACCTCTAGGACCATTTGAATTTATAACACGCTGGCAGTAACTAGCAACTGTGTCAGAGAACATTAGGAAAATGTATCCTGAGACTCCCTACACAGCTCAGTTTTAATCAGTCACCCAACTCCCTTCTGTAATTAGGGGTGTGGCATCCACACCACAAAGGCACACAAGACACCAAATTGTTAATATATAGTCATGAAAATGTAACATTCTTCCATAATAGGGGATGTTGCATCTTGAAAGCCTACTTGAAATGGATATGCAATACAGGTTGATAGAATTGTTGCCTATAGCTTGACAAAGTTAGATAATTTTGTACTAATACCACATTTATTGAGAGAGACATAGTGGTTATGGCATTGGCTTGAAACCAGTTGAAGAGGGTTCAGTTCCTTCCTTTTTTATTTTAAATTTACATCAGTAAGGTCTTCAAGCACGTCAATGCTGTGTTCCTATTCACATTACCTTACCTTTTTTTCCACCTAAAAGTAATCAACTTCCTGTGTAAGTCAGCAGAATTGTGTGTTTATATAAGCTGATAAGTATATGTATGTAGTGTGGACTCGGCATGTTGCTTTGTACCCAGACAAGTTCAGACTTATCTTCAGTCACTTTTTACACTGAGTATTACAATGTATTTTCCAAGCAAATATCCTTGCAAGGTGTTTGACAATAACCAGTATTTTGTAGTGTAGACCTCAAATTTGTAAAAATGTCTGGTCTAGCTTGTCCGTCAGTATAATACATTGCTTATTATATACAGCAAGTAAATCAAATAAATGGCCTTTTGTTTAAAAGATATGCAATCATTAAGTCATTATATTTAGAGCTTCTATCCCATAGAAGTATAACTCTGGCAACAAACTTGTAATGAAAACGATGGTTGGAGGGGATGGATAAATGGGTGAAGGAAGATCCAAGTCATGAATGGTGTCTTTCTATTGTGTAACTCATATTTTTAAGTTGTACATTTTAAAACCTTTATTTGAACTTCGTTTTAATCTGCTAAGTCAGTACATCTGGTACAGTGGTAGATTATTATTGTAGATGCACTACAGTCGATCCTGAATTAAATGGTGATGTTTCAGAATACTTGCTGGGACTCATCTAAGATTTAAGACAGCATGTTTAAGTTTCCTTTCACGTAGTTACATTTGAGCTCTTTGGCAGAAAGGATACTGTTTTGGTAATTACCAAAATGGAGGGAAGGAAAAGGGAGGAAGTCCGGAAAACATCTAAAGAAGAGGAGCTGTCTGTCGGTGTTCTCACTTAGTCAATGAAGTGTAATACTGAGGTGGTAAAAAGAAATATGACTTTTCATTAAATGGAGAGAATAAAGTAGGAAATCTAATCATATCAAAATATACCTCAATTTGAGTTCAAGTATATCCTTATAAAACAATGACTTGTTGAAAGAACAGCATGTTGCCTTGGAGCACAGGGAGATAATTTCCAAATTGAGAATGAGCAGCACTGTAAGTGTGACCACATGGTCATTGGATAGTTCTGAATTCTTATTTCAGGAGCAGCAGTGAACAGATTAACAAAGAAGCTAACACTCCTAAATCTTAATTAATCTCAGTGTTGAAGAGAATGACAGTCTTACCACCTGTGATTCTAATAATTTTCTATAGTCATGTTTTATAAAAAAAATTCCTCTAATATTTTGTAGCCTCCACAAATTCAAGGACTCTATTTTTACTCTTGCAAAAAATAGCTTTCTTTAAATTTTATAATACTTTGATGTCCCAATTTTAATACATAGAGAATAAGTAGTCAGATTTAATCGGCTTTTCCACTCCATCCTCACCCAGGCAGGCTGCAGGGTTTTTGAGTGTATGGACTGCTTCTTGCTCACTGCCGCATCCTTGGTGCCCAGCGTAGAGCCAGGCACAGATTGGACAATAAATTATTTAGGAAATAAATGATGAGAAATTGTGTGTTACCTATCTTAGCACAGGTGTATGTATCCCTTCCCTGAGTACCATCATATGGAGTCTTTGGCAAGACCTTGCCTCTGCTATTCTGGATCGGCTGAGTTCCCTTCCTCATTTCCCTGTAGAGTCTGCATACAGCACTAACTGACTTTAGACCTCTGGCCTAGGTGGTTGGGGATCATGCTTTTGTTTTTACCAAGTCAACAAAACATATGTATTTCCTTTTGCTTCATCAAACATAACCATATAGTAAAAATGAGAAGTCACTGTGAAGGGAAGAGAGGAACGTTCCTAGAGGAAAGTGATATTGAAAGGGTCAGAAACCTGATAGAAGCACAGAAGTGGATACAATCAGTTACAAAAATTGTGAAATGTAAGCCCTAGTTCTGCTTGTCCTGCAGTAGTATTAAACTCAGAAAACATTTTTTTTTTATTTTAGCAAAATTAGCAACAAATATTGGGAGCAGTGAAAGAGGCATGTCAGGACTCAACAGCACCCTCAGGTACAGAAAACACCTGTGCTCCTGGGCACGTCTCACAACCCAGCACCTCGGGTGCTCACACGTCTCAGCAGCTCTGCCCCATGTCTCTGGCTGGCGGGCTTCTGTCCTGCGCTGCCCTGGGGTCCCTCCTGCTTCCCACCTTCTTCTCATTCTCTCCATTCTGTATGCTTCTTCCCTGTCGTCTCTGGGATCAGAAAAAAAGGATATAGGAATGAATACTAGCAGTCTAAGTCTGCATTAATCAGCCTCTTTTCTCCTTGAGAAAAGATTACAGTTGCACACTTAGATTTCTAATCAATTGTCTGACTTGAATTTAGTCAAATTAATATTACTTTTAGTTCATTAGTAGTAGTATAAGAAATAAATCAGTAGTATTAGTTTGCCAGGGCTGCCATAACAAAATACAACAGACTGAATGGCTTGAACAACAGAGATTTATTTTCTCAGTTTTGGAGGCTGCAAGTGCAAGATCAGAGTGGTGTCAGGTTTACCTTCTCCTGCCACCTCTCTCTCTGGTGTGCGGATGCTGTCTTCTCCCTGTGTCCTCGCGTGGTCTTTGCTCTGTGCCTGCACCCCTAGTCAATCTGTGGGTCCAAGTGTCCTCTTACGAGAAGACCACTAGTCAGATTGGATAAGGGACCCATTTGAACAGCCTCACTCATCACCTCTTTAAAGACTCTGTCTCCAGATGCAGTCACGTTCTGAAGGACAGGGGGTTAGGCATCTCCACATGAATTTTGGGGTGACACAGTTTAGCACATAGCAAATTGTATTTATAGAAATGCTTTGCTATCATGACTGTGGAAGGAGACAGGAATTTGACTATGATTCCTCAGTAATTAGTGGCCTCCTGTTTATTAAAAAAAAGGTTCAATCAACGAGTCTGAACTTGACGAGTGATATATTCAAAGTATTCCCACTTTCTGTACCAAAGGAAAACAGTTACACACTGTGTACAGTCAATCTTCATCAAATATAACCTATTTCACTCAGAATCTATCATCATTCAAACAGAGCCCAGATCAGCATTTGCTTTTCAATAACCCTTTTTGAAAAAGTGGTTATTAAATTTATTATCAATGCAGCCAGTTGTTTTCAACTGGAACTTTTGGCAACATATAGGGACATTTTTGATTGTAAGTTGTGCAGGCTCGGTCACTCATTCATGTCTGACTCTTTCAATCCCACCTACTGTAGTCCACCAGGCTCCTCTGTCCATGGGATTTCTCAGACAAGAAAACTGGAGTGGGTTGCCATTTCCTCCTCCAGGCAAACTTCTAGACCCAAAGATTGAAGCCAAGTCTCCAGGTAGAAAAACAGGATGATGCTAAACACTCTCTTATACACAGTGAAGAATTATTCTTAAGAAAATGATACAAATGAACTTACTTACAAAATGTAAATAGACTCACAGACATAGAAAACAAATCTATGGTTACCACAGGGGGTTGAGGAGGAGGGATAAATCAGGAATTTGGGATCAACTTGTGCATACTACTGTATATAAAATAATCAACAAGGACCTACTGTATAGCGCAAGGAACTATACTCAATATTTTGTAATAACCTATAAGGAAAAAACTGAAAAAAATTTATGTATGCATAACTGAACCACTTTGCTGAACATCTGAAACTAACACAACATTGTAAATCAACTGCACTTCAACTGAAAAAAAGGAGAAGAATTATTCTACTAAAAAATCCCCAAATCCCAATACAGCTGAGATTGAGAAACTTGTATAAACAGATTGGATTGGGGAATACTTTGAAGCTCTTTGAAAGGTCTTTGTTTATATCCAGATAATTGATATTTTTTATGTATTTCATGAAAATACCTTCATCTAACAGATCGCCAGTCCAGGTTGGATGCATGAGACAAGTGCTCAGGCCTGGTGCACCGGGAAGACCCAGAGGGATGGGATGGGGAGGGAGGTGGGAGGGGGGATCGGGATGGGGAACACATGTAAATCCATGGCTGATTCATGTCAATGTATGACAAAAACCACTACAATATTGTAAAGTAATTAGCCTCCAACTAAAAAAAAAAAAAATGGAAAAAAAAAAAAAAAAGAAAATACCTTCATCTTTCTCATGGTAACCACTAATGGATGCTCTCTTAGTCTGGTTAAAAATAACCATTGCCACACTTTTTAAATGATCTAAAATGTTCAGTGATTCAGACAGCTTTATTGGACTGTCAGGGCCTATTATTATTTCAGTAGAACTACCATGAAGATTTCATTACAGAAAGCTGAATAAATGATCTAATACATTCTTGTGGCTCCAGGCTAAGTACTAAACATTGATATGCTTTTCAAGGTGAAGTAAAAAATACTGGGTAAAATTACACAAAAGATAACAAATATCGAGTGACCATCCCATTGACCTGGTAGAATGAAGACTCTTGTCACCTGTCCTCATGCCCGTGTACATGGGTACATTTTTTGTGAATGTGTGAGCCTAAAGTCGATTGTCATCATAACCAGCTCATCCTAGCAGGAGAGAACAAATTTCATAAGGGGAAAATTGGGGGGAAAATGAAGTGCTTTCTCAGATAAAAGGCACTTCTTTTCAATAAACAAAGCCTCTAATTATCATCAGGATTTAGGCTAACCCTACTTTCATCTAGTGAAAAATTATTGGCAATATGGTTTGAACTAGAATGTGTATTTCCAGCTCCTTGTACTCTCCTCAAATCCAAAGCCATATATACAAATGTCTACTAGTTAAGGGATCTTCAGAGAAATCAAACTCGATATATTTGTCATTGAAATTACCCAGGGTCCCTCCCCATCATCTGTGATCCATAGCACTTGCCAAAAAGTCATCCTAGATGCGTTCTCTGCCTCAGCCTACACTCTCTATCACTATCTGTTATCAGGTACCTTCTTTCTCCTTCCTTTTGTGCCTTTCCCAGCACACTATTCTAGTTAGGCCCTCATTTTCTTTTGCCTGAAAGACTTGCAGCCTCATAATTGATCTCTTTATCCCTCTATCATCCTCTTCCTGACTGTCATTCTTTAAAATTTCGTGATGCTTCCCTGCTTACACCAATAGCTTTTCATTGCTTATAAAACATCTCACTTCCAAATGTCCATGGTCTACCTCCTGCATATCCTGTATCCTTGGGGATAAATCCCTCCCATCACCCACATATACTCTGCATTTTAGATGTAAAGAGCTACTAACTATACCTATACTTAGCCTATAGGTCTCCTCTTCCCTCACTTTGTGATGAACCCCAACCCCTCCTGCAGATCTTTTTCGTTAATCCTTTCCTAATTCCCTATCTCCAAAATGAAGTTTCTCCTTTAGCTAGCTGTTGTCTCTTTTTTTATGTGTCTGTTACAGCATTATCATATAAACTTCAATTATTTATGTGTATTCTGTCTTTCCTGCCGTTTTATAGTGGCATGATGGAAACAGCTGTTTCAGGAAGAATAATTTGGCAATAACTTGCAACATAAACTGAAATGGAAAAGACTGGAGCCCTATCCTGGTTGAAGCAAGCAGAGTAAAATCCTGGCAGGAACCATTTCATTACAATTACAAAATACATAAATATATGATTACAATTGTGAGAACCTCTCAAAAGGAGACAAGGGTCCAATAAAAGTATATAAATAGGTACCTAACATAGTCTGAGCATTTGGAAAATGTTTCCCTGGGGATGATGAGGCCTGAAGATGAGTAACATGTTCTGTGGAGAACTAAGTGAGGCTCTGATTTGAATGTTAAACTGAAAGGATAAGGTGTCTGAGCTCTAAAAAGGGAGGACAGAGAATGGCAAAAATAAAGTGAGAGAGATTGCTCATGAGAGTGAAAGAACAAAATACATTCTTAATTTCATTTTAGGGAGACAAATGATTATTTAATGTTATTCTTTTATTGAAAATGCAGTTTTAAACATATCCTTTGTGTCTTATTTATCATTGAGAATTTTAAAATATTGAAATAAACAGGTAATATTTTCCAACTGAAGTTAGAAAAGAAAGTCTGTTTTCCAATCTATTGCCAACTACTAGTAATTAATAAAACCAGTCATAAATATTAACCTTTGTTCCTCTGCATTAGTTTAGCATTCACCCATCACCTAGCCATACGGCCTCTGCTTTGCTAAATGGAGTGACATGAGACTATTTAGAATACTTAGAATGTTGTCTGTCCTGAAGTCCAGGAGATTCTGCACAGTCACAGCGACCTTCGTGTTACTCACATTTCTTCATCCAATTAGAGACACTAAATTACCCATCTTTTAAATCTCCTTTCAATGTGTTTTTCCTCTTTTGTTGTGTTGGCTTGTTTTTCTTTCCCACTGATTTTTCTCTTGCATTAAATAAGATTATTACATAGATAAATTCATGCCGTGAAGGGAAAACTTTTCTTATCACCTTTATTTTACCTTGTTAACCGCGTGAATGAACTAGTGAATTCTGACAAGCATTCCCGGCTTAGCATAGCACTGCTCTAAAAGAGATTATATATTGATGTAGAAGGTCTGAAAGAAGCAAAGACAAAAAATAAAGGCAGGAGGGGTGGGCAGTCAATCCACTGACAGCCTTTAAATTAAAGTTGATGGCTTTAAGCTTGATCCGTAATGCCATGTTTTCTACAGCCTCATGAGGAGGGTGACTCCCAGCAAAGAAGATAGTTTTGCCAGTGGTGATACCCTAGAGACAAGTTTGTTGAGAAGAAAGATACAAAGGTCCAAGGGAAAGCTAATCAGCTTCCCAGAAAAGATGGAATGTGTTCTAAATTACAAAAGATGGTCAGGGCTTCATTCATGTGGTTTCTGGTAGCTCATGTTGTTACTCATCCTTCAGGCCTCATCATCCCCAGGGAAACATTCCCTAAATGCTCAGACTGTGTTAAGTACCTATTTATATACTCTTATTGCGCCTTTATCTTCTTTTTAGCAGTTCTCACAATTGCAGTCTAATATTTATATATTTTGTTGACCCAAGAGCCTCCTTCCATAGTCATTTATGGGATTGTGGAAACAGTGCGTAAGCCTGTGTTTTAAACCACTGTGCACAGTGCTTTGTACAAGGCTTGTAACATAATAGGTGCTCAGTCAATTCTTATGTGATGTATTATTCTCACTGGGAATAAGAAAGTCATCAGACACAATAAATAATCATGTACCTCTTGCAGAAACATATTAAATTCATTCTAGCAACTTCCAGACTTGTGTATTAAGCCTTGATTGCTCTTCCTTTTTACTTGTATCATCATCACTGCCTTAAATTAAAATCAGGGTGTTCTCGTGGCCAAAATGAAGCTCATTGTCGTACTCTTAAGATCTGTTCCTCTTCTATTCTTTGATTAGAAGGTCTAATGGATTACTCCCCCATTATCCAAACTGGAAACATGGGAGTCACTGTATTCATCTCCCTTTATTTCAGCTCACTCCTTCATCACCAGGTTCTCTTTTACCTGCTAATAAATTCTTATATCAGACACTTTCACTCTGTCTTTGCTAACGCTGCCCGTTAATGTAGTCTGCTATTAGGGCCTCTTAAATGATCTGCACATCATTGGTTTCCGTATAATCCACCCAGAATGACTTTATGTGAGTGTTTGTTGGATTGCTTTCATTGCTATAGTAACACAGTACTGCCTTTTTTGCAACTTATAAATTACACCAAAACCCTTTGGGTGGCTGATATTTAGTTCCAAAGTTTTATGATGACCCCCAAGTATGAAAATACAAAATTCTACCCTTGTGATGTTTCTTCCTGAGCAATGGCTGAGTCAAAAAAAATGATGAATTTGCCTAATTTGCTTGAAAGAAACATTTAAAATTCCTCCAAGATTTCTTGAAATCTGAGCTGACAATTGCATGATAATTCATAGTAAATCATCTCACAAAACAGGTAGCTTTCAATTTATCACAATACATGAGGGACTGGTGTCATTTAGTTATTAATTTTTAACTCAGGCAAAAGTTAGTAAAATACATGTGCCTACAGCTACAGAAGTCTCAAAGTCTGTTGAGTAGTCAAAATTATTCAACATACCCTTATGATACAGTTTTTCTAAATTTGCAATGGCCCTTCTGGCCCCTGCCGCCTTGATGGAAAACATGTGCTCTTGTCTGTGCTGTTATTTCTGAACAACATATATTGGTATCTGATGTAACGTGGTACTGGTGTTACCATGGTAATTCCTCGTGTAATAACAAGAACATCAAGAATATGAGCAGCTTGCTGTTCTCTTTGAATTTAGTCTATTTTCTTGAGTTCTCTTTGAGTTTAGTCTGGTTTCTTTCTTCGCCCTCTCTCCCACTTTCTCTCTCTGTCCCCTACTTTAGGAAACCATTGGCCATGACATCAAGAGTAACACAATCACATGTTCACTTTCTGTTATTTGTTGGCAAAAGTCACCCTCTGCTAGCAAAGGAGTTCTTGGACACTTTGACTTGTAAGAGATTTTGCTTCTCCCTGACATTTCTTTTTGTCATTAAGGTTTCTTCCCTCTGGAGGAAAAACCATTTGAATCCTAAGGCTGGTACATGTCAGAAATCCTGTATGATAAACTCTGTGAAGGCGGAACATTCTAGCTCTGGGGTTGCCTTGTCTCTGACTTCAGTCTATGTTCAAAATCACCTCAAAACAGAGTTAGAAAATGAAAATTAATTGTCACATCCCTAGCAATTTTTACTGTACTGGTCTAGGCACTCCATGTCAGACTTGGACTTAAAGTACTACCGGGATGATTAACTTTAAGTTATTCAGGACCTAATGATGTTTAGAAAGATCTTTTCATCTTTACAGGGTATTGGAAAAAAATGGCCTGCACTGTGACAATGGAGATATTGTACAAGAGCAATTCAAAAGAAGTGCACTGTCCAAGCACTTAATGATACAAATTCAAATATACAGACTAAGCCAAACAGGAGAGATAAGGGGGGAGAGGAGGAGAAATAGCAATTCAAATAGGCATTCTGCTTTCTCCATCTGCTGCCTCCTTGAATGAATCCATGCTCACTAGTAAGTGTGAGATAGGAGAGATGCTCTCTCCCTATCTCAGTCCCCTTGGACCTGTTGTGACATGAACATCTTGACTTCCATTTGGGTAATTTAAAGGATTCTCCATGGCAATATTGACTAGACTAGTTTTTGCCCCAGAGGCTGATGTTAGAATGTAGACTAAGTAATATCTGACTCCACTGAATTACTGTACCATCAAAAGATGCATCTATGTTTATAGACATTCTTGTATTGGATTTGAGAAGGAACTCCAGTGTTGATAGTAAATATAATGAGTCTCATTTGCTGAGTTAAATATGTACTAAGATTGCATATGCACCAGGAAGAAAAACTTTCATATAAGAAAGTTCTATATGCAAGAACATTTTAGTTCATGATCCAACTGAGCTACATTTTCCTGTTTAACTTTCTGTAAGTATTCATTCAATATCATACATGTGGAACTGTGGAATACAAGATGGTCACACAAAGAGCCTGTGCCTGTGGAGCTGATAGTCTGAAGAGAGAACACAAGTACTAAATGTAAATAACTGATTGACCAGATCCAGGTATCTGTAAATTCATTTATTTATTTATTCATTCACTCATGTATTCACTCATTCAACAAACATTTACTGAACAGGAATTGAGTTCAAAGCTCTCAGCTAAGGATTGCAAAACTGGGTAAGACAAATTTCCAGCCTACAGGAAGATCCACAGCCTAATTGCTCAGACAAAAATTCGAATAAAAAATTTTGAATTATAACTACATAAAGACTTGAATGATCCTCTAGGGGCACATAGCACCAAACGTAAGCACCTGTTCAGAGAAGCTTTTACAAATTGAGTCATGAAAGAGGATGAGCCATTCTACTGAAAGGCAGTGCCTAAGGGAACAGCTAGGAAAGAATGAACTCCTATTATATAGCACTTTGTAGTTGACACAGTAGATTTCAATATATCATTACCTTTGGTTCTTACATCAACTGATAAGAAAGCTGAGGGTTCAAAGGCTATGTTCACGGCCGTAGGGTTACTTCAGTACTAGCATTGGTACCTGAAACTAGTCATCTCTCTCTACATTTTATACTCTATATCCAGAGGAAAAGTAGAAGCAAAACACTTGATCAGCTCTGAGAAGGGAGAATGTACTTCTAACTGGGGATGCCATAAGTGGGCAAAATGACATTTAGTCTTGAAGTTCGCACTTAGTTTTGTGGAGCTGAGAATCTGGCAAAGGTATAGATTATAGAAAAGTAAGTAAACATTTATAGGAAAAAAAATAAGTGTGGCCAAAACTTAATGAACTTGAGAGGCAATCATGGGAAATAAAATTGAAGAGAGTGAGACTGTATTTTTAGGCTCATGAAAACCTAGCTAAGGAATTTGTTTTTCTAAAATAAGCTACTGAAGATTTTTGAACAGGAGAATTCTGTGGTCTTAGCTTCACTTAAGAGAGAATCAAATGGCACCTATAAAGGCATAGTTTGGAGCAGCAGATGATAGAATAAGGAGACCAGTGGGAGTAATGATAGCAATAATCTACTCTAGAAGTAGTAATAATACTCTGTACAAAATGATGGAGCAGAGTATTCGTTTATGTTATACTTTTTGTGTACTTTATATTTTCTACAATGTATAAAAATTTATGAGGAAAAGTAAATTTGTCTCTTTTAAAGAGAGCATATATTTAGGGTCTAACATGGAATGGTACATGTAGTAATAAAATTGATAGGAGGGAAACATGGAAGAAGGATCAGAAAGACTTGAAAAATTTTATAAGAAAGAAAAAGAAGATGCTGTTCCCTTGATGATATCTAGACACCACCAGTATTCCTGAATTTCTGACAAAAGAATTGTACTTAACAGAAACAGAGTCTGAGAAGAGGAATATCAGGTTTGAGAGTAAAAATAACTTATTGGTAAACAAGCTGGTTTTGAGAATTTGTCAGGAAAAGTGAATGGAGAAGAGCAAACAAATATCTAACAAAGAGTTATTAAAAAAAAAAAAAAGTCAGGGTTGGAGATACGAAAACCAAAGAGGACCAAGCAGAGATCCTTGGGGAAACATCTACATATGTGAGTTAACCTTAAGTTTAGCAAAGTCAGAGTCAATTACTTCTTGTGTATTTGTTTCCAATTCAGAACTTTATTTTCATCCTGCAGTATACTCTGCAGACCTCTAAATGTAGCTTGTATAGAGGATAAATAATTTACAGAAACATCCAAAATACATCAGACTTTGTTACTAAATATTTTATTGTTGAGGTCACTAGATTTGGCTAAGTTGTAAGGTACATAAATTGCAAGGCTTTGCAAAATGGCATTTATTTTTAAATTGACGATGGATTTCACATCAAATTGTGATATTGGATCCTGAACCTTTTTGTAACCAACAAATGCTTTCACAAAGTAAATATTGATAAGATGATCCAGTACTGATCTGTTCTACTATTATTAGTTTCTCAGAAATAAATATTAATGAGAATGTTGAAATGTTGCAGTTGTCAGAAATCAACCAAAATTGGCCTAATGATTAGGGATGTGTTGACTCTGAATAGAGGTACATAATTCTGGATTTATAGAGAACAACAGAGAAGCAACCAACAAAAAATAATGTGCCACAGCCCAGTCAATGGAGAAAAGGATGTTCATAGCCGCACAGTAAGAATTAGCTATGAGATTGTGTTCCATCCTTTTCTGTTGTGCTGCTGGTAAAAAACAATGTTAAAATAGTCTCTTTCTTGTAACCAAACATTTCTTATTGGAAATTCAATAGGCACGCTTTTCTCTTGTTTGGCCAGATATGGGTATTTGTCTTACTCCCTTTTAGTAGTTCTGAAAACAATTTTATCAGTAGTTCAATACATTCTTTTCCCAGGAGCTTGGGTGTATTATTGAGGTTGTTTCAAATGCATTTAATGTCCTCTCTAATGGATTTGTTTATTTGTTTTCACAAAACCTTCTTTTCTCTTGGCCAGAGAAGTTACTTTTACATGCCTTATGAGTGCCTCATTGCTGTAACCTATAGATTATGGCACTTTGTTATTTCATATATACTTTTAATGTGATATATGTCATATATAACTTGTAAGTAAAGATCCATGAAAAAATTATTGCTTATGATCTCTTCATCTAGAACTGTTATAAATAATGCATCACTTCAGTTCAGTTCAGTAACTCAGCTGTGTCCCACTCTTTGCGACCCTGTTAATCGCAGCACACCAGGCCTCCCTGTCCATCAATGCTTAGTAAATGATAAATGATACTTTAATAATTAGAAATTAGAACAGAGTGGAGTAGATCAGTTTATCTGTGGCACTGAGACTTCATATACAGTAATCTCAAAAATTGAAATATATCTTGGAGGTTCAAATATTCATACAGATATGAGGTAAATGTGGAAATATAATTTTATTAGAGTTCTTTATAGTGGCATTTGGCTATAAATCCACTGATCTGAAGTTTCTGTGGGTAGATTTTAAGTATGTCAGGCACCTGGCATGAAGAATGGGAAAAGCAAAACAGAACACTACTCTTCTTAGCTTGCAAGGAGATGTGAACTTCCTACTTCTGACCTGATCCATTCCGGGATAAGTCAAATGTTTACTCTGACCAATGTAAAACATCTGGGAATTCCAATTTGGGAGACATATTGCTTTAGATACATTGAACCCTGAGAATTGGTAGAATTTTACATTTCTTTTCTTGATAAATGATGTTGCCTGAATTTTTGTCATACCCAACAATTCACAGTCCTCAGCTCTCCCCTTTTTTTTTCCATTTAGTTAAAATTGTCTACCTTCTATCTATTACACATATAACTTCTAGAAGAGCAAATGTCTGGATTATTATCCATAGTTTTCAAACACACCAAAGTTTCACTATCAAACTGTAATCCCCCATTAAAAATCCAGGCATGTAAGGCTATGCCTTGATGTTAAATAATTCCTGGTTTTCTAGTTATTATTTTCTTAGAACAGCTCTGAGCAGTTCTTGTTGGGCTCCTCTCTGGGGCTGTTTGATAAATCAGTTCTAGATTGAGATTGACCTGGAGAGAGATCTTGAGACAAAAGATGGAAAACAGTTATGAGTGAAATAATTCTCCTCTGAAAGGTAAACAAATACACGACATACCAAGAAAACTAGTTGGAGTTGCTTTCCCTGGATGTTGTGGAAGAGCTGATCAATATAAAAGAGGGTAGATTAACAATGCAGTCACGTCCAGGGCATGTCATCTCATTGATTTAAGACAATTTTTATCTTTTCTATGTATGTTGTCAAAAATAATGATCCAGGATGGAATAATAAGTAACCTGTGTTCCCTTAACTGTGTCATTTGTCTCATCATGCTGTTGACCTCTCATTTATTTATTTCTCAGTATTTAGACCTGTGCTGGCCAATAGAAATACTATGGAAGCCACACTTGTAATTTAAAATATTCTAGTATCACTTTAAAAAAATAAGTTTAAACAGATAAAATTAACTTCAAAATGTAATCAATATATAATCAATGATTAATATTGTAAGCAATATATAATTATTAATGAAATATTGAAAATTCTATCCTCATTCTAGTCCTTTGAAGTCCTGTCTATATTTTATATACATATCAATTTAGATGCTAACTTTCTGTCAATCATGTTTGATCTAAATTTCAGTTCAGTTCAGTTCAGTTGCTCAGTCATGTCTGACTCTTTGTCACCCCATGGACTGCAGCTTGCCAGGCTTCCCTGTCCATCATCAACTCCCAGAACTTGCTCAATCTCTTGTCCATCGAGCTGGTGATGCCATCTTGATGGCATTTCAGTCTAAATTTAGATTTCATAAAATTTGCAATTGAAAATGTAGAATCACTTAACTCAGGTTTCATATTTCCAGTAGTCAGCTATCAGTTTTAAAATTTAAATATTAACTACTATTTTTATCATGTAATTCCACCCTTCAAATCCTTTCTTCATTGCCCATCACTCCACAATGAAGCCTTTCTCGACAGTTCTAGCTCATGATTGGGAACCCAAATGCTGACCCCCTTTCTGCATTACTGTGACAGTCAGTCAGAGTCCTGTCATAGCCCCAGAGCATTATTCCATGTACTATGGACCTGAAGTCCCCGAAAGACAAGCTATTTTGTTGCCAGATCTGTTTCTTGAGTTTTTTCTTTCTTTTATGTTTTGATATCTCTACGATGCAGCAGTTCCTTGATAAATTCTCTTTTTTTTATAAGCTATCAAATTGGACACCACTGAAGTGACTTAGCACATGAGGTATCCAATGACTCTCCTGTGTCTGTCTTTCAAGGCCTCTAAAATTAGACCCAGCCTACTGTTCTGATCTTATCTTTGGCTTCTCAGTCATATAGTTTATCTCTAAACAAATTGGTTTGTAGCTGTCTCTTAAATATACATTCTGTATTTCCATCCCCTTGTCTCGGCTCACCATCCCCTCTCCTGAAGTATCCTTCTCTCCTCTTGACCTGCCCAAATTCTACCATTTTTTTCAAGGTCCAGCTCATCCTTCTGCCGTGGTAATATGCATGGAGCATCACGTGTTCCACCATGTTGCAGAGTCAGAATTACATGACTTCAAGGAAGGAGACTAAGCTTGGGGTCCAGGTGGATCTGTTTGTTTTCCTGACCCTGTTGCCTGCCTTCTCTGAGCCTCATATTCTTTCTGTATGTAATTAGAGTAATAAAGCCTAAATTTCAGGATTGTCTTGAATATTATGATGAATGCATATATTGGCATGCAATTGGAGTTCAGGCAGAATACGTGAGATGTGTTGTTTTCAGTGTGATCATGAGGTATCTAATCATGAAGCTTTTACAATATCTTTTACTGTGAGATTTTTCACTGTCATTTGGATCACTCTACAATACAGAATTCTACAATACAATAAATATAATACAATACAGATCATTCTACAATACAAATAGCATTTACATGCTTTATTCCAAACCAGACTACAAGTCTCTGGGCTAAACTAACACCTAGTTGAATTGTAGACACACATACATAAACAGATATATATGTATGTATGTATTTATTGACAATTAAAGAGAGGATATATATTGACATGTATATTGAGTCATTTAATGTTCCCTGCGTGCATGCATGCTGTCACTTCAGTCGTGTTCGACTCTTTGCCACCCTAGGGACTATAGCCCATCAGGCTCTTCTGTGAGATTCTCCAGGCAAGAATTCTAGAGTGGGTTGCCATGCCCCATCCAGGGGATCTTCCCAACCCAGGGGTTGAACCCCCATCTCTTAAGTCTCCTGCATTGGCAGTTGCGTTCTTTATCACTAGCACCACCTGGGAAGCCCTAATCTCCCCTAAAAAGCACCATTTTATAAGGAAGTTGATAATGTCCCTGTTTTATCCATGAAGAACCAAGAGTTGGAGAGTTTGATTCCCTTCCACATCAATCTGGATCTTGGCGATAGAAGCAGGAACATCAACAGTGTTGACATATCTTCCCCAAATCTATTTGCTTTTATTCTTTTCCATATTTCATATCTGCGAGGTTTTCAGCCTTAATCAATATATATGCTAACCCTGTATTTTAATCTATGTGCACTTACAACTAGGTTTAGAGATTGTGAAGGTAGGGGTACAGATGTAGGAAGGATAGTGCATAGCATGGGAGGCAAATGAAGGACCTCTCCAACAAGACAGTCATGGCAGCTTTTGTTAGGTCACTCAGCATTACTGTCAGAAATGACAAATAATGCTTGGAATTCTTTTTTTTTTTTGAAGACTAAAAATGGATATTGGTAAATACAATGAATACACATACACACAATATATAACAAGCCTTTGCTGTAGACAGTGGTCTTCTGATTGGAAAATCCTAAAACTTAATTTTTTTCCAGTACTCTCTTGTACAAGCAAAGTTTAAGGTTGCCTCAGCTTCACATCTGGACCATGGTGCAGCACCAGTCACACCAAAATATAGAAAATTGTCTGTGAAAGGAACAGAATAAAAAATACCCTGTATAAATGATCATCTTAAGGTTCATCTTACACACATAGAAAATCCCCTGTCATTAACGGAGAGCAGGGAGATGTATGCACAGAATACTCTAGAGATGTCAGTGATCATTTCTCACAGGAATCCCAGTTGAAACCACACTTGATCCTCATATTTTAGTAAAGGACTGGGATAGCTTCAATTCAGTTCAGTCCCTCAGTCATCTCCAACTCTTTGAGACTCCATGGACTGCAGCACACCAGGCTTCCCTGTTCTTCACCATCTCCCGGAGCTTGCTCAAACTCATGTCTGTTGAGTCGGTGATGCCATCCAATCATCTCATCTTCTGTTGTCCCCTTCTCCTCCCACCTTCAGTCTTTCCCAGAATCAGGGTCTTTTCCAATGAGTCGGTTCTTCGCATCAGGAAGCCAAGGTATTGTAGCTTCAGCTTCAACATCAGTCCTTCTGATGAATATTCAGGACTGATTTCCTTTAGGATTGACTGGTTTGATCTCCTCCAATATCACAGTTCAAAAGCATTCAGTTCTTCAGTGCTCAGCTTTCTTTATGGTCCAACTCTCACAACCATACATGACTGCTGGAAAAACCGTAACTTTGACTAGATGGACCTTTGTTGGCAAAGTAATGTCTCTGTTTTTTAATATGCTATCTAGGTTGGTCATAGCTTTTGTTCCAAGGAGCAAGCATCTTTTAATTTCATGGCTGCAGTCACCATCTGCAGTGATTGCGGAGCGCTAGAAAATAAAGTCTGTCACTGTTTCCATTATTTCCCCATGTCTTTGCCATGAAGTGACGGAACCAGATGCCATGATCTTAGTTCTTTGAAACTGTAAATGAAATGATTATTTACTTATTGGTATACAATCATTGTGCATGCAGTGTGTATAGATGGTCAAGGCAAAGATTGCCAGTGCAAAGTAACAACCTCTCGTTGCTTAAGTTCAGGTTAATCATTAATACTTTTCCATGGATCAATACCCCTTAGAAGCAAAAGTTGTAGCCATGCTCTTCAACTCCATGTGTTTGCCAAGTGTGAAATCCTTGGGCCAGCCTTGTTGGAGCTCTGTTTTATGCTGCTTTGTTATGAGCTTTTCTTAGCTCTTCTCTGTGAACAGTCTTCCCCCTCCACATGCTCCTCGGCCTGCCCTAAGAGAATGGGTGAGCTTTACCTTCACACCTCACCTGCCCTGAGGTGTGTAAGTATAGTGGGAAGGGGCCTGGGGGAAGTTCTTTTAATGCTGCTTGGTTTTTAACTTAATGTTCCTCTTCAATTGAAAGTTAATTTGTTATATTCCCTGAAATGAGATAATGATAAGCAAAGGAAAGACAAGACAGCCTTTCTAAGTGTGTGACTTATGAGTCCTAAAGTGATTTTTTTTTTTAAAGCGTGGAACTTTGCATTTATTTTTTTTTTACTTATTTATTTACTTGTTTATTTTTTTAGAGGCTAATTACAATATTGTATTGGTTTTGCCATACATTGACATGAATCCACCATGGGTGAACATGTGTTCCCCATCCTGAAACCCCCTTTCACCTCCTGCCCCATTCCATCCCTCTGGGTCATCCCAGTGCACCAGCCCCGAGCAGCCTGTGTCATGCATTAAACCTGTGGACTGGCAATCCATTTCACATACGATAATATACATGTTTCAATGCCATTCTCCCAAACCATCCCACCCTCACCCTCTTCCACAGAGTCCAAGAGACTGTTCTATACATCTGTGTCTCTTTTGCTGTCTTGCATATAGGGCTATCATTACCATCTTTCTAAATTCCATATATGTGCGTTAGTATACTGTATTGGTGTTTTTCCTTCTGGCTTACTTCACTCTGTATAATAGGCTCCAGTTTCATCCACCTCATTAGAACTGATTCAAATGTACCCTTTTTTAATGGCTGAGTAATATTCCATTGTGTATATATACCGCAGCTTTTTTATCCATTCGTCTGCTGATGGACATCTAGGTTGCTTCCATGTCCTGGCTATTATAAACAGTGCTGTAATGAACATTGGGGTACACGTGTCTCTTTCAGTTCTGTTTTCCTCAGTTTGTATGCCCAGCAGTGGGATTTCTAGGTTATATGGCAGTTCTATTTCCAGTTTTTTAAAGAATCTCCACACTGTTCTTCATAGTGACTATACTATTTTGCATTCCCACAAACAGTGTAACAGGGTTCCCTTTTCTCCACACCCTCTCCAGTGTTTATTGCTTGTAGACTTTTGAATAGCAGCCATTCTGACCAGCATGAAATGGTACCTCATTGTGGTTTTGATTTGCATTTCTCTAATAATGAGTGATGTTGAGCATCTTTTCATGTGTTTGTTAGCCATCTGTATGTCTTCTTTGGAGAAATGTCTGTTTAGTTCTTTGGCCCACTTTTTGATTGGGTCATTTATTTTTCTGGAATTGAGCTTCAGGAGTTGCTTATATATTTTTGAGATTAATTCTTTGTCAGTTGCTTTGTTTGCTATTATTTTCTCTCATTCTGAGGGCTGTCTTTTCACCTTGCTTATAGTTTCCTTTGTTGTGCAAAAGCTTTTAAGTTTCATTAGGTCCTATTTGTTTATTTTTGCTTTTATTTCCAATATTCTGGGAGGTGGGTCATAGAGGATCCTGCTGTGATTTATGTCGGAGAGTGTTTTGCCTATGTTCTCCTCTAGAAGTTTCATCGTTTCTGGCCTTACATTTAGATCTTTAATCCATTTTGAGTTTATTTTTGTGTATGGTGTTAGAAGGTGTTCTAGTTTCATTTTTTTACAAGTGGTTGACCAGTTTTCCCAGCACCACTTGTTAAAGAGATTGCCTTTTCTCCATTGTATATTCTTGCCTCCTTTGTCGAAGATAAGGTGATCATAGATGTGTGGATTTATCTCTGGGCTTTCTATTTTGTTCCATTGATCTATATTTCTGTCTTTGTGCCAGTACCATATTGTTTTGATGACTGTAGCTTTGTAGTAGAGACTGAAGTCAGGCAGGTTGATTCCTCCAGTTCCATTCTTCTTTCTTAAGATTGCTTTGGCTAGTCAAGGTTTTTAGTCTTTCCATACAAATTGTGAAATTATTTGATCTAGTTCTGTGAAAAATGCCATTGGGAGCTTGATAGGGATTGCATTGAATCTATAGATTGCTTTGGGTGGTATACTCATTTTCACAATATTGATTCTTCCAATCCATGAACACGTGTGTATGGTGTATTTCTCCATCTATTTGTGTCCTCTTTGATTTCTTTCACCAGTGTTTTATAGTTTTCTATGTATAGGTCTTTTGTTTCTTTAGGTAGATATACTCCTAAGTATTTTATTCTTTTTGTTGCAATGGTGAATGGAATTGTTTCCTTAATTTCTCTTTCTGTTTTCTCATTGTTAGTGTATAGGAATGCAAGGGATTTCTGTGTGCTGATTTTATATCCTGCAACTTTACTATATTCATTAATTAGCTCTAGTAATTTTCTAATGTAGTCTTTAGGGTTTTCTATGTAGACTATCATGTCATCTGCAAACAGAGTTTTACTTCTTCTTTTCCTATCTGGATTCCTTTTACTTCTTTTTCTGCTCTGATTGCTGTGGCCAAAACTTCCAAAACTATGTTGGATAGCAGTGATGAGAGTGGGCACCCTGTCTTATTCCTGACTTTAGGGGAAATGCTTTCAATTTTTCGCCATTGAGGATAATGTTTGCTGTGGGTTTGTTGTATATAGCTTTTATTATGTTGAGGTATGTTCCTTCTATTCCTGCTTTCTGGGGGGGGGGGGTTATCATAAATGGATGTTGAATTTTGTCAAAGGCTTTCTCTGCATCTATTGAGATAATCATATGGTTTTTATCTTTCAGTTTGTTAATGTTGTGTATTACACTGATTGATTTGTGGATATTGAAGAATCCTTGCATCCCTGGGATAAAGCCCACTTGGTCATGATGTATGATCTTTTTAATATGTTGTTGGATTCTGTTTGCTAGAATTTTGTTAAGAATTTTTGCACCTATCTTCATCAGTGATATTGGCCTATAGTTTTCTTTTTTGGTGGCATCTTTGTCAGGTTTTGGTATTAGGGTGATGATGGCCTCATAGAATGAGTTTGGGAGTTTACCTTCCTCTGCAATTTTCTGGAAGAGTTTGAGTAGGATAGGTGTTAGCTCTTCTCTAAATTTTTGGTAGAATTCAGCTGTGAAGCCGTCTGGTCCTGGGCTTTTGTTTGCTGGAAGATTTCTGATTACAGTTTCAATTTCTGTGCTTGTGATGGGTCTGTTAAGATTTTCCATTTTTTCCTGGTTCAGTTTTGGAAAGTTGTACTTTTCTAAGAATTTGCCCATTTCTTCCAAGTTGTCCATTTTATTGGCATATAGTTGCTGATAGTAGTCTCATATGATTCTTTGTATTTCTGAGTTGTCTGTTGTGATCTCTCCATTTTCATTTCTAATTTTGTTGATTTGATTCTTCTCCCTTTGTTTCTTGATGAATCTGGCTAACGGTTTGTCAATTTTATTTAACTTCTCAAAGAACCACCTTTTGGCTTTGTTGATTTTTGCTATGGTCTCTTTTGTTTCTTTTGCATTTATTTCTGCCATAATTTTTAAGATTTCTTTCCTTCTACTAACACTGGGGTTCTTAATTTCTTCCTTTTCAAGTTGCTTTAGGTGTAGAGTTAGGTTATTTGACATTTTTCGTGTTTTTGAGGTAAGCCTGTGTTGCTATGAACCTTCCCCTTAGCACTGCTTTTACTGAATCCCATAGGTTTTGGATTGTTGTGTTTTCATTTTCATTCATTTCTATGCATTTTGATTTCTTCTGTGATTTGTTGGTTATTCAGCAGTGTGTTGTTCAGCCTCCATATGTTGGAATTTTTAATAGTTTTTCTCCTATAATTGGCATCTAACCTTACTGAATTGTGGTCAGAAAAAAATGCTTGGAATGATTTCAGTTTTTTTGAATTTACCAAGGCTAGATTTATGGCCCAGGATATGATCTATTCTGAAGAAGGTTCCATGTGCCCTTGAGAAAAAAAGTGAAGTTCATTGTTTTGAGGTGAAATGTCCTATGGATATCAGTTAGGTCTAACTGGTCTATTGTAGCATTTAAAGTTTGTGTTTCCTTGTTAATTTTGTTTAGTTGATCTATTCATAGGTGTGAGTGGGGTATTAAAATCTCCCACTATTATTGTGTTATTATTAATTTCCCCTATCATACTTGTTAGCATTTGTCTTACATATTGTGGTGCTCCTATGTTGGGTGCATATATATTTATAGTTGTTATATCTTCTTTGATTGATCCTTTGATCATTATGTAGTGTCCTTCTTTGTCTCTTTTCACAGCCTTTGTTTTAAAGTCTATTTTATCTGATATGAGTATTGCTACTCCTGCTTTCCTTTGCTCTGTATTTGCATGGAATATCTTTTTCCAGCCCTTCACTTTCAGTCTGTATGTGTCCCTTGTTTCAAGGTGGGTCTCTTGTAGACAACATATATAGGGGTCTTGTTTTTGTATCAATCCAACCAGTCTTTGTGTTTTGGTTGGGGCGTTCAACCCATTTACATTTAAGGTAGTTGTTGATAAGTATGGTCCCAGTGCCATTTACTTTATTGTTTTGGGTTCGAGTTTATACACCCTTTCTGTGTTTCCTGTCTAGAGAAGACCCTTTAGCATTTGTTGGAGAGCTGGTTTGGTGGTGCTGCATTCTCTCAGCTTTTGCTTGTCTGTAAAGCTTTGGCTTTCTCCTTCATATTTGAATGAGATCCTTGCTGGGTACAGTAATCTGGGCTGTATGTTATTTTCTTCCATCACTTTAAGTATGTGTTGCCATTCCCTTCTGGCCTGAAGAGTTTCTATTGAATAATCAGCTGTTATCCTTATGGGAATCCCCTTGTGTTATATTTGTTTTTCCCTTGCTGCTTTTAATGTCTGTTCTTTGTGTTTGATCTTTGTTAATTTGATTAGTATGTGTCTTGGGGTGTTTTGCCTTGGGTTTATCCTGTTTGGGACTCTCTGGGTTTCTTGGACTTGGGTGACTATTTCCTTTACCATTTTAGGGAAGTTTTCAGCTATTATCTCCTCAAGTATTTTCTCATGGCCTTTATTTTTGTCTTCTTCTTCTGGGACTCCTATGATTTGAATGTTGGGGTGTTTAACATTGTCCCAGAGGTCTCTGAGAACTTTGCATTTAATTTAAAAGGTGTCCCCTTGGAAACATTCTGTTGTTGTTTAGTCGCTCAGTCGTGCCCAACTCTTTGCAGCACCATGGGATTTCCCAAGCAAGAATAGTGGAGTGGATTGGCAATTCCTTCTCCAGGGGGTCTTCCCAACCCAGGAATTGAACCAGTATCTCCACATCTCCTGCACTGCAGGCAGATTCTTTACCGCAAGGCCACCAGAGAGGCAACATTAAATTTTTTCAAAAGAATTTACCATTAAGGAGTTGATAAATATTTTAAATTTTAAAACATCCTATAAAACTGCATCCAGGAAATATAAAGCCTCCTGCTTTTACCCCTCTCAATGAAACCCTCTTGTATTCATAGATTGGGTCTGATTTACCTTTGTATGCCTTCTGCCACTAAAGCTTACAAAATAGATGCACAATAGTTATTTAATAAGCTAATTAATTGATGAATATATGTATTCTTTTTTCTATTCTTTCCCATTATAGATTATTACAAAATATTGAATATAGTTCCCTGTGCATTGAATATAGTTCCCTGCCCTCAGTCATGTCCAACTCTTTGTGACCCTATGGACTGTAGCCTGCTAAGCTCCTCTGTCCATGTAATTTTCCAAGCAAGAATACTGAATGGGGTTGCCATTTCCTCCTCCAGGGGACCTTTCCTACCGAGGGATCACACATCTCCTGCATCTCCTGCATTGGCAAATGGGTTGTTTACCACTGAGCCATCTAGGAAGCCCTTTAGTTCCCTATGCTATACAGTAAATCATTGTTGTTTATTTTATATGTAGTACTGTATATCTGTTAATCCCATACTGCTAATTTATCCCTTTCCCCTTTGGTAACCATTAATTTGTTTTCTATGTCTGTGTGTCTGTTTCTGTTCAAGATATAGGATATTTTCAAGATTCTTAGAGTAGTGTTAAGAATTAATTTATTTTTATTTTAGACTAGAGGATAATCACTTTACAATATTATGTTGGTTTCAGTCCTACATCAGCATAAATCAGCCATAGACATACACATGCCCTCTCCCACTAGAGACTTCTTCCCACCTCCCACCCCATTTCACCCTTCTAGACTGTCACAGAGTGCAGGGTTTGAGCTCACTGCATCATACAGCAAATTCCAACTGTCTCTCTTTTTACATATGGTAATACTTACGTTTCAATGCTACTCTGTTCATTCCACCCTCTCCTTCCCACACTGTGTCCACAAGTCTGTTCTCTATGTCTTCATCTCCACTGCTGCCCTGTAAATAGATTCATCAGCACCATCTTTCTAGGTTCAATATATATTTATGCATTTATGCATTAATATATGGTATTTCTTTTTCTCCTTCTGACTTACTTCACTCTATATAAGAAGCTCTAGGTTCATCCACTTTATTAGAACTGACTCAATGCATTCCTTTTTATGACTGAGTAATAGTCCATTGTATATATGTACCACAACATCTTTATCCATTCATCTGTCAGTAGACGTCTGGGTTGCTTCCATGTTATTATTACAAAAGCAATTATTACAGTTGCTTCCTAGCTATTGTAAATAGTGCTGCAGTGAACACCAGGGTACATGTGTCTTTTTCAGTTATGGTTTCCTCAGGGTATATGCCCAGTAGTAGGATTGTTGGGTCATATGGTAGTTTTATTCATAGCTTTTTAAGGAATCTCCATATTGTCTTCCATAGTGGCTGTATCAAGTTACGTTCCTACCAACAATGCAAGAGGGTTCCCTTTTCTCCACCCTCTCCGGCATTTATTGTTTGTAGATTTTTTGATGCTGGCCATTCTAATCAGTGTGAAGTGATATCTCGTACTTTTGATTTGCATTTATCTAATAATGAAGACTCTTGAGAGTCCCTTGGACTGCAAAGAGATCCAACCAGTCCATCCTAAAGGAGATCAGTCCTGGGTGTTCATTGGAAGGACTGATGCTGAAGCTGAAACTCCAGTACTTTGGCCACCTCATGTGAAGAGTTGACTCACTGGAAAAGACCCTGATGCTGGGAGGGATTGGGGGCAGGAGGAGAAGGGGACGACAGAGGATGAGATGGCTGGATGGCATCACTGACTCGATGGACATGAGTTTGAGTAGACTCTTGGAGCTGGTGATGGACAGGGAGGCCTGGCGTGCTGTGATTCATGGGGTCGCAAAAAGTCAGACACAATTGAGCGACTGAACTGAACTGAATAATGAGTGACACTGAGCATCTTTTCATGTTTGTTAGTCACCTATATGTCTTCTTTGGAGAAATGTCTGTTTAGATCTTCTGCCCACTTTTTGGTTGGGTTGTTTGTTTTTTCTCATATTGAACTGCGTGAGCTGCTTGTATATTTTGGAGATTAATTCTTTCTCAGATGTTTCATTCTCTATTATTTTCTCCATTCTAAGGTTGTCTTTTCAGCTTGTTTATAGTTTCCTTTGCTGTGCAAAAGCTTTTAATTAGGTCCCTTTTGTTTTTTGGTTTTTGTTTTTCCATTACTCTAAGAGGTGGGTCATAGAGGATCTTACTGTGATTTATGTCAAGGAGTCATACTACCTATGTTTTCCTCTAAGAGCTTTGTATTTTCTGCCCTTACATTTAAGTCTAATTCATTTTGAGTTTATTTTTGTGTATGGTGTTAGGAGGTGTTCTAGTTTCATTCTTATACATGTAGCTGTCCAGCTTTCCCAGCACCACTTATTAGAGAGGCTGTCTTTTCTTCATTGTATATTCTTGCCTCCTTTGTCAAAGATAAGGTGCCCATAGGTGCATGGGTGAATTATTTTTTTAAATGTTTTAAACATACTTTTGTTATGGACTGAATTTTGCCCCCTCAAATTTCATATTTTAATATTCTAATCCGCAGAACCTCAAAAAGTCACTGTATTTGAAGGTAAAGATGATTAAGTTAAATGACTATGTTAAAGGCAATTAGGATGGACCCTAATCCAGTATGACTCGTATCCTTATAAGAAGAGGAAATTTGGAAACAGAGAAACATCAGACATTTGCATACACAGGGTGACGACCATGTGAACGCTTAGCAAGAAGGGGACCATCTGTAAGCCAAAGATAGAGGCCTCAGAAGAAGCCAAACCTCCTGACATTTTGATCTTGGGTTTTTAATCCTTCAGAACTGTGAGGAAACAAATCTCTGTTGTTTAAGTCTCCTGGTCTGTGGTGTATGCTATGACAGCAGGAGGAAACTAATGCAACCTTTTAAACTGCAGCCTTTGAAAATCCTGTCTTAAAATGACGGCGAGGGAATAGAAGAGTATAAATTCCCAAGAATAGAGAGATGAGAAAGGAAACAGCTGGAGATGAGAGAGAAGTATTTTAGAAATGGAATATAGAGAACTGGAATTAGCAAGACTGAGAATGCTAATTACAAAATGCTCACAGAGGAGGGTGTTAGAGGAGGAACTTAAAAATAGGTGGAGATTGATGGAAAATCTGCATATGAAGTAGATGTTTCCACAGGTCCTCCTCTCAGCCTGCGCAGCAATTCCACTTCAATCTCGTCACAATTTAGTCTATGAAAAAATTAAGCAAGAGAGGTTATGACTTGGAGATACCAGGTACAGTGGAAGGTGAGAGATTTAATGAAAGTATCAGATGTATGGTAGTGGTTTAGTTGCTAAGTTGTGTCTGACTCTTGCAACCCCATGGACTGTAGCCGGATTCTCCAGGTGAGAATTCTAGAGTGGGTTGCCATTTCCTTCTCCAGAGGATCTTCCCAACCCAAGAATCGAACCTGGGTCTCCTGCATTGCAGGCAGATTCTTTACTGACTGAGCTACGAGGGAAGCCCACATCACATGCATAGAAAAGCTCTGTCTTCCTTGTAGCACTTTGGGACAAGAACTGTGCCAGTTAGGCTCATAATGCCAAGGCAGGAGATTGAAGAATCCTCTAAAAAAATGGAATCACCACTCAGAGAAGAGACCTACAAATACCGGCATTATACGACTGCCCAGTGAAAAATCCAAGGCTCTTTATTTCCCAGTTAACCTGCGGTGAATCCCAAGACTCTGCAAGCCCACTTAAGACATCACAACTTCTAGTCAGCATTTTAGTGTGTCCCTCTTTAAAATGAATGGACTGCCAAGCCTACATAAACATTTTCCTCTAAGGAAACTCCCCAACATAAAGTATAAAACAAATGAAAATAATAAATAATAGATAACTTAAGAAACAAATGGAAGTTGTAGGAAAAATATGATATTCTCAAGAGAAAAAACTTATTAAGTTCATTAAACATGATAACATACAAAATTAGCAAGAGAAAGACAGTTATTAAAACTTAAGACAAGGATAAATGAAATTTAAAAAATCAATAGAAAAGTTGAAAAATAAAGTTTTAGAAATCTATCAATGAAAAGATGAACAACAGAAGGAAATTATAAAAACAGTTCAGTGGGTAAGCTCTAGATACTAGGAGTTGGAGAAAGAAAAACAGAGGAAATGAGCTCATCAAAGAAATAACAGAAAAATTTCCTCAAATTGAAGAGCATATTTTTCTTCATTAAAAAGGCCCGTAAGTACCTAGCACAATGAAGAAAACAAATGCATACGAAAGTTATATCTTGATATTTCTGATAGTGATTCATGAACTTATTGATTTTATCCTCTAAAAAAGCATATTAATGCTTAGGAGACAATGGTACAATGCGTTCAAAATTCTAAATGAAAATAATTTGCACCCTGGCATTCTAAAATTAGCTAACTCATCACTCAAGTATAAGGAAACTGATAAAATAATTGATCTGCTTGACCCAGGCAGAAAATATATTACACAGAACTTTTTAAATTACTTTAGAGATTTCTGGAATAATTAGTGATCATTCTGCATAAAATTAAGCAAATAAAAAGGAGGCAGTTTATAACTCCAGAAAAAAAAAGAAAAAAAAAAGGTTATTCAACAAATGGAGCATAATCATGGCACACTATTTGACTTACAGTAACATTCCTCCCCAGGGGTAAAAAGATAAAAGCTGAATTTCCATTTAACCATCAATTGTTATGTAACTACACTGAGAAGATAAAAGAAAGTGAGGAAGTGAGATGATTTAAGTGTGAAATCCTCATTGTTCATAATGGGAAGTCAGTTAGAGGTTAGTTCATTAGTTCATTCAGTCGCTCAGTCATGTCCAACTCTTTGTGACCTCATGGACTGCAGCATACCAGGCTTCCCTGTCCATCACCAACTCCGGGAGCCTACTCAAACTCATGTCCATCAAGTCGGTGATGTCATCCAATCATCTTATCTTTTGTTGTCCCCTTCTCCTCCTGCCTTCAATCTTTCCCAGCATCAAGGTCTTTTCCAATGAGTCAGTTCTTCGCATCAGGTGGCCAAAGTATTGGAGCTTCAGTTTCAGCATCAATCCTTCCAATGAATATTCAGGGCTGATTCCTTTAGGATTGACTAGGTTGATCTCTTTGCAGTCCAAGGGACTCTCAAGAGTCTTCTCCAGCACCACAGTTCAGAAGCATCAATTCTTCAGTGCTCAGCTTTCTTTATGGTCCAACTCTCACAACCATTCATGACTACTGGAAAAACCATAACTTTGACTGTATGGACCTTTGCCGGCAAAGTAACCTCTCTGCTTTTTAATGTGCTGTCTAGGTTTATCATAGCTTTTCTTCCAAGGAGCAAGCATCTTTCAATTTCATGCCTGCAGTCACCATCTGCAGTGATATTGGAGCCCCCCAAAATAAAGTCTGTCACTGTTTCCATTGTTTCCCATCTATTTGCCAGGAAGTGATGGGACTGGATGCCATGACCTTCGTTTTTTGAATGTTGAGTTTTAAGCCAGCCTTTTCACCATCCTCTTTCACTTTCATCAAGAGGTTCTTTAGTTCCTCTTTGCTTTCTGCCGTAAGAGTGGTGTCTTCTGCATATCTGAGATTATTGACATTTCTCCTGGAAATCCAGATTCCAGCTTGTGCTTCATCCAGCCCAGCATTTCACATAATGTACTCTGTATATAACTGAAATAGGCAGAGTGACATTATACAGCCTTGATGTACTCCTTTCCCAATTTGAAACCAGTCCATTGTTCCATGTCCAGTTCTAACTGTTGCTTCTTGACCTGCATACAGATTTCTCAGGAGACAGGTAAGGTTGTCTGGCATTCCCATCTTTTGAAGAATTTGCCAGTTTGCTGTGATCCACACAGTCAAAGGCTTTGTAGTCAATAAAACAGAAGTCGATGTTTTTCTTTTCAGTTAGAGCTATCAAGTTATGTAGCAGAAGAAAGGACTAAGAGAGTTTCAGGAAGAATGAGAGGGGTGGCACCATAGATACCTGTCACTAGTTCCAAGCTGTACTGTACGATCTTGGCAAAAAATGGGTTAAATAATTCATTAGTTAATTTAAAAGGAACCAAAACAACCAAATTTTCAAATATTTAAAATGTCCTGTATTTGTTAGCCCAGTCACAGCTAAATGTTTTGGGTTGGGGTTGTATAATATTTGAGTGGGTTGTGCCATTTTCCCTTTAATACCTGGTAGGTTTAACACCATTACTAGGTGTAGAGACAGGAATAACGGTACTCTTTGTTGGCAGAAGTGAGGCTGGCTCCCCTGACCTTTCAGGAGAGAGGAAACATGAACAGTCTGGACAGTCAGACCAGCAGATTCAGTGCTGCTTGATGATTGCGGTTATAGACACTAAAGGCTGTATGTTGTTCAGGGTTAATTGATCCTACTGCAGCTCTCTGAAGATGATCTATAGCTAATGCTTTTCGCTTCCCATCTTCTCATTTCTCATGTAAAAAAAAATCAGGATGAAAAAGTATCTCTATATCACTAGGAGTTATTGAATTCACACATAGAGGAGGTAATCCTCTTCACAAAGACTGAAATAAGCATAAAGAAGTTGATTTTCTGTGCGGTGCTTTATAGAATACGTCTGACTTGTTTACAGTCACACCTTCACTCTCAGAATTACCATAACCCAAGCTTGCAGGTTTAAAATTCCGTTTGATTCAAAAGCATCCAGAATTGTTTGACCTTCACCAGGATTGGCAGAACATCCACTGTGAGGGCTCCCTGATTTGACAGATAAGTCCCGTGTTTTGTCCAGAGGAAGGGCTTTCCAGCGCGCATTCACTTGGCTGGTTGGACTGCCAGGCTCCCTGAAAGACAGGTGTGTTGGAAATGGAGTAAATAGAATCTTGCTAGGTCAGACTTTTCCCTCTAGAGCAGCACAGTTCTCTTGCTGAGCAGCAACAGCCAATGCCCTCTTTTCTGTTAACTGAGAAATTCACAAGCTGCAAGAGGGATGTCAGCAGAGCTGCATGGAGTCAGGAGAGACACAGGAGAAGCTTGCTCGTTTCACTGATCCCGTGGAGCTCCACACCAGAGGCCTGGTGTCCTGCAGCTCATCCCGCTCTTGCCCCCTCCCCACTGCTTGTATTATTCACCTACATCTCTCTCTCCCCCATGGGATCACGAGTTCCTGTGGAGGTGCAGCCTATATATAAACTCCTCTTGTGTTTCTCCCACTGCTTTGTGAACAACTTTGCAGGTAGTGGGCCCTCAAAAAATAGATGGAAAAACAGATTTTCTAGTGGATGTCATATGTTGTAAAACAAACCACTCAGTGTTAATTCCTTGTGGTCACAGCCTGTCTCACTCACACCTGTATCTTCAGAGTGTGTTGTCCTTGGCCTACCACACTGGTGACTGGGCCAGGTTTTGGACTCAGTATCTGAGTTGAAACCCAAGCCCCCACTTATTAGCTGTCTATGGATTCTTAAAGTTTCATCATGTCTAAAACCAGGATGGTAATGTCAACCTCTGTGAAGGCTAAATAAGATGACATCTGCATTGCAGATACTAATCTGCTGACACATATTAAACTCACAGAATTATCTGTTAATATTATTACTGACATTATGCATTATTATTGTTACTAGTTTCCTCATTTCTAAATGAAAATAATAATGCCAAACATATGGCTATTGTGAGAATTTTTAAAGTTTATATAAATATATGTATATATGTATGTACTGTCGATATATACATACACATATATATGTTTATTGGGCTTCCCTTGTGGCTCAGCTGGTAAAGAATTTGCCTGAAATGCGGAAGACCTGGGTTTGATCCCTGGGTTGGGAAGATCCCCGGGAGAAGGCTACCCTACCCACTCCAGTATTCTGGCCTGGAGAATTCCATGGACTATAGTCCATGGGGTCACAAAGAGTCGACATGACAAGCGACTTTCACTTTTACTTTCATATATGTTTATGTATATACATATATACACACAGATGAATATGTATGATAGTAGCTAACCCATAATAACTACTCATGTTTAGCCTTTGTTGCTGTTAGTATTGCTATGAGTAATAGCTATTATTATAGTTTTCTCATGTCTAAAATGAGGTTGGTAATGCTAAGCTTATAAGGTTGTAGAAAAAAATTTAAAGTTAATATATTTTAAGACCTTGGAACTGTGCCCTGCTGATGGTGAGCACTATGAGCACTAAAAAAGATGATGATATAGTAAACGTGTAAGATTGTATACCCTCAATAAATTGTTAATTCACTTTGGTATTCATTTCCTGCTACACTGATAGCACTAATGAAATGACTGTAAATGACAACACATGCCTCAATGCTTTAATGTTGATTATCTTTCTATACCCTGGACCAAAAAAAAAAAAAGTTCCCGTATGGCAAAACATCTTGGTCCAGAATTCTGCCCTTGGCAGAATGACAAGATGTGAGTAAAGAAAATGTGCCTACAGAATTTGTGAGGGTGGCATTTTGCCTGCTATGTGTAGTGATTTGCCAATTTCCCTTTCACCAGCTATGACAGGGACACTGATGCTAGTGGAATAACCTGCATAATGCTTCAGGGGCACAGCCCTTCTTCTGAGGCTGCTGGCTTGCTGAGGAGGCAAGGTGCATGTTTGATTCCATCTGCTGTCGTTTATCTGCCAATACAGAGAGTGGGCCTCTGTGGGGCTGTTTGGCAGCCAAAATAACATTCTAGCAACTCAAAGGAAACCTTCCTTCAGAGCATGATAGGTGGAAAATGCCTTATGACCCCTTCAATCCAGAGAAATGGGTACCCAACATTTAAACATTAGACTTCTAAGGCCATGGCCCTTAATTAATAACAGAATAAAAATAATACTTCCAACTTTACAGACTGAACTTTTTTAAAGAGTGTGGAGAGAACTTTGATCACATTTATCTGACACTTGTAATGAAAATACCTTTATTGTAGAATGATAAAACTTTGATTTTAATTGAGTTTCAAAGGAAAGGAGAAGAATGGAGACCACCTGTTATATTCTTAGCGCTGTCCTTGGTGCTGCCCTTTGTTAAAGAAGATGGATTTTATATGGCATTTGAATTTAAGATAACCAGTCTTTTTAAAATTGATATTCTACAAGCCAGAAGATAGACATACTTTCTCTTTGCTCAGAGATTTACACAGAGTATATATATGGTCTAGAAATACAAAGTCAGGGAAGGAAAAAGAAGGAACCTATTCAAATATTCATGGTGCCATTTATAATTTGTGTTCACTAGAATAAGATTATTTTAGACGTGGACTGGAGAGAGGAGGGACACACATGGAGTGTGGAAGCAGCCAGTTTCAGCACTCTGCACCATGAGCACTTGTGTTTGACTAGGTGTGTGTCCTTTGGACGGGGGAAGAGAAGACTATTGCCTTTAAATCTCATTTCAACTGCTTGACTTATAATTGTGAATCTTTTCTTCCATGCCCTGTTTTTGACTCTTGTTCTATATGTTCTGTTCTTTAGATGACCTTCATCATAATGTGTCTTTTCACAGGTGGTATATAAACATGATGCCAAATTGAATCCTCATCTCTGGCATTGATCTCAGAGTTCTTTTTCATTGTTGAGTACCTTTGTATCTGTGTCTTCAAACTTAACTTATATTCATCAAGATCAGTGTATTTCTTTCACATGTAGGGCTTCTGATCTCTTAGGTTGACTCTCCCAAATTCTCTTATAACACATTATAAGAATTATAATTGCCATGCTCTTAATCAACCAGTCTAGAATTATCAGTCATCACTGCTCTTTCTTTCCCTTCATTTCCAATATCCAGCCAACTGTCAAGTTCTGTTAATCCTGCCTTCAAACTGCCTCACCTGTTCTTCATTCCTTGGCATATTAACCTAACCTCACACACTTCTCATTCATTTGTACCTGCACTTGGACAAAAGATACTGGCATGACTACATCTAGGATCATTGTATCACTCCTACCCCCTACTCCCAGGTGCCATGGTGAAATTTCTCATGTGATCCTCTTCCTCTCCATTCAAGCTCTCCCAGCAGAGGTCCCAACTCACCCATCGACAGGGGTCAGGCAGGTAATGCAAGTGGAGGAGGCAGGTACCAAAGGGAAGTGCGCCCTCATCTACCTGTGCTCCTATCTCTAGTCTCCTGAAAGGTGTTGCCTGGTGAAAATGCACGCCAGTGTCGGCAGATGGTCTGCTGTTTTCAGGAGAATGAAGAAATTAAGACTTTTAAAAAATTGTGTATTCAATAAATATCTATTGTAGGCATACTAAGTTCCAAGTTTTATTGTGTGTTGGAGGAGATACAGCAGTGAGTAAAAACTAGGCCCTGGTGACATTTATATTCTTTTTGGGGGAAAAAGGTAAGAAAATAACACAGGGTAGGGAGCAAGTGATTTTGTGATCAATGCTATGAAGAAACAAGAAGCAGGGAAGGAGTTACTGAGTATGTGTGAATGTGGTGGAATTTTCAGTAGGATTATTAGGGAAGATCTCATTGAAAAGTTGAAATTTCATCAGATACATGTAGGAGGTGGGTAACTGACAGAAGAGCGTCCTAAGCAGAAGGAAGATAAGGAGTCTTGCTGCCGTGATTGAGGAGCAGTCAGGACGCCCTGAAGACTGGGGTGAAGTAGCAAAGTGGAGCACAGGACGAGACAAAGCCAGAGATGAAACATAAGTGGGGTAGGGGTGGGGACAGTGAAGTCAAAGCAGAAGCGTTAGTCACTCGGTCATGTCCAACTCTTGTCGACCTCATGAACCATCGCCCGCCAGGCCCCTCTGTCCATGGGGATTCTCCAGGCAAGAATACTGGAGTGGGTTGTAATACTCTCCTCCAGAAGGTCTTCCCAACCCAGGGATTGAACCTGGGTCTCCTGCACTGCAAGTGAATTCTTTACCGTCTGAGCCACCAGGGAAGTTGGAGAAAAACCATTAAGTGGGTGAAGGGGCAGGGGCAGATAACTGGCAATTCATGAAGATCTTTGTGGACCTTCTTTTTGGTCTTAATTCTGAGTGAAACTATAAGCCAGCAAGGAGCTTTGAACAAGTTCACTCTAACTAATTTCAAATAAACTTTAGGAGGATAAGGGAAGGAACAGATAATGTAAGGGGGGCATTCATCATGAGAAATGGTGGTTGACCACAGTTCTGGGTTGAGCAGCTGGAAGGATGGAGTTGCCAAAAACTGAGATGAGACAACACAAAAAAATAAGGCTTGGAGAGAAAAGATTAGAAGCTCTGTTATGAACATATTAAATTGAAATACTTATAAGGGGATGTTGAGTAGACAGTTTGACTTGTAAATTGGGGGCTCAAGGTTAGAATGAAGGAACGTTCTGAATTTGGAGTGAGCAGCTAGACCACATGTTGCAGTGTTCTTTCTCCTTAAATGAACTCTTTTTTTCTGAGGTCTTTCTCATTTTTGTTTACACTATCATCATCTTTTGGTAAGGTAGAGACTGCTCCTCTTAACCCAGTTTATCCAAGTATGGGAAAAAAACAGAAAAGCTCTCCTTTTTTAATAGGCAACAGCTGAGACAAAACAGACATTCTTTAATAAGACTTTACTGACAAAAGGAAATAAGTTAAATCAAAACGTCATGAGACTAAATAATCTGACTTTTCATAGGAGCCATTTTACTCAAATTCCATGCCTTATGAAAAGCCTTAGTTCTGACTCCCACTCCACACCAGGGAGCAGAAACCTTACCACAAAGATACATTCTTCTCCCAGGACATAGAGAAGCATGACAAAGAAGCTTAAACTCCTCTTATGCTTAAAGCTCGCCTCCTTAATTCTGATTTTCTATCTGAGTATCTTTCTCTTCTTCTGGTGATTATATACTGGAATTTCATACAACAGTTAGAAAAGAAACACCTCCCCTTAAAATATCCCAATACAGCACCACAAGTCCAATACTTTAGTAAGAGGTACATGCATATATCACTAAGGTAGAGGGATCACTTAATTGTAGCTTGTATCATAGTATATCCTAAATAAGCGTTAGTTACCTTTCCTTCCCCTTGGAATGGGCTTCAACACTCTATAATTCACTCAATCTTAGCTACAGGGAAATAATTTTCTTGCCTGCCATGACCACATCATTCCAAGCTTTTCCTTGTAATACTTGCCCTTTCTGGAATATTCCCCCTTAACTTCTTCTGATACAGGTCTTGCAGTTCTTTATAGTCCAACTCCACAAGGTCTTTTACCTAACTGAAACCCATACTGTTGTCTCTTCTTCCTTGTACATCTATAATTTGTCTATACTAATCATTTTTAATTTAAATATACTATGAAATATTTTGATATGGAAATTTTGTCTTCCCTGAAAAATAAGAACCATGATTTGCTTTTAAAATGTTAATTCCTTTTGTAAAAAATTTATTACCATGCATAACACAGGGCTGTTGTATGTAGGAGACACAATAAGGTGGTAATAATGTAGTACACAATAAGTAAATTATTAAAAAATAAACTGAATGTCTGAAATGTCTGTTCATTAATCGATTCTCTAGAAAACAGGAACACTTTGTCAGGCATTGCTAGATATTCCAGCACAGAAATAAAGCAGTATCAGAAAACCATTTATTGTACATAGGAAATTCAAAAGATGTTGGAAATAGCTTTTTGAGAAGTTGGTTTGGTAAACTCATATATTCAAGATTATAGAGAGCCATCTTGTGGGCAATTCAGTTTCTCCCTCAAATAAGATCTCTAGATAAAGTGATTCTCTGCTCTTGTTGCAGAATAAAAATATTTGTATTAAAACTTTTTGTTTTAATGCAAATTAAAAATATAAAATTTGTTTATTTTAGCCAGTTTCCATAAACTAATTGTAGGCTTTACAATGTTTTATTCCTAAATTCCTTAAATGTCTAAAAATAGAGGTTCCAGCAAAGATATTACTGAATATAATAAATATGACTTATGACACTTTCCGTAAAACATAAACTGTGATCAGAAAATAAAGAGTCCTTAGAGATTTATCTCAAGTGATCTATCTCTTTTTGGAGGTTTAAGGGTGCTTTGAAAATTTGATTAAATCTATGATTCTACTCCCTTGAGAAATGCAAATATGCACATTATTTTGCATATAATTTCAGATGTTTCAACAGCTCCCCTGAGGTTTACTCAATAAACCTGTTGATGGGCTTCATATTTTAAACTCATATATTTTACATAATGCACAGGGAAATCTAGCAGATTTGGGGGTGAAAACAAAGATTTGATCCTATTATTTCATCTCCAGAAGCTCGTCGTCATATAATTTCATAAAATATATAGATGAATAAAATCACGATGAAACATTTTAGCCGTTTTGTCTGAGTCTTTCAGCTGTGTGCTTTAGTCATTCAGTCATGTCTGACTCTTTGAGACCCCATGGACTGTAGCCTGCCAGGTCCTTTTTCCATGAGGATTCTCTGGGCAAGAATACTGGAATGGGTTGCCATGCCCTTCTTCAGGGAATCTTCTGAACCCAGGGATTGAACTCTGATTTCCTGCATTGCAGGCAGATTCTTTACCGTCTGAGCTACCAGGGAAGCAATATTTATAGTGTTTAGTTTCTTAAAGTTCCTGACATCAACAAAGTTAACATTTTAATATTCAGTTCAGTTCAGTCACTCAGTCATGTCCAGCTTTTTGCAACCCCATGAATCGCAGCACGCCAGACCTCCCTGTCCATCACTAGCTCCCAGAGTTTACTCAAACTCAGGTCCATCGAGTCGGTGATGCCATCCAGCCATCTCATCCTCTGTCGTCCCCTTCTCCTCCTTATCCCAATCCCTCCCAGCATCAGGGTCTTTTCCAGTGAGTCATTAGGCTTATGTCGTTCATGGTGTGTCAAATCTTTGATGTTTTTTCTCTCCAAAATAAAAGATGTATTTTGGTATTACACCTTAGCCTTGAACCTATTTTCATGAGTAAATGAAGCCCTGGCAGCATGAGGTTGATATATTTGAGCAAAAGATCCTGAACCATCTACTACCCTACATTCCAATGTTTCCATACAGTCAAACTGGGAGCTCTCTGTTTCCTCTTCCTTTCTCATTAAGAAGTAGGGTGCATTCATAAAAAAATCACCTTTTGGGGGGCAGGACCACTGGAGCCCCGCCTTCTCCCGTTTAATATTTATGGTAGTTTACGTTTCCTTTGTCTCTTACTATTAAGAACTCTAGTAGCTTAAGTCAGTATGTCCCAAAGTGAGTTGTGTAGAATACTAGTTCCATATAATATCAATAGGCTCTACAAGCAAAACGATTCTATTGTCAAATAAGCTGTGATTCATAAAATAAAACTGATGTCTATCTGTAAGATTCCTAAAATCGTTAATAGACTAAATAAATATTTTAAATCTCCAGAGACACCATATGTACAATATTCTAAACTTTGTTAAATATGGAACATTTTGGTTTATTTTCAGAGTATCTAATGGGTTTGGTACTCCACAGAGAACATTTTGGCACAAGCTGGACTAGAGATACAAAGATAGATTCAAAAATAAGCACATTTCTCGAACAAACTTCAGGGTAGTGAGAAATTGACTTCTAGTCAAGAATATTCTGGAAGAGGAAATTTTACATTAAATGATCACAATTCAAATATTGTAACTAATTTTAATTTAGCAGGCAGTTTGATCTAATAAAGACAATCACCTGAAAGTGAATATAAGTGTTTTATTCCTCAGTACAGACTTACTGTTTTTCAAGTGATTACCAATTCATTATACCTCTCCAGTTAAGTTAAAGCAATTCTTGTAGGAGTAATAGAAACATTGTGATTGGTATAAAACTCAGTTTAAAATGCCTTGTACAGATTCCCAAGCAGTATTCTAAAAGATGACTTGCTCTGATATTAACTGATGTCCGGAGTGGGGAGGGGGGGTGGTTCAATTTTTCTGCAAATGTTCCCTATGTTCTAGAATTGCCACATTCCAATTATTATATCCAAAGCTCTTAGAAGTCCTGTAATGAAAAAAAAAAAATGTGTTTCTTCAAAATTGTCAAGCCACTATCTTCCAAATTATTTGACTCTGTAGTCTTTTCCTTATTTTTATTATTCAACTGAACTCTTAAAATTTCAAAAATGAATATTCCATGCCACAGTTTGGGAATTGTTCTTATGCCTTTTTCTGCTTATAATAAATAAAAGTCTGTTTAATTCATGTTAATAGAGAAGAGCAATTGCATGAGTAATGCAAACGTCTATGACCTTCTGATTAATGGTGGTGGACTGACTATATGTGTTCATATCAGCTCCAATTAAATAGAGGGATTTAAAAGGAAGGGTGGACCCCCCTGGTGGCACAGTGGATAAGAATCCAACTGCCAAGGCAAGGGACACAGGTTCGATCCCTGGTCCAGGAAGATTCCACATGCCATGGAGCAGCTAGGCCCATGTGCCACAACTACTGAGCCTGCCCTCTAAATCCCGAGTGCTGCCACTGTTGAAGCTTGTGATCTGCAAGAGAAGCCTCTGCAGTGAGAAGCCCACAGACAGTAATGAAGCATAGCCCCTGCTTGCTGCAACTGGAGAAAGTCTGTGCAAAGCAGCGAAGACCCAGAGCAGCCAAGGATATAAATTAATAAATGAAAATTTAAAAAATTAATAAAAGGAAGAGCATGGGAATAGAAAGGAAGATTACCATGTCCCATTGAACTCCCCCTTCTCAACCACAGCTCCTACCACAGAATACTCGGTGTTAATATTCTGGAGAAATGTTATTGGAGAGGTCTAGGACTCAGAGAGCAGACACACTGTGGGGTTGTGATGTGCTGAAACAAGTGATGAGAGGAATATGTATGTTGTGGTCAGATTCTCTGAGAAACATGCTCTGAGATTTTTGTGTGGGGGGTTTATGAGGATGTTCCCTCAGGATTGACACTCCTAGAGGAAGAGGAAGAAAAGAATAAAGGCTCACTGGAGGCCTCAGCTAACCCAATGGTAATTAGGAGCAACCACTTGGAAAAAAAACTAATACAAAAGAAAATTTTGCATGTGAAGAAAAGAAAGATAATTATTAACTGCAGGAAAAACAAAAGTTATACCATGAGAGGAATATAATCTTACTACCTAAGTAGTAAGTAAGATTTACATAGTAAATATACACAAACAGTGATTATAAATTTAACTGAAAATTGTGATTTAACTAGATGAAAGAAGTGAAGGGAGATCAAAGAGAATTAAGTATTTCTTTAATAGATTAATATCTAATAAATCAATAAACTAATATATCAATAAATTAATAGATAACTAAAAATTTCAAAATCATGAAAGAACAAGATAAACATATTATTTAGAATTATGGAATTAAGTACCAGCAAAACACAATGATTTGGGAAAGGGCATTCAGAATGGGTACAGATAATACATTTTTAATAAGCCTTTGAGTGTAATTGGCTAATAGTATATGCATAATTTCTCTATTCATCAGGATGTGTTGAGTCAAATTGCTTTAACAAGCAGCCTCTGAATCTTGTAACAACAAAGGTTGGCTTTTTCCCCCAGTACTTGGGAGGCAGCTACCTCACCAGGATAGAGGCCATCTGAGAGTTGCCATCTCAGACTTTGGCAGAAGGAGGACAGCCTGGAGGTTCTCACACCATCAGTTCATGCTTGTCCACTCATGACTTTGGCCAGAGCTAGTCATATGGCCCTGATCAAGCACAGAGGATTACATGCTTCTACTTGTACCTGGTAGAAGGGAATATTAGCCAACAGATTTACTGACTACTGCAATTTCTGTCTTCAAAATTAATTAAAATGATTTACTTCTAGCTAAAAAATGAATTATATTTTCCATATTTGTAAATGTGATAAATATACAAATATTCATGTGTATAATAAATATACAAATAAAACCTTTAAAACATGTGCATAAAATATATAAATAAAAAACTTGTAATTATATGTGTATAATTTGTATTTTTGTATTTGGCTCTTTTATGAATGCTTTATTCATTCCTTAAACTAGTGTGTTTTGAATACCTTCTATTTACCAGGCATTATTGTAGGTCCTATTGTAGCGCTTCCCTTGTGGCTCAGCTGGTAAAGAATCCGCCTGCAATGCTGGAGACCTGGGTCTGATCCCTGGGTTGGGAAGATCCCTGGAAAAGGGAACGGCCACCCACTCCAGTATTCTGGCCTGGAAAATTCCATGGACTGAATAGTCCATGGAGTTGCAAAGAGTTGGACGTGACTGAGCAACTTTCACTTCACTTCACTCATTGTAGGTTCTAGGGAAATGATGCAGACAGAAGCCCCTCCTTTGTGTAGCTTATATAGGGTCAGGAAGATTTGATAAATGTTAAATGTAAGTTGTGTTATGTTATGTGTTAGGAGGTTACAAGTGCTGAGGAAAGAAAGTGCAAAGGAAGGGAAGCTAAAAGTAATACCAAGAGTATGGTTCAGAAGTCAGGTTAGTCCTCACGGAGCAAGAGGCCCTTTGAAATAAGGCTTGGAGAGGACAAGGAGAGGCAGTTTGGATTCCTGGACAGAGGCAGCAGTAAGTGCAAATGCCCTGAGGCAGGAGCACCCTGACTGTTTCCAGAAGTGGTGAGAAGACTTATAAGACTGCAATGAGAGAGTGAACGGGACAGTAACAGGGTCAGAGTAGGCATTAATCGGGCACAGAAGCTGTGCTAAAGACTGCTATACTTTCAGTTAATGGTTTGAACTCTGAGTCAGATGCTTAAACATACAATGGAAAATAAGTTTCTCAACATTTAAAAGAAGACTGATATTTCATATAAACCAAGCTTGTTCACATTACCAAGAAGACGGGAAAATGTAGAATTTACCTTTTCTGTTCATCTTAATTTGCCTAAAGCTCTTTCATACTTTATATACTACACCATACACCTATCCTTCTGCAAGTAGAGGTATAAAAAGGTTGCGTGAAGTCAAGGAGGAAATTAATATTTACTGAGCTTCTACAACATGACCTAATTTAATGCTCAGAATAGTCTAGCTTGGTAAATATAATGCCCTTGCTTTACACTAGAGAATGCTGAGTCTCACGGGGGCATATGACTTGAGTTCTCAAGCTGTAGAAGTGGGATTTAATGACAGGTTGGTCTGATTCTGAAGCATTTTCCCCATTGTTTATATTTGACTCCCAGAATATGTTTTGTAATTCACAAATTTCCTGGGTCCAGGGAATTAGTTAAGTTTTTGATCTAAAACTCACCTACTAGGTTCAGATATGCATGGAAAAGAACTCTATTCATGAAGAGAATTGGCCTTAGAGAACATCAGTGTGCACCCTGTTAGCATCTATAAGAACTAGAAAGTTTTATTTACAGGGATTAAGTCACATGGTGATAATTAAGGATTAACTATGTTTATGATGACAAATTTGTCTAATTTACTAAAGAAAAAAGAATTACAATTCATTCTGATTTGAGATTTACTGATCTTTTTTTCTTTTTCTTTTGCAGGTAAGTTTGGAAATTATTTTGATTATGGATTAGAGGTATGGTGTCGCTTTCTTCCTGAATTTTATTTTAATTGCTTTTAATATTGAACATAAAAGATGATATGTTTTGCTGTGCATTCTGTTGTGGTGGTGGTGGTTGTTATTGATATTTGAAAGATAGCATTGTGGCTTTAAGTTATCTGATTAAGAGTTTTAAGTATGTGATTCCCTAAAGTCTATTCAGGATTTGTTTTGGGGTTTGTGTTTAAATTATTTCTATGTCAGATACAAGGACAGAGAGTATATTGGGAATGGGAGGGATAGAAGAGTAGATAATATGAAATCACTGAGAAACTATAAGCCTGAGAAAGGCAGCAATCTTCAGGTCTAGGCATGTAATCTACGATGACTATGAATGCTCATCACAAAAATAAAGATGCTTTTTCATGAGCAGAGGCAATCAACCAGAGACTGTTCTCATTTACTTTTCTAAATATTTAGTGTTGTGTTTTCTTCTGTTATTGTACAAAATTTCTGGCCAGGGTATTGTTGATGTACATCTTTGAAAAATAAATGTCTGTGACCATTTTGAACCAGAAGACAAATTTTAAATTAAAAAACAATGAAATATATCCACTCCCTGAAAACCATGTGAAAAAAGCTCTAATGAACTATAATTAACCATTTCTGATAGGAAGGAAGTTTCAGTAAATCTAGTGACACAAACAAGAATATAAAATATCAGAGGGGCTTTGTACTAGGCATTTGTACTAGGGGAGGGAGGTAGCCTGTGAAGTTGCCCATACAGGACTGTGGCCTTATTATTGTACATTGTGGTTTTATTCATGTATGAAAAAGTGATTGCATGAGATTTGAATCAAGCATAAAACTGGAGTAAAAGCCATGTTAATTGTAAACAATATGTTTGCTTTATTCTAGAGATACTGTACCTGTTTGTAAAAGCAATTGTAAGCCTTAGTATTAAATGTCTAAAAATAGAGATGGGTCACTAAATCTACTAGTCTAAGTTCTACCTAAGCAATAAGAAATGATGTAGCTTACGAGGCAAGAGAGTTCTTGAGCCCCTGGTCCTTATGGGTAAAGAACTTTGATTTTGTTCTGTTCTCATTGATATAATTATATCAATACCAAAGTCCACAAGAAGGAGTCAATATTATCACTTAGAGTAGACAAGCAAACATTTTCACTGAGGAAATATAAATTTGGTACTTGAACCACAAAGCTAATTGACAAGGCTGCTACTCTATTTTAGCTAATATTTCAGTGTTTGATGGAAAGAAATTGAATTAAAAGGCATTGTAAAATGTCATGACATCATTAGAAAAACACTTTTTTTTTTCTCTTCCACTTTGTGTCAGAGAGATTCCTTAATCCAGGGGTAAATCAGTAAAATCTTTCTGTGAAGAGCTGGGTAGTAAATATTTTAGACTTGGCAGGACATAATGTCTCTGTGATGCAACTCTGCCACTGTAAACAAAGATAGCTATCCATAGACCAAAATGTAGTGAATGAACATAGTATGTTTCAATAAAGCTTTATTTACAAAAACAGGTGGTGGGTAGGCTTTGCCCTGTGGTAGGTTTTGAAATGAAATGAAATGAAAAGTTTTAAGTAACCTAAAAATTTTGGAATAGTGTATATGTTGGCCACCTTCTGCTGTAGATAAACCCCTGGTATAAATAAGAATGAAGTGGCGTTCAGCTCTAGTTTAGAAATAAGTTATAAACTTCTGGAAAGTTTGGATGGATTTAAACACTAGAGGGCACAAAAGGATATTTTAAGTCAAGGACCTTTTGTAAACAGAACTCTACAATTATGAAAAACTGCCTCAAGTCAAGTGCTGTGACCTCAATGTGCATAATTTGTCAGAAATGTCGGCCTGCAGCTCCAGTGACCTCACCAGCCACAAGAACTTGAAGTGGTTGACCAACTCTGTGTTGCTGTAATAACAGCCATATGTCCTTTTTTTTTTTTTTTTGCTAGCTTGCTTTTGGACTTTTCATAAAATGTGGCCAAAATTAAGGATTTATATGGCAGAATATTTTCCATTTTATAAGAGAAGAATCATGTTTTGATTGCCCTATGTTCTAATTTTCATGTGGTGAGAGTCCTCTTTGTAATAAATAAGTTATATTCAATTATATTGTGGTTTACAAATCCTTAGAAAAAGTCACAATGTGATTTTTGAACTCAGTTGAGGGTATTATTTCATAAAGATGATTGGATATCATCAGGAGGCTCAAGCTTCAAGAATACTACATTTCTTTAACCTAGTAATTCTACTTGTAGGTATTTGGCCTAGGAAAGTAATCTGATGTTTAAAGATATTCACCGTGAAATTATAATATTGAAAACCTTTATATAATCTAACTCTGCCACATAAACTAATGTTTAAATAAATTTTGATATTAGAAAATAGAATCTTATCAACCATTAAAAATAGCTTCAAGTACCTTTAAGGATATGGGAAGTTGCTTATAGTATAACATTAAAAGCCAAAGCAGAATCCAAAATCATGTACGCTAAAATATTAATTGAATATTAAAATTAGTGCATATGTATGTATTATATGTGCACATACATATAAAGATAAGGGAAAATGAGCTACATGACTTAACAATCATTACCTCTGGCTATAGTTGATCTTGCTTTTCTTCTTTTATTTTTCTGCATTTTCCAACTTTTCATTATTTTTCAGCTTTTCTATTCATCATTTATTTAGTCATAAAAAATAAATGTTGTTCAAACTGAAAACTATTTCAGCATCCTCACAGCTCTTTTTTGGGGAATGATTTTTAGGTCAATGCTGGTAAAAGTCAGCAGGTTATAAGAAGAGTCTGTTATTTTATGCATCAGAAAATCCATTTAAATGAATTATTGATTGTTAGGCAGACACTTCAGCAGAGTCACTCTTTTAGGCCTGTGAGGACAGATTTCTGTGTTATGGTTGAGTTGCCAGTGCACTTGGCAATAAGGGGGAAGGAAGACCAGCAAAGGAAGAAGAGCCTTCTAGAGAGGCCTGGGGTGCTAAGTTTTAGCAAAGAACTCCCCTGTTAGCTCTGTAGACTGTGGTAAAGCAGGACATTTACAAGAGGCTCGCGTGCACACATACACACACACACACACCCTCCTCTAATCCTTCCTCCCTTCACAGTCTGCCACACACACACACGCACACACACACACACACCCTCCTCTTATCCTTCCTCCCTTCACAGTCTGCCACACACACACACACACACACACACACACACACACACACACCCTCCTCTAATCCTTCCTCCCTTCACAGTCTGCCACACACACACACACACGCACACACACACACACACCCTCCTCTTATCCTTCCTCCCTTCACAGTCTGCCACACACACACACACACACACACACACACACACACCCCCCCTCCTCTAATCCTTCCTCCCTTCATAGTCTGCCACACACACACACACGCACACACACACACACACCCTCCTCTTATCCTTCCTCCCTTCACAGTCTGCCACACACACACACACCCTCCTCTAATCCTTCCTCCCTTCACAGTCTGCCACACACACACACACACACACCCTCCTCTTATCCTTCCTCCCTTCACAGTCTGCCACACACACACGCACACACACACACACCCTCCTCTAATCCTTCCTCCCTTCACAATCTGCCACACACACACACACACACACCCTCCTCTAATCCTTCCTCCCTTCACAGTCTGCCACACACACACACACACACACACACCCCCTCCTCTTATCCTTCCTCCCTTCACAGTCTGCCACACACACACACACACACACACACACACACCCTCCTCTAATCCTTCCTCCCTTCACAGTCTGCCACACACACACACACACGCACACACACACACACACACCCTCCTCTTATCCTTCCTCCCTTCACAATCTGCCACACACACACAGACACACACACACACCCTCCTCTAATCCTTCCTTCCTTCACAGTCTGCCACACACACACACACACACACACACACACACACCCACCCCCCTCTAATCCTTCCTCCCTTCACAGTCTGCCACACACACACACACACGCACACACACACACACCCTCCTCTTATCCTTCCTCCCTTCACAATCTGCCACACACACACAGACACACACACACACCCTCCTCTAATCCTTCCTTCCTTCACAGTCTGCCACACACACATACACACACACACACACGCACACACACACACCCTCCTCTTATACTTCCTCCCTTCACAGTCTGCCCCCCCACACACACACACACCCTCCTCTAATCCTTCCTCCCGTCACAGTCTGACACACACACACACACACACACACACACACACACACACACACACCCTCCTCTAATCCTTCCTCCCTTCACAGTCTGCCTGGTGCCCCAGCCTTTGCCTGCTCATGAATCTCACAGTGCCTATGGAGAGGGGCTAAAGATAGAAACAGGAGAAAGAAAGATGTTAAATTGGGCTTTGCCCTGCGCACACAGTTCCTGAGAAATGGCTTTGCATAGACTATCAAAGGAAATTTCATAAATAATATTGGCAAAAACACCACAATCTTGTGTCACAAAGCACAAATTTGGCACTATTGTCAGGTGACCTTTTCTTCAAGACATTTTTAATTGCATAATTTTTTTTACTAAAAATATATATTTTATCTTTTTTATTTTATAAAAGGATACCTTCGTTGTAGCATGGTGATGACAGTCAATAATTCTGTAAAAAAGAGGGTATCTGAAAGTGTGAACATAAGATGAGCACAGGTATAAAAGGTTGTGCTGTATGGAATAATTGTTTTCTTCATTCACTATGGATTCTGTGAGTTTTTTTGGAGCTTTTAATCCCTAGGAGATTGAGAGCCATGTTCACATGTTTACCTGGTGAATAATTTGATGAACTGAGTTAAAAGATGGAATTGAGATTATCTGACAGCATCACACAACCCTTAGGACTTAATTTTCTCTATAGACAATTTTCTCTTTATTTTTAACTTTTGAACTAAATTGACTTTTAACATAAACTGATAGAATCAATCATTTGGAATTTTTCACAAACATGTATCAGACACTGACATTTACTAGTTTATCTTCTCAGATGATACTGGTTTATATATACCTATATATACATAAACATATACATATACATGTATATACGCTGATACATACACACACACACACACACATATATATATATAAATAATCAGTATGCATTTATGTGTACTCAGTCATGTCCAACTCTTTGCAACCCCATGACTGTAGCCGTCAGGCTCCTCTGTCCAGGGAATTTTCCAGGCAAGAATACTGGAGTGGGTTGTCATTTCCTCCTCCAGGGGATCTTCCCAACCCAGGGATTGAATCCACATCTCCTATGTCTCCTGTACTGACAGGCAGATTCTTTACCACTGAGCCACCTGAGAAGCCCGTATATCAGTATATAAAAATATATATCACACATATCAAGGTCAAATAAAGTTGTGAACATTTAAGCACCAGCTGTTGTCCATGGGTAGGTGAGGAAATAGATGACTTGGTTTACATAAACTAATTACCAAAGGAAATAGAGAAGCCTTTAATCCTATCTTGAACAAAACAGAATTAAATATTCATTACAAGAAGGCATAGCAAAATTTAAAACAAAATAATGAAATTTCCCTGGGGTTTGACTTCTAAGAGGTTTGAGGGATTCATTGAACATGCATTTATTTAGTTCCTACTGTGCTGGGCAATCCCTGGATTACGTGGCCCCAGGAAGTTCATGGCCAAGTAGAACACAGAGCACATAGCACTCTTTTTCTTGACAACACAGTTTCAGAAAAAGGAAGATTACAATATACATTAGGTCCTAGAAAAGAAGCAAAGTAAAAATGAAGAATACTTCAGTCATTACAGACGCCTTCAACATTATTTATTGCCTTTTACTCATATGCTTAGCTCACCAACTAACCCATAGCATATTTCTGTCCAACCTTACCTTTTTTCACTACCTTATTTATGAGTTCTCAGGTAACATGAAGGAGAATGAATCTGAGTTTTTCACACCTTTAGCAGGTTCACTTTCCATTCTAGAGAAACCACAGGGACACTTTTTCACAGCCGAAGTATGTTAGTTAACATTCACAGTATGGACACACAGGTTCCTAATTGGGCATGAAAACCACACAGTAATACAGTTGTCTAAAAACTGTGTTCAAAAGATGAATGAGTTCTAGAGACCTGCTGTATAATATAATGCCTGTAGTTAACAATGCTATATTGTGCTCTTAAAACTTTGCACAAATCCAGGAACCAAAGAGGCACAAGGGAACTTTTGGAGGTGATGGATACATTTATCACCTTATTTAGGTGGATGTTTTCATGGGTGTATGTATGTGTCCAAACTCATCAAATTGTATCCTTTATATATGTACAACGTTTTGTATATCAACTAACTTGAATGAAGCTGGATTTTTAAAAAAACAAACTATATTCATTATATGTGCCAACATCTCTGATATTGAGATAAATGAGGATTTGAGGTGGAAAAGTTCATGACATTCATCTCCTGGCTGCAATCTTCCCTGCTCAAACCCTTGTGGAATAGTCAACATCAGTTGCACTAAAATTCTGCTTTCATTATTTCACTGCCTTGTTCAGAAACTTTTGATGATTCTTTGCTTTTAAATGGAGCAAAGATGCTGCTCCTAACAAAACATTCAAAGTTTTGCACAATCCAGTATAAATCTTTTCTTCCTACCTTTTCCTAATGACCACTCTTCATAATAATCTCCCCTCCAAATTCTAGTGATTTACCATGCATGGGGTACAGCTTGTCATCTTGTGCATTGGATGTATTATGCTTCTGAAGAGTAGTGACTGCTTGTATAAATTTGTCATAGGACAATGCCAGTGACAGATACTTATTGATTAATAACTATCAATATTTATCTCAAATGGCTGTCAGATCAGTGAATTCATCCACTTAGCAAATATATATGGAACCCCTACCACTAACAAACCCTATTCTAGTTGTTGGTATCAGCAGTAAACCAAGCTGAGTCTCTATTCTAACGAAATTTCATTTTTGTGTTTGGCGAAGGATAGACATTGTGAAATACATTACAAAATATACAGTATGTCATGGTGATCAGTTCTGTAAAGAAAAACAACACCGAGTAAAGAAACAAGAGTGACGCAGTGATAATTCAGATTGAATAGTCAGAATGGGTAGCCATCTCTGTTATAAACTGACATTTGGATCTGAAGAAAATGAAAGGATCGTGCTGGTGTCTGAAGCAAGAGCATTTTTGGAAGAAGAAACAACAAAATGAAAGGTCCAGAGTTCGGAGTGGGCACGTTGTGTTCAAGGAATACGGTGGTTCCTGGGTGAAGCCACTTGGGTGGAGCCCAGTAAGCCAGGAGGAGGAGGAGAAGGAAAAGAGATTAGGGCGATCAGAAAGGACTTTTGTAAGCCATGATGAAGAGTTTGGATTTTATCCCAAGTGAAGTGGGAAACAGAAGAGGGTTTTGAGCAGAGAAATGACGTACATTTGCAAAGAATCACTCTGAGTGTTCTGAAAATAGGCTTGGAAGGAGGACGGAAGCAGGAAAAAATGGTCAAGAAGCCACTTCAGTAGTCTGGGCAGGAGACAATGGTGACCTGGACCAGGGTGGTGGCCGTGGACCTGGTGCCAAGTGACCAGATGATTCTGGCTCCAGTTTGAAAACAGAGCCGACAGTATGTGATGACAGATTTTCACATGGGGAAAGAAATAAAAAAGAAATGTGTCGAAGATGATTCAAGGGTTTGGGCCTGAGAAAATTAAAAAACAAAAACAAAAAAAAATTGTCTTTTCATTTGCCGAGTTGAGGAAAGACAAGGAAAACACAGATATAGTGGTACGGTGCTGGAATGGGAACCTAAAATTCATTGTGGGCACCGAGAGACATATTTGTGGGCAGAGGCTTCAGGCCCTGCCCCCTCCCCCCAGGACCCACCTCAGAGGCCACCTGCATCCGTGGCAGGCAGAGCCTGTGCGCTCCATCAGTTTCTCACCTGGGCAGCTGGGAACTTTCTCTGTTCAAAGGAGCTTGCTAGACTGTGTGTGCTGCCCAGAGGGCTTGTGACTAAACACTCCCAGGTCTATCCTCAGACATTTAAAGAACAGAGTATGCTTACACACCACACATTCCAAATGCTTCAGTGGGACGAGCCCGAGACGTGTGTATACGGTCACTCAAAGCAGTCCCCAAGAAGGTGGATTTCCATGTGCTCACCATGATCATCTGCTCACTGATGCATACATCATTGATTCTTGTCCCTCCCTGCTCCACTTTCCCAACCTCTAATTTCATACAGTTACCTCCCTGCTACCTCTCCAAATAAAGTATCCATGCCAAGATTTTGCTGCATCTCAGTTCAGCTGAGTTCAGTTGTTCAGTAGTGTCCGATTCTTTGCGACCCCGTGAACTGCAGCACGCCAGCCTGGGAGCAATTCCTAAGATTATTATACATCCAAATGTCAATGTCCAACAAGGGGGAAAACATGCTGTTTTGAAAACAGGGAAAATGTCAGGGGTGGAGATATAGCTGAGAGGTGTCGGTCTTTGACAAGCCCGTGTGAAGTCACGAGATCTAAGTATGAGTTGGTTCATACATATATTTGTTCCTTCCTTCTCTACCTCATGTCCTTTTTTCCATGTGAACATGGTGGTGTTCATCAATGAACAGTCTGAGATTTAAACAGAGGCCACAACAAAATTTCTAAACAGTAGTAGCCCAAAGAGTGATGACAATTGGACTGGAAAGAAGGGGGTCTTGGGAACTTGTCTTGAATCTATATTTGCATAGGAAGGATGTTGTTCTTCCTTTCTATGTGATTTGGGGTGGTTTGGTAGCTCAGCTGGTATAGAATCCACCTGCAATTCAGGAGACCTGGGTTCGATCCCTCGCTGGGGAAGATCCCCTGGAGAAAGGAAGGGCTACCCACTCCAGTATTCTTGGGCTTCCTTAGTGGCTCAGCTGGTAAAGAATCCTCCTGCAATGTGGGAGACCTGGGTTCAATCCCTGGGTTGGGAAGATCCCTTGAAGAAGGGAACAGCTACCTACTCCAGTATTCTGACCTGGAGAATTCCATGGACTGTATTGTCCACGGGGTGGCAAAGAGTCGGACATGGCTGAGTGACTTTCACTTTCACTTTAGAGAAACTAGAGATTGTGGATGGTCATGCCAAGTCAGCCTTTGGTATTGTTGTTACTTTTTTTTTTTTTAACATTTTATTTTGTATTGCGGTAGAGTTGGTTAACAATGTTGTGATCGTTTCATAGGAACAGCGAAGGGACTCAGTCATATATATACACGTATCCATACTCTCACAAACCCCTCTCCGATCCAGGCTGCCACCTACCACTCTGCAGGCTCCATGTACAGTACCGTAGGTCCTTGTTGGTTATCCATTTAAACATCGCGGTGTGTTCGTGTCACTACTTTTTTATATATATTCTTTTTTTTAAAAAAATATACCTTTCCTTTAGGGTTTAATCACAGGATATTGAATATAGTTCCCTGTGGTATACATTAGGACCTCGTTGTTTATCCATTCTGAACGTAATAGTTTGCATCCACCAACCCCAACTCCCAGTCCATCCCTCTCCCTCCTCCTCTCCCCCTTGGCCACCATAAGTCTGTTCACTATGTCTGTGAATCTGTTTCTGTTTTGTGGATAGGTTCATTTGTGTCATATTTTAGATTCCGCATATGAGTGATATGGTATTTGTCTCTTTCTCACTTAATGTGATAGCCTGTAGCTGAATCCATGTTGCTACAAATGACATTATTTTGTTCTTTTTTTAATACCCTTTTATTAACACTAGTGTATGTTCAGCCATACTGTTTCACTTGCCTGGCTCAAAAACATGTTTTGTGTGAGTTTGAGGAAGAAAGTGAGTAGAGATAATTGAGAGCCTCATTAATTAGGTAGGATAGCCAATGACAGGCAAAACAGAAACTATACCTACTTCCAATCAGTTATTCAACTGAAGGTGAAAACAAATCATTGTCTCTCATTTTGAATGAGAATATATATCAGGTAAAACACAACTCTTCTTGCCATACACTGGATCACCTTCCAGAGTAATTTTAGTTTTTTTTGCAGGAAGCATCCAGAATTTAACATTTCCTGCTGTGCAGTTATCCAAATCATTGTAATAATGTAAATCAGTGGAATCATTTACATGAATAAGATTTTTATTCTAAGTAAAGAGCCAATTCAAGCATAGAAAAAATGTCCTTAATTCCCACATGCCTGAAAGGATAGTATTTTTTATCAGTCATTATCATATAAAGTTTCAGGTGACTAGTGTATTTTCAAATGGTCCTCAGAACCATACTAACATTTTATAATTAAGTGGTTCTCTATTTTTAAGATGAATGGACAGTATTTGATTTTAAACATGCCTCAATTTTCAATATTCAATTGCCTTTTGTCAGATGGAGAAACAGTATTCATTAGAGCAAGAGAAAAAGTTTATGAAGTAATGGGGACAAACACATATGCTGATTTTCTACCTTGGGAAAGTTATTTTTAAAACATTAAATGTCAAGAAACACAACCATGTGGAATATTTATGTACACATTTAATAGTAGAGAAGTAGGATACCAAGTCTGGGATACGACATATGCACTCTCTGTATAGAAAGACAGGGAGTCAGTTCCCAGATGAAGGCTAAGCAAATGCCTTGTAGGTCTAACTGAAGCTCTTGGCCGTTTGGATGAAGGCACAGTCCTGGTGGGCTTCCCTCGTGCCTCAGTGGTAAAGAATCCACCTGGCAATGCAGGAGATACGGGTTCGATCCCTCGGTCAGAAATATGCCCTGGAGAAGTATTCTTGCCTGGGAAATCCCATGGACAGAGGAGTGTGGCGGGCTACAGTCCAAAGGATCCTGAAAGAGTCAGACTTGACTTCCAGACTAAACAATACAATGCAAAAGAGTCCTGTAAACCTCTCTTCACAAGGGGGAGCTATGCATACATCTAGCTCTTTTCATAGAATATCTTGCATGCTGGCATGAGCTGGGTCCCTAAATCTACAAAGAGCTTGGTCTCTCTCTTTTCTCTTGTTTTCTGGCCAGGGCTCTTTTACCTCCAGGAGGCAGACTGCTCTGTCTTCTCTAGTTAAATGTCTGCAGATAGCATCATGCTGCTTCTAATTTGATTTTAAATCACATCATCGTAGATGTTAAATGGTGTGTGTGCTTTCTGGCTTCCCTATACTTCTCTCTCTGACCCTTTAACATCTCAGCAATGTGTAACCTATGAGACATGTTTAACATGAATTCAAAAGTTTATATTCATGACCTTTGGTTGAAATTTAATCAAGTTAAAAATCTAACACTCCTGGTGGGAAAAAAAGAAACTTGAGTATTCAAGGACTTTAGTAGCACATATTTAGTTTTATCTAATTATAAAAAGTAATCTCTATGCACTGTAGACAATTTGAACATTGCAGAAAAGAATGTTTAAAAAAGCCTATCGTCCTATTAACCAGAGATAACCTTGTCAATATTTTGGTGTATATTTCTATTAATTATATTAATTAACAAATGCTTTTCATGAGTAGCTAGATTCTATCTAGTATTAGTAGCTTATAATGCACTTTTTCATGTTACATAATTATTATTTCTTTTCTGAGATGGGAATAGTTAAGATCTAGTCTCTTAGAAAGTTTGATGTTTATCATATAATATTGTTTATAATCATTGTACTGTGCATCAGAACGCCAGGATTTATTTAGTTACTAGTTGCTAATTTGTGCCTTTAAGTAACATTTTCTCTGTTCCCCACCCCTCAGCCCCCGAAGCCCCCATTTTACTCTCTGTTTTCACGAGTTCAACTTTTTTGGATTCCACGTGTGCATGATATCATACAGTATTTGCCTTTCTCTGTCTGACTTATTTCACTTAACAGAATGTGCTCAGGGCAAACCTATGTTGTCACAAATGGCAGGATCACCATCTTTCTCATGACTGAATAATATTCCATTGTGTGTGTACATATTGTGTGTGTGTGTATACCTGCACAAACTTTATAACCCCCTTTTAACAAAATGTTGACACTAAGATCTTCTTGAAAATGCCACTGTATGCTTTTTTTTTGGCCATATTTGCCATTTTCACTCAACCTTGTGATAAGTTAGGACTAGAGTTGCAAATACATATCCTTAAATGTGCCTGAAGAGTCATTTCTCTGAATCTGAGATGCTCCATAGTCCTTGGAGCACCTGGGAGCCAAGGCTTCTCAGATGATGCTATAGCACTTCTTGATTGGATTCTTTTCAAGAATCCAACTCCAAACATGAACAGAGAGTGTTTAGTAATTATTTGTATGAGTTCTTTGATTTCATGGAGACTAAAGTTTCCTTTGTCACTTATATGATGTCGTTTGACCTTGACCTGCATCTCAAATTCCTGAGAAGGTAGCAAGCTTTTTCCACAGACACATCAGAAATAGTAGCTGAAAACAGATTCGTTGATATTAATTTTTTTTTCTTTTTTTTTACAAAGCAAAGCCTCTTTTTTGTCCACAACAAACTAGGCCTAAGATTGATGCATTGATATAATATTCATTTAAAAATATAAGGAAACAAAAAATAAAATCCAGAGAAAAACCAAAGTTACCATGTATTGAACAGCTCTTCTGATTCATAGATATTATAGGATATTTTGTACAATATCAGTAACTGTGTAATATTCCCAATCATCTGACAGAATTCACAGGTTACTAGGAATTAACCTGTATGAAACAATTCAGAAAACATATTACCTAGGACTGAAGGTGTATGAAACCTCATGTTGGCAGTTTTATCACTTAAATGGATATTTATTTTGATAATTCATAATCCTGTAGCAAGTCTTCAACCTTTACTTTGCAATCATTTGTTTACTTTTGTAGTAAGATACAGGAATTCAAATTTCTTATGATATAGTCATTGAATAGGAAAAACACATTGTCTTTCTCCCACAGAGTCCATCCTTTAAAACAGACTCAATATGAAAGCACAGAGACTTCAATGTTAAGTTCAACATCAGGTACAAAGCCATATGCAATTCTTCAGATGCATCTCATTATAACAGTACTGTTCTCATTGCTGAAGTCCAGTATGATAATCACCTTTAAAGAAACAGCTCTTAAATGTTCCTGTCAGAACCTAAGTGGTATCTACACAGATGTTTACTATAAAATTCTTTCAACTTTTCTGAATTTTTGAAATTTTTCATAGTATGATTTTGGAAAAAAATTTTTTTGATATGGCAAAAGACATATTCTGCAATTTTTCTGAAACAAGGTTTATATGTCTCCTCAAGTTTGTGTTTTAGAAATCTGTAATCAGCTCATTCTGGAATATTCCAGAGCTGATTGCTCTGTTTATGGCATTCTATTTTCTGTAAAAGAAAAATGCCAAGGAACAGTCAGTTTTAACGTTGGGAGCAATATTGATATATTTGATGGAGAAAACACTAACCACAAGAGGTTACAGAGATGTTTTTATGAGGTGAGATGTTTTCCCAGTCGCAAGCCTGTATAAAGAGGGACCATTTTTCCTTTATATCCTTAGCCGCTTAGCACTGAGTTACACCCACACGCTGCACTAAGTATGAAATAAGAAATTATTTATAAATGTCTCTCTCCTGCACCCCTCCCAGTTTGAGATAATATTAAGACTAGACTGTCACAGGAGCAATATTTCCCCTGGACTGGGTGCTGTGAAAGGTGTTTCACCAAAATTACATTATTAGATTTGTTTTTAGTGTTGATCATCTGGAAACTCACTTTCTCCTTAATTATAGACATTTTTCATAAGTAAGAGCTCATGTCATTATTTATCTCTGTAAATATTTTATATCTGTTCTCTTCCTACTACCCTGATACTTTTTCAAAATGTAAGCCCAGTCCAGTTTCTTCTAAGCCTTGAGGATCAGTCTTCTGTTTGTTCATGCTCTGTTTGGGCATAATTGTGTTCACCATCCATCTCCAGTGTGCATCTCGCATGGCACCTGGCACATAGTAGATGCTTAATATATATTTATGAGTGGATGGAAGAGCAGAAAGAGAAAGGGGAAGAAGGTAGAGAAGGAAGAACCTGCTATATTTGCCATGTGCATGGCCCGAAGGTGCACATGTCTGTAATGAATGTCTTAGGTGGTTTTGAGAGATAGCTAGAAAATGGTGCCTTAAATTGTATGCATCCAGTTATAAAACAAATAACAAAAATATACTGTTTTCTTTCACCGTTACTCAAACACCCAGATTTCAATTTTAGCTCCTAATGAATTGCTAGCATTGGTTGGATGGACTGAAAAGTGTTTACATTTCTTTTCTATTTAAACTATACAGAGAGAAAATACAGAGAAATCCACAGTGCTGCAGTGACATTATATTAATAGTATCACTTCTCAAGTCTTAACTAAGCCCTACCAGTTCTCCTCTCTCTCCACCTCTCTGTCTAGTTATCACAGTTGGGTACGCTCAGTGCCCACCTACCGCCTCAGTCCCACCTGAGATCTACAGACCAATCTTGTTCCTCAAAGTAGGAATTTAAAAAGCTTGGGTAAGCCTGCTGCAGTGAAGACAAGATTTGAGATGGGAAACATGAACTTAGACTCACATCTCCATCTATATTATTTTCTGTGATATCTGCCAAGTTACTTAACCTCGCTGAACCTCAGACTGCTCATCTATGAAATAGTGACAGGGATGTCTACCAGGGAGTTGGCTAAGACCAACTCAGATTATTCAACTATTATACCTGTTATCTCTTCCTTCTGTGATAATCCAAAACTTCCTCCATGACTTAACTCTGTGGTGCAAGGGACCTGCCCTCATTCATCCCTTAGCTCACTTATCGTCCAGGCATATACTGATTAACAATCTGAGTTTTACAATTGGAGAGGCCTCAGTTTTAATCTCATATCTACCACTCATTGGCTGTGTGAACACAGGGACAAATGACTAACGTTTTAAGTCTCCATTTCCCTAGCTGGAAAACAGAATAAATATAAGAATAAAAGTATCAGTATATTATTATAAGGATAATATAGCTTAGGTTAAGACCTTGAAAGTAAAAGGTTTAGTTGCTTAGTTGTGTCTAACTCTTTATGACCACATGGACTATGGCCGACCAAGTTCCTCTGTTCCTGGAATTTTCCAGGCAAGAATACTGGAGTGGGTTGTCATTTCCACCAGGGAAGCCCATGTTAAGCCCTTCCTTACCACACCATGAGTGGTTATTATTGTCACAGCAGGGCTTCCCTGGTGGCTCAGTCGGTAAAGAATCCACCTGCCTTGCAGGAGACCCGGGTTTGATCCCTGGATCGGGAAGATCCCATGGAGAAGGAAATGGCTACCCACTCCAGTATTATTGCCTGGGAAATCTCATGGAAATAGGAGCCTGGTGGGCTACAGTCCATGGGATCACAAGAGTTAGACACAACTTAGTGACTAAAAACCACCACCATTGTCATAGTAAAATAAAGAATTAAAAAAGAACCCCAGCCTTGTGATGACATTTGCTTCACAGAATCAGTCAATACTTAGAGAGTGTCAGGGTGAAGAAGGGGTTCTGGGGATGGTATATCAGCAGTAAGTGCCCAGAAATGGGAGAGTTGATGAGTATTGGCTCCAATAAATGGACATCCAGATTTAGCGAGATATTGAACAGTGTCATGGAAAAAAGTCCCAGTGCCAAAGTTGAAATCATGAGGTTGTTGTTATTTAGAGATCCATGGTATTTGGGGTCTTTTTTCTTTCTCCTAAGGGAGCAGTTTTGTTCCTCAGCCTGGTAATTCCATCACTGTTTTTCTTGTCTGTTAACATAGTTCTAAAAAACTGAGGCCATTTCTGCCCTTATTTGGTGTGTGGTCAACAAGGAGAGCAGCATGAGTTGGAATCAGTACTGCAAATGCTTTTCCAATTAAACAACCTGTCTTCAGGACCCCATAAGTTTTCAAAAAATAAATGGCACTGTTTCTATATTTAGGTGAAGGCCAGAATTTTGAACAATTGAGAAAAATTTCATCAGCTAACTTTGGTAGAATCCTTTGCTACTTTTTTTTTCTTTTAGTGTTTTTAAATAGAACCAATAGAAGATTTTCAATTTGCAAATAAAATATTAAAATTTTGCTATAGGATTAATCTTCAAAACATGCCAGATATTCTGTCCTTACACACATGGTAAAAATTTCAAATAGCGGGGGAGAAAAGGCCATCAAAACTGAAGATTGATACCTTCTGTAACTGGTTAAATGATACACCAACTTACCGTGCCCATATAGTGACCATTTTAGAGGACAGTTCTTAAAACTGTGGTTTCTTTTTTTTTTTTTTGTAAGTGTTTCTAACAGTATGAAAAATAGTTTTCTTGTTCTCTAAAACGTTTACTGACATTAGTAGCAATTCCTAAAATTTGGGGCGGCATTTTCCAAAAGCTTTTCTGTAAATTATTCCATTCATTCATCCTAAAAAGTTTTTTCAGTGATTCTCATTTGGATAAGACACTGAATTCACAAGATCAGGCAACAGTGCTCAGGGTCATATGGCAAGTAGCAAAACTGTGGCTCTAATTCCACCTACTACGGCTGCCCTGAATACTTGCCCAATGGTGTTTCATCAAAAAAAAAAAAAAAAAATTCTGGGAACAGGCTTGTATTCATTTGGTCATAACAGTAACAGTGTTTTTTTTCTGATTTGGTTGTTTTATTTTTTAAAAATTCATTTTTATTGAAGTATAGTTGATTTAGAGCGTTGTGTTAGTGTCTGCTGCGTAGCAAAGTGAATCAGTCCATACATATATCCCCTCTTTTTTATATTCTTTTCTCACATAGATTTTTACAGAGTACTGAGTAAAATTCCCCGTGCTGCACTGTAGTTCCTTCATTAGCCCATTTTATATACAGTAGTGTTTATACTTCAGTCTCTTATCTCTCAGTTTATCTCTCCCTCCCTTTCCCCCTTGGGAATCATCACTTTGTTTTCTACATCTGTGACTCTATTTCTGTTTTGTAAGTGAGTTCATTTGTATCCTTTTTTTTAGGTCGAATATTCATTTTATTTTATTTTTATTGATTGCTACAAGTGTGGCTTTGTCAGATGGTACATCTAAGGAAAGAGAAAATAGAAAAATCCCACCTAAATTACCCATGGCAAATTTTTTTTTTTGCTCCTATTTAGGAACATAAAAGAATATAATATAGGTGATGCATCTTATTTTCAAGAAGTCCTGAGATGATTGATTTACTTATTCATTAAAGTGAATTATTGTGACTTGTTTATTTTTCCATACACTAGGGATGCAGTAGGAAAGCAGAGTTTATGTCTTCATGATGTTTGGGTCAGTCAGGGAAGCCAGTCACTATATGCTGATAGTGACAAAAAGGAAGTGCGGGAAGTGCTATGGAGACATCCCTTAGTCTGGGAAAGCAGGCAAGTCTTCCTGGAGGAAGTGACTTTCAAGACTGAAGTTCTGTATCCACCCTTGCACTCACCTGTCAATAACTAAGCAGGGCTTTTTTTTTTCAGTCTGCAATCAGGAGTACAATACTGAAAAGAGAAATTTTCTGACTTTTAGAATTGTCATATACAGAAATTTAGACAAACACTTACTGACCCAGAAGATTTTGCACACATTTAAAAACATAATGCTTAGTTCTTTATTTCAAGTGATTAGCCTATGTTAATTTCAAATTTTTGAAGCATTTGACTTTAGAAATATTTCCTGTTAACTACTTAAAAAAAAAAACAAAAAACTCCTAGGACTTTGTTAGTTACTTACTAGGCACTTAAGAAATATAAAACGTCTTTCCCTTCCCTCTTATTTCTTCCTCCCTATTTTTACCTCTCACCCCGCATTTACCCAAGTGTTTAGAAAGAACTCAGAGCCTTATTAGATAGAAAGGGCTTGACCTAATTATCTTCCAAATTGATAGAACATTCCTAAAATATGTAGATAGAAAACTTGAATGTTTAACAAAGTATTTTGATTCAAAATTTAGTCTTATCTTTATTTTATATTTAATCATGCATCTTGCCATTTATTTTATTCTATCCCGTAATAATTTTAGCTATTTTCAAATGGCAAGTTCTAGAGAGAGTCTGGAGAAAAAGCAAACTCTCCTATACTGTTGGTGGGCATGTAAGTTGTTGTAGCCACTATGGAAAACAATTTGGAGGTGCCTCAAAAAACTAAAAATAGAATCACCATATGCTCCAGTAATCCCGCTCCTGGGCATATATCCAGACAAAGCTATAATTCAAAAAGATACATGCACCCCTATATTCATAGCAGCACTATTCACGATAGCTAAGACGTAGAAACAACCTAAATGTCCATTGACAGATGAAAGGACAAAGAAGATGAGATGCATATATACGATGGACTACTACTCAGCCATAAGAAAGGATGAAATAATGCAGTTTGCAGCACCATGGATGGACCTAGAGATTATCATACTGAGTGGAGTAAGTCAGACAGACAAAGAAAAATATCATATATCACTCATATGTGGAATCTAAAATATGACACAAATGAACCTATCTACAAAACAGAAACAAACACAAGCTTAGAGAACAGGCTGGTGATTGCCAAGGGGGAGGGGAAGGATGGGGAGAGCATGAATTGAGAGTTTGAGCTCAGCGGAAGAAAACTATTACATAGAGAATGGATGAACAACAAGGGCCTACTGCATAGCACAGGAAACTATATTCAGTATCCTGTGATAAATCATAATGGAAAAAAGTATTTAAAAAGGATGTATGCATATATATAACTGAAACTAGCAAAACATTGTAAATCAACTATACATATTTTTTAAAGCTTTAAAAACTTCTATAACAAAATTAATTAATAATAATAATAATTTTAGCTATTTAATTGCACTTTATTTCCACTTGTGTCCTGGAACATATATGAATAAAGGGTACGTCTGAAGCTGCTCAAAATGTAGAATATGCTTTCTTAATGCTCTTAAGACTATGGGTTACCCTTGATTCTGTTAGCACTCCACTGTATTATAGCTCATAAAAAAAGTTTCAGAACAGTTTCCTTTCTTTCAGAACATGGAATGATTGACCTCTGAATCAAGTAGACTCATATAAGATTTAGAATGACTATTTGAAAGCAATTCAAAGAAAATGTTAGTATAATTTTTCAGCATTTTCACTCGGAATAATAATTGATAGTTGATCATGATAGTATATTAATGTAATAAGAAGCCTTGTTTGAACCAGAATTACTTATACTGAATGAATAGCTTTTCAGAAGTGTGTTAAGTCCAGTTGTTAAATTTCCTTTCCTGCATAGTCTTTTGCAACAGATCACCCTGAAAATAAACTTGTTATAATGAAACTGTTATCAGAGATAAATGATAACATGAAAATGAAGCTGTTTGCTTCCACATTGAACTCTGCTGCCTTTGAGTCTGCAACCAGCAACTGTTTCAAAATACAGCATTATCTTGAACCCATATCTCTGTCTGCTCTGGTTTCCTGAGGCAGTGTATTTCAACATCATACAACCCCACTAATGTAACTCTCAGTGTCTCTGAAGTTTAAGCTTAAACCTTCCCCTTCCACCTCTCTAGTAGTAACTTGATGTGTAAATAAGTGCTATGTGATTATATTTAAATTCTCCTACTTCTAAATTTAGGATTTTCAAAATTGATTCATAGTAACTATCTCCTATGGGCTTCCCTGGTGACTCAGCAGTGAAGAATCAGCCTGCAAATGGAGGAGATGCAAGTTCAATCCCTGGGTCAGGAAGATCCCTTAGAGGAGGAAACGGCAACCCATTCCAGTATACTTACCTGGGAAATCCCATGGACAAAGGAGTTTAGCAGGCTCACAAAAAAAGTGGGACACGACTGAGTGACAAAGAAGCAACAACAAGCTATCTCCTATAAAGGAAATTCTGAATTTGTATCAAACATCAAGCCTTAAACTTGCCATTTTAACATCTGGAATCTTGGAACCAAAATTGCAGAAATGTTCAAGAGGCAAAGATTCCTTATTTAGAGCTCTGCAGAACATAAGATCTACATTACTGGCAGGAGATGGGCATTTTCTTGAGATTTTAAGGAGGTTAAGAATGAAGGGAATAACAACTGGGTGAAAGCAAAGTTTAGATTAGAGAATCTGGTTTTCCCTGGGATGTGAGTTTAATTTCCAACTTGCAAAAGAAGAGTTTGTCTTAGAGATGAAACATTTCTCCTTGACATTCAGTCATGCTTTTCCTGGAACTTCTGGAAAATAAATGCTTGCTAATAGGACAGAAATGAAAATATTCAAAAGATTTCTATTTCATTTCTTTCTCTACCATTTAGTACATGAGAAGGGAAAGTTATAAACAGCTGTGAGTGAGTCAAGTCACTCAGTCGTGTCTGGCTCTGCGACCCTTACCAGGCTCCTCCGTTCATGGGATTCTCCAGGCAAGAATACTGGAGTGGGTTGCCATTTCCTTCTCCAGGGAAAACAGCTGCTTGAAAGATAAATGACAGCAAAGATTCATCCTAGCAAATATCTTATTTAACCTTTATATTGTTTCCGATTGCCTAAATTCTCATGTTTGTGAAGTTTTGTGAAGTACTAGGTAGTCCTGGAAAATGATATTAATGGTTATACTTAAAGCATTAAAATCAAACTTAACTTTGCTCATTTTTTGTTTTAACGTTGCTCATTATTAATCTCAGAAGTAACCGGTGTATTTCTGTGACCTTGCTGAGACCTGGTCACCTAACAGAGATTATGCCTAGCTATACCAGAGAAATTAGATTCTGGAGGTGTGAGTAATTATTTAAGGAGAAGAATAGCATTAACACTGGCAGATACTTCTTGCAACTTCATCTAATTTTGCATTAGGAAAAAAAGGATCCAAGTTTCCATTTTCCTGGTCATCATTTCACATTTATAGTTCTGTTGTTTTGATCATGTTTAACTTTTCCAGATGTCTGCTTTCAAGAAGCGGAGGGGGAAAAGAAATCTTTGGGTGATAAGGAAGAAGACAACTTTGCATGTCTTCAATATACATTTCTTTCAGAAAAACATAGACATTCTGTAATACCTCCATCGTGCATTATTATTATCCCCTTATATTTTATCAGGTAGATATCAATCAACAGAACATTCGTTTTAAAAGCAAATTAGAGTGGACAGAAATAAGTTTTAGTCAAAATACCTGCTTGTTGCTGGCTTTAGCCTGAATGGGAAGGTACGGTCCATCTTTCCATGACAAATGCATTTGGGATAACAATAAAAATGATATTTTTCTGCCCCCAGTGTTATGTTTATGGACTGCAGCCTTCATTGTTAAAAACCAGTAACACTTTTTGATCTACAAAATTTGAAGTGCCACTGAATAAAATGAGACCTTTGTATTGCATGAAAGGTGCAAAAGTAAATCTTTGCCAGTACCTTCCCCCCTGTTCTCTTGCTTGTTCTATGTCTACCCCATCTCTCCCTTCATGTTATTCCACCCCCCCCCCCGCCCCAGTTTTCAGCGACATCCACCCTCCTCACCCAGACTCCCAATTTTTTTTTTTCCACCGTCTGGCTTCAGTCTCGGATGAAGCCATTCCACTACAGACCAAGTTGTTCAGCTCTGTGTCAACTCTGCCAGAAATGTTTGCATTTCCCAAGAGCTTTCCTGACATGGAAATTTAATAGAATAATGGAGTAAAGTGCTAACAGTGGAATTTAACACACCGAGAAATGCAGACTGATGTAAGTATGGGCTTCTTCTCGGTCCTTTCAAAGACTACCATCAAGATGACCATCCATATTGCTCTTGTGAAATGAGGATCCAAATACAAAAGCAAAAAAGATGTAGTTTGTGAAGCATTCAAATCCTTCTAGTTGATTTCGGAGAGAATATGTTTGTTTTTGAACTCTTGGCTCCTCCAAGGTCACTGTTGTTCAGTCAGCTATCACTCACCCACTCTTTTAACCCATCCGTCAGATAACAAAGAGGTGAAACCATAAAAGCGAGTTCTGTTACTCATCCCCAAGGCTGATTTGAAACCTGTGTTCTCAGGAACCCCTGATGTGCTGGATGCCGTTGTGAAAATAAGTGTCGTGTTGACTGACTTGAGCTTTTACCAAAACTGCGAGAATACTTTGGACCCCGTGGGTACATGAGATAGATTGGGCTCTCAGGAGGTCTCAAAATTTGGCCAAAGTGGTGAAGCTCACCAAACACAACTGTTCAGTTTTGCCCAGTCCAGAGAGGGTTAAATCACTGCTGGGCATTCCAAACCTCTCTAATCTTATCCTGGAGAAGTGGAGTTCTGCCTTGGTTTACAGTTGAGGTCACCAGCAGGGCAGTGTTTAGACAGGGACTGATGGAATTACGCAGCATTGTTAACATTAAATAGCACCTGGTGGTAAGGACCCATGATGGCACTGGGTTCCTGTGACTCCGGGAGCACACTATCTTGACATAGATGCCTCACCGAGATGTGTTGGACTCGTAAAATGTGTGAAGGGCTCTGTGTGGCTTTTCATCATTTGTTTAATTTGAAAGAAGATTGTTTTAAGGGACTTATCATAGAGTTAAGAAATGTTTCTAGGGAACAGAAACTGAGCAAGAAAATTGATCTTTGTTACCGTCAAAGTCACGCGTTACAATTCACTCTCCAAGGTGACGCAGTATCTCCTTGAGGGGAAAGCTGCCAAAAGTGTTGAAAGTGATCTGCCTGTTTTCTTCTCAAGCTGATTTGCAGGGAGGCCCTGGTATTTAGAGACTTAAATCCTTGTGGAGAGTTTACTAATAACTGTTCATCCCTGTTTCTAAGAGAAGTTGAAATAAGAAACATCACACTTGGCAGCTAGTTGTGTGAAAATTAGTAAATCTATGTTGAATTTCCCAGTCATGTATTTACTTAAAAAAAAAAAACAAAAGCCTTGTTTCCTTTTTTCCCCTAAACTTCACACTTGATATAAAGGTTTACCCACTTCAGTCATGCCTTTCACTGTGTGTGTGTGTGTATATGTGTGTGTGTGTATATGTGTGTGTGTATGTGTGTGTGTGTGTGTGTGTATGTGTGTGTGTATATGTGTGTGTGTGTATGTGTGTGTGTTGTGCTTTCCAGGAGTGGCATGGGACTGTGCTGTTTAATCAGGGCTATATTTAAAAACAAATTTGCAAGGGAGCGTTTCTCACGTTATTAATGAGATAAAGTCAGAGTGAAGCAAGCTCTGTCGCAAAGGGCAAGTGTCATGAGGCAGGAAGTCCCGGCCATCTCTTCTCGCTGTGCTTCAGCCACCCGCCACCTCGCTGGCAGCCCAGAGCAGGCTCGGAGGAAATGCCCGCCCTTGGCCACAAGCGCCTACTGCTGCTCCAGGGTCCCCCCTCCCCCGGGGCTCTGCACCCACTCTGACCTGCCTCTGTCTCCAGCATCCCCGGCACCTGCTTCACACATGGCTTTTGTGTGGGACCCTCGGGGAGCCTCAGTGCCAGGACTGTCCACAAGAGTCAAGTCAAGATTACGATTGTCAAAGTCTTACAGGTATTGTTCTTTCCTTTTTGTGGCTGGGATGAATTTTTGTCATCAGCCTCCGTCGCCCTAGGCCCCCCGCAAAGAAGTCTCGTGCCCTGCATTGATCTGTTTAACCTCTGTTTCCTACATTGCCTTCAATTGGCAGGATAAATGGGCAGTATACAGAATAGGAACTATGAAGATGAGAACCTTAACAGAGCCGGGGGTATTTGGGAACCCCCAGAAGCAGAAGGAAATTGACTAACTCTAAAAGCTGATTTTGAGAGTTCAGTGGTAAACTTAGAAAAGCATTCCCGTGACTGGCATCTGGAAAACAAGTGTGTTAGCCCACTTAATGGGCATAACGTAGCCAGATTCTGTCGTACTAACTTTCGGTTAACCCTTGAAATATCAGGAATGGGTTCTTGTTTGGTTCAAGGAACGAACAAACAACAACAAAACACTTCTGTGTATGTATAAGTGTTTCAGGTCCTATTCACATGGAAAAGTAGAAATTATCTCTATGGTCTAGATAGTAGTTCAGAGTTTTAATTTTGCCAAGGGGAATTAGATACCATGAAATAGAAGGGAGTATGTTCTTAATCTGTTATGTCCAAAGATTTTTGTAGAAATATATAAAAAATCTTGACCTCAAGATTTAAATAAATTGTCAGTGACACTTTTGCTTTACATCCAAGTTAGGCTTATTTTAACCAAATAACTTGGAAAGAAAAAGAAGACATTGAGAAAAATCTTTGATTCACTTTTTGCTTCAGTATTCTAGATATTTACAAAGAAAAGATTGACCCTTCACATATTTTTTTGGTTCTGATTGCTTAGTCTGTAGCATTGCAAGCTATGTCACCAGTAGCAAATAGAGGTGAAATCGTAGGCAAAATTTCAAGAATTTCTTTAGACAAAATGTAACATATCTGGAAACCACCAGGCCTAAGAATTATGCATTAAATTGGGATTCAAATGTGTTCGGATTTACTTGCATAAACACATTCAAAGTTTAGATTAAAATAATCCACAAGAATTATTTACTTGTTTTAGACAGTATTAAAGATAGTGCCCTTGGAATTTTGTAGGGAACTATGAAATCAAAAAGACTCAAATTATAGTCTTCCCTAGTAACAAAGAATAAGCAAACTTTGACAAGGGATAAATAAAAGATGGAAGTTAAAGGTTTAAGTAGTACTTCCTTACTACTAGATGTACTACTAGTAGTACATCTACTTCTACTTCAGAACAGAATAAACATCATTTATTTTTATTAATTATGTTAATTTGTTACAGTTAAGAATGATTCAATGTTAGACATTATATGCCTACTATATGCTTAACATTCTACTGAATTCACTTCTCATGCTTATTATTCACACACCTCATGCTTCTTATGTGCTAAGTTGTATGCTTATTTAAGATTTGTAAGCATTACTGTGCATATTTCCAATAGATGGTGCCTTCTAGAAACTCCTTACCGTTGAAATCTGATAACAAGTTTCCAAATATCATGCATATCTAACTGCCAGGTAGGGTAAAAGCAATAGCATGTTTGTCTAAAGGATTTCAGACATCTTGAGAAATGCAGTTTAAGCTCTACTGTGTGATCTGCAGATATATTATGAAACTTGCCTTCTTGGCCTGCCAAAGATATTTTTGTTTTTATTGTTAATATGATCCTTTCCAAAATAGAACAAGCACTGGTATGTCTAAGAATGAGTTTTCTGTATATTTAAATGCCCTCAGTATGTAGTTCTAACCTTCTTTCATAACAAGTTTAAGAAGTGAGAATGACATCCTGAAAAGCCATTAAGGACCAGTCTGTTTTGAAGCTTGAGAGACTGTTGCTCATTCATTTGCTTTTAATTTTATTGTTAATTTACCAAATAATAATTAATTGTTTATATGTACTCTCTTCACTGTTCTGTGGGTCCTATTTTCTCTATCCATTTGGACTAAAAGTTCCTTGAGTTCAGAGGCTCCTTTCCTTGCAGGGGGAATAGCATTAATGCATATTTGATGAAACATCTTGCTACATACATTCTTTTAGTTGATATTACGCAACTGAGTTGGATTTCTACATGAAAAAATCAACTTGTGGTTATGATCAGGACCTATCACAGGCCAAGAGTCCAATGGAAAGTTAAGAAGCTAAGACAGCAGTTGGACACTCTAACCTCACATTTTCGGAGGTCTCTTAGTACTAAAAACAAGAGTATGCATTCAGTCACAGCAGTGTACTGACAACAGTGGGGAAAAAATGTTTATTGTATAGCTTTAAACTGTTATCAGACCACATCAACTCAAATTCATGAGTCACAGTATTTATGCATATGTACATACACACACATACACACATAGACATATACCCACACATTTAAATTCTAAATTTATCTTCTGAGTGATAGTTACATTACATTAGCATCCCTGGAGTCAAAATTATTGTTATTTGATGTAAACATTTAAAATACCCCACAGTTTTGCAGCTGAGCTTTTGTATTTCTTCATTTCTTTTTTAATATATGAGATCTTTAAAGCATGAAAGTAATTTAAGCTTATCTTGACCTTTGAGAGGCTTAAGATATAATTCTACTATTGAAGCAACTGGCATAATGAGACGTTAGCCAAGATTTCTTGGTTGAATTTCTCATTTACAAGTTTTTTTGTTGTTGTTGTTTAATAAACATAATTTTATATTCTGTAAAATTCTCACATGTGTCCAGTAGAGTGTTTTTTTTTTTCTTTGAAAGATTGAATGGATATTATGCACGACACTGGTAATACTCTAATGTTAAGCTGGAATATTTGTCTCTCGTATTGCTTTTGCTCTCCCGTGGCATTCAGACTAAAGGAAAGCCAGGTCTGTAAAGAGTCTAATTTTTTTTTAAGTAACCATAAATCATATGTATTTGATGAGTGTTGATCCCTGCGAAGTACAACCTTGGGCAGTTCTACAGTGTTTAAAATAGATTTGAAAGTTGTTTTTCAACAGTGATGAGTTCTTGCCTTTTGTGGATAAAATAATACGTTTAGAGAAAGCCAGACATAATTAACATATAACTTGTTAAGCTTAATTTGATTTGATGCAGAAAAAGAAACAGAAAAAGAGGATTACATTCTAAAGAGACTGGCTTTCCTCTGTGGCCCTAGAATGAGAGCCACACCTCTCATGTCTGCTTTAGAGGAGAGAGGGAAGGGAATGATGTGCTTCCGTTAGATTTGAGAAAGTAGTATCAGTGAGTGGACTCATGCTTAAATGTAGTTTAAATGTAGTACTTCAAAAACTGGGAAGAAAATTATCTTGGAAGCCAAGAAAGAACAAGGAGCTAGGACTTAGCAGGTTGGAGGACTCTGACAATTCCCCAAGGGAACTCTGGGACCTTTTGTTTTTTAAAAAAGGTTATTGTTTAAAATTATAGTAACATTCACAGAAACTTGAAATAGAAGGTTACTCTTCTAGAGATGGTCTTGTCTTCCAATCTGAACAAATCACAGAACTTTGTCTTTTCAAAAAGCAGTGTTAAAATGAACATTTTTTATGGGGTGACTATGGGTGGATGCTGTACCAATAGAAGAGACCACCATCAAACCTGCCTAGTAGTGCAGGGCAGAGGTGATTTTGCTAACCTCCCACAGACTAGAACAAAGTAAGTTCTAGTTTTCTTGCTCCTCACACTAATCAGTTCAGTTCAGTTGCTCAATCATGTCTGACTCTTTGCAACCCCATGAAGCGCAGCACGGCAGGCCTCCCTGTCCATCACCAACTCCCAGAGTTCACCCAAACCCATGTCCATTGAGTCGGTTATGCCATCCAGCCGTCTCATCCTCTGTCGTCCCCTTCTCCTCTTGCCTTCAATCTTTCCCAGCATCAAGGTCTTTTCAAATGAGTCAGCTCTTCGCATCAGGTGGCCAAAGTATTGGAGTTTCAGCTTCAACATCAGTCCTTCCAACGAACACCCAGGACTGATCTCCTTTAGGATGAACTGGTTGGATCTCCTTGCAGTCCAAGGGACTCTCAAGAGTCTTCTCCAACACCACAGTTCAAAAGCATCAATTCTTCAGTGCTCAGCTTTCCTTATAGTCCAACTCTCACATCCATACATGACCACTGGAAAAACCATAGCCTTGACTAGACGGACCTTTGTTGACAAAGTAATGTCTCTGCTTTTTAATATGCTGTCTAGGTTGTGAGATATACTATATCATTGACTGTTGGCTAAAACAAACAACACTAGATAACTTTAAATCACCCTCTCTGCCCATCTTGGAAAGTTATATTCAAATCTGCAACTTTGATCTGGAGGGTTTTTTTTGGTAGAAGATATTTGCAGGGACCGCTGGAGAATATGGTCTCTTAGCCACTCTTTGTTCCTACCAAAACTGAAGTGTAGCACATCAATGGCTGTCAAATTAAACCTCAGTTTGCCCACTAGAAGATGCTGGCTAGAGCCCAAGTCCTAAAGAAATGAGTCCTGCCAACAAATCAGTAAGCTGAGATGTAACTTTCTAAGTTTCATATTAGTACCTCCTATTCTGTGGCATTTAAAAAAAAAAAAATTAAAGCTTTTCAAATGTAACAGATGTTACTATCTGTTCTTTTTAGCATTCTGTTCTATACCTCATATTATTCCATTTTTAGGGTAAAACAGTTGACTTATTTCAAATCCTCAAAGATGATGCTGTGAAAGTGCTACACTCATATGCCAGCAAATTTGGAAAACTCAGCAGCAGCTACAGGACTGGAAAAGGTCAGTTTTCATTCCAATCCCAAAGAAAGGCAGAGAATGTTCAAACTACTGCACAATTGTACTCATCGCACACGCTAGCAAAGTAATGCTCAAAATTTTCCAAGTCAGGCTTCAACAATATGTGAACCATGAACTTCAGACATTCAAGCTGTATTTAAAAAGGCAGAGGAACCAGAGATCAGATTGCCAACATCCATTGGATCCTCGAAAAAGCAAGAGAGTTCCAGAAAAACATCTACTTCTGCTTTATTGACTATGCCAAAGCCTTTGATTGTGTGGATCACAACAAACTGTGGAAAATTCTGAAAGAAATGGGAATACCAGACCACCTGACCTGCCTCCTGAGAAATCTGTATGCAAGTCAGGAAGCAACAGTTAAAACTGGACATGAAACCACAGACAGGTTCCAAATCAGGAAAGGAGTATGTCAAGGCCATACATTGTCACTCTGCTTATTTAACTTATATGCAGAGTATATCATGTAAAATGCTGGGCTGGATGAAGCACAAGCTGGAATCAAGATTGCCAGGAGAAATATCAATAACCTCAGATATGCAGATGACAGCACCCTTATGACAGAAAGTGAAGAGGAACTAAAGAGCCTGCTGATTAAAGTGAAAGAGGAGAGTGAAAACATTGGCTTAAAACTCAACATTCAGAAAACCAATATCATGGCATCCGGTCCCATCACTTCATGGCAAATAGATGGGGGAATAGTGGAAACAGTGACAAACTTTATTTTTTGGGGATCCAAAGTCACTGCAGATGGTGACTGCAGCCATGAAATTAGAAGATGCTTGCTCCTTGGAAGAAAAGCTATGACATACCTAGACAGCATATTAAAAAGCAGAGACATTACTTTGCCAACAAATGTCTGTCTAGTGAAAGCTATGGTTTTTCCAGTGGTCATGTATGGATGTGAGAGTTGGACTACAAAGAAAGCTTAGCGCCGAATAATCGATGCTTTTGAACTGTGGTGTTGGAGAAGATTCTTGAGAGTCCCTTGGACTGCAAGGAGATCCAACCAGTCAATCCTAAAGGAGATCAGTCCTGAATATTCATTGGAAGGACTGATGCTGAAGCTGAAACTCCAGTACTTTGGTCACCTAATGTGAAGAGCTGACTCATTGGAAAAGATCCTGATGCTGAGAAAGATTGAAGGCAGGAGGAGAAGGGGACGACAGAGGATAAGATGGTTGGATGGCATCACTGACTCAATGGACATGAGTTTGAGCAAAGTCTGGGAGCTGGTGATAGGGAAGACTGGCATGCTGCAGTCCATGGGGTTGCAAAGTGTTGGACACGACTGAGTGACTGAACTGAACTGAAGAGGATGGGTATAATTGCCACCAAATAAGAGGAAAACTGGTGGTTTAGGGATCAGTGGCTATACAACCCACATGTGGTCAGAAGTCCAGAGTAATAATAATAAGATCTAAATTGTATTGAGGATTTAGTATGTGCCAGACAGTGTTTCCAGTACTCTCCGAATACATTATCTTATTTCATCCTACAAAACAACCCCGCAAGGAGGACTAGCATTGTATTTACCTTACAGATGATGAAACTAGGCAGAGAGAGTTTAGGACACATGCCCAAGTTTGCACCCTGTCCTAGAGGCTTGACTTCTAGTCACTTTCTCACCTCCCATTTCTTGATCAGATCTTCTCATTGCCACACAGAAGTTCCATAATAAGAGGTGACATTCTGATAGACTTCGGAAAAGGCAATGGCACCCCACTCCAGTACTCTTGCCTGGAAAATTCCCATGGATGGAGGAGCCTCGTAGGCTGCAGCCCATGGGGTTGCGAAGAGTCGGACACGACTGAGCAACTTAACTTTCACTTTTCACTTTCATGCATTGGAGAAGGAAATGGCAACCCACTTCAGTGTTCTTGCCTGGAGAATCCCAGGGACGGCAGAGCCTGGTGGGCTTAATTAGCCTCATTGACTGAACTCGGAACCTTCCTCTAAAGAATACCTTGTAATTTGGTATAGAACAGGGTTTAATGATTGACCAAAATATAAAGTTATCAAATAATATCTGAACAGTCTTCTAACCTAATTGAGGTTGGCTTTAAGTAGTATTAAGCAGAAGCATCACAATATATGTTTCTTATGAAAGAAAAAAGGAGACTAATCAGTGAATTTATGTGCTTCTGTCCTCTTCCTGGGTTTTGCTTCATTTGGTTCCATCTGGCTCATTTCATGTGGCCAAAAACATTGGTCCTGTGGTTACATTTTACTGCCAGAATGTTACTCGTTGGCCAGCTGTTCAGAGAAGCCAAAAGATTCTCTGAGCTACACAGGTCAACTTCATCTGCATCATGCCTATTTATTCCACTGGCATTGTCTTGAATATTGAATGGCATTCTTAATGATGTTCCAAATTGTGAGTAATATTCGCTTAATTGAACATGAGTGAAATGGTTTCCTTATAGGCAACATTACAGCCATTATGATAATAACAACATGTTTAACAACCATTGCACATTGTGAAAGGTGGGAGGGGGGGATGTTATCAGAGGGAGACTCTGGCTTTAGAGCCAAATAGACCACATTTGAATACCAGTTTTGCTGCTTTCATTTTTAATTATTTATTTATTTATTTATTGGCTATGCTTTGTCTTCGATGGTGCACAGACTTTTCTCTAGTTACGCTAGTTACTAGAGAGCAGGGGTTACTCTCTAGTTGCAGTGTGTGGGCTTTCTCATTGCAGTGGTTCCTCTTGTTGCAGAACAGGGACTCTAGGGCACGTGGGCTTCAACAGTTGTGGCACATGGGCTCGGTAGTTGCAACTCCCAAGCTGTAGAGCTCAGGCTCAATAGTTGTGGTTCCCAGACTTAGTGGCTTTGCAGCATGTGGGATCTTTCTGGACCAGAGTCAAACTGTGTCTCTTGCTTTGGCAAGTGGATCCTTTACTACTGAGCCATGAGGGAAGCCGCTCTGCTGCTTTCTTAACTGGGTAATTGCTTGACCTCCTGTAGCAGATTCCCTGTCTGTAAATGGAAAATACAAGTGTCTGCTTCAAAGAGCCGTTACATGGAATAGGTCCATGCCTACCTCCTCTTTAATAGCATTTTCTACATTTCCCTTACTGTTTCATCCATTCTTTGATGCTTCTTCTGTAAATTACTTCATTAACATTGGAGCTGCTCTTGGTTATAGAATAGCGCAAAACAGCTCACCTATAAACAATTTTGTTATAAGCAACCAGCACACAGAAAAACAGCCTCACCTTGATAAGACATGGTGGGGAGACACGTTGAGAGCTGGTTGGCTGTCCAGTCGCATTGTTGAGGTTGGAATGTCAACATCTTTACAGCTCTGAGACATTAGTCCAGCTATTTCTCCAGTTTGCCTTAGTTTCTTCATCTTTAAATGGGAGGGTTATGAGGATTGTATGTTAGTCAGAGATCATGCCTGGCATGTAGACAACAGTAAAATTAATCCATATGGATAAGTTAATCCATACCAGAATTTAAGCTCCATATGGCAGCAAGTTTTGTCTTTGTTCCACCTCTGTATTAACCAGTACCCAGAGGGTGTATGGCATATAATAAATGCTTGATGTATATGTATTGAATGAATGAGCCAATTAGCCAATGTTTTTAGACCCCTGACAAGAGTAGGGGCATTCTGCTTCCTTTCCCTGTATCATGGAATAGAGGGTCAAAGCTGAAGAGACCCTGGAGTTCATCTGCTCAAACCTATCACCCAACATTGAAAAGCTTGAAGGCCTTTGTAGCTGTTGAGTGGCTGAAGTCAATCTAATGCAAAAGGACAGACATTCCAAGAGCAACAAGTGTGCATACTACATTTCAAAAAGAAACCTTGAAATGAACTGGAAAAATAGAAGCTTTGTGCTGGGCTAAAGGAACACACTCTATAAGAACTAATGTGAACATGAATAAAGCACTCGAATGCAATCAGAATTCGGATAAAATATGAATACATTCATTCAGAAGCTGATTGTCCAATGCCGTTGATAAGCCTGGTCAGTGGCATGCTGGTAAATGTTAACAGCCAGCTCTCTGTGAAAACACCAGAAAAGTCTGTTTGTAGTATTTGCTGATTTCCAAGGCAAAAATTCTCCCACTAGCCCATTTCAAGCCATAGAGGTCACTAAGTATGGCATTGACAGGAGATGCCAAATTGTACATATAGGTGCAATAGACATGCGTGACATCAGGAATGTAGATAATAATAAAATGTAGTCTGATTATAAAGTGATGAGTTTTGAATATTTAATACCATTCTTTTCAACATAATTTTTAATTGTAAGTTTATATAATTTAATTTTTAATAGTCATTAGATAGAACAACCAACTTAGAAATATATCTGAAAATTTAACAGTTTGCTTTTGCCAACTAGTATGGATGGTTCTTTGGAGAAGGAAATGGCAACCCACTCAAGTATTCTTGCCTGGAAAATTCCATGGACAGAGGAACCTGATGGGCTACAAATCAATGGAGCTGCAAAGAGTCATACCCGACTGAGTGCCTGAGCACACATATGGATGCTTCCAGCACAGCCCTATGCCTGATGCTTTGTCAGCCATTTAAAAATACTCACCTTGTATTAGAGACATAATGACAAGGAAAGTGGGTGGATCTTTGCTCTCATAAAGCTTATTTTCTAGTGGAGGAAGGCAGAAAATAAGCAACAAAATAAAATAGGGGTTGGGATGGGAGATTCTGCCTGGGGAAACCATATATCCATGGGTGCACATGCAGTCCTAGGCAGACAAGGTGTAATTCAGATTGCACCAAGTGGATGAAACTATATGGGTGCTGACCTCATTACTGACTGTGTTTTTGATCAGATAAGACTCCAGTCTCTTGAGTGAGTTTGCCTTGGCTTCACCTTTATTGTAAAAAATATAAGGAAATATAAGGAGGAGATGGAAGAGAAGGGGCAGTTTATACAATCCAAGAATCTATACTAGACACACACACACACAAGGAATCCAAACATAACAATAAAGATAGTCATCAAATCACAAGAGAAGAGAACAAAAGAAGAAAGGAACAAAAAAACCCTACAAAAACAACCCGAAAACTATTAACAAAGTGCAATAAGAACATATATTCAGTAATCACTTTAAATGTAAATGCACTAAATGCCCAATCAATGTGGCTGAATGGGTACAGTGTATTTTGAATTACATTTTTTTCATCTAATCCTCAGAAGGTAGAAAATATTGAAGCAAAAATCAGAAAGTAAGTTAAAAATTGATAGCAGTAGTAGCACTGAAACACATGTATTACCTACCATATGTAAAATAGATAGCCAGTGGGAATTTGCTTTTGACAGGGAGCTTCAATCTGGTACTCTTTGACAACCAGGAGGGGTGGGATGGGATAGGTGGCGGGAGAGAGCTTCAGGAGGGAGAGCACATGTGTATGCCTATGGCTAATTCATGTTGATCTATGGCAGAAACCAACACAGTGTTATAAAGTAATTATCCTCCAACTAAAAATAACTGGACTTAAAAAAATACTACTTCTACTGCAGTAGTATGTCATATAGTAATACCTTTTTTTTTTTGATGTGTCTGTCCATGTCACATGTCCACATTCCTGCCTGAAACATGGATGTAATAAGCTAAGAGTAATTATGTGATGAATTTTTGATTTTCAAAGTTAATCATACAAATGTAAAATCTTGGATTAGAAGGAAAGCTAGCCAGACCAATCTTTTCTCTGGCACGTATATTTTTTGGATGGTGCCTGTAAATATTAGTCTTCTAATGCTTGTTGCTCGATCCCTTGTGGCAATTAACTTGTCCTTAATTGATTTGTAGATTATCCACTGAAAATTGTTATGAATAACACAATATAATGGCAGAATATGTTTATATAGGATAATGAAGTAGATTGGCCTGAGGAGAGATATAACTCAGTAAAATATTCTTGGTTTTCAGAGATGTCTCTTTTCACATATGGCAGTGTTTAGATAGTAAAAACTAGCTGAATCTGATTAGTGTTCTCATACAAAGGGAAGATTGAGGTCCTGTTTAAAAATCATGTTAGTTTGATGACGTAAATACATTCTTTAGTGAAAGGGTGGTCACTTTAGGGGAGAGAAAAACATAACAAAATCCTTCTGCCATCTTTGGGTTGTACTTGACACAGAGCTCTCATCTGTGGGTTCCACAAAGTGTGACCACCCTGATTGCAGATGAACTAGGAGGAAAACATTTTATTACTCCCATAACTACTTTATTTCTATAACCTTACTATTTCCTAGAAAATGACTGGATAGTTCCCTGCCATGGCTTTCCTGAGCTCTTTGCCATAAAGTTCAAAATATCTTGAGCACAGGCCAGTGGACATGGCTTTGCCCTGTCTTCCCTTGAGGAGGATAAGCCTGACCCTTACAACTTCTGATTGTATATGCTGCTTTCCTAAGCTTTGGCTGAGATACTGAGGGATGTGAAACATCAGGTTTCTCCTGCTAAAGAAATCCATGTGAGCTGAAGAAACAGAAACATCAAAGAACTCTGACTTGTAGAAACGCAAAAAAAGGGGAAGAAGTTATTGACTGCAGAGATGTTATATTGTGTTTTGGAATGAACTTAAAATGTTTAATGTTTGTGTTAGCCATGTATGACTTTTATAAAGAGTATCTTGCCTTCCCAGTGTTGGTTAAAAGGGGAGGGCCTCTTTTGTTTTTTTTGGTTAAGTTATTTATATGTAACTCTCAGCACTCTATGAGACACTAATTGATATATGATAGGTATGAATGTGCTACTGGGTAAGAAAAAAAAAACTGCTGAGCCAATTTTACTCAGATAACCAGTAGTCAGCTGCCAGGGATACCAGCTCCCAAGGATACTCCGTCATGCTCATCTCCAGTCACTATAATTCTAAAGATAACCACTATCCTGACTTCTAAGAGCATAGATTTGTTTTGCCAGTTTTGTGCTTTTTATGAATGAAATTATACAGTATAAACTCTTCTGTTTTGGCTACTTTTGTTCACCACTGAGATAGTGAGATTCATCCCTTTTTACGTAGTTATGGATTGTACATTCTCATTGTGACAGTGTTGCATTGAGTAAATACACTGCAGATTACTATTGTTGGTAGATACTTGGGTATTCCAGTTTCAGGTTATCATGAATAGAGCTGCTGTGAACATTCTAGGATATATCATTTGTTAAACAAATGTGTGTGTGGTGTGTGTAAGTTTGTGTTCATACACATAAGTTGGATATATCCCAAGGAGTAGAATTTCTGGGTTGCAGGTTATATGTATATTTTTAGATATTCCCAAATAGATTTTCAAAGTGATTGTACCATTTATATAATCCCCAAAGCAATGTTCCATTTTTCCACATCCTCAGCAATGGAGTATTCCATTTTCAATGACAGAATCTTAATAAAGCATTGCTTAGTTATAGCAGTGTCATCTAATGCCTTTTATTTATGGAGATGGATCTTCTAACTGAGTGACCTGTTTTTCCAGGAATAATATGGGTAAGAGATCTTCACACTTTATTTCTCCTCATGATGAATAATACATAACTGTGAAATAAGTGACTATTATAGGAAATTTGGCCTTTTGTGCAGAAATAGAACTTTCCCCCTCTCTTTGACCCATATTTCATTTAAATCTATGGTCTTATTCTTACATTTTATCCATATTTGTCAACCCAATATCATCATTGTTAGCAAAACCAATATAACCCTTTATTCTATTTGAAATTTTCCAACTTCTATTTTTATTTCTAGTTATATATCCTGTGTTGTGTTTGTCAGCTTTTTTCTTCCTTCAATTATTTCTTGGAAAAGTTGTTTTGGTTGTTTCCTAAGTCAGTTTAACCTGTTTAAGCATGCTAGTACGTAGACAATATAAGTCAAGATACAATAAGTGTGTATTATTTTTTTCACAGATTTCTTTTTTCAGTTCATGCACTTAGAGCAGTTGTTTCTTTTGTTCTCTTTCCTCTTTGTCATTGTTTTTTTAATGTCAAGATTCTGGTGACATATATCACTGCCTTTAAAGTTCGTCATAAGTTGATCGATGATATCAGCCTTACTTATGTGTTATCAGATAAGCAGGCTGACTCAGGTTCAGTTTCTACCATGTCAAAATGTAATCAAAATTTCTAGGCAATGATTGGAGAGATGTCAGTTCAGTTCAGTCGCTCAGTCATATCCAACTCTTTGCGACCCCATGGACTGCAGCATGCCAGGCTCCCCTGTCCATCACCAATTCCTGGAGCTACTGAAACTCATGTCATCGAGTCAGTGATGCCATCCAACCATCTCATCTCCTGTCATCCCTTTCTTCTCCCACCTTCAATCTTTCTCAGTATCAGGGTCTTTTCCAGTGAGTCGGCTCTTCGCATCAGGTGGCCAAAGTATTGGAACTTCAGCTTCAGAATCAGTCCTTCCAATGAATACTCAGGACTGATCTCCTTTAGGATGGACTGGTTTGCTCTCCTTGCTGTCCAAGGGACTCTCAAGAATCTTCTCCAACACCACAGTTCAAAACCATCAATTCTTTGATGCTCAGCTTTCTCTATAGTCCAACTCTCACATCCATACATGACTACTGGAAAAACCATAGCTTTGACTAGACGGGCCTTTGTTGGCAAAATAATGTCTCTGCTTTTTAATATGCTGTCTAGGTATGTCATAGCTTTTCTTCCAAGGAGCAAGCATCTTCTAATTTCATGGCTGCAGTCACCATCTGCAGTGATTTTGGAGCCCAAGAAAATAAAGTCTGTCACTGTTTTCACTATTTCCGCCCCCTGCATCTATCTGCCATGAAGTGATGGGACCATACGCCATGATCTTAGTTTTCTGAATGTTGAGTTTTAAGCCAACTTTTTCACTCTCCTCTTTCACTTTCATCAAGAGGCTCTTTAGTTCTTCTTCGCTTTCTGCCATAAGGGTGATGTCATCTGCGTATCTGAGGTTATTGACATTTCTCCCAGAAATCTTGATTCCAGCTTGTGCTTCATCTAGCCCAGCATTTTGCATGATGTATTCTGCATATAAGTTAAATAAGCAGGGTGACAGTGTACAGCCTTGATGTACTCCTTTTCCTATTTGGGACCAGTCTGTTGTTCCATGTCCAGTTCTAACTGTTGCTTCTTGATCTGCATACAGATTTTTCAGGAGGCAGGTCAGGTGGTCTAGTATTCCCGTCTCTTAAGAATTTTCCACAGTTTGTTGTGATCCACACAGTCAAAGGCTTTGGTGTTGTCAATAAAGCAGAAGTAGATGTTTTACTGAAATTCTCTTGCTTTTTCAGAGGTGTAACTGGATGTTGGCAATCTGATCTCTGGTTCCTCTGCCTTTACTAAATCCAGCTTGAATGTCTGGAAGTTTATGGTTCACATACTGTTGAAGCCTGGCTTGGAGAATTTTGAGCATTACTTTGCTAGTGTGTGAGATGAGTGCAATTGTGTGGTAGTTTGTACATTCTTTGGCATTGCCTTTCTTTGGGATTGGAATGAAAACTGACATTTTCCAGTCCTGTGGCCGCTGCTGAGTTTTCCATATTTGCTGGCATGTTGAGTGCAGCACTTTCACAGCATCATCTTTTAGGATTTGAAATAGCTCAACTGGAATTCCATCACCTCCACTATCTTTGTTCATAATGATGCTTCGTAAGGCCTACTTGACTTCACATTCCAGGATGTCTGGCTTTAGGTGAGTGATCACACCATGGTGGTTATCTGGGTCATGAAGATCTTTTTTGTATAGTTCTTCTGTGTATTTTTGCCACCTCTTCTTAATATCTTCTGCTTCTGTTAGTTCCATACCATTTCTGTCCTTTATTGTGCCCACTTTTGCATGAAATGTTCCCTTGGTATCTCTAATTTTCTTGAAGAGATCTCTAGTCTTTTCCCATTCTATTGTCTTCCTCTATGTCTTTGCATTGATTACCGAGGAAGACTTTCTTATCTCTCCTTGCTATTCTTTGGAACTCTGCATTCAAATGGGTATATCTTTCCTTTTCTCCTTTGCCTTTTGCTTCTTGTCTTTTCTCAGCTATTTGTAAGACCTCCTCAGACAACCATTTTGCCTTTTTACATTTCTTTTTCTTGCTGATGCTCTTGATCCCTGCCTCCTATACAATGTCACAAACCTCCGTCCATAGTTCTTCAGGCATTCCATCTATCAGATCTAATCCCTTGAATCTATTTGTAACTTACACTGTATTATCATAAGGGATTTGATTTAGGTCATTGATTTAGGTCATACCTGAATGGTCTAGTGGTTTTCCCTAGTTTCTTCAGTTTAAGTCTGAATTTGGCATAAAGAGTTCATGATCTGAGCCACAGATCAGATCACATGTACATGGAGTATATACATGTATGTACATGGAGAGATGTAGCATATATAATATCTGTAGGTTATATACCTTGAAGCTTTCAAAATCCAGTCCTAATGCTCTCTAATTGGTGGCATATAAGGTAGAAAAAGAAGGAAAGCTAAGGCAATATAAATGTATTCTAGAAGTCCCATGACATGAAGTAATATATAGTTTATTATCAGACAGATACTTGAAATCATGAACTGAAAAGTAAGTTTTAGAAATTGGGGAAGAAATTAAGATTTTATAACTTTATCTTTTAAACTTTAGTCTCTACTTAGTGGGCTTTGGATGCTATTATATTTAAATCTTACTTTTAGATTCTTCATAAATGAGGTTTTCCTTAAAATTAATAATCCTCAGAACTGATGTTTCCCAGTGCCTAAGTAACTCCCTGGGTCTGGTTGGAAATTGTGTTAATTTTTTCAGGTCAATGTTATTTCCAATATAAACCAAATAGCAGCTTTGAATGGCTAATTGTTTAATCAGTGATAAATTAAAATTTATTATTGTGCCATGGTAAAGTCCACAGGATTCATTTATTCAATATATCAACCTATCAAACGTTTCAGCCAAATTGCTTTAAAAAAGCAGCACAACTAATCTTTGTTTTCAACTCTGTGTTGTCCTGTTTGCTGTCAAGGAGATAATAAGATACAAAATGTCTAAATTCAGAGAGAAAGAGGATCACTAGGCACAAGGATCATGGTCTAAGTAGATAATCATTGAATACACACTGACCTACTTGGCATGATGGAGTTCAGCCTCCACTGGGGGATCTTATTCTGAGGCGGTACCTTACAGAACAATCTGACAGCAAAATAAAACGTGGGGAAATAAACAAAGCACACATTCTGTTTTCCCGGCTTTAATTTTGTGTTGGAAATGCTTTACCTTTCTTCTTTTTTTTAAATCATTTTACTGTATTTGAGTCACGAGGCATGGGTTCGATCCTTGGGTCAGGAAAATCCCCTGCTGGAGAAAATGGCAACCCACACTAGTAATTCTTGCCTAGAAAATCCCATGGACAGAGGAGCCTTGCAGGCTACAGTCCAAAGGGTCACAAAGAGTTGGACACAACTGAGCACCTAGGGATTGTATTTAAATGAATATCGAACATAGGCCCAGCACCAGAAACTGTGAGGAAACTTAGTCTTTTGCTGAAAAGAACAATGCAACTTATAATCAAAAACTAAATTCTGTGGCTTAGGCCAGTGCCTCTCAAAACTGAATATTCACATTTAATTCCTGGGGATCTTGTTAACATGCAGGTTCTGATTGAGTAGGGCTAGGCTAGGGCTACTGCATCCGCATCTCTGACAAGCTCCAAGATGGTACCGATGCTACTAATCTAGTTGGAGTAGGAAGGAGTTTTAGGAAATAGACGTTTGAGTAAATTTTTTCAGACAGAGTAAATTTTGCAAATAAAATACTAATGTCTTACTCCATGTGAAATCAGAAAAAAAAAGTCATCCTTTAGTAGAATCCAAAAGTAGTCCTAATTCTTATTAGTGTAGGAGAGATTTCATGATATAATAAATGGATCACAAACAAAATATTTAGACATGGGAAATAAATCATTGGGAATTTTGTAAATACTTATCTACAGCTTTTAATCTTTTGGCCACACTGCAGGGCATGTGGATTCTTAGTTCCCTGACTAGGGATCAAACCCACGCCTATTGCATTGGCAGCTTAGAATATGACAAATCTAGGCAGCATGTTAAAAAGCAGAGACATTACTTTGCCCACAAAGGTCCTTATGGTCAAAGCTGTGGTTTTTCCAGTAGTCACGTGTGGATGTGAGAACTGGGCCATAAAGAAGGCTGAGTGTTGAAGAACTGATACTTTTGAACTGTGGTGTTGGAGAAGACTCTTGAGAGCCCCTTGGACTGCAAGGAGATCCAACCAGTCCATCCTAAAGGAAGTCAGTCCTGAATATTTGTTGAAAGGACTGATGCTGAAGGTGAAGCCCCAGTACTTTGGCCACCTGATGCAAAGAACTGACTCATTGGAAAAGACCCTGATGCTGGGAAGGATTGAAGGCAGGAGGAGAAGGGGATGACAGAGGACAAGATGGCTGGATGGCATCAACAACTCAATAGATATGAGTTTGAGCAGACTCCGGGAGATGATGCAGTCCATGGGATTGCAGAGTCCGATACGACTGAGCAGCTCAACAACAACAGCTTTTAACGGTTTGCTCCTGGTTGACGGAAACAGTCTTAAGATGACACTGTTGAGAGGAGGATGGGTCTGAAAAATTAAGAACGTAAGTGGTTTTTCTTTCTGAAATGTTCAGAATGAGGTTGCCAGGCCATCTGCTTTTGCATCAAAAAGTTAATGAATTTTTGTTTTCCATGACTGGTGTAAGTGACTGAAAGAGTCTTGAAATGTATCTAAAGCAAGAATTAGGCTGACTGCGAAAGCTGGCCCTGTCCACCAGAGTCATTTCCATTCTCGGAGAAGGATTTGTAACACTTCTGAGAAAGCTGTCATCCTATACCACTAGAAATAGCAGAAAGTTTGTGTTACAAATTTAATGATCACTGGCCACTTTTCAAGTATTTTATTTACCCCTTTTACCATTGGTGGCAGTGAACTAAGAGGAGAGGGGAAAGTGTGAGCCCATGCCTCTTTCAGTTTTCCTGTTTAACAATGAAAACTAAGGGATAACTGAATACATAGTATTTTCTGTTAGAACATTTGCAAAAAATGTCCTTCCTGTAAACAGTTCTTATCTTGTATGAAGATAATACAGTTTTTCATAGTCAAATCCAATCTGACTTTAATTATTTATCATATATTATGTATTTTGCCATGCAAAATATAATTTCTTATTTTCACTATAAAATTTCTTTATTATCATTGTGGTGAAGTCCCAACACACAATGTTTCTTTAGGTTACATTTATATGATGACCAAAATATGAACTATACCACTTTTTGTTTGGATGACTGGCAACCAGCTGAACTAGATTTCCATTTTTATATTGACTCAGTATACATCAGACAAGTTACTTAACTTCTCTGGGTTTCAAACTTCTCATGTGAAATTGAGTGTATGGACTGTTTAATTACTATGTCCCTCTAAGCTTATAGAAATAACGTTATGGAGGTGTAAGAAAACTATTAATGACCAAGCATGCATTCATTAAATCAATACTAAATGCAGGAAACATCAAACAGCAGTTCAATGTCCTTTTGAACTTACGTTCAATTCCATCATTCATCGAACAAATGTAAATTGAGAACATATAATCTGCTATATATGTATGCGGTCTTGAAATGTATCCTTTCAACTCAGATATCTGTTGTTTAAATCAGGGATTGGCAGACTTTTAAAAGTGACCCTGTTGTTAGCATTACTCTTCTGAATAATAATTACTATTAACAATAACTACTATTCAGAAGAAGAATAATTATTCTTTGGAACAAATGCTAAGTATAAACAAGAGGATAGATATGAAGATGAAGACTAATTTTTACCTTACGTTGTGTGTTCTAAGGTGCCAAGAAACATAATCTTAATGTCTACTGTGAAATCAATTAATGAGAGGTTTATTGGCTATTTACTTGCCCATTTGGTTCAACTGGTTTACGGGCAACGGTTAGCAGTTTAAACCCTGACACACTGCCAAAGTAAAAATTTAGATACAATTAAGGTAAACTTGTCCATTCTAAAGTTTAAATTTAATAAATGAGATAAATAAAAAAGGCTTAGTAAAACTTATATGAAAAAACAAGTCCAAATATGGTAACTTACAGTTCAGAGGAGAGTGGTATTTGTCATTTCTCAAGAGCCTCTAGACCACAAAATACTAACATTAACAATGAATGCAAGCACTGGGAGAAGTGATACAGATAAGAGACTCCATATGTTGTAGATTCTGGAATTCATCAGAGATAAGGAATGAAGCTAAGCCTTTTCCTGGATGGGTCTGGGATAAAATGAAATGAGAGGTAATGCTAAGTATAAAACTCTCTATTTACAAAGTTTTTTCCATTAAGATTTCAGATAAATTTAAATTTATAATAAATATCCATTTTAAGTATCTAGTTCAAGTTATACAACAAATTGTTATCTAGAAAGAAAGTGTGTGGAACATAATGCATTTAAAGTGAGTAGTTTAGCTTTATGGTTGAACTGAGATTCCTGAGTTCAAGTTGTGGCTTTTCCATTCACGGGTGTATGACATTTGTTACATTTCTTAAATAGATTCTATTTAAGTTGCCTCTGTACCTATGGCATTAACTGCTGTGAGTATTAAGAGAGATAAGGCATGTATAGCTCTTAGACCAGTGCTTGGCATGTAGTAAGCAATCAGCTTGTGCTATTAGCACACCAGACTTCCCTGTCCTTCATTATCTCCTGGAGTTTGCTCAAACTCGTGTCCATTGAGTCAGTGATGCCATCCAGCCGTCTCATCCTCTATCATACCCTTCTCCTCCTGCCCTCAGTCTTTCCCAGCATCAGGGTCTTTTCCAATGAGTTGGCTCTTTGCATCAGGTGACCCAAGTATTGGAACTTCAGCCTCAGCACCAGTCCTTCCGATGTATATTCAGGGTTGACAGAGAAGCCTGGCATGTTGCAGTTCATGGGGTTGCAAATAGGTGGACATGACTTAGTGACTGAACAACAGCAAGTTATTATTTTCCACAAGTATAGGCTACAGATCTCTTCCTGAAGATAAATGTAAATGTGAACAGGAAGTTGTTTATGAAACAAGACTAATTCTCTGTTTTATCTATGGTGCCCATTATTAAAAAAAAAAAAAGACAAAATAGCAATCACAAACTACTGACCCTTTTAGAGTGAGGGAAATTTATGCTATGCATATATACATGCATAGTGCATATATGTGTATACTTGGATATATATGTGTGTTTGTGTGTGTGCCTACATACACACCACTGCCAGGAAAACTGGATTTCTTATATCTAGTAACTATTCTGAAATGTCTGTCCAGACCTAGCCAGGTGTCATGTATGCCATCAGTATTCCACATATATTTGCAGAATTTAATTTTTTTTAATGCTTCAGGTCACTATTATTATTATTTTTACTTATAAAACAATTACAGTAACCCTTGGCTTTTGAGCTTTGACTTTTATGAGGAACTCTGAGGTACATGACAGGTAGTGGTTTTATCCCTAGTACAACCAAGCTCTTTTGTGGGTTAGTTACTTAACTACGGAATCAGCCAGTATCCACATTGCAATATGGTTTCTTATTTCTCCATTCTCCCTTGCAAATGCAGTAACTGTGAAGTGAGAAACATGTTTTATCTTTAGAAAAATGGCCCCCAGAAGAAAGATGAATGTTGATCTAGACTTGGGCTGTCCAACAAGATAGCCAGGAACCACAAAGCCCTAGAACTCTAGCTAACACAAGGGAGAGGTGCTTTAAGTGTAAAATGCACAGAAAATTTCACATACTTAGTATGAACAAAAGTGAAAACTCTCTTACCAATAATTTTTATATTGATTCCATGTATCAATAGTAAATTTTGCATATATTGGGTTAAGTAAAATATATAATTAAAATTAACTTTGCCTGATTTTTCAAAAATCTTTTTATAATATGGTTTCTAGAAAATTTAAATTTATGTGTATAACCCTCATTTGTAGTTCATGTTATATTTCTGTTGGACTGCTCTCTTTTAGACAGAAGTAACAAAAAAGAAAACTGCTAAGAAAATGATAATTCTTAAGAAAAATGATAAAAAATATGAAATTTAAAGTGATTAATGAGATCACATTCTGTGAACCAGTTCACCATAGTCCACCATTTGTTTATTTTCAGAAGAAAAAAAAAATATATATATATAGGGGGATTTTTCATTGAGCCCTCCAGTCTATGCAAAATTGCTCATCAAGTAGGAATTAAAACTTTAGCAAACCAGTGCTGTTAATGGAAGTGGGATTCCAGGAAAGGCAAAAAGTCTGAAAACATTTCTATAAAGTAACAAGTAGTAAAAATATCAATGAGAATATTTATTTATAAAGCAACAAGTAGTAGAAGTACCAATGAAAGTATTTTTTTATTTTACTAAATGTTCTAAGGGAAAATTACACTCTATAGTGATATTAGTAAATTTGGGGATTGTGAAGATGCATCTGAATGTCATGAGTATAATGCAGTTTCCTTCAGTATTTTAAATTTGATAATCTCTCATTAACCTCAAGACATCAAGGCTGACAGTAGTTCAGTAACTCTTTCAAGGTTGCACGGCAGTTGTGAGCTGTAAAAGGAACTCAGATCTCTGTGACTCCCAAGCTCATGTGATGAAGTGTATGCATGAGACCTTGGTTTCTGAAGCTACTCTGAAAAATAGTTTCTTTCCTCAAGGAATTTTAAGAAAAGCTTCCTATTTTGTTTCCTTCTCAAACATTATCTATTTGTTAGCATACTAAAGGTACTGGGAAGTACTGAGGAACCAGTTATCTTTGTTATATTTTTTCTTAAACTTATTTTACCACGGAACACCTGTTTCCCTTCATATGTACCTGTATAGCATACATCACCTATGCTTTCTAGAACTAACCTAGAGAACACTATTTGGAAATGCTAAGATATATTCAGCTTCCTCCTATCATCTGTCATTTTTTATTACTAGGGAAAATTACTTTGAGAAAATAGAAAATATTTGGGAAAAGATGTACTTCAGTGTTCCAATATCTCACTTTTAACTTGATCGGAGAATCAAACTAAAGAGTAAAAATGTATACTTAGACATATTTTTTGGTTATTCTTATATCCATAGTGTGTGATCTAGAGAGATTCAAAGAAAGCTCTGTTCAAACTGATCACCTATCTAGAATTGTTTGCAGTGGACACACTATAGAACTTACATGTAATAAAGCTACACGTCTGAGTAAGGACTTTGTGGAATTTAGAAAAGCACTGGCAAGGTAATGAATAGGTCGTCATTGTCACAAATGTAAATGATTGCACAGTTGGTATTGGTTACATTGTGAACAACAATATTTAGTGTGTCTCTTATTTTACATCATTCTTTAAAATTTTCTGACTTTTTCCCTATAAATTATGCTTAAAACGCCATCAGGGATCATGAAAACAGACTTATTAACAGTTGCTATGGCAGTGATACATGTGTAAGAGTTTAAATAGAAAATAAAGCTGTGTTGCCATTTGACTACTCTGTATGCTGAAATTATTAATAAGCATTTTTCAGCAGCACCTCTACCCTCACCCTGTCCCCTGATGCCTTGAATGCTGCAAACCTGCACTGGGGTTTCCAAGGATTGTCCTAATCACACTACTTTTATGTCTACCATACTCTGGTTATCTTGGATTCAAAATATGACCTTCTTTACAGAAAGAAACAATTTAGGAACATGAGCTCCATGGTAACAAGTTTCAAGAGCTCATAGCGTGTGTCCTCTCAGCCCTGCTTCACCAGACACACTTTTGAGATAACCAGCTCCTTTAGATTTGACACTTCAATGAATCCTAAAATAAACTGAAGAAGGATATGAGATTGTTGGGCCCTTGATTTCTTTGTGCAGAGTTTAGTTCACTGAGAAGTCTGGTTTCACCAAGTCACATGCTAAATAATACAACAGAAGATCTTTGCATTGATGAAAGTGGTTACTGACCAGGACTGTGCACCCAGATGCTAGCTTTAGGTTCTGTTTTGAATGTGCCTCATTTCTTGGACTCCTCTAAAGTAGGCATGTTTTTCTTTCCTGCTTATCACAAGTGTGCTATGAAGTGCAAATGAGATCATGCTTGCAAAATAACTTAGGGATGTGAAGTATCGTCATGAGAGGCAGCATTTGCTCACGGGCATCATGGATGAATGGAGCCTTCAAAAATCCTTGAGCGGTTGTCTGAGACATTCACATGCAATCACATACAAACCTGGTGGTTCCTGTGATTTTTAGCATGTGAACCTTCCCAAGTCTCTTCCCACAACATCCCTCCCAACTACCAAAGAAAAGCCGTTTACATGCATGTGTTTTGCAACATGAACAAAGATGGGAATGAAGGCGGTTGGGAAGAGGGTTCACAAGATGGAAACGGATGCCCACCCTGTGACCTCTTAAAGCTTCTCTCTGTACCCTCAAAATTGCTCAAGAATACTTTGGAGGCGGGAAACTGATGTTATGACATCATTCTAAATGTTTTAGTAGGTAGAACTCTGTGCAAGTCCTGTTGAGTTCAGTTGCTCATCCAAGAGAGGCGAAGTCCTGTCTCTGAAGTAGGGCCAGTCAGTCTTTTGCCTCCTAGCTGATTCTACCACTTACTAGTTATATTCCTTCTCTCTGCCCCGGTGTCCTCATCTGCAAGTGAAAATAATAATAATATCTAACTCAAAAGGTTTCTGTATGAATCAGTAAAATAACCTTATAAAGTGCTTAGTAGAGTACCTGGCACTTGTTAAGTCCCAATAAATGTTACATGCTTATTACTGCTGTTATTGCTACTACAGTTGCTGCTTTCGCAACCATCATCCTTAAAGAGGGTATTTATGAATGCCTTTTTACATATACCCATGCCTTTATATACCAACTGTGCCCTTAAGAGAATACAAGAGGGATAATAATGGGAAACTACCATTTGCCTACCAGTGGGTTCCTGGTTACCAAATTCTGTTCTAGCAAAACTGCAACTTGTTTTAGGTGGTTCTTTGTTTTAAAAACTGAATATAGAATGGACAGATGCTATGACCCCTTTCTTAGGCAGACAAACACTTCAGTATTCAGGGTTAAGAGAAGTTTATACAGATGTTAGCTTTTCAAGATAATGTTTAGGAAACAAAACAATTAGTTAAAGCCAAACTCAAGTACTGATTCCTATGCATGTGATTGGAAAAGACCCTGATGCTGGGAGGAGGAGGCAGGAGGGGGGCAGGAGGAGAAGGGGACAACAGAGGATGAGATGGCTGGATGGCATCACCGACTCGATGGACATGAGTTTGAGTAAACTCCAGGAGTTGGTGATGGACAGGGAAGCCTGGCGTGCTGCAGTCCATGGGATCGCAAAGAGTCGGACATGACTGAGCGACTGAACTAAACTGATGTATATGATTGTACTTGAAGAGAGTAACTTAGATACTGATAGTCTTAAATCCCTTTTATGGTTTCTTTTTTGTTCAAAGAATAGTGATTAACTGTAACCTCTGGAGTTGTTCTCAATACGCATCTATAAGCAAATTAAATTCATGCTTTTCTCTTCTCAGAACACTAAGATTAATTTTCTTGATGATTAAAAGTGCATTTTTAATGGCCTTTTAAGCTTAAAAATTTTTGAATGTTTTCTTAAGTGACATTATTATTTGAATACATAATGTTAACAAAATTCATATAGAATGTATTAAATATAGTCAGTATCAGGAAACTGTTCAGCATAGGTAATGCAAAACTTAACATAGATTATATGCCCAGTTCAAATATATAAAAAGATTAGCTGCATTTTAATAATGGAGAAAATGAGTCTCTTAGAATCTGTAAACCTCAAGCAGTCATTGATCTGCTTGGCCACAGATAGGGGTCATGTTGACCAACCCAAGTCTGTGTGTCTAGTGCACAGTGAGACCTAACCCACATGTTGGAGTTTGGAGCAGAGAAAGGTTATTGGAGGATCAAGCAGAATAGGTGGTTTATGCTCAAAAAACCCCAACTCACCAATATGGCTTTCAAGGAAGGGTTTTCAAAGGCAACATTTGAGGTGATGGCTGTAGGGTGCATGACATTCTTCTGATTGGTTGATGGTGAGGTACCAGGATGGTGCTTCGGGAATCTCAGTCATCAGCCTTCAGGCTCCTCTGGGTCTGGGGTCTACCTGCCGTGCTAAGCAGGCAGTCGCCATCCTCCATACGAGTGGAGGTCTTGGTTCCTGCGAGCCGTCCAGAGCAGTGTATGAGTTGGTTACATGTATCCCTTTAGTTGGAACTAGCACTCTGTTTTATCACTGAACTGTAGTTCCTTGACTGCTTTCCTTTGTTTCTGCATTCCCTCGCTCTCCTAATTAGTAACTGTTTGAATCTGCTTTCTGGAAGGAGAAGGCCTAGGAAACTGAAGCCTTATATCTAGACAAGAAGCAGGGGACCCAGAGGAGTTTTTCTACCCAGGAGGACCCTGTAGAGTCATGCGTGGTTTCAATGGCATACTCTAAAGATCCTGGAGGTAACTATCAACTAATACTCCTTTATTTTAACAAAAGGGGAAGCATTTCAGTTTACCAGCGTTTTTCTGGGTAATATCTCAGTGTAGGACATTCTAGACTACGACTTGTATATAAGCTGCTAAATTTTTAAAAATAAGGTTCTTTATGTTTTATAGCTATGTATTTTAAATATCCAGCTTGCTCTTCCCTTTTTCTGTTTTCAGTTTTTAATATAGCTGCCTAGGGTCTTCCCAGGTGGCTCTAGTGGTTAAGAACCCATCTGCCAATGCAGGAGATGTGGGTTCAATCCCTGGCCGGTATCCTTGACTGGAGAATCCCATGGACAGAGGAACCTGGTGGGCTACAGTCCATGGGGTCACGATTTCCAACACAACTGAAGTGACTTAGTACATAGACCAAATATAATAAAAACACACCCGTCTGTGAAATGAAATTTCAAAGAATCCCATAAATAAGAGCTTTTGATAATAGATCAGATTACTATTTCAAGGAATAATGAGGATTAATTTGGGATTGTTTGTAAAATGGGCTTCCCTGGTGGCTCAGTGGTAAAGAACCCGCCTGCAAATACAGGAGATGCGCATTTGATGCCTGAGTCTGGAAGATCCCCTGGAAAAGGAAATGGCAGCCTACTCCAGTATTCTTGCCTGGGAAATCCCATGGACAGAGGAGCCTGGTCGGCTACAGTCCACAGAGTCACAAAGAGGCAGAGAGGACTCAGCGACTGAGCATGCAGGCATGTTTATAAAACATCCCCGTGAAAACAAATATTAGACTTAAATACTTTGGATGAAAAACTTGAAAAGCCAAGAGCAGACAGTTTAAGAGGCACACAGACTTGATTTCCCAAGGAACTGGGCAGGATCAGGGTTGGCAGACCACTTATCTTTGGAGAGCTTCTTCATCATTCTCCCCTTTCTATGTCCCCCATTCTCCTCAAAGCCAACACCCTTCCTCATTCCATATTCTCCTTGATGGAGTCTGCTCATAGTAAATTGTTAAAAAGGGAGAAGACTTAAAAGTGTAACTAAATAATCAGACATGGATTCATGGTTTTCCCCTTGGGAACTTCTGCATTCTCACATGAACAGAGCATTGAATAAACAGGCTGAATTCCTAGCAGGGCGACATCCTGTGTCAGGCACAAGAGCTTCTCAGCGAGCAGAGGGCTTGTCAAGCATGCCAGGAAATCATCTGCTAAGAAGGCTCATATGCTGAAGGTGGAGGAGAGAAGGAAGAAGAAAAGGCCAAAAAGTAGCAAAGGGATGAGATTCCAGGCCTTGCCTTGTGCTGACCATTTTCAGTGGTCACTTGGTTGATCCTTACCACCTCCAAGAGGTGGGCGTTACCATGATACGCACACACCCTGTTTTGTCAGTAGCTGTGAAAATGGAAGTCCTGTGGGGTGTGGCTTGCTGAGGGTCATCCATCTAGTAAAGTGAAGTTTGAACCCTAGGCTGCCTAGTTCTGCAGCTATACACCTTTAAACTATACCTGCTTCTTACAACCACAATCAAAAATACATTTCAAAAGATGTGATAATAGTCATAAATAGGAATAAAAAGACATTGTCCAAAAATAGCTCTATTGAGCTTATGATGGACAGGAGAATGGAAATAAATGCAAATTCGCTGAGGGTTTCCTCTGAGGGTCACTATCTCTGTCTGTTTGGCCTTGTGAAATTAGACCTTTCCTGATGAATTGGAGCTGAATACGTCCTTTTTGTCAAGGGCGGCTTGAAGTTCATGGAATAGTTTACCTGAAGCTTGCAAGTGCCAATTCCAGACACCAAGATGCTACTTTCAGAGACTAAATTAGCTTTCTTCAGAGTCACAGCAAAAAGTGATACAACTAAATTGATTACTTGAAAGTGCCTTCTCAAGTTTTTTTTTTTTTTTTTTTTAATTGCTTCTTGAGCCAATTTGTTCTCCCGGCTGTGTCACTGTTACAGAAGTGAGTCTATTTCTGTTTTCTCATTTTATGAATAGGAATCATCTGAATATAGCCATAGACATCTAGCCAATACCATTTTTCTCAAAACTATAAAGGCACCTCTTCCAAATGTCAAGAAGTGGCTTAAAAACTTATTTCTGTAATCTGTTGAAATATTTATATTATTTATATGAATACTGCCATTGGTTGTAAGCATGCTTATATCTAGTCATTGATAAGGGCTTGGGAAGTTGTGATAAAATCAAGGCAATCTGCTGCCATCTAGCTTTTTCTGTTTCCATCTTCAGGAGTTTCCTCCATAGTATTACAGAAAGATACTTTTTAAAGAAGCAATTCCTCTTTCATCCTTGGGAGGGAGACATTGTATTGGTACTGCAATATCTCTCTTTTTTAAAGTTATACTTATTTTACTTGTGTCTTTTTAAAATTTAAGATGAGTGGTCTAAATCCACTATAATAACTAAGCATCAACGCCCCCTCCAATGGGGGCAAAATTTTTATTTTTCAATAGTAAAGATTAATAAATCAACATGACCCTTGGGGAGACCATGAAACAGAAGCAGTTCTCTTTTGTCATCTTTCTTGTTTTTCCAGAGTCTAGGTGCTGCCCCATCTTTGTAGCTGTCTCCTCTGCAAAGTGTGTATCTTGCTGTTTGCAGATTCCAACTGTTGGTATTCTTCAGGGCCTGGTTCCCGTGCTCTGAGCCAGGAAGGCAATATGAGCTCTGCTACTTGATACATTTATTGGGCTCTTGTACAGTCCTGTACTAGACTCTGCTGGACTCTAAGGAAACAGAGGTGAATAAAACAAACATGGCCCCTGTCCTCCAGCATCTGATAAGCCTTAAATGCGTCATCCCCAAATTAAATCTGTGATTAGATGAAGTGCACTGAAGGAGAAGTAGAGATTCCAAACCATATTATAAAGGGGAGAACCAATTAATTTAGGGGTGGGAAATCAAAGCTTCTGGGAGGAAATATGCAAGCTGAGAAATTAAGTATGAACAGGAATTAGCCAAGTGAAAAATAGTAATAGAATATTTATGAGGAAAAAAAATATGTACTAAGAACATTTCAAAAAGGGGTGGAGAAGGCCACATGAACTTAAGTCATTTTTCCTAATTAGTGACTAATTGGTTTATCTCTTCATGGATGATGTACCTACAGTGTAATTAATTACTCAGCTGTAAGAACAAATGTATTCCCATGAATGGGGGCGTGAGGAGAAGGCCTGGTTAGTGTCATGTGGCCATGTTAATATAGTTCTGCTTTGCCTGTAAACCTCAGTAAAACAATAGTGGTACCAAAGTGTGGTTGCTTTAGTTTTATCAGTGTCCTTCCAACTAATGTAAAATCTAAATCCTAAATTTTAATTTAGGATTAATTAATTTAATTTTGAAATCCTAAATCCTAACGTAAACACTAAATCCATAGTGTAACAACTATGCTTACCTAGCAAACAGTGTCAAGAGACGTTCTCTAGATCACCTCCTCCAACTTGTTTCTCCTAATTCCTTCTCACTGAGCTGCTTTTGTCAAATTGCCAGTCCTACAAAGGCTATCAGATTTAGGTAGAAAGGACACTATTAAATTTGGGGCTGCTCCAAGATATAAAGATTCTGTGTGTTTTGTGTGTAAGCTAAATGAGATACATCTTTTCTATCCAAAAGAGAACCCCATAGCTTAGCATTCAACAAACAAGTAAGGCTACCTGTTGTTCAGATAAATAGAGAAATTATTTTATTTAAAGACTTTGCAGCTTTGGATCAACATGAACAAAACCTCCACATGACATCTATTATATGCTGAATCTCAAAAGAAATGACACAAACGACCTCATTTGTAAAACAGAAGCAGATTCACAGACATAAGAGAACAAATTTATGGTGGCCTGGGGGATGGGGGAAAGAGATACTTAGGGTTTGGGATGGATATATACACACTGCTATATTTTAAGTGGATAACCAACAAGGACCTACTGTATAGCACAGGGAACTCTGCTCAATGTTATGTGGTAGCCTCGATGGGAGGGGAGTTTGAGGAGATTGGATACATGTATATGTACGGCTGAGTCCCTTTGCTGTCCACATGAGACTATCACATTGTTAATCAGCTTTACTCCAATACAAAAAAGTAAATAAAAATGCCTTTTTCTTTAACAATATATTGTTTTAACAGTAATGTATTATATACAATTTTGTATGTACTTAGTGAGATTACTGTCCTGGGATTTCAGGATGTGTAGAAAATACAATTAAGGCATTAAAATTAAATATGAATTATCCCCACCAGAAATACTCCTAGCTGGTTATTTACTAAAGCATCTTGAATCCAGCAGATCAAGGAAAAACTCCCCAAAGAGACTGTAATTAGAACTATTTAGGACTTGGCAGAACTGGAACCAAAATCTCTCCATAAAAATGAATAATGCCTTGGGCTATGTAAATTATAAAATCTGAAGCTCTAATAGCATCATTAGGACAACTGAGTTTAATTGTTCTCATAGTGAGCTGGAGAGAGGCACACCCAGCTTCCTGAATTTATGTTGGAAATATATGGGATTCTTGCCAACTGGGGATTGTTGTTAGGTGGTACTCTATTCAAGGAATGTAAAACATTTTTTAAAAACTAAAAAAAAACCAGTTGGACGACAAACATTCTATGCTATTCTATGCCATCTTCACCACTGGAGAAGGAGATCACAGTAATGTTTACAACAATGGATTCCTCAGGAGGTCCACCCTTTCCATCTAACTTTTAATATTTCCCTTCCTTGAAAAATTGTTGATAATAATCCCCAGGGGGAAAGAAATAGGATAACAGATTCTCTTAGTCTTGAAAAATGGTTAATAATAATCCCTGGGGGAAAAGAAAGAGGATAACAGAGATTCTCTTAGTGATGAGTGATTTATGTTGAAATAGCCAACACACTCTCCCTCACTTCCTTTTCGGAGCATTAAAGGGTAGTGGGGAGACAGCTCCCCTGGTGTCTTCCATGGTGGCTCAGTGGCAAAGAATCCGCCTGCAATGCTGGAGACACAGGTTCGATCCCTGATTCAGGACGATCCCCTAGAAAAGGAAATGGCAGCTCACTCCAGTATCCTTACTTGGGAAATCCCATGGACAGAGAAGCCTGGCGAGCTACAGTCCATAGGGTCACAAGAGGAGACACGATGTAGCGACTACACAACAGCAGCAGCATATTTTTTTTAATTTTATGTCTTTATTAAATTGAGGTGTAGCTGATTTACAGCATTGTCTTTGTTTCAGATGTACAGCACAGTGATTCAGTTTTATGTGTGTGTGTGTATGTATATATGATGGTGGTCGTGTTAGTCGCTCAGTTGTGTACGACTCTGTGATCCCATGGACTGTAGTCCACCAGGCTCCTCTGTCCATGGAATTTTCTAGGCAAGAATACTGTAGTGGGTTGCCATTCCCTTCTCCAGGGGATCTTCCCCTCTAGGATTGAACCCAAGTCTCCTGCATTACAGGCAGATTCTTTATTACAGTCTGAGCCACCAGGGAAGCCCTTATGTATATTTATATGTGTGTGTGTGTGTGTGTGTGTATATGTATATTCTTTTTCTGATTCTTTCTCTTACAGATTATTGCAAAATACTTGTGCTATATAATAGGTCCTCATGGTTCCTTGCTTCCTTTTGACCTAGGGAACTGGATTTGTGGGCTTGTAACTGGATTTTGATTAGAGAGCATTCTCTGGCCACAGAAAAGGTTTTCCTTGTGGAAAACTCCAACTGTCAGCTTTAGTGTGTTAGTTTTAAATGCTTTCAGCAATGAGTAACAAGAAACCTGGACCCACAATGGCTTGGACCAATAGGGATTACTTTAAAAAGAATTTTTTAAAAAAATTTTGCATTAACAATGTTGTGATAGTTTCAGGTGAATAGTGAAGGGACTCAGTCATACTTATCCATGTATCCATTCTCCCCCAAACTCCCCTCCCATCTAGGCTGGCACATAACGGTTGAGCAGAGTTCCATGTGATATACGGTGGGTCCTTCCCCCTACAACTGTAAACTTGTTATCAAAGTCTGTCAGCCTGTTTTTGTTTTGTAAGTTCATCTGTATAATTTTTTTTTTTTAGATTCCACATATAAGGGATGTCATACAATATTTCTCATTCTCTCTCTGACTTACCTCACTCAGTATGACACTCTCTAGGTCCATACACATTGCTACAAATGGCATTATTTCATTATTTTTAATGGCTGAGTAATACTCCATTGTATATGTGCCACATCTTTATCCATTCCTCTGTTGACGGACATTTAGGTTGCTTCCATGTCTTGGCTATTGTAAGCAGTGTAGCAATGAACATTGGGGTGCATGTATCTTTTTGTATCATGTTTTTCTCTGGACGTATGCCCAGGAGTGGGATTGCAGGGTCATATGTTAGCTCTATTTTTAGTTTTTTAAGGAACCTCTATAATTATCTCCTTAGTGACTGTAACAGTTTACATTCACACCAACAGTGTAGGGAGGGTTCAAATAGTGGGTTACTTTTAAATAAGTGGCCACTGGAAGCATTTCAGTTGTTGTATGATATTATCACTATTTGCAGAAGGCCGACATCTAGGAAATTTTCTTGGCCTTTCCCTCATGATGACAAGATGGTACTGAAGCTTTAGACATCATATCTGTGTTACATACAGTGAGCGGATGGGAGGATCAGCTCTAATCACATCTGCCCAATCACCAGAAGCGCAAAATGTTCCCCAAAGCCTTCAAAAGACTTCAGCTTATAGCCCGCTAGCCAGATCTATACTATATGCCCATCTCTAGTGGGAAGGAGATTAGAAAGTTAATATTTGCTTTCTAGTTTCTGTAATACATGCAAAAAGGGTGAAGGGAGTTAGAAAACACTGTGAACTAGGCCATCAGAATTTTGGTCACATTTGGCCTATATTAATGTATTATTTTCAGAGACTTAAAGTAACTTATTTAGGTGGACAAGAGAATAGGGAAGAACTGAGATTTTGTGCCAAATGCAGAGTAAACTTTGGAAAGGGTAATTAGAAAGGGGAATAAACTAGAATTGACCTAAAAATATCTTAAAATCAGATCTTACAAAATTTTTGGCAAACCAAACTATATTATCATAATGTGGATAATAAGAACATTTCTGCTAGTTTTCACAAATGTCACCAAAAAATTTGGTTTAAAAAAAAGGCATGTGTGTGTATGTGTGTATGTGTGCACCTAACATTAGCAATCTATACTTGTTTAAAGTAGAAAGAAAATGTATACTATTTGGGGGTTAAAAATAATCAACCAAAATAATCATTAATGACTCTTAGTCATCTAGCCATGATTTATGCCTTGTCTATAAGGTGAGCAAAAAAATAAATAATAATTGATAATTGTTTGATTTATTTTAATCATATTGACCTCTGAAACAATTGATGTCAAATAGACTGGCTTTGATCAACTCAGTAAGTGGTTTATTCAGTACCCATGATGCTGTAAGTCCTCTGTTAAAGGGGTGGATTTAGGATTTAGGGAGTGAGGAAATCTGCAGAGAAAGGTAAAATAAGAGAGGGCCAGGTAAGTTGACTATGGCTCAGGAACCAGGAACCACAGTTGTTTGGAAGGATGTGTAAGAGGTTGATGAAAGGTAAAGCTGAAGTAAACTAACTTTTGCTTAGAGTTTTGAAAAATGATGCCATTCTTAGAAAAATATACGTAAGGACAACAGAAGTAGGAGATAGACATCTGTGTTTGAGTAATTTATAGTGACTTTGTTTTATTAGAATCATAGGAAAGGAAACTTGAACGTGGACATCTGGATTATAGAGGGCCTTGAAGGAGAGAATGAGGAGGTTAACATGAGACAGTGGGCCTTCAGATTCTGAAGAGAGAGCCTTGGTTTAAGGAAGTATCTGCAATTGTAAAACACAGTTTTTCAAAAGACTATCAAAATAATCCTAGGGGAAAATATGACATTCAGAGATAAAAGCGTGTGTCATAAGAAAAACATGAGTGTTATTTGAGTGTCCCCAAATTCGTATGATGAGTGCTTACTTCAGCACTTCAATATATGTTGGAGATAGGGCATTTAAACAGGTGACTAAGAAGGCTGAGCACCTAAGAATTGATGTGTTAGAACTGTGGTGTTGGAGAAGACTCTTGAGAGTCCCTTGGACTGCAAGGAGATCCAACCAGTCAATCCTAAGGGAAATCAACCCTGAATATTCATTGGAAGGACTGATGCTGAAGCTCCAATTCTTTGGCCACCTGATGTGAAGAATTGACTCATTGGAAAAGATCTTGATGCTGGGAAAGATTGAAGGCAGGAGGACAAGGGGACGGCAGAGGATGAGATGGTTGGATGGCATCACTGACTCAATGGACATGAGTTTGAGCAATCTCCAGGAGATGATGAAGGACAAGGAAACCTGGCGTGCTGCAGTCCACAGGGTCATGAAGAATCGGACACGACTAAGTGACTGAACAACAAAAGGTAGAGTCAGGTCATATGAATGGACCTTAAGCCAATTTAACTGATGACCCAGTAAAAAGAGAAAATTAGAACACAGGCACAAAAAGACCATGTGAGGACAAAGAGAGAATATGGCCACCTACAAGTCAAGGAGAGAAGTCACCAGAAGAAACCAATCCTGCCCACACCTTGGTCTGAATTTCCAGCTTCCAGAACTATGAGAAAATAAACATCTGTTATTTAAGCCCCCCAGGCTGTGGTATTTGTTATGTCAGTTCTAGCAAGCTAATACAATGAGTAAATATTATTTTTGTTAAGAAAAGAATAATCAGATAATAAACTAAGTTCATGGATGTGGAAATATAACGAAGGTCGTTTCTAGAAATGTATTGGTGTTGCTGTTCAGTCACTAAGTCGTGTCTGACTCTTTGTGACCAGTGGACTGCAGTACACCAGGCTTCCCTGTCCTTCACTACCTCCTGGAGTTCGCTCAAACTCATGTCTATTGAGTCAGTGATGCCCTCTAACCATCTTATGCTCTGTCACCCCCTTCTCATCCTGCCATCAATCTTTCCCAACATCAGGGTCTTTTCCAGTGAGTTGGCTCTTCACATCAGGTGGCCAAAGTATTGGAGCTTCAGCTTCAGCATCAGTCCTTCCAATGAGGTTTGATTTCCTTTAGGATTGACTGGTTTGATTTCCTTGCAGTCCAAAGGACTCTCAAGAGTCTTCTCCAACATCACAATTTGAAAGCATCAATTCTTCAGCACTCAGTCCAACTCTCACATCCATATATGACTGTAACAACTTGAAATTTGCAATGCAGACAATGGGGTGTGGAAATGAAAAGTCAGTCATGACTGAACTAAAGACTGGGAAGTGGGAAAGTCTAGAAGGACAGTGTGTTGGTGGAACAAACGGATGGATGTGGTTTCAGCCATGTTCTCATTGAGAGGGGTTGTGTCCTCAGAGTAGAAACATCCATCGAGAAGTCAGAAATGTGTGTCAGACATGAAGACACTGATGAGATGGCCAAGGAAGCCAGTGTTCAGTATAAACAGAAGTACCACAGCCTGAACAACCAATGAATGAATTGTACGTCTCTTTTTAATTCACTGAAACAGCATGATCAAATTGGTCAACAGAGTTTGTATATGTACTTTCAGTAACAGGCAGATTTCTTTTAACTTAAAGCCAAATAAGCACACTAAGAGACTTTATCTTCATGAGGTCCAATGGTGACAATTTCCTTTGAAAAGAAAAAAAATAGTTTTTGTATCTTGACCTTTTTACACAAAGGTAAGACCAAAAACACAAATACCTCATTAAAAGGTAGAATGATTTGAACTCATACAAGTATAAATATCTGAGCTTAGACTCCTTCCCAAGAGCAGATTTTTTTTGGCATCAGTTGGGAGTGGAAGAGTCTCAAGACATGCTTTTCACCCTCCTCCCCCCACAGGAAAGCATGCTGTGGGAGGAAGTGATATGAGCGCCACAAAGAACAGGTCACCTGGGGCCAGTTCAGGGACAGCATTCAAAGCATCTCCCAAGGGTGAAAGGATCTTCTTTTCCCTAGGGGAAATAAGGGAAGGTTGGCTTCAATTACACATTTTACTTCCGTGCCAGATTTTACTTAAACACTACCCTCTGGGAAAATCAAGAAATTTAGAATCAGTTTTCCAAATCAGGAGAGTACTCCATGCTTTTAGTTCTCATTTCTGAAGTATCCCGTTGACCCTCATGAGTAATGCTTGACTGATGTGCTTGCATGAATTGTCTACATTTTTCATTAATTAATGTGACAACCATATTAAAAATAGGACTCCCAGTTTTCATCCTGAAGGGCTTACACATAATAGCAACAACCTTTAGCAAAGTACTACGTTATTTATTCATAGAATGGCTTTGACTCATTTAATAACACTCTGTAGTTAATTTGTAGATCACTTTTTGATGTTTCACAATCATACTTTGGTGTTACGTTCCTACAAAGGAGAACATTTTTGTTGTTGTTTAGTATTGATCAGTTTCTCTTAATGTGTTCAAGACTATTATGTCTAGAGATAAATGTAAGTAGTTGTTTGGTTAAAATGACCCAAACCTTCCAGATATTTGTTCATTTCATAAATATTTTGAGTACCCACAATGTTTGGGGCAGTGCTGTAGGTGTTGGGGAGATGATGCTGCATGAGAGCCGGTCATTGCTTGTTTTATATTATTTTGAATTCTTGTACAACTCTTAAAGTTCAAATTGTTGGAGGAAGGATGAAAATCAAAGAACAAAAGACAATGAGAAAATTTTTTTAAACCAGCTTGTTTTGTCCTGGAGTGAATGCAGATATGCTCAATTTTATACATTCAGTATACCTAAAGTCTTATTCTGGTTGTTAATCCAACTCGTGACCTTCAGATATTACACTAATCTTAGTAATAAAAGATTAACCTCTGTTTGATATATTCCATTATCATAACATATTTAAGGATTTCAGTGAGTATTTCGAGGAAAGCAAGCAACTCTTTTGAGGAGGATTTCTTTCTGAAGTAAGTATAATGATTAAATTTAACTGAAATCTTACAAGATGATGTGTGTCCAGCCCCTTTCTCTAGGGACTTTCCTAGCAAATGCCTCCTTAAAAACATTGGCATGGAACTCTCATCTCTGCCACATTTGCCATATCTTGGGGCTCTAAATCAACAATACTGATTTTGTAGATGATCAAATTGGATAAGAAACAGCTCAAGGCTTTCCTGTCCAGTAGGTGTAGTCTCGTGGAAAATCGCTTCTGAATCCAGCAAATCGAATGAGGCAACTATTCGTAGCCCACTGGAAAATCCTAGTGGAAGTCCCTGCCTCGCCTGTCTCCTTCTCTCCCTCGCACTCTTGGACTTGGCGAAGCACTCAAAATGGCTTTCCTCTCAAGGAAGACACAGTCAGTGATTCAGTTACCGACAGCTGTTTGTAGAAGACATGTCCCGGCCACAGTCCAGGGCCCGTGAGGTCTGCTGGGCTGATAAATTGCCCCTCTGGATCCTTCTAGGCTTGCAGTTGGCTCAAATGAAAAGCTCAGGCTTAAAAGCTGCCAGAAAGTATTTGGCAAAGAGCCCACCTGTTTTTCTCAAGTACAAGTATTCAATTGAATTGATTCCTCAAAGAGATAAGTGAGGGTGAAAGTAAGTTCATTGTTGACCTTTCATAGTTCTGAACTTCCACTGAGGTAATGGATATGAAGGTGATTTTTAAAGTCACATTGCAAATTCAAGACACTTCTAGCTGTTATTTCATTACCTGAAAAAAAAAATGTAAAAATAAAGAGGGCCACAAATTTTACCAAGGTCCCAAATGCATGTACTCTGGTTCACTATAATTTCAGCCTTCTATAAAATGTGGGCTCCTCTAGACTGTCATTTATGAATCATGTACCGAGTTGCTTTTCTTTGTTCTCCCATAATGCACTTGTGGAACTTCCGACACATGCATGTGAGAAATCTATGCTACTTTTCAAACAATGTAAAACAAATACTATCCAAGAGTTAGCCTAGCATTTAAGGAAAGCATCATAGAATGTATGCCTGAACAACAGCTATACTAATGTAATACTTATATGTGCCAGCCTCATTCTAATATTTTCTCTATATTAAGGACTTCATTCCTCACAGTCAACCTATGAGGTATGTATTATTATTATCCCCATTTTACGGATTTAAAAAGTAAAGAATGCAGGGATGAAGTGATCTGTTTCAAATCACATAGGTAGTAAAAGATAGAGTCAGAACTCAGATCCCACTAGCATGTCTCTAGAGTCTATACAGTTACAGCATATTATTTTGGGAGCTTCCCTGGTGACTCAGACGGTAAGATCATCTGCTTGCAATGCTGGGGACCCAGGTTCAATCCCTAGATTGGGAAGATCCTCTGGAGAAGGAAATGGCAACCCACTCCAGTACTCTTGCCTAGAAAATTCCATGGTGGAGGAACCTCGTAGGCTACAGTCCATGGGGTCGCAAAGAGTCGCAGAGTCGACTGAGTGTGTCTGACTGAGCATATTATTTTAAATATTAATGTTATGAATGTTGTGCTGTTTCTTTTAAGAGACATAACAGTTTCTTATATATATTTCTTCATTTTCTTCTCCTTTGGATCTAGGATCATGTATGTAACATGTAATATGACCAGATTTTAACTCATAGGAGACTTATGTGATGATTAAGTATGAGATAGTCTACGTTTGTAGAACATTTATGCATTGTTAAATGTTTTACCTTACCATTATCTCATTTGATCCCCTCACTAACTCTTGTGTACATAGGGATTTATCCTTATTTTTCAGATGAAGAAGCAGATCAGAAAGATTCAACAGTTCAATTTCATGTCAATAGGATACAGCAGTTCTCAGAAATCAAATACACTAGCTGTTGATCTCCAGCACTCTTCCCAGTATATCAGACTGTTTGCTCATTCATTTGGGGAGGGGGGGGAACCTGAAAAGATGTTTAAGAATCCCAGTAAAATTGAAGAAGCTTTTTAGAAACATTTAGAGTAATCTGAGAATACTCCTCACTAAAGCAGAAGGTGAAAATGCATTCCGTGAACAGTGAGCTTGGTTAAGCAAGTGCACACAGCTAGGTTCCAGCTTAGTAATTTTCAGTCACGTTTCTCAGCCTGCACTATGTGAACATTTTAATGGGATGAGTCTCAAGTGCTCTTTTGCTTTATGCTACTGCTTTTTTAAGGCAGCTCATTTGTACTTGTTCGTCATCCTCTTTTTTCACTCAATCCCAGAAGCTGTGTTGCTAATTATTGACCCAGGCAAGCCTCAAAGAGGACAAAGGCAGCTAAAACTGGAGTGCTCTTGATATAGAATCACAATGCAATTTCCATTTTTCAGAAAAAGCAAGGCATTTTTAGCTGTAGGGTTCAGAGACCATTCAGTTATACAGGCACTTGAGTTTCTGCTAAAGAATCACAATTCAGTTTTAGAAAAAAACAGAAAACTTTTTTTGGTATTTCATTCACAGCCAGGTTCTGGGGCCGGAGGGGGGCATGGTGTGTATGAGAGAGAGAGAAACAAAGACAGAATCAGAGATAAAGACAGGGAGAAAAATTTTTTTTTTGCTTTTGAAGCAACATGTAAGCAGGGAAGAATAATATTCATTAATTCCATAACTATTGCTTGAAGACTTGCCAAGAATGAAGAGTAGTACAAAATAAAGAGGGAGATGTTTAGATGTCGAATTATTTTATCACAGGACCTGACACATGATAGATGCTCCAGAAATATTTGTTAAAGAGAAATGAGCTATACCATGAACTTAGAATCTATTCAAGAAATCACAAAATCATAAATATTTGAGAATTGGAAGGAAATTTAGGAATCATCTTATGGAGCTCTTTTATTTGAGAGGTGAAGCAATCAAGACTCAGACAGGTTCTAAGAATTTTCCAAGAACATATCTATTTAGAAGGAGTATCCTTTTTCATCATAACATCATAGCATCTTTCAGAGATTATACATATGTCAGTGTCCTACAATGCAGGGCATCATGGGAAAAGATCTGATGATGATTCTCAAATAGTGCTACCTAATGGAAATATCATGCATACCATATATGTAATTAAAAAATTTTAATAGTCACATTAAAAATTTTTAAACTAAATTATATTTTAATTCAATATATCTAAAATATTTTAAGCTCAATATGTAATCAATACAAAAATTGTTAATGAATTACCTTATATTCTTTTTTCATACTAAATCTTCAAACTCGAGTGTCTGTTACACTTTTGACACATTTCAGTTTGGACTAACCGTATTTTAAGTACTTAATAGCTACATGTGGCTTTGGGCTACTCTATTAGACAGTATAGCTCTAGAATCATCAAGGAAAATAGTTATGCATTTCTAAAGCTGTAGTACATTTATTATTGCTTATTTTTACAGCTTGATTTTGATGTAAAGCCACAAAAATAAAACTTAACTCAAACTGACTCAATGGGATATAAACAAACTAGAAAAAATTTATAACCATGAGAGAATTGAGTCAACAGTTACAATTTTAATGCCTCCCAAAATAAGGAAATAAATAAGCCATCAAAAATATTGACTCAGATAAGTTCATATTTCTACCAAAATTTCGAAGAAAATGTAAATTCTGCATTCTACAACTTGTCTCATTTTGCAGGTAACTGTTCACAAATATTTGTGAACAGTTCTGTTTGCAGTGTTAATAGAAACTAAAATTAATCAGTTTTTTAGAAATGTGTTCAGACAGTAATCTTCTTGCAATAATATGGAACAATATACAAATTTATTTCATTATAAAAATGGAGAGTTGGTTATATTTTGATAAATGGCAGGGAGCTGCTATTTAATAACCAGCTGTCTCTGTCCTCTCTTCCATCTACTTAATATTAAATGCATAAAAATGAAGGTAGGAAAAGGCTTCCTATCATAGGACTCTAAGCTCACCAAAAGATAGAGGATTTTTCTTTCTTGCTATTCTCCACATTCCTGTTTCTAACAAGAAATTCTGCAGAAGCAGAGAGATCCCTGGCATTGTTCCGTGTCCAGATCCACGGAAGGTTGATGTGACTGTGGGTTTGAATATCACCTTGACCTTTTCTTGGATCTTTGTTCAGAGCCTAGGTGAATGTGTTGGTGGGATTTTCCTCTTTTAAGTTCTTCATCTCTTGAAGTAAAACCAGGCCTGGCATGAGAAAGGGGGAAAGGCAAGGGGCTGAACAGAAAAGAAATTAAATTAGGTCACACTTCTGGAGGCTTCTGAATTTCGTGCAATACAATCCCTGTGATCACTTCAAACCCAGCTTTTAAAGGACTATTACAGGTTCATTGTAGTCACTGGCCCAGAGACTAAATCAGTAGACTTCCACAGCCTTTTCCTCTAAAGCTTATTCTGATTTTCTATATAGTATCACATTAATGATAGTTTTTTTTTATCAATTATCTTATAGCAATTGCAGCCTTCTAAGATCTATTTTTAATTGCTTAGTCCTTTTACTTATCCTACTTACAGGCATTTTAAATTCTTAATAGTATCAGTACAGTGAGGAAAATAGACAAGTCTATAAGTTAGAATGCTTGTAGCTGGAAGAGAAAACTTGAACTCAACTGGCTTCCAATCCCCACTGGGGAGGCAAATAGCAGCTCAAACCACTCAGTGACTCTGACTTAATCAAAGGCCTGAGAATCTTTTCCATCTTTATTTTTTGCCTTCCTCCAGTGTTGGTGGTTTTTCTGACTTCTTCCTCCGTGATCTTATGATTTCTGTCATAAGTCTAGCTATCAACGGCAGATATCCATGACTAGTTTAAAAAAAAAAATTCCTTTCTTTTATATCTTTTTTTTAAGAGAGAGAAAAATTCTTCCCAAACAGACTCTCCTAACTTCTCTTCAATGTCTCATTGGTCAGAATTGCATTCCATGTCAGTGTCCTAATCACTACTGCAGAAATGTACCTTTATAATTAGCTGCAACAATCAGGTTTCCTTCATGGAAGCTGAGGCTGAGGCCCAGCTTCCTATAGGAACATGGCTACAAACATGTAGATATTTGAATTATACTAAGGGTCTAGATGGAATTCCCGGGTAGCTCAGACAGTAAAGAATCCACCTGCTAGGCACGAGGCTTGGGTTTGATCCCTGGGTTGGGAAGATCTCCTGGAGGAGGGTGTGGCAACCCACTCCAGTATTCTTGCCTGGAGAATCCCCATGGACAGAGGAGCCTGGAGGGCTTACAGTCCATGGGGTCGCAAAGAGTCAGACAGGACTGAGCGACTAAGCACAGCACAGCACACAAGGGTCTAGCTGGAAGATGGGATGGCTCTTGGCTCTTGGTTAGAGTCAGCTGCAAATTATTCAGAAATTGCAGTATAGGATAAGTGCTGTCAGGAAGCATATAAGTCCAAGATGCTGTAGAAACACTTTCCAGGCCTATCAGGGTGAGAGGGAAAGGCAAGAGTCAGAGCAGTCTTCTAAAGAAAGTGTTATCTGACCTAAGATATAATGGACAAGAGGAGATAACTAAGGGGAGGGTCATGGGAGGAGAATGAGAGTATCAGATGGACAGAACACCATGTTCAAATGACTGCGAATAAGAGAGACCAAAATGCGTTTGGGGAGATGCAGGAAGTTATTCTCTTTTTTAAGATAGAGAACACAAGGTGGGCATTAATCAGAAGTAGGCTAGAGAAGTCTACTGAGCTAAATAATAAAAGATCTAATAAGTCAAATAGAAATTTACACTTCTTCCTGCTGCAGTCAGGAGCCAATGAAACATTTTAAGATCAGATGACATATATGAACTTAAAAAAAAATTCTCTTTGGCTGCTGTGGGAAATAGGTTTGTAAATGGTTAAGACCGGAGATAGGTGGAACAGGTGAGAATCAGCTGTAATCTTGCCCGGGGGGAAACAGTGGTAGGGCTGCAGAGAGGTGGATAGATTTGATTGATATTCAAAAATCCTAAGTTTCGATGAAATAGGACATAGTTCATAGGAGGTGAAGGGTGTGGAGATCAATAATCACTCAGATTTCTGGCTTGGGCAACTAGGAAAATGGAGAGACATTTATTGAATTAGAGTCTATAAAGGAGAAACAGATTTAGAGGGGAAGTGGGTTGATTTAAATTGTACCTGATTAGTTTGAGGGACCTACATTCCTTTTGAAATTCAAGATAAATATTCCTGTTAAAATTCTATTAAATGCTAAAGGATATATTAACCAATAGGTGATGCAGGGGATTACTAGAGGTACTAAAATTTGTTGCAGAAGGTGATATGAAAAGGAGAGGGTTACTGTTTACAGAAGGAAGTGCTTCCTCCTGAGGAAAAAAAGAGTGGGAGAATCTGATATTCCTTAAAAAAGATGAAAAATGTAGTTTAATCTTGCCTGTAAAAATTAGACAAATGGGAATTGTAAAGGGCTGGGAGGCACTGTATGCTACATAAGGCAGATTTGAGGAATGGTACTGACTGGATTTCTAGGGCAAGTTGAATGGGTATAATAAAATATAAAGTTTTTGGTCTGATTGAATTGGTCAGAACTCTTGGAATCCCAAGAGAAAATAGTTATTCATATTAACTAATTTGATCTTTCAGTGTAAGGTGTGTTAGTTAGCTGTAGATAGAGTAATGCTACATAGCAACCAACCACAAAATACCAGTAGCGTAACAATAGCTTTTTGTGTCTTGCTCATAGGTCTGCTAGTGGGTTGGGATGGTGCTGCTTCAAGTGGCAGATCACCTTCTTGTTTGTTCTCATGATTTTTCTTCTTCTTGGACCAGTTTTTTGGACCTGTTCTTGTCATGGCATAGTAAACAACTCCCAATATGGCAAGAGGAATCACTTGTAATTTGTAAGGTCTCAGCTTGGAAGAGGCGAGTATCTTTTGAGCCCACATTCTGTTGGTCAACCTATATAATATGGCCAAGCTCAATATCATTTAAAGGGTAGAAGGGCAAGGAAGGCAGTAAATATTTCATGAATAACCACCTAATTCATGATACACGGGTAAATAGAACCCTGAGATATCATGGAATTGAGTTAGGGTTTATAAAGGACCCTAACTTGATCAGCCACAGAACTGCTGGAACACCAGGATTCACAACCTGGTGTATCCCATTGGAATACCCAGTGGGCTTCTTAAACTCAGGAGAATAACCCATGCTCCTTTTTGGCCCTATGCTTCTTTCCAAAGAAATCTCATGGGTTCATAAACTTCTCATTAAACTAATTATTGGTCAGAATCAGGAACAGCCGTGTGATAACCATCCTTGGTCATGATGCGTTCTTTTTGGTCTCATTCAACAGTATCAGGCCCTTTTTCTAGGACTGGTTAAAGGTTGATATTACCTCCCTCACCAGCACTAATGAAGTGATAAGAACTAAAGCAATGAAAAATGATTGTATTATTTTCCTTAACATGTATTTTTTGGACTTCTTCCAAAAATCCAGCACATTTATAAAAGGCAAGCTATGGCATTGTGCTATGTTATTATACCAATATAATGTGTCTTAATTATCACTGAGAAAAAATACATGGCCCATGGGAGTGATGTAATTTTCCCATCACTGCAGAGCTACATTGTCTACCCAAGGCTTGAAGACATCCTCAAACTATGTTATCTTTTTTTCCTTACTTAACTGCTGTGTAAGCAAGAGATTTTAACCATTTTTTGAGCTCCTAAATTGAAGATAACTGTAGTTGCATTAATTGATCTATAAATTCTCAAGCCCAAATAGTTTCATGGTCCTCCGGCAGAGCCTAGAGTGCTGTGTGTGTGTGTGTGTGTGTGTGTTGTTTTTAGAAAACATATGGTATAGTCATATACTGCGTCAAGGGAGCTCACTTCCTGCTTCTCTATACTTCCCAAATTCCACTCAGCCCTTTTCTCATTTCATTCTGTGGCTTCTGTGTTGCTAGTAATGACCAGTGACTCAAGAAGGCTGCAAACCATGAACAAAGATTTCCTTTCCAGGCACAGTTCTGCCTTGAGGTTCCTTTTCCCACCACCAAGATGGAAATGTATTGCTCCTCTTCTCTCCATCCCGCAGACATTTCAGAGCAAAGCTCTGACTTCTCTTTCATTATTACTTTTCCACTACAGACGACTGTCTTTAATGTTGAAGGTGGCCTTTGAGAGAGAGGGAAAAAGAGCAGGGGGAACATAGGATGGAAGACAAGCATAGTCTAGGTACCTTGGCAGGTGCACTGTGAGAACCCATGAGGGTGCCAAGTTAGAGGAATAATAGTAGAAATGACGCCAGAGAGGGGATTTAAAAGCTCAGTAGACATAATAAACTGAGACTGAACAGATACAGATAAAGTCAGGTCAAATTTAATATGACTATTGTAAGACCCTGTATTCTATACCTGGGTCAAGTACTCTTCTGCTGGGGTGAGTCCTTAGAACTACAGACTTTGGAAATTGAATAACTTTAACTTATCTATTTGTTATAAATACATGTATCAATTGAAAAAAATAGCGTGCTACTTGGGGCTTCCCAGGTGGCACTAGCAGTAAAAGACCCTGCCTGCCTGCCAATGCTGGAGACACAGAGATGTGGATTTGATCCCTGAGCGGGGAAGATCCCCTGGAGGAGGGCATTACTACCCACTCCAGTATTCTTGCCTGGAGAATCCCATAAACAGAGGAGCCTGGTGGGTTACAGTCCATAGCATCACTGAGAGTCAGACATGACTAAAGTGACTTAGCACCACACGGCAGTACACTATGTAATTGGTTTGTCTTAATGAAAAAACAACAAAAGCCTTCAACAAATCATTGTTGTTTGGTTGATGGATTGAACGAATGAACAAAGAGTAAGGGAGAGAGGGAGGAAGGAATGCATGGAAGGAAGGAGAGAAGAGAGGAAAAAAGAAGAAAAGAGACAAAGAGGAGCGGAAGGAAATAAAGGAAGGAGATTTAAAAAAAGGGAAATATGTCTTCTAATTTCACTATTGTTAAAAGTCAAATTTATTATTGATAAATTATGTACCCTCTTGACCAGATCTTACACTACTTTTTATTCCAATCTTCACAACTCAAGTTTGTCATGTCCCAGTGTGCTATGTTCATAATATGATATTTGGATTTTAAAGAGATGATTAACATAATTAGCAGCTCAGAGGTTTTTTGCTGGAGACAAAATATGGATAAGAAATTATATCAAATAACTATAATTAAAAGTCAGTACTTCTAAGTTAAAATTCAGTAAGTTATCATGGTTAAAAATATTTTACTCTATTTTTTTCCTGTCTAAGGGTTTCTTAAAAATAATAGCTTAAAAAAAATAATAGCTTTTACTTATTGGGTGCCCATAAAATATGGAAACATAGATAATGTTTTATATTTTAATAGGCCAAATATATCCTTTTTGATATGATTTATTATTACCCATGTTTCCAGTCTAAATTCCAAATATTGTTCTAAGTGCTTTACATGTATTGTTTCATTTAGGCTGTTGCTTAGTATTAATATTTCTCTCACTTTATCACCACCTCACCCCTAACAAGTGAGTTTACCTACACACACGTGAGTGCACACACACACACATGCAAACACTTCCTATTTCTGCAGTTGGAATTCTTTCTGTCATGGTATTCTAGAATAGGAGAGCACAAGATTGGCCACAGAAACTCAGAAAGGTGTGGCTGGGGAAGTGACCAGGACTATCCTAGCATTTATGGGTGTGGGCCAGGTGGCCCCGCCACTGACTCTTGGCTATGGTTTTGCTTCATTGCTTTGGAAGTGGTGTGGAGAGTTTTGTTTTACTTTTTGGTGTTTCTCTTGGTTCTTGTAGAACTGACTCAAGGTTTAGAGGGTATCCTCCCACCTGCATTTGGAAAACTGCATTTTGAAAACTTTTCATGATACGGAAAGTTTAAAGTCATTGAAAAACTTTTACAGTAACATATGCTGAAACAATTATCGCCTTTCCCAGCAGAATTTTAGCTGTATATAATGCATGATATATATAGTAAATGAATTTAAGAGACAAAACTACATCAGATATTATGACTATAGGTTACCTCAAAAATATTGGTTTTATGCAGACTTTGTTGATATTTTACCCATGCATGCAAAAGGAAAAAAAATGCAGAATCATGGCTGGAGTTTATATAGGACCAGTCTAAAGCCAGCCATAGTCATGTAATTTCCATGATATTCTCCCCATCAATGGAAAATTACTGTCAGCTGAACTGGTGTCTACAGACTATGAGCAAATTTCTGTTTCCTTTGCACAACTGAGTGTTTGAAACTTTTTTCAATCTGTAAAATTACCATTAAAGGTCAGAGATTAGTTTTTCATGCATGATGAATTCCATTTGCTTTAAAAGTATTATACCAGGAAAGTAGACTTTTTTTTTTCCTGACTTTAGAACCAAATTAGGATTCAAATATTCAGTTTTGAGTCAACCCCAAACCATTTCCTTTCATTTAGTTTCCCTTGGCAAAAATGGTATATTTTTTAATAGGAAAGAAAGACTTATGAAAATATATGTATGTATATTTATTCTCCTTTATTTGAAATTAGCATGCAGTCTGAAGATACTGAGTGCCAATTCCATGGCTGAGTTTAACTTGTCTTTCGTTAAACTCTAGCCACTTTGAAAGCAGGGACTTTGTTTTTTAAATAAATATCCTTCGTTTCCGACCTGTACAGAACAGACTTTTGGACTCTGTGGGAGAAGGCGAGGGTGGGATGTTTCGAGAGAACAGCATCGAAACTTGTATATTATCTATAGGAAACAGATCACCAGCCCAGGTTGGATGCATGAGACAAGTGCTCGGGCCTGGTGCACTGGGAAGACTCAGAGGGATTGGGTAGAGAAGGAGGTGGGAGGGGGGATCGGGATGGGGAACACATGTAAATCCATGGCTGATTCATGTCAATGTATGACAAAACCCACTACAATATTGTAAGGTAATTAGCCTCCAACTAATAAAAATAAATGAAAAAAAAAATATCCTTTGTAATCGATAACCAGGTTTTTTTTTTTCCCTTGTCTTAACTAATGGATGAACAAAATGAACATAAAAGCTGTGCTCTTTCTTCTTAAGGGAAAAATTTCCCAACTCCTTGATTGGAGGTAAAATATCTTAAAGATTAATCTGCATGTAGATTGAGCTAAACTACTATGATATCAGCAGCCATCTTGTGCAGAAAGAGGTTGGGCTTCCATAATTTATCTTTAATGCATTGCTGTTAATTATAAAAACAGTACATCCAGAAGTTGTGGAATGAGCAGTAAAAAAAACAAAATCTCACCTGATATTCTACCACAATAATACAATTATAATTTAACACTTTTTCATACTACTTTACATATTTTTTCTTTCCATAAATTGTAGTCGATCTGTAAATGTGCTTTTATGCTCTGCTTCACTGACTACAGGAGAATGCTTTCCCCTCTTCCAGAACCTTTTTTGCTTTTTAATGATTTCTTTGGTGTGTTTGAAGCAATTTCAACTTAACTTATTGCATATAAAGATCTTTCTTGACTTAGGATGGGGTTATGGCCAAATAAACTCATCATGAGTTGAAAACACTGGAAATCAAAAATGCATTGAATACAACTAACCTATGGAACATCAGAGCTTAGCCCAGCCTATGTTACATAAAAAAAGCTGAGTGCTGAAGAATTGATGCTTTTGAACTGTGGTGTTCGAGACGACTCTTGAGAGTCCCTTGGACTGCAAAGAGATACAACCAGTCCATCCTAAAGGAAGTCAGTCCTGAGTGTTAGTTGGAAGGACTGATGCTTAACCTGAAACTCCAATACTTTGGTCACTTGATGTGAAGAACTGACTCATTGGTAAAGACCCTGATGCTGGGAAAGATCGAAGGCAGGAGGAGAAGGGGAAAACAGAGGATGAGATGGTTGGATGGCATCATCAACTTGATGGATATGGGTTTGAGCAAGCTCCAGGATTTGGTGATGAACAGGGAGGCCTGGTGTGCTGCAGTCCATGGGTTTGCAAAGAGTTGGACATGACTGAGCGACTGAACTGAATTGAACTGATGTTATATGTGGTTAGAATATTTATATTAGCCTTCCTGGTGGCTCAGACGGTAAAGAATCTACCCACAGTGCAGGAGACCTGGGTTCAATCCCTGGGTCGAGAAGATCCCCTGGAGAAGGGAATGGCTACCCACTCCACTATTCATGCCTGGAGAATTCCATGAACAGAGGAGCCTGGTAGGCTGCAGTCCATGGGGTTGCATAGAGTCAGACTTGATGGAGTGACTAACATTTTCACAGTTTGGCAGAATCATCTAACACAAAGCCTATTTTATATTAAAGTGTTAAATGTCTCATGTAATTTACTGAATACTGTATTAGACTGAAAACCAGAATGGTTGTGTGGGTAGAGAATGGTTGTAAGTGTATTGGCTGTTTTTGCTCATGGTCAGATGGCTGACTGGAAGCCATGGCCCAGCATCATGAGAGAGTGTCATACCACACGTTGCTAGCCCAGGAAAAAGATCGAAATTCAAAATTCCAGGTACAGTTGTTACTGAATGTGTATTTCTTTAGCACCACTGTAAAGTTAAAAATCATATGTCTTATCTTGTAAGACCTTGTAGCTTGGGAACCTTATATCTTATAAGCAGCTGCCCCTCAGGGAAAGCTCAGACTTTTCTTTCAAATATCAAGGAAAATGCAGATAATTTTATGATTTTTAATTGATCACTGCTTGTCAAAGGTTTTAATCTCACTTTCTTACCCATGAAGAGGTATGTGTCCCTAGCTGTGTGGCCTAACTCACTAACCAAAGTTATTCAACTGTACCGTAGCTCAATTTTCACATCTGTAAAGGAGGATAACATACAGAGTAGGCCTAAATGCTATATTTGTTATTGTTAGTATTATTTTTAGTTTGAAATTTCCTCTAATCTGACAGGAAAGATCCATTCAAAACAATTCACTAGGTTTGTAATAAACTATGTGGTAGTTATTTAAATGCTTTCAGGATATCCCACACCAGAAGAACAGGGAGTTAGATGTTGATTAGGTATTCTTTCTCAAAATACCTGCCATTAATTAATTTAGAAATGCATTCCATTCTCTGTCATTTGTCAAAGCTCTATTACTCCTGGCTTATTTTACAAAAAAAAGAAAAAAGGAGAACTGTCTGTCAAGGAGGAAGTAAGATCAGTGGCAGCCAAAATTCCACACATGCTTTCATCTTGCCGCCTTCCAAGAGGTTGAGATCCTCAAGACACCGTACACGGGCATCTGCTTCGGTTTGAGGACTAACTGGGTCCTGAGACCACCGTCATCGCAGAGGGCCTGGAAATATCAGAAGACAGAAGGAATAGCTTATGGTGAGCCTGTCTGCTCTCAGGTCTGAGAATATCCAGCTGCGTAACCTCAAGGGAGCAACATGGAAAAAAAAAATGAAGGAAATTCTTTGGACGTGAGAGCTTTGCATTTCCTATGAGCAACGCATCTTCCGCCCTTCTCTTGCCCGCATCCCCATTGTCCTCACATCGTGTCTTCCTGCTCATTCAGTGCCTGGGCCCAGTGAGCCAGAGCCTTAAGATGTTTATGAATATTTAAAAAAAACAAAACAGATTAGGTCAGATTGAAATTGACTGTGTGTCTGCAGAGTCACATTATGCTGCAGAGACTGAAAGTGGGATTAGGTCAGATTGAAACTGACTGTGTGTCTGCAGAGTCACATTATGCTGCAGAGACTGAAAGTGGGATTAGGTCAGATTGAAATTGACTGTGTGTCTGCAGAGTCACATTATGCTGCAGAGACTGAAAGTGGGATGGACTTAAAATATGTCTCCTTAATGAAAAGCCTGTTGGGAAAGCCTGCTGATCCCCTGCCTAGGTGCTGCTAAGTGTGGCAATGTACTAATTGATTTCTGTGGAGAGCTGTGAAAAAAAAAAAAAAAAAGCATTAACTGGCTTCCCTCCCAGTGACTGAAGGAGGCAGATGACACATGCGCGCCGGCCCTGTTTGCCTCCTCTCATCAGTGGTGTGAAGGCAGCTGCTTCTAGAGGTCCAGAATGGGGTCTTCCCAGAACCTTCCTTGGATTGGGTTCCCCATCATGCCAATTGCTCCCCACCAAACCAGTGGGTGCTCTCAAAAGTCTATGGAAGCACCAAGAAATGTGTTCGTTGGCTGAGATGTGCCCTGTCCTGCCAGAGGCAGCTGGTATGTGAAGAGGGAATGTCACCAACTGCTTGGTCTCAAATTATCAGCCTGCTCTGACAGCTGAGTGAACGACGGCACATGCCTGTCCTCTAGCACCAAGGCCATGACCAGTGTTTCTTGAGTGACCACAGTTTCAATCCCTAAAGTAGACTTGGAAATACTCCCCTGAGACCTGAAGGCAGCACTTGGGCCTGGCATCCGGTTTTGGAGTTAAGTGTCTAAAAATGGGCTTTCTTGTTCCTTTACCTCTGCCCGTGAACAGAGGGGCCTGGTGGGCTACAGTCCGAGGGGTCTCAAGTGTCGGATACGGCTTAGCAACTAAACTACCATTATGCAGAGCTGTCCTGCAGATAAGTTCATTGATGTTGTTGCTTAGTTGCTAAGTCGTGTTGGACTCTTTGTGACTGCATGGACCCTGCCAGGCTCCTCTGTCCATAGGCTTTCCCAGGCAAGAATACTGGAGTGGGTTACCATTTCCTTCTCCAAAGGATCTACCTGACCCAGGGATAAAACCCATGTCTCCTGCTTTGGCAGGTGGATTCTTTACCACTGAGTCACCAGGGAAGCCCAGATAAGTAGGGCTTAAAAGTAGGACATTGTTGGTTTTTAAAAGTTAACTGGATGCATGAGACAAGTGCTCGGGCCTGGTGCACTGGGAAGACCCAGAGGAATCGGGTGGAGAGGGAGGTGGGAGGGGGGATCGGGATGGGGAATACGTGTAAATCTATTGCTGATTCATGTCAATGTATGACAAAACCCACTGGGAAAAAAAAAAAAAGTTAACTGGAGATAGCCTTTCCTCTTACACATAAGTCGGGATTATTTCCCCACTTCTCCTTCTGCCTGTAGACATATATACATTCTGAAATGATTGCCTCAGTCAAATTAATGAACACTTCCATCACCTCGTAGTTACCTGTTTTTTTGATGTGTGTAGTAAGATCACTTAAAATCTATTTTCTTAGCGAATGTTTGTATATAATACAGCACTTTCAATGTTCACCATGCTATACATTAGACCTCCAGAACTCATTTACCCTGTAACTGAAAGCGTGTACCCTTCGATCAACATCTACCCATGTTCCTCACTACCCAGCCCCTGGTTACTACTACTTTCTATGAGTTTGGTTTTTTAAAAAAATTCCACGTATGAACAAGATTACACCCTATTTGTCTTTTTCTGTCTAGCTTTTTTCACGTACCATAGTGCCCTCCAGGTTCATCAACACTGTCTCAAATGGCAGGATTTCCTTACTTCATATAGCTGAATAATATTCCATTGTGTATATGTACCCCATTTTCTTTATCCATTCATCAATAGATGGATACTTAGGTTGTTTTCATATCTTGGCTCTGGTAAGTAATGCTTCAATAAATGTGGGAGTGCAGATATATCTTCAAGATAGTGATTTCATTTCCTTTGGATATATACCAACTAGTAGGATTGTTGAGTCATGTGATGGTTCTGTTTTGCCTTTTTGATAAAAGTTATCCTGACAGGTATATCTCATTGTGGCTTTGATATACATTTCCCTGATAATTAGTGATGTTGAGTACCTCTTTATATACCTGTTGGCCTTTTGTATGTGTTCTTTTGGAGGTTCTATGCCCTATCTTTAATCAGATTATTTGGAGTGCTTTTTGGTTTTTTTTTTTTTTTGTTCTTGCTATTAAATTGCCTGAGTTCCTTATATATTTGATAGTAATCCCTTATCAGACCTGTGGTTTGCAGATATTTTCTCCCACTCCATAGGTTGTCTTTTCATTTTGTTGATGATTTCCTTTGCTGTGCAGAAGCTTCCCAGTTTGATGTAGTCTCATTTACCTGTTTTTGCTTTTGCAGCCTGTACTTTGAGTGCCGTATCAAAAAAATCATTGCCATGACCAATGTCAGGAAGATTTTTGTCCCTATCATCTGCTACTTAAGCTATCTCTATAACAAAAAAATAAGACAGTTAATGTTCAGAGAAAGAACCCAGGTAATATCTTTTAAAAAGATTAGTTTTAGTGATCAGAAATATGTAAAGAAAAAGTTACTTTCAAAATTTCATAAACTTTGTGGTTATACTGGTTCCAAATCTCTAATATCTTCATGATTACAAAGCCCTGTAGCTCTGAAACTACAAGCCTCCATAATGTGGAAATTTGGACCATTATTTTTATTTATTTTGCGATCCAATATTTAAGTGATTGTGAAAAGTCTGGAAACTTTTTCCTCTTCTTTGTTCTCTCATTTCTTTTTCATTCTTTCTTTCCCTTTCTCTTTTTAACACTCAGAGCACCTCAGAATTCCTTCCTATTCCTACTCAGCAAAATGGAGATCAAAATCACACCAAAATGTCTATTCCACCACCCCATTCATCAATTCACAGTGGGGTTTTTCTTTTCTAAGCATTCAGAGAGAGAAGGAGTAAAAAAACGCCCTTTACTGGTCCCAGACGTCTGAAGACAATCCATCCTTTTTATCTCCCCCTGTTAAAATACTTGCTATAAATAACTGGAGATTCAGGGGCCATTCTGACATGTCTGGCTTTTCAACACTGTTGACTAACGACCAACCTAATATGACTCTGTGGTGGCTCCAGGCTTGTCATTTGGTGGTAGTCGTGGGGGGTGGTATTTGTTTTTGCTTTTTCTTAAGACAGTTAAACCTTGTTAGAAAAGAGACATGACTCAGTCATTAACTCTGAATTTAAGATTTATTGCTGATTAATTTACAGTATCTTTATTACACGCATTTTATTGGGTTGGCCAGAAACAGTGAGAGACTTTATTTTTGGGGACTCCAAAATCACTGCAGATGGTGACTGCAGGCAGCCATGAAATTAAAAGATGTTTGCTCCCTGGAAGAAAAGCTATAACCAACCTAGGGAGCATATTAAAAATCAGAGATGTTACTTTGCCAACAAAGATCTGTCTCGTCAAAGCTATGGTTTTTCCAGTATTCATGTATGGATGTGAGAGGTGGACTATAAAGAAAGCTAAGCACGGAAGAACTGATGCTTTTGAACTGTGGTGTTGGGAGAAGACTCTTGAGAGTCCCTTGGACTGCAAGGAGAGCAAACCAGTCAATCCTAAAGGAAATCAATCCTGAATATTCATTGGAAGGACTGATGCTGAAGCTCCAATACTTTGGCCACCTGATGTGAAGAACTGACTCACTGGAAAAGACCCTGATGTTGGGAAAGATTGAAGGCAGGAGGAGAAGGGGACGACAGAGGATGAGATGGTTGGATGGCATCACCGACTAGATGGACATGGATTTGCACAAGCTCCAGGAGTTGGTGATAGACAGGGAAGCCTGGTGTGCTGCAGTCCATGGGGTGGCAAAGAATTGGACACGACTGAGCGACTGAACTGAACTGAAAAAGTTAATTTGGATATTGCATAATATTGTGCAGAAAAACCCAAACAAACTTTTGGGCCAACTCAATATTAAGAATATGTCAAGTGCACACACATATATATGTGTTTATGTATTTTGTATGTTGTTTCACACCATCAGAAAATATACTGATTTCAGAATAACACTAATTTAGATCCAGGCAAATAAATTTCCATTTCTTCTAGAAATAACATTTGCCCGCCAACATATAATGTATTCATAATGACTCCCTTCACACACACACACATACACACACACACACACACACGTCCCCCACACAGTGTAAAGTGTTTTTTGGCTCATATAATAAACACTCTGAGGCTGTAAACTTTAAAAAAAAAAATTCAGTGTTTCTCATTGACATACCCCTATGGCATCCTATTTCACATGTGTGTGCCAGAAACTGAAAAAGCCAAACGGGAAAGAAAAACATGTAAAGAAAAAAGGGAAGAACTTGAGAAAACTCAACAGAGTATTAAACTAAAATAGAAGCATTTCTGTGTTTAACGAAGAACACAGATAATCATCTCACTTTGTTGTTGTTGTTCCATTGTTAAGTCGTGTCCAACTCTTTGCGACCCCATGGACTGCAGCACACCGGACTTCCCTGTCCCTCACCGTCTCCTGGAGCTTGCCAAAGTTCACATCCATTGAATGGGTGATGCTATCCAACTGTCTCATCTTCTCCTGCCCTCTTTTCCTTTTGCCTTCAGTCTTTCCCAGCATCAGGGTCTTCTCTAATTTTCTCACTTTAATCCCTATTTATTTAGTTTCCAAGTCCCCATAAGAACTCTTCCTTGGTGTCACAAAACAATGAAAAAGACAGGGCTGGTCTAGGATTCTCCAGCAGTAAAACCTGGGACAAAAAGTATGAGTAGTTTATTTGGGAAGTCCACAAAACCTAAGGAAAGAAGTAAGAAAGTGAGACAGAGAGTAGAAGGACACAAAAACATCATCAAGCCAGTTATCCCAGTGGGAATGTGGGTCTGAGTCCGGCTTGGGGCAACAGGGGACAGTGTGGAACACTCCTTAGAGTGGCCCTGTCAATGGGATGAGGAAACTGGAGCTCTTATCTACCAACTCCCTCCTCATCCATCACCTATTTCTAGGGATCAGATACAACCCAGCACTCTGGTTTGCTTATGCATGGGTCAACCATGTAACTGTGGCCAGGAAAACAACCCTTCGACAAAGACTCACAGGTATTAAAAAACAAAAAAAACCTTCAGTCAGGGAGCTGCAGATTTTTGGAGCATTCAGCTTTGAGAGGTAGGTATTTAGAGGACATAGGCACCAATACCTACCTCTATGAAGGTCATAGATACTGAGGTAATTCATCTGCCTGTGTATAAAAGTATTTTCAATCAAGGCTTCTCTTTATTCTGTATGTTGGAAAAAATTTAAACAAAACTATTATTGTTTCTGTGTTAGTATCTTGGCATTTGAATATATGACACCAGAGATGATCTTAATAAATATAAAGCAAATCCATTTACTTTCTCACACCATCAGATGTACAGTCATGTTTATTTGAAATCCTCTGTAGACTAGCATTTGAAATAAGAGCTTCCATAGGTTGAGATTTAAAGACATCTTTCTCCACGCTGTTTAATTAGAATGGACTTTAAAAATACTTCATCACATCATAAACCTTCAAAACAAAATGATTGTTTTCTGAAATCTATAGAAAATGTGTCTTTAATGTCATTCTCAATTACCTCTTCTAGAGTAAAGGTAAAACAATCGTTTCCCCACTAGCTGAAATGTGGTTTTGCCAAATACAAGGTGAAAGAACTTTGATAGTTGTTTTCTCTTGGTTTAGGAAGAAAAAGGCAACTTTTTATTTATGATTAATTCAAGGAATTTAAGAAATTCTCTTTAAGTCGTTTTGAGCAAAAAGGTAAAAACAGAGGCCTGAAATCCCAGGATTCAAGGAGACCTTTAAACGTTCTACCTTCATGGCCTGACTGCTCAGTCTCACATTTTCCCTGTGTTTTTTCTTCTACCCAAAGCTCCAGTACCTCTCCTCACAGAAATTGACTCTTCTAACAAACCCGAGGGAGCCCATTCTGTTTTTGTTAAAAGGTTCTTCTTTATGTAATCCCAAATCGCTTCATCAAGATTTCCTGGTGGAATAGCACTTCACATTGCTTCATGCAGCTCTAGGGCCTGGCCCATACGTTTTGTCTTCCATACCCCACAAAGGAGTGAGTGGCCTTCTCATTTCCAACAGCTTTCGAGCTTCTATCTGGGATCCTCTTTCCTTGACATCTTTTGTGGGACTATTCATCCCACAAGGAGTTTTCCTTCTCTTCTTTCTTATTAGAACATTCCTGATCTATGTAATTCACTTGTTGATTGCCCAATGTTGGTTGAGTGCTTCCTATGGACCAGGCAATGTTCCAGTTATTGGAGATGTAGGAGGATGTAAAACAGGCAATCCCTGTGCTCATAGAAGTTCTGTTCCAGTGGGTGAAATCCACAGTGAAGAACACTACAAATTCACATATGATTAGACCTATCAAGTGAAAAAAACAAAATAATGTGATGCTTTTCGTGGAAGTGTTTCTCTTACCAGCCATCTCCTCTTTCTATTGCAAACTTGCAAGTGCTCCTATATGTCACTATATTTATTATAGTGACCTCAAAATACTTACTAATCCATCTTCATAAGTATATGATATTATTCTGAATAAACAGTATTTAATCATTTGGGATTTATGTGACATTAGATTAAGTTGGTAATGTCTTAATTAGAGTTGATATTGCTTGGAAAGACATATTTGACATAAAGACATCTTAACAGATGTCAGAATGTTGGTGGTGGTTGTTCAGTAGCTCAGTCTTGTCTGACTCTTTGTAACCCCATGGACTCTAGCCCACTAAGCTCCACTGTCCCATGGGATTTCCCAGGCAAGAACATTGGAGCAGGTTGCCATTTCCTCCTCCAGGAGATCTTCCCAACCCAGGGGTCAAACCCATGTCCCTTAACATTTCTTGCTTGGAAAGCAGATTCTTTACCACTCTGCCACCTGGGAAGTCTTAGATTTCCTTCAGTTCAGTTCAGTTCAGTCGCTCAGTCATGTCCAACTCTTTGCGACCCCATGAATCACAGCACGCCAGGCCTCCCTGCCATCACCAAGTCCCGGAGTTTACTCAGACTCATGTCCATCGAGTCAGTGATGCCATCCAGCCATCTCATCCTCTGTTGTCCCCTTCTCCTCCTGCCCCCAATCCCTCCCAGCATCAGGGTCTTTTCCAGTGAGTCAAAAGATTTCCTTATACATCGTTAAATCTGAAGTCTGTCCTGGAAATGTGTGAACTAGTTTCACTTTTGACTTTCTAACCTTTGTTGTTGTTGTTGTTGTTGTTCAACTGCTCAGTCATGTCTGACTCTTTGCAACCCCACAGACTGCAGCACTGCAGGCTTCCCTGTCCTTCCCCGTCTCCAGGAGCTTGCTCAACCTCATGTTTTGTGTCAGTGATGCCATCCAGCCATCTCGTCCTCTGTTGTCCCCTTCTCCTGCCTTCAGTCTTTCCAGCATCAGGGCCTTTTCTAATGAGTCAGCTCTTCGCATCAGATGGCCAAAGTATTGGAACTTCAGATTCAGCATCAATCCTTCAAATGAATATTCAGGGCTGATCCCTTTAGGATTGACTGGTTTGATGTCCTTGCAGTCCAAGGAACTCTCAACAGTCTTCTCCAGTACCACAGTTCAAAAGCATCAATTCTTTGGCGCTCATCCTCCTTTATGATCCAAATCTCACATCCATACCTGACTACTGGAAGAACTATAGCATTGACTAGACAGACCTTTGTGGGCAAAGTAATGTCTCTGCTTTTTAATATGCTGTCTAGATTGGTCATAGATTTTCATCCAAGGAGCAAGCTTCTTTTAATTTCATGGCTGCAGTCACGATCCACAGTGATTTTGGAACCCCAAAAAATAAAGTCTGTCACTGTTTCCATTGTTCCCCATCTATTTGCCATGAAGTGATGGGGCCCCTTTCCATGTGATCTTAGTTTTCTGAATGTTGAGTTTTAAGGCAGCTTTTTCATTCTCCTCTTTCACCTTCATCAAGAGGCTTTTTAATTCCTCTTCGTTTTTTGCCATAAGGGTGGTGTCATCTGTATATCTGATGTTATTTATATTTCTCCCGGCAATCTTGATTCCAGCTTCTGCTTCATCCAGCCCTGCAGTTCACATGGTGTTCTCTTCATATAAGTTAAATAAGCCAGGTGAAAATATACAGCCTTGATGTACTCCTTTCCCAATTTGGAACCAGTCTGTTGTTCTATGTGCGGTGCTAACTGTTGTTTCTTTACCTGTATACAGGTTTCTCAGGAGGCAGGTGAGGTGGTCTGGTATTCCCATCTCTTGAAGAATTTCCCACAGTTTGTTGATATCCTCACAGTCAAAGGCTTTGGCATAGTCAATGAAGCAGATGCAGTTGTTTTTCTGGAATTCTCTTGCTTTGTCTATGATCCAACAGATGTTGGCAATTTGATTTCTGGTTCCTCTGCCTTTTCTAAATCCAACTTGAACATTTGGAAGTTCTTGGTTCATGTACTATTGAAGCCTAGCTTGGAGAATTTTGAGCATTACTTTGCTAGCATGTGAAATAAGTACAGTTGTGCAGTAGTTTGAACATTCTTTGGCATTGCCCTTCTTTGGAATTGGAATGAAAACTGACCTTTTCCACTCCTGTGACCACTGCTGAGTTTTCCAAATTTGCTGGCATATTGAGTGCAGCACTTTAACAACATCATCTTTTAGGATTTGAAATAGCTCAGCTGGAATTCCTTCACCTCCACTAGCTTTGTTCATAGTGATGCTTCCTGAGTCCCACTTGACTTCGCACTCTCAGATGTCTGGCTCTAGGTGAGCGATCAGACCACTGTGCTTACCTGGGTCATGGAGATCTTTTTTGTATAGTTCTTCTGTGTATTCTTGCCACCTCTACCCTTTACTTCCTATGAAATCAACACAAGTTTTGCTCTCCCTCAATTTCCCCCTAATCTCTGTAGACCCCTCCCACTCCAGTCCAGCAGACTTGATTTCTCTTTAGAAAAATCTGAAAGATAAATCACCTACTTACATTTAATTATACACTCCAGTCTGTGTTTGTGATGAATATAAGGAAATATGAGATCCAAGTTAATATATATACTGTATACAGTGCCTAACAATGAAACATAATGATTCAGAATAAGGTGAAAATGGTTCTGTTCATCAGCACAGAATCTTCCCTTTGAATTATCATATGGCAGCTAGCTCTGTCTAACCTCATGAATTTACCCTTGTTTTTAAATGTTGGTGTGTGTGTGTGCGTGTGTGTGTGTTGCTGATTGCCAACAGTACCAGATCCTGAATATTTACTTGACAGTATCAACATTGCTAGCATGACAGAAGTGCATGGTCCAAAGGAAGTAGGCGTGACCTTTCTAAACATCAAATTGCATATAAAATAAGGAATAATTACGACTCTTAAGGGATTGTTTTGAATATTTGAAGAAAAAGCAGTTAAAGAACCGAACCAAGTGGATAGTAGATGCTAATCAAATGCTAGTTTCCTTCTGTTTTTCAGAGATACCAAATTACTTATTCAAGTAGTCACTCAGACTTTGGTTAATGATTAGCTAAAGAGTAAAAATGAAGATTTTTATTTTTTTTTCATTGAGTCTACTAGGACTGGTTTCATGTATGGATGGAATAAGCACTTAACATTTTATCACAATTAATTCTCCAAAAATTTTTTACTATACCTACTGCTAAATAGTAAATAAAATAATTTATCCAGTGGGATTAATTTCTAATGGTAAACATTTCAGGCCTTTAACACACACACACACACACACACACAATTTTTTTTTGAGAATTACTATACCTGCTGGCTTCCCTGGTGGCTCAGATGATAGAATCTGCCTGCAAAGTGGGAGACCTGGGTTCAGTCCTTGGGTTGGAAAGACCCCCTGGAAAAGGGAATGGCAACCCACTCCAGTATACTTGCCTGGAGAGTTCCAAGGACAGAAGAGCCTGGTGAGCTACAGTCCTTGGGGTTGCAAAGAGTCAGACATGACTGAGCTACTAACACACACATACTACACCTGGTATTAAAATGGGGCTTCCTGGTGGCTCAGTTGGTAAAGAATCTGCCTGAAATGCAGGATATCCAGGTTCAATCCCTAGGTCAGGAAGATCCTCTGGAGAAGGAATTGGGAACCCACTCCAGTACTCTTGCCTGGGAAATGCCATGGACAGAGGACAGAGGAGCCTGGCGGGCTCCATGGGGTTGCAAGAATCTGACATGACTTAGCAACTAAACCACCACCACCGCTGTTAAAATATAAATAGCTGATATTAGCCCACTGTTGCATTAGCCAATCTGCATAAAGGAGTTTTTTTGAGATTAGTAAAACAGTAAGTCTGTACATCTTAAATGGCGGTTAAAAAGAAATTTGGTAACACAAGGAGCACCCCCACATCAAACTTATTTTGTTTGATTTCATAGTATTGGCCAGATGGTATTTTATAAAATTTGAGATACCAGCAACATTTTAAAAGGGAAGATCTCTCATGTAATTCCAGGTTTCTCTTTATAAGTGAAAAAAGTTGATCACGTTGGGGTCTCAGACATTCCTGGGTAATGAGCCACTCTCTGAGGAATGGAAAGAGTATTTTTTTTGTGGACTGATTACCCCAATAAAAAATCTTCAAATGGTTCAGCGTACCTCTGGTCATTGTCTTTTCATTTTTCCAAAAGCATCCTGTTAAGCTGTTCCTAGTTCTCAGCTTTAAAGATACACAGAAAATGTTTCTTCCAGAGCCATAAATACTCTTGAGGCCAAATTATAATAATATAGTATGATTTTTTTTATTCATTCCAGAATCCTAACAATTGAAAAAAAAAAAGAGAGAGAGCCATTATATTCTTCAATAGTAAGAGTTAACATTTAGTGAGTCTTTGACTATGTGCTAGAGCACTGTTCTAAGCATTTTACCAGCATCATTTAATATAATTCTCCCAATTACCTTGATTACACCCATTTTACAGCAGAACAGACTGGGACATAGAAAGGTAAATCCCCGTGACTTGGGTAAGGAGCCAGATTGGGATTTATACCTTGTCACTCTGACTCACAGTCTTCCCCACCACTGTCTAATATCACTTTCTCTGTATTGTCCCTTGTGTTGGCCTTGGTGCTTCAACTGGAGCCTTTGGGATCTATCGAAAGGTGAAAAATACAGGTGTATTGTCTCATCATTTGAGAAACAGAAAGATGGGCCCGCCGTGTTGCAGGACTCCAAAGACACAATTCACATCATGGGTTGTGTAAATGGTGCCCTCTGGAGTTGTGCAATGTACTGTTTGCACAGACACATGCAGTGGCCCTGCTAACAGATACTCCCTCACACAATTCCTTTATGATTTTTAGTGCCGCTGTGCTGTGTTCTGCTTAGTTGCTCAGTCGTGTCTGACTCTAGGCAACCCCATGGACTGTACCCCACCGGGCTCTTCTGTCCACGAGGATTCTCCAGGCAAGAATACTGGAGTGGGTAGCCATTCCCTTCTCCAGGGGATCTTCCCAATCCAGGAATGGAACCTGGGTCTCCCACACTGCAGACAGATTCTTTACTGACTGAGCCACTTGGTAAGCCCTAGGTGGTTCTTTAGGGTGAACTGAGATTCTCTGTAGCCATTTCTTCTGCTTCCAGCCATGTCAAGCAGTAGTTGAAGACATACATTCTCAGAAATAATCTCTAAGGAGTTGAAGGCGGGTTGCTCACAGATTATTTCCCCAGGATAGGAGAGCGGTGGTGGTGGCTTTTCTGTGTGGGCATAGAGCTTGGTCTGAAATGGTGATTCACCCTCCTCCAACAGAGCACGCGGTAACCCTGCAGCCAGATTGTGCCACGTGGTACGTGACTCCCCTTGAGTCGGGAGAGTCAAGTCACTCAGGCATTAAAGTTTAACCTTGTGGCCTACTTGCCAGTTACAAAAGAGCCAGAATTCCACAGCATTCCTAAAGCCCATATCAATTTCATTGTAGGCTTTAGGAATGTTACTATTTAAATAACAGTGACAACAATGAAGAAAAAGCGTTTGGTTATAGAGGCCTCTGTGGTATATTTTGTGCTGTTTTGAAAGAATACATCCATTTGTCCTTAAAGGTTTATTTCAAAGGAAAAATATCAATCGTACTCACTGAGCAATGGAGCAGAATAAGTCAGTGTTAATCCAGATATACCTGTTTTATTGTGGGTTGACATCTTGTCTTCCTATTTCCAGTTTCTCTAATTGGAGTAGAAACCTAACCCCAGTTCAAAACAGTATCCCCTGGGCCTGAATAGAAATAAAGTTGGCCTCTTAAGGACTCTCATCCTTCTTCCTCCATCATGGGGAAATGTTGGGTCGCCAGCAATATCGCTGTGCCTAAATCACTAGTCAGGTGTTTTAAAGGACAGTTTAACCAATCATTTTGGTACACCAGGCAACAATATTGTTTTAGTTTGGTCATTCAAGTACCCAAACTCTGAATTCATTATCTCATGATCTCATGTGTTCAGTTATTATAGAGAAATTCTAACCGCAAGAAGAGGAGTATTTTTCTTCCCAACTAAACTATTAGGTCCTCCCGGAGACAAGCACATCTTGTGGTTTTCATTGTTCATGGGATCTAGACTGAACTGGATCATAAGTAAGTCATGAAGACTGGTTTCCTTACTTCACCTCATTAGCAAAGTGAAGTATAACTCATAATCATCAATGTACTGCAGGAAATAGCACACTATCTGGAAATATTAAATATGTCTTCTTGCATGAATCACTTCTTACTGGAATTCTCTTTCCTTCCAAAAACCAACACCAGGGCTCTGTTGTCCATGGCACATACTTTGGTCCTCAGTGTCTAGAGCTTGGGAGCTTTTTATGGGCCTATGAAAATATTTGAGAACTAAAAAGTAAAGTTATTGACTCCAAAATACAAAAAGAAAACTGCAAAATCCCAATTACAATTTAATTAAGTATTTAAAAATGTAACATTATATGAACTTCAATAATTGTCAAGTAATTATATAAAAATTTTGTTACATTTGGAAAAAAAAAACTTGTGGGCTGTTTTTTTTTTTTTTTCATTTCATAAGAATTCTCAAATATGTCAGATGGTTGCAGAGAAATCAGAGTTAGTCATTAGCTAAATGAATTTAGTAGCCAAATAATTTCAAAGAAGAATTATAAAGATCCTTTCTAGATTTTCACAACAAAATCATTATATAATGTGGGAAGTGGATCCATTTTATTTTTTATTTTTTTGGATCTTTAATATCCAGGATATGATGTGTAGTGGAATTTACAAAGGAATTAAAACAGCCTTGCTTAAACTACTATCCATTTGCAAGATTATTTTTTAAGTAACTTCTTTTTTTTAACTAAAACCAAGCTGTCATTGTAATGCAGAGTTCCTATTAGGTAACTCTTAAGAAAAAGATCAACTATCTTCAGAGAGGTCTGTGTGTTAACCAGAACTGACTTAGTCCTGGGGGAAATTAACTTACTGAAGGACTGTCAGCTGAATGAAGACTTAAATTTCATGAACTTGGAGGAGAGAGCTTTTTCACATTCTCTTCCCGTATGGAGTAACAATCTGTTCTGAAAGTGGAGAGTGTTTTGGCATTATCTCTTCTAACTCATTTGCCTTCAACTTTCCATAAATCAAGTTCTGCCAATTACCATCTTTAAGATTCAACTTTTTGCAAAATTGTTAAACAAGGCACTCTCTTTGAGAAGACAGAGAATACACCATAGAGTAATTCCTCTGAAAATCACAGTTCTGTGTTGTATACAGTTATATTTTTAGAGTTCACTGCCTGCTTGGAATGAAGGCTGACTTTCTCCCCAGAAGAGCGCCGACTGATCCACAAAGTCAGGTTAAACAGTACCTGAGTCTGCTTGCCTATCCCTTGTACAGAAATTATCTGTTATAAAACCAAAATGTAACTGTAAGTATAATGTACCTATAGAAATTGTTCTTGAGCTCTAAAGGAAAATGAGTCTTCATTTTGGAAAAAAGAATCAACATAGTGAAATAAAGGTGTTTCTTTTTCCAAAAGTTTTTGTTGACTCCTACATTTATATACACACCTATAGTCTGGTATCTAAATACCTGAAATATTTATAAAGTTTTAATTCCTAGAATGAAAATAATGATTAATTTCTAACAATTTTGATGTCATGTCCACAAAAATAACTGTGACCAGGAGTGAAAGTCTATCCATCTCATCATCTTTATCTTAGGATTGATTTAAAAATTAAAAAAAAAAAAAATCCTCCTACTGAGGTGCTATTTGTGATGCTATTTGTTTAGTTCCTGAGGTCCTAGTTTTCCCCAGGTGATGTTTAGCTCTCCTAAAAGACAAATTCATGTCCTACTCTTAAGGCCTTGAGAATGGCAGCCAAGCTCCTCCAGGCCTCAGTTTCCTCAACTCTTTGATGGAGGAAACTAGTACATAGCTCATGAATTTGTGTATTTTCTTATTTTTAAATGTATATTATTAAAGTATAGTTGATTTACAATGTTGCATTAATTTCTGCTGTCCAGCAAAGTGATTCAGTTATATCCTCAGTCTCGTTCGACTCTTTGTGACCCCATTGACTATAAGCCCAACAGGCTCCTCTGCCCATGAAATTTTAGGCAAGAATGCTGGAACAGGGTGCCGTTTCCTATTCCAGGGTATCTTCATGACCCAGAGATCGAACTCACATCTCTTGCGTCTCCTGCATTGCCAGGAGGATCCTTTACCACCAGGCCACCTTGGAAACCCGATTCAGTTATACACATACACATTCTTTTTCATACTCTTTTCCATTATGCTTTATCACCCGATATTGAATGCAGTTCCCTATGCTCTACAGTCGATATTGTCACTAATATGAGTTTGTTTTCAGTATTAATGAGATGACATGTGTGAGCGCCATATCCAGTGCCTGGTATTTGGTGAGCCTGAGTTCTAGCCACTTCTTCCACTCACCTTGCTGGGAAGCACTCTCTGGACTTCAGTTCCATCACCTGATAAATGGGTATATAGAGCCTTCATGTGGCTGATATAGACGTTATTATGTTAATAACCTCACTCCGTGACTCCAATCCATTTCTTTGAGCTCTGGCCAGAGCAGACTCCTCATCCAGAGGCACAGCTCTCTCATTCACGGGCTGATGGGTGGCTGGCTATGGCAGATATTACAGGTCCCCTCAAGCACCCTCTCATTTTCCTGCCAATAAAGATGTGGGAAAACTCTTCCCAGAAAAGCCATTTCTTTGAACTGAAGTACTTTATCTGGGTTTATAGCTCATGACATAGTAAACACTAAACACTTAAGAAAGAATCTTTTCCTCCTTAAAAATGATGCTGGGGTCAGCTCACTGATTGCCTAAGCTCCCTTCCAGTATGTTTCTTACCCAATTCTTTTTCCTTTGGGAGAAAATTTTTACTGTAAAGATGTGGGAACTCTGTTTTGGCAAAGAAGGTGTAGAAAATAGTTTTCAGAAATAGCAGCTTATGAAAAAGAAAACACACCAGACTCAGTTTTTGAATTCTGATTCCAGCCGGGAAGCATATGCCATAAAAGGGCAAAGGAAGAAAACTTTGAAAAGGCTTATCTACTGTGATTAACCAAAAAAATGTACTCTGTTGTTAAGCAGACAGCCTGTGAGCCATATTTTGTTGTAGGTACTGGGAATGCAGAGATAAATAAACCCCGTTCCTGATTGCAAGGGGCTTGCAGCTCTGTGGAAGAGCCCAGGTGTCTGTTCAGGACCAGACACTGGGGATACGAGGATGGGAATCCACAGTCCCTTCCGCTTTGCCAGATAAAGAGAGGATCACACTGTGACTGTGTTCCTAAGCACTCTGGTTGGAATTAGCATCAGAATCTGAACGTTTGCTTAACCCAAGGCACCTAATTCAAACTGAAAAACAATGGGACCAGAGAAGCTGACCCCGAGTTAACTTTTGACCAGAAAAGAGAGACCAAAGGGAAGAACAATAATGTTGCCAACAAAGCACTTGCAGAGATCTGCGAGTGGTAGAGAAGGAATCCTTGCACATAGGTGGATAACAGGTTGTCTCCTTCCATCCCAGAACAACCTGGGAGGAAGATAAGTGTGTTATCTCACAGGAGAAGAGTAGATTTAGGAGATTAAAGTTGTTTTCAAAGATTGCAGTCAAAATCAATTGTCTGAACGGTAACTGTGGAACTCTGCTGTCCCTATGATTGCTATTGTGTGCTGCCGACTATTATAAATACATTACACACAAGTTAAAAAATGTACATATAGAATATTAATCATCAGAATTAACCCAAGATATTCACAGAACTGAATGAAGCCAAGAAACTGAACTTCTGAGTTTGTCATGGAGTTAGTTGGTCTTTACCGCTGCTCGTGTTAGATCCTGAATGGAAATGGAGGTAGGGGAAGCAGCTTGGGCAGATTTCGGGCAAGCCATGTACGATGTGCATGTCTGTCATCATAGGAGAAGGCTGCAATTGATTCAATAAGGAAGAGGAGGCTGCTGGAAGTTTTCAAGCGAAATTTAACATTTTAACTTTTGTGTCTTTGGAAAGTGAAAGTGAAGTCGCTCAGTCGTGTCCGACTCTGCGACCCCGTGGACTGTAGCCTACCTGGCTCCTCCATCCATGGGATTCTCCAGGCAAGAATACTAGAGTGGGTTACCATTTCCTTCTCCAGGGGATCTTCCCAACCCAGGGATTGAACCCGGGTCTCCCGTATTGGAGGCAGAAACTTTAACCTCTGAGCCAAATTGGAAGGTAACCCTAAAACAATACAGAGACTGAACCTTAGATGTATAAATGGGAGGGAAGAAAACTATTCAAGTCTATTATGTAAAGGGAGTCAGGGGCTGAAGGTCAAACTAAGATGGAAGCAGAAAACAATTTAATTTTTTTAAAAAGTTATGGAAGTATAGTTGATTTACAATATGTTAGTTTCAAGTGTGGGGCTTCTGTGGTGGCTCAGAGGTTAAAAAAAAAAAACAAAACCATCTCCCAGAGCTTGCTCAAATTCATGTACACTGAGTTGGTGGACATGAGTCATGTCCATTGAGAGCCACCTGGGAAGCCCATTGAACCCTTGAAAGTGTTAGTTGTTCAGTCGTGTCCCTTTCTTTGCGATCCCATGGACTGTAGCCCACCAGGTTCCTCTGTCCATGAAATTTTCCAGGCAAGAATACTGGAGTGGGTTGCCATTCCCTTCTCCAGGGAATCTTCCCAACCTGGAAATCGAACCCCAGGTCTCCTGCACTGCAGGCAGATTCTTTACTGTCTGAGCCGCTACTACATGCCAAATACTTTGGCAAGATTTTATGTGTCTCATTTAATCCTCAAAACCCTGTTTTATCTCCATTTTATAGTCTAGGAAACTGATACTTAGAGAAGATTAGTAACTTGTTCAAGACCAAACAGCTAGTCACCAGTGGTGTTTGGATTGGCACCCAGGCAATCTAACCCCAAAGGCTACTTTTTAACCTGCTCCTGTATACCCTCTATTATGTCTATTAGTTATTATGTCTATTAGTTAAAATAGACATTGTCTCAAAGAGCAGACCTTTTACATTAAATAGATCTTATTTGTGATGTGTGATCAAGGGGAAATTACTTGAGTTGCCTGGATTGTTTTACCATTACCATTACTACAAGCTAGGAAAAATGTTATCAAACAAATGTAAATTAAATGAGCCCTCTGAAAATTTGCTTTCTAATAAGTCAATTTCCTTCATTATCTAAAGCGTCAGGTGTTAAATTACCATTAAAGCACATTCTATGTATATTTACTTTTGACACTTTTTTTCCAAATTCTATTTTAATGAAAACTTGCAAGTTGTCTCACAGTGTTAGAAACAAGGGCTTCAGTTGGCAATGTGATGTTTCCAGTTGTTTGATCTCTTTTAAAAGATTTAATTCAATTTTAGAATATAGCATTGTCCTTTAAGATAGGTAAATAGCATTAGAAACCACTTGATTAAACATAGGGTCTAGTATGAATCTGAAATAGGAACTAGAGATATAATATGAGCTATAATTAGGGTAAGTGCTAATATCATGTATATACATTTCAACAAAGTAACAGCTATAGAGATGACTTACAAGAAAACAAACCAGACATTGGTCAAGGCAATATTTTTACTCTTGACTGTGTCTATGTAACAGCATGCAACACTTTATGGAGAGTCAGGGATGGTTTAAGGAAGTACATCGATTTCTCAAGTTGAGAATCCTTGTCTTAACTTTTATTTCTAATGCTTTGATTTGCTCTTTAAGAATGAGACATTTAGAACAAGACTGGCTATCAACTCCTGAATATACCATCAAAATTTAATCTTTTTGATTCCACTTACATCAGTACTTAAATTTATGGAGACGGTGCAGAATGGTGGTTGTCCAGGTTTGGGAGGAGAGGGAATTGGGTATTACTGTTTAATGGGTACTACTGTGTTACAGTTTGAGAAAATGAATGAGATGGATGGTGGTAATGGTTGCCTTTTCCACAACAAACTGTGGAAAATTCTTAAAGCGATGGGTATACCAGACCACCTGACCTGCCTCCTCAGAAATCTGTATGCAGGTCAAGAAGCAATGGTTAGAACTGTACATGGAACAACAGACTGATTCCAAATTGGGAAAGGAGTACATCAAGGCTGCATATTGTCACCCTGCTTATTTAACTTATGTGCAGAGTACATCATGTGAAATGCCAGTCTGAATGAAGCACAAGCTGGAATCAAGATTGCTGGGAGAAATATCAATAACCTCAGGTATGCAGATGACACCATCCTTATGGCAGAAAGCAAAGAAGAACTAAAGAGCCTCTTGATGAAGGTTAAAGAGGATAATGAAAAAGTTGGCTTAAAGCTCAACATTCAGAAAACTAAGATCATGGCATCCGGTCCCATCACTTCATGGAAAATAGATGGGGAAACAATGGAAACAGTGACAGACTTTATTTTGGGGGGCTCCAAAATCACTGCAGATGGTGACTGCAGCCATAAAATTAAAAGACGCTTGCTCCTTGGAAGAAAAGCTAATGACCAACCTAGACAGCTTATTAAAAAGCAGAGACATTACTTTGCCGACCAAAGTCCATCTAGTCGAAGCTATGGTTTTTCCAGTAATCATGTATGGATGTGAGAGTTGGACTATAAAGAAAGCTGAGTGATGAAGAATTGATGTTTTTGAACTGTGGTGTTGGAGGAGACTCTTGAGAGTGCCTTGGACTGCAAGGAGATCCAACCAGTCCATCCTAAAGGAAATCAGTCCTGAATATTCATTGGAAGGACTGATGCTTAAGCTGAAACTGCAATACTTTGGCCACCTGATGTGAAGAACTGTCTCATTGGAAAAGACCCTGATGCTGGGAAAGATTGAAGGTGGGAGGAGAAGGGGATGGCAGAGGATGAGATGCTTCGTTGATATCACTGACTCAATGGACAAGAGTTTGAGTAAGCTCTGGGAATTGGTGATGGACAGGGATGCCTGGCATGCTGCAGTCCATGGAGTCACAAAAAGTTGGACATGACTGAGTGACTGAACTGAACTAAACTGAATGGTTGTCCAACAATGTGAATGTATGTAAGGCCATTGACCTGTGCACTAAAAAGGGTTAAACTGGTAACTTTTATGTTATGTATGTTTTACCATGATAAAAAAAATACTGTATCTTGACCTATACTTAGAGAGGGTCAAAATATATTTAGCAACTGGATATATAAAGATAATTTTTAAATACTTGAACTTAAATTGACATAGCCAATTCCTTCATTTTAAAGTAAAATCTATAGATTTCTAGCTTCAGAATGGTGGATAGATGACCTCCCCACCCATTGTTTTTTTCTAAAAATATCACCCAAATCAATAACATGAGTGAATTCCAAAAACAGGGATAGTACAGAGGTATGTATAATGTACACCCAACCACAGGTCTTAACTCTCTGGATAGTCAGCATACCCCACGTCTCTCCCCATGGAAGACAAGAGGTTTTGCAGTAATAGGCAGAGAGGCCGGGAAGGATAGCTGTGCAAACTGTGTTTGGAGGATGCTCCAAAAGTCTGCAAACTGACCATGCAGACCTGCATTTCCCTTCTCTTGCCCACATCAGACCACTAGCAGGATGACTTAATACCCATCCCTAGAAAAGACAAACCACCTCAGAGGGAAAAAAATCATACAGTGACATTTAGGGTGGTCAAATAAAATACCTGCTGGGCACCCAATCTCACTACAGCAAATTCCCCAGTGCACAAGCCTCACCCAGGCACTCGGAGCCTCCATCATCTTTCTAGGGCTCAACCTCATATGTGACCTCAGGCCAGGGATCAATGCAGGAGTTTGAGAATCCTACTCTCACCATTGATGAGCTATTTGCATGCATTTCTTTAATATCATTTAAATACTTAATTGAAGTGAGGTTTAATTTACAGAGATACACGTAATTTGAGAATAATGAAGAACATGAAGAATGAAGAAGAGAGGGTTAGAATATAAAGGAAATACAACAGCACTTATGAAACTTTAAACAGCTTACTTGAGCCATACAGTGCAGGGTGTTTTTTTCTTTTGATCCCATATTTTGAATTAGTACATAGTTCTGAGAGTTATTTACAAAGTACATATCCTGTCAACATTACTGATCCCAGGCAAAAGTGCTTATGCCAGTTTTAAAAACTAGTTTTCTGCACCTTTTGATTGACAATATAATTGGTTGACAAATGTTGAAATCTATACTATCAGAGATCTCACATATTGTTACCTTTTAAAATAGTCATTTGTTAGTCAGGATTACTTAATGAGGTAATCAAAGTGCCATCTATTGTGGAGGTAACCACAAGTGACTCTAGGACTATGGCTGAACATCTTACACACTTCACAGCTAACAGAGTCGTAACCTTGTCATGTATACCCTCATTGTAGTGTTTATGAGCCTAAAAACAAGAAATGAGGACAGTGAACTTAGACTGTTTAATCCTGGATATCTTGAAAATCTAGAATTTACTGGCAGATGGACAAGGAGTGAGGTGCTATCTTGTGATTTTGATTTAAATTTCCCTGATAATTAGGGATGTTGAACATCTTTTTATGTACCTACTGAGCATCTATATGTCTTGTTTTTTGGGAAAATGTCTGCTCAACTCCTTTGCTCATTTATTAATCATATTATTTGGGTTCTTCTGCTATTGAGTTGTACGAATTTTATATGTATTTTAAATATTAATACTTTATCAGTTATGTGGCTTGCAAATATCTTCTCCATTACATAGGTTAAATTTTCACTTTTGTGACATTGTGATTTATAAGAAACATACATTTGGTCATTCGGATGACCAGAATCTGTTTCTAATACAGATTAGGTCTTTTTCCACTGGTTCCTGGTTCACAGCTCTTAAAACCTTTGGAATTTCCTATGATAAGAATCATAAAAGTATCTTTTGTTATGCTAATAAGGTAACTTCTGGAAAGTCCCTAGGGAACTTAAAGAAGGGGACTAGTTGCTAGTGGAACCAACCAATCCTTTAGAAAGTTGGAACTTTCATTTTCACCCAGACTTCTGAGGGGGTTGGCTGGGAGAGAGGCTAGAGGTTAACTCAGTCCTCAAAGACCAGTGATTTAATCAGTTATGCCAGTAACAAAGAAGCCTCCATAAAAACTGGAAAGAATAGGGTTCAGAAAGCTTTAGGATTGGTGAATATGGGGATATGGGGGCAGAGTGATGCACTAAGAAAGAGTGTGGAAGCTTTGTGTCCTTTCCCCATACCATGCCCTACATACCTTTTCCATCTGGCTGTTCCTGAGTTATATCCTTCTATCATAAACCAGTAATCTAGTGAGTACATGTGTTTCCTAAATTCTTGTTAGCATCTCTAGCAAATAAGGAGGGGATCATGGGAACCTCTGATTTATAGCCAGTTTTTCAGTAATGCAAGTAACAACTTGGGTTTGCAACTGACATCTGTAGAGAGCAGGAGGGCGTCTCATGGGACTGAGCCCTTAATCTGTGAAATCTGATATTATCTCCAAGTGGATGGTGTCAGTATTGAGTTGAATTCTCTGACACCCTGCTGGTGGTGTCAGATAATTGTTTGTTGATATGGGAAACTCTGCATCTCCCCCCAGCCCCAAACACAGGTTGCAGTTGGACAGTTGGAGAGCGGAGTGAAGGGAGTGAAAGTCACTCAGTCGTGTCCAACTCTTTGCGACCCCATGGACTATACATATACAGTTCATGGAATTCCCCAGGCCAGAATACTGGAGTGGGTAACTGTTCCTTTCTCCAGGGGATCTTCGCAACCTGGGAATCGAACCCAGGTCTCCCACATGGCAGGTGGATTCTTTACCAACTGAGCCACCAGGGAAGCCCATAGACTTCGATGCAGAACCCAAAAGGATTTTGTTAATGATTTCCTTTGCTATGCAAAAAATTGTTTAGCTTGATGTAAAAGATTCAGTGCAGTATCTATTAAAATTCCAACAGCATTCTCCACATAAATAAAAAAGACACTCCTACAATTCATATGGAACCCCCACACACACATACACACACACACACACAAACCACAAATAGCCAAAGCAATTTTGAAATAGAAGGACAGAGCTAGAGGCATCACATTTCCTGATTTCAGACTATATTAAAAGGTTATAGTAATCAAAACAGTATCAGTTCACTTCAGTTCAGTCGCTCAGTCATGTCTGACTCTTTGTGACCCCATGAATTGCAGCATGCCAGGCCTCCCTGTCTATCACCAACTCCCAGAGTTTACTCAAACCCATGTCCATCAAGTTGGTGATGCCATCCAGCCATCTCATCCTCTGTTGTCCCCTTCTCCTCCTGCCCCCAGTCCCTCCCAGCATCAGGGTCTTTTCCAATGAGTCAACTCTTCACATGAGGTGGCCAGAGTATTGGAGTTTCAACTTCAGCATCAGTCCTTCCAATGAACACCCAGGACCGATCTCCTTTAGGATGAACTGGTTGGATCTCCTTGCAATCCAAGGGACCCTCAAGAGTCTTCTCCAATACTACAGTTTTAAAGCATTAATTCTTCAGCACTCAGCTTTCTTCACAGTCCAACTCTCATATCCATACATGACCACTGGAAAAACCATAGCCTTGACTAGACAGACCTTTGTTGGCAAAGTAATGTCTCTGCTCTAGGTTGGTCATAACTTTCCTTCCAAGGAGTAAGCGTCTTTTAATTTCATGACTGCAGAACAGTATAGTACTGACATAAAAACAGACCCATAGAACAATGGAACAGAATAGAGTCTTGAGACTTCCCTAGTAATCCAGCGGCTAAGATTCTATGCTCACAATGCATGGGGTCCAGGTTCAATCCCTGATAAGGGAACTAGATCCCCCTTGCTGCAACTAAAAGATCCTGCATGCTTCAACTAAGACCTGGCACACCCAAAGAAATAAATGTTAAAACAAAAAAAGAATAGAGAACCCAGAAATAAACCCATGCATTTTTGGTCAATTAATTTTTAATAAAGGAGCCAAGAACATACACTGGGGGAAGGATAATCTCTTTAATAAATGATGTTGAGAAAACTGGATAACCACATACAAAATAATGAAATTGACCTGTACCTTACACTGGTCACAGAAATTTACCTGAAATGGATTAAAAACTTACAAGGCCTGAAACTTAACATTCCTAGAACAAAATAAGGAAAAACTCCTTGACATTGGTCCTGGCAGGGCATTTTTAGATATATGACACCAAAAGCACAGGCATCAAAAGCAGAATTAGACAGGCAGGATTACATCAAAATCATGATAATTACTTTTCTAACCTGACATTTTACAAAAAAGGTAGGAAACCTGAAGATCAGAAGCATTCAAAATATAATACTCTTGAGCTTTCCCTCAGGAGTTAAGGAACTTAACTCCAAGGAGGTTTATGCTTATAGAAAAGTCCTTGAATCCAAATGTATATAAGAGAAACAGCTCAAAATCTGCTACCGATTCCCCTCCAGATAAGGGCAATGCCACATGATTCCTCAATAAGTAGGAAATACTGTAAGAGTTCCAAGTGTCTTTTTCTTATTAAATACTTGAGTACAATGTAGAATGCCAGGAAACTGTAGAAGCAACAAAATAACAAATCTGCGGCTCCACGTTCATTCTTCCTACAAAGTTACTTGACCTATATGCAGTCCTGATTTTAAGCACATTTGACAGGCCTGTATATTTTGTTACATCATAACATGGTTCTCAAAAGTTGTGATCTGAAAATAAGAGTTTACTCAAAGGATGGAGGTTTGAAAGTGGGCAGAGTATTTCAAAGTAATAACATCTGAAAAAAAAATCGAATTGTGTAGTAATTAACATACTGTCTAACTGTTAATGAACTTAACAGTTCATTCAGTTGGTTTCAGTTATTATTTTACGTTTAATGCTTGGCATTTGATAACTGTCCTTAGTCCCACAAATTGTGCTTGCCATTGAATAAAAGGGAGGTTTTAGGGTGCACCCAGTCTATTTCCCTGCATTTGATGCTTTCCACAGGAGTGTTGCCCATATTGCCTCCTGACCACCATTAGTATGGGAGAGATTTTAGGTGATATTTGGATGCTTTTTTAAGAATTAACACTTTTAATGGGGGGAAATGCAATCAGCATATCAAACCTATTTAATCAAATAAATACAAGCTTATTGTTTATGTTATTTAAGTTAAAAGAGAATGAGTAAATGAAGAAAAACATCAAGTCATGATGGTGTGTGCATGGTATAGATGCCAGCAGGAAAGAACTTGTAGAGGTTGTGTCCAGATGCCTGAAGTTTAGGGAACATGATACCGCACAGTGGTTGGAATCAACCACATGTATACGGTTGGATGACCATGATGGACATAAACATCTGTGGTACAGTCCTTTGAAATGTTGCAGTGACAGTAGTCAAACAGAAGCCTATATAACACTACACAATTCAGTATATCAGGAAAATGCTAGAAACCATAGTAGCTTCTACATCAAATGCATGTTCTCCGATGCTAGAAATCATAGTAGCTTCTAGATCAAATGCATGTCCTCTAAAGCCCTCCAGACAAGGTCCACGTGTTTCCTAAAGTCCCTAAATTCTCCCCAGATTCAGGCATCCTCATTGGCCATTGTGCACACTGTCATATTTGTGTACTAACAGGAATGTGTGGGAGGAAGCAGTGCCATACCCCTCCATTCTGAGGAGCTTTTCAGAGGAAATAATGTGTGATACTCAATTTATAAAACATTATTTCAGAAATTACCCTATGGGGGGAAAAATTCCTTAGACTGGAGAAAACACTGTAATATCGAACAAGTACTAATAGGGTTTTAAAAAATTGTGATCATTTTGTCACTACCTTAAAATCAGGGATAAGAGCAAAATTAAAAATTTCAGTCTCTATGGCCTTGTACTACTGTGCTACTGGGTACTATTGTGCGTCTGTCTTTTTCTGTAATGTTAACCTTGATGGATGCATCTAAGAAGCTTCCAGTCTTGTGGCTTGTTGCATATGTTGTCAGATTCCCCACTATTTAAACTTGTTTTCTTTGGGAACAGGGGTGATGTATTAGTCATTAAAGGACTGTTATATAGTGGACCCAACAAGTGGGTTAGGATTTTCAGAGATACATTCTTGGAATACGTGTAACGTTGAGTAGAACCCAGGATAGCACTAACCTAAAGAGATTAAGGATGTGTTTCTGACAGGGAAGGGACTGCCAGTGAGCTAAGTAATCTCACTGGGACAGAAGAGCTTTCTTGGGGGTGGTAAAACAGAGGACTATTTTAGGAGAGTTTTTAATTTTTGGTTAACTTATTTCTAATTGGAGGATAATTGCTTTACAATATTGTGTTGGTTTCTGCTGTATATCAACGTAATCAGTCATAGGTATACGTATGTCCCCACCCTCTTGCACCTCTTTCCCATCTCCCACCCCTTCCCACCCCTCAAAGTTATCCCAGAGCGCTGGGTTTGGGCTCCCTGTGTCATACAGCTATTTCAAGAGAGTTTAACCCTCAACATTCAGACATTTCATTTGTGATTACTGTTACTTTCTTTCTGAATTATCAACAAGAAGGTATTTGCTGGGCCTTACACGAAAGAGAACAGTACTTCAAATAAGTAATAGTGGTTAGTTACTTTTACTTAGTCTGGGTTTTTTTTTTTTTTCTTTTTTCTCTACATTAAAATTCCAAGAAAAAAAAAAAATAAACCTCTTTTCATAAGCTCCCTCCCTCCAAAGAGGGGAGTAGTTTCCCCAACTTTCTTTTGAATGTCTGAAAGTATGTGATTGGTCAACCTCCCTTAAAGTGCCAGCAACGTGTTTAACGTGGGACAGAGCCAAGAATCTGTGAATGGCCGTGAGCAGTCATAGGAAAACTGAAAAGCTTAAGGAGATATGGCCAGCAGTTTACTGGCATTTACCTGAAGTGGCCTGAGAGGAGACTAAATAATAAATGCACCTTGAAGTGTGACCGGGGAGGAGGAGGTGAAGGGTTTGCTGTAATAAGTAGCCAGAGGTCTGGCCAGATGCCTTACTACATTAATTTTCCAAGTCCTTTGGGTGGGTCACACTTGCGCTACAATATCCTGTCTGTAAATGCTAAATAAATACCAGGATCACGTCAGGCTAAAGAACCAACGTACTAACTAATGTCATTTAAGAAATCAGGATGCTTAAAGTATTTTTCACTTGATAATTCACATTCAAATTAACTGAAGTTGGCACACCCGGACAAATGTTAGTATATATCCTAGCGGAAATATTTAGAGGGATTGGGGAGGGAAGTCCAATCCTCTTCTCTTAGGAGCAATTTCAATTGTTTTGTTTGTTTTTTGTGGTTGTTAAAAAATTTTATTGGGGTATAGTTGATTTACAATGTTGTGTTAGTTTTATATGTACAACAAAGTAGTTCATTTACACACACATTCATTCTTTTGCAGATTCTTTTCCCATATAAATTATTACAAAATACTGAGTAAAGTTCCCTGTGTTTTATACTAGTTATATATATATATATATATATATATATATATATATATATATATGTGTGTGTGTGTGTATATATATAATCCATTGGTTATCCATTTTATACACAGTAGTGTGTTCAGTGAAAGTTGCTCAGTCGTGTCTGACTCAGACCTCATGGACTGTAGCCTGCCAGGCTCCTCTGTCCATGGAACTCTCTAGGCCAGAATATTGGAGTGTGTAGCCTTTCCTTTCTCCAGGGATCTTCCCAACCCAGGAATCGAACCCAGGTCTCCTGCACTGCAGGCAGATTCTTCACCATCTTCGCCACCAGGGAAGCCCAGTGTGTTTATGTTAATCCCAAACTCTTAATTTATCCCTCTCCCCTACATTTCCCCTTTGGTAACCATACGTTTGTTTTCAAAATGGATCAGTTTAGATTATGTCTACTATAACAAAGAATATTTTATTTCAGATATAGGAACTGGGGCAGGGGTTAGTTTTCATAATAAGAGATGTTGAGATATAAGCTTCATTCCTTACTGGAGAGCTGTTAGGAATTTGCAAACCCAGAATCTTGGTATATACATATAAATCAATGAAATTTGCATATGATTTTAAAAAAAAAAGGTTTACAAAACATCCTTCAAGGAAACAGCCTCAGTACTTGAAGCCACTTGTCCGGCAACATGACATTAGATTTTTCAATTTAAACATTGCAACCTGATGAAACGATGCCTGCTACATTCTGTTTAATTTTTAAGAGACAATTGTGTTTCTACAACCAACCCCAAAGCATGAAATTTCATTAAATGTGCCCAAAACGAACAGCTGCTAAGTCTCCCAAGTCCTCTCAACTTTACTGTTGACTAGAAATTTTAGTTTTCTGTGCCAGAGTTTGAGAAAATGATTTTTTTTTTTTTTTTTTGAGAGTGGATAAACAAGTCTATAGTGAAGGGGTGTGTTCCTTATAAAGGTGCTCAGGGAATCTTACCTTGAATAACAAGAGACACCTCATTTCCCAGAGGAGGAAATAAGTTTCGAGATGTCTTCTGTCTGTCTGGCTGGTTTACACTTCTCTCTGGCGCTGATCTGCAAAGAAGCTTTGTAAATTTCAGCAATTGACTAGACCCGCTGGGCGCTGGGTCGTTTTTTTTTTTTTCCTCTCTCTCACTTCCCTGCGATGTTTTGAACTGCCTTCCTACAGACGTCATACAGCCCTTGAGGAATAGTTTCTGCCTGGTGAGATTGAATGATAGTTCTCATTCACAAAGGCATGGAGTCAGATTCTAAGCAGGGGACACAGCGGAAATTACGTTCGCAGGTACAACAGTGAGCCCAGCTCAAGTGTGGAGAGCTTTGTTCCCTCTCTGACTTCTTGGCTCCCCCAAGAGGAGTGTTTTTCTGTGGTCGCCCTGAAATGGAACTTCCCTGACAGCTCTCTGGTGTCGTTACGGTACCTCGCGGTCATTTTTGTTTCCTTTCTCTCTAACCGGAGCACTTTGAGACGGTGGGAAACCTTTAATCCTGGTATTGTGGAAATGCAAAAAAGATGTGATCAAGTGGCTCTTTCACTCTGTTGGTTACCCTTGTGACCAGATGAAGAATAGATTGAAAATCCAGTTCCTCCCTTGGCAGTGCAAAACAGAAAACAAACTGTCACTTCCGAACAGCCTGGTGATGGAGTAAATTCACTATGAAAGAGGAAAAAGCTTCTGTGTCTTAGAAACCTCTCTCTGTTCCGGACTGGGGGCAGAAATTGGATTCCGGGAAATTTCTTCAAACAACCTCCTTTGGAAATGGAATATATTTAAAGCCATCTTTGTAGAAACACAGCTGAAATGTATTAATCAGAATTCTTGAAGAGGTTTTTTTTTTTTTTTTCTTTTTCCTCCAAAATGAGTATTATCATGAAGCCAAGATCCCGGTCTACAAGTTCCCTGAGGACTTCAGAGGGAGTGTGGTAACGTGCTTTTCTCTCCTGCTTCTCCCCTTCTTTCATTTAAAGATTGACGTAATAGTGGAGTATTTAGTAATTGCTGAGGAGGCTCAAGAGTTAGGTATGATGTTAGGGCTTTGTAAGAAAGAGCACAGTGTTGGTGACACTTTCACTTTATTTTGTTGCTCGATTTTGTTTGCTCTAAAAACAAGGGTGCTCACACTTTTTTTTAAACTCCTCATGGACCATAGCAGTTCATCTGGTGACAAGTTTTAGAAGAGGAAGGAAACTTGCAAAAACATTGGAAGTTTAGAAAATGAAAACTTATCATTTTTCACTGTCTGATCTGCCTGCATGTTTTCTTATCTCTCTTGCCTGATAGACAAGCAGGCTAGTAGTTAATGATCTTTGCTGCAGTCTTTAGAAGTAGTACTTCACTTTCAGCACACGAGTATTAAAATAGTTAACAATGCTTTACATTTTAATCATATAACCAACTTGAATTCAATTATATGACTAAATGTATTCAAGTTGCTTATCATTCAGGAATCTCCTGTTTTATTTTGTCAATATAATGTTCCCTGATAATTATGTGGGGGTTTTGGGGTAACTTTAGTGTTTTCATCTTAATAAAAAGTATATTAACTTCAATTTATTCTAATATTTAGTTCTACTATTTCTTCAGTATTTGATATGGCCATATGCACGTGGTCCTTAAGGAATAGTTTCTCAATAAGTAACTTTTGTGTCTAATACAGCTATTTACAAAAATTATTTTTATGGCTGTTTCAGAGGTTAATTTTATTTTGTTTATCTTAGTGATTGATTGTAAATATATAAATAAGCTCATCTTTTTGAAACGGAAAGAATCCTTCAGACAGGAGAATTAAAAGCAATGAGTGAAGGCAGGTGTTGAGGAAAGGCTGAAAGCAGGCAGGTAAGATGCACTACATATAATTATTTGAGCAGGCAGACACACAAATAAATACTTACATTATTTGTATAGGGAATTCAGCCCACATTTATGAGATTGGGTTATCATTTGCTGTTATTGTACTGCTGTTTTGTAGGAGACTAGAATCAAGAATTGTCCTGCAGTGGTATTTCTGTGAGTTTTAATAAACTATAGACGCAATTTGATCTCATATCAATTTTGATTTTTTTTTAATAAATGAATACATGTAATAAATTCCTCCTTGAGTTTATTTAAAGAAAAGATTGCATCTGCAACTAAATTTGTATGGCTCTTTTATGCCAAATAATAAATATTGGGAAATACTTAGAATCCTTTTATTAGTTGCCATAACTAATGTAAATCTCCAATATAAATGGGTAATCAGAATTTATAAGTGAATTTTATTCACTTGTGATTTCTGTTCTGCCTGTGTGAAAACAGGCTCTTATGCGTGAATAAATAGTATTTAACCAACCTATTTGCTGTTTTTGTCTAAAACGCCAGGAGACTTAGTTCTAAATTTAGGATCCAATCAATCAGCAACACAGTGCATTTCAGTGTCAGTAACATCGACATCCTTTACTCCTCTGAGGTTATCATAGTCTATTTTTATCCGCAACTATTCTATTTGATTATTCTGTGTTACCTAAGGTCATAAATAAATAGGGCCACAGTTCAAAGTATATGTTTTAAAATATTGATTTATGAATGTGTATATTGTTCCATTTAATTTTAAATAGTTTGAGTAGTGTTTGGTTTAGATAGTGTTTATGTAAGAAGTAAATGTCTCTGTTTGTGCTAATGATCCCTGATGGCACTCTATGGAAACCTCCGTCTTACCTCTGTCTTATTAATAATGTAACTGTTTGGGTGTATCACTGCTGTCTCTGAATCATTGATCTGAGGTTGTAATCACTATAGTTATAGTTTAACTGTTTTATTATCCTTTATCCTTCAATTTCTATATAACACATATATTTATATTTTTAAATAGAAGAAAATCAACATAGATTATAGACTAGGTGTAGAGAGGAAACACACGTGTGTATATGTGTACATACAGACACATAGAGAGAGATGTTTACTTGATTAACAAAAAAAGCAGCCCTTCCTCTCCCTGTCCTTCTGTACACACGTGCCCCCGAGAATTCAGTAGGATGGTGTCCTCTCAACTCCCCCCCGCCCCGTACCCCCTTTCCTTTTCAGAAACCAAAACCTACCTCATCCTCTTAACAACTGACTTCCTGCTAGAGAGACCAAGTAAATATTCCCTTTTCAGATGATTTTATTTCATTCTGTGCTTGAGAATACTTTCTTTTGGGAGAATCATCTTTTGCCTCAACTATCTTAATGCTACTTATATAAATCTTGTCTGTTCCATTGCCCCCTTTTTACTAAGGCTGTCTATTTTCTCTTTGGATGCTTCCGGACAGTTTGCTAATTGCCTTTTGCAAGAACCCAGTGCTTCAGATTAATTTTCCTTTGCTTTTTTCCTGCTTCTTTCCAACCACTACCATAAAAAACAGTCCACACGAACTTGTTATTTACAGCCCTGACTGAATCCTTTTGAGATACTCACATTTTAAAAGAGAATTTCATGACAAACTCCTAATGATATTATATACCCTTCCTTCTGGTTCATCTGCTTAAAAAACAAGCCTTACTTATAGTTAAAATTCTATTAATTTCTAAAACTAAGATAAAAATAATCTTGAAGTTGATCTGTTTCCTTATTATATTTTAAATATATATAAAGTATTATATAATAAGGTTATATACTAGGTTGCTTTTATTTTTTCAATAGGTATATTTATTGACTACCTACTCTGTTCCAGGTTCTAAAAGAATTTAATTGTGGTATTAATCCTTTTGCAGTCTTTTAAATATCTGCTAGAAATTGATAAAAAACATGATCTATATGTTTTCTTCTGCTCATACAGTTAATAAAACTAGCAGCATCATTGATTTTGCCTTTCCGTTTCAGTCATTTTGGTAGTAATAGTCCACCTTTACATTCTCTATGAGAAAACAGACAGTTACAGATCCATAAATATTTTAATTTCACATGTCTTCAATTTAGATATAGTCAGCAGCTATATATTATAATAAAATTGTGATTCTATAGCATTTTACCACTTACAAATGTATCCCAGAGATAGTTCTCCTTAATCTAACCAAGACTTATGTAATTGAATTTAAGTGAAAAATAATTATCCTTATAAATATAAATATAGAAAACTTTGATCAATAAAACTGGACTTTGTTCTTTCCTGCTGTTCATTATTTGGCATATATACTTGTGATATTTAAGATTGTTCATTGTGTAATCTGATGGTGGGAAGATGCTATTGTCTAAGATATGACTGTGAGTCTTTTTATAAAGTAAGTTTTGAAGCAGATTATTAAATATGTAAAAATTTTACTTAGGTTTATAGACATAGAAAATAAGCCTGGAAGGCTGTTTTCTAAGCCTTTAGTAGTGGTTACCTTCTAGGGTAAAAATGGCCAGAATGGAGGCAGGGTGATTTTCACTCTTCTGAATATATAGTCTTTTACTATATTATATGAACTTTTTCATCAAGGAATTATGATATATGAAAGTTTAAATATATTAAAAGTATAACTACCATGTGCATTAGCAAACTCATCTTTATATGTGTAGCCATCTGTATATCTGGTAAACAATAATTTTCTCAGTGTCCAAAATATGGCAAATAAGCATTTCAGTAGTGAGCAGATGTAACTTTCTAAAAAACATTGCTTCTCAGATCAATAAATTATTGTTCTTTTCTATTAACTCTATTCTCCTAAATTTATAAAAGTTCAGGCTGACTGAGAATTCTTATTTTGGCTTCATGATCATAGTAAAACTACTACTTTTCTAACTGAAAATAAAAAGATGTAATGATAGTAATATTTTGGAGGGAAAGTCACTTTTAACACCTGCTATCCTAGCCTCAACTATTCTCTCTCTCTCTCTTTTTTTTTTATTACTTAACTTACATATCTTGAACTATTGTAAATATTAGTTCTGTGCTCCACTGTATCATGTATTTTTCTAATAATAATATTTCTAGTTTTCATTTTATCGAGTGTCTCTTATGAACGATAACTCTGTGGAAAATTTTACATATAGTATCTTGTTTAGTTCTTGTAATAATGTTGAAAGGAAGGAGTTGTTAATCCATATTTTACAGATGAAGAAATGAACCTAAGAGATAAAATAATTTGAACAAGGCACTTTAATTGCTAGGGAGTGCTGAGGTTCAATCCCATGCCTGTCTGCTTCAGAGGCAGTGATCTGTTTCTTTGGGCTTCCCTGGTAGCTCAGTAGGTAAAGAATCGCCTGTAATGCAGGAGACCTGAGATTCCCTGGAGAAGGAAATGGCTACCTAGTCCAGGATTCTTGCCTGGGAAATCCCATGGATGGATGAGTCTGGCGGGCTACAGTCTACGGGGTTGCAAAGTGTCGGAGGCGACTGAGCGATTAGATCACTCCCACCACTATTTATATAAGTATCACTTGATGACTGTCACATTATCTATCTTGTGAATATAGCAAATGCATTAAAATATTTGGTTAGCTATTGGGTGACTGAAAAGATAAATTGGAAGTTGACCTTCTGGGGTATGATAGCCTATAAAGTTCCCTAATAGCTCAGTTGGTAGAGAACCCGCCTGCAATGCAGGAGACCCCGGTTCGATTCCTGGGTGGGGAGGATCCGCTAGAGAAGGGAAAGTCTACCCATTCCAGTATTCTTGGGCTTCCCTTGTGGCTCAGCCTGTAAAGAATCCACCTGCAATGCAGGAGATCTGGTTTCTATCCCTGGGTTGGGAAGATCCCCTGGAGAAGGGAAAGACTACCCTCTCCAGTATTCTGGCCTGGGGAATTCCATGGACTATATGGTCCATGGGTTCACAAAGGGTCGGACACTACTGAGCGACTTTCACTTTCAAAGTTTAATACTGATGTTGGGCACTGAAAAATAACTATTTGAAAGGGTTTTGTGATTATTCTCTACTAGTAGCAAATAAAGTTATCTATTCCCTATTGTAGGAAAGTAAAGAGCAAAAGTCAGTGCTTCTCAGTTCTAATAGATCATCTTTCCAATTTTGTTAGAAAGTCTTACTTTGTTCTCTGTAAGATCTGTAAGGCTTCGGGTAAGAAACAAGTTCCCAGACTTTGTATGAAGTTTCATAATGTTTTAACTCAGCTTTGAAAAAGGTACAAAATCTTCCTTCCTGTATCTTTTATCTTACAAGGTTTTGCAAATGGGAAAACAAATGGAACTTGCATAATTTCTGCCTGTCCAGTTATACAATGTGACTGGACTTAGGGAAGTGACTATTTTCAAGATTGGTTCAGAGCTTTGATGCAATAAACCTTTTTGATCCCATTTTCTAAGTTTGTATCAAATCGGGTGATATAGACCTAGAGATAATCCCAGATCTAGAGATAAGCAGCTTTTAGGAAAAGTGGTTAAAATAGCTTGACTATTATTTAAAACATTATATTAATGCCAGGGAAGCACAGAATGGATCACAGATACTCTTTAAAGTCATAAATTATGAAATTCTAATTCTCAGCTCTCTAAATGCCTTGCTCTGCAGTCAAGTTTGGACTAAACTAGGACGTCTTTTAGAAGAATGTAGAATATAGAGAATTCCAGAACCTGTAGATGCAGTTCTTAGCATAACAGAGGAAATATGAATGTTATGCCTTTATTATCTACCTTCAGCCTTCCTAGGCAGTTGGCTCTCTTAGGAGCATCCTGGGTGATAGGTGAGGATGTGAATTGGGGAAACTAAGCTAAGGTGCTCTTCAGAATAACAGTGAGAAACAATAAGGGGAAGATTATGGGAAAGATCTGAAGAAGTGGCTAGAGAAATAAGAGGGAAGGTCAGAGGGGAGGCTGGAAGGACCTCAGCCCATTTTGAACCAGACACTCACCATCTGGCGCCCTGCCCTGTTTAATCACATTGCCACCTTCTGGCAGCAGCTCTAGGAATGAACTTGCATGCTTTTTATTTGTTCGTTTCTCCCCTTCATCTCAGGACTAAAAACTTCTGCCAGAGGATAAGGAAAGTCGACTTGAAGTCTTCCCGTTTCTCTGTTATGTGAGGGAGAACAAGAAATTAGAAAACTAGAAACCAGGTGTAGAATATATGCACACTGAGATGACAATTTCCGAAACTTCCTTACTGGAGAAGTTTTGATATTTTACAGCCCGCACAGTTCAGACGTTTTGTTTATAGCTAATACTAATCTTCCTTGCTTAAATTTTAACCTGTTTCTTCCTAGTTATCAGGGTAGTGAATCAGTAGATAAGAAGATTCTCCTTTATGGAGTGAAGTGACTAGTAAGTGACTTTGTGGTCTTTTTTCATCTTGTGTGCTCAATTGGCGTCCAACTCTTTGTGACCTCACGGACGGTAGCCTGCCAAGTTCTTCTGTCCATGGGATTCCCCAGGCAAGAATACTGGAGTGGGTTACCATTTCCTTCTCCATTTCATTTCATAGTGCAAAATACTCATTTTGAATTGTAAAGGGGATGGTCCCAGTGTGACTTGTTAAAAGAAATGTTCTGTAAAACATAGTTTCAATGTGTAATTGTTTTCAAGCTTCATGCAAAAGAGTGTTCCCATTGTGCCTGATTCTCTGTCCTGTTTAAAATACATTCAAGATGAGAAATTCAACTTTCTAAAATGAATATGTATGAAATGTTCTTGTATATATGGAATACAGAAAATAACAATTCCTGACATCTGTGATTTCACTTCATTGCAATGTGGTACAGAATTTCTTCTTTGTGTCAAGGGCTTTATATGACTGAAACTATTTTAGTTAGGATAAATTCCTGCAAAATGTGTCAGCTTTTAACCAATGGCATTCTGGCAGGCAGGCAACCACTGCTATAACATATCCTCTGGAACAGCAGGTAACTCTGATTGGCAGCTGGATTACCAGCTAGCTGGGCCAGTAGCCCCTAAGTCTCCAGTGGTAACCAAAGTGGTGACCATTGTAATGATATGTATGTGTGTGTTCATGCTCAGTCATGTCTGATTCTTCGTGACCCCATGGACTGTAGCCCACCGGGCTCCTTTGTTGATGGGATTCACCTTGCAAGAATGCTGGAGTGGGTTGCCATTTCCTCCTCCAGAGGATCTTCCCAACCCCGGGATTGAACCCACATAACAGATATACAATGTTGAGCACCTACTAGTTGTCAGACACTGGACTTGGTGCTGTAGATGATTTAGTTCATTTTATCTTCATAATTACAGGAGATAAAACTCGTAAGTCACAGAAAACATCGTCTAATTCTAAACCCCATGTTTTTTGTGGTGGTGGTATTGTTCTTGTTCTTGTTTTATTCACTTTTCTCCACTATCTCCACTGCTTTGGTCACCCATGATTCTGCCTCCTAGTATTGCAAAAGTGGTCAGTAGGCTGATGCTCTATGCCTTTCCTTTCTATCCTAGATTGTTACAAGGTTCTCTTTTTAATCATGTACAGCTCAAGAACAAATACCTTTTGTATTTGTCTGCCTTCTTTCTCAAGGTGTGCAACAAGTGTTCTACCGTGGACCATAGAGATGGATGGGGACGTGGAAAGTGGACTTTGGCCCAACTTCTTTCTCTAGAAATCTAGCTAGTTCTTGATGCATTCGGTTTATTGACCCTCTCCCCCAATCTGACTATAAATTGCACTGTTTTCTTCCTCTCTGGCATTTGACCAGCAAGTAGAACCATAAACTCTTGGAAATGAATAGGACCACAGAAAATAACCTATAATCTGATTCTCCCCACCCTGACCCCATTTTTGGAAGTGGAAAAGTTTTGCTGGTCTTTAACATTTCCAGTCAAGTAAGGTCAAGAAAACGGTTAGAAACAATGTCAGTGTTTTTGTGGCAACAGATTTTGTTGGAGAAATATTTTTCTTAAAACTCAAACACAAAGTTTGAAGTCAAATAGAGAGCTAAAACTTTGTCAGGCAAATTCGTGCAAGTATTTCCATTTATAATTTGTATGGTACTTTAACGTAATTCTTAAATTTATGTCTGTGAAGTTAGCTAATATCATGATAATTCTGTCACAACTTCAAAGTTGGATTGAAGGAATATGTATGCAGAGGTATGGAGGTTGAGGTCTCCATGATCTCCTGAAGGAAATTCAAGACAGTGCTTTGTCCAGAGACCTCCGCAGGTAACTAAACTCTGATCAGTAACATTTTTTGGAAGTCACATAGCTTATTAAATTGCTAAAATTCATGTGTTGAAATTGTAGCTTTACTCTTCTCTCTTCTCCAAAACATAGTCTCACTGAAATAAAAATCATGGTAATTGCTATTTACTGAGTGCTTCTGTGACAGATATCAGGCTGTGCGTTTGAAAAGAATTATCCTGTCAAGTCTCATCATAAATCCTGTGAGGCACACATTATTATTATTCCTCATTTTCTAGACTAGTGAGGCAAACTTACCTAAGATTGCATGGTAAATAAGAGAATTTCATGGATTCACATACTTTTAAAAATTATTAAATTTTTCTTTTTTTTGGCCACGCTGTGTAGCATGTGGGATCTTAGTCCCCTGACCAGTGATCGAACCTGTATCCCCTGCCTCGGAAGTGCCAGGGAATTCCCATAATGTTACCTTTAGTAGTGATACATATGTAAATATATCAGATAAATTAATTAACTTAATTAAAATTAATTAAAGTCCTTAGCACAGTAGCTGATTCCTTGTATCAGGAAATGTTAGCTTGTATTATGCATTTTTCAAGTTTGTATATTATTGGGGCTTTTTAAATAATCAAGAACTATAGGGTGAAACTGATTCAGTCTGTAAGAGCTTATTTTCTGTGAGACAGTCTTCTTGGGACCCCTCAAACCGAGCCTTTATACAAAGTTAGGTGTTCTGGATAAATCACACTGTGCTCCAAAGATCTACTTCTGTTCAGGTGGGTCAAAGAATAAATGCTGTAGAGAAGGTAGCAGAGCAAGAAGTGATCAGTTGGAAGCTAAAATGCTTCTGATTTAGTTTAAAAATAGGTCAGAATCCTATAGGACAGCAGTCCCAGGCAGTGGGTTAATCTGACAAGAAGGGCTGGAAGCCCAGACCTTAACTTTAGATTGTTGTTGTTGTTTGGTCAGTAAGTCTGACTCTTTGTGACCCCATGGGCTGCACCATGCCAGGCTCCTCTGTCCTCCGCTAACTCCTGGAGTTTGCTCAAACTCATGTCCATTGAGTCAGCAATGCTTTGTAACCATCTCATCCCATGCTGCCCACTGGTCCTTTTGCCTTCAGTCTTTCCCAGCATCAGGGTTTTTTCCAGAGCGTTGGCTCTTCACATCAGGTGGCCAAAGTATCAGGAGCTTCAGCTTCAGTCTCAGTCCTTCTAATGAATATTCAGGGTTGATTTCCTTTAGGATTGACTGGTTTGATTTCCTTGGAAGTCCAATGGACTCTCAAGAGTTCTCCAGCACCACAGTTCAGAAGCATTAATTCTTCAGTGCCCAGTCTTCTTTATGATCCAACTCTCACATCCATACATGATTACTGGAAAAACCATAGCTTTGACTAAGCCGACCTTTGTTGGCAAAGTGATATCTCTGCTTTTTTTAATATACTGTCTAGGTTTGTCATAGCTTACCTTCTAAGGAGCAAGCATCTTTTAAATTTGACGGCTGCAGTCACCATCTGCAGTGATTTTGGAGACCAAGAAAATAAAATCTATCACTCTTTCCACTTTTTCCGCATCTATTTGCCATGAAGTGATGGGACGGGATGCCATGATCTTGTTTTATTATTTTTTTTTAATGCTGAATTTCAAGCTGGCTTTTTCACTCTTCAATGGCTCTTTAGTTCATCTTCACTTTCTGCCACCTGGTGGTTCAGTCTTACTGTACCTCACTGCCAGGCCTTGCCTGTCTTTCCAGATCCCCTGCTGCTCTAGTCCTGACATGCCTTCTGGGTTGTGTAATATACAGATTGTTATCTCCATGACCTGAGTCTCCTCATCCTTAGCAGGTCCCAGACTGGGTAGGACTCCTGTTTATTTTTACTCTGCCAGTCTAACATAGCACGAGCCTCTTTCTCCATCTAGAAAGACAAAATGCAAAAAAGGGGATTTGGTTAGATTAGTTCCTGTGGCCCAGAGTATAGTTTCAGGATGAGCTGAAGAGCACAGAGGCTGGAAATGTAGAAAATGCAGTGTTTTAGTGAGAGCAACCAATTAGTATTCCATTGTCTCTGCTATCTACTTATTTTAATATGAGTAGTTACCGATAAAAAAAATGTGTAAAAGCTTTACTTTGTTATAATTAACAACTGTTCCTTGGGCTAAAAGGTGTGATTGAGGGTGGGGCTCACCACCTTGAGGGAAAAAATTGGGTCACTAAAGATTCCCTGAATCTCTGCTTGAGAAAAATAGTCCCGATTGTTTATCTGAGTCCTGTTGTTAAAATTGCGTCTAATTGTATATGAATCAGAAAGTGTTTCCATGGTAATGTAAAACACAAAAATATCAGCAGACTTACTGTTAGCAAACATCCCTTTGTGAGTGTTTTTATAATTGGGGAAATCATTTTACATACGTAGCTGTGAAATTATACCCTGACTTAGAAATACACATGAACTGTGTCCTTAATTGTTAATGTCTTTCACGTGTAAATAACAAAGGAAATAGACAATCCTCTTTGTTTAAAACCAAGATGGCTAATCATATTCATCTGTGGTCCATTAGTAGTAGCCACGTGGAATAGTACTGGGAGCTGCACTGAGATTCAGAAAAAGTGCTGCCCACTTTTTGGTGATGCCACCAAAGAGAAGAGGGATGTCATGGGGCTGCGTGCCATTTTAGGTGGCCCTGATGGTCTCAAAATAATTCTTTACATTTTAACTCTGCCATTAAATTTGCACAAAAATTAAGTTGTAGCAAAAGCAGTATTTATATATCTATACAAATGTGTGTGTGTATTTTTTAGAAACTTTGATATGTTTTTGTCATTTGTCACCTATGAAGAACATGTGTACATGTCCTAAACCATAGCTACTCTTTTTGGATGTTGCAAACCAGAAAAAAAAGAAAAATTAATAATTCCTATTATCAGTGGCCACCCTTATAATCACCACCCTGATTAAAAATAATTCTACCAGCAATTCTAAAGCTACCTTTGTGCCCCTTTTAACTACTGCCCACCAGCATGAAGTGTAACAACTATCCTGATTTCAAAAAAATCACAGAATACAATTTTCTACTTCTGAATTTTATTTAAAATGAATGAATACAGTTTGTACGGTTTTGTGGCTGGTGGGTTTTATTTTCCCTGCCAATTGATGTTTGAGAGTTTATCCCATGTTGATGTAGTTGTATGTAGTCCATTCATTTCTCACTAACGTACAGTTAGGCACATTTTTGTTTGTAATATAAATTCAGGGTAAAAAATATGCTAATTGTTTAGGTCACAGTTTGGTGTATAGGACTATCAGTTCAGTTCAAAACTGTTGTTAATTTATAGTAATCATTTGAATACAATTTCACGTGCAAGCTGTTGCTTAGATTCACCCTCAGTGGGTGTTTCTTCTGAGAAGCCTTCCTGGCCTTCCCATTCAGAATTAAGATGTTCTCTGTGTTCACAGGAGACCTGGTCCATTTCTCTAGCAAAGCACTTGAAGCATGGCAACAACTGACTGCTGTCTTGCCTGCCTGTGCTCAGGGACTGTGAATGGGTTGTAGGGTAGACTGGGTTTTTTCATCTTTGTACCTGGGTACCCAGCACGGTGCCTATCCCATCAGCAGGATTGCGCATCTGTCTGTTGCATGTGGAGAGAACAAGGAGTGTGTTACATCACCAGGAAAACGTCCCAATCTGTATTTATGTTTAATTTTATTTTAATAGATGGCACTCTGCTAAGAATTGTACTGGCTTGTGAAGGCAGAATTACTCTCTGTGACAAAGAATTGTAAAGTATCAGATCAGAGAGGATGTTTGCCTATTTTCCTGTGGGTTTTACCCTTAGTTTCCCAACTTCATTGGTAATTCCAGTCTCAACACTTCTCCTTGTTCCCTCAGGAGTCTCCTGTCTATTAATAGAATCTACCTTCCCAGTTTTCCTCAACATCTCTTTGCCTGAGTGACCCATCTCGGGACCATCAACTAACCATGAAGGGTGTGTGCAGATGCTAATGGGTGCTGTGCACGTTCGTCACCCAGTTGACACATAGTTGACTTTCTCTAACTCTTTATCAATTCGCTGCTCTCTTCATCTGAGAGACCTGCTTGGGGCAAGGACCACAACCACTGCTTCAGGCTCACTTCAGCTTCATTGTCAGCCTTTTGAAGCCAAACATAGCCACCCCATCAGACAGACTCCGTGGCTGGGATGTTAAAGCAGGGGCCAAGTGCGGCCTAGAGCCCTAACCTCTGGCCTCCAGAGTCTGGGTGAGCATTCCTTCCTGGATTGTGTACTTTTCCCACTATTAAGTTGCTTTTAGCTTTACCACATTTCTAGACTTAAATTTTTCGGAATGCTAAGAAATTAAGTCTTAATCCTTAATAACTGAGGATTTGTTTTAGTGTGGTACAAGATCATTTTCTAGCCACTTGACCATGAAATCTGATTCTATAGCTTAAAATGTACTGTTCTTAAAGGAGTGTTTTATTTCTGTAGCTCTTTTACTAGTTGCAAAAGTAAAAGTGTATTTTTCATTGCTTCACTTAACAATGTTTATTAACTCAGTTCGGCACCCTGATGGGTCTTAGAGAGACATTGATGAAATATTAGCCCTCACCTTCATAAAATTTCCAATCCAGTGACTTTCTTTTAAAGTATTCATGTGGGGCAGAAGATTCCTACTCTTACAGTCTTCTATATCCCTAGGATTTTTTTGCTTTCATGATAAAAATATATTTGTAGTTTAAAAGTGAGTGGCTCAGTTGCTTTCAAAAATCAGGCAGTGAACAGAATAATTTAAAAACCTGACTACTTGAATTTAGGGTGTGGTAATATGAAATAAATCTGGGATATTTGATTTTTTAAAACCAAAATATTTTCCCTGAGATTAGAAGGATATTTTTATTCTAGGTAAATTGCTTATTTAATCACCTCCTAACAAGGCTGTGTCAGCCAAATTAAATGTTTAAGTTCATTTTATTTAAATAAGCCTTAGAACCAGCAGATTTCTCTCTGATTTAGATGAATTTAGCATTTAATTTTTCAAACAGAAAGCATATAAACTAAGAAATTTTAATGTATGTGGAGGAAGAGAACATGAGAAGGGAAATCAGATAAATAGAAAAAAATGAAGTTTAAACAAAAATAACTCATATTGACATTTGACATAATTTATCTTATTACCAAAATGTCTGTCTTCACAGGTGATCTGCAGGAGATTTCGTTTTTATAGTACCTAGCTAATTTTTTTTAAATGTTTGAGGACTCTGTTTCACATTACTGAAAATGAAGGAAAATAAGCTTAATGGCAGCTACTAGTTTGCTTGCCAGCACTGAGTAAAATAAACTAATTTTACTATTACCATGGTTGAGTGCAGTTATATTCCTTTAAACATCTTACGTAATCCACGGCTTTAACTGCATTAATCTAAATAAGGTCATTTCATCAAATAGGGATCTAATAAGAGCTTTGGAAAGAACTATTGGAGACCAGATTCCATGTAGAAATCAGACGAAAATGGCACTCATGTCCCATTGTAGTTTGGTATAAAGTATTTGCCCTTAAGGATTATAATTGCCATACAAGGGAACCACACAATGGAAAGCCTGCTTACCACTAAAATATCAAATATCACAGTGAACTGTATTAGTACATGATTCCCACCAAACATGTGGACTCCTGGTATTTTAGCAGTAGTCCAGTTAGCAGTTACAGCAGCTCTGGCTCTATATATGGTGTTAACTAGTTTTGAACTCAGTCTGACATTAGAATCTACTACATTTAGTATGCCCTGTCCCTTCAGTGGACTTCCCTGGCGGCTCAGACGGTAAGGAATCTGCCTGCAGTGTGAGAAACCTGGGTTTGATCCCTGGGTTGGGAAGATCCCCTGGAGAAGGGAATGGCCACCCACTCCCGTATTCTTGGGGCTTTCCTGGTGGCTCAGTTGGTAAAGAACCTGCCTGGATTGTGGGCAATCCATAAGTAACTTTTATATACTTTAGCCAGCAGTCAGAAAAACTATACAATTTTAAACTTTACAAAGTGTAAGATTTTAATTGAATTATAAATTAATTTCTCACTTGAATCTCCTACTTCTCACAGTATTGTCCCTTTTGTCATCCCTTCTAAAATAAGTCTTATTTATTTTTTTCACTTGCAGTTTTGTTCTGTTGGTAATTTGACTTTCTTTATCAATTGATGGTCATGTGGCTCAGACAGTAAAGCGTCTGCCTGCAGTGCGGGAGACCTGGCTTTGATCCCCTGGAGAAGGAAATGGCAACCCACTCCAGTACTCTTGCCTGGAAAATTCTATGGACTGAGGAGCCTGGTAGGCTATAGTCCATGGGGTCGCAAAGAGTTGGACACGACTGAGCGACTTCCCTTTCACTTTATGTAGAAAGCACAGAGGTTCATTCTTTTAAATTTCACTCATGTGTCATATCCTAATAGTCAAAAATTGCCTAAGTCTCCAATAATCAAAGCAACATCTTAGATGATATAAGCTATATAATTTGTTCAAAGTACCAAACCTGTTTGCTCCCATGATCCTTGTCATTTATAGGTCTTTATTTCTACTTTATCTTTACACAAGAGATGGGTAAGGTCCAAACACAGACCTCCATATGCAAACCTGGTCTTCCCCACAGTTTTAAAGTACCAAATTCCCTTGGTGCCAGTTGCTCGATGCACTTCATGTTCACTCAGTTGCTTCCTGAATATTGCATAAGTGTAACCAACTCTAAATTTCAGATTCATATAAAGAAGCTCTAGCCTTCGAGGCAAAAAAACTTAATTGAATATCAAATGAATACCTTTCATTTTCTGAACTATTTCTAAATAAAAGTTGCTTTAAAATCTTTGATTTTCTGTATTCTTTAGGGCCCAAGTTGAACTGTCAACCTATTTGGAGAGAAGAAAACAAAACAAACAAACAAACAAACAACAAAAAGCCTCTCAAGAAAATCTTCTAAAATGCCTGACAATCTATTCTGGCTATTCTGATAAAGAAATGATAGTGCCTTGCTTATCAACTTATGTTGCAACTTGTGATTTCCTATAAAATTTGTTGGGAAAGGAAGTTAAGTCCATGAAAACTTCTGTCGAGTTTGGTCTCAATCCTAGCCATTTCTGATTTAGGATAAGAGTCCTGAATAAATGCAAACATACTGGTGGGGAGAAAGAAATACTCCTTGTAATAAATGAGTTATGAGTAACAGGAGTAATAGAAAATAGCATCTATGTTTTCTAATGGCAAATTTACTTCTATTTTAGATAGCATGTCACCCACTAGGGCAAGCCACATTGAATTTTCTCTGCCTGTGAGTACCTAGATTTCAGTGTTCTGATACCTCTATGGGCTTAGTTCAGTTAAGGTTTGAATTCAAAATGTAACTGATGAATAGATATATGTGTTTTAAAAAAAATGGTTCTAGCAACTTGCTGGAGTAATCTTCCCAAAGGATATAATTTGGCCTTCAGCTGATGGGAGGGTGTGCCCCCAGTGACAATATGAATGGTGAAAAAGACAGAAGTTCTCTTTGGCAAGACTGCTTGAGACATATGTCATTTTTTCCCCCTTGCACTTCTTGGTAGGTCATGAATGGATTCTATCAGCTCCAGACAATGAGCACGCTGAAACCAATCACAAATCAGAAAGCAACAAAATAATGACAAAAGCAACAATAACAACCGAAAATAAGTTAAGGGTTTAGTGTGAAATATAGGATATTGGATTCTTTTTTATTGGAGTATAATTGCTTTATAGTGTTGTTTCTACTGTACAGCAAAGTGAGTCAGCTATGTGTATACTTCTATATGTACATGTGTACCCTTTGGGATCTTCCTGCCCACCCCCGTGCCACCCATCCAGGTCATCACAGAGCACTGACTGAGCTCCTGTGCTATGGAGTATGTTCTCACTCTCTCTCTGTCTACACATGGTGCTTGTATTTATGTCAAACCTAATATTTTACATATGGTACTTGTGTTTATATCAAACCTAATCTCCCAAGTCATCCCTCCCTCCCCTCCTCCCACCATGTCCACATGTCTGTTCTCTGTTTGTGTCTCTGTTCTAGCATATTGCATTCTAATTCTTTTGACAACCTAATGTCTGTTAAAGATGTATGTGTAACTTTTTGTTACTGTCGACCATAAAAGTTTGTTAGTTAAGTATCTACCATTCCTTGACCATAGGGAGTAACAGTTTCCTTTGCCCAGATATGTCTATTTAGAGATGACAGTGCAGCTAAGGAGAACCACTCAAAAACAACTCCAAGATGAGCCAGAGAGAGTGGAAGGAAGAAAAGAGGAGAATGAATGCATTCAAACATAGCCCTGTGTTTCATGGACACTCAGAAATCTTTTTGCACCGTCAAAACCTCATGGAATGATATTACACCAAGTTTACTGCTGCCCTGAAGTGTTCCATTTCTTTTGATGACGATTTTGCCTTCTTAGAATTTAAATAGTCTAATCGGATTTTGACGGTTGATGTTTATCTTAATTGAAACAGATTCTCTTCATCCTGTTGCTGTTAGACTCCTACTTTGAGGCTGAAAGGTCACTTTAAATGGGCACAGCATGTGGGAAACCGCATAATGAATTCAAATAAATTCATGTCTATTAAAAGGAGTTCTCTCTTGCTCAAGTTTCAGAGCTTGCGTAGAATAAGCCAGTTGGGTTTTGTCTTAATTTCTTTTCAAAGAAGCTTATTGTGCTTCTTCTTTAATGTTCTCATAACAGAAAATGGGAAAATTGTCAATTTTCCTTTAATCTTGTTCAGAAGAATGAATTTTGCTCAGTGATTATGCTTATTTAAACTGAGCTTTTATAGCTGCTGCAGCTGTCAACAAATTTAAGAGGTATACTTTGGTTACACTGTTTAAGATTTCTTTATATTGTGTATCTTTAATGTATCAGCTCCACTCTTGAAATTTTTTTCTAGCTGTTGCCCTGTGTAAAAGTGCAAAAATATATGTATAAAAATGTTCTACAGCAATTTTTTATCATAGAAAACTAGAAATAGCCTAAATGTCAATTAGTATAGGGCTCATTCAGCAATTTTGTATAACATTAATGAAATACTGTGTAGCTGTGAGGAATGTCTTATATACTGATATGGAGTTATCGTTAGGTAATGTTTACTATTAATTACTATTACTGTCATAATTTGGAAAAATGGTACTCATACTCAGAGTTCTCCACTCATTAATTTTCTTTGTGTATCCCTTAAAAGCAAACAAGGAAACTATGAATTCTGTTCACTCCCTTTTTACACGAAAAGAAGCATTGTCTACCTGTTCACCGTCCTGAAGCTCCTGTTTTTCACTTCCCAACGTATTGGTACATGGAGAGGCTTCTTACTTTTATTTTTGAAGGAAATTTATTGAAGTATAATTCATGTGCCATATTAATTCCTCATTAAAATTATATAGCTAATGAATTATTAGTATATTTACAGAGTTGTGCAATAACACAATTCATTACGGTATATTTTATCACCCTGGAAGAAACCCAGTTCCCCACAGCTGTCACCCTTCCACGTGACCTGCTCTACTCCTAGCCCTAAGCAACTATTAATCTACTTTTGGCTCTATTAGATTTGCCTGCTCTGAATATTTCATTTAAATAGAATCATGTAATACGTTGTTTTTCCTGACTGACTTCTTTCACTTAGCATAACATTTTCAAGGTTCATCTATGTTGCAGCGTGTATCTATCAGTATTTTGTTTCTTTGTATGGACAAATAATATTCCATTGTATAGATACACCACCTTTAGTTTATTCATTCATCAGTTGATAGACATGTGGATTGTTTTCACCTTTTGGTTATCATGAATTATACTACTGTGAATATTTATATAAAAATTTTCTTGTGTTCTACTTCTGTGAAAATATCATTGGTAAGTTTGATAGGGATTGCATTGAATCTGTAGATTGCTTTGGACAGAATAACCATTTTCACAGTATTGAAACCAGTCAATCCTAAAGGAAATCAACCCTGAATATTCATTGGAAAGACTGATGCTGAAACTGAAGCTCTAATACTTTGGCCACCTAATGCAAAGAGCTGATTCATTGGAAAATACCCTGATGCTGGGAAAGATTGAAGGCAGAATGAGAAGGGGATGACAGAGAGCAAGATGGTTGGATGGCATCACCGACTCAATGGACATGAGTTTGAGCAAGCTCCGGGAGATGGTGAAGGACAGGGAAGCCTGGTGTGCTGCAGTCCATGAAGTTGTAAAGAATTGGACACGGCTGAGCAACTGAACAAGAAGAAGAAGAAGAATGTGGTCCAGCTCTCCATCTGTTTGTGTCATCTTTGATTTCATTCGTCAGTGTCTTACAGTTTTCTGCATACAGGTCTTTTGTCTCTTTAGGTAGGTTTATTCTTAGGTGTTTTATTCTTTTAGTTGCAGTGATGAATGGGCTTTGTATGAAAACACAAAAGACTCTGAATAGCCAAAGCAGGCTTGACAAAGAAAAGTGGAGCTGGAGGAATCAACCTTCCTGACTTCAGACTATACTATAGAGCTGCAGTCATCAAGACAGTATGGTACTGACACAAAACCAAAAATATAGATCAATAGAACAAGATAGAAAGTCCAGAGATAAACTTACACACCTATGGACGCTTTATTTTTGACAAAGGAGGCAAGAATATACAGTGAGAAAAGACAGCCTCTTCAATAAGTGGTGCTGGAAAAAACTGGACATCTACATGCAGAAGAATGAAGCTAGAACACTTCCTAACACCATACACAAAAGTAAACTCACAGCAAGATCCTCTGTGACCCACCTCCTACAGTAATGGAAATAAAAACAAAAATAAGTAAATGGGACCTAATTAAACTTAAAAGCTTTTGCACAGCCAAGGAAACAATAAACAGGATTAAAAGACAATCCTTAGTTTGGAAGAAAATGATTGCAAATGAAACAATTAACAAAGGATTAATCTCCACAATATATAAGCAGCTCATACAGCTCAATATTAGGAAAACAAACAGCCCAATCAAAAAATGAACAGAAGACCTAAACAGACATTTCTCCAAAGAAGATATATAAGATGTACACATAGTTAATAAACACATGAAAAGATGCTCAACATCAGTAATTATTATAGAAATACAAGTCAAAACTACTGTGAGGTATCACCTAACACCAGTCAGAATGGCCATCATCAAAAAATCTACAAACAATAAATGCTGGAAAGGATGTGAAGAAAAAGGGACTCTCCTACACTTGGTAGGAATGTATACTGATATAGCGATGATGGAGAACACTATGGAGATTCTTTAATTTTTTTTAATTAGTTTGCTTTAATTGGAAGCTAGGAATAAATCTACCATATGGCCAGCAACCCCATTACAGAACATATACCCTGAGAAAACCATAATTAAAAAGGACACATGTACCACAGTGTTCATAGCAGCACTGTTTACAATGGCCAGGACATGGAAGCAACCTAGATGTCCATCAACAGATGATGAATAAAGAAGATGTTATACATATATACAGTGGAATATAATTGCTTAGTTACTCAGTCATGTCCAACTCTTTGTGACCACATGGCCTGCAGCCTGCCAAGCCCCTCTGTCCATGGGGGTTCTCCAGGCAAGAATACTGGAGTGGATTGTCATGCCCTCCTCCAGGGAAAATGGAATATTACTCAGCCATAAAAAATGAATTTGAGTCAATTCTTGTGAGGTGGATGAACCTAGAGCCTGTTATACAGAGTGAAGCAAGTCAGAAAAGGAAAAACAGATTTAGTATTTTAATGCATATATATATGGAATCTCGAAAAATGATTTTGGTGAACCTATTTGCAGGGAAGGAATGGAAAGGCAGATGCAAAGTGTGGACTTATGGACACAGTTAAGGAGGGAGTGAGTGGGACCAATGGAGAAAGTAGCATCAATGGTATATACACTCTGTGGTGTAGGATGGATAGCTGGCAAGAAGTTGCTTTGCAGCACAGGGAGCCCAGTCTGGCACTCTGTGATGACCTGGAGGGATGGAATGGTGGGAGGGGAGGGAGGCTAGCGAGGGAGGGGGATGTATGTATAATTATGAATGATTTGTGTTGTTGTATGGCAGAAACCAACACAATATTTGTTTTTAATTTTAATATTTAAATTGAAAAATAGGAAAAAAGTTTTCTTGTGAAAAAAATGATTTTATACTTCTCAACGAGTATGTACATAGTAGAATTACTGTCTCTAATGATATGTATATGTTTAACTTTTATTTTTGTTTTTTACTATTTCCCAAAGTGGTTGTATTACAGCAGAAAGTTGTTATATGGAATAACTGGATCATTATTAAATTAATTGTCTAGGTATATTTTAAAAAGTCAAGGTAAATGTTCCCAATTTTGTAAATGTCCAAAGACTCTCGACATATATAATATATGAAAATATGCATATGTTTTCACCTTCCAGTGTATTTCTGCATATGCACTCTAGGCAATGGTAATAGTTGCAAGCTTTGGAGAAGAGATGGCTACCAGCTTGGGCATCTGAGATCGAGGTGGGCTGAGTACTCACCATTTTGAATTAGAGGGATTTTTATTGTGTGTTGGAGAAGGAAATGGTAACCCACTTCAGTATTCTTGCCTGGAAAATCCCATGGACAAAAGAGCCTGGTGGCCTACAGTCCATGGGGTCACAAAGAGTTGGACATGACTGAGTCACTGAGCCCTTACTATGTGCATGAATTAATTTTTCAAATGAAAATGTGATTCATTCATGTGAAAAAGAAGAGAGTGATTTTCTTGATGCTCTTCTGACCAGTGATGGTCGGGCCAGAGGCTTGTTTATGGGTCAGCCTGCTCTGTGAGGTGTCAGTGCTGCACAACCCACTTTCTTCCCGTCTGCCCAGTGTGATGTCAGTTTTAGTTGTTAGGGCAAAAAAATTCCTGTCTGCTGTTCTAGCTTTAAGAGCCAAGGTATCATTTTAAAAATCAGACATTGCTTAGTTCACTCTAAAATAATGTTTCCCAAGTGTTTTACAGAAACTACATCAAAGGCAAAAAAAAAAAAAGTGAGCATCTGGGATTGAGAAACAAGAATACATGGGTGAAATAAACATGAAAGATGCAGTAAATGCTGAAAGCAGAGCTGGTTAGTCTGGAGCCCTTCAGTTTCCTGTAGTCTGTCCAGGTATTGTGTGTTGGTGACCAAAAGAGGAGACCTTACTTCCTGCACTGCATCCATCACGTAGCTCTGAAATGGTTCTGTCTGTGCTTGAAAATTAGCCATTTTAGTGTGAGTTTTCCTAATTACTTTAGACAGAACATTTAGTGGTTTGGTTTTTTGGTTTTTTTTTTTTTTTCCTGTTTGACCTCTTGGTGGTTAAGCGTAGATTCTGGTTTCTATCTTTGGTTAAATTAGCTTGTCTTATCGAATGATAGAAACATGACCCCATGCATTTGTTTGTTGATTTGTTCGTTCATTCTTGTGTTCGCTCATTTATTCATTAAGCATTTATTTCTTCAGCACTGCTATGACACCACTGCTCAATGTGATGGCTCCTTCTGTGGTGTTAGGTCGGTGGGTGAGGAGTGATTTGCCACTGATATCATCCTTTAATAGTCAAAATCCTTACTTTTTAAAAAATATATACTAACCAAACCTGATTTTGAAAACTACATGACTTTGATTCACTTAGTTCTATAAAATGAAAAAAAGGTCATGGCAGTGATCAATATAGATTAACATAGAAAACTATGAAAAGAATAAAGAGATTCTATACAAATAAGTCTTCAGGAATAATGTAAAAAAAAATGTTTGGTTTTATACAAAATTTAGAAGACAAGTTTTTCTTAGGGTTAAAAATTCTTTTTCAGAGGAATAAAACCACAGGTGAATAAATGAATACATTTTTCTTCAGTGATCATATATGTCCTGCTGTGGGGATGAGGAATATGCTATGTGGTGACTGTGTCTGGGGATGAAGGGTTGAGTGATGGAATTAACAAAATGCCTCCAGAACAAATATTACATCGGATTGACTTGCCTATACAAGTAGATTTCTGGTTTCTATCTTTGGTTAAATTAGCTTGTCTTATCGAATGACAGAAACATGCCATAGGAACAATGACCATCTATTCCTGCAGAGTTCATTTTTGAAGATGATTGTAACTGAAGAGAAGTCTTTTTATATTTCATTTTATTTAAATATAGAGCTATTTTATGTTACAATTTTTTTTTTCCTTTCATGTCATGATACATTTTCCCTTTGGCAGGACTATTGTTTATTTTTAGAGAAGATTAATCAGTGTAATTTTTCAGAAATAAATAGGGATTTTCCTGCCATGATGCAACTAGTATTCATTTACTAAATGTCAACAGAGTTAACAAAGAATTTTGTATTGTAAAAAACTCACAGTTGCCTAGTTTTCTGTCTCATATATATATTAAAAAAGCAAGATTCTTTCACATTTTTATGTGTGATGTGACAAGAGAATATGACTCTGCTGTTGATCATGATCTAATTGCAGTTGCTAAGGACCATGGCTTATATACATGGGTTATATACATCGTTATGCTGGGAGCACAGGCACCCAGTGAAGAGAGCCATGGCGAATATACTCAATTGTCGTTATTGTTGTTCAGTCACTGAGTCGTCTCTGACTCTTTGCGACCCCATGGACAGCAGCACACTAGGCCGCCCTGTCCTTCACTGTCTCCCAAAGTTTGCTCATATGCATGTCCACTGAGTTAGTAATCCTGTCTAACCATCTCATCCTCTGCCGCCTCTTTCTCCTTTTGCCCAGTCTTTCCCAGCAGCAGGGTCTTTTCCAGTGAGTCAGTTCTTCATATCAGATAGCCAGAGTATTGGAGCTTCAGCTTCAACATTAGTTTTTCCAATGAATATTGAGGGTTGATTTCCTTTAAGATTGACTGGTTTTATCTCCAGTATCCCTGGGTATTTATTTCTGGATCTCTTTCTATCCATTTCTTACTATCAGTTTTCCATTTACTATTTAGATGGCATGAATAATCATCTGAAGTCATCATTCAGTTATTAGAAAATGAGGTTGATAAGGCATCTGTGTAGGGGAAACAGTAATAGGATCTAGTTAGTTGGATGAGGCTTTCAGTGGGGAGAGCCACATGTGTACTGTTCCTATGCTCTATGTGGTGGAGTGAAAACTCCAACCCAGGCTGCCGGACACCCAAGCCCCAACCCTTGACCACTCTGCTGGGCTCTCTCTCCAACAACGCGTCTTATGGGAAACTGCCTTAATACAGCTTTTAAAAATAAAGCATGGCACAGTCATGGCTTGCCCCGAACTCAAATATGAAACATGTAATATTTCAGATTCTAACCATGTTATGTTGTTGAGGACTCCTTTTATTTTACTCAAATAGGAAAACATTATTAATTTAAACTTCTTTGCCTTGTAATCTGCAAAATATTTACAATTGGCACACTAACCCCCCACATATTTTCTTTTATTACAATAAATTTTATTATAAAAGCAATTCATGTGCACTCTAGACACTTTGAAAATATTAAAAAAATGCAAATATAAATTACTCATAACCTCCTCACTCTCCAAAATGACCACTGTGAATTCTTAGGTATTTTCTTCCAGTGTAATATGGTACTAATAGCAGTCATGTGGTTCATTCACTTTTACTTCAGCTTTTTAAAAAGTTAACATTTTATAATGAGTGTTTTCCCATATCGTTTCATATTTATTTGAAACACTATTTATATGCATGCACACATTCTGCCTTAATACATTTAATAATTTAATTTCATATTTGCCTATTGTGGACATTTAAGCTGTTTCTAATTTTCCCCCGAATTAAAAAGATTAGCCACTCTGGGAATTTTCTATTTGCCTATTAGTTATTTTTCTCTTGTGGTGTATAGTTTTTCTCGTTGGTTGTAAAAGTTCTTTACATATTAGATACGAATCTTTTTTATCTCACAGTTGTGGTAATTACATATTCTACTTTTTAGTTCCTTTTTACGTTTGTTTATGGTGTTTTATGTAGTTAGATCTATTGTTTGTTTTTCTCTTGTAACTTCCTTCTCTGTTTGAACAATACGAGGGTTTTTTTTTGTACTAAGAACAGATAAATATTTAGCCATATTTTCTTTGTGAATTCATTTTTTTACGTAATTCTTTAATCAGTTTGGAATTTATTTATTTTTTAAAATAACTGGGCATTTTTTTTAACTTAATATATTTATTTATTTCTGGCTATGCTGGGTCTTCACTGCTGCTCAGGCTTTTCTCTAGTTGCGGCGAGCGGGGGCTACTCTTCATTGCGGTGCACTGGCTTCTGATTGTGGTGGCTTCTTTTGATGGGGAGCACAGGCTCTAGGACGTGAAGTCTAAAGCAGTTGCGGCTCCCTGGCTCTAGAACACAGGTTCAATAGCTGTGGCACATGGGCTTAGTTAATCCACAGCGTTTGGGATCCTCCACGATCAGGAATCGAACCCATGTCTCCTGTGTTGGCAGGCAGAGTCTTCACTGAGCCACTAGGAGAGCCTCTGGAATTTATTTTATTTTATTTATTTATTTATTTTTTTAATTTATTTTAATATGAGGATCCAAGTTTACCTTATTTCTGAGTAGTTAATCATATGTTCAGGACCACTTGTTAAATACCTCCTGCTTTTCTTATTCTTTTGTGTCAGGGCTTCCTAGGTGGAACTAGTGGTAAAAAAACAAAAAAAAACACCCCTGCCTGCCAATTTAGGAGACTCAAGAGATGCAGGCTCAATCCCTGGCTTGGGAAGATCACCTGGAGAAGGGCATGGCAACCCACTCCAATATTCTTACCTGGGGAATACCACGGACAGGGGAGCTTGGTGGGCTACAGTCCGTGGGGTCACAAAGAGTCAGACATGACTTAGCACACACACGCATCAAATTTTATGTATCATCTATCATATGTAGATTTTATACTTGTCACTTGTAAAATGACATTTACATTAAACAATTACATTTAAAAATTTACATTTATGAATGTAAATTAACATTTACATTTAAAAATTACATTTAACAATTAATATCATAAAAGAAACTAGCAATGTTAAAAACCCATGCAGTTCATTGATAAAAATATTAAGCTGTTATAATTGTCTTTTTACATTTGCCTTTGATAAGTTTTTATTGCTAACCTTTGTAGAAATCTTTATCCTTTCTTGTCTCACAGACTTGATAAGTTAATTACACTAGTATAAGGCAAAATGAGAGAGATTAAAACCTGGAGTGAGCACTTTCATTGGGATAAAGCAGAGATTGGTAGGACCTGGTGATAAGTTGGTAGAGGAGGTAGGTGAAAGCAAGAGCAGTGGACTACCCGTTGGGAACTGGGGAAGGTTCTATCTGGCCAGGAATGATGGCAATATCATCTACCAACTGGTGTTTGGGGACAAAACATACTAGTGTCCTAACAAGTGGTTCAAAGCAGGTTATACTTAGAAATAACCCAGAGTGTAGACAAGACAGCTTAGTGGAATGTGGAAAGAAAATAGTGTATTTTTTTTCTCATCCTCTCAGAATTTATCTGTAGTGTATTTTGTAAAGTATATAATATTTTGGTATAGCAATGCAAGAAGATAGCTTATTAAAAATAGATACCAGATTATAGGGTTTGCATTTAGAAATGTGCTGTCTCATTAGATTGGAGATCACTGGTTTAGATCTTATGACCCCAGGAAGGTCTGTAAAGTGAAAGTCGCTCAGTTGTGTCTGACTCTTTGCCACCCCATGGCCATGGAATTCTCCAGGGCAGAATACAGGAGTGGATAGCCTTTCCCTTCTCCAGGGGATCTTCCCAACCCAGGGATCGAACCCAGGTCTCCCATATTGCAGGTGGATTCTTCACCAGCTGAGCCACAAGGGAAGCCCAAGAATACTGGAGTGGGTAGTCTATCCCTTCTCCAGCAGATCTTCCCAACCCAGGAATCAAACCAGGGTCTCCTACATTGCTGGCAGATTCTTTAGCAACTGAGATATCAGGGAAGCCCCAAGGTCTATAAACCTGTTTGTATTTCAGGGATAGAATAGGAACAGAGCAGCCAAGCCTGCATCTGAAGGTGATATGAACTGGAGTCTCAGATAGGAGTACAGGCACAAAAAACCAAGGAGGAAGACAATAGTGAGATGGGCATATATTCAAAGTGACTATGGGAAGGGTGGCATAATGCCATCTCCCAGAATGATGATGAAGGGCCACTAAATTTGCTCCTGTTTAAAATCAAAATTATTCCTAGAGAACAGGGAGGAACAGAGCAACAGATGAGGTCCAACTGACCTCAGATTGCAGAACCTGTGTTCAAAATCACCTATTCCACAAGTTTCCATTTTTCAAGCAAATTTCTAATATGAAATAGAGGGAGTCTTGGATCAATAGTAATTGAGGGTTCCATTCCATTTCTGTTTTAAAAAAACCCATCAGTAAAAAGTTGTACAGTAGATTTTATCAGTGTAAAAGGCCATTGTTTTCAGTCTGGTCAAACAACCCCAGTCCTCCTCTGAAGTGTCCATTGTGGAGCCTCTGGGAAGCTGCAATTGCCCTTAACCTTGAATAAATATAGGCAGGACCTCTTATTTATGTTTTACTAAGGAAATGTAGGCTTCTTCTGCATTAAATGGTGCTCATAAACATTAAAAATACTAACCCACCTCCTGAAAATCAGCAGTCTGTTTTTACAAAAATTGTTCCCAATATTTGTTCTATTTTTAGAAGATAACCATCAGGGAAAGTGTACACTCTAGGGTTCTTATTTAGCTGTTGGTTGAGGTACTTTGGTTTTTTTTTTTATTGCATTTTTATTTCTTCCCAATTATTTTTATTAGTTGGAGGCTAATTACTTTAAAATATTGTAGTGGTTTTTGCCATACATTGACATGAATCAGCCATGGATTTACATGTGTTCCCCATCCTGAGCCCCCCTCCCACCTCCCTCCCCATCCCATCCCTCTGGGTCTTCCCAGTGCACCAGCCCTGAGCACTTGTCTCATGCATCCAACCTGGACTGGCGATCTGTTTCACACTTGATAATATACATGTTTTGATGCTGTTCTCTCAGATCGTCCCACCCTCACCTTCTCCCATAGAGTCCAAAAGTCTGTTCTATACATCTGTGTCTCTTTTTTTGTCTTGCATATAGGGTTATCGTTACCATCTTTCTAAATTCCATATATATGCGTTAGTATACTGTATTGGTGTTTTTCTTTCTGGCTTACTTCACTCTGTATAATGGGCTCCAGTTTCATCCATGTTGAGGTACTTTTTTTTTTCCCATTTTGATCTTATATCAACTAAGGGTGGACTTTAAGCTTTACAATAATATATTAATATTACAGGAAAAATAAAGTATAAATCATCCTTAAAATACAGAATCACATTATGTGCTTACTGAGAGTTTAACTTCTAAAAGAATTGATCATACTACAGATTGACTGTTAGTAAGAAATAGATGAAAACTTCACCCTTCACTTTAAAGTCTTCTAATTTGCCTGCAGTACAAGAGACCCAGGTTCAATCCATCGGTCAGGAAGATCCCCTGGAGAAGGGAATGGCTACCTACTCCAGTATTCTTGCCTGGAGAATTCCATGGACAGAGGAGTCTGGCAGGCTGCAGTCTGTGGGGTTACAAAGAGTCAGACACAACTGAGCGACTAACACACACTCACAGTTTCTTTTTTGAAATAGTCAGTGGTTCAGACTAGAGCCACCACAATATACATGCATAGTGTACAGATCATGAGAACAACTCTTTATGAGAACTCTGTGACAGAGTATAAAACTCATAATTTTCACACTTGGGAATTGCTTTTGTTTTGCATAAAGAGAAAGTTAATATTTTTAGCTAAAATAAGGAATAAATGAACATTAATTCTTTGTTTCTTCTAGATTTTAGATACATAAATATTTTACCACAAGAATGTAAGGTATTTATTTATACATTCATGTCTTTATTCATTAAAAGTATTTATTGAACAAGTGCTATGTGCTCATATGACCTGTGTTCTGTATAACAGTAAGAGAGATGATCTGCCCATCTATATTAGGTATCTGAGTGAAATATTTAACCTATCACAGTGTTGTCATTTAAAGGAATTGTTTACTGTGTGCCTTTTAATGGAAGAGCATTCGCTAATTTAACAAGCGTCACAGGACACATGTCATTGATTAGCTTAGTTAGCGTGGCTGTGGGACAGATAGTCCTGTAAATCAACTGCTCTTACAGTCATTGATTAACTGACTTAGTTTCATGGCAGAGGAATGTATTTCAATTAGACTGTGGTTCCTGTTATTATCAAATGAGGTCAAGTATACAAAATAATATAAAAAGTCATGTTTAATGGTGCATGGGTATATATGTATATGGGTGTAGGTGTTTTTACACACAAAAATATGCAATACAAGCATTATGACTTGTAACTGAAATAATGTTCACAAAACTTAATTGGATTCTCATCCCATAGCATATGCATACATGTATACACATGTACTTACACAGTGATATGAGTATTTATGTATTTTAATGATATTAATATTTAATTTGGGGAGTTCTGACAAACAAACAAAATAGTTGCGCTTTATCTGAGTGAAGATCCACATCTGGAACTATAAAAATGAGCATTATTCCAGATTGTTGACTAATTTGATTATCTTTACTTTTTATTAGTATGTTGACTTGCATGTAGATCCAGCCTTCCTTTCAAAAGGGAACAAACATGGAGAATGCGCCCATAAATGGTCTTTCTTCTCCCAATAAGAGCACCCATATAAAAATGATAGTTTTTCTTAGTCATCATGGTTGAAAATATAACATAAGGTTAATATAGTGCCCATCTGGCGATCTTTTAAAATCAGATTTATTAAGATCAGAGTTGGTTTTGACTAGGGCTGTGACATTAACCACTGTTATTTAATAGGAGATGGAAGAAGGTCTAATGGATAACAGTCTGTTTCTTTTCAGACATTTATGTGTTTTTATTAGGATAATGAATAATGAATACAGGATTATCAACATTATTCTGTGTAGTTTTTTGTTTGTTTTAAATAATATCTGTAATGTCAAGCTCGCTTTCATTGCATAATCTAACCACACACCAAGCCTACAGTGAAACAAAACAGAGGTTGAAACATGTTTATTGCCATTGGCTCTTAAAGAAACCTCTGAGAAGTTTGCCTCAATATTTAAAAAGAGATGGGTACTTTTCTGAATAGATGTTATTGTGTTGCTCAAACAAAGCTGACTCTGTAGAAGAGAGATGGATTGTTTTGCCTTTGACCAGTGATCATCGTCACCTGAACAAAACTCACCAGCATCAATAAAGAATTTTCAGAAGTTTAGTTGTTGTTCAAGCAGAAAACAACAGGGATCAACCATGGATCCCACTGCTGCCCAGAAGCACTTTGAGGCTTCCCTGTTAGCTCAGCTGGTAAAGAATCCACCTGCAATGCAGGAGACCCTGGTTCGACTTCTGGGTTGGGAGGATCCCCTGGAGAAGGGATAGGCTACCAACTCCAGTAGTCTTGGGTATCTCTTGTGGCTCAGTCGGTAAAGAATCCGCCTACAATGCGGGAGACCTGGGTGTGATCCCTGGATTGGGAAGAACCCCTGGAGGAGGGCATGGCAACCCACTCCAGTATTCTTGCCTGGAGAATCCCCAAGGACAGAGGAGCCTGGCAGGTTGCAGTAAATGGGGTCATAAAGAGTCAGACGCGACCAAGCCCAGCACAGGAATCGAACCCACACCCCCCAGTTTGGAAGGTGAAGTCTCAACCACTGAACAGCCAGGCAAGTCCCTTGAAATGCTTTTGAGAGGCTTGAAACCATTTTTCTGTCTCCTGAGAGGGGGCTGGGTTCAAATTCACTTGTATTTCATCTTTGCCATTTGCCTAGCTTTGTGCTCCATCCCTGTTTCTCATTTTCTCAACTAACCTCCCAGATCCCTGTGTGGCATCAGGCTGTCTGCATTTACAGATGACAAAACCAAGATGCAGAGAGCCTAAGGAAGAAATCTGCCCAGGCACAAAGCTATTGGTAGAGCCAAGATTTGAGGCCAAGTCAAGGTTCTAATACACACATACCTACATATGTGCTCAAACTCAGTTGAAAGTAAAGGGTGGATGAGGGTATGTATGACAACTCCATGATAAGTAGAAGTTTGGGTTTGTTGAGGTCGTTTAAGAACTCAGAAGGCTTACTGCCAATTTTACTTTTCTCATAAAGAAGTGTTTTCTCCCATTGCTGGCATGTGCAGTTATAAAAAGAAATTAGAGGTAAACAGATAACAATTTCCTGGCTGCCTTCATGTCTGTGAGCCTGACACAGATCCCAGAAGGAAAACTATGCTGTTAAGAGGGCTTATGTGATATTGCTTATTTAGGGATCCTTTGACCACTTATTTACAATATCCAGTTACAGCCACGTTACTTTCCTTTTTGGGCAAAAGCACACATTTGCGTGACCATTCTTTTGGCGGAAGCTGGCACTGCCTGCCACTTCCAATATGTCCTGTGTGCCCAAGCTCATAATGGCAACATTTGAGTTCAGAGCTCCCCAACAGCACAATCACCGCCAAATTCACCACCGATGGGACCTCAGAGGCCTCTTTGTTAGCCAGGAACATGCAGACATGCTTCATTTTGCATCATAAAGATGTTTCTAAAAGTAGTTTCTCACTGAATTATTTTCTAATAACATATTTTTCTAAGCACAAAATAAACACATGTTCCTTGTGGAAAAACAGAACCACAGAAAATACACATTGCAATATATAAATAACCTGCAACAGTAGCATCCAGGGGTAGGCATCATTCAAGCAGGTTGATTTATTTCCTATATAAGTTTTTAAAACACACACACAGATATGCAGACATAATCAAATGCATACGTATATGTAAATACATGAATGAACAAAAATATTAGGTCCAAAAGATTGAATATTTGAGACATGTTTATTGCTATATAAATCCTACTGTTGTTGAGCACCAAGTGACTGTCAGGACTCCATAATCATTTCTTTTTTTTACATTTCTCACTTTGCCTTTGAAATAAGCATTTTCCCATATCATCTAGTGTTCCAGGAAAACCTGATATCCTAATGGTGGCATTGAATTCATTTTAGACAAAATAAAATGACTTATTTAGCTATTCTTTCAACTGTTACACAGTTGAACTTTCTGCCTTTTGCTGTTGTAAATAATAAATAATAGCTCTTGAGCATCTTTGTTATAGAAATCTTAATCTACATCTGTGATTAATTACTTAAGCAAAATTCTAGGAAATACCATTACGAGGCCAAAGAGCTTAAATGTTTATAAATCTCTCAATACACACTATTGCCAGATTTTTTTCTTTTTTTCCTTCTGGATTTTTCTTTCATTTTTTAATAGCAAGGTATTAAAAAAGGTTTTTTAAAGCCCTTTTAAATAAAATTGCTCTTTCCAAAGTAATATATGGGATTTGTTTTTAAAAAACAATAATTGGTAATTGATATTTAATAAAAGATGAATTTTCATATTATTTTATCTAGTCAGACATTTTTGTTTTACAGATGGGAAATTAAGACTTATGTGCAAGACAGAAGACAAAGTAGAACTAAAATCTATCTTCCAAGCCTGGTCAAAGGCAGTCACATTTATGTTATCAGTTCAGTAGAGAAACAGCTTGAGCTTCCTTTTTTGGTGATAGAGAATGTCAGTGTTTCTTTAAATATGGTGATGTGTTTTCACTCTTACAAGTAGGGCCTTGACAGTAAAATGAGAATCATTTTATTCATTCCGATTCATGTAGCAATAGCATTCTATGAAATCCACGCTACACAGACAGTGATTCTCAAGGTGTGTGTGCATCAGAAATGCTGTAGGTGTTTTGTTTTTAAATGTGGGGTCTTGGGATTTCATCCTTCAGACTGATTCAGTAGCTCTGGATAAGACTTGGAACTATTCATTTAACAAGCAACCAATTAATTCTGGGGCAAGTTGTCTAAGGCCACATAGTGAGAAATATTGGTATGATGATGAAAAAAAAAAAGATCTGTCTGATGTTGGTGCTTTGACAGTAGCTCTAATCTGTAATTGACTTGACTTCTCTCTGCCTTAGTTTTCTTATCTATAAAAAGGAGAGAGAAATACTAGTTTTCGCCATCCAGGATTGTTGTGAGGAAGAAGTAAAATAAGCTATGAGAAAGGATTTAGCACAATCCTCCGTAAACAAATCCTCAATAAACCGTAATTCATTGGCACTGTTGTCATTGGCATCATGTCTCTGTCATTATTCCTGCCTTGGCTTATTGAAATGGATACTTTTAAATGGATGGCATTGTCACTGGATTATTTATTGACTGTGATTTGCCCTGTTGTTCCTTTTGACATGACTGAATTCTGTTTACTTAGATATTTCCTTTTTTTTTCCTCTCCTCTCCATCTACTCACATCACTATGGTTGAAACTGAATTGAGGTCACATGCAACAGGACCTACCCAGAGAGTTTGGTAAAACCAGTTGGAGAAGTATCGATGAGTCTTACTGCAAATACAGTGGTGATTCTGCTGCTCAACAGCTCAAGAGACCCCATTAGGAAGAGTCAGTTCTCCCGAACACTATCGAGTCATTATTTGCCCATGGTATCAGCCATGGCATCTGTTTGCATATGCTGGACCTCCACTGGTCCAGCAATAAAACCTGTGTTAAACAGAGAGACTTCTCTGTGATGTTGAAGTCTATATATAACATACACATTCAATAAATAGTTATTAAGTTCCTATACATGGTGTCAGAACTGTGTCAGGTGCTGAGGATACAGAAATTAAAGTACTTTAATCCTGTTGTTTCTGAGATCATCTTTCTGGACAAGACAATATGATGCAGAATGGCTACTTCCTACTAAAGACAAATGTATCTGAACTTGCTGGTTGCTAGATATTCCAATGTCAAATAGTTCTAATTTGGCTGAATAGTCTACTTGGATTAAATAGGGTACTTTAAAACACAAGCAAAAGTCTTAAGAGAAAATAGCATCACAGCAGCAAAACCTCTGTATAATCCCCAAAGAAAATTCCACTCAAAGGCCTTCTTATTTCAAGTCATATTTAGTTAAACTACATAACTTAGCCATTCCCCTGAGTGTCAGCGGAATTTCTCCCAGCGCTGTGAGCTTGTCAAGTCAAGTTACTCTCTCCTGACCCTTGGAAAGAGACAGCATTTATTGAGAGGTTATTGTATGTCAGCCCTTAAAGTAGGTACTTGTGTTCTCATTAAAACCTTCTAGCAGCCCTTTCTTATACCTGGGATCTTGTAAAGACTACACCAGGGATAGAACAATAGCCTTGTAAGGTTCAGGCCACCAAGAAGCTGTTTTGCTCAAGTGCAGGAGAAGCCATTGCAGCCAAGTTCTTGTAGCTGGTACAGGCTGGTGCTCCTTGGAAGGAGCAGGGGCCATGGCTAGACCCGTTGTCCTGCCTGCTGAGGGCCAGGCAGGATAGCAGACCTAGCTGTTTAGTGCCCTTTTATTGAAATTTTTACTTGAAAAGCCTCTTGTTGCTTTCATGGTAGGTGGGCTATCCTTCACTGGTTTTAACTTTGTCCCCATTTCATAGCAGAAATTCTTAACTTGGAATCTACAAAGAGACTTTAAGGATCTGTAACTCCCTTAAAATAATAACAGTAAAAATTTACAGATCACTCATCATCCCACTACACATGATTTATCTTATTTAAACCTCATCATGGTCCTACCAAATAGGTACTGTTTTCATTTCCATTTTTGAAGATAAGGAAAATGAAGTTTAATATCTTGCAGAAAGTCTGTAACTATGCAGCAGCAGAGTACGGGTTTTAATCCAGGCTGTCTGGATCCAGGCTGAAACTCATAGGCTTAACCACTAGGCCATACTGAACTTTATGGAATTATATCCAAAAGGGTGTGTGGGTGTGTTTGAAAAAAATTTTTTTTGAAAGGCTTACATTAAGATTTTCAAGTTATTTTATTCTTAAAGGATCTCTTTTAAATTGAACTGTAATTTATAGTGTCATGTTAGTTTCAGATGTTCAACACAATGATTCAGATATAGGTATTCTTTTTCAGACTCTTTTCTCTTATAGGGTATTGCAAAATATTGAGTATAATCCCCTGTGCTATATAGTAGGTCCTTATTGCTATCTCTGAGCTCTAAAGTTTGAAACCCTCTGCTATACAGTTGCTACATATATAGACATTTATTAGAATGACCTGAGTAGAAACAATCTGTTCTACACCTGTGGGGAATCTGTACTGGAGTTATCAGCTGAACCATTTGGTTTGTTCACCAGGAAGGTCTGCAGGTATTGAGCCAAGAGTCCAATGCTTCCAGACCTGCATCCCTCCTTTCCCCTGCCATCTGACCACATCTCTCCCAGGAGCACAACGCAGATTGATATCAGCTTTTAAAATAAAATCTGTGTCACTCATGAAATATCCAGAGAACTTCAAAAACTGTAGGAAACTCAGAAGCTGGTGGGCTCAGGGGCAAAGAAATCGTAAATTCACAACCACCACCACCCCCCATTTAGCTTTATCATATCTTGCCAAAACTGGCATGGAGCGGAATGTGCTATTCAAGGAGAATTTTCAATTGGTTTATTGTAGTGAAATTTGCTTTTTTTGGAACCAGGATCAAAGTCATGTCCTTTCTCTGCTCTAACAAAGGCACGGCCACATAAAAGGAAAGTCTTAGAATCTGAGCAATAACAAGATTGTGTTATGATATAATCTGTAAATATACCAACACCTCCCTTAAGAATATAATTGGACCCCCTGAACCGAGGAAGTTGTATGTTGGCCATTAGTTTCAATCAATGGAAAGGTTGCAAATACTAATTTCATTAATGTTTCACTGGCCTCAAGATTAATGCAATGAGCCAAATTATAACCATCTTATTAAAATATGTGTATTGAAGTAGAAAAGAACAAAAAGGGAATTAACATTTATTGAACACATATCACCTTCGAAAGTGTCTTGAGTGCTTTAATATTCATTAGCTCATTTGGGTTTTCTACATGTGAGTGCTTTATAATCCCTTTTCAACAAGTGTGGAAGCTCAGGCTGAGAGAGGCTAAGGAGCTTTGCTTAAGGTCCCAAAGCTGGCAGGGAACCGAGCCTCTTCACAACCAGATCTGATTCCAAAGTCCATGCTGTTTCTACTAAGATACGATATTTGAGGGGAGCTAAATAGCATTGTGGAACCTAGTTTTGATCAATTGCATCAGTGTTTAATAAGGGACCACTGGATCCTAGAGAAGCCATGAAGTATAGTGGATACAAACTTGGATTTCAGGCAGGTTACTTAACTTTTATGAGCACCATTTCTTTATTTAGCATGTTGTGACGAGCTCAGTCACTCAGTCATGTCTGACTCTTTGCAACTCTATGGACTGTAGCCCACGAGGCTCCTCTGTCCATGGGATTCTCCAGGCAAGAATATGGGAGTGGGTTGCCCTTTTCCAGAGGATCTTCCCGACCCAGGGATCAAACCTATGTCTCCTACATCACAGGCAGATTCTTTACCCACTGAGCTATCTGGGAACCTATCTAGTATAGTAATAAAAATCAAATTTTAAGATCCATTTTAGATGGATCTAAAATGCTGAGAATAGTCTATCCTCTGTTGTTTTTATCTATTTTTATTATTGTGTTATCCTTGGAAGAAGGCCCATAGAACAGGGCAGTAGGATCCCCATGGACAGTAAATCTCCCACTGTGTGGACTGTCTGGAAGGACTCACCTTTGGGAGCTGCTGGGATATCAGCTCTAATTCTGTCAGGGATGCAGTGACAGAGAGCAGGGTGGAGGAGAGCTTGACACATCCTCTGGTCTCCAGTGCAGAGAAGTGTCATCAGAGTAATCAGTGTTACCAGTTTGAAAGATGCTGAAGACCACACTGTCTCCCAGGGACATCAGCCAAAGTTTGAAGCATCCAGGAGAAAGTATCAGTATAACAATACATAACAGTCAAAGCACTGATATTTAGACCCCATATGGTAGATTTAGGGCTTCCCTGGTAGCTCAACTGGTAAAGAATCCACCTGCAGTGCAGGAAACCCTGGTTCAATTCCTGCATCAGGAAGTTCCCCTGGAGAAGGGATAGGCTACCCACTCCAATATCCTTGGGCTTCCCTATTGGCCAGACGCCTGCAATGCAGGAGACCTGGGTTCAGTCTTTGGATTGGGAAGATCCCCTGGAGGAGGGCATAGCAACCCACTCCAGTATTCTAGCCTGGAGAATCCCATGGACAGAGGAGCCTGGCGGGCTCCAGTCCATGGAGTTGCAAAGAGTCATAGAAGACTGAGTGACTAAGCACACACGTGGAGATTTAATTCTGGGCTCCCCAAATTGTGAAATTATAAAATTGCGTATTTTACTTTACCAAACAGAACTCCAGCAAGAATATGGAGCAAACCCTTCTTCTCTAGTTACACTCTCATTCATGTTTACCATTGCTTGTGTGTGTGCGTGTGTGTGTGTATGTGTGCACACACTCAGTCTGTCCAGCTCTAAGACCCCATGGACTGTAGCCTGCCGGGCTCCTCTGTCCATGGAATTTTCAAGGCAAGAATACTGGAGTGGGTTGCCATTTCCTTCTCCAGGGGATCTTTCCAACCCAGGGATCGAACCCACCTCTCTTGTGTCTCTTGCATTGGCAGGCAGGTTCTTGACCACACTACCACCTGGGAAGCCTTTGCCATTGGTCAGGTGGGTTTATTTTGGTAACAGGAATACCTGGCCTTCCAGCAGCAACTTTATCTCCACAGTTACAAAGATTCTCTTTCTGCAATAAATAGCTCAGGTTTCTAGTGATTCCCGAGGACATGGATCTCACATTACTTACCATATTGTAGTCAAAAATATCTTTGCTCTTCCCTCCTACTATATACAAGGCTGGAGAATAAAAGAGATGATAACCTGTTGCTTTATGTGCTTTGACATTACCAGTAGTGTATATTTTTGTGATAATTTTTAACTATGGTGAAACAGGTATGAGATTTTCCAGGTGAAGCAGAGCCTGTGAGATAGTATTCAAAAGGAATAATTCTGATTCTGGAAAACTATTTCTAAAGGACGGCACCCTTGTCTCCTTCCTGTTCTTTCTGTTTGGTGATGGGGCGTGGAAAGGAAGAGGCAGATTCAGGAATGTCAGATGAGAACGTCAAAGGTGGAGCTCTTCTACAAAGGTCAAAGGACCTTTTTTCCTATTCCATTCATAAATCCATGAGAACAGAGATCTCATTGTGTTTAAATACAAAAAGCATACTCCCATTTCTTTTTTCTATAAAAAACAAAACAAAACGTGAGTTCTCTCCTGTTGTCCAAATGTTCATCTGATTACCATTATCTACTACTCCATGTAGAAATAACAAGGTTACAGGGTGCCTCTTGTTCCTATTTTGTAAGAGTTATTCATACATTTGGTTGAGAAACATAAAGGCCAAGTATTCTTGCCTTATGATAAACAGTGCCTCCTGACATAGGAAGGAGCTAGCTAGCACTTACATAGTTCTGAGCACATACCAGCTATTATGCTAGATACTTATTTTCTCCATTTCATGGAGGGAAACTGAGGCATGGAGAAGTTGAGTAACTTGGCCAAGCTCAGATGGCTAAGAAGAGAGAAAATTAGGTTTTGAACCCAGACAGCCTAGATCATGTGTTCTTTCTTTTAATTTATTTTTTTATTGGAATATAGGTGATTTACAATGTTGTGTTAGTTTCAAGTGTTTAGCAAAGTGACTTGGATTCTTTTTTCTGAATCATAGTTTTCCCTTATAGTCTATTACTAAATATTGAGTAGAGTTTCCTATGCTGTACAGTAGGCCCTTGTCAGTTATCTACATTATATGTAGTAGTGTGTATATGTAAACTCCTAATGTATTCCTCCCCTTTCTGTTTCCACTTTGGTAGCCATAAGCTTATTTTCTATGTCTGTGGGTCTATTTCAGTTTTGTATATAAGTTCATTTGTATGTTTTTAGATTCCACATGTAAGTGATATCATATGATATTTGTCTTTCTCTGTCTGGCCTACTTCACTCTGTACGATCACTGCTAGGTCTATCTTGTGTTGTTGCAAATGGCATTATTTCATTCTTTTCTATGGCTGAGCAATATTCCATTATATATATATGCATGTATATATTTTTCTCTGAAGATGAGAGGTTAAATTCTCAGGAATAAACATACCCACCACAGGTAGACATATGCACAGAACTCAGACACAACTGACAGAATGACTGCCTCTCATACACAGTAAAAAGCCAGCATATAATGAGCACTTGCTCTGTGCACACACTGGAGAAGGTGCATATACAAATTTTATGCACTGGAGTTCACACACATGTGCTCACACACATACGGTATTATTTCTTCATGCGGTAGATGAGAAAGGAGATGCTCAGGCAAATTAAGCTGTTCAACATTGCCCAGCTAACAAGTGATGAATTCAAGATGCAAACAGGTTTCTCTGTCGTGGAATACCATCATGTTCCCACTGAGCCATGATTTCTGCTCTCTGCAGTCATTCATGCCCTCAGCATTTAATATTCATTTAGTGAGCACCTGCTATTTCTAATGCCTCGGCATGCAGTATAGGAAAAACACAAGATTGAAATTCACAGGATCTAGATTTGAATTTCTGCTCAATCATTAATCATCAAGTTATTAAATTTCTCTGAGTTACAGTTTCATCATCTATAAAATAGGGGTGAACAATAATATATATCTCATAGAAATGTCATCAAGAGCAAATGAAATAATATATATAAAAATATTTGGTATATAACAAAGCACTTTGTAAATCTTATTTTTATTATAATGATTAAAGGAAGGGCTATGTATGTAGCCTCCCAACCTCAAATAGTGGGAGAGGAGCATCTGATAAGGGGAGAGATGTTTCTGAAGCCTGTTGCAGTACTCCAAAATATTGCTTTAGTGAGGACCTGAGTATCATTTGGAATTGCAGGAGCAAGAATTGGAGGCATATTAGACATTGGTTCATCCATGTGGAGCTTTGAAGAACAAAAGAGATTTCATGGGTAGCAATTGCTGGGACTCCCATAAAACTTCATCATCTGTAAAATATACTCTGTGTATTGAGAACAGCAGGGGCAAAAGTAACTTTGGAGGGGCCAGAGATGAAGTTGGGGAGGGAGTTGGAACAAGAATTTAATTCAAATGCCATGATAAAGAATTTTAATCTAGTGTTGTAGGCAAAAGTGGTTATTGAAGGAAGTAACAAAAATCTCAATTTCCCACCACACCAAGTTATCTCCAGTTGCCGTCTTTCCCTCCTTCTTTCTTCCTCTTCCCCTCTTCCTTTTCCCCCTTCTTTCTTGCTTCCATTCATCTACACACAAAATCCCCACAACAATGTAGAAGATGGAGTAACACGGCAGACCGGTGGGCAGGACACCACCTAGGAAGCAGCTATGACAAGTGCATTGAAAATAGCACTGGCTGTATATGCGCTGCTTCCCTGGAGGGTGGAGTCCAGATTTATGAGCTGAGTTCAGTGCCATGCAGTTGAAATCAGGAATGTTAAAGCTGAAAGAGATCTTGGAGACAGATCTAGTCTTCCTAACTTGCCAAGACATCAAATTACCTGGACACCATTTTAAAAAGAAATATTCCTGGGTCCAATCCTAGATTACTGACTCAGAGTATCCAGAAAGAGGCCTGAGAATCTGTAGGTTTAGAAGTCTTTCCAAAGTGATATGCAGAGCAGTAATTGAGAATGATTGGTAGTCAATCTCTTAATTTTATTTATTAAACTTTTTATTTTGTATTGGAATATAGCTGATTAAGAGCAGCCTGGACATGGGGAAGTTTGGGAGAAAATGGATACATGTATATATAGGGCTGAGTCCCTTCTCTGTCCCCTTGAATCTCTTTATTTTATTGGTAAAATCCCAGAAAAGTCTAGAGGTTTGCCAGTGTCAAAACTAGTCAGTAGCAGAGTTAGAACTCAAAATCGTGGTTCGCAATTCCCAATCCAGTACTGGAGCTCAAGGTCAGTTGTTACCTTTTTGCTGGAGAAAACTACATTTCTTTTTTGTCATCTACTCTTTCAGTATGAATTTGGAACCTCTTTGTCTCATAAAACTAGTCTGTATTGTGTTTAACTTTAACCTCAAGATGTTTTGCTACATCTTTCCCAAGTATTATTAAACATTTTACCAAACATTTAAGGCATTACAGTGTGGTCAGGGTGATTAGCAAAGTTAACGAAGTGCAGGACCCATATTTCAATTCCTTTAAAGTTTTGTCATACTTTTATATTTAGAGATACATAAACACATCCCTTCATGTCAGCAAAATGTCATGTTCCACGCAAAGATTTTGAACATTATGCTCAAGGCAGCTAGATGATATCTCAAAATGAGTTGTAATAGGGCACATTAAAGTAAAAATGTGTTTTTATTTCAACCTTTATGAAGTTAAAAGTAATCCAGTGGTTCAATCCTCCTTATAAGTGTTTAGTTAGAAGTCCAGAAGATTTTGGTTTGAGCCATAATTCAGTCACTTAAATCAATGAGACTCTGGATAAACCGTTGTCCTCCTTCCTGAGTCTTGTTTTCTTTTTGTAAATGAGGATAAGCCTCCTCCCCACCGCTGCCATTGCCCAGGGTCACCCTGTGAATTTCATTGAACCATGACAGTGGAAGGGCTTTAGAAACAGTGTGGGGCTAGGAGGGAGAGGCACAGGAAGGAGGGGCCTTTGGGAGAAATTCTTCTGTTTCCCTAGGAAGGGTCATCGTAGTCCAGCTCATCAAGGGGCACAGATGGAGCTTAGGGACACGGCAAATGGCTGAAGCACCCATGGATTCCAGAGAGATTATTTCCATGTGGCCTGAAGGGCCAAGTGCGTTAGTGGGATTAGTGGCAAACATAGTATTCAAACTCATAATTACATTGCAAGTTTAAAGGACAGCTGTGTACAAGGAAGCCAAGAACAGAATAAGCATACATGTGGTTTGGATTTTTTCCTCTTGTCAAATTTAATTTCTAGGTCTAAACTTTATAGGAAAAGAAAAAGAAGGGTAAAATCACATTTTAAGATTTTTTTTTTTAAGTTTTAAAGTTAGGGGGGAAGAAAAACACAACTGAATGAATGCTTTCAAAAACTATGATTTTGATTTCAAGAAGTATCTGAATCTCTTGGCCTTTTTTTTTTTAATCTGGTCAAAATTAAAATTTAAAGATCAGCAAAGTATATGAATATGTTTGGATTTTTTTTTCCTTCCAACATAAGTTTAAACATCTGACATCTATTCTTTTTTGTAGCTTAATGTATAAAAAACTTATAGAATTTCTTTTATAAGATATCTGTTCTGTAAAGGCAAACACCTTTTAAATTAGATTATCTACCAGTGGTACTGATTTTGTACGGGATAGGCTAGAGATTCCCTGATGACTCACAAGTAAAGAATCTGCCTGCAATGCAGGAGACCTAGGTTCAATCCCTAGATCAGGAAGATCCCCTGGAGAAGGGAATGACTACCCACTCCAACATTCTTTCCTGGAAAATTTCATGGACAGAGGAGCCTGGTGGGCCATATAGTCCATGGAGTCACAAAGGGTTGGACACGACTGAGTGTCTAACACTTTCACTTTCAGGCTGGAGAATAAGGTTTATTTACATATTTACACTATGGTGATACAATGTAGTACTAAAATGTTACATGCCAGGAATCCACACAAGTATAGTTCTGATTAGGAAATAGTGTATCTGAGGATTCTGGCGTGACCATCTATAGCCAGTTAGAGAAATTTTTGCTAGATTGAAAGGCTGTGCCATTACACATGGCCTTGTTTACACTGTACTTAAGATATCACCACATCCTAAAGGTGATGAAGTAGGTACAGAAACAATTCTATTGTTTCTGCAAATCTTTATCAAGCATCTAGTATTGCCAGGCACCACTGGGGGCTTCCCTGGTGGCTCAGATTGTAAAGAATCTGCCTACAATGCAGGAGACATAGGTTCGATCCCTGGGTGGGGAAGATCCCCTGGAGAAGGGAAGTATTCTTGCCTGGAGAATTCCATGGACAGAGAAGCCTGGCAGGCTACAGTCAATGGGGTCTCAAAGAGTTGGACACAACTGAGCGACTAATACTTTTACTTCTTTTCACTTCACTGGGAAGAAATGGAGTGCATTGAGAAGCCTCAAGTACTATAGTGGTTGCACTGAATTTCTACTCCTAAATTAAAATAAGACTTTTTTCCCTTCAGGACAACCAAATTCCTGGTGATACTGTTCATAAATCTTATTGACGTGCCAAGTCCATAGTTGAGAAAAATGCATGGTTGTCACTGCTGACCTCCTTTGCTTTGTTTTTTTGAGGTTCTTTGCTATGTTTTTAAATTTTTTTTTAAAAGTCAGATTTTACTTCTTTAGCTATAAAAATTCCTTTCATTTTCATGCAATGATAGATCTCAAATATTTATATATAATCATCCAGTTGTGCCAACTGAACTCTTTTCTTGATGGATTCTATTCAATTTTGTGTGTTGTCTTTTTTCATTTTTGTAGAATTTATTTTGTATAATCTTATCTCCCACTTTGGATTATTTCCCATTTATACTCCTTTTTAAAAATGACATGTTTTTTTAATGAGAAGTCCAAAATGGTACATGAAGCTCTTAAGTACAGTGTAAACAAGGCCATTTGTAATGGCACAGCCTTTCAATCTAGCAAAAATTTCTCTAACTGGCTATAGATGGTCACGCCAGAATCCTCAGATACACTATTTCCTAATCAGAACTATACTTGTGTTGATTCCTGGCATGTAACATTTTAGTACTACATTGTATCACCATAGTGTAAATATGTAAATAAACCTTAATCTCCAGCCTGAAAGTGAAAGTGTTAGACACTCAGTCGTGTCCAACCCTTTGTGACTCCATGGACTATATGGCCCACCAGGCTCCTCTGTCCATGAAACTTTCCAGGAAAGAATGTTGGAGTAGGTAGCCATTCCCTTCTCCAGGGGATCTTCCTGATCTAGGGATTGAACCTAGGTCTCCTGCATTGCAGGTAGATTCTTTACTTGTGAGTCATCAGGGAATCTCTAGCCTATCCCGTACAAAATCAGTACCACTGGTAGATAATCTAATTTAAAAGGTGTTTGCCTTTACAGAACAGATATCTTATAAAAGAAATTCTATAATTTTTTATACATTAAGCTATAAAAAAAGAATAGATATTTAAGCTTATGTTGGAAGGAAAAAAAAATCCAAACATATTCATATACTTTGCTAATCTTTAAAATTTAATTTTAACCAGGTTTGATAATTTGAGTTTGATCTCTAGGGTGACAATGAAATATTTTTCATGGCAAAAATACCTTGATATTCAATGAAGGGAAGCCCAAACTAGACAACACTCTGTTTTGTTAGAAGTCATACAGCCCAGAGAATGTCCCAGATAACTTTCTCTCCTCCTCCTGGAGAAGACTATCTGGCTCTAGAAGGACATTTAGCCTATGAGTTTAGAACAGGAAGGATGGCCCTAGGCATCTGCATCAACCTATATCATTCCCAGTACAAAAAACCAACTCACCTCTGATTCCATTGCAAATGAACTAGAAAACAGTGATGAGTGGTTCTAGTCGACATTTGGGTAGGTTATGAAAGATTTCTAGAACTTTTTTTTAAGACTCTGGTCCATATACTCCTAGAAATGTATACATTCAGAATGTCAATTTGGTGTGGAGTCCCATTCAAAGCAAAACAAGCCTAGTTTGCTGCCATGTTTCTAAGACCTCCTTGACTCCGGTGGAGCATGGACCCAAATCCCTGGAGAAGGCAACTCCTTGTCTCTGATCCACAGACAGACTCATGTTCAACTGCTCCTCTCTAGCTTTCCTGATTGTCATCAATGCAAAACAGAACCAGACCTTCCCCCCTTTATAGAACAACCACCACTGTGTGTAATGGCTATGAACATATTCTCTAACACTTCTTCAGCCCTAGATGATAAGAAATGTCTTCGTGAAAATAAGCACAACCAAAGAACGTTAAAGAGAAAATGTCCAACCAAGTATGAAGACAGTAGAATTTAAAGAGGCAGAGTTTTACTTGGGCCTCAATGGGGAGCCTTTTTTTTTTTTAAGTCAGTTCATTTTTCACCAAGTAACTGTTTAGGGTGGTGTGTAGGAAAACAGGGCAACTCTCTTCCTTGCTGTCATTTGGGGACCGTGACCCTTTCATTTGTGTTTCTACCATCCTTTGTTGCTGCAGAACCTTCAGCATCCAACTATGAGAAGCAGAAAGAACAACCCATAGCCAGGCACTCAGGAGCAATTCTGAGCCAGTCCTGCAAGTGGCATGTGAGATTTCTGGTCATATCTATCCCTTGCATGACCGAATCTAATTGCGGAAGAAGCCTATCAATGAGGACTTCCTGTCTGTCTAGGAACAAGCAGAGAATGGAATTTGGCAGATGGCGAGCATAATTTGCTATATTCACGGCTTTGATTATTGAATTCTATATTTTTCCAACATTGTGTTGTCTTTAGTCAGGATTACATATAAAACCATTTCAAGGGAATATAAAAATATATATATATCTTTACTCTTCAAAAATCATTGTTGGAGTGGATCAGTCCCACAGTCCATCCCAATGTCTTAAAATATTTGAAGGATCATTTGCAAGCTCGTATAATTCACCTCATATAAGAAATCACAAAGGAAAGCAAATATCAGTAGGTTCATAGCACAATGAATCATAGGCTGTTTGGTGTGCACATTTACATCTGTGTCTTTATTCTTGATGATATATTTTAAAGAATTGTGAAATCACTGATCATGTTTAACCATCAGAACATTCTTACAATTGCTCTACCATGGTAAAATTGAAGAAATGGTATGTAATTCAGGCCACACAGCTCTCTGAAGCCCTTCCTGTTCTCTTCCACTTTCATTAAAGTGGAAAAACCCATCTGTTTGGATCATTGAGGTTGGAAACTGAGTGATATCACTACTCCAAAATAGATTTAATAGTATGGCTTGGTTAATTGTTTCCTGACCTGTTTGAGGGAGAGTCCAGACTCAGAGGAAAAACATGGTGTATAAATTTTCGTATTCAATAGTGGCAAAGGATCAGATTTGCATTATATTTTTAAAGGCAATTTTGGTATAACTATTACAGTTTTTGTTTTCAGTTATTATAGACTTATCTAGACATTTAATCTACTTAGTATATGATATTTAATGATACTTTCACAGAGGACTTATTAATATTTGATCATTATTATTCATCCAATTAAGCCATTTGAAAATTAATTCTTAATAAGTCTAACTATGTGAATAGCCAGAAATGAGATTGAGAACCACATTTTAAAGCCCACTTCTCAAAGAGAAAATCATGATCTCTGTAGAGACATATGGTTTAAAATAGATCCTTCTCAGACCTTCAAAGTGATTCTAGCATCCTACCTGGTGGGATCACTCATCTGGAGGAAGGAGCATAAGCATATAGCAAGCAAAATTATGAAAAGGATGGGTACACTTTGGAAACTCTTTGGCTATCAAAAAAATAAAGAAAACAAAAGAATTAGGACAAAAGCTAGCCTTAATAATAATATACCTTTTAGGAAAAAAAATATGATGTCACATTCCCATTTTCAGTCATTCCATTGTTTCTCTGTCTTTTCCCATTCTATTATGGCCTCAGATGCACAGGGAAACTAATGAAGGTCAAGCTCAGAGCCCTTCACTGGCTGGGCCCCATTCTAAATTCTAGAAGAGAGGCTTAATGACCACTACACATAGTTATAGATTTTGTAAAATTTGCAAAAGTAAGAACTTGGGGGGCACTACTTTTCTCAAAACAGACTCTCAAGGGCCACAAAACCAAGTTCCTACCCCTGATTCCATGGCTGACTGGAGGGCAGACAGGAAGATGTTCAAGCAGATTCTGTTAAATGGTGGCAAATCCTATTTTTTTTTTTTATGGCCCCTTTAGTTTTTCGCAGCTTTATTGAGATATCGTTAACATATGACATTATGTAAGTTTAAGATGTGCAAGTAGTGATTTTGTATTGTATATATTGCAAAATGATTACCACAATAAGGTTTTAACACATCACCTCAGATAGTGACAGCTATCTGTGTGTGTGGTGAGAACTTTAAAAATATACTCTCTTAGCAATTTTTAAATTCTATACCGTACTAACTATAGTCACAGTGTTGTACATTCATATCCCTGAACTTATTCATCTTACTACTGGAAGTTTCTACCCTTTAACCACCATTACCCATTTCTCTTACCCCCTTCTCCCAGCCCCCAACAACCACTAATCTGTTCTCTGTTGTCTGTGGGTTTCTTTTAGATTATGCATATAAATCAGATCATACAGTATTTGTCTTTCTCTTTCTGACTTATTAACTTAGTGTGATTGCCCTCACGGTTCATCCATGTTATTACAAGCAGCAGAATTTGTTTCTCTTTTTTATAGCAGGATAATATTCATCCCATACATGCATGTGTTTTTCTTTATCTATTCATTAGTCACTGGACTCTTGGGCTGTTTCCTCATCTTGACTATTGTAAATAGTGCTACAGTGAACATACCTCTTCAAGATAGTGGTTTTATTTCCTTTGGATATTATATGCCCAGAATTGGAATTGCTGATTCATATGGTAGTTCTATTCTTAATTTCTTAAGGAACCTCCATACAGCTTTCCATAGTGACCATACCAACAAACATTTCCTTCAACAATATATAAGAGTTTCTCTCACTAGGAGGCTAGGAAAGGCTAGATTAGAGTGGCAATTTTCAATAGAGTAGTCTGGGGATATCTCATCATGAAGGTGGCATTGGACTGATAGCTGGGTCAAAAATATTCTGGCTAATGCCAAGGCTCTGGGGATGGAGTGTTCACATGTATTCAAGGAACAACCAGGGATACAAGAGGCTGAGATTATCCTACTAACTGAAAGAAGTCAGAAAGAGAAAGACAGATACCATATGATATCACTTATATGTGCATTCTAAAATATGACACAAATTTAAATGAACCTATTATGAAACAGGGGCTTCCCAGGTGGTGCTAGTAATAAAGAACCTGCCTGCCAATGCAGGAGACGTGAGATGCAGGTTTGATCTCTGGGTCGGGAAGATCCCCTGAAGGAGAGGGCATGGCGCCCCACTCCAGTATTCCTGCCTGGAGAATCCCATGGACAGAGGAGCCTAGCGGGCTACAGTCCATAGGGGCGCAAAGAGTTGGACATGACTGAGCGATTTAGCGTGCATGCACACATCTATGAAACAGGGTCATGGACCCAGAGAGTGGACTGGTGGTTGCTGTGGAGAGGCGGTGGTTTGAGGGAGGGATGGAGTGGGAGGTTGGGCTTAACAAATGTAAACTTTTATATATAGAATGGATAAACAACAGCTCTTACTGTATAGCACAGAATACTATATTTGGTATTCCATGATAAACTATAATGAAAAAGAATATTTTTTTAAATGTATATATTTATATGTATAACTGCATCACTTTGGTGTACAGGCAGAAATTAACACAGCATCATAAATCAACTACACTTCAATAATTAAAAAAAAAAAGAAATCATCTATAGACCTCAAGTAAAATAATTCTGAGTTTGAGCTTTTTAAATTTTAGATTGAATCTTTTAGAGAAATTGACGTTTTGCCATCCCGTTTGGCGAAAACTGACAAAGCAAGTCCAGCTTGTCCCTTTTGGCCTCCAACCCAAACATTAAACTCATGCCATCATTTTCAACTTGACTCTCTTTATTGGCCTCTGTGACTCAGGAGTGTCACGGGCATGTCAGAAACAAATACTGTGTTCCCTGAGATCATTTGATATTTTTACCCATAAAGAAGCATACAACTTTCCCCTTTGTGTCAGGCTTTTGTTTATAAAAAAATGATCTGTGAAAACAAAGGGTAAAATTACACATCCTTCATGCAAATATACATATTATGCAAGGTAACATGCACAGTGTCACTTACTTTGTAATTTACTAACGTCCTGATTACTATGTGCTCTCGTGATGTCCTATGCAAATTTGAAATGGAGTTTTGGGATTGATTTGAGGAAGATCGCCGTTCATGCACCTCTCTGTAAAATGCAGTTTTCTACAATCTCATCTCTATAGATAACCCTAGCAAAGTAAATATTAAGGTAGGGAATTGGAAGAAGCAGTATTTTCTTTACTCCAGAGGTGGTATTCGATCTGCAAGAAATTGCTGAATGGAAAATATCACTGGTGTTGATTAGAAACAGGTTTCATAGCCTTGTAGTCTTGATAACAGTGGGTAAAACACTTATTATAGAGAGAAAAAAAATATGTTTAAATAATTATCCAACTCTGCTTACATTTCATTAAGCTTGGGGGCAAGTCAGCCCCCTCATCCTGAGTGGTAAAGCACCAAAATGGATTCCATCGTTGAGCCATTGGCATGGGCTGCCATATGCAAGAGTCAGGTGTAGGAAAATAAACAGCAGTGTAATTGTGCAGCGAGTATAGGTACCAAGCTACACCCAGTGGCCTGGTGTCTGAAGGACTGTTCCTGCTTATTCTTTTTGCCTGGAGCCCCACCCAGGATGTTGGGATTTCCACGCCTTCCACGTTCCTAGCAGGAAATTGTTCTTTTTCTTCAGTGAGGCATATCTAGAGAAAAATCAACAGTCTCCACCCTCTCCCCGGATGTTATCACACTGGAATTACAGAGTAGGGTGGAAGCACACAGCTAAGTTATAAAAGCAGCTCAAGTTGTGAGAGCAGTCTGGCTCCAGCACCTGTCACCGCATTGATTGCCAAGGTCGATTCCAGCCTTCAGTCCCCCCTCTCTCCCACCCCACCCTCCCCAGTTGGTTCTTCCCAAGGCAGCCTGCTCAGGAACAATCTAGATGGAAAGTCCCCTCAAAGCAAAAGAGTAATAACAGTTAAAATAACAATAGATCCTATGTATTGGGAAGGTGCTAGCTGCCAGGCAGTGTGCTAAATGCTTTCTAAACATTACATAAGGCCCTAAAACTAGATACTGTAATTGTCCTTATCAGGAAATGGAGGCTTAGTACAGTAACTGCCTAAGAGCATACAACCAGAAAAGTGGTAGAACCATGATTTGAAATTTAGACAATGTTTTCTAACCTAGACAGCATATTAAAAAGCAGACTTGACTTTGTCAGCAAAGGTCCGTCTCGTCAAGGCTGTGGTTTTTCCAGTGGTCATGTATGGATGTGAGAGTTGGACTATAAAGAAAGCTGAGCACAGAAGAATTGATGCTTTTGAACTGTGGTGTTGGAGAAGACTCTTGAGAGTCCCTTGGACTGCAAGGAGATCCAACCAGTCCGTCCTAAAGGAGATCAGTCCTGGGTATTCATTGGAAGGACTGATGTTGAAGCTGAAACTCCAATACTTTGGCCACCTCATGCGAAGAGCTGACTCATTTGAAAAGACCCTGATGCTGGGAAAGATTGAGGGCAGGAGAAGAAGGGGACAACAGAGGATGAGATGGTTGGATGGCATCACCGACTTGATGGACATGGGTTTGGGTGGACTCCGGGAGTTGGTGATGGACAGGGAGGCCTGGCGTGCTGTGGTTCATGGGGTCGCAAAGAGTAGGACATGACTGAGTGACTGAACTTGGCTTTGCTTTGCTTTCTAATTCCCAAGTGAATGTCCTGGAATGTTTTTGGTATCTCCCACCTGCAAATGGGAAGATCTCTGTTGTCAGTGCACCCGTGTTGTTAATACAAAGTGACAGAAGCAGCTGTGAGATGTTCCTGGTGTGAGTGGAGGCTTTCAGGGTTCCCTCCAGCATTCAGCAGCTGCTGGGTTCTCTCCAGGGTCTTCCCGGTTGGAGCTCTTTAGAGATGCTTTGTTAATGGGACATCTTTACATTGGGGCTCCCTGAAGCTGCCCCACTGGACTCTTCATGTGTCTTACCTCCACCCACCTCCATGCTGGGGATCAGTGTCGAGTATAAGGTCCTGAAGGCCAGGCAACATGAGATGAGCTGTTCATCCATGAAAAACAGCAGAACCATGATTCAGGAGAGACTCCACATTATGGGCGAGAAGAGATGCAAAATGCATAAACCAGAGGAGCAGGGTCTAAAATTAGGCAAAACAGGGAGAAATGGCCCTAAGTGGACCGATGACGGCAAGGTCAGGAAACACAAAGTGTGGGAATAGTGAAGGAGGCCAAATGGAAGGTGGATCAGGACATGTAGTCCAGTAATTGTGCTGATTCAGAGCAATGTAGAGAGCTGGGGAGCAGTTTGGTTGGTTGGTCAATTTGCTTGTTTTTCTCTTTGGTTTTTTTTTTTTTTGTAGCTGTTGGCAGGTTTCACAGCAGGGGGCCTGAGTGGAGTGAATGGTCATGATGGGTGCCCAGTACACACAGCCTTCAGCGGTTCTAAGTGCGGCAGACTGGGGGGGCCACTGCTCTTTACCACCCCTCCACCTTCTGCAGACTCACCAACCCTCCCTATTCGAAAGGAGCTCTCAGACTCTGGAAAGAAACCTACCACCTGGGTTATAACAGAGACTCTTTTGCACCTTATCATTGTGTTCATAACTGGAAAAATAGGGATCTGGCAAATTCCAAAACTAACGGTCATATAAAGACCAAGCCCCAGAATTAGCCTTGGCATGCTTGATCCATAAAGTGACCAGAATGTTACTTTCAATGAGTTAACATTTGAAATTCTGTCGAGGTTAGGAAGCTAAAAGATTTTTTTTTTCTATTTTTGTAACAAATAACAGGAGGCTTTGCAATAGAGACATAAACAGGGCCATTCTCCCAGGCCCTGAAATCAGATAGCTTGAATTTAAAACCCACTTACAAACTGTATGGCCTTGAATGTGTCATGTAACATGAGTCAGTTCTTTGTGACGGAGATTCTTCATTGGTCAAATGGAAAATATAGTGCCTACTTCAAAGGGTTATTGTGGGGATTTAATGAGATACCGTATATATAACACACAGCACAATTCCTAGAGAGTGTTCTAGATGTTTTATTATCATCATTGTGATTATTAGTCTCACCATCGTCATTACTCAGATATTCTCACTCTCCCTACCTCTTTACTTACTTTCCCAAGGTTCTGCTAATCTTATCCTTCGGTTCAATTCAGTCGCTCAGTCATGTCCTACTCTTTGCAACCCCATGGACCGCAGCACTCCAGGCCTCCCTGTCCATCACCAACTCCCGGAGTTTACTCAAACTCATATCCATCGCGTTGGTGATGCCATCCAACCATCTCATCCTCTGTTGTCCCCTTCTCCTCCTGCCTTCAATCTTTCCCAGCATTAGGGTCTTTTCAAATAAGTCAGTTATTTGTACCAGGTGGCCAAAGTATTGGAATTTCAGGTTCAGCATCAGTCCTTCTAATGAATATTCAGGACTGATTTCCTTTAGGATGGACCGATTGGATCTCCTTGCAGTCCAATCTTATCCTTGGATGCCATCGTGTTGGCCATGAGTCAAAAGAGGATTCATTATATTAAAGTGTTTGCCAAAGAATGTGTTTGGCAAATTCACAACTGACCTCTTTGGTACCAACATCTAAGGTTAGGGTTACCCCTCATCTCCTACTTGTTTTATTAATAATACTGTGACATTGTTTATAAAGTGACATTTCAAAAATGAGTAGCTTGTTTGAAATCATCCATATTTTCAGCCTAAATAAAGTCTCAGTTAATTTGCTATCCATTGAGTGAATTACTGCCTTGATGTGTTTTCAACCTAATTTCTTCCAGAAGAAGATCCTCAGTTCTAATATTTACAAAAGAGCTCATTTTTTAAAAGTAAGAGTGAAAGCCTACTAACAGTGACCTAAAAGTGACCATTTTTAGGTAATTTTTAATCTGTAAAGCTAATATTAATATTTCTTAGGCTAATGTGTTTTTATTGATATTTTTATTGATATTTCCCATGGACCTATGAGGGTTTTTTTTTTAAAAAATATTTAAGAAGTTGCTTTCATGAATCTTTAAGAAATAGTTTTGACTTTTAGTTCTAATAGATTTTCCTCAAGAAAATGATCTCCCTCTAGTGGACAAATTGTTATACTACAGCCTGCAAAGAAAACTATCAAAGTCCATGTACTATCCTGTATCAAGTGTTTTATGACCTATTAATAAATGTTTGGTGTTAATAGATAATATAGCTGCCCAAAAAGGTTAAAATTTTAAAGATACTTAGCAGTATTTGTTCCAAAACTGATAGTGGAGAATTTTTCTTTTAATTAAGACTTGCTTGATTTAATTGGAAACATTATAATAATAAAACAATACAAATTACTGATTTGGGAGTAATATTGGTATTTCCTCAGGTGAACTGAGAAAAACTAAACCACAAACCATGCTCCTATAGCTCTTATACTTTTGTTTCTGCATGGTGTGAAAAGGGTACTTACCTTTTATTTTTTAGAAAATAAGCACATTTTGATATTGAAGGGAAATCAGCATAAACATTTGTTTTATGCGTTCACATTAAAACTTCCTTATGCTGAAGAGCTGCCATGACTATCTCCTTAGAGCAGAAATCACCTCTTATCCTCTTTCAAAGCAGAGGTCTTTCATGTCTTTCAACTGTATACTGAATGCCTTCAAAATCCCTCTTTAAATACCATTCTTCCCTGAAGATTTCTTAGATATCCCTGCCTGGATTAATCTCATTGCCTTTATTTTTGTAACTCAGAGTGCTCGTGGTAGGTATTTAACAAATGCTTATTGAGTTAAGCATGTCCAAGAAGAACTTGCCAGAGATCCTGTATACGTCTCTTTAATAATTAGAAATCCTTTCCCTCTGGCCTTCCTCAGGATTGCTAAAATCCCAGATGCATGATGTGTCTGTCCACATGCAACAGATGTCTCTTTTTGGGTGTCACCTAGGACTTCCCTAGTAGCTGAGCTGGTGAAAAATCTGCCTGCAATGCAGGACACCCCAGTTTGATTTCTGGTTAGGGAAGATCTCCTGGAGAACAGATAGGCTACCCACTCCAGTATTCTGGCCTGGAGAATTCCATGGACTATATACCATGGAGTCACGAAGAATTGGACACGACTGAGTGACTTTTACTTTCTTTTCATTGCTAACACACATTTGTGGTTTACGTGATTATGCGTTATAGCTGGAAGAACTTCAGAACTTCAGATAATCCAGTTAGCTCAGTAGCTTTGGTCAATTAACCTTTCTAGGAGCTGGTATCATCGTCTATAAAATGAATCTGTTCAAGTAGATAATCCCTCAGTGTCCTTTAAGGACCAAATAAATGCATCTGTAAAGTGACAAAATTCTAAGAAAATTTTGAATTGAAAAACATGTTTGTGACTGGCTAAGCTAGATTTTGAGTTTTTCCTTTGTGTGTGTGTGTGTGTGTGTGTGTGTGTTTTCTACTAGATGGATTGATTTGGAGTCAGTGTTCTTATTTGGTCATAGAATCATAGGTGATTCATGAAACATCAAGCATCTGGATAATTCTTTCACTTTGGCCTTTAGTCTTTGGGTCATAATACTATTACTAATCACTCCAGTAGCAAAAGAATATTTAAAAATTAGCTAGTTGATAGTTTAGATCAAGATTCTAATGGGGAAAACATTGATAACAACTGAACTTGAATTCATTCATTCATTTACTCATTTAACAAGTTTTTAAACCACATACTTGCTGGACTATCATGAGCTAACACCCTCTTCTTATAGGAACACACAAGAGTTGACTTCATTTTAATACTGGTTGATGTTTGACTAGAAAAACTCTGTAGAAAGTTTATCTTGGTTATAAAGTGTGTGATATCAACAATGGCATCTGTAGTTCTTTTCTTCCCAAACTCTAAAATCTGTATTGCTGAGCATCGTGCCTTTCATTCATTTGATCACTAGTTCAAACCACTTTTCTGAAGTGCCATGTGAGTGCTTAGAACACTTAGAATCTTCATTCTCAGCTCACCGTCTGGGAATGGAGATCACGTGGTAATTATTTCCAGCTCTTTATAAACGCCACCAGTAGGGAGTGGGAACGAGTCTTGGGGGTGCAGAGAAAGGGCATCTCATGAAGCTCTGGGGTATCAAGTCGGTATTTCAAGTGGAGGCTGAGTCGTCAAGGATGAATAATGGTTAGGCAGGAGACTGTAGTGCCGAGTAACTGGGGAGAAGAAGGTTAAGTCACTAGAGCTTGAGAGAAGGAGGTGGTGGTTCAATATGAAGGGAATGTGAACTGCTCGATGGAAGAGTGTTGCATGTCGAGGTTGGGTAAAGGGTTCATTGTCCTTGAGGACAGATGCCTGTGACTGTCAGTTTAGCCAAGGAATGTGACCGTTATTCTGAGGACAACAGTGAGCTACTGAAAGATTTTTAGCTGATGAATTACATAGTCAGGTTTACATTTTAAGGAGAGTCATACAGGGTGAAAAATGGATTCAAGACACTAGTTTTAAAACTCTTATAATAACATAAGTGAGAGCTGATGGAATCTTGAACTTAATATATTGGCAGTGGGGGTGGAGGGAAGTGGCTACAACAGAAATTAGTGATTCGATAGATGTAGGTAGGAGTGGAGAAGCTACTCCAGAGAAGCTCAGCTTTGGAGAAGCAAGCATATTAGATATGTCATGAGCACTTGTTGAATTGAACCCAAATATTTAGTGAATTACTATATAAAAGGACTTCTAAGGAGAACCAGTCTTTGCAGAATGACTCCTTTTTAACTGAAATTGAGTTTGGAGCGATCTATGTATCTTGTATCTGGTCAGTTAGCAGAAATACTGAAAAGCTTGGGAAGACAAGTGTATGAAGTCAGTGTGTTATTTTTCTTTTGTGTATTCTGGTATTATAATTTTTTTTAACAAAAGGAATCAGCTGCTAGTGTTCCTACTGTTACTTCCTAAAATGAAATCTCATTTTATTAAAACAAAAACATGCAATTCACGGCACTGTCATCCTTTTCTCCCTTATTGACAGTTTCGATGTGGACAATGGCACATCTTCAGGACGGAGTCCCTTGGATCCCATGACCAGCCCGGGATCTGGGCTGATTCTCCAAGCAAATTTCGTCCACAGCCAGCGTCGGGAGTCCTTCCTGTATCGCTCCGACAGCGACTATGACCTCTCGCCAAAGTCTATGTCCCGGAACTCCTCCATTGCCAGTGACATGTAAGTATGAGGCTGAGCAAAGTGACAAGAAAACTCCTAGAGGAAACCAAGTAAATTTCTCTCTAGAGTTGATAAAACCAATGATGTTTGTTCAACTGCATCATTCTCTAATTTAAAAAGGATGATGAGCAAAATTGCATAAACTGAAGATAAACAGTAGATTGAATTTGTATATGCTCTCACCCTTGGTAGGACATTTATTTAACCTAGAGAATACCTTGTCTGGGAAAAGTGAGAATTAAATTTTTAATGGAGGCATTTACACTGAAAATGTTAGCTTATATTCATGTAGGACCTGACTGAGATTTAGCTACCTAACCATGTGAATTTTTCTGAATATTTTGAAAAGCTTTAAACTCAGTTTGCAAGTCCCCATGATATTAGCATGTATGTCTCTTTGAATGCATCTTCATTGATGTATCTTCACACAGATGTTAGCACTGGTTTGCTGGCTCGTTTGAGAGATCTTTGTGGAGGGTTGCCTAAATTAAACCATTTTTGGAATATTAATCACTGGAGTCAAGTAGAGAAAACATTGGACAGGCTTGAATATCGTTTAAGACATGGCACAGCTTGGAAAGTAATTAAAACAGATAAGCAGGTTTACAGATCACATACCGTCACTAGCTCATTTTCTCAGCACATTCCATTCCTGTTTACTGTAGTGGTCTTTAGTTTTCTGGTTTCTGAAGGCTTCTAAATAGGACCTAACTCTTACTCAGTACCTTCACTGTCATTTAAGATCACTCTGCCTCTGTGTAGAGTTAATGTCCAGTTTCCTCTTCTGCATATAGACATCCATCCAATAACAACAGCATCTTCTCATGGCACCATCTCAAAAGCTCAGGATAGGTTGCAGTACATCTTAGAGGAATGTATGGGGTCCCTGAATGTCTAGTGTTATTCTTGGTATTCGAACAGGTCTTTAGGTTATCCCAGTAGGTCTACATGAGATTCTAGAAATGAAATGGCTCTTGGTTGCCATTTACTAATAGTTATAAAATGATGATACTCTCTTCTCCCTAGGAATGAGCAACTAAAGTACAATCACTTTGATTCAGGTTCTGAATGACAAAATTCCCATTGTGTAACTGTCTTTGTTTGACAATTACAAGAGATAGAAGAAAACTCTAAGACAGGGTTCTTAATCTCAATAACTAATAATGTTATGAAATGACAGGTTTTATGTCAATTAATTAGTGAAAAAACATTTTTTAAGTCCTAATTGTTGGCCTTGCAGGCTACAGGTGAAAGCATGTCATTACCTACCTCTGTGCACCTGTCTCCACCATCTTTCAAAAACTACCCAATTTACTCTCCTTTTTTGATCTGCTTTTTTGGCAATGAACCTTCTTCCATAATTATATCTCTCCACATTCTTCCAACCCCACTCCAAGATCCACATCTACTTGCTGTATATCCTTACATGTTGTGTTGCCTTAATATTCTGAAATGTATCTTTAATTCATATTGACCTCTGAAAACCATCCCAATTCAAATAATATTTATCAGTCACCCATAAAGTAGAAGTTATGGTGCCAGTTATCAGAGGAAATACAAAGTAAATTTAATCTAACTCCCATCACTGTTGTGGGCTCTCTTCCTTCCTGCTCAGAGCCCTCTTCTTCACTGATTCTGCCTATCACCCCTTAACGTATTATCTCCAACATATAGGCGCTGACCCTTTTCTCTCTGCTTTGGAAAATTCTTTTATGTATATGTTCAGCTATCAGCTTTCATCAGATGACTTACTGCTCAGCATCTCTGGCCCTGAAACCTCAGTTGAGCTCCAGAACTATAGCACCTCATTGCCTGCTAGAGATTTAGACTTCCTTGTTCAACTGTTCCTTCACACTCACATGCATGCATGAATGCATGTGTGCTTAGTCGTGTCCTTCTCTTTTCAATGCCATAGACTGTAGACCACCAGCCTTCTCTGTCCATGGGATTCTCCAGGTAAGAATCCTGGAGAGGGCTGCCATTGCCTCCTCCAGAAGATCTTCCCAACCCAGGGATCAATCCAGCATCTCCTGGATTGGCAGGCAGATTCTTTTACCACTGAGCCATCTCGGAGGCCCCAGTGAGTACATATTCATCCTTAATTCATTGTATTGGTGGTGTCCACTCTTCTTCATTACAAAACAACTTCCTTTTCCCATTGGTCCTATTTCTGTTATTTTTGTTTTGTTTTCTTAGGTTTGAAATTTAAGATGGTTGTTTATTCATTCACACGTAATAAAAATACTTTCTGAGCAACTGTGGTGTATTCATAGCTTCCAGTCTGCGTGGGGTAGGAGAAGAGGCAGGGCAGAGGGCTGACCGTTTAGACTTTTGTCATAAAATGTGATAAGCACCATCCTTGAGGCATTTACACAGCTACAAGAGAAGGGGAGAGGAGAAGGAGAGTTTGCCAACCAGGGAAAGCCAGGCCAAGAGGGCAACATTTGGATCACATGGGCTGAGGAAAATCATAACTCAGTTAAAGAATGACAGTTTGATTGGTGTGGGTAGGAAAACGTGGCAAGAGAGAAAGACTGGAATACAATCACAGAGGTGTTTAGCTGGGATCAGGTGATCCCATTCTTGTTTTCATTGCTTCTGATTACTCTACTGTTGAGTGATTGAGTAAAGTGAAGTGATTATAGGGAAATCGTTCATGTTGCAATTCATAGAAACAAAGCAGGCTTAATACGATGGAGGCCCAGGTCAAGGGAGTTGGGGTGGGATGACAGTTTAATCCAGAGGCAGGAGGCTCTGTGTGTGTGTGTGTGTGTGTGTGTGTGTGTGTGTGTGTGTGTGTGTGTGTAGGGAGATAACCAGTGGGCAAGGAGGGGTGGGATGACAGTTTAATCCAGAGGCAGGAGGCTGTGTGTGTGTGTGTGTGTGTGTGTAGGTGTGTGTAGGGAGATAACCAGTGGGCAAGGAGAACCAAAGAGAATGCTGAAGTTTTGACCCCAAACTTGTAAATGAACAATGATGTTGACATGGGGACAGGGTAGAAAGTAGACAACATAAGGAATTTGACTTTTACACAATGAGGCTGGAGCTATAGGAGGAACAAGACAACAGTTAAAGGAAAAGGACAGAGAACAGAAACAACATTGCAGAGGATCAGGAGTAATTTGAAGAACCAATTACGGTTTGTAATGACTAAGTTTGGGAGGACCACTGCAAGAAGCATCTCAGTGGGGTAGTAGAATTGGAAGAATAGGATTAGTGGAGGATTGAATTGAAAGTGGAGATATCAGCAAGTACAAGCATCTCTGTAAAAGATTAGTAAGTTAAAAGGGAAAAGAGAATTAAAGTTGCTTAAGAGAGAATTGAGTTCAAGGGAATTTCTTTTTTTAATTCAGAACAGGTAAGCTGAGGGACACAAGGGTTAAGTTTGGAGTTGGAGCTGCTAACAAAAGTATGATCATGAGCTCAAGTGAAGGGACTAACCTTAGAAAAGTAGTACAGAAAAGTACTGCATTCTTTCGAACAATGAAGAAAAGTGAAAAGAAATATAAATCTGGAGATGGATGGGTGAAATATTTAGAGAATTGATGGTTTATGATATCTACTTCTTCATGCAAGTATAGAAAAGTGTATATGTCTATAACTGAGTCACTTTACTGCATAGCAGAGGTTGGTACAACATTATAAATCAACTGTACTTCAGTTAAAAAAGAAAGTATAGCCATTGATAACTAAAGGAAAGAGACTAGGGCAGCTTGAGAATAGGGGGCAGAGTTTGAAAGAGCCACACTGCAATTATAAAGAGAACAGGAAATTTCCTGGCAGTCCAGTGGTTTGGATTCAGCACTTTCACTGCCAGGGCCCAGGTTCATCCCTAGTTGAAGGACTAAGATACCAGTAGCTCTGTGGTACGGCCCAAAAACCTAAAAAATATAGAAAGAGAATAGGATAAGAATACTAGAAAGAAAATTGCTGAAAAACCCCATAGATAATAATATGTAATATTGAATAGATGAAGAACCAGGTTGAAAGTCGTATCTTCCAACTTTAGCAAAGGTGAAACAATTTGGCTTTAGCTGGAAGCCAGGGACAAGCCCATGGTGTGTTAGTGGGCTCTATTTGATGTAGCTGCAAATTCTAATTTCTAAAATTATAGCACATTGATTTTTGGATGCCAGCGTGTATCCATATGGGACTTACCCAGTGGTTTAGTGGGAAAGAATCCTCCTGCAATACAGGAGACACAGAGACGCAGGTTCGATCTCTGGGTCGGAAAGATCCTCTGGAGGAGAACATGGCAACCCACTCCATTATTCTTGCCTGGAGAATCCCATGGACTGAGGAACCTAGTGGGCTACTGCCCAAAGGGTCACAAAGAATTGGATATGACTGAGCAACCAAGCACGCATGCACATGCATCTGTGCTTCTTATGAAAAGCATATAATCGTTCATGTTTAAGTAGCACTTTTCTTTCCAAAGCAAACCTACAAGGATGACCTCAATTTTCCCTGTTCCTATTCAAGAGTTTCTTTATCTGATCAGTCTCATGTAAGTGACAAATCTAATCAGACCATGATGCAACTGTATATTTTGTTGAAAAATAATGACTTGACATGATCAGCTTTCTTATTCCCTCTGGGTATTTATATTGGAGCAATAGGGTTTTCCTTTGATACTAACTGACTCCTGGAAAGGATTCTTCCTGCCTGGGAGATGAAGTTTCTCTGAGAAGCAGGGTGAGTAGAATAAATAACTAACTGTTTCAATCTTCAATGTGATGCTACACAAACCATCTACATGTAAAGTGTTATCCTTTGTCTTCATTTGACTCCACATGTGGCCATATGTAAACCTCCACTTTCTTATCTAGTTCATGATAATGCTGGGAAGATTGTTTGGTGTCTATACTTCAACTGTACTTTATAGAGAATGATAGTATTATATATTTTAATCACTTGATTATTTTATACTTAAGGGTACTAGTTAAGCATTCCTATTAAGAAAATCCCTTAGAAATTTCAAATACTAACAGTAGCAATGAAGGTTTATGATTATCTATTTGAATGAAATTTTTCATAAAACTGTTAAATGCTCCTTAAGTTGAAATATAATTGTTTAATTTATTGGTAAAGTGAAAAGGAAGATAAGACTGAAATGGTTAGTTATTTATTCTATACATCGTGCTTCTCATTTGATCCTTTCTTCAGTCCTATGAAGAGGGGCATTATTGATGCCATTTTACAGGTGAAAGACCCAAGGTCCTTAAACTTCTTTAACAGCACACACACATTTTGATCATTTCTCTGAGAACATTATTTTGCTAATGTCATAAACAAAGTGAACTATTGTGGCAAAACTGCTGAGGAACTGAAGTACCTGTTGACCAAAGCCAATGACCAAATGAGTGACTTGGCACTGTGGAAATTTATTTTTCAATTACAGTTTAAGCATGAAAGAAGATGCAAGCTCAAATTGGTCAGAGAAGTAATAAAGAAAATATGCAAGTGACTCTTTGGAAAATATGCAACTGACTCAAGTCTATAGTATGAGGCTAAATTCCGCATCTAAAAAAAAATTAGCTTGTATAAGGCAGAAGAGAAGTTCCTGGCAGTCTCTGCTCAGAAGCCTGTCACATAGTTTGTTAAATATATTCCAAGTAGCAACTTAATTCTTAAGACTAATAAGACATAGGTAAATTTTTAATGATTATCATGAGTATGCTAAAGAAATAAATACATAAAAAGTAAACTTGAACTATCATAAAGAGTAAACAAGTATTTTATAGAAGTAGGAAATATTACTTATAAGATAAGTAGTATAACAGGTAACCCTTATGCTGTCATGAAGAAACATGGAGAAAATTACAGAATACATGGATCATTGCCTAAAATATATGTAGTTTTCCCTCTTAAATTCTTCAAAATGCATTTAAAACTACCTTAATTTCTGGATATTAGTTACTTCTGTTGTTGCTTTTGATCTAATGCTGTAATGTTATTTGCATTTGCCAATACTCAGATATGAGCCACTGAGGAAATTACCAGGAATATTATCATTGACAAGAAAAACAGAATTCAGTCATAAAACTAAGAGCTTATTGAATGCAAACTGTCAGTCAAACCACATCAGTTAAAAGCAGTTTTCAATCCTAATCTCCCAGTGTGTCCTACCCTTTCCCCACCCCCATACCGGGTCTACATATTCTCTACGTTTGCGCCTCTATTCCTGCCCTGGAAATAGGTTCATCTGTACCATTTTTCTAGATTCCACACAAACGTGTTAATATATGACATTTGTTTTTCTCTGACTTACTTCACTCTGTATGACAAACACTTCATCTGTGTCTCTACAGACTTGACCCAGTTTTGTTCCTTTTTATGGCTAATATTCCACTGTATATATGTACTACTACATCTTCTTTATCTGTTCACCTGTATTGGACAGATTGTTTCCATGTCGTATCTAGTATAAATAGTGCTGCAATGAATACTGGAGTACATGTGTCAAATAGATAGCCAGTAGGAACCTGCTATAAAGCCCAGGAAGCCCAGGTCTGTGCTCTGTGATGGGTGCAATGGGAAGGGAGGTCCAAGAGGGAGAAGATGTATATATACATATAGCTAATCCACTTCATTATAGAGCAGAAGTGAATACAACATTGCAAAGCAATTATACTCCAATAATAATGCAAAAAAGAATATTTTTCAGTTCATCTGTGTAATGGACCTCTAGGCCCCATCTTCTGTTAAGGAAACAGTAATACAGAGAATCCTGATAATCTAATTAGCTCTTTACTTGTACTTACATACTGATACATATGGGGAAGGTGTGGAGGGGCCGTGAAGAGGAGATGAGTGGACCTGATGTACCATAAAAAGCTAGGGCACACTTGGTGGTCTAGCTAATTAGTCCCTGTCACCATACAGAAATGTACGATCCACTGAACAGCCTTTGCAGTGTCCCATGTGGGCATTCTCCCAGCCAGGAACCACTATCCCCCAACCCCATGTCAAATTTCTGCCCTTTCCTTCAGTTCAGTTCAGTTCACTTGCTCAGTCGTGTCCAGCTCTTTACAATCCCATGGACTGCAGCACACCAGGCCTCCCTGTCCATCACCAACTCCCGGAGCTTACTCAAAACTCATATCCATCACATTGGTGATGCCATCCAACCATCTCATCCTCTGTTGTCCCCTTTTCCTCTTGCCTTCAATCTTTTCCAGCATCAGGGTCTTTTCCAATGAGTCGGTTCTTTGTATCAGGTGGCCAAAGTATTGGAGTTTCAGCTTCAGCATCCTTACCAGTTAGCAGTTAGCAAGTCCCTCACCATCTCTTGAGCCTTTGTGAGTTTTCAGTTGTAGCTGCTCTTGGTCTTTTCCTATGAGTATTGAGTAGAGGTGGTGTAGATTCTAGTACTGAATTTGAAAAAGGAAGAATGATTGCTTACATATTTGTTCATTTTTATTATAGGTTACATTATTCTTCATTAGTCTTACTGAGCTATCTCTGAAAATAAAAATAAAAACAAAGATTCTAGTTCTCACTGGATCTATTGAAAAGTTTGTAGCTCCACCTAACTAGATTTTTAGATCTTATTAACACTAATGAGCATCTTTCTCTTTTCTAACCTTGATCTGCCGTTTGAAAGGTCTCTGTGCACGTGTGCTAAGTTGTTTTAGTTGTGTCCAACTCTTTGCTACCCTGTGAAACATAGCCTGCCAGGCTCCTCTGTCATGGGATTCTCTAGGCATCAGTACTGGAGTGGGTTGCCATGCCGTTCTCCAGGGAATCTCCCCGACCCAGGGATCAAACCCACATCTCTTATGTTTCCTGCATTGGCAGGCAGGTCCTTTACCCCTAGCACCACCTGGGAAGCCCCTTAAAAGTCCTCTGCTGCTGCTGCCGCTGCTAAGTCGCATCAGTCGTGTCCGACTCTGTGCGACCCCATAGACGGCAGCCCACCAGGCTCCTCGTCCCTGGGATTCTCCAGGCAAGAACACTGGAGTGGGTTGCCACTTCCTTCTCCAGTGCATGAAAGTGAAAAGTGAAAGTGAAGTCGCTCAGTCGTGTCCGACTCCTTGAGACCCCATGGACTGCAGCCCACCAGGCTCCTCCGTCCATGGGATTTCCCAGGCAAGAGTACTGGAGTGGGGTGTAAAAGTCCTCTGCTGCTGCTGCTGCTAAGTCACTTCAGTCGTGTCCGACTCTGTGCGACCCCATAGACGGCAGCCCACCAGGCTGCCCCGTTCCTGGGATTCTCCAGGCAAGAACACTACCTTTATGTAAATATAGAAAGGAGCTGTGGTCAGATAATTCCTTGCCCATTTGCGGAGTTTTCCCAACTGAGGAAGTGTTCTCACCCTTACTCAATGGTATAAGAGTAATTGACAGTAGAGCCAGAGTGGCTTAGGTATCCTGGGCCACCACAGGGAGCTCACGTGGGTGCGACAGATATTTTCTATTTTCAAGGGAAACACAGAAACATCTGTCAGTCGCCTAGAGAACGAATAGCTTGAAACAGTTTCCATTTTCAACTTTAGATCATTAGTTTTTGTTCAGTGACATCATATCTTTGCAAAACTGGGTTGTTGATTATTGTTGTGATAGAAGCAAGCATTGCACAAAAATCAATGTGAACCAGGAAACGAGGGAGGCAATGTGCAAGCTCCTTCCCAAGTGAGAAGTTCCATAGTACTCAACGGGTGCTCAGTTGTTGAGACAGAACCATATTAAATAGTTTGAACTGAACTCTTAATAATTACCACTATTAGTTATTTCTTTTGGCCGGTGGGGTGCTGTAGAAAATTGCTGGTGGTGGTTTGGTGGTTTTAGTCACTAAGCCCTGTGCAACTCTTGTGACCCCATGGACTGTAGCCTGCTAGGCTCCTCTGTCCATGGGATTTCCCAGGCAAGAATACTAAAGGGGGTTGCCATTTCCTTCTTTAGGGGTCTTCCTGACCAACGGATCAAACCCGAGTCTTCTATATTTCAGGCAGTTTCCTGCATTGCAGGCAGATTCTTTATTACTGAACCACCAAGGATATAAATTACTGAAATACTAAGAGTGTCATGAATTGAGAAAGTTTAAGAACCTCTTATTTAAGGTATTTATTCATTTTCTTAGGACTGGAGTTAAATCAAATCTCTGTGTGAAGAGATATTTGTTAAGAGAAAGGAAAAAATTCAGTAGATTCACAGTTGTGAACTTCTGGATGAGCTCTAGAATTGATAATTTATCCTATTCTTTACCTCAGGTAGACAAAATAGTTTGTTTTTGCTAAGAGTGATATTATTTTGGTAGTGAGCTAGATAAACTGGGATTTCTCTACCAGTCCTTGAGGGTTGGCAAGTTACTATCATTATTATTGTTATTAGGGTATTGATACAGACCCTAAACTCACACAGCCTTTAAATCTCAAGAAGTCTATTGACAGAATATTCTAACATCATTGGCTGCTAGAATACTGTTTTGCTACTTTGTTTCTTATTTTTGAATTTTTTAAAAAATTCCACTCCTTTCTCCAGTCCCTGGGGTTGTTTTATTTCTAGCTCAAAACACAAGAGATCCATAAATGGCAAAAAATACTTATAAATTAGGTAAATATGCTTTTTTGATTTTTAAAATAAGGAATTAAAAATAGCAGCTGAATACACATTTTATATTCCTAATCTCATACTAAAAAAATCATAAAAGGAAGTTCTAATATTCTGACATTTTGATAATCATGTTTGTTAATGCCACAGGGTAAAAATAGTCCATTTTAATGTGTTACCACAACATTTGTTTGATTATCATTGCACTATGCTCCAATCTTTGAAAATAGCAAATTAATTATGTGTTCTAATAATATTCCTTGCTTATCACTGCCGAAGTGATATATCCTGAGACCTTAGGGGACATGTAGAGACAAATGTTAGTTATGAAAAGTTCTTAAGGCAGAGGGGAAAAAAATGGAGATTGACCAAACTTATTAGTAATCCCTTATTTTCATGCTAAGGCTCCTAAAATTCTATTATGTCTTTAGGAGAGTTTACCCTAATATTTAGAATACAATTTTCTGAATTTCCTCCATACTCAGGATGCTTCTAAGTGTTTGAACTCTAGTTTTAATTGTGGGGGGGAAAAAAAAAGTCACCTGAGCATTCCTCAACTCCCATAACTTTAGAGAAAAAGGCAGTGTGAAGATAAACTATTGAAACTTGTAAATGATTGACTGTGCAGGTAGCTTTGACCTCAGACTTAATATTGATACTTTACAAAAGGTAACATCTACTTTTTTAAAAATGTGGGGAGAGTGGTATCTTAATAAGAAAAGTGATCACTATACAATTTTTATGAGCTCAAATTCCTGCTAGGGAGCAAACTCAAATCAACCTTGGTCAAGGAAGAGCTGGCTTATTTTTCAGTGAATACAAAGAACATAACCTCTAAGAGCACAGTGTGAAGTAAAATAATTACTCAACTAAAATCAGGAAAATTTGAAAACCATCTTCAATGAAAAAATGACAGTAACCTACACAGTGCTCTCAATGCAATATGGCCCTAAATGAATGAACCAAGTTGAAAATTATGAAGTCTTCTTATTTCTTGTAAGGGACAAATGGCCATTACACAAGAGGATCGAGTTGTATCAGTTATAGATACTGGGCCCAGGGCCTCCCACTTGCTTTCTTATCCCAACACTCTTTCCTCTATGTACTCAGTCAGTCAGTTCAGTCGCTCAGTCGTGTCCAACTCTTTGAGACCCCATGGATTGCAGCATGCCAGGCCTCCCTGTCCATCACCAACTCCCGGAGTTTACTCAAACTCATGTCCACAGAGTCAGTGATGCCATCCGGCCATCTCATCCTCTGTTGTCCCCTTCTCCTCCTGCTTTCGATCTTTCCCAGCATCAGGGTCTTTTCAAATGAGTCAGCTCTTTGCATCAGGTGACGAAAGTACTGGAGTTTCAGCTTCAACATCAGTCCTTCCAATGAACGCTCAGGACTGATTTCCTTTAGGATGGACTGGTTGGATCTCCTTGCAGTCCAAGGGACTCTCAAGAGTCTTCTCCAACACCACAGTTCAAAAGCATCAATTCTTTGGTGCTCAGCTTTCTTTATAGTCCAACTCTCACATCCATACATGACTACTGGAAAAACCATAGCCTTGACTAGATGGACCTTTGTTGGCAAAGTAATGTCTCTGCTTTTTAATATGCTGTCTAGATTGGTCATAACTTTTCTTCCAAAGAGCAAGCGTCTTTTTAATTTCATGGCTGAAGTCACCATCTGCAGTGATTTTGGAGCCCAAAAAAAAAAAAGTCAGCCACTGTTTCCACTGTTTCTCCATCTATTTCCCATGAAGTGATGGGACCATATGCCATGATCTTTGTTTTCTGAATGTTGACCTTTAAGCCATCTTTTTCACTCTCCTCTTTCACTTTCATCAAGAGGCTCTTTAGTTCTTCTTCACTTTCTGCCATAAGGGTGGTGTCATCTGCATGTCTGAAGTTATTGATATTTCTCCTAGCCATCTTGATTCCAGCTAAAGAAAACTAAAATCAAAACCACTCTCTAGTATTATAAAATTACAATTTCCTGAACTTTAAATCTTGACAGTGAGTTGTGGGAATGAAGTGGATAGATCAGGAGAAAGAAGAAATTTGATTTCTAACAGAGGTAACCAATCTGTGTCTTTTACCACATTCTAAATAAAGGTATTGTTAATAATTGGCTGCATTTTTTAATGAGAATTTCATGCTTTTACTCATTTAACAAATATTTACCGTACCTATTCCATGTCTGGGTATTGCTTGAAGATACCATAGATCCATGACAACAAGTCAAAGAATTTTGTTTGGATCACACATTCTTGTCATGAAAAAAAATAATCTAGATTCTTATCCAGATAGAAAAGCAGACTTACCCAGTCATTATTGAGATTCCTGTATAAATTCCTATCTCCATTTACACATCATTTCCTTTAAATATTGATTTTGTTTGTCAGTCTAAGATCCTTAGTGAGTTGTTCTCAATGTCATCCGTACAGTTTTATGCACCATATAAGGAAACATATTCACACTACTGGAACATTTATATGATGTGCTTCATGAGATAAAATATACTAGGGATTATTATTAAGTCATGCTCACTAAATCCCTATAAGATGAAAATTTTAAAATATGCTATTACAAATAGGAAATAAAGAGCCTTCAACCAGATCTGTGGTTTTTCTTCAGAAAAAAACAAGTTAGGAATATCAAACACTGGGCTTTATTATCAGATTTCTAGCACTTTGTGGCGTGGTTGATGCATAGATTCACTGAAGAAATATCCCCAATTATTCCATTTTCCTATTGAGGTTTCTCTCAGATGTTTGTGTCAGCTTTCCATTCATTGTCTTAAGACTTCAGGGTTTTCTTAACCTTGGATAAATAAAACTTAGTTGTCATTGACGTGGCTCAGTGGTAAAAACAAAAAATCTACCTGCTGAAAAATCAATGCAGAAAACACAGGAAACATGGGTTTGATCTCTGGGTCAGGAAGATTCCCTGGCAGAGAAAAAGGCAACCCATTCCAGTATTCTTGGCTGAAAAATCCCATGAGCAGAGGAGCCTGGTGGACTACCGTCCATGGGGTCGCAAAGAGTCAGACATGAAAGAGTGAGTGAGCACACATGCTCTGGATAGTTAGCCTCTAGACATATATAGGACCTTAACTCCTACAAACTGTCCATGGAAGTAGATAAGTTAAAAGCAGAATAAAAAAGGACATCTGTTGGCATATCTGCAAATGTAGGAGTCTGCATTGTGACAAGAGATCATTTAAACAGGTCAGTGCCTGACATCGTCTGCCAGTAAATGTTATGAATGGTCCCAAGGCCAAGTCCTCTTAGCTCCCAGTTTTCTTTCCAGGGAGAACAGGGCTGCATACAGATCTCATGTTTCTGTGTCTCAACGTTGATTTTTCCTTTGGGACTCAGAGAATTTCAGACTGAGTTTGTTCTGTGCATCAGGGCCGTTTTGTTTGGCTGCTTATTTTTTTTGTTCCTTTGTTTCATTTTTGGTTTTTGTCAGAAAAATCAGAAAACAAGCATTATGGTTTATGTATTATCTAAAGGTCTCTGTGGTGATTTTTTTTTTTTGTAAAACCTTCATTCAATCATTATTATTTTCAATTATGAGTTTATTTTTACAGAAAGTAAAAAAAAAAAAAAAAAGGTAGTTGGTAAAAGAACTCTTTTGCAACAAATCACAGAGTTAATTCCGTGTGTTAGCAACATACTTTTGTTTTACATCTTTCAATGTTCGTTATTTATCTTCATTATATTGAAGTTCCTATTCATTTTTCCCACGTACTCTAGAGAGTAGGTAAACTTTCCTACATGTTTCACTGTTTGTTGGTGTTTTTTGTTTGTTTGTCTTACATTTGTTTGAAGAAAGCTCATCGTGTGGGCTTCCCAGGTGGCATCAGTGGTAAAGTACCCACCTGCCAACACAGGAGACATAAGAGACATGAGTTTGATCACTGGGTCAGGAAGATGCCCTGAAGGGGAGGACATGGCAACCCAACCCACTCCAGTATTCTTGCCTGGAGAATCTCATAGACAGAGGAGCCTGGCGGGCTACAGTCCATGGGGGTGATAAAGAGTCGGACATGACTGAGCAACTTAGCACTCAGGCAGCCCATCTGTACTATTTCTCTAGGAAAGGAACCTGATGTTTCCCAGACAGACAGCTTGCCTATAACCCAGCCCTCCAGACAAAGGAGCACTCTAAGAGTGGTGAAAGTATGATGCAAAGGTTCACAAACAAACCTCAAAGTTATCAGTTTAAGTTCAGGATTTTTACAGGATTTACCATGTTTCACCCTGTGTGATTTTTAGTGTCAGTAGACTCTTTGGGAAGTGATGTATATGTCTGTCTAGTTAAGACTATGGTTTTTCCAGTAGTCATGTATGGATGTGAGAGTTGGACTATAAAGAAAGCTGAGTGCTGAAGAATTGATGCTTTTGAACTGTGGTGTTGGAGAATACTCTTGAGAGTTCCTTGGACTGCAAGGAGATCCAACCAGTCCATCCTAAAGAAAATCAGTCCTGAATATTCATTGGAAGGACTGATGCTGAAGCTGAAATCCAATACTTAGGCCACCTGATGTGAAGAGCTGACTCATTGGAAAAGACCCTGATTCTGGGAAAGATTGAAGGCAGGAGGAGAAGGGAGCGACAGAGGATGAGATGGGAATTTCCTGTGCTATCACCAACTCAATGGACTTGAGTTTGAGTAAACTCCAGGAGTTGGTGATGGACAGGGAAGCCTGGCGTATTGCAGTCCATGGGGTCGCAAAGAGTCAGACACGACTCAGCGACTGAACTGAACTGTATACATGAATTTATTCTTACACTTGCCTAGCATCCGTATAATCTTTATAGTTGCCGTAAGATTCTCCCGTGAAGTTCAATACTTGATCTTCAAAACAATCCTGTAAGGAAAGGAGAAAATATCATTAGCTCACTTTTAGAAATCACAAAATTCTGCTCAAAAGTCTGTCTTTTGAGCATGTACACACACACACATGCACAATGTGAGTTAGAACATAGTGATATCAACCAACAGCTGCTGCTGGACCACTCATTTGGCATTTGCTGGCCGATACAGTAGCCTCTAGGTGAGAATAGAAAAATTAAAGCAGTTGAACTAAAATCTTTATTTCCCTTTCATGGGTGGAAAATCTTGATGGGAATTTGGCAGATCTTTCCACTTAGAGAAATAATCAAGAATTTCTGTTATGTTAATATATCAGTGCTCTTTTGTCCTTAAGCTTAGAGTAGACTTTTTTTGGTTGTATAAAACATTGTCTTCCTTGGAAAATTTGTAACTGAAGTTTTGTAAAAATTGCTCAAAAGCTGCACCAGTTGAGATGACAAGTCACTAGCCACAGGTGACAGATTTCTCTTAATTTAAATTAATTAAAATTCAATAAAAGTGGCCTTCAGTTCCTCAGTTGCCCTAGCCACATTTTCAGCCCTAAGTAGCCACTGTGGCTGGTAGATACTGACTTAGTGCAGAAAGAGAACATTTCCACCATTGCAAACACCTGTTGGGCCGTGCTGTTCTAGAATCTAGAATATGGACTTCTATGGGGCTTCAGAAGAGTCTGAATCCATTTGTGCATGCAGAAAGCAGCATGGTGCAGTAGAAGTGAAACAGCATTTAAAACCTGGGTTCAAATCCAGCTCCACTGCTCATTTTCATGCCTTGGGAGTTTGTGACTCAATAAAACTTCAGAAACCATTGGGGACTGACACTGGGTTACTAAGTGCTTACTTTGTCAGATAAATTACTTTATTTATTTAACAAGGAAATTCCCATTGATATACACAATCATTTTATTTTCCAAAGACATTTCACTTGATTTTTTTTATAAAGAGAGTGGCACATATTCTCAAAATAAATGAGTCTTCTAAAGGAGTACAGTTAGCTTCTTTTTTTTTTAATGTGGCTTTGTTTTAAAAAACCTCACTCCTTGGTTCATATTCTCTTCTTCACAAAAGCCAGTGAACATTCTGTTGGGCAAGAACCAGGTCTCAGCCTGGCATTTTTGGAAACCACTGAATTCTTCCACTTGCACATGACCGCCAATGAGTTACTCAAGTTCTCTGAGCCCAGTTCTTTATCTTAGGATGGGAATATGAGCATCCATTTAATGCAGAGGCATCAGAATTAAATTCCATGGGTCAGTAGAGCAGGATCTGGTACATAGTATTTGCACAGAAAGCATCCTACTCTCATGCCTGTCTTTTTGATCACACCCTTCTTTTAACCTATGGTATTGTTTTACCTCATGCACATCTTAAAAAATTGTTGTTCTTGCTACCCATAAATCTTTTCCCTGGGAACCCGTCCTGGAGAAAAACCAAGCGGGCAGGGCCACTGACATTAAGAATGGGCCTGTCAAATAAGATGAACTAGGGAAGAAGAACCTGTTCCTACAATGGAGTGAGGACGCTTATGAAAGCTGGCTGTGTACTCAACCCTTTCCTGTCCTTCTTCCCTCTCCATGGAGGTCAGGCATCACCATTACATGACAGTGATTTGTGCCATCAACACGCCTGGAAGGATCCCTTTCTCATATTGGCTTTTATTACACGAAATAAATAGGCTCAGAGAGTGTCGCTATGTCCACAAATTGTTTTTAACTTCTTCCATCTAGAAAACCATTAGCTGTATAATTTTGACAGTGGATCATCTTTCATGCCGTCATTTAAGTAACAAATTTGAGGCCATTTATTGGCATCATGTGTATTCTCTAATGAAGCCTTAAATTTTGTCTTATGACAAAGAAGACTAGAGAATTTTTGCTTATGTTGCCTTAGCTCCAGTTTCATTTACTTTCTTATCAATGCATGTGGTATGAGCATACGTGGGCCAAAAAACGAGGGGTTTTGTTTTAAAAATGTTTTTGGTCAAATATCAGGCCAGACCTTAATTCTTAAAATGTGAGTAAGAAGTGAGCAAATGATTTAAATTCTAGAAGACTGTATAGCTTTCAAAGTCACATTCCTTTCTAAAGTTCTGTGATATAACTTCTTTCTTTATGTTTTAAAAAGGTTTTACTTTGGACAGCATTTCTAGTTTCACAGAAAAATTAAGAGGAAAGCATAGAGATTCCTCATATACTTTCTGTCTGATACCAGAGTGGTACATCTGTTACAATTGATGACCTTGCATTGACATTATATGCTTTTAATCTTAGGAAATATACCTTAAAATGAAATTTTGCAGAGCGGATGGTGTTTGAAGGGTTTTTACCTTGAGTGGTACAGACAATATAGTAAATTCTCCTTATACTGATAAGGATGCACCTTTTCCTCCACAATACTTTTATCCTCCCTTATTTGAAATAGAGAGGCAGAAAATCAAAATACTTTCTCTAGGATTGCACTCAAATGCACACACAATGTATACATAAATATATTTATATGGGAGTATTTCCATACGCATGCATATGCACATAAATGCCATCTCCTGAGACATTTGTTAAGTATGACATGCATGTAATTTTTCTGCACTCTGAATATGAACATATGATATTGAACTCTCAGCCAGAATTATCACCTCAGTAGGAAACCAAAAATTATTTGATTTCATCTTATTATTTTAGTTTAGGGGAGAAGGACGTGAAAATCAGTAGATGGATAGAGACTGTTTTGTAAGTCATTTTAGTGATTTGTTTTGTTTTGTTCTGCATTTTTACATTAACTCTTCCATTTGTTGTCTTTATATATCAGCTTCATGAAATGAAAAATGTACTAGCAATTAGGGATTGTTTGGAATGTGCTTTTGGCATTGATAAGTGCCACTACTGATGCCAAATTGTACAGTGTTTAAGCACAGACCCATCAAGAGTCATACTGCCTGTGTTTGAATGCTGGCCCCATCACGCCATGGGCATTTGATTTTTTTGTCCTTCTTAGGCCTCCCATTACTAATCTACAAAAAAAAACACCACACCTAATAGGGGATAATCAGTGTAATGTTCTTTTGCATAGTGCCTAGTGCATAGTAATTGTTTGATAAATATTAATTACTGTTATTATTTTATAGGGGATTCCCAGGTGGCTCAGTGGTAAAGAATCTTCCTGCCAATGCAGGAGATGCAGGAGACGCCCGTTTGATCCCTGGGTCAGGAAGATCCCCTGGAGAAGGAAATGGCAACCCACTCCAGTACTCTTGCCTGGGAAATCCTGTGGACAGAGGAGCCAGGAGGGCTACAGTCCATGGGGTTGTGGAGTCAGGCACAACTGAGTGACTGAGCACACACATTCTTTTATAATAATTATAATTGTTTGAAATTATTACTACTACTATTTATCAGTTTGTTGGATATTTGTACTTTGATTTTTCAAAGTAGTTGTACTGAAAGCCCATGTAAGAAATAAAAAATAATAAGAACATATTAAAAGGGCCCCCAGTGCTGAAATCAACATTGAGTGATTTTGCTGAGCATCAGTGGAAAGGGGGTTAGTTTAAATTACTATTCAAGTCTATTAGGAAATTACAATTCAAGGCCAAAAGAAAGGGTTAAAAGTACATAAACTGTTTCCTCATAAAGTTAAGAACTTGGATGTTCTCATACACCTGTTTTCATAGAATAGGTATTAGCTTATTTGTCTGTTAAAATTGAGGAAAGGGCTGTAATTTCGTTTCTCCATTTGGAGTTTTTCCTTTTTGTTTCTAGTATGGATTTTTTTTTCCTTTTTTTTTTTCCCATCTATTTTTATTAGTTGGAGGCTAATTACTTTACAATATTGTAGTGGTTTTTGCCATACATTGACATGAATCAGCCATGGATTTACATGTGTTCCCCATCCTAATCCCCCCTCCCGCCTCCCTCCCCATCCCATCCCTCTGAGTCTTCCCAGTGCACCAGCCCTGAGCACTTGTCTCATGCATCCAACCTGGGCTGGTGATCTGTTTCACCCTTGATAGTATACTTGTTTCAATGCTGTTCTCTCTGAACATCCCACCCTTGCCTTCTCCCACAGAGTCCAAAGGTCTGTTCTGTACATCTGTGTCTCTTTTTCTGTTTTGCATATAGGGTTATCATTACCATCTTTTTAAATTCCATATATATGCATTAGTATACTGTATTGGTCTTTATCTTTCTGGCTTACTTCACTCTGTGTAATGGGCTCCAGTTTCATCCATCTCATTAGAACTGATTCAAATGAATTCTTTTTAATGGCTGAGTAATATTCCATAGTGTATATGTACCACAGCTTCCTTATCCATTCGTCTGCTGATGGGCATCTAGGTTGCTTCCATGTCCTGGCTGTTATAAACAGTGCTGCAATGAACAATGGGGTACACGTGTCTCTTTCAGATCTGGTTTCCTCGGTGTGTATGCCCAGGAGTGGGATTGCTGGGTCATATGGCAGTTCTATTTTCAGTTTTTTAAGGAATCTCCACACTGTTCTCCATGGTGTCTGTACTGGTTTGCATTCCCACAAACAGTGTAAGAGGGTTCCCTTTTCTCCACACCCTCTCCAGCATTTATTGCTTGTAGACTTTTGGATAGCAGCCATCCTGACTGGCGTGTAATGGTACCTCATTGTGGTTTTGATTTGCATTTCTCTGATAATGAGTGATGTTGAGCATCTTTTCATGTGTTTGTTAGCCATCTGTATGTCTTCTTTGGAGAAATGTCTGTTTGGATCTTTGGCCCATTTTTTGATTGGGTCATTTATTTTTCTGGAATTGAGCTTCAGGAGTTGCTTGTATATTTTTGAGATTAACCCTTTGTCTGTTTCTTCATTGGCTATTATTTTCTCCCATTCTGAAGACTGTCTTTTCACCTTGCTTATAGTTTCCTTTGTTGTGCAAAAGCTTTTAAGTTTCATTAGGTCCCATTTGTCTATTTTTGCTTTTATTTCCAATATTCTGGGAGGTGGGTCATAGAGGATCTTGCTGTGATTTATGTCGGAGAGTGTTTTGCCTATGTTCTCCTCTAGGAGTTTTATAGTTTCTGGTCTTACATTTAGATCTTTAATCCATTTTGAGTTTATTTTTGTGTATGGTGTTAGAAAGTGTTCTAGTTTCATTTTTTACAAGTGGTTGACCAGTTTTCCCAGCACCACTTGTTAAAGAGGTTGTCTTTTTTCCATTGTATATTCTTGCCTCCTTTAACCAGAATCCAACAACATATTAAAAAGATCATACATCATGACCAAGTGGGCTTTATCCCAGGAATGCAAGGATTCTTTAATATCCACAAATCAATCAATGTAATACACCACATTAACAAATTGAAAGATAAAAATCATATGATTATCTTAATAGATACAGAGAAAGCCTTTGACTAAATTCAACATCCATTTATGATAAAAACTCTCCAGAAAGCAAGAATAGAAGGAACATAACTCAACATAATAAAATCTATATATGACAAACCCACAACAAATATTATCCTCAATGGTGAAAAATTGAAAGCATTTCCCCTAAAATCAGGAACAAGACAAGGGTGCCCACTCTCACCACTACTATTCAACATAGTTTTGGAAGTTTTGGCCACAGCAATCAGAGCAGAAAAAGAAATAAAAGGAATCCAGATAGGAAAACAAGAAGTGAAACTCTCACTGTTTGCAGATGGCATGATCCTCTACATAGAAAACCCTAAAGACTCTACCAGAATCTACTCTACTAGAGCTCTACTAAAGACTCTACTAGAGCTAATCAATGAATATAGTAAAATTGCAGGATATAAAATGAACACACAGAAATCCCTTGCATTCCTATACACTAACAATGAGAAAACAGAAGGAGAAATTAAGGAAATAATACCATTCACCATTGCAACAAAAAGAGTGAAATACTTAGGAATATATCTACCTAAAGAAACAAAAGACCTATACATAGAAAACTATAAAACACTAGTGAAAGAAATCAAAGAAGACACAAATAGATGGAGAAATATACCTTGTTCATGGATTGGAAGAATCAATATTGTGAAAATGAGTATACTACCCAAATCAATCTATAGATTCAATGCAATCTCTATCAAGCTACCAATGATATTCTTCACAGAACTAGAACAAATAATTTCACAATTTTGTATGGAAATACAAAAAACCTCAAATAGCCAAAGCAATCTTGAGAGAGAAGAATGGAACTGGAGGAATCAACCTGCCTGACTTCAGGCCCTACTACAAAGCCACAGTCATCAAGACAGTATGGTACTGGCACAAAGACAGAAATATAGATCAATGGAACAAAATAGAAAGCCCAGAGATAAATCCACATACCTACGGACACCTTATCTTCTAGTATGGATTTTAAATGCAAAGTTGATTTTCAAGTGAGGGTTAACATTTCAGCTTGATGACTGATAATTATGGTCAGAATTATAGAAAAACCATTGAAACTATGTATACAGACATGCACAAATGACTTGGAATTTGATATTGAAAAAATTCAGATTGAATCATACTGCTGTACATAGTTCTGAATTGCTTTAAATTTGATCTTATAGTAACTTACATTATTTTTAGTCCTCACTCAAATGTTCCCGGACATTCCTGCCAGAATTCAAGTTCTTGGTAGTTATGATTTTGACCAAGCTTTTGCTTGGTTACTTAATTCTAAGTGGCCCGTAGCAACAAAGAACATTACTTTCAGGTGTGGCTGATGTTAGCTTCTTGTTATAGTAACTTCAGTCCCTGGGGTCCCACAGTGGAAGTACTAGTCTTTTTTATTTTTTTAGTTATAGTGAAGCTAGTTCTAAACTAAAAGGTGAAGCAGAGAAACCATATTTTCAGGTGAATCTGATAGACAGTGAAGAAGAGTTTTTCTTTGTTGTTGTTGTTATTTTGTTGCAGTAGTATTGTGTCTACTAGGAATTTATGGAATTCATAATACCTCCTTCATAAGTAATTTAAAAAGATTTGTTATATTCTTAAATGTGGCATTCATATTTTCTCAGAGAACAACATTATTTTTTGGGAAAAGCAAATCATTAAAAAATGATACCTAGGAAAAATATGATATGGTTTCACAAAATGTCTTAGTTGCCAAGTTTCAAGAATATTTTTATTGTCTGAAATGATAGTTTCATGATTTTAATTAAAAAGGGTAGCAACACACGGTGCTGTACACCTAAAACTGATCTAACATAAATCAGCTATACTTCAATTTTTTAAAAAGGGTAGCAGCATGAAATATTCAGCATCGCCTTTATTTAGTACACAATGAACACTATTTCTCAAGTAGTATTTTAATATTTGGCTTTGTCTTATGAACATTTTATCAAAATAAGCATTTACTAGGTTGTTTTTAAAGGAATGAATGAACTAAAATACATTTGAGTAATTTGTACAATTATTAGAATCTATTTTATTTTAAAATAGAATTAGTAGTTACATTACAATACATTTAGATATACATCTGCTTGAAAAGTTTAGAGATTACTAAACTTAGGCTACAGTTATCAGAAATTGTTTAAAAGTATGCCTGTGTGCTCAGTTGTGACCAACTCTTTGCGACCCCATGGACTGTAGCCCACCAGGCTCCTCTGTCTGTGGGATTTCCCAGGCAAGTATACTGAAATGGGTTGCCATTTCCTCTTCCAGGGGATCTCCTGCATCTCCTGTATTGGCAGGCAGATTCTTTACCACTGAGCCACCTGGAAAGCCCATTTAAAAAGTATGTGTGCTTAGTCACTCAGTTGTGTCTGACTTCTTGTGACCTTGTTTAGACTGTAGTCCACCAGGCTACCCTGTCTATGGGATTTTTCAGGCAAGAATACTGGAGTGGGTTGTCATTTCCTCCTCCAGGGATTTTCCTGACTAAAGGCTCGAACCCCTGTCTCCTATCCATCGGGGAAGCCCCATTTAAAAGTATAAAGGCATTTCCCATAGTACAAAATAACTGGAAGCCATCATGTGTTTTGATCAACCTCCCACTCCTGGCTATTGGAGGCACATAGAATTACCTTGAGAAAAACTGAATTCATTGACTGCTGCCTAGGAGGGACAGTGTTCCTGTCAGGCACCACGCAGTTTTGAGAGCTCAAATATTAGGGTACCCTTCTTGAATCATGGTTAAGTAGAGGGTTAGAGAAAGCAAATGAAAGAACAACCAAAACCTTATCATGATCTGAATTATAATCATTAGAAGGATGAACCAAATGGTTCAACTTCTGCCTCTGGAATTGGGATTTGGGTGGGCACAAAAAGGGGTATCATCCATTCTTTCTGACAGCTAGATGGTGCTGAGAAGCTTTTGAATAAAACACTGCTAAATGAAAAAAAAAATGTATAAAGGCATGTAAAATTTTTCATGATTCAACAGGTTTAGTGTTAAAAACAAGCTATAAAGTGGAATTAGAGTAGGATTCTAATTATGCAAGAAATCATGTATCTATAAAAATCCTATATAACATACATGTGCTCACATATCCAGAAGGAAAGTGTTATCAACAGTTATCTTTGGGTGACTCAAGGTTTTTCTGTATTTCCCAAAGTTTCTATAGTTGATATGAGTCTTATATTTGGTATATGCATATAGTAGCTTTTTAAAATATCAGGTATATTGTATTACATATTTGTTTGTTTGTTTTCTATGTCTGTACTTCTGTGAACATGGGAGTAAAGAGTGGTGAATAGAAAAGTTCCTCCTGTGGCTAATTCTTGGGTGTTGTCAAACAGGGCTCCCAGAAGCATTTTTATGCTTTTTATGCACTTTTTATGTTGGGTTCCCAGAAACATTTTAATGTACATATTAAAAATAGAACATACTTGTTCTCTAATTAGTTTCTAATTCTAAAAGAGGAGGATCAAGGGTGACAATGCATAGGTGATAGTTTCAAGTCTAAATGAAGAAAGACACTAGGATTTCAAAATACCATTGTCTGTGTGTTTATCAATTCCCTAATCCTATTGACAAACTCCAGAGGAGAACAACTTTCTGGTTTTATAGCCAGAGACAGTGAAGCGTGGAAGATCAAAAAGTTTACACAATATTCAGAAAGTAAGCCTCAACCTGTGGCTCCTCTTCAAAGCACTAGTTCATCCAGCCACGTATCATCCTGAAATTTGCAATGCATGTTACTCAGAAGCAGCAGGTACTTTGTGGCCACTAATCCTTTTTAGCTTTATAGGATTAGAAGTCTTTACTCAATAAAGTATAAATGTTCTTCTAATTAACTGCATCTCATTTTTCTTCTGGGTTGGTCATAATAGTGTGGAAAGGTCATTGGCACGTGTGTTTCACACACAATCTTGAAATGAACTAGTTTACAAAGCTCTATTTTCAGGTGCTGCTGTTGGTTGAACTTAATTTATTAAGAAGGCAAGAAGCTTTTCCTCATTTAAGTACTTGAGTACTTTATGGATCCCAGTGAAGTCTCTGTGAGGGTTTGCTTTTTGATTTCTCTCTTTCGGTTTCTTGTCAGTGTTGCTGGCTTCTTATTACAGAAAGAATGAGGGTAGAAAATAAAGTGCTGTAGTAAATGCTGCAAAAGTAGCAGAAGGATGGCCAAAGGAGTGGTTCTTGACTCTGTGGTCGTTCCTCTCTGGAAAAACAGAATATTCAATAGTGCCCTATTGAGCCTCACATTCCCCTGCCTCCAGTAGCGCTGGCTCAGAACTCAGCAGGCTTTGTCTCTGAGGAAGGGGAGAGGCTGCCCCAGCCCCAGGGACCATAGGGGGTGACTCTGGTTCAGCTCATGTTAACCAGAGCAGGTGACTGACAAAGACTGAGACAAAGATTTTTTTTTAATTATACATCCATTATATATTCAGAGATAATTTAAACCTTACATAATTTTGAAAAGAAAAGTTTAGCTATTTTTTAAGGGCATTTGCCACTGAAATGCTAGAAATAATTCTACTCTGACTAAAATGAGACAGTCGAGATATTTGGCTAAAACAATTTCTGGTCAAGTCAAAAGGGTGAAATATCTCCATCACTAAAACTGTAACTTCCTTTATGCTTCGACAGGGAAAGGGAAGCAAGACTGATAAATTACCCTAAATATTGTATATTCTAAATAAATTATTTTCAGTGCTTGGGAGTGAAATATAACCAAAGATAGAATTAAGTGTTTTTACATATGCTCACATGCTTTTCAGTTTAGAGTGATTCAAATCCAGTGTAATTCATGTGAAAAATTAAAAGACTTATTTCCAGGGATTAATATTTGAATGATGTTGTGCCTTCGTCAAGGTGACTAAGTTCTTAGGAAATAAACTTGGTAGTCGGGCAGTTATAAAGAATAAACTGGAAGCAAAGACTGTATCTTTGAAAAGTATCTAGATTTTGTATGAGATAAATTTTGGCTGTCTGCATAATCTCTCCAAAGAGCAGATGCCCCTCAAAAACATAATTGTGAAATGAAGAGGGTGCAAAATAACAAATATTTCCTTAAAAGCATGTACTATCCCTTTTCTGCTTTATTTTTCCCACACTTTGAATTTGAAGATCTCTGTGGAACTTGATGATGACTGAAGCAACTGGTCTAGTTATTGGTAACGATCCGTTTACTAATGTCATCCATATGCCGCTAGTGCTGAAGCATATTTCCCGACTGTTGTTTTAGGTCACTCAAGCCCTTTCCAGAATTGTTCATGAGTGAGCGAACTGTTCAGCTGCAGTGTTCTCAGGGTCATGTCCGGAAGCTTTCTGTGTAGAATAATTCCATTCCCTTTTGATTAAAGGGCTCCAGCTAGCTAGATCAAGAAATACCCCGTGGAGATTTTGGAAATCCTTCTCACGAACTGTTCATGCTAAGAAATACCACGAAAGAACTCTGGGCCCGGGTTTCTCACTTTCTTCCAAGTAGACTGTTGCACAACTTTCCTTGCCTCTCCCTGTCCCTCCAAGAGAGACGTCATGCTGACACCTTGCCCCTGCATCCTTGGCACTGTGTCACTCAGGTCGCTATAGCAACAGCACACACAGGGTAACATTCCCCAGTAACTACGGTGGCTGGGACCTGAGTCAGTTGAAAAGTTCCACTGGGTTTTTATTAGCGTCTGATGCAGCCCCGTGTTATCTACAGTTCCGAGCCCATCCAAGGCTCACACACAGTGATGCTCAGCACCTTCCAGTGTTAGATGGTCCAGGGACCTCTCACCAGAGTCACTGCCATTGCTGGCTCCTTCCAGGGTGCCCCTCAGTAATACCTATAATAAGCAGCCAAGAGTAAACTCAGGTCCTGCTGCTGGAACTCCATTTCTACTGTTGTATATCTTGTGTGCTTAATAACTGTCAGTGACCTTGGTTGATGATCAAGAAGCCCCTCTTTTCACCCAGGGAACTGGAAAATAGTTAACATCCCAGAAGACACATCTTCACCCTTGTGACTGAGAAGGATATGTGTTGAAGAATAAGGATGGAATTACTGTAATTCTCTTTGGGGATTTGTGATTGTGAAACATACTATTTAATATGGCTTGAAAGTGGTCCTAGAGTGACCAGTGTCATCTAATATGGGATTTGGTTTCTTTTTCAGACATGGAGATGACCTGATTGTGACTCCCTTTGCACAGGTAAGCACACTTGCTGCTGGACAGGTTTTTCAGTCCTCAGAAAATGTTAATGGCAGGAATTAGTTCTGGTTCTTAACTTCATTCTAAATCAAACACAAGTACAGATACAAATTCTGTGGTTCACTCAAGTAATCTGAAAGCAATGCTAGAGAATATAACCTTGTCTATATTGGTCTGTTTCTTATAAATCCATAGACCCAAAGAGTATCTTTGCTTCAAATTACAAATTGCCCAAGTGACATACTTAAGTGGGACCACATTTCCTTAATTGACATAAGCACTAGAAGAGGAAAACTATATCATGGATTAAATTACATTTAGTATAATTAGGTGCATGATTAGTGCTTGAAATTCAATATTCCAATTCAACCTGATGCTTTATTTACTCTCCTTTTAAACATGGTATTTGTCCAGAGATTTAACTGAATGGCATATTTATGTTTATGTGTTCCTTTTAGGTATACAAATCATGAAAACACTTTAACCACATGACCCCAGAAATACTAGAAGGTGAAAAAAATCTAAAGAATTTTAGAATATAAAGTAGTTGATAACCTGATATTCTTAGCATAGACCAGTGCTTCTCAACTATAGCTACACAGTAGAATCGCCTGGAGAGAGTTTATCCCATGCTGCACCTCTGATCAATTGAATCCAAAAATCTGGACCCAGGCAGTATAATTTTTAAAACCCCAGTATTTTCTCAGGGAAAGTTGAGAGCTACTGGTATGGGCAGACTAGGGATGGAATGGGATTAAACTGATTTAACCTGGGGCATGAAGCAGGTTTGGAGCAGGAAATGGCAACCCACTCCAGTATTCTTGCCTGGAGAACCCAATGGATAGAGGAGCCTGGTGGGCTATAGTCCATGGGGTCGCAGAGTCGGGCACAACTGAGAGAGTGAGCACATGAAGCATTAAAGTCAACACTGACTGTTAATAAGAGAGGGTAAAGCATCTGCCTGCAATGCGGGAGACCCAGGTTCAATCCCTGGGTCAGGAAGATCCCCTGGAGAAGGACGTGGCAACCCACTCCAGTACTCTGGCCTAGAAAATTCCATGGATGGAGGAGCCTGGTGGGCTACAGTCCATGAGGTCACAAAAAGTCGGATATGACTGAGCAACTTCACTTGTAGAGGGTTATAAAAATGATAATCAAAAAAAAAAAATGATAATCAAGGCTAGGTTACGTCAAAACTAGCTCTAGTGACATAAGCAACTCACTAACTTCTCTATGACTTTTTTTCCCAGTTGGTAAGATTGGGGATTCAGCTGGTTTAAGATAGACCCCAGTCAAAGCCTTTCACCTACTCTTGCTAATGAATGTGCATGGGCAAGCCTGTTCTCCTCTGTGAAATGACACAAGAATACTTGTCTCATAAGGTTATCAAGAGATTGAAATAACACCAAGCTTATTTCTAGAAAATAGAATACTTAATGAATTTTGTGTTGTTATCAGCAAGGCTTCTTTGATCTCCAAAATTTCATAATAGGTATTGTTTTTAAAAATGAATAATGACAGTGTTTGGATAGCAGAATTATGTATGGTTCTAATACTTTTTCAAATTTCCTGACATTTTAAAAAATTTATTTGTTTTTGGCTGTGCTGGGTCTCCGTTGCTGGGCAGACTTTTCTCTGGCTGTGGTGGGCAGGGGTTGCTCTTTAGTTGCAGAGTGAAGGTTTCTCACAACAGTGATTTCTCTTGTTTCCAAGAGCCCCTTTGTAGCATGTGGGATCTTCCTAGCCCAGGGATCGAACCTGCATCTCCTGCATTGCCAGGAAGATTCTTTACCTCTGAGCCACAAGGGAAATCCCAAATTTCCTGAAGTTTTTAATTGCTATAATTAGATCAAAATTTAATGAATCCATAAATAGCAAAGTATGTAGTGATATTTTTCATTAATGCGGGCTATTAAAAATAGAATACCGCCACCCCCCCTTTTGGAAGTTTAAGTCTCATTTGTTTAAAATTTTACTGGAGATCATTAGTTTTTTCTAATAATTATATTTCTATGTTAAAAAAATTACAGTCATGTTTCATCATATTTTGTGATAATAAAATCTTACAAAGCTAAAGACTTTTAATCAATAGCTGTCAAGAACCCATAAATTTATACCTAAAGCTGAGTAACAGACTAAATCAGGTAAGATAATATACAAATAACCATCATCAAATATAGAAACAATCATTCCAACCTGAATATATTTAGGTCACTATTCTTGCTTCCAACTAAAACCTCTAGGTGTTGTAAGAACAATACACTTAAGTATGTAGTAAAATGTGAAAAAAAGTAATCTGTATATCTTATGTCAAGTAGTATGTGTTAATCTCCAACTAATTGATCAATAAATTTCGACTTGAACCTTGCCATTAATACTCTCCAATTTTAAGGAAATCTAGTCTTTTCCATATCAGACAGTTTCTGTAAAGTATTATAATTGATATACTGAGAAACATATTATGTAAAATATCACTTAGTCTCTGTCAATGAACTGTTTAACTAGGATGTGTACTTACTAATAATACCCTTGAAATTGGATCTTTGAATAAAAAACACTCTGTATAATTTGTGGGTATATATGATGCCTGAAAATAATCCTTAGAATCTACTTACGAAAGTTTGTTTATGATTAGCTTAATGACTCATATCACCTTATGGAAGGTAGTTATTGCCCAAAAGGCTGCAGATTCTTTATAAGTGGCTGCATCACAGCTTTCACAAGTGGCCTTTTACAAGAGTTTATAATCTAAAAAACTCTATATATGTATGTGCTAGTTGCTCAGTCGTGTCCAACTCTTTGCGACCCCACGAACTGTAGCCTGCCAGGCTTCTCTGTCCATGGAATTCTCCAGGCAAGAATACTGGAGTGGATTGCCATTCACTTCTCCAGAGGGTCTTCCTGACCCAGGCATTGAACCCTGGTCTCCTGCATTGCAGGCAAGTTCTTTACCATTTGAGTTACAGGGAAGTCAGAATTTTATTTTAAAGCCTATTGAACCCTGAACTATTTTGATAGAGCATCTTTGGGGAAGGAACTATGAAAGAAGAACCAGTTAGCAGCAGTTGTCTGTGGCCTTCTCTTCAGCTTAATTGGGCACCACAAGCTTATTTTGTAATGTAGGGTAGTGTTAGTCGCTAAGTCGTGTCCAACTCTCTTTGTGACCCCTACAGACTGTAGCCCACCAGGCTCCTCTGTCCATGGAATTCTCCAGACAAGACTACTGGAGTGGGTTGCCATTCTGCTTTTTGACCCAGGGATCAAACCTGGATCTCCTGCACTGCAGACAGATTCTTTAGCATCTGAACTACAGGGAAGTCCCTCCTCAAAGTTATAGTATAGGCTGGAGTATTCACCATTTAATGCTAAATATTATGATGCTTAAATGGGAAGATGTTTTTGTCACTTGAGTTGAAACCAATATTATTGGTCAACTATACCATGGTTGTTTTCACCAATATTCAGAGAAGACTATAGACATTTAACAGGTCATTCAGGGAAGTGTTGAAATAGGCCAAAATATTCCCCTCGTTCCCAACATGCTTTGGGGTTGCTAATTTCACACTAGATTATTCCAATGAAAAAAGCCATACTACTTTCAAAATAAAACCTTTGGCATACAAAAAATAAATATGAGTAAAAGGAAGAAAAAGAAAAGTCCCTATAATTCTAAACCCCAAAAGACTGACATTTTACTTTCTACCCCTTTCAGTTTATTTTCCTGTGTGTATTTGTTGTCGTTGTTGAGTCAGTAAGTTGTGTCTGACTCTTTCCATCTCATAAACTACAGCACACTAGGCTTCCCTGTCCTTCACCATCTCCTGGAGTTTGCTCACACTCGTGTCCATTGAGTTGGTGATGCCATCCAACCATCTTGTCCTCTATCACCCTTTTCTCCTGCCCTCCATCTTTCCCAGTATCAGGGTCTTTTCCAATGAGTTGGCTCTTCACATCTGGTGGCCAAAGTATTGGAGCTTCGGCGAAAGTCCTTCCAGTGACTATTCAGGGTTGATTTCCTGTGTGTATTTTCCTTCTCATAATTCTTTAAAATGGGCCTCCTGCTGTCTCAGCTGCTCAGAGGCTCCTTCCAAGCCCATCTCATTGTCTGCCTCTTCTTGAGAACTCATTTCTTCATGCTTTACCTTCATCTCCAACGCATGAAAGGATCCCTCGCTGTTGTTCCCCAGCCACAGTTTCCTGTGAAGCTAAGAGAATAAAATCTTAGGTTGTAAGAGAAATTGGGAAAATGTGCAAGATCATATTCCACTTTGATGGACAGAGCTGAACCTAAAGCATCAAGCATAAACATAACCTTCAGGAAAGATCCTCCACCACCCCTCCATATTCTATTCCCAAGTCTGTAACACTGTCAGGGTTAGAAATTCTTGCTGGTGTTCAATCTAAACACTTTTCCACTTTTAGTTTCTTATGTTTCCCCCTGCAAATTCAGAATCTTTTTGCTCCCAGGAAAATAACAGCTCTAAATATTTTATTGTTTTACATTTGAAATATTCTTCTGTGCTTATGCTGAAATCTTTATGTTTGGGTATTTCCTTAGAGTAAGTGTTGACAGGAATGATGTCATGTCATCTGATACCACTTAGCAGCTGACCTTTTCCTCCCAAGGGTGAAGTCTCAGTTTGGCCAGAGATCTTAAGGGGCCAAGGAACACCAAGGAGGCACAACACCGATGCAGTATAGGAACCCTGCTTTGTAACCAGTTGCCTCTGGCCCTACCTTTTCCCTTATTTGTATCAGTTCATGAGTGACCACCTTGTAAAATTCTTTGTCAATTAGAATCCTCCCCTGGAAGTGTGCAGTATTCAAAGAAGTGGAATCTTTAGTTCAACAAAGGGCAGAAAATATCCAGATGTTATCTTGTATCCCCCACCCTCACATCACTCAGATTGAGCGAGATACACTTGATTTAAAGGTACAGAGTAGGAACAGCGCAATCATTTCACCTTTATTCTTACCAAAATTATAGCACCTAGGGTAATTTTAGGAAAAACATGGTGGTTATTAACCCTGTAGAACATTACTATCCCATGGTAATGGGACATTGTTGATTTTTAAAAAACACCTCTGTATGTCTTTTCCCGTTTCACCCAGAAATAGCAATCTTGTGGTCTTATCATTGAATCCAATAGGATCTCCTTGTTTCTTTCTCTAAGAAAGAAGAAAATCATCAGATTTCAGTTGCTTCTACCTGTTGGGTTTTTTATCCTTCATTAAAATAAATTTCAGTAGCATGTTCTAGGAATCTAAATACCTTTGGGGTTGAACTATATGAAATTATCAATATTCAACCTTTGCTGGCATACAAAAACAGCAAGTTCATATAGTTTAATCAAACATAACTTGGAAAGACATTTTCTGCCAAAATGACCTTTCTATCTTGTAAATAATCACAATTTGGCTCCAGTATTTTTTCTGGAAGCAAAACCAAGACAAAGAGTTCTTTCTCCCTCCTCAGACCCTCCGCCCCACCCTATCTAAGGCCTGTGGCAACTCATAGTCTGTGCTTTACTGCCATCTAGTGGCTTAATGTGTATCCGGAATGAAAACATCCTCAAAGCTCTTTATTTCGTGGTTGTTACTTTATCAAGCAGGAGTTTTTAACAGGACTGTCATTGCCATATCTTTTTTTTTTTTTTTTTTTTAAAGCACTCTCCTCTTTAGGTCTTTTCCAGAAATTATTAATATAGAAGTACACATTCCTTTTATGTGAGTACGTTCTGGTGTTTAATGAAATCCACTTTTGTCTGCCATTTTCAGAGAATCTTGTTGGTTAATAAATGTTGAGAAATACCTAAGAAAGGGGATTTCTCCCAGCACTGCAGTGGTTAAGACTCTTCCCTTCTACTGCAGGGAACAGAGGGAGTAGGGGTTAGGGAACTAAGATGTTTCATGCTGTGTGGTGCAGCCAAAGAAAAAAACCCCAAGAAAGTCTTCGATTAATGTGTGTAAGTAACATTTGATCCCTCTTACAGGCCAATACAACTGTGTGGAAAAATTTCCGTATCAGTGTCCTAATTATCTTTTCTAAAGTGTTTTCCTCTTTCCCAAAGTATTTTGACCTTGAATCATTATGCTTTTGCTTGGAGGACCAGAAGAAGAAGAAATGACCCTAATTTTGTAACCATTGAGCTGTTAATGTGCGAGAAAAACCTCAGGGACCTTTTGGTTAGTAATCAGTAGAGACTGACGAAAAAACTATCGGAGTGTTAGAGCTCTGACTACAGCTCTTAAAGGGTTGAATTCAAGGGCCATGAGAGCTGCTCTGTAACAAAAGTGAAGAAAAATGAAACCCTGACTCAGTGGCTTGTGTGAAACTGTTTCTGGTTCTTCCCCTATAATCTGCAGAGGCAGATGCTTCACTCTTTGTGTCCTCCAATGTCAGTGAGAAACAGAGAAGTCTAACACAGTGCCTTTGGGTTGTGTCACCCAGGATCACTGAACTTGGCCCAGGGCAACACCTCTTATAAGATTTGATTGGCACTTCTATTTACACTTCCGCTGGTATCATAAATGTCATGGTGCAGAAGATAATAGTTAATGCTAAATATCACATTATAATATGTTATTTGCCCTCAGTTCAGTTCAGTTCAGTTGCTCAGTCGTGTCCAACTCTGCGACCCCATGGACTGTAGCACGCCAGGCCTCCCTGTCCATCACCAACTCCCAGAGTTTACTCAAACTCATGTCCACTGAGTTGGTGATGCCATCCAACCGTCTCATCCTCTGTCATCCCCCTTCTCCTCCCACCTTCAATCTTTCCCAGCATCAGGGTCTTTTCAAATGAGTCAGTGCTTCACATCAGGTGGCCAAAAATCGGAGTTTCAGCTTCAGCATCAGTCCTTCCAATGAATATTCAGGACTGATTTTCTTTAGGATGGACTGGTTGGATTTCCTTGGTGTCCAAGGGACTCTCGAGAGTCTTCTCCAACACCACAGTTCAAAATAATCAATTCTTCAGCACTCAGCTTTCTTTATAGCCCAACTCTCACATCCATACATGACTAGTGGAAGAACCATAGCTTTGACTAGACAGACCTTTGTTGGCAAAGTAATGTCTCTGCTTTTTAATATGCTGTCTAGATTGGTCATGACTTTTCTTCCAAGGAGCAAGCATCTTTAATTTCATGGCTGCAGTCACCATTTGCAGTGACTTTGGAGCCCCCCCAAAATAAAGGCTGTCACTGTTTCCATTGTTTCCCCATCTATTTTCCATGAAGTAATGGGACTGGATGCCATGATATTAGTTTTCTGAATGTTGAGTTTTAAGCCAACTTTTTCACTCTCCTCTTTCACTTTCATCAGGAGGCTCTTTAGTTCTTCGCTTTCTGCCCTACTATCTGCCCTGCTATTTGCCCTACTACAAGAAAAATAATGTAATACTTGCACCCATGGGGAATGATATAGCTACCAGCTTATTTACTGCGGCAGTGTTTGTAAAAGTGAAATTTAGGAGACAATCTAGAAGTCAACGAGTGACATATATACACTACTGTGTATAATATAAATAGCTAGTGAGAAGCTGCTATATAGCATAGGGAGCTCAGCTCATGTTCTATAATGACCTAGAGGGGTGGGATGGGGAGGTGGGAGGAGGCTGAACAAGGAGGGGGCTATACTTAGAGCTGATTCACCTTGTCGTGCAGCAGAAAGTAGCACAACATTGTAAAGCAATTATACTCTAATTAAAAAATAAAAAGTCAGTGAGGAGAGGGGACAGGCAGCTGATTGGAGGAGGGGCTAAAAGGGAAATTTCTTTCTTCACTTTTTATTTTGAAATATTTCATCCAGATAAGAGAAATTATCTAGTGACTTTCTAAAACATAAGAATAAAAATCAGCAGTTTAAGAAATAGAACAGTGCCAATGTTTTAATGCCCTGAGTGTCCCTCCCAGAGTCCATCTATCTACCTCCTCTCAGACATAATAATTTTGATTTTTATCTTTGTTATTGAGGAGACAGTTTACTTTTGTTTAAACTTTGTACCATGTGAAGATACAGATTATGCAAAAATAAATACAAAATTTAAAAATTAAATTTAAATTAAAAAAAATAAAATATCTAATTTAATATCTTTAGTATAACGGAGGCGAAAACCTTTACACAGAAAAACAAGTGGAGTATGTCTTTCATGAAGTAATGCTTACTTTCAAGTGAGCATAGAACATAATTACCTGTGATACTATTTCTATTTGTCCAGCTGTCAGATGCAGTGCACTTACTGTAATTTATTAAAAATGAAGTTCTCAGAATTCTGAAGTTAACATTTTGCCTAGAACAAGGATCAACTTGGGTGTGTGTGTAATAATCTTATTCAAAATGCTTTATTAGTGTATTTGATATTCAATTTTTAAAGCATAAATTCAGCTTGCATGGTTTAATGACAGCGGATCATTTGTCAGAATTCTTCCTGCATCATTCAAGATTTCATGCCTAATAAAAGACATCATGGTTTGATGTCAGCAGTTGGCTATTTGAATACTTCGTCATAGGCAGCATGACCTTTCAGTACCGTGAGTTGTTTATATGTGATAATGAGCCAGATTTTTCCAGTGACTGAGTTAATCGTGATTGGCACCTTAGAAAATGTCATTAACTCCTAACGCTGTAGGTCACTCCCTGTGCATGCTCAGCCGTGTCCACCTCTGGGACCTCATGGACTGTAGCCGGCCAAGCGTCTCTGTCCATGGTTTTCCGGCAAGAATACTGGAGCGGGTTGCCATCTCCTCCTCCAGGGGATCTTCCTGACCCAGGGATCGAACTCTCATCTCCTAAGTCTCCTTCATTGGCAGGCAGATTCTTTACCACTGAGTCACCTGGGAAGTCACTGTCCCAGGGCATAAACAGTTTCCCAGTAACTTAAAAGAATTAATGCCAGTTTCAAAAATATCTGAGATATTTTTGTCTTAAAATTTAGACTGACTTTAGTCTAGGTCAGTGCCAAATGACAAAATTCTGGAAACAGTTCTGGAACTCTTGGAGCAATTATATAAAATGTGCCCCTCCCACCCCGCCAGTGTATTGTCAGTGATAGGCCTTAAGTCAGTTTCCTACGCACACACCAAATCATTACATAGACTGTCGCCATATGGGCTAATATTCACTGAGTGCCTTCTGTTCGCTGAGCATTGTTCTTGGCACCCAACCTGCCGCGTCACTTCATTTTCACGGCAACCCTGTGACGTAGATGTCACTATGCGTGCGTGTGTGCTCAGTCGCTTCAGTCATATCTGACCCTGCAATCCATGAACTGTATCCCGCCAGACTCCTCTTTCCATAGAATGCTCCAGGCAAGAATACTAGAGTGGATTGATATGCCCTCCTCCAGCGGATCTTCCCAACCCGGGAATCAAACCGATATCGCCTGTGTTTCCTGCCTTGGAGGCAGGTTCTTTACCCACTGAGCCACCTGGAAAGCCCAGATGTTCCTATAAAACCTGTTGGTCACTTAGTCATGTCCGACTCTTTGCAATTCCATGGACTGTAGCCCTCCAGGCTCTTCTGCCAATGGAATTCTCCAGGCAGGAATATTGGAGTGGGTTGCCATTCCCTTCTCCAGGGGATCTTCCCGATCCAGGGATTGAACACAGGTCCCCTGCATTGCAGGCAGGCTCATAACCGTCTGAGCCATCAGGGGAGTCCAGATGTTACTATACTGGTTTACAGATGAGAAACTTAGGGTCAAAGAGATGATAGAATTTTGTGAGTTCACACATTGACTATGTCAGAGAGCCAGGCAATCTGGGTTGTTGTGTGGTACCTAATAAGACATCTGAAATCTATGTTCTAGATAAACTTAACATGCTGGTTGCCCCCCAGATGACCCATAATCTCACCTAATATAGACTCCATCCTGGGGGGACTTGTCCATTCTAGGAGAAAGTGAGGGGGTAGACGGAGATCCAGTGCTCTTGTCACTTCTCTCCTCTGGTCCTCAGATTCTTTTGCTACTTTATAGTTTCACTATAAGTAGAAAAAGGAAGAGCTGTTAGAGAGAGTGGGACCCGTTGGTACATGGATATGTTCATTGTCCATGGAGTACCTTCTGTGGGCCAGGCACTGTGCGCGTCCAGGGCAGTCTCATTTTGCTTGAGACCTTAGAATTCATGATTCAGATAACCTTAATGAATAAAAGAATCTCTGTTTACTAGAATAGCTGTGTGGTAAAGGGGAGAAAACGATTTAAAGTATACTCAGTTTGCTGACTTCAAGACTGGCGTTCTTGGTGAAGATATTGAGAATTTTGTTTTACATTTTTTACCTAAAGTGAAACTTGAATATTTTACACGATGCGATTTCAAATTTATAGAAGATGCAACAGCAGCCCTCTATGTATATTCCCTGGGATACTATTTTACTGACTGGGGAATCTAGTAATACTGTGGCAACTGCTGCTAATGTCACCATATTCGTAGACAATGCGGACTAGTATCTGGAAAATCCCTAAGTCTGGCCTCTCTGGATTTCAAATAGATCTATGTCACCTTCACCAGGTGCTGGGAGATTCTTCAGTACTATATGAAGCTACGTTGCAAGCAATATTAAACTTTCACTTAGCAAACTATTTTTAAAAATCACCAAACTGTTTCATATTGCAATAAAGAGGGCCTTATTTCAAGAAGTTTAAGTAATCCTTTTTTCTTGTAGGTCTTGGCCAGCCTGAGAACTGTACGAAACAACTTTGCTGCTTTGACTAATTTGCAAGACCGAGCACCTAGCAAGTAAGTTATTCTTTTTACCCCCACCTTCCAGCTAACCTTTCAAATAGTGTTTTCTCAGTTTGCTTGAACTCAAGGCAATATATTAGATTTCTCTAATCATGGCCATGGTGTCTAACCATTTACACTAAGTCATATGAAGTCCTGTTAATTTTCTATAAATACTTTGTAGTGATGGTTCTCATATCAGAAATGAATCAGGATGACAAATAAATACAGTGATTCCATCTGTCAGAGATCACCTGGCAGAATCAGTCCTCTGTCTAGTCATTTATATGCAGGGTAACTTTATAGTTTGGACTTGCTTCATAAATTAACCATTGACAAATAATGTCATCAAGACTTGAAGTTAACCCAAAGGCATCCTCTTAATTCTAGCACAGCCATTCCTTGGGGAAGCCTCATATCACAGGTGTGTGTCTTAGTCTCTCAGTTGTGTCCAACTCTTTGCAACTCTGTGGTCTGCAGCCCTCCAGGCTCCTCTGTCTATGAGATTCTCCAGGCAAGAATACTGGGATGGGTTGCCATTCCCTTCTCCAGGGGATCTTCCCAACCCAGGGGTCGAACCCGGGTCTCCTGCATTGCAGGCAGATTCTTTAGCGTCTGAGCCACCAGGGAAGACTCATATCACAGGGAAGATTCTAATTCTCCTGCTGTTACTGACTTGGATCATTAGCAGCAAGGAACAGTTAACAAAATTGGGATTTATGGGATGACAGGGGAAGGAAGTATTTGAAAGAGAGAAAGATGAGAAGGAAAATAATTATAACTCGGGGCTTCTAATAAAGATGGGAAATGAAAAAATAAAGAAAATTAATTTTTCAAGATTAAATGGAAAACTGATTAGTTATTCACATGCCTTTATTGTGATAACCTATTATGAATAATGAGGGCTTCCCAGGTGACTCAGTGCTAAAGAATCCACCTGCTAGGCAGGAGACTCAGGTTCAATCCCTGGGTCTGGAAGATCCCCTGCAACCCACTTCAGTATTCTTGCCTGGGAAATCCCATGGACAAAGGAGCCTGGTGGGCTACAGTCCATGGACACGACATAGTGACTAAACAACATTATGAATAATACAATATTATCATTAAAATATCAACTCTGAAGAATTTTCAAGGAAAAAAATTCCTTAAATCAATATTAAGAGGACAGTGACTAAAAATGTATTTGAACTTATCTATGCATATAAAATTTTGTTGTAATTACTACTTCATAACACACAAACAAAATCTAAACTTTCCATCCCATAATAGCAGAATCCACCTCCCAAATTCACATTTCCTGTGATTAAAATAAGCTCTGGCCACTATGCCCTTATTTTCTGTGACAGGACAAGGTTTAAATTAAAATATCAGTATAAATGCCACAAAGCAAATAACTGGAATGGAACTCAGAAGCTTCAGTTGACTTTCACGTTTTGCTGGTAATGAAATTTTGCAGCTCTGTTCCCTCAGGCTAAGCATTTCTCACCTCCCTCTTCCCCTCTTCATCCACTGGGCTAACTGTAATTCATTCTTTAGGTTACAACTTAAAATGTAATTTCATTTGGGGCACTATCTCTAGGTAACACCCCACGTGCATCCACACCCACAGGACCCAACCCAGGAGGTATGCCTATCCATCACCTTCTGATTACATTCTGTCCTTCACCTCTGTTTTAGCACATTCCTCTCAGTATTCCAGTTGCCTGTTCTCTTGTCTGAATGCTGCTTAAGAATTTCGGGTCCCAGAAAGCAGAGGTTGTATCTGGTTCATTTTTGAATTCACAGTGCCTAGTGTAATACCCAGCACAGTCATTATTCTGCACGTGCTTGATGGCTGGCAGGGCGACACAGAAATCCAGCTTGGGAAACCTGAGGGTATGTTTTGAGCTGCCTGTTTATTACCAAACATGTCTTCCATGTTCAGTGGCCCCCTTGGTGCTTTTGGCATTTGGCAGCTCCCAAGTTCTATCACCTTCTCTTTGGAATGTCGCAGCTCTGCAGGAGAAATGAAGTTACTGGTGTCCCTTCCAAACTTTTCAACCTCAATTTTTGTCCAGGAAATTGAGATTTTTGTCTTTGGAAGGTGAACAAGAAGCTTTGTGACTAATTCCTTTTACGCTTCCTTCAGCCTTGGTCATTTGAGTAACAGCGTCTATACCTGTGGGCAGGCAGACAGTTGTTCAGCAGGCGTGACGGCATCAGGCTAGTCTTTCTGTCCCCAGAGAGATGATCTGAGGCCTCTTCTATATGAGACAAAGGTTTTCAACTGACTCACAGGGGCAAAACAGATTAAAATGGAAAAGAGCAGCTAAGAGGAGGGTAGAAAAACATAATTTATGCCTGAACTTGACCTGCCTTATAGTGCCCTGGGTGAAGTCTAATTAAACAATATTATCTGGTAGACCTGTTTTTCTGGGCTTCCCAGGTGGCTTAGTGGTAAAGAATCTGCCTGCACATGCAAGAGACACAGGAGATGTGGGTTCGATCCCTGGGTCAGGAAGAACCCTGGAGTAGGACATGACAACCCACTCCAATATTTTTTACTGGAAAATTCCATGGACAGAGGAGCCTGGCAGGCTGCAGTCCGTATGGTAGCAAAGAGTTAGACTTGACAGAACACACGGAGCGCAGAGGTATTTGTAGTTTCTCTTTTGATTGGAACAGATTTGTACCTTCTTTTTGGACCCAAACCCAATCAGCCTTCTCAGGTATCAGAATAGTAGGACTCAATCTACGCACAGATAAACTCTATTCTATTCAGTGATAGCAAAATGGATATGGCAGAATGGTTCATCACACCATGACTTGAGAGAACCATAATTTCCCCACTGGCTACTCACAATGCCACTAGAACACTCCCAAGCCCACCCTTGGATTTTGTGGAAGGTATATGCTAGGGGCTTCCCTGGTATCTCAGCTGGTAAAGAATCTGCCTGCCATACAGGCAACCCAGGCTTGATCCCTGGGTTGCGAAGATTCCCCTGGAGAAGGGAATGGGTACCCACTCCAATATTCTCGCCTGGAGAATTCCATGGACAGAGTAGCCTGGCGGGCTATAATCCGTGGGGTCATAAAGAGTTGGACATAACTGAGAGACTTTCACTGCACTAACCTGCATAATCCACCATTTCTGAATACTATAAGAAGTGAGTTTGGAAGGATATATCTGAAGCCCTTACCCCTGCAGGCCCTCACTTGCTCACAGCTGACTTTTAACTTGCTGCTGGTTCCTGTCCCCCTGCTCTTCCTTGCCCTTGAGATTTTCCATTCCAGAAGTGAGTTCTGGCTCATTCTTTGTTAAATGATTTATCACTGTAGCCGTGAATCAAATGATTAATATTTTCTGCTGTTGTTCCTTGTTGAAATATCAAGTTCCCAAGTGCCAGCTATAGGGTTGATATCAAAAGAAGATTATAAGGGACAAGCGCATGATTTGGTTTTCAAAACTATAGAAAAGTTTTAGAAAATATTTCTTTGATACCTTTTCCAGACAAAATCGATACTTTCTAAATTTCCACAGAGGAAGGACTAAAAAGGAGTAATCGTTTGTCGCTAAGTTGTGTCCAACTCTTTGCGACCCCGTGGACTGTAGCCCACCAGGCTCCTCTGTCCCTGGGATTTCCCAGGCAAGAATACTGCAGTGGGTTGCCATTTCTTTCTCCAGGGACCTTCTTGACTCAGGGATCGAACCTGCAACTCCTGCATCTCCTGCATTACCAGGTGGATTTTTTACCGCTGAGCCACCAGGGAAGCCCAGTCATTATATAAATGATTTGAATAATAAACTCTCAGCAAGTAGATGACTATTGGTATATAGACCAGAACTATTTCAAAGTAGCAGTTGTAAACATTAACCTTTCTTTTTAATGAAGCATTAATTAAGTTTCATAATAAAAACTAAAATGACTCAGAAGTAAACTTTGGTGCATTTTTCAATCAAATGAATGCAAAATTTCAATCCCAAACTGATATCAGTAAATTTAAGAGCAATGAAACAGAGTCAGATGCTGACTGGAACCCAGGCAGTGGGAATTTAAAAAGTACCAGACTGCTTTCCCCATGTATCTCCCAGCCCTGCTAAGAGATCATTCATCTCAGGAACCTGCCATCTGCAGAGGTTCCACAAAAGCTGCCTAAAAAATAAAGCAACAGAGTACAGCATGGGGCCCTGGCACTACAAATCTCAGGTTTCTTACTTTGAAGAAGTCATTTAGATTCCCAAAGCTTGTGTTTTCCTCATTGGTAAAATGGGAATAATGAAACTGTCTGCCTTAAGCTTTGTTTTAAGGATTAAATGAGATCATTCGTCTAAAGTGCTCCTTTAGCAAAATGTCAGACACACATTAATTCCTTATTAAGGGTTAGCCACTACTAGAACTACCAAAACAACCCCCTAAAATGAAAACAAACACTTTTGAGACATTGTTGAGTGTATCTATTTTATAAAATGTTTTAAATATCACTATATTTTAAGAGCTTTCAATTATGTAATGAGTTTTTTTTTTTACTTGGAGAATAAGTGCTTTACAATGTTGTGTTGATTTCTGCCATACATCATGGATCAGCCATAAGTGTGTGTGTGTGTGTATCCCCCCCTCTCTTTAGCCTTCCTATCACATACCCCCACCCCTCTAGACCATCACAGAGTGATAACACCTTTATAAAATTACATTTCAAAAAAATTGAAAATTCCATAAGTGATATTTTCTTCAACATAATTGATTAAACACTGAATACATTGTACTGGGCTCTGCAGGGAATACAAATTAATCATATAGGATTTTTTTTTACTCCAAAGGGTTTATAATCATTTTGTGAAACTTCACCAACCTCTGAAAAATTAGAGGCTACAAAATAGGGTTGACTTAAGTACCCTTATAGTGTTTCTAAAATCTCAGCAGCATTTGGGCCAGTTGTTAATGTACCTCTCTAACAAATGTATCAGAGATGTTTCTTAATATAAGAAAATAGGAAAAAGTTGAAGCAGCTTCTCTGAGTGTCATTTAGTTTACAAGGAATCATTCACTTCTGACCATGTACAGGTGATCATGTCGTTATGCAAAAAAAAGTTTTTTAACATTGCATTAGAGATACCAATTGTAGACTCACTGCTTTTTCAAGTTCAGAAAGTCAGTGTTTGCTCTGTAAGCCCTGGCTTAATAGAACATGGTCAGTCAATAAAGACTTCCTCTTCACTCATGTCTCTGTGACATTTACATCAGCTTTATTTACCCCAAAGTCTATCACAACCAGATTTAACTTTCTTTTTTTTTTTTTTTGATCTGAACTGTAGTACAAAGGGCGCATAGCAATTTGACTGGCTAGCATGAAAAAAATCTTCATTTGCTTATCCTAACTTAAAAATAATCCTTACATTTAAATGGTGTATTTGAAATGACTCAGAGAGTCCCGAAACCAACAAAATATCACATATTTACTGCTCTGTGTTTCTCTCTCTTTGTCAGACGATCACCCATGTGCAACCAACCATCCATCAACAAAGCCAGCCTAACAGGTAAGAAAGATCTGGGAGATTATTCTTTTCACGTCTAGGAAAAAAGCATATTTTCCAAGATTCCACCTAATTATTATAGTACAGTTTTTTCCGCAGTTTTAAAGTATTTAAGAAATTAATCCTTTCCTCTTTATCATATCATTTCTCTCATTGATCTCACAAGCTGTCCATTTTAAGCTATTGGTAAAACTTAACTAATGTGCCTTTTTTTAAAAAAAAAACAAGTTAAATTTGTACTCTTACTCAGCTGAGTGTTGCTCATTTATATCTTGAGAGGTAGCATTACCTTGAAAGTGTTGACCAAGTTGTTTCTGAGCTTGTGTTATCATCATATTGTTAATATATGCTAGTTTGGTTTAATGAAAGTCAAAACATAAATAAAAGTTAGCTTCTTGCTTAATCAATACCCCAGTTATGTATAGGAAGGAACACTATTCCAATACTCCCACTTTGGACCCACAGAGTTGAGATTTAATTCAGTTTGGGAGAGGAGAGAAGAAGTAATTATATAATAGCTGAAAGTTCAATGAGATCAAAAGAACAGATGTTTGGGGAAGAGAAGTGGTTGGAAGGATGAAGGGTGTAAAGGGCAGAAGAATAAAATTACTCCAAATCCTATTAGTCTATTTTAGACATGGGGCTTGACCTCAGCTGAGCCAAAAACAGAGCAAATGATCTCATTTTGCTGAACCTGAAACCACATTTGAACTCATTTAATCATTTCTTGAAACTCCAATTGATTCATTAAAATAATTGCCTGGAGAAGAAAACCTATGTTTTCTAAAATTATTACCAGAAGACAATTAACATATTCTCCAAACTAGACCCACACTTCACTTGATTCAAGTGTCTTCCTTGGACTCCAGCTCATAAGATGCAGAGGAGCTCATTATTATGTTATTAGTGACTATACTTTGCTTGAAAGTTAACTTCATCATGTCCAGTCAGGACCTTTCAGTTGGGCTCATTTGTGGTCATCACATCAAAGTGATTCTGGAATAGTTGTTAATGTTGGTCTTTCCTGAATGTCTTTCAAATAGACTTGCGTTCTGTTGACTATTACATTATTGGTTATCTTTACCATGTTTATCTTTCAAGATCTTATTGGTGATGATTTTCAGCTGGCATTTCATAGTCTATGTTTGGTTTACCTGTTTTATTCTTGCTATTGGTCAAGAGATGAACAATAATTGAAATTCCAATACATTAAAGTAAATTCTTTGAGTAAGAAATTTCTTCTTCAGAGACCACAATTTAATATGAGAGCCCAAACGTACCCGGCGCCTCTAATGAGAGACACCATGGTTCCCAGCCTTGCTCCCAGCACTAGACCTGAGCCCCCTTCACCTTTGCAATAAACGAGACGGCTGACTAGCAGTTTGTACAGAACTCAGTGCTATTTTGGTCCCTGAAAGCTCCTGTAGCTTGAGGTTCCACATGAGCCAGCCCCCCAGAGCATCCTCCCAGAAGAGCAGCTGCAGGTACCAATGGAAGCTATTGTGTCCACCAAGAGGTGGTGGGTGCTACATGGTCAGGGCAGCTTACTGACCATCATGGCAGGCATCTGGCACTGATTAAAGAGAGAGCAGTCCACTCAGAAGGCACAGAAGTGGTCTTAAATACATAAGAGGCCCCATAGAAGATCCCAAATGTTTTCACTTAGTGCTAAAGCCTGGAGCAATACCAGAGCAAACTGTGGGGTCATGGATATCTGGGTATCAAGGTTAATATGGCCTCATTTGTACCCACATGATCTTGACCTGGGGCTGTGGGCTATAGAAATATCTACGAAAGGAGACTAATTAACTGTCATTAAGTGCTTCGTGCAGTTGTATTCATCACAGAGCACAACAGGAAATTAACTGGCTAGCAAATGGAAGCCTTTTTCCTTGCCCAAGCATAGCAAACTAAGGTGAAAAAGTTGAATGAGGGGGTAGGGGAATAAAGGCAACAGCAAGGGACATTCTCTCTGAGTTCATTCTGAAAGAGTGGGCCCTTAAAAATATAAATCATGAGGCTTCACTAGAAGACAAGACACAGGGGGAAGGTGGTGCTTGTGAATTTCCTCCCTCAGTGGCATGGGAGCTGACTCCAAGTTCACTCCCTGGTGGGGATAAAGAAGGGTGTTAAACAGTCAGTGCGGCAACCTTGAAGGTGAACTTGGCCTTCTTGGAAATTATTCATGGGTTCTAGAGGAACAGTGTAGTCCTCTATGCGGTTAAGTTCATGGTTGATCCAAAAGGCCCTGTTGGTGCACAGAACCTTTGGAGAGCACCTCCATAGAACATCACTGATGGGGCACTCTTGGAGTTGTGTGTGATTTTGTAGGGGAGGAAGGGGCTTCTCTGAATATCCAGAATCCAAATCACATTCTGTCATGATAGCTGTGTGGCCCTGGGCAGGTTATGTACCCTTTTTCTGCCTGTTTTCCCATTTACAGAACAATGATCGTATTTTATATAGTTGTTGCCAAATAAATGAGTGCATGTGTGCAATCCTCTCAGCATAGAAAAAGCACTCAATACATCATTTCATTTTCTTTTCTTGTTTTTATGTGGTTTTTGTGTCTAGCGTTCATTCTGTATGAACTAGGGGAGATGGAAGGAAAATTAAGTCTCCATAAATCAACTTCTTGAGTTTTAAAAATGTTTTAACTCTCTCTATATGTCACATTGTTCTTTCTAAAACTTTCTCACATAGAACTGAAAACACTCCTTTCCCCCTTGGAGGTTATTCCATTTTACATGAGTTAAAGTTGGAAAAGTTTGGTTTTATATCATTAGGGATGAAGCATGTTAGTTGCCAGATTTTATTGCTCTACATAGCAGGTAAATACATAGCTCTACATCAGTGTAACAGTGAAAAAAAATAATAAAACTTCCAAATGTTCATTTAGAAAAGAGCCTTCCTACTGAAGAGCTATTTGTTCTTCAGTGTGGTATAACAGAAAGATGACGTGTGACTTTTTGGGCCTGAATGCAAACCTTGTCTCTCTCATTAGTTTTATTCCCTCATTGGAAGAATGGAGATAGGAGTTCATAATTCTTGGTGATGTTACAGGAATTCAAGGAGATAAGCTAGATGAGGAACAGAAGCCTGTCATGAGTATTTCACCAAGTTTTCTTCCTACATCCCTACTCTGTGCCTGACATTTTTTTGTTCTTGATCCTAAAGCTAATTTAAAAACTGGTAGTGTAGAGAAGAAGGACATTGATGATCAGCTTTACTTGTGTGTTTAATTTGTGATTTTGTTTGCAAACAGTAGTGATAGCACATCTTTAGGAATCCCTATACTTCATGCAGAGCTTGGTGGTAAAGAATCTATCTGCAATGCAGGAGACCCGGGTTCCAAACCCTGGGTTAGGAAGATGCCTTGGGGGAGGAAATGGCAACCCACTCCATTATTCTTGCCTGGAAAATCCCATGGACAGAGGAACCTGGTGGGCTATAGTCCATAGGGTCGCAAAGAGTAGGACATGACTGACTGACTGAGCACACATACACATACTTAGTGCAAGGCTCACGTGCGTAGGTCCTTAGCTGAGAGTGAAGAGCAGAACTAAAGAGTGTGTTGAAACATGAGAGGGCAGCAGAGAGTCAGAGCTGCCCAAGCTATACCTTTGTTGTGACATTGAGCCCTGGTTTTGGTATAGAGCCTTGTGTTTGAGGACACGGTTAGTTCTTTTGAGCATTTCATTTTCAAACGAAGCTAACTCAAGAAAAATGATCCACGGCCATCTCATGAGAGCTTGTCACATCTTGACAATATCTCTTTACAGTGTTTGTAATTTCCATATTTTCTGTCCCTCTGATAGTCGCTCAGTTGTGTCAGACTCTGTGACTCCATGGACTGTAGCCCACCTGGCTCCTCTGTCCATGGAATTCTCCAGGCAAGAATACTGGAGTGGATTGCCCTGCCCGCATCCAGGGGATCTTCCTGAGGGATCTAACCTGGGTCTCCTGCATTGCAGGCAGATTCTTTACCTTCTGAGCCACCAGGGAAGCTTTTTTAATCATATTTAAATTGAGGATCTTCATGGTGAGAATGTAACTGAGAGAAAATGCGTTTAAAGTTCTCTATTTTAAAAATGAGAAAATTGAGTCCTAGTGAGAAAAAATGCTACTTAGAAGCAGAACTGAGAATAAATGCAAGACCCCTTTTTCCCAAGTTATACCCTTATAAAACTATGAGTGAAATTAGGGTAGCCTTTTGACCCCACCATGAAGTGTATGTTTTGGAGAAAGTAAAAGAAATCTTAAAGGATATTGATTTCTGGGTAATAGATACATTATTGTTTTGTTTTGTATATGGACTCAAAAATTAAAATTACACTGTCCCAATTTCTCACTGAACAGGTCTTTATATTTAGAGCTGTTTTTATTATTTCCACAGATTATATCCTAAAGACCTTCAGATAAATAAAGGTTGGCCGACTACGGAGAAAATACAAGTTCTTCTATTGAAGCAATAAAACTAGTAAAATTACCTACCAGCTACCTGTAGAGGGAGACACATAATTCAGGGACAAGCATAAAATAATACAAAAGTAGATTTAGTCCAAAATTTTGGTATACCTCCACTCATATTTTTTACCCTGAATATCCATAACTCCTTTTTTAAAAGTGTATTTTCAATAGAATTTAATTAGTTGTTTAAGCAGAGAATTTAAAAAAGTAAACTATTCAAATATACTGGTCAAAACACAATGAGAAGAAACTTAATTTTGTTTGTTTAGTGTTCTTCAAAAGCACAAAACAATTTCTAAAATTCATTGAAGGAAAAAAAAGATTTTTAACTGGAACAATTATTTTGCTATTATCTGGACATATCATTTAACACTTTGTGCTTGCTAAAGAAAGAAAACTAAACAGCTATTTTATGGTGACAGTACTAGTGACTTATATGTAGGTTTGCCTTTTAAATCTCTGTGTGTATATAATAAAAACAACTAGTGTATGTGATGTAAAAAAAAGATACATATATATCTTTTTACATTATAAGCGTTCTAAGTCGCTTCCGTTGTATCTGACCGTTTGCGACTCCATGGACTATAGCCCCCTAAGCTCCTCTCTCTGTGGGATTCTCCAGGCAAGAATGCTAGAGTGGGTTTCCTCACCGTCCTCCAAGGGATCTTCCTGACCCAGGGATAGAATCCGTGTCTCTTATGTCTCCTGCATTGGCAGGGCGGGGGGGGGGGGATGCGGTTCTTTACCAGTAGGGCCACTGTATGTGTATATAAAATAGATAGTAGTTGGAAGTAAGAGCTGCTGAAGAAGGGGAAAGAGACCTTGGTGAGAGAGATATATAAGGTCTGAGGGGACACTGAACTAAAAACATGCCTTTAGACAGAATGGGTGGGGGGATGAAGACCCAGCTGTTGCCATGGAAATCTCACCCTCCTCATCAGCCACTGGCAGGAACTGGCTTCATATGCAGCTCTTTTTTCCCTTTCTTTTAATAAGAGCAAAGATAGTGGCAACACTTTAATGATTACAGAGAACGAGTGCACAGTAAGCTTTCTTAGGAATGTGATTGAGGGATGCTGAGAACACAGTATGTTTAATAGCTTTAATAAAAAATTAATACAGATTGTGTATGTGAGTGTTAGCCATTGGTTTTGAGGCGGAGTTTTTTTGCTAGTTTTACTTTTATATTTGATGCATCTGATGAGTGTGGAATATTCTAAATTTTTGAGCCAGTGGAATTTACTTTTAGAAAAATCCCCACATTAAAAAACCTTTCCAGGAAAAACACTGAACTAAAAGATTTGCTTAAGGGCATGGAGTATGACTACTTATTACTTAAATTTACGATCTTTTAGAGGAGTCAGAATCTGTTTCCTTCCTTAAAGCTAACTTGTTTTACCTTCTTATGCTTTCATTTAGATAAGTCGAGCTAGCTCTACTAATTTGTAAAAAGACCAGGTCTAACAATCACTTTTTAGTCAGAAATTGAGAAAATGGAGAGATCACAACAGACAACACTGAAATACAAAGGATCATAAGAGACTACTACCAGCAGCTCTATGCCAATAAAATGGACAACTTGGATGAAATGAACAAATTCTTAGAAAAGTATAACTTTCCAAAACTGAACCAGGAAGAAATAGAAGATCTTAACAGACCCATCACAGGCAAGGAAATCGAAAGTGTAATCAAAAATCTTCCAGCAAACAAAAGCCCAGGACCAGATGGCTTCACAGCTGAATTCTACCAAAAATTTAAAGAAGAGCTAACACCTACCTTACTCAAACTCTTCCAGAAAATTGCAGAAGAAGGTAAACTTCCAAACTCATTCTATGAGGCCACCATCACCCTAATTCCAAAACCAGACAAAGATGCCACAAAAAAAGAAAACTACAGGCCAATATCACTGATGAACATAGATGCAAAAATCCTTAACAAAATTCTAGCAAACAGAATCCAACAACATATTAAAAAAATCATACACCACGACCAAGTGGGCTTTATCCCAGGAATGCAAGGATTCTTCAATATCCGCAAATCAATCAACGTAATACACCACATTAACAAATTGAAAGATAAAAACCATATGATTATCTCAATAGATGCAGAGAAAGCCTTTGACAAAATTCAACACTCATTTATGATTAAAACTCTCCAAAAAGCAGGAATAGAAGGAACATACCTCAACATTATAAAAGCCATATATGACAAACCCACAGCAAGCATCACCCTCAATGGTGAAAAATTGAAAGCATTCCCCCTGAAATCAGGAACAAGACAAGGGTGCCCACTGTCACCACTACTGTTCAACATAGTGTTGGAAGTTCTGGCCACAGCAATCAGAGCAGAAAAAGAAGTAAAAGGAATCCAGATAGGAAAAGAAGAAGTGAAACTCTCACTGTTTGCAGATGACATGATCCTCTACATAGAAAACCCTAAAGACTCTACCAGAAAATTACTAGAACTAATCAATGAATATAGTAAAGTTGCAGGATATAAAATTAACACACAGAAATCCCTTGCATTCCTATATACTAACAATGAGAAAACAGAAAGAGAAATTAAGGAAACAATACCATTCACCATTGCAACAAAAAGAATAAAATACTTAGGAGTATATCTACCTAAAGAAACAAAAGACCTATACATAGAAAACTATAAAACACTGATGAAAGAAATCAAAGAGGACACAAACAGATGGAGAAACATACCGTGTTCATGGATTGGAAGAATCAATATTGTCAAAATGGCTATTCTACCCAAAGCAATCTATAGATTCAATGCAATCCCTATCAAGCTACCAACGGTATTTTTCACAGAACTAGACCAAAGAATTTCACAATTTGTATGGAAATACAAAAAACCTCGAATAGCCAAAGTAATCTTGAGAAAGAAGAATGGAACTGGAGGAATCAACCTGCCTGACTTCAGACTCTACTACAAAGCCACAGTCATCAAGACAGTATGGTACTGGCACAAAGACAGAAATATAGATCAATGGAACAGAATAGAAAGCCCAGAGATAAATCCACGAACCTATGGACACCTTATCTTTGACAAAGGAGGCAAGGATATACAATGGAAAAAAGACAACCTCTTTAACAAGTGGTGCTGGGAAAACTGGTCAACCACTTGTAAAAGAATGAAACTAGAACACTTTCTAACACCATACACAAAAATAAACTCAAAATGGATTAAAGATCTAAATGTAAGACCAGAAACTATAAAACTCCTAGAGGAGAACATAGGCAAAACACTCTCTGACATAAATCACAGCAAGATCCTCTATGACCCACCTCCCAGAATATTGGAAATAAAAGCAAAACTAAACAAATGGGATCTAATGAAACTTAAAAGCTTTTGCACTACAAAGGAAACTATAAGTAAGGTGAAAAGACAGCCGTCAGATTGGGAGAAAATAATAGCAAATGAAGAAACAGACAAAGGATTAATCTCAAAAATATACAAGCAACTCCTGAAGCTCAATTCCAGAAAAATAAATGACCCAATCAAAAAATGGGCCAAAGAACTAAACAGACATTTCTCCAAAGAAGACATACAGATGGCTAACAAACACATGAAAAGGTGCTCAACATCACTCATTATTAGAGAAATGCAAATCAAAACCACAATGAGGTACCATTACACGCCAGTCAGGATGGCTGCTATCCAAAAGACTACAAGCAATAAATGCTGGAGAGGGTGTGGAGAAAAGGGAACCCTCTTACACTGTTGGTGGGAATGCAAACTAGTACAGCCGCTATGGAAAACAGTGTGGACATTCCTTAAAAAACTGGAAATAGAACTGCCATATGACCCAGCAATCCCACTTTTGGGCATACACACTGAGGAAACCAGATCTGAAAGAGACACGTGCACCCCAATGTTCATTGCAGCACTGTTTATAATAGCCAGGACATGGAAGCAACCTAGATGCCCATCAGCAGATGAATGGATAAGGAAGCTGTGGTACATATACACCATGGAATATTACTCAGCTGTCAAAAAGAATTCATTTGAATCAGTCCTAATGAGATGGATGAAACTGGAGCCCATTATACAGAGTGAAGTAAGCCAGAAAGATAAAGAACATTACAGCATACTAACACATATATATGGAATTTAGAAAGATGGTAATGATAACCCTATATGCAAAACAGAAAAAGAGACACAGAAATACAGAACAGACTTTTGAACTCTGTGGGAGAATGTGAGGGTGGGATGTTTCAAAAGAACAGCATGTATACTATCTATGGTGAAACAGATCACCAGCCCAGGTGGGATGCATGAGACAAGTGCTCGGGCCTGGTGCACTGGGAAGACCCAGAGGAGTCGGGTGGAGAGGGAGGTGGGAGGGGGGATCGGGATGGGGAATAAGTGTAAATCTATGGCTGATTCATATCAATGTATGACAAAACCCACTGAAATGTTGTGAAGTAATTAGCCTCCAACTAATAAAAAAATTTAAAAAAAAAAAAAAAAAAGAAATTGATTTCAGTTATATTTGGTTTCCTAACAGTGAGAAAACCAGTGAAAATGGGAAAATATAATTTAATTGTATCTCTATTGACTGAATGTCTGCTCTGGGTATTTTGTTATAATTTTAACTGAAGCAATTAAATGAAACTGCATATTCATTGAGTCAGAACAGCAAAAAGATTATGAGTGAAACCATTGAGGCTGAAAACCCAGCTTTCCTCTAACTAACTATGTAATCTTCATCAGCTTACTTAAATTCTCAAAGTTTTCATTTCCTCATCAGTAAATTCTAAGTCAGTGATTAGCATAGTGGTTGGTACCCAGAATGTACTCAACAAATGCAGACTATCATTATTGCTTTAATTTATTATTATTATTATTATGCATTTCATCAACAAATATTTTCTGTGCACCTTATATGTGGCATGCAATGAGGTAGGTGTTGGAAATAAAAAGAGTAAAATGTGACTTCTGGCTTCACAGAAGTCACATGGGGGGGCAGAAGGGAACCATGAATAATTAATTACAAGCTAAGTGTCACCATTGAAGCAAGTTCACATACTTATATGTATTTGAAGGAGCAGGCAAGTGACTTTACCTGGGGGAAACTCCCTGCTAAACTTTGAAAAGTATGGAGTTCTCCAAATTCTGGGTAATGGTGAAGGACAGGGAAGCCTGGTGTGCTGCAGTCCATGGGGTTGCTAAGAGCCGGGCACAACTTAACAACTGAACAACGACCTCATGCTAAAGGATCAACAACAGTGAGATATGGAAGCATGGAGTGCAGGTCCAGCTCAGGAGACTGGGACAGTAAGGAACAAAAAGAGCTGAAAGTGAATGGGAGCAACAGAACAGGAGTCTCTGAGAGGAGATTAAGGCAGTAGCATGAAGAGCCTTGGAAGCCAGCGTAACAGTGGACTTTATTTTATGAGCAATGGAAAGTCATCAGTCATTTCTAAGTGGAGGACCAAGCATGTATGTTAGAATGACAGTGTTGGAAGCTGCAGAGAAAACGGATTGAAAGGAAGACAGACAAGAGGCAGCCTCATACTCACCCGACAGCCACTCTAGACCAAGTGCACATTGGAGATCATGTGGATCCAAACTGGGGTGGGTGTGCTGGGGATGGAGAGGAGGAGATGGATTCACAGCTCTTTGCAGAGATTTGAGAAATCTTGGTATTTGATTAGATTGAGGAGTGAGAAAAGAGAAAAATGAATACACACAGGCATTCACCACACCATTTTGCATTTGTATGAGAGACTGAAAACAACCCAAGTGCTCAGTAATATGTGAGTTCTATTTAGGTATTAATAGTTCTGTAATAAAAAATGTTAAATGACTTCTTGATGAGAAAAAATTGATAATGTAGAAAAATGCACTTAAAGAATATATGTTAAATTGCTAAGTGAGCAATGGGCACCCATTTCATCCTTTTTAATTATATATGTTGGGTTTAGTTTAAGACATTTTTGCATGTTGACTAGTAAGTAGCAAAGGCAGATAGCAGTACCACTGTATATAGAATCTGGTGACAAACTTGTAAGTATCTCTCAAATCACAGGCTTCTGTTTGCCTGTCCTCGATGGAAAAAGTACAGATGAGACACTGCCAAATGTTCTTTCAATATTGTTGTGCCACAGTGAGCACTCACTGTATATTCAAATAATAATATCCCTCAGATAGGGCAGCACTCTGCCCAGTGGTTGTTGAGCCTATGACAAGACAATTCTGTTATTCTCCAGTTGATGAGAAAAGCTACCATGAAAATAGAAGAGTTAAAGTCACTAACGTCCCCTTCAGTCTGTATCCCTTCCTCACCACCTTGAGTTAGAAAAGCACGGTGCTTCCCAAACCTGCCTGATCTAAGGAACCCGTAAGGGATATTTAAAAATAAATGCAAAAAGACAAGTTCCAGGACAGTCCAGAACAGAATCTTTGGGGTAAGGCTTGGGAATCTATATTCAAGTGCCCCAAATGAACAAATCAGCCAAATTTGGGAGAATAGTCGGATACTGAATGAAGTAGGAGAGAGTGCTGCTCTGAATGGTGTTGCCATTGAGTTGCTGGAAAGTTGTTGGAAAATCATTGACTCTCTGGAAAATGTGAACAGTGATATGCACACCTCCATCCAACAGACAGTGCAGCCTAAGATAAACAAGATAATATGTGTGAGATGCTTTGTGATTGGCAGAAGGAAATACAAGGTGACATTATTATCTGTGCCATCCTCGTCATCACGGTCGTCATCATCTGGGCCATCATCCCTGTTATCTCTCCAAATGTATGCAGATTTTAATTAGGCCAGCTTGTCCCTCTCCTCGAAGAAAATGAAGTATCTTGTCCATGTTTGTGTATGAGGGTGGGAGTGAGTTTGGGAAATGTTATGTTTAGTTACTGTATTCTTTTCTTCTCAGACACTACACAGTCTCCCTTAAAAAAAAAAAAAAAAAAGAAAGAACAGCAAAACTGCATTCTTAAGTCACTCCCTTTATACACAAAGGGCTTCCCACCCATGTATGCCTTAAAGCATGTTCCCCTAGGCACACTTAGAAATACAAGACTGTGGTGGGGCAAAACAATGAAAATTCCTCTGGGTCCAATTTCCCAAATTTTTCTAGTTAAGTGTTACACTGAATTATTTAACTCTATGAATAGTGAGGATTTCACTCAGAGCATTCTTTCTTTCACTAATCAGAAAAAATTTTTAATTGGATCTATTAATACTAATATTAATAAAAATTAAAATTTTCTGATATGTGATATGTATTAAAGACTCCACATGCATAATCTATTTTAAATCTTATGATAATTCAATAGATAGCTTCAAATGACAAAGTGTAAGTTAAGTCTGGGGCTTCCCAGGTAGCTCAGTGGTAAAGAATTCCCCTGCCAATGCTGGAGCTACAGGAGATGCTGGTTCAATGCCTGAGTTGGGAAGCTCCCCTGGAGTAGGAAATGGCAACTCACTTCAGTATTCTTGCCTGGGAAATCCCATGAACAGAGGAGCCTGGTGGGCTACAGTCCATGGGGTCCCAAAGAGTCAGAGTCAGACAGGACTTAGCGACTAAGCACGCATACACAGATTGTCTGACTCAAAGACAGAAGCTAAAGCCTTCCCTCCCTTAAAATGTATTGATCCATGCACAGAAACACAATCTGCTGTCATCTTCTCCCCGAAGTAACTCTTCCCTTCTTTTCTGTTTTTTAGAGAAGAGAGAGTAGAAAAGGATCCTGTGTTGTCTCTTACTGAATCTGTATGAGTGGAGGGTAGGACAGAGGAGAGATTAGATCTGTGGATACAGAACAACCCTTTAGGAAACCCTAAGAGGTCAGTTATAAGCTAAGGAAAAGATTCCTTCTTGCGAGGTAGAATTCCTCAAGCTTTCTTCATTCCCCCCAGTTCTCTTCCTGACTCCTCTGAAGTGCCTGTTGTCACAACACCCCAGGAAGGCGCATCAAGAAGGAGAGGACCCCTTGGGGTGTGTGAGCAGTGAGGCAGACCGAAGATGTCTGCAATTTCAGGACAGGGCAGTGCTTGAGCCTCTGCACTCACCTTGCTTCTCAGGCCACTCACTGTTAACGCTTGAGATGACATGTTCTACCATAAGGTGATATTCATCTTCTCTTTGCATTGTAGACTCAAAGTGAGCTCTTCACCTCCCTTATCATTTTCTTGAGTACCGTTTCTAGCCATGACATTCCCTAGATATCTGTACCCCAAAGGCAATTCCTCTAGGTATTTCTGATGTCTGCATATCCAGTGCTTTTTTCGTGTGCCCTCTTCCTTTTTGTGGTTCTTTTTTGGCATTGTTGGTGCTCTAAAAGTATTTCTAATTCTGTGTTCAGCGTGTCTGGCAAAACAAATGGGTGCTCACGTCTTTCCCCCCCACCTACCCCCCCCCCCCCCCGGGTATGTTTCTGATATTTGCATATTGCTCACTGGATTGTCCACATGCAGAACTTCGTTAATGGATCTGCTCCTTCATCAGTCACGTGGATGTGAAGGACTGTGCTTGGTCTCTCAGGACCCAGTTAAGCATAAAATACCTCCACTGAAATTTATGACCATTTTTCTAGAGTTTTGTGGAATTTTAAAAAGGTAAAATATGTTCTATGGAATGACAGAGGGAGTTAAGTAAATACAAACCCAGAGGGTTTGTAAATAAGTAGATGGATGGGTGGGTGAAATAAGGAAAGAAGGAAAAAAAGGGAGGGAAGAGGAAATGGGTCAGGCTGAGATCCTTTGTTGAGAGAGCCAGGAAGCTGTCTACTCTGTGATTTAGCTTAGAGACTGGAAAGGGTCTAGAGAACTACTTGAGGAACTTACGGAAAACTTAGCAACACAACACAAGTGAGTTAGAGGGATGAGAGGGTAAAAGAAAGATTTTCTGAATCACCAGGGAAGAAAATAACAAAGAACAGGTTGGGGAGTAGAGACCCCAGTTGAGGAAGAGGTGAGCATCTCTAAGATGTGTCTTGGGTCACTGTGCACAGACTGTGCTCTTTAATTACAATTGTTTATGTAGTTAGAAATAGATCTAGGTTTTCTCTTCCAAGAAGTTTTTATTTTGAAAAAAAAACCCAAGTGCTGTGTTTTGTTTGCTTCTTTGATGTGCAATTCACAACCTACACAGAGGAAGAAGAGCAGGGCTCTGAAGTTGAGAGATCTGGATTTCATTGCTAGCTCTCTGGCTCACCTACCTTGTGACCTTGGAAGAGTTACTCAAATGTCCTGAATCTTTTCTGTTAAAAGTATTGAATAATAACGATAGTGATAGTAATATTACATTTCTGATTTTGAAGCATATAGAAGATAATGCATGTAAACATTATGTCAGACTGTCTAGTTGTATTATTCATGTTGATCCTCAAAGTGATCATCTTTGAACATTGTATATGTTTTTTGCCCTGCAGCCATTGATAAAAGCATTTGGGGAATGGCTCTGGAGACATTCTATGGGCCATGCAAGAAAAAAGCTGTCTCCTTGGTTTACCGCCATGCTTCACTACTGACCAAAAATATTAATTCCAATGTGATTACCAACCTTATCTCACCAAATAAGATATCATATTAGCCTGGATGAAGCTAATTCTAAAAAGGTAGCCACTCCAAGGGGTAAGACAATATTGAGGCATTTGAGAGAAATATTATAATATGGACTCTGAAGGTGATGCCAAGACAGAGTTTCCTAGAATTGTTAAGAGTGATGGCAATATATGAAATAAGTATATATATAGGGAGTTAACAGTGGTCTCATCTCTAGGGGTTCTTTTTTATTCTTCAGCCACACCTCATAGGGTCTGTGTTTCTTTAGATCCTCACAGCCAGGATCCATTCATGGAAGCTGCTGAACGTGCCAGAGATAGAGGAGAGGGCTGGTGTGTCCCAGCCCACTGGCTGTGGAGGGCTCATTCCTCATCATTTCCCCAAAAAGGGCAGCAGAGGAAATGCACATGGCATTTCTCACTGCCTCTGTTCAGTTATTACCAGGCACCTACAGAGCTTCAGCATCCTGTTCTTTGAAGATTCCATACAATCCTCTCCTAAGCTGGCTTATAACCTCCTCTTCTATGATCATGTATCAGCAGCGATCCTCTGGTTGCAAGATAAAAACCAATTCTGCTCACTTAATAAGCCACGTGTGATTTAATAGAAGAATATTAGGAGAATCCCCAGTTTCCTGAGAACTGTTGGGGAGGCTAAACGATCAGGGTTGAAGGAGTCAGTATGCCTTTAGAGCAATGGAAGCCAAAAGGTAAGGGGAAAATCTCATGGCAGGGTGAATCAGGTGAGATCCCTGAAACAGTTTTTAGTCCCTTTGTTACTCTGTTTTAGAGCCAAATTCCAGCGAGTGAGTCCAGTGGGTATAATTTGGGTCTTGGGCTTTGGCTCAGGGGGAACAGGGCATTGGGCTGTTTCACAGGTCAGGTAGTAAAATGCAGGGACGAGAGCCTACATGATGGGGTGGGATTACGTGGATTCATGTTCTAGTTCTGCCACCTCCGCATGTTTCTCCTCAAACAAATCATTTAACCTCCCAAAGCCTCAAGTTCTTTGTTTTTGAAGCAGGCAGAATAAATAGTAATTATCTCCGAGGGAGTTTGTGAGATGATATTTAAGAAGAACTGAGCACAACGCATGCCACATTGTGAGCACTTGATCCTTGTGGGCTGTTTGATAATTAGGATTATGTGATAGAAATGCCAAGTAATTTCTGAGAGAAATTACTGTTAGAAAGGGGAAGTAAGTGCTGGCAGGTTAAAAATAATTATTGATTATAGTGGGATAAGAGGGTTGGCCTCAACACACTGTTTATTTGGCTAACATATTTCTCAGTAACCTGCTCTTTATGATATTAAGATTCTTAGGGATGCGAGATGGTACTTGTTTGTTAATGCATCCCTAGGAACACAGTTCCTCTAAAGGTACAGCATGATGTGACTTCTTGATCATTTGATCCACACCCATTTACTGATGCCCCTTTATACTTAGATCTAGACAGGGGGGCATGGTCTGTGGCTTCTGGTTTACTTACAAGTATAGGAATCAAAGGGAAGAATAATTTGCATTCCTATGATCTTTGTTTAATAGTCGTCTAAATGGAGTGCTGTCTACCCAGTCATTGCCTAATTAGGTTTACTTTAAGGGATACAGGATTATAGCGAGAGAAGGATTATTTTTTAAGCCTCTCCACTTTCTGAGAACAACATGTAAGTAGGTCCCAGTATATGAATGACTTGGGATTCTAAGTCCATCTGAAGTTTCATTGTTTGAACTTTAGGAAAAAAAAAAAATATATCCACACACTGGCATTCACCAAAGCCCTTTAGAACTAACCTATGTATCTCCTTTTCGAGATAAGTAAGGTTTCCCAAGAAAAGAGAATCTGAAGGAGAATTTGAGGTCCCCAAGAAAAGGGCTTTCCAGGTGATGCTTGTGTTAAAGAACCCACCTGCCAGGGCCGGAGACATAAGAAAAGCAGGTTTGATCCCTGGGTCAGGAAGATCCCCTGGGGGAAGGCATAGCAACCCACTCAAGTATCCTTGCCTGGAGAATCCTATGGACAGAGGAGCTTGGTGAGCCCCAGTCCACAGGGTTACACAGAGTCGGACTAGACAGAAGTAGCTCAGCACGCACACAAGAAAAGGCATTTAGGTCCATCAGTGGATGGGATGGAAGACCAGTGGGAGATCTCTGTAGAACACTGCATGGCCTAACCTACCCATTTGGGAAATCAGAGTCATTGTGAGAAGGAGGGCCCAAGCCCAGGTTTGGGGGAGCTAGATAGAGTCACACACCAGTCAGATCACTCCTCACTGCCCCACGGCTGCTGCATCCAGAGACACAGAAGCTCTGACCTCTGACTAGGTGTCGCCACCTGACCACCACACCCCCCACCTCACACTCTGACTTAGCTTTTGAAGCCACTGGCCTGCAGCAGGCCCTGGCCCCTCTCTATCATCTCAGCCCCAACCCCTGTCTACATACCCACATCTCACCCACGCCTCGTCAGGCCTTCCTCTCCAGCATCAGGTCTTCCCCAGACTGACTGACTCTGGCTCTCCATTAATGCCACCATGGCTTGTCACCCAATAAGAGAAAGACGTGAGAGAACTGAACCTGGAACTATACCACCCTGGGTGTTAGTTTTTTACAAAGGTATATATATCTTCTTCCAGGGAAGTAGCTAAACATTGTAAGAGGATAGACTTTGGATTCCTTAAATCTATGCAGAGAGTTCTAGCTATGCCACTCCTTAGCCTTTGGGCAAGTTATTCTCCAAGCCTCAACTTTCTTTTTTTTTTTTTTCATTTTTATTTTTTTAGATTATGAAAGTATGTTAACACATTTACAGGAGACTTGGAAAATACAGAACAGAGTTACATACAGTTCCACTATATATTGCAGTTATTTTTTTAAAGTAGATAAATTAAGATTTTTAGTTGGACTTTCAATATCAAACTCTTAAAAATTAACAGAATTAATATACAGAGAAGTAGTAACTTAGCAGCAGCAGCAGCAGAAGAAGAATATAGTAGACTTGAAAAGCACTATGAAACAATTCAACATAATTAAGATATATACAATTGTCATACAACACTAGGATACAAATTCTCTGTTTCCATAGACTATAAACTAGGAGATTCTGAAACATATTCAGGGACATAAGACCAGGTGCAAAAATTTCATTTTTTGAGATTTCTAAAGATACTAAAATCATAAAGGCTGTTCTCTTATCACTGTGGAATTGTTAGAGATTAATATCTAAAGATAGCTGAAAATGCATGCGTGAATGTTTGCTTAGTTACTTAAGTCATGTCTGACTCTTTGCGACCGTATGGACTGTAGCCCGCTAGGATCCTCTGTCAGTGTAATGTGACATTTACCAAGAGAGATCTTTGACTTACCATTGAAAAGCTTCAGTAAAGTTAGAAGACTGAAAAAAAGCAGAGGGTGATTGCAGAGAAGAAAACATTTAAAAGAGAAATTAATATCAAAGATACTTTAAAAATCCCATTTCGAAATTAAATGTCCACTTTTTAAAGTATCTAAGAAGCCATCACAAGGTAAATTAGAAAATATTTGTAATAGAATGAAAATGAAAAGAGAATTTACCAGAATTTGTTGCATGCAGCCAGGCTGCTCAATATGATTAAATAACAATGCAGAGTCTCTAAGCCTCAACTTTCTAATCTATAAAATGTAGATAGTAACAGACCTACCTCCAAGGACTATGGTAAGCATTAAATGAGATGAATAAACATCAAGCCTAGTATCTGGCACATGGAAGAAAGTAAAAATGAAATGCTAATTCTTGAGGAAACTTTTTTTTCCATCAGTGAGTATGAGAAGCAGATGAATCCTCTTTAGAACTGGACGTCTGACACACAAAAGAGGAATGAGAAAACAACTGAATTTCTCTTAAAAGCATTTTCCTATACTAACTTGTCATCTATTGTCTATTTGTAAGAAACCAGCTATGCCTGCAAAAATGTCTGCCTGTTTCCATAGCCAGTTCTTTTCTACATGTTTAAATTCCTAATTGCGCACACAATCTTAGTCACTATGTTTTCATGTGCAGGCAATTAAGACTCATTTAACAGCCTTCCCTCTGGAAGGTTTTGTTCTCCATCTGCCACAAATCAGATTCCTTAAGAACATGTTTGATTTTGAAACAATGTGAAAGTACTGTTCATTTTGTTCAGATTTCATTTATGTACCATTTTTGAAAGTGAGGTAAATGGATAGCCACAAAAAGCTCAGCAGCTGGTCAAAACAAGACTTCAAAGAAATCATTGAAATAGGGCAAAATTAAAGGGAAAAAACCTATTATAATATGCTAGGTTGAAAACTGTAGTCTGATAAACATTCCTCAGACATATTTCACTCATAACAAATATTTATTTTACAACAGATTTAAAATACAGGAAAATGGGAACACACCCCAGTTCCCACTCTGAATCTTGGAAGTCTTGAACTCACAGCAATGAATGTGATGGAAAAGGGTAGAAGAAGCCAGTAAAGAGGCAAACAGGAAAAGATTGTTTGTCTTTTTTTTTTTTCTTTTTTTGAGAAACATGGTACAAAATTACACATTTCAGTAATATTAACCAGAAGAATCAGATTTATATCTATGTTGCTGTACATCTGAAACAAATACAATACTTCATTTTTTAAAAAAAATCAGAGAAGTTACTTCTCTCTCACCACAGGTGAGTTCTATTTTTATTAATTTGTTTAATAGGCTTCTTTAATTTAGAGCATCAAATAGAAGCTAATTTTTTGTTGTTCAGTTGCTCAGTCGTGTCTGCACTCCAGGCTTTCCTATCCTTCACCATCTCCCTAGTGCTGGGTCAAATTAAAGTTGAAAAAGAAAAAAAAAAAAAATTAGGTTCCAAACACAAATATGTGTCTGTGAATTGGTAACAAAAGCTTGAGTGAACATTTTAAGAGAAAAGGATTAGATTTTCTAGAAGAGTCTCAAAATTAAATATCACCATTTGGAGACAGTTTGTAGAAAATAGTTTTCTCTACTTATATTTCTCACTGTTTGAGGACTTGAAACAAATAACCAACAGAGTTAATACAGTCAATCCCTATTTCTATATCAGTTGGATATTTTGTCCATCAGCTTTCTAAGGCTTTAAGAGTTGAATTGTTTTGATATCATTCAATGAAAGGGTCTGTAAAAGTTCAAAGTTTTGTTGTTATTACGAGTAGTCACACCTGCCTGTTTAAAATGCCTTTTGTGCAAAATGGAGCCCAATCTGCTTTCAAATCAGACCTTCAAAGAAGGGTCAATTTATATGTGTGACAGATCCCCTGAGGTGCTTCCTTACAAAGTAAAAGTAAAGCTAAGAGGGCCACTCCCACCTACCATCTTTGTCTGTCTGCTTAAGCATCTAATGGCATCTCTAAAAGAAGAGCAGAGAAAACAGGAGTGGCTCATTGCTGGAGATCCAAAGCAAGATACAGGTCTTCTGAAGAAAGGCACCTAAGAATTCTCAAGTAGTTGATAAATAAATAGAGAAAGTGAAAATGGAGGAGGCCATACTTTTCATGAACAATGAATATTTATTAAAAGGTAACTATCTTATAAGAGCAGCTAAGCTCAGAGATCACAGACAACTGATGTCTGCCGTTAAAGGAGTTAGTTCCACTGTAATTAAGAGTCAAATGAATGGTGTGCCAAGCTTTTAGGATAGTGGTTCACAAACTTGTCTGTTCATTAGAATCACTTGGGAATCTTTTAAAAGTTCCAAAAAGTGAAGGAGGAAAATATCAAAGGTTTGGAGACCCGTGGAGGACAATAGCAGTGTTCAGGAATAAAGTCCAGTAATGGCTCTACCCGAGTGTAGTATATGGATATCAGGCATATAAAGGAAGAGATAGTTGTAAAAGGTGAAAGAAAGACCCGTGTGATGGATTTAGTAACTACCAATTGTATGATTTTATTGAATGGACATAAAATGGTTTTGAAATGTATGAAGGCTTATAATCCCTGATGTTATATATAAGATATATAAGATTATATATAGGATAAAGTTCCGTATAGTCAAAGATATGGTTTTTCTAGTAGTCATGTACAGACATGAAAGTTGGACCATAAAGAAGGCTGAGTGCTGAAGAATTGATGCTTTCGAATTGTGGTGCCGGAGAAAACTCTTAAGAGTCCCTTGGAATGCAAGGAGTCAATCCTAAAGGAAATCAATCCTGAATGTTCATTAGAAAGGCTGATGCTGAAGCTCTAATACTTTGGCCACCTGATGTGAAGAGCTGACTCTTTGGAAAAGACCCTGATGCTGGGAAAGATTGAGGGCAGAAAGAGAAGAGGGCGACAGAGGATGAGATGGTTGGATAGCATAACCGACTCAATGGACATGAGTTTGCACAAACCCTGGGAAATATTGAAAGACAGGGAAGCCTGGCATGCTGCAGTCCATGGAGTCGCAAAGAGTCAGGCACAACTTATCAACTAAACAACAACAGCAAATATAGGATAAAAATAGGTTGATACTTGATTTCCAATGTAGAATTGAAGGCTGATTTATCTCAGTGCCTAGATTACCTACATTTCATTTAGAAGAAAATGTTCCATATGTCAAATATTCTAGAAAACCAAGGACCATAACCTTATTTTAACTATTTGAAGTGAAAATCTTTGAAAGGTGTTATGCTCATTCTTAATCCCTTAAAGGCATGTACTGAATCATTAATTCATTAAATCATTTTTAGTGGCTCTGGTCATCACTATGCAGATCTTCTTTTATATTTATCATTCATAGATGCTCTTAATGATCTGTAGACTTTTTATTCCAATCTTTACTGCACTTTAACTTTTCATCTGCTGCTCCCAGTGGTCTCTTCTTGTTGATACTGAACCTGGCCCTAGAGGCATTCTAATCTGACCTACTGCTCCTTTATCCTTAGCAAATTGGGTTACCAAGCCACTGCATTGAGCCTAAAATAAGAGCAAATTAACTCAGAATCAAAATGGGGTTTTGAGGCAATTCATTTTTGAGGAAAGGCTTGGTGGCTCATACAGGAAAGTATCTGCTTGCAATGTAGGAGACCCAGGTTTGATCCCTGGGTTGGGAAGATCCCCTGGAGGAGGAAATGGCTACCCACTCCAGTGTTCTTGTGGGAGAATCCCATAGACAGAGGAGCCTGGTGGGCTACAGTCCATGGGGTCCAAAAGGGTCAGACACAACTGACTTTTACTTTACTTTAGGATATTTAATGTGTATAACTTAAATTCATTGAATGAGTATTCTGGAGTTCTTTTTACCTACTTACTGGTGTTGAATAGTATGAATTTCTGGATAATTAATCTATGGATGAGTTGTTACTATGCTACTAGAGCTAATAAAATTAATACTGAATTATCTTTAACCAGTCCACAGAAACCTGTTTAATTCTATGCTCTGGGATTCAGGGAAACAGAAATGAATAAGATGTGGTCCCACCTCCCCAAGGGCTTGGCAAGATATAATTGTACATATAAAAAAGACACCATGAATCTTAGTCTCAGGATTGTGCCACTGAAAATAAATGTTATAAGAATCAGTAGAACCAAAGGTCAGATTCAAACAATAAGCAGTGATGGACCTTGAACATTTCCCAAATACTTTAGAGTTAGTGAAATGTCCCACCTGGCCAGATGTTTATAATGGGAGTGTTAATGGATGATCATCACCCAACCACAGAGATTTAGGATTGCTTCCAGCATCCCAGCAAAACAGCCCTTTTCACCCAGGACCATTTGGTATTACAAAAGAGAGGTGATGGCTTGTGATTTATTGACATTCCTTCATTTTGCATCTGGCTCTGGGCTTCTGAAACTTGTGGAAAGATCAATGACCTCAGGGTTTAGGGAGCAGAGCTATAATCCCAGATCCATCACTAACTTCCTGTTTAACCTTTGGTTAGTAATTGAACCTGGTTTTTCCTCAATAAAATGAGAATATTAGAGAATATTATCTAAGGACCCAACTAGCTCTTTTTATAATGTTTCACTGTTTAAAAATGCATACTTGTGATTAATGGGCCTTTATTTTCTTTAGTTCTCTTTCCGTAAGATGTGAACATAATATACCCTCAGTCAGTGTATGAATTCTGCTTTTCCCAGTGTGGATCTTCAGAGGCTATCCTTGACACCATTTGCTGTTTTGAGTTTTCAACAAAGAGTTAAAAGGAAATTCTGGCTCCCCTCGCTAGTCATCCTCTCCAGTTGGCAAAAGTCTTCATGTGGACTTGATGGTTGCCTAGAGTAACAAAATATTAGGGACAGAAACATGCTCAGGGACTTGACTGTATAAGTGACTCAGATCTGAGAGACCTTTTCCAGCTCAAAGGGAGCCCATACTTAGTAGAGTGGGTATTTGTCTATGCCTGTCTCCGCTACTCTTCTGACTTAGAGGTGTCTAGGATTTTGCTTACAGAAACCAGCCTTGAAACCTGCAGAGGAGTTATATGGTCAGAAGACAGTCTTCTTTATTCAGCATGTATCACATATGAGAGATCACTAGGAGTAAATATAAGCAAGATGAGGAGACCCATCATGGGCTTTTGAAGATCACATATCAAGGACATAATGAGAACTCAGTAAAAATTCACTGTCAGAGCCACTATTCAAAGCCAGTTATCTCTTTTGAGTTAGGAGAACCCAGTGGAGGAAGGACTCCCAAAAATCAATAGCCTATTCCTTTTCTCTGTTGGAGCCAGACATCTCTAACTATGCTCTGAGCTAAAATGTGAATGAAAAAAAAATTAAGAAAGTTCTGTTCCTAAACTTCTTAAGTCTGAGGTCATCCTCTCGCTCTTCCATCAGTCTCCATGATACCAATTACTCAAGCTTGTTAAGGGAGTTATTAGCATCCAGATTCATGTCTTTTGCTTCTAGTCAATGTTGCCTGGAGCAAGAATTAGAAGAGGATTAGCCAAGTCTCCTTACTTGAAGTCTTTTCTCTTTAGCTGTTTAAGTAGGTTTCATTTTAATTATGTGTGTGGCTGGCATTGTTTCTCTACCCAGTGCACGTTCTTCCCACTTGGATTTGAACAAATTCATGGAGAAAATGATCACAGTTATCAGCTATTACTTTTTATCCTGATTGAATATTTAACTGAGTGGCATTATGATCATAAACTGACCTTGCTTTGGACCTTGTGATTTGTGATGAATATTCTTTTTGACGGATTGCAAACATGGTCCTAAACTCAAATGGTTTACCGTAGGCACTCTTACCCGCATAACCATAGCAGCTGTTTGGAAACACGGCTTCAGAGCACTTGTTTGCAAATGTCTTTTTCCGTACAACCCTGTATGGAGTGGAACCCATATACGTTACTTGACATGTGAAACACATGTGACCCAGGCAGATGATTCGGCTGACCTTGAAAACTACAGCTGTTTAGTCACTTTAAAAACAATGCAATACAAGTGATTTACTAGGCTTGGACTTAAACCATATTATGCTGACTGATGGGAATTCTAACGCTTCAGGGAGGGGGGAAAAAAAGTATCAGACAATGGAATTGTGTCATCCTGGGTGTTAATGTTGCCATTAATTTTAAAACATCTTTTTACAAAAGGTACAAAGAAGACTGCTTAATGTTACAAGCAAAAAAATCCAGTAATATCCATATGGCTTTATTTTGCTTTATTTTTTTTAAAATGTAAGGAAGAAGTCCAAGTTTTGTTTCTTCTCCATCCAAATCAAGAGCAGGGGCTTCCTTGGTGGTCCAGTGGTTAAAAATTCATGATTCTACTGCAAGGGGAGTGGGTTCCATCCCTGATAGGGGAACTAAGTTCTTGCATGCCACTCTGTGTGGCAAAAAAAAATTTAAAAAGAGCAGTCTATAATCTTCCTGAAAGATCAACACTTCTTTACTTACTATGTTTCCTGCTTAGGGTTTACATGGTGGAGGGTTAATATTCTCTTCCAAGGCGGCCCTACATGTGTTCCAATTGCTATATATAGACACTATTTTAGCAGAGTTTTATTCAGTGAGTGAAAGAGACCTGAAAATTTATGCTTTAATCAAGACAGAAATTTATATTTCTTTCCTATAAAAGAGACCCAGAGTGGGGAGTCCAGAACTGGAATGAGAGCTCTAAGACCATCAGTGACCTCTGGTTCCTTTAGATAATTCCTCCATCATCCCGAGATTATGGGCTTTGCCTCCATGGTCCAAAATGATTTTCAGAATTCTGGCCATCACATCTAAATTGCCAGCAGCAAAATGGGGGAAAACCAACACACACCTTCCTTTAGAAGAGACTTTTTAGAAATCCCATGTCATGACTCTATTTACGTCTCTTTAACTCAGGCCCCATCACATGCCACATCTGGCTGCAAAGGAGACTGGGAAATAAAGTATCTTTTTCTGGCAATCCCCTAATTTGAAGATTCCAATCTCCTTTAAGTAAATGAACCCTTACCCAGCCTCTCCTCCTTGTGTCCTCAGTTTCTCTCAAATGCTTTGCCATACTCCTCTTCTTATACCTCTTGGGAGAAACCCATCCTTCTGTCAGTTTCACAATCTGCCTTCTCCACTTCCTTATCTGAACTCCCGGGGGAAAAAAATCCCACGTCACAATGCTTCATGTTGGAATTCCGATAAAGTCAAGAGCATTCACGTCAGCTAGATCCTCAGTTTCACCTGACATTTCATCCTTGTTCTGCTCCCTGTCTCAGCCCCACTGGTGCTTATTCCAAACCTCATCCCCCTTTCTCAAGCCTCCTGAAACAGCGACTGCTCATCAGCTTTCAGTAAATGACTTCACTTGTTGCTCAATGAAGAAACACACTGTCAATATGAATACAATGCTAGATTTCTAATTTAAAAAAAAAGACAAAACAGATAATGCAGCAAGCAACAAAGATTTACTGTACAGCACAGGGAACTATAGTCAATATCTTATAATAACCTATAATGGAAAATAACCTGAAAAATAATGTATGTGTATACCTATAACTGAATCACCTTGCTGTGTACATGAAATATTGTAAGTCAACTATACTTCAATAAAATATTTATATATATATATATAATTTATTTTTAAAAAGAAAAAAAGAAACTCATTGTCAGGACCGGAGCTTTGCCAGCTTTTACATCCTCTTCCTGCCATCCAGACCCAGCCTCTTCCTCCCTGCTTCCAGTCTCAGCAGTTGTGATGTCCCTTTTCCTTCCTGCTCTAAGTCAACCTATGCTTCTGTACACTAGGTCCTTCTCTCCTCCCAGCACTCCAGGTCCTTGCTCCATCAATTTCCTTTCTTTTTCTCAAGTCTTTGATTTCTCCACTTCTTCTGGCTCTTTCCGTATTTATGTTCTCTCAGTCTTAAAAACAATACAAAACCAAACAATAGCAAGGTCTGGGAACACCTCCTTCGCTGATCTGTTAGTAGGTTCTCGGCAGTCAAGCTGCCCTCATCTCCCACAGACTCCTCAACCTATTGTAGTGGGACTTTCTCACAGACCCTCTGTTCCAATTGCTCTCACCATGGTTCCAGTGGGCTCCTACTTACCTTCTCCCTGCTTATCTTAGAGGCTTTCCTCTGACCCTGTCTGCTCGTTCATTTACTCACTAAATCTTTATTCATTGCCTTTGTACTGGGAGCCATTCTTTTCTGGATGATGCCACTGTCTCCTTCTTGCTGCTCTGAATACTTCTTCACCATCGTTCATGATCGATCTTCCGTCCCTTCTGCTGCAGCGCCCCCCACCCGGCCCCCCGCCTTAAACATGAGTCTTCTGGATGTGATTCATTGCTTTTCTCAAGTGCATTCTCCAGACGTTTTCATATGCTTCAGTAGTTTTATCGCCCACCCTGCGAAGGATCCCAATACCTGTTGATATTCCATTATTTTCAAAACTGGATTCATCTATTTCTTTGCAAATCTGTTTTTCCTGTCTCAGTAGCACTTTTATCCTAGAATGAAACTTGGAAACCGTACACCCATCCATGTTTTTATTTTACTTTCTAAATGTCTCTCAAACCTGTCCTTTCCTCTCCAACTCACTAATATTTCTCAAGTCCAGGCACTTAGCAGCTCTCCCTTGGATTACAGTGGGAATGCCCCAAATATTTTTGTTTGTTTGTTTCAACTGTTAGTTGTGTGTAGCATTTTATTAAAAAATATGATACAGAATTGAATTGAAAATAGAAGTATAATTTTATGAAAATGTTGAGATGCATCCACACAACAACCATTTTGCCATGTATTTCTTACTATAAATAAAACTTGAGAACCACTTTCTTAAATAGTCTTTCTCTGGTATACTGTCCTTAGCTCTGCCTTCCAGGGCACAGAGAAATTGTAGTTGAAAAATGAGACATTCAGAAAATGTCATAAAACCCTTTATCAGTCACAAGGTGAAACTGAATCTCCTCAGCGTTGGTACACAAGGCCCCTGCCCAGCTATGCATCATACCTCCTCTCTGGGCAGCCCCTGCCACCTGACTCTTTCAATAGCAGAGACTTCTTCCGCCCACACAAATGCCATGTCTCACAACTCTCTGCATTTGACTGTTCTCCTCTCCCCATCTAGAACTCACTTTCATCTCTTAATTTTCTGCTCACTTCACCTCATTCTTTGGGTGAGGTGACACTTGCAATCTAAGTCCTGGTCCCTTCTCCAGATTGAACCAGGCCCTTCTCCTCTGTCTTTCCGTCGCCGTGTACCTACTTCTAGCATAACTCTAACCTCTGGGATAACTCTAATGAAACATAGTAGTCAATGCCTTTTTATTCTCAAACAGCCACCCAGGACAATGTCAGTTCAATGCTGTGTCTTCACACTGTGTGGTCCTAAGATGCCATTATGCTCAACCTGTGTGTGTCCAGTAGACCTAGACCCCAGAAAGTCCTCATATATTTCTTCTCAGACTTCTTAAAATGATATTTAAGGAGACCTCAGAAGCAGAACATAGGGCAGTTGATGCCAACAGTGAAAATCTTTTTTTTTTCCTCCTGCACAGGAAGGGAAAGTGGGATGAAACTGTACTTATTACACCCTTTGATAGGAGTGAATAACTTGAAAGAAGTGGGTGATGGATGTTCCTTGCCATACTTCTGAATCAGAATCTGAGAAGCAATCCCATTACTGGCCTGTTGTTCCATTGGCCAATATGGTAAATTACTCAGGTGGTTCTATTAAAGGAGAGGTTTTTGTGAAAAGGATAAAACAAGTCTTTAGATTTATTCTGAGTGGCATTTAAGAGTAGCCTTACTCATGGTCGGTGAAGGCTGGGCTCTCATCCCGTGGTCACCAGTGAGTCTGTGAGCACAGTATGTATTCAGCCTTGTGGAAATACTAACGCGGAATGTCTGTCACCTGCCAGCATACAGCTCCGTGCCAAGTGCACCTTGGAGCAGTTCTGTGATGAGTGTAATGAGTTTTTTCCTTCTGATTTGGGCTGTGGTTTCATTCCTGCTCCCCAGTGTAAGACTAGATCTCTTTGATATCTTTTTTCATAATTTGGCTACCCTACCCCTCCACTTTCCTCCTCCTTTTCTTGAGAGGAGAAGGATGACTCCATCGAGCCTTCCTTTTGTGCTTTGGGCCAATTCTGTTGAGTTGTTTTATGGTCTTGAACTTAGAGCTGCCTCAGCACTCAACACTAGCCCCTGGACTGTGAGACTAATGAGAAAAGCAAAATGACCTCAAGTAAAAGGAAGTGGTTTATGTTGTGGAGAGAAACTTGGAAGGATACACCACCAAGAACACACGGGGCTCTGTTTTCCCTACTGTCTACAGCTGGGTTAACACATTTCAAAATAACCAGTCAATTTAGCTAATTCCATCAAATGGCTAGTCAATACAGTCAAGAGGAAGGGAAAATAAACAAATGGTTTTTTGGATGACTGGCTTAGCTTTGTGTAGCCTTGATCTTAGTCATTTCCAGGGAATAATTTCAACTCTTAAGGAAATGCAGACTACTGCCGGTTAGTTCAATACAAAACTTTACCTTTAAGAAGGTACCTTAAAAAAATACCCTTAAGAAGGTATTCATATTCCGCACAGATTTGTTTTTCCAGGTAGAAATGATATAATGGGCATTGAAACTTGGATTATATTGGGTTGGCCAAACAGTTTGTTTGGGCTTTTCCATAACATCTTACAGAAAATCCCAATGAACTTTTTGGCCACCTCAATAACATTGGGAAAGTAAGGTTAAACATCGTTAGCAGAAGCTCACTTCTTTCTTTTTCATTCTTCTGCTATTCAAATATCTCTCCTCCCCACTTCTTTCATTTTGTTCTTTCCTTTGTTCTATCCCTTCTCTTTAAACCTTGGTAATGGTAACACAAACTCTTTGCCAAGTACAGTACTAAGACTTGACGTACACGATCACAGTTAATTCTCCCAGCAGCCCAAGAGGTAGGTAGAATGGTTCCATCATTCCACAGAAAAAAAAACCTGAGGATATTTCCCTTAGTTGGAAACTTTGGAAAGCTGTAGAGCTGGGACTCAAACCTTAGCAGTTATAGTTCAGACTCCACACCCTGAACAAAATTCTACTGTCTCTCTCACTTCATTGAAGTTCACTTTAGTTTTTTCCACAGTCGTTCCTTTTCTTGTCTTCTGCACTATACTCACCTCTCATTCCCATTTCATTATACCGTCTGCTTTCTCCAACCTTATGTCTCACTTCCCTGTTTCTCTGTGACCTCCCATTCCTTATCTAACATCTCCTTCCTTACGCTCTTCTCAGCTCCCTAATCCTGTGTCACTGTCCTCTCAGTCCTCAGAGAGTGCAGGAAGACTGCAGTCTCTCCCAGGCCCAGACCCTGCCACATCTGTCATTTTTTTGCCTCTGCTTTCCTAACATCTAAATTAGAAGTGGTGCCCAGTTTTAAGCACAAGACAAGGCAAAGATATGTTCAAGAGCCTGTGTCCCTCTGCTCCCATACATAAGGAATACTGTCTGTGATTATAAAGCGATTATAAAAAAGAATTTCATTTTTGCCAGAGATCTCACAAATTAGGTTTTTGTTGAACTCCAGATAGTCTCTAGTGACTAGAAAAAGATAATGCCTCTTGCTCTGATCACTACCAGGAAGTGAACTTAAGGCAATAGATAGAAACTGACCCCAGAACTGTGAGATCTGAGATAAGTAGAATTCCTGTGTGTAATTCAATTTCAGAAATGCTGAGGGGAACACCATGTAGTATTAGAACACAATTATACTTTATTCAAGTGACCATATTTTCAGTCAGTCAGTATGGGACAGAAGAATATCAGTTCCTTGACTCAAAGCTATTTGATGACTTTTCCTGGAAACACTCTGTGAGTTCCAAGAAAGGACTCCAGATTCCCAAGCTACTGACAAAGAGCAAGCGTCTTCTCATCACACAGTAATTCACAAAAGTCTCACATCGTAACATTCCCATCAGATTGGCTTGGTTATCAAAAATAACTAGGTCAAAATAAAAGTCATTCTTCCATAAATGACAGTTAAAGTTTTGAGGGATCGTCACCATTTTAGAGAACTTCAACTTCCTCTTTTGCTTGTAGGATGTATAGCATCTTTCTTGCGACTCTGCTGTGTGTATGCTTGCTTGCTTGCGTATCTAGTGTTTCTTTCTCTAGATTCATCTCTGCTTTTTTGTTGTCCCTGCTTGCACATGGCTTGCCATAGCTTCTCTAGCCCCAGTTTTACTTCAAACCACCTATAGATGCATTTTTTTTTCATCTCCTAACACCTTACTTGCATTTTCTCATTTATAATGACAAGTGAATAGAACCTACACATTTATAAATGTAATTGGACAAGTTTTCATTCCTGTGTATTATAGGCCATTGATGACCTGTGAGCATGTGAATTGCCTTCTTTTAGGTTAGATCTCCAGACCTGCCCTATTTAACAACTTGGACAACATTTTTTAAAATAATTTCTTGGTTGTCTCCATCTGTCAGACTCAGGCAATACCCTTGGGATCCAGTGTGATCAAAAGAGGCTTTCTTCCTGGTCTTAGTCCCTATAATCACAGACATAATCACAGAACTGAATACAAAATTCCAAGCTGAAGTATATGACATGAAGGGAAAATTCTCTGAGAGTGGCAGTTCAGAAGAAACTCAGTCAGGCTGCCCATGCTTCTGGAATCTCCTGGAAAAATAAATACTTATGTTGAGCAAACTGGGTGTTCTGAGAAGATTCCAGACGCATGTCACCAATCAAGAAGACGGAGCAAGTTTAAGCCAAAAGCCATTTCTTCTGTTGTGCTGTTTGTGATGATCCTACTGCGGAACTTGAAAGATGATGCTGGCTTTCTTCCCTCCTGCTGTCCCACCCAGAAAAGGTCTCTTTCTTTGAAAGGCAGCGTTGGCTCCTCTTCCTCCACCAACGGAGCTGTAACATCTTCCTTCCAGCTCCAAGGCTCTGAATTTGGACCTCCCACGTGGTGGGACTCTTAGACTAATCCCTTAAACCTGCTAGATTCCCAAAACATTCATTCAAATTTGAAATGCCTGGGGCCTCTTGTGTAGCCCTGGCTGGAGTAATTTTCGCACTTGCATTTTAAACCCTCAGAGTCAGGATTTTACCTGAAGACTTCCAACTAATTGCTGAGATGGCATAAAAAAGGATATTCAGGTTTAAAAAAAAAAAAATCTGTATGAATGAGTTTGTTTCTTATTTGTTTTGCAAGATGCTTCCTTTTGGACAACTCTGCCAAGCCATTCTGAGTTGTTGTCAGGCTTGATTCCAAATATGTTGGCAAGAAAAATTCAAAGAGATGGGGAAAGATGAAGTTTACTCTTGCCTTTTTTTTTTTTTTAATTTTTATTTTTTTAGTTAGAAGTTAATTGCTTTACAATGTTATGTTAGTTTCTTCTGTACAACAACTTGAATCAGCTATACGTATAATATATCCCTCCCCTCTAGAGCTTCCCTTCCATCCTCCATCCTATCCCTGTAGGTCATCACAGAGCACTGAGCTGAGCCCCTGTGTTATACTGCAGCTTCCCACTAGCCAGCTATTTTACACGTTTTACTCTTTTCTTTTAACTCACCTGTACCACAGCGAACCAGTCCCAGGACCCTAGCACGAAAATCTTAAGAACTATTTTTCCAGACTCTAAAATTCTCTTAAATCCCCATCCCAGTATCACTCAAGGTCATAAAACTTCTTTTTGTCCCTAAGCTTTAACTTGTGCCTGGAATTCCTACTCCAGGGTTCCCTGGTAATTTTAATAGTATTGTTTGGTGCTGCAGCCAGCTTCTCCATGGTTTGGGAGTTGACTGGAATACACTGATGTGGTGTGCTGTAATAGCTCTTGGAGGAATATTAGGACAAATTAAATTACAAATAAGATAGCACCTGAAAGAACTTGGTCTCTTAGTGGCAGAACGAAATACTACAGGAAGGAGGGCTTAGCAATTCCTGTCCATCCCTGAATGATTAAGAAGAAGTACTTACTATTGATCAGACTGAGTTTGGAACTGACTTTGGACTCAAATGCAAAGTATTCACTTAGATGCACTCATCATTTGTGCATCTAGTTCAGTTTGCTTTTCTGCTTAGTTAAGCCTAAGGGTGTGTGTTAGTTTAAGAGAAAATGGTATTCTTAAAGTAAAGGGTACTCTTAAAGAAAAGCAAGAGGGGAATAATTCACACCTCAAAGCATCAAATTCTATGAAAACTTATGATGGCTAAGTTTAGGCAATGATTACTACCATTATTACTCAAATAGGTCTGACATTTGTTACACATGATCCTCGTGCCCAGGCCCGTGCTGGGCAAAAGCAATACAGCCTGATGTTGAACAGCTTTTCCTTTGAACAATAGTTAACCATCATTGGTGCGTTTGGATCATGTGTGGCTTTTGGGTAATAGAAACATTTTTCCTGCTGTTTGGAACGACTTTAAAAAACATAATATATGCACTCACTTTACATACTATGTATTTTTATACATTATAGTATATAGGTACATAAGTATTTTGGTAAATGGTTTTATTTCCCGTAGATCTTTATGCTGGGTATACTGAATAACCTATCATCTATGGAATTCCTTTTAAAAATCTTCATTTGGGATGTATTTATTCCAGGGAGAATAGACTACATGTAAAATACAAGGAACACCGAATTAAAATAATAAATAACTTGTATTGAGAGCTTTCTGTACAGGTGCCAGGCTGTGCTCTCTGCCTGCATTTAAATCCTCCCTTTCCTCCACGTGGGGTTCAGCTCTGTCCTTATCTCCGTGATACAGATGAGACCCAGAAGCTTAGAGGAGTAATTTGAGGGTTTGGACAGTATTTGGGGAGTTACAGTAAAAAGTAAACAGAAAAGTCTCCTTCAGGTTTTGTAAATAGGCTTTCCTCCCTCCCCCAACTTGTCAAATATAATTTTCTCCTCTACTTTCAACTAAAATAAGGGCCCACAGTCTCTACATTGTAGAACCAGGGCTCTAAAGTCACTGCCACCAAAATTCCAGGAAAGTAAAAGCCAGCAATTTAGGAAAATATATTTATTTTTCTAGATACCTCTATTAATGACATGACTAAATCACCTCATGAAGATTATTGGCTTGAGTATCCATCATCCCTCTGCTAAGAAAAAACAGGAAATAACTCAGATATAAATGATGCAAGTGGCTGCTGAGTTAGGAAGACATTCTCGAAAATCCTCTCATGCCCATAAATTGCACACTGGTGGCCTAACGTAATTTAGTGTGGGTGATATTTGTAACTGGCTCTCTTATTTGAAAGATTATGGAGACTAGAGAACGGGAAGGCCAAGAAAAACCTCTTCAAATAGTAGAAGTTTATGGGAAAAAAATAAATACCACATCTCACTGGACATTGTTGGAGAGAAGCATAGAAATTTTGGCAAAAGAAACCAATGATAAAAATTATAGTTACTAAGTTAAAGCTCTCAAATTTAGTTTATTAAGTATTTATAGAGCCAATTAGAATTGTGGAGACAAAAACAGGACTTTAAGAAATTCTAAAAGCAACTTTCAGAGAATCATTAAAGGATTGGAGATTCAAACAGTGTCAAAACTTGTGACCTTCAGGAGTCACACTCAAGATGAGATTACAGATCACTAACGCTGTGTTCCAGTTTAGCCAGTTCAGTCATACTGCTGCTCAACTCATTGAAAAATATTGGCAGCTTGGACCAGCAATTAATTTTATCAGTTTGTTCAAAACTGAATCCATCTTAGGAATAACTTGAAGGTTTAAACCACATTTGAGTTTAAAAAGTCTCTCCCAATCCAACTGAAAACTCATGATAAGAATTTTTTTCTTGTGTTGTAAGGAATACTTAAAACAGAGGTATCAAAGACACTTGATTTTTAAAATTTTATATGAACTCTTGATATCATTGTCAGAGATGTGAAAGCATTGTTCAAGGGGAATTTAATTCTAACTCGAGTATATCCTTTGCTATTTATTTCATTCAAGTAAATTTTTACTCAGGAAATAAAGCTATAGGCAATAGTTTTCTGCAGTTTTTCTATAGAAAGCCTTATCTAATTATTTTATCAGGTTAAGTCCTACTGCTCTGCTCTCAACAGAATCTGAATAAGGAGAAACTCTCCAAATCCAGTTTGGAAATAAAAGTATCAAAACTCCTTCAACACTTTGCGCTGGACTGCATTATTTGATTTGGAAGAGAGGCCACTTCCATTTCTTGATGAAACAACTAATTCATCGTCTTCCTTTAAAGAAATGGCTCTCTTCAGTGGCTTGGACATGTTATATTTCTATCCTGTAGCAATTACCCCTCATGCCTATAACTGTTGTTTTTTTTTAATAACAAATATTTTTAATAAATAATAGATGCTCATGCTTCAAAATTCAAAATGTGTTCTAGTAAGGATCAAATGTTAACAGTATCTTGGGCAGTATATAAATACATTTTATGTGTATATAAGCAAAATACATATTTTCTAGAAACCTTTTAAAAACATAATGATAAAGTATTTAACCATGTTAAGTTAGTATTTCAAAAGTTACCATTGGGGGAAAAAAGCTCCCTGCAGTTTTTTTTTTCAGTATTGTTTTTTTTTAGTAAGAACAGGATTTTGGTTTTTTTACACCTATTAAAACTGTCTTTCAGACATACATTTTAAGTTTTTCTTAAATATATTTTCATTAATTAAATGAATATATTTATATTCATTAGAAACTCTGCATAATTTGCCTGAACATGGAATTGTGTGAGGGCAATCAGTAGTTTTCAGTTAGGGCTTAATATCATTAGATAGAAGATATCTTTTAGCCTTTGCATCTCTGGCATCATGTTTTCCGCCTTAATTCAGTAGATTTCTTATATCTCTAGGAAGGGTTTCTATCTAGTATATTCTTTGAGGAGAATGTAAAATTGCATTTAAAATTCATTCATTGGGAATCTGATTTTCTAAAAATCATACTAGGAAGATGGATGTACATTTTTAGTAACTCAAGCTGGTCAATAAATCTTATAGTATTATTTTCTCATAATCTCTACCCATCAGATGTGAACTGGGACTCCCCACTCTGCCCCCACCCATCTCGCCCTAAGCCCAATTCCAGACAAGCACTGAGAATGAGAGGAAGCCTGAAAGAGTAGGAAGAGCATGAATTTGGGAGCCTGGCAAACCTAGGTTTAAATCCACCTCCCTAATTTATTTACTGGGTAAATTCAGGAAAATCACTGGCCATCCATGGGCCTCATTTGTATAATCTGTCACATAGAATGGTGATAATATCAGGTATTATTGCAAAGATTAAATGAGACCATATTGGAGAGTGCTGAAAACATCCTTCTACTTGAAAATGGGCATTCCTCATCCACCTTATTTTTTCTTTAAGATTAAAATGTGCTTTTTCCTACATTTTCCAACTTCCTATCTTTAATGGTATATATATTCTGTAATAAAAACCTATATTTTCACATCTCTTTAAAAAAGCAAAGACATCTATAAAATAACAGCACAAAAAGTAGCTTTTGGATACGAGTTCTTGCTTCCCCCCCCCCCCCGCCCCAATTTTTAATTGTTAAAGGTTAACAATTGTTTTAATTGTTAAAGGTCTCTAGCAGGGCAATCTGAAGATCTCTGTTAAACATATCAACTATTTAAATTATAACCCCAGGTTGGTCAGTCTAACTAGGCTGATTGTTTTGATGTGACTTATATATCACTTTTTAAATAATTTATATTAAATCTGCATTTTTCTTGCCTGCCTACTTGCTTGCAGGTTGCTGCAGGATAGACATTATTGAAGCCAAACTTCATCAAAGTCCAGGACACCTAGATATATCAACTTTATACACTCAGTGCTCAAAAATTCTTGCTTAAGACACATAAAGCCCTGTTACAGGCAATCAATTCATTATGAAACTAATTTTAACAGTTAAATTATCATGAAGATTAACATTCAAAACACTACCCATCTTTTTTTGCCTCATTAAACAGTCTAAGGAATAACATTACTTGATTTTTTTTTTGGGGGGGTGTCTTGTTTCGTCTTCTCTGAGGATACCATTTACAGTCTTCTAGTTCATCTGGAGAAGTCATTTGGTGTGAACTAACAGGCTGTTAGGGCCGGAACGGATCTCACTGATCATCCAGCAAGGTCCAGCTTTAGAGACGAGGCTAGTGACTCAGCCCAGTAGTCAGTGGTCATAGCTGGTCAGTGGCCAGAACTCACATCACCTGACCCACAGCATCTGTAGATTTCTACACAACTAGCCATCTAGGTTAAGGATAAGAGAATTATTTTCTCTTCACCAATAGAAAATTAGGCTAATAAAGTCATAAAAAAGATATTTCCCTTTTAGAAACCACAGAGGAGCTCCTTATGATCCTTTTTCTTTCTTTTTTTTTTTTTTTTGGATTTTGATCTTCAAGACATGTGGCAAACCTCTATAATTAAAGTGAAAGTACTTGATCATGAGTGAGTTGAAGTACCTTTGCCTACTTCTGCTTTGCTGGCCAGCTTCAGGGATGGAGGTACATGCTGTGACAAGCAGTGAACCAACATCAGCCTTGGAGAATTCTTGAGACTCAGTTGCACCTCCCCCAAGTTCAAAGCCTGCCAATTCATTATTGATTGTTGTTGTTTAGTTGCTCAGTTGTGTCCGACTCTTTGTGATCCCATCGACTGTAGCCCACAAGGCTCTTCTGACCATGAGATTTCCCAGGCAAAAATACTGGAGTGGGTTGCCATTTTTTTCTCCAGGGGATCTAACTGACCCAAGGATACTAAGATCTAAATTGGCAGGGGCATCAAATAGTTTTTTACAAAATGTCAATTGGAGTGAAATAATTGTAAACACTCTAGAAGCACTTAAATAGGTGCTCATTTGCAGAATTAGGTAGAATACTGGGAGTGTCCTTTGTTTTATCACTTTGCAATGATATGAGTAGTATAAATATAATAATGCTTTGTCATACTATGCTAATTATTTTGATTGAGTACTCACTGTGTTCCAGGCATATCTAAGCTTTTAATGAACACATTATCATTTAATCTTCACAATTACCCTTGGAGATAGGCAGTGTTATCGCCATTGTTCACAGGAGGATGTGTGATTTACTTTAACTCTCCGAAGGATGTAGGTGGTGGAGCTGGAGGCCAGACTGCATCTGGCTGACTCAGTAACCTCTTAATCCCTATGCTAAATCAATTTCTCTGCTCATGCTATAAATCTCCTTCATCCTTTAGTTGACTTATTGATGGTGACATTTAAATTTAGTTGTCTTCAAAATGGAACTCTTACTGTAAAAGGGAATCAAATTGACTGGAGTTTGAATTTGAATAAATGTTTGGAGATAACTGAAGACTTGAGAGTTCTAGGAAGGATGGGGCGGGAGAAAAAAAGGGAGAGAGGGAAAGAAAGGAAGAGATGAGGGGAAAGAAGGGGAAAGAAAAGTAACTTAGTGCCTCTCTAGACACTAAATTTTTGGTTTTTTAATAAATATAAATTTTAGAACATGTTTCCCAATCCTACTTTATTTATATTCCCGTGTAAGCCTCCAATAATCCATTACTTCCAGATCATTTTTATAACCATTATGACATACTTTTTATTGGGGGAAAAAAAAATCTTCCAAATTCCTCAAGCAAATACCTTCAAGAAAGACTTCTGAGGATTGAGAAACTGACTTTTTTTTTTTTTTCCCCTTTTTATTTATTTATTTATTTTTTTTAATTTTTTTTTTTTATTTTTTCAGTGGGTTTTGTCATACATTGACATGAATCAGCAATAGATTTACACGTATTCCCCATCCCGATCCCCCCTCCCACCTCCCTCTCCACCCGATTCCTCTGGCTCTTCCCAGTGCACCAGGCCCCGAGCACTTGTCTGATGCATCCCACCTGGGCTGGTGATCTGTTTCACCATGGATAATATACATGCTGTTCTTTCGCAACATCCCACCCTCACCTTCTCCCACAGAGTTCAAAAGTCTGTTCTGTACTTCTGTGTCTCTTTTTCTGTTTTGCATATAGGGTTGTCGTTACCATCTTTCTAAATTCCATATATATGTGTTAGTATGCTGTAATGTTCTTTATCTTTCTGGCTTACTTCACTCTGTATAATGGGCTCCAGGAGAAACTGACTTTTTAAAGTCTTATTCTGTGGGAGATCTTTTAATTGTGGTGATCACTGCAAGAAATTTTGGTCCTCATGATAGGAGAAGCAAAGTGTTTAAAGATACTCAATGAAGTGAAAATATACATTAGGAAAGTGTTAATACGAAATTTTTCTCAGACTCCCACCCTGCTTAAAAGCCACTAATTGGTGTGGTTTCTACACAGAAAGGACCCACCTTTAGGCAAAGCTTGGCCAGAAGGCAAGTCATTTAGTCACTAATTGCCTGAGGTCAGGTTTTCCCCCAATAAAACTGTGAAAAGTGTTATTTTTCAACTGTTTAAACATGAAGATTACAACCTCAAGTTTGCTTTGAGATGGAAATATTACACAGTCCGGGACAGTTTTAAGCCTACATGACCTTATTTGTGATGAGAATTGAAAGAGGAAGAAATGTGAGGTTGGAGAGCTTGGAGGCTGAGAAGAAAGGAAACTAAATTTGGAGTCTCCTTATATGTAGGACTGGAGAAGGAAATGGTAACCCATTCCAGTATTCTTGCCTGGAAAATCCCATGGACGGAGAAGCCTCGTAGGCTACAGTCCATAGGGTCGCAAAGAGTCGGACACGACTGAGCGACTTCACTTCACTTTATATATAGGAGAAGATGAAATGCATCTCAGGAGTAAAATAGAAAACTAAAGACGAGAGAAAGCAATCATAAAAATTTCTAAGGAGACAAGTGGGAAACTAAGTTAAACTCATTTACCTTCCTTGTATGCTATGTGCTAAGTCACTCAGTCGTGCCCAACTCTTTGCAACCCTGTGAGCCCACCAGGCTCCTCCGTCCATGGGATTCTCCAGGCAGGAATACTGGAGTGGGGGTTGCCATTCCCTCTTCCAGGGGATCTACCTGACCCAGGGAAGTGAGTACATGCTTGCACATTTACCTTCCTTGCACATCAGGAATTCTGTGACCTTGTCATTTCATCATAGTTACTTTTGCTACCTCTTACCATTTTCCCTGCAGTTATTAGCAACCCAGTATTCAGTCAGTCAGTTACATGAGTTTCGAGGCTTGTACAAAAACAACAGGGTGGGTCCAGTTTGGGAGACTGTGTCCCTAACCTGAAAGTAGGTGTGTCACCAAAAACTCAGGCTGGCCTTAAGTGACCTAAGCTAACCACACCCCATGGGTCCTTGGAAGAAAACAGGGAGATAATTAGAAAACTATCTGAGGTCAGAAGGGAGCCCCTGGAGGTATAATAACTACAAGAACACTGAGACTCTCTGTCTGTTAGCCCCCAGAATGCCAAGTTAGATTCTCCCTTCCAAGTACTAACCAGGCCCGACCCTGCTTAGCTTCCGAGATCAGACGAGATCGGGCGCGTTCAGGGTGGTATGGCCGTAGACCAAGTTAGATTCTGAGGGAAAATCCAAGATGAGCAGGACAGACTGGCCTTCTGGAGCGTGTAGAGTGGCCACAGACGTCAGGTCATCTTCTCCTCCACTTGGCCAATATATCAGCGAGGTCCAGCATGTACTCAGTTGAGACTTTCATTCAGCATATGTCTTTCTTCAAATCAGTGTTTTTCGGAAAGAAGCCCAGTATGTAACTCTGTGTAACACAGAGGACTGCTTAAGACGAAGCGAGGCCAGGGGCCATGAGACCCATCTTTCTGCCTCTTCACCAAGTTTACTTTCCAGGACAAGAGCCCTCAGGAGCTGCCTCCGAACCAACAGAACACCAAAAACAAGATCCTGAAGTTGTCCACAGTCGTGATTTTGTTAATGAGAGATTACTATGGCTTTGTGACTTGGACAAATTATTTTACCCCTCTGGGCCTTATCAGTGAATTACAGATGTTGCCTAAAGTACTTTTTAAAGGTGGTTTTGGTGGTGAACATCCTGAAATTGCCCTCACAACTTACTTGGGCAAGCAGGTTAGCTACAGAAAAAGAACTGAAAGATTATTTAGACTGTGGTATAATTTACTTTGGGGGATATTTCACTTGTAAGTGCAAATAAATTATTACCTAATTGTGAATTTTCAAGTAATAGCATTTGTAGGAAATGTATTTTATTAGGAGTTTAAAAATCACCAAATAGGTTGTCTTTTAGTCTACCAGTTATATTGCATTTCCTTCCTACCTGTAAATCCTGAAACTTCTGAAATTTTCCTCCTGCCCCATAAGTAAAATATCCACTTATAGTATGTATAAACTTCTTATACTTTTTAGATGGAGAAAGATTCTTTCTGATTTTACAAGTAGAACATGTATGTATAGGTATAATTTTTACCTTCAAAGGGACAAAGTTTCCCTTTAAAGGAACACTCAGACAATTCCTGAATCTAGTCAGACTTTTGCAGTCTTCAGAGAATGACTGTTTCCTTGGCCCTAAGATGTAAATCTGATAAAGGTTTTAACTTTTTTGACAGAATCACATCAAGGAATATTATTACTGCTTCAGTTCCTGTAATCATATGTTGAGGATAAGAATGTTTGCTTGTCATTTCAAAATGTTTCCCATCTGGTGCAGACACTCTTACCTGCTCAAGGATACAGATAGATATCTGTGTACATGTTGTATGTATACAACAGAATATATATTTCTGAAAAAGATCAAGGAGCAAAATTTTCACTGAAAAAATGTTTTTCTAGTTCTTTCAAACCCAACTTCTAGCCTTCTTGACTATAGCTTATGACAAAGTAGTGTTTAAGAAATTCAATACTCTGATTTTTGATTTACCTTTTTCATTACAAAATGAATATATATCCAAAGTGAAATAAGCCAGAGAGAGAAAAACAAATATCATAGATTAATGCATATATGTGGAATCTAGAAAGATGGTGCAGAGGACCTATTTGCAGGGAGGCAGTGGAGATTCAGACATAGAGAAGACTTGTGGTCACAGTGGGGGAGGGAGAGGGTAGGGCGAATTGAGAGAGTAGCGTGGAAATATATAGATTATCATATGTAAAACAGATGGCCCATGCAAATTTGCTGTATGATGCAGGAAGTTCACATCTGGTGCTCTGTGACAACCTAGAGGAGTAGGAGGTGGGAGGGAGATTTAAGAGGGATGGGCATATATATGTATATCAATGACTGATTCATGTTGACAAATAGCAGAAACCAACACAATATTGTAAAACAATTATCCTCCAATTAAAATTTTTTTAATGAACGTATATCTTAAAAAGTCTGTATTTTCAACCCAAAGAGGCATTATAACAACCATCATTTTTATTTTTTAATTGGCTACACAGTGCTGTTTTCAGGATCTTAGTCCCCAATCTGGGATTGAACCCATGCCCTCAGCAGTGAAAGCGTAGAGTCCTAACCACTGCATTGCCAGGGAATTCCCTTAGATTTTCCATTCAAGAAGTAAATTAACTCCACCAGCCCAGAGTGTAGATCCCAATCCAACCCCCACCCCCATTCCTAAGTTCTTTAACTAGACTCAATTTGCAGGACATGACTTGACTTTATATATAGCTACACTGAGACATACGGCTAAAGAAAGCTCTTAGGCCAGCCATCACCTCAAACTTCTAAAGCGGTAGGATCACTTAACAGGAGTATAACCTTTGGCATTAATTACATCAGTGCAAGTTGCAACTGCTTCATCTTTTCCCGGCATCTCCAGCTGTTGCCCTTAGAAGAATGAATGTCTTCTGCCAGCCTGATCGTTCATGGGGCTACATCTGTATACATTTTGCGTTTCTCAACTGTGGAAATTTACTACTCTTTTGCCCTTATACCCCTCCCCCAACCCTACTCCCCTCTAAGATGGATCAGAGTTTCCAGGATCCATTGTGATCAGTTTTGTAACTTACATTTCACACTTGCATGTTTCTAAGCTTACAAATGCAAGTAGGACAAAATTAAGGCCTGAGAAAACCTCAACTTTTCTGTATGAGCCATGAGATGCTGACCTTTTTGCAAAAAGAACAAGAAAAAAAAAAATGTTTCTCTGTCCTTTGGGGAAAGCTTCCTTGAAGTTCTCCCTGTCTCTAGTTACCCCTCCTGCATGTAACTGTCAGAGTAATTTCTTCCTAAAATGCAGTTCTGATTGTATCTGTCTCCTGCTTATATCCATCAGAGTCCTCAATGTCTTCCAGGGAAAACTTAGACTTCTTTACCTTCCAGTGTCCTGACAGAATGGCCAAGGGCTTTGGTATCAGATGCACCTGATCTGCAGTTGTGGCTCAGCCCGGGTATACAACCTCTCTCGGTCTTCTGTTTCCTCGTCAGAATGATGGAGCAACAGGTGTTGTTAGAAGATTATTGGAATAATCATAGAAGATAGCAATTATAAGAAGTCTGGTACCAAATAAAGGCTTCCCTGGTGGCTCAGATGGTAAAGAATCTGCCTGCAATGCAGGAGAACAGGGTTCGATCCCTGGGTCAGGAAGACCCCTGGGAAAGAGAATGACAACCCACTCCAGTATTCTTGCCTGAAGAATTCCATGGACAGAGGAGCCTGGTGGGCTACAGTCCACGGGGTCACAAAGAGTTGGACACGGCTAAGCGACTAACACACACGCAAATAAATGCTCAGTTAGTATGAATGCCTTTCTTCTACCTTCCCCTCAAGGTCTGCTTACACTGAAATTTTTTCAGGCTCCTTCTTTCCATCCTGTTCATCCCTGGATTCCAGCCCACAGTTTGTGGTTTCCTGATGAAGCTGTCTTCTCCCATAACTCTGTAGCTTTTGCATAAGCTGTTCCACCACCCTTGGAAGTCTTCCCACCCTCACCTCTTACAGAAAACAGAGGGTCCCTCCTTGCCCTTTAAGACGGCAATTCCTGGCTTCCTCTTGAGTTTAAGCTTTTCTCCTCCATATTTCCATATAATCATGCACACACCTCTTTCATTGTATAATGTCCCAACATTAGTTGTCTTACCAGTTTTCTCCAATGTACCAGTTCCTCCTGAGGCTGAAATCTGTGTCTTACTCACCTATGAAGCTCCAGCCCCTGCACTCACTACCTAACTGGTTAAAGGACTGCATGAATAGCTCAGAGGGCTGAGTAAATATGGTTTTGAAAAAGTGTCAGAGGCTGCTGATCTATCAATGTGAAAAGCAATACACCCACCCCCTAGAAGAGCAAAAGTGTTGAAGGCAGGAGACTAGATAGCTTGTAAATCACAAGATTTCTGTCTGTCGGAAATCTTGGAAAATGCAACCAAGCTGAAAGAGCTTCAGCTTTCCTTCGGGAAATGGTTACTGTGGGGACGGGACATATGTGAAAAGAATACCAGCATGTGGTGAGAAACACATGCACCGAAGAGCTATGCTTCTGACGCCCTTATTCTCAAATCAGAAATATTACCGGCTTTCAGGAACAAAAGGGAAGTAACGTGTGTCCCCAGTGTTTTGCTTACTTCCTGCCATGGACACTGTTAACAATGAGATTTTCCAGGGACTTCTCTTTAAACCTTATTAGAGTTGATAAGGGTGATCACCTGTACATAGCTTGGCACCTGCCACTGGGGATAATTTAAATCCTCTGCTGTTAGCTACTCCCTCCAGAGTATCCTGGGTCATATGGATGGTTTCAGAAGAAGCATCTATGCTGTTATTCACATCCAGTGGTTCTTAAGGGTTGGTGTGTTTTGTCTGAAAAGTTTTCCCCTAAAATGCACCCCCCCCCGCCCATTTTTGTTTCACTTAATATCATAGATACCAGTTCAGTTTCTGATCTATTTGAACTTTTCCCTCTTGAAAAGCTCTAAGGGTTTATTATTCCCAGCATTACAAATAATTTTTTTTTCCTTCAGATCCAAATTCCTTCCATCACAGTTCTTTCCCAATAACTTCTTTTGTTCTGGAAAATTGTACACAAACTCCAGAAAGCCCCCAGTTTTAGATCCTAATCCGAAAGGTCACATCATCAAAGCAAACATCAAAATCCTTGCACCAGAGGATATGGAAAATTGTATGGACCTTTGGCCTCTAGGCAAAGGTAGGGAGAGCTGGAATGTGGGCAGAAAAGAAAGGCTGTCAGCTTCCCTTTTGCCTTCAGTTAATGCGTAAATCTCTGTAGTAACTTTAAGGCAGGCTAGGGAGACCGGTGGTTCCAGATGGCCTGGGACGGAAGAGCTTCCTGTCATATGGGACCTGCAGGGCTAAAACTAGGGAAGTCCTGGGCAAATTGAGACAAGTTGATCCCCTTACCTACCCTTTGTTGCTTATGTTTCTCTCTCTCCTCTCCTCTTTTAGTCCTCTTTCCTTTGAAACCATGTATTGAGCTTCATTTCTTCCTGATTCTAAATATGTGCAAATCTTCAAAGGTCTTGGACAAGCACATTCTTCAGAGAAAGCCGTGCTTGCCGTAAATGTTTCCACGTGAGAGAACAGGAAAGCATGTTGGTGTCCCTTGTACCAGCTCTAATCCATGGGTCATGACTGTCTGGGATAAAAGGGTTACTATTTTCTTGCAGATCTTTCCAGAGAGTACTATGGCTACTTTTCTGCACCATGCTCTTTTTAACTTAGCAATATATCTTGAAGCTCTTCTGTATGTGTCTTTATAGATAATGATCTACATCTTAGTCTTACTACCTGGCACATAATATTTCCTTTTGTGTGTGCAATAATCCATTTAACTCTACTGATAGACCTGTAGATCATTTCCAGTTTTTTACTACTACAAATAACCTTAAGAACTTCCTTCTACCTGAACATTTCTGTGTCCTTTTGTGAGTATGTTCATTGAATACATGTTTGGCTGTGAAATTGCATCTCAGATAGTTGTAGATATTGCCAGACTGTCTTCCAAAAAGACTAACTCACTTCCAAAAAGTTAGCATCACATTCCCATGCCCACTGACTCTGGGATTCACAAATACAGTCTTTTGCCAGTCTCATTGTAAATGAGGTTCACCACATTTTCCTATATTTATTGGTCACTCTTTTCCTCACTTTTTTAAAATGAATGCCAAGATTCATTAAATCAGTTATCCTTTTAGGGGTTTTGTTTTTGTTTTTTTAATCAACGTGTTAATGTTTTGTTAAGAAAATGGGCCTTGTTTGCAATCATTTTCATTATTCTAACTCACCTTCACTTAGGGCATGCTTCACCATTTTTAAGCTTTTAAAATGTCTTTGTAGTCAGAGTCATCTTTTTCATGTGATTGCTGGATACTTCCATATCTTTTATTCATTTCCTGGCATTTGGTGTGGCATCTATTACATGGCAGAACTTCAGTAAATGTTTTTTTGAATGAATGGATAAAGAATCTGTGACTAAATTAATGATGTTATTTGCTGCTTCTTATTTCTCCTTTGGCACATAGAGACTTGGGCAGTGAATGCTAAAACCTCTATTTCAGCAGGATGTAAGTATGGGTCATCTTAGGGCAGGGATCTTGCTTGACACGTCACCCCTTCCACATGTGTCAGTGTTTGTCACACAGAAGGTATTATATGTGTTGAAAGAATGAATGAACTGTCAGAATAATGAGATAAATAAAACACGGATGAACTTTTATTCTCCTATACCAATGACAGGCATTTCTGGAAAATGAGTCTAGACTTGCAAGGGTTAGGCTTCCTGGGCCAGAATTTCAACTTATTTTAATGTTGCCAGAGTTTCACACTCATTTCCTTGGTTCCAAGTAAATTAAACAGGAGTGGCAAGAAAAAGAAAAAAGGATTCAAGCCATCAACCTGGGACCAGGGACCACGCTTAACTGAATTTATAATGCCCATAACATCTCTGCTGTGTTTGAAAGGTTAAACATTTCCTGGAGAAAACAACTATTTCTACCACTTGCCAAAGTACTCATAAAATGGCCTGATTGCTAAGAACAGAAAACAAACCAAACCAAAATAAAATGAACCAAATAGCAACAGAAATAAATGTGCCTTAGTGTAGTTAGATGATTACCAGATCTGTTCTTAGACCACCATCCTTCAAAGTATAGTCATGTGCTTCAGGATGAGTGCATCCTGATCAGGTGATGTTTAATGCAGTCCCTTCCGTGTGTCAGTTTCGTGGGTCATTTGGGGTCTTAGGCAAATCCTCTTGTTCGTGCACTGAATTGCACATACATTATGTAACTCATTGCAACCCAATAGCTGAACCAGTGGTTTTGTAGCTATTAAAGTATGCCACAAACCAAACCACCTGTGAGGCGCCAACTCAGCAAATGTGCCTATGTGAAAAACAGTCATAAAAAATACAGAAAAGGAGGATGAAAGAAGACCGAGTAACAAGTGAGAGCCCCTATATTTGATGCCATGAGGCATGCAGGGAGAAGTGTTCCATGGAAGTTGAAGGAAGATGGCAGCATAGGTGCTGGCATTGAAGACCATTATCACTATGTGAGAGGGTCATGCCGTGTGGCATGAATCAGAGTGACTACTGCGGGTCCCCTGTTGGGAAGACTGCAATTATGGATAATTATGTGCAAGCACTAGGGGAAATGCCAGACGTTAGAATCTATGTTTAATGTGAAAATTGCACTTCGTTTTTTTGTGGAACCTCAATATATAGCTTACTCTATAAAATGTGGGCATATTTCTAAAGGAAAAGAAAAATGCCAGGGTTGCATTTTAACATCCTGTTATGTTTTAGTTAAATACAAAGGACCAGGACTTTTCAAAGAGAAAAGTCTCTCAACATCTCTCTCCCCTCTCTGTCTCTCTCCCTGTCTTTCGCTGTCTCTCTGCCTGTATCTCTCTCTCCTGATAGATAGCATTAAGTGATTCCAAGCATGTCATCTTAGGTTATAATTGAAATTAGACTCTATGGAAGGAAGGGAATGATGAGTTGTCCTGAAAATCCCCTTGTTCTACTGATTTGATCAGTTGTGCGTGCATGCTAGTTGCTTCAGTTGTGTCCGACTCTTTGCGACCCTGTGGGCTGTAGCCTGCCAGGTCTCTGTCCATGGAATTCTCCAGGCAAGAACACTGGAGTGGGTTGCCATGCCCTCCTCCAGGGGATCTTCCTGACCCGGGGATGGAACCCACTTCTCTTATGTCTCCTGCATGGGCAGATGGGTTCTTTACCACTAGCGCCACCTGGGAAGCCCGATTTGATCAGCTATTCTTTGATAATAAGGTGGTAATGTGACCTTTAAGAGCTTCCACTGTTTCGGGAATCCAGGGAATTCTAGACAAGAAGAATTGGTGTATTGGTGAATTAGAGTGTTATGCATTTTCTCTCTCTGATTCTTGTACTGTGGTTGCCTTGTTTTTTCCTAAACGTCACAGTCTTACCCCTGATTCTCTTAGAGATTATAGCTTCTGTGCTAATGTTTTGTGGGAGAGGGGGAATCATGTAGCTCAAGGAAGCAAGAACAGAGTGGAGTTGGCGGGAATAGCAGGAGGGGAGAAGAGAAGTAAATACAAGGTAAGGCGTTACCAAACCTGCCACATCTTTACAAGAGACACCACAGCTAGTTGCTGAGTTACAAAAGATATTGCTTATGAGGTTATATTGAACCACTGTGTTTTGGAATGTTCCATTTGGGGGAGAAGGGGTGAGCAGATTTCTCTGCCCACAGATCTTTTCTCTCTCGCTGGTCAGTTTACTCTATAGAACCTTGCCTCTCCTGACCCCCCAGGGAAGCCACAGGCCCCACATATCTTACGTGGAGCCCAATGGTTCCTGTCAGATCAGAGACTGTTGCTCAGGCCCAGCCTCCAGGAAAAGGATGGGGAAGCCGAAAAGATGAGGCACTTGCAGTGATAGCCAAGGCCTTACTGGAACTGCTCCAGCAAGGAAGCTGGCAAAGTAGTGCGTACCCAGCAGGTTGGCTGGGGAGAGTTGACTTGAGAAGGCCATACTGGGGGCCCAGTGTACTTACCTACAGTTTACTGGCAGAATTAGAATGGATCAGACCAGAGGTTTATTAAATTAAGCTTCTGTACTATCCTGATAGGGGCTTCGCCAGGTGGCTCATTGGTAAAGAATCGCCTGCCAATACAGGAGATGCAGTTTTGATCTCTGGGTGGGGAAGATCCCCTGGAGAAAGAAATGGCTACCCACTCCAGTATTCTTACCTGGAAAATCCCATGGACAGAGGAGCCTGGCGGGCTGCAGTCCATGGGGTCGCAAAGAGGTGGACACAACTGAGTGACTCACAGCAGCTGTCCTGGTACAGCGCTCTGTGGTTTAGTGCCGAATCTCTTGTTATCTGAGTCCCTCATTTGTGTCAGCAGTTTTGCTGAGTCCTTCAAATAAATTATCTTCCTGAACCTCCACAACTCTATGGATTCATTCATTTACAGATGAGAAAACTGAGACGGAAAGAGGTTAAGTCACTAGTCTGTGTTCACATAGCTAGGAAGCAGCAGAGCTCGAATTTGAACCTAGGGCTTTCGAATTCTAAAGCTGTTGATTTCCTAGGCCATACAATCAGTATCCATTTTACTGTTTCTACTCAAGAAGTATGACTCCTAGCTATGAGTCGCAGTGAGGAGAGGCATTCTCTTCTGCTTCATGCTAACACAGTCTTCACCATTTTCTTTGTTATTTCATGGATATGGCAAAATTATCATATATTGTGTGTTTGTGTGTATGTGAGAGAGAGAGAAAGAAGTAAAGTTTTCAGGTGAATTTTCCAATTCTCCAAATAATACAAGAATGAAAAAACAGTGATGAGCTAAATGTTTGATGCCAGTTTATTCTTGGACATACACTGATCACAGTGCTAAATTCAGTCAAAGGAATATAGAAATGCCTGTTACAATAGGAAGATCTCCTTTCACTAGAACAGTCTTGACTTGCCACCATTGTCAAATCAGGCTGAACATATGTAACGACATGATTATGTCTCCAGCTCATAGGGTTTGACTCACAAGGGAAATTTCTAATATATCATCTTGAAATCAAGTATTAACTCCAAAGCAGAGCAAAAACAACAGTGCCACTTCCACAATCCAGTAGAAATGTTAATCATATCACCATGCCATAAATGCCATGAGGTCCCATGCTGTGTATGTAACAGAAATAGGGAAAGGAACTTTCCTTAAAGAGAGGATGAGGCTAGTGTTATCTGCATTTGTTCATTATTGTATTCTTCCCTCCTCTATTAACTGTTTTAAAAAGCTATAGCTGAAATATGCTGAAATAAACATTTGGAAATATTATTCCATTGAATAAGGTCATCTGAATATCTTTGAATTTCAGTTAGTTTTTATTGAATTTTATTGAAATTTTAGTTTTGAATGTCAATTACAACTTACATGTGCATTGAATCATATAAATGTCATTTAGGTCAGTGCTTTCCAAATGGCACATTTGGAATTAGATTTCTAGTGAAGGTTAGATAAGTATATTTCTCATAAATATGAGAGTAAATAAGGAATGTAGCTTGTGTTCAGTCTCCCCCATGTTTGCTCCAAGGGCTGAGGGAAGTCACTATCTTGGCTCAATTTTTGATCCCTAACCCGTAACACACCATTAGGAAGTCTAATGTATGGAGAGAATGCTTAGTTTACCTTACCTTTAAAGGTTATACCTTTAATTATTCCAGTGGATTGTGGGTGAGTGTATCAGATCCATCTTTATAAGGTATATCATTGGAATTTTAAAATCTTAACTTACTTCTCTTAAAGTGAAATAAACTATGTAATAGATTCAGAGGGCATAAAGTGGGGACAATTGTTATACAGATTTGCACATTGAAAAAAATAAAGTTATGAAATGGTATGGTTGTGCAGAGCAACAGAAAAGGCAAATATAAGGATAGGGAAATAACAGAAGGAAGAATGGTCAGTTGTAGCCACGCATGATCAGAAATAACGACCTGCATCACAAAAATCCTCGTCTCTGTTTCGATGGGAAAATTCTGCTGAGTCACGGGTTCCCAGACTTTGGGATTTCAAATTTTTAAAAATAAATAAATAAATAAGAATCCAGCAAAGGAGCAAAGGATTACCAATGCATCAACTCTTTTTTGGCCAAATAAAGCTGTTTTTAACAGAGCAACTGCTATATGCCAGAACCATGCTTTTATATGAGGATATTTATATCCTATATCTTACATACATGTTATACCAAAAAATAGGAAAGGAACAAAAACAGCAGTCATTCCTAAAAGGGGACTTTTGAAACCTTTCATTAATGTGTGTGTGCGTGTTTTATGTGTGTGTAACTATGTTACACTGACGTTGTATGCGTGCATGCTAAGTCATTTCAGTCGAGTTCAACTCTTTGTGACCCTTTGGACTGTAGCCCACCAGGCTCCTCTGTCCATGGGATTCTTCAGGCAAGAATACTGGGGTGGGTTGCCATGCCCTCCTCCAGGGGATCTTCCCAGCCCAGGGATCGAACTCCCGTCTCTTTTATGTCTTTCTCCTGCATTGGCAGGTGGATTCTTTACTTCTAGCGCCACCTGGGAAGCCCTACACTGACCTTAATATTTTTTTAATCATTTCACCAATGCCCATAATGTTTAGAAATGACTATGATAAAATCATTCATAAGAGTATGAAATTATTCCATATCCCCTCAAAGATAACTTCTAGTGAGAAATATAGCAACTGTTGAACATGACATAAAAACCCAACTTTATATGACAAATTTTTATTGACCAGCTACTTGCATATCAGGTGCTATAATAATAGGATTTGAGGATATGTAGGTGAATAGCTTGGGCTTCCCAGGTGGCTCAGTGGGTAAAGAATCTGCAGTGCAGGAAATGCAGGAGACGTGGGTTCAGTCGCTGAGTCAGGAAAATCCCCTGGAGAAGGGCATGGCAACCCACACCAGTATTCTTGCCTGGAGAATTCCATGGACAGAGGAGCCTGGCGGGCTACAGTCCATGGGGTCACAAAGAGTAGGACACGACTGAAGTGATGGGGCACACATGCATACAGGTGAACTATGTAATCATCATTTCTACCTTACAGTCTAGTAGGGCAAAGAAAAAAATTTTAAAGTAAATACATATATGATTGAAATACTTTGAAGTAAAAATACAAGTTGCTGTGAGAGCATATAGTCAAATTAGTCTTAGCTGTCTCTGAAAGGACTGCCTTTGTACTTGTATATATTTAGGTTATCTTTTGTGTATTTTAACAAGCTTCCCTGGTAGCTCAGATGGTAAAGAAACTGCTTGCAATGCAGGAGACCTGAGTTCACTCCCTGGATTGGCAAGATCCCCTGGAGAGGGGAATGGCACCCCACTCCAGTATTCTTGCCTAGAGAATTCGGTGGACAGAGGATCCTGGTAGGCTACAGTCCATGGGGTCACGAAGAGTTGATACCACTGAGCGACTAACACTTTGTGCGTTATAAAAAGACACCATCTGTAGGCAGGTAGATTACAAAAAAAGCTATCCTCTTGGATCGATAAATTAGAAAGTGAAGCCCTTTCCTCAGGTTTACACAGGCCTGCCTGCTGGGAGCATGGCTAGGTGGATGGAGCCTTTCTAGAGAAGGGTTGTAGAGGATGGAAGAACATGATCAAATTTACACTGTAACTTATTAGTCTGGAATAGTTAGAGGCGACTAAACCTTTTCCATTTGCTTGAATGAAGTGGAAGCCATATCAAACATTCATAGTTGGCTAAGATATTGATTGGGTGCAAAACTTTTATTAGGTTGGTAGGTAAGACCTAAGGTTTCATTTCATTTAGAAAGGAGAGTGCTTTGACTCTAGTGCCCCAGGCAGAGTTGATTGGTTCAGGGCTAAATCATAAAGATGGACACTCTTTTTTGAGTCACACACAGCTCTTTTGACATCTAAGTTGACTTGATTCACATCCAACCTAGAATTTACTCAGATCACTCCAGTTTTGCTTATAAAATTTAGCTGAGCCACCTTAAACAGGCATGGCTGTAATTTGTTTCTGAGTTAAACACTATTATTTTTTTTATATTAGCTTATTGATTTCTCCAAGGAGAAAGCATCTCAAGTCTGATACATTTTCTTGTTAATTAAATGAACCAAGTTTTGCAGTCGTGTGGTATACAGTGAAAATAGGCCTTACGGGAAGTGGCCCCTTAGGTTGCAGATGGACAGCTAGGCTTTCCAAAGCCCTTGTGTTTTTAATGTGGGTTTGCCTTTAAGTTGAAGGAATTACTTAGGCTTCTTATCTCAGTGTACACAAAGCTACTTATCGTCTAGATGAGTATTGGCAGTTTGTCTCAGAAAAAGGAGAACCAGGAACTGGCTCAGCCATAAGTACTTACCTTTAAAGTCGCTCTCACAGACCAGTTTCAAAATAATCCTTGAAGAATCTTTAAGAGCACAATTGGTAGCTACTTGACATTCAGTTGCAATTAAATGCTCAGTGCAGAATGCATTTTATAGAAATTTATCATGCTGGCCTATGCTGATATGTTTGGTTCGGATCATTAGTTTCTCACTAGAAAAATCCTTTAAAGGAATATACCCTTCCCGTTTTAGTGGTATTCCACAGCTCTGACTCTGGTCACAGGCGGAAAATACTCTCTGTCCTTTGTGCTACTTTATTTGTTCTTACCAATTTTATGATTATCCCCATTTGTTCTTTTGAGCATCATTGGTATCATTATCCTTTAATAAAGTTTCTCTTATGTGCCAGGCATTGTGATAGGAGCATAGTAAGCATCCTCTCTAACCCTTTCAATAACCCTGCAAGGTAGGAATTATTCTTCCTGTTTTACGGATAAGGAAACCAAGACTCAAACAGATTAAGACACACCCTAAATTTTTAGAGTAGCAAGTGGTTAGGCCAGATTTCCAATTCAGGTCTGACTTGGAAGCCATCTCTTTCAACTCCATTCCATCTCTTCTCCTTCATTCTGAACCAGAATGTGATACATATCTGTCAAAAAAGAACGTGCTAAAATGTAACTTTAAAAAGTAGTCAAAGTTTCTGCAGAGAAGGCAAAACTAATAGGGAGAGTGCTGGGGGGAAGGAGTGGCATGAAGATCTTAGGTAGAGGTGAGGAAGCATTAAGCCAATGGCTTGAATCAGGGGGCAAATAAAGTACATTAAGATTATAATGCTACGATCAGGTGGCTGGAAGCACCAGAATGATGGCTGGATACAGGGTGTTCATGTGTTTGGAACCCAGAGAAATCTTTGCTCTTTCTTCCCAACTCTGTCATTACTTTAAAACAAACAAACTTGAATTTCATGTATATATTGTTTTGTAAAATAAACTCAGAATTACTCTTCACACTTATATGAAAAATGGGAAGGTCCTAGGCAAATGGATTTGGGCTTTAAATAACCAGTAGCAATGTGTCGTGGTAGAAAGAACAAACCATTTTGTGTGGGATACTTTGAGTTTTTCATTCCTGACACTTCATAGTTATGTGACTTTGAATAAATCATGAACCACAAAATCCAGGCCTCGGTTTCCTCACATGGAGCTGGAAGGGTTAAACGAGGTATAAGCAGATGCCCCTTTAATTTTGTGATCTAAATAGTTCTAATTGGAATTAATGATTGTGCATTTCATATGTTGCTAAGTGGCTTCTTCCAGTACAATGACTCCTGCCAAGTTTATTATGGGGGGCTCAATAATCTTCAGGAGGAACCATTGTTGTTTGGATGCCAAGGCCATTTTAATGTGTCCCTATCAAAGATTGGGAAGATAAAACTCACCTAGATGTGCAATTCTGTCATCATGTTAAATAACCTTGAGTCTTTAAACATATAGGTTTGAACTGGAGACATTTCTGTAGTGTTTGGGGGTACATTTGGGTCATGATAAACTCCACTGCCAGTGAACCTTTCATCATCATCATGACAGCTTCCCCAAAACTGCTGGGTAGGTAATGGATGTTAGCCACTAGGCTAGCTTATAACTGGAACCTTTGTGATCAGGCCTCTTAAAAACTCAAGAGTGTTTAGAGGAAAATGTTAAATTCTCAAGATGCTCTGCTCATATTCAGCTATTATTATTGCTATTACTATTGTTATTCAGCTGTGAGTCCTTCCCCTCTATGTGCTCAGCCTCCTATTTTTCTCTTATAATAGGAAGAGCAGAGGGGTGTTTGCTGCACTCTGGAGAAGTGAAAACGGGTTTGATTTTTGGACCTGGGTTTGAGTTCTGACCCTGAGAGTAAGCTAGGAGTACTTAACTGAGTGGGTCTTGTTCACAGCATGGTATAGGGGGAAATCACCTTATCAAAGGCTTTAGCGAAACCTTAAGACTAATCAGAAGTAGGTCAACCACACACACACACACACAGAGGCAGATCTCTGAAAGCTGGGACACAGAGAAGGCTCTGTGATCCATCTAGTCCTCTCTTCTCCTTTTGGGATCTTTGCAGGGGAAAACACTAAGGAACAGTCTTAACTGGCAAGTTGCCATCCGGAAGAAAGATGTCTGGCTGAGCTCTTGCTAGAAAAGAGGAGTGAGTCCCTTTCACTTGAGAAATCCGTTCCACGTTTTACTGAGAGCCCAGACTCGGTGAATAAGAGGAGCCTCTGAGGGCTGGTTTCTGATGTCGCACTCGGCACGATAAGAATGCCATTGACGTCAGCAGAGTCATCATCGGGGAGAATGGCACCCCAGCTCTTGAAACCACACCAAGCAATTGCAGTGCTTTTGAAAATTAAAAGCCGGTGCTAGGGGGGAGGAGGGAAGGAAGGGGAAAAAGCAAAGACGGGGGAGCGCTGGCTCCGGCTGAACTCTCTTCTTTCTTTTATGCATTTCCTGTATAAAGACAGGCACGCGGGCGCTCCTAGGCGCTGCGCAAGGACAGTAGCCTCCCCTCGACCTCCCAGGCACTTTAACCTGAATTGGTGGGGGGCGGAGGGCAGGGGGAGGATGGGTCAGAGAGGGAGACGGGCGAAAGAAAGAATTTATAATTTGGTTAACATTTCTGAATTCAGAGAAAACAAACCATGCCACCCAGGTGCTGGACAGAGGCCCTAAGCCGCAGGAGAAAATATAAGGCTGGAGAATGAAATTGTTGAACTAAAGCTGATATGCTTGAAATGCCTCTTGTGAATAGATGACAAAGGTGGAATTAAACACTTCAAAAGAGCTATTACAAAGCTGCCTCCTTTCCCCGCCCCCAACCCAGCATCTCTGCGGGCTCTTGAGTGTTTGTGTGTCTGCCTGAGAAAATGACAAAGTTGTGGGTTTGCAGAGGGAACACTGCGGGCAGGTTGTGATTTCAGCTTTCAGAGGCCGCTCCAAGAACATCACCTCCAGCTGTAATTCAAAGGGTTCCTCGGCTGGAAAATGTCTTGGAGGTTAGGAAGTCTTTGAAAACAATTCTTTGGTGTAAATTGTCCCCACTTTCAAATTCCACCATTAATCTAACCCTTTCATTGTCTTCCCCACTCCCTACTGTTCTGCCAGCTTCACACTCCAGTCGCCCCTCCACCCCACCCCCCACAGCAACATTAAAACCCTGCAGGACAGACTGGATGGCATCCGTGTACAGCAGCGTGCTTTAATTTTACAGCATTGATTGGCGGCTTCCCAAGGCCATAAAATCTTTCGCTGATCTGATTTTAATATCCATATCCTTCAGCTATACCAGAAAGAATGGTTTTTGTGCTGGAGAAATCTTAGAAGGGAAACAAAAGAACATATGCGCATAAAGCAGAATCTGGCAGAAAATGTGGATTTCATAAATCACATTATTTGAAGCTCCTATTTGAAATGGACTGGTTAGAAAGGAGCGTGAGGGAGAAGCACAAAAAGGGTTCTTTCCAAAGACCCGTTGCTTTTAGAAAAGGCAGACGCAGTCAGCTGCACTCCTTTCAAATGCACAAATGGTACTTGGGTGGAACCCCTTCACCCTCCCATTTGTTCTTTAAAAAATATATATATAAATAAATAAAATAGTAAAGCTTACATTAAGATAGGCTTCTTCCTTTATTTAATGTGATCAAGTAAATACAGGGAGGAGTTTAGCAAAACACATTGGCTAAGTACAGTTAGTGTATTAATTCAATGATGCCTGATTATCCATGTGGTACTGTTGTTGGTTACCCCCTCTGAAAGGTCCCAGATAAATCAAGGCAACCTGGCTCATCCTGGCTATTTTCGTTTTGTTTTGTAATAAACAAAGGCTTATAAATGGAGTCTGTCTTTTCTTCCTCCCTCTCTACTTTTTTCATTTTTCCTCATTTCCTTCCTTTCTTCCTTTCATTTAAAAAATACTACTCTTTTTAACAGCAAAAAAAAAAAAAAAAAGAAAGTTTTCAGAACCTGCAGTCCCAGCTCTTAGAGGCTCCTGGGTTTGCCTGAATGGGATGGGAGCCCTCTCTCCAGTTGCAGGTGCGCGACTATGGGAAGGTGCCCTGGGTGGTGGGGTGAGGGTGGGGTGGAGACGATGAGGCAGGAACCAGAGCCTTCCCACACGGCTTTGTCCACAAAATCGTTGATGTTAATCCTGTTAACACAACACAGACCAACGGTTTTCATTCTCTACACCTTTCTGCTCTGTTGCCTTGATTACAAGTGTTCTGGCCCATCTCCCCAAGTTGTTCCTGTTCCCATCACTGTGTCTGTCATCCCCCATCCTGTCCCACCCCTCCCCTTCTGTGGTTATCCGTTATTCTCAGTCCAGATCATTTCCTCCAGCAAAAAAAAAAAAGAAAAGCAAAAGCCTCTCTCCATTCTTCCTACCTACTGATTCCTTTTGTCTCTTGCTATTCCTTACTCAGAGCAGGAACACTCCCAGACCACAGGGATCCATCATCCCCTGGGGTGCCCTTTGCACCAGGCACCCTAGCAGGAATCTCAGAAGTGCCCCCCCAACCCCCTCTCACCCCCAGTCTGGGTGTATTTTAGAGATGTCAGGCTCAAATTCACTGAGCTCTAATTTGCAGCAGGAAGTCCTAGTGAGCCTGATGAGGGATGGGAATTAGCAAATAGGGTTGGCAGTCAATTGACAGAGGAAGCTTAAGGAAGGGGCTCATTTAGGAAAGGAAAAAGAATTTAATCCTTTTCAGGTGTGTTAATTTCCTTTATGGGCAGAATTACTATGGACTTGGGGGCATTTTTTAGTCTTTCTTTTTCCCTAAGGTCTGGCCTCATTTCATAGGAAGGAGGAAGGATAAATGCAGTGAATTTGATTATGGACACCAGCCTAACCCTCACTTAATGAGCCATGGAAACAAAATAGCTCAATCTCCCCTAGCTGCTGTAATCCAAAACTAGAAGCATTGAGAGCAGTGTGGCTTTGGTTACACATATTTGTAGTACAGTCCTTTCCTCAGTGTTTGAAATGTTCATCAAGAGATCTGAGGTGTCTTAGTTCTTTGAGTAGCAGCTATAAATTTTTCAGAATTTGTTTAGGGAAAAAAAAAACCAGAATGAAGAGATCTAAAAAAAATCTACAACTTAGAATTAACAACTATTAATATTTGTCATAGCTGCCCCTGATTTTTTAGATAAGAAAAACAAAACAATAGAGATAAATTTGAGTATACTATTTCCCTGCCACGAGCAGCAGCCCCATTTACCTTCTTCAGAACAACCTCTGCCATAAATTTAGGAAATAGTCCCAAAGTTTCATCTTTTTACTATAAATATTTTATTCATAAATAACATACTGTAATGTTAAAAACTCATCAGTATCTTTTAGCTTAAAAATTGTTATCCAACATTGTGTTCCTTGGATTTTTTTTCTTCTCTTTCCTTTCCCACTATATAATTTCCACTAATTGACTGGTTGCAGTAGATCAGTGGTAAAGTAAGTGATATGAGAAGTTTACTAGAATAACCACTTTTAGAAGGGATCCCAGATGGGGAGGCAAGTTAAGCTGAAGTTGCTTCAGTCGTGTCTGCCTCTTTGCAACCCTACAAACTGTAGCACGCGAGGCTCCTCTGTCGTCAGGCGAGTGTATGCTCTTCGGTTCTTTGTCTCGTCACAACTAAGATTTGGAGTGACGTGTCCATAGGATTCTCCGGGCAAGAATACTGGATTGAGTTGCCGTGCCCTCCTCCAGGGGATCTTCCTGACTCAGGATGGAACCTGTGTCTCTTAAGTCTCTTGCATTGGCAGGCGGATTCTTTACCACTAGCACCACCAGGCTACAGAATGATCAGAGCAAAATTCAGGGAGGTAGGAGGGAAAGAAGCTTCTGGTCAGGCCAAACTGTGATATATGAGGCGAGGAAGGAGGAGAGCATGGCTGAGTCAAGACGAAAGCAAACTTGCTGGGAACCAGTTAAGGATGAGCTGGTTTTGCAGCACGCTTTTCTCTGTGACCTCAAGCAAACCACAGCCCATGACAGCCTCTCTCTGCTTCTTGGTGGTCCTCAAGTATAAAATATAACTCCCAAATCCCAGAGCCAGAATGCTAGTACTAGAACTCTTCCCTGAGTTAATAACTGAGAGATTGAAGAACTTTAAAGGCAGTATTGTTGCAGGAAGGGGGACCCCTTCCAGGGCCCGAAACTGGGCTCTTGTCTAACACTCGGAAATGAATTGTCCGAGGAGACACATGTGCTGATAAAGCAAGAGATTTTATTGGGAAAGGGCACCCGGGTGGAGAGCAGGAGGGTAAGGGAACCCAGAACTGCTCTGCCTCGTGGCTCTCAGTCTTGGATTTTATGGTGATGGGATTAGTTTCCGGGTGGTCTTTGGCCAATCATTCTAATTCAGAGTCTTTCTTGGTGCCGCACGCATCGCTCAGCCAAGATGGATGCTAGCGAGAGGCATTCTGGGAAGTGGACAGACACGCGGTGTCTCCTTTTGACCTTTCCCGAACTCTTCCGGTTGGTGGTGGCTTATTAGTTCCATATTCCTTATCAGGATCTTCTGTCACAAAACAATTCATGCAAAGAGTTACTACGGTGCCTGGCCAGGGTGGGTGGTTTCAATCAGTGTGCTTCCCCTAACAGTATGATTCGTATATGCCCATCAGAGTAAAATCAGAAGTTGGGTTCAGAGTAGGAAAAGTTACTCTTCTTGAGTATGTTTTCCAGAACTTATACCTTTTCAGCAGCTTCTGTGGTAATACGAGGACTGACTTAACAGTTGGTCAGATATTTAACATGGCGTAAAGGCAAGGCCTGTCCGTTAAACAGTGCTGCCTTCTTCAGCGTGCAACTGATGCTCAGACAATTTAACCGTCCTGTTGAGGGTCGCATAGCTGATAAGCTGTAGAACTAACATTTGATCCCATGTCTGTCCACTTTTCATAAATTTTTTTTTTAAAGATTTTTTAAAAATGTGAACCATTTAAAAAGTCTTTATTGAATTTGTTACAGTATTGTATCTGTTTTAGTTTTCTGGCTGCAAGGCAAGTGATAGCTTCCCTCCTTGACTAGGGATTGAACCCACACCCCTTGCATTGGAAAGCAAAGTTTTAACCACTGGAACGCCAGGAAAGTCCCCACAAACCTGTTTTGAACTGCTGTGCTACAGCATGCTGCCCCAGAACAGGCTCCTTTCAAAATGCAGTTACCTCTACATACATCCTCATGATGTAAGCTGCCCCACCCTGAAGGTTTCATATTTAAAAGGACATACATATTTCCTATCTACATGTTTTTGGGGGTAGGGTGTCCAGAATAAGACCCTTAGAAAGGAGGGTTTAAGCATGCTGGTATTAACAATTTCAATGTTGAAAGCAGAAAACTTGGTAGCTAATATTTTCAATGAACTGGAGAAGTCGACAGGTTTTGGAATCAAATGTTTTGATGGCAAGACAACAGTGTAGGAACAAAGGACTGGAAGTGTTTAGCAAAATTAGGAAGGAAAAGAATTTGTAAACCACAGATTATGGAAGGGAAACAAAGATTACCTGGAAAGAGTTCTGTGTTTGTTTTTTTTTTAATCAAATGAATTACTGGAGTTGGTGGAAAAAATAAATATCAAAGAAGGAGTTGCTGATAGAAAATTTAAAATGTGGTGGAGATATTTTTCAAGTCAGCTGCACTATTGCTTATGACTGAAGGTAGAAGACTGTGATGAAATCCTGAGGCACAGGGAATAAATCAACACACAGACCTGCAAATTCTTCGTGTTGATTGATCTTTAGAAATTAAATATGTCATTATACTATCAGTACAGCATGTCTTAGCTGCTGGACCAAACAAAACATCTACAAGCTTTGGGAAATGAGAATCTGAAAAATTGACCAAGACCGAAAACAAAACAAAGAAACAAAATGAAGAATGCCAATTTAAACACCCTAATATAGAAGGCTAGTTCTGATTTTAAAACACTCTGAATCAGTATTTTCCCTCAATTCTGTTATTAAAAGTTAGTGATTATTGACTTAGAAGAGTTTTTTCAAAATGCGTTTTTAAGTGGAAGGCTTTCCACACGTTGAAATATAAAGTGGTCTTGGAGGGAAAAATTGCTTAATGGATCAGAGATTTTATTGGAATTGTGGAAATCTTTGTACCTAGATAGAGATTGCAGTTGCGTAACATTGTAAGAGTGCTAAAAATGCCACTAATTGCTCACTTAAAATTTTTAAATTTTATGTTATGTGAATTTCACCTCACCAAATTGTGTTGAGAGAGAGGATTTAGCACTAGTGAGTGGTTATAGCACAGCTTTCTAAGTTTAAAAAAAAAGTGGCCTTGGCTACGATAAGCCTGTGATATTCTTGAGAGTTTACTCTGTGTCTTATTGACACTGGAATTTGCAGTACTCAAGGATGCCTGGCACAAAGATGGGATTCATAAGTGTTTGATTAAAGAATGACTGGATGATCCTGGGGTCAAGTCAAATCTGGTGAAGTCCACTTCATGAGGTGGTCACTTGACTATGTGTTGTGGGATATACCCAAGGAAAATCAAATGGATATATCCAAGGGCACAATCAAATGAAAGTTACCTTCAACTATTTTTTAAGTTGGTTGATTGAAGGATAATTAATATTTTTGGATTTTAGAGTGTTGTAGGTTTGATTTTGTTTTGAATTTTCCCCCATTAGCCTCTGTGGAACTATAGATTACAAGCAGGGCTCTCTTCTTTCTTGCTTCTCTGTCTTGCCCTTTATATCCATTTCTCTGAATATGACTGTTGGAAAGGTTGTGAATTAAAATGAATCACAAGATGTCTCCACCATATCCTTCTTGGAACATGGTTGAACAGCTGATGTTAAGACATACAGCAGAGTTCTATGACTGAAAAACAGTGTTACTGAAATGAAAGTCACTGTCTTCTAAGTTTTCTTTATTATAGTCTTCTGTTATTTTCTTTGTCACATTAGCACCATCGAAAAAATACAAGTTGGAGTTGGGATGGGAAAAAGTAATGACAATCCAGTGTTTTATAAACTAAAAAATTCAGGCTTCATGAAGTTAATCTATATCCTCTGCTCTGGTGTTAGAAACTTTCTGCATGAACTCTCAAGAATTATTTCAGTTCCCCGAATAATACACTTCTGTAGATAGAGTCACATGTTGATAGCCCCTGTACTCTGTATAGAGGGCATTACTTTACTCTCTTGATATTTAATAGTATTGATAGTTAGAGTTTTTCTAAAAAGCATTTTGTTTTCATTTTGCCTGCCCATTATTAGAGGGAGTCCTGGATCTGTAAACCAAAAATAAGATTTTAATAATTTACAGAAACTCACTCTTATGAATAGGGTCACATCAGCTATCTTCCTTAAAGAAGAAGACAGGCAGTAAGTTTGAAGAATTTTAGAATATTACTACCTTATTTGATTCTCAGTAAAACGTAAAAAAAAAAATTATTCCTTTCACCCCAATTTATACAGGTCTCTTATACTTGACTTCACTCTAGTATCTTGTCTTCTTTTCTTCCTTCAGCCTAAGTTTCATTTGTAAGGTATTAAGCATAAAACAGAATGACTGTGAAGACTTCCAAAGCTAAACAAGGTGTTGTTTGAACTGTGGTGCATTTACCGCTGATGCTGAAGAAGAGGAGAAAGAGGACAGATGCATGAGCACAAGAAAGGGCATCCAAACTAGAAGACCAAAGCATGATCCTGAAGAGACAGGAGGAGGTCAGGCACACTGGGTGGTGCAGAGAAAGCAGTGCTGGGACTACTCACTGAAATGTGAATAAACCCTTTCCTGTTTGAATTCCATGTTCCCATGGTTACTTTATATATTAAAAACAAAGCAAAACACAACAGTGTATGTAGCAAAGTCATGGAGGCCTATTCCTTAAAGTCAAAACTGCTATGGACAAGTGCCAAAGCAGACCTACCTTGTATGTATATTAATAGCTTTATCCATTTATTTGAATTGCTCTGTTCACTGTCAGAAAGTATTTACTGGAGCATCTGCTACATACCAGGCATCTCAGACCTGGGGTACACAGGTGGAAAAGATAGGATTTAACATTTACAAAGCTTGCTGTGTAGGGAAGAGCTGGACAGATCACTAGATAATGAAAATACAATGCGTTTAAACTGGAGAGTTTTTAAAGTCACAAAGGTCACTCAGTGGAGGAGGTCTTCAATGGCCTAGACCAGTCAAAGTAGGGAAAATGGCCTGTGGAAAGTTACAAACTTAAAAAATACCTGAGGTATTTGAGAAACAACTCCAAGGTTCTATAAGGCTAGAAATGAAAGGACAACATGGGGCCTTGGAAACTGAAGCTAGATAGCTTGAATATTCTGGTTTTCACCATACACTGTGCCAGGCACCATGAAAAATACAAAAATTCGATACAGGGATATATATCCACATTGGATATTAATTCCTTGGGAGGTTATAGGTTACTTAGTCCTGGAAGTATTTAAATTTATATTAGCTAGCTCTAATAGGGAATTGATACAATATTTTAATGGTAGTAAGAAGAGTTGGATTAGAGTCTGTTGCAGCAGTGTGCTGGTAAACCAGTTCTCCTTTCTTCCCTCCCCATCAAAACACAAACAGAACAGAATTTGATCGCATTGTTAGCCTGTTGCTAGGGTGTAAATACCACGGCTGATTTCAAGCCACCACTGATTTAACAGCCCTTTTGCAAAATTCTTAAATATTTAACAATTGAGAACAGTCAGCCTGAAGTATCTCTGCAATAGTAATTCTGTAATTCTTAAGGTCAAATAAATAATGGAACCAGTAAATCATATGTGTCTGTGCTCAGTCAGTCAGTTGTATTCAACCCTTTGCGACACCATGGACTATAGCCTGCCAGGCTCCTCTGTCCATGGGATTTCCCAGCAAGAATACTGGAGTGGGTTTGCCATGTCCTCCTCCAGGGGAGTCTTCCTAATCCAAGAATTGAACACACATCTCCTGTGGCTTCTGCATTGGCAGGCAGATTCTTTACCACTGAGCCACCTGGGAAGCCCCAATAAATCATATAGATAGGAAGAAAAAGAAGAGATCTTTGAGAGCTAGATTAGTCAGGATATGCTTCATGGGGAGAGTGAGGCTTGGCTTGGGTCTTATAGAGAGGAGCAGGCATCCCAAATGAGTGCACAGATGTTAAATCAAAGATGTATGTGACAAGGTGACAATCTCGCAGAAGTTCAGAAGTCCAGATGGATGAAGTTAGAAGTGATTTAGATTGTGAAAGCCTTGGCCATCAAGCTGTTTTGGACGTTAGCCTAGTTAGTAGACAGTCATTCATGGCTTTTGGACAAAGATGGGCATAGCAATATTTTGACAAAAGCAATATTTTAGAGAAATTTATTTGACAATAAAATGAAAAAGTGATAGCAGTGAGACCTCAGAATAAAATAATATGCTGATAACTCAGCTGCAATCTTAGAATCTTGTAACATCTTGTATGTTGAGAAATTGTAGCCTGGAGTGTTGGGTCAAGTTACTGTGAAGGAGTGAAATAATAGTGACTAAGTGTGGAGAAACTAAATTCAGATGGAACTGGCACACAAACCCACTGTGTACTGTGAAGTATTTTTATTGGTGCTTGTCTTGCCATTATTGCAGCTAATGATGATATTGAGTAGTTGCCAACTGTTGTTAATTACTTAAAACCAGTGCCTAAAGCAAGCTCTCATCTTGCAGAAAGTTGCCTTTCTTTGAACTTTAGACAAAAAATTTGTTTGAAACATGGAACCTCAGAACAGGAGGTCTACCCTCGTCGCACATCTGCAGCCCGTCTCTCTCCTGTTGTCTTTTCCACCCTTTCCTTTTCCACGCCTGCCCCCTCCGTCTCCGGGCCAATCCAGCTTTCCAGGCTTTCCAGTCTTTCTCCTACCTCTTGTCTGGATGCACAATCATCATTCAAACAGCTCTGGGTCAGTATCCCCTTTCACCAGAATTCCTGCAGCCTTGGAGGACGTGCAGAGCATCTTTCTTAGGACTCTCTTAAACTCTGAGGGTGTTTTTCGACACGCATTGCTTTGTAATTCAATAACAAGGCACTTGTGGCTTTTTTTATGGCAGTTTTTTAAAAGCACTCAGAGTAAGAAAGAAAGGAAAGGTAGTGAAGCACATGCACATAAATGCTCACTGAGCACGTTCACACATGTTCTTGTCAAATATTATTTTCAAAACCTGTCTGAGCAGGTCTGAGCTGTGTAAATTTGGTAAATCAGGGTTAGAGGGCAAAAATTCCATTTGTGTCCTTATAGTAGAATAGTATAATAGCATGTATACTATAAAGAAATCCAAAAGATGAGCTTTCTGAAATTCATTCCTTCTTTTTTTTTTAATTGGAGGATAATTACTGTACAATATTGTGTTGATTTCTGCCATACATCAACAGGAATCAGCCACGGGTATATAAATGCCTTCTCCCTCCTAAACCCCCCTCCCATCTTCCCATTCCTACTTGTTTAATCATAAAATGGGGAATAATATGCTTTGTATCGTTTAATTTCTTGACTATATTTGCTCAAGAAAGTACATTTTAATACAGTTTAGTACCATACATGCTGAAAACAAGTTGCTAATGAATTTGGCAAAAATTCCCATTTCATTTCCTGAACTTTCCTTCTTTTTTGGCTATAGGTTTATTAGTTTAGGATTCCAGCAAGCGTTAAGTTACCAATTCTCTGAGATAATAAATGTATTTTACAGTAATAATTATAAACCTGTCAGAATATCATAGAAGTTACATTGTTGGGTATCTAAACAGAACGAAAATCATTGCAAAGTTATTTTGAAACCATTCTTAATTATTTATGTGATCATAGATTATGGCTTGCAGAAGATGCTGATGAGATCATTCTACAAACTAGCTGTGAGGTTCTGTACAAGGGCAGTTCAGTTCAGTTGCTCAGTCATGTCTGACTCTTCACCACCCCATGGACCACAGCATGCCAGGCCTCTCTGTCCATCACCAACTCCTTGAGTTTACTCAAACTCATCTCCATTGAGTTGGTGATGCCATCCAACCATCTCATCCTCTGTTGTCCCCTTCTCTCCTGACTTCAATCTTTCCCAGCGTCAGGGTCTTTTCAAATGAGTCAGCTCTCCACATCAGGTGGCCAAAGTATTCGAGTTTCATCTTCAGCATCAGTCCTTCCAGTGAATATTCAGGACTAATTTCCTTTAGGATGGACTGATTGGATCTCCTTGCAGCCCAAGGGACTCTCAAGAGTCTTCTCCAACACCACAGTTCAAAAGCATCAGTTCTCCAGTGCTCAGCTTTCTTTATAGTCCAACTCTCACATCCATACATGACTACTGGAAAAACCATAGCCTTGACAAGACGGACCTTTGTTGGTAAAGTAATGTCTCTGCTTTTTATTTATTTATTTATTTTTGTCTCTGCTTTTTAATATGCTGTCTAGGTTGGTCATAACTTTTCTTCCAAGGAGCAAGCATCTTTTAATTTCATGGCTGCAGTCACCATCTGTAGTGATTTTGGAGCCCCAAAAGATAAAGTCAGCGACTGTTTCCACTGTTTTTCCATCTATTTGCCATGAAGTGATGGGATTGGATGCCATGATCTTAGTTTTCTGAATGCTGAGCAGAAAAGGCTGAGTTTATTTACCAACAAGGGCAGAACCTCCTGGTAAATAAACTTAGCCTTTTCTCTATGTATACACTGTGTTTTGGTAAACATGATTTATACATATACCTCAATTATTGACAGCAACATTCATTCTTACTATTAAGAATTCAGCTTCCCATCCCTCACAGCATCCCCTTTTTCCTGTAATAGATCATCACAAAGAAGGAAGAAACACAAGTCTTTGAGTACCCAAAATAGATATTTACAGCATCACACTGTAAAGATAATGCTCTTCACTTAGTAAGAGAAATGTATACCCACATTTTAGTGATGACTCATACACGTTTGGTTGTGTTGTTCCAAGCCTTCCATAATTGGATGGGCAAGTTAGAAAAGGGGGGAGGGGGGGAGGGTAGGAGATTCCAGGGAAAGGAAAGCCACAACTCATAGTAGCCAAGTGACAGCTGATGGCCTGAAAACAAAAGAAGAAACAGAAAATCTGTCAAAAGCATCCAAAAAAGCACAGCTGTCTCAGGCCTTTTGGAAAGGTGCGATAAACTCAACCTGTTTTTTTTTTTTTTTCCCCCTTAAAATTTTTTAGTTTGCATTAGGGTATATCCAATTAACAAGCAACATTGTGATAGTTCCAGGTAAACAGAAAAGGGACTCAGCTATACATGATGTATCCATTCTCCCCCAACTCTCCCTCCCATCCAGGCTGCCATGTGACACTAAGCAGAATTCCATGTGCTATACAGTAGGTCCTTGTAAGTTATCCATTTTAAATATAGCAGTGTGTACATGCCCATCGCAAACTCCCTAACTATCCCTTCCCACCATCTTTCCCCCTCGTAACCATAAACTCTTTCTCAAAGTCTGGGAGTCTGTTTCTGTTTCGTTAGTAAGTTTATTTGTATCATTTCCTTTTAGATTCCACAAATAAGGGATGCCATATGGTATCTCTGCTTCCTGTCTGACTTACTTCACTCAGTATGATGCTCTCTAGGTCCATCCATGTTGCTGCAAATGGCATTATTTCAAGCTCAACCTGTTTTGAGAAACCATAACAGCATCTCTATCAGGAGAGTTAAGTGTAACAATTGATGTTCAAATTGGTGACACTGAGTCATAAAAAAAAAAAAAGGCTGATATATTCTGCTCAATCAGTATTGATTTTCTATTTAATATTATAAAGAGATTTTCTAGTTTATGCACTTAAAAGTAAGGGAGAATACTCCAAACCTAACCCTATCCCCTTCAAAACTTCCCTTGGGTATTTCTCCATCCATCATATTCTCTCTTTGACATACTCTCTAGTGACTTCTTTCTCAGACTGGTTGAGTTCCTCCCTTCTTAAGGAAAAAAATTCCCTTCTCCTTTGATGCTGTGTCAAGCATATCTCTATGGATTTTCTCACACAGACTTCTGGAAAGAGAGCTTATACTCACTACTTTCATTTTCTTTCCCCCCTATTTATTCCTCAACCCACCAGTTACAGCCCCCTACCCCCACTCTATTTCAGCTATGGTTCCTCTGATCTAATTGCCAAATAAAATGATTTCAGCTCATTTCTTACTCGGTTTCTCTAAGACAGTTGTCTCTCTGTCCTCCTGGCTTGAGGTCTTGCATTCTTTCTGTTTCCCTCCTTGATTTTTGTTCCCATCGTTCTAGACTTCTCAGGATCCCAGTCTCAGTCCCCAGCTCTCCCCAGTCTTAATGTTCTCCAGGATTCACTTATGCTTTCTTGTTATTTTAATCACTATCTCTATGCTGATAATGCCTAAATTCATATCCAAGGCTATCTTAGCCTCTTCCAAGAAGTTTGAAAATTCCTCTGCTAATATTTATTGGAAATTCCCACCTGAGTAGCTCATGCATGCTTAGTCACACAATCGTGTCCAACTCTTTGTGACTCCATGGACTGTAGCCTGCCAGGCTCCTCCATCCATGGGATTCTCCAGGCAGGAATCCTAGGGTGGGTAGCAATTCCCTTCTCCAGGATCTTCCTGACCTAGAGCTTGAACCTGGGCCTCCTGCATTTCGAGTGGATTTTTTAACATCTGAGACACCAGCGAAGCCCTACAACTGAAAGTCCCTTATAGGTTTATAAAATTCTTTAAATCCAAAGTCAAATGTAAAATGCTTTTTTCCATGCATTTCTTCCCTTTTACGTATTTCAGTTGGTCGTACTACTCAGTCATCCAAGCACTTCATGTTCAGAAAATGAAACGAAAACGAGTAACAAAAGATATTAAACCTCTTCAAATATAGCCATACAGAGATAACCACTGCTACTTCTTGCTTTATAGTCTTCCAAATGTTTGTGTACTTCTGTATATTTATAATGAGATCACAATATTTGACTATTTACTGCTGTAACATCTTTTTTAATAAAAAAATCTTTTTTATTTATATATTTTAATTGAAGTATAGTTGATTTACAATGTTGTGCTAGTTTCAGGTGTATAGCAAAGTGAATATATATACATACACATATATGTTTTTTTCAGATTCTTTTCACATATGAAAGTGAAAGTGTTAGTCACTCAATTGTGTCTGACTCTTTGCAACCCTGTGGACGATAGCCCACCAGGCTCCTTTCTCCATGTAATTATCCAGGCAAGAATATTGGAGTATTCCCTTCTCCATGAGATGGTTCCAACCCAGGGATTGAACGCAGGTCTCCTGCATTGCAGGCAAATTCTTTACCGTCTGAGCCTACAGGGAAGCCCTTTGCACATATAGGTCATTACAAAGTATAGAGTATAGTCCCCTGTGCTATACATAGGTCCTTGTTGCATGTCTGTTTTTATACAGTAGTGTGTATATGTTACTCCCAAAATAAAAGTGAAAGCGAAGGTCACTCAGCCATGTCTGACCCTGCGACTCAGTCCATGGAATTCTCCAGGCCAGAATTCTGGAGTGGGTAGCCTATCCCTTCTCCAGAGGATCTTCCCTGATCTCTAATTTATCCATCCCCCACTCCCACATTTCCCCTCTGGTAACCATAAGTTTGTTTTCTATGTCTAAAAAAATTCTTGAACTTTCTTCTGCTTCAAAATATACTTCTTCAAAACGGTTTTTGAAGTTCATATTCTTGCCAATAATGTTATTTATCAATAGTATTAACCGTTTATATCATCTTTGTCAACTTTCTTGCTTTTTCCTTAGGGAATAAATGATTGAAAATGAAAAAGAAAAAAGCATATAACATCCAATATGAAAATAAACTCCCTGAAAAGGAGGAGAGAATTCCTTGTTAGATGATAGTAGCAGTAAGATTAGCCTAATTATGCTCAATAAGTAATGCCATCAGTTGAGTGCTTTTTGTGTGCCCCACAGTTCTAAGGACTTTGCAAAATCCTCACCATAAATCTGTGAAGTTGGATAAATTATTTTTTCTTATTTTATAGTTGTAGAAACCAAAATGCAGAGAGGTTAAGTAACTAGCCCAGGGACACATAGGTAATTCACAAGCGTCTGGAGTCAAACTTGGGCAGTCTGTTCCAGAGATCAGTCTCCTGACAGTAATGCTAATCTGCCTTTTGTTTTACCCTAGGGCATCCTTTCTACTGGAGTGTACCATTTAGTAGTCCATTTCTTAGAATAAAACTAATAAATAATATAGCTGGTTGAGTTCTCAAAATCTTTAATGGATAGTAAAGAGAGAAACAAAAAAGATACCATTTCTATGAGATAATAATGAATGTTTCATTTATTATCGATGGTTATTCCAGTTTGTTTTTGATAATACAGTAGGCAAAAATATATATACCCCACTCCTCTGGTGACTCAGCGGTAAAAAATCCACCTGCAGTGCAGGAGACGTGGGTTTGATCCCTGGATCGGGAAGATCCCCTGGAGAAGGAAACAGCAACCCACTCCAGTATTCTTGCCTAGACAATCCCATGGACAGATGAGCCTGGCGGGCTACAGTCCATGGGGTTGCAAGAGTCAGACACAATTTAGTGACTTTAAGCAACAACAAATTTCAGGTTTAGAATAATTTTCTAAGTACACTCAAAATGGAAGTATTGCTGCATTTTCCAAATTATGGTTTAAAAATCATGACTTCTTCCAATCTGTTAGTATCGGAAGCTAAATTTATAAGAGGTGGGGGATAGAATGAAAGAGGTCCCCTGCTTTCGTTTTTTTTTTTTCCTCCCCTGCTTTCAATTCCCCCTCACTGCCTTGTTCTGTCATTCACATTCTGTTTGCTGGTGAGGATATGTTGTGCCTGTTGTATTTCAAAGTATAATGTCTGGCGGTTGTAGATACACATGGAAGGAAGGAAATAAAGAGGAAGAGGGGGTGGAAGGAATAAAAGAAGGATGAAGGGAAGGGAGGAAGGAAAGAAAGGATGGGGGAGGGAGGAAAGGGAGGGGAGGGATTTCTCACACTGGGAGGAGGTTGGAAAAATCTCCAGATTTCTCTAGCCTCCTCTAAATTTGCTCTAATCATAGCTTCCCCATCTCTCTTGCTCAGACCAAAGTTTGGGGATATCCTTATGTGTCTTCTTTCTGTCACATCTCATTTCCAGTCCATCAGGGGGTCCTGAAATCCCTACAGTCAAAACACACCCAGAACCCAAGTTCATTTCACCACTTCTAATTTCTTCCCTGTTGCAAGCCACCATCTTCTCTGGCCTGGAGGCCTTCTGTGGCCTCGTAATAGATCACTCTCTTCTACCCTTGCTGCACAGCAGTCTAAGACAACAGCCCATGCAGATGGTATCATGCCATTCTTCTGCTCACAAACTTGCCATGACCCCCCATTTCCATCAGAATTAAAGTGCTTGTCACGGCCTACCATGTCCAACCTGACTTGGTACTTCTTTCATCTCTGGCCTTCTCTCCCATACTTCTCCCTCATTTACTCAGCTGCAGCCACACCAGCCTCCTCGCTGATGTTCAGGCACATCAGGTACACATGCATCTTAAGAGTTTGCTGTATGAAATGCTCTTCCCCCCCAGTAACCACAAGCCAACTCCCTAATTTTCCTCAGATTTGTGCTCAAGTCTTATCTTCCCCATGAAGCCAGCCATGACCATCTTATTTTTACCTGCATCTTGAGTTTCCCCTATTCCCAGTCCCAGCTCTACTATTTGTATGTTTGTTTGTTTTCATACCATGTCTTTCGTTCTAACATATAATTTACTACATTTATTATATAGTATCTGTCCCCATTAGACTGTGAGTTCCTTGTGGACACAGATCTTTGCCTGTTGGGTTCACTGGTACAGATACATATAGAACAGTACTTTGGTCATAGCAGTTGCTCAGTACGCTCTTGAATAAATCAATAATCAGCCTACTCACTGTCTCTAACAGAGATGATATGGCTTCATTGGTTTCCCATTAAGAGCATTGTTCTCACTGCCAAATCCATGTCCCCAGTCAAGAGTGTCACTAGGAGATCAGGCATAGCAGGGACATCAGCCCTTTGATGCCTGAAAGTTGTGGTCTTGGTCTCTGGAAGCCTAATTCCCTCTGGATTTAGGATAGAAAAATGAGAACACATTCAAATAGCTCACTCTTAGTATTTTAAATGAAAGACATTATTTGAAAAATAATGCTGATTGATGTTTGTGTCAATGGTCAATCCTGTGTTAGGGCACTTACACTAATAGGAGACACCGAGGAGGACAGTTATCACCTGAGAGCATGTCAAAAAGTGTGCTCCTAAGGAGCTTTTTAATCTCGCTTTGGTTTAGTGGTTTATTCTCTTAAGTCGTGTCCGACTCTTGAGACCCCAGGGACTATGGCCCTCCAGGCTCTTCTCTCCATGGGATTTTCCAGGCAAGAATACTGCAGTGGGTAGCCATTTCCTTCTTCAGGGTATCTTCCGACCCAGGGATTGAATCCAGGTCTTCTGCTTTGGAGGTGGGATTCTTTACCAACCAACTTAGCTACCAGGGAAGCTTAAGAAACTAGAGAAAGTTCCCTAAGGATAAGCCCACATTTTGCCAACCTTCCTCTAGTTGTAGCCTCATGCTTGCTCAGTCATAGGTCAGAAGGAGCCAAATTGAAACAAATTTAAAATATGCAGAGCCGAGGGAGGTGGGAGGGGGGATCGGGATGGGGAATACAGGTAAATCCATAGCTGATTCATGTCAATGTATGACAAAAACCACCACAATATTGTAAAGTAATTAGCCTCCAACTAATAAAAATAAATGAAAAAATAAATAAATAAATAAATAAAATATGCAGAGCCATCCTCTCTGAGAACAAAAAGAAAAGCCAGGAGAAAAGATGAGTTGTGGCTAGAAAGCTAAGCCACTTCTCTCTGATTTGGGTGAACCCAGAGGAGAAAACGTCCAAGCCCTGTGTGACACCAAGAAAGGTGTCTGGATCAGCAAATTATACAGGTAGAGATCCTTTGATCTCCTTTCTCTCTTTAAAGAAACTTTTCATGGGACTTGCCTGGTTGTCCAGTGGTTAAGACCACCCTCCCAATGCAGGGGGGCCTGAGTTTGATCCCTCGTCAGGGAACTAGATCCCACATGCCACAACTAAAGATTTCACATGATACAGCTAAGACCCAGCAAAACCAAACTAAAAAAAAAAAAGAAAAAGAAAACAAACTTTTCAAGCTAGAATTTGGAAAAGAATGCACTTCTGGGCAACCCTCCTTGGTACTTTGGCGTTGGTAGGAGGCAATATCTTGTATTGGTTCAAGGTGCCAGCTCTTGAGTCACACTGCTCTGAATCCCAGCTCTGTCATCACTACTCGTGACAACTCATGCCTCCTAACCTCAGTTTCCATAGTCGGAAAAGAGGGATAATAATAGCAGCACCCTTAGTAGGAGGATTAAACAAGATAATCCACATGGTGCTCGTCACCCTGCCTGGTACATGGGCAGCGTTCAGCAGAAGTTAGCTGCTGTAGGCTGCAGAGCTGCTAGAGCCACTCCCCTTGTAGGAATTTTACATGGAAAGTGATGTGTGTGTCGGGGGCAGATTATCTGGGAGTATTGCCTCAGGAGGAACAGTCAGCCACCCACACAGATCCTTACCGAGCAGTATTTTCCTTGGTGAACTCACCGTACTTCAGGGTTTGCACATCAACCATGCAGTCTTAGAAATGTGATTTTGTGCTCCTCGGGAATGATGATGCTCACCTCCAAAGCCCACAGAGCCTTAAAGCTAGAAAATCAGTTGATTCCTTAAAAAGCTACAAAATGTTTTGGCCCCACCAGTGCAAACATTGTCTCTCTGTAGGTAAGTTCAGAAACGCCAAATGCCTGCATAGTGTGGATTTAGAATAAGCAGAGTTACCTGTGATCAAAGAGTTTACTCTCTCCTGGTTCTGAGGAGTTAGGCCCTCCAGGTGAGCGGGAGAGATGGTCTTTTTAGGAGGGCAGGCTCACTCCTGGGTCCACACAGGCGCTTCCTATCTCTAAGGGCAGTGCATGTCAAGTCTCCTCTGATTTACCTGTTAACCACGCTCCCTTGAGGGCTTTCCAGGTGACTCAGTGGTAAAGAATCCACCTGCAATGCAGAAGACACAGGTTCAGTCCTTGGGTCTGGAAGATCCCGTGGAAGATGAAATGGTAACCCACTATAGTATTCTTGCTGGGGAAATCCCATTGACAGAGGAGTCTGGGGGGTTACAATCCATGGGGTTACGAAAGATGAGCAACTAAACACCACCACCACCCTCCCTTGAATGGTAGTGTTCTTTCTCCAGATGCAACAAAACTAGTGCCCTCAACCAGCCACTCTCTGGATCTGACTTGGGTGTCTCTTGCAGATAATTTTGCATAACTCTGGATTGATCTCATAGTTTGACCCTGATATATGGTAGATAACTTTGTTTTGTCCATTTTTTGACTCTAAGGGAGCCACTTAAATGTTGCCCCTTGCACTCTTTCCTCCAGACCACCAGGCCAAGAGTTGCCAAAGTGCTGAACGCTGGGCCCAACAGGCTAAAGGCATGTCCTAGTCTCCGCCTCCGGCTTTAGGACTAGATAGAGCTTCAGCCCAACCTAGGCCCCTTTGCTCCTTCAGCACCTCCTGCTGTCCTCCTCTGCTAGCCCTTGGCAGGCCAGCAAGTCTGGTAACACTCTAAAGACCTACTTCTATGGCTTTGGATTTGCCCTAACTTGGCATCCACATTTCAATGCTCCATATTCAAATGAAGTCTCCTTATGGCTTTTCATGGTACCCATGCCTTTCCTTCCCAGAATTTATCACAAATGAAATGGAACCATCCTTTGTACCTATTTTGCTGTTGTTATGCTCTACTAACTTGCCCATGAAAGAAGGAACTATGTTTGTTTATCTACCACTATACCCGATAACTAAAATAATGCATGGCACATAGAGGTTTTAATGAATGTATATTGATTAGTCAACGATTCTTAGTCATGTCTGCCTCCTTGTGACCTCATAGACTGCAGCTCACCAGGCTTCCCTGTCCTTCACTATCTCCCAGAGTTTGCTCAAACTCATGCCCATTGAGTCAGTGATGCTATCTGACCATCTCATCCTCTGTTGCCCCCTTCTCCTGTCCTCAACCTTTCCCAGCATCAGGGTCTTTTCCAGTGAGTTGGCTCTTCGGATCAGGTGGCCTAAGTATTGGAGCTTCAGCTACGTATCAGTCCTTTCAATGAGTATTCATGGCTGATTTCCTTTAAGATTGCCTGGTTTCATCTCCTTGCTGTCCAAGGGACTGTCAAGAGTTCTCCAGCACTACAGTGGTGTCTGTGTTTTATATCATGCCTTGACATAGAGTTTTGTGAACACACACATGCACACACACAGGTGTAGCTCCCTTTCTAGGTTCTAAGTTGCTTATCTAAGATTAGGTGATCAATAAGTTTAGAAAAAATAAACTGCCTTTCTATGCCTTTTACATGACAACCCTACATATTTATAATTTCTCACTAGTATAAGAAGACAAGTGGTGAGAGGCTTAAAACTATTAAAGTGAAAAACCATATTGGAACACCAGCATAAAACAATAGTTGCTCTTATATCTTTAAAAGTCCCTTTTCTAGACAGTGGTTCTCATATATCTGTATTTTTTGCCGTGTACTTTTTCAGAATAGTATTTGTTTTAGTTGTTAAGTTGTGTTTGGCTCTTCACCACCCCATGGACTGTAGCCCACCAGGCTCCTCTGTCCATAGGGTTTTCCAGGCAAGACTACTGGTTGCCATTTCCTCCTCCAGGGATCTTCCCAACCCAAGGGTCGAACTCATGTCTCCCATGTCTCCTCCACTGGCAGGCAGATTCTTTACCACAGAGCCACCAGGGACGACCCTGATAACATCTTACTGAAAAACCCAAATGAACTTTTTAGCCAATCCAATATATACTTAATTTCTTTATATGGTGCCTTCCTCTTGCCTATCACAAAGAAGCTTTGAGTCTTACCTTGGAAAAAATATACATTTCCACCAATTTATATTTTATGGACATGGTTGACCAGCTGTCAGTCTTTATACAATAATATCATCAATCAAATACATAGCAGGTTTGAAGTTGCCCTCTATTACTCTCAAACTATAGATTTTTCCCCTGCCCCAACTGTGTGGATTAGTAGTCTTTTTTTTTTTTTTTTTGGATTAGTAGTCTTAACTTGTAACCTGTGGGCCCGCATGATAGTTCATGCCTTTCAGAAGAAAGTTCAATGAATTTTCTGAAATTACATATAGAAATGTGAGTACACATTCATTATCTGCATTTTTCTGGGGAGTTAATCCAGTCATAATGTTTTTAAAGTTTAAGAACTCCAATTATATAGTGATTGTAAATATATTTATCCTCTTAAATGCCTCTCTTATTAATTCAAAAATAAGATTATTTTTCTATTTCATACACAACCAATTTCTTCTGGAGAAATTGGACATTTACATAAACCCTTCACTCTATCTTTCATCTTTGCATTACAATTCTAGTTAACATTAACATTATGTTACAAACCTTCTATCCAAGATTCTCTGTCCTCTCTCTGGCAACTTCACCAACATAAACTTTCAAAATTGGTGGACCCTCTTGTGGTTCCTGGACCAGAGTGTGAGCATCAGCTGGACACTCATGAGAGACTCAGAAATGCAGATCTGTTAAATCAGAGCCTGCATTTTAACAAGATTCCTAGGAGATGCCTAAGCACATTAAAGCTTAAGAAGCCTAGAACTGGTACATCTAATGTCTCATTTTCCTGTTTTTCAAATTTTCTGCAATTCCACTAACAATTATCATAGGATTTCTATTTTAATATCACCTAACAGTTTGATTAAACCTCTTATCTTTGGATTTTGCAAGGGTCTAGGAGTGGGAGAGTAAGTCAGTTAATTGGTCTGATTATTAAAAAGCACTACTATTCAGGACATGTGTAGAGTTTCTGTGATTCCTAACAGAACTTTCTGGTACCTCCTGCCTCTGCTCTTTCTTTTAGTGTCTGTGCTTCTCTAGTGTATTTGAAAATATTGACCAGGAGAGACTGGAAAATTAAGTATTTTAAGATGAATGCTATAGAATAAGTAACTTCACTGAAACTGGAAAATGCAATGCTTATGCTGAATTACGTTGGAAAAATTCAGTTCATAATCTGAAAATTTTCTAAAGCAGGATTTTGCTATCCCAGTTTTTCATAATAGATCTAGCAGCATCAAATTAAATATCTTTTCTGCTACATGGTATGTGTACCAAACACTCTTTCTCTCCAACATTCAACTTTCATCTCTAAGAGTTTAGGGAATTTATGGCTTGGTGCATTTGATGTGGCACCATTCCACATGTGAGGCATGGTGATTTGGAGAGCATGATAGAAGTGTGTGCCAAGAATAATTGGCTTCTGTATTGCGGAACAGCTCAAATACTATGTGTATCACAGCATGTAATTTGGGTGTATAAGATGCCTGTAGTTCAAAGTGCTCTGCTCCTCTGCAGTGGCAGGCTGGGTTTCCTGTTGGCTGGCTCCTTGTGTTTGTATTCAACAGCCCGGGTGCAGTTAGAAAGAAAACATCCATCTAGAAAGTACTTCTTATAATCCTGCAAACGGGGAGACCTTGGCTCCCAGGTCCTTTTCCTCCCTCCCTCCCTCCCCTCCTTCTTTCCATGAGGAATAATGCAAAGAAGCAACTCTCTCTGCTTGCTTTGACTGTTGGTCAGCTTTCTCTGAGTAGCGTTTCTTTGCTATTATTAAGAATTATCTGAGGCTCTGATAGAACTTGCAGATCCCCAGGCTGTTCCTCTTCCAGTCTGATTCAGTAGTTTGAGAAGGAGTAGAAGAAAAGTTGCTTTTTTTTTTTTAAACTAGTGTTCCAAGCTTGTAACCAAGCTCATAGGGAAAGACTTTGGAGTTAAGACGGACCCTGGGTGTTAACACCTGCTAGATGACTTTGGATAGATTACCTAAACTTTCTGAGCCCTGGTTTTTAATGTGCCAAAGAGGGATAATGCTAAGTAGGTATAAGTATTGCCGTAAGGGGACAATCTATATAAAGTACCCAACATGGTACATGTGCATGGTTTATAGTTTATAGTCAATAATGTTCATCCCTTTCTCTCATTGCAGTGTAAGGCTTTTGAAGGGTCAATTTTGAATTTTCCCCCAAATGTTTTATCTGTGCTAGATATAATTTGTGAAGTAAAACACAGATAATGAAACACAACCAAATTTTAGTTCAACAAAGACTTTTGAGGGTCTGTAGCATGTCATGAATTTGAACATACATTATCTAATATAATCATCACAATGAACCAATGTGGTAGATATTATCACTCCTACACAACGGATATCTAAACAGGCTCAGGGATAACTTTATGTTTAGTAAAAATATTAGAGTCCCAGTCCAGTACTCTTTCTCTATCACAACAACCTTTGCCCTTGATATTTTGTCTGCTTTTAAAATAACTAGTGTCTACACCCTTGTCCACACATATGCACACATAGCTCTAAAGTAAAGTTAAATTTCTGAATAATGTATTTTTTTCAACTCATCTCAATTATTTATTTCATGAAAACTCTTTATATGGATCAGGGATCCTCAAACTCAAATGCATAAAGGGTCAGGCAGGTGATGTAAAATGACGTCAGCTGGTCTGGGCAGCTGTCGGACAGTAAGGAGGGGTGGAGACTGTGGCAAACTAGAGGGACTAGTCCATCTGAAAGAAGCAATTTCTGCTTAGCTCCAGACTCTTTCTGAAGTGCCAGGATGTGGGTTCCCTAATGTCAAATCTTTAGCTTTTTTAAGACAGGAAGAATTCCAAAATTTTATGTGAAATTTCCCAATTTCTAAACACTGTGTGTGGGCCAAACCACATCAGTGGGCCACCTCTGGCTGGAAGACTGCCAGTTTGCAGTCTTGACCTCACTGTCCTTCATTCTGCACTTCTTTTGACTTGGTGCATAGTTCATTGAAATGGTTTGAATACATAGTGGGCACTTCTGGGTAATGTCTTCATAGTATACTCAAATTTCTGGACTGATCTTTAGTTTCCCAGGTTCAGAATTTTTATTTTCTCAGAATCCATTAGATTGAGTGTTGTTACTGATACTCAGAACTCAAGAACTTCGTACAAAAACAAGATCACTAGTTAAGTAATTGATAGTGAGAAACATATAGTAGACAGGGTACTGTAGTAGCCTGATCAGTTAATTCTCTCCTTGTAATTCATCTGCCTGGAAGGCAGTTGCCTACCTAGAAGCTGCTTTCATGCATATGGAGTCAGAACCCAGACACAGAGGGACTTGGAAAAAGTCCCTCCCTGTGTTGGGTCTTAGAATCTTCCCTCCTTTTGGTAGCCATGCCATTGGGTTACTGCCCAGAGATTTTATTAAAACCCAGATTGTGAGGCTTTATACTCCAAAGAGTATGATTCAGTACCTCTGGAGTGGGTGCTGAGAATACTGCATTTCTAACAAGTTCTCAGATGCTGCTGATATTGGTGGATTGCTAGATGGAGAGCTCCCTTTGAGAACTATGAGGCTGGCCAAAAAGTTTGGGTTTTTTTCTGTAATATGGAAAAACCCAAAATATCTTTTTGACCAACCCAATACTTTCCTCTAATTCACCTTCACCTGCTGCTCTTGTCTGTGTCTCGCTTTAATATGCTAAGAGAGCCACATCCTAATGCTGGGGTTGGGACCTCGATATTTGGACAACTTTTAGGTTTTCCATTTTTGCGTTTTTAGATTATTTCACTTAAGTGAAAATGTTTAACTCACTAATCTGTCAAATCCAAAATGCCATTAATTGTAAAACACACTTGGATTTTAGAGACATCAAAATTGTGAAAAAAAGAATGCACTTTTTAAATCACTGCAGTTCAGTAAATTAGACCTCAGTTTGGGATAATCTCCCCTGGACTATGTTATATAAAGCTCAACTGGGTAGATACATTAGGATTGTGGTGCATTTTCTTTGAGCACAAGATGGATTTTAAACTTACCTTTCCCAGTTCTTAGTAGAAAAGACACTGCTGGCACAGTGATCTATGGCTGACTTTGTCATCTAATTGAAATTTATTGTTATTGTATTTGTCCTCTGCTACTCCAGATTGACCCTGGAATGCCAGATCTTCACTATGGAATGAATCTCTTTTTTGCCTTATTAGATTAGTAGGGCCATATACCTTTTAAAAAAATAGTTATGAGACTCACCACTCAGGAAAGGACACTCAGGAAAGGACAATTAAGACAAGGGTTGCTCAACTGTTCTAATTCTTGTCTGTATGGTCATACAGGAAAGGACACTCAGGAAAGGACAATTAAGACAAGGGTTGCTCAACTGTTCTAATTCTTGTCTGTATGGTCATAAATTACCGTTCCAGGCCATGACCTAAGGTTGATGATGAGGGTTGCTTTTTATTTAAGCAAGAGTTAAAATCAAAGAGTAACAGTCTTGAAGTTTGGGGCTGGTCCATTCTAGAAGCCAGTGGAGGCCTGAACCAGCAGGACACAGGACTTAACAAGACCAGTGTTCAGCTGTGATACCACGTAGTAGTAGCAGAAGCCTTCATGCTAATTGCGATCATCTCTCCACCTGAGGTTTAGAAGCAAGGGTCTACATTAGACTGAATAACCAACAAGCGGGAGACCAGATTTCCTGCTGAAAGGCTCCTGAGATTAACTGGAAAAACAAGAGATGTGATAGTATTTGCAATCTAAGTATTACCCTGTGTGCATATAGGATCAAATGAGACTAAATCTATTATGACAAGCAGGTGGACCCACAAGAAAATGATTCAAGTCTAGTTAGGGAAACTGACATCTTTTCATTTAGTAGACTACTGAGTATCTCCTGTGTGTCAAGAACCGGGACCCACAGCGAAATGAAATAACACAACCCTTACATTCAGAGAGTTTTCCGGAGTCGATAGACCAGGTGTAATAATGGAAGTGCTTGTAGAGATATACGCAAGTTGCTGACGGTGCTTCCCTGTCTTCTAGGAAATGCTGGATATACCTCATGTAGATAGTAATTGACTTACACCTTAGAGGCCATTTGGAATCTCTCCATAAATAAAGAAGGTCATTTCAGACAGTGGGAACAGCATTATAAAGTTACAGACATGTGGAAAAAGAGATGATTGTTGCTGAATAGCTAGTGACCTTTGCTGCAAACAGATGGATGGCAAGGAATAAGATTAAGTGTGAATTCAGGTGGGAGCCACCTTCTAAATTGTTTTAATTTATATTTACAGATATTGGTGCACCACCAAATATAAGTATGGCTTGCTATGTTCTGTATTTTTGAGAAATTACTTAGGTCAGGGGTCTAATGCCTGAATACCTGGATTGGAGCTGATATAATAATAGAACTAACGTGCACAATAAATGTAATGTGCATCAGTCATCCCCAAACCATCCCCCTCCCCAGTCCATGGAAAAATTGTCTTCCACAAAATCAGTCCCTGGTGCCAGAAAGGTCAGGGACCGCTAACTTAGATGACCTCAGCAGAACAGGTGGTGAATGGGACTGAGAAAAAAATGATCAGCAAAGCCACTGGAAACAGGGAGGGAGGCCAGTGTGGGAGAGCATTGAAATGTTCTAAGCATGGTGGCATTGTGAAAGAAAATTGGAATCTTTACCATATGCTGAGTGTTACGGAAAATAAAGATGGTAGAGACCCTGCTTTCAACATGCTTAAGACTTAAAACAAATAAAGCATGAGAGCAGGAGCCTAATTATGTAGTTCAAAGTGCTGAAGAAAGCGTGCAGTAATGACTTGACCGTCGTGATTGTGTTTGGTTGGGAATGCTGTTGGGCGCAGAGTATAAGGAAGTGATGACTGGGGTTGAGGAAGAAATAAGATTAGAGCAATAGCTTAAAAGAAAAAATGGCCTCAGAACATTCAAACCTCCTTTGTATAGTGGCAGACACTATTTTGAGAATGTCAGTTTCAGGAGATGCCATAATAACGTGTTCGTGTGTGTGCTTAAAAAGCCACCATCACGAAAGATCTGGAGTCCACTCATGAAGTTCAAGTTCCAATTTTTGCCCACAGATTTAGAGCATTCTGCTCTCCTACAAACAGTAACTGTCACATTATACAGCACAGCTCTCATTTTCTTGGTAATTTAGTGATCATGTAAACATGTATATGACTTGTGGTAAATATGGTGATTCTCACTTTATAACCAAAGAAGGTGGATGTTACAGCTTGTGAGCAGTTATGACCGTAAAGCCTGCCGTGTGAGTCACCGGGCTTGGCCCAGGTATTAAGACGTGTTATTATTCATGCTGGTTAGCTGAATTTCCTGGGCTAACCTCGTTGGAGTTTGCTTTGTTAGCAAAGGATCAGATCTTTACTGATAGACCAAGTGTCTGAATTCTGCTCCTACTTCTCTGGCTAACTGGTTCTGCAGTTTGGGGAAGACTTTTTCATCTTTCTGTTTTCAGTTTTTCTATTGTAAGCAAGGAAACAGACCAAATTCCACTGGAAATTGAGAAATCAGCGATTCTATAGTGTGGCAGAGACTGCTGTGTGCACTTAGTTGCCCAGTCGTGTGCAGCTCTTTGCGAACCCATGGACTGTAGCCCGCCAGGCTCCTCTGACCGTGGGTATTCCCCAGGCAAGAATACTAGAGTGGGTTGCCATGCCCTCCTCCAGGGGATCTTCCCAACCCAGAGGTCGGACTCAGGTCTCCTACATCGCAGGTGGATTCTTTACCAGCTGAGCTACCAGGGAAGCCCAGCGGAGACTGATAGTGCTAACTAAATATCCTCAACAGATTTGTTCAGTTGATGATCAATATAATTACGGTTACAAATGACTCTTAATTATATTGGGTGGCATTTTCCCAGCCAAAAGACAACATTTCTTATCCCCTTTAGAAATAAGTGTAGCTAATGAAATGTAAGCAAAGTGAGCACCTGCCCAGAAGTATTCCCTTTCGCCCTTGCTCCTCTTCCTAGTACTGATTTGGGAGGGTTCATGTGATGGCTGGAGCACCTGTGGCCATCTTGCGACCTGAATGGTCTTGAGAGAAGATGGCATATCTTAAAGATTATAGAGCAAAAAATAATAGGAGCCTAGTTCTCTGGTAAAAATGATATCATTATTCAGCCTAGCTTACCTCAGCATTTTCTTCTTATGAGACAAAAATAAACCTCTCTCATTGAAAACACTTACTAGTCACCTAATTCCGTTTCTAATTAATGTATTGGTATTGAGTTATTTTATATAATTTTCCATCACTAAATTCTCTCTTTGCAACATTGGAGATAATAGCTTATAATAAACCTGAGGGTTTTGTGCTAGGAGGTACAACATAATTCACCAAATATATAGCATTAATTAATTGTTGAATTTATGAAAATATAGCCATAATATGTAAAGAATTGCCAGTGTTTGGTACAAACTGGGATGGAGAAAATCAAGGGAAGTTTATTAATCAAGGAAACTACATAATTTTTAAAATATTGGAGGTTTCTGGGATGCAGAGAGCTAAAAGTACTTTTGATCTTTGTAGCAAGTTCACATTTTAATAGAATGGAAACCTCTAGTTTTCGGTACACCTGTGCTTTGATCTCCTTGTCTGTCATTGCAATGTGATTATGAGGATTACTGGGTCATTCTCAGCCTAAATTGTTTTTGTGATTTAATTTTCTGGGAGAGGAAGGGGATCATTAAAGGATATCATTAAAAGGAGAGACATGAGGCTTGTAATTGACCTTCCTTGAAAGTAGTCCCATCTGGAAGATTTTATCGGTAAACATTTATCAGTGTATTTGCTTTTAAGCAGATTCTTCTCCTCTGTTCTTTAAAGCAAGCAGGCAAAGACTTAAAAAGAAACCCCATGAATGCTCATAGGTTACTTTTGTGCATGCTCATGGGGAAGAAAATTTATATGTAAGGAAAAAAATTCTCTCCAAAGATAATTATATGATTTTTTTTTTAAGTTTTGCTTCAATGGTGCTCTTTCTCAGATTATAATTTGCAGGTAATGGTGTTCTTCAATGACTGTGCTTTGTTGTGATTTGTTTTCATTTACGTTCAGAGTAGAGGTGTTAGGAGGGATGTGATATTTGTGAAATCTAGTATGCAGGTGTTTTGAAAATCTGTTAAAGCTCTGTTAGCCCAGTACTAGTCTGAAACATCATATTGTACTTTTCTAGAGTACAGGAACTGTTTTTAGGAAGACAGACGTTGCTGTGGTTTAAATAAAAGTACCAACATGACGTATTACCAGTCAGAAGATGTAACCCACATAGTCTCTTAAAGCTGTGTTTTAGAATATCAGAAGAGTTGCTTCAGTTTTCTCATCTTACAGTTTTCCTGTTTGCTTGGTTTTGCTTGTTGACTTGCTTGTGTCAATAATCACAACCCTTGTCATTTTTCAGTTCCATATCCACTTTCAGAGGGAGAGAATTTCCTTTTTTAAAATCTAATTTTCAGTTTTACATTGCATTTGCTGAAGTGCTTCCCCTCACTGATAGTGAACTCCCTTTCTTCCATTCCCTTCCAAATATTCTCGAATAAATTTAAAAAGCAACATTTGACTTCTCAACCTATCACATACTGCTAAGCAATTGTTACACACTTGTTTTCACACTTAGTGAAATGTCCTGGATGCATTTCTCCTGTGTGTGTGTGTGTCTTGATGGCTTCATTTTTCCCACTTAATGTAGTTCCATGAGGTTATAGGTAAAGTATGAGAACCATTTGGATCAATCTGTTTATGAGGTTTAGTTAGCCTATGAGTCCTGTTATCAGAACTCTTGCCATTTTGGGCTTCATTCCCATTTTCCATATGCCTGGGGATAGTACCAGTGTCAGAATCCTACAGCCACCTCTTTCCAGGTTTTTTCATCCAGCAGAGAAAGAAAGCTGCTCTAGCAGCTCCCATACAAAAGGTTATAGATCCTATTGTGAACCCATCACAGTGATCCCATCTAACAATAGGAGGTTCCCTGAAGAGAATCAGGCTGTTGTTTCCCAAGGAAAGGAAAACTGAATGTTGGGCATCCCTCATGACCAATTGCTCACTAGCAAGACAGGCCTGTCTCTTGACGAGACAGCAACTTCTCATTGTGTATGGACTTCTTGACAGGTCAATCACAGTTAACTAGTGAATTCTGAAGTCTTACTACATGCCTGGACTCTAGGCCAATTATGTCCATTTATAGCTCAAAAGCATTGCCAGGCAAAGGAAGTAGGGTAAACAAACCACATTCCACTAATTATCAAGTTAACCCTCGCTAGGGCCTACCTCTGTGTACAACTCAGTTCCTCAGCCTTACTCTCTCCGGCCCCTCCTGTTCATCAGCTTCCTCTGTAGACGCTCCTACGTTAGACTCCACACATTGCCTATCTCCATCTTGAAGGAAAATGCTAGATGTTTTATATCCTTACTTGCCTCTACAGCCAGCACAGTGCTTTGCACATGATTCACAAGTAATGTTTGTGACATGAATAAAAAGCATTTGTAGGAAATAAAAAGCACTCATCAGGAATGAGTTGAGAACCCCTCGAATAGCCGATTCAACAGCTTGGAGTGGATGCTGTTTCAGGTTTAGTTTATGGAAACTCTCCTTGTTTTAAGTAGGCATGTTCATTAGAATGGTTTCACTTTTATTAATCTATTATTATCAGTCTTAGCCCTTTATAAAAATGGCTTGGAAAATTAAAGGGAAGAGAACTTGTATATGTAGTAAAGAAAGAGTTTTCTTCTTCTTCTTTTTTTTTTTTTTCTGGCAGCGGAGATAATACCAAAAGAACTCAGGAGTAGACTTGAAGTGATATCAGAAGAAAGTGGTTACCTGAGTTTCCTGACTGCTAGTAGGTGGCCAGAAATAATGAGAGGGTATAATAGATATGTTCAGCTTTCTTGGCATAGATAGCTATTTAATTATCTAATTTCTGAAAGAACTATAGCTCTACTGTTACCTAAGTTTATCCTTTAGCCATTTAATATAGTAATATCCCTAGTGTAAAAGTGGGAATCAATTACTGTGATAACCTGGATTCTTTGTAAAAGAATACTAGAATCCCAAGAAGGGTTTCTGTTTTTGTCTTAGTTTTTTTTTTGTCCCATTCTTTTTTGGTAAGAATTATCATCTAAAAGCACCATTTTATGGGACTGTAAATACACTGTTTCCATTGTGACTTAGTAAGCATAAAAATTAAAAAAAAAAAAACAACAACAACACTTCTCCACTTTGTCATAGGAGGGTGCTGAATGCTGGGTTATTAGTTACTAGCAAAAGGTCATTCTTTGTTAATTTTTTTTAATGACCTACAAAATTTGGTGGTAATATACAAAGTCTAAGCAAAACTGACTTCGGGATGGGTATTGGACTTTCATTGATTACTGCATACTGCTCACTGACCCATCCTTTCAGAGTTATCAGCTGTGTGGAAATAATGGTACACTTTTTTAAAAGCACAAAGTTGGGCAGAGTTCATCACTTTGCTCAGGCTCTTGAGACCTTGACCCAGTGCTGTTAGCAGAACAGAAATTGTCACAGGACTCGAGAGTTTCAGAAAAGTGCTAAGAGTACCCATTATTCATTCCTGTGTTTCAAGATTTATTTCTAAGTTGAACATAAAACCTGGCTTCTGAGATTTCCTCTTTGGGAATCCTTTGTGTTACTGCTTGTTTCCACCAGCCCTTCATTTGAACCCTCAGGCACCTCAGGCATGGTTTAAGTGTAATTGAATTACAGGTTACAAATAAAGTTTCTCAACATTTTTCAAGCATCCTTCTATTGTTTTCTAACATTAGTGACATCCCAGTGTCCATTCAAAGCCTATTTTTCTTTGTAAAAATTTTGTGAACTTCTATTCATCCCTGATGTCTCTATATTTCATGATCAATTGTCTTGGTCTGGGTCTTCATCCGTTGTCCTAGGCACACACTTTTCACTCTAGATATGGGTCTTTAAATTCTGAATTTGTTTTCTTTTCTTAGTTCATCATTAATTTTACCTTCTCTGTTTTCTCTCCCTGAAATTCTTGTTAGCTGAATGTTGGACCTCTTAGATCAGATCCTTGAATTTCCTCACTTTCTTCTTCTTCTTTTTTTTTCTCTTTGGTGTTTTGTTATACCTTCTAGAAACTTCTTAAAATGTATCTTCCAGCCTTTCTATTGAAATTTTCATTTGGGTTATTTTTTCCAACTTCTGTGCTCTCTTACCCTCTGCTGCTGCCTTTTTAATAGCATCTATTCTTATGTCAGGAATGTATTGTCTTTCTACGCAAATAATAGCTCTTGAGAGGTTTTCCTCTGTTTCTGTTTCCTATGGATTTCTATACTTAATTGATGTGGTCTGCTTATATTAGTTTCTCTTCTTCATTCTGGATAACTTCCTCAAGAGGCTGTCCATTCATATTCAAAGGTCTGTCTGTCTGTCTCTCTCTCTTTCACACACACACACACACACACACACAAATAACAACAAAAGAACAATGATGATGACAGCAAATAATGCACCACCAAAGTTTTGTAAACATGGATGGGGCTTGTCAACTGTAGAATTTCACTATAGCACGATTATTTGTTCAGTTGGGTTATTATTTGGGCAGTTCTTCAGTGTCATTATAATGAGATTTTCCAATTCTGCCTGAGAAATATTCATTCACTTGAAGGCATATACCTGACTGTTTGGGGAACATAGCTTATAAAGAGGTTGGGTATCTTACTGGGAACTTGTCAATTAAGCACCTATATTTCAACCTTGAATTTCACCCTGTTTGCCACAGTACCTGACATCTTCACTCTGATACCTGTCTAGTTTATTTTCTCCAGAAAAGAAAGATTCTATCTCTAAGGGAGGAGAGGAGAGGGAAATACTTAGTTAGGATCCAAAGTCTCCATATAATTTAAAACTTGCAGAATCTTGCTAAACTCCAACCTGCCTTAGTGCTACTGACTCTGAGCGCCACCACTCTGGTTTGGGCAGAATGTGTTGATTCACTTTCTCTTGGAATTTGCTCTCTGTCATCATTTTCTCCATTGTGCTAAGGCAGTTTCTACTTCTCTATCCACTCTTTTCTTCCTAAAAATCAGTTGTAATTTCTCCTTTGATCTCTTTTCTCTCATTATCTATGCCTTTGTGGATTTGTGTGTTTTTACCCCCCCCTTTCATTTTAGTGAGGCATCAGAAAGAGAAGGAAAAGATAAGCATGTATGGTTTCAAGCATCTTGGCTAGAAATTCTGGGAAACCATAGCTGTGGAGGAAGGTGGCTAAAAGAGCACTTTATAATAGAAAATAAGTGATCAAGCAAGCTGGATGGAAGCACAGCAAGATTCTAGAACGTGCTGTTGCTGATGATAGGTAACATTTCTTGAGGACTCATTATGTGCTTGGAGCTTTGCAAAAAGTTCTTTACATAGGATATTTCTTTCCGTCCTTGTAAGAGTACCAGGATGTAGTCACTGAGGCAGGGAGTGGTCATATGACTTGTCTAAGTCAGTAAACGGTAGAGCTGGGATTTAAATCCAAATCCAACTTCAGAGATCATCCTCTCAACCACCAAACTATCTTGCCTTCTATAAATTGCTTAAAACAAGGATTTTAAATGAAAATGCATTTGAAAAAAAATGCTTTTCATATTTATGATTTAGGAGGCTTTCTTTTAAGCAAACTTAATAATTAGCCTATTTAATATTGTTTTAGAACTAAAAAATTCTTTCAGGTTTGGAAACTATTAAGAGAACCTTTTTCAGATGAATAGACACTACCTGTTAAGACTTTAAAAGACTTAAGTTCTCATTATTTTCTCCTGGAGGAGGAAATGGCAACCCAACCCAGTATTCTTCCCTAGAAAATCCCATGGGAAGAGGAGCCTAGTGGGCTACAGTCCAGTGGATTACAAAGAGTCAGACACAACTGAGTGCGCGCGAGCATGCACACACACACACACTCATCATTTTGCAAACCTATAGACAATCTATTAGAATTCTGTCCTCTTACCATTTTGTAAAATAAATACAATCTTTAGAACTGTGTTTTAAATCATTTGCAGAGAGATGGAGGTTGCGTCTATACAACACCAAACATCTGGAAGAAAAGAACCCCCCGCCAAAGCTTGTTAAAAGAGATTCATAAGCAAAGTATGCTTTTGAATTATGAAAACATATATATGTCCTACATCTTGAACAACTCTTACATGCATGTTTATGTTTCAAACATGGCTTAGAGATCATTAAGATTAAAATTCAATTAAGTGTACTCTGTTGTCTTTGCCATCAATTTCAATTAAACCAGACTTGCTTGGCACTTTTGGAAAGAAAAGTCTTCAGTTCTTTCCCTTACTAATGTTTTTCAATTTTGACTTTGGGGTTTTTCCCTTCATAAGTACATATTATTTAAGGAGGCTCTTTATGTTGAACTTCTAAATTATTCACCAAGTGATTTTCATCAGCACTTATGCAGATGAAATAGAACTGAAAGTTTCCACAAATTAATCTTTTTAGGCTTTGTAAAAATTTTGTGACCTTCCAAGAACCCACAGGTGTTCAGGTTTTGATCTTTTTATTTTTTTATTTTTTAAATAAGACTTTATTTTTTTAGATCAGTTTCAGGTTCACAGCAGAACTGACTGGAAGGTAGAGATTTCCCATGTATTCCCTATCCCCGTACATGCATAGCCTTCCCATTATCAACCCACCCCCAACTGAGTGGTACATTTGTTACCATCAATGAACATACACCGGACACATAATTACACCCAAAGTCCTTGATTTACATTAGGGCTCACTGTTGGATTTGGAGAAATGTATAATGGCACGTATCTTCCGTTATAGTATCATACACAATATTTTCACTGCCCTAAAAATCCTGCGTTCCACCATTATGGAACCTACGTTCCACCATTATGCCTTCCTTCCCTCCCTTCCCTCATTGTCAACCCACTGATCTTTTCACTGTCTCTATAGTTTTTGTCTTTTCCAGAATATCATATAGCTAGAGTCATACAGCATGTAACCTTTTAACATTGGCTTCTTTCGCCAGGGACTTTTCTAGCGGCTTAGATGGTAAAGAATCTGCCTGCAATGCAGGAGACCCAGGTTTGATCCCTTGGTCAGGAAGATCCCCTGAAGAAGAGAATGGCTACTCACTCCAGTGTTCTTCGCTGGAGAACCCCTGGACAGAGGAGCCTGGTGGACTACAGTCCATGGGATCGCAAAGAGTTGGACACAACTGAACGACTAACGTTTCTTTCACTTAGTAATACAAATTTAAGAGTCGCCCATGTCTTTTCATGGCTTGATAGTTAGTTTCTTTTTAACACTGGATAATAGTCCATTGTCTGAATATACCACAGTCTGCTAGCAATGCAGGAGACCCTGGTTCGATTCCTGGGTTGGGAAGATCCCCTAGAGGAGGGCTTGGCAAGCCACTCCAGTATTCTTGCCTGGAGAATTCCATGGACAGAGGAGCCTGGCGGGACACAGTCCACAGGGTCGCAAAGAGTCAGATAAGACTAAGCTACTAAGCTCAAGGACAGCACATTGATCATTCAGCTACGGAAGTGTAGCTTAGTGTCTCCAGGTTTTGGCAATTATGAATAAGACTGTGATAAACATGCATATGGAGGGTTTTGTGTGGGCATAAGTTTTCAACTTTTGGTGGGTAACTACTAAGTAGCACTATTGCTGGATCATGTGGTAAAAGTCTGTTTAGTTTTGTAAGAAACCTGACCCATTTTGCATTCCCACCAGCAATGAATGAGAGCTCCTGTTGCTTCTCCACCTCCTTACCAGCGTTGGGTGTTGCGGGAGTTACACATCTGGGCCATTCTGTAAGTGTGTAGTGGTATATCATTGTGCTAATTTGGATTTCCCTGATGAAATATCTAGAGCAGCTTTTCCTATGCTTATGAAATTTGCCTCTTAAGGAATTCACCTATTTTTAGTTTATTTATTTATTTATTTATTTTTTGACAAGATTTCCTCCCTCCCCATCCCATCCCTCAGGGTCATCCCAGTGCACCAGCCCTGAGCACCCTGCCTCATGCATCGAACCTGGGCTGGCGATCTATTTCACATACGATAATATACATGTTTCAATGCTATTTTTTCAAATCATTGCACTCTTGCCTTCTCCCACAGAGTCCAACAGTCTGTTCTTTACATCTATGTCTCTTTTGCTGTCTCCCATATAGGGTCATCGTTACCTTCTTTCTAAATTCCATATATATGCATTAATATACTGTATGGTGTTTTTTCTTTCTGACTTACTTCACTCTGTATAATAGGCTCCAGTTTCATCCACTTCATTAGAACTGATTGAAATGCATTTTTTTAAATAGCTGAGTAATATTCCATTGTGTATATGTACAACAACTTTCTTATTCATTCTTCTGCCGATGGACATCTAGGTTGCTTCCGTGTTCTGGATGTTGTAAACAGTGCTGCGATGAACATTGGGGTGCACGTGTCTCTTTCAATTCTGGTTTCCTCGGTGTGTATGCCCAGCAGTGGGATTGCTGGGTCGTATGGCAGTTCTATTTCCAGTTTTTTAAGGAATCTCCACACTGTTCTCCATAGTGGCTGTACTAGTTTGCATTCCCACCAAGAGTGTAAGAGGGTTCCTCTTTCTCCACATCCTCTCCAGCATTTATTGTTTGTAAACTTTTTGATAGCAGCCATTCTGACCGACGTGAGATGGTACCTCATTGTGGTTTTGATTTGCATTTCTCTGATAATGAGTGATGTTGAGCATCTTTTCATGTGTTTGTTAGCCATCTCTATGTCTTCTTTGGAGAAATGTCTGTTTAGTTCTTTAGTTCTTTGCCTCTTAAGGAATTCACCTATTTTTAAATCAGCTTGCTTAGTTTATTACTGTTGAGTTTTAAAATTTCTTTGTATATTTTGAATAATAGTTCTTTATCAGATGTATTATTTGCAAATATTTTCTTCCCAGGCTGTGGCTTGTCTTCTTGTTCTCCTAACATTTTCTATCACAGAACAGAAATTTTAAATTTTCATGAAGTCTAGCTTATCAGTTATTTCTTTCATGGATTATGCTTTTAGTGTTGTATCTAAAAACTCATGATGAAATCCAAGGTCACAATTTTCTCCCGTGTTCTATCCTAGGAATTTGATAGTTTGTGTTTTATATTTAGATCTGTTATTCATTTTTGAGTTAATTTTTGCAAAGGGTGTAATGTCTGTCTAGATTACTGTTGTTGTTGTTTTTTTTTCAAGTGTCCAGTTGTCCCAGGGCCATTTGTTGAAAAAAAAGCATCTTTTTTCCTATTGTATTGCCTTTGTCAAGGATCCTGCTTATTTGTCAGAGATCAGTTGGCTATATTTATATGGATCTATTTGGGGGCTCTCTGTTCTGTTCTATTGATCTGTTTATTCCTTCTCCAATACCACATGCTTTGATTATTAGAGCTTCAAAGTATCTTTGTAAATTTTTAAATTGTGGAATATAATGAACATTCATGAAAGTACATAAAACATCAGTTTTAGTTTAACCAAGAGTTAAACCAATAGTTTAACCAGTAGTTAATTAACCAATTGGTTAGTTTAACCAATAGTTTTAAAGTAAACACCTATTTTAATTGTCCCTCCGAAGCACCCCACTTGTAACTCTCCAAAGAGATAACTGCTGTCCTAAGTTTTCCTTTGACTGCTTTTCTTTATGGTATGGTTTACCACTTATGTATTCATCTCAGAACAAAGGATTTCAACTTAATGTGTTTTTGTGTTCATATAAATGGACTCATCTTGTGGATACTTTTATGTTTTTGCTTCTTGTACACAATGTTTTCCTGGGAAGATTCGTCAATGTTGCATGTAGCTGAGGACCACACATTTTCATTACTGTATTGTGTCCTGTTGTGTAAAGTAACCATGATCATAATTTGTTTCTTCAGTCTTTTCTTGTTAGGAAGTTGGGAAATTTCCAGTTGAAAGATATTGTGAATATTAATTTACAAGTACCTTAGTGCAAGCGTTCCCAGCCCCAGGCCACAATCCAGTACGGGTCCGAGGCCTGTTAGGAACCAGGCCGCACAGCAGGAGGTGAGCGGTGGGCAAGAGAGAAAATCTTCATCTGTGTTTACAGCCACTCTCCATTGCCAACGTTACTGCCTGAGCACTGCCTCCTGTCAGATCACTGATGGCACGAGAGCGGAGGAGCATGAACGCTACTGTGAGCGGTGCGTGTGAGAGATTGCATGCTCCTTGTGAGAGGCATCCTGAGTCCCCCTCCTCCATCTGTGGAAAAAGTGTCTTCCACCAAACCGGTCTCTGGTGCCCGAAAGGTTGGGGACTGCTGTCTTAATGCATATAAGCATGCATTTCTGTGGGGGAATATAACAAGAAATGGAATCCTGGGTCATGCATAACTTTACAACAGGAGGGAAAGTATTTGATAAAGTGCATAGAAAGTGTATGAGAATTTCTGTAGCTTCACATCTTAGCCAAAAACACATAGTATTGTCAGACTTTCTAATTTGTTTCAAATATGGAATCTCTATGGGCTTCGCTGGTAGCTCAGTGGTAAGGAATTCGCCTGCCAGTGCAGGAGACGCAGGTTCGATTCCTGAGTCTGGAAGATCTCCTAGAGGAAATGGGAATCCACTCCAGTATGCTTGCCTGGAGAATCCCATGGACAGAGGATCCAGGTGGGTTACAGTCCATGGGGTTGCAGAGAGTTGAACGTGACTGAGTCTGAGCAGCCACACAAGGAAGCTCTATGATGAGGTCATTGCATCCCCCTGCTTACTAATTAGGGTGAGCCCTCTTTCATGTGTTTAGTATATATTTGAATTTCTTACTGTCGTTGTTATGCTTCTTCAAGAAAAGCCTTTTCTAAAAAGCATTTCAAGCACTTTTTAGGGAAATAAAGGCCACACAGATAAAATATTTGCCACTACATGTCAGTCAGAAAGGCTTGTAATACTCTGGAGCACTCCATGATGGAACCTTCTGAGAATCTGTAGTATAGAATGCAAATAGTAGTTTGGATTCAGTGTTATTGTTGTTTCCTATCCTATAATGTTTTACATCCCTTCCCAACATTTTTATAATTCTGGACTGCCTTTGAGATTTTTTTCTCCTTATTGTTGCTCTTGTGTATAATAAAGAGACGATAATAGGGCTTCTCAGGACAATATGTCTGTGTTTGGCTTATCTTGTAAAGCACTTTATATTGTCTTACCTATCTTCAGAGCATCCTTTTGAGATAGAGAGGTGGCCAAGACATCACCATGCTCCTTGTCACTGGAAGAGATAGAGAAATCAGCATGGACCCAAGATGAGCACAGAACTCAGGTTTTATAACTCCTAGGCTAATGCCAACTGCATTAGACATGAAGTCAACTGTTCTATGCATAAAACATGAGCTGTGTTCATCACCTGATTGCTAATACCAACTACCTAGAACATGAATTTTTTAAAAGAAAGATATATGATAAAACTGTATGTGATTTTACAGATGTTTTTGATCATTTTTAACAATTTGTATTTTTATAGTTTAACTCCTTGAAACCCCTTTAACTCTATTTACCTTATAAATAATTCTTAATGCTCTTAAACTGATCAGGAAAATAACTTATATTCTTCCCAAGACAGCCAGGGTTCCTGTCTTCTTGCTTCCTATTTTCCTCCCATTGAATCTCTCCCTTAGGTTTAGCAATAAAACAGGCAGCTTAATATGGTTAGTGGCAGAATCTGAACATTCTGTGCTCATGTCTCGCCTCATTTCTGTATTCGTGTGGACTTTCTGGAAGACTTTTTTTTCCAGAGTCTAAAATGATTTTAATGTACTGTATAAAATCCTTGAACTTATAACAGTTTTCAGTTTATAAAAGACTTTATAAAGGTTTCTCCTCACAGGCTCTAAAGAGTGCAAGGACAATGAAACTCAATCGAATGACATCCTTAAATCTATTTCACTATTCTTTATATGGCGAATTCAAGATTAAAGAATTGATTTTGTAACAACTTGTCCAGTACTTCTTTTATAGGCAGCGTAACACAATTGTAAAAAGTACAGATTCTCTGTGCTTACATTCCAGCGCCATGCTAAACAGCTGAGTTATCCTGGGTAAATCACTTGGGCCTTCTATGCCTCAGTTTCTCCAGTAATAAAATGGGTATAATAAGAGTTGTTGTGAGGATTCAATGAATTAGTACCTATAAGTACTTAAAACTGACCTTATCTAACATAAATGCTTAATAAATGCTAGCTCGTTGTGATGTTTTTCTGATTATTTACTCTTAAAGAGTGATAATGTGTTACCATGAATAATAAGAGATAGAACTGTCAGAACTAAAAGTGATTTTATAATCATACCTATCAACCTAGATTAACAGCTTTGACTTCTTTATCTATAAATATGGAAATAATTAATCTCTAAAAAACAATCCCTAAGCATTGTAAAGCTAATATGTAATGTTGACTGGAACTCAGTACAAATTGTTTGTTTATTTTGAAGAACTCAGTATCACCTTCAGAGCTATGCTGATAGCCTGGAATGATGCACAGTCTTCTGTTTCTTTCTGGAACTCGTAAATCCTTTCTCCAGCCCATTTAGTACATTTATGCCAGAAAATCTATAGTTTGCCACAATCAGGTATAACACTTGGGGTTTCCAAGCAGCAGGATCCTCTGATACAACTATACATTAATAGGCATCCCCTAAAGGCAAAATAAGGCTATTCCACAAATACTGATTGAATTTCTACAATTGTCTGAGAACTGTGAGGAGCAGAGATGATATTATGGGGAATCCCTGCTATTCTTTTGAAGCAAAAACCTACACACATAAATGATTAGAGAGAAAATGATGCTCTGTTGGGGCCAGAGTGGTACATAATTACAGATGATATATAATTCATCTTCCCATTCCCTATAACTAACACATAAATGACTATTAGCAAATGATTTATAAATGATAAATCATTTATAAATGATTTATTAACAAATGAATGAATGAATGAATAAATAAATAAATAAATTTCAGTAGAAAGAGATCCATTTAGCAAACATGTATTGGGTGTTTTGGAATTTTACTCGATTTGGAGATTGGAAAATAGATTAAGACAGTCCCAAAATTTAAGGACCCAGCAGTCAAGGGCATTAAATAGAAAGGTAAATGATCAATTACATTACAGCATGCTATACATGTGCACATACCATTCCAAGACTGGAAAAGAGAAGAAAATCAGAGATTCTTCTAGAGGTGAAAATCCCTGAGCTGAGGCTTTGAGGATGAGAAGTTAGCTAGACCAAGAAAGATGCATATGGTGAGGGGTCAATAGATCAAGCAAATACTGCAATGTGAAACAGTTGTGGTATGTGATGCAGTGGATGATGGGAAGGGGTAAGAGAGATGATCAAAGAGAAGCAACCATCAGGAACTACTGAGAAGTCTTAAATACCTTCCTAAGATGCTTGGACTTCTAAAAAGTCACTTGGGGGTGATTTTATTCAAGGAGATAACTATCAATCTTAAGTTTTATCATGTTCTTTAATGTTGACACATTTTAGAGTCACATGGTTAAAGTGGTCCCTGTCAGAATTGTGTGTATGTTGTTTTCATTCTTGTATATTTCTGAAAATAATTTTTTTATTCATGTATTTATTTTATTTTTGGCTGTGCTGGGTTTTTGTTGGGGCATGTGGGCTTTCTCTAGTTGCAATGAACGGGGACTACTCTTCGTTGCAGTGTGAGGGCTTCTCATTGTGGTCACATCTCTTGCTTCAGAGCACAGGCTTTAGGGGCACGGGCTTCAGTAGCTGCAGCACACAGGCTTAGTAGTTGTGGCTCATGGCCTTAGTTGCTCTGTGGCTTGTGGAATCTTCTCAGACCAGGGATTGAACCCATGTCCCCTGCATTGACAGGCAGATTCCCATCCACTGCACCACCAGGGAAGTCCTCATTCCTGTATATTTCTTAGAAAACCAAATAAGAGCATTTTCTGAATCATGTGCCTGAATTTTGCCTTTGTATTTATTAAGGATGAATTATTGCATTAATCACACATAATCACTTGAAGAAAAGTATGTAACTTTTTGCAGCAAAGTTTCTCATATGGAGACCATATACCTCTGAGGATTGTGAAGTGTACTTGGAAATCATGACCTCTCAAGTTTGAGGCTTCCCCGGTGGCTCAGATGGTAAAGAATCCGCCTGCAGTGTGGGAGACCTGGGTTTGATCCCTGGGTTGGGGAGATCCCCTGGAGAAGGGAATGGCTACCCACTCCAGTATTCTTGCATGGAGAATTCCATGGACACAGGAGCCTGGCGAGGTACAGTCCATGGGGTCACAAAGAATTGGACACGACTGAACGACTAACACTTTTACTTTCAAGTTTGAGAAATGCTGATGTGGAGATAGAACTGGAGTGAGGAGGGGAAAGACAGGCATCAGGAAAACCAACTTAAAGCCTGTTTCAATAGTCACACATGAAGTAAAGAGGACTTGAACTAAGGGAATTCAAAAGAGAAAAAAATGAATGCAATAGTTATTTATGAAGTAAAACAGGCAGAACTTAGTGATGTCCAGGGGCTTGGACTTGAGAGAGAGAGGACAAGGATCATGCTTGGATTTCTGGCTTCAATAACTGAGTAAGTGATGGTGGCGTCTCAGTGAGAGATCTCTCCATACCAAAAGAGTAAGTACCAGAGTTAGAAATATGGCCTGTGGGGTGTCTGGGCACATTCAGGTGGAGATGTGTGGAATGCGAAAGAGCAATCTAAACTGGGGTTTTCAGAACCTACTTAGGTAGATATTGCAGTTTGAGGGGTCAGTGTACCTATGGGGACAATGAGTAGCATGAGAAAAGAAAAGTGTAGAGAAAGAGGAATTCAACAAAGAGACTGAAAAAGAGTGAGTGAGAAATAGGCAGAAAATCCAGGAGAGGGATTCTCAAATTCAAGGTAGGTGAGAATTGAAAGAAGATACGGAATTGTTGGGAAAATTGTGTGGAAAAGATATTAATTGAACTGAGTATGGGCTTTCCTGGTCAGGCTCAGCAGTAAAGAATCCTCCTGCCAAGATAGGAAATGTGGGTGTGATTCCTGGGTCAGGAAGATCCCTGGAGAAGGAATTGGCAACCCACTCCAGGACAGAGGAGCCTGGCAGGCTACAGTCCATGGGGGTCACAAAGAGTTGGACACAGCTTAGTGACTAAACAACAACAAATGGAAAGACAGAGAATTGGTGGACCAGAAAGAAAGAGGTATGGATTCTGAGTTGGGAAACATAACAAGCAAAGTCTTACAGAGAGATAACGTAAAATATATGCTGGAGGGTTGGCTGGAGTAGGCAGGAGAACATAGGGCTGAAAGATGGACTCTAAAACTGAACTCCTTAGGTTCAAATCCCAGCTCCCCCATTTCAGCTATGTGATCCTCAGCCATTTATATATAATCTTCTGAGCCTCAGTTTCTCATGTGTAAAATAGGGGCAATAAGAGTGTGTTATTTTTTATTTATATTTAATCGGAGGATAGTTGTTTTACAATGTGTGTTGGTTTCTGCTATGCAACAAGTGAAAGGAGTACATTTTTCATTAGCTTGTTTATGTTTTACTTTCCTGTATATTAAGTGTGAAAGTGTCAATCACTCAGTCACGTCCGACTCATTGAGACCCCATGGCCTGTAGTCTGTCAGGCTCCTCTGTCCAGGGAATTCTCCAGAAAAGAATACTGGAGTGGGAAGCCATTCTTTTCTCCAAGGGATCTTCCTCACCCAGGGATCGAACCTGGGAATCCCAAACTGTGGGCAGATTCTTTACCATCTGAGCCACCAGGGAAGCCCTTGCAAAAATCAGGATGATTTTATGTATGCAACATTGCTTTTAGCTATCTCTGAATATTTTATTTTTTGTCCTTCTACCATCCCAACCCCTGTTTATATTTTTCCATTTATGGATACTTTAATAAATTGACATTTTAAACTGTTTATATAGCCTGTTGTTGTTCAGTCACTAAGTCGTGTCTAGCTCCTTGTGACCCCATAGGTTACAGCTCGCCAGGCTTCCCTGTCCTTCACTATCTCCCAGAATTTGCTCAAACTCATGTCCATTGAATTGGTGATGTTATCTAACCATCTCATCCTCTACTGCCCTCTTTTCCTTTTGCCTTCATTCTTTCCCAGCGTATCAGGGTCTTTTCTAATATCATATCAGCTATCGCATCAGGTAGCCAAAGTATTGGAGCTTCAACTTCATCATCAGTCCTTTCAATGAATTTTCAGGGTTGATTTCCTTTAGGATTGACTGGTTTGATGTCCTTGAAGTCCAAGGAACTCTCAGGAGTCTTCTCCAGCACCACAATTTGAAAGCATCAATTCTTTGCCTATATATAAACATATCAAAATATAAAGATATATTTTATAAATCCTTGGCAAATATTTTCCTACCCCAATATACATATATATGTTTTATTTAATCCTTTATGGGTTTATGGGACATGTTTAGATTTTAATAATTGTGGAATATATTTTATTATGTCAGGCAACTAATATTCTTTATGTAGGTTTCCTAGATTTTCATAATAATCCATAGTTTCCTTGTTGGCTTGAGATGTTGCTTCTATATTTTACTAAATTTAAGAATGATTGGAAAAAAAAAAGAATGATTGGCTCTGTTTTTAATCTTTATAGTCTGTTCATGTATAAAAAACACCATCGTATAATTAGTATGTATAAAAATACATTTTAGTATCTGGGAGAACATGTGCCATCTTAATTAATCCATTCTCCAGAATTTTCTCAGTTATTTCCACTTGGTTTTGCTAATTTATAAATATTACTTTTAAAATTATAAAAATTAACTTTATAATCAATTTTGTAAATCCCTCCCAGAAAATCCCGTTAGGATTTTGATTGAAATTGTATTAAGTTGCTAATTAAGGAGTTTACAAGTGTTACACAACTACTTATGAAACCCCTGACAGTCATCTGAGAAATTCCTAGTTCTTAAATAGTTCTTATAAATATTCACAGTCAGCAAAGGATCACCAGACATGTGAAGAAAACCAATAGCAAAAACAAAAAGAGACTAATGAGCAAACAAAACAAATATATTTTTTTCTAAAGAAAATCTGTCTTCTGTTTCTAGAAGAAGTAGAGACTATAAAATGTATAGGAACAAACCCTTAACCTATTGAATTTTCAGAGAGATTAGGGGAAGAGTACCTTCATTAAGTATGCTCAGGCTTCTGTGAAATAGAAGCAGGATGCTGAAAAAAATGAAGTGTTTGGATAAAAGACCAAATGTGCTTAAACTCTGAATTAGTCAAGCCGAATCTCACAGAATGTAGAGCAAAGGAGAAGGATAAAAAATATGGTGGAAAAGAGATATGAAGAGTGTGATGAGAAGGGAACTAAGAAGAAACAGGAAAAATAATTGGAAACAAACAAACCTTGACCTGAAGAGTGATCCAGGTCCTCAGATTGAAAGGTTCATCAGTGCCCAACAGGGGAAAAAATACTGAGACACATGCTGATGCAATTTTGGAATTCCAAAGATCAGAAATTGATCTTAAAAACTTCTAGAGAACAACAAAGGATCTATCAAAGGTATCATACTTCTCAGCAAAGATGGAAGCTGGGACAGAATAGACAGTGTTTTAGAGTCCTGCTGCAGCTGCTGCTGCTAAGTCGCTTCAGTCGTGTCCGACTCTGTGCGACCCCATAGACGGCAGCCCACCAGGCTCCCCCGTCCCAGGAATTCTCCAGGCAAGAAGACTGGAGTGGGTTGCCATTTCCTTCTCCAGTGCATGAAAGTGAAAGTGAAGTCGCTCAGTCGTGTCCGACTCTTAGTGACCTCATGGACTACAGCCTACCAGGCTTCTCTGTCCATGGGATTTTCCAGGCAAGAGTACTGGAGTGGGCCATTGCCTTCTCCGTTAGAGTCCTGAGGAAGATTAATCAGAGCCCCAAATTGATAGCCAAACTATCGAGTGTTAGGACAAACTAAAGATGTCTTTAATCATATATGGGCTCAAGTTTACCAATTTACCTCCTACAGATCCTTTCTAGTGAAAAAAATGTTGCTCAGAAGTGTTATGTTCAAGCCAAATAGAACAACCAGAAACCTACACAGATCACCTAGAATACAGAGAGCACTGGAACCAACCCAAGTGTCTTATGAAAATAAATCCCAGGATGACAACAGTGAAATAGGCCTATAAAGCAGGCAGCCTAAATTCGGAAGAGTTGTCACAGGGTTCCGAAAAAAATGGAACTTTCAAAAAGAAAGTAGGGATCATGAATCAAATTGCAGAGTTAAGAACCTTTTAACATTTAGGGCTAAGTTAATTGCATTAAAGTTACCGATTTGTGTGTGGGATGTGTGTGTGTGTGTGTCTGTGCCTATGCTCAGCTGTATCTGACTCTTTGCGACCCGGTGGACTATAGCCCACCAGGCTCCTCCGTCCATGGAATTTTCCATGCAAGAATACCAGAGTGGGTTGCCATTTCCTACTCTAGGGAATCTTCTCAACCCAGGGATCGAATCTGAGTTTCTTGAGTCTTCTGCATTGGCAGGTGGATTTTTTTTATCACTGTACCCCCAGGGAAGCCATAAGTTATAGGTTAATCTGTCTTTATAATAGTGGTTCTTCCCATACAAGAAATTAGATATATGTATATTTTTCTAGTTTTTTAGTGTCCTTATATGCAAGACTTTAACATCTTTTATTAAATATATTTCTAGATATTCTGTGTGTTTTATGCTATTGTAAATGGGATACCTTATTTTATAACTGGTTATTGCTGGTATATAGAAAGCCTATTGTGTATTATCTGTGGTTTAAAATGTTTTGCCTTTCTTATATATATTAGTTGGTTGTCCTGAAATTTGAGTTATAGAATTATCATCTGAAAATATATTTTTTTACCCTCCTTTCAAACATTTGTACCACGTATTTGGTTTTCTTATTTGATTGCTTAAATTAGAATTTCCTAAGCAGCATTAAATATTTGGAGCCAATGGGTAGCCTTGGCTTATTTCTGATTTGTTACACTGTTAATTATGTATATTGAATGAAAACTATTCACTAGCATGATAAGGAAACTTTCTTCCTGTTGTACTGGGAGTCTTATTTTACTATTATTTCTTTAATAAGCATGTTGGGCTGCATTATGGACATTGTTGAATGGTAGGAGAAAGATTGTGGATTTAATTTTATACCATTGGGGACCATTGTAGAATATGATTTTCAGGAAAATATATAGAAAGTGATGTAGTAATTCAACCATCCAGTGATAATTCTATACCCATATGAACAAAGGTAGTGGAAATACATACAAGAGGTTCGAATTTAATAGGTCAGATAAATAAATCCAATTTTTTACTGATTTCTCCTTGCCCATAAGACTCAGAATATTGAACAATTTCAATATCAAGTTGATGTTGAATACAGTCTGTACATAACTGCCAAAAACACATCCATTTTTCGGCTTCTTATCATGAACACATGCTTATAAAAAGCAAGACTGAACAGCAGAAAGTTATTATTCCTTAAAGATAGGACATCATTTAACTTTCTCTTTTGACATAGGAGACATCAATAATTGATGCTCTAGTCATTTTTTTCAACAATTTTCTAGTTTTTATAAAACATCGTTTAAGTGATATTTGGCTCCCATCATCTATTTTGATGACAAACTTTTTTTCAAACAAAACAAAAATAAGTTTTCATGTTATGAATAACCTGGCATCATTTAAAAACATGTATTATCCTTGGAGATGATAGAACTTTATGCTTTCTTCTCATTGTTCTATAGACAGTAAATTTTTAATTAAAATAATCAATAATTTGAGTATTACTTTTACTTGAAATTAATCTATTTGTGTTTCATTAGAAATGTCTAATACGTAAATTTCTTGAAATATCCATGTGTGTTAGTTTTCAGTCATGTCTGACCCTTTGAGACCCCATGGACTGTAGCCCACCAGGCTCCTCTGTCCATGGAATTCTCCAGGCAAGCATACTGGAGTGGGTAGCCATTCCCTTCTCCAGCAGATCTTCCAGACCCAAGGATCGAACCCCCATCTCCCTCATTGCAGGCGAATTCTTTACCGTCTAAGCCACCAGGGAAGCCCACTTGTAATTCTGCCCCTTCAAAATGACCCAGTATCAGACTATGATTTTAGTTCTAAGATTTTATGTGGTTGATTGTATTTGGGATAAGATTATAAATTTATATACTATCTCCTTCATAGTAATAGCACAGATGTTGAATTAAAATATTTCATGATTGTTTTGTAAGAGTAAACATAACATTGAGAAAGCTTCACAGTTCCTATTTGTGAGTTTGACCTCTGTGCCTGTCAATGATTGATACAGATTCAAGTTTGTTTTTAATAAACTCCGAGAAAGATCAAAACCAGGGATCATCTGTAACACTGCTCTCACTTGAGGCTGTCCGAGGCCCCTGTTTTGCCCTGCAGCCTTTTCCTAAAGAGAAAGTCACATTTTTAGCTGACTACTCACTTCCATAGTTGTTTTTTTTAAACAACTTTAGGTAATGTGTGGCAAAAAAAATATGAAAATGTTGATAAATGAAGAGATACACTTCTTCACCATCTGGTGAGCATTCTGGAGAATGGAGACAAATCCCACACAATAAAGGAGTGAAGTCATTTCTGCAGGAAGTTTAGCTTTGGGGATTAGTTTGAGAACTCAGAGCAGGCCATATTGTGGTGGGCAGTTCAGCATGATTCTTTGAGGTTTTTAGTAAATTGCAGACTGTTTACCCTGGAAAGGGACTATAGAGATCAGTTTAGAGAAAAGAAAACAGGCCCATAGAGGTCCAGTGGAGCATCCATAACATTTATTTGAATCGCATTATCAGAAGCCACATTCCACAATGTGCAACTGCTGTCTTATTACAGAATTTACAATGACACATTCTGAGGTCATGAAGGAAATAGACTGAAACACTAGGAATTAGGTCAGGAGCTTGAGACAGTGCAGTCTCCCAGGCACTCTTCAGTTTCCAAACCTGACCAGGATTGGGAATACGGGAGGGGCACATGCACACGTGTGTGTGTGTGTGTGTGTGTGTGTGTGTGTGTGTGTGTGTGTAGTATCCCTGTTCTGTGCATCATGTTTTGTGCATCATGTTCTACTTTACATGTAGAAGCCATAGCCTACTTCATCCAACAGTTCCTAATACTGCTTCTTTATAGAAATCAATGTTTTTGATATTTCAAGCATATTATAGTACCAGGTCAATGAGATGGAACCCAAAATTTACTGTGTGCATATGTATATAGAAATGCACTAGAAAAATATTAACTTGTACAGTAATGAACATTGGGTTATAGAATTATATGTGCTTTTACTTTTCTTTTCTCTATTTTTTCCCCTGTATTTCTACCATGAAATTTTCTTTTAATGTATAGTTTTATTACATAAGTAATAAGTATTTTCATGTTGTAAAATACTGAAAAGATTGTGGAATATGGGAAAGCCCCTGTCCATGCTTTCCTTTAGTAACCACTTAGCAATGGATACAATTTGGTGTACATCCTTCTAGAATTTTTAGCCTGAATATTCAGTTATTGGAGTTGTGGAAATGTTCAAAATCAAAAGTAACACACTGCACATGCTTTTCTGAGACTGACTTTTGTATTTGATCCATTTTGGAGAATATGTATTATTTCATTTCAGTACCTATAAATCCATATGCGTGTAAGCGTATATAATAGCTCAGTCATGTCCAACTCTCTGTGACTCCATGGACTCTAACCCGATAGGCTCCTCTGTCAGTGGGATTTTCCAGGCAAGAGTACTGGAGTGGGTTGCCACTTCCTCCTCCAGGGGATCTTCCTGACCCAGGGATTGAACTGCAGTCTCCTGTGTCTCTTGCATTGGCAGGCAGATTCTTTCCCATTGAACCACCTGAGAAGCCCCCATGTGTAAAATCTATACGAGTATTCTTAAATTGCCAATATACCATGTATGTGAAATTTCTTATTTAATTGTGATATTGATGAACATTTTTTGTATTATAGACAGTATGCACCAAACATTATTGTATACACTAGTTTATGTGTTGCATTGATCTTAAAATCCATGAACTAATTATAAAGACAGAAAGATGACAAGCAGGGAGATGGACATGAGAAGAAGTTAAAGGAGGTAGAAATTTCTGGAGAACAGAATATCCATCCCCTAGGTCTCATCAAACTCCACGAAACATTCAGATGCTCATTCAGGAAATAGCAACGCTGCTGTAGACTATTTTTTGGAATTCAGGGCTCCTAAGAGGAAGTTTGTGTAAAAACCCACACTCACAGTGTTCTTGCCTGGAGAATCGCAAGGACGGGGGAGCCTGGTGGGCTGCCATCTATGGGGTCGCACAGAGTCAGACACGACTGAAGCGACTTAGCAGCAGCAAGAAGAAGTTTGTGTAAAAACCCACACTCAGAAGGATTTTGTCTTTGTTCCTCTTGTGCAAGAAAGAGCACCTCCTGAGATATACAGGGATATATCTGTATAGCTGTCTTGATGTGGGCTGGGGCAGAGTTTGGTGGGTGGAAGGACAGACTGTGGGCTGTTACCACCCCCCAGTCTCCTGTCCTAGCCCCGTGTCAGTCTCTGAACTCAAATGACTGAACATAATCACATGGTAGCCTTCAGGTGTGTTTGAGAAAATAAATTATTGAAAATTCTTGCCAAATCTTGAAAATCAGCTGTTGCATTTACGTATGTACAGTATGACATAACTGCTTCTGCTGCCTACAACTCTCTTGTACAATTAAAAAAAAAAAAATAGGGGAAATATTTCCCCTAGAAAAGCAAAGTGACAAAGAGTCTTTAAAAATCGTGGTTGCATTGAATGCACTTAAGGGACAATTCCTTCATTTATTTAAAACTTCAGTTCTCTAATAACTTGCCGATATTAGTTATCATTTTGTTAACTGTTAACTTTATGTAGATGTCATAATAAGAGTTTTGTGTATAATGCCTTTTTAATATTCAGAAGAGCCCTATAAAAACTATCACAACTTTACAAATAAGAAACCTGAAATGTTAAATAACTTCACCAATAGTCACACAGTTTTGAACCCAACTTTTATTATATTTAAAATTCTAGCTCTTAACACCAGATTGGAAATAAACCTGTAATTAGTTAATTAGAATGTTTTCATATTGGTGGCAACTCTAGCAATAATAATAAAAATAGCATGTTTTCATAGTAATAAAAATAGTATGTTTCAACAACTCCAATAATAGTATGTTTCATCTAATATATATGTTGTAAATTAATACTTCAGGTTATATCATTACTTTGAATTTTGGTATCTTTCATAAGATATTGAAATTCTGCGTTGTAGATAAGACCATGTATCAGTAAGAAAGGTATGACTTTTGCCTTAATTTGTGTTAGTCATACTATCTTGTTTGAGTTTTTTGAGGAAGGGAATGACAGGGTGGGGAGAAATGGAGAGTATTTGTTGGTATGTATGATCCTAAAGTCTGAGTTATTTGGCATTTTTAAGGATAAGCATTGATTCAGTTTTACAAGCATATGTTGGCAAGAAAATTAATGCCATGTGCTCAAAAACAATTCTTTGCTCTTAGGAAAGAGTTTTGTTTCAACTTGAGAGTCATAATCATGTTTATCAAATGTACTGATTGTGTGAACTGTATATAAATTGTCAGGCTCATAAAGGTATATATTTATGGTCCCCAGGTGCTCCTCAGCTTCCATATTTGTCCTGTTGGTGGAGTTAGTTTATTTTTTCTGTTTCTCTTATTGTCACTGAAGACTTCTAACAATCTCTGGTATTCTCTACAATTATATAGGAATATTGTCAAAGCTAATTGCTTGCACAGAGTACAAATAAGAGATGTTTTCTGTTAGATTTTTATAGTACTTAGAGTTAAACTCCAGTGTTTTACTAATGGGAGTAGGCTCTTCTCTTATTTGCTAGGAAGCTCCACTTACAGCTGGAGAAATGTGTAATTTTTCTATTTATAAATAACAGTGTAAAACACATACTATGTAGAATAGAAATAACTGTTGTGAAATTGGCCACTTTGGTTTACACTGATTGTGAAAGTGAGCCAGGGGATTCTGTTTGATTAACTTTATGGAAGCAATAGTTTTCTTTTGTCTCTTTAGCCTTCCTTTTGGTCTGTTCCAAAAATTCTCAGCAGGTTGCTCCCGAGCTCCAAAGGAGAGCACAGTTCTTGGAAAGTGCTTTCTGGAAGGATCTGCAATGGCATTTAGGACTGCCAAGCGTCAGAAAATAGAAAAATGGAGAAATAAATTACCTCATTTACAGAGTATGTCACCTTAGGTTAAATCATATAAGAAATAAGTTCTATGGGTCTTTAGAGAATGCAAACAGATACTATAACTGAAATATATGGATAGAAGTAAATAGGTTGTGGGAAATGTTTAGAAAAAATAATGTTCTAAAAGATAATGTTTATGTCTACCTAATGTTCGTTTTAAGAAAACTGGTAAGAATCTTTGGTATGCTCTGTATTTGTAAAAAGTAATAATAGATTTTGAAATAAGTCTACATTACAGAAGATATATTTTTCTTTGTACTTGATTTCAAAGAAGCCAATGTTTAAAGAAAATCTGTGTTTTTTTATTTATAAGAAATGCATTATACTAATACATACCTACTTACTTAAGTGAGAAGATAAACAAAATCTGACAGAATGAGTTTTCTTTGCAACACATGTGCATACCCACAATTTGAAAGCTAAAAAAAAACAAAAACAAAAACACAGCAAACTTTCTATTGGAAGGGAATCAAGGTGACCAAAGCATAGTTTTGTATAATCTCATAATGAATAATAAGTCTATCCACTGTCCAAAAGAGCAATCTAAAACAAAAAATGAGTTAAAAAGGGAGAGGTTTCAGATAATCTCACCCCAAATTTAACTTTTTCAAAATAATAAATTTGACAAAATAAACTAAGCCAAATGAGGTTATAAATTATAAGTGGTGTATTCTTTTCTTTCTTAGTTTCCATTCCTTATTCCCCATTACATTGTTCCTGTACATGGAAAATAATTATGTGGCATTTTTCTCATCCTGTACTCATCATAGGAATACATAATTAAGAAATTGCCCTTTTTCTGTAGACCTCAGAATCCTTCTCCACAAAACACTTCTAAACACCCACTGGCGATAGATCAGAATTGAATCCTGATTGTACCTCCTAGATCTCCTGATCGGTTCTTTTTTTCCTTGCTCTCAGGAAAATAATCTGTATCTACAATGAGAAGTAAGGAACTGTGTGATATAATACAAAATGCTCTAAAAGAAATCGGAACATTATGTCCCAGTCCTGGTTCTGTCGTTAAGAGTAGAAACTTGGCAACTTGTAACTTCTCTAGGAAGGATTTCCAGTCTGTAAAATTAAGGGGGTTAGACTAGACACTCTTTCTAAAATCCTGTCTAATATCAGCTTTTTAGATTCTATACCTTCAGCAGCCCCCAGAGACTTCTCACCATTGTTTTACACCTGCGACATTTTGCGCATTTTCTTATTTCAGCCTGGGAAGCCTTTCGTCACCTTTGCAGCCTGGCAAAGCCACCACTCATTTTTCAAGTCTCCTCTTTAGCATCAGAGCCTTCCCCAGTTTCCCCCAACTCAGATCAAGGGAGTTGTCCTCAGCGTTGTGTTTTTGATATAGATCTGTCTTCTTTGCTTTTTTTTTTTAAATTGATTGATTGATTTGAAAGGGATTTTGGTTTGGTTTTGTTTTGACGGTGGTGGACCTTCATTACTGTGTGGGCTTTGCCCTAGTTGCTGTGAGCGGGGATTACTCTGGAGTTGCGGTATACCGGCTTCTCACTGCGATGCCTTCTCTTGTGGAGCTCAATAGCTTTGGTTCCCAGGCTCCAGAGCGTAGGCTCAATAGTTGGGGCAGAATGAGCTTACTTGCTCCGCGGCACGTGGAATCTTCCTGGGCCAGGGATTGAACCCGCATCACCTACATTGGCAAGGTGGATTATTTACCACTGAGACATCAGGGGAGCCCATATATATGTATTTTTTAATAATTATTTCTTGATTTGTCTTCTAAAAAATCTGTGAGGAAGGGATTCAGTCTCTTGATATCTGTAGTCTCCAAGATATGGTGCTTCATTCATCCCAATGAAATTCAATGAAATTGTATTGAATTAATACAGTTAAAGGTCAATATCTGACTGTTATAAGTGTAAAGCCTAGGGACAAAATATTATTTACATGATTTTATGTACATGTATTTTGGTAAAATATTCATGGTAAACTTCATTACATCTGTTCTATCTAAGCAATGCATGACCTGTGTACATTCTAAACCACAGGAACCACAGATAATTCTTTGAGACCAGTTGAGCTAAGGATGTTAGAGGTCAAGGGTTAATAAAGTATCAAAAAGCTTATGCAAATAAGTAAGGGAAACACCAAAGCGTCAATGCTAAATCATCAGAGACGCGTTCAGAGCATTCAGACAATTCACAAAAGAAAATATATAAATGACAAGTTAGAATATTTTAAAAAAAACAACAAAAATTGGAATGTCTGGGTAAAGATAAAGTAACACGTTCATTTAATACCTCTACCTCCTGAAAACTGTAAAAGGGTTTTTTCAAAGCATAAACCACAATGACAAAGAACGTGGGAAAGGAGTAACACCAACAACATTCTGGAAGTTGGAAAAACAAATGGTCAAGTGGTTAGCAGTTAAAGCTGAACCCTATGCTGGCACTGGGGAAAGCAGAAAAAGCAATCCCACTAATAGTGCCAAACAACAAAAATACTAAAAAATCAGCCATACTCAGAATCTAAGAAAGTGGGAATAAAGTCTGAAACTGTGTAAGAGGCAGCTAGGCATGCTGATCCCATCATACGGTCTATGGAGCCGTGTAACCACCCCTCACTCAGCCCAGCAAAATCCTGAACATTTATCCTCAGCAGGTTAAAAGCCCCAGTCTTCATAGCAGAGATAATTATTTATTGAGACAATGCCAGATCATTGGGTTAATAGCACCAAGAGTGGAATCTGGATGAAGGCTAACAAGGCCATCTGGAAGTGTGAGTCACTGAGGACCGTGGACCGGAGGCTGGTGCGAGTGTGCCCTGTTGCGGTAACTGCTGTTTTCACAGTTGCCCAGGAATCTCTCAGGGAAGGAGAGGGCTTCCCTGTTAGATAAAAAGTGAACTTCCTGTTCACTGAATCTACAAATAATACGGGTGGTAAGGGATGTTCAGTTCAGTCACTCAGTCGTGTCCGACTCTTTGTGACCCCATGAACCGCAGCACGCCAGGCCTCCCTGTCCATCACCAACTTCCGCAGTCCATCCAGACCCATGTCCATTGAGTTGGTGATGCCATCCAGCCATCTCATCCTCTGTCGTCCCCTTCTCCTCCTGCCCTCAATCTTTCCCAGCATCAGGGTCTTTTCAAATGTGTCAAATGAGTCAATTCTTCACATCAGGTGGCCAAAGTATTGGAGTTTCAGCTTCAACATCAGTCCTTCCAATGAACACCCAGGACTGATCTCCTTTAGGATGGACTGGTTGGATCTCCTTGCAGTCCAACGGACGATCAAGAGTCTTCTCCAACACCACAGTTCAAAAGCATCAATTCTTCAGTGCTCAGCTTTCTTTGTAGTCCAACTCTCACATCCATACATGACCACTGGGGAAACCATAGCCTTGACTAGACGGACCTTTGTTGACAAAGTAATGTCTCTGCTTTTTGATATGCTGTCTAGGTTGGTCATAACTTTCCTTCCAAGGAGTAAGTGGATAAGGGATGGTTTTTATTAAAGTAGAAAATAGTGATTAGGATGATGGTAGGAGCACCACTGTAATGTTCCTGGACCAATTTACAATACTTGAATTGCATGTTCTGGAACTGGGGAGCATGCAGACTCTCACATGGAGTGTGTTTGCTTTGCTCTTCTTTTTCTGCTTTGTCCAGTGTTTTAAAATCTGCTAATCTTGATGTATGAAGTCTCTTAACACTGGGTTATTATGCAAGAGGCCTGTGTTTCAGTGATTTGGGGAATGGAGAAGGGATAAGGAGAAAGTAGGATATAAGTTGGTTCTTAGAATGTTTTCCTTTGTTTATCAATTGAAAGAGGTGGAAAGGTGGGTTACTTAGATAACATTATGTTCCCACTGCACTGATCGTCCATCCATTTCTCCAAGAAACAATTTTCGTTCCAGTCACTTGAATGTGCATTTGTTCCTTCTCTCTAGAACCCCATAAGACACTTCTGCCTGATAAACTTTACTCACTCTTCCAAACCAAGTTGAAATGTTCCATCCAGTGTGAAAGCTTCTATGACTCCAGAAAACAGCAACTATATTAACTACAGTTTAATAAGCCACCTGGCCTTTAGTCGATTCTTATCAGATAAGCGAGGTAGTAGTTTTAACCTCACTTTACAGAGAAGGAAACTGAGGCTGAGAAGACTTGAGTAGTGACTCAAGAGCATAGATCATTGTTCCTCAGTGTCTGCAGGTTATATGTACCAGGACACCCCTCAGATAGCAAGATGTGTGGATGTTCAAGTGCCTTATATAAAATGGTATAGTATTTGCATGTGACCCAACATCCTCCCTACACTTTACATTATCTCTAGCTTATAATAACTAATGCAATCTGAATACTATATAAATAGTTGTCATGTAAAGCAAATGAAAAATTTGCCTTTGGGAACTTTCTGGACATTTTGGGGGCAATAGTTGATTGAATCCAGGAATGTGAAACCTGTGGATAACAGAGCAGACTGTACCTAGATTTGAAATCCAAAGCTGAAAGCCCTTTCTTTTTGAAATCTGCATCACTTACTAATTATTTTGTTTTGTGTTTGTTAACATGCTTACCTCCCTCACTGAGCTGAGTCTTTATTCCTTCATGGAAAAGAAATTGTTTGGGGAGGGTGGCGTTTTTATATATAACATTAATCATATTTGCTTGTTTGACTCTACAGTCTACAGGGCAAGATGTTTAAACCAGATATGTTTTATTCATTATTGAATCCAACACCTGTCACAGTGCCTGCCACAGAAATTATTCAGTATATATTTTGAGGTAAATAAATGAATTAACAACTGAATGAACAGATGAATGAAGCAGGACGAGATCCAAATTATAACAAAATAATACTTTTTAAGCTCTCATTATCCCTGTTGTCTGAATAGACAGTGATTTCTTAAACTAATGTGAAACAAACCATCAACATCAACCATCATGTTAATTCAGATGAATTCTGTACCCAAACAGAATCTCAGCATGCTGGCCCTGTGGGTTAGGGGGCAAGTTTTGCTTTCTTATAAACAAAGAGACTGAGACTGCAGAATACTTAGCCACAGAGATGTAGGGTTTTGTATTTCATACAAATAGGCTGCTTTTTTTTTTGAAGTAGGACAAATCTAATATGCTTTATTTTTTATTGCAAGACCTATAAAGACATTTGGTTATTTCTCTTAAAAAATTTTATTTTATATTGGAACATAGTTGTTTACAATGTTGTATTAGTTTCAGATGTACAGTAAAGTGATTTAGTTATCCATATTCACATATCTGTTCTTTTTCAGATTATTTTCCCTGGTAGGTTATTACAGAATTAAACTATTTTTAATCTAGAGCCCAAGTAGACAGTTTTAAGTTCCAGACCTCAAGCCAGTGTGGTTCATGTTTTGTCACTATCGGGTCAACAATAGAACTTTAGTGGTCTTATGAAGTTTTCATAAATTTTTCAGCTATTAAAAACTGACCACAATGAGTAATATAAAAGATTGCAGTGATTACAAGGTACTTAACCTCTGAGTACTAACTTACAATGTACTTAGAGTCAACTAAGAAATATATGTTTATTTCATGACTTTAAACACTCTGAAAGTCTAAAAATCATGTGCTTTTTTAAAAAGAAAAGAAAGTGTACGTCCTGTTTTTCTTTTAAGAAAAAACCCATAAGAAATAAGAGATAGCAAAATGTATTAAATTATTTATTCCATAATAACACCATCCCACATCAGATTTTAAATACAAAAGAATAGGCAAAAGCTAATGGTGCTGACTTTAATTCTAACCCAAATAAGTCAGGAAGTTAAGTGAAATTAGTTTTTCCTCTAATCTTATGTGGAAAAGAAATATGTCATATGGCAAACCCACATGATTCCAATCTGTTGCCTTTATTCATCCCTGCCATAACATTTAGAGTCCAGAAACTATATCAGAAATGGAGTCAATATTTCAACACCAGTATACAGACTAGAAATGTGGTAAGGTGTGTGATATCTTACTGCATTAAAAAAATATATATTTTGATTGAGACAGGATGTTGATCATGTATCTTTTTCTCCAGAATCTTATGGCTGTTTTCTTCCTTATGATTCACTCTCCATAAAGGCACATTTTCTCTTCTTTTCTCCATAGAATGAAAAAGAAAAAGAAGTATCTGTATCTTAAAAATAAGCTTCCCCATCACTTGGGGACATGACTAATTTCCTTTACTGGTCATTCCTTTCTCGTGGTCCTCCTCCTGCCTCAACTCACAGTGTTTTCCCACCCATGTTCCATCTCCTTTAACAAATGCACTGTCTCCATGACTTTGCATTTTCGTCTGTGTTATTCTCTTTGTCTGGAACTCCTCCACACCTGGGCTTCCCTGGTGGCTCAGCAGTAAGGAATCCGTCTGCAATGCAGGAGATGCAGGAGGCATGGGTTCTATCCTTAGGTCAGGAAGATCCCCCCTAGAGAAGAGCATGACAACCCGCTCCAGTGTTCTTGTCTGGAGAAGCCCATGGACAGAGGAGCCTGGCGGGCTACAGTCCAAAGGGTCGTACAGAGTCGGACATGACAGAAGTCACTTAGCATGCACATCTCCTCACCTACCCATTCCTAACCCCCCTCCACCCTTCCTCCTATTCCCTGCACCGAATTCCTCCTGCTGTTTGATGTGTCAAGAATCTGCTCCTGTAGGAAGCCCAACCACACCGCCCCCACCACCAAGAACAACTTAGATGCCTCTGTGTTCTGAATGTGTTCTTGGAGTTCTCATCAGAGATCCACTAGGACTGTCTATATTAACTTCCCTCTCTTCTTGACCAGACTGTGAATTTCTGAAGGGCAAGCATTTGCCCTGTTCATTTTTGCATAACCAGCATCCTATCTGGTGTTTAGTGTATATTACATGTTAAATAAATGTTTGTGGAGTGAATCAGTGAGGCTGGTTTCCCATTAGGAGAGTGAAGAAGGTAAATTTCTTAGAATCTGAAAAGCACACAGGAAGAACTGGGACATTTTTGCTTGAGTTAAAAGTACTTTGACAGAGACTACATTTGAAATTAAAAGACCCTTACTCCTTGGAAGGAAAGTTATGACCAACCTAGACACTATATTAAAAAGGAGAGACATTTCTTTGCCAGCAAAGGTCTGTCTGGTCAAGGCTATGGTTTTTCAAGTGGTCATGTATGGATGTGAGAGTTGGACTGTGAAGAAAGCTGAGCACCGAAGAATTGATGCTTTTGAACTGTGGTGTTGGAGAAGACTCTTCAGAGTCCCTTGGACTGCAAGGAGATCCAACCAGTCCATCCTAAAGGAGATCAGTCCTGGGTATTCATTGGAAGGACTGATGTTGAAGCTGAAACTCCAATACTTTGGCCACCTCATGCAAAGAGTTGATTCATTGGAAAAGACCCTGATGCTGGGAGGGATTGGGGAGAGGAGGAGAAGAGGACAACAGAGGATGAGATGGCTGGATGGCATCACCGGCTCTATGGACATGGGTTTGAGTAAACTCTGGGAGTTGGTGATGGACAGGGAGGCCTGGCGTGCTGCGATTCATAGGGTCGCAAAGAGTCAGACATGACTGAGCGACTAAACTGACTGACTGACTGACTGACCTTTGAAACTCCATCTAGCTGGGCCTCTTGTAGTCTTTGTGAAATAGGAATATTAATCCTCAGAGCCTATCAAATGAGATCTAGTTATTAAGGGACAAAAAATTGGTATAAAATGGACTTTCTAATAAGAGAGTCCCAAATCATAAGGACAATATAATGTTGAAATGTTTTAATAGCTTCCAAATACAAGTACACGTGGTATCATATGATTAAAACAGTATGAGTCAAAGGAAGGAACAGGATGTCTAGGTTTTCAGTGTACTTGGTATTCTTTAACAGAATGTTTTATTAGTGTATAGTCTCTTGACAATTATTTCCTGATCTTATTTCCTAAGGAGATTTAAGGTGTTTATTCTGAAAAGATAGGTATGGGATATTTTATTTTCATTATAGATGTAACAAGTAGAACACATTTATCTTTTGTGATCAGGAAATAAAAGGAGCCCTATGTGTAGCAAGCAGTGAAATCTCTAAAATATGAAAATCAGGTGTGCGTAGACTGGCAGTCAGTGTGTAAGGCAAACATAGAATCTTCTGGCTTTCTTTTCTTTAATAAAACTTTATCATTTATTTATTGTTAAGGAAAGTTGGAGACCCTGTGGACATGTCTACAACTGAAGTACTCCTTACTCTTGGAAGTCAGGCTGTTTGTTGGAAGAATAGAAAAAAAGCTAGCACCTAAAAAGGAAACTAAGCTTGGAGAAGAGATGATCACTAATGGATGTATTAATTCATGGCTTGCTGATTAGATATATTTTTGTAAAAATAACTTGGTAAACTGCTAAAAACAGATTTTTTTTTTGGACATTTTAGAGTGGAGTGACAAAACTCTAGTTAAAAACAGACCCAAATCTAAGTTAACAAGTCACCATGTTGTGTAGAATGTTGAAAAGTCACTGCCAGTAGATTCACGGCCTGCCCTTGGTATTTGATTCCCTTTGGTTCACTATGATAAAACTCTGGGTCGTGGGTAGCCTTTAGGACCTGACAGGAGACTTAGCAGGAGCAGCATCAAGGCTGTGTGGTTTATTTTAGGAAGGGGTGTAGCCTACCTAGCCCAAAATGGGCCACCGAGAGCTTGGTGAAGACTTGCTTATGGAGCTCACCCAAAGGAGTACCAAGAATGCATGTCATCTTGGCCAGTTGGTTGGAAAAAAAAATTTTTTTTTTCTAACGTATTTTAGAAAAATGTGATATTTTGAAAAGGGCATGAAATATAGCAGGAATCTTAAAGCTGAATTTTTATTTCTTTCCAGACTTTGTCTCTTTGTCAGTCATTCTCTCTCCCTTCTCTTGCCTCTTGTGACCTTGTAGTTAATGAGAGAAAACATATATATTTTCTAATGTTTCTTTATTAACAGCAACAACAACCAAACAGCCAAACACTTGAATTTTGCCCACCATCCAAATTTTTTATTTAAATGGCCTCTTCTTTGGAGTTACCTTGGAATCAGATTTTTATTCCCTCACTGTCTCTTTTGTATTTCTAAGTGATATGTATCCATCAATTTAAAATACTTCCATTTTCATTCTAGAGGACTAATACTGTCCTGTTGTCACTTTGTTTTTAACTTATTTGTCATTCTCCATTCCTCTGCTTCTGCCAGATAAACTGATTATCTCAATTTTTATCTCTCTTGTATATTTTTAAGGCAATAACTGAAATTGGCTTGCTCTAGGGCAGATACTCTGGGTGACAGAATAACTTGAGGCAAAAATGTTTTGAATTAGTTTGTAGGTAGTTTGATATCACATGTGTCAGTTTTTATGACCTGCCATTCATAATAGATCACTTCCTAACCTCACCTTGGCCCTGGCTCTGGCCCAGCTCAGAAAATTACTAACATAGTTATCAGTTGACACTTAAATGCATGTCTTCAGGTTTAGTAATGTGAAGGAAAATTTCCAGAGGCAGGATAATAAGGAAATTTAATTAAGAGCTCATGTTGACTCAGGAATATTATGTACAGCATTGATCCATAGTGTAGCTAATACATTCATTATGTTGCAAATTTCAAGTGATTTCTTAGTACATTGGCCAATCAAAGTGGAACCTGTCTCAACAGGAATGCTGAAAGAAACAAGGCAGTGAAACTTTCATCTCCACTGGGAGTGAACTAACTTGCCAAATCTGGACCATCAATCATAGTGAATACGTTCAAAACAAATCATACATCTTTCACAGTTCATTGTATTCATCAGCAGTTTTGAAATCAGCAGTCCAAAGTAGTCACTTTTGGCGAGGTTTTCCATAGCCTGCGGTTTAGGCAATATGCCTCAGCTGTCTTTTTCAAGGCTCTGGTCTTCTGGTAGTCGTATGGCATTGGCCAGTGTCAACGAAATCTAAAAGGACTAAAGGGTGGGCTCATTTTGTCGAGGATGGTCATTACATTATATCTCTGAAAATGCTGTCTTAAAAATCAAGTCATTGTCTAAAAAGTTCCTTGGAATCACTTAGTGCTTGAATGCATGGATGGATTGCAAGACTGATTTTCCCACTCATGTGCTGGGCTAATACTCATACATAGGCAAAAATGTACAATATGAAATGTCTGTTTGTGGAGGGAGGAGGAGAATGTTCAAACATGAAATTATTTATTTAGTGTCACTGTTCTGATTGCTGTTAAAAAAATGTTTTATTTCAAAGCATATCATATGTAGTAGAAAGTTTCATGAAGAGCACAGAGGCACCCAAATTGATCCATTGTCAACATTATGCCTCATGTGATGTATCACTATCTTTCTCTTTGTGTATACATACCACACACACACACAAACACATACATTACGTGTATTCTCTGAACCCTTTGAGAGAAAGCTGCACCCATCATGACCCTCCATACCCCAATTCCCCAGTCTTTCTCTCTCAAGAACAAGGAGTCTTTTCTCAACAACTACAATTAGTCTCAAACACCTGATTGCCTTTGACTGTTTCAGCGTGGCTTGTCTTTATGCCTTTTACCTCAATTTCTAACCCGGATACAGAAATGGGTAGAGTGAATAAGTCAACTATCTAAAAACAGTCATGTCACTCATGTTTTAAATTTTACCAACGAACATGGTATGTCAGTATGTGGGAAATGACTCAGTGTTGGTTTTAGGAAAAATAGATGGGTTAATACTAGTAGAGGTTTCCCTTAGTAAGAAACCTTACCTATTTAGAGATTCATCGTATCAGTGGCACTACAGTTAGCTAGCATTCATTTGGAGAGAGAGAACATCTTGTCTTTCTGTACTTTTGGTTCTGTTTTTTTCTCTTGTTATCAGGTAACCCAAGGTTTTGAAAGATTGTAGTAGTTTCTACTTTGTCAATACCATTACCCTGCTCCCTGACAGTAAGCAGCGGAGAAGTGGAGGGGGCATTGGTGATGCTGCATGGGTTCTGGAGAGATCAGAGGTCTTACACTACACCTCAGCTATCCCTTCACTGAGATGAGTAGTGGTGGATGTCTCCCAAAATGGTTCTTATAGCTGTTTTTAATCTCTGATCTTAATTTTTAAAAGGCAGGTTTACCCTGTTGTGAATAAATAGAACTGAGATTTAGGTTTAATAATATATATAGCTCATTTTGATAACACATATCTGGCAGTTGCCATTTTTTTTCCCCGAAGGGTCTTTGACAGGCATATCCCTCTCCACCTCAGTGTTCCCAACAATATGACTATGTATTGGGGGATCCAGCTAAGAAGAGCAGTGCCTCAGGGGTTTAGAATGGGCAGCAGGATTTTGTGTAGGAGGAAGTTGTGATGCTGCAACAATTTATGAAAAACAGGTCCCTTGGTAACTTTATAATGGCAAAATCATCCAGGAGGCCAGGCGCACATCCAGTGACAATGTACACACAGCGGTGGGCCTCAAGTATGTACAAACAAGTTTACTACCCTGAGCAGACTATTGATTTAGTCATCCAACAGATGTACATTGAAAGGGAATGTTCCAGGAGCTGGGGCTTTGGTAGTGAATAAGACAGCCATGGTCCATAACTTCACAGAGTTTACACATAAACTCTTTTGCTTTAAGATATTGTGCATTAAGAAGTATTTGTGCTCTGACCATATGACCACAGTATGTCATTCTCTAAACCTTTCAGACATGACTTGGAGCCACAAGAATTTAGTTTTAAAGCTGCTGGATTTGCAGGAAGAAAGAGCATTGGCTTTGAATGACAAATCATGGAAAGAAATAATTTTGAAAAGATCCTCCAGCTTGTAATGGTTTAACAAGAGCAGTGTGTTCAGAGACTATTGAGTCAGAAAAATATGTAAACATCCATGTGTTCAAGTGTATAAGTGAGTAGTGGGGGGAACCTTCCCACAATGAGCACAGCGTTCTAGATGGTGGGGAAGCCATGTTTTGGTTCATCACGCTCAGGCTTCCATCAGCTTCCAGGCTGGAATGACTTCCAAATCAGGCTGCGAAGACAAATATCTAAGTCCTAAGGGAAGCTCCAGGGTGGTTCTTACATGGTTTTGTTTGGCATATTTTCTCAAAATTATTTTCAGATAGTTCCAGAGCAAGCTCTTAATTCATAATCTATCACTGCACAGTATCTTTGAATTACAGTAAACTGGAAACCAGCCATTTGATATCTGAATTTCAGTCTGGCCTGTGTCAACACAATTCTTGTTGACAAGACTAAGCTATGGAACTAGATCATAGGTAGGACCTATGTAGTTGGGATTATACTTGTCTGTGAATATAGAAATTTAAAATAGAGGTGGTTTACACAAGAGAGATGTTTATTTTTGCATCGTGTTAAAATAAAAAGGTAGATAGTCCAGAGCTCTTGGGGCAGCACTTCTACAAAACCTTCAGGGACACGTGTTCCTTCCATTATGTTGCTGTTAGATGGTGCCTCTGTGTGTCAGTTCAACTCATGACCTGATATGGGAACCCCCAGCTCCATTCCTCAACTTCATGTTCTAGCAAGTAGAAAAGAGAAGAGAATGGAGGACAAATAAAAGATATAGGAAAGAGGTCTTTCAATGAAAGTTCTTGAAACTTCCGTGTAACACTTCTACTTCCAGCCCATTCACTAGGACTCAGTCATGTGGTGACACCTCCTATGACCTCCTATGCTGGTTACATAGGAGTCTGGCATTTTCTGTTTTAATCATTCATTTGCTTAGGTAAAAATTGGGATTTTATTAGGTGAGTGGTTACTTTCTAGACTGTTATGTGAGAAGAGGAACGGATGGAGCAATTCAGATGCTGAAAAGTGCATTTTTGCCCTGGTTTGTGTTCTCCTCACAACAGTTCATCAAGTCATATAGTAATGACTTCTGTTCTGTGTCTTTGCTATACTTCATTTAAAGTATAACTTAAAAAAAAAATTGGGATTCTAATACAAAACTGATGAAGAAAGACACCAACCTTAGGGATCATTCAGCAGTCTCTGCCACAATGTTGCCTTTTAATAACCTTGCGTATGTTTTAAATATTTCATATCAGTGTGCAACAGTATATTTGCAACATCATCTGTGTCAGTAGTATGATCTTATACAAGTGTGAGCTTAGTAGTTGCAGTTTTCAGGAAAGGTGTGTTAGGCTCTGCTAGAGTATTTTACTCACCCTAGGTAAGGGCCTAAAGATTACATGTGCTAGCCTCATGACTGATTTTAATGGCGTGTAAAAATAGTTTCCCTACCTCAACACTGACATGTTCACGTAAAATTGGGGAAAGGGGAACTAGTAGCACAGAACAAAAGTAGTTAGGGCTCTTAAAAGTGTTTGAGGCTCTTCATGTTCTTACCAGCTCATAGCCTCATCTCAATTTGAATCACAGGTACATTCTGAACTTAAGGTAAAGTCCTAAAGCCCCACACAAGGATTATTCCACTTGTTCTAACAAGATTGTGTCCCAGCAGGCATGCCACAATTTGAGAGTTACAAATAGGGAGGTCTGAAAGGAGAAGGGCGGAGGAGGTAATTTCTCTTAACTCTCCTGCAGTGTCTTAGATTAAAGTGGATAATGGTTCCCATTTTGCTGACATGAGGCAGAGATGTCACTAAATAGGGAGAATGAACAATCACAGAGCTGGTTTAATTTCCAGAGGGGTTTATGGAAGCACCGTAACATGATGTGGCCAAATGTTCCTAAAAGTATGAAGTAATCTAATTTGTTCCATCATTACAAGAAATTAAAGCCAAACACAATTACATCCCAGTAGTAAAAAGAATCAGTTCAAGTGCCATTGTTATTGACTGAATGAAGTGAGCTTTCTGATTACCTTGATCAGCCAACATTTTAATTTTTGTCTGCCCATTTATGCCAAATCACATTAGAGGGCCTTAACTGATTTTGACCAAAGGAGCTATATAAGGTGCAGTTTAATCTGAGAAGTTTAATTACTAGATTAGAGTTTTCAAATGGATATGTCTTCTAGATTTCAGTGAATTTGGGCATGTAATAATTAAGGATTCTTTGTTTTTTAGTGTTAGTAAGAGGTCCAAGATGAAAGAAAGACTTAAATTTAGGGAATTAATTTTTTGTTGTTGTTAGACCAAGAGTCTTTCTGAACAGGGGTGTGCGTTCTTCCAGGAGTGAGTCCAAAGCTCCTGGATGCTTTGGTGATTTGAGAGGGTTGCTTCCACAGAGGAAAGCCGGTGTGGTACCCAGACTTCCAGGGGAGGTAGATTTGGGCGGCTAAATACTGTGTGATGAGCTCTCCCATAGTATCCATATGGTTTAGCAACCACACCAGGACACATTTGCGAGTGAAATGTAATGCTACTCATACTTACACTGGGATAACAGACATAAACCTGGTAAATTCAAAGCCAGTTAGAATATATGAACCTCCTACCCATATGGAACAAAGGGCAATAGATATCCAAACAGACGAGTAAAACAGAATGCTTGAAAGTGAAAGTGTTAGTTGCTGTCGTGTCTGACTCTTTGAGACCCCGTGGACTGTAGCCCTCTAGGCTCCTCTGTCCATGGAATTCTCCAGGCAAGAATACTGGAGTGGGTTGCCATTCCCTTCTCCAGAGGATTTTCCCAATCCAGGTATCGAACCCGGACTCCTGCATTGTAGGCAGATTCTTTACCATCTGAACCACCAGGGAAGCCCAGAGAATAGGGCATTCTGTAGGACACTAGGAAAGGAAAATGAAGATAAGGTTCGCTCTGCCAGGGATTTCTCTCCATAGCACAGAAGTTATTCTAATCACGTGATATCTCAGAGCATAAAGTTTGTAAGCCCCTGAACCGTGTTAATATTTCTCTCACAGTCTAGTTATTGATTCTTAGAGGTGTGAGAAACTCTGGAAACATTACAGAAAGGTAGCCTTAATAAAAGGAGTGTCTTAGGCTTTTTTCAGTTCAACAAACATATATTGGATATCTAGTATGGGACAAGCAGTGTTTAGCATCAGAGATTGAAAAAAATATTTGATATGGTCCCAACCCTGGAGAAATTCGTTCTCATAGCAAACAAATCATGGCAATAAATTGTGTGGTGATTCAATTACTTGAAGAGTTAACTTCTTATTTGGCTCTCCTGCATCAAATATGATATCTGCCGGTCTCTGTCTTTAGAGGGAACTCCTGCTGGGTAGTAACCTAGATTTTTCCAGACCCCTACCCACGCTAGACACTATGGTGGATAAACAGGGTGAGTGGGTTGTTTCAGTGCTGCTCTTTTTACTCAAAGGTCTTTGTTTTCCAGACTGCTCATTTATTTTGTTTCCATCTGGAAAGCCCTTCCCTGTCATCTGAGCAGTTCAGACCAAATGAACAGAGACAAGCTATAGAGATTCAGGATATCTGGGTTAAAAAGGTTTGCTTGTTTAATTAGATAAACAATTTGAGAGTAATTTCCAGGATTACTGTTCCTAATCACATCGGTAAAGGCTGGGAAGACCCTCTCAGTCAGTCAGTGGGTAATAGCATCTGAGAGAAGAGTGAAATGCTGGAAGGAGCTGGAAATAATTCAGAAAATCCTCCCACACTCTTTGTGCCTGCATATAAAATTCATTGTCATTGTGCTTTTCTGAGCACTTATTTTTTACACACATAATCCAATTAATCTTCAGCATCACCCTGTGATGTACTTCTTTCTGCATTTTTCAAATTATCATAGAGAACAAGCTTAAACAAGTGAATTAGCTTGTAGGAGGTCTCAGGCTAGTCAGTGGCAAAGCTCAGGCAGTAAGGACTGCCTTACTTTAAAAACTATTCTCCTGAACTTTTGGTCCCTTTGTGGTGTAGAGTAACCCACCACATGGTTCACTCAGAGATTAAGAGGAGCAGGGACCCACCCTGCCTCATTTCTAAATAAAGGAATTAAGGGATAGGGGAGGTCAGACAGAGCTGGAATAGAGCTTTATTCCTATAGAACGAGCACCTTCCTCCAGGAGCCAACGAAACGGGTTCAAGTGCTAGTCTTACCCTGGAGAGTTACATTACCAATGGTTACTTGCCCTGATGAATTCAGCTGTAAACTTTAATTCTGCACAAAGAGAGCGGGACCCTGGTGCCACAGGGAGCAACTCCTGGGGAGGAGGCAGGCAGAAGGAGCCACAAGTGGGGAATTCAAGCTGCAAAATTTAATTAAGTTCTCAAATGGCTGGGTTTTCTTCACCCACTTATCAGCCAGCCCGTTTTTCTCCTCCCACAATTGCCTCTTTCATTGTCCTTTTTAAATAAACATTATCTGCTTGATGTTCTCGGCTTCCAGTTGGATTTCTTTACTTTGAGAGACCCGTGCCCACCCTTTCTTCTTTGCCCCAGTGGCTATAGCTCTCTGCTTCCTTTTCTCTGTCACTCATAGGCTTTCACTGAAGAGAATTTGGACACTTGGAGAAGGAAAAGACGGTTAACATGTCTGAAGCCTAGTTCCACCACCTGGTTCTTGCCCCCATCTGAGCCGCCAGGCCCACTCTTGCTGTTCCCTAAGTACCACTCATGTTGTTCCCTAAATCCCCACCCATATTGCAAACCGATTGTGAACCACCAGAGGGAGGAAGACTTGGAAATTTTCTCCAGGAAGACTGCCATAGTTCACATGTTTTTTTATTTTATTTTTTTAATATTGGAGTATAGTTGATTTAGTGTTGTGTTTCAGGTGTATAGCAAAGTGATTCAAAAATGCATACACATGTATCTATTCCTTTTCAGATTCTTTTGCCATTTAGATTATTATAGAATACTGAGCAAAGTTACCTGTGCTATATAGTAGATCCTTGTTGGTTATCTATCTTAAATATAGTAGTGTGTATATGTCAACCATTTGAAATCACTGTGATTGTTTATTTTTGGATCAGCACCTCTAGACTAGGGGCTCCCTGAAGTCAGAGTTCTTCTGAATCAACTCTGTACACTGAGCACCTCTTAGAATATGAGATGCCCCCTAGCAGATGTTCAACATATTTTTAGTTAGTAATGACTCAAACCAAAGTTTTAGTAGACAAGAATGAATCAGTGTCAATAAAATCAATAAAACAACGTCTGGTTTTCCAACTTTGTGCATGAAAAGGACTCATCCCTTGGTAAAACCAATATAGACGAAGTATATGGATTTCCTCCAGCTCCAGAACCCATCATCCCAGATCTTCTCCCGAGTGCCCCCAGCACTGAGTGATCTCAGGCTCGTTGCACCCCAGACCTTCCTGCTCTTCCTATGAAGAGCTTGTCATCTGCCTCTATGCAGAGCTTCCTTTGGAAGAACTTTTGTATGAAGGAAGTAGACTGTAAAAGGCAGGAATAGAAGAGCTGGGAGGAAAGAAGGAAGTAAGTCCTGGCTGAGCAAGGGGCAAGTATGACCAAAGACGCAGAGGTGAGACGGGGCGGGGGACTTTCTGACAGGAAGCAGGAGGTGTAGGCAGGGTCAATCATAGGAGATGGTGAAGACAGATGGGTCTACTAAGATAGATTTAAAGGGCATCCCAGGAGTCTGATTGAAGCTTAGATGTAAACCTATATGTATTAAAATCCAGAATACGGTCTTGCATAAGGAGAGATATTATTCTGATTATAGAAGAGTGCTTTGGGATTATGTAGAAATGACTGAAAAGGGAAAAGACCCCTAGAAATTGAAGGAAGAGCTCAGTTTTCTTGAAGTTTCTTTGAAAGCATTGAAGATCTGGAAAGGGAAATGAGGACCAAATGGAAAGATTTACTTTTTATTATTCATCTGCCCTTGAAAGGGTTAGGATGTATGGCATTCTTTGGGAAACAGTGCTCCCTGTTAGCTTGGGTCATTAGTAATTGTTAAGTCATTGGAATCAGATGTTTTTGGTCAGGCCAAGTTCCTCACAGCACATCTCATAGGGGTCCAGTTGGTCCATGGACAGCTGATATCATTTGACCAAGACCATCCCTGAGTAATCATTGGAACCCAGTAAGGAATTCTCTCTTTTGACTCCAAATTAAATAGTCTTTGTGACCCCACATTAGTATTCTGGATTCCAAAAACATTCAACTTAATTTCTCTGCCTTGAAACTATAATGTCCTTATGGGCTTGACTAAAATACCACTCTCAGGAAGACTTCTGTCACTTGTGCTAATAAACACTGCAGATATTATAGACTGCAGTCTGGCCACTAAGGGTTATGACTCTTTTTGTTGCATCCTTAAAATCCTGTCTAAAAATCAGATGCCAAAAATTTAAAAAGAGATTTTGCATATAAAAACTTCAAATGTGGGGATTCTTTTGAAATATCTGAAGATCTGGCAACAGTGGGTGGTTAATCCCACATGTGGCCTCTGAAGTCCCATCCCTACTGCCCCTGCAGTACCCCCAACCATGTCATTCATTCATTCATATGATCTGTCTGGCTGCTATAGGCTTAGTATGTGTTCACCTGGTAAGTCTCTAGTGCCCTAATGAAACTCATGCATGTATGGAGAAATGACTTATGAAATATCTGCATGTTAGATAGCTCATACCTTAGAGAACCCTGTGTTCTACTTATGTCTCCCTTGCAGTAGAAAAGCAGGCTTTCCTTTTTAAAATTTATTAATTTATTTTTGGCTGTGCTGGGTCTTTGTTGCTGTGTGGGCTTTTGTTTAGTTGTGGTAACCAGGAGCTACTCTCTACTTATAGTGTGAGGGCTTCTCATTGTAGTGGCTTCTCTCGTTGTGGAGCAGGGCTTTAGGCACACGGGCTTCAGTAGTTGCGGCATGTGAGCTCAGTAGTTCTGTCTCCTGGGCTCTAGAGTACAGGCTCAATAGATGTGGTGCAGGGGCTTAGTTGCTCCATAGGCTGTGGGATCCTCCCATACCAGGGATTGAACCTGTGTCTCCTATATTGGCAGGTGGGTTATTTACCACTGAGCTCCCAGGGAAACCCCAAAGGGACAGTTTTTATTAGAAAGTGAGAAGAAGAGAACAAGAGGGAGACAAAAAACTACCATTTATTAAGCTATATGATCCCTACTTCTGTGTTTTCAAGCTTATTGGTAGATTGCAAAATCAGTTTTGTGGGTCATGATCAATATTCTTAAAATAAATAGAAGAGAAAACATCAGAGTGAATCATACATGGTAAGAGTAAATGTTATTTCATGTCAGTTCTACTTCAGCTCTTTATATACTAAATCAAATATGTGTTCTCTGTATGTTTCAGTTATATATAGATTTTCGTTATATTGTGTGTATCTCATTTTTTTCACTTTAACTTAAATACATGTTTTGTTAAAAGAATATAAGCAAGTTTTGCTATGACTATTATGTATAACACACAGGCATTGCTTTTAATAGGCATTCACTTCCTCCTACCTTTTCTTTTTTTTTTTTCAGTAATGTGTAACTGTTAAGCCCAAACTCCTAATATATGCCCCCACATTTCGCCTTTGGTAACCATAAATTTGTTTTCTATGTCTGTAAGTCTGTTTCTGTTTTGTAAATAAGTTCATTTGTGTCATTTTTCAGATTCCACATATAAGTGATATCCACGATATTTGTCTTTCTCTGACTTCATTTAGTATGATAATCTTCAGGTCCATCCATTTTGTTGCAAATGGCGTTATTTCATTATCTTTTTATGACTGAGTAGTATTTTATACATATATATGGGCTTCCCAGGTGGCACTAGTTATTTACCACTGCCACCTGCCTGCCAGTGCAGGAGACATAGGAGACTGGGATTGGATCCCTGGATTGGGAAGATCCCCTGAAGGAGAGCTTGGCAACCCACTCCAGTATTCTTGCTTGGAGAATCCCCATGGACAGAACTTGGTGGGCTATAGTCCATAGGGTCTCAAGAGTCATACACAACTGAAGTGACTTAACATGCAATATAATATATATATATATATATATATACACACACACATATTTAATAAAATAAGTATTCTCTTTGTGTTCATATATAATTATAAATGTATAGCTTATATAAGCCATTTTATTATACTTAAGCTTATATTATACAAAATATATGAAATCCCATGGACAGAGGAGCTTTGCAGGCCATAGTCTGTGGGGTTCACAACAAGTCAGACATGAATGAGCGCAGACACACACACAATCTCACATCTTCTTTTGTCTATTCATTTGTCAGTGGACACTTAGGCTCCTTGCATGTCTTGGCTATTATAAATAGTGCTGCTATGAATGTTAGGGTGTATTTATGTTTTCAGATTAGAGTTTGCATCTTTTCTGGGCATATGCCCAGGAGTGGGGTTGGGGGATCATGTACATGCTTAGTCACTCAGTCGTGTCTGACTCTTTGCGACCCTTTGGACTATAGCCTGCCAGGCTCCTCTGTCCACAGGATTTCTCTGGCAAGAATACTGAAGTGGGTTGCCATTTCCTCTTTCAGGGGATCTTCCCAACCCAAGGATTGAACCCATGTCTCCTGTGTGTCCTGCATTGCAGGCAGATTGTTTATCCTCTGAGCCATTGAGGAAGATCACTGGATCATATGGTAGCTCTATTTTTACTTTTTAAAGCACCTCCATATAGTTCTTCTTTGGAGAAGACAATGGCACTCCACTCCAGTACTCTTGCCTGGAAAATCCCATGGACGGAGGAGCCTGATAGGCTGCAGTCCCTGGGGTCGCAAAGAGTTGGACATGACTGAGCGACTTCACTTTCACTTTTCACTTTCATGCATTGGAGAAGGAAATGGCAACCCACTCCAGTGTTCTTGCCTGGAGAATCCCAGGGGCAGAAGAGTCTGGTGGGCTGCCATCTATGGGGTCACACAGAGTCAGACATGACTGAAGCGACTTAGCAGCAGCAGCAGCAGCAGCATATAGTTCTTCATAGTGGTTGCACCAATTCCCATCAACAGTGTCAGAGAGCATCCTTTTCTCCACCTCCTTACCTTTTTAAACTGAACAGGTATCAAAACATTTCTATATATATATTTTATATTAGGAGTTAGCACCCACATGTCTTCAAAAAATGAGCACAATTGACAACGGCATCATTCTACTTACTACTTTAAATAAGTATATTGGTAATAGTATGAAATATGTTTCTTACTGTGGTTCACTGTTAAAATGTTTGAAAGCCACTTCCTTATCTCGTTTAATCTTCCCCCACAACTCTGAGGGGTGGAGTCTGGGCCTTCAGAAGAGAAATGGCGGTCTCCACAGGAGTTGCAGTGCCTTATATTCTTTGCTTGTTGGAAGGTCTCAGAGAATGCCAGAAAGGAAGGGTTTGGTTAGCTGGGGCCTTGAAGCTGATGAATAAAGGACATGTTCAGGGTGGGGAACCATGGTTATTAGATCACCAGGACAAACTATGAAAACAAAATATACAGACTGAAATTAGAATGTGAACCTAAATATCTAGAAGCATCTCCATTGGTTATTTTTGTAACAGAATATTATATGAAATGAAATAAATAATGCCAGGGAAATGGTAGATGCACTGAGAATAGTGGTGTTAGCTAAATGGCAAAATTCAGGAAACTTAAAAGTTATACTCCAAGAGTTAAGATATGTAATGCTGTTTAAAAATATAAAGTCAACAGAAAGACACACCACAGCAATTGATTTTCATGGATCTCAAACGTCTTTTAAATCTAAACCCTTAATGATCTCAATGCAAAATGTCCATACATTAAATGAACAATTTTAGCTAGTAAATATGCCCTAGAGATTTATAAAAATATTTATATATATGCAGCCATTACGTTTCCAGACAATAGGAAGAAAATTGCTATTCAACTATTTTTCTCTAATCAAGAAGGTGTAATTTATGCATAAACCTAAATACTCAATATAAAATAAGGTTTTACCAGATCAGAGGATGGCAAGAAGGGTTCGCATTGTCTTGAAATATTATATATTTTCAAAAGCTAATCTTAAGAATGAAGTAAAACATGAATGACATGCATCTAGCTTTTTACAATAACCACAGTTTAAATTGTTTAAAGTAGCATGTGTGCATGCTCAGTTGCTTTAGATGTGTCTGAACCTGTGACTTATAGCCCATCAGGCTCTTTCGTCCATTGGATTCTCCAGGTAAGAATACTGAATTGGGTTGCCATGCTCTCCTCCAGGGGATCTTCCCAACTCAGGGCTAGAACCTGCATCTCCTGGGTGTTGTGCACTGCAGGCAAATTCTTTTGCCCACTGAGCCATCCTGAAAGCCCTGTTTAAAATAGCAGGTATAATGAATACTGTTGCTTATTATGTTAATTTTCAGATAGATGTAGGTGCTAACTACTACTAGTATCAAAAATATGTACAGAGCTGTTTCAGTAATTGTATTTGAAGAAGAGATGAGGAGGAAATGGATCACTATTAAAATCAACTGTTATGTGTCCCATGTAACAAACTTGATAAATATTTATAATCTTTTCAACAAATCACACATTTAAGTTGAAAGGAAAACAGCAAAAATGAAATAGGCATATGGATATATGATTCTTCAAGTTAGCCTTAAAACTCAAATAAAATATGGAACATGGCCTGGGCATGCAGCCTTCTTTGGGATATACTTTTAGCTCTATTTACAAGTGAAAAAAACTGATAGATTGAAAAGTTAACTAATTCACCCAGCTCTGCCACCTGGTTGCTAAGTTTCAGAATCAACCTTTGAACCTAGCTCTCTGCCCCCAATGTCATGCTCTTCCTATTGCTCATGACTATCATAGTAGGCCACTAAAAAAGATGACTCTAGAACTCCTGGCTTGCCACTGACTGTGCATCTGGGCTTCTGCAATGGATTCTTAATCTCCCTCCTCTCTTCCTCATTTTATCCTCCTGGGCCACCAGTGCACTTATCCAATTCCCTCAATATTCATTAGTTCAAGGCCACACATTTGAGTATTCAACTTTGTTTCCCTTCTGCGACCTTGAAGGAGTCTACTCCATCCAGGTTATTTTTCACCCACACATGGAACCTTTATTCAGGCTCCAGACATTTCTTCTACCTGAAAAGAATGCCAGCTGACTCTCTCCTCCCATAGCCATTCAAACCACAGACTGCGTGGAAACCGCCTCCCTCCTAGTTCACTTTCTTCCTGGAACCCTGAACAATTAGCTACAGTGCATACCTCCTGATCCCTGCCCTGAAGTACAGTAGCGCTTCCAAGCTGAATCATTTTTAAGCAGCAGCTGGTCATGTGTCTGCTTTTCTCAGCAGGGTATTATAAGTTCTTTTCCAGGTCCAAGCCAGTGAATCATTTGTGTTCTTATATTTTACAGCAACCAGCACATCAGAGAGACTTCCTAAGTGTGTATGGATTTATGGACTGCTCTCTTTCTGGGGAAGAGAGAGAAAGGAAAAAAGGGAAGGAGGATGATTACTCTCTGGTCATTTCTCAAGAGTACACAAAGGCATGAGGAGGGCAACTAAGATGTCCTTGGTAGAGATTTCAAAAATATGGGAACCCACAGAACATATGTATTGTGTTTATGCTTTCGGACTCACCTGACATGGTATAGGGCAGAGTTTTCCAAAGTATGCTTCAAGACATGATAGTTTTTGCATTCCAAGATCAAATCCATTTAAATAATACTTATTAAATGACATTAAACCCATTCTTTACTCAGCAGTAAAGACTCTGCCTGAAATGCAGGAGCCACAGGAAGCCACGAGTTTGATCCCTGGGTCAGGAAGATCCTCTGGAAGAGGGCATGGTAATCCACTCTAGTATTCTTGCCTGGAGAATCCCGTGGACAGAGCATCCTGGCAGCCTACAACCCTAAACACAGGGTTGCAAAGAGTCAGACACAACTGAAGTAACTTAGAACTTGCCCAGCACTTTTGCTACAGAGCTTTTAGCTTTTGAGAGGTTCATGTCCATTAAGATTGCTACATGTATTGTATGACATTCTGCAACTTTGCTTGCCCACAGAATTCTGTTAGTAAGGAGAATCTTATAGGAATTCTGTTGTCGTTGTTAAAGCGTATCAGACAGACACTTTGAAAGCAAGAAGTGGAGCATAAGAGATAGACAGAGCTAGAATACAGCTAGAGAGACATACCCAGGACATTATCATTGCTTAAATTCTACTTGGAAAGAAATAGTCTTATTTTTTTTTTTTAACAAAGTATGCCTGGTGGTGGTGGTGTAGTCGCTAAGTCATGTCCAACTCTTGCGACCCCATGGACTGTAGCCCGCCAGGCTCCTCTGTCCATGGGATTCTCCAGGCAAGAACACCAGAGTGGGTTGCCATTTCCTTCTCCAACAAAGCATGCCTACTTATTGATTATTTACTCACAAATACATGTTGAGTGCCTGTAAATGTTAGGATCTGTTCTAGATGCTTGTAGAAAAGCCTAGAAGCACATGTAAAAATGATATAAACACAGTCACAGAGGCAAAGTTCATCAAATTGTATCTAGGTGGAAGGATTGGCTTAAAAAGGGCGGTCTTAGAAAAAGTGAAAGTACAAGTGTTAGTCACTCAGTCGTGTCCAACTCTTTATGACCCCATGGACTGTAGCCTACCAGGATCCTCTATCCATGGAATTTTCCAGACAAGGATACTAGAGTGGGTTGCCTTTCTCTTCTCCAGGGAATCTTCCAGACCCAGGGCTTGAACCCGGGTCTCTTTCATTACAGGCAGATTCTTTACCATCTTTAGCCATGAGGGAAGTCCAGTCTTAGATGGGATGGTAAATAAAAGGAGCTGGAATGGTATGATAAAGCCCACTGGAAAAAAGCCTCTGTGGACTCAAGAAGTATGACATTCATAGAGTAGGAAGGAGGGAGTTTATACAGCTGAATTTTGAGTGAGGCACTGACATGTTAAAAACAGAACTTAAGATTATTCTAACTTTATAAATAGGACTGGTGAGAAAGACTGAACCCAAGAAGATCCAATAGTCAGCTATTATTCAAATCTAAAAGTAAATAGATGAGGATCTGACTGAAAGTGGCAAGATGGCAGTTGTAGAAATTAAGAAGAAATTGGTCAATCAATTGCAAAGTATTAGATGGGAATATTGTTGGGACAGGGGTAGAGGGTGTAACTATACAGCAGAGAAAGCAAGATTTTCTATTTATCAATAGCTTTATTTCTCAAAATATCTTAATTTCAAACAGAAAACATCCATACCTGGTGTTCATTGAATCTAAAATCATAGAGTTCCAGAATCATGGTATTGGATGTGACCTTTGAAGACATCTGGTGAATTCTGAAATGCCCTCTAAAGTATAATACCTGACCCACCCAGGTTAATCAGTCATGAACAACCTAAAAACTGACACCCCACCCAAATAAAATAGTGTCAGAAGTTATAAAGTAAATAAATATTAGAGCTGGGTAGGCAGAAGAGATCACCTAAACAAATCCCTACTTGCTCTAAGGAATGCTTTGTGTAGGAACTGACAGAGATAAAGATTCAAAGACTGTGTTATCCCTGAAGGTTGACTGTAGGTTAGGGAAACACAGATATCTCCTATAGGCCCTCTCCCCAAGAGAATGAAAATGATTCCTAAGGTTGTAACAGGAATGCTCTCTCATCATTGGACTGTGAGCTTCTTGAAACCCAGAGTTATTTCTTTCCATTTGGTGTACTCAGCACCACCAGGTATTCTCAGCACAGCCAGGCATACTCAGCATAGCAGGTATTCAATATATGTTTATTCAAGTGCAAATAAAATACGTAGTTCTAATAGATTTTTTTTTTTTCAGCCTTTTGGCAAAATACTTATTTTATTGAAACAAATCCAAAGACAAAAGCTTCCTCACTAGCATTTCTAGTCTTTGTTGTCGAAATGTGAATTAAGAATGAAAATCATCTTACCCCAAACTTATGGATGTGTTTGGTCTGTTTTGAATGTCAATGGTCATGCCTTGATGCTCTCCTTGGAAATTCTACTTTTGCTTTGCTCTCGAGAGTTTCTCTCCCTACCTTCCCCGCAGTTCCCCTCCCATCCTGGGCCTCCTAACTGGTCTTGTCTTTGTCCAGCCCTCCTTTCATGCTATCCCCAGAGTAATCTTTCTGAGAGACAGATCTGACCCCGGCACATCCTCACTTAGATTTTTAATGGCTCCTTCAGAAAAAAAAAACTAAAAATTCTCAGAATAGTACACGAAATCCCCCATGAATACTTGTCCACCTATACCTTTGCCTGTTGCTGGACCCAAACTTTGCATCGGTGTCTGCCTCTACCAACTCGAATGGCCTGTATTCGCCAGCTGGCAATGGCACAGGGTTATCTCAGATGTCACCTCCCATTCTTCACTTGGTTAGTTCTTCAATTCATCCCTGAAGACTCGGGGCTGAATTCCCTCTTTCAGAAAACCCTCCCAGAACTTTCCTAGGCAGTGGTAGGTGGCACCTGCCCTGACCCCTTCTGTGCCCCATGCTGACACTGCACCTGTGCATACTGCCTGGTTTGGTGGAAACTTCTATCATTGCCTTCGTCATCGGACTATGAGCTTCTTGAAACCCAAAGTTACTTCTTTCCACTTGGTGTACCCAGCACCTGGCACATAGCAGCTATTCAATATATATTTATTAAAGTGAAAAGAAAATTACTATATTAGTACCATGTAGACTCTCTGAGAGTACACAGGAACTTTGAGCTGCCTTGTCCATTGCTGCATCCCCATCGTTCAGCACAGCGCCTGGAAAAGAATCTAGTAGGTCAGCAACACAAGGGTATTTAACTCACGGTCTCTCACTTAAATTAAAATAATCTACAGGCTTCTTGTTATTATCTCCAATCCTCAGGTGAGGAAATTAAGGTCCAAGAAAGATTAGGTGATATGCCAGGGGTTATGGCTTGTGTGTAGTGGAATGGAGATGAGAACCACCTCCTACTTTTCAGTTTCCATCAAGGAGTGATACTACTTACAGTGGTACATGTAGCACATAAAGTCCCTAATCCAGATTCTGATTAAACTTGGTTTTAACTCTAGTTTCTTGGACAAAATTTCTTCCTTCTCTTACACAGAATTCCAAAAGCTTCCTCTTCTTTTTCTGTCTCTCCTCTCCGGTGTCAGCTCAGGCTGACATTTCAGTTTGAGCAAATCTGGCCTCTAAGCTCAGATTAAACAAAACAAGAAGACTCTTTATCTCAGCATTTTGTAACTTCAGTAACTTTATTAAAGTTTCAGGGGAGTGGAAGATTTATAGTGTGAAATTATCCTGTAGACCAAGCTGACTCCTTTCAGTTACACACACACACACACACACACACATACACACACACACACACACACGCACATATATACACACACTCCCAAGGGAGCATATTCTCCCCCTTTCCTATGTGGAAGAGACCACATAGGAAATATATCTATGGAAGAGACCACAGATTAGTTCCACCCAAACCAGTGCACCTTAAAGTCTCATCTTCTATAATATCTTCTGCAACCTTTTCAAACATTATTTTGCACTCTCCTTGAAAGAAATTCTGGATACAGTTATGATGAATACAGCATGATGATGATTCCAGAAGACTCGTTTTTAAGAGCAAAAAGTCTACTCCCTCACAAGTCCCATTAGGCAATTCTCCTATTCACGCCCGCCATATCATGAGATCACATGCTTCTGTCAAATTTTAATACTGAGATTGTCTTAGATAAGAACAACCATCAGAGAAGCAAATAGTCTGTAAGTTATTAATTTTATTTCTACTAGTAACATGGCTGAAGATCATGGTCTGACTGACTTCAGCCTAGCCTCTCTGAATCCCATTTATTGCAGAGTCCTAGAATTTTCCATCTCAATAAAATCAGATCCCCTATCACACAGTACTCTGAATCACTCAGTGGCTCCTCCTTTTGAAAGTTCCACCCAAAGCCCCTACCTACACATGCCTGACAAGACTTGCACGACCAGTGTCTGTGGATTTCTGCAAGGTCCTACTTATGGGAGTTTCTTTTGCTACATACACATACTCACACATCTTTTGAACTCAGGCCCATAATGTTTTCCCTTAAAAATTCTTCCCACCCCCTTCACTTACCGCTGTTTCATTCTTTAGGACCCAGCCTTCTCCCACTCCACTCTGATTTAAACTGCCTTCTGTTATTCTCCCATCGCCTACATGCTTCCCTCTTTCAGAATGCTTTTTACAATATAGTATGCCAAAACCATCTCTACCCCTGGACTTTAAGCTTTCCTGGAATAAGGGGCACATTCTTTTATTCATCTCACTTTTGCAGACTCTAATAAAGTGTGTGACACATATTTGGTGCTAAATAAATGTTTGTTGAATTACTGATGCTACTGTGATGGTACTCAGTCATGTCCGACTCTTTGCAGCCCCATGGACTGGAGCCTGCCAGGATCTTCGGTCCATGGAATTTTCCAGTGGAGCGGGTTGCCATTTCCTACTCCAGGGGATCTTCCTGACTCAGGGATCGAACCCACTCTTGGTCTCCTGCATTGGCAGGTGGATTCTTGACCATTAGCGCCATTGTACTAGAAGTCAACAAAACCCAATCTTATATTTATTTCATTAAAAAAAATTCTACTGCAGCCTTAGGCAGACCAAGGAAAAAAAATCACAGATAGTGGGAAGATAGGGAAAAAAACTCACAAAATTATGTATACCTTTTCCTTAGAGGTTTTTTTGAAGTACTAAGTGAAATTTTATATTTTTCATAAGATTTCAAAGCAAGAACTTGATGCCAGAAATACACTTGGAAATGAGAACAGCTTGCCACTGGCAAGCTCTGCTTAAACCTGTTACATGTACACATTGAAAGTGAATCCAACTCCTTCATGTATTTCCCATCAGATAAAATGTATAGACAGAAAAAAGAAATCAGCAAAAGTTAGCGCTAAACTGAACCAGTCTTTTACTGTATCAGATTCAGGGAGTGACTAGCTTGGAGTAATACGTGGTGAAATGGAAATCATATTTCTCTAGTTCTACCTACTTTAGACACTATCAACTCCATCCTTAGGAACAAAGAGGGAATTTGGGTGGGAATTAAGAAAGAGGAAGCTGGAATTGTTTAAAAAGTTATGTATTTAATTATTAATATTTGTTCTTCAGAGCTGTTTAGTGAAGGGCTTTTTTTTTAAACTTTAAGAAAAATATGAATCAGCTGTTACAGTTTATATTTATTTTTTTAATTAAGGGTAAGCAAATGGTGTCCAAAGTAACTGACTTTTTTTTTTTTTTTTTGACTTGTTCTCTTCATTTACACCAATAAGCCTGTCTAGGAGTTATGACAAATTTATACAGACCTTTAATCAGTCAAGAGTTGGCAAAGAAACTGATATCCGCAGAGTCACACATTACGTAGAATGGATCCTTTTACCTCAATGGTCAATATCCCTGTAACTTGTGGGTAAAAGTAAGCGACTGAACATTTCACAAGAAAACGACCTCAACCTCCAGCTCACCGCTGTGGCTCTGAGGCGATTACTTTTTTTTTACCCTTTTCAAAAGGAAGCTGCTGCTTCAGCATCTTCTCCTGGAGCTCCTGGCACTGGTTCAGGCTGTGTGTCAGGGGAACCCTTGATCGCATCACAGTGACGGAAGCCAAGTGCTGGCCTGCAAGAATTGAGGACTGTTTGTTCACAGAAGATCCTGAACAGAAACACGGGTGTCACATAGTTCAAGGGGGCCTTGAAGGAAACCGATGCTGCCGTAGGAGGGGACTTCCAAAGGCTCAAGTTATTTCTCAGTTGCTGTTCCAGAGCCCTCGCCCGGCTGTTATGGAATCTGGCCAAGAGTTGTTGCTTAGGCAGTTTCTCTCTGTAGTTCCTTCACTTAGTTAGACTTTAGACAGGGAAATAAAAGAGTTTTCATATATTTTCAGGTAGTGCCACGGTGATGGCTACTCTCTGGGGAGAAAAGTATTTTATTAATGAATGCAGTGTGTGTTCTTGGTAAAACCCCAAATTAAACTAGCTCACACTGTTTTCATCCTGCGAGCTGTTGGTGACATTTAGGTGTGTTGTTTGGTGACTCAGTTTCCTGGTGGATAGCAGGAAACTCCACATTGAGGCTTTTTTAGTGGGGATGAGAAGGTCAGTTACTCAATGTCTTAACAACATTTGGGGTTAAAATTCCTAAAAGTTCAGCTCTAACACTGATCCTGAACAACTGTGGCTAGCCATATTGCCTATCAACCTAGGAATTTGGGAAAAGTAGTATTCTCAGCTCTATGCTAATATCAGCAGTAATTCTTCTTGTTTTAACAGTAATTTTTTATTTGAGCAACAATTTTATATAACTGTTTTTTGTTGTTAGTAATTATTTTCTTAATTGGTATGTAGATGTGCTCTGGTCATTTGTTTTCTTTTTTCATTCTCCAATTTATACAGTGCATGCAAAGGTAGTTAGAACCTAAAATACGTACACAGACCACATTTTTATTGTGCTCAAATGCTGATTGTCAGAGGCGCTAATCTATGATTGGAACGTAAAATAGATCTTCTGAAACAAGCTGTCCCTCTTGTCACTGTACTGCCTTCTTAAGAGCAGGTCTGGTATTTGAGTGCATATTGTCTTGACGCATTGAAACTTTGCTGAATTACTTTTCTACTCTTAGGATTAAAAATTAAACACTAAAGTGTAACAGGTGGAGCCACATCCTGCTAGGTCCAAGGCCTATATTTCTGAAAAGCTTTGAGAAGTTGGGGACGATAGGAAGGGAGATGGGGAGGTCCCCTGGGGCTCAGACTTTGGAAAAATTGGAAAACAGGGGAGAGAAACACAACATGAAGTCTTTGAGGTGGGGAAAGGGGATTCCTGGCTTCCGGATATAATCAGTGACTGGAAAGATGGCAGTGAACAAATCCTAGACACAATGGTTATGCATCTTTAACCCACTTGGATGTGCTAACTGTGGATGGCCCAAATCAACTGAAATAAGTTAATTTCCTCTTAAAATTCCTACATCCTTATTTTATACCTTAGAGGAAAGAAAAATCCAAAATAAAACCACATAGTGCATGTACTACCATCACAACTAGGTTATGCTATAGTTACATGTGGAAGATATTAAGTAAAATGAAAATGTGTTATGGTCATAGGTTTAATGATTACTTGTGATCTTTAGGGTATGGGATTACAAGGAACTTTCTGCATTCCATCTTTGTTTCAGATTTTATAACAAACATGTTACATTTTTATATACTTAATCAGGGAAAGGCTGTACAGATAAACTAATTTATACTTGTGATTTAAGATTATCTTTAAGGTTTTTCCTTTTTTGGGGGGAAAAGCTCCAATCTTACACTTTAATTCACCTGGCAAGGTTAGGTAGGTGTTGGTTCACCTAAAGAAATATTTACAGAGATCGGTGCAGAAAAAAAAAAAAAGTGGAATAAAAGAGGCAGTTTTAACCTAGAGTTCTCAAAGTGAATAGCAAACAGTTCAAGAATCCTTGATAACAGCCACATGGCCCATGTAACAAATACTTTGAAAGTTATTTTAACTTTTATAAATTTTATATAAAAACCCATCTGGAAAACCCAAGAGCCTGAGATTCAGTCCATGAAATTTTTTGTTGTGCCACTGACCAAATTTCAAGGCAAATGGAGTCCAAATTTCAAGGGCAGAATTTCTTCTCCTCCGATACCTGTAGATTTGAAGACCAAGAAAAATGATCACACCAACTTCATGTAAGCTTTTCAGATTATGCTTTCTAATTGACAATAACAGAAGTTTCATAAGATGGACTCTTGGGAGTTTGGACGTTTTCCTGCTCTGAAAGGTTTGCTTATCTGCAGGCTAATAGAGTGAAGTTCTCTGCAATTGATCCCTTACGGTAGAGCTCCCCCAGGGTCAGTTTTTGTGAATGGAACCTGCCAAACGATGTCTTTGAATGCAGTCTTTTCTCAAGTTTGTACTTTATTCTATGCATGATAGGTAGAAACACTCTTTCAGACTCTTTCCCTTAGCTTCGCAATACCACCCTCCTCCCTGATTTGCAGTTCCTCTGACGAAGGAAACAACATAGGCATAAATTGCCTATGCCCGTAAGGCGTGGTGCATTCACACTGCCGTTGAAGATAACTCAGACAATTCTGAATGTGAAAATATAGCATATTGTCAAATCTGTGAATTCTAAGGAGTGCTGGCTCACAACATTATATGTTTTTGTTTACGTCCACCCCAAAATTTAGACGTCGGGGCTGGGTTGGGTACTCAGCCTGGTCTTAATACAAATACTTTTAATTCCCACAACCACCCTGTCCTCTTCAAGTAGGTAAATCCTAAACCCTCAGAAACCCTAAAATCCAAAACCACGGAAACTGATTGCGCGCGTCCTAAATAACCCAGTTTGTGCGACCCGTCGGGCTCTCCAGGGAAAGCTCGCAGGGTGATGGAGACGCGGAGGTTCGGGGCGACCGGGACTGGCTGGGCGTGCGGGGTCCCCGCGGGCCAGGTGCGCAGCCGCGCGCGCGCGCGTGCGTGTGGGGTCCCGCCTGAGCCCCGCGGCGGGCGCGACCCAGGACGGCGGGCGAGCTGGCGGCGGGTTCTCCACGCCGGGTTTTCCGCCGCTCCCCTCGCACGGGTCCCTGGCAGCCCCACGGAAACACACGCTCGCGCCCGCTCCTCGGAGCGAGCAGCGCGGGACCGCGCGGGGTGATGCGGCGGCTAAGCGGCGGGGCGACAAGGGGGCCGGGCGGGCCGTGGCCCCGGGCTATCTAGGCGTGAAGGAGTCGTGGAGGGGCCGGGCGGCGCCGAGGGCCGTGCGGGGCGCGAGGGGGAGTGTTCCCGGAAAGCCGCGGCAATGGAGCCGCGCTGCGCCCGCCGCCGGGGGAGTTGAGAAAGAAAACAGGAAACGTGGTGGCCGCGCAGCCGGCCGCGGCTGATTCATTCGCTTTGAGTGAGGGCTCGGCAGGAGGGGCGGGCGTGGGGCCGCGGCTCGGGCCGGTCGCCGCGCAGATCGCGCCGAGGACCAGACGCTCCCTCCGCGGGGCGGGCTCCTGAGCGCGCGCGCCACCCCCCTTCGCCATCCTCCGGGCACCAGGACTTCTTCAAAGTCGCATCGTGGGGGTTCTGGTCCGTGGCAAAGTTGGCTTGGCGCACTTGGCGCGCCCTCCCTGGACGCCGAACGGAGACGCCAAGCTGGAGACGGCGTGCGTTCCCGAGGCCGGCCGCCCCGCTAGCAGAGCCCCGGCCCCCCTCGCGGTGCCCGGCTCGGCAATATGAAGAAGCAGTCCTCATGTGCGGGCGCCGGGCATCTGAGCATGGCGGGGTACGGCAGGATGGCTCCCTTTGAACTCGCCGGCGGCCCCGTGAAGCGCTTGAGAACTGAGTCCCCCTTTCCCTATCTCTTCGCAGAGGAGGCCTACCAGAAACTGGCCAGCGAGACCCTGGAGGAGCTGGACTGGTGTCTGGACCAGCTAGAGACCCTGCAGACCAGGCACTCCGTCAGTGAGATGGCCTCCAATAAGGTAAGCCCCGGCTCGGTTCTCACCGAGGCCCCTAGGCTAATGATTCCCACGCTGGTGAAGCCACCAGTCCCCGTGGACCCGGGGAATAGAGGTTTGTCACACACACTGCATTTTGGCTCCCTTGGAAGATGATTTCTGATGCTGTCTGTGCCCTCCCTCTCTCATCCATTCACTCTGGAGAAATTAAACATTTTACAAAAGCAACTTTGACATAGTTTTGATTGCAATACCCGCAAGACAGCGTGCGTGTGTGCGTGTGTGTGTGTGTGTGTGTATGTTTGGAGGGGTACTTCTAGGTGACACTTTGCCCTTGCAGCAGAAACGAAATCCTGTCTACTGGCAATCCATGTTTTAGGGTATTCTTCGGATTCTCAGTGGGAAGTAAGAGTTGCTAGAGGTCAATGCACTACCTTGAGTGTCACCACCTACTGCACTCACACTCAGAAGAGTTCAGTGAACTTGGAACCTTAACCCACATTTATCTTAGTGTCAGGGTCAGGGTACCCTCTAAGAACTGAGCCTTTGTAGTTTCGCTTGGCCATATGTGTTCACAGAGGACGTCAAAGTTAAGGTTATGGTCACTGCCTTTGTTACTGTAGATCTTGGAGGGAGAGTCCAGTTTTCTGAGGTTATTTACAGTGATGATTCAATGGGGGCATTTGTGCCATATATGCCAAGATGCTGGTCTTGGTGGATAGTGGCGTTCAGTGGGCTGAGAAGCAACCTTCCACCTGGCACATTAAAGCAAGGTACAGTGTTGTCCGTTTTGGTGTATTTTTTTTTTTGGAGTTCCTATTATTTTTCTTAATCTTTAGTTATGTAAGGAAATAATTGGGATTATCTATGTTTTTAATGATTGTTTGACTCAGGGGCTGGGAGGCATGGGCATGTTGGATGCAGATGCCTGAAGTATTTAGCCAGTAAGAACTACTAACTTCATGTGGCAATTAATAACAGTTGCTCCTTAAAAATATTTAAATATTTTGGCCCACCTATTTACAAGGTCAGGAATGTTATGCTATTTTACTGCTTATCTGCATGCACATATTTTTCAAAGAGCTATGCTTTTTTTTTTTTTTAGTTTACTATAGTTCTCATCCCACCTGTTTTTCTCTCATGCAGTTTTAAAAACTATAGCGAATCAGCTACTTGATTGTCTTATCTTTTGACAGCGCTTACATAGACAGCAGGATTTTTAACTGAAAGTTTAGCTTCAGATAAACAAAAAGGACTTCCCAGTCGCTATGTGCAGCGCTAACCTACCCATAAGCACAGTGACCTACCCGTATGCTCACCAATGATCAAATCTGTATCTTTTTTTTTTTTTTGTCATTTAAGCCTCATTTCTAAATTTGGTGTGATTCCTCATCAAAATGACAGGTTATTACTCTTACTCTCTGCCTTGGCATCAGGTGCCATTGTTCTCATCTAGCTAATAAATTCTTAGTTCATTGATTCATTTTATAATATATAGGTTGTTCTTTCATAATTTGGTTCATAATGGCAGTTGACATATGCTAAGGATCTCCAGTGTCCTGAAGGCTGAATGGGACCATTCTGTAATGGGCTTGAGTTCTTGTTCTCTTGCCTGGTTAATTCTGTGTAGTGAAAGGAGAAACCAGAAGACACCAAAAGATGCGCAAGCCTTTGCTTATATTTTCAAGATGATTTGACAGTACTTTTTCAGCACAATGAACCTCAGCAGCTGTAATTACTTTTCCCCAAAATCTATACTCTTAATGAGACCTGTTTGAATTTAAAAATGAACGTGAAATCTAATCATGTAAGTGACTTCAGTTGTCAAGCAGTTAATTTATCTGTACTTTAAAATGAAAAAGTAAAATTTGAGGTCACAATGATTAGTCAAAATGATTTTTTTTTTCTTTTAAAGGCACCAAGTAAGGCAAGGATTTTTTTCTTTTTCTTTTTTCTTTTTTATTGTGAAGGCCCCTTAAGTAGACTTTGAGTTAATTTACAGATTTAATGTAGGAGGTGAGCTTATTTCAAAATGCAGTCATTCTAGCTGTGTTTAAGTCTTGTATTGACATGATCCTTATTTTTTAACATTAAAAAAATTCAACTCAGCTGAGGCTGTTGATTAAACTTTTCATGTCTAAGCCATTCATTTCTTTTTTTTTTCTTAACTCATTCATTTCTAAATAAGTGCTAAGCTCCTGTGACTTTTTATAGATGAAAACGGATTAGCATAGAAAGAAAAAGCTCTTGGTAAAGGTTGTAAAGTTACCCTTCAGCCTGGTAACAAGGGCACGAATAAGTCACATCCACATGAGCTGTAAACTGAGTTGGAGCAGCTGATCTAAAGGTCCCCAGGAGTGATACCAAGTCTAAGTCTGAACTGGAAATGTGACAACTTGCATCACACGTCCACTAGGTTGTCGAGTATCTCGAGTGTGAATGAATAAGTCTGAAACATTGCTTTTGGTTACTAGTCTTATAACCATCTTTTCTTTCTACATGTACTTATTTGAACCAACCAGTGTTGGTTGTTTTCATTGTTTTGAAGTTTTTGTTTTAATATTTTTCTTTGTTTTCTTCTCTTTTTGAGGCTTCAAAAAAAGTGCCCCAATTGATTAAAATAACACAATAAAATACTAGTAAGAAATCATGATTTTTAAGTGATTATTTGGAGAAAATATTTGCTGTGAAAGTGGATTTGGGTGTGAGGAAGGAGGAAATTGATTCATCAGACTCATTTAACAAATTGGGTTGATGGATTCTTCATATTTTAAAAAATCTGAACAGAAGGAATCTTAACTATTAGCAGTTTTTAAGGGATGCTTTAGAAGCAACTAGATATATCTCCTGATTGGGATTGTAATGTGTGTAATGCTTATCAATAGTATTGAGACAGGAAAATTATGGAGTTCTTGGCCAATGCCAGTGTTGGCTATAATACGTGTAGGATGCTTGTACCAAGTAGGGGTGAGATACTCCAGATGGCATTTAATTTGAGTGGTTAAATCGACAGCGTTTACTCTCATAAGCACATTAATCTGCCTGAGATTTGTACAGATTTCTTTGAGTTAAGAGAGGTTTTGGTGATGTCTCAAAGCGTTGGTGGCAGACAGATCTGGAAGTTGAATCACAGTTTTATTTCTTACTAGCTGAGTTACATTAGAGAAATGACAAATTTTTTTAGCTGGTTTCCTTAGCATAAGATGAGCACAATGATACTTGTTTTGAAAGGTTGGAGTTCTAAAGAATATGTATAAAATAGCTAGCTAATAATGTCTGACATGCATTATGTGTATCGTTATTAGTATTATTGGAGGTTTAGGTTCAACTTGATTTATTGCTTACTTGGCTAAATTTTTTTTTTTTAACCATTCAGTTGTAATCTATGCTTGGTATTTTAAGTTTCACAGATTTTTATAATCCAGTTCTTAATTTTTATAATACAGTTCTGTCTATAGGACACATTTCTATATTACAGAAAGTGTTTATACTTTCTTAAGCATAATATAGGCATAAACATTTTGAAGTTCTAATTAAAAGCTTAATCTTTTCTTAAATTTCAGCTACAGAATTCCAAACAGAAGAGCTAAATATTTTTCCTGTTTTATTCTAAAAATGAAAATACAGCACTTATTAATTTTTAGAAAATATTAAACATAATGTGGAATTGGTAGGTATATTTCCATCCTTTGTAAAAATTTTGCAAAGCTAAAGTAACTTTTAAGACTATTTTAAAGGCCAAATAGTTTCACAGTATTTTTGGTTACCTTTTTCTCATGAAAAGTAAATTGAGGCTGTGAGGAGAGTAGGCCAGGAATCTCAGCATCAAAGTTTATGCTACAGAACTGTATCCTCTTGTGACCTAACAATGCACATTTCACCAGACCTTCAATGCAAGTGTGGCGATATTTGAAGGGGAAAATAAAATCATCTTAACCAACTCCCCACCACCACCAAATATATCACTATAAAAATGAATTGGTCTTCTTTAAATTGGGGGCAGTTCTGAGGCTTGGCATTACTGGAACCTACTTGAAGCCGTTATACTTCAAGCGGCTTCCCTGGTGGCTCAGTGGTAAAGAATCCACCTGCTAAATGCAGGAGATGTGGATTCCATCCCTGGGTGGAGAACATCCCCTGGAGTAAGAAGTGGCAACCCACTCCAGTATTTGTGCCTGGAAAATTCCATAGACAGAGGAGCCTGGCAGATTATAGTCCATGGGGTCGCGAAGAGTCAGAAAGAGAAACACACACACACACACACACACACACACACTCTGCCTGGCAGATTATAGTCCATGGGATCGCGAAGAGTCAGAAAGAGAAACACACACACACACACACACACTCTGCCTGGCAGATTATAGTCCATGGGGTTGCGAAGAGTCAGAAAGAGAAACATGCACACACACACACACACACACACACAATGCTTCAAACTGAAAGTCTGTCTGGAAGTTAAGATTCAGGTGTCCTTCTAAAAAGACTTAAGGTTTTTTTGTTGTTGTTTTCATTTCAGGCAAATGTAGGCCAGCTTTGCAAATGTGGATATGACTTCTTTATGGAATTTATTTTGTCTGGTTTTAACAGAGATCTCTATCATGTTTCTGTTGCCTGCAAATTAAATTGCTTTTCTGAGATGCTTTTTCCTAGTATTTTTGCTGTCTACTCCCCCTGCTGATTTTTAATAGTCAATGCATATGTAACATATACTATAGCTTTCTGTGATTGCTGATATATTTTCTTCTGGCAAAAGTGGTGCTGGAATGAATACTACAGAATGTGCATAAGAAACGGCTTACTCTTAAGATTTTTCAGCATTACATGAGTATAAGATGGCTCAGAAAAGATATAAATGCTTAATTTTGCTGAGAAGAAAGCAAAAAGTTGGAAAAGGCATTTTAATTTTGTGAAGAGCAAAGAGCAAATAACAGTAATTTTCTTTAAAATATTAAAACTTATTGACATAGTCATGTAAGAGTTGTTAAGAGTTAATCAACATACTTAAAGGAAAACTCTAAATTTTTAGAAAAGAAAATATCTTTCATAAATATAGAAACTCAACATACTGATGCTTTAAGTTTGCTCTCTGCTTTTTCATCTACTTTATAAAAGTAGATTTGGCCAAGATTTATGTAGTGTACCTATAGAGCCTTAAAGTTAAAATGAAGAATTGGAAGTGGTTGTTTTATGGTCACTGTATAAAAAAATACTTTATTTGCTTTTAAGTAATAATAGAAAGAAGGGAAGCACTTTTTAACAGATATGTTTATGTTTAATTAAATAGTAAAGCCCTTAATTTTAACCCCTTAACTTTAACTTTAAAGCAGTAAGGATTACAGTATATCTTAATTTATCTCTTTTGTCCTCAACTTGGTTCCTATATTGGTATTTAATGGCAGTAAGCTTAATATCCTTAAGATAATTATCAAAAACTTTTAATTTTGTGACTCAGTAAAGTAGTTGTTCCTTGAGAATTGCTTTCAGTTTTTATATTTTGATTTAATTACAGGATAGTTGTAACTTCTGTCTCAGAGTGTTATGAACTATGTCTTTTTTTTTTTTTTAATTTCAAAATGTAAGGCTTGGCCAAAATAAAATAGTGCTTTTCCCAATATATGAATAGATTAAGCACGTTGAAGAAGGTTGCATGCTCAGTTGTGTCCAACTCTTTGCAACCCCACGTCCGCCAGGCTCCCCCGTCCATGGGATTTCCCAGGGAAGAATACTGAAGTGGGTTGCCGTTTCCTCCTCCAAGGGATCTTCCCAACACAGGGATCAAACCCACATCTCTCGTGCCACCAGATTAAGCACATTTCCCCCTAAATAGCAAGGATAATAATGATTTTACTCAATTTTGAAAGATTCCTCTGATATTGACAGGAATAGCTGTCTCTGTGACTGTGTGATAGTCACAGATTGTAGCTGTTCCTTCAGATACACATCATTATGGCAGATATGAAACACTGGTAATGATTTCCACTAAATCCATAAGATATTATGTAAAATATGATTTCCTCTTTTTCCAGAAAGAGATCAATCCTTTAAAACTGCAAATAGCTAGGCTTTATTTTGTGACAGCATGGCTTTCCCTACCGGGTGTAATGTTGTGCCTGACTAGCGGTGACAGTTGAATTGACACTTTAGCCTGAGATCTCTCTGGGAAGTAGAGAGAGGGGTAGCCTTGCTTGCATTTTGATACTCACATTAGTTTTTTTTTTTTTTTTTTATTTTTTTTTCACATTAGTTTTAAAAGACATTTTAAAAAAGCATTTTCTTTTGTTTACTCTAACAAGGATTGAGATGAGGAGTAGTGAGCCTTCGTATTTGCTTAAACAACAAACATTTCTGCTTTGTTCATTGTGAAATTAGTTAAGTTGGATTACCAACTGCAACGGTGTTAACTTTATTATCCTTTACACTTAAGAAAATACTTTATCTTTAGTGAAGGTTTTGTTGTTGTTGTTGTTGTTATTAATGTCCTGGGCTTTTTGTTCTTGTTTTGCTGTACTTTGTGTGTGATGAGGATAAAGGGCATTTACATTTCTCCTGAGAAATGCTTATGGCATCTTTATGGAATAGAAAGGACAGGCAGGCTTGGTTTCAGATTCCAGCTCTGCTGCTTCCTACCTAGTATTTTGAGCAAACATGCCTCACTTCTCTGAATTTCAATTTCTTCATTTCTAAATGGAGATAATAAAAGGGGAAAATAAAATTGAAAGTTTGTTAAGACCATTAGATATATAGAAAGTTCAATTTGGTGAGTAGTGTATGTTGGGTGCTCAATAAATTACGTGTAATTTATTCTATCCCTCAACTGTATTGGAAAGGAGAGATTAAGAAAAACTATATGTCAGATACTCCTTCTAATATAAGAGCATAATATTTCTTAGAAGAAAAATGTGACTTTTGTTCTGTAATAGACTTGGAGTTAGGGTTGTCAAACTTCCTGTGTACATTCATAACTGCTGTAATGTTATTTTTATTTAAAGCATTTATTTTTAAAAGGTAAGTGTCCACAAGAGTGCGTCATCTTAAGCAAAGAATTACATACAATCATGGATTTTATGTTCTAGTTATAATTGTTTTTAATTACGTTGAAATTAATTTGTAACAAAATGAGAAAGTTTTCATCCACACTGCATTACAGACAACAGGCATACTTTTGGTTATAGTAGTCTAAATTGGCAGTAAGAACCATTTGGGGACTCATTGTTGGTTAGAAAGATATGTCTGTTTTAAACAACCTTGGTTTTTCTTCTCTGCCATTAATGAGATCTCCCCACTAGAGGAGAAAATGCCAGATTTCAGACAGAATCGTCTATGGATTTAGAGCACTGTCCCGTACTCAGATTGCCATGGTTGGATTCAGTCTCTGTCTTTCACTAAATTTAAATGGGACAATTTACCTTTTATGATTCAGTTTCCTCATCTGTTAAATAGTTGCTGTGATGATTCCATGAATTAAAACATGAGAGTCATCTAGACAAGAGTCAGGAACATAGTGGGTGCTCAGTGATGCTGAGTCCTTTATGTCCTTCTCTAAAGGAATATTGTCTTTCTTTTCTTCTTTTGTGGGGTAAGGGTTAGAGAAGGCGTTTGTTTGCCATCCTGATACTTATGCTTCCAGTGAGCTTTTGAGAGAGAATGGTGGGCTAATGATGTTGTGAACCACATAGGACTATTGGAATGTTTCATTCGCTCTTCTATCAATGACTTTTCAGTGGAGTTTACCTTTTGTTTCTTTGTGTAATTTTATAGTATAGCCCATCAAAACGGCCTGAGGTTTTATCAAAATATCTAAAACTCTCTAAGCTATTTTCTAGCAGAAATACCTAAAACAGTGGATAATAGTCCAGTGATTTTTTTTTTTTTCGTAAATGGATGTACCCTGTCATTCCTCTGAATGAGACTGAAAGTAACCCAGTCACAGAATCTCTTATTTTAATATTTAATGTCAAGAATAATATATTCAGGACATAGCTTTCTAGGGTCCTCTTAGCAACTTAACCATCTAGTGTATGCAAACATTTCCTTGCTCTGTCAGATGAGAAAGCCTAAAGCAGTGGCACCCCAGGGACACTGAACACATCTAGCACCCTCGTCTTGGTTTCTCATACCCTTCTCCAACAAAAGGTAGCAGGACTCTGCGGAGAAGTAGCTGATTCTAGAACTGGCGCAGGAACTGGAGCTGGAGCATGTGTAGTGCCGGAAGAGAAGGAGGTCCCCAAAGAAGTGTTGATGGGAACACAGCGAAGGGACAGAGGAGCAAGCTGAAAAAGCTCCCAGTTCCCAGCTGGAATTACTTGATTGAGAAAATAAACTAGTTCTATAACCCAGGGTGTAAAACAAATACCCATGAGTTCACACTGATACAATTTATTGAATAAATAATTAAATGAGGGAGAAGAGACAAATCCCCTGTGCTGACGAATTCCAAATAATTTATGTAGGTACTCTGCTCTCAAGGAGAAAAAGCATAACTCCTCACTGCTTAAGTGCGGGCTGGGCATACTGACCTCCTTCCAAAAAAGCACAATGTGGAAAAAGGGAACAGTACCTCTACTGTAGAAAAACCTGATAAACACACACCTCACCCAGTGATCCAAGCTGACAGCAGTTCTGATAAGGCCGGTTGTAGTCGATGCCCTTGATATGATTTGATGAAAATGCTACTAACACTGGTGTTTCCTACAAAAAACGTATAACCCCACTCTAAACACGAGAAGAACATCAGCCAGTTCTTAGTTGAGGGACATTCTACAAAATACCTGACTAGTAACTCCTCAAGATTATGAAGGTCATCAAAGACAAGGAAAATCTGAGAAACTGTCACAGCCAAAAGGAGCTGAAGGATACATAATGACTAAATGTAATGTATCCTGTATGGAACCCTGGAACAGAAAGGAATATTCAGTGAAAACTATGGAAATCTGTGTGCGTTTTTGTTAATAATAATGTATCAGTATTGGTTTAGTAATTAGTACAAATGTGCCCTATACTCAGATATTAGTAATTGGAGAAACTGGGTGTGGGACATATGGGAACTCTCTACTTATCTTCACAGTGTTTCTGTAAAAAAAACTTTGCTAAAAATAAAAGGGTTATCAATCAAACCATCATGTGGGGTCTATCTGGAATGTTAACCTCCTCTATGAAGTCCTTTCTGTCCTGTCTTTCCCCATATCTCCCATCCTGGGAAAAAAAAAAAGTGTTAGTTGATTAGTTTTGTCCTCCTCTTTGCAACCCCATGGACTGTATGTAGCCCGTTAGACTCCTGTCCATGGGATTCTCTAGGCAAGAATACTAGGGTGGGTTGCCATTCCCTTCTCCAGGGGATCTTCACAACCCAAGGGTTGAGCCTGGGTTTTCTGTATTGCAGGAAGATTCTTTACCATCTGAACCACCAAGGAAGCCTGTCTCCCATCCTAGCCACTCCTAATTGGGTAAAATGTCTTTTCCCTTTGATCTTCTGTGGGACTTTATTTGTAGTTCTGTTAACTCTCTGTACAATATTTTTTCTTTGTTTTATTCCCATCACATGGTACATTAGGTTGTTAGTCTTACTCATTTTCCAGCCCCCATTACATGGGGCACAAAGCTGTGCTAGACAGAAGCTCAGTAAACATTGGGTGAATTGTATGAATGGTATTGTGATGGTGATTCTTGAAAACCACCATTAAATGGTTTTGGTTCTCAGTGCTGTAGGAATCATCACTGATCAATCTCAAGGACTAAGTTTATTTTTACTCATCTAAGCCCTAAGACTTTAGAAGATAAAAATTCTTCCTTTATTTAGCTTCAGTTTTACTGGTTGTCACAGTCTTTGCAAGAGAGTTACTGAACACTTACTCAAATAATTGAGGACATTTATCATAATTTTTCTAATTGTCATTTGAATGGAATTAATAGAAATTAATAAAATGAAAAAATACTTTGTTTCTGCCTTCCACTTAGTTTTTTGGTAGTTTTGGTAGTATTTAGCATGGTCAGTATTTCAAAGCATCATAGTTAGTATTATTCATCTCAGACTCAAGCCTTATGTGTTAGAACTAAAAGAGGCAGAAGTAGGGGCTTCCCTGGTGGTCCAGTGTCTAGGACTCTGCTCTCCTGGTGCGAGGGGCTGGGGTTTGATTTCTGGTCAGGAAACTGGATCCTGCATGCTGCAACTGAGACCCAGCACAACCAAATAAATATAAAAAATAAATAAGGAGGTGAAAGTGATCGTTTGTCTGACTTATTTAATATCAGTTGGAAAACGAGACCCAAAACTCATCCACATCTACCTGGGTAGTTAGAATTTCTTGACTTCTTATGTAGTTCACTGTTATTTGCAGTTTGTATGCAGTCTTTATCTCAGCTTGTTTTCATAAATTGTAGGAGGGAGGTACACTTTTTCTTTTCCTGTGAATGTGTTAGTGGAATACAAGCCATGTTTCTGATAAGCATGTGGATTCAGTAACTCTTCAAGTATATAACCAATGAGTTTTCTACCCAGCCACTAGGAGTACTGATGAGTTCTGTATGGCTTTTAGCCCAAACCTAGTGAATGTCAATGTATTATTTTGTAGTTGGTCATATAAATTCGTTCTGTATGTGTGGCATTGGCTAATGTAAATGCCATTCTCCACTTTGGATTACAGCCTTAGAGTCTGTACATGATGGTTGATGCCTTTGTAGGAAAGTGGTTTTTCTGTTATTGACAGAGTCCTAATCATTGCCCATATAAAAATCTCAGTCCATCATGCTCATCAGAAATTATAGCATAGTTTATAGTGAATTTAGTCTCATCTCATTTAAATTAAAAGTTTGTATTAATACTATATATACAAGTCATAGTGATGGCCTTAAGCTATTCTCTCTTCTCTGTACCTGTTGTAGCAATAACATTATAGGTTTGTTCCCAGTAAAAATGACGTATCTGGCTTTGAATATTAGGCTTCCCAGATGGTACTAGTGGTAAAGAACCTGCCTGCCAATGCAGGAGATGTGAGAGATGTGGGTTCAGTCCCTAGGTGGGGAAGATCCCCTGGAGGAGAAAATGGCAACCCACTCCAGTATCCTTGCCTGGAGAATCCCATGCACAGAGAAGTCTGATGAGCTACAGTCCATGGGGTCGCAAAGAGTTGGACACGACTGAGGTGACTTAGCATGCACGCACATCTGAATACTCTCCCTGCTAGCCTGGGAAGAAAGGGTGTGCTTGTTGGGTTTTTGCCTGGTGGGGAGTATGCTGTGCAGATTTACCCAGGCAGCTGGGAGCCCAGGCTGTTGGGTTCCCGGCAGCATCTCTGGTCTGCTGTACTGTAATCCCCATGGTGGCAGCCTCTGGCGTTTATTGCTGGCAAGCAGTGTGCTTGCAGACATAGGCACCATAATAGGAAACTTCTCAGCCTGTCATAAACAGGCCTGGAGAGTAGCAGGCACAGGCCTGACAGGGATGTGTCCATAGCAACCAGGCAGAGATGAGGCTGATGTCGTGGAGTAAGTCCAGGCTGATGTCTGTCTTCTTCATTTCAAAAAATAACTGGCTGATTTTTTAAAGCTGCTTTCCATTGTTGGCATAGCAGTGTTTTGGTCTCTTTGTCTTTTGTTTTAGAGCAAAATATGAATAAACACGTCTTAAATAATGCTCTCCAAAATATTTTGAGAGGATATATCAAAGTATTTTCCTTTTGCTAAGTGTCCTAATTCTACCTGATCATTCCAGTCCATACCCATTAGGAAGAAAGAACAGCTATTTCATTACAGTGGAAAATTATTTTTTTATAAAGAATCATATACAAATAAAATTATCATGTGTATATCTAAAGAATTATAAATTATACTGAATTACACAGAATTACAAAGAAAAGAGCATTTCTTAGTAAGGCGACTTTTCATTGTTTATGCCTTTACATCAGGTTCAAGTTTTAGAAAAAGAGTACATTCTTTGACCAAAAAAGATTCTATTCTATATTTGCTAGGTTTCTTTTTCAAGCTTCAGAAAAATAATGAACTGAAACTTTAACTACGATGACTTTGTCACAAGAATTTAGGAATGGGCTTTAATAGTTTTTAATAAGGAGGTGGAAATGCTTTCATGGGTGCTTTAAATATTTATGTGTCATTTCCCTTTTTGTAAGGAACCCTTGTTTAATAAAAGAGGTTCAAGATCGCAAAGGATGAAAAAAGCTGTAAACTTGTTGAGTATATAAGAATTTAGATAGACTTAGGAGAAAGTCTTTATTTATTTATTTAAGATTAGGTATTGGATAGAAATATGCCAGCTTGTCCCTTCCCTTTATTTTTTTTTCCAGTTATCACTGGTCGTCTTAACACTTTGTTTTGAGTATTTAAAATCAATTTCAATAATACACTCTGATAAGAGTGAAACTAATGAAAATTATCTTTGATATACATGTTGAATTTCTGCTCTTTGTTTTCTTAATCTTACATTCTCACTATGGTTTCTTAGATCTCCATAAGGGTAAGTGATAGTTGGGCTTCATGAAATGTTTTTAACTAGAGGTATTTTTAATACACATCAGGAAGGATGAGTGTACTTTGTCCTGGAAGATACTCTTCAGGCTTGTGTCTTAATTTTCACATGCCAGCAAGGTAATGCTGAAAATCCTTCAAGCTAGGCTTCAACAGTATGTGAACCAAGAACTTTCAGATGTACAAGCTGGATTTAGCAAAGGCAGAGGAACCAGAGATCAAATTGGAATGTCTGTTGAATCAGAAAAAGCATGGGAATTCCAGAAAAACATCTACTTGCGTCATTGACTACGCTAAAGCCTTTGACTGTGTGGATCACAGCAAACTGTGGAAAAGTCTTAATAAAGAGATGGAAATACCAGACCACCTTATCTGCCTCCTGCGAAACCTGTGTGCAGGACAAGAAGCAACAGTTAGAGCCAGACATGGAACAACAGACCTGTTCAAAATTGGGAAAGGAGTACATCAAGGCTATGTACAGTCACCCTGATTATTTAACTTAAATGCAGAGTACATCATGTGAAATGTTGGGCTGGATGAAGCACAAGCTGGAATCAAGATTGCCGGGAGAAATATCAATAACCTCAGATATGCAGATGACACTACCCTTATGGCAGAAAGTGAAGAGGAACTAAACAGCCTCTTGATGAAGGTGAAAGAGGAAAGTGAAAAAACTGGCTTAAAACTTAACATTCAGAAAACTAAAATCATGGCATCCGGTCCCATCACTTCATAGCAAATAGATGGGGAAAAAGTGGAAACAGTGACAGATTTTATTATCTTGGGCTCCAAGGTTACTGAGGACAGTGATTGCAGCCACAAAATTAAGATACTTGCTCCTTGAAAGAAAAGCTATAACAAACCTAGACAGCATATTAAAAAACAGAAACATCACTTTTGCTGACAAAGGTCCATTTAGTCAAGTCTGTGGTTTTTCCAGTCACCATGTACAGATGTGACAGTTGGATCATAAAGAAGGCTGAGTGCCGAAGAATTGTTGCTTTTGACCTGTGGTGTTGGAGAAGACTCGTGAGAGTCCCTTAGACTGCAGGGAGATCAAACTAGTAAATCCTAAAGAAGTCAACCCTGAAGAGTTATTGGAAGGACTGATGCTGAAGCTGAAGCTCCAGTACTTTGGCCACCAGATGCAAAGAGCCGACTCATTGGAAAAAATGCTGATGCTGGGAAAGATTAAGGGCAGGAAGAGAAGGGGACGACAGGATGAGATGGTTGGATGGCTTCACTGACTCAACAGACATGAATCTGAGCAAACTCAAGGAGATGGCATGCTGCAGTCCATGGAGTCTCAAAGAGTCAGAGGTGACTTAGCTACTGAAGAACAGCAACAATTTAATTTTTCTAGATGTGTTAAAGAGCAGTAAAGTGATAAAGGGTACATAGTTGAAGAGCCAAAAAGGAAGCATCATTACATCATTACAGACTGAATATTCAGTCCCTAAAGGAGAGGAATTTGTTCTCTCCAAAGAAGAATTCAATGGAAAAATTACTTTAGCTTTATTTTCAAACATTTTGATATTATCCATTTGATATCTTTGGTACGTATAAATAGTCTTTGATTACACTGATCAGAAAACATCAGTATGTGCCTTATTACCTGATGTAAGATATGATCCTGATGTTGACTTGTCCCTCAAACCTTACATTTCTAACTTAGTCGCAGAAATAGTACCCTACATGTCAAAATAATTTGTCCCATTTTTAAAGATGAAAATCTGATGCTCAATTAAACTTGTCCAAAATCCATATGCTTCTTAATAGATGTAAAGATATTCTTTTCTCAGAATATAACATCTAGGGAAAAGGCTGGGAGATAGGAAAACAATGTTTGTTCTCAGGCTGCCTTTTCAAATTATGTACTAATAACTTGACTTATTTAGTGAGCACTCGATTCCAAAACAGCAAGAGCCATTTTAGCAAAATACCATCTCCAGAGGGGAATGCTGATTCCTGTTTCCTTTTTCTCTGAGTCCTGTTGGGGCAGGTGTGGAGAGGACCTTCCTAGCTCCTGTCCTAAGAAGAGTATGATGGTGGGATGGCTGGCTTTTAGGCTAGGAGTCAGCTCGCAGGCAGATAGTGAATGGGTCACAGATGTAAGCTGAAGGATACTAGGGTCCGTGGATGAGAAGACTAAGAGACTAAAGCAGATCTGACATTCTGAGTTGGCAGGTGATTTGGGGGAGATAGAATTGGATAGGACGATTATAGTAAGGAGCGTGGCAGCCAATAGAGAAGGTATAGAATGAATTCTGGGAAGGAGTGAGCAGGTGTCAGGACTTTTTTTTTTTTTAATAACCTGTGTCTATGGCATTGCCTCGGAGGTTTGTTTTCTTATTGGAGCAAAATGAGAAAGGAAGCTGGGCTCTTGGATAGAGTGAAGATTGGAGGAAAGAAAAGTGGAAAGACATGTTAGACAGTGAGAGGTGAAAGGGGATGGGTGGTAGGAGTGCTCTGACTGGGCTGACCTAGGAGCAGGGCTGTCCTTGGCTTCATGTTCATGCCCCCTTCCCACCTCAGGGCTCATATGCTGAAATCTGGTTGGAATAAACCATTGGGACAGCCTTGGAGGGAAAAAGACATCCCAGGGGATGGCCAGCATGCAGTGTGAGTGTTTTAAGAGAGGACAGTCAGCTGTGGGGATGGGGGAGGAGGGGAGGGCCCGCTGGAGAGGGGAGATTTATAGACGTAGTGTATTTCAGGAGGCACAAGTCTCTTTTAGCACCAGTAGCTGGCGTCATCTTCACCTGTTGCCTCCTCGAGTCTTGGCCCAGTAGCAGCATGGGTGGGTTGTCACATCCAAGCGCTGGGCCATCCCCTGAGGAGCCTGGGAGTGAGGAGGGGGGGAAGCCAAAGGACAAGCTGGGACTGGGTGAGGAGAGAGTGGGGTTGATGCACTGCTATAGTGCTGATGACAAGTGTGAACCTTTATGTTGATTTGGCTTTAAAGCTCCCACATTCCAGTGAGCTTAGCAATCGCTCTTCAGGAAATGAATGCACCCCACGCTAGAGTGGTGACCTCAGATGCTTAAACTGCTTCTACTTCTCCGAGCCTCTGCTTTCTCTGTAAATTGGGATTCACAAAAAATCTTATCTCCCAGGATGGTGATGGGAATTTAAATGCCAACTTATGTCAAGTGCAGAATATGGGGCACACCCATAATAGGTACTGTGACCTATCTTTAGTTGGAATGGGAACTATTTTTAAACTTAAAAGGTGAACTTTATATGCTGCCATATAGGTAACCCAATGCAGCTGGAGCTGGAATCAACAGGCCTGGGCAGAGGAGCTCAGAGCGTGCCTTTGAAATCTTGATCCCCATCCTGGTGATTTATGGGCCTCACCAGCTTGCATATGGGATGGCCCACTGCAGTTGTTTACTTTAGTTTTAGCTTGTTACCTAGCATTTGTGGGTAGCATATTTTTATTTATGCTCTCGCTGACCACTTAACCACCATGACTTTAAAATCATAGGTATGAAGGCAGCCACAAAAGAAACATTTATTAGTGTGGTGAGGGTCTCACATGGCTCTTCTACCCCCTTTGTCTACAAATTGTCTAAGAATTAGACTTTGCTTTTTCCCTCACCCTGGATGACCTCAAAGACCCCTCTCAGGTGCTTTTTCTGATTATGTGGAAATACTGAGATTTTGACTATTAATGAAAGTGTCAAATATCAATCAATATCAGGTGACTAGATGTCTCTTCTTGGGGAACCAGAAGAAACATAATCCCAAAATAGAACCCTGTAATCATTGCACAGATTTAAATCTACAGTCAAGCTGAGAAACACAGGAATGGATGAAATGACCTTGAATGTAGTTCCAGCCCAGATGGGCTAGTTCCAGTCTGAGTCATGGGTCTGACACTAGCTGTCGCCAGAGGGAGAAGAAATTCCCCATCTGGGTAGTTGTAAGAGTTGAAAATGAGTCACTGACTGGGTGATTGATCCCTTTCCATTTTCCACTTGTCGTTAGCCACTTTGCAGAGAAACTTTGGTATATTTAATCAAAAAAGTTTCTTTTCTTTTTTAATTCCAACAATCCTTAGAGATGAAAGAGCTTTGTCAGATCAACCTGTTCACTTCCTTCATTACAGACAAGTTATAAAGGCACAGGAAAGTTAAAGTGACATGGAACAAGATGATCCAGTCTTACTTTGGGGAAGACTTCTGTCTTGTGGCAAGTAAAAACTTTTTGTTGCTAGACAAGACCCGGATTTCAGTCTTTATTGATATTATCACTTTCGAAGAAATTTTTAGTTTGATATATTTTTTTGTATTTGATCCTTGACTTTTCTCTAGGCCAGATATGCTTTTCGTGTGAGAATAAATCAGTCTTTTATTGTCATTGTTTTGTACCTTTTGACTTGAGGTAACTTCAACCCAGTAAGTAGACTTTCACTAAGGAAATTTTGTATTTGCCTGGTTACTGTAGGCCACCGATCTGCTCCGAAGGCTTTGATAGGTGAAATGAGACTTTTATATATGTGCGTTTGTATTCAAATACATAATATAGAAAACATGCATACATATATACATACATACAAAGCATTGGACATACATATTGAAAATATAGCTAGCCATGTAAATGAGTATATTGTATGTTAATGAATGATAGAGTAATTCATGGTGTTCTGGTCCTGTAGAGGAGTTCAGAATGTGTTCAGTACTAAGGACCAGAATGATTGGGAAGCATCCCAGAGAAAGTGCTACTTAGGCTGGATCTTGAACCCTAAAGAGTTCCTATAAATTGCCAGTGAGAGAAGAGATGACACTCCAGGGCCTGGTTAAGGCAGGGTAGGGTGGGACACTTGTGCATTTACCTTATTGTCGGTGGGGGTAGGAGTGAATGTTTTGGATGAGTGAGCCTTTCTCAAAGAGAAAATCTGATCAGAGGAACAGAGGCAGGTGTGAGAAATGTAGATTGGGGTCCTGCAATGTAAAGCACCTTAAGTGTCAGAGTTAAGATGTTTGCACATTGCCCTGTAAGCCCTGAAGAGCCCTTGCATTTTATTATCAGGAAGGTATTACAAGGAAAATAACAAAATGATTTTAGAAAGATAAATCTAATGGTGGTATGCAGGATGGATCATATTGAGGAGAAATAGTTAAAGCAAAAAGAATCCATTAGGAAATTAGGCATATAAGTGATGAAAGACTGAAATAGGGTGGGAAGGGAAAGAAAGAAATGGTTAGGAGAAAGATTATAGGAGAGGTGACAGGATATATCAGACTTTAGGGGAGGCACTGCGGCCAGAGGAAAGGATGAAATTCTCAACCCAGGTAATAACAGAAAGAATAATAGTTGGAAAACCAGGAAGAGAAGATGATTTGAAGAGAGTGGGGTAAAAGGTACAGCAGCTAAATTTTTAGACTTGAAATTATGTATCTCAGTGGAAATGTCCTATAGGCCTTCAGTTGCCAGGGCTGGATTTCTGGTGAAAAGACAGGCAACCTGGGAGTTTTCTGTACAGACTTCATGGTTAAGACCTTAAGGCTCATCTGTAAAATGGGAATAATAAAAGTACTCATTGGATTGGTATTAGAAGTAAATGAGATAATACCAGGTAAGTATTCAACAATATTCTAGCACAAGCATGTGTGTTCAGGTACTCATAGACAATAAATAAATAATCATCAATATCAATTGATAAATATTAGCTATTACTATTGTTTACTATGAATTTTAGGGAAAGACAGTTTTTTGAATTATTAGAACTGTTATTATGGAAGTCACCTGTTATTATTAACGTCACCTGTTTGGTATGTTTTCTTAATACCCCAAATGTTCTGATTCACATGCTTGCTCTCCTACCTGTTAAGGGAAAGTGACAGCCGAAACTATAATTGCTCAAGTTTAACTGTTGATCACTGTTTGTAAGACCTGGAGTGTTCTTGTTATTTATGTGAATAGTTAAGGAGGTGAACTACTCTTCCGTTTATTGCAACTTCCGTAATAAAATGCCTGCGCCATATTTTGTCTTCGCTTGCTGTGTCCAGAGTTAAATCAGTTTTGATGGCTTTATAAAGAGCTTGAGAAGCATGGTATTCATTCAGTGGAAGTAAATGATCATTAGCTCAGTGGTTTAAAACTGCATTCACTCATAGTAGAAGGGACTTACACAAGAGTGGAAGAAATCCAGAGAGGTGGACCCTGAATTATGGTGAACTGTAGAACTCCTGTCTGGGTGGAAGGTTGGACTTGATATCTTCAAGGGAGGCTTCCAGCATGGATGACTCCTGCAGAATCCAGGCACTGTCGTGGGTTTGGTGAGCCCACTGCGTCTCTTGTGTGATGGACCTCTTGTCTCATAGGGCAGTAGACTTGCATTTGGAAGATCAAGAAAAACAGGCTTTGTTGTCTGTTTCTAGTTGTAGTAGTTTATTTTGCTTTCCCCTATCATATTTATTCCTATAGGCAAAAATATTTTACGTTCTCCCCTCTTAAGGCTATAAATATAGAAAGGTATTTTAGACAAATAATGGTCAAGGTGGTTAATGCCAATTTTTATTGCTGTGTGAATAAAAATGAGTTAAATTATTTTTTAAACTACTTTTGCAGGTCTTAGTTCTTTCTTGGAGCATACAGGTTCATCTTACTTTATCAGCAATTAGAAAATCCTAATTTGTTTTTCGTATATTTTAGTGTGAGTAATTTAGTCTTAAGATATAAGAATAATCATACTTAATTAAAAATGTTTAAAGCAATTAAAAATGTTTAAAGCAATATCTTGAATAAAAAATGATTGCTGTAGTATTAGTGACATTTATCTAGCTTTATGCTATATTTTATAGTAAAATACAGTGCACTTAAAATATGGTAAGACTTCCCAGCAAAATGGCAACACATTCCTAATTTGAATTCCAGAAGAGAATAGAGAGAATGGGGAAGAGGACATATTCTAGAAGTCCAGTGAATTCCAAGCAGGAAATGTTTGTAGAAGAAACCCACATCCAGATATTTCCCAGAGAAATCACAGAAACAAATAGATCTCAAGACAGCCAGAGAGAAGGGGCAGATTATCTACAAAGAAATAGCAGTCAGATTGACAGCTAATTTGTGGGAAGAAGCACAAGGGTTCTTCTGATTAGAAGAAGTAAATCCATATCTGACCCTCCAGCTATAAGGGCATCTAGGATGTGGATTTTTCCTGTGTCCAGCCTCTGGAAGACATATAAAAGGAAGGTGGGATTGGGACTGTGCACGCTTGTTTGACTTCTGTCTCTCACACACTAATAGGTAAGCTCTTCAGAGCAGACCTGTTTGCTGCCTGACCTTTGCTGACTGTTCCTGGAACGGGTAGCTAACGCATAGCTGGTGCTAATTAAATATTTGCTGATTTAAAGGATTATCTTCTTATCCTCATTGGTACTGGGCTTGATCTCCCTGTTCGCATGGCACCTATATAGTTGTACCTATATTTTCCTTTGGAGACTGGAATTTGGTCCTGAAGCCCAAGGGATTATCTTTATATTGGTCAAGTCAGTGCATTCTGAGAAAATTATCCCCTTTTGTTTGGTATCTCCAAAGCATTTTCTGCTCGTGTCAATGGTTTTAGTAGTTTGCAGGCAAACTATTGATTGCATAAACAATTGGGTAGATATTATTGTAGGAATATTCATGTAGCTGTTTCAACCAGATTTTTCCTTATGTTTCTGGTCCAGTATAAACTTATTGAGCTCTTGACATCTGCTTAATACACTGTGCTAGATTACCTTCATTAACTCCAACTCTCCACACAGCCCAGAGACCTTAAATATCTTGCTGTACATTATTGTGCTAATAAGAGGCAGGGTCAAGATTTGAACTCAGGTGAAGCCAGCTGGAGAAACCAATGCCCTGTACTACCATACATTTCATCATATTCATGGTCTACTTTTCTGTCACTGTTGCCAATGGAAAAAAAAAAAATCCCATTATTGCACCATTTTAAATTGTGTTTGTGATTGCCTGTAGTAAAGCCTTCCTAAAACACCTAAATAAGACATATTACTTTAATAAAAATATTGCCAGCTGTGACTGCTAGATTCTATTTTGGTTTTGTTGTCTTACCTTTCTTAGGCTTTCACATTAATAATTTGCTATGAAGAGGGAATTTTCATCTATTGATGCCCTTTCTATTGAGCTATTCTAAAAACATATTAAAAGATTTAGATGAAAGTGGTCTATCCTAACGTAATACCTTTAGAGAATGTGAAAGTAACTAGACATTCAGTACTCTTCCATCTGGAAACCTTCCTTATCCAACCTGTGAAGAACTGGAAGGAAGAGGTTGGGGGTTACTACTAAGAAAAAAATTCATTTCATGGACTTAAATTTTCTTGCACTTAATTCATAGGACTGTCTTTCTCCTTATTTATCCTTCTCGAAATCTGCCCCTCACCTGTACTTTACCATCTCCACAAATGGCACAAATATCCTTTCAAAGCAGGGAGTCTAGAAGCTGATTCTTATTTCTTCACTTCCAACGGTTCAAGTCTTATCAGCTCTTCCTCAAGTGCTTCTTCCTCTTCTGTCTGCTTTTGCTTCTCTATGTACCCTCCTCTACAGAGACAATTTTTTAAAATGTAAATCACTTCGTGTCACTCCCTGTGCCGAACCTTCTGGCGGTACCCCACACCCTCCGGAAGGCTTGCAGGGACCCGCATGATCTTGCCCTGACCCACCTCCCATTTCATTCCACATATCTATCCTGTCATGCTGGCTGTTTGCTTCCAGCCCTTGCTCAGAATACTTTGCTTCAAATCTTTTGTCTTTTTCTGGTCATGAGTTTCTCATCTCAGATATTTCCTTCCTGACTATTTAATGGTCTACCAGCATGGCATCATATTACTCCCTTTTCTTTCATCCAGCAAGTTTGTCACTCTTTTTTTTTTTGTCTGCTTGTTTTTTGTCTTTTGGCCGCAAGAGTCCAAGACTTCCATGAACAGAGAACTCTTCTGTCTCATTCATTATTATATCCCTCAGGTGGCTCAGAAGGTAAGGAATCTGCCTGTCAGCACAGGAGACACTGGAGGCATGGGTTTGATCCCTGGGTCGGGAAGATCCCCTGGAGGGGAGGGCACGGCAACCCACTCCAGTATTCTTGCCTGGAGAATCCCATGGACAGAGGAGCCTGGTGGGCTACAGTCTATGGGGTCACAAAGAATCAGTCACAACTGAGCATGTACGCAGCAGCTCCTGAATATGTTTTGACAGATTACACAATATGGAAAACTACCATCATAATCTAGATATAAAATGTTTCCATTGCCCAAAAGTTTTCTCTTCTTTGTGGTCATCCCCTTCCCACTGCTCTCAGTAGCTGTCAACCAGTGACCTGACTGTCCCTGTCTATAGTTTTGCCTTGCCAGAATGTCATGAATGAAATCACACAGTGTATGTATGTATATAACTTTCTGTTAATGGCTTCTTTCACTTTACATAATGCTTTTGAGATTCAACCATTAACTTGTTGCAGATTTTTTTATTGCTTTCCATTTTATGATGTTCCGCAGTTGGTTTATTCACTCACCAGTTGATTGATATCTGGGCTTTTTGTAGGTTTCCACTATTATCAATAGAATTTCTGGAAACATTCACATATAGATCTTTGTGTGGACGTATGTTTTTTATTTCTCTTGGGTAAATAAATAGAAATGGGATTGTTGGATTATATAGTCAGTGTTCTTATTGACTTTATAAAGACGTGCCAAACTGTTTTCCAAAAAGTTGCTATACTATTTGCATTCCCACCACTGATGTGTAAGAGTTCCATTTTCCCTGCATCCTGGCCAGCATTTTGTGTTATTTGTATTTTTTTCATTTTAATCATTCTAGTATGTGTGTAGTGGCACCACAATTTGGTTTTAATTTTTATTTTCTTAATGACTAATGAGGTTACACGTCTTCATGTGCTGATTGACCCTCTTGAGTTCTAAGAGTTTCTTATAAATTCCGTGTACAAGTCTTTATCAGATGTGTTTTGAACATATTTTCTTCCCAGTCTGTGGCTTGTCCTTACATATTCTCTTCAGCTTCTTTTAAAGATAATTTTACTGAAGTCTAGTTTATCATTTTCTTCTTTTATGCTTCATATTTTTTGTGTTCTGAGAAATGTTTGACTAGTCCAAGATCACAAATACTTTCCTCTAGAAGTTTTATAGTTTTATATTTTACACTTGGTTCTGTGATTCATTTTGAGTAGATATTAGCATATCGTGCGAGGCAAAGGTGAAGTTCAATGCTTTGTGAATGAATGTCCAGTTGTTTAAGTCCTATTTGTTAAAAGAAATACCTTTTCTCCTTTGACTTATAACCCAGATTTTATGAATTAAATTACTTTAAGATTCAAGCATACAAGTATAAAATATGTAAAAGATTGAATATGTATTTACAGAATTATGCCTATTTGCATTTTTTATTATTGCTTTAGAAGACTGATGTTTTCTGTTTATATTGTTTCACAAAGCATGCCACAACGTAGAGAGGGGATATCATTAAGTATTTTGTGGTGATTATAATAGTCACCGTAAACCCAGAAGATTGGTATTGTGACCATTTAATATAAGTAAATTTTCTCCGTAAGTAGGAAGTTCTCTTTCATACAAGATTATTTTTGTAGAAGCTTCATTTATATGAGGTTTGTGCACACACTGATTGCCTTAATTGTTCTTCAGTGAAACAAAAGTCCTTGGTTAGTATGATGATAATGGTGGTGGCGATGGTGGCTTCAGCTGGATTTACTACTTAGTTGTGAACATAGAAAACTCTGTGTCTACTCTATATAATTCAAATTGTATTGACAATGATAGGATACTATGCTAACATTTTAATGAGATAATGTGTAAGAGAAATTTAAATAAAGATATCATCATATAAGTGTCCTGTTATTTCATCTTCAAAGAAGCTTTCAACAAAAATAAAGTTTCTTACATTAGAATTTCTTTCTCAATAAACGTTAGGTTTTTCCTGTTTTAAATAAAACTAGTGTTTGGTGAAAACTTTCAAACCAGGTTAAAGAGGGATTCCTAGCTTTTCAGATAATTTTTGATTTCAAAAAAATCAACCTGAAAAAAACTAAACCCCACTTCAACCAGGAGTTCCTGTTAATCTCAAGTCTCCAAAATATCCATAAGGGATGTTTTTGTGTTCTGAAATGTGATGGCTCTTCAAGAGCAGAGCTGTTCTTTAAATCACATTTGGCTCCATTATCACTAGAGGGCAGTAAATACAAACAAATTTGGTATATTTACTTGTGTCATGGTTGTTTTGCACTATTAAGCAAAGAAAATGGAGTTTTAATAATGTAAAAAATAGATAATAAAATTCTGTTATTTGAAATACAGGTTGTCAATTAATTCCAGATCATTGTTTGCCTCCAGAACTATTTTTAAGACATATGAAAGCAAAAGACCACTTAGTGATTTTACAGACAGTGGTATGCAGTCATTGTATTCAGTACCTGAAGTTTAATCTTGCCTCAGAATTCTTTCTTTATAGAAATTAGATTTGCATATCTTAAGCCGAGCATTACTGAGTGGGTGAGCCTACTCTATATAGATTTGTGTCTTGATTAAAACTCCCAGAACTTCAATCCTAAGTAGAAAGGTGTAAAATAAATGTAACTGATTATAGGATAAACTATTTTAAGATGTACATCTTAGCAAAAACAGTGCTGTTGCCAGGAATGTCCCGTGGTTAGGAGAAATCTAGGAGTCAATAACACTAAATAATTTGCAAATATTTCAAATGTAATAATAGATTGCGATCCCATGGACTATAGCCCAGCAGGCTCCTCTGTCCATGGGATTCTCCAGGCAAGAATACTAGAGTGGGTAGCCATTCTTTTCTCCAGAGATCTTCTCGACCCAGGGTTTGAACTCAAGTCTCCTGCATTTACCATTTGAGCCATCAGGGAAGCCCCTTAGAATTAATCTTAGAATTAATTATGTTAATAGATATTGCTTATATACTCCAGGGTAAATATGGATTAATGCCTGAAATACTTTTTTTTTTTTTGGCAATTTGGAGTACTCTGAAGCCAGACAGCCTGGGTTCAAATTCCATCCCTGCTCTTTGGCTTTGTGACCTTGGCTAAGACACTGGAACTTCTGAGCCTCAGTTTCCTCACAGTTTGGTTTGTTTTTCTTTTTCCCTGTTCAAAAATGTCTTACCTTTGTTGACCTCTATTGCAAAGGCAGTGGTACCAGCATGTGTTAATATATCGAAGACTTCAACTCCATGAGCAGAGTTTTAAATATCCTGAAATAGTCCACAAATGTTGATTGCTTGGGGTATCACTTGAGGACCAAGAAAGTATGGAATAAAATAGAAGTGGCCTGTAGAGATTCTGAGGATTATTATTAGAAAAAGAAAACTGAATGCTGAAGGAAATTATGTTTTTTTTTTCTATTCTGGTACACACACACACACACACACATACAGACACACACTTGTTCATATATAAAATGATTTGGATGTTTGAGAGGAGCAAATTACTAATCAGGAAACCTGAAGTCTCCCTATGTATGCAAGCATCTGTGTCTTGTTCACATGGCACTTGCACATATAAGTAGGTCTCACCATCAGATGAGGCTGCCAGTCTCTCTCTTTGGGCACCAGCTTCCTGACTAGTTAGTAGGTGGAGTCAGCACAAGAATTAAGACTAAATGAGTCCACTCCTAAATTCATACCATTTATCATAGTTTGGATCAGCCTAATTATATGGCAAGATATTCATCCACCATGAAGAGCAAAGACTAAAGAGACCTGGACTTGTGTCTCAGCCCCTCCACATCCAGGGCAAGTTATTGATGATTTAAGAGTGTCTGTCTTTTCACCTTAAAATGAGAATAATATCTATCTTCTCAGGATGTTGCAAAGATTAGAGATAAGAGATAAATAAAGCTCTTGGTACATAGTAGGTGCCTAGTAAATACTGTAACATACTGGTTACAATTTCCTCATTAGAATGATCAGAAACCAAGCTTCAGCTATAAACCTGTATCTGTCTGGTTTCATCCATATTTCCCTCTGGGTTGTTTAGATTTCTTTCTGCAGGCTTTACTACTGTGGCAATCGGAAGGAGCATTTAGTCTGTTTTTCATAATGGGAAAAATGAAATGAATTTTAATTTAGCTCGGAGATTAAAAGATTTCTTATTCCCTAGAAATATGGAAACCTTCCTAAGTACTTTTTACTTGACATTATTATTGTTACTGCTACTACTACGTACTATTACCATTATGTCCCCTACTGCAGCAGGTCAGAGATCTACAGTTGAATCTTTTTATGCCTGTGGTTCATTAACTACCTTGGAAATATAAAGAAAAAATAACATATCTTTTTTTGCTTTAAGTGTCCTCCATCCTGGTTGAGGAGCCAAAGTTCAAAGCAGTTGACACAATTACAAAAGTCATTCTTAACACTAGGAACATTGAAGAAATTTCAGGTACACTGATGGCAGAATACTCCTGGCATTTCATGGACAGAAGCTGGGGAGTAATTAGCCCCTGGGATAGTCCTTCATCAGGGACTGTTTCTCTATGTCCCAGAAACCATTCACAAAGGTAAAAAATTCACTTATGACTGTCTGAGCCTAGAACACAACTACTTTTTACATATAAATGCAAAATGTTTTTTGCATAGTGCTAATCCACAGTACATTTTTGAGTAATGCAATTGCAGTGTAATTTGAGGGGAAAATGCACTTTGTTACATTTGAAAACCTTTCCAAGAGCCACTCACCATTTTGGAAAAAGATCATCCCTCCAATATTCATTAAAGAATAAAATAGATTGATTGCTGTTGTTGCTCAGTCACTAAGTCAGGTCCAGTGCTTTTCAACCCCATGGACTGCAGCCTGCCGGGCTTCCCTGTCCTCCACTATCTCCTGGTTTTTGCTCAGATTTGTGTCCATTGAGTTGGTGATGCTATCTAACCATCTCATCCTTTCCCGCCCCGTTCTCCTTTTGCCTTCAATCTTTCCCAGCAACAAATAGGTTAATAGATGGAAACAAAAAATGAGCAGTAAGTCCAATAAAGCCAAGAACCGCCCCCCGCCCCCCACCCCTGCCTCAAGGCCTTTGCTCTCGCAAATCCATCACTTGATTCCCTCTACCCCCAGAAATCCACGTGACTTGCTCCCTCGCCTTCTTCAGGTCTCTGAGCATCAGAGGCTTTCTTTGATCATCATATAAGAGAGGAACCTTTATCCCTGATACCTCTTACCCTCCTTATCATTTCTTTTTCTCTATTGCACCTACCATTGCTGACATATGTATTTACGGACTTAATTGTCAAATGTAAGCTCCGGGTGAAAAACCTTTGTTCACAGTGCTATGCCCCCATATCTAGGAGAGTGTCTGGAATATAGAGTAATAAGTAATCTTTAAAGAGTGGGTATAGAATAGTTAGAATTTGGTGAAGGGCTGAAATGTTTGGTTTTGAGGTGTATTTTGAATGATTTAAATTTGACTTCGAAAAACCAGCTTGAAGTAGATAGAATAAAAGATGGGAGGGTACTGATAGTTCCCTGGCAGCCTAGTGGTTAGGATTCCAGGCTTTCACCACCATGGCCTGGATTCAGTCCCTGGTTGAGGGAACTACTGAGATTCCACAAGCCACAGGATGTGGCCAAAAAAAAAAAAAAAAAAGGAGGGCTTCATCATAGGGATGGGTGGAAAAGTAGCCTGTTGGGAAGAGAGCAATGGTGGAAAGAGCTTAAAGTCAGGGATTAAGGCCAGTGTCAGGCCGGAGCTTCCAGAGGAGTCCAGATATGTTGAAGCAGGTGACAACTGAGTTGTCAGCCACTGGCTTTGGAGTGGCAGACTGAGTCTGAATTTGAGGAACATTGGCCTGGCAGTTGAGATCAGTAAGGGGGTGGAAGAAGAAACACCAAAGGACATGAGTAAGGAAGCAAGTACAGTGTTTTGAGTCTAACGCATGAAATGAAATGATGCAGTTGGAAGGAAATGTATGTATATGTATACATGTTATCCTTTAAAAAGGATAAGCCAGGAGTTTACAAATATAGGCATCTTCTACTGTATAGCACATGAAACTCTGATCAATGTTATGTGGCAGCCTGGATGGGAGGGGGATTTAGGGAGAATGGATACATGTATATGTATGGCTGTGGCCACATATGGAAAAGGACAATTTTCAGGACTGGAAAAGGTCAGGTCAGCCACAGGACTGCAAAAGGTCAGTTTTTGTTCCAGTCCCAAAGAAAGGCAATGCCAAAGAATGTTCAGACTAGCACACAATTGCACTCATCTCATACACTAGCAAAATAATGCTCAAAATTCTCCAAGCAAGGCTTCAGCAGTACATGAACCAAGAACTTCCAGATGTTCAAGCTGGATTTAGAAAAGGCAGAGGAACCAGAGATCAAACTGCCAACATCTGTTGGATCGTTGAAAAAGCAAGAGAGTTCCAGAAAAACATAGGCTTTATTGACTACACCAAAGCCTTTGACTGTGTGGATCACAACAAACTGTGGAATATTCTTCAAGAGGTGGGAATACCAGACCACCTGACCTGCCCCCTGAGAAATCTGTAAGCAGGTCAAGAAGCAGCAGTCAGAACTAGACATGGAAAAACAGACTGGTTCCAAATAGGAAAAGGAGTATGTCAAGGCTGTATATTGTAATCCTAAAGGAAATCAGTTCTGAATATTCACTGAAGGACTGATGCTGAAGCTGAAACTCCAATATTTTGGCCACCTGATGCAAAGAACTGACTCATTGGAAAAGACCCTGATGCTGGGAAAGATTGAAGGCGAGAGGAGAAGAGGACAACAGAGGATGAGATGGTTGGATGGCATCACCAATTCGATGGACATGAGTTTGAGCAAGCTCCAGGAGTTGGTGATGGACAGGGAAGCCTGCCGTGCTGCAGTCCACGGGGTGGCAAAGAGTCAGACATGACTGTGTGACTGAACTGAACTGAACTGATGTGTATGCCTGAGTCCCTTTGCTGTCCACTTGAAACTATCACAACATTGTTAATCAGCTATACCCCCGATACAAAATAAAAAGTTAAAAAAAAAATAGGCACAGTAATGGAATATTTATCATGATCATCAGTGTTATCATCATCGCCTAGTATCTATTTATCACTATGTATCAGATGTTTTCAGTGCTTTGCATATAAAGTGAAAGTGAGGTCGCTCAGTCATGTCCAACTCTGTGGCAATCCCATGGACTGTAGTCGGCAAGGCACCTCTGTCCATGGGATTTTCCAGGCAAGAACACTGGAGTGGGTTGCCATTTCCTTCTCCAGGGGATCTTCCCGACCCAGGGATCGAACCCAGGTTTCCCACACTGCAGGCAGTCTCTTTACTATCTGAGTCACCCAGGGAGCCTAAGCTTTGCATATAACATTTCATTTAATCCTCATAATAATTGTCCTGGCTATTTATTGCTATAACATATCACTTCAAACTTTGTGGTTTAGAATATCTATTTTTAAATTATTTTTCATTGTTTTGTGGGTTAGTTGGGCTTGGCTCAACATTCTCAGGTAAGAATCCATCATGTGCTTTGCAGTCAGATGGTGATGAGGGGTGGAGTCATCTGCAGGGGCAGTTGCCTGGATGGCTAAGATAGATTCTTCACTTTCAGGTCTGGCTTGGGGCTGGCACGGCTGATAGGGCTGGAGATAGCTGGGTATGCCTATGTGCTTGCTCATTTTCTCTTTCCTCCCATCTTCTCTCCGCACCCCCCCGCCCCCCCCGCCACCACCATTTCTTTCTCTGGGTCCCTCTCCCAGAAACCTCTCCATAAAGTTAGCATGGGCTTCCTCCTAACATGGCAGTCTCAGAATATTCACACTTTCTTACAAGGTGGCTCAGAGATCCCAAGAGCACATTCATGGAGACCAAGGTAAGAGCTGCCAGGCTTCCTGTGACAGGCTCCACAGATAGGCACAATCCCTCATTGGTTACCCAAGCCAGCTCAGATTCAGTGTAGGGTCACACGGCTAGTCAGGAGGCATCTTTGGAGACCAGTTAGCACAGTAACCAATTTTACAAATGAAACTGACACACTCAGAAGTGAGAGCCTTCCTTATGGGTTATACACTAAAGGATTTCAGCTCAGAGTCTGTTCTTAGTACTTGAATGAACTTGGGAAAAGCACTGTCTCTTTAGGTATTACTTTATGTGGATATTAGGTTTGGAGGAGATGATATTGAAAGTCCTCTCCACTTCTTTCACCCTTTAAAGCCTTTGGATTTAGATGATGGGAATGGGAACGGAAAGGAACAAGAGTAAGTGAAAAAGCCTTCTGTAGAAAACAGAACTTTGTAACAGCATGGAGGGAAGGTACGTGGTAGACTGGGAATACACCAGGGTCACTCAAGGATTCGGTTGGATTATTACATTAAACATCTAACAGTGGTCAACTCACATGGAATACCTATTGAATAGCAAGAAAGAGTCATAGATTTCAGTTTGAGACACTGGAGTATGGGCCCACTGGGTGAAATGGGAGTAGTCATAGTAAGAGCTGCTTTAAATAGAAAAAGGACCTACCAATTTTGAAAAAGTCTGAGGTACCTGGTAGGGTCAGGAATAGTATCCTTTAGTCATTTGTAAATAAGGTACTAAAATTCACATTAGGGCATTAGAGAGTGTTTGCCCCAGGAGAGAGTCTTTGTGTGTATCCTAGATTAGAGGATGAATTGAAGGCAACAAAGGTCAGAGAAGTGGGAGGAAAAACTTCATCAGGAAGCTGCAGGTCCTGGGAGTGAGAGAGAGGGGAGAGAGTGATCAGACTGTTGAACACTTCAGAGAAGTTGAGGAGAATGAGAGAATAGTGGAAGGGGAGGACCTTTGCAGTCTTCTGGAAGCAGTTTTAGTGAAGTATGGGAGTTTCACATTGTTTTTTGTGGAGGATTTTGGGACTTTGGGAATGAACACATTGGGTGGGAACTGCAGCTGAAGATTTTGGCAGCAAAGGACCAATAGAAGCTGAAAGAGGCAGGGGTTACCTGTTTCTGCTGAGGGTGTGCTGTCTGAGACTGATAAACCTGATGCAGGAAGACTGGGCAGTCAGCACTCCGACAAGTCATTGAAACACAGAGAAGTGGGTACAAATTGAGATGGAGGACAGGTAGGCTGGACAGAACGTCATGCTAAAATAGAGCAAAACTGCTTTCCCCTTGTTTTTCAACCACTGTTCAGGAGAGTGGTTGCATTCTGTTGCATTCTGAAGTTTTACAAATGGCATGTATTCAATGGGAAACCGACTTATCTGTAAGGCCTCTTTAGTATAAAAGTTACTGAATAATGCTATCCCAAACCAAATAGAAAAATTTTTTCCCCGAAGGAATTTAGATTTCTTATTTACTTCTTGTAAAAGACCTGATTACTTTTGAGCTCAAGTCTGTATTCTTAAGAGTCACTCTTATACCTTTACACAATCATAAAAATGCTCTCTTCTGATCAAAATATAGATCCTGAAATTGGTCTACAGAGATCTGCATTCTTTAACCATATACAGTGCATTGGCTTTCAGGTTTCTGCCCCTCCTCCCAATCAGATTACTAATAAATCATCCCCACCCTTAGATTTTTTAAGGCTGTGGAGCTCAACCCCATATAACAATAGAAACAAAAGGCGCTAAGAATAGCAGTGCCACACAGGTGAGGAAGTGTATCACTTCCATTTATGAATTCTGGACATTAATTGTATTTTATAATTACACTATACTATTAGGATGGACTGAGGAAGAACTTAAGTTGTATCTGTGTCACCGGGGAAACCACTTGTTTTAGTTTGACAGAGGGAGACAATTAAAATGTCTGATTGCCATTTTTAGAGCAGCTTTTATTTATTTAAATTTTTTAGAGCAACTTTTATTTTGAAGACAAGTTAGAGAATATTAAAATTCATAGAAATGACTCTGAAAGGATTGGCAATTCTTATTTAAGAATGAACTATGAATTTTGCAGTTTTATGGTGGTTATTCATCACTAAGAGGGAAAGCCCATTCATCTTTTCGTGCGGCAGCCTCAGCTGTAGGGATACCATTATTAAATGGCGTTTACCAGAGGTGAGGAGAAAAACCTCCTCCCCAGAGGTTCTCCCTTGCCAACCAATCACAGAGCAGCTTGGGCGTAGTCCACGCCCCCTGCCTTGATAGACCCAGGAACGCAATGTGATTGGTGCATAGTTGGGGTTTTATGGGAGGGGTTTCTTGTCACTCTTTCTGGCTTCCCTGCAGTTCCTTATTTGGTAGCTTTTGACAGAACTAGTCTTTCTTGCAGCTAAGCATCTTGACATACATTATTCATTAAGCCCTAGAGCTCAGGGAGAGAAAGATGCAGACCCTTAGATCTTTAGATGTTTCTTTATCACATGAATTGTCTTTATTCAGAATAGTGGTTGAATTCTGTTGCATTCTGGAGTTTTACAAATGGCATGTATTCAATGGGAAACCGACTGGATGGGATCTAATGCGAGGCTTTCTTATGTGTACTTAATTACCAAAAATCTTTAAAAATCTACATACTCCGTGCTTGTGGAGATTGCTAAGTATCAAGGTTTTGAAGATATACTTATTTTAGAACTTACTGTCTATATAATTAATCAAAAATGCCTGAAGCAAACTATTTACTGTCAGTATCTTGGGGCTACATAAAGGTAAGATTTATTTAGCCTTTGTAAACTCCTGATTACTCTGATTACATAACTAATAATTTTAATAAATTACAATGGAGTAAAGCTTTCTAAGCAATCTTTTACTTTTCTTTAGACATGAGCTACAGAAAACTTGTGTTTTTAGTGGTCAAGATAAGAAGAAATTGTATAACTTTAATTAGTTGTAATTTGCATGTTAAAATAACTTTAACATTTCTTCTGTTTTATCTTGTATAGATTTGAGGGTTTTTTTTTAAGTGTCAAGGTAATTAAATCCATTGGAGATAAATAATTGGGCTAAATTATAATTGGTATATGGGCTCTAGTTAGTATGTAGCATTTAAAGTTTATAAAAATTAATTTATGGCTCTTTCTAAAAAGCTGTACTACTTTTACCTGATGAGGAGGGGTTTTTTTTGTTTTTTTCCAACCTTTGGATATAGCTGACATTAAAATTGACATTATTTAATTTTTAGGTGATATGTAAATTTAGATTTTATATAAATGAACACTTGATCTCTTTATAAAACTGAAAGATGTAAATATATATGATACTGCTATATTTGTTAATCTCAAAAAATGAATTAGTACACTGCATTTCATAAGGTTATGTTCCTGCTTGGCAAGCTTCTTGCATGCCCTGTGGTAATGCTAACCTGGCAATCCTATCTGTTTAATATAGACATGAGGTAGAAAAACCTTTTTCAGTCCTAAATGAGGCATCACTTCAGAAATTGGTGTTTATTCTTGAATGTTTGAGCAAATCACAATATACATTTTTAGAGAGTCCTTTTCCATTACTTTAAGCACTCTCAGATTGAAATATTTTTTTCTTTGTTTCTTTTTAAAGCAAAATTTCCTCTTTCTTGTGAGATTTACTTGCATTCTAAGAAAACTTATTTCAGTTTTAGTTGTCCAAATAGTCATGATTTTCCACCTTCCTTAAAATCTTGATTCCAGATTTTTGTAATTTTCATTATTTGAATTTTGCTAGCCATTTCTTGGCTTAATTTTTTTTAAATAGAGAAAAGTGTAGAGAGTAATAAAGAAGCCTACCCCCCTGTCTCTCTGGAATTCATTTCTTAGCTTCTGGACAGCTCATATTTGATACTTTTTGAAGGGCTTCACATTCATGTTATAATTATGGATAATACCTTCGAGAATCTACAGAATTTTAATGCTTTTTGCAAAAATTTTTGCAGCTTTATGTTTTTAATATTATATTGCTAAAAACACTTAGGAAGGACAGATATACATGTATTTAGTCTTACGTATTTTGAAAAATTTGTTTTTATATGGCTAATACAGTGTTTATTTTAGCTTTTAATGCTGGCATCCACCAAGCTTGTAGTGTATCACAGTGCAGCATATTCAAATGATTTTTAGCAGAATGTTGTGGGGAAAAATAAGCATTTACTTAATGTTTGACCTTTACCACTGTCTTAATTATATCCTAGAAGATATATAATGCACTAAGTAGCGCATTGGCATGAGGGGAAGTACAGGGATTAAATTTGGGAATACTTTAATTTTGTTTTATTTATTATTTAATTTTGCTTCCTTGACAGCCTTAAATAAACATAAGTTGGATAGCTGGAGTTTAAAAAGCAATATTCAGTATTCAGTTCAACTGCATTTTCACTTTCCTTTATGCTTTATGTTTGCTGCATACAGACATTCTGATGCATAATGAGAACAAAGGATTTGAAAGCATTCACTTAGAGATCTTCCTCTTTATTCTTTGTCGCAACAATAACTACATATCATTTCAGACTGCTTAGACCAGAAATAATCAGAATAATTCATCAGTCTGAAATATTTAGAGGTCCCTTTTAAAGATATCTAAATGCTCAATTAAATTGTTCTACATTTTGCAACCAGTTCTTTTTGAAAAGCAGTTCTATATTTTGTCTTTTCTAAATCTATAAATTGAGAACCCAGAAAGCATTCTAGGAAAAACAGATTTTATTACCTTTTCTAATCATTTCCCCCCTCATTGCAATTTTACAGTTACATTAATAAGTGGTATGTAGTTATCTTAAAATGAGAGAAATTCCACTTGGATTTAAAAATGATTGTTGAGCAATTTAGTTTATTGTATGTTAGCACATCCAGCTATACACTCCAAAACCAAATTGTAAGAAGAACTACCAGTTAAGGTAGCACTGATGGTAATTTTGGGGTTTATTAATTTAGCTTCCCTTGGGCTATATGTCTTATATCAGTATCAAAAACAAAAAATGAAACAATTTTGATTCCTTTTAGGAAAGCTCTTTGTGCTATAATTTAATTGACTCTCTGAAAATTGTTTTTAGGAAATCTCCGATACTTTTGGGAAGAAAGAGGTCTCCTTAAAGTATTGTGTTATCTAATTAGGTTAAAAGGAAATGTTGACTTCCGTGGAGCACCGCCCACATCTTGGCAGGGAAATAGATGTGCAATGAAGGGTTTTTCTTCACCCATGCTTTGGGGTTTTGAACAAAGGGAGAAGGATAGTCTGGGAATATATGTACATGATGCAAGAATAATCAGTAGAATATAATGTGTCATTATAATGTGTCATTTATCAGTCTGTACAACAGAATTCTTTCACTGGAATTTTTTGCTTTAGTTATCTGTACCAACTGGCTATTTTGATGAGTTGTATAATCAAACTGCCAAGAAAATTACACTTCATTTTTCATGCTCTTCCAGTCAAATACAGTAATTTGTGTGGCATATCTGCAGATACCATGCAGTTTTTCTTCTTGGGCATATGGCAATATATTCCTTATACCAAATTGCTTACACATTAGAAGGAAGTTCTGTAGAAAAACTGAGTTCCTATCTGACTGTTTGAGTTGCACCAACTGCCCCACACCAAGGCTGCAACATTTTTTTAGTTACATTGAAAGAAATGCATGGAAGGCAGGTGGACAGTGGTTCCTGTATAACAGACTATAGAAAGGCTGGGCTAGTGGCTGAAAACCTTACTTGTTCCCCTAAGTTTTAAGAAAGGATTTTGTCATGACCAGGCAGTTCTTACTGGCCACTTCTATCTCATAGCATGGACCATTTCGGGTCAAAGAGATATTTCATCAAATATATGTTTTAGAGGTTTAGCAGACTCTCTTGAATATATTTTGCCTAAGTAGTAGATTTTTTTCTAGGAGAAAATTTCATTCATTGAACAGGTATTTACTTACCTTTGGGCCGTATGCATGGTACTTAAGTTCTAAGTCACTTCAGTTGTATCCAGCTCTTTGTGACCCTGTGGACTGTAACCCACCAGGCTTTTCTGTCCATTGGATTCTCCAGGCAAGAATGCTGGAGTGGGTTGTCATGCCCTCCTCCAGGATCTTCCTGACCCAGGGATCTTCTGCATTGGCAGGCGGGTTCTTTACCACTAGCACCACCTGGGAAGCCCCTTATGCATGGTTTTTTGTTGTTGTTCAGCTGCTCAGTTGTGTCTGCCTCTTTGCAACCCCATGGACTATAGCACACCAAGGTTCCCTGTCCTTCACCATCTCCTAGAGCTTGCCCAAACTCATGTCCATTGAGTCGGTGATGGCATCCAACCACTTGTCCTCTGTCGTCTCCTTCTCCTCCTGCCTTCAATCTTTCCCAGCATCAGAGTCTTTTCTAATGAATCAGCCCTTTGCATCAGGTGGCCCCAAAGTATTGGAGTTTCAACTTCAGCATCAGTCCTTCAATGAATATTCAGGACTCATTTCCTTTAGGATTGACTGGTTTGATCTCCTTGCTGTCCAAGGGACTCTCGAGAGTCTTCTCCAACATCACAGTTCAATAGCATCAATTCTTTGGCGCTCAGCTTTCTTTATGGTCCAACTCTCACATTCATACGTGACTACTGGAAAAACCACAGCTTTGACTAATCGGACCTTTGTCGGCAAAGTAGTGTCTCTGGTTTTTAATAGAGTGACCATTTTCTATATGAATAATACCCTAAATTATTTTTTGGTATTGGTAGAGGAGCTAGATATTTAGGTATATATTTTATGTGGGTTTAAATACAGTTAGATCTTCCATCCATTCCTGCAATGATGAAAATAAACTATCACTATAAAAGGCCTAGGAAACCAGGAAATAGAATTCAAATAATATTGAGCATCTACTATATGCCAGTGTGTGTTAAATGATCTAACACATTCATAAATGATAGCCTGTGAATTGCTTAAGAAAGTATAACTGTATAAAAAAGGGACAGAAAATGTTTTGAACACTTAGTAATATCTTCATGAACTTTCTTGAAGGCTCCAAATTTTATTTTTTCCCCAGTAGATCATAAAATATAAAGCTCAGTGACAATAAGCAAAATGTATGTATATTTTAAAATTGGTATTGTGCAGTGTACAAAGCAGTGACCATGCCAATTTTAAAATATAAAATATACATACATTTGGTGACTTATTTATCTTATAACTGGTTGTTTGCGCCTCTTAATCCCCTTCTATTTTACCCATCCATTATTCCCCAAGTCTGGCAGCCACTGGTTTTTCTGTATCTGTGAGCCTGTTTCTGTTCTATTCATTCATTTTTTGATTCCACATATAAGTGGTAACATATGGTATTTGTCTTTAGCTTGTTTCACTAGCACACTGCCCTCCAGGTCCATCCATGTTGTCACAAATGGCAAGATTCCATTCTCCTTTTTTATGGCTGAGTAATATTCCACTGTGTGTGTGTGTGTGTGTGTGTGTGTGTGTACATGCATGTGCTTGCACGCATGTGTGTATGTACACACATCATGAAATATAATATACAGCACAGAGAATACAATCAATAATATTATAATAACTTTGTTTGGTACAGAATCTATTGATGTTAAAATACCAAATCACTATGTTGTATACCAGAAACTCATGATATTGTCAACTGTATTTCAACAAATATATGCAGAGGAAAAAGGCATAGCTAATTATATACTGTTATTAGCAGTGAGACAGTGAGGATATACATGAGTTCTACATGCATTTTTTAATCAGAGCAAGATAAATAAAAATAGAGCAGCAGAAGTGAACTTTGTGTTTCTGAGTTTGAGAATGAGCATCATCAGTCTGTAAATTAACAACCAGAGGTATCTCTGTTGGTTATAGTCAGTTCTTCAGTTTTGACTGCAGAAAATGCTAATATGCATTTCTTATATCCAACAGTATACTGGAATTTTTTATTGATCTCAGTACTTTACAGTGATCAATTCTGATACCTAATTTAGATGACCAATAAGATTAACTCTGGAAGCGATTTGCCAAATTATCTTAAATTATATATAACACCTTGGTATGAATTGTGCAAAGTCAAAATTTTTTAAAAATTTTAATAAACTAATTAAATACTGAGTTAAAAATACATTTCAGACATTACTAAATGATGAACTCACTACTCTCTTTACCCCAGACTTAATTGAGGATTTATGATGAAATTCACAATTTTAAAGGTTTTTGGGGGATGCAGTATTTAGTTGTTGCTCTTTGTAGATAAAATATATTGTTTAGTACATTAAAAGAAATATTAAGGTATATTAAAAGGTGTATTTGAGTTATTTGGGAAGTCAAAGGAAGATACATTGAGAAGCAACAATGGCTAGGAAAGCGTAACATCATTGAGAATTCCGGTTTTGATAATGCCATGTGCTGGTGATAGATAAATTCCAGGTGGTAGATAAGTTTCTTTGGATAAAATGGGCACCAGGGAACCAGTAAAATAAACTGTGAAGCAATGAAGTTTCAGCTAAACAGGTCCATTTTCAATTGTATTTATGGGACTTATGGCGATAAATTGGTAAATTCTGTGGATGCTGAAAACCAGTAAATCCCTACTCAAAAAACTTTAAAAAGGAAACTTTATGTATTATCTATTCAAATATTTTCTCTATAGTATGGGAGAGTACTCAAATCTATTCAGTTCTGCTTTGGGGGAAAAGACTACATTTTAATCTCTGATCAGTATACATATTCATTTCTGCTAATGATAAATTAATTGATAAAAAACATACCATGTTTCATTGTGTGGCAGCCCTTTTGTGTGTTTATAAATTAGTTTTTTTTCCTCTCTAAATGCTAATAATTCATGCTATTTTTATGCATTCTCCCCCCAATGTCCTCCTTGAATATCTAAATGTGTGCTGTCCATTTATGGTAGCCCCTAGCTTCATGTGACTTTGCAGTTTAAATTCATTAAAATTAAATAAAATCCAGAATTCAGCTCCTCCTTTATACTAGCCATATTTAAAGGGCTTGATAGCCACATGTAGCTATTGGTTCCTAGCCACTAATCTCTGGAGAGTGGAGAGTATAGAATTTTTTCATCATTGTAGAAAGTTCTATTGGATGACACTGACCTAAAGAGTCAGGATGTGTTAAAGATTCTTTGGCATATTTTCTGTATCTTAGCATATGCTCATGTTATTTCACTTAAACTTTCCTCTTCTGTTATTTCATTTTATCTTTCTGTTTTTTCAGTTTAAAAGGATGCTTAATCGAGAGCTCACCCATCTCTCTGAAATGAGTCGGTCTGGAAATCAAGTGTCAGAGTATATATCAAATACATTCTTAGGTGAGAATAACAATTTAAAATTTCTCTTTTTTATTGTTTGGTTGTCTTTAGAGGTGGATTGGGGTGCAGACTTGTTTTGGAACTCACTAAGAGTTAGGAATTCCATTTGTTTTCAGTCATCATATCAGTGGGCCTCTAAGATTTAGAACCTAAGGTGACAAAGTACATTTTTTTTATCTTTTAGTTTCATTCAAGAGTTTAGGGATTCCCTGATTTAAAGTTGTATATTTCCCATTTTCCAAAGTAATCAACTGTAAAATGTATTTTTTAGAAAGATCTATTCATGCATTCAACAAGTTCTTGTTAAATGCCAGCCATTGCTGGACAGTAGGTATTTAATAATCAGTCAAAAATAGTCCCTAAAGTCAATGAGTTGATAGTCCAATGGGAATCGTGCCTGGTAGGCTGGAGAGGCAGAGAGATGTAACACAATTGCTGAGGAAAAGCTTGCTGAGAGTAGCTGAGAGTGTAGTACACTGGGACACCACCACGCCATCCTCCATCCACAGAAAGAAAATGCAGGAAGGACAAGTCAGTAACTGGAACATACCCTTGATCCAAATTTACTTTCAAAACAAAACTGCTGTAATAGCTAACTAGCACATTCACTAAACAGACATTTCTTGGACACACGCTCTGTGTAAGGAAAAGTTAAAGGAGTCATTGCCTTGAAATAGTGAACGAGTGTATTGGTAACACCTGATGTCCTAGTTGAAAACAACAGTTAGCTCTTGTGAATATGATATTTACTTATCAGATAATATTGGAGATTCTCTGTGCTCCCTATATAACCTTGTTACATTATATATCCCCCACATCACTACCCTACAGAAAATGTAAGGTAGCAGAGGCAGTCTGACTCCTTCAGATAGATGATGTCTTCGCCCACAGAATAGCCCATTAGGTTCATACACTGGCTGTTTGCACTTTGTGCACGAAGTTTCTGCCATTTCAAAGTAGGTGGTTGAAACTGGAGTTCTCACTTGGCAAAAGCAGCTTTCCTACCAGTAAGTGAATTTTAGACAGGAATGGAATTGATGAGCAGTAGAAATAACCAATATATTTTGCCTTTTCCAACTCGGCGATTGTAAGTTTGTTTTTTTTTTTTTTTAAGTATTAGGACCTTCAAAGATGTGATCACTGAATATATTTGATGTTAATTATTATGCAGTGGAATTTATTTGCTTAATTTTGTGTTTCAGAGTATCAAATTAAGTATACATCAAACTGTAAATATTCAACTTCCTTAAGAGGAGTTTTACTTGGAAATATTTCCTAGAATGTATAATGATCAATTAAAATCTGTCTAGTTATGCATGTTATGAAAAAAAACTAGTCAGAATTAATAGTAAGTGTAGAATATTTTTTAAATTTTTAAGATAAGCAACATGAAGTGGAAATTCCTTCTCCGACTCAGAAGGAAAAGGAGAAAAAGAAAAGGCCAATGTCTCAGATCAGTGGGGTCAAGAAGTTGATGCACAGCTCCAGTTTGACCAATTCAAGCATCCCAAGGTTTGGGGTCAAAACTGAACAAGAAGACGTCCTTGCCAAGGTAAGATGATTTCAAGTACCATGATCAGAAATATGCAGTGAACTTTGATTCCTTCTGTTTTAAATAAATGAAAAAGCTTATTATTAATAATTCATGGGGGTTTTTCTGGTAGATGGGAAAGCACTTTATAAAGCTTTTGCTAAATCGCTTGAATAGCATTGAAACATATACATTACCATATGTAAAATTAGATAGCCAGTGGGCATTTGCTGGATGACACAAGGAACTCAAATTCAGTGCTCTCTTGACAACCTAAGGGGTGGGATGGGGTGGAGTTGGGAGGTAGGCTCAGGAGGGAGGGGACATATGTATACCTATGGCTGATTCATGCTAATGTATGGCAGAAACCAACACAATATTGTAAACTAAATATCCTCCAATTAAAAGTACATAAATTTTAAGAAAGAATAAGGTAGATGAACATGAGCTTTTAGAGAAGGATCTCCAAAATAAACCATCAAGAGAAAAAATAAATCACTTGTGTTTAGTTAATATATAGAGACAGGAGGCTTGATGGTCTTTATTTTTGCATCTACCTTTGATTGTTTGAATAGTTAAAGTTAAGGTTTTTGGGACTATGTTTTAGCTAGTTAAACTTAAGGTTAACTAGTTTAACTAGTTACCTTTAGTTAACTAGCCAAGGTTTTGAGAATATGTTGTAACTCCTGGAGGAATACTTTAAGATCAGTATTTCAAGTGTGTGACCATGTTGTTTTCTCAGAGACATGAGACCATTCAGTCTCTAGCTTGTGTTTTAAGCAGATTCACCTAAAGTCTGCTGCTTCTTACATGGTGCATCCATTACATTCAAAATGAATTTTTTTTAAAAAGTCTAACAATCTGTTCATTAAAGTCAGTAATTTTTAAATGACTGTGTTCATTGTTTCATGTTCTACTTCTGCATCCAAACTTGTTCTTATCTTTCCTTAACCCCAGGAACTAGAAGATGTGAACAAATGGGGTCTTCATGTTTTCAGAATAGCAGAGTTGTCTGGGAACCGACCTTTGACTGTTATCATGCACACCATTTTTCAGGTAACGTGGTTAAGTTCTATCACCTCTTTTATTTGGTGACATGATGTCCAGTCTGTGAATTGTGCATGGATTTATCTTCTTCACTGCTTACCCTCTTTTACTTATTTTGATACTTTTTTATTTGTCAAAATATATATAAGGGATATATATTTGCCCCTTATATACCAAGGGGCAAATAAGGATACAAGAAGATTGGAGTGTGGGTAAAACAGAAATCAATTATATTATTTTTCCCATTGAAGAAAAAGATCAGATGTGGGCAGATTGAAGCAATTCGTTAAACTAATAGTTTTAAAATCATCCACGTGACCCTCCCTTCCACAGAGAATGGAGTGGAGTGTCAACTTTACAAATTGAATAAGCCCCTTGCTGACTAACCTTAGTGTGTAATTTCTTCCATCACTGTCTTGTGGACTGCTCTCTTCTTCAGATCAGTTTCTCATTCCTGTCAAGTTTTTGCCCCAGTTCAGGGTTAGGATTTACATGAGAATTTGGGGCTGGAAGTCTCCAGCCCTCAAGAGAATGCTGTGTCTCACTTGCTTTGATCCAGTGGCCTAGTCAGTGGTCGTGGACGGAAGCTACCTTCAGGATCCCAGGACACAGACATTTGATAGTGGGCAGCTCATTCCTGACACCATATATTTTGGGCAGAGCTTTGCTGGGCTCCAGAAGGACAGCTGGACTCTGGTTTTGTCCTGGAAGTTCCTGGATCACCCCATGGGTTTTCATTGTCCTCACTAGACATTGAGAGAGTGCTTCTCTCATGTCTGGGTTATCCATAGGCAACACAGGGGGTGATTTCTGTTGCCGCTGTTAACACACTGTATGGAAAATCTTTTCTATAAAATACAAAATGCTAAGAGGATTTCTTTTCTTACAGGAACGGGATTTATTAAAAACATTTAAAATTCCAGTAGACACTTTAATTACATACCTAATGACCCTGGAAGATCATTACCACGCTGATGTGGCCTACCACAATAATATTCATGCTGCAGATGTCGTCCAGTCAACGCATGTGCTGTTGTCCACACCTGCTTTAGAGGTACACTTGGTTTCTAAACCTTCAAGGACATTAACTTGCCACTCAAAATGGTTCTTCAACTTTCATACTAAAGGGCATGCAGGGCAAACAATAATTGGCTTCCTGGAAATATTATTAAGTTGGGAGGGGGATGTCATTGTGGTAATTAAACAGCTGAGTCTTTGATGAATTTTGTCTTTGATAATAATCAAAGACTTAGGGATTCATCTGTTTATGATATTGTCTCTTTGAAATGATCTAGTGAACATTCCATAAAGCACACCTGGATTACTCAGTTTTGATTAGTTTGGGGCTTCTTGGGAATTTAGTCTGATGACTTTTTTGTTTATAGTCCAAAGATGATTATTTTTATAAAATAGAAGCTATGCATTGATACTTTTCATAGAACTTATTAGAGAGAAACATATCTTTAATGTCACTAAATCCTATGAAGTTGTTCCATTAAATGTTTATTAAAACAATTTGATTTCCTTAATCGTTTGGGAGAGTGACTATCTTTTGCTAATGTACTTTATAGTTCAGATTGTTTCGTTATAAACTGGGTTAATACCTTATTGTTTGAGTGAGAGGCTCTCAACCAGGGGTGATTTTCCCATTACTCCTACTCCTCCCCCTCCCAGGGACATCCGGCAATACTGGAGAAATTTTTAGCTGTCACAGTTTGGGGGTACATTCTACTGGTATCTCATCGGTAGAGGCCAGGGGCCCTGCTAAACATCTCGTAACACACAGGATAGCCTCCCAGAGGAAAGCACTTACCTGCACAGCAAAGACTTATCTGACCGCAGATGTTGGTGTCTCTGAGATTGAGAGTCCCTGTTTTGAATGGAAGAAAATAATTGCTCATGTCGTTAATTTTATGTACATTTTCAGAATATCCTTGAACATCTTAAATACTTTTAAAATAAGTTATTATTTTCTATAAAACATTGGCAGATATCCTTTTTAAATATTTTTTAAATATAACCATGGAAAAGGTGTGATCTTGAATTATAATAAAATCAGATAAAATATTTCCTCCAAGATTACATTTAAAAAACCCATGAGGAACTCATTCTCTGAAAGTCTTCCATCCTGAAACATGATAATAATGTATTTTGAAGCTTCATTTTGTTTTCCATCAGAGTCTGGGAAGGAATTTCCCATTCCTGTGTACCTTCCATTTACATTACTATAGAATAGTAATGTTATCTAATATTGTTTGGATTCTTTCAGGCTGTGTTTACAGATTTGGAGATTCTTGCAGCAATTTTTGCCAGTGCAATCCATGATGTTGATCATCCTGGTGTGTCCAATCAGTTTCTGATCAATACAAGTAAGTGAAGTAAAATGTCTTCATTTTTGCAAAATAAAATTTTCCTTTTGACATTTTAGAGTGACTGAGGGTTTTTATAAGTTTGGGGTATTTCCAGAGTCATGTTCTTTTGAGATGTGTATATATGCATTTCAGTGACTGCACATTAATGTTATATAGCTCTAAAAATTATTGTTCTATCCCATGAGGCATATGACGTTTGAAAAACATGCATTCCAGTACTTCTTTTGAAATACTATATTACCACTATATTACTATTACTATATTGCTATTACTCTATTACTATATTACTATCATTACTACTATATTAGTAGACAGAGCAATCGAAAGTGAAAGTTTGCAGAAAGATTTAGGTATATTGCTCCTAAAGGGTTTTTTTTTATGTTGCTGGGTCTTTGTTGCAGCTCACAAGCTTTCTCTAGTTGTGGCATGTGGTCTCTCTAGTTGCGATATGCAAGTTTAGTTGCCCTGTGGCATGTGTGATCTTAGTTCGCTGGCCAGGGATTGAACCCATGTCCCTTGCATTGGTAGGTGGATTTTTAACCACTGGACCACCAGGGAAATGCTACCCTCAGAGTTTTAAATAAAAGAAGTTATCAGAATAAATGTTAAATTCCTCATTTTTTGTAGGTTGTCATGTAATCCTCTTCAGAGGCTGTAACTCGTCTCCCCCTCCAACATGTTCTTTCCTCTTCTTCCCTTTTTAAATCTCATGCTGAGGGCAGTATGAGGTTCTGTTTTGACATACTGTTTCTTTTCTTTTAATATTTTTTTAACCATTAATTTTCTTCTCACTGGTGACGTTTTGTAAACTAAGTCATCAATGGATTTGGAAAGAAGGCACAGAAGTGACTGTTTGCAACTAACACAGTTGCACTGCAAGCCTCTGTAGGGAGTATTAGTAGTGTTTGAGTGAGGCTTTTGGCAGAGAGATTGTTTTACAGAAATTCTGTTCTTTCTGTGCTCTTAGTCACTCAGTCGTGTCTGACTCTTTGTGACCCCAAGGACTGAGACCCGCCAGGCTCCTCTATCCATGGGGATTCTCCAGCCTAACCCAGGAATCGAACCAGGGTCTCCTGTACTGCAGGTGGTTTCTTTACCAGCTGAACTACCAGGGAAGCCCATTCTTTCTGTACTTGAAGTTAATTGGTAAATAATTTAAATGTACCATTATATGATTCCCTCCCAGCATGGTAGATTCATGTTATAAAAGTCACTTTTGTATGTGAAAAAAATAAAAAAGCTCTTATTTTTTCCTATCTGTTAAGAATCTATCTTTGCTTTTTACTGTGAGTTGTGGATAACAGCCTTCTCCTGCCCCATAGCAGTCTAGCTCCTGTAGCGTCTGTTCTTCCACCATTCATTCCCAACACTTTGCTGCAGATTTAAAGGGGAAGCTTAAATATAGCCTTACTTTGAGAGATTCAGATCTTTTGAGTTATTTATATATTTGTATATTTTTAATAGCCTCTGGACTCCCCTATAACAAAATGCACTTTGGTGACTCACTCATTTGTAGGAGAATTGGGGAAGTCATAGGTTTTCAAAAATGGGTGGATAGTCAGTGCATTTCATGTCTTAGCTACCTTTTGAGAACCTATAATAGGGTGCTTTCAGGGGTCAACAAAACATTACTATATATCGACACATGAGTTTACATTGTCTCCTAGGTTAGGGTTGATTGTGTCCTTTCTGTTAGAACAGGGAAGGTCATATAGTAAAATGTACACTGGCAATTTTTTATTATCCTGGATTGACTCATTATTTTGCTTCTTAGGTATATCTTGATATTTTTAACAAATACATATAAATTTTGTCTTAACTCTTGCCATTAAGAAAGGTAGGCTTTTTTCTTTAAATAATAACACCAATATTCAGACTTGTGTTTTATTTGCATCCTATTATACTTAATATAATATCTTCCCATATTATAATATTCAGTTCAGTTCAGTCGCTCAGGCATGTCTGACTCTTTGTGACCCCATGAATCGCAGCACACCAGGCCTCCCTGTCCATCCCCCGGAGTCTGCCCAAACCCATGTCCATCGAGTCGGTGATGCCATCCAGCCATCTCATCCTCTGTCATCCCCTTCTCCTCCTGTCCCCAATCCTTCCCAGCATTAGGGTCTTTTCCAATGAGTCAACTCTTCGCATGAGGTGGCCAAAGTATTGGAGTTTCAGCTTCAGCGTCAATCCCTCCAATGAACACCCAGGACTGATCTCCTTTAGGATGGACTGGTTGGATCTCCTTGCAGTCCAAGGGACTCTCAAGAGTCTTCTCCAACACCACAGTTCAAAAGCATCAGTTCTTCGGTGCTCAGCTTTCTTCACCATCCAACTCTCACATCCATACATGACTACTGGAAAAACCATAGCCTTGACTAGATGGACCTTTGTTGGCAAAGTAATGTCTCTGCTTTTAAATATGCTATCTAGGTTAGTTATCACTTTCCTTCCAAGGAGTAAGCGTCTTTTAATTTCATGGCTGCAATCACCATCTGCAGTGATTTTGGAGCCCAAAATAATAAAGTCTGACACTGTTTCCACTGTTTCCCCATCTATTTCCCATGAAGTAATGGGACCAGATGCAATGATCTTAGTTTTCTGAATGTTGAGCTTTAAGCCAACTTTTTCACTCTCCTCTTTCACTTTCATCAAGAGGCTTTTTAGTTCCTCTTTATTTTCTGCCATAAGGGTGGTGTCGTCTGCATATCTGAGGTTATTGATATTTCTCCCGGCAACCTTGATTCCAGCTTGTGCTTCTTCCAGCTCAGCGTTTCTCATGATGTACTCTGCATATAAGTTAAATAAGCAGGGTGACAATATACAGCCTTGACCTACTCCTTTTCCTATTTGGAACCAGTCTGTTGTTCCATGTCCAGTTCTTACTGTTGCTTCCTGACCTGCATACAGGTTTCTCAAGAGGCAGGTCAGGTGGTCTAGTATTCCCATCTCTTTCAGAATTTTCCACAGTTTATTGTGATCCACACAAAGGCTTTGGCATAGTCAATAAAGCAGAAATAGATGTTTTTCTGGAACTCTCTTGCCTTTTCGATGATCCAGCAGATGTTGGCAATTTGATCTCTGGTTCCTCTGCCTTTTTTCTAAAACCAGTTTGAACATATGGAAGTTCACAGTTCACGTATTATAGAATTAAGTATTGAGAACAAATTAAAACAACTGATAATAAAGTCACTGTCTTCCAAGTATTCTATTAAATTTTTCAGGAAAAATGAGGACCAACTCTGTTATTCTTTATTATGGACCCTCTAAGGGCAGATGGGCCTAGGCTGGCAGCAGGGTACCTGTGGAGTCTGCAGTTTAAGCTAGCAAAGCCTCAGTCCACAGATGAATCTCATGCCCTTTAAAGTTTGAGACAACTGAGAATAAATAATGGAGACATGTAGGGGGTAATTATACACACAGGACGGTGGCCAGGAGTGTCTGTTTAGGGTTGTTTTACTGATGAGCTGCCTGAGGTAAAACGATTATAGACTGCGCTTCTGGAGGCACTTTGTCAGTCAGTGATGTTGTGCACATCTCCTTTCTGTGGGGTCTCAGCCACACAGGGCAGTCAGCAGTTCCCAGGCCAGCTTTGGATTGCTGATATTTTCTTGAGGGTGGGGTGAGATAGGGCTGTGTTATGCCTGAGAGATGAATCAGCATCATCACCTGGTAGATGAAAGTTATCCCAGGGTTGATCAGAGCCCCATGGCATTATGAGAATTATTGCCTTAGTTAGCTTTTAATTGGGCTTCCCTGGTGGCTCAGACGTTGAAGAATCTGCCAGCGATACAGGAGACCCAGGTTCTTTTCGATCCCTGGGTCAGGAAGATCAAGCCAGAAAGCATTTTATTTCAGAACTCAGAAGAGGCTTAGTAACCTCTAACACAAGTTAAGTTTTAGCTTTCACAACCTGCTTTAGAGGAGTCCAACTAATAACTGCAAACTTGTAATAAACAGTTGTATGAAATACTCTATCAGAATTATGTGACTATTTTTAGTTTGCAGTAAACTCTTTTTATAGACATTAAATTTGTGTTTTCTCTTTCTTTTGTGGGTGGATTGAGTGGCTCAAACTAGCACACTGTCAGCTCCTAGCCTGGAGCTGGGGCTGCCATCTTGCACAAAGCTAAAGGTTGAACCGTTGTTTCTTATAATAAAGACTTCCAATCATCAGATCAGACCTCCCATAGATGGGAGGTCACCTGTCCAATTTTAAGGAGACTGCATGACTCGCCATGGTGGAAGGGCACTTGGACTCACCTGGCTGACTCCCAGGCCAGATACCCCTCTGCTTCTCAGTTGTGATAGTTTTCATTAACCATTTCAGTTGTGTTAGTTTTAGGTGCCAAGTGATTTGATATTAATGATACATATACTCCATGTAAACATGCTGAAGGTTGTGAAAACAGAGCAATCATTTCTACATGGCAGAGGTGTTAAGCTTTTATAAATGATTTAGGGGAGTGGGGGATTCTGAATAGGATGTAAGGAAGTTGAAATTCCAGGTGAGAAGCTGCATAAATCTTTTTTAAGGACAATACTATGTAAATAAATCCATAAAATGTATATAGCATCATAAGGTGTTGAATAGAGCACATTAGAGGATATTTATCTTTAAAAAGATACATATTTTTAAAGCATTATTTTCGGAAACAATAAAGCAGTGTCAGAATATATATAGCATTAAATTTTACTTGGAAAACAAGTAAAATTTCTGTTTCTAGCAAAGATGCCTAGGTGGGGGGAGAAAGGTCTCCTCACACATTTGAACACATTAGTCATCTACTCAAAGCATATGACTTTTGAGGTTCAAGAGCAGAGGTATTTAACTGTATGAAGGTAGAGCTGGACCTGGTGATAGTACACACTCTTTATTTCACTGATCTCACTGATAATATAAGCTTTCCATCACTACATTTGTAGCTTACATATAGAATATTATTTTTCTGTATAAATGTAAAATCAGAGGATCTCAGTCAAAGTGTGTCTTGAGTCTCACTTCTTCCTGGCTTCTTTCAAATAGTCATTGAGCAGTATTGAGTATTTCTTTCTTAGAAAATAATATACATTTTCCACGTAAGTCAGAAGAAAGATCTAATACATGTTTTCGTTTTTACAGTGACTTAAGTACAAATAAGATAAAGCACCATTTTTTTTTAATGACTACCTTAATAGATCTGAGTCTGCTATTTACAGGAACTAGGAAAGAGGTAGGATTTCTCATTGCCTAAAAAACAGAGGTCCAGGACAGTCGTGGGGCAGCAGCCAAGTCTTCACCTTGGAGTTACGTAGACAGCTTAAAACCCGGCTCCGTGTGAAACTCTCAGTGTGCAGCTGGGATGTGCAACATACATGTCTATAGTGACTGCTGAGACACTTGCACAAGGAAATGGAAGAATGAACACAGCTATCCTGTGAACAAAACAAGTACAAGCATGAACAGACCCTGATGTTGTTTGTATGTTCCAAGCTGGTCTTGTACCTTCTTGGAGTACAAATTACCCTAAGGCACATGATCTTTACATTACATAAAAGATTGGGTAGATGGTCCACCTTTATCAGGAACACAACATCTTCTGTTCTGGAGGTGTTACAGATGTTAGGAATGATGTTTTCTACTGCTGAGCTTATGGAGCTGCCTCTAGCAGATCTGGAGAGGAGGTTCAGGATAATCTCACCTAACTCTTCTTTCCCTTTAGAACAGCAGAAGCTGAAGCCTCAGCAGTAACTGACTTATCATGTGCCAAGAGCGTTGAGTCCACTCTCAAGATTCTAGGGCTCTTCCGTGGTTACACTAACTCATAGACTCTCTTCTAGGTATTGTCATGTCATGGGAATGCAAGCAGAAACATTTAGGAGAAGTTGCTTCCTAAAACCCAAGATATCTCAGAATATGAAAAATAAGATAAACGTAGCATAAATGGCTCTGCTGACCTTCTACCTCGTCTTTCTTTCAAGACTCTGAACTTGCCTTGATGTACAACGATTCCTCTGTCCTGGAGAACCATCATTTGGCCGTGGGCTTTAAGTTGCTTCAGGAAGAAAACTGTGACATTTTCCAGAATTTGACCAAAAAGCAAAGACAGTCATTAAGGAAGATGGTCATTGACATTGTGAGTAACTGATAAAAAGCAAAAAAGAGAACTGTGATCTATGATTTTTTTTTCCATTTATTTTTATTAGTTGGAGGCTAATTACTTTACAATATTGTAGTGGTTTTTGTCATATATTGACATGAATCAGCCATGGATTTACATGTATTCCCCATCTCGATCCCCCCTCCCACCACCCTCTCCACCCAATCCCTCTGGGTCTTCTCAGTGTACCAGGCCCGAGCACTTGTCTCATGCATCCAACCTGGGATGGTGATCTGTTTCACCCTAGATAATATACATGTTTTGATGCTGTTCTCTCGAAACATCCCACCCTTGCCTTCTCCCTCAAAGTCCAAAAGTCTGTTCTGTACATCTGTATCTCTTGTTCTGTTTTGCATATAGGGTTATCGTTACCATCTTTCTAAATTCCATATATATGTGTTAGTATACTGTATTGGTCTTTATCTTTCTGGCTTACTTCACTCTGTATAATGGGCTCCAGTTTCATCCATCTCATTAGAACTGAGGAAAGAGGTGACGATCAAATAAAAGTTTCTTGTACATTTCAAGATATTGCTGGCCTTTCTGTGCCAGAGGCTGGCCTTGCTGCTGGCAATGATGCTGTGCGGCTGACAGTCTGGAGTGAAGAATAATGAAAAAACCTCTCTCAGCAGAAGTGCCGTGCAGAAACATCCGTGACATTCGTCTTTTCTGTATGCGTTTGTCATGAGACTCAGGGAAGTCTCTGGTTATCAGAAACTTAATCTGTTCAGCTTTGTACATACAAAGACATGGAGACATTTTATGACTTAGATAAGCAGAAAATTAACCAGAATATTGTTCCTAAAGTATTCTGTGAGCAACCTGTGAATCACTCCATTGTAGTCCAGTAACCACTTTCTAGTCCAAAGAATAAAAAAACTTCACAATGTGATGGTGTCTTATCCAGAGAAACAGCCCTTTTTATCAGCATGAAAATGACTGCTAGTGATTAATGTTTCTGTATATTGTGCACATTTATCTGAGCTTCCAGGAAACTTGACAGCAAAGAGGAGTAGATTCTGGCCCAAGAAGTAGTAAAGGATTCCTGCACAGGGCTATTAGGTGACAGAATTGTTCTCCATTTCTTCTCATGTTCTCCATAATATTTTCATGTGCAACTTATGACTTTTTTCCTCTGGGCATTTTTTACTTATTAAAACACTCTTTGTCTTTTAAGGTACTTGCCACAGACATGTCAAAGCACATGAATCTACTGGCCGATTTGAAAACTATGGTTGAAACTAAGAAAGTGACGAGTTCTGGAGTTCTTCTTCTTGATAATTATTCTGATAGGATCCAGGTAAAGCATTTGACTTTGTTCTGTGTCTGCGGATGTGTGTACACATTCGTGTCTGTGTGTCTAGCTTAGATAAGATTTATGTCTCCTTTCTCCCAGCTTATAATTTTGGTAGTTATAAGCAGGGTTTTTATCCAGATTCTTCATCTTGAGAATTAACCAGACAAAATCCTATTGGCCTTTGTAAGTGGAAGTGCACTAAAAAAATATAATATCCCACAAAACCAAGCACTTAAGCAGATCTGAATTTAATGAACTGAGCACGTAAACAGTTTCTCTCATGATACTTAGATGCGGTAGAAGTGGCATACTTTGGGACTATTAATACAAGTGTGAACCACACACAGACACATCATGGTCGAGCTGTCTGGAACGATTCTTACACAACATGTATTTTTAAGTGTCACAGTCACCTGATGTGAATTTCTAGTTAAAAAAAAAAAGGAGCGAGTGCTAAACAGAGCATGCACTGGTTTGTTCTAGGTCCTTCAGAACATGGTGCACTGTGCCGACCTGAGCAACCCGACCAAGCCTCTCCAGCTGTACCGCCAGTGGACGGACCGCATCATGGAGGAGTTCTTCCGCCAAGGGGACCGAGAGAGGGAGCGGGGCATGGAGATAAGCCCCATGTGTGACAAGCACAACGCATCTGTGGAAAAATCACAGGTGATGCCTTATGCTTTCAGAGAGAGAACACAGCTACATAGAACATTTGGTTACTTCGTTTGCATCTCGTTCAGTCTTTTATTGGGTGATCTTAATTACTTTCCTTTTGACAAGTTCAATTCCCACTTCGTGTTTGCAAGCCTCAAAATTCTTTGATTCTTAGGATGTATATCCGTATGGTCATATATCTACTCATAGGACAGTATATTTATTCATCGTCACTTGCTTCATATAGTATATTCATATGTGTAGAATTATTTCAGCTATCTCTTCTCATTAGTGAATAAAGTTCTTTGAATCCACATGGAGTACAGGCATTATTTCAGTTTATCTGGATCCACCTGTAAATGGGCTGTTCTAAAATCAGGTCCAAGCCTCAAGCGAAGCAAGGTAAACAAGCAGAGATTTTGTACATCACAAACCTGCTCTTGGACTCAGAATTCTAAAAGCTATTAAATAGTTTTCTGCAGCTCGTAACAACATTTTCATACAGTCTGCTACCTAAAATAGTGACTATTTTATCAGACTAAGGTTAATAGTCTTTGGTTTAGTGTTATATTTGCAAAGCATATTACATTTATATATTTTATGTAAATTCCGTATATCACGTATGAAAATCTAATTCAGTATATAAATTGAATACATTTGGGTATCTTTAACCTTTTCCATTGTTTCTTAATCCTGTACTCACATTGGATATATTTTTTTAACCAGGTGGGCTTCATAGACTATATCGTTCATCCTCTCTGGGAGACGTGGGCAGACCTGGTCCATCCTGATGCCCAGGACATTTTGGACACTTTGGAGGACAATCGTGAGTGGTACCAGAGCACAATTCCTCAGAGCCCTTCCCCGGCACCTGATGACCAGGAGGAGGGCAGGCAGGGTCAGACGGAGAAGTTCCAGTTTGAACTGACTTTAGAGGAAGATGGCGAGTCAGACACAGAGAAGGACAGCGGGAGTCAAGTCGAAGAAGACACTAGCTGCAGCGACTCCAAGACGCTGTGCACTCAAGACTCGGAGTCCACCGAAATCCCCCTGGATGAGCAGGTCGAAGAGGAGGCGGTGGCGGAGGAGGAGGAGAGCCAGCCCGAGGCCTGTGTCATCGGGGACCCCTCCCCGGACACGTAACAGGGCCCAGACTTCCATGCCTTTCGTTTGTGTTTTGTGTTTTTTTTTTTTTAAGTAGAAACGTTGTTTCCAAAGTGCATGTCACATGCCACAACCACGGTCACACCTCACTGTCATCTGCCAGGATGTTTGTGGAACAAAACTGACCTTGACGACTCAGTCTGGCGCTCAGGAATATTGTCACCAGTTTTTTCACCTCCATGTCATCAGAACGAGAGGGACATCTTCATGGACAGCATTGTCACAGGACTGCGGCTCCGTTGAACTGAAGAAGCCGAGAAAATCAACTCTAAAGTGTTTTCTAGGGAGTGTGGCTCATTGGGCAGCCCCAAAGTTAAGATGATTTGGGGTTTTTTTTTTTTTTTTGTTTGCAATATTTTCAGCAGAAAGAAGGCATTATTACATGGATGCAGTGAACAGATGGGTGAAGCAACGAATGGGTCAGGAACAGGACAAAGTGTGAAGCTGTTACCAGGATAAAGATGAGCCACAGAAATTGCATAATTTTCTAATTTCAAGTCTTCCTGATACCTGACTGAATAGTGTGGTTCGGTGAGCCGCACTGACCTCTACATTTTGTATGATATGTAAAACAGATTTTTTGTAGAGCTTACTTTTATTATTAAATGTATTGAGGTATTATATTTAAAAAACTACGTTCAGAACTTCATCTGCCACTGGTTATTTTTTTCTAAGGAGTAACTTGCAAGTTTTCAGTACAAATCTGTGCTACACTGGATAAACCTAATTTACAAATTTTACTTGCACCTTAGACTTCATAGCAATCAACTGATTTGTAGTGACCCATTGTTTTATATACCAATGACTTCCATATTTTAAAAACAAAAATTGACTTTATGTTGCAGGAAACCCTTTTTGTAGGTCTTCATTTACTGGCTTTTCATTTTGGTCTATTCAGACACGCAGAGTTGCTCCCCACTGACATTTCTCTTCACCGTGTGCGAAGTGAACACGTGTTCCATAATACTCTGATGTGTGTTCTGTCTAATGTATCTCAAGCCTCATGGACACTCAGTCATCAGTTGGTATTATCTGAAGCAAGTGAGAGATATATAAATACCCAGTAGCTAAAATGGTCAGTCTTTTTTAGATATTTTCCTACTTCGTGTCTTCTGATAATCTTTTGCTGTGGTGGTAGACCCTCATTTCACAAATGCATGTCTGTAATAATGCACACATTTCATGCTCATTTTTATTGTTTTCAGTCAGTTATAGTAAGAAAACCTTTTTCCCCTCGTGCTGCTTCATTATTCAGTGTGTGTTTGAACCTCTGTCCACATTTACTACGTGGGGTCTTATCAAATATATCACCACCATTCTGATGGATGCAAAGAACAGGTAGTCAAGTTAGAGTTAGCATTCTTTTCTGCCATGAGGTCGTATATAATGACTAGCTTTTACTTTTGATTTACAAAGAAAAGTTAATGGCTAGCTAGGTAATTTTTAACAATATTAGTAGAATATATTAATGAACACCAGTACAATGAATGCTCTTTTGTTTCTATGATTTCACCATGGGATTAAGGACTGTATGAGGAATATTCCTGAGAAGTGATTTTAAGTGTAGCAATGACTCTTCCTTAAAGGACAGCCACATAACACATAGTAGCATTTCTTGCTTTATCAGTTATCATTGATCCAGAAGTATGTCTAGTGGAGGAGAACTTTAAATATGCTGATAGAAAGCAGTTGGTGGTGCCCCTAGCACCAGAGGTTTGGTGATATGATGCCGTTTTAAATTACTCAGTTGGGTAAGAAGATATTGACTAAATCAAACATTAGAGATCACTTTTGGCAGAATTTAGCATCAAGAATTGTATTGGAATTTTAGAAATTGATTCCCAGCATTTACCTTTAATTGGCATCGTGGAGCATTTATTTAGTCTGGACTTTCTTCCCATTTCAGCTCTTAAAAAATGGTTACCTTCTCTGTGAAGAGTTTGGAGCCCAAATAATCATTTTTCACAGTGACATCCAAGAAGTCAAGTAGAGGCTAAAGGAATATCTGACCAAACAGAACATAGAACAGTAAATGAAATTGTAATCCTGAAAAATGTTTATACTGGGGATGTCTCAAGGAGCCTTCTGGGGACTAATCACTAAATCATCAGCCAGGGAAATGACCCAGCTGAAGATACTATTTTAGTCCCCTGAGAGCCACTGATGCTTAGAAACATTGATAGAAAAATTAGGTAGCTGTGAACTTCGACATGGAGCACAGGATAGGAACTGACCAATTAATTATCAGATTTCTACCTCCCTTCCCCTGTAAAATTCAGACAGTAATCTTTCAAATAAAGTCTTATGTTTGGCAAGTGGTTTCACAAGAACAATTGGAAACTTGTTTCCGTTTTAATTTTGTCCCTGATGGAGGTCTAGAAGAAAAGGCAAAGAATCTAAGGTTTATTCCTTTCTCCCAAATACTCTCAATCCCTCCCTTCCCTCATGCTTGGTATTTCCCCCACAGAGTGCCTAGAACTTAAGAATGAAAAAAAAATTAAAACAGCAATATGTCACATATCCGGACCTGAAAAGGTATATAACAGCACTAAAAAAGGGAGACTTTTTATTTCATCAATTTGTTGGTTTTAATGGTCACATGTGTGAAGATACCCACTGATGGACAATCAAATTGTAGGAAAAAAGTGATATCTAAAAGACAGGGACTAGTGCTGTACAATCTGCTTCTCCTCTCCCTTCTTTATCCTCTGCTCTCGCCAAAGTGTGCTTCAGAATTATACACTGCTTTAAAAAGAATACCCTTTTATAAGTGGCTTTACATTTCCTAAAATATTGTAAGAAAATACAGTATCTGGGTACTGTATGGGGAAGAAAATGTCCAAGTTTGCATAAAACCAGTATATTTCAGCTTGCAAGTTACTAAACACAATAATGCTGTTTTAATTTTCTTTTCTTTTACATCACTTAAAATTCACAAGAAAATAATGTAGATAGAACAAATTGTAGACAAGGAAAAAAAAAAAACTTGAATGAAGTGGATTTTACCGAAAGCTTTATGATACTTTTTGAATGCATTATTTATTTTTTTGTGCCATGCATTTTTTTCTCACCAAATGACCTTACCTGTAATACAGTCTTGTTTGTCTGTTTACAACCATGTATTTATTGTAATGTACATACTGTAATGTTAATTGTAAATTATCAGTTCTTATTAAAACATCATCCCGAATTGGGATGGTGTTGATATATTTGGAAACTCTTGGTGAGAGAATGAATGGTGTGTATACATACTCCTTGTACATTTTCTTTTCTTCTATAAAATAGTCTTGTTACCTTAGAGCTTGTTTATGGAAGATTCAAGAAAACTATAAAATACATAAAGGTATATAAAATATAAAAAACATAGCTGCAGGTCTTTGGTCCCAGGGCTGTGCCTTAACTTTAACCAATATTTTCTTCTGTTTTGCTGCATTTGAAAGTAAGGTAATGGTGGGGTTAGGGCTGGGCATTTTACATCTGAGCTTTGAATCAATTGGATTTCTGGCAACAGCTGGATTGTACAGAACCACGGTTAACCTCTGGAGCATTCTGAGACTCTTTTGAGAGACAACCCCTTAAATGCTTTTTGCCACGAAGCACCATAGCATATATGATGGTGGCTTTTCCTATAAGATACTAACTGAGCTGCTTCAGTTAGTTACATTTGATTTTTTTTTTAAATTTTCAAACACTACTGGGAAAAGATATTCTTGTCCAATAATTATAAAAAGTCTTTTTGACTTCTTGAGCACATGGACAAATGAACTTGATTTGAAACTAGAGCCATAGGTCATGCATGTTAGTACTTTATTATTTGGCTTCCTGCCATGTTATAACAGAAAACATAAAATATGAAAAAGGTCATTTTTGTTAAACAGAGTTTTTCTTCAACTAAGATGAATCAAATTTCCTTATGTATGTAAATTCATATATTAAACACAAAGTTTTATATGACACCAATTCACATAACATAATGGAGTCACCATTCTCTAGAATGTGTGTTTCTGTGAAACTTAACTTGCTTTAGAATTTTTAAATTTAACCTTGCACAGAGGCCAGCTCCTGAAAGCTATGAAAAATTCCCAGTGGCTGATGTGGGAACCTCTTTCCACTGCTGCCCAGCCCTCAGAATGTGCAACTTAGTGAAGGGAGAGAATCTTTTTCTAGGAAAATGAGCCTCCTTTTATTTTATTTCATTTTCTTTTTTGACACAAACTGTAGATTTTAGCAGCCCTGGCCCAAAGGAATTTGATTACTTTTGTTTTAAACAGTACAATGGGGACACTATAATTACAAAAAGAAAAAAATCCTTACTGATTTTAGTTGTTTTAAATTTGATTTCTTTGGATATGTTTTCAGAGTGGTCAATTGTGTGTGAGCATTACAAATGATGATTCTTTTAGTGGTTTCTTAGCCTCTCTTACAGCCCATGGGGATAGTACTGTACATCAATACCTTCATATGAAATTTTTATATGCAATGGAAATAAAAGCATGGGTTGATTCTGCCTATTTATGACTCGATCATTTACAAATAAGAGTATTCATTTTAACTTGTAGTTCAGTCAGCACTTCTTTCCAAGAGCCATGAGGATTGTTAAGGTGAAATAAAGGATAGTGACATCATACATTACTACATATTTGTAGTCCAATAAAGCCAAATTATGTAGATTAATCTTGCTATAGAGTAAAAAGGCAAAATTATGTAGATGGCCTATAAGACTAAGCACAGTAGAAGACTTGGGAAGGGAACTTCTCTGACTGAGTGTTCTGGCATACTGAAAGTTATTCAGATACTCAACAGTTATTTGCTGGGTCCCTCTGCAAACTCCAAGACTGTAAGGATTCATCGGTGAACAGACATAATTCAGCTTTTGTGAGTTTAAGGTCTACAGGGGACAAAGGCACTGAACAGTTCCCTACGCAGCATCGTGAGTGTCCTCAGTACAGCAAAGAAGCTGAGGTGCTGTGACTGAGCAGGAACCTGACCTTGGTCTCTTCCAGAGGGCCAGGGCCAGAGAAGCCTTCTCTGGCAGTGATGTGGGGCTGAGCTCTGAAGGAACTCAAAAGGTAACTTGGCAAAAAGGAAGAGCAGGGTCCAGACAGAAAACTTCATTTGCAGAAGTCCTGAGGTACACATGAGCTCCAAACCTCGGGAGAAATGGAAGAAAAGCACTCCTGCTCCCTTGATCTTTACCCTCTGACCCTGCTTTCTTCCCTTTATAACCCCACAAATTGACATGTGACCTCCCTGGTAGCTCAGACAGGAAAGCATCTGCCTACAATGCGGGAGACCCAGGTTCGATCCCTGGGTCGGGACCATCCCCTGGAGAAGGAAATGGCACCTCACTCCAGTACTCTTGCCTGGAAAATCCCATGGAGGGAGAAGCCTGGTGGCCTACAGTCCATGGGGTCGCAAGGAGTTGGACACGACTGAGCGATTTCACTTTCTATTTGTTGTTTATTGTCTCTTTCCCACCAGAACAGAACTTCAGAAGAGTCGAGTCTTTGCTCACCAGTGTATCCCTCACAACTCAAATGGATCCCTGGTACACAGTAGGTGTTTAATACTAGTTGAATATCACTTACCAAATTGATATTGGATATAATTCAATCTGGTGATCAAGACATTTAGGATTGATACCATAAAATTAGTCTGGTTGTTTAGATAGAGAGTTCACAGTTTTCTGTCCGGTTGCTAACTAAAGACTCTGCCTCTTCCTCACAAATTCTTTTTTCTTTTTTCCTGAATGGCAGAAAATCAGTTTTCGTGATCAATCAGCACAAGTGTAAGCCCTGAATCTCAACTAGTAGAATAAGGTTAAATAGAATAAGCTGTGCTCCGCCTCCTCATCATTTCCTCCCACCACCACAGGCAACCACGGCAACTATAGCCCCCAAAAGGCCCAAATCATCCCTTCCAGGAATGCTTGACCTAAACGCAGGTTCCTTCCTCAGTCTACCACCCCTAAGTGAGATTATGCAACAAAAAAAAAGCTGCCCTTCTTTTCCCTGTATTCCCCCAGGCTGACTGAGGCCAATTTGGGTGTGCTGAGTCTACCTGGGTTTAGGTCTTTGATCTGGAAACGTCTCACACACAGCTTTGAGCCTACAAGAGCAAAACATTCCGTGTTACCAGACAGCACCACCCCTAACAGGGACGAACCCACACACAGAGCCTTATTTTATTGGAATTCCACCTGTGCTTCCCGTTTGCAGATTTGGAGTCTGTTTCTGTCGCAGTTATTCTTGTATTTCCAAATGCTCAATGTCAAACTCGGTGCAATGGGTGTAAAGCTTAGCCCACAAACTCAAGCCTGTAAGATACACTGCTTGCTTTATTTATATCATTTAACGTGGGCTCTGTGTCCTCATCTACTAATCTTAAGAACTGCTATATCTCCTTACTACTACATCCCCTCTCCCTTACAATATAAAAGTTCTCTCCTGTCCAGCCCAGTATAAGCGCACCTTGGTGTTGTCCAGGCAGTGGTGGTTCCTTACAGTTTCTGGGCTTTTTGCTTCCTTGTCAGGCATGTTGTATCCGCCGAGGCCAGGAATCCCAGTTTGGGGGGGTCCTACATCCTTCCGCCACCATGGATGAAAAGGATACCCTCCTCCCAAGATCCACAGCCACTCCCAAAGACAATTCAAAGAAAGACCTAGACAGTTCCTCCAAGCTGGCCATACTCAGTAAAACTCTAGCCACAAACGAAGTGCAACCCTTTTCCTGTCCCGCTCTATCTGAGCGGCAAACAGAGTGAGCCTACATTTCTGTCCGGCAGTATTTTTGGACCTCCCACCCCCGACCCCAGCCGGATGATTAAGCTGCCTGCACACGTAGAACTGACGACCTGCGTGCCTCGGGCAAGCAGAAAGCCGCGCCATGTTGACCCGACACAAATGAAACAAACAAGGAGGCCCCGGCTGTTCCTGGGTGAGAAAGGGCCCCCAGTCAAGGACCGAGGCTTTGGAAAGGAAGGGAAAGCTTGAAATGTTACCTTTTTCAACGGGTCACCACAGAGATTGGGGAGAGCAGACACTGGTAAGAATTTTCACCCTTTCTTGGTTCTGCTGTTTATCCTCGGAGCCCATGTGCAGCCTCCAGATGAATGTCCTATTGTGTCTACTAGAATTTGACAAGATTTTTCATTAATTTTAATGTAAGCTTCCCCTGGGCTGTTGAGGAAATAACCAGTTCGAGTTGCTATGGAATGATTTGACAAAACTTTTTCCCCCGTATCCTGAGTGAATGCAAATGAGAGAACCTCTGGGCCTGTGTTTCCATGGGGCCTTTCCCAGTGACTCAGTGATAAAGCATTCGCCTGCAGTGCAGGAGACCAGGGTTCAATCCCTGGGCTGGGAAGACCCCCTGGAGAAGGGAATGGCTACCCACTCCAGTATGTTTGTATGGAGAAGTCCATGGACAGAGGAGCCTGGCCGGCTGCCTTCCATCCAGTCACAAGTAGTCAGACTCTACTGTCTGAGGGAGCATGGAGCATTTTGACCATGGACCCCAGGAAGGTGCAACAAGGGGGAGCGTTCTAGGTTTCTGGCTTTAAAACTATTTAGTGGACTTTATTTATGGTCTTCTGGTCTCTTCAGAGTGGAAAAGCAATTCACTGGAAGCTTAGTGAGTACTCACATAACAGAGGATAGAGGCAGGTGGTAGGAATCACCTTAGTCTTTCAATGATTTGTTTTAGACAGGTCTTTAATTTTTCATTCGCCTTTTATAATGAAGCGTTCAATGAAGCTTTGGGGCAGCCTTGCTGTTTGGAGGCTTTGGCATGTCAATTAAAATAGATATCCCATTATCTGTTGATTTGGGAAAAACTCTCCGGTGCACTTCTTAAATGAACGATAATTGTCTCTTTGGAAAGTTCCCCATGGTGGTCATGGTAATTCTAGTTTGTCTTAGTAGGATTTTGCTTATTTTTGTAGATATTTACACCTCCTGGGCCACAGTTCTTAGATATAAAATAAGCAGGTATACCGGAAGATAGCACTCAGTTCTTTGAAACTAGAAGATCTTGTTACTTTAGCTGAGCAGATTAATGCCTAAGGTGGATGTGCTGCTAGGTTGTGGCTTTTGGGGTGTTTTACAAAAACTTTTACACAACAGTTTTGTCGCCAAAAAACTGTTTAAAAATGATGAAAGAAGTCAATTCAGGTGGTACTAACAAACTTCAATGAAATGGAAAATCTCCTTTTGGAGAACTGCCAAAGAGGGCAGAAAGCAAGAAGCTTTTATGGGATAAAGAATAAAGAGCAAGGAAGAGACAATAGAAAATATCTGCTTGACTGGGGACAAAGAGTCAACCTTGTTTGGGGTGAGAAGCCAGAGTTGGGTTGGTTTGGGGGGATTGGCTGACGGGATATGCTGCATATCTGCTCAGGAGGATCATTTATAGGAACATGAAAGTTGTAATATTTCAGTTTGTTGATGCAGCATCTCAGGCAGAAGCCACTCCATCTTGGGCCTAGAAATATATTTCATCAGTATTTTGTACATATCCCTTGGTTAGATATGTACATGGCCACCCTAGGTGGTATCTTTTGAAGAAAACATACTTCTTTTGGCCCAGCTAGTAGGCGTGCTTCAATCCATGGGGTTACAAAGAGTTGGACGTGACTGAACAAAAACAGTAAAGATTTAAGTCAAGATGTTAATATTTGCCTATTCTATCTTGGTTAACACTGGCACGCCTCAAAATGTGGTCCTTTAACTGATCAGAACCAACTGGGTTCTTGTTAGAAATGCCGGTTATCAAGTCCCAACTGAGATTTCTAGAGTAAGAATCTCTACGGGTGGGCCCCAGAATCTGTCTTTTAACAAGTCATGCTGTTACTCTTCTGCACCATAATGTTTGAGAAACTGTTCAAGACCTCTTGGAGTTGTTTTTTCCTCTTTTGACTTTGCAAAAAAGGAGAAGTAATAATCTTAACCCCCTTTCTAATTCATTGCATTTACTCAAAGGGATGCATGTTACTACAGGAGTTTCAGCAGGTGACATGGTATAGCTAATGGCAGTTGGAGAAACAGTAGAAACATGTGTTTAACAAGCCAGTTTCCATCCACAAGACTCAGTATTATTAATGAGACACCCACCTTCACCCCCCCGTCCCTGCCTCCTCCATTTTGGAGGCCTGTGGCAAGCTCAGGTTGTCACCTGCACTTCTGACCTACAAGTTATAGATTGGAGTTCCAGAGACATCCCTGTCTTGAAGTCCATTAATTTGCTTGAGTGGCTCAGAGAAGCATTTTACTTACGAGGTCACTGGTTTATGAGAAGGAGACATCACTCAGGAAAGCCAGATGGAAGAGATACATTCAGCAAGGTATGGGGAAAAGGCAGAAGTTTCCATGCCCTCTCAAAGCACACCACTCTCCTCAAATCTACAGTGTTCACCAACCTGGAATCTCTTCAAACCCCATTTTTTTCCCCTTTAATGGAGGTTTCATTGCATAAGTATGAGGTAGTAAATCATTGACCATAGGAGATTAAGTCAATATCCAGCTCCTCTCCCTGGAAGTCATGGGTGGGATTGAAATTGGTCCCTCTGACCCCATCCTTAAGTGTTTTCCAAGCCACTATTAATATAGTAAAAGACAATTTAATCACTCTTTAACACTTAGGAAATTCCAAGGGTGCTAGGAGCTTTATACCCAAAACTGGGAAGAAGCCCAAATATATGTTTTTATGGTAAGTTACAGTATTATGTGTCACAAGTTGGCATGGGCTAAAGGATATACGATTAAAATGACATTCAAAGGAGAGAAGATACTGTCCACACTCACCCTGCAGGACCATTAGTGTAACAGGTGAGGACTGAGCACCCATACCCGGGCTTCAGTTGCCCCATCCCAGCTCTCAGTCATGCAGTGGGTGCCCCTCTGCTTTTGTAGTTGGCCGAAACTGCACAACACAAGGCTTGGAATCAGGCATCACATGGGACCACCAAAGGGGCCAAATGACACACTCAGAAAGTCAGGGGGTTAACTCTGACCATTGGGAATCCAGAGATGGAAGGGAACCAGGCCGGTTAACTTCTTCTCTGTCCATGGGCTGCTCTGAGGCACGGCTTCCCCTTGAAGCCTTTGAGACAACCCCTGTATTCTTATCAGTGAGAGCACCTCCCAGGCTGTCTACAGTGTCTTTTGGCGGCATCTTGTGAGGCAGTAGCCAGTGCCAAAACATCACAACACACTGCTTCCCATCTTTCCTGCTTCCCTTTCTTTCCCTTTTCTTCCTTCCTTGCTTGTTTTAGCCTGAATCCTTTTTTTCTCACTCCACTGCCCAAGGGTTTGCACCTCCCAAGTAAACTCCCATCACTCTGATCTCTGCCTCCAGCTCTGTTGCCTAGAGACTTTGAGCTCCATGCCATCCTTTGCATTCAGATGCCAAATTTGAGTTTGTATATTTGTATATACTGAAGAAGGAAATGGCAACCCACTCCAGTATTCTTGCCTGGAGAATTCCATGGACAGAGGAGCCTGGCAGGCTACAGTCCATGGGGTCCCAAAGAATCAGACACAACTGAGTGACTAACACTGTTACTACTATGTGTGTATATGTGTATGTGCCACTGTGTTTAAATAAGGCCCCTGGATATTATAGGCAGAGACTGCCCCTTCATCTTTGTTTTCCTATAGCTTAGTTCAGCGTCCGTCTGTCATATAGCAGGTATTCATTAAACAGGAAAAGAATGACAGGTGGATAATTGCCTGAAAGAAAGAGGTTAATGATGAAGAACAGACAGGGAGAATATGAACTGGCCTAGAGTGGATTAGAGATTGGGTAAACAGGAGTTGGGGGCAGGAGGAGAAGGGGACGACAGAAGATGAGATGGCTGGATGGCATCACCAACTCGATAGGCATGAGTTTGAGTAAACTCCAAGAGTTTATGATGGACAGGGAGGCCTGGCGTGCTGCAATTCATGGGGTCGCAAAGAGTTGGACACAACTGAGTGACTGAACTGAACTGAACTGAAACAGGAGTGACACAGTTAAGGGGCCAGAGGTAGCTAGAGGAAACACCCCAAGTAGACGTTGAAGGGATTGGTTCATCAAACCGGGAAGAGTAAGAGAGATGCTGTGGCACCCATCACCTAGAAAGTTTTATCTGCACCCACTGTGAAAGGACACTGTCGCTTGCCTACTCTGTCATTACCAGCCTCCATTCCATGTGCGACCTGGGGAATGGAAGTTGGAATGTGTTTGACTCTTGTGAAGCCAAGGAATTCTGGGGGGATTTGGTCTCTTCTTGGTCCTGCAGGCTGATTATGAGCCTTTTAAGGAATTCCTCCATCCTTTCCAGTGTTTAGATTAGGACTGGCTTGCAGGGCTGCCTTTCTAGACAGTGAAACATAGACAACTCCTGGGAAAGTCTTCCTCACTCTTAAAGAAGGAGAAAAGGAAGGAGTTGAGCTTTGGAAACAGTTTCTTAGGCTGCCATGGTTGGACTGTTATCTTAAGACCATGAGAAGAATTATCTGAAAACAGAGAGAACATACTGAGGATGACAGAGCTGAAGACAGCTTGAGTCTTTGAAGATGTTTTTCAAGCTGCTAATCAACTTGACTTCTAAGCTAATTATTTAAGATCTGGACCAGTTTTTATAATGGATGCCATTTCAATCGGACCTTCTGTTACTTGCCCCTGAAAGAATCCTGACTAACACCTCCAGGATCTGTTCCAACAATGTGCCAGGGAGTCTGGGTGGGAGGTGGCGTGCCTGGCATGGTGAAAAGATTGGGACTTTGGCCCCCATTAGCTGAGTGACTACAGGCATGTTAATTAATCTCTGAATCCTACTTTTTCTCATTTTCAATATGGGAATTGTGATATTAGAAGCTACTGTAATTTTTCACAGTGTTGTGAAAGTAAATGAATTAATAAATGCTAATCTCACTATAAACATTAGACAGTACTTTTCAGCTGCAGCCATTAATGGATTGTGAAATCAAAAGATAGTTGCATTGAGGACTAAAAATTAAAAGCACTAAAATGGAACAGAAAATACTGCTGTTACCACACACAGTAAGTTTAGTCTTCTAAAATTATTGTTTCATTCGCATGTGTAGTTGTACATGCATGCTTGTGTGTATGTGCATAGCTGTCAGGTTAAATATATTTCTTGCTTTAGATCATACACAAAAATGTTTGAAAAGCATGGATTTAGAGTAAAATGAATACCTGAGGCCAGTCAAATAAGAGTGAACACAGAAAATGGTCTTCAGGTGAATTGTGGTGATGTGCATTGTCTCCTGGGAAAAGATGGAAAACAATGGAATATACCGAGATCCCCGAGGATGCCCAACACCTTATTGGAAAGTTGGCTGCTTTGGGGGACAGGTTGCTTTGATGTGTTTTGTAAACACAGAGTACCTGCTTAATTTTATACTCCCCTTTCACCAACATACATCCTAGAGAGCCATGGCTAGAGAAAAGAGAAGAGTGAATTTAGCAATTCTTCTTATAGCCTAGATACAAACAGGAGACACCTGCGTGGAGGTGTGGCTTGCCTACCTTCACCTTTAATCACCATGGAGTTCAAGTATGTACACAAGGCAAGAAAAGCAAGAGTTACTCCAGTACAAATGAAAGAATAGCATCAAATCCTTTCAAAATGCAGGTTTTGCCCTGGATTGTTTTTCTTCTTTTAATGAGCAAGGGGAGTAGATTAGAAAAAATTATTTGGATCATTCACACATATCTGGGAGAGGTCTAGTGCCTTCAGCCATGCAGAGAGAAAGGCAAATTCAAAATCAACTGAGCGATAATTGCTCCTCTCTACAGACCACTGTCTTAGTTGCTTTAAAGGACTGGGGCTTGACTTTTGCTTTTGAGGAGCTTTCCGTTTGATCGGAAAAGGATGGAGTAAAAGGTAGGAATCAGAGAGAAGTATAGTGAGCCTTGGGGCTGCCCAGGTGGCACTAGTGGCAAAGATCCTGTCTGCCAGTGTAGGAGACATAAGAAACACGGATTCGATTCCTGGGTCGGAAAGATCCCCTGGAGGAGGGGATGGCAACCCACTCCAGTATTCTTGCCTGGAGAATCCCATGAGCAGAGGAGCAGAGGAGCCTGGCGGGCCACAGTCCATTGGGCCGCAGAGTCAGACACAACTGAAGCGACTTAGCACACACACATGCAAAGTGAGCACTGAGACTTCGTCACACTTGAAGCTTTCTCATTTCAAGTTGACACAAACCCAATATTCCCTCTGTTTTACAGAGAAGTCAAAGGAGGCTGAAAAAGATGAGGTCATTCATTCAAAATGTCAGAGTTGATATTTAAACATAAGCCCGTTTGTCTCTTAAGTCATCTGTATTCCCTGGAGAGGAGAATCTTTACCCTGATTGTTGCTTAAGTTTTTTTAAATTCTTTTGCTTAAGTTCCTTACCTTGTCAGCTGTAAGTATTCAAGTTATTATTTAGGGGATTTATTTTTTATCTCAAATCTCCATTTTCTTCAATAGTTACTATTGTTAAAGTAGTTAACATGTTGGGAATGTGGATATTTTGCTCTGCAGTGAGCAGATACTTAACATACATTATTACCAGATCTCACTGCAAAAGTTGGTGGTCACCTCCTTCCCCTCTCTCTTCCTCTTCTCATTTTAGAAATTAGAAATACAAGAGAAATACAAAAAAGTAAAAAGCAAACTGACAACTGTGTATCCTCAGTATATGGCTGCTGCTGCTGCTGCTGCTAAGTCACTTCAGTCGTGTCCGACTCTGTGCGACCCCATAGACGGCAGCCCATCAGGCTCTCCCATCCCTGGGATTCTCCAGGCAAGAACACTGGAGTGGGTTGCCATTTCCTTCTCCACAGTATATGGCAGAGCAGGGTTTCTAACCTGTGCTCACTGACTTTTGACTAAACCTCTAACATGTACATGGGGCTTCCTTTGTGGCTCAGCTGGTGAAGAATCCACCTGTGATGTGGGAGACCTGGGTTCAATCCCTGAGTTGGTAAGATCTCCTGGAGAAGGGAAAGGCTACCCACTCCAGTATTCTGGCCTGGAGAATTCCATGGACTGTATAGACCATGGGGTCACAAAGAGTTGGACACAATCGAGTGACTTTCACTTCACTTACATGTGCACATATATGTATGTGTTTGTGCTTAAAACATTTTTATTCTCATGTTTGAAGCCAGTCAGATAAGTGTGAACACAGAAAATCCTAGCAATTCATTCTCTATATTCCCAGCCCTTCCCAATGCTCTACAGATGCCTCTTTGTAGCAGCCAGTCTTATCCATTTTCTTTAAGTTGATGAAGATCACTGTGTTCAGTGCTCATGCAACAATTCTGACAATGATGAGTATTGTTTTTTTTTTTTTCTTTTACCAAGAGTTGAATTGTGGCGTGGTGGAATATACTGCCATGTTTGCCAACTCTGGAACCTAGAAAGAGGAAGAAGATCATACGTTTTGGTTCCTGCCATCATCCTCCATTTTTCTCTGATTTACGCATATGCTAACAAGCAGCTGGGCTCAAAACACAGACTCACCTTGCCAGGAAGGCCGTCTGAGACTCAGCCCTGCTTCTGGGACCTCCTATTCACCCTGCATAGCCTTGGGGAGAGAGGGGAAGTTCTCCAAGAGTGTTTTGTAATTTCATCCCTTCTCTTGTTTTGACACAGATTCATAGCATTGTGACCTATGTGAACTCTTCTTTAATTAAAGAAATAAAAGTATTTCTTCCTTTAATGCAGACCTTAAGAAAACTTCTGGGTTCAGGTCCCCTGGTAAAAGGACCACGTCCTTCTGCCAGAATTACTCCCAGGCATGCTGTTGAGTTGGGCAATGGTATTCAAAAGGATGCTGATGAGAAGATTTGAAGAGCTGACATTCTTTACTGTCCATCACCAACCTGCAGAGCTTTGTAACCAAGAAGATAGCCACATGGTGATAGTAGCCTAAGAAAAAAGGATGCAAAGGGTGTTTTCCTCCTGGGCAGTCCAGGATATTGCTGTGAGCAGTCAGGGTCCAGTGCTGCCAACTCAAGGGGGCTGAGGCCTCTGTGGGCCTCTGGGACCCCGGAAGATACATGGAACTCTCAGGACCCGGGGTGAGACACACCTGGTTTTAGATGCATCACCCTGTACACATTTTCAACTAATCTGACCTCTAACTTTCATTCTTATGGGAGCTATTTCAACATGGGTATTATGTTAATTAACTATTTTTCATAATTTTATAGAAGTAATATTGGTACATTATTTAAAAAGTCCAATATTTACATGACTCATTACCATATATTAGTCTCCTTGGGCTGCCGTAACACAGTGTCACAGACTGGGTGGCTTAAAAAGCAGAAATTTAATTTTTTCACAGTTCTGGAGGCCATAAGCCCTAGATCAGTGTGTCAGCAGGTCTGATGTGTCCTGAGGGCCTCTCTCCTTGGCTTGCAGACAGCCGCCGTTTCCCTGTGTCCTCACATGGTCTTCCCTCTCTGGGCACATCCCTGGTGTCTCTGGGGTCCAAGTCTCTTCCCATGAGGACACCAGTCAGATTGGAATAGGTCCAGCCATATGACCTCCTTTGATCGTAATCACTTCTTTAAATGCCTTGCCTCCAAATACAGTCACATTCTGAGGTGTTGGAGGCTTAGGTCTTTAATCTGTAGAGTTGAGAGGGACACTCTTCAGCCCATAACAACCAACAGAGAGAAATCCTGTACCTAGCCCTGCATGCCCTAGTTCCACTTCCTGAGAGCCTACCCTCCTTTTCCTTCCTATATTTACTGCCATATTTATAAATGACTTATTTGTACTGCAGTTTCTTGCTCCTCTGATTTTAGCTATAATCTCTGACTTTTGTTTTCAGAAATGAGGATATGTATACCCTCAGTTCCCATCCCCACATGCTTTTTTGAAGTCTTCTAGAATTGTATTTTTTGGTTAGATTATTATTAAAAGTTTGCATTGTTATATTTATGTAAAAAATATTTACTGCCAGTCCATGAAGTTTGTTATAATTACATTTGTATTTTCTGGTAGGGTCTTTCCAGGAGATGGTAAGTATTTCCATTTTTATTAGTTTTCAACATCCTTATCACTGTCCATCCTATATTCTCCCCTGAAGGGAATCTCCTTTCATTATTGTGAACACATCCAGGAGTCCTGGCTTTCATTGGTTCACCTGCTTCATCTGAGATAGTCATTTTCCCAGGTTGTGGCTTTGAGATCTTGTCTTTACTACTGTTCTTGGATTTTCGTTCAGCATCCTCCTAGAGAGTCCCTTCCCTTCTTGCCATACTGGATCTTCTGTTTCTTGGATCTTAGTATTTTTAGTTGTCTTAGCTTATCTCAAATTTGCTTACTTCAGTGTAGCTCATGCACTAGTAGCTTCCTGAGAAAGAATGCCTAGAAGGTAAATGTGAAAAGATTTTGAATATGAGAGTCCTTTATTTCACTCTGTTATTTGCATGATAGTCAAATAGAGAATTTGGTTGGATTGGAAGTACATGTCCTCTCAGATCTTTGCTGACATTAATTTCCTGAGTTGGCATTGAGGAATCTACTGACTTTCTGATCCTTAACTTTTGTACATCATTAGTTTTTCCCGTGCTGTTGTTATTCTTCATTTTGTTGATGCTTTTAAGATCTTTTCTTTGTCCCATTTCCAATCAGTGTTCCTGTTTTCAGAACCCACCTGCACTCCCGTTTCCACAGATCCCTGGATTCTTCAGTTTCTGAGCCTTTCTGGGATTCTGAGAGCAGATTGCTCACTGATGGTCTTCCTTGCTCTGTACTGAGGGTTTTGCTAATTCTGCTCCTGTTCCCTTTCCATCTGCTTCCAGCTTCTACGTGTGGTTGTACAGGTATAGGTAAATATTCAAATTACAGTCACATTCTGAGTCACATTTCCATTCTGTTAGTCTTTTGTGTGTTTTTGCTTTTAAGGAAAATCCTTTTACTGCCATCTTTGTGGAAAAAAATATAAATATGAGGGCTTCCCTGATAGCACACTTGGTAAAGAATCCTCCTGCAATGCAGGAGACCCTGGTTCGATTCCTGGGTCAGGAAGTTCCCCTAGAGAAGGGATAGGCTGCCCTCTCCAGTATTCTTGGGCTTCCCTGGTGGTTCAGATGGCAAAGAATCCACTTGCAATGTGAGAGACTTGAGTTTGATCCCTGGGTTGGGAAGATCCCCTGAAGGAGGGCATGGAAACCCACTCCAGTATTCTTGCCTGGAGAATCCCATGGACAGAGGAGCCTGGTGGGCTACAGTTCATAGGGTTGCAAAGAGTTGGGCACAACTGAGCAACTAAGCGCAGCACAGCACATACAAATAATATGAATGTTCAATGCCCCCCCTCCCCATTTAAGTGGAAGTTCCTCATAGAATTATCATAAAATTTGAAATTTTGTGTGTGTGTGTATGTATATATATATATATTTAAAACCACTTATCTATAGAACCTGTTACATAGCAGGCACTGAAAATATCATATTTATGTGTATATGTGTGTAGCATGGGGCTAACACTCTGAGGGTCATATGATGGCCTGGAAGCAATCTTTTGCATGAAGACTTTGTTGTTGTTTAGTTACAAAGTTGTGTCCCACTCTTTGTGACCCCATGGACTGTAGCTCTCCAGGCTCCTCTGTCCATGGTATATCCCAGGCAAGAATACTGGAGTGAGTTACCATTTTTTTCTCCAGAGGATCTTCCCATCCCAGGGATCAAACCCATGACTTCTGCACTGGCAGGCAGATTCTTTACCACTGAGCCACCAGGGATGCCCTTGTGAAGACTTAACAAACATCTTAAAAAAAAAAACGACTTCTGACATGTCTGAGTAAACCTATAGTCAAAGAGAGAAGTACTTCTGAACACAGGATGGTATTTTTTGTTGCTAGACTCTGCCTTTCTCAGCCTCATGGATTCATGCCTATGCCCTTGATAGAGAAAAAGGTCTAAAAAGAAATGCAGGAGGCTTTGGTTTTAGTTCAGTATTTGGCCATAACCTACTATTCTGCTTTCAGCCTTCAGAAAGTGCACTTCATTATTTCTGGCATCCATGCATCAGTGATGATGTAGTTACAAATGTTATCAGTTTAACAGCATCAGAGACATGAAGGAGGCATGTAATTAAAGGTGTTATTAATATGTCTATACTGTCTTTAAAATCCAGCTTTAGAGATGAAATATACAGTGTGTGAGAGGGGAGTTACCCTCAGTGAAGGCTATAGAAAGAGTTTGAACATTTACCTATAACTTGCTGAAAGGACACTCAGAGAAGGCCCAGCAGGAGTTTGAAGGCACTGGACAAATCAGTTTGCCACTCACATTCATCAGAGTTGATAAAACTATGAAAGTTCTGTGATATCAGGAGCTGCTGCACTGAAAGTAAAGAATTAAGGGGAAAATACCAACAGATAAAGAGAAAAGAATCAGCAAAGGGATTTTCAATTAATCAACCTAGAACATTTCTTGAGCATACTTTCTTGTCAGGATTTTAAAGAAGTGGTCAGAGAGACTAGGAGGAAAGACAAAAAGATCCTACATCAGTTGGTTAATGAGGTAGTATTTTATACATTACACATCTGGGCAGAAACCAAGAAGAACAACAGTGAGGATATGGGATGTGAATTTGGTCATGGTTGGAGATGTGGGTAAATTCAGTGATTTTGAAATGTAATCAGGTGGGAAAGATGCCCCCCAAATCTAGCTGTTGGAAAATGTACAAACACATGATTTAACAACAAGCATGCTTAAAAGCCAATGGCAGAAATTGACAGCGCTGGTACCTGAGGGTCACAGATGAACTGGATTTCCTGGATAGCTGGGCAAGCAGGCTGTGCTGGGGCAAAGCACCAGACAGTTGTAAGAGGAGGGATGCTCCTTTTTCATTCTCCCAAGAGACTGCACCCTGGAAAATGATGGAATCATTGATGCCTTTTTGGAAGGCAAAGCCGAAAGATCCTTTTCGGTTGTAATGACCTTGAACTTGTATCCAGATGTGGCCAGCCTATTGCAGAGAGCTTATTTACCTGATCATTTCCCCTCAGATTTTGAGCCCGACCCCGCCCCCCCCGCCCCCGCCGACCGCCAACCAGCTCCAGCTCCTTTCAAATGCCAGCTGAAAGCATTTATTTTTCTCTGTTACCCCTACCCCTTAATTTGCAGCTTCACTGGCTTTTGCTTAGTATTAGTAATCCTTGGTGATTGTTTCCTTGTTGGCAATTGTCTGAAGTGTTTGGTGATATTGTTGTTTGGGGGAAGCTGGGGGAGTGGGGGAAATGCTATCGTCAGAACTGCATGGCCTTTAAATCCAGTTTGGTGCCAGTACACTGGGGGATTCTCTGGCCCTCGTGGGAGTATTTCATTCTTACACACTAGGGATGTCCCAAGGGATCCACCCCAGTGCACCATTCATGATAGGGTTTGACTTTTAAATAGCTTTTCATTTGGTTGAAAAGAACAGATTCCCACACAGTTTTTGGAATGCATGGAAAACCCCTGTCATTTTCCGGTCTCAACACCCTCTTCACATGCAGCCCACACAGTTCTTTGCTTTACAAGAGAGAGAGGGATAGAGGGAGGGAGAAGGAGAGAGGTCACCCATGACGCTCAGGGCTCAGCGATGACCTTTGCTTCTTAGCTGTTCTGGGTAAGGTATATTCCTTCACTAGGCAGCATGCAGAAATAAAGAGTGGGCAGGGGCTTTATTCTACGCTGGTGTCGCCACCCCCACCACCCACATGGCCTCATGACTACATTACACAGTCGCTTCCTTTTGTTCCCATGAAACACTTCTGACTATGAAAAGACTTATAAAAGGAGTATGTGCTCATTGTTGAAAACTTGGATGGAGCCAAAAAGCATACAAGGGCAGAATAACAAAGAAAGAAGCCTCAGAATACCACTCCCAGAGCGAGCTACTCAAAACTTTGTGGTATTACAGATCAAGAATTTGTTTAATAATTTATTAAATATTTATTGAGTGCTTATTGTCTACAAGGCATTATGCTAGTTACATACAGAGGCAAATACAGAGGCAAATGATGAGATCCTTACTCTTGTGAAAATGTGCCTGTGTTAATGCAGGTCCTGTCTGAGATGTTTTGTGACCTTTTGTCTCCTGCACGATGTATTTCTGCGGTCATAAAAGGCTCACTTCCTAGGGTGTCTGTAGTCTGGGTTAGCTGATCCCTCTCCTGTCTTTATACAAGAATGATGCTGCTGTTAAGTCGCTTCAGTCGTGTCCGACTCTGTGCAACCCCATAGATGGCAGCCCACCAGGCACCCCTGTCCCTGGGATTCTCCAGGCAAGAACACCGGAGTGGGTTGCCATTTCCTTCTCCAATGCATGAAGGTGAAAAGTGAAAGTAAAGTCGCTCAGTTGTGTCCGACACTTCGCGACCCCATGGACTGCAGCCTACCAGGCTCCTCCGTCCATGGGACTTTCCAGGCAAGAGTACTGGAGTGGGTTGCCATTGCCTTCTCCAGAATGATATCCTGCCCATTTTCACAGCCATCACCAGGCACACAGCCGCTGTCTGTGAACTCATGAAGTTAGAGTGTCCCAGTGGCAATGATCTCTACCATATGACCCAGCAGTCCCTCTGCTGGGCATATACCCTGAGGAAACGAGAACTGAAAAAGACACATGTGCCCTAGTGCTCATTGCAGCACTATTTACAATGGCTAGGACATGGGAGCAAATTAGCTGTCCATCAACAGATGAATGGGTAAAGAAGCTGTGGTACGTATATACAATGGAATATTACTCAGCATAAAGAGGAACACATTTGAGTTAATTCTAATGAGGTGGATGAACCTAGAGCCTATTATATGGAGTGAAGTAAGTCAGAGAAAAATATGGTATATCAACACATATATGTAGAATCTAGAAAGATGATCTAGAAATACTGATGAGCATATTTGCAGGGCAGCAGTGGAGACAAAGACATAGAGAACAGACCTGTGGACTCCGTGGGTGAAGCCGAGGGGTGGGACAGATTTAGAAACTAACAGGGAAACATACGCATTACCATATGTAAAACAAATAGTCAGTGGAAATTTGCTGAATGACGTAGGGAGCTCAAGCCCCACGGTCTGTGACAACCTAGAGGGGTGAGATGGGGTGGGAGACAGGTTCATGGGGAAAGGAACATATGTATATCTATGGCTGATTCATATTGATGTATGGCAGAAACTAACAATATTGTAAAGCAACTATTCTCTAATGAAAAATAAATTTTAAAAGAATTTTAAATTTTAAATTTAAGAATTTAAATTTAAAATTTAAAACCTATCAAGGTTTTCTTGATAGAAATGACAGTGAGTTAGGGAGGGTATGGAGGTGAGGGGAAAGGAATAGCCCTGGCAGGTTGCTGTGCTGTTGATCTGGGAGATGGGGAGGGGAGAGGCAGTACACGGGCCAGAGGAGAACTTAGTGTTGGGTGGGGCTGACTTTATTATGACACAGGATTGAGGAAAAATCAAGTAGAGAAGGAAAGGTTGAAGACTGAAAATAAAGGGCTAACTGATGAAAAGACTGACTGAAGAGAGATCCAGAATACAGACTGGTCCATCCATACTGGGGTCGTGATGCTGCCAGGAGGCACCTTGGAACTGTGTGGGTTATCAGGGTGATTTGGGGCTGTTAAGGCATCGAATGGGCAGAGTCCAGAGATGTGGCGTGTCCTGCACTGGGTGATACAGTGAAGAAAACTTCCACATTCCAAGCAGCTTTCAAATGAGCTACTAGTCAGGAAGATGAAAACTCTATTTAGAATTATCTGAGCCTGGAACCTAGCACTGTTTTTCAGTGACAGAAAGTAATTTTAACATAGTTTTAATGTAGATTAAATTTCCCAAAGATTCAACCACAGTGTAAATCAAGGGAAGATTTCACTGGGAAATCTTTATATATATATAAAATGCTTTATAAAGCATTACTTATCATTTTGAAATGTGATTTTTACTGCTACTGAAAGTCAAAGTGTTAGTCACTCAGTCTCATCTGCTTTTTGTGATCCCATGGACTGTAGCCCGCCAGGTTCCTCTGTCTATGAAATTCTCCAGGCAAAAGTACTGGAGTGGGTAGCCATGTCTTTCTCCAGGGGATCTTCCCAACCCAGGGATCGAACCCGAGTATCGGGCATTGCAGGAAGATTATTTACCATCTGAGCCCCAGGGAAGCCCATGAGTTCTAAGATTAAGTACCTGAATCTGTCTACACATTCATAATTACCACACAGTAATTCTATATTGAGGTATAAGGATTTCTCTACCTTATTGTGTGTTTAGTATAATAGTACCTGAGCCTTTACATATTGAAAAGCATATTACTTTCCTTTTGTTTTGTAATTATGTCATTAAATCAATTAAAATGTAATTATGTATTTGGTAGGTTATATTCGTTTCTCAATATTAAAGGGGAAGAGAGTTACAAAATAATTTTTAATAAAAAGAGGGCATTGGATCTGATTCAGCTAAGAATCACCAGCAAAAATAGAAACACTTAGCAGGAGAAGCTTTTAAACACTGTGCTAGAGAAGGCAGTAAGGATGGATGAGGCACACAGAAGTCGAAGGAAGGGGGGCATGGGGTTGAGGAAATCATCCTGTCCTCTATCCTCTGTCAAGTAAGAGTTTAAGATGTGTTTAGAGTGAAGGAGGGAGTGAAGCTGAAGGTGACGTAAAACAGAGAAAGAGGAAAGCCACTTGTGGATGAGTGTTGTCTGAGACTATGGGAAGATTGCTGCTGCTGCTGCTAAGTCACTTCAGTCGTGTCTGACTCTGTGCGACCCCATAGACGGCAGCCCACCAGGCGCCCCTGTCCCTGGGATTCTCCAGGCAAGAGCACTGGAGTGGGTTGCCATTTCCTTCTCCAATTCATGAAAGTGAAAAGTGAAAGTAAAGTTGCTCAGTTGTGTCCGACTCATAGCGACCCCATGGACTGCAGCCCACCAGGCTCCTCCGCCCGTGGGATTTTCCAGGCAAGAGCACTGGAGTGGGGTGCCATTGTTAAAAGCCCAGTTGAGGTTGGAGAACTTAAATTTGTCAAGAGCCTCATTCAGCACAGGTGTGGTCTTTGCCAGAAGAGCCCCACAGGAGTGCTTCTCCCAGGGAGCAGGGAGGGCTGGCTGGATTCATCCAGGGTTGGCGTTTCCCTAAGCAGGAGTAGCAGAAGAGTGAAAGGTCAGGTCCTGAAGAACACTGACTACCAGCGTCAGCAGCTTAGCAGTGAACTATGATTAGGGCCAGAAGTGACACCTAGGAGACTGTTACATTATAAAGGCCCCTGGTCAACCCCAGGGGCCCCCAATGATAGCACATTCTTTCTCTTTCTATTTCAAGAATGCAGCCAGCTTTATTCCCTACCTGGTATATTAGTTGGTGAAGTTCCATTAAGAGATCTTCCTCTATTTTGCTGCACTGACTTACATGAACTGCCATTCTCCCAGGACTCTGTAAGAAAAGTGCAGCTTCCTGGCCTCTTGATGTAAATGGAGGCGAATTTTGCTAAGGTGAAGGTGAGTGTTCCCAAATCCCGAGGGAGGCAGGGCTTTTAAAGGAGAAAGTCAGTACACACTAAGCTGAAAATAAGAAGTTTAGCCAGTGGAAGCCTCTTGGCTTAAAAGAAAAGAAAAGCTCTGTAAATTCCCACATTTCTCCTGAGGAGTCAGACATTTTAGAATCAGGCCCGACCTTACAAATTTCTCATCTAAACTTCTGTACAAGTTTCCATTTTGATTGTTGGAATCTTGAGTGGTAGCTTCTGACTGTGCGATCCAGACCTCATCCTGCTGCCCTCTTCTTAACTGAAGTGGACGCAAGGAGGCATCAGGAAAAGAAGAGAGTCACTGTCTGATGGTGCATTCAGATTTGGGGACTAAAGTATAGAGAGAAAGGGAGGGAGGGGTGAGCTGGTTCACCAGTGGAGTTCCTAGGGGCTGAGCACACTCGGCAGCTCCAAGACACTGGGAATCTCAAGGGCATGACTGGGCTTGGAGCAGGTGTGCACACTCATATGGGAATTGGATATGGATTGCAGACCTAATAGAGAAAGGGATGTAAAATGCTATGAGGTCTCAACGAGTAAGGTGCTGAGAATATCTTCCTTGAAAAATCATGAATAGAAATGACTAAAACCAACACGAATTCATATCAAGAATATGTAGAAAGAAAGAAAAGGGTATGATGAAGGGAAAATCCAAATGGCTAACAAGTATATGAACAATTGTATAAACACTAATAATCATAGAACTGCAAGTCAAAATGGGGCACTTCACTGTGTATAACAAACTGAAGGTTCATCCACATCACTATAAATGACCCAGTTTCACTTCTTTTTATGGCTGAGTTATATTCCATTGAATATATGTATCATATCCGGTCATACAGAGCGAAGTAAGTCAGAAAGAGGAAAGCAAATAAAGTATATTAAGGCATATGTATGGAATCTAGGAAATGGTAATGATGAACCTATTTGCAGGGCAGGAATAGAGACATAGATGTAGAGAAGGCACATGTGGACATGATGGGGAAGGAGAGGGTGGGAAGAATTGAGAGAGCAGCCCTGACACATATACACTGTCATGTGTAAAATAGATAGCCAGAGGGAAGCTGCTGCGTAGCACAGGGAGTTCAGCTCAGTGCCCTGTGATGACTTTGAGGGGCAGCATGGGAGGGGGGGAGGAGGGAGGCTCAGGAGGGACGGGACATGCGTATACTTATAGCTGATTCATGTTGTGGTGCAGCAGAAACTAACACAATGTTGTAAATCAATTATATTCCGATTTCCAAAAACGGGGCACTTGAGATTGGAAAAAAAATGGAAACTTGAATAATGAAGTATTGGTAAAGTTGTAGAGAAATAGGAGTCCTCAAGCATTGTTGATGGAGATGCAGACTGTTAGAGCCATTCTGGAAAGTGATTTGGCAGCACTGAATGGAATTAAACATGAGAATACTCTGTGACCAGCCATCTTTCTTGTCTACTTATACCCAACAGAAATTCTTTCAAAGGTTCCTAAGGAACGCCACAGGGCTATCATGGTGGTTTTGTGGGGGTGAGAAGTTGGAAGTAATCTTTACCACTAGGGGAGTACACAGGAGAAGTACAGGAGAGGGACACCGTGGTCCTCTCTGCAGCACCTAGAAGCAAGAACTAGATGTACTGTCTGTCCATGGAATTCTCCAGGCAAGAATACTGGAGTGGGTAGCCGTTCCCTTCTCCAGGTAGCAAGGATAGATTTTTTAAAATAGTGCCAAGTGAAAAACCTAAGAAGCAGAATAATACCATTTAAAATGGGAACCACATGCAGACATATTAAATGCCCTACACACTTTGCAAAGATGCAGTATTTTTTCAGGAAATTGGATAAATGGCTGTAACAGAAGCCCTCAAAATAATAATGGATTAAGTCCAATAGATTTTTTTTCTCCTGTTAAAATTCAGGTAGGCAATCCGGAGGGGGTTTGACATCATCAGGGACCTGTTTCTGTCATTTTATTTTGACACCTTCAGTTCATGACTCTTATCTCAGAGTCCTGTGTGGCTACTTGATCTCCTAGCACACAGTCAGACTCTGCCCAGTGTGAAGAGGGAGAGGAAAAGGGAAAGAAAAGATACATTTCTGCTTACAGGGCAACCCAGAAGTTCACACATCACTTTTGCTCTTATCCCATTGGCTAACATTAAATGGTGTAGTCATGCCTAGCAACCAGCTATGACTTCGTTAGGATGTTAGGAGGATGAGGAGCAATGCACATGTGCAAATGACACAAATTAACACATTAGGATGGGAGCCTGAGGAGGAAGGAATGGGGATCAGAATGAAAAGGGAAAAATGACATTTATACAAAATAAGAAAGAGTCCTTGTGTGGATTCATGATAAGAGTGTATCATAACCTGAGACCTGTGATCATGGCACTCTTCTGTACCTGAGGTTCATGAAAGGAAGGAAAGAAGGAAGGAAGGAAATGAACAGAACAGTAATTACCTAGCAGAGTCACTCAGGATGCTATAGGAAACATAAAGTGTCTGCAGTGCCTGTTACAGAGGTGTCCAGCAAATGTCAGCCAGATTCACTAAATATCAGAATAGATCTTTTCCCCATATTATTTTTAGTTGGTTCTTTGGCTAATGCAGAAGTTCACAATATTTCTAGCTCGTAAGTGCATGTGAAGAGAAAGTGAGAGCATTAACACTGCCTAACATATTTCATTTACATGTAAAATTCTCATCTTTTGATTTGGGCTTCCCCGTGGCTCAGTGATAAAGAATCTGCCTTCGATGCAAGAGCTGCAGGAAATTTGGGTTCAATCCCTGGGTTGGGAAGATCCCCTGGAGAAGGGCATGGCAACCCACTCTAATATTCTTGCCTGGAGAATTCCATGGACAGAGGAGCCTGGCGGGCTCCAGTCCATGGGGTAGTAAAGAGTCGGACATGACTGAAGCGACTTAGCGCACGGTTGATTTACAGTGTGCTAATTTCTACTGTACAGCAAAGTGGCTCAGTTATACATAGATGTACATTCCTTTTCATATTCTTTTCTATTATGGTTTATCACAAGACGTTGAATATAGTTCCCTTTGCTATACAGAGGAGGGCTTCCCTGGTGGCTCAGCAGTAAAAAATCTGCCTACAATGCAGTAGACTGCCTGCAGTGCAGGAGATGCGGGTTCGATCCTTGAGTTGGGAAGATCCCCTGGAGAAGGAAGCTGCAACCCACTCCAGTGTTCTTGCCTGGGAAATCCCGTGGATGGAGAAGTCTGGCCGGCCACAGTCCAGGGGTCTCAAGAGTTGGACACGACGTAGTGATAAACCAGCACCACTATACAGAGGAGTTGTTGTCTGTCTATTCTGCATATAATAGCTTGCATCTCCTAACCTCAAGCTCCCAGTCCTTCCCGACCCCGCCCCACCCCCCCCCCCCCGCCCCCACTCCCTTGGCAACCAAAAGTCTCTTCTCTCTGTGAGTCTGTCTGTGTTTTGTAGATAAGTTCTGTGCTCTGCTATGCTTAGTTGCTCAGTTGTGTCTGACTCTTTGTGACCCCATGGACTGCAGCCCACCAGGTTCCTCTCTCCATGGGATTCTCAAGGCAAGAATACTGGAGTGGGTTGCCATGCCCTCCTCCAGGGGATCTTCCCAACCCAGGGATCAAACCCAGGTTTCCCGCATTGCCAGCAGATTCTTTATCATCTGGGCCACCATGGTTTGTGTCATAGTTTAGATAACACATGTAAGTGATATCATGTGCTATTTGTCTTTCTCCTTCCGACTTATCTCTTGGTATAATAATCTCGGGGTTCATCCATTTGCTGCAAATAGCAGCAAATTACTTCATTCTTTTCTTTATAACTGAGCAGTATTCCATTGTATAAATGTACCACGTCTTTATCTAATCGTTTCTCGATGGACGTTTAGGTTGTCTCCATGTCTTGGGTATTGTAAATAGTGCTGCTATAAAATAGGGGTGCATATATTTTAAAAATTATAGTTTAGTCTAGATACACACCCAGAAGTGGGATTGCTGGATCATATGGCAACTCTCTTTTTAGTGTTTTGATGAACTTGCACACTGTTCTCCATAGTGGCTGTACCAACTTAAATTGCTACCAACAGTATAGGAAGTTTCCCTTTGCTCCACACCTTCTCCAGCATTTGTTACTTGTAGACTTTTTAATGATGGCCATTCTGACCCGTGTGAGGTGTTACCTCTTTGTAGTTTTGATTTGCATAAAATTATCATCTTTAATGTTGTTAATCCTTTTGGATCTACAGATCAGAGATTTTCCCTCCTGAAACACTTGATTCTGAGACAGATATTCCACAGAAACCATGGTGGGGACACATGAGACCGAGTGACATGATAAGAGGGCTTTCTTTTGACCAGAAATGGGGCAATATTCACATCTTTGGTTATGACATTAAAAAAAGAAATGCCACGAAGAACTTTTGAAACTGCTGAAGGAAAAACAGTCAGTGGAACAAAGTCTTGAACTTAGAGAAACCTCAGCTGTCCAAGAGAACAGTCCTGCTGTTTTCTGGGAAAACACACAAAAGTAGAATCAAGGGCCGCATGCCAATTCCTTCAGCATCCAGCTTTGCACTAAGGGAGAGCCAGAATTGAGCCTCACCTGCTTAAGGACCAAATTAATCACCACAGAGCTTGGCTTTCAAACACACTGATGGAGAAATGAGTAATTTTCAGTGAATGCCTTTCAGCATATACTTATATCCTAAACTAAAGAAATCTAATAATAGCAAGGAGACTCCTCCACAAACTGGGGTTTTCATGAGATAATTACACCCCTGGAGGACTAAAGTTATCATCTTTGTTTCTTGCTGTATAAAGACAATGGATATGATTGTCTTTTAGTTACCACCCACTGCTGTGTCTCTTGCTCCAAGACTTGACAGTAGGTAAGGGAGAATATATCTGTGTGTAAAATCATGGCTTGCCATCACATACATTGTATTTCTTAAGGGTAGCCTGATAATTGTAGAAATCAGAAAATCCATTTGCAGACTTTAAACTGAACCTCATTTGAGCCCAATAAGTTGGAAGAAATTATACATGGCCCCCACCACACATGTACACTTATACATACACACACACATGCAGTCACACACTTGCACCCCTAAAGGAGGATGTATATAGTCATCATATATGTCCATCATATTTCTCAAGAAGAATCTTTGTAGATTAATGGGATTAAAAACTTCTTTCTAGCTCACTTCCAGAAAATAGTATATCTTTGGACTAGTTTGTATGTGTATGCAATGAAATTATACTAGATTATTTCTCTTTTCACCTTAGCTTTTTTTTTTCCCCCTGGGATGCAGACAATATCTCTGGCTGCATGTGTGGCCCAGTTCTTCGTGTACCTTGCTCTGGGGACCACAGAGTTTGCACTGTTGGGAGTGATGGCTGTGGACCGGTACATGGCTGTCTCTAACCCTTTGAGGTGCAATACCATTATGAAAAGCCACACCTGTATCTCACTGTTCACCTTAGCTTTTAATTGCAGCAGTTCCTTTTTGCAGGTGCCTTGGAGCATCTAGTCCTTTATCTCTTTTCTAGAATCTCTGTTTGGTTCTTAATCCTTAATTGTCCTATTTTACGTAATGTTTAATTTTATGAGATGCCTGGAATATGAGATTTTTTTAATGAGATTTCTGGAAACCTAGATGTTTTTAAAATCAGTTGCATAAACCCTCCTTTCCCTGAATGGAAGGAGGTAAATTCCCTTAAATATTCCTTTGCCAGATTCAGAATTCTGCCACAGTCTTCAGAAGTGCTCTTGTTCTCCTTGTGTTCAAGTTTCTTCTTTCTCTGTAAACTATTCTGTCACCTTCACCATCCTGTCCTGGCTTAAAAGCAGGTTTATCATGCCTAGATTACACAGTCTCCACCCTGCCACCTTCTCCAGCCAGTTTTCCCCTCCGTTTAATCCCCAAAGTGATGCCAAGTCAGCCTGGTTTATAGACAGCTCAGGGTCTCCTAGGCCACTCACTGCTGTGGCTAAAAGCTAAGGTTATGTTCATCCAGCCCCAAACCTTGTCAGTGAGCGTCTAAGGCCCAAGGAGAGTGTGATCAGCTTCCTAGACCCTTATGTTTGACCAGGCAACTAGATTGTTTTCTTCTGGAATGATTAGGATTTCTCCTCTTGAGATCAAATAGAGATAATGGATTTTTTACTCCTAAGGATTATTTTCTTGTCCCACAAGTCTGAATCCCAGGGCAAAGGCTCGAGGAGTTAGCATGTTTATTATTGGACAGGGTGCCAACTTTGGATGCTTCTGGTCTGTTTGGCATGAAACGAGGATCACAGACTCCCCCAAGGACCAATGAAGGAGAAGCGTCTTCAGCTAGAAAACAACAGAAGCATTTCTCTGTAGTACAGGCTCTTCACCTGGTGCTCCTGGTGGGAGGTTCCCCGGGGTCTGTACTGGCTCACCTCTTCTCACTGGCATGATCATCATGCCTGTTCTGTTTGGTGTGCTCATTTTACAGGGCTGCTGTAACTAAGTACCCAAAACTAGGCGGCTTCAAAGGACACACATGTATTCTCACAGAGTTCTAGAGTCTAGAAATCTGAAATTAAAGTATTGGCAGGGCTCTCTGGGGCTTCAGAGAGTTCTTCCTAGCCTCTTTCTAGCTTCTGGTGATTCTCAGCCATCTGTGGCATTCCTTGGTTTCCAGACGCATCCCTCCAGTCTCTGCCGTTGTCCATCGCACAGCCATCTTCTCCCTGTGTGCCTCTGTCTTCACATTGTAGTCTTCTAAGGACACCAGTCAGACTAGATTAAGGGTCCACTCTACTCTAATACAACTTTATCTTAACCGCAGTAATTCCCTACTGTAAAACAACTGTATCTTAACTACAATAATTTCACCTGCAACGACATATTTCTGAATAAAAGGTCACATTCTGTAGAACTTTGGTTAGAACTTTGGTTAGGACTTTGGTATATCTTTTGAGGAGACATGATTTAACCTGTAACATTTGGGATCAGTTTGACTTAATGCAGAAAATCACTTATCCTTCAGATGGAGGCTGCACAGTTAGGGTGAGTGTCGGAGAAAGCACATATCCTCACCCCTCCAGTGCTCAGAAAGAAGGAACCACCCTTTGCCCTTCTTCTGAGTCCCTCCGTGTCTGTCTGCCAGTTGGCACACACTGTCACCAGTGACAAAGGTTCCGTCTGCCTTTGTAGAGTGAGCAGTCAGAGCTACATCTGTGCTATGAGAATGCTCACAGATCTGCCAGGAACATGAATAACAGGCATTTTCCACAACAGCTCCTCGTCCTCAGTAAAGCCAGAAACTCTTTTCTGATAGCACTGCAGAGGCAGTGAGTGTCCTAGTTGTATATATCATTGTAGGGAGCTGGATCAAGTGCCAACTTCCCCTGTCCAAGTTTCCTCTGTCCTAGCCTGTTGTGGGCCTTAAGGGAGAAGCTGGGAATGTGCCTCTGCCTGGGGACCACAGGCAAGGTCATCCTTGGGACACTGACGGGGGATGGGGAGGAAGTGAAGGACACCATGGAGGCCTCAGGCTTCCTAATGAGCAGCTAGTGGGCTGAGAGGGTGGGCGGGCAAGAACGTTGGCAGCCGCTGGAGCAGTTGGACTCCCGCCCAGACCCCCAGCTGCCGCAGCTCCTCTCCCTGGTGGCAGCTGCCTGGGTACTCCTTTGACGCAGCAAGGGCACATGGAAGGCCAGAAACATGGGACTCCGTGGAGCTAGCCTAGGGCAGAGCTGTGAGAGGCAAAGCCTATCAGGGGTGTCTTGCCACTTGCACTCCTTCCAGCACCTCAGCCCATTCCATGCCTCTGCCCATCTCAGCAAAGCTCGGGCCTCACTTGACTGGCCCAAGCCCTTAATGCTAAGATGCAGACAGACCCAAAATCAATCTAGACCTTTTTGCTCCATCTTTAACGTCTATCTCAAAAGAAATAAATGTCTAGCAAGAAAGCCTTGAAAAACACTGTCTCTTCAACACTGAAATCATGAGTAAGGTAGCAAAACGGGTAGCAGGAAATATTTTGGCATAAAACAACAAAATACTGAAAATCTGATCGTAAAGATTCTCCTCCCACATGATTGCCCCATGCTCTTTCTTCTCCTCTCTCTCCGCCTCCAGCTTTCTAGTCCAGTGTTTCCTCACATGTAAAATAATCTTTTTAGCTCTGCCTTTTATAATTCTGCTTCTGCACCTTTTGCCTTTTTTTTTTTTTAAATCATCTAAGCAAAGACAACAAAGCATCGTGATCAAAAGATCTTCCCTTAGGAGGTCAGTGGGAGAAATACTGAACCAGTAAGGATTTCGATCCATATTACACTCTCCCCAAAACTTGAAAATCTTTTATTCCTTAATACACTGAAAAGTGAATCTTTAATTGGCATTCTAGGTACTAAGTAGGGTGGAGGGAGGTGGTGGGAGGAGGAGGGGGGCAAGTGGAGGGATTGGTGGAGAAAAGTGTACCCGTCTCCTCCTAGGATAGCTGTGGTACCTCATGATGGCTCCACTCTCTGAAAGTTTCTGGTCAAAGCCCTAACTCCCTACTTCTCTACATATTGGGCACAGGGCTGATTCAAAGCAGCCAGTTTCAGGCTGGCTTATATACCTCAAAAGATCCAAATTGGTGTTGCCTGTAGCTGCAGGCATGGTGCTACCTGACTGGGCTGTAACCGTGGATCATCATCTCCCCCAAAATAGCCCATTTTAATTGTATTTAGTTTTGTCTTCAGGCAATGCAAATGAATCATTGAAAAGTTATGCTTCTCGCTCTTTCTTACAGTCCCAAAGAGGTAAATCCCCTAAAGTGAATTTTTTTTCTTCCATACTTAAGCCAAATTTACCTCAGAGTTCAAGACCGTCTCACTCCTACACATCCTGCCACGAGTTTGTAAAATCCTCAAATTATTTAAAAGATAATGGAATGGTCCGGGGGAGTGGTGAGGGGGAAGTGGGAGAGATGGGGCAGGGCTTGAGTGGGTGGAGATGATGGGAGAAGATTGTAGTCATGAGCACACCCTGTCACCAGCCCTCAAACTCACCTCAACACTGTGAAGTCTCAACACAAAACTGAAAGTGCTCACACCTACAATACTGAGACTTTTCTCTGAGACAGTCTTATGAGTTCATACTTGACTAGCAAGTTTGAGAAGGGAAGTTAGGCCTTCCAGTGAGAGTGTGGGGTAGGGGGAAGGGGTTGTAAATTGGGGCAAAGCATGCAGTTTGCTGGTGTTTTTTCCTATTTGCTGCAGTTATTTCTATTTGGGGCCATTTTCCTTTTATCATAACTCTGTAGATCTTGTTGTTCCTGTCTCAGTCATGAGACACCTCAGGAGGATCTTATCCTAAGTTATTGATAATTGATATATATTAGCACCCATAATCTATAGCCTCCTTCATTTATCTAAGAAAGACTTAATTGAAAGAAGATGTTGATATTGAGGTGAGCTAGCTAGTAGTTTGTTAAAAGACTTTTTATACCCACAAGGGCTGGTAAGCAAGGGAAGAACTGGACAAGCAGTTCCTGGAGTTCAGAAGCAGCTGTAGGTACAGATCTCTCCAGGTTGCTGGAACCGCAGATGACGTCTCCTGGGCAGTCCTCCAGACACACAGCAAAGCTACCCTGGCTATACTGCCTGGCTTCCCGGAGACTCATGCCATGTGTCCACCCACATCATGGCTTTATAAGAGCGCTGTGGTGGGTCTACTATTCTTAAGACCAGTCAGTGCAGATCTAACCCTCATTGGATATACTCGTGACCCACACTTGGAATACCAGTAACTTTGAAGACAGAGAACGGAGTATGATTGAAAACAAAAACCTTCTGCTCCAAATGTACCTTTCTTAAATTGTGTTTTTTTGTTTTTTTTGTAACTGGTAAGACTGCCCATATGGTTCCTTTTGCAGCATATCTAAAATATTCTTTTTCTAAAAAGATTGAAGGGAATGCAGACAACACAATCCCATAAAATTGCGCTACCTTGGTTCAAAATAATCTAGCTGGTCAATTTCATATCAAATAAGAGAAACTGAAGCATGGCGTTTGCAAGGTCAGCTCTAAAAGTAAGGACAAGATGGCCAAATAGGAGAAAATCTCTGCATCAGTTAGATCACTGTCTAATTATTCCAGGCTTGCAAACAAAATCTCCTCTAGACTTCCCAGCTTCACTCTATTCTGTAGCTAGATTGTACCCCAGTATAAGCAAGTTATCCCACTAACTGCTGGTCAGAAAGGGAGCAAACAACAAAATGTGGGAAGTTCAGCCAGCACATCCTCATGACTGTTTAGACAGGATCAACTGAGGAAGGACTAGGGGAGTCATCTCTGAATGGCAGTGGCATGTCTGGAACAGTGCACTTGTGCATATAAAATATGTGTCTATGTTTCACATACATAGTTAGGTCAGTTTCCGCTTTAACTAGTACATTATGAGCCCGTGATGGAGCCATCACCCAACTTTCTCTCATGGGCATGGCACTTCACATACTATTCATTTAATATAAGACACTTAAAGAAAAAAAAAAAAAACTTTGCTGATATCTGACTCAGAGAAAAAGAATGAAAAGTTAAAAACAAGACATGATTCCAACTGAAATAAATTTGAATACTCACCATGTTCTTCATTCTCAATCCTCATGTCTTAAAACAGGCTGAAAACTCTCAATTGTTCAGTGAACCGAGTAATACCAATGACTGCAATTGCTGTCCAGATGACATGAGTTCACAGGATAAAGATAAAAACATTTAATTTAATGTTCCAGGAAAATAAAAGTGCTCATTTGGTTGAGAGGGGAGGACACAATTACATCCTAGAAAATTCTATGGCTGTTAACATCTGTCTGTGATTTTTTTAAAAAACTTGTTTAATTTGGTGAAGGATTTTTTAAAATTTTGTAGTGTTCTACAGTTTTCAAAGGTTTCATGCAGATGATTTCATATAATACCATAATAACCCTCCTTTTCCCCAGTACTCTTATATTGTCCCTCCCTCCTTCCCTCTCCCTACTGATAACTGCTAATTTGTTTCCTATATCTATGAGTTTGTTCTATGTTTTACTTACTAGTTTGTTGTATTTTTTCGATTTCACATATATGTAATACCATACAGTATTTGTCTTTCTCTGTTCAATTTATTTCACTTAGCATAATGCCCCCAAGTTCGTCTGTATACATTTGGGTGTGTGTGTATGTGTGTGTGCATGTATGACATCTTTTTAATCCATTCACCTGTTGATGTACATTTGGATTGCTTCCATACATTGATAATTATAAATAAAGTAATTCTGAACATTGGGGAGCATGTATCTTTGGGTTTTTTGGATACATACCCAGGAGTGGAATTGCTGGGTTATATGATAATCCTATTTTTAGTTTTTTGAGAAACCTCCATATTGCTCCTCTGGTGGCCCAGATGGTAAAGAATCCGCCTGCAATGTGGGAGACCTGGATTCGATCCCTGGGTTGGGAAGATCCCCTGGAGGAGAGTAGGCAACCCACTCCAGTATTCTTGCCTGGAGAATCCCCGTGGATGGAGGAGCCTGGTGAGCTGCAGTCCATGTGGTCGCAAAGAATCAAACATGACTGAGTGACTAAGACCAGCACAGCACATACTGTTTTCCATAGTGGCTGCACAAATTTACATTTCCACCAACAGTACAGGTGGATTCCCTTTACTCCACATCCTTGCCTACTGTTATTTGTGTTCTTTTTGATGATAGCCATTCTGACTAGTGTGAGGTGATACCTGGAGATGAGAAAGAAGCTACAAAGAAAAAAAAGAAGCTACAACTGACACCACAGAAATACAAAGGATTATAAGGGACTACTATGAACAACTATACACCAATAAATAACAACCTAGAAGAAATGGACAAATTCTTCAGAAGATACAATCTACCTAGACTGAACCAGGAAGAAATAGAAAATATGAACAGACTAATTACTAACAATGAAATTTAGTCAGTAATTTAAGAAATCCCAATGAACAAAAGCTGAGGACAAGATGGCTTCCCAGGTGAATTCTTCCAAACATTTAGAGAAGAGTCAGTAACTCTTCCAACAACACAAGAGAAGTCTCTACACATGGACATCACCAGATGGTCAATACTGAAATCAGATTGATTATATTCTTTGCAGCCAAAGATGGAGAAGCTCTATACAGTCAGCAAAAAGAAGACCAAGAGTCCTGGCTCATGATCTGAGCCAGGAGTCTGACTGTGGCTCAGATCATGAACTCCTTATTGCCAAATTCAGACTTCAGTTGAAGAAAGTAGGGAAAACCACTAGACAATTCAGGTATGACCTAAGTCAAATCCCTTACAATTATACAGTGGAAGTGACAAATAGATTCAAGGGTTTAAGTCTGATAGACTGCCTAAAGAACTATGGATGGAGGTTCATGACATTGTGCAGGAGACAGGGATCAAGACCATGCCCAAGAAAAAGAAATGCGAAAAACAAAATGGCTGGCTGAGGAGGCCTTACAAATAGCTGAGAAAAGAAGAGAAGTGAAAAGCAAAGGAGAAAAGGAAAGATAAACCATTTGAATGAAGAGTTCCAAAGAAGAGCTAGGAGAAATAAGAAAGCCTTTCTCTGTGATCAGTGCAAAGAAATAGAAGAGAACAACAGAATGGGAAAGACTAGACATCTCTTCAAGAAAATTAGAGATACCAAGGGAATATTTCAGGAAAAGATGGACATTAAAGGACAGAAATGGTATGGATCTAACAGAAGCAGAAGATATTAAGAAGAGGTGGCAAGAATACACAGAAGAACTATACAAAAGAGATCTTTATGACCCAGATAATCACAATGGTATGATCACTCACCTAGAGCCAGACATCCTGGAATGCGAAGTCAAGTGGGCCTTACGAAGCATCACTACGAACAAAGCTAGTGGAGGTGATGGAATTCCTAAATTTGAAATTTTAGGATTTCAAATCCTAAAAGATGTTGCTGGGAAAGTGCTGCACTCAATATGCCAGCAAATTCGGAAAACTCAGCAGTGGCCACAGGAATGGAAAAGGTCAGTTTTCACTCCCAAAGAAGGGTAATGCCAAAGATTGTTCAAACTACCACACAACTGCACTTATCTCACACACTAGCCAGGCTTCAACAATATGTTAACCTTGAACTTCCAGATGTTCAAGCTGAATTTAGAAAAGGCAGAGGAACCAGAGATCAAATTGCCAACATCTGGAGGGTCATCGAAAAAGTGAGAAAGTTCCAGAAAAATATCTACTTCTGCTTTATGACTATGTCAAAGCCTTTGACTGTGTAGATCACAACCAACTGTGAAAATTCTTCAAGAGATGGGAATACCAGATCACCTTACCTGCCTCTTAAAAAATCTGTATGCAAGTCAGGAAGCAACAGTTAGAACTGGACATGGAAAAACAGACTGGTTCCAAATTGGGAAAGGAGTACATCAAGGCTGTATATTGTCACCCTGCTTATTTAACTTATATGGAGAGTACGTCATGAGATGAAGCACAAGCTGGAATCAAGATTGCTGGGAGAAATATCAATAACCTCAGATATACAGATGACACCACCCTTGTGGCAGAAAGTGAAGAACTAAAGAGCCTCTTGATGAAAGTGAAAGAGAAGAGTGAAAAAGTTGACTTAAAACTCAACATTCAAAAAACTAAGATCATGGCATCTGGTCTCATCACTTCATGGCAAACAGATAGGAAACAATGGAAACAGTGACAGACTTTGTTTTTTGGGGCTCCAAAATCAGATGGTGACTGCAGCCATGAAATTCAAAGACTCTTACTCTTTGGAAGAAAAGTTATGACCAACCTAGGCAGCTTCTTAAAAAGCAGAGATGTTATTTTGCAAACAAAGGTCCGTCTAGTCAAAGCTGTGGTGTTTCCAGTGGTCATGTATGGATGTGAGAGTTGGACTATAAAGAAAACTGAGCGCTGGAGATTTGATGCTTTTGAACTGTGGTGTTGGAGAAGACTCTTGACAGTCCCTTGGACTGCAAGGAGATCCAACCAGTCCATCCTAAATGAAATCAGTCCTGAATATTCATTGGAAGGACTGATGTTGAAGTTGAAACTCCAGTACTTTGCCACCTGATGTGAAGAACTAACTCATTTGAAAAGACTCTGATGGTGGGAAAGATTGAAGGTGGGAGGAGAAGAGGACAACAGAGGATGAGACGGTTGGATGGGATCACCGACTCAATGGACATGAGTTTGAGTAGACTCTTGGAGTTGGTGATGGACAGGGAGGCCTGGCATGCTGCAGTCCATGGGGTTGTAAAGAGTCATACACAACTGAGTGATTGAACTGAACTAGCTTCTTTTAGCATCTAGCCTTCTAAAACTACTCAAAAAAATTGAGGAAGAAGAAACACTCCCAAACTCATTCAGTGAGATCAGGATCACCCTGTTACTGAAACCAAACAGGCATATCACACAAAAAAAGAAAATGACAGGCTGTTACCACTGATAAACATAGATGAAAAATCAACAAAATATTAGCAATCTAAATTTAAAAATACATTAAAAGGATCATAAACTATGATCAAGTGAAATTTATTCCAGGGATACAAGGATTTTTCAATATCTTCAATCAGTATAATATTCCACATTAACAAGTTGAAGAATAAAACTGTATGGTCATCTCAGTAGATGCAAAAAAGAAGCTTTTGATGAAGTTGAACATTTATTTATGATCAAAACTATCCAGAAAGTGGGCATAGAGGAACTTGCCTCAACATAATAAGGACCATATATAACAAACCCACAGCTAACAACATACTCAAAGGTGAAAAGCTGAAAGCATTTCCTCTAAGACCAGAAACAAGACAATGATGTCCATTCTCACCACTTTTTATTCAACATAGTTTGGAACCCCCAGCTATAACAATCAGAGAAGAAAAAGAAATTAAAAGAATCTAAGTTGAAAAGGAAGAAGTAAAGCTGTCATTATTTGTAGATGACATGGTACTGTAAATAAAAAATCCTAAGATGCCACCAGAAAACTACTATAGCTCATCAGTTAATTTGGTAAAGTTGCTGGATACAAAATTAACATACAGAAACCAGTTGCATTTCTGTATATTAACAAGGAACTGTCAGTAAGAGAAACCCAGGAAACAATCTCACTTACCATCACATCAAAAAGAATAAAATACTTAGGAATAAACCTACCTGAGTAGGAACAACCTGTACTTGGAAAACTATAAGATGCTGATGAAAAACTTGAAAATGACACAAACACATGGAAAAGATAAACCATGTTCTTGGATTACAGAATCAATGCTGTTAAAATGACCATGCTGCCCAAGGCAACCTACAGGCTACAGAAAAATGCTAATGGCGTTTTTCACAGCAGTAGAACAAATAAGTTTAAAATTTGTATGTAGAACACAAGACTCAGAATAGCCAAAGCTATTTTGAGAAAGAACAGGAGGAATCACGCTCTCTGACCTCACGCTATACTACAAAGCTACAGTAATCAGAAGAGTATGTATTGGCACAAAAACAGATACAAAGATCAGTGGAACAGAATAGAGACCCCAGAAACAAATTCATACTTTTGGTCGATTAATCTATGACAGAGGAGGCAAGAATGTACAGTAGAGAAAAGAGAGTTCTGTCAGTAAGTTGTGCTGGGAAAAACTGGACAGCTCCATGTACAAGAATGAAATTGGAACATTTTCTAATATCGTTACAAAAATAAGCTCAAAATGGATTAAAGACTTAAACATAAGACCAGATATTGTAACACTCCAAAGGAAAACATAGGCAGAACACTCTTTGACATAAATTCCAGGAATATTTTATGGGATCCATCTCTTAAAGCAAAGGGAAAAAGACAAAAATAAATAAATGGGACCTAATTAAACTTATAATTTTTTGCATAGCAAAGGAAACCATCAACAGAATGAAAAGACAACCTACTGAATGGGAGAAGGTATTTGCAAATAAAATGACTGATAAGGCATTAATATTCACCATATATAAACAACTCACACAACTCAGCATCAAGCTACCATGTGATCCTGCAATCCCACTCCTGGGCGTATACCTGGAAAGAAACATCGCCTGAAAGGTTACATGCACCCCAGTGTTCACAGAAGCACTGTGTGCAATAGACAAGACATGGAAACAGCATAAATGTCCATCGACAGAAGAATGGGTAAAGAAGATACGGTACATGTACAATGGAATATTACTCAGCTGTTAAAAGGAACAAAGTAACGCCATGGGTGAAACTAGAGATTGTCATATTGAGTGAAGTATAACAGAGAACGAGAAATATCATGTGATCTCCCTTATTTGTGGAATCTAAAAAAAATGATACTAATGAACTTATTTACAAAACAGAAACTCACAGACTTAGAGAACAAACTTATGGTTACCAGACAGGAAAGACTGTGGCGTTGGGGAGGGATAGTTAGGGAGTTTGGGATGACATGTACACACTGCTACATTTATCTCTGTATTTATTTATAATATTTATTTGTCTCCACCGGGTCTTAATTGCAACAAATGGATAACTGACAAGGACCTACTGTATAACACAGGAAACTCTACTCAGTATTCTGGAACAATCTAACTGGGAAAAGAATTTGAAAAAGAATAGGTACATGTATATGTATAACTGAATCACTTTGCTGTACCCTTGAAAGTAATACAGCATTGTTAATCAGCTGTACTTCACTATCAAATAAAAAGTTTAAAAAAATGGGCAGAAGGACTGAGGAGACATTTTTTTTTTCCCAAAGAAGACATACAGATGGCCAGTAGTCATATGAAAAGATGGTCAACATTGCAAATCTTCAGGAAAATGTCCATGATTCGTCACTGAACTCTGCCTAAGAAAATGTGCCAGGGAGTTGCCATCCATCTTCATCAGGCCTGGCCCAGGGCCTCTGCCTGAACCCACAGCCAGCCTGCATCTGGATCGTGGGCCAGTTGTTCACTGGCAGAGTTGCCTGCATGGAAGGTGTCAACCCGAGCCCAGTAGGCAAAAACATGGTTTCCAGCATTTACTCTCGGTCCTTCCTGGATCAGAACTTCAGACTCTCTTTCAGCCTTATTAATAAAGAAGAGGAAAAGAGGCTCTTCTGTCATGAAGGCGGTTGATGCTGATGAGTTTTATTTTTACACTTCAGGATTTCTCTTTCCTTCGTCATTCAGGAAATCTGTTAGATAACTAAATGATGTCAGTGCAGACCTCCTCCCTATCTCCTGACACTAGATATGGGCAGTTTGAAGTAGGCTTCAGGGGATCAGCTCAGAGCAGGGAGCCAAGTTTCCATCCATAACCGTGTGGTGACCGGGTGACGCACAGAGGGGAGGAAGGGGGCTGTGTCCCCGCTGCAGGGGAGCGGGCGTTGGGAGCTGCAGCTCCAACCCCCACTGGGGCTGTGGCTGAGGAGCTCCTCGGCTCACAGGTCTGTGACACAAAACACCAAAAAAAAAAAAAAAAGAAACCCATCTCTCCCTAAAGCAGACCCTTTACCACATCAGTTCAACTAGTCTAGATTCTGGGGTTCAAAACCTTGTGATTTGTAGAGCAAATGTCGCTTAAAGTCAGTGTAGGAAACTGCAGATTGGGAAGTCGGTGAAAACCAGAGGGTAAAAGCCTCTGGCATTTAAAAATTCTTTGATAAGATTGGCTGAAATATCCCAGTGACCAAAACAGGCTATTTTTAACACCCGGCACCTTGTCAGCATACACAGGACACTCACCTTAATCGGAGATGGGGGGATTTTAACATTTTCTTTCTGAAGAAGGTCAGAGTGTCCAGAGGGTGTGTGGGTGATGTCTGTATCAGGACTGTTATATGAGGTTTTGTTACTGGCCCATGTTTAGCATAGCCAGAACCACAACTGTTTCTTAATGACATTTAGCTGCTGTATAAAGACATATAACAAGGAAACTCTCTTATACTATAGTTTTTATTTTCCTATCCAGGACCACTGAAGGTACCCTCTCTTAGGTCACACCCTGGTGATGGGATCTGAACTCCAGAGCACTGGGCTTCACCTCAAATCAGTGACCTATGTAGTGCGCCCTCAGGGGTCCAGGTTCCTATAGGTGGCAGGTCCTGTTTCAGCATCTCTCAGTGGGACCACTGTTGGCGTTGTGGGGGAGCAGGAGCGCTGGGGTTGGGCGTGGGCACTTTATAGTATAGGGCTGCCTCTTGCAATGAGGAATGAGTAGCATGTCTGCTCCCCTCCCCTACAATCAGTGCCAGAAAATCTGTTTCCTAATGCACATTTTCAAGTGTCCCCATGAGAAAGAGAAACATGGTTAAGAAACTCCGTAGGCAGAAGTGAATAATAAAACTTCAAGCCTCTTGCCTAGCTGAGTATGAAGAGTTTGGACATCATGTGGCCAGTCTGAATGGAGGCATCTTCTAAGGAAGCGTTATTCTGAGCCTAAGAGACTTGTACTGCATAGTTTCCCATGGGTGATCTTATCTGTAGCCTCAGAGAAAGAAGAAACTCAAGTAGATGAGCAGAGAGAGGTGGAGATGAGAAAACGTTTGGACCAGAGACTGATGCGTGTCCTTGTTTCTGAACTCTGTGCCAGTCCCTGGCTCCCCAAGCGTCTCATAAGACCTGCTGGACTTTCCACTCTTAGATTCCATGGGATCATCCACAGCCTTAAAATCAATCTCCTCCCTGCTTTAAAATAAATCTCCCTCTCCCTTTGTTTTTGGCTTAAGCTAGTTTAAGGTGTTTCAGTTAGTTTTAACCAGAAAAATGTGACTCAGAACTTATACTTGAAAGGATAATTTTTTAATGCCTGATACTCATAAAACAAGCCATAAACATAGCAAGATCATGGAGTAAGTGTAGTACATGTGCTGACTAGGTTTTCCTGGAATTTATGGTTTACACAATTGCCCACTTTCAGTCCAGTGTCCGAGTTTCACAGTAAATTACATGGTCACCCGTTCCAGAGGATCCAAAGTAGACAACCTAGTCTTTATGAAGAAAGTTTATCTGAACAAAGGAAGGACTTCAGATAAAAGGAAGAGGAAATTTTTTGCCTCAGAGTCTCTTAGCTGTAGATGTACCTGGGCATGGTTTCAGGTGAAATACAGGTGGCTCCCAAGCAGTCAGGCTATGTTGTTGTTACTGTTCAGTCGAGAAGTTGTGTCCAGCTCTCTGCAACCCCATGGACTGCATGCAGCACACCAGGCTTCCCTGTCCTTCACTACCTCCCAGAGTTTGCTCTCAAATTCACGTCCATTGAGTAAGTGATGCCATCCAACCGTCTTATCCTCTGTTGCCCCCTTCTCCTGCCCTCAATCCTTCCCAGCATCAGGGTGTTTTCCAGTGAGTCGGCTCTTCGAATCAGGTGGCCAAAGAATTGGGAGTTTCAACTTCAGCATCAATCCTTCCAATGACTATTCAGGGTTGATTTCTTTTAGGATTGACTCGTTTGATCTCCTTGCAGTCCAAGCAATCAGGCTATGTTGTGGTGGTTCATTCGGTAAGTTGTGTCTGACTCTTTGTGACCCCATGGACTGTAGTCCACTAGGCTCTTCTGTCCATGGGATTCTCCAGGCAAGAATACTGGAGTAGGTTGTCATGCCCTCCTCCAGGGCATCTTCCTGACTCAGGGGTTGAACCCTCGTCTTTAACGTCCTGCTTTGGCAGGCAGGTTATTTACCACTTGCACCACCTGGGATCAGGCTATGAATAAATAAGAGGAGAGAGTAAGATTACCCTATTCTGTTTATTTTCACTGACAAACTCCTATTTTAAAATCTGTTACTGTGACCCATGGAAGTAACTAATTCTGGTTGGGTAGACAGAAGTGTTTCAGGTTTATAATCTATTAAGAGGAATATTGTCTAATCAAAGTTCTTAGATGACCCTGCCTAATTGGAGTCCTTTCTTACAGGAAGAGGAGCAAAGCAGCAAAGGGATTCTCTCCTTTATGAGAGCAATGGGGATTTCCAAGGTTAAGGGACACATGAAGAGCAGATCTCGGTGAAATTCTAGAGGTCACACTGAAGCAGCACTTGGCAAAAGCCACTGAACCTCTGGCCCCAGTCCATGGGTTGTTTCACATTTGGGGTTCCTATGCTGGGTTAATGGCACTCTGATATAGAGTCCAAAGTCAGAAACTGTTTTTCTTTTCTTTATTTGCTTTTGCTTTTTGATCTTATTTCATTAATTTTGAATATGTGGATAGTATTTGGCACACAGTGTCTGATCCTTTTTCTTATAGCAATTCATTTATCGGACTTTTATCTAGTTAGTCATGTGGGTGTACTCATCACTGGGGCCAAGTTGCTCTGATCATAGAGGTTCAATCCTATAAGCCCCAGAGAGCTGACATTAGTAACAGGCAAGCATAGTTGTTCCATAAGGACTACTTAATTTAAATCTTCAACCATCACATTATGTGTCACAGGATAACAATTTTCACTCCCACAAAGAGATACATTATTTTGAATTTTCAGACTACAGGGTTTTGTTTTGTTGCTTTATTTAGCACCTTCTCTGTTGTCTTTATCCATTTTATTCCCTTTCTCCCATCCAATCCCATTTACCCTTTAGGCTCTGCTATATTCACAGATCCAATGTATTGTAATGTATTTTATAGAAGGCTCTGAAGTAGATCAGTACATTCATTAAATCCAAGGTCACTCTCCACCCAGGCTGGAATTCACATGCTCTCCTATCTCCCACTCTGTTGAATCTGTCTTTTTTCTCCATCACGGCCTCAAATGACCCGCTAAGAGAGTAAATGGAAACATTGATATCAAAAGCATAAAACAAGTCTGACACTAAGGCCCTGACAATGTGGACATAGCCCAAATTTGAATCCACATTTCCTTTTAATGAGTTGAAAATTTAAAGTCCAAAATTTTTAAGTCAATGTCCAGAAACCAACTTCAAAGTTTCTTATCCTTTTCAATATTGTCAGAACTCCAGTGATTTCCAAGTGATGGAGAAAAAACAGAGGAAGATATTTTGATTTGTCTCATTAGGCTGTTGGTCAGTCAACGCTAGTCATCCAGAACTCATGACCTCTAAATTTAAATGCACACAGGAGATATATGTTTAGCATTAGACATTGCTCTGTGTTAGAAAATTTGTCTGTGTATACACTCCACTCTCTGAAAGTGGCTTTTGAGATGTTGCTGTCTTCTTTCAGAGTTTAGAAATATGCAGTGGCAGCAGCTGTAGTCACCACTTCTCATTTGACTTGCCCTTCTTCCCTATCCTGCAGAATCTCTTCACTTTCATTTCTTCTTTGAGCTCCATGTTCTGTCTCCACTCTGATCCTCCAACTCCCATGCTGTGGTGAATGAAGGTGGGGCTTCTTCTAGTTTTCTGACCTTTACTATCTCTTCTAGAAAAGGCATTTTCTATTCTTTGCTCAAGGCAGTTGGTGTTTCCTATCCATGGGTTCTGCATCTGCAGATTCAACCATCCACAGGCCAGATTTGCAGTTGGCTGAATCTGCAGGGTTTGAACTCACAGATACAGGATCCACTAAATGACTTGAACATGCACGAATTTTGGTATCCATATAAGTTTCTGAAACCAATCTCCTGTAGATATCAAGGGAAGACTCTATCTTGAGTCCATGCCTTCTTGCTGGGAAATCACTTAGGTCTAAAAACCTATCTTCTGGCAGAGGTACTCCCTTCTCCTCATATTTTTGTCTTTGGAGAATCATGTCAAACAGATTCCTGAACAAAGCTGCTGTTGATGCTTCTGAAGCGTGTGTCCCTGGGGCTTAGAGACTGGCAGTGCCTCTGCTGAGGGCACCTTCAGATGAAGTCCTTCTCTGCTTTTAGATATTCAAACCTTAAGCAGCATTTTCTCTTGTGAGTTCTTTTGCTGCAGCTCTGGCTTTGCCTCTAGTGTATTAGCTTCCCCTTCCCTGACTCCTCTTTTTGGGGGAAGGTTCCACTGACTTCTAACAGATATTATGTTTCTCAAGCTGGTCTCCTGCTTTCCCAAGTTGTTTGCTGGAATTAAAAGCCTGTCTTCCTTTCACATTTTCTTTGACTTCTGGTGCAGACATTTGCTCTCAATTGCCCTCCTCTGGTGTTGTGGGATATCCTGTAATGAAAAATATCAAATGAACAGATGAATGGATAAACATTCATTTAATTGCTCGGCAAAAACAAGTAAGGAACTGTTCAGTTCAGTCGCTCACTTGTGTATCACTCTTTGCAACCCCATGGACTGCACCACTCCAGGCCTCCCTGTCCATCACCAACTCCAGGAGGTTACTCAAACTCATGTCCATTGAGTCAGTGATGCCATGCAACCATCTCATTCTGTTGTCCCCTGCTCCTCCCACCTTCAATCTTTCCCAGAATCAGAGTTTTTTCAAAGGAGTCAGTTCTTTGCATCAGGTGGCAAAGTATTGGAGTTTCAGCTTCAGCATCAGTCCTTCTAATGAATATTCAGGACTGATTTCCTTTAGGATGGACTGGTTGGATCTCCTTGCAGTCCAAGGGACTGTCAAGAGTCTTCTCCAACACCACAGTTCAAAAGCATCAATTCTTCAGTGCTCAGCTTTCTTCACAGTCCAACTCTCACATCCATACATGACTACTGGAAAAACCACAGCTTTGACTAGATGGAACTTTGATGGCAAAGTAATGTCTCTGATTTTTAATATGTTGTCTAGGTTGGTCTTAACTTTCCTCCAAGGAGCAAGCTTAATTTCATGGCTGCAGTCACCATCTGTAGTGATCTTGGAGCCCCCCAAATTAAGTCTGTCACTGTTTCCATTGTTTCCCTATCTGTTTGCCATGAAGTGATGAGACCAGATGCCATGATCTTAGTTTTTTGAATGTTGAGTTTTAAGTCAACTTTTTCACTCTTCTCTTTCACTTTCATCAAGAGGCTCTTTAGTTCTTCACTTTCTGCCATAAGGGTGGTGTTGTCTGCATATCTGAGGTTATTGCTATTTCTCCCGGCAATCTTGATTCCAGCTTGTGCTTCATCTCATGATGTACTCTCCATATAAGTTAAATAAGCAGGGTGACAATATACAGCCTTGATGTACTCCTTTCCCAATTTGGAACCAGTCTGTTTTTCCATGTCCAGTTCTAACTATTGCTTCCTGACTTGCATACCGATTTCTCAGGAGGCAGGTAAGGTGGTCTGCTATTCCCATTTCTTGAATAATTTTCCGCAGTTGGTTGTGATCCACACAGTCAAAGGCTTTGGCATAGTCAGTAAAGCAGAAGTAGATGTTTTTCTGGAACTCTCACTTTTTTGATGATCCAATGGATGTTGGCGATTTGATCTCTGGTTCCTCTGCCGTTTCTAAATCCAGCTTGAACATCTGGAAGTTCAAAGTTAACATACTGTTGAGGCCTGGCTTGGAAAATTTTGAACATTATTTTGCTAGTGTGCAAGATGAGTGCAATTGTATAGTAGTTTGAACATTCTTTGGCATTGCCTTTCTTTGGGATTGGAATGAAAACCGATCTTTTCCATTCCTGTGGCCACTGCTAAGTTTTCCAAATTTGCTGGCATATTAAGTGTAGCACTTTCCCAGCATCATCTTTTAGGATTTGAAATCCTAAAATTTCAAATTTAGGAATTCCATCACCTCCACTAGCTTTGTTTATAGTGATACTTCCTAAGGCCCACTTGACTTCGCATTCCAGGATGTCTGGCTCTAGGTGAGGGATCACAACATCATGATTATCTGGGTCATGAAGATCTTTTTTGTATAGTTCTTTGTATTCTTGCCACTTCTTCTTAATATCTTCTGCTTCTCTTAGGCCCATGCCATTTCTATCCTTTATTGTGGGCATCTTTTCCTGAAATATTCCCTTGATATATCTAATTTTCTTGAAGAGATCTCTAGTCTTTTCCATTCTGTTGTTTTCCTCTTTTTCTTTACATTGCTCACTGAGGAAGGCTTTCTTATCTCTCCTAGCTCTTCTTTTGAACTCTGAATTCATATGGGTATATTTTTCCTTTTCTCCTTTGCATTTTGCTTCTCTTCTTTTCACAGCTATTTGTAGCTCCTCAGACAACCATTTTCCCTTTTTTGCATTTCTTTTTCTTGGGCATGGTCTTGATCACTGCTTCCTGTACAATGTCATGAACCTCTGTCCATGGTTCTTCAGACATTTTGTCTATCACATCTAATCCCTTGAATCTTTTTGTCACTTCTACTGTATAATCATAAGGGATTTGATTTAGGTCATATCTGAATGGTCTAGTGGTTTTCCCTACTTTCTTCAATTTAAGTCTGAGTTTGGCAATAAGGAGTTCATGATCTGAGCCACATCAGCTTCCCATCAGCTTCCCATCTTGTTTTTGCTGTCTGTATAGAGCTTCTCCATCTTTGGCTGCAAAGAATATAAATCAATTTGATTTCGGTATTGACCATCTTGTAGTGTCCATGGGTAGAGTCTTCTCTTATGTTTTTGGAAGAGGGTGTTTGCTATGACCAGTGTGTTCTCTTGGCAAAACTTTATTAGCCTTGCCCCACTTAATTCTGTACTCCAAGGTCAAATTTACCTGTTACTCCAGGTATTTCTTGACTTCCTACTTTTGCATTCCAGTCCCCTATAATGAAAAGGACATCTTTTTTGGGTGTTAGTTCTAAAAGGTCTTGTAGGTCTTTATAGAATCGTTCAACTTCAGCTTCCTCAGCATTACTCGTCAGGTCAGGACATTGAGTTGGATTACTGTGATAGTGAATAGTTTGCCTTGGAAACAAAGATCATTCTGTCGTTTTTGAGGCTGCATCCAAGTACTGTATTTCAGACTCTTTTGTTGACTATGATGGCTACTCCATTTCTTCCAAGGGATCCTTGCCCACAGTAGTAGATATAATGGTCATCTGAGTTAAATTCACCCATTCCAGTCCATTTTAGTTCGCTGATTCCTAAAATGTCGATGTTCACTCTTGTCATCTGCTGTTTGACCACTTCTAATTTGCCTTGATTCGTGGACCTAACATTCCAGGTTCCTATGCAATATTACTCTTTATAGCATCAGACTTTACTTCCATCATCGTCACATCCACAGTTGGGTATTGTTTTTGCTTTGGCTTCATCTTGTCATTCTTTCTGGAGTTATTTCTCCACTGATCTCCAATAGCATATTGGGCCCTACCAACCTGGGGAGTTCATCTTTCAGTGTCCTATCCTTTTGCCTTTCATACTGCTAATGGGGTTCTCAAATACTGAAGTGGTTTGCTATTCCCTTCTCCAGTGGAACCACGTTTTGTCAGAACTCTCCACCTTGACCTGCCCATCTTGGGTGGCCCTACACGGCATGGCTTATAGTTTCATTGAATTAGGCACTGGAGCAGCGGCTGTGTGGTGCTGGGGAGACTGTGAGGAGATACCCCATGTCCAATGGCAGAGAAGCCCCAGCAAGACAGTAGAAGGGGTGAAGTTGCATTTAGAATCAAACCCCATGCCCACCAGAGATGCTCAGAGGGCTCAAACAAACCTTGTGTGCCCAAGGAACTGTTGACTCATCCTAACCAGACTCAGAAGGCCATTCTCGGTGCTAAACCAGACTCTAAAGGTGACGTACTGTGTGATTCCATTTGTATGGAAACCTAGAGAATCACTGTATGGGCATTCTGAAACTGTCAGAAACATCCCTTATTTTTGAAAAAATCTTGTCCAGTTTCTCCTGCTGGAGAGAGGTAATCCCTCCTGGGAGATAGTCTCCCATCAGAACAGAATGTAGCTCAGTCCTGGTCTCAGTGTGTACTTACCCTTCCTGGTTCTCCCTTCATCTTTGAAATGCTTTCTTTTAGAATTTTAATTCTACAGATTTCTTGATCATGCTCTCTTGACCTGTAGGCGGTGCTCCAAGGACTGTAACCTTTTAATCAGTTAAGTTATGCTTTGAGTATTTTATGTGACTTTTTTCAGCTTTCCCTCTAAAATCTGTCCAGAAACTATTGAATAGAGTTTTCAAATCTTTAAGGAGCTGTCTTACCATGAATTTTCATCTTAAAGCAGCCTCATAGGAACACTCTGAACAATATTTGAATCTTTGAGTATCCATGGACCAGTCAAGTTGGCACATAAAATTAGTCATCATCATTATCTGATACTGTGGAATCAGACAATGGTGATGGTTGCATACAATTTGAATATACTAAAAACCACTGAATTGTACACATTAAAATTTGGTTAAAATTGTGAATTTTTATTATGTAATTTTAATCTCAATTTTAAAAAGTTAAAACCACAGGAAATACCACTACATATACACACACACACACCTTAAGACTCAGGTATTCCACTCCTAGGTAATTACCCAGGAGAAATGCAGACATTCACATTAAAACTGTATGTGAATGTTGACATCTGCCTTATTTTACTCTCTCTGCTTCCTAAATGGAAACAGTGCACCGTACTTAGTGGGTGAATGGATAAACAGTCTGGGTCGTGCTGGGCAGTAGCAAGGCAGGAACTATTTTTTTTTTTTACTGTTCTTTTTATTTTTATTATTTTTTTATTTTATTTTTTTTCCATTTATTTTTATTAGTTGGAGGCTAATTACTTTACAATATTGCAGTGGTTTTTGTCATACATTGACATGAATCAGCCATGGATTTACATGTATTCCCCATCCCGATCCCACTATTGACACACCCCAAACAGAAGGATGTCAGATGCACAAACAGAAGGATGACAAATGCAAGAAGCCAGGTTCAAAAGGCAACATACTGTATGGTTCCACTTACACGGAAATCTAGAGGATTATCATGTGGACATTCTAGAAAAGGTGGAACTGTAAAGACAGAAAATAGATCAGTGGTTTCCCGCTTCTGAGGGTAAGGATAGGGGATGCCTAAACAAGAGATGACAGGGGATTTGAGGGCTGATGAAACTGTTCTGTATCTTCACTGGGGTAATAGTTACACAACATACATATTTGTCAAAACTCCTAGAACTACATGGTTAAAAAGTCTAAATTTTATTATACAAAATTATCTTAATTTAGAAAAATGGGGGAAATACATGTACGTGTCCGTGGCCTGTGCATGCATGCTCAATCACTTAGTCGTGTCTGACCCTTTGCAACCCCAGGGGCTGCAGCCCACCAGGCTCCTCTGTCAATGGGATTCTCCAGGCAAAAATACTGGAGTGGGTTGCCATTTCCTTCTCCAGGGGATCTTCCCGACCCAGGGATCGAACCGTATCTCTTGTGGCTCCTTTGGCAGGCAAATTCTTTACCACTGAGTCACACACCATCTGACATAATCAGGTAGTCAGTAAATGTTGAACATAACCTTTTTTAAAAAAAGGTTAAATGATACAGATACCTAAACTTTATTTTGTTGTAAGTTATTGAAACTTTTTCTGTCAGCCCTATCAAGATAATAAGAAATCCCTGAGGGTATTAGAAAAATTAAGTTGTGAATAGTTGAATTAAAGTTTCCATGACCTTTGTGGAGAAGGCAATGGCACCCCACTCTACTCTTGCCTGGAAAATCCCATGAACGGAGGAGCCTGGTGGGCTGCAGTCCATGGGGTCGCACAGAGTCAGACACAACTGAAGCGACTTAGCAGCAGCAGCATGACCTTTGTACGTTGTTAATTTGGGGCAGCTATTTCATTTGCCCTAGATTTATGAAGTGCCAGAGAGAGCCCAGCTCTCTTCAATTTGAATGGAAAGGAGGATGCTTAAAGGGGCTCGAGTCTCAAATTGTGGTTGACAGAACACTTAAGAGTCCCGATGTGAGGTAAAATGAAAAAGGTGAGCAGAAAGTAACGCGTGGTCCTTAAAACTAAGTCTATTCAACTTATAAGACTGCCCTTTATTCTGACATCATGTACTTTCTTCTTTTTGGGGGGACTCAGATGGCTCTATTTTATTCTATTTATAAAATGGCTTTTATTTATGAAGAATCTGTCTGGTAATACCAGTTAACATCCAAGCTGAGGGTGTTGTGTGCAGGGTCATGAACCTGGCTATGCCAGCTAGCCCACCCGTGGTTGTAGTTTCCACTCTTCATCATTTCATCTCTGTCCAGGATTTTGCACTCAGCTGACCTCAGCAAAGGCAGCAGCCTAATGCATCTCAGAAATGTTTTGAAAATTCAGGAGGCATTTTCTAAGTTCCAAGGACTTACTCAGAAGTTTTGGATTGAAATGATCAAAATCTAGGCTTTGAAGGTCACATGTTCCCCCCACCCACCCACCCACCCCAAAGGGTGGAATTCATACCTCTTCAGATGCTTTGCTGTTTCACCCTGTGTGCCTGGGGAACAAACAGAATAGCCCTGGTTCCATCTTGGCTCTGTTTGGATCATGCCTTTCACCCTGGACTCAAACAGGATGCCACCATTGCCACAAAGTCACACAGGTACTGCATCTGTAGCCTCACCTGGCAGGGAGAGGTCCTTCTATAGGCCTGTAAGCACATGCCTTCTAAAGACATTCTCTGAGCTAAGTATGAAGTCACTACTACTCTGCTGACAGCCAGGTTTATTTTTGCAGCCACACAAAAACTAGGCTGCTATGATGTGCAACAGGCTCTGGGAGCTCAGAGCCCAAACTGCCTGCTGTTGGCCAGCACTTTAGGATCAATCTGAATTTGTCTTGACAAATTATCAGTTTCATTCAGTCGCTCAGTCATGTCTGACTGTTTGTGACCCCATGGACTATAGCACTCCAGGCTTCCCTGTCCTTCACTATCTCCCAGAGTTTGTTCAGACTCATCTTCATTGAAGCAGTGATGTCATCCAACCATCTCATCCTCTGTCGCTCCCTTCTCCTCTTGCCATCAATCTTTCCCAGCATCAGGGTCTTTTTTAATGAGCCGGCTCTTCACATCAGGTGGCCAAAGTATTGGAGCTTCAACTTCAGCAGCAGTCCTTCCAGTGAATATTCAGGGTTGATTTCCTTCAGGATTGACTGGTTTGATCTCCTTGCAGTCCAAGGGACTCTCAAGAGTCTTCTCTAGCACCACAATTCAAAAGCATCAAGCGATCAGCCTTCTGTATAGTCCAACTCACATCCATACCTGACTACTGAAAAAAACATAGCTTTGACAGTATAGGCTTTTGTCTGCAAAGTGATATTTCTGTTTTGTAATATGCTCTCTAGATTTGCCATAACTTTTATTCCAAGAAGCAAGCATCTTTTAATTTCATGGCTGCAGTCACCATCTGCAGTGATTTTGGAGCCCCCCAAAATAGTCTGTCACTGTTTCCATTGTTTCCCTTTCTGTTTGCTATGAAGTGATGGTACCGGATGCCATGATCTTCATTTTTTGAATGTTGAGTTTTAACCAACTGTTTCATTCTCCTCTTTCAGAAACGTTCATCAAGCAGCTCTTTAGTTACTCTTTGCTTTCTGCCATTAGGGTGGTATCATCTGCCTATCTGAGGTTGTTGATATTTCTACTGGCAATCTTGAATCCAGCTTGAGATTCATCCAGCCCCACCTTTTGCATGATGTACTCTATATACAAGTTAAATAAGCAGGGTGATAATTAATATACAGCCTGGTGTACTCCTTTCCCAATTTGGAACCAGTCCATTGTTCCAGGTAAGGTGGTCTGGTATTCCCATCTCTTTAAGAAGTTTCCAGTTTATTGTGATCCACACAGTCAAAGGCTTTAGCGTAGTCAGTGAATTAAAAGTATATGTTTTTTCTGAAATTCCCTTGCTTTTTCTATGACCCAATGACATGGTCAAGCAAGAGATGGCAAGAGTCAGCATCGACACCTTAGGAATCAGTGAACTAAAATGGATGGGAATGGGTGAATTTAATTCAGATGAATTTAATTCAGTAGTATCTACTACCGTGGGCAAGAATCCCTTAGAAGAAATGGGGTAGCCCTTATAGTTAACAAAAGAGTCTGAAATACAGTCCTTGGACGCAATCTCAAAAACAACAGAATGATCTTGGTTCATTTCCAAGGCAAATCATTCAATATCACAGTAATCCAAGTCTGTGTCCCATCCACTGATGCTAAAGAAGCGATTCTATGAAGACCTACAAGACCTTCTAGAACTAACACCAAAAAAGAGGTCTTTTACAACATAGGGGATTGGAATATAAAAGTAGGAAGTCACGAAATAGCTGAAATAAGATGCAAGTTTGGCCTTGGAGTACAAAATGAAGCAGGGCAAAGGCTAACAGAGTTTTGCCAAGAGAACATACTTGTCATAGCAAACACCCTCTTCCAACACAAGAGAAGACTACACGAGGGCATCACCATATGGTTAATACCACAATAAGAATGATTGTGTTCTTTGCTGCTAATAATGGAGAAGCTCTAAACAGTCAGCAAAAACAAGACCCAGAGCTGACTGTGGCTCAGATCATCAGCTCCTTTTTGCAAAATTAAGACTTAAAGAAAATAGGGAAAACTACTAGGCTATTCAGGTCTGACCTAAATCAAATCCCTTATAATTATACAGTGGAAGTGACAGATAGATTCAAAGGATTAGATCTGATAGACAAAGCCTAAAGAACTATGGATGGAGGTTTATAACACTGTACATGAGGCAGTAACCAAAACCATCTCAAAGAAAAAGAAAAGCAAGAAGGCAAAATTGTTGTCTCAGGAGGCCTTGCAAATAGCAGAGAAAAGAAGAGGAGTGAAAGGCAAAGGAGAAAGGGAAAGATACCTAACTGAATGCAGAGTTCCAGAGAATAGCAAGGAGAGACAAGAAAGCTTTCTTAAGTGAACAGTGCAAAAAAAAACAAAAAAAAAAAATTAGAGAAAAACAATAGAATGAAAAGACTAGAGATCTCTCTGAGAAAATTGGAGATACCCAGGGAACATTTCATGCAAAGGTGGGCACAATAAAGGACAGAAATGGCAAAGACCTAACAGAAGCAAAAAAGATTAAGAAGAGGTGACAAAAATACACAGAAGAACTGTACAAGAAAAGTCTTTATGACCCAGATAACCAGGATGGTGTGACATCCTGGAGTGTGAAGTCAAGTGGGCCTTTGGAAACATTACTATGAACAAAGCTAGTGGAGGTGATGGACTTCCAGCTGAGCTATTTTAAATCCTTAAAGATGATGCTATTAAAGTGCTGCACTCAATATGCTAGCAAATCTGGAAAACTCAGCAGTAGGCACAGGAATGGAAACGATCAGTTTCCATTCCAATCCCAATGAAGGGCACTGCAAAGAATGTTCAGACCTTCTATACAGTTGTGCTCATTTCACATGCTAGAAAGGTAAAGCTCAAAACCCTTCAAGCTCGGCTTCAGTAGTATGTAAGCTGAGAACTTCCAAATGTACAGGCTGGATTTAGAAAAGCAAAGGAACCAGAGATCAAATTGCCACATCAATTGGATCTTAGGAAAAGCAAGGGAATTCCAGAAAATACTGTATAATAGTTACACTCATTAACTGTTTATACGATTCTGTGTATATGCAGTTTTCCTTACAGATATTCTTGTCAATCATTCCTTTTAACAAGCCCAGAACCAAGCCTACAATATCAATTGTTCTTTGCCTTGCAGACTGTAATTTCTCTCCCTTCTCCCATCTTCTTGTCTCTCAATCTTGGAGTGATGGTGTAAGATAAAAGACTGACCCACTTGCCTTAAGGTGGGATTAACTTTATATTGCAAAGTCTGTATGGGGTCAGACTGAAGTCAGTCTCTGACTGAAACCATATTTGACTCTTATTTTTTTGCCCCTGACTACTCTGCCTTTTGGGCTTCTCAGGTGGCTTAGTGGGTTAAGAGCCCTCCTGCCAATGCATGAGATTCAGGAGACTTGGGTTTGATCTCTGGTTCAGGAAGATTCCCTGAAGGAGGATGTGGCAACTCACTCCAGTATTCTTGCCTGGAGAATCCCATGGACAGAGGAGCCTACGGTCAGTCCATAGGGTCGCAAAGAGTTGGACACGACTAAAGGAACTGAGCATTCACACGCGTTCTGTTTCTTTCTGTCACCTCCCCCTGTTATCCTCACAGCATCCCCCCAACAGTTATTTGAACAAGAATCTCTGTCTCAGGCTCTGCTTCTGGGGAACTCAGTCAAGACTGGCATGACCTCATAGTTGCCACAAATGGTACAAATATGGAACAGTCCAGCAGCCTTTGAGAAAATTTGTCAAGAGCACTTCCCACTAGGGATAGTCCGGAATATGTGGCAATAAACCAACCCAGCCTCATCTTTTCATGGGGGAGAAAGTGAGCTTCTGCATTTCAGGTTATTTTCCTGAAAAACAGGAGGAGCATTGTTAGCATTCAGTTAAGCACATGATACATCATAATGGTGGAGAGTCTGGGACACAAAGGTACAAAATGTACTGAGGGGTGTATAAATGTCTTGTGGCTGCTGGAACAAACTCCCACAAACTTAATAGCATAAAATAAATTTATTCGCTCATAGTTTTGAAGTCCAGGTGTCCAAAACCAGTATCAGTAGGTTGAAATCAAGCCTATCAGCAGTAGGGCCAAGCTCTGTCTGGAGACTCCGGGGAAAATTTGTTCCTTAGTTCTCCCAGCTTCTGGTTACAGCCAGCACGTCTTGGTCTCTGGCTGCATGACTCTTATCTCTGCCTCTGTGGGCACAGTGCCTACTCTTCCATCTGTCCTGTATCTCCTTCTGCCTCCTGTTTAGAAGAATACACCGCGTTTAGGGCCCACCCTGTAGACCAGAATTCTTTCCTCATTTCAGGACCCTAACCTTCATCTCATTTAGAATGATCTTATTTCCGTATGAAGTACCATTCACAGGTTCCAAGAATTAGAATATGGTAAATGTCCATTAACAGAGGAATGAATAAAGAAGATGTGGTCCACATATACAATGAAATATTACTCTGCTCTAAAAGAGAACAAAATAATGCGTGCAGCAACACGGATTGTCCTAGGGATTGTCATACTGAGTGAAGTAAGTCAGACCCACAGGAAGACAAATATCATATGGTGTCGCTTATACATGGAATCTTAAAAAGAAGGGTAAAGGGACTTCTGTGGTGACCCAGTGGTTAAGAATCCGCCTCGCAATGCAGGAAACTTGGGTTCAGTCCCTGATTGGGGAACTAAGATCCCACGTGCCGTGGAGCACCCAGAGCACGTACCACAGACTGCCGAGCCCACGCCAGAGCCACAGCTGGAGTCCGTGCACTGCGAGGAAAGATGCCACGTGATGCAGCAAAGACGCTGCCTGCTGCACCCGAGAGCCAGAGCAGCCGAAGAAATAATTTTTGCTAAAAGATTGGCAAAGAGAATTTTTTAAGAAAAGGGTACAAATGAACTTAATCACAAAACAGAAGTAGAATCACAAAAGTGGAAAACAGTCTTATAGCTAACAGGGGGTTGGGGGAGTGATAAATTTGGAGATCGGGACTGACACCTACACATGGCTGGATAAAATAGATGCCTGGTAAGAACCCACTGTAAAGCACAGGTTATGCTCAGTGCTCTGCAATGGCCTGTATATATGGGAATCGAATCCTAAAAAGAGTGGATATATGTGTGTGATTCACTTTGCTGTACCCCTGAGACTAACACAGCACTGTAAATTGACTGTACTCCAATAAATAAAAAAAATGTATCTGGTATCTTCTAGGAGTTAGAATATGGTATCTTTGCGGGGACCACGTTTCTGCCTGATGCACAGAGACAGTTGCAGGGCTGCTCTGCATTCCTGTGTTCCTTCATAATTAACTTCTATCAACAAAGGGGAACCAAAAGCGTTTGCTTTACTTGTTTTATGTGTTGTCCTTCAGTTGCTAAGTTGTGTCCAACTCTTTGTGACATCATGGATTGTAGCATGCTAGGCTCCTCTGTCCTCCGCTATCTCCCGAAGTTGGCTCATATTCACGTCCATTGAGTTGGTGATTCCGTCTAACCATCTCATCCTCTACTGCCTCCTTCTCCTTTTGCCTTCAATTTTTCCCAGCATCCGAGTCTTTTCCAGTGAGTTGACTCTTTGCTTCAGGAGGCCAGAGTAGTGGAGCTTCAGGAACAGACCTTCCAAGAATATTTAGGTTTGATTTACTTAAGGATTGATTGATGTCATCTCATTGCAGTCTCAAGAGTCTTCTCCAGCACCCCAATTCAAAAACATTAATTCTTTAGCACTCAGCCTTCTTTATGGTCCAAGTCTCACATCTGTACACGACTACTGGAAAAACCATAGCTTTGACTATACAGCCCTTTGTTGGCAAAATGATGTCTCTGCTTTTTAATATGCTGCATAAGTTTGTCATAGCTTTCCTTCCAAGGAGCAAACACCTTTTAATTTCATGGCTGTGGTCACCATATGCAGTGATTCTGGAGCCCAAGAAAATAAAGTCTGTTTGGATGGCATCACCAATTCAATGGACATGAATTTGAACAAGCTCTGGGAGTTGGTGATGGACAGGGAAGCCTAGTGTGCTACAGTCCATGGGGTAGCAAAGAGTGGGACACAACTTAGCAACTGAACTGATATATACTATGGAGGATACAGAGAAGTGAAGTCACAGCCTTGGTGTCAAATATCTTGCCATCTATTTCAGGAGAAGTACCCCATAATAAGGGGCTTCCCAGCTGGCTCAGTGGTAAAGAATCCACTTGCCAATGCAGGAGATGCAGGAGTTGTGGTTTTGATCCCTGAGTCGAAAAGATGCCCTGGTGGAGAGTATCACAACCCACTCTAGTATTCTTGCCTGGGAAATCCCATGGACAGAGGAGTCTGGTGGGCTACAGTCCATGAAGTTGCAAAAGAGTGGGACACGACTTAACCACTGGACACACACACACGCATCCCATGCTCAAAATAATGTAATTTACTACAACTAACACTGAATTTTATAGGCCTAACATACCAAGAAGAGAAAAAGCCAGTAAACTGGAGTGGTGAAGGGAAACTTTAGAGAGAGGTAAGACTTGAACCAGTCCTTGACATTTTGTCGAATTTGGCCAAGCAGAGAAGAGAGTTGTCTTCATTCTTTAGGGCTGTATGACGAAATACCACAGACTGGGTGGCTTATAAGCACAAAAATTTCCTTCTCACTGTTCTGGAGGCTTGGAAGTGCAGGCTCGTGGCACCAGCGTGGTTGGGTGGAGATTATCTTTCAGACTTCTCATTATATCTTCACATGATAGAGGGATGTGAAGGGCTCCCTTCACTAGGGAGCCCTGTGAAGTCTCTTTGTTAAAGCTGGGATCCCACTCATGAGGCCTCCACCCTCATGAACATCTCACCACTACATTAGGACTCTAACATGTGAATTTCGGGAAGACACAAACATTCAGACCATAACAAGAGTTCAGTTTATTTCCTCATTTGATTTTTACAATCACTCTTTAGGGTTATGTCTTTTAAACATTTTTGGCCCAACTCATATTAAGAAATATATTTGATATCATGACAGTTTATTTAATGAACTTATGAATAAAAGTTTTGTAGGACAATATTTATTTTTAACACACATCCAGTTTTGGTTTTTTTAAAAATTCTATTCTGTTCTATTTCATTCCATACTATTTCATTAAAAAAATGCTGGTTGAGGCTCTCTAGCTCACTAAATTAAATCATAACCACTAGCATGGATTAAGATACAGTTATTTGAAAAATACCACTTCAATACAAATACTCTCTATCACGATTTCTGACCATACTGGTCATTAGAATCTATTGCTGCACGTAACAAATTATTCCCAAACTTATTGGGTTAAAACAGTACCCATTTATATCTCTGAGTTTCTGAGGGTCGGGGATCTAGGCGTTGTTTAGCCCGGTGCTCTTGCCTCTAGGTTCTCTCACAAGGCTGCAATCAAAGTGTTGGTCAGAGCTGTAGTCTCGTCTGAAGACTTGACTGGAGAGCAAAAAGATTTACTTCCATGTTTGTTCATCTGCTTGTTAGGATGTCTTAATTTGGCATTTGATGAAAATGAGGTGTGAGGATTGACTGGCTCATGTGGACTTTCAGGGTCTCGATTATTTGTTAGCTGGAGGCTTCCCTCAGTTCAATTCCATGTGGACCTCTCCACAGAGTACATAGCAACATGATAGTTGGCTTTATCAGAATAACAGCGGGAACAAGAAGGAATGAGCAAGGCCTAGTAACAATCTTTTCATAATGCAGTCTCAGGAGTGATTAGTGAGTCAGGCACTCAGTCATGTCTGACCCTTTGTGACCCCATGGACTGTAGCCTGCCAGGCTCCTCTGTCCATGGAATTCCCCAGGCAAGAATACTGGAGTGGGTGGCCATCCCCTTCTCCAGGGGATCTTCCCAACCCAGGGATCGAACCCAGGTCTCCCACTCTGCAGACAGATTCTTTACTGTCTGGGCCACCAGGGACCACTTTTGCTTTATTCTCTTTGTCAGAAAAGAGTCACTGGGGCCCAACCCACACCTAAAGGGAGAGTTATGTAATGGATGGGAAATCACTGGGGATCATCTTATTGGCTGCCTGCCACACTGGAAAATCTGGTATCAGCAAGGGAAGGCGTTAGTGGCACCTGGGGGAGTTGGCAATAACATGATGTCTAACTTGCTTAATCTGTAGTGAGCCATCTTGATCCATGATACTATACCTAGGGTTTGACTGCTGTCTACAGGTAGGACATTGAGGAACAAAATTCAAGGAGCAGTTTAAAAGCAAATAAGGAAGCAAGAGTATCGTCTTAATTTGGCATTTGGTGAAAATGAAATGTGAGGATTGACTGGCTCATGCTCATATTGTGAATTATTGATAATTTTGTAATTACCAGCCAGTTCACCTGGCTAGAAAGATTAGTAACTTGACCAGGGTTGCCCAGTGCTTCTGACTTGGTAAGTTATTAACTTGTCCATGACTACACAGTTAGATGTTAACACAATACTATACTTTCTTATACCAGGCTAGCAGGTTGAATAAGAGGAACTGATGCTCTCTTTTGTGTTAAATTAGCCAGTTTAGGGGTGTTTTACTTTCTCTGTGGCAGAGAGTATAACTCTTATGGAGGAAGCAAACCCTTTTAATTTTTTCAGATTGTTATCTGAGGAAGTAGGCATTCTTTTCTTTCACCTAACCACAGTCTGTATGTTACTGAGAACCAGAAATTCTAGCAGTCTTAAGAAATTTGGTAATGATTAGAGAAAAATATTGAGGAGTCTTAAGATGTTTTATCATGCAAAATTAAGGACATGCTACTTAATTAAGGCATGAAAATTAAGGCATGAAACTAAATGAGCATTTCTTTCTTGTGTTTCTCAAAACCAGAGAGGATAAGAAAGGAAAGATGAAGGTAGTGTTGTTTATTTATCTGAGGAATTAAAATATTGACATTGGGAGATATATTTCAAGTTCTTAGAGTCTTCTTTCCCCTAGGGCTCCAATTTAGGCCTGTATAATGTTTTAGGAGTAGCCAATGAGTCACTAATAGTTGGTCCTCTGTATCCATGAATTCTGCATTCACAGATTCAACCAACCAGAGGCTGAACTCTTTACATATCATTTACATTGTATTTACAACTATTTACACAGCATTTGTATTGTATTAAGCCAGAGATGACTTAAACTATATAGGAGGACAAGCATAGGTCATATGCAAATACTATGCCATTTATATAAGTGATTGGAGCATCTGTGGATTTTGGTATCTACAGGGGTCCTGGTACCATTCCCCTACAGACTAAGGGATGACTGTATCTGTTTTATATGTAGAATTTTCTGGTTTGTTGAATGCAGTCTAAATGCTAGCAGGGAGGGGGTGATTTCCAATAGCAAGAGGGGGTGAGAGGTCCAGCAGGATGTAGAAGAGGATCAGTTTGAGAGCTCAAGGTCCTTTCTGTAGCATCATCCCAGGCGGGAACAATAACCCTGTTCTTCTTTACCTTGTTCTTGTTGCTATGGTGATCTGTCCACTCACAGCAGCCTGAGACAATTGTGTTGAGACTCATCTCCTCCAAGATCCTCTCCTTGTGATAAACCACTAGAGAGATTTCACTGACAATCGTCACTCATGATGTAGGCTGCATTCAGATGATGGCATTAAAGGCTTTGAATGACAGGAGGAGCTGTTATGGAGTGACCCCCACAAAAAAGGAATTTTATAAAGAACTTTTTTTTCTAAACTAGCAATAAGCCTGGGGCTTGAGAGAGCTTTCTATCCTTTCTTTCTGTCTTCACTGTAGTCATATCTCTGAGGTTCTGAAAAAAGTCTGCCTCTTTGGGGATGGTTTGAGTAGAGAAGAGGGTTGAGGCATGAAACTAAATGAGTATTTCTTTCTTTTTCTGTTTCTCAAAACCAGAGAGGATAAAAAAGGAAAGATGAAGGTGGTGTTTTTTATCTGAGAGATTCTTCCTTCTTTCTGAATATTAAAACATAGCAAAATGAGTAAAATTGATCTGTGAGTTTAAAGAAGGGAAACTGAGAAGGCTAAAGAATGATTTTGGATACCTTGAAACTAATGATGAAAATTATATAAAATATGATAAAAATATTTTGGAATGATTTAAAAAGCTAATAATATGCCCATATCTTTTTACTCTTGGTTTTCAATAGCTACTGTTCATTTTTAGTGAGAGGTCTCTGGAATGAAAGGGTCTTGCCTGACAGAGATGTTGGTAGGACTTCTACTTGTGAACAAATTACAGAAACTACTCAAATTTTCCTTTCAAGGCCTACATTCCTGTCTGTTTTCTATCTTCTCTCTCTCCAGTTTCCCTGTCTTTCTAAGTACTAATTGGTTAAGCATTTGGTCTCTTTGGTTACCATGGATTGGGGTGGTGACTCATGTGCTGCCAGTGGGAACCTCAGCTGATAGCTGGGTCTTACGGAAACTCAGTAAGAATCGACTCATCAGTGTCCACAGAGAGAGCAAGGGGCTGGAAAGCCTGGCCTCACAAAGCCCAGGAGAGGTCGGGATGGCTGTAACCCCCTCACACACACCTCCAAGCACCCCAGCGGTGGGACCCGAGGTCTCTTCTCCCAGCGCTCTGCCTTTCTGCGGCTCTGCTGGTCTTAGCTTCTGCTTGTCTTCGTGTCTTCTCAATATTTCCTCACTGCTGATTCACTCCACATTTTCCACTCCCAATTCCGAGGAAAGGTCTGGCTGGCCACCCAATTATCATCTCTCTATTCATAGAGCTCTTTGTGCAAAGTCACATCACAGGTCCCAGGCCCGCTTGCGAATTGGTAGCTTTCATGCTGTAACAGGTTATGTGACTTGGACATTGCTAACCCTACTGGAATTACTGCTTTGAGGGCCCCTTTTCCTCAGTGGGGCAGTTTTTCTCCCACACTGTGTGGGACTGGAAGGTCTCACACAATGACGGCTGTGAACACTCTTTTCCACTAAAACACCCTTGTCTTGTCCCACATGTTTTAATCTGACATAAGAATGATTGTTCATTTACTTCGTGATAGTCCTTTGAAGGGAGTATTCAGGTGGGCTAGGTAAGATCTTTTCTTTATTCACAAAGGAATGCCATTACAGGAGGAGAATGCCAATGGCATTTTAGAAAGTGTAGGTGAAACCTCGTCTACTCTTTCTTTTGATTTCTGGTTGCATTTTGCTCCTTGGTGTGTGAGTGGATATTGAACGGGAGACTGGCTGGAGCTTATGCCTGGGCACTGCCACCGTCTGTCCATTCCATCAGATCAGCCAAGCCATCCATCTAAAATGGATTAAAAGATAATGACCTCAAGCTGTGAATGAATTTGTTTCCTTACTGGTATTTCTCATCTCAGGTCAAGTGGACCCCACTTTCCTCACACCACAGTGTAACTCAGGAGAGACAGGCATGGGAGGCGGGGCAGTGCAGAGGCAAGGCGTGCGAGGCTGACTTGGCCTTTGTTTCTCTCTCTCTCCATACCTGTCTGCTTACATATCTTGTTTCGGTCTGGAAAGGATACCACTTGGGAATACATACTTTCCTTTTGAAAATGACTGATATGAGGAATTGTAACGTTTGAAAAGTCAGCCCTTTCAGGGGGTTTACCAGAGTTTCCTCCTTGACCTAGTTTCCGGGTTCTCTGCTCTGTTTCCTATTTCAGCCGTTGAGGTTTAGGTTGCTATGAAATGCCTTCAGTTTGCTCCAGAGGCCAGCGCCCCAGCATCTGGTCCACAGCAAGTGACCGAAACTGCTAAAGTTGCTTACTAAATTGCTCAAGTTACTCTCATTGTAACAGTAATCCAACTCCTACTAATGCGACCAGCTTGCAGCCCTTGTTCTAAATCTGAGCTCATCCTTACACAGTGAGAGAATGAATTTCTGTGAACTTGTGTTCTACACCTCTATTTATACATCCACATGTTTTCTGCTTCCCTTTAAGATAACAAAAATGCGCAGCTGAAACCACACATTGCGTAAATGACCTCGTTTAATCTGCTTTCTTCTTCCTCTTCTTCAAGGTTGTATTTAAAGAGTTAAAAAAAATGGGACAGGATGATATGCAGGTGGAAATTTCAGGTTTGCGGTTGAAAATGCAAAACAGTGAAAAAGTATCTGGGCAGAGAGTCGACTGGGAATAACAAATGATGGCAAAATGCCTGAGGATGTCTTATGAATCATTTTGTATCAACTCATGGTTTTGAGTTCTGGTTTAAAAGTCACTGTCATCGTCCTACGTGGGAGCTTCTTACAGTGCAGAATCTCAGGGGTTTCGGCCCAAATCTGCATTTTCACAAGTTCCCCAGGTGATTTTTAGGCACTTTAAAGTTGGAGAAGCACTGGCCTAAATACTTTGTTGGTTGTTGTCATGACAACCCGGTCACTTCCATTCCAATTGAATTGTTTTATTTTTAATCCAGTCCAGCTGCTCCTTGCTCAGTAGTCTGCAAGTCTTTCTGTCACCTGGCAAACTGAACCCAAATTTTGGAGGGGTGGGCCATAAAGGCTGGGCGCAGCACCTTCAACCTGTGTTTCCAGCCTCACTTCTACTTATCCCCGCCCCACCCCCTCATCAAACTAAGATGCCTCACTCATGTGAAGATGTGTGACTTGCCTGTTCTTCGGCTGTTCTTCCTTTCTGACGCGCCCTCTTTTCCTTTCCTCCCTGCATACTGACATCCTGTCAAATCTACAAGTACCGTACCAAATGGCCTATCCTTTGTGAAGCCTTTCCACAGATGGACAGGACTCCTCTGTCTTTGAATTCCTGTGGTTTTCTTCTGTGAACCATTTGCTTTACCCCAGAGTGCTCATCTGAGCTTTTCCTACCTCTCCAGACCCTGCACCATATTGTAAGCTCTTTGAAACAGTGGCCACATCTTAACTCATAATTGTCCTTCCTGACAATGGCCTCAGTACTTTCTACATAGTGTACAGTCAATAAATTAAATGGCCAGGTAATATAATTGGGTTAATATAAAATAATCATATGCTAGGATTCACATATAAGATAATACTCTGTATGTCATGAGCAGGATTTTTAGTGGATGAAGAACATACACTTGCTCAGTTCTCTTTTTGAGCACTCACAAAGGATAAGCATGAACTCTTTGGCTTAGAACATTGTGACGCTAAGTGGTCCCAAGATGCGTTGAATTTGTGATTTGCCAGCTTTGCTCTGGGGTGCCTACGAGGGCAGGCCCAATGTGGGAATCTTTGTCCTTTGACTTCCTAGATTTATCCCCTTGAGGAAGCAATTTAAGCTCTCTCAGCTTCAATTTTTCACATAATTAAATGGGACACACAATGTTTATCATGGTGTCTGGCACTCAGAAGGCACTTAATAAACAGAAACTGTTTTGATAGTTTCAAAGATAATGAGAATTGTGATTAAATTAATATGACCATTTATTTTATTATTCTAAGAAAAAATACAAGCCACTAGATCCTAAGATGATATCTAACCTAGAGAGTTCAATGTTGTCTTCTATGGCAAACAGCAGTGGACACATCAGAGTCTATAGGAGACACTTCTCATCTGTCATTGGGTAGTATTTTCCTTTCACACCATTTAAAAATTTCTCTGCATAGTTTATCATTTTAAATCAAATCCTACACAGAATAGCACCTGTTCAGTTCAGTTCAGTCTCTCAGTATTGTCCGACTCTTTGCGACCCCGTGAATTGCAGCACGCCAGGCCTCCCTTTCCATCTCGAACTCCCGGAGTCCACCCAAACCCAGGTCCATATTGAGTCGATGATGCCATCCAACCATCTCATCCTCTGTCATCCCCTTCTCTTCCTGCTCTCAAGTTTCTAGCTAAATTAAACTAAAAATAATCCATGTGGAATAAAGTAAATGAAGAAAATTTGTTATCATCCTGAACACTGACAAATAATGAAGGTAGAGAGGGAAAAACAGTTAGATTGCAACATCATCAACATCCCCATTTTCCACTTGTGATATTGTCACAGTGATGGAGGAACAAGTTAGCAGAGAAAAATCTTTTCCTTCCTTGTTTGGATTATTTTGTCGTCTGTCATGTTGGGGAAAGTAGCATATTGATAGTTCAGCAGTTTTAACATAGAAATCTTGATTAAGTTGATGGATTTCTGCTTTCCTGAAGCATCCATCATGGACTAGCTCTTCCTTCTCTGACATTGCAATTTTCACAATAATTTTCCTTTCCTTTCTATCCTCCGACCTTGCTTATTCTCTTTGGCCTAAGGTTTTTATTAAACAAAATCATCTTCTCATCTTCCATGCTTGTTACTTTCTTATTAAATTTCCAACTATTTCAGTGCATTATTTAATAGTTCCCATGACATCAGTGATTCCACTGCCCTTTGGACTTTTTTCAGTTTGTTTCTTATGTTAAAGTACGCGGCACTGAAAAGAGGATTTCAGACATTTTGCTGGCAGTTCTCATTAAGAAGGCTCTCAGATTATCACTGTCATTGGAGGGGCCTAGAAATTTGTAGGAAAAAATGAAACCAGTGTGATCTTAGTCAAATATAAAGGGTTAGAAAATTCTGTGGGCTCTAGAAACCTGTTTTTTCCCCTGCCATCCCATTCTTCCTTTTGTAGCAGCATCTTATTTTCCTTTAGTGGGTATTCCTTTCCGACTCTTAGACCATGTGATGAGGTGGGGCTGACCTCATCCCCTCTCTAGAGACTAGCCAATGAGGTCCCTGGCCAGAACGTTCTCTGGATCCAAGGTGAAGGGCATTTTTCCAGCTAAGGTGGTGAAGGAGGTAAGCTGTAAGCTGGAGGTGTTATTGTCTGTCCTTGTCACCACAGCAGAGCTTACCTTTGGGTGAAGCCATAGAGAGAGAAGCAAAGCTGAGATGGAGTGAGAGTAACTAAGGCCTTATGACCCACTAGTCTCAAAATAAGTGCTTTTTATTACGTGAGCTATTGAACTTCCTAGCCGGGTTGTGTTTCTATTGCTGTGAGCTGAATCAGTCTGATACAAGTAGCCTTGATTCATTCTTAGCTCTCCATGGCATGAAATGCTAAGGAGAAAATAGGGTCTTTCTGAATTTCCCATGTGGGTTTTATCATGTTAGAACCCAGGAGAGTCTGACTGTACCCTGCTTCTATAGACTTGGAGGCGGTTGCACACAGTGCTAAGAGCACAAGCTTTTGGAACAAAAAGTACCTGGTGTCAAATTCAACGTTTGCAGCTGTGTATCCTTGGGCACATTACTTAACATCTTTGACCCCCAGTAGGATAGCATGTGGACAAGCCTGGGTGCGCAGGTGACATTGGGAGACTGTGGGAGGAAACTCAGAGTTTCCTGGTGGGACGCATATGCAGTCTCCCAGGACAGGCGCAGCCGTGTGGTGACCTCACCACGGAGTCCTGTGTGCAACCCCAGGGCTCATCAGCAGAACGCTCCATAAAAACCCGTGACTTCCACAGCCAAACACCTGAATCCAGCCATGTCATTCCCCTTTAAAAAATTCCTCAGTAGCTACTCATTGTTCAGACTTCTAAACTTATAAATAAAGCTCTTCCCAGTCTGACCCACAAAGCCCACTGATGGCTGCTGAAAGCCACATGGTACTTGGTGCAAATTGCATGAAGGTCCTTGGGGGAGAGGTTGAGTTACAAAAAGGCCCTTTCCTGGGGGGATGCAGGAACTTTACGCAGTGTGCAAACACCACCACCTTCTACTGGAGGGACTACCTCACCTCCACCTGGCACTCCTGCCTCTTCTCTTAGGAAGAGTCCCACCATTCTCCCTTCTGGCCATAGTGGATTTCTCCCACGTCTTCAAAGGCCTAGCCACTTTCCTTCCTCTGACCCTGTGATGAAAATCTGTTTTCTCATACTGGAAGTTCTCTTGCTTCCTTGATAACCTGGAGAACATCTACCTGTGAGGCAGGTGTGAACAGTACTAGACCACATCTAGGCTAAGAGCATTCTTAGCATCCCATACTTAGCTCTTCCATGACACTTGTCAGACATTATTTTTATTATGATTGCTTATTGAATTGTCTGACTTCATCTCCAGGCCACTAGGTCTTAGTACTTGTAGGGATTACAGTCCCTTAGTGATCCCATTGAAGTGTAAAATATAGGGGATCCAGTCCCAGAGATTCTCCTCCAGTTACTCTTTTAAAGGTAGGTTTAGGGTGTGAGTTTACTGGAGAAGGGAATGGCAAACCACAGCAATATTCTTGTCTTGAGAACCCCATGAATAGTATGAAAAGGGAAAGAAATATAACACTGAAAGATGAACTCCCAGGTGAGTAGGTGCCCAATATGCTACTGGATAAAAGTGGAGAAATAACACCAGGAAGAATGAAGAGATGGAGCCAAAGTGAAAACAATGCCCAGTTGTGGATGTGACTGGTGACGGAAGTAAAATCCAATGCCGTAAAGAGCAATATTGCATAGGAACCTGGAATGTTAGGTCCATGAATCAAGGTAAATTAGAAGTGGTCAAAAAGGAGCTGGCAAGAGTAAACATCGACATTTTAGGAATCAGTGAACTAAAATGGACTGGAATGGGTGAATTTAACGCAGATGACCATTGTATCTACTACTGTGGGCAAAAATTCCTTAGAAGTAATGGAGTAGCCCTCATAATCAACAAAAGAATCCAAAATGCAGTACCTGGGTGCAGTATCAAAAATGACAATGATCTCTGTTTTCCAAGGCAAACCATTCAATGTCACAGTAATCCAAGTCTGTGCCCCAACCAGCAATGCTGAAGAAGCTGAAATTGAACAGTTCTGTGAAGACCTACAAGACCTTCTAGAACTAACACCCAAAAAAGTTGTCCTTTTCATCATAAGGGACTTGAATACAAAAGCAGGGATTCAAGAGATACCTGGAGTAACATGCAAATTTGGCCTTGGAGTGCAAAATGAAGCAGGGCAAAGGCTAACAGATTTGCCAAGAGAATGCACTGGCCATAGCAAACACCCTCTTCCAACAACACAAGAGAAGACTCTACACATGGACATCACCAGATGGTCAATACCAAAATCAGATTGATTATATTTTTTGCAGCCATGCTATACAGTCTATACAGCATGCTATACATAGAAATGCTATACAGTCACAAAAAACAAGACCAGGAGCTGACTGTGGCTCAGCTCATGAACTCCTTATTGCCAAACTCAGATTTAAATTGAAGAAAGTAGAGCAAACCACTAGACCATTCAAGTATGACCTAAATCAAATCCCTTATGATTATACAGTTGAAGTGACAAATAGATTCAAGGGATTAGATAGACAGAGTGCCTGAAAAACTATAGATGGGAGTTTTGAGACATTGCACAGGAGGCAGTGATCAAGACCATGCCCAAGAAAAAGAAATGCAAAAAGTCAAAATGGTTGTCTGAGGAGGGCTTTATATAGCTGAGTAAAGAGGAAAAGCAAAAGGCAAAGGAGAAAAGGAAAGATACCCATTTGAACACAAAGTTCCAAAGAAGTACGAGGAGAGATAAGAAAGCCTTCGTTAGTGGTCAATGCAAAGAAATAGAGGAAAACAATAGAATGGGAAAGACTAGAGATCTCTTCAAGAAAATCAGAGAGAAAAAAAAAAAAAGAAAATCAGAGATACCAAGGGAACATTTCATGCAAAGATGGGTTCAATAAAGGACAGAAATGGTATGGACCTAACAGAAGCAGAAGATATTAAGAAGAAGTAGAAAAAATACAAAGAACTATACAAAAACTATCTTCATGACCAAGATAATCATGATGGCATGATCCCTCACCTAGAGCCAGACATCCTGGAATGTGAAGTCAAGTGGGCCTTAGGAAGCATCACTATGAGCAAAGCTAGTGGAGGTGATGGAATTCTAGCTGAACTATTTCAAATTCTAAAAGATGATGCTGTGAATGTGCTGCACTCAATATGCCAGCAAATTTGGAAAACTTAGTGACCACAGGAATGGAAAAGGTCAGTTTTCATTCCAATCCCAAAGAAAGGCAATCCCAAAGAATGTTCAAACTACCACACAATTGCAGTCATCTCACACACTAGCAAAGTAATGCTCAAAATTCTCCCAGCCAGGCTTCAATAGTATGTTAACCTTGAACTTTGAGATGTTCAAGCTGCATTTAGAGAAGGCAGAGGAACCAGAGATCAAATTGCCAACATTCACTGGATCATAGAAAAAGCAAGAGAATTCCAAAAAAATATCTACTTCTGCTTTACTGACTACGCCAAAGCCATTGACTGTGCAGATCACAGCAAACTGTGGAATATTCTTCAAGAGATGGGAATACCAGACCACCTGACCTGCCTCCTGAGAAATCTGTATGCAGGTCAAGAAGCAATGGTTAGAATTGGACATGGAACAACAGACAGCTCCCAAATTGGGAAAGGAATACGTCAAGGTTGTATATTGTCACTCTGCTTATTTAACTTATATGCAGAGTACATCATGCAAAATGCTGGGCTGGATGATGCACAAGCTGGAATCAAGATTGCTGGGAGAAATATCAACAACCTCAGATATACAGATGACACCATCCTTATGGCAGAAAGTGACGAGGAACTAAAGAGGCTCTTGATGAAAGTGAAAGAGGTGAGTGAAAAAGCTGGTTTAAAACTCAAGATTCATAAAACTAAGATCATGGCATCTGGTCCCATCACTTCATGGGAAATAGATGGAGAAACAGTGGAAACAGTGACAGACATTATTTTCTTGGGTTCCACAATCACTGCAGATGGTGACTGCAGCCATGAAATTAAAAGACTCTTGCTTCTGGGAAGAAAAGCTGTGACCAACCTAGACAGCATATTAAAAAGCAGAGACATTACTTTGTCAACAAAGGTCCGTCTAGTCAAGGCTATGGTTTTTCCAGTGGTCATGTATGGATGTGAGAGTTGGACTATGAAGAAAGCTGAGTGCTGAAGAATTGATGCTTTTGAACTGTGGTGTTGGAGAAGACTCTTTGAGAGTCCCTTGGACTGCAAGGAGATCCAACCAGTCCATCCTAAAGGAGGTCAGTCCTGGGTGTTCATTGGTAGGACTGATGTTGAAGCTATAACTCCAATACTTTGGCCACCTGATGCAAAGAGCTGACTCATTTGAAAAGACCCTGATGCTGGGAAAGATTGAGGGCAGGAGGAGAAAGGGAGGGCAGAGGATGAGATGGTTGGATGGCATCACTGACTCAATGGACATGAGTTTGGGTGGACAGTCAGAGTTGGTGATGGACAGGGAACCCTGGTGTGCTGTAGTTCATGGGGTCACAAAGAGTCGGACACGACTGAGCGACTGAACTGAACTGATGCAAAGAACTGACTCGTTGGAAAAGACCCTAATGCTGGGAACGATTGAAGGCAGGAGGAGAAGGGGATGACAGAGGATGAGATAGTTGGATGGCATCACCGTCTCAATGGACATGAGTTTGAGCAAGTTCCGGGAACTGGTGATGGACAGGGAAGCCTGGCGTGCTGCAGTCCATGGGCTTCCAAGGAGTTGGAGACGACTAAGCGACTTACACTTTCTTTCACTTTAGCGTGTGAGTACTGAGCCCAGACTCCAAGATTTAAATCATGGCCCTGTTTTCCCTAGTTATGTGACCTTGGACAAGGCAGTTCAGTTTTTTTGGTCTTAGTTTTCTAATCTGCAAAATGGGGATAATAATAATAGGTCAAATATAGTGTTGGTATGAGAATAAAATCACAGCCCATGTGAAGCACTTATTTTAGTGACTGGCATGTACCATGCCCTTAATATATGGTAGCTGTTGTTACTAGTGATGACTCTGATGCAAATGGTCATCAGACCACACCTTGAGAGGCACAGAATTAGATGATAAGCATTCCAAGGTCAGCAATCAGGTCTGTCTTGCTCACTTGAGTCCCCAGAACCAAGCCCTGTGTCTGACACATAGTAGTCACTCAAACAACCATCAGTCTGCCTTTTTGGCATAGTTAGTGTCTACACGACTCATTTGGCCCCTTTCCTTATATTAGTGTGTGTTATATATCACTCACTGTTTTGTGGTCTAGCCTCATCTAACATCCAAGTCAGAAGTATCACCAGGGCAGAGAATGTGACAAGCCTTGTATCTCCACCCAGCAGGAGTTTCCAGCTGCTGCTTCATGGAAACACAGCTGAGCTCATCACTCTGCCTGGAGTCACCAAACATCTGACTCTTCTGGAGAACAGAAGCTTGTAGCACCCAGCATGGTTCCCCCAAATACTGCAGAACACTGAATTCTCTATTTTTTTCCACTCCCACATGTCAGGAGGCAGATATAATATGTCATCCTTAGGAACATGAACGGTTACTGTAGTGATCTTCCAAGGTGGGTGGAGGCAGGGGTGCACTGATAAATATTTTAAAACAACCTCTGTGGAGTCAGAGATGAGGAGAGCCCTGATTTACGGTGGGTATCAGTTTCCATGCTATAAATATTTCCACCATGTCTGACCTCAAGCTCTCAGTGAGATGCTGCTGCATGCAGATTCAGCAGGAGGTGTGTGCAAACCTGCTCCATCGAGCCGGTCAGATGTGTGATGACTCCAAGCACATCATTAGTCAGTGGGTAAGTAGGTATTTCTGGTGTGTGTGTGGGAACCTATATAGTATGCAATCGAAAGGCTCTCCACAAGATTCTGAAAAGTTCCTTTAAGGGGAACTCTACCCTCCTTTTCTACCAGCCAGAGTTACATTTATAGGCAATCAATAAATGCAGGAAGCTGCTGGGATTTGGAGGAGGGGTATAAGGAACATGAATGCTGATTTTTCAAGTTTCGTCCAGGTACTTTGGGTCAGGGGATGGCAATATAAGCTAGGTTATTAAGAGGGGCTCAAGTGTTAGAATATAGATTTATTTTAACGCTCCTAATGATGTTAATTGCAACCATTGTAGCAAGTGTTCCAACTCTCATTGCTGGTGCAGAGAATTTCTTTCCCAGATGAGTTTTCAGAAATTAGAGAGTTTCATTGTTAGATGGTTTTTCACATTTTAATCTGTGTTTATTGATGAATGCGTGACTCAAACTCCACATTTATTTTCTATTGTCTCCTAAGGTGAACGCTTCATTGTACTTAGTCTGGGATTTTCATTATTTCCCAAAGCCCATGCTCACTGTTGTTTCTATACCTTCATGCTTTCCTGTTAAGTCATGGCTCTTGGTGGCATGACTCTCCCACAGTGGAGCCTAGGACATGAAAGGTAAGGAAAAGAACTGGACTCCCTTCTCGGCTGGATTAGAGTTAGGAAGAACTCTGTATATGCATGAGGTAGGGGAGCAGGTGAGTTTGTGGTGTTTATAGTCTGTTATGTAATAATGGCCAAGGATCCTTGAGTCTTTACTACATACCAGGTACAATGAAAATGCATTAGTTCATTTACTTCTTAGAACAGCCATGTGAGGTAGGTACTGCTATTAGCCCTTTTATAGAGGAGGAAATGGAGGCATAGGAAGGAAGAGCAAATGGCTAAAATCACAGTTGGATGCAGATTGGCTGAAGGGAGAGCTGGGATTGAACCCTGACCCCTGCTAGATGCACTGGGCTGTGAAGGGCTCCATTCAGCTGTCACCCCAGGCTGTGGATCGGGTGGCGGTTGCGTGGATGCAGTGTGGTGGTGTAAGATTACCTTGCATTCTTCCATCTACCTTTACCTAATCCCACAGGATGGGTCCATGAACCCCAGTAACTACGATGTCTTCTAAGACAGCATTGGCTGTGACTTGACCCACACTCCAGAGAAAACCCCCTTGGTCAGCCTCATCCAGTGAGGCAGCAGCAGTCTTGCCCTGAGAACTTCCCCTGCAGCCTAATCACAGAGGGGCACCCTGTGTGTGGCACAGATGGCTGGCTCCCCTCTGGTATTCTTTCTTTCCTTCTTACATAGAGACAGAGGTTCTAGCTGGGCCAATGGCCAGTGAAGGCCATACTTCCCAGCTTCCCTTATGGCTTTTTCTTTTTAAAAATATTTATTTATTTGGCTGTGCTGAGTTCTAGTTGTGGCATGTGGGACCTTTAATCTTCATTGCAGCATGCAGGATCTTTAGTTGTGGTCTGTGAACTCTTAGCTGTGGCATGTGGGATCTGGTTCCTGACCAGGGATCAATCCTGGGCCCCCTGCATTGGGAGCATGGAGTCTTAGCCACTGAACCACCAGGGAAGTCCCTCCCATGCAGCTTGATGTGGCCAGGTAACTACTTTCTGGCCCACTGGATATGAGAGAAAGTGAAGCATGCAACGCTTCGGCTACCCTCCTAAAGGCAGGAGTGCACTCTCCCTTCTCATTGCCTTCTTCTCAGACAAGACGGTGATGGCTGTGAATGGAAGCCATGCATGGATGCCTGGACTCCTGACACTTTGAGGAACAGAGCTTTACCATCAGCTTGGATTTTTATGGGAAAGACAGAAACTGTGAAACATTTAAACCACTTTTGTTTTGGTTCTCTTGTTATATCACCTCATCTACAGCATCAGAATATATTCAGCTTCTGTAAATCACAGCAGTTACCTCCCCTTACTTATGAAACTCTTGTTTTCTGCTTACATGGGCTCTTTCATGCTCCTGTCACCAGGGAGCACTCAGGGCCCACGTCCCCATGTGAATGTCTTCTTCCAGTTCTCCATCTCGTCCGCTTCTCAGAGTACCACTCCTCAGAGCACCGTCATGCTGAGACTGAACGCACATGTATGAAGGAGACGAAGAGTGAACTGGGATTCAGGCAAAGTCTTGGGATCATGCTGAGAGCAAGACAAGGAATAGGATAAAAGCCAACTGTCAAGTGAGGTAACGAATCTAGTATCTGCTTGTGGGGAGGAGCCAGAGATTAGGAAGGAATGGAGGCTAATACGAAATGAGTTCAGAAGGTAGGCAGGTGAGTAAGACCAGAGGACAAAGAAGAATCCAGAGTGACTGAAGGATGCAGCCATGCATGAAAGTTTTATGTGCATTTGGGAGAAGAAAAATAGACACATCTTTAAAAAAAAAAAAAATGCAAGGGCTTTGGAAGTTAGGTGAACTTGCCTCAGATAAAAAGGCTCTTAGAACTCACCTGCTGTAACAGACACTCAGGGCTGACTCAGGCTGAGGTCCCTGGGAGCCTGGGGTAGCAGCCCACAGGTCCTGACGGGCATCCCGGCCTTGTTCACATGAGCACAAGGCGTGGGGGAGCCTTTCTCATCCCAGGGATGCTTTGGTGGCCTGGCGCACCCTGCGGGCTGGCTCAGTCAACAGCCCTTCCAACCTCTTACCCTTTCTCCACATTAGAGTCAGGAGAGTTGAGCTGTCCTTGAAACCTGACTAGGGGTGCAGTCTTGGTTCTGCTGAGCAGAAGCAGCCCCACGCTGCTGGGAAGGAAGGTGTGATCCTGTGGCCGAGGTGGGCTCCCCGGGCCTCTCTGGGAGGGTCTGTGCTCTCTGGGCCCTCGTGTCGTTGGCGCTGAGGAGCAGACGGGTATACCATGAATTTCCACCAGAACAGTCCTGGGGTGGTTGATTATTTTCTCTGGTTGCTGTTTCACCTTTAATCCTGTCTTACTTACTGGTCCTAAAAAAGACTCTATAAGCCACCTAATAAATTCATTTTTGTTTAAAATAATATGAGTGAGTTGTTTACAAACCAGGTGTGCTGGCGGCTACATGCATACTGTTTTACATGGTCTTTAGTTCTTTTATATCTATTGCTATATCTTGCCTCCACAGCTATAGCTTAAGCCACTTCTAGATAGAGAACATGTTTTATTCCCCACCCTCACCCCCACTTTTTTATTTTTATTTTTTGTAATTTCAGTTTTGGTTGTGCTGGGTTCTTTGTTGCCACATGCAGGCTTTCTCTAGTTGGGGCGATCAGGGAGGGGGGCTACTCTCTAGTTTTGGGGCCTGAGTTTCTCATTGTGATGGCTTCTCTTGTTGTGGAGCACAGGCTCTAGGGCGCCCAGGCTTCACTAGTTGCTGCCCGCAGCCTCTAGAGCACAGGTTCAGTAGCTGTGTGTGGGCTTAGTTGTTCTGAGGCATGTGGAATCTTCCTGGACCAGGGATCGAACCTGTCTTGCCTGCATCGACAGGCAGATTCTTTACCACTGGACCTCCAGGGACATCCTCATTCCTTTTTTGAATCATTCTTTGTTCCTTCTGTAATACTGAGTACATAGTAGAAGCTCAAAAAGTACTTTTTAAATTGAAATGTGGTTCTTTTGGAGGAAAGAAATATAAACTACATCAGTGATCCCTCTAGGAAGTAAATAAAATGATCCATTGCTGTGCAAGAAGAAAATACTAGAATGGAAACTAAATTTTATCTGAACACAATTTTTATTGTTTTACTGGTATTTAACTTAGATAGTAGTACATTTATACCGACAGACAAATGTTGGTGTGAACTATTGAAAAGTTATTACATATATGGGTGAGAAATTTTTTAAAATGTTGGAAGGCCATTGGGCTGAGTGACCTCTCAAGATGCTTTCCAGTGATTTTTTTTTAACCAATCAGATTTCTCATCAAAGCCAAGAAATGGGCGGAGAGCTTAGTAGAGTGCCATCTGGTGGTGAGTCCTTCAACATGCAGTGTCGATTCCATTGTTCCTCGGGCAAGTCATCTGTTAGCACCACTGCAGGCCTTCGCTGCCGGCAGAGGGGACAGTTCCGAGGAAGGGGAGAGTGAAACTCATCTGGCGCAAAGGAAATGGAAGGGCAGGTGGGTACAGAGAGAGGCGAAAATAAAAATCTGTACTTAAAAGACACAGTGTGATTAGGACAGAAACACACTGCAGAGAGGGTCCTGCTGTCTGGGTTCAGCTTATCCACGTTCATCATAAAAAATCAGAAGGCCAGGATGGAGGGTGCCTGAGCCCTCCTCTCTCCCAGGGGCCAGGTGTCAGCACAGAACAAAGACTTTTTGGGCTAAACTTTACCTCCCTGAGAAAGAATTTATCTTTCAGAAACAAACACTTGCAATCTCACCACAGACAGCAGAGCCTGAAATTCTCTTCTCTACCAGATGAATGACTCGATGTTTCTGCTCTGGATCCTCCTTCTCCTTGACTGACCGCCCCCCTGGGGGAGTTCTGGTCATAAGAACGTTAGAACAGACACTGCGTTTTCCTTGGGCATCGCAAGGTCATGGCTGTAACGTCAGAGGAGGCTGCTCCTTGGGAAAATAGAGCCGAACAATGACAATTACGCTTCCCAACAGATGCCCGTGTCCTTAATCTGCCCGCTGTGGCGAGAAACAGCAGAGGCGACATTTGAATTGTCCCTTGATGATGTGTCAGGACGGTCCAGTTTTGACAAGGAGGCACTGGGGAACAGGGAGCTGATGACTTCTCAGTACAAGTGTCCCCTCCCTTTTATGCACAGAGAGGTAAATTAAGAGGAGCAGGCAAAGGAATGCAAGCAGAGGAAAGAGGGAAGCGATGCCTGAGAGGGGGAGGACGGTGGGAGGGGAGGGAGGGAAGCACACAGCAGGAGTTCCGTGTTCTCCCAGGCAGAGAATTTCATCAGAATAGCAAGAAGGGGTGGGGGCGGGAGGAGAGGGCGGGGAGGAGGGCCTAGCAGAAACAGTCACCTTCAGAAAAAAGAACAAAGATCTTAGGAACTCAGGCTTCTGCGACCGCGACAGCACTGTGGGAATTTGCAGGAGAGCAGAGGCGGTGGGTTGGCAGTTTGGTCTAAAAAAGAAGGAGCTGGTCAAGAGCAAATATGGTGGGGGTTTCCTACCAGGAGTGTCACAGGGAGGATTCTTCAGTGACTCACCTCATGGGAGTCACTGATGGAGTTGGGTTAAAGCTGGGTCAGATTTGTGGAAGAGCCTCCAATGTGCCACATGGCGGGGTAAGGGTCACTGGCTCGGCTGAGTGTGGACGGGAGGCAGGACAGGGTCAAGGTGACCTCAGGGGGCCGCTTGCTGAGGTTTACCGTGGTCATCGTCAATGGGAGACAGTGGTGTGGAGGCAGGTGGCCAGGATCTGGGTTTGGGGGACCACTTCACCTCTCATTAGGTTCGTAACCCTGTTCTTGTCTAATGTCTTCTTTAGTCTTATTTCTTTATCTGCAAAATGGGTATACTCCTCCTTATTTAATCATTCATTCATTTCTAATAGATGTATTGCTGCTGCTGCTAAGTCGCTTCAGTCGTGTCCAACTCTGTGCGACCCCATAGACGGCAGCCCACCAGGCTCCCCCGTCCTTGGGATTCTCCAGGCAAGAACACTGGAGTGGGTTGCCATTTCCTTCTCCAATGCATGAAAGTAAAAAGTGAAAGTGAAGTCGCTCAGTCATGTCTGACTCCTAGTGACCCCATGGACTGCAGCCCACCAGGCTTCTCCGCCCATGGGATTTGCCAGGCAAGAGTACTGGAGTGGGGTGCCATTGCCTTCTCCGGATAGATGTATTGAGCAGCAACCAAATGCCTATCACTCTGCTCCATTCTAGGACTGAAAAGTTAATCAGCCTTTCCTGTATCCAGTGCTCATCCAGCATCAGGCACTTTATTTATTTTTACATGAAGCTTTTATCTTTATTTATTTTTTGTTGTTGTTGAAGTTTAGTTGATTTATAATGTTGTGTTAGTTTCAGGTATACAGAAAAGTGATTCAGTTATGTATGTGTGTGTGTATACAGACGCACGAGGCTCCCCAGGTGGTGCTAGTGGTGAAGACCCCACCTGCCAGTGCAGAAGACACAAGAGACAGGAGTTCAGTCTGAGTCAGGAAGATTCCCTGGAGGATGGTGCGGCAAACCACTCCCGTATTCTTACCTGGAGAATCCCATGGGCAGAGGAGCCTGTTGGGTCGCAAAGAGTCAGACATGACTGAAGTGACTTAGCACACATGCTTACACACACACACACACACATTCCTTTTTAGATCCTTTTCCTTATAGGTTATTACAAAGTATTGAGTACAGTTTCCTGTGCTATACAGTAGATCCTCATTGGGTATCTATTTTAAATATAAATATAGTAGTGTGTGACTGTTAAATCCAAACTCCTAATGTATCCCTTCCCCGCTTTCCCCTTTTGCAGTCAGAAATGTGTTTTCTATGTTTGTGGGTCTATTTCTGTTTTGTATATAAGTTCATTTGTATCATTGTTTTTAGAGTCTACATAAAAGCAATATCATGTAACATTTGTCTTTGTCTGGCTTACTTCAGTTAGTGTGAGAATCTCTGCATCCATCCATGTTGCTGCAGATGGCATTATTTCAGGCTTTTTTATGACTGAGTCATATTCCATTGTGTATATGTATCACATCTTTATCCATTTCTCTGTAGATGGATACTTAAGTTGCTTCTGTATCTTGACTATTGTAAATAGTGCTGCAATGAGCATTGGGGTGCATGCATCTCTTTGAATTATGGTTTTCTCCAGATATGTGCCCAGTAGTGAGATTGCTGGATCATTTGGTAGCTCCGTTTTTAGCTGCATAAGTAACAACTCATTACCTTAACTGTATCAACTTACTGCCACAGTCCTCAGAGAGCAATGCTATCATTAAGTCCTTGTATAAAGTGAAGAAGCTGAGGACAGATTAAGTACAGTGCAAAGGATGCACAGCAGCCAGGAATTGGAACTGCTGAATTTGAACCCAGGCAGCCAGCACCAGAGGCCAGGTCCCCACCCTCTGCTTGTCGATTCATCTGGAAGGTGGAGGAGCTCGACCATATACTCTCCGAGGTTGCTTTCAGGCCAAGGTTTAAGGAGTCCGTCATGCAGTATCTCAGGGTTCAGATGAACTGCCTGCAGCTGGGCTTACCCCATGCACCCCTAATCCCACATGGAATGTGGGAGCAGACACCCTTCCCAGTTCCTCATGACTCCCCAGGCTCTTGGCCCTTCCACGATGTCATGGCCAGAAGTGGACCATGCCACACAAATGGCATCTATTTGAGCATAGACTTGAGTCACCGTAGCTTTTCTGAGAAGAAAAGAGGGAACACTGGGTGTTAGGGCTGCTTAGGAGAATAGCTCATGCCTTTTTTTTTTTTTTAAACAGGCTTGATTTTATCTCTTTTACTAAAATTGTGGTCAACAGGCTGACAAAATTATATATTCTGGATGCCCTGAAATTCATGACAATGATCTACTATTTGAGGCAAAAATGATAGAGTCTCACTTTTCTCAGTGTTTATGTCTTTCTGTTTTTCGGAGCTAGTTAAACCCGTGTAAAACCCGGTGTGTACATCCCAGCGGAGCCAGGAATGAGGTCAGATTTGAGGGTGGGTAACGGAGGGGTTTTCAGATAAATGAAATAAAAGCCAGGGCTGGCTGATCTCTGCGGTGCGGGCGTACCCAAGACGGCAGGGCCTGCTGATATTCTGAGGAGGGTAAAGTGACGTGTGGTTGAAAGCAACCAACCAACGGCATCCTCACCTCAAGCAGCAATTGTAGGTTCCATAGTTTTGAAACGTTAAGGACAGATGATCAGGACCTCTGAGGGCAAGAGAATGGTTCCCTTCTCCATGTGTTTCTCCTCCACACTCTTCCACACGTTACTACTATAAACCCCCACAGAGGGGTGTGAGGAGGGGGCTTTGTGACCGGGAAATGGGCACCCTAATCAGGGACTTGGGGGAAATTCTTGTCAGGACATTATTGGGCTGTTTAAAAACTGATTTTTCTGAGGCAAAAACTGATTTTTCTGAGGCAAGACTGATTTTTCTACCCACTGATAGGCCTGTGGGTCCAGCAAGAGGAGCTAGAGGTCACTCAGCGTCTGAGGCCAGTGTAAATGGGAAGGAGACAGAAGGCGCACAGGGAGGGTCAGCCCAAAGGACCTGGGCCAAGTTGAGGAGGCTGGTGGCCATCCAGGCAGTGTCTGCACCCAAAAGTCAAAGAACTTGAACTTGAGTCCAGCAGGGAAATGATTCAACCGCTTCACAAAATGGAAGTCTCCCCTGGGAAAAGAGGACAGAAACCCCATTCAGCCGGAGGGTGATGCTTCACCCCCCCCAACCCCAGCAAGGACTGGGCAGAGGAAGATGGCAGCAGGTGGGCTCTGTCAGAGGTTGCTGAGTGCTCGGAGCCTGACTGGGAACCTGTGAGCTCTCACGGCCCCCACCCCGTGATTCAGAAGGGCCTGCTATCAGGATTAAACCAGCTGAGGACAGGAAGGCAGCGACCGGATGTGCGGAGAACAGGATATCAGAGGGATGGTCTTCAGTGAAGAAACACCCCAATAGTTTTGCCCTTGTAAGTCCACAGAAGCAACGAACAGGAGCCTTGCCTGGGAGGAACTTTTCATCTGATGGAGAGGGCCGTTCCGGATTTGGGCAGCACTTGAGACTACCTTAAGATGCTGGGAGTCAGGACAGAAGGAAGATAGAAGAAGAAGGTGTTTTAGGTCAAAAATTACAGCCGAGTTAAAACACAGATGCTTCTGAAGGAGCTAATGATGTCCTGAAATCAAGCTGAGGAGTAAAAGAATCTTTCCCAGCACTGGGGGGATCGGGGAAGGGGAGGAGACAGACTACAAAACCAGAGGCTGTGCCTGAGAGGGGTTTTGGGGACGGGCCATGGCAGAGGGGGGTGGAGGACACAGGCCAGGACCACAGGGAACACTGCCTCCAGTCTTGACCCGGGGTGTCTAGCTCACCTCACCCTCAGGACCACACATATTCTACTTAAATTGACCCTGCGCGGGCTGCAGACCTGGCTTTTCTGAGATGCTGTGCCATTTGGAGATGGGCACCGCTCTCACGGCCCCAGCCCTGGGCCCTGAACTTCCAGAGCACCACAGGGGAAGTTCCTGTGAGCCTACGTGCTTCCAGAGATGCCCTCCTTTTCTGCGGCGCTTAGAGAGCAGAGTTGTGCTGACACTAAAAAGTGGTAACTATGCCTGGAGTGTGCTCTCTGAGAGCAGACACACACACATGCGCAATGTCCTTCATATTCAGCTGTCTCAGGATATCACCACTGTGTGTAACGCTTCACCACTGAGTCCTCACAGTAAAGAACTACAACTTCCGGCGACTTGTAAAGGAGAGAGAGTTCAGTGATCAATCCAGCCGCCCTCCCACAGAAGCCTCAGCTGAAGAAGGCCGTCTGATTTATAAGTCCCATGGGCCTCAGCCTTAGGGTTTGGTCATCTCTGAGCCACGTATTTTGGTGGTCCCAAGTGAGAACGTTACAGGCCATCAGTCGCCAACATTCCAGTCTGACCAGAGAGCTCCCTCTTGTGGCTATCCAATTTAAAGCAGGTTCTTTAAATTTCCAATCCCACCAGTTTTTGTTGTTTTCAGTAAGTAGCTAAGCGGTGCCTGACTCTGCCATCCCATAGACTGTAGCATGCCAAGTTCTTCTGTCCTCCATGATCTCCCAGAATTTGCTCAAATTCATGTCCATTGAGTCGGTGATGCTATTAATCATCTCGTCCTCTACCACCCACTTCTCCTTTTGCCCTCAATCTTTCCCAGCATTAGGGTCTTTTCCAATGAGTTGACTCTTCGCATCAAGTGGCCAAAGTATTGGAGGTTCACCACCAGTCCTTCCAGTAAATATTCAGGACTGATTTCCTTTAGGAGTGACTGATTTGATCTCCTTGCAGTCCAAGAGATGCTCAAGAGTTTTCTCCAGCACCACAATTCGAAAGCATAAATTCTTCAGCACTCTGCCTTCTATATTGTCCAACTGTCACATCTGTACATGACTACTGGGAAAACCGTAGCTTTGACTGTACAGACCTTTATCAGCAAAGTGATGTCTCTGTTTTTAAATATGCTGTATAGATTTGTCATAGCTTTCCTTCCAAGGAGCAAGTGTCTTTTAATTTCATGGCTACAGTCACCATCTGCAGTGACTTTGGAGCCCAAGAAAATGAAATCTGTCACTGCTTGCACTTTTTCCCTTCTATTTGCCATGAAGTGATTGGATGCCGTGAAGTGATGGGACTGGATGTCATGATCTTAGTTTTTTTCATGTTCAGTTTCAAACCAGTCTTTTCACTGTCTTCTTTCACCCTCATCAAGAGGTTTTTCAGTTCCTCTTCACTTTCGGCCTTCAGAGTGGTATCATCTGCATATCTGAGGTTGTTGATATTTTTCCCAGCAACCTTGATTCCAGCTTGTGGTTCATCCAGCCCAGCATTTCACATGTACTCTGCATATGAGTTAAATAAGCAGGATGCTGGGTTGCCATGCTCTCCTCCAGGGGATCTTTCCAACCCAGGGATTGAACCCTCGTCTCTTATGTCTCCTGCACTGGCAGGAGGGTTCTTTACCACTACTGCCAAGTTTTCCTCTGTTTATTGGCATTGTTCATTTAAGAAGGCCTTCTTTTCTCTCCTGGCTCTTCTCTGGAACTCTGCATTCAGTTCAGAGTCTCTTTCCCTCCGGCTCTTGTTTTTTGCTTCTCTTCTTTCCTTAGCTATTTGTGAAGCCTGCTCAGACAACTTCTTTGCCTTCTTGCATTTTTTCATGGGGATAGTTTGAGTCATTGCCTCCTGTACAAAGTTTTGTACCTCTGTCTATAGTTCTTCAGGCAATCTGTCTACTAGATCCATTAGTAATACCTTGAATCTTTGTGTCACCTCCACCACTTAATCATGAGGGATTTGATTTAGGTCATACCTGAATGGCCTAGTGGTTTTCCCTCCTCTCTTCAATTTAACTCTGAATTTAAGCTAATGATCTGAGTCACTTCAGCTCCAAGTCTTGCTTTTGATGACTGCATAGAGCTTCTCCATGTTCGGCTGCAAAAAACATAATCAGTATGATTTTGGTATTGACAATCTGGTGATGTCTGTGTGTAGAGTCTTCTCTTGTGTTGTTGGAAGAGGGCGTTTGCTATGACCAGTGTGTTTTCTTGACAAAACTCTGTTAGTCTTTGCTCTGCTTCGTTTTATACTCCAAGGCCAAACTTGACTCTTATTTCAGTATCTAACTTCCTATTTTTGCATCCCAATCCCCTCTGATGAAAAGGACATCTTTTTTTGGTATAAGTTCTAGAAGGTCTTGTTGTTCTTCATAAAACTGGTCAACTGCAGCTTCTTTGGCCTCAGTTGAGGTGTGTGTGTGTGTGTGTGTGTGTGTGTGTGCGCGCGCGCTCAGTTGTGTGCAGCTCTTTGCAGCTCCATGGACTGTAGCCCGCCAGGCTCCTCTGTCCATAGAATTTTCCAGGCAAGAACACTGGAGCGGGTACTCACTTCCTTCTCTAGGGGATCTCCCCTCTGGCATCGAACCTGCATATCCTGCTTCTTCTGTATTGGCAAGTGGATTCTTTACCGCTAGCGCCACCTGGTGGACGGGGTATAGACTTGTATTACTGTGATGTTGAATGGCTTCCTTTGGAAACAAACCAAGATCATTCTGTCATTTTTGAGACTGCACCCAAGTACTGCATTTCAGACTCTTTTGTTGACTATGAGGGCTAGTCCATTTCTTCTAAGGGATTGTTGCCCACAGTAGTACATATAATGGTCATCTGAATTAAATTCACCCATTCCTGTCCATTTTAATTCACTGATTCCTAAGATGTCAATGTTCGCTCCTGCCATCTCCTTCTTGACCACGTCCAATATACCTTGATTCATAGGCCTGACATTCCATGCTCCTATGCAATATTGTTCTTTGCAGCACTGGACTTCACTTTCACCACCAGACACATCCACAACTGAGTGTTGTTTCTACTTTGGTCCAGCTGCTTCTTTCTTTCTGGAATTATTAGTAATTGCCCTCTGCTCTTCCCCAGTAGCACACTGGACACCTTCTAACAAGAGGGGCTCATCTTCTGGTGTCATATCTTCTTTCCTTTTGATACTGTTCTTGGGGTTCTTGCGGCAAGAGTGCTGGAGTGTGTTGCCATTTCCTCCTCCAGTGGACCATGTTTTGTCAGCACTCTTCACTATGACCCATCCGTCTTGGGTGGCCCTGCATGGCATGGCTTATAGCTTCATTGACTATTCATATTGTCATGTCATACTGAAAATATGGCCCCAGAAATTAGGATGATAAGTGCCATATGAGTGGTACCCAGGAAGGTGCTATGGGAATCCAGAAGAGATTGCAGCTGGGAGAGACAAGGAGAGCTGCAGGTTGAATTCCAAACCGAGAAGGTGGAATCAACCTGGACCAAGAATGGGCAGGATGTTGACAGATATGTTATTTTAAAGATGATATAGGAGAGGCAGCTGGTTATATGTAGTAAAATTGAAAATTAAATGTAGTCAACAATTGTTAATTCCACCTACAATTGTACACCTTGAAGAAAATGTGACTTTTACATATAAGGGTACACACACAAGAAAATGTAATGAGTAAAACTGAAATCTCTAAATGTCCATCTACAAGAGAATTGATAAAACACGGTGTTTCATGCAATAGAACTCTATATACCTGTTAAATGAATTAGTGCTATCTGGTATATCATAAAAATATTAATAGTAAGAGAAAAGAGTATATTTGCCAGAATGCCTTTAGAAAACATGGTTCTCTGATGTTTGATGGACTTTAACTGAAGATAATTCAATGAAGGGACTCTATTCAGAGGTGTAGATGGGTAAATGGAATCAGAGGGTTGGTATAATACTCGGGAACTAGTAACAAAGGGAAGTTTTCACCACTTCTAGTCTTGAAGTCCTAAAAGGAGGGATTGAGATTACTGGAGCCTGGTTAGAGATGAAGCCATAGAAGAGAAGCTGCTGGAAGGGAGTTATTGTCAAAAATGAAGCCACTAACAGGTATGCAGCTAGACAGAGAGATAGCAGAGAGGATAAACATCACTGTCTTACATGGAGGAGATTTCTATATCTGCTGTAACAAAGTACCAGAAACTTAATGGCTTAAAACTTAAAGTTTATTATGTTAATGATTCTGGAGGTCAGAAGTCCAAATTGGATTTTACCTGGCTAACCTCAAGACATCAGCAGGGCTGCATGCTTTCTAGAGGACACTGTCCTCTTGCCTTTTCTCAGCTTCTATAAGCTGCCTGCATTTCTTGACGTGTGATTCTTGCATTTTCAAAGCCATAAGTGTTGCTGTCTTCCAGTCTCTAACACACCTGCCTTCCTCCTATAAGGACCCTTGTAGTTACATTACTCTCATCTGGAGAATCCAAGATAACCTTCCCTTATGAAGATCCTTAACTAATCAGTCTGTCCTTCTTGCTATATAAAGTAGTGTATTCTCAGGACCTGAGGAAGAGCAAATGGATGCCTTTGGGGATCACTCTTCTCCCCATCATTTCATACTTTCTCTTCTGCCACCCTACAGTTTCCTGTTGTTGCTTTGCAATAGACAAATTCAACCAGCAGCAGAGAGCAAGGAAGCCTGAAGGTGCTATCCTTGGAGGTCACTTTTGGGGGCACAGTGCAGAGAAGGAGAGAGACTGGAATTGGGGTGGTGCATTGGTGACTAACTGCTTTAAAAAGTCAGTCATGTAGTGAAACACATAGTACGGTATCATTTATACAAAGGGAAAACCTATAGAATATTCAGACAAGGCTGCATGTTGTCATTGCTTATGCCTTGTTGTTTAGTCGCTCAGTCGTGTCTGACTCTTTGCAACCCCATGGACTGTAGCCCACCAGGCTCCTCTGTCCCTGGGATTTCCCAGGCAAGAATACTGGAACAGGTTGCCATTTTCTCCTCCAGGGGATCTTCCCCACCCAGGGATCACACCCATGTCTTCTGCTTTGGCAGCCAGATTCTCTACTGCTGGCCACCAGGGAAGCTCGTCAGTAGTCATACATGAGTGGCAATAATATATTTTAAGATGATCTTTTTATGGTAGAATAAATTTAGATTTATAAAAAAATTATAAGAACAATACAGCTAGTTCCCATATACCTATACCCAGTTTCCTCTATAATTAATGTGGTACGTTGTCACAAATAACGAATGGCTGAAGTGAAAGTGTTAGTCGCTTAGTCATGTCCAGCTCTTTGCAACCGCATGGACTGTAGCTCACCAGGTTCCTCTGTCCATGGGATTTCCCAGGCAAGAATACTGGAGTAGGTTGCTATTCCCTTCTCCAGGAGATCTTCCAGACCCGGAGACTGAACCCAGTCTCATGCATTGCAGGCGACTTTACTGTCTGAGCCACCAGAGAAGTCTCTAATGAATGTCTGTGTACGCTTTATTATTAACTAAAGTCCATGGTCTGCTGAGATTTCTTTGTTACTCCCTAATGTACTTTTTCTGCTTCAGAATTATCTCAGATATCACATTACATTTAGTCATGTCTCCTTAGGCTCTTCTTTGTTGTGACAGTATCTCAGACTTTTCTTATTCTTGATCAATAATAGTGTTTTAAAAGTGCAAGAAAATCACAAGTACCAGATCCAGGATATGATATCTGTTACTTCTGGGAAGATTGTGAGGGCCATAGGGTCAGGACCGGGTACATGGGCCTTCAGATACATCCATAATGTTTGATCTCTTTAAAGAGATGTGGAGTGGCTGTGACAAAATATTTATAATTGATAGCATTGGGTGGAGGATAAGTGTATTATTCTGTTTTCCATTTGTTTGAAATATATCAGAGTCGAAGGATTTGAGCAGTTGAGAAGAAAAGTACCAGGTGGAGGGAGAAGTGTGAGGAGAGAAGGGGCCCGAAGTCTACAGAGGAATAGGCTGTGGTTAGAGGGTCTGCAAATGCTGTTTCAAGGTCGTGTGGCTGGAAGTGCAGCCTCTGGGCCTGTTGTGGATGCTGCTGATGGAGGATGAATCAAACGTCATCATCTGAGGGCCACTGACAACTGCGGAGCAGTGAGGTGGGATGAGCAGGGCTCCTCTTTGAAATGTGTGGACGGGGCATTGGAGAAGGGAGTCAAGTCAGCTGGGAGGACCGTAAGGAGGTACAGGCATGCAGTGACGAGGCCTGCATTTAAAAGGCAGCAAATGCTTACCGCTGACTCTTCTAGTGCTCTATGTGTTACCGGATTTCATTCTCACAACCACCCGTTGAGGTAAGTAGTAGTATTACCGACTATCTTTTTGCAGATGAGGAAACTGAGCCACAGAGAAGTTAAAAAACTTCCCTGAGGTCAGAAACCTGGGGACGCGGGGCACTGGCGGGGCACTGGCGGGGCACTGCTGCGGCCAGGCTGGCTCCAGCACACATGTGCCCCATGTCCCTGCTCTGTCTCCGCCCGAAACTAGTGGCACTGCAAGAAGCAAGGGGACCCAGGCGTCGGGGATGAGGACGTGGCTAGGGGGATTAATGGCTTCGAGCCCGGGTAACCAGAAGCTGTCGTCACCCCGGAGAGAAGCTTTAAACAAGAGGAGGAGCTGGACTGAGGATTTGGCTAAAGAAACATTGGGTTTGCGGAGCAGAAGGAAGGCGGAGCTGGCAGCTGTAGAAAGGGGAGCCAGTTGTTCTGGGGAATGAGAGAGAAGCTGTGGGAGGGAGCCAGAGCACTTTCTTTAAAGGAGGAGAGGAAGCGAGAAAAGTGAAAGGCAGGAAGCAATCAAAACTGTAAAGATAGAAATGGTTCTATCAACTTGGTTCATTAAATATTTAGTAGACTTTTTACTTAAGTATGCTATTTCCTTCCACCTCAGTTTTGGGCAAGCGTGAGTGAGAGGTAGTTTGTCCTTCCTTTCTTTTTTACAACTTCTTCCGCTTATGGAATGGGTTCTTGGCTTGGTGTGGTTTCTAGAAGGATGAATTAGCATCCTTTTGCCCCAGTTTACTTTCATATTATTTATGTTATTCTTTCCAGTTTGGCCTAGCACTTTTCACTTTCATTTAAAGAGAATAATATTCCTTTTTCTTCCAACATTCTTAGTTTATGCACACTATAGCTCTTTCAAGGAAAGATAACAAATAGGAGTTGAAATAAACAACTTAAAAAATATAGTGTTGTGGGCAGAACATTGTTGACTTTTTAAAAATCCATCTTTGATGTCACAATGAAATTAAGATTTTGTGTGCTTTTTTCCTTCTGTTGCCACGAGGAGGTAGAGGGGAAGGGACTTGGCAGCACTTTCCCTGTCCTGCAGTGCTTCAGAGTTGAGCGCTGCTGAGACACAATCTAAAACACACCAGAGGGCTTCCCAGGGGGCACAGTGGTGAGGAATCCAGGTGAGGAATCCTGCCAGTGCAGGAGACATGGGTTCGATCCCTGAGTCAGGAAGATCCCCTGGAGTAGGAAATGGCAACCCACTCCAGTATTCTTGCCTGGAAAATTCCATAGACAGAGGAGCCTGGCAGGGTACAATCCATGGGGTCACAAAGAGTCAGACATGACTGAGTGACTGAGCATGCACACACACACAGAGGAATGAATACCTTTCAAAATGTTTGACTGCAAATTGGTAAATCTATGCATTCATAAAAACATCACATTATTGTAAGACACGAGCTACCTGCTGAAGCATGTTGTTAAAATATGCATTTATTGCAAAGCTGCTTTAGGAAGCTGTAAAATATTAATACAAGTCAGAATCAGGTAGGAGTCTTTTCCCTTCAGGCATTTCTAAAGAAATCTAAAAAGAGTTGGGGGAGGAAAGTGTTTATATAAATTTGACCTTTGTTGTTCTCATAGGAAGATTTGTAGAATGCTCTTTAGTAGTCAAATCTCTTATATATACTATATAGAACTGCATGGAATAAACAAGAGTGAAAGCCAGGAGTGGGACAAATGTTAAAGCAAGAGTCAGGAGACTTGGTACCATGCCTAAGTTACTGTCATCCTAGACAAACCAGAATCATCTGCTCCCATGCTCAGAGATCCCATTATCATTGGTCTGGGGTGAAGTCTAAGCTTGGTGTGGTTATAAAAGTATTAATACTTCCCAGGTAACTCCACTGTGCACCCAAAGTTGAGAACCATTGCCTATAGCAGTAGTTTGGTGCTGTCCACTGCTCTTTGGAGAGCAGAGGTGGGACAGTCAGAGCTTATTTTAGGAGAAATTAAAGCAGAGTTGGAGGGAAACAGCCGACATTTGACTGACTCTCAGTATCCATCTCACTCAAATGCTTAGCCTAAGCCACCTAGGGGACCTCATTCTTTTGGCCTGTGATGGATTCAAGGTGGAGAACATGACCCAGTCTGGTTGATGAGACATAAGAAGTCTGCTGCTGCTGGTCGCGGGTCAGGGGTGCCATTCTGGGAAAGGTCTCTCACCTGAGAGAAAGTCCGAGAAGGAAATATTCTCTCTTCTTCCTCATGACATTTTGTCTGGATGTGATGCTTGGTTCCATTGGAGCTATCTGGTTACCCGCTTATGGAGGGAGTAAACATCAAAGCTCAGAAGACCCTAGGTCTTTTTTTTTTAATAATTAATTACTTAATTTTTGGCTGCGTTGGGTCTTCAGGGTTGTACGTGGACTTCCTCTAGTTGCAGTGAGCAGGGCTTCTCTTGTTGCAGAGCATGGCCTTAGTTGTCTTGCAGCATGTGGGGTCTTCCCTGACCAGGGATTGAACCTGTGTCCCCTGCATTGACAGGTGGATTCTTAACTACTGGACCACCAGGGAAGTCCCAGCCTTGGGTCTTCATGACATGTAAGCCACTTTATCAACTTGCCTGGGAACCCACCCTACCTTTGAGATGCTATAAAATAGATATTGAAAGCCACTTTGATTAAGATTTTATTGTGTAGGCAAACATACTCTAAATGATATAGTGAAAGATAGTTCATTCCTGACATAAAAACAAAGGAGAGTTTTCTGATGTGGCCCTCTCTGGAATTGTGCCAGTCTTTGTTGAGGCTTTGGTTAAGGTCAAGTCTGGGTCCTGGAATCTCATAGAGTGATAGATATAGACAGTTATATTATTTGAACTCTTTATTTTTGCTGAGTAGACAAGAACCAGAAAAGTAATATGACCTTTCTAAGGTCATATAGCAAATTTGTTATGTGGTTATGTCTAGAAACCCAGAAGATATTGTCTTATTAGACTCAGTTGGAAAGGCCATCCTTCTAATATACAACTAGCTCTTTTATATTAATACCTCCCATGTTTACGGTGATGCCAAGAATGTTTCTCACCAAACTTAGAAAGTGTAAAACATGGTATTCAGGCTTTCAAATTAGTGTGGGGGTCTTGATGCATCAAAAAGGTTTCATTCTGAACAGTACAGATTTGCCAATCAAGAGAAATTAGGTAACTGACCAGGTTCCTTTAGTTCTGTATCATAAGCCACAGTTGAACCTGTGCTTTACCCTGGAGCAAAGTTGATGTCAGCTTCCTTCACATGGCTTGTCAGAAATGTGAACAATTCACTTTCCCTTCCTTGCCTTCCTGGCACAGACATTACACTCTGAACTTAGAGATTCCTTCCGTCTGCCTACAGTGCTATATGAAATTAAAATGAAAATAGTGCTGGGAGGGGTAATAATCAAATCCATGCTTCTTATACAAGAGTAAGGGGATCCCTGTGCAGGCTCCCCGAGGGAATAATGCATACCTTCCTGGAAAACAGACCTAACCTGATGGTAAAAAAGAAAAGGGTACGGGAAAAATCCAGTTTCAGGGGATATCTATTCACTTATTTCCTCCTGGGGATCTTTGGGTGGAACAGTTTATAAGTACTGATAAGTTGCTTTGTCTCAAAGCAGTGAATGAAGTTTTGGGTGATTTTTTTTTTTCTCTAGAACATTCACTGAATGTAACTGAGCCTAAAAAGGGAGTGGGCTACGGTCAGAGTTCCACTTACCATGATTATGTATAGCTCATTGTATCAGAACCTAGTGGTGCCGAACAACGAACTGTTAGAATGAAACTGTGGGACAGGAATTCAGACAGGGTACAGCAAGTCTAGGGTCTTATCTGGAAAGCTCTCTATCTTGAAGACTGGAAGCTTTGTTCCCTTACATTTCTGGAGGTGAAAGCTGGCTGCTGGCTGTAGCATCAGCCCTCTCTACATGGACTAACTTGGGCTTCCTCACCGTGTCCACACAAGTGTCCTAAAAGACAGAGCCAGGCAGAAGCTGTATCCTTTGTTTTTTTTTTTTTTTTTAGTATTTATTTATTTTAGGCTGTACTGGGTCTTTGTTGCTACACATGGGCTTTCTCTAGTTGCACCAAGCAGGGGCTACTCTTTCTTGTGGTTCATGGACTTCTCATTGCAGTGGTTTCTCTTGTTGGGGAGCACAGACTCTGGGCATGTGGGCTTCAGTAGTTGCAGCAATAGGGCTCAGTAGTTGTGGCTCTTGGACCCTAAAGCAGACAGGCTTCAACACCCGTGGCACGTGGGCTCGGTAGTTATAGCACACAGGCTTGTGGGATCTCCTGGACTAGGGATCGAACCCATGTCCCCTGCATTGGCAGGTAGATTTCTATCTACTGTGCCACCAGGCAAGTCCAGAAGCTGTATCCTTTTTTGTTGACCCAATCTTGGAAGCCACTTAGCATCACTTATGCCATATTCTATTGATCGAAATCTTGCCCAGGAAAAGGGGAAATCTTGCCCACCCAAGGGAGATCTCTTGGATGAATAACAAGATCCTGGGAAAGCAAGTGGGACTGGAAACACTTCTGGGGCTTTTTGAGAAAATAAAAAGTTAGAACCAGACATGGAACAATGGACTGGTTCCAAATTGGGGAAGGAGTACATCAAGGCTGTATATTGTCACCCTGATTATTTAACTTATATGCAGAGTATATCATGAGTAATGCCAGGCTGGGTGAAGCACAAACTGGAATCAAGATTGCCAGGAGAAATATCAGTAATCTCAGATTTGCAGATGATACCACCTTTATGGCCGAGAGCAAAGAGGAACTGAAGAGTCTCTTGATGAAGGTGAAAGAGGAGAGTGAAAATGCTGGCTTAAAGCTCAACATTCAAAAAACTAAGATCATGGTATCCAGTCCCATCACTTCATGGCAAATAGATGGGGAAACAATGGAAACAGTGACAGACTTTATTTTCTTGGGCTTCAAAATCACTGCAGGTAGTGACTGCAGCCATGAAATTAAGATGCTTGCTCCTTGTAAGTAAAGCTATGATAAACTTAGCGTATTAAAAAGCAGAGACATCACTTTGCTGACAAAGGTCCATATAGTCAAAACTATGGTTTTTCCCCCAAGGAGATCCAACCAGTCCATCCTCAAGGAGATCAGTCCTAGATGTTCATTGGAAGGACTGATGCTGAAGCTGAAACTCCAGTACTTTGGCCACCTCATGCAACGAGTTGACTCATTGGAAAAGACCCTGATGCTGGGACGGATTGGGGGCAGGAGGAGAAGGGGACGACAGAGGATGAGATGGTTGAATGGCATCACCGACTTGATGGACATGGGTTTGAGTAAACTCTGGGAGTTGGTGATGGACAGGGAGGCCCGGCGTGCTGTGGTTCATGGGGTCGCAAAGAGTTGGACACGACTGAGCGACTGAACTGAACTGACTGACTGATGGTTTTTCCAGTAGTCATGTATGGATGTGAGAGGTGGACCATAAAGAAGGCTGAGTGCTGAAGAATTGATACTTTTGAACTGTGGTGTTAGAGAAGACTCTTGAGAATCCCCTGGACTGCAAAGGATTGGGACTGCAGTCAATCCCAAAGGAAATCTTCAGCCCTGAATATTCATTGGAAGGACTGATGCTGAAGCTCCAATATGGCCACCTGCTTCGAAGAGCCGACTCATTTGAAAAGACACCGATGCTGGGAAAGATCGAAGGCAGGAGGAGAAGGGGACGACAGAGGATGAGATGGTCGGATGGCATCACCGACTCAATGGATGTGAGTTTGAGCAAATTCCAAGAGATGGTGAAGGACAGGGAAGCCTGGCGTGAGGCAATCCATGGGGGTCACAAAGAGTTGAACAGGACTGAGCAACTGTATGCCAACAGCAGTCAGCTCACCAAGGTCACGGGGACTTCATCTTCTTTTGTATCTGCCTTCCGTGGCTATAGAGAAACCTCTCACTTTGTCCGTATCTCATTCAGCTGAAAAGTTGTTTTAATAAAAATCTGTGAAGAGTATGAGTGGATCAGTCTAAACCTGTCTACAGTATTTGAAAAGTAATTCCAGATGTAGGTATGTCCTTCAGAAACATCTCTACAGACAGGGAAAAGTACATTAAATCTGCCTCTAAAGAATATTGTTGTCAAGGTAATTAAGCAGCAGGTACTCAGAAATGAGCTGGATCTCGATGTTGTCTTAGACCTTCTGTTTTTAAATTTACCCCCTCTGAAAGGTAAGGTCTGGCTCTGTCCACCTTAGAAATCTGTAAGACAGTGCTGTGTGGTGGAAGGATTGGGACTAAGAGGGTTTGGAGTCAAAGCTTCAATCACTGCCCAGATCTGGTCGTGAACAGCTAATCTTTCTTTCTTTCTTTCTTTTTTAATGTTTCGCTGTGCTGGGTCTTCACTGCTTCAAGGGCTTTTCTTTAGTTGTGGTGAGCGGGGGCTCCTCTTCATTACAGGGCAGGTGCACGGACTTCTTACTGTGGTGGCTTCTTGTTGCGGAGCACAGGTTCTAGAGCACACGGGCCCGGTAGCTGCAGCTCTAGAGCTGTAGGCTCTAACGCGCGGGTCAGTGGTTGTGGCGTGTAGACTCAATAGTTGTGGCGCACACGCTTAGCTGCTCTTCAGTATGTGGGGTCTTCTCAGACCAGGGATGAACCCGTGTCCCCTGCATTGGCAGGCGGATTCTTATCCACTCAGCCACCAGAGAAGTCCAACCAATTATTTCTTAAAGCCTTTGTACCCCATCTAGAGTCTAGAATAAGGACACTAGTAGAATCTACCTCCTGGAGGATACAAGAGAATGCCTATAACACAAGTAGGCTCCTAATGTTATAGTTACCTTGTGGGGCCAGCTGTGATGAGGTTCAATGGCAAAATGAAGGTTAAGTCATTTTACATACTGTAAAACCCTGTGGCTAATTTGGTATTATTGTTATTATACTCAACTTTCTAACTCTCCCCTAGCTGAGAAGTTCTGAAATCTGGTGCTGATGAGATTTATCCAATAAAATAATTTAAAATATGGATTTTTGATAACGAGTTTGGGAGATTTTACTCAGTGAGTCTGAAGTTGAATTGGGGAAACTTATAGTTTAACCTGCCCCTGGCTCAGTGGTAAAGGATCTGCCCGCCATTGCAGAAGACGCAGGTTTGACCCCTGGTTCGGGAAGATCTCCCCGAGAAGGGAATGGCAACCCACTCCAGTATTCTTGCCTGGGAAATCCGTGGACAGAGGAGCCTGGTGGGCTGCAGCCCATGGGGTCACAAAGGAGTCGTGTCTGGTACCCCACCCCAGGTGACGCTGATGCATCAGATGCATTCAAGGTGTCCCTTTGGGATCTGCTAAGACGATCCCTGGGAAACCTGAGCCCTTGGACAGTAAAGTCCAGAGACTAGAGTTCTGCCTCACAGCAGGCTGTTGACAGAGCTCCCACTGCAACATCTGCAGACATCAGAGGGTGTCAGAATGTTTACACACCTAAGGGGAACTGGGAGGAGAGAGCTGAGACCACCCAAGGGAAGGTATGTCTCCATGGGAGTCCATTAGCCTCATCATTGTCTTGGGTTTTGTGGCTGTGAGGGTTTTTCTATCGACTAGGGAAAGAGGTTTTTAGCTAATAAAGTAGGAAAATTACCCAGGATTTAATTTTTGTTTGAAAGATCAAATGATTAAGGAGCAAAACACACTTTGCAGAAGACCAATTTACATGTCAAGAATCATTAAAATAAGCTGCTGGACTTCCCTGGTGGTCCAATGATTAATAAGAATCCACCTGCCAGTGCAGGGGATGTGGATTTGATCCCTGGTCTGGGAAGATTTCACATATGGGGGGCGGGAAGGTGTGTAACTAAGCGCATGCGCCACAGCTACTGAGCCTCTCATTCTAGAGCCTGTGAGCCTAGAATCTGTGCTCTGCAACGAGAAACCACCTCAATGAGAAGCCCAGACACCACAAGAAAGAATAGTCCCCTTTTGCCAAAACTAGAGCAAGCCCATGTGCATCATCGGAGATCCAGCAAAGCCAAAAGAGAAGACAGCTAATGGTATGACTCGACACAAACCAGGGCTCTGTAACAACCTAGATGTCAGGAAGCATTTAACAAGAGGCTTCCTGTGTGCTGTTTTGGGTCTGTCAGGAACCCTCTGACCCTTATTGATTCCTGAATATTCAGGAATTAAGAGGAGAGGCACGCCTTTCCCGGGGCTGAGGAATCCAGGCATTTCTCATTACAGTGATAAGTACCCTCTTCCTTTTTATGAGCCATACGGTAAAAGGTGATCGTTTGCAACTCTCTCTTTGATAGGGATCATCTTATGTTTTGTAAGTCTGGAATTTTAATCTTTGTCTTTGCTGAGAATAACCACCTTGTAAGACAGTATATATGCCCACGCCATGTTGATTAAAACACCTTTGCTCCATCAGAGCTTTGGTCCCCGTGTCTTTCTTTCTTTCTTTCTCTCTTTCTTTCTTTCCTTCTTTCTTTCTATTCCTTCTCTTTTTCTCTCTCTATATTTCTGGCTAATTCCTTGGAGCGCGGAGGCCCGCTGAGCTCACTTTCTTGCCCGGGCTTCTAAGACCCTCTCGAGAAGGCGCACTGTGCCTTCACCCACCCGAGAGGGCGCCTGGTGCCTACGTGCAGTAGCGCGAGCCCTAAGAACAGGGCTCTATTGGCTTTCCGCGTAAACCAGGGGACATCAGCCTCTTTCTCTCTCTCTTACTCTGGGAACCACTAGGTTCCGGTCCATTAAAGGACCAACAAGCGCTATCGGCCTCTTTCTCTCTCTTACTTTCTTATCATCGACTCCGGACCACCAGGTTCCGGTCCATTAAAGGACCGACACCTAGAGGGGTGAGAAAGGGTGGGAGGTGGCAGGGAGGTTCAAGAGGGAGGGGACATGCGCACACCTGTGGTTAATTCATGTTGATGTATGGCAGAAATCAAACCAATATTGTAAAGCAATTATCCTTCAATTAAAAATGAATAATTTTTTTTAAAAAGCTGATGAGTCCTTTACAATTGGCTGCTATTTCTTCTGCTCAACAATGGATGTGATGTTTCTGAAGGAGACCTGCAGCTGTCAGGACCTCTGACCCATAGTCCACTCTGCCTTTCTAGAGGAAGTGGAGGCATCAAAGTCGAGGAGTTGCCGCTGAGTGTGACACTGATGAGAAGTTAGAAGTGATTTATCTTACTTTCTTTGGGAAGCATATTCCAAGGCAGTCTTGAAGAACTCAGGAATGGCTGTACTGAAGGAATCATTTTCTATCTGTAACACAGTTTTGCCTGCCTCCATCCCTCCGGCATACTCTTACTTCTGTGATTTTTAAAATGTTAACGTTTTTTGGTAAAACATTTGCCCCTTCTCTGTTTAACAGAAGAAACTGCATCGATTAAATAACTTTTCAAATCCCCATTTCTTCCTTTTACCCATACATCATAGTCTAGAATAATTTTAAGGAAGTTGCTGATGACATTTCCAACTTCAAAAAAATCCTCAAAGTTACTTTATATTTGTCCTCGCTACCAAAATTTTTTGCTTCAATAGTATTCATGTAATTGAATACATATGAAATGTATTGAATATGAATGCATACTGAACTTACGGAATGTAAAAGAATATTCAGTTTATTATTCTTCATGTAATTTTAAATATTTGTTTTTCTTTTTAAGTCTATTATAGCCTTCTGTCAGGATTTGAGGATTAGTAAATGATATTTAAATTATGCACTCTAGTTTCCCTTACCAGAATCAACATAGAAAATGACACAATACAATTCTTACTCTGCCCTCTGGTGGAGGCAACTGAGTATGCATTTTCTTTCTAGCCTTGTCTACTCTAGCATATAAATAATCATACCTAACACATATTAGGGGCTTCCCAGGTGGCTCAGAGGTAAAGAACCTGTCTGTTGACACAAGAGACACAGGTTTGATCTCTGTATCTGTATCTAGAAGATCCCCTGGAATAGGAAATGGCAACCCACTCTAGTATTCTTGCCTGGAAAATTCCATGGACAGAGCCTGGTGGGCTACAGTCCATGGGGGTCACAGTCTGACATGACTTTGCGTACACACACACAACACATATTAAGCATTACATTGAACATTGTGGCAGGCATTGCATGCATCATTTACATCTCACAACAGTTTAAGGAATAAGGAAGTTGATGATCACAGAAGTCAGAAACTAGCATATGGAGGAAAGATTTGAATCCAAGAATGTCCAAATCCAAAGCCTATACTCATATTATTATGGCATGCTGCCTCCCATCCAGTATCTTCAGAGAAGAAGATAGCCTAACAAAACTATGCTTTGGGTGTCTGAGAGCTTCATGCAGGTTAGACCTGTCTTTAAGATCCATCCCTACTAATTTCTGTCTGTTTTACCTTGGTCATATTATGTAACATAGTTAAACCTCTGTATTCTCATCTTTGATTCTCAATGAGAATCTTTGTGGCCACATTTCAGAGGTCTTTGGTGAGAATTAAACAAAATAACCCATAAACACACAAAGTAAGTACCAATGCATTGTTGGTCTGATGACTATATCTTGTTGAAAAATATTGTTTGCCCCAAACTCAAGTTTGTTGGACACATTTACTCTTGGTTCTTTTTTTTAAAAAAAATTATTTATTTACTTCTGGCTGCACTGGGTTTTTGTGGCTGTGTGTGGGCTTTCTTTAGTTGTGGTGAGAGGGGCTACCTCCTAGTTGTGGTGGGCAGGCTTCTTATTGTGATGGCTTCTTTTGCTGCAAAGTACAGGCTCTAGGGTGCACAGGCTTCAGTAGTTGCTACATGTGGGCTCAGTAGTTGCATTGTGTGGGCTCTAGAAAGCGGACTCAGTAGTTGTGGTATACAGGCCTCAGCCACCCCACCACATATGCAGTCTTCCCAGACCAGAGATTGAACTGGTTGGTGTCCCCAGTATTGGCAGGCAGATTCTTAACCACTGGATCACCAGGGAAGCCCCTCAGTTCTTGTCTTTTACATGGCTTCCCCATAAATTTTAAATGCAATTTTCCTGGTAAAAAGAGACCTTCAGTTTTTTGTCATTGCAACTGAATGTTTCCCCTCTGTGAGTTTAGTGTATGATAGAGTTGCCTTTGTTGTCCTGTGTGTGCTTCTGTGTTTAGTCGCTCAGTCGTGTCCGACTCTGTGCCACCCCGTGGACTGCAGCCCACCAGACTCCTCTGTCCATGGGGATTCTCCAGGCACGAGTACTGGAGTGGGCTGCGATGCCCTCCTCCAGGGGTTCTTCCCAACCCAGGGATTGAACCCAGGTCTCCCACATTGCAGGCGGATTCTCTACCATCTGAGCCACCAGGGAAGCCCTGTTTTCCTAGGAAGCAGCAAATGAGAATATGATATGGTCCCTGGACCTTTGTTCCTTGTCTATCATTCTATTCAAAGCCATTTGGGAATTCATCTCTTAATAAGAAAGCTGTATGAATTTATTAATGATTTATGTATGGTTTGGTTACAAATTTAAGATTTTTTTTAAAAATTTTAAATTTTCTCATTTATTTTTGGCTGCTCTGGATCTTTGTTGCTGTGCATGGGCTTTCTCTAGCTGTGGCAAGCGGGTCTACTCTCTAGTTGCAGTATGCGGGCTTCTCATTACAGTGACTTCTCTTAACTGCGGAGCACGGGCCCTAGGGCACACAGGCTTCAGGAGCTGTGGGGGGAGGACTCTAGTGCGTGCGAACTTCAGCAGTCGTGGCACGCAGCCTCAGTAGTTGTGGCACATGGGCTTAGCTGCCCTACAGCATGTGAAATCTTCCCGGACCAGGAATCAAACCCCCTAGCCCCTGCATTGGCAGGTGTATGACTACTGGACCACCAGAGTGGTCCCACTAGTTTCTTTCTGGGTCCAAATCTTGCTGACCAAACGGCCTCACCAAACTCAAAAAAGAAGTCATCATCCAATGAAAATTTTTTCAGTGAAGGAAACAGATGGTGTGATGGTGTACGGATCGTAAAGTTCTTTTTAAATGCCTCAGAAACTCATGAAAAATAAATGGTGCACTTTTTAAAAAAATCCACACTTCTTGCAAGATTGTAGTGAGCAGGAATTTTTACATTATGTTAGTGAGTATGTAAATTGGCATGGTGGTTTTGAACAATAATTTGGTATTTTGTAGTAATAGCTTTAAAGATGTTCATTTCACTTTCAGAAATCTGCCCTTAAGAAAAAACAAGCAAAGCTTTAGTTAAACAGATGCTCATTATAGCATTATTGATGACCAGAAAGTTAGAAATGACCAATGTGTGAATAGTACAGGATTGTTTATATAAATGATTGTACTTATAGTAAGATTAACTACAGTATATTCATTAAAAACATTCATTTAGGAGATGACTTGGGAAAATATAATACAATGATAGGTAGAAAAAGAAAACCAAAATACTGAACTATCCATACTATAATCTATCCATCTGCAAATTATATATATATATATAAACACGCTATTTCCTTCCTATTTCATATTCTGTCCTCATATTTTAACAGAATTTTCTGCAACACTCCTGAGCTATTTCTTGCCTCCAGTAGGTCATATAATAAAGAATGGTTTGCACTTAACCAAAGCATCTCCACTACTGTTAGAATTTGTCATGTTCACATTTTCATTTTAGCCTATCATGGGGTATCAGTCTGAATATGGAAAAAAACCTAGACAACAAACAGGGTATGGATTCAGAAATTATGGTTGGCTATTTATTTCTAATATGTAGAAATAACATCATTATTTTCTAGATTTGTTTTTAGCCTGTTTTACCAAAAAGGGAGTTCTATACCTGACTAAGGTCAGGTATCTACATATTGATCTACACATTGATCATTTTAAAAAGAGCCACATATTCCTTCAATAATAAAATTTTAATTCTGTTATTCATCTTTTGTATTTTCAGCTTCAGCGAGTTGTAACTGACAAGTAATAAACTGCATATTCTTAAGTATATAATTTGATAAACTTTGACGTATGTGTGCATGCCTGTGGCATTAGTTCTCTATTGTTATGTTACAGATTACCTCCCAAATTAAGGACTTAAAACAATAAGCATTTGTTATCCTACAAATATTTCTGTGGGTCAGGAATTTGGGAGTGGTGTAGCTGGGTGGCTTAGGCTCAGGATATCTCATGTAGCTCCAGCCAAGATGTTTGAAGGGCTGCAGATGGTAAAGAACCTGCCTGCCAATGCAGGAGACACGAGACATGGGTTCGATCCCTGGGTCGGGAAGATCCCCTGGAAAAGGAAATGGCAACCCACTCCAGTATTCTTGCCTAGAGAATTCTATGGACAGAGGATCCTGGTGGGCTACAGTCCGCAGGGTCGCAAAGAGTCAGACACGACTAAGTGACTAACACACACACACACATACACACATACACACACACACACCTGAAGATTTGACTGAGGCCAGATAATCTGCTTCCAAGAGGGCGCACACTCGTGGCTGTTGGCAGGAATCCTCAGGTGTTTGCTTGCTCTTGACCGGATGCCTTAGATTACATCTGGGGGAAATCTCTCCACGGTGGCCGGTTACTCCTCACAGAGTGAGCGAGCCAGGGGAGCGCAAACAAGAGAGAACTGCAGTGTTTCCTGACCGGGCTCCGAGACTGTCGTCGCCCCTCTTTATTCTGCTCGTTAGAAGTGAGTCACTAAGGGCAGCCCACACTCGAGGCAGGAAGATTAGGCTCTGCTCCTGGAAGGGAGGAGTGTTAGAGAACCTGTGAGTGTATTTGAAAACCCACACATGCATGAAGTTAGCAGCACAATCAAGATAATGAACATACACCATGTTAATTCAGATTCTAAGCCAAATGAAATGTTAATGTGCTTAATAGTATTTCAACTTTGATGGTAAAGTTTTTAAATTACACAAAGTATTTTCCCAAATACCACTGTTACCTTGTGTTCACAGAGGACCTTTCAGATTGAATTATTTTCAGAATGTTTTCAAAATTGTTCTTAGAGCAGTCAGCACATCTTTTATGCATGAAGCTGGTAAACATCCAGCAATTTTGGGCCAGAAATACAAAAATTCCTTATTTGGGAGATAAAGGGGAAAGGATGCAGCAGAGGATAAATAAGAATATGTCCATAAATTATGTTTCTTTATGTCAGGCCTCTGACTCCCTCATGACCTTATCAGAAAACATTATTTGGAACATCTAAAGAAAGATGTTTTTCTGACAAATACTGAAAATGTGATCTTACTTCTAGTATGCCAGCACCTCTACAGCAAGTACCCAGAGAGCACAATTTCTATCTCCTGAGTTTTTCTGAGAGCAAAGGGTTTCCTCTGTCATTGCTGCTCTCACAGCACCTGTGTGATGACCACAGCATCACAAATAACGTTGCCGCCCTCCATGTAGTATGCACTTTGTATATATATCAGGCACTAAGCTGTCTCTTGAAAACACATTAGCTCATCTCTTTCTTATAAATCCCTGTAAGAGAGGAGTACTACCCTCATTTTAATTTTTTTTTTCTGTTAAGAATGTTGGTGAAATTAAGACAACCCATGGTCATTCATTCAATCATTTGTGCACCCTTCATTCAACAACTGTTTTTTGAGCACTAGCTCCGTACCTGGTACTGTTTAGGTGCTGGGGGTTTTGAAGGAACAAAACCGCTAAAATTCTCTACCTTCAGAATTACATGAAGGAAGTGACATTTAAACACAGACTGTTCAAAGTCTGGATTCCTAACCACCATATCAGTGGTTCTCAAACTTTTATGGGAGTAAACATTACCTGAGAAACTTCGTAATAAAATATCAGGTGGCCGAAGTGTTGGAGCTTCACCTTAAGCATCACTCCTTCCAATGAATATTCAGGGTTGGTTTCCTTTAGGAGTGACTGGTTTGATCTCCTTGCCGTCCAAGGGATTCTCAAGAGTCTTCTCCAACACCACAGTTCAAAAGCATCAATTCTTTGGTGCTCAGCCTTCTTTGGCCACTTTATGCAAAGAGCCAACTCAGTGGAAAAAAACCCTGATGCTGGGAAAGGCAGGAGGAGAAGGGTGTGACAGAGGATGAGATGGTTGGATGGCATCAGCAATTCAATGGACATGAGTTTGAGCAAACTCCAGGAGATAGTGAAACACAGGGAAACCTGGTGTGCTGCAGTTCATGGGGTCAAAAAGAGTTGGACACGACTGAGTGACTGAATGAGAACAACAACCTTCTTTATGGTCCAAATCTCACATCCATACATGACTACTGGAAAACCATGGCTTTAACTATAGGGACCTTTTTGGCAAGGTAATGTCTCTGCTTTTTAATATGCTGTCTAGCTTTGTCATAGCTTTTCTTCTAAGGAGCAAGCATCTTAATTTCATGGCTGCAGTCACCATCCACAGTGATTTTGGAGCCCAAGAAAATAAAATAAGTCATTGTTTCCACTTTTCCCCCTTCTACTTGCCTTGAAGTGATGGGACTGGATGCCATGATCTTAGTTTTTTGAATGTTGAGTTTTAAGCCAGCTTTTTCACTCACCTCTTTCACCCTCATCAAAAGGCTCTTTAGTTCCTCTTCGCTTTTGGCCATTAGATTGGTTTTCATTGGCATTTCTGAGGCTGTTGTTATTTCTTCCGGCAGTCTTGATGCCAGCTTGTGATTCACCCAGCCCGGCGTTCTGCATGCTGCACTCTGCATATGAGCTAAGTAAGCTGGGTGACAATGTACAGCCTGATCATACTCCTTTCTCAGTTTGGAACCAGTCCGTTGTTCCATCACCGGTTCTAACTGTTGCTCTTGGCCTACATGCAGGTTTTTCAGGATGCAGGTAAGGTGGTCTGCATTCCATCTGTTTAAGAATTTTCCACAGTTTTTTGTGATCCACACAGTCAAAGGCTTTAGCATAATCAATGATGCAGAAGTAGATGTTTTTCTGGGACTCTTTTGCCATCTCCGTGATCCAGCAAATGTTGGCAATTTAATCCCTGGTTACATTACAGGGCAAAGGGGAGTTTGTGTGGTGTAATTAAGCTTATTGATCCTAAAGTGGAGATTATCCTGGTTTGTTCAGGTGAGACCAATGTAATCATGTGATCCCTTAAAAGCATAAGAGGAGGGTAAAGGGCTGTGACAGAAAGGGAAGTCAGAGAGATTTCAAGAGTGAGCCATGTTTGAGGTGCAGGCTCTAAGACATAAAGGTCATGTGCAGTGACTGGAGACAGGCTTCTAGGAGCTTGTTCAAAGCATGGAAGAGGCTCTAGGAGCAAAGACTGGTCTTGGGTGACAACTAGCAAGGAACCAAGAACCTCAGCCCTACAACTACGAGGAACTGAATTCGGCCAGCCTAAAAGAGCATGGACACAGATCATCCCCAGAGCCTCCGGTAAGGAATGTGTCTCTGTTGACACATTAATTTTTAGGCTACTGAGACCAGTAGGACTTCTGTCTATAGAACTGTGAAATATTAATAATATCTGGGTTGTTTGTTTTAAGCTGCAAAGTTTGTTGTAAATTGTTATGGCCTTGTAACAAAGCACGATACACAACCGGGAGTTGGGATCCTGTCACACCTCTGCACAGTTAGAATGGGCGAGTTTCTTACAGAAGATGGAGAGCGCTTTCTGCAGCACCTGGGTTTACCTGGGAATAAAGAGCTGCCTGTGCCAGTCCCGCCAGTGGCAAAGGTATTGTACTTGTCCCTGTGCTATTGCAAGAGGAATGGGCAAACTCATTTTCATGGGCCGCCACTACAAATGGCTTGAAAAGAAAAGGAGATAAAGGGGGAATGACTTCTACAGGGGCCATTCATTGTTAGGGGGTTTGCTGGGCTGTTTGTCATGATGTTGCCGTGACTTCAGTAGCACTGCCCAGGGCTCCGTTTGCATGCTCACATTGTGACACCAATCTTAATAAAACAGCTGCTGCTCCTGGACTTAATAATTCGTGGTTGAATGAAGAATAGGAACAGGTGAATGGGCAACTTTAATGGCTTTTGAATAGCTGGATAACCCGTGATGGCAAAGAAAGCGCTACTTTGCTCTATATTGGGGGTAGCTGTCCAAATTGGATAAAGCTGTATGAAACTGTGTTATCTGTTGAGTTGTGATAACTCAACAGTTATATATGTGATATCTGATAACTGTGTTATCTGTTGTTATCTGTTAAACTGTTGACTTGTTTGTTTGTTTGTTTTTGTGCTTCACAAAACTGGACCACATGAAAATCACCTGAGAACCTTTAAAAAATTCTTGACCTTGGGTCTCAGCATCAGACAAATCTGATTAAATTAGTCAATATGGAGCTAATGAACCAAGTTGAAAAGCCCTTCTCTGGGCTCTTTCCTTCAGAATTGGTTCTGGTTGGACCATTCTTGTCACAACAGCGACCAAGCTGTCTACCAGCCAACTTGCTGTTCCCATGCTAAAGAATCTCAGGATAATAAGATATTCAATTCACGTGCCTGATGCATAAAGACTTTAAAAAAAAATTAACACTTGTTGCAGGCAGGCATAGATGAATAAAATAATACACATTGCCTCATAATATTGACCATAAAGATTGAAAATGACGTCAGTTTTAATGATCAGATCATGAAGTGACTTGAGGGTGGTCTTAATATTAAATAATTAAACTCCAAGTGTTCTTTCAGATTAAATCATTGTATTTATGAGGATGGCCTGGAGGTCAAATGGAAATGATTAAAAAAAAATTCCAAAAGGCTATTATGCTCTTCGATATCATAATGCCTTTGGAAGAATTTTTTTTTCTTTTCTACTGAAAATTCAAGGAAAATCTTCTAGGTCTTTACCATTTAAGAGCAGACAGATAGTAAGAGATATATTGAAATGTCTTCTATAGAGAGTCACAGTAACCTCGGGGGATTGTTAAGGAGAGCATCAGCAATTGTGTAGTATGTGTTAATAGTAACTGTATTTTAAGTTACAGAAAGGGAAAAAGATTTTTCTGCATGTCATCTTAAGGTCTCATTGAGTTTTTGATAATATATAAAAATCTTGAGTATTTTTGTGAAAGCTCTGTTTTCATCTGTAGGATTGTGGCACCCGGGAATCTAATATATTTTTCAAGACCCTTTTTTCTTTAACCAGCTTTTGATTTCTTGCTCATACTATCAAGTCTCCATAAGAAATTTTCCCTTCCCTTCTGCTTCCCACTGCAAAACCTGACTGCACTTCAGCTCAAGTATTAACAAATGGTCTTTTGTGAATGCCATCTTTTCCCTTGCTAAGCCCATGTTAACGTGTCAGTTTCTAGAATTTCCATTACCAACACCACTCCTTCCAGAGTTCTATTTTTAAACGTCCTTTCACTTTTGACTTGTTCTCCATTAGCCTACCCCTGTCTTTTGCCTTTTCTAGTCTATGAATAGAGGCAAGGGCAAAAAGATGCCTACGGATATGTTCATTTATACTTGACCTGAAGTGATGTCAGCCACAGGGAGTGCATCACACCTGGTGTATCCCAGTGAGAAAGTACAAAGGAGCAGCTGCCAACTTTTCAGAAATACAATTGCCTGCCTTTCTCTTGCAAATGGCTTCGTGATTTGGTGGAAGCACAGCAATTTAAAACCTTAGCTCAGTTGGGCTTGTCACCCACTTAAACAAAAGACTGCTGGCCGCTTTGACATGAACAATGTAGTCATCACTGCTAAGATGAGGTTGTGCTTTTCTTGGTTAGTTTGAAAATTATTAAAAAAGAAAACTTCAAGCGTCTGTTTCAGTATGGACCTTAAAAAGATAGCTTTTGTTCATTTCATCATAAGTAGTGGTTGGATGCTCTGTGCCCTACAGGTTAGTAAAAATATTAGCAAAGGACAAGAGCAACTCATTTGAGATTGTTGTGCAGAAAGTAAAGCACATAGAGATGGAGCAGAAGAGATAGAAACAGGAGTACAAATGGGAGAATGAGACTTGGATGGGAAGAGTATCAATTTTTTTGCTTATATTTTCTAATTCAGCTCTCTTTAATACAGAATGATATGTAAGCCTCTTGAAATAAGGCAAAATAAAACCCTTTTTAGACTGTCCTTAATAGCCTTTTCTTGTATTTACAAAGTACCTGAAAGAATAGTATCTTCACCAAACCTGTCCCTGCCAAGGTGACTGGTAATCCTGAGTTTTCTCCACGTTATCTGAAAATGTGGACCACTTCTATGTCAAAACTCGCTCCTCTCATAGTTTCTTGTCTCCCACCCTCGTCCCATTCTCCATTTATCTTTTTTTTTAAAAAAATTGAAGAATAGTTGATTTACAATGCTGTTAATTACTGCTGTACAGAAAAATGACAGTTATTCATGCACATTCTTTTTCATATTTTTTCCAGTGTGACTTATCACAGGATGCTGAATATACTGTGCTATACTGTAGGACCTTGTTTATTCATTGTATATATACCAGTTTGCATGTGCTCATCTTGAACTCTGGATCCAACTATCTCTCACTTGCCACCCATTTGGCAACCACCAGTTTATTCTCTATGTCCCTGATATGTTTGTTTCATAGATAGGTTCATTTGTGTCATATTTTAGACTTCACTTATAAGTGCTATCATATGGTATTTGTCTTTCTGACTTCATTTAATATGATAATCTCTAGTTGCAACCATGTTACTGCAAATGGCCTTTTGTTCTTTTCAATGGCTGAGTAGTATTCCATTGTATATATGTATCATGTATCACATCTTCTTTATCCATTCTCTGTTGATAGATATTTAGGCTTTTCCATGTCTTGGCTATTGTGAACAGTGCTGCTATGAACATAGGTATGCGTGTATCTCTTTGAATTATAGTTTTGTCTGGATGTATGTCCAGGAGTAGAATTGCTGGATCATGTGTTGATTCTATTTTTAATTTTTTGAGGAACCTCCATACTGTTTTCCACAGTGGCTATACCAATTTACATCCCCACCAACAATGCAGAAGGGTTCCTTTTTCTCTACATCCTCTCAGGCATTTGTTGTTTGTAGACTTTTAAATGTCCATCCATCTCTTTAGCAGCTCATTTTTTAAGTCGTCTTTGTGAGTTTGTCTTCCTTGGTTGCCTATAGATGTACTGTACCTTACTTCCCCATCTACTCTTCTGATTTGATACATTCTCCTGAACTTTGTTTTATCTACTCCCTAGAGTTTTAATTATTACCTCTATTTTTTAACTGAGTATATTTGACATGCAGCCTTGCATATAGCATGTTACTTCAGTACTTAACATGCATGCCTTGCTCAGTTGCTCATTGCATATTTGCACCCTTAAACAGCATCAGTCATATCCCCTACCCTGTTCCCTGGTAACCATCATTTTACTGTCTTTTATGAGTTTGAATTTTTTATATTTCACACAGGTGTTATTATATGGTACTTGACTTTCTCCATCTGTCTTATCTCACTTAGCATAATGTACTCAAGGTGTATCCATGTTGTTGCAAATGGCAGGATGTCCTTTCTCATGGGTGAATAATATTCTACATATTTTTTATCCATTCATGAGTATTTAGGTAGTTTCTATGTCTTGGCTTTGAGAATAATACTGCAGTAAGCATGGGAGTGCATATGGCTCTTCAAAGTCCTGTTTTTATTTCCTTTGGCAATGTTATAGAATAACTCAGTTTTCCTCCTTCCACAGTAGGAAAAATCTCAGTTCTTCCTTACTATGAGTTCGTCCCTGTGAATCTCCTATTACTTCTCATAAAAGATACTTCACTTCTGGTCACCAGATGTGTGGAAGTTTTTCCCCACACCAAGTAATTTTCTGACAGAAGCTAGATGTCTTGTGTGCTTAGTCACTCAGTTGTGTCCAACTCTTTGTGACCTCATGGACTGTAGCCTGCCAGATTCTCCAGATCAGAATACTAGAGTGGGTTGTCATGCTCTTCTCCAGGGGATCTTCCCAACCCAGGGATCGAACCCAGTCTTCCACATTGCAGGTGGATTCTTTACCAGCTGAGCTACCAGGGAAGCCCAGATTTGCAACTAGTGTCTAGATAACTACCTGGATAGTATCAAGTCCCGTAGGTTAAGGGCTCAGTCCCACAAGACCCCCCTCCCCCCTACTTTAGACACTAGTTGCAAACTCAGGTTGTCACCTGGGCTTTTGACAAAATGGCTGTCGATTGGAAGTTGCAATGACCCCTTTCTCTTGTTTAATTAATTTGCTGGAGAGGCTTGGAAATGTTTTACTTTTTACCAGGATATGTTGAAGGATGTGGTTGAACATCCAGATGGAAGACATGAGCAGGGCAATGTCTGTGGGAAGGAATACAGAGCTTCATGCCCTCTCTGGGCATGCCACTCCTAGCACCTCCACGTGTTCACCAGTCTGGAAGATTTCCAAACTCTGTTCTTGTGGGATTTTATGAAGGCTTCCCCACATATGCCTGAGTAATTGTTAACTACATTTCTATCACCCCTCCCCTCTCTGGAGGATGAGGAGTGGGGCTGAAAATGCCAAACTTCTAATCTTGGCTTGGTCTTTCTGGTGACCAACATCCATCCAGAAGCCCACTCAGGCTCATCTCAGTATAACAAATAAGAGCACTAAGGGTATTATCACTTAAGAAATTACAAGACTGTGCAAGATAATGGAGTAGAAAGACCCTGAGATCACCTCCACTCATAGGCACCCCCCAAATCACAACTATTTGCAGAACAACCATTGATGAAGAATACCAGAGCCTATAACAAAAGATCTTCTACAAATAAGATGAGGAGGGACAGAATTGTGGTATAGTCAAATCCCATATCCCCAGGGTAGAAGGTTTCACAAACAGGAGAATAATTACAATTGCAGAGGTTCTCCCAAATGAGTCAGAGGTCTGAACCCCACATCAGGCTCTCCAGTCTGGAGGTCCTGCACTAGGAAGAGAGCCCTTAGAGCATTTGGCTTTGAAGGCCAGAGGGGTTTACTTATGGACATGGGCTTCCCTGACAGCTCAGTTGGTAAAGAATCTGCCTGCAATGCAGGAGACCCTGGCTTGATCGGGAAGATTCCCTGGAGAAGGGAATGGCCACCCACTCCAGTTTTCTGGCTTGGATAATTCCATGGACTGTATAGTCCATGAGGTCTCAAAGAGTTGGACATGACTGAGCGACTTTCACTTTCACTTTAGGGCTTCCCAGGTGGTACTAGTGGTAAAGAACCTACCTGCTAATGCTTGAGACCTAAGAGATGCTGGTTTGATCCCTGGGTTGGGAAGATCCCCTGGAGGAGGGCATGGCAACCTATTTCAGTATTCCTGCCTGGAGAATCCCCATGGACAGAGGAGCCTAGCGGGTTGCAAAGAGTCGGACATGAGTGAGTGACTAAGTACAGCACAGCAAGTTTTTAACAACTTAAGTTCAAATGCATCTAAAGCTCTACATTTTAATCTATCCCACTTCATTTTATGTTCTTGATGTCACATTTTACATTTTATTTTGTATCACTGTTGTTGTTCACTCGCTAAGTTGTGTCCAACTCTTTAAGACCCCATGAAGCATGCCAGAAGCATGCCAGGCTTCCCTGTCCTTCACTATCTCCTGGAATTTGCTCAAACTCATGTCCATTGAGTCAGTGATGCTGTCCAACCTCAGTTGCCCTCTTCTCCTGCCCTCTATCTTTCCCAGCATCAGGATCTTTTTCCCAGTGAATTGGCTCTTTGCATCAGGTGGCCAAGGTATTGGAGCTTCAGCATCAGTCCTTCTAATGAATATTCAGGGTTGATCTCCTTTAGGATTGACTGGTTTGATTTCCTTGCAGTCCAAGGGACTCTCAAGAGTCTTTTCCAGCACCACATTTTGAAAGCATCGGTTCTTCAGCACTCAGCCGCCTTCATGGTCCAAATCTCACATCCATACACGACTACTGGAAAAACCAAGCTTTGACTGTACAGAAGCCTGTTGGAAGTCAGATCCTTAGGCAGCAACTTTTAAAATACACAAATAGATTGTCTTATGTGACTGTACATATAACTCACTGGCCACAGAGCCATGCAATAAAGGCATCTTGTGGGTGGCAATTGCAGAGATTGGGATGCTAGTTGAGTCCTTTAGAAAAGATATCAGTGCCTTAGAGCTAGGCAAAGGGAGAGCTGGGCTCCAGAGATGGAGTCCAGTGGCTTCTGTCCTTGGAAAGCCCCTCTGTTAGGCCTTAGACATGCAACCAACAAGAAGCCTGTTCCCCAGGCTGAAGCTCCAGAAGAAGCAAAAAGAGCTCTGTTACATGAAGACTGGAGGGGTGTTTCAGTCTGCTGTCTGCACAGTGCCTCAGGGGTGGAAGCTTGCCGAGAACCATTGCTCTGTTTATCACCAGCCCATGGAACTCAGGGAAGCAAGTCCTGCTGGTTTGATTGCTAGGCAATCAAGGGGCTTTCCCTGGTGGCAACCACAAAAACCAAGGCCCTAGGCATAAAACCTGGGCATCAGACACATGAAAGAGCCCTTCTCTTGGGGTGTGGCAGAGGGAGAGCACAAAGATGGTGCCTGTCTCCTGCGGTTCCTGGAGATTTCACGGAGCTCTCAGCTGTTGGTTTAGTTAGATGCCTGCCCTGCAGGCTGCAGCCCTGAAGATAAGCTAGTTGACGGCTTTCACAGAAATGCTGGGTGCCTCAGTCTGTTGCCTCTTGCTGTGCTCTGGGAGCGGCAGCCACGTAAGAACTCTTTCTCCATTATATTTCAGGACCCTCACACTTGAGCTCCAGTGGCCACCAGGGCCAGGTGCTTTGGAGGTGTTACCTGGGCAGCAGTGATGCAAAGCAGGGTGCCAGAGAAGGGTAGAAGTTCCTTTCTAAGAGATAAAGGGGAGCTGGAGAACGGGAGAGAGCGAGCACAGAGATGGTGTCCGCCAGCCTGTCCCCAGGGAGTACCCTGTCAGGCCCCCTGATGTGTGTTAAACTAGATGCCTGCCCCTCAGGCTAACACTTCATGTGAAGAGGCTTATCTGCTTGTCTTAAAGTGTGGGTTCCTCTCAGTTGATTGCCTCCCTGCTGGTCTCTGAGGCAAGTGAGTCAGAGCCCAGAAAGTATGAGTTGTTTCTCGATTGCTATGCACTTTGGGTCTCATGGATGTGATCCCTGTTGACTTTAAAAGCTAGGTGTTTGGGGATTTATCTCAGATGCATATTTCATGAGTTGGGGTGCCTGATGTGCTCCACAGGGAGAAGCCCTGGGTTTTGAGTTCCCTCCTGATTGTGGACATCACATCCATGATGGAGTTTATGGTGAGATTGTGTCTCAGCTTCTCTTACCTGCTTTGCTTTTTTGTTTTTTAATTTGCTCAATGTGTAAGGGTTGCTCAGGTAGTTTTTATGCTTTTTCCAGAGGAAGTTTTTCCATATGTAGCTGCAGATTCAGTATGTTTATGGGATGAAGTAAGTTCAGGATCTGCTATGCCACCATCTTGAACCAGAACCTATACTTTGTCTTTTAGTTAATGGAACTAATATGTACTTAATCAGCTGATGAATATGCACTTAGTCAACTAATATGTACTTACTCAGCCGAGCCAGGAAGGTCAGCGTTGGTCAGGTTCTAGGCCTCACTCTTCAAACCTTACTGGTCACCGTTACCCACCTTCTAAATTGTGTGTCCTGTACTCATCACCACCACTGAGCCACTTTTATGTAAGCTGTGCTGGTCTTTGTTGGGCTCTATGCTCTGGTGCACGGGCTTCTCTAGTTGTAGAGCATGGGGTCCAGAGCGTGTGGGCTTAATTGTCCCTCGGCAAGTGGGACCTTAGTTTCCCGACTAGGGAGCGAACTCACAACCTGAAAAAGATACATTCACTTTGTCTCTAGTTCAAGCTCAGTACTGTACTTAGGACTGCAGAAGAGGAGGGGACCAAACTGGAAATAAGCATCCTAGGACCAAAAATAATACAAACTGAAGGGAGATGAAAAAAGTTCTCAGACCAAGACTGAGAAATTCAGGAATATAGTCTCTTAGATATTTATTGTAATCTCCAAAAAATAAAACAAGATTAACCCAAAGAACAAAAACCACTTTCTATACAGAATTCACATACAAACTTAATACCTAATAGAGCACATACAGTTCTTACACAATTAATTTCAATAAAGAGAATTAAAACTTCACAATGTGAATACACTTTATAGCTTTAAACCCAGACAAAAGCTCCTGTGGACACATAAAGAGTCACAATAATTGCTGTGCAGCGGTAGTTTTCAGATAAAATCACGATCACTATATGAAAGCATTAAGCTGTTACTCAATTTTTTCCCAAGAAGAGCTCCATAGTGCAGTCACTGAGGAGGAGCCAAAAGTGCCTGGTTACAAAGGAAGGTCTTCATCTATGTACTTCCCCAACGCTCTTTATGGGAAACATGGAACCACAGAAAAATCTCTGGGCACACATCTGCCTGGTTGATGTTGGCCTCGACAGTGTCTTGTGGTTTGGTGCATGGGCAAAATGTCTAAATCAGTGGTTCTAATGAGCTTCAAATCAGTCTGTGTTTTGGAACGAGTCTGGGGCTGCTCAGCAGCACTGAGGAATATGATGATGCTACAGTTCATCTTCGTCAGGGGGACAAAAACACAGCCAAACTGGGGCAATTGGTGGGGTTTCTGAGGGCCAGTCTGGTTCTCTGGAGAAAAACAAAGATCTCTAGCTGCCAGCTCTTCACCCTTCCAATAAGGGAGCAAACTGTGACCTTCCCCATTCATTTGCCTGGCACAGTCTCCTCTAACTCTTTTGTCATGTCTCACCTCTTCGGTGGAGTCCTTCTTGATTCCTCCTGTTTTTATAGGTCTCCCATTCTCTGTGTCCCTATATCCTGACATAAGGTAGCATTTAGATTATATTCTGGCATTTTGTTCCTTGTGCTTCAGTCAGTAAACTTATTAGGGGCCAGAGCCATACCTCTTCCATGTTTGATTACCCCAGCACTGAGCACGTGCTATTTGGTAACTGTTGATAACTGAACATTTAAATACACCCTTAAATTATCATTCTCATGTTGGCTACCTGCTTACATTTTCTTTTTTTTCAATTTGGCACAAAGTCATCTCTAATCTTCCTGTTCCACTCACCTCTATTTTGTCAGTGGGTGTGAAAGATGAGTACAAAATTTTATCTATCACATGTAAAACAGGGCCACATATCACTGGTGGTGGCCCAAAGCCATTTTTTGTGATCGGCACATCTTCACATGTCAATGTCAGGCAGCTGTCACAGAGAGAACTGAAGGCTTTCTATGATGTACTGAGGGTCATGGTCATCTAAAACCAACTGCCCTTCGTCATTTTTAGTGAAAAACATAACTTTTCTTCCCAAGGGTATTATGATTTACTCTAACTAAATGAAAAAGCAAACCACAATATTAAAATGAGTGCTTTGCCTTAAAAATTGAAATAGCAAATAGGAATTTAAGATAGTTGTCCTACTTGAAACTTCATATTTATATAAACACAGTTTTTGGTAATCCGCAACCAGGCCTAACTTCTTGATTTTCCATCTCAGTGAAGTTGTAGACCACAAATTATGAGACTAATCAAGGGGGTTTGACGATGAATATATGAGTTTATGATGATATACCAAAATGATTTAAGGGTTTTGACTTGTTTCTCTTATATTATCAGTGTGGACAATTGAGAATTGAAAGCAAATATAACAACAACATAAAAAGAAATCAATATCTTAGAGTTCCCAGGACTGACAGGGATTTTGCAAACAAAATACAGGGTTAACAAAATATGCACACAAATATGAGTGAAAATTCTTAGTAGACAGAACATGGGATCAACATTTCAGAGAAAAATAAAAATGACTTATGTGCATATTTTTTCTTAGGTTTCTAAATTAACCTTGTATAAAAGGCTTCGGGAGAAAAAAAGCTTCAGGAGAATTTGTAACTAAAGAAGGGAACACTTATTTAAAATAAACTAACAGCCACTCTGTCTTGAAAATAAAACCCACAATTCTAAAAGGCAAAATTGACATATATTCGCAGATACTAAATGTTTGGTCTTAATTAGGAATAAAACATACTTTGAAGTAGGCACAGAAGAGTTTCACATGACACCAATAAGGTATTTACTGTATAAATTGCACCACTAGACAAATACAGCTACAAGAAATAATTTGAGCAAGTCAAACAGCCATCAAAGCATCTCACACATTCATTATAATTCACTCTTTCATACTAGTTTATATACACTGAGTAAGTCATTAAATATTGCACTTATTGGCCCATGAACCCTCAATTCTGAGGTGTTGAAAAATAGAAAACAAATCTATTTTTTACAACATATTTCATGCAACATTTAAGACATTTCAGTTCCACAAACACCATTAAATAGTTGTACATTTGGACAGGTCAACGGTATCACATCACGTCTGACATTAACAATATATTAACAGGAATTAACAGGAAGTTTTCATTCAGCACATATCCTAGGGATGGTGAGAAAATGCATGGAAAACCATCATACCAAGACAGCAAACAACCCCCAGACTTCACTTGTATGAGGAGTATGGAACCACTAGAAAGATGAAAGCTCGCTCATGTCCCTGAAAGGCCAGGTGTCTGCGGCTCACGTACCGTCTGCGTCTTTAAGAACAGCGTTCATGAACCTAAGCAACCTTTAGTGCCAAACAACATAAACATGGAAATATTTCCATTAAGAAAGAAAGCCACAGCCAACTCTCAGTTGTCCACAATGAAGGAAAGTATGAACACAGGTGAACAAAACACACAGGTAACCCCCTCCCATGCCCCAACCTCATTTCAGCAAGTGATGACTGGTTACAGTTACAGTAAATGTATCAATGGGAGGTAAATGGTGAAACTTAAGTTTCATTTCCCGTTCTTGGTCCTGTCATTCTGTGGGGGTAGTGCTTGAAAAAATTAAAATGATAAAAAATCAGGAACTAGAAAAGAGAACTGTAAATAGAAAGCTCAATTTGCCCACTGTCTTGATGGTCTGATTTTAATACTCATACTCTGACAGAGACTTTGTAATAATTTCTTTTCCCTAGAACGTTTGCAAACTATATCCTCTCTATTCTCTCCTTTTAATGGAAATTAGGTCTATGCACAGACATACGAATCTAGTCAGTGTGAAGAATCTATTTTGTAGACCTTTTTAAAGAAAATGCCAGTTCCAGCTGGAGCATAGTAAAGCTTCCTTTTCCCTGGCACTGAGAATGCACCACAGGTGGAACCTCTCCTTCATAGAAAAGTGTGTTTGAGTGTGTATGTTCTGGGAGGGGCAACACTCTTGAGGCCCAAATGTAAATAGCTTAATCCATTTAAGGGAAATATTTGATTAGCATGTCAAGAATTCCTGTAAAGGTTTTTAAGAAACCAAAAATATTTATTTATGAAGTAACAATAGGTGGATATATTTTAAATAAATTCTCCAGACGTGTTTTTGCCCCCCTAGGGGATACTGTGTTTTTGGAAAATCTGGAACCCTGTAGGTGCACTGTAGAGATAATCAAGACTTTTTTTTTTCCTGGTTATAAGCTTCATTTTTTATCCATGTTTTCCCAGTTTGTTTCAGAATATAAAACAAGTTTATATCTTTGATTGGCTTTGATCAAAAACTACCTAAAATATAAAGGTCTCTAAAAAGCTGACCCTAATGGTTCAACTCATCAGAAAGATTTCACCACTTTACTGGCAGACCCCTAAAGCACAGGTAGTTTACTCAAACGGGCAAAGCCAAGCAGAGCTGGAGAGGCTGCACTTCCAAGGGGTGATCAGAAAGGCCACACGGGTCTGGTTGCTCACGCGGCACCCTGACACAGCACGCTGAGTAAGTACACACTTGAAGGATCAAAGAATTCTAGCTTCCAGTCATGCACACTGTCATTTATAAAGGCAGGTTTCTTCAGGCAGAAAGACAGACCACCTCCCAAGTATACCCCACCAAAACTTCCTGATGAAGCATTCCAATGGCATATGAAAATGATTAAACACTTTTTGGCTTGGAAGGGTTTTAGTTATGACTTTAAGACTTAGATTAGTTTTCCATATGCAGCTGCTACCTCTGCCTTGGTCTAGCTTGGGAGAGTCTGGCTACATTTTCAATATAGTCCCACCAATGCCACATGGTTGACTGAAGAATGGCATAGCGCATCCTTGCCAAGCACGAAGATGCACATCAGATAAAACACATCACAGTGAGGCCTGATTACCAACTACCGTGCTCTGAAATTAATGTTTCATGGAAGTTCAGTTAACAGCAGACTGTGTTTTACTTAAAAAAAAAAACAAAAAACATTTCATCCCTGAAAGTATTGTCAGCATAAACATAGCTAAAATTGGAAGTTTAAGTTGGTTCCTGAAAGATAACCACTGTGCTGAACTAAAGACCTATAATTAATCTGGATAAGAGTTAAGTAGCTGAAATAGATATTTGTTTGTGGCAAATATAGATGGCTTGTATAATTGGGGTTGTACTTTAATAGAATTTATAGTTCGCATTTAATGTAACACTGCTGCAGCTTTCTCTGTAGCCAAAGGCATCATCATGGTTCCCTTTCCAAATAAAAATCTTAGCCCTTATTTATTAGGCAGCAGGGGGTAATGATTTTAAGTGAACCTAAGGAGGAGATTAGAAGTTCAAGGCAGTGGAAGCTGTTCAGGGAGGGCAGTGACAATGAATGAATTCACTGACTTAAAGCAGTTCTTCTTAGGAGCCCGGACACACAATGCTAACTCGTGAACTGTCGTCTTAGGACTCAAGTTCCATGTACCTTCTATGTCTACTCACATCCCCAAAAGCTGAAATGCAGATCCACTCCATGAATGACCATGTAGAGGAAATAATTTACAGTCCAATTTTTCATTTCCATTTAGAACAGAAAGGAAATCCCCAAACCAAAGCTCTTGGAAATATCTGCTCAAAACAATCAAGGTTTGCTTATAAAAAGTAATCAGAGAGATGGGGTGATGAGATGAGTGGCAGAGGAAGACAAATACTTCCGTACTTGAAACACTAATTGAACTGCATCGAGGTTAAAAGATGGTTGTCTACAATTTACACACTAACATTTTGTAAGATGTCTTTGTGCTTTTGAATACAGATTTAGTTAGGCAATTCATAAAAAATGATCTGTGGTTATTCAGGCTGTTGGCAGATGGAGAGAATATGGGAGGTACTGTATGCAGGTGTGTGTTTATATACATTCATGTGCATGATGGCCAGAAGGCTGAAAAACCTTGGAACTATAGTGTTATAAGTAATATAGCTTGATGCCAAGAAGTTTACTTAGTTAATCCTGGGCTGGTTCTTTTTTTTGCCAAATTTGATTTTAAAGCCAAGATCTCTTGATGAGATTAGGAATAGAGGATTTTTCTCTCTTTCCATGTGGTTTATATAGCAGGAGCATTGGTGCTCAATTCATTGAGCTCTGTGACAATCCTTTCTGGAAGCTTCTGGCTTGGTGAAATTCACACCAGGGTGAGTGCTTCAGACTGACTCTCAAATCAATTAGGAAGGCCCAGCTTCCACTGAGGTCTGGAAAATAGAAATTGCTGAATGTTCCTTGGCACTGACACCTAGCCCAGTTGTTGTGTTAAGCTCCCCTGACTGGCATCAAGTAACACAACTTTGGCAGGTTTGACATTGTGTATGTGGGTACTTGGGTTAGGTCTTCTGGTTCTAGGGCCTATTAATTCCAGTAGAAATTAGCTTTTTGGGAAAAGTGTTTGCAAGAGGGTAAAACTCAACTTTCTTTCCAATTTTCTACCCTCTGATTTTGCTTTCCATTTTACAATGTTACACATATCAAGGGCCTTCTGAAGAAGCCATATGAGACATCCTATTTAGTATATTTAGGTCGTTGACATCTGTATGTATGTATGTGAGGTCAGGGCTAAGAGGGGATGGGAAGGTGTTCCTGGTTCTATTGCTTCATGTTAAACTGGAAAAGTCAGCTTAACAACTGTATTATTTAACATGGTCATTTCCTAGTCTAGGTTATAGAAATATTACAATATCATGCAAACAGGCTTCTGTTGCAAACAAATCTGCTTTGATGGCCCCCACCTTCACTTGCTTCCCTTCAGTTTAATTTCTGTGATTTTTGAAGCTGGTTTGCCCTATTAAAATCTAATAAAGCATTAATGTCCTGTCTTCACTAAGGCCTACCCTGCAGAGTGCCAAAGTGAAAACTTACTGCCAATTAGTAGATTTTAAGCTAAGAAGATGAGACATAATAAAAATGTGGATATGCTTAAGAGATCCCAAATGCTTTCTCCTGTAATTTTCATCTTCTAACTTACTAGTAATATATGTGATCTACTTCCCTGACTTGCAGGCATTTATTCTCCAGAGACCTCTTTATCTTTCTCTATCAATATCTTGGCTTAAAAATCTTGCACTCAGCATTTTATGGGAAGTTTCTCTACTTTTAAAAAGAGAAAACAGTGTTTAACATGATCACCAAAAGAGAGGAACGTTCACCTAATGGAACTATCCTTACAAATATGCCATTGTGTGCCTTCTTAAAGTCCTAGCTGTGAACAATGCTGGGTAGTGATACAGATGCTATATCTCTTTTTTGCTCATTTAGACTCACTGGTGGGATTGGTTTGCTTGTTCACTGTATAAGGTCCTTGAGAAATTTAGGAGAAAGAATCTGGGTATTCAAATGATTTCCTTTCTCTTCTCAATTTGCTTATGGCATCCTAAGATATTTCTGTAATCCTCAGCTCCAAATAGTGGTCTCTGACTCCCTTAAGCATGGATAAAGGCTTACAGAATGGGGATATACCTTAACAGTATAAATACTTGGATTTAAAAAGATTAGAGATGATAGTTGCTTGTCTTCAACCTGAGAACCATGGAGATACTACTTAAATGACTTCTAACCAGGTTAAAAAACCTGGGGAGGTGTGAGCAGACGGCAGTGGTTTGGGAAGCAAGTCTACATCCTGCGAGAAGAGAGACTCTCACAAGCTTCAACTTAACCTCTGTTTCAGGGGTTGATGATTGTTCCAGAAAGTTGTGGTGGTATATGCCATGGGGGAAACTCAGGCCCTGGAATCCTACATTTATCATTCTGGATTAAGATGCTTGATATATAACACATTCAGCAGATACTTCAGTCTGTCAGTGCCCTCAAATATTTAGAATGTTGGGTGGAGCAGTCCTGGGTTAGGAATTCCTTTTTTAAACATCCAAACTAAGACTACTGTTGATATCTAGTTCCAGTCAGGTCAATATTCATCTCTTAGGAAATTTTCAAGGGCCTTAAACAATATTTTTGTTTCTTTATAGTCAGTGATCTTCTCAATTATTAATAACATTGAAAGATAGATACTTGAACCATAAACCAACCAGACTCACAACAGTCTTCCTAATCATGAGTAATATTTCCACTGGATTTTTCAATTGAGAGTAAAGCAAATAAGGTCTCCTAAGATCACCCCCAGCCCACACCACGCACACAACCAAATTCTCGGTTATCATACCTACAAGTGAATCTCATAATTTGAACCCATGGCACAAAAGTCAGTTGTATGAAATTATAATCAGAAGTCCCAGCAGTAGCTTAATCTAAGAAATCTGAAACAAAAAGAGCCTAGAAGACAAATAACAAATCACATGCAAATACCAGATGTTTATAGATGGATAGTCCTTACAAAGTTAAGATCACATATTTGCCACATATTAACACAGGGAATCTCCCCAGAATTGAATGCATGTTCGAGCCACTGACATCAAAGATTTCCCTCAAATAGTTATTAGGCAGTATAAATGAAGGCTAATCAATCATTTATAAATGCTGTTTTTAGCAACCAACCCCTCTGGAGCTGCCTGTATGGGGGACACTAACAGCCGCAGTTGGGCTGTGGTGGAGGAGGGGTTTCCTTGAGTCTTGTGTTCTGCTTTGCGGCAGTGATGGCTGGATCTGTCTCCAGGCTCTCAGACATCTTGTCACAGATGATATCCACAAGGCGCTCAAATGTCTGCTTGACGTTAATGTTATCCTTGGCACTTGTTTCAAAAAATTCAAATCCTGGAAGAAACACACAGAAACACAGTTTGATCATTTCCTATGTGTGCTGAAATTAAATGGGACATGCATGGGAGGCGGGCAGTGACTGGTGGATGTGGTTTAGGTGAGAGATAGGTGTGAGGTGTCATGTGAACATATTGCTATCCGTGAACCAGGAACAACAGGACAAAGTGGAATTAGTGATAGTTGCATGTTATTCTTCTCTAGACAAAAAAAAATACCTTGGCAAGAGCTGGTAATAGTAACATGAAGACTCCTCAGTGTTGAGTCCGTGTCATCTCTTCCCCCAACCCCTAGATCACCATGTAGCTGCTTCTAATCTTTTCTAAGACTGGGGTTATTTGGCTTTTTTTCTTTCCTCATTTCGGATTCTACCAAAGTTATTTTCATTTTTTCATTAACTTGAGGCTTAGACGTCTTCATGTTCGTATTCTGCTGTGAAAGGGACTCCCAAACTCCAACACAGTGCAGCCCTAACTTTTTCCATGTCTGTCCTAGTGAAGCACCTGAGGGTAAGCTTTTGGTAGATTTCCAGTATTTCACTGGACACAAGGTGGCACTAAAGAATCACTGGATTTACCTTAAGTGTGCTTCAACCTCCTTTAGGAAATTTGAGTGGTGTTAACCTAACAGCACTCCAGGGCTTTGTATACCACTGCATCTAGCTACTGATGCTGATTTTCCAGAGCTTCTGTTATCTGTCAGCAGCAGTGTTTTTATCAACAGCTGGGAAAGGACACGATAAATTCAAATGAGCTGCCAGAAGTGCGAGATGGCACGAAAATGCAGTGAGAGTTTGACGCTTCTGCTGATGCATCACTGCCTGGGCAGAAGCAGCCTCAGTCCTCGGCTCTGTACGCAATCTTATCGCTCCATTGTTTGCAGTCACATTCCACTGGCTGAGCTTGCCAGTCAGTTGCCATGACAACCTCCCCACTAGGTCAGCCAGAGATTGCTCTGGTCCATTCAGGGGATGTTGATTTAGGATGTATTGGGCTGAACACAGAAATGCTTTCCTAATCCATTCTGAATTTTACACCCTATAAATCCTTCTGGTTACATCTGGCCCTATCTCCGAGGAGCCACATGGATTCAGAATGATTAAATCATGTGATTTCATCCCAGCTCCTGAGGCCAAATGAGAAAAGGCAGATTAATATTTTGCATCTGTGTCAAAACTGCTCTTATAAACTAGAAATAATAATTTTCTTAAGCACTATTGAAGATACACAACAACAAGCAATTTTTGTGAAAATTTCTGATTTGGTTAAGATCGATGACTATGTCTGAACTTGAATTTCTCTAGTTACTGTGTAGTCTATTGTTAAAATGTGAGTGAGTAACCACAGGATTTGAGCTGAAGGAACAGCATGAGTTAAAACAGGTTTTATAAAATAGCAGTGAATATTTCAAGCCTTCTTTGGCTTTTATTTCCCTTTCATTTGTCTCTCCAGATAGTGTTTATGTAGCTCTCTTAAATTCTGCATTTCTTTACAGAAAATGCTATCTGGCTTAACAAGAATTCTCTTCTCTAACATTTGCAGTCTATTGGGCTAGCTCATTCACCTTTCAACAATGTGATCCAGATTTTGGAAAAAAGCGATTGCTTAGGTCCTCAACTTGCCTAGATGTCAAAACTATTTGCATCTTTGTGGGGATTCTCTCAGTTTTAACAGGAGGATAATTTGTGCCAAAGTACAGAATTTCTTTTCTCCAAAGGTTTTAATTTTCTCTTACCTCTTCCGTGACATGTCTTTTATTTATTAGCACGACTGGGAGAAGGCACTGAAATTGAAGGGTACCATAAAAGATGTTGCCATTGTGAAAACAAACAGTCATCCACGCAAACCTTTGCCAACTGTGATTCTTTCAATCTGGGCTTTGAGACACACACCGCTGCTGGTGTGCAGCTTGAGGTGAGTAACGTGATCCTCGATCCAAACAGCCAGAGTGCTCTCAGTGTCGTGACTGTTGGCTGGAGCCCCACGAACAGACCGCCACATTATAACAGTCCTCCATTTAGCCAGCATGGCTGGAGAAGGAGGTACCGTCCTATGGTGAGAGGGATGATTTGGCCACAGGAGCAATATTTACTGGCTTTATGATCACGAGAAAGTCATGTTTTTATTCTTATGATCCTTATTTATGATATTTGTCTCTCATTAAGCTCAAATGAGAAAATATATGTAAAAGTGCCAAGAAAACCAGAAAATGCTATAATTATATAATAATTACGTAATTAAAGAATACTCTCATTAAAACAACAGTAAGAGTAACAAACTAACATTTGGATAGTTACTGTAGAACAGGTAGTATTTAAAGCACTTTATACGTTTTATCTATGAGGTAGGTGCCAGTATTTTCTCCAAATCATCAGTAAGGAAATGGCCCAACTTTGCTCACTTACTTGACCAGCCAGTCATGGCACAGCTGACATTTAAACTAAACATGCACATTCGCCAGCGCCTTCAGATACTCTGCAGATGCTATCACTTGGTTCCAGTAGAATTGGAAGTTCTATGCTGAGATAACAGACTTTCATCAGTTTAGAGAGTTAGATTTAACACTCCTAGTGAACCAAGTGAAACATCTTTTCTTAATGATCCCAAAGATACTCTGGTATTTTATGCTGCCTAAGGTCCATCAGGGCAGCCATCAGGACCAGCTGTATGTCTACAGAGAAATATGTGAAAGGTTCTGGACATTAGGCCCCCTCTCACTGACCACATGAGCTGTTTGTCATAAAATGAGATATTCAGGATAAAAATAAACATCATTAATTCAACATATAGTTATTTGGATTCAGGGCAAAGCAGTTTTGTTGTTTAGTTGCTAGGTCATGTGTGACTCTTGCGCCTCCATGGATGTAACCTGCCAGGATCCTCTGTCTATCGGAGTTTTTTGGCAAGAATATTGGAGTGGGCTGCCATTTCCTTCTCCAGGGGATCTTCCTGATGCAGGGATTGAGCCCACATTTCTTGTATCTTCTGCATTGGCAGGCAGATTCTTTACCACTGTGCCACCTGGGAACAAAGCAAGTTTACTGTGCAATAAATAATTTCTCCTCCAGGGGAATCAGTATCTTCATCCAGGCAACTTTGTGTTAGACTACACCCCACACCTATGTATGTCCATGGTGTTGAAACCTCGTGGACTAAATCCTTAACATTTCAGCCTTTATTTTTCCATTGAATCCTTGTTAGATTTTCTGGCCATTACCTCTCAATGTATCATACTAACTTCAACTATGGTGGTTCTCGGTAAGGAATCTGCCTGCAATGCAGGACACTCGGGTTTGATCCCTCGGTCAGGAAGATCCCCTGGAGAAGGGAATGGCTACTCACTCCAGTAATCTTGCCTGTAGAATTCCAGGGACAGAGGAGCCTAGCAGCTACAGTCCATGGAGTTGCAAAGAGTCAGACACGACTGAGCAACTAACACTTCCACTTTTCAACTTCAGCAATAGCAACATGCCCTTGTTCTTAGAAATAGTTAACCTCCCATCCACACATTGGAGCATTGGAGAGCCAGCACTTCAGCCAGTGATCCTTAGGAAATAGTCTTTTTCATAAAACTTTGGAGATCATTTCCAGTTTATTAAGTAGGACAGTGGTTCAGCAGATCAAATAAGTAGCCCAAGGTCACACTGCAAGCTGATTGTGAAGGGTGACAGAGATCTCCCAATAAATAGGTTACTGGTTAAACCTACAGCTTTGGACATCTGTCCCTCAGACTACATCATTCAGTATTAATAATTGCAGCACATATATTTTCATCAGCAAATCAGTGAACACTTTCAGTTAACCACAGATACTAGTCATCCATTCTGATTCCTCTCTGACACAGACAGCACTGTTCTCAAGTTGGATGAGCCTTGCACTGTGGTTCAGTATATATATTTTTAATTTTATTAGAGTGTAGTTGATTTACATTGTGTTAGTTTCAGGTGCATAGCAAAGTGATTCAATTATATATACACAAATATTTATTCTTTTTCAAATTCTTTTCCCGTATAGGTTAGTACAGGATATTGAGCTGTATAAAATCAGCAGATAACCTTACAGCAATTTCCTTGTGTGTCATTTGTTGCTTTTTCCATGTTGCTTGTATATTTTCTCTTTGTATTTAATTTTTGTCAGTTTGATTAATATGTGTCTCACTGTGTTCCTCCTTGTGTTTGTCTTGTATGGGACTCTTTGTACTTCCTGGACTTGAGTGACTTTCCTTTTCCTTGTTTCCTTTCCCTTATTAGGGAAGTTTTCAGCCATAATCTTTTTTAATATTTTCTCAGGCCCTTTCTCTCTCTGCTTCTTCTGGGATCTCTATAATGCAAATGTTGGGTGCATTTAACGTTGTCCCCGGGCAAGGAAGCAGAGAGAGGTGATATAAACCAGCTTTCACTCTACTGTCCAAAAGATGTTATCCTGATTTCATACCACTAGAGGTCTACCTACAATAGAATCACCTGAGGTACTTAAAAACTTTTAAACTTCACCTCAGACATACTAAACTGGAGTTGTAAGGAGAAGGACCTTAAACACGCATTTTAAAAGGCTTCTTAGGTGGTTTCTTATGCACATGAAAGGTTAAGATTCACTAGCCTCTCTACACCTATGTTCATTACAGCATCATTTACAGTAGCCAAAAGGTGGTAGCTAACCCAGGTATTTATCAGCTGATGAATGAGTAAACAAAATGTGGTATATATATACTCTGGACTAATGTATAAGTCTTAAATTCTGACACATGCTACAACATGTATGAATCTTGAAATTATGCTATGTATAATAAACTAGTCACAAAAAAATACAAAGTACAGATTCAGAGGGCCTGAAAGTGAAGGACCAGGGGCTGGAGGAGGGAAAAACAGATGTCACATAACAGGTATAGAGTTTCACTTTTGCAAAATGAACTAAACTCTGGCAATTTGTGGCACAAGAAAGTGGATACATGCTAAACTGTACACTTTAACATAAAGCTCACCATGTTTTACCAAAATTAAAAAAAGTCTTAGCAATAAGTGTCTAAGAATCTAAGAATACAAGAAGAATCATATTCTTAATAGCTCAGGAAACTAGAAAAAGAAAGAACGAACAAATCCCAAAGTTAGCAGAAGGAAAGACTTGACAAAGAGCAGAGTGGAAATAAATCAAATAGAAACAAAAAAGTAAGAGCTGATTCTTGGAAAAGATAAGCAAAAATGACAAACCTATAGCTAGACTCTCCAAGAAAAAAAGAGAGGACTCAAGCCAGAAATGAAAGAGAAGACATTAGCAGAGAAACACAAAGGATCATAAGAGACTGCCATGAACAATTATAGGCCAACAAATTGGACAACCTAGAGGAAATGAATAAATTCCTAGAAACATACAATCTCCCAGGACTCAATCATGAAAAAACAGTCTGAACAGAACAAATACTAGTAAGGAAATTGAATAAGTCATCAAAAACCTCTCAACAAACAAAAGCTCAGGATCAGATGGCTTCACTGGTGAATTCTATCAAATGCTTAAAGAAGAATTAATACTAACATTTCTAATGCTTCATTTTATGAGGTCAGTATTACCCAGATACCAAAATGAGACAAGGATACAACAAGAAAATTATAGGCCAGTATCTCTAAAGAACATAGATGTAAAACATCCTCAACAAAATATTAGCAAACCAAATTCAATACATTGAAAGAATTATATACCATGATCAAGTGGGATATATTCCAGGGATGCAAGGATGATTCAGCATCTGCTATCAGTCAACAGGATATACATATGAACAAAATGAAGGATAAAAATCATCATCATCTTAATAAGTACAGAAAAAGCATTTAACATAATTCAACATCCATTTATGATAAAACTCACAAAGTGGATATAGAAGGACTGTACTTCAACATAATAAAGGCCATATATGCCCACCCCACAGCTAACATCATACTCAGCGGTAAAAAGCTGAAAGTTTTCCCTCAAGATCAGGAACAAGACAGAAATACCATCTCTTGCCGCTTTGATTCAGCATGGTAGTGGAAGTTTTAGTCAGAGAAATCAGGAAGGAAAAGGAAATAAAAGACATCCAAATTGGGAAAGGAAGGAGTAAAACTGTAACTACTTGCAGTTGACACACTAAATACGGAAAACCTTAAAGACTCTATCACAAAACTGGAGAATAAACAAATGCAGTAAAGTTGTAGGATACAAAATCAGTATATAAAAATCTGTTTTGTTTTCTATTCATTAATAACATTATCAGAAAAAAAAAATAAAATCCCAGTTACAATTACGTTAAAAAAGAATAAAATACCTAGGAATAAATTCAACCAAGATGGTGAAAGATAAGTATACTTATCTGCAAAACACCAACTGTAAGACACCAATGGGAAAAAGCTGAAGATACAAATAAATGGAAAGATCTTCATAGATTGAAAGAATATTGTTACAATGTCCATACTACCCAAAGGAATCTACAGATCTGGTGAAAATCCTTATCAAAATTCCAATGGCACTTTTCACAGAAATAGAAAAAGCAATCCTAAATTTTATATAAAATTACAAAACATTCCTCGAAATAGTCAAAACAGTCTTAAGCAAGAACAAAGCTAAAGGCAACATACTACCTGATTTCAAACTAGTAATATATTACAAAGCTATAGTAATCAAAGGGGGCTTTCCTGACAGCTTAGTGGTAAAGAATCTGCCTGCAATGCAGGAGACCCGGGTTCAGTCCCTAGGTTGGGAAGATCACCTGGAGAAGGAAATGGCAACCCATTCAAGTATTCTTGCCTGAAAAATTCCATGGGCAGAGGAGCTACAGCCCTTTAGGGTCACAAAGAGTTAGACATGACTGAGCAACTAAGCATGTATAGTAATCAAAACACTATTTTGTGAGATAAAAATAGATACACAGATCAGTGGAAAAGAAAGTTCAGGAATAAAGCCATGTATATGTGGTTGACTAATTTACAACAAAGAAGCCAAAAATATATAATGAGGAAAAGAAAGTCTGTTTAATAAGTGGCACTGAAAAAACTGGACAATCACATGGAAGACACAACAATTAACTCAAATGGGATAAAAGATTTGAATGTAAGACCTAAAAATATAAAACCCCTAGAAGAAAATATGAGCTGTAAACTCCTTGATATTAATCTTTGTGGTGATATTTTACATATGACTCTAAAAGCAGAGGCAGCAAAAGCAAAAATAAACAAGTGGGACTGCATCAAACTAAAAAGCTTCTAGGAAACCAACAAGATGAAAAGGCAACCTATACATTATTGATAGCAAAAAAAAAAAAAAAGCTCAGCATCACTAAATATCAGGGAAGTGAAAATCAAAACCACAATGAGACATCACCTCACACCTGTCAGGATGGTTGCTATCAAAAACACAAGAAATAATACATGTTGGTGAGAATGTGGAAAAAAGGGAATGCTAGTACACTGTTGATGGGAGTAAGTTGCTGTAGCCACTGTGGAAAACAGAATGGAGCTCCTCAAACAATTGAAAATAGAAGTTCTGTATGATCCAGCAATTCCACTTTAGGTTATTTACCTGAAGAAAACAAACAATAACTGGAAAATACATGTGCACCCTCATGTTTATCACAGCATTATTTATAATAGCTAAGACATGGAAGATTGCCAGGAGAAATATCAATAACCTCAGATATGAAGATGACACCACCCTTATGGCAGAAAGAGAAAAAGAACTAAAGAGCCTCTTGATGAAAGTGAAAGAGGACAGTGAAAAAGTTGGCTGAAAGCTCAACATTCAGAAACCTAAGATCATGGCATCTGGTCTCATCACTTCATGGCAAATAGATGGGGAAACAGTGGCAGACTTTATTTTTGGGGGCTCCAAAATCACTGAAGATGGTGATTGCAGCCATGAAATTAAAAGATGCTTACTCCTTGGAAGAAAAGTTATGACCAACCTAGACACCATATTAAAAAGCAAAGACATTACTTTGCTGACAAAGGTCTGTCTAGTCAAAGCTATGGTTTTTCCAGTAGTCATGTATGGATGTGAGAGTTGGACTATAAAGAAAGCTGAGTGCTGAAGAATTGATGCTTTTGAACTGTGGTGTTGAAGAAGACTCTTGAGAGTCCCTTGGACTGCAAGGAGATCCAAGCAGTCCATCCTAAAGGAAATTAGTCCTGAATATTCATTGGAAGGACTGATGTTGAAGCTGAAACTCCAGTACTTTGGCCAAGTGATGCAAAGAACTGACTCATTGGAAAAGACCCTGATGCTGGGAAAGATTGAGGGCGGGAGGAGATGGGGAAGACAGAGGATGAGATGGTTGGATGGCATTACTGGCTTGATGGACATGAGTTTGGGTAAACTCCAGGAGCTGGTGATGGACAGGGAGGCCTGACGTGCTGCAGTCCATGGGGTCGCGAAGAGTTGGACACGACTGAGCAACTGAACTGAAGACATGGAAATAGCCTAAGAGTACACAGACTGGGTGAATTTTTAAAATGTGTATGTGTGTATATGTATATGCAAACACATAGAATATTATTCAGTTCTATAAAAATGAAATCTTGCAATTTGTAACAACATGGATAGACTTTGAAGGCATTATGCTAAATGAGATAAGTCAAACAGGGAAAGACAAATACTGTAGGATCTAATTTATATGTAGAATAAGAAAAGGTTAAGCTCAAAGATACAGAGAACAGATTAGTGGTTGCCAGAGGCAGAGTTGGGGAATAGTCAAAATGGGGGTCACAGAGTACGAATTTGTTATAAATTTTTTAATAATTTATATATATATTTATATATATATAAATATATATATATTTATATAATGTCACTATCTTTATACACTGTTGATGAGAGTATAAAATGATGCAGCCTCTTTGGAAAACATTCTGGCAGTTTCTCAAATGGTTCAACATACTTACTGTATGTATACATTAGCACGAGAAGTGAAAACATGTCCACAGAAATTTTGCACAGAAGTATTTAGAATAGCAATAGTTATAATAAAAAAGTGGAAACAGCCTGAGTGTCCATCAACTGATGAGTGGATAAATAAAATTTGGAAAATGCATATAATGGAATACCTTTCAGCCATAAAATGTACTGATACAGGCTAAAATGTAGATAAACCTTGAAAACATGATGCTAAGTGAAATAAGTCAGACAAAAGCACTACATATTATATGATTCCATTTATATGAAATGTCCAAAAGAGGCAAAACTATAGAGTCAGGAGAAATAGGGAATGAATACTAATTAGCATGGGGTTTCTTCCTGGGGTGATGAAAATTGATTGTGTTAAAGGTTGCACAGCTCTGTGAATATACCAAGAACTGCTGAACTGAACACTGTTTAAATGGGTGAAATGCATTGTATGTGCATTACATTAATAAGCTGTATGATACATTTATCACTGTTTTATCCATTTGGTACAGATGATCTTATTTACAAAACAGAGACACAAACATAGAGACCAAATGAATAGACACCAATGGGGGAAGAGGGTGGGATGAGCTGGGAGCTTGGGATTGACATATGTACACTATTGACACTATGTATAAAATAGATACTAATAAGAATCTACTGTATAGCTCAGGGAGCTCTAACTTAATGCTCCAAATGAAAGTGAAAATTGTGAAAGTGTTAGTCGCTCAGTCTGACTCTTTGCAACCATATGGACTGTAGCCCACCAGGCTCCTCTGTCCATGGGATTCTCCAGGCAAGAATACTAGAGTGGGTAGCCATTCCCTTCTCCAAGGGATCTTCCCGACCCAGGATCAAACCCAGGTCTCCTGCACTATAGGCAGTTTCTTTTACTGTCTGAGCCACTAGGGAAGTGGTGACCTAAATGGGGAGGAAATCCAAAAAAGAGAGTATATATGTATACATATGGCGAAAAATCACTGTTTTAAATGAATGAGAATGTTTTCCATGAGAGATTGCTCCAGAAGGAATCTCCAGGCCCTACTGGGTAAACCATCCCACTCATAGAGGAGGATTCTATCAGAAAATATCACCTCATACTCAACACAAACCTTTCAAACAGGTATTTGTCATTGTTTTTGCCCTAGCCTCAGTGGAGATGACAGAGCTTATGGTAGAGGACTTCTGAATACATTCTGGTGAACATGAGGTACATGAAGCACGCTCAGCTTGGCTGCTGGCACTGCTCTGCCTGGCTCCCTTAAGGTCACGTGAGTGCCAGGTTCCAGGGAAGGTCTGGTACTGATAACCCACACAAGGCAGATTTAGGCTGAAAGCCCACAGCTCATCAAAGTAGTGGGTTCCAGGCAGGCTCCCCGTTGGCACCTAGAGTACTGAAATGTCCCAGCACCTCCAAGAGACTTGTTCCCCTTGTAATTATTAGTGGTAATAATCACAATTCAAATGTTCAAATATTGAGAACTTAACTACCATCTTCTCAGCCTTCAGTATTTAAAATACTCTTATAGGCAATGACTTATTCCCATGCATCAATGGCTATGCCATGTTGTGAAATACCATTTGTTTCCATAAGATATTCTGGGGAATTGTTTTCTTTTTTCACCTCTAGGAAAATCCTCAACACCATTTGGGGCACTATGACTATTTCCAACTTCAGTTTGAGAGGAAAAAAAAAATGCAACTGCTCTTTCATTCCATAAAAATCATAGGGTGGTAAATCCTTTTCATCTCTCTTCATTAAAAATCTGTGATCTGTCCTTAGGTTTCTATTTCCAAACTCCTAAATGAGAAGACTTTCTGCTTCCAGATTCTGGTTGCAGTTTCAGTGTCTTCCCCTTCCTGTGGAATTGAATGAGCCAGAGCAGCAGGGGAAGGTCATTCTGTCGCCAGGTGGGTGACGTTTGGGCCAGAACTTGAGCCTGCTGAGCAGCAGGCCAAGCTACGATATCAGCTCATTCCCTGCTGGGCCCCAGCCTGGAGACAGACTTTAGAGGAACTGATAAAGATTTTGACCCACTTACCTGAAGAAGGCGCCACAGAAAGCAGACCAAAGCTGGAGAATTTCAAAGGTTTGTTTTGCGAAAATAAAAGGTCAAGTATGCTAGTCTTTGACTCCTTGCCCTTAGCCAGGCCTAACTGGATGTTAGCTTTTCTCCTGTTTTATTAGTATGCTGAAACTATGCAAGGATCATTCTGTGCCTTTGACAAATCCTGCTCAATGCAGAGGTTCCCTCCTGGTCCTTCTCTCTCCAGACATAAGCTTAACACACCTCATATGTGGGAGAGGCTCAGCACAACAGCAGAGAGGGAAAGAAGTATCTGAGTTTGCTGATGTAGCAGCTTCCCATGCTCTGGTTCATCATTCTCAGCCAAAACACCCCCAGCACCCTGCATTCAGCCCAGCTTGCTGGAAGAGACCCCATCTGCTGAAGAGACTCAACATAAGCCCTTTGCAGTTTTGCCCATGTGAGTTATCTCCTTGAGTCACTGTCCCTCATCCTTTCCCCCTTTCCAATCCAACCTACTCTTCAAGACAGAGACTTCTGTATGTGGTATCTGGTGTGTAGACTTTTAACATTTTATTTTGAGCTGACCTTCAAAAATCTAGATTTCTGGATCACCAAGATGATGACATAGGTCATTCCTGACTTCATTCCTTCACAAGGAGAGCAACTGACAACTAGCCATATGACAAACCACCACCTAGGCAATCCTAGGACATGTGGGAGGCTGAAGCACCCCGCAACCCAGAGAGCCAGCACAGGCTGCATTAGCAGGGTAAGAAGAGCTCTCCACGCCGACTGTGCGGCTCCCCTCCAGGCTGGTGCAGCACCACACCCACAGCCTGCTCTTCCTCCAGGGGGAACAGAGAGCCTGGGGTAAATGTACAGCTTCCCCCATATGTGGACTGCTTCTCAGGGGCCTCCATTCCGATTAATTATTTGTCAGTGGCTTTGTTTGCTATTATTTTCTCCCATTCTGAAGGCTGTTTTTTCACTTTGCTTATAGTTTCCTTCATTGTGCAAAAGCTTTTAAATTTAATTAGGCCTCATTTGTTTATTTTTGCTTTTATTTCCATTACTCTGGGAGGTGGGTCATAGAGGATCCTGCTGTGGTTTATGTCGGAGAGTGTTTTGCCTATGTTTTCCTCTAGGAGTTTTATAGTTTCTAGTCTTACATTTAGATCTTTAATCCATTTTGAGTTTATTCTTGTGTATGGTGTTAGAAAAGTGTTCTAGTTTCTTTCTTTTGCAAGGTGGTTGACCAGGTTTCCCAGCACCTCTTGTTAAAGAGATTGTCTTTTCTCCATTGTATATTCTTGCCTCCTTTGTCAAAGATAAGGTGTCCATAGGTGCGTGTATTTATCTCTGGGCTTTCTATTTTGTTCCATTGATCTATATTTCTGTCTTTGTGCAAGCACCATACTGACTTGATGAATGTAGCTTTGTAGTATAGTCTAAAGTCAGACAGGTTGATTCTTCCAGTTCTGTTCTTCTTTCTCAAGATTGCTTTGGCTATTCAAGGTTTTTTTTTTTTTTTTTTTTTTTTTGTATTTCCATACAAACTGTGAAATTATTTGTTCTAGTTCTGTGAAAAATACCATTGGTAGCTTGACAGGGATTGCATTGAATCTATAGATCGCTTTGGGTAGTATACTCATTTTCATTATATTGATTCTTCTGATACATGAACAAGGTATGTTCCTCCATCTATTTGTGTCCTCTTTGATTTCTTTCATCAGTTTTATAGTTTTCTATATATAGGTCTTTTGTTTCTTTAGGTAGATTTATTCCTGAGTATTTTATTTTTTTCGTTACAATGGTGAATGGAATTGTTTCCTTAATATCTCTTTCTGTTTTCTCATTGTTAGTGTATAGGAATGCAAGGCATATTGGTGTGTTAATTTTATATCCTGCAACTTTACTATATTCATTGATTAGCTCTAGTAATTTTCTGGTGGTGTCTTTAGGGTTTTCTATGTAGAGGATCATGTCATCTACAAACAGTGCAAGTTTTACTTTTTTCCAATCTGGATTCCCTTATTTCTTTTTCTTCTCTGATTGTTGTGGCTAAAACTTCCAAAATGATGTTGAATAGTAGTGGTGAGAGTGGGCACCCTTGTCCTGTTCCTGACTTTAGGGGGAATATTTTCAATTTTTCTCCATTGAGGATAATGTTTGCTGTGGGTTTATCATATATGGCTTTTATTATGTTGAGGTATGGTCCTTCTGTGCCTGCTTTCTGGAAGGTTTTATCATAAATGGATGTTGAATTTTGTCAGATGCTTTCTCTGCATCTATTGAGATAATCATATGGTTTTTATCTTTCAATTTGTTACTGTGGTGTATATCACATTGGTTGATTTGCAAATATTGAAGAATCCTTGCATCCCTGGGATAAAGCCCACTTGGTCATGATGTATGATCTTTTTAATATGTTTTTGATTCTGTCTGCTATAATTCTGTTGAGGATTTTTGCATCTATGTTCATCAGTGATATTGGCCTATAGTTTTCTTTTTTTTGTGGTATCTTTGTCAGGTTTTGGTATTAGGGTGATGGTGGCCTCATAGAATGAGTTTGGAAGTTTACCTTCCTCTGCAATTTTCTGGAAGAGTTTGAGTAGGATAGGTGTTAGCTTTTCTCTAAATTTTTGGCAGAATTTACCTGTGAAGCCATCTGGTCCTGGGCTTTTGTTTGTCAGAAGATTTTTGACTATGGTTTTGATTTCCATGCTTGTGATGGGTCTGTTAAGATTTTCTATTTCTTCCTGGTTCAGTTTGGGAAAGTTATACTTTTCTAAGAATTTGTCCATTTCTTCCAAGTTGTCCATTTTATTGGCATACAGTTGCTAATATGATCCTTTGTATTTCTGTGTTGTCTGTTGTGATTTCTCCACTTTCATTTCTAATTTTGTTGATTTGATTCTTCTCCCTTTTTTCCTTGATGAGTCTGGCTAATGGCTTGTCTATTTTATTTTCTCAGAGAACCAGCTTTTAGTTTTGTTGACATTTGCTCTCCTTTGTTTCTTTTTCATTTATTTCTGCCCTAATTTGTATGATTTCTTTCTTTCTACAAACCTGTGGTTCTTCATTTCTTCTTTTTTTAGTTGCTTTTGGTATAAAGTTAGGTTATCTATTTGATTTTTCTCTTGTTTCTTGAGGTAAGTTTGTATTGCTATGAACCTTCCCCTTAGCACTCCTTTTACTGAATCCCATAGGTTTTGGGTTGTCATGTTTTCATTTTCATTTGTTTCTATGCATATTTTGATTTCTTTTTTGGATTTCTTCTGTGATTTGTCAGTTATTCAGACACGTATTGTTTAGCCTCCATATACTTGTATTTTTAATAGTCTTTTTCCTATAGTTGACATTTAATCTTACCACATTGTGATCAGAAAAGTTGTTTGAAATAATTTCAATTTTTTTGAATTAACCAAGGCTAGATTTATGGCCAAGGATGTGATCTATCCTGGAGATGGTTCTGTGTGCACTTGAGAAAAAGGTGAAATTCATTGTTTTTGGGTGAAATGCCCGATAGATATCAATTAGGTCTAACTGCTATATTGTATCATTTAAAGTTTGTGTTTCCTTGCTAATTTTCTGTTTAGTTGATCTATCCATAGGTGTGAATGGGGTATTAAAGTCTCCCACTATTACTGTGTTACTGTTAATTTCCCCTTTCATACTTGTTAGCATTTGCCTTACATATTGCGGTGCTCCTATGTCGGGTGCATATATATTTATAATTGTTATTTTTTCTTCTTGGATTGATCTTTGATCATTATGTAATGTCCTTCTTTGTCTCTCTTCACGGCCTTTATTTCAAAGTCTATTTTATCTGATATGAGTATTGCTACTCCTGCTTTCTTTTGGTCTCCATTTGCATGAAATATCTTTTTCTAGCCCTTCAGTTTCAGTCTGTATGTGTCCCTTGGTTTGAGTTGGGTCTCTTGTAGACAGCATATATAGGGGTCTTGTTTTTGTATCCATTCAGCTAGTCTTTGTCTTTTGGTTGGGGCATTCAACCCATTTACATTTAAGGTAATTATTGATAAGTATGATCCCACTGCAATTTACTTTGTTGTTTTGGTTTCAAGTTGATAAACCTTTTCTGTATTTTCTGTCTAGAGAAGATCCTTTAGCATTTGTTGAAAATCTGGTTTGCATCCACCCTAGTTTTAACATGTCTCTTAAAGTGATATCAAGTCATATGGAGCCTCATAGCCAACATATCCAAACTCTTATTCTTGACAGGACAGAAATGTCCCCAAAAGAATTCAAACTCTATTAGCTGTGGTACATCTGCCTTACTTGATTTATCTAGACTTTTGGGAAAGCTACTCTATATCCTGTCTGTACCACCTCCCTCCTCCAGATACAATCAGTTCTTTTAGTATATTCCTTGTTAAGTGAAGGAATCCTTTCCAATTTGTCTTTAATTTACCTTTTTCTACTTCAAGAGATTATTCCCTTGGAGAATTGCTTAACTAAACATTATTGAATCAATGTTTCAGAGTTTATAGACATAAGAATGTGCCTTTTTGGGAGTCTTCATATTCCTAAAACAGAAGGAACTATTTACTTGTATTATAGATCTGCATGTCCCTTCTTCATCCTTCAAGTTATGCTCATTTTAATGTTTTCCTGCCCTGTTTAATTTGCATATTCATGATACTTTATTATATTTTTGATATGCTGACCACACATTAAGCTCCACAAGGAGGAAGATATATCATGACTCTTTGATATCATTATAGGTGTTTAATAAACATTTGAAGATGAATAATCAAAGCAAAAAATAATTAGAGGTGAAAAGAAGGGGAAGCACATTTTACAGGCTGGAAAGACGGCAAAGTATGAGAATATTTTATAGTTGTTAGAGATCCTCACAGGGTCCCTGTGCTGAACAAGGGGGAAGGATGGAGAAGATGGGGGTTGGAATTTAGTAATATAGGCACATGACACCATGACAATTATTTGAATGGAGAGTAATAGGAGATATATATATATATATATATATATATATATATATATATATATAATTTCCTTTAGGAAGAAGTATGAATGTAAATTAAAAACACAAAATTGTATCCTTACAAATTAGTTATTTAAAAAATCACTTCTCTCCAAAAGCAATTAGTTTGTTTGCAGTTTTTGTTTCTCTGACTACATTTTTTAGAAGACCTCAGAGTTTCTGCACTTTCTGCCCATTCAGAACTTGTAAAAATGTGTCAAGTATTCTTCTAAAATTTCAAGGCAATAAAAATCCATTCTCCTCCCAAAATTTCTTTGTTCTTACTCCCAGTTATATCTGGTCCCATCACTTCATGGCAAATAGATGGGGAAACAATGGAAACAGTGAGCGACTTTATTTTGGGGGGTTCCAAAATCACTGCAGGTAGTTACTGAAGCCATGAAATTAAAAGATGCTTGGTCCTTGGAAGAAAAGCTATGACCAACCTAGATCACATATTAAAAAGCAGAGACATTACTTTACCAACAAGGTCAATGCCTTTGAACTGTGGTGTTGGAGAAGACTCTTGAGAGTCCCTTGGGGCTGCAAGGAGATCCAACCAGTCCATCCTAAAGGAAATCTGTTCTGAGTATTCATTGGAAGAACTAATGCTGAAGCTGACACTCCAATACTTTCACCACCTGATGCGAAGAACTGACTCCTTGGAAAAGATCCTGATGCTGGGAAAGATTGAAGGTGGGAGGAGAAGGGGACAGCAGAGGATGAGATGGTTGGATGGCAACACCAAATTGATGGACATGAGTTTGAGTAAACTCCAGGAGATGGTGATGGACAGGGAAGCCTGGCATCCTGCAGTCCACGGGGTTGCAAAGAGTCAGACACAACTGAGTGACTGAACTGATACTGATATCCTTAATTATTTCTCCTATCCTTTCTAATTCAACATTTTTACACTTAAATTATAAGATTGTATATGTTAATATATAGAGATTATTGCTTTACTGTAAATTTGTATTTGGATAAAGATAAAAATCCAAAACAGTCCTATATACTGTTATAGATACATGCACCTATAGGAGATGTCAAAAACACATATGGGAAGAATGATACTAGCTATAGGATAATATTCAGCTCTGGGGCAATTCCGTGCATTCTTCAAACATTCCCAGCCATTTAAGCCAGTGTTCTAAAAATTTAGGGTCATAGAAAAGTCAGAAGGGTGTGTTTTAAACATGAAGATTCCTAGGCTTCAGAAACTTTGATGCAGAATGCCTGGGTTACAGTTGACAAATATGCACTTGAAAAAGAATCCCACAGGATGCAGTTGCAAGTGATACAGAGGACCATCCTAAACTGGAAGTACTGAACATGTGAAGCTGGCAGGTAGGTAGAGGAGATGGAAGCCTAGGTGAAAGGGTCAGGGCTAAGGCAGGATTGGCTGTCGTTAGTTTATAGACAGAGTTCATGCCTCGGAAGTGGTTGGGAGTATCTAAGGGAGGGTGCAGAGAGAAGAGTGGTGGTCCAAGGATAGAAAGACAAAGTGCAAGAGAGAGAAAGAGAAGAAATCTCCCAAGGAACAGCCAAGATACGGCCGGAGAGAGAGCACCATGATATTGAAGTGAAGATGGCAGAGTTCAACAAGGAGGGCATGCCCAGCAGGCCAAATGAAACAAAACCGGGAAAGGGAAAGACCTAAAAAATGTTCATTGTCTGTATAGTCTAACTCAGGCACTACAATGGTTGTTCTTGAAAGGTAGTGTTATCAATGTATTTCTAGGCATCTGATGTATTGTAAATATTTGGTAAACTGAACTGAATAATCACGGGAGGCTGCCATATGAGTATTTTAAAGACCTCAACTATAGCTCAGTTCCATTAAGTAACTTCATTAGGAGAAACAAATGGTATATGGATGTAATCATCCACAGTGGAGAGTTAATTGTAACTAGGTCAATAAAACTCTTGTTTTTGTTTTGTTTTGAGCCATCTGCTAAGATATGGTAATGACATTTAAAAAACAGTACCCAACCTTTGTTTGTGTGTGATGCTATTCTGGACAAGGTAATTTTACTAGTAATTTTACAAAATAAAGCTAAGACCTTTAAAATCTTTAAGCTGAGGTTTTTCCCTTATAAATGATCTTTCAAGCTCATTTATAGAAGTATATGTAGTCATGAGAAGGAAAAAACCACATTAAAGAAGGTAAATGACTCTAGAAATGCCCAAGTGCTGGTTGCTAAGACAACTGCTGGGGTTTATTGAATACAGAGCAAAAAAATCAATCAGAAATCACTGGAAGGCCTTGCACGGGTACGTAAAACATTTCTGCCTCATAATTGCAGGAAACTTCCTGCATCTGTGTACCACATGAAAAGGTGGTTTTGTGTCAGTTCTGTTTGTGTCAGTCGGTGGAATTCCAAGGAAAGTCACCTCCTTGATGTGTTCTCACCATTTTAATTCCCTTCCATAACATGACCTTCTCAACACCCAAGTAATTTATTATTACAGTGGTTAAAAAAAAAAAATGTAGCCCGTTACCTGCCTCTTTTGTACCCATGTCACTTAATTCTTGGCTCCCAAGAATGGCTCCCATTCTTGGTTTCTTTGAATTAAACAGTTTTCAGGTTTATATATAGAAATCATTTACATCTGTGTAGCAGTTTCTTCCCCCGATGTGGTATATGCTTGACTCATCAAGAAAACACAAGGAGGGAGAGATGGTCTTAGGAAGCTACCCTGCCAACCTCTCCCAGATTTCCTTTCTCTCTCTCTCGGGGAATCTATTATTCTCTATTCCTAGCTTCCTGAGGTGCTAAGACGACTAAGAAAAGATTGCCAAGTTTTTCAGACTTTTAGTGGAAAACATTGGTAAGTTGATGGAATAGAGCAAAGCCCTATGGATGAAATAAAAGATCAAGGGTAGCCACGTGCAGCCAGACATCAGCTGTTATGACCTTCTCATGGCAGCTTCAAGAACTTAGTAGGAGGGTTCTTATGGTCATTGGGTGATAGCCTTTAGTCTAATGAGCTCACTAATCGCATAAGGAAATGGTCAGCCTCTCAGACTGGACTGTGCATAGTTCATTTATGAGATGACCAAGTAACATTAACCAAGTAACAGATGACCTATTGAGATCTCTGCTTCTCTAATCTGTGCTACACACTCCCCACAGATTAATCCCAAAGTGCCCCCTTCAGAACAGGGTTTTTCAAATTTTAGTGGGTTGAGGCACATTAGTGGATCCTAGCATATATTTAGTGAGTTGAAAACTTGAAAAATGATGAAAAATAATAGAAAAGAGGACAGCATCAGAACAAATCTCATCTAATAAGGGTAAATGTGTATTGTGAAACTTCCATTTCATTCTCTTTCTATGTAGGTATGCACTGGCTTGCTAGACTGGATACATTTCATACATTTCTGGTCCTGACCAGAGAGGTTAGAAAGCCAGACTCATCCCTGCTAAGAATTCCTCAGTGATCTCTCTTGTATACAAAAAAAATAAAAAAAGAAAGAAAAGAAACAATTCCAACTCCTTTACTCAAAGGCTGGAATTGTCCCCCAAATCCACTCTACTTCCATAACATTATGCTGGGTTCCAACTTTTTCACTCATTGTCCTCCCAGTGTTCTTCTCAGGATCCTTATTCCACTGTGCCCTTTATTCATAATGTTTCTTCTCAATGTTTCTTCTTAATGGTTTTCATATTCTACTCTCCTTTTTGGGACCATTCAAAACTTATCTTGTCATTTAACCATACGATTGCTAGCTCCTCTTATCACTCACCTCTTCCTAGCTGTTCTGCTCATTTCCATATATTCTCTCTCTGTTCCCTCTGCATTGCTCTTTATCCATCTCCCATTCCACTTCATTCCCAAACCTCCTGACGACAACCTGTGTCTGCCTCATTCCCTCTGTTGCTTTCCTCTTAGCATGCACCTCCAGCTTACCATATCCTCATTATCCTATTTTCTTGTTGTTTTATAATTCCTGCTCTCTTGTGTATATCTCTGGTATCCCCACTTGACTGAAAGCAACTTTAGCCTAGGAACTGTGGATCATAGTTTTTTGGTATCCCTTATAATGTCTGGCACAGTGCAGGATATATAGCACATGCTCAGTAAAAAAAGAAAAAAACAAAAAACCTCGAATCAATAAATCAGTCATGGCCATTGCAGCCTCTCCTCTTACTCAGTGGCCTCTGCCATGCATAAGTCACCCCCCATGACCTCCTCCACATCCCCTCCCCACCCCATGAGGTGGGCTTGTATGCTGTGGGCCAGACTCAGGAGCAGATGCCTACATGTGGTTCCCATACACACAGCTGCGCCCCAAGAGCCATGCAACTAAGGAAGAAGAGATGAAATCGTTGTTCACACCTACACAAACAATGGATTTACAGCCCAGCAACTGGCTTTGTACACTCAGCACCTGCAGAATGTCTGAATGGACAATGAATGTTCCTGCAGCTGAGACAGGTCTAGCTTCAGCAGCTGTGGACTTTGTAGGCACGTACACATTGGATGTTGGACCAGGCCAAAGTCTGAGCTGCCCCCTTAGCACCCATAGTGGGTCCAGATCTATGATTACTGCAATCCTGGGACTGACCTCAGGGGATCTGTGCTGGTGGCTTGGTGAAAACAATGCTCAGGAAATATCCAGGTGGTTCAGTGGGTAAAGAATCTGCTTGCAGTGCAAGAGACACAGGTTTGATCCCTGGATTGGGAAGATCCCCTGGAGAAGGAAGTTGCAACCCACTACAGTTATTCTTGCCTGGAGAATCCCATGGACAGAGGAGACTAGTGGGCTACAGTCAAGGGGTTGCAAAGAGTTGGACATGACTGAAGTGACTTAGCACACATGCAAGAAACACCAGGGCAAACTGCTGGCATACAGATAGTTACGGTGGGAATGAGAGCACCGTCAATAACAGTATAATCTGAGATCCTGCACAACAGATCAAAGGTGACACAGCAGAGCACACCTACACGTGAGTAGCTCAAGAGACGGAGTACTCCATGGCTTCTGCCCCAGCAGGAGTGCTCCAATCTCACCTAACTCACATCACAGATCAGAAACACAGCTAAGAAACAGATCTGGGAGCTGCTACTCCAAGAACTAGGGAGTGGACCCTGCCCCTGACAGGGTAGTGACAACCACAGAACAAAAGGAAGGCCCTGCTCAATATCCAGTGCAGACTCTGGTCACCACAACATCCATCATACCTCCCATCAAGGGAATAACGGACCAGCATACACTGAAGGAAGAGGTGGCAGACATCTATACTAAAAGCTGCAAAAAAAAAAAAAAAAACCCACACAGGCTACACAGAAATGTCCCTACATAAAAACAGCCCCCCAAGACACAATCTGAGGGTCTGCCATTTGAAAGAAGAACCCCCAGAGCATTTAACCTTGAAGACAAGCAGAGGTTGACGGCGGGAGCTCCACAGGGCTGAGGAAAACAGAGTCCATTCTTAGAGGGTACACACAAGGTCTCATATGCACTGGGACCAGAAAAAAGAAGTACATACATAGGAACCTGGGTTAGACCTACCTAGGGTCTTGGAGGGCCTCCTGGGAGGTGAGGGTTGGTTGTAGCTCACTGTGGGGGCAAGGAGACTGGTACTAGAGACCCCAGGGAATGCTGGCCAGTGTGAGCTCTCTAGGAGGTCCCAGTTTTGGCACCAAGACCCAGTCCAACCCAGCAACCTACAGCCTCCAGTGCTGGAAAGCCTCAAGCCAAACAACAAAGTAGATAGGAATATAGTGTCACCCATTAGGAGACAGGCTGCCTAAAATTGCACTGAGCTCACAGCCACCTCAAATCACACCCCCTGACACTCCCTTGCCCACCAGAGGAACAAGACCCAGCTCCACTCACCAGGGGGCAGATGCCAGTCCCTCCCACCTGGACACCTACCTCACCCCAGGACCAGCCCCTCATCCACCAGAGGCCAGACACCAGAAGCAAGAGGAATTGTGATCCTGCAGTCTGTGGAAAGGAGACCACAAACACAGAAAGACAAAATGAGAAAACAAGAGAAATGTGTGCAGATGAAGCAACAAAATTAAAACCCAAAATAACAACCAAAGGAAGACAAGAAGATAGGCAATCTACCAGAAAAATAATTCAGAGTAATAATGGTAAATATGATTCAAAATCTCAGAAAAAGAATGGAGGCATAGACCAAGAAGATACCAGAAATGTTTTAAAAAGAGAAGATTTAAAGAACAAACAGAGGTGAACAACATAATACCTTAAAAAATACACTAGAAAGAATCAATAGAATAACTGAGGCAGAAGAACGGATAAGTGAGCTGGAAGATAGAATGTGGAAATCACTGCCACAGAACAGAATGGAGACAAAAGAATGAAAAGAAATGAGGACAGTTACAGAGACCTCTAGGGAGGGTGAGTGTGATGTGCGTGTAACTGACTCACTTTGCTATACACCTGAAACTAACACATTGTAAATCAGCTCTACTGCAATAAAAATTATTATTGTAAAGATCAGTCCTGATCCCCTCCTTTGTACCAAAATTCTACCCTATTGACGCCAACATTTTTTCCCTAGATAGAATCTTTTACATTTGAATTGGCTTTTCCATTTCTCAAGTGTTTTCATATCTCTCATCGCAGTTGCTTTTATCTACAAAGACTTAATAAAGTAGGCATGAGTCATGATACTCATTCTTAAAAGATGAGGAGATTGAGTCTCAAAGAGGTTTGTAACTGTGACACACATTGCCACCAGTCTACTTAGAACCAAAATCTAATGCAACCTATTCTGTGCCTATTATCCACCCTCTTCCAATGGAAACTTGAAAGCAGTAAGCACATAGAATAATAATGTGCTCTCAGTGTAAAGTGTTGTATACAGAAGAAAAGCCCCCAAGAAATAGCAAACGAGGCATATCCTGTCTGTTTTATGCAATGAGAATCGGAACACCGTGTTCTAGATCCAAATGCTGGCTGTCTATTTTGCTTCTGTAATTGTGCTTGTATTCTAAGGATGCCACAGAAACGGGGAGAAAATCCATGTACTGCTAGTGGGTAATGTGTTGGCTTCCACTGTCGGGTTGGCAATCTTTTCATTTAATTCATCTTAGCAATTAGCTGGGACTCTGTTCTGTGTTACAAGTAATTAACATGTTCTTTTTCTTGTTAATTTGATAATTTGTTTCTTACCAAGCTGTTCTCCTAAATGTTGGCCCCTCTCGGTTGAGATGACTCGCTCATCTTCCATGTCACATTTGTTCCCAACCAGGATAACCTGGGCATTATCCCATGAGTATGTTTTGATTTGAGTTGACCTAAAAAGAAAAAAGAAAAAAAAAAGGCAAAAAACTGATCAGAGAAAAGTACAACAGCATAAAATGAAGGAGAAGAAATATATCCCACAGAGAGATGATGATAACAGCAAAAAATGAAGCCCAGATGCCTGACATTTAGAATTAATTAGTTCAGTGCAAGTCTACCCTTCAGATACTCATTTGGGATCACATGAGTCAAAAATCAGGGGAACTGTGGTGTTGTATTTAGAATTCCTCTGTATTTGATGAGATTAATATTACTGCTGCTTCTTCCTTCTCTTCTACTCCACATTCCACAGTACTTTTATAACTGGAATGAGTGGCCAGTCATCCCAGTTTGCCCAAGATGTTCCCAGTTTTAGCAGTAAAAGTCCTTTGTCTCAAGAAACCCCTTAGTTCCAAGAAACCTGAGGTGGCTGGTCACTATTTACAGTCCATCACAGGAAAATCTCATTTTACCATGTTACAATCACAACTTAAAGAGCTAAGACAATTGGGTTAGGAAACATGGGGGCAATTATAATGTTAAAAAAACAGATTATAATAATATTCTCATGCTTACATTATTCAGAGAAAAATGCCAGGTTTGTTAATATCACAATTACAATGCAATGAGCTGGTGTTTTAAGTTTCAGAATAAGCTTCCAGTACGGATCATAAGGCTCATAACCAACTTTTGATTTCAATACTTAGATGGTAATTATAATAGTTAATATTTACAGGTACTGTTTTAAACTCTTTATGTATGTATGTTAACTTAATCCTTAGAGTAACTCAATGGAGATACCATTATGATCTCCATTTTATAGTCGAGGAAAATGAGGCATAGAGAGGTTAAAAAATTTGCTCAAGACAACTCAGCTAGTAAAGCAGTAAATCTGGAAATCAAACCAAGGCAGCATAGTTCTTAAATATACGTCAGTACTACTCATTAAAAGTTTGAGAAGTTAAGTTCTAGTGTATTTGCTGTCATTTCAGAAAAGAAGCTGAAAGGAAGCCATGTTCTTTAATCCTCCCTTTTTATTGGCCACGTTCTTACTTGATAACAATTCAAGATAGGTGGGAAAGACACATCACCCAGTGGGTGGTCAGGAGAGAAATCGAAAACCTAAAAAAATGTTGAAAGTTTAATGAAGGGATTTGTAAAGTGTCAAAAAGAGAAGCTTGGTATGTTCTTACTAGCAACTGTCAAATCCTTCAGGATTTTTAAATAGAAAATGGTGGTGAACTGTTCTCAACTTGAAGAGAGAATGAAAGCCAATAGCTTTAAACTGCAGCAGGAGAGCTTTCAATGAGATGTCATCACTATTTCTCCCTTCCAAGAAGAAAGGAGAGAGCTAAGAGGCAGACATGGTCTGATTTCAGAGTACTTCCCCAAACCAAGTACAAGTTTTCAAATAAGATTAAAATATCTGGTGAAAGATACCTCTGGTTCCATGTGAGCATCTCAAGGTGCAACATATTTTATCAGAAAAAGCCAGGGATAGGACCTTTCTAATTCTGACACCTAAGTTAGTAATATATTCCTCTAGCAACAGTGACATTCACTGGGAAAATAAAGGCAGACATTCAAAACCTAAACTTTTTCACTTACCTCATCTTAAAGTGTGGAGTATACAAAAAATGAAGAATTAAGAGTAAATTAAGGTGTAAAAAATATTTTATACCTGGACACATCTTAAACCTCAAGTGGTAACATAACTCTACAAAGAAATTTCAAAGGTTCTTGAAAGGAACTCTAATCACATTTCCTTAGGTAATTAAAAAAGAAAAATTATCCCTTTGCTCGTATCGTTCTTATTGGCCAAGGCTTGGCCTATGCCTAGAAAGGGCCTAGGTTGAGAGCCCCTCTGTTAATGGGAAAAGTTCTTATCTTGGCACACAGCTGGAAATAAAATATGCAGAATGAGGTTAAGGAAAGCAGTCTCAGGAGAATGTCCTACTTGCATAAGGGGTTGGGGCTGGTGTGTAAATGGCATGGCTTGCTGAATTTACCAAGGACAAATGCTTGCCTGAAAAAATTCAGCCCAGGATAGGGGTGCACTTTTGTGAAGGTTAAAAAAACAAAACAAAAAACACGAGCTGATTTTTACTGTTTAACCAGGTTAAAAAAACAAAACAAAAATCTTCCCTGGTGGCTCAGATGGTAAAAGTGTCCCCCTACAATGCAGGAGACCTGGGTTTGATCCCTGGGTCGGGAAGATCCCCTGGAGAAGGAAATGGCAACCCACTCCAGTATTCTTGCCTGAAAAATCCCATGGACAGAGGAGCCTGTTGGGCTACAGTCCATGGGGTCGCAAAGAGTCGCACATGACTGAGCAACTTCACTTTCTTTCACTTCACCAAGTTAATGGAACGCTTGCTTTTCCCATTAAATATGTCTCTCAGTTCTGCTAACATAATAACTCATGGAGGTCTTAGGATGCCACAGTGATAGATTATGCATCTATTCATACACAATATTCCCTGTTTATACTATATATATAGTATATATATGTGTGTATAATTTGGGGAGGCTATGATTACATCAAACATACCCCTTCCTGTTTGTTCTTATATAAGAAATACTTTAACCTCTGCAATGTCTTAAATTGCCAAGGAAATAATTTAAAATGAACATTTTCTATAATTACCAAGGAGTTCTACAGAACCATTACCTTAAAAGCTTAAAGAGCCATTGGAGATCATTTCTTTTTTTAATCAAGTGATAATTATGGTCTGGGCACTCTGTGCTGAGGTAAACAAAACATTAATTTGCCATCAGAGCTGGTTAATCGAGTAAGATTTGTTTTTGACTAGCTTGGACTTCCTGACAATGTGCACCATCAACAGGGTTCAGTTCAGTTCAGTTGCTCAGTGTCCGACTCTTTGCGACCGCGTGGACTGCAGCACGCCAGGCCTGCCTGTCCATCACCAACTCCCGGAGCCCACCCAAACTCATGTCCACCCAGTTGGTGATGCCATCCAGCCATCTCATCCTCTGTCGTCCCCTTCTCCTCCCTGCCTTCAATCTTGCCCAGCATCAGGGTCTTTTCAAATGAATCAGTTCGCCGAATGAGGTGGCTGAAGTATTGGAGTTTCAGCTTCAACATCAATTCTTCCAACGAACACCCAGGACTGATCTCCTTTAGGATGGACTGGCTGGATCTCCTTGCAGTCCAAGGGACTCTCAAGAGTCTTCTCCAACACCACAGTTCAAAAGCATCAATTCTTCAGCGCTCAGCTTTCTTTAGAGTCCAACTCTCACATGCATACATGACTACTGGAAAAACCATAGCCTTGACTAGATGGACCTTTGTTGGCAAAGTAATGTCTCTGCTTTTAAATATGTTGTCTAGGTTGGTCATAACTTTCCTTCCAAGGAGTAAGCATCTTTTAATTTCATGGCTGCATTCACCATCTGCAGTGATTTTGGAGCCCAGAAAAATAAAGTCAGCCACTGTTTCCACTGTTTCCCCATCTATTTCCCATGAAGTGATGAGACCAGATGCCATGATCTTAGTTTTCTGAATGTTGAGTTTTAAGCCAACTTTTTCACTCTCCTCTTTCACTTTCATCAAGAGGCTTTTTAGTTCTTCTTTGTTTTCTGCCATAAGGGTGCTGTCAATCTGCATATCTGAGGTTACTGATATTTCTCCCAGCAATCTTGATTCCAGCTTGTGCTTCATCCAGCCCACAGGGTTGCTTTAGGCAAAGTCCAGTCACCAGCTACAGGGGATCAGAACCATATTGACTGATTCATAAACTACCACATATCATAGAATCTAAGCAACATGGATTGTAAGATAAAAATTAATGAATGGCCCAGAACAAAAAGAAGCAGCCAATGAAACTGTGATACAATGCTTTAAGAATAGCCCTGCTACACAAACTTGTCACTCACATTAGCTTCTTGTTACTTTGAAAGTTTTTCATGTATTCTGAGAGATTTAGTAAATTTTTCTATCTTTAGTTGCTTTGTTCATGATACTTTGTATATGAGAGATGACCATCCCATGACTTTCTCAATAAGAAAGGTCAACACACCCTTCTGCTCGTGGGTATCTTCCCTTAAGACCTGTAGAGCACTAGGTTGTTGCCTTACAGGAAAATATGAAATGATAGTCATTACTCCAAAATGAGTATTCACATCCCTATTATAAAACTGATACCCCTTCTTGCATACACAATAACTTTATACCCATGCCTTAATAATTCCACCACTCAGTTGACAATATACACAACCATGACCAAGTTAGCACATGTGTAGGCAGTGGAATCTATTTTTCATAAAGCATCAGCAATTATAATAAGCCATTAATTACACGACACATCCCAATTTCAGATATGTTAAAATATGAATAATTCTGCATCTTAGATTTTGTAAAACACTATTGTTTTCTTGGTATTTCTTTTATACATGAAGACCTAGGTTGAAATAAGAGCTTATATCATTCCTTTAGCTCCAGAAAACTTGGAGATGAGAAAATATAAACCCCATGAGCTGAGAAAGCCCCCGAGCTGTATTTCATCTAGAGTATAATATTAATTAAAGTCAGAAGAATGTGGGGATGATAATCCAGTCCCCATGCTTTCCAACTCAGAATCCTAACAGTTTATTCAGTTCATTTAAAAGAAAGCACTAATACTAAGTGGGTATAGGAAAGTCACACTGCATTCTTTAGCTTCAGCATCTTCATCTGTAAAACGAGGCTGCCACATTTTGCATTTAATCTCTGGGGCTGTTATAAGACAAATGTGGTTTGAGGTAGGATCATGCTCTACTTTCTAAGTTACAGACATCTTTTTACAAATATTAAACACTGTTAGTCCCAGCTTGGACAGCCAGCTGTTTCTCTTTCTAAATCCAGCTCAACTCATCCCTTGTAATTTCTATCATCTAAATAATACTTTGTCTTTTCTTAATTGGAGAAAAGTTGTCTTGTCTTTCCTTGTCTCAAATCTCGTCTCCATTTCGTTTCTTGAGGCTGAGGTCCTAGACAAATACATTTCTAACTGGGAGTAAACGGTCTTTTTTGGTATGTCTATTAGGAGCATGACACATGTCTATTTAGTAAATTCTTCTTTCATGTGACATTTCTGTGTATCTACTTTTTCAGTCATTTACTGTATTTTGCAAAATTTCTTATTTGGGAATGGGTTTCTATCACCTCAGTAGGGACTCTCTTATTTCCTTGTCTGTCAGATATTTTTAAAGAAAGTAGCTGTCACCAAATAACATACATGTGAAAAGATGATTTATTTCTGAATCGCTGCAAAAGATCCTTTGGGGTTTACTGTTAATCTCAGCAAGATTAATGGACTCAAAAGCAATATGCTGGTCACCATGGTTACCTGACAAGTGGCAATTAACTCAGACCTTACCAGTAACCAGATGATGGTTACTAAAAAAAAAAAACAACAATCTGTTATTTGTCTTTTAGTTAAAAACAAAAATAAAACAATAACCCCTCTCTCTATATATTCTTCTTTTTATATGTTTTCTCTATAAATATATATGTAGAGAAAGGATTTTTTTTTCATTTTTTTTATATTATCAGGCAGAGGGAGATGAGATTTTCATATTTTACACATAAATGACTGAACACTGCACAGAATAAAATAATTTAGGAGAGCTATAAACAGAAAAACCAAATTCCTGTAATCTGTCTATTTCTTCTTCTTTGTTCTGGGTATATAAATAATTTCCTATGAGTTCAGTCTGTTTTCATAAAGAAGAGACTCTTATTAGTCATAATGTTCTGAAAAACAGTCCACAGAATGTGCCTCAGTAATCCAAAAAGCAGTTATTGCGTAGGGTCTGATCTGGGATATACATGGGGGAAATGCGGTATCAGAGAGAACATGTTCAGCTCTTTCCTCACAGTGAATCTCAGCCGGATCTTAACAGCAGCCCTGTCCTTCATTCTGGAAGCTCAAAGTTCCCCTCAGCATTCATTTCCCTTATTCTCCTCAACGTTCGGGAGCCTCTGCCTTTCACATCTCAGCAGACTTCAAATTGTTATGGAATTTCCCAATCTGCTACTGCTCATCACATAGAATTGTCCCTTCTGTTACATTCCCACTAACTTAATCACTTATTTATCCAATTATTCTCAACCTTGGAGAGCTGTTAAAAATTACTTCAACCTAGAACAAAATAAATCAGAACCTTTAGGGACATTGTCATAGGCATTTAAAAAATAATCTCTCCAGGTGATTTCTGTGTATGAATGTATGGCTCTCTCTCCCATACCTGCTTTAGTTTTTAAAATAATCTGTTTCTTTACTTCCCATCTAACACCCAAAGTGTTTGCAGGTGTTTTATAGAGGTACATATAGCAATACAAGGTATATACAAAATAAATTTTAAAATGAATGAGTGGCAGTAAGGAAACAGAAAAAGGAACATAATAAAACTTAATGATTTATATATGCTGTAAAAGTTAAGAGGTAGTTTAAGAAGTTAAGACACGTTTTGCATATGTACATTAACTCCTTCAATTAAGGAGTTATAAAAGTAAATGCTAAAAAGGCACCTTCAAATAAATTTTCTCCAATATTAATATTTTTATTAAAGAAATGGGTTTATAGTTTTTGATAAGATTGCTATATTCTCATTAAATATTCTAATAAGAGAAAAAGCTAAAGCAAAAATAAAAAATTATCAGAAATCTCACTACCCCCAGATAACCACCACTAACATCTTGGTGAAAATCCTAGAGTAGATTGTAGTACTGAACTCATTGAGTCATACCTCCTTCCTTGGAGGTGGGTTCTATTTCCCTGCACCTTCCTGGCTTTGGACTGGGCCAAGCACATTGCTTTGGTCAGTGAAATATGAGATTTGATGTGAGCCACTGGTGAGCAAGGGGCACAGAGGCCTCTGAGTTTCACCAGTCCTCTTGTTTTCTTGCTTTTCACTGTGGCAGGAACCCTTCCCAGGAAGGGGGCTGCTCTGCCAGCCTGTCACAGGAGGGAGAAGCCTGGAGTGGCCCAGCTGAGTTCCACAGAGATCAGTGTATTTCAGCCAAACCTAGAAGAGCCCATCAATCCTTTCCAACTCCATCTTTTGCTCCCCACCTTCCTCCCAACTTTGATACAGCGTTATTAATTTCTTTGGATCTTTCAAACATGCTGTAGTTTTCAACAAGTAGGAGCTATCACTATTGATGGCTCTGGGTTTTGTAAGGCCTAAAACTAATAAAAATGTGAGGGTCCAATTTAAGGGGGAAAATGCAAATGAGAAATACAGATGGTCAGAATGACCATCTTTAAAAAGTCTGTAAATAGCAAATGCTAGAGAGAGTGTGGAGAAAAGGAAAACTGTTCACATTGTTGGTGGGAATGTAAATTGACGCAGCCACTATGGAGAATAGTATGGATATTCCTCAAAAAACTAAAAATAGACTTGCCATATGATCCAGCAATACCCAGATAAAACTGTTAACTCGAAAAAATACATGCATCATTATGTTCACAGCAGCACTGTTTACAATAGCCAAAACATGGAAATACCTAAATGTCCATTGTCAGATGAATGGCCGTGGTACATATATACAATGGAATACTACTCAGCCATAAAAGGAACAAAACAACGCCATCTGTGACCACATGGACGGACCTAGAGATTATCATACTGAGAGAAGCCAGAAAGAGAAAGACAGTACCTTATGATATCGTTTATATGTAGAATCTAAAATGTTACACAAATGAAATTATTTATGAAACAGAAACAGACTCACAGATATAAAGAACAGACTTAAGGTTGCCATGAGGGAGTGAGGGGGGGAAGGGAAGGACTGGGAGTTTGGGATTAGCAGATACAAACTATTGCATGTAGAATGGACAGACAACAGGTCCTACTGTGGAGCACATGGAACTATATTCAATATTCTGTGAATATGTGTAAGCCATAATGGAAAAGAAAAAGCAGGAATTACAGATTTAGGTACAGGGCAATCTGTAGCAGATGCTATTGGTGCTCTGCCCATTGTCGTCCAGGCCTAGCCACTTCTTTGCTGGCTAGCTCACTTTCAACTGCCAGTGTCTGCAGCTCTTTGCTTTAAAATCTTCTCTGAAGCAAGGGAAGACCACTCTGCCCATCAGGGAAAGTCAAATGTAAGAGAAAGAGTACAGCCCAGAAACAGACCTCAGCCAGTGACAGACATGAACTGGTGTCTACCTACGGCCCGTCCCTTGCTCCTCATGCTGCCGCCACACCAATTCCCAGATTTTCAAGCATAATGGTATAAACACCTTTTGCTGTTGGCCTTCCCATCCCCAGCTCAATCTCCCACTAAGGAAGTACTGTTTCTTACACTTTCTGAGTAAAAAAACTACTTGTATACAAATTCCCCTCTCCAAGCCTGCTTCGGAGGAGCCTCAACTAAGACACTTGGAAGGGGATTGTCCAGGTAAGGGGCCAAAGCTTCTGGCAAAGTTCTGGAGTTGGCCGTACTGGCTTGAAAGTGCCGATTATCAAATATCAAGAACTTTTGTGGGTTGGTTTTTAAACCTTACCTCTGACAATGACTATGATGGGTGCATTTATATCATGGAAATTGGTGAATTAAATCAGAAGTTTTTCTTATTTTTTGCTTTTATTTTTTTCAAAGAATCTGTTTACTGGCACACGATAGAGTTTAAGCTTCCTTATTTTTGCAAGAAATCCACCGGTTGTTATCATGTGCTGCTGTCTAAAACACATTTACAGCCTCTGTGTTAGGCTCTGTCGTCCTCTTCCATCTTGTCTCAGCACACAGCCTCCCCTGGATTAGGCGCCCATCACATGGGGACCCCACACCCTGTTTCTCACTCACTAGGACCTTCTCCTTGTCTGTATCCATCCTAGACTACAAGGGGCAAGGCCCCTGACTGTTCTGTTCACCACTGAGCATTCAGGAAAATGTGTGGCACATAGAAAGGTCTCAGACAGTAACTGTAAATTCGTGGTCAGATGAATGAGTGAATGATAGACCGAATGTGGCACGAATGCCTAAGAAATCCAGTGAGTTCAGAATATCAGCATAGAGTAAAAACAGCGCAGGAGGAGAGTCAGCACTCTGTGATGCCAGCGCCCCCGCCCCCATCCCTTTCAGGACTCAGAGCTGGCAGAGTACTTCCCGGTCTGTGCCGTCCTGACTGTGGAAGGGAAAGCACGTGTTGGCCCCTCCACGGTCATCTGTGTGATCGCTGTTCATTCCAGCCTGCAGAAATCATGGTTTCCTTTCTGCTCCAGCACCAGGAGTCAGGACGAGGATGCCCAGGGAGGAACTCAGCACTTCAGCACCATGGACTGGTTGCCGTGGAGGGCCCTCGTCCAGCTCCTTCAGTGGATAGATGACAAGGCTGAGACTTGAGATGTGGAGTGACATCCTAGTGGATATGAAGCAGTGACGAGGGGGCTGATGAGAGCCTGCATCCCAAGACTCTCCCTGCCTCCTCTTCTGCAGCATGCTGTCCACTTCCACAGGGAAAAGCAGTGACTGCGTTCTACTGATTAGGAAGAGGCTCATGGGCTAAACACTTGGCTGCTTTTAAAAAGAAGAAATAATGTGTCTCCCCAGGAACCAAAATACTTCAAAGGAGTATATCGTATGTTACCATTTGTATGTGGACTGTAATTAAAAAAAATGATACAAATGAACTTATTTCAAAACAGAAATAGACACACAGATATAGAAGGAAAACTATGGGTGCCAAAGGCAAATTGTGGGGGTGAGGGATGAATCAGGAATTTGGGAATAACATACACATGCTACTATATATAAAATAGATAACCAGCGAGGACCTACTGCATAGCACAGCAAACTCAACTCAATATTCTGTAGTAACCTATATGAGGAAAAAAGTCTGAAAAGGAATGAGTATATGTATAACTGAATCACTTTCCTGTACACTCGAAACTAAGAACATTGTACATCAACTATACTATGACTAAAAAAATAAGTTTCAGACACAACAAACACACAAGTGCATTCCAACCTTTTTCCTGGTACATATAAAAACAATAACATTTGTATGAAACAGTAGGGGAATATGGAGAAGTATAAGACTTGGCAAAACATCCCTTACAGGTTCTCTATGCTTAATAATTATGAGATAAATGAAATTACAGAATAGAGGAATATATTAAACAAATAAAAGGTTAACCACGACAACTTATCAACTGATGGAAGGAAGGCTTGTGTTTGGAATATTAGCAACCTGTACTTGAGAACAGGAATCACCATGGTGACTGCAGTAGACACTCAAGCATCCTGATGGGTTATTAGGTTTAGGGACCGCAGGAATCAGCAGGAGGCCCAAGGGAGGGCCATCAGCAGTGAGAAACATTCCCAGTTTGTAAGTCAGACTAAATGCCTTAAATGTTGCCTTAAGTTAGCAAGTAACACCCTCTGAGATGGGGAAGACCCTGGCCCTTGCTATCCCACAAGTGAAGTACTGGTCACTCTGGTGGTATAATAAAAAAATAAATAATACAAATAATATTTAAACATAAAACAATTCATTAATATAACCATATCAGGCAGTGTGCTAAGTGTTTCACATTTATTATTTAATACTTATAACACTGCAAGGCAGATAGTATTTTTTTTCTCATTTTGCAGATGAAGAAATTGTAAAATGAACACCTGTTGAGGCTAAGTTACCAAAACCGTCAGCTAATATTAACACAATTGAACCGCAAACCTTTTCCATTGGAGAAGGAGCTCAAAGTCCTGGGCTCTCTTTTTGTATTTAATTCAGAGAACCAAGAACTAATCTCTCAGCTTTCTGCTGAGAGGGCAGAACAAAGCCTACTAATGCTTTCTCTAAATTTTCAAGAAGACCAGTGAGAAAATGTCCTGAAGGAGTCTTGAAAACCACAGAGTGCTATATCAGTGGAAGGTATTATTATCACCAGCAAAAAAGTATTTACTATCTACACGGCATCGATGTGTTATCTCAAACTCATTCTCTAAACAAGCCTCACTGTAATTTTCTTTGCTGTTTTGTAACCTTTTAAAAGGTTAAAATGGGAGACACTGTCAGGCATTCCTTGAGATGCTGAGGACACAGCAATACAGACAGACCTGGGCTCTGCTCTCAGGAAGCTGCGGTGTGACCCCACACTGTGATCTTGCAAATATTCCCCAGTTACAGGTGTTTCCTCGACAACTACCGTACACAAGACACTAGTGTCTACAACACAGGGTGTCGCCATTTGAACCTGAGCAGGCGTCAGAATCACCGGGAAGGCTTGCGATCACCTTCTGAGTTCTACCCCGATATTCTAACTTAGAAGGGCTGAGGCCGGACCAGAGACTCTGCATTTCTGACACGCACTCAGGGCGCGCTGATCCTGGGGGGTTTCTGACCACACCTTGAGCAGCACTGCAGTGAGGGAGAGAAAGAAGCAGGACTTGGTCCCTGGCCTCAGGCTGCTCCGTTCACGAGAGAGAAAAGTCTGGTTTGAAAAGTTAATGATCAAATGGGCAGGGTAAGTGGGGGCCCTTCCAGAGTTCCCAAATCTCTGGTGATTGTTCCAGCAGCATGCCGGATGATGGGATGGGGAGGCAGTGGGGAGCAGAGGCTGGGGCTCTGGGAAGTAGAGGGCATGTGGCAGGTGCAGGATAAGAGTGAGCACACAGGCCCTTTCAAGGATTATCATGGATCTCTAAGTATTCCTCAGATTTAATCTCCACATCAGAGAAATGCCTGGACTGAAGCAGAGAATCACGGTACTAGAATGGGGTTGGGGTCTCTGGGATGAAGAGTGGGAGGAGGCTTTCAGAGGGGCCCGAGGAGCTAAGGCTGGGTGGGGGGGTCGGGGGGGGGGGTGTTCCCGTGTGGGCAGTGGTGGTGGGGAGGCACGGGGCAGTGAGGGGAGGGTGATCTGGGGATTGGCCCTTGGACCTGACATCAGCAGTTCACTCATATGAGTTCAGTTCAGACTACCTTACTGCCCATGAGAGACTGCAGGGGGTGTGGGGAAGGGCCATCCCAGAGAGCTTCCTGTCCTGGGGAGAGGGAAAGGCAGTGAGGAGGAAAAGAAAATGATAGAACTGAACAAAGAAAGATCATCCACAAGGCCAAGGAATGGACTTAACTGGGGGTTTTGTTGCCCTCCCAAGGCCTTGCCTGCTCCTGCTCAATTGCGTCTGACTCTTTGTGACCCCATGGACTGTAGCCTGTGAGGCTCCTCTGTCGTGGGATTCTTCAGGCAAGAACACTGGAGTGGGTTGCCTTTTTTCCTCCTCCAGGGGATCTTCCCAACCCAAGGACTGAACCCATATCTCCTGTGTCTCCTGCACTGCAAGAAAATTCTTTACCCACTGAGCCATTCGGGAAGCCCTCCCTAGGCCTTGGGTTCTCGTAAAACAGAAAGCCAGGAACTGTCTACACTTGAACCCATCTGCCTTTTACTCTCTCCCATTCAACATTTCTGAAGCATTGTTCTATTGTTTGCCATAAAAATCACGATAAAATCACCTCTTTTTCTTTCTTACCTTTGAAATGACAGTGTTTTTCAGATGAACCAGAGCAAAGAGGTTTTACCATTGGTGAGAACTCTGGCCTCAGGAAACCAGAAAATATGAAAAGGCCAAGCCCCGCAGTCATCATCTGCCCTGGGCTACAGGGAGTAATTGCTGTTCAGTCTTTTAGATGCCACTTCAAACAAGGCAGAGTCCAGCTGCAGGCTGTGCCTACGAATCACAGCCCTTCTCTAGCAGAAGGCATTCTGGCATAAAGAACAGTCCAGTGGTATAGTTCACAGAACCTGTGCTCAGCTCAGATGCAGTCCCTGGTCTCATTGTGCCTTTGTAGGATCAGAATAATCCATGACCACACCACGGCCCGTGGAGGCATTAGTTTCATGGGGGCAAATTCTAGAAGTAAACCATCCAGGCAAGTGAGAAGGACAAGCTCAACTGATGTAAGAGCAATACATCAACTAAAAGAAGATGCAGCATGTGCATAGTAGCCTGTGTTCCTGAACTAGACAGCTGCCCTCTACGCTTGCTCTAGAGGAAATTGCCCAGTGTCACCAGACTTCTGGAGAAGAACTTATTAGGCAGTAATCATCACATCTCAAATGCAAACCAAACAACAAATTAATACATACAGAGAGGAAGAACAACAAAGAGGACTTTTGTACCAACAGAAGCACTTTATTTCTCTCGTCCAGTTCGTTCTATGGACAGAGGAGCCTGGTGGGCTACAGTCCACAGGGTCACAAAGAGTCAGATACAACTTAGCGACTAAACAGCAACAAATGCATCCGCCATTTTCCAGATGCATCAGTCCTTTGCCTGTTTGGTCTCTGCTCTGTCTCCCGCCCTTCCCACGCTGTGTTCTGCGTGTGGCCCCCATGAAACCCTGGAGTCTCCCATGGGAGACGTGGACAGGAGCCTGGAGAGGGAGGAGAGCAGAGCTCATGCTCCGCCATCTTCTCTCTGAGCAGCCTTATTAAAAGAGGCGGTGGCTCTATGGAGAGTTCTAGCTCTTGGTAGGTGGTGCCCCCAGTTCGTGGGCTTTAGAAACACCCCCTCAAAACCCAGTGGTTGACAATCTCTGCATAGCCTCACTGCCCCTAGTTACCTGGGATGAGATTTTCCCTATTGACTGACCTGGCCAACATCTGTTTTCTGGGCTGGATCCTCACCAACACACTATGTTAATATTTAACAGTTTTTCATTCAGGAAACAAAACAGGAAACTATTTTGTAGCTCAAAAGTCGAGGCTACTTTATTTCTCCAACTATTGTGGAGGCTTCCTTCCACACACACTTCGGAAAGGAAGAACAGCAAATAATAAAGTATAAACGAGGTTCTCCCATCGTAATTGATCAACTCCTGAAAGATCAAATTGGGTTTAATGGATATATGCTGTCTGTTGTGAGAATCCTGAAGGCTCCATGCTAGGTTGTAGTTACTACGCAGTGGCCTTGATTCAGTAAAATGAAAAAGAAGAGAAAAATAAAATTATCTATAAGAAGAAATAATAGTAAATGTAGGAAAATACAGGCTACAGATATGTTAAAAAAAAAACATTCTGTCAAAATTCTAAAACCCTAGTGTTCACTGAGCTATTTGGAATAAATTTGGCTGGCTTCTGAGGAAAAAAATTGTAAAATAAAAAAACATGATATGGTATATCTTGAGAATTTGACATCCCAGTGCACAGAGGAAAGCTGCTGAAAGAAAAAATATTCTTGTCTGACTCCATATGAGGAAAGAAAAAAAGAAAAAAGCTGAAAGGTGAAATTAAAGACAAGAAAATTGGATCTTTGTCTCAGGAAATAAAGCTAACACTTTCAATCAGTTGACTGAAGTACTCCTCTCCACTCTCCTCATTATTTTAGGCTGATCTAATAAGTAAACCCATGAGGCAAATTTTATGCTGATAGGTGACAAAGTAAGTGGCCAGAAAGTTCTTTTTGAGTTTTAATTTGACTTGTAATGCAATTAAGCAATTTACAGTGAAATGAATAATGAAATTACTTTGAAGAGTTTCTGTTCATATTTAATTTGTATTTGATTCAGACTTAAACCTAATGTTTTAAAAAGCGTGTTGCTCACTGAATTATTTTTTGCTTTATGATGGACTCTCTATTTGTTCACACTTGTGGTCTGCTTTTATTTGGATTATGAAGATGTTTTAAAATATCATAGCCATATGCTAGCCATAACCATAGAGGGTAATAGAGTTTTCTTTAGTATTAGCAATATCATTAATTCTTCTGCTTTCTGGATTCAGCATCCCAGCAGTCAGGTTCATAAAAATTTTATCTGTAAGAGCAAACATCTGCAATTCCAGGTACCATATTTAGTGGTCATGACTTCCCTCTATCCTTCAAGCACTTGCTTTTCTATGAGAAGATAATGTTGTCAAGTTCTCTGGCAAAAGGCATTCTGGCGTAAAGAATAGTAAGGGCAGAAGTCCAGCAAAATGAAAGTATGTGGTGTGTGGAGGTGCTGTGCTAAGTCACTCAGCCCTGTCTGACTCTTTGCGATCCCATGGACTGTAGCCCACCAGATTCCTCTGTCCATGGGATTCTCCAGGCAAGAGTCTGGAGTGGGTTGCCATGCCCTCCTCTAGGGGATCTTCCCAACCCAGGGATCAAACCCTCATCTCAAGTCTCTGCATTGGCAGGTGGGTTCTTTACCACTAGCGCCACATGGAAGCCCCATTGATGTACCTAGGGAACATTAATAACTCAGAGTCACTGGAACATGGTGTATGAATGGAAGGGAATATTAAATTCCACTGGGTGGAATGATTTTGGTTGCGTTTGAAACTATTTAACTTGAACCCCAAATTGTTTCTTTTCAGATAAGAAAAGAACGCTATCCCTTGAGAACTATGTCTCTCCCTGAAAAAGGAACTTCTGACTTTAAAATATCACTGAAGAATTTGTGCCTGAACTGTCCTTAGAGACAGAACCTTGATAAAAGGAAGAGAAGTTTCTAGTTTTTGAAGATCTTTTTATCAGAAAAAAAGAGCTTAGGAGAAACACAAATTTAAATGTTAGAAATACTGAGTTGGCCAAAAAGTTCATTCGAGTTTCTGAGTAATCGTTTATAGAAAAACCAGAACAAACTTTTTGGCCTACCCAATATATGACCCTTGAATCTTAGCATTTTTCAAAATTAGTGATAGAGATGAACAATATAAGAATCCCAGACACTATAGAAAACTCCCCCAATTCATATTTGCCCCAAACTGAATTGAAATTTGAAAGTGAGTGCCAAGTATGTGGCTGTGAGCTCTCTAGAAGGAGACAGGTCACTAGCAGAAGCCTTGCTTCTCAACTGCAGGACCATCCAGACAAACCTTCTGGCCTGACATGCTGCCTTCCGAAGCCTATCATGCCAGAGAAAGCGAGAAGCAGAACACATCTGGTAGATTCATGGTCCTGTTACCCAGGAAAATTTGAGATAAAAATCAAAGTAATCCTTCTAAAAGTGTCTAACAGCTAGTACTTTATTTTCCCATTCGGCATGAAGAAGGTGATAACATCACTACTAGGCCCTTCTGTTTAGTTGGCAGATGCTATTAATACTATTTGGATCTTGTACTTTGGCCACCTCATGTGAAGAGTTGACTTGTTGGAAAAGACCCTGATGCTGGGAGGGGTTGGGGGCAGGAGGAGAGGGGGGGTGACAGAGGATGAGATGGCTGGATGGCATCACCGACTCGATGGGCATGAGTTTGAGTAAACTCCAGGAGTTGGTGATGGACAGGGAGGCCTGGCATGCTGTGATTCATGGGGTCGCAAAGAGTCGGACACGACTGAGCGACTGAACTGAACTGAACTGAAGCCATCTATGTATCTGTAATTCCTTTGTCTCTGTTGCTGCCTCTTCACCCCACCACCCACCAGCCACTGAAGTGGTTAATTTCTTCCCAGTGAATCCACTGAGATGAAAGCCTTGGTTTGAATGGACATGAGCCAAAGGTATTCTGGCACTCTCTCCTGTTTGCGAAACACAAGTAATGGGTTTCCATACAATGAGTCTAACAGTGCTTCTCGACTAGGGGTGATTTTGTCCCCTCAGTGATGTTCAGCACCGTCTCGGCACATTCTTTTATTGTCATGACTGGAGGAAGGAAGTGCTACTGGTATCTAGTGAACAGAGGCCAGAGACATTGCTGAATGTCCTGTGGTGCACAGAACATCAGCCCCCTTCTCTAACAGAATTACCTGGCACAAACTGTCAACAGCATCATGGTGGAGAAACCCTGCTTTAATAGTCCACGTGATTTACTTTCTTAAATAATCACTTATCTAGGGAACTTGTGTTTTATGAAGTCAGAAGAGTCAAGTGGATTCAAGCTATTAATACTCAGGTTGCTTTGAAGAAGCACAAGCAAGCAACACCTGGATGCTTATAGCTCTTGCTTTATTGGAAAAGTGAAAAAAAAAAAAAAAAAAAAAACCAACCAGAGAGAGTAGTCTTTCTAAGTAGAATGAGTCTTTTCAGGGGGGGTGGCCTTTTTCATATTCAACAACATATGCTAGCCCTCTGTTTTCATGGGACCACAAGATTCTATGACTAGTTAGAATAGGTTTAAGTGTTCAGTCTCCTTCCTGTGGTTGACCAGAGTTTTCAGTATCCTTTCATCACTAAACATATCCAAGACAATCAGATTCACACTCAAATCTTTTCATCCTCTTCCTCCTCTAAAACCAAGGCAATGGTTTCCTGTGTTTTCTTTCTACAATCACAGTAGCTAGCATTTATTGAGCACTTACAATGTGCTGGGAGTTTTTAAGAGGATTTTACATATTCCATCCCATTTAATACCTAAAACAACCCCATGAGATGGGACTGGTTTTATCGCCATTTTACAGATGAGTAAAATGACGCAGGAGGGTTTGCAGGTTGTTGCCTAGAACTGCGTAGCTAGTAAATGGAGGTGTGGGGAAACAAGCCTAGGGGGTTAGGCTCCAGACTTGGCATCCTTCACTTCTAGACTGACATTTAGAGCAGAAGATTAGATATTTCCTCTCTCCCCCCAGATACATTTTCCTTCTTCCCATTATACTATGTTAGTTATGGATTCATAACTAACCTCCACCTCCACCATAACTCACCTCCACCTCCACCCTCACCATACCCTCTTCCACATTCTCGCATGGTAGAATCGTTCTAGGGGGTGATGGGCTTTGCAGCACTCCAGGTCTGCCCTCCACACCTTTGCCTATCCAGGCTGAACACTCACAAATCTTTCTAGGAATATTTCTTGCTACTTCTCTGTTCTCATGAGTTACCCATACTTCTTCAAACAAACCCAACTCATCATCTAAGCACATTTTTCTACATTCTCTGCCTAGAATCACCTGCCTGCCTTGCAGGAGACCCTGATTTGATTCCTGGGTTGGGAAGATCTGCTGGAGAAGGGACAGGCTACCCTCTCCAGTATTCTTGGGCTTCCCTGGTGGCTCAGTGGGTAAAGAATCTGCCTGCAATGTGGGAGACCTGGGTTCAATCCCTGGGTTGGTAAGATCCCCTGGAGAAGGGAAAGGCTACCCACTCCTCTATTCTGGCCTGGAGAATTCCATGGACAGAGGAGCCTGGTGGGCTACAGTCTATGGGGTCTCAAAGAGTTGAACATGACTGAGCAACTTTCACTGCCTAAAATACCACCTCTTTCAATATACTCAAAGTCTGTCCATGTTTCAACTCCAGGACAAATTCTACCTTCAAGCTATTTTTCCTATTTTTTTGGTCATTATGGTACTTGCTATTTATACTGCTCATTTGGCTCTTAATTCCATATGATATTATTTTATGTTGCTGTGAAAGCATTATACATGGGTATTTATCTTCTGAGTTATGAGGCGGGATTCTTGAAAATAGAACTATAGACTGCTTTGTATTCTCCAATGTATAGAACAGTGCCCAATATAAACTTAGTAAATGATTAAATCAATGATTGCAGTTTGGAGAAAATGGACCACTCTAGTTCTGAAACTGAATCTCAATATCTAGATAAATCATAAACAAATTAAAGCATACCTTTGTCCCTCCTCAATGTTGGCTTTTGTTATTACAGTCTCTGGGATATAAAAATCATATAAAATATCCAGTGCAGTCCATGGATGTTCTCAATGAAAATAGAGAAATGACAAAACCACTATCTTTAGGACTTTATGAGCACCAAGATAGGTTTCTATCTTAATGGAAAATCTTTTAGTAGGGAAGTCATAGCTTACATATGGTAGGCAGGTGTTCCTTTTAGTATCTTCTGCAAGAAAGGGATGCTGGTTTAACTGAGTGTTTTTGTGTGAACACTGCTCTGAAGAATCAGTGCTAGCACTTTTCTGGTATATGCAACATATGCACACACACACACACACCACTGTGTACAGTGGTTTTATTTTTTTCCTCCTGTGGCATTTGGGCCAAACCAGCTTTAGAATAATGTTCTATCCTAAATTTGTCTTTATTGCAAATCAAGTGCTAAAGATGTGCTAGCAATGGTGCTAAATAAGACAGATGCCTCTTTGGGGAGAAGAGAGCAACTGCGAAGCCACATGATTTGCATGCAGCCCTGAATCCCTTGCTCATACCCTTTCCCTAGTTGGGAGTTTGCCTGAGGAGGAAGAAATCTGGATGGAAAAGAAGCAATTCCTGAGGGCTCTGTGAGATCAGAGGCCTGGGGGAGGAACGGAGTATAAAAAGCACACAAGAAAGGAAAAATTCTGATTAAAAACTCCAGTTGAAATCCATGGAGCTCTTAGTACTTTAGTGCAGAGGAAAACAAGAAAATGGCAGGTCAATTGCTTTTTCCCCAGCCTTCTGAAAAATGAAAGGAAAAAAAAAATGTTAAAAAAAAAAAATGTTGTGTTAAGATTTGTCACAAATAATTTCTATTGAAGAAATTCACTGTCAGATAACTGGATTTAGAGAAAGAACAATTAACTAAAGATCCCCAAAGTTTATACAAATTTCATGTCTTTACAAAGCCCAGAGAACAGACTGAGTTTCTTTAAAGCTTATTATTATGAACACCTTTTTCATCTTCTTGGTCTGTCTTCTCCAGAGGATTTATGTCTTTAATCTGCAGAATACATCACCCCAGCTGAGACTGTGCTGCAGAGAGTTCTGGATCATTTGCAGAAGGCCAGCTGGCCATGAGAAAATGGGCTGACATAGATAATCAGAATCTGTCCTTATTTTGGGGGGCTTCCCAGGTGGCACTAATGGTAAAGAACCCACATCTGTCAATGCAGGAGACATAAGAGATGCAAGTTCAATTCTTGGGTCAGGAAGATCCCCTGGAGGAGGGCATGGCAACCCACTCCAGTATTCTTGCCTGGAGAATCCCATGGACAGAGGAGCCTGGCAGGCTACAGTCCATAGGGTCGCAAAGAGTTGGACATGACTGAAGCAACTTAGCACACATGTACAAAGTTGCTTTTGTAAGACAATGAATTTGCTTCTGCTGGTGAACTGCAGAGGTTTATCTAGTAAGTCTTGTGCACCTCAGTGGCAGGACACTGATTCTAGGAGACCAAAAGTCACCTTTGACTTGTGACAGCCTTTGAAATAGAAAGGCATACATGACCTCAGAGAAACCAAAGACCTAAACCTTCAGCCTAGTCAGGGAACCTGTCTTTCATTTACAGCTTTTCCCAGAAATGGAGCTCTCCTGCTTAATGCTTCTGGTACTAGAGGCCCAACCCAATTCTAAGAGGTGGAGGGCGACAAAGGCGCCAACTTGGTGACTGGTCTGAGCAGGCAGCGAATCCCAGGAAACTGTATATGAAAGAGTTGACACTTCAACATGGTAATAAGACTTTATTGTCACAGCACTCTATTAAGTTGACAAAAATCTATTTGATTTTTTTCCTCAGATAGCTCACTTATGTATTAACACCATCCTCTTAGAAACAAGGCTTGGTTATGGAAGATAACAACCTTAACAGTGAGAAATGCCAGTCAGGCAGTAAACTGCTATTTGTCACTTCTGAATCAGTTTCCTTTTGGGAACAGGGATACCTGCTGGAGACATTATCTGCCAGCCTCCTTATAGCTAGCTATGGCTATACAACTGTGATGGTCAATTTTATGAGGCAACTTGACTGGACCAAAGGATGCCCAACAGCTGGTTAGACATTATTTTTGGGTGTTTCTAGGAGAGATTTGCATTTGAGTCAGTGGACTGAGTAAAGCACAGGGCCTTCGCCAACGCTGGTGGGCATCAGCCAATACAGTGAGGGCATGATCAGAACAAAAGGGCAGAGGAAGGTTGGATTTATTGTCTGCTTGACTGTAAGCTGCGACATTGAGCTTCTCTTGCCCTCAGCACTTCTGGTTTCCAACCTTAAAACCCAAGCTGAACTCTCCACCATCCGCTCCATGTCTTTTGGGCTTCTAAACTACACCACTGACTTTCCCGTCTCCAGCTTGCAGGGTGCATCACCGGACTTCATCTCCACGTTTGTATAAGCCGATTCCCTTTAATGTGTCTATGCTGTGCGTGCTAAGTCACTTCAGTCGTGTCCCACTCTTTGTGACCCCATGGACTGTAGCCCACCAGGCTCCTCTGTCCATGGGATTCTCCAGACAAGAATACTGGAGTGGGGTGCCATTCCCTCCTTCAGGGGATCTTCCTGACCCAAGGATTCAACCTGTGTCTCTGAAGTCTCCTGCATTGTCAGGCAGGCTCTTTACCACTGGCGCCATCTGGGAAGCCTGTCTATTGTTGTTCAGTCACTCAGGCGTGTTTGACTCTTTGCAACCCCATGGACTGCAGCACACCAGGCTTCCTTGTCCTTCACCATCTCCTGGAGTTTGCTCAAACTTATGTCCCTTGAGTCAGTGATGCCATCCAACCATCTTGTCCTTGGTGATTCGATGTAAGCTAATTTATACATTTACTTCATTGAAGTGACAATTAAAAATTGTATATATTTAAGGCATACAACTTGGTGATTTGATATATGTATCAAAGCTAATTAATATATCCATCACTTCACATAGTTACTATTTTCATTTTTTCTTTTTTGATATGAGAATTTAAGATTAATCCTCTTAGCAAATTTCTGGTAAGCAATATTGTTAACTATAGTTACATTGCTGTACAGTGGATCTCTAGAAATCATTCATGTTGTATAACTGAAACTTTGTATACCTTGACCAACATCTCTCCCATCCCTCCGGCCCCCAGGAACAACCTGTCCTCTATTTCTATCAGTTTAACTATTAAGATTCTAGATGTAGATAAGTTCATACCAGATTTGGCTTTCTGTATATGGCTTATTCCACTTAGCATAATGTCCTCCAAGTTCATCCATGTCACAAATGGCAGAATTGCCTTTTTTTTTTTTTAGATTTTTCCCAGGAGATATTTAATGAACAACGCTAGGATTTTACCAAACTGCTAAGAAGCTAATATTGGTTAGGGAAGGCCAAAGAACACTGTGGTAGGGTGGGATGGAAAACCATTGGATAACCATGAAGAGGAGATTTATTACCGAAAGTGAAAGTGAAAGTAAAGTTGCTCAGTCTTGTCCAACTCTTTGCGACCCCATGGACTGTAGCCTACCAGGCTCCTCCGTCCATGGCATTTTCCAGGCAAGAGTACTGGAGTGGGCTGCCATTTCCTTCTCCACGGGATCTTCCCGACCCAGGGATCAAACCTGGGTCTCCTGCATTGCAGACAGACACTTTACCATCTGAGCACCGAAAGTGAAAGTGAAGTTGCCCAGTAGTGTCTGACTCTTCGCAACCCCATGGACTGCAGCCTACCAGACTCCTCTGTCCATGGGATTTTCCAGGCAAGAGTACTGGAGTGGGTTGCCATTGCCTTCTCCGCAGAATTGCCTTCTTTTATGAATAGTATTCCATGGTGTATGTGCATAAGATACATGTAGATATATCACATTTTATCCTTTCATCCATCAATGGACTTTTAGATTGTTTCCATAACTTGACTATAGTGAATAATGCTATAATAAACATGGGCTTGTAGATCCCTCCTTAAGAGAGTGTTTTCATTTTCTTTGCATATATGACCAGGAGAGAGACAGCTGGATCATATAGTAGTTCTATTTTTCATTTTTTGTAGAACCTCCATAATATTTTTCATAATGGCCATATCAACTTTTATGCCCACCAACAGTATCTCAGGGTTCCCTTTCCTCCTCATTCTTGCCAACATTTTTTATCTTTCACCTTTCTGACAACTGACTCTCTAACAAGTCTGAGGCAAGATCTCATTGTTTTATTTGCATTTCTCTTATAATTAGTGAATTTGAGCACCTTTTCATATACCTGTTGGCTAATTACATGTCTTCTTTTCAGAAGTGTCCATATATTTTTCCCATTTTTAAAAATTGGGTCATATTATGAGTGAAAGGAGGTTTTGAGTGTGGATAAGTCAGATTGATTTATTGTAACTAAATGCAATTTTTACTTTCAAAACCAAGTTTTTTTCATACCTCAGATTTTTAAAAAATCTTTCAAATTTATATTTCTCCTAGTTTCTAATGATTTATAGAGAAACACTGTGTCTAATGCTTCACTCAAAAGGTAAATTTCCAAACATCCCTTATTAATGCATGGTTTTATAAAGGACAGAAAAGAATGCAGCTCCGTACTTTCTTTGTTGTTGTAAGACTCTGATAATCATCACTAATGGTGTGACAGCTAGAGAGCTAAGAGAGCATAAAGGCCATTCAACTTTTCAGGTTTCGGTAAGGAGCGGATTAAGGAGCGGATTAAAGAGCGGATTTTCTACGGTGTGTGCTAAGTTGCTTCAGTGTCCAGCTCTTTGTGATGTTATGGACTGTAGCCCACCAGGCTCCTCTGTCCATGGGATTCTCCAGGCAAGAATACTGGAGTAGGTTGCCATTTCCTTCAGGGCATCTTCCTGACCCAGAGATCACACCTGCATCTCTTACGTCTCCTGCATTGGTCGGTGGGTTCTTTACCACTAGTGCCTCCTGGGATTTAATCCCTAGCCAGTTTTTGCAGACTCCCATGAAGTGGTCCACATATTACAACAAGTTGTCATATCATACCATTTAAAAAGTCAACTTTGTGCAAAGCACTGGAAATCCCAGGATCTGCTGGTCTCATTACATATCCAGAGGGTTGACCTCTGTCCAGAAAGAGAGATGATCCCAGAAAGGTTCTTGGACTGAGATATTAATTTAAAATTTTTTAACTTTCATAATTATCTCTGCTCAGAGATGATGCTATGCTGTAGCCCAATGAGAAAGAACGTCAGGAGTTTTGTATGCCAAACTTGGAGGAATTCAGTCTTTAATGGTTGCCTGTATCTGAAGGATCTGAATTTTAACCTAGCCTCTGACACTCACATGTTCTTGGCTCCCATTGGCTCTTGTGTCAGATGGGAACCACATAGGCTACTCTCTCATGCAGCACCGCCAGTTTCCTAGATTCCACCATGATGGAATTCTGCATGTTGCTCTGATTTTTTACCCTTTTCACCATTTCATGCAATCTCGACCTTGGCCAGATCTGTAGAACTGATCCTTGCAACTCTAATTGAGACATGTGGTCTTACTCCTGCTGCTTATTTCAAACATGGGCTTGTATATTTCTTTGCTAGAAACCCTTTAGAGTCCAAGAGAGGAAAAGTATCCCAGTGTGAGTAGGGAGTCCTGTGGCCAAGAGACATACAACCACATTCCTAAAGGGGCTGCCATAGTCCCAAGCCTCTGCAGGGGCTTCTGCAGCCCGGTTGGTATTCCTTTATCTACCTGGACCCTCAGGTATGTACCCACCTCAAGTGTGTGTGTGTGTGTCACTCAATCATGTCCAACTCTTTGTGACCCCATGGACTGTAGTCTGCTAGGCTCTTCTGTCCATGGAATTCTCCAGGCAGGAATACTGGAGTGGGTTGCCATTTCCTTCTCCAGGGGATCTTAGAAACCCAGGGATCAAACCTGGGTCTCTGGCATTGCAGGCAGATTCTTTACCATCTGAGCCACCAGGGACCTTCAGGAATGTACCCACGGTAGATGTATTTAGGCTGTTAAATACATTGACTGTGACAAAAATGGCCGTTATTCCAGGTGGGAGGGAAGTGACTCTGAATTCATGTGGTAAAGCCATATTTTCACTAGAAATGACTGGAGACAGCCTGAAAAATTATTGAGTGGCACTGAGTTACACAAGAGTATGAAAGGCTTGATCAAAAGTCTCTCAGAGCTACTAAGCTAGTACTTAAGGATCCAGTCTCCCACATTCTCTTTATTGTTTTTCCCTCAAACTTACTAAAAAATTCCATTCAAAAACTGTGAAAGGTCCCCTACAAAATGTGATTTCCCCTGCTCTTCCCCTCCGTGTGTGGCAGCTGAAACGCACTGCACGCTGTACTCTGACTCATTCCCCACAGGAGGCAGCGAAGCACAGCTCTTTCATTTTACAAAGACACTGCAGGGATTTATTTAAACATTAAAAAACACCCATTTTTAGGAGCAGAGAAAATAAGCATTTCCTAGTGAGAGGGAAGTGCCAGCCTATATAGAATAGCTTCAAACCCTTGGATTATATTTTCCTGCTCTTAAAGAACAAAATTGCTAATGATACCACTAACCTACTGTGAGCTTTTCCTTCCTCTCTGCACAGCACACTCTCCAAAAAAAGATCTGGCTCCTGTCAGGAATTCATAAAATCCAAAAGCTAGATGTAGGATAAAACCCACATAAGGGAGAAGTGGGGCTACTGCCCACAAGTCACCGAAGAATGAGCTTCCTTTTTACCTAGTTATATTAACTGAAGACATTTAATCAGGACTTATTTACCTACTATAAAAATACATTATCAAAGAGCAACATAAGGTATTAAAAGAAAATTTTAACTTCCAAACATCATCCACCACAGAGCCTGAGCCAGTTTATCTAAATTCATGAACATGAAGCAGACATTACCAGAGATGGATATTTTCAAATTCAATTGAATACATTATTGCATGATTAATCACCTCACACACACCAGATAGAGCAGGTCATAGTTTTCATAAATAGTTGATAAATTCTCTGAAGAAGGGGGCCAATGGATTTCAAGAAATGCCCTCTCCTGTACCGTTCCTTTGTTCAGATGTCATCAGTGGAAAATAAGTCCACAAGAACTGGGTATTATGTTGACCTCTTTAGAGCTGTCTTCTGCTGTCGACTAGGTTTTGTGTTCTGAGATGATGAAAAGTCAGAGTTAATTTAGATCTCAGCATTCCACAAGGGTTTGCATTGGGCCTTAATAACTGATGTCAAGTGAATCCAAAAGCACTGTGTGTAAAATTCGTAGGAGAAGGAAAAGCCTGCCTCTTTCATAAGGGGCTGGGGAAGGAGGGCAGCAGCAGACTTGTACACCAGACCAGGTCCTCAGCTCTCAGGAGAGACCCCTATCTCTTCTGATCTGAGAAACTGAGGGAAATACATGACATTCTTTTTCAAGACCATCTCACACTGACTGTGGTCACACTGACTATCACAGAGCCAAAATATACTCCTGAAGAGCCTGTAGAGTCAGAAAGACCTGGGTTTGAATATAAGCTCTAGCACGTACTAGCTGGGTGACCTCAACCTAAGTTTCCATTCTTGAGAAAGTAGGATCAATAGTATTGTGTGTTCTCCCAATTCTGTTTTAAAAAGTTCAAGCCTACAGACAATTTGAAGCTATCATGTCTCACTTTCACAAAAGTTCACGAATTCTTGACATTCTGCCACATTCGCTTTCTCTCCGTGTAACACTTTAGTTGTTTTTGAACTGTTCAAAGGTAAATTGCAAACTTGATGGTACTTAAAAATACTTCACAGATTTCTAAGACTAGAAAACAGTTTCCTCCCTAACCACAGCTCCATCAAGTCAACCAAGGAATCTGACCCAATGTTATCATTGTTATCTAAAATGCAGACTACCTTCAAATTTCCCCAGTAATTCCAGCAATAACTTTGTACCTGATTTTTATCCATCCAGGATACCCAAAGACCATGCATTACATTTAGTTGCCACCTCTGTAGTCTGTTTTAGTTTAGATCACTTTCCTTTGTTTTTTCATGGCATTGATAGTTTTGAAGAATTCAGGCTGTTTGTGGCCACTTGTAAAATGTCCTTAAATCTGAATTTGTCTGTTTCCTCATGACTATATTCAGGTTAAATGTTTCAGTGAGAACACGTCCCATTACAAACCAACACAAGGCACATAATATCAGTTTGTCCCATTACTGATGATGTTAACTTTGTTCATGTGGTTCATGTATCACTAGGTTTTACTATTGTAAGGGTATCTTTTAGCTTTCTGTAATTAATAACTAACGGGGGCATGATGCTTTGAGACTGTGCATATTCTATCCACTTTATCTTTTAGCATTCATTGATGACTTGCTTCAATCAGTTATTCCATTTATGGTTAAAAAATAGTGATTTTCCAATCCTGTTTTTTGTTGTGTTTAACTGACATTGTTCTATTAAGAGCTACCCCCTCCAGCTTTTTGAGTATCATTAGAGATTATTTTATTTGTTTAGTTTTTGGTCATGCCAGAGGGCTTGTGGGATCTTAGTTCCCCAATAAGGAATTGAACTCAGATCCCCAGCCATAAAAGTGCCAAGTCCTAGCTACTGGATGACCAGGGAATTCCCCATAGGGATTTTTTTTTTAATTTAACATGTTCAGTTCAGTTCAGTCACTCAGTCGTGTCCAACTCTGTGACCCCATGGACTGCAGCATGCCAGGCTTTCCTGTCAATCACCAACTCCCAGAGTTTACTCAAACTCATGGTCATTGAGTCGGTGATACCATCCAACCATCTCATCCTCTGTCATCCCCTTTTCTCTCACCTTCAATCTTTCCCAGCATCAGGGTCTTTTCCAATGAGTCAGTTCTTCCCATCAAGTGGCCAAAGCATTGGGAGTTTCAGCTTCAGCATCAGTCCTCCCAGTGAATATTCAGAACTGATTTCCTTTAGGATTGACTGGTTGGATCTCTTTGCAGTCCAAGGGACTCTCAAGAGTCTTCTCCAACACCACAGTTCAAGAGCATCAATTCTTTGGTGCTTAGCTTTCTTTATAGTCCAGCTCTCATGTCCATACATGACTACTGGAAAAACCACAGCTTTGACAGACCTTTGTTGACAAAGTAATGTCTTTGCTTTTTAATATGCTGTCTAGGTTGGTCATATCTTTTCTTCCAAGGAGCAAGTGTCTTTTAATTTCATGGCTGCAATCACCATCTGCAGTGATTTTGGAGCCCAAGAAAATAAAGTCTCTCCCTGTTTCCATTGTTTACCCATCTATTTGCCATGAAGTGATGGGACCAGATGCCATGATCTTTTGTTTTCTGAATGTTGAGTTTTAAGCCAACTTTTTCACTATCCTCTTTCACTTTCATCAAGAGGCTCTTCAGTTCTTCACTTTCTGCCATAAGGGTGGTGTCATCGCATATCTGAGGTTATTGATATTTCTCCCAGCAATCTTGATTCCAGCTTGTGCTTCATCCAGTTCAGTGTTTCTCATGATGTGCTCTGCATATAAGTTAAATAAGCAGGATGACAATATATAGCATTGACGTACTCCTTTCCCTATTTGGAACCAGTCTGTTGTTCCATGTCCAGTTCTAACTGTTGCTTCCTGACCTCCATACAGATTTCTCAAGAGGCAGGTGAGGTGGTCTAGTATTCCCATCTCTTTAAGACTTTTCCACAGTTTGTTGTGGAATGACTTAAAATGACTTAGAGTTGTCTTTGTCTGATTTGTGCTTGTGATCCATAGAATTTTCCAGTTTCTTGTGATCTACACAGTCAAAGGCTTTGGCATAATCAATAAACCAGAAGTAGATATTTTTCTGGTATTCTCTTGCTTTTTCGATGATCCAACGGATGTTCGCAATTTGATCTCTGGTTCCTCTGCTTTTTCTAAATCCAGCTTGAACATCTGGAAGTTCACGGTTCATGTACTTTGAAGCATGGCTTGGAGAATTTTGAGCATTACTTTGCTAGCATGTGAGATGAGTATAATTGTGTGGTAGTTTGAACATTCTTTGGCATTGGCTTTCTTTGGGATTGGAATGAAAACTGACCTTTTCGAGTCCTCTGGCCACTGCTGAGTTTTCCAAATTTGCTGGCATATTGAATGCAGCACTTTCACAGCAGCATCTTTTAGGATTTGAAATAGCTCAACTGAAATTCCATCTCCACTAGCTTTGTTCGTGGTGATGCTTCCTATGGCCCACTTGACTTCACATTCCAGGATGTCTGGCTCTAGGTAAGTGATCACACTATCCTGATTATCTGGGTTGTGAAGATCTTTTTTGTATAGTTCTTCTGTGTATTCTTGCCACCTCTTAATGTCTTCTGCTTCTGTTAAGTCCATACCATTTCTGTTCTTTATTGTTCTCATCTTTGCATGAAATGTTTCCTTGGTATCTCTAATTTTCTTGAAGAGATCTCTAGTCTTTCCCATTCTGTTGTTTTCCTCTATTTCTTTGCATTGATCACTGAAGAAGGCATTCTTTTCTCTCCTTGGTATTCTTTGGAACTCTGCATTCAAATGGGTATATCTTTCCTTTTCTCCTTTGCCTTTAGCTTCTTGTCTTTTCTCAGGCATTTGTAAGGTCTCCTCAGACAACCATTTTGCCTTTTTAACATTTAACATGTTACAATCTAATAAAGAGTTGTGATGGTTAGAACAAAAGTATCAAACTTTTGGTACACATCTGAACCATAGTGGGCCTCTGACAAGAGGTGAGACAGACCTGAGACCTGGCACCCTTTGCTGCAGGGCTGTGTTGCTTACACCTGGATATCCAGAAAGTTTTTAATTACATAGATGAGGAGTTGCCTTAAGGTATTTATGCTACTTGGAGTGAACACTAAGAACTAACAGGGAAGGCTTTGGGGTTCCTGGATTTTGTTGAACTTACATTTCTTTCCTTGTAATCATCTCAGATTCACAGGAAGGGCCGTCTGCTGGGCAAACACATTACATAAGTGAACCTGACCAGTGGAGATACAGATCTGAGGGGCATGATTTTACTGGAGCTAGTCATCTGCAGTTGTCCTAGGAATTGTAAAGAGAAGGCAGTCAAACACTCGGAGGAGTGAACTGATGTACTGTTATGCTTAACTGTGGTTTGTTCTGTTGTAAGATCCTCCCGTCTTCATAGTCTCCCTCTTTTTCTTTTTTTCTCTCCCTGCTTTTTTCTTCCCTTAAATCTTATACCCTCATTTCAAGTCTACCTTCTTGCTTGCTTTTTCTTTTAGTCCCAAGGCTGCCTCAGTCCCTGCTGAGGGTGCGGTTCTCTGATGACAACCCCCAGCAGCAGGGAATGGAAGCTTCACCACCTGGAAAAGACAGCACCCATCTTCTCTCCTCTGATTCTTTTCCTCTTAACTCTCACTTTCCTCAATCATTTGACAAGGCTTTCTGATCGTTTACCTTAAATAATGTTGAGCATACATTTTTCAGGCTTCCCCGGTAGCTCAGCAGTAAAGAATCTGCCTGCCAGTGTAGGAGATGCAAGTTCAATCCCTGGGTCAGGAAGATCTCCAGGAGAAGGAAATGGCAACCCACTCCAGTATTCTTGCCTGGAAATCCCACGGACAGAGGAGCCTAGTGGGCTGCAGTCCACGGGGTTGCAAAGAGTTGAACACCCCTGAGCAGCCTAACGTGATGTGGCGTTTTTAAGATATGATAGTTAAAAAAAATATCTGGTTGACAAATACCCAGCAGACCAGCATGGGTAGGTTGGGGTGTGGCCAGAGCTCTGAAGGGACAAAGTCCAGGGGATGCACAGAGCAAGGATTAGGGAGCTCTGTCATTCAGCTCTGTCAGATATGTCAGATATTCAGATCTGTCTGACAGATATTCAGCTTTGTCATTTACTAGATAAACAATTTGAGAAAATGACTAAACTTCTCTGAGCCTCACCCCCCTCATCTGGGGAGAATATCCCTTTCACAGGAGATTTATAAAAATTGATGCATTATTTAGTTCTGTCTGGAATACTTTATCAATGCTTGTTTATATCAACTAATTAAAACTGATGATTCACTTATAAAAAACTGAATTGATCAGTTAATATTCACATTGATGGGCATTCAACATAAAGTCACAGGCAAAAGAATTGTTAAAAGCATAAACAATAAGACAGCCTGAGGGATAAGTTATTTCATGCTCTTCAGTTGAGAAACCATTGGAAGTCACTGCTTCTAACATTGGTTTTTTTCCGTTTCATATAATCCTGTAAGTATAAAAACCAAGGAATAAGTTACCATGCTTCTCAGAAGCTTCTGTGTTTTGTTGTATTTGCCAATTTTTTTTTCTTCCTTTGGCAATTGTGAATTTTATCTGAAGGACCAAAAAAGAAAAAACCTTGGTATTAAGTAGAAAAAATAATTTTATACATTTTTGAGGGAGACGCGAGTAATATATTACCTATGGGGGTATGAAAAGCATTGTGCTTTTCACTGTGTTTCATGGGATGAAGTTCTTTAGTGATCTACTCTTAAGAACAAAGGTCATACATTTTAATATACGTCCTGCTGAGAAACTTGAAGCTGATTTATGACCCTTCAAACCTGCACCTTTGCATTCTGCATGCATAATTGTAAGAGCTCGTGGTTTCAGTGAAGGAGAAAAAGCAAAGATTTCTTCCATTTTTTAATAATTAAATTCCTTTTCTATATTGAGATGATCTCTAAGATGAAATAAGGAGATAGACAATAAAATGGCAAAACAGAAATGGAAAATCAGGACCATAGGGAACTGTAGAATATTATGAACACAGAAAAATACAAATCCAGTCACCGGTAAGGGGTTCCCTCACTGAGTGACCACCAAAAACACATGGGATGCTTTGAAGATCTGTAGTTCTGGGGCCTCATCCCAGACATACTGATTCAGCCTCTCCAGAGGTAAGGCCTGGAAACTGGACTTTTAAAAGCTCCTCACATTTGGGAATAACTGATGTATACTTTTGGAGAAGGAAATGGCAACCCACTCCAGTGTTCTTGCCTGGAGAATCCCAGGGACAGAGGAGCCTGGTGGGCTGCTGTCTACGGGGTCACACAGAGTCGGACATGACCGAAGCGACTTAGCAGCAGCAGCAGCAGATGTATACTTTAGTGTTACACATGTGTGTATATGTGAGAGAAAGAGGGGACGGTGTTAGGGAGAAGGGGCGGGGAGGACAGAGAGGCCTAGGGCAGAGAGGCTGGGCCGGTAGTAGAGCAGTAAAGGCACATGAGTACAGTTATTCTGAATTCTGTCTGCCCAAGCAAAACATGACAAAAATGAAGTCAGTAATTCTCGTAAGTATTTATAGTAGAAAACACAAGAGAAAACTTTCCTATAACTGAACTCTGAAAGCAGTCTCTTTTGGTGCTGTACCAGCAGGGTTCTGAGGGTTTAAGACAACGCATTGACTGTGGGTCTGAGAACAGGGTAATGGATCTGCTCTGGTGTCAAATATACTAGGTATGTTGCTGCTTCCCTCCACATCCTTTCTTACCAAAATAAAAAATGTACACCACTACTATCTTACAGGTGTGTGGTACTTGCTGTTTACAGAGCTATTTCATTTACTTATTCCATCTGATGTTTGAAACAATCTTATGATCAACCAATATCATTTCCGTTTCAGAAATAAGTCACTTGAATGGCTCGCCTAAAGCTACACAGAAGGCCCTCGGCAGAACGGAAAAGTTTCCTCTGACATCATACTGCTTCTATGTATCACTGACAATCTTTTCATTATATGGAGATCAAAGCAGTCAATCATAAAGGAAATCAACACTGAATATTCATTGGAAGGATGGATGCTGAAGCTGAAACTCTAATACTTTGGCCACCTAATGCAAAGAGTCGACTTACTGGAAAAGACCCTGATGCTGGGAAGGATTGAAGGCAGGAGGAGGAGGGGACGACAGAGGATGAGATGGTTGAATGGCATCACTGACTCGATGGATGTGAATTTGAGCAAACTCTGGGAGATGGTGAAGGACAGGAAGCCTGGTGTGCTGCAGTCCATGTGGTCACAGAGAGGCAGACATGACTGAGCGACTGAACTACAACAGCAAAATAGCAACATAGGTCTAGCTCTTTGGTAAACAGAATGTAGTGAATATTTATTTTCACTCTGATTTTATAATTAGAGAAAGATACAAAAGAATTCACAGGACCGGGATGGTCTCTGTGCTGGAAAAGTAGCTCACCCATTTTATATAGTTTAAGCCTAGTGAGTCCTCACTCTTTATAGTTTCATAGAAATATTTGTCTCGTGTAAAGAAAAGCCTTCAAATTTAGGAGGTTCTCACTTTAAAAGACTACATAGTAACTTCTGAGTACCTGAATGACACGGTCTTTTTCCTTATAAACAAAATCTTTAAGGAGCCTGAACATTTGATTTAAACAGATGATTAAGTGACTTCTTAGATTCACAATATTGGAGGGGGATATTGAGGAACATGAATTGTCTCAATAAAACTATTATCATTGACAGTACTTCAGATTTCTTTTATATCTCTATATCTCGTCCTACTCTGCCCTTCTTCCCAGATTTATCCCCTATTGTCCCTCTCTTTCAACTTCCTTCTTTCTCCCATATAAATAAAATGTCTTTCTTTTTGCTCCTGCAGAGGCTGTATTGGGGGATTTCTATGTCCAGCCCAACTTCTGAAGCCTCTTCTTTTAACAGGACCCACTTTTTCCCCTGGGGATTCACCCCTCTTCCACTATGCGGCCCAAGTGGTTTGAGTGGACCAAGTCTCCCTTGATTCCAGGGTGAAAGAAAAGAAAGTGAAGTCGCTCAGTCGTGTCCGACTCTTTGCGACCCCATGGACTGTAGCCCACCAGGCTCCTCCATCCATGGAATTTTCTAGGCAAGAGTACTGAAGTGGGTTGCCATTTCCTTCTCCAGGGGATCTTCCCGACCCAGGGATCAAACCCGGGTCTCCTGCATTGCGGGCAGACGCAATGCGTCAGAGCCACCAGGGAATTCCAACCTTTTATTCCAGGGTGAGCCCATGGTAAAAGCCTAGTTGACCAAATCCCCCTGGCCACTTGAAATTTGACAGGTGACTCTTTCTTACAGACAATAAAACCCTTGGGTTTGTTGCAGTTAACTTTGATGTAAAACATTTAGTGCATTACTCTTCAGCATTCAGGAGGGAACTATGACAACTCCAGCAATCAGGGCTTGAATTTGCTGACTTAAATTCCATGGAAGCACTATAAATTTATGTAGCAGCCAATCACTGGTCTGCCATGTCTATTATCTCAGGATTATTTTTACCTAATGATAGGAGTCACTCTCTCTAAGAGGTCTGTTCTACTCAATACTGTAACTAGTGTTTTCTTCTTTTTTAAACAATGGAGGAAGAGGATAGCCAGGTTTAAGTGAAAGGATAGCTCTGTTTTGGACACAGTGAGTCTGAGATGCCTGTGGGATACTAAAGCAAAGATAGCTAGGAATCAGTAGCATGAATGGGTCTAGACTTCAGAAGTCTAAGAGGGAAAGAACTATTTAGCTATGCATTTTAAAACCCATGATACCCAGGCTGCATCTCAGAACAACTGAATCCGAATCTCTAGGAGTGGGAACCAGGCATCAGTATTTATAAAGCTCTCCAGGTTAGTACAGTGTATAACCAACAATGGGAAACAATGCCTCTGTGTGTCTGGCTAATATTTCAATCCATTTGAACCACTGGAAAATTCAGGCAACAAATACAAAAACACTTGTAGATTTAATTATATAGACTTATGGTGTAGTTCTAATTTTCCCAAGAAAATGGTTTTATTTGTAGATCCCTCTTCCCACTTACTATTTTCTGTACCATTTGGAAATTAAATGGAGAGGCTGCATCAAACAACAAAGAACATGAACTTTCCCTGGTTAGTTGATTTGATCCAAATTCTACTTTCTCCACTTGTTAGTCTGCTGGCCCTGACTGAGACACTTCACTGCCTTGAGCCTTAATTTTTCTTACTTGTAATTAATAACTTTCAGGATCCCGTAGGTAACCAATGGGAATTCAAAAATGAGACCAAACAAAAGGCCAGCTGTTTGATAGACTGATAACAGCTGAAGGAAGGTGCAGAGTTCATTTGCACAATGACAGGAGCGGATTTCTGTTGTTCTGCAGGTCACAGTCTTAAGCGCATCTGGTTTGAAGTCTGCAGCCATCCTTCCTGTCTACTCACCGTTATCTCAAGCCCTTGTCATTCACTGTCAGGGCTCTGTAATAGGTTCACCTTGGTTAATGTTGTGAGAACAGATCCTAAATGAGGCAGCTGGTGCTCACAGCAGAGCTGTGGTGATAAGGCCTGACCAAGTAATACAGTGGTTCCTTGCTTGTCTCCCTCCACCAAGGCCTGGCTCGTCACTAAATTTCATTTTCCCTCCACCCCAGTTTTGTACTTACACTGCACATCTTCTCTCATGCCTTTTTTTTACTATTTGTTCCCCCAGACCACACTTATATACCCTACCCCACCCTCCGTGCCTGCACTCCTGGTCCTCAGCAAAGATTCCTAAAGCGAGCCTTGATTTTTTTTTTTAATCTCCCAACTCTCCCCCTCACACTGGTGGCATCATCTGGTTTTGCAGATATTTCACAAATCTGACAGTCATTAAACCATGGAAACCACTCAGGGAAATGGGAATAGGACACATTTACATGCCATTATTCCCAAATGTGAGACTTCTATAGCAAATATTACTTATTTGGGATAATACCAAAATGCAACCATCTATTTAATCTCTTGGCACATTTCAATACAATTCTAACGACACACAGATTTTCATAATATTTAGAGGAGAACATTAAGTAGGAAAAAATATCCCTCCTTTGCCTACTACGCACTGTCCAACCCCAGGTACCTTATTAATACATTTAGAATGCACATTTCACTGAAAAGATGCTTAAAACTTTGATCAAATCTGTCTTAAGACACTAAAGCCAAGTCCAGCAACGTTTTCACAACCAGGCAATTATAGACACACACATGCATTTGTTCCTGATACAATCTGATCAACAAGCAAAATTAAAACTGATTTCCTTTCCATTCATTCACCTCAAAAAGACTGAAACGCTAGAATTCAGCATTTGCAGGAGAAACAGAAGTGGACCGCAGAGGACCTACCTGGCAGGCGAGACGGTGGCAGTGCACGAGCTTGTCGGCCTGCGGCACATGCATCAAGCACAAAGCCATCTTTGGCTGCCGTTCAAGACAGAGGCAGGGGTGCTGCAGAAAGCGCCCGGGAATGCCTTATATGGCGAGGAGCCAGCCCGGAGCAGCACAGAGAGTGGCTGAATTAAACGTGCAGATTAAATGAACAGCTTGCTTTATGTACATCAGTGAAGTTCAAAGCTTTCCGGCCGACTGCTGAAGGCAGGCCGGATGAAGAAGTAAACAGTGACCTGGGTGGCGTGCGGCCTGGCAGAAGGCAGGTGAGAGGGGCTCTCGCCCTCTGGCTCTCTCCTCCCTGACCTGCATTGCACTTGCCTTCTTCTCTTTACCTGGAGATTTATCTACACCACCTTTTCTTGTGCAGAAAGAAAAAGGCTTGATCCCTATATAGCCTGGAGTCCCTGACTGACCACCGCCAAGGGGAGCGTTTAGCATCCTAGCAAAGGGTTTGCACAATGAGAACTTGCTCGCACAGGCTCTGATCGTCCTCATCACAGCAAGGGCGCCACCTCCACCCGGCCACCAACGGAACCCTTGGCCATCTTCAGATGCAAGTGGGGTCATCATATTGATCATAATCTAAAACACATTAGATCATAATGTGTATATCACATTATAGGCACTGAGGGCAGTCTCTGAGGGCAGTGCTCGTCCCAGCCCAGTGAGAGTGGCAGATGCCCCCCTGGGAGTCCTAGATTCGGGGAAGTAGTTTTTCCTGGACTGTCATCCCTGCAGTCTATCGCACTCTCCTCCTTAGGAGGGTAGGTCTGCCCCTGGGGAATCAAGATTTACCGAAAGGCACCAGCTTATTCAGCATCAGAGTGGTGGCAGGTCCCACCCACTCGGCCTGGGTCACGTCTGTCCTTGTGAAAGGCTTTACTGTTTCCATAGGCGCAGGTGGAAAATCAGGGAGCTGCCTCTAGGGAGGAAGGGGGAGATGCAGGGCTTGAGGCTCTTAACGGTGTGGCTGGGGGTAAGGCCCCTAGAAAACCCTCTCTAGGCTTTTCACCACCAACCCTCACAGGCCCTTCCAGAGTGTGACCACTTACGTGGCCTCTTTCTCTATCCGGCACCCCGCCTCCCCAGTCCTCTGGGGGCTGTGGGCAATGGGGGGAGGAGCTCGAGGGATCGTCAGCAACCCCATTCCTGTCCACCCCACCTGCTGTGAACTGTTCTTCCCCACCACAGAGGCTTCCCCATCCCCCTACCAAGGGCCTCTACTCTCCAGAGCCACCCTAACTTTTTTCTTGCTTAGTCAAATCTAATTAGTTCAGTTCTTTTTTTCCCCCATATGGATACAGAGAAGGCAATGGCAACCCACTCCAGTACTCTTGCCTGGAAAATCCCATGGACAGAGGAGCCTGGTGGGCTGCAGTCCATGGGGTTGCTAGGAGTTGGACATGACTGAGCAACTTCACTTTTGCTTTTCATTTTCATGCATTGGAGAAGGAAATGGCAACCCACTCCAGTATTCTTGCCTGGAGAATCCCAGGGATGGGGGAGGCTGGTGGGCTGCCATCTATGGGGTCGCACAGAGTCAGACACAACTGAAGCGACTTAGCAGCAGCATATGGATACAAGTGAAAGTCACTCAGTTGTGTCCGACTCTTTGCGACCCCAAGGACAGTATAGTCCATGGAATTCTCCAGGCCAGAATACTGCAGTGGGTAGCTGTTCCCTTCCCCAGGGGATCTTCCCAACTCAGGGATCGAACCCAGGTCTCCCACATTGCAGGCGGATTCTTTACCAGCTGAGTCACAAGGGAAGCCCTATGGATACAAAAGGACACGTATCAACTGGTCAACACCCTTGGCTTTGCATTCAGGTCTCTGTTTGCAATTTACATCAACAGAAAGCTGGTGACTTCCAGACAGGGGCAAGTCCAAGGTCAGAGCCACAATGGAGGGTATCAAGACACCATTGTCTCGTTCTTCAGGAGGTTCACAGACAGTAGGATGTGAGAGGGCCACACTCTTCCAGGGCTCACTCAGGAGCCCCCAGCCCTACACCACACCCCACCATAGTGGTCCTGGCCCCACCACTGGAGCATGAGCAGGTCACCCATGCAGCCTTCGCTGCTTCTCAACACTCCCCTCCACCAGCCAAGGAGTGTGAACTCTCCAGAATGCTGCTTAATTAAAAAAAAAAAAAAACACACAAAACCCAAAAAGTTTATTTTAATAAGTTATACTAAACATTCCTCCAGGAAATACAGATAAACATAGAAGAAAAAAAACCAAATTAGTCTAAATTGTACTCCCAAATTAATCACCATTATAATTTTTTTTCCGTCCTTCTTTCTCAAGGGATTTTGAGGCAATCCCCAGGTCTCAGTCTCCTGATAAAATTGGATTTTATTATAACCTTCTTGTTTATCATCTACAGAGGCACTGTAATAACCCAAATCTGTACAGAAAACACTGGCAATTTAAATAGAGGCTTTTTCTTTGCCGTGGAAACTGTAAAGAACTCAAGTTGTAAAGTTCAGAAATGACACCCACCAGCCTGACTGCTATGCACGGGGGAAGGTTTTTAACTCTGAGTCCCAAGGCTTTCCTGTAGGGCAGGGGTGGGGACACCCATGGGCCTAGAGAGCTCAGGTCCCCTCCAGACGCGTGCTGGGGGTGAGTGGGCTGCCAGTAGTGGCGATTCATGTCACCCCTGAGGACTTGGAACCTTGGATCTGAGGTTTTGGAACCCTGGATCTTGAAAGGATGCATGGACCTTTCTGGTGCTTGTTGCTTTATCTCCAAGCTGACCTCCTGCCCCTTGGGTTTCTTTACTTCCTCTCAGCTGGCCTCTAACACCCTCAGAACGCCCCCACTCTTTCCCACCTCTGTCCGTGTTTGGCAGATGTCAGAAGTCTGCAGCTGTGAGGGTCTTCCCTCTGCTGGGGAGAGGGGAGGGGAACCAGACAATACTCCTCACTCTGTTTTTGTCTTACACACAAGTAGATGGTTAATATTTTCACACATGAACTCATGTTCTTTTCTTCCTGGCTGGGCTCAGTCCCCTGTGCCCTGAGCCAGCTGGGCCGCAGAGCCCCAGGGGAGACCCCATGTGGTCTTGCAGAAACTAGAAATAACCTGCTCAGTTTTTTTTCTGAACTCTTATTTTACCAAAGCCCAAACCTCTGGGAAAATGAGGGACTTCACAGAGATACATAGGGGGCTTCCCTGGTGGCTCAGGAGTAAAGAATCAACCCGCCAAGCAGGAGACATAGGTTCGATCCCTGGGTTGGGAAGACCCCCTGGAGAAGGAAATGGCAACCCACGCCAGTCTTCTTGCCTGGAGAATCCCATGGGCAGAGGAGCCTGGCAGGCTACAGTCCGTGAGGCCGCAAAGGGTCGGACATGACTTAGCAACTAAACTACAACAAGAGATACAGAGAGTACCTTGAAGAAGCGTGGAGGGAGAAAAGCTGAGATTCTCCAGGGCTGCGGGTGAGGCACCTCTGGGAGATGCCCGACCCAGAGAACCTGTGCTCAAGTGCTGCTCCCAGATGGGCCGCCACAGGCTGTCCTGCCAAGACTCCACCTGCCAATGGGCCACTGGGGGAAAGAAGGACCGGCCAGCTTGCTTCTCCCAACACAGCTCTAAACTCTGGACTCCAGAACTTCGGTCAAACCCGAGGGAGGGGGCGGGGGTGGCGAGACTGAAAACCCCAGGGAGAGCTGAGGCTCAGGGCTGGGAGAAAAGGGCCGCAGGGTCAGAAACTGTCTTAATAAAAAATATAACTGATTATTTCCCTAGTTGCAGATTAATGTCACACTTGCCATGCTTTCAATGGCTGCCGAAACAAACTAGAAGAGACTTAAAAGAAACGAGCTCATTATCTTACAGTTCTGGGGTCAGAAGTTGGCCTCGAGCCTCAGTGGGCTGAAATCAGCACGTCATCCTCAGGGGCGAGCTCTTTTCTGGAGGCTCCCAGGCTCTCTGTCTCTCTGCCCTTTTCCCAGCGCCTGGAAGCTCCCTCTTGACTTGGCGCAGAGCCTCCTTTCAACATTCAAAGCCAGCAGTGGCCGATCCAGCCTTTCTCCCATCACAGCTCCTCAACACTGACCCTTCTACAGTCTTCTCCCCCTTTCAACAACGCTTGTGATTAATTGGGTCCACCTGGATAATCACGGGTAGCTCTCCCTATCTTGAAGTCAGTTGATTATCCATCTTAATACCATCTGCAGCCTTCTCCATACAGTATCACATGCTCACAGGTCCCAGGGGTTAGGCTGTGGACATCTTAGAGGTGGGGGCATTATTCCAGCCGCCACATACCCAAATGTATATACCTGAGTTTCAACTCACGGTAGCCACCTTTTGGATATATCCATCCCTTCCTACTTCCCTTAGTAACAAGCACCTTGATGACTTCCACTAATCTTCACAGGCAAGAAAGTTATTTGGAGTAATTCTTCCCGCCGTTGATGTTCCGTATCCTGCCTATGAAAAGCGTGACTGGCAGACCAGCAGCGTCAGCACCACCTGGGAGCTCGTTAGAAATGCACTCTCCAGCCTCTTGTCCTACCTACTGAATCAGAATCTGCCCTTCGTCAGGATCCCCAGTGATTCCTATGTACTGGCTCAGAACATTCCAAATTGTGGAAGTTTGAGTATTACTGTAAAAGTAATGATGCAAAAAAGTAGGGCAAGTTTTTACCGCAAGAAAAACTGAAGCTCAGAGAGGTCGAATGATTTGGCAAAATCATTCAGTGCAGGAGCTTCCAAACTGACCTCATGCTTTAGAATCACCGGAGCTTTAGGAAAACCCAGAGGCCAGGCTGCATCCCAGACCAAAGAAAACCTATTCTCTGGGGGCAGGATACCAACGCCAGTGGCTTTGACATCTCAGATGTTTCCAGTATGCAGCCAGCTTCGAGCATCTGGGCCTTAAACTCTCAAGAGAGAAAGTCTAAATTGACTTAGACTATTTAAAGTCTAAGTCTCTAGAAGAGAGTCTAAATTGTGGTTTTTCAGGATGAACTATGTCCCAGTTTGCCCAGCACTGTTGTGGTTTTTAAACAGAAAGTCTCGTGTCCCAAGAGACCAGGACTGATGGGAATTCCTGGGACACGAGACTTTCGTTTAAAAACCAAAACAGTCCTGGGCAAACTGGACATCGGCCATCCTTGTCTACAGATATAAAATCCAGCCCAACTCAGGCTGCTGCAGAAAGAATTGGGTCTAGTTTTTCACCTTGACTTTTTCCCCTGATTTCCACAGGGAGGCACTCCTTGAATGTGTGGGTGAGACCAATAAACTGCTCTCCTTGAGAACTGAGATACATTCTTAATATGTTCCTCCGCATCCCATGCAGCCTCTGGAAGCTTCCTAATGGTCCTTAAAGGCCCATTGACCCTTCTCCATCATGCTAATGAGGTTGGGGGAAGAAGGGCAAAGGCAGGTGGTCTCTTCTTTACACTCAGCCTTTATTCTTTTTGACTCCCTCACTGCCAACGTTCTCTACTTAAGGAACATATTTACAATATCTGGTAATAATATTAAGGTCATTTATTAGTTGGTTTTGTAACAAATGTTTTTTCTTTACTGAAAAGCAGCCATACATGTAAAGCCAGTCTCTCTAAAGTAAAAATACAATTATATATCGTATTCCTCATATATGAGTTGGGAGAGGCCTTCTCACCCATTAATTTTGCAAATGGTTTTTCAAACAAGAGAGGGAAAGGCAGGCCTTTACCCAATCAAGAACGGCCTGCCTGTCCTTCTGGACCCTGCACATCCCTCAACTTGTGATGAGAACCAGGCTCATCCCAGGGGTGCTGATAAAGTGATAAAGTGCTTAAAGTGATAAAGTGCTGCCTCACATGTTCGCCCACAGACTGTTCACTCACAGCAGAATCAAGTTCCCATTTCCAGTCTCTCAGGTGACACACAGGTGCTCTACTTACTGTGAAAGGATTGAACTCAGTCAGAATTTAAGTCCAAAACAATAACTTCTCCAGGTTCCTGTTCTGTTGTGGCAACTTGCAGAAAATTATTGTTAGAGGGAAGAAGGAGGAGAGAAGAAAGGGACATTTTGCAACATCGACCCCACCCAGGTCACTTCCAGGGTGTGCCTGGCCTCTTGCCCAAACAGAGCCACAGGACAGCACCTTCAAGTGAACAAGCCGACTCACTAAAGCACTCACTTTAAAAGTGTTTCATCCAATGCAAGTGTCTTGTGGGAAACACTTTATCTCTGCTTTCTCAGTACTTGTGGGAGAACTACTTAAAATACAAACAATGGTTTCCTATGAGTTTCAGTAAAAACAAAAAATTACTTTTCTGAAATATCCTAATATAAAGATTATGCGTCTGGTAGGAAATACAAAAGTTCATTTTGGAGAAATGGGCACTGGAGGAAGTAATTTTCTTCTAAATGATTCACACATGTTGTCTTTACTCCATTTCAGGTATTCTTTATTCTGGAAGAGTGAAGTGTCAATTTGAATTTTTTCACCATACAAACTAATTTATTTTTTACACTGCCAGGTTGGAGGCGAAGATATTTTATAACTTTTAATCGGAGAAAATGTCTCCTGATGAGCATGTCATATGGCAATTTCTTAAAAAATCTTATCTCTATTGCAGGTACACTTTGGGGGATATTTGTGTTTACATATATGTATGTGCATTGGGCTCTTAAAAAATTAGTTTCCAGGGACTTCTCTGGTGGTCCAGTGGTTGAGAATCTGACTTCCAATGCAAGGGATGTGGGTTCGATCCCTGGTTAGGGAACTAAGATCCCACCTGCCATGGGGCACTAAGTACCACAACTAAGATCCACCACAGCCAAAAATAAAAATCAATACATTATGAAAACTAAAAGAAGAGGCTGCCTGTGCAGGGATGCACCAGGAGCCCAGGCCAAAAAAAAAAAAAAAATATATATATATATATATATATATTCATTTCCGAAAAAGAGAGGATGGATTAACTGTCAGAACTTAAACTCCGACAATGCCAGCCCTATACTGATGACAAAGCAACTTCCTGAAGCCAGAAAGAATAGCTATAGATATGTAGCATTATGGAAATCAAGAGGAATTGCCTGGTAGTCTCCTACCACGAAGCAAGTTAAACAGCTGAAGCAAGTAACAACATAGGGCATGATACATCAAAGGCTGCTGTAAAACAAAACGAAAACAAAAAAATCCCTTCACACTGTAAACTTGAAAGGTGAAAAGGCAAATGTGGTCTTAGCCTGGCCTCTGGAGAAATAATTCTTATCCTTCTACATTCTGTTAAGGTGCTGAAGGCCATGAACGCCTTCTAGGTATAACACAGATATTGCTAGTAAAGTTCTGACACATCCATACCGTGGCATGACTTACGTTCCAACAGTACATTAGAATTCTCAGATAGAACATTCTTCAGAAATGCAAATTTTAAAAGTTTTTATTATTGTTGAGATGATTTCTGAGCAAGAAAAAAAGCTTAGTTTTCATATTTGGAGCTGATTTCAGATAAAGTAATAGGTAGCAGTCACTACAAAGGAACAGATTATGTTTAAAGTGTTAGTTGCGTCCGACTCTTAGTGACCCCATGGAGTGTAGCCCTCCAGGCTCCTCTGTCCATGGAATTCTCCAGGCAAGAATACTGAAGTGGGTAACCATTCTCTTCTCCAGGGGATCTTCCTGACCTAGGGACTGAACCTGTGTCTACCCGTATCTCCTGCATCACAGCAGATTCTATACTATATGAGCAAAGTACTCCCAGCAAAGTACTTCCATTCCCATTTATTCACTCATTTTTTACTGAAGCTTTATGGACATTATACCTCTTAGTCATGAGCATAAGGGGTGAAAAGAGGATGCAGTGTTCCTCCCTTGGGAAGCGTTCAGGCCAAAGGGGTTGACAGTAGAAGTGCTCAAAGAAAAGATGGACAGTAGTGAGTGCCACAAAATAAAAAAGTAAAATCTGGTAGAGATCATCCAAAAGTGAGAGTCAGGAAAGGTTTCACGTAGAAGGTAACATCTGAGCTTGGCCTTGAAAAGTAAATGGGGACATACAAAGAGGGAAGGCAGAGACTGGGGTGGTAGGCATGGAGGGAAACGCTGGAAGAGAACTTTCTGGCGTGGCCCAGCATGGGTTGAAAAACTGGAGCGATGCTAGTGGTCAGGCTAAAGCCTTACTGTAGGCTGGGTCCTGACTATAGGAGGCTCTACTTGCTAAAGGATTCAAACCTCATTTTATAGTTCTAGAGAGTCACTGAAAGATTCTGAGAAGGGTGATGACATGAACAGAAGAGTGATTTTTAAGATTAACCTATTGAGAGTTTCCACTCCCCTCTTTGGCAACTGAACTGAGCTGTGATGTCTTAAAAGCATGTATGTGTGTGTGTATGTGTGTTAGTTGCTCAGTAGTGTCTGACTCCTTGCAACCCCTGGACTGTAGCCCACCAGGCTCCTCTATAGTATGTAACAAATTAAGTTCTTCCCTGTGTATTTAGAATGGTACTAGTTAAGGGCCACGGTTGGGAGAACTGAGAAAATAGCTTCTCAAATCATACTCCAATTAAGAACCCTGGTTAAGAAAGGAAGTGACTAGAAATACAGAGATCAAACTAGGCAACTCTTAACAACTTCAGGAGAAAGAAATAAACTAAGATACTTAAGTATTCATTTTAAGCAAATCATTTTAGCTACCCAGTAGAGGACCATTCTCCTGTCCAATAGGATATATGTTAACAGTAAATACTAGAAGGTCACACTTTTGTGGGTTTGAGTGTGAATTTGATGAGTAACTATGAGTACTCTTGCCTGGAGATTTTAGAAATATTCCTATGACTGATTGATTTTTAGAGAGGTTTCTCTTTGACTGGAGAAAGGATAGTTTTAGTTACTGTTCAAAGTAAGGCTAGAGTGTAATTTAGAAAAAAAAATACATCTGAATTCTAGGGTAAATGAATATCTGAATTAAATTATAGTCAGCAAATAGTTGAAAGCTATAAGATAGATGATTAATAATAAAACATTAAATATATCACATCAGTCACATGTCCTTGGATTAAGTACCTATTTTCAGCCCTTTTATTAAACAACAGATAATTCTACCTTTCAAAGAAGTGTTTTAAAAGCTCGACCTAAGACCCCCCAGGAGAGTCCAGAACACTGATTACACCAGCTCCAACTGGCCACCAGAGACACCTGAAACAGACACAGCCTGGATCTGTCTCAGGAGGCAGAGAGCTGCAGCATCACACAGACACTGTCTGCATTCTGCTGATTACATTGGAAGGATACAAAGATTTCACTGAAAATCAACTGACAATTACAGTTCATAAAGGAAATGCTCTGAGCAAGCATATAGGCAAAGAGCAAAAGCTAGTTACTAACTACCCTGGAGTAAGAAACAAGATATCCAGATTTAAGATAATTTGAAGACACAGACTATCTGTAAGTTCCAAGAAGGATGCAGACCAGACCAACATTATTTTCCTAGAGAAAAGGACTTGGAGACAAACTGGTACCCCAGGTGCATTCACAATAATTTGCCCTACTTCAATACATAGACCCAGGTCTCTCAGTTCAGTGAGAATAAATATATCACCTTTCCTAATATCAGTGCTTTGAGTCTCTGGAAACCAAATTTGGAAGCTCCCTCCAAGTTATTCAGTCTCCCTCTAGGAGAGGTGGGCTGTCTCATTTGATCAGAGCTGCCACCTCCAGATCCACATTCCCATCTGTTTGGAATCCACAGGCCTTCCCGTCACTTCACTGTCTGACCAGCATTGCCCCACTGCCCCCAATTTACTGCCAGGAGTATGTCCGTGACACTGCAGACCTCCTCTGTTCCCACCCTTCAGAGCTCTCCTGCCTTAGACCAGTAAGAAATACCTTTCCAAGGTTCACGATCACCTCTTTGAGAGGAGGTTCCCACACCAGCGCTTCTGGGTCCCTGGAGTTGTCCTCCTTTCCCCACAGGTTCTCACTTCCTCTGTGCAAATGTCACCAGTGAGGCATCTCTCTAGATCTGATCCTGACTGTGGGCCAGGCTCAAGTCATTTTCCGCATGGCCTGTTGGTACTATGCACTTTTAAGAAATGTGGATAAGCAACTATTTGAAATTTCCTAAATATTCCATGCCATTCAACTCTACAAAATTCATTGTAATGATTAGGAAGCTGGATGGCCCAGCACACATAATCTACCAGGGATTCATTTCCAGCTCCTTGAAAATACCCTTTTAAATTTGTATAAGTATCCGTCCAACTATCGGTCATGGGTCCATTTCTGACAAATCAACAAGTTCATTTTTTGTAGTTGTTGACGTCACAAAATTCTGAGTAAAAGAGCACCCTCCTGGTTTTGTCATATAAAATACTTGGGCCTGATATTCCAGACATTCAGAGATTAAGCGCCAGAGCGAGGACCTGGATGTGGTCAGTCTGCCTTTGTGACTCTGCTGTTAGCATTGGCTTGTTCTCTTCCTTTTGAGAATGACATTATGAGTGCTCAGCTCTGGGCTGCCTATATTCAAAAACAGAAGAACAGAATGACATTTTATCATAATGGTTGAGCAGAGACAGAATGAATGTGGTTTAAGAAACGACTGTTGATGAAATGCATGAGCCCTCAAAAATGACCTTGTGTTCTCAATCCTGTCTGCCTGGGAGAATGACGATATTGTTAATTGAGCAAGAGATGATAGGACCTGCAGTAGGTCTACGGGGTGGGTGGGTGATTAATTCAGTTTTTGACGTGTTGAATTAAAGTCTCCTGGGTCATCTGAGTAGAAATGCCCAGAGTCAGTCAGATCCAGGGAACTTGGAGGAGACATCTAAACTCAAGATATACATTTGGGAGTCATTCATGTAGATGTGATAGATGAGGCCAAGGTTATGAATAATTTTAATACACTACCTTGACATTCAGCTTGGGTATGAGAGGCAGAGATGTGGGCAAGCAAGTTAGTGTTCTCTGCATGTCTCATTTAATAATGAGGCTCTCTCCTTATCACTCACTCCTACTTATTCATGATAAATAGGACAAGAAAGGCAAGGCAATCTGAAATTACTAGGTAGTATCAAAGCCCATTGTAGCCTTTATCCAAGTTTTAAAGTCAGGGAGCACTGGATTAATTGAGATTTCCACCTTTGCCCTGCCTGTTTTCACTTTCTTATTGGAAATGACTCTAAGTGAGTAGAAGTGGAAGAAATAACCAGTTCTCAGAAAGCCATCAAATGTCTGTTCTCCTTTACCTACTCTTTAATGAGTCTAGGATTTGCAATTTGTAAAACTAGTTAGATGAAGAGGGTGAAATCCAGAAGGTCCTACCTCTTGCTGAGATGTAGCCAAAATTTTTTCTGTCCTCAGAGAAAAATGTGCTAACTTAGCTGGTGAAGGATGCTACTTTTACTAAATTTTCATCCACAATCCTATGAGATTTAGATAGCTAATAGCTCCTAGAGCGTTGTCTTGCTGTTCACACAGTTCATACTGTCGCACTGTCCCCTGAACCCAGAGTAGGCAAGGCATGAGCTAAGAGGCTGGACAGAGACTCGAGGAGCCCCAGGAACTGCAGACACGTTTATTCTCCCTGGCTGGCACGGCGGCTATAACACAGCCTTGCTCCTGGCTGATGTGGCAGCCGAAGCAGCAGGCACAACATAAGCATAACGTCACCGTTACAGAACCTCATACAACATACCCATGATGCTGCTTCCGTGTAGCCCCAACACAGCGGCAGCCAGGGCTTAAGTGGTGAAGCTCATATAGGCATACCACACACCACCACCAGGGCTTTCCAGGTGAAGTTTATATAACAAAAGTAGCCCATGTCCAGATGAATACCTCGAGACATGCACGCACAGCGCTATAAGTGATCTCAGCTGTTACATGGCCATTATTTACAAAACATGGGGCAAGGGCAAGACGCTGTGGGGCGAGAGAGCCTGACCACACCATCTTGGCTAATTTTCCCTTTCCCTACAGGAATACACAGTAAAACTCTGAAATGAAGAAAAATACTAGACTGGATTAGTCTAAAAATGTAGAGTTCTAATTTGCATTATGATATAATTACCAAAAAATTCATTTATTCACCAAGCATCAGCTGAGCATTTGCGTGTACCAGTTTTAAATAATATTTAGGGCTGACAAATAGAGCCAAAGGAATTATACATAAAACACAGTCCTCCTCAAGAAATCCCCAATCTTATGGGAGCAGAGACACACAAAAACATTTATAAGTAAATGTGCTAAAATGCTATACTGTAATAGGAATTGTTTCAGACACACAGACAAATTATTTCTGACTGTGGGGTTTGGGAAGGTTTTTAAGAAAAAGTGATGTTTGAGATGGGTTTTGAGGCTCAAGGAAGATTTCTGAGGTGGTGAAGGCAGGGCTAGACATTCTAGAACAAAGGAATACCCCTGGCACACACACGCACACCAACTCTGGGCAGCTATTTGAAGAAAAAAGTAAGGAATTCTGGTGCAGGGCATTGAGGGAGTTGCAGAAAGGACTGAAGGAGGAAACTAAGAAGGTAGATTGAAGTCAGCTAGAGCAGGATTGGTTTTTCTCCTGAGGGCAGCAATGGTACGCCAGTGAAGGACAAGGGCCGTGTCAAAGGCTCCAGTGAGAAGTGATGAGGTTGAGGATTAAAAAGAGCAGAAGGGGTGAGAATTTTCTGAGGTAGAACCACTAAGATTCAACCCACAAAATGGAGGCTGATTCTCACATTTCTCTCTTGGAGGCCTGTGTAGCCTGACTGAGAACCCCAGCAATGCGCCATGTTCTTCCGTCTCCTCTTCTTCCAGGGCACACAGCTAAGTTCGCTGTCTAGGCCTTCTGCAATTAGTCAGGAGTAAATATCTGCACCATGCAGTGTGGGCAGATGTGATGCACATCCCACTTCCGGATCTGTGCATTCTCTCTCTTCTCCATCTGCAGTAACCTTCCAGGCAAGGCATTGAAGATGCCACATCACAGGACGAAAGGAGGCTGGCCCTGAACAGTGCCTGGAGCGGGACTTCCCCACCCCCCCACCCCTGCAGAGCTGCAGTGGACAATGACCCCCACTGGGCTCCTGCTGCTAAGTCACTTCAGTCGTGTCCGACTCTGTGCGACGCCATAGACGGCAGCCCACCAGGCGCCCCCGTCCCTGGGATTCCCCAGGCAAGAACACTGGAGTGGGTTGCCATTTCCTTCTCCAATGAATGAAAGTGAAAGGTGAAAGCGAAGCACTCAGTCGTGTCCAACTCTTCGCGACCCCAGGGACTGCAGCCCACCAGGCTCCTCCGTCCATGGGGTTTTCCAGGCAAGAACACTGGAGTGGGGTGCCATCGCCTTCTCTGACACTGGGCTGAGGAGCAAGCAATCCAATCTTACTGTGGCAAGGCGTTAAGATTTGTGGTTTATCTCTTTCAGCGGTTAGTGTTACTACGTTGAGGAACACAAAGGAAAGAAAGGAGGAATGGTGTGAGTAAGCTAGAATATTAAGAGGAACACAGTGGCCTTAAGTTTCACCTTAGCTGAATTTGAGAAGTTCAGGGGCACCCAAGTGTTCAAGTGTTCAAGATCAGGAGAAGAATGGTTTTAAAGCTTAAGAAAGAGGCTCAGGTTAGCCTTGTTAAATTTGGAAACCACTGGCATACAGATATTCTTAGAAATCAAAGAAGTATAAAGAAGCAGTCTTGATGCATATAGTTTGAGATGCAGAAAGAAGACTCTGGGGGCAACACGAGTGGGGAAAGGAGCAGAGCGCTCATCAGAAGAGTCTGGGAAAAGAGTGGTGGGGTGGAGAGAGGAAGGAAGAGGCATTTTTTGTTTGTTTGTTTCCTGAACTATAGCTTATTAGGTTTCTAAAAAAAAAAAAAAAATCCTCTAAGAGGCAAACTGGTGCCTGACTGGTTGCATATGACTTATAGATACATTTTGTTTGGTTCATAAAATGTTTTTCAAAATTTAAGTTCATTACCAACATTTAAAAATGCTGACAATTGACACAAAACTTCAGATGTGGGGATTCTTAGGAAAACTGAGAAGGTGTGTGGCAGCCCTGAACCACCTGCCTATGTGACACCCATTCTGGGGAGGTGAGAAGTCTGCCGTCTTGCGGGGGGTGGGGGTGGGGGTCCTTTCTGTTCCCATTACCTGTCAGCCTTCACAGGATTCTGGTCTGCAAACAATGCTCTAAGTTAGATGGGGAAGACAGAGTCAGGCCTCAAGGGTGGTCGTGATTCCCCTGCCCCGCACAGGAGGGGTCTTCTGCCTGGGCAGGACTTGTGACAGGTAAGGGCACAGGTGGGCTTGCTCTGGCCCTGAGGCTTCATAAAGGAGCGCAGACATGCAGCAGAAGCTCCAGGGCCTGGCATCTGGCACTTACCTGTGACCTTAGCCAAGGGCATTTTCAGAAGGGCAATGGAAACCTAAAGCAGAGAGGAGTGAATGAAGACGGGACAGGATGGTGGGCCTGGGTGAACCTCATCACGCTTCCTGTTTCTACTTCTGCCCCTTTAATTTGCAACACCGCAGCCAGAGGGATCCTTTAAATATGTCAACTCCTGTCATCCCTCTATTTGAAACCTTCCCATGAGCTTCCTTCCCAGTTTACCCAGGGTAAAAGGCAGAGTCCAGGCCCTCAGTGCCCCCGCAAGGCCCTGCGGACCTGGTCCCCCTGACCTCCCATCCTGTTCCCGTCCCCTCCCCACGCTGCTGCAGCCACCATCTTCTCAGTCACTCCCTATTTATACTAAGGATACACCCGCCCTGCCACTGGTCCTTGGCTGGGCATGCCCTCTGTTTCGAATGCAGATTTTCCACATGGCTTACTCCTTCACCGCCTTCAGATCTCGGCTCAGTGTCCCCCATTACTGATGGCTCCATTTAAAGGAACATCTCCACTCCTGCCCTAGTACTCTCTGCCCATTCCTGCATATTTTTCCCCTAAGGCGTTTGTACACATCTATTTATAACTTGTTTCCTTCATTAGGATGTGATCTGCCTTCCCTCCATTAAAGGGCAGGAGATTTTTTTGTTTTCTTGCCCACCAATCTCTCCCTAGTGCTAAGGGCAGTGCCTTACATGCGATAGGCGCTCAGCACGTAGCTGCTGGATGACACTGAGCCAGAGCCCTCAGTACATGTGTGGGGGCTGAAGTGTAGAGGATAGAAAGAGATACAGACGGTGGGGGACATCAGCAATGCGGCTGAATCCTGGGAGGGATGGGGGCAGGCAGAACTGGGAGCCTCACTGGAGCGATTGGCCTTAAAAAAAGCAGACAGAGAATTTTCTCTAAGTAGGCATGAAGGAAGCAAGAATAGGTCCTGATACACAGCTAGGAAGGAAGAGAAACTGACATGTACCAATTATCATTCATCATATATTCACTCATTCATTTATTGCACCCCTACTATGTTTGGGGGTTTCCCTGATGGCTTAGATGTAAAGAATCAGCCTGCAATGCAGGAGAATCTGGGTTTGATCCCTGGGTCGGGAAGATCCCCTGGAGGAGGGCATGGCACCCCACTCCAGTACTCTTGCCTGGAGAATCCCCATGGACAGAAGAGCCTGGTAGGTTACAGTCCATGGGGTCACAAAGAGTCAGACACAACTGAGTCACACACACACACACACACACACACACACTGTGTTTGGGGTATTATGTTACGGACTAGGGGAGCGGAGATGATGCCCTCTATTTTCTCTGTGAGGTAGAAGCAGGGTCAGTAGCTGAGAATGAGGAAAGGGAAGAGAGATAGGGATTTTGAGGAAAATAAAAGGCTTTGGAACAGCTGCTTCAGGCACTGTAAATAGAAAGTATTTAGGACATGTGAAAGGATTGCTGAGTAGTATGGAGGGCCCAGCTGAGGTTGTCCTGGTGCCAACTGGCACAGGTATCTGATTCCTCCGGCATCATTTGCAGCCTGGGAGCAGAAGCGGAGAAAAGCAGATGGTTGGAATAAATTGGTCCTGGGGATTGCCAGGAGGGGGCTTCGTGGGAGGACCCAGTCAGTCTGTAACCCTGACTTCCCACTGCCTCCTCTGTCACCCCGGGGCTGCTCACCTGATTTGGAAGAAAGGCGCTCATTGAGAGCTGTGCCCTCTTCCCCCAGGAATCAGCACTGGTCTCAGCCAAGTTACCCAGCATGGGTTACTCCACACTCTGTGATGACAGAACCGCTGATGAGTATTCCTGGGGGCTCTTCTCTCCGCACTCCCCATGACCTATCCAAAAGGGGTACCTATCTGCTTCCACACTATGATGCTCTGACAGACACTTCTGGCCCACTCTGGTTAGTCCTCACTTATTCAGCTTCTGAAATAGGCAGCTTCAGTCTTTTGAGGCAGATGACTCTCATCTGATTCCAAGTCCACGTAGGAAAGTCTCCTATGTGAGTTCCCAAGGTTATGCTTCTATTGGGTTGGCCAAAATTGCGTTCGGATTTTTCCATAAGATCTTACAGGAAAACCTGAACTAACTTTTCCGGCCAACCCAATACTGCAACATCTTTCTGAAGACAAGCCTCTGTGTGCTGTAATTGTGGCCACTAATTAGGACCAGTATGTACCCTGTTCTAGGCCACACCTATAGCTAGTCAGTCTCCTGGTTCCAGGCACACCTTGCCTTCACCTCTCCACTTTGACTGTTTACAAAATTCTGTTCACCCCGAGGAGGATGGCTCATCCCACTGTTGGCCTGTCCCTCTTAGGACTTTATCTGAAATCTTTATGATGACGCACTTTCCCAGATACACAGTATGAATCTGCTGCTCTCTTGGGAGGACCTCTTTATGGAAGTCAGGTGGTGCATGCAAAGCATCCAATACTTTCTTCTGCTGGCTGCTCCTCCTTCCTACCTGGATCTTGACACACTCACTCTTGGCTTCATGGTCATGTGAATGCATCATCATTTTACTGTCATTTAAAAATATTTTACTTCTTTACTGTGTTCTTATGGCTTTCTATACACTATTAACTATGACTTCCTTACCTTATTTGTAAAGTTTGAGCAATTTAGTATTTTTGAGCTGTGAATTCTGAAAATCATGAGAATGCAAATTTAGATCATTATGTTGGAAGTGAGCCATCCAGATTAGTTAGAAATTTCTGGAGTCCTTGGAATGAGTTGGAGTGTTCTTTCATGGGATGTTAGGAAAGGAGATAAAACCGAAAGATAAATACCATGAGCTTGCCTTGTTGCCGTCTTTTGTTCTCATGAGGATGAATGGATCCTGGAGAACATTCTGGAGGGACTTGGCTAGAGCTGTCCACCTCTGCCCCTAGTGGTTAGAGAAAGCTACTGCATCACCATGGTGCCTTAGTCCCTTCTTAATGTCCTTTATTAAGAAATAGAAATCTCAGCGTTGATTGTCTGCTCTTCTATTCTAATGCAGAGGCCAACTTAGAGAATGATAATCTTTCAAGTGTTCTCTCTACCCTGATCACCAACCAAGCTTCTCCCTGTGACTCTAGTTTACACACCACAATCAAATCAGATTCTTGAAGCACTGCTTTGAATCTGTCAACCCTTTTGTTTAAAAACCTTCACTAATTCCCTTTTGTTAAATAAAAACTGTGAGTTTTCCTGATCCTGCCATTCAAAGCTGCACTTACCAAACCTCAGCTCACATCATGCTTACTAATGTTCTGTTACCCAGCGTGGTCAACATGGCCAAACGTAGAATCAGTGTGAGGGAACCATATGAGGGTGTGAATATCAGGGTGTGAATTCCAGGAGGTGCTGTTTATTAGGTGTTACCAAAGTCCATCACATATCTCTGCTATTTACATAGTATTCCATGATTGCTAGTTCCTTATTATAAATTTGAGTTTCTTAAAGCTTCCCTTTTCTCCTAATGCTAACAAATAAGATTTCAGTGCTTAGCCTTGAGAGACCAATTCCTCCACTAACATCTTCTAGTTAAAAAAAATCTCAGGAAACAGAGATGCTTCCATTCCTCTTGCCAACACAGATATTTAGACACTATCTTGCTTAATAAAAAAGAATTTGTTCAAAGATAAACTTTCAGTTTTCAAAGGGGAAAGTTGGGGAGGAGGGATAAATTGGGAGTTGGGATTAACATACACACAATACTACATATAGAACAGATAATCAACAAGGACCTAATGTATAATGCAGGGAACTTTATTCAGTATTTTCTAACAATTTTGTGGGAAAAGAATCTGCAAAAGAATGGGTATATGCATATGAATAACTGGGTCACTCTGTTGTACACATGAAACTAATACAGTATTGTAAATCAATTATACTCCAATATATAATAAAAATTAAAGTAAAAAAAAAAGAATTCTGAACTTGAGAACACCCACAAGAGTATCAGTCTTAAACTCTGGCTCACTGTGGAGACTTACGTAACTACACCATTCTTTTCTGATTTCTGCTACTTGAAAACCTGTCCTTGAAAATGTTATTTATAAAAATAGTTACTGAGGACACCTCAACTCCAAAGATGGTCACTAGGTCTTGACAATTTTAACTGTTAACTTCTGAAATGCTGAATGTCTAATTGTTTCCTTGTCTATAAAGTTGTTGCTAAATAAATGTTTTTTAAAGGGGCTTCCCTGGTGTCTCAGATGGTACAGAATCTGCCTGGAATGCAGGAGGCCCAGGTTCGATCCCTGGGTTGGGAAGATCCCGCAGAGGAGGGAATGGCAACCTACTCTAGTATCTTTGCCTGGAGAATTTCATGGACAGAGGAGCCTGGTGAGCTACAGTCCATGGGATCACAAAGAGTCAGATACAACTGAGCAACTAACACACACACACACACAATGTTTTTAAAATATATAAATATTTGTACATTTTTTAGCAACCAAAAGGAGCTTTTTGTACTTTTCACTTCTCCTTACATTTATTAAAGAATAATAAGCCTATGATTCTGACAGATTATGTAATAAAACCAAGAGTTTTGAGAGATTTATCTCATTTAAATCACTAGTATGCAGTTAAATATTTATTTCTCCCTTGACAAATTGGAATCTCTTTTAAAGCAGGACCAATTACATATGTATATCTACATTTATATAAATTATTAAATATATATTCATACTTCAGCATAATTACTTAGCCAGTACCTAACATTATGCTTTTTTCCAACAAGCAAGTGCTGAGTGATTTTTTTAGTAGCTTACCCATGATCTTGGTCCTTATGAAGACATGTGCACGTTGCCTAATTGTTCCTGTTGCAGCAGGAGTTGTTCATACCAAACTTGGGAGTTTGGCCCCTATATGGTCAGATCCTATAATAGCGAAACATTTTCACTGCTATAGAGGCCAGATTACATATGCAGCAAAACATTTTTAGTGTTTTATAAAACACTTGGAGTATTTATTAAATATTTGGGATCATTCTTTAATTAAAAATGTGGATGTGTTAATTATCCTGAGACACGTATGCTTTTGTGTGTTTGAGCACACATGAGTGTGTGTCTTTCAGAATTGAATCTATTCCCAAACTTTAACCATCTCATATTAATTTTATATAAATCACAGAAAGGTAAAAAAACTATTATGATTAATCATAACAAATATTAGTTTTAAACCTACGTTTGGGGTAGGCTGTGGAGTAGGATAAAATTTGTGGTAGCTTTTCTAATTTTACTTCTTCCTGGTAAAGGTTTGAAAAGATCCATGGTCTTTAAAGAAGGAAAACTGTAATACTGGTAAAATGCTTTTTACTAAAGACTTCTTATGATAGGTTCGGGGAACTTTATCTTTTAGAAACATTCAAAAATATGAAACATCTGAGGCAAAGAAGTAGGCCACTTTCAAGAAAATGTGAACTGGATTCAGCCTTGCATCAAGCCCTAAAGATTTTTTTTGCTCTTTGTATTTTGTCAGTCGTCCAGAACGAACACTATTCCAAGCTGTTCTGCTGATTATTCAGCTTCTTTGCCAATATCATTTCTGGGTTACAGACAGTGACTTTTTTTTCCACTCTGGTTGAGAAAATGATTTGAATAATCCATTTGCAGGGGAGAACACCTAACCGCCTGCTATATTGCACACATCTTATCAATGAGTCATCCATAAGGTAACAGAGAGGGTGGTTCATTAATTAAACATCCTACTCTCACCCCAGGGCAGAACGTATTAATAATTACCATCTTTATTCTTTAATAATATTATTCTGTGTTGGAGTGAATAATTAAATTACATAGAAACAACCTAGCAGAGATAATTACAATTATCATTACATAATGAGTAGCAGCATTGTTGTCCATACATTATACTTTTCTAAAAGCTAGATGTGCCTATTCTCGTTTTCACAGAATGTGATTTTAAGGTATAAGCACATTTTATGTGTGATTTAGCTACTGTTTTTCATTAACACCCTTCAGAGTTTCTTATTTTATCAGAAATAATCTGACCAAAATACTTTATATTACTAGTATTCCTTGGTGGAGAACATTAACTGTAAATTCATATCTTGAAGAATCATGCAGATGATTAAGTTTCTTTCAAAGAAACATACATAAACTATTTCACCTCTTAGCAGAAGTTATATAGGGGGATCCTCAGCTACATCCTCATATGACTGAAGAGTAAGTTCATAAAAGCAGAAAGAAATAAAAGGTCCACATCTAATAAAATTATGCACTGGAAGATTAGGTCAGAATTTCAGAAGCTTTCTCAAATCAAATCGAACTCTGACAATGCCTCTTTTTTGTTGTTGTTGAAGATGTGGCTGTCTGGATTCTCTTTATTCATTTATTATTATTTTTTAAATTTGCTAATATTTTATTTTTAATTAATTAATTAAACTTTACAATATTGTATTGGTTTTGCCATACATTGACATGAGTCCACCATGGGTGTACATGTGTTCCCCATCCTGAACCCCGCCCCCATCACCACCTCCCTCCCCATCCCAGCCCTCTGGGTTTTTAACATTTTTAAAATGTGAACCATTTTTAAAGTCTTCATTGAATTTGTTACAATGTTGCATCTGTTGTTTATGTTCTGGTTTTTTGGCCCGTGAGGCATGTAGGATCTTGGCTTCCCCACCAGGGATTGAACCTGCACTCCCTGTGTTGAAAGGCACAGTCCTAACCCCTGGACCACCAAGAAGTCCCTTGGATTCTCTTTATCTTTTAAAGCAGATATAGTTTCCCAATGTCATTTACTCTCTCAGAGACGGGCATGAGGAAGAGAGCAGCATGTGTTCAGCATCCTCTCTGAGTCTGTGCTAGGAAGGACCCATGTGCACACGCTTCAAGGTTTTAATGCTGGTGACTCCTTGCATGCATCTCTAACCCTGACCTCTCTCCTAAGCCCCACATCAAATATCTAACTGCCAATTCAACACTGCTTGCTTGGATGTCTGGTGGAAATTGCAAATACGAGCAATCGAAAATATATCCCATACACTGCTACCTCAACCCTCTTCTGATTCACAGTGCTGCCCAAAGCCGACCTCTTGCAGTCTTCCCCCAACTTACTGCCACCATCATCTGCCCTGGAGCTCAGGATGCAAACTCAGGAGCCACTCATGGTTCCTCCTGCTCTGTTCTGGCACCGTGATGTCCTGCCTGGCTTCCTTTCAGAATCTGTTCTGAATCTGCTCACTGTCCCTTCCCCCAGGACCACTGCTTGGCCCATGTGGACATCACATCTTACACAGACTGTGGTCCCAGCCTCTTCATGGGTCTCTGGGTTTCCTTTCTTGGATTCCCACACTCTAAGCTCTACATAGCAGTGGGAGGGATCTTTTCAAAATGCAAGCATTAGGACACTACCTTGGCCTCGAGTAACACAGAAGAGCCATGGCCTGAGGAGCCCTCTGAACCAGATGCTGTACCTCTAACACTCTTGCCCTTGCCCTCTGGGCCCCAGCCGCCCAGGCCTTCTAGTCCCTTCTGGACTCAGCAAGCTCCTGGCTGCAGTTCTCCCACTTGCTGTTCCCTCCTTTGCCTGGAATGCTCCTCCAGCCCTAGACAGTCTTCACATGGTCAGCCTCTTCTTGTCATTCACATCTCCCCTCGACTGCTACTTCTCCACCTAGCAGGCTCTTACCAATTTTATGTTAAATGAATGACTAGATCCTAATGTATGAAAACGCAGCAAATGCATCCCTAAAATCAGGTTCTGACAAAATGGAATTTAAACCCTCCTCAGTGGTGCCATCAATGTAACAGGGTAAGAAGTACCCAGATCAAGAATCTTCCTACTTTTTTTTTCTTTTTTGAGCACCTAGGTAACTGGACGTGCTCCCTGCTCAGTCCATAGCTCCACCCCAAATGTCCTACAGGCTTCAAAGTCATGTGCATGACCGGCCCCTGCCTCCACAATGACCTCTCACCCTGCACCCTGCCCCTTGACCCCTCTATACCAGTCACAGCCTCTTCTTGCTGTTCCTACAGGCTTACTGCACACATTTCAGGCTTGGAGCTTTTGCACTAATGGGTCTGGAATTCTCTGTCTCAGGGGATGGCTCCTTCTTTCCATTCAGAGTTCAGCTTCAAAATCAGTTCCTCAAAGAGGCATGCATGACCACTGAGGCTAAAGCAGCCTCTCACATTATTATAATTTAATTCTCTGCATAGCCCTTATCACTGGTATTTTTCTTGTTTATTTTCTTCCCTTACCACCAGGCCATAAATTCCAGTGTCTCTCTTCTTTCTTCTGTATCCCCAGGGCCTGGAATAATGCCTGGCAAATAGTAGGTGATTAATAAATATTTGGTGAGTATGGATATGACCCTAACTAATTTGGTGCCTTGAAGCCACTGAGTTCATAAGAAGCACTATTTGAAATATTAGCCAAATGCTTATCTCTCCCACCCAAATCTCCAACTGATTAGTAAAGTGATACTAGTCTTTTTTTTTTTGCATAAAAATATTCCTCTTTCAACCCAAACTTCTCTATAGACTCTCTCTCACAGTTGTAGTATATTTTCTCTTTTTCTTTGAAATGAGCAATGGCTATGTTTTATTTATCTGTTTGCAGCACAGAGCAGAGTGTCTGACACACAGCAGGTGCTCAATAAATATTTATTGAAAGAATGAATGAATGAAAAAAAAAAGCATCTAGAATAAAGCTAAGGATCTGCTGGCTGGGTGCCCACTGGAACTGTAGAATGAGATAAAGCTAGATGGCTTGGCAAAGGCTCAGCCCACCTTTCTTTCTAGCTGAGAATTATCAAGTGAGTTACTTTGGCCTGATTTCTGAAATCTGGCTGCCTGCATCCCTTTAATTCACTAGAAAACTGCATACCTTCTTTACAAACTGTTGGTCTGTTGTGAAGATATCACAGATAATTTGGCTTTCTCTTCAACTAACAGCATCAGCAGAATTTAGCTTTCTCTGAAATCCAGAGCACTTGTTGGATTTCCAGGCCAAGGTTCTGAAATCTCCTGTCCTGTGTCTCCTCCCAGGTTTTGTGGTCCTATGTTCACGCATCAGATTCAGAGATGCTGTCCTCAGTCCCCTGAAGTCCACTCCCTCCCTCTTCCTCACACCCTGTGGAAGCTGGGCCCCTCACTTGGATGTTGGGAATCAGCTCCTGCCTGTGTCTCCCGGCTGGATATCAGCTTGTACATCACAGCCTGTACTAGCGTGTACGGCCTAACAGGTATGTCTTATTGCCTTTGTACCTTGGCACTAAGCCATTACCTAGTCTGGTTCACAGAGGAGCTCTGGCATCAACAACCCCTTCTTCTAACAGTGCCAGAACATCTGGATATCCATCTCCTCAGTTGATCATTTGCTGCCTTGGATTTGGCATTAATCTTCTCATAGTTCCATCTGGCACTATTGGATAGCTTTGTCTCTGGATTCTCGCCTTGGACCTACAGTCTTATTTATGCACTTTATTTCAGTTTTATTTTTTGCTATCATGTTCATCTGTAAGTGGCTGATTAGATCAATGCTAGATGATCTATCACAGAGTGAAATGTTGTATGACCATGAAAAGGATGACGTCAATTATGAAAAAGACTGGCATGGAAAGATCCCAACAGTGTATTTTTGAATAATAATAATATCAGGTTGCAAAATAATATGTTCAGTATCATTCCATTCACATTAAATTATACAGCTCTCTAAAGAGAAGCATGGAATTTTTTCCAAGAAATATCAATGGAGGTAAGATTACAAGCATCTGTGCTTTCTTCTTTATCCATGATGATGCATTATTTACATTTTCTAAAATGAGTATGTGCTCTCTTTCTAAATAGACAATCCAACTAAAAAGAGGAAAGTAAGATAAACATTATGGCAGGGACCTTTTACACAACCATTTCTTCTCTGATCTTCAGTAAAGCAAGTGGAAGGAAAATGTTAGTTGAGGGAGGTGGAGATGGAAAAGTCAGGGATAGTCTAATAGTCCAGGCCTCCAAAGGCAGGCTGGATCTCTGCGCCTGATCCCACTGTAAGAGCAGAAGATGCTGGCTGTAAATGCATTTACTGTGCCTAGAAAGTTAGGGGTCTGTTCACTATTAACTTTACTTCCCCCAAACAGTACATAATCTGTCATTTTTAAAAACAGCTTATCTTTCTTTTCACTTTTTAAAAGTTGGTTTTCTTGACAGTTTTGAAGAAAGTCAATTGAATTTTGGAATACAGTATTTTAAAAGTATATTTTATCAAAAAAGTTAGTGCTTGAAAATAGTAAATATGATATGCATTGCAAAAAGAAACTCTTTTAAGGCCAGTTGTTAAGTGTTAACTCCTCAACACTTCCTTCTATTAGGATAAAGGTCATAACAGATACTAGGAAGTGTTGAAAAGAGAAATAGTTGATAAAACCACTCCATGGAAATATTCACCCTGAAAGCCCCCAACATAAGTACACAGCGGCTGCTTTCTAAATGTCAAGGCCCGGCTGCACATACCACCCTGCATTCTGACCTACAGACCTTGACCATGGCCACACGGGATGGAGGTTAGATCCAGAGACATCTTCAGAAAGCTAGGCCTTTGTAAATTTACACAGAGGGGAGATTCCTGGTCCTCAGGCTGAAGGAGAAACTGAAGGAGACCTTCCTCTTTTCTGAAGTTTGACACTCCTTTTCTATATCCATACAGTACACATTTAGGGCTTTCCCAGTGGCTCAGATGATAAAAAGAAATCTGTCTGCAATGCAGGAGAAGCTGGTTCAATCCCTGGGTTGGGAAGATGCCCTGGAGAAGGAAATGGCAACCCATTCCAGTATTCATGCTTGGAGAATCCCATGGACAGAGGAGCCTGGCAGGCTGCAGTCCATGGCAGCGCAGAGTCAGACACGACTGAACAACTGAGGATGTACGTACTATATTACACATTTATGAGTTGGGTTCTACCAAGGGATCTAAAAGTTTGATGCATGCCAAAAAAAATGCTGGTTTATTTTAATATTGGCCAATGTTACTTTTTCTTACTTTTAAAATAATTAATTAAAAATAAAAGCTTATCCAATTAGAGGAACATGACCACACCTGGGGTAAGCTTGGCGAGGCTCCCTGAGGATGAGTAAAATTAGCAGAGCTGGATGCAGCCCCTGCGGCTCCTGACTTCCCCTCCCGTGTTCTTCTGCTCTGTCACCCTGTCCCACAAGGAATTTCCCGACACTCGCATGTGTCCCGTTAGGATGCCACCAGGCATTTCTCTCTGCATTGGCATATTCGTTCTGCTGTATTTCTTTTTCTGCTTGCGAGGCAAAAGAAAATGGCTTTCTTCTCTAAATCATTGGGCTTCCATTTCTAAATCATAGGAACGCAAATTTTTATTCAAGGTCTATCTTATGAACTTGAGAGGTGGGAAGTTCTTCAGTGAAAGCTGAAATGGAGTGATAAGCCCGCAGAATGTGCAAAGAGCTTGGTCATCTGTTCCTTGGCGACAGCAGTGTGCAAACTCTCATCACACGGGTTGGATGACACCACCAGGAGGGCCGGAGGCTGCTTGGAAAGACCCAAACCTACTTATCTAGTGCTGGAAGGCTGGTTTCAGCCTGGGGCCAGATCCTGTTTCCCATTGTTTTAATACCTATGGGGGAGGTGCTTTGGCGAAAATGCACTTTTGGAGATCTTCCTTTCAAAGAATCATACTGCTGGAGGTGGTTAACAAGCATCTAATATCACTCCGTGATTCATCGAAGAGAAAAATGAAGCATAATCTTTCAGACTTTGCCTAAGTTTACAATAAAGCAGAACTGGGGCTTGATGCCAAGGTAGCCTTAAATGGATTATCAGATTCAAAGGCCTAAGTACAGATACATTTTAGTCATAATATTTATAATGTGGGTTCTCTGGGTCTACAATTTTATCTGTTTTTCCCTTGTTATTCCCCATCCCACCCCCACCTCCCACCAACTCTAGTTTCTTAACACAAGTTGTTCCAAATATGGAGGAAGCCAACCTCAGCTTGGTTAAAATATCAACCTTTTATCCATTATGATAAAAAGTTTTATAGAAGCAGATGGTAAACCTAGAGACAAGAGGAGGTAATGAGCCAATTTAATTTTTAAAAAGTATCCTAGTTTCCATAACTAGTTGCAAAGAGTCTGACATGACTTAGCCAATGAACAACAAATAGCAAATTAGATGTAGATATACAAACTTTTAATGTGCTTCAAACTTTAAGTAAGAATGATTGAATAAATGTAATTTAATGAGAACAGACATAAAATGTAGTTAATGCTGATAGACTGTTGTCACTGGAGATATATTCTGTATATTCATGATATGTTATAACCACATTTTAGCAACATATAGTCAACAGAAGTATTGGGTTGGTCAAAATGTTCATTTCTGTAACATGTTACAGAAAAACCCGGATGAATTTTTTGGCCAACCCAATAATATATCAAGATTTACTAATTTGATTTGTAAAAACCATTTTGTGTTTTAATGGATAACTCTGCATTATCTACAGTATACCCTTTTGGGTTATCAGATTCTAGTTCTACTCAATGTCTTTGAGCTAATTTGCAACTCTTTGTAAATGATAAGTATCTAACTGAGCTCAGTCCTACCTGGTAGTGACTTAACTGACTTCTTCCCTCTTGTGGGACAAACAGCTATGTTCCCTTTTGCGACTCATCTCACGATTGTTTACCTCCATATAAATTCATGCTTTTCCGACTTTTCCTTTGAAACAGTTATAACACCTGCTTACTTCGCTCATATGCGTAAAGTAACTTTTTCAGAATGCATTCACTTTACATCTGTCTAAAAGTCAAGGCTATACCTTTTGCTGAAAATCATTTAACAGATACTAAATAAGAAGTATTTATATTGTAGTTTCCTTAGAAGGCTAGTTATTGGTGGGAAAAATCCATCACAAGGATAAATGAATAGTGATGAAAAGTAAAAATAAAATATTTTCCATTAAGGAAGACAATTTGACATATTTATGAACTAAATCTTAGGAAGGAAAGAAACCTTACAAAATATCTTGTATCTTTAAATCTTCCAAGAATAAAATGATAACAGCATGTTTAAGAAAGTAACAACCACTGCCTCGATCTCAGCTGTTTGATATGGCAGCCTTCAGCCACAAAGTCGCCAAACTGAGATGTGCTGTACATGTAAAATGAACACTGGATTTTGAAGATATCATACAAAAAAGTGTAAAATATCTCAATCATAATCTTGATATTGTTTACATGTTGAAATGATAACATCTTAGATAACGTGCATTAAATAAAATACTTTAAAAATTAATTTTACATATTTCTTTTTGCTATTAAAATGGGACTGATAGGGAATTATAAATTAGTTATACGGCTACTGGATAGTTCTGGTAAAGAGAATTAAACCATAAATTCAATATTTTACTAGATATTATTGCCATATTCTTGGGTTACAATATCTATGCAGGAGAAAAGGAAGAAAGGTCATAAATTTAAGAACAGTTACCTGGGAATTCATACAAAATTAATACGCTTCTTCTGTGAACAATCACATAACATTTGGCTGTCATTGTTTATGATATATAAAGACAGAAAAGATCATGAAACAGCTGCCTGCTGTAAACAGTTCAAAGACCAATAAGCATATATTTAGTTTTGTTGTACCTTTTGTAATTGATGGAAAGCTAGTAAAACGTGAAGTTGTGTGCGTGTCTATGTGTGTGTGTGGGTAGTGGGTCAAAGTTTCAGGTTTCCATGAGGAAATGAAAAGAGCTGAGCATTCAAAATGAAGAAGGAGGTACAAACTTGACTAATCTTTCTAGAGATATGATTGGTTATCTTGGAAAGAGTTTAAATTCTTTATCAAACAAGATACTGAATTTTTTTTTGAGCAAAAGTAGTAGATGGATTTAAGCTGTTTATCATTCTAAAATGACAAATAATGCTTGTGAGTATTGCAAATACATACATTAATGAACTGCATAATTTTCATTTGTAATGGAAGAACAAGTTGTATGACTATCCAGTTAAAATCATGACTGTGAGAGATAAACTCTTTCAGGGACTTAACTTTGATATATTTTTACTAAAAGAAAATATTACACTGTTTTTTCCAATTACAAATAATAAACATATATTATAAAAAGTATTCAATCAACATATAAGAAATAAAAAAAGCAGAATGTAATCTCTGCTCTCAGACCCACTCCCTTTGTCAGAGATGTTCACAGTTAGCAGTTTGGTATGTATCCTTCTAAATGTGTTCGTGCCGTGTGTGTGTGTGTGTGCGCATATGTGTGAAAGAGAGAGAGGAGAGGGGGAGAATGGGATCATATAACTCATATTGTTATATAAACTGCTTTGTAAATGCATACATAATGTCTTTCTTTGGAAAATTACGATATATAAGTAATACTCATATTTCTCAAGACTTTTCACTGACAGTCTCCACTGCCTATAGTACTAAGTACTGGGCCTGTTGTACTGGTGGTGTTAGACATGTGTCCTTGCCATGTCTCTGGTAACTAAATTGCAAGCTCCTTGAGGGCAGAATCAAGCTGTATTTAGATGAACCATGGCATCTAGCATAGAGCTAGGTCCACGATGAGCTCTCAAGTATATTTTCTCAACAACAGATTATTTCCTGTGAATATTAACCAATTATACAATATCCTGAACACAATTCAAGAAGGGGAAACAGGCAAATTTCTTAGTTAATAATTGCTCACATTCCAGCAGGAGTGTTAAGTCTAGGCTTCTGGCATCCCATTCTTGACACTCAAAATTTCTGAAAGGAGCCTTAGACAGCATCAGAGGATCACTGCACTGAGGTGCTTTACATATAGTAACCATTTCATCCTTACAATAACCTTGTAATGTAGGTACTTTTGAAATTCCCATTTTACAATGAGGAATCTGATGCAAAGCATTAAGTAGTGGCATTGGGAACTAAATCCAAGCTTCTAACTTCAGAACTCGCACTTTCAACCCCTATTGTTAAACTGAGGCGGTTATATTCCAAAAGTTTCATGACTTTTCCATACAGTCATGGTGGATGACAAGCTAAATTTTTCATACAAACACACACCAAAATCTTATTGACACACAAGTCCACTGCTCATTTATCTTGATAATGATGCCCTTTATCTTACTCATAAAGATGCACACTCCCCACAGCAGAGAGAAAGGCAAGGATACTCATAAAGATGCACACTCCCCACAGCAGAGAGAAAGGCAAGGAGGCTGAGTCGGCATGTCCAAAGTAAAGGGTGAGGGGCTGGGAGTCAGGATGGGATAGGTCTCTTGTCTAGGTCAGAAACCCTTGCCTTGGGTTCCCTGTGTAGCTTCTATTAGTTCCATTTTAGCAGTGATATTTTTAATAACAAAGAGCAGCACTTGAATGCATTGCTCCTCTGTGGCCTAATTTTCATCTTCTAAATTTGCCATCATGTACCTTTATGCTCTTTTAAGCTAAATGACTTATCACTAATTAATCAGGACTGTGATGCTAAATTTTGACCACAAAGAGCAGACCAAAGCCAAGTCACCTGGCTTTCAGTTAATTGGAAAAATTAAATGGATGAGTGAAGTCAGTTCTTCCAGGTATAAATAATGTGCTCTACAATCCATCTATTTACAGGCATCAGCAGACATAGTTTAATAGCGGCAGGCTCTAAAACTGGTCTATCCTCTTCTTCAATATGTGGCTACAGCTACAGTGTCAAGTTGATAGTACAGAAAGTAGAATCAAATACGCTAAATATTATAAGGAATTTTATGTTGAATTTTATCAAGGTTATCTTTACTTCTGAGGACAAATTCTCTCTCATGCATGTACCCACTCGCTCTTAGCAAAATAGTTACTGGTATCTACCATGTGCCAGGCACTGGGCGTGTGGTGGGGAACTAGGGAATCAGGGTGTATGCGCCACTTCCGATGTGTCATGGCAATGCTACTCCTGCCGCCTGGATGCAGGAAACAGCTGGTGCTCTGGCTAACCTGTACCATTAAATATGGGCTTCACTTCCTGCCTCCTTGCCCTGTCCCCACGGCATCTGGGCTGGAATTCTCTTGTATAGCCTCCCCCCGGGCCCTATGCTTAGCACTGTGGTTACACCTGTCATAGCACCTTGCCTACTTAACTTGTTTGTGTCCTTCACTGGAATCTCCATTCCACTGAGAACAGGTGCTGTTTTGTCCATCACTGTTTTCTATGGCCTGGCACATAACGCATTCTTACTAAATGTCTGTTGAGTGTTTGCTGTAGATGGTATTATTTTGTGTTAACTACCTCGGTTTGGCTATTTGTTCATTTTCTTTTTATTGGAGTATAACTGCTTATAAAGCTGTGCTAGTTTCTGCTGCACAACAAAGCGAATCAGCTATGTGTGTATATTTACATATATTCCCTTCTTCTTGAACCTCCCTTACACCTCCCCCTGCCCCATCCCACCCCTCTAGGTCTTCACAGAGCACGGAGCTGAGCTCCCTGCCCTACCCAGCAGCCTCCCACTAGCTAACTATTGCACATATTTTAGTGTATATATGTCAACACTACTTTCCCAACTGGTCCCACCTCCCCTTTCCCCCGCGGTATTCACATGTCCTTTCTCTACACCTGCATCATAATTCCCACCTTGCGAGTAGATTCATCTGTACCACTTTCCTGGATTCCATATATATGTGTTAATAGATGATATCTGTTTTCCTCTTTTGGACTTACTTCACTCCGTATGACAGACTCTAGGTCCATGTGCATCACTGCAAATGACCCAGGTTCATTATTTTTTATGGCCGAGTAATATTCCATTGTATATATGGACCACACTATTTGGTCGTTTTTTGGGTTGTGGTGTAAAAGTTACTGATATGCACCCACAGTTGGGAAATTTCTAATCTCAAGGCTGTACCTACAAAGGGTGCTACAGTAGGGGTATGCTCTGGTCCTCCTTGGAAGGCTGCTGCAACTAAGCTGGAAGAAGATCATGAAAAAGCAAAAGAAGAGAAAAATGCCCTGAACATCTGCCCGGAGAAACACCACTCAAACATTCATGACAGACCATTATGAAGCTGTCCTCCTACCATTCTATTTAATCATGGCTAGCCTCTGTGTTATCTTGGGAATCATCCTCTATCCTAGCTCCTGTTTTCTTTTTTCTCTCACAGCCTTTTTCAGAACCAGTAACTCCTTTGATACCTTACTTATTATGTACTTATTTGTTGATATCTCCCCCATTTGACTCCCTGAGGGTAGGGACTCAGTACCCTCAGGTCCTAGGACAGTTCTCAACATGTTGGTGTTTGATAGACAAGTCATTCTAGACTATCAGTTCAGTTCAGTCACTCAGTCATGCTGTCTTCAAACTTCTGGATATACTTACACACAATATATCTGTAAAAAATGGAGAAGTATGGTTGCACCTATGTTTTGCTCCCAGTTGCATCCCCACAGTGTATCAGAGTGCCTTGCTTACTCTAGACACTCAATAAATAACCACTGAATAAATGAGTAAATAAACCATTCAATTAAAATTCTATTTCAAGTTTATAAACCATTGGGAAAAACTGGAATTCATAGGTCCACACTGATGATAAACAGATACGTAAATAAATAAATGGGAAAATTTCGCTTCAAGTAGAATATTGAGAGCTGGTGGCAGATGGGGAAGGAGTGCTGAAATTGGAAAATCTTAATTTTGTACATATTTTATTAAAGATTGGATCAGGCAAGAGGCATCAATGGATGCTAAACCTAGAGGGAAATCTTGATGAGGAATTAGCTATTAGCATGGCTTTAAAGTGCCTCCCAACAGACAGCTTATTAGTTATGGGGGAGAAAATTAAACAGTAATTATCTAGTGGAGAAATCAAAAAACACTCGACTGGCTGATTAGAGTCAACATCACCACAGAGGGACAGATGCACGCGATGTCCCTCCAGATGTGATAGCCTGAGAGGGATGCAACATCACCTGTGCAGTGTTCCAGATAAGAACATATAACCTGAGTGTGATCATGAGGGGCTATGAGGCGAGTGAGGAATATTCTATTTCAAAATGGGGAGAGGTGGTGCTACTCTGGTATCTCCAAAACATCAATATTAGAAAAGACAAAGAAAGGCTGGAGAACTTTTCCATGTTGAAAGAGGTTAAAGACACATGGCAAACAAATGTGATCCCTGCCCTTAGACTGGATCTTCTGCTGGAGGGGAGAATGTTATAAAGCAGCAGACCCCAACCTTTTGGGCACCAAGGACTGCCTTCATGGAAGACAATTTTTCCACAGACCAGGAGTACCGAGGAGGTTTGGGGGTGATTCAAGTGCATTGCATTTATTGTGTACTTTATTTCTGTTATTATTACAGCAGCTCCACCTCAGATCATCAGGCATTAGATCCCAGAGCTTGGGGACCCCTGGTTAGGTCAACTGATAAAACTAAAATATAAAAGATAGACTAGATGAGAGAATTCTATAAATGTTAAATGTGTTTACAGTTTTAGGAAGTATATGCATTGATGTTTGGGATAAAGGGCCATGAAATATGTAACATACCTCCAATTCCTCTAGAATAAAATTATACGTATAATAAAATGTACATAATGCATATGGAGAGGAAGAGCCAGAGAGAGAAAGGGTGCATACAAATCACAGAGCCAACCATGTAAAATGTTAACAAGTGATTCTAGGTTAAGGGTATATGAGTGTATGGGTGTTCTTTGTACTATTTTTATATTTACAAATTATCCATAATTGAAATTATTTCCAAATAAAAAGCCAAAAAATAAAAGAAGGTAAAAATATATCAAAATGTATAAATAATTACAAAAAATAAAAGTTACTTCATTAAATACTTGTATAGGTTTTAATATTTCATGGGTTGATGAATACCACATTAATCTGAATGATAAATTCATAAACCTTATTTTGCATGCTAAAATGGTTTAACTTCAAAAAGGAAAGTATAATAAAATCAGCAATAATGGGAAAGTTTGCATACTAATGCACACTACTCAGAAGTCCCCATACTCAGCAGTTCTTTGGGTTCCAAAATGCTGCCCATTGGGAATTTTCAGTATGGAAGCCTCCCCTGCCTGACAGAAGCATCACCGAGGAGAAACACGAGACCAGACAGTAGGCATTCCCCTCCCCAAACACCGCATTATCCAGATGCCCCCAGCTCCTCCCGCCCATCCTGCCTGCTCTCAATCCTGACATCCAGTCCTGTCCAGCCTGGCAGCAGCCCAGGAGATACAGCCACTTCGGTGGTCAGACATGCAATTACTAGGAGTGACGTACAGTTGGTAACCGTACCCTAAACACGAACATCATTTCACAACGCGCAACGCACAAAGTGCGTCCTGCCCCGAGGAACAGCAATCTATGCTCGATGAAAACAAATAGCCAGATTAAAGGGAAATGTTAATTGGAAGTAGCCAATTAAGTTTTTATTATGTCAGATTAGTTCAGGCTTACAAGCACATTAAATCAGGACATCAAAAGGCATGGCCCTAGAATAATAAGTTAGAAACCAGCGCTGTCACGCAGTTTCTCTGGAAATCGTTCGCCTGCGCCCTTCTGTTATCCTCGGGAATACAGCCCTCTTTGTCACAGCCTTGTGTGACTGCCATTTGGGGGTGGGGGTGGTTGTTTAAGTGATCAGAGAATGACTTCCAGTCAATAACACATCAGCTGTCTCAGCTCCAATTGTATGTCTTATATTCAGGGTGTTGAAGCCAATCTGATTTTTTTATCACTTTTTTTTCCCCCTTTTTTGGTTTCCCTGCCCATGTTGCTTGGAATTTAACTTGGGCTGACAAAAAAGGTTTTATTGATTTATGCAGGAGCGAGAGAGAGAGTGGGGAGGGGGGAGAGAGCAACAGAGAGAAATGCCAACTAAAGACACAAGCAGATTTAGATTCAGCATGCTGGATGATGCTGGGTGACCCAAGATGGAGGTGGTCACAGGCAGTGCTCAGTGTAACAGACATTACATAGAATGTATGTCATTTCTCATTCTGGATTTTGTGCTTTAGTTGCTTGTCTTTCAAGAAGGAACACTGTGTTAATGCATTCAACATCATATAAACAATAATATTTCTGGTTCCTCTTTGCTGCTGTCTCTCCTTGAGGCTGGCACAGTTATATGAACATTTGTCCTGTTTATCCTTGGCCTAGGGTAATTACCACCATCAGTGTGTTAGGGAGGGGGCGGGGTATGTTGCCCCACCTCACCCCAGACAAAGATTATCTCTGCCTTGTATCTCCTGACTAGATTGGCTCTGGGCTGTACACCTATTCGTGTTGAGTGTGACACTGACTCTGACCTCTTTTCACTTCGGCAAGCATTTTTCTAACATCTGCCATGTGGAAGGTACCTGAGTTGGGACAAGCTGAACTAGAAATCATAATAAGACATAAGACTTAGTCCTATAATAAAAAGCTTGCCTCTCTGACAGCGTTATCTAGATCACAATTGTTAAATTGCTTTGGTTACATAGATTATTTAGCATGTTTCTACAGGATCTTTGTTAATAACATGGACAGTATAATAATTGTGTTGTAAAGTCCAAGTCCCAACTAGAGAGAAATAGAGTATATATATTGCACATTTCACTCGGCATAGCAGAGATGAGAATTAACCCTGTAAATGCCAGGTTTTAATCTTTCATGATGGACGGCTTCTCCAAATAGCTTGCACATGATTTCCTCTCTCAGATGGAAGAATCCACTTGTTCCAGTTCTACATACCCCCTCCCCCAATCTCTAGCCCTCCCCCCTCACTCCCCAGATAGCTGGAATCCAGCATCTGACACATTTTGGCCCACTGGTGTTAGCTAACAATTATTCTTCCCCTTTCTTGAACAAAGAAAATAAAACCTTTCAATGCTGAAACATGTAAAGGGCTACAGTCTGGGGAGGAGGGAAGCTGAGGGGCCTGCTAGTGAAGAGAGATGTCTCTGCTCCCTTCCCAGGCATCCATCTGTCCATCAGCCCCATGATGACCAGTGCATCCACGACACGTCCAACACCGCTGCTCTTCTTCATTCCGTTTCTTCAGTCTTTCTCTCCTATCACTCCCCACCCTGCTTCTGGTCTTGAGGCCTTCTCTGTACAGGGTCAGTCAGTGGCCTCGGCCTTTGGCTTCTCTGCCCTGCTACACCAGACACTGAACTAACCTTATAGCATCTCTCTGCTCAGCCTCAGTTCTCCCAACCCCTTCCAGATGCTCAGAAGTCCCCTTCCTGCCTTAAAAGCAACTGTAGGTGCAGGGGAGAGTTGGAGGCATAGGATTATTTCTGGATCTGAATAATTTCAGGAAAGCTAGAGGTTCTGGAAAACTAGATAATGGGTAGTAGAGGGTTTACTCTATTTATAAATGGATAAGAACACTATTTTTAAGAAATGGCTGCTTAAAATCCATGATTCAGGAATCAGGAAAAGCATGTGAGATCTCTTTCCTTAAAAAAAAAAAATCTTGCTTCTTTTGGGTCAGAAAAAGTTAATTCTATAGTTCAGTTAAAAGATGCCTCTACAGAGATCAAAATGATAGTCCCCACTAGTTTCCTTCACACATTTTAAAATAAATTCAGGCTCCAGACAGGACACCCACCTTAGCAGATAATTATTCTCCTTCAGCAGCAAAACATCAAGCTTCAAATAACTAATTGATTCAATGAATATTTATGAATCTTGGAGGAAGTTTAAGCAGGCTCAAAACATCCTATTAACCATTTTTCTAATAGGAATGTCATTTTTTAAAATGATTCCTTTTCAGTCTTTAAGGTTCAAGTTAAACCTGACCCTGCCTGGGATCCTAAAGTAACGGCTCTCTCATCTCAACTGACATGAGGCATTTAGCCTCATTCCTTACATGGAGTTAAGTCATCAACAACTATTTTCAGATTGGGAGTGAATTTCCATAATTTAATCTTTTGAGAAGCTGGTATATGATTACATTATTCAAGTAACATACTATATGTTAAATTGATGAATAAATCTGCATTTTAGGTAGTTAAGAATGAATAAAGTTGAGAAAAATAGAGTAAGGGGAATTTCAGTGCTTATACTTTTCCCCAAAGCTGTATTATTGCTTTCTTTTTTGATACTTCACTAAATAGCTGGAGAAAGTCCATCAGCAATCAGTTCCCATTTGGAATCAACCAAAAGAGATAACTATCGAGAATTCTCATTGATTGAAATCACTGCTGGTACATCAGAAAACCTTGAGGATTAAGGGTTTAAGATGAACATATGCAAATGTTCAGCATAGACTACATGTCTCTTCCTTTGCAAACATCATTTTTTTTTACTGCAGTTGATTCAATGAGTTTCCTGCACTGTGATTCTGAACCCTTTTTATCCAAGACAATCCCAGATCTTTTCTTAGATTCCTTATGGATCACTGGGGGCTGATACCTTGGTCTTTTCTCAGAACTGAATTGCAGTTCTACTATCAAGTTATAGCAGTAGTATTCTGTGAACGGGGTCATTATTTCTTCTGCTAGGGATACTGCTAAGTTGACAGATTTGTTGCTAAATATTTATAGAATAAGGGAAATAGAAAGTTATTAAGTAGGCTCAAGAGGTGATTTCAGTATGGAGTTATCTTGAATTTCACTTTCAAGCCCTAGTCTGAGTTTAAAAAGTGGGTTTTTTTTTTTTTCAAACTTTGAAATAATTTTATTACCAATTTAGGAAAGTCTAGAGTTCTAAATACACTTAACATTTCCCTGAGTCAGAAATCAAAGTAATGATACTGAGCCTGCAAACCAATTTCCACATTCACTTTCGCAATTTATTATGCTTACCTCTGCTACTTTGTTTTGAAGTATAGCTAAAAAGGCAATGTTCAAGAGGCTTCGAATTAAGGAAAATCAATAATTACACCTCTGACCTACATTTAAATCATTAGTACACAGTTCTATTTAAAAATATGTAAATAGCATGTTTAATTCAGCATTCTGGGAAACAATTAAATATTTCACAAATACAAGGTCAAGTTAGTCAAATAAGCTCTTCATTCACATACTATATGTAATGCCAGAAGGTCTCTCTCCTCTTCCTCATAAACCCCCATTTAGGCTCCTGTTCAAACCTTTCGCCTTACTCTATCTTGTGTTCTGTCCCCTGACCTCCTCTCAGCCTCCCTGACTTAGCTCTATAACTACTCCTTCCGTGAGCTATTTTGCTGGTTGTAACTCATGTTTGCTTTGCCAATAAAGGTCCGTTTAGTCAAAGCTATGGTTTTTCCAGTAGTCATGTATGGATGTAAGAGTTGGACTATAAAGAAAGCTGAGTGCCAAAGAATTAATGCTTTTGAACTGTGGTGTTGGAGAAGACTCTTGAGAGTCCCTTGGACTACAAGGAGATCCAACCAGTCCATCCTAAAGGAGATGAGTCCTGAATATTCATTGGAAGGACTGATGTTGAAGCTGAAACTCCAGTACTTCGGCCACCTGATGGGAAGAACTGACTCATTGGAAAAACACTGATGATGGGAAAGATTGAAGGCAGGAGAAGGGGACGGCATTGTTGGATGGCATCACTGACTCAATGGACATGAGTTTGAGTAAACTCTGGGAGTTGGTGATGGACAGGGAGGCTTGTTGTGCTGCAGTCCATGGGGTCACAAAGAGTCAGACACGACTGAGCGACTGAACTGAACTCATGTTTGATACCAAGAGCCATTCAAAAAATGTTTATTGAGTGCCTACTATGTGTCTTCAGGAACTGTCTGGCAACTGGAGATATGGTGGTGAACAAAATAGACACTCCTCAATTATATCTTAGGTTTCCTGTCTTAACTATGACCTTTTAGTGGACCTGCAAACATGATGCTGTCAAGATCTATATGTGACGCACCAGTTTTTATTTTTATAAGCAAAGCACTGTTTCCAAATATGACCTAGTTTTAAATTTTGGTTTTAAAAATGAAACCGTTAATTTTATATCCTGCAACTTTACTATATTCATTGATTAGTTCTAGTAATTTTCTGGTAGAGTCTTTAGGGTTTTCTATGTAGAGGATCATGTCATCTGCAAACAGTGAGAGTTTCACTTCTTCTTTTCCTATCTGGATTCCTTTTACTTCTTTTTCTGCTCTGATTGCTGTGGCCAAAACTTCCAACACTATGTTGAACAGTAGTGGTGACAGTGGGCACCCTTGTCTTGTTCCTGATTTCAGGGGGAATGCTTTCAATTTTTCACCATTGAGGGTGATGCTTGCTGTGGGTTTGTCATATATGGCTTTTATACAGAGTGAAGTAAGCCAGAAAGATAAAGAACATTACAGCATACTAACACATATATATGGAATTTAGAAAGATGGTAATGATAACCCTATATGCAAAACAGAAAAAGAGACACAGAAATACAGAACAGACTTTTGAACTCTGTGGGAGAATGTGAGGGTGGGATGTTTCAAAAGAACAGCATGTATACTATCTATGGTGAAACAGATCACCAGCCCAGGTGGGATGCATGAGACAAGTGCTCGGGCCTGGTGCACTGGGAAGACCCAGAGGAGTCGGGTGAAGAGGGAGGTGGGAGGGGGGATCGGGATGGGGAATAAGTGTAAATCTATGGCTGATTCATATCAATGTATGACAAAACCCACTGAAATGTTGTGAAGTAATTAGCCTCCAACTAATAAAAAAATTAAAAAAATAAAATAAAATAAAATGTGGTATATCACATTGAAAAAAAAAAAAATAAATAAAAATGAAACCGTGAGTTATAATGAGCCACATAAGGTAAAAAGTGAAAGTTTTGCAATCTGATTATGAAGACATTATTGACTGAGGAAATAATTTCCATATATATTAAAAGAACCCAGAATGAAATCTGATACCCAGTTAACTGTTTTCGAGAGTCAGAGACCTAATTTCTCTTTTCTTTTTCAAAGTCTTTATAACCTAAAAGTTTCAACGTTTTCTAAAAAACATTTCTTGAGTTTTTGTATCCACTACAAATAATTGCTGAATGCAACTTTTCACCAGCTCATCCTTGAATTGAGTTGCTGACATTTAAAGAAAGGACTCAAGGCCAAGCAATGATTCAACGTATGTATAATGCATCTATTTTCCCATATCTTAAACAGAGTTACAAATTATAAGGCGATGTCTTTCTTTGAAGCATTCACAGTAGCAAGAAGTAAGAAGCACCAACTGTATAGCTTACTGTTTCCTTTTTTCCTAAACCTTTCCATTTCTTCTTGTTCATTCTATCAGTTTCCAATCTTCTGGCCTTTAGAAATCAGGCCCTTGCCAGAGTGAAAACTGTATAAAACTGAGAAGAAAAACAGAAGGCTGACACTGAGGAGCTTGCTCTATTATACATAAAAATGTTTATAAAGCACCAGGGGATAAAACTGTGTTATGCAAGTTAAAAATAGAAGACTAGAAGTGATGGAACAGAATACAGATGCTTGGAATGCAGCTGAGCCTATCAGTTTAATAAATTACAATATTGGGGCTTCTTTAGTGATCCAGTCGCTAAAACTGTACACTCCCAATGTAAGGGGCTGGGGTCGATCCCTGCTCAGGGAACTAGATCCCAAATGCCATGACTATAGATCCCGCATGCCACAATGAAAATCAAAAATCCTGTGTGCCACAACTAAGGCCCAAATAAATAAATAAATACTTAAAAAATAAATTACAATACCCTGGGAGAAAAAATATGGACAGATGATAATTAATAAAACTAGGTTAATAATGAAAAATAAATTGTTATAAATGAGTTGTTATAAATCCCAGAAGGACTAAGGAATTTGACTTTTAAAAACCCTCAAGCTTAAAAATTTGTGATTGAGATGGTAGTGATTGACACAAAATGATAAATCACTAATGGTAAAGTTAATAATGAAAAACTGTTCAGTAAAAGCCTAAAAGTAAGAAAAAGGGATAGTTAGTCCTGATGAATATGACCAACTTTGATATGATAAACCAATACAGTTTTATAAAAAGCAATATCCTCTTTTCATTGTACAGATGTTTAAAAGATGTAAACAGTGACTCATATCTTTTGATAGAAATCATATTCAACCTCCAACACCTAATTCAATGTCACCTTCTCTGTGAAGCCTCTTTTACTCCAAGTAGCTCCACTGACTCCCAGAGACTACTTATAATGCTGTACATTGTTCTTTAAATTTCATTCCCTTGTAATTTACCTTTTATATGTCTTTTTCTTTAGCTAATTTATCAGTTAATTATTGTCTTTTTACTCCCAAGGCTGAGCAGGATGTATGTTCTATATAATGAGTGCTAGATTAATGTTTGTTAAGTGAAAAGAAAATTTACATAACACGAGTCACTTTGGAATTCTTTAAGAATCCTAATTCTTCAATACTGGGATTTTCTAAGCACTAGGAAGGAATGATGGGGAAGGGCAAACTACAAGAATATATAGTCTCAACAACTGCCTCTGGAGAGGGCAGAATACAATAAAAAGCATCTGAATAAGTGTTAAGTAAAATCCTACTGTGCCAAGTCACTTCAGTCGTGTCCAACTCTTTGTGACCCTATGGACTATAGCCCACCAGGCTCCTCGGTCCATGGGATTTTCCAGGCAAGAATACTGGAATGGGGTGCCATTTCCTTCTCCAGGGGATCTTCTGACCCAGGGAACTCAATGTGTGTCTCTTGGGTCTCCTGCATTGACAGGTGGGTTCTTTACTATTAGTGCCACCTGGGAAGCCCTAATAAATTATTTTGGTTAGTTATGAGGCTATTTTCTGGAGCAAACACACCTATAACTCAAAAGTGAAGGAAGTTTATTCCTTGTGTACATACATATACATGTTCCCGATTCAGGAGGTGGAGGGGAGCTCTCTTTCCACTGAAAAGAAGTTTCTAGAAACCCACTCACCTTCCATCTTCTGGCTCTACTATCTTCACCCCATGAATTCTAAGATTCTGCATGGAGCCCATTAAAAGAGGATAACAGGGATGGAGAAAGTAAATTCATATCACTGTGGTCTGGTAGTGGCAGACATTACCTTGACTGGTATTCTGTTGGTGAGAACTAATCACATGGCTCACTCAGGAGCAAGGAAAGCTGGGAAATGTAGTCTCTGACTGCAGTTTCTTCACAGTAAGTAGTGCTACAGAATATCATGTATAAACCTGATGGAAAGTTAGCCATCTTTGCCTTATACAGACTTCCAACACCTTCTTCAAATACTTTGTAAATGGACATCTACATATACAATTACACACATGTATGTATATATCAGTTCAGTTCAGTTCAGTGCTCACTCATGTTTGACTCTTTGCCACCCCATGGACTGCAGCATGCCAGGCTTCTCTGTCCATCATCATCTCCCAGAGCTTCCTCAAACTCATGTCCATCGAGTTGGTGATGCCATCCAACCATCTCTTCCTCAAACTCATGTCCATCGAGTCAGTGATGCCATCCAACCATGTCATCCTCTGTTGTCCCCTTCTCCTCCTGCCTTCCAACTTTCCCATCACCAGTGCCTTTTCCAATGAGTCAGTTATTCCCATCAGGTGGCCAAAGTATTGGAGTTTCAGCTTCAGCATCAGTCCTTCCAATGAATATTCAGGACTGATTTCATTTAGGATGGACTGGTTGGATCTCCTTGCTATCCAAGGGACTCTCAAGAGTTTCCTCCAACACCACAGTTCAAAAGCATCAATTCTTCAGCGCTCAGCTTTCTTTATCATCCAACTCTCACATCCATACATGACTACTGGAAAAACCATAGTTTTGACTAGATGGACCTTTGCTGGCAAAGTAATATCTCTGCTTTTTAAAATGCTCTCCAGGTTGGTCATAGCTTTTATTCCAAGGAGTAAGTGTCTTTTAATTTTATGGCTGCAGTCACCATCTTCAGTGATTTTGGAGCCCCCCAAAATAAAGTCTCTCACTGTTTCCATTGTTTCTCCATCTGTTTGCTGTGAAGTGATGGGACCAGATGCCATGATCTTAGTTTTCTGAATGTTGAGCTTTAAGCCAGCTTTTTCCACTCTCCTCTATCACTTTCATCAAGAGGCTCTCTAGTTCCTCTTAACTTTCTGCAATAAGGGTAGTGTCATCTGCATATCTGAGGTTATTGATATTTCTCCCGGCAATCTTGATTCCAGCTTGTGCTTCTTCCAGCTCATCAATTCACATGATGTACTCTGCCTATAAGTTAAATAAGCAGGGTGACAATATACAGCCTTGATGTTCTCCTTTCCCAATTTGGAAGCGGTCTGTTGTTTCATGTCCAGTTCCATGTTGCTTTTTGACCTGCATACAGGTTTTTCAGGAGGCAGGTAAGGTGGTCTGGTATTCCCATCTGTTTACGAATTTTCCACAGTTTATTGTGATCTACACAGTCAAAAGTTTTGGCATAATCAATAAAGCAGAAGTAGATGTTTTTCTGGTATTCTCTTGCTTTTTCTATGATCCAACGGATGTTGGCAATTTGATCTCTGGTTCCTCTGTCTTTTCTAAATCTAGCTTGAACATCTGGAAGTTCATGGTTCATGTACTGTTGAAGCCTGGCTTAGAGAATTTTGAGCATTACTTTGCTAGTGTGTGACTTGAGTGCAATTGTGTGATAGTTTTAACATTCTTTGGCTTTGCCTTTCTTTGGGATTGGAATGAAAACTGACCTTTTCCAGTCCTGTGGCCACTGCTGAGTCTGCCAAATTTGCTGGCATATTGAGTGCAGCATTTTCACAGCATCATCTTTCAGGATTTGAAATAGCCCCACTGGAATTCTATCACCTCCACTAGCTTTGTTCGTAGTCATGCTTCCTAAGGTCCACTTGACTTTGCATTCCAGGATGTCTGGCTTTAGGTGAATGAGCACACCATTGTGATTATCTGGGTCGTGAAGATCTTTTTTGTATAGTTCTTCTGTGTATTCTTGCCACCTCTTCTTAATATCTTCTGCTTCTGTTAGGTCCATACCATTTCTGTCCTTTATTGTGGCCATCTTTGCATGATGGTCTCTCTAGTTTTCTTGATGAGATCTGTAGTCTTCCCCATTCTACTGTTTTCCTCTATGTCTTTGCATTGATGCCTGATGAAGGCTTTCTTATCGCTCCTTTCTGTTCTTCGGAACTCTGCATTCAAATGGGTATATCTTTCCTTTTCTCCTTTGCCTTTAGCTTCTCTTCTTTTCTCAGCTCTTTGTGTGTGTTATATATATTACACAAACATATATATCTTTATCTATCTACATTTAACTTCTGAAAGAAACACACACTCACACGCACACCCACACAGAGGACTTGTAAATCTTTGAGAAATACAAGGTTTGGGCTACAAGAAAGCCAACAGAGTTAGAGGTAGGATTCTTCCCCAAATCAGAATGTTGAGGAGTTTTACTTAACTCTCTCACTGCAAATACATCCTACTTTATAGCGGTGATTCTCAGACTTTTTGAAATAACCACTGGACTTACCAAGAACCAGGCACTAAGCTAGGTAATTTCAGCTTAAAAAGGAGGGAAGGTTGTTATCACCTCACAGGAATGATTAGCCTAGGGAAAGAAAGACTTAAAGCAGGTAATTATAATGTCAAGGATAGACAATGACAAAATCTGGGCAGATTTTAATGCTTAAAAGGGTCAATTATCTTTCATATTCTTAGTGCTTTCCCAGCATTCTGTCTGAATGCCGAATGAACACTAAGTGGTTTCAATCGTGTCCGACTCTTTGTGACCCTATGGACTACAGCCCGCCAGACTAGGGCATTTTCCCATGAAATTCTCTCTAAATATTGTCAAATAGCCTATGTGCCTGTTAAAGAATTTCCTCATCTCCACTATAGTAAGGGGAGTGAGGGCAGAGGTAGCAAAGGTAGGGGAAAGTTCTCTACCTTTTTAATATATGTTTTGTTATTGTTGTTCTGTCATTCATTCATAAGGTCGTTATCCTTATGACCACATAGTAACAGTATAAGCTCTTTTTTTGTTGTTCAGAAATATGATTCTAAGTGTATTATTTAAATACACTGAAAGAATGAAAGGGTTTATTTAATAAGGAGGAGAGTTGGTCAAAGGCACTGTCAAATCTTATTTGGAGCCATTTAAGCTCTAGAACTTTTTTCTTAAGATCTTCATTGTAATACTTGGGGCTTCCCAGGTGGCTCAGTGGTAAATAATCTGCCTGCCAATGCAAGAGATGCAGGAGATGTGGGTTCAGTCCCGAGGTTGGGAAAATCCCCTGGAGAAGGACATGGCAACCCACTCCAGTATTCTTACCTGGAAAATTCCATGGACAGAGGAGCCTGGTGGGCTGCAGTCCATGGGGTCACAGAGTTGGACATGACTGAGTGACTGAGCATGCATACACACACACACACACACACACTGTAATATTTGCTGTGATCTAAAATATTTCCTGAGTATCACAAAGTAAATGACTTTGTGTTGAATACTGTTAGACTGAAAGAATTTGACTTTATGTTGTCCCAAGCTAAAGGATTTTATAATTCTAGTGATGAACAACAAGCATATTTAAACAATGAGATGATACCAATATATATACAAAACAACATGGAAATACAGTTGGTTGGGTGCCATGGAATGGGTACCAATCAACACACATTATGCTGTTTTCTCTGTGAACATTTCTCACCTCAGCCTTTGGAAGCTCAGACATAATAAATATTTTGACTAAATAATAACATGCTTTTGGTTACCAGCTGTGACCTCCAGAAAAATGGAAAAGGCAGATGGCAGGAAGCAGTGAAAGGGAAGTTTAATAGAGAAATGGTAGAATGTGTTTTAAAATTTTTTCTACTCCACTCGGGTTGTCTATAAATCCCTAAGAAAAGGGTTACCTGATGAAATAGAGGATTTCCAGTTAGGTGTAAATTTCAAATAAATAATAAACATTTTCTTAGTATGTCTCAAATAAGTATGGGAATACTTACATTAAAATTTGTGCATCATTTTTCTGAAATTCAAATTTAAGTAGGCAGCTTATACTTTTATTGCTACACCTGGCAACCCTATTAAAAGTTCTAGTAAGGATCCTTCAAACATTATCATAATATTGACACATGCCTATAGCTGCCTAAAAATATCACTAAAAATAGATTTGATCAGAAATAATGTTAGAAAAAATGTGCAGGGTTTCATTGTACATTCTGGATCAACAAAAGCTGTATCTATTCATTGTATGTCCTAATTTCTTAGGAAAATGAGAGAACTTGACACTTCTGTCAGAATAACTGAGAATGTTAAAGCCCGCTGCTTCAGTTTTAGCTTCCATTGTCCTTCTGCTAGCTTTTGTACACGTGTCCAGATGGACAAATTAAGAATCAAGCTCAAAGAACAAATGAAACCATTTCCTGATCTAGAAACAGAAATCAATGACATAAATACCAACAACAATTATTAAATAACAAATATCTTTATATTTGCAGAGTACTACAGTTTTAGAATCTTTTCAGAATTTGTAAACACTTGATTTGCAAAACAACTTTGTGAAATATCTTTTTTTGGGGCAAGAAGATCTACATGAGATTCTTGATTTCAGAGAAATTGTGTACATTCCCTCCGCAGCTGTGGAAGGAGCATGAAGCAAATATGGCTTTTCATTCCAGCTGTCAAACGTACACTTTATGGATGAGTTCATTATTATGCAAGATGGAGCTGAATCACATTGGTGTGTAGGGGCTGCTAATGAGAAGTCATAAATCAAAGTCCTTAATGTTAAGCTCAAGCTCCAACATGCTGTTCCTCTTGAAATATCTCAGGCATGGTGACGTGTGTGTGCATATATGTGTAATGACTCTGCTGCTCAAGAAGTTAGCTGCTTCCTGATGCCCACTTTAAATATTCAGCATATAACCCATCCTCTCTCCCGTTTGTGATGTCTTTGTTTCCTTTAAGTCCCACAGATCCAGGAGCTTTTTGAAATGGTGGATAGAAGGGGTGGACAGTGCACTGCCTGAGAATACCAGAGAATGATGCTGACTCCTTGTGTTGATTCCCTGACAAACTAGTTACAGGGAGAATGGTGACTGCTTAGAATGAGAGGTTGTTTTTTGTTTATTTGTTTTTCTGTTTTTCCCTAACCTCAGCAAGGAACAAAAAGGCCCTCCTATTTATATTCATAACAAACCCTTTACAAATTGGGGATCAGTTTAGGGACATAAAACTCTCCTTTTAAAGGGCAAATGTTCCTATCTACACTAGCAAATCAATGATCAAGTTATACACATTCTGTAAGCTGCTTTAATCATTTTTGTTCCTGGAAAGCATAAAAGCAATCAGCAAATAGGAGTTGTTTAGACAGGGAAAAACCCTGTGGAAGGGGAATTATGTAGGCGAAGGGTGGGCCTGGGCATTTGTTTTCTCATTCATTCACTCATCAATTGCATATTAATTGAGTCCTGCTAAGTATAAGGTTTTTGAGAGATGCTTGGGTAATGTAATTCATATTCAAATGTCAAGAACTTCATAGCATAGTGGAGCAAACAGGTAAGTGATGAACATACAAGGCAGCATGAACTAAGTGCTAATGAGATCTGTGCAGGGGGAGCCCCTGAGAAACAACTGATCCTGATTAGGAGGAAGGGAAGAGAACTAACACCTAATGAATTCCTGCCCCATGGCTGGTGTCAGGTAGGCCCCAGGACAGTACAATATTATTAGGTTGGTGCAAAAGTAACTGCGGTTTTTGCACTGTTGAACTTTGCCATTTGATATTAGAATATGTTCTTAAATAAGTGTGGTTATGTTATACATCATTTTAATGTACATTTCTCACTTTATGTTTTTTGCTAATGACTTATTACTTGCTGTGTATTTTTATATGTATTTTAGACTATGGAAATGATGCTGTGCATGTGTGCTCAATCGTGTCTGACTCTTTGTGACATCATGGACTGTAGCCTACCAGGCTCCTTTGTCCATAGAATTCTCCAGGCAAGAACACTGTGAAAGTGAAAGTCACTTAGTCATGTAAGACTCTTTGCAGCCCCGTGGACTTAGTCCCTGGAATTCTCCAGGCCAGAATACTGGAGTGGGTAACCTTTCCCTTCTCCAGGGGATCTTCCCAACCCAGGGATCGAACCCAGGTCTCCCACATTGCAGGTGGATTCTTGACCAGCTGAGCCACAAGGGAAGCCCAAGAATATCGGAGTGGGTAGCTGATCCCTTCTCCGGGGGATCTTCCCGACCCAGGAATTGAACCAGGGGCTCCTGCACTGCAGGCGGATTCTTATCAACTGAGCTAGTTGCTATTTCCTTCTGCAGCGGATCTTCCTGGCCCAGGGATTGAGCACAGGTGTCCTGCATTGCAGCCAAACTCTTTACTGTCAAATTCGAGTGATTTTCTTATTTGAGTTAAAAAGGGGTTTTAAAGCAGCAGAAACAACTCTCAATACCAACAATGCATTTGGCCCAGGAACTGCTAACAAATGTACAGTACAGTGGTGGTTCAAGTAGTTTTGCAAAGGAGATGAGAGCTTTGAAGACGAGGAGTGTAGTGGCTGGTTGTTGGAAGCTGACAATGACCAAACGAGAGCAATCACCACAGCTAATCCTCTTACAACTACATGCTGCTGCTGCTGCTAAGTCGCTTCAGTCGTGTCCGACTCTGTGCGACCCCATAGACGGCAGCCCACCAGGCTCCCCTGTCCCTGGAATTCTCCAGGCAAGAACATTGGAGTGGGTTGCCATTTCCTTCTCCAATGCATGAAAGTGAAAAGTGAAAGTGAAGTCATTCAGTCGTGTCCGACCCTTAGCAACCCCATGGACTGCAGCCTACCAGGCTCCTCCGCCCATGGGCTTTTCCAGGCAAGAGTACTGGAGTGGGTTGCCATTGCCTTCTCCGTACAACTACATGAGACACTGCCAAAGAACTCAGCGTCGATCATTCTATAGTCATTGGCATTGAAGCAAATTGGAAAGGTAAAAAAACTCGATAACTGAGCACCTCATGAGCTGACTGCAAATAAAAAAACCTGCTGTTATCTTCTCTTATTCTACTCAACAACAATGAACCATTTCTCCATCGAATTGTGATGTGTGACAAAAAGTGGATTTTATATGACAACTGGCGATGACCAGCTCAGTGGCTGGACTGAGAAGAAACCTCAAAGCACTTCCCAAAGCCAAATTTGCACCAAAAAAAGGTCATGGTCACTGGTGGTCTGCTGCTCATCTTAACCACGACAGCTTTCTGAATCCTGGCAAAACTATTACATCTGAGAAGTGTGCTCAGCAAATCAATGCAGTGCCTGCAGTAGGCATTGGTCAACATAAAGGGCCCAATTTTTCTCCACAATGCCTGACTGCATGTAGCACAACCAATACTTCAAAAGTTGAGCAAATTGGGCTATGAAGTTTGCCTCATCCACCATATTCAGCTGACCTCTTACGAACCGATTACCACTTCTTCAAGCACCTTGACAACGTTTTACAGGGAAAATACTTCCACAACCAGCAGGAGGCAGAAGACACTTTTCAAGAACTTGGCAAATCCTGAAGCACAGATTTTTACACCATAGGAATAAACTAACTTATTCTCGTTGGCAAAAATGTGTTGATTGTAACGGTTCTTATTTTGATTAATAAAGATGTGTTTGAACCTAGTTACAATGATTTAAAACTCACAGTCTAAAACCACAATTATGTTTGCAGCAGCCCAATAACAAGGAGGGGGATAGTCAAGGTGGACTTTAGAAGAGGAAGAGCCCAGAGGTCTGCTGTCAGGACAGAAGCCCCTTGTGCTGTTCTATGGAACAACAGAGGGAGCAGGTGTACCCCACATGTGAGTGTGGCCCACGGTCTGGTGTGCTCAGCGCAGGAAAGTTCATGCGGTTATGACACCTCATGCATTGGAGAACCGGGGCTTTGGAAATCAGAGGGTGGCTGCATAAAAGTCCTGGCCACATGGAAGGGAAAAGGGGAGGCCAGAGCAGAGAGACCGACCAAAAAGGCTACCTTAGAGACAAAAGTGGATTCTGCAATCATGGCCTGGTGGATTCATGGCAACTGCCATGCAAAAACCTCTCAATTGTACAAACAAAAAAATCAAACCAAATAACCCTTCCCCTCAAAAAAACACAGGTTGGTCTGTGTGGCCAACATGGGGTCTGTGTGGCCCCATACTGTGGACTTCATGTATGTGTGGGCGAAGTCGCTTCTTTGAGGTCCTATGGACTGTAGCCCCCCAGGCTCCTCTGTGCATGGGATTCTCTAGGCATGAATACTGGAGTGGATTGCCATGCCCTCCTCCAGGGGATCTTCCTGACCCAGGAATGGAACCCGTGTCTGTTACATCTCCTGCATTGGCAAATGGTTTCTTTACCACTAGCACCACCTGGGAAGTCCACTGTGGTTTTCATATCCAGGTTTTTTAATATATATGTGTGTGTGTGTGTGTGTATGTAAATACATGTAAACACACACATATGTAATGTTTGGAAATCCACTAGTGTGGTCATCTTCCTATCCTGCCAATTCAGGAGCCTCTGCAGTTCAAAGACCCAGCCTCACCATTTCTCTATGCAGTCATCTCATCAGAAAGAACAATTAAACCACGAGAAGGCACAACTTGCATTAGTTACTTCATTTCAAATCAGCTCCCAGGGTTTGCTGCTGCTCCTGATGCTGAAAGTCCTGTCCCAGCCTGAGCCAGATGGACATGCCATCCAAGGTTCACAAACCACGGGACGCTGCCTGCTTGATGATCTACGAACCCTGGGATTACAGAAGTCTTTTCCATATCAATCCATCATTAGCCACTTCCATAAATAACATAGTCAATGGTGTCTTGGGAACTTTAGCAGAGGCAGCACTGATGGTAAGTCACTGATGGGAATCACTGCTCATTACTGCATCTGTGATGCCAGGGGAAACCACTTGATTCAACCCATGGGTTCAAACTTATGTTTCTCACCCTGGGAAGAAGTCTAGAAGGAGCACCTGAATTGGAGAACAGCTGACTTGGCTGCAGTTTCTGCTCTTGCTGATTGGACCCAGGCTTGTGGTATGAATCCTATCTTGATGGTCCAAACACTTAGATGTGAATTCCTTATCTCTGCCTAAACTCCCTACTGTGGAGTCTCTATATGAACCACAGAATTTCAGGAAAAGAAAAAAGCCACTTGGCAAACAATGTGGCATTACGTTCCAGTCCCCATGGAAATACATGAGATTGTCAATATTAATGAGGTGGGTTGTAGATGTAGAGGCATTAAAAATCATTCTGCAAAATCTATATATACAAAAGGCTAAGAAGCTTATATATATATATATGTATATATATACACACATATATAAGATTATGTATTTCCCAAGAATGTTATTAATACATGAACCTAGTTTCAATAATATGTGATTTAGAATTTCCTTAGGGAAAGCACTCATCTTTCAGTGTAACTTTACAATGGGATGACTTTTGAACTTTGTGGGAGAATGTGAGGGTGGGATATTTCAAAAGAACAGCATGTATACTATCTATGGTGAAACAGATCACCAGCCCAGGTGGGATGCATGAGACAAGTGCTCCGGCCTGGTGCACTGGGAAGACCCAGAGGAATCGGGTGGAGAGGGAGGTGGGAGGGGGGATCGGGATTGGGAATACATGTAAATCCATGGCTGATTCATATCAATGTATGACAAAACCCACTGGAAAAAAAAAATAAAACAAACAAACAAAAAAATTCTGATGCTGGGGCCACCATGGCAGAGATTCTGATTGAATTAGTACAGAGCACAATACAGATTGCCAGGAGAAATATCAATAACCTCAGATATGCAGATGACACCACCCTTATGGAAGAGAGTGAAGAGGAACTAAAAAGCCTCTTGATCAAAGTGACAGAGGAGAGTGAAAAATTGACTTAAAGCTCAACATTCAGAAAACTAAGATCATGGCATCTGGTCCCATCACTTCATGGGAAATAGATGGGGGAACAGTGGAAACAGTGTCAGGCTTTATTTTGGGGGGCTCCAAAATCACTGCAGATGGTGATTGCAGCCATGAAATTAAAAGATGCTTACTCCTTGCAAGGAAAGTTATGACCAACCTCGATAGCATATTTAAAAGCAGAGACATTACTTTGCCAACAAAGGTCTGTCTACTCAAGGCTATGGTTTTTCCAGTAGTCATGTATGGATGTGAGAGTTGGACGATGAAGAAAGCTGAGTGCCGAAGAACTGATGCTTTTGAACTGTGGTGTTGGAGAAGACTCTTGAGAGTCCCTTGGACTGCAAGGAGATCCAACCAGTCCATCCTGAAGGAGATCAGTCCTGGGTATTCATTGGAAGGACTGATGTTGAAGCTGAAACTCCAATACTTTGGCCACCTCATGAGAAGAGTTGACTCATTGGAAAAGACCCTAATGCTTGGAAGGATTGGGGGCAGGAGAAGAAGGGGACAAGAGAGAATGAGATGGCTGGACGGCATCACCGACTTGATGGACATGGGTTTGGGTAGACTCCGGGAGTTGGTGATGGACAGGGAGGCCTGGTGTGCTGTGATTCATGGGGTCGCAAAGAGTCGGACACAACTGAGTGACTGAACTGAACAATACAGTTGGTCCTCTGTACATGTGGGTTCTGCATTCTTTGATTCAACCAACCATGGTTTGAGAATATTGGAAAAAGAATTTCCAGAAAGTTCAAAAAAGCAAAACTTGAATTTTCCACATGGTAACTAGTATTTACATTGTATTAGGCATTGTAAGTAATCTAGAGATGGTTTAAAGTAAATGGGAGGATCTGCGTAGCTTATAGGCAAATACTATGCCATTTTATATCTTTTTGCCTTTTCATAGTGTTCATAGGGTTCTCAAGAGCAAGAATATTGGAGTGGTTCACCATTCCCTTGCTGCAGAAGAATCTTGAGAGTCCCTTGGACTACAAGGAGATGAAACCAGTCACTCCTAAAGGAAATCAACCCTGAATATTCATTGAAAGGACTGAAGCTGAAGCTAAAGTTCCAGTACTTTGGCCACCTAATGAGAAGAGCCAATTCATTGGAAAAGACCCTGCTGCTGGGAAAGACAGGGCAGGAGGAGAAGGGGACAGCAGAGGATGACATGGTTAGATAGCATCACTGACTCAATGGACATGAGTCTGAGCACACTCCGGGAGACAGTGAAGGACGAAGAAACCTTGTGTGCTGTAGTCCATGGGGTTGCAGGGTGTTGGACAGGACTTAGCAACCGAACAACAACAAGCCATTTTATATAAGGGACTTGAGCATCCAAGGATTTTGTTCTGGAATCAGTTTCCCCCAGATGCTGAAGGACAATTGTGTCTTGGAAATATGTCCAAGAGATTCTAATACAAAAATCTGGATTAAGACCTACTGTCTGATATAGATCCAGGGCAAGATATAGTCATTTCCTGTCTACAACATGCCGAGTACACTGGGTTTTCTCCTCTGTTCTGCATAATTCCCTTGTAAGTCAGGAATTCTTTCTCTTTTTTAAAGATAGTAATGAAGGCTGAAAAAGGTTTAGTACTGTCACGTTTCCAAGGTTATACAGTCTCTGGTTTGTTGGATTTGTCTAACTTTGATGAAAGGGACTTCAATTAATGGTCTGCAAAGCCTTCACAAGTCCCCTTACCAGCCTCAGAATTCTCAGCTTGGTGCCTCTTGCCCGTTTCAAAATGAAACTTTAACCAGTAATTCTGCTCCTTTCTTTCTGCCTTTCTCATTTCCTCCCAGCTCCCTATTTCTGTTGGTTTTAAACTGAGGGAAATTTTTTTTAAAGGAAACTTCTCGCAGTTTAAGGAAATTTCTCCTAAAATAAGCTGTTCTATCTAGTGATATAAATTAAGTCATCCTTGGTATTATTCAATACGTATCATAGGTCATAGGATATAAAATTTTGTGCTCAAGCAATTCAGAAAAGACTAATTTCCAGAATATAAACTATGAAAGCAAAGATTTACATAAATTACCATGTTAATATTCATATTTAAAGTTCACAGCTTATTAAAAACAAAGATAAGAAAATAATTTCAACTGTAGCAGAGCAGCCTTTTTTCCCCATGTTGTTTAAATATCTGATATGCATTCAGGAAGTGCTGGGTCAGTGGGGCCCCAGCTAGATTTTACTATACTTAACTCCTTGCATGTCAGGTAACAAAGCTTTCAAAAATGTCATGATCAGGATCAAGCCCACTGGGGTTTAGAAAAGGCACAAACTGAAGAAAGGGGTTTGATTGATCAAAAACGGGGTGAGGAATGAAATGGGAGGTAAAAATATTTGTTGTTCTACTCTTTGCTCATAAGAGGAAGAATGTTTTGACGCTTTGACATGGGCATTTTGATGAGCACTCTATAAACATGACCCTGTCATACTGGCCTTATCACGACGTTTTGCTTCAGCGACAATGAAACTGATGTGAATAATAAAATCTGGGAAGCCAACAAGGGCAAGAGGGGGAAGAAATGACAAGGGGGAAGTGTGATATGTCCTTGAGGACAGCAGACGCTTTGCATTTGGAACCCTCCCAGATCTTCCTCTAGCATCTCTCTCTTTGGCTGGTTCCGATTTGCATCCTTTTATTATAATAAAACTAAAATTGTAAATATAGCACTTCCCTGAATTCTGTGTCATTCCAGTGAATTATCAAACCTAAAAGTAGTGATGGGAAACCCTGAATCTGCAGCCTGTTGGTCAGAAGTGAGGATGGAGTTGTATCATTTTAGACTGAGAAGATTTGGTCTTTCTACTTACTTCACAGGGCAATGGCTGAGTGCATACTTCTGCTAATTGGACAATCAGAAAAGGAAGACCAACAGTATGTATCATGAAATACAAAATATTCTAAATATTCATTGAGACTGGAAAGCAGATCTGATGGAGATTACATTCATGACAGACCTGAAAATACTAGTAAAGTTCAAGTAAACAACTAGAGTTACCATTCATTTCTAAATAGGATCATCAACAATCCCACAATTTTCATTAACAATATTACCAGGAACCAAACTAAACATCTAGAACTAGGAAATGAGCTCTTATCACAATCTCCTCTCTGAGGAGTTATATGACAGGTCCTTCTAGATAAATCCACTCCCAAAGACAGGCAGCTAACTTCAGAGCAAAGGAGGTAAAATAAATAGCTAGAAACCAAGGAAATTCTATGAGGAAATAATGGCATTTGCAATAAATATTGTGACACACAACCGAACATAAGGAGCTGCCAAGGAGTCTATTTTCAGAGTGTAAGTGAAGCAGAACAAATTGCAATCATATTTATATAATACCTTTTATCTAAGAGACCAAGTCTTTTATTTAATCTTTATATTCTGTATATAGGTTGCCTGAGGTAAGGCTGCAGGGACAAGAATTCAGCTTCTAGCCTTGACTTTAGTGTCAATATTTATGGAATTGTAATTACTACCTCCGAGGACAGGTGAGGTTAGGCGACAAGACGCAAAGTCAGATAGGACCAGCATCTCAATTCCCCTAGCTCCTTCTCTGTACATAATCAGCACATTAACCATTAATATGAGCTTCATGCTTCAATCTTCGAGCCTTCTGCTATTTCCTGAATCATACACACACACACACACACACACACACAAGATTCTCGGTAACTAAAATATAAGCCCAGGTTTGCCCTCATAGGTCTGGCCAGATATTGAGTAACCTTAAGTACTTAATTAAGACATCTTTAATTCAAGGCTTCACATTTTTTAACATGTCTGAATTCTTCATGCAGCTAATTTTGGGCCAGAACCAAGTCCAGCAAATGAAAAAATAAATGGAAAAAAAACCAAAGAAATTAAAAAAAATCCAGAGACAGAAAGTTGGTTGATGGAACTTTGAGGCCATAAGAGATGAGCAAGTATTTCTCATTGGGTTAGATAATATTTCTGGTCCTCTTAAGATGCCCCGAAATATGTGTTGTGCATTCACTGGACTAACATATTCCTCACATATATGGTCCCCTCCAAAAATAAAAATAAAAGACCGGGGTGGAACATGCTATAGGAACCAACCAGTAACTTCAAGTCATTTTGCCTAATATGAAAGATGGGACACATTTTTATTTATTTTCATCAGTTCCACCTACAGCCAACTTCATCATACTGAGAGGTTGGAAGGTCTTACTATATATATATATATAGTCAAAATTTTGGTGAGATCGGCAGTTCAGTTCAGTCGCTCAGTCGTGTCCGACTCTTTGCGACCCCATGAATCACAGCACACCAGGCCTCCCTGTCCATCACCAACTCCCGGAGTCTACCCAAACTCATGTCCATCGAGTGGGTGATGCCATCCAGCCATCTCATCCTCTGTCATCCCCTTCTCCTCCTGCCCCCAATCCTTCCAAGCATTAGGGTCTTTTCCATGGAGTCAACTCTTCTCATGAGGTGGCCAAAGTATTGGAGTTTCAGCTTTAGCATCAGTCCTTCCAATGAATACCCAGGACTGATCTCCTTCAGGATGGACTGGTTGGATCTCCTAGCAGTCCAAGGAACTCTCAAGAGTCTTCTCCAACACCACAGTTCAAAAGCATCAATTCTTTGGCACTCAGCTTTCTTCATCGTCCAACTCTCACATCCATACATGACTACTGGAAAAACCATAGACTTGACTAGACAGAGCTTTGTTGGCAAAGTAATGTCTCTGCTTTTAAATATGCTATCGAGGTTGGTCATAACTTTCCTTCCAAGGAGTAAGCATCTTTTAATTTCATGGCTGCAATCACTATCTGCAGTGATTTTGGAGCCCCCCAAAATAAAGCCTGACACTGTTTCCACTGTTCCCCCATCTATTTCCCATGAAGTGATGGGACTGGATGCCATGATCTTAGTTTTCTGAATGTTGAGTTTTAAGCCAACTTTTTCACTGTCCTCTTTCACTTTCATCAAGAGGCTTTTTAGTTCCTCTTCACTTTCTGCCATAAGGGTGGTGTCATTTGCATATCTGAAGTTATTGATATTTCTCCTGGCAATCTTGATTCCAGCTTGTGCTTCTTCCACCCAGTGTTTCTCATGATGTACTCGGCATATAAGTTAAATAAGCAGGGTGACAATATACAGCCTTGACATACTCCCTTTCCTATTTGGAACCAGTCTGTTGTTCCATGTCCAGTTCTAACTGTTGCTTCCTGACCTGCATACAGGTTTCTCAAGAGACAGGTCAGGTGGTCTGGTATTCCCATCTCTTTCAGAATTTTCCACAGTTTATTGTGATTGACACAGTCAAAGGCTTTGGCATAGTCAATAAAGCGTAAGTAGATATTTTTCTGTAACTCTCTCACTTTTTCAATGATCCATTGGATGTTGGCAATTTGATCTCTGGTTCCTCTGTCTTTTCTAAAACCAGCTAGAACATCTGGAAGTTCACAGTTCATGTATTGCTGAAGCCTGCTGGCTTGGAGAATTTTGAGCATTACTTTACTAGTGTGTGAGATGAGTGCAATTGTGCGGTAGTTCGAGCATTCTTTGGCACTGCCTTTCTTTGGGTTTGGAATGAAAACTGACCTTTTCCAGTCTTGCGGCCACTGCCGAGTTTTCCAAATTTACTAGCATATTGAGTGCAGCACTTTCAGAGCATCATCTTTCAAAATTTGAAATAGCTCAACTGGAATTCCATCACTTCCACTAGCTTTGTAGTCATGCTTTCTAAGGCCCACTTGACTTCACATTCCAGGATGTCTGGCTCTAGGTCAGTGATCACACCATCGTGATTATCTGGGTCATGAAGATCTTTTTTGTATAGTTCTTCTGTGTATTCTTGCCACCTCTTCTTAATATCTTCTGCTTCTGTTAGGTCCATACCATTTCTGTCCTTTATCGAGCCCATCTTTGCATGAAATGTTCCCTTGGTATCTCTAATTTTCTTGAAGAGATCTCTATTCTTTTCCATACTGTTGTTTTCCTCTATTTCTTTGCATTGATCGCTGAGGAAGGCTTTCTTATCTCTCCTTGCTATTCTTTGGAACTCTGCATTCAGATGAGAATATCTTTCCTTTTCTCCTTTGCTTTTCGCTTCTCTTCTTTTCACAGCTATTTGTAAGGCCTCCTCAGACAACCATTTTGCTTTTTTTGCATTTCTTTTCCATGGGGATATTCTTAATCCCTGTCTCCTGTACAATGTCATGAACCTCCATCCATAGTTCATCAGGCTCTCTATCAGATCTTGCCCCTTACATCTATTTCTCACTTCCACTGTATAATCATAATGGATTTGATTTAGGTCATACCTGAATGGTCTAGTGATTTTCCCTACTTTTTTCAATTTAAGTCTGAATTTGGCAATAAGGAGTTCATGATCTGAGCCACAGTCAGCTCCTGGTCTTGTTTTTGCTGACTGTATAGAGCTTCTCCATCTTTGGCTGCAAAGAAACTCTACACATGGTGTCCATGTGTAGAGTTTTCTCTTGTGTTGTTGGAAGAGGGTGTTTGCTATGACCAGTGCGTCCTCTTGGCAAAACTCTATTAGCCTTTGCCCTGCTTCATTTTGTACTCCAAGGCCAAATTTGCCTGTCACTCCAGGTGTTTCCTGACTTCCTACTTGTGCGGGCGCAGGAGGGCCGAGAGGAGCTACTCCATGTTCAAGGTCAGTGTGGGCAGCCTTACCCTCGTCCAAGGTAAGGAGCAGTGGCTGCGCTTTGCTGGAGCAGCCGTGAAGAGATACCCCACGTCCAAGTCAAGAGAAACCCAAGTAAGATGGTAGGTGTTGCAAGAGGGCATCAGAGGGCAGACACACTGAAACCATAATCACAGGAAACGAGTCATCCTGATCACAGGACCACAGCCTTGTCTAACTCAATGAAACTATGAGCCATGCCGTGTGGGGCCACCCAAGACAGATGAGTCATGGTGGAGAGGTCTGACAGAATGTGGTCCACTGGAGAAGGGACTGGCAAACCACTTCAGTATTCTTGCCTTGAGAACCCCATGAATAGCATGAAAAAGCAAAAAGATAGGACACTGAAAGATGAATTCCTCAGGTTGGTAGGTGCCCAATATGCTACTGGAGATCAGTGGAGAAATAACTCCAGAAAGAATGAAGGGATGTAGCCATAGCAAAAACAATACCCAGTTGTGGATGTGACTGGTGATAGAAGCAAGGTCTGATGCTAGAAAGAGCAATATTGCATAGGAACCTGGAATGTTAGGTCCATGAATCAAGGCAAATTGGAAGTGGTCAAACAGGAGATGGCAAGAGTAAGCATCGACATTCTAGGAATCAGCAAACTAAGAAGGATTGGAGTGGGTGAATTTAACTCAGATGACCATTATATCTACTACTGTGGGCAGGAATCCCTTAGAAGAAATGGAGTAGCCATCATGGTCAACAAAAGAGTCCAAAATGCAGTACTTGGATGCAATCTCAAAAATGACAGAGTGATCTCTGTTCGTTTCCAAGGCAAACCATTCAATATCATGGTAATCCAAGCCTATGCCCCAACCAGTAATGCTGAAGAAGCTGAAATTGAATGGTTGTATGAAGACCTACAAGAGCTTTTAGAACTAACACTCAAAAAAGATGTCCTTTTCATTATAGAGGTAGGTGGTACCTCCCTACAAAAATTGAACTGACAGCATTGAGTTATTTTCTTCAAAATGTTCTGATACTATTCTAGCCCTTGATTATCAACTTGTAGGACACACAACTGATATATGCCTGAGACTGCTAGACTACGAAGACACCTGAGTAAGGTCTAGTCTTATATGCCTGTCTTTCTGTTGTTCATACATTCATTCATTCAACAAATATTTGTTGAACATTTAGTATGTGCCAGGGACTATTCTAGGCACTTAGATATAATACTGCATAAAAGGGATTAGCTATTCTGTGAGGCATGCTTGTTGGGGAGACAGACATGGTGCATAAGTCAATTAGAAAATACATAAGAGGGTGATAGATGCTATGGAAACAATATGAAGCCAAAAAAGGGGATAGGAAGTGCTAAAGAGAGTTACAATATAAAATAGGGTGGGGGTGGCAGGCCTTGCTGAGCAGGTGACATTATGGTGAAGAATGGAAGGTGGTGAGGGGAGAACCACAAGGATATCTGGGGAAGAGACTTCCAGGCAGTGGGAAAAACAGGAGCAAATGCCCTGAGGTAGAAGCAGGTCTGGTATGTTCTAGGAATGGCAAAGAGGCTGGTGTGGCCAGACTGGGCTGTGAGAGAGGGCGAGCAGGAGAAGGTTTGGTTGGAGTGAGGCAGCGGGTACGTTGGGAGGGTCTGGTAGGCTCTTGAAAGGGCTCTGGCTTTAATCCAAGGGAGGTGGGATGCTATGAATATTTGGAGCAGAGGACTGATAAGATCTCACCTGAAAATAAGGTTTTGCAGATGATCAGATTAAGCTGAGGTTGTTAGGGTAGGCCCTGATCCAATAAGACAGAGTCCTTATAAGAAGGAGACATTTGCACACATAGGGACACTCATACAAAGGGGAGATGATATGAAAACACAGGGAGAATGCCGTCTACAGGCCAAAGAATGTCCAAGGCTACCAGAAAGGAGAGAAGCATGGAAGAGGTTCTCAGAGGCCTCAGAAAGAGCCAACCCAGCTGACCTTCAATCTGGGACTTCTAGTCCCAGAACTGAGATAATACATTTCTCTGTGTTTTAAGCACCCACTCTGTAGTACTTTGTGTCAGCAGCCCTAGCAAACTAATGCGGAGAAGGCAATGGCACCCCACTCCCGTACTCTTGCCTGGAAAATCCCATGGACGGAGGAGCCTGGTGGGCTGCAGTCCATGGGGTCACTAGGAGTCGAACACGACTGAATGACTTCACTTTCACTTTTCACTTTCATGCATTGGAGAAGGAAATGGCAACCAACTCCAGTGTTCTTGCCTGGAGAATCCCGGGGATGGGGCAGCCTGGTGGTCTGCTGTCTATGGGGTCGCACAGATTCGGACACGACTGAAGTGACTTAGCAGCAGCAGCAAACTAATGCACAGTGGAAACAACAGTAGGGGGAGGGAAGTGGTAGGATTTTGAATATGTGATTATTATTCATGGATTCCATATTTTTGAATTTACTAGTTTATTTTTAATCTGAAAATAAACACAACACTTGCACAGACATTTGCAAGCATGAGCAAGGTGGTGAAAAACCTGAGTGGCCTGAAACCATACTCCCAGCTGAGTTGAAGAAGGCAAGGCCATGGTCTGCCTTCTTATTTCAGCTCTCACTCTCAAAATACATTTAAAGCCATACTCTCCGCATTTTTTTTAATTGATGATTTTGCTGTTCAAGATGACCTCCAGGCATAATGGTGAGGTGCTGTCTTTAGTGCAAGAAGGCAGTGACGTGCCTTATGGAGGAAATAGCTGTGTTGGATGTTTCATATGTGCATGAGTTATATTGCTGTTCGCCATAAGTTCAATGTCAGGAATCAACAGTATATATTAAATATGGCGTCCTGAAGCAGAAACACAGCTAACATAAGGTATATAAGATTGGCCAGCAAAAATATTGCGGATAGAAGCTCGCAGGAAAGTAACCCCGTACCTCATCAATGGGGCAATGATTCTGTACTCATTAACTCAATACTTTTGATAACCTTACAGAGTATAACTACCTCAAAGAATAAGAAGACATTGTATTTTGAAATTAGAGCCAAGATATAACAGTATTTTTTGAAAGGACTGGATGTGGGGTCTGAGAAAATAAGACATTAGGATTAACCCCAATGTGTTTGGCCTGATAAACTGGAAAGATGGAGACAGAAAAGACAATGGGGTTTTTTTGAAAGTCCCTGTGGATTAGGAGTCACACACCTTCTAAATACTAACTTGAACTTAAGTTGGTGATGTGTATAAGAATACTGTTTCATGATTGGATCAGAGCTGATGTAAGAAATGTAGTCATTAAGATCCATGGAGAGGGGAGACTCTTTGATGCCCAGCATGAGATGGTGGTAAAACTCAGGGGTCAAATGTCTGAGCTCTAGTCCCACCACTGTCCCCTTCAAGCTATCTCAGAATCAATCTTACAATTGAGACGACCCTTGAACAAGATTCAGTTCAGTTCAGTCACTCAGTCGTGTCCGACTCTTTGTGACCCCATGAATCGCAGCACGCCAGGCCTCCCTGTCCATCACCTACTCTTGGAGATTACCCAAACTCATGCCCATCGAGTCGGTGATGCCATCCAGCCATCTCATCCTCTGCCGTCCCCTTCTCCTCCTGCCCCCAATCCCTCCCAGCATCAGGGTCTTTTCCAAAGAGTCAACTCTTCGCCTGAGGTGAACAAGATTAAGAAGCTCTAAAAAAGGCTTGGCAATTGCTCCTCATATCTTATTAATTGTTATTATCTGGCTAAAATTACTTGAGATTTAACCTGAAGTCACCTTAATTTAAGACCTTTATATTTTTTTGGAGAAGAAGATAGAGAAGGAAAATTGCAGAGGAGGAGAACAGGTGAAGGTGAGATTTCGCTCATTCTAGGACATCTGCAGTGGGACCCTGAATGTCGTGGAGATGAATTATTTAAAACTGGTGGGATGGCGGCGTCAGACTTTTATCTTTAGTCTGGTGGTTTTTAAAAATTATCAATCTGCTCACCAGATTTCCTGCCTTAGAAAATGTATATTTATAGTTTCTTATTGTGTCATAAAAAGCAGAATGTAAATAAGTAAGGTGGAGGGAGATAAGCCAAATGACAATCTCTTGCAGGAAATACAGCAGCCTGTGGCCATGCCATACTTAGAACAGAAGTGCATTCAAAGTCAGGAATGGGGAGGATTTTAAATCAAGCTAAAATGCCCTGCAGTGTGTACAGACATTTGAGTCTTAGTGTTAGATACTCAGGAAGAGCCTGGACAACAGACTCAAATTCCATATACCTAGGATCACATTCCAACTGAGATCCAGGAAATTCTCTTGTCTACAATCCCTCTGAGAAACATTTCAAAGGCAGTGAAATTTTCAACGCGGATCTTCTGTTCCTAGAACTATCTAAATCTATTTGGGCCTTGTTTCTCTAATAAATCATTCATTTATTTCTTAAATCAAAGCCCACTGAACGATTCAAAGCACAGAATACTCTTTTTCCCAAAAAGAGGTAACCTCTATTTTCTCAAAATTATGGAGCTAAATTGCTGCTCTTGACTAAACTCCACACAGCTGTCTCCTTAACAAACAGCAGTTTGGAACAAATAGAGATTGGCAAATTAGTCTAGTTACTGACCGTGATGACACACTCTTTCTCTACCTGGACAAAGCTGAAGAACACTGTAAGCATTGTTTCAGCATCCAATCTGATTGTTTACAGCCACCTCACTTTCCTGTGTCTTTTTACAAAAAATGCCAATCAGGTCAGATAACCTTACTGGATGTAACTTTCTATGCAGGTTGCACTCACCTTAAATAATTCTTGAACAGCCACTTGTGCCAAGCATTCGGGTAGGCACTGGGATATAAAGGTAAAAAAGAAAAGGCACAGACCTTGTCTTCAATGAACTTGGAATCCAGCAGAAAAACATAAAACTAAACAGGGGTTTACAACGTGTTATGAGATATAGCAGTGCTGAGATGGTTGGATGGCATTATCAACTCAATGGACATGAATTTGAGAAAACTCCAGGAGATGGTGAAGAACAGGGAAGCCTGGGGTGCTGCGGTCCATGGGGTCGCAAAGAATCAAGACACGGCTTAGTGACTGAACAACAACTTAGCTGGGGTGGTGTTTCAAGAGCCTACTACAGGAGCAAGCAAACAAATCCCACATTAGAAAAAAAATTATGAAAAAGATGGTCAAGCTGAGATCTAAAGGATGAAAGGAAATTAGCATGATCTGTGTGGAGGCTGGAGGGATGTGGTTTCATGTAGAAGGCAGGGTTTATACAAAGGCTCAGAGGAAGAGAAACCCAGAAGTACAAGAAGATCAAGGAACTGAAAGAAGTTCAAAAATCAGAAAGACTTTAACAAGCCTTGTAATAATACAAGGTCAGCATCTGGTTTTCTAAGTATTAGCACATAAGCTCAAACTGCCTTCTATCTGAGATATAGTGCAGAAAAAAGGAATTGACGGAGGAGAGTCTAGGGAGCACAGAATCTATGCACTCCGTTGAGTAGTTACCATTCGATTATTGGATTCTTTGAGACCACAAGAAATCTGTATGTGTTTGGATCACATTTCCCAGCCTCCTATGGGGCCTTCACCAAACATGCTCTAATGTTCATCTCGTATGTTTTGAAGGCACTATAAAAACAGGAGTCTCATGAGGTCTTTTTAGTATTAGTTGTGAAAGTCAGTATTAAAATAAAGTCAATGTGCCCCCCAATTAAAGACATTTCTAGCAGAATTCAGTGAACAGTTTTCTTTGCCCTCATGGATTCCTGTAGTAATTTTTACCCTTTCCTATAATGAGAGCTGTATATTATATCATGTTTAATTTTTTTGCAGCCATGGTTTTCACTTTGGTTTAAAAGACTCTCAGAACTAAATTTTCAACACGAGAGCCATTTTACCCTTTAACTTTCCATAGGCTTTTAAATTCTCTGTCAGATGACCTCAACCTTATGTGCCCCCTCAAATTCTCCCAGACTTATGTGACTGAAGGGCTACTGGCCAGCCACTCATTCCATGCCTGCAAAGGCTCTGCTCAACTATCATCTCTGTTATCAACATGACTCAGGCATGACCCAAAGCCACTACCTCAGGCTAATGCCACACAGTTCTGCCTCCCACACTGAAGTTGCCCCGTTGGCACTGAAATGAGTCATCCTTGCATGTGGAGGCGTTAAAGTCCCAGAAACAACCTCTGACCAATACGAGACAAGGGCTCATGCAGAAACTCTTCTTTCATCTACCTGACAGTCTCTGTAGAAGTGCCTCTGAGGTCAAGGGTCAGTTGCACTTGATACCAAGGGTGACGGGTTCTTGCCAGACGCCCCCTAGTGTGGGCTCCCCCTTTCCCATGCCACACTTCCCTCTCTTGCTTCCCTAAGATTCTAGTTCCCAATAAAGTATTAGCATTTATTGCTTCCCCACCCTGTTTCTAGGAAACTAGGCCTAAAGCAAACATTCCCCCCGGCCCCGATTCTTAGGAGTCATTCTCTACTATTTTATTAACCATATTGTATGCATCTTTTGTGTTTACTTCATCACATTCTTTTTGAAAATTTGTAGACTCAAGATAAACTTATAAATAAGATCACAGTGAGCTTCATTTTGTATTAACTTTACAGAAATGGGAATATGACTAAATTAAAGAGAGTATTTTTATTTCAGTTCAGCTCAGTTCAGTCACTCAGTCGTGTCCAACTCTTTGCAACCTTATGAACCGCACCACGCCAGGCCTCCTTGTCCATCACCAACTCCCGGAGTTTACCCAAACTCATGTCCATTCAGTCGGTAATACCATCCAACCATCTCATCCTCTGTCATCCCCTTCTCCTCCTGCCCTCAATCTTTAGAATCAGGTCTTTTCAAATGTGTCAGCTCTTTGCATCAGGTGGCCAAAGTATTGGAGTTTCAGCTTCAACATCAGTCCTTCCAAATTCCTTTAATAACAGTCCATTTGAAAATTCAAAGTACAGTCTAATGTGTTTTCAAAAAATGGATAGCTTCTATTTTCCCAAAATGATTTGTTAGTTTGCTGCCAGTCTCTCTAAATGTTATACTTGTCTTCTTAACTGACTAGAATTTATGTGTAGTTAAATTTTAAGAAATTTTTCACTTAATCTAAATATTCCTACAGATAGATTGTTTAAGGATTTTACAGATATCACAGCCAACAAGCATTTTCTTTTTTCTTTTTCTATATAATGAAAGTGCATTTTGTTAGGAAGAGTATTTGAAGCTTTAGTTGCAAATAAAGTACAAGTAATTTTTCATTTAGCCATATATTCTTTTTTTCTGTATTTTTTCTAGCCTTAAGATTAGCAGTTGGAGAATAGTAATTTAAATAATCTGTTTATTTGTACTTGTTTTTCAGGAATACCTTATTTTACGTTGTAGAAAACCATTGTGGAATATCAGCAAGTGTCTCCTTCCCCACTCCTGCTGGATAATACTGTATGTGTAAGCAAGTTTGTATTGCTGAGCTGGATTTTTTTTCCCAAACAGGTTTTTTCCCTGAAGTATGAATAGAGTACTCATATTCATAGACATAGAAAGTAAAATAATGGCTCAGGGGTTGGGGATAAAGGAGAACGGGAGGTTATTATTAACTTGTCTCAGTTTCAGTTTTACAAGATGAGCTGTGGAGATGGACTGTAGTGATGATTACACATCAACAACAATGTATTTAATACCACTGAACTGTGTACTTAAAAATGATTAAGGTTGTAAATTTTAAGTTCTGTATATTTTACCACAATCAAAATAAAAATTTAGAAAAGTTTTAATAAAATTGTACAGTAGTCAGTACTAGAGAAAAAAGATGAGTGAACTTACACTGAAATACAGAAGACAAAACATAATATAAAGAGTAAGCTAGGTTTTTTATGTGTTCTGCAGAGAGTACTAGGGTAGCATGGATGCAGAGTTATGGGAGTGAAGATCATTGTTCGTTGCGAATGGAAATTGGGGTGGGTGGGAACCAGGGCAGCAATATCTTCAAAAGCTTCATAGATGAGTTGATGTTTGAGATGGCCTTGAAAAGAGAATAAGAATTTAGAAAGATAGCAGAGAAGACATTCCAAGCAGAGGAATAGAGTTATTGAAAAACTGAAACATTTGTAAATGAGAACAGTTCTCTCTGGTTGAACTCTAGGAACAATGGAAGAGAGTGGTAGGGGATGATGTGAATGGAATAGAAATGGTGGCTACACTGTCTACCATATTAGAGGCTGTGGATTTCATTTTAAATCAATGCTCTTAATGAGAAATGGGCATCAGTATCACTGAAAGAGCTGTCACACACACATATGACAATATTTATCACTGCAAATTTGGTTTAGTCTATATACTGTGGAGCCTGGGCTTCTGCATGCTGTCAAGTCTCGACCATGATTCCCAGAATCTCCACTATGAGAAATAAGACATTATTGAAGGTTTTATTTTTCAGATGAGAGATATGTTACTTAGCTCTGATAACAATATAATGGATGAACTGGAGAGGGTGGGGCTTGCTGGTAAGCACACAAAGCAGAAAACTGCTAAAGTGCTGAAAGCTAAGGTTCCTAAATAACTCATGACAGTCTGAATTTAGAGAGTGGCTGGAGGGACAAAGGCATTAAAAAAATCAAAACTACTGAATTTGGTAGTCAGTAGGATATAACAGGTTCAGTTCAGCTCATCCATGTCTGACTTTTTGCGACCCCATGCAGCACGCCAGACTTCCCTGCCCATCACTAGCTCTCAGAGCTTGCTCAAACTCATGTCCATCGAGTCAGATATGCCAGCCAACATTCTCATCCTCTGTCATCCCCTTCTCTTCCTGCCTTCAAACTTTCCCAACATCAGGATCTTTTCCAGTGAGTTGGCTCTTTGCATCAGGTGGCCAAAGTACTGGAGTTTCAGCTTCAGCATCAGTCCTTCCAATGAACATTCAGGACTGATTCCCTTTAGGATTGACTGGCTGGATTTCCTTGCAGTTCAAGGAACTCTTAAGAGTCTTCTCCAACATCACAGTTTGAAAGCATCAATTCTACAGCACTCAGCTTTCTTTATAGTCCAACTCTCACATCCATACATGACTACTGGAAAAATCATAGCTTTGACTAGATGGACCTTTGCTGGCAAAGCAATGTCTCTGCTTTTTAATATGCTGTCTAGGTAGGTCATAGCTTTTTTTCCAAGGAGCAAGTGTCTTTTAATTTTATGGCTGCACTCACCATCTGCAGTGATTTTGGGGCCAAAGAAAATGAAGTCTCTCACTATTTCCATTGTTTTCCCATCTATTTGTCATGAAGTGACGGGACCAGATGCCATGATCTTAGTTTTCTGAATGTTGAGTTTTAAGCCAACTTTTTCACTCTCCTCTTTCACTTTCATCAAGAGGTTCTTTATTTCTTCTTCACTTTCTGCCATAAGGGTGGTTTCATCTGTGTATCTGAGGTAATTGATATTTCTCCCGGAAATATTGATTCCCGCTTGTGCTTCATCCAGCCTGGATTTCACATTATGTACTCTGCATTTAAGTTTAATAAGCAGATGACAATATACAACTTTGATGCACTCCTTTCCCAATTTAGAACCAGTCTGTTGTTCCATGTCCAGTTTTAACTGTTGCTTCTTGACCTGAATACAAATTTTTCAGGAGGCACATTAGGTGGTCTGGTATTTCCATCTCTGGAAGAATTTTCCACAGTTTGTTGTGATCCACACAGTCAAAGGCCTTGGCACAGTCAATAATGCAGAAGTAGATGTCTTTCTGGTATTCTCTTGCTTTTTTGATGATACAACAGATGTTGGCCATTTGATCTCTGGTTCCTCTGTCTTTTCTAAATCCAGCTTGTACATCTGGAAGTTCACAGTTCATGTACTGTTGCAGCATGGCTTGGAGAATTTTGAGCATTACTTTGCTAGCATGTGAGATGAGTGTAATTGTGAGGTAGTCTGAACATTCTTTGGCATTGCCTTTCTTTGGGATTGGGACGAAAACTAACCTTTTCCAGTCCTGTGGCCACTGCTGAGTTTTCCAAATTTGCCAACATATTTAGTACAGCACTTTCAGAGCATCATCTTTCAAGATTTGAAATAGCTCAACTGGAATTCCATCACATCCACTAGCTTTGTTCATAGTGATGCTTTCTAAGGCCCACTTGACTTCACATTCCAGGATGTCTGGCTGTAGGTGAGTGATCACACCATCTGGTTATCTGGGTCATGAAGGTCGTTTTTGTATAGTTCTGTGTATTCTTGCCACCTCTTCTTAATATTTTCTGCTTCTGTTGGGTCCAAGCTATTTCTGTCCTTTATTGTGCCCATCTTTGTGTGAAATGTTCCCTTGGTATCTCTAATTTTCTTGATGAGATCTCTAGTCTTGTCTATTCTATTGTTTTCCTCTATTTCTTTGCATTGCTCATTGAGGAAGGCTTTGTTATCTCTCCTGGCTATTCTTTGGAACTCTGCATTCAAATGGGTATATCTTTCCTTTTCCCCTTTGCCTTTAGCTTCTCTTCTTTTCAGCTATTTGTAAGGCTTCCTAAGACAACCATTTTGCCTTTTTGCATTTCTTTTTCTTGGGGATGGTCTTGATCCCTGACTCCTGTACAATGGCACGAACCTCCGTCCATAGTTCTTCAGACACTGTCTATTAGGTCTAATCCCTTGAATCTATTTGTCACTTCCATTGTATAGTCGTAAGAGATTTGATTTAGGTATACCTGAATGGTCTAGTCATTTTCCCTACTTTCTTCAACTGAAGTCTGAATTTAGCAATAAGGAGTTCATGATCTGAGCCACAGTCAGCTCCCGGTCTTGTTTTTGCTGACTGCGTAGAGCTTCTCCATCTTTGGCTGTAAAGAATATAATCAATCTGATTTCGGTATTGACCATCTGGTGATGTCCGTGTGTAGAGTCATCTCGTGTTGTTGGAAAAGGGTGTTTGCTGTGACCAGTGTGTTCTCTTGGCAAAACTCTATTAGGCTTTGCCCTGCTTCATTTTGTACTCTAAGGCCAAATTTGCCTGTTACTCCAGGTATTTCTTGACTTCCTACATTTGCATTCCAGTCCCCTATAATGAAAAGGATATCTTTTTTGAGTTCTAGAAGGTCTTGTCGGTCTTCATAGAACTGTTCAACTTCAGCTGCTTCAGCATTACTGGTCGGGGCATAGACTTGGATTACTGTGATATTGAATGGTTTGCCTTCAAAATGAACAGAGATCATTCTGTAATTTTGAGGTTGTACCCAAGAGCTGCATTTTGGACTCTTTTGTTGACTATAATGGCTACTCCATTTCTTCTAAGGGATTCATGCCCATAGTAGTAGATACAATGGTCATCTGAGTTAAATTTGCCCATTCCAGTCCATTTCACTGATTCCTAAAATGTCGATGTTCACTCTTGCCATCTCCTGTTTGACCATTTCCTATTTACCTCAATTCATGGACCTAACAATCCAGGATCCTATGCAATATTGTTCTTTACAGCATGCGACTTTACTTCCATCACCAGTCACATCCACAACTGGATGTGTTGTGTATGTGAACCTGGGGAGTTCATCTTTCAGTGTCATATCTTTTTGTCTTTTCATACTGCTCACGGGGTTTTCAAGGGAACAATACTGAAATGGTTTGCCATTCCCTTCTCCAGTGGACCATGTTTTGTCAGAACTCTCCACCATGACCTGTCCATCTTGGGTGGCCCTACATGGCATGGCTCATAGTTTCATTGAGTTAGACAAGGCTGTGGTACATTGTAACAGGTAAAGAGAGAAAAATCAAACTTAGAGCTCAGATTTCAACAGCAGGCAACTGGGTGCTGGTGGATTCATTAACTGGGATAGTAAATACTGGCATAGGTACTAACTACAGTCCTAAAAGACGATGCTGTGAAAGTGCTGCACTCAATATGCCAGCAAATTTGGAAAACTCAACAGTGGCCGCAGGACTGGAAAAGGTCAGTTTTTGTTGCAGTCCCAAAGAAAGGCAATGCCAAAGAATGTTTAAACTACTGCACAATTGCACTTATCTCATATTCTAGCCAAGTAACACTCAAAATTCTCCAAGCAAATCTTCAAAAGTATGTGAACCGAGAACTTCCAGATGTACAAGCTGGATTTAGAAAAGGTAAAAGAACCAGAAATGAAATTGCCAACATCCGTTGGATCACGGGAAAAGCAAGAGAATTCAGAAAAGCATCTAATTCTGCTTCACTGTGTACCCTAAAGCCCGTGTATGGAACACAACAAACTGGAAAATTCTTCAAGAGATGGGAATACCAGACCACGTTACCTGCCTCCTGAAAAATCTTTTTGCAGGTCAAGAAGCAACAGTTAGAACCAGACATGGAACAATGAACTGGTTCCAAATTGGGAAAGGAGTACGTCAAGCCTGTATATTGTCACCCTGTTTCTTTAATGTAAATGAAGAGTATAGCATTCAAAATGCCACGCTGGATGAAGCAGAAGCTGGAATCAAGATTGCTGGGAGTAATATCAATAATCTCAAATATGCAAATTACACACCCTTATGGCAGAAAGTGAAGAGGAACTAAAGAGCCTCTTGATGAAGATGAAAGAAGAGAGTGAAAAAGCTGGGTTAAAATTTAACATTTAAAAAACAAAAATCATGGCATCCAGTCCTATCACTTCATGGCAAATAGATGAGAAAACAACAGAAACAGTGAGAGACTTTATTTTCTTTGGGCTCCAAAATTACTGAAGATTGTGACTGCAGGCATGAAATTAAAAGATGCTTGCTCCTTGGAAGAAACATTATGACAAACAAAGCATAATAGAAAGCAGAGACATTTCTTTGCTGGTAAAGGTCTGTCTAGTCAAAGCTATGGTTTTTCTAGTAGTCATGTATGGATGTGAGAACTGAACCATAAAGAAGGCTGAGCGCCAAAGAATTGATGTTTTTGAACTGTGGTGTTGGAGAAGACGCTTGAGAGTCCCTTGGACTGCAAGGAGATCACACCAGTCAATCCTAAAGGAAATCAACCCTGAATATTCATTGGAAGGACTGATGCTGAAGCTCCAAAACTTTGACCACCTGATGCAAAGAGCCGTTAGAAAAGACCCTGATGCTGGGAAAGATTGAAGGCAGGAGGAGAAGGGGACGACAGAGGATGAGATTCTTGTATGGCGTCGCTGACTCAATGGACATGAACAAGCAAGCTCCGGTAGATAGTGAAGGACAGGGAAGCCTGGCGTACTGCAGTCCATGGGCTCACACAGAGTCAGACACAACCGAGTGGCTGCACAACAACAACACTAACTACAACATCTGGCAGACTGACTGTCAAAGAGGAGGTGCTCAATACCCGTTGAATGAATGAAAGATACCTAATAAACCAATGATCATACAAGTGTGGATGACAACATGAGTAAGTAGGGCTGATTTATGGATAAACTTTGTTGAGTTTTGACAGATATGTGTATCTAGGGGAGGTAGAGTAGGAGCTTGTGAAAAAGAAATGCATAACAGAGGGTACCAGCAAACAAAAACCCCACAAAGGTTAGAAAGTTTACGCTCAGTTCCAAAAACAGTAAAAGGTTCAGTTTAGCTTTAGAACAGTGAGAGATGAGACTGTAAAAAATGTGGGCTCCATGATGTTCTGTGTCTGAAAGTCAGTCTGAGGAAGTTTTAATTAATTAAGAAGGTGATAGTAAGTCAAGGCTATTGAGCAGGGGTCTTCCATGATCTTTAGGATCACTTTCTTTTGGGAAACTTTTATAGCAGCACTGCGATAGGATGGATTGGAATGGGAAGAAATCTAAGGGGAGGAAGATTGGTTAGAAGGATATTATGAAGGAAGAAACAAAGATCAGAAGACGTCCTGATGGTCACGTGGTTTGTCAGGCAGGAACAGATTCAAGGGATATTCATGAAAAAGTCAATATGCAAGCTCAGGCCCCAGACTGGGATGGACAGAAGATAGAGTTGGATTCGAGGTGGAATCTGGGTGGCAAAGCATTGTCGCCTCAATGAACAGCAAAAACTAAAGCCAGGAAGGTGAGCAGTTTCAGGGGAAGACAAGTGCTTCTGAGATGCCAGAGGAGACAGCAGGACATGGGACACCGCGCCTCAGAAGGCGGACTGGGGCCCAACCGTCACAGCTGGGACTCACCTGAGATAAGTGATGACGATGCGTGTCAACGGATAAGACAGCCAAGGAAACAGAGTAAGCCCAGGAAAAAAAGCCAGGAGTGGATGCTTACCCTTGGCTGGGTGAGGCGGGAAGCGAAAGTTAGGAAGTAGAAAGAGGAGCAGTCACAGAGAGACAAGATTAATCTGGGAAATGTGCTTCTAAGAGGACAGGAGACAGAGCTTCAAAGGAAAGAGTGGGTCAATAGAGCCAAATAGAGAACTGGAGAAGAAGAAGAATTGACAGGGGAGATAGCTGGTCAGGGCTGCAGAGGGAAGGCACGGAGGAGGGCATGGGGAAGATGTCCTTTTCCATAGTGTTTCTAACGCAAGAGTCAGGGGTATTACTGGGATGGCTCCTACACTGTTATCATGTGGTTTCATAGAACCCAGTAGATCCATCTCTTCTCAGCAGTCATTGAAAAATGGGTCACAAGTATGGGTACAAATCAATTTAAGAACCCTGATATCTGAAATCTAATTCATGAACATTCCCGGGTCTTATCATGTCCTCAGAGGAAACAGTCAAAGTTAAAATGACCGTTTAGTACAGCAGCGTGTGTGCCAGAGCTATGGGCGGCGCTGGGTAGCACCACGGTATAACTGAACCAACCATTCTCTTACTAATTTGAAATGCTACTTTTATCGTAGAGTAAATCCCAAATGGCTTTGTGTCTATACCTGGACTCTCTGTTTCATTTCATTTTGTACCAAACCTCCTGGTATTTGATTGGGATTGCCCTGAGTTCATGAATTTATTTGTGAAAAACTGGCATTTTTACAATATTCAGTCTACTGAAAAGAGGGGGGTACTTAAGCCTTCTTCTATGCCATTTAGTGACGATAAGTACTTTTCATAGAGGTCCTAAGCTTGTCTTTTGAATTACTATTGTTAGTGGTATTAGTATTATTTTTTGTATTTTAAGTGTGTGTGTGTGTGTGTGTGTGTGTGTGTGTAAATAAGAAGGATGTAGGTGCTTTCTCAGATAAGCAATATGAATTTTAAAAAGCAATCTAAAGCAAATGTAAATCTTTAATAGCATCTGACCTTCACTGAGGGCTTCCCAAGTGGCTCAGTGGTAAAGAATAGACCTGCCAATGTAGAGATGCAGGAGACATGGGTTCAATCCCTGGGTCGGGAAGATCACCTGGAGGAGGAAATGGCAACCCACTCCAGTATTCTTGCCGTGAAAATTCCATAGACAGAGGAACCTGGTAGGCTACAGACCATGAGGTTGCAAAGAGTGGGACATAGCTGAGCGACTGAACATGACCTTCACTGAGCTGATACACAGGTAAATAAATCATTTTGGATAATACTGTTATTAAAATAGAAAAAAATGTCATTTATTTTACCTGTATATTGCTAGTTTTTCCTTCAATAAGACAAGCTGTGGCTATATATGTTAAAATGTGGAGTCTGTTGAGCCCTCCCCATCCCCGGGTCCTGCAAATCACGTTTATCACAGGTATTGTCACATGGTTTGATGTAACTGGGAGTAAAGAAAGATTTCAGTTTTATCTTTTCCTTCATCCCAGTCCTTTGGAAATTTTCAGTCTGAAGAAAAATGTAAAACTATCTAACAAATCCAGATAAGGAGTCAGGAAACTTTTACTGTAAACCGCCAGAGAGAAAATGTTTTAGGCTTGTGGGCTATACGGTCGCTGTTGCAGCTACCTAACTCTGTTGTTGTACGTGAAAGCGGCCATAGACAATAAGTAACTGAGCCTGGTTGTGTTTTAAGAAAAAATTTTAAAAATATTTATTTATTTATTTGGCCGCACCGGGTCCTACCTGTGGCATGAGATCTTCTGTCTTCATCATGGAGTCTTTGGTTGTGGCATGCAAACCCTTAGGTGCAGCACATGGGATCTGGTTCCCTGACCAGGGACAGAACCTGGGGCCCCTGCCGTGGGAGTGTAGAGTCCTAGCCACTGCACCGCCAGGGAAGCCCTTCTAACAAAACTTTATTCATGAAACAAGTGGTGAGCTAGTTGTGGTGCATAGGCCAGATCTGGCCTATGGCTCATGTTTCTAAATCCCTAGTTTAGACCAGTATACTTCCAAATTTTTCATTATCTGTGCTTCTAAAAATTGAAAGCAATGTACTTGTCCCCATGGAACTAAAGATGACAGGATGCAAAGTGCTGGAGTGAACAAAACAGAGCAAAATCACCAAGATGATTTTTTTATCAATACTCCCATAATGAGTCTGAGCATAGAGAGCCCCTATTGGCTTTCTGAAACACAACTGGGATCATAGTACATAAAAAATATACATATTATATTGTGGTGTGGTCTCTGCTTTGAGGAGAGAGAAAGAGTTGAATGAAAACAGAAAATCATCATTATTAGTAATGGGAACATATGCTGTTACTTACCAGTCCTGTACTGCATTGAAGGATTCTTCATTTGTGATGTCATACATTAAAATAAAGCCCATGGCCCCGCGATAATAGGCTGTGGTGATAGTCCTGTATCTTTCCTGGCCTGCTGTGTCCTACAAAATAAAAATAACAACCTCTCAAAAACTGAAGCAATATGTCTTTTGGGGAGTGATTAATTATTCCCTAAGTAGTCATACAGAGAGTTTACATTGTACTTGCAATGTCTAGCTGTATATGTTTTTCAGTCTTATTTTTCCTAATCATTTTCATAGGGCAGCTCTGCAATATTATGAGAAAATCTTTCTGGGGGGTAAAGGGCTAGCTCAGAGTACCTCCTACATTTGTTCATTTCCATTAAGCAGCACCTAGCTATAGAAAAAAAGATAGTTCATACATATCAAAATCTGTGGCTTTTTGTATAGTTTAAAACCAGGGAAGTACATTAACTCCATCATTATGTATTTACTGTCTATCTGCCATGTACAAGCCTCTGTGGAGGGAAGAAAGAAATTTATGAAAAAGTGTCTGCATTTAAAAACTTGCAGTGTAGTTTCAGTTTATTCAACAGTAAAAAATGAGAATAAAAATACCTGCTTTGTATGAGTGTTTGAGTTGAACATAGGAGGAGTTCCCAGTCGCCCATTAGAGAACCAGGGAGACATGCACAAACCACTGAACCTCTATGAACTTGAGCCCCCTAAAGTCTAGCATGCTTATTAGGGTGGCATGATATAACGTATTAGAAGTGCTTCATAGAGCCTGACCCTCAAAAGTGGCCAATACACAGCAAGAACTGGCTGTTACTCCTGAAATTTGGGGAGGTTAAATCTAACACAGAATGGCACATGGCAGCTTACAAATGCAGGTGTTGAGAACCTGCAAAAGAGCCACATGCAGCAGGGAAAACTGAGAGTTACAGGCATCCCTGAAATGACCTGTATATGCCATGGACACTGCACAGTGTAGCTGATGAAATTATTATTCAGCTAAGTCTTGCCCTTTGTCTTCTTAGGATCTGGGGTGTCACTTATAACCCAGTGCTCCTTGGTTTCCCTCTTCGCCACTTTCCCAGGAGATTGGGCTCTGATTTCTCCATCCTAGTATTCTCGGTGCTTAGCATTTTGGACAGAGATGTTACCTTCTTTCTGACTTCAGTCTGGGTCCTCTTTCCTCCCTTCTCTCAGAGATGCCTCCTTTGTAAACAAAATGGATCCCATTTCCAAGCCCTGAAGGGAAAGCTAATGTGTTAGATGATATAAGAAGAGGTTCCTTTCACATCAAAATGAAATGTACATCTCCTGGGTCTCAAACAGATTCTCACTGGACATGCCGTTCCTTGCCGGTAGCCCCCTCCCACTCAGATGCATATACGACTCCTCAAACTAACAGCAGGAAATTCAAGACTGCTCACAATTTTCTCCTAATTTGAGTGATTTATTCTATTTGGCCCCTGAAAACTCAGAGAAGGGTGACTAAAGAGGCCAATGAAATCAGCAAATGATTTCAGGAGAATGTGGGGGTGTGAAATAAAGCTTGAAAATTAGCAAAGGGTATGACTGTGCATGAAGTCAGAAACAATTATACTCTAACTTGTGGAGTATACGGATAAGACTGGCCTGATTAGAGGTATTTATTAGGTAATGTTATTGAAATAAGTTTCCAAAGGTAAGATGAAAAAGATCATGGTACTCAAAATAGCAAAAATGAAGCAAAACAAGCAAGGAAGGTCTTTCAGAACATACCACTAATTGGCAGAAAACAAAAAGAAAGTCTAGATCTCACCACATGAAAATCTGACCATTCTTTGAATATAGGAAAAACTCTTAAAAATAAAATTGAAATGATGTGAATCAGATAATATTTTCTTATTTTACTGTACTTTGCTTAGCATTTTATAAATATGAATGTGTAGACATTAGCAATAACCTTGGATATAAAAAACTGCATGTAATTGGGACAAACATACAAATTTATCAGACAGGAAGAATTCAATCTTCAGCTTATTTGGATATTCTTGGATATTCATTGGATCTAATTCCATTAACAGTATATCCAGTTGTTAAATAAAGAGGAAAGTTAGAGAATGAATGAAATGGTGTTTAAAAAGCAAGATTCATGTCAATGTATGACAAAACCCACTACAATATTGTAAAGTAATTAGCCTCCAACTAATAAAAATAAAATAAAAAAAAAGCAAGGTATAATCAGAGATTGTATAATATATTTTAGCTCTCTGGGGCACACAACCCCTTACAACTAGTCATCCTATTTTAAAACTTGGGCACTTTTTCTTGGGTTCATAATTTTTCAGAATACATTATCTATAAAATTACCTTTTTTTCCCCTACTGTGAAGTAACTTTAAGAAGCTTTCTTTATTTCTTGGTAAAATTGACTGAGTAGCCTTCTTATAGGTTGGGGACCCCTGTCTGTTGCTTTTTCTAGACAATAGACAGCTTTCCCCTAATTTCTCATAGGAGAAAACAGCCAATATGCCCGAGCCACTGTTAAAAGGTGACCCAGACCCTTCCTGTCAAGCATGTCTTCAACACAGACACTGAACAATGTTGTGTTGAAAAACTGTGACATTATCTCTTTCTTCTTGACCTCCTTCAGTGATGGCTTCCCTTTTCATAAGATGTTAATTTTATTTTGACAGTAAAGAAACTAGGTCTAGTGTTATAAAACACATCAACTTCACACTGTGAGTGTATTTCATCTTCAAGGGAGCAGAAATCAAGGTTGTGTTATATTATGATTGAGATGTTACAGGAAACCACAGGGTCACACAGTCATTATGTATCAAAATTTAAAAATAGAGAGAGGGGGACAAAAACAGCTTTCAAGAAAAAAAACAAAACAAAACAAACACAAAAAAAAACACACAAAAAACCAGAAGCTTTCAGACAGCAGTTAAGTCACAGCAAGGGACAGGATCTTCCACAGGATTCTGACTTGAACCCAGAAACACAATCTAATTTGAGGTAGTTGTCACCTAAAAGCTCTCAAGGAGAATAAGAAATTGCACCAAGTAAAGGACATGTAGTAAGAAACACAAAGAGGAAATTTTCTTTCCAGATGCAAAGAAAATAAAGAGTAAAACTAAGCTAATAAACAGACACTAAATTGGCTCTGCATTGATTTTGAGCATTGAAAACAATTTTAGAATTCCAAACTCATTAGCACTTTCTGTCCCACTATATTAGGAAGAAAAAGGAGTCAGAAAAAAAACACCTCATTACATCTGACATTTACTAATAATGATAGAAGGTTATACTAGAAAGAAAATAACATTTATAATGTCAAGTGCCACTAACGTAATTAAATGTGAGAATCTTGAAAGGTAACTAAAATGGTACCTCTTCTCAATCTGCTCAGGAAAATGGCTCTAAACCCTGATTTTGCCTTGTTCCTCTTCCCAGTTGATTCTAATAACTGGAGGCACCTGCTGGTTTTCTACAACTGTAGGCTTCTGGTGATTGAAAAATCACAATTGGAAATCTTTTGCACAAAAAAATGAGGGATAAAAATATGATTGGAAAATCAAAACTTTCTTCCAAGAGAGTTAGCTTTCATTTTTCTCTCTTATAAGGAAAAATAAAATCATTTTAGCCGGCTTAAATATTTTGATTTCTCAATCATGCTCTTAGGAATTTTTGGCTTTAATGACAAGTTTGAGTAGCAAATACTTGAATACCTGTCAAGAAAAGAGCTCTAAAATGGAAAACATTAGCAGTTTGATCAGTAGTAGCTAGGAACATTTTCAGTTCTGAATTTTGGCATTTTTGTCTGTTTTCACCTTATGTTTTCTTTCCCTGATGAAACATTTTATTTTTTTAACTGCACATAGTGTATTCTCAATCACTTTAGAAGTCACACAGAGATAATGTGCAGTTTTAGACTGAGGAAATAGCTTTCATTTGTAAGATCTGGATTATATTGTAATTCGCTTTCTTGTTTTGGTGGTTATTTCTCTCTGTATTGAATTAAACAGAAAATGGAACTAACCATTAGTAAAGAAACATAACTCAAATAATATCACTACCATCAAATACATTTTATTGAGTGTCTAGACAAAGAAAAATGGATTGAAGGACAGATTCATGGTAAAGTAGGTCATTTTATAGGTGGAGAAATCAAATCAGAACACATGGTGTTAACCAAAGGGAATAATATGTAATAATCCAAAGAGGAAATCAATAGCAATGTACAGTAGGATGAGAACATTGAAACATAAGCCATAAAACACATTTTATCTAGTGAACTTCCAAATAGATACAAATATGTGAAATAGAATAAACAGTCATTTAGCATTCAAGCAAGTAGTGATACTTTAACTTGGACCTTGCTACCTTTTTACCTGCAGGAATTATTTTGAATTATCAAAGGAAGATTAAATTATGCTCAATATAATTTAATATTAATGATTATTGGTTGATTGATTGATTGAATAAACAATAAGGGAATACCTATTCCAGTTACAAACTATGGTAATACTTATTAAATGTATCTATTCTACACATATTTTTATATATTTAACAATTCTACACTTTAAAAGCACTTCATTAATCAGGACATCCTATACCTTACATGTCTATAAAATATTAGACATATGTCATTTCTAAAATCCCAGACAGCATGGCAGTAAAGACAATCTCTTTAACAAGTGGTGCTGGGAAAACTGGTCAACCACTTGCAAAAGAATGAAACTAGAACACTTTCTAACACCATACACAAAAATAAACTCAAAATGGATTAAAGATCTAAATGTAAGACCAGAAACTATAAAACTCCTAGAGGAGAACATAGGCAAAACACTCTCCGACATAAATCACAGCAAGATCCTCTATGACCCACCTCCCAGAATATTGGAAATAAAAGCAAAACTAAACAAATGGGATCTAATGAAACTTAAAAGCTTTTGCACTACAAAAGAAACTATAAGTAAGGTGAAAAGACAGCCGTCAGATTGGGAGAAAATAATAGCAAATGAAGAAACAGACAAAGGATTAATCTCAAAAATATACAAGCAACTCCTGCAGCTCAATTCCAGAAAAATAAATGACCCAATCAAAAAATGGGCCAGAGAACTAAACAGACATTTCTCCAAAGAAGACATACAGATGGCTAACAAACACATGAAAAGGTGCTCAACATCACTCATTATTAGAGAAATGCAAATCAAAACCACAATGAGGTACCATTACACACCAGTCAGGATGGCTGCTATCCAAAAGTCTACAAGCAATAAATGCTGGAGAGGCTGTGGAGAAAAGGGAACCCTCTTACACTGTTGGTGGGAATGCAAACTAGTACAGCCACTATGGAAAACAGTGTGGAGATTCCTTAAAAAACTGGAAATAGAACTGCCATATGACCCAGCAATCCCACTTCTGGGCATACACACTGAGGAAACCAGATCTGAAAGAGACACATGCACCCCAATGTTCATCGCAGCACTGTTTATAATAGCCAGGACATGGAAGCAACCTAGATGCCCATCAGCAGATGAATGGATAAGGAAGCTGTGGTACATATACACCATGGAATTTTACTCAGCCGTCAAAAAGAATTCATTTGAACCAGTCCTAATGAGATGGATGAAACTGGAGCCCCTTATACAGAGTGAAGTAAGCCAGAAAGATAAAGAACATTACAGCATACTAACACATATATATGGAATTTAGAAAGATGGTAACGATAACCCTATATGCAAAACAGAAAAAGAGACACAGAAATACAGAACAGACTTTTGAACTCTGTGGGAGAAGGTGAGGGTGGGATGTTTCAAAAGAACAGCATGTATACTATCTATGGTGAAACAGATCACCAGCCCAGGTGGGATGCATGAGACAAGTGCTCCGGCCTGGTGCACTGGGAAGACCCAGAGGAATCGGGTGGAGAGGGAGATGGGAGGGGGGATCGGGATGGGGAATAAGTGTAAATCTATGGCTGATTCATATCAATGTATGACAAAACCCACTGAAATGTTGTGAAGCAATTAGCCTCCAACTAATAAAAAAATTAAAAAAAAAAAATTGTAATTGAGACCATCTCCAATTCACAGTCTCAGTTATGGGTTGTACTGTGTTCCTCCCAGAAGATATGTGACTTCCTACCCCTACAACCTGTGAATGGGATCTTGTTTAGAAGTAGGGTCTTGGCAGATGTAATCCAGTTAGGATGAGTTCATAATGGATTATGGTGGATTCTAATCCTGTGACTGGTGAAAGGAAAACAGAGACAGAGAAGGCCATTTGAAGCCAGTAGCAGGGACGGGCGTGATGTAACAACAAACCAAGAAACATCAAAGATTGCTGGGAAGCAGAAGCTAGGAGAGAGGCATGAAACGAATTCTCCCTCTGGAGCCTGAGAGCGCGCACAGCTCTGAGACACCTTAATTTAGGACTTCTAGCCTCCAGAACTGTGAGACAATAAATTCCTGTTGTTTTAAGCCACCCAGTTTGTGGTACTTCATTATGGCAGCCGTAGGAAACTAATGCAGTCACTGACCCCAGTTTGCAATCTGCATGATCAGGGCAAAAGCAATATAAATTTCACAGCTATCCACATACCCCTTTACTACTTTACAGGAGAGAAAATACAGAAGGTTAACCGTGGTCTATTGGAGAACCCTAAAGTAGTCTCATGAAGATGTCATGCCAAAATGCATAATTATATTCCACTTATGAAAATTAATTCTACTCAAAAAAGCTGAGTTGATACATCTTATTGCTTTAAAAAAGTAGATCTTACTATATGTGAATACATACATATATTGTTAGGAGAAGGACAGAGCACACAATTCCTTGAAGTGATACATATTATATACTGCTTCCTGCTGGAATTTCATCCCCACATGATTGAAGTGCGGCCACAGAAAAACCTAAAGTCATAACATACTGAGACACGACCTTCCAAAACAACAAAAACAACAAAATGTTGATTATCATATATTACTTCTTTTATGTGCTATTACTTCCCTCCCAGTTGTATTTATTTTTTTCATTTCCATAAATAGGCAGGCATAAAGCAGCACAGAACACACTCTGATGAAAATAGTAAGCAAAAGAGAGAGCTTAAATATTTTATGCTCTCTTGCTGCCTGTTTATTTTTGGAATAAGAACTTTCTTCCTTACCGCAGGTAATCTTCCATTAAGATGAAATTTACAAACCATTTTTCCCTACTGATCTTTTATAAACAGTCACTATGAATTCATTTTCACATACTTAGTTATACAAGCATCTGTAAATCAAGCCCACATTTTAGAAGAGGGTTCTAATAAACTGGCTTCTAAATAATTCTTTGATCAATTTAGAGGTTCTTCCTACTTATTGTCCTTTATCCATCCTCGTCACACCAGCCAATTTTATTGATCCGATTTTCTTGGCATGATGTTTAACTTTGAAACACTCAATCCTTCATTTTACAATGGCATCCACTTTCAAGTAAAACCTAATAAAAACAAGCCTGAGGCACAAGGATAAAACTTGACCTATTATTTCTTGGCAGTGTTGCCATGGCAATCCATCTTTTCTGGAAGAGAGGAACAGTTGTATATAGCTCTTTTATAGGGGGCCTTAGACTCTATTGTTAGTGAGACCAAAACACATCTACCAATTGTGTGTTTCTGCTCACAAAAAGTTTGAGACACTTTTCAGAAAACACCATTTCAATGCTCAGATGAACTCTTTTCAAGACCTTTATAAAATTTATAATCAAAACCATGTAAAGACATCTTCATTCATTTTAAGAGCTTGTTATCTAAGGATGAGTAACACAAAGGCAGAGAAAGGCGCCATTTTTGCTTTCTTTCTAATTAATCTTTCTGACAGTCTTCTTCCCAGTAGGATTTTGATTATGTTCAACTTTGTCAAAACCTAGGGCATAAACATTTAAATGCAGGCAGCTCAGAGCTTGTCATCAAAATCAGTGATTGTCTTTTTTCACAGAATGCAATTCAAATGCCTGCCATCAGATCAAGTACTCTATATTTTAAAGGATAATAGGCTTTTGAGTGGGATTCTTAGTGTTGCCCTAAAACTGGGAACTAAAGGGGTGTGTGTGTGTGTGTGTGTGTGTGTGTGTGTATACACATATGTGTGTGTGTGTGTGTATATATAATTATGACTGATTTGAGTTGTTATATGGCAGAAACTAATGCAACATTGTAAAGCAATTTTCCTCCAATTAAAAAATAAATTAAAAAACTAAAATTAATTAAATTAAGGGAAAAAAAAACCTCCAACCATATTCTTTAGAAAGAGATGGAGGTTTCACTCGCACATGTGCCGGTTGGATAGATGGATGGATGTCTGCTCAGACAATGGAATTGCTGACCTTAGGTATCTGAGACCTGAAGAGAGAGGCAGGGTGGAGGAGGGGAGGCAGTAGAGAAGCCTGACTTCCCGCAGGTTAGCATGGCTAGGTTATGTGAGTTCCCCATGGATCAGTAAACACCACAGCAGGCAGCTGCTCTTGAGACATCTTGCCATGAACCCACCTCTGAGAAGGCTGTCTCCTGGATGAGGCGCGGGAGGCGACGAGGATTACTACCAGAGGCAGGAGGGGCTGAATGAAGGCTAAAAGGGAAAGAAGGTGTGAACCAACCTTCCTTGTCAGAGCACTGAGCAAGGACAGCCCTGCAAGGCTCCCTGAACCTCCCACATGAGGGAACCAGCGTTCAGGTATGTGCCACGCGGAAGGTTACATGGGCTTAGCCGGAGAAGCCAAGAGGGGACTATAGCTCACAACTAGTTCTGGGAGATCATCTGCCTTCGCTGGTCTCTGAAGAGTAACAACTAGAAAAAAGGGAAAACAGAGGAGGTGAAAGAGTGTCTCAAATCTCTCTTCCTATTACACTACCAATCTCTGGGAATATAGCCAGATTTGAGGGAAGAATATGAGTGTTAAATTGGATATGACAAGAGGATTTTAAACTAGGATAAAAAATGCCAAGGTTTTAAAATAGACTAGTGTTTTTCAGAATAGATTTAGGGTCACAGCAAAATTGAACAGAAGGCACCGAGATTTCCCATGCACCCTCTGGCCACACCTGCATAGCCTGCTCTCCCATTATCCACACCCCCATCCTCACCAGAGCAGCACATGTGCTATAGCTGATGATGTTACACCTACACTGACACATCGTCACCACTCACAGTCCACAGTTTACACTGGGGTTCGCTCTCGGTGGTGTACATTCCATGGTTTGGACCATTTTATGATGACATTTATCCACCATTATAGAAACACACGGAGTAATTCCACTGCCCTAAAAATCTTGTCTGTGCCCTGCCTGAGCTTTTTTTTTTTTTTTTAAAGGAGAAAGACTAGAAATGGGATCTGTTCAAATTGTGGTTTGGGGATAGGCACAGGACATTGGACAGAGTATCACTGAAAACAGGATTAGATAAAAAAAAAATACCAGTGCATGGTATTTAACACCAGTAGGTTCAGACTCTTCACCAAACTACCTACCAATGAAATATAACAATAACAACAACACGAAGAATACAGACTTAAGAAAAGTTTTACACATTTCAAAGCACATTCCCAAATATCATTCCAATTAATTATTTTCTCAGAGGAGACTATTTTATAGATGATGGAACTGAGAAATAAAGAGGTTAGGCATAGGTTCTATGTTTTTTCTATCAATCATACAAAAATGCTGCTTTCACATTGTTTTATTGCCCACCAAATTGTAAATATTTGTTCAAGAATCTTGATCAGGTAATTATGAGAAGTTATAAAACATGTAGGAGGTCATTATGGTTCATAATTTTACTTATCAATAAGTAATTATCAATACTTACAATAAGTAATACCAATTTTACTTACCTGAACTTTAAGGGAGAGCTAGATTTTTGAATAAAACTCAGTCTTATGTTGAATTGTTTAGGAATGAAGTATAATGATGTCTGCACCTAACTATGAAATACATTAATGAAAATAAGATGGATAAATGAATGGATGGAGATGGATCGACATGTGATAAAGTAAAAGGGTGGAATCTAGGTTAATTGTACAATGTAAGTGATGAACATGTGTTTACCATAAAATTCTTTCAACTCCTCCCCTGCCAAAAGAGGTCAGGCACTGGTTCCAAGTCAAAGCAGTGGAAAATGACATGTTACATGAAAGTCCAGCTCTTCTCACACAAATTTAGTCCTCTTTCTGAATATCAGGCTGAAGACTGAAGAATGCACATTATATTTTTTCACTCTAGGTCTATGTTTGATATGACCACTTGGCTATTTAACACTTTGTTCCATGTATGTGCTTTCAATCCTTGTCAGCTTCATATTTTCAAACTCCATTCATTCTTCAAGCAAGTTTGCTGTGTCTGGTCCCAATTCACTCTTTCAGGGCATGTTTTTCTCCTTTTTCTTTAGTCTGTGAATTTTCTTCTTAAGTTTATCTTTGCAAGCTCCTTTTTCTGCCCACCTCTTGAAGGTTTTGCACAGGCTTCTGATCTTCATTCTCTCTCATCATCCTGTACCATACTATCTTCACAGTTTCAAAGGCAGCCTATAAATAGCTCTACCTCCCCTGGAAACCCTGACCACACTCTTGCTCCCCAGAATACTTCCATCATTGTAACAGAGATAGCTCAAATTTATCTTGCTCAAATAAGTCAGTGCAATTCTCTTAAATTTATTATGTCACTAGCATTTTAAATCTTTTAATCACAATATCAAGCTCACAGATTTCCTCCTCAGAATTTGGTCTATGAATACTAAATATATTTTTGTTGGAAAAAAAAAAAAACAACTATAGTTTAGCAGAGTATCCTATTGGGAGTCAGGTTCTAGCTGAATATTTGGCACTTGTGTGAACTTGGTTATCTCACTTGCCTCTCTGGACTCTGATGTCCTCATCTGTAAATGAGAAAGTAAAATTTCTAAGTCTTGTTTCAGCTCTCAAGTCACAGAATGTCTTTAAATACATTTTCCCCTCTCACAGGATTTTTGGTCTAGTGCATCAGTATCGTTTTACTGGTGAAATGTGTCCATTAATATTTACTCTAGTTACCAACATCTTTGCATGGTGGTGGTGGTTTAGTTGCTATGTCATGTTCGACTCTTGTGACCCCATGGACTGTAGCCTGCCGGGCTCCTCTGTCCCTGGGATTCTCCAGGCAAGAATACTGGAGTGGGTTGCCATTTCCTTCTCCAGGATATCTTCCCGACCTAGGAATTGAACCCGGTCTCCTGCATCACAGGCAGATTCTTTACTGACTGAGCTATGAGGGAAGCCCCAAATCTTTGCATAGATGTTTCCTATCTTATTTTATGATATTTGTGTTGATTTTCCTATATTTCTTTCTGTTCATTTCCTGCTTTCTCTTTGGTTGAATGCTTTTCATTTTTTCCCTAATTTTATTCTTCTCTTTATTAGTTTGGAGGTTATACCTGTTATATGAAGTGATTTTGTCAAATTTCAAAATATATGTTCAAAAAATTTAATTACATATTTATTTCCCCAAATTCAAGTATTTAGGATAATGTCATTCATTCTTTCCCATTGTACATAATAACATGTATGGAGGTCCATATTCTAATTATATCTTGACTTTTTACCCCCTATATTAGACATTATTATGTTTAACATAGACATTATTCACTTATATTTATCCTTATTTTCCAGTTCCTTGCTTACAATTTTTTTCTTACTGAAACTATTCTTTCATATTTCTGAAATGCACTCTTCAGAAATCTCACTAAAGGTCTTTTGGTAGTAAACATTCTCTTCCTGCATGTCTGAATATGTATTTATTGAAATTATTCATGAATAATGCTCAAAAAATATATATTACTGGGTATAAATTCCAGTTATACTTTATTTGTTCTTTATAGCATTATGCTAAGGTTTATAGACTTCAGTTGACATTTAAAAATATGCTATCACTCTAATCATTGTTCTATTTTAGGTAAACTCTTTTCTCTGAAGCTGTAAGTTTCCTTCATCTTTGGAGGTTTTCAGTTTCCATGATGTGGCTACACTTACAATTCTTTTATCTATGTTGCTTCAGGTTCACTGTGATCCCTATTTTGAGAATTCTTGTCTTTCAAAATTTTAGAAAAAAATCCAGTCACTATCTATTCAAACTACTTTTGTCCCATTCTTCCCCCCCCGCCTTTACTTTGGACTTACAATTAGATAAGCAATTAGATATCAGATAGATAGGGTGACCCCACAGCCTGGACTGCCCAGGAATACCCCAGGGTATGCCCTGTGGTAGATCAGTGAACACTTAAATAATGACTTTATTGACCCAAAAGTCTTCTAGAACTTTTTCAATTTAATTCATATTTGAAACCATGTCTGGATCAATAAAACAAGTTCATAGTTTCTGACATGGTTGCTGTCAGTTCTTAGGAGTTTGAAGAAAGGTCTGAAACAGTTCTAAAGGTCAGCTGAGTTATATGCTGTAAAACTTATTAGTTTTAAAATGCAAGCAGAACTGGGTATAAAATATACGGCTGTTGCCTGAGTCTGCCTCTGGAAGAGAGGTGTTCCTGTGCCCTCCTGAGGCCTCTGTTCTCTTAAATCTTCACATTAGCATTCAGCTCATTTTTCTCTCTAATCAGCTTTCGTTTGTTACCTGTGCTGAGAAGGGACGTGTCACACATTGCAGGTGAAGAACATAAGCTGGTATCTGACTCACGGAAGTGTTTCATTTGATGAACGCAGTCATTAAAAACTTTCAAGCCAACATTTACAAACCTGGAGACTTTTACACCAAAGCCGAGACTTCCAATTTCTTTTGAAAAATGCAAAAAGCTGGTAGCAAATTGCTGTGTGGCCACGGAGGCTGAAGCTGGCAGCAGCTGCCTCTCTTCATGCTCACCTGCCCTCCCCTCCTTCCTGATGCTGCCCATTCCCTAAGGAACTCACGTTTGAGCTCACTCCCCACCTACCGCCTTAAGTACTTCTGTTAATTCTCTGTACTAAACCATCCTATGTCTTCCTTTAAGCCTAAGGATGAAGTCCAAATTCCTTAGGCTCTTTTTCATTTGACCCCATCATCCCTTTCCAATTCTATCTTTACACTATCGTATGTGTTTATTCTTCTTTTTGTTCCCTTTGTGTCAGAATTTGACCAAGCTTCTCAACTTCTCGCTATGGTTTTCTGACTTCTGTGCCTTCTTATGTGTTCATGCCTCCACATGCTTGTCCTCTTGATCTTGTGTTTATCTTCAGTAGAATTCAAGTATGTCTTTTTTAAAAAGTCTTATCAAATAGCTATTCTTCTTATTCTTCTAGACTGTCTTAATCAAAGACTAAAACTTGTTCTTAACTTAGCCTAGGCAATTTAGTGCCTAGGTGAAATTTACATTTTGGGTGGGGGGGTCAAGATTTATACAAGGAAAAAGTCAGGTTGTCTTAACAAATCAATATTCTGTCTGGGTTAACTTCTAAAACTATTCAAACTGTGTAAATCTATATTCCTAACATTGCACTGGGTACTGAGAAAAATATAAAATATGCACCCATGTGATATAATCTCTAAATCAAAAAAATTACATTTCCCACAAACTGGCAAAATAAAGCACATAAAGTGATCGGAGCCCTGGCCGTATTAGCAGTGTTTATTGTATGATGTGTACAGTATGTGCTAGAGGAATCAAAGAAGGGATTGACTGAAAGGTGCTGGAAACGACTCCAGGAAAAGGTAAGGCAGGTCCTCAGGGATGGGTAGGTTTTGAAGGGCAGAGGAAAGGTGGTTAGCAGACTCAACCACAGTGGGGATCATGGAAAGATCACAGAAGTGACAGGGAGGAAAGAGACTGGCATTGCTGTTTATTCTTTATATGTACCTACCTCAATCTCCCTGAAGGGACTGAAACAATGTCTATTGTTACCTATTGCAACAAGGTTTTTGTCTGGCATCTGAAAATTCACCAGGCATTGCAAATGGAGAGTATGATTCCCTAACTCCCCTTTAAACTATAGTATCTGGTTTGGGAGACTGAGAACAGATCTATTTCTTCTAGAGCATGGAAGAAAGAAAATGTAATCTATGACAGTAACAGGTGGACTAAGTAATTCAACCTCTCTGAATTTTCACTTTCTAGCAAAAATGTGGATAATATTTTCTACCTATATACCTTTTCATGGTTGTTGTAAGGATTAAATAAATAAACACATTGTAAAGTTTCTTGCACAAACTGGGTGCTCAATAAATGGGAACTTTTTTTTTTCTTTTCTTTTTTGCAAGAAGCAGCAATATGTAGAGGAAAGAATAAGGTCTTGGCATTAGAACACCTGGGTTCCTACCCTGGCTCTGAGACTCACCTGCTGAGAGACTTGAGAAATATCACTTAATTATGGATGTCCCTAGAGAATATCATACTGAGTAAAGTCAGTCAGACAGAGAAGGGGATATACTGTAAAACATCCCTTATATGTGGAATCTAAAAAGAAATGATACAAATGAATTTACTCACAAAATAGAAACAGACTTAGAGGATGAACTTAGAGTTGCCATAAACTGCTGAGATGGGGAAGGATGGAGGACAGGGATAGTTAGGGAGTTTGTACATACTGCTATATTTAAAATGGATAACCAACAAGGATCTGCTACAGCACGCGGAACTCTGCTCAATGTTATATGACAGCCTGGATGGGAGGGGCGTTTGGGGGCAAATGGACAGATGTACATGTATGGCTGAGTTCCTCTGCTGTTCACCTAAAACTGTCACAATGCTGTTAATCGGGTATATGCCAATACAAAATAAAAAAGTTTTTTTAAAAAAGAAAGAAATATCACCAAATGAAATCAGTAACTCATATTGAGTTGAGTTGCAAGCTGCAAATGACAAACCTTCTCTGTAAGCCATATAGTGCTATAGGTAACATCATTATTATTGAACCTGTTAAGGATAGTAAAGAGTTGAAGCATGTTAAATTCCATTAGAAAGTGTTTGTTTAAATGCAACTGGATTCCTCAGTAGAACATTGTTCCTTATCTCTCCCATCTCCCAGAGCAGAGAGAAAATAAAGGTAGTTGTCCTTCAGAATCACTCAGAATGTACATACCCTCATTTTCTCTCTTTACACTTCTTTACATAAAAAAGGAATGGAATTCAAAGGTGAAATACACAATTAAATTATCATGACGATTACTTGATTATGCTTACTGATCTCTTTAAGATCCTCTGCACAGCCTTACTTTTTATGATTGTTTTGACCTGCTTTGAGACAAAAGGTCTAATGAATAACAATGGTGGTTCAAGGTGAGGACTCCCACATTTCAAACTACTGCTCACTGTAGTTGATAAGACTCATTGAACAACAAGTACTACGTCCAACAAATAAGTCTCAAAAAATACATAGGAGAGAAGGGGAAATGAAGATGCAGAAACCAGACGCTAGAGAAACAGGAGTCGCTGTAGCATCTTACTGTGTGCTCTGAGTCCAGAGAGAGAAAGCTCAGAGCAGGCGCCTGGCTGTAGCAGGCCTGGGCAATCAGAGGATAAAGTGGCTGTCTGGCTCTGGACGGAGCACTGGAAGGCCAGGGAGATGCATACTTTGCAAAGGCTTCTTGACTTGACCAGAAGCAGTTCTACTATCAATAATAGCAAGTATTTCTCCTTTTGAAGTGGGTCCAATATATTTTTTCTTTATATACAACCTTCGTCTTAAATAATTTAAAATATATAATGAGATGATATTATATCCAAATGAAACATCTAAACATCAAGGCAATTTTGAGTGGTTGAGTATTATTTTACAAGTTGTTAAGTCAGTAGAAAATATTAAGCTCATTGCCTGGCATGGGGCATTTTCATGTGTGGCCTTGTGACCTCACCTTTCTGTATGAGATTATATAGTATCAAATTTTATAAGGCATTAAGCCATCTGATTTTATAAGGGTCTCCTAAGATGAATGGTAACTGCAAATAAGCCTTGTAGACCACGTAGCTAAGTAGATGACAAACCCTGGCTTTTTGCCTACATTTTTGGTTATGATGAAACCATCAAAAAAGTAGCTTCATTGCGATTTAAGCAATTTTCTCTTTGCTGTTCAGTTCTGAACAGACAACCACGTACAGCTGAGTCTGGGGCTTGGCGTCATAATTGTAGGAAATAAAATCAGAGGCAGAGGTCAGAGGCCGCTACAAAGACGATTACAGGGTTAAAGAGAGATGTGCCCGTGGGGAGCAACTGAAGGAGCTTTATTAAGCCTCAGGAGTCTGACGTGTGACTTCCTATGAACTTTGAGTGTTTAAAAGTCTTTGTGATAGAGCATGGGAAGTGGTTCTTCTTTTATAAATCTTCAAGGCAGAACTGGACTTATGGGGGGGGGGGTGGAAATGGGGCCTGGACACTTGACTACAGGGATTGGGGAAGCTGGAAAGGCAGGCATCCTGTCTTAAGGGCTGGGCTGTGAGTTGCACAGTGTCCAGTGGGGATTTAAAGGGACGAGTCAGGAGAGGAGAGGGTTCCGGGGGCACTCCAAGCCCCTTTCACACTGTTATTAAGGATGCTGCTTTTGAAAGGGATAAAACCTGACCACAGAGCTAAAAGGAAAATCTAAAAGAGAGGCCAAATTTGTATCAAAACATGATACAATCTAAACCTAGAATAAGATCTATAGAGTTTATTTAACCTGAGTGCTATTTAGGGGTGAAATCTTCTACTAAGTCAGAAAAAGCACATTTCTAGGAGTCTGTACAAATAAATCAACCACATTATTTTCAGAGCAAATAAAATAGGACCTGTAGTGAACTGTATGAATGAGGACACAGACAGGCAGATTTATACTGCATAGTACAGAAAACACTCAAACGTTAGCACTTTATATTTAAGAAGCAAAATTAGCCAGGATGAAGAAAATCATTATTGACAAGAAATAAAACCCATGCATAAAGCAACATTTAGTTTTTTCTTAGTAAAAAGTTACCAAAATCACTGTGTTACAAATAGATCAAATAGACCTAAATCATTTGCCAAACAATCTGGCAGCCCATAACAGCATTTTCCTCAGATTTAAATTTCACTAACAACATGGCTGCTGGCATGAGAAGCCTGAAAAAGCATTCGTATTCCAACTATAATTCAAATTTCTACTTTCGATGCAAAAAGTTCTTTTACGACTTGTGTGCCTGACAAATATATTTTTTCTTCCCATGTCAACAGACTCTACTGCTCGAATAACTTGAGAGCAGAGTCAGAGAGCAGATGCACTGGCATCCACTGATCCTTCTCCTACAGGAAAGACAGAAACTTCTCCAGCTGGGTACCACCCAACTGGAGGATGCCAGGCCTGAGGATCATGCTGTGCTAATAAGGTCAAGGTCTGATCTCTGTTTGTCTTCATTCTGCCTGATTACATGCTCAACCTGGCGCGTTATTTCACAAAGATGAGAGGCAGGAGGATGGGCAAGGATGTAAGGCTGAATTTGCACAGGTCCATCATCCTTCATAAAAAGACAAATGAATGATTCTTAGTCTAAGCTACTGCTAACGAATTTGGCCACGTGGGTCTGAGTATCTCCCCTTTTGGAACTAACAGCAATAAATTCTGATGCTGAGAGTTGGCTTGAGGGACAAATAGGAGAGGCTTGAGTTACCTCTCACCTTCAGGGAAATTTTAGAAGACCTATTCCTTCTCACTGGCCTGTTTATTAAAAACTGGCATTTGGTCATTTAGCACAGTGCCACACTCCAGTTCTCCTTTGGCCAATCTGGTGGTGGAGTCGGGGCAGGGACACTGCCCCAAGGCACCCTTGGTCATTCTGACGCTGGTGCTGTGACTAATACTGAATCCCGTGACTCTGGGGTTAGGTGGCCAGGGCTGACATTGTGGCTCCATCTCATACTCGCTGCGTGACTTTAGAAAAATCAGCTCATCTCTTTATGCCTCAGTTTCCTCACCTGTAAAATGGGATCATGGTAATTACCCCTCAAGTCTGTTATGAAGATTAAATGAGCTAACTCAGGCAATATGTTTAGTGTAGGAGATCAGACTAGGAAGTGAACAATACGTGGTAGTTATTGTAACTTCCAAATACTCTTTCATTTTAAAGATTTTCTTTCTTATGTGCAATGTTTTATATATCAATATGTTTCATGCTTACAGTTTCAGTTTAAGTCATTGTAGAATATATAAATAACGCATATGCCACATACTGCATGTATAAAATATTACATATATGTGATTATTGGTATGATAGATCCAATTTTGGATGTCAATGTTTTTCAGAGATGTGACTACAAACCAATGTTAATTCTTCTTATTTAAATAAGTGGTGAGTGACCAAGAAGTAAAGATGTCTAACACATTGTCATTCTTTGCTAAAATATTATCTTTTTTTCCCTCAAATGGAAACAAAATAACTGCTATGGTCTTCCAATTTGTTTGAGGTGGACAAGGCAAAAATCTCTGAGCTTTAAAATTTCTTTCCGTTGAAATACCTACTTCAATATAAAGTGTCCAAGGCAATTAAAAAAAAGATAGAGACAAGCAAATAAAAATTGGAAACTGCCACGGAAAGAAAAGTAAGCAAATAATGACTGAAATGCTGCTTGGGCCTTTATCCAAGCTGGTTTTTGAAAAAATATGAATACTTTTTGCCTCAATGTTCCAAATGATTGGAGATGTACAGATTTTGGTCAAAATAGATAAACTTACTAACAAAGAAAGCGGTTGCCTCGTGAATTGGTAAGCATTTCATCACTGGACATGTGTGAGCATAGGCTGGGTGAGTAATGTTAAGGATGCTGTAGAAGAGTCATGCATTCTATCAGGCATTAGACTACAGAACAAGATTCTAAAAGGAGAATGACAGATGGTATCCAAATTGTGGGAACTGGGTATTGGAAGGTTCATGATTTTGATAACAACAAATAAGTAAAGAAGTTACTAAACATCTGTGGAAAGACAGCTCAGATTTTGGATGTATTTTATTTTAGCCCTAGGTGGAAATTCCTTAGCAGAGAAGTTCTAAAACCCAATAAATAGTTATGTCCTCATTATTTTACAAATCTGTTTTTTCACCTAATAAATCTTTTTGTTTACTGATTTTCTGCTTTTCCTATCATACAAATTTCAATGACTCAATATGGAAGATTAGTCATTTATCTGTAAATAAAGATATAAGTTTAGGATTGTAAAAGCATCCTAAAGGTGAAAACTATGTTTATCTGGAAGGTACCCAAACTCTCTCCTTCCAAGATCATTGTCACACAACTTGTAGCTGAAACAGACTGATTTCTCCTCTTAATTAGTGACAGAGTAAAGCTTATCATCCAGTGTGGCCATAATAAGCTACTCCTTAAGCAAAAAAAAAAAAAGTTTTGGTATTTCCTTTATACTTCTTACTAGATCACTCAGTGGCTACTGGCACTAGATTACTTTCACATGTATTTTGTAAAAATTGACCTCAACTATCCCCTAAATCATCACAGAAAAATCATGGGTTCTAAAATCACAATTTTACGTTGGAGGCACCAACAATGTAATTATCCACTATCTCCAATGATTAAACGAACTACAAAGCTACTAGGCAACGTGAAAATAAGAGGAGTTGGGCTGGTCAACATAAAATCAAATGCAGCCCTAATCTCCCAATCATATGAAGATGGATACTTCAGGCATAAGCACATTAACATGTAAAATTTAATTTGCTCCACTTCCAGAAACAAGTTAAATTAGGTTAGGAACCAGAGGGCTTCTTTTCAGCGAGGAAGAGAGGGAGGATAGATGGAATCAGAGCAAGTGGAGAGAGGGGGACAGAGATGCTTGAGAACAAGTCATTTTATTCAGAGTCCTTTTATTTTTTATTTATTTTTTTTCCAGAGTCCTTTTAATAGCAAGCTTGGGTGTCATCATAAACCCAGTTCCAGGAGACTTACACTCCCTCCAAAAGGTTTCTCTTTAACTATATAATATTCATTGAAATACACATTGGTTTTATCTTGGTTTTGAATTTGAGTGCCTCTTACTTCCTTTCCTAATAAATAAAAAATCCAAATGCCACAAGATCAAGCACATCATCAAAAACTTTACGAGTTTATAAAAGAAAGCAAATTCCTTGTAGATTACCAGTAATTCCCTCTACCAGTGATATTGCAAGACTTCTGACCATTAGACAGAAGACTAGTTCACATTTGGACCAATCACTTATCTCTATCTTTTTGTTGTTGTTTAGTCGCTAAGTCGTGTCCGACTCCTTTGCGACCCCATGGACTGTAGCCCGCCAGGTTCCTCTGTCCATGGGATTTTCCAGGCAAGGATGCTGGAGTGGGTTGCCATTTCCTTCTCCACGAGATCTTCCCAAACCGGGGATGGAACCTGCATCTCCTATACTGACAGGCTGATTCTTTACCACTGAGTCACTGAGGAATATGGGCCCCTTATCTCTATCTGCTGAAATAAAATTCACTTGTGAGAAGCTCTTTTATTCCTAAAGGCCAAGGTTGCTTTGCTTACTTACAAAATGAGAACTTAAAAATACTCTATGTGATGTACAATTATTTCATTAGTCTGTTGTTCATTTAAAAGTACTTTAAGAGCAGAGATTTCCTTAAGAAATATCTAACATATAATATGATGTCATAAATAACCAGATGTTTCGAAAATCATTATTGAAGGTTGAGGGGGAAAGCAAAGGATTATAGCGATGGTCAGAAATAATAAATTATGTTCTCATTTGCTTTGATGAACATGGTTCTGAATATAACAGTGTATTGTCACTCACTTTGAACCTACCATCCATGAAATGAAGCAAAGGGAAACGCATACAGTTAGCTACTTGCTTGAAATCCTCTCTGATTTGGTAACGCAGGTTTCTTACGGTGTTGATGAATGGTGAGCACAACACTGTCCAACGATTCAGTTGTCCCAGTGTTGAGCAAGGGGACCACCTCTCCTAATTCCAACTGGAGCTAAATATCCAGGTGGAGAGTGACTGAAAGTATAGCATTGAAAAAGACAAAGAGCGAGCTCCATTTTTGACTTCTGAAAAGACGGCAACCAAAATAATTCTGACAAAATAAAAGTCATTTTATCTGTTCATCACACTTCCCATGTTTGCAGTTCTGAAATGGAAGAGAATTTCAGCACCAGAAACATTCAGCACAGATCATTTGTGTGGCATTTTTGTTTTTAGTTTTTGGTTTTTCATCTAGTCTCTTGGCAAGTTTAATGTTTACCACAAATACTGTTGTCTATCATCGTGATACTGTGTCTTAGATCTCCCGGACCTATTTATCCACCAGCTGCCAGTTTTCACCCTTAGACAACATCTCTCCTATTCTCCCACCTCCCAGTCCCTGGCAGCTACCATTTTATTCCCTGTTTCTTTGAATTTGGCTTTTTTAGACTCCACATATAAGTGATACCATACAGTATCTATATAGCATTGTTTCTATGTATCTTATAAGGTTCTCAGTGCTTTCAAGAATTCTGTGCTCAAGCTTATTTTCAGCTATTTAGATTACTTTTCACCTCACTAAACAAGGAACATTTTTTCCTGTTCTGGAAATAGAGATATCTATACAGTTTATTTTATCAGAATTCTTTAATTTAGAGTCTTTCTGCTTCCTCTTATCTGAGTACACCAGCAGGCAAACTTAAGAATTATGGACCACAGATTACATGCAGTATGCAGTTAACAAAGGGGATTTCATGGCTCTGCAGTTTTCATAATCACATTAAAGCCAGGCATGTTTCTCTTTAAACACCAAAATGTGTCTTTATAAAGAAATTGGGATTCAGGATTTGCCATTAGAAAAGTAAATAAGCAAGGATTAAAATGGCATTTACCATGAGGAAAGAGTGGCCCAGCAGCTACAGTAAAGTGCGCTCCAGTCGGCAGAAGGAAAGAGCTTCAGAGCCGGAGTCAGAGGTTCTCTCTGGGGAACAGGCTCAGCTCTCCCACAAACCAGCTCTGAGACTTCAAGAAGGTCACTTCATCTTTTAAGCTTCCTCATTTGTATAGTAATGTGATTGAACTATTGAACACATACTTTTTAAGGTCTCTCAATTCTAAAGACTCCTAAGGTTAAATCCTTTTAAAGGAATTTATTTCTTCACTTGTGGCTCAGTTGGTAAAGAATCTGCCTGCAATGCAGGAGACCTGGGTTCGATTCCTGTGTTGGGAAGATCCCCTGGAGAAGGGAAAGGCTACCCACTCCAGTATTCTGGCCTGGAAAATTCCACGGACTGTATAATCCATGGAGTCACAAAGAGTCAGACACGACTGAGCGACTTTCGCTTTACACACTTTCATTTCATAGGAGAATGAAATGTAGGGCCCCTAAAAAGCTGCTTAGGACATTGATTTTTTTTTTTTAAGAGTTTTATGAATTTCAGTATAGTGATTCTCAAACTTTGGTATATGACAAAACTTGTTGAGTAGCAATTCCTGGGCCCTATCACTAAAGACTGATTCGGGAGGGCAGGCGTGTATGTGGACATCTGTACTAAGAATGACCCTCCAGGAAATTCTGATGCAGATGCTCTGTGTACCCCACTTTGAGATTAAACTAGTAATAAAGAAATTTCTTCAAATCCTGGCTTAACACCTGGAAAAAACTGCTTCAACAGGATACTAAGACACAATCATTCCAAATAAAACCTTCTTTTGCCCTCAGAAGTAGGATTATAAAAAATAAATTTGATGTTATTCATCAGGATAATTCAGATTGGGCTGGCACATGCAATTTCTGAATTATCCCTTTCTTCTTTTATTAAAAGTTCTCTGCAATTTTCCTCCTCATGGAAGTCACCTTTAATTACCATATATGCTGAGTATTAGCTAACCCAACACAGAGTTGTCCTGGATTTTTCTGTCAAAAAGTTCTGGTTCTAAGCATACTTACTATCCAGGTCAAAGTCAAATCTATTCTTAGCAGGTTACAAAATTCTATAGTAGAAGTTCAGTTTTGCTTAATAAGACATATAGGTCTAGATACCAAAAAAGATTAATTAAAAATGTGTAAGTAAAAAAAATAAAAATAAAAAAAAAAATGTGTAAGTATTAGCAGTTATCTATTTTCTGTTTATTCCTCTGTATTTTAAATTTTTCTACAAAAGCTATTTTATCTTTTACAATCTTTACTTTAGAAAGAAAAAGAGAAGGAAGGAAGGAGGAAGACAGATGAAGTGAGAAGAAAGAGGAGCAAGAGGAGAGGAGATGGAATGTGTCTGCTATTCATTTCCAAGGATGAGATCAGACTAGTCTTTATCCCTGCATATTATTTTCTTATGAGCAAACATATATTTGTATTTCTGGTAAATGGTACATAATTCATTCTTTGTGAGAAAGGTATTATCTAAAATATTTAAGCACACATTGAATATTCTACTCACTAAACTTTGAGTTTATAAAACACTGCAATAAAAAGGCAAATGTCTATATTTGGGGCTATATCTAAATTATATACACAATATTACTCTCTCACTTCTTTCTATATACACATACTTTGAGTTTCAAAGCACCCAACAATTGGGAACTATTTTTATGTCAGCGATAATACATGAGTCTAAATAAATGATAATTGTGTAGCAGGTCTACTTGTCCTTGAGCGTTCTGACCTTGAAGAAAAAGCATCACTTTATTGCTTTAGCTGAAGTCTAGACTGTGATTCCCCCAGTCCAAAATGTGCCTGGATCCATCAATCTTCAGAACACAATCACATTTTGTGAAAAGAAGGGTAGAATGATTCATTTATGATTAAAGAACAAGAAGACCAGTTTCACACACTAATCAAATCATGGTATAAATGGAATTTATCTGATGTACTTTTTCAGTGACATGATAGGTGAGCAGAAAACAGATAAAATCTAGTCCAAAACTATATTATGGAATATATATGATATACATACATATACATACATACACTTTGAGATCAAACATGATTAGTTTACTGAGCGTGTTCTAGGCACAATGTGCAATGAATGAAGCATAAGTCATAATCCCTGCACATTAGAAGCCTTCTGTTCCCTGAGAAGACATTTTGTACCAAGACAGCTGCTCCAGAATGCCAGTCAAAGCTTCTCAGTCCATTATGTGTGGTAATTATCCATATTTTCCCTTTCCAGCTAGACCTTTGAATCAGTGTATTTAAGGACTATGAAAGTGTTTTGGCTAGTTTCCCCCTGACATCTACATTAATACTGAGCTTCTGGAGACAGCAAACACAGATACACATCTCTTTCTTTCTTCATTTTTTTTTCCTTGGCTTTTTATTTCCTGTGCTTTACCAATATTCACCAAGCAGATGCCCCATCTATGTGCCTCTAATAGTCTTTGGTTGTTAAAACTCTTCTCTGGAGGAAGAAACCTTAGTCCATTTATTAAAAAAAAAACAGTAGAACCGATCACATTTAAACATTCACCCACAGCAGACAATCTTCTAAAATGCAAAGCCCTTCACTGCCTTCCCATTAAACTTGAAATACAATCCAAACTCTTTAGATGATCAATAAGAACCTATGTAATCTGTTTCTTAACCACCCATTCCATCTTCTTTCCTTCTCCTCTCTCCTTCATTCCTTCCCCATAAACCAGAATCCTTCACAAGAAAGCTTAAGTAAGGAGTATTTAATAATATTCATATTATTCAATAATAATATTATTCAATCATATTATTCAATAATAATATTCATAATATGAATATTCTATACAGGAGCTACTTCATCACATAGATGGATCAGTCTAGGAACCACAAGAGATGTCTCACTACACAGAAATGTCTCACTACCCAGACCTGTAATTCTAGTATAAAGATAATTTAGGAAAAGAATCAAAACAAATATAAAAATAATATTAGAAAATATAAATTCATTTTTGCTCCTTCAGCTCTGGTTCTATTTTCTTAATTTTTAAATTGTATTGTAAAGTACATGTACATATATATGACATATATACAAAATACTAAAGAAGAATAGCCATGTATTGAAAGATTTATGAATCAAAAACATACTAAATCTACTCAGAAAATAGAAAATACACTATAATTTGACTTATGGAGCAGACATATACATGCCATTTATGAAAAGACTTCACTTAGTCTCATGCTTATATTAACCACCACCACAAGTTGCCCAGAGCAAGGACTGGGTTTTTCAAATCTAAAAATCCAGTGTTTAGTATATAACAGATTCTCAACATATATACCATTTGTATGGAAGAAATCAGTTGATTGCACAAGGTCAAGAGTTGTTAGATCTGTATCTCAAGAGAACTTATAAAATATTAAAACTTGATAATCTCTTAAAAATAGAATGGCCGAGCATCACAGATATGCTTTAGACGTCTGAGGTATGTTCCTGCCTGGGACACAGCTGATTTCCTAAGTGCTGGATCAATCACTAAATGCTAGCCTTCCATCATGACTCCCTTATATTAACTCCACTGATGGGGATCAACATAGTGAAGGGGGGAAATGCAGATGCCTGAGACCATAACTTTTTAAAGTTTTTCCTATTTCTGAAAGTACATAGGGTCTTTATGGAATCTGGAAGAGGAAGAACAAAATAGTTTAGTAGGTTGAGAACTGCAACATCCTAGATGTGACTTTGCAATCAACAACAGCATTCCTCTAGAATTTTGTCCATGCTCCAAAGTTCAGTGTGAATGTTGCTGCTTCTTGATAAGTCTCTGACACTGTCCATCCTTACAATCCCAGCAATGGGGAATTCACCACCTTGCTCTTTTATCTATGTTTCCACAGCTATTTTTTCTTCATATCAACAAAGTGGGCTTCCCTGGTGTCTCAGATGATACTCTGCTTGCAATGCAGGAGATCCAGGTTTGATCCCTGGGTTGGGGAAGATCCCTTGGAGAAGGCAATGGCTACTCACTCGAGTATTCTTGCCTGGAGAATTCCAGGGATAGAGGAGCCTGGCAGGCTACAGTCCACAGGGTCACAAAGAGCTGGACATTTCTGAGTGACTAACAGTTTCACTTTTTCACTTTCATCAATAGAGTAGTGTAGGTTTACTTTTGCTTGCTGAGTAGACTCACACTATTTCTTCCAAAATGTCCCTAGAAATTACAAAGTAAGTGGACATCTATGTCTGTCAAAGAATTGTGGCCACTTGTATGAAGTAAATTATGCTGGACAACTAATACTCAAAAGTGGGAATTACATGTAAAATTACTTTACCTCCAATGATTCCTCTGGTTTCATTGTCTATATCTGGACCATACATGGGATTTTTCCAAGCTCATACTTCCTTGATGCCATGAAAAGTTTTTCATTAGGTTCATAACTACTTCATACACTATGAGTTCTCTCTTTTCTCTAATATTCTTTAAAATAATAATACTAATGATAAACTTTATTATCTGCCAGAGTGGTTTTCAGTCTCTACCTTAATCCTACAAGATAGCATGACTATAACCAGAGACTCTGGTTTTAAAACCCCACACAAAATGACATTCAACAAAACTTACTATACAAGTTAAGCATGCCATAGCACAAAGCATTTTGTCTCTTTATTTCCTCCCTAACTAACTTATGAAATTAGAAAACGTTTGTTTCTTGGCAGGAAATCTATGACAAACCTAAACAATATGCTGAAAAGCAGAGACATTACTCTGCTGACAAAGGTCGGTCTAGTCAAAGCTATGATGTTCCCAGTGGTCATGCACAGTTGTGAAAACTGGACCATAAAGATGGTGGATTGCTGAAGAAGTGATGCCTTCGAACTATGGTGCTGGAGAAGACTCCTGAGAGTCTCTTGGACAGCAAGGAGATCAAACCAGTCAATCTTAAAGAAAATCAACCCTGAATACTCTTTGGAAGGACTGATGCTGGAGCTGAAACTCCAGTATTTTGGTCATCTGATGCGAATAGGCTGACTCACTGGAAAAGTCCCTAATGCTGGGAAAGACTAAGGGCAGGAGGAGAAGAGGGCATCAGAGGATGAGACGGCTGGATGGCATCACTGATGCAATGAACATGAACTAGGGCAAACTTCAGGAGATTGTGAGGGACAGAGAGGCCTGGCGTGCTGCAATCCATGCGGTTGCAAAGAGTCAGACATGACTGGGCGACTGAACGATGACAACAACTAACTTATAGATCTTCCAAGAGAATATCCAGGCAGCTTTCAAAAGATTTTCAGGTTAAGTTTTTTCAGTGGAAATTATATGAACCATCATAATTTGTGAGTGCTTCATGAATTAAATATAGATCTATTATTAATAAGCTAGATACAAAAATGGCTTAACAACTTTTTTCACATGGATATCTACTTCTGCAAATTATCTTTAATAATGGCCTCTTATCTCATGATCAGTTGCTACAATTCTTAAATGTAACTGAGTTTATTAGTTATTGCAAATCTTATCCATCCCATCCCATCACTGTTTTATAACCTAGGAATTGCAGTAGTCAGTAATATGTGTGTGCCTGTTAACTTGCCTCAGTCATGGGTGACTCTTTGAGACTGTATGGACTGCAACCCAACAGGCTCCTCTGTTACATGGGATTCTCCAGGCAAGAATACTGGAGTGTGTTGCCATGACCTCCTCCAGGGATCTTTCCAACCCAGGGATCTTATGTCTCCTGCATTGGCAGGTGGATTCTTTACCACTAGCGCCACACGGAAAGCCCCGTCAGTAACATTGGTATTCATGCCTTTCTATATAGTACATTACACATGCCTGGGCCTATGATTTGCTTTAACTAGAAATGCAGCAAAATAGCCTTGTGCCATTTCTGAGCCTAAGCAGTAGGCAGGTCTGGCGGTTTCAACTTTGATGCATTGGGTAGCCCTAAGCTGCCATGTATGATGTGGGGCTGTCCTGTCGGAGAGACCACGTGGAAAGAACTCAGAGAGAAGAAAAGACCCAAAGGCTACATGGAGAAAACCTAAGGAAGCAGCCAGCAGAGAAAATTGCAACTCCAAGCTAGGGGCCCCAGGGGAGTCACCCCTGCCAACCCCAGGAGTCCTTACCCACTTAGCTGAGGAATCAGGGATGTGAGCACAGAAGTCATTTTGGACATTCCAGTTCAGCAGACATCATGTGGAGAAATGAGCCAACCATCCTGTGTACTGCCCGGATGTCTGACCCATGAAATCATGAGAAATAATAAGATATTTCAACTAGCTAGTTTTAGTCTTCTTCGCTACATAGCAACAGAGAACTGAGGGCTTCCCTGGTGGCTCAAACAATAAAGAATCTGCCTGCAAATGTGAGAGACCTGGGTTCAATCCCTGGGTTGGGAAGATCCCCTGGAGAAGGGAATAGCAATCCACTCCACTACTGCTGCCTGGAGAATCCCATGGACAGAGGAGCCTGGTGAGCTACAAAGAACCGGACACAACTAAGCAACACAGACATCCAACAGAGAACTGAAATAGGACTGTATTCAGTTGCTACTGTTTCAGCCTTTAAGAAATAATTCTTTAAAAAAAAAGTTCAGACCAACCCAAATGAGTATAGAATTACTTAACTAGAGGTATATATTTTCATGCAGAGGAGTGGGTCATACATGGAGCTATAGTGTTCTCTGTTGCTTCCAAGTAATCTTTCTTCCTCTTCTCGAAAAATATGTAAATTTAGGAAAGTCATTCAAAGAAGAAGAGGCAGTTTGGATGAATGCACAAACATCCTTTTTTCTAGTATGCATAACGCAAGGAATAGATTGCAAACCATTATCCAGAACAGGTAGACTATATAATCTTTACCATATCCTCCCTAAATGTTGCTCTATACAACTGAGCTTTCAAATTATACTCAGTGACAGAGAATTAGATAAGAATCTGGAGTGCAGCTAGTCTACAACATCATTTAAACACTAAGCAATGTACTTTAATAGTCATGTGAAAGAAATATAAGAAATGCATCCTGAAGCTGAAGAGGCTGCTAAGAGTCACAGTTTTAATAGAAGCCATTTCTATTCCACTTAGGGTGTGCCAAGGGAAGAATATGATTTTTCTTAAGAAATAATTTTGCATCTGCTGCATCACACAGATAAGTGGGTGATCAAAGCCTTATCTTCATCATGAGGTTACACGGCTATATTGATTTTAACTGCTCACTCAACACAAATTGTAGAACAGATATAACCACATAACCAGAAATCCACGTGGGCCATTTTTTTTCCTTTAACAAAACATCTCTAAAAATATCTTGAGCAGCACTACTTCATGGAGCGCTCTCTAAATTAACAGATTATAAAATAGATATCTATATAATTGAAAGATTTAAATTGCTACTCAATCTCAACCCAAAACTGGTTAAATTATAGGAACTGACTGCCAAAATTATGTTTAGTTTTAGATGTCTGTTGTGAAACGTTATATTGGCACTAGAGAGCAGGGTAAGTTGTTCACAGCAAATTTGTGTTAAGAAAATAATATTATCTTCATATGAGAGGCAGTATATAGTAATGGCTGGGGATTCATGTTTTGGAGTCAGACCTGCTAAACTTGAATTCCATTCTAATCGTATAGTAGCCATGTTACCTTGGATACATTACTTCAATTTTTCTGGGCTTCTGTTTTCTCATTTGCAAAAATGAGAATAAAAATAGCATCAGTGTCATAGAGCTTCTGTGGGGATTAAATGAGAATAAACTACATAGAATACTTAGCAGAACGCCTGGCACACAGAAAAAGGTCACCAAATGTCAGCTGTCTCTATTCCCTATTGTAGAGGGTATATATCCAACTCCACAAGGAGTACTAGCAAATTATTAATGTAAAAATTACAAAGGAGGTTAAAGTCAAATCAAATTCATGTTTGACTTCACTGAAATCATTATTGGATCCATCAAGAGACCATTTCTACTGATTTTCTGAATAGTATTATCATCATTAATAGCCAAAGATGCACATTTTGTTCAGAGAGCTTAAGCTATAACAAATTCGTATGTACAGAATCAAAGGCCATAAATATATCAATAAAACATCCAAAGAAATTTAAATGGACTGCAAAATGTTAGAGTACCTAAAGGTTTCTTGATTTCTTTATTGAATCTGTGGCTTGGGAAGACTAGCACCGACATGTTCTTATGATAGTTGCAGAGCTAAAACCTTTTGTAAAGAGCAGTACGTTAGTTAAGGGCTTTGTAATCTAGTGGCATAAAAGGTTGCCTCTAAAAATGGAATAGAGTCCATTCTGAATATAATCAAATAAGACCATTCCTATAGACCTGAGAGAGACAAATACATTGCCAAATACTGAAGCCTGCACTTTAAAGTTGTTCTTGACTTATTCTGGGTCTTGGAAATACTTCTATGTGCCTTAAAGAGAAAGGCAGTGGAAATAGGGTTGTTTCATGGTACACAAGGCTGCCAGAAAGAATATGCTGTTGGGTAAAAACCCTTCAGCCAGCCAGTCTCAGAGCTATGTGTGTGTGTTAGTCGCTGAGTAGTGTCTGCTCCTTGAGACCCCACGGACCATAGTCCGCCAGGCTCCTCTGTCTATGGGATTCTCCGGGCAAGAATGCTGGAGTGGGTTGCCATTTCCTTCTGCAGGGGATCTTCCCAACCTAGGAATTGAACCCAGGTCTCCTGCCTTGTAGGCAGATTCTTTACCATCTGAGCTACCAGGGAAGCCCCTCAGAGCTATGAGGGGCATCTTATGTTTAAAAAAAGAGGGAAAAGTAAATGAGAGAAAGTCAACAAAATTGATAACATTTTTTATGAGCTTCCTTTCTTATGGGAACCCTGCAGAAATTATGAGAATGCTTGGCAAGTCACAGTTAGAAGTTCTAGTTTCTGCCAGATAGCAAACAGGTTATTAAAAAATCTATAGCTCTTGGCACCAAAAAAAAAGGACTTGAGGCATTTCTATAGAAACAAGCATTCTGGCCTTTACAAAACATTTGCGAGAATTAATTAAATCAGTTGATGTGTTGGGAATATTGTATTCAATCAAAGTGTCAAAGATAGTTAATCAGTGAGGAAAGGTGAAATAAATATAGATTATCATCCAAACAGAACCTTAGCAATTATAACCTCAGGGACTTAGAACAGAAATGGTTTCAATAGTAAAAGCCTAAGACTTCATAAACTGAAGAATGCAAAACAATACAGTAGTGATTAGAAAGGATACCGGTACATCTAAATGCCCAGCCAATGTTCTTTCTTAAGCATATTTTGAATTTATCTTATATGAGGAATCAGTTGCATTAATATTTGAATTAGGCTCATTATACTAAATGTAATATGTGCCTTATTGTCTCTAGCTAGATTGGGATTTCTTATTTTTTGCTCCATATCTCAATTTATGGCACATTTATATAAACCACAATTTATTAGGTAGAGCTTCCTAACATTCATACAATTAATATTTCCTAAAGGCAGGAAAAAATGTTAACTGCTGCCTCAAGCATATTATTACTGAAATGTTTACTGAATTTTATTTATTTGCAATTATTATTGGTGTTGTTTTAGTACAGAATTAGTTAAGTTCATTTTAGCATGGTTCTAGCTAATTCATATCTGAAAAGAAAGAGTGTCAAGGAAGAAACCAACTTAAATGAAACCACCCTCCAGCTGTCTACCATGCACCAGCACTAGAAATAGAAAACAGAACTTGATTTTAAAATGAATTCTGGCATGGTTCCCCCTTCTAAAACTTGGCCTAAGATATGATTTGGGGAGTGAGTACACATTTTGCAAAGACAGCAGGTTATTCTGGTATCTAGTGGGTGGATAAAAAACCGCAATCATTTCTAGAGGGGCTTCAACTCAAGAAGGCTGACAGAATGATCCTGTTCTCAATAAACTATGAAAGAAAACAAAGATGACTATATTGGCATTATTATTCACCAGGGAGTGGGGTGGTTGAAGTTGTTAGCAAAGGAAAGCAGTTGTAGAGCTGTAGGTCCCTAGTTAAATCACCTGGAGATTTAAAACTAATTTTTTTTTTAACTCTATTTTTAGAGTTATTGGGCTTAAGTTAAAATCAGTAGTGTTGAGGAGGTAGTGTTAAATAAGTTAAAGCTTCTCCTACAGTTGACTGTTTAAGGAGTCACTGGACTGGATAACCGGATGGGTCAAGAGTTGCCTCTATTATGCATAAATTTATTTCAAAATTAAAAGCACTGATAACAATCTTTCCTCTCCTCCATATCTGATAAGAGAGCTGGTCCTAAGAATTAAACTTATATTTGTGTGCATGCTTACGTGTGTGTGTGTGTGTGTGTGTGTGAAAGAGAAAGGATGTGAACAAGAATCAGAGAGATGGAGAACAAAGGAAAGATGGATACAGATTATGATGGAAATCCCAGGAATAACTGTTGATATTCTTGTTAATCGGATCTAGAAAGGAAGACAGGTAGGAGCCACTGTAGGTGATTATTACACTGTTTGAATGTTTGTCTTTGACACTGTGCACACAATTACATCTGCCTGCAGTGCAGGATACCCAGGTTCAATCCCTGGGTTGGGAAGATCCTCTGGAGAAGGAAATGGCAACCCACTCCAGTTCCCCCTGGAGAATGCCATGGGCAGAGGAACTTGGCAGGCTACAGTCCAAGGGATTGCAAGAGTCGGACACGACCTTGCAACTAAACCGCCACACAATTACATGGGCTTCCCTGGTGGCTCAGCTGGTAAAGAATCTGCCTGAAATGTGAGAGATCTGGGTTCAAACCCTGGGTTGGGAAGAGCCCCTGGAGAAGGGAACAGCTACCCACTCCAGTATTCTGGCCTGGAGAATTCCACTGACTGTATAGTCCATGGGGTCACAAAGAGTTGGACACAACTGAGCGACTTTCACTTTCACTCAATTGCATATGTAATTTATATAAACTAGATAAACAACTTTAGAGGATCTGGGCACCATCATTTTTTTCAGTTCAATTATACAAAAAATTGGTTCAGTTTCCCCTGCATCTATCATGTTCAGATAAAAATCCTAGTGAATAAGGGGTTAGGAATAATTACTTAAGCAGAAATAACTGAATGCAGTATTTAGAAGGGTAAAAAAGAAATTTTTTTTTACCCACCTTTAGAAGGGTAAAAAAGAAAATTTGAAAGAAGAAATAACATTTAATTCTGCTCATGATATTTAGTTCAAGCAACATTCATGGATAATGTACAATTTGCCAAGCATCTCATTAAGCCCTGAGGATAGAGAGATGCATAAAATATATCACGCCCTTTATGGAGTTCACAGATGAGGGGCCACAGGGAAAGTTGAACCAATTTCCTGAATGAGATAAGAAATAAAATTATCTGATAGTGAGCTGGTACATGCTGATTCTTTTTTCTTCCCTTTCTTTGTTCTCATGAGAATATCTTAAACATTTAAAAAAAATTTTTTTACTTTGCTCAGTCTTTCATCTCGTTAACAAGTTTTCCACCTTCCTCTTTCTCATGTGTCTGAAGAATATTTAACTTTAGTGTCAAAAAACGAGCACACCCACTGGATATAAGCAATTTCTATTACGATGTTATGCATGGTTTTATGAGCAAATAGATTCATTGATTACATCAATACAATTTAATAAAGATGCCGATCAAGCCATTTCCTACCACTCTCTCTTTTCACTGACTCTCCTTCTTGCTCCACTGTTTATATAACTCCTTAGGGCTCTGTTCTTGACATTGCTTTCCACAACATGCTACTTTCCAGCAGCTGTCCCTTCTTCCCCATGGTAGTGATGACTCCCTTAGCCCAGAGATGCACTGTGATACGTCAGCGTGAAACTGAAAATTAGAAAATCTAACTTACAGCCTCAACACTATCAGGACGTTTTATAAGGTCCTGGGCCAGCCTCCAGCTCCCTCTTCAAACTGTACTCTCTAGTCTCTCTCTGGGATAGACTGGGGGTCCTAAAGAGTGTTCTGCTCCCAAAGTTATGATTCAATTCCTCCCCAGTAATAGGCTGGTTACATAGTTGGCCTAATGGATAAGATGGTAAATAACCAAAATAAATTTATTCAGTTTGCTATTACTGAAAGGAAGCTTGTGATGGGCAGTTAATAATTGTTTCAAGAGATCTTAATAGTGAGTCTACAGTTTCATATGTGTTAGCAAATAAAATGTAACCTACTTTAGATACCTGTACTTCCCTGCTCTGTGCTTCTTTCCCCAACCCTCTCAAACCTCTTTGTTTTTAATCTTGGTAAATGTTAATTTTAATCATAGTTACACGAACACCTAATCTAAAAAGCATATTTTGAAAACAGCACTCCAGGGCCTCAACACTCCACACAACCTGAATCTTGATGCCCATTTTATCAATACTATATTTTTCTTGTTATTTCTAATTGGTCAACTTTAGACATTATCTGTTGGCTTCCTTTTATAATTGAGGAAGTTTTTCAATGATACCCTTATCCCAATTTCCTTTCCCTCTAATCTCTCAATGAAGTTACAGCAAAAGAACACAAGATTTCAATTCATCAAATGATCTGTTTTATAACCATGTGACTATTTTTCACTGTTGAGAGAAGTAGCATCTCTTTTTTGTCCATCTTTTAGATTTTCTTGAAGTTAATAAGGACCTCATGTTTCATTTGCTTCATAGTCTGTGGACCATGATTAATTATTTTCAATAGCTCCATCAGCCTCTGAATACATTATCATTTGGTCAAACACTTCAGATAATCTATCAAATTGTCTCCTTCATTTCCATTTTTTCTGGTACTTGATGTTCTCAGGCTCTGAGATTTTATGAGGTTTAGCAGGATGCCTCTATCTTTTCTTTGCACCTGAAATTCAGCTCTTACCACTTGGTAAGTCAATTCCCCTCTCCAGTGGCTTATCTTACTCCGAAATGGTGAGCAATATTTATGTTCTCCTTTCCTGCTCTTTTTTTTTTTTTTTCCAATTTTTGCAATGTTGTGTTGGCTTCTGCCATACAACAACACAAATCAGACATAATCTCCTGCTCTCTTTATCTTTGTCATTTTATTGGGGGTTTAGAGAGCAGAGAGAAATAATTGTGTTCAAACTTTTCTGTTTAACCAGAAGTCTCCTCTCCTATACTTCTCTGTATTCTCTACTATTTAACAAATTATCCTAAAACCCCAGCTTCTTTATTATATACAGTGGGACTCCTGTGTGAGAAGACTGGGTGAATAAGTGGTTTTAGTCAGAGAGGAAGGTCAGACTTCAAGAATTCAAGAGATGCCCAGGAGGTGGATCCTAAGAGTAGTCAAATGACCTAACGACCTAGAATGAAAGGTGAAGGTGATACAGAGGTCAAGGAAATGAGAGACTAGCAAGTTAGATAAACCATCTCTCCAGGCAAGGGGAAGCAAAACACTGTGGAAGTTTGTTAGAGCAGCAATAGGAAACTAAATACAGGGGATAATACTGATTTTGTTTCCTAATTAGTTGCTTAGCAATGCGTGTGTGTGTGTCAGAGTTGGGGGGGGGGGTTGTACAATAGACATGTCAATTTTTTTTCACAATTCACTTCAATAATGCTTCATTTAATAAGTGCGATCTTTCTGAATCATTACTGATCTGGTTTCTGGGCATTATAAGTTTTTCTCTTTGGTTAGACAGTCTGGAAAAATTACCGATTTTTTTAGGTTTTATGACATTGAGGGAAGTTTCAGTGGCCCACTTAACATGGAGCTAAATTGCTAGTTTGTTCTGAGGTGCTTAATTTTCTCTAAATGGGCAATTTCTGAACCCCTCATTCATAAACTATAGAACTCCTTTGCTTTTTGATTCATTTGCTATAAATTAGTGCCACATTTCCCTATGCCTTGTAAAGAAAGTTAATTCTCCTGTTTATTTCAGTATATAAGATTATGGCCATCAGGCATTTAAAATATTCAGATGAAGGAATTTTAAATTTCAAAAACAAAAGCAAAAATGGCACAAAATATGCTGACAAACTCAACCTCTAAAAGCCTGAGCTCAGCACACATTTCTTACTGGAAATCAAACACTCCATCTTCTAAAGGATATGTTTACTATCCATGGCCTCAGAAGAAAACATTACCTCTGCTTATTTCACTGAGCAAAGAAAAGGCTGTGTGAGTTTGCTGACTAATTCACATTTGGACTTGCTGGTTCTGATTCTGCTTTTTAAACCAAGGAACAGCAGTACAGAGCTTAATTTGAAGTTAAAAGCTTTCAAATACAGTAAAGATTCCTGAAGGCACTCTTTTTAAGAAGGCAGATAGTGAAAATTTTAACTGGAAAAGCTGCCCTTGGTCAAAGGAAAGAAGGCTATGAGATTATCAGGAATAGCATGTGTCTTTCCATGTGCAAACACTATTAGGTGAAAGGCCTTGACAGGAGAACTAGCGTGGTCTACATGAGAACACAGGTTGAACATGTAGCAGAGAGGTCGCCCTAAATGTTGAGATGTTAATGCTCTAAATACTGTGTACTCAATCAAGACAAAGATTCTCCTTTCACAGGGGATCCTGTTAAGAGTAAGAGACATCTAGCATCTGAGAGATAAAGGGGGCTACATGGAGTATCTATTTCAAACTGTTGAGATGAGACTCACAGCAACCAATGAACGGATGAAAGCCACACAGAAAGCCAGCCACAGCCCACCATGACATTCACAGCACCCCTACTGTTGGTGGGGTGCATCCCTTGGTTGTAACACCTACCCTACACTGTTTTTTCTCCTTCATTCATCCCACACCATCCCTCCTTACTCACAGCAGCCAACATGTCTCCTTGCTCTGGCTTGGATGACTGCAGACTGGGATGGAAGAGTATGGCAGTCACCACACATAACCAGCATGGAGTCCATCAGGCCAGGAAGCACATATTTGCCAGAATATAAAATGATAACTTTCTCTAAGCAGACAAAAAAAGTCTTCTTTGAATACAATATAGCCTTATAATAGCCTCTCTCTGGTTATATGGGGTTTTTTCTATGTATACCCACATCTAGCACAGATAGCAAAAAGACATTTTTTTTTGTTTTTATCAGAATAATCCTTTTAAGTCAATGATAAAGGGGCTTAGCATTATTCATATTGTTCTAAGCTTTTTTTTTGAAAAATCATGATTCTATTGGAATTGGAATGACTTCAGTTTCTATTGTTAAAATAGAGAATTGCTGCATTTAGATTTTTACTCAGTTTAAAATAAATCTCTTAGGCAAAGTTAGGGAAAATTTTTTGCTAGTAATGTGATAAGTATTTTTTTCCCCTAAAAGTTAATACATTAATGCTCTTTTCTGAGACATTCAGGGAAGACTTAAAATACAAAAAAAGCAAAAAAAAAATATTGTTTTACTGAGAGATGATCTACTGACAATAATTTTTCCCCCCTAATCATTTCCTAAAAGTCCATGACTTATCACCTCATACCAGGAAGCATCTTTACTTAAAGAAGCTAATCAATAGTCTGGTTGACTCCATATACTTCTTCAAATTAGTAACTGTCCCAAGTGATGCTAATGGTAAAGAAACCACTTGCCATTGCAGGAGACCTAAGAGATGAGGGTTCCTAGGTCGAGAAGATCACCTGGAGGAGGGAATGGCAACCTACTCAGTATTCTCACCTGGAAAATCCCATGGACAGAGGAGCCTGGTAGGCTACAGTCCACAGGGTTGCAAAGAGTTGGACACAACTGAGGCAACTTAGCACGCACACATGCACAATCACTTTGAACATGAATACACACAACACTGTATGAAGTTCAGCTATTTGCAGTATAACGTTCCACGTCTTTTTGTTACCAAATATCAAATATGACCCATGTAAGTTTCATTACTAGCTATCCAAACTTAGTTATCAATAGTTTCTATAACTTTCATGTCTAATATGAAAAATACTTATGAATTTAGCACCATATATTAGGATTAGCTGACAAAGGTCTGTCTAGTAAAAGCTATGGTTTTTCCAGTAGTCATGAATGGATGTGAGAGTTGGACTATAAAGAAAGTTGAACGTCAAAGAATTGATGCTTTTGAACTGTGGTGTTGGAGAAGACTCTTGAGAGTCCCTTGGACTGCAAGGAGATCCAACCAGTCCATTCTAAAGGAGATCAGTCCTGAGTGTTCACTGGAAGGACTGATGCTGAAGTTGAGACTCCAACACTTTGGCCATCTGATGCAAAGAACTGACTCATTGGAAAAGACCCTGATGCTGGGAAAGATTGAAGGCGGGAGGAGAAGAGGACGACAGAGGATGAGATGATTGGATGGCATCACTGACTCGATGGACTTGAGTTTGAACAAGCTCTGGGAGTTGGTGATGGACAGAGGCCTGGCATGCTGTAGTCCATGGGGCCGCAAAGAGTCAGACACAACTGAGCGACTGAACTGATCAGGATTATCTAAGCTTTAAAATTTAGAATTTGGCAACCCACTCCAGTATTCTTGCCTGGAGAATCCCAGGGATGGAGGAGCCTGGTGGGCTGCCATCTATGGAGTCGCACAGAGTTGGACACGACTGAAGCAACTTAGCAGTAGCAACAATCATTTTTATCATTGCTCTACAATGTTGTTTATAAATATTTTCAAGAGCTTACATGGCTGCTTCTTAGCCTATTTTCTTACTGCCCACCCCCCACCCAAATACGTACATTGAATACACACACACACACATACACACACACCTCGAATCATCTACCTGCCACCTTCATGTAAACCACTAAAAGCAGAGGACATCTGTTTTATAGATCAGTCTTCAATTCTAGCTCATCACCCTGTCCTCTAGTTTATTGAAAAGATATGTCATAGAAACATTGTTTATTTCCGCAAATTGGTTGAAAATGTTAGTGCTTCCTTTAACCCAATATTCTTTGGATCAGCACTCTAAGCCTTGTCTAGAGGCCTTGTCATTTCTCTAGGAGTTCTTCACAATCTGAAATCAAACAGTTAGATAAGTTATCATCTAGTCAGGAAGTTAACAATTCAGTTCTCTGGTTGGTGATTTGATTTAATCTAAAAGACTTTTATTGAGTATCTGGTTATGATGCAAACACTCTCCCAGGTTATAAAGAGGATAATATAATGGATAAGACATTTTAATTTGCACTAACTCTTCAGTAAAATACCAAGGCATATATTTACTCCATCTTATTCTTTATACTAAAATAAATTCAAGGTAGACCACAGATGGGGAAAACAAAAAACAAAACAAACAACAGACAAACAAAACTATCAGTCTGGTTTGCTGGCCATCTGAAAGCTCTACAGGAAAGTTAGGATAGCTTTAATAAATATTAGAGCATATCACGGGTAGAATTATGCCCCCCTTCAAATTCATATGCTGAAGTTCTAACCCCCAGTATGTCACAACGTGACCTGATTTGGAAATAAAGTCTTCACACATATAATCAGTTAAGCTAGGATGAGGTCATACTAGAGTAGGATTGGCCCCTAATCCAATATGACTGGTATCCTTACAAGAGAATTTTGGAAATAGAAGGCACACAGGGAGAACACCACGTGAAGACTAGAGGTGTGTGCTGCCATAATCCAATGAACTCCCAGAAGCTAGGACAGAGGCATGGAAGAGATTCTTCCCTAGCACCTTCAGAGAGGGCACAACCTTGCTGACACCTGGATTTCGGACTTCTGGGCTCCAGAACTGTGAGACAATATGTTTCTGCTGCTCACACCTCTCAGTTTGTGGACACTTGTTATGCCACTCCTAGTAAACTACTGCAACCGAGCAAAACCCTGCAGCTCCTCCTCACCCAATACAAAGGCCCTCCCACATCTCCTGCCTCTTGTTTATAGGAAAGCTGAAGTCTCCCAGGCCTTCCTGGTCACAAAAGAGCTGATGCAAGCAATTAATGATTAGGACAATAGAGTCACAGATTTACTGTCTGACGCACATTCTGAGTCATTTTACCGATACCATAACTGCCACCAGGGGAAAAGACTCTGCATAATGACCAGACTGCAGCCATAACATGAACTGCTTCATCTTGAGCAATACTGAATCTACGGCTAACACGATTCCAAGAACTGGCCTTAAGAGAAGGGGGTTAACACTAATGCTTATAACATACAATATCTTTGTGGATACCAAAATAATTGCAACTTACTCTGCCTGTATATGTAAACAGACAACTGTAACTGTCAACAAAGAGATGCTACAGACCCATGTTGACAACTTCCACTCGAAGAATATAGTGCCCTATGTCAGCAAAAAGAAGCTACAGAAGATGAACTTTCATCAAAATGGAATGATATCCAGACACGAAGGGATTTGTAAGCAGCTTTCGGCAGGAAGGAGCTCCCTGAAGGAGGCCCCTTCTGTCTTGTCACTAACCTAAAACCTAGCACCCTATGCTCTACTCATATCCGTCCCAGCACACCTTTCAAATCTTATGATCACATGACATCTGCATAATCTGTTGGTTTATCCCATAAATCAAATAAGTAAAAATGAATATGTGATTAACAGATGACCGGCTCTCTTTCCTCGCTTCCCCTTCAGTAATCTTTCAAACAAAACAATGTGAACAAGATAGCATCTAAAGGAAAGTCACAAGAAGTCAACAAGCCTGCACGCAAGCCCACACACAGCGGGGGCTGGAGATGACTCTTCCCCCAACCTCCATCTCGATGATTAACTGAGATTACTTTCCTTTTTCCCTTTAAAAACTTTATTGGCAAAACTTTTGGAGGTGGTTTTTGGAGGACACTGAGTCTACCATCTCCTCAGATGGCCAACATTTTGATTAAATCTGACTTTCTTTTCTACCAACATTGCCTCTCTTGAATACTGATTTTTAAATGGCAAGCAGCCGGACCTGATGCAGTAACATTAATACAGAATGGGAAAAGTCACTCTAAGGAAATATAAAAACAAAGAACCATAAAAATCATTGATAATATTAAGTGGATAATTTTTTAAAAATTGTATGGCAAAGAAAAACAAAACAAACCAGTGTTAAGCGTTAATCACACAGTCATGTCCGACTCTTCGCAACCCCATGGACTATAGCCCTCCAGGCTCCTCTGTACATGGACTTCTCCAGGCAAGAATACCGGAATGGGTTGCCATTTCTTCTCCAGGGGATCTTCAAAACCCAGGGACTGAACCCGGGTCTCCTGCATTGCAGGCAAATTCTCCATCATTTAGGCCACTAGGGAGGCCACCAAAAACCAAATCAGAATATAAACGAAAAAACTTCCCATTCTGGAACTTCAACTGAGGGCCCAAAGCTGAGGAAAATAATCAGTCAATGCAGGACCTAAAAAGGGGCTGGCAAGATTAGTCCATCCTCCCCAACAGTCTATATAAGCAAGGGATGAGAGAGAATACAGGGTGACAATGGGTTCTTTAGAGGTCAAAGAGAAGGCTGTCAGAATGCTATGAAATTTCCTTGGTCCCTGACATAGATGGAATGAGAGAGGCTTCGGAAAATACCTAACGAAGAGCAACCTGGGTCTCCTAGGGCTTGGGGAACACAGGGAATTTTTCTTTGAAATGACCCCAAGGGCAAGTGACTGATGGGACCAAGGTGCCTGGCAGAGCAAAGAGCCAAGCTATGCCAGGAAAAGGTGTGGACATAGGGCCAATCCCTTGGGGCAAATGGGAACTGGTAAAGGGGCAATTTTTAAGCTGAATGAAAAGAAATCTAGTCCAAGAAAAACCACCTGGAGGAGAAAGTGAATGCCAGCAGAGGGGCCACCAAAGTAGGAAACTAGAAGGCTGAATAAGGATGACTGAGAGTTTAGAAGATACCTTCATCTAAGATCGCCATGAGGAATTTTTTTTACCGGAAATCCTAAACTTTACGTGAGCAAATTCAGTGATCTGTGTCACCCTGGTGGTAAGTGGTACTGATTTGGGTTTTGATATTTTCTTTTGGTAGTCATTTGCTTAAAAGGCTGAGAAAAAATAGGCAGACAATGGCCTCTGGGAAAAGATGCTGATGGGTGCTGGAAAGCACATTTCCTTTCCATTTCAGAGTAACTGTGACTCCTATTTGCTGAGCTTGAATGCCTGCCATGTGTGGAAATGCAGCACTTGCAAGGCTTTCTGCAGAAAAGAAAATTTAAACAGCAGATGGGAGAAAGAAACAGAAAACTTAAATTGTGGGATATGGAAAGTTTAAAATGTATCTGACAAAAGGAATCTTAAAAAGTGTTTAATGAAAATTGTGATTACAGAGATGGTAGTTAAGCAAGGGTATAGCCAAGGTGGTATTGGCAAAGTTGAAGAAAATTAGATTTTGAGGAAAAAAGATGTTTCTCTTTTTAAGAGATATTTAATTTCATCTGAACTTTAGTCTCAAAGAGCCTAAATGAATGGGATATGTTTGGTTACTAGTCATTAGAGTCTTTGAGAATGGGGTATAAGATGTACACAAAGTCATTGTCATGGAGAAGTCTGTAGAAAAAACATACTGAGTTAAGATGGCTTTGGGTTGAAGGAAACCTTGGTTGGGGTGAACATAGAAAGCTACTCCAAATGATAGACACACACAAGACATGGTTGCTAGAGTCTGGTCTTGTTGTTGTTTAGTCACTAAGTTGTGTCACTCTTTGGGAGTCCATGGACTATAGCCCACCAGGCTCCTCTGTCCATGGGATCTACCAAGCAAGAATACTGGAGTAGGCTGCTGTTTCCTTCTCCAGTGTATCTTCCCAACCCAGGGATCGAACCCACATTTCCTGTTTGGCAGGTGGATTCTTTACCACTGAGCCACCCGGGAGGTCTGAGGTCTGGGAACTCAACTTGAAAACCTCAATACCATCCCAAAGGTGCTAGATTTACCATTAGGTCTGAGGAGTGCACTCAGAGGAATCTTCTGAGACCCTGCAAAATAAAGGGAAGTTCATAAAGTCATGATGCCTTGGTTGTTTACAATGTGATCCAAGAGCATTAGACTTCAGGTTGGGAAAGGTTTATATTTTTATTCAGATATTTCATCTCAGTACTTACCCTAATTTTAAAGAGAGTTCAAATTTCCAAAGACGAACCAAAAAAGTCATAACAACTTTAACATCTTACGGAAAACCAGAATGAGTTTTGGGTCAAATCAATACTTCATATCTTTACCTTCTTTGGTGTCTTAGGTTTTTAACATACTTTCACATTTTCTAACACATTGTAACCTATAGAAAAGATTTCTATGCATTTAAAATACAATACATTATTCAGTGTAAAGCATCATAACATGAGTGTTGAACTTCACACTATGGGACACTGAATTACAGTATTAAATATTGCATAACTGTATTACATGGACCATACAAGCTCCTGTACCATCTCCATTTATAGTCTGGTAGATCTTTTTGATTGCTATCCATACATTTTTCACATAGATTGAGCATAAAACATGATTTCTTGGCATTAGGCACCATTTCCCACTGCTTTCTCTTGTGTAAGAAAAAGACTCTCTAACCAGCAGATAGATTCCTTATAGAACAGTCAATCAAATCTATGGCTGATTCATATCAATGTATGACAAAACCCACTGAAATGTTGTGAAGTAATGAGCCTCCAACTAATAAAAAAAAAAAAATCTAGGACTCACCATATTTACTGAAAAACACATTAATATATGTTTTAAAGAGACAAAGCAACAGACCAAGTTCGAAAGATGTTTCCTGGAGAATGAGAAAAATAATGTCCTGAGGTCTAAACTTAATATTCACAGGAGTGATTCACACAGAATAAATGTACTCATTGTTCTCTCTGATAATAACATCATATCCATGGAATAAACTCAATTCTGATCCTACGATACTGTTTCAAAATTCTCTGTCTAGATTCTTTCAAATATTTATTATGAGTGAGACTTTATTCTGGAAAAATACCAACACTCTGCATCTTTTCAAAATTACTAATTTATTGCCTATTCTGCAATTTGCCTGTACTGTCACTGACCTGTTCTTTAATCCACTAAATACATTTTAATAATTCATTGATCTATGTCATTTGTGTCTAGAAAATAATTTCTATATATTATATTTATATGATTATATATTTATTTTGATTATATATTTATTTGATTTTATTTATTTATTTATTTATATTTGATTATATATATTATGTACATAATCAATTATTATGTGTATTTGCCAGTGCTGGAGAGAGTATCTAGGTTTTATGGTAGGAGTTATGACCTCTTGTTGCATTAACTGTGAATGCCTCTGAGTCATTATAGACACAATCAGCTTGTATATCACTTTGGATATCACCAAAACAAATAAACAAAAAGAATCTGAACATAATTAAAAATCACTGATCATCTTGGTTTGGAAATATAAGGATCAAATTTCAATCCAAAGTCCTCTTCCCACCACACACTCCAACCATGTATGTAACTGAAATTTCAAGAGGCAACATAGGACAGTGAAAAGAATCTGCTTTAAAATAAGATATCCCTGGGCCAATTCCTATGAAACGTGTATTTTTTTTTTAGTTTTAATCTATATAAAATGAAAATAGAACTACTTTATGGGATTAATACACACATATTAATGGGAGATAATACACACATAACCAGTTTGTTGAGAAGAAAGGAACCAAATGCACTTCCCTGGTACCAACTTCCAAACTGGACGAGGCTGGATGGAGGGAGAAACTCTAACCTGGATGAATGTTTTGTTCAAGATTAGGTTGAACTTTCCAATACCTGAAAGTGATACTACCCTAATACCTAACACTAATGAGAGAATTTATGAAATATTCCATAAATAGTTCCATACAAAATATTCTACAGGACAGGGAAAGGCTCAGAACATTTTTTTTTCCCATTTATTTTTATTAGTTGGAGGCTAATTACTTTACAATATTGTAGTGGTTTTTGTCATACATTGACATAAATCAGCCACGGATTTACATGTATTCCCCATCCCGATCCCACCCCCCCCCCCCCCGCCACCTCCCTCTCCACCCGATTCCTCTGGGTCTTCCCAGTGCACCAGGCCCGAGCACTTGTCTCATGCATCCAGCCTGGGCTGGTGATCTGTTTCACTCTAGATAATATACATGTTTTGATGCTGTCAGAACATGTTTTAAGGGGATTGTAGGTTCTATCAAGTCCAATCTATTCACTAAATAGTTTTCTCAGTGTAAAGCACCTTGTTGTTTAGTGGCTCAGTTATGTCTGACTCTGCGACCCCATGGACTACAGCACACCAGGCTTCCCTGTCCTTCACCAGCTCCTGGAGTTTGCTCAAACTCATGTCCATTGAGTCAGTGATGACATCCAACCATCTCATCCTCTGTCATCCCCTTCTCCTCTTGCCCTCAATCTTTCCCAGTATAAGAGTCTTTTTCAATGAGTCAGCTCTTCGCCAGAGCTTCAGTTTCATCACCAGTCCTTCCAATGAATATTCAGGGTTGATTTTCTTTAGGATTTACTGGATTGATCTCCTTGCTGTCCAAGGGACTCTCAAGTGTCTTCTCCAATGCCACAGTTCAAAAGCATCAATTCTTTGGCGCTCAGCCTTCTTTATGGTTCAACTCTCACATCCACACATGACTACTGGAAAAACCATAGCTTTGACTATATGGACCTTTGTCGTCAGAGTAATGTCTCTGCTTTTTAATACACTGTCTAGGCTTGTTTACTCAAGAAAATACTCTTAAAAGTTTTCTATTATAATATACAGTAATCTTGCTGACTCCAAACTTCTCCTCACCTCAAATAACCCAACTCTAAGAACCTAATACGTTTACTAAAATTAAGGGAGGAGAAATGGGGGAGGATGTGGCAATCCACTCCTGTATTCTTGCCTGGAGAATCTCATGAATAGAAAAGCCTGGCAGGCTACAGTCCATAGAGTCACACAGAGTCAGACATGACTGAAGCAACTTATCACACACACACTAACACATTATACATTCTTGAAAAATTCTTAGTGATATTACTTAGAATAAAAAAGTTTGGAACTGAATAACTGTATGGGAGTAGAGTCCAACATAAAACAATCATTATATATATAGTTTCATCTTTTACTAGCATATAAATGTGTCCAGCGAGGGATAAGAGAACAATAGGGCTTTACCAGAAACTAAGTGAGTTGTATATTCTCAGAGCATACATCAACTAATAAGAAAGCTACAGGATAAAACAGAAGTTCTACAAGAAGAAACAAGAATGATATACAATGGGGTCATGTTTCCCAGAGTTTGATTCCTTACACGTTTTCAGTCTCAAGACCATGGAATATTGGAGATGGGCATGACCTTTGAGAAACATCCATTCCAATATCCTGTTTGACAGGTGAGGAAACTGAGGCTCAAGGAGTAACTTGGCAAATTAAAGGTGCAACTTAGAGAACATAGGACTCCTGACTCCTAATCCAAATGCTGTTTTCACTCTGTCCCATTATCCTGAAAACAATGGCACATTGTACTTTTAACACATTTTATTTTAATTTGCAGCCTCATCTGAAAGCTCTATAGCAACACATATTAAAAGTATCTTCACTGTGGAGTTCTGGTATTATGGCACCTAATCATCTACCAAGCTGAAAAGATGAGTAATGAGCCACTGGTAAGTATGTAAACAATTCCTAGTTAACAGAAACATTATTTCTACAACCTTTATTTGTATCATGCCATGCTTTAATGTATTATAATTTCACTTAATTTCTTAGCCTTCTCCTGGTGAAAATAGTATGTGCTCAGTATTTCTGAAAATAGCTATATTTCACTAAGAAGCCCACTTTCCAGGCAGCACTAGTGGTAAAGAATCCATATACCAATGAAGGAGACACAAGATGCAGGTTCAGTCCCTGGGTTGGAAAGATCCTCTGGAGTAGGAAATGGCAACCTGCTCCAGTATTCTTGCCTGGAAAATTCTATGAACAGAGAAGCCTGGCGGGCTCCAGTCCATGGGGCCGCAGAGAGTTGGACACGACTGAACTACTAAGCAGCAGCTGTGGCCTATTTCTTATGGAAATAAACTTACAAAGATTTTGGATATCAGCACACATAATAGCAGATGAAAAGTGAAACCTCAATTAAATTTGAATCACACAAACTACAAACAAAACTCTTTAGGGTAAATCACATTTTATTTTGAAACTATATCCAGTTAGTGATCTCATGTTCACGGTCAAAGTGCTGACATGAAGAAAAGGTGAAGAGGTTCATGAAAAGCGAATGTGCTTGAGAAGAGAATAAATTATGTCAACTGTTTTAGGGGTGCAATACCAAAGTATGCAAATTCTGGTTAAAGGTCAAAAGTCTGGGAAAATATGCTGGGAAATAAGCAAGTTACTCTAGAAAGTCTAACTAGAAACACTTCATTGTTTTACTCCAAAAGTAAGGTCACCACACAGGCTTCCCTGGCAAAGAATCTGCCTGCAATGCAGGAGACTCTGGTTCAGTTACAGGGGCTTTCCTGGTGGCTCAGACAGTAAAGAATCTGCCTGCAATATGGGAGACCTGGGTTTGATCCTTGTGTTGGGAAGATCCCCTAGAGGAGGGCAAGGCAACCTGCTCCAGTATTCTTCCCTGGAGAATCCCCATGGACAGGGGAACCTGGTGGGCTACAGTCCATGGGGTCGCAAAGAGTCAGACATGACTGAGTGACCAAGCACACACACGCACAAGGGCATCAGGCACGCTGGTTCATGCTGCCACTTGTTGACTGTGACCTTGACCAAGTTATTTAACTGTCCTGATATATAGTATATTCATCTTTCAATGGGGGATGATAAAAGTACCTAAAATATAAGGCTGTTGTAAGAGTTAAATTTTTAAGCATTAAGAATAGTGCCTGGCATGAGTCAGTGTCAGGCTTTTGGTGATTATTATTATTATCTTCAGCAAAGGAAACAGCAGACAGTCAGCCAGCAGCAGCCCACTGTCGATCAGTCAGGAGGAAAAGAAGGTGCACTGCAGAGGGACCTGAGAGATAAGTGATTCAGTCACTTGGAGGAAACAGCCAGGGAGGTTGCGACTTGCTGAAACAGAAGCAAGAGTCACGCTCTCCTCCATTCAGAAGTCCTCCTGCAAAATGTATGGTGGCCAAAGTGTAAGCATGAGTGTGTTAGATGTCATTCCATATTGACTATGTAGACATGGCAGCCGGAATGCACTCTGTGAATCATTGAGGGCGAAGTTGGACTGAGTCAGTAGTGGAAATGAGACAAGATCTGGTTTTGACCATGATGTTGGCTAGGTTGTACATGTAACCAACAAAATTAAAATGCCCCAGCTGTCACACAAAGCAGGCATAAGGCTTCCGCTTAACTTACTTTCGCATAGTTACACATCAGGCATAGAGTTTAAACAAATAACTGCAATTCTACAGTATATAGATTTTTAAGGTGACAAATACATAATGTGTCTTTGATAACATTTCCAGATTTTTAGGCATATTTTTATGGGCTCCTTAACTTTTCTGATGTTGGAAATGAATAATTACATAACTCTGCTTTGAAATTTGGCAGATCTTTAAGAGCTGTTTGGCAAACTTAGAACATTATCACATTCAGCACAGCCCAGGAAATCCAAAATCACCAAAAAGGGAAAGACAGTGGAATAGAAATGTGTCTTTTCCATAGATGCTGAGAACAAATCACTTCTGTTGTTTAGCAATTTTTTTCCCTCAAATTATATCTGAGCCAAGGCTTTAGAAAATGTTTTTAATCCATCCTTTGGGAACATTTTTATTTTAAAGAGTGTATGTAGGCTTAAAATAGGGGGCATTATCACAGGCCTTCCCAAAGGGTCACGAGTAGGTACCAGGGGGTGTCCTGGCCTCTGAAATTGTACATTGTTTGGACATGTCCGTGATAGTAAAGCTGCTGGGAGAGGAGAAGATCGTAACTGCCATCAGATTCTCCAAAGATTTTTATAATTCCCCCATTATCCTCCTCAAAATAAATAAACAAACCAGTCTGGAGAATACTGAGAGAGGTATAAAACGATTAGTGGTTGTGTGCATTAATGAGGAACATTCATGCAGATGGTGTAAATGGCTGCGTGTCATCACTTCTCCAAATTCTCAAACAGAAGAGGGTGGAGGCCAAAAGAGATAATACTCTTCAGAAATCTCCAAATCGTCACATGGAAAAAGCATTGGTAAGTGGAAAAATGTGAAGAGTTGATATTTATGAGAACTGAAGGATGAGGTTCTGGTTGACTTGACCTTGGTCTTGCCCATATGACCACTATTTAGGATCACGGCATCCTCTAGAGCAGGGTCAAAAAGGGATCACGCTTACACAATTCATTCATTTGATCTTTTTAACACTGTGGAGTTAATTTTGTTAGGTCTATTTTGTAAATGAGCAAACCAAATCACAGCAAGGACAAGTGACTTGCCTGAGATCGATGTAAGGACTAGTTATCAACTGAACTGGCATGTGACCCAGACATTCTGATTCCTGAGCTAGTGCACCTAACACAGAGGTCCCCCTGCCTCAAGGAGGCCAGACCTGACCAGGAACCTGAATTTATTACCATCACTGTTACTTGTGCCACAAATTTGGGGCTGAGGGAGCTTATTAGGAAGCAGACCAGATGTGAGCTGAGCCTCCCCCCATGCAGATTTCACCCCCACCCACCTTTTAGCAGCCTCTAGGTGTGGCGTGCTGTGACCTGGGGAGCAGGCTCTTAGAACACAGTGTCGTGTCTCAGGAGTGGGATTTTCTCTGATTCTATCAAGGGGAATTGATACCATATGTCACCATGCTGGGGATGGAGATTTGATTTCAACAACAAAGGACACATTTGAAAGTCATCAGTTGTTTAAGCCTATAGCTAAAAACAGACACACGTGTACTGGGACTTAGAATGTGAAAAACTATCGGGGAATCTTTCACAGGAGGCCATGGGAGACCAGAAAGAACCTTAAACTAAGAATTAGGAGCCTCTAATTCTAGTTCTGGTTTAGATACTAGCAGGAATGGTTTCTGTTTCTCAGTTACAGTGTTTTCACTTATGAAAGGGTATATTAAACTAGATACCCTGAGGTCTTTATTGGAAGGACTGATGCTGAAGCTGAAACTCCAATACTTTGGCCACCTGATGCAAAGAACTGACTCATTTGAAAAGACCCTGATGCTTGGAAAGATTGAAGGCGGGGGAGAAAGAGATGGCAGAGGATGAGATGGTTGGATGGCATCACCAACTCAATGGACATGAGTTTGAGTAAGCTCTGGGAGTTGGTGATGGACAGGGAGGCCTGGTGTGCTGCAGTCCGTGGAGTCGCAAAGAGTTGGACACGACTGAACAACGGAACTGAACTGAACTGATGATTTGACCCTGCTGTGTGTCATGACTGTGTACTTCATGTGGATTTAGAAGGTATGATTTTTAAATTTGTGTCATCCTCTCCATATAGGAGACAAGGTTGTGGGATTCATTAGAACCAATAGTTGAGTTAAATAATGATTTTGTGGAATACTCAAGTGCCAAAGAAATTTCAGTCATTTTTAGGTTAAGTAGAGTTCCAGATTGATATCAAAAGTTAATTTAAAACTAGACTCTCAATTTGTCTCCCAGGCTCCTAACCTCCCACCCCTATATCCAAGCTTCAAAATAAATTCTAGACAGTGTGAACCATTTCTTTACAAGCTAATTTTTCCCTTTATCTCTGAGGTTCAGGTCAATTTGTTCCATTTAGGCTTCTAATCACTTTTCTCTGAAGAGGAAAGGAAGAAACACAACTTAGCATGACAGGCTTTTAAGGTAGGCAACTGGAATAAAAAAAAAAAACTAATGAAATGTCTGTGCCACTGGGATATAATATTAATTTCAGGATGTGCATGGATAATTTATATTATATACTGGCAGTATCTGCAATGGGGCCATTTCTACTCAAGCCAAAGACTCTCCATAGTCTATGTTCATGGTACGAGAGTCAAAACTGTTTCACTTAAGAGAAGTTCACCTGGTTTGAGCCCAGTGGGAGGTAGAGATTGATTATCACAAGTCACATGTCACATATATAATATACATAGGATAATATCACAATAAAGCAGGTGTCAGGGGACTATCATAGGACTTAAGCCAGGTTAAAATAAATAAGACTCACATTTACCCAAGTAGATTACACTGGCGTTATTAAGTGTGCATTTTTTTTCTTAATGCTATTGATTCTCCTTAAAAACTTTTGGTAAAATGCATCAATATACCTCATGGGGCTGCTATGAAGATCAAATTATATAATACATACACAACTCTTAGAAAGTATCTGGCATACACATGTAGTAAATTCTCAAAAAATGATTCTCATTTCATCTGTTAGGAGTGTTGTCTCTATATAACAGATATGCCAAAGCAGCTGCTTAAGGAAATCCTATCCTTACACAGTAGAAATCAGGGACAGATAGCCCAGTGCTGATAAGGAAGCTCCAGGACTCCATCAAGGTCCCAGATCCTTCCATCTTTCCATTTGGCTTCTGTTCTAATGCTTACAAAGATGGGTCCTACACCTCCAAGCCTCACCACCACATCCTAGAAAAGGAGGAAGAAGACAGGAAAAAGAGCACAATCGCAGCTCTATCTGTCCTTATGTGTGTTAGCTGCTCAATGATGTTTGACCTTGCAGCCCCATGGACTGTTGTCTGCCAGGCTCCTCTGCCATGGAATTTTCCAGGCAAGAACACTGGAGTGGGCTGCCATTACCTTCTCCAGGAGATCTTCTCGACCCAGGGACTAAACCTGGGTCTTCTGCATTGCAGGCAGATTGTTTACTTTCTAAGCCACAAGGGAAGCCCTTTTAAAGATGCTGTGTGTCGATTAGTATCTATCCTTTCATTTCGTTAAACCAGGGAAACAACAGGATTCCTGGAAGCTTGCCTAGAAGACTTCTGCTCACATCCCTCTCTCTCTAGAACTCAGCCAGGTGTATCCACCTGGCTGTAAAGGAAGTTGAGAAACCAAATGTTATATTTGGACACTCGCTACACTCAATAAAGCCTGTCCTCCATGGCAAGGGCCATCGATAGTGTATAAAACTAATTCCATTTGTCCCCAGTTGACATTATATTGTGTTGGTATGGAGGTGGGTGAAGAGATACTGGGAAAGCAAACAGGAGGGTATTAACCCCACCATAGAGCTGCCAGAACTTACACAGGACTGGGAAACAGACTCTTGGAGGGCACAAACAGAACCTTGTACACCAGGACCCAGGGGTAAGGAGCAGTGACCCCACAGGAGACCGACTCAGCCTTGAGAGAGTGGACACTCCTGTGAGTGTCCAGGAGTCTCCAGTGGAGGCGTGGGTCGGTGGTGGCCTGCTGCAGGGTTGGGGGCACTGAGTGTAGCAGGACATGCATGGGACCTTTTGAAGGAGGTCACCATTACCTTCATTACCTCCATCATAGTTTGGCCCCAGGTAAATAGCAGGGAGGGAACACAGTTCCACCCATCAACAGGAAATTGGATTAAAGATTTACTGAGCACAGCCCTGCCCATCAGAACAGGACCCAGTTTCCCCCTCAGTCAGTCTCTCCCATCAGGAAGCTTCCATAAGCCTCTTATCCTTCTCCATCAGAGGGCAGACAGACTGAAAACCACAATCACAGGAAACTAACCAATCTAATCACATGGACCACAGCCGTGTCTAACTCAGTGAAACTATGACCCATGCCCTGATGGGTTATGGTGGAGAGTTCTGACAAAATATGGTCCATTGGAGAAGGGAATGACAAACCACTTCAGTATTCTTGCCTTGACCCCACGGATAGTATGAAAAGGCAAAAAGATAGGACACTGAAAGATAAATTCCCCAGGTCAGTAGGTGCCCAATATGCTACTAGAGATCAGTGGAGAAATAACTCCAGAAAGAATGGAGAGACAGCACCAAAGCAAAAACAACACCCAGTTGTGGATATGACTGGTGATGGAAGCAAGGTCCGATGCTGTAAAGAGCAATATTGCATAGGAACCTGGAATGTTAGGTCCATGAATCAAGGCAAATTAGAAGTGGTCAAACAGGAGATGGTAAGAGTGAATGTCAACATTTTAGGAATCAGTGAACTAAAATGGACTGGAATGGGTGAATTTAACTCAGATGACCATTATATCTACTACTGTGGGCAAGAATCGTTAGAAGAAATGGAGTAGTCATCATAGCCAACAAAAGAGTTTGAAGTGCAGTAAGTACTTGGATGCAATCTCAAAAAGGACAGAATGATCTCTGTTCATTTCCAAGGCAAACCATTCAATATCATGGTAATGCAACTCTATGCCCTGATCAGTAATGCTGAAGAAGCTGAAGTTGAACGGTTCTAGGAAGACCTACAAGACCTTCTAAAACTAACATCCAAAAAAGATGTCCTTTTCATTATAGGGGACTGGAATGCAAAAGTAAGAAGTCAAGAAACACCTGGAGTAACAGGCAAATTTGGCGTTGGAGTACAGAATGAAGCAAGGCAAAGTCTAATAGAGTTTTGCCAAGAGAATGTACTGGTCATAGAAAATACCCTCTTCCAATAATTCAAGAGAAGACACTACACATGGACATCACCAGACAGTCAACACCGAAATCAGACTGATTATATTATTTGCAGCCAAAGATGGAGAAGCTCTATACAGACAGCAAAAACAAGACCGGGAACTGACTGTGGCTCAGATCATGAACTCCTTATTGCCAAATTCAGACTTAAATTGAAAACAGTAGGGAAAACCAAAAGACCATTCAGGTATGACCTAAATCAAATCCCTTACGATTATACAATGGAAGTGAGAAATAGATTTAAGGGACTAGATCTGATACAGAGAGTGCCTGATGAACTATGGACAGAGGTTCGTGACATTGTACAGGAGGCAGGGATCAAAACCATCCCCAAGAAAAAGAAATACAAAAAAGCAAAATGGCTGTCTGAGGAGGCCTTACAAATAACTATGAAAAGAAGAGAAGCAAAAAGCAAAGGAAGGAGAAAAGGAAAGATATACCCATTTGAATGCAGAGTTCCAAAGAATAGCCAGGAGAGATAAGAAAGCCCTCCTCAGTGATCAGTGCAATGAAATAGAGCAAAACAGCAGAATGGGAAAGATTAGAGATCTCTTCAGGAAAAATAGGGATTCCAAGGGAACATTTCATGCAAAGATGGGCACAATAAAGGATAGAAACAGTATGGACCTAAGGGAAGCAGAAGATATTAAGAAGAGGTGGCAAGAGTACACAGAAGAACTGTACAAAAAAGATCTTCATGATGCAGATAATCACGATGGTGTGATCACTCACCTAGAGCCAGACATCCTGGAATGTGAAGTCAAGTGGGCCTTAGGAAGCATCACTATGAACAAAGCTAGTAGAGGTGATGGAATTCCAGTTGAGCTATTTCAAATCCTGAAAGATGATGCTGTGAAAGTGTTACACTCAATATGCTAGCAGATTTGGATAACTCAGCAGTGGCCACAGGACTGGAAAAGGTCAGTTTTCATTCCAATCCCAAAGAAAGGCAATGCCAAAGAATGCTCAAACTATTGCACAATTGTACTCATCTACATGCTAGTAAAGTAATGCTCAAAACTCTCCAAGGCAGACTTCAACAAAATGTGAACTGTGAACTTCCAGATGTTCAAGCTGGATTTAGAAAAGGCAGAGGAACCAGAGATCAAATTGCCAATATCTGCTGGATCATCAAAAAAGCAAGAGAGTTCCAGAAAAACATCTACTTCTGCTTTATTGACTATGCCAAAGCCTTTGACTGTGTGGATCACAATAAATTGTGGAAAATTCTGAAAGAGATGGGAATACCAGACCACCTGACCTGCCTCTTGAGAAATCTGTATGCAGGTCAGGAAGCAACAGTTAGAACTCGACATGGAACAACAGACTGGTTCCAAATCGGGAAAGTAGTATGTCAAGGCTGTATATTGTCACCCTGCTTATTTAACTTATATGCAGAGTACAGCATGTGCAATGCAAAGCTGGATGAAGCACAAGCTGGAATCAAGATTGCTGGGAGAAATATCTGTAACATCAGATATGCAGGTGACACCACCCTATTGCAGAAAGCAAAGAAGAACTAAAAAGCCTCTTGATGAAAGTGAAAGAGGAGAGTGAAAAAGCTGGCTTAAAGCTCAACATTCAGAAAACTAAGATCATGGCATGCAGTCCCACCAATTCATGCCAAATAGATGAGGAAACAGTGGAAACAGTGGCAGACTTTATTTTGGGGGGCTCCAAAATAACTGCAGATAGTGACTGCAGCCATGAAATTAAAAGACGCTTTCTCCTTGGAAGGAAAGTTATGACCAACCTAGACAAAATATTGAAAAGCAAATACACTACTTTGCAAACAAAGGTTCATCTAGTCAAGGCTATGGTTTTTCCAGTGGTCATGTATGGATATGAGAGTTGGACTATAAAGAAAGCTAAACGCTGAAGAATTGATGCTTTTGAACTGTGGTGTTGGAGAAGACTCTTGAGAGTCCCTTGGACTGCAAGGAGATCCAACCAGTTCATCCTAAAGGAAATAAGTCCTGAATGTTCATTGGAAGGAAACTCCAATACTTTGGCCACCTGATGCAAAGAACTGACTCATCTGAAAACACCCTGATGCTGTGGAAGATTGATGGGGGAGGAGAAGGGGACAACAAAGGATGAGATGATTGGATGGCATCACCGACTCAATGGACATGAGTTTGTGTAAACTCCGGGAGTTGGTGATGGATAGGGAGGCCTGACGTGCTGCAGTCCATGGGGACGCAGAGAGTCAGACACGATTGAGGGACTGAACTGAGCTGAACTGACACAGCTATTACCACAAAGCACTGACATACCATAGAGCGTACCTAAAGGCATCATACTCTTTTGTTTTCCAGTTCTATGGCAACGGGTTGTCTCCTTAGGACAAAATACCCAAAGGTTCAAAAGCAACAGAAGAAATCTTTGGCTTTGGTCACCCACACGTCACCACTTGTTTTCATGTCTCTGTTCATTTTTGCAGCAGCACTTTCCATGAATCACTTCCATTATCCTGTTAGTCAGTTCCTACATAATTAGCTTCCCATTCATCATTTGTCTTCAGAAATGCTGCAGTTTCTTCCTGAGGAAGGTGCAGGCTTTCCTGCTCCTACCTCGGCTGAGGCCTCCAGCTGATTTGCACCTAACTTGCCGCCCGGTGGATCGCCAACAGCTCCCACCCCTAGTTCTAGTTGCACAGCCAACTCTGGCTGGCTTGGCGGGGTGCCCCAAAGTGTGTGGTGTGCAGACCGTATCACCCGGGAGCTTGTTAGCATTGCAATTTCTGGCATCAGAATCTCTGGGCGTAGGGCCTAAGAATCTTTCTTTTTTTCCCCCCAGCTTTATTGCAGTATAATTGGCCCAGGAACCTCGTGCTTTTAACAAACTCTCCATATAATTCTTATTCATGCTCAAGTTTGAGAAAAATTGTCTTTGTCCTCTCAGTGGTTTTCAGCATATCTCTAACCTAAACACTTAGCAGAAATAAAGATGTTCACACTTCAGGTTATCCACTCAGACAGAAGAATAGCTTATTTGCCTTCTCTGTCAACTACCATTTACAAGCAGAAAATGCTTTGAATATTTTTGGTTTAATTACAGTCGGTTACAGCAGAGCTGGCTGGGGGAAACATGAGCATTCCAAACATAATAAAATGCAGTCAATTATATCGGGCTGTGCTGATTTCCTGAGGGACAGTGAATGTTGCCCTATGCAGTCCCTACCCACATAAACATAGCTGCCTAGTTAGTGATTTACTCTCTCACACCTGTGTGTTGGAACCTGCCAGAAGCACTGAAATAAAATAGAGTACAGCCATCATCTCTTCATAAAAAATCTACTGCAGCAAACCCAAAGGAGTTTGCAGTGCAGGCAATAAAAAGGGTTTTTTTGTGTCACTCAAGAATTTAGTGAAGGGCATTGGCCTCCATGGTCCTCAGTGGACATGTGGATTTCTCATTAACTCCTTCACTTAAGAATTTCCAGGAGGGAAACATTCCATGGCTTCTCAGGTGGCTCAGTGGTCAAGAATTCACCTGGCAATGTACAAGACCCAGGAGATGCAAGTTCGATCCCTGGGTTGGGAAGATCACCTGGAGAAGGAAATGGCAGCCACTTCAGTATTCTTACCTAGAAAATTCCATGGACAGAGGAGCCTGCAGGCTACAGTCCATGGGGTCATGAACATGGGGGCGTAAGACATGGCTTAGCAACTAGAGCACAAGCGCAGCATGCCATGACCTCATGGAGTATCACAGGAAACAGGCTTATGAGACATTCCTATTTCTAAACACTTGCAATAGAATCAAATGCTCTTTGTTTATTCATTTCTCTATTCTAAAATACATTTCTGGAAAGTCTATATGATGCAAGGCACTTTGACGATACCAGGAAGATATAAAATGAAGAATAAAGAGTTTGAATAACCTCAAGGAAAGGCAGTCTCAGGACTTGCATACAGAAGATGATTTTTCCACAATGATGGTCCATTAAGGAAATAATCAAATGCCAACAATGAAATGAGTGCTCATAGATTGAAGAGCGTTGAATTGACCAATTATTATACTGCTTCAACATGATATCACTGGTATTATACTTCAGCAATCAGAAAGAGGATCTTATTTCCTAGCAAGGCCCAAGCTTTGGTGTGTTCTAACAAAGAAAGGCCCATCCTTTCTAATCCTAGCTAATCCCTCAAGAGGACACAGTAAGAGAAAGAAGTAGAAAGATGACTGCAACGGAAAAACTTCTTCTTAGATCATATGCCAATATCTTCTGTAGAATAGGAGTGCTCTCGGGTATTATTTATCTCTTCTTCTCACTCATGACGTAGTCCTTCCTCCCATAACAGCAATACCCATCACCAGCTTAGCAGGACTAAACAACATATTATAATTTAGTGTGAGTGTGAAGTTTTACCCACAGATGCTCTCATAGAGATATGGATGCTTTCCCAACTGGGTTGTGTACACTCAGTCACTAATTTAATAACTATTTACTTAACAAATAATTATTCTAGGTCCAGGGGATTTCATCTCTCTTCCCAGAAGAAGAGAAGATGTGGGCTCCCATCCAAGTACTAACCAGGCCTGACCCTGCTTAGCTTCTGAGATCAGACGAGATCAGGCATGTTCAGGGTGGTATGGCTGTAGACAAGATGTGGGCTCTACCCTAATGGAACTTAATTATTATTTATTGTGGTAATACTGTAATGATAAAGTTTATGATATGTATATGTTACACCAAAAAAAGTAAAAAAAATGACACTTTAGTATCAGGTAAGAATAAATACTGGAAAGGGAAATTAAGCAGCATCAGAGAATAGAGATGATATGGGAATGGGTTGTGTGTCCTTTTAGACAGAGTGGTCAGAGAAGTCCTCTTGCAGGAGATGATATCTGACCAAATGGCATCAAGTGAGCAAGTGAGATCAAGCACATGACTTATGAGCAACTGTACTAAGGGAGGGAGGAAGTCATACTAACATCCAGGAGAAGAACTTTCCAGGACTGGAGTGCAAAGGGCCTGAAGTGGGAAGAGTCATGGAGTATTTGAGAAATGGAAAGATGTCAAGTGTGGGGTACAAGATCAGCTACAGGAATAATGGTAAGAAATGAACTGGGAGGGGCTACCGGGTCCAGGTCCTACAAATCATATGAGGGGAATTTTGAGGCATTTGGGGGTTTTCAGGGTGATGGGAAGCTAATGAATGATTTTGAAGAAGGTATGAGATTTAATGCACTTTTTAAAAATTAAAATTTTATTTGGACACAATCATAGATTCGCATGCACCTGTAAGAAACAATATAAAGAGATCCTCTATACTCTTTACTCAGTATTCCTCCATGGTAACATCTCACAAAAACTATAGGACAACATCACAACCAAGATTCTGACACTGATACAGTCAAGCCCAGAACATTTCCAGCACCACAAGGATGCCTCCTATTGCCCTTTTTTAGTCACGTCCACTACCCACACCTCCCCATGTCCCTGCCTCTAGTGTTATTAGTCGCTCTGTTGTGTCCAGCTCTTTACAACACATGGACTTCAGCCCGCCGGGGTCCTCTGTCCATGGAATTCTCCAGGCAAGAAGCAACCATTAATCTGTTCTCCATTTCTATAATTTTGTCATTTCAAGAAAGTTGAATAAATGGAACCACACAGTATATGACCTTTGAGGACTGACTTTTTAACTTAGCATAAATCCTTGGAGACTCATCCACGTTAATGTGTGTATCAATACTTCACTCCTTTTTATTGCCGAGTAGTGTACTTGGTATGAATTAACTGCAATTTGTTTAGCCATTTCCTGGTAAAGGGCATCGGGGTTGTTTACAGTTTGAGGTTATTAAGAATAATGCTGTTTTGAACATGCACATACAGTTTCCTGTGTGAATATAAGTCTTTGCTCCTTTGAGATAAATGCTCAGGAATGCTACTGCTGGGTCATATGTTTAGTTTTATAAGAGATTGCCAAACTGTTTCCCAGAGGAGTAGTACCATTCACATCCCACCATCACGACATGAAAGGTTCAGTTGCTCAGCAACCTTGCCAGCACCTGGCATTGTCAGCTTCTTCTCATTGTGTTTATTTATTATTGTTTACTTTAGCTTTCTAATAAAAATTCTAATATGTCATGGTAAGACATTGTGGTTTTAGTTTGAACTGCCTTAATAATTAATTATGCTAAATATTTTTTCATATTCCTATTAGCTATTTAAACATATTCCTGATGAAATGTCTGTTCAGATCTTTTGCCCAAGTAACATTTATTTTTAGTTTATAATTATATCTGGGTTAATCTTTCCCTGTCTATTTCACCTAGGTAAATTGAGCTACATTTTAATATTTTAAACTTAAGTTCTTAGGAGAAAGGTGACTAATTTCTTTGAAAAATTAAGTGTTAGTTGCTGAGTCGTGTCCGACTCTTTGAGACCCCATGAACTGTAGCCTGCCAGGCTACTCTGTCCATGGAATTCTCCAGGCGAGAATACTGGAGTGGGTTGCCATTTTCTTCTCCAGGGGATCTTCTCAACCCAAGGACTAAACTCAGGTGTCCCATATTGCAAGCAGATTCTTTACTGTCTGAGCCACCAGGCAAACCCAAAATTAATTTTCCAACAAATAAGAATGAGATTTTGTTCAAACTTCTTAGTTTTGTGAAATGTGTTTACAAAACAGAATATCTGTGCCAAGGGTAAGCCTACTAATACTATCCTTTTGATTGGAACCAATATTAATTTTGTAACCCATATTTCCTATTGAGGTCAAGTTAGGTATTAGTAAACAGTGCCTCATCTTTACATGACAATGTCTACAGATATAAGGACAAATGAAAGCAATCATCTAAATATCTTCATTTCCCCAAATATGTTTCATTTTAACTTGAAGAAGAAAAATAATTAAGTAAAAGAATGGATGCTTCAGACATACTTTTGGTAAGTGTCATTAAATACAGTGAAACACTCTAGTTGTTAACTAGAAAATTGCAGAAGTACTATTTGAAGTAATAAAGAAACATAAACAGCTGTTTCTTTAAGAGCCAGGGATTCTACTGTTAGATTCTCTTTCCCATCCTCCCTTCTGTGAAAAGTGAAAGTCGCTTAATCCTGACTCTGGGACTGAATAGTCCATGGAATTCTCTAGGCCAGAATACTGGAATGGGTAGCCTTTCCCTTCTCCAGGGGATCTTCCCAACCCAGGGATCGAACCCAGGTCTCCCACATTCCAGGAGGATTCTTTACCAGCTGAGCCACCTTCTGTAGACACATAAAATTCTTTCTTTGTGGCAGTGTCTCTTGAGGAAAGAGTGTGCTATGCTGATAGGATCATTCTCCCCTCCTATCATTTTAAAGTCAATTTTATTAGGTTAGAATTTACATACAGTAAAACACACCCTTTTTGAGTAGGGTTCAGTAATTTTTTTGGGTCATGTTTAGTTCCCAGACCAGGGATCAAACCCACAGCCCCTTCCTTAACCACTGGACCACCAGAGAAGTCTCTAGTTCAACAAGTTTTGACAAACATATTATTGTTTAACTATGGCCATGGTCAAGAAATAGAGCACCTTCAAAAAGGAGGAAGGAAGGAAGAAATAGAGGTTCTTCATCATCCCAAGAAAATTACCTAACACCACTTTGAAGTAGGGCACTCCACCCCTCACCCAGGCAAACCCTCATCTGATTTCTACCACTGTAGCTTAGGGTTTGTCTGTTCTGGGATTTCATACAAATGGATCTATACAGTATGTTCCCTTTTGTATTGGCTTTGTGACCTCTGCACAATGTTTTTGAGATTCATCTAGTTTATTGGATTTGAATCCCAACTTGTTTATGAGGTGTATGGCAACTGGACCAATTACTTAACTTGTGCTTTCTCAGCTGAGAAATGGTCTTTTTCATACCTTTCTGGGGGGTTTGTTATGAGAATTACAATCAAGGAGTCTGGCTTGGTGCTCTATAATCAGTATGGATATAAACTATATATGTATATATATTATATATATATATAATATATATATCAAATATATATATATTTGTGACTGTATATTTTCCCTTCACCCTGTCAACCAAAGGAAGAAAAGGATAATTCTGAAGCTGCCACAAGTCTAATTCAAGTTCAGCATGTTCTGTGAGAGGAATCAGCACAAAGAGAACTCTGCATTCATTAACTTTATTACTGAATAAAGACACTCTCCTAAATTTCTTGCTCCTTCCCTGTCTCCTTTGGCCTTGGGCAAATTGTCAGCAGACAGCACTGCCTTCCCTGCCCTAGGTTTTATTCAGCCTTGTCCAGACTCAAATGACTTCCAAGAAAAGGGCAAAATGTTCTTTTCCCTCCCCGCCCAGAAAAAGAGAATGAGAGTGCATTCTCTATAAGGACTCTATATGGAGTCTCTATAAGGACTCCAGAGGCCTTCTTATAAAGTGCCAATGTAAAAGACTAAGCACTAGAGGCCTTCCCTGCTCCTAACAAAGATTTCATCACCCCGAGGCAATTTCATCAAATACAGACTTTGGACATAGGAGAGGAAGAGCAGCAGAGATTCAGTTTTTCCTCCTTGATGGCTCATTCCCACAAAATCTTCTTGCTCACACTAGAAAATGACCGATATTGTGGCTTCGTGTTGCTTTTACCACTGTTATCCCATTTTTTTCTTTTACTCTTTTGTCCATCTCTTCCTCTGTGGTGAATCCATGCTATTATAATATGAACATCCATTCAGAGGAAGCTGGGGTCACAAGAGGTATGATACAAGACCCATAGTTTTGGCAATTAGCAGCTTAAAAGAGTAGGGTTAATGGATTTAACTAGCCTTCCTTTAACCTTCTAAAAGACTTCTCTTTGTCACCGCCCCTGGGTGTTCAAACATTGCCACCCACTGGGTACAATCAGGTCACCAACTCAAAGACAGCTCTTACATGCTTGATTAAAGTTAGATCTGTCTCCACACACTACTATATATTAAATAGAGAAACAGCAAAGACCTACTATATAACATAATATCTTGCAATAACCTTTAATAGAAAAGAATCTGAAAAAGAAAAAAAATATATATATATATTCACTCAACATTTGCTGAGGGCTTACTATGAGACATAGTAATACATATACATATATGTAATAGTATATACATATGGGACAGTCAAACCTCACTCAACACTTGACATTAAGTTTAACCTCCTCCGAGGGAAATAAGTTTTTAAAATGTTTTAAAATCTTCTGAATCATCACTTCTCACACATCTTTTTATAGGAACCATAGCCTAAGAGGTTTCACTGGGTACATTTACAGTTGGAAAATATCTATTATTTTTTCACTGCTCAGCTGGGGTTTTTGGAACGTAACTCCTTCTTGTAAACATACTAAGATACTTGCAATTTTAAGACTTTTCTTCTCTTGGTCAAACAGTTAGAACTGGACCTAGAACAACAGACTGGTTAGAAATTGGGAAAGGAGTATGTCAAGGCTGTATATTGTCACCCTGCTTATTTAACTTATATGCAGAGTATATCATGCGAGATGCCAGGCTGGGTGAAGCACAAGCTGGAATCAACACTGCTGGGAGAAATATCAATAACCTCAGAAAGGCAGATGACACAAGGCAGAAAGCGAAGAGGAATTAAAGAGCCTCTTGATGAAGGTGAAAGAGGAGTGAAAAATTCAGCTTAAAACTCAACATTCAGAGAACTAAGATCATGGCAACTGATCCCATCAATTCATGGCAAACAGATGGGGAAGCAATGGAAATAGTGAGAGACTTTATTTTCTTTGGCTCCAAAATCACTGCAGATGGTGACTGCGGCCATGAAATTAAAAGATGCTTGTTCCTTGGAAGGAAAGCTATGGCAAACCTAGACAGCATATTAAAAAGCAGAGACATTACTTTGCTGACAAAGGTCCATCTAGTCAAAGCTATGGTTTTTCCAGTAGTCATGTATGGACGTGAGAGTTGAACCATAAAGAAGGCTGAGTGCCAAAGAATTGATGCTTTTGAACTGTGGTGTTGGAGAAGACTTGAGAGTCCCTTGGACAGCAAGGAGATCCAACCAGTCAATCCTAAAGGAAATCAACCTTGAATATTCATTGGAAGACTGATGCTGAAGCTCGAATATTTTGGCCACCTGATGCAAAGAGCCAACTCATTGGAAAAGACCCTGATGCTGGGAAAGATTGAAGGCAGGAGAAGAGGATGACAGAGGATGAGATGGCTGGATGGCATCACTGAATCAATGGACATGAGTTTGAGCAAATTCCGGGAGATGGTGAAGGACAGGGAGGCCTGGTGTACTGCAGTCCATGGGGTTGCAAAGAGTCAGACATCACTGAACAACAACAACAAAATGTATGTATATGTGTGTAAGTATAACTGAATTACTCTCCCATAAACTGACAATATTATAAATCAACTATACCTCAATAAAAAAAGTATACTAAACATATCCAAATGAAACTTCTCTAAAAAAAACTTAAATCTGTCTCATCTAGAGCTTCTCCAGTTATAGCCCTATTTGCTCAGATGGTTCTCTAACACTTGAATTATTGCAGTGGCTTAGACAAGCATACAATGGTAAATATTAAAAATAAAAAAAGTCAAAAAATAAAAAAATACACAAAGATAGTTTTAAGCAGCCATGTTTGGCTCAAACAAATTAATAATTCCTCGGAGTTGTTACAAACTGTTTTTGCTGTGGATGGAAAGTACAGGCTTAATCAACATGGGTATGTGTATTAGAAATAACATGGGAAGGAAAAAAAAGATGGACACAGGATTCCATATGAAATTCACATGCATTCATTTACAGTCATTTAATTTGCTTTTTTCTCTGAATATAATGATATTTGCTATAGGTAGCAAAATTCTAATGAAAAACCCACGAGACACAACTGTCTTTTAAAGTACGTTTTAGCTTCTGTTCTTTCACATGCTAACAAATATCCTATTGCTTATTTCAAGAGAGAAATAAAATACTCACAATTAAGACTTTAATGGGACCTTGAAATAAAAGCTGGATTTTAGGGGGGCATGAGCATTATCATATTTTAATGTTGCTAGTGCACGTTAATCAAATTTCTCTGAGAACCTCTCTGCATCAGAGGTTGTTGGTATTCCTCTACACTCCCCAACTCCAAGCATCCATTCTGGATGATTCTGTCTTATCAGTGGAATGTGAAGGAAGTGAGCCCTATCCATGACAGGTAAGAGTGCATGGCCTTCCAGCCAGCTCTGTAACCACCGTCACTGTCAGCTTCCAACCTACACCACCAGCCTGCTCCCCCACCTGAAATGTGCTTTCCTTGTCCTGCCTTTGGGTTTGTGTCTTTTGTAACTGTATCTTTTTTTCCACATTTTTCGTAGCATACTCTATGTTTTAAGTGTAAAGTAATAAAATTTAAATATTTCCTATTTTCAAAAAAAAAAAAAAGGTATATGCCTTCTCTTTTTTCCCTTTTGTTCAGTCACTCAGTCGTGTCCGACTCTTTGCAACCCCATGGACTACAGCACGCCAAGCTTCCCTGTCCTTCACCATCTCCCAGAGTTTGCTCAAATTCATGTCCATTGTGTTGATGATGTGATCCAACCATCTCTTCCTCTGTTTCTCCTTTCTTCTCCTGCTTTCAATCTTTCCAAGCATCAGGGTCTTTTTCAATGAGTTGGCTCTTTGCATCAGGTGGCCAGAGTATTGGAGCGTCAGCTTCAGCGTCAGTCCTTCCAATGAATATTTAGGATTGAGTTCCTTTAGGATTGACTGGTTGGATCTGCTTGCAGTCCAAGGGACTCTCAAGAGTCTTCTCCAACACTTCTTTCCTTAAAGTTAAACAAAAAAAACTCCCAAGATGTCAGACTTAAAAGATGGAAGAAGCGAAGCTTTGTGTTTCACGGACAGCCACAGATTAGACCTACCCAACCTGTTTCAGATCAAGATGTAGGAAATAAAAAAACACAAGGAAAAAAAAACAAACTATATTACATCATCATTATGCTATTAGGATTGGTCTATAATGGTTAACGTAGCCTCCATCCTATCTATATCTGATTGGTGTGATATAATGAGGTTTGAGTTCACAGATCCAACTCTAGGAAAATACAGGCAGGTATCTTTGTACACTCATCTACATCCTTATTTTATTGTTGTTTTTGTATAGGCTGGGGGGGTGGGGTGGGGTGGGAAGTGAGTGGGAGGAGGGATAAGTGTACCCTTAGTAACAGTCAGGCTCAGGGGCTATATCATCTCTTACTTTTCAAATCCCAGGCAAAGCAGGCAAGGCATAACAATTAGAATTTTCATAATGGACTACTAAAATCTTATGGGTTTAAGGCAACCTTATAATATGTTTCACACTTGTCTACCTGGCAGACATAGGAACAGAATGTTATATTTTTGTTTCATTTTTGTTTTTTGTATCCCACAGCCTTGGGATACATTACAAATTTAAGGAAAGAGATGATCATCATGAAATCAGTGACCAGTGAATTAGAACCAATTTTCAGCTCCTTGAGAAAATATTAATTCTATTATTTCTTTGAAAGTCTATTATAGGCAAGTTTTAAAAGTCTTTTTTTTTTTTTTCCTATAAAAAAGCCAGCTGGGGAAACGAGGCTTGATTCTGCCATCTTAAATAGTAGACTAACTGTTCTCCACTATGAGCACCCATGGTTCAACTAAATGTTCTAGCTCACCATAGACTCTGAAGGCATAAACTAGCAGCTATCTAGGAAAAAAGTCCTGTCATCTCTCTCCCTGGCAAACGATATAAGAATAGATGATTGCTTCCTTCTCTCTGAGACTAAAGGAAGAAAAAGTTTACATAAAGCCTGAAGAAGATTATTTACCCAATATTTGTTGAAAGTCTACCATGGGACAGGCATAAATTCATAAAAGGGACCACAGAAAATACATGCTGACATTATCCCTTTCAAAAGAAGACACATAATTTCAATTCAGTATACTTATTTGAAATAAAAAGTACATTATTGGGAAATACAACTTACATGCCTATGTATATGAATACATTCATATAAATACATACAGGTATATGGACTTCAAAAGACAATATTGAGAATTATTCTCCAATGGGATTAACTCACATTTTTGTCTAATGTGGTAGATTGCAAAGTAGCCACAATTCTTTAAACCTACCTGTCTGAATGCTCTCTTGATGATGTAACTTTGCAGCCTCTCCCAACAAAATATGTCAGCTATTTTCCCTCTCCATTGAATTTGGGCTGTTCTTTTAAGAGAAAGCATCTTTTTAAAAACTTTTTGATGTGGACCATTTTGAAGTCTTTATTGAATTTTGTTACAATATTCCTTCTGTTTCATGTTTTTGGTATTTTGGCCACCAGGCATGTGGGATCTTGGTTCCCCAACCAGGGATCAAATCCACAAACCCTGTATTAGAAGATGAAGTCGTAACCACTGGACCACCAGGGAAGGCCCCTGGGCTGTTCTGACTTGCTTTGGCCAACAGATATGACTGAAGAAATGACATTCCAGTTCTGAGTCGAGTCAAGAGGTCTTGCATACTTCCTCCCTCTCTTGAAACTGGCAAGATAACATGTAAACAAACCCAAGCTAGCCTACAAGATGAGGAGATACAAGTGGCCCAACAGCCCCATTGCCCCACTGACCAGCAAATAGCCAGTCAGCTCTCAGAAGCAGAGTCACTCTACAGCGGATCACATATGCTGGTTGAGACTCAACCCGCAGAACAGCCACCCAGCTGAGTCAAACTGTTGACCCAGAGAACAGTAGGCTAAATACATTGCTGTTGTTTTAAGTCACTAAGCTTTAGCATCCTTGTTAGGCAGCAAGAGATAAGTGATACCATCAATATGGAAGATTTTAATCTATGCATTAACCACAGAAGAATTTTTAGTAGGCTGCTAAATAATCTATTTATCTTTAAAATAAGGTTCTCATTCCTAAACTACAATCCTTCTTTCCTCCAGCGCTCACTGTGGTGAATACAGAAGCAAATGGAGTTTAAAGCTCAAATTCACACTTATTTACTACTTACTTGGTAGGCCTTGGGGAAGGCCCCTCAGGGTTTAGTTTGTCCTTCATTAAGATGGAGATTGTACTATTTCACAGAGTTTTGTTGGGAGGATTAAATAAACTGACACAGGTATATTGTCCATTACTATACCTGCAACATAACAGACACACACAAAGCAGATCTTATTCTTCCCAAACTTTCTTTTTCTTTCTCTCCACTTTGAAGTGTTCAGTGATACCCCAGTGACCCGCTCTGTCACCAGTTAGTTCTGGAACTATCACTCTGGAAAAGAGCTAACTAACTTTCATTCTAGTGGCCCCTCCCTTTGCTTAAAAAGTTTTTTCCCATGGGTCTTTTCACAAACTAACTTTATTACACATATAACATTTACCTTTTAAGAAATTATAAATATGTTTACACTGTATATGGTTATAAATTATGTTATATATACTGTATGTACATATATATATGTAATTTGCTTATCACTACCTGAAATTATATATGTATGTTGCTATAAATACATATTTGATTACTTATTATTTATCTCACCCACAAGAACATCAGTTCTCTGAGGTCTTTGTGTTTCATATCCCTATCCCCAGGGGTAGCATGTGGGACATAGCAGACGCTCAAAGAGTATTTGTGGAATGAGAGTACAAGTGAACAAATGCATCTCAATCATTACTATGAAAAAAATTTACACATTCTTGGAAAGACACTTAATGCAAAGATGTTTTTCAAATGTAATTTTGAAAGACACTAGAAGAGATAGAAGTAACATGACATGAAGAGATTCCACTGTTGCTTCCTTTATGCATTTGCCTTTTAATGGTTTTTTATTACAATGAGAATTTCCTAAAATATTCTCTCATCTAAGGTTGAAGATTTCATTTCAAATTTGGAATGTATGTGAAAGTTGCTCAGTCGTGTCTGCCTCTTTGCGACCACATGGACAGTAGCCTGCCAGGTTCCTCTGTCCATGGGATTTTCCAGGCAAGAATACTGGAGTGGGTTGCCATTTCCTTCTCCAGGGGATCTTCCTGACCCAGGGATCAAACCCAGGTCTCCAGCATTGCAGGCAAACTCTTTACTGTCTGAGCCACCAGAGAACCCTGAAATTTGGAATACTAATTAATTAAATAAGAACTCTCTGTAGTAGAAACTGTTCCAATGACTGAAAACAGTTAAATTATAACTATGAACAGCATAATCAGATATATAAAACTGTCATAAAACTGATTTGAAAAGTTGGATTTGAATCTCATCACATAAAATTAAACTCTCTGGGAAACTCTTATTTCTCAGTTTAAAATAGATTCCAACTTGCCGTGTTACCCGGAAAGAATCCATAAATCTTTGACCATGAAAAGTCCTTTTATTACCTGTTGTTAAAAACTATTTCCTTCGGGTAAATTGCACTCTCCAAGCAATCCTTCATTACCTACATGATATATTATGGTCCAGCAATGGATCTAAGAATGCTTTAGAAACCTTAAATTGCTCCAAGCTTTAAAATCAAACACTTTGAGTAAGCCAGGTCATCTAACAAAAAGAGCAAGTAGAAAATCAGGGCAAAAAAGAGAAAGAAGCAAATGCAGAAAACATTATAGAAAGTCAGAAAAGATGAATTTTTATACTTTGGTGTTTCATTTCCAAGTCATTTCATCTAAAATGCTTTGTCTGTTCTTCAGGTTGCTGACATGGCATGAATAATGGGCATCCTAAAAAGATTACACGTAAATTGAAGACTATGAGACTTATTATGCACAAAATTCTATCATAATTTTTCTTTCCATTAGGATACAGTTTGTCTTTCCGTGACTTCAATTACCACTTAAAGGCAAATGATGTCCAAATCTCTGTCACCAGTTCCCATATCTGTCAAGTGTATCAATAGTCCTCACCAAGTGAATGTCTAATCATCACGTCATCACCAACCACCACATTAACATGACCCATGCCAAACTCAGTTATCTCCTGTATTATTTATTTATCTCATCCCATGACATGGTCACCTACCAGGCTCCCCAAGCAAAGTTTTAACAGTTTTTCTTTCTCACTCCCATTCTCTCTTTATTCAGTCAGCAGGACCTATTGTTTCTACCTTCAGATACCAAACTGACCATCTTTCACAGTCTGGTCTCATGCCAACTCCCCAAATCATTGCCCTTCATTTTCCCTTCATTCCTTCAGGTTGCTGAAGATTATGCTTCATGGGAGGTGTTGATTTGTTAACAAGAAAAATTTCCCAAATTCAGTATTCCTCCATATACCAGTAAAACTGTAAATGCATATACTACTACTCTTTCATTTTGGTGTTTCATAGTTAAACTTAATTTACTTTTTAAAGAAACTTTTTTTTTCATACACTTGTTACTTAAGTACACTTATTTTAAAAATATATTAAAAACAGCTAATGATTGCAATTTTTCTTTTTTTGCAATTTTTCTTCCTGATTTACATAAAAGCTCACCCATATCAATTTTAAGTAACAGTAGCAAAAAAAAAAGAACCTTAGAAGAGATTATGATACTAAGTGAAATGAACCAGAGAAAGACAAATATCATATAATACCACTTAACTGTGGAATCTAGAAAGTGATACACATGATATTTACAAAGCAGAAACAGACTGACAGACACAAAACCCCCATTATGATCATCAAAGCGGAAAAGGAGGAAGAGGGATAAATTAGGAGTTTGGGGTTAACAGATACACATAATTATATATAAAACAAAGAACAAGGACCTACTATATGGAACAGAGAACTATATTTAATAACTTGTATAATGTATACCGTAAAGAAATCTGGAAAATAACATATATGTATATATATACATGTGCTTAGTTGCTCAGTCGTGTCTGACTCTTTGCAGCCCAATGGACTGTAGCCTGCCAGGCTCCTGAGCCCGTGGAATTTGCCAGGCAAGAACACTGGAGTGGGATGCCATTTCCTACTCCTGGGGATCTTCTCAACTGGAATCGAACCTGTGTCTCTTGCGTCTCCTGCGTTGGCAGGCAGATTCTTTACTACTAGTGCCATATATACATATCTGACTGAATCACTTTGCTGTACACTTTAACATAACATTGTAAATCAACTGTACTTCAATGAAAGGTTGTTTTGAAACAATAAAAGATCCTTAGATAAACCAATAAAAATCAATGCCTTTTCTAAAGAAACAGAAATTTAAAAAATAAAAAGTAAAGTTCCAACTCACTGTAACAATAAAAATCTTGAAATATCCAGGAATAAATTTGAAGAGAAGTAGGAAGATATTATATAGGGAACATCATATAACACTACTGAAGAGTGCAATGTGAAAACTGGATAAATGAAGAATCAACACTTCTTCTTTGCTGTAAGAATGCAATAATATGAAACTATCAATTCCCCTGAAATCAGTCCATAATTTAATATGACCAAAATAAGAGCCAATAGTATTTTATTCTATAAGTTATCAGAATTTTTCCAAAGTGCATCTGGAAGAAAAATAAAGGAAAATTTCTAACAAGAGTACAGCAAGAAAGTGTGCTTTCAGATATTAAAATGTATTATAAAGCCAGAGTAATTAAAAACCAATGTATTGGCATAGGATTAAACAGAACAACGGAAGCTTTGTGTAGAAACCTCATCAAATAAGATTATGGAAAAGCAAAGATGGCATTCTAAAACAATTGGGGAGAAATGATTATTCACTCATTGGACTTGGACAAGCTAGTATCTTTGAAAAAAAGTAAACCTGGATCCCTATATCCTTTCCCAGAATAGTTTTTATATGGATCAAATATTTAAATGTAAAAAGCAAAAATAAAATTACCAAAAGGAAACACAAAAGTTTAGTACTTTCTAAACATATTAATTATTTATGGAAAACTAAATGATAAAGGAGATATTGGGAAAAATAGCAAAGCATGACAAATAATTAAAATCCTTTTCTATATGAATTGGTTTATGCACATGAAATATTAATAAGTATGATGGCAGACTAAAGAGTAATGTATAACATGATGCCATTTATAGAAGATTGTTTACCTCTCTCTACAACTCTATAAATGTACAGAGAGAGGTTTAGAAGAATATGCTATAAAATAGTAATAATTAAGTTCTCATAGGCAAGGGATATGACTATTTGTATTTTTTTTGACTATTTGTATTGATTCAACTGTTTCTAATAAATGTTTATAATAATTATAAAATAATATACCTATTTAAAGCAAATTAAGCTTGTATGGAATAATAAACACAGGAAATAGTAAAGAAAGTACTGCAAAATAAGAACAGAAATTATTATTCCAATTTTTTTAAAAGAGGATATAATTTACATGTACATAAGAGGGAATGTGTATGAACTGGTGTTCAGAAAACAGTTGAAGATTTATTTATCATTTATTATATTTCATTCTCAACTCATCCTCTGGCTTGCCATACAAATGAAATAACTCATTTAAGATAATTATGACTCAATTTATCTGTTTGTGACTGATACAAAGAAATATAAGGAACCATATTTTAGGCACAAGGAATGTTTAGTAACTCTTTTATTAGAGTAGTTTTTTTTTTAATTAATTAATTTATTTATTTATTTATTTTTTTGTCATACATTGATATGAATCAGCCATAGATTTACACGTATTCCCCATCCCGATCCCCCCTCCCACCTCCCTCTCCACCCGATTCCTCTGGGTCTTCCCAGTGCACCAGGCCCGAGCACTTGTCTCATGCATCCCGCCTGGGCTGGTGACCTGTTTCACCCTAGATAGTATACATGCTGTTCTTTTGAAATATCCCACCCTCACATTCTCCCACAGAGTTCAAGAGTCTGTTCTGTATTTCTGTGTCTCTTTTTCTGTTTTGCATATAGGGTTATCGTTACCATCTTTCTAAATTCCATATATATGTGTTAGTATGCTGTAATGTTCTTTATCTTTCTGGCTTACTTCACTCTGTATAAGGGGCTCCAGTTTCATCCATCTCATTAGGACTGATTCAAATGAATTCTTTTTAACGGCTGAGTAATATTCCATGGTGTATATGTACCACAGCTTCCTTATCCATTCATCTGCTGATGGGCATCTAGGTTGCTTCCATGTCCTGGCTATTATAAACAGTGCTGCGATGAACATTGGGGTGCATGTGTCTCTTTCAGATCTGGTTTCCTCGGTGTGTATGCCCAGAAGTGGGATTGCTGGGTCATATGGCAGTTCTATTTCCAGTTTTTTAAGAAATCTCCACACTGTTTTCCATAGTGGCTGTACTAGTTTGCATTCCCACCAACAGTGTAAGAGGGTTCCCTTTTCTCCACACCCTCTCCAGCATTTATTGCTTGTAGACTTTGGGATAGCAGCCATTCTGACTGGCGTGTAATGGTACCTCATTGTGGTTTTGATTTGCATTTCTCTAATAATGAGTGATGTTGAGCATCTTTTCATGTGTTTGTTAGCCATCTGTATGTCTTCTTTGGAGAAATGTCTGTTTAGTTCTTTGGCCCATTTTTTGATTGGGTCATTTATTTTTCTGGAATTGAGCTGCAGGTGTTGTTTGTATATTTTTGAGATTAATCCTTTGTCTGTTTCTTCATTTGCTATTATTTTTTCCCAATCTGAGGGCTGTCTTTTCACCTTACTTATAGTTTCCTTTGTAGTGCAAAAGCTTTTAAGTTTCATTAGGTCCCATTTGTTTAGTTTTGCTTTTATTTCCAATATTCTTGGAGGTGGGTCATAGAGGATCCTGCTGTGATTTATGTCGGAGAGTGTTTTGCCTATGTTCTCCTCTAGGAGTTTTATAGTTTCTGGTCTTACATTTAGATCTTTAATCCATTTTGAGTTTATTTTTGTGTATGGTGTTAGAAAGTGTTCTAGTTTCATTCTTTTACAAGTGGTTGACCAGTTTTCCCAGCACCACTTGTTAAAGAGGTTGTCTTTTTTCCATTGTATATCCTTGCCTCCTTTGTCAAAGATAAGGTGTCCATAGGTCCGTGGATTTATCTCTGGGCTTTCTATTCTGTTCCATTGATCTATATTTCTGTCTTTGTGCCAGTACCATACTGTCTTGATGACTGTGGCTTTGTAGTAGAGTCTGAAGTCAGGCAGGTTGATTCCTCCAGTTTCATTCTTCTTTCTCAAGATTACTTTGGCTATTCGAGGTTTTTTGTATTTCCATACAAATTGTGAAATTCTTTGGTCTAGTTCTGTGAAAAATACCGTTGGTAACTTGATAGGGATTGCATTGAATCTATAGATTGCTTTAGGTAGAATAGCCATTTTGACAATATTGATTCTTCCAATCCATGAACACGGTATGTTTCTCCATCTGTTTGTGTCCTCTTTGATTTCTTTCATCAGTGTTTTATAGTTTTCTATGTATAGGTCTTTTGTTTCTTTAGGTAGATAGATGCAAAAATCCTTAACAAAATTCTAGCAAACAGAATCCAACAACATATTAAAAAAATCATACACCATGACCAAGTGGGCTTTATCCCAGGAATGCAAGGATTCTTTAATATCCGCAAATCAATCAACATAATACACCACATTAACAAATTGAAAGATAAAAACCATATGATTATCTCAATAGATGCAGAGAAAGCCTTTGACAAAATTCAACACTCATTTATGATTAAAACTCTCCAAAAAGCAGGAATAGAAGGAACATACCTCAACATAATAAAAGCTATATATGACAAACCCACAGCAAGCATCACCCTCAATGGTGAAAAGTTGAAATCATTTCCCCTGAAATCAGGAACAAGACAAGGGTGCCCACTCTCACCACTACTATTCAACATAGTGTTGGAAGTTTTGGCCACAGCAATCAGAGCAGAAAAAGAAGTAAAAGGAATCCAGATAGGAAAAGAAGAAGTGAAACTCTCACTGTTTGCAGATGACATGATCCTCTACATAGAAAACCCTAAAGACTCTACCAGAAAATTACTAGAGCTAATCAATGAATATAGTAAAGTTGCAGGATATAAAATTAACACACAGAAATCCCTTGCATTCCTATATACTAACAATGAAAAAACAGAAAGAGAAATTAAAGAAACAATACCATTCACCATTGCAACAAATAGAGTAGTTTTAAACTAAAAGGTTACCTGCTTTTTGAAGGACCTGTGTTTTATTAAAAGTTGCTTTCATTTAAAATTTTAGTTTTTTATCTGACTTAGATCTTAATATTTCAAGTTTAAATAAAGTTTAGCAAATTTGTCTCACATTTTCTCTTTGTTTTTCTTCTTTATCAAGGAAAAAAAAAACCCTCACTCTTTCATATATAGCTCTGTGTGTGTATGTGTGTGTGTGTGTGTGTGTGTGTGTGTGTGTGTGTCTGTGTGCACAGGCCAGTACCAGAGGTTTGGAAATGCAAGTCATTGACTGCATCTCTCCTGTTATTTCCCAATGGAATATGTATTTCTGGGCCATGCTTAACATTAGATATGATACTGCTTCCAACTCAGCAGCTCAATAATAGTGATTCTACCTGTATAGTAGACAATGTAGAAAAAAAAATATATATATATGTATATATAATTAAGTTTTATAAGAAAAAAATCACTTTCCCATGTTTTAGGGAATGTAAAGTGATTGTGGAAACTATACTTTATGGGGCAATTCATTAGAGGATATTATAAAATATATTTCAATTTCCAAGGAAAACTATAAAAGAATAAATCAGAAGGCTTTCTTGATAACACCCACCCCTAGACTAAGCCAAGTTCCTCTGTTATAAGCTTATATTCATCACCCTGAGAATTACTATTCCAAGTAGACTGTAAACTTTGAATGGAGGATTTGTGTTTACTTTGTTTACAATTGTATCCTTAGTGCCGAGGGTAGTGCAGAGCACAAAATAAATGCTAAAAATTGTTTATAGAATGCATAAATAATTTAAAAAATGCCCTGGGATTAAAATTAAAATTCTATAGATATGTTGTTTTACACACATACAAACACATATAGTAACATGTATAACATAGTATATAACATGTACTATTATACCAATATAATATTAAATATATGGAAACACAAACATAAATTAAATTTTAAAGGCAAAAATACATTTTCTAATATTTACTGATAATGTAGACTCTTGTACATCTCCTGGCATGAATACCATCTCTACCATCTCCCACACCCCTGTCACTTTGAAGATAACTGATCTAAAGAATTATTGATCTATTGATCTAAGAATTACCAATCTAAGAATTACTCATCTATTGATTCATTTAATGGTGACAGAAAACATGCAAAATAAACAGGAATCTAGAAAAACACAGTCAGTGTTAGTGATAATTAAGAAAGTGGTCAATGGTACAAGATCAGATCTAGTAAAGGCCAACATTTGAAATTCAAAACTCAATGATGTGACATAGTCTATGTCAGAGTTTTGAGGTTGCTGCTACTATGGCTAATCCTAAAGATTACACAGTGACAGGAAATAATCTGGTTTTAAGTAAGGTCTGATTTGCCTAAATTTAACATCCCCATGTCAGTGACATATTATAGACTGAATTTTGATGCAAGCTACAAAGCAAAGACATTACCCATTTCCTGTGGAACCAAATGCCCAATTTAATTTAGGCTCAGAAAAAGTGATCCCTCCAGATCATGGGTAATCCTGCTGAATCCAAGCATTCAAAGCTGTTCTCTCTTGCAGTTCTAAGTTTTCCCTTTTTCTCTGTCTTGGATATTAGTCTTTCCCAGACCAGAAGATAAAAGAAGGCCGTGGAAGTGATATTCAAAATGGGTCTCAGGGATCTCCTAGCCATTCTCAGTAATTCATAAGGGAATCGTGGTCTTAAACGCCTGTCCTGAAAACCACCCAGAGAAAGTGAAAGTGAAAGCGTTAGTTACCCAGTCATGTCTGACTCTTTGCAACCCCCATAGACTGTAGCCCACCAGGCTCTTCTGTCCATGGAATTCTCCAGGCAAGAATACTGGAGCCGGTAGCCATTCCCTTCTCTAGGGTATCTTCCCAACCCAGGGATTGAAGCTGGGTCTCCTTCATTGCAGGCAGATTCTTTACCATCTGAGCCACCAGGGAAGCCCTGCCTGTAGAAACACGGCTACACGAAATTCAGAGATGACAATACAGGGAGGCTGAACAAATGTGACCATATTTCTTTTTCCATGAGTAGTATCCCTAGTTACAATTTACAATCATAATTATGAAAGCTGATAATAGGGCTTCCCAGGTGGCGCAGTGATAAAGAATTCGCCTGCCAATGCAGGAGATGGCAAGAGATGCGGATTTGATCCCTCAGTTTGGAAGGTACGCTGGAGAATGAAATGGCAACCCATTCCAGTATACTTGCCTGGAAAATGTCATGGACAGAGGAGCCTGGTAGGCTACAGTCCATAGGGTTGGACATGATTGCGCTCGCATGTAGTTATGTGAATGCAGATCATGTTTAGCACACATATGCCGATTATCACATGTATCAGAAACTCCCAGGGTTCCTCCTAACTCAACTAGAGTTACTATACTATATTACTTGCTAAATCCATCCTTCAGTATTCCTCCATTCTTCATTCAAAACCCAGAGCTTACAATCTGGTTCTCTTACCTTTTACTGACTGCTCTTCTGCTGTCTAGCTGTACCAGTCTTTTCTCCCCATTCACTCTCTCTTGTTCTCCCGCCAAGTTTCCCTGTTTTTCTTCCTCTCAATTCTTCCCAGACTCCGCTCTCTGCTCTCTTAGCTGATATTACTAAGAATTTAGCAAGAATCATCCTTTTTAAATCACTAGCACAAGATGGATCTTGCATCTTAAATTTGAAACAGATCAGAGTTATAAATCCTCATGTCACATTTAAGAAAATGTGAACTGGTGCAAAGCCAGTACTTTATATTTGTTCATTTAAAATGTTGCTGGCTATATGCGTTGAAGTTTTAAATGCATGTAATTAGGGTTCCATGAAGGAGATTATGCAATTTTTTTCAGTTTATAATGGTCAGATACTGAAAATTATTTGCATATAAATTGTCAGTTATGAACAGAAAGGCAGGGAATCGGGAATGCAGGAAAGAAATCAGGGGCTGTCAGAGACAGGGGAGGAAGAGTGTAGTTTGGTGCCATTGTAGTGTCTGGAAGAACCCGAGTGTGCTGCTTTTTGAACTAAAGTTTTATCTTCAGCTGTCTCCAGCTGTCAGGGAAATGCACTGTCTGGGATGGGCAGACCATTAAAACATTTCAGCAGAGATGTTCATTACTTTGACTAATGGAGTTCAGAGTTCCCTGAAAAAAGAAATACTGGCCAGGCAGATTTTGATGAGGAGGGTTTGGAAATACCTCTTCACTGAAGGGAGGCTAAGGGAGAGACATTGAGGAAGGAGAGGCCAGGAGCCTATATCAGGCGTGGTGGAGAGTGACAGTGACAGGTCCAGAAAGCCCAGAAGATTATAAAGACTCTGAGTGCCTTGGAATGTCAGGCGCCCCACTTGGGTGGTTAGGACACCCAGGAGGGGAATGGCATGAATAAGGTGGGTCTGGATTATGGCTGTGAAGTCAGGATAGAAGGGAAGATGGGGAATTCAAGGATGGTACCAATCATCAAACCCAAAGATGCTCCCAAAGAGAGGATGAAATCTGAAATTGGAGGTCAGTGACCACAACAAGCAAGTTAGAGGCAGTGAGTTTGGAAAACAGGGCTTGGAAAGATATTTCAATTGCAGGTGTGACCTGAAAATTAATTAACTATCAATATGGAATGTGTACCATCAATCAGAGCTGGGTTTCCCTGGTGGCTCAGATAGTAAAGAATCTGACTGCAGTGTGGAAGACCCAGGTTTGATCCCAGGGTATGGAAGACCCCCTAGAGAAAAGAATGGCAACCCACTCCAGTATTCTTGCTTGGAGAATCCCATGGACAGATGAGTCTGGTGGGCTACGGTCCATGGGATTGCAAAGAGTTGGATACAGCTGTGTGACTTTCACTTTCACCACCAATCAGAAGAGATGCCAGAGAGAGCAATGGAACAGTGTCCTGGAGCCCACCTCCTCTGGGGTTCCTAATTAACCAGCTAGTGGTGGGGCACTTGGGAACTTCAGACAGGAGCAATGTATTTACTGGAGAAATATGACTGAACAACTAAGATGTACGCTATAAAGTGGCTGTCTAGACAGCCCATTTCTGGGCTCCCTTTTCTGCAAGGAGGGAACATATGAGCAGTCCTTGCCAGAGGATATGAAGAAAAGTGATGTTTGGCTCACAGCGAAGGTAACTAAGCATTGGGAATAAGATTATTTTCCCAACGACGACAGGGAAATCTTGAACCTACAGGATGACGGAGCCATAAGATGGAAGCCTTCTGGATTCTTGGTTTCTACTTAAAGGAGACCTTCTCAGGAGAACTGCCCAACAGGAAAACCAGAATTGGACTCTGCGTGACTGAGAAATTAAATTTTATTGCATAAACCTACTCAGGTTTTAGGACTTTTACAGTAATTAGCCAACCTTGAACAAAAAACAGCATAAAAATATTTTAGCATTTTTATGCATTGGTTTCGCACTGATAAATATGAGCAAATTTCTTAGTTTACTTGTTTTCTTTGAGAGGCTGTATAGCATTCTACAAAGACTTTGGGGTAATAACTTAAAAAGATAAGTTTCACTGGTTGCCAAAGGGGAAGGAGGGAGGGATAAATTAGGAGTAACATATACACACTACAATATATAAACTAGATAAGCAGCAAGGGCCTACTGCATAGCACAGTGAACTATACTCATTATTTATAATAATCTATAGGAAAACATCTATTTCTGCTTTATTGACTATGCCAAAGCCTTTGACTGTGTGGATCATAATAAACTGGAAAATTGTTCATGAGATGGGAATACCAGACCACCTGACCTGCCTCTTGAGAAACCTGTATGCAGGTCAGGAAGCAACAGTTAGAACTGGACATGGAACAACAGACTGGTTCCAAATTGGGAAAGGAGTGTGTCAAGGCTGTATATTGTCACCCTGCTTATTTAACTTATATGCAGAGTACATCATGAGAAACGCTGGGCTGGAGGAAGCACAAGCTGGAATCAAGATTGCCGCGAGAAATATCAATAACCTCAGATATGCAGATGACACCACCCTTATGGCAGAAAGTGAAGAGGAACTAAAGAGCCTCTTGATGAAAGTGAACGAGGAGAGTAAAAAAGCTGGCTTAAAACTCAACATTCAGAAAACTAAGATGGCATCCGGTCCCATAACTTCATGGCAAATAGATGGGGAAAGAGTGGAAACAGTGGCTGACTTTATTTTTCTGCGCTCCAAAATCACTGCAGATGGTGATTGCAGCCATGAAATTAAAAGACACTTACTCCTTGGAAGGAAAGTTATGACCGACCTAGACAGCATATTAAAAAGCAGAGACATTACTTTGCCAACAAAGGTCCATCTAGTCAAGGCTATGATTTTTCCAGTGGTCATGTATGCATGTGAGAGTTGGACTATAAAGAAAGCTGAGTGCCAAAGAATTGATGCTTTTGAACTGTGGTGTTGGAAAAGACTCTTGAGAGTCTTTGAAGCTGAAACTCCAATACTTTGGCCACCTCATGCGAAGAGCTGACTCACTGGAAAAGACCCTGATGCTGGGAAAGACTGAGGGCAGGAGGAGAAGGGGATGACAGAGGATGAGATGGTTGGATGGCATCACCGACTCGATGGATATGGGTTTGGGTGGACTCCAGGAATTGGTGATGGACAGGGAGGCCTGGCGTGCTTCGGTTCATGGGGTCGCAAAGAGTCAGACACGACTGAGCAACTGAACTGAACTGAACTGATATAGGAAAAGAATCTGAAAAAAAAAATTTCTTCTATATATATATATATATATACACACATATACACACATATGTTAATCTATACATATACACACATATATTAATATTTACATACATATACACATATATACAACTTCTGCTATATACCTGAAGCTAACATTACACTGTAATCAACTATGCTTCAATAACAATAAATAAATTTGTCTCTTATGATAATATCTTTCCAAGAAATAAAAAAGGTTTTTATTTTGTTTTCTGTTTTTCTTACATTTTGAAGCATGAATTTTTATGTTTCTTTTACATAAAAAAACCTATAAAAAAGATGATGGTGGATGTCAAAGTGAAGGTCACTCAGTCGTGTCCAACTTCTTTCAACCCCACGACTGTAGCTTGCCAGGCTCCTCTGTCCATGGAATTCTCCAGGCAAGAATACTGGAGTGAGTAGCCGTTCCCTCCTCTAAGGGATCTTCCCAACCAGGGATTGAACCCAAGTCTCCCACATTACAGATGGATTTTTCACCATTTGAGCCACCAGGGAAGCACCCCCACCCCCTAAAAAACCTATAGAGATTCCCATTTTACATTGAAAAGCCCATTATGTAAACCCCAAACCTACGCAATCATACTGTAAACTGATCTTTCTAAGGGGAGATGTTCAGAGGAGAGGCTCATTCAACTCTGGACCCACAGGAAGGGCCAAGAGGATTCATCCAATGAGTGCTTTTTGAATAAATGTATCAAATCATTGCTACTAGAAAAGCTACGAGGAAAAGCAAATTAGAAGGCAATTATGGAGACCAACCTGGGGTCTTCTGCTAATTAACTTTATGATGTAGAATTCTCCATGAACCTTTAGTCCTTATTTATTTGAAGGACTTTGGTGACTTTCAGTTTTGGCTTCTCATTTTCCAGTGAGAGAGCTGTGAGGCCCTGGGAAGACGAGATCAGCTCATATCCAGAGAACTGTTTTATATCCAAACATAAATGAAAACTCTGACTTTCATAATTGAAGATGTGTGGGGTTCTCCCTTACCGTGGCACCTATTAATTTTGACTGTCCAGTTGCTTTTCACCTGCAAAACTTAGACAACATTTATTCAGCCTCATACAGTGACCATAAGGACAGCACGAGACAGGATCGACATGCTGAACTGCACTCAGTATCAAAGGAATGTGACCTTTTTAGTCAACTCAGGGACCTGTGAGGCTGTGAGCATCATTAAACCTAAGGGTTAGAATTATCTTTAATTTTAGTGTGCAATTAAAAAATCCTATAGTACTTGCTTCTCTTGGATGCAACATACTACCATCCACTCTCAGATACTCTTGTGAGTCATAAATTGTCAGCTAAAGCAACAACTTAAAGTTGTGGATAAGGAAGTTCTTGTTATGTTGATCAGAAAATAACTGAAGTATCATATCCACTAAAAAGCTGGTTTTAGAGGTTTTTCTCATCCGAGTCCTGACTTCCCTTTTAATTAGCTTCAGTGCCTTATCCAATAGCTCTTTCAAATAGAGGATCTGGATTTGACTTGAGACCCAGCATCTAATGTGGCACCAGTGATAAAGAACTCACTTGCCAATACACAAGACATAAGAGACGTAGGTTCAGTCCCTGAGTCAGGAAGATCCCCTGGAGTAGGAAATGGCAACCCACTCCAATACTCTTGCCTGGAGAATTCCATGGACAGAGGAGCCTGGAGGGCTACAGTCCATGGGGTCACAAAGAGTTGAACACAACTGAAGCGACTTAGCATTCATTCATTCCAGCATTTAAAGAGGAACACTAAATCAAGTATAGGATGCTCCTCCTTTATATCTCGAGAGTTCTGGGTGGATCTAGAAGACAATAATCACAGCCTGCAATAGGAGGTGTGATCATCCTTTTCCGAAGTTGACTCCCTGACACTTTGAAATGATACAGCAGAGGGTGCCAAGGGGCAGCTTGAGGAAAATTATTTGTGTGACTCCTAATTGAGTGTGTCACCCATGAGTGATCATCGGGCTCACCATTTAATGAACCCACTAAAGTCAGGCTGGTGATGCATGGAGCCGACCTTCCCTGTCCCCACGAGTGCTGGGGGGACAACCTCTGAAGGCTGGAGGCAAAACTGAGAAGCAGGCAAAATTGATTGTGTTGCCTTCTCTTTTCACGGCCTGCTCTGTGCTCCACTTACAGGGCTCCCCACCCAGTGCAACAGGCTGGCGTCCACCAGTGAAAGGTCTGCTCTTGCCTCTCCCTTTCAGCTCGCGGCAGACCTGGAAATCTGCCAGTCACCCTGTAGAGAACATCACCTCTGCTTTGCGAGCTGGGTGACTGGTGTGAAGCTTGCCCCATTGACAGGGTTTTCCCAAGGAAACCTCACATCTAACAGCTTTCCTTAAAACTCATCAGAAGAGTCAACACATATAGTCATAAGTTCATTCTTTTAAAGAGCCTTTATGGAGAGCTAACGTGTTAGGCTCAGCCAGGTGTTAAGGATGAAAAGGTACCTAACAAATTGCCCACTGACTTTAAGAAATGGAGGCAGAAGCTGTTTCTAAGGGTCAGTGACAACCTAACATGATAGATACAATGAGAGAAGGTGCTAGAGCAGAGCAAGTCCCAACCCCACCCTGGGATGAGCATGAGCGGTACCCACAGAGGCTACCCATAACTCAAAGCAAACAGCCCCAAAGAATCAAGCCGATCACCAAGAGAAAAATATCAGGCCTCATCTTTCTCATAAAGCCAATAATAAAGGGTCCTTCATGAGATTCTGTGCTGGTAGAATGTCCCTTAGGCTCCAGACACCAGCTCCTGACCCGCCCACATCACAACAGGCAAAGCGAAGATACATGAAGTTCCCTTCTGGAATCACCCTCCTGTCCTGGAGTAGAGGAGACTGAGATCCTTGCCTCAGGCCCCGCCTGACCAGGGGTGTCCACAGTATTTGCTCCCTGAGGCCCCAGGCCCACTTTGGCCTCATTCTGTTCCCTCTGCCCCAAACGTCCTCCTCCCCAGCCTCTCTACTCCCAGATTAACTCCTCCCTGACTTCAGGACTCAGAGAAATGGCCAATTCTTATTCCGGAAAACATTCCTGAGATTCTCATTTTCTCTGCTCCCACCACACCTGCTGTTTAATACTTGTCACAAATCACACTAATAACCCCGACCTGTATTTTCACTCTCGTCTGCTTGAAGAAGACAGATCTATGTCTTCCTCTCTGCACACAGCACCTGGCAAACAGTGGGTGCTCGTAACGTGTTTATAGACTAGATAGATGGGTGGGTGGGTGAATGAATGGAAGAATGGTGTGTCTTTATTTCTCTGTCACCTTTAAAGGACTCAGTTATCCCACTCAAAGAGAAACAGGTGCTATGCTTCTTCCTCCTTATTTCCAGTTAGCTGTATTTCATGCATCTGGAAATCGGAAGCATATTTTCTCTATTAGATGTGAGACATGATTGGTCATGAGATTATATGCTCTGCATATTCATTTAGGAGAGATAAAAGCGAAAATTAGAATCCAGTGATCTCTCAATTTGTATTCCACGGCATTATAGGCAGCCTGTGGCACTTGCTGACATGCTGCAGGTTAATGAACTTTGCAGAGGGAGACCTGCTACGTCTCACTCAGGCCCAAGTGGTTCTGTGTGTCTGCTGACAGCCTCGCAGCCAGATGCAAGGGGCTTCCTCCGAGTCATGTGTCTTTTCCCTTCCCTAATGCCTCTTCTGCCTTTAATACTGTCTTGGAAATAATGTTCCCAAAATGACAACAGCTTTTGATCACACATCACTTTCTTATTACTATTAATTGATTCTCGAACTACTCAGTTTGATTGTTAACTAACAAAGAGCCAAATCAGCCGTTCATTTGTGCTCTGTAAATGCCAGGTTTAAGGATCAGGCTTTCATCACTGTGCCCTCCTGGGCAGCCTTTCCCATCTTCCCCAGGCCCATCTGCAAATGTGACCAGGCTCAGAGAACAGAAGCCTGCAACGATGGCAGCCCAGACAGTGCTGATTATGACAATTTCTTTCCATTCTGATCAAACAATTAACAATTTTAACACCAGAAATAGCATGAAAACGAGGAACTAAATTATAAACAAAGAACCAGGAGAAATGGTTAGGACAGAAACATTTCTTCTCCCTCTCTCATTCTTCCTTTCAGCTGCGGGAAGGTCAGTGAGTGGAACACCCTTGGCCTCTCTCTTTCCTTCACTCAACTCTGCTCAGGGCGACTCATCCAATTAGTGGGTCTGGGGAAAACAATAGCAAACGAGTGAAAAACCTTCCCACGGAAGACTGATCACTCTCTGCTCGTTCCTCAGGGACAGGTCAAGGTGGACCATTACCTTCTGTGAATGTCTAACTCTGGGGTCGTCAAATCTAAGCCACTTTCTCCAATATCTGCCTTATAGTTAATAAAGGTGATTTTAAAATTTCTTCCATCTGTTAACTATTTTGTCTTTCTTCCTCCATTTTTCCAAAACTCAGACAGGAAAGAGTGTTTATGTTATTTATGTTGCAGAATTTCTGGCATGTACCTCACCAATGGTTTATTTGCAGGAAAAGTGGTAATTAAAAGTACAGGCTTCCTAGGTTCATATTCTGGCTTTGCCACTTCTCAGCTGGGAGCTGTCCATCCCTGTGCCCATAATACATAACTCCGCTGTACCTTAGCTTCCTCTTTACAAAACAGGGGCAAAAATATGCCTGCTCATAGGGTTCCTGGGAGTACTCTGTGCCTGGTCTAGCCTAACACATGCTTCCATGAGCTATTTCTGTTATCATTAAACCATGCCATATGCTCAATGGGGTGCCTTGGATGTCAACCTAATGTTGATTCCAAACACAGTGAACTGCTTGGCTTGTGCCATTACTAAACCACCGAATGTGTGTGTGTGTGTGTGTGTGTATGCTTGCACTTAGTTGTGTCTGACTGTGATTCTATGGACTGTACCCGCCAGGCTCCTCTGTCCATGGAATTCTAGAGGCAAGAATACTGGAGTGGTTGTCATTTCCTTCTCCAAGGAATATCCCTAATCCAGGGATTGAGCCTGGGTCTCCTGCATCTCCTGCATTGGCAGGGGGGTTCTTTACCACTAGTACCACCTGGGAAGCCCACAGAATACTAGAACCAAATGGACCGGAGAAATCTTAGCTTCAGGTCCTAGTTCAATGAAAGATGAGACAAAAGCCCAGAGAACTGAAGTAACTCACCCAAGGTTGCACTTGGCAGGTCCAAGGCTGGGCAGTCCATCTGTCTGGACACCTGGCCCACTGACTGTCTCTCTACGTTAGCTGCTGCTCTCACAGCCGTGATTTCTGTCAACTGCACTTCTCACACTCGCTCTACTTGCCCATTTAATACAGCTATTAAGTCTAATCACCAACCACATTGTACCTCCCAGGGTACAATACCAGGCCTCAATAAAATTCAGAGCCTTACAACAACAATAAGAACAGATATTTCTCCGAGCCTCTCAGTATATTTTTCCGATTAGAGAAAGCGAAAATCTGACTTGCCCAAGATAATTCATGTAAGAAAAAGCCCATTAGAAAAGCAGTGCTGTTGATTTACTAGCATCCTTGTATTGCTTTGTTCTTTACAACGCAGACAATTTTTAAAGCCAGATATTTACTTCTTGGTTGTTCTTCTAACCCTGCTGCTTTCCCCCCAGGGAGCTCACTCTTCTGTTTGCAACATCCCAGGGAAATCAAACTAAATATAGTATTGAAGTAAAATCCCTGAGAAGCTAATGAACTATTTTATGGAGATTGAGGCAGGAACCCTTTTCCGGAGTGGTATTGCAATTAATTGGAGGTGGCCACACAAAAGGCATAGTTTCAGAAACAGGCAATTTACGATAGGGAATTTAGAAGGTCACTAATGATGGCTTGAAAGGTTGAAAATGATTACTTTCAATCATGTATCAACCTGGATGCCAAATCAGACATCTTAATGTATGTTTTCAACAGAGGGCAATTTGCTTAAATTTCCAAAATGAAAATGTAGCACATTTGCCAATCATCGTTCTGAATAACTAATTACCAATTACGTACCACTGAGAATCTGCTACCTGTCAGGCAGACCTTAGATTTCTCAAGTATGGGAGAGGTGGTCAAGTATATCAGCAGATAATTAAAGTCGCAACAGCTCAAAGAGCATTGTCCTTTAAGACCCTCAATATTAGTTCAGCATGGAAATAATTCTTTTCAGTGAATTTTGGGTAAGTGACACAATGGATCAATAACAGTTAGCCAGATTATTTTTAGGCATGTCCAGCTATTCTGCTACCGGTGACACTTAACACCTATTTTTTGGAACCCAAGTAAAGAATAACTTTTCTTCTCTTTCTACTTATCTTCAAGAATTGTTATTGTGTTTAATTATTTATAAAAACTGGAATCCAAAAAAAAAAAAAAACCCCCAAAAAACTAGAATCCAAGTGAAGTTGACCACAATGTTACCAAGTTATAGAACTAACTGGATTCAGATTACAAATTGAGACAGTTAGCATCAATATTCATCTCTATCAAAAGTGTTTAAATTGGCAAGGCACACTGTTTTTCTTTTCCACAAATTACTGACCTTTGTGAAGTAATATAGATGAAAAGATCTTATTAACCATTTTATGAGAAATTGAGTCAGATAGCAGTCTAACAGATAACAGTGTGAGATCTATGAATTAGATTCAAATCCTAGCTTTACCACTACCTTGTTGGATGACTGTAAGGGGATTACCTGACTTCTCTGAGCTTCAGCTGTCCCTTATGGGAACAGTGACATTGACTTTACAGTGTACTCGGAGAACTGCATCATGTAATGTGTGTCAGATGCCTCACCCAGGGCTGGTATGATAGATTTAAAATAGTCTCCACATTAGTCATCATTATGACATCTGAGGATCCCAAGAAGCAGGGAGAGGCCGTTTTTAAGGAACCTGAGTTCTGTCTGAGAACTGGAATTGTCTAGTGAGTCTCATGCATGGTACAGAGGTCAAGAGCAGATATTTGGAGATATGTGAAAGTGAAAGTATTAGTCAGTCATGTCCGAATCTTTGCAACCCTATGGACTGCAGCCTGCCAGGCTCCTCTGTTCATGGGATTTCCCAGGCAAGAATACTGGAGTGGGGTTGCCATCCTTCTCCAGGGGATCTTCCTGACCCAGAGATTGAATCTGGGTCTCCTGCATTGCAGGCAGACTCTTAACCGTTTGAACCACCAGAGAAGCCCTGTAAACAGGTTAAATGGATCATCTAGGGTGACTGAGCAGAGCTGAAAAAAATCAAAGAAAAAATCTAGGCATAAGTGGAGTTGAAAAAAAATGAAAAAAAAAATCTAGGAAGTGTCAACATTTATGCGAAGAGCAAAGAGGAACAACAAATAAAGAAAACTAGAATAAATGGTCACAGAAATGAAAGGAGAACCAAGAAGGGCTGATACCATAGACTCCAAGGAAGATCCAGGGAAAGAGTGGCTGAGTATTGACAGGATGAGGCCTAGAAAGAGGTCTTTGTGTTTGATAATTAGGATATAATTTCCACCCTTACTGTGAACAACTGCACCTGCCTGTGGGGATAGAAGCCAAGCTGAATGGACGTGAAGAGTGACTGGAACCCAGAAAGAGGGGGCTTTCAAGAGGGCTGGCTGGGGAGGGAAGAAGGGAGCAAGGGCAGTGAGTTCAGGAGGAAAATGAGTGGAGATGGTGAAGCATGGTTGTGGTTAGTCTATCAGCAGTTCACTAAAATCTCTGTTGTTTCCTTCTAAATGTACAGCTAGTCTCTATCCCCTAGCCTTGTGCAGTTACATGTGGTCACTTAGCTAACTCCTGTCAAGGAAATGTAGGTTGAAAATATCGGGTTGGACAAAAAGTTCATTTGGATTTTTGGCAATATCTTACTGAAAAGCCTGAACAAACTTTTTGGCCAATCCAATCCATACCAATTTGAAGGCAGTATTTGTAATAAGTAGGTGTGTCTCCTGTCAAGTCTCTGGAAGTAACCTCTTCCTCACTGTTCCCTTTGGGTCCTGACTCCACACCCTGGGACCCTCTGTCCTTGCTCCTCCACAGTCTCATCTGATGTTGGCAGTGGACATGATGCCTTCCTTGGGAAACGGGTAGTTTTTGCAACACACTTTCTATTAGTATCAAGCGTTGTTAAAAAGAAAAGTCACAGGCCTATTTCTGCCAGGGCCCTGGTTTCTATGGCAATATAATTTCCTCAAAAGCTAAATAGGCTTCTAATCTTCTCAGACCCAAGTCTAAAGTTCTTCCTTTGACACAGTTCTGAAGGCCACTTTATTACAACTATTTTTTTTTTTTTTTGCTACCTTAGGAATTATATACACGTTGTACCTCTACCAGGAAACTAACCATTTCTGTAACGTCTTTAAATAGGACAGTGTATCCTAAATTCCAAATGATGACGTAAAAATTAACACCCGGAAGTATGAACAACACATTTTAAAGATAGAGACTGTATAGAAGGTAAACGTATGGGACTAGTTTTGTAATTGTTGAGATAAAATATGATAAGGTTATTGGTGTTTTTAGTCTACCTGGGGTTCTCAGAATAACAGATGCTCACTTTGAGGTGGAGATCAGTTAGGACACAATCCCACAATCTCTTCTTTTTTAATATCCAGATGAGTTTCTGTCTCTCTTAATGACATTTTCTTTCCTTGGGCTTGCTTGCACTATGATTGGCAGGGCTCATTCATCTATAATCTCAGATAAGAGAGGGCATGCGAAGGTTTGAGAGGTACGACAGCGCGAAAGTCGCGCTCCAGTTCTCTGTCCCACTGACCACTGAGCCCAGTTGTTCCAGTAGCATTCACTGCCTCCATTAGCTCAAGGGTCAGCTCATGTCCTGCTCACCCAATTAACCTTGCTCTGATAAAAATCTGACAAAGCACGCTTCATTCCCTTATATGAAGTTGATTTCTGGTATCGACAGCCAGCCTGCAGGGGAGATCAAAAGCAGCAAAAGTAATTTATTCACTCACATAACTCTAGGATGCTTGATCCGATGGGATCAACCACAATCCAAGGAAAGATTTGATGAAGAGATTTATTTCCTTAGTCTTAAAACCTTAATGCAGAAGATGAACGATGTAACTCAACTAAACTTATTTTTTGGAAGCTTCCCTGGTACATAGTTGGAAAGTTAGTAAATTACAATATCACACCTGATTCCTAGTTTTATAGCTGAAAAATTGCTGTTCTCATTTTATAATGATAAGTGTAGCTAGCATTCTACAGAAGAGCGCACCTGCTCTGACAACCGGCTTCCCTCATAGCTAAATCGGTAAAGAATCTGCCTGCAATGCAGGAGACCGGGGTTCAATCCCTGGGTTGGGAAGATCCCCTGGAGGAAGGCATGACAACCCACTCCAGTATTCTTGCCTGGAGGATCCCATGGACAGAGGAGCCTGGCGGGCTACAGTCCATGGGGTCGCAAGAGTCAGACACGATTTAGCATCTAAACCACCACTCTGACCACACCATCCCTGAAAGCCATATGGTATTTTATTCTGTTCTTCCATTTCAGGAATTCTTAGACCATGCTAATGAGGGTATTTTTAGAGTCATATATTTCAGCTGCATCTTCTATCCCACCTGAAGCAGGGTAGCTCCAAATAACAGCACTGAGCATCACAGTAATTATTATTTATAATTACTTCCTCACGGTAGGTTGGCTCATAAATTTTAATGGAGCTCTTTCCACAGTGTTGATTGCCAACCTTCCTGGCATTTGTGGGATAAATGTTTATCCAAATAGAAATAATGTGGTCGAGTAATTTCATAGTCAGCCTGAATCTTCCCTTCTTCATCCTCCCTAGAGGTTATTTTAAATGCATAGCATTGGAGGGGAGGAGGGGTGAAGATTATCCTACTTTGGAAGTTCTAACGTCCGCACATTGACTCCTGATATTCATCTTCCTGGCAGAGATGTACATTGGTACAAAATAGCTCCTGGGCAGGCAGACAAATTTACTGCCAGCAGCTAGAAGCTCAATTCTTTCTAAGAGACAGGAAAGAGCTTGACTCCAGGAAAGAAATCAGAAGCTTCTCTCCTTTCCCTCCTCTGGATTCATTGTTAGCTAGAAAGGGGGTAAGAGAAATCAACCACACTGCACAAAGACACTAGAAACAGAAGGTGTCCTTGCAGAAAGAATGCACAACATGAGGGGAGTTTTACACTCCACCAATATGTACAGCAGATTCCATTTATGCAATGACTTCTCTAATACCCTTAAAGATCACTGATTGTTTGACCTAACCTGGGGACACAGAGATAGGAATCCCTGATGGCAAACACTGGTGGGGAAAGGAAGAGAAATGCCTTTACAATTACAAAGTAGATCCTTGAGGATTGAAAGGATCTTTGAGAATTCTTTTTCATCCAAGTGCAATTAACACATATGTGTTAATAAGACATTGTTGAAGCTTGAATCCTTCCAAAGGCAGAGCCTGAGAGACTGTGGAGCTGATGGTTTATTGGAAGGTGATGCTAGGAGACAGGAGTGAATAGGGAGAATGAGACAAGAAAGGAGAAAAAGACGATGTAAGAATATCATTATCAGGATCATTGGGATGAGTACGGGGCTGTCAATACTGTTATAAACTTCTGAAAAACATACAGAAAGCTTTTTAGAATTGTCAAGCTAGAAAACAACAGGCTGGAAGATTCACTTCCCTAGCTCTGGTCTCTACCAACTGAGGGCTGTTGTGGGGTTGGAGGGCGATTACAGCCTTGCTCTTCCTGGCTTTGCTTCCAAGTTTGGACCTAGTGAGTTGTGCTGTAAGAGGAAGCCCTGGGGCAGAAAGCAGAGAGGCAAGCACTACAGGTTTGAAGTGAAGCCCCAAGAACACACAGATCTGCCGGCTGCAGCTGGAAGTCAGTCAGGCTTAGGAGATGGTGGTGGGGGCGGGGGGGCCAGGCCTAAGAGCATCTGCTATTCACAGCCTCTGAACAGGGAAGGGTCATTTTAGGATGATGATGTCGACTGCATGGCGAACTTCTAAGAGCGTTCCCTTATTCTTCCTTTTAAAGGTGTATTCAAATGTCATGCCCCAGGTGACATACATCACCTGTTCCCTGCTATATTCAATTCTGAACATTGTGTCTATTCTGACATTATTACTCTATAGGTTCTTAGGCTTTGTTGAAGTTTCCATTATACTTAAAGCCTTTAACACTTCTGCCTGAGTTGTAAAATGGATTTTAATTTCCCAAGAAGGGTATATTTAAGATTTCATAATGATTTTGACATTAGCATGGCTTGTCTTTTGAAACACTCATTTTAAGGGAACTAATTAATAGATGTGGCACCACAAAAATGAGAGGAAAAAAAAAAAATACGAGGCACGTATGCCTCAAACATGCCATCAACAAAACTAAAGGCAAACAATTATGGGGAAAAAAAACTTATTTGCAAGAAAAACAAGTCCATGTTCAGACCAAAAGAGCCATAAGAATAAAGATAAATAGCTGAAAAGTTAGTAACTTATGTAAGAAAAATACAAATGGCAAAGAAGCATTTGAAAACAACATTCCAAGAGATGAAAGTGAAAACATAATAAATGTAAAATTGGCAATCAAAAGAATGACCGTGATATTTATTAGTGGGTTCTACAAAACGGGCATCTTGTGTCCTGTTATCCAGAGTGTAGAATCAGAGAATTTCTGTTACATCAATTTGGTAATACAGATTTAAAAATGAAAAATTCAATTTCCTATGATTTACCAATCCATGTAAAGAGGTAAACTCAGTAAAGAAGTATCAATGCAAATGCCCATCATTTACAATGGCTAAAAAGAAAATCAAGGAAAAAAGAACACTAGAAATAAGGGACTGGATAAATAAAGTTTTCTTATGTTACTACTTAAAATCAGGCATTCAAAGTATATTTAAAAATTTTAGAAAAGGTTCATAACACAGAAGTGAAAACACAGTTGATGACATAGCATGTATTTTGCTTTTTAAATATGGACTATACATATACAAAAAAATTGGTATTATACACCAAACTAATAATAGCTACCTTTGGGTAGTAACATTCCTCATGACTTCCTTTCTACTTTTCTATATTTGCATATTTTCTAAAATGCCCATATGTACTTTTAAAAATTAATCAAAACTAATTTTCAAAAATCTAATTTCAGTGTTAAAATTAATTATGACTAAGCCTTGAGTGGGTGACTCCAACTACTTTTTCTGTCTTCCTTCCTTTTCTTTTAGAAATTTTTATCTTCTAAAGAAATATATTAATAGTATATCCAAAATTTAAAGTTACTCTAAATCTATTTTTCTTCAGTTAAATACTTTTATAGGAAAATTCCAGAAAGAATTTGGAGGCATCAGGAAAAGAGAGCCTAGATTTTTTTTATAATTCTAGCACCAGAATATACAAAGATAATGAGCTGTCTAGTCATTTAGAGAGAGAGTGACTGCAAGAGGAAAAAGAAAGAGGAAGAGAGAAGTACAAATGAAGAGACAGAAAAGCAGATACAGAATTACAGAATGTAGCTTGAATATTTTAAATTGGTTTTGTTTTGCTTTCCTTGTTGAGTCATAAAAATCAGAAAGACTTTTAAAAGATCATTAAATGTTTCGGTTTTCCAAATATGATACTTCTATATACAAGAAAACATTGATTCATGTTGAGGTTTGACAGAAAACAGCAAAATTCTGTAAAGCAATTATCCTTCAATAAAAAATAAATTAATTAAAAAAAGAGAGTGGGGAACTAGAAGCAAAAATTTTAAATCCACTCAAACTAGAAAGTAAAAATGGGAAAAAAATATTTTTTGGAATAAGAAAAATTAAATGATAATGCTTTCTCTACCTGTCCAAGTCTCTTCCATGGGTACTACCCAGTAATTGTAAATTTGACAAAGAAAAGTAACCTGATGTAACCTAACCCTAACCCAAAGTTTCTTTCTTAATTAGATTTCTGATTTCCATATGCCAATTTTTCAAACATTTTAGGGTTGTGTATTAAGTAACAAAAGTTACACAAAGGCATAAAATTAAGGAAAGCATGCATAATATGTTGACATATTGAAAATGTTGTTTGGTCACTAAGTCACATTCAACGCTTTGTGACCCCCTGGACTGCAGCACACCAGACTTCCCAGTCCTTCAGTATCTTCTGGCCAAGGCTGAAATTCTCATATGCCTTTTTTTTATTCTAATAGCAACACTGTTCCCCTGGGACTTGCAAAGGAGAGGACACTGAAGATTCGATTCACCACTTGTGGGTGAATAATTTCTCATCCTGGTCTGGCACATTTTTTCCCCCTCTTTATTTGATCTTGCCTCAGTAGAAGTGACTGACAAAACAATCTTAATTGAAAATAGGCTGAAGGAAGCATTTTCTGAATGGGGAGTCCAAACTGTGGATGGGAACACGGGGAGTCAAATCATAAAACTGAAGAACATGAGTGCAGACAGATCAATAAGGTGAGGTGCAAGACAAGGAAGGAGCAAGACAGCAAGAGCAAAGTGGTGGTTAAAAGGTCACCTGTGCAGAAATCAAGCTACACACAGGCAGGGGTGCAGTTTCTAAAAGGATTATGATATTAAGGAAGGAGATCTAGGCAGGAACCATCTGTAAAAGAACTGAAATGGAGGATAAAAGAATCATAAAAATTTTCAGTTTCTAGGAAATCAGGATGCCAGGATGACCAGGTAGACGATCTATTTGAAACTGAGCAGGTAAATGAGTATGTTCGGAGTTTATATATTACCTTCACCCAAGAAGGACTGGTCTCAAAGTAGGGGTAGAGCCAAAATAATAAGGAGTTGTTTCAGCTGTCCCAAGTCTGCAGGTGTGAGAGTTACAGGAGCAATAAGTCTAACAGATAATATAATGCTATATTCTCTACTTTTCTTTTCCACATTTTCTTTTCCATATACTCAGAGACTCCCAAGGTCTTCTTTTAATCCATTCCTCAAATGAGCTACAAAGTAGATAACCTGCTATTTCTATTACCAAACCCCATGAGCTGTCCACCACCTAGTGACATGCATGCTCCTGAGTCCCCTGATAGCTGAGCTGTTGGGGCTATGCAGCTTCTAAACTGTAACAGAAGAGTTATTTCATTTGCCTTTCTGTGTTAGGAAAGAAGAGTTACAGTATGTTCTAGAGTGCAGCCTCAGGGGCTCGGGGAGGAAGTCAGGAAGAATCTGAGGATGTGCAAATCCTGGTCCTGACAGTACCAGTCAAGATAGGGAGGATGCCAGGTTCAGATGCAATTAGTCTGATTTTGATTCCTAGGATGACAATTCAGTGCCTGGCTAAGAAAATAGCCAGTTCTCTAGAAACCATTCCCGTCAAACACAGAGACCTATTTTGCATGCTAGATGATATAGCTTTTTTTAAAAAAGTATTTTCTTGGAGGCAGGAGCAGCCTTTAAAAGGCTTTCCTTGAACTGTTGCACCTAGATTAAGATGTATTCATTTGGAAAGCTTCTGTTAAGGGTGGATTGCAAGCACCCCATGTAACTGATCCCATGTTTGACAAAACAAGATATTCTTTCTTATGCATTTGACCATAAGCTGGCCATCTGGTCATTTTCGTAACACACTTCCTCCTCTGTCCTTAGGAAAACTAGAGAAAAATTGATCACCTTCACACTCATATCAGTATTCCAGGGTTATGTCTCCAGGAGAGATGGCTCAGATCCTTAAACTCATAAACATAGAGACAACCCCCTGGGGGTGAGATGGCCTATGCCAATGCTCTCCCTTCCACTTTCCTTCCCATCACCTAGTTTTCAGAGCCCCTGGACTCTTTTCGTAAGAGCTGCCACATCCCAGGGGGCATGCCTCATGGACAGAGTCAGTGAGGGATGTATCTGTGTCTTCCCCAGACCTCCATTCTAAAAGATTCATGGAGCAGTGGTTTTCCAGGTTTCATTCTCCCTGCCTTTACCTCAGCAAGGGGTTAGGAAGTTGAAGAAATGGACCCTGGGTGCCCCACTTGCTTAAAACAGGTCAGTTTCCTCCAGTCTCTAGGATTCTACACACTCCAGCCTTTAACAAGTGACTCTATATCCTAAAAAATATTTAACAATCACTGTGGCAAATGATAGAGTTTGAGGAAACCTCTCTTTTGTTTGAGAACAGGAGAATGGGATCTCAATGGGGACCTTCCCATTTTAATTCACAGTATATTCAGAAACACAGAATAAAACAAACAAAAAAATGAGCTAATGGAGAACAGAGAGAGAGTATGTGTAACCCTCAGTCTCTAAGGATGCATCAAAGAGCAGGGAAAGAAAGGAATCAGGAGCAAAGGTAGCAACCAGTGGGGAGTGGGACTATATTTAACCCTGAACTGAAGAAAGGATGACAGGCAGATAGGGAAAGAAAAGAGGATGAAGACGCAGGTAAGCCCGTTGTCGGGTACAGTATATTGGAGACACTGAAGCTTTGGTGATATTCTTCCAGGCACCAGCATCCCCTGTCTCCAGCCACTCCAGAGGCTAGGCCTCCAGCAGAAAGCCACATCTGAGTCAACCTCAGGCTGTTCTGCTCTAGAAATCAGAAGATCAGACCTGAGTATCTAAGTCTACCCCTCCCTGGATCTATCTTACTCTCAGCAGACTAACATAGACCTACCTCCCATTCTGCATGAGCAGACATAAAGTGACAGGAGTATGTCAGTCCACTTGAGTGGGATCTGTTCCTTAGAGAAGCAGTTATCAAACTTTATTGCATCAGACTCATCTGAGAAGCTTGTTAGAAATCCAGATTCCCCAGCTCGTTCACAGAGTGATTCTGATTCAGTGGGCTCAGAACCTACATTTTCAACAAATTAAAGAATTCTGACAAGGGCCTACCTCTGGGATCACACATTGAGGACTATTGTCTCTGGAGAGACCATGGTTTCTGGGCTAAAATCATTGACTAGATACTCCTCTGGGTAATAATGGTGCTCAAAAACACCAGGCCCCTGCTTTATACAGCCTTCTGTACTTACTTTCATATGTGTTTTTCTATAATATTCTGAGATTAGCCCATCTGCAAATTCGAGAGTCTCTCAACTATAGAAGCCTTTATGCTGTCTGAGTAGGTACTATCAACAATGCTAGGCAAAAATGTAAGAAGGTCTTGATTTTCACCAGTCCCTGAGTAAGAGACCTCTGTTCTTCCATCCAGTTTCAGCCCTTGACATCTATTAATATGTTACTACAAAACTTAATTTAAAATTTTACTCTCAGAACCAGACCTACAGACTTCGCCACAGCATTCACAGAAGCATGCCACAGAGCAAAATAGAAAAACACTTTCAATTTTCACTTTCTTGTTTCCAACTGACTATAAATTTGTGGAGAATTAAAGAGTAGAAATGAAATCTGAGCTAATTTTGACCCAGAGGTTAATTGCTTTGCAAAATCTGAAGGGAAAAATAAGTCACTTCTAAAAGAGGAGGATGGATCTCCTGGCTAAAATAAAATGAAATGATTTATATCTGCACATTATTTTCCTCAGCTACCATAAAAGGGCAATGATGTACCTTAAGAGTTTGGGTCAGCCTTTCACACAGGTGGTACAAGCTGAGGAGGCCAGGGAAGGTCGCCCTACTGTGACACCCACTGCCCTAAGTTCCTTTGTTTCTTTGGTTAATAAGTTAATACCCTTAGGATATTTCAGATATGAGTCTATCAGTTATGCATAATTTAGTGTAAATTAACATTTAGCATCTGATAACTTTGAAAATATTAGGATTCCAAAATCCAGGAGGCTTCTTTCACCAGCAATGCTCCCTCTGAGAATTATGCCAGGAAATCAAATGGCCTCTCTATTTAGTAGTCCAGTTAGTAAATTAAGTAGGAGTTGGGAGAGAATTTGCCACACTTGTCACCTGCCTCCCTTCCCAGAATGGGGGGAAGTTCTTGCTCCAGTGAGTTTGATTTGAGCAGGACTTATTTTCCAGTATTTTGCACTTGATATTGCCATCATAGCTAGGTATGAAAGACGTAGGTTTGTGCTTTCATTTACTCCTTCTCTCATTCAGATATTACTGAAAAATAACTTCCTTCTAGTTCAGCCTCTGTCTGCAAAGGCTTGCACTCTTTGCTTTGAGCTTCAAACTTGCCTTCTGCAAAAGAAGATCTCTTTATTTTATTTAACAGCAAATGGGAGTAGAAGGCCTCTAATCATACACAGTACCGAGTGCTGTGTGCCATGTGCTAAGTTGCATCAGTTGTGTCCAATTTCTTTGCGACCCTAAGGACTATAGCCCACCAGGCTCCTCTGTCTGTGGCGATTCTCCAGACAAGAATACTGGAGTGGGTTGCTGTGCCCTCCTCCAGGAGATCTTCCTGACCCAGGGTTCAAACCCTCGTCTTTTACGTCTCCAGCATTGGCAGGTGGGTTCTTTATCACTCGCGCCACCTGGGAAGCCCAGTACCTCTCTATAAAGGTGTGCCCTTTAAAATATGTGTCAACAATGCCATAGTTTTTGAATGATATTAATAATTTATTTGAGAACTAAAGCAGCTGTATTCAAATTATGGCCTGGGGGTCCCCAAGTCCCTTCAGAAGACCTCTGAGTTAAAAATTACTTTAAAATAATACTAAACTATTATATGTCTTTTTCATTCTCATTCTTTCATAAGTGTTCAGTGGAGGTTTCCAGAGGTAACAGGTTACATGACATGTGACACAGCAAAAGACTGAATGAGAAGGCAGATATCGGAATCCAGCTGTCCTCTATGAAATCAGACATTAAAGGGATTTGCAAAAATACAAAACAATAGTACTCTTCTCACTATTTTTTTTCAAAATGTAGTTCTTTTCATCAAAAGTATATAATTTATTTTTGCATGCAATGTGTTTATTATTATTTTAAATAAATTGGTTAATTTTTTCAGTTTTCACTTCTAGTACAGTAAATATCAATAGATAAAACCCACATATACACAAGTTCTTTGGGGTCTTCAATACAAATACAAATGGGCCCTCAAAATAAGAGAACACTATATAAGACACACTATACATACCACATTATTCTTCAAAACTACCCTATGAGGCAAATATTTTTATCCTTATTTTACAGAAAATGAAACCAAGACACAAGAGAGTAAATAATTTGCCCAGAATCTAATCAAAGCTCACTATTTCTCCCCATGCTCTCTTGCTCCTGTTATTAAAGCTGGCCTTATGATTGGCCTACTTGTGAGACTGAGTATAGAAATGGACAATGGGCAGACCATACATAAAAATAAAACTTTGAGCCACAACCTGTAGCAACCTGCCAGGAAACCACCCCACTTACCTCCAATAAACAACCCAGGATGCCAGCCTGCAATTAGACTCACAGGAAACTAGATTGCTATCTCTAGTGATGATCCAAGAAGCTATTAATAAATAAAAAGTTTTGTAAACAACTCATTCAAAAGAGTCAGGACTTATTAATAACTGAAAGCTTCTTCTAAATTTTGTCCCCACTTTCAACTTAGGGCCAATCAGAGAAAGCCAACTATGCCCGCCTAACCAACCAGAAAGAAGCTGTTCCCCTTCTAGTTATCCCCCCTACAACTTCCCCTGCCAAGAACTTTCACTCAGGACATCACCTGATGCCTTCCTTTTTCTCTCCTAGAAGGCTTTTCCACTCCTCTTTTAGTGTTTCAGTCTCTGCCAGAATACAAGTGATAGTGGCTGGCTCCTTAGCTATATCAAGTTCAGCATAAAGAGCCTTTGCTTTTCTCATTTCGTTGTTCTTCATTTACTTCCACACTTGTTTCTGTGCCATTATCCTGTAAGTCATCAGAAGACAGGAAGCTTTAAAACTCTTGGCTCCCTCACCTCCAGAATCTAGCACTTCATACAGTACAGAGTGATCATTCATAAACATCTGGTCATTTAAGACAAAGCCATGCTGGGGCCTTTTTGACTAAAACAGGGCGACGACCTAGTTATCTGGCTGTTCACTCCATACCATCCAGCCTAGTGGGGTTATACCACACCAATCCCCATATCACTGATTTCCAGACATCTGGGCTTCCGAGATCTAGATAATATTAATAATTGTGAAAAATGAAAATTCTCAATCTAAAATGAAACCAAGAGATATAAAATGAAAATTTTATGCATGTGTCCTCAGGAAAACAAAACTTAAGGACCGAGAGGCTGATTTCTGGTAAATGATAATACTGAAATTTTCTTAAATGATAATGAATTGGTTAAGGGCTGCCAAATATCAAGCCTGGAAAGTTTTGTTCATAGTTTCCAGACACATGAACAAGATATGGGGTTGGTCTCACAAAATAAGCTGAATTGAGTTTTGACTGGATTGATTTTGACTGCTAGGGGAATTTTCAGATTTGACCTTCATTTGTTTTTTATCTCAACAGGCTCTAACTGAACCCCTTCATCTTGACCATCTTGACCTTCCCTACCCGTAATGAAACCCACCCTGTGCCTCAAAGGAGCCTGTGATGTGCTAGAGTTTACATGTTCCAAAGTGTAATTCCTCTACTATTCCTTAATAAACTCACTTTTGAACAACAGAGTTTACCTTTACATCAGTTTACCTCTTCATTTAGGTCAACATAATAAATAAATATAAATGGACAACTGACAGAGAACTGCCATATTTTCCCCTCATCTTTTCAGAGATTAGGTAAAAGGTTCACTGGTATTTTTATTTTCTATGCAGACATTCACTCAGATTTGAGTGAAAATTAATTTATCTTTTAAAGAAGCAGACCTTAATGGCCATATATGTACTCATAGTGCTAACTCATTAGCAGTATCTTGAGTGTTTGATAGAATTATTCAGAAAATGCCCATTGATACCGTGAGGGAGGACCATGTGGTCAGCCAAAGCAAAACAAAAGTTTTGAAATATTCCATATTATTCAAATTATCATGGGTATGAATATAAGAAAAGTGAAAGTGAAGTCACTCAGTCGTGTCCGACTCTTTGCAACCCCGTGAACTGTAGCCTACCAGGCTCCTCTGTCCATGCCATTCTCCAGGCAAGAATACTGGAGTGGGTTGCCATTTCCTTCTCCAGGGGATCGTCCCAACCCAGGGATCAAACCCGGGTCTCCGCATTGGAGGCAGATGCTTTAACCTCTGAGCCACCAGGGAAGTCCATGAATATAAGAAGCACATGCCATATAATATCTCTGATTCAAGTTCTCTAAAATGTGTATTTGGGCTGTCTGCCTTTTTATTTGATAACTGAAAGGTTTTATATAGAAAATATAAAACACTACCTTCTTCATTGTGCAGGATATATGCTTTCACCTTTCCAGATCCCCTCTTTACCCAATTCCATCCTGCTCTGTGGTCCAGGGAGCTAACTTCTGTGAATCGCTAGATCAGAGTTCCCCCGATGGTAGGCTCAGCCAATAAGAGGTACAGGCAAAAGGTCAGGGGTCAATAGGAATGAGACATCTGGACATTTCTTCCTTTGGCCCCTTCTCTGCAGAGTCACTGACAGGCAGAAGCCTTGGTCCTTTAGAAGAACACAGCCCCTCCTCCACCCACCCCTGTAGCTACAGTACAGCTCTCTCCTGCTCGCCATTCCCTTCACGCCAAGCGGGAACAGCTCTGAGTTTGCACCTCTCCTTCTTGCTTCCCCAAACTCTGGACACAAGTTTGTAAAAATCAGTAAAATCTCCTAAATCATCCAGTGCATTTCTCTCTCAAACCCTGTTGATACTTTCACTCCTTCAATTTTAAAAAATTTTATGTCTCCCTTTCACTTTTAGTATACTCCATAGTTTTGCACCTGATACTTTACAGACATTCTAGGATTGATTTAGTTGTTTTCAAAGACTGGAAACTTTTTGAACGTGGAAAATTTGCCTTTCACTTCTCTGTATCCATCAATGAGTTGAGTAAAGTGATTTCTGTCAACTGATGCCCACACTTGTATTTCTTTTATCTTGCTGGTTGAGTTGTCATAGTGGCTATGCCCAGGACTAGCAAATTCATGTTTTTAGAGCAAAAGCAGGAGGAAAAAAATCATAACACTGAAAATAAGAACTATCTAGCTGGGGAAATGCCGCACTTTTCTCTTAAATCTTACTTGAGAAAAAATACAAAGCAATTAAATGCTTCATTTGTACTCAGATTTAAGATGTGTTTATATAATACCAGAACAACTGGTCAGTTCAGTATCACTTCAAACAAATCAACAGGAAAAATGAGTGACTTGGTGACACAGACAGTCCACATCTTAGATCAGAGGCTGCCGGTATCACCAGTATAATTTCCTAAGGAAATTAAATCCCAGTATTTTAATAACAGCTCTCCATGGATCTAATGATTTATAATTGTTTTGTTACAGGGCAGGACATCAATTTTATGAGCATTTAATAAACAGGCTTGTGGGTTTGCCTTTCCTGTGCAGTTGATGGCTCAGTCTAAACGCACAGATGGCTCCAAAACACCAAGAAACATCTCAACAACACAATTGACTACACTTGGGCAGATTAACATTTACCAGTGGCTACAGACAGGAACCCAGGTGTCCAGAAGACATTTCGTCTTGTCAGTGTGCCCATATATTTCATTACCATGTCAGGACACCAAAATAAAGCTGTTCATATAAATATCTGCCTACATTAGAAATGGCGATTTATGGCCTCCCATAAATATATGCACAGTTCTAGAAAATGTGGAGTTAGGTAGGTAGGTAAGGTCAACATTGGTAAAATACAGGAGACAGAGAAAGAAAAATGACATGCTATGTGTCGGCACTATGCTAAGAACTTCATAGATATTTTATTAAATCTTTACAAAGAGATTGTAAGCAACACACTCAGATCTGCTAACCACTCGTTAGCTATGTGACCTTGGGCAAGTTATTCACTCTCATGCCTCAGTTTCCCTATCTGTGAACTGAAGCTAAGAATAGAAAATATTCCATCCTTCTGATACTGTTTTACATTTATCAGATTGTCCTGATTATTCCTCCACAGCATTATCATAATTTACAATTCTTTTACTTTCAACCTCAAATTCCTTCACTGCGTCTGGCACATAGTAAAAACTCCATAAATGTCAATCAAGTGAATTAATGAATGAACAATTGCTTTTCATTTGTCAGTTCTTAGCTTAGATATATAGATATTCTCAGGAAGCCTTCCCAGAGTCCTCAAGACCAAGTTAGGCATCTTCCCTGGCAGTCCTGTGCCCCTGCCTCCTGAGAATTGATCACAGCAGATGAATCCTATCTTCTCCCATCTACCATCTCATCAGATGGTTGCCTCCTAATGGCCAACTCTGCGCTTCCTTCACTATTGAACCCCCACCAACGAGCACAGTGCTTGGAATACAGTAGGCACCCAACAAATATTTGGTTTGATTAAATTACTAGACTGGGTGGTTGGTACACTATTTACAAAAGAAAACTAACATTTATTTGTCAGTTTTATACCTAGTATTGAGCTGGGTGTAAGTATTTATTATAGCAAATATTAGCAACTAAGAGGTAGGGGTTATTTTCTCTCATTTCACAAACAAGTAAATGTTGGCACAGGGAAGTTAGTGCTTGAGGCCACACAGCTAGTGAGAGCAGGGTCAGTATTTGAACCACAAACTCCCGGCCCCTTGGGTGCACACACTTAGTGACCCATGGGGTGAGCCTTTCTTCCATATTTGTTTTCCTGTCTTCCTACATGGGTGGTAAGCTCTGCTAGGCCAGGAACAAGGTCTGTACCATCCTTTGTATTTTGTCAATGCTGAGAAGTGAAGGGAAGTCGCTCAGTCGTGTCTGACTCTTCGGGACCCCATGGACTGTAGACTACCAGGATCCTCAGTCCAAGGGATTTTCCAGGCAAGAATACTGGAGTGGGTTGCCATTTCCTTCTCCAGGGGATCTTTCCGACCCAGGGATCGAACCTGGGTCTCCCGCATTGCGGGCAGACGCTTTACCGTCTGAGCTACCAGGGAAGCCCCTTCTCGATGCTGAGAAGAGAGGTTTAAACACAGCAGGATGGGGGAGTCACTGCTTCTGGCTGTCTGAAAGAGTGAATGTTTTTATGTATCTTGACATTTCACACACGGTATCAGCTTCTTCTCAGGAGTGAAACTAAATCTTGCCTTTCTCAATATCCCAGGAAAAGCAGATGCTAAGTTAGAAGAAATGTGACAGGGGGAAAAGAGCATACAAATGACGGCAGCAGGAATGGTCTTGGCAGCTGTCACTGGCTTCTGCGGTTCTCTTAAAAAAGTGTTGGTTCCTTAGCCACAGATTAGAGGGTTGAACACCATCCTGAAATCAATGGTCAGGGTGATTAGGCTAGGTGAGCATCAAATGCAAAGACTGCAGTCAGAATTACTTTCCTGCAGGTATTTGTTCCATTAACTCAGATGCTTCCTTCCAAATACTCTTCTTTATATGCACACTCCCCAACAGTGGAAATAGGCATTCCAGAAATGGGCGAGAAGTGAATGGAATGTGTTCCAGTCCCTCCTACTATGCAGATCTATGTGTTTTAAGCATAAAACAGATAAAGCACAACCTACTCATGCTGGAACATAGTAAGTTTCAAACAAATAACTGATTCCTTTCTCTAACTATAAATACTTTCTTGGAACAGGTAAGAAGGGAATATAGAAAGATATAGAGCAATTATTTATCATGGAAAAGGTACCTGGTAGAGATTAATATATGTAGGATTCCAGGCAGTTGGAGAGAAGATGGTGAAGTAGAAGGACTTGAGCTCACCTCCTCTCACAAAAACACCAAGATCACGACTAACTGCTTGCTGAACTGTGTCAACAAAAAAGACCAGAACCTACCAGAAAAAATATTCTCCACCCAAAAGCAAAGAAGAAGCCACACAACAGGATGAGAAAAGGAACACAAAAAAATCAAATCCCATACCCACTAGGTGCGTGACCTACAAACTGGAAAATAGGGAATCATAGAGTTTCTCCCACAGAAGTGAGAGTTCAGAGCCCCACACATGGCTCTTCAGCCTGGGAGGGGTGTGGCATCACAAGGAATAGCCCCCAGAGAATCTGGCTGTGAAGGCCAATCAGGATTGATCACATGAACCCCAGAGGACTGGGTGAAGCGGAAACGTCACGCCTGGAGGGTGCACACAAAGCATCGTGTGCACTGGAACCCAGAAAAAGAGCAGTGACTTCCTAGGATCCTGGGCCAGACTGACTGTAGGTCTTGGAAGGTTTGCTGGGGAGGCAGGTGAGGTGTGACTCACCACGGAGACAAGAACACTGGTGGCAGAGGTACCCGGGGGTACTCACCGGCAGACTGGAGGCTGCCACTCTGACACAAGGACCTGGCACCACCCAGCAGCCTGTAAGCACCAGTGCCAGGACCCTGCAGGGCAAACAGCCAACAAGGAAGGAGCGAAGCCCCACTCATAAGCAGACAAGCTGCCCAAAAACTACCTGAGCCCCCAGTCACAACTAAACACACTTCTTGACATGGCTCTGCCCCCCCAGAGAGACGAGACCCAGCTCCACACACCAGTGGGCGGGCACCAGGACCTCCTACCAGGAAGCCTGCACAAGCCTCAGGACCAGCTTCACCCGCCAGGGTCAGAGTCAGACACAAGAAGCAAGAGAGCTACAATTCTGCCGTCTGTGGAAGGAGACCACAAGTGCAGAAAGTTAGACGAAATGAGACAGCAGAGAAATGTGTTCCAGATGAAGAACAAGATAAAAACCCCAAGTAACAGCTAAGTGAAGTGAAGACAGGCAATATACCCAGTAAAGTATTTAGTATAATGATAGTAAAGATGATCCATGATCCTGGAAAAAGAGGGGAGACAGAGACCAAGAAGATACAAGAAATATTTAACAAAGAGCTAGATGAGGGGTTTTCCTGGTGGCTCAGTGGTAAAGAATCCGCCTGACAGCACAGAACACAAGTTCGATCTCTGGTCTCACATGCCGTAGAGCTACTAAGCCCATGTGCCACAACTATTGAGCCTGTGCTCTAGAGCTGGGAGCTGCAACTACTGAGCCCATGTGAGGCAATTACTGAAGCCCACACACCTTTGAGTCCATGCTCCACAAGAAGAGAAGCCACTGCAATGAGATGCCTGTGAACTGCAGTGAAGAGTAGCCCTGGTCTCCACAACCAGGGAAAGGCCCACACAAAAACAAAGACCCAGCACAGCTGAAAAATAAATAAACAAACAAAATTATATTAAAGAAGAGCTAGATGATATAAAGAATAAACAGACGAACGATGACTGAAATGAAAAATATACTAGAAGGAATCAACAGAGTAAATGAAGCAAAAGGAGGAATAAGTAAGCTGGAAGACAGAAAGGTAGAACTCAATGACACAGAACAGAATAAAGGAAAAAGAATGTAAAGAAATAAGGACAGTTTAAGAGACCTCTGGGACAACATTAAACTGCAAACATTCTCAATAGGGGTCACAAAAGAAGAAAAAAATGGGCTTGATAAAATATTTGGAGAGATAATAGTGCAAAAACTTCCCTAACATGGGAAAGGAAACCTTCACTCAAGTCTAGGATGTTCAGAGTCCCACATAGGATAAACCCAAGGAGGAACATGCTGAGACATGTACTAATCAAATTGTGAAAAGATAAAAACAAAGAGACAATATTAAAAGCAACAAGGGAAAAACAACAAATCCCCATAAGGTTATCAGTTAATTTTTCAGCAAAATCTCTACAGGTTAGAAGGAAGTGGCATGATACATATAAAGTGATGAAAGGGAAAAACCTACAATGAAGAATACTCTACCTAGCAAGGTTCTCATTCAGATCTGATGGAGAAATCAAAAACTTTACAGACAAACAAAAGCTAAGAGATTTCAGCACTACGAAAACAGCTTTACAAAAAAAATGCTAAAGGAACTTCTCTAGGCAGAAAAGAAAAAGACACATCTAGAAACAAAAAAATTACAAATGGGAAGGTTGGCCAGTACAGGCAAGTATACAGTTAAGGCAGGAAATCATCCACATAGAAATATGATGCCAAAACCAACGATCATAAGAAGAGTACAAACGCAGACTGTAGTAAATGCTTTGGAAATTAAAAGACCAGTAATTTAAAACCATCTTATACAGATACAGCCTGCTATATTAAATCCTCATGGTTACCACAAACTGGAAGTCTATAATAGACACACAGAAAAGCAAACCAATCCAAACACAACACTAAAGTTAGTCATCTAATCACAAGAGAAGAGAACAAAAGAGGAAGGGAAGAAAAACGACCTACAAAACAAATCCAAAACAGCAATAAGCATATACATATCATTAATTACCTTAAATGTAAATGGATTAAATGCCCCAACCAAAAGACACAGACTGGCTAAAATGAACACAAAAATAAGACCCATACATTAACACATGCTATCTATAAGAGACCCACTTCAGATCTAGGGATGCATACAGATTGAAAGTGTGAGGATGAAAAGGTATTGCATGCAAATGGAAATCAAAAGAAAGCTGAAGAAGTGACACTCATATCAGACAAAATAGGCTTTAAAATAAAGGTTGTTAAAAGAGACAAGAAGGACACTACATAATGATCAAGGGAGCAATCAAGGAAGATACAACAATTGTAAACATATATGCACCCAACTTAAGAGCAGCTCAATATATATGGCAAATACTAACAGTCGTAAAAAGAAAAATTGACAGTAGCAAAACAATTGTGGGGGATTCTAACACTCCACTTACATCAATGGACAAGCCATCAAGACAGAAAATCATTAAGGAATTAGATGGACCTATCTGTTATTTATAGAGCATTAGATCAAATTGATCTAATGCTCTATAAATATTAAGTCAGATGGACTTAATTGATATTTATAGAGCATTCAATTCAAAAGCAGCAGAATACACATTCTCAGATGCATTTGGAACATTCTCTAGGATCAGTTCAGTTCAGTGGCTAAGTCGTGTCCAACTTTTCGCAACCTCATGGACTGCAGCACGCCAGGCTTCCCTGTCCTTCACCAACTCCCAGAGTTTCCTCAAACCATGTCCATTGAGTCAGTGATGTCATCCAACCATTTCAACCTCTATCTTCTCCTTCTTCTCCTGCCCTCAATCTTTCCCAGCATCAGAATCTTTTCCAATGAATCTGTTCTTCGCATCAGGTGGCCAAAATATTATAGCTTTGGCTTCAGCATCAGTCCTTTATATTCAGGGTTGATTTCCTTTAGGATTGACTGGTTTTATCTCTTTGCTGTCCAAGGGACTCTCAAGAGTCTTCTAAAGCATCAATTCTTTGGCACTCAGCCTTCGTTATGGTCCAACTCTCACATCCATACATAACTACTGGAAAAACCATAGCTTTAACTATACAGACCTTTATCGGCAAAGTAATGTCTCTGCTTTTTAATATGTTGTCTAGATTTGTCATAGCTTTTCTTCCAAGTAGCGAGCATCTTTTAATTTCATGGCTGTAGTCACCGTCTGCAATGATTTTGGAGCCCCAGAAAATAAAATCCGTCATTGTTTCCACTTTTCCCCCCTCTATTTTCTTCATCTGTAAAACAGGGCTAATAGAAATAACCACATTCCTTCATGGGGTTTGGCAAAAAATGCATTCTAAAATGCACATAAAGTGCTTACTTTGTGGGTCAACACTGGGTTCATTACAGTGAGGCTCTTATCAGTTGTATCATCAAATTTTCAGGAAAATCTTAAAGATCTTTTCCTGATCCCAACACTTGAAGTCTCTAAACACTGAGACCCAGAAATGCACTGAGTCTGTAGTGAGAATGGTTGAAATCATAAGCATTTGTCAGAGCAGAATTAATGACACAAGCCACCCCTGGGGCTCCAAGAACCTGCCTGCTGCATGAAGCGTGTCTTTTACTTCCCTTCTGGCTCAGCTGGTAAAGAATCCACCTGCAACATCGAACCCTGGGTTCAATCCCTGGGTTGGGACGATCCCCTGGAGAAGGGAAAGGCTACCCATTCCAGTATTCTGGCCTAGAGAATTCCTTGGACTGTACAGTCCATGGGGTTGCAAAGAGTCAGACATGACTGAGCAGCTTTCACTTTCACTTTTCTTTCTGTATTCAGATGTTTTGACAGCTGGGACTTGTGGATCATGGAGGGACTGCCCTGATCAATTAGTTAACTCTTAGAGACAGTCAACAACTCACTGGAACTCACTTTTCAACGCAAACCATCAATACAGAGTTCACAGGGCAACCACCCCAGTCTTGGGTTCTCACACTGGGCACTATGCCCCTGGCCTAATCACTCCAGAGCCAGGCATCTGATGACTTAGGAAAGCCACTAAGCCCCAGGGCCTGCTGCAGGAATTCAGACTAGCCAGTCCTCAGCCTGCTTACATGTCTTATACAGAAACCACAATAGAGGCTGTCATCACATTCCCCTTTCTGCCTCCTGACCCACTCAGGGACTTCCCCTCGCTCCCAAGGGCCCTCCTCCCCAAGCCCATGTGTCCTTCTCTTAAAATCTCGGAGTGTAACAAACTACTATTTCAATGGCAGTTGTTTCCTGATCTGTGGCCTCAACACATCTAAAAAGCAATAAAACCTGTCTTTTAAAATACCATCTTCCTCCAGGACTGAGCTGGGGAAGCAGGGTTAATATCTTCTCAGTTTACTCACCCATCTCCTGCATTAGATTTTGATAGACACCACCTACATATATGGCTGCTGGATGGAAATCAGAATTCCCTTTCGTTGCATGTTAACTAGCAGCACATGCTTGAAGAGCAGATGACATTTTTGTGAAAAGGAAAAGGCACCCCTTCCTGGGGCTGAGCTCAGCTCAGCACGTGGCTCTCTGGCTGGAGCGCAGTCACACTTGAAGCCTGGTCGGTGCCCTTGTTCAGTGCACGTGTACATCTGCCTGTGGCAGGCCTCTGATCACCGTGAGGATGACGTCCTTCCTAACTCAGGCTGGCCAGAGCTCAGAAATGAAGGAGGGAAGATGGGGAAAGGGGAAAGAGGGACAGAAAGGATAAGGAGTGGTGAGGTTGAGGGTGGGAAGAAGAGAATGCAAAAATGATAAAATGCCAGTTCTAACTAATAAGGAAACAGCAATCCCCTCTGTCTACCTGCCCCCTGCCCACTTTAAAGCTATATCCTCTAATTAAGCTGTGAATTTTTCAAGTCAAGTCTTTTATTAGTTAGAATTAACCTTGATTTCTGGACTTGAACAATGTAGACCTAACTTAAAAAGGAGAAGTGCTTTCTTTAAGTAAAGGAACTTGCCTTTTATTCAGGAGAACCACAAATTCCAACCCAGTTCTCTACATAGTCTAGTTTCAAGAATTACCAGTATTCTTTATTTTGTAGATGGCTATAGGCCTCAAAGTTCATACAGTAGTAATATAGACACTGAAAATAAATACAACACTAAGATATTCTTAGTAATGGGTGTTGTATTATTTTTCAATCTTCTCACTGGGAGGAAATCCACTCTAAAAGCCTTTCATGAAGCTAAACTACTTTAAAATTAAAAGCAAAATATTATAGACTCCAGTTGTGAAATATTTTACTGTAGTTAAAGAAAAAAGCCTATATACAATTGTCCTCCAATATATTCTTCATACATTAAATAGACACACAAAATAAAAGAACCAGCTCTAATACTTGAAGTTTCAAAAATTCTGAAAAATTTTTACTTGAGAATCACAGAAATGATAATAAATAAAAATGCAACAAGAAATGTTAATGTAGTGAAGGACCGAGGGATTCATAAATATACTAAATGAATGTAACCTAGTACAAATGAACCATGGTATGTCTCTAAACAAGTTTATTCCAAGGTAGTAATCAACTTCCACAGACAGGAGGTGTAATACATCCAGAAAGAAATGTCAGTGTTTCTAGTAGCTGTTAAAATGCTTTCTTTAAATGTGGATCATTAAAAATCCAATAATCCAGTCTGGGGTTTCAGAATCCCGCTCCACCCCTCACCCCACAGCACATGCAAAACCCCTACTCATGAAATTAAAAGACGCTTGCTTCTTGGAAGAAAAGCTATGACTAACCCAGACAACATAGTAAAAAGCAGAGACTTCACTTTGCCAATAAAGTCTGTACAGTCAGTGCTACGGTTATTCCAATAGTCACATATGAATGGATGTGAGAGTTGGACCATAAAGAAGGCTGAGCATCAAAGAATTGATGCTTTCGAACTGTGGTGCTGGAGAAGACTCTTGAGAGTCCCTTGAATAGCAAGGAGATCAAACCAGTCAATCCTAAAGGAAATCAACCCTGAATATTCATTGGAAGGACTGATGTTGAAGCTGAAGCTCCAATACTTTGCCACCTGATGTGAAGAGCCAACTCATTGAAAAGACCCTGATGCTGGGAAAGACTGAAGGCAGGAGGAGAAGGGGCAAGAGAGGATGAAATGGTTGGAATACATGGCTGCCTCTATGGACACGAGTCTGAGCAAATTCCGGGAGATAACGGAGGACAGGGAAGCCTGGCATGCTGTAGTCCACGGGGTCACAAAGAGTAGGACACAATTTAGTGACTGAACAGCAACAAATAAAAAACTGGGCAGTCTTACCACTCAGGTTCTCTCTTGCTGACACTGTGGAAGTACTCTTGCCTCAAGTTTGACATTCCTTTGCCTAATGGCAACACTGGAAACCAGATATGAGATGTATCACAACTGTCATAACACAGCACTTCCTTTGAGTGTGAAGTGGCAACCAGACTCGCTTAGCTAGAAGAAGACCTGGATTTTAGACTCTGCTCCGGCACTAACTGTGAGGTGAAGTCAAATCACTTCACCTCTTCATATACCTTCATTTCCTAACCTGGAAACAGTTCTATTTGTGGGCAGTTTAAAACAGAGTGATCAAGTCTACAAGCAATAAATGAAGTCTGCAAGCAATAAATGCTGGAGAGGGTGTGGAGAAAAGGGAACCCTCTACACTGTTGGTGGGAATGCAAACTAGTGCAGCCACTATAGAGAAGAGTGTGGAGATTCCTTAAAAAACTGGAAATAGAACTGCCATATGACCCAGCAATCCCACTCCTGGCCATACACACCGAGGAAACCAGATCTGAAAGAGACACATGCACCCCAATGTTCATCACAGCACTGTTTATAATTGCCAGGACATGGAAGCAACCTAGATGCCCATCAGCAGACGAATGGATAAGGAAGCTGTGGTACATATATACCATGGAATATTACTCAGCTGTTAAAAAGAATTCATTTGAATCAGTTCTAATGAGATGGATGAAACTGGAGCCCATTATACAGAGTGAAGTAAGCCAGAAAGATAAACACCAATACAGTAGACTAACGCATATATATGGAATTTAAAAAGATGGTAACTATAACCCTATATGCAAAACAGAAAAAGAGACACAGATGTACAGAACAGACTTTCAGACTCTGTGGGAGAAGGCAAGGGTGGGATGTTCTGAGAGAATAGCATTGAAACAAGTATACTATCAAGGGTGAAACAGATCACCAGCCCAGAGGTTGGATGCATGAGACAAGTGCTCAGGGCTGGTATACTGGGAAGACCCAGAGGGTGGGATGGAGAGGGAGGCGGGGTGGCGGGGGGGGGGGATCGGGATGGGGAACACATGTAAATCCATGGTTGATTCATGTCAATGTATGGCAAAAACCACTACGATATTGTAAAGTAATTAGCCTCCAACTAATAAAAATAAATGGGAAAAAAAATAAAAAATAAAAGAGTGATCAGAATTACATGAATATCTATAGCTTTTCTTGGTAAAGATAATAATGAACTGGACTAATCCATGATGATTTTTATCACTATGAAACAATTTTGCTTCTCTTGCTTTGAAATATATAATAGGCTCTGATAGTGTGATAGAACAAGAAACACATATTTGGTCTTCCTCCTGGTTCCTGACACAGAGCTTCCATAATCCTTGGAATTTTCTAAGTGATAGGAGTGAAAGGAGCATGTTTTATTATTTATAATAAGCCCCTTCCAGCCACCCAAGAGTTCATGCTAATGAGGCGACTCCTGGTTTACACCTACATAGTTTCAAAAGGAGGGGTTATTACAACATTGTAAATCAACTATATTCCAATATAAAATAAAATTAAAAATAAAAAGAATAGGGGCTGATTGTCAGAAGAACAACTTATGTGATCAAAAAGTTGAAACTTTCAGTCCCAACCCTGACCTCTGGGAGGGGAGACAGGCTGAAGACTGAATTAATCACCAATGACCAAGGATTGCATCTGTCATGCCTATATAAAGGGAGCTCCATAAAAATCCAAAAGGATGAGGTTTAGAGAGCTTTGGTGTCGGTGAATGCATCAAGGTGCTGGGAGGGTAACACCCCAGAGACTGCAGGATGCTAAACCCTCCCTCCCCTACAAAAACTTGCCCTATGCTTCTCTTCTATCTGGTTGTTCCTGAGTTGTGTCCTTTATAACAAATTGGTAAAAGTAAGTAAAGTTTTCCTGAATTCTGTGAGCTGTTCTAGCAACGTATCAACCCTGAGGTGTGGGGTTGTGGGCCTGTCAATTTATAGCCTGTAGGTCAAAAGCACAGGGGCCCAGGTTTGTGATGGGTGTCTGAAGTGGGGATGGGAGGAGAAGGGGTAGGTTTGTGGAACTGATTCCTTTACTTGTGGGATCTGTGCTAACTCTGGGTAACTAGTGTCAACATCGTATTAACTTATAAGACATCTAGTTAGTATCTGCATAGAAATGAAGAATTTCTTGGTTTGGAAAACTCCCACCTTTGGTTTCAGAAATGTTGCAAGTAGAAACAGATCACACACAGTTCAGGCTAAGATAGTTGTAGACACCTTAATGAATTTGTTACACATTAATACAAGTGCATAAAAATACTATTAGTTGGGGAAAACAGTTCATGTTTGACTACTAGCATATAAAATGGCAAACCATCAATGCCAGATACAGTCCCAAATAAATAAAGTTAAAAAAAACTGTACACAACTAATTATTTCCCACTATAGTTATAACAAAGCAAGACCCCCTAGAATTACTGTAGGAATGTTTAGATTTAAGCAAGCTAGCCTATTACTCTTTATCCTTTCTCCCTCTGCATGACTGAAGTCATTGAGATGGTCAAACTCTTTCAAAAACATGTTCTTCAGCATCCCAGGTACATTGTCTAAGATTCTACCACCTGATCAAGAGAACGCATCTTAATTAGGGCAACATGGTGAAGGGGAACAAACCAAAGCATTAGAATTTGATAGACCTAGCCTGGAATCAACCCCTTGACATCTATGATCTTGGACAAGCTATTTAATTCGTCAGATAGGACTTAGCAAGTGAACAATAACAAAAACCTTCAGGTTTCTTGTACAAAATAGGAGTAATAATAGAAAGTTTGGTTGTTGTGGGAATTAGATGTAAGACATAGGTATATGCTCAATAAATGCTAGCTACATATAATATTTACACAACTTGATATTTGCTTATAGACATATAGTTACTCCATGAGCATTCATTTCTTTTCCCAACTATATTATAGGCTCGATGAGCCAAAATCTTTGCTTTTGAGTGGTTCACAATCTAGTAGACCAGTTAGAATAAGGTAGTGTCAAATCTACTTTCACACCCCTAGAATCATGGGTTCGTTAAGAGTTCCCAATGTCCCTAAGAGGAAGAAATAAGATTGTTTTGATCACAAAGAAAATAGTGGCCATCAGACTACCATTGTGATTGAGGAGAGAGCTGGGTGAAGGGTTTCTGGGTGGCTTATCCCTGAAGGGAGTGTGGGTGTCCACAGAATGGAGGATGAGGTCCCAGGCTGAACTGGGCTATGAAGAGAATTAGAGGTTTTGGGGAAATGGTGGATTATGGATGCATGTGTGCATGTAAGTCACTTCAATCATGTCTGACTCTTTGTAACCCCATGAACTATAGCCCACCAGGCCTCTCTGTCCACGGGGATTCTCCAGGCAAGAATACTGGTGTAGGTTGCCATACCCTTCTCCAGGGGATCTTCCTGACCCAGGGATCGAACCCGCATTTCCTGTGGCTCCTGTACTGCAGGCAGATTCTTTACCACTGCCACTAGGGAAGCCTGGATTATGGACGCTGCTGCTGCTGCTAACGCACTTCAGCCGTGTCTGACTCTGTGCGACCCCATAGACGGCAGCCCACCAGGCTCCCCCGTAAAAAACAGATGCAACTGAAATTCAGTGTACAGGAGTGAGCTCTGGCCTGGTACTATCCCTGAGGGTTTTGAAATATTTTTGTAAGTATGCAATTATAATTCTCAAAAATGTATATTATTTGAAGTATATCAGTTTTATATTAAGGACAGATGACTTTACATCTCTACCAAGCAATTCTTTCAAGAACCTAAATTGAGAAACTGCTAGAGATTATAGGATTGCACTTATACACCATGTTGGTGTTTTACTGAAACTATCACAACAACCACCTTTAAATATTCCTAAGATTAATGGCAGGAGCTGTCAGCAAGAGAAATGACAGTTCTTCCGTATTAGCAGAAAGAACATGGTTACAAAGGTGAGAGATGTGTAGTTACCAAATTAATTTTTAATACACCAAAGCCCATGAAAACAAAGAGACCTTTCTTAGGCCTGGATCTGAAAGTTATCTCCATATAATAATCAGTTGCTTAAAGTTCAAAAGGAAGAGAATATGAAGCAATAAACACAGCTCTTTCTGTCTCTGTATACAGGGCCGCATGCTTCTAAAGAGGGATCCACCCAACAAAATTATCTTTGGGAACCAGTACAGCAGCAATGGGAACTGGGTCTATTTTTTCAAGTTCTTTTCTGAGTTCTAATTAGACTTTGAAAACTCCATAATGAAAATAAGTAAAAAACTAACAATCTACTGTAAGCTGCCTAAGAGGATATCTACCTGTATGTATACCTGCACCTTTGAATTTTATTCCTAAGAGCTTTAAGATATGAAAGGACATCTGCTATATTTATTATATACAGATATCTTAAGGGATCTTTCCTTTAAAAAAAAATTTTAATGCTTTACTCCAAGATTTGTCTTTCTTTCAGCTTTCCATATTTGAGGAGGCAAGCTTATTATCAGTCCTACAAATCAACTCTGGCACCAGCAACAAATGTTAGTAGGTGTTGGAATTGTCTCAGAAGAAGACAGAAAGCTAAATTCTTGGGAAACATCCATTTATAGCTCAAATCCATTTGAGCGGCAGATGTACAAAAGAAAAGAGAAAGGGGACCTAAACTCACTGTAAAAGCATTCTACCGTGGTGCCCACACATTACATGATGTACAAAAAGTACTATACAACTCTCTATTGGTATAGTCAATTTTTTTGTCATTTTATCTCTTATTTCTTTCAAACCTGCTATCCATACATACTTTTTCTTCTGTTTCTTGCTTGCTATTCTCCTCAGTTAATTGCAACCATTTAGTTAAACAATCTCTGATCTTCTACGGGGGAGAGAAGAGGCAGAAAGCCAGACACATGGTCTCAAAACTTATTGAAGAACCTTCTCCTTAGAAAAAAAAAAACCCTGTTTAAAATAAATTCTTTATTTCATGTGTCTTGCTGTGTTGGACTGTGTGGTAAACATAACTCTTGGCGCTGAAAACACAAGGTCTGAGGAGATGAAACAGAAAATTTTCAAAATTTAGCTGGGGCATCATGAAGGGACTAATCCTAAGCTTTCTCTACATTATGCTTTAAAATGACCAGGGCAGGTTGCTTCCTGTGACCAAAAGGGCTAGGTTCAGTTTGCCTATTTTGTGGATTAGAAAAGTGGCAGAGAAGGACCCAGAGACTTGCTCCAGGTCACACAGACCTGAACAAGACAGAGCCAGACTTTCTGTTGAGTGTTCCTTACCACAACAGACAGACATTTGGATTTCCTTTCTTCTAGAGAGCCTTAAGAAGCATCAAATGACAACAAGGTCTAGTTCAGTCTCCACACCTTAGAGAGGCATCACTCTCTTGGCCTTTGAACTAGAATGTGCTGTGGCCAAGAAACCTGGCAATGAAGGCTGAGGGACGGCCGTGGGATCAGAACAAGGCAGAAAGCGTTTGCCTCACACACGTACATGGTCCATGCCCTAGATTGAAGAATGCTGTCAGTTCAAAGTCACTTACCCAAATCTGAAGCTTAATTCTCTTTTCATTTTTGAATACAGTTTTGACTTTGAAATCGATCCCAACTGTGCTGACGAACGCAGATGTAAAGGAGTCATCCGCGTAACGGAAGAGAAAAGATGTCTTCCCCACGCTGCTATTGCCAATGATGAGCAGTTTGAACATGTAGTCAAAGTTCTGATCAGAGGAGTCTTTCTGGCCATACCTGGCATCTTGGGCAGAGGCCATCTGTGGGGAAAAAACAAAAGAGGTGTGGATGAGTCTGCTGTTTGCTATGAAGCTAGCAGCACATTCATTATTGGCCTTGCCAGAAACAGATGTCAGACCACTTAGGAGACAAGTTGAGAGAGCTCCCCAGCCTTCCTCTGATGCTGGTATCCATGGCAATAATTCCCTGCTGGAAAACAGCAAAGCAAATCTTACGGCTCTTTCCAGCTGTGTCAGTGTTTGTCACTGCTCAGCATTCAGAACGAATCAAAGACACCAAAGGAGATGTAACATGAAAAGCGAAGATATGAGGGCACGCAGACTCTGGAACTTTGTAATTCCAGTGACGGCGACACCAAAGTGGCCGAACAGCAGGGTGCTTTTTCCTGAGTTATCTGAATTATTAAGGTCTCTCTTATTTTCTAGGGAAGCATACCCAAAGCCTATCTCTATTTCAACTGTGAATATCACTTGAAGTCAACATCCTTACATACATGATCAATCTCTTTCAAATAAAAATTAATGATAATGACAAATATATATGGTTCAAACAATGTGCCAGGAGTTGTTAACCCTCATCACAACCCTATAAGCGGGTGCCTTTATTATTTATGTATTAAAAGGAGACAGTTGAAGCTCAGAGATACTAAGTATTTGCTCAATTTCACACACTTTGTAAGTAGTAGAGGCAGGATTCAAATCAACCAATGTGGTGCCAGGGCTCATGTTCTTAACACCTCCCAGCCCAGTTTCCAAAGAGAACTAAGGAAATATGCACATATGCTCTAAAGACAATGTGGGAAAGATTCATTGCAGATGCATTCATGAAGAACTCTACCTGGGTTCAAACCTTGGTTCCACCACTTACTGGCTCTGGAACATAGAGGTTTTTTTTAATTTTAAATCAGTGTAACTCAGTTTCCTCTCTTCTATGAAATGGGAAAAAAAGTACTATCCAACCTGAAACACTTGTGAAAATAACCGATGGTAAATCTGTATGACAGATGTATAAAGAGACCAGCATAGAATAAAGAATAATCTCTATAGTAATTAAAAATCCTCTGGGTGGATTTTTCCTCACCTTTTTTCAATGACCATTTTAACATCTATCAAAAATCCTGCTGCATTGCTGTAAGTGACATCTGGCTCCATATAGAAACGAGGCAGTTAAAAGGGTGAATCCCACTGATCAGTGCATTTTCCTGATTATCTTTGCTGATGCTATGGATTCTTTCTTTGCTGTGCTCTTCAATACAGTAGCTACTATTCACATGTGCCTGTTTATATTTAAACTAAATAAAATTAAACATTCAGTTCCTCACTCACACTAGCCACATTTCAAATGCACAAGAGCTACCTGAGGTCAGTGGCTACAACACTGGATAGGGCAGGTCCAGGGCACTGTCATAACTGCAGAAAGTTCTATTGTCTGCCTAAAGTCTTTGGCTAGACAGTCTTTTTTCATTCCTTATAAAATCTGATTAATAAGTACATCCTTCTATTGGTGGTGGTTTAGTTGCTAAGTCATGTCCGACTCTTGTGACACCATGGACTGCAGCCCACCAGGCTCCTGGGTCCATAGAATTTTCCAGGCAAGAATACTGGAGTGAGTTGCCATTTGCTTCTCCAGGGGATCTTCCTAACCTGGGGATCGAACCTGGGTCTCCTGCACTGCAGGCAGATTCCTTATCAACTGAGTCAGAAGGGAAATCCCATCTTTCTACTAGGGGGACAGCAAAGAGGTGGCAAAAGTACACAGAAGAACTGTACAAAAAAGATCTTCACGACCCAGATAACCATGTTGGTGTGATCACTACCGAGAACCAGACATCCTGGAATGCGAAGTCAAGTGAGCCTTAGGAAGCCTCACTGTGAACAAAAGCTAGGGGAGGTGATGGAATTCCAGTTGAGCTATTTCAAATTGTAAAAGATGATGCTATGAAAGTGCTGCACTCAATATGCCAGCAAATTTGGAAAACTCAGTGTCCACAGGACTCAAAAAGGTCAGTTTTCATTCCAATCCCTAAGAAAGGCAATGCCAAAGAATGCACAAACTACTGCACAATTGCACTCATCTCACACGCTAATGCTCAAAACTCTCCAAGGCAGACTTCAACAAAATGTGAACTGTGAACTTCCAGATGTTCAAGCTAGATTTAGAAAAGGCAGAGGAACCAGAGATCAAATTGCCAACATCTGCTGGATCATCAAAAAAGCAAGAGAGTTCCAGAAAAACATCTACTTCTGCTTTATTGACTATGCCAAAGCCTTTGACTGTGGATCACAACAAACTATGGAAAATTCTTTAAGAGATGGGAATACCAGACCACCTGACCTGCCTCTTGAGAAATCTGTATGCAGGTCAGGAAGCAACAGTTAGAACTGGACATGGAACAACAGCCTGGTTCCAAATCGGGAAAGGAGTATGTCAAGGCTGTATATTGTCACCCTGCTTATTTAACTTATATGCAGAGTACCTCATGAGAAATGCTGGGCTGAATGAAGCACAAGCTGGAATCAAGATTACCAGGAGAAATATCAATAACCTCAGACATGCAGATGACACCACCCTTACGGCAGAAAGCGAAGAAGAACTAAAGAGCCTCCTAATGAAAGTGAAAGAGGAGACTGAAAAAGTTGGCTTAAAACTCAACATTCAAAAAAAAAAAAACCTCAACATTCAGAAAACTAAGATCATGGCATCTGGTGCCATCACTTCATGGCAAATAGATGGGGAAGCAATGGAAACAGTGACAGATTTTATTTTGTGGGGCTCCAAAAATCACTGCATATGGTGACTGCAGCCATGAAATTAAAAGACACTTGCTCCTTGGAAGAAAAGATATGACCAATTTAGACAGCATATTAAAAAGTGGAGACATTACTTTGCCAACAAAGGTCTGTCTAGTCAAAGCTATGGTTTTTCCAGTAGTCATGTTTGGATGTGAGAGTTGGACTATAAAGAAAGCTGAGCACCGAAGAAATCTTTTTGAACTGTGGTGTTAGAGAAGACTTTTGAGAGCCCCTTGGACTGCAAGGAGATCCAACCAATCCATCCTAAAGGAAATCAGTCCTGAATATTCATAGAAAGGACTGATGGTGAAGCTGAAACTCCAATACTTTGGCCACCTGATGTGAAGAACTGACTCATTTGAAAAGACCCTGATGCTGGGAAAGATTGAAGGTGGAAGGGGACAACAGAAGATGAAATGGTTGGATGGCATCACTGACTCAATGGACATGAGTCTGAGTAAGCTCTGGGATTTGGTGATGGACAGGGAAGCCTGGCGTGCTGCAGCCCATGGGGTCGCAAAGAGTTGGACATGACTGAGTGACTGAACTGAACTGAACTGAAAGAGAAAATCCCCAGAAGACAGCTGAACCCTAGAAACAATATATGTGCTCAGTCTCATCTAAGACCACACTGGTTGCTGAAATCAGAGCTGTGTATGTGCAAAACAACTGAAGGAAAAAGGAGAGATGGTGCAGTAATGTATTTCCTTTTTATAAATGCTGCCAGCAGGAGAACACAACCATATGAATAAGAATAAAGGCAAAAAGAAAATCTGTATATATTATGAAATTTAAGGACAGTAAACATTCTGATTGCATTTCACACTTTCTTAATAAATATAAGCTTAAACATTTCTCTATCTCACGTCCACATAACCACACAGATGTCTCAGTAAATATGACTGGAATGATTGTTTACAGTGGGAAAAACTGGGCCAGTAAAACAGGCAGGTATCATCACTCTCCTTTCTGACCCAGGAATCTACATGCTAAGGTAAACTTCCCCCAACACAAGCAGTCTTCCAAGAACAAAAATAGGATTATAATTCTTGACTATTGGTTTGAACAATGATGTCTTGCTCTGATAAATTTTGATCCCCCAGAAAGCCAGGTAACTGTTTCGTTTGACACTCCTATTCCTGCAGACATAAGCCTTTCACCAATTAAGATTCCCCCCTTACAGAGATGCTAAGTTTCACCATGCCTGCAAATGGTCTTTGTTCAGATCTTTTTACCATCTTTTATATGAACCAGCCCAGATACTAGGTTCTGAATTAAGCATGTTCAGTTAAGCCATAGTCGGAAAACAACTCTACGGGTATCCTAGACCTGCTCATTTTCTCAGCCTGATTACCTACCTACCATTACCCTGAGGTGGGATTCTAACTGAGTCCTGTGGATTTCTAGGCTGCCTTGAAAGAAAATGTGATAAAGAAAGCTGATCAATCCCAAGTCCTAGTCCAAAATTAGACCAACTCCAAACCTGCAGGAATATAGGCATCATCATTATATACACTTTTTAAATGTAACTGTACAGATTTACACAGAGAAAACCATACTGGAATTTTCTCCAGCATAAGAAATAGAAGGTGTTCAATTTTAAAGGCTGATTATACCAGTTGCAGTGGCAGCAAATACGGTGGCCGGAGTACAGAGGATGAGCAAGGATGAGGCTGGTGGATATGTGGATCGAGATCCTCCAAAGGATTAATTAGAAGAGTCTGTCAACCTGCTAACCTTGAAGATGGTATGTGGTTTCTTCAAACTATTTCCTGATTTATATCCTCAGTAGCATTCATCCAACTCTTTGTGACCCCATGGACACATGGGGTAGCCTCACCAGGCTACTCTGTCCATAGAATTCTCCAGGCAAGAATACTGGAGGGGGTTGCCATTCCCTTTTCCAGGGAATCTTCTCTTCTCCAGGGATCAAACCCAGGTCTCCCGCATGGCAGGCAGATTCTTTATCATCTGAGTCACCAGGGAAGCCCCATAAGATCCACAGTGAGTCCCAAAGATGTGCATTCAGAATGCATATGTGTTTCATTAAACTTTAGAATAATGAAATATATCCTAGCTTAGAGAATGGAGCAGACTGCCCTAATCTTGCTGAGGATAGAAATGAAGCAACCTTTATTTACAAAACAGAAACAGTCACAAATGTAGAAGACGATCTTACAGTTACCAGGAAGGAAAGGGGGAGAGGGATAAATTGGATGATTGGGATTGACATATACACACTAGTATAAAACAGGTAACTAATAAAGACCTACTGTATAGCACAGAGAACTCCACTCAATACTCTGTGATGACCTGTAAGGGGAAAAAAGCCTAAGAGAGGAGATACATGTAGATGCATAACTGACTCACTCATTGTGTTGTACACCTGAAAGCAAATAACATTGTAAACAGACTCTACCCCCAGTAAAAAGTGAAGCAATCTGACAGCATATGAATGTCGAAGGGACATACAGACAGTCACTATACAAGTTGGCCTACACTTTTAAATATCCTCATGTGAATGTTTCCAAAATGCCCATGGGAAAACATGAAAACATGAGTGGGCATGAAGGAAGTCCCAGAGAGCAAACTGGACTTTATAAAAGATATGAGAAAACCCTTTTAATGTATTAATCTTAAATTAATTAAAAGAATCATAGAGTGGGAAACACTCTTGAGGGTTTTCCTTCTTCCACTTACCGCAGTGTCCCTCTTGCTGGCATGACACTGGTATTCTAGCCTAGCCCTCCCCATCAAGTGAGAGAAAGTTTGCTAGGCTGTGAAAAGCCTACTTCACTGATGAACAACTACAAGTGTTAAAATTTTCTTCCATATATTTGAGTTAAAATCTACTTCCCAATAGCTTCTGTTCATGTCTTCTTCCTTATGAATCAAGAGAGATGATTAATTTACACTCTGAAAAAACTTCAGGTGTCAGAATCACAGCTCCATAAGCATCCTCTCCTCCTGACTGGATAATCTCAGCTTCTTTAGCCCCTCTGTTCCACATAGGACGTGCTCAAAACAGCCCACACATCTAGGTTAAAGCTGACATCTCTGCAGATGTCAAAATCCCATGCATGGCTCCTACAGTTGGTCACAATATTCCAGATATTTATCTGGTCAGTGCAGAGTATAATAATATTCTTATGTCCTATCACACTTCACTTAACAATAAAGTAATTCTCAAATGTTCAGCACCTTTTTTCACATTCACTGTTAAAAACATGGGTCTCCCCCATCCCGATCCTATGCCTTGGCAATGTACTTTTTAATGAAAGTATCAACCTTTATATGTTTTCTATTACCCTTCCTTTTGCTTGTTTTGATTTCCAATTCTGTTCTGTTCTGATAACTTTATGTCCTTTCATCAAGAATATTAGTTATCCCTTCCAGATCTATGTCATTTCTAAGTTTAATCAGTATGCATTTTATATATACTCACTTTAGATGCTAATCAAAATGCTAATAAGTTGGTAGACAAATAACAATGAGTTTTTTTACCCTGCTGAATATATAAACCTATGAATGAGACTTCTACAATATGTCCTTAAGGACCCTGGCAAGTTTGAAGCAAATTTTTAACCTCTGGGAGTTAGCGCCTAGCAAAGTCACTGTGCTGGCCCTCTGGGTGTGCCTTGGTTCAATAGAAAGGGAACAGATCATAGATTTAATTGACGTGTCATTTTTAATTTCAATTAATAGTTTCCCCAGAAGTCCTACTGACCAGGGACCAAGCAGATTACCTTTGACGAACAAAGGCAACCATAGTCTACTTCAGAAATTTTGAACATTAGCTTTTCCAAATAAATAAGAAAGCCAAATTATCTGCAGGAATTCCCTTGGGTGCTTAAAAAACTAAACTACACTAAGCCATTTTGTGCATCTGATGAGAAAAACAGAAAGAAGTCATTTAAAATGTACTATGTTCCATCTGCTACTACTGGTAACAGCCTGAAGGTCAATGGGAAGAAGAATGAGGGTAAATTATCCAGAAAATGAAATGCAATTCTTTGAAACTGGAAGAGTGAAAGTACGGATGGACCTTATATATGAGAAGTATGGAAATACATAAATTAGTTTCAAATCTCAGTTGTTACCTGAGGGAAAAGAAAAGGGTAATAAAAGGAATTGTTCCTGAGAGTTCCAAAGGAAAGACTAAATTTTAAAAACCAAGAAGGAAAATATTAAAACACAGGATTTTCAAACACCTGTCACCTGGCCCCTGGTGGTTTCTCCTGGTGAAGGACTCCTCTGTGCTTGGCTTGCCTGCCTCTGTGTTTGTCTCTTTAGAATGGATTGTAACTGTGATGTCCTTTGCAGTCTCCAGCCAACAATTTCTCTATGTGTCTGCTACTGTTTGCTCTGGCGAGAGCCAGCTGAAAAAAAACAAACACTACCCGTGTCACTGCAGACCCATCACCACTGAGCTGAAAAGATGCTGTCCAAGGAACTGGAAGTTGCCAGGACACTAGAGGGTAAATAGTGGCTTTTCTAACCCTGGTTTCTGAAGTAAAGGACCTAGGAAGTAGAGCAGCATTTGGAAACTGTCTCTTTTCTTTATGTTGGAAAGGAATGAATTACTATTTCATTGGACTCCTGGGGAATGTATATGATGGTACACCAAATTATGGTTACACTTGCAAGATGCAAGTTGCTCTGAGTTTTAAGGATATTCCTCAAGCTCAGTTTCACAGAAACTCTCACAGACTGCATCTGATCTCTATTCCATGCATAGCTTCTTTAGTACAGGTGGATGATAACACACAGCAGATGCACAGGAAAATGGTAAAATAACTGTAACAACAGCTCTTACAGACACTGTACTATGTGCTTTACACATATTATCACATCTCATCCTTTCACTGCCCCCCAGATATCAATATCTAACTGTTAGCACCCCCGTGTTAGAGGAACTGAACGTTCTGGGTGTATTTCAGAATGGCTACCTTTCCTCAGCCCCCGATAGAAGCATAAGGGCATTTTTTCCCCAACCTTAACTATGAGAGTTTAGCAGAGCTCTTGGAGGTAAAATTCAAAACTGTGTGAGGCCCCCTGGAGTTTTTATCTCTTAGACTTGTCCACATGGCACCTCTAGCAATTCATCAACTACAGGCTACGTTTTCTTTACCAATTACATTTAGGTTTTCCTCCCATAGTACTGATCTCCATGGAGGTTTCTATTCCAGTAAATTATGATTCTCTATATCTGCCTATTTGTATCTCCAGTCTGGTGGCAGCATTTTCCCCTGTGACCTCAATTCTCTAATGTATCTGTGAAGAGTTCTTAATTTTCAATTTGTTCAGTTTTTCTTTTATGTGAGGATAGGACTGACCACTTTCAAGTTCCCTCCATACTGAACAGGAAACTTGAAGCCATTATCTCCATTTTAAAGACAAAACTAGAGCATCAGAAAAGAGCTGCAGTAGAAGGGGGTCCCTGTTTTTCAATAGGATATCCTGATTTCTCCGTTTCCTGACTGAACCTTCATGACCTGGAGCAAATGGGCTATAATGTACTGTACAGCACAGAGAACTCTACTGAAGATTCTGCAAAACCTAAATGGGAAAAGAATCTGAAAAAGAATGAATATACATTTAACTGAATCACTATGCTATATATCTGAAACTAGCCTAACACTGTAAATCAACTATACTGCAACAAAAATTTTTTTTAAAAAAGAATTACAGACATGCAGTCTCAGCTATTTCACTCTTCATCAAACCAACAAGTTTCAACCTTCAATCACAGAGAATATTGAAAGAGGTAAGGGTCCTTCTTTTTTCCACTTCTAGAAAAAAAAAATCTATTCCTGGGTTGAAGAGAAGCAAGAGTTAAACTTGACATATTTTAAAATTCATTGTAACACTTTTCACATCTCCTTTGAAATCTATAGATGTTTGTTACCACAGTGTCAAGAAAAAAGAAATGAAGTTTATCAAAACCTGTAAAAATGGTTCTTATTAGTATCAAACACAGAGAAGCCGTGTTCTCAGCCCAAGCTGTAGCTCACTCCTGATTCCTGGGGTGTTACAGAGGGTTCCTGGTGGGGAGAGACTGCTCAGGGCTGTGAAGCAGAGGGAGAAGGGGACGCTCAGATCACAGACAGCAGGCTGTGAGCATGATCTCCTATGAAGGGAACCATGGTGGCGGGGAGAGCTCTCCCCACTCCAGTGATCCAGTGCTGACAGCTGCAATGAAGCAGAGCCCAGCCCAGTAACTCCCGCACATCCTCATGGATGCTGAAGCCAGAGGGTCATTAGTGCAGTCCTAGGGAGTTGGGGAGCACCTAGCTACTAGTAACCCAGGCTTTATAATCAAAGCATGAAAAGAGGTAGAGAAACACCATTCTACTTCTTTACTACCAGCTCTGAAATTACATGCAGCTGACACATCTGTGAAAAAGAGCATTCCACATTCTTAGTGTGATGTGGATATAGGCAAAGAGCACATGCTTTTGGGTCAAGTTGCCTGAGAAGGAATCCTAGGTCTGCTACTTGTAGAAACTTGGGCAAGGTTTTTGTTTTAATAATCATAAGCTGCAATTTCCTCATCTAGAAAACAGGAATGATAGTGAAATCATCAAAGTAAAATTGTTGGCATGTGTAAAGTCCTTGAATAGAACATCCATCATCGTCTTTCTTATTCCTCTTGTTATGGTGAAATGATATAGAAACCACTCACCTCCTCCCAATTCTTACTCTTGCTGCTCTCTGAAATGGAAATGATTGATTTTATAGGACATGATCCCTCTCATTTCCTAACTTTAGAGTGCAAGAGACTTTGATACCCAACACCCCAACTCTGTACAGTTTAATAATTAGCAAAATAAACATCTTATGTTTACTGTCTCATTTTAATATTATGGCATGGAACAAAGAGCAGTCATCAAAACACTTTTCATGATAGAAGCTGACACTCTGCATACCTGTGTGCAGACAGAAGTGTCCTGTAGTCTGGAGAGACTGTGGGGAGGGGAATGTGGCCAGTGATCATATGCCCTGTGATGTGACCTGTCCTATGACACTGCCTGCCACCCAATAATTTTGGAGAGTTTTTTTTAAACTAAATTCATGAAACCCTTGGGTGTGGCCAGACTTTTGAGGAAATTGAAAGTGGCCTAATAAGTGGGCAGAATCCAAATAAAGTGAAAATGACAATTGCCCAGTCGTGTCTAACTCTTTGTGACCCCAGGGATTATGTAGCCCTCTGGGCTCCTCTGTCCATAAAATTCTCCAGGCAAAAATACTGGAGTGGGTAGCTATTCCCTTCTTCAGGGGATCTTCCTGACCCAGGGATCAAATCTGGGTCTCCTGCACTGCAGGCAGATTCTTTACCATCTGAGCCACCAAGGAAGCCCAGAATCCAAGTGGCAAAAAAAAAAAAAAAAGAAAAAGCATGCGAAAGGGAGCTCCAGCATATAGGTGGCCATCAAACATGTGAAAAGGTGCCCAACATCACTAATTATTAGAGAAATGAAAATCAACACTTACAATGAGGAGAGGGTGTGGGAAAAAAGGGAACACTTTTACTGGTGGGAATGTAAATTGATGTAGTATGGAGGTTTCTCAGAAAACTAAAAATAGAGTTGCCATATGATCCAGTAATCCCACTCCCAAGTATATATACGACAAAGCTATAATTCAGAAAGATACTTGTACCCCTATGTTCATAGCAGCATGCTCAAAATAACCAAGACATGGAAACGACTTAAATGTCCATCAATAGATGATAAAGATGTGATATATATGCACAATGGAATATTACTCAGCTATAAAAAAAAGAATGAAATGCCATTTGCAGCAATATGGATGGACATAGAGATTATCAATCTAAATGAAGTAAATCAGAAAGATAAATACCATATGATATTACTTACATGTAGAATCTAAAATATGACACAAATAAATTAATCTATGAAACAGACTCACAGAAACAGAGAATAGACTGTGGACACCAAGGAGAGTGGGTACAGAGGGATGGGTTGGGTGTCTGGGATTAGCAGATGCGAACTATTACATATAGAATGTATTAACAACAAGGTCCTATGTATAGCACCAGGAACTATGCTCAATATCCTATGATAAGCCAAAATGGAAAAGAATGTGTGCATCATATATACATATATATATAATTGAATCACTTTGCTGTTCAACAGAAATTAACATAATATTATAAATCAACTATGGTTTAATAAAATAGATTTTAAAAAGAAAGGGGGCTCTAGGTACTAACTCCTAGTAGTTAGGGGGAAGCTCTCTTCTTTTGGGGCCTTGGAATAGGTTTTAGGTAAAGTTTCACCTAATTTCTGATGTGCAATTTGATAAACCATCAAAGTCCACAATAACATTATAGACAACAATACTGCATTATAAACTTCAAAGTCTCTAAGAGACTAGACCTTAATTGTTCCCACCATGGACAAGAAATGATAATTATATGATATGTAGAGGTGTTAGCTAACATGATCGTGGTGACTGTACTGTAACACACAAGCATATCAAGTCAGATTGTTGTACACCTGAAAGCTACACAATGTTATCAATATATTTCAATTCTATCTCAACAGAAAAAAAAATTTTAAAGCCCACAATAAATAAATAGTATCTTGCCTACAGGATGGTTATTGCCATCATTTGCTAACAATGCAAATGATATCTCTAAAATAACGCAAAGGGTATCCACAAAAGTAAAACTCCAGATAGACAAAGAGAAGTGGCACAGAAAGGTCAACGAAAGTTTGGGATCTGGAAGTGCATGACTGGAGAAAGGGGAATCCTAGGCCTGCTAGGGAAGTCCACCAGAGCCCAGGAGAGTCTGGAATGGCCTTAGGATTGGAGACACCACGTGTCTTGCTCCTAGGGTGTGGCTAGAATCACCAACTTTCTTGTTTGCCCAAAACTGAGGTGTTTCATGGTACCCAACAGAACTTTCAGTGTTAAAATCTGCAAGCTGGGATGGTAGATCACACTAGATGTTTCTAGGTGGTGCAATCAGGAGGACTGGTTGAAAATCCAAGACCCTGCAAGGCCAAGCACCATCCTCTCCATATACAGCTCTTTTAAAACAAAATTAAGTCTAAAACATAAAGACGTCATCAAACATTCTTGACATTCACACTTCCTAAATGCAGATGTCAATTTATAAAAATGAAAGAGCCTTTCTCTTAGCAACAAAATGTAAAAAAATCCTTTAAAACTTTCTCATAGACATGGATAAAATATATATGCTTTCTCATCATTTCTTGGTAGCAAGAAATACCAGACATTGTGTTCTCACATACCGGCTCTCGGGCTTCCCTGATAGCTCAGGCGGTAAAGAACCCACCTGCCAATGCAGGAGGCAAAAGGTTGGGAAGATGCCCTAGAGTAAGAAATGGCAACCCACTCCAGTATTCTTGCCTGGAGAATCCCATGAACAGAGAAGCCTGGGGGGGCTACAGTCCACGGGGCTGGAAAGAGTTGGACACGACAGAGTAACTAACATACACACACACACCTGCTCTCTAAAGCTGGATATGTTTTTACTTAGGAATACAAAACTGAATCTTCACTACATCCAAGATTTCCAAACCTGGGAAACTCCTCCTGAATTTTGCAAAATTAGAATATTCAAGTTGGGGCCGGGATCTAAATTGTTAAAGCTCCCCATGTGATTCTCTGGATCAGTCAGGTTTAGAATTTATTGGATTAACAAGTGTTGGCAGGGAAGCCAGGGCAGGCGCCCGCTGTCAAGACCTCAGGATGTATGTACGAGGAGACTGAGCAATCTGACCCTGAGTCCCAGATCCATGGGGACCCTAGGGCTCTGCATCAGCTGCCGTCTTCACCAGCCATCTCTTTCACTGATGGGGACAGCAGATCTCACCAGCATGTTGACTCGGCACAGAGAGTCTATACCCTCGAATGCCCAGCCTGCCCAGAAAAGCTGAATTCTGAGAAACGTTGTTACAATTAACTCTGCCCTGGTAGGAGTCAGAACCTTCTGAGGATCAGTGATACAACTCACCGAGAGCTCTCTGTCAGACTCAGAGGAGGCACCACCTAGGAAGAGGTACCAATCCTGTTCTCAGCGCACACACAGCTCTGTGGGACGTGGCCTGGACTTCCCTTATCAGTCATTTTAAAAAATAACCCACAATTAGATTTTACTTCCCTCCATTCCATAAAAAGGGAACCAATAGCTATAGGAGGCCAGTGTCTAAATTGAAATCACAAAATAAAGAATACTTCTTCCTGAGAAGAAGAAAAAGGCTAAACAGTAGACATATGTAAAATAGTAGACATATGTAAACAGTACACATTTCTTTTTACCACATATGTACTATGTGGTAAAAAGGAAAAAAAAAAAAAAACAAAAAAAAAACCTCTCAAAAAAACACCTAGTAAAATACTCTAAAAATCACCAAAGGGGAAAATAAAAACTAAGTTTTAATATTAACATGTGCTTCCCCCCCCAAAATTTCATCATTAAACATTTTACTTCATTTAATGTTTTTTTAAACATTTCACAGATGTTTCTTATTAGTTTTAAAGACTTAAGCCCTTGAAAAATGCCTCCAGGGATTTGCTATAGGTTCCTTCAAAATCTGGACATTTCTCTTCCAGTCATGTATAGGGGGACATACCCCCTGACCCACACATTTGTGAGACAATGGGACTATCTGGACCATTCTCGAGGAAACTGGGTTAGCAGTGTACATTGTTGTGTTTCCAGAGTGTGCAATGGGAATGATGGACAGAGCCACTTTTCTACTTATAATCTTCTGGGCTTTTCATTCTAAAGCCACTGCTAAAGAACGCTCACATGCACAGGTGTGACGTTTCCATTGTCGCCTTTCATCAGCCTTACGACTGACAGGTGTTCAGTGAATCAAACGTTCAAAGGAAAAACTGCCTTTAACTGCAAACACCATAGATAAGGGTCACTGGGGGTCATATTTTGCTAATCAGTACTTAATATGGTCTTTCCACAAGCTCTCCAGTGGTCCTCAAGCTGTGGCTATTTTAGCAGGAAGCATTCATCCTGTTGGCTACCAAGAGTTGATGAGATTCAGATGTGCATATGAATCGCTCCCAACAAATAACAAGTAATTAAACTAAAAGCATGTAGACTATGAGGAGGATCACCTCTTCAAGTTACGTGATGATTTTGGTTCCCAGACCATGAAAAGCTGAGAGTATAGGAGAAAAGTGACTATGGTTTCAGGGTTTTCTCAGGTGGCCAAGTGGGCACAAAATGAGGCTCTTTTACGTTTGCCAGAGCTAAATTCCTAATGCTGCACTCAATCCAATCAGCTTACTGAAGAGTTCATCAGGGAACTACTGACCCTGTCTTTTTACAGCTCACTAGGCAATGGAAAGTGAGAAGAAATAACCACCTTAGATATGCAGATAATACCTTTCTAATGGCAGAAAGTAAAGAGGAACTGCAGAGCCTCCTGATGAAGGTAAAAGAGGAGAGTGAAAAAGCTGGCTTGAAACTCAACATTCAAAAAACTAAGACCATGACATCTGGTTCCATCACTTCATGGCAAACAGAAAGGGAAAAAGTGGAAACAGTGACAGATCTCCTTTTCTTGGGCTTTAAAATCACTGCAAACAGTGACTGCAGCCATGAAGTTAAAAGACACTTGTTCCTTGGAAGGAAAGCTATGACAAACCTAGACAGCATGTTAAAAAGCAAAGACATCACTATGGATGTGAGAGTTGGACCATAAAGAAGGCTGAGCACCAAAGAATTGATGCTTTGGAACTGTGGTGCTAGAGAAGACTCTTGAGAGTCCCTTGGACAGCAAGGAGATCCAACCAGTCAATTCTAAAGGAAATCAGCCCTGAACATTCACTGGAAGGACTGATGCTGAAGCTGAAGCTCCAATACCTTGGTCACCTGATGCAGAGAGGCAACACTTTCTGGAAAAGACCCTGATGCTGGGAAAGACTGAAGGCAAAAGGAGAAGGGGGCAGCAGAGGATGAGATGGTTAGATAGCATCACCAACTCAATGGACATGAATTTGAGCAAACTCTGGGAGATAGTGGAGGACAGAGGAGCCTGGCATGCCACAGTCTGTGGGGGTCATGGAGAGTTGGACACAACTTAAGAACTGAACAACAAGGCAACTGGAGACCTAGGACATTGAGTCTTACGGTTTCACTGTTTAGTGGACAGAAGAATATTTCATGACCCCAGTAAGACTAACATAATGCTTCAAACCAATCTGAAACATGTTGGTGTTGATGTTTCTTCAGAGTTAAAGCTGTTAAGGAATATATTAGTTGACAAAGGGAAGCAATTATTGAAATGATTTTATTTTTATAACTTTGCACCTTGTTCAAATTTTTGAAAGTGTCTTAAAGCCCACACTTCTATTTGAAAAACACAAAGAAAAAACATAATATCACAAAAACAACAATCATAGAACTATTAAGTGATAAAAATTAAAATGTGAACATAAATATTTCCCCCAGAAATCTATAAGAAAGAATCAAAGCACTAATATTATTTATATTTATCACTTTTTCTATAAAAGGCTCTCTGCGCTTTCTTGGTTCTACACAATACTGTAAATGAATCCAAGTATAGGCTCTTCCAGTACTCAAATATCTCTTCCCAAGAAAGTGTTATCTATCTTCACTTGGCAATATAACATATTTCTAATGTAAAAGAAATCAACATGGAGCCCGAGAGGAAAAACACAGTAAGTGAAATGAACAGTTCCTCAATGGGTTTAACAAAAGGCTGCAGATGACAGCAAAAAGAGTCAATGACTTGAAGATAAATAAACAGAATTGTACAACTGACAAAGACAAAGAAAAAAAGAAAAACATAAAGCAAAGCCTAGGGATTTGTGGAACAATATCTGAAGTTTAACATACATGTAATTGGAGCCTCAGAAGAAAAAAGAAGGGGATAATGAGATATAAAAACATTTGAAGACATATGGCTAAATATCTCTTAAATTTGGTTAAAAGTATAAATTTACATATCTCAGAAGCTAATTCAAACCCCTAAGCTGACCCCAAAACAAAGAGCAAAATGCTGGTTTTAAATCCAATCATATTGATAACTGCAACATATGAGAATGGGTAAAATTCCAACTAAAGGATATTTTCTAGACTGGATAAACTGCAAGGCCCAGTTATACTCGGACCATAAGATTCACACTTTAAATATAAAGCCACATATAAGTTGAAAGTAAAAATAGGACTACATACATATTAAATATATATATATACACACAAAGGCATAAATATATATGTGTGTGAGTATATGCATGAGATACTATTAAGAAAGAGTGTATTAATATATACTTTAAGACAAGGAGCATTGTTAAAAATATAAGGGGAAATTTCATAACAAAAGCCAGGAAATTTTTTCAGGAAGACACAATTACATACGTGTGTGCGCTTAATAAAAGAAGTTCAAAATATATAAAGCTAAACTGAAAGGACTGAAAAAACTGAAAGACTGACTACCATAACTGAAGATTTGAAAATCTTCTCAGTAATTGATAGAATAACTAGACCAAAAATCAGTAAGGTTAGAGATGATCTCAGCAACACCATACAAGACCATGACATACCAACACAACACAATACCACTATACCTCACAACTGTTGCATGGAGCATTCACAGAGCACATGGAATGCTCATGAAGTTAGACCACACACTAGCCTAAAAACAAGCCTAAATTTTTTTCCAAAGACTGAAATCTTAAAGAATATGTTCTCTGGTAGCAAGAGGATTTTATTAGACATCAATATCGATAAGCTATCTGGAAAAGATGCAGGTATTTGGAAAGTTAAACAACATATCTCTAAACCCATTGATTAAGAAGAACATCACAAGAAGCAAATAGTTTGAAATAAAATATGATGCAAATACTACACTCAGAAATTTGTGAGAGTCAACTACTAAAGTTCTTGTTAGAGATTTTATTGTAAATACCAGGCTTATTCTTAAAAAGAAACATTTAAACTCAGTGATCTAAATTTCTACTTTAAGAAGCCTAATAAACAAAATGGTTCTATTAAAGTTAGTGTAAAGAACATAGTTGTTTTTTTAAATCCCAAGTCAATAAAATAAAAAGTAAATAAAAAAAAGGTAACAAAGGCAAAAGTTGGTCACTTGAAGCCATTAATAATATTAATAAATATCTAGTAAGACTGGTAAAAGGGAGGTAGGGAGAAAGAAAGAGAATTTACATTATCAAAGAGGGGATATCATTACAGATCTAGAGAAAATAAAAGATAGTAAAATATTTTGAACAATTTTATGTCAATAAATTTGAAAAATGAGGTGAAAAACACAATTTACCAAAACCAACCCAAGATGAAATAGAAAATGCTATATAGGCATAAATACTTTTCTCCTGCGGTGATACTGAATGTTTAAAACAACACTCAATCATTACTTAACAAGTCAGAAATCTGGACACAGGGCAACTTAGCTGGGTCTTCTGCTCATACCGCTAAGGCCTTACAAGGTGAAAATCAATGTGTCAGCTGGGCTGGGTTCCTACCTGGCTGTTCTGGGGAAGATTCCACTTCCAAGTTTTTACAAGCTGTTGGCAGAATCCAGTTGCTTGTGGTTACAGGACTGAGATCCCCATTTCCTTGATCTATAGCCTTCTTTATCTTTAAGCCAACAATCCTCATGCTTCAAACTTGTGACTTCCCCTTCTGCCACATCTCTCTGACTCCAGCAAGAGAACATTCTCTGCTTTTATTGGCTCAGGTAATTAGATTGGGTCTACCTGAGAATCAGGTCAATCTTATTTTAAAATACATAGCATGACTTATATTTGCAAAGGCTCTTTTGTTATGTAACATAATTTACTGGTATGTTCCAGAGATTAGGCCACAGACATCTCAGCATGGGGTATGGAGGCTATTCTGCTAGAGAGAGAGAGAGAGAGATGAAAGTGTAGGTAGTTGGATGATAGAGATATTTGTATATCAAAAAAGTGTCATTTGTTTAAAAAAAAAAAAAAGAAAGTCCATAAAGAAAACTCCAGGCTCCAATAGCTTCAGTGATAAACTCTACCAAACACTTTAAGGAATAAAATATATAGATCTTACACAACAAAATCATTCAAACAGCAAATTCTCAAACACTTCTCACTTGTTTTATAAGGTCTGCATAACATACTATAACCTCATAAAGGCATTAAAAGAAAACATATATTAATATCCATAATGAATTTAAAGGCAAAAAACTACAACAAATTACATAATTGCATCCAGAGAATATATAATAACTAACTGGCTTTATCTAAAGAACATCAGATTGACTAAAAATCAATCAGTATAATCCAACAGAATAAAGGAGATAAACCATGTGATTGTGACAATAGATGCAGAAGAAGGATTTGACAAAATTCAGCACCCACTTGTATTGAAAACAAATACTCTCAGCAAGCTAGGACTCAAAGAAACTTCTGTATGATAAGATATCTATACCACCACCAACAACAAAACAATTAAAGCTAACTTCATACTTAATGGTGAAAGATGGCTTCCCCCCAAAACTGGGAATAAGATAAGAATGCCTGCTTATCATGTCTCAACACTGCACTAGCTATCCTATCCTGTGGAATAAGAAATAGTGGAAAAAAAAAAAAAGGAGGTCTTTGGAAAGAAAGAACTGCCTCTATTTGCAAATCATACAATCACTTATGGAGAAATTTTTAAGGGCTTTAAGGATTTCAATTGATGGTGCTAAAGAATCTGCCTGTCAGTGCAGGAGATGCAAGAGACTTGGGTTAGATCCCTGGGTTGGGAAGATCCCCAGGAGCAGGAAGTGGCAACCACTCCAGTATTCTTGCCCAGAAAATTTAATGGATAGAGGAGACTGGCAGGCTAGTCCATGGGGCCTCAAAGAGTCAGACATAACTGAGCAACTGACTGAGCACTAGAAATAACAAATAAATGTAGTAAGGTCTCAGGACACAGTTAAGAGAAATAAATCAAAGAAAGTACAGAATCCAGATATAGACACCGCCTAAAATTAATAACATAAATTTCATTAAAATAAAAATTCTCATCAAAAGACACTCATAAGACATGAGTATTCAAGGCACAGATTGGCAGAAAATATTTTAATACATTTGAAGAACTAGTTTCAAAGCTATATAAATAAATACATAAACAAACAGATTTTTTTAAAAAACCAAACAAAGATCTCCTACAACTAAATAATAAAAAGACAACCCCAATAATGGATAAAAGGCTAAGCAGACACTACATAAAGGAAGATAGGCAAATGGTCAGTAAACATATAAATATGCTAAGCATCACAGTCATCAGAAAATGCAAATATAAACAATGAGACACCATAATCACCAATTAAAGTGGCCTTAATTTAAAAGGCCACTGACACCAGACACTGTTGAGGATGTGAAGCCACTAGAATGTTCATACACGGTTGGTGAGAATATGAAATGGTACTACCATTCTAGCTAGAGACTTGACTGTTTCCTATAAAGTTAAACAAAGACTTATCCTTTACCTCAGCAATTCTACTTTTAGGTATCTACCCAAGAGAAATAAAAACATGTTACTATAAAAAAAACCAATATGATAACATTTATAGCCTTCATTATAGTAGCCCCTAATGAAATTACCTCAAAATCCATCAACAGAAGAATAGATTTTAAAAGCAAGGCAGATTGATACACCACTATAATGTGTCAATAAAACAAAATGAATTATTGACACTTGCAACAATATGAATGAATTCCATACACATTATAATGAGCAAAATAAGCTAGACTTAAGAGTACATTCTATATATTCTGCAATGCTTTCATTTTGTACGTTTTACAGAACTATCTAGAGTTCTAGAATAAACAGGACTAATTTATGGTGACCTTACTATATCTGCAGATTAACCGGAAAAAGAAAGTAATAAAGGAACTTGTTGGATTGAATGGAAATGTTTTATATCTTTATAGTGGTATGTATTACATAGATGTATCTACTTATTAGGATTCATCAAATTATTCACTTAATATTTGTGCATTTCAATGTATAAGAAGTATCTCAAAAACTATAAATAAACAAATGAAAAATGCCAAAAATTTACATAATTCCAAATAAATCTAAAATACTTCATCTTCACAGGTCATAATATGCATGGTAGAAATCTATGATCTATTAAGAGGTTCCCCTAGAACCTCTGGAACTCATTAGTGAATGATAAATGGAGAAAACTGTTGGCTGACCTTTAACCAATACAACATTTTTTTCAGGCGGCACAACTGCTCATAAGTTCCTAGGAAAACTCAATTTTTAGCATAGAATTATATTTCCTTCTTGGAATATGATGGTCAAGAAAGGAATCTGCAGTTCCAATATAAGCTCAGAATGGCAGGGGGAAATTGTGGTTATGCCATGTAATGATTCCACAACTCTTTAAACTGAAAATGGAAAGTCATTCTTACACCATAGAAATTTGCCTTTACGGCAATTTCCCTCTCTACCCTCCATTTTCCCTTACAGAAGAAAGGTGGATACTTCAGGAATTTGCTCAAATCAAGTAAGAAAGAAGTTCTTGTTTCTCCAATGTTAACTAGAGCTTTTTTCCATCTCTGTAGGGATGAGGACTAACCTTCCATTTCTTATGTAAAGATAAACTGATCATAATTGAAGTTGGATGTGGGTAGAAATTCAACAACAATAAAATACAAGATTGCCATGGACTTTTCACAGACAAATGAAACAATGTTACTTAGGTCTTGTTTCTTTGTAATATTTTGTTGTTGTTAGACAGCATGGCTGTATTTAATATCTATTGTGTTTTTCACCTCAACTTTCATTTTCAGCCTACACTCATACTCTTTCTTCAATCCTCCTCATTTTTAGCCAAGCAACCTTTTTTGGCACACCACTCCATGCTTTGAGTAGTTGTTTTTCTTTGAAGTTTCCTAAGTAGTTAGAGGGCTCTCTGTACTTACGTGAAGAAAGCTTGTGGATGACAAAATTGAAGATGAAGCATTTAAACACAGACAAAGAATTCCACTTTGGTCCTTGGAGAGTATAAATAAAGCTATAAGAAATTCAAACCAGGAAGACAAAGAGCTAGCCATTTTTAAAACACTGACCCTTCTCAAATATTTGATTTAGTTTATATAAGATAATTTTATAAACAGAAGAGACAATTTTCCTTTTTCTGATCCAAATGAAAATCAACATGGCACTCATTCTTTACATCACCTTTTTGTGTCTTCTTAAGGAACCCAAAATAATAGAGGAAACAACAGGGGCTTCCTAGAGATTTAGCAGAATTTTGAATTTACCATGTTGGTCAAGTTGTTTAATTATATAAAGCTCTAGTTATCTGCCTGTAATTAAGGTAATAGTGACCTCTAGGACTGTTTTATATTTTACATACACACAGATCTGAATGCAAAGCACAGTGCTTGGCACAGACAAAGCACTAGATAAACTGGAATTTGTTCAATCTGGCTCCTGAATCAAATGATAATTTGTTCCTGAAAGTGTTGCCCTTAAGTCATGAGCACTGCTATTCTCCATTTCATTTGGTCCTCAGGATTTATGGAGGCACTAAAGGAAGAAACACAAAATGACCATCTCCTGCATTAAAATTGTAATCCATCATTTGGAACACTTACCAAATGCTATTCCTGGTTATTTAGTTGCAGAGGAAATACAGACAGCAAAGACTATTACTGCTATTGTCCTGCATTTTGCATCAAAGAGAAATATTATTCAGAAAATTTGCATATATCAAAGACAACTACACTGAACAGAGCACCAAGCTATGTACAAAGGCACAATAAATACTTTAAAAAATATACTGAACAATTTTAAAGAGTTCTTTGATTTAAGAAAATATAAAAAGTAAATTAGCATTTTAAATGATATGGTTCAGTCTTTAAATGGAAAAAATGTCAATTATTCATCTGATTACATTTTCATATATCAAAGTTATCTGGAATGTGATTATGATTCACGAGTACAAGTGCTAAGACAATATCTGCCATATATATGTGTGTGTGTGTGTGTGTGTGTGTGTATATAAAGAATGTTTATAGTTTTTATTCTTCCTATCATTATATATGTTTGAAAACCTGATAGTAATTGAGAGTTGGCCACCATAACAATTTACTTGGTAAATTGAATCAGTAAATGTGCTTTAACTAAATGTACTAAAGAAAAAAGCTTTTTATTTTTTTAAACGTACATGTTATTCAAGACAGCATTTGGGCATTAAAATTTTTAAATGTAAAAAATCAAGTCTAATGAGTAAAATACATCCCAAATATGAAAATAACTGCAGAAGCAAATCAATTTTGTTACTTGTTCTTATATTAATTATTCATTAAAGTTCTGACTAAACTTTGGAATTGCAGTGCCTACTACAAAGTTGATATGAATTGACCTAAAATATTTCTTAGGGCACTAACTTCATATAGTTCTGTAATATTTTGATGACCCTTCTGAACAGTCTAAACAATTACTGTAAGAAAATAAAAATCAAAATGCACCGTGATTAATTTGTTAGTAATTTATTTTAACATAAAAACTTCAGTGCATATATGGGGTTAATGTTAAATACTAACAATCTACTTTTAAAGTCTACTGTCAATGTTTACTTGTAATCAAATATGATTAACGTAGCCAGTTGGCTCCTGGCAGTAACTCCAGTAATGGGAAATTATCATAAGCCAATACATCTTGATTACAACAGCCTGTACCTTTATTGTCTGTCCAGATTCTTTTCACATCAGGTCTATAATGAAAAACTAAGTCACAAACACAGGCATTAGAAGATACACAGCTGGACCACTGTTCTCTGGAACAAATCAAATTTTCAGTAACTCATAAGGTAATTTGAGAGCTTTCATTAATATAATGCTTCAACAAACAGTTAAATTCTACAGATTTTTCTCACTGAACAGTCAACACATCTCTAAATATGCATAACCCATGAAAGAATATTGCAGTGGATTGCCATGCCCTTCTCCAGGGGATCTTCCCGACTCAGGGATCGAACCCACGTCTCTTATATCTCCTGCATTGACAGACTCGTTCTTTACCACTAGAGCCACCTGCGAAGCCCATATATAACCCACACCGCAAATGAAAAGTAAATTGACGCATACGTTTAAAACCCCTGATTTTTTGAGGAAAAACAGTTGGAAAACCTTTAAGTTCAAATTAAAGTCAAACATTTATATTGCTGGATTTGGCAGCAGGGGTGGGTTCTCAAGAGAGACAACACGTTTCAAACGGTGCGTTCCATTCCCTCTTAATCCATTCATAAAGTGCCTTTCTGTTACGCAATGGGATCACTCTCCTTGTTAATGAACTCAGGCTGATGTTTAGTATTAATTGATTGCACATACAAACGAGAAAGCATCACTCATCTTTACTTAAAACCAGAACTTAAGCAAGATGCTTAGGCAGAGGCACCTTCGCCGGGAGTCAAAGAAAGCAAACCTAAGACCGTGACTTAAACAGGAATCGGAACGACAAACAAATGGTCACAGTACTCAGGAAAGCTTGGACGAGAGTCTCTGAAACGCAGGAGTAAACCAGCGTGGACAGAGATAAAGGGCTAGCATACTTCTGGGAAGAGTGAAGCCCTGAAGTGTTTGCTGATATTACTAGGACCCTAACTGAAGAAAGGGGACTTTGGGGACCCTAACATTGGCTTCTCCTTTCTTAGAGAGCTCTTAATTAAGCTGAATTTGCTCTATATCGACTCCAGTAGACAGCTCGCAACACCAAACCTGGTGTGTCTGCACCGCGATCACGAACCAGGCAAGACAGGAGGAACAATCAATGCCAATAAGAGATGGCATGTTCCTCTGACTTTTGTTTGCCCGGGCTGACATTCTAGACACTCTCATCCTTGTGGAGCCCGGGAAGATAATGTATATTCCCATCCCTCCTCAAAACAACCCCAATCACCGCCCCGCGGAGCGGGGTTCTGTCCCCAGGACCAAGTCTGAACCGCGTCCCGGCGGATGGCTGCATAAGACCTTCCCTTAGATCGGGCGCAGTTTGCACTTGGAGCGAGGGAGAAAGCGTCTCTCTCAATTCCTCCCGAGGCCACACTTTCTATACAGACCCACCTGCATGGGAGCTTCGTGTCTCATTGTTCGCAAAGTGTCCTTTCTCCCTGGCTAACACAGTGCTGGCTCGGGCGCCCGGTCAAGCGTGCGCAGCCCGCGCGCTTCACGCTCCACTCTGCACTCGGGGCTTGCTAACCGGCTCCAACATCAGCACCGGAGCTGTCCCTTCCTGGCGCCGCACACGCGTACTGGCCCGGAGCCCCGCGTGCTCCTGGGAGTTGTAGTCTAGCCTAGCCGAACTTCCCCGCAAACCGGTGGGCAGTAAACTACATTTCCCGGCAGGCCAGCATTTAAACGGGCTGCTTCTCCAGTAGGACTCGGCCGCGGAGCCTCCCTTCTCTCTTGGACTTGCTCCTGGCTAGTGCTCTCAGCCTCCCAGGCTGTTTCCTCGCAAGGTGCAGGCGAAAGTGACCCCAGTTCATTCATCTCAGCTGGAGATTTTTCTTTGCTACCTATCGGCTTCCGAAGCTAGATTGTGATTTTCCTGGGTAGGAAACGCACTACCTTGGGCTAATTTCCAATCTAAACGAAACCTGCACCGCGTTCTGGAACTCTCCGCTCTACACATCCCCATTCCCAATCGGGAAAGTTTGTACATTTCCATAGGCAGAGTAGGGTGGTTTTACAATCTCATTCAGCAAACGCGGGGGAGAACGACAATGAATGGTACACACATAAAGAAAGCGGTTTACTCACACAGTTGCGCTGAGAAGGCGCCCACGCGCGCGAGTATACTCACACACACACACACACACTCACACACACACAAAGTCCATGAAAGCGAGATTTCACGCGGAGCAGGCGGAGGAGCTCCCTTCTGCTTACCTTTCCGTACAGCTCCATGGCAACTCAAGGTTCCGAAATTCTCAGTAATCCCTCCTGCTCCAAGTGAGGTTAAGGTCTCACGCAGGAAGCCGAGCTAGACGCACTACACAATGGAAGGGGTGGGGGTGGTGCCTGGCGGAGGGAGAAACGAGGGAAGACCGTAGAGTACAGCTGATTTAGATATTCGGGTTTTTTTCCTCCGAGGGGAAAGCTTGGAGTCTTCAAGTACCGGCTGCAGAGAAAGGACTGGGAGTCTTCGGAAGTGCCAGGGGAACGATCGTACTGGGCAGCCCCTCCCCGGGCCCTCCCCCAGGCACCTCCACCGTCATTAGTGCGCACACACAACCGCTGCTGGCCCGAGGCTGGAGAGCTGATACCGGACTGCGTTATTTACCCAAAGCAAGTCACAGAAAATGAACACATTCATCACCAGAGCCCAGAAGCACCGTCACAGAGCAAGATAGGAGACCTCTATTAAGCTATCCTGTCCTTTCAACAGAGTCATTCCTTACATTACAATCATACTCCTCCCTGGCTGGTTCAAAAATGGTTTTGAAATCTGGGAACTGTACTTGTATTACACTTATCTTCCCCTCAACTGACAAATATGTGTGACTATCCATATTCTCTGTACCCATCTAAAAACTCCCTTTTCCCCAAGAGTAAATGTTAAGCAGTGCAGTAATGATTCTTGCCTTTCACTTTGTGGTCAAAATAATTATCGGAGGCAGAATGGAAAAGGAATGAACTTGATACTGACAGAAATATGGAAGTAACAACAGCAACAGCAAAAACAGTTGGAAACTTCATTGCACTAGACAAAGCAGTAGAACAGAGGTTCAGAAATGTGCTTGAAAATCTCTTAAGGGTGCTAAAATTCGTATTCTTAAGGCATGCGTAGAGATTCTGATTCACTAGATGTGACCGAGGAGTCTGAGGATTAGCATTTTCAACAAACACCCCAGCGATTCTGATGCAGTGCTCCTTTGCCATTATTTGAGAAATACTGCCTTAAAATCTTTTATATGTAAGAATTTTTCAAAAATATAAATATCAAAACTTCATAGACTGACTCAATATTGCAACAACAATGTACTGGGAAACTACCATGTTTAAAATGTTCCATTAATTTTAGATTGTGTTTTTGGTTTTGCCTTTTTTTTTTTTTTTTTTTAAGAAATCTAAGATCTGTTTTCTAATCTTGCAATCAATGAAAATGTAATGTGATATCACCTAGGTAAATAGTTTTTATAACTACTCAGAAAACACAGTGGAAGCACAACTCCCCTCACAGTTTAGGTTACGTGAGTGTTAGAGCAACTTCATTTAAACTAGCTAATAACAAATAAAATTAAAAGGTAAAAACCAATATCAATATATTTCTCAGTTGCTTATTAGACATAAGGCTTCTGCAAATAGTTATTGACATTTAATGATAAGAATTTGCAGAGCCACTTAGAGCTTGTCTTTCTTCAAAAGAATTTCTTATATTTTTTGTACTATCATGAGCACCTTCTGAAACTCTCAGAATTCAGGGCCTGATACTACAGAACATGGAGAAGGCAATGGCAACCCTCTCCAGTACTCTTGCCTGGAAAATCCCATGGACAGAGGAGCCTGGTAGGCTGTAGTCCACGGGGTCGCTAAGAGTTGGACACCATTGAGCAACTTCACTTTCACTTTCCACTTTCATGCATTGGAGAAGGAAATGGCAACCCACTCCAGTGTTCTTGCCTGGAGAATCCCAGGGATGGCGGAGCTTGGTGGGCTGCCATCTATGGGGTCTCACAGAGTCAGACACAACTGAAGCGACTTGGCAGCAGCAGCACTACAGAACATGCTGGAACATTACAATGTTGAAACCGTATGGGTTTGAGTAAATCAAGAACCCCTGAAAATTGAGTTGCCAAAAAAAGAGAGTTGTGAAAGTTTAGGGGGATCTTAGTTCTATCTTGTTTCTCCTGCCTTGGTTGGTTATTTACGTGGGTTAAGGGAGTGAAGAAAAGCTAGCCAGTGATAAACTAAACAGACAAAAATGGACAGGACCTCAGTTGTCTCCCTCAAGTTGAAAGAGCACTTTATCTTTTCTTGAAATGAGGCCACCATCTCACCATCTATGAGTCTCATTCCCAAGGTGACTGCTGGAGCTTGAGCTCTTCCATTCACAGTCTAGTTGGCGAGAAGGGAAAACCGATGACGAAAGTGTAGCCCTTTACATACACCACTGCTCCTATATCATAATGCCTAGGACTTCAGCTTGTGATCATACATGCTTGCAAGGGAGACTGGGAAATGTAGTCCCTATTCTGGGTGAACCTGTGCCCAGCTGAAAATCAGGAGTTGTTATAAAATGGCTAATGGGGAAGAACTGGAGTGGGTAGCTCATCCCTTTTCCAGGGGATCTTCCCAACCCAGGAATCGAACTGGGGTCTCCTGCATTGCAGGCAGATTCTTTACCAGCTGAAAGGGAAGCCCACTGGGACTGACCGACAGCTGGTGATCTCTATTACAGGGCACGCGTGCTGCGCTAAGTTGCTTCACTTGTGTCTGACTCTTTGCGACCCTATGGACTGTAGCCCACCAGGCTCTTCTGTCCATGGGATTCTCCAGGCAAGAATACTGGAGTGGGGTGCCATGCCCTCCTCCAGGGGATCTTCCTAACCCAGGGATCCAACCACATCTCTTTTGGCAGGTGGTTCTTTACCACTAGCACCACCTGGGAAGACTATAAGATAAATCTTGCTGCTTTTTTCTCTTTGCAATTTTACTGAAATGTAAATGTCTAATAATTTTAAAATTCATCCACTCCCAGGGATCTCTGTAATTTAACAGCAATCAAAAAGACTTAGAATCAAGGAATTACCCAAAAGTTAGAAGAGTCTGACTCCTGTTGAGGAAATAAGGAATGAAGGAAGCCTTCTACAATTCCATATGAATCTGGGGTTTAAAAGATTTTAAAGGCAAAGTAGAGTTAAGTAAAGGCAAAATAGAGTTAAGTGTGGGAGCTGGGAGGGAGGTTCAGCATGGGGGACACATGTACACCCATGGCTGATTCATGTCAATGTATAGCAAAAACCACTACAATATTGTAAAGTAATTAGCCTCCGATTAAAATAAATAAATAAAATTTTAAAACTAGAGCTAAGTGAAGGCAAAGGGGCCACCAGTGAATGTCACAGAGTATGTAGAATAAGCATGGCCCCCTTTAGAAAGTAGAGAAGGCTCAAAGGTCCCAAGGTCCAGAAAGTGTGACTTACCCAGAATCTCAGAGATGAGAGGTGGCTGAAATGAGAACTCTTCGGTTTTTGTCTTGGATTTAGTTTTCTTTTCATTGTCTGACATCACGATTCATTACAGATTGGCTTTTAGCAATCCCATGTTTATCTGTTATTTACAAGCATTCTTTTTTTTTCATTTATCTGGTTTACCTATTATTCACTTTGTTGTTATCAGTTCCTGTCTATATCAGCTCCAGTAAAGTCCTGTCAAGTAGAGTTAAATGTGTGCGTACTAAGTTGCTAAGTCACATCTGACTCATTGCGACCCCATAAACTGTAGCCTGCCTGGTTCCTCTATCCATGGGGTTTTCCAGGCAAGAAAACTGGAATGGGTTGCCATTTCCCCTTCCAGGGGAATCTTCCTAACCCAGGGAGCAAACCTATGTTTCCTGCATTGGCAAATGGACTCTTTACAACTGAGCCACCTGGAAAGCTCTGAATGAGTTAAATAGGTATAATTTATTTGGCTAAATCAGAGCCAAGAACAAGGATACTTAATTATTAATTAGTAATGATGATGTTGGTTAAATGAAAAATAGCATTAGATACTTTGTTTCTACCATTGTTACCATCTCTCTGTTAGGACTGGCACTGAAAAATAAAATGACTGAGGTTTGATATAAGAGATAAGCATGACCTTGGGGATTTACTTACGCCCCCATGCAGGCCTTACTCAAATCCACAGTGCATGGATGTTGCTGGATGTCTAATCCTAGGTGTTTTGGGGATCATTTCCAAACAAGCAGGAGGCATTCTGGACTGAGCCCTGTTACCTTTGTCTGACTATCTGTGTTAAATCAGGCTTTGATTTCAACTTTGTGCAGCGTCTGTATCAAGAATTGTTATTGATTGTCTCATGTTCCCTTTGGAAGAAATTGAGTATCCCTGAGATGTTATTGATTTCTTTTTAATTAAAAAGAAAAAGAATTTTAACTCATTATTGCTCACTATGTCTCCACCCACACCTAATCAAAACAAGTCAAGTGCTTTGTAAAAAATAAATTCACTCCAACTAAATGAAAAAAAAAAATGATACTTTCTTTCTATAGCATACATATGATATTATTAATGATAGATCATTTTCTTCAACACTCCTCTGTGGTAAGCACTCTGTCTATATTATTCTGTCTAATCCTCAATAATATTGCAAAGTAGCATTATTACCTTATTATACAAAGAAGAAAAAGAATAGAAAGTTTAAGTATTTTGCTTAGGGACACGTATCTAGCAAGATGTCCGGCCAGGATTTGAAGCTTAGAGTTATCTGATTCTAAAGCCCAGATTCTTGCCCATAGTTTTACTCACAAAAGGTAATATTGCTTCAAGATGATATGTTTAAAATGGATTACAAAGAAGTTTTACTGGACTTTGTTGCTGTTATTGACCTTGGAAAAAAGGATACTACGTATAGTCCTGTCATGGAATTACTGGGTTACTTATATCTTTTCACACAACATTTTTAAATTTGAAAACTGCCAACATTTTCAGATACTGATTTATTTGGTGCACTAGAAATATTATGAAGGAGCTTCTTATAAATTTCAGATCATTGGTGAAGTGTATATGTTCTATTTCCAACTCACAGAAGATAATTTTAGAATAAACAGATCATAATTATGCAAATTATGAGAAAAACAGAAGAATTCTAAACAACAATCCCCACATTTTACACAAGGTTCTTATTCAGCTACAAGTTTCAAATTGGTAATCTTGCTCAAAGACTGTGACCTACAGTTTTAATAGCCCATGGCTTACTTCCAAAAAGATAGATATCATTATCTTTTTAAAACAATTATCTTGTAAGTCATTACAAAATTTGAAAACAGTTTTTTTTTTTTTAAACAGTTTTATAATCAAGACCCAGCTTAACTACCTGGAGTTTAGATATGAAGTTTGCTCCCTCTAAGCTCTTAACTGGTCAAAAAGGAGTCAATCTACCATACTGAGAACAGAGGGTGGCCCTAAGCTAAGCAGCATCTCTTAGATTTGCAACAGTGTGGAGTATGCATGTGTGTGTTTTGGTGTGGTGGGGGGAGGTTGGGAGTGACGATGGAAGAGTATGCTGTGGGCACCGAGTCAGAGCACCTGTGACAGCCAGCCTTCATTCCTCCAGTAGCTGAGTGCCCATCCAAGGCTCTAAGCTAAGCATATATCTCAGAACCAAGTCTAGCTAAGAAGAATGAGCCTCATGACAAATATCTATGTCCTGAATATAGCCCTTAAAAAAATGACAGACTAGCACACAAAGAACGACTCTTACAGATGATCTAACTGAATCTTCCCATCTCATTCATTATAAATTAGATCTCAAAAATGTGAAATGACCTGCCTAAAGTACCATATGTCATCTGATGCCCTTAAAGGGGTGTTAGCTAATATTGGGGGAAAAAGGATATTTTGAAAGTATGTCACAATTTCTTAGTATAATCAATTTTATGTGTAGCAATAATTTTATAGGGCTATTTTTAGGTTTACGTACTATAATTTAAAATGGACAGTCAAAAAAAGTATGAGACACCATCTTCATCCTTAAGGGAGCTTCAAACTAGTTCAGAAGATCAAACAAACAGGTAACAGATAACAAGACATCAGGGGCAGAGATAACACAAAGTAGGACCTGACTAGCTGCCTGCCCCACTCTTATCATTAGTAACTGCTTTAAAGATTTATAGGAAAAAGTAATCAGTTCAAGGATATTCTTTGGAGAAGTAAATTAAGCCTCTGAATAAGGAGGTATCCAATCGTAAACGCAGAAGGAAAGACAAAGACTAGTAGAAGTTCAAACGAACTTAAAGCTTATTTAGGTCTTTTGTTTGTTTGTTTGTAGTTAAAGGCTCAAATATGAGGAATGACTCATGTAGTATTACACTAATTAATAACAGAGCCAGGAAAAGTGTTAGTCACTCAGTCGTGTCTGACTCTTTGTGACCCCATAAACTGTAGCCCACCAGGCTTCTCTGTCCATGGAATTCTCCAGGCAAGAATACTGGAGTGAGTTGCCATTTCCTCCTCCAGGGGATCTTCCAAACCCCAGAAATTGAACCTGGGTCTCCCACGTTGCAGGCAGACTCTTTACCACCTGAGCCACCAGGGAAGCTAGCCAGGACTCGAACCCATGTCTCCCACATTGCGGGTGCATTCTTTATCATCTGAGACACCAGGAAAGCCCAAGAAAACTGGAGTGGGTAGCCTATCCACTCTCCAGGGGATCTTCCCAACCCAGGAATTAAACCAGGGTCTCCTCCATTACAGGTGGATTCTTTACCAGCTGAGCTACCAGGGAAGCCCCATTAAGACCAGAGTTCTTTGCAAATATACATTTCAACAGTCACAGCTATGGACTTGAACACTGATTTGCTATCTCATAATTTGACCAAAAGAAAGAATGAAGTCGCTCAGTCGTGTCCAACTCTTTGTGACTCCATGGACTGTAGCCTACCAGGCTCCTCCATCCATGGGATTCTCCAGGCAAGAATACTGGAGTGGGTTGCCATTGTCTTCTCCCGGGGATCTTCCTGACCTAGGGATCAAACCTGGGTCTCCCACATTGCAGGCAGATGCTTTACCCTCTGAGCCACCAGGGAAGCCCAACTTGACCAAACTTCTGCTCAAAAATCATGTGTGATTTAAATTTACCACACGTTAAATCATAACTCAAAAACCTCCTCCATAAAGTTATGTGATCAATGGTTCTCTCTCCTATACTGATAGAGAAGCAGGATATAAAATCTATGGAGAGCTGAAGCACAACACTTTTCAAATAAGGGATTGTTAAATATTTAAGATTTTCTTATTTTAAAAATGTGACCTAAGCTATGGAACCAAGTTGTATTATTTTTCTAATTAAGTTTGACCTGAGTCCCCACATATTAAGATGGTTATAAAGTTCAATATCAACTGATCTGACAAAAATAGGGGCAAGGGTTTCCCTTCCTCCCTCCTTTGATTATACAAGAACCCTGAAGGACAGAAAGGATATCAAAATGGTCAGTGCTAGACATCTTCGATGGTCACTGATGCTGCATTTTTTAAGGTCAATATGGCCCTTTTGTAGGCAGGTAGCACCATTCTCCCCATGCCAAGCTAGGCCATAGAGATCCTGATCAAAACTCCAAGGTCAAAGGTGCACAGTGAACCAGTTAGCTTTGCTGTGTAATAAACAACCTAAAAAGTTAGTGATTTAAACATGATGAGTTCATGGTTCTGTGGGTTGACAGTTGGGACTGAGCTTTATTGAGTAGTCTTTGTTTCACTTGGATTCACACATACATCTGTGGTGAGCTACGAGTCAACAAAGTGACTTCTTGGGATGTTTGGCTCTCAGATGGGGGATGGGAAAGGGACCAGGCCGTGTGTCTCTCATAGAGTAGGCTGTTTCAAATCTGCATACATGACAGATTTTCCAGGTTCTAAGAGAAAGAGCAGAAACACGCAAAGCCTCTTGAGACCTAGATTGGAACTGGCATACCATCCCTCCTACTGCTTAATATTGACCAGGAGACATCACAATTCAGCTCAGATTGAAGAGGTGGAGAAATAAAGTCCACTTCTTGCTGAGAAGGGCTGCACAGTCACATTTCAAGAGGACTCAGATACAGGAAGGTGTGGAGAATGTGGCCACTGTCACAACCTGCCACCCACAGCCCAGCATTGCATCAGGGCTCTACCACTACGATGGCTCTGAGTTCCCGTGAACGCCAGCCTCCACTGCTCTTGACCAGAACACCTACCACCTCCCTGGCTTCAGGGATCTATCAATTTCACAGGGCCTTTCTTCAATCCTCAATCACAGTGCTTCTGCTGATCAATTTTCTCTTTGTGTGCGAGCGTGCTTTGTCACTAAGTCGTGTCTGACTCTTTAGGACTACATGAACTGTAGCCAGCCAGGCTCCTCAGTCCACAGATCTCCCAGGCAAGAATACTAGAGTGGGTTGCTGTGTCCTCCTCCAGGGGATCTTCCTCACCCAGGGATTGAACCCGCATCTCTTGTGTCTCCTGTGTTAGCAGGCAGATTGTTTTCAACTGCACCACCTGGGAAGCCCCTGTTTAATTATTTACATGGAACCAAACCTAGGGGCTTCCCTGGTGGCTCAGATAGTAAAGAATCTGCCTGTGATTCAGGAGACCCAGGTTTCATCCCTGGGTCGGGAAGATTCCACTGGAGAAGAGAATGGCAACTCACTCCAGTATTCTTGCCTGGAGAATTCCTTGGACCGAGGAGCCTGTTGGGCCATATATAGTCCATGGGGTAGCAAAGAGTTGGGCATGGCTGAGGAACTAACACTTTTACTTTCAAGCCTTTAATAACAGAGATGTGTTCAGAAATTCCTCCCAGTATACCTACAACAGCTGATTATACCTCTGACTGTTAACAACCCCCAGGAGGTAAGGAAGGGAAAGATTCCTGGATAGAAGAACTCATAGGTCCAGTCACCCCTACTGCAAGGAAAGAAGACCTTTTCTTCTGTCAACATCCTATGGAGGAAAGGAAGACTTGATCATTTCCTAACAGTTATTCTGTCATTTGATTAAATTTTATTCAATTCTCAGTTACTCTTCCGGCCACAGAATCTATAGGAAACTTGAGCTGGAAATATTATTGATCATCTCTAAAACAAATTTTTGTAAGCAAAATTTTGTCCATGAAAGTATTATCTATGCCAAATAAAATCTTTTTCTTCTATCTGATCGTTGTGTTCTTTTATAGTCTGAGGATGTATGTGTTCTTGAAAGCACATATTTAACTCTGGTTGAGGCACTTACAGTTGAAGTACGCTGTTCTTTAGGTTGCCATGACTCATTGAAAGATGCATTTTCTTGATTTTATTTGCTAATGGCCCTCATGTGAACAGTAGTTTTCTTCTTTATAGCAACAAAGACTTCTTTGAGGAGAAGCCTATCAAACTATTAAAAACCAGATTAAGCACAGATTCCATACCAGCACAAACTAGTACCTTGTCTTTAAAAAGGACAAAGAGTATAGGAAGGAGAAGGAGGGTCAGATTGTCACATTTGCTAAGACTTACTTTATACTAGGAACTGTGCTAGACACTTGACATAGTTTAACTTAATGTTTACATTAGCAAAGGGCAAATATGATTGTTGTCTGTATAAACAGGAAAAGATTGCACAGTCAAACTGGGTAATTGGTAGAAAATTTAATAAAGGGGCTATTTACAGAGCCATGGGCAGTAATAGTGGAAACCAACAAGAGAGAGTAGTGTATCCTGCAATGAGAAGCAACAGAGAACCAAGGCGAAGTTACAGCTGGATAGCCAACGTCCAGGAAGAGAGGAGGGACTGCTGTGGAAGATGGAGGCTGCCTTGGAAGGAAATAACCTGCCTCCCTCTGTTTCCCGCCAGCTCCCCATTGGGTAACCCCGATCAGAATCATGAACATAGAGTCTGTTGATGCAGTCCCTGTATTCAGTCTCCTAAGACACAGAACAAGGTAACGAATGGTAGAGTGGAAAAGGAGGGTAAATTAGGGGTATCAGCCATATTGTCCCATTTTAAAGATGAGCAAATTGAGAGTCAAAGGAAATAATAACTTTTGCAGGTCACAGAGGCAAAGCAAAATTTAAACTCAGATCTCTCAAAGTTCTCTTTGCAATCATTGTATGTACTAACTATGGTATTGACCTTGGTAAAGAGAAAAATAATTTGTAATTTCATCGTAGGGAGTTTTCCCAAGATTCCAACTCCGTTTTTCTCATTTAACCTTCACAGCTTTAACATCCCCAGGCCTATACTCAAGTGTGTACCTGCATCATCACATTTCAACTGGATCCTTGAGTACTTTCTTTGTGCCATCTCTGTTTCATCTGCTTTATTTCCTAATATGAACAATTCTATTCATGATTTTTTACTCAAGTCAACAAATATTTATAAATTGCCCAGTATGCACCCTAAGCGTTTTTGACACTGCAGAAGATATGACTGACAGATGTGAATAATAAAAAATATAAAATACTGGAAGTCAAATATAATGAAGCTTATAAGTGTATGGCACATGCAGTAAAGGATTAGAGGCCCAGGAGGATGAAGCTCAGAGGGAATCAGCAAAGATTGAGAAAGCCTTGATGCAAAGGGATGTGTTCAGAGGAACCTGAAAAGACGAACAAGGTTTAATAGATACATATGGGAAGGACATTTGGGGTCTTTAGAGTGAAACCTTGGGTACTGGAGAGGGGAAATTGTTCAGGGACTAGGCTTTTCCTACATGAAATGAAAGGAAAAGTGATAGTAGAAGTTAGCTCTGGAGGAACACACTCTGCTCCTCTGTGGCCTTCCCAGATTTTCTCCATCCTCATTCTCCCTCCTCCCAGTTTGGAGCATCTCCTTTTCCCAGCAATGTCAGCTGTTTTCAGTTGCATGGTATTCAGGAAAACCTGTCTGTCCTTTGTTTATTGACTTTTAGCACTAAATTAAACATGTGTTTAAGGGCTCAGCTTATGGCACAAAAATAGACATAATAGATCAATGGAAGAGAATAGAAAGCCCAGAAATAAACCCACATTCTTAAGGTCAATTAATCTATGATAAAGGAGGCAAGAATATACAATGGAGAAAAGAAAATCTCTTCAACAATTGATGATGGGAAAACTGGACAGCTACACATAAAAGAATGAGATTAGAATATTCTCTAACACCATATACAAAAATAAATTTAAAAAATTAAATTCAAAATGGATTAAAGACCTAAATGGATCAAAGACCAAATACTATAAAACTAGAGGAAAATATAGGCAGAACACTCTTTGACATAAATCACAGTAATGTTTTGGGGTATCCCTCTCCTAAAGTAAAGGAAGTAAAAGCAAAAATGAACAAATGGTACCTAATTAAACTTAAAAGCTTTTGCACAGCAAAGAAAACCATCCACAAAACATAAAGACAACCTACCAAATGGGAGAAAATATTTGCAAACGATATGACCAATAAGGGATTAATATGAAATATATATAAACAACTCACACAACCCAGCATCAAAAAAAAATCAACCCAATTAAAAAATGAGCAGAAGAACTGCATATACGTTTTTCCAAAGAGGAAATACAGATGGTCAACAGGCATATGAAAAGATGTTCAACACTGCTAATCATCAGGGAAATACAAATCAAAACTACAATGAGATATCACCTCACACCTGTGAATAGGCACAAACTAGTGGGTGTAAGGGGGAATATAGCCAATATTTTGTAATAAATATAAATAGAAAGTAAACCTTAAAATTGTATTAAAATTTTTTTTTAATTAAAAGATCTCCGCTCTCACTATCTAGGAAGCTCCTCTTGATTTTTCCAGGCTCCAGGTATATTTGTTCTATGCTCTTAAAGTGTTCAGAGACATCATAGCACTTATTGAGGTGCACTGAGATGGATTATCTTATGATCTCTCTCCATAGTAAACGGCAAGAGTTCTGGGACTGTCTCTTTATCTCTATACAATGTATGGGTGACTGTGTGTTACAATAAGCCATAGGGAGGCTCTTAAGCTATTTTAGAAACATATTGTACTTTGTTATTGTTCTTTAGTTGCTAAGTCATGTCTGACTCCTTGCGACACCATGGACTGTAGCCCACCAGGCTCCTCTGCCACGGGCTTTTCCAGGCAATACTAGAGTGGGTTGCATTTTCCTTCTCCAAGGGATCTTCCAGACCGAGGGATCAAACCCACAAACCTATATCTCCTGCATTGGCAGGCAGATTCTTTACTGCCTGCCATAGGCAGGCACCACCAGGGAAGCCCTATGATTCTACTTATCTTTTCTCAAATGCTGCATTTCAAGCTGATGAAGATGGTTTTTGCTGTTGTTGTTGAAGGCCTTTTCTGGAGCCTGGAAAATTACCCTGTAGATGTGACTAACTGTAGGATTAATTTGTTTGGGGATATAGGGTGACCAACCATTTCGGTTTGTCCAGGACTGAGGGCTTTGTTGGGATATAGGATTTTCAGTGCTAAATCCTCAAAAGTCCTAGCAAACTGAGGTGAGTTGGTCCCATGCTAGTAGGAAATGAAAAACCAATAAGAAGTTTCTTTTATGCACTGTGCTATGCCTATAAATCCTAGCTAAGGTTATGTTACTGTTGAAAAATGTAATTTCTGATCTTGCTTTTTCATCTTTTCACTAATGGAACATTGTGTGTTAGTAGAAAAGCTCTCACCCTGTGAAGAGTAGCCAGTTAAGAGATTGAAAATTCTCCGGCTCTTCCATTATGTTGATTGTAGCATACCACAGTAATTGTATGCATGCGTGCATGCTAAGTCGCTTTAGTTGTATCCAACTCTTTGTGACCCCAAGGACTGTAGCCTGCCTGGCTCCTCTGTCCATGGGATTCCCCAGGCAAGAATACTGGAGTGGGTTGCCACACCTTCTGCCAGGGGATCTTCCCAGCCCAGGGATCCAACCTGTGTCTCTTATGTCTTCTGCATGGGCAGGCAGGTTCTTTACCACTAGCACCACCTGGAAAGCCTGCCACAGTAACTGGTTGTCTCCAAGTCTGCAGTTAGGCCTCGTGATATAACTGACTGCAAGAACTTCCAAGGAGGTATTTTTCCTTTAGATATTTCATTACGGATGGATTTATAGGAAATGTTTTTGTGGATGTTGATTTGTTGTTTTTAGCTCTCAGAAGCTACTTGAGGGAGAAATTACTTTCATCCCTCAGAGGAGACAGGGTTGGAACATTCACCCAATCACCTTAGCACTGTTTGAACTGAGTCCTAGTGAATCAAACTGTGGTTCAAATCACTCCATTATTTTGTGATTGGGTTCCTCGTTTTTGCCTATAGAGAAAGAAAGAGGTTGGTGGGTGATAGAACAAGGTTAAAAATGATACAAGGTTTTGAGAAATTGATTTTCTTATTGAGGAAATGAAGTGGATGGAATATACTATAAAGTTGGAAGTACTCTCGAGTCTAAGACTGGAAGCCAGGAGACTATCAGCATCTCAGCTCTTTCATTAGCTTGGAATCCAAGAAATGATTTTAAGTTTAACTCCTGCAGCTCAAGTGGTTTCCTGGAATAGCAAGTCTATGAATACACAAGAAAAAGTTTCATCTCCTAGGAGTTTTATGAGCATATGAATGATTGTGGCTTACATCACTGGCCTATTTGTTGTTTCATTCTTATGGATTACAAGCACAAATCAGACAAAGGCAACTCTAAGTCATTCTAAGTCATTCCACAACAAACTGTGGAAAATTCTTAAAGAGACGGAAATACCAAACCACCTGACTTGCCTCTTGAGAAATCTGTATGCAGGTCAGGAAGCAACAGTCAGAACTGGACATGGAACAAAAGACTGGTTCCAAATTGGGAAAGGAGTACATCAAGGCTGTATATTGTCACCTTGCTTATTTAACTTATACGCAGAGTACATCATGAGAAATGCTGAACTGGATGAAGCACAAGCTGGAATCAAGAGTGCCGGGAGAAATACCAATAACCTCAGATATGCAGATGACACCACCCTTATGGCAGAAAGCGAAGAAGAACTAAAGGGCCTCTTGGTGAAAGTGAAAGAGGAGAGTGAAAAAGTTGACTTAAAACTCAACATTCAGAAAACTAAGATCATGGCATCCAGTCCCATCACTTCATGGCAAATAGATGGGAAAACAGTGGAAACAGTGACAAACTTTATTTTGGGGGGCTCCAAAATCACTGCAGATGGTGACTGCAACCATGAAATTAAAAGATGCTTGCTCCTTGGAAGAAAAGTTATAACCAACCAGGGACGGGGGAGCCTGGTGGGCTGCCGTCTATGGGGTCGCACAGATTTGGACACGACTGAAGTGACTTAGCAGCAGCAGCAGACAGCATATTAAAAAGCAGAGACATTACTTTGCCAGCAAAGGTCCATCTAGTCAAGGCTATGGTTTTTCCAGTAGTCACGTACGGATGTGAGAGTTGGACTATAAAGAAAACTGAGCACTGAAGAATTGATGCTTTTGAACTGTGGTGTTGGAAAAGACTCTCAAGAGTCCCTTGGACTGCAAGGAGATCCAACCAGTTCATCCTAAAGGAAATCAGTCCTGAATATTGTTTGGAAGGACTGATGCTGAAGCTGAAACTCCAATACTTTGGCCACCTGATGTGAAGAACTGACTCACTGGAAAAGAGCCGGATGCTGGGAAAGATTGAAGGTGGGAGGAGAAGGGGATGACAGAGGATGAGATGGTTGGATGGCATCACCAACTCAATGGACATGAGTTTGAACAAGCTCTGGGAGTTGGTGATGGACAGGGAGGCCTGGCGTGCTGCAGTCCATGGGTTCACAAAGAGTCGGACACAACTGAGCAACTGAACTGAACTGAACTGAAGTCATTCTTTCGAGGCAAATGTCCAGTAGTACATTTCATAGCTGGCTTCCATGAGAGTTTACTAAGCCTTTTACACATGCTATTTTATCATTTTTTCCTCACATAAAACCCACAAAATAGGTATGATGATTCTTGTTTATAGATGAGAAAATTAACTGAAGATTGGGAAGTTTAAGAAGTTTGCTTTTTGGGGTAAAAATGTAAGCATTCCCATTCAAGAGGTATGACCCTACAGCTTCATGCTTATCCACTATGTCACAGATATTTAACATGAGTGAACAGAGAGCCCCACCCCTTTATAATGAGAAATGGTCTGCAGGATCATTTTTTAAGTTCTTGAGTAATTTCCTATAACATCAAAGAGGTAGCTTTGGTGTTTGGCTCTGTAACTACAGAATTTGAGCTTCTTTAATTTAAAAAAAAAATCACTCCTAAACTAGCATACAAATTGTCAATTGTCCCTTTTGGTGCATATTCAGAATCAAGTCTTGCGGAATTTTCCTGTCCAAGAATTTTCATCCTAACTTCTACAGAAAAAATTTTGAATTAAGAAAATTATCAATGAAAAGATAATGATAATAGAAGCACAATGTTGGATATAAATTTTAAAGGAGGAAAGCATGCATTTATTTTTTACAAAATTAATATTTTCTGAGATTCTTTAGGGTCATAAGATTATATGCAGAATGAATGTGTTCCTTTTTCACATTATGTTTCTTAAGTCCAAATAAAATACTTTCCTTTTTAAATTCTGTAGCACCAGTTCTGGTCATTTTAAAGTGAGAGTTATGATATCATAAAACTTTTGAAGAAAAAATAAATTAGCAAAGTAACAATGTCTTATATCTTTGTACCAAATGTGATATAAGCATTATCATTATGATTCTTGCTTTATAGGTGAGGAAACAAAACCAAAGGTAAAGTGAATTACCTAGAGTACATGTCAAACAAATGGAAGACCCTAGACTGGAAGACAGTTTTGCAAAAGAAGCAATGATTTATCTGGGCTTAATAGCTATCCCAGGAAGTACAAGGTCATTCCCTGGGTCATCACTCTAGCACTTGAGTTACTATGGGAACCAAGCAGCTAAAACCTCGTAGAAATAAATGTACCATTAAAAAGGTACATGAACATTCCATGAACATTCACCAAGACTCTGAGGTTTTTTCCCTACTAACATCAGCCTTCTATATCCAATCCTAAATCTGCATATTGTTTTGTTGATGCTGAAATCTTCTAAAGGTTTGAATTCATCTAGTTGAAAAATAAAATATTGCTCATGACCCTACCCAACTGAAATAGATTCTCATTACTATCATTAATAAAATAATAAGAATACCCCCATTTTTCACAGAGTATCTGCCATTTACAAATCACCTTCATATTAATTAACTCCTTAATTCTCAAGACATTAATTTAGGTGGAAGATATGCTGTTTTTAATTATGTTATATATTTCTATGGCTGAGAGTAGATTAAGGAAGTATTTACAGGTGGATTCTTCCAATAATGGCTTATAAATTTATACAGAAGAAATTGCATCTTTCAGTATTGTTGTGTTGATCACTGACATATACTGTTATTTCCCATTAATTCCCTTGTAACGATGGCTATAATCCTGAGGACAAAATTTAGTATTTGTAGAAACTTAAAGGTTGCAAAATAACATGCCCTATTTCAATTTTACTTTATGGCACTAGGAGAACCTGAAACTAAAACAGAGGAGTAATCACTATGGTGCACATTTATTTCTTTGTTTTTAGAAAGAACTATATAACTTCTAGCAAAACTTTAGCGAGTTCCTAGAAAAATCATGAAGCTCATTGTGGATAATCAGAGGCCCAATTACATACTCAGACAAACCAATGTAAAGAAACAAACATTTCACTAGTTTATGGGCCATAAAGATTTTCTAAGTTATTATCATTTTATGAATCAACAGGTATTGAAAACTGGTTTTATGGCATCAAAATATCTCAATGCAAGTTCATTACTCCCTTCCCCAGAGAAAGAAACATTGATTAGCCTCTTGGCTTCTGTAAACCTTTATTTTCCTATCTGTAGTATAAGAGATGCAGGGCTGTTTTTGAACATTATGTCCACTGTAAAGTGCTATACTGATGGGATTGATGGTCAGAGGCACTAGTATGGACTTGAGTGAGCTTGAACAAATGATTGAACTGAGCCTATATGTTCTTGTCAATAAAATAAGAATAATGTTAATAGGTACCTCAGAGGAATTTTTTTCAGGATTAAACAAGAGGATGTGTGTCTGTGAAAAAGCTTTTCAAACAACAAGGCACGTGCTAGCCAGACCACATTAGTATAGGCCGGAAGCACATCTACAACTGAAAAATGTCTTGATATCTTTGGATCCCAACCGCTTTTCACAACCACATATGAGCTGTGATAAGAAAAAACACGAAATGTTGTGATATGTCATGTTTTAACCTGATATAAAAACGGGTGTCTGCTGTTGTGAAGAGCCTCCTCTTTCCCCATTGGATATGTTAGTGTTATTCTGGGTTATAACTTGGTCTCTCTCCTGCCTTGTATCCACTACCTTCCTAGGTAAGCTCGTCCACATCCATGGCTTCAATTTGCATCCATTTAATGGTGTTCCTAGATCCGTATTTCGAGCCCAGATTTCTCCTGCCCTGTGGACTGCATACTAGGTCTCTCCACCTGAATGTCCGAAAATATCTCAGTCACAGCAGGTCCAAAAGGATCCTTTGCTGCTTCACACTGGCACCTTCCTCAGCGCTCCCTGTCTTTGCAAGTGGTTCCACTGTCCACTTAGCAGCTCAGGTCAGAAATCTTGGCTTAATACTAACTTTTCAATCTTCATCACTCTTTACATTGACTCAATCAGCAAGTATTGTCCTTTCTACTATATAAATATCACTCTGATTAAATCCTTCTCTCCATTTCCACTGCTTCTGTCCCCATTAGGTCACCTTTATCAGACATTTGAATTTTTATTCTAGTCCCTGACCTCCATTTTCTCCCAATCTAATTCTCCTCATCATATCCTGAAAAATCTTTCTGAAATCCAACATTGATCATGATTAAAACACTCTAATGTCTTTCCTGTGCCTAGAAACTTAACACGACTCACAGGCTTGCATGATCTAGCTTCTGCTTATTCCCTCAACCTTCCTCTCTCACCTCCATACTCTACACACCAGATTTACTGAGTTTCTTTCACTCTTCCACTGTGCCATGCTCCATCTTGTCTCTAGTCTTTAGCAAAGACTAGGTCTTCTGCTTAGAATGCTTTATCACCATCCTCCCTATAAAAAACACACACATACCCTAAATTCCTAGTCAATTTTTTAACCCTCAAATTAAACTTTTCATCATCTACAAAATGTTCCTTACCCATTCCACTCTGAAGTCTAGGCTAGGTATCACCCAATATATTTCCTGTACTTGTACCATCAAAAATTTTCATTGTAATCACCAGATTACTCCCATGTCATCTCCACAAAACCACATAACTGGTTAGGACCATATTTGTGTCTATCTCTTCAGTTCCTCTCTCCCTGAGCATGTTAAGATTCAACCAGAATCACAGACTCAATAGGAAAGATAAATCAAGAGGTTTTTTTTTTGTTTTTTTTTTTGCAAGGAATTGACCTCTGTGATTGTGGAAGCCGGCTGGACACATCTGAAATGTGTACAACCTGCTAGAACTCTTTATAATGAGCTGAACCTGCTGTCCACAGGCAGAATCGCTTCTTCAGGAGTTTCTCAGCTCTGCTCATAAGGTCTGTCAGCTGTTTGAATCACACCCAGCTCATTCAGATTATCTAAGATAATCTCCCTTACTTAAAGTCAACTAATTATATCTTTAATCATATCTACAAAATACCTTCACAGCAACACTGAGATCAGTGTTCAATTGAACTACTAGGGACTATAACCGAGCCAAGTTGACAAACAAAACTAGCCACTACATCTCAATACCTAAATAAATATTTGTAAAATGAATAGATGCATGAACAATTTTGTTCAGTAAGGGCACCTATGGGGTATATCTGAAACATTCCACTTTGTATTGAGTACATTAGCACTATTAGAAGTTTATATTTCATACTCATTAAAATCTTTTGGGGTTTTTTGGTACCTTTGGAAGGAAAAAACGGCACACTTTGTGCTGTATTTATGGTCCTTCAGATTTATTTGGAGAGAATCAATTCACATGATCAACTGTAATAGGCTTTGAACTTCCTGCAGCCAGGACTGTGTATTATTGTTTGATGCCCTCTTAACCCTATCAACCGTATGTGCACGGCAGCTGCTCAGTGAAGATGTGTCATTAAAAAGTACAAAATTAACCAGCTAGGATTTTTTGAAGACAGATTTTGAAGTTGTTCTGAGTCCTATATTCTTTTTAAAATTAAGGAATAGTTCAGATACAGCAAAATTCACCTTTTTAAGGTACACTTATGAGAGTTCTGGTAAATGCATGCAGTGGTTCACTACTTAAAAATCTTGTCCATATACTTTTATAGTCAGCTCTCCCCCATTTCAAATCCTGGAAACCACTGTGATCTGCTTCCCATGCCTAAGTCTCAGCCTTTTCCAAAATGTCATGTAAATGGAATCATGCAGAACATCATACAAACTGAAGATTTCAGGCTCTTTTGTGTCTGATTCTATCACTTGGCATAATGCTGTTGAGATTCACCCATGTTGCTCCCTTTTTCTTGCTGAGTAATATACTACGCTTCCTCTTTGGAAGAAAAGTTATGACCAACATAGACAGCATATTAAAAAGCAGAGACATTACTTTGCCAACAAAGATCGGTCTAGTCAAAGCTATGGTTTTTCCAACAGTCATGTGTGAATGTGAGAGTTGGACTTTAAAGAAAGCTGAGCACTGAAGAATTGATGCTTTTGAACTGTGGTGTTTGAGAAGACTCTTGAGAGTCCCTTGGACTGCAAGGAGATCCAACCAGTCCATCCTAAAGGAAATCAGTCCTGAATATTCATTGGAAGGACAGATGCTAAAGCTGAAGCTCCAATACTTTCGCCACCTGATGCAAAGAGCTGACTCCTTAGAGAAGACCCTGATGCTGGGAAAGATTGAAGGTGGGAGGAGAAGGGGATGACAGAGGATGAGATGGTTGGATGGCATCACCAACTTGATGGACATGAGTTTGAGCAAGTTCTGGGAGTTGGTGTGCCGAGTTCATGGGGTCACAAAGAGTTGGAGATGACAGAGACTGAACTGAACTGAATATACTTCAGCAATATTCTTGCTGAAACTGAAGCTCCAATACTTTGGCCACCTGATGCAAAGAGTTGACTCCTCTTAAAAGACCCTGATGCCAGCAAAGATTGAGGGCAAGAGAAGAAGGGGGCAACAGAGGATGAGATGGTTGGATAGCATCACCGACCCAATGGATATGAGTTTGAGCAAACTCCAGGAGATAGTGAAGGACAGAGGAGCCTGGAGTGCTATATAGCCTATAGGGTGGCAAAGAGTCAGACACGACTTAGTGACTGAACAACAACAATATTCTACAGTATGGATGTATCACAGTTTGTTTATCCACTGTGGGCCTTGCTTTTGATTGCTCAAGATTGCTCTGTCTTCATTCTTGCTCAATTCTTTTTTGCTTTCTCTTCCTATTCATCTCTATCTCTACCCTAAGGGAGGCAAAGGACTGTTCTATTTGGTCAGATTTTAAGATACTTAATTGATCCTATTTTGTGTTGGAGCCTTGTGAGTAGCAATAAACTCAAGCTAAGACAATGCTTTCTCCCACAACACATTGTGGTGGTTAAAAGAGAAGGTTTTCTCCACAAAAATATTGACAAGAATGCGGAGAAAAGGGGATACACTGTTAGCGGGAGTGTAAATTGCTGCAGCCACCATGGAAAACAGTATGGAGGTTCCTCAGAAAACCAAAAATAAAGCTACCCTATGATCCAGCAATTCCACTTCTGGGTATATAACTGAAAAAAAAGCAAGAAAAACTAACTTGAAAATATACATGCACCCTAATGTTCATACCAGCATTATTTATACTTGCCAAGATATGGAAGCAAGATATGGGATCCAAGATACGGATTCTAAGGTCAATCAACAGACGAATGGATAAAGAAGATACACACACACACACACACACATATATATAATGGAATACTACTTGGCAGCAAAAAAGAATAAAATTCTGCCATTTACAGCAACATGGATGAACTTGGAGGGCATTAGGCTATGTGAAAGTGAAATAAGTCAAACAGAGAAAGACAAATGTTATATGATATCACTTATATGTGGAATCTAAAAAATATAACAAACTAGTGAATAAAACAAAAAGGAAGCAAACTAAGAGATATAGAGAACAAATTGGTGGCTACCAGTTGGCAAAGGGAAGTGGGGAGGGGCAACATGAGGGTAGGGAATTAAGAGGTAAAAATTATGAGGTATAAAATAAGCTACAATAAGGACATTGTAAAACATGTGGAATATAGCCAATATGTTGTAATAATTATAAATGGAGTATAAAATTTTTAAATTGCAAATCATATCATACACCTGTAACTTGCATGATATCATAGAGCAAATATACCACAACAAAAATATTTTTTTAAGAGAAGGTTTTGTTTGTATCCCTCCTCTACTATTGGCTAACTGTGATCTTGATCAAGTAACCTAATATTTCTGTGCCTGTGTTTCTTTATATGTGAAATGGAGATGATAGCAGTACCTATCTTAGGTTATGAGCATTAAATAAAGTAATAATTACAAATGATGTAGAACAGTGCCTGGCATATTGTGAACTCTTAATAAGTGTTGCCTGGAGCCATTTCAAGTCACGAAAGGGTCTTTGAGTACAGATGTAACAGGTACAAAACTTACTGAAAAGGTTACTTTTGCTCCAAGAGGAAAGTGGTCCCTGGTCCTGGGAAGATGAGTCTGGGCCTGCAGGACAGGAGCTTGAAGCTGTGTTGAGCTGTAAGTTACAAAGGCGCCCTGTGGTTGGTGTAGAGTTCTTGTATCTCTTCATCTCTTTTACCAGCGGAAAGTGCCTAATATGTCCTCACACACTCTTCCCATTGTCCCTGCTCTGAGATAATTGGATTGACCTAGCTGGTGTAAAAGCCGTGTCTGGGTGAATTACGAGTTTGGCATTTATCTGACTTACACAGTTCCCTGAGCAATAGAAGCAGAGGCTTGCTGGGAAATATTGCTGCCTCAGCCCCTGTGTGGGCTCCAGGCCACGTCACTCCTGTCGATACCTGACCACCACCCTCAGTGTCATTCTGTGCACATTTTCATTCTTTCCTGGCTTGTCCCTGGAAAAGGGCAAAGAGAGACCGACAGACAAAAAAAAAATAATTTTATTTCCCCTTTATTCTTACTTCTTTAGACTTGACATATTGATAAAATGAGCCCTCCCAACCTAGTTTATAGTTCCCATGCCTCAATAAAAGGTTCGTAACTTTCACCTATTGTATTCACTCAGCTGGAAGATAATTTCTTTGTTCATATTAATCTATAAATCTAGTATTTACTTTGTTTGTATAATCTTCCACCGAAACTTTAGGAAACTGTTTTTTTTTTTTTTTCAGATGTTGCTCTATATTCCTTGGGCTGCTATTTTTATAAGCAATCAAAGCTCCTGCAAACCCTGCTGTAATTATAAGATGGTATCAGAATAAATTATCACTGAGTTATAAGCTTCTGATATAAAAAGAAAGCCTTTTTGGTTTTAGCCTTTTTAAAATGATAAACCATTTTTACACAGTTATATAACTTAGAATTTTAAAAATTCACAAAAATAAAAGGAGAAAATAAAAAAATACCCACAAAGTACTACCTTGGGAAAAACTTGTTTTTTGATTGAGCTTTTCCAGAATTATCAATCTACTTTGTTTTGTATAAAACAAGAGTCTCATGTTTTCTTTCTGTGCCAATGAGTACATCACATTATTGTATTTAATGTACACTATTTATTGTTTGGGGCTTCCCAGCTAGCTCAGTGGCAAATAATCTGCCTGCCAATGCAGGAGATATGGGTTCCATCCTTGGGTCGGGCAGTTCCCCTAGAAAAGGAAATGACAACCCACTTCAAAATTCTTGCCTGGGAGATCCCAGGGACAGAGGAGCCTGGCTGGCTACAGTCCATGGGGTTGCAAAAGAGTTGGACACAACTTAGGGACTAAACAACAACAATTTTATTGTTTGATGGTTTCATGAATTTATACCATCTCTACTGTGTACTAAGTAATGTATATGTGTACATATATACATAGATGTGTCTGCTTACTGAATTTTTCTTCATTCTTTTATCTTTCTGTATATTCTGATGTTACAATATCTCATGATGGTTTAGCTTTTGTAACTTTAGAGTACTTCCTAATACTTAATTGAGCAAGTTGTCCCTTACTGCTCTTTTTTGTAAATTTGAAGTAAAGGCTTGCTGCTATTTTAGTGACCCTGTTTAACCTCTGAAGCCAGTTATGATTAAAATGATATTTTCCCACTTTATTGTGCATATCTCACAAATGCACATGGGCGTGTGTGTGCACACACACATACCCATACACACACCCCTTACAGCAGAACTATTGCAGGAAAATGGCAAAGTAAAAAGAGTTGATTTCCAGCATTCTCACTCCATCCCTTACAGTAGGCTTCTCACTCTTGGAAACGCTGAAGATGCCTGGTGTTCTCAGGGTGTCTTTACCAAAACCCCACCAAATTTTCCTTCGAGTTAGAGGTCCAATCAGAAAGGAAAGGCAAGCCCACGTCAGACCTCCTTCTTACAGATATGCATTTAAAAATGCACTTAAATGCATTTAAAAATGATCCACTTCCCTAACCCACAAAAATGAAGCCCCGATGCTGGAGTATCAGTTCTCTAGACAAGGTCCACCAAGCAAAATATTTTTAATCTCAATGAGTAACTACATATTTTCTAAGCTAGGTACCAGACTCATGTATCATGTTCTGTGTCAGTCTTTTAATCTTTAAAATAATTGCCCAGCATTAAAATTAATACTGAGCATTGAATGCTTTGCACAATGGAATCTTTCCCATTTAGAGAAGTTACCATTTAAAGAGTTGGAAATGGCTCAGTATTGTGGAGCAAGTGAGGAACTGGAACAGAGGCATGGAGTAGTGAAGCAGTGTTTCAGGCGCTGATACCACATCAGTGTGCAGGACAGCCCCCAGGGATAGGGGCTGGCAGAGAAAGGAATCATCTGGGTCAGAGACTGGTAATCTTGGAGGCAAATCAGAACCATCTGTGTGGGGCTTAGTAAATACGGATGCCTTACAAACAGAAATAATTAAAGCCCAACATTTGGGGTGGGCTGTTTATCTTCTCTATTATTTGTTTTAATGCACCCCAGGTGATTTTTTTTTTAATTTACACCAACTGCTTTTTATTATTCAGTTCCAGAAACCTTTCACAAGATGGTAAAAAAAGGAGGGGGGGGAGAAAAAAAGAAAGAAAAAGAAACACCCCCCCTCGCCCCCCGCCCAAAACTTTACAACCACAGCTCAGCTAATGATATTTTTTCCATTGTTCCCAATCAGTTTCAAACTCATTGTGTGCAAAGCCCATTTTCCCATGCATATAAATGATAGATACAGGCTATGAAATTCCTTATTCTATTTGTAGCAGCTTATGCAGGTGCAGCCAAACACAAAGCTTCAGGACAAATTGTACACAAACTTTACAATGTGGGATTTGAATTTAAAATATGAAACATAAAATCTACACACACTGATAAAAATCAAGCACAGATATCAGGACTGAAACTTATAACCCATGTGTGAAAAGGAGTCTTGTTTCAAGTGCTTTATTCTGCTATAGAACAGTTGAAATGAAGATGTAAAGCTTTGTGGTTAATTTAAATTATACACTCTGTAGATACTATACCAAAATTTTAAAAGTTACACATAGACCAACAGATGTCCATCAGTTCATCTGGGTTGACCAGACGCTCCAGCTGGATTGCAGAAAATAAACCAGGCCAGTGTGGAAAGAAAATCCACCTGTGCAATTTGTTTGCAGAGTTTGCTGATGGGCACATGGCACTCCTGGTCCATGATGGCTACTGCTTTCTTCATCAGAGCTATCATTATAGGCTTCACGCCTCTGACCACCTCCTGAGCCCCGCATGCTATCAAATTCTTGAAGCGCTACCTCCTCTGTGACTCCAATAATATTTGGAACTTCTGGTCTGGATGGCAGAAGATCTTCTAATTCAGAAAGTTTATCTGGGTTGATCCAGTTGTTTTCAGGAAACTGCACATCAAACTTTATGTAAAGATCACCTTTTTCAAAGGGATTACGATATTGTGGCATTCCTTCACCTCGAACTAACACGAACATATCCTGGTTCAATTACTTTGCCAGGGGGGTATTCCACCACAATCTGACATCCATCAAGGTGCTTAAATGTGAACTGGAATCCACAAAGAGCTTCAACAAGTCCTATCTTATATGTCATGTGCAAATCATTCCCATCTCTCTGGAACACCTCATGCTCTTTTCCTTGTAGCAAAAGAACAATGTCTCCTGGTTCCACTCCTGGGGCCTGGTCTGCTTCCCCAGTAAACATATTTCTCTGTCCATGTTTCATGCCTTTGTCTACGTGGACTTCAAGAATCTTGACTTCTTTAATCACTGTCTTCCCTTCACATTTTCTACAGTGGCCCTTTCCATTAATTACCTCTCCTCCTCCATTACAGTCAGAACACACAGACTGCATCTGCTCTACCATCCCTGGAGCCAGCTGTCTGATCATGATGCGGACACCTCGACCCGACCAGCACTACACTTCTGAACAGCTCCAGACTTCCCACCTTGGCCACTGCATGCACCACAGAGTACATTCTTGCTAAGTTGTAGTTTGGTTGTCTTGCCATTATACAGGTCTTCTAAAGATACTTTGAATGGATGCATTATGTCTCCTCCTCTTCTTCTGCCATTTCGACTTCTGCTCTGATTACCCGTGAAGCTAAATAATCCTCCACCAAAAATGTGAGAGAAAATATCATCCATGCCACCACCTCCACTGCTACCTTCCTGAAGACGTTGTTCTCCGTATCTGTCATACAGTTCGCGCTTCTCAGGATTTGATAGTACTTCATATGCAAAAGCTATTTCTTTGAATTTGTCACCAGCATTTGGATTCTTATCAGGATGGTATTCTTTGGCTAACTTTCTGTATGCCTTCTTCAGCTGGTTCTCACTGGCGCCAGGCGGGACGCCCAGGATGTCCTACACTTTGGGGTCGGCCACGTTCGCCATGGCGGCCCCCGGGCAGCGCTCCGGAAAGAAGGCGGAGAAGCAGGAGGAGCGGAGCAGGGCCCTAAGCGGCGGCAGAGGCGGCAGCGCAGGCGGGGACTCACCCCAGGTGATCTTAAATACTCAAGTACACTATCAAGGGTGAAACAGACCGCCAGCCCAGGTTGGATGCATGAGACAAGTGCTCAGGTCTGGTGCACTGGGAAGACCCAGAGGGATGGGATGGGGAGGAAGGTGGGAGGGGGGATCGGGATGGGGAACACATGTAAATCCATGGCTGATTCATGTCAATGTATGGCAAAAACCACTACAATAAAAAAAAAAAAAAGACTGAAGTACTATTTTACTGAAATATATGTAACAGAAAATTATAATTTTAACCACTTTTAAGTGAACAATTTCCAGGTGATTTTAATTTAGCCTCTAGTGTTCTAGATGAAGAGATTGGGAAAGATATATGTGTTGGGCAGGTAGAATGCTTCCGAAACAAAGCAGCTTGCAATTAAATATAATCTATGACACCTGTGATTTTTAGCTAATCACCTGATAAATTCACGGTGAACTTCACTAAATAATAAAGCATCCGAGTTATCAAGACTAAAGAAATAGTGAAATAGGGCAATCATTTATGTAGGCAAAACCAAAATTTTTACATAAATTACTTGTCTACCTCAGGGGTTCTTTGGATTTATAAATGTATATCAGATTTAGTAATGAGGCCTTTTCATTTTGCGTAGCCAGTGTTTGAAGCTCACATTTTACTGAGTTAAGAGTCCTGCTTTCTGGCAAATGTTACATATTTTAGATCTCATACTCTGTGTGAGTGTGTGTGTGTGTGTGTGTGTGTGTGAGTGTTTGTGCGTGTGTGCATGTGCTTTTTCTGAGGCTAGATCTCTAATTTCTCAGATAGTAAGCTTCAAGTATAAATCATCACCAAAGTGTCACTAAATGTTGATATGATTATTAAAAGTAAGTATCCAGATACCTTATCTCACAACCATCGCAAATTAAATCAAGCTCAAAAGAATCAAATCCTTGAAACAAATCTTACCTCCACATATGCTAAATCTGCAAATGTAAAAGCTTTGGTTTTCTCTAGTTTCTTTCCATTTAGTTTCCCAGCAACAACATCAACCACTTCACAAAAGCAGCGGCTAGTGTTAATCATTATAAATTTTATTTATTGGGTTTCTTTCAGTGGTTATTAAATGTTGGAGAGGAGGAAAAAGAAATTTCCCTCTACCCTTCTGAGTTCTTGGCTGAAACTCCCTGCAATAAAAGATTAACAAGAGAACAACAAACAGAAGTTTAATAACATGTATACCTCACGTACTCATGAGATACCCAGGAAAAATGAGTAACTCCCTGATATGTCCCAAGCCACCATCTTAGAGACCATCTTCAGGTAAAGACAAAAGGAAGATGTAGGAGAATTGGAGGAGAGCAATTTACAGGGAAGCAGAGAGGAGAAAATATTTGATAAACAAAGGTTGCCCTGGCATATGGATAAATCTCTTAGGTAAAAAGTTATCTCTGTTAATAGCTCTCTCCCTGGTACAGACCTCCTTTCTAATATAAATTTTCATTATAATTAAAGATTTCCCTGAGAAAAAGGATAATCCCTACTCTGCTTTCAGAGCTTCTCCTGTGTGTGCAATTTCTCAAAATAATCCGTATGCCAAAGGGGCACATTTTGGGATGGCATATTCTGCTCCCTTCAATTTGCAGCATCAAGAGTTGTGAAAATACAAACTACTATACCCTGTTAAGATCACCATGTCTGAATATGGTAGAGAATAGCTCATTTTAATCCTTGACTTTTAGAATAAAAATGAAGATTCTTAGAAAGCAAGTAGTCAATGTTCTACTGTACCAAGGTACAAGGAATCAGTTACACGCACATTTATCTAAGTTAATGTGAAAGACCCTTTCTTTAAGATTTAGGAAGTCCAAACATCTAGATTGATTCTATGCAAATCAAGGTTGAAATCCTGAAAACAACTGCTACCCTTTGAACTTAGAAAGCATCATTCCAAAAGAAGAAGATTTAAGAAAAGAGGTTAAACCAGGTACTTCATATTATTTTACTAAGATGAAATAAAAACAACATGTGGTTGAGATCAGAATTTTGATATTATGATATTTTTATGAACCAGACTAAAATGATGAAAAAAATCTAAAACCTTTTCCCCTGAACTCTGAACTAATTATCCTTTTAAGTGACTTAGCTAGTTGGGCAAACCTGAAACACAGCATGAATAATATGTTTAGTCATAGACTCAGTATCTCTAATTAATGGCAAAGGGATGTTGTCTACCATGTTCTTTCTTAAGATACTTAAAATTATATGCTCTTTTAGGAATGCTAAAATAAGTTGTTGATAATGGAATATTTCAACTTTACAATTTGCATGCTATACTCTTCAGTTCCACTATGATAGGCCAGATGAAATGTTTCCAGACTCATGGAAACTCTAGGGTATCCTCAAAGGATGAATAACCTTACCTAAATATGGCAACCCATTTCCTAGAAGGCAAGTTCATTTTCCATGTCTGGAGTTTTTAGAGCCTCATTAGGGAAGTAGGTAAGAATGGAACCACCCCAATGTCCGTTTTTGGCTCAGGCTTATTTTCACTCACAGGGCTTGGTTAGTACTGAACTTCTTATAACTGACTTGAGTGTTCATTGCAGAATTGCCTTCTGTTAGAGAATTTCAAGAGACATTTGCAAAAATGAGCTTTTGTATAAGAAGATAATGAAAAGAAGAGAAGTGGAAAATATCCTGGAAGAGAAAATAATGGGGAATCTTGAATAAAATGGTAAAGATTGGACTTATCCAAATGGCAATACAAGAGTCATCCAAGTACTAGTAGGGGAGGATGCAGAGAAGTGATGTGATAATATGCTGATTTAAGAAGGATAATATGGTGTCATGATGAAGAAGGGTTAAAAGGGAAGTTGATTACCTGCTGAGAGATCTGTCTGCTCTGGGCCATTCTGGAGATGGGATGGATTTTAGTGATGAGTGAATTGTCATTACAAATACTCAATGTTGAAGTGGTAGATAGTAGGGAGGTCTTTATCCCTTCTTTATTCAGGCCTGGAAGATCCAGGTTAAAGGTATTTTTCTGGCTCATTTATACAATACTGGCATACTCATTTGGTTGTCTGATTCCCCACTGTGGAAAGGATCAAGCATATGAAATCCTGCCTCCCTCTATTATTGGAACCCATGTGGAGAATAAGACAGAACATTGAATTCTGTCCTGGACTATCCCATAAATACAGGCTTTGAGAATTTGTTTTGAAGCATAAGAATATTGAGAAAAACATTTGGGGAAAGGAATAAAAAGCAAAACCCAGAAATGATTGTTGGTTTTAGATAGTACTCCTAGAAAAGAAACCCACCTAGGCTGTGTAATAGATTGTAGGTGTTTAATGTGCCCGTTGTGGACAGGATGGGCAGATAAGTGCTTTTAGAATGATTAATCACCCCCACGGTTACCTGTGGGCTGACAGAGCTGCTGATAGCTCTTTAGCATTCCAGTTCATTGTTGAGTTCTAGACTTGGAGGGCCTCTAGTGGCTGTTAGGCTCATCAGGGGAAAAAAAGGAGCAACTGTTATGTCATCTATAGTGCTTTATGCCCAGAATGTAAAATACAACAGTGCTGAGGCTGCCTTCTTTTTGTGACAGGGAATTTTAAAGTGACGAAAAGATGAGTGGGGCCTATAATAGAAAAAGAGAGACATTGGTCATTCTTGATTTTATTTGTATGTTATTGAGTTAGTACCACAGGCAGTTCCCTAATATAAACAAGAGATGGTCAGTGTACATTATACCAAGAAATGTAATTCTACCACACTCTCATGACCAACTTAAAATGTTGAGTAGCTACATAAAGAAGCTTTTTAGTACATTTGGTTACACACTCTTCTTACTTCTCCCCAACCCATTCCCCCATGCTCAGAGAGCCCCTAAGAAAACAGGCAGAAATGAACACAGCCTTTGGTGGGAGCAGTAAAGTACATTCAAGCTTTCTGTTGTGTGACACTCACCGACTCCTTTTCCCCCTCAGAAAAGTAAGTGGGACTGTAAGTGCATTCTGCTGATAGGTGCTCAGGCGAGAAAAGCTAAGAGCTCAGTGGGCCTGGACTAACAAGAATTCTATAGAACAAACAATATAATGAGAGGAAACATGACATTTCATCCTCCATGCTATCTCCCATGTAGCACACACAGAAAATCTCCAAAATACTTTTTTCAATAAGAAAATAAAATTTAAAATATCAAGTGAATGTCTGAGGGCTAGCTCTGTACCAGACTGTCTGAAACGCTCCCAGAAAATTCTTTGTAATCCACAGCAAGAGTTTACATAGGGCTTTGGGGAGGGAAGAGAAAGAATGCTGGTTGACAATTAAAATGTTCATATTACCAAAATCCACCAAATTATACATTCTTGGAAACACTACAGTAATCAAAAGGAGACTGACAAGGTGTGAAGTCAATAAGGAAGAGCTTCCTGAGACCCGGAAGGTATATACTACAGCTATTAACAGGCAGTGGGGGGCGGCGTGGGGGGAGCGCAGCGCTCTGTAATCCTTAGTATTTACAAACTCAGGACAAATGCCTTTACAGTTTAACATTCCTCTTTTATGCACCATACTTTGTACTTGAGAATGATGTAAGGTTAATTTTTAAATGTGTGTCAAAGTGAGCTAAGGTAAACCACAGGATCATTTTAAAGCACTTCTCCAGCAGTGGTCATTAAAGAGGACTGACTGGATATCTGTATTTATCTCCTCTCCCTCCCAAGTGCCCATTAAATCAGTTAAAAAGGAATTTAAAAATGTACTCATGCATCACAGCAGATAGAAGGGGAGAGGGACTATCAGTTGAAAAGAGATTTCAGTAAGTCTCTGGAAAGCAGTAAGATAAAGATGATGTTGACCATACAGGTCGAGTGGGAGGAAACTGGAACCTGGAACTCATGCTTTCTGTGCTGCCACCAGAGGAACAAACAGCCTGCCCAGTGGAGCCTCGGCAACTTTCAGAGTCAAGGCCTCATGTGGGGAATGAAGACAGGGGGTTAATGAAAGGTCTGACAACAGAATAGCTGACTTTCGGGGCCATTCAACGTAAAGACTAGCTTCTTGCCTACTCCTTCTGAAGTCACAGTATACACTAAAATGTACCACTCCAGTTCACAGGGACCAAGGAGAGCCTTTATATGATCATGTTCTGAAATACAAAATGGCCCATTGACAGTGCTCACCAAGACTTTTAGGAAAGACCTCTAGATGAAAACAAAAGAAAATAAACACATTTTAATAATCACTCAGAAAGAAATTAAGATTGTTCTGGAAAAAGAATGTCAAATTAATAGCGTCAGAGAAATTCGAGAAGATATTATTATACCTAAAACCATTAACAGTATCCCATGAAAAAGGAACGATGAGAAAACATGAAAGAGGTTTTGGAAATTTAAAATATAATCAACAAAATATAAAAATCATTATCAGGTTTAAAACACAAAGCCAAAGAATTATTCCCTATATGTAATATTTTCCAAATAGCCAGTAACTGTTATAAGCAATTTAATAAACACAACAAGCCCATTATGTATATAATAATACGATGCTCTTTTTTAGCTGAGGTATAGAAGAATTAAGCAACTTGGTCAAGGTCACTTAGCTAATGAACTAGGATTAAAGCCTAGTTAGTCAAGCTGTAGAGTCAGTGAACTTCACTGTGATGGTGTACTATCTCCAAAAAACAATAGCTGGAATTTTTTAAGTGATTACTGTGTGACAAACACTGCTAAATGAATCAACTCGTTTAGTCTTCAGAACAACCCTACTGTAGACACTAACTGCTATCAGTCCATTCTAGAGACGAGGAAATGTAAGCAAGAAAGGTCTTAACCTATGGGTCACACAGATAATAAAGAGGAGAAATTTAAATCCATGCAGCCTTGTTCCATAACCTATTATACTATTTAAAACACAGGGGTCTAAAATATGACAGTAAGGATAAAAGAAGGTCTATAGACAAGCAAGTTAATATCTGACAAGAGTAGTTTCAGGAAGAAAGAGCAGAGAAAACGGAGGTGAAGTCATCAAGTACATTTTAAAAGGGAAGTACCCAAGCTGAAAGGAGACACGTGATTACATACCAAAAAAGGTTATTAGAATAATATAGAAGTTGATTTCCAAAAGTAACATCTAAACAATCCCTGTGAAACTTTGGAGCAACAAAGAAAAGGAGTACGCTAAACATTTCTATTGGCAGTAGAGGTATGCTGATGGAACAAGGCAGGAAAAGAAAAACAGATAAAACACAGTAAAACTGAGAATAGACATCTCATCTGCCAAACTGGATGCTAGAAGACAACGGAGCCATGACTTAAAATTCTAAGAGGAATGGTGTTCAAACTAAAATTTTGTTCTAAGCCAAATTAACCAGTGAAAAGTTTGAGGGCAAAGAGAAAATAATTTAGATATGGAAAAAATGTGAAACTTTGTCCCTCTGGTAGGTAGTTACTTGAGGCTCTGTTCCAGCCTGGCAAAACAAGGCAGTAAATTTTTTAAAAAGACATGGGTTCCAGGAAAATAATGGCTCCAACCCAAGAAAACAATTAGAAAAACACTTGTACATGGCAGGTGCCAAGATCCAATAGTATAGCTTAAAGTAAGGGATGGAGGGTTCCAAATAAGGAGGAGGGCGAGAGAGAGAATATAAAAAAGGAAAATGGCAATTTGAGAAAAACAAAGAACTATGCCAAAGAAAGGGAATGTAACCATACTTTTGTCTATAATGAATAATATATTGGTATAGTAATGTAAATGTTTTATATTAATAGTCAATCTATATACTGAGTACATGTAATTATGGTCACAAAATAGAGTGTAAAGATTGAAAAGCACATTTGATAATAGTGAGGAGTAGAAAGAGAGAGGAGGAAAAAGAGGGGAATTTAGGGGTCAGTGGATGGCTGTACAGTTTGTGCACTGTGCAAAGAAAGATACACGGATGATGCTGCAGCGGGACCTGGAAGGATGGGCATGTATTTTGTAACCATTAAACCTATTTTCTCTCATTATACCAAAAGGGGTTGGCTTGTATGATTTTTTTTTAGTGGATGATATGAACTTAAAAGATGAGTAAAAGAAATGTGAATTAGAACAGGCACCTGGGAGAAGGCTGGGAAGAGAGAAGGCACCTGGGAGAATAACAGAAAATACGTTATTTTGTTCTAGTGGAACCCTGTAGTCAGTGCAGAATAGGGAGTAACCAGAAGTAGGTGTAGAGAGTGAAATGAGTTTTAATTTCTTTTGAGAAGTGAAAGGAATGTACAAGAAACCATTCAGAATAACAGCACGGTCCCATCTTGCAACTTTTTCGAAGGATTATTTTTTTAACAATGTGTACATGTTCAATTGTGGGATTTGACATTAGATATTTACATGGTGCATTCTAACCACATTTTCATTATAATGGTAACTTCAATTCATTCTTAATTATTCTGGCAAGGTTTAAGTTCAGCCTAATGCATCCATGTAGTTAATAATCTACACATTGATTGGGGAAAGAAAACCAAAAATCTTTTTGCCTTTTCTGCCCCTTTACTACCTGCCCCAATTAGCTCCCTAACTTGATGCTGCTGCTGTTAAGTTGCTTCAGTTGTGTCCGATTCTGTGCGACCCCATAGACAGCAGCCCACGAGGCTCCCCCGTCCCTGGGATTCTCCAGGCAAGAACACTGGAGTGGGTTGCCATTGCCTTCTCCAATGCATGAAAGTGAAAAGTGAAAGTGAAGGCGCTCAGTCGTGTCCGACTCTTCGTGACCCCATGGACTGCAGCCCACCAGGCTCCTCCGTCCAAGGGATTTTCCAGGCAAGAGTACTGGAGTGGGGTGCCATTGCCGACTCCTCCCTAACTTGCTAGAGAGGCTCAAATTCCACAATCTGTTATGTCAGTTCCTCTCAAATGCAAATTCTCTCTCTTGGGTTATTAATCTGTATAGAAGAAGTTGACACATGGGGGTCTAGGAGTTAGAGGAGGAAAAGATATGGGAAAGGGCACCAGGTCAGGGAGAGAAGGAGTGAAGAGGTGAGCTGTGCTGAATATAAATTTTGTTTTGCTTAAGATATTTGACTACAGTGATAAAATAGCACACTTTCTGTTTTCAACCTTTAAAGCTACTCTGGGTAACTTCTAAGTATAAAATAAGAAGTGTTAATAGGATAAAGTTATCAGGGAGAACACATAGAAGAAGGAAGATGTGGCAAACACTGGGTTGTAAAATTAGTAAGATGTATTGTGGGCAAGTTAAGAAAAACAGACAACTTTCATAATGACATATGCCACTATCTCACTTAAAAGAAGTGTGGAGAATTTTAAGAATCTGTCTCAAAGGAATTGTGAAAACATTTCTGGTTCTAGCAGAGGACACAGAAAGCAGAAAATCTAAGTGCTTAGTATATGATTTAACAATTCCATTCTGAGAAGATTCTAATGGAGCATCTCTACTATGTAAACATTTTGAAAAGTCCTTTTAGAAAACTGTCTCCTGAGGGTTTTGCACTATCATAAGGCTCTTGGTATCTGAAGTGTAAGAGAAAACATTCTGAGTTGTGGTAGGTAAAAATCCATTATCACTTAACATGTCAGTTCAGTTTGTGATAGCCATGTAAATGTGGTAATATAAAACAAGTGACAGAATTTTTAAATACGAATTTTATACTACTGTAGATAATGCTCAAAATTCTCCAAGTACGTGAACTGTGACCTTCCAGATGTTCAAGCTGGGTTTAGAAAAGGCAGAGGAACCAGAGATCAAATGGCCAACATCCGTTGGATTATCAAAAAAGCAAAAGAGTTCCAGGAAAACGTCTATTTCTGCTTTATTGACTATGCCAAAGCCTTTGGCTGTGTGGATCACCACAAATTGCGGAAAATTCTTAAAGAGATGGGGATACCAGGCCACCTGACCTGCCTCCTGAGAAATCTCTATGCAGGTCAGGAAGTAACAGTTAGAACTGGACATGGAACACAGACTGGTTCCAAATATGCAAAGCAGTACGTCAAGGCTGTATGTTGTCACCCTGCTTATTTAACTTATATGCAGACTACATCATGAGAAATGCTGGGTTGGATGAAGTACAAGCTGGAATCAAGATTGCCAGGAGAAATATCAATAACCTCAGACATGCAGATGACACTACCCTTATGGCAGAAAGCAAAGAACTAAAAATCCTCTTGATGAAAGTGGAAGAGGAGAGTGGAAAAGTTGACTTAAAACTCAACATTCAGAAAACTAAGATCATGGCATCTGGTCCCATCACTTCATGGCAAATAGATGGGGAAACAGTGACAGACTTTATTTTGGGGGGCTCCAAAATCACTACAGATGGAGACTGCAGCCTCGAAATTAAAAGATGCTTGCTCCTTGGAAGAAAAGTTATGACCAACCTAGATAGCATATTAAAAAGCAGAGACATTACTTTGCCAACAAAGGTCTGTTTAGTCAAAGCTAAGGTTTTTTCCAGTAGTCATGTATGGATGTGACAGTTGGACTATAAAGAAAGCTGAGCACCGAAAAATTGATGCTTTTGAACTATGGTGTCAGAGAAGACTCTTGAGAGTCCCTTGGACATCAAGGAGATCCAACCAGTCCATTCTAAAGGAAATCAGTCTTGAATATTCACTGGAAGGACTGATGCTGAAGCTGAAACTTCAATACTTTGGCCACCTGATGTGAAGAACTGACTCATATGAAAAGACCCTTATACTGGGAAAGATTGAAGGCGGGAGAAGACAGGGATGACAGAGAATGAGATGGTTGGATGGCATCACCAACTCAATGGACATGAGTTTGAGTAAACTCTGGGAGTTGGTGGTGGACAGGGAGGCCTGGTGTGCTGCAGTCCATGGGGTTGCAAAGAGTCACACAAGCCTTAGCAACTGAACAACAAGAGCAAATGTTTTATGTTATCTTATGCAAACACCTAGGAAGGGGGGTGCTGTGTCTTATAGTAATAGATGGTTTTCTTTTTAGGAAATCAAACTATTTTCAACAGCAGCTGTCCCATTTTGCAGCCTTGCAATGTATGAGAGTTCAGTTCCTCTGCAACCTTCCAGTCCTTCTGTGTGTGCTACGTCACTTCAGTCGTGTCTGACTCTTTGTGATCACATGGACTGTAGCCTGCCAGGCGCCTCTGTCCATGGGATTCTCCAAGCAAGAATACTGAAGTGGGTTGCCATGCCCTCCTCCAGAGGATCTACCCCACCCAGGGATCAAATGTGCATCTCCAACATCGCAGGCAGATTCTTTACCACTGAGCCACCAGGGAAGGCCCCAGCCTAGCTGAGTCCTTTAATTGTATCCATTCTAGTAGGCATGTAGTGGTAATTTGTTGCTTTACTTTGTATTTCCCCAGTGATTAATAATACTAAGAAACTTTTCATATGCTTATTAGCCATTCATATATTTTATCTAGTAAAGTGTTCCTTCTCACTTTTTGTCATTTTTATTAGTGACACAAATAAGATTTTATTAGTGATACAAATAAGATTTGTATCTTATTATTTAGTTGTAAGAGTCCTTTATATATTCTGGATACATGCCCTATATAAGACAGTTATACTCCAATTATTTTCTCTAACTCTATGGTCTGCCTTCAAAGACTCAGCTTTTTCCAATGTATAAGAAAATTACAAAGTGTGTTCCATAGATAATCAGAATTCTGCAGAATTGGCTAGGGCTGCTAGGTGGGTAAGGGGCTAAGTAGTCTTGGTATCTATTTATCTGCCTGTCTTTATTTACATATTTTTAATACTGGGGTGCTGCAAAAGATTTTGCTTTAGCAAAACATTTGAAATTTACCACTATAATGCAGCAGGCTTCCCTTGCAGCTCAGTCGGTAAAGAATCTGCCTGCAATGCAGAAGACTGGTGTTCAATTCCTGGGTCATGAAGATCCTCTGGAGAAGGAAATGGCAACCCACTCCAGTGTTCTTGTGTGGAGAATCTCACTGACAGAGGAGCCTGGCAGGCTACAGTCCACGGGGTCGGAAGAGTCAGACACGGCTTAGTGTCTAAACCACCACCACCACTATAACATAGCAGGTTGTGGTAACAGCTTCTAGGTCAACTATGATCTGAATTTCCAAACTATTACTACAGAATGGATATAAACCTAATGGCAGATTAATGGGGATGTCTTAAGACCTCAAAGGACTTTTGGCATCCTTAAGTTTGATGGTGTCCTTTGTCATTGTTGCTGTTAAGTCACTAAGTTCTGTCCAACTCTTTGCAACCCCATGGACTGCAGCACACCAGGCTTCCCTGTCTTTCACCATCTCCTGGAGCTTGCTCAAACCCATGTCCATTAGTTGGTGATACCACCTCATCCTCTGTCATCCCCTTCTCCTCCTGCCTTCAATCTTTCCAAGCCTCAGGGTCTCTTCCAATCAGGTGCTAAAGTATTGGAGCTTCATCTTCAGCATCAGTCCTTCCAATGAATATTCAGGGTTGATTTCCTTGAGGACTGGCTGGTTTGATCTCCTTGCAGTCCAAGGGACTCTCAAGCGTCTTCTCCAACACCACAGTTCAAAAGCATCAATTCTTCAGTGCTCTTCAGCCTTCTTTAGAGTCCAACACTCACATCCATACATGACTACTGGACAAAACATCGTTTTGACTAGATGAACCTTTGTTGGAAAGTGATGTCTCTGCTTTTTTAATACACTGTCTAGGTCTGTCATAGCTTTTCTTCCAAGGAGCAAGTGTCTTTTAATTTCATGGCTGCAGTCACTGTCCATGGTGATTTTGGAGCTGAAGAAAACAAAGTCTTTCACTGTTTCTATTGTTTCCCTATCTATTTGCCATGTAGTGATGTGACCACATACCATGATCTTAGTTTATTTAATGTTAAGACCTCAGAGAACTTTTGACATCCTTAAGTTTGATACTGTCCCTATAATATTCTAAACATTTAAAAATTACACACAATCCACATTAAATATATTTTAATTTCTTAATTCAATTACTTATGTCAGTATGAATTCACAGATGTTTATTTTATACTTTAGGTTATAACTGAATACTATTTATTGCTCAAGTTATTTTAGTTCTGGCTACTTGGAGCTCACTAAGTTGGTTCCTATGTTCCTAAATAATTTTTTTCCCCCTCAAAAAATTGTAATAAACTTTCAAACTTTGTTTTTGAAATTATTTGGCTATGAATAATGCAGCTCGTTAATCATTGGCTATAATTCTCAGCAATTATCATGTATACTGAGGAATTCTTGCAAAGCAAGAAAGAACTAACCTATGCATTATTTTCAAATATAATGAGTTTTTGTGATTATTAATGGTAACAACTAAGTATGTAATAGACATTTAGTTATCAGTGACTAATTTTGATCTTATAGTTTTATTGGTGCACTTTAGAGTCAAAATTCTATAAGCTAGGCTTCACTAGTATGTGAATAGAGAACTCTTAGATGTTCAAGCTGGATTTAGAAAAGGTAGAGGAACAAGAGATCCAATTGTCAACATACATTGGATGATAGAAAAGTAAGAGAATTCCAGAGAAATGTTTACTTCTGCTTCATTGACTACACTAAAGTCTTTGGCTGTATGGATCACAAGAAACCATGGAAAATTCTTAAAGAGATGGGAATACGAGACCACCTAACCTGCTTCCTGTGAAACCTGTAAGCAGGTCAAGAAGCAACAGTTAGAAACTGGGCATGGAATAATGAACTGATTCAAAATTGGAAAATGAGTACGTCAAGGCTATATATTGTCACCCTGCTTATTTAACATATATGCAGTGTACATCATGTGAAATGCTGGGCTGGATAAAGCACAAGCTGGAATTAAGATTGCCAAGAGAAATATCAATAACCTCAGACATGCAGATGACACCACCATTACAGCAGAAAGTGAAAAGGAACTAAAGAACCTCTTGATGAAGGTAAAAGAGGAGAGTTAAAAAGTTGGCTTAACACTTAACATTGAAAAAAAGATCATGGCAACTGGTCCCATCACTTCATGGCAAGTAGATGGGGAAAAAATGGAAACAGTGACAGACTTTATTTTCTTGGGCTCCAAAATCACTGCAGATGGTGACTGCAGCCATGAAATTAAAAGATTCTTGCTCTTTGGAAGAAAAGCTATGACAAACCTAGACAGTGTATTAAAAAGCAGAGACATTACTTTGCTGATAAAGGTCCATCTAGTCAAAACTATGATTTTTCCAGTGGTCATGTAGGGATGTGAGAGTTGGACCATAAAGAAGGCTAAGTGCCAAAGAATTGATGCCTTTGAGCTGTGGTGTTGGAGAAGACTTGTGAGAGTCCCTTGGACTGCAAGGAGATCAAACCAGTTAATTCTGAAGGAAATCAGTCCTGAGTATTCATTGGAAGGAATGATGCTGAAGCTGAAACTCCAATACTGTGGCTACCTGACACAGAGAGCTGACTCATTAGAAAAGACCCTGATGCTTGGGGAAGACTGAAGGCAGAAGGAGAAGGGGATGACAGAGGATGAGATGGTAGGATGGCATCACTTACTCAATGAACATGAGTTTGAGCAAGCTCCAGGAGATGGTGAAGGACAGGGAAGCCTGGCGTGCTGCAGTCTGTGGGGTCACAAAGAGCTGGACACAACTGAACAACTACAAGGAGTCAATACTTCCTTTCTGGTCATCTGTCTCAGTCCTGATTCCTTGAAGAACTCACAAACTCTACATTGTGTACCTTAAGAAAAGTGTGCAAGGGGAAAGAATCCACCCCTTGTGTGATGATTATGCAGAACAAATACTAAGATAGCCCCATAACTCCCCTCAGGTGTCTATAAGTTTAGATGGTACTTTTGCTTCTGCTTTGCTCCCATCTTCTTTTCTCTCTTTTCCACAAAGGGGCAAGGCTGAGCAGAAGAAAATAACAGCTGTTATTAAGATCAGACTCAGGAAAGAGAAAGGGGAGTGAGTTACAACAAAACGAACATGCATAGTTACCACAGGAAATAGACCAGTGGGGAGAGAGGTAAAAGTTAGAAATTAGAAAGAACTGAAAAAGAATGTTTGTATATACATAAAACTGAACCACTTTTTTGTGTAGCAGAAATTAACACAACACTGTAAATCAACTATACTTCAATAAATTACATTTTAAAAAAAGAAAAAAGAAAGGAATTATCCTGCCAATGTTTTCTTGAAAGTGTTAGCCAACATGATAAGAGCTAAGAGATCTCACATCCATAGCAGTTGTAAGTAGTAGCCATTAGTTCCCTCCTGGTGGGTACCCTGCTGGTGAACTGGAAAGAGGCAGAAACCATATCCGATTAATACCCAGCAGGAAGCAAGTAACAGAAGCCTCTCACATTGTGCATTTCAGCAGCCTAATGTAATGAATCCTCTTGCTTCCATACTCATTGGCAACTGGTTAAAAATTCTAGAGATTTATAAAAATGCAGATTTCTCTATTGCTTTCTATAAAGATTTGGATTCAGTTTGCAGAGCTTCCCAGAAATTTGTAGTTTTAAGTCTCCTGGGGACTTTTAGTGGCCAAATATTTAGGCTGACTTTCCTCTGTCTGAGATAAGACTTTGTGCCTAGGACTTGAGTCTCATGGGGGACATGGTGAGTCCCATGTTAAAAATCTGTCCCTTACTTCAGATGAATAAAAAGGCAAAGGAATCAAGAACTTAAATTCGAATCTAATAGCTCAGAGAGTATGATCAGGATTGGGGATGTAATTCCATGAGTCGGGAAAAGCCCTTGGAGCAGGAAATGGCAACCCTGTGCAGTACTCTTGCCTGGAAAATCCCCTGGACAGAGAAGTCTAGCGGGCTACTGTCATGGGGTTGCAAAGAGTCAAGACAGTATGACTCTCTTCTACACACACTCAAAGAGAAAATTAATCAACAGAAGTACTAAGATTGAGGACTGAAGAAGGGCCCTGTGAAGTTCATAGATCCCCTGAAGCCAGGGAGGTGGTAGGCATTCTGGCCAAGAGCAGTGGAGGCAGGTGCTCAAGGGAACTCGGAGCCTTTGTGGTGGTAGAGCATCGAGCAATGCTGGGCTGTGGGTGGCAGGTTGTAACAGTGGCCACATTCTCCACACCTTCCTGTATCTGAGTGCTTTTGAAAGGTGACTGTGCAGTCCTTCTCAGCAAGAAGTGGAGTTTATTTCTCCACCTCTTCAATCTGAATCATGATGTCTTCTGTCACTATAAAGCAGTGGGAAGGATGGTATGCCAGTTCCAATCTAGGTCTCAAGAGGCTTTGCATGCTTCTGCTCTTTCTCTTAGAACCCGGAAAAGCTGTCATGTATACAAATAGATTCAAGGGATTAGATCTGATAGACAGAGTGCCTCAAGAACTACGAATGGAGGTTCATGACATTGTACAGGAGGCAGTGGTCAAAACCATCCTCAAGAAAAAGAAATGCAAAAAGGCAAAACGGCTGTCTGAGGAGGCCTTACAAATAGCTGAGAAAAGAACAGAAGTGAAAGGCAAAGGAGAAATGGAAAGATAGACTCATTTGAATGTACAGTTACAAAGAATAGCAAGAAGAGATAAGAAAGCCTTCCTCAGTGATCAATGCAAAGAAAAATAGAGAAAAACAATAGAAAGGGAGAGATTAGAGATCTCTTCAAGAAAATTAGAGATACCAAGGGAACATTTCATGCAAAGATGGGTACAATAAAGGATAGAAATGGCATGGGCCTAACAGAAGCAGGAGATATTAAGAAGAGGTGGCAAGAATACACAGAAGAACTATACAAAAAGATCTTCATGACCCAGATAACCACAATGGTGTGATCACTCACCTAGAGCCAGACATCCTGGAATGTGAAGTCAAGTAGGCCTTAGGAAGCATCACTATGAACAAAGCTAGTGGAGGTGATGGAATTCCAGTTGACCTATTTCAAATCCTAAAAGCTGATGCTGTGAAGGTGCTGCATTCAATATGCCAGCAATCTGGAAAACTCAGCAGTGGCCACAGGACTGGAAAAGGTCAGTTTTCATTCCAATCCCAAAGAAAGGCAGTGCCAAAGAATGTTCAAAATACTGCACAGTTGTACTCATCTCACATGCTAGGAAAGTAATGCTCAAAATTCTCCAAGCCAGGCTTCAGCAATACGTGAACTGTGAACTTCCAGATGTTCAAGCTGGATTTAGAAAAGGCAGAGGAAGTAGAGATCAGATTGCCAACATCCACTGGATCATCAAAAAAGTAAGAGAATTCCAGAAAAACATCTATTTCTGCCTTACTGACTATGCCAAAGTCTTTGTGTGGATCACAACAAACTGTGGAAAATTCTTCAAGAATGGGAATATCAGACCACCTAACCTGTTTCTTGAGAAATCTATATGCAGGTTAAGAAGCAACAGTCAGAACTGGACATGGAACAACAGACTGGTTCCAAATCAGGAAAGGAGTACATCAAGGCTGTATATTGTCACCCTGCCTATTTAACTTATATGCAGAGTACATCATGTGAAATGCTGGGCTGGATGAATCACAAGCTGGAATCAAGATTGCCAGTAGAAATATCAATAACCTCAGTTACTCAGATGACACCACCCTTATGGCGTCATAAGGAGAAAGAAGAAAGACAAGAAGAACTAAAGAGCATCTTGATGAAAGTGAAAGAGGAGAGTGAAAAAGTTGACATAAAACTCAACATTCAGAAAACTAAGATCATGGCATCCAGTCCCAGCACTTCATAGCAGATAGATAGGGAAACAATGGAAACAGTGACAGACTATTTTGGGGGGCTCCAAATCACTGTAGATGGTGACTGCAGCCTTGAAATTAAAAGATGCTTGCTCCTTGGAAGAAAAGTTATGACCAATTTAGACAACATATTAAAAAGCAGAGACATTACTTTGCCAACAAAGGTCTGTTTAGTCAATGTTATGGTTTTTTCCAGTAGTCATGTATGGATGTGAGAGTTGAACTTCAAAGAAAGCTGAGCACTGAAGAATTGACACTTTTGAACTGTGGTATTGGAGAAGACTCTTGAAAGTCCCTTGGACTGCAAGGAGATCCAACCAGTCCATCCTAAAGGAGATCAACCCTGAATATTCACTGGAAGGACTGATGCTGAAGCTGAAACTCCAATACTTTGGCCACCTCATGCAAAGAAATGACTCACTAGAAAAGACCCTGATGCTGGGAAAGATTGAAGGCAGGAGGAGAGGGGGAGAGATGAGATGGTTGAGATGAGATGCTTGGATGGCATCACCAACTCGATGGACATGAGTTTGAGTAAACTCTGGGAGTTGGTGATGGACAGGGACACCTGGCATGCTGCAGTCCATGGGGTCACAAAGAGTCAGACACGACTGAGTGACTGAACTGAACTGAACTGATCCGGATTTGAAATAGCCGTCTCTATGAGAGACACATGGCCTGGTCCCCTTCCCATCCCCCATCCGACAGTCAAACAACCCAAGAAGCCACTTCGCTGACTTGTATAACTAAGTGACTGAGCACATATGCACACACAGAGCAAAATGAAAATGCAAAGACTCTTGTTCAAAAATGGTTGAGATCTTTAAGTATTTTATTTTTTTTGTCAAGTGCCTCGTGGGGATCTTAGTTCCCTGGGCAGGGGATTGAACCCGTGCCATCAGGAGTCCTAAACACTGTACCACAATGGAGTTCCCAATGATTGAGAATCCTAAGCAACAGCACAGCATTAAACCAAGTGTGGGGCCATTCTAAGCATGAGGCCCTGCATAACTGCCTGGATGGTTCACACATGGAGCACCTGATGTTGGAATTAATATTCCAGTAGAACTCCAGTAAAAACTTACAGTATATCTGTAAATGCAGTCTTCAGATTCAAAAACTGAATTGTTGACAGGATTAAGGTTAGACAGTCATTTGCAGATATTGTAAAATACTCAGTATCATCATTAGTTAAGCATTTTCCTCTCTAGTAATGAAATGAAATACATTTCATTTCGTGTATTTCAAATGAAATACCTATCAGAGTGGGAACATGACAATGTCCTCTCTGTTCATGTAGAAGAAAGACTTAGTTGTTGATGAAACTTCATATATTTAAGTTAGAAAAATCAGTGTAAACTTATGCTTTAAAAAGAAATATATATATATTCAATAACATAGAAAGAACTTTGTATGGGGAAAGTTAGTCACTAAATTAATCATGGTGATCATTTCATAATATATACAAATGTTAAATCACTATGTTGTAGTATACCTGAAACATAATATTGTATGTCAACTGTATTTCAATATAAAAAGAAATACATATATGTATATATATATGAATGTATACATACATACACACACAAATATATATACATATATATTTTATCTGTCACTAAAGAAAATGGATCAAAAGTTCATAGAAACCATCTTGTGCAGTCCAAGAACCCAGGTATTTTATTTTAATACTATTCTCAACTAAAAGGCGAGGAGTATTACAGTAAATAATAGATCCCATATCTTAAGGAAGAAGTAATATCAGAATATGTCTAATTCTTATAAAAAGGGGCAATGCCAAAAGGATAAAGAATCTGCACAAAAACATCTAAGTGATCATAATTTCAACTTTAAAGCACAACCACCACCACCACTGTAATAATAGTATAATAATAATATTGTTGGATAATTGCCAACATCCATTGGATCATTGAAAAAACAAGAGAATTCCAGAAGAACACCAGCAGAAGCCTTTGACTATGCTAAAGCCTTTGACCGTGTGGATCACAATAAACTGTGGAAAATTCTGAAAGTGATGGGAATACCAGACCACCTGACCTGCCTCTTGAGAAATCTGTATGCAGGTCAGGAAGCAACAGTTAGAACTGGACATGGAACAACAGCCTGGTTCCAAATCAGGAAAGGAGTACATCAAGGCTGTATATTGTCACCCTGCTTATTTAACTTATATGCAGAGTACATCATGAGAAATGCTGGGCTGAATGAAGCACAAGCTGGAATCAAGATCGCCAGGAGAAATATCAATAACCTCAGACATGCAGAAGACACCACCCTTATGGCAGAAAGTAAAGAGGAACTAAAGTGCCTCTTGACGAAGGTAAAAGAAGAGAGTGAAAAATTTGATTTAAAACTCAACATACAAAAAAAGAAGATCATGGCATGTGATTGCTTCATAGCAAATAGATGGGGAAACAAGGGAAACAATGACAGACTTTATTTTCTTGGGCTCCAAAATCACTACAGATTGTAACTGCAGCCATGAAATTAAAAGATGCTTGCTCCTTGGAAGAAAAGCTATGACAAACATAGACAGCATATTAAAAAGGAGAGACATAACTTTGCTGACAAAGGTTCAAGTGGTCAAAGCTATGGTTTTTCTAGTAGTCATGTATGGATGTGAGAGTTGGACCATAAAGAAGCCTGAGCGCCAAAGAATTGATACTTCTGAACTGTGGCGTTGGAGAAGACTCGTGAGAGTCCCTTGGGCTGCAAGGAGATCCAACCAGTCCATCCTAAAGGAAATCAGTCCTGAATATTCATTGGAAGGACTGATGTTGAAGCTGAAACTCCAATACTTTGGCCACCTGATGTGAAGAACTGACTCATTGGAAAAGAATCTGATGCTTTCAAAGAGTGAAGGCAGGAGGAGAAGGGGATGACAGAGAGGATGAGACAGTAGGATGGCATCACCGACTCAATGGACATGAGTTTGAAAAATCTCCAGGCGATGGTGAGATTTTAAGGTGGGATGAAGGGAGAAACTCTTAGTTCTGCCATCTAGTGGTACTTTCTGCAGCGACGGCTGATGAGCCTCACTTCCTGTGCTAGGAAGGAATAAACATTAACAGATGATCAAAAATAAAAATCAAGTTCAACTCCCTTGTTGAAAAGGGAGTTCAACAAGCGTTCAGTATCAACAGCCACAGACATAATTAAGTAGAGAAGGAGTGCACCATTGTTGCAGGAAAATAAATAATAAGCCAGTGTTCTCCATGAGGGGAGCTAACTGTGTGTGTATTAGTTGCTCAGTCATGTCTGACTCTTTGTAACCCCACAGACTGTAGTCTGCCAGGCTCCTCTGCTCCATGGAATTCTCCAGGCAAGAATACTGGAGTGGGTTGCCATTCCCTTCTCCAGGGGATCTTCCCGACCCAGGGATAGAACCTGCATTGCAAGGAGATTCTTTACCTTCTAAGCCACCAGGGAAGCCCTTAAAAAGATACTCTGTGTGTAACTGGGGGACTGAGGGAGAAAGGAATGTTCCTAAGGGCAGCACAGGAGTAGGCCAGACCGCCAAGCCACAGGCGCTCCAGTCACTGAAGACTGTCTCCCACGGCCTGGCCCAGGAGAGATGCTGATCTACCCAGTCAGGCGGCCCCAGAGCCCAGATCTGGAGCACGGCGACAGTCATTCCCCTCAATCCCTTGTTGCCTAGAAGATGAAGGGAGCTTCTATATAGCACTACTGATAATAATAAAATTCTACCAAGGAATATATCAGCTTGTAATATTGCTAACAGACTAGGTCAGTATGTCATAATGACAAGACATTGGGTTATGAAATGCTAGCTAAGCGACTATTCAAAAGTATATTATGTCTGGGGTAAGACAACAGGAGACAAAATAATGACAGTAATAATATCCACACAAGATGTGAGGATTTAGAGTCATTGAAATAACAAATAAAATGAATTCCTAAAAAGAAAGCTCATTTTGGGAAAAATAGAGAAATTATTTGTACCATCTGTTGATAACAAAAATCCTTGGCTGTTCTGGAAAGGTATTATTTTTCTATTGCATTTGTTAGTATGAAACAAAGGAATGAACTGCATTCATGTTATTGAAACTATAGAATAGTTTTAAGAGTTAGAATAATAAATTTGCTGAGTTTGTATGTATGCAAGTTTTGTCTTCTTAGGGTTTCGGAGTTTTCAAAATGGTCAAAATAATTCGATACTTCCCATTTAAACTGAAAGGATGTTTTATTTAATTCATGTGTTATTTACATTTAAATATTTATGAAAAATTATTTTCAAAGATTTACTAAATATGTTTAATAAATGTAATAAATTTGCCATTGTGATAGTTAATTTTATGTGTTAACTTGACTGAAACATAGAATGCCCATATGACTGGTTGAACATTATTCTGTATGTCTATAAGATGTTTCCAAATGTATTAGCATTTGAATTGGTAGGCTGAATAAAGCAGGTGGCCCTCCCAGGCATGTGTGGTGGGTATGGCTGAATCCTCGGAGGGCCTGAATGGAACAAAGTGCAGAAGGAGGTTGGATTCCAGTCTTCTCTGCCTCATGACTTCAACTGAACATGGATCTACCCTCAGCACCCCAGTTCTCAAGTGTTTAGACCTAGACCAGAATCTACACCATCAGGTCCCTGGCTCTCAGGCTTTGAGCTACACTACCTGCCTTTCTGGGTCAGTCTGCAGACAACAAAGCATTACTAATATAGCCCTTAAACAAAATAGACATACAAATGGACGTTCTTCTCCATGAGGTGTTCTCAGACATTGAGGAATTGGTTACTGCTCTCCAAAGAACAATGTTCACTTCACATCACAATGTAATGTCTTGGTACTTCAGAGTTTCTTTAATTATTCACATGAGATAGAAAATGAAATATCTGAGCCCATTAACATATCTCAGGGACATGGGTCCTGCAAGAATGTAAACTTTCCATATCTGTAATAACAGAGAAAGAATCTGTGAGCTTCATCCTGTGGCAAGATGCACTACTTATGTATAGACTATATTCCTAGATCTCATTGCTTTTCTGGTGTCAAGAGATGAGAGTAGAGAGCACGAGATGGGGTTAGGAGGAAAATGTCACTACATCCTCTTGTATCTTTTGAATTTTGTGAACATTACATTTAAAATATTGTCTATTGAAATTATCCTTTCTGGATAATTGATATCATACAACGCATGCTGTTTGGAAAGCGTTTACTGCTATTAGAGACTGAATGAGGCAACTGGTCTTGAATAAAGTGAAAAAGTTGTCTAGATGGTTAACTAGGGGAAGAGCATTCCAGGAGGAAACAACTAGGGAAAGGGCCTGAGGGACCTTATTCTTTGGTGTGGAAATCACTTCAGAGAGGAGCTTTATGGTACAATATTTACTACTCCAAAAATATGTCTATTAAGAGCAGTGACATGCAAATTGCCCCCAAAGTTGTAGTTACAGGATGCTTTTATAACTTTACAAATTAATTGATCAGAATTTTGCTTCAAGTTTTGACATCTCCTGATTTCTCAGTCTAACTTTTCAATCAGGTGGCACACAGTACCATTTAAGATATGTGCTGTGTTCACTCAGTTGTGTCTGACTCTTTGTGACCCCATGGACTGTAGCCCACCAGGTTCCTCTGTCCATGGGATTTTTCAGGCAATACCCTAAAAAACATTGACTATCATGAGCCACTAGTGTGTACTGCCTTTAAAAATCAAATGTTACACGGAGGAAATAGAAAATAAAAGCATAAAGTATTTTTATTGTTTTTACTTCAACTTCTTTTACATTTCTATATTAATCTCTTAAAGATCAACAAATGCAATTATTTTTATGAAAAACAGAACTCTTTCATAAATTAAACTGAAAATCCAATCTACTCTCATTGGCTATGTGTCTATTTTTTGTTCTCCAACTGAGTTTTTCAGTTGTCATTGTTCTCTAATCTTTAGCTATTTAATCTCCATTTGAAAGAGATATATCTTATTTTCCTACCCCAGTATGTGCAATAGAGCACATTTGAACAACCTGAATAGCTGTTTAATAGAGTTAGCTTTGTCATATTTCATTATTAGAAACTGTTGGGTTGGAAAAATACAATTCATTTTCTTCTTAAATCTTTTGGTAGTGGGAGTGAGGCAGACATGGTGACCTAAGAAAGTGAAAAGGAAAGTGTAAATGTATAAAATAAGGGGATTAAAAAAAATTGTGTTGGTAAAGAATAGGTTGGGAATAGGAGAGTATTATTTTTCTAGACAATTACTACTTAGCTTGTTTTTAAAGGCTTTTTCCTAAACCTGTATCTCTCCTATTGGTTCTGTTGGGGGAGTGTGTAATTTCCTCGGTTCAGTCTTGTCACAACAAAAATTTGAAGCGACGGACCAGTGTTACTGCCTTTAAGTGCAGTGAAGTCGCTCAGTCGTGTCCGACTCTTTGCGACCCCATGAACTGTAGCCCGCCAACCTCCTCTGTCCATGGGATTCTCCAGGCAAGAATACTGGAGTGGGTTGCCATTTCTTTCCTTACCGCCTTTGGACCACCAGTATCACAGCTTTCAGATGGACCAGTGTTACGGCTCCATGTTACAGCTCAGTTTTATTTAGAAAGTAAAGGAAAATACATCCTCGAGGCATGAGGGCATGCTGATCCAAAAGATATGAAGAGAAGAGAGAGAGAGATACCCCTGGCCCTTTGGCTCCTCTTTGTATATGTTTTTTTCTCTTCCTCCTGGACCTGCCCTATGTAAATTGGGCTAGCCCGAAGTGCTGTTTTTCCTACCTGAGGTCCTCACTCCAGTCCTCGGACCTTCCTTTGTTCTATTTTCGTGGGCTTTCCTCTTTCTTATCTTTTAGCCACCACCATTCTAGACTCCTTTCTCCTATTCTGCCTACCTAACCGTTTAAACTTTATCTCATTTATTACCAGTATATACTTAGAATAATTCCCTATTTCCCAGGAGTAGACATGACCATGTATGTAGCTAATGCTGAAGAAAATGAAAACAAGTACATGAGTGTCCCCCATGTTCTTTGTTGATGGAATACTGGAGGTAGGGACCATGGAGGAAGATCATCAAAAAAGCAAGAGAGTTCCAGAAAAACATCTATTTCTGCTTTATTGACTATGCCAAAGCCTTTGACTGTGTGGATCACAATAAACTATGGAAAATTGTTCATGAGATGGGAATACCAGACCACCTGACCTGCCTCTTGAGAAACCTGTAATACAGGTCAGGAAGCAAGAGTTAGAACTGGACATGGAACAACAGACTGGTTCCAAACAGGAAAAGGAGTATGTCAAGGCTGTATATTGTCACCCTGCTTATTTTTAACTTATATGCAGAGTACATCATGAGAAATGCTGGGCTGGAAGAAGCACAAGCTGGAATCAAGATCGCCAGGAGAAATATCAATAACCTCAGACATGCAGATGACACCACACTTATGGCAGAAAGTGAAGAAGAACTAAAGAACCTCTTGATGAAAGTGAAAGAGGAGAGTGAAAAAGTTGGCTTAAAGCTCAACATTCAGAAAACTAAGATCATGGCATCCTGTCCCATAACTTCATGGCAAATAGAAGGGGAAACAGTGGAAACAGTGGCTGACTTTGTTTTTGGGGGGCTCCAAAATCACTGCAGATGGTGATTGCAGCCATGAAATTAAAAGACACTTACTCCTTGGAAAGAAAGTTATGACCAACCTAGACAGCATATCAAAAAGCAGAGACATTACTTTGTCAACAAAGGTCCGTCCAGTCAAGGCTATGGTTTTTCTAGTAGTCATGTATGGATGTGAGAGTTGGACTAAAAAGAAAGCTGAGCACAGAAGAATTGATGGGGCTTTTGAACTGTGGTATTGGAGAAGACTATTGAGAGTCCCTTGGACTGCAAGGAGATCCAACCAGTCCATCCTAAAGTAAATCAGTCCTGAGTGTTCATTGGAAGGATTGATGTTGAAGCTGAAGCTCCAATACTTGGGTCACCTGATGTGAAGAGCTGACTTATTTGGAAAGACTCTGACGCTGGGAAAGATTGAGGACAGAAGGAGAAGGGGACGACAGAGGATGAGATGGTTGGATGGCATCACCAACTTAATGGACATGAGTTTGAGTAAACTCCGGGAGTTGGTGATGGACAGGGAGGCCAGGCATGCTGCAGTCCATGGGGTCGCAAAGAGTCGGACACGACTGAGCGACTGAACTGATGTCAGGACATGCAGTGCTAGATAGTGTCTAGTCTCTCTCGATTCCATAATCATTGTTCCATAGTCTCCTCTATACCACTGGAGATGGGGACCCACACATCATATTTCTTAAATTCCCAAGCTCCCTTGTCAGTTGGCTCTTTGTTATATTGGAAGGTGGGATGAAGGGAGAAACTCTTAGCTCTGCCATCTGGTGGTACTTTCTGCAGCAATGGCTGATGAGCCTCACTTCCGGCGCTCCTGCTCACACCTCTTGATCCCTAAGCAGCGGTCTCAGGGGTGTGGAAACTGTAAGCTCTAATTTGTTGCATTTCGCTGCTGTAGGGGAGGAAATGATTCCTGCAGCTACTGATCTTTTGAATAGAGTTACTTACTCCTTTTTCTTCTCATGGTCCTGTAACACCCTTGAAACCAATTCCTTTATTAAATTCCCTCTATTTGAAATACCTATATATTATCACATACACATTTTCTACAAAACAGAAAAATTGTGTACTTATGTTTTACAAGCTTCCCACCTCTCCTTTCATTTCTCTCCTATTTTTAGTGTTTTCCAAACATTAAAACTCCCTCTGACCTCTGCATGCCCAGAAGTTATCATGATGCTTCTGGGTTTCTCATGATGCCCTACTGGGTCCTCATAGTGACCGTGCTCAGATTATCTCTTGTATCAAGTCAAATGTATCTAATATTTCCTGGGACTTCTAAGGTAATTGAATCTTGCACTTCGCCCACCCCCCCAACCCCCAATCTCAGCTCACCATTTCTTTCTGAAGACACACTCTACCCTCTCAAACAGAATTAGACTTATTCATATCTGCTCACATAGCTATGAATCTAGCTAAAGATAGAATTTATTACATTGTACTACAACTGTTGGTTTATTTATGTGGCTTTCACAATAGTCTGTGAGTTATTTGACATCATCTCTACAGTCTAGAATGGTTCTGGCAAATGAATACATTTTAAAAAATTAAAGCAATGAATGGTTTATCTAGAATGACATGAATTCCAAACGTTTGCAGGCTAATAATGCAAATTAAAGAGAGGCAATATTAGTCCATGTCTTGGGGTTGGGGGATGGTTATAAGGTTAATCTGACTATAAACTATTCAAGGGTAGATGCTTGCCTTTCACATATCTGTATTCTCAGCTTAACATTATGCTGAGGTATTACATGGGCTAATACCTGCAGGGATGTAAAGATGCTTTTAATTAAGCAGTCATGGTGATAAAGGTCAAGAATTAAAAGGAACGATTGGGTATCAGAAGGTAGGAATATAGAAGCAATAGGGCTTATTTCTTCATAGCATCTTTTTACCAAAAGTCATCTGAAACTGCATTATACCCTCCCCCTGAACTAGCCCAGAATTCCAGAGCCTCTGCACTAAGTGATCACTAGTCTTAGAAGAAAGCAGTTAATCGGTTGCTCAGATGTGCACTGGCTCTTCTCTGAATCCCTGTCACTTATCTGAAACATTCATTCTTGAAGTATTAAGTGGGTAACACTAAGTGGGTAATGGTTTAATAACACATTATGTAAGGATTTTGTAGATTTTTGTACATCTAAGCAAAGAATTTTACAGATGAAAGAATAAAGAAACACTGTGTATTGGTGTGAGATTCAAACTCTGTGGCAGGCAGAAGGGATGTGTAAGTGGGACTTTGGACATGTGTAAATAATCTCCACCTGGGCAACAACCACTTATATCATTCTGACTCTTAGATAAGTGCACACACTCAGCCAGCAAGTCAGTGTGGTGGAAATAACTCTAGGGCATATCAACAATCTTGGTAATTGAAAAGACGGAAACTCATATCATCATGGCATGGCCCAAATGAGGGTAGATATAATTTTTATGGACACTGTCTCTCTAGGTAATACTTCTGCATCCATCAGGAGAATTTCTCAAGGCACTATCATAGTGGTACAAGGAGGGAAGCTTGTCAAGTGTGGCAGCTGAGCAGAGGCAATAGGTGTTCAAAAAGCTGATGACCTTTGAACAGAAATGTAGACTGAATTGAACAATTTTTTTTTTTTTTGCACCATTTTGCTGTCTGTTTATGTCAAGTTTACAGAGAAGCTTAAACATTTGTGGAAAAACACTGAAGGCTTATTTTTCTCTTAAGTTCATATACATTTCAGTGATAAGTACACAGTATTTAACTTTGTACACCTGATAAAAGGAAAATGCATAGTAGAAAGGATCAGGAATAAAACAGAAGCCTTGGGCATGATATCAACCATAGAATAGAAAAGTCAGTAGTCCCATGAAACTTGGCCTGTAAAGCTGGAGAGAAGAATGAAATCAATGACCTTGAAACCTTCCCTAGCACCTTGGAAGTGAGTGGAGGTCTTGGTTCTTCCCCTTGGTGACGTGAAGCTCCCCCTTGGAAGGTGGGTGAGAGTGACCAGTGGAGTCTATGTGTTTAAATTGCTCAGTTCTTTGCCTCGTCCTGAAAGGCTTGGAGAACGAGAGCCCTAGCTTACGAGAAAGGCCAGACCAGCGGGGAGATGCCCTCTCCGGCCCCAAGTGCCAGCAAGGGGCTAGATAAGGCTTTATGGCAGCCACTGGCTAGGCTGTGGAACAGATGGGGAAGTGGAACAGGGTAGGAGAAAGATGGGTAGAGAACATGTGTTTCTTCAAGGCCACAGGTGCAGGCCACCGCTTCCTTACAAATTGGTCCCACAGATGAGCCAGTAATGGAAGAGAAGGATACGCATCATTTTTGCTTACCAAGAAAAGCTGCTCATAACAGCTTCTGCCCTTTCCTGACAGTTGGCTTTGGGGAAAAAAATCAGTGTTTGTGCTCTAAGTGGGGAGACAAACCCCAAGAGTCTGTGCTCCAAGTAGCTCTAATGCTTTCTGTTACAACCCTCTCTGCTTATCCTTTTCTCAGTGGGGTGGTTCTTTCCCACAGCTTTCTTTGACGTTTCTTAGTGTAAAAAAAAGAACAACAGTAATGAACATGGTCCTCCCCCAACCCACCCACTTAAACAGCTCGGTGCTGCCTGATCGCTGGCTTTCCACATGTGAAATCTTCCACGGAGAGTTCATGGTGGGACAAATGGCATTGCCCGATGCAGCTGTGTAAACACAGGAGGCGTTCTGCAGAGGCCCTGCCCGCTGCCAGCCCCCACCCCCGCCAGGCGAGCCTCCCACTGCCAGGCCAGAGTCCATACGGACTAAGACGAAGAGCCAGCTGATCCGAACCACTGCAAGGTGCTTATTGCAAACCAGACCCATTTGTTCCCCGGCGGGGTGGAGCCTGTAGGTTTAAACAAGCACAGGAGGAAGATGTAGTACTAGGTTACAGAAATAAGGAAAGCAGGCCAGAGGACCCTACATCAGATCGGTGTCCTTGGCTCTTGGAAACCAGCCTTCTCTAACTCCGTACTGCTTGTAAGGTAGAAAGAAGAGTCTGGCTAAATGACAGTTAAGAGCTTACGAAGATCTGCGGAAGCTCTCTGAACAAACTGGGCAGCAGACACCAGACCTGCAGCTCTGTCTCTGCCCGGATCAACACGGATCAGCCAGAGACTACAGGAGAGCTCGTCCTTCTGAGCCCAGTTACCGACACTGTTTTCCCCAAGGCAGATTCCACGAAGCACTGGGAATCCCCTAGGCCACGTCCTTCCAATTTTCCTCCCTCTTGAACTTCACAGTCACCCACACGGGGCTCTGGAAGAAGTCACACTTGAACTGCAACCAAACTTCCCAATGTTAGTTGGAAGTCAAAAATGTAAGCTTTTTCTTTCTGGATTGCTGGCTACAAAAGGGGACTTTCTGTGCCAAGCCCTGGTTGCCTTGGACCTGAGGACTGCTCTAGGTTTCAAGAATCTTCTCTAAAAGGGTGCCCTACGGTTATTGTTTAGATCCTAACAGTGCTTTGCCAGTAAGGACAATCATTTATGTCTCAGCTGAATGAAAGTATTTCCTAACGATCCCTCCAGAAACTGGATAACTGTTTCACTGATTACAACAATCAGCTAGTGCTGAAGAAGAAAACAGAATCTTAGCAGCCTCTGGAATACACAGGTTCTAAGCAAGTTGAGCTGCTAATATACAGGATAGATGTTATTGGCGCTAACTCTGATCACACACCTTAAGCCTTGGGGTAGCTCCTGGAAGCTTGAAATGATTTCTGAACTGCTCAAGAGTTCAGACTAGTTAGAGAATTCAAAGTATTTGTTGTTGTTTACTCTTAAGCCATGTAATGGACTCAGCAACTCTTAATACACTTTGAACTCATCAAAATAATTGTAACAACTTTCTAAAGATGAGAGCTCACTGTGACAATGAAATTATACCAAAGCATGTGAGTCAATGACTTCACAGTAGAATCAATACAATTTTTAATTGACACATACTGAAATTGGGAATTTAGTTATCGTTCTACTGCATCTACCCTTAGAGCTAGTGGGAGGAGCACAGATCTCATACATCTCCAGTCCAGCCTCCCTCAGCCTTGCCCTTGGTTTATCAATCTTGTCCTTATTTTCCTGGAAAGGAATTGGAAAAGAGTTGCCTCACTGTTCACATAAGGGTAACTATTTTGAATTTAAAAAGTGGAAATAGCACAAGAAGTTTTTTTAAATATATGAATTCAACTGCAATCATGCTGATCAAAAATTCTGAGTGATAGTTAACAAGTGCATGATTGCTGAACTTTTCAAAATGAATGACTATATAAGAAATGAAATTTATTTTATTGATAAAAATACGTCAAAGCACAAAGTCTCTGAAGAAGAAAATCATCAAAGGTACTCCTTAATGGTGAAAAGTCTAACGACAATATATAGGTCATATAACTGAGACAAGTAATACAGCAAATTAATGTTTTATATGCATCTCAGGAATTGAATAATCTTAACATCTGAGGCATTTTCACATATGATTGAGTTTTCACAATAATATCATAGGATTCTTATTAGTACCACTTGTTAGCTGTGGATGTTTTTTTGACTCAGAGTGGATAAATAACTTTTGCAAAGCCACATAGCTAATATTTACTAGAACTGTGGTGCTAATATGGGTTTAGTACATGTGTTAGTCAGAGAAGGCAATGGCACCCCACTCCAGTACCCTTCCCTGGAAAATCCCATGGACGGAGGAGCCTGGTAGGCTGCAGTCCATCGGGTTGTGAAGAGTCGGCCACAAGTGACTTAGCAGCAGCAGCAGCAGCATATGTGTTAGTGTTTATTTTTTCCACTCTATTACACTGCCTAGAAATTAGTTCATGCCAGACCGGTGTAGAAAGCTAATCTGTATGAAATTTTCTCAACTATTATTTTGTGTTTCTTCCTAATTATTTTTAATAGCATTTTAACCACAAGCCCTTCAGAGAAACTGGAGATTTTGCCCTTTCTTTTATACAAACAAGCCAATGCAATGATAATGTTCTACAATAATGGGCCTCTTTTGCAGAAAGGCAGTCATTAATTCCCTTTTTCTATCTAGGTGAATTCTGCTTATATAATTAATACTTTAGTATTCCAGTGTAAGGTGCCTGCTCTGACTGCTTAAATAAATCAAATTTTTCTATTAAAAGCTTCAATATCACCATGTTTCTTTCCTTCATAGCATTTATATAAGTTATGTAATTAGAATTATGCTCTTGTTTGTAAAGGATTTTTTTTTTTTTTTTTGGTATTTCATCTAGGCTGTTAGCACTATTTTTATTCACCATTGAGTACTTATTACAATGCCTAACAGCTAATGACCCTCAATAACTATTTCTTGGATGGGTAATGGATAGATGGGTGGATGGATGGATGGGTAGATAGAAGAAGAAAGTCATCACAGGTAGATAATTTTGGACTGCTGGAAGTAAAGAAGACTTTGTATGTGATCTGGAATTTAACCTGAGCTTTGGAAAAAGGGCAAAATGTTTAACATGTTCTCCACATGTTAAAAATATACACTCTTTACTACAGCTTTTTTTTTTCTAACTGCAATCAAGGAGATGCATGGTAAATTGAGTCTCACAGCTTTTTCAACACATGTGGATGAGAAGGTACTGTTATATTAAGCAACACAGCTAATTAAAAGAGGAAATGAAAATCATTCTTAAATGACAAGGGTCCCACTTCCTCTCTGCTTTCCTTTACTACTATATCCTTGGACTAAAAAATACTTCATTAGAAAGGACTTTTACAAAATAGTAAAATTAAATAATTTCTACAGATCTGTGTGATGCATTAGAAATAGCAGAAGCAAAGAACTACATCTTGACTTAGAGTTAAGGGACACATTTATTTGATTATTGTTTGTTCTGCAGAGGACCTGAAAAATTAAGACACGCAGGCAGCCCTTTCACTTGCTGCATGTATGAGTCTTGGCTGACACTGCCTTTAAGTGGCCTAATTCCTGACTATATGTCCCCGTCTAGCCCTTGTAGATGTCTAGTTTTCAACGTTAGACAGAACTTTCTCTTTTGATTACCATCAAGGATATTAGATACATCTCTCAAGGATCCCTTTTTTGTGCACCTTTTCATTCCTCCTTTTTGTAAACGTCCCACCTCCCGTGTGCTTTTCTAGTCCTCTTCCAAACTTTTGCTTTAAGATTTAATTCGCTGATCTCACAAACTCAAAAGTAATTATGGCTTTGCTCTTGCTTTCCTATCTTTTGCTTTTAAGTGGAGGAGATTCTCCCTTAAATGTAACATCAAGTTTTTCCTTGCTCAGGAATTTCACAATATTCTCCTTGATCTTCTAGAACAAACAGACCGAAAATAGCTCCTAGGCCCTTGCCGCCAGCCCAGATAGGACATTTACTTTGTCATTAGCTGTTCCTTCAGATGTGCTCTTTCACCCTCTTCTAGCAATGCAGTTGTCACAGATGTCTCCCCACTTCCTCCCCCTTCCACTCACCCTGAATGCACCTCTTCTGTTGGTCATGTGTCTCTCTTATCAGATAATTGAGTTAAAACTGTATATAGCCTAGACAAATTCTGCCAGATGAGACAAGATGACGGAAGAGTACATTTTAAGAAATAATGACCAGAAGAGGACATGTCGTACACCACTCCTCTCCTGATTGATGGCCTTCATTACTTAGCTCTGGCCACAAAAGAGCCACATGAATTAAGCAACCTGTATACTCTGCTTTCTTAGGACTATCTTTGCTTAACATTTAGAAAAATCAACATCATTTCTAGATGCAGAGAAGGCCCAGCTAAAACAGAATAGAGAAAAGAAAGGCCTCAGGAAATGAGACTCAAAAGGATGCTATGAAGAAGACTTGGATTAAGAAATGAAACAAGTGAAACCTTTCTAGTTTCAGTCAATAAGAAAGGCAGCAAAATATGTTGAAAAGTCTTGAGTTCTGATCCTGGCTAGTCATGGATCAGTGTTACTCTAGGGAAGTCAAATAAACTTTCTGGGACTCATTGTTTTCATCTGCAAGATGAGGAAGTCAGTCTAGATAATCTCCAAGCTATTTTCTAGGTCTGAAATTCCACAATTTTAAGATGGAAGATATCATTAACTAATAATACAGTGACAAAGTAACCTGAGCAAATCTCTCATCAGAATGACTAGGTTCAAATCCTGCCTCCTTTTTTTTTTTTTTTTTTAATTGACTATGATCTCTGGTCAGATTTAACTTCTTGAAGTCTCAATCTTATCAGTAAAATGGAGATAACAATAGTACTAATGCAATAGAATTGTTTTGAACTAAGAAAGAATTCACACACAGCCTTATCATGGTGCTTGGTGCTTAGAAGCCACTCCATTACTAGGAATATAACCTGGACTACAGTCTAGTCTAGTCAGAAACACCTAAGAAGGAAAATAAAATGTACATTTCTATGTATTTACTTGACGAGTCTCCAATCTCCTAATCTGATGTTTTAAAATATCACGTTAATAGATAAAGCCTAGTTAATTATATTCTTCCTCCTAAATTCTCAATATCACTGTTAATAGGTCAGTCTCGCATGGAGTGGAGCTGGGGAAGAGGGCCTGAGGCAACAGCTAAACTCTGCTTTTCATCAAGCCTCAACATTATGCCTTTGATAGCATCTGGGCTTCTGGGGAGCTCACCTCAGACCCTGCTAGCTGTTGCCTCTGTGATCAACAAAAAATTAGGATACATGTGGCAGTGGGTGATCCAACTTCCATAATTTTCAGTCTTAACTCTTCACTAAAGCTAATCTGTCCTTCAAAAGGGAAAAGCACTCCAGGACCACAGAGCTCTTGTTTCCATGGCAACAGCAGAGGTCAGTCACTGCAGTCACACCTTCATCAGCCCCGATTGCATCTGGCAATTTACCATCTTCTGTGCTTCCTTTTGTTTGGGCTTCTCTCATTTGCTTAATTCCCATCTCTGTTGGGAGAATCTCAAAATGCAAAGCTACAGGAGCTGAATTTAAATTAAAAGCTTTGGGAGCCTTAATAAAACACTGGCGAGCACAGGTTATTTTATAAAAGCACACGGACACATGCTTGTTAGAATCAGGTCCTATATCCTGAACCTCAGAATCTCGCTTCCCATATTCTGTTGCAGATAGGAGATTATATAATTGTAATACTCTATGGTTTTTGGGGGAATAAAAATCAAAGTCATTTCTGCCCTCTAAGACCCTATTCTGAAATCATGGCCTAAGACCCTATTCTGACATCAGTATTGTTAGGATAAAGTCCAAATTCCTCAGCTTGTCTTACAAAGCCTGGCATCAGCTGACCTTTGCTTATAGGTATCGCCTTGCTCCTGCCCTTCTCCTCTAACAGACTACACTTCAGGGGTATTTATGTTCTTTTACTTCTTGAACACCTCCTGTACTCTGGGGCCTTACACATGCTATCTCCTGTTTTTGGAGCCTCATTCCCTCAGCTTCCTTGCCTGGTTATCTCGTAATTGTCCTCCAGGTCTCAGTTTAGGAGTCACTTTCCATAGGAAAGCTTTCTTAACCCCCAAGTCTGCTGAGTCTTCCATTACACCATGTGCTTCCCTATCATACTATATCTCAATACATTCTTATAACCTGTAGAAATATCAGAACTCCTTAAAACTGTGTGAGCTCACCAAATGCAGAGGCAGGGTCTATCTCTATAACCTCCATCCACCAACCCCACTGCTGAATTTCCAGGGCTCTTTCAGTGTTTGCTACACCACAGGCACTTCACAAATACTTGTTACATGACTGAAATCACTTTATCCTACAAGGTCAATAAAGTATTTTGTTAGAAATGTCATGACTTTGGTGTTCTGCAACTTCCTGTCTATCCAACTGCAAGAATCTACCAGAAGATGCTCTTATTCAAGATATATTTGCAGTTTTCCTATCCTTCACAGGGATATCAGTAGATAGCCATTCATTCAAAGTTGACAAATTTTAAAATCCCTGGTCTGTGATATGTGGTTTCTTTTTTTTTTTTTTTTCATGATTTAGTCCCTTGACCACTGCTTTTTAGGTCCAGCTCAATGCAGTTATCCTAAAAACACTTAAAAATAATAACCAAAAAAATGGAGAAGGAAATGGCAACCCACTCCAGTATTCTTGCCTGGAAAAGTCCATGGACAGAGGAGTCTGGCGGGCTGAAGTCCATGGGATTACATGACTGAGCATGTGTGCACAAGGGTGGAGGGAAATGGGTTGGTAGCAATAAAGTGGTAGAACTAAAAAAAAAAAAAAATAAATAATAACCAAAAATGCTAAAGTAAATTAAGTAAGCAGCTCTTTCCCAAGGTGGCACTAGGGGTAAAGAACCTGCCTGCCAATGTAGGAGACTTAAAAGGGACGTGGGTTTGATCCCTGGGTTGGGAAGATCCCCTGGAGGAGGGCTTGGCAATCCACTCCAGTGTTCTTTCCTGAAGAATCCCATGGACAGAGGAGCCGGTGGGCCACCGTCCATGGGATCCCAAAGAATCGGACACAACTGAAGCACCTTAGCACTGAGCCATACACCTACAGCCATCAGACAATTCTGCTAGCCTGATGCCTTGCAAGCCCTGGACCCTGTTTTGCTACTATAACACAGTGTTACATTTCGGAGCTCCTCACTCAGCAGTCAGGGGAAGAACAGGAAAGACATACTGTTTTCTAAACGTGACACCACCTGAGTTTAGTGATGGGGGAATCACAGGGACAAACTTTGTTTGTTTGAGCCAGGCACTGATATTCAAGAGGCAGCTGCTCAGTACATGGTATACTGACACCATGATATTTTGAGGCTGATGTTTTTGACACTGGGCATTCTGAACTGCCAACTTTTGAAATTATTAGCAAGCAACCTGTGCAATGGATACTGTACCTGTATCTCTGAGCCTTCTCTTATTCGATCATTAATTCCATTTCTATTTCTGACACCCAAAGCTTGACCCCTCGCCATCAGCTTGACCCACGTTAAATTTCAGATATCTGAAATAAGCATTAGATGGTGAGCTATGTGAATCAAATGCTTCCAAAGGACATTGGGGCAGGAGAGTTCAGGCAAAAATGTCTAGGTCATCCGGGGAAGGAGTGTGAGAAGGAATGGGGAGGAAAGGAAAGCCTTGTGGGGAACCACTGTCCCGCATGGGCATCCAACAGGAAAGGAACTTGCAAAAGAACTTGGAAGGGGAGACAGGGAACATGCTGCAAGGGATAACACAATGGAAGCCCTAAAAGAGGGTGACTGACTTACCACTCCTCGAATTGTAAAACGCCAGCTGGTTACTGTGGCTGAGAACAGCAGTCAAAAATGTGGAAAGAGGGTCATCTGTCCTTCTTTTCCCTTTCCTCCACAGAGCCAAAGTCCAGTCTCCCCACTGGCTCAAGGGCCCCTCTGCTCTACCCCTTCTACCTGGGTGGCACCACCTGGCCCAGATAGCTGCCATCACAGGGACCAAGCTCACCTGTACTGAAATGGCAAAGAAGTCTCATGGCACTGAATTTATATTAAAGTCTGGCTTAGTATATCATTGACTATTCGTGATGTTCAAAATAATATTTATGTGTCCCCATTTTGTTATTTTCCAAAGTATTTCAGCAATGTCACTAAAAACGTTAGTCTTCAAGAAAACATCCTAATGATTTGGTTAGCAAGCATGATTGAGTACATCCTATAGGCAAGTACTAATGACCAAGCAGAGAGTAAGACAGAAAATGTTTCTGCCCTCACGAAGCTTCCATTCTAGGTAAAGGGAACAGATTATAAGCACACACACACACATGGACAGGCAGTGATAAGTGCTATAAGGCAACTAAAGTTAAAGGGTCTGAAATCCATGGTAGGGGGGCCATTTCAGATTGGGGGGTCAGCTCTGAGTAGGCATCTTTTGATCAGAGTTAAATGAAGTGGGGAGTTCACAGTGTGAATAGCTTAAGGTACAGCATTCTGAGCTGAGAAAGTAATGTCCCTAAATTCAGTCCTCCCCTAAGTTTAGAGGACTGGCAAGAAGGCCAGTGACCACATAAGCACACTTCCACACCAAGGGTGTGTGCAATCACCAGTGTGTCTGTTGTTCACTCAGTCACGTCTGACTCTTTGTCGACCCCATGGACTGTAGCCTGTCAGGCTCCTCTGTCCATGAGATTTCCGCGACAAGAATACTGGAGTGGGCTACCATTTTCTTCTCCAGGCGATCTTCCTGACCCAGGGATCAAACCTGGCTCCCCTGCAGGCAGATTCTTTACCATTGAGCCGCCAGGGAAGCCCACCAGGCTGTTTCCTAGTAGCCAGCTGTTACCTACATTCAACGAGGTTAGAAAGGCAGTAAAGGCAGACTGCTGCTTCCTTTTTTTCACATCTACTTACCTTACTAGGAATTCTTGTGTGGGGTGTGGGGGTGAGGGCTTGGGGGAGGATGACAGAGGAAGCCAAGGAAATCATCATTCAAGTTCTCTTTTTACCATATTCTCCATTCTCCGTCCCCTCTCCTATTTCCTATTCCTGCTTCTCTCTCTCCTTCTCTCATTCCCTCCTGACTCACTTCTCCTCCTCTTCCTTCTTCCCCACCTCCCCTTTCAAATTTCTTTCTCCGATCTGCATTCTTTCTAACAATCTGTCTCTGCCTTCTTAAAATCTAAAAAGTGAAAATCGTCCTCAAGAGACAGAAAACAAAGTTAGTCTAAGTCAAATTGACAAGCAGCAGTTTGCACCTGAGTTATATTATTAGCAAAAGTAACCACAAGTACCACAAGAGGGAAGGAGGAAGGATGTTGGGGGTGGGGGAAGAATGCACAATAGCATCAAATAAACTGAGGGTGACTTTGCTGGGGGGCAGAATACACAGCAGCATCAAATATAATGACTGCGGCTTTATTACGAAATGCGGCAAGTTCACACCCTGGGACTGGTAGGCCGTCTCTGTAGGACCTCACAGCCAGCATCTGCCAACCACGGCACCTGGCTCCCTGACCTTGCGCTCAGCTTGCAACTTGCAACACTTCACTTGGGCCCGACTTACACTTCATCATAACGGTAATAATAGAGCAGTGATATACTTCAACCCACTATTGATCTCCACAGAAAACAGGCCCTTGCTTAGCTGGCTGAAAAACCTTGCTTTATTACCTACTGTTTACTGTTCAGACCAAACTCTTAAAAACAGCTTCCCTGGTACCCATCTGTGGCTGGTCACTTTGATGGTAAGACTCGTCCCCTTCCGTAATACCATCGAGCTGTTCTGGATCAACCCCCTTGCTCATTCCAGCCTGCTGCCCAGGATCCTAGCAGGACAGAGAGACTCCCTGTCACACCACATCTACAGCCCTTTCGCCCTCAGGTCTCAGCCTAAGTATCCCTTTAGACAGGCCTCCTTAGGTAATCTGATTAAAATCCGAATCCTTTTCCCTACTGAATGCCATTGTTCTCAAACACAGAAAGCTTTTTTCCTTCAAAACACCTACTGTATCATTTTTAGTTGTATCACTCAGGGTCCACTTTGGGAACCAGAAACCATACCAGTTTGTTTTAAAATGGAGAACTGGATATATAGCATTAATTAAAATAAAAAAAGTATTGATAGGCTGAAAAGACAGAAAGAGGCCATTGAGGTACCAGAGAGATAGTAAATGCAGCAAATAGCCACCATACCTAAGACTGGGGATTATCAGAAACTTGAAGGAGGACTGGGACCCGGAGCTGTAGGTGCCGTTTGTTTCCTGCTGGTCCCTCGGGAGCTTGGAGGAGGGCTGGAGGAGCTGGTTCTCAGATACTAAGGAAAGGGTGCTACTTGGCTGGTGCTGGCCTCTCTGACAAGGTGCAAAGAAGTTGCTTCTAAGGAGTGCTGGAAGAAACTGGAAACTGCAAACCACCAGTGATGCTGGAGTAAATTAAACGAAAATAGTACCTCTCAGGACAACAGGGAGAACGAGAAGGGGCAGGCCCCCTTTGCTTCCTGTTTATTGCCTACCAGCCTTCCCCTGTTGAGAGATCCTAATGTGGATACACCTGGCAAAGAAAAAAGGTAGTTTGCAGAGTTCCAGCCTGAGCAATTTAGAGCAGCATATCCAACGGTGGGTTTAAGAAGTATCATAGCTTAATAAAGAGCATAGTAGTTGTAGATTGTCTTTTCTTTCATGCTAGGCAGTGTGTGCTCAGGACCCATGTCTTTCTTTTCACTGTTCTACCCCATCCCTGTGTACAGCACAGTAAGAAGTAAATAGAAGGTACTCAATAAATATTCCTTGGATGGATGGATTTATTAGATTGTTTTCAAAAGTACTTAGCAAAGAGTACAGTTCAATTCTTGCCAACTGAACAATATTGAGTGCCTCATATGGCAGTCTATAGACATTGGGGCTAAAATATGAATATGAGGCAGTTCCTTACTATTTAGTATGGTTAGGACATTCTCATATGACACTAAATAATAAAATGCCATTGCAAACACTCATCTGTTTAAATGCCCAAAGAACTGAACAGGCAGCAAAATCTAGAGGACACCAGGAAAAGAAAGACGGTATACATGGGTTTGGAATGATTCAAAGACTCGGATGGAAGAAGTTATGGTCCAAGGCAGGCTTAAGAGGGGGCAGACAAGGAAAGCTGAGGAGGAGAGGTGGGTTTGGCAGGTTTTGAGAGGCTTCTGATGAACACAGAGAAGTGAGAGATTAATATAAGTCACTGGAAAAGTAAATTTGAACTGTGTACAATTCTGGAGCTAGAATTTTGAGTAGTATGTCTTTTGCAAAGAGGAGACAGTAAGAGGTTTTATGCAGAGGAGTGATGTGGCCACTGTGAATGTTTTCTGAAGATGAATCTGGCGGCGTCTCAAGGATTCTGCAGTTACGCGGCATCACTCAGTATATAGGAACTCAAGCCAGAAAGACTAGTGAGCAGACGGTGGCAATCCTGAGCCAGATAAGTGGTCCAGATAGAAAAAGAAGAAAAAGATAGCAAGTAATGCTCAGAAGGAAGAATCAACGAAACATAATTCAGAATTAATCCAGGCCAAGAAGGGTGGCGAGGATATCTAGAATTAATGCACAGTGGTATACACAGGATTCAGAAGGGTGGCAATAAAGGAGATCATCAAGTTTCAACAGAAGAGCTTGATGGTATCAGTACAATAAAGTCTCAGCGAATACTTCCCCTCCAATAACTAAACACACATTTTGCAAAATTAATATGAATCTGGAAGAATATATATGTCTTCCTCTGGAGGGGCTTCAGAAGTACCAGGCTTCTCAAAGTTATAATAGTCACACGGTGATATCTCGTTTCCGTAGATATGCTCCTCGGGATTGGTCTGCCAAGTATTTTCATACAGTTCCTTGTCTGTTTCTCCTTTAGCTTTGGGAGGATGCACTTTCACATTTTCATAGTTGTTATGGATGTTAGTGTCCTTCCCAGAAGAGTGGCGGTCTTGAGTTTGAACTGAGATTTTATGCTTTGGGCTGATAAACTGGGGACCCAAGGAGGATGTTTTAGTATAGTCTTTTCTCCTGCTTCTCCTCCTTTGCAAAAACTTTGGTAAGGTAAATTGCACGGTATTCTGGTGTTTCCAATGCCAAACACACCCGATTCCACAGATCACCAACAGTAAAAGAAGGGAAATTCCTATAGACACGGCCACTGAAGTATTTCCACAGATTTCCAGCATCTCTGCACAAACAATGTTGTTTGCTACTACGGTGAAGCCCTTAATGAATTCACAGGTACAAGCCACTGTACTTTCTCGTAAAGTATGGTTTGAAAGTAATTTCAGAAGCTCGTTTTGACATTTCTGTTTCAGATATGAAAGGACATTATGTGGCAAATTCTTGGTGTCAGAGGAGAGATTGAGTAACCTTGATTTTGGAAGCTGGTTCTCGTTGTATCTGATGATTACACAATTGTTATTGTATAGTTGCACTGTGTCAGAAGGGATTTTATCCAACTCCGCTTCCTTTGCTATCAATGAATCACAAAATGAAGCACAAATGAGTGGAAAATAATAACAGAGTAGAAAACTCAAGAAAGGGAAGGTTGAATGATCTGCCATCCAGGTGCCTGCTATAAATTAAAAACATTTTAATTGCATATTTAATACATAGCATAATAAAAAAAAATCTGCCAATTTCTACCACTACATTAAGCATTAGCATTTAGTGAACTCTTCCTTCAAGATAGAATATAGTACTAGTTGCAGCACTGGGTTTTTGCTTTAATATAGAAGGCAGTACTAGCTGTTGGATTCAGTGAGTTTTTACTTTAACATAGAGTACAGTCCTCACTGGTGTGAGGGGGTGGGAGAGTTAAAATAACATGTCTGCTGAAGTCTGAGTGGTTTTATCACTTAGATTTCAACGTGGTTTTTGACAACAAGGCTAATCATCTTCAAGAGAAAGATAATGCGTCAAACACAACGGGAGGAAAGGGACGAGAGTACAGATGGACAATCATTTCTACCCCCTATCACCTCCTCTGTGAAGCCTCGCCCCTCTTTCTAGTGGTCGGAGACCATGTCTGCTTCTTAATCACACCTTACTTTGTGTCCCCGTATTAAAGAGTCAGCTCTCTATTAATGGGGCTTCCCTTGTGGCTCAGCTGGTAAAGAATCCACCTGCAATGTGGGAGACCTGGGTTCAATCCCTGGGTTGGGAAGGTCCCCTGGAGAAGGGAAAGGCTACCCACTCCAGTATTCTGGTCTGGAGAATTCTATAGTCCATGGGGTCGCAAAGAGTCAGATGCGACTGAGCGACTTTCACTTTCACTTTCTCTGTTATAGCATGACAACTTAAATTACACGAAATTGTGTCTTCCTATCTGGTTATATGGTGGAGAGGGATCAGATCTTTTCCTCTGTATATTCCTAGAGAATATGTATAACACCTAGCACAGAAAAGACACTCAGTCAATATTTATTGAATAAATGATTAAATAAACATAGGACTCCAAATCTAAACATCTGTTTAAGCTGATAGTTTAAAATGCAAGACGTGTCTTGTAAAGGGTACAGTGTGTACTTAAAAGAAGAAAAGAGTCCTTTGATGTAAAAACAAAATACCTATAACCAAAATATTTAAAATAGAATTTGAGAGTCTTCCTATCACTAGTCTAATCACAACTTCCAGCAAATAACTTTCATTTAATTAAGATAATTTTATAGTTTTACCTGTTGATGCTTTAAAATGGCAGAGGGGAGAGAAACTGGAAGTATTCAACTACTCTGAATGTTCTACTACGATTTTATTAACAAAACATTACTGCTGTATGTTTTTAGACTAGACACAGATATACTTACATCCAACATTGTTTTCATCATTGTTGTTTTCTTCCAGTTTTATTGAGATATATAATTGATATACCACACAGTATCAGTTTAAGGTATACAACATGATGATATGATATTTGCATGTACTGTGAACTATTTACCACACTAAATTTAGTTAACATCCATCAGCTCAGTTAAACATTTTTTTTTCTTATGATGAGAACCTTAATGATCTACTCTTTTAGCAACTTTCAAATAGATACTATAGCATTAATAACTATAGTCATTCAATTTCACAGTGCTTATGAGATGATGATCATCATCTACTGAAAGTCCATCAGTAGTATTTAGTTACTTGGGGTCAGCTTTTAAACACTGTTACATGGATTATCTCATTTAACCCTACCATTCACAACTGTCATGGGAAGTAGATACTACTGTTATCCTTATTTTATACATGAGAAACAAGATGATTAAGTTAAGTAACTTCTTTAATGACTAAGAAGTGATTAAATCTGGATTCAAGTAAAATTTTCCCCTAAATATTATCCCTACCCAGGCTTCTATAAATGTCTGTCAAGCACATCCATCACTAAATTTTTATAGATGATTAGCTCTGAGGTTCTTGGGGTTTGGAATCGTATCTTATTTATCTTTATATTACCAGCAGCAGTACTAGACACAGAATAGCTGGTTTGTTAAATACTTGCAAATGAATACAGCAACCTGCATTAGGATAAAAACAGTAGTGACAGACAAGAAAGAAAGAAACCCTGAAATTTTGCCCTGCTCTCAGTGAGTACTCACGTACAACAGTGAACATTTCTAAACTTGTTCAAGGTTAGAATACATCAAATGTGCAAATTTTCAATCTGGCATTTCACATAAAATACTAAATTAAATATGAGATGCAGCTGACTTATAAAATTTCTTTGATAAAACTATAGGGACAGACATCCTGGACTGCAACATCTTTTAATCTCTTTGGAACTTTTGTAGGTTCCCTCCTTTCTAAGGCCAGACACATTGCTTCGTGTTCAAGGTTTGGCAAGGGACTTCAGTCATTAGGATCCCACTTCCTTTCTGCAACAGCTGAGAACTGACCATATGTAATACATTTTATGGTATAAATAATAACTCATTTAAGTAAATGTTTGCCAGCATATTTGAACTAAATTTCAAATATTGATTGAAACTAATCAGCTTTTTAAAAAGTGCCATGATTGCAACAGAAGCAAGAAGGCTTACCTAAAGCCCTCTGAGGATAAGGTAATATATCACTCTCTGGATTTCCAAGAGGAGAATTTACTTTTAACCATCTATGTCATTCTGTGGAGAGCAGACATTTAAGTACGTTCCCAAAATTAAAACTGTTTATCAAAGACGTGTTTACTGAGATAAAGACAAGGAGACATCTTACAGGAAAATAAATGTATCTGTTCCCTTTTTTCAAAATATTAGGAAAAGCCCTGTAAGACGGAAACAAAGATCTACTAGAATTGGAGCCATATGTTAAATAAGAGTCCTTCAAAGGTAACTTTTAAGTTTCACTTTGCCCAATTTGAAAGAGGGCTTTCAGTTTTGGAAAACAATTCCAACAGGTATACCCAACCATTATTCATTTGTCTTAAAATCACAAATTGTTGACAAACTTCTGAAATTTTAGTCAGATACTGCCCTTCTATTTGAAAAGAAGGCAACAACTAAGCATACCCTTGTACTTGTGAGGCTCTCCACCAGTGAGGAAGCACTAACCTCACAGGTTGTAAACTGGGTTTTCAACATCTGGCCACCTAATGCTACACACACTCTGTCTGATAAGATAAAACGCCATGATTATTTCAAATGAACTATTACTTTATAGTTTTCATTCCCCAAATACCTTGAAGCAGGTTCTCACTTACCTTGAGATTTGTATGCCAAGCTTTCTTTTGTTCTTTTGGTTCTGTTTCAAACCCGCTTTGGTTTAGAACTTGTTCCTCTTTTCACTCTTCACGTAGGTTAGTTACTTCCTTCTTTACCGCTCCTTTCAGATGATTTCATACTTGCAAAGTTTCCTGGCTCAAGAGGAAGTTCTTATCATATACATAAGAACTGAGATAAATTGTATGAGTTTTTGAATAAGGAAGTCCAGCCCTTCATCTTTCAGTTCAGTTCAGTTCAGTCGCTCAGTCATGTCCGACTCTTTGTGACCCCATGAATCACAGCATGCCAGGCCTCCCTGTCCATCACCAACTCCCAGAGTAACTCTCCAACTGTATCAGAAACTGATACGTGAGGCCTAGGTGGTTTTTTATTTGGACAATATTCGCAGCCTTCACTTTATTTTTATTTATTTTTCTTTTTTAAGCATCAGAAATGTATTCTCTCCCATTGTGGAGGCCAGAAGTCCAAATTCAAGGGGTGGGCAGGGCGGTTCTTCCAGACGCTCCAGGGGAGAATCCATCCAGGCCTCTCTCCTGGCTTTGGGTGCTTCCTGGTGCTTCGTAGACACAGCACCCCCATCTCTGCTCTGCTGTCTCATCGCTTCTCCGCTTGTCTTTCCCACTGTGTACCTTTTATAAGGTCACTGTCCTTAGATGCAGGACCACCCAGATAATCCAGGATGATCTTTTCTCAGACCTTTCATTATATGTACACCTGCAAAGATCCTACTTCTAAATAAGGTCCTGTTCACAGCCTCTAGGAATTAGGATTTAGATGGCTTTTGTGGTGGGGGGCAGGGGCGGGGATGGGGCACAGTGGGAATCACTATTCAACCCACTAAAATACCTAAAAAATTGTGCATTTTACCTTTTACTATTTATAACTTTTTAAAAGTTTTATACTGTATGTAATCTTCAGGCAGTCCTCACTTGAGAATCAGCATTCTGATTGCTTTTTATTTATTTTTGGCTGGTAACCCTTTATTATTATTTTTTCATTTATTTTTATTAGTTGGAGGCTAATTACTTTACAATATTGTAGTGGTTTTTGCCATACATTGACATGAATCAGTCATGGATTTACATGTATTCCCCATCCCGATCCCCCCTCCCGCCTCCCTCCCCATCCCATCCCTCTGGGTCTTCCCAGTGCACCAGCCCTGAGCACTTGTCTTATGCATCCAACCTGGGCTGGTGATCTGTTTCACCCTTGATAGTATACTTGTTTCGATGCTGTTCTCTCTGAACATCCCACCCTCGCCTTCTCCCACAGAGTCCCAAAGTCTGTTCTGTACATCCGTGTCTCTTTTTCTGTTTTGCATATAGGGTTATCATTACCATCTTTTAAAATTCCATATATATGCGTTAGTCTACTGTATTGGTGTTTATCTTTCTGGCTTACTTCACTCTGTATAATGGGCTCCAGTTTCATCCATCTCATTAGAACTGATTCAAATGAATTCTTTTTAACGGCTGAGTAATATTCCATGGTGTATATGTACCATAGCTTTCTTATCCATTTGTCTGCTGATGGGCATCTAGGTTGCTTTCATGTCCTGGCTGTTATAAACAGTGCTGCAATGAACATTGGGGTACACGTGTCTCTTTCAGTCTAGTTTCCTCAGTGTATATGCCCAGAATAGGGATTGCTGGGTCATATGGCAGTTCTATTTCCAGTTTTTTAAGGAATCTCCACACTGTTCTCCATAGTGGCTGTACTAGTTTGCATTCCCACCAATAGTGTAAGAGGGTTCCCTTTTCTCCACACCCTCTCCAGCATTTATTGCTTGTAGACTTTTGGATAGCAGCCATCCTGACTGCCGTGTAATGGTACCTCGTTGCGGTTTTGAATTGCATTTCTCGGATAATGAGTGATGTTGAGCATCTTTTCATGTGTTTGTTAGCCATCTGTATGTCTTCTTTGGAGAAATGTCTGTTTAGTTCTTTGACCCATTTTTTTGATTTTAAAATTTTTACAAAAAAATATTTTTAAAATATGGTAATGCACAGGTCTTGTTGATTAATCTGCTTGTATACTAGCACAGTCCTTGCTCCCAATACTAACTCCCAGTGCACCAGGTTACATCAATACTTGTCAAACCAGTCTCCCAATTTCAGTTCAGAATATGCTAATATTCTTTTAAACTGATAAGACAGGATTTCCTAAAGTATGTTCCCAAGTGCACTGCTTCTGGAATCTTCTAGGAGGTGTTTCACCAAGTAAATTTGGGAAAGACTGCTCACCTGGAGACTCACAGGCACCTCAGCATCCTGAAGGCTGTGAGCAGTCTTACAGTCAGCAAACAAAACCAACCAAATATGAGAGAAAAACTGCTTAACTCTCTTTAATTATAGTAGCCAACATTCTCTGAGCACTTACTATGTATTCTAAACCTTCATATGCTACTCAGTAAATCCTGAAAACAACTTGATGGGAGAGGACTCTATTTGTCCTCTCTTACAGAGGAGGGTATGGAGGCCGAGTGGTGAGGTAATCACTCCCTCTGTGCGGGCGTCAGTCGACCTCCAGCACCTGTGTGCTAACCCCAGGATTCGAGCTGTCTCGCTAGGCTGAACGACAAGTTTTCATCACAGAACACTTACTTAACAGCACCTCTCAGAGGATAACTCTTTGGAATACCAATATGGGAAACGCTGAGTTAGACAGACAAGATAACAAAGTAATGGAAATTTTTGCCTTTCAAGCTGTACTGGAAGTTTTTCAAGCACAGAGGATAAACTTTGTGTAGAGTGGTTTAAAAGAAGATTTAGTTACTGAAATACCAATTGGATGTTTGAAGAATAAGTCGGTCAATATTGACTGGACATTGACATTGTGCCAGGCATTATGCTAAGCAATGTGGGTGCAATAGTGAACACACTCCCTTGCAGCACCTAAAGCCTAGTGAAAAGGCTTATCTGCAGATCTCTTCAGATCAAGACAATAGGAGCTAAGAGAAGACACTGCTACACACAGGCAGTGGGGACAAGGAAAGAGACATCCAGCTCAGAACTGCCAGGGAAAGGACGACATGAGCAAGGCCTCCCAGGACATGAAGGACATAATCAAAGGCGGACAGCAGTGTTCTAGGCAATGACCCCAGAGTGCAGGAGGTATCTAGTTGTGAAGCTTTAAATGTCAATTCAGTCTTTAGACCTACCAGTATCTTACCTTTAGCTGCCCTCCCACCTAATAATACAAACAGAAACACACACACACACACATGCACACAATCTGCAAGTAATGTAACAAAGATAATATTTATGTAAAATTATGCAGTCTACTCTAGAACTCAGGACAACCGGATATCCATCTAGATTTCATCTTTTGAACTTATGGAAAGTTGCTTCACCATTTATCACTTTAGTTTTTTGGAAGATAAATAAAATGAAGGGATACTGCTTGGCTTTTTCTCCAGAGAGGATTTTTAATTTTAGGTAATAGATATAACCATTCTTTGAATTTATAAAAAAGATGCTATATACATATTTTGTCAAAACAGAATTATTGTAGAATCATTTGTATGAATCAGATATTATGTCTTGAGTTCTACTCTTCTATCTTACAGTTCCCTTTGTAGACGTGGTTGGGTGCATTCAGGGTGGTAAGTCTGTAGACAACAGTTCCCTTTTTAATCATAGTGGTTATGGTTAGGTTTTCTTTTCCTGCTTTTCTTTCTATCATGTGGTTTGGGTAGCAGAGGGCCTGGTAAGTAATTTGTTCTCTAGTGTAACTTGGACTAAATAGTTTATCCAAATTTTCTTCTATTACTTGATGATTAACAACCAATAAACTGTGATTTAAATTCCTAGCCATTTCTTTTGTGTAGTTAATATCTACGTATTTTAACCGTGTGCTTTTTCAGGTGTTTAATCTGAGTAGTATCAGTGACAATAGACATGGACAAATGTTTGTGTATGTGGATTTTATTTGAAGGCATGCTTGACTAAAAAACATTTTCCTGGACATTCTCTGTAAGGAGCCCTTGAACTCCATGCTACTAGTTAAAAGCATTATGGAAACATACATTTTAGCATAAAGCATTATGTTGCATGGGAAAGATAATGATACACTTAGTGCTAGCAAATTCATTAATACTGATTTGTTTATGGGATTAGCCACAAAGCAACTCGAACTTTAATGGAATGAGTCAACTCATAAAGTTTCACTGTGGGGACCAAGGAGTTAAGAAAACTTTAAAATGAGGAAATTGAGCAGCTGAAGGTAAGGAGAGAAGGCATGAATAAGAGGAAGTCAAAATAGAACCACTGTTGCTTTAGCTACTCTTAGTGTCGATCCTGTTAGCAGCAGGCAAACCTAAATTATTGAATACAGAATTTTGAGGGGGGTGGGAATGGACTTTCTGAAAGGGATCTGAGATATCATTTAGTTGAGGAATTCATTCCCAAACCTGAAAGTCTATCAAGATCACTTATAAAGCTTTTAAAAAATTACACATTCCTAGGACCCTAGGGATTCTGCCTCATTATGTCTGGGATGGGGCCCAGGGATCTTCATTCTAAAAGTTAAGAATAATATAAAGGAATAATATAAAGGAATTTATGAGTTAGAGAAATAAGGGAATGCACAGACTGTAGGGGGAAGAATTTTTACTTTTGATTTTACAGTCTTTTATACTACTTGATCTTATACCACTTTCATAACAAAAAGGACTAAGATATCCTTAGATGGTTTTGATTTGTGGCCATGTTTGGGAATCACTGATACAATTGAACCCTCTGAGGGTAAGAGAAGTGATGTGGTTTACTCCAAACCCTTCAGCCAAGAAAGTAGAAATCTAGCCCAGATATAAAAAGTCTCTTGAATCTGACCCAGTAATTTTCTTCTATGCCACACTATTTTCGTGAGGACTAGGAAAAGGAAAGTCCCTAGATGTCACCTTCAAGAGTAACTTTTTTTTCCTCCTTATAGTGTCAGAATATATTTGACAGAAAGATAGAGATAACAAAATGAGACAACAAAATCCATCAGGGATGCAAAAAGTAGCAAACCATGAAAGATGTTACTCTATTGGTGGACCATTTTTAGCTATGACATCTGCTTGTCAGACTAAAGAGACAGACATTGTTATGATTCCTTAAAAAATGTAGAAAGGTTAGATGATGGTCAAAGGCTAAAAAAGAAGACCCTGAAAGAAAAAGTAAAAAGACCTAGGAATTGTACCCCTACATAAATACTCAACAGAAATGAAGGCCATTTCTGATAATGACTGCTTTCTCCATAATACCCCAAATCTCTAGAAATATTCCAAATGTCCATCAACAGTACAGTGGGTAAATGGAGCATACTAAATCCACACAATGTAGTACTACACAACAATAAGAACAACCAAGTTACTGATATGCACAAAAACATGGATGGATCTCACAAACTTAACATAGAATTAAAGAAGCTATGCACAAAAGATGAATGCATGTTGAGTGATTCCACTCTCCAAATCATGGAAAGCTTTCCACAAACATTTAATGGTAAAAGTTGGAAGAGTAATGATTACTACAGATTGGGAGGTACATAAGCAAGCCCTCTTGGATGCTAGAAAATGTGCTCTATCTTAATCTTTGTGGTGGCCACAAAGACATACCTATATGTAACCATTTATCAAGCTAGCCATTTCAGATTTATGCACACTGTGTTATTGTGTCTTAATTAGCCTTCCTCTACAAAAAGGAAACTAGAGACGAACAGTAAGTTAGTAAAAGTCATGAAAAATTGAGATAACTAGATATGATTTTTATTTGTTCAGATTTTTATTCATTCATCTTCTTTGCTAAACTGGTTTACTAACTTGATGGAGAAACTTTGCTATATTATAGGTAGACTTTGAGCTGGAATAATTATAAGTTTAGCTGGAGCTTCCCAAGCCTGGAGGTTGGTAAAAACTGGTGGTAAGCAGGATAGAAGTTATTAATGAACCTTGAGCTTCCATTTAGTCAAAGCAGGGAATTTCTACTTTCTGGGATTATTTATATGGTCTTTCATTGGCACACCTTGACGTACTTAAGGGATGTGTTACTGAGAAATTATATTCATCTAAAACCACAGGTATACACTACAATATTGTAAAGTAATTAGCCTCCAATTAAAATAAATAACTTAATTTAAAATTTTAAAAAAAGATAAAAAAATAAAGTAAAATCACAGGTATAAAGCAATTTTACCTAAAAGGAATAATTCTGGGATCTTGGGCAAGTAATACAGCTTCTCCATCTTGCTTTCCTCATCCACAAGACAACAACGGATTCAGTAATCCCTAAGATTCCTTCAAGTTCTACTAATTACAAATGAACAGCATAAAAATGGTCATCACATTCAGAAGAGGGTGTTTCAAAGTGGTTCTCATGTTTGCCATATACTTCCTTTTACTCCAACTCCCCTTTTTCATCATAAGTCTTTCCTAATTGCTAACACATATCAGATAACAAGACCTGAAGCTTGCTTCAACTTTACTTGAACAACACTTCTCCTTGCCCCACTGTTTGTCCTATTTTAATTCCTTCAGATTAAAATAAATAGACATTGGGAAAGCTGAAAAAAATTGAAAACATTTTACTTCTTCATGAACAAAACTGAAAGCTGTATAATTTAACAGTCCCATAGTAGATACATCATCTTAGAATGTGTATATAATTTCACAAGTCAGATAATAGATAAACTATTTAAACAGATTTCTGTTGTTCATTTGAGGAGAAGAGTACTATAAACTAGGATTAATAATAGATGCCAAATCAGTCACTGGCTGATTCTGCCAACTTCTTCAGCAAATGTTGTAAGGCATAGCATAACACATCATTACTTAAAAATAACTGGACATATTTTAAAACTTTACGCTGTAGTTAGGCTGGGTGTGAGAACTACTGGATAGCAGACTCCTTTCTCCCATGAACAGTGTTAATCACTATTACCTTTTCAAACCTGGCATGCGAGGGGAGACTCACTCATCAGAGGAAAGCATATTCTTAGCCCTTTGCTTGAAGATAGAGTGATCTGAGTTATAACCTGATTCTGACCACAAAATTGGGGAGTAGGGCGAGAAGAGTAGCTGCTTTAGAGTCACTTTCCCCCCCAAACTGAGATGGTACTCAGAGTGGGTGACACTGAGATGGGGCAGGAACCCGTCTGAAAGGGTCCTGATAATGAGGGCCTCTGCTCCCCTTGTGGGAAACACACTCTGGAAGCCTATTTATCTTCAGGTAGATACTGGTGAACATTCACCCAGAACAGGAGGTCATTTAGTATGTGAGGTATAAATCATTAATGGTCTCAGATAAGCCAGTGTTATGCCCCAATGAAATTGGAGTCTCTGAAACCCATTTTTTATGTTTCCTTATAGACCAGTGGCTTCTCCTTAGTACACCAGGCTAAAGTCATGCATGTTAATTCTTAAGAGACATATCTCACGGTGATATGTTCTTTTTATTGGTTTATCAGAATTTGAAGCGCTTCCCCTCTTGTCCTCAGAGTCTATCCTAACATTAACTAGCTTGAGCCAGTCATTCAATCACAGAGAACCTCATCTTATCTATAAAATGGATCTAAATGGGTTAATGGTTGTTAACTCTAGCTATTCATTGGAATCTCATTAAGGAGCTTTAAAAAATACTGATGCTTGCATTGCAGGGCACAAAAATTAGAGCAAATTTCCAAGTGTGTAACCTGAGGATTAGTAGTTTTCAAAAGATCCTCAGATATTTAAAGGGCCAGCAAGCCAAATGAACAGTCAGGCCTCTTTTGAACTAAGAATCTATGGCTCTGTGCTGCATGATCTTGAGAACCACTGAACTCTACTTTTCTTCACTATAAAGAAAGAACTTGGAATACAGTGTTGTAAAAAGAAATCTGCAAAGTGCTCCAGGTTTACCACAAAAATTTGTTATTAAAAACCGCTCTGAATTTTCAAGCTAACATGGCACTAATAATACATACAAATTAATTGCCAGATGAACATGTATCAGACCATTCTCTCATCCCTTTATGTGGATTTTCTTCTTTAATTTCTACAAGAATAGGGATAGGTATTATTTACTAGTTAGAAGATGAAGAAGCTGAGGCCTATCCAAGGCCATATATCTCTTTTCAGAGCTTGAATTCAAACTCACACCATGGGACCTGAATGCAGACCAAGTGCTTTTAACAACTCTATGGGATTTACGAAGTGCCCTCCTTCTCAGGGAAGCCTGGCATGCTGCAGTCCATGGGGTCGCAGAGTCAGACACGACTGACTGAACTGAAATGACCTCCTTCTCTTCCTATAACCAAATGCCTGTGATGTCCCAGATTAAAATCTTCTTTATTTCAGACGGTGTACAGTTGAATCTTTATCTATTCCTGAATATTTCATGACCATAGGGTAAATTTTGAATCCATTCTGGTTCTGCTTCTGTGACTTTAATTGTTATTTTGCCACTTTTGGTATTATAGGCATACATGATGGCCTGCCTCAGAGAGCCCTGCCTGGCCCCCTCCTACCGGACTTTTGGGCTAGGGTGCCGTTGTGCGGCTCACAGGGAGATAGCCTGACCCTGACCACCCGTGAAGGGCTGTAAGGAAGTGAAACTAACACAGCCCCCGCCTGACGTTTGCCAATCTAGGAGATACTTGCAAGAATTAAATGGCTCATATGGTAAAGAATCTGCCTACAGTGCAGGAGACCTGGGGTTCGATCCCTTGGAGAAGGAAGTGGCAACCCATTCCAGTATTCTTGCCTGGAAAATCCCATGGACAGAGGAGCCTGGAGGGCTGCAGTCCATGGGGTCACAAAAAGTGAGACATGATTGAGCGACTGACACATACAAATGAACTTTTTACTTTGTTTCCTCACCTCCCCCATCTCTGATCCATAAAAGAATCTGCATCCAGACCCCGACAACATGGTTATATTGAGGCACTGGCCTGCCATCTTCTCAGTGAGCTGGCTTTCATCTCTTCCTTACCTCAGCACCTTGCCTCTTGGATTTATTGACCTATCGAGAGGTGAGCAGAGTGATCTTGGACTCGGTAACAATTTGGCTTGAGTTAAAGATGGTGACCCTGATTGCAGGGGGTTTGGTAGGTTTGATTGGCTGGGGAAAAGCTCTTGTCTGGGTTTTAATGAAGTCTGAGGGGTTTTAGTAAGTGATAAGTGAAAGTGAAAGTCGCTCAGTCGTGTCCAACTCTCTGCGACCCCGTGGACTATACAGTCCATGGAATTCTCCAGGCCAGAATACTGGAGTGGGTAGCCTTTCCCTTCTCCAGGGGATCTTCCCAACCCACGGATCGAATCCAGGTCTCCCGCTTTGCAGGTGGATTCTTTACCAGCTGAGCCACCAGGAATCTCATGTAAGTGATAAAGGAGCTTAGTAACTGATAAAGGAGGTATTCAAAACAACAGACTGATGTTTAAGATCAGGAAGCTCATGGTTTAGAATCTTTCTTCTGTACAATTCACAGTTGGGAAGTAACACACTCAACATGGGGCCTGAGACTGGTGACGCTGGTCACTATCATGGAGAGTGATAGAAATGACCTCACAGTTAGCTCCAACCTCTGGGAACTAAACCCCAGCTCCTACTGACAAGGACTTTCATCAGCTGGCCCTTGCCTCTTCCCTCCTTCACTAAACTACACACATTTGCTGTCTCTTGAACCTTCCACTGCATTCAGTTTGTTTTGCTTTTAGGCCCCACACTAGCTGTTCCCTTTGGCACAATGTCACATCAGTGTATCAATACTCAGGTGAAGAAACTGAGAAATCACCACCGTCTTGGAAGCCCCCATTTTGCTCATCCCATGACATTGTATTCTCTCATCTCCAGAGTAACAGCAATCCAGGCTTTTTCTGTTAATCACGCCTTGCTTTTCTTTATAGTTTCACTACTTATGTATATATCCCTAAATAGTTTGGAAAACTGCAGAGCAAGCACAGACTCGGCTCATGTAGACATGGCAAGATCTCCACTGTTTGATGAGGCTCTCCACAGCAGAGAAGCTGTGTTGAGCCACAAGACCACTGGCCACCTTGGCCTCTCTGAGTTTGTACAAAGCGCCCTTCTGGTGGAGTATCTCTGGACAGGTCCAGAAAGTACCATGGATATGTAGCTTATCATCAGTCAGCTGGCGGGACTCTAGCATGGACTAGACATGGATGTCTAGTGGAGACAAGGTTGGAGACAAAGGGTGCTTTGTATATTCTGCTGTTGAGTCTGGGCTTTAGGGGTAGGTCAGAGAAAAGCATTTCTGTGGGGTAAAAAGGGGTTTCAAGTATCCTGGCAGCATATTGTCAAGACAAGCCAAGTGCAGGAAAGTATCAGGGCCAGGCTTACTGAGACCTTCTGTCCTTAGGTTTAAAAGGGTACAAGTCATGGCTATTTCTTACAAAGCTGAACATAACCTTACCATACGATCACACTCCTCAGCATCCACCCAAAGGAGTTAAAAACTTATGCGCACACAAAAACCGACACAAGGATATTTACAGCAGCTTTATTCTGCTATAGTAATGTAAATTGGTATGCTGCTAAGTCACTTCAGTGTCCGACTCTGTGCGACCCCATAGACGGCAGCCAACCAGGCTCCCCCGTCCCTGGGATTCTCCAGGCAAGAACACTGGAGTGGGTTGCCATTTCCTTCTCCAATGCATGCAAGTGAAATGTGAAAGTAAAGCCACTCAGTCGTGTCTGACTCTTAGCGACCCCATGGACCGCAGCCTACCAGGCTCCTCCGTCCATGGGATTTTCCAGGCAAGAGTACTGGAGTGGGGTGCCATAACCACCATGAAAAACAGTATGGGGATTTCTCAAAAAACTATTCCAAAGAAACAAAAACACTAATTCAAAAAGACACATGCACTCCAAAGTTCATAGCAGCATTATTTACCCTTGCTGAGACATGGAAACAGCCTAGTGCCCATTAACAGATGAATAGATAAAGAAGACATGGTACATATATACAGTGGAATATTACTCAGCCATAAAAAGAACCAAAATTTTACCATTTGCAGCAAGGGCTTCCCAAGCGATGCTACAGGTAAAGAACCCACCTGCCGGGGCAGGAGATAAGACACTCGGGTTCATCCTTAGGTTGGGGAGATCCCCCAGGGAAGGGGATGGCAACCCACTCCAATATTCTTGCTTGGAGAATCCCATGGACAGAGGAGCCTGGTGGGCTATAGTCCATGGGGTTGCACAGAGTCAGCAATGACTGAAGTGACTGAGCACACATGCATAGATGGACTTGGAGGGCATCATGCTATGGAAGTCAGACAAAGATAAACATGTATGATATCACATATCTAGAACCTAAAAAATACAGGAAATTAGTGAATATAACAAACAAACAAAAAAGACAGAGTTATAGACAGAAAGAACAAACTAGTGGTTACCAGAGGGAAGTAGAAGAAGGGGCAATATAAGGGTAGGTGGAAAAGGTTATCACGGGATTATATGAAATCATGTGTACGAAACTTTTGAAAATTGTGAAGCACTACAGAATTTAAAGAATCTTTCATTCAGTAAAAAAAATTTTAAAGAATATGCAAACATCTGTAAAAGAAAAACTTGGAAGTGACCAAGATATCTTTTAGTAGCTGAATAGATAAACAAATATCTAGACAGTGGAATACTATTTAGTGCTAAGAAAGAAATGCGCTATTCATCCATGAAAAGACATGATGGAAAACTAGTGCATCTCACTCAGTGAAAGAGGGTAATCTGAAAAGACTACATACTGTGTGATTCCAGCCAAATGACATTCTGGAAAAGGCAAAACTATGGAGACAGTAAAAAGACCCGGTGGTGGCTTGTGATGGGGGGAGGGGGCGGATGTGAAAGGCAGAGCCAGAGGATGTTTAGGGCAGTGAGAACACTCTTTATGATACCCTGATGATGGATAAGTGACCTTATACGTTTATCCAGCTCATACACTGCACAACACCAAGACTGAACCACGATATAAACTATGGACTTTGGGTGATTACAGTGTCAGTGTAGGTCCATCGTAACAAATGTACAGCTCTGGAAGGGGGTGTTGATCACCGGGGAGGCCCTGCATGTGTTGGGGCAGGGAGTGTATGGGAAATCTCTATACCTGCCCCTCAATTTTGATATGAACCTTAAACTTTTATAAAAAAAAAACTCTTCATTTTTCAAAAAGGTTAAAGATCAGCTTCAATAGGATTCATTACTTGCAACTAAAACTGTGACTGATGCACTGTGCATTTATTTGTATTTTTGTGTTTGTTTATATACTCTGCTCTTAGACCTTCTTGGGACATACTTTATTGGATATGTGTTGGAACTCTCCTATTGTAAGGAAGATAGACTCAACTCAAACTGGCTTACACTATATATATATATATATATATATAACTGAAAAGTCCTTGAATTCCATTTCATTGGCAATCTTTTATTTCTCAAACTGCCTGATGAGTACATGGATGCTCATTATAATAACTTCCATACCTTCTTGAATATTTGAAATACTTCAAAATAAATTTAAACAAAGATAAAATGATATGAAGTGGCTGGATCCAGCAGCTCAAGAAATGTCATCAGCCCTGCCCCTTCCTTCTCTTGGTTGCCCCCTCCCCCCACCCCTTTCCTCTTAAGGTCCCCTCCAGATGGAATCTACTGAAACCTCAAACTTGCCATATTTACAGCTGGCAGCTTAATGACAAGAGTGCCTGACTTCTCAATAGGTCCAGAAATCCCAGAATTGACCACTGGTCTCAGCCAGGTTTCAAGCCAGTTCTTGGAAGAGCTGTTTGACCCAAGGCATATGATGCTCTGCTGGGTTAGGCCAGGCTTGCCTGCCACCCTGAGCTGATAAATGAGGTTAATTGCTTCTCTGGCTGCATAGTTGGGCATTTTGACTAGAAGGGGAATGGCTACTGGGTGGGAGAAACACAAATGACCCTTCCTTTTCTTGAAGATTCTTTAAAGGAAAAAAGACAGTTCTTGAGAGTTCTCTCAGCACAGAGAAAACTATTTCTCAAGTTGTCTCCCAAATTCTTTTGAAATCTTAAGGCACTCCAAAGCAGAATATATTCAATAAGTTGAGAAGTACCAACATAGTTCGAATGGCAGAAAGAGGCAGTGGAATTATATTTTTGTAAATAAAACTAATATTGATACCGTGACAAAGAGTGTCTCTTTGACCAAACTCTAGCCAGGCTCCTCTCAAGTTCTTTCTCAAGAAGGCCCATGAAGACATGAACAGACACCAACCTAGCTTCTAGTAACTCAAAACTGAACCCCCAGGATGACTCTCAACCCCCCTTAAAGTACCTGCTTGAGAACACTCATTGCTGCCAAAAGTATTCTTTGTTTCAGCCAACACTTGAAGGCAGAGCCCAACTCCTAGTCTCTGTGGGAGGGTAAGGAGCCTAATTTTGATAAGTGCCAGTTAGCACACCCAGAAGGGTTCCATGTGGACCTGCCCTCCACCCCTTCCTGCTGTGTGTAAGCTTTCACCTTTCTGACTCGGCTAAGCCTCTGCTTACAACACCTCCACTCTCCTTCTCCCTTTGAGATACCCAGTTGGTGTCTCAAAGGGAGAGACACCTTTTTTGCCTGGAGACTCCCATGGACAGAGGAGCCTGGCAGGCTACAGTCCATGGGGCCGCAAAGAGTCGGACATGACTGAGCGACTACGCACAGCACAGTGTCTGGTTTTATCTACCCTTGATACCTGTATCACCACTAGGAAAAAATATTAGAGGTTAAGACCGATATGCTCCAGAAACAAATGCTATAGAACCAAAAACCTAGAGACGACTGCCCTCTACTGGCTAAAAATCTGGGTTTGGTAAGAAACTTTTTTTCCCCCCTCACACCCAATTCCTGTATACATGCAAAGCTATGACTATCTTTGTTATAAACATGACTTCTAGGCAAACTGATCATCAGAAACCATCATACTCAAAGCCAGCAAAATTTGAGCGGGTAGTGTGGCTGTTTTGGTTGGTCTGTTCAGCTGTGGGTAGACTACTCCAAAGTGCTCATCTACTATCTCAGAAGGCATCTTTATAAGCCTCCTCAGAGGGACAAAACAAACATAAATGCAACGACTCTTCCTTTATGTTACTGTATTACTGTACCAAGGGAGTTTGCTGATGACATTGTTTAAATTTGTTTTTTTAGCTTTGTTGAGGTGCAACTGACATCTTATAATCCATTTAAAGCACATAATGTGATGCTTTGCTATATGTACACAGTGTGAAAGGATTCTTCAATTGAGTTAACAGATTTATCACTCTCATATTTACCTTTTATTCTTGGTGAGAACACAAGATTTACACTCTTAGAAAATTTCAGTTATACAGTACTGTATCATCAACTATAGTCACCACACTATGCATCAGATCTTCAGCCCCTATTGATCTTATGTATGAAAGTCAAACCCTTCTATTAATCTCTTTTCATTTCCCCCACCACCCTCATTCCCTGGCAATCACCATTTTACTCTGCTTCTATGAGTTTGATGTGTTTGTTAGATTTCATATGTAAGTGATATCACATAATATTTTTCTTTGTCTGTCTGACATTTCAATTAGCATAATGCCCTGCAGGTTCATCCATGTTGTTGAAAATAGGATTTTCTTTTTTATTTTAAGGCATTTGCATAATAGTCTATTGACTACATACATCACATTTTCTTCCTTCATCATTGACAGACACTTGGCTTTTTCCCTTACCTGGGCTATCATGAATAATGCTGTAGTGAACTTGGGAATACACACATCTCTTCGAGATTATGATTTCATTTCCTTTGGATATATACCCAGAAGTGGAATTGCTCTATCACATGGTAGTTCTATTTTTAAAACCTCCATACTATTTTCCACAGTGACTGTACCAGTTTATATTTCCACCAAGAGTATACAAAGATTTCCCTTTCCCCCATATCTTGTCAGCTTTTGGTATTTGTTTTCTTTTTCATAACAGACACCCTATAGGTGTAAGGTGGTATCTCACTGTGGCTTTGACTTGCATTTCCCTGAGTTTTAATGATGTTTGGCACATTTGCATGTACCTGTTGGCTATTTGTATGTCTTTGGAAAAATGTCTATTCAAGTTTCTTGTGCAGTTTTAATTGGGTTATTATCATTAGTTAATGAGTTGTATGAGTTCCCTGTATATCTTGAATATTAATGCATTATCAGAAAAATGCTTGGTGAATATTATCTCCCATTCTGTATGTTGCCTTTTCATTTTGTTGATGATGTCCTTTGCTATGCAGTAGCTTTGCTGATGACATTGTTTACCTGCAGCTTGTTTGATCTTTTATTTTTTAGCCCCTTATATTGAAAAAAATTTTTTTTCTTTATTCCTAGTTCATTGTAGGAAATTTGAAAAATACAGAAACCTTAAAGGGACAGTACTGATAAAACTACACTTTAAAAACTAATAAGAAAATTACAAAGAGCCATCATCCTAAAGTGTCTCTCTCCTACTTCTCTCTCACAGGTTTATTAGCGTAACTTCCAAGCAGTCACTGGATTTCTCTGCTCTTGACTCCGACGGCTACTCAGCCCAGGATCCCACTCTCTGTGACTTCACTGAGACCACCGCCTGGAGTTGGAGGCTCTGGCTACTTCCCTCCTCTCCAGGTGTCTCCCCAGCTCTCTGCGCACTCCTGCCAGTTTCAGGGGAAGAGTCACCTTCCTTATCCTGAGGGCAAGCTCCTCTCCCTATCCCCCCCGCCCTCCACTGTATTCCTTCAGCCTTCTCTGTCCAACATCTTGACTTACTCTTTCAGTTAAAAAAAGCCATTTTAGCCCCAGTGACCTGGCAAATAGTATGAAAAATAGTATTCCATTTTCCTCGCTATCACTGCCCAACTTTTTGAATGATCTAAACAGACTATTACCTCTATCCTACCTGCAGAAACTGCATTAACAAAGATTTGTATCTAATTATTATTCTCCTTGACTCTTCTGCAATGTTTAGCATTTCTCATTCCCCTTCTTTTTTGCCATCATACTTACCTCCTGGACTGCAGTCTCTTCTGCCTTCTCTTCTGGTTCTCTTCCTTGCCCCTGACTTTTTCTGGTCCTTTTCTGTCTCTTTAGGCCTTCTAACTCACAGGACTTCAAAAGTTTTGGTCCCTGTACTCCCTAATAAAATAACAGTGAAAATTATGTACCATCTCACACATTTTAAAGTTGATATGCAAAGGTTTTCATAAGATTAAGGGTCAGAAGGAATATATAACACATTGAATATTGTATGTGTGCCTTTAATACACTTTTGAAAAAACTACAAAGTTGCACCTTCAGTTTATGGAAAACTTCCACTATATAATATAATTGGCAAACATAGCCGTCACTGCCAAACCGATCCATCAGAAGACTGACTTCATGTCCTAATCCAAATAAATGTGTTAAAATCTTTCTCTGTGTCAACGATCCTGTTTCTAAATTCTAAGTCTTTGGCAGGGGAAAGAAAGAAGTTAAAAAGGAAAAAGAAACGAAAAGAAGTGATGAGGCATGAGCCTTGCCACAGGTTTGCCACTTAAAGGAAGCTTCTTGAAGAAGCCCTGCAATCTCAAATGTTCCCTTTATTATCAGGGCTCCAAAGGTGTTTATGAAACTGATGTCAGTCATCAGTTAGATCCCTTAAACTATAACTTGCTTAATAAACAATACCCCATAACCTTGTCTTCACTGACTAAGCTCCCTTTGATTGTTCCTGCAAATTGTATACTCTCCAAACTTCAGGTAGCCTAGACAATATATCCCAAGACTCCTTTATCTGCCCTCCATAAACAACACTTCTGATACATGGGTCACTATGGTAATGCTTGCTTGTTCATTAGGAACTTGCAGTAATCCTTTGTCTAGTTCAAGTTTGAGCTTGTTAAGCTGGTTGGGACCACTGACCTTCCAAGTGGGCTGGCATGAATGTCCCACAGATAACCTTTCAGTATCAGAGGGCCAAAACTCCACCCGCAGATCATGCGAAAGCCACCATTTTCTGTTCATGCATTCCATACAGTAGCAAGTAACTCAGAAACATCTGCACAGAACACTGATTACCTCACCTTTCCCCTACGTCCAATCTCCTTTCTCCACACCTAAGACCACTCTGCCTCTCTATTCTATAAATATCCCAAGTCCCTTACCTTTGGGGAGGCAAATCTGAGATTTGTTCTCCTGTCTTCTCATTTAGCTGCCTCATGAATAAATCCATTGTTTTCGACAAATCTCAGGGTGTCAGCATCTGGCTTGCCATATGTCGAACAAATGAACCTGGTTCAATAACATTTACAGCTGGAGGAAATGCACAAGAGTAAAATTCTGGATAGATGAATGGATGGATGGAAGGATGGATGCACAGATGAGAGGCATGCTCTCCTGTTGTAACATGGAAGAAAGGCAACTGTCAGAGAGAAATTGGGAAAGGAGAATAAGCAGATGGGGTATCTGCAGACAAATGAGTTTTAGGAAAAAGTTCATGTAATAGCTCTGTTGACTAAAAAATATAGTCGCGATCTGAAAGCAGAGTTGTTTTATTTGGTGGGAATGTTTAGAACTCCAAGCCTGGGAGACAGCATTTCAGTACCTTTGAGAAAACTGCTCTAAGGAGGCGGGAGGGGAAGTCAGGCTATAAACAAGTTTGCAACAAAGGGAGCAGGCAGTCTGAACATCAAAGGTCAGATACCAAGTTAAGGAAGTTGGCATTCTATGTATGGGAAATGTAAGCCTTTGGGCTCACTGAATTCATTCCTTTCATATGCATCTCAGCTATCTGGGGCCAAATCCTGTTTCCTTGTTCACCTGAAGGAGTGGCCGATGGCTGCTTCTTGCATTCCCTCCACCAGAGCACCTCTGCAATCTCCGTGAGGGTGGAGGCATTTGGTGGATTGCAGTTTGGAGAGCTCTCATTCACATTTGGAGGCCAGACATCGCTGATGGCTGTGACATTTCTTGTTTATTGATATGGCAGGAGATATTTTCATTTCACAATCTGACCATATCTTGGAGACAGTTCTTGACCCTTTTCTTTTGTCCCAGGCACTGGAAGGCACATCCCAGATCAGGGGAAGGTCATTGATAAATCACTCTAGGTGTTAATTTCTGGATTAGGCCCATTGATAAATAAAAAAGTCTCTGGACCCTCTATCCTATCCTTAATAGGATCCAGGAAATACTTCCCTTCTTGTCTCTCCCCATACTTAGAATCACACTATTATAATTATTCTATGTAATAAATGTGACCTATTTCTCCAAGATGTTTAGCTATCAGTATTTTGGTTGGAGGCCTGGTTATACATCATGTAATACAGAAGACAACAATCTTATCAAATAAACAGATTACAAGTAATACTGCTAATATCGTGATTAAAATTACAAACAGAGATTTAGGCCATGAGTTTTCAGATCCAAACCATTTTTCCAAAACATCACAAAGGCTAGGAAGTGGGTCATCTAAGGAAGGAATCTGATTTTTCATGTGAGTCATTAAATGTTTTACATTAGAGGATTCATCTGGTGTGTAAACACAACATTCAGTTTGAATTATAGCACAGATGCCTGTTTAGATGCTGTAAGACTATCAAAGGCCAAACAACCTTGCTTTTCTCATAGAGACCTCAGAATTTAGTAGGCCAACAGCCTAGTTGCTACCACTTAATGCCCTTTGAGTGAATTTTATTAGGGCTTCAACGTGAGAAATAACACTTTCCAATCCTACCAAAGGTGCAAAAACAGCTGCTAAGTGACAATACCAGTGAAATACAGATCTCTTGGTCCATTGGGCTTGTATGAATGGTAAATTTGCTGGAAGCACATCTAAGTTTGTACGTAATTAGCCTTGAGCCCAAAGGAATCCTAAAGTACACCTTCCTAGCCATCCTGGTGGAAGCCAGGGCCATAGACTGGACCCACAATGTCATTGATTCCTGTTAGGTGGCAGCCAGTATATTTCTGGACATCTGACCAAATCTGTTTCATATCAATCACTGTCTTTAAGAGAAATGGTATATTGGTAGTTTTCACAAGGCACCCAGCCTAATTTTCCAGTGCTATTAGGCTAGTTACCTTTGGTATGATTTAATTGATCCCAGCATGGTGGGGGAGTCTTTTAGGCTTAGACAACCTATAGACTGGCGTTAGCCAGATAAATGCATCTCATATAACTGAGGAAGCATCCCTCCTAATAGTCTAGAGGTTATAATTTTTTAAACTGTAATTTTGCTTGTTGCTCTGATTGAATTTGAGTAAACTTACAGGAAAAATTCATATTTATGTCTAGGGTCACAATAAGTATGTTTGATTGGCCAAATTAGTGGTTCCCACCTAGTGATATCAGTAGTAGCCCAGACAGAACTATAATTCCTTTCTTCTAAAATAAACTTTCCAAGAGCCATGCAGTCAGAGCGTTGGAGAAGAGAAACCCACCAAGGTAAACGAGAAGTATTGGCTGCAGGTAACTAACTATAAACCCAACAATTTGACTGATTTCTAAAATTTGCATAAGATTGTGCTCATGATAGTAAAACATTTGATTCCTGTGTAAGAGTCCAAGAAACTAAGAAAATGTTATAAATAGTCACAAGGGTCAGGTCCAGCATCTTGGGACAGCTGTTTACTTCCGAAATCATCTTCTTGTCCTGATGTTGCTCTTTCCTTATTATCAGAGCATTGCTTTAAGATGAGTTTGAGATCATTGGCTCAGATGGTAAAGAATCTGCCTGCAATGCAGGAGACCTGGGTTTGCTTCCTAGGTTGGGAAGATCTCCTAGAGAAGGGAATGCCAAACCACTCCAGGGCTCTTGCCTAGAGAATTCCATGACAGAGGAGCCTGGTGGGCTACAATCCATGGGGTCACAAAGAGTCAGACACAACTGAGCAACTAACAGTTTCACTTTCAGGAATCCAAGAGTCAATTCCCTTCAGTTCTGCTGTGCATGAACTAGTCAAAAGAATGTGATAAGGCCCCTTCCCTTTAGGTTGGAGGGAGTCCTTTAAATGATGTCTTTTCCAATATACATAATCTCCTGGTTGTAAGTCATGAGACTTTGAGGATAGATAATTGTGATAAGCTTCAGAAAAAATTTAGAATAACTCGTCAACAATTTGATTAAACCCTTACAATAATATATGTCCCTTAAGTAATATAAGATCATAGTCTTTCATCCAAACTCACTGGTCTCCCTGTAATAACCTCAAAGAGAGACAAATGATGTTTGCCAAAGGAGTGGATCTGAGGTTGAGGAGAACCCATGGAAGGACCTTAGGCCAAGGTAAGGAATAAGCATCTGTAACTTTAACCAGCTGAGTTTCAATTGTTCCATTTGTCCTTTCCACTAACCCAGAAGACTGGGGGATGATAGGCACAATGGAAATGGTGCATAATTGGCCAAATTTTACAAACTTCCTTAACAATTTGTCTAGTAAAATGGGTCCCTCTGTCACTATGCAGTTCAGGAGTTACCTCAATACTGCCATAGTACTGAAGGTCAGTTATATTTCAAAAATAAACAAAAAACTCATAGGAAAAAAGAGTTCAAATTTGTGGTTATCAGAGGTAGAGGATGGGGGGAAGGGAAACTGGATGAAGACAATCAAAAGTACAAACTTCCAGTCATAAGTAAGTACTAAGAATGAGATGTACCACTGTTATATGTTATATATAAAGTTGTTAAGAAGAGTAAGTTAGGGACTTTGGGAAGGTCATGTACACATTGCTGTATTTAAAATGGATAACCAACAAGGACCTACCTACCACACAGCACAGGGAACTCTGCTCAATGTTATGTGTCAGCCTGGATGGGAGGGGGGTTTGGGGAGAATGGATACATGTATATGTGTGGCTGAGTCACTTAGCTGTTCACCTGAAACTACCACAAGATTGTTAAATTGTTTAACAATTGTTAATTGTTAAACTACCCCAATACAAAATCAGAGAAGGCAATGGCACCCCACTCCAGTACTCTTGCCTGGAAAATCCCATGGACAGAGCAGCCTGGTAGGCTGCAGTCCATAGGGTCTCGAAGAGTCAGACACAACTGAGCAACTTCACTTTCACTTTTCACTTACATGCATTGGAGAAGGAAATGGCAGCCCACTCCAGTGTTCTTGCCTGGAGAATCCCAGGGATGGTGGAGCCGGGTGGACTGCCGTCTATGGGGTCGCACAGAGTCGGACACGCCTGAAGCGACTTAGCAGCAGCAGCCGCCGCCTCCGCCGCCAAGTCGCTTCAGGCGTGTCCGACTCTGTGCGACCCCACACAAGAGAAAAAAACAAACAAGTAAATCCTGAGTTCTTAACATAAGGAAAAATCTTTTTTTTCTATTTCTTTAATTTTGTATCCATATGAGGTGATAAAAGTTCATTAAACTTACTGTAATAATCATTTCATGTCACACATATGTCAGATTATTATGGTGTATATATTAATTTTTAAGTGTGTGCTGTGTGCTAAGTCACTTCAGTTGTGTCTGACTCTGTGTGACCCCATGGACTGTAGCCCACCAGGCTCCTCTCTCCGTGGGCTTCTCCAGGCAAGAGTACTGGAGTGGGTTGCCATGTCATTCTCCAGGGGAACTTCCCAACCCAGGGATCAAACCTGGGTTTGATTGCAAGCAGATTCTTTATCATCTGAGTCACTCTGGAAGCTCCAAACCTAAATAGTGCTATATGTTGATTATTTCTCAGTAAAACTGGAAGAAGAAAAAAAGAAGAGGCTCCTAAATGAACAAGAAATTCGAAAGTATGCGTGTAGAGGATAAGCAACGTGTAAGGATTCACAAAGAGAGAAAGACGTTCTTGAAAAAAAAATTTTTTTAGATGTCAATGAGACAAAAGGTTTTTATTTCTAAGAGTGAGGAAAAGTAGTAATAAAACATCTTTACCTTGTTTTTGTATGATATGCTCATAGTAAGTTTTTATTTATAAAAATTTAGATAATTTAACTTTAGAAAATAGCTCTGTCCTTTAAGATAGATTCAAAAGTGAGCTTACTTTCTATGCTAATGCTACATAAGGTGATGGAATGGTGAGTATGACTTAAGAACAGTAGCATTTTAAGCAACCTACAGCATTGATCGGCATTATCTTTTTGTACCAGTAGAGGGAGATCTAAGTCCACTGTAGAAATTAGTAATTTCAGTTTGTACAACAGTGAGTGAAGGGAAAGGAGAGTTGCTCTTAAACACTGTTATTATAAAGCCCAGGAAACAGATGGTTAGGTAGACAGGTAAACAGACAGAAGAATGAATAAAAGTTTGGTCAACTATTTTGATAAATGTATAATATAAACTTTCATCAAAGATTACTGGCAGGATTTGCCACAGAGTTTTATTCACTTACAAAATGCCAGTCTGTCAAACTTAACATAAAAGATATTGTACATATTTATATTTAAATTTAAACCCCAAAATTAACCTTTTAATATTAAGTTCTTTTTCAAAGAGTTAGAACTTAAATTTAAATATCCAACCAAGTAGATCTATTGTGATGAATATAAAATGAGGTTTGGCTCTTTTCATGTTCCTCAGGTGCTCAGGCTATTTCAGTGGAGATGTAACATGGCTAGCCTAGCCCCTGTAGCCTCCTAGCAATGCACACATATATAAAAATGTTCTTCTCATTGTTTCACTTCCCTCAAATCATTATACTGGTCAGAACTGTGTACTTTTTCTTTTTTTAAAACCTGGATTTAAGGTACTCAACGACTGGACTAACCATAGTCCTTGGCTCATGACATATCATTGGTCTCTCCAGGCACATGTCTTGTTTGAGTGTTCCCATAATCCAATCCAGGAACTGATCACTGACAATAAAGATTGGCGTGTTCCTTCTGTTAGGGGAAGCACACTGATTGAAACCGCCCACCCTGGCCAGGCACCATAGTAACTATTTGCATGAGTTGTTTTATGACAGGAGATCCTGATAAGGAATACGGAACTAATAAGCCACCACCAACCGGAAGAGTTCGGGAAAGGTCAAAAGGAAACACCGCCTGTCTATCCGCTTCCCAGAATCCCTCTTGCTAGCATCCATCTTGGCTGAACGATGCGTGCGCCACCAGGAAAGACTCTGAATTAGAATGATTGGCCAAAGACCACCCGGAAATGAATCCCATCACCATAAAACCCAAGACTGCGAGCCACGCGGCAGAGCAGTTCTCCTGGGTTCCCTTACCTACTGCTCTCCACCCGGGTGCCCTTTCCCAATAAAATCTCTTGCTTTGTCAGCATGTGTCTCCTCGGACAATTCATTTCCGAGTGTTAGACAAGAGCCCAGTTTCGGGCCCTGGAAGGGGTCCCCCTTCCTGCAACACTTCCTTCTATTATATCCCTTGCCTCATTCATACAAGGTAAAATAACTATTGTTCTAAATGTACTGTTTATCATTTCCATGTTTTTTTAAAGTGTTTTAAATCAATACAAATGTATTTATAAACAAAATAAAGAGATTTAGTTCTTGCATTTTATAAAAGAATAATCTTTAATTTGCCTTTTAAAAAAGTAAACATTAAGATTTATTCATACTGATGTAGATATGTGTTAATTCATTGATTTTTCACATAATATCTCATTATGTATACATACCACCATTTATTTATCCCTTCTTCTATCTTACGGGCATTTGGTTTATGTGGGTTTTTTCTTTTTTCAATCACTGAAAGTACTGCCATGACATTGCTTGTATATGTGTCTCCTGATACATATGTGCAAGCATTTCTCTTGCTGGGTTGTAGGGTGTAAGAATGATCAACTCACACTCTCAGCAAAACTGTACATGCAAATTGCTGATCTACTTTTTTTTCCAACACTTGACATGTTTAGGCTTCCTAACCGTTTGCTATTGAATGAGCTTAAATGGTCTTGATTTATATTTCCCTAATTATTACTGACTTTGAGAAACTCATCTTGCTTATTGGCTAGAAGTAGCTCCTTTTTTATTAAATGCTTTTTTATATCTTTTACTTATTTTTATGTCGATTTTTCTTGCCAATATGTAGGAGTCCTTTATATTTCTTTTAGTTATACGTATACAAATCTTTCTACCAACATATAGCTTGTCTTTTTACTTTAAGGTGTCTTTTCATGAATCAAATTTCTTAATTTTAATGTAGCCAAATTTATCAATTTCTTGTTATATGGTTAATGGGATTTGCACATTGAAAAATCTTTGCCTTTATTGAACAGACTGTTCTTTCCCCATAATATATTTTTGGACATATATAAAGGATAGCTTCTTCAATAAATGGTGCTGGGAAATGTGGATAGTCACATCAAAAGAATGAAACTGGACCATTATCTTTATGCCACACACAAAAATCAACTCAAAATAGATTATTTGAAACCACAAAACTCCTAGAAGAAAACATGGGGATAAACTCCTTAACATTAGTCTTGTCTATGATATTTTGGATTTGACAGCAAAAGGCAATAAAAGCGAGAAATAGAAAAGTGGAACTACATCAAAGAAAGTTTTTGCACAACAAAGGAAATCATCCACAAAATGAAAAGACACCCTAAATAATGAGAGAAAATATTTTCAAATCAGATATCTAATAAGGAGTTAATAACTTACCTCTTTACCTCAACTGTAAAGAGGTAAGTAATCTGATTAAAAATGGGTAGAAGATACATGATCCAGCAATCCCATTCCTGGGCATATATCTGGAGAAATCTAATTTGAACAGATATATGCACCACAATGTTCACAGTGGTATTATTTTCAATAGCCAAGACATGGAAGCAACCTAAAAGTCCATAGAGAGATGATAAATAAAAAGGATGTGGCACATATTCATGATGGAATCCTACCCAGCAATAAAAAAGAGTGAAATAATTCCATTTGTAGCAACACAGATGGACCTAGGGATTATCATGAAGTAAAATAAGTCAAGGACAAATATCATATGATACCACATATATATGGAATCTAAAATATGATACAAATAAAGTCATATAAAAAACAGAAACATACATAGAAAACAAATTTATAGGGAAGCCTGACATGCTGCAGTCTATGGGGTCACAACCTAGACAGCATTAAAAAGCAGAGACATTATTTTGCCAACAAAGGTCCGTCTAGTCAAGACTATGGTTTTTCCAGTGGTCATGTATGGATGTGAGAGTTGGACTACAAAGAAAGCTGAACACAGAAGAATTGATGCTTTTGAACTGTGGCGTTGGAGAAGACTCTTGAGAGTCCCTTGGACTGCAAGGACATCCAACCAGTCCATCCTAAAGGAGATTAGTCCTGGGTGTTCATTAGAAGGATTGATGTTGAAGCTGAAACTCCAATACTTTGGCCACCCAATGCGAAGAGCTGACTCATTTAAAAAGACTCTGATGCTGGGAAAGATTGAGGGCAGGAGGAGAAGGGGACGACAGAGGATGAGATGGTTGGATGGCATCACCAACTCGATGGACATGGGTTTGGGTGAACTCTGGGAGTTGGTGATGGACAGGGAGGCCTGGCGTGCTGCGGTTCATGGGGTCGCAGAGAGTCGGACACGCCTGAGCAACGGAACTGAACTGATGGGGTCACAAAGAGCTGGACATGACTTAGAAACTGAACAACAACAACAAAGGGGAAATGGGTGGGGGGAGGAATGAATCAGGAGTTTGGGATTAGGAGACACAAACTACTATATATAAAATAGATAAACAACAAGGTTCTACCATATAGCACAGGGAACTATATTCAGTATCCTCTAACAAAGCATAATGGAAAATAATATGAAAAAGAATATATATACACACACAACACTGTAAATCAAGTATGTTTCGATTTTTAAAAAATGGTCAGAAGACTTGAATGGATATTTCCAAAGAAGACCTACAAAAGGCCAGTGAGTAAATGAAAAGATGCTCAACATCATTAATCATCAAGGAAAGGCAAATCCGAACTACAGTGAGGTATCATCTCATACCACTTTAGAATGGTTATCATTAAAGAGATAAGAAAGAGCAAGTGTTGGTGTGGATGTGGAGAAAAGGAAACCTTTTTACAATGTTTGTGGGAATATAAATTAGTACAACCACCATGGAAAACAAAATGGAGACACCTCAAAAAATTAAAAATAGAATTACCATAGGACCCAGCAGGCCCACTTCTGGGTATACAATCAAAGGAAATGAAATCATAATCTTGAAGAGATATCAATATTCCCAAGTTCACTGCAGCATTTTTAAAGGCCATCCAGGTATAGAAACAAACTATCCATTAATGGATGAATGGATAAAGAAAATATTAGTTACACACACAAAATGATTTAGCCATACAACAGAAGGAAGTCCTGCCATTTACAATAAGATGGATGGATCTTGAGGTATTTATGTTAAATGAATAAAAGAGAGAAAGACAATAAATATTCTCATTTATATGTGACATTTAAAAATAAAATTGAACTCATATTCAGAGTTCAAAGAGAATAGATCCATGGTTAACAGAAGGCAGGGAAGGTAGGCAAAATAAGTAAAGGAGGTCAAAAGGTACAAACTTCCTATTATAAAATAAATAAGTCCTGGGGATGTAAACCATGGTGACTCTAGTTAACAATCTGTTGTTGCTGTTTAGTTGCTAAGTTGTGTCTGTCTCTTTGCAACTTCGTGGACTCTAGTTCACCAGACTCCTCTGTCCATGGGATTCTCCAGGCAAGAATACTGGAATGGGTTGCCATTTCCTTCTCCAGGGGATCTTCCCTACCCAAGGATTGAACCCATGTCTCCTGAATTGGCTGACAGATTCTTGACCACTGAGCCACCAGGGAAGACCCAAGTTAACTATACGGTATCATATACTCAGACTCTTTGTGACCCTTTGGACTGTAGCCCACTAGGCTTCTCTGGTCCATGAGATTTTCCCAGCAAGAATATAGGAGTGGGTTGCCATTTCCTCCTCCAGGGGATCTTCCTGACCCAGGGACTGAACCAGCATCTCTTGTGTCTCCTGCACTGCAGGTGAATTTTTTACTGCTGAGCCATCAGGGAAGCCCTGTTGAGAGAGTAGGTCTTAAAATTTACTATCAAACAGTTGCAGAGAAGAACCAATTCTGACTCCGTGTTGGAAATGTTTCTTTGACTTGCTTTTCATTGATGTTGTTATTATAATCATACATAATAGCCTGCCTCAGAGGACCCTGCTCCTATGCCTGACTGTTAAACTAAAGAGCTTCTGTTCCGCTCAGGAGAGATAATCTGACTCTGCCTACCTGTGAATGGCTGCAAGAAAGAAGAGATTAACACATTCCTTCCTTGATGCTTCCTTGGTGACTCAGAGGATAAAGAATCTGCCCACAGTGCAGAAGACCTGGGTGTGATTCCTAGGTCAGGAAGATCCCTTGGAGAAGGGAATAGCTATGCACTCCAGTATTTTTGCCTGGAGAATTCCATGGACAGAGGATCCTGGAGGGGTAGAGTCTCTGGGGTCCATTGCCCAGGGGGTCACAAAGAGTTGGACATGACTGTGTGACTAACACTTCTTTCTTTTCCCTGATGCTGGCCATTTCTGAAGATGTTTTCCAAGACTGACGGCCGTTTTAACTTTTTCATTTCCTCTCCCTCTTTGCCTTTTGACTTTAGTTCCTCACAGCTTCTCTCTCTGGTTCTATAACAGAACCTGGCATCCAGACCCCAACAAGATGGCTATTTCGAGACATTAGTCTGCCATCTTCTCAGTTAGCCAGCTTTCTGAATAAAGTTGTATTCTTTGCCTGAACACCTCATCTCCTGGATTTGTTGGCTTGTGCTGCATTGAGCAGAGCTCACCGAATGACTGAGCACGCATGTGGTGATCAGAGCCTCGGTATCTCAGACTCAGTAACAACACAAGGAAAAAATATTGTAACTATGTGTGGTGATACAAATTGTGTTAGCTGTTTCACCATATATATCTATGTGTGTGTGTGCTCAGTTGCTCAGTTGTGTCCAACTCTTTTGCGACCCCATGGACCGTAGCCCACCCGGTTCCTCTGCCCATGGAATTTTCCAGGCAAGAATACTGGAGTTGGTTGTCATTTCCTCCCCCAGGGCAGCTTCCTGACCCAGGGATCAAATCTGTGTCTCCTGCATTGGCAGGCGGATTCTTTACCACTGAGTCAACTGGGAAGCCTCTATTAATATCTACCTAAAATCACTCCTTGGAAGGAAAGTTATGACCAACCTAGATAGCATATTAAAAAGCAGAGACATTACTTTGCCAACAAACATCTGTCTGGTCAAGGCTATGGTTTTTCCAGTGGTCATTGTATGGATGTGAGAGTTGGACTGTGAAGAAAGCTGAGCGCCAAAGAATTGATGCTTTTGAACTGTGGTGTTGGAGAAGACTCTTGAGAGTCCCTTGGACTGCAAGGAGATCCAACCAGTCCATCCTAAAGGAGATCAGTCCTGGGTGTTCATTGGAAGGACTGATGTTGAAGCTGAAACTCCAGTACTTTGGCCACCTCATGCAAAGAGTTGACTAATTGGAAAAGACCCTGATGCTGGGAGGGATTGAGGGCAGGAGGAGAAGGGGACGACAGAGGATAAGATGGCTGGATGGCATCACCGACTCGATGGGCATGAGTTTGAGTAAACTCCGGGAGTTGGTGATGGACAGGGAGGCCTGGCGTGCTGCGATCCATGGGGTCGCAAAGAGTCGGACACGACTGAGTGACTGAACTGAACTGATACCTATATATAGATATCAGATCATAACATTATACATGTAAAAGTAATAGTTTGTTGTTGTTTAATTGCTAAGTCATGTCTGACTCTTTTGAGACCCCATGGACTGTAGCCAGCCAGGGTCCTCTGTCTATGGAATTCTCCAGGCAAGAATATTGGAGTGGGTACTATTCCTTTCTCCAGGGGATCTTTCCGACCCAGGGACTGAACCCATGTCTCCTGCATTAGCAGGTGAATTTTTTACCACTGAGCCACCAGGGTATTACATGTCAACTCTGCAACTCTTTCTCAATTAAAAAAAACTTTCCCCACCCTATGCTCTGAACATTGGTTGCCTATTGTTTCCTACTGATATTTTGTTTTGTTCTTAATCTTTAAGTCTTTATTCCATCTGAAGTAGATTTAAGTTGTCCCTTGTGTGTGTTATGGGCTAAAAATAGTTCCCCCTCAAAATGCATGTGTCAAATCCCTAGCCCCCCACTACCTCAGAATGTGATTGTATTTAGAGATAGGGCCTTAAAGAGGTGATTAAGGTTAAATGATGCCATTTGGGTGGGCCCTAAATTCCCCTGGAGAAGGGATAGACTACCCACTCCAGTATTCTTGGGCTTCTCTGATGGCTCAGAAGGTAAAGAATTCACCTGCAAGGGAGACCTGGGTTCCATCCCTGAGTTGGGAAGATCCCCTGGAGGAGGGCATGACAGTCAACTCCAGTATTCTTGCCTGGAGAATCCCCATGGACAGAGGAGCCTGGAGGGCTACAGTCCATGGGGTCACAAAGAGTTAGACATGATGGATCGAGTAAGCACAGCACAGCACAATCCGGTCTAACTGCTATCCTTGTAACAGGAAATTTGGACTTACAAGGGGACACCAGGGATGCTTGCTCATAAAGGAGTGATCACATGAAGACAAGAAGATAAGGCAGCCAACTGCAAGTCAAAGAGAGAGGCCCCAGGAGGAATACCTTGATCCTGGACTTCTAGCCTCCAGAGAGAGAAAGTAAATTTCTGTAAATTGAGCATTCAGACTGTGGTATTCTGCCAAGGCAGCCCTAGAAAACTAATACAGTGTAAGATACAGACTTCATTTTTTTTTTAAATATGGAAAAGTCAATTTTCTACTTCCATTTATTGGACAGTCTCCTTTCCTCACTAACCTATCATGCTTCCTCTGCCATATACCATAACTCTCCAAACATGTGCATCTACTTCTAGGCTCATATACAATTCTATATACATGTGCCTTTATTTCTAGGCTCTTTTAACTATTTCACTGGTTAGTCTATCCCTATGAGAGGACCAAACTTTCTTCATTGCTCTAGCTTAACAGAGCAACTTAATAACTCACAGTCTTGATGACTGGTAGAGGAAAGACCTTCCTTCTCCTAATTTTTCTGTAAAGTTATTTTGCTCTTTTTGGTCACTTATAGTTTCATATAAAATTTGCAATCAATGTGTCAAGTTTCACTAAAAATAATATTAGGATACTGCTTTATATTAAATCTAGAGAACTACAGGGAAATATCTTTTAATTAAAGATTTATCTCCATTTGAAAGTACATTTATTTCCTTTTCTGCTCTACTAATAACAATTTTAGTTCTGTCCACATGATGGCACTAGAAACCAAAAAAAAAAATCTGATTTTTTTCATAATTGGACAGAAGACTCAATAACACATATACATGTTAGTATTTTGTTAAGTGCTCAAATGTTTTGGAGGATAGACCTGGATTTCCTATGGCATGTTCAACAGTACATCAAATGCTTAAGTAAATTTGGTAAAGAGATATACAATAATATATGATAATCAAAGAATGGAAATAATAATAAAAATATCATGACTATTCTTCACAGTCCTTTTATCACAGAAAGTCATAAACAAATTAGATTTAAAAGTTCATTATCAGCAGATAAATCAGACACAATGTGTAAAATTAGCTCTGGAAATTTAGGTAGTAATTTCTAAACCAGCATGCCTACTACAGGCTAGTAAACAACTCTGCCTAAATCTGGGAGGGGGGGGGCAAAGGTCACCCCTAGGTTTAACTTTAAAGAGGAAGATTACATAAGTCTTCCTGTCTATCTCTAGGCCCACCCCTTATTCCAGCCCCGACAATTTTGGGGTAAAGTTCACTTTTACTTTATAAGAAACATGCCTGGGCTTGCCCTGTTTACAGAATCATAAAGGAAGAGTCATAGAAGACTTTCTCTTTCTACTTTGTAATGCCAATGACACTCCTTTCTACAATACGTGGGAAGTACTTGAGACAGAGTCTTTGAAACCATGCATACTTAAGTCACTGATAACACACATTGTTGCTGTTGTTGCCAAGTCCTGTCGGGCTCTCTTGCGACCCTGTGAATTACAGAGCTCAGCAGGCTCCTCTATCCACAGGGTTTCCCAGGCAAGCATACTCCTTGATGCTATCTGGATTTGAGCCAACCCTTTTCTAAATACTTTCCAGGGGGTTATTAACCTGATATTCCATATAGAACTGGAAATTAGTATCAAAATATTGTGAACTATATCTTAACTTAGATTTTAAAATTTGCCTACTGCTCATTAACATAACTTGGATGATCTACGAAGTATTTATACAGAGAGACTATATAAGAAGTTACTTAAATGCTTTAAACCCCAGATTCCTCATCTGTAAAATGGAAATAACAGTATTTTCTACTTATAACGGATGCAGAATTAATAAGGCATTTGAAAACACTAGATATGGTGTCCTGCACATAAAAATACTATCGTCATTAGAGCAAGAAACAATGGTGTTCCTAGGTTAGCAAATCTGAACTGTAAAATCTGGAAACAGGAAACTAAGCCATGTTTTAACTCACTAGGCTATGTTCCTCCCTCATGCTCCAATTCCCTCCATTTGGAAGGCCTAGGACTGCCTCTCTCAGCACCAGAGCAGCCTCGTGGCTTAATGAGCCATTTAAATGACGCAGTCTGTATAACCTCTTCAGAAGAAGAGATAGATGATTTCCATTGTCAAACCATAATCAGCACCAGGAGCACGATTACATCACTTAAAGTCAAAGAAAGCCCATACCGCGGCCCACTCCAACCGCTAACTGCGCTTCTGACACATTCCACGAGATGGCGCTCTTGCTCCTAGTCTTCGGACATCCTGAAGGCGAAGCCTTTCCCAGGCAACTGCCTCCCTCTCCAAGGTTAGGAGTCTGACTTCGGATAAAGGCTTGATCTAGGGTGATGGGCACTAAGTGGGGCTTGGCCATGGTCAGCCTACCGGCCTGAGCCGAAGTCTGTCCCGTTCAGAAGCAGCGGGGAGCTCGGAAGACCCTGCTCCGGGAATCCCTTGCCCCTTTCAGGGGCAACCCTCTAGAGGGTTCCCAGAGGAACCCTCTAGACAGGAACTGGTAGGGTAAAAGCGCGGGGTCTGCGGTCGCCCGGACTCCCAGGTGGCCCTGGGGAAGCCTCACGTGCCTGTGCAGTGGACTCTGGCCACAGTCACCCCATGACATCGGAGGCGTCAGGTTGCGGGGCGGTCAGCAAGGGCTTTGCGGGGGAGGGAACCTGCGATGACCGCAGCGCCGCGGGCGGGGCCGACGCGTCGGCCCCCGGGTTTCTACTTCAAACCTAGAAGTTCGGAACATTCCAAGAATGGGGTGCTGGTCACGAGGACGGCCGGACGCCTGTGTCCGCCTCCTCATCGCGGGGAACGCTCCCCCGCAGCCAGGCCGCCCGCTTTCCTCACCCGGCTGGCGATCTGAAACCCCAGCGGCCCTTAGCGACCTCTCGCCTGGCCCCGCGCGCTCTGGAGGCCGGTGGGCGGGGCGTCACCCGTGACGTCGCGTTCTGTTTCGATTCTCCGCCCCCTCTCAACCCGTATATAAGACTTCGCTGGGCGTTTGCACTCGCACAAGTGGACCGAGGCGTCGGGAGCGGGAGGTTGGCATCGGCGGCGGTGGGGAGCTCGAGGGCAGAGGCCGGCTCGGTCGTGTGTCCGCGCCTCGGAGGTGGTAGCCGGCAGTGTCAGGCGACGAGGCGACCATGGAGCTCTTACGGACTATCACCTACCAGCCGGCCGCCAGCACCAAGATGTGCGAGCAGGCGCTGGGCAAGGCTTGCGGCGGGGACTCGAAGAAGAAGCGGCCGCAGCCGTCCCCCGAGGAGCCGCAGGCGCAGCAGCCCCCGGCGCAGGTGCAGCCGGCGGCCCCGCACCATCATCACCACCACTCGCACTCGGGGGCCGAGATCTCGCGGATTATCGTCGACCCCACGACGGGGAAGCGCTACTGCCGCGGCAAAGTGCTGGGAAAGGTGACGAGCGGCGGGCGCCCGGCTGCCAGGCGGGAGAGGGAGGTCTGCCCGGGCGTTTCCCCCACCCCCCCACCCCCCGGGCCGGGCCGGACCCGGAGTCCCCGCTCCCCCGCCGCTTCTCGAGGTCTTGGTGGTTGGATCCCGGCGCGGCGCGGGCTGCTCACCTGCCCTCCTCTGGCTTTTGTGCGCTGACAGCGCGGGGGTCGCGTTCTCCATCCTTGACCACGGCTCTGCCTGCCTCCTTCACGAGCCCAAAGACATTGATCTTGAGGCCAGAAGCTAGGGTTTGCTACACCAGACCTAGCGCTCCAGATACCCCTCCACCCCCACCCCAGAGAATTTTCTTGACACGTCTCTTCAGACCCTATTTCATCTCCCCGACCCCCAGCCCCGCTCCGTAAAGCTCCTCTTTGTAAAAGGAGAAGGGGCACCGTTTTAACTGTTGTTAGGAGTGATTTCCTTTCGTGAAGGAGCTTTTAAAAAAAGTAGACCGCGTCCCTCTGTCTACCCTTCCTCCTCACATTTTTGTTTTTCTTTCTCATTTATTTAATTTAAAAAAATCTGCCGTCCATATTCCTGCCATACTCAATTCCCTCTCGGCTTTGTTTCCTTTCAGGGTGGCTTTGCAAAATGCTACGAGATGACAGATTTGACAAACAACAAAGTCTACGCTGCAAAAATTATTCCTCACAGCAGAGTAGCCAAACCTCATCAAAGGGAAAAGGTGTGTATGACTGTTGAGTAAAATATTTTCTTTGTGTGCAGAGATGGCCCTTCCCTGTTAGGAACATGTCTTCTGCATGTGTAAGCAGCTGGCTTTGCAGAGGTGAAGGAGGCTACTAATAATAATAAGACTGATCTTGCTTTTCCTTTTAGATTGACAAAGAAATAGAGCTTCACAGAATTCTCCATCATAAGCACGTCGTGCAGTTTTACCACTACTTCGAGGACAAAGAAAACATTTACATTCTTTTGGAATATTGCAGTAGAAGGGTAAGTCTTCGCTCATCAGAGTGCGTTTTCTTCCCGCATACTGACCTGGCATTCAAATTGCAATTTATCTGGGAATCTGATTGTGGACATAATTATAATATGGAAGTATTACCTTTCATTGCTCATCCTTCATAAGGAAACTACTGATTTTGGCAACTTTGTTTGACAGATTCTCTTTTTTCCTTCTCCTCCTCCCAGTCCATGGCTCATATCTTGAAAGCAAGGAAGGTGTTGACAGAGCCAGAAGTCCGATATTACCTCAGGCAGATCGTGTCTGGACTAAAGTACCTTCACGAACAAGAAATCTTGCATAGAGATCTCAAACTAGGTGAGCCTTTCACTCCAAACCCTGACTTTTGTGTCAGAGAGGTGTGTGCCCTCTCCCTTTTCTTACATAGTTAATGTTCTTAGTTGGGATCTAGCCAATGCAGTGCTGCTTCTGAATGATGGCTCTCCTATTAAGCAGCTGGCCGCCTGCCTCTCGAGTGGATGGATGTGTGTGTACTTGGTTAGAATATTTTTTCAAGAGAATTCAGACTCTTTTTTTTTTTTTTTTTGGTCATCCAGGGAACTTTTTTATTAATGAAGCCATGGAACTAAAAGTTGGGGACTTTGGTTTGGCAGCCAGGCTGGAACCCTTGGAACACAGGAGAAGGTAAGAGTCAGAAGGATACATCTTAACTAGGGTTTTGTGGAGATCAAACATGCCCTTTATATCTTCCAATTAATGTTTCAAAGGTTAGTTGATATTAAAATGTGTTAACTGCTACAATGTTAATTGAAGGAAACAGTGCCACTGTGGCCTAGGCAGAGTATCTTTTGCCCATAAGTTGATTATGAAACAAATCTTGTATTTGCCTGAAATGTATAAAAATGTCCTGTTGTACCTGGTCTCATTTGGCTTAAAGCACTTCGTCATGTGGCCGAAAACAATTGTACATGCATTAAAAAAATTTACCAGGTCACTTGGTGAAATGTCAATTGTTCATATGCCAAAAATCAAAAGTCAAATGTTTCCAAATAAAAATTCAGCACAGCTTACCCAGAGAGCTAAGTTTAAACAAGAGGCGAGTCCCTAGTGAAATCTTTGTATTTTGTTCTTCCAGGACGATATGTGGTACCCCAAATTATCTTTCTCCTGAAGTCCTCAACAAACAGGGACACGGCTGTGAATCAGACATTTGGGCCTTAGGCTGTGTAATGTAAGTAAATGCACCAAAATAATAAAAAATCAAACTTAGGTGTAGATTTTAGCACTGGAAAAGAATTGTTTTATGATGGTTCCTTAAAGAGGTGTTTTCTTGTGTACAGGTATACAATGTTACTAGGAAGACCTCCATTTGAAACTACAAATCTGAAAGAAACTTACAGATGTATAAGAGAAGCAAGGTATACAATGCCCTCTTCATTGCTGGCTCCTGCTAAGCACTTAATAGCTAGCATGTTGTCCAAAAATCCAGAAGATCGTCCCAGTTTGGATGACATCATTCGACATGATTTCTTTTTGCAGGTTGGTGCGGTTTTTTTGTTTTTTGTTTTTTTTTTTGCATCTTTTTATTACATGCTCTTGATCCTAATTTCCCAGCAGGTTACTGAAAGACTTTTCTTATGCTTCACAGGGCTTCACTCCAGATAGACTCTCTTCTAGCTGTTGTCACACAGTTCCAGATTTCCACTTGTCAAGCCCAGCTAAGAATTTCTTTAAGAAAGCAGCTGCTGCTCTTTTTGGTGGCAAAAAAGACAAAGCAAGATATATTGACACACATAGTAAGTTATAAGACTTTTTCTGTATCCAGTATTATATATATAAAGTTGATAAGTTAGTTGAAAGAGGCTTTCATGTTAACATAATTTGGCCAGTATGTTAGTAAACTATTGAACTTTTGGTAGCATAATAAATCTAAACTGCAAACTGTAGTTGATAGTTTTGTTTCAGATGCATTAAAGTGTCCTTCTTGGATAATTGCAGCTGATGGCAAAGATAAAACTGTTGGTTTTGCCTTGAATGCTCTTAAGCTGGTTATTAACGCAAAAGGAGGAAATATGGCTTGCTCTGTTTCTATCTTGTTTGGATAGAATAGTGCTCATAATCCTTCTTGATTTACAGATAAAGTATCTAAAGAAGATGAAGAAATTTACAAGCTTAGGCATGATTTGAAAAAGACTTCGATAACTCAGCAACCCAGCAAACACAGGACAGATGAGGTATGCTAGAGAAGAATAAAGTAGTTATAAACACTTTGTATCATTTCCATTCTTTGTTAATTATCACTTGGACCATGATATATTTACTTAAAAGTTTTTTTCCCCCAGACCCTTTAAAAGGAAAGATTTTATCTCTTAGTTTAACAATGCATGCAGTTGAGTTAACAGAAATATCTTTTACTTGGCTTGTGTCCATTGCTGTTTGATAAGCTTTCCTAGTAATTGCTATAATCTCATCTTAAACTAGAATTCTCAACTTGAGATGAATTTTAAATGCTTGGCTATCATCTGGCTCTTCTCTCTTCTAGGAACTCCAGCCACCTACCACTACAGTTGCCAGATCTGGAACACCCGCAGTGGAAAACAAGCAGCAGATTGGAGATGCTATTCGGATGATAGTCAGAGGAACTCTTGGCAGCTGCAGCAGTAGCAGTGAATGTAAGTTGTCAATCACATTTTAAATAGTGACACTCTAAATGCCAGTGTTCAACACTAAGCAGCTGAAGTCAGCTTGGTTTTTGGCCTGATTTAACATAGAAGAAGCAACGTAGAGGATTGGAGCAATTTTGAGTCCTCCATCCGTAGAATTAGTGGAGGGAGACCTAGCACCTGCCGTTGCCTGAGGTCTTGTTGTTAATTATTTTGTATAACTTCCTCTGACTTTTTAGGCCTCGAGGACAGTACCATGGGCAGTGTGGCAGACACGGTGGCAAGAGTCCTTCGAGGATGTCTAGAAAACATGCCAGAAGCGGACTGCATCCCCAAAGAGCAGCTGAGCACGTCCTTTCAGTGGGTCACCAAGTGGGTCGACTACTCTAACAAATACGGCTTTGGGTACCAGCTCTCAGACCACACCGTAGGAGTTCTTTTCAACAACGGTGCTCACATGAGCCTCCTTCCAGACAAAAAGTAAGTGTGTTCAGTTAAGGAAGCCCTGTCATTTCTTCACTTTTGCCCTAAAGAAATCTGAGAACAGTGATTGACTTTTCCTGTTTCTTTTTCTTCTCTCCCTGTTCTTTAGAACAGTTCACTATTATGCAGAGCTTGGCCAATGCTCTGTTTTCCCGGCCACAGATGCCCCCGAACAATTCATTAGTCAAGTGACGGTGCTGAAGTACTTCTCCCATTACATGGAGGAGAACCTCATGGACGTAAGTTACCCTCGCTTTCAGGAAGTGATGTTTGAAGTGTGGTCCCCAGACCAGTAGCATCTCTAGAGTCTCAGTGCTTTTAGAAGCACAGCATCTCATGTTCCATCCTCAGTCTATGCCTCAGGATCTCTGGGTGGTGGGGCAGGAACCTCCAGGCCATTCTGGCCCTTGCTTAAGGTTGAGAGGCATTTGCTTAGAAGAACTGAGTGCATACCCTGTGAAGTCTTCCGAGGCACTAACTCTCCCAATCTCTCTCAGGGTGGAGATCTGCCTAGTGTTACTGATGTTCGCAGACCTCGGCTCTACCTCCTTCAGTGGCTGAAATCTGATAAGGCCTTAATGATGCTCTTCAATGATGGCACCTTTCAGGTAAATGAACCCTTTAAGAAAGCACATGTTTAGGTCCCAAGAAATGATTTTTACATAGCCAGTTCAATTATTGAGAAAACTCTTCTTATTTTGGCTATTTAGAGATGCCTAATATCTATGTCTACTTTTTAAAGGTGAATTTCTACCATGATCATACAAAAATAATCATCTGTAGTCAAAATGAAGAATACCTTCTCACCTACATCAATGAGGACAGGATATCTACAACTTTTAGACTGACAACTCTGCTGATGTCTGGCTGTTCGTTAGAATTAAAAAATCGAATGGAATATGCTCTGAACATGCTCTTACAGAGGTGTAACTAAAAGATTTCTTGAATGGACCCTATGGGACTCCTCTTTTCCACTGTGAGATCTACATGGAAGTCAATAGAATGATCTACAGCACGTTGAAGAAGATGGACAGGTGGTGGTACGAAAACAATTCCTCTGTGGCCCACTGGACCTGATGGAACCTGGACCAGGCTGAGGTACACAGTCCTGAACTTTGGACGGACACGCTGAGAATGAACCCGAATGCAGTTTTCCTTGACGTACCTGTTTCTAAAGGCTTTTCAGACAATTTTGCAGAAAGGTGCATTGACTCTTAACTTCTCTCTGTGGAGAGTGCTTCGGACAGAGGACTTGGAGCTGTGAATATACTTCCTGAAGGGGAGGGAAAGGGAGGACGCTCCCATGTTGTTTAAAGGCTATAATTGAAGCAGCTTTTGGCTGCTTAACTGTGAACTATGGCCATATATATATTTTTTTTTGTTTTGTTAATTTTTGAAGACACTTGTGGCTGGAAAAGTGCATTCCTTGTTAATAAACTTTTTATTTATTACAGCCCAAAGAGCAGTATTTATTATCAATTTTTTTTTATGTTGAGCATTTTAAACTGTTGGCAATAAAGAGAATGAAAAAGCAGAAACAGTGGTCTCCTGTCTTTGGTATGACATCAGCACTGCATCACCAGCACAGCCAATAATCCTGGATTCTTGGCACCGTTTGGTGTGACATTGAGTGTAGAAACAGGCTAGAAAGTTAGAACTTGAATTATTCCAGTAATAGTTTCTAGGAATCTTTATTTAATACCTCAAATGAAGTCATATACTCTCTGAGTAGGTCTGGCCTGAGAAGAGAAGAATATAACAAAACTATCGCTCTTAGATCACAACCAAAATCAAGGCCTCCTGCTATGCAAAAGCAATTTCTCTCTTGAGTATTTCCCCAGGACTTGTTTAGCTTGGGGTTGAAGGCTAGAGTAATTTTGTATAAACAGACCTCTGTTATTAAGGTTCAATAGGTTAAGGAAGTTTTATCTTTTTTTCAAAAAAACTATTTATTTGGCTGTGTCTGGTCTTAGTTGCAGCATGCAGGATCCTTGTGTCATGAGGGACCTTTCATCGTGGCACACGGACTCTCTGGCTGCGGCATGAGCTCAATAGTTGGGGCATACAGGTGTAGTTGCTGTGTGGCATGTGGGACCTTAGTTCCCCAATCAGGGATCAAATCTGCATCCCTTGCATTGCAATGCGTATTCTTAACCATTGGACCGCCAGGAAGTGCCAGAAGTTTATCTTACTATGGGCAAAACTCTTTAATACTTGCACCACCTAAATGTATAGCTCAGTTCAAAGCATCCTAAACACTTCCATTGCCACCAGAAGTGAGAAGTACTTTGTAAGGAAGTCATTTTATTTTCCTTCTGGTGCATGGAGGTTGAAGAAGGGTATGAGTACTGAGCTATGATTTTAAGCCCATCTTTAAACTATGAAATTATCCAAGAGATAAATCTGAGATGGTTTTCTTTTTCAGTGGGATCTCTTCTTTGACAGGTGTATGAAGCTGCTCGTCCTGTTTACTCTGAACTTACAGTGACCTGTATAAAGTGTAAATACTTTTTTTGTTCACTTGTAATCCTACTATAAGGAAGATACTGTCCTGAGAAAAGCAGCACTCTCTCAAGTATTAAGCTCTCTGCACAGGGCTCCTTTACAGAGTAGTGCAGAGATGATGGTTGTAGTTTTCTGGAATTTTTCTAAAATTATTACAAACTGCACCTTACATGCTTCATTAATAAACATCAAATCTAGAGAACTGTTTATGGATATTTCACAGTTACTAGATTAACTCCTGTTGACTGGAGTCCTCTGACCAGGTGTACAACTTCAGTCTTTGTTAAATGGTAATAGCTGAAGAAAATAGTAATAGCTGAAGAAAACTGGATAATTATACTAATAACTGGGTGTGGAAAAGTAGAATCTATTATTATCTGTGAGCAGAGATATAAAAAAATAGTTTCGAACAGTAAAAAATGTGCTTTCATTTTGAATTTTATAGAGATAGATTGCATATTACTTCACCATTTCAAAATTGTGTACTTATCCATTCTTGTATGTACTGAGCATCTTGTGCATGTTCAGTCACTCAGCCATGTCTGACTCTTCGCGACCCCATGAAATGTAACCTGCCAGGCTCCTCTGTCCTTGGACTTTTCCAGGCAAGAATACTGGAGTGAGTTGCCATTTCCTACTCCAGGGGGATCTTGCTGACCAGGGAGCGAACCCACATCTCTCTCATCCCCTGCACTGGCGGGTGGGGTCTTTACCACTGTGCTGCTGGGGATCGACTGTCTGCCAAATCCTCAGCCTGGCATTGGAGATGCCGAGTGAGCCCAAGCCTCTCCCTGCCCTCGAGGAAGTCCCAGCAGAGTGGAGAGACAGTGCATTTACCTGGCAGTCTGATAAGTGCTGTGATATTATGATAAAAGTATGCACTGGGTGTCGTGGGAACCAAGAACAGGAATCACGGGGCGTCAGCCATAGGCGTAGGGTGGACTCAGAGAATAGATTTCAGAGAAGGAAATTCTTTTTTATTGGGTTTTGAAAGATGAATGAGGGTTATATAAAGGTATGAGATGGGGAAGGGTATTATAAGCAGTGGGGTTAACATGTATAGATGTCCAAGAGTGAAAGAGTTCGTAGGAAAAATGGGTAAGTATCATAGATAAAGTCTGGAAGAAACAGACCTGATGTACCCCAGGTGCCATCACAAGGCATTTATATGTAGTTACTCTAAGACTTTAAGGAAGCAAGGGACCTACTGCATGCATGTCTAAGTCGCTTCAGTCATGTCCAACTCTGTGAAACCTTATGGACTGTAGCCTGCCAGGCTCCTCTGTCCGTGGGATTCTCCAGGCAAGAGTACTGGAGTGAGTTGCCATGCTTTCCTCCAGGAGGTCTTCCTGACCCAGGGATCAAACCCATCTGTTATGTCTGTGTGTTGACAGTTGGGTTATTTACCATTGGCACCACCAGGGAAGCCCAAGTGATCTAGTATTTCAGTTTAATAAAATTCATTCTAGGGGCATAAGCAAGATGGGTGGGAAAGAAGAGAAATATGACCCAAACAATAAAGATATTACTGTTCTGATCCAGGTGAGAAAGGACTTTATGGAAAGGAGCATATGAAGAGTCAGTATCTCCTTTGACTCATCTAGTTCATTTCAGTATCCCCCATACTGTGGCATATGGCAATCCAATATTGAATGAATAAATGACAGTAGATTTGGGAGGGACTTAGAAAGTTGATTTCAAGAGGATTTGGCACTTTATTGAATGTGGAGCTTGAGGAAGAATGTGGGTCTTTAGGATGACTGACTGGGGCATTCAGTGACAGGTCGGCAGTGTACTCTGGGGTCATTAACTGAAATACATCAGGAATCTAGAAGGAAGAGCCTGTTATTTAGGGAAATCCAGTGAGTTTAGGACATGCTAAATCAACCTTGTATGAGGATGTTCAAAAAGATCCAGAAAGCAGTTGGATATACACATCTATACCTCAAGAGTGAGCAAAACTTGGGAGTAAACAGGCTTTGGATGACAGCACACAAAAATGAGTCCTTGTTATCCTTTCTATCCAGCAGCATTTTTTTTTTTTTAATACGGAGAACATCTATGTAAAATGTAACAGTGTTGATAAACCTTTGCAGTGAAGGAAGGAGGATAAAAACTTCCCCAATAAATTCTCCTCAAAATCAAGGACCCTGGATTCCATAAAAACAACTCCTCCCAAAACAGATGGACATGATGAACCCCTTCAGTCCTCAAGAGTGTTTGTCAGTTAGCCACCCTACATCCTGGCAATCTATAGGCTGAGATATAAGGCAATCATGAAAGATGTAAAACTTTAGTTTTTGTGCCAAGTAATAGCGAACTTCAGTGTGGTATGACCATGGCAGTAACTTGGATTCTGAGTTCTTTGACACTTACACTTTATAAAAACAGTAAAAATGTAGTAAAAAAAAAAAAAAAACACTCCTCCCCCATCAAGAACTGCTATTGAATATAACCTTAATGCTTTCTAGGGAGGAAGTGTCTCCAGTAAGTACACTTACTGTGTACATTTGGAGAAAGTTTGGAATCGGTTCTAAGTTCAAATTCGTGTTCAACCTTGTCTTAGCAATGTGATCTTGGCAAACACCTAACCTCTCTATGTTTCAATTTCCTCACATGCAAAAGTTAAATGATGATAGAACACTTACAAACCAACAGTGCTCAATAAATACTTGCTCCTTTTCTTTTTCTGTCCCCCCTGTCTTCTTCTATACCCATCATGACAGTAACCATAGTTACCTAGAAAAGAAAATAACTGACTCATTCTGTCCCTTCCAACCTTCCTTTCTGTAACAGTCATGGTCCAGTTATGGATACAAAATTCATTTTAGACTTTCAGAGAGAAGGGATTATTTATTGGAGGCTACTAGTTGTACAGATGATGGAAGAGCTCAGAAATGAAATGGGAGGTGCTTAGGCAAACAAGAATGTAGCAGCAGCAGGAAGCCATTGCCACAGCTTTGGCTGGAGAGATCCAGAATACTTCAGAACTGGGCAGGTGCGGAGGTGGGGTCCCTGGCAGAATTATGGTAGAATTACGGTGATCAGAGTCTACCAGGAATTTGAAATCATGAAGCAAATGTAGATACGGCTTGAAATAATCCCTGTACACATCTGGTTTAGAAAGGGGGTAAAATATTCTGGATTCTTTCTTCCGTTTGCCTTGCAGTCTACCAGTGACCAAGTAAATTGGATGTCAGGAGAAAGAATCCTGGGGAATATAGCTGCAGGAGTCATTCTTCTGTAGTAAAGTGAAGCAAGAAAAGGACAGGGATGGATCTGAGCTTTAACAGGCAAATACCTTCCTTCTTTCCTAACTTTTCTCTTCCATTAGTTTGGTAGCCCACGCCCCACCCCCGGCCCCCATCCTCTCTTCCTCTTAAATCCCAAAGTAACAAGAGTGCTTAAGCGCTCTGGTTCACTAGGCAGAAGGATGTTCACTTCTAGTTCGCTAGGCTAGATGTTCACTTCTAGTTCACTAGTTCACTAGTTCTAAGCTCTATTTCACTAAGCAGGGGAAGATTAGAGGAAGAACAAGATGGAGTGAGGAACCTTAAAACTGGAGTCATTCTTGCTTTAGACCTCTGTAATTTGAAGCATCAAACTTTTTTTTTTTTTCCCACTACAGAGATGTTAGTCTAACAGATGTGACTAAAACTGAGTAAGATACATTTTCATAAGGTATGTAGATAAATCAATGTTGGTATCTTACAGCAATTCCGTGCATGATTGTCAGTATATATTTTTAAGTCTTGGAATAAACTCTTTTAGAAACAGAAACCCACAGATTCCATTTTGTTTTTCCTTGACTTGCAAGAGATTCCAACCTATATATGCTTAGATTTGTGATTTCTTCTAGCACTTCTTTTTGCCTTATTAACTTTAGTAATGGAAAGTATCTCTCTGTTTGAATTGCCACAATTTAATTATATTAGTGAATTCAAACTAAAAAGTTAAACTCCCATATGCAGTGTTGGAATTTAATATCACGGTTCATCAATGTTTGGAATTCAATTGAATATAATAGATCTTGCCCCTGGAATTGGCTTTATAATACAATTATATGTAAAGCAAAATTGATTTTAATGATTGAGGTACAATAACTTCATTACCAAGTTAAGGTGGAAATAATACATTTACTGCAATATCTCGACTCTGAAATACTGACTGATGAGATATTTTAACCCAACCATGCAAGTTAGAACAAATTCTGTTTTTTTAGGGCTGTAGCAAATTAGTTAGTACTGCAAGAAACTGGCAGCAGACCTACATGAGATAAAATCAGCACTGCCTGCCTTTGGTACCATTTTGGAATCAATGGCAGCAGAATGACCTTTAAAATTTTTTACTGCATGTTCAACATGATTCCAAATTTAAACTGAATTAAAAAACATTTTTGCAAATGGACTATAAATGCATTCATAAATGGCAGTGAAACCAAATTAAGTTGAATGTAAGTATGAAAGTTAATATATTTTCCAAGTCCTAGCATGTAAGAAATTACATTTAACCTCAAAAAAAATCTAAGTTATATTTTTTGTTTATGATACAAAACTTGTGGCAAAAAGTCAGTTTCTCAAATAAGAAACATTTGTAGTAAAACAAAATCAAAATTGAACAAATTATAAACATATATGATGTAATAGGAATAGTTTGGAATTTTAATCAGCTATACCAAGCTTAACAAAACTGGTCAATGATTTGATGAGTGTAAGGAACATGACACTGCTTGATTCTTATTTTCCTCTTCTATAAAACAGAGTAATAATAATATTAGAATCTATTAGCTTGAGGAATATGATATTGTTGATATTTGACCATTTTTGATCTACAACAAAATCCATTTCTTTTCATTCAAAACAACAAGAAAGCAAAGGAAAATTTCTCCCCTTTCACTATTGTTTTTATGAATATTTCCTTTGTTTTATATTGACATCATTTACTGAAGAGTAAATAAGAGTAGGGCTTTCCAGGGTGGCTCCGTGGTAAAGAATCGACCTACTGATGCAGGAGATGTGGGAGACATGGGTTTGATTGCTGGGTTGGGAAGATTTCCCTGGAAGAGAGCATGGCAACCCACTCCAGTGTTCTTGCCTGGAAAATCTCATGAACAGAGGAGCCTGTACCCTATGGCTACAATCCATGGGGTCACAAAGAGCCGGATAGTACTGAGCACACGCACAAATAAGGGTATGCACAATATATGATATACCCTTCAGCAAAGAGTATATCTTGTGCCTAATTAAATATTATTAGAGCTTTTCAATGATTAATTGCTTCATTCACCATGCTCCTAAGAATCAAGGATGCCCTCAAAGTGCTGCTGCTGCTGCTGCTAAGTCGCTTCAGTCGTGTCCAACTCTGTGATACCCCATAGATGGCAACCCACCAGGCTCCCCCGTCCCTGGGATTCTCCAGGCAAGAACACTGGAGTGGGTTGCCATTTCCTTGTCCAATGCATGAAAGTGAAAAGTGAAAGTGAAGTTGCTCAGTCGTGTCCGACTCTTAGTGACCCCATGGACTGCAGCCCACCAGGCTCCTCTGTCCATGGGATTTTCCAGGCAAGAGTACTGGAGTGGGGTGCCATTGCCTTCTCTGGCCCTCAAAGTGACAGCAATTTAATTTCTGATAACCAACAAGATTGAAGTCGTCACATAAACCATTTCCCATACTGTTAAGTCCTCCTTTGCTGCTTTTTCTTCTTATAGTCCTTTCTCAACTATTTTCCAAAAAAAAAAAAAAAAAAATTCCTCTACTCTGTTCTAAGGAATACCATTTTCTTTCAATATCATGAAGATTCTTTGAAAAATGTTTTCCCTGGGAAATTATTTTTGGAAATAGAGATCAAATAAGTGTAAACATTTCTTTAGATCAAAACTTATCAAGAACTTGAATGTGCATTGTGAATCTGCAGAGAGAAATCAAGTATGAAGGTTTCTCCAAATTTTTTTCCCCTGGTACACACACACTCTCTCTCTCTCTCTTTTTTTTTTTTTGGATTAACTTTTAAGAACAAAAGCAATGTTCTTTGGAATGTAGTTTGCCAATGTATGCAGTAACTATATGTGGTAACTGAAATTTACTTTTTAAAGATCTTGAACCTGTCAGATAGATTGGGATAGAAGCCCAGATCTTAATGGCGGTAGGACAGTATTTAGGTGAATGGAGAATTTAGTACCACCTCTATATCACAGATGTCTTAGACACAATATTACTTAGAAAATTTTCCCTCTGGAGGGAGGAACTTATGGCCTACATATCAACCAGATGACTGGGTAACTATGTCAATTTTGCAGTATAGACATCCCATTCCTAGATAATAAGGAGAGCCCTACAGTTGACTTTTGCCCATTTCTATTTCTTTACAATAAATTTTTAGTCTATGTTCACTATGATTTGCAAAAGACGTTTTGGTTTTGGAAGAGAACATGCTGGTAATTCTTTACACTGGGTAGCAACAGTTGTGAAAGATGTAAAGCATCTTCCTCCTTATGCCGCCTCCTGTGAAGGAGCTCCCGAACAAAGCATTTGGACTTATCATACTGAATGCATTAGGGCAAGATTTATTAATTAAGCTTAATTGTGAGATCATTATAGAGGGCAAGATTTAATTGACTTATTTTAATAGTGTGATAAGGAAAGGAAATATATGTTCAGAACGGATATAGAAACTCAGTTCCGCTTTATCAAGAAACCCTAATTGAATAAATCTCATGCTGCTCCCAGAAACAATTCTTTAGTTCCAATCCAAATGAAGAAGGTCCTTCAATGTCCACTATATGATGTGAAACCCACTACTCTCATGTTACTGCACCTTTAATTTCCATTCCTTTTCCAATGGAAGATAGGTTAGGATTTTTTGATATTGTTGGTGTCTATGACCTTATTTTTATGCCTCGTTAAGTAGAGCAGCAGAAAAACTGAATCCAGGTTGCACAAATTTATATAAATCCTGCTACATATCATATGCTTTTTCTTTTTAACTTTACCTGCTTATTTAGATGACTATGACAATGAAGGTAAAAAATATTAATGACAGTCGATGACACAGGTACCATCTGGTAAATGAGAAGGAACGAAACATATTTGGAAAAGATATGGTTTCTCTAATGACTAATCTTTTACAGACTCATAATCAATTACTTGTCATTTCAACTAGGAGGCATACGGTGGTATTAAACAGTGATGTGATATCATCCTGGCTTTAAAGTAGAACAACTGCAATAGAAATATGGAGTCCTTGTTCCAGATAAAAGTGATTTCCTTCAATTCAGGTGGATATGACTGGAAAAATAATTTGTCTGGAAAAATGAATGAATTTGAAATGTACTTTGAGAGTAATAGATCTCATCGATTTTAAAATATTTATTCTGTGAAGTGTGGTGAAGCTCTTATGGAAATAAGAGTTTAAATATATACACCTCAGCTTCTTTGGTCAATATTAGGTGAACTGTTGATACCAACTAAACATATTAAGATGTCATAATTATTTATCTAGGAAAGGAAGTTGTAAAATAATGTTCTTCTGAGTCCCTAGATACATCAAAATAATTTCACCTTGAACTTAGTAACATTGTCAATTTAGTGACACATTTAGAATTGCAATTATATTGGTACATTTTATGGGCTAAGAATTAAAACTAAGAATCACTTTATATCAGGCATATAACAGCTGGTTTGCTTTAGTGACATAAATACTACACTGAATGGACTGCATAGCAATTTTAATTTTTCATCATGGTTTCCCAGATTCTAATTAGCTTTTCTCTTAGCATTCATGGTAGAAGACTGACATAAAACAGTTTCTTGAAGCTCTCCTTTTACTTTAATAGGCAGAAGAACAAAAATAGGAATTAAGATTGAGAGTCATAACAACAACAAAAATGAAACTTTTATTTCATTATGTAAAGATTTTAAGAATTAACAGTCAAAAGAAACATTCGGAAAAATCTTTGGGTGATATCAATATTTTATTGAAAAATCTAAAAATTTGTGTTTTGAAAAATACAGATATTACAGGTCACATCACAATATTTCAAATTCCTGTAAAGAAAGTTGACCTGAGTCCTTGTTCTTCACTCTAAGAAGTGAAGCACCAAAACAGCCAAAGTAACATTTTTTTCAATTAGCAATAATTGCACCTCGGATAAACCTCATTGGCTATGACACTGCCACTCCTCAAAGCTCAAAGTAACATTTTTTTAAAGTATCATTTATTTCAGTCACACAGACATGGTCTTAATTTCTCTACATATTTTGATGACTTTTTTCCAGTGAAACTCTATGAGGTTTACAGAAAAAATATTAGATATATTAATATTATTTACCTAGTGTCATTGCCACAGTACCAGTCAGATATTAAAGCATAATAAGCGTCTATAAGGCACAAGTTTCTTCTCAATTTGAAGGAATTTTAGGTCAATAAAGTAGACATAATCTCAATGATTGCTCATATTCCAATCTATGGACACTGTTGAAGTTACTGTGGATTGTTTTCCAGACATTGTGTGCTTGCTTTAAGTGGGTGTGAGATGAGTGAGTGGCTAGTCTCCTGACAGTCTAATGGAAAAGCATGGGTCATTTTAGAGATTAAAGCAAAACAACACAAAATGCACAAGCCTAACCAAAGTGTCCAAAAATTTAAGGCAGATGTCATGAGGAAAATGAACATTTTTGAGCACTTTGAGCTAGTGAAAGTGTTAGTTGCTCCATTGTATTCAACTCTTTGTGACCCCATAGACTGCAGCCCACCAGGCCCCTCTGTCCTTGGAATTCTCCAGGCAAGAATATAGGAGTGGGCTGCCATTCCCTCCTCCAGGGGATCTTCCTGACCCAGGGATCGAACCCAGGTCTCCTGCATTACAGGCAGTTTACTTTGAGCTAGGATTCCCTGTGTTTAAGAAAACAAAACCTTTTGAGAAATAAATCATTTTGGTTTTTTTTTCAATTTGGTTTCATTTTCTTAGGGGTAGACCCTGTTTATCAGGACTAAGTGAAGCACTTAGGTGTTTAAAAGACAGGTCTCTAAAAGACAAGTATTTATTTTTTAGAAGGCTTTTTGCAGTATATTAATTCATTGTCTTCCTGAAAACAAGATAAAAAAGCTAAGTGATACTAACCCATTTAGAAAAAAAATTAGTTCTTACTAAATAGTCAATTATTGATTCATGAAAATCCTGATTTGGGATGGAATCTTTCAGAAAAATGATTCTATTATCATTTCAAGGTCAACTTTGACAACCAATAGCACCTTTATGGAAAGCTTTTGGTTAGTTCAGGTGCTTTAAACAACCTGATCCCGTGTAAACATTTGTACTTCTTATCTAAAAATGGCTTCTCAAGAATAAACACACCATATCAAATTTGCAAGCCATAGGTGTCTCTCTGGCTTAATAGTTTTATCCCCAGTGACTCTGGGCTGTTAGCATCATTCATTAGGAAGACTTCATGTGTCTGGTTGCTAGACCCCAGCTCTTCTCAGTAATATTACACATCTTTTAGTTTCCCTGAGTGGGAGGCACGCCAGCCTGACTAATGAAAGCCGTCACTGCGATGGGACAGGTCACCAGGGTCAGCAACACTGTTGTGTCATTGCTAGATTATGGTGCAAAATGGTACTTTTAGTGTTGAAGTAAAACCTGATTCATCATCTTATACTTTTTTCTGAGGAAGCGCTTTAAAAACATGCTATTGCTCATGTACAGCTAAAAAACAGAGTAATGAAGTCTCAGGTGGAGGGTATAAGATAATGAAATGTTGGTCTTTAGCAGTGGACCATAAAATGGCAAAATCTGTAAAACTGGAAAGTCCATTTACTGCCGAGGCACTTAATGTGAATAAGAAAGAAATTGTAATAATAATAATAATACAAATTTTGATGAATTCAATACGGCAAGGCTCTTTGGTAAAACCTTAATTTCTGTTTAAAAATCACATTTAAATGTACTGAATCAAAATTCATATTTCTATTTCTAGAGCATCATTTTGAAATAATCTCTTTCATGTATTTTAGAACCATTGGTTCCCTAATTCTAGAAATGTCAGTGGGTGACAAATATTACCTTTGCCATTTTAAAGACAGAGAAATCAATCGTCAGAGAAGTTAATTTGCTCGTTGTTGCAGAGTCAGTGGTAAATAGAACCTGAAGACAGAGAGCGCAAATAAAGTTCATCTCTTTGTTCACTTCATCCAACATTGTAGAGAGACCATACTGCTCCTGAATCCGCTGGGAGAAGCAAAACTTAGAGATGACTCTTCCCAGCAGCTTTGGAGCTCACTTTTTTCAGAAGCTTGACCAGAACTGGAGAGGCAGCATTGGCTGTGGCAGGGGAAGTGGCCTGTCGTCGGGAACACTGGCCTCGCCACTCCCAAGCTGTTAGACCTGGGATAAGTCCTTCCCTGACTCTGTTCTCATCTGCACATCCAAACTAATATTAATCCAACCTGAAGGTACATCAGAACTATTGTGAGAATCACAAGGAATAGCAGGTGTAAAACGTACTAAAGCAGGACGCAAAGTGCTCTACCAAGATGAGGTATTATTACTAACGGTTATTATGGGTATCAGGCTTCCCAGATGGTGCTAGCGCTAAAGAACCGCCTGCCAATGCAGGACATGTAAGAGATGTGGGTTCGATCCCTGGGTTGGGAAGATACCCTGGAGGAGGGCAGAGCAACTGACTCCAGTATTCTTGCCTAGAGAATTCCATGGATACAGGAGCCAGGCAGATCACAGTCCATAGGGTCGCAAGGAAACTGAAGCAATTTAGCATGCAAGCACGCATCATGGGTACCATGAGCTAAGCTATGATAGGCAGACACTCTTCTATGAAGGGGTCTAGGGAGGATATTGCGAGGACTTCCATGTGCAGGTATGAGGGGCCCAAGTTTCATGCTTCTGTTAGTGGCTGGGTCATTCTTCATCTCATGGGCCAAGTTCAAGGGAAGCCCTGGAACAGCCAGTGTGTAACTAACATGAATCCCAGATCCTGACTGCCACATCTGCTGTTGTTGCTTGGTCACTCAGTTGTGTCTGACTCTTTGGTGACACCATGGACGGTAGCCCGCCAGGTTCCTCCATCCATGGGACTTTCCAGGCAAGAATACTTGAGTGGTTGCCATTTCCTTCTCCAGGGGATCTTCTTGACCCAGGGACTGAACCCTTGTCTCCTGCATTGCGGGCGATTCTTTACTGCTGAGCCTCCAGAGAAGCTACACCAGTTAGTGGACTTCTGATCTTTAGGTTTTAACCTAACCTTTCCTGGAAACTTAGAAGGCTCTCTCTCTTTTTTTTTTTTTTAATTATTTTGCTCTCTTTTGTTTCAACTGTCTACCAAGGCCAGCCTGCCACTCTGACACTGCTAGCGTGGAGCTGCCTGTCTCTCTTCTAAGAGAGGTATACAGCCGGCCTTTTGCATCTGCAGGTTTCACATCTGTGGATTCAACCAACCATAGATTGCCATTTTATATGACAAACTTGAGCATCTGCAGATTTGGGTAGCCCTTCAATGCTCTGAAGATTATCAGGGATGATGGTAACCAGACTCTCATATGCATGTGTACATGTATTCTATGATCATTCTCTTCAGAATGTCCTGCCACAATCTGCCTACTATTTTGGCCTTGAATATAAAATCTTTTAGACCATACTTGTATTTTATTTCTTTTTTAATATGTATTTGTTTACTTGGCTGTGTCTGGTCTTAGTTCTGTCATGCGGGATTTTTCGTTGTGGCACGTGGACCCATTAGTTTTAGCACACAGGCTTAGCTGCTCCAAATGGGGATTAAACCTGTGTCCCCTGCATTCCAAGGCAGATTCTAAACCACTTTACCACCAGGAATGTCCCCCATACCCGTATTTTCCTCTTTCTATTAGAAATAACTGGGAATGGTCCCAGCCATGAAAAGCAGAAATAAATGTTACTTATCTATAGATCCTTATAAATGTCAGAAGTATGAAATAAAGCAAACAAACAAAAAACAATGATTAGGCTTGGGTAATAGCCCTGTCAAGCCCTGTTCTGACACCTACATGGCTACTACATGTTGACCTGTTTTCCTTGGATTATGTCCTAAACCTATGTATTAACTTTGAATGTAATTACAATGTCAACTTACTTTTTTGGTCAGAGACAATTATACGCTGTATTAAGGATATAAACTCAGGTCTTGCTAATCACAGTGTGACATACTCCTGATAATGAACAGTGAGCCCACGTATAATGAAAACATGAGAATCAAAGACATCAAAAGTGGATGAGACACATTTAAAACACTATTTATTGGAGAGTTAGTGTACAAAGGACATTGTCAAGGGGTTAAATTCAGTTTGTGTTTTCTTGCCTTGAGAGACTCGGAGGGACGAGCAGGTGGCAAATGGAATGAGATGAGCAGTTATGATGTAGGTTTTCTGGGGTCTCACTCCCCCTGTTATTACAGAACCTTTGACTTTTCTAACTTTTTATTTAGGGTGTGTGCAGGTGCTATCTCACTGGCGTTCTTTGGGTTCTTCTCTAGTTACAGGCCATTTTTGTTCCTTCTGATCTTCTAGCCCCTGTAAGAAATGCATAGGCTTCCACAAAGCCCACCCAGTCAGCACCACCCACAAGTAGTACTACCAGGTACCATTATAAGGAACATGCTGCTCTTCTGCTAATACCTTCCAGATGCCAAAATGAGAATACAGATTCTGGGAACTTCAGTGACTGAAGACATGAAGCACATGGGATATTGTGTTGTGTGCAGAAGGGGTAGAAAAGCCTACCCTTCCCCCATTTTGTGTGGGACTCTGTTCTGTGAGTATTGAAGTATGCTTGTTTTGCGAGATTTTAGTGAAAACAGTGATTTCAGGTTATAGTCACCGTGTCTCCTCTATCTGGGACCAAATTATGGGTCTATGGAGTTAAGAGTGAGGACAAATCGTAGTGACGGATGCCACGTTGAGCCCTTGGATTTCTTCTCTCTCCACTGATGAAATGGCAAAGCATGCAGCTCTAAGGTCATACCTGAGTCCAAGTTCTAGCTCTATTAAAAATGGTTTTGTGATTTTGGGTAATTTCCTTGACTTCTCTGCCTCTTATCTTATCCACTGTAAATTAGGCATAAAATCTATGTTATAGGAATATGAACCTTCCAAGGACTGTTAAAATAATCTACAAAAGTGACCGGAACAAAGTCAAGACTCTAAATATCAGATACCACTTTTTTCCCAAAATATTCAAAGTTTCAGAAAATCTAATTCTTAATATGAAAAAGTAAGATAAACTAATCTTAAATAAGCACAGAAAAAACTTTATAGGAGATTTTGGTATGCATAGAATGGGAATTACTTATATCTTCAAGAGGAAGAATGTCATCTTCTCATGTCATCTCCCTAAGTTAATTTGTAGAGCGGGTAGAAGCTAGTTATGTAACAAATTTACATGTTGGGTAACAATTTCATTTAGGACATCTCTACAAATGTGTGTGTTTATTTTTGCTTGATTGTCTTTATTGTCCAGATAGTGCCAAATATCTTGATTGAGCTCCTATTTTTTCCTCCATGACTGGATTAACTGCACTGATGGAATGAAATGAATATTTTTGGCTTAGTGTAAACTGTAGCTTTAATGTCTCTATTTGTGATTTTCTTTATGTGTCAAATGAGAGTTAATCATACATTCTAAGAGATACAATGAGAAATAACTAGTGAACCTCATCAAAATACTCTGAAGAGCAAAATGTCCCATAAATAATAATGATAAATGGTAAGTACAGCATTGAGGACCCTGTTTTATTCCTAAAATAAAGCATTTCCATTAAATTAGCATCACAAGAAATGGGAAATTACCATACATTGAAGTTAGGTTAGATTCCTGATCCATTTTTCACATACACAGGAGAAGGAAAAGATGAGTTGCAGTCAGAATGAGAATCTAGACATTTCTACTAGCATAAGTAAAACAGAGAGCTATTTTATATTTTGGGAATTGTATCTGCTGTGTCATCTCTAGGGGAAACCTATAAAATTAAAGAAAAAAGCTTCAAAAATTAAATTTCCTCTTCTTTTCACATAGGTACTTTGAAGCATTAAGTTCAATTTCCAAATGCCCTTAGTAGTGGAAGGTTTTGGTTGAAGAAATAAACTCTTATGTTATGCTAATTGCCTCAGAGGATTTCATTGCATAACATTGTTTTATTCATGAGTGGTGAATGCCAAAACTTATTTCAAAGTATAATGATGAATATGCTAATATAAATTTTGTTCTATCCATAAATGATTGAATATCTTACAGTCAATAACTGGTTCATAATCACAATGTGAAAGCTGAACTGAGGGGGTTTTTAGGAGTTTTCTTGACCTCTTTTGCATAAACAGTACCACATAGAATCAGGTTGCTACAAATAAATTTGTACAACATCTGTTCTTCCCTTCATTTGAATCAACTCAAGCCATCACATGGTATTTACTAATGTCAAAACTCAGTATATTTTATAGTTTTTCCATCTTTTGCTACAGTGGTGGTTCTAGGATTTTAAGATATCAAGTCATTAGCTATAAAACAATTCCTGATATTTACTTGTTGAAAGTTACAGTTTTGAGGAGAAAGGATGAAATCCAATTTTACTTATACTGAATCTGATAAAATTTAAAGATGTTCCTGAAAACAGTTAAGAAGACTGACTAATGGGCATAATATTGCCGAATCAAAAACTGTGCAATGTATCCAAAATAGATAACATTCATTAGAACAAATAGCAACTAAAGAAATATTATTTAAAAGCTACCAAAAAAATTAGATCATTGTCAAAATAACAGCACACTCTTGATAATATGACATAGGTTTTACATTATTTTAATTTTTTCTGTGGGTATTAGGTGCAATCCACTATATGTGTGTGTGTTAGTTGCTCAATCATGTCAAACTCTTTGCGACTCCATGGACTATGGCCAGCCAGGCTCTCCTGTCCGTGGAATTCTCCAGGCAAGAATATTGGAGAAGGTAGTCATTTCCTACTCGGTGGCTCAGATGGTAAAGAATCTGCCTGCAATGCTGAAAACCCAGGGTCGATCCCTGGGTCTGGAAGATCCCCTGGAGAAGGAAATGGCAATCCGCTCCAGTATTCTTGCCTGGAGAATTCCATGGGTAGAGGAGTCTAGTGGGCTACAGTCCATGTGGTCACAAAGAGCAGATGCGAATGAGTGACTCACACTGGATTATCACTGGAGGTGCAATCCATGCATCTAAATGATCAAGTCTTAATATTTAAATCATCTTATAAGCATTGAGGTTCAGAAATCCACATCACTTAAATAATCAAATTCAGCATTTAAATATCAAGCCATAGGGTATTATGCTGATTGTATTTTATTACAGCTGATTGTCAGTTTGACAAATTTAAAGGGATTTGAGAAGTTTTTAGGAATGAGGAAGAGCTGCCTCTTGTTTGTGGGTGGTTTTAAGAGTGGTTAAAAAGTGTCCTTAGGAGAGGGTGGGACAAATGGAGAGAGCAGCATGGAAACACATACATTATCACATGTAAAACAGAGAGCCAGTGGGAATTTGCTGATGACTCTGGGAGCTGGGACTGGTGCTCTGTGACCACCTAGAGGGCTGGGATGGGGAGGGAGGTGGGAGGGAGGTTCAACAGGGAGGGGACATACGTGTACCTATGGCTGATTCGTGTGGATGTATGGCAGAAACCAACACAATATTGGAAAGCAATTATCCTTCGATTAAGAAGAAAAAAAAAGTGTGCTTAAGATTAGCCGAGTCAGACTGTTCTTCTTGTTCTAAAGTGGGTATTTACCATCTCTAAGATTAAAAGCCCAAAATACCGTGTCCTTACACGTCATTCATTTTGTTCAGATTTTCTCACCACTCTCTCAAATTTCTGAACACACTATGATGTTCAATGTGGGGATTTGCCATTCTCTGTGTACAACTTATTTGAAAAGCAATAATGCTATTTTCAGAAGGCAATTAATTTTAAAACTATTAACAGAAGACATTTATGGATTTGAGGCTTTAGCACCCATATTAGCATTTCTGAATCATTTCTCTAAAATTCTCAAGCTTATCAGGATTCTTGGGCTTATTTATAGACCAGTGCCTCTTAGGCAACTACCAAAAGTTAGGCTACCTATTGGAGATTTAGTGCTCAGCGACTTTTCTCTTTCAGGCTGGTCTCTTGATATTTGTCTATTTTAGTAAAAAAACAAAAATCCCCCGAAACCTGACTGCTCTTCTTCCTAATTGAGACATCAGTTTTTGTAAATGAGACATTTTATAAATGAAAATTACTTTACATTCAGACTTATTTTATAAAATCTGTGCTAGGGAAATTGACTGTTACTTTCATTCTGGACTATTTCTCAAATAGCCAGTTTTTATTTTACAAAATGGAGTATGTTTTTTAAATTAGAGGACCTCTTCAAAATCGTGTGCTCCAACCTACACACCTATAGAGAAGAAATTTTGTTCAGAAGACGTGATTTGATCTAGCAAGAAATCAGATCTGTGTAATAACGCAAAACGGAAGGGGCTGCTGTGATTTATTTTCCATGAGGGACATTTTACTAGCTGTTTTGTCTAAATTCAGAGTTGGATTTACCACAAAAGTAACATAATTTTGCTCACAAAGTCTCCTTTTACTTCTTTGGAAGCAGCACAGCACATTCACAAGAACACACATTTTGTAGAGTTTGAAAATTAGTTTAACTGAGATCAGTTAAGACCGTAGTCTCTTACCACATCCATTTTCTCTCTTGTCAGGTAGCATTGGAGTGGCCACATTTTGGGAATTTGGTACGAAGTGATGTCAAATTGGGAATACATTTACTGTAAGATGACTTTAGAGAGTGATGTTCCATCTATTTATATGAGCTTCAGCTCTGATCTTGAATTTTTCTCTTTTTCTACACTCTAGATTTGAAAACATAATGTACTAAAGCATTTGATAGATATTTAACAGGGTACTTTATTTTATCCTTCAGTAATAGATGAAAAGGATAGGTTAGAGTGTAAAACAGAGAATTCACAGGTGGCTGAGAAATTGGTAAATGTTATTCACTATGGATTCTGTCTTTATGATTTGGATATTTGGTATTTACCCTGGAATTTTACATTAATTTTGATTTTAAAAAATAATGCATTATAATACTATCTTTATTACTGAGTTTTTTTTGCATTCCCCTGCCCCAATTTTGTGCCCAATGTGGGTACCTCACCTACCCTACCCTGGTCCTTCTTAGTTGTTGATCTCAAGCCTTATCCCACATTCAGAATATTTAATAATAATTTGATATAGCTAATAAGTCATATTTATTGATTTCCAGATTATACAAGGCTAGAGAAGATGAAATATTTAGAGCATCTAAAAAGTTGACCAAAAGTCAAAAGATGAAATGAAGCAAAAGTAAAGACCTTACTTAAACTCAAAAAACCAATTGCCAAATACAAACAAAAAAGAATTAGTTTACTAAGAGCTCACGTGAAAAATGACCAGGTTTTAACCTGACAGTAAGCTCAAAATGAATTAGAAATATGATGTATGCCTCTAATAGCCAGGTTGTCCTCAGACCTCATTCTTCCCCACCTGTGCTCTGTAAATCAGTGTCTATATTTCCCAAGCTCTCCTGGACTCTAGTTTCTGGTTACATTCAGCTGATGCTGGGCCTTGGCTGACAGCTGGAGGATGACAAGAGACGAGCAGGAGTATTTCTTTTTCCCTATCCCCAGTGTCTTGTGGCTCTCATTCTCGCAAATCATAGTTGGTCTTAATTACCAGCTTCTGCTGTGTAGACCTGGCTCCGGATGCCATTTCTAGCAGTGGTCATTCTTCCTGCTTTGGTTAATCCTTTGGATGCTTTCATATCCTCTATTTGGCTTCACAATTCGTCTATCACATGTGAAACCCATTCCTTCTGTTTTCGTTCCCTAGGTTTACAAGTTGTAGAGAGGTTTCTCTTGGCTGAATTCTGACTGATAATAACCTCAAGTTATAGTAATAAAAAAGATGTACTTGAAGACACAGGAGAACCCACGGTGCAACTGGAGTATTATACTTAAAGTATGGCATTAAATATAGATGTGGTGTAGAAGAGAGGTTTGGACATCTTCTTTTTAAGAGGCATCCTTTAACTCTCAGTTCCACCGCCTACTAGCTGTGATCTTGCCTGAATCAATTGCTTCTGAAAGCCTTAATGTATTGACCTATAAAATTGTGATGACGGTAATATTTATTTTGAATGCTGAGATGCTCACATAAGATACATGACAGAGTTTTATAAAATATAAGACTGGTGTTACTGCTCTTGTTATGTCATTGGAGGAACTGCTGACCAAGCAGAAAGAGAAGTCTGAGAGAAGAAATGCTGGTAATCTGCATATACGAAGGAATTTCATGTAGAAGAGAAATGATCTTTTTATACAGTATGATAATGGAAAGAAGAGTGTCCAGTAGATGGAAATTCCAGGAAAGCATACTTTGGCTCAGCATATAGCAGAGCTTTTCAGTAAGTAGAACTCTTCAGAAATCTGAAGAGCCATTTTAGGAAGTAATGAGATTCTGATTTCTGATCATATTCCTGTAGAGCCTCACATGGGGGAGATGGTAGTTCTTTAGATAATAACAGTGACAATAGTAATAACATTTATTGAGGGCTATCAAGTGTCAAGTTTTGTTTTAAGTACTTGATATGTATTAATTGATTTAATTCTCACAATGATCAAAAGATGCAACTGAACTGCTTTTCCAGATGAATAAACTGAGGGACAGAGAGAGTAATTTCCAACATTACAAAGCTGATAAGTGGAAGATCTACAGGCTGTGGTTCTAGGAATTGTAGTATATATATAAGAGGTGCTTAATAAATGTGTTTTGGCTCAAGGCATTTTTTCATAATTGTGTCATCTGAATGCTTTTCTTTTGTATTGTAGAATCTGCCTTAGGGTTTTTTCAAACTGGCTGTCTTGTTCCTCGAGTATCCCCATTTCTTAGCACAGGTCTTGGACATGTTATCAGTATATGTGATAATGTTTGTTGAATGAACAAATAATATTTGAGTGATAAGTATTCACATATGAGATAATGCAGCATATGCTCTCTGGCTAGTGCATTTCTAATAACTGACTGCAAAGAGGTGGTGATCAGAGCTCTTCTTTGTGTGACCTCCCTGGGGCATCAGTCTATGCTAAATACTCTAAGTAGGGCTGTTCTCATACCTTAAGTATAATCTACAGACATCATAAATTGGGGTCTCTATGAGCACTTCCTAAAAACTTCAGACCAATAAATCAGAATTTCACAGAGGGACCCAGGTACATTTTAAACATGTTCTGAGGTGATTCTCAGATATACAAAAGCTTGAGAACCATAGTCCTTGTCCCTTCAGCCAGTGAAGAAGTCCGGGAACTCCTTTAGGAACCCTGACTGCTGTTATTCAGTCGCTAAGTTGTGTCGGACTGTTTGCGACCCCATGAGCTGCAGCACGCCAGGCCTTCTCGTCCTTGACTAACTCCTAGAGTTTGCTCAAACTCATGTCCATTGAGTTGATGATGCCATCCAACCATCTCATCCTCTGTTGCCCTCTTCTCTTGCCCTCAATCTTTCCCAGCATCAGGGTCTTTTCCAATGAGTCAGCTTTTTGTATCAGGTGGCCAAAGTATTGGAACTTCAGCTTCAGCATCAGTCCTTCCAATGAATATTCAAGGTTGACTTATTGTAGGATTGACTGGTTGGATCTCCTTGCTGCCCAAGGGACTCTCAAGAGTCTTCTCTAAAAAAAAAAAAAGAGTCTTCTCTAGCACCACAATTCAAAAGCATCCATTTTTCAGCACTCGGCCTTCTTAATGGTCCAACTCTTACATACATACATGACTACTGGAAAACCTTAGCTTTGACTACACAATCTTTGTGGACAAAGTGGAAACCTGGAATCAGACTCAAAAGAATCTTCCTGTCTGGGTGCCTGCCCCTCACTGCATGTAGCCTGTGGATTCAGGAGAGAGATGAGAGGCATAAGACTTACTGCTGGAGCTAACCTCAGAAGCCCTCTGATGTTCCTAAAAATAGGTGTTAAAGAACAGAAGCCATGTCTTCTGTCACTTAGAAATATTCACTTCTTGGTTATGTGATGCTTCTGTGGAAATGGTGGAGCAGTTAGCTCCAGTGTTCTTGAGAACAGGATGTCTGTGTGTGTGTACGCTCTCAGTTGTGTCCAACTCTTTGTGACCCCATAGACTGTAGCCCACCAGGCTCCTCTGTCCAGGGGACTTCCCAGGCATGAATACTGGAGTGGGTAGCCATTTCCTTCTACAGAGGACTTGCCTGACCCAGGGATCAGACCTGTGTCTCTATGTCTCCCACATTGGTACACAGGTTCTTTACACTAGTACAACATAATCCAGGATAAAAGGACAAAATCCACACTCTCTGACCAGAGCATTGACCTGGAAGCCAGCTAATGGAGTTTTCACGGTAAGGGCACATTAGTTTTCTCTTAGCTGTGGTCCTATCACTGTTAATCAGCCAAATGTATATGTTAGAACTGCTTTAAGGGAAAGTTTATGCTCTCAATTTGGTGTCAAAAATGCACTAGTAACACTGACAATTGCTGATGAATATTATAGTTTTAATCATCTTGGCTTTGACAGTGAACTACATCAAATCTTAGGAAGTCAGAGAAAGTTCTAATTCAAGGATAGAAACCAACTTCAGATATATGTTGGAACAGACACAATTTTCCAAACAGAATAGAATAAGCCTTCTATATCCATCAGTTAAGTGCTTAGCTTTGTTCTGGGCACAATTGGAGAGACACAGGAAAAGACAGAACCTTCCCTCACAGAATAGTAGTTGGAAAATGAGGATATCCATATTCAATACAACAACACACCAGGTAGTTAGGGCTACCTCATAGATCTGGAATCTTAGTGCGCATCAGCTTACCTGATGGCTAGTTTCAACATGGATTTCACCCCCAGAATTTCTGATTCAGTGTCTGAGTTGGGGCTCAAGAATTTACAATCCTAATAAGTTGCCAAAAGCACAGAGGCTGCTGGTCCTGGATCACACTTTGTGAATCACTGGGCTAAATTAGGGCTTCCCTGGTGGCTCAGATAATAAAAGAATCTGCCTGCAATGCAGAAGACCCGGGTTCCATCCCTGGGTTGAAAAGATCCGCTGGAGAAGTGTATGGCTACCCACTTCAGTACTCTTGCCTGGAGAATCCCATGGATAGAGGAGCCTGGTGGGCTACAGTCCCGTTTGGGGTTGCAAAGTGTCAAACATGACAGAGTGATTAAGCACAACACAGCACAGGCTAAATTTTGTGGTGCATTTGTTAAAGGCATGTGTATGTGTATATGTATATATATACACACACACATATATTCAAGAAAGAATGACTAAGACTCACAAAAATCTTTCTGAGAATAAGGCTTTCTAAGTGGGAAAGTATGGATGTTCCTGCGTCAATGGGTGCTAGGCTTAACTGTTATGAGAAAAAGTGAGACTTTTCACATAACTTGACATTACATGCTCTTAGATCATCTCTTCTCATGGGTAAACAGCACCAATTCTCACAACCTTTCTTTGTATGGCAGGAATTTCAGACCCTTGATCAACCCTTCAACATCCATTTTCCTTTCTCTGGAAGTCCTCCAGTCCTCTTGTCTCTTCAGGTGTGGGTCAACACAACTAGGTGGGTCTAAGCAATGTACACTAGTAGAACTCTTACCACCAAGGGACTGGACACAGTGTTTCTATTAAGGTAGTCTGAGACTACTGTTCACTCATTCTGAGTGGATATCAAGCAAAGCCTGTCTGTCTTGAAAATATATTACAATGTATTAAAATTGTGTGGAGTCAAATTTTTGAGCTTAAAAACAGTAATTTATTAGATCACATTGTATGTAACACACATGCATACACATATACAAGTGCAAGTGAAAACTGGAAAAATCTGAATAAGATGCCACCTAGTTAACAGTACGAATGTCAATGTCCTGATTTTGATATTGTGCTATAATTATGATATATGTAATCATTTGGGGAAAATTGGGAGGAGGGTGTATAGGATCTCTCTGTTGCTTTTTGGCAACTTCCTGTAAGTTTGTCAATATTTTTAAATAAAATGTTTAAATAAAACTAGTATTTTATAATATTTGAGACCAATAATTGATCTTTGGCTCAGTTCCTCTGGTTGTATTTTCAATTATTTTTAATGTGTACCCTTCATTGTCCAAAAGTGATGAATTCTTGTTTCACCACTTGGTGACCTTATGCACTTTTTTTTAACCCCCTCTTGGCACTCATTTTCTCAGTTTTACAATAATAGCACCCATGTTAGTCATTTTAAGGATTCAGTGAGTAAATATGTGCCTAGAACAGTACCTGGCACATAGTAAGCATCTATAAATACTGGTAATGATGAAGGTGATGCTAATGATGATAAGATGATGTATTTGTGCTCATCCTGATATCCGGACAATCCTGTCTCCTAATTACCTCCCATTCTACCACCAGTACCAAACCCTACTGACTGCTATAGGTTCAGGTAGAGTGCCATATGTAGGAAGTGTAGATAAGCAAGGATTTAATATAAGGATGCAAGTGTTTGAAGCACTATAGGAAGCAAAGGTCAGGGAAGGCTACTGCTAGTTCTTAGTTTGCTGGTGATGTTCATAGAACTGAGAAGTTCAAACAATCACAGGGAATTACCATTAAGATTCACAGCTGCCTGGAGCATGAACATAGGTAATTCTTAGGAAAATGCCAAAAGCTACTAAAAAAACCCCTCAACTATACTATAGTTCATACATTGTCTTGCTATTGTCAAAGGAACTATAACATGGCATTTATATTTTACTCTTTTACTTCTACATTTTTTTGTAAGTTCCTATCATGGGAAAAATCTTACCCAAAATATAACTAGCAAGCAATGAATGGAAATGCAGCTCTCAGTCTTCTAGCCCCTAAGATGCAGAAGAAAGACTGAAGAGAATAGAAAGTGTTCTAATGATGATATACAACAGGCATTACACTTCTCTTAAATACTTTGATCATCATCGCAGCCACTTCACACTAGTATTGCACCTTCTTTATACCTATTTTTTGGAGGAACTTCTTACATATGGCCTTATATTGTAGCCATTTATGAATGTGGATTACATCTCTAGATATGGACTTCTGGAAATTTAAAACAACTTCTGTCACATAACAGATTCCCACTACATATTTATTAAATAAGGGAATGTATTAACATATCCTATTTCTGTTTTTTAGTCCTTTATTGTTTGATATTCATGGAAATCTACAATGGATCAAACTCTAGAATCTAAGGAACAGAGAGAAAAGGAAGAATCATTCAAATAGGATAAACTGAGTGGTCTATTTAATATCTTCTAAAAGTACTTACAATGTTTCAATAAAACCAGGACATTTGAAACAAATGTGGAATTCTCTACAGAGGTTGGATAGCATCTTTGCAATGGCTTTCCAACTGTTGCCTTCCCAGACACCGGTCATGACTTGGGATGTGCTCTGGTCTCCTTCAGCCTCTGCATCTCATTCTATATGCAGGCAAAGCTGCATGAAAGTGAAGGAATGCACTGGGTTCAGACTAACTAATAGAATAAAGTGAAAGCAGTGAAGACAGGTCATTGAATCAGGTATCCGGTCTTACAGTTTTACTGACTTCCATTGAAGTCACTTTAAGGATGCAATGTTCTACTTTTGGAATAACCATGCTATCTGCAGGAAAGAGCAGTGTATTGCGGTTCAGAAGCAGTCACACATCTGAGAAATACAGTAGTGCAATTAGCAGCTGCTTCTCTAATAAACTTTTTTCTTTTCCTGTGGGACTAAAATTTTTCACTGAGGCAGCTGTTAATTTCCAAATCAAATTCTGCTGGGTAGAGGATGACTATTTATAGAGGTTCTTTTTGGGAAATTCTGAGAAAGACACTAGCTGGAACTGACATTTTGTGATCATGAACTTATTCTGATCTTTTAATTTTATTTTTTATCATGACCTTGTCAAAAATCAATGTAGTTAAGAATTCATCAGTGGATTGTACACTGGGCCATTCTATCTGGGTAACTTACACTCTTTCAAAGGCAGCTTATACAAGGGTCCTTATTATTTCCTGATTACAGTTGTTGCTTCTGAAATGGAGAAAAATTATTTCAGGGACTGTGTGAGAGGATAAATCTATTAGTAATAACTTGTTAGTTGTGTCAGGTGGAAGGAATATTCCATCAACGACACAATGACTCTGCCTTCAACTGTGTTCAGTTTACAGTCAAAATTAGAAAGACACCTTTGGTACCCTTAGGTCCTTTGGATACTCTTTTCTTCCCTTGTTTCATGTCCCATCTCTCTCAGATGTCTGGTGAGGTTTTATCTATCTTTTATAATCTGCTCCTAGAGAAAAAGAACCAATAGTTTACATTTTCACCCAAATGTATTCTTAATCTAAGTTAGAATGCACATGAAATCCTCATATAAAAGAACTTAAGGCTTCCACAGTCAGGTGAATATGGTGATTGAAGAGACATCATATTCTCTCATGCAGCTTTAAAATTGTGTGTGGGCAGCATGATCTGGTGTGGGAGGAATATGGATACTAGCTCAGAGTGGTGAAAAATCCTTTCTGTTCATCCTGAAGCAGGAGCATTCCTTTCGTAACCTCACTTTCTGTCCCTGTAAGATGAGGGAGATGCAGGAGTTCATTGTGAGAACTGGACTGAGATGATCATTGCAGTGTTCAGCTGTGTTCTTGCTGTTGGCGTATGTGCGTGCACATATGCTCAATCATATCTGACTCTTTGTGATCCCATGGACTCTGTCCATGGAATTTTCCAGGCAAGAATACTGGAGTCGGTTGCCATGTCCTTCTTCAGGGGATCTTCCTGACCAGGGATTGAACCCACGTCTTCTGTGTCTCCTGCACTGGCAGGAAGATTCTTTACCACTGAGCCACTGTGGAAGCCCTCTACTCTTCATATTCTCTTTTTATTTGATTTCTCACTTGTGGTTGACTCAATGACAACTCCATCCTAGAAATGGTCTTTCTCCTTGGCTTTCTAAACCCAGCACAAGTCTGGTTCTCCACTATCTCCCTGGCTACTTTCTTTCAGTCTTCCTTACTGGAATTGCCTCTCTTTAAATGCCGGAATTCTTTAAGGTGCAGTCCCAAGTTTCCTCTTCTACCCTCCTGCTTCAATTCTGACATCTTTGCAGATAACTCACAGTAGTGATTTCTAGCTCTGATCTCTCTTCTGAGCTCCACTGCCTAAAGTCATCTTGGAAGCCTCAAACCAGATTCAACTCAGCATATCCAAAAATTGAACTTTCAATTCCTAAGCTTATTTCAGTATTCTGTTTCTCAGTGATTAACCCTTACTTTCACCTATCCAAACAGTTGTGTGAGTCTGAAAGCTCACAATTATTATTGACACCTCCCTCTCTCACTCACCGAATTGTCAATATTTTACCAGAAATATCTGTCCACTTCTCTCCATGCATGCCATAGCCTGTTATAATCATCTCCCAATCATTGGTTTGCTCTGCCCCATTCTGCCCACTGTCCAACTGCTTCTTTACTTTGTGGTCAGACTTATACTTCCCTCCACAGGCAAGCTAATCACGTTACCTTCCTCATCCCTCTCTAGACTTAGACTCTTTAACTGCTTCCCACTGCAAACTTGCAAACAAAGCTTGCAAGATGAATCATAAGGCTCCTCAGGGCATAGCTCTGAGCTGCTTCGCCACCCCTTACTCCTGCTTGCCCTTCTCTGCTGGGTACAAGCCTTCTGGCTTCTGGTCAGTGTTTCATATTTTTTCACGTTTCTTTCCACCACTGGGCCTTTGCATAAGCCATTCCGTTTTTTTGATATGCCCTCAACTTTTACCATCTCCCATCTGGTTAACTCTTCCTCTTTCTTCAGATCTTACCTTAATCAACACTTCTCCAGGTAAACCCTTCCTAACCTCCCTATAAAGTCTAATCTACCTGTTTTAGACTCATGATACCTTATATCTGTCCATTATATCATCTAGAGCAGGGGTCCCCAACCTCCTGGCTTTAGACCAGTACCTCCTATCAGATCAGTAGTAGTTTTAGAAGTAAAGTGCACAATAAATGTAATGTACTTGAATCATCCCAAAACCACACTCCACCCCTGGTCCATGGAAAAATTGATCTTCACAAAATAGGTCTGCAGTGCCCCAAAAGTTTGGAGATCACTAATGCATCATTAGGCAAAGTTGTAACTTTATATCTGTTTTACTTCTGTTTATGTGATTGTTCATGTAATTATCTGATTCTTTCACTTCCCCGTAAGGACTGTAGACTGAATGCTTTTTTGTTTTATTTATTAATTTTTTGACCACCACTGGATTCCTGTAAAAGTGGTCCATCCGGTAAAGTGGTTGATGCATTGTAGGAGCTAAATCAATATTTGTTAAGTGAATTTCATGGGTTTGTTTAAAAGTATACTTGTATATCTATTTAGGTAATATTTTCAGCATTTTCTTACTCAGTTCACCCTCAATGCAATTTATTCAACTCTTTCATTCTTATTTCTATGTGACCCTTCTCATCACCAAGCTGTAAGCTGCCTGTCAACCTCCTGGGAGCTATATTAATGAATCCTTGCTTTCTGGAGCAGACAAGTCTACACTGGTATAAAACAAAACAACAAACCCTTGCCTATTGAGAAAAATTTTTTTTTTAATTTCTAGAATTGAGAGAAAATTTGCCGTAATTTCTTACTGAAGGGTATGAAAAATGAGGTCATAATGTTAGAACAAAAGATCTATTTAATTACTACTATTCCTTAGAGAAAAATGTATAATGCTCTAATACACTTTTAATCTCTCAAGTTATAATTCTCTGTGTCTTGTGGATGTTGTACAAATATGTATTTTGGTGAATTGATTCTGGCTTCTTCTTGGGGACAGGATTTTCTCACTAACTCTTTTCATACTGAAGAGAGAGCAGTTGGAAAGAAGTTATAATTAAGAATCCAAGCTCAGTAAAATTTCCAAGGTTTCAGATAAATAGACTTGGTGAAGATTGGATTTTTCTCCAAATATTTTTATACAGCCATCATGTTCAATCTTAGTCTTCTTTCCCCCAAACCTGACTTCTCACTGTCATGTCTCCATTCTACCATCCCTTACTCTACCATTTTTGAACATCTACCACATGAGTCTTGTTTTTCAATTGCTCTTTGCAAGTATATCATCCAGAATTAGACAAATTGCTTCAAGAATAACCTACTCAGTGAAAGAGACGGGGGAAACACCTTCTCTCTCTGTCAGTTTTGCTTGCTATAATAAAAGTATCATAGACTGTGTAGCTTAAACAATAGAAATTTACATCTCTGTGTGTTGGAGGCTGGGAAATCCAAGATCAAGGTAGTCACCAATTTGGTTTCTTGTGAGAGCCCCCTTCCTGGCTTTCAGATGGAACTCTTCTTGCCATGTCCTCATATAGAAAAGAAAGAGAGAGAGATGATTAGCAAACTCTCTTGTGTCTCTTCTCATGAGAGCACTGATCCCATCATGAAGACTATATCCTTATGACCTAATTGCCTCCCAAAGGCCACATCTCCAAATAGTATCCCAAAACACGTGGATTTTGGGGGAAGCATACAAGTGCAGTCACAGTATCACAAAATTTCCTACTATAACTTCAGGGAATCCTCAGTTTACTTTCTCAACACTCAGATCATATCAATATCTTGTACTGAGAGGATTATTTTCCAGGTTCTTCCACTGTATCGGGTCAGTTCCTCCCCACTATCACCCTCAAAATACACAATCTTCTTATTTATCCCCATATCTGTTAATATTACAGCCATCTCTTTCCTGGATCACTGCAACAGCCTCATGTCTACTCATCCTGCTTATATTCTTATCTCTTATCAGTTCAGTTCAGTCACTCAGTCGTGCCAGACTCCTTGCGACCCCATGAACTGCAGCACACCAGGCCTCCCTGTCCATCACCAACTCCCAGAGTTTACTCAAACCCATGTTCATTGAGTCGGTTATGCCACCCAACCATCTCATCCTCTGTCATTCCCTTCTCCTCCAACCCTCAATCTTTCCCAGCATCAGGGTCTTTTCAAATGGGTCAGCTCTTCGTATCAGGTGGCCAAAGTATTGGAGTTTCAGCTTCAACATCAGTCCTTCCAATGAACACCCGGGACTGATCTCCTTTAGGATATCCAATTGGATCTCCTTGCAGTCCAAGGGACTCTCAAGAGTCTTCTCCAACACCACTGTTCAAAAGCATCAATTCTTTGGTGCTCAGCTTTCCTTATAGCCCAACTCTCACATCCATACATGACCACTGGAAAAACCATAGCCTTGACTAGGTGGACCTTTGTTGACAAAGTAATGTCTCTGCTTTTTAATATGCTGTCTAGATTGGTCATAACTTTCCTTCCAAGGAGTAAGCGTCTTTTATTTTTTTTTAATTTAATTTTTTTTAAATTTTTTATTTTTTTTCATTTATTTTTATTAGTTGGAGGCTAATTATTTTACATTATTGTAGTGGTTTTTGTCATACATTGACATGAATCAGCCATGGATTTACATGTGTTCCCCATCCCTATCCCCCCTCCCACCTCCCTCTCTACCCGATCCCTCTTGGTCTTCCCAGTGCACCAGGCCCGAGCACTTGTCTCATGCATCCAACCTGGGCTGGTGATCTGTTTCACCCTAGATAATATACATGTTTTGATGCTGTTCTCTCGAAACATCCCACCCTCGCCTTCTCCCACAGAGTCCAAAAGTCTGTTCTGTACATCTGTGTCTCTTTTTCTGTTTTGCATATAGGGTTATCATTACCATCTTTCTAAATTCCATATATATGTGATAGTATACTGTAATGGTCTTTATCTTTCTGGATTATTTCACTCTGTATAATGGGCTCCAGTTTCATCCATCTCATTAGAACTGATTCAAATGAATTCTTTTTAACGGCTGAGTAATATTCCATTGTGTATATGTACCACAGCTTCCTTATCCATTCATCTGCTGATGGGCATCTAGCTTGCTTCCATGTCCTGGCTATTATAAACAGTGCTGCAATGAACACTGGGGTGCACGTGTCTCTTTCAGATCTGGTTTCCTTGGTGTGTATGCCCAGGAGTGGGATTGCTGGGTCATGTGGCAGTTCTATTTCCAGTTTTTTTAAGAAATCTCCACACTGTTCTCCGTAGCAGCTGTACTAGTTTGCATTCCCACCAACAGTGTAAGAGGTTTCCCTTTTCTCCACACCCTATCCAGAATTTATCGCTTGTAGACTTTTGGATAGCAGCCATTCTGACTGGCGTGTAATGGTACCTCATTGAGGTTTTGATTTGCATTTCTCTGATAATGAGTGATGTTGAGCATCTTTTCATGTGTTTGTTAGCCATCTGTATGTCTTCTTTGGAGAAATGTTTGTTCATGGCTGCAATCACCATCTGCAACGATTTTGGAGCCCCCCAAAATAAAGTCAGTCACTGTTTCCACTGTTTTCCCATCTATTTGCCATGAAGTGATGGGTCTTTTATAGTAATTATTTATTGTTGTGTATCAAAATTCCCTGAAACTAAACAGTTTAAGATAACAAACATTTATTATATCAATCACACAGTCCATGTGGGTCAGGAATCCAGGAGAATTTTAGGTAGGTAATTTTGGTTTAGGGTAACTCATGCTGTTCACCAGCATTTCATTCATTTGAAAACTTCTCTGGGGCTAGAGGAAGCCAACTTTCAAGCTCACTCATGTGGTTGCTCCTCACCATGTGAGTCTCTCCACAGAGCTACATGTAGCATAGCACCTGGCTTCCCCCAGAATGAGTAATCTTAGAGACAGACAGAGACATCAAGATAGAAACCACTGTGTCTTTAGTACTAACTCTTGGACGTGGCAGGCCATCACTTCCGCTGTACTCCACTGGCCACAGTGATCAATCCTGGAACCATGTGGGAAGGGAACAGACAAAGGCGTGAACTCCATGAGGTGGGGAACATTAGGGGTCTTTTGGAGACTAGCTGCCACCTCTTCTTACAATCCACCCTCTACCAAAGCGATTACAGAATTTCCCTGTATCAGTCAGTCAGTCAGTCAGTTCAGTCACTCAGTCACGTCTGACTCTTTGTGACCCCATGAATCACAGAACGCCAGGCCTCCCTGTCCATCACCAACTCCCGGAGTTTACTCAAACCCATGTCCATCAAGTCAGTGATACCATCCAGCCACCTCATCCTCGGTCGTCCCCTTCTCTTTCTGCCCCCAATCCCTCCCAGCATCAGGGTCTTTTCCAATGAGTATAAGACCCTCCAATAATTTTCCCTGATGCTTAAGATAAAATTACTAATTCTGTTTTTCTTACTGGGTAGAAGTTCAATTCAGGAACCCAGACTTCTTTCACTTTGTGGGTTTACCTTAGTCTTTGTACTTGACAAATGGTGAAAGAGACAGCAGGGGCGTACCTGTATCTTAAACTTTTTAACCTCTAAATGGCACATGTCATTTCTGCTCATACTTCATAACCCAGAAATCAGCTTGTAAATCCACACACTCGTACATAAGGAGGTAGGGAAATAACTTGCCGTGTTCAGTGGGTGCTACTTTTAAGGTATGCTTTACAGCTTGAGTTTTCTGACAATAAGTGTTTCTACAGGACTAGGAAGGAAAATTTTAACCTAATACTAGATATCCTTATTAATTAATTATAATAGAAGTCACTATGGCATACTGAAAGAGAATGTGGTAACAGTGAATGATATAGCAAAGCGACATCATCAGTCTGGGAAATCCCACAGTGGCAATTTCAATACTTTGGGCACTGTTTTCTAGCAGTTCTTTACACACTAATGTCATTTTTCATTGACATCCTTTGGGGGCAGCTTCCTGATCACTCGATACATTATTTCCCTCTCTAGATGACCCAGCCTAGACGCTATGAGTCTAGCACCTCATTCTCATATGGAAAATGGAATTCATGTGACTGTCACCCAAAATGACAGCTTATATCATCTCAGAAGGAGATCACTTAATTTGTGGGACATTTTATCAAAGACATTAATTTAGAAGTCAAATCATACAATATATCCTCTGTTTTCATTTAAAACTTCCGAAAGAAGTTTACCTTGAATTTGTAATGAGAATTAACTATTACTTTAAAAAGAGGAAATGAGAGAATATCTTAAGAAATAAGAGCAGTTTCATTATGATTCAAATGGTGTTATATTTCCCTGCTAGTTATTTCATAAAGACAGAATACTAGGGGGAAACAAGGGAGACTAAAAAAAATTTTTTCTCATCATTTTGAACTTATTTCAATGTATGATTTAGCACTCTCTTCTTCAAAATTAGTGGACATTTTCAAAACTTTGTCCCTTTCCATGATTGGCAACTAAAGAAGAGAAGTCTTTATCAACTTTAAAAGGTACTATAGCTGTGAGCGTGAAACCCACAAGTTATCATTATAATAAAAATTTATTTTAATAGTAATTTTTATAAATTAAAATGTTTAACTTTTATAAATTAAGAATATCAAATAAATCATAAATTTATTTTCATGTACTGATACACATTGAAAGGGTGTACTTGAAATGAATGAAAATACACTGTTGCAAAACATGCAATATTGACAGTCATTGCAAGGCTCATTAGAAAGCAAGATAGGCAGGTAAAGCAATTTAGCTTCAATCTTCAAAAATACTGCCATTGAACTGAGTACTAGCTTGTTGACTGACCAAAATAATGCGAAAATCTTCCTTTCTTAGGTCTTTTAGATCAGATTGATAAACCTGGAGTTAGAACTATGATCTAATTGTGAGATGGAGACAAAAACATATGAAAAATTGTTTTCATATCGCTTGCTAATTTAACCTGCTAAAATACTTTTCACCTGCAAAGTGAAACTTGAATTAATATGGCATGTATTAATATAGAGATAATATATAAATCTCTATTCAGCTGCTGGAGTTTTATACACAGTCTAAATTTTCTCTGCCAGCGTTCAATGCTACTACCTTCAGAACAAGCTTAATAAATTGTCATGAGAATTTGTATAGGATGAGTGAATGAGCATCATCTTCATTATCATCATGGAAGAAAGGATCCTGATAAAGATACTATGTTCATTAATATATTGACAGCATGGCCAAACATTAAAATGCTTCAAAACAACAATTTCTTTGTTATGCTTTGAATTTTAGCAAGTTTAATTTTTTTTCTGGATTTGAGTTATATTTATTTATATGAATATTAATTCATTTAGTGTGGGTAAGCTTTAAGGTCCACAGACATCAGGGCAGAAACTCAGCTTTACTTTGTTTGTAGAAATTGGCCAAGATCACATTCTGATATGGGGGGACTATTTCTTGATAGTTAGGACCTAAGCCCCATTATTATCACAAAAGAAAAGGAAAAGCCTCAAAGAGGAGATAGTCAAGTTCAAACAGAAAGGCAAAAAAATATTTATGATTAGAACATATTAAATATTTACAAAACCCAATGGGGCAATGGGGCTTTTTTAATATTTTGCAGTATGGTCTTAAGACTTTAATTCTTTCATTAATAAAACAGATTCATGTGGTAACTAAAGATCTTTGAAAACTTTGACTTTGATAAATATCCAAATGAGCATATTTATCAAGTATTGTATAGATGCACTAAATATTTTGCTTGCATTATGGCATGAAACACTTATAAAGCACATACGACTATTATATTTAAGTTTGAACAGATAAGAATCTCAAAAAAGCAAAATTAACTTTATTTTTAGTCATACAGCCAAAAAAAAAAAAAAAATGAGAGAGGGAGAATCAAACCCTCATCTATATGAATCTAAAATCAAAGCTTTTAACCGCTACTGTACATCACCTCTGCTGAAGTGGTCTCTTAAAAGTGGCCGTCTCAAAAAATAATACATGAAAATCGTGGTTGTATATTCATTTAGTATTAATATGATGTCTGAATCTACCAGGCAAGCTAATGGATCAGATGGTGTATGTTTAGACCAAATCCAAAACCAATTTTTGTTTCCCACTTCCCCCTTAAATGATTTTACTTATTCTTTTAAGGCCGTTTTAACCCTTATCTGCTCTTCATAGCCCTTCCTAACCCATCTCACCGGGCTAATGTCCCACTTCTCTGCCTTTTTAACAGGCAGTGTACATGCTAGGACAGAACTGATTATGTCTTACTGCAACAGTCTGTTCCCACTCTCTTATTTCCTCCATATTGTCAGCAAAGCCCCTGAGAGCAAGTTAGGGTCCTAGTGAAAAACAAATTTGAAGCCTAAGAGGAAGCAGATATGCATTGGCAAGTAACAGTTGACTGTTGTATATCATTATCCCCTTACCCCCAAACTCCCCACCTCCCTGTACAGTTTTAAGGTAACAATTATCTTTTCTCTGTGTTTCCACCATCCAGTATGCTGTATGTAGTCACTCAGTGATGTCCGACTTCTTGCGACCCCATGGACTGTAGCCCGCCAGGCTGCTCTGTCCATGGGGATTCTCCAGGCAAGAATACTGGAGTGGGTTGTCATGCCCTCCTCAGTGGATCTTCCCATCCCAGGGATTGAACCCAAGTCTCCCACATTGCAGGCAGATTTTTTTTTTTTTTTACCATCTGAGCCACCAGGGAAGCCTCCCATTCAGTACAGTGTTTAGTATATACCAGACTATCAGAAAATGTTGCTTCAACAGATGGCTCAAATAAGAGGTCAGAGAAGACATATGATGATGATATAGTTTTAATTAGGTCTTGAATCTTGAAAAAGAATGAATTTATTCTATACCTTTGACTTAGGCTTGTAATGAACACTAAAATACATTTTTTTTTCTTTGTAATTGATCATTTCCTGCATAGATGGTAAACATAGCAAGGTATTACAAGCACAAATCCTTAGACCAGACTGCCTGGCTTTAAATCCTGCTTCTGCTACTTCCTTCCTGTGTGACTCACAGAAACCTTCCTTAACTCCTGTGCCTCAGTTGTATAATATAAGAAAATATAGGAGTTATAGTAAATTTTTCTGTATAGATTTGTTCAGAGGATTAAATAAAATAAACTTTGTAAATTTCTTAGAGGAGTGCTTGGCATATAGTAAGTAACAGACATTTAAATATTAAGTAATATTTGGTTGAATTCTTTTTTGTCACTAGGCTCTAAGCTCCATGATGGCAGGAACTAGAACTTTGTTTACTATTTCTCATAGTTGTATAACTACCATCTAGAATAGACACCTAGGAAATAATAGTTGAGTAAACAGGGTTTTCCTTTTAAAATGTGATCTTTAAATTCAAACTTTCATTTTTTTCAACTAAATTCTATGGCATATTTTCAATAATGCCAATACTTACCCAATGCATCTTGAATTCCATTTTGACACAGCAATAATAAAAGCTGGCCACCAAAAAGCAGTTAAATGCAGAAACCCTGATTTTTAATTGGAACATGTCCTATTTATTTTTTTCAAGTTAGATAAACAGTCCTTTTTTTTAAAACAAATTTCCTCCTGAAATTTTTTTTTTATACTCTAGCATTATTTCACTTTTAGAATATTTCATTTTACATTTTCATGATAAGAAAAGAATATTTGCACTCATCCCTTAGTACTATCAAAACCTTTGCACAAATCTAGTAGTCATCCCCAAACTCAGAGATAAGGAATGCAACTCACTCTGCCTTCACGAAACACATGAAAACCTTATATGATACTTCGCAAGCTGAGCAGGACAATTCCTTTCCGTAGTCTGCCTTTCTTCTTCCTCCTCTTCTTTTTTTCTTTCAGTGTACTAACTGCCTCCATTTTGCCTTCACTGGCTGAATTTTGGGACCTGACTTTTCAAGGGGCTAATAGGAGAAAAAAATGACAAGCGAACAAAAAATATAATAAAATCTTACAGGTATTTGGATAGCATTATCACAGTCTCTCAAGATAGGGGCAGGAAGGTGGGTTGGGCAAGAAAGTAAGAAAAAGGGAGAAGCTGAGAATTCAAGAAAGCTATGGGAAAAATAACACTTTGACTTAGTTATCAAATATTTAGTAGGCATTCAGTAGGGAGTGTGAATGAGATAAAGAGGTTCTGAGGTAAAAGGAGCAGCTGAAATGCAGAAGAGGAGGTGAGGGGAGCAGTGAGTGTTGGCTCTGCAAGTGGGGTGTGGCTGCTGCTCAGAGACAAGGGTTGGGAGGGAGGTTTGTATGCAGGGCCGGGTTCTGTCTAATTTAAGTCACTTGATCAGATCTCTCTGCTGGCAATAGGAAGAGGGTCAAACAGGGAGACCAGCACAGGGACATTTAGAAGAGAAAGAAGGATGAGCAGCACTGGTGAAGAAAAGAGTGAGGCTAATGGGACCGTTCCTGGTGACAGAAGTGGCAGAGAGCATGCACTCTATAGGGCCAACCGCAGAGATTGTTGTGAGTGGACTCTAACCTTTGCAGGGTGTGGGCTACATTAGGGGAAAAAGCAACAGATGGCAAAGCTCTCAGGAACTGAACAGTGGAACACCGTGAGGGAGCAGGGTTTGTGGAACCCAAGAGAGCCGTAGAGCTGGAGGTGTGGCTGGACATGGGGCAGCCTCAGAGTTCAAACTGTGAGATCCTAAAGCTGTGCCAGAAGGCGACCAAGCATGGGAAGGGGAGTGGGGGTGGGGCTTGAGCTTGGGAATCGATACCTTTATCTCTCTTTTGCCGGCAGCCTTCTCATCAACAGGGAGGCTTGGCGTGCTGCAGTCCATGGGGTCGCAAAGAGTCAGACTTTGCTCGGTCATGACTGAGCGACTGAACTGAACTGAACTTCTCACCAACACTGGTCAAACCCAACCAGAGGACAAAGGTATCTGAGTGTCACAATCAGCAAATGTCAGACCTTAGGAGCCCAGGACAGGAGCTCAGGAGCCCAGCCTTAGGAGCCTTAGGACTGAGAAGGGTGGAGGGTGGATCTGGAGGTGCAAAAAAACTGACCAGCATAGGAGGCCCAATCTCAGTGATGACAGTGGGAGGAAGCACAGTTGGGGGTCTGGAGTGATTCTAGAACTAGAAACTTAAGAGGGAGAACAAATGTTTTGCTTCAGGGCCCTAAAATTCAGAAAACACAAAAAATTTGATGAATGATTTTAAAAACTTGGCCCAACGATGAAGGGTTCAGCCTCAGCAAATTTTCGGTCTCTCTGACAAAAGCCACATAGCATACTGTGTCTGCATGCTGCTTGCAGAGCCACTGGCAACGGTGATGGCTGATATGATGCCCTCAGCTCTGCTCTGATTTGTCCTCCCAGAGTGAGCAGCCTTTTGTAATTTGCACAAAGGTGCCACAAAAATAAGCTGTATCTTTGAGCTGTCACCATTAGAATGAGAATTTGCCTTTGACCCCAAAGGAAGTGAATAAAGATTCAAGGTTAAGAGTCAAGGTCAAGGCAATGAATAGAGGCATTGGTATACACTCACCACCTGGGAGAATATTTGTGCAAAATAGGTTACTAGTAGTGGGTGCTAAATTACATGATAGACTTTTTAATACATTTTATAGGTTAGGGCCACTATGTGGACTTGAAAATTTTCCAAAATGTCTGTTATTTTGGCTTTGAATCTAGGCTGGAGGAACTCATTATCAAACTTGTTTACCTTGCAAGCTGTAATAATTTATATTAACCAAAACATTCTGCTCATAGTTTTATGCTGTTGAGCTTAAGAGTTCCTCAAAGCTCTTCTACTTAGTCCATGTCTTCCAAAGATAGATTTGTTTCCAAGTTTAAAGCTAAATTGAAAATTAAACTAGGTGTGGGAGAAGAAATGTTTGAAACTGGTTGTTTTCAGGTTTTCTGGGCATTGGACATGCATCTCACATTTCCAAATAGAAGAGGTGAAAGTGATGAATGAATAGGACCTCCTATTCTGGCTTACACAGGCCACAGTTTTCAAAATCATAAATAAGAAAGAAAAAAATATTTCTTTGACTTCTTCCAAAATATAGGAGTAGTGTCTTTGTCATGTTCATTTATACACTCTCCTCCTAGGAGAGCACAAGATTTCCTTCTAATCTATGGGAGCTGGGACTATCCAAAGCTGCAATCTAGGGTCAGGGAGCAGGATATTGAACAACTTTTTGAGGATCTTTCTATCTGAGATTCTTCTATATAATTTACAAAAAAGGAGTCTGAGGACATGTATGTCTGGCCTTGGATTGTGTGTGTGGGCTAGGTTGCTAAGTTGTGTCCAACTCTTTGTGACCCCTTGAACTGTAGTGTTCCTGACTCCTCAGTCCATGAGATTTTCGAGGCAAGAATACTGGAGTGGGTTGTTATTTCCTCTTCCAGACGATCTTCCCCAACCCAAGGATTGAATCTGTGTCTCCCACGACTCCTGCATTGGCAGGTGGATTCTTTACCACTGAGTCACTGGCTTAGTTCACATAATCAAAAAGTTATTGAGTGCTCACTTCAGCAGGGCATATACTAAAATTGGAACCATACAAAGAAGATTAGCATGGCCCCTGTGAAGGATGACACATAGATGCGTGAAGTATTCCATACTTTTTGAAGGTCCAGACACTATAAAACTCTTAGAGGAAGACATAGGCAGAACACTCTTTGACATAAATCACAGCAAGACCTTTTTGACCCACCTCCTAGAGAAATGAAATAAAAGCAAAAATAAACAAATGAGGCCCAATTAAACTTAAAAGCTTTTGTATAGCAAAGGAAACCATCAACAAGATGAAAAGACAACCCTCAAAAGAATGGGAGAAAATATTTGCGAATGTAGCAACTGACAAAGGATTAATCTTTAAAATATACAAACAGCTCATGTAGCTCAATATCAATAAAATAAACAACTCAATAAAAAAAATGAGTGGAAGACCTAAACAGACATTTCTCCAAAGAAGACATACAGATAGCCAACAAACACATGAAAATATACTCAACGTCACTAATTATTAGAAAAATGCAAATCAAAACTAAAATGAGGCATCACCTCACACTGGTCAGAATGACCATCATCAAAAAAATCTACAAACAAAAAATTCTGCAAAGAATGTTTAGAAAAGGGAACCCTCTTACACTGTTAGGAATGTAAATTGATACGGCCACTATGGAAAATAGTATGGAGGTTCTTTAAAAAAGTAAAAACAGAATTACCAGACCCAGCAATCCCACTACTGGGCATATACCCAGAGAAAGCCATAATTCAAAAAGACACATGCACCCCAATGTTCATTGCAGCACTATTTACAATAGTCAGGACATGGAAAACACTTAAATATCCACCCATAGAGGAATGGATAAAGAAGATGTGGTACATATATACAATGGAATATTACTCAGCCATAAAAGGAATGAAATTCTGCCATTTGCAAACATAGAAAGATCTAGAGACTGCCATACAGAGTGAATTGAGAGAGAAAAACAAATATGTAAATTGTTTGTATGTGGAATCTAGAAAAATGGTACAGATAATCTTATTTGCAAAGCAGAAATTGAGACACAGACGTGAACAAATGTATGAATACCAAGAGGGAATGGGAGGGAAAGGACGAATTAGATTGGGATTGACATATATACACTATTGATACTACGCATAAAATAGATAACTAATGAAGACATAGTGTTTATCATAGGGAACGCCACTCAGTGCTCTGTGGGGACCTAAATGTGAAGGACATGAAAAAAGAGGGGGTATATGTATACATACGGCTGATTCGCCTTGCTGTACAGTAGAAACTAACATAACATTGTAAAGCAACTATATTCCAATAAAATTTAAAAAAATAGTATGAGGAAATGTGGGCAGAAAGGGCAGATTCAGAACTCTAAGAATTTGTCAATATACTAAACATCGCTGAATTATATACCCAAAAAACGCTATTGAGAGAAAAGCCATTTTTGATTTGCTCATCTGTCAAGACTGCATTGCATCTTACTGAAATGTGTGGTACAAATCTACAAGTCTTTTCTTCCAATTCTGAAATTCAAAAAACCTGAAAAAATAAAAAGGTCTGTATAACTTGTTTGGTGATAAAACCTCGCTTGGCCCAAATTATTTGGCAGTAGAAGTTGACATAAATTATATGAGTCTGTGTTTAGTATTTATTCATTCTTCTTAGAGTGAGTATTAATATATTTAATTGCAGTAATGCAGTAATTAATTATAAGGTGATGTCCCAGACCTTTGATGGATTATATGTAATAAGGAATATGCAATGTATTGCCATTCAAAAATTCCACAAAACTGTATATTACAAAAATATCTAGCATTACAATTTTCAGACTCTCAGAGTGTCAGCTGTCAGATTGCAGACTTGTGTTGACAGAAGACGTGGTTACCTGTGGAATGCTGGCTTCTCTCTCACAGAAGAATGAAAATGTTTCTAATTTTGCTGAACATAACAGATGCTCGATGAATATTGTTGACTTAATGATTTCTTACTGCATAACATATCTGAAGGTGCAGAAGAAGAGGCAGGAATAGATTAATGGAAATATGAGGATATAAAGATATATCTTCAAGGTGAGAGAAACAGAATCAATTTTCCAGGTGAGTACAGTTTAGAGGAGGTAGAATTTCAAGAGGTAAGTTTTCCAAATGCAAAGGTTTTTTAAAAATACCTTTTCTTTCATAGAAATCTAAAATTGATTATTTTTATTCTGTGTTTAATATTGGAGGGATTCCTGTAATTCCTTTTTCTTTCTTTCTTTTTGGTTGCATGGATGAAGAATCTTATTTCCTGACTAGGGTTCACTGCAGTTCACTCACTGCCCACTGCAGTGGAAGCATGGAATCCTAACCGCTGGACCACCAAGGAATACCCTTCCTGTAATTTCTTAAATACTTTGTTTTCTTTAGGGACTAAAGAATAGGGATAACTATTAAAATTAGTTTATAAATCATATCTCAATTATTTTAACCATTTATTGAGCATGAGCAGGCCAAGTGCCATATATTCATAATTTAATTTAATCCTCACAAAAGCTGTATGATTTAGAAGTATTATTTTTCCCATTTTTCACATAATGGCATTTCTAGATAAATCAAATAACTTATCTGAAGTCATATAATAGTAAGCATTACAGCCAGAGAGTTCAACTCAAGTAGAGCCCCAATCCTTTGTTCTTAAACTACTACACTGTACTTTATTCTATAATAACCTGAAGTTCATGGTTAAAAAGAAAAATGTGGGCAGCTCTTTAAATAACCGCACAGTACTGTATAATATGTTCTGGGCTATGTTCTCTTATAAGGGCATAGTTGGGAGTTATCAAAAAGGCCCTCTTGGACATAAGCTATATTGTTAAGCTATATAGAGTATTCAGCTGTAATGAAAACCAGGAAGTCCAATAATAGTGCTTAAATAAACAAGCTCACATAATATTATGCTCAGGCTTCCCAGGTGGCTCAGTGGTAAAGAATCTGCCTGCTAATACAGGAGACACAGGAGATGTGGGTTTGATCCCTGGGTCAGGAAGATCCCCTTGCAACCCACTCCAGTATTCTTGCCTGGAAAATTCCATGGAGAGGAGCCTGGTGAGCTATAGTCCATGGGGTCGCAAAGAGTCGGACATGACTGAGTGCACACCCCCCCACACACACACACATACACACAATATTATGCTCACATAAGAAGGCTGGAGGTAGGTTGTTCTCAGCATGGATATCGTGGATTAAAGGTGTCAGGTTTAAGAGCTTTAGGATTTTTTTTGGCTTTTTGCCTCATACTCCCAAGTTGTTTTCTGTAGTTTCAGCTTTTGTATCCCCATTCAAGGCCGGAAGAAGGAGGGAGGAAGATGGATTGGCTATGGCTACCCTTTTATTCAAGGAAATTAAAAACTCCCCCAGAAGCGTCCCAGCAGTTGTCCAGTTGTGTGGTCCTATGGTCACCGCAGGTGTGAGGGAGAGTGGGAGAATGAAGAACCATGTCTTAGCTGGGTCAGTCCAATCATGGGTAATTATTTAGGACAGGGGTCTGCCAACTTTTTCTTTAAAGGGCCACATAGTAGGTAACTTAAGTTTTGCAACCCAGATGGTCTCTGTAGCAGCTGCTCAGTTGTGTGGCTGCCATAGTATAAAAGTGGCCCATAGACAAGGTGTAAATGAATGGGCTCATTTGTGTTCCAATAAAACTTTATTTATAAAACTGGCAGGAGAACCGATTTGATGGGATGCTATAATTTACCAGCCCCTAACATGCAACTCAGAGAAGGCAATGGCAACCCACTCCAGTACTCTTGCCTGGAAAATCCCTTGGACGGAGGAGCCTGGTAGGCTGCAGTCCATGGGGTCGTGAAGAGTCGGACACGACTGAGTGACTTCACTTTCACTTTTCACTTTCACACATTGGAGAAGGAAATGGCAACCCACTCCAGTGTTCTTGCCTGGAGAATCCCAGGGACGGGGGAGCCTGATGGGCTGCCATCTATGGGGTCACACAGAGTCGGACACGACTGAAGCGACTTAGCAGCAGCAGCAACATGCACCTTGGCACATTGCTGACAAGTCAAACGGATATTCATTTTATAAGCAAGAAAGAAGGGAGGGGATGATGGGTAGAACTAACAGTGACTGTGATTGAGGATAGAAATATTCTTTTGACCTATTCTTTTCCCCCTTGCTTTCCATGTTTGCGGCTGGAAGTTTTATGCTCTTGTGCTATGGAGCTGTAAAGGTAATAGATGTAGCAACCTCCATCAAGAGAGCTTGTGGGGAATTGGTTAAATAGACTTGAGGCCACCTGTTGGCCCACACAAACTCTCAGCTTTTGAAAGTGGATGCCACAGACTGTTGGGTACCAGAGTGTGGAAGACAGTGATTGCCGCCTGCCCATTTCCCACACTTCTTCTTCCTTATTATTCAGCAAGGGGAAGTAATGTGCTCAGGTAAAAAAGTTTATTTACAGCCTCCCATGCTTCAAGAAGTGGCCATGAGCATCATCCTGGCCAGTGAGACATGCATGGAAGTTTCTGGGCGAGAAAGTTTTTTAAGGTGACAGCTTCCTGAGCATGAAGTTTTGCTTTTCTCTTATTTCTCTGTGCCTTTTCTGCTTGGACAGCACCATCTTGCAACCACAGTGTAACAAGCACGAGGGTAAGGGCCACCCACTAAAATGACTGAATCAGCAAGTAGAAGCAGCCCAGGTACCTGATGATGTTATGGAGTTACTACACCGTGGGCAGCTGGACACAAGGAAAAGGAAAACCCCTTAAATTGTTTAATCCATTGCTTACTTGGGAGTTTCTGTGGCTTGAAGCCAGATGCACTCGTGACAAATGTACAGGATGTCTTGTGTTCAAAGGAGCAAAAAGAAATGGCTCTCTTTTCCACGTAAAGTCGGAGAACAAGACTCCTCATTTTCTGCTTCTGATTCCGTGGTGAGACATTCACATTCTTCTTAGTCAGGGTTAGTCTCTCCTAGTTTTTAATGCTTTCTGGCTGAGATTGGCTTAGTGTGTCCCATTACAGAGAACATGCTGTGAGCTGGTGCCTGGGATCCTGATTTTCCACTTTGGTTCCCACCACACCTTATTTGTTTATTAGGTCACAGATGTGTCTTCAAACCCATTCAAGCAGTGTACAGTTACTGTGACTATGTTTCCTCAGCTCAACTGTTGAATATATTTTAACGAGTCAAGCAAATCGACATGTTTGCTAATTCATTCACTACAGAATTAGGAATATTTTGTAATATTTCAATTGACGTACAGGCTGGTTACATATTTTCTCCATTTAGAAAAAAAGAAAATAACTTTAATTCTACTATGAGGAGATAGACACTGTTAACATTTAGTAGTGTTATCTCCTAGATGTACATAAAGACAGATACATATATTATATACACACTCACCTATTTGAAATCTTGATGTATATTGAGTTTTGTATCTTGCTGGTTTTTCTCATTATAAAGTGAACAATTCTCTGTTCTGCTATGTCAAATAGTCTTTAAAACATGGTTTTTTAGTGGCAGTATAGTATTACATCATATTACCAGTGTTTTTTCTTTTCTTTTTCATTATAGTTTATTATAAGACATTGAATATAGTTCCCTGTACTATACAGTAGGACCTTGCTAGTTATTCATTCTATATATAATAGCTTGCATCTGCTAATCCTTTACTCCCAATTCAACCCTCCCTGACTCCTTGATAACCACAGTCTGTTCCCTATGTCTGTTTTGTTCATTTGTGTCATATTTTAGGTTCCACATATATACAATATCATACGGTATTTGTCTCTTCCTGACTTACTTTGCATGCTATGATAATCTATCCACATAACTGCAAATAGCATTTCATTCTTTTTTTTTTACAGCTTAGTAATCAAACTATGTTTTAAAGCTCACTATAGATAGATGTTTTAGTTGCTTTTAATATTTGGCCATTATAAAAAATATGAACAACCTTATATGAAACTTCTTCCTTTGTTATATGGAAATACTTTCTTAGAACAAATTACTAGAAATAAACCTTCTGGATCAAATACTGACAGTTTTTATATACTGCCAAATAGCCCTCCCACAGCATAGCTGCTGTTGTTCAGTTACTCATTTGTGTCCAACTCTTTGCAACCCCATGGACTGCAGCATGCCATGCTTCTCCGTCCTTCACGATCTCTCGGAGTTTGATAGTACTGGCATTTAATCCCATTAGCAGTGTATATGTAGGTTTATGTGTTTATGCTATTTTCTACACTTTCATATACACCAAGTTAAAAAAAAGTTTGAAATAATTTCACAGGGAAAAAAAATAGTCTTTAGATCTTAACATCTTTTTAATGGATGAGATTGAGCATCTACTTCATATGTTAATTTGGCTATGCTTTATTTTGCTTTATTTCTGTATAACTTATTTGGTTGTGTATATTTCACTCATAGATATTTTAATTGACTATGTATTATTGATATAGATTCTTTCTCCTCTGTGTTTTTCATAAGATGGATAACTGTTATTTCCTGAATGTGATATATTGTGAGCTTTCTGTGATACACCTATGAAAATAGCAAATAGTTAACGCCCATCAACATTTAGCAATATTTTAGGTTGAACTTGGAAGATGTTATACTCTTGACATTAGCATTTTTCTAAAAAGCATATGTCTCCTTTGATATGTTTTCTTCATAAATGACATGCACTTAAAGTGGTGGGGGGGAATCCATATTTTTTCTTAAGTCATATAAGTACTGTGAACAGTAAACTGTACTGGAAAAATCTCCATTCCTTGGTGTTGCTCCATCATCTGTCCTTGAATTGCAGCTTTGCAGTCTCTTAATTGTGAGAGTTGGACAGTGAAGAAAGCTGAGCACCGAAAAATTGATGCTTTTGAACTGTGGTGTTGGAGAAGACTCCTGAGAGTCCCTTGGACTGCAAGGAGATCCAACCAGTCCATCCTAAAGGAGATCAGTCCTGGGTGTTCATTGGAAGGACTGATGCTGAAGCTGAAAACTCCAATACTTTGGCCACCTCATGCGAAGAGTTGACTCGTTGGGAAAGACCCTGATGCTGGGAGGGATTGGGGGCAGGAGGAGAAGGGGACGACAGAGGATGAGATGGCTGGATGGCATCACCGGCTTGATGGACATGAGTTTGAGTAAACTCTGGGAGTTGGTGATGGACAGGGAGGCCTGGCGTGCTGCGATTCATGGGGTGGCAAAGAGTCGGACACGACTGAGTGACTGAACTGAACTGAGCTGAACAATGTGTCTTGAAGTCCTTAACTCTGAATGCCTATATTACCCTGAATATACCACTTTTTGAAACTCAATATTTGTATTTCTTTTCTTCATCTACTTTGAAAGTGGTACAATTTATCTAGAAAGGGTGATAAACAATAGGCTTTAGACATTTATTTAAACCAGTCTGATGACTTTAATCTCCTTGAAGCTAAAACAAAGTCTTGCATGAGAATATAGTTTTCCATGTTTTTATTATAATCACATATTATAAATTAGGTAACGCTTAAACAACTTGCTTTTCTTAAACCTACCACTTTATTCACCTCTTTGTTGTTCATGAAAAATTCTATAATTCCTGGAGAGCTTATTTTAAACAGACACTTTCTAACAGAGTTCAGAAATGCTAAAAAGTCACATTCTCTGAGACTGCTTGCATCTGCTTCTCATTCTCCCCTGACCAGCTCTATCGACTAAGATTCCCCATTGTGAAACCAGAAACTGATGATGTCATGTCTGAGAATTTCACTGTACAGTGTTTACAATGGGAAGAAAAGTACTTTTTTTTCTTGCTCCTTTCTGAATAAAACACTGCTCTATCTCTCACACTTGCCTAAAATAAATGTGTTCTATGCCTGATTGTTATTCGAACAAGAACTCCATGGGATAACATGGAGTTATCCAATCTCTAATCCAGAAGAATAGGTCAGAGGCATCACACTTCGAAATGAAAATATGTGATGGCTTCTCTCTTAAAGGAAGATTCCTGTTTTCAAAGACAGAAAAAGGCCAACCATATCCAGAAATTATTTCTGGTTAGTTTACGGGCAATAAACATAAGATCAGTGAGAGGACATTCGGTTAGATTACAATGCATTTTCTTTGCTTGTGTGTTGGTTGTTGCTGTCAACTTAAAGCCCTAATACTTGGTATCTCAGTAATTGGTTCTGAGACAGTCTCTCTTTAAGGTAGTCACTATCGGCGCTCAGTCATAAAAGCTGTAATAGCTAGGATTTATCAAGGTTGTGTCATGCCCTCACGTGGCCTGCACTGGTCCATACAGAGTCTTCATGTAACTTAGAAACAACCCCTCCCCTCTGCTTCCCCGCCTCCTTCCCTCAATCTGGTGGGCTCAGGGCTTAATAACCACTGGTCCCTTTGCACAGGTTAAAAAGGGTGCTGCCTACCTCTGGGCAGCCAAGGCCTAGAAAATGGAGTGTGGGCTGGATTTTAGCCTCCACTTTCTGCCTCAGCAAGACACTCGTTCATCATGCAGCCTACACATCAACACGCAGTATAAAGCACTTTATGTGGATTAACTCACTTAATCATGAGAATGAGAGTTCTTTGCTTTGAGACCTATTATTGGAAACATCCTGAAGTCACTCACCTGATCAGGAAGAGGTGGAGAGGGCAGGCAAAGGGCACTTCCCAACTTCCTGAGAGTGCCCTAACCCAGCTGAGAACTTAGCCTGCAGGAGACCAAAAGTGTCTTCCATCAGCTCAGAACATGTGGGATTTATTTGTATGAGACACTCCCCACGACCCCTGGAAGTGACTCCCAGGTCAGGCCCAGCATTTACAACCCTGAGAGAGAAGGAGGCGTGTTTGTGACAAACTGGGAAAGCAAAGCCTGATAGATGTGACAACATTCACTTGAATTCTCAGAAAGAGGATGGTGAGATGTTGTTCGCACGTTACTCAGGGATGTGGCCCATGTGTCCCATCTTTCCCTTTAGATACACTGATGGACTCAGACCTGATGAGATGAAGCTCTGAGGAGTGCAAGTCAGTTAGATCCTTAAGTCATCCACGGACTCCAGAGTTCCCAAGGGTTATTTTGTGTCATCAGGTAGCATGGTAAACAAGGGCAGAACAGGGAAGTCGTGCTGAGAACCACGTTGGAAATAGAAGAATGTCAGGTGGGCAGTCCCAGGACCACACCATGCCACACAGAGGGAGTGAATATGTTGGGGATGTGACTGTCGGAGCAAGGCAGCAAGCATGAGGGGTGCAAGTGCCATCCAGGAGAACCTGTGATCCTACAGGAGAGATGCCTGCTTGGGAGTTCAGAGATAGACTTCAGACTCATGTGCTCTATTGGAATCTCTTTTCACTCTTGGAGAGTGGAAGTATGAACTGAGGCGACATAGACTGAGGTAGATCAGAAAGGTTTGTACAGACAAGAAGGCAGGGGACAAACGTCTTCAGGGAGTGGGATTAACTGCAGAAGCTGAGACAGTGCAATGTGCTCAGGAGCCAGACCAAGCTGCTGGGATGAAGAACTTGTCCTGTGGGACAGCGGAGGTCAAGATTGGAAGGCAGGTGGGAGACGTTGCAAACGGTGTGAATTTTAGAAAGGGAATTTACATTTCTGGAGCGTGTTTTATTTACTGGGCAAATAAATATACATGAGTTCATTCCGTTCTCACCATAAACACTGTTTTGAGTGTTTTTACTTATAACTGCAATTCACATTTTGCTGATGAGGAAAATGAATTTGAGGGAGGTAAAGTAACTTATCAGTCTAGGGGTAACTCAGAGATTTGAACCCAAATTTAGCTGGTTCCAAAACCTAATCACTTTTTATTCTCCCACATTGTCAGACTGTAACAAGGGGTTTCTTGAAAAACATGATGAAATGAATGTCCGAGGAGAATTAGGATAACTAATCGAGCCCGACAGACTTGAGCAGAGAGGGGCACGCAGTGTTTTAGGAAGTCATTCTAAGTAGAGGCTAGACTAGGTTTGTGGTCAAGGAAAAGAGTAAATATAAGGACATTTTAAAAGAAGAATTAGTGGAATTTGGCATCTGGCTGATAAAAGTTGAAGGAAAGGGAATAAGCAGGTGGAGCAGTGGAAGGAACACTGGATGAGGATTTAGGATGTTAGGTCTGGTTCTTGCTCATAGTGTGAACTTGCAGAAAACAAGAGCCTTTCAACTGCATGTCCTTATCTGAAAAGTAAAGGAATTAGATTGGATATCCTTGAAGATTTTACCCAACTCTAGAATTCTATGAATCACTGATTCAAAGATGACTCAAAGGTTGCAAGCCTGGGTGGTTGGAAGAACATCCTTTCATTGATAGAAAGGACATCCTTTTGTTAATGGAAATACACTAATAGGAAAAGTGGTGGCTATGTTTTTGGATGGGAAAAGTATGTTTCCAGCCTTGTATAAACCATCATCCCACATGCACCCTGCTATTCACCTGATTCCCAGAATCACCAGAAACATCTTTCCAACCCTCCCCATTTACTAACCTTCCATTTTCCAGCCACAGCCCCACATTCCAATCCTGAGCCTACCCAGTCTTGTGCTAATACCACATTGAGTAATCCCTTTTAGTCTTGCAAAGTGTGTATAGTTATACTGCCAGTCATCCTACTCCTTAGAGGAGAGAAAGGGAAGACTAAGGAAATCTTTCAGATACATTATTTACTGAAGAAACTCTTCTGATTTAATATAAAAAACTATGTATCTCAAAGTCATCATTACAATAAGATCTAGAGTATGTGTAGACACTTTCTCAAAATATTTGTGATTCCCTTTAAACTAGACAAAACATATGAAAATCTGAACTGGCAAAATTGATGAATCAGGAAAACCATAACCTTCTTGGGAAAAGTTTTTCAGTAGAGACTCTCCTAAGTAGTGAAATTCTCTAAAGCATTTAAAATGATTCTAATGTTAAAAATATTATTAACATAAGAGTTTTTAGGAGTTTACACCTGGGGTGACATAGGGTACACTTGCAAATGGAAAGGTAACCATTGTGAAAGCATTAGTGATCAACCTGAAGCAATGTTGGGGAAAGTAGACTACACCTAATGTTTCAAGATTTTTGCTGATTTGAAAGGTGTACAGGAAATAAGGTAATAAAGTCTTCCCTAGCCTTGTAGTTCAGATGAGATTTGGGAAAAAAACAAAACAAAACAGGAAGTGGTGGTCATCAAAGTGAATTCTTAGACATTGCTTGACAAAGACATTTTTCCAATGATTCAGTTTATGTAGCAAACACAAGAGTCCCAGTTTCCACCATATTCTCACAAAGCTCAGCTGCAAAGCAGGGTTATACTCTTTAGTTAGATTGAGTAGGCCTTTGGCTTTCCATAGATTCTTCATTAGGAAGTTCCTTTGATGTTAAGACATTTTGACTCCAACAATATTGGTTAGATGAAAACACAAAATCTAGATAATGAAACAGATCTGGCATCAATTCCTGCTTCTATTGCTTAGTACATGTGGAGATCAGGCAATTCACATAATTGTTTTCTGTCTCTCTTAGCTTCACAAATTTGCCTCGGATGAGACCTTCCTGTAATGAAGCCCAGCAGAATTATTTGATTTTCAAATGGATTTTCAATATCACCTACTTGTTGTGGAATCACAGAGTTGGAGCTGAATATCTAAGAAACTCTTTTATGCTGTATAAGTGACTGATCCCAAAGAGGCAAAAGAATATACCCAAGTCACACCACTTTAATGGTAGAGCAGAGACAGGTTTTCAAACTGTGTTCCAACAATGCATGAACACATGTGCCGGCGAAAGGCAGAGGAACTCTGGGGAGTGCTAGGTCCACTGTCAATGCTTAGGAAGACTTGAGAAACCATAACAAAAATAACACAAGAGTGTGTCAAAAGAGCAGAGGCAAAGTGAAGACCGGAACTTCTGAAACTGAGATTTAGGTTGCCATCGCCTAAGCTAAGCTCAAGGAGAAGGGTTAACAGGTGCAAACCTCCATTCTAACATCGCACAAAGATTCCCCTCTTGGGATCCATTCAGAAAGGGGTCTGTCGTTGGGTTTGGGTACTTCACATATTATAGCAACTATCTTCTTTACTCAAGGATTAAAGCAGAGATGTTTTATCTCGAATCTTTCTGGTAGAAGGAGAAACTGCAAGATTCCAGGACAGTAGTATTGTATAATTTTTTTTTCCTGATATTTCCACACCCACTACTGCCAATCTCACCCCAGTCACTGAGTTATTTTATTGTTGCCTCCTGCACATGTTTTTCTTGGCAGCAGAGAAGGAAGAGAAAGGACAGGGGAGGGAAATAGAGGAAGATGGGAAAAAGACGGAAGAGCTGGTTCTTTCCCGGCTGTAGGCATTCTCTTATTTCCTCACTCAAGTCAGCAATTACCTGTACAGGCAGGCAAAGATGAAGCTCCCTGGCAAGTGAGGGCTCCTAACCTTGCCAAAGTCAGTCCATGAGGATCCTAAGACAGCTTCCCCTCTCTTGCTTCAAAGAAACCAGCCCCAGGAAACCTTGTCATTCATAAAAGCTTTTGAAAGCTGTTTTTCCAAGCTTGTGTTTTGTATGGAGGAACTATCTCCATGACCGTTTCCCCCATTATAATTTGATCACAAGTTTTCACCTAGAATTAGGCTTGCCAAGCTAGATAGAAATGCTCATTTCCCCCTCTTCAATAGTGCCCTGGGTTTAACAGGCCTACCTGACATCTTTCAAATTATGTGCTACTGAAATGGTTGGATGTATGTTCATGAAACCATATGGAATTCACATTTTTAAAAGGCCATTCCCTGAAGGAGATAATCATCTTTCCAGTAAAACATTGTGTCAAGCTACAAAGTGATGATTACCTTTGGGTGGGGCTTTGGTATTTCTAGTTGGCAGATAGTTTGTTCTCTCAGTCAAAATGACAGGACATATGAAGCCTTATTTTCCCCAGCAAATGAATTATTCAAACCTGTTCAAGTAATTAAAAATGAAACAAAGGAAAGTAAAATGTGACATTTTCTAATGTGGTGAATCATACTGTATTTGCACTTTCTCATGCCAAACCCAGGCAGCCACATATTTGCAATCCAACAATAATTGCTGATACTTTCATGTGAATAGTGTTGTCTTTGAGACATCATTTGATGAAAGATGCACAAAGGAATATATGCCACAAAAGCTCACACACTGCCTAGTTGTATGAATTTGACATCTGTAACCCAGCCCTTAGGTTTTATGAGCAGCAGAGCCCTCTCTTTGTCAGATTCACATTATCTTAAATTTTTCATGTTGAATATCAAGTTCAATTAGTGGTTTATATCAGACCAATAAAAAAATTTAAAGATGAACATGTGTTAAATAAGAAACATATTGATGCCATTAAAGCACAAATAAATACAGACTTTTTTTGAGATGTGGAGTCTGGGGCAAGTAGAAAGTGAGAAATATTTCCTAGCTTATGGACTTAAAAGCTTTCAGTTTGGTGTATTTTCTTTTCACAAAACATGTTTTTTAAGCACTCTACATCCATATATTTATAAAGTAGAGTTGTATCCATGTTACACACATCCTTTTCACTTGAGATCTGAGCACTAAGATATCTGAATCATTTCACAATGATTCATGTCCTAGCATGTCTTCTTACTCAGGTACAGTTTTACAGTGAGCTCTACTCACGACTTATAAAGCTTTGCGATTTCTAAATGTTACATTTAGATACCAATATAGACTGACCAGTGTCATTCTCCAGTGTCACAAAAATTATGATGAGCTCTATTTCTTCTTAGTACCTGAAAGATACATGAGAAGAGTTTTTCTACCAGTCCTGAAGTCTTCAGGTGTCTGCCCGGGTCAATGACTGAGGTGTCATCCCAGTGGCTGAAGAGGTGAGATAAACTCCCTCATCATGGTACCCTCCAGAGCAACCTCATGCACAGAGGAATGCCCAATTTGTGGACTACCCGTCAAAGGCTTCCTCCAAGGAATCTTTTGTAGAATAGTGGGGATGTTTTTATAGTTCTCATAGAATATATTTTCTTCTCTACTGATGACCAATGCTCATTGTACGAGACACAATTTTAGAGAGCCAAGGCAACCCTCCAGTACAAAGTATATTCTTTATATGTTTGCAGAGAAAAATTGTGTTGATATTGTGTACAACCTGGGCTCCCCTCATGGAGAATTGTACAAAACCATAAAGAAATCCATTGAACCCATTGTTTGGAGACCTGGGAGTCTTCCAAAGACATGCCACTCTCCCCAGTTATGCTATTTAGTGGACTTAAGTCTATGATGTTCTCTCATCCTGAACAAACAGATCTCAAAACGAGCCTATTAGGGTTAGATAAGTAGTATTGGGAGCTGAAAGGAAAAGATTCTAGATTGTGGAAAGAAGGTCTATAAAGCTAGTTTTTCTGTTATATGATGCATTTTATTTTGGGGAAAATTAAGCTTTAGGAGTGATTAGCAAGGTTTGCATATATTTCTAATTGCCACTTAATAGCAAAGGAAAATAAAATCACTAAGTTTCTTAAGATTTTCTCTAAGACTTGAATACAGGCACTAGTAAAGCAATAGTATTTGGAAATAAAACTGAGACATGATTTAGGGGGAGTCTGTTGATCTTGGATTGGATTCAGGTTAGTGGTCTAATAAGAGTTGGAATGTTTACCTCCAACTTATTATTCCTTTTCATTCAGGGCAACTCTGGGTCACTTCGACCCCTCTGGTTGGCACAAAACTAAAGAACCAAGAAGTGCTTTTAATTACTCAGCACATATAAAGAGTTTATTTTCTATGGCAACTATGCTATAAAGTCAAACAAACAGCTTAATAAAATAGTTTACTAATTCTCTAACATGTAGCTGACAACAGAAGATGAGATTCTACCCTTTTATTTTGCAGTTTCCCCCCTTTTCCTACAGTTTCTATATGTCTATCAGTTGCTTCTGTTCTTTCCTTCCTCCTCACCTCCATGTTGAATTCATATATCTGCCTATTCCCTGACCAGCAGTGTAATTCTGGGGGGTTTACTCTGCCAAACACACAATGATGCTGGTTCTAGGACCATTACATGTGAGCCAAGAGGGAGTGCCAGGGAAGGATTTTGCAAGGATGTTTTAGGTGCTAGCGCAGCCCACACATTACACATCATGTCTTATTCATTTAAGAGAAAAATGATGGGAAAAAAAGGAGGAATGCAGCAAACCCAAATCATAACCCATTTCCCATCTTCTCCCTCATATATCTGTTCATGCACTTTATATGTCACAAATTCTAAAACTTTGAACTTGCTGACACAAAAGCTTATTGATGCAGCTTGAAACTTTTCAATAGTAGTCATGTTGCATGGCAGGAAACACACAGATAAAGAAGGCATTTTACCTGCCAAGGAGTTCCTAGGAACTTGAATGGAATAGCCTCTGTATCTGCATTATTAAGCCCTATATTCATGACTGTCAGAATCTGAGGGGGTCCAGTTCTTGAGAAGGAATCCTGGTTATGGGAAAGAAAGCCACTGCTTTTCTTTTCCATGTTTCTTCCACGTCAGGGCTTCAGATGTTCTGGGGAAACTTTACACTCATCTGCTGCCTGCAGTCTGTTCTCAGTGACCTGGTGAATGGGTAAGGGGCTCCTTGCACCCATGCCACAAGAGGAGCCTGCAGTCAGAGTGAGAGAAGTTCAGGGTGGCCTGAGAAAGGAAGTGGTTTCTGGTCCTTGGGGTTCAAATAATCATGAAAGGCTTATTATGGAAGCTCTAGAACCACGAGTGGGAGAAAGTCCATTCCCTTCTTCAGTGAGGGATATATAGGAGTCCTCTCTTCTACCCCCTGGTCATCACCTTTGTGATAAATCCTGTCAGTCCTCCAAGGCTTTCCTAAGAATGCTGCCTGCTCTGGGGACCTATGAGAGGCTCACAGCAGAGGTCCACACCCAGGGTAAGCTACCCTACCATCCAGGGTAGCTGTGATGTGGCAGAGTTCTGAGGCCTGGGTGTCAATCCTGGCTCTCTCTCTAAAGCCCTCTGTCATCTGGATCCTACCACTTGGGACTGTTTCTGAGACACAATGAACTTATGAGATTTAAGATTATTTCGGGGATCGTGCCAAGACAACTTGTAACAGCACTTGGCAAATAAAACTTGTTCAATAAGTAATTTGTTAGAACTTAGGGATCACTGGCCAAAACCTACATCCCACTTGCAACTGGAGGGAGGAAGCCACCTCTGAGTTTGCAACAAGATCAGGCCATGCTCATCGATTTGATTCATGAACTGGTCACTGAGCAAGGACTAAGGCAGTGTACCGAAGGGTTGGAATAGTAGGGAGACACCACCATAATGATGGGCAGATTTTCCATAGGCTTACATCTTCTGAATCAATGTTTCTCTTTCCTGTCCATGGATAACTAGGGCCGGATAGGCTTGGTGGTTTAGATGGTAAAGAATTTGCCTGCAACTCAGGAGATCCCGGTTTGATTCCTGGGTCGGGAAGATCCCCTGGAGAAGGGAATGGCTATCCATTCAGTATTCTTGCCTGGAGAATTCCACTGACAGAGGAGCCTGGTGGGCTACAGTCCATGGGTTGAAAAGAGTTGGACACAACTGAATGACTAACACAGGACACAGATGATTCCATTCTGTGCTTCTTCCAAGGAGGTCTCATTCCTCCCTAAGGAGGATGTGAGAATTCTGACAGGTTTTTCTTATTCACAGTATCAGTTCCTTTCAGTCACTCAGTAGTGTCCGACTCTTTGCCACCCCATGGAATGCAGCACGCCAGGCCTTCCTGTCCATCACCAACTCCTGGAGTTTACTCAAACTCATGTCCATTGAGTCGGTGATGCCATCCAACCATCTCATCCTCTGTTGTCCCCTTCTCCTCCTGGCTTCAATCTTTCCCAGCATCAGGGTCTTTTCCAATGAGGCGGTTCTTCTCATCAGGTGGCCAAAGTATTGGAGTTTCAGCTTCAGCATCAGTCCTTCCAATAAATACTCAGCACTGATTTCTGTATAACGGCATGTTTTCTGAGGAAATTGTGGCATGGCCTTTGCCAGATAAATTTACAAATTCACAAACCTTGTTGTTGAAATACTGGCATTTCAACAACCCAAATGGAGAAAGTAGGGACCATGACCTTCATGACTGTTTGTTTTTCCAGAATCTGGTCTAAGTTTCTGTCAGAGAAACCATGCTTCTCTTCAGAACAAACAGTTCTGTTGGAAGATCAATTCCTGGCAGCAGTTAGAGCATGCAGAGTCTCAGCACTCTGGAAACAGTTCTTTTAAACTAATGGTTGGCACAGGGAAGAGTTTGCCGAGGTTGCTGAAAGCTCCTTAAATAAAGCTGTAGCAACTTGGGATTTCAACAGCTCTTGAGTGTGAATTTGTTTATGCCTTGATTTTTATGACTCCTGGTGTCCATTAGCCTACAATCAGTGCTGACCAGGACTCTTAAAAATAAAGCTCAAGACCCCTTTGGTCTTTCAATGAAAATACCAGTTAACAGACATTCATCTGCCTATTCTCAGACTTCTACAAACTGATGATATACCTATAAGTGAATCAATCAGACAATAAATATTGGGTAGGAAACACTTTCTTAAAGGAGGAAAACAGAGCAATAAGCAGGATCAAAGAAACTCTTGCCTTCTTGGAGCTTATAGCTTAATAAGCAAGACCAACATTGAACAGCTAATAATCAATGTATTAATAATAAAAGCTGTCAATGTGGAAGACAGCTGGGAATATGTGGCAGGATTTCACTGCTAGAGTATAGGAAAGTCTTCCCAGAGAAAATCTGAGATTTGAAAGTTAAGTGTTAGCCAGGCAGTGAGGAGTGGCTAACAGTTTTTTTCCCCCCCTAGGAGCTTTAATACACGTAAAGCATGAAAATTACATGATCAGATTTTTCTTTATAAAACTGTTACATTTCTATGACATTGATATGAATGAGATAATGTAAGAGTGATTACAAGAAGAATAATTAGAAGGCTATTACTCTAGCCTACAGGAGAGAGGAATGTGGATGTGAATATGGATGTACATATATGGAAGTAAAATGGATATGACTCAAGACTCAGTCAGATACAAGAAACTAATGATGCCATGTCAGTCCTAGGAGGCAAATCTGCATTACAAAATGAGGTAGCGAGTTCACGGTAATGTTAATTTGATTCATATTGTAGATAATAAAGTTGCCTTATTAATAAATCAGTCCTGAATATTTATTGGAAGGACTGATGCTGAAGCTGAAACTCTAGTACTTTGGCCACCTGCTGGGAAGAACTGACTCAGGTGGAAAAGACTTGGAAAAGACCCTGGATGCTGGGAAAGATTGAAGGCAGGGGGAGAAGGGGATGACAGAGGATGAGATGGTTGCATGGCCTCACTGACTCAATGGATATGAGTTTGAATAAGCTCTTGGAGTTGGTGATGGACAGGGAAGCCTGGTGTGCTGCAGTCCATGGGGTCACAAAGAGTTGGAAACAACTGAGTGACTGAACAGAATAAAGTTGCTTAAAACAAAATTTTAAAATTTCCTACAATTTGGGTCAAGAATGACTTGGTCTGGCTTGCTGCTTTAATAGTATTATGTGAGTACAGAATCTGCCCCTTAACGATGTATGCATAGTTTTGCTGAGTGAACAGAGTTAAACACTGACCGTGTCAAACATCTGGTTCTAAAATTTCAGAGTGGGTCTAAAACAAATGATTTCCACGTTGAAGGACCTCAGTCAACCATTAACCTTACATCCCTATTTTAAGGATTTCTCTTTTCCTGAGAAACATGAGCAAAATGTAGAAATTATTTGTCTCTTTCCTGGATTTGTTTTTTTTTAATTTCAATCTTTAGCAAATCGAGGAAGTAGTAGGTTATAGTGCTAAGTACCAAGAATCAGACTTGGATTCAGACCCTGGTCATCATTTACTGTGTCAACTGGGCAAGTCAACTTCTTGGCTTCATTTTCTTTTTATTAATCCAAGTCTATTATTATTTTGAAAGTGATCCTCTAAGTCACTGTTTTCCTCCATTTCCTCTCCCAATTCACTTCTCTTTTTTTAGCATCACCTGTATATAGGCTCAAGTACTGAGTTTAGTGTTCTCTGGTTCTTCCCCCTGTTGCTTGGAACGGGTGTTTTTTGCTTCTGATCTGTGGTTAGGGTTGCTTGTTAGCAAAAGATCTCTTGTAATAGATAATATCTAGAGCAATAGGACTGGCTGCCCTATGGAACATTTAAGATACTGCAGGACATGTTTTATAATACTAATGATTAAATCTCAGTCTCAGGAATAAGTTTGGGGGTAAGGATGGAGGAGTATCACATGATTTGGAGTTTGTGTGATCTCTTGAATTGCTGTGTGTTCCATTACTGTGCTTGCTACCTGACATGTCATAGTTCAAAGATAAAAGCTTGAAACTGCAAAGAGTTATCCCTCTTATTTTATAGCCACCTTTCGCAGTTTCACAACAAGCCAGTACAAATGGGAGGGCTTTATCTGGTATTCTAAAAGATACTTTTGAGCAGGATTAAAGATAAATTTCTATTAAAGGCATACATACACTTTATGTCTTATTACTCCTACTTTCTTTTCCCCTTTTAGCTGGCTAAATTAACATTAATCACTTTTCAGTAAGTTGCATGAAGAAAAATTAGAAAACTTCATAAACGTTTGTTTTTTCTGTCTCACAAAGGAAAGGTAATGATAGCAAAGCTCCTCTTTTTACAGTATCATACATTATGCTTCATTTTGCTTCTCAAAAAACTGATTTCAAGTTACATGAAATTTCATTCTTGATCTGGAAGAAACTTCTTCTGGAAGACTTCAAGAATAAAATTTCATGCAACTTGAAATTGAAATCTTATTTTTATTTATATCTTTATTTTCTTTCTTTTGTAAGGATAATAAAGTTACAAAGAACAATACAATTTCTATATAATCTACTCATTAGAATGACTCAAATCATCAACACCAGAAATGAAATGTTGTCTATTGAAACTTGATCTCTTCCTTACAGACCCACTTCCTAGTTTTGGCTACTATAAATTCTGGAATGTTTGTTCTTATTCATTATTGTTACACTATTATACATTTCACATTATTCACCTTGTTTACAAAAGAAATATGTGTGTACATTCACTTTATAGCTATATATTTTCTTAAGGTAAATTACATGTTTCTGTGCTCATCTAGTTTTTCATCAACTATGTCCTGTCTGAATTCTTAATTTCACCCATTTTTAGGCTGAATTTTGGCAGTATTCTTCTGGAGTCTTTGCAAGTTTAAAAAGTCTTAATGTTATTTATGTATATGAATTGCAACTTTAATGGCTATAAGACTTTCGGATCTTAATATTTTCTTCTCAAAGCTAAATATTCATCTACTGGTATTATTTGGGGAATCTGTTTTATTGTTTTATATCTCATGTTCTATTTGAAATGTCTGATTTTTCCCCCTTGCTCATACTTAGTTTTCCTTTTTTAGTATTTGGATGTTTGGGCAAATCTTTTTTCTCTAGTCAGATCAAGTCATTAATTTTTCTAGGCTATGTTTAGATGTCAGTTGTTTATTATTAAATTTTTCTGTTATAGAGTCCTTTCAACCCAACATTTCTTTCTTCCCGTTGGGAGATGGGATTCTGCTGTAGTTGTGGATACTATTTTTGGGTTATTTATCCTAATTTTTAAAATGAGAAATAATTTTTATATTGTATTCTTACTCTGTTCTATATTTTTATCATCCTCTCACTGATGTTTCTATATCTTTATCCTTTTTCCTCTGAAACCTAAGTGATTATTTTCAAAACAATATTTATCGGAAATTCAGTTTTCTACAACATAAATTGTAATTTTTTATTGATACTATTTTAATCTGCAATGACTTTACTCTTTAAAACTTTTCATTAGCTCTGTCAGCTATCATTTTATCTCAAGCCCTTGTTTTATTATTTTCTTTACATTATACCACATTTTCTTAATTTTTAGAAGGGGGGCAAAGCATTTTCTATCAAAAGATTTAATTCTTCTTCCTGAAGTAAATCTTCAGAAGTTTCTTCTTTATCTGGTCCTTTCATGCCATATTTATCTCCTTACATGTTGGCAGAATCTCTTCAGAGACTTGATGGTGGTATTTTTCATTCTTTTGGGTCCCCATTCTTGAATGAGGACAAATTTATCTGGTCTGGGTAGGTGGGCCAAAATTATCTGTGCTAATCCTTTTGGAGTTTTCTTTCTTTCTTTTAAATTTGGGTCTGATTAAGGTCTTTAAAAAAGCAATCTGGATTTCTGAATGAAAATTAAGAAAAAAATTCTTCATATTACATCACAAAACTTGGTTGTCTATAGTTGCAGAGGAGCTGAGTGGGCATGGGGTACAGAGTTAGTTGTAGGAGGGCAATTTTTCTCTGCATGGTTTTCTTTCTTCGTTGGTACCACTGTACTGTGGACCAGCCTCCTGTCTCTGTCTTTCAGCTTGGCCTGATCTGTACTCTAGATTCTAAGTGCAGCTAGGTCCTTCTGGATCTCCTCCATGGAGCAGTAGACGTCTAGTTGAGAAGCAGCATTCTGATGTATACTAGGGATGCCTGTATTTTTGAAAGTGTTCCTCCCAAATCCAGGAGGATTGGGCATGCTGACAAGAAGTTCAGTCTTGGGAAAGCACTGGCTTTGCCATTCTCCAGCACAACTACTTTTGATGGCTCTTCACATGCAAGCAGCTCTGGGTAAAATAGTCCTCATCTCTCCACAGTCCAGTAACATCTCTAGCTTTCCCCTTTTCAGATTAAAGGATCCCTCTTCATTTCAGAAAGTGCTGTCCCCTATTGGAGTCAACTCCTGACTCCACTGAGAAACTGGATTATGAAAATCTATAATACCTCCAAAGCATCTGTTGGGTATAGTTGTCATTTTCTCTCAAAGCTCTGTTCCTGGAGACACAAGTGTTCCTAATCCCTGGATGTCAGAGGCCCCTACTGAAGTGATGCATAATTGTCCAGTGGGCTCCAGGATTCCACCAAGTCCTCCAGAGAAAGACTTTCTGCAATATTCTGCCAGGGCTTCCATCCCAGGCTTTCTTTTACTTGTTCTCTGTAATGCTGCTGCGTTTTCTTGGAATAAGATTTGTGAATCAGTCTTTGATGTTCCAAATCCACTATATCAAACCAAAATTCCTCAAATTTTGTGGTTAGGGGTTGTCACAGCTCCTTAGTTCCAATTCCAGTGACAGCTTTTCACTTTAAAGATTTTTCTTTGGTATTTTTTGGTTAGAAGCTTCTTTATATTATAATCTTGTTTGGGGTTATAAATTTCCTCATATAATGGTCTTAAAAGAATTCCTACATTCTTCCAGTAAAGTTTCTAAGAAGTTTACTTGATCCAAAGAATTCAGTGCTGTATTTACCAGCTTTATTTAATTTGAGAGTTGAAAGCCTGTTGCATCAGTAATGCAAGTCAGAAGCAACAACTCTGGTTGTCTCTTCTGTTTTAGAGATGAAATGTCGATAGTCTAGAGAGTGAGGTCAGTCAACTGCGCTTTGTAGTGGCCTGGCCAACATTCAAGCCCAAGTGTCCTGACACATCTTTCACTCCTCTGTTTTATTTTTTTTTTCTTAAATTTTTCACTGTAATCTTTCCTGATAGCCTTTGGCTAAGATCAAACAGGTATATATTCTTGTTGGATCAAATAGGAAAAATACCTATTTTGGCAATATATTAGTGAGTGTCTTATTCAAAAGGTTTTAAAAATATATAATAAATTTAAAACTTTCATTATATTACTATGTTTAAGAGCATGATGGTCTAATATGAACAGAATATGATAGTAAGAGCTAAATGGCCTGATGAAGTTTGTGCTTTGCTTTCAACTGCTGACTGGTCATAGATTACTCATTACCAAAGGTGGATTTTCTAGACAGCAGTATTCATGCAGAGCAAATTAACTCAGGCTTGATTTCCACATTTGGTGCTACTTAGCTGCCTCCCCTCAGGCTTATTTACTAGGTGTTCCAGCATGAAAGCTGAATCTACAGCCGTCCAAAGACACCCTGTGCTTGTAGCCATAAGTGGAGTTTTCTTTCTGGAGACATCTGCTTGTCTGTCACACCCCCTGTCCTTGTGTGAAACTTCTGCACCTGATGCTTGTCTGTGGGTTTGTTGAGGTGCCACACTGTAATTCAAGCCTACTTGCTGAGAAAATATTCTAAGATAATACATTTCATAATTATCTGATTTAATCTTGCAGCATTTGGCCATGATGGGTACCCTTTCTCTCTTAAAACTCAACTCCTCCAGAGAATTCCCTGGTAGTCCAGTGGTTAGGACTTGGCACTTTCACTTCAGGAACCTGGATTGTTCTCTGATCAGTGAAATGAGGTCCTAAAACCCGTGTGGTATGGCCAAACACACATAGACAAAAACAAAAAACCCACAAAACCCCCAAACTCAACTTGTTTAATATTCCTGATATCTTTCAGGTCAGAGAAGAGCACAGAATTCTGGAATCATCTATCAGGGTTCATTTCTCCATCAGTTAGCTTTTCTTACAATAATGCTGGGTAACACACAACCATACAGTCTTGATGAATTGCAATAATAAGCATTTGTTTCTCATATTAGTTGGGATGGCTCTGAGGATCTCAGATGATTTGGTCCTATGTCTATGCATCAGTTGGGGGTCTGCTGATCTAGACTACGTTTGCTAGGTGAGGGTACCTCAAGCTACTGGTCCAGCCAGCTTCAGGTAAAACTCAGGTAAGCTCCTTGTATAATCATTCTCAGAAGAAGGCTAAGGAAACCTGCAGGCTGGGAGTGATGCCAGAAACCCAAAAGAGCAAGTGGAACCATGGCCTACCTCTGAGGTTCTAGGTTGAAACAGGTACACTATCATCTCTGCCCAATGTCCTTTGACTATAAAACACACATTGCTGAGCCCAAGGTTGAGGGGTAGGTGGTACACCTTGACTCCAGTAGGAGGGCCCACAAAGTCACATGACAAAAGGTGTAGACACAGGGCATCATGCAGGAGTGGGGTCCGTGGTTTAATCTGCTACAGAATTTCAGCAGGATTGTTCCCAGTGCTGTGACTGGGGCACATTCTTTACTCTTTTCTAAATCTTATCCATACTTTGGAGATAATAATAAGAAAAATCTCTACCACACGAGGTTGTTTTGATGATTAGGTTAAAAAAATGCATGTGAAAAGATGAACATATGTTCTAGCACATAGAAATGCCAGTAGATGGTAGCGGATGGTGGTGGTAGCATTATTCCCAGTTCTCTTCCCATCTCTCTGAACCCATCCTCTGCAGGCTACTCTTCCCTGGCCTGATCCTCACATATCTGTACTTCCCAGGATTTCAGCCTGAGATCTCTTGTCTTCTCACTCCACACGTGCGGCTGGGTGATATCTTTTGTATCCATCGTTATCCATAGCATAAAACCATGTTGATTATTTATCTCAAATCTCTTCCCCAGACTTCTGTGGAAGTCCTTGGGGCACATGGCTGTGTTCTATCTTCCCTCATGGCTTTCATTTTTATTGTACTTTTCCTGCAGTTAGAGCAGCACCTTGTGTCCCCAACAACCTGTGTTTAAAGTAGATAGAATCTAATGGAAGAGACTTCAGGGGCATAAATGGGTCTGTTTGAGCAACTGGTCCCCTCATTTGCCTGCTAGTGACAGAAATAAGCACAGTCACTCTTTAGACTCACCCAGCGCTTTCTACAACTCCTTTGAAGGGGCCAGTTTATCCTCCTAATCCACAGGAAGGCTAGCTTTTTGCATTAGGACTGTGAGCTAAAAATTCTGTCTGCCGTATCAGTTAAAAGAAGGATGCTGCAGCCATCAGGTCACACAGTCACCCCCTATGGTGCACCCTGAGGGGACCCAGGATGAGCAGCCCAGGATGCTGGCCCCAGATAGCTGAGGTGCGCATCAAAGGAGTGATTTTAATGAGCCCTGACTCTTGTACCTTCCTACACATAGAAACGTGCTAAATTCCTTAACTTGAGATATCTGGTTTTCTTTAATTAACAGTAATCTTTTGACATTCTATCCATCCTGGTCTTTGTTACAATAACTCCCATATATCCTAGCTGTCCCCCTTGCCTCTTTGGAGTGGTCCTTCAGCGTTATCTGAGACGCTGCATCTCAGGTTTAAGTCCTCAGTTTTGTCCACCAAGTAAAACATAACACTCAACTTTAAGATTGTGCTTTTTTTTTTTTTTTCCAGTTGACAGGACTGATGAAAATTCCCCTTAAAATGCAAACATGGCAAGAAGGAGGAGTAATACAGAAGCCCATTTTACCTGCGCAAGTCATCACTGAAGATTGGTTTACCTGGCTAGCTTAGTTAAGTGATCAGACCAAGGGGTAAAGGACATGTCTGGTGTATTTTGACAAGAGAGGTAGAGCCTGAGAGACCTGGGAAGACTGGGATGGAGGAAGCTATGTGAGTGAGTAGGTGCTGGGAACAGTCAGGAAAGGAAGAGCTAAGGGCTCAAATAAGCAAATAAATACTATTAATTATAATATATAATTTCAGAGATTTCCCTGATGGTCCAATGGTTAAGACTCCATGCTTCCACTGCAGGGGGCTTTCAACTGTTCAGAAAAAAAAAAAAAATTAAGAAGAGAACTAAAATTGAAGCCGAGAAAAGCATTAAGGGATTAAAAAAGCATTGTTTGTAGAGTCTAAGGAGAAAGGAAATATTTGTTAAAAATTAAAATGAAAACTGATATAGCACAGTCTCAGTTCAGTAATACTTCATGGTAAAAATAGAGGCAAGGGAGGGCTGGGGGACTTCAGAAGCGCTTCCAAAGTGTGCTTGTGTGAACCCAAGTTTCCTTATGACAGTTGTCTGTGTCTAATGACAAAAGCATAACATGATGTTCTGTCCTTCTAGTGGAAGTTGATGCTGGCTGCCTCAACTAAGCAAATGGCCCACATGATTGTTGACACAAGTATTTATTTCTACTCATCAGGTCTGGAAGAGCATTTAGCAGATGTCTTCCATCAATGTGCTCTAAGAATTCCATCTTAAAACCTATTGAAAGAGGAAAAAGGAAGTTTCTTCAAAAAAGACACATGGGCACTATCTTTATAACCTAGGGATGGTGGTGTTTTAGTTCCTAAGTCACGTCTGACTCTTGTAACCCCATGGCCTATAGCCCGCCAGGCTCCTCTGTCCCTCGGATTTCCCAGGCAAGAATACTGGAGTGGGTTGCCATTTCCTTCTCCAGGGGATCTTTCTGACCCAAGGGATCGAACCCGGGTCTCCTGCACTGCAGGTGGATTCTTTACCAACCTAGCCACCAGGGAAGCGCCATAATCGAGGGATAGGAAAGAAAATATTTAAAAATATAGAAATCACAAACTATAGATGAAAAGAATAATGATCGACTCCATTAAAATTAGTAACATTTGTAAAATAAAAGAATCATACAACTCATTGTGAATTTTATTATTAGCTTTGGCAGAAGACGGCATTGTAAAACACTGCTCTACAAAAATATCTTGGTGTCTTGAATTTACAGACAAACTTGGATTTGAATCAATACAAACTTGAATTACTATGTTGATAATATATCTTTACATCCATGAACACGATACAGCTTTTCATTTATATAGGTATCTATTTATGTTTTTTAAATAAAGTTTTATATATTTTTTTCATAAGCTCTTATATCTTTTATTAGATTTATTTCCAGGCATAAAATAACTTTTGTTATTATTGTAAATATTTAAAAATATATTTTCTAATTTTCATTGGTATATAGGAATTAAAAATTATGTGCTTATACATATAGCATTTTTAGTCCTAGTAGTTTCTCTACAGGTTATTTTAGTTTTTTATTTCACAAACATTATCTGTGAATAATGACAATTTTGTTAACATCTTTTCATGGTAGTTAATGAGGCTTGCCTCTTTCATATGCATTCTATCTTCCTAAATGATAGCTCCCAATTTTGTTCACCAAAACCACAAACTGAATTTCCTAAATTCCTTTGTATTGCAATCAGGGGAGGGTACACAGGCTTCCCTGGTGGCTCAGTGGTAAAGAGACAGAAGCAGGAGACATGAGTTCGATCCCTCAGTCAGGAAGAACCCCTGGAGGAGGAAATGGCAATCCACTCCAGTATTCTTGTGTAGAAAAATTCCACGGGTAGAGGAGACTGGCAGGCTACAGTCCATGGAGTCACATAGGGTTGGACACGACTGAGCATGCACGCATGCACACTCTTAGTACATAGTTCTGACAAATATGTCATAAGTAGAAAATTTCTAAGAATTTTTTGGGTGTTTTAAAAGGGACAGGTTAATTTGGCATCTTAACTCTTGCCTTTTACCCTTTGCCCGGAATGTGTATGTGATGCCTAGGAATGCAGCAGTTATCTTGTGAACATGAAGACGAAATCTGCACACTGAGGATGACAGAAAAGAAAGATAAGAAATGGCTGATGACATTTCATAACTCTGTAAAAACTTTTGCTTGTCTACTTCTAGACCTCTTCTAGAAAGTGAGAAGAATAAACCCACATTTGGCTAAGTGCCTGAGGTTTCAAATAGACAGCTGAACAAATGTACTTTTAATTTCTTAGCTTTTATTTATTTTATCCTGTTCTAGTGTTTTGTTCTATTTGGTTTTCCTCTTTCGAAACTGGCTCAATTTCAATTACTTCTTAAGATGGATAGTCACTGTAACCTTTTCAATGTATTTTAAAAATAATTTTTAACAGGCAAACAGTGGGTATAAACTTTACAACAAGTTAATGCAGAAGGGATATCATATATTTGTATATGAGTTCATTTATCAATTGAGAATTAAAGCTGGCTGAATACATTTATTCAATTTGTACTATTCAAGCAAGTAGGGATTAATTTATTTTTTAAACAAGAATCAGTAAGAGAAAAGTCATAGCCCTTCATCTTCTGTTAAGTATATATAAAAATCACATGCACAGTTGCTTGGTTATTGATTATCATATAAAAGACAGTAGTGTTAGTTGCTCAGTCATGTCTGACTCTTTGCAGCCCCATGGACTGCAGCATGCCAGGCTACTCTGTCCACGGAATTCTCTAGGCAGGGATACTGGAGTGGGTAGGCATTCCCTTCTCCAGGAGATCTTCCTTTCCCAGGGGTCAAACGCAGGTCTCTTGCATTGCGGGCAGATTCTTTACCATCTGAGCCACCAGGAAGCCAAGAGTACAGGTTTTGTAATCTGTCAGCTTTGCTTCAAAGCCTTGTGCTGCCATGTTCAACTGTGTGCCCTTAGACAAGTAGCCTAGCCACCACTTCCGTAATGATCTCAGAGTCTGTCGGGGAGAATATGCAACTAAAATATGGTTGAATATTGAGTTATGGGAATAAGATAAACTAAGGCTGGAGGTTATGACTCTAGGTGTGATCAGAGTGCTGTAGAATAAACAATGTAGGCTTTGGAGTCAAACCAGAACCAGAACCACTACATTAAAATGATCCCCAAAGCAACAGTATTTGACTTTGATTTTTTTTACTTTTTCTTCTATTTCCTGTGCCTCTGTTTTTTTATTTTTCTATTTTTATTATGAAGTATAGTTGATTTACAATATTATGTTAGTCTCAGGTGTCCAGCAAAGTGATTCAGTTCTATACATGTATACATATATATGTGTGTACATTATTTTTCATATTCTTTTGATTATAGGTTATTATGCTGCTGCTGCTAAGTCGCTTCAGTCATGTCTGACTCTGTGCGACCCCATAGATGGCAGACCACCAGGCTCCCCCATCCCTGGGATTCTCCAGGCAAGAACACTGGAGTGGGTTACAGGTTATTATGAGATATTGAATATAGTTCCCTGTGCTATAAGAGTAGGTCCTTCACTGGTTATCTGTTTTATATGTAGTAATATGTTTCTATTAATCCCAAACTCCTAATTTATCTCCCAGCCCACCCCCTCTTCCCTATGCTACTCATAGGTTTTTTTGTCTGTGAGTCAATTTCTGTTTTGTAAATAAGTTCATCTGTAGCATATTTTAGATTCCACATATGTGACATTATATGGTATTTGTCTTTCTCTGTCTTCCTTACTTCCTCCTGTGCCTCAGTCTTAAAAACTAAGCTAACATATGATTTTATTTTGTTGAGAGTTAATCTTGGCTTGCCTTGGGAGATAGTATGTTCTTCAGGGAAAAGCACAGAATTCTAGTTAGAGTCCTTATTAACCAGAACCCCTTACTGATTCTGGAATCTTGGGCAGGTTATAGGGCTCTTAGAACTTCAATTTATTCATGTATGATTTCTAATATTACTTGCTGTAACTAATGTGTAGAATTTTCATGATGATCAAATAAAATAATTCCCATGCAAGTTTTTTGGAGCACTACTCAAATGTCACAGAGCATTTAGCTTCATGCTAGGTTTATAGGACATTCTCAGTAAAAATCAGATTATTGAATTCTGGATCCTTCCTTGTTTTTATGTTAGATCTAGTTGCTAAAATAATTTATCTTGAAAGTATACAGATGTAGCATCCTGAAATGTCCAATAGGTTTGACCTCTGTGAATTCTCTATTGCTGCATCATTTTTATTCTACATTGTACTTTCAAGATTCAGGGAATGAGACCTGTAATACTAGAATAATCCAAACCCCAGCTTATCAAGAGGGAAAAAAATGTCTTCACCAATTTGTCTCAGCTACATTTTACTATTCTTTTTCTCATGCAGGCTCAACCAACAATTAAAATATCCAATGGGTACCTGTCTTGTCAACACTGGCTGACAGCCAAACTGAGCTCTACTATTCTGAGCTTGCAAAATATTCTCAGCTCATAGTTTTCTCATTCATATAACACCATGAAGACTCTTAAAGTGCATATATTAATGTTAGGCATCATCACTATTACTCCACCTGTTTGTTCATAATAATTATTCAGGCTCATGAAAGCTATTGTTCAAATATGTGATAGAATTTCCCCAATGTTCATCGCAACTCTGTTTATAATAGCCAGGACATGGAAGCAACCTAGATGCCCATCAGAAGACGAATGGATAAGGAAGCTATGGTACATATACACAATGGAATATTACTCAGCCATTAAAAAGAATACATTTGAATCAGTTCTAATGAGATGGATGAAACTGGAGCCCATTATACAGAGTGAAGTAAGCCAAAAAGATAAACACCAATAAAGCAGACTAACGCATATATATGGAATTTAAAAAGATGGTAACGATAACCCTATATGCAGGACAGAAAAAGAGACACAGATGTATAGAACAGACTTTTGGACTCTGTGGGAGAAGGCGAGAGTGGGATGATCTGAGAGAATAGCATTGAAACATGTATATTATCAAGTGTGAAACAGATCGCCAGCCCAGGTTGGATGCATGAGACAAGTGCTCAGGGCTGGTGCACTGGGAAGACCCAGAGGGATGGGATGGGGAGGGAGGTGGGAAGGGGGATCGGGATGGGGAACACATGTAAATCCATGGCTGATTCATATCAATGTATGGCAAAAACCACTACAATATTGTAAAGTAATTAGCCTCCAACTAATAAAAATAAATGAAAAAAATGTGATAGAATTTCCTACCCATGGAAATTATTTGCATATGGAATTCTCTTTCAAGTAAAGTATTAGTGTTATTGAAGATTATATCCCATAAACTAGCCTGGGATTCTCCCCAGTCACTCACTGCAGGAAATAACCTGGTGCAGATCTCAAAACTGGACAAATATATAACTCCTGTATCTTCCATACCTAGGAGAATTAGAAGCAGAGTTTGGAAAGAGAATTTTAGAGTTATTGATTGTGAATGACAGTTCCTTACAGAGGAAAAAAGACTTTAGATGGCTAATGATAAGATTTCAAGTAGGTGATTCTCCAGTCTGTTATGAAAGCCAGTCAGATTTAGTTGAAACCATTACTTTCTACTATATCCATGTATGGATTGTCATATTGCTTCTTTCTTTGTAATGTCTTCTGTCTCTTACTGTTTTTATTTCCAAATTTCTTGTCCACATACTTATCCATTTACCTGTATATTACTGCCTGACAAACCTGCTTCCTTTCTGATCTCCTTACATTAAATCCATACATCTCTAATCTGTTTGATATGTTACTACAGATTATTTTTTTTTCTTTAAAATATCCATTTTGTTGTGTCTCGAACATTTAAAAATCCTCAGTGGCTCTTTCTGTTTTTACCATGGGAAAGAGAGGGAATGGAGAACCAAAGATGGCTCTGAGGTTTGAGCCGCTCGGTATGTGAAGGAGACACTCAGTCACACAGGGGTCCTGGGAGGAGGAGACGGGTTTGGGACCCAAGGGAGATCATGAAGGCAGTTGAGTTTAAGGAAACTTGTGCAACACAGAGGGAATAAATGGAAACTCAGATCTGAGGCTCAAGAGAGAAAACTAAGCTGGGTAAAAAACATAGGAGGCATCACGATACTGAGAATTATAAAGTCACAGGATAAATGAAACTGTTCAAGGAAACTACACAAAGTGAGAAGAAATAGCCTAAGATATACCTCTGATAATAGAAAATTTTCAGTATCTGAAAAAGCTCACATGTGGAAGAAGAATCAACTTAGGATAACTAGGACCAATAGGAAAAGGCATAAGAAGTCAAATTTTATCTCCTTATTTGAGAGAAAAGTATACTAACTGGATCTGTCAATGTCAGTGAATTCACCATCCTAGGAAGCCCAGAAGCCTGGGCTGCCTCGGGATAGTTTATTACTATGTCGCAGAGAGAATACCTCCTCAGAGGAACAACGCTGATCAGAGAGCTTCTCAGTTTCTTTCAACCCTCAGATTTTGTGGTTCAACAGATGTTCCATTTCCCCCCTCAAGTCTGTAAACACCTTGAGCACCAGGATTAGTTCTGAGAACACTGAGAAGTGTTGGGCATTTTGATTGCTAGAACTTTGACAAGCTTTATAACATTAAATTAGCAAATGCTTTTCCAACCATACCTGTTTAAAGAATAGTGGAAAAAGCATGTGCAAATAGGATGAAGGAGCTAGGACCACTGGTGAAAAAGAAGTGGAGGGGACAAATAGTTGAAGGAGAGAGATAAGTGCTAGTAGAGGGGAAATTTGTGGTTGCTTGCTGGAAAAAAAAATCTGCATTCTAATATAAGCTCTGGGAGATATTTGAACAGTATAAAACGCCTTTGTTGTGATAGTCTGTGGGAGTGCCTAACATATTATTAGGAGCAAACAATACACACACACAAATGCTTATAGACAAGCACATAGACTTCTGAGTTTCTCTTTTTCTGCCCTGCAATAATCTCCTTATCAAAAAGAAAATAGTCATATTAAAAGAGGGTATCCTCCATGATGTTATTTTAAACCAAATACAAATCAAATCACATGTTCACACACACCCTTAAGCTTTAGTGGAAGGTAGAAGGAAATCACATTTTATAGTTAACTAGGGCTTCAGTCCGTGGGGGCACATAGAGTTGAACATAACTGAGTGAATATACACATGCACAGGGAGCTCTTTTGGCTTTTAGAAGCTGAAATCATCACAGTTGGTCAGTACTTTGGAAAAGAGCAGAGTGCAGTCCATTGGTAAAATAGTTTCTTCAATCAGCACCTTTGGTGACATCGGTGCCAAAATAAGCAGTTGATTTTTCGTTAAAACCTTAGTTTTCAAAGGAGTTCCTCTAGTTGCATTAACTGAAGCATGCACCAGCTAAGTCAAATTGCAGTTTAGAAATGTGATTTCTCCTGTTTTTCCCTATATTTTAAAAAAACCCATGAAACAGCATAATTTTCCTGCAAAATAGCTACATTTCTTCCCTGTCTTTGTTTTGTTGAAGACAATATATAGTCACTAAAGCAAACACTTACGCCTTAGATCTTTTGGTGCAGAAATAATCCCTTTGAATTGGGTCATTTTGCATGTGTCTGGCAGTCATTTCCAGGGCTCAGCCAGTAGCTCATTTCAAAGGCGAATGATAATTTGCAGATTCCATGCAATGGAACTGAAATTAGTCTTGTATGTCCTAATATTTTGTACTTTGTCTGCAGCTGCCAAAAATGATCATCTTTTCTTAATACTGAGCTAAATTGGGCTAAATCCAGTTTAACAAATCTACCATGATTGCATTTGGATTAATAGTTTGGAGAAATACCACATTGTCTTTTCAGAAAACTAAGGCACCTAGAGATCATGGATCCCAACCCTTCTCTGTATTGCAGCTGTAGGTGGAAAATGACTGGGAAGGAAGTAGATTTCCTATGGAGGAAGAGGCAGTCTTTCCTGCTTCATGGACCTAGCTGTGAGCACAGGACATTCCTGGTGAATTGCCTGTCATTTCAAAATGCGTGCAAATTTTGACTGGTGGTGACGGGCAAGATTGTCAGATGACTGCTTATAAATCAATTCCTTAGAATGAGAAGACCCTCAAAATCACTGACTTGGTCCTAAAGAAAAACTGGAACCTGTTCCCACCCCCTCCATTGACCCCAACATACAATAAACAAGAAGTACCACTGTCTTCATTGAATTCCAATTCCAATAATAGTAATAAAGAGCCAATATGAAATGATGCTTATCTTGTACCAGGTATTAGTCTAAGGACTCTGTATGTACAAACACATTTAATCCCCACCAAGCCTAATAACTAGCTTGTATGTCAATGTTTTCCCATGTTTTACATGTGGGGATACTGAGGCTCAGAGTAATTAAGGAAATGGCTCAAGTTCATTCAGCTATTAACTTGGGGAGTTAGGATCTGAATCAAGGCAGTAGAACTCCAGTATCCTAGCTTTTGACCACTTTATTGAAATTACTTCCATTGTTTTGGTGTCTAATAATCCTTACTATTGAGAAATCATTGTTTAAATCTTTTTTCAAGCATTTCTATTATTATTCAGGCTGTTTTCTTGGCATATTTTTACCTCCCCAATCTGCTTTTCTCTTTCCTGTTTTCTATCCTCCATTTGGTCTTCTATCAATGATTATGCACTAAGTACTTTTCTATGCACAGTTCCCTAACAGACACAGTTTTAAAAGAAGCAAGCTTTGCACACATGCTCCATGTTAGTTCTTTGACAATTAACCCTAGTAACATAATAATCATATTATATGTCACATATTTGTAGAATATTTACATGGCATGAACTTACTTTGAATACATTTTTTACTTCTTCTAAAAAAACTCTTAATTTTATACTTCCTGATCTTTTCCCCCACCTTCTCCCTCCAACAATGGAGCCCCATTGCTTTATTTTAACTCCTGGTTAATTTGAGTGCTTACTAAGTGTCATGGATGGTTATTTTCAGGTCTAATAACTATAAGCACTTCAATTTGTCTTTAAGAATTTTACTTTCCTCATTTCCTCTTAAAAACAATCTCTAAAATCTTAAGTTCATCTAGATACCAAGTCACACTTTTTTTAGGTTTCTGCTCCATCCCTACTGCTACATTTGAAGAACTGACCCAAGTCACTCCTTGAAGTAGTCTGAACAACTGCAACAGACAATAACTAGCTGCCTTACCTCTCTCTAGTTGTATTACTTTAAGTCCATTTTATACCCAGATATTATAGGAGTTTCTCAAAAATACAATTTGTCTTTATCATGTTCTAGCCTAAAACCCTTGAGCAGTTCCCTAGTGCTTATCGGGTAAAGCCTCCATCCCTTCCCAGGGATCTTCCAGCCGTATTCTCAGACTTGCATCCTCTGAACAGGCCCTGAGACCTTGCTTGATGTCTTTTTGCTCGTGCTTTCTCTCCAGCTGAGCAATTTCCCTTCTTCGTCACCAAATTAACTGCCTGTCACTTTTGCAGCGGTAGCTCCCAGGGTATTTCCTCTAGGATGCTTTGGGTCTCTTCCCTGAAGAGTCTTAACTGCAGACCTCTCCCACTGGATCAGCTATTTCTTTATTTAAAAAAAACAACAACAACAAGGCAAAAAACTTTTAATTTTACATTGGAGAATAGCTGATTAACAATGTTGTGATAATTTCAGGTGGGCAGCAAAGGGACTCAGCCATACATATACATGTATCTATTCTCCCCCAAACTCCCCTCCCATCCAGGCTGCCACATGACTGAACAACATTCCCTGTGCTATAAAGTAGGAGCTTGTTGATTATCCATTTTAAATATAGCAGTGTGTACATATCATGGGTCAGCTATTTCTTTCTGTGTTTTACCCAATCACACGTTTATCACATGGACTCTAATGATCTCTGTCTTTATCTGTAACCTTCACTATATTAAGTCTTACTCAACTTTCTATCCATTAGGTCGTGTTCATATTCAAGTGCTTATCTCAGAATGGTTGTAATAAATATTTGTGGGAACTGATGTTTCCCCATATTCTCAATAAAGGAGGAGAACAAGAGTAGACACCACAATTCTAGCAAGGATTTGATTATTTTGTGAAGAGAAAGGAAGATTGTTGGAGTCGCATAGACTCTGATCCTTTACTGTGCATTTTAAAACTTGACTTTCTTTACCCGTACTGTCACAGGACTAAATCACCCAAGAGAAGATAACAAAATGATGATGTTAAAGCCTCATTCTATTTCAATTTAAATCTCTTTTTTGCCAGAAAATGTCAGTGCTGATGATAGAATCAGAGACCTGACTTTTGCTCTCCTGCTGAATTTAAGGGAGTCACAAGTAGGTCAAGTGTCTCACTCGCTGAGTCAATGGCTCTGCCTGAAATAGAATGCAGATGGATAAACTGCTTCTCTCAAGCACTGCTCAGACAAAGCCAGCATTTCAACGTAAGACCAAGCATTTCAACATAAGACCAAACAAAGCTAGAAATCAACAAAGATGCCAATATACCTGTTCAGAAAAAAACATTTGTGACAAGGATTTATGATGAGGTGAGGATATGGATGTATTCCAAGTAGGTTTCAAAGAAAGCGATGCATTATCAATATTAGGGAAAATAATTCAGTTATGCAGGTTTGGCCTAAAGGAATAAACTTTGTCCATAAATATGACTTAATTCATCTTCTGCAAAAACACGGCTGGCATTCAGTGGTCAATATTTAAAAGTAATATTTTATGTGCTGTTTTTTAAATGGCATGAGTAAGGAATGGCTGTGAGGAAAATTCAGTTTTCGAGGAGCAAATAAAAGAAGTTGGCCTTGCATAATCTGGTTGCCTCCCTCTCTTTCATCCCTAAATCTTATCACTCCTGGCCAAGACCTCTAGATATCAGCCGCAATATGCTATGTCTTGCCTCTATGCCCTCACTGTTGTTATTCAGTCTCTCAGTCGTGTCAGACTCTTTGCGACCCCATGGACTGCAGCACGCCAGGCTTTCCTGTCCTTCACTGTCTCCTGGAGCTTGCTCAAACTCATGTCCATCGAGTCGGTGATGCCATTCAACCATCTCATCCTCTTTTTGGCCCTTTGTCTATGCCCTAGCACATCCTATTCCCCAAATTTTGTCTGTCCTTGTCCATCCTCTGTGCTCTCATTATATCCCTTGCAGCCCTTATTACCATACTTACTGTGTCTGAAAAGATTTTATTTTGTTTACTTTTTGCTCTTGTGGTTGTTCAGTCACTAAGTTGTGTCTGACACTTTGTGACCCCATGAACAGCAGTATGCCAGGCTTCCTTGTCCTTCACTATCTCCTGGAGCTTGCTCAAACTCATGTCCATTGAGTTGATGATGCCATCCAGCCATCTCATCCTCTGTCACCCCCTTCTCCTCCTGCCCTCAATCTTTCCCAGCATCCAGACCATCTTACATGCCACCTTACTCATATGCAGGTTTCTCAGGAGGCAGGTAAGGTGGTCTGATATTCCCATCTGTTTAAGAATTTTCCACAGTTTGTTGTGATCCACACAGTCAAAAGCTTTAGCGTAACCAATGAAGCAGAAGTAGATTTTTTTTTTAATTCCCTTACTTTTTATGTGATCCAACAGATGTTGGCAATTTGATCTCTGGTTCCTCTGCCTTTTCTAAATCCAGCTTGTACATCTGGAAGTTCTCATTTCATACTGTTGAAGCCTAGTTTGAAGGATTTTGAGCATTACCTTGCTAGCATGTGAATTTAAATATAGTTAATTTATGATGCTGTACTAGTTTCAGATGTAAAGAGTGATTCAGTGATTATATATATGTATATATATATACACATACATTATATAAATTCTATTTTCAGATTCTCTTCCATTATAGGTTATTATAAGATATTGAGTATAGTTCCCTGTGCTATATACAGTATGTTCTTATTGATTATCTATTTTATATACAGTAGTGTGTGTTTGTTAAACTCAAACTCTTAATGTATCCCTTTCTGCTTTGGTAACCATAAGTTTGCTTTCTATGTCTGTGGCATGTATATGTTTATCCCAAACTCTTAATTTATCCCTCCCACCCCTTCCTTTTCCCACTGGTAACCATAAGTTTGTTTTCTATGTCTGTGAGTCTATTTCTGTTTTGTATATAAATTCATATGTATATATGAAAATGTGTATATGAAATATATGAAATGTGTATATGAAAATACACATATATTTTCATATGTGTATATGAAAATATAAATTCATATTTTAGATTCCATATATAAGTGGTATCATATGGTATTTGTCTTGCCGTGTCTGACATACTTCACTTAGTATGGTAACCTCTATGTCCATCCATGTTGCTGCAAGTGGCCTTATTTCATTCTTTTTTATGGCTGAGTAATATTCTACTGTATATTTATGTGCCACATTTTCTTTATCTATTCATCTGTCAAACAGTTAGGTTGCTTCTATGCTTCGGTTATAAATAGTGTTTCGGTGAACATAGGGCACATGTATCTTTTTGGATTATAGTTTTCTCCACATATACGCCCAGGAGTCAGACTGCAGGATCATAAGGTAACTCTACCTTTAGGTTTCTAACAAACCTCTATACTGTCTTCCATAGTGACTGCACCAATTTTTATTCCCACCAACAGTACCCTGTCCAGTATTTGGGGCTTCCCTGGTGGCTCAGAAGGTAAAGAATATGCCTGCAATACAGGAGGCCCAGGCTTGATCCCTCCTGGTTCAGGAAGATCCCTTGGAGAAGGGAATGGCAACGCAGTCTAGTATTCTTGCCTGGAAAATTCCATGGACAGAGGAGCCGGTCAGAATACAGTCCACGGGGTTGTAAAGAGTTGGACACAACTGAGCAACTAACACACACACAGACTTTTTAATGATTGGTTTTAGGCCAAGTAATGTGGTACATCTGGACTAACTCCCCTCAAAGGAGGAATTCCTTTGCCATTGTATCTCTTTCTTTTCTTTTTTTTTTCTTTTTTCTTTTGAGTTGTTCTTTTGGCTATTGTGAACAGTACTGCTATGAATATTTGTGTACAGTTTTGTCTGAACACCTGTTTTCAATTCTATGGGGTTTATACCTAGGAGTGCAGTTGGTGGATAATATGTTTCTTTTAGCTGAAGTATAGTTGATTTACAATGTTATATTAGTTTCAGGTGTACAACATATTGATTCAATATTTTTACAGATTACTTTATTTAAAGTTGTTATAAAATACTGTCTGTATTCCCTGAGCTGTATATTACATCCTTGTATCTAATTGATTTCATACCTAGTAGTTCATACCTCAATCTCTTTTCCTTATCTTGCCCCTCCCCCCACCCTCTTCCCCCTGGAAACCACTAGTTGGTTTTCTGTGAGTCTGTTTCTGGTTTGTTAATATACATTCATTTGTTTAATTTTTCAGATTCCACATGTAAGTGAAAACATACAATATTTGTTTTTCTCTGTTTTACTTACTTCACTAAGCCTAATACTCTCCAGGTCCATCCATGTTGTTGCAAAGGGCAAAATTTCATTTTTTAAAAATGACTGAGTAGTATTCTATCCAATACTACTATAAATATATATATATATATGTATATATAATCAAATTTTGCCTATTTTAAATGATGCTGCTATGAACATATGAACATTGGGGTGCATTTTTTCAAATTAGTGTTTTTATCTTCTTTTAGACATATACCCATGAGCAGAGTTGCTGGATCATATGATAGTTCTATTTTTAGTTTTTTGAGACCTCCATGCTGTTTTCCAAAGCAGCTACACTAATTTACATTCTTATCAACAGTGAACTAGGCTTCCCTTTGCCCCACATCCTTGCCAACATTTACGATTTGTTGCCTTTTTTTGTATTTTTCTGTTCTTGTTTCATCTCCCCTGGGAAAATGGACTTCTGTTCTTCTATGTGGAAGCAATACAGGATAAAACCTGTCACTGTTTTACCATAGCTCAAACCGACTAAGTTCTTTGTTATTATGGGCAGGGAACATATTCAGGATGGACTTGGCCTATTGCACAAAACAGACATAAGGAATATGTTTAGTGCTGCATATGCTGCTCCTAATCTGCAAATCTGCAGCTATCTTAAAAAATTCTTTCAGATTTATATAGAAATTAGAACATTATAAAAACTATCTTACTTAGTCATATACCCAACAGAAAGAAAACTCACTACATAGAAAATTTGAGAGTCAATGCCTCTCCAAACTGAAATGCTCTTGAGAGATTATGCAGGCCTCTCCATCTTGCATGTTTATTTAAGATGAAAAAGGAGAAAGAAAATTTACAGCAACCTTGCTAGCTAGAATCCTGGATTTTAAAAAGCCCTTTAAGAGCATTTAATGTCTAGGCTTCTATGAAATAGCCTCTCAGTACACAGGTGAGAGAACTCTTTCTACTGTCCCTTCTTGGATTTAATTCTTAAGCCCCTTCAGGCTACAAGGGCATTAGTGAATATCTAATAGTTCTGCTTTGGTCACATAGGGAATGGGAAATCCCACAGACATTAACAGTGCCAAGCCAGGGTGGTTGGGGTTACTTGAGGTTGTGTGGGAAAGGGAGAGGCCCAAGATTCTGAGATGTGTTAAAGCAGAATTACCCATCTTGTCCTTTCTGCTTCTTCCATTCTTACTTACAAAGAGCCGTGTCTTGATCTGGGTGGAATGTAAAAGCCAGTCTGAGGGATTATGCTCTGATCAAAGAGGATGTAGGAGGTGGGGAGATTTGGCCCCATTTGCAACTCAAGATTTTTCTCTAGGGGGAAGGGAAGGGAGCACTGAATCTATTTGCCTTCTTTATTAAACATCAGCTACCCAAACAAAATTGGCTTGTCTAAAATTTGCTGTTGGTATAAAACTTTCAAGTTCTAGTTATCATAGCTGGTGATGGGGTAAAAGTGGAAGAGAAATTCTAGAAAAATAATCCAGCCTAGTTAATATTATAATACAGCTCTAGTAATAGAAAAGAGCAAGTGCATGCAAATGAAATTACCTTAGTAGCAAAAGATGGAAATATAGTTTTGAAATTTAATTTTGTATTGGGAAAAGTGATAGCCCAGTCCAGTGACGGTATCACTAAGATGAAGGAGATTCCTGGAATGATGTGAGGACTTTTTCTCTCTCTTTCCAATAGAGAAACCTAGATTAGTTTTTCTATATTCCACTCAGTGTAGCCATTCTAGATAGGAATTTCTATTTCAAAATGAATCATTGTACAAGATATCTTGCTGATAGGGCTGTTAATATGAGAGCATTTCATTTTAATATTTCCCAGTAGAGGAAGGCATGCCTTCTTTTCCAAGAATGCATGGTGAAGGTATTTGGGCCTTGCATTGCTGTTCGGTATCCTTAGGCAGAAATATGACAGAGTCGCACTCTCTTGTTGCCCTTCTTCAACAATGCATGAGTCATCTAAAGGAATGGGTGAGTCTGGGTCATACCACCTTCAATCTTCTTGTTGGCTGTGCATTCTTGGTTTTATACTCACCCAGTCAGGCTGAAGTCATAACCTTTTCATGTTAGGAAGAAAGAACACCTGGATAGTGGCCAATGATAATCTACCTTATCTACTCAACTAAATTCCATGTAATATCCAATAACATATACTCCATCCTCCATAGTTTGACCAGGCTTTGGAGCTATTAAACTGTTTTATGTTCTTTGCTTTGAAAGTAGTGTTGATGTGCAGGCTTTGTATCTAAGATTTTTCTCTGGGCAGTTGGTCAACTCTGCATATAAGGAATTTGAGTGAATTGACATGTACCTTCTTGAAATTAATTTTTAATTCTTTAGTATATTTAGCATATCATATATGAATAGAGTGATCATATAATTTATTACGGGGGCTTCCCAGGTGGCACAGGTGGTAAAGAACTCACTTGCCAATGCAGGAGACCTAAGAGATGCAGGTTCGATCCTTGGGTCAGGGAGATCCCCTGGAGGAGGGCATGGCAACCCACTCCAGTATTCTTGCCTGGAGAATCCCATGGACAGAGGAGCCTGGTGGGCTATAGTTCACAGGGTCGCAAAGAGTCAGACACAACTGAAGTGACTTAGCACGCAGCACGCACATAATTATGGTATTAGGAAAGCTTTCATCTGGGAAAATGGTCAAGGAGAAGGAATACTAGGACAACAAACATGCACTGAGATGGCCCCAGGCAAATTGAAACTATAGGTCATCTTACATATGAGCAAAGGGCTTGGGAGCAAGGGACTGGACTCCAGACATGTATTTTAAATGAAGGGTATGACACAGAACTGCACCTTTTCCTCAACAAAGGTACAGAGTGTTTTTTAAATGAAATCTATGCCTATGAATTGTCCTAGTTGTTTGGTCCAAGAAAGAATGAAAGCCAGAAAGAAGTAGAACCTGTAGGATGTTGGCTGACCTCCCAGATCATGGGAGATCTCTGGGGGTATAAGAAAGGTCTCTGTTAGCATTTGATTTCAGTTAGCTTAATGGAGAAAGTTGAATTTTGAAAGACGGGGCTGAAGAAATATATTCTCTCTCGTGGTTCAAAAAACACATCACTAGTTCATCTTCAATGCCAAAGGAAAAGTAAAATTATAATCTTGTCATTTTTACCAACATCAACCACGGTGTTATGAGTGAATTTTCCCATTCCTTTCTCCTTTTTCTTTTCACAGGACTTTAAGATGTATCACAATTTTAAAACACTTATAAAACTTACTCTACACCTATTATACCCTATGATAATGAAATTCTTAGCAGCATTAGGACTTTACTGTGAGTGCTTGAACATACACATGTTTTTACCGGCTTTCCCTATTTTGTTAAATTCATTGGCTACTTGGTGGGTTGGAGCTGTTTCACTGACTTAATTTGGAATTTGACAGTTTCTCTCTAATGTTAGTTAGGAACCATTTGGCATTGATCATTCCCCTGGCAATAATCCTAACTAGCATTTGAGTGGGTCATGTCATGTCAACTTTGCCAAGCTTTGGAGATCTTGTGCTCTGATGTGACTGATTGGTGGTTCCACTGCCTTCTTCCAAATGGCCTGACAGTTGACAACCTTCTGCATTTAATAACTTCTCATTTCTCTGCTGGATTAATTTTTAAGGTATTTTGAATGACAATTGGTGAATGACAATTTTGATTGAAATTCATTCACAGGTAGTACTACAATGTTAAGTATTACTACAAATATCTCCATAGAGGTGATTTTACATGGGCAGGTACCTTTTTAAATAATTAAGTTTGCACATGTTCAGGTAGTTATCACAAAGCATAAGTTGTGCTTTTAGGGACTGGCAAGTGGCTTTTCATTTAATTATGCAATGAATACCTGGTTTCAAAAACTTAAAATGTTGACAAAATATGCCCATAAATCAAGAAAGTATGGTCATGTATTTGTCTGGTTAGCTTCACACAGGAAATAAAAGCCACTGAAACAGCCAAATGGCAAGAATTTTCATAGTGACAGAATAGACAAGGTAACAAAATAAGCCTTCACTTATACTTCGGTTGTTTTCATCCTGCTTTTTAAGAACATGGAATAATTTCAGGTGATTGCACATTTCATTTTTAAGAATCTGGACTATGGTTATGGTTATGACTTTATAAGGTAGTCAAATCAGTTTTAACATGGTATATTAACAACAGCAACAATGGATAACATATGAACTGCAAACAGTAAAGACACATGGATCTAGGGATATTGTGAAGCATGTGGTGGGGCCTCGTGACCTGATTGAGAGGCTGGCTAGATCTGCTCAGGATCATCACCCTTTCTTCTCCCAAATGATGACATCAATTTGACTCTCATTATCTTTAAGGGACTCTGCACAATCCTTTTTTATGAGTTATGCCTAGAGCTTCCTCCCTGTTTGCAGAGCCTGTGTGTTGTGTTCTGCAGGCTTACCCTCCACCTGCTGTATCGATGTATCTTTGCGTGTTTTACAAACTTAGAATGGCATTTGGGCTGCTTGGCTTCAAACCTCGCTTGGTGATTATGACAACAGAGTTGCTGCTGGAGAACTAGTGGGAGCTTCTTGTTTGCAACCGAGTAGGAGGTGGCACCTGCTGGGCAGGACAGGGCAGGGACAGTGAGGACAAGGAGGCGCTCCCCCACGTTTCTATTTCTAATGAGTCTTCTTCGTGCCACAGAGCCTATTCCTGCAGAGTATTCTGCCTTGTTCGTGCTCCCCTACTATTTACTGGATGTTTTAAGAGGTGCCAACTCAGCATTGCCACAAAAATGTGGCCACCTATTTAAAAATCAGTTGTCTCTTTAAGTGATCACATGACATCTATCATCTGGAACATATATGCTCCTGTATATTAAGAATGTACTCAAATATATCAGGTCCAAACATGCCAAGAACAGATGACATGGGATAAAGAGGTCCCATGACAGTTGTAGTATCTTAGCCTGTCGCTTGTCTCAACAAGAGCAACCTTGAGGCTGCCTGTAGATTCAGAAACTGGATGGCATCTCAGGGAGGTTGGGTACACAGGTCAAGTTGAAGAGTGGGTGTGTCTGAATAGGATTAAATGAACGCAGCAAAATCTTTGTAGCTAAAAATGAAATAAAAATGGAAGATAAAATAGAACTGAAATAAAGGCCTTCCTCCTGTGAGGCTAGAGTTTACTATAGAGAGAGGGCCCAACGTAGAGTGATGGTCTGGTCAGAGACAGAGCAAAAACAGCCCCCTGAACGATGGAGGAGGCGGAGGGTCGGGTTGATGTGGGTCCCTAATGGTGCAATTTAAGTTCTCCATATGAACAAAAGCTTATGAAACTCCCAGAATTATGTGGGGTCAGAAAAACATGCACACACACATCCCAGCTTCGAGCAGTCTCGCTTATCATCCTTTAAAAAAAACTTTAGATGCTGAACGTTCTAGCACTTGGAGAAGCCACCATTTGCACACAGCACTCACCAGAGCAGTATCTCACGGACTGGATGCTCATCCAGTTACAGGCATTCTTCACGGGATTCTTGTTGATGCTACAATGAGCCACACCACATCCCCACGCCTGTGGAATGCATTTGCCACTTCTGCTTTTACAGATGACGATAAGGACCCCGAGGAATGATGTGCCAGTTAAAACCCAAGGGGACAATGGTAACTGGACTCCAAGGCCTGACTTGCTTTTCATCAGCTCTGCCTGCTCTGCTGGGTTGTGCTATTCCCAGCCCTCATACTTCACTTCCAGGATCTAGTCAAGCTTGATATCGAAGTCTATAGAAACTTCCGGAAAGAAGAACTTTTTAGTTTATTTTTAGAGATTGACTGCAGATGAAGAACGACCAGGACCAGATGTGTTTTCTGAGCTGGCAGACCACTGCCTGATGGCTGTCATCTGCAGGAGGGTGCTTTTGTAGTCTCGGTCACTCTGCTCATGTTTTTTTCTGTTTCCTCCCTTCCTTGTTTTGTTCCTTTCCCCAAATTAAACCTAGACATGACCTACGCTGATGAAAACAGGAAGATGAGGAAAAGGAAACGCTTTTGATGCTTTTCCCTTGGAAGTTCTCATCCACGTGAAGCTCTCATTCCACTGGGATTGGAAGGTCTACGAAATAGCCCTTTTGGGAAGGCTGGTCCCCAGGGAGGCCTCTGCTGGCTTCTCTGGTCGTCACTGGACAGGCCACATCATCGTGGTGCTGCATATCAACGTGCCCTGCCCCTCACAGAGAGAAGCTCGCAGTGTGGGATAGAAGTGTTGGTGAGGAAGTGGTGTCTCCCGGACATGGAGCTGAAGGAGCTCGCTGAGAAAGAGTGAGAATGCAGGGCCTACTTTTCTGCTGTGAGGAGTAATAACTGGAAGCCTGGGGCAGGCTGCTCTGGGGTGGGGTGAGCTGGGGGAGTGTCTGGATGCTGAGACACTCATCCTGCCGCTCTGCACTGGTCCACCCAGAACCTGCCTTTAGTTTAAAGGGGAGTGTGCTGGGTTTTATATTGAATGGCTTCTATTTCCTCCATTGCTTTGAATGGATATCATCTTACATTTTCCCCCAGGGTAGCTTCTATTGCTCTCTTGGCATGATTATCTTAATTTCACACTGATTCTAAACTCCAAGTAGGAAATGTTTTAGGTTTTATTTGTTTTAAAAAGCTTCTTTTTAACATCCTGCATGTTCCAAGATTCCTTTGTTTTTCTGTGGATAGCCAGAGCATTTAGAGTAGAAAAGAAAGTTGTAGCTGGCTGTGTTAGCTGGTACCATCACATTATTATACAAAATCATTATTAAAACACTCCAATACTATACTCTCCACTTTGATTTGTGCACTAATATGTAGTTAATTTGTTGGCTCCCAACTCATGCATGATTAAAATGAGCATCACTCTTTTTAGTATGAGAAAGTGACGTAAGTTAGATATTGCAGAGAATTTGCAAAGGATAATCAAACAGAAGCTTATAAAATGACTAAAGGATTTAAAAGAAAGAATTACTAAAAAATGGTATGATTAGAAAAAAGAGAGGAAGCAACATATTTAAATAACCAGTATGCTTTTCAAATTATAGCCTTTGAAAGGTCACAGTGGAATTTAACAGGCTTGTGTTGAATGCTAATGCATTACACTGGCTAAGTTTCCAGCTGGAAAAGAATTGGTTCATCTTGCAGTTCTGAGCTGAAGTAGCTGGAAGCCAGTCCCATGAGCATGCGTGAGTGTGTGCCGACAAGTTTTACTGGTATGGGCATTGTTGTGATAGCCTACATAAGGTGTATCAACAGATGAAGGAGCAAGTAATTGAGAGCAACAAAACAAAGCCGGACCAATCCCTGAAATCGTGTCTGTCCACAAGAACTTTTCAAGGGGCTGATATGGTGGGGTTCTCATTACTGGCCGGAGGGTGATGGTACGGGCAGTCTTACTGATCTCAGTGTTATTCATGAAACTTTGTTATTCATTTTACCTTGTGGTAAACTATCACAGAATGATTGCCCTAAAGAGAGTGCATTCCTGGAGTCAGACTCTGTTTCAGAAGGAATTAGTGAGATCCACTAATAAAAATAAGTGTTTGATTCTTACTTTCTTCTTACCAAAGACCAGTGCCCAATAGAACCGGGGTTTACATTCTGTTTGTACCACTCAGAGTAAACTTGAGCAAATCCCTTAACCTCTCTGAGCCTCAGTTTTCCTCACCCGTAAATGAAAATAATGATAGCATTTCACACAATCATTGTGAACTTAGAATTTTAGATGCATGATCCATGCTTAATATATATTTTAGGAATGCTTGTAAGCGACCTCTAAGTGAGGTCTGAGAATTTGACTCCATAGACATTTACTAGGCACCTATCACTATTGTGAGGTAGGGAAGAAAGATTTTGAAGACAGAAAGATGAATTATCCATAGATTCCACTTTCAAGGAGCTTGAAATCTAGTGTAGTGGAAGAATGATGCATGGTCTTGATATGGTTGATGTCAAAAGTGAAGTACAAGCAAAGTGGTACTGGATGGTTGATCAGGGAGCAATAGATTCTGATGGGTGGGATTGGAGAAGACTTCACTGGGGAGGTGGCATTTGAAGTGATGCATGACTAATTGGTGTGTACTTTTCCCTAGTTCAATTTGTCAGCTCAATTTATTCCTGATCAGTTTGTCATGATAATTACGATGGCAGTGAATGGCACACCCTGGCCTAGGTGTCTAATTTAGGACATAGAAATCATATTCCTTCTTCCACATATTTTGTCTACTTCATCATTACCAATTATATTGATTATCCATGCAGTAATGTGGGCTTGAAGAGGGAAGATGGTCTGCAAAGTTATTTTGGGGAGATATGAAAGAAAAGGAACAAGAAAAGATTTCCCATTCTCATCCAAGATTCACTGCTACCTAGCAACTAAACACTCAAAGACAATAACTTGAAAGGGTGTTTTAAAAGAAAATTAATTGAAAGGCAAGATGGTAAGTAGTAATAGCTTATGTTTACAGAGTGCTTACTATGTGGCAGGTGCTCTTTTAAACAATTTAAATATATAAATTTATTTGTTCCTCATAACATACTTGTGAGTTAAATATCATTATGCTGCCCATATCACAGTTCAGGAAACTGAGCTAAGAAAAAGTTCAACAAACTGTTCCCAAGACCACACTGCTAAGTAGAAAGAATTGTGCTCATGCTCCGTCGTGTCAGACTCTTTGTGACTCTATGGACTGCGCTCCTCTGTCCATGCAGTTTTCTAGGCAAGAATACTGGAGTGGGTTGCCATTTCCTCCCTGTGGGATTTTCCTAACTCAGGGATCAAACCCATGTCTCCTGTGTCTTCTGTATTGCAGGCAGATTCTTAACCACTGAGCCATCTGGGAAGCTCAGTAGAAAGACGATTAATTTGCAAATTAGGAGATTGTGCCATTTTCACATCTGAGTAAGAGACCTTGGACAGATCATCTAGATTTGCAGGGGAAAGCAATGAAGTGAATTTTCTTCTTTCTTCTAATTGTGCTAAAGCTGTTTATAATCATTGTTAGATGTTTTAAATATTTTTATATATCATGCATTTAATATTTTAATTTAAAGAAATTTAACTGAAAGTAGTGAAGGAGGAAACAGAAGAGGCTCCATCTTGAAAGCAGGACTCCATCTTGGGCTGGACTGTGGACTTTGAGCTATATGCCCAGTATCTATGGAAACGACATACCAACTGGAAAACCAGGCCCCCAGAAGGAAGAGCCCCAGGGCTCTCCGTTGCCTAAAAGAATACCCTAATTATCTGTGTAATTGAATAGAATCATACATTCTATTATGCTTATTGGGATATGACCACAAGCCTATTGATAATTGTCCACTGTTAACCACCCAGGCTTAAGGCAAATGAATCACGGGTTAACTTTGATTGTATCTTTCTTTTTCTTTTGTTCAGACTAGTTTCAGGGAATTTTGGGAGGTGGGTTTGGGCACAGACGCTTAGGGTATATACGGTTTTCACAACAACTGGCCGGGGTCCTTGGCTAAGAGAAAACTCTGTGTTGGGCCCGCCAGTGTAATAAACTGCACTGCACTATCTGCATTGTCCTTCTGAGTGAGTTTGTTTCCTGGAAGGTGTGGCTACAACAGTAGCTCTTCATATTTCCTTGCCTTCCTGTGTAAGACACTTAAGAACATTAATACAAAAAAGTTTTATTAAGAAAAATTAATAAGAACTTCAGTTAGGAGTAGACAAAGTTGTACCAGTATCAGTACACTGATAACAAGGAAGGCGAGAATCATACCTATTGATTTTTTTTCTTGCATCTCTGCTTCCTATTTGTTTGCCTACATTTCTCTCTTGCTTCAGAGTGTCTCCTGGGGATACTTTTTGTACTCAAATACGTTAGAATTTAGATACACACTCTTACTTGATATAGGACAATGTGGTCATTATTTTTATGCCATCTTTTTTTTTTTTTAAATTACATCCCTATTTTCATTGGGTCCTAACTAGACAAACAACTGTATTTTATCATCTGTATGAATGAGTAATCCAAACAGAAAGCTGAAGGGGACAGGTGAAAGATACTCACATGAAGAGAAAACATTAAAAAATTGCCTGAGTCAAAATGGCAGCTCTCTTCTAGGCTTTCTCAGAAGGCTTCACTTCAGTGAACTGGAGAAGAACTCCGATGGAAACCAACCTTCCTGTAGACTGGGCTGGCTGAGTTACTCAGCCTCTGGCTTCCCCACACAGGCTGTGTTGTCAGAAAGAAGCCCAGAAAATTGATGGATGAGAGTTGTTTCACTCTGTGAGGCTCCAGGGAAGGCTTTTGGGGTCCCACTTGGTGTGATTTCAAGCCCATCCTGGAGGCACTATTCTCCTCAGAAGAACTTTAGAACAGAGCATTGTTTGAAAACAAGAGCTTGGAATTGGCCCCAAACAAATGCATGAGATTTGGAAAGGAAATCTAAAAACTCCATGGGGCATGATATTTTGCCAGCTTGTTTTCCCGAGAAGCCTTTAGCCTAACAGAGCCTGTACTGAGACATGAGAAGTTAATAGAAATTCTTGACATCTTACGTTTGGATGGACAGTCTCCTCCCTGACTTACTCTTAAAACGTGCTTCTCAAGTGCAGGGATACACTCATAATCCTCTCTGATTTTAATCATGCATCTTTCCTTCTGAAATGTCTGACTTCCTTAAGGTCATTCCCCCAATTTAAAGCATTCATACTTTGTATTTTTTCCTACTTCTCAGACTGTTTTGATTAGTCAGGACAGCTATCCCTTCCCTTTGTGATTCACTTGTTATCCCTCCTCTCGTCTCCATTTCTGGCACGCTTTAAACTTTGCTTCTTGACCCAGGTTATATTCCATTCCTCACTTCAGTGCTGGGGAGGGATCCTGTTTTATGCACCTTGTTCCAATTGGTGGCTGCTCATCCATTAGGAGTGATGAGGAATGTCATGAGTGAGACACCCATAGTCAGCCCATGAACTCACATGGTGGCTGGGCCAGTCTATGGCTGGGTGTAATTTTCCACTGCAGCTGACATGCACAAACACATGCACAGTGCCCCTGGGCTGTGGCCACATCTGTAATGGAGGTGGGAGTGGGACCAACCCAATTGCAGGGACACTGCAATTCTAGAGCTCTAGTATCAGTGAAATTTATCATGCTTTGATGAAGAAATGGGAAATAGGCAAGTCCTCAAACTCCTTTTAGACTAACATCCCTCTCCTACATACACTCTGCCTTTGAGGATGCTCTGGGACAGTTGGCAGCTATCACCACATCTGCTTCTCTTTTGCTTTTCATCCTCATGCCTTAAAACCTCCCACAATCACCAGCAGTAGAAATGGAAATTGAGTTACCTATATTTGTTGTTTTTACCTTTTTCTTTTTTTCTATCTTTTTTCCTTCCTTCTGCTTTTTCTTTCAGATTTCTTCTGCCTTTCTTTCTGTCTCTCCTCACTCCCTTTCTTCCTTCCTTTTTATTTAATGGAATGTGGAATACTTTTTCTTAGTAATAATTAAAAGATTTATTTAGTCTCTTTAAGATAAGCTTGTTTTTAAACCATTTTTTTTAATCCAACGTTGTAATCTACTCTGTTTCATATTACTTTCGAAATGGAGCCATCTGTTGCTTTTATGACTATCCCTAGTATTGCTTGTTTATGATAGAATGTCAGTTACATGAAGTTTTTGTAGCTTCTGGGACTTGAGACACAAGATAGAATACCAAAGCTTAGAAAATTCTATAAAGTGTAAAAATACCTGTTTCTCTGAATACTCACATGTCCTCCCACATTTCAGGAATGCCTTTCATATTTAAATCCGTTTAAAGAGTTATTCATTGCTTAAAACAGCAACATTAATACCTTTCTATTGTACCTGTTAACAATACTGAGCTCCACACACAAAGCTAGCACACACTCACAAACTCTTATTATCTACATCCTTGAGTAATCACATTGTAAGAAATAAAAACTTAAAGTTGTCCATTTTCAAGGACAGCTAGCCCAGAGTGACAGCCTGCTGACGGAATAGCCGTTAGGATACCTGCGCTGGAAATCCAAACAAAGGGAGAGTGGAATGCCTCAGACTTTTTCATGGGCTCATTCTATTGGTGAATTCAAAACATAAGAACGAGAAGAAGTGCTTGGCGAGGATAATAAACCCAGGTGACGTTCTGGAAAGATTATTAACCCTGTAGTACTCAGCCAGGGAGGAACTTGCCTGCAGAGAGGATAAAAACCCATTGTAACGACTTTGGGTGTGTCTGCCCACCAGACACTGGATCTTGCAAGACCGCAAGACCGTCAGTTATTAAGGCCTGACTTCTTGTTGCACCTGGTTGTCTCCAAGTCCATTCCTTGGGTTTGGGCCGGTGGGCTTTCTTTCCCACAACATAAATGGGTTTGTGTTTATTTTCTATAACTTTCTCTAGGTGGCTCAGTTGGTAAAAAAATCTGCCTGTAATTCAGGAGACTTCCTGCAGTGCAGGAGACCTGGGTTTGATCCCTGGGTTGGGAAGATTCCCTGGAGAAGGAAATGGCAACCAACTCCAGTGTTCTTGCCTGGGAAATCACGGATAGAGGAGCCTGGCGGGCCACAATCCATGGGGTTGGCTTGCAAGAGTTGGACACACTTACTACTCCTACTACATAAAATTATATTAAAATGTATATTCACAAATATAGGGAGTTTGCTTTGTATTTTTTTGGATTTTAGTTTTGCTTGTTTTTACAAATATGTGTGTATAATTTATTCAACCATTTCCCTATTCATAGACATTAGATGTTTTTTGTTTTGTTTTACTTCCTTTTGTAACTACTAGCAATGTTGCAACAAATATCCATCTATATTATATAAATTTAAAAAATCTGTTCTTGCCTGGCTTCCAGATTTGGGTGATGGATTCAGAAAGTTGGCCCTTATATAAATCTGTTATGATACTTTTTCCTTACATAAAAAATTAAATAATGCCAAATATCTGTGACCTTCTTGATAGAAGATTATAGCAGAGGATGGCATGACTTGAAATTGAAAGGTCGGGGCATGCCCCCGGGAAAGTGCTGCAAGGCAAATTCCAGAGGCTGGCTAAACTTCCAGGGGCTGGCCCCCTGCAGCCTGGTCCAATCAGGTACCAACTTAGAGCCCTCGGACACTGACCACCGCTGTAGCCCGCGCTTTCTTCCTTATATGAAAAGACCTGGCCTGGACGCCGGCCCGGACTATAAAACCCCCCCCCCACCCCTCATACCTTGCAGACTCCCTTTGTCTCCTCACTCACCAGCCCCCAGGAGTTCTGCCCGAGAGCGACGCTTAATAAAAGGCCTTTACCACCGGTCCTTAGAGGCGGCTTTTTTTTTCTCCCGCGGCGTTTTCTAACACAAATCATTTTAAATTTTATTTAGGTATGCAACCTTCTTCTTAGGACAAATTACTACAGACTCCTACTCCTCTGTCTCCATCTTTAAAAAATATAAAATCTCCTGAAAATGAATAGATTTAAGAGATAATAATAAATTATAGGTTCAGACTTTAAACGTGAATACAGAATGTCAACTAAATAGGAATAAATGTGTTAATGCAAGAAATCTATGATTTTATAAAAGCAGATGTCAAAGCTTTATTCAGCCTCATTAAGTTTTGCTTTATTCAGTCTTGCTTATTGTATTGCATGAGACCTGCTGTGTGTTGAGAACTTTTAGGAGTATATGGGACTCAGTAGGAAAGATAATGATTACTTCATTCTTCCATCTAAGTTTAACTTCACTAAATCAAGCAAATATCAACTTTACCCAGCCTTGCTTTATTTGCAACCAGAGACTAGGTGAACAACTTTTCATTTAATCATCAATACCCCTTGGAAGATCAAACCAACCCTCAAGTACTGAATAGCCCAGCCTGGAAAGGGAAGTACCTTTGGCCTACATAGCAGCACGATTGTCTATCCCTAATTATCTGTTTAGACACACACCGGCCTAATACAAAGTCCTTACATACTCTAACCTAAAATCTTAGATCCTTGCCAGGGCAGAAGTTCTAAGAATTCAAGGAATATTATGAAATATTCTTTTAAAATATTCTTTAGCTTGTCTCTGCTCTTTAAATACCTCCTGTTGACTGCTACCTCCACTCATAAGCTTATTTCCCATATTCAAAAAATTTCTACTACAACTGTTGTAGTTAGGGCATAAAAAGGAAGTTTTTCAATGCCATTTCTCTGGGCTCTCTTGGAATATAGCTTCTGCTTGTCAAGAACTAATTCTAAACACACACGTGAGTAGTACTGAACTGGTAGTCCCTGAGTGCCTGATTGCAGTCACGCACTTATTCTCACAAAAAACTGATGGAGGCAGTTGCTATAATTATCTCCATTTTATAGATGAGGAAGTTGAGCCTCAGAGAAATTAAGTAACTTGCCTTAGATCACATCTTTTGGTTATTGTGGCAGAGCTAAGTATTAAACCCAGCTCCAGCTCTTTCTACTAGAATTACTGGATGTCATAGGATGACTGCTGGCTGCTGTAACAAGTAGAACCACCAATACGTGACAGCTCATAAACAACTGATGTTTGTTTCATGCTTCCGTAAGAGTCCAAGGCAGATGTTCCTGGTCTGTGGGCAGTTTTCTCAACAGCAAGACCTAATCTTCCATCTTGTGGTTTTGTTATCCCTAAGAACTCCTTCTTGGGCTTCCCAGGTAGCACTAATGGTTAAAAAAAAAACCCATCTGCCAGTGCAGAAGATGTGGGTTCAATCTCTGGGTCAGGAAAATTCCCTGGAGGAGGAAATGGCAACCCACTCTAGTTATTCTTGCTTGGACAATTCCATGGACAGAGGAGCCTGGCAGGCTACAGTCCATAGGATTGCAAAGAGTCAAACACAACTGAGGTGACTTAGCATGCACACAAGGACTCCTTCTTACCAGAAAAAGGAGAAAGAAGCATGGAATGGGCAACATAAGAGGTGTAAAAGGAGCCAGTCCAAGTGTTGCACAGTCTAATATGGGGCTTGATTTCCCTGCTGAGGAGGCTGGGATATGAAATCTAGCTATTTGTCTAGAAAGAAGAGAAAGCAAATTTGAATGTACAACCTAGTAGTCTCTGCCACAACCTCCCTATTGGTTCACGGGGTGGTGACAAAATATATCTGTGGTGGAGTATAAGGAAGTAAAGATACAGAAAACAGTACAGTGCCCTTCAGGAATTCATAATTTAGTTTGGGAATGAGAAAACTAGTCTATAACGAAAAGCAAAGGACAAGTTGACATAATGGGAGACAATTGTGCTATAGGAATTCAAAGAATGGAAATTTGACTATGGGAGGGACTAGACAGGATTTCAGTTGTATCTTGAAGGGAAAAAGCAAGGAAGATTTAGTTCCTGAGGGGAAGACAAAATTATCTTATAGTGAGGAAATGGCCCATATTTGAACCAAAGCTGAGACCTCATTTTAAAACTTCACTAACCACCATTTTGTCTTGGGCTCAGAATAGATGTAATATTTATCTAATTGACCTTGGTCATATGATGTTCTAATATTTTATATTCTAATAGCAGAGTAAACAGATCAATAAGGGTGACTGGCCACAATTAAGAATATGAAGGAATTTTGCATGGATGCTTTTGCATTAAGCCAAAGGCTTGTTTCCATTAAGGCTTATTTCAGATCATCTGTAGAATAGTATGTCACTTTGAACTGCAGTCTACATTCCTTGATCTAGAGACATCATTTTGTCTTTAACAGAACCATGCAATTCTTCCACTGATAGAAATAGTTTTATCACATTCTTAATTTATCTGGTTTTGCCCAGTATATAAGTCTCTTTTCAGACAGTATCTAATCACCTTCTTATTTTATCCTGGGAAGTAAGAATAGTGCAAAGACTATCAAATGCACAAATCTCCTGAAGGCATTTTTCACTGGTGACTCAAGAACATATGTATTTGTTAGCAAGTGAGTAGGAGAAAAATATCCACTTCATGAAGAAACGCCATAAAACCCCTATTCAACCTATGGGGAAATCCAGGGATATAGTTGGAATTGCTGCCCAAATATCTAAGATTCAAGACATGGAAGTTAAAATGAAACATCTCTTAAATATGCTATTGGATTAGAAAAGAAGGAAAAGATTAGAAATGGTGGTCTGTGGGGGCATTAATGACTTTCTGAGCCGTTTGGATGATCCCTGAATGCTTCCTCATTAGAAGCTGTGGTGAGGGGTGATCTTGGCAAACACATATTGGTTAGTGAGATTCTATATTTGTGCCTTTGATTTGATCACATCCTATTCCAGAGCCTGCTTACAAAGAGAGCCACCTCCCCAGAATTCATTCATGAGTTGTGTCTACACTTCTTGACAAGTATTTCATATCATATCAGTGATTCCAACACATGCTTCTTATTCCAGTGGGAGCTGACCTGGGTCAGACATCAGGCATAAGACTGGGGGTTGTATATCTGAATAAAAATAAGATTTGAAGGTGGAAGAAACCCACCTTGTAGATCCTAGGAAAGATCAGTTCAGTTCTAGGTGGGTTTCTCTAAAAACAATTCTCCATCAATTTGTTCACATGGAATCTCTGCTTGTGCCAGAATGATGACTCCTGATTAACTTGGGCTCTACACATGGAAGGGGGCTTCAGGACAAGGTAAATAAGGTGTGTGTAAGTGTAGCCAAGAAATGAAAATATGCTTACTCCTTGGAAGGAAAGTTATGACCAACCTAGGCTGCATATTAAAAAGCAGAGACATTGCTTTGCCAACAAAGGTCTGTCTAGTCAATGCTATGGTTTTCCCAGTGGTCATGTATGGATGTAAGAGTTGGACTATAAAGAAAGCTGAGTGCTGAAGAATTGATGCTTTTGAACTGCGGTGTTGGAGAAGACTTTTGAAAGTCTCTTGGACTGCAAGGAGATCCAACCAGTCCATCCTAAAGGAGATCTGTCCTGGTGTTCATTGGAAGGACTGATACTGAAGCTGAAACTCCAATACTTTGGCCCCCTGATGCAAAGAGCTGACTCCTTGGAAAAGACCCTGATGCTGGGAAAGATTGAGGGCGGGAGGAGAAGGGCATGACAGAGGATGAGATGGTTGGATGGCATCACCGATTCAATGGACATGGGTTTGGGTGGACTAAAGGAGTTGGTGATGGACAGGGAGGCCTGGCGTGCTGTGGTTCATGGGGTCACAAAGAGTCAGACATGACTGAGAGACTGAACTGAAGTGAAGTGAATTGTATAGCAAGTTGGGTCTTTGCATCTCAGCCAAACGATAGTGACCTCTGATGATGTTTACTCATTTGACAAATATGAATTGAGCTCCTGTGATGTGTCTGTCACGGCAGTTAACTCAGCATGCAGTGCTGTACAAATGAAAGCCTCAGTACTCATTGGACACACAGTTTTATGGGCATGATAGAGAAAAACCAGTCAACAAACAAATAAAACCCAGAAATTAATAACGTGTGGTAAGTGCAGTGAAGAGAAAGAATGGAAGGCCGGTCCCTCTGACGGGGCACCTGCTCCGAGAGGGTGGTGAGGAGAGCTCTTTGTGAGGAGGTGATATTTCAGAGGGGTCCTGAAGGGGGGAAAGGAGAAGAGGAGCCAACTCCCCATCGATAGAACAAGGGAGAAGAGGAACAGAGAGTTCAGGAAGGGATGCTACTAAAAATATTGAACTACTAGCAGAAAGATCACCAGCAACCACAGTGCTGGAACTGTATCTCTGATGGTTAGATGCCAGTTTTATGTGTCAGTATACCTGGATGATAATAAAAATATTGAACTACTTACTAGTAGGGTAGACAACCAGTGACCACAGTGCTGAAACAACGTCTGTGATGGTCAGTGTATCTAGTCTGACTATAATGATAATAGTCCCCAGTTATGCAGACACTAATTTAAGTGTTGCTGTGAAGGTGTTTTGCAGAGGTAATTAGCATTCATGATCAGTTGATTTTGAGTAAAGGAGATATCCTATACAATCTCAGTGAGTTTGAGTCAGTCAGTCAAAAGGCCTTAAGAGCAGAACTGAAGCTTCTTGAAAGAAAAGTTCTGCTATGGACTGCAGCTTCAGTTCACTCCGGCCCTTCTAGTCTGCCCTTCCTGCCCTACAGATTTGTGGCTTATCTTACCAGACCCCACAAGTGCATAACACAGACCCTTGCTATAAATCCCTTATTATATGTCTCCTGCTGGCTTTGTTTCTCTGGTTGAGTCTTGATCAATGTAGGGTTTACAGGCCTCACACAGAGTCAGGCCTTACTTCTTTAGGAATGTGGAGATCTAGGACATTCCAGGAAAGGGGCAGGATAGATGAATTTGGGAGTGGGTAGGGACATGGGGTACTATCACTTCCCAAGGGGATGGCGAGGTATTTCCCTGCTTTCATGACCAATGCAAGTGTATGAGAGTATGGTGGGTGAATATCAGCTAAGTTTTTCAAAAAGAGGGAAAAGAATGTATTTTGACCCCAAGGACAGAAAGTATCTGGAATATTCAGCAAAACTAAGAGGAGGGCAGAGAGGCTGGATATTGTATGCAAGAGAGAGTGGAAGGAAATGAAGGAAGACAGGGCCAGGTGGTACAGGGCTGAGAAGTACGATGGCTCTTATCTGAAAGCTCAGTGGAACATTGCAAACAATTGAAAGGCTGCTTCCTGGGTAATAAATTAGCCTGGGGCTATAGTGAAGCCAGACGCAGGAGGACATAGAGTGCCTAGGCAAGAGTTTATAGTGGTTTGGGTAAACATGACAACAGTGAAGATGCAGAGAAATGGATGGTTTCAAGATATATTTTGGAGATAACAATGTGAGTCATGTGAGTGCTTGCTGATAAACAAAATAAAACAGAACAAAACAGTAGAGGGGGCAGATGACCTCCCATTTCTATAGGGGGTGATAAAGAGATGAGTATCTGTGAATGTCACAGGAAGGCCTTGCAAGTCCCAGTCGGTAATCCACTAAGTGTAGGGTGAGGAGTGGTATTGTTTAGGGTTGGGGGTGTGACAAAAGTGCCTCTTGCACTGTGATCAGGCATCTTGTGATTATGGGATGGAGATTTCACCTCCCCTTCAGATTTCCACTCATTCTTGCCCACACCCAGTCTTTGTCCCTCTAACCCATTTCCTTCTGCCTTGCTTGTGAAGTGCTCGTTTCCCCACTGTGATTTCCATGTTGTTGTGAAGGAGTGTGTTGTATATTTGATTGCTAGACTTGTTTCATGCTATGGAATTTTTGAAACACCAAGGTTGTTTCTATATGACTGTCAGAAATATTGGACCAGGCCCAAGAAATGTGTTTTGTCTTCATGCAAAATGAGTGAGGGACTCTTTGACATCCTCCAGAAGAATGTTTTGTGCTGAGGTTTTAAATACACCTTAACTAATCCTTGAAAAAGGTTAGAAGCACAGGGTTAGTTGACATGGACCTGCTTAAGAAAACCATCAGTGAGGCCAATAGGATGATGTTTTTTAAGGGTCTGTGGCTACTATTGTGATTTATACTCAAATATTAAGTGATATGTGCTGAATTATGTCACTCTAAAAAAAAAAAAAATAGATGTTTTGGAGTGCCAATCCTCAGTACCTAAGAATGTAATCTTATATGGTGATAAAATTTTTATAGAGGTTATTACATTAAAACAAGGTCATTAGGAAGGACCTTAGTCCAAAATGACTGGTGTTTTCTTAAGAGGGGAAGTCTGAACACAGGTGTGCTTAGAGGGAAGGTGAGGGGAGGCAACAGAGAGGAGACTACCGTCTACAAGCCAAGGAGAGGGGCCAAGAGCAGTCCTTCCCTCCCAGCTCTCAGAAAAGGACTACCCTGGTGACACCTTGAGCTTGAACATCTGGCCTCTAAACCATGAGACAATAAATTTCAATTATCTAAGCTACCCAGTTTGTGGTACTTTATGAAGGCAGCCCTAGAAGACTGATTTTGTTAAATCTATAGATTAAACATTCAAAAAGATAGGGCAATGCTTGGGCTAATCAAATTCAGCCTCTTTAACCTAGAATATCTAGATCACTGATGATTTAGAAAAGAAGGACATTCATGTAGTGCTATTTTGCTGAATGAATTTAGATAAATGTTCTATAAAAATTGGCTTCATCTGATGTAAATGATATAATTACTATGTATGATTAAGGACATTTCTGGATTTTCTATAATGGTCATACAGATCAACTTTGGTAGTGATGCTGTATCGTTTTAACATCTGTTATCTTACAATATTAAGATGAGTTTCTTCATTTTTGTTTTTCTTCCTCATGTTATTATTTGGTACAGCCCAGTGTTGTGGCTAAGAATTCAGACTTTAGGTATTAGCCTTGTGGACTTAGGCAGATTCCTTTAACCGCTTGGTGCTTGTACGCCTTGAAGGGTTGCTATGAAGAAAAATAAATAAATATAAAGTAATTAGAACAATGCCTCATGCATAATAAATACCCAGTCAATGTTACCTATCATTGTTCCTATGAGCCAAACATTATTCTAAGGCCTTTGCAACTCTAATGGATGGTACAAATAAAACACCTGTTTATCGATGAGGCAGTTGAAGCCATAGAGAGGCTCAGTAGTGAGCAAGTTGAGATCCAGAATTTACCTGGGCTGTTTAGAGGCCATCATCCTCACCAATATACAGTAAGTCCTCATGAAAAGTCTCAACAAAGCTAGCTGTTTTTTTTTAAATCATATCCTTACATGTTTATTTTCCCAAATTAACTCTAGAATTTTCTAGAGTTCTAAAATGCCCTGGTTGAATTTCTATTGGTTTAGCTTTAAATTCATGAATTACCTTGGAAAGTATTGATATCACAGTATTTGTGCCTTCTTTTGTATCCCTCAACAAAATTATTCTGTTTTTTATGCACATTCTTTTCTAAATGCATTCCTAAATATTTTATGTTTTTGTTGTCGAATATTTCCTTTTTTCTTACCCTTTTGTATTTCCTAGAGAATGAAACTGAAGGAAAAATAAATCATTAAGGGGGAAATTTCCTGATACATGCCTTATTTTACACATTAAATCTCAATTAACCCTCACAAAACTTTGGCTAAGTACAGCTCATTGCTTATTTTGTGCATACAACTGCCTGTGTAGTGGCTTCATGTTGTCAGAAAACACACATGGCTGTTTTGCTTGAGTTGTTTCCAGACTCACAAGCAATCATCCCCAATGGGATTTTGATGCTGCCTGGCAATTCTGCACATTTCTTCAGTCCCTGCCCTCTGCCTACTCTCCCTGCACAACTATTAATACTGCAAATTTGTGCTTTTTAATCAGACTCCCAACACCTCTTCCCTATCCTCATTTTCATTTCTGCTTATCTGAGAAAAAATGAAGAACTCAGAAGAGGCCATCCACATCTTTTCCAATCCATCTACCAACTCCCCACTGTGGTCCTCCTCTTTCACTCCTGTTACCCTGGACGCATTGCCACGCTCTAACTTAGGCCAGCTCTTCTCTTTGTGTTCTAGGCCCATTACCTCTCACCTACTCTTGGGAATTGTTCCTATAATTCATTGTTCTTCCTCTGTCCTGCATCAATTTTCCCTTCTTCATTGGATCACTGTCAGCACACATAAAGGATACTATAACATCTCCTGTGTTGAAACACAAACAAAACAGGAAAACAAACTTCTTTCTACTCCACACTCCCCCTCCAGCAATCAGTATTTCTCTTCAAGGGACTGTGTATTTTTATTGTTTCCAGTTTTTCTCCAGTCTGTATTCTCTTTCTTAAGTATATTATAAATCTAAAGGTATTTATGTATTAGATGGTTTCCCATCTATTGCAGCTGCTTTTCTTTTTGATTTTAATATTGCCCTCTTTCTTCCACAGTGAGAACCCTTTCAACTTGGCTCCTGTGTTCTTTTGATAATAACCCATTACTCTTTTCTAGTTTGTTTTTTGTTTTTTTTTTAAGATGCTCTTGGCTCATTTCATGTATTTCCTGCCTTGGATTTGAAATGAGCCTTTTCTATAATGAGCTTGGTTCTTTCATGGGAAATGGTACCTTGAGAAGCACAATTTGGTGACTAGGGGTACTAATTGCTACTAGTGTCTCATAATTTCTAGGCTTCTATAGTGAACAAAGCTAGGAAAAGTGTTTTTGTTTCTGTTTTTTAAAGAGGAAAAAATTATGTCATGGGTCTATACTGTTTTTACAAATTCAAATGTAAGATTACAGACTTTTACTTGGCTTCTTTGACTTTTTATTTATATCCCATTTCTCTTAAATTGAAAAATTTTGATTCCTAGTTGTAATATTGACCTAATTATTTTTTATCTCACAATATATAATTTTCATTTCAAAGACAGAATATAAATACTTTCAAAATAAAAATATAATTAATCTAAGATAGTAAACCAACATTAATACTAATGAATGTAATTTAAGCTTTATTTGTCACTCATTTTGCTCTTCAGTTCAGTTCTGTTGCTCAGTCACGTCTGACTCTGCAACCCATGGACTGCAGCACACCAGGCTTCCCTGTCCATCACCAACTCCCAGAGTTTACTCAAACTCATGTCCATTCAGTTGGTGTTGCCAACCAATCATCTCATCCTCTGTCATCCCCTTCTGCCTTCGATCTTTCCCAGCATCAGGGTCTTTTCAAATGAGTTAATTCTTCAGCTTCAGCATCAGTCCTTCCAGTGAATATTCAGGACTAATTTTCTTTAGGATTGACTGGTTGGATCTTCTTTCAGTCCAAGGGACTCTCAAGAGTCTTCTCAATACCACAGTTCAAAAGCATCAATTCTTTGGCCCTCAGGTTTCCTTATGGTCCAATTCTCATATCCATACATGACTATTGGGAAAACCATAGTTTGACTAGATGGACCTTTGTTGGAAAAGAAATGTCTCTGCTTTTTTAATACACTGTCTAGGTCTCTCAAAGCTTTTCTTCCAAAGAGCAAGTGTCTTTTAATTTCATGGCTGCAGTCACCATCTGCAGTGATTTTGGAGCCCAAAGAAATAGTCTCTCACTATTTCCATTGTTTCTCCATCTATTTGCCATGAAGCGATGGGACTGGATGCCATGATTTTAGTTTTCTGAATGTTGAGTTTTAAGCCAACTTTTTCATTCTCCTCTTTCACTTTCATCAAGAGGCTCTTTAGTTCTTCTTCACTTTCTGCCATAAGGGTGGTGTCATCTGAATATCTGAGGTTATTGATATTTCTCCTGGCAATCCTGATTCCAGCTTGTGCTTCATCCAGCCCAGCGTTTCTCATGATGTACTCTGAATAGAAGTTAAATAAGCAGGGTGACAATATACAGCTTTGACGTACTTCTTTCCGTGTTTGGAACCAGTGTATTGTTTCATGTTCAGTTCTAACTGTTGCTTCTTGGCCTGCATACAGATTTCTCAGGAGGCAGGTCAGGTGGTCTGGTATTTCCATCTCTTGAAGAATTTTCCGCAGTTTGTTGTGATCCACACAGTCAAAGGCTTTGGTGTAGTCAATAAAGCAGAAATAGATATTTTCCTGGAATTCTCTTGCTTTTTTGATGATCCAGTGGATGTTGGCAATTTGATCTTTGGTTCCTCTGCCTTTTCTAAATCCAACTTGAATATCTGGAAGTTATGGCTCATGTACTGTTGAAGTCCAGCTTGGATAATTTTGAGCATTACTTTGCTAGCATGTGAGATGAGTGTAATTGTGTGGTAGTTTGAACATTCTTTGGATTGCCTTTCTTTGGGATTGAAATGAAAACTGACCTTTTCCAGTCCTGTGGCCACTGCTGAGTTTTACAAATTTGCTGGCATATTGAGTGCAGACTTCCACAGCATCATCTTTTAGGATTTGAAATAGCTCAATTGGAATTTCATCACTTCCACTAGCTTTTTCATAGTGATGCTTCCAGAGGCCCACTTGACTTCGCATTCCAGGATGTCTGGCTCTATGTGAGTGATCACACCATCATCATTATCTGTGTCATGAAGATCTTTTTGAAATAGTTCTTCTGTGTATTCTTGTCACCTCTTCTTAATATCTTCTGCTTCTATTAGGTCCATACCATTTCTGTCCTTTATTGTGCCCATCTTTGCATGAAATGTTCCCTTGGTATCTCTAATTTTCTTAAGGAGATCTCTAGTCTTTCCCATTCTATTGTTTTCCTCCATTTCTTTGCACTGATCACTGCGGAAGGTTTTCTTATCTCTCCTTGCTTTTCTTTGGAACTCTCCATTCAAATGGGCATATCTTTCCCTTTCTCCTTTGCTGTTAGCTTCTTTTCTTTTCTCAGCTATTTGTAAGGCCTTCTCAGACAACCATTTTGCCTTTTTTCATTTCTTTTTCTTGGGGATGGTCTTGATCACTTTCTCCTGTACAATGTCATGAACCCCTGTCCATAGTTCTTCAGGCACTCTCTCTATCAGATATAATCCCTTGAATCTGTTTGTCACTTCTGCTGCATAATCATAAGGGATTTGATTTAGCTCATACATGAATGGTCTAGTAAATTGTCACCGTGCTTATTTAACTTATATGCAGAGTACATCATGAGAAACGCTGGGCTGGATGAAGCACAAGCTGGAATCAAGATTGCCAGAAGAAATATCAATAATCTCAGATATGCAGATGACACCACCCTTATGGCAGAAAGTGAAGAGGAACTAAAAAGCCTCTTGATGAAAGTGAAAGAGGAGAATGAAAAAGTTGACTTAAAGCTCAACATTCAGAAAACTATGATCATGGCATCTCCCATGAGGATGCTTCCATAACCCTCTTATCCTTATCCATTTTGCTCTTAAAATGTATTTTACTAGAGATAATGATGTTCTCTGAACATTATATTTAAAAGTCATTTGAAAGAATTGTCTGTGTGAGATCTTAATATGCATTTGGGCTCTTCTCCCCTCACCCCCTGCATTATTTTCTAAAATTGTTTTAATCTAAATTTCTTCTCTTATGATCCTTTTTATTTATTATATTAATAGTTCATTTAAATTTCATTTTACTTAATTTCTTTTGAATTTTTATTTTACAATTATGTGAAACATTTAAATGGTTCCAAATCAAAATTATGCATAAATCTGAAATTTTACAGGGCACATTCATGTAAGTCTAACTTGGATCCTGTCTCTTCTATGGCATTTCCTTCCTCTAGCTAAAGGTAACAATTTTACAGTTTTATTTTTGTCTTCTGTTGTTACTCTTTTTAAAGTATAAGCATTCTCTTACCTCTTCTATAAGTAGTATTACATGATAAACTACAGTGTAATACTGTTCCACACATTGGTTACCAACTGAACACTGCATCCTGGAGAGCTCCCTTAGTAGACAGAGATCTTTCTCACTGCTTTTTATACCTGCATAGCTCTCCAGCCTGGTGGGCTACAGTTCATGGGGTCACAGAGTCAGACATGACTGAGTGACTGAAGACATACACACAGCATTCCAGCCACTGTTAATGAGCACCAAGATTCTTTCCAGTCTTGGCTTTTTCAAGTATTGCTGCAATGAAAACATATTATGCATCTATCATTTCCTCCTTTTATCAGATCATGTTTGAGATATATTCCTCAAGCCTATTCCTATGTTTGAGATAGATTTATAGATTGAGATTTTGAGGTTAAAGAAGTGAGAATAAATAAGTAAATAGACAAACACACACTATATATATGTGTAGAGATATATATATATGGGAATGGCTACTCATTCCATTCTTGTCTGGAGAATTCCGTGAACAGAGAAGTCATACAGGCTATATAGTCCATGGGGTCGCAAAGACTTGGACAGGACTGAGAGACTTTCATATATATATATATAAACATATATATCTGTTTCTCCATAGCTTTGCAACAGAGTTTTTGGTTTTAAATTTTTAGAATTTCACTAAACTGATAAATGGTATCTGAATATGGTTTTATTTTGTATTTCTCTTATTGTGAGTGAAGTTGAACATATTTTCTCTGCTTTGTGTTTTGTTCGCTACATGCATTTCTCTTTCTGTGAGCTTTTTTATGTCCATTTTTCTCATTTTGCTATTAATTTGTTAGTTTTTCCCTAATGTTTACCATTATCTTTTGAGCTCACACCATGTAGTCCTTTGCAGTCTACCATTGCCTCCATTTAGCTAAACTCAGTGATTGTTTGCTAGGTCTCATCTTATTTGAGCTCTCAGCAACACTGGACACAGCTGACTTCTCCCTTCCTACTGGCACTGACTCAGCCTAGTTATACTCCCTCCCAGAAAGAGTTCAGCCAGTCTCATGCCTTCAATATCATCTATAGCCTGATGACTTTCCAGTGTAGACCCTCTATCCTGAAGTCTACCTCCACGTGCCTGCGGCTCACTGGATGGCCAATCACCATCTCAAAATTAACATGTCTTAAGTCTTTCTTCTCTTTACACCCAGCCTCCCAAGGTTTTTTTTTTTTAATCCTTCTAGTAATGTGAACCAAGAATTTGAATTCATATTTGATTCTTTTCTTTCCTTCAGTGAAAGGGAATGTGCTAGTTGCTCAGCTGTTGGACTCCATGGACTAGGTATCCTGCCAGGATCCTCTGTTCATGGAATTCTCCAGGCAAGAATATGGAATGGGTTGCCATTCCCTTCTCCAGCTGATCTTCCTGACCCAGGGATCAAACCTGAATCTCCCATATCGCAGGCAGATTCTTTACTGTCTGAGCCAGCAGGGAGAGTCTATAATTCAATCTCTCAGCAAAACTCATTGAGTATTTCTTCAAATCATATCTGACTTGTTTTAATGATGATCTCTCCTAGGTTACTGCAAAATCATCTTAACTGGTCTTCTAACTTCCACTCTTACTGCCTTTATACTTTATTCCAACATGACAGTCAGAGTGATCCTTTTAAAGTATAAGTCATTATGGCCCTCCTCTGCTCAAAGCATTGCCATAGCTTCTCATTTTATTTAAAAAAGAAGTTAACATGTTTACAGTGGTTTCAAATCTTAGAGGATATTCCCCGGGGTCCCCTCCCTGGGCCCAATCTCACTCTCCTGCTTTGAGTCTGGTTTACTTCACTCCAGCCACATCACCCCTGAGCTGTTATTCCAATACACTGAGTATGTTTTCCCTCAAGGGGGTTTGGCTTGCTATTTTTCTGGAATGTCCTTACCCCTCACTTTCTTCACGTATCTGTTCAACTATCCTTTTATCAGTAATGCCTTCCTAGATTACCTTATTTAAGTACAAACCCATCTGCCCCTATCTCTTCGAGCTGGTAATACTAGTCCCATTCTCCAGTTTTCTCTATAGTACTTGCAGTTACCCAACATACAATATATTTATCATTTATTCATTTATTGTCCCTGTGTGCTCACTGGGATACAAACTCCATGATGGCAAGAGTTCTCACTTTGTTCACTGCTGTATTCCCAGTGCCTTAAAAGAGTGATGAGCTCCAAGTAGCTGCTCAAATATTTGTCGAACAAACCACTATGGGCACAAATGTTATCCTTATTTTCAACTTCGGAGACTGGGGCTCAGACAGTTTAAATAACTTTCCCAAGGTCTTACAAATGGAGTCAGGATCTGTGCTCAGGTATAGCAGGCTCCCAAGTGCTCCCTCCTTGTTTGGTACTGTGCCACCTCTCAGGAGGAAGGCTTTGTACGTATAGTTTACCTCTGAGGAAACAGAGTACAATAGATAAATCTTCAGAGAATCTGGGCTCTGGTCCTAGCTTGGCCACTAAATGATGATGACATCCTGGGGAAGCAATTTAAGCTTTTTGGTTCTCAGTGATCACTTTAGTCTTGAGTAATCTGAAGATAAGAAACATGTCTATAGTCACTTAAGTTTCTTCCAGAAAGCATAGTGTACAACCCCTGGCATTTACACCAGGCTTAAGTGGATAATATACCCAATTCTTTAGTTTAAGGTAAAAAGTATAGAGAGATTTTACTTTAGTTTTGTTTGCTTTGGTTTAAATCCTTTTGCTAAATGAGATGGCAACATACAACAAGGGTTTCATTATTTTTCTCTGAAGCTAAAGATACAACTGAGATGCATCTTAAAAAAATAATAATAACTTGCTCCATATCCTTTTTAGTGTTTGATAGGGCCAGTCTCTCTCTGTCTCTCTGAAATAAGACATAATTTCATATCACTGCCCTCAAAAGTTGGTGCATGTTTTAGAAAATCTGTAAATAATATATTATACCTTGCCAGAAGAAAGGTCTTATACAAAATTTGTTTAAAATGTAGGCATGCAAGCATAGCACAATAATTATAACTTGAAAAACTTCTTTAAGAACATGTGGAAGATTAAAAAGACTATAAAGGTGACACATGTAGCAACAGATTGGCTGGTCTCCCAGCAGTTACTAGATTCTTCCTCTGTTCCCAGGTCTCCATTGTGCTAGTTAAAAACAAAGAGATGCTCACAGAGAAATCTCAGAACTGACAAGCTGGTTCCTGCCACCACTGGAGAGTGGCACTTAGAATTGGAATGTATTAGGTGAATTATAAAGGAAATGAATCTCATTTGCAGTCTCTCCAGTCTTTCAATTACAGAAGAAAGAGCAAAAGCACAACAAGCTGTCCTAGGCCCCACGAACTGCAGCTGGCAGAAAGCAGTGATTATTCCTGGAGCCTGTGCAAGTGCTCAGCGCCCAGGTATGAAACCGGCTGCAAACAGGCACACACAGTATTAAAGAGCATCAAAGGTCTTGGTGCGGTGATCATGTTTGACTTTCAGAGAACTGGCTTCTTGTTCATTCTTCCCATATTTGAGAAGGCCAAATGGGAAGCCCCTTCCTCACCTCGGTTTCTAGAATCTCTTTTGTGATTTATCCAGGGTAGGATTTCTGTTCTAGAATAATTTCTGGATGAACCTGCAGAGAAATCCTCTCACTGGTCCATTGCAATGACCCAACAGGTTAGGGGGATTCACACCATGTAAAATTAGTTTCTAAGCTCCTATTTCCTTGCTGAAATTGTCACTGCTATCAGCAATGCAGAAGCTAAGGGTGCCAGGCATGTAGTTTTGTGGATAATTGGTCAATTCCTTTTGTTTTCTAGTGAGCATCAGGATCACTGGTTCACACATTCAAAATTCAGATTTCTAGGCATGTTCCTCAGAGAGTACAAGATATTTAGTCTTGTATAGTGCCCAGGCATCTGCACTTATACAAGCAACCTTGGGGCTGGAGGTCACACTGACTGCACCCTTCTCCCAGACGCTGTGTTGGCTTGGAAGAGGGGGTGAGAACAACTGAAAAACAAATCAAGAAGTCCTCTCAGGTCTTCCTGGAGCTCAGTCCAAGTCCTCTCTTAAGAATATATCTCCCTGATATTTCTTTTCTTGCCAGTTGCTTCTAACATTTGGGCACTTGGAATTTTTACCTCTGTCCCTTTCTCCACACCAGCACTTATGCAAAGTGGGACAGACACCCCAGATTCCCCTTCCTTGCATCATCAAGATAAGCAAACGTATTCTTTCCACTGTTAAAACTTGTGTTGAAAATTTTATGGATAACAAACTGGACACAGATGCAGGGAAATTAAAAACACCCTGAATTTTATCAAAGGCCTTGTAAGCTTTACAAAGCTCCAAGTCTGCTCTCCACCTGAAGGAACTGAAGAAGCTTAGGGTTTTAACCTTTAAATCTTGGGCTTCTCTGGTGGTGCTAGTGGTAAAGAACCCATCTGCCAACACCGGAAACGTAAGAGAAGCAGGTTTGATCCCTGGCTTGTGAAGATCACCTGGAGGAGGGCATGGCAAGCCACGCTAATATTCTTACCTGGAGAATCCCATAGACAGAGGAGTCTGGTAGGCTGTGGTTCATAGGGTTGCAAAGAGTCAGACATGACAAACAATTTAGCACGCATACTTTAATTCTTACTCCTGAAACTTGAAATCGCCAGCCTTTTCTTCCTTCCTGCCCTGCTTCTTGCTCCAACTTTGGTAAAGGCCCCAAGATCTGCAGTATTTCAGGGATCTCTGCCAACTGAATCAGTCATTCTCTTTATTTCAACTGTTGGAGCAGTAAGACAAATGTAACTAATTTTCATGTTTTTAGGAGACAAATTTCCTTAGTCAGAGGAGATTTTAATATTGGAAAAATGAGAACTATCAGGAAGAAATAATTTCTTTTAGAAATTGGGCATGTCTTGTAACTGGCACTTCTCTTTATGGTTCTGAGAACAAGAGCCCATTGGGACAAGCCTTTGTGTTCCTTGAAAATCTTAACAAGTCCAGATTTTTTAAAGTTAACTTGGCATTTTGAAGCTCGAACACGCCCCGGGGGTTTAAACTGCCAGTTACTTGCTGTGCCATAGGGAACGCTTTCCTTCCTTCCCCCCAATCCATGATTTTTTTTTTTTTTTTCATTCACATTATATTAGGCCCCAGAGGAACAGAATTCAACAGGACAGAAAGGATTCCTAAATTAATGGACAATTAAAAATATGCATAATTAAATAATATTTTTCATAATTATATGTACTTAAAAATAGGAAAATAGGATGGAGAATGATGGACGTATCAGTCCATTAAGATATGCAGAAAGTGGAGTTTTAATTGGGAAATACTTATTTTAGAGGAAGGACACTGCTAGAGAAGAGACACGTGGGAATAGCTATAAAATGCAGGTAAAGACTTATGGAACTGAGGCTCATGCGAAAGGGAGATGAGGGTAAGCAGAGAGGAGAAAAGATGTGGAATGAAGCTCCCAATTTAAAAAAAACTACTTTTGATTTTGCTTGGTTTGCAATGTCACTTGGATTCCTTATGATAATTATCTCATAAATAAACATCCCTCTGTAAATAAACATCAAACCTGAAATGATCAGCTCTTCAGTCTGGATTTTCCAGACTCCCAGCTCCCTGTCCCCAACAAGAAAAGTCCACTGAGCTCTGCCTGGGATCTCCTGACTCAGCTGTGCCCTGGTAACTCTCTCCAGATGATAAACTGGGTCAATTGTAGGGCTCCTCTGATTTGTTCCCCCTCCATAAGGATTCACTGTCTTTTACCAGCTGATAATCCAATGTCTGGACATTATTATTTCACATGTTGTGCTTATTAAAAAAAAAAAATCATAGAACTTATTTTAGGCAGGAGAATAAATCTGGTCCATCGTGGCCATGAATAAAAATGAGCCCTCACGCTTGTGTCAGGAGCCAAGACCCACTTTGCATCTGGCCACAAACAACTGATTCTACTTGAGGTCTGTTCCTGAGCCTAAGATGGCACCTATGAGGGCTGGCTAGGGAACAATGTCTAATGTGGATTATACTTTCCTCCCCTGAGGGCAATGAATATACAACATCCAAGAAGACTGGGAACAGAAGGATCAGAAGCCATGGACACGGAAATAGCCCCAAAGCCAAGAGGCACAAAAGAAGTGGCAATCAGAATCTGAGTGGGAGAAGAAGCCTCAAGTAAGAAAGAAGCATGGAGTAGAGAAAAGGGGAGATGGCTGGCAGTGGGCAGCTTGAGTAGAAACAGAGGCAGAAAGCAAACTTGAAGGAAGAATCATGCGAAAGGCAGACTAGGGATTCTGTTGTGTTCTACATAATTTTCCCATTTTCTCTAAAGCTTGGCTAAACTGCTTATAAGATCTTCCAATGCTTCCTTACTTTCTTCTGAATTTTTCTAGTAATGGTCATCAGTCGTAATCTGACTCCCAACTCTTAAACTCAAAAGAGCTTGAACTCCCCTGTTGGATCACTGGTCATGGCCACTGGTTGAAACATGAGGCAGGGTACCAGCTATGTATACACACTGGGTACCTGTTATAAAGCCATATAATGGAGATCCGTGTAATGAGAGATAGAAATATGTGCCATTTCATTTCATTAATCATCCCTTCTTTGATAATTAATCATCTCTTTCTTTGATATTTCTATCAAAGAAAGGAAGAAAGCACTGTTTCAGGACAGATGACAGGATATGATACTCAAAGTGTATTCATTCTTCAGATGACAGCTCAAGCATCCCTTCCTCAGAGATACTTCATCTGATCCCTCACTCTAGGTAGGGTATCCTGTAATGTACTCCCACATACTTGGTCCCTTTACTCCAAGCATTTGTGTGACTATGTAATTTGCATGCCTCTTCCCAACTAGATTGTCAGCAATAGAGGGTAGGGAACCCATAAACACACTGAATAAATAAATTGATATTTTAGTGCCATGGGAAAGCAGAATCCATGTAGCAGAAGCCATTAGTTTTCACCAAAATCCATTTTGGTTTTATCCTGGAGATATCTAACTCTGTATCTCAGGTTCCCTTACTCACAGAAGTGGCCATGTGATTAAGAGCAAGTCAGGTGGTCATTGCCAGGCATGGTCTATTAAAATCTCCCACATACCCTCTCTTCCCTATATTTTCTTCTTTTGAATGACTTGAATAATAAACTCTGACCTCCCTCCACTACTTTCCTTCCTTGTTCTCTCCCCTAGGAAAGCCTTGGGAGACACATGGTGAAGATGATGGAGCCAAAATACAAAAGGAGCCTGGGTATATGAGTCCCCACATGGAATGGAGTTACCTCATGGTAAGGAGCAACTGATTTGGACTATTAAGTAAGTGAGAAATAAGCTTTCGTTGTGTTTGAGTCAATGTACATTTGTGATTCTATTTATTATAGCTTACCCAACCCTACCATAATCCATATACATGAAGGTATTGGGGAGATAATAGGATGGAAAATGCATCAAACATGAAGAGCTGCAATGGACTTTTCATAAACAAATGTTTGGAATTAGAAATTAGAGATGCCAAAGTTCAGACAGTTTCTGGATGGTAAGTTAGAGATTACTTAAGGTCCAAGGGCTTTCAAGTATCATTTGGCAGAGTACTGGTGAATCAATCAGTGACTTCTTGATCTCTCTTACAACTTTATTATTCTACCTACCACTGCTACTTAGAGGAAAATAATTCATCCTTGTTTACAAAGGGGTACATTGTCATGGCATCACGAATGGCATCAGGCTCTCTGGAATAATTGAGAAATCTATTATCTTATTGGATGAAGTGCCAGATTCCATGCCAACAGAGCTCTTGTGGGAGCTTTGCTGACTTCATAAAAATAAAAGGCAAGAGAAAAAATACCCATGCATATTTCCCAAATACGTTTTCAAAACTAACTTTGAAAAAAATTCTTATGGCTGAAGGACATAGGAGTTCACCTATCAAATAGGAAAGATCCATTCAATCTACCTGTACCCAAAGGAATCTTCATTTTATGTCAAACTTATTTCATGTTACTATGGAGTAAAACAATATACCATGCTCTGCTTTGGGAAACAAAAGTAATTTCAGTCATTATTTATTCTTAGCAAACAAATGATGAAATGCCTATGTATGTGGTCTTTTAAAAAATACAAAACAGCAAAAACAGCCTACTAACTCAGCCGAAAACTCTTGGATGTCTGTGCCTTACATTAATTACATAATTCAGTTTACCTGTATCTTTCAGATTGTGAAACATTTTATTAATAATGTCTTTTTTTTTTTTTAAAGAAAATACGTACTTAAGTTTGAAAAAGAACGGATACTTGTATAGGTATAACTGAATCACTTTGCTATATGCCTATAACTAATACATCTTTGTTAATCAGATATACTTCAATATAAAGTAGATATTAAAAAATAAACTACATAATCTAAAAAAGTACATGCTTTTTATATCAGGCAGTCCTATCTATCTCTAACTATCTCTAACTATCCTAACTATCTCTAGCACAATGTATTGTGGACCCCTTAGGCAAATGGAATATGGTTGCTCATATAGTTTATAATCCTGTCACAGAAATCCATTATGGATGTAACAAGGGATAAACAATGTTTAAATTGCAAATTAGAGGTAAGCATAAAATGAATAATGTAAGAATTCAAAGGAAGGAGAGAGAGGTCCTGACTCAACTGAGAAAAGAGTTGGAGAGAGGACCTTTTACAAGATTTGGGATTTGAGATGGACTTTAACTTTGGTGAACTTCCCTGGTGGCTCAGATGGCAAAAGCGTCCGCGTACAATGCGGGAGACCTGGGTTCGATCCCTGGTTTGGGAAGATCCCCTGGAGAAAGAAATGGCAAGACACTCCAGTATTCTTGCCTGGAAAATCCCATGGACGGAGGAACCTGGTAGGCTATAGTCCATGGGGTCACAAAGAGTTGGTCACGACTGAGTGACTTCACTTGACTTTGGATACACTATTTTATCAGTTAAGGGTCAAGTTTAGCTGCATGTAACAGAAAAATTTAAATAAGGTAGCTTAAATAAGATAGTTTTTTTCCTCTCCCACATTAAGCAATATGAAGATAGGTAATCCAGGGCTGGCACAGTAGCCCAGGAATATCAGGGCCAATGTTGCTGTGATGCTCTTGACCTGCCCTTATAGTTGCAATGCCTACACTTCAGCTGCAGCCATCTCTTCCTCAGTGATAGGCCACTGGGCATTTGGGTCAGTCTGTTAAGGCCAGTGTTATTATCTTTTAAATATATATATTGGAAAATACCATGGGGCAGTTAAATATTTTCCCCAAGAAAATACAGAGTGCAGCAGCAGCCTTGGGAATCACATGAATGTATGAATAGTTTGCTTTCAAAAGCCATGCTGTTAACCATTGTGCTATATGGTTCTCTGTACTAGTCTTGGCAAAGGCCACGTGGGCCCAAGGTGGTAGTGAGGGTAGAAGGTAAAATAAGGTGGAAACAGAAGTTTCTACCAAAATTTCTACTTTAAACAGGAACATTGCCTAAAGATGAAGTTTATAGTGCTTGTAATTAAACAACAACAAGAAATCTCATGGGATTAGAAAAAGACCGAGCAAGGAAGTCATTGAAATATGATGTTCATTTACATCTAAGCAAAAGAGGAAAACGTAAAGAGGAGGAGAGGGGGAAAACTGTCCAAGGTACTTAAACTGTAACCCAAACACTGTTGCCATGGGATTTCAGTTTTCTCTGCAAGTTTCTTCTATCTATCCCACCCAGTTTATAATTATTCATCACCAAAAGCTTGGCCTTTTTTTAAAAAAAATCATTCCTCCTTCATTTTCTTCCAGTTTATCCTGAATCTCAAGGAATTTCCTTTTGTCCATTTCTTATTTCCTGTTTCTCCTCATCATCCTTCAACCTAGAGATCTCCCCAACCTCCTGGAATCTTTTATTTTATTTAATTAACTTATAATTATTTATCTTATTGAAATATACTTGACATTTAATATTATATTAGTTTCAGGTTATAAAATAATGATTTGATATTTGTATATACTGTGAAATTATTACCACAGTAAGTAATTAACATTTATCATCACATAAAATTGCACATTTTTTCCTTGTAATGAGAACTCTTAAGATGTAATCTCTTTGCACTTTTCAAATATATTGTCCAGCATTGTTATCTATAGATACAATGCTGCATCTCCAGAGAATCTGTCTGTGAACTATTGCAGAATTTGAAGGTTTTAATTTGGGGTTTTACAGCTTAGCAAGTAGCAGTGGTTTTCTCTCTCTTCGATTACCACCATATCTCTTTCCTGGGCATCCACTTGTGTCTTTTCCTGACATTACAACTATCTGACCACTGGAGTGTAGTCATTTTTATTTTGGGTGGAAGTGGGAAGGTATCTGATTCATCTGGGCCATGAAATTTGGGATCTTATGTTCTTAGTATGCATATGAAGGGGGCTTCCTTGTTAGCGCAGCTGGTAAAGAAACGGTGCAGGAGACCCCAGTTTTATTCTTGAGTTGAGAAGATCCACTGGAGAAAGGATAGGCGACCCACTCCAGCATTCATGGGCTTACCTGGTGGCTCAGACAGTCAAGAATCTGCCTGCAATGCAGACCTGGGTTCAATCCCTGGTTTGGGAAGATCCCTTGGAGGAGGGCATGGCAACCCACTCCAGTATTTTTCCTGGAGAATTCCCATGGACAGGAGCCTGGTGGGCTACAGTCCATGGAAACCAAAGAGTCGGACATGACTGAGCGACTAAGGGCAAGCATACAAGCACACACACAGGAATACAGGAATAATCTCATCTGTATATGTTTTTGTAGGCTTCAAGAAGGTCGAATCCAGACAAGTTACATGTTTTATCAGATAATTTGTGTTAGGATTGTTAAAACTTGTCCTAAAGAAGCCAAAGTTCAGTTTCTTTGACATGTCCCTAACAGGGCACCCAAAATGATTCATGATCTTGAACTTGCTTCCCTCTCCAAGTTCATGTTTTAGCATGCTGCTTTTTCCCCTGCCTCTCCAGTTACTATGAACCATTCAGACCAGAACGCAGTGTCGGTTTATTTATTTATATTGCTGCATTGGCATCCTGTCATTTATTGCTATAATACTACATTGACATTGATTACACATTTGTTGCCCAGTAGACTGTGAGCTCTTGGAGGAAGAGTACATTTGATCTTTGTATCCCTAACCAAGCATAATGCTTGATATCTGAATGAACTATGAAGCTGTTACCATGAAATATCAGTTAGCTTCACACAGGGAGAGCCCAATGGGTTGATTCCAATTATTATTCAGGGACAAAGTTTACCCAGTCAAAGCATAAAATATATTCCAAGAAAGAATCCTGAAGACCAATAGGGAAAAATGCTCTTATTTCTATTTCAATTATTTTCAAACTTAATCCTGAGAATTTCATTGCTCTCAACCTCATGGAGGTAATCATTTTGATTCTGAAAATCATTACACTTTGAAGTCAGAACTATTATTACCTCAAATTCAGTTACTGATATATAAAAGAATAGAAAGAAAATTTAGTAAAATAAGAGGGAAAAAGCCCTCAGGCTAGCATGCAGTCTTTATATGGCTTTTTGCTGAAAATGACAAAATAACTCCCAAACTATGTCTTTCTGGTAGGAATTCAGGAGTACATTCAAAGGAAAATGCAAACTGAGAGTACTGTCAAAGTTCTATTTTAACCTTTTTGTGAGATTTAACACCACAAAGAAGAGAGATTCTGTCAAATAAAAAGCCAGTTTGGCTTTTCTATTCTTTTATTCACTATTTTCTAGGCTTCTTTTCTACTTATCACCTCATTTAACTTGTTGACAAAAGATAGGGCACAGCTGAAGAACAGTGGCTTCCAACATAATTCACAATTTCTACAGCTACAGTACTTTCCAATCTCAGTAGGCAGCAAAGATCCATAGCTGGGCCATTAAGGAAGATGAATGATTATTTAATGTATTTTAAAGGGCTGCTGGTTGGCAATCTCACATAGATGCTTTCCAAAGTGGAGCCTTGGCAGACTTGGAGAACAGTAGCTCCAGGTCATAGCAAAACGAAGATGGTGTTAAATTCCCTTGAATCATAGTCTTTTGACGCATTTGGAGATGTTATTGCAGCAACACATTATGTCACCTGAAGTTTAGAAGAACATTTGAAAATGTCAGAGGAAATGAGTAATCCTTACCTGGAGAATTAAAGCAGGTAGCGACGCCTCTTACCAGAAAGTGACAATGGTAACTACAGCACTCATTACCCCTGTCTTTTATTAAAGAAATATACACGGTCTTGGCATTTGCTATTAATGAGCACCCATAGGAAATCCATAAGGATCACATTTTAGGTCCTCCTCTCTTCTTTTTGAAGCACACATAAAGTTCTAATTTGGACATTCTTCTTACTTTTAAAAATGGCCACTAATCTTTTTTTCTATTTTGGTCTCTTGTGGTTCACTTTACAAACTTGTTTGCCAATGCATATGCTATAATTTTAATATATCGATATTTGAAGAGATGGAAATTATTATGCAAACTATCTTTTGTTGGAAAGGTAAGGTGAATTAGAACAACTTTCATTAAATTGTGATCGATGATTTTCACTACAAAGTGTTTAAGATAACTGCAAGTGATATGTAAGATGCTAGGATAGTCTTAAAAACAGAGTTACTAAAGGTGATAGATATACATATGTATAAATACATACACACATATTTATATACTTACAGACCTAAAAAGGAAAATTTGTTTTAAAAGTAGGTTGCCTTTATTTGTGTGAATGTTTCTTAAATTTATAGGTTCAAAGCCAATGATGCATTCTTAATGCAATTCTACTTCAGCTACTTCTTAAGCTTTGAAATCTGTCACTTACAGAGAGCTCTCAAATAGAAAATACAAATTCAGCTTCTTTGAAAAAGTTGGACTGGAGACTGCAAGATATTTCTGGAGGCTACAAAGCAACTCTTTATTAGCACCTAAGTAGAACATCAGTCGGGGAAGGCAATGGCACCCCACTCCAGTACTCTTGCCTGGAAACTCCCATGGACGGAGGAGCCTGGTAGGCTACAGTCCATGGGGTTGTGAAGAGTTGGACACGACTGAGCGACTTCACTTTCACTTTTCACTTTCATGCACTGGAGAAGGAAATGGCAGCCCACTCCAGTATTCTTGCCTGGAGAATCCCAGGGATGGGAGCCTGGTGGGCTGCTGTTTATGGGATCACACAGAGTTGGACACGACTGACGTGACTTAGCAGCAGCAGCAGAGCATCAGTAACTCTGATCACTATTTGCATATTTCGTCAAGCCAAACTTTATTCTGGGGAAATTTTTAAAACCTATATATAATTTTAAAGCAATTATGTCCTAGTTTCCTGGACCATGGTGATTTGTTATGTCTAGACCTGTTTGTAGCATTCTAAATTATGTCAGCACTGTTTTCATGGAAAAATAAGGATACCTGTTGAAAAATATGCTTCTGAATTTTTATTTAGGCCAACCAGTAAAGACAGACAGGAGGCTTAAAAACATTCCTCAGGGTTAGGTTCATATATGACCCCAAAGCTAACCACTTCAGTCTTGGGGTTGAACCACTTGAATAATGCTTTTTGTAGTTTTTTTTCCAGCAACAAAGCCATTTTCTCCACCAACTATTACCAACTTCCCACCCATAAGACTGGGTTAGGTGTCCCATTTGTGAGCATTCATAGTACCCTATGCAGGTCTGATGTGGTCTTCTTAACCTGTGCTGTAATTATCTGATAACTTGCCCCCAGCACATACTTGGCACGTATGACAATTCAATGATTGATTTATTAAATACTGTATTTCAGTTCTAATAGGTACATTTTAACATCACTGATGTATCTTGAAATCAGTGGTGTCCCATCATTACCCTTTAACGGAGGACCATGATCATAATTGAAATAAAAGTTGTTTATGCAGACCAGTGGAGTGTAATTTGGTTTTAGTGATGCATTTATTCATTATTTGAGGAATAATCACAATGTTCTCTATTCTTGCAAAGCAACCACTGATGGCTTCTCCGGCCTTCCTCTTGCGGCATGTGGTCCACAGACAGCAGGCATCAGCCCTGAGTGCTCGTGAGGAAGGCAGACTCTCGGGCCCCACCCTAGACCTCCTGAATCAGAATTTGCCTTTTAAAAGGGATCAAGCATTGTTTTAAGGAACCTAAGAAATGAAGACACCTACAACTTGATAAGTCTGTGTTGTGAGTTCGTTGAAGTGAGGTTTGGAAGAGAGTTTGCCCTTCTCCCATGCTGGAAACCATAGCCAGAGGCAGGGGAATGGCTGCAAGTCCTCAGATTACAAGGAAGAAAATTCAAGAACAAATTAAGCTAGTATCAGCAATTTATATGGAAAGCATACCTTCTTTAAGGCACCGCCATACTATTCAGTTAAAAGTTATGCTTTCTTTTTCAGTGATATTTAAATTATTTTTCTATCTTAGAATTCATGGTGTTGTGCAATTTGATGACACAAGGTATTTCTTCCCTCTAATGACCCCTTCTGAGGGTAGGAACAGGGTCTTGCCTGAGCACCTAGCTCTGTCTCTAGCACACAACACAGAATGTCTGGCTAATAGCACACAAGAGCTGTTTATAAGAAGGAGAGGCGTTTACACTTTTTAAACCTTTTCCTTTCTTTGAAAAAGATATGGTAAATGTTTCTGTTTTGAATCACTAAATCCTGTGAATAAGATGGGTATGATATTATAGTTTATAGATCTCAAAGATAAAACTAGGACAAGGAGAAACATTAACTAAAATATGATTTAGTTAATCATACAGTTTCAAGCATAGGACTTATATGGATTAGGGGACAGAGATCCAGAAAGTTAAGTTCCAGTTCTGGGCCCATAGCTTTACGCAAAGCTCCACCTGCTGACCCTGTGTTTCCTATCCTTCTAAGGAATTAGACCACATGAGATCTGCAAGATGAGCTCTCTTCCTTTTTCCAGGCTCAGCCCAGATGTGTTGTCTGGCCTTCTAAAGCTCCCATTGTCCATCCTCATCCTACTTGGTGTGTTTCCCTGCCTGTGTGTAAATTTGAACTTCTTAGTGAGATAAAAAAGATAATACTTGAGAAGGTAAAAGTCATGTTTTTGTCCATATTGTTTTCAGCAATACCTACAAGTTTGCAGGGCATCTAGTTGAAAATTAAATACAGAATTGAATTGAATAACTGAAAATTGAAGAGCTAAATAGAAAATTTGAGCCATCTTTTTTGCTCTGTTTCTATAAGTTTTAATCTTGGCATATTTAGCTTTAAGATTTTTTGATTCTGACACTAATGGCTTTCTGTCTTTAAGATATTGCTTCTTTTATACTCTTTTAACTTTTTACAGACTGTGGGAAATAATGACAACTTTATTTCTAGAATTTTTCAAAGATCAAACAGTTCATTTATGCTTATAAAGATGAAGCATAGCTGGGATGACATTGAAAAGAAAAACAAAATTGAACTTAAGTTTCAATCAGAAGAACAGTCAATAAAGATAAGTCATACAGGTGTTGGTTATGATGAATTCTCCACAACTCTAGTTAATATTCTGATTATTTTCTTCAAAAGATGACTTCATTTTCCTTTGTTTTGTGAATTGCATACTTTTCACTAAATTGATTGGGCTAGAACTGGTATGAAAAGAGTTGAAAAATGTACATCTAGAATGGATATAGATGACAAGCACTCTTTTTAAACTTCCAACAAATTTGATTCTGTGTTCCTGTTTCTGGCTTTGATTTACAGATGTAATTGTTGCACATATGTTTGGGGCACTTGAAGTAAGTCTAAAGTAACAAGTGTCTTAGGATTGTGTTAAAAACCCCATTTTAGCTGGTTTTTATCCTCACCTTCTTAGAAGTTGATTATTATAACTGTAATTACCGACTCTTCATGATTTAGCATATGTGGAATACAATCTATTCCCAGACAAATGTAAATTAACATGCATTTTGGCATTTTCAAAAGAAGATTTTTGAAATATGCAAATATCCTTCAGAAGCCCTGAAGGACTATAGAGTAATCAGAGGATTTCCGTCATCGCCTCTTCTCTATGGCACTTCATCTGGATTCTCTTTTTTTTTGCCTCACTCTTGTATTTTAAAAATGTTATTGGCTTCTTACTTCAGTCTTTTTCCTTTGCTGGACTTACACTTCTTATTTCTTTGTCAACTAGTTTACCTAAAGTCTTTTAGCCTAGGCCTGAAAGCATGGGCTCATTGTTAGATTATAGTGTTTTTCCTCAGAGAAGTCACTTCTGGAAGCATACTTCTTCCCCAGATACAACTGCTAAATTTTTCAAGACAGATATAGGAGAAAGAAAGGCTAGAGTAACAGCACTAAAAAGAATCTTAAAAATCAAATAGTCCAGAAATTTCAAACTGATGACCCTCAGGCTCACACTTTATTTTGTTTAAGAGTTTTATTGAAATGTGATTTACATATCTTAAAATTCACTTGACTCACATTATTTTCTAATGAATTTGGTTTTAACACTCATAAAATCTAAATTGTTGGTTTATGTTGGAAACTTAAAGCATTTAGGAGCACAGGGTCTGAATTTGCATCAGGATGAATTGCATTGTCTGGAGCTGAGTTCATTTATTTTTTCTGGGTGGGATGTAAAGTGTCTAGTTTGACAGTTTCCTCTGTACCTTTTTGTCTTACACTCAGCCTGTTTCACTCATTCAGTCGCCGTCAGGATCCTCTAGGCCTCTTGCCTGTGATACTGGTAGGTCTAATCCAATCCCCATTTAATAAATAAATGCGCTTGGGACAGAGAGGTAGTAAATGAAAAACAACTTATCTATTTGGTACCTACCATAAATTACTTTAGAAATATTTAAACAGGTTTTAATTATAATTCTTACTGACAAAAATAGAATTCATGTAACAATGTTTGTATATCACTAAATTACTTCCATGAGTCACTAATGGATTTCAATCTGCAGTCTGAAAAGCATTGCTGAAAATAATGCCTACATATTTGAATTCATCACAACAGATACTCAAAATATTCTAATAATCTTAAGTTTTTAAGAATTAATTTAAGGTCATAGGTAGGTAGTATATTAGTAATAATAGCATTAACAGCTCACATTTATTGAGTACCTCTTACTCTGCGTAAAACATCATTAAGAGATGAGAATAAGAGAGAAAACCTGAAAAGATGAGAATAAGAGAGAAAACCTGAAAAGAGTACATAACAAGATAGGACAAAAAAATCACTCTATTATATTTATTTGATTTAATTTTAGGACATTAATAGAAAAGTGGGTTCTTCATTTGGTTTGAATTACAGAGATTAAAGATTTCAGAACTGTGCTGTCCAGTATCTTAGTCACTAGTCATATGTAGCTATTTAAATTTCTATTTAAATTAATCAAAATGAAATAAAATAAAAAATTCATTTTCTCTGTTACATTGGCCACTTTAAAAAATACTCAAAAAGCTGTGTGTGGCTGGTGGCTACCATTTGGACAAAACAAGTATAAACTTTTCCATTATCATAAAAAGTTCCTTTGGACAGTACTGCTCTAGAATAGCTATATCTTTTGAAGTATTTGAATTATGTTTAGATAAAAATTTAAATTGCCACATGTCACTATTTACAATAGCCAAGATATGGAAGCAAACTAAATGTCCATCAATAGAGGAATGGATAAAGAAAATGTACATCATATAGTGGGTTATTACTCAGCCATTAAAAAGAATGAAATGATGCCACTTGCAGCAACATAGATGGACCTGAAGATTATCATAGTAAGTCAGCCAGAGAAAGGTAAATATATGCTATCACAAATATCATATATTATTACTCATGTGTGGGATATGATTTTAAAAAAAAGATTAAACAAATGAGCATATTTGCAAAATAGAAACAGACTTACAGATATTAAAAATAAACTTATGGTTATCAAAGGGGAAACAGTGTGGGGAGAGATGAGTCAGGAGCTTGGGATTAACATACATATACTACTATATATAAGCTAGATAACTACCAAGGATCTACGTATAACTACTGGGAACTATAATCCACATTCTGTGCTGTGTGCTTAGTCGCTCAGTTGTGTCCGACTCTTTGTGACCCTATGAAGTGTAGCCCCCCAGGCTCCTCTATCCTTGGGGATTCTCCAGGCAAGAATACTGGAGTGGGTAGCCTACCCCTTCTCCAGGGGATATTCCCAACCAGGAATTGAACCGGGGTCTCCTGCATTGCAGGCGGTTTCATTACCAGCTAAATTACCAGGAAAGCCCCATTCAGTATTCTAGAATACCTTAAATGAGAAAAGAATCTAAAAAATAGCAATTGTATGTATATGTATAATTGAATCACTTTGCTGTACACCCCTAACATGACACTGTACACCCCTAACACAATACTGTACTGTATAAATCAAACTCCAAAAAATTAAAATTAAAAAAACAAAAATTGCTATGTGCCAGCTGTATACAAATTAACCCATGCATATTTTATAGTCTTTTTAAAAATTGAGTGTTAGCTGTCATCAGCCAGCCAATATTAATTTCCTTTAGAGAAGTTTAAGAGTAAACTAATGTGCCTAAATGGGTTGGCTGTGGAATTATCTTAAATGGGTTTCTTTAAGCCTATATTTCAATCTTTCCTCCACCTTAAGTTCAAGTGTTTGACATGATTAACAATCATTAATGTCAAGTAATTCTCATTTCATGAGAAGTACTTAGAGCAAAGGCAAGTGTTGATAAGTTTTATGGAATTTTCCTAAAAGCTTAAAATATAAGCTGCAAGACAATGCAAGCCTCTCTGGTCTATCAGAATACTAAATCTCTTGCAGTAGGTTCTGAAGGTGAAAGCTAAAGTGGCAGGTAGACGCATGCCTTGTCTCACTGCAATTTTCAAGCCCCCATTGGCTTGTTAGAGGAAAAAAACATTACTTTGGTCCTAAAGTCAGGAACAGAAGAAATGATCTTAAAGCTACTAGAATTCTTCTGCTTAAGGCAAGTGACATAGAAAAACTGATCCATCTCACCATTTTCCCCTAATATGTTATCCTGATTTGGAGAACAAGGGGCTAGATGTACTGAAATTCTGCAACATTTCTCTGGCTCCAACGTCAGACTCAAGGCTTTCTCTTTTCATCTTTATTGGAATCTAGTTAGAACTCACAACCCCAGGCTTCTCTGCCTTTTCAACTACTGCTCACAAAAAGAAATACCTTCTTCACTGGGATCAAGCAAAAGCACACACCTGGAACAGAAGTTTTACGAACAATATTTGTCTTTAATACTGGATGCCCGCTGACATTTTCTATTTGTTTAATTTGGTGTCATTATTTTAAAATGCTGATTAAGACCCATAAATTGCTTTCATGACCACAAAAGGGTTGCCAGCTGCAGTTTGAAAAATATTGCCTTGAGCAATACTGGAGTCCTCTTTATCCATTCTTGGATATGAAGCCTTCTTGAAAACTGGCTAAAATATGCATAAACGTGATAGCTCATGCCGATAGGTTGATCTTTCTGAAACATGGATGGAAATGCTTCTCTGCAGCTGCACTTTTGACCTGAGCTTTTCTGATGATTTGTTGGCACTGATGTTCCCACTTGCCAGAAGTTCAAAAGCTCTTCTTGAAACCGGCCTGTTAATGTTCCCACTTGCCAGAAGCAAGTTCAAAGGCCTTTCTCAAACTAGCTCATTATGACTGGGGAGATAAATGGGCTCACCTTTTGTAGAGAGCTATTATCATGAATTATTTCCCCTCTCCTTATAGTCTATTCCAGTACAGTTATGGTAAAATTAGAAAAACAAAAGTTAATTTTTTTTTCCAGAGGCATGGAAAACATACCATCTGAAAGATTCTGTTGAATATGACACACAAAAAATATACTATCTGATTTTAGGGAATAAAATTCTTTCTACAATCATCTGTATTCAAATAATCTGTAGTTAAAAATATATTAGTCTAACAACAATATCCATATTAAGAATTATTTCCAAAGTTCAGTTACTATCCGGTTTATTTCCAATAATTATTTTAAAAAGTTTTCAAAAAAGAAAAATGCTTTACAGGTCTTTGCAGTTCTCTATTATATTATCACTTTGTTTATAGTACCTTGTGGTCTATACCATAATTTTTACATCGATTAATAGTAATAATATTCTCAAAGTAACCCCAGGGCCTCAAAGGCAGTATTTTTGTGTCTGTCATGAAGTAGAGGAAAGACAGGAATTGACCATGGCAAATGAAGCTCCTAAACTTTGCTAATTACCAGGTGGGTGATGCTGGACAAGTCACTTGATTTCCCTACTAAACATGCAGTGTGTTCTGTAACTTAAAGGAGATAATTTAAATTGCCAAGCTCAGCCGAAAAAGCATGGTAGGTCCTGAGATATTTGTTGTGCTGAATCTGAATGTGGGGCAAGTGGATTTTTAAAGCTTCACAACCTTCTTTCTTTCCCTTTTTCAAGACTTCCTCTGTCTTCAATGACATTTGTAACATAATTTAATGAAGAAAATCCACAAGCTAAGTCTACATATAAGTTGAGAAAATGAGAAATCAATAAAAACTATACATTTTTTACAGAAGGAGAAGTAAAGAAAGATTATTTCATTAATCTTCATTGATTTGGGTAATGTGGTTTTCTAGTTTGCTGAACTCAGATTGGTTTCAAACTGTTGTCTTGATTTGCATTCTCTTCAGAATAGATGGCAGAGAGAACCAGGAGTAAGAATCACAGATGGAAAAATAACACGCCAAATCCACCCTGCAATGTGGGAAAACCAGGTTTGATCCCTGGGTTGGGAAGATCCCCTGGAGAAGGAAATGGCAACCCACTCCAGTACTCTTGCCTGGAGAATCCCATGGGCAGAGAAGGCTGGCTGGCTACAGTCCATGGGGTCCCAATAGAGTCAGACACAACTGAGCAAATAACACTAATGCTTCCCCAAATATGAAGTTTATCTGTGAAATGGAATGGACTTATATGTAAGAACAAAGAAGACATAGTATAGATAACCTCTCCCTTACCCCTAAATATTTTCTGAAGTAGATTGATTTCTAGTCAAGGACGTTCAGCTCTTTTCACTGCCTAACCCATCTTTTTTGTCTTAGATCTTTCTCTGAACTTTTCCTTAAACTCCCTTGCCTCAAAATTGTAACACTTGACAGGCAGTGGCAATAATGCTGGGAGAAATGATTGGTGTTCTGAAAAAATTTCATGAAGGTCACACTGTTTGCCTAAGAGATGAATTTTAATATTTTTGTTGAGTAGTTCTTTCTATTCATTGGTGAGAATAGAGGGGGAAATGATACTGAGATTCATGATTTGTTTTTCTGCTTAGAAATGTTCACAGAATGAATGCTGTATTTTCTCCCAGTTTACTTCTTCCTGGTAGGATCAGGGTCCCTAGGGAGAAGCCAGAGGGGAGAGTGATTTCTTGGCAATCTTGTTATCTGTCTGGAAAACCTCTTTTCCCTTTGCTTCACTTTCAACTTTTCTTTGTTAAGACAACAGTTTGAAGTGACTGTAGGGCTCTTCCTAAGGTTTGAAGCAGGTTCAATTTTACTCGGAGTCCGCTTTGTTCAGAGCAGGTTATGCAGGGAAATTTTTGCTACGCATGCATGTACGTGCTCAGTCGTATTCAACACTGACTCCATGGACTGTAACCCCTAGTCTCCTCTGTCCATGGGATATCCCAAGCAAGAATACTGGAGTGATATGCCATTTCCTTCTCCAGGGGATCTTCCCCATCCAGGGATTGAACCTGTATCTTCTGTGTCCCGTGCATTGGCTGCTGAGTTTTTGCTAAGGAGCTATCAAATTCAGAGTGTTAATAAAGCGAATTAGACTGATCCTCTAGTTGAGTACACAAGAACTGGTTAACTATCTCATTCAGATGAATAGCTAAACTCACAGGGAAATCTAGCTCTTGTACAACTAGATTAATCTAAAAATGGTCAAGGAACTAACTTTCCTTCAGCTCCTTCCCTTACTTTTTTCCCCCCTTTCTAGCCATTAGTCAGAGCAGAGCAGAATATGGCTAATGAGAGAAACTGACTGACACAGAGTTGAGAAGACAAGATTGATAGACTATTAGGTATTAATTTTGAAATAGAGCTTTAGGGTTATCTTATTTTAACTTCACCAGGATGATCATAGCCATCCTTCTTTGATTTGAAAGAACTAAATTTCCTTTCCCCAGGAATACACCAGATGAAATACTGGTAAATCAGAAACGTATGTTAACACAGCTTGTCATATTTTGAATAATTAAGTGCAAACTGTTGAATAAATATTAAAAGTTCAATGACATGATACCAAGTTTCCCTAGGCTTAGGTAAAATGATATCCTAATAGAGATAATAAAATATGTCATTACTTGTCAAAAAAGCTAAGAAAAAAATACATCATAACCTCTAAAACTTATTATCCTCCAATCTAAAATTTCTCTCTTTACTCTGCAGCCTGTAGAAGAATGATATAGATCTGTATGCAGAAAAAGATTAACATAAATAATAAGTGAGAAGTCCAGACAGTATGCATAGTATCAATTCAGCTTTCCAATAAGAGCAATATTCATGTTTGAAAATCTGAAGACAGCGGAAGGATGAATTCCTCATCAGACATGTCTCCTGTAAGAATCCAGGTCCTCTCAACCTCACTCATCTCCTATTCTAGGTACTGCTGGATGGATGTCCTGAGATGTACTTTATAAAGGCTTTTTAGAGAATGATCCTGAGAGATGAGCAATCAGCATCACTTAGCTATGTCTCCCAAGTACATAATGTCCTTCTGTGAGAAATCCCTCTTCCCCAGTTTCACTCCCTTCCTCAATTCCTGTCCCATGGACTGCACACCTTAATAAAGGAGAATGTGTGCACCTTTGTCTAAGACACACACACAAACTTAGGAGTGGTCGCATAAAACAATAAGATCAGGGGTGAGGAATTTCTCACCTTTTTCTGTACTTTTTCACTTTAGTTTTGATGAGCAAATACGACTTTCCTTTTTCTTAGAAGCTTAAATCAACATACAGGTACTGTATCATTGTTCCCATGGGTCAGGAGTCTGGGCACAGCTTTAGTAGGTCCTGTGCAACTAAGATGTCCTGGGCTTTGTTTCATTTGGAGCTCAGGATCTTTGTCCATCTCACGTGACAGTTGGCAAAATTCAACAGGCCTTAGGTTCTATTTTCTTGCTGACTGTCATTTTTCTGGGGTTCACTCTCCACTCCTAGAGGTTGCCTGCAATTTCGTCATAGGTGACCCTTTCCATATATGAAACTTTTCCGTTTCATGATAAAAGTGTTAAGGGGAACTGTTCTCTATTTCTAAACAGATTCCTGGGTTAAGAAAGGCTTCCGTGTTAATATTCTTCATTTTGTATATTATTCAATAGTTTCCAAATGTCATCATCCACTCCAATCTACTTCTTACTGTCTTTAGCCAAAACAGACTTAAAAAAAATCACAGCCTCTATCAATTCCTTGATCTGCCTTTATAGTCAGTGATTTAGGACATATTTGAAAATGAACCCTTGATCTTGAAGCTATACCAGGAAAAGAAGCAGAGACAGGTAAAAATGTTATTCTTTTGGTCTAGGAGCCCTTTGTTGCAATATTTTTGTCAGATCTTTCCTGGCTACTACTGGGTCAGTGGTTGGTAGTGGCTCCAAGTTGTGAAGCAAAGGGAAAATTCTATGAATACTGTCTACATCTTCTAAAAATTAAATGCTTCTAAATGTGAATAAATCTTATAAAACAGTCACTATCCTTTAAACCTTGTCTTGATCATCATTAAGTATCTCTAAGTTTTATAAACTCAAATAATCCTTTGATTCTGTCATCAACTATTGGAAAGCCATCATTTTCAAGATCCTTTGTTAGTCAGAAATTCCAGGTAAGGAATCATACTTACCATGTCACCCAGACACATGGGTGTTCTCCATCACTTAGAGCCACAACATCCAACAGAATCTTCTGTAATGATGTAAATGTTCTCTATTTGCCCTGTGCAATATAGGAGCCACTAGCCACCTAGGAATACCTAGGACTACTGAGCTATTGAAGTATGCAAATGAAACAAACTTTAAATTTTATGTAATTTTAAATAGCCACACATGGCAGTTGATTACCATACTGGATAGCACAGACTTAAAACAATTGTTTTCAAACTGTGTACTCTACTTGGTAGGGCTCATAGATTATTTAAAAATAAATCCATAAATACTGTGAGAACACTGTTAAATGTATGGGCTTAGAATAGAGTAGCATGCATCATGAACTTGGGCAAATTACTTAGTCTCTTAGTCTCTCTAAATTGCTACTTTTATTATATTTGGAATAACAAGGATGCCAACTACATAGAATTATTGTGAATATTAGACAAATTAGATAATATCTGTGAACACAACATAGTGACTAGATTTTAAGAAAGAACTGAAGAAGACAAAGTGGTGAAAAAAACTTTGGATGTGCATAAATTTGTTTTGAATTTTAAGCACTTTTATTTAGAAGAGTTACTGATCTACAAAATATTTTTGTCAATTTGTATTTTCTCCATCAATAAATATGATAACTGTAACCTCTAGTTGTAAGGACATTTTTTAGCATTAGAGTTGTACTTATGAGTAATAAATATACTGAAAAAATGCACTGTCTAGAAATGTTTATATTGGAAAATAAACAGAAAGTCAGGTCTTTTTTTTTTTTATGATTGTAAATAAGTCACTGACTTTGGAGCACTGAAACAGGCTAATTCGAGCAAACATAAAGACTCAGTTAATTTTACTGACGCATATTCTAGTTGATTGTTTACTTAATACACATAAATCTCCAAGATAAAATGTAAGTCAAACATAGTTTTCAACTTCCTTCTGTTAAATGTATAATTTTTTTTCTACATTGTTGGGTTTGATTTGCTAGTACGTATTACTGAAAACTTTTGCATCTATGTTCATGAAACATATTGGCCTGTTTTCTTGTGATGTCATTATCTGGTCTTGATATTCTGGTAATGTTGGCCTCATAGAATGAATTAGGATATATTATTCCCTTTACTTCTATATTCTGGGAGACATAGTAAAGAACTGGTATAATTTCTTCCTTAAATGTTGATAGAACTCACCAGTGAATCAATATGGGCCTGGTACTTTGTGTTTTTTTGAAGGTTATTGTCAATTCAATTTCTTTAATAGATATAGGCCTATCAAATGTCTATTTCTTCTTGCATGCGTTTTTGCAGGCCGATTTTAAGAAACTGGTCAACTTCATCTAGGTTATAAAGTCTGCACAGAGTTGTTCACAAAGTTCCTTTTTATCCTCTTAATGTCTATGGGATTTGTAGTGATGTTCCCTTTTTTTTTTTAATTGGCGAACAATCACTTTATAATGTTGTGTTGTTTTTTTCCATACAACAATGCAAATCAGTCATAACTATGTGACTCTATTCCCCACCCAAATCCCACCCATCGAGGTCATCAGAACCAGGCTGGACTCCCTGTGTTATATATAGCAGTTTCTTGACTAGCTAGCTATCTATTTTCACATGGTAGTGATACATATGTCGATGTTAGTTTCTCAATTCATCCCACCCTCTCCTTCCCCTGATGTGTCCACAGACCTATTCTCTACATTTGCACCTCCATTCCTTCTCTGTAGATAGTTTCATCAGTACCATGTTTCGAGATTCCATGTTTTTGTTCAGTTGCTAATTTGTGTCCGACTCTTTGCCACCCCATGGACTACAGCATGCCAAGCTTCCTTGTCCTCCACTATCTCCTGGAGTTTGCTCAAATTCATGTCCGTTGAGTTGGTAATACAATATTACCAACTCATCTTCTGTTGTCCTCTTCTTTTGCCTTCACTCTTTCCCAGCATCAGGGTCTTTTCCAGTGAGTTGGCTCTTTGCATCAGGTGGTCAAATTATTGGAACTCTAGCTTCAGTATCAGTCCTTTCAATGAATATTCAGGGTTGATTTCCTTTAGGATTGACTGGTTTAATTTCCTTGCAGTCCAACGGACTCTCAAGAGTCTTCTCTAGGACCACAATTTGAAGGCATCAATTCTTCAGTGCTCAGCCTTCTTTGCAGTCCAACTCTTACATCCATACATGACTACTGGAAAAACCATAGCTTTGACAACACAGACCTTTGTCAGCAAAGTGATATCTCTGCTTTTTAATACACTTGTCTAGGTTTGTCATAGCTTTCCTCCCAAGGAGCAAGCATCTCTTAATTTTATGGCTGCAGTCATGGTCTGCAGTGATTTTGGAGCCCAAGAAAACAAAATCTTGTCACTGCTTCCACTTTTCCCCCATCTGTTTACATGAAGTGGTGGGACTGGATGCCATGATCATAGTTTTTTGAATGTTGAGTTTTAATCCAGCTTTTTCATTCTCCTCTTTTACTCCAAGAGGCTCATTAGTTTCTCTTCACTTTCTACCACTAGTGGTATCAGCTGCGTATCTGAAGTTGTTGCTATTTCTACCAGCAATCTTGATTCCATCTTGTGATTCATCCAGCCTGACATTTTGCATGACATAGTCTGCATAGAAGTGAAAGAAATAAAGTGACAATATACAGCCTTGTCATACTCTTTTCCCAATTTTGAACCAGTCCGTTGTTCCATATATAAGGTTCTAACTTTTGCTTCTTGACCTGCATACAGGTTTCTCAGGAAGTAGGTAAGGTAGTCTGGCATTCTTGTCTCTTTTAAGAATTTTCCACAGTTTTTTGTGATCTACACAGTCACAGGCTTTCATGTAGTCAATGAAGCAGATTTTTTCTGGAATTCCTTTGCTTTCTCTATGATCCAATGAATGTTGGCAATTTGATCTCTGGTTCCTTTGCCTTTTCTAAATCTAACTTGTACATATGGAAATTCTCAGTTCAAGTACTGCTGAAGCCTAGCTTGAAGGATTTTGAGCGTAACCTTACTAGCATATGAAATGAGTGCAATTCTACAGTAATTTGTACATTCTTTGGCACTGCCCTTCTTTAGGATTGGAATGAAAACTGACTTTTCCAGTCCTGTGGCCACTGCTGAGTTTTCTAAATTTGCTGACTTATGGAGGGCAGCACTTTCACAGCATCATCTTTTAGGATTTTAAATAGCTCAGCTGGAATTCCATCACCTCCACTAGCCTTGTTTTTAGTAATGCTCCCTAAGAACCACCTAAGTTCAGGTTCCGGAATGTCAGGCTCTAGGTGAGCGACCACACCATTGTGGTTATCTGAGTCATTAAGACCTTCCCTCCTAGTGGTTTGCCATTCCCTCCTCTGGATTCCATATATATTAATTTAATATATGATACTTGTTTTCTCTTTCTGACTTACTTTCTTACTTAAGAAGGCTCTAGGTTCATCCACCTCATTACAACTGAGTCAAATTTGTTCCTTTTTTATGACTGAGTAACCTCTGATTTCTGATATTAGTAATTTGTGTTTGCTCTTTTTTTCTTAGTCTGGCTATAAGCTTGTCAAAATTGCTGATAAAAATCACTGATATTTTCAAAGAAACAGCCTTTTTTTTTCATTTCTAACATATGCATATATGTTATTCTATCATATGCACTTAATATTATCAATGTCCCTCTGTATAATATTTCACTGCATTTTGCAAATCTTGATAAATAATATCTTATTTTCATTTAGTTAAAAGTATTTAAAATTTTCTCTTGAGAATTCTTCTTTGACCTATTATTTTAAAGGGTGCTGTTTAATCTCCAAATATTTGTGGATTTTCTAGCTATCTTTCTGTTATTGATCTAGTTTAATTCCAATATGGTCTGAGAACAGACATTGTGTGATTTCTATTCTTTTAAATTTGTTAAAATGTATTTTATGACACAGAATGTATTCTATCTTGGGTGAATATGCATGAGAACTTGAGATGAATGTGTATTCTGCTCTTGTATGAAGTAATCAATCAATGTCAGTAGTAGCTATTATTGTCAGTATTATTGAGTTCAATGATGTCCTTACTAATTTTCTGTCTGCTGTATCTGTACATTTTTGATAGAGGGGTGTTTGACATCTCAAACTACAATAGTGGATTAATCTACTTCTCCTTATTGTTCTATCAGTGTTTGCCTCACATGTTTTTATGCTCTGTTTTTTGTTACATACAATAAAAATTGTTAAGTTTTCTTGGAGAATTGAACCCTTTATTATTATGTAATGCCCCTCTTTACCCCTGATAACTTTCTTTGCTCTGAAGTGAGTTCTGAAATTAATATACTTACTCTTGCTTTCTTTTGATTATTGTTAGCATCATATATCTATTTCCGTCCATTTATTTTTAACCTATGTGTATCTTTTAAAAAATGTATTAATTTTTTAATTGAAGGATAATTGCTTTACAGAATTTTGTTGGTTTCTACCAAACATCAACATGAATCAGTCATAGGTATACACATATGTACCTATGTGCATCTTTACATATAAAGTGGGTTTCTTGTAGATAACATACAGGTGTCTTGTTATTTTGGTCAGTTCTGACAATCTATCTTTATATACCTGTCCTAACCATTGCACAAAGTATTCAACATGTTTGTTTTTCTGTATTTTGAGACCTCATTACTTCTAGCTTCTAATCATGCTTAAATCCCTTAAAATTTTTTATAATTATTCTCTCACAGTTAGTATTTGTCTTCCTTCAGACGTGTCTTCCTTTTACATGTATCTTTTACTGGATTTTATTTATTACTTTCCATATTCCATCTTCTCTGCCTGTTTGTTAGAGTATATTCGTATTTCACATATCACATTTTTACATAAAACATTTTTTCCACTGACCATCTCACATAGCTCTAGAAAAAAAGCCTTACCTTAGCCTGGAAGAGTACACATTCAGATATATTGGAACCACCTCTTGGGGAGGCGTCAAAGTGAGTCACTAAGTGTCTAATAAGAGTTTCCTTCTAAGTTAAGCCATCAGTCATACATGGAGCAACACTCCCTGATATCAATGCATTAGATGACCAGCAAAACACACACCATCCTGAACACACATAAAGGAAAATAAAGCAGTAAATTGTTTTGAAAGTCTCATAATAGTCAGTGACTTACAGTGATTTTCCATCCAGAGGGGCCTCTGTCTCTTGCCTTTAGATAGTTAAATAAATGAAAAGGCTCCAGACAGTCCAGAAATGGTAACTTTTACCTTTGACATGGAAAACTGCTAAATAGCAACTTGTCATTTGAAATTTTTAAATCACAAATGTGGTAACCATTAGGTACACACAGTTTTCCATTTCATTTTATGATCAACTTTTTTTAAGGTTGTTTCTCAAGTTTAAGGTTGTCAGATTTAGCAAATAAAAAATATGGAAGTACACAGTTACATCTGAATTTTAGAGAAACAATAAGTTGTTTATTTGTGTCCAATGCAATATTTGGTATCAACATATACTAAGAAATATTGTTTTTTTCTCTGGCATTCAGACTTACTTTGGTGTCCTGTATTTTGTCTTGCAAACCTACTCAGGTTATGCGTATGGTTGGCAGATGTTTGGGGAATTGATGCTCTTTTTGTTTGGATCAAGAGTTTGATTTCATTCGTGTTAAGAATATCATGGATGAAAGAATAAGATAAGTTACATGGAAGCCAAAGAAGTAAGTGAGAATTGCAGTAGGAAGAATTTTGATTAGGGTTAAGGAAAGCTATTTTGATTCAACAGACACTTGGTTTTTGATATCTTGGGATAGAAACTTTCTCAACCTAACTTTTTCAAAATCCCAGATCCTCTAAAACATTATTGACTATAAACTCTAAGGCACCTTAGGAAAGTAGACTGAATCTTTATGAAAACTTAGATTGTTAATGATTTCCTGGTTATGTCTCACATGAATAGATGAAAGAAACTGAAAGCGCCTTTCAGTAGAAGTCCTTGTAAGTGAAGACTCCAAAAGAAGTTTAAGAGAAAACAGCTCAATAATTAAAAAAAATAATTTTGAATTTAGGATTTCATCTGACAGTTTTTCATTTGAAAGTAGATTGCAAGCTTCAGTTGGCATGTCTTTATCTTCTGCATCTTTGAATCACCCACAGTACCTTGCAAAAGCAGATGCTCAGCAAATATTTTCCAACTAAGAAATCAAAATCCAAAGTTTGTATGGAAGGAAGCATCTGCCCTTGACCACAATGTGTGCCATAATAGCTGATCTTCCAGCCATAAATATGGGTAGATTACTACCCTATTCATAGTATTGATGAGCTGTCAAATCATCTTTGAGCTTCTTTTGTTTGTATGTCCCCGGTTTTATTTATTTTGCACAGATGTGATCTAAACAGTCTTGTTTTTCTGGTTCTTCTTTGAGCACTTTTATATCCTCCTGCTTTCCTCTAGCTGTTTCTAGCATCCATTATGTTCCTTTGCCTTTCTGATTTATCACTCCCGTTTCCTGCTTGTGTTCCGAGAGTGGTGTTTGCTTCATTAGAGGGATTTCCTTGTGGAGAGTTCTGCCCGGAATATGTGATGCAATATGGACAATGGAGAGAGTCTGTTCAGCTGGCCTTTTTTTTTTTTCTTTTCTTCCTGCATCTTTTTTTTTTCTGCACCTTCAATTAAATATATTTATCACCAACTAGTGTTTCTTAAGGACACTCATGCTCAGCACATTTTATCAGTAACTGCACTTGTCAAAGTAAGACAGTCTTTCCTGAATCTTACGTTGTTTACACAAGACTACTTCGACAGTTAATTTTCAAAATGGCATTTCCTTTGGTCCTTTCTTCCACTAACTCTCTCCTTAAAAGCACAAATCCTTAATTCTTCCCTCAAGTTTTTTTTTTATAATTTTTTATTTATGTCTTTGAACAGGTAATGCAAGTGCGTCTTATAATATTGAGAGGGTTCAGATATTTTGGAGAGAAAGTAAGTACCCAACCCCCAGTCCAGCCACTGTGAAGTTCACCTGGCAAGGAATTGCTATTAGAACAGCAATCATCTCTATGGATGAATTACACACATACAAGTATAAACATTTTTTTAAGGGCAAAACATAGCATACTTTAAAGACCGTTTTGTCATTTGCACCCAAGGTGCACCTTAATTCGGTTATTAATTTACATTCCAAATGCATGTAGAATTAAATGAAATTTTAGATGCTCTGAGAAAGCTTATCATTCAAGGGAAACCGAAGGTGAATTTGTATAGAAATGTAAAGAGTGAAAGGCAATTTGTTTAATTTTTGATTTGCTGAAATTTCTGATTTTTTTTTTTAAACTTTCTATGGACCCTGGAAGAAGACACTTGGGAGACATTTCAGATGTAGAACTACAGAGATCTACAGATCACATTTGATCTACAGGTCAGTCCTAACACTGCCTCAGAATACCCAGCCACATAAATCCATTAAACCCATCACAAGGAGAAATTCTCATCCTGTTTCTCTTTTCGCTTCTGTTTATAAATGGCTTGCACAATCCACAGAGGCCTCCCTAAGTGCCTCAGAGAATCTTTTCTCTCTTGTTTTCAGAGGGTAGCTTAGATCCTTGAGCTACAGCTTAGCCTCTGCTACCACCCAGATAGATCAGCCCTGTGCTGACTTCCAGCAATGAAGCAGGAATGGAAACCTTTCATGTGAATGATTCTCTATAACTGAGATTGCATTAATCCAGACAAAATATCCTTTCTCTCTTTCTATGCTCAGGGAATGGATATGGGCCAAGACTTTGTATTAACCATGTTTAAGCCTATTCTCTAGACTTCAATTTACAGTGTTCAACTGAAGTAGGTGCTTTGTGAGCAGAGTTTTCATGTGACACTTCCTACATGTGTGTGTCATGTGATTAGAAAATAACAGGCTAAAGGGTGACTGGTTTCACATCAAGGTTGTACTAGTTGTGCTAGTTACTGTCATAGGCCTCTTGTGCTATATTTGCATATCACCTGCAGATAGAAGTATGATGAAACTTACACTAACATTTCCTCTTCAAGGGAAATCCAAATTTGCTTAAGTTTGGTGGCTTCCAGAAGGTCAAAGCCTGAGAAGCCCCGTATTTGTTCTCACCCAGAATGAAAGAGAATATTGAGCCACTCTCAGTCATATGGTCCCTACTGTATGAACTTTTGGGAAAATGGGAACAGAAGATTATACAGTCTTCAAAAGAAATTACAATGGAAAATGGCAATAGATATACCTCAGAAGATACAAGCTCAGTTTCTCAGATAACTTTCAGTGATATTCCTTTATTCTTTCCCTTATAAATCGTCATCATTGTAACTTGCAAAAATTACTGAGTTTAGAATAGACACTATCATATTCATGTACAGTTTTGGCTAAGGAAATACACTTAACTGAGGCTTCCTGATAACTGAGTCATTGTCATAATCCATCAGGTAGCCTTCCTCCATTTACTCAAAGTATTACCTATAGAGTCAGCCCTTTACTCACTGGGGCAATCCTTGACAGTTTATCTAAAATATGCTTTGTATCAAATATAGTACTGACTTAGAATGGTTAGGAAAATTACATTAGACCATGTTGCTAAAGCTCTTGAATTCACAGTACTGTCTAATAAAAATATAATGCTAGTCACAAATGTGAGCTGCAAATATTTTTTAGTTTCTTATGCTTGAATTTCCTAGTTTTGCATACTCACACACATTTCTGAGTAGTATTTTTCAATAATATTGATGGTTTTTAATAGATTTTTCTTTTTAATTAATAAGCCATGGACTTAAACAGTAATGGCAATATTTGATTTGATTGAGTAAGAGAATTTAGTCATAGATCTTTCTTTTCTATTATGCAATCGGAGTGATTGCTTCACTGATGGATTCTTATTAGATCTGCATTGCCACTGAGAACAATAAATGTGGCACTAGAATATCAACTTTGTTAGAAATAAACAAACAAAATTGGGCATTTTTATGTAGTGTTTTAACTGGTTAAACAAAATAATATGACAGTTCTGTACAAACTGTAAAAGCTATACAAATGTTAGTTGTTGCTAATATTGTTGTTAATGGTCTATAGCAGCTTTTACTATCTATTTCATATACTGTTTACCCATGACAAGATATTTGGGAGAAACCAATGAGGAAGTAGATGCTTCCCACACCATGTAAATCTCAAAGTAGTAGGTATTTTTTGATAAATCATAATCACTATCTTGGAGAAGGAAATGGCAAACCCACACCAGCATTCTTGCCTGGAAAATCCCATGGACAGAGGAGCCTGGTGGGCCAGGGGGTTGCAAAAGAGCTGGACATGACTTAGTGATTAAACAATTATCACTATCTACAATTTTTTATGTGGTATTATCTTTGTATTATACATATGCAAAATAAAAAAGATTTTGTATGGATCGTCTGGTCAGATGACAGCAGACAAAAATTATTATGCACTCTTATGAATAAGATATTCTCATCATAATAGAAAGTGCTCAAGGAATATAATAGATCTTAGAGTTTACTATGAGGACCTTTAATATGCCTTTTGTTCCATTCCATCCAAAATGCTCCACATGGAGCATTTACCAAAACTGGATACACACTAGGACAGAATTCAAGTCTCAAGTTGTGAAGGATTAGAGTCACCAAGAGTTGATTCTAAGGCATAATAAAGCTAGAAATAGGTAACCACATTTCTCAAATTAAAATGACAATACTTTTAAATAATGCATTGATCAAAGAACAGAAAATTGGAAAACATTTTGTGCTGCATAAGTTCAGTTAAGTTACTCATTTGTGTCTGACTCCTTCCGACCCCATGGACCGCAGCACGCCAGGCTTACTTGTCCATCACCAACTCCAGGAGCTTACTCAAACTCATTGAGTTGGTGATGCCATCCAACCGTCTCATCCTCTGTCACCCGCTTCTCCTCCTGCTTTCAATCTTTCCCAGCATGAGGGTCTTTTCTAGTGAGTCAATTCTTCGCTTCAGGTGGCCAAAGTATTGGAGTTTCAGCTTTAACATCAGTCCTTCCAATGAATATTCAAGACTGATTTCCTTTAGGATGGACTGGTTGGATCTCCCTGTAGTCCAAGGGACTCTCAAGAGCCTTCTCCAACACCACAGTTCAAAAGCATCAGTTTTTTGGTGCTCAGCTTTCTTTATAGTCCAACTCTCATATCCATACATAACTACTGAAAAAACCATAGCTTTGACTAGATAGATCTTTCTTGGCAAAGTAATGTCTCTGTTTCTTAATATGTGTATAGATACATGTATACATATAGCTGATTCACTTTGCTGTACATCAGAAATGAACACAACACTGTAAAGCTGCTATACTCCAATAATTTTTTTTTCAAAACATTATTGTTGACACAGGAAAGATGCATTCGTTAGGGAGGCTGATCTAATAGTTCACATTGTTTGACAGTATACACATTCATGTAGGTGGAAAGGCTAGGACAGCTACATAATGTCATATTTTAACAAGAATAATAAAATAGTTCAACTATCAAATAATTGCACATTATTTACATTGTATATCATCTACTCTTACTTGCATTTTAAAAATGTTTGTGTCTATTCAAAAGCATCAATTCTTTGGTGCTCAGTTTTCTTTATAGTCCAACTCTCGCATCCATACATGACTACTGGAAAAACCATAGCTTTGACTAGACAGACTTTTGTTGGCAAAGTAACATCTCTGCTTTTTAATATGCTATCTAGGTTGGTCATAGCTTTTCTTCCAAGGAGCAAGCATCTTTTAAATTCATGGCTACAGTTACCATCTGCAGTGATGTTGGAGCCCCCCCCAAAATAAAGTCTGTCACTGTTTCAATTGTTTCTCCATCTATTTACCATGAAGTGATGGGACCAGATGCCACGATCTTAGTTTTCTGAATGTTGAGTTTTAAGTCAACTTTTTCACTCTCCTCTTTCATTTTTATCAAGAGGCTGTTTAGATCTTTGCTTTTTGCCATAAGGGTGGTGTCATCTGTATATCTGAGATTATTGATCTATCTCCTGGCAGTCTTGATTCCAGCTTGTGCTTCATCCAGCCCAGCATTTCTCATGATGTACTCTGCATATAAGTTAAATAAGCAGGGTGACAATATACAGCCTTGATATACTCCTTTCTTGATTTGGAACCAATCTGTTTTTCCATGTCCAGTTCTAACTGTTGCTTCTTGACCTGCATACAAATTTCTCAGAAGGCAGGTCAAATGGTCTAGTATTCCCATCTCTTGAAGAATTTTCCACAGTTTTTTGTGACCCACACAGTCAAAGGCTTTGGTGTAGTCAATAAAGAAGATGTTTTTATGGAACTCTCTTGCTTTTTCTGTGATCCAACAGATGTTAGCGATTTGATCTCTGGTTCCTCTGCCTTTTGTAAAGCCAGCTTGAACATCTGGAAGTTCATGGTTCACGTACTACTGAAGCCTGGCTTGGAAAATTTTGAGCATTACTTTGCTAACATGTGAGATGAGTACAACTGTATGGTAGTTTGAGCATTCTTTGGGCATTGCCTTTCTTTGGGACTGGAATGAAAACAGAACGTTTCCAGTCCTGTGGCCACTGCTGAGTTTTCCAAATTTGCTGGCATATTGAATGCAGCATTTTCACAACATCATCTTTTAGGATTTAAAATACCTCAAGTGGAATTCCATTACTTCCACTACCTTTGTTTATAGAGATGCTTCCTAAGGCCCACTCGACTTTCGCAATCCAGGATGTCTGGCTCTAGTTGAGTGATCACACCATTGTTGTTATCTGGGTGGGTCATGAAGATCTTTTTTGTATAGTTCTTCTGTGTATTCTTGCCACTTCTCAATATCTTCTGCTTCTGTTAGGTCCATACCTTTTCTGTCCTTTATTGTGCACATCTTTACATGAAACGTTCCCTTTGGTATTTCTAATTTTCTTGAAGAGGTCTCTAGCCTTTCCCATTCTATTGTTTTCCTCTATTTCTTTGCACTAATCACTGAGGGAGGCTTTCTTATCTCTCCTTGCTATTCTTTGGAACTCTGCATTCAAATGGGTATATCTTTCCTTTTCTCCTTTGCTGTTAGCTTCATTTCTTTTCTCAGCTATTTGGTTTTTTTTTTTTTTTTTTTGAAATTTGATGTTTATTTATTTATTTATTTATTTCCATTCATTTTTATTCATTGGAGGTTAATTACTTTACAATATTGTAATGGTTTTTCCCATACACTGACATGAATCAGCCATGGATTTACATGTGTTCCCCATCCCGATCCCCCCTCCCACCTCCCTCTCCATCCCATCCCTCTGGGTCTTCCCAGTGCACCAGCCCTGAGCACTTGTCTCATGCATCCAACCTGGGCTGGTGATCTGTTTCACCCTTGAGAGTATACTTGTTTCAATGCTATTCTCTCAGAACATCCCACCCTCGCCTTCTCCCACAGAGTCTAAAAGTCTATTCTGTACATCTGTGTCTCTTTTTCTGTTTTGCATATAGGGTTATCATTACCATCTTTTTAAATTCCATATATATGCATTAGTATACTGTATTGGTCTTTATCTTTCTGGCTTTCTTCACTCTGTATAATGGGCTCCAGTTTCATCCACCTCGCTAGAACTGATTAAAATATATTATTTTTAATGGCTGAGTAATATTCCATACTGTATATGTACCACAGCTTTCTTATCCATTCGTCTGCTGATGGCATCTAGGTTGCTTCCATGTCCTGGCTATTATAAACAGTGCTGTGATGAACATTGGGGTACACGTGCCTCTTTCAGATCTGGTTTCCTTGGTGTGTATGCCCAGAATAGGGATTGCTGGGTCATATGGCAGTTCTATTTCCAGTTTTTTTAAGGAATCTCCACACTGTTCTCCATAGTGGCTGTACTAGTTTGTATTCCCACCAACAGTGTAAGAGGGTTCCCTTTTCTCCATACCCTCTCCAGCATTTATTGCTTGTAGACTTTTGGATAGCAGCCATTCTGACTGGTGTGTAATGGTACCTCATTGAGGTTTTGATTTGCATTTCTCTGATAATGAGTGATGTTGAGCATCTTTTCATGTGTTTGTTAGCCATCTGTATGTCTTCTTTGGAGAAATGTCTGTTTAGATCTTTGGCCCATTTTTTGATTGGGTCATTTATTTTTCTGGAATTGAGCTGCAGGAGTTGCTTGTATATTTTTGAGATTAATCCTTTGTCTGTTTCTTCATTTGCTATTATTTTCTCCCATTCTGAGGGCTGTCTTTTCACCTTGCTTATAGTTTCCTTTGTTGTGCAAAAGCTTTTAAGTTTCATTAGGTCCCATTTGTTTATTTTTGCTTTTATTTCCAATATTCTGGGAGGTGGGTCATAGAGGATCCTGCTGTGATTTATGTTGGAGTTTTCTCAGCTATTTGTAAGGCCTCCTCAGACAACCATTTTGCCTTTTTGTATTTCTTTTTCTTGGGAATGGTCTTGATCACTTTCTCCTGTACAATGTCATGAACCCCCATCCATAGTTCTTCAGGCACCCTATCAGATCTAATCCCTTGAATCTGTTTGTCACTTCTACTGTATAATCATAAGGGATTTGATTTAGGTCATACCTGAATGGTCTAGTGGTTTTCCCTACTTTCTTCAATTTAAGTCTGAATGTGACAATAAGGAATTCATGATCTGTGCCCCAGTCACGTCCTGCTGCTGTTTTTGCTGACTGTATAGAGCTTCTCCATCGTTGGCTGTAAAGAATATAATCAGTCTGATTTTGGTGTTGACCATCTGGTGACGTCCATGTGTAGAGTCTTCTCTTGTGGTGTTAGAAGAGGGTGTTTGCTATGACCAGTGTGTTCTCTTGGCAAAACTCTATTAGCCTTTGCCCTGTTTCATTTTGTACCTCAAGGCCAAATTTGCCTGTTACTCCAGATATCTCTTGACTTCCTGCTTTTGCATTCCAGTCCCCTATAATGAAAAGGACATCTTTTTTGGGTCTTAGTTCTAGAAGGTCTTGTTGGTCTTCATAGAACCATTCAGCCTCTTCAGCCTTACTGGTTGGGGCATAGACTTGGATTACTCTGATAGTGAATGGTTTGCCTTGGAAACGAACAGAGATAATTCTGTCATTTTTGAGATTGCATCTAAATAGTGCATTTTGGACTCTTTTGTTGACTGTGAGGGCTACTGCATTTGTTCTAAGGGATTCTTGCCCTTAGAAGTGTAGATATAATGGTCATCTGAGTTAAATTCACCCATTCCAGTCCATTTTAGTTCACTGATTCCTAATATGTTGATGTTCACTCTTGCCATCTCCTGTTTGAACACTTCCAATTTGTCTTGATTCATGGACCTAATATTCCAGGTTTCTATGCAATATTGCTCTTTACAGCATTGAAGTTTACTTGTTACATCCTCACTAGTTACATCCACACTGGGTGTTATTTTTGCTTTGGCTCCATCTCTTCATTCTTTCTGGAATTATTTCTCCATTCTTCTCCAGTAGCATATTGGACACCTACTGACCTGGGGAGTTCATCATTTAGTGTCCTATCTTTTTGCCTTTTCCTACTGTTCATGGGGTTCTCAAGGTAAGAAAACTGAAGTGGTTTGCCTTTCACTGCTCCAATGGACCACGTTTTGTCAGAACTCTCCACCATGACCCATCCATTTTGGGTGGCCATACACAGCATGGCTCATAGTTTCATTGAATTAGACAAAGCTGTGGTCCATGTAATCAGATTGGTTAGTTTCCTGTGATTGTGGTTTTCATTGAGCTGAATAATTGATACTAAGAAAGAAGAGTTAAAATATCCAAAATATCCAAATATTTTAACTGTACAACTTATAAGGATAGAAAGAAAAGCATTAAGTTAAAACCAGAAAAAGTGGAAGGAAGAAAATCACAAACTTAAGAACAGAAATGAATGAGAAACATGGAAGTACAATAAAGTAAATTTTTTAAAATTTGGTTCTTCAAAAAGCTATTATAAAGCTTTAATACCTGTCAAGATAAGAAAATAAGAAAGACAAGAAACATCCTACAGACATTAAAATGTTAACAGAGGATGTTATGAATGACTCTCTAATACAAACAAAATTTGAACATTTAGGTGAAGTGAACATATTCCTTAAGAGACTACAAAACTAAAGAAAATATCATTAAAATAATTTTATATTTATTAAATATGTTAAATATGTATTTTAAAATCTCTCACAGAAACTCCAGGCTCAGATGGCTTCACTAGAGAATTCTTTTAATTATTAAGAAAGATGACACATTTATCTTACACAAGCTATTTCTGAGAATATAAAAAAGAAACCTCCTCAACTTGTTTACGGATATAAACAGATGCAAAATTCCTAAGAAAATATTAGCAAATCAATTTCAACTGTATATGCAACAAACTGGATTCTTCTCAATACAAAAAAAAGTTGTTTTAAAATTCAAAAGCCAGCTACTGTATTTACCACTTTAATAGCAATGAAAAGACACTAATCAGATGGTCATCTGAATAGACGGGGAGAAATAAAGCATTTGATAAGATCCAACAGTCATTCATGATAAAAATAAAGCAAAACTCTTAGCATACTTGGAATAGATGAAAACTTCCTAACTTGATTTTAAAAAATGCAGAAAATTAAAACCAACAATTTATAAGTGTAAAAACATCTAATACCTAGGAATGAAAAAGTAGTTAAATTGTTACTCAGTTCTGTCTGACTTTTTGTGACCCCATGGACTGTAGCCCGCCAGGCCCCTCTGTCCATAGAATTCTCCAGGCAAGAATACTGGAGTGGATAGCCATTCTCTTCTCCAAGGGGATCTTCCTGACTCAGGGATCGAACTTGGGTCTCCTGTATTGTAGGTGGATTCTTTACCATCTCAGTCACTAATGAAAATTGTGCAAGATCAACACACACACATAGACACACACACAAACCCATTAAATCTTCAGATAAATTAAAGAACCAAATAAATGAAAGAGTTAATCATGTTTACGGACTGAAAGAACTTTTATTGTTAATATGGCAGTTTTTCCCCCAAGTTGATCTAAGGAACAAATGCAATCTCAAATGAAAATCCAGCAAACTTTGAGGGTAAAATTTGAGCAAGTTTATTCTAAAACTTACATGGACAAGCAAAAGGCAAAAAAAAAAAAAATGCTCAAATATATTGAAGAAAAAGAACAGTGGTGTATGGCCTGTTTTGCGGGATGTTAAGGCTTATTATAAAGCTACAGTAATTGTGACAATATGGGATTTGCATAAAGTTAGACAAATAAACCAATGGGATCAAATAATCTAGAAGTGAAGTTGCTCAGTTGTGTCTGACTCTTCGCGACCCCATGGACTGTAGCCTACCAGGTTCCCCATCCATTAGATTTTCCAGGCAAGAGTACTGGAGTGGGTTGCCAGACCAATATCTAAACTGAAATATGATTTTTGACAAAGGTGGAATTACTCTGTGGAAAAATAGAACTCTTGATCCCTATCTGATACAATAATTAAAAATTAGTTCTAGGTTAGTTGTATATTTCAATGTAAAAGGTGAAAGAAGAAAGCCTTTATACAGTAAAATATAGAATATTTTTATGGCCTTACATTAGGCAAAAATGGCTTAAATAGGAAATAAAAAGACCAAAAAATAAAAGAGTATCAGAAAATTGGGATAAGAACTTATTATTTGTCCAAATACACCATTAAGAGACTGAAAACATGAGTTACTGAGTGGGGGCAGATATTTGTAATCTGTAATACCAACAAAGCTCATACCAAGAAGAATAGCACAATACATTTAATTTTAAAAAGTATCCATCATTAGTCATCTGGAATGCATATTAAAGCCACATTAGGATACATCTCTATAAAAACCAGAAATTGCCACCAGTTGAGAATCACTGGTTTCCATGATATGGAATTTTGGTTTTAAAGTTTATCTTTTTGGACAAAGATTTCTTCATGTAAAGTGATAACAATATATACTCAAAACTGTTTTATTTTTACTTTGTTTTACAAGCCAACTTCAGAAGTTAAGTTCTATTTTTTGGATGTTTTTAAATGGAAAAAAAAAAAAATCCACCCTACATTCCAGGCAATGGATAGAAGGGATTTAACATTTGGAAAACACATTTTAAAGCTTGAGGCCAGGTTATAACTCTCACTCAACCAATGTGTGTTTTATAGTTCCCATTTGTGGAATAATGTGAAAATATACTCAAAAATTTGTCACTATAATGTTTCAGTTCAGTTCAGTCGCTCAGTCGTGTCCGACTCTTTGCGACCCCATGAATCGCAGCAGGCCAGGCCTTCCTGTCCATCACAAACTCCCAGAGCCTACTCAAACTCATGTCCACCGAGTTGGTGATGCCATCCAGCCATCTCATCCTCTGTCGTCCCCTTCTCCTCCTGCCCCCAATCCCTCCCAGCATCAGGGTCTTTTTCAACGAGTCAACTCTTCACATCAGGTGGCCAGAGTATTGGAGATTCAGCTTCAGCATCAGTCTTTCCAATGAACACCCAGGACTGATCTCCTTTAGGATGGACTGGTTGGATCTCCTTGCAGTCCAAGGGACTCTCAAGAGTCTTATCCAACACCACAGTTCAAAAGCATCAATTTTTCAGCACTCAGCTTTCCTTATAGTCCAACTCTCACATCCACACATGACCACTGGAAAAACCATAGCCTTGACTAGATGGACCTTTGTTGGCAAAGTCATGTCTCTGCTTTTTATAATGCTATCTAGGTTGGTCATAACTTTCCTTCCAAGGAGTAAGCGTCTTTTAATTTCATGGCTGCAGTCACCATCTGATAAAAGTGAAAGAGGAGAGTGAAAAAGTTGGCTTAAAGCTTAACATTCAGAAAACTAAGATCATGGCATCTGGTCCCATCACTTCATGGGAAATAGATGGGGAGACAGTGGAAACAGTGTCAGATTTTATATTTGGGGGCTCCAAAATCACTGCAGATGGTGGCTGCAGCCATGATCTTAGTTTTCTGAATAACTATCAAATTTAACTTTGCTATTGAAACCATTGGCAGTGTATTCTTTACCACTGGAGCCTCCTGGGAAGCCCAAAATTGAGGGAGGAACAGCCAAGAAACCACCTGAGGCAAGAGTAAAGGGACTGGAGAAGTTCATCAAGACGAGGAGACCTACAACCTGAGATGCACACACTCTGATCCCATCAGCAACCCCACCCTTGAACTACTGCTATAAAACTCCTCAACAGATCCTCCTGGGTTACCTTACTTTTTCAAGGTAAGAGCTCCCTGTCCCCCTTTGCCTGGCAAAACAATAAAGCTATCCTTTTCTGGGGGCTTCCCTGGTGGCTCAGATTCTGAAGAATCTGTCTGCAATGCAAGAGATCTGGGTTCTATCCCAGGGTCGAGAAGATTCCCTGGAGAAGGAAATGGCAACCTACTCCAGTATTCTGGCCTGGTGAACCCCATGGGCAGAGGAGCTAACTCTGTTGCTGAGGTGAGACTTGGCATCAGTGTACAAGTGTACAGAAAAGCTTAGCTTTCAGCATCACTTTGTTGTTCAGTCACTAAGTTGTGTCCAACTCTTTGCGACCCCACAGACTGCAGCATGCCAGGCTTCCTGGTACTTCACTATCTCCTGGAATTTGCTTAGGTTCACATCCATTGAGCTGATAATGCTATCTAACCAACTCATCCCTCTGTTGCCCTCTTCTCCTGTCTTCAAGCTTTCCCAACACCATGGTCTTTTCCAGTGAGTCAGGTCTTTGCAACAGGTGGCCAAACTATCACTTCAGCTTCAGTCCTTCCAATGAATATTCAGGGTTGATTTCCTTTAGGATTGACAGGTTTGATCTCCTTGCAGTCCAAGGGACTTTCAAGAGTCTTCTCTAGTACCACAATTAGAAGGCATCAATTCTTTGATGCTCAGTCTTCTTTATGGTCCAACTCTCACATCCATACATGAGTACTGGAAAACCACAGCTTTGACTATATGGACCTTTGTTGGCAAAATAATGTCTTTGCTTTTTAATATGTTATCTAGTTTGGTCATAGCTTTTATTTCAGCATCACTAGGTTAACATAAAATAATTCTTGGACCAGAGATTTTCCTGTTATTTTTGTTATGTTTTTAATATTTTGGTCGATATCTATTAATTATCAAATATATATTTATAAATGCACACATTCAAGTGCCTAGTATAATACTTATATTCTTGTTTTGTACATATAGAAATTGTACTATTGACTTTGAAAGCCTGAACTCAATTATTAAAGCATTTGCTAATTTGAAAACAATTTTTATTTAAGACTTTCAAAGTCTCAAAAATTTCATTCTTTTTTCATTTTTATCCTTTTGTAAAACTTCACAACACTCAATTTTGAATTCTTGCAACATAAATGCCTAGGGCAAACTATATTTTACACTACTATCTTAGGATTGTAAAGGCCTGAGTGTAGGGTGTAGGAACATATGGTTGTGGGAAGAAATAGCATCAATTACTGAAAGTTCTTCAGAAAGTACCAATTATCCTAATAACTTGAGAGTTCCCTTTCCCCTCTCTGTGAAAACTGTCCAAACATTATATACAATATACTTCCCATTTGGACAATGTTGGTACAGAGAGAAAAATGGGCTTTGAAATTAGGTAGACAGATGACCTTGGTTTTAAATGCAGGCTTTCTACTTAGCATTTGTATGCTGCTAGGAAAGTTCTTGGTTTCTCAGAATGTCAAGTTACTCATTAATTAAATCTGGAGATTATATATCATTTACCCTTCTTTTCAGTTAGAATAATGAATGGGAGATCCACAAAGCTGTTCCTAATAGATGTAAATATGAAATAATTATAAAATTTCTTATTCTTCCTTAATCTTTCCTATCTGCTTGGATACTCCTTGCAGTCCTAAAAGGTGTTTTGCCTCCTGGCTCCACTTCTCTTCTTTAATAGCCATTCCTCAGACTTTTCCCTTTAAATGCTTACTGTGAGAATTCCCTTCCCTTCAGCTTTTAAAATTTAACATAGATTAGCAGAGTCTATCCCCTAATTTCTTAATTGCTTGTACTAATTTCCTCTTCCACTGAGAAGCAGTTATATAGTCCTTTAATATGAAATCCACTTCAGCTCCCTCACTTTTTTCTAAAAGTTAACATGTTCCTCCCAAGGATCTGTGTGATTTTTATGCCCCTTGGTATTTCAGCAGTATTTCCACCAGCTCAGAATGCGTTCTGCTGTTACCTATTTTCCTTTTTACATGAAAGCTCAGTGGGAAAATAATGCAAGACCTCCAAGCTGAGTCTGAGATGTTGAAACTGTAATTGAGATTGGGGCTTGAACCTACGCGGCAGGGACAAGTTCCAGCCACCGTTCAGAGGGGAACTGTAGCCAAATAGGCAAATAGAGATTATGCCCTTTGAGGCTCCACATTGGGCACCAGAAAAGTTGTTGCAGGAAAGGGAGTGGGGCATGAGCGGATGGTCACATCCCAGGTCATATCTGAGTCCCCGGGGAGGCCACCAAGTGTAGGTTCTTGACTGAGTGCAGGAGAGAATTCAAGAGTGAGCCATAGTACAGTGAAAGGAGGAGAGAGGAAACACACTCCACAGACAGAATGTGGGTCGTCTCAGGAGTCAAGAGAGGCATGGGAGGCCCCAGGGTTATGGGGTTGTCAGTTTTTATAAGGCGGGTAATTTTATAGACTAATGAGTGGGAGGAGTTGGCCACCTATTTTGGGGGGAAGAGATGGGAATTTCTAGGAATTGGGCCACCACTCTTATGGCTAGCCTTGGATCTGTCAGGCCAGGTGTGACATTTAGTGTGCTTATGTATGTGTTAAACAATGAACTTATGCTGAGGCTCAAGGTCTAGTGGAAGTCAACTTATCTGCCATTTTGGACCTATTTGCTTCTAATCCATTTATGTCACATCCTTGGGCTATGTCATTCTTTTTAAAGCTTGGGCCCTGCCCCCTTCCCTCCTGTTTTAATGCCAAGTGGTCCTTAGAACAACCCAGCCACTCATGTCATAATGTCTTGATAAGCCTTGATGTTTCTACTTAGGTAGAATAGACTGACTTTCTTAGACTTGTGTTTCTAAGATCTATTTCTTATGAATAACTATTCTCTGCAGCAATATGAGTTGGTGAGCAGAGAAGAACATATTGGTTGTGCAATGAGACATCAAACCAAAAATATTCTATGTGATTCAATAAACAGTATATGACAAATGTCTTAAGATGACTGTATTTTAAGGCTGATCTTCATAGTGTTTTTAAGAGAGAAGAGAACATTCTTCGCCTAATTACAATTTGCCTGTAACTTGATGTTATCGCTATGGGTGTTTGCAACAATGAATCCACACCTCCTTTGTTGCCAGCCCCTGAGATGCTTGGCTTCTGGTGCCAAAACTCTTCTTGAGGACTCCCAAGTCAAGTGCCTTGAGGAGCACATGCATCAGTTTAAGAGATCCATGGAAATATAAGTCAAAATATATTTCATTCGAATACTAAAAGTAGTTATTTTCAAATAACCAAAATGGAAAAAATAATGGCTGTCTTTGATTATGTAATAAAAGCAGGGGAAAAAAGATGAGCTAAATATATGAGTTTAAGGAACTAGGATTCATTTCTCAGAGGGATCTGACTCAACTGCTTGTCAAAGGAAAAGAAAACGTTACATTTAAGTTAGTTTGTTCAAATTGGACAGGGATTTTTAAAAGCTGTTTCAAAGTAAACTTTACAATGAGCAAATTTCAGAAATAATCTCATGAAGTATATTTAAGGAAGCACGGAATGCGGCTATATTCTTCAGTATAAAACAATATTTTACTGCCCAAACAAGTGTGGTATTTGCTGAGATACTGAAAGTTATCTTGCTTTATCAACAATTACATCTTTATCTGTATAGCCCTCTTTGAAGGGCAGATGGGAAAAGCTCCAGAGTGACACCAAAGCCCAAAGTCTGCCACTTGTAGGCTAGGTTTGCATGAGGTAATGGAGTAAATGTATAGCTGTGTAGGGGTGGGGAGAGATAGCCCAGAGTGCCTTGTAATACTGCTTAATTATTAATAATAACTGCCATTTCTTCAACTTTATAAGTAACATCTCTTGTTCTTTCAGTACATTTCTAAGGTAGACATTAAGAATCACAATTTACAGATGAGAAAACAGATCAACTAGATATGTGACTTGCATTTTCAATACAGACTGTAAGGCGTCAGCAGGATTTGAACCCAGGGTTCTCTAATAGATCTTCTCTTTCCACTCTACCATGCTTCCTCCACATTATATACATTATTATATGCAGTAATATACCCTCCTTATTATATTATTCATATAATATAATGGCTTCCCTCATGGCTCAGTCGGTAAAGAATCTGCCTGCGATGTGGGAGACCTGGGTTTGAACCCTGGGTTGGGAAGATCCCCTGGAGGAGGGCATGGCAACCCACTTCAGTATTCTTGCCTGGAGAATCCCCATGGAAAGAGGAGCATGGTAGGCTGCAGTCCATGGGATCTTAAAGAGTTGGACATGACTGAGTGACTAAGCACATCATATTATTCACAAATTCTGCTAGATACATGCCTCTCTCTGCTTCCTCAGCAGAATGTAGATCTGGACTGAGTCAATGAACTTCCTCAGTGAGTTAATCAGAGTCAGCCATGTTTGAAGGAAAATGGCTCTCCAGCCTCAGAGGGACTGCTTGGAGGAGGCAACAGTCAATTAGAAGACAGCAGGCTCTCAGAGGTGGAGTTCTGCTTGGTCTGGCCATCACTCCTCTTCAGCTTTTGTTTAGAAAGGAATGGGGAAATGGGAGGATCACAGTTAGAAAGACATCTAGGCTTCAGTACAGCCTTTCTGAGTCAGCACAAAGCCTGAATGACCAAGTGCTTATGTACTCAACTTCCCATGAAGTTCTGCATACTCAGTTATACATCTGTTGCGTGTGGGCAGTGGCTTTGCTCAAAGTTGTTTTGCACTTGTCGTAGGATTCCATTTGAGTCACCACAGTGCTTTATCTATCCTTCCCATAACACAATCTTGAATTAATGCAACTAATCCTCCAGAAGGCTGCCATCCAAATATTAGAAGGGAAATTGGATTATTGTTGAATTTCTTTTTTTTTTTTTAAACTTGAATGCCAATGGCATACTGACTGTTAAATTCAACAAGGGTACACTCTGTATTAGTGATGACTAATTTTTCAAAGAGTAACCAGATTTCAGACCTTATTCTATTCTAAAGAAAGATGAACAAGAATCAGGTGAAAAATGTTGACTAGTTTAAAGAATAGTACAAAAATGATGCACTGTTGCTTTTAAAAGTTCCTTCTCTTAAACACAATTAGGGAATAGTCCAGCAAGTTGTTTGAAAGAGATAAGAAACGGAAGAGGAGTATTAATTCAGCATAACTTTGAGTCCAATAATTGAGGTGAATTTTTTGAAATCTTCAGAGGGTGCAATGAGACATCATTAAACTGAGGAATAGAGGCTACTTCTCTGTCATTTACCTTGTCTCAATCACAGGAATTCCCCAATTTATCAGGTCCTATTGCTCATTATGGGCTTCCCTGGTGGCTCAGCGGTAAAGAATCTGTCTGCAATGCAGGAGCCACAGGAGACACAGGTTCAATCCCTGGGTTGGGAAGATCCCCTGGAGTAGGGCATGGCAACCCATTCCCGTATCCTTGCCTGGACAGAGGACCCTGGCGGGCTACAGTCCATGGAGTCACACGGAGTCGGACACAACTGAAGCAGCTTAGTGTGCATGCATCATTGCTCATTATACCTTTCTCATTATTTGGGTTGTGCCTGTCTTCCTTTGGTGAGCTCTTACGTTGAAGCAAATGATTTTTTATTGTCGGTGGAGTAGGGAGTTGTCTCCACCTTCAAGTGTTTATTTGTGAATTTATGTTTGCTCTCACCTGGAGCTGCAATACTGGGATAACCCCAGTGTGAGAAGGAGAAGTGGAATGAGCAGAACTCAACTGCTATTTCCAGAACTTCAGGGAAGTGTTTTTCTTTTAACTAAGTTCCCATTTTCAATGGAAACTGTAAAAACACATAAAATGTCAAAATAAGAAGTCTTTTAAACTCTCACATCAAGTCTCAGAGAAAAACATTTTGTTAAATTGCATTTCTCAATCTGACAATAACAAGTCAAATGACATGACTCCAAATAGAGCTTTTATCAAAATTTTGCCCTGAACAAGAAGATTTGTGGTTATCACCAATGGTCTACTTGGAGACAGAAAATCAATCAAGAACCAAATGGGTTGGCTTCTTAGAATCTGTTGCTGTATCATTTGATCAGTTTGCTTCTTTAGCAATTAGGACCCTGCTAGTGCATCAGTCTTACCATGAAGCCTTTCGGAGTACGGATATCAGCTGTTAAGTCTCCACAACTCAACCCCAACTTAACCCTGACACTACTTTAGCAGATCTAGGGCATGGCTTGGGGGATCTCGGTTTTAAAGAAATTTGAAGGTAATTCTGGTTGTCAGCCAGATTGAGTTTTGGCTTGATCACTCAGTAGCTATGTGATTCTGAATCACTGAACTCTCATTTCTTCATCTGGATAACATGTGCTAATTCAGATTAAGTAATAAGTTATATTAGAATGTATAAATATAATTTAAAGGTAGCTTTAAACAATCATTTGGTTCATGATTTTAAAGTCTCATCAACTTACTCCTAGTATATTTGTAGTAACATTTGCACTCAGGTTTACAGAATGAGTGGGGTTATTTATCCTCAGAACTAGGAAAATAATGAACTATTTCTTATCCACAATGTAGTGGAGGGGAAACTTTTCCAAGGATTTTCATCTTGTTTTTTATGTTTAATATCTAACAATGCTCATGATTGCATTGTTCACTAGAACCCAGTGGTTGAGCACATAGACTAAATTCTTGGTGTCTGGGGTTTTGTTCAGATTCTACCACTCTCCATGTATTGACCTTCTATGGTTCTTTAACTAGATATTCTGATTGGACAGATATTTTGTTCTAATGTTCCATTCCATGTATCAATGTATCTTCAGAAATCTTTAAGTTAGTCAAATCTACTGACCTTGCTATAAGTCAGTATATTATACTATCTATTACTTTTAAGACTCAATAGTTGACTTACTATTAGTTACTATGACAGATAGGCTCCTTCTTTTAATATCTTCCATCATTTAATAGTTTTCAAGCTCCTTATGAAAGATGGGAATGCTAGTTTTTCTCTCTTTGGCCTCTCCCTGACTCCCATCTCTATTCATTCTTCTCTCTGCTCTTCCCTGGAGGCTGCCCACAAAGGACTGGATCCCCCTGGCTCCTGTGCCTTCTGCTGCCCTTGAGGTCTGGTCAGTGGGAGGTGTCATCAGGAAAGCAGAGTGTCTCCTACAAGAGCCAGAGCTCTTGTCATGTGGCCACACCCACCTCCCCTATTTCCACCTCTGATGGCATTTGATAACTGTTTTCTCATCTAATTGTTTAGCTCCAGGGCTGGTAATGGTTTCCTGTTGGTGCTAGTTACTGGGTTATTCATCATGTATTACTAGTACTGGCCTAAGGTACTAGGCCAGTACTCACATCTGTATTCACATCTTTGTATTAATATATGTTCCCTTCACCAATATACTTGAATAAACCTTTAGTGTGTATCATCAGTTTCCTCCTGAGACTGATAAACAACAAACATTGTCCTTTATTCAAACCACTGGCTTTGCATCCTCCTGGGCACAGAGGAAGAGGAGATGCTGGTAAATTTTCCCTTCCTAACACTGTCTAAACCAGTGTATTCATGTGAGTAGTAGTGACTACAAAGTATGGAGACCCTGCCTTACACACCCCCCTGGAAACAGCTTCCTTCCAGAATGTAAGAACTTTGGAGGTACTGTGGAGGGTGTGTGGGTGAGGCAATGGTGGGGGGAAAGGATGGTTAACAGATGGTATAGCTATCTATTCACAAAGGGGAGAATTATCACCCACCATCTTCTGTGATATTTCCATTTCTCACAACTTGACCATCCTTGAAACATGAAAGAATCTACAAAAGATGTGCTTGTTGTCATTCTGCAGACATATGTTAGTTGGGTCTTCATCCAGAGAAGTATTTTGTTATTCCCTAAGTAAGTCTTAGGTCATCTCCTATATATTCCTATGCTTATAATGTTACATTAATGTACTGTTTTTGCATCTTTAAAAAATTATTTTTATATACTAATAAGGATTATTTTTCCTGGTAAGGGATTTAAAAGTGAGTTACCTGTTTTTTGCATGTAAATTCTAAAATACCTTAGGCCAGTAATTATGATTAGTCTATTTTACATACATTAAAATGTATCACAGGGATATAATCTTTACGTAAGGTTCAGTTCCCTTCCGAGTATATACTAGGTCGTGTGCTGGGTTAGTTGATCCATATGCAAGTGTGCCCTTCAGCTCTAGGTGTGGAGGTGGAGGCAGAATCCGTTCCAAACACAGGGCAAACATTTGCACATAAAATTTTTAAGTATGAGCATTCAGCTACAAGAAGTAGCAGGGACAAGCCACACGGACAGTTGATAAAAAATATTTTTGAGAAATAGTGGTATAGGCGAGGGTGACATTAGATATTTGAGGAAAAGTAGTATAAAAGTTAGGATTAACCAGGAAAATTTATGGACAGACTTGACTACTGTTCTCTACAGTTTGAGATCATAGTAAAAGGAGACAGCTCTAACAGAGAAATTAGTAAGTGGTGTATAACAATTACTACTTATTTCCTTTAGCATACGCATACCAGTGTCTCAAAGAGACAAAAGAGCAACACCAGGAAATTTGATACTGTGTTCTTTAGGCAAGGAGGAGCTGTTAAGTGTTGTTGGAGCAAGAGGACCTACGCTGTGCTTTATAATTATTTGGAATGATGTGTAGGATTTACTGAATCGAGGATAAGCTGGATGGGGAGATCAATTAGAGAATTGTTGCAGTGGTCCAGGCATGAGGTAACAAGTGCCTGAATGAAACAGTTCGGATGGAATTAACTGTGGGGATGAAGAAGGGCAGACTGCGTTAAAGAAGAATTAACCAAACATGAAGCTGTTTGTGGTAGCTTGAGTCTAGTGAGAGGAAGAGGCCAAAATATTTCTGGGATATTTTAGTCTGTGTTTGGAACAATGGACAGAAAAGAAAAGGTAAATGATGAAGAGAAGAAAACGTAAATGATGAAGAGAAGGTGGGGAGATGGAGGGGATAGTGAAAATGTTTCAATTTTTTAAAAAGTCTTTATTAAATTTACTACTGTTTGTTTTTTTATGTTTTTGATTTTCGGCCCTGAGGCATGTGGATCTCAGCTCCCTGACCAGGAAAGGAACCCACTCCACTGCTTTGGGAAATGAAGTCTTAACCACTGGACCACCTGTGAAGGCTTTTTAAACCACTTGATTTTGAAAGACTGGCAGTATTTGTTGCCTATGAAACAACTGGAAGTTCTGATGTGAAATTTGAAAAACGATAGATGTGAACCTGAGAATCACATGCCTTGAGGGGAAATCTTAAACCATATGGACTACTGAAGTCACTGGAGAAGAGACTATAATGCAGGAAAAGAAATGAGGTAAGGATGGAAGAAAAAATTTTGGAGGATGCTTATCACTTGAGGACTTGGAGAAAAAGCAGATGCAAAGAGCTTACTTTCCACTTTTAAGCTTTAGAAGTGCTTCCTCATGCATTTCCCAATTTGACCAAGATTACCTTGAGAGGGCAAATGGTACTAACCCCAAGAAAGGAGTGTCCAGGCACTTGAAATGACTTGAAATCTGAAAAAGCTTGCCAAGAGAATCTCAAAAAAGTATATTCCTTCAACAATTAAAAGCTTTAACCAGTAGTAGAACATATTTACATACAGAAAAAAATTAGACTCCCCAAAGTTTTACAGGTTCCACCAAACTTTTAAGGAATAATCATTCCAAATTTGAGTAAATTTTCTGGAGAATAGAAAGTGAGGGAAGAATCCCTGACTGATTCTATGAGATCAGTAATAACCTTGATACAAAACAAGGTAAGGATAGAATTAGAAAGGAAAATTATAATATCCAGTTTCTCATGAATATAGGTGCAAAAATCCTAAACAATATATTTACAAATAGAATTCAACAAATATAAAAAGATAACACATAATATCCAGGTAAGGATTGCATGCATGTATGCTAAGTCGCTTCACTCATGTCCAAGTCTTTATGACCCCATGGACTGTAGCCCGCCAGACTCCTCTGTCCATGGGATTCTCCAGCAAGAATACTGGAGTGGCTTGCCATGCCCTACCTCCAGGGTCTCTTCATGACTCAGGGATAGAACCCACGACCTTGCCTCTCTTACATCTCAAGCATTGGTAGGAGAGTTCTGTGCCATTTCGCTAAGGAAGTCAAAACGTGGAGAAGCCAAGGTTTGCAACAAAGAGAACAGAGAGGGTTATATTTACAAGACAGCCAAAGGAGGAGACAAACCTATCTCAAGCTTGCCTCCCTGGAGGTGAGGGGCTGGGTGTATTTATGGACTAAGGAATAAAGCCACGGGGCATTCTGAGGCGTTGGGGGGTGGGGGTGGGCTGGGGGAAGGTGATTGGAGAAAGGTATGATAATCATCCTTCTGTGCAGATGTAACTAATCTACAAGCCCCCCCCCCCGCCCCCCATTCAAAAGGTCATGGAACGGCCACACATGCATGCCCAGTTGGAGGGTCAGTGGTCCTATCGCGTGTTATCCAGTTTAGCTCAAACTAGACGTAGCTGACTCCAAGTTCCTAGAAAATAACTTGGGCAACACCTTGTTTAGGCTCCGTGCCACTTGGAGTGCATGCAAGTGTTAAAATGACCTTGATTAGTGAAAGCAGCTGGAATGGGTTTGACTAATTACAATTTCAAGTTCTCATCTTGGTAATATGCTCTCCATTCCCCCGCTTGGGGAAGATAATAAAATAGTATCTATGTATACATGTACATAGATGTATATTTAAATTAAAAATTCTTTTTACATCTAGATGTTATCCTAATACAAAGCAACTGACTCTTTTTCAGTTATATAGAAAGTGACAGACTGACCATAAGAAACAAAAAATGACAAACTCAAAATGGCTAAAATCAATTTTTTTTGAGCTTTCAACTGACATCAACTGACTGTAAGTCTTTGAAAGGCAGGACAAGACGGGCAATGACAGTGTGGATCTTGGAAAGCTCCCTGGGTGCCCTCTGGGTTTTCAGCAACTCTTTTGGGATTGCGGTTTCCTTTCCTTTCCCAGACTACCCCATTACCTTTTATTCCAAGCTTAAAAGATCGTCTGTTTTCTTAGATTTCAATTTTGCCTGCCTGGTATTCATTTCTTGGCCAGTGTACTTGAAAGTTTCATTTCAAAACTTCTTCAGTGCTTTTTTCATTTCACTGACCTTTAAAGAATAATTACGAACACAACATTCCCTGAGGGTCTCAGGCTATACTGTGGTTTACTCTTTTTTTCACAAGGATGTGCAGAAAGTATACTCTTGGCAAAAGACCTCACACTCACTTCTGAATGCTTTTCTTTGGTTTTCTTTGAGAGTATTTCAAAAGAAAACTCAGCAGTGTCAATTTGAGAATACATGAGAGAAATTGACTCTTTGATCAAGCACATATGAGCCTCCAGAATCACTGGAGTGAAAAACTAGGAAAGCATTGCTTTTTTATTCAATACTTGGTGTGTTCTTCACATTTTCTATCATATTCATAGAAATGGAAGTGAGGCTTAAAGAAATAAAAAATATCAATCACAAACTACCAAGAAGACAAAAAAGTTTTTTATTAACTTTTTATTATTTGTATTATTGTTGTTTAGTCACTAAGTCGTGTCTGACCCTTTTGTGACCCAATGGACTATAGCCCTCCAGGCTCCGCTGTCCATGGGATTTCCCAGGAAAGGATACTCCTTCCACCTCCAGGGGATCTTCCCGACCCAGGGATCTACCCTGTGTCTCCTGCATTGGTAGGTGGGTTCTTCACTACTGAGCCACTTGAGAGGCCTGTTTATTATTTAGGCTGTTATTATTTATCATTTAGGCTCTGTGCTGCTTGGAGGACATCCAAGTGTTGGAAGAAAAGCCTTGATTGGTGAAAGCAGGTGAAATGGATTTGGCTATCAGCCTTTTCATTTCCCAAAACCAACAAACTCAAGCCAATCTTTTTTAAAAAACTTTTTATTTTATATTGATTAATGATGTTGTGATAGTTTCAGGTAGATGGCAAAGGGATTCAGCCATATGTATACATGTATTCAGTCTTCTCCAAGCTCCCCTCCTAACCAGGCAGCATTGAGCAGAGTTCCAGCTGCTCCACAATAGGTCCTTGTTAAGTATCCATTTTAAATACAGCAGTGTCATAGAAAGACATAGGCACTAGGAGGCAGAAGTTTTGTGGGATGTAGTCTAGCATATATGGTGGCGGATATATCTAGTTCCAGAGATGACAGTGCAGGGGACACAAATGCATCCAATGACTCAGGGCACTGGAATTGGGATTAAAAGTTGGGATTCTCCACTGGGGTAATTCTGTAATGTGTGTTTTGGGCATGGTTTCTGAAATATAGCTCCCAACCAGTTCTTCGGCCATCCATGAAATCCTTTAGCAACTCAATATTCTTCCATAAATGTCATTTTTAGAGTTGGTTTCTGTTTCTAAGACTTAGGCCTTTTCAGATACATTAGTGTAACACCTGTTTATGACCCTCACCTGTTCATGAACCACTGATGCAATGAGATAAAGGCTCCATTCTCACTGGGCACTTCCTCTATCTTGAAGCCATCTGGAAATTTTTCAAGATGAAGAACCAAGGGCTGGGCAGGGGCTATCTGGCACAGAAAACTGGAAGTACTGTTGAGAGTGGAAAAGCATTTTGACTATATGACCTTGTCTTTGCTGCTTCATTTCAAGAGTACACTATGATGAATATGATATTTAAAATTTTTCCATGATAATTATTTTAATGGAATGAAAGAGTAATCATATATACTAGGAGACAAGTTGCTTAATTGATACCAAAAATTTGAGAATTAAGTCAGTGATCTGGTACATATTTCTACCTTAACTTCTAATGGGAAAACATTAATTCTTTTTAGCAATGAACATTTGGGATCAAATATAAATAGGTGAGAGTTGGACTATAAAGAAAGCTGAGCACTGAAGAACTGATGCTCTTGAACTGTGGTGTTGGAGAAGACTCTTGAGAGTCCCTTGGACTGCAAGGAGATCCAACCAGTCCATCCTAAGGGAGATTAGTCCTGGGTGTTCATTGGAAGGACTGATGTTGAAGCTGAAACTCCAATACTTTGGCCACCTAATTCAGAGAGCTGACTCATTTGAAAAGACCCTGATGCTGGGAAAGATTGAGGGCAGGAAGAGAAGGGGATGACAGAGGATGAGATGGTTGGATGGCATCACCGACTCAATGGACATGGGTTTAGGTGGACTCCAGGAGTTGGTGATGGACAGGGAGGCCTGGCGTGCTGTGGTTCATGGGGTCGCAAAGAGTCGGACATGACTGAGTGACTGAACTGAACTGAATAAATAGGTGAAATGATCGAGAATCAGAAAAAAATTCAACTAGTTATTTTCAAGATCATTTTTATTGTGTGTGTCTGTCTTTTTTTCTTTTTATTATAAGTTTTTTCCTTTACAAACTTGAAAGGGTCCTACAAAGCATTTGATCAAGCCCTGTTTCACTGTATCTTACTAAGTAATCTGGACTTAGGAAGGTTAAATAAATGGTTCCAATACAAGCATCTGGAGCCTCAGAGTATCTTTTAGCAAGCTCACCTTATTTATTCTCTTATTACTTAAAAAAAAAATGATTAAGTGTATTTTGCTTCCATTTCTCAAATGAACTGTCTCCATTTAACAATAAGTAATGTAAACTAGTAATTTGAAAAATCGTCCTGATATTGTTCAAGGAAACAAGAGAAGATTGTTAATTGGCTCTCTTCCAATTTTCAGCTCGCCTAACAATTTTCTTGATTTTTGGAAAAATATTTGGAATGATTTAAATTTGTATTGTTCCTTAGTTTATTATCTATTGCTTCTGCAATCTCTCATTTTTCCGAAGCCACCGAAGAAGAGACTTATTGGGCCATGTGCACAGTTAGAAAAGTGATTGCACTTGTTTACAGCGCATGTGGGCCATACAATTCCACAGAATTGTTTGTGAAAAATCTAAAAAAATATTTCAATTGCAAAAACTCAAGAGTCTACCTTGTTCAATGAACACTTTATTTGATATTCCAAAGCCTTGAAAGTTTTATGGCAGAGCTTTTTAAAAATTGTGTAAAATGACAAGACTGTGGGGTTTTAAGTTACCTCTACCTTTTTGGGTAGAAATGATGATAGGTGCAATATACCAAATGTTTAAATTCTCCTTAATTTTAGCATTTTATATTTTACCTGAAGAATTAGTTAAGTAAAATAACAATGCCCGTGAGACATGTGTAATAATCTATAATAAGTTATGATGAGACATGTTTAATTCTGTGAATAAAATTATGTTTTAAGGCTATTTTGCACCATACTTTAGTATCACATTTTTAATTGCATTCTAAATATATTTTAAAGTTTCAATAAAACCAATTTAATCTTACTGAAAATTTTATTTTTTAATACAGACCATTTTCTTTTAGAGTTATATATTGCATGTGTGCTCAGTTGCTGTCGTGTTGAACTCTTAACAACCCTATGGATTGCAGCCCACCAGGCTTCTCTGTCCATGAGATTTCCTAGGCAAGAATACTGGAGTGGATTGCCACGCCCTCCTCCTGGGGATCTTCCTGGCCCAGGGATCGAACCCACATCTCTGTGTCTCCTTCATTGGCGTGCAGATTCTTTACCACTGCCTAGAAGATAGATGACTGTAAATAATAAACTTTTACAATTAAATTTTTTTTTACATTTTTAATTTATTTTTATTATTACAATTTAATTTTAAACAAAATTATTTGTATCAAACAACTTCCCTAATGGCCCGGTGGTTAAGACTCCACACTTTCACTGCAGGGGGCACAGGTTTGTTCCTTGGTTAGGGAACTAAGATCCTGTGTGTCTCAGGGCCAATAAATAAATAAATATTTTGAATCAAGTTTTGTGTTCTCTTTTATGTGTACATATATTTGACATTCTTATTATATTTGAAATAAATTCTTGACTAACTGCTAACCTATCTTCAACATATTTTTCCCTTTTTAAAAAAGACTTTTTATTTTGTACTGTCGTATAGCCAAGTAACAATGTTGTGATAGTTTCAGGAGAACAGGAGAGGGACTCAGCCATACATATACCTATATCCATTCTCTCTCAAACCTCCCATCCCATCCAGGCTGCCATATAACACTGAGCAGTTTCCTGTATTATACAATAGATCCTTGGAGTGATCCACTTTCAATGTAGCAGGGTGTATATGTCCATCCCAATCTCCCTAACTATCCCTTCCCCATCTTCCCCACCTTCAGGCAACCATAAGCTTGTTCTCCAAGACTATGGGTCTATTTCTCTTTTGTCAGTTCATTTGTGTAATTTTTTAGATTCCGCAAATAAGGGATGTCATGCAACATTTCTCCTCTGACTTACTTCACTCAGTATGACACTCTCTAGCTGCATCCATGTTAACTGCAAATGGCATTATTTCATTCTTTTCAATAGCTGAATAATATTCTATTACATATAAGTACCACATCTTTATCCATTCCTCTGTCAATAGACATTTCAGGTTGCTTCTGTGTCTTGGCTATTGCAAACAGTGCTGCAAAAGACACTGGGGTGCTTGTATCCTTTCAGATCATGTTTTTCTCCAGATATATGCCCAGGAGTGGGATTTCAGGGTCATATGGTAGCTCTGTTTTTCACTTTTTAAGGAACCTCCATACTGTTCTCCATAGTGGCTATATCAATTTACATTTCCACCTACAGTGTAGGGAGTTGGTTCCCTTTTTTCCACACCCTCTCCAGCATTTATTGCTTGTGGAGTTTTTGTTCAATATCTATTTTTAAGGAAGGTTACCATAGCAAGAGTAAATAGAAGTTATTTAAACCCAGAAACACAATATCATAAGCAGACTTCTGAATTTTCAAATATTGGAATATTTTCTATTTTCTATCCTTTGGAGTTTTGATTAATATAAAATCATTTTCTTATGTTAAAGTATTAATTTTGCTAGACTTCTTTCACATAAATAATATTATTAAGCTTTGAAGGCTTCCATTATTTCCCAGTAATTTTATAGGAAACAGGGTATCACATGAGGTCAGTGGAGGTTATTTTTTTTTTTTTTTTTTTGGTAAAATAGCTTTATCCTCTGTCAAAACACAAACCAACACATTTGAGGGGGGAGTGGGGAGGAGAGGGAGGCAACACAGTCTAGCCCCACGGCACATTTAGAAGAGGGCATGAGATTAAAAGGCTGCTTGCCCAGCTGAGAAAAAGTCACGACCCTAATACCCACTTATAAATATCTCGTTATATTAAAAAAAATAATAATATATTTCCAGGGCCACCTGACTCTGCCCCTGCACAGAAAAGGTTAACCTTCAATATTTGATATCAGGGTTCCCCAGATGGAGGTGGTAAGAGGAGGGAGATTGAGAAGAGGGAGATGCGGAAAAACAGAGGGATGAGCCCATGTGTCACTGGGGGCCCTCCAAAACATCCAGAACAAAGAAAAGGGAGGGCACCTGTCAGAGACAGAAACCAGTGCTATCCCGGGGATTCTCGCACTCCTGTCCTCAGTGCCCAATGCTCTGGGGTGATCTGTCCTTTCAGAGACCCCTGTGAGGTTCCAAGATCAGGATCCATCTTCCCCTCTCAGTCCCAGCCCATTCCACTCACCACCCAGCTTTTACAGTCCTAACAGGGAGCAGTCCCCTCCCCACATTAGAAGCACGGGGAAAGCTGGAGGTCCTGCCTGGGAGGAGAGGGTATTCTGGAGGGTGAGCCACTTTTGGGGTCCCCCTTCAGTCCCTGACCAGGCGATAAATGTGGTGCTGGGCCCCCCGCTCACTGGTGGAGACTTCAAAGACGTAGGCGGTGCAGAGCAACAGTTCCTGGGTGTCTCTGTTTGTCACCACCTGGAGGATGGTGAAGTTCTCCAGGACGCTGTTCATCATATAACGCTCGGGCAGCTGCCGCAATTTGTGCAGAAAATTCACCAGGTACTCGCACATGGGTGAGCGCAGCAGGCGGTACACGAACCTTCCGTCCTCCAGCTGGGCACGCTCCGTCTCCACCTTCTCCACCACCTGCTTGCCGAAGGAGCAGACCTTGGAGGAACAGGTGAGGGTCATGTGTTCCAGGCTCTCGTACTGGCTGCTCACTCCATAGAAGCCACCGCTGCTGCCGCCGGCCCCCACCTCCTCACCACTCGGGCCCCAGTTCAAGTCCGCCCAGAACTTGACCAGGAAGAAGGCATGGGGGGGCCCACGATCATACAGCTCCCGCAGACCACCCTTTTTCTCGGGGAATTTGTCGTAGATCTGCCGGACGTCCACACTCTCGAGGGGGGGCGCTCCAGGGCTGGGGCAGTGCTGGCTGATGTGTACAAACAGGTGCCTCTGTAAGAGTCAGCTGCATCTGGCGGTTCCACAAAGGCCGAGAACTCCACCAGCTGCAACCGAGCAGTGCCCAGAGCCCGAGCCTGCCAGGCTGGGGGTGATGGGGCGGGTGGGGGCAAAGCGGGAGGTGAGAGGGCTTGGGGGGGCTCGTACCCTGGGAGGTCAGCAGATGGAGGAGTCAGTGACAAGGAGAACGGTGTCTGTGAGAATGGCTTCACATCAGGAACATTCCAGAGGGGCCCAGAACTCCCCGACCAAAACTGGAAAAGCTCCGGGGTCTGAGGACCGGTGGGACCCAGTTTGGCCTGCAGGGAAGGTGCTGAGATGAGCTGGGCAGAGGACATGGTGGCCATTGTCTGGAAAGCCTTGTCCTTGGAAACCTGGTCCACATTCAGGGCCTTGAGCTTGGACTGGATTTCCCTCGATTTCCTTCGGGCCAAAACCTGGATGTGACTAGAGACCTGTTTGCGAGTTCGGGTCTTTCCCGTTCTCAGCTTGATGTAGCGGGCAATCAGTTCATTCCGACCATACATCTTGCCTTCATCAGACAGGATGATTTTCCGCCGGCCACAGGGCGGGTAGATGGCCAGGGCCTCCTGGAAGCTCTGCTCGATGTCTGGACTCCAGACACCTTCTGCGTCTGGGCCCCCGTCGCCCCCCGCCCCCTCACTGCCGCCAGTGCCCTCCTCGCTTCCTTCCTCACTTCCTGTCCAGCCGCTGCCATCGTCCAGGGGGGCCCGAGCCCGGGGTTCCCCCATCTGGGCCTACCTCCCGGCCTAGTGGAGGTTATTTTTAAAAATAGAGTAAAACTAAAATAACTTTAAATATAATTATAGAAAAATTTATTGTGGAAAGTTTGGAAGAAACAGGAAAGTTTAAAGAATATAAAATCTAATTTTACCTCAATAATAAAAATCATCCATGCTTCTTTTCCCTCTAATATTTATATTCATATTATACATACATATATGTACTTATGTATCCTTTAATACTATTAGGGTCATATATATGTATATAGGTATACATATATACATTTCTTTTTATACTGTTAGGATTATATATTTCTGAGTATTTTTTCACTTCATATGTACTCTTGACAGTCATATTATTAAAATTTTCATTAAAGCATGATTTTAATGGTTGTAATGAATTCCAGAGCATGGCTCTTCCACTATTTATTTGGTCATTTTCCCATTATGCAACATTTATGTCTTCAATTTTTAACTCTTTGAACTAATACTATGATAGATAGCTTTGCCTTCTTCTCTTAATATTTTTAGGATATGGAATCACTGAAGCAAAGCCTGTGAATCATTTAAAGCCTCTGGATATATTGCTGCATTGCTTTTGAGAAATGTTTACCTTGTAACACAGCATGTTGTTACTAAGGCAGCTAGCATGACACAATGGGGAGGTGAGACATTGGACCAAACCATCACAAAATGTGTCTCTTTACTGCTGAGTCATTCCTCTGGGCCTTGATATGTCTCATGAATGGGCTGGTTCATTCCCAAGTGGAGACAATAGTTTTCCTTATTTATCTTGCAGAAATAATTAAAGGATTAATTTAGAGAAAAAAGAATTCCCTTTCCACTGTAGTTATGTTATATTAATACCTGGCATTATACATTTTTGTATTTTTTTATTGCTATTTTTCTTTTTTATTAGTGAAGTATAGATTTCACCAGACTTTCTCTATTTAGCAGTTGGAGTGACAGTAACACATGATGCTGAAGATCAATTAAAATTATGAGTTGTGTTCATATTTTTGGCTCCTGAAATCTTATTTTGCAAGGCAGAGATGGTTAATTACTAGTCAATAAATATATTGGCAATAATTAATGATAAAACACATGTGACAAAACAACAACAATGGGAATAGAGATATATTCTGTGGGCTGTTTTCAATAGAGTTGTATAATCTGGTTCTGTATGTTTTTGGTAAGTTTTGCCCAAAATGAAAATATGTTTTGTAATATTGACATCAGGCATTTGAAACACAGCTGCATGCATCGCATTGTTTATAATTTCAATGAAAGCTAAAGTACATTTCCTTTCTGCTAAGGAAGATGGTGAGTGACAATGGTGGGTTGGGATTTCACTCTAGTTTTCCAGATTTCTCTGGGTTTGCTCACACTTGGCAGATAAGTGTGTGTGTGTGTGTGTGTATGTGTGTGTGTGTGTGAGAGAGAGGAAGGAAGACAGGAATTCCTTTCGGAAGAGTGACAATCAGTCTTGGTTGAATGCTAGTTTAGGGCAGATGTTCTTAGCAGAAATCTGCTGTAGTAGATTATAAATGCTTTCTAGTTGCCAGAGCTCAGGCTCACATTTCTTTTTGCCTTAATTTCAAAATGATGATCCTGTTTCAGAAGAAAATAAATAATACCCAGTCTCCCAACATCTCCTGGCTTCCCTTTCTCCCACCCCATCCTTTAGTGAAGAGGGAACACACTTTATTATTACTATGCATGAATTGGTTCCTTTAGGTGAACCGAGTCTTCTTTAAATCTACTAAAATTTCTTCACAGCCACAGTAAATCTTGGAAATGTAATCAAAGCTATGAAAAGTAAGAGATGTCACAAATCTTTTCTAAAAATTTTATGCACTAAGACTATATATTTAGCCCACCTTCTTAGTATCAGTTTTGCTTTTATATTATTTTTGAACCTTAAAATTAACAGCATACTGGTGTGGATATGTGTTTTATTTTTTGATAAGTCCTTTCTTTTGAAAGAAATATTTTTATATCACATATTTGTCCCTAGAGTTGAAGTTACTTTGCTTAAGACTAGATGGCCTCATGCCATTGTATACAGTTTGGCTTTTATGACTTCATGGAAAAAATCATTAAAATTCATTTTTTGAAACATATATTTTTCATTTTTGGAAGGATTTGATATAAATAATCACAGCTTGAGCAATCACCTCATCTCCTTTTCTGCACAGGAAAGAAATAGGCCTCTTGAAATTATGATGCATTTTATGAAAACAAATTTGCCTTTCATTTTTGAATCATCTCATTGTTTGAAAATTTAAACTGTCATTGTATGTCCTAATATAAAAAACAGCAAAGAAATGTTTTGCTTTCCTTTTTAGCCATGAGAAAAATGATGCTGTCCTCAGAATAATAACAGTGAAACTTAATAGAATCTCAGCATAGAATTCTCATACAGCCCTTTTTTTCCTTGTACCTCCTCTCACTAAATTGTGAACAAATGTATACTTGAACAAAAGTGTATACATGAACAAATATACTTCAACTGTGTATCTGTTCAGCCTGAGGAAGTCATTTAGTTTCAGGATTCCTAAAGAACGAAAAGTAGCGGAGTTGTCTTTATGATAATATGTGCAAAACATTATTTACCAAAAACAAACAAACTTGAAAGCATTTCAGTCTTAATGTTATGAAGCATTCTGAGATACTGGACTTAGTTAAATGTAGCTAAATACTGTTTTCAGATGTTCTTAAGAGAGGCAGGAGACTCTAGGGGTAGTTTCAGAAATGGAAATGGGTTGTCTCTGTCAGATTTTCCATGTGTTGCCTCCACGCATGAGCCAGCAGCGGTCTGTGTTGATTTCCCATTGGAGGGATAATGAGAGGTCGGGCAATGCTCCTGCGAGACAGTGGTTTGTCTCCTGTGACTTACTAACTCTGACAGTCCACACTGCCACATGCTTCAAAGCAAAGCAAACTTTGTCTTCTGTGCATTTCAATTATTGTGCACCACTTACTGTGAAAATAAATGAAATGTCTTCCCAACCTTGGCTAGAAATACAGACTTTTTCAGCAAGGAGATACTGAAAATTATCTCTACCTGTCAGTATCCAGGCCTTGTCTCTAACGAAGCTGAAAAGTATGCCTCTCTGGTTTTCTGAATATTAAGTCAATGTTAAAAATACTGAAGCAAAAATTTCTTTTTTATGTTATTACATAAACTATGTTAGTTTTTTAAAGAATCAGTTCAGTCAGTTCAGTTGCTCAGTTGTGTCTGACTCCCTGAGACCCCATGGACTGCAGCACGCCAGGCCTCCCTGTCCATTGCCAGCTCCCGGAGCTTACTCAAACTCATGTCCATTGAGTTGGTGATGCCATCCAACCATCTCATCCTCTGCTGTCCCCTTCTCCTCCTGCCTTCAATCTTTCCCAGAATCAGGGTCTTCTCAAATGAGTCAGTTCTTTGCATCAGGTGGCCAAAGTATTGGAGATTCAGCTTCAACATCAGTCCTTCCAATGAACACCCAGGACTGATCTCCTTTAGGATGGACTGGTTGGATCTCCTTGCAGTCCAAGGGACTCTCAAGAGTCTTCTCCAACACCACAGTTCAAAAGCATCAGTTCTTTGGTGCTCAGCTTTCTTTATAGTCCAACTCTCATATCCATACATGACCACTGGAAAAACCATAGCCTTGACTAGACAGACCTTTGTTGGCAAAGTAATGTCTCTGCTTTTTAATATGCTGTCTAGGTTGGTCATAGCTTTTCTTCCAAGGAGTAAGTGTCTTTTAATTTCATGGCTGCAATCACCATCTGCAGTGATTTTGGAGCCCCAAAAAATAAAGTCTGCCATTGTTTCCCCAACTATTTGCCATGAAGTGATGGGACCAGATGCCATAATCTTAGTTTTCTGAATGTTGAGCTTTATGCCAAATTTTTCACTCTCCTCTTTCACTTTCCTCAAGAGACTCTTTAGTTCTTCTTCATTTTCTGCCATAAGAGTGGTGTCATCTGCATATCTGAGCTTATTGATATTCCTCCTGGCAATCTTGATTCCAGCTTGTGTTTCATCCAGCCCAGCATTTCTCATGATGTACCCTGCATATAAGTTAAATAAGCAGGGTGACAATATACAGCCTTGCCGTACTCCTTTTCCTATTTGGAACCAGTCTGTTGTTCTATGTCCAGTTCTAACTGTTGTTTCCTGACCTGCATATAGGTTTCTCAAGAAGTGGATCAGGTGGTCTGGTATTCCCATCTCTTTCAGAATTTTCCACAGTTTATTGTGAGCCACACAGTCAAAGGCTTTGGTATAGTCAATAAAGCCGAAATAGATGTGTTTCTGGAACTCTCTTGCTTTTTCGATGATCCAGCAGATGTTGGCAATTTGATCTCTGGTTCCTCTGCCTTTTCTAAAACCAGCTTGAACATCTGAAAGTTCACGGTTAATGTAATATTTTTTAGAATAAATAGCCACTGAAAATTCTTATTCTAGTATCAACATAAAAAAACACAGACACACACTCAAAATCTAGTGTGCCTTGCAGAACTGAAACTTGCTAGCTGTTTGATCATTACTTGAATATGCTCTTTATGCAAATAACCAGCAACAAATTGCTATACTACTTCATTTCATTGGACAGTGAGTTGATTATAAAGGAGAAAATGCAGAGTTTGGAGTATTAGAATAGCCTAATTAGTATAAGTAAGGTTGAAGAATGTGTGATAATTACATATATTTATAACTACCCTTGGAAAGTCCTTTGAATCAACTTTAGGAAGGCTGTAAACACTGAATTCCCATTAAAGGACAGAGGGGTACTCTCGCTAGGAAGCAAGAGGAAATAATACCCTCTACAGGTGATGACCGTCCCTCATGTTTTAATTGGGCGGAATGGCCATCTGAATGTCCCACAGGATTTACATTATTGTTTTTATTTCAAAAACAATGTTCCTGTAGCATGTGCGATTGAGTTGTATGAGTAAAATGTGTGTCTAATGGCAGTCTAGCGAATCACTTTTCATTATAGATCTGTGTTTCCCAACAGCATGTCTTTCATCATTACTTCTATTCTCCTTCCAGCTTTCACATTCAGAACCATGCCTTGTGGAAGGTAGCTTAGCTTTGATTACTTCTTTTGGTTATTTTTCTCCTTTCACCTAGATTATAAATTCCTTACAAGAAATGTCAGTGTCAGATGTTTCTGTAAGGTAGTTTTTGTCCAATAAATGATGTTTTACAGGCAGATTAACCCTCAAATATTTGGTGGGGTACTGTTAAGAGAATATATCTTATTTACCTCTTCAATGTATCTTGCTTTGTTTGGTATTCCAGTATTTGACTGTTCTTCTTTCTTTCTCTTTCCTGTCACTACACTTTTCAAATCCCACAAATCCTAGTCTTGGATATTTATTCACTCAACAGATACTGAGTGGCTTCTAAGTGTCAGGAACTGTGCAAAGCACTGATCAATGGGCATAACTCTTTTATATTGTTTCCAATACATATGATTGTTAAACAATGGTCAGGAAAGGGTCCTTTTACTTCTTATTTTAGACCTGTAGTATGCATGGGAAATGAATTAAAACCTGTGCCCGATTCAACCCATATGTACCTAAATCCCTGTGGGAACATCAGAGGTCATCTTTTCACCCTTGCTCACTGCCAGGTGGGTGGGGAGGAGGGGGGGCGTTGTTATGAGACACCCACGTCCACAAGGGTGGAGAGTTGCCAAATGCTTTGCTGGGTTCCCGCAGAGGCCAAGGTGAGCAGGAAACAGGCTGCAGGAGTGACGCAGGGGAAGCTGCTGGAGCTGCCCGACACCCTCACTTGACACAGGGCTACAGGATTAACGGCCAAGACCATGGAGATAGAGGTTCATGACCTTGAGGGGCCCTTACAAAGTCAAAGGGTTTCTACTGTCCAGACTGCAATTGGTCTTAATGAATAGAAACCTCACCCTCTCCGATAGGCTGAGGATAGGAAAGGGTCGCTCCAGGAGAAATAGAAATCAAGCCAACCAAACTGTTGATTTTTTTCTAGTGACTAGCAGAGTTTTCTACTATCAAGTATGATTTCATACATGCAAACAAGGCCAAAATCCAGCCCCTCATAGTTTGCAGATGAAGACATTTTACTATCAGGCTGGCCTATGAACTTATATTTCCCAATTCCATTGTTTAGAGTTCCACTTTGAAATGCAAATATTTATGTGTGCATGACTTACCAGCTTTGCTTTCTTTAGGACTGAGAGGCCTAGGATTGAGAGGAAATAGAAAGGAGGCGGGAGAGAAAGGAGACATATGTGAGCAGAGAAAGGACAGGAAGGGGAACTGGATAAAGGTCATAAAGACAAATTCAGACTACAAGAGTTTATTAAGAAAATCAGTGTCAAGAACAACTTAATGCGAAGCTATCAGACATGGAAGTATCATTTTAATCTCCCGTGACATCTGTAAAATGTAAAATAGGTATCTTCATGACTGATGTGTGTGTGCTCAGTCATATCTGACTCTTTGCAACTCCATGGACTGTAGCCTGCCAGGCTCTTCTGTCCGAATTCAGGCAGGAACACTGGAGTGGGTTGCCATTTCCTACTCCAGGGGATCTTCCCAACCCAGGGACTGAACTTGTATCTCTCGTGTCTCCTGCACTGGCAGGTGGATTCTTTACCAACTGCCACCTGGGAAACCCCCTTTATGATTGAGAACACTGATTTCAAGTTTCCTTTAAAGTTAAAAAATCTTGGAAGCATCACTAAGGTAAACAGCAGAGATTTATGTGGGAAATAAACTTTCAAGGAGGCCAGGGATGCTGCCAAAGGAAACACATTTTTCATACTGACCAACACACTCAGTCAGACAGTTATTGTGATTAGCTTGGTTTAACCCATGTAACACATGCCTTTACCCAAACTTGGCCAGCAATCATTGCCACAAGTTCCATGCTTTAATTTTTGCATTTAAAAAACATGTAATACTAATTGGCATTGATGTGTACAGAAGGTTTATTTTACTTGATTACTTCAAATCAGCTATGTCTTTTATTACTATTATTTTATTTTGGTGGCTTTAGTAAGTACAATGAAGGTATAAGTGATTGCGAGGCTACCATTTACCTTCATTCATTCATTCATTCAGTGATTCATCAAGTATCTCAGTTCACTGTGCAAGATTGTCAAGAATTTAATGAGGAGCACATCTAGGCAGAGTTGCTCTTAAGCTTTGCAGTTGGTAGGAGACACTGCATTTAATTCGGCTTCCCCGGTGGCTCAGACAGTAAAGAATCTGCCTGCAAGGCAGGAGACCTGGGTTCAATCCCTGGGTCAGGAAGATCCCTTGGAGAAGGAAATGACAACCCACTCCAGTATTCCTGGCTGGAGAATTCTGTGGACAAGAGGAGACTGGTGGACTACAGTCCATGAGATCACAAAGAGTTGGACGCGACTGAGTGACTAACACTTTCACTTCACTTTCAATGCATTTAATCAAATAATTACCACCTTAGAAGCATCTACAAGGGAATCTTGGCCTCAATTTGGGGATCAGGTTGACTCTTTTACTTCTGTGTCTGCATTCTCCGAAAATGGCAAGTGTTGCTTAGAAACCATCTTCAACTTTTATTTCATTTTTATTTTATTTTTAAGAGAAAACACTTATTGTAAGTAGCCAGAAGAACCTATCATAATATTTAAAATAGTACCATTTATTAAATATTTCAATAAAAGCTGGCAATCCACTATAGTAATAGCTGATACAGTGAAACAGCTTGAATTTATTTATTAGTTTTTTAATTAATTTATTTTAATTGGAGGCTAATTACTTGTGGTGGTTTTGGCCATACATCAACATAAATCAGTCACAGTTGCACATGTGTCCCCCCAATCATGAACCCTCTTCCCACTTCGCTCCCCACCCCATCCCTCTGGGTTGTCCCAGAGCACCAAGTTTGAGTGCCCTGCTTTGTGCATTGAACTTGCACTGACCATCTATTTTACATATGGTAATATAAATGTTTCAATGCTATTCTCTCAAATCATTCCACTCTTGCCTTCTCCCACATAGCCCAAAAGTCTGTTCTTTACATCTGTGTCTTTTTTGCTGTCTTGCATATAGGGTCATCTTTACCATCTTTCTAAATTCCATACATATGTGTTAATATACTGTATTGGTGTTTTTCTTTCTGACTTACTTCACTCTGAATAATAGGCTCCAGTTTCATCCACCACATTAGAACTGACTCAAATGCGTTCTTTTTTAATAGCGAAGTAATATTCCTTTGTGTATACGTACCACAACTTGCTTATATCCATTCGTCTGCCGATGGACGTCTAGGTGGCTTCCATGTCTTAGCTATTGTAAACTGCTGCAATGAACATTGAGGTACATGTGTCTCTTCCAATTCTGGATTCCTTGGTGTGTATGCACAGAAGTGGGATTGCTGGGTCATATGGCAGTTCTATTTCCAGTTTTTTAAGGAATCTACACTGTTCTCCATAGCGGCTGTACTAGTTTGCATTCCCACCAACAGAATAAGAGGGTTCCTTTTCTCCACACCCTCTCCAGCATTTATTTTTTGCAGACTTTTTGATGGCAGCCATTCTGAAGCAACTTTAATTTTTTTTTTTTTTTAAATGGTACATAGCTTCTTTTCTCTTTTGGACACTCTTAAGTTTGCATTTCAGTGAATACGTCAGAATGTTCTGAATGCTATAATTACCACATAGCCACCAATAAATTGATTAAAAAAACCCAAAAAACCACAGAGCAATTATTCATCAATTCCATAAAAAAATTCCAGACCTGACTGGAAACATTTCCTACTGAAGGAGGGGGACTCTAAAGCAGATAATTCTTGATAAGAAAAATGTGTTCCTTTAAAAAATAATCTGTGATTACTTTTCCCTTTCTATGACATTCTGATGCCATTTATTTCTTCTATTTTCTTTGTTCTTTCTTGGTGTTATGTGTGACTAATGCAATTCAGATGGGCCTGTAGCCATGGAAACTATAGAAGGCAGAAATATAAGTCTATTCACTTGGAGGCATCTTTCATATTACCCATACCTGTCAGTTTCTTGGTCACTGATATACTGAAATATACTTTGTTTGAAATTTAAAATGGAAATTGTTGTGATTATTCTTTTATTTTGTCAACTTCCTGCTTCATTCTTTAAACAGAAAAGATTGGTGTTTTATGAATTATTAATGTATCCAGGCTGCCTTGGGAGTACTAAGGGAAAGGTTTCATATTCAGAGATCAGTTTCAGGTTGTGATTTCCATGAAAATGTTGAAAAACTGCACATAACATACCCAACTGGTATGTATTTGTTGAACTACTTACTCCTGGGATTTAGAGCTGTCTTGGGAATAGTTCGTTCAACAAACCCTCTATATAAATTAAAGCACTTGGAAAAGTCATTCATGAGCAGGAGATTATTAACTTCAATGTCATTTGATAATAAGAAATTTACTACTAAGCATTTACTTGGAAAACTTCTGTTTTAGCTTTCATGGGAACCTAAGTTGCACATATCGGACAGGAACTATTCTATTCTTACTCCATTTTAGTTTCACCTCCCATTTTGCAAATTACTTTGGTCTCTTTTCTAAATGAATGCTTTTGTTCATCTCCATTGAAAATTGATTTGGTTCTCTTTCCTACTTTTATTCTTTAGTTTACAGTTTCTTTCATCTGCTTTGATTTTAGTTCATAGCATCACAGAATATTGGAACTGGAAGGGTCTCACCAATAAACCAATTCAACCTGTACATTCTAGGGTGGAGACCGAGTTCTAACCTTAAATGCAATGGCTTTCTCCATGTCTCCTCTCTGATCACAGGCAAGGCACACATAGTCTCTCCCAGAATGAATCCTGACATTCCCCAAACTTGCTCTTCCCACAGTGTTTCCAGTCAAAGAAACGTCACGAGCACATACTCAATTGTTCAGGCCCAAATTCCTAAGGCCTCTCATGTCTCTTGTCTCTCCCTCTTAGCCTCACATCCCACCCATCAGCCAGTCTCAATTCGTGTCTCAGCTCTAAATGTGGAGGCTGTCCTTAGGAAGCCATCCCTGCCTCCCATTCCCCAACCCATTGTATCTCCACTAGGACTGGTTTTACTTTGAGGAACTCTTCACCATCTGCAATTGTGATGTGTGTCAATGGGCTAAATCGCCTTCAGTACATTGTAATGTAAGCTCCTTGAGGACAGGGACTATGCATGCTTGTTCATCACTGTGTCTCTAACTGCAGAACTGCTGATGCACAGAATGTGCTCAGTAAATTTAAGCTGAATGATTGAAAAACTGCATTAGCTGAATCACTGAGCAGCTGTGTTGTATGACTATTTAGTAGCAAAATTGGAAAGAGCTTCAAAATTCTTCCTAGTGCTTTCCTCACGCTAACAAGCTGCCTCCGAGTGTGCTCTCGTTTTGTTCTTACACCTTTAATATTTTGCTTATAAAATTATTTTTCTTTTTCAAATATAACGAGGAATCATGCCTTTACAGAGTTAATTTTATGGAGCTTCACAGATTCCTTGTTTTTTTCTAAATGCTACCCTATCTTCACAAAATCTAATGATGTCATGTTTTCCTGTTCATTCCATGCCTAGTTTCATCCTCTTTCCCTAAAGGGGAAAAAAATAGTTCTGTTATTGTAAACCAGTATCCTTATTTTTGGCTTCCCCTGGCTCAGTGGTAAAGAATCCACCTGCAATGCAGGAGCCACAGGAGATGTGAGTTCAATCCCTGGGATGGGACGATCACCTGGAGGAAGACATGGCAATTCACACCAGTATTCTTGCCTGCAGAATTCCCTGGACAGAGAAGAATGGTAGGCTATAGTCCATGGTGTCACAAAGAGTTGGACATGGCTGAAACAATTGGGCATGCATGTACATCCTTAATTCTTTATCCAGTCCACTGATATATCTTTGGATGGAATAGTTAAGATATTGCAAACCAGGGCTGTTTATTATTTTAGTCTTACAATCCTCTTCTGAATTCATTCAAGTTATTGGCATAATTCAGTTCCTTGTGTTATAGGACTGCGGTCCTTGTTTTCTTGCTAGCTATTGCCTAAGAATTGGTCTCAGCTCTCAGGGACCAGTCCTTTCTACAGGCAGTTTATAACTGGTGTGAAATTCTAAGCCACCAGAAGAACAGCCCCTTGGATTATTCCTCTGTAACCAGCCAGGAAAAAGAACTCTTTTTTAAAGAGTTCAGCTGATTAGGGCAAGCCCACTTTATATACTTTCCTTCTGCCCTACAACATAACAATCACAGGAGTCGTGCCTTATTATATTCATAGGTTCTGATCACATTCAAAAGAATTATGCATAACATGTATCCCAGGGTGGAACCCTTAAGAGCCATCTTAGAATTATACCTAAGACTTTACAATTTTCAGTGAGTCATAAGTGCTTAGAGTATACAGAGAAGTAAATAAATCAACAGAATCAAAATCCAAGCACTGATTACAATCAAAAACCTTTTAAGACTGGCATGTTTCCCTTCCCCTCAGCATCTCTATTAAATGTGTCTCATGAGATGCTACTTAAAGTTAACGAAAACATTCCATGAACCCATGAGTTTGGAAAATTTGTCAACTGGTGTTGGTTCTTAATTACAGGGCCCTTTAGAACCTTTCGTAATCCTGCAGAATCTTTAACAAGAAGCATTTCCAAAACTTATGTGACCAAAGGATATGTTTTCATGCTAGAGTGTTGGTTATCTGGTTGGCTCACTACGGGGCTATCTAGCTATTTACTACCAGAATTCTTCCTGATCAATCAAATTGTCTTTCTAATTAGGGAAGAGGGGTGTCTGTGGGGGCACCTAAGTGTTTTTAATACCACACCTGCTCCAGAACTGTAGTTCTCAACTCTGTCTTCAAATTAGAATCAATTAAAGAGTTTGTAGAAATAACTGATACCTAGGTCCTAACTTCAGCTCTCTCACATTCATTTCTGAGCTCTGGCCAGCCTGAGTTAGGAAGGACGTCATCCTCACGGTGATCAGAGGCCTGCCACAGGCAGATGTACACGTTGTGCACTGAACAAGGGCACCGACCAGGCTTCAAGTGTGACTGCGCTCCAGCCAGAGAGCCACGTGCTGAGCTGAGCTCAGCCCCAGGAAGGGGTGCCTTTTCCTTTTCACAAAAATGTCATCTGCTCATCCAGCATGTGCTGCTAGTCCACACACAACGAAAGGGAATTCTGATTTCCATCCAGCAGCCATATATGTAGGTGGTGTCCATCAAAATCTAATGCAGGAGATGGGTGAGTAAACTGAGAAGATATTAACCCTGCTTCCCCAGCTCAGTTCTGGAGGAAGACGGTATTTTAAAAGACAGGTTTTATTGTTATTTAGATGTTGAGGCCACAGATCAGGAAACAACTGCCATTGAAACACTAGTTTGTTATGCTCCAAGATTTTAAGAGGACACATGGGCTTGGGGAGGAGGGCCTTGGGAGCGAGGGGGAGTCCCTGAGTGGGTCAGGAGGCAGAAAGGGGAATGTGATGACAGCCTCTATTGTGGTTTCTGTATAAGACATGTAAGCAGGCTGAGGACTGGCTAGTCTGAATTCCTGCAGCAGGCCCTGGGGCTTAGTGGCTTTCCTAAGTCATCAGATGCCTGGCTCTGGAGTGATTAGGCCAGGGGCATAGTGCCCAGTGTGAGAACCCAAGACTGGGGTGGTTGCCCTGTGAACTCTGTATTGATGGTTTGCATCGAAAAGTGAGTTCCAGTGAGTTGTTTACTATCTCTGAGAGTTAACTAATTGATCAGGGCAGTCCCTCCATGATCCACAAGTCCCAGCTGTCAAAACATCTGAATACAGAAAGAAAAGTGAAAGTGAAAGCTGCTCAGTCATGTCTGACTCTTTGCAACCCCACGGACTGTACAGTCCAAGGAATTCTCTAGGCCAGAATACTGGAATGGGTAGCCTTTCCCTTTTCCAGGGGATCGTCCCAACTCAGGGATTGAATCCAGGCTCACTACTGGGCTATCTAGCTATTTACTACCAGAATTCTTCCTGGTCAATCAAATTGTCTTTCTAATTAGGGAAGAGGGGTGTCTGTGGGGGCACCTAAGTGTTTTTAATACCACACCTGCTCCAGAACTGTAGTTCTCAACTCTGTCTTCAAATTAGAATCAATTAAAGTTTGTAGAAATAACTAATACCTAGGTCCTAACTTCAGCTCTCTCATATGCAGGAGCTGAGGCCAATATTCTAGGAATATGTTTTAACACTACAAATATTTGAGAGTAATAGTAATACCTATGCTTGTTGAGGATATTCTATATATTTGGCAATAAGTTACATGATTTGAATCAATGGCATTTTATTTGATCTTCACCTCAAAATCCTATGAGGTTAAGATCACTACATTGATTTTACAGAAGAGAAAGTTGAAAATTTGTCCAAGGTTGCTTGTCCAAGGTCTCACGGGGTGAAGACAGGATTTGAAACTAGCTTGTCCTGTCTCTAAAATCCATGCATCTGTTGCATCATTCTGCTACATTTCTCAGTAAACTAGATTTTTGTGAAAAGAGCATAATATAAAATTTACAACAATTATAAAAGAGCTCCTCTCTCAAGACCTGTGATTACATGATGACAGGAAAAGAAAAGCACCCTGCCAGAATTTGGCATTGTCGCTCATTGAAGCAGGAAATCCCAGTCTTGCTGAATTGAGAGCATGGAGCTACCATAGGATAAAGAGAACAGATGGAACTCGGGCCAGGAACAGAGCTTGTCCAGTATACATTTCCAACTGGTTCAAGCCTGCTTCCTTCCACAACGATGTTGAGCTAGTACAGAGTCACTTTCTAGGCAAACATTATGTATCTCTTGCCAGGGAGAACCATTCTATTTTCTGTAAAAGGAGTATCTTTTAATTTTTGTCCATTCTGACTATCTCAACAGATCACTTGCTGATGGAGATTTGGAGTATAACTATTGGGCATCAAGATATAGTAACATAAAAGGCATCAGGGGTAAATTTATTTTATGTTTATTGAATTTTTCATGTTCATTTTAAAAGACGTAGTAACACATCACTGGTGAACACATCACCAGTTTCAGCAAGCCAAGGCTGAGATATCAGATTAGTATACACTTTAAAAGCACCCTTCTTTCAGACAGTCTTTGGTATGTCACACATATCCTTTCTCTCATACTATTTCTAGAAGATGGAGAGTCCTGAGGCCTCCTAATAGGTAATGATAACAAAACCACAAAGAGAAAAGAGGCCCTATACTCCATTCTCAATGTCTGCAATAATTCACCATGTTTCCTTGAGCAAATATGTAGAATAGAGTTACGGCTATCTTCTATCTTTTAACAATGTGGTGAACAAAATGGATTGAAGATGATCTTGTCTAATCTAAAATAGTAGGTGTTGGCGATCCAGTTAGAATCAATAGGACATTTTGTTGAACATCAAGGACACTGTGAGCCTAGTGAAATTAAACAAGAACCCATCTCCAGTCTCACAAAACTCAAAACCTAGGTAAGCAAGGTAAATAAGTGGAGTATCTGGGAGAATTTTATAAACTCTATTATAAAAATGCAGATACAAAGTATGTTGGGGAGGTAGCATAGTTGATATCAGAGCTTTACATCCTAAACTTGATATTTATTTGGATGAGTACATATTAAATGACTTAATTCAAGTGAGCCTCTAGTATTATCAATTGAGGGGCCATAATAATATCAATCTTCAGGAATGTAGTGAGGATAAATAAAAAGTAAGCTAATTAAGGTGAAGAAAGTAATCTGAAAAGTGGAAAGCTCTTTATAAATGCTGGTTGTTGCTATAATCATCGATCCTTGGACTTAGAACTGAGGGACTCAGGGAGCCTTCAGAGAAGAAACGATATTTAAAAGATAGATGTCTTCATACCCTACTGACGATTGCTTGCTGTTCACCTAAAACTCAAATGTAACCAGGTGTTCTGTGTTTCATCTGGCAGTCCTACCTGGAACTGGGGGCCCAGCATTGGGCGAGTCAGCCAGGCTGTGTGGGCCAGGCAGAGTGCACTGGGGATTATTTTGTTCTCCCCTCCCTACCCCTTCACACTCCACACCCCAGCATCAGGCCAGTTTCTCTTTGAACAGCCCATATTGCTGACTCATGCTGGGCTTGCAATCACAGGGCCAATGAGTAGGCAAGACTGTCTTTTGTTACTGATTGAAGAGAGCTGCAAGTGCCCTTGGAGAGCGGCCTGCGCAGCTACCTGGGTCACATTCCAAAGGAATGAACGCAGCTCAGCGTGAGATCCCTCTGAACTTGGGAAAGTCCCTATGAAGAAATCTGACACTTCAAACACAGGGAAAACTAGCTGTTACCTAATCTGGATTATTTATAGGCAAATTTCATTACTCTCTGAAGCTTGTGATTTTTTTTTTTTAATTTTTATTCTCTGAAAGTATCAGACACCTCGGAAGGTGGGTGTTTCTGGATGTGTGATTTTTGTTTCAGTTGCATTCGATTTCATTCTCTAGATGAAAGAACAGTGTCAGTAACCTATGGTTTGAGGGGGAAGGTGACCAGAAGCAGTGAGGACACCACCTCTTTCTATCAGAGTGGAGGGGTTCTCGTCCAGGCAGCCATCTGTGCAAGTGATCCCAGAGGGACCAGATTTTGGAGCAGCTTGTGTTTGGCCATTGTGTTTTTAACTCAATTGTTGCAGAGCAATAAAAACAACCACAAAGTTTCTAAAGATGTTTTTATGCAGGCTGTATGTCCGTATGGGAAAATGACAATTGTCCCCGTCAAGAGCTTTATTATATTTTTTAATTTGAGGCAGTAGTAAGTGAGGTCCTGATGGAGAACAATGATGAAAGGCCCCTATCCTTCACCCAGCTAGCCCTGGATGCACCCCACTGAGAGGAAATAAAGGAACTTAAAAGTAACTAAGATATGCTCAGTGGCTCTCCCTAACAAACAGCAATCCAAACAGCTCAACTATTCCTCACAACACCACTTCTCCAAATATTTGCTGCAAATACCATTAGGAAAGTTCACAATAGAGGGACATTGGAAAAAACCATCTGACACTGCCACACACAAAAAAATCACTGCTTTCAAAACTCTGGGAACTTTCAGGAGATACTGTGTGCCGAGGGAGTTTTATTTGTTGAGCCCTGTAACAATGCCCTCAGAATTAAGTGCTTTCTGCCAGACATCTGCCGTGGCTGGAAAAACATCTTAAAAGCAATCAGGGTATGTGCCTGCTCTTTCAAGAACAGGAGTCTGACTGATTTATGCTGGATGCAACCTTGACCATGAGAACAGTTAGAGAAAACAAGTTAGTCTGGAAAATGGCTCACATCAAAACCCAGTGAAGTTCAGAAACATTGTTAATTGCACAAGCTTTTTGCAGTGTTCATTTTAAAGTCTCTCAACCTTAGAATTTTAGGGGCAGAGCAGGGGGATGACTGAAACACTGAAAATAGAGATTTCACTAATATGCACAGGACTATAGGCTTATAAGCAATTACAAACAGGGGTTTACACATTTTAAGTTGTAGTCTAAAGTTGGTTAATCCAATGTACTAGGATTGAAGTACAGAAAAGCCTTATTTTCCAGGTTCCTTTTAGATTGTTTTTGTGCATATGTGGGTATATATGCATACACACACACACACACACACACACACTCTCTCTCTCTCTCTCTCTCTCTCTCTCTCCTACCTCTTTTCTAAAAAACAAAGTACTTACTAATCAACAAAGGAAACTTTGAAAATGGAAACATGTCTCCAGGGTTCTCCATCACTAGTCTGTTCTAACTTTGTTCCCTTATACTTCATTAAAAATAGGAACATTTAGGCCTAACAATAATACTGCAGCTTTATCACTGGAAAAAAAGTAGGAATCATAGTTAGTCATCCAAAGACAGGTGGCCTCCCTGCCTCAGTAAATATAGGACTAAACAGATTCTTAAGAGATCTTTCTCTGGAGACCCTAGAATATTATGTTTTCTGATACCTACTCTCAAGGGGTTCTTGAGTTTCTGACCTAAAGCTTTTTGCCTGGGAGTTGCTGTTATTCAATTGCTCAGTTGTGTCCAACCCCATGGACTGCAGCACGCCAGGCTTCCCTGTCCTTCACTATCTCCCAGAGCTTGCTCAAACTCATGTCCACTGAGTCAGTGATGCCATCAAGCCATCTCATCCTCTGTTGTCCCCTTCTCCTCCTCCCTTCAATCTTTCCCCAAATCAGGGTCTTTTCCAATGGGTCAGTTCTTCACATCAGGTAGCCAAAATATTGGAGCTTCAACTTCAGCATTCCAATGAGTATTCAGGATTGATTTCCTTTAGGATGGACTGGTTGGATCTCCTTGCAGTCCAAGGGACTCTCAAGAGTCTTCTCCAACACCACAGTTCAAAAGCATCAATTCTTCAGTGCTCAGCCTTCTTTATGGTCCAACTCTCACATCCATACATGACTACTGGAAAAACCATAGCTTTGACTAAATACCAAAATAATTATGACACGAGTCTGAGTGGAAGGTAGGGGCCAATGAACCCATAAGCAATGGGTGGCATGGTCCATGATACATTTAGGGGTAAAGCAAAATGTCCAAGTAAAAAAAATCAAAGCTAAAAAATGAACATCATCACAATAATGGATATACAATGATGAGTCCAGCCCAGATTACATTTTTCTTTATACTAATGCAGTTATAAAGTATAATTTTTGATATTTTCATATGGAGAAAAGAGGCTTACAAGGCAAAAGTGGTGAGAGGCCAGAGAAGCCATCCAGCCAATCTGGGAAGGCACCTCAGATTAGGAATTGGTCAAGCCCTGTAAGGACTCAGAGGAAGGAGGCAATTTACAGCTGGGGAGTAGCAGGGAAGTCTCAAATAAAGGAGGTGGTGTGCAAACAAGGCCGGGAAGCATGGATAGACTCTTACTTGTGATGATACCAGAAAAACATTCCTAGCAGAAGAAAGATATAAACAGAGACTTGGAAATAAACATCATGGACTAATAGTTTCTTAGAAAACAAAGCATGCTTTTTAAATTTTCTTTGAGCATAGAACATAAAGGACATTATAAAATGGTGTGTGTGAGCTGGTCTATTTTCTTAGGATGACGTTCGAATTTTTTCCATCTATTCCAGTTCTGTCCTTAAATGATATGTCATAGTCTTACTGCAAAAGTATTAAATCAGGTCTTTGAAACAAAAAATCAAACATATCAAACATGCACCCCTTTTGAAATGGGTGACAGAAGATGCAAAACAAATCAACCTTAGGAAAAAACCTATCCTTTTCCTTGCCCCACCCCATCTTTTGTCTGCGCCTCCTGTTGGCTTTCACAGAATTCAGGCTGTTGATATGATCTTACATTTTTTAATAGAACTGAAACACAATATAAGGATACTTTTAAAAATGCTGACTGACAAGGAATGACGTACGGGACTTTCCACCTTAAATCAGAAGTTGATGCTCTTTCAGAGTTTATTTAAACACTGCATTCGATTTTACAAAGTTCTTAGACTGGGCCTTTAGCCAAAAATGTATTTCCCTTTATCTTCTGAATGAGGTACATCTTAGTGGAAATTTAATGTGGATGTTTCAGGCTTATTAAGTATTTTCCCTCAGCTATATCTAGTGCTTATATGAGATGCCAGGTAATTTTGACAAATAGGAAACTAAGTACCTTTTTTTGGATAACTGAGATACCTTGATGCCTCAGAAACATCTTTAATAAACTGGACTCAGGGACATTACCTCTCTCTTTGTCCATGGCCCACTCAAATCATATATTCAACTGGACACCTATGGGGTGACCGCATGGCAGAGATAGAAACCCAGCGGCCAGTGTTTCTCCTACAAACAGATTCAAATTAGTGTTCCAGTTTCCCACTTATTCTTGGGAAGAAACAAAGAGCTTTGAGGGAGAGGAGTAGAGGTGTTTCTAGAGGTCAGATATCAGAACCATAGCTTGATGTGAGCTTTCTCTGAGCCAAGTACTACACCATGAGTTTTATATACACTTTATTTAAATGCCCACAACAAACCTGCCAGATAAATATTATTGTCTCCCTCTTTTTGTTGGAAGGATGAAAGTATTTGAATTGTTGCCAAATAAATGATACAGAAAACACACACTACAGAAATTCAGAAGATAAGGAAAAAATTGCGGAAATAGGGTTTCCCAGGGCAATCTCACGGTAGAGCTAGAAATCTGTGTATCATCTGGAGTAGAGAGGTCAAGGAAGGGGTATTGCAAAAGATGAGTTAGAGATCAAAAGGTGCTCTGGGCTCCAGTGATCTGGGATTTGAGTTTCTATAGGGGAAAAAGGGAAGAAAGAAGGCTAGTCAGTTTGGGGACACATTAAGGGGATGATTCTGATCATGTTTCCTAAGCAAAGTCTGAAGCAGGGATTAGGATCTGTGATGATGGGTGTGCTGTCAGGAGGAAGGGAGCGGGGTGGGAGGATTCATCTTAGGAAGGTGCTCCTCAGCTGGAGACTGGCTGCAGCTAGAGCTTGGAGTCTGAGGGGTTGGTCCCACCTTGCGGCAAATGGCAGCAGCCTTTGTCTCCCTTTGCTCTGCTGAGTGTGGGCTGCTCCGAGGAGCGCGGACCTCACCTCTGGGGCTCACACTGGCCTGAAAGCCATTCTCCAGAGAAGGGCTGCCTGCCAACAATCAGCAGAGAGAAAGTACTCAGTAGCTGAGTACGGCACACAGTCTTATAAAGGGGATCTGGCGGAACCCCAACACTGTTCACTCTGGAAAAACTCCAATGCCACGCTGCGGAGTTTCACGTTTTCCTCCTTGAGTACTAGGGGACTACTAAAAGAGACTGAGGAGGGGATTTCCAGGTCCCAGGACCATTCTGGGATGAGTAATACAGAGTCTTCAGACCAATGGATTAGAAGGATGAGCGAACAAAAGGACAAAGACCTTTTCACAGATTATAATGATAATTATATCTGTCAATATTTATTAATAAATATATTCAATCAGGTCACTTCCCTGGTGTCTCAGATGATAAAGAATCTGCCTGCAATGTGTGAGATCCAGGTTCGACCCCTGGGTCAGGAAGATTCTCTGGAGAAGTGAATGGCTACCCACTCCAGTATTCTTGCCCAGACGATTCCATGGACAGAGGAGCCTGGCGGGTCACAAAGAGTCAAACAGTTCATGGGGTCGCAAAGAACAGGACACAACTGAGTGACTAACACTTTCACTTTCTTTCACTATGATCTATCAATATTTATTGATCATCTAGTGCTTTATATGTATTATCTCAGTTCCCAAAATATGTTCTCAAATCTTACTTTATTACAGATAGGGAAAATGAGGATGTAAAACGTTAAGTCACTTGCTCAATTCTTAAACCTGTTAAGTGGGAGAGCCAGAGTGATCTCTGCTTTGCAGACCTGCCAGTTCGTAGAGCTCAGGAACTGTGTGTGTGATGAGGGAGGCCATTTGTGCTGGCTTCCCATGGTCACTATAACACGTTACCACAAACTGGGTGTCCTAAAGCATTAGCAAGGTATTCTCTGATTTTCCAGAGATCAGAAATCAGTATAATTTGGCTGAAACCAAGTTGTCAACAGGTGATCATTTTTCCACCATGTGATAAGCTGAAAAATGTCAGATTTTTGAAGTCCTGTGGCCAGGAAAATAGAGGCAATAATGGAAAAAAATAAAAATAAAAATTGAGGACAAGCAAGTGATTGGATTAGGGACAGAAATGGAGGAGTTTGGTTTGGGGTATACTGAGTCTGGAGTGTTGGAAGCAAATCCAAGTGGATGCATCCAGAAGGTAATTAGCAGTCTGTGACTGGCGCTAAGAAAGCAGAGATGTGGATTCAGCATTGTGAGTAGGAAAGGATGGGTGAGGCTGGGAGTCACCATTACTTGCAGAACACTGCCTGAAGCTTGAGGGCTGGCCTCACCTCTCTGGGCAGTGTGCGCTGCCTGTCTGTTTTTCTTCTTATTTGGTGCAAGACAGCACCTACCCAGGGCTACACTCCAAGTGTCCCTCTAACTCCTGCCAATCTCTCCTTCTCTTTGATTCACAACTTTTGCTATACACAGTGTGGACCCACCGCCCCTCTTTCTTTCAGACCCCAACCTAATTTAGTCTTGTCCCCCTCCCCTTTCACCAAGCATCCACTTCTGTCATGTCTAGTCCTTTACCTGTCTTTTCTCTTCTTTGCAAAATGACTATCTAATTATGGGCTTTATTTTCCTTACCTGGTTGCCTTGATAGGAAACACTGTCTTATCGCATGCTGTAGAGTTCTTCCCTCATTTTCTGTATCAGAGCTAGAATAACGGGCTCATCCACTTCTCACTCCTCCTGTTCTCTCAGACCATTGAAACACAACTATTACCTCAAAGTTCTTCTTTTGAGATCTATAAGGACCGTTTATACCCTTATCACTCTTCATTTCTAAAACTCTCATCTGCTCTGTCTCTCCTAAATCTGCCTCCAGCTTCTGTTACATCTCTAGTTTTCCATTCATGCAAGTATAGATTCCAGCTTTTCAAGTGGTATATCTTGACAACCTCTGATTGCACTTGAATCTCTACTCAGCTACAACATCATAATATGAATTACATTTTCTAAGGTTTCATGTTCTGTTTTCAGTACTACGGGATATGAGATGAATCTGACACAGTCCTTGTGGCCAGCAGGTTCACGGTCAAGTAGACAAGTACACAGTGACTATCATGTACATAGAATATGCTTCAGTGAAAAGAGAGGGCTAACTGGTGAGAAATTTCAGAGTGTAGAGAAATCACTGTAATGAAGGAGGGATCAGGGAAGGCTCAAATGAGAAGGTGGCCTTTGAGCTAGATAGGATATAATCATAGAAAGAGAAGGAAAGGGTATTCTGAACTTAGGAAGTATCATAGGAAAGGTAAGGAATGTGCAGGACACAGATATTTCAGTTTTGCTGAAATCCTTGTGTTCAGGCTGCCACACGCTGGGTGTCTTACAACAGAAGTTTATTTTCCCACCATTTTGAAGGATGGGGAGTTCAAGGTCAAGGTGCTAGTAGATTTAGTTCCTTGGTGGGGCCCTCCTTCTGGCTTGCTGATGACAGCCTTCTTATTATGTCTTCACAGGGCAGAGAGACAGGATCTCTCTCTTCTCATGTTTATAAAATCACAAATCCCATCACAAGGGCCTCACCCAAATGACCTCATCTAATCCTGATTGCCTCCCAAAGACCTGATCACCAAATACCATCACATTGGTAGTAAGGGCTTCAATATACAAATTTTACAGGGGACACAATTCAGTTCATAGTACCATAGTATAAAAAAGGAAGTAAACTGGAGAATTAGGAAAGATAGATTGGGCTCACAGTGTAGAAAGTATTAAAGACTTTTATCTTACTTGACAAGAAATGTGGAATCATTGAGGCTTTTTGAGCAGGAGAGTGCCATTGTTCAGTCCACAATTAATTCAGCAAGCACTTACCATGTGCTTGCTGTGTTTAAGGTATTGCCCCTAGTATGAGTGGCTGCAACTCTATAATATGATTTTAACTTTAATGAGCTCAATTTTAGTGGAAAGACAAGACAACACATAGGCAGAGTTAATTTGTGAGTATATGTTATGAACGACAGGGTTATTAATGAAAAGTAGTTTTAGCTTAAAAAGTCAACAGTGATGGAAAAGGATCTCTTTCAGAGTTGCCTTTGGGTATTCACAAGCCAACTGTTGTTAGGAAGGTTTGGAAGGGTCAAATAATGGAGGCAGAGAGTAAGTATGGCTTTTACTAAGCAGTATTCTAGGTGGGAAGTAACTAAGACCTTAAATAGAGGGTTAACTCTTGTGAATGAACATGGGAGACACTGAAGGGACATGTGATTTGAAAACTACCTAAGTTGAAGGGAAAGGGGAAAAAAATGGAATTTATTATTTTAATGTTTCTCCTCTGGTTGCCTAGTTAAAGAAAAGTGTCACTAGTAGAAGTGAGAAGGTTGGAAGCTTGTGTTCAGGCATAAATTGAATTGGGATTTGAACTTGAGTGTATAGTGACACAGGATATCTAGACATGGGTGTTGGAATATAGCACTGGAGCTTAGGACAGTAACCAAGACTAGAGGTGCAGATTCAGGAGGTATCAACTAGAAAGGATTGCTTCAGCCATGGGAGAGGAATGTGATCATGAAGCAAGAATAGGAGTCAAGGGCAGAGCTTGGGAAACACCTACATTTATTGACCTGGAAGAGAAACCAGAAAGAAATTAGGTAAAAGGCAGCCAGAGATATTAGAGTAGAACCTAGAGAGTACATCACAGAGAGAGGAGTTGTTATATGGAGGGGATCAAAGGAGAACAATTGAGACTGAAGAGGTTGAGGACAAAGCGTAGGTTGCTGTCTCTGCTTACTTTGTGCTTTGGGTTACCTTTGAAACAACAGTTTCAGCATGTTGTGATAGATTGTATTCTGAGGAGTGTCTACGTGCCAAAAAAATGGAGGAATAAGAATTTCTTCAGCATTTTGATAGCAAGAAGGAATGAGTGAGTAAAGATCAAAGCTTGATTTATCTGAGAGTGATAATAAACAATTGGGTACTTAGAACATATCAGACTTTCTTGTAAATGTGTTATATGCATTTACTCATTTAAATACTTTCATGAGGTGATTTATTTTTGTTACCTCCATATGAGTTACCATACAGCTGAGAATCAGGGAGGTCAAGTAAGCTGCCCAAGACAACACAGCTAGTGATAACTGACAGAGTTGGGGCTCAAGTTCATGTATAATTGACTCCAAAATCCTGGGTCAGGAGAAAGAATTTTACTCCTGTGAAAACTGTCTAGTATGTCTGCAGAGTGAGAGAGAGAGAAAAGGATTGCGGAAGACAAAGCAGAAAGGATGGTCCCAGAGGTGGTCAGCCACTTCCCTGCTGTCTTTATAACAAAACAGACTCCAGACTCCCCTGCCCCTCTGACCTCCTCCCTGTCTGCAATGCCAACTTCCAGTCTGATATCACTGCAACTTTCTTGCTTTTCAATTCCCACTTTCCTTTTTTTTTTTTTAGAAATATGCAAAACAAGCAGATTCCATCCACTGCATTTTTAGTAATTCCCAGGAATATTTCTTGTCATGTCATATCTTGTGGGTTACCTCATTGGTTCCCTACAATAGCCACTGGAAAAGTTAATTTTCTGAAAACCAACAAATTTATATACTCTATCTTATCTAATAAACGCCACATACTATGACTAGATCAACCCTACAGAATAATATCAGCTCCCTCTTTGGAAACATGAAACATTTCCCCATTGCTTATGAGATTTCTGTTCAAATTTCTCAGCATGTAATTCAAAGCCCTCTCAAGCTTGATCTAAGTTTTCTTATTCCTTATATTTATTATTCTGCTACATAAACCATCCAGAATACTCATTATTTCTGGAAGTCTGGCTGTGTTTTTCCCTCTTCAGGTCTTTTATCTTGCCATTTCCTTAGTCTTGGGTATCTGTTATGTCATTTTCATTCATTGAAATGCTAACTACTCTTCCACTCCAAAGTCAAATGCAACCTCTTTGAGAAGTTTGATTACCCCACTAAGGAAACTACCCCTTTCTCTTCTGAACTCAAAATCAAATAGGTGAAACACAGATCTTATTGCCATAGAACTTCCATACCATTGCCTTTTTCACTTACTTGGAATAATAAGCCGGCTTATTAAAGGGTCACAGAGAAAGTAACATGGGGTAACTTATTCAAATTCCCATACCATTTATATATTCCAAAGTATTTTGAAAGTATGCTGTAAGCTTAACTTATTCTTCAATGCCCAATAGAACTGACCAGAGTGATTTGTCCTAAGCCAACTCAGTAATGATTTATTGAATCAAAGAATGAAAGAGTGATGCTTTTAGCTGTAGAGGAATGATGATGAAAGTAACATGATTATTGTTGTTGAAGTTGATTCTTTATTAGGGTGTGGCAGAATCCTCCCCTCCTCCATTGTTGTTCAGTCACTCAGCCCTGTCTGACTCTTTGTGACCCCATGGAGTGCAGTATGCCAGGCTTCCCTGTCCTTCACCATCTCCTGCAGGACATCTCCTACAGCAAGCTCATGTCCATTGAGTTGGTGATGGCATCCAACCTTTTCGTCCTCTGTCATTGCCTTCTCCTCCTGCCTTCAATCTTTCCCAGCATCAGGGTCTTTTCTGAAGAGTTAGCTCTTTACATCAGGTGGCAAAATATCGGAGCTTCAGCTTCAGCCCCAGTCCTTCCAATGAATATTCAGGACTGATTTCCTTGAGGATTGACTGATTTGATCTCCTTGCAGTCCAAGGAACTCACAAGAGTCTTTTCCAACACCACACTTCAAAAGTATCAATTTCTTCGGCACTCAGCTTTCTTTATGGTCCAATTCCCACATCCATATATGACTACTGGAAAAACCATAGATTTGACAAGATGGACCCTTGTCAGCAAAGTAATGTTTCTGCTTTTTAATACACTGCTTCTGTTAGGCCCATACTGTTTCTGTCCTTTATTGCGCCCACTGTTGCATGAGATGTTCCCTTGGTGTCTCTAATTCTCTTGAAGAGATCTCTAGTCTTTCCCATTCTATTGTTTTCCTCTATTTCTTGGCATTGTTCACTTAGGAAGGCTTTCTTTTCTCTCCTGGCTACTCTTTGGAACTCTGCATTCAGATGGATATATCTTTCCTTTTCTCCTTTGCCTGTAGCTTCTCTTCTTTTCTCAGCTATTTGCGAGGCCTCCTCAGACAATCATTTTGCCTATTTGCATTTCTTTTTCTTGGGGATGGTTTTGATTACCACCTCCTGCACAAAGTTATGAATCTTCATCCATAGTTCTTCAGGCACTCTGTCTATCAGATCTAATCCCTTGCATCTATTTGTCACTTTCACTGTATAATTGTAAGGAAATTGATTTAAATCATACATGAATAGTCTAGTGGTTTTTCCTACTTTCTTCAATTTAAGTCTGAATTTTGCAATAAGGAGTTCATGATCTGAGCCACAGTCAGCTCCTGGTCTTGTTTTTGCTGACTGTGTAGAGCTTCTCCATCTTCTCCCCTCTCCATAAATCACCCAAACTGTTGAACACTATCCACTGTAAAACACGGTAGGATTTTCTATGAATTCTGCCAGTAGCTAATAGATAAGAAGCACCAAGTTATATCAGTATTTATATGATAAAGACGTAAGTTACTTGACTCTTAATTCTGATAGGGAGAAAAAAAACTAGAGAAAATTTGAACCCCAAACTCATAAAAGGGCATAATGTCCTTTCATGTCAAAGTCTATAAATTTTATAAATTCAGAAAGTCATATTTGACTCATAATTTTATGAACTCTATTGAAAATGAATCTAAATAGAATTCCAATAGATCTGTTTTAATCTTTATCTCCTAGGGCCTTTTCTTCCCCCCTGACAGTAAATAATGTTGAGCCTTGTACAAATTAAGTTGGACTTTGCTAATTTCATTCTACAGAAATGTGCCAAATGATTTAATTTTAAAGCAAAATTATTGTGTAATTATATTCAGTGTTCAAAGTACGTATGAGTGGGTTATATAAATTTCATGATGGTTAATTTATTTCCATTAAACTATTTTTTCCATGGTCTCTTTAGAGGAAATGACTCCAAATTTTTAAACTAATTATAACCAAACATCAACTAACTGGAACCTATAATTGGATAATATTTGCTGCAATCAGCTTTTATGAGAAAGAAGCAAACACCAAGAAAATAGGTCAGGAATAATTTATCCTCCCTGGCCATGCAAATTCCATGGTGTGTCTTGGGTCCCATGCCAGTTTATTCTTTATTGCTATAGTTATTTCATCTTCAATTTTTTTTTCAATATCATATATACTGAAGTTACTCTATACCATGTACTATTATCCCATGTTGAAAAATTAGTATTTGTAATAAACATTCTCAAATACTGCAAGGATCTCAAACAAACATTAAATATATTCAGTGTACTGCACTTACAGAGGTGAAAATATGGATTGGAGCAACTGTTTAGAATGCAGTATTCAGCTTGCCTGCGGCATGGAATGTAATTAACTAACAGCCCCAGCTGCCACCCCTTTAGGTCCACATACTTCCTGCAAACTGTTCCTGTTCCTAGCTGATGACTAACCATGGCTGGAATACTACTGCAAGAACAGTCCTGTGAACATAGGACTCTGATGGGCATATCTGGCTTAGTTTTCCATATAGGCAACTGTAAAATGATGCTCCTCCAACATACTCTTCCCTCCTATTCTCTTTCTTAACCAAGTCAGAATTTCATTGCAATTTGAGAACTCTTCTGCCCTCTCTGGTTCTTCCCTTCTCTCCCCAGGGTTTTCCATAAATCTTTTGCTCATCTCTACCAACTTGGTGCTGTGTCACTGGAAACTTGAAATAACACATTGACTGACATGTGCTGAGACTCTCAAAGCCTTGCTTCTTAAAGTACAACCGAACTTTGACTTCCCCTGAGACCTACTGAGTTAGAATCTGCATTTTAGCAAGGTATTAGGTAATTCCTATGCACAATTAAGTTTGAACAGCATTGGTGTAAAGTATGGGCTAGTCCAAACAAGTTGACCATGTAAATGGATTTCCTTATCTTTAAAATACCAACATTTCATAGGGGTATATATAATCAGAATATGCACATCATCTGCTGTAAGTGATATTTGTTATAGAGAATTTGAATAATGACAGAAAGACAACACTACCTTTTCTTGTTTCAGAATCCAGCTCTCAGTTCTATAAGGTCAGATAGATATGCAGCTTCACTTGGTTAATTTGCTCTTGGTTTCATTTTAGACTCACCAGCTAGATAATGATCACTGCCAGATCATCCTTCAGCATGTTTCTTCTGCTTACCGATATGATCCTTCTGAGATTTCTCTGTTTTCCATATATTCAGATTAATGTGTGGTAAAGACTTGGTTGCCTACATCATCACCTACTCCCCCTTTTCCTTAAGGACAAAACCCAAATTTTTGCTTCTCACATTGCCATTAATGAAAAAAGGAAAGCCACAGACAAGAACACAAGCAAAAGCTTTATTTTGCAATTGCCTTGACTGCTAGTGTGGGAGGTGAGTGAATGCGTTGTATGGGGTTTGCAGGAAGCGATCGTAAAAGGGAGAGGCACACCCTACTCACCTTCCTTCTTCCTGCTGTCTGGAATGCAGATGTGATGGCCAAATTTCCAAAGTCATCTTGGGCTATGAGGCAATGCATTGTATAGCAGGAAGATAAGAGGAACCTGGATGCCTCATGAACTTGGACCTGGCTGTATCAGTCTTAGACTGCCTCTTTTGGAGTTCTTTAATCTTGAGATGAAAAGAAATGTCTATTGTTCTGAAGTCGCTATTATCTTGTCTTTTTCTGTAACATGCAGCTAATTCTAACATAAATCATGCAACTACTAGTAACTATATGCAATGACATTTTACATTTTGCATTAGACAAACATAGATGGAAATTTTGATAAGGGAAGTTAGAAAAGCAAATAGTGGGCAGTGTTATAGAATTTAATAGTGTTTTTTAAAATAATATTTGTTTTTAAGGAAAATAAACATGTGCATACTATTGAAAAATAGCTCACAGTAAGAGAAAAACAATGATTTCTATTCATTCATTCATTTATTTGTTCATTAATGTATTCATTGAAACAAACATAAAGTGCCTATTTTGTATTAGATACTAGCCAAAGCATTGCAAATTAAAAAAAGGACAAAGTTCTTTGTCTAGGAGATAATAAGTTGGACACACATATAGATTATTAATATTTTGTGGAAAATGTAGCAACCCTAATACAAAGACTGGCTATGTTGCTTTAGACACGAGTTAAAGACATGTAGGAATTAGCCAAACAGACAGGCTACACTAAGGGAGCAGTATCAACAAAGGACATAAATCCTGAAGTATAAATGTCTTTGTAATAGATGAGGCTAAAGGAGTCAGCAGGACTAAAAGTGCTTTATATGTCATTCTATAGAAGGTGGACTTTACAGCATCAGAATTAGGAGCCACTGAAAGACTTTATATCAAGAAGAACATTGTCAGATTTGTGTGTAATTAAAAATGCTGTTATCATGTTGTGGCCATGGTTTGAGGAAAACAGCACTGGAAGCAAGAAGTAAGATGTTTTTTTAGTCATCTAGTCAAAATATAACGATGGTCTGATCCATGCAGTGCTTAAAGGGCTGTGGGAATAAGGAGCACAGATTGAAGACCTGTGTAGCTACTGAAATCATCAGAGTCAGTAATTTATGTGCCGTTGAAGGTGAGGGATGAGGAAGAATCTAGAATCGATCAATGGTTTCTGAGTTGTATGATGGCTAGATGATGGTGCCACTCATTGTTATTTATGAAAAATGAACTCCCAAATCTCAACATGCAACCCAGGACCTGGAGGGACTGATGTTGAAGCTGAAACTCCAATACTTTGGCCACCTGATGCAGAGAGCTGACTCATTTGAAAAGACCCTGATGCTGGGAAAGATTGAGGGCAGGAGGAGAAGGGGACAACAGAGGATGAGATGGTTGGATGGCATCACCAACACAATGGACATGGGTTTGGGTGGACTCCAGGAGTTGGTGATGGACAATGAAGGAACAAAAGAGGAGAAGGAAATCATTGTAGATGTTTCTAGGTGTGAGACGAGGGAGTCAAGATTGAAGGATATTGTTCATAGTGGCCACAAATCTTTACATCTGGTGTAAAATGTAAGTTCACTGGCCAGCCATTGGTACTTCCGTTGTTCTATCACTCAAGATACCCTAAAGGAGACTCAGTGTGTGTTAGACTCTGTTGGAAATACCAATTGTTGTAAGGTAAATTGTTGACCTGTGAGGAAAATTTCAATCTAGCTGGCACCAAGATCTGTACATATAAAAAGTGACCCACAATGAAAGGCACAATATGACCACTGCCAAGTAAGTCCAGCAAGTAGTAAGTACTCCTGAGATTCTGTGGAGAGGAAAATTCATGTGAACTTCCTTTCTGAAAGGAAGGCTTCTGTCGGGACTTTGAAAAATTGATAGGCTTCAGTTAAACAGAAAAGAAGTGAGCTGGGGACAGATGGCAAAAATCAGCGTAAGGAGAAGATGTGGCATTTTCCAAGTAGAAAGTTCTTAGAATAACCTAAAAACCATAGTGAAGGCATGCATATTTGGCACGAAGACTAAAAATTCTAGAATGATTCAGAGAAGATGGATGCTGGGGTGGATAATTCTATGAAGTCAATGTGAGCAGAAAAAGACACTTAGAAATGGTGTTATCTGAAGGTTTTGATCTCCTGACACTGAGTCACTTTAAAGGAAGTGACAGGTCCCTGGAGAGTGACTGATGGAACAGGATATGGTCACTTTAGGTTTGGGGTCCCTTTTAGTGTGTGAGGAAGTCCGGGAAAGGATAGCTGTGTACTACAGACCCAGCCGTTATTGTCTGAGGAAATTCCAGAGCGGAGCTGGGTCCTGCAGCACTGAACAGTCTGCCCTTCAGGTCCACCATCTATTTATAGTCACACCTACTCCTCTTATGCTACCATCGCCAGTACAGCTATAGATGCCCCAACACAGACGGATTAGTATTGTATCAGCGTTAGTGACATATCAGGGATCCTTTTATCTTGTGATCAGGTTTTTGGCCTGTGGATTTGTGTTTTTTGTCATTTCTCTATCCAAGGAATTCAAATGACTAATTCTCAGAGCCAGGGTTACACATAGTAAGTAATAGACGGACATCCATGCGAGCAGAACGTAGCACACTCTTGATCCCCGAGTCAGGCCTTAAGCTGAACATAAAGTTGTCCTAAGATCCCAGGGTATCTGAACAAACTTGAGAGTCCTGGTGGATCGGCAGGGGTGAGGACAGTGCTGGCTGCAGAATGCTGGCTCATGAGACAGGTGTTTGGAATGGAAGTGAGTGAGTGAGAGAGAAAAGGACTTGTACTCAGCAAGAATTACTAGTATTGTATTAATGAGACATATGAGCAGAGGGGGTGGGAAATTCCCTTGTGTTCCATTATGATGTGGGCTCAAGAATTTACTCTGTGTAAAAGAAGTGGGCTGCATTAGGGAAAAGCTGATAGTACATGAGGTCTTTTGGAAGCTGTATTGAGACATGTGTTGACACTGGCTTTACATGCAGAATGCCTGAATTATAATTCTAGTCGTAGGCAATGCACTTACCATCAGGGCATATGCATCTTTGTGCACATGTAGAGAGTGAGGTTACTCTGGAAAGAGATGTGATTTCCCAGCCAAGACGGCTCATTTATTTTGATAGCTGCAAACGCACAAAAGAGAACGGGCATAGCCTTTAGTTGCAGGTGTTCCCGGGGAGTGTAGATTGGCCGGGGCTGGTTGGTGGAAAACCTGTAGACTTCCTCTCCAAAGAGAAGCTGGGAAATCATCCAACACGTCCCACTTTCCTGACAGGAAGCAAGATGTGGGGACAGGAAGGCTGTGTCAATAAAGCAGCAAGGCTAAGCCTTTTGTGATTGTTTTTGCATCATAACTCTTCCACAGCCAAGCTTATGAAATTTTGCTTCTGAACAATTGTTAATATGCTGATCTTCAACAAAATGGAAGAGGAACTGAGTTTGCGGTCCGTTCCCGTGAAATCTTCTGTAAAACAACACAGAAAGGAAATTTCAGAATGGGAGGCACCCTTGTCACACCAAGAGTGCTAATTAGGGCATCGAAGATCACCTGCTGCGTCACAACTGCCCAAGAGAGGAGGATGTGCGCTTCTCAGGAGGGGTTTCCTGCTGGGGCTGGTAGCTTCAGCCCTGGGACCTTCCTGACCCTGGTCTAAGAAATAACCCACTCCATGTTTCTAGAGTTGCTTCCCCAATCCCTCCACCATGCTTCCCAGAGTCTAAAGTAGCTCACCCTTACCCCCACCAGCCCGTTCCCCCAAACACACAATCTCTCGTCTCTGACAGTCAGTTCTGTGGGGTGATGACTCAGTTAATTCAGTACAGTCTTTCCCAATTCCATCAGCCTCTCCACTTCTTCCTCTGATTGTAATGGCCTCACACATCCCCCACTCATCGTCCCTCTTAACACAGCTGCTAATGGGAGCAAGAAGTATTCTGCTTCCCACGCCTCCATGGCTGTGCCCTAGTCTAGGAGGGGAGGTGTGTTAGGATGGTTGAAAGAAGGCTCTTGGGCTGGGGACTCAGACCCAAGGTGAAGATGCCTGAATCACTTTGATGAAACCCTCGAATCAAAATAGCTTGGTCTCTGTAGGCAGTTTAGTTCCCTAATTAACAAATTGAGGGTTTAGCACCACGTTGCATCAAAAGGGATGTGTCCTGAGAGAGGTATGGAAAAACAGTATGGGCAAAGCTATTGAAGGAACATATTGGGTGAAAATATAAGAAAAAAAAAAAAAACTGGTGAAAGGGTTTTTAGACTAGGACTTATAGAACTACCTCATCTTTTTGCTCCTGTTCCTTCATCTAGCCAACGGATTTCTATTGCACACAAAGTTTATGCCAGATATGGTTCTGAGTAATGGGAATACCAGACAAGGCAATATCAGATCAAAAAAAAAGCGAGTTAGAATAGAGCTTCTATTCTGATTCAACATGTATTTATAGAGCATAGATGTCCCTATTTTGCAGGGATAGAGCTGGTTTCATCCTACTGTTTCATAGAACTATCAGTACACTTCACCCTTTCACTCCAAAACATCTCTGTTCAGCCCGTAATTTACATGGGCATGCTTACTCATCTGCCAAGAGCTCTATGCATCTACAGGATGAGCTGGTCTTCGGGCAAATGTGTAGCAAAGTAAACAAGCAGACAAAACAATTACCATTCAAAAGTGCTCTAGTACAAAGTACAAGTTGCTGAGAGCACTTAGCTAGATCTTAAAAAAAATACCAGCATTTGACTGAAAGATAAGGGGGAAAAGGTAAAGAGGTGGGATGAATGCATTAGAAATACTATTTTGTTTTCTAACTGGAATAGTCAGAAAACACAGTATGTGCCCCTAAACAAACAGCAATGGAGGAAAATAATGTGTTTGGGGATGTGTATCCAGTTCAAGGCCCAAATGATTTGAATATCACAAGAAACCAGAATTTGCTAAAAGGAGAGAATATAGCTGATATAAATATATTTTTAATATATGCTTTTAAATATCTTCTGTTCTTTTTCACACTCTGGACCCCATCTCTGCTTTATGTATATACATATACACACACAGTCACATTCAGCTGAAGAATGAAACATATATGTATATGTGTATACATCTTTATGTATATGTTCCATATTTATATATTATATTCTATTCTTCAGCCATATGATGATCTAAGGTAAAGGATACTTTATCTAAGATGGACCTAGAGAGTACAGACTTCTCCTGAGTGCCTTCCAAATGTCACCCTTTATTTTGATTTTTCCCTTCCGTTTTTCTTCTTGATTATTTTACTTTCCTTCTGCTAGGGAATTTTTGCTTTTTCTCTTTTTTAACTAGGAGTATATTTTAATTTTTAAAATTGTCTTTTACTTTAAATTTTTTTTAGCTTTATTGAGAATTAATTGACAAATAAAACTATAAGATATTTAAAGTAAACATCATGGTGAGTTTTATACAGATTTTAAAGGTTACTTTCCATTTGTAGTTATTACAAAATATTGGCTATATTCCCCATGTTGCACAATACATCCTTGAGCTTATCTTACACCCAGTAATTTGTACCTCACACTCCCCCATGCTTAGATTACCCCAGCTGCCACACATACACGCACTGGAAGCCACTAGTTTGTTCTCCAAACCTGTGAGTCTGCTTCTTTTTTGTTATATTCCCTAGTTTTTTCTATTTTTTAGATTCCACATACAAGTGATATCACACAGTCTTTCTCACTTGTTTTTTTTTTTTTTTGGAAATAGCTAAACTACACTAACCAGTCCTGTTGCTGATGGAGAAGTCTGTCTTATTGCTTTCTAAACAATGAATAGGCTTGCCCAGGTGGCACTAGTGGTAAAGAACATGCCTGCCAATGCAGGAGATGTAAGAGATGTGGGTTCGATCCCTGGGCCAGGAGGATGCCCTGGAGAATGAAATGGCAACCCACTCTAGTATTTTTCCCTGGAGAATCCCATGGACAGAGGAACATGGTGGCCTACAGTCCACAGGGTTACCATGAGCCAGACATGACTGAAGCGACTTAGTGCGTAGACAATGAATGAGAGGGGATTGATGTGTGATATTTCCAGGTCTGTGCTCTAAAAATTTTCCCTTTATTGGCCATGAGCTGCCCACTGGACATGGACTTCTCCCCAATTCTCCTTTCTTGACGTGAGGGGAAACAGCAATGTGACTATGTTAAGCCGCTGAGATTGAGGCGGTGTTTCTTCTGGCAGCCAAGTTGATTACTTTAAATAACACATCTTCACTTCCTCCTCACCTCTTCCGGGTGCAGTTCTGCAGCATCTTAAAATGTGCATATGGGTGGTGAGAGAAGAGTGCTTCTCATCATTCTCCCATACATTCTTTTCTTACTCTGGACCTGACCAGGTAGATGAAGGGGCCCTAGGTCTTTGGTTGGCTTTGTTTTGCAGTTACAGTTGTGGCCTCCTAGAAGATGTCCTCTCATCTTGGGCCTGGGTGACTCCTCAGCTGACCAGATCATTTTATCACCCAATTCTTCCACCAAAATTTACCAGGGAAACAAAACATCTAGTGAGAAGACATCAACTTCCACTTCTTCCATATTATTTAAATTTTATGAGCAAAATTAATGGAAAGTGCAATGAACTGGAATTTGCTTCTTGGCCTCTCTAATTAGGCACACTCTGGGCCCCACCCTGAACCTCTCTAGTTTGGTTCAAGCTGACTGCTCTTGCACACTGTCCCCTCCCCCTTCACTCCACAACACACTCTCCTGTTAAAGGTGACTCTGCCTTGAGGCAGAAGCCAGAATTTATTCATTTATTAAACAAACTTTGAGCCTCAGGGACCAGAAAATTCTTGGGATCCAGAGATAAATAAAACAAAAACCATTCCCTTAAGGAGTCTGAAATCTGGTGGCAGAGAAAAGCATGTCAACCATGAATTATAATAAGCATTTTGATGGCAATACAAACTGCAAGTAAGAGAGAAGCCATGCCTAACCCTACGCAGGGTTCTCTGGAAAGGCTTCACAGAGCACTTGGCATCTCAGCTGGTTTCACAGGAGGAGAAGGCTCCATCAGGTGGAGCAGGGAGATGAAGGCAAGCTAGACAAGTGACATCATAAATTTGAAAGAAACAGAAACAAGCATACAGAGAACTCTGAGGTCTATGTTATTGTTGGCGCCTAATATTTGTACAGATTGAAGAAATGGCTGGGTCTAGACTGAAAGGCTTGGGGAAGCAGCCTAAGGAAACTCAACTTCATTTGGGGGGTGGGCAGGTCTTTACATCATGAAGCTGTTGCTAGAAATCCATGGTTTTGTTTATAGTCTTGTTATGGTTGACACCAGTTTGTCATCTAAGCTGTGTGGGTCAAGGGTTTCCCCAGGTCCCTTTGAAGCTTCCTTAGCTATGATTTCATGTTTGGTGAGTCAGAGGGAACCAGTAGGATCAGGAAGTACTGAACAATGGGACTGGGACTAACCATTCCCCCAGGTTGAAGGCAGCTGATAAGGTCAGAGGGTGGGGCCCCCTCACCATCCTGCACTGGCCCGGCAGAGGCAGGGCTGGGGCAAATCCTGCTCTTCTTGGGGGAACAGCAGTGTGCGACGCTCTCAGACCCAGGGACAGCATCTACCCACTTAACACCATCATCCATCCTGTATACACTTAAATGCCATACACACAGTGTATGCTCCACATATATGTGCTATTGGCAACTATACTGATCTTTCTCAAAGTCCTTATAAAAGGAGTAAGACAGTGAGTAATCGTCACAACTAGGACTCCCCCAACTAAAGTATATTAGCATAATATGTGTGTCTGAGTAACTTTCAGAGGTATAATGAGTACTTTCCTGTCAAATAATGCGCTTTGGTCTATAAATTTTGGAAACATTTAATAATGGATCTATTATTATAGGAGGTGGAAGGAAGCCAAAAGTTCACCTACCTCCTTATTTTTTATAGATAATGAAATGAAAACATGGAGATATTTTGCCTGGTTCTAAAAAACCTAATAGGATTTTAATATAAATGAAATTCATTCCAGTATATTTATGCATTCTCAATCATTCAGTTGTGTCCAACTCTGCGACCTCATGGACTGCAGCCTGCCAGGCTCCTCTGTCCATGGAATTTTCTAGGTAAGAATTCTGGAGTGGGTTGCCATTTCTGCCTCCAGGGGATCTTCTCAATCCAGGGATCAAACCCATGTCTCCCATGTCTCCTGCATTGCAGGTGGATTCTTAACTGCTTAGTAACCAGGGAAGCCAGTATATATATATGTATATCTGTTTCCAATAAAATTAAAGATTCCTATAACCACACAAAAGTAACTTTAAAGATATTGTCAGTAAGGATCTTAGGATTCTTCTTGGTTTATTATTATTTTTCTTTTAACTAAAGCTAGATTGGTTTTCTACAAGACTGAATCTCTATGAAAGCAAGACATTTACTCTTCTGAATAGTATGTAGCACATGGTATGTGTCCAGATATTATCAAGTACGATTTAGCTGTACCTTCTCCAATTCCTGCAAAGCTCTAATACTTCTATTAGCTAAACATTAGAGACATTTTTGAAGCACGTTACTGTATGAAAAAAAAGTCATGTCTAAAATATCACTATCAAATACTACTTTACAACAATCTTTCACACTATTCAGAAGTTTTAACCCAGTGGATTCATATGAGAGAAACTTCTGGTCTATCTATGCTGACTCTTGTGGATTTTTTTCTTGCTTTTATGATGGCTGATGATTTCTTGCATTTATAGGAAACATGATGACCAGAGAAAGCTGCTGATGGGTTTCTTTCCATCCTGAGTGTTTAGCTCCTTTTATGCTGACCCTGGAATAGACAACACTTCCCTTAAATGAACTTGGCCCTCAGGTGTTCTATAGTACTTTGTAAACATTCTAAAATCTCTGAGCCAGTGCATCGCGAAAGGGGTGGCACCAGATGCTAACAGATGCACACTATTTGGGAGTCAAGGCAAATAAGGTTGAGTATACATTGAAAAATGATATTAAATAAAATGCAAAACCTATTTAATCTACCTTTTTCTGCAACACATACTATAGAAATTCAAGCTGGAAAGAATTTTAGCTCGTTGGGAGAAGCAAAAGATAGTCAGTCATGAGATGGGGGTAGTAGGGATAAGCAACAGTATGTGAGTCCACTAAAGCCCAGGGTAGAAATTGGCTTCTAGGCAGAGTCCACAAAGAGATCAAAACTGTCAGTCCTATGCTAAGTCTTGTTCATGCCACCCAGCTCCTGCTGACTGCTATTTATAACAGGTTCAGCTGGAGAATGTGATCCATCTTCAAGGATAAGATCAAGATGGCTCAGGAAATCGCTGTCACACTGTTGACTTTCTCATGACCTTCCCTCCCATGTCACCCAGCAGGTGCTTTCAGAAGAGTTAGCCCAGGGAGCGGGGGTGGGGAGGGTGGTGGAAAGTCCTTAAACAATAACAGTCATGTATGATTTTCTCAGTTGATAACCTTGGAACAGGACCCCATGAAAGGAATCAGAATAAACACCTTCACGCCCAGGAAGTAAGGCGTGTAACATGCTGATCACAACCTCTTGCTCCATCCCTGTGTGAAGAAATTATAAAGCTAAACTCTTGCAAGTTTTCCAGATTCTCAGGGTTCACCTCCAATGACTTAAGTAAACTCAAAGCTTTAGGTCAGTTACATCTGTCACAATAACCTTTGTAACTGTACATGCTGCAGAAATAATTAGGAAGTGGGGTGTGGTTCAGCCCTCACAGGAGAACAGAACAGAAAGCAAAGTCTTGCTTTGGAGCCAAAGTTGAAGCCTGTTTTTGGGAGGAGTAGTGATGGTTAGAGCTGGGGAAAGAATGACTTTTTGTTTATAAAACTTATTTTTATAACTTTGCTGTTTGAGTAGAATAGATTCAAAGTGTTTCCATTCTATTAGCACTTCTGAAATCTTGTTGAGTCATTTCTATTAATCACATCACTTCTTTGTCAGGAAATAAAGTAGTATCTTGATAAATGACAAAGCTGATTGTATACAAACATTTGCTAAACAGCACAATGGTATTAACTTCCACCTGTAGTCTGCAGAATGTTTTGAATCTTAGGGGTAGGGCCAAAGTTCCTCTCTGTTGGAAACTGTTATGTAATAATAATATCAGCTATTGTTTGTGAAGTTCACACTTTGCACTAGGCACTATATTAAGCACTTTACATTATCTCATTAAAGTCTCACAACAAACCTGTGAGGAAGGAAATATTATTATTTACATTTGGTCAATAAGGAAATTAGCTGAGAGAAGTTCTATAAGTTGCTCAAGATCATGGAGATATTAAGTGACTTGGGATGGTGGTATGCAGAGAAGGTGAGGGGGAGGTAAGATTTTAACCAAAATACATTACACTACACTTTCTATTTTTGATTTTCATCCTTCTAGAAGGTGGTAATCCCTGGCAGATATAAATCTTTTTACTTGTCTGAGTAACCATAAATTTTATAGTCTAAAATAAGTTCTTAATTTTAGAGTACTTAGCTAACAGGAACAAGTTGCAGAGGCATTGTGGTGAGGGCTAACTCAGTTAGTCCATGTTGGGGGAAATTTGCTCCCAGAATTATGGCATGATAATGTAGGCACATCACTGGTGGAGTTTGATGTAACTTTGGGTAGTACTTGAGCATAAAAAAAATACTGATGTATTTTATTGCTATCTTTAGTTTACAACTATGATAAATGATCTGTATTTGTCATGTTTTCTTTCAAAGTAAATTTATTTTGGTTAAAATTCCAAGTCAATGTTAACTAAAAATATTAAATCAAGTATAGCTGGTTTGCAAACTACGGACCTATAGCAAGCTGTGTGAAGGTGGTGGGGAGTGAGTTCATAAAAAGTGCTCAGCAAATCCTGCTGGATTAAATGGGGCTTCCAAGGATCTATGCATAAACTTACTTTCTGAATCCTTCAAAATTATCTCTAATGAAGTACTCTGAAGTAAACTAATATTCATTTTAAATGAGCCAGATGTATAGTATCAAACATATAATTTGAAGATGAAACAGTACATTAGCTGTTGGCCTTATTTTTCTACATGTTTATTTTGCGTTTGCATATTACATAAGCACCAGCTAAGAGAAGTCAAGTAAGTATGCCATCTATGTTAAGAGGAATTAAGGTATTTTAAATGCCTATATTCATTTAATTGTCCATAGATCCACCTCCAAGTGATTTGGAACAGTGGATTTTCTCAGGGGATTATTAAATTTGTTTTGTTGGTGTAATGGTGGTTGTTTCAGAGATGGATACCTTTTGACAGCTCAGAATAAAAAAACATCGCAAACCACAGAAGCATAGCATCTCAGACCTGCTTAACAAACCCCCTGTACAGCCACTTTAATTTACAGAAGAAGAAACAAACATACCCAAAGTGAAAGTGAAAGTGTTTGTCCCTCAGTGGTGTCCAACTCTGTGACCCCCTGGACTGTAGCCCACCAAGCTCCTTTGTCTAAGGGATTCTCCAGGCAAGAATACTAAAGTGGATTGCCATTTCCTCCCCCAGGGCATCTTCTCCACCCAGGGATCAAACCCAGGTCTCCTGTATTGCAGGCAGATTCTTTACCATCTGAGCCACCAGGAAAGCCCAAAGGCAATCAGTTAAAATGCAGCGGCTTATTAGCCATGCAAAGAACTTTGAAAAGTAGAACTGGTACATTGTTTATTAATCTTCTAAAAGAAAAATAGGCTGGTGAGAAAAGGTAGCCTTCAGAATCCATCAGACTCCTCTTTTTGGCGTATATGGGTTATTCTTTCTATAATTCAGTTTCCTATTTCCCATAGGGATTTTTTTTTTTTTTAATCATAGACCTGAAGAAAGGATTGAATGAGTTGACATAAATAAAGCTCAGAGCACATTGTCTCTCAAGAACTTAGTTCTCCTTCCTCTCTACATTTAGGGTGTACATAATAAAGAAAATATTATTTAATTTTTCAGAAAAAGATTGAGGAGAATCTTTTCTCCTCAAGTGGCTTTCGTATTGGCAACTAAAACGTTATAAGTGAAGGCAAATTTACAAGGAAAAATAATCAAATAAATTTTAGAACTCTTCATGAGCATAAATATATTTTACATAGTTATAATTAATATGCACATATTGTTTAGTTTTTACTTTTCATACATGACTTTCTATATACTTCCATGTTGACTCCTCAGTTCAGTTGCTCAGTTGCTCAGTCATGTCTGACTCTTTGTGACTCCATGGACTGCAGCATTCCAGGCTTTCCTGTCTATCATCAACTCCTGGAGGTTGCTCAGACTCAGGTCCGTCGAGTCAGTGATGTCATCCAACCAACTCATCCTCTGTTGTCCCCTTCTCTTCCTGCCTTCAATCTTTCCCAGCATCAGGGTCTTTTCCAATGAGTTGGTTCTTCACATCAGGTGGCCAAAGTATTGGAGTTTCAGCTTCAACTTCAGTCCTTGCAATGAATATCCACCACTGATTTCCTTTAGGACTGACTGATTCGATCTTGCAGTCCAAGGGACTCCCAAGAGTCTTCTCCAACACCACACTTCAAAAGCATCAATTCTTTGGCACTCAGCCTTCTTTATAGTCCAATTCTCACATCCATACATGACTACTGGAAAAATCATAGCTTTGACTAGATGGACCTTTGTTGGCAAAGTAATGTTTCTGCTTTTTAATATGATTTCTAGGTTGGTCATATCTTTTCTTCTAAGGAGCAAGTGTCTTTTAATTTCATGAATGCAATCACCATCTGCAGTGATTTTGGAGACCCCCAAAATAAAGTCTGACACTGTTCCCACTCTTTTCCCATCTATGTGCCATGAAGTGATGCGACCAGATGCCATGATCTTAGTTTTTTGAATGTTGAGTTTTAAGCCAACTTTTTCACTCTCCTCTTTCACTTTCATCAAGAGGCTCTTTAGTTCTTCTTTGCTTTCTGTCATTGGGTGCTGTCATCTGCATATCTGAGGTTATTGATATTTCTCCCTGCAATCTTGATTCCAGCTTATACTTCATCCAGTCCAGCATTTCACATGATGTACTCTGCATATAAGTTAAATAAGCAGGGTGACAACATACAGCCTTGACATACTCCTTTACCAATTTGGAAACAGTTTGTTGTTTCATGTTTGGTTCTAACTGTTGCTTCTTGGCCTGCATACAGATTACTCAGGAGGCAGGTCAGATGGTCTGGTATTCTCTCTCTTGATGAGTTTTCCACAGTTTGTTGTTATCCACATAGTCAAAGTCTTTGGCATAGTCAATAAAGCAGAAATAGATGTTTTTCTGGAACTCTCTTGCTTTTTCTATGAGCCAACAGATGTTGGCAATTTGATCTCTGGTTCCTCTGCCTTTTCTAAATTGAGCTTGAACATCCGAAAGTCCACGGTTCAAATACTATTGAAGTCTTGCTTGGAGAATTTTAAGCATTACTTTGCTAGTGTGTGAGATGAGTGCAATTGCGCGGTAGTTTGAGCATTCTTTGGCATTGCCTTTCTTTGGGATTGGCATGAAAACTGACCTTTTCCAGTCCTGTGGCCACTGCTGAGTTTTCCAAATTTGCTGGCATATTGAGTGCAGCACTTTAACAGCATCATCTTTTAGGACTTGAAATAGCTCAGATGGAATTCTATCACCTCCACTAGCTTTGTTCGTAGTGATGCTTCCTAAGGCCCACTTGACTTCTCATTCCAGGATGTCTGGCTCTAGGTGAGTGATCACACCATGGTGGTTATCTGGGTTATGAAGATCTGTTTTGTATAGTTCTTCTGTGTATTCTTGCCACTCTTCTTAATATTTTCTGCTTCTGTTAGGTCCATACCATTTCTGTCCCTTATTGTGTCCATCTTTTTTCCCTTGGTATCTCTAATTTTCTTGAAGAGATATTGCCTCCTAGCCACATTTTTCTTGCTTTTGACTGCCCAGGAGAAAACCTGACTGCTCTCTTTGATCTCCTGAGTACAATACTGCTTCCATTGAATCACTTTGCCCTTAGGCACCTGCGTGTTGAAGGTCTACTTTCAGAAGCTCTCAGGAGGGCGGGAGAACACTTGATTTGCTTCTCCACCTCTGATGATTAGCATACTCTTAAATTTTAGCACACTGTTAAGTACATACCGAATAAGAATTCTTTGATTGAAAGAAAATTTCCAAGGGAGCATATCACAGTATCTTAACTTCTTTTAACTTCTATCATAGTTTACATACGAAGGTCAAACTGTCTCACTAACCTCTTTTAAAAATACATACCCTCCTCAGTATAGTGCTAATTTTTGGTTGTCAGTTGGTAAATTCTAATATTATTGTTGTTTCTGTTATTGTTTAGTCGCTAAGTCATGTCCAACTTTCTGCAACCCCATGGACTAGAGCCCACCAGGCTTCTCTGTCCATGGCATATCCTAGGCAAGAATTTTGGAGTACAATGCCATTTCCTTCTCCAGGGAATCTTCCTGACCCAGGAGTTAAACTTGTGCCTCTTGAGTCTCCTGCATTTCAGGTAGAATCTTTACTACTGAGGCACCAGGGAATATACTCAGTCTATTTCTTCCACCTTCATTTCATCAGTAAAATTTGCTCTTGGAATGAATGGAGTGTAGTTTTGACCATCACTGCATTTAAACACATTTTACACAGAGTAGAGCAAGGTCAGTGGCATTTAGGAGATCCTATATTACCCTGCTCCCTGAAATAAAAAAATGGTTTAAGAACTTAGAAAGTTTAGGTGAAACTAGGGTAAAAAACAATGAGGAAAATTAAAGTGAAAATACAAAGGAAAAAAATTAACCTTAACTTCAACTTCAGAAAGTAATTCCACATGATAAGGACATATTTGGTTGTGACTTACAGACTTTACATTGTCTCATGAATTTGTTTTCTGGAAGGAAAGACAGTCAACCTACTTTCTTTCTGGACTCATTAAAGATATATATATATATATATACATATATGCACACTTAAAACAGGGATGAGGACAAGTTGCCCTGAAAAGTAGTAAAATAGTGTTAGATTTCTGTTTTCATTAATCGTGAATTTTCAGATGTATAAAGTGAAGTCAAGTCTTCCCTGAAAGGGAGAAAATACCATGTGGTCATCAGAAGATAAGGTTGTCCTGGAAACCATTCCTTTTTTAAATTATGAAACTGACAAGCCTAACATGACAGAGACTAGGTCCTAAATCTGAAGACTGACAGTTTGCAAAACCACATAGTATATATTTAGCCACAAGGTCATCTGTTTCCCAGATGACATCAGCAAGAGGTTTGCATGTTTCATCTGAGACTAACGAAGAGTTTATGTCACAATGGCTGGGACAAGGATGAGGAAGTCCGAGGAAATAGACACCTATAAGCAGGGTGGTTATGACAGGATTGCAGAGAAGTCCTGGGCTTAGCCCAAGAGAGGCAGGGGCACATGCAGCCCAGTTGGAAAATAATGTATTTATTCCTGGTAATATAGCTGCAGATATATAGGAAATCATTTTAAAATTAGCAATAAAAATATTCTTTATTTCCACTGATGTGAATTGGAAGCTCTTTGCTTTTCATAACTCAGGTGTTCTTATTCCTTTACTAAATATTTACTAACCATGAATACCATGAGAACATTTAGGCTGGTTTTCATGATATGACACAGGCTTGATTCAGTTCAGTTCAGTCACTCAGTCGTGTCCAACTCTTTGCAACCCCATGAACCGCAGCACGCCAGGCCTCCCTCTCCATCAGCAGCTCCTGGAGTTTACCCAAACTCCTGTCCATTGAGTTGATGATGCCATCCAACCATCTCATCCTCTGTCATCCCCTTCTCCTCCTGCCTTCAATCTTTCCCGAAATCAGGGTCTTTTCAAATGAGTCAGCTCTTCGCATCAGGTGGCCAAAGTATTGGAGTTTCAACTTCAACATCAGTCCTTCCAGTGAACACCCAGGACTGATTTTCTTAAGGCTGGACTGTTTGGATCTCCTTGCAGTCCAAGGGACTCTCAAGAGTCTTCTCCAATACCACAGTTCAAAAGCATCAATTCTTCTGCACTCAGCTTTCTTTATAGTCCAACTCTCACATCCATACATGACTACTGGAAAAACCATAGCCTTGACTAGACGGAACTTTGTTGACAAAGTAATGTCTCTGCTTTTTAATATGCTGTCTAGGTTGGTCATAACTTTCCTTCCAGGCAGTAAGTATCTTTTAATTTCATGGCTACAATCACCATCTGCAGTGATTTTGGAGCCCCCCAAAAAAATAAAGTCTGACACTGTTTCCACCGTTTCCCTATCTATTTGCCGTGAAGTGATGTGACCGGATGCCATGATCTTAGTTTTCTGAATGTTGAGCTTTATGCCAACTTTTTCACTCTCCTCTTTCACTTTCATCAAGAGGCTCTTTAGTTGTTCTTCACTTTCTGCCATAAGGGTGGTGTCATCTGCATATCTGAGCTTATTGATATTTCTCCCAGCAATCTTGATTCTAGCTTGTGCTTCATCCAGGCTTGATTAGGGGACATTTTATAGAGAGAACTAGAAGCCTCACTGGGAAAGCAAAGGAATTTTATCACCATTTCTCTCTACAATGTCAATTGGCTTGAGAGAGTTTTTTCCAGGTGTGACAGTTTTTGTTTTGCTTCCTTGCTTGCTTTTGGGTCATTATTATTTATTTCTACAAAAAGAGGAGACGTTTAAGCAAACTTGATTAAAATGTGGAAGCAATGCATGTGAAAGTATGCCTTATAAATGCTCCAAACAGAGGGACCCATTCAGTTCAGTTCAATTCAGTCACTCAGTTGTGTCCGACTCTTTGTGACCCCATTAATCGCAGCACGCCAGGCCTCCCTGTCCATCACCAACTCCCAGAGTTTACTCAAACTCATGTCCATCAAGTCGGTGATGCCATCCAGCCATCTCATCCTCTCTTGTCCCCTTCTTCTCCTGCCCCCAATCCCTCCCAGCATCAGGGTCTTTTCCAATGAGTCAACTCTTCGCATGAGGTGACCAAAGTATTGGAGTTTCAGCTTCAGCATCAGTCCTTCCAATGAACACCCAGGACTGATCTCCTTTAGGATAGACTGGTTGGATCTCCTTGCAGTCCCAGGGACTCTCAAGAGTCTTCTCCAACACCACAGTTCAAAAGCATCAATTTTTCGGTGCTCAGCTTTCTTCACAGTCCAACTCTCACATCCATACATGACCACTGGAAAAACCATAGCCTTGACTAGACGGACCTTTGTTGGCAAAGTAGTGTCTCTGCTTTTTAATATGCTATCTAGGTTGGTCATAACTTTCCTTCCAAGGAGTAAGTGTCTTTAGCAAAGGCCAAAACCCAGAACTGGAACAAATTTGGCCATACTTTATTGAATGTGATGGTAAACTAACAGAGGATCTTAAGCAAAGGCAAATATTTAAGTGGATACTAAAACCAGAGCAATATGTTCTGAATGTTATCCTTTCTCCCAAATTTCCATTAGTGACTGAGCTAGGCTGGTGAAATTTAGAGGTAATATAAAATGGCCAAGTGATTTAGAGACCTTAGATCTTGATTCCTTTATCTCTTTGATTGGAGAGGGGCTCCTGTCAGACTGGAGGGAGCAGTTATGTAAGGGTCTGAAGTACAGTCAGGATGATGTTTGCCTCCCAGGGTAACTGAACTGAATTCAACCTAATCCCAGAGGCTCAGCAACAGGTCTGGTTCTAGAAATGGTGAGAAGTCTGTGACTTGTGGCCTAGTATCTTCTGTAACAGCAGCTACTGTGAAAGACCAGCCAGGTCTGGATCACCTTCCTTCTGCACCAAGCATAAGGTGAGCCATAGAACAAGAAGCTCATCTTTTACTCCTAAAGATAAACAAGCTGTAGCCACTGTAGCTGGTTTACTTGCCCAGAATTGACCCAATGTGGTAGAAAGTTGAAGTCATTGTGAACTGAATTCTAGCTGAAATCCAAAATAACCTGACATTGGAATAATGCTGTGTTTTATAAAAAAAAAAAAAAAAGAAAGAAAGAAACTTAGAAGTTTTAGAGAGTTGACACTGAAAGCTGGTTTGCTGTCCAGTTTCTTGGATCCAAATGACATATTTCACACTAATATATTGTTATCTTAAGACATTCTGAAATCACAGAGACAGTACAGTGATTTAGAGATATTAAGTTTCAGTTCAGTTGCTCAGTTGTGTCTGACTCTTTGTGACTCCATTAACCGCAGCATGCCAGGCCTCCCTGTCCATCACCAACTCCCAGAGTTGACCCAAACTCATGTCCATTGAGTCAGTGATGTCATCCAACCATCTCATCCTCTGTCGTCCCCTTCTCCTCTCACCCTCAATCTTTCCCAGCATCAGGGTCTTTTCCAATGAGTCAGCTCTTCGCATCAGGTGGCCAAAGTATTGGAGTTTCAACTTCAACATCAGTCCTTCCAATGAACACCCAGGACTGAGCTCCTTTAGAATGGACTGGTTGGATCTCCTTGCAGTCCAAGGGACTCTCAAGAGTCTTCTCCAACACCACAGTTGAAAAACATCAATTCTTCTGCGCTCAGCTTTCCTTATAGTCAAACTCTCACATCCATACGTGACTACTGGAAAAACCATAGCCTTGACCAGACGGACCTTTGTTGACAAAGTAATGTCTCTGCTTTTTAATATGCTGTCTAGGTTGGTCATAACTTTCCTTCCAGGCAGTAAGTATCTTTTAATTTCATGGCTACAATCACCATCTGCACTGATTTTGGAGCCCCGCTAAATAAAGTCAGTCACTGTTTCCGCTGTTTACAGAAATAGAATTATAATATAGAATATGTACTTATGACAAAGAATATACAGAGTAGAAGCAAGCTTGACCATCAAGAATGTCTATTGATGGATATATTAGCGGTACAACCCAACTTCCTATTTAGAACTGCAACTAATGGATTGTGTAAAGGACTGGTCTATTACCCTGTGATGACCAATGAATATGTGCATGGTGGGGGAAGGGTGAAGGCTACCACTGCCTCTGCAAGGGGAGACTGTGAGAACTTCACGTTGAATTTGCCTCAAGTCACACTTCCTTGTGCATGATTCTGTTTACTCTTGTTTGATGTCATTTTGAAATATCAATTGTGGATGTAAAGTCACATTCAAATGTCTCCTCTATAATAGTAGAGCTGTTCTGCCTTGTAGTTAATACAGTAATAATCTCAGCTATAGGACCAGGCATGTCCCTACTCTGTCCCCCACCTCAAACATACTCACACTTGAGATTGAACTTATGAAAAAGATTGAATTCTTGGCAGGGTAGAGTGGTTTAAGAGACAGGATATGAATGTAGTATAAAGTACAGTATTCTAAGCCAAGGTAATTCTGGCTATGTTATGTTCCCTTCAAAGATCTTTTTAAGACAAACATTGACTTATTTTGCTACAAATTTATGATTTTGTAAGTTGTTCTAGTTGAATACTGGCATTTTCATATTTCAACCTCACATACCAGTCATAGGGTTTGTGGTCAGAGTGGAGAATGACAAGTAAGCATTATTTAATCTTAAGCTATATAATGCTATAAAAATATTTACCAAACTTATGAACATTAAGTTTCATATCTTTGAGGGCAAAAATAGCTGCCAAGTTAGTATTTTTAAAGCGGACTTATTTTTCATGTGCTTTACTTTCAGAAAAATTCCAAAACCTGAGACAGATATTTTAAGGTTGAATTCAACCCTTATAAAATGACCAGAGTTAACTTCATGGGATGCCTCTGCAAATGCCTTAAAAGTCAATACATTTCTTTTTTAGGAATATTACTAATTTTCTGACTTAAAATTTTCCACAAGTGTTTCTGAAGCAATGCTGGAAAAAAATACATCAGGGAAAATTAAATAGCTAAAATTTGACACATTTTAGCCCTTTGTTTGACTAAGTGGCTTTGAAATAATCACTCACCTATCTTGACGCATGAAGAAGACTTTTACACAAGAAAGTACTAGTCTGTTTTATTATCCTGTATCTAACAGACACAGAGAAAGCATTACCAGTTCCCTCCCCTTTGGTGTTATATATGATTGACAGCTGAAGTTCCATGTGAGTGTGCTTGTACATTATATACAAGCATAGTGTATACACAGTGCACAGTAGGACACACCTGGGGACCATGAAGTCTTATGTGAGGAAGCTTTTCCTTAAGGATCTCAGAAACCGATGGGATGAAAAAGCACACGTCTTGGAGGACCTGATGGCTCACTGGTGCCCAGCTTTTCTCTGAAGACCTCTGGGGTGGCCTTCATTCACCTAAGAATCTCTCCACCCCTATATCACCCTATATATACTAACTACTTCTGGTTCTAAGCAACAGCTTTCGGAATATGCACTGAATCATCCAAGCCACTAAAGAAAGGGCCATTAACTAATCCAAATTTTCCCCAACTCCATATCCTATCACTGGGTCTTTTGGCTTGTGGCCTGAACATTCCCAAGGCTTTTGAGAGCCATTTTATTGCAGAAATAGTAGAACCTGTTACTCTATTTGCATCTTAGCCACTAAGAAGGGGACTATTCTCATTGTGAGTCAAAGGTCTGCAAATGAAGAGAAAAAACCAAGTTATTTTTCTTTGAAACAGAAAGAGCTACCATTTTCCTTATCACAGAACATAAACATTTTCATGACAAAAAACAAATGCATAATCCCAATGATAAACATATTTTGCTATATATAATATTTTGGTAAATATAACCCTCTTAATACTTTCCTTTGCAATCACATTATGATTATATAACTAAAAATCTTTAATGGCAACAGACTCATTTCTATTTAATCATCTTTTAATTTGATGGTGTATTATGAGTATCCTTGTTCTTGCTTAGTCACTAAGTTGTATCAGACTCTTTGTGACCCCATGGACTGTAGCCTGCCAGGCTCCACTGTTCATGGGATTTCCAAGGCAAGAATGCTGGAATAGGTTGCCATTTCCTTCTCAAGGGGATCTTTCCAATTCAAGGATTGAAACTGCATCTCCTACATTGGCAGGTGAATTCTTTACCACTAATCACCAGGGAAGCCCTTGTGAGCATTTTTACATGTCAAGAAAAGTTCGCTGGCTACAGAATGTCCTTTATGGGATTACACCATCATTTATATAAGAAATTTCTTATTGTTGAGCATTTAGTTGACAGTTTGCATTTTATGCTACTATAAATAATATTGAAAGTCCTAAAAGGTCATCTTTTCAATTGTCTATTTCCTTACTATATATTCCTAGAAGTGGGACCCTCTGGTTAAAATATGATATATTAAGAGCTTTTGAGGTATGTTACAAAATTGCCCTCAAGAAAGGATATATGTGTTTATCCTCACACCAATAGCGAGTGTGGGAGGTTTCCTTTCTGAGTCAGCCTTCGTGTCATGAATTTATTTCTGTGGGGTCATGACAGAATATAAACTCAATGGAGTTAGGGGAGATTTGAAAAGAAAAAAAAAATTCTCAAGAGAAGTTGGGACCATCCTGTGACCCACTATGAGTCATAAATGTGATCCTTCCTTCCTGCCTATGCTCTTGTGGGGAGCAGACAGTGTTAGGGCTGTGTGTGGCATGCTAATGTTTTCTGGCATATGTTACATCTTCACTGGAGTTTGATGTGGATTCAGGAGGAAGTGAATGAGGCCCATAGTCTTTACCAGATACACCATGAGAAAGTAATCCCCATCCTGCAAAGTGGGCTCCAGTGGTCAAAGCTGTGTGAGAGGGTCAAAGGGATTGAGAATCCTTCCTCTAGCTCTTGCTTTAAGGATATGATAAACATAAAATAAACATCCTGAGATAGTCTACAAAATAAGGCATAAATAAGCGGGAACTGGATTCTTTAATACTCCCTGTCAAACCTCTAGGTAAAATATGAATTCAAAAGCCTAAATTAAAAACAGAATGGAAAGCATATTACACCATTGGCAGGAATATATTTCTGTTAAAATGACAAAATCTGGGAGCTGTTAGTAGAAGCATTTTGTTGATAAATTTTCATCCTTCTCTGAGACTCCTGATGAGTAAATATTATAAAAATCAAATTCCTCTAATAGTTTAATCATTTTGATATTTCAGTTTTGATCCATCATTTACATTATCTTGTAACACCACAATTACCAAGTTGAAAATCAATTAGGAGACCTGTTGAAGGTAGTTGTTTCTACATTCTGTATTGCATCTTTTTAGAAACACTTTTTGTTTTTCATTTCTGACCATGGCTAGCTTGACTGGCTTGTTGTGTGTGGGTCTTAACCTAACTGTTGTGAGAGGCTATTGGAGCATTGTAGGCAAAGGAGTGACGTCAACACTTAGTTTCTCAGGTGCGTCTTTATTGTCCTTTTCTTCAGGGCTTGTGGAAAGAGTGAACCTCCTTCCAACATACATGAGGCAATTGGACCCCTTAGAACTTCCATTGGAAGCTTGTTGTTTAGTTGCTAAGTCGTGTCCAACTCTTTTGCAACCCCATGGTCTGTAGCCCACCAGGCTCTTCTGTCCATGGGATTTCCCAGGCAAGAATAGTGGAGTGGGTTGCTATTTCCTTCGCCAGGGGATCTTCCCAACCCAGGGATCAAATCCTTGTCTCCTCATTGACAGGCAGATTCTTTACCACCAAGCCACCAGGGAAGTCCCCTTGGTAGTTTAGGGAATGAAACTAAGCCAAAAGTATGGTGACTCAGATTGATCAAATGGCTAATACTCATTCTGTTGTTTCTCCACCTATAAAAGTCAGGGGGCGGAATCCCACCACTAATATCCACCTAGTGGAATGCCCAGTTCCATAGTCCATTCTGAAGCATCTTTCAAGGGCCTTGCCAATTTTTCCTCCAGCTGCCACCATCTGTCCTCCAGCCTTTTCCTGTTCATTTCTGTGACGCTTGTTCCTTTTATCTCTTCCTGCCCTCATGGTTTACTATCACATCCTGCAGTTCAAATTCCTATCATTGCTTGGGCCATTCTGTATTATTTCAGATGAGCTGCTTGGCTGCATATCTTTTTGTATCCAGTGAGAGCCCAGCTCTGTGTCATTGTGGTAGAAATGCACAACTGTAAATTTTCTCTCTCTGAGATAGAATGACAGATTTATCCTTGTTAATGACTTCACTCTTTGTACTCCTCTCTATTATTTTTGGTATGTTAAGCAAGGTGAGAATAGTTGTGTTTGACTCATTAAATAATGATAAGATGCAAATAATGTTAAGTATCAACCAAAAATTGGGGGAGAGGATTTCAATATCTAATATTAATGATACCCTTTTTATGATACAATGTCTTCTCTTTAGATATCACACATCCTGCTTCACTTTAATACTCAGTAGTAATAATGGGCTGATAGAAATTGATAAGATCCAAAATTGAATCTTCTTGAGTTTATCCAAGTGATAATTCTGCCTGGCTTGGAACAAGTTTTACTTACATGAACCTCTCACAATATGTGTCATTCCCTCACAAAACAATATGACACTAATAGCAAAATATTTATCCTTCCCTAGGACCAGGCAATTTAGGATCTAACTTATGTTAGTAGCAGGAAGCTGGTAGACTGTCTCTTTTTAGATTCGAACACTGTACTCAAATAGTTAACCACAAACTATTAAAATGTTTGAGCCCTAGTAATACACCTTCAGGAAAAGGAGGAATACAGGTAGGACTAAAAGAGAAAAAAATTGATCTTATATCTATGCTGCCTTTGCAAGGGATTAGAGATATAAAACCAAGTGATTTCAATAGAGACTCTTTATTGGTAAGGTTTTCCCAGTATAATTTATAAGTAGTATAGTCTCATGACTGAGGGCACAGAGTCTATAGCCAGACTGTCTCAATTTGGACACAAAGTCAGCCATATACTAGCTTAGTTATCTTGAGCAAATTGTTCAACATATCCATGCTTCAGTTTTCTTCAGTATACAATGGAGATCGTGAGACCTACTTCCTTGGGGCTTTGCAAATATGCAATGAGGAAAATCATGTGAAGTGCTTAGAGTAATACCCAGCCTAGATTGAATAGTTGATAATGGCATTATCATGATATTTATCACCAGATCTTACCTAAAGATAGATAAGCCAATTTTAGCATGGGAAGGCCCAAAATACTGTAGAAAAAAAGTTTTTCATCAGCTGTCAGAGTATTCTTCCTATGAGATTCCAGAGAAAGGGAGGGTAGTAAAATAATCTTTTAAAGTATTTATTATTATTTTTATAATAAATTTTATTTTATATTTATTTTTATTAGTTGGAGGCTAATTACTTTACAATATTGTAGTGGGTTTTGTCATACATTGACATGAATCAGCCATGGAGTTACATGTATTATTTTTAATTATAATAGAGTAGGAGTTTTCTTTTGTTATATAGTTTTGTGACTGTTAATCCAAGGATAGATTTGTGTAACCTTCTCTCTGCTGATTATGTTACCACAGAAAATTCCAACCCCAACCCACACCATACTGTTCCTTTACAACCAAACACTTCTCTATCCCTAACTCCTGACAACCACTGACCTGGTCCCTATCATAATAGTTTGATGTTTTGACAGCATCAGATAAGTGAAATCATATGTCGTCTTTGGAGATCAACTAACTTTCACTCTGTACAATGACACTGAGATTCATCCACGGTGTTGTATGTAACACTTCTTTCGCTTTTCATTGCTAAGTATTCCACGTACCTCAACTTGTTTATCCATTCCCCTGTTCAAGGACATTTGTAGATAGAGCTGCTAGAAATATTCGTGTACAAGTTTGATTTTGTTTCTGTTTGGTTTCTGTTCAATACCATAATGGTGACCTCTTCTTTAGCTGGAGGAGAAACTTTAAAATCAGAGAAATGACCTATGTCTGTAAGTGGATTTCAGCCGTTTCAGTGACACTCTAACTGTCACTGATATAATATAAGAAGGTGAAAGTGCTAGTTGCTCAGTTGTGTCTGACTCTTTGCGACTTCATGCTCCAGGCTCCTATGTCTGTGGAACTCCTCAAGCAAGAATACCAGAGTGGGTAGCCATTCCCTTCTCCAGGGATCTTCCTGATCCAGGGATCGGACCTGTGTCTCCTGAATTACAGGCAGATTCTTTACCATCTAAGCCACCAGGGAAGCCCAATAATAAGATCTGTTAAATGTGTGGACACTATAAATAGAAAAGCTTGATGAAAAAGTGTTTAGTTGAATTTTTCTTCCTTAATGTCATAAAGACTGTATGTTCATTGTCCATTTTGAGTTGGTTTTTGTTTTGTTTGTCTTTTCAAAAGCAAGGTTTTTATCTAGAATTTCCAAAGGTAGAACAGTGTATTGAAATTCTGATTCAGTAATGTAACTGTTTTCTAAGTTCGATAATACCCTTTTCCTTTTCCAGTTCTGAAAGCAAGACTATTTTTAATGTTTTCACCAGGATTATCAAAACAACCTTTCACAAAAACAACTTAGGACTAAGGTTATTGCTTGTCCCTTTGCTGAGAGTTGAGAAATAAAGTAAAATTGTTCACGTGTTAGGAAACTAAAATTGAATACAACAAGAAGTCCAAATATTGGTGTTTTTTCCTGTTGGGCTAAATAAAGCTTCTGCTGATTCTTCAGTGTTTCCTATAACATGTTGGAACCTGAGTTAAACAGTTAAAAACTCTTTCCTCTGGTAGTTGGGCAGTTTAGTTTCCAACATCACTGACTCCACTATAAAAGAAAACTCATCACAAATTGTTTTCGTCTCTTGGAACATTTTTATTGGCAAATGAATTTGACAGTTAATGGATTCTCATTCAAAACAGAACAACAGCGATATCAACCAGTGTGTATCTAAAAACAATAGGAAACTGTTTAGATTTTAAAAATAAAAACTAGCTAGGAGAAGGAAGGTGTGGGGAGTTCAGGGGGTTGGTCTGCTTGAGAAAATCTTCGGTGTCCCCATGGAACTGAGCAGAGTTTATCAGACAATTTCTACCTGGAGCAGACTTGATAGAAGATTCAGCTTCTGTTGTAACTACTATCCTATCATGGGAATTTTATTTTGTGCAGATGAATCCCCTGGTGGGGACCATGTATTTGATTTTTTTCATATAAATAATTCTTTATAGAAAATTATAAATAGAAAAAAAATTAAAAAGATCCAGAGAAGAGAGGTTTTCTTCTAATCCTTTAGGATCTCCTTTTCTAAAATAGCTCTATTTGTAGAAAACCTATTTGATGAAGGCAGGTTGTTTGTGAGCAATAACTTTCATAGCAAAAGATTTGATTGTCTTTTAGGATATTTTCATCAAGCTGTGGTAAACCAAGTTGCTCTTCCTCATGTTAGAAAACTGTCTCAATGGTTATTACATGAAATTGCACAATTATATCACCTGAGGACTTTACTGTTTTTCTCTTCCATATTTTGAGTTCTATAAATACTACATGCTTTTGATGCTTTTGAACTGTGGTGTTGGAGAAGACTCTTGAGAGTCCCTTGGACTGCAAGGAGATCCAACCAGTCCATCCTAAAGGAAATCAGTTCTGAATATTCATTGGAAGGGCTGATGCTGAAGCTGAAACTCCAATACTTTGGCCACCTGATGCAAAGAACTGACCCATTTGAAAAGACCCTGATACTGGGAAAGATTGAGGGCAAGAGAAGAAGGGGACGACAGAGGATGAGACGGTTGGATGTCATCACCGACTCAATGGACATAAGTTTGAGCAAGCCCCGGGAGTTGGTGATGGACAGGGAAGCCTGGCATGCTACAGTCCCTGGGGTCACAAAGAGTCGGACATGACTGAGTGACTGAACTGAACTGAAACATTACATTGATAACTAGTTTCTCATCTATGGAAACTCAACCTCCACACTTAAATATACAGAAAGAAGTCTGCTGTGTAGTACAAATAATCCTTGAGAATTGAAAATCCTGGTTTCTTGACTGGGCTCTTCTGTCAGTTCTGGAAACTGGACCTGCAGTTTTCTATAAAGTGAATTCTAAAGTTAGTTAAATGTTGGTTTGAATCCTAGTATTGGCATCTAATAACCATGATTTCGGGGTAAGTTATTTAATTAATATAATCTTTACCTTTGAAATGGTGAAAATTACCATTTGTATACCTACCTAATAAAATAGAGGCAATGCATGCAAGAGCACTTAGAGAAAAACTCAAGTTCTGTACAATGAATGGTATCATTTATAACTGGAGCTATGCTGAAAGGGAAGACTGACTTGGGCCATAGCCACACTTCAGGGCAGGAATCAGGTGGTGCTGTTGAAATGGGTGGTATTTCTAGATTGTTGTTGTTTGGATACTTCTGCAAATAAACCCTGCTTTTCTGAATGCTATGGTCAAGTTCTAGAATTTTTTTTTTTTTTTGCTGCCAAGTGATTAGAGACAGCTTGGGACATAAACTCAGCCTTTGGCAGTTGCACTCTCTTTCCCACTCACAAGTCAATCTTACACAAACATTGCTCACCGAAGTGAAGATGGTTCACAGAGAAGGATCTGGCCTAATATTTCTTACACTGGAAAATATTTACACTCTCTCTATGTACAGGTCATAGATCCTGACCAACTCAAGGATCAGCATCTATGACCTGTACAATGGAATGATGCCCTTGAAATGGGAAGTAGGAGCCTTCTTTATCCTAGTAAGTTGACTGATTCTTTGTGATTTGGAGAATGATTCCTTTCTGCGTAAAGTCTTGAAATCCTCTCCAGACCATGGAAGAACTTCCTAAGCCATTACATAATGAGGCAATTGTATGCAGACACCAAGCGAGCCTGAAGAGAAATGGCTTGGGTTTGCCCTATTTGGGATTTATCACAGAGACAGGGCTATAGGTCAGGAATCCAAAATCAGCCATTTGGAATTCAGATAGTAATTCAGAATGAGCTTTCAGCAGGGCCAGGCAGGACACAAGGAATGCTCTGAAGGAGCACTGGCCCTTTTTGTCTGGATAAGTTTAGACATGATCTCTTGGTCATTTTCCTGGGCACCACTGCTGGTCTTAGATGATTAAGATCAGCTGAGGCAGACCTAAGCTTTTTAAGGAGGATGGAATATTCTCATTCCCATAAGTTTCTTTGCTCTCTACCCAGGAGAGAGAGTGAGTTCTTTAGAAGGATTTTGAGTTTTGGATCTTAGGGTTGTAAACACCCAGGGTGAAAGGTATGAGTGGTAGAAGAGACCTCACCTTGGCGTGGTCTCCACCTCCAGGACCACACCTCAACTACACGGCTCTGGCTAGAGTCAGGACCATGAGGACTCTAACGATTTCTACAGCGGGTGTAACCATCCTGCTGATGAGGATGCAAGATTGACTTCTCTCCTCAGGGTCCTTCGCTTTATACTCACCTTTGCACCATTCACTTCTGCTCATATTTCAGGTTGTTCTGAAGAAAACAGCCAGCCTTCACTTCCATTGCTAAAACCTGAAATTATAATACATAGTTCTCTTTCAAAATATAATGTTCTTCATTTTTTCTGCCAAATTTGCACTTATGGCAGGCACTGAATTCTATATGATTAAATAATTGGAGTTGGAGGTGAGGTAAAAAGATTACTCCTAGAGAACTCTTCAAAATTCATCCCTCAATTATACACACTAATTTTTGCCTTTCTCTACCTCGGTCTAAATTAGAAAGACTTTTAAAGGATTTCTTTTCCAGAGTGTAGATTATTCAAGTGATTTTCTTCACCCCTCTTATTAGATTTATTTTTTCATTTCTTTTTTCTTGAACCCTTACTCAGTCAGAAAGTAAAGGTAATCAAGTAGCAGAGGAAAGAAGCCATTCATCTTTCTGTCAACAGCATTGTAGAAAGTTTTGATAGAGAACAACAAAACTAATAACTAAATTTAGATATTTGTGTTACTTGGGAATTTTCTTCTTTCTATTTATTAATGTGTGAAATCCACCTAGAGATTAGCAGAATGCAAAAATAACAGTATAAAATTCATATATGTAGAAAAAATATCTTGATGATGCTAACTGGAATAAAGCGGAAAAAAGACAACACAATGGTTTGTACCTGTGTATATATTTGAGAAAAACCAACATGATAAAGCGACAAGGTGATTATATTTGTGGCAAGAAAATTGGCATGAGTCCTATCTCTTCTAGTTATAACAATTTCACCACAGACACATGAAAACATCTAACTTCTCTAAACTTGAATTTACTCACAACAAACTGGGGCCCCATCCCTTAGCCCTTTAACCAGGTTACTGTGAAAAAAATGAAATAAAAGAAATGAAAGCATTATTAAAACTCAAAGGCATGAGGACATTCCTTTGAGTGTTCTTGTGCCTCTCTAGAAAGTGATGCATCCTATTTAGAGGATACATACAGGACTTATACATGAAACACATTTCAGGTCTGTTTTAAATGCTCATCAGCCCCTCTTCACAAGATTAGAAAGTAACTAACCCCAAATCAATCAATGGACACTTGGATTTTACTTCTGACATTTCCACTAATTCATTTTGTAAACGTTGCGGTTATTTGAGCCTCCCTTCACCCCCAGGATTGTTAGGACTGATTACCCAACATGCCCCGGGTTTCCTGACTCCCGGTCTCACCTTTAGTCAGTGGACACAGGGCTGTAAACCACACACAGAGCCAGATCATATCTTAGACTTTGGTCCCTGAGAAAGCAGATGCTGAAACAAGGACTTGAGTCCAAGCAGTTTATTTGGAGGGTGCTTCCAAATAGAGGGATGGAGAAATGAGAGAGACAAGAGTAAGAAGTCAGTGCTGCTGCTGCTGCTAAGTCGCTCAGTCGTATCCGACTCTGTGCGACCCCATAGACATAGACGGCAGCGCATACAGAGTGCGTTAATGAGCAGGTTAATGCTGCAGACAGCGGAGGCTCAATTCCTCTGGGCACTTCCGGAATGCTGTGTAAAACATGGGCAGAGGTGTCCCACTGAAGAAGAGAGGAAAGTGGGTTATATTCTTCTCCAATTCTTTTTCTTCATCAGCTAAGGGTTGTTCTGGAGCCAGCCCCTCTGGACTGCTATGCACGCTAGCCAAGCATGTTGGAGAAATCCTGCAGTGACTTCTCACAGGCATTTCCACAAGGAAGTCATCAGCTGGCATGGGAAGGGAGGCCCAGAAGATGAGGGTGGGGCCACGGCAGGGAGATGCAGACCGCCCTCAAGGCAGGACGGCTGCTTAGCGCAGGAATGGTTAGCTGACAGCCTCCTGCTGTCGGTGCCTTCTGGGTCCTCCTCAGGTTTAGAGCTGAGATTCTGCCCTGCTCGGGGTGACCCTCCAGCTAATGACTGAGCTCGCTGGTGGTACAAGGGCCTGTCCATCCTACCCCAAGTATGACTCTGCTATTGGATGATCTTTCTTCCATAGCGCCCACCCCTCACCCCCACCATGGTAGAGGCTTTCTTAGGTTCATTGCAGCCGGAGAGCTGCATCTGCCCACCATGTTTCATCCCCTTTTCCTTTCTCAGATGTTACTACCTGGTAAACGTTCTGCTGTCTTATGTTTACTCCATCTCAGTGTCTGCTTCCTCTGAACCCAACTCATGACAAATACCTAACTCAAAGGGAGGTTTGGAAAATGCCAACCTCTGCTCTGAAACCAAAGAAGAATCTACCTTACATGGGGACACAGGAAAGTTGGACTGAAAAGACTTTTTCTACAATAAGGTTAGACAAAATTTCCTCCAAGCATATCAGAAATCAGGCAAAAATACAATCAATGAAAACAAGCAAAAAAAAAAAAAAAAAAAGGGACATAAAATAAATGGTAGGCAGACACTGGAGGGTTGTTGACCTTGAATAAATACTTGAAGGGGATGATAAAAATGCTTAGACAGGAAAATTCTAAAAAGAATAGATTATGTATTCCATTGAGGTGGTTGTCACTTCCAAATTCTTATAAATAATATTATTTTTTATTTTGAAGTCTTACAGATGACTGTGTCTCTTAAAGAAGACAACAGAAATACTCAGGACAGAACTGCATTAGTCACTGGATTTATGCACATGACATTATAATAGTGAGAAAGCCTTGAGCAAGAATCTGTATTTAGATTTAACTGCTTGAAAGGAAGGGAAGAAAAGGAAAGTAACATGTTTGAGAGAGCCTATTATGTACCAGAAATTCAAGCAGGTGTTTTCTTTATTGTTCACCAAATATTTTTTGAGTACTCTCTTTTTGCCAGGCACATTTCTAGATATTGAGATACAACAGGAATGAAGCTACAATTTCCTGCCATCGAGATTATATTCTGGAAGGCGAGAAATAGATTGTAAATATTAAAGTGAAATAAATACATGATAAAGTATCTTGGCTTCCTTGGTAAAGAATGATAAAGAATCAGGTGGTAAAGAATCTGCCTGTAATGCAGGAGGTCTGGGTTTGATCCCTGGGTTGGGAAGATCCCCTGGAGAAGGAAATGGCAATCCACTCCAGTATCCTTACCTGGGAAATCCCATGGACAGAGGAACCTGGTGGGCTACAGTCCATGGGGTAGGAAAGAGTTGGACACGACTGAGTGACTAACACATACAAGTATCTTAGACAGTGGTATACAGTAAGTAAAAATTAAAACAGGGAAATTCCGAGTTCTCCATAGGATGTAAGTTGCATGTAAATAATGTGGACAGGATTGGGGCCAGGAGGAGAAGGGGGCGACAGAGGATGAGATGGCTGGATGGCATCACAGACTCGATGGATATGAGTTTGAGTAAACTCTGGGAGTTGGTGATGGACAGGGAGGCCTGGCGTGCTGCGATTCATGGGGTTGCAAACAGTCAGACACGACTGAGCGACTGAACTGAACTGAACTGAATGTGGACGGGGCAGGCCCTATTGATTTGAGCAACAACTTGAATGAGATGAGGGAATTAGCCATGTGGATACTTGCTGAAAGAGAGTTCTACACCCAGGCAGTAGGCAGAGCAAACCCCTAAAGCTTGTCAGAGGAACAATAGAGAGGCCAGGGAAGAGATAGAGGCTTATACAAATCAAATTACTCTCCTTAAACTCCTAGCCAGTGATCTCAGATTCTAATTCAGATTTGTCTGCCTCCCGTAATCATCCTCCTATTGATCCTGGCTATGACATTCCATAAAGGGGAGGAAAACCACCCCACTTTCATCTTTCTGAAGACTAGTCCTTTCCCTTTTAACCCCCAGCCAGATGCAGTTTGATGAGATGATTGTTTGGCTGCAATGCATGCTCACACTGACGGAGGTAAATATAGATTTTCTTTGCTAAACCAGAATATACATAAATACTATGAAGCTGATTGGAAAGCAGAGTTTTGACAGGAATCATCTGCAATCACAGTGCATTTGTTGAATTATTTGTTTTGTTTTCCTAGAACATTCATTAAATGGTAAATGGGTAAGTGTGTCTTAAGCAGGTTTCTAGAAAACCAAACTGCATACTTGAGAATCTTTTTTACTGAACCAACTGGAAGGGTTGACTGCTCATTTTGACATACGGAAACCAGCCTAACTCTCAGGGCAATCCTCTTGGAGCATCCCAGCTCAGGCCGAATATTTGAAGTGACATATTTCATAAATTGTTCCCAGTAAACAAGTGTTTACTCCTTTTGTGGAGACCAGTTACAGTACCTTTTACTGAAACTAACCATATCTCAGCTTACTTGCTGAGAATCATTCAAAAAGTATATACCGTATTCAGTTTAATTGGAAATACACTAGTTGACCATCTTCATCTGAGGGGAATTTTATACCAAACTTGACAGCTCCCCATCCCCATGGAAAATCCACTATTTGACTATCTTAGACCTCTTTTAGGGCTTCCCTGATAGCTCCATTGGTAAAGAATCTGCCTGCAATGCAGGAGACGCTGGTTCAATTCCTGGGTTGGGAAGATGTGCTGGAGAAGGGATAGGCTACCCACTCCAGTATTCTTGAGCTTCCTTTGTGGCTCAGCTGGTAAAGAATCTGCCTGTAATGCGGGAGACCTGAGTTCAACCCCTTGGTTGGGAGGATCCCCTGAAGAAGGGAAAGGGTACCCACTCCAGTATTCTGGCCTGGAGAATTCTATCGACTCTACAGTCCATGGGTCACAAAGAGTTGGACACAGATGAGTGTCTAACTTCAGACCTCTTTTAAAGCATCTCTTATCTTTTTGCTTCCTCAAGAACTCTAGAATGCAGTATCTCTTAAAGAACATCAGTAGAATTAGAAACAAATTAGAGGGAGGATGTCAGCACTTCCTTGCAATGAGAATGAAGCTGAAAAACTTCTAGTTATGATATGTGTCTTATATAATAGGTGCAATGGGTTTTTAAAATGAGATTCTTTTTATGCACAAAGTACAATTTTTGGAGCTCCTTAGAAAATAGGTACTACATACTTTGAAATTGCATTATGTAATCTATGGAACAAAGATAAAAACATCTAGTGTTTCTAAAGTGTCACTTCCCAGGGATGTTCAAATGTGCTAAAGATATGAACTCATTGATCATCCTACTTTCCTTTTAGCAGTGAAAGTCAGGTATTATTGTCCTGATTTCATAGATAGGGACCCAGTGCCAACCTCTGGCTGTTCAGTGAGAGAGGTATCTAGGGATTTAAGCTCTATCACCACATGCTTTGCTTTACTGAGGTTTAAATAGCTGCTTGTCAACATTATATGTCAGCCATATAACGTTATATGTCTGTCTTTTGGAAAGCAACACACACACATATACACATACAATTTTTTCCTGATTGTAAAACAAAATTTGATGTGGAGGTCACTCTTGTGCTGAAACTTAAAATAGTTTTGTAAGAGTGAAGAAAGTTCATTTTTACCCTCAGCTTTGCAAAAAATCAAAACTTGATAATATCCAGTGCTGACAATGGTGTAGGGAAATGGACACTGATCCTTGGTTGATGCGAAAATGAATTGCCACAAAACTTCTGGAAAGTTAACTGGAAGTTTCTATTAAATGAATATATTAGTATACTTTTGCTTTGGGGAATCTATTTTTCAGAAATAAATGCACACAAAAAAAATACATGCACAAACATGTAATTTTATCATTACTTATAGTGGCTAAAAGCAAAGAAACCAATAAAGCATAGGAAAAATGCAGTTTCTCATCAATGGCTGAATGATTCAAAAATTTCTAACTCCAGTGAATCTAGTGATTTGTAATTTCTAATGCATTTGAAATTTAGTATAACCATTAAAAGAACTAGTTCTGTAAACATTCACCTGGAAAAATAACCATAGAAATAAATGAAAAAAATCAAATTGAGGATAAAACAAATAACAGTTTACTTTTTAAATAGAAAAAAATATTCACAAGGAAATATGTGTTTATCTATTTATACATATTTACATGCATGGAGAAAACTGCAGAAGGATAAACCCTAAATTGTTCATAGTGACAAATTTTATGTATCCTTAGGCTGCAAGAGCTTAGAAGGAGAGGAAGAGTGAAGGAGGGGAGCCAGAGAGACTTGGGACTTTATTTTGATCAACCTCTCTACGTAAGCATGGATTACTTATAAAGTTTAGAATCACTCACAAAAAATTTTTAAGGAAAAATGTCATGACACAGAATTATGAGGTAGAAGGATAGAAATTCAGTCAGATGGTGTTGTCCCTGTTTTGCTTCTGGTTGCTCTGTAACCTCTGGTACATCACTAACTCCTCTGATTCTGCATTTCCTCATATGAAATAGAGACAATATGTAAAGCATAAGGCTTTAATTGTGGGCAAGTAGTTGGCACAGAACAAATGCTACCTTTTACTATAGAGAAAGAAAGCTTTTTGGGTGGGAATAGAAAGAAGCAGGAGATGGAGGTTGGGAAGGATGGAAAGTAGATTCTCCTGGGATTGCTAGGTCAATCACAGAATTACAAATTTAGTTCTACTGTCTCAAGACAGAGCCCACTGGGGCAGACATTTAGGCTCATCATTTTTGAATGATGGTGATTTTCTCAGCAGCCCTAGAATCTCAGGCTGGAAGCTGAGAAGAACTGATGGATGCTACTTCTACTGTCCACTTTTCATCAATCATGAGAATCAAATAGAAAACTGTTAGTCTCTCTTGAAAATCAAGACTCACAGTGAAAGATTTTTGTCTCTAACTTGGAAAGGAAGGACAATCATGTTGCTTCTAAGATTCTAATGCAAGTCAGAGAACAGATGGTGGGGGATGGGGATGGGGGATAAGGGACAGAAATCTTATGTGTCGGTCAACAGAAATGATTAAATTGGGCAAATATTCCTGTCAAGCTGCTGTGAGTAAATCACTGCTAGAAAGAATTTATTCTGGCCCTGATAGACCTGCCTCAATGCCTTATAGTTTTATTCTCAAAAGATACCAGTCTCAAGATAAAACCCAAGGCAGAGATAAAATGAAAGTTTTGAATAAAGAAGATGCTGTGGCCTCACTGCAGAAGCAAAAGAAGCCAGTCTCGTCGAGTAAGCCAGTTGAGTCAAGGTAAGCAGAAGGCAACGTGTCCAAGATTGCACCAGAAGCTGAAAGGAATGAGGGAGTGTCCTTCCCTCAGAACTTCAGAGAGAGCATGGCCAGGCCAACACTTGGTTTTGGACACCTAACCTCCAGAAATGTAAGCGAGTAAATTTCCATTGTTATAAGCCATCCAGTCTGCGGTACTTTGTTAAGAGAGCACTAGAGGAGCCTGGTAGGCTACAGTCCATAGCGTCACACAGAGTCGGACACAATGAAACAACAGAACACACAGGAAACTAATATAGATTTTGTTGGACTCCAGGGATCCGAAGACCCTATATATGGTGTCCTAATCCATTTGGACTGCTATAACAGAATACCATAGGCTAGGTGGCTTATGAACAATAAATTTATTTCTCATAGTTCTGGAGGCTGGAAGTCCAAAGTGCCGGTATTCCCAGCAGTTTCAGTGTCTGGTTTATAGACAGCTGTCCCTTTGCTGTGTCCTCATGATGGGGGGGGGTGGGGTGGGCAAAAAGCTCTCTAGGTTCTCTTTTAAAAGGGCACATATCCTATCCACGAGGGTTGCTGCATCTTCATGACATCCGAAGATCCTCTCCAAGGCTCCACCTCTAATATCATCACACTGGGCATTAAGATTTAGCATATTGATTTTAGAGGGACAAAAATGTTCAATTTAGAGCATATGGCCTCTCCTTTCAGGGTGAAATTTTAAAATTTGTGTTTGGAGAGGCTGGTTATTGGTTTAAGGAAAACATCAAGATTCCACTGCTTACTCTAGACAGAGCAGGCACATCATTATTCTAAACTCCCCTGCCCAGAGCAGGTAGGAGAGCAGACAATATCATATATTTGAATTCCTGTTTTGTTGATGCTAAGCTGTGAATCCCTGGCATGAAATCATTTTCAATGCATTAACTTACACATTTATACATTTCAATACTGGAGATCACAAGATAAGCTTGGAGCATCTGCTAATTCTCCCCGACTGAGCCTAGTGTCCTATCCAGTTCTGTTAATCTGGTTCTGGGCGAGTCCTGCAGATTTCCTGTCTGATACGGTTCTATGATGGAAGGTATCTGGCTGATGTTAAGGCTTCTATTACTATTTGCAGAAGCATTTAGTCTTCAGCACACACTCAAAATACTTTTTTATAGTTTTTATAGAGACTGTGCTTAACTTAAACGTGTTTTGCAAAATATGGCATCTTTCCCTACTTGCTTGAGAATGGCATTTTTATCTTTTCTTGAACTTCACAGTAGCATAAATACTGTGCTTTCTTTGCCTGCTGTGTTCTTTTTCACTAGTTACCTTCAGATTCTCTTTCTTGACAGAATATATCATATAGCACCATGACACTTCCTGTGCGACATCATTAGACACCTAAGAATATCCTCAACTCAGTTCAGATCTACTGTATCTACAGCAAAAGACAGTCAGGCTTTATTAACCCATCTTGCCATTCTACACTGTAACAAATAAACAAAATAACTCTTTGTTTTTATTAAATTGTCAGGTATTTTAATGACCCTATCCTACACATAGAGACTATTATTTATCACTATATTATTTGTCCATAAGATTAATGTTTTGAATACCTTTAATTTACCAGGAAATAATGTTTCAGGTAAGCTGCAAACTCTTTATTTACTCAAGCATAAATACCTACAGTCATAAACCTAACATGTGATCAACTGATAGGACAATAAAATGTAACAAAAATCTTAATGTCAACAGGGTTATCAGTTTCCCTACATCACAGGGAAAATATGCCTAAAGATTTATATACCTGGAAATATTCTTCAATAGCAAATTTCCATTTTCCCACTTACTATATAGAATCCTGTTAGAATATCTTTTTTTGCCAAGTAAAATTGAGTTGTTATTACAAAGTATTTCTAGCAAAAATGATTTGATGTTTGCAAGAAACAACATTCATGCTGTTGATATTCTCTGGAGATGGATTGAAAGACAAAAGTGGCAAAAATGATTTTCTGGAGCAGGAGTTATTACTACTCATTTTAACCTTTTTCTTGAAAATAGAGGGGAAGATATATATTTTTACTGATGATGACTGAACATTTAATGGTATCACAGTTGTTTTATTTTGAGAATTTAAATAAGCTATCGTTACATTTCCCATAATTCTCTCACCTGAATGGTTCTGGGTATTTTTGAGTGTTTTCCTCACCAAAAAGAGACAAACTTTAAATTTTTCCCTAGCTCTATAAAACATGACTATAAAATAATAAGAGTAGTACTGGATCCAGAGAAGACAATGGCAACCCACTCCAGTACTCTTGCCTGGAAAATCGCGTGGACGAAGGAGCCTGGTAGGCTGCAGTCCATAGGCTTGCTGAGTCAGACAGGACTGAGAGACTCCACTTTTGCTTTTCACTTTCATGCATTGGAGAAGGAAATGGCAACCCACTCCAGTGTTCTTGCCTGGAGAATCCCAGGGACAGGGGAGCCTGGTGGGCTGCTGTCTATTGGGTCGCACAGAGTCGGACACGACTGAAGTGACTTAGCAGCAGCAGCAGCAGTACTGGATCACCATTTCTAGTTTTGGGGGCACTTTTTATATGCTTAATTCCAGTGACCTCCCTTGCTGACAAAAAAAGCACATTCACAAGGGCAGTTGTGTCTTCTCCCCCTCTCATTCTTCTATGCAGCCCATGTGAGCTAAGACTGCCTTTGGAGGGATAAGTGGAAACGCAGCCAACCCAATGGAGAAGAGTAAGAGAACGAGACCAAAGCAAGGTAGGTTGCTTCCATGAACAACTAAACCTGAAAATCACTTGCATTTTCAATTGTCTTGGTTTAAAAACCTCTTTTTTTCCTTGGGGATGGTCTTGATTCCTGTCTCCTGTACAAAGTCACAAACCTCCATCCATAGTTCATCAGGCACTCTGTCTGTCAGATCTAGTCCCTTAAATCTATTTCTCACTTCCACTGTATACTCATAAGGGATTTGATTTAGGTCACACGCTAGTAAAGTAATGCTCAAAATTCTCCAAGCCAGGCTTCAGCAATATGTGAACCATGAACTTCCAGATGTTCAAGTTGGTTTTAGAAAAGGCAGAGGAACCAGAGATCAAATTGCCAACATCTGCTGGATCATCGAAAAAGCAAGAGAGTTCCAGAAAAACATCTATTTCTGCTTTATTGACTATGCCAAAGCTTTTGACTGTGTGGATCACAATAAACTGTGGAAAATTCTGAAAGAGATGGGCTTACCAGACCACCTGGCCTGCCTCTTGAGAAACCTGTATGCAGGTCAGGAAGCAACAGTTAGAACTGGACATTGAACAACAGACTGGTACCAAATAGGAAAAGGAGTATGTCAAGGCTGTATATTGTCACCCTGCTTATTTAACTTATATGCAGAGTACATCATGAGAAATTCTGGGCTGGAAGAAGCACAAGCTGGAATCAAGATTGTCAGGAGAAATATCAATAACCTCAGGTATGCAGACGACAGCACTCTTGTGGCAGAAAGTGAAGAGGAACTAAAGAGCCACTTGATGAAGGTGAAAGAGGAGAGTGAAAAAGTTGGCTTAAAGCTCAACATTCAGAAAATGAAGATCATGGCATCCGGTCCCATCACTTCATGGCAAATAGATAGGGAAACGGTAGAAACAGTGTCAGACTTTATTTTTTTTGGGCTCCAAAATCACTGCAGATGGTGATTGCAGCCATGAAATTAAAAGATACTTACTCCTTGGAGGAAAAGTTATGACCAACCTAGACAACATATTAAAAAGCAGAGACATTACTTTGTCAACAAATGTCCGTCTAGTCAAGGCTATGGTTTTTCCAGTGGTCATGTATGGATGTGAAAGTTGGATCATAAAGACAGCTGAGCACTGAAGAATTGATGCTTTTGAACTGTGGTGTTGAAGAAGATTCTTGAGAGTCCCTTGGACTGCAAGGAGATCCAACCAGTCCATCCTAAAGGAGATCAGTCCTGGGTGTTCATTGGAAGGACTGATGTTGAAACTGAAACTCCAATACTTTGGCCACTGGATGCGAAGAGCCGACTCATTTGAGAAGACCCTGATGTTGGGAAAGATTGAAGGCAGGAGGAGAAGGGGATGACAGAGGATGAGAGGATTGGATGGCATCACTGACTCAATGGACATGGTTTTGGGTAGACTCTGGAAGTTGTTGATGGACAGGAAGGCCTGGCATGCTGCAGTTCATGGGGTTGCAAAGAGTCGGACACGACTGAGCCATTGATCAGAACTGAATGAACTCTTAAGCACATAATATGCTGGAGGAGTCCCAATACCAGGTTGACCCTTTTCTTATTCTCTTCTTTTCTTTTTTGCTATTTTCCATAGATGAAAGAAATGGTGGCTATAACTCCAAAATTCAAAATTGTGATAATCATGAATCTTTAATACTGATTTCGTTTTTATGTCTTTATCTAATAAGCATGACAATATATTTAATCTTTTAAAGAAGAGTCATGGAAATGACTCCTGTGTAGAAAAAGAACTTTGGAATAGGAAATCGTGGTTCCTAGAGTATGTCTGCCACGTTTTCATGTGGGTATGTCATTTAAATTCTTTGAGTTTCAACTTCTTCATTGATGCATGGATGGAAATAATCCATATTGCATAGAGTTGATGTGGGTGATAACATGATGCCATATGTCATAGAAGAGACAGACATTACATTCAAAGTAGATGCTCATCCATCACAGCTGAATCTCCATCCCAGAGGTCACACATAGTCATATTCTATTATGTGCAGTTGCAGTGGGAGGTACATGAATTTGAGTAAGAAGTGCCAAGTCATTGATATATTTCCTACATTTAAATAGAAACAGTAAGTGTTGCCTTTAGCAGAGATTTAACAGAAATTGTCTGTGACATTTGTTGAGAAATAAGGATATGTTCCTATGACTTTACGATGAAGTCTCCACTTCTGCTTTCCCTAAACAAGTATTTGAGATATATTTGTCCTCCAAGGACTCAAATCTGCAAATATACGCCAATCAAGTCATTGCTTAAAAACCTTGGCATTTTAACTAGCCAATTCTCTTTTTAGACTCCTGTGACACCAAAGGCACTGAAAGACTGGATGCGTGGAAAGCACAGATCTTTCTCCAGAAGTACAACACGATGGCACCATCTGAGGAGGACTGCCCATGTGACAGTTTTCAGGTCCCTAAGTTCTCATCCCTCTGAGGTTCTCAAGTAGCTCCCCAGAAGGCCTAGTGTCCCCATTTAGGGACTCCTCTGGAAGTCCTCTTCATTATCTTCTGTCCTGCCTGACTCTTCTGGTTTTTCATTCCACCCCTGTGTTCCTGTCCCCAGATATCAGTGCATTGGTCCATCAGACACAGTAACGACTGCTGATGGAAGGGGTCCACATTTATCATCTGTGTGCTAGGAACCATGTCAGATATTCACATATGTCATTTAATCGAAAGAGTTTAGATATTCATGGACTTCCTGGAAAAATGCCTTTATGGCTCTCTAACAGTGACTGCAAAATATAATTTGGGGCTCAGTGGGGTTGATTGTGGTTGGGAGAACTTGTATGTCACTTGGAATCTCATTTTAGCATGGAGAGATGCTGACTCTCCCTAGGGGTAGGCTAGTGCTGGCTAATGTGGTGCTCACTCAAAATGTGGGTGTATCCTCAAACGATTGAGCACTTCCTGTGTCTGAATTTACCTACAGCTCCCCATTGCTGCCCCTTAACATGAAAGGTGAAATGGAAGGAAGACTCCTGGTGCAAGTAGGTTAAGGGAAGAGAATGTTAAACATGGCTTTAACTTTGCCTTCTAAGAACCACTCATAGTTTTTTAATATCGTCTCTCAGAAAGAGACAGACTGCTCACTTCTGATTTCTACATGCTGAACTGATATCTCTAATCCTGTTGCTTGTTTTCTTGTCTAAACTTCACTACCATCTTAACATCAGTGCTGTATGAATCCATCAGAACAGGACCATGACAGTTTTTTTTTTTTTATATATGAGAACAAAATAATGCCATTTGCAGCAAGGTAAATGGACCTAAAGATGGCCATCCTGAGTGAAGTAAGTCAGGCACAGAAAGACAAATATCATATGACACCACTTGTACGTGGAATCTTAAAAAAATAAAGGGTACACGTTTATTTATTTAAAAGAGAATCATGGATGTAGAAAATAAACTTACAGTTACTAGGGGGGAGGATAAATTGGAAGATGGGGACTAGTGTACATAGAATACTATATGTAGAATAGATAACCAACAAGGACCTACTGTATAGCCCAGGAAACTACTCAGTACTCTATAATGGCCTATATGGGGGAAAAGTCTTAAAAAGGAGAGTGGATCTATGTATTGAATCCACGTCTAACTAATTTACTTTGTGGTGCTCCTGAAACACACAACACTGTAAGTCAACCATGCTCTAATAAAAATTAAAAATAAAAAAACCATGACAGCTAATGAAGAAGGGCACAGGAGAGGATGACAATACCACCACCACCAAGTCACTTCCAGTTGATACAGCCTCTTTCAAGGACTTCAGCACTGCATAGGTCACCTCATTTATCTTGACTGCATCCCTAGTGACAGGAGGAGAACTGCAATTATACAGTTCTACCTTAAAAGGAATGCAGTCGCAGTGCAGAGACTGTGACTTGTCCAAAGTCAATCAGTTTTGGGAGTAGAATCTACAGTTTCTGCTTATTGTTGGTGCATATTAAAGGTATCTTCTGAATACACTTATTGAAGACTTCAAGCACTCATTTAAGGAGCAGGAAAACTGAACTAGCTTTGATTCCACTCCAACTTGTGTCCTGCTTTCAGTCAGTTACTTCTTATGTTCTTCCATAACAAAATACAACTTGACCCTAATGGTAAAGAACCTAATTATGCCAGGCTGGAAAGTATCCATGGTTATAATCACATTAGAATAACCCAGTTGGTCAAAGGAGGGAAAAGCATGTAATAGAAGATACTATATAAAACAAACAAATAAGTGTTTTTAATAATGATGAACTGGAGTCAATGATTTTCGGAGAAGAACACTGGACACAAACTGCTCAATATATTGATGTCATTGAGACAAAAAAATGTACAGAAAATTCTAAAATGTTGTTTTATCTATATATATCGTTAGTGATACTGAACTCTTAGGCTCACCCAGCTTCTGAATTCAGGCATCTCTGTTGCCCCAAGGATTAGATTAAAAATAAAGTGTGTTGTTGAAAGTACGTAAACATTCTAAATATCAGAATTTAACCTTTAAAATATCAAAATGGTTGTTATTATTTTTGGATGAAAACTTACCAAAACCTATAATACATAGAGGACATACAGCAGAACCTCATGTTTTCTGGATGAAATTCTCTCATTCTTATAAACACATATCACCCCAGCAATGGCAGACAGTGATGCCTTGATGGGATATTGAGGTGTGTACGGTCACCTTCTGTGACCAAATGTCCCAAATGGAGTGTTTCTAAGTGTTTATTAGATGTGCTTTTAAAATTTCTCCTGCTTCCTCCTGTGTTGTCATGTCATACTCACAACTGTCTTGCTACTGTTATTACCTGAATCTAGTAATCCCAATCCTTGCCTCATCCCCATGCTACCCACTGCTACTTCCTGAAAAGTTCATGAGCTTTAAGGCATATATAATTGATAGCACATGAGAGGAAACTTTATAAAGGCAGCATCCTAAGAACATGGTTCTTAGTATTTGCAAACCAAGGGAACATTGGAAAATCTAAAAAAAAAAAAAAAAAAGATTGTGAATACTCTCTTCATATTTACATCTGCATGTAATCTGTCAGCAGGTTTTGTGAAATATATCCATAGGAATTTAGATAAATGCATAAACTCAATCTGGAAACATTAGAATTTTCCTATGTGGGTTTTTTCCTACCAAAGGGTGCTTCTTTGGTGCACATGCATTTCTTTGAGCATCAAAATACTTCCTACCTCTAATGATCAATTTAGAGGTTCTAATTCAGTTGCTGGTATTAGGAAGGAATCGACAAATATTTGTTAAATACTAATCTATAATATTAAGATTAAAATTACTTGGTATTGAAAGTTAACATTAGATGTTATAAATGCAATAAAAGAACTGAGGAAGTCTGAGCCCACACCATGAATAGAATGAGAAAAATACACAGCTGACCCGATCATAAAAATCTACATAACTGACAGATATTATGTATAGTTCTGAATTTAATTTTAACTCTATTTGAGGCTAATGGCTATGGTGATTTGCCCTAGAGTCCTTTCTTCATTCCTCACTCAGATTTGGCTTCCTTCTATCTGTGCCCTTCCAGTTTTGAAGTGACCCTTTCCTCCTACAGGGCTCATACTGCTCCTCCCAGGGACTCATGGATTCCAATTTGTGAGGTCAGAGTTAAGTTGTTATCTTTGTGACTTGCATTTCTAAGATCTAGTGGATGGCACAGATTCCTCAGATGCTGAAATTTAAGTCTTGCCACATTATAATATGTTTTCTTTGTATTTACTCTGCAATTACTTTGAGAATAGTATCGCTTGACTTGTGTTACTCTGAGGTCTCTGTTTCTCTGAGCACTCTGAGAGCTTTTGGATTTTGATGGGAGAACAGTTCAAGCAAAGTCAAACTAAAAGACTTCTCTTTGATTTGAAGAGATTGCATTTCACATCTTCTCTTTGACTGTGACCATATTCTGGGTACTTTTGTGAGGACTATTATGTCAGTCAGCGCAAGATAGGTTATGTTGTAATGACAAACAACCCCCAAATCTCAATGACTTAAGACAAAACTCTGCTTCTAGCTCATGCACAGAAACAGAAGTGCTACTTCATGATAGTTATTTGTGTCTCAAGGCTCATGGAAACTTTATCTTTACATGTGTTCATACATTGTTCACAAATGATTCATACATGGAAATCACACAATTCTTTGCCTAAAGCAAGTCACAAGAAGATGCCCAAATTCAAAAAGGATGAGTATTGCAGTCCTATCATATTCTAGGAAGTAATAGAGCTGGATGACTTGTGAATGACCCAGAAGACCTTCACACAGCTTTATGCATGGATGTTCTAATTCCTATTGTTGTTACTCACAGACTTTTCATATTTTACACCATCTTTTAGATAGAAGAAATGACTGGATAACTGATTTTTGAATAATTAGGTGTTTGTGTGCTTGCTTGAAGGTGTCCTAGAGAGACCACCTTTGTCATAAGGTTTGCTTTTGAAATACTTCAGCTCAATACTGTAGCTGTTTAGGGTCTGACTCTCTCAGTTGACAGTTTGTTAAGTCCTGTGAATAAATCTTGCCCTTTAACTTTTTCCACATGACAGAAGAAATCAGAGGCAGCTCCCGTTCTTTTCCCACTCTGCCTGAGAATGTGGTGTCAGAGAGTTTATTGACCACTCTATGATGGATTTTTTCATCCTGTAGTTACACCTTTCTTAAGGATCTTAGTGATTTTGGGAAATGACTGGAGCCTCAGGAGCCATTTCTAACTGGTGAGGTCAGTGGACACCTTACTCCTTGGGTAAGGCTTGAGACATTTAACTTAGCTGACTTTGAGTCAAGCAGATTATTCCTCAGTGTTGGTGGGCCTCATCCAAACAGTTGAAGATCTTAAGAGAAAAGACTGAGGTCCAGAGAAAAGAACGGGATTTAGCCTCCAGACTACCTCTGGACTCTGAACTGTAACAGCACTCCAGTCCCCTCACTGTGCTCTACTAATGTTGAACTTGCAAGCCCCTATAATTGTGTGAGTCAATTTCTTAAAATAAATACCTCTCTCTCCTGTTAAGTTCTATTTGTCTGGAGAACCCTAACTAATACCAGTGGATTTGAATAGGCTGAAAGTAAGAGGAGTGGTTCAAAGTTACTGCAGTATTTCAGGAAATCATGAGGCCTGAATTATAGCCATGGTAGTGAGGCTTTGAGAACAACAAATAAGTTGCAGAGATACATTGAGATGGAACTGATAACTCTTTGACATTTTGGATATGAGAGCTTGATGGAGATAAAATACTTGAATAGTTCTAGTATTACTTGTTTGGGCACTGGTAGTGTCTTTAAATGAAATATTGATAAATGGAGGAGAAGGATAGCTTGGAAGGAAGGAAAAAAAATACCTGAATGCTTTTCAATTATTTTACGTTTGAACACTCTGTATAATATCTAGGAAGATATCCTGGAGGAAGATGGGAAGTTTTAGGTTACTTTTAGAAGTCTCAATGGCTGATGATGGTTGGGATTGTAAATGAGAATAAGATGACTCAAAAAAACAAGCTAAGTGAGAATAGGATGGAGAATCCATTTTACTTGGCAGAAGCAGAGGAATAATTTCTATAGCATAAGGCCTCCCTGGTGGCTCAGACTGTAAAGAATCCACCTGCAATGCAGGAGACCTGCGTTCAACCTGTGGGTTGGGAAGATGCCCCTGGAGAAGGAAACGGCTACCCACTCCAGTATTCTTGCCTGGAGAACTCCATGGGCAGAGGAGCCTGGTGGGCTACAGTCCATAATGTCGCAAAGAGTTGGACACGACTAAGCAACTTTCACTTCATTTTCATATAGATAGAATAATATTTTAATTATAAATATGCAAGTTTGCATCCCCAAATGAGTATTTCCTAACATACCTACTATACCATTGTCACACCTAACAAAGTCATAATTTATTTCTACCATCTTAGTCCCAGTTCATGCTTGATTTCATATTTCTGAAATCCCCCATTTTCCCATTTTTTAAAAAAATAGCTCTTTTCTTTAGACCTGAATCCAGTTAAATACTGTGAGGTACATTTAGTAGTCATCTTTTAATCCTAACCTTTAAAAAATTTCCAATAATATTAAGAAGCTATTCCTAAATAATTTCAAGAAATGGTCTCCAAAAAGAAAAGACTGAGCTCCTACAAAAGTTTAAGTGACTTGATGTGAAGATTTTGTGTAATCATTAATGCATGGATGTATGCAGTGGTTTTCATATGTGATTTGTCATCAACAGCACCCGAGAAGTTTTGGAAAACTATAGATTCAGGGATCCAGTACAGATCTACTGACTCAGAAGCTCAAGAGCTAAGCAACCTGCCCACTTGAGGAAAATGTTACTCTAACTCATTTGAAAGAATCGATTACAACATGGGCTCTTTGTTTCTATGGTTGTAATTCCACTAACAATTATAGCCTTCTACTGTTTGGTGAACTTATATTTATGATATTTTCACTGCCACAAAATATTTGATAAGGAAACAAAGATTTAAATTCAGAGTCTTGTCCAATTAGGATTACTAAGCTGTTAACTAGAGGAATATTCACATAACATATTTTATGGGGCACTTAAATTAGTATTGTCACTGTGAAATTTTATTACAATGAGTTTGTTTCTAAAGGTCATAGTGATTAAGTGTTAGAAATTGGGAATCAATAAAATAGTTTATGGACTTCCCTGGTACCTCAGTAGTAAAGAATCTGCCTGCAACTCAGGAGCTGCAGAAGACACGGGTTTGATCCCAGGGTGGGGAATATCCTCTTGAGACCCATTCCAGGAGTCTTGCCTGTGAAATGCCATGCACAGAGGAGTCTGGCAGGCTACAGTTCATAGGGTTGCAAAGAGGTGGACATGATTGAAGCCACTTAACACACACAAAGTAATTTGTGATGAAAACCTTTGTATAATTCTTTAGAATAAATATAGCTAAAATATAAGCTTTCCTGTTTCTCTGCAATACCAAGCAAAATTAATTCAGTCCCTTTGTTCTTTAAATTCTTGAAACATTTGACTTTTAATATGTTTTGATGAATGTCTTAGGAATTGTGTCTCTTGTTATAGGAACAACTCTGTTGCTATTCTTTTTGGTTTATGCTGAGAGTTTTCTCAATAGCATCCCAGGGGATTCCCCTACAAAATCCATGTTGCTGTTACTCAGTTGCTAAGCGGCGTCCTACTCTTTGTGACTCCATGGACTGCCGCACGCCAGGCTTCCCTGTCCTTCACTGTTCAAAAGCATCAATTCTCTGGCGTTCAGCCTTATGATCCAACTGTCATATCCGTACATGACTACTGGAACAACTAAAGCTTTGACTATATAGACTTCTGTTGGCAAAGTGATGTCTCTGCTTTTCAATATGCTGTCTATATTTGCCATAGGTTTTCTTCCAAGGAGCAAGCATTGTAGAGCTCCAAAATCAGACAAAACCAAAAGTTATACTCCCAAGCTAGAACAACTATTCTGGACTATATTGCTTAAAAGTCAACTTCTACTTCCTTTTTCTTCCATCTGATAATTATGTTTGGTGCTACCCCTAAACTGATGGTAGCTCTTGTCCTCTGAGGCAGCCAAGCCATGTCTGTATATACGAAGAATGACACAGCGATGTGAGAATCCCCAAAGATTTCCAGGAGTCTCAAAACATTGAAAACATGAGCATTACAGTTGAAACACCTAGATACACAGACTCAAGTTGTTTCAGCCATACTGAAAAGTTTTTCAATAGCTGCAAATTTAAGTTTTAAATAATTAAAATTAAATGAACAATCCATTTGTTTGGTGCACCAGCACGGTTGAAGTGTTCAGTAACTGTCTGCCCAGTTAGCCACCGTTCTGGACAGCACAGTGGATGCCACAGAGCCTCCAAGGAACATGATCCAAAGCAGTGCTGGAGGCCAGGGCTGAGGCCACGGTGTGGCTGATGGAGGAAGTCATGGTATCAATGGCTATTGGTGGCAGAACCTGACAATGGAGGGTCAAAGGCTGAAGGAAAGTAAGGAAAAGTCAACAAAGCAAATTTTTTGGATATTGACCCTCTAGGAAAGGAGAGGCAACATATGGTAGTGGTTGCAGAATTTTTTTTGTAAAGTTAAGAATATTGACTTGGGGGAAGGAATAGCCCTGTTGAGACTGCAATAGAGGAGAATCACTGATGCCATCTTGGAGGCTGTTCTCTGAAATCCCTGTTTAAAGCCTTTGTGATAGTGAAAGTCATAGCGATAAAGTTTACTGAGCGCCAGAAAAGAAAAAGAAAATGTGTGCATCATGTTTCCATATAATAATTCCATACAATTACTATCAGGTGACTTATTTTAACCTTAGATTAGGGAAAATAAAATTTGTTTGTAATTTTATTAAATAATAAATATTAAAAGTAACTTAAATGGTAAATTAAATAAAATCCTTCAAGAATAACTATAGGTGGGCATTTTAGTAAACTTAGAGTGCTATAAAAAAAGTGCTGTAAACTGGGTGTTTGTTAAGAGAATGTGGAATTCTGAGATCATGGTGTCAGCACATTTGAGTTCTGATGAAAGCCCTCTTCCAGGCTATGGCTGCCAACTGACTTCTCACCATGTCCTCACACAGCAGAAAAGGATCACGCCAATTCTTATCCAATTCTTAAAAGGGCTCTAACCCCATGAGTGAGTCTCCACCATTATGACCTGATCACCGTCCAAAGGTCCCATCTCCAAATACCATCTCATTGGGAATTAGATTTTAACATATGGATTTGGGGAGGGGACACAGTTATTCAGTCAATGACAACAGAGAAGAAAGCTTTTTGTAAGAGTGTGAGTACTTTAATGAATCTGTTAACTTATTTTTTCCTCACTTTCAGTTTTCAACTTTTTAGAATGCACACTTGCAGTGAGGATAAGCTTTGAGCATCAGATCAAGTGACATGATTAAGTGCATTCCCCCTTCATGCCACAGATGTCAGGACTAGGGCAGATGTGAAACTCTTTTGACACACATTGCTGTCCTCTGATTAAACTTCACCTCTTGGTGCTTCTGTTTTCCCATTTGTAAACTGGGGATAAATAGATCTGGTATGAGGCTTGGATAGAAAAACACCCATAAAGCACTTGGTACAGAGGTTGGCCCTTGATGAGGGCCTGCTGAATGAATTGTTTACATCAACCTTATTATGGCTTGGGATGTTTTTAACTCAGGGAGCTGTAGCAGTTACAGCATAAGAACATGCTTCTCTTCCCTCTAGTCCGATACTCCATCAACCACCACATGAAGTGATAAGATATGAAACTGGAATTGTACTATAATAAAAGGAATCCTAGACATGAAACTCCAGAAATTGGGGTCCACTTTTGACATGCACGCATGCCACATACTGTTCAAAGAACCTAACGTATACATTAATTCAACTTGTCACAAGGACCTGCTAAGGTAGGTGCTATCATTACCCCACTTTACTGATGGGGATACTGATACAAAAGAAGTTAAACAACTTGTCACAAATCACACACATTTGATGAGCTGTGGAGTCAGGATTTGAACCCCCAAAGACAACTCTACGTCTGTGCTTCACAGCCTTTTAGGCCTCTTAGCTTCAGATTTCTTAGTGGTAAAACTAAGAGGAATAACCCTGAACTAGAACTGGCCATACACGCATAAAGGATGATTGCTACTGAGCTACTTAACCAAAGAGCATCCCTCTCTATATAATGAAACAGTATGAAGTATTAAGAATGTCACTAAAGCTGTGTTAAGATTATTCCAGATGTCAAATGCCAACAAAAAATTTTTTTTTCAATGAACTCCAATATTATGCCCTTAAAGAGACAATGAAAATAATTTACCATCTTTTGAAAGGATTATTTGAACATTTACAATCCTTTACTCTGTCAGTTAGGGGTAATATTTTTCCATGATGTACAAGGAAGTCCTTCTCAGAAGTTCAGAAATGACTGTAGCAGCACATGTTTAAATGGGCATGTAAAAATGTGCTGTTACATAACTTATGTATTAGGGTAAGTTTATTTTGCCTCATGGGTCAATGCCTGTTGATTCTTAGGAAGGCCAAAAGAAAAATAAGTGACATTAGTCACCTTTGCTCTTTAATTCTGAGGAGAATTATAGCTTAAATGGAAATATGATTCTGTGTTTCAGTTGGCACCTTTTAGAGACAGAGCCAAGACTTTTCCTATAATTGGTACTCAGTAAACGTTACTGGATTAAAAGCTTAACCCTGTGTAAGTTTGTGCTTCATTAGACAGATTCATATTGCATTCCTGATCAAGCATCTGATAGTTAATAGGCAAAACTTTATCTTTCAAAATTAAAAAAAATTACGTTCTAAGACCAATGGGCATTGGCATGCTTCTGTGTTCAAAACTGTATAAGGAATATCAATGCTTTGCAGTATATACAGAAATTTACAGTCCATAGGGTCACAGAGTTGGACACGAAGTGACTTAACATGCAAGCATATACAGAAACTAAAAAGCTGTATCTCTACAGAGTTTGAAATTGCTCTGAGCTAAACAGCAAACATTAAGCTAAACAGTGGTTCTCTTACCTTCTTAGACTTTAAAGAGGCACTGGACTTTGTTTTGAATAAGACCAGTTTTCTTAATGAGAAAGAGTAATAAGGAGAGGGGGAGAGAATGAGAGATTGGAGAATGAAGGAAAGAAAAAGAAAACATCTGGGGATATTGGAAATAAAGCTTCCCCTGTGCACTACTGGTAAACGTCCTTGTATCAAGCAAAGACTTTGACAAAAGCACCGTTGACCTCAGAATTGGGAGGTCAAGCTTTTCAAGATAGTTTTGTAACATCCCATGATAGCTTTATTAAAGATGTCAGTTGTGAAGGATTGAGTGACTATTCATCTGAGTCTTCACCTCTTCTCTATTATTTTATTTTGATTTGTACGTACTTCTACAGAATTTCTAGGAAGCACCTTATTCACACCTTTAAAGGTTATACGAAAAAAGCTAACATGATCTAAATATACCATGTGCCCAAATCATTGAAAAATGTAGTCATCATGAGTCCTATATGTATAGTATCTAAAATCAAAGTATAATTATAGAACTCTATCTGCTCTGGAACTATAAATAAAATGTTAATTTCATTTTGAAATAGAACATTTGAGGAAAAAGATTTTTAAAGATATATATTCAGAGCTTTCAAATATCTCCATGAAAACATCTTTATTCCTTAGTAAAACATTTGTTAACTATGATGCATTTATTAACTCATGAGATGTTTTGTTACAGCTTCCTTGAGATCTTCTCATCAGATGAATCTCACAGTCACACAATAATCTCGGGTCTTGCTAGTCAAACATGTTCCACAAACCAATTCCTCTTGTCTGTGACTCTGCACTGGACTGCAATAAGACAGTGAGAAATTGGACCAAAATGTAAGGCAATGGTACCAGTAGACTTTCTTTTTTGACAGTATAACTTTCCCAATAAAGGAAGGAGAGCGTAAACTTACATTCTCTCTTGTCCCTGTAGAGAGGGACCATTGCTTGTGGCCTGGCTACATTGTGTGACACAGGTCAAGCACATTTTTAAGTACTAGCCACTCTATTGTGGTGCTTAAACTCTTGGATTCTGTAGGTGGGCAAGCCTGAGTTTGAACCCTGGCCTGGCAACTCATTAGTCAAATAACCTTGAATGAACCTCCTGACATCCTCAATCCAATTTCCTTATCTATAAAATTGGGATAGATCTGTCTCAGAGATATTGAGGATAATTAAGATTAAACTAAATAATGCAACATTATTAGCACAAAATCTAGCATATATTAAGAGCTCTGCTCAAAGTGTGCTATGTTATTAGCTGTTGGGTGGTGATGGTAGTGGTTTAGTCACTATGTCATGTTTGACTCTCGAGACTCCATCGACTGCAACGCATCAGACTCCTCTGGCCATGGGACTTCCCAGGCAAGAATACTGGAGTGAGTTGCTGTTTCCTTCTCCAGGGGATGTTCCTAACTTGGGGATCGAACCTGAGTCTCCTGCTTTGCAGGTGGATTCTTTACCATGAGCCACCAGGGAAGCCCCTATTAGTAGTTACTTCCACATAATTGAGGGAATTACTGTAACTGTGCTCTCCTTCATGTATGTGACTAATAATCAAAACCACTGGACATATTCAGACCAGTTAGGATGAAAATTCCCTTGAGTAATAATGCATAATACTGACTAAATGCCTGAAAGGTGACACCTAGCAAAGAACTATTCCCTTCTTTTGAAAGAAGGAAATGGATGCCAGTCCCAGAGAGAGCAGGCATTGTAGCATGAACAGGATTGAGGAAAGGGTTGGCATTTGATATCAGAATATCTAGGAATGAACCTTGATCCTAACTTTTAGAGGCTGCTTTAACTCAAGGTAAATGAAGCCTTAAATGAGAAAATATGTGTTTACTGATATAAACATACATTGCACATTGCTTGAGGCAGAGAAGGTGCTCAGAGTATTTTGTTTATTCAGTCATCACAAAATGTAACACAGTAGACTGGAATACACGCAGAAATATATTTCTTATTCTGGAATCAAGTGATCTAAATGCTTAAGCCAATATTTGCATTTATATCATCTTACTTTCTACCACTGATTTTACTAGCTTAACCAAATAGTTAATAAATAAGGGAATCCCCAAAAGTCTTGCCACATCTAAAATACCTTGAGTTGTATCAATATTCTGTAAATCATTGACAAGTCCAGTTAATTCCAGTGTAACTCATGACGTGTATATGGGTAGCCAGTGCCATTTTTTTCAGTACTTGTTTGGCTCAGTTTCAAGCAAACACAGTAAAAATCAAATCTGAATGGAAGAACAAGCATTAGCTTAGGGTTTCATCATCTGTTTATCTACGCAGCTCATAGACCATATTCCAAGTAGATAAGTAGAAGGCCCTGAAGAAGACCTTCATGCATCTCTTTGTCCCAAATCCAGTTTTAGGGAAATTTCTGAAAAAGTAGTTAATCAAATCCTTTGTAGAACTATACACCAACACCTGTGCTCAGAAAGATGTTTAAAAGATGCACAGAAATAAACAAATCGTGTCTATTAGTATAGACACATCTCCTCAAGAAGGGCATGGGTGTAGTTCGTGTAAGCTCTTGTGTGTGCACCGTGTATGACTGCTGTTCACATTCCACGACTACTCGCACTATTATGTGTGTGCTGATGCTACTCATTTATTCAGTTCCCTTTCACATTTCTTCCTCTAATCATAATTATTTCCCAACTATCTTGTCCCACCTCCTAGGTTATCTCCCTCTAATTTATCCTCCCTAAGGCTGTTGGAAAAAAGTTTCCAAACTGCCAATCTGATTATGTCACTTCCAATTAGAATATTTCAATGGCTGCCCATCTACCCTCAGGATAAAATCCAAACTCCTTTTCATGATCTGGTGCCTATTTCTCTGCTCTCATCTCATATTATTCTCTTGCTTACTCTTAACTAAAGTTCGGCATTTGCAACTCCTTACCTGGTCCACACTCTCCTAGTACCTCTGCCACATTCCTTCCTCATCAGAATTACTCTCCTTTCTCTTCACATATTATCTGGGAAATTTTTCATCATTATCTCATACCAGAGATCTTCCATACTGGCCTCCTCAAACTCTCTAAGGGAGCCTAAAGTACCAGCTCTTACCTCTCAGGTCACTTGCAAATTCCATAATGAAATGATCACTGTTTAACTCTGAACCGCCCATTAAATCGTCAGAAGTCCAAGGGCAGGTAGGGTTTTCTAATTCCAATATCTATTACAGACCTGGTACATAGCAAATGTTTAATAGATTATAAGTTAACAAAAGACATTCGAAGTGCTGAGCCAAAACTGCACTAACTGCATAGCTGAGAAGTACCCAAGCAAAATGTAAAATATTCTCTCTGGAATCTTTAATGTTCAAAGTCTAAAATAGCCAATACTTATTCATCTCCAGTTCCAGGTGGTTTCTATGGTAAGGGGGCAGGGTGGACAGACAGTACTTATTACCAGTTTATTTGCTAGATCCTTCCTCTGCATATTAAATAGTGTAGATCAACTTGGTTTTCCGCCCGTATTGTTTTACACAAGGAGGTACACACACATCAAGTGTGGGCGTGTGGGCACAACCCATAAATAGTCTGTTACTAAACAGCTTTTTACATTAAAGAAAAGATCACTTTCTTTTTCAAAGGTCATAATTATAAAAATAGTGTTCTGGTTTTCAGTCACTTGACATTATCCACTGAGTTGCATTACGGTTTTTGTTTTTGTTTTTGTTTTTTTTGGTGACTCAGATTGGGAGTCTTAATTTTAACTGTTTGCTTAATACCATCAGTGTTTCAAGGATCTCAGCCCGACTTGGAGGTTAATACCTGGCCTAAGTAGGTAAATGAAGAATGCGGTTTGCTGCCTCCACTTCCTGACTCCTGAGGGACACGAAGGTTAGCATTTATGGAAGCTGCCTTCTGACTTGTCTTCACAGCTGCAGGCAGATCCAAAACAAATACACAGAAACAACTCCGCTGGAGTCTGCACACCAAAGGGGAAGAGGGCAAGGGCCAGGGCTTTGTGCTAGTGGCAGTCACGCGCCGGAACTTCTGAACAACACAGGGCTACGTGATGGCGGAAGTCCGTGGCTGAATAGAAATGGGGGCTTCTTAACCATTATGTGTGCTCCCTAGAGAAGGCTGCATCTGTGCTACTTCTTAAGAGTCTGTGGCCTCAAAGATCAGATATTTGGATTAGAGACAATTTTATTCGTAAAGAGATATGTGAACATTTTCTAGATGCCGAACGAAGCAAATGATGTGATTGGCTCCCTCCGACTTTGTTAATTACAGACGATGCGCGTTTCCCCCCATCTTGGGCAAATCAAGGCTAATCGTGAGTTGTATTTCCTGTTCTGTGTCTCCAAAGTTTAGGAAGCACATAGTGTGCATTAGATATCAAGCTAATTATTTTCTAGACAGTACTAAGAGAGATCCAAAGTTTTCAGTTTTAAATCCAAGAATATCCTGCAGGTCTCTGCTACTCAAAATAAATGGCTTTTCCTCCTGGGGCAAATCCTGTTTCTGGTTTACTTGTCTGTCCTCCTTCTTTTCTAACTACCACAAGGAAAACCTTTCTCTTTGGTAGACACTAAAGAAGAGCTGCTGGCTCCCAAGGAAGTTTGCTTAGAGATGAAAGATAAAGAAATGCAAACAACCACATTTCTCCAAAATGGAGACTTAGTCCTCCCTGCAGAAAGGTTTCAGCATTTTGCAGGTGAGCTGCTTGCTGACCGCTCATTACCATTGAGTCAAAAACAACATCTGTCATAGTAAAGCCAGGAGGAAATCTCCCTGGCTGCTTGTTAGTTTTCCTTTCTCTGCCTCATGTTTAATGATGAGTGATGTCTTTAGACAGTTGGTATTTGTGGGCTGGAAGATATTTGTCCTTTAGGAAGAAGTTTAACTGTTAAGGACTTTTTTGGTCAAGTTCTGGAAAAGCCTTGTACCCGTGGATTGGCCCCTTCTTAATGGGGATGTTCCCTACCAGATGCTGTCATCCTGGCTTGCTGGACACTGGCTTCCTGAGAAAGAAAAAGGTGAAAATGACCCCTACTCTACAGTTCAGAAAGGGTAGGAAGGCCCTCTAGAGTATCAGGTATAAAACTAAACCAAACAGTGATATTAGCTCCAAATACAACTTATTCTTTCTTTGGATCCAGCAAAGTGGAAGAAGAAGGCCGGGCATTCACCAGTCAGTGCTTGGAATATTGGAACTCCAACCCTGAGAGCCTAAAGCAAATCTAGGGCCATATGTAAGAATGATTGCATTGTTTTTACTAGTTGCTTATAGCAGTGCTGTCGAAGAGGTGTCCTTAGCCGCCTCCATCAGAACCACTCGACAAGGTTTGCAAAAATACCTGCTGCTGAATCAGTCTCTGGGGACAGGGCCAAGAAGCAGCATTTTCTGTAATTCTTATGAACAATCTTTTTTCTAAAACCCCTTTTTACATAGCATACACTGTTACATTTTTAGTTATGTAAAATAAACTGCTATAATTTCTGTGTGAGGAAGACATTTTGCAGGATTAGGGTGTGAGAGTACATTTACCTAATTCTTCTCAAAATATTAATTTGTAGTGTTTGAGGCATTTGGGCAATTTTGTCTTGAGACACTTTTTGTTTTTGTTAGATTTCCTGGGAAAAACAAACTATAAAAAGCTATTTGGTTGTTTGTCTAAGGAGAAGTTGGTAGTACTAAATTGATCTAAAACTAAACTTTAGAAAGCTCAAATAATAAACTTACTAGGCTAACAATTAAATCCTTGAAATGATCCCCATGTATAGATGAAGCTATTGGTTATTAGACCACCTTGAATCAATAGGATTTATCCATTCTGATGCTAAATAGACATACTTCAGATTATGTAGATAGTAAATATTATAGCAGCTTCCCTGGTGGCTCAGAAGGCAAAGCATCTGCCTGCAACACAGGAGAGGCAGGTTCGATCCCTGGATTGGGAGGATCTGCTGGAGAAGGAAATGGCAACTCACTCTAGTATTCTTTCCTGGAGAATCCCAGGGACAGAGAAACCTGGTGGGTCTCAGTCCATAGGGTCACAAAAAATCGGACATGTCTGAAGTGACTTAGAATGCATGTATGCAAACATTTTAGCAAAAGAGAAAATTCAAGTATAAAATGATGAATTAGCACTTCACTTAAATATGGGCTTTCTGATATTTAAATTTATGGGAGTTTGCAGGGGAAGCTTAAGAATGGTAAGTAAGCAAAGCATTTCTAGTGAATTTTGAGAACTATCTTGTCCTCAATTCAATTTTAAAGTTATTATCCCTAAAATCATATGTGGCTTAGGGACCACTAACTACATCTTCTATGAGTCAAGAAAATGAAGTCATTTTGGAGACCCAAATCTACAAAAATTTTATTGACTAATGTCATCACTGCACTTTGTATACATCAGGGCACATTCTGAGGCAGGCAGATTGCCCAATCCCTTTGCTTAGTATTCTGTAAAAATAAACTTCTTCAAAGTTTTTTTTTTTTTTTTTTAATAGGCAAATATTATAAACTAAAGATAGTTGAATAAAAACATATGACATAGTCAGAGCCAGCTGACAACAAGAGCTATAGTCTCCAGCAACCTACTGCTTTCTCTATAACCTACCAACAACAGGACTGATTAATTGTACTGATTTGTTTCCCAGCCTATAGACACAACTGAAGTTTACCACACCAGAACAGTGCCAATCAGATCCTAGGAAGAAGTAGGAAATGATAGGGGAGGTCACTCTTTGGATTTTAAGTTAATATAATATATAGATTGAAAAACTGTCCTATGACTATTAATTATACCATATTTAAGGATACTATATACAATAAATATATACCTTAGGCATATTGTACCTAGACTAAGAGAAATTCACTTAATAAATATGTATCACCTATCCTGTAGTTTTATCAGCACAAATTGAAGTTGATCCAATGTAGAAGAATATCCTCATAAAGAGACTTATATAATTATCCAAATTCAATAACCAGAAAAACTGATAGTGAGATGAGGAAAAGGAACCTAGCTTAGCCCATTCTGAAGTCTTTTCAGAGAGGCCTGTTCTAGAATACACTTATTTGTTTATTGCACATACAGTGGGGCAGCTTCTAAAATTTAGGGAAATGAATTAGCAAACCCTTGTTCTTATTCAATAAATACTATCACTAGTATTGTAAAAATTATATATGTATATTAAAAATAATATATGTATATATCTGTCTGACTCTGTATCCTTTTACATTGGTTCAGAATTTGGAAGAGAAAGATGGAGGTGTATTATTTCCCATCCCATCCTATTCTCCATCCTTATGCTAAAATCTGTCATAATTGAGTTCTGGAAATTTTAGATCTCTGCTCAACTGCTCTAGTATAGACTTTTCCTGACTTAAACATCCTTGCCTCTAGATTCCTTGGATTCTAACAATCTCCACTTCTCCTCTTTGTTCATTTGCTCCTCAGAGCTCCTATAGCAAGATTACCCTTGGACTCTTCCTCTTTTAGACTCCTGAAACACCTGTCCATATAGGCTTCATCTATACTTCCTATTTGAATAACAAACGTCTGGCCTAATAAGCCACATCTTTTTCACCCTTCTTTCCTAGGTCGGGGTTCCCTTCTTGTCAACTTAGAATTATTTTGTCACTCTTTGGTGATAAAACTCTACCTCTCTTATGTTAACAGAAATCCTTTAACAAAATGTTAAAATTAGGTCCTTACAGAGAGCACTAATCTGTTATGACCAATGTCCTTATTATAAAGGGAGACATTTAAAGGCAGACATACACACAGGGAGGGCACCATATGAATACTGAGACAGAGACCATGGCAATGCTTCTGTAAGCCAAGGAATGCCAAAGATTGCCGGGAAATCACCAAAGGCTAGGGGAGAGGCCTGAACAGAGTCTTCTCACAGCTCACGGAAGGAACCAGCACTGTCAGCATCTTGATCTCAGACTTTTCGCTTCTAAAACTGTGGGACAATGTATTTTTTGATTAAGCCATCCAACTTGTGACACTTTGTTATGGTAACCTTAGCAAACTTACACATGTGCCTTTAATTAAGCCTCTTAATTGGATAATTGGTGAATAAAAGCTGTGGTCTTATGTCATTTAGTCAAAGAATTTTTTATATTACTTAATATTTGATAAACCGTGGGATCCTAGAGTCAGAAAAGATGTGGAAGAATTTCTCTTTTACCCTATATGTATCCACCAATTCACTCAAATCCATCCAGTGGAAAAGATGTTTATCTTTAATATTTTATAGAAAGGATAAAAAAGCCACTGTTTATAAGTCAATCGTGTGCTTGCTGTGGCTATTAATGCCCGGTCATTTATTTAGCAAGTATGTATTGAGTACTCATTTTATTCCAGACATTCTATTAGGCACTGGGGATAGAGCAGGAAACAAGATAGATGCTATCTCTGGTTTCATGGAATATAAAGTCAGTCTAGTGAAGGAATCGAACAATGAGTACACATATATAAAAATATATTATCACAGTTGTGGAAAATATTAAGAAAATATTTAGTGTGCTATGATGCAATATAGCAAGAACCTAATTAGGACTTGGGAGTCAGGCAAGAGGTCCCTGAGGTTCTGGCATTAAACTTGGAAAGTTCAGTAAGGTAGCCAGGTGGAAAGAGCCATTGCAGAAAGTGGAAAGTCTTCACAATGTTGAAAGTAGTGAGAAGCTGTGATTTTATTTTTAAGAGCTATACTGACTGTTAAAATAAAAAGGGATAAAAAGGATCAAGGATAGCAGGTTAGGATGCTGTCAAGGTGTCCAAACACAGATGATGTTCTGCACAAGGATGGTGGTAATGGTAACAGAAATAGGAGTCTATGAATATTTTGAGGTACAATCAACATGATTCGGTGTGAGAGTGAGCAAGAGATAGAAAGGATGCTATCAAAATTCTAGTAGAAGAAGGGTTGATGGAGGGCTCATCTACTGAAATGGGACAGGTTTTTAAGATGAAAGTTGTAGCCCATGTTCTATTTTACTTTCATCTTCACAGAAGCTCTGAAATTTAGGAGTTTGTACCACTTGGTTTATTGATGAAATAGGAAGTTCATAATCTCCTTGAATACTCTATCCTGAAGCCTTATATTCTTCCAGCTTCATGACTTGTTAAAGACCAAATTCATTTATCCAACATTGAGTGAACATTTATCTTGTACCAGGTATTCTATAAGAATGTCTCAGCTGCAGCCCTCTGACAAGGGAGACAATATATACAGAGACAGAAGTTATAACTCAATGTAGTGACTACAATATTAGAGATATTCAAGGAATATTTTGGAAACTCAGAGGAGACCACTTACATTAACCTAGAAGAACAAGTGGGAATGAGAGAAAGTTTCCTTGGTTATATCTGAGTTTAGGCTTAGATGAGATGATAGAGAGACAAGGGATTGAACTACTAGCAAGATTAATAAAATACACAAAGTTTTGTAGCTTGGCAAAAAAAAAAAAAGATAAGTGCTATCCCATGAAGATTTAAAGAATGCAAGAGATTGGAGTTTATTATTTAATAGATGACAAGGGCACATTCCTGGGTCCTCAGTAGAGAAATAACATTGCCAAATATGCAATTTTAGACATATCATTCTGTTGGTTGTGTTGAAGATGGACTTGAGGATATTAAGACTGGAGAGAGGAAAGCCAATTCAGACATGACTCCAAGAGTAGAGTGGTAGACTAAGTGACTAAAATAGGTGGAAAGATAAGAGTCTCAGGTGGGTTGATAATTGTTCATATGGAGAGAAGCAAATGTAATGGAATCTAATTAAAAGGCAAAATTGGCAGGAAATGTTAATGCACAGATGTGTTAAATTTGAAGATCAAGGAAGAGGAACACAGATGTCCAGCTCAGATGTCCAGCAGTTACAGGAAGAGCCAAATAGGGAAGAAAACAGTTTTTAAGATCAGACTTTTTGAGACTGAGGTTCTATATGAGATAGAACTAAAAATAGATCTGAAGACTTCTCAGATTACTGTTTTTTTCTTAAAGAATAGCCTATAAAATATCCACTTATCCATTTTTAAGACACAGTCAAGACTTGTAGTGAATAAGAAAGAATGTCATCTTTTTTTTTTTTGTATTCCTATGAGAGCAGGCAGATCAATAAAATTCTGTAGGTGGTTAAAATTTGACCCTTCTGTATAAGATTGAGGAATTTCATTGTACATGATTCATTAACAAAGTTACAAAGTTGATATGTAATAAGAGCTGTCTTTATCAGTGAAAGAAAAGATTCTAGAGGAAAATAGATGTTTTCTTAGTTCTTTTCCCAGCCAGAAAATTCTTTGGGAGTCCAACCACTTAATCCAGCCAGGAAACAAAGATCTTTTTCTTTACGATAATGAATCACATCCCAAGTTAACTCCTTGGTGCAGAAGAGCTTTGTTTTCATAAGATTCTTGAGAACAGACCACAGCTCAAAGACAGAGGGTCTGAAGACCAGATAAATTTGTAGAATTTTGTCAGAAAAGAAAGAGTTGCTATAAATCTTATGATGGGTAAACATAAGTGAAAAATTTTTAAATGGTATATTCCAAGGATAATTCTTTCTGTGCAATTACTGTCCAATACAAATAAAATGTTAATAGAAAAATATAAAATACAACTTTAAAAAGCAGCTAGTCTCTAGAAAGTATTGAATGCAACTTAAAATAGAATACTTTGTGAGTTTTATATACAAGGCATGTAAATGTTTTCATAAAGCAGAGTGCTTTGAAAAAACTCTACCCTATGTAAAATTGATTTACATAAAATTAAAATTGGAATACAATTCTAGAATCTAGAAAATAAAATATTTTCTAAATATAGTAATAGCCAGAACCTACTGCTTTAAACCCTACCACATTAATTAAATAGGTTTAGGTAATATAAAAGATGCCCAGGATTTGGTAAAAGGGAAGTGACTGAAATTTCTTTCTGTTCCATCAAGATCCAAGGAAGTACACTGAGATACATTCTAAGTCATTATTGACTGATGCTGTGCTTATTAGTCACTCAGTTGTGACCGACTATTTCTGACTGTAGCCTGCCAGTCTCTTCTGTCCATGGAATTCTCCAGGCAATAATGCTGGAGTGGGTTGCCATTCCCTTTTCCAGGGGATCTTCCCAAACCAGGAATCAAACCCTGGTCTTCAGCATTGCAGGCAGATTCTTTACCATCTGGGCCACCAGTGAAGCCCAATTTACAAGTTCTAGTCATTATTTCCATATAAATGGAAAACTGCTTGTTAAGAAAAAAGTCCAGTGTCTAAATATTTCCCAAGAGTAACATTCCACTAACAGACATGAATAATGGCACTGACCACTTGTATTTATAGCTTTGGTGATCAAGCCACAGTGTACAGGTACATTACTGCCCTTCAGTCCTACCAAGAAGAAATTTACATTGCATCAAAGAGACGCTGTACAAAGGACCTGGCAACAAGGCCACGCACTGTTGGAAGCGACTTGTTAGCTTCTAGTTGTGTTTCTGGAAAGAACTAAATTCATTGTCACAGAGTTCTGTTGTTTGCTATTTTTTAATTTTTTGTTATTGTTTTATTTTGCATATGTGTGCTTATCATTTTAAGAAAGGTTAGGATGTCTTCCCCTCAAAGGACAGATTATCTGCTCATATTGCTGTTTCTTTTGGGAGGGGAGTCCCCCCCACCCCAAATAAAGTAGCAGTCTTCTCCCAATACCTAATGAATAATGATTAAGCTTCTTGTTTTTGCCTGCACATTAAGATCAGCTACTGAACAGGCAACTTTCCCAAGATCTACAATAGTAATGCTAATTTATGCGGGCAGCACCTTTCATCACTTTCTTTCAAATTGTGTTAGGTTTGGTGAGCTTTGATATTAAAAAATTACTTAACTAAGTTTTAGCCCTAGAATTTCATTTTTCTCTACATTTTTTAGTGTCTTATCAGTACTTTTGTATAAACAAAGATGTACCCTATATTTTGGTCAGTCCAATAACAATATGGGCTTCCCTAGTAGCTCAGGTGGTAAAGCTTCCGCTTGCAATGCAGGAGACCTGGGTTCGATCCCTGAGTCGGGAAGATCCCCTGGAGAAGGAAATGGCAACCCAATCCAGTACTCTTGCCTGGAGAATTCCACAGACAGAGGAGCCTGGTGGGCTACAGTCCATGGAGCCGCAGAGTCAGACACGACTGAGCGACTAACACACAGTAACAGTATAGTAGTATGCTGTTAAATGCTATAAATTTCTCTTTTGTAAAGAATTGACTTACTGATTATATTTGGTGACGATAAAAATCAGTTCACTGTGGATGTGTAGTATTTATTTGTTAAAACTAAATAAATTGAAAATTTTAAAAAGGGGAAAACTACAGGTCAGTTTATGAAATAGTTGACACTATTGTGAAACTTTCCTTTTAAAACAAATTATATTTATGAACAAAATCTAATCTTAAACAATTAGTTCTAATAAATAATAATATTTATATAGTATGAATGAAGGGGCCATATGAAAATTGATATATTGACAATGTTGGCTTATTTGAGGGGAAAGTACTTTTGAGTTTTTACCTGTCTTTTCTGGATTTTCCTTGAACTTGAGCTTAAAGTGTAATGGTTTCTATTACCTTCCTCTCCTATACAATTGTTTCTATTTCTAAAGTGTCTAATAAAGGCTAATGATAAGTCTTATGCTTTAAGCAAAAATTCAAACTATTTTACAAGCTCAAATAATTAAAGTGAAACTGAATTGAGAGAGGCTAATATATTTTGCATAAATCTGTAAGTTGATACTACTCTGAGAAACGAACAGTACCCCTTTGCTGTTTAAGCCCCAGACACTCATGCATGCGCACACCACATCATTGCAACCCTGAGACCTTAGGGTTGATAAAAACATCAACACTAGGGACCTTCTGGAACACCAGCAATATTGCAATTTGCAAAGTTTGTCTGTTGAACTTGTGCATTGAAGGTATGATTAGAAATTCATGGTGCTACCTAAAGGTACTGAGCAATATGAGTCTAAGGAAAAAGGTGTGAAGGAAGCCCCATCTTTCAGTTTTGGGTCTAGGAAGAGTGATCAAGAGGATGCCAATAGTCCAGTTTGCTCAAGCCGAGAAAATCAGTGCTGTTGAGATGAAAACTGAATTACATTTAGAGTCATGTGTATTTTACACTTTGCTTTCTATCTAAAAAGAGGGAAAGGAACAGAGGATATGTTTTCTTCAAACTAAAAAACTTAAAAAGAAAAAAAAAAAACCTTTGGTGTTTCCAGGAAAAGATCTTTTTTCCTTGGGATGACAATGCTCTGCAATAAGAGGCCGTTGCAACAAGAAGCATGTGCACTCCAATGAAGGGAAACGTCTGCTCCCTGCAATTAGAGAAAGCTTGTGCAGAAAGCAGTGACGACCCAGCACAGTCAAAAAAATAGATAAATCTTAAAAAAAAAAAAATCTTGTCATATGCTAATAAGTATCCCTCAGAGACCGTAAAACTCCCTTTCCTCCGGCAAGTACAGAGATTTACTTTAACAAGGAATACTCCTATGTACCAGACTCCAAAGGCATAGCAACTGATCTCAGAAAGACAAAGAGCTTGTTAGGAAAGGAATGCTTGAGATAGCCTAGGGTGGAATTCCAGTACCACCTTTTGTCTCAACAGATAAAAAGAAAGGAGTTTCAACTGTAGAAACTTTGGGAAACTCCAGGTTTGCCTAGGGTTTTCCAAAGTCTTCCCAACAAAATGTTGGGTTTCTGTATCTACCCCTTTTTGTCTTGAGTGCAATCCCCTTCCTCTTAAGGTATAGTCTTTTCTTATATCCTGTGAAGTGAAGTGAAGTCGCTCAGTCATGTCCGACTCTTTGAGACCCCATGGACTATAGCCTACAAGGCTCCTCCATCCACGGGATTCTCCAGGCAAGAATACTGGAGTAGGTTGCCTTTTCCTTCTCCAGGGGATCTTCCTGACCCAGGGATTGAACCCTGGTCTCCCGCATTGCAGGCAGATACTTTAACCTCTGAGCTGCCAGGGAAGCTGATTGTATCCTATGAACTTAAATGCAATAAAAGGACCCTAGCAAAAGAGAAACAAAAAGAATGGTTTGGGCCTTGAATTTTCTAGCCTACTCAACACAGGTTTTACCCAGCTTTGGAGCAGCACACTTTTGACAGAGTGTAGATGTACTATTTGTCCCTAAAGTAGTTTTACAAAAGCAAGTCCACCTAATAAGTTCTTGGTGTGTCACTTGGTTTTCTATGGTAAAAAGTGAGGTTAAAATCACTATAGTCAAGAGTTCAACCATTTACTCAAATTCTTTCTGTCTGGGAAATGTTAGGGTGAAGAATAGTCTCCTAGGAAGATTCTGATTCCAGAAATCTTTCTGCTGCTTTTGATAAAGAAGGATGAGGTTGCTCTTCTTTGGTGTAATTTGTGCTAGTGGCTCTTTTCTCTGCAGCTGGGGAGGATGAGGAAATAAAGGATATATACATGCGAATAACGGAGAAAACAAATGAAAACCCTATGTATCCTAGAGTTTGACTGTAATGCATTTCTGTCCTTTGATTTCAGTAGCTCTATAGTTTGCTGGGGCTGCTACACAAATTACTACAAATTAGGTAGCTTCGACAACAGAAACGTACACAGTTTTAAAGGCTAGACATCTGAGCTCAAAATGAGGTCAGTGCTGGTTCCTCTTGAGGGCTCTGAGGGACAGTCTACTCCAGGTCTCTCTCGTGGCCTCTGCTGTGGCTTGGTTCCCAGATGGTGCTTTCCTCTGACTTCACATTCTCTTCTCCATGTCAGATCACATTCAGGTACTGGAGGTTAGGACTGCAACATCTTTTGGGGGGATACAAATCAACCAGTAACAGTAGTATAGAGATTTTTATTTTACTTTATGCTAATACAAGTGTTAAAAATATAAACAAAATAAGATTCACAAGAGAAAATGAACTGAGAAAATGAAGTGAAAGTCACTCAGTCATGTCCAACTCTTTGCAACCCCATGGACCATACAGTCCATGGAATTTTCCAGGCCAGAATACTGGAGTGGGTGGCCATTCCCTTCTCCAGCAGACCTTCCCAACCCAGGGATTGAACCCAGGTCTCCTGCATTGCAGGCGGATTCTTTACCAGCTGAGCCACAGGGAAGCCCAAATGAACCGAGTCCACCATTGAAATGCCCCATACTGTGTTTTAACAGTCCTAGGTAGTTAAAGGGTATGGGCCTTTTTACAAGAAGTTCCATGCGAAAATAAAAAAGCTAAACTAAGACTTACTGGAAATCAAACTCAAAGTAGGGATTGCTGCTTTCTGACTCAAAAGAGAATACAGCATCTATTTCCATCACGGAGATTGTTCAATCTGTTTGCTTTGGCCTTGAGGAAGAGAGCCAGATATTGAGAAAGAACAACATTAGGGAGGGAGTTACTGTTATCTCTGTATCTTAAAGAAATTAAAGACAAACTAAAGTTGAATTGACTTCATGGCTTTCATGACTCAGAGGCTTTTAACTTGGAGAGGCTGTGTAATTTGGAGGGTCCAATGTAGTATGGAAGTTTTGTTAAAAATCTGGGAAGAATTTCAAGATGGTGACAGCAGAGCCTTACACCAAGCACAGGGCCATTGTAAACATGAGCTCTCTGTGGCTGCACATGGTCCCCGCCCTTGAAGCCCATCCTGTTTCCTGCTCTGGGGCATAGGTGTGTCTGGTGGGTGTAACCTGGGATGGTCTTCTCTGGAATAGCAAAGTTTCAAAAACTGGGCCAACTCTATTGGTTCATGGTGGCTACCTGGAGCATTGAGTTTGAGTGCCTGGAAAGCTGAAACACGCACCATAATTGACTAGCAATATCTACCATGAGCATAGGATATGCTGTGTCATCCCTAGAAATGATATCTGATTTTTGGAGGGATATACTTTTAAATCTGCTTTATTGAGGTATAAATTACATACACTATATAATACATTTTAAGGTATATGTGAAAGTTGCTCAGTCATGTTCAACTCTGTGACCCCATGGACTATACAGTTCATGGAATTCTCCGGGCCAGAATACCGGAGTGGGCAGCCTATCCCTTTCTCCAGGGGATCTTCCTGACCTAGGAATCGAACTGAGGTCTCCTGCATTGCAGGTGGATTTTTTACCAACTGAGCTATAGGGGAAGCCTCTAAAGGTATAAATAAGTAAGTAAGTAAAGTCGCTCAGTAGTGTCTGACTCTTTGCGACCCCATGGACTGTAGCCTACCAGGTTCCTCTGTCCATGGGATTTTCCAGGCAAGAGTACTGGAGTGGGTTGCCATTTCCTTCTCCAGGGGATCTTCCCGACCCAGGGATCGAACCCGGGTCTCCAGCATTGGAGACAGACGCTTTACCGTCTGAGTCACCAGGGATAGTTCTCTTATATTTCACAAAGTGTACTTTTGTGTAATTACCAACCCATTCAAGATAGAATATTTTTATCTCTCTATAAAAGTTCCTCACACCCTTTATAATCAGTCTTTCTCTTCCCCAAATGACCTCTCATCCACCCTCTAATGACCATTGTCCTGCTTTTCATCATTTTTTAATGATTTTGCCAGGTATAGAATATCACAAAAGTGATCATATAATCTGTACTGTTTAGTGTATAGTTCCTGTCACTCAGCATAATAACTGTGAGATTCATCCATGTTGTGGCCTGAATTAATAGTTCATTTTACTTTATTGCTTAATAGAATTTATTGTTAGAATATACTAGAATTTATCCATTCACCAGTTGTTATACATTTGGTTTATTTCTAGTTTGAGGTTATTATGGATAGAGCTGGTATAAACATATGTACACACATCTTTCTATTAATGTATATCTCCTGTTCTCATGGATTAATATGAAATAGGAGAACTGCTGGGTAAGTGCATGTTTTAACTTTATGAGAAATAGTAGTTACACCATTTCATACTCCCACCAGTAGTGTGTAAATGTTCTAGGTGCTTTGACAACAATGGATACTGATGGTGTTTTTAATATTACCCATTCTGTTGGGTGTGTAGTGTGGCATCTCATTGTAGTTTGAGTTCCCTGGTGACTAATAATGTGGAGAAATTTTTTCATGTGCTCATTGAGCATTTATTGTAAAATATCTGTCTGTTCAAGTCTTTTACCTAATTTTTTAATGTATTATTTTAGTTTTTGGTTCACCACAAAACAGCATCAGTTCAGTTCAGCCACTCAGTTGTGTCCAGCTCTTTGCGATCCCATGAACCGCAGCATGCCAGGCCTCCCTGTCCATCAACACTCCCGGAGTTTACCCAAACCCATGTCCATTGAGTCGGTGATGCCATCCAACCATCTCATCCTCTGTCGTCCCCTTCTCCTCCTGCCCTTAATCTTTCCCAGCATCAGGGTCTTTTCAAATGAGTCAGCTCTTCCCATCAAGTGGCCAAAGTATTAGAGTTTCAGCTTCAACATCAGTCCTTCCAATGAACACCCAGGACTGATCTCCTTTAGGATGGACTGGTTGGATCTCCTTGCAGTCCAAGGGAGCAAAACAGCATAATGTTGCCTTATACCATCTCCCCCAGTGCACACGGTCTCCCTCCCCATCAACATTCCACACCAGGGTGGTACATTTGTTACAATCAATGAACTAATGCTGTCATTATCAACCAAAATCTATAGTTTGCTTTAGATTTCACTTTTGATATTCTGTGGGTTCTGTCTTGCTCTATGTTTGACAAATGTATAATAAGAAATCCACAGTTAAAGTATCATAGATAATAGTTATACTGCCCTAAAAATCTCTAGTGCTCCATCTTTTCACCCTTTCCTCCTCCCTCCTCCAAACTCCTGGCAACCACTGTTCGTTTTAATGTCTCCATAGTTCTGTCCATTTCCAGACTGTCATATAGTTGGAGCCATATAGTAAATAGCCATTTCAGATTGGCTTCTTTCACTTAGTAATATGCATTTGTTTCCTCCATGTCATTTCATGACTTGACAGCTTATTTCTTCTTAGGACTGAATTATATTTCATTATATAGATGTACCATGGTTTGGTACAATTTGAAGAATATCTTGAAAATGTTCTATCGAAGAACATCTTGGCTGCTTCCACTTTGGACATTATGAATAATCCTGTTATAAACATCCATGTGCAGGATTTTGTCATGGACATAGTTTTCAGTTCATTTGGTTTTTATTCATTTAAAAAATTGCCTTGTCTTTTTCCTCAGTTTTACCTAGAAAGAAATGTTTAACTTGAAAGCTTTTCTTTCTTATTAACCTTGGTAAGGAAAATAGTGATTACTAAAAATAAAATTTAATGAATAATTTATGCTTTAAAAATTGCTCTAAAGTATCAAAAAATTCTAATTGCAGCTAACAAATTAATGATGGCAGCTAGGTATACAATATTCTACTAATAGGATCCTTTCAGACTCCTGGTGAAATGTGACAAATCTCCTTTCCATACTGTATAGCTTAAAGTAAAATTACTAGCCTTTGTAGACTCCATGTAGAATTTTTAAAATGAAAAGCTCACATACTCTGAGTAAAATTATTGCTGCACTATGGATGGAGGAGCCTGGTAGGCTGCGGTCCATGGGGTCGCGAAGAGTCGGACACGACTGAGCAACTTCACTTTCACTTTTCACTTTCATGCACTAGAGAAGGAAATGGCAATCCACTCCCGTGTTCTTGTCTGGAGAATCCCAGGGACATGGGAGCCTGGTGAGCTGCCATCTATGGATCGCACAGAGTCAGACACGAGTGAAGCGACTTAGCTGCAGCAGCAGCATGGGGATCAGTCAGTCAAAGTAGAGACTGGCCTTGCCATGAGAGCAGATTGCTGGAGGATCCTGCTCTTCTAGTTGTTACCCATCTAGATCCTAGATTATTGGTGTAATATTTAATTATTTCTGTGTAGCTATTATGAATTACATAGACTCATAAATGGGGAAGGAAATGGCAACCCACTCCAGTATTCTTCCCTGAGAAATCCCATGGACAGAGGAACCTGGTGGGCAACAGTCCATGGGGTTGCAAGGAGTCAGACACAACTGAGCATGCACGTGCATACTCATAAGTGTGCAATAAATCTTGTGTAAGAACTATACACAATAATCCTGTGTAAGAACTATCTCAAAATCAATTTGTTTAAAATAGTAACTGTCTATTTAGCTCATACATCTTAGGGTCAGCGGCTTGGGTTATGTAAGGCATAGTTCCGGCGAGGCAGAAAAGGAAAGACGACCTCAACAGAAGTAGGTTACCTTTATTCAGACAGTCGACCTAATGACCAGGCTGAGCCCTGAGAGGGATCAGGGAGGCTTCATACTTACAGGGAGGTTTGTGGAAGCGATAAAGGAAACGTTAATCAGGCGGGATATTTTGAGTATTCTTTTGTTGAGATGACATTTGTAGTTGGGCAGGGGGTGATGAGTCCTCTGGGCAGGTGTAGGGGGTGCAAGGTTTCTGGACAGGGGTTGACAAGTCCCAGATAAATGCAACCAGCCTGGAGCATCAGGGTGGAACTAAAATTCTGTTTTGTTTTCTCTGAAGTTAGATGATTCAGCAAGGGGCCTTTGAGACTATTGTTCTCTTTTCTAGGCCCAAAAGACTCCTTCAGGTTAGGCTCAGCTGGATGGTCTTCTGCACTTAGCTGAGCTGACCCCTATGTCTTTGGTCAACTGCCAATCAGCGTAATCTGAGATGGCCTGAACCAAGATAGAGAAGAACTATTTCGGGCTTCCCAGGTGGCACCTAGTGGTAAAGAACGAACACGCATGCCAATGCAGGTAGACTTAAGAGGCGTGGGTTCAATCCCTGGGTTGGGAAGATTCCCTGGAGGAGGTCATGGGAACACACTCCAGTATTCTTGCCTGGAGAATCCCATGGGCAGAGGAGCCTGGCAGGCTACGGTTCTTAGGATCACAAACAGTTGGACACAACTGAAGCGATTAAGCACACACACATGTCTCTTACACTTGGTTTCTCATCCTTCTCCAATGTATGTTGGATTTATCCTTATGACTCCAGAGCATGTTTCTGGAAGAGAGAGTAGATGTGTGTAAGACTTGTTTAGGCCTAGGTTTATGTTGGTCCTTTAATGGACTGGAACCTAGTGGACCGGAGTCAACGATAAAGTAAGAGAGAGAGGCTGATAGTGCTTGTTGGTCCTTTAATGGACCAGAACCTGGTGGTCCGGAGTCGATGATGAGAGAGTGAAAGAAGGAAAGAGGCTAATATTCCCTGGGTTACGCAGCTGGCTTCCGTGCTCCAGGGAATCAGCCAGAAATAGAGAAATAGAGTGAGAAAGACAGAAAGAATAGAAAGAAAGAAAGACACGGGGACCAAAGCTCTGATGGAGCAAAGGTGTTTTAATCAACATGGCTTGGGCATATATACTGTAGTTATTCTCAGCAAAGATAAAGATTAAAATTCCAGACTTACAAAACATAAGACGATCCCTCTTAAAGAGAGAGTTGCAAACAATCACCTTTTATGGCTCATAAAAAGGAAGAGGGAGGATTCCTTAGCTCCGGGAAAGGCGTGCCTCTCCTCTTAATTCCTGAATATTCAGGAATCAATAAGGGCCAGAGGGTTCCTGACAGATCCAAAACAGCACACAGGAAGCCTCTTGTTAAATGCTTCCTGACAGGTTTACAATTTGTCTAATATTTATATTGTGTTCTATTGGTGAAATGAGATGTTAAGGTCAGCCCAGATTCAGGAAGTGGAAAAAAAAAATAGACTTTACCTCTTGCTGGGAAGAACCACAAGTCAGATTACAAAAGGATGTGGATGAACCGAAGAAAGTTAACATGACCATTTTTGCAAAAATCTACTATAATGATGAATTCAGTGGGGAAAAGGCCCAAGAGAGGTTCTGTGTCACCTCAGGTTCTAGGAGGGTGAGGGGAGCTTGAAGCAGTAACTCTTTGCCAACTTTTGGGCAAATATTTCAGTATTTTAACAAGCAGTGTAACCATATGGTAAGCAAAGGTCAGATATTAGCTCTGAAAAGAACATTGCAATGTTGTGCTTTTAAAAATGAAAATACAGTCAGGGGACCATCTGCATTATGCCTACTTTCTGGACTACTTACCTCTAGAGAAATCTTAACAATTGGACTAGTGATACCTAAATTATTTAACTTCAGTCATGGGTCCTAAGAGAAAACCACCAACTTTTTTAAGGTTAATATTGCTAAAGGAAAATGATGAACATAGCTAATATTATTCCAGAAAATGAAATATTTCATCTAGTTTATATACTGTACCTGCCACTGGAAATATGGAGCATGAGTGGAAACCATACAATTTGATCAACATAGTTTACTTACTACTTTTTTTCAGGTTTAGAGTAAGTTTTAACTTTTTTTAAATTTTTAATTGGAGGCTAATTGCTTTATAATATTGTGTTGGTTTCTGCCATAAAACAACATGAATCAGCCATAAGTATATATATATATATCCTCTCCCTCTTATCCAACTCATAGTTCTGTTTCTTTTAGACAACACAAAACCATCTGTTCTCAAATCAAAAAGCAACTTTAATCCTGTAACTATATTGGGGTTTTGACTCCAAAATATCATTCTTCCAGTAAGTAACATGGTAATAGAATTCTTCCAGACTCATGCTGAAGTGTGCCATCTTCTCTCCACACTATAGAGCGTCAAGTATAATTTCCACTTACTGGATTTATAGTTTCAGTGTAGAAGTCCTAATGAAAGTATCACTGAAGTCACTTCCTTCCTCCACAGCTCACCTGCACAGGGTTCCCCAGCCATCACGATGCTAGACCCGTGTGTGGACTGAGGGAGACCTAGGACCAAGTAGGTCAACAGTGACATGGTAATAGAGGCCAAAGGCTTCCCTGGTGGCTCAGCAGTAAGGGTTTGTCCTGCAAACACAGGAGACGCAGGTTTGATCTCTGGGTTGGGACGATCCCCTGGAGAAGGGAATGGGAACCCACTCCAGTATTCTCGCCTGGGAAGTTCCATGAACAGAAAAGCCTGGCAGGCTACACGGGGTCACAAAAGAGTAGGATATGACTTAACAACTAAACAACAATAATAGTAATAGAGGCCAATAAGTTTCTCCTCCAGTCACTAAACCGTAATTTGTTCATAGGAATAGACCCCTGAAAGTAAAGAAATCGTAGCTCTCTAGCTTTTGAGTTTGCATTTCTGATCCTCACTCATCACTTTCCACAATGCTCTACGTACAGCAGTGATTAAGCAAGTAGTGATTAAGCCAGACCAGTGCTTCCCAGGTGGTGCTAGAGGTAAAGAATCCACCTGCCAATGCAGGAGACATAAGACATGAGGGTTTGATCCCTGAGTGGGGAAGATCTCCTGGAGGAGGGCATGGCAACCCATTCCAGTATTCTTGCCTGGAGAATCCCATGGACAGAGGAGCTTGGCATGCTACAGTCCATAGGGTCACAGAGTCAGACATGACTGAAGTGACTTAGCATGCACAGACATAAGCACATGTCAGACTGGTCATATCTAGCCATGTCCACAGCAGGAACCTGGCCCACCCACACAATACAAACCACAGTTAGATTCAGTGTCCCTTAGCTCTTACATTGGAAATCAGCAGATGAAGATAGCCACTTGTACCATGTGACTAAGTGCCAAAGGATGTTTTATACTTTGAATTAATTCAACAGATAAACCCTACTAGGTTAGGGCCAGAGAAGCAGGATTTAAACTATACTTTAAATAGCTTAGAAGATATTAGGCTATAGGCAGCACACATATACACACATACTTGCTCATGTATACACAGCAAAAGCAAATGAAATAAGCCACCACATGGACATTTCATGATGGTCTCACTGGTCAGTGATATTTCCTGTGGCCAGTCCAGAAAGATGAGTGAACAAATCTCAGGGAAATTGCAGTGTTTGACCTCACCAAAATTGAGGAGTAAGCCATGTATGCATGCCACTGCTCATCATTTTTCTCAGATGAAAGGCCTGTGGTCAGCTAAGCTCACATGAGAGGGAATCAAGGGGCACCCCTTACTTGTCCCTGTTCCTGTGGGGACCTCACTTGCACAGATGTGGCTGAGGTGAGGTGAATCCTCAGGAGTGTGAACCCCTATGTTCCAGAGTCAGAGGTCTCACTGTGTCAAGGACTCAGTGAAATTTCTAGTTCCTCAGTACTTTTTACAAGTGAAAATAGCAACTGGGACATTCCACTCCCATCAAAATTCTTGAGCTTATATTCTTGTATAAGAAAATTTTACATTAATACAAAATTTTACAATTAGGACTTTAAAATTATCATAAAAGGAACTTGAAGTAGAGGGAGTGGATTTGGGTATCATCATGTTTACAAAAATACTATTTCACTAGTATTTTCACATGAATTCATTTTCACATGAATTTACTCATTACAGCTGGGAAACAATCTTACTGAGTTCCTGTTATGTACACAGGATTATGCTAGAGTCTTTACATGCATTATCTTGTTTAATATATTTACTAGAGTCTAAGGAAATTGGTAGGGTCTTCCCTGTAGCTCAGACTTCCCTGGTGGCTCAGACAATAAAGCGTCTGCTTACAATGCAGGAGACCTGGGTTTGATTCCTGGGTCAGGAAGATTCTCTGGAGAAGGAAATGGCAACTTAGTCCAGTACTCTTGCCTGGAAAATCCCATGGATGGAGGAGCCTGGTAGGCTACAGTCCATGGCATCTTAAAGAGTTGGACACAACTGAGCAACTTCACTTTCACTTTCGCTTTTCCCTATAGCTCAAATGGTAAAGAATCTACCTGCAATGCAGGAGACCTGGGTTCGGATCCCTGGGTCAGGAAGATCCTCTGGAAAAGGCAATTGGCAGTCCACTCCAGTATTCTTGCCTGGAGAACACCATGGACAGAGGAGCCTGGCAGGCTATAGTCCATGGGATCCCAAAAAGTCAGAAATGACTGAGTGACTAACACTACTTCTACTAAGGAAACTGGTACTGTTGCCCCAATTGTTAAATAAAAGGAAAGAAACCTCAGGTTAAATATTGATAGTTTGTTTTGACTGTATATCTAATAAGTAGCAGGGTGAAGCTATTACCCACATCTTCATGTTCCTGCACGCATTCACTCTCCGTTATCCCTTGGTGTTCACTGCAGGGCTGTCCAAGGTAGGGATAGGTGACTCTGAATTCATTCCATCCCACAAAATGTCTCTTTACATTTTCCACCTACCAAAAGCCATTCTCAAAAGATCATCTGAGCAATAAGAATTTTCATTTGTTCCTGATAGGAATACAAATGATACAGTGACTTTGAAGACATTTTAGCAGTCTCTGATGGAATGGAACACCCTCATACCATGTGATCCAACATTTGTACCTCTTGACATTCACCCAAATAAGCTGATAACTGAGATCCACACAAAAACCTGTGTATGAATGCCTATAACAGCTTTATTCATAGTCACCCAAATGTGGAAGCAATGAAGATGCCCATCAGTAGGTGAATAGATAAACTATGGTATGTCCAGGTCATGGAATGTTATTCAGTAATAAAAAAGGAATGAGTTTGCAAGCAATGAAAAGACACAAAGGAAACTTAAATGTATATTGTTAAGTGAAAGACAGTCTGAAAAGGCTACATTCCAACTATGACACTCTTGGGAAAGTAAAACTATAGAGACAAGACAAAGTCCCATGGCTGTTCGGCTTTGGCATGTGGGGGGATGGTGGAGAGATGAGGCAGGTGAAACAATAGAGATTTTTAAGGCAATGAAGCTAGTCTGCATGACTCCAAAATGGTATATACATGACATTATATACATATGATGTACATATGTTTCAAAACATATGAAATGTGCAAACAAGAAGAGTGAATCAATGTGAACTATGGACTCTACTAACTAATAATTTAAGTATCAATATTGGCTCAATTACAACAAATGTACCATGCTAATATAAGATATCAGCAGTAGAGGAAACTGGGGAGAGGGTAGGTTGTGACTGGGGGGGATGATAAATGAGAACTCTATATGTTCCAGTTTTTTTTATAAACCTAAAACTGCTAAAAAAATTTTTATTAATTCTGAAAAAAAAAGTATCTTCAAACTACAGGTATTTTTTAAAGGCCTCTTATGTGTTAGAATCTGTTGTTCATACCAGAGACTCCCGATTATGTCACTGTTACCAAGTATATAAAATATAATGGGGAAGATTATGTACCACTCATCAGACTGTCAAATGATAAACCAAGGATTCACACAGTCAAGTGCAAAGGTGAATGGAATAGATGTAAAATGCTATGACCTTTCAGAGAAGAAAACATTCAACATGTGGTTAAGAAGGTGAATTTAACTCTCTGCTTAATACTAACTCCAGAAGGAAAGGGAGGGTGGAGACCCTGTCTGGCTGTGGATGAAGATATAGGAGGTGAAGAAAGATCACTGTCAGCAGTAGGAGAAACCCCAGAAGTGGAGGTTCACAGAATCTGAAGCAGAGAAAAAAAAGTTCTGATTGTGGAGTTTCCAGTGGGAAGTGGTGTTTTTTGGGATGTGGGTATCTTCCTAATCACTACATTTCCAAACTCCTTTCCCCACCCCTGACTCTGAAGCTGCTCCTGTTATTCTAGTTTATTCCTGGAAGAGTCACCAATTCACAAAAATGAAAACCAAGGCTTTCATAGGCATTGCTTCTGGGAACACCAGCCTTGCTCCCTGACACAGGTATTGCTGCTGAAACTGAGGGCAAGTGGCGTGAAGGGAGCACTATACACTTTTCTTGGTGTGTTTCTTTGGTCCTCAAAACCCACCTCACCCTCACCCTCCCGAGAAGCCATGGAGAAAGAGAGGGAAAGAGAGAGAGATGGAGTAAACACATGAGTGAGACTCAAAAAAAAAAAAAAAAATCACAAGCATGTTCTTTTTGATACTAGTCTAGACGAGGTTTTGCAATGTTGCAGGTTGCTAATTGCAGTAATAACTGCCTGAGAACAATTAAGCAGACACCAAACATTTCTATCAGGTGAATGCATTGTCCTATTAATAAACAGCCATGAAGGTAACCTGGAAAAACCTCTTTGACTGGTTCCATCCTACCTAAGGCCCAAGCCCGGTTTGTTCCCACACATTCTGGCTGTATGAAGCAGACAGAGCCACAGTGGTCTCTTGGGTCTCTGAAGGTCTGCAGAGGTGGGTTTTGCAGCTGCTTGCTGCAGTAACTTGGGTCTGGTCACTGATTAAAGACAATAGCTGTGAATCAGCGTGTAAGGCATGGTACCCATCACTCATCAACAGATGACCTGGATTTGCCTTCTGGAAATCCTCTTTTCCCCCAGCTTGGTTACTTGCAAACTGACTCTCTAAATAGCTTTTCTCAGGGGAAGCAATTTCTTTTTAATCTTAAGATCAAAGCCCCGATTTCTTATTTTTAAAATCATTAATTTCATATCCTAAACCATCTCTTTATCTACAACAATCCACAATAGCTATTCAGCTGCTTAGCTGCTCAGCATCTTTCCTTTTGACTCTTCCATGGCGGATACATTATTTCAGGAAGGTTTCCTTCAAGCTGGGTCTTCTTGCCCCTCAATCCTTGCATTCCCATCATCACCCCTTAGGAATGGTAAGGCTCCCTGTCAGTCACTGCACTCCTTGCTCCCAGTGGGGCTGAGTCAGTGCAGCCCTGAGAGGAAGCTTGAAGGAGGCTGTTAGAATCTATTCATAGAGGAAAGCAACGTTCCTGCCACAGCGAGAGGTTGCTAATGACGCATGTATACACTGGGAGTGACACAGAGGAGGAGGAAGCTGGAGGAGGAGGGTGTGCAGAAAGGGGGTGGACATAGGATCCAAGAACTATGACAAAGCTTGATATATGTTCTGTCACCTTTTGGTGAGGGCAGAATTCCAAGGATATAACTTGCTAGCACTAGCTTCCCTGAGAGATCCCATGTCCTTCGTCAGAATTCCCATGTGAAGCAGCAGTCCCTGCACACAAACACACACCCCGTGAGGCTGCTCAGCTCCATGACACCTGCAAGATTTCTGCCAAACTGCTGAGGACCCCTGGGATGAGGGATGAGGGAAAGAGGAGGGTGGGGAAGGTGTGGAGGGGAAGGCAGTCCTTCTTCCTTCAACCATTCAATTGTGATACACTATGGACCAGGCTCTGTCCTAGGTCTGAAGAGGTGTAACATAGTCTGTTGTCCTGAAAGAAACTGTAGCATATTAGACTTTGGAGACTTGTCCGAGATGAATGACAAAAACAAAATCCCTCAAAATGTTACTGGTGTTACATGGAAGAAAGATCAAAGACTTTAGGGCTGTTTGCCACACAGGACTAACTTATCCTGAGTAGTGCAATATGCAAGAAAATAGTCCATAGAATTCATGAAAAGGCAGATTCTCTATTATGCCATCCGTGAACCATTTATCCAGAATCTACTAGTCCCCGGAACTATGTTAGCTGTTGGTATATAACAGAAGCCAACCATCTCTTGTCCCCTTTTCAGAAACTCTGAGAGCAATGAAGAAGCATCTGAGGATGTGGAGAATGCTATGGGCTGAGTAGATGATTTTGCTCCACAGAAAGTCCTTTTTTCTCAAAAGTGAAAGATTAGGAGTTTCCTTTACTGGGGTCTTATAAGACATGCCAGGAAAGCATGTCAAGGACTCAGGAAGTCAAAATAGCACACAGCCCACTGACCTTGATCAAGTTGGGTTTTAGTCATGATTCCACCATATGTTTAGGCTGCATTCAGGAGACTCACTGTCTTCCTCTGGAAATTAGATTTGATAACCTCATAATATGTCTCCCAAATTGAAAAGCTAATTATACTAAGATTCTCAATCCCCCCCCCCAATAACTCTTTAATATTGCTATTGAAAGGCAATATAATCCCTACTTGTATTTTTCTGTAGTATTGGTGGCCTCTTCTTCAACTCCCAACCCCAGTCCTGATTCCCTACCCCTCTTATCACTCATTTTCCTAACATGTCAGGTTCTGTTGAGGAAGGAGTCCTCTCTTAACTCACGTTAAAACTTGAAGAGGGAACATAACGTGGAATAGAACGGTGAAGTGCCAGGTGTAGAAAGAGGACTCTATCCTTCCAACTTCCTGTGATTTTGAGAAAGTCAGTTTACTCCTGTGTGCTTCAGTTTCCCCTATCTGTGATTCCCCCATACCCATCTTATGTGCACACACACACACACCACTATGTGTTAGAAATTCCTGCCACGCTTGGGAATTATTTGCTAAAAATGCCTCATCTATCCTGACAAACACAAGGTTCAGAAAGAGAGCTCAGAGGGTTTGTTAAAATGCAGATTCTCATCCCCATGCTGACTGAATTAGAACTTCAGGTGGTAGGGATTTGGCATCACAACCTTGAAAAGCTTAGTCAATTTGATGCACACCAAAAATTAAGAACTGCTGCAGACAGGTATTTGCATCCATTGATTACACTGGCAGCAGTTAACAGTGCCTCTGAATCTTCTCACTCAGGACACTCACAGAAAATAACACCAGTTAAGTGACCACCCAAGAGAGCTGCTTATTCCTAGAAGCTGTGTGGGGCAAGGATGAAGGAGGGTGGCCCCCCATGTCCCCCATGACAGACCCTGCCTGTCCCCCAAATGGAGGCCATGACTGTTTCAGACCACCCTTCACTCCTTCACACAGTGTGTGTGGGGGGATGTACGGTGGGGCCCTTGACATCAGACTGGTGGTCTCGGGCACAATGCAAAGGGGATGGGACACAGCAAAATGCACTAAGTCTCACCCTGGAAGCCTGGGAGACAGCAGCCTGGAAGCCAGAGTGGAAGATTCTGCCACACATGAAAACTGCATTTAGACCCAGAGAGCTGGACTGAAAGAGTAAAAGAACAAAGTAGGCTGGGCGGACTTGGCTTTAATAAGAACAGTTCTAAAAACATGGCCAGCTTTACAGTTCTGTATATTTCTAGCCCCAGTTAGATGCCTGTTTTATGGGAGGACCCTGAGCCAGTGAGCTGAGAAGCAGCTTCCTCCAACCCACAAACCCCTACACCTTGTGCCAAACACTGTCTTCAGAAACAAAGCAGGATGCACACACAGGACCAGAAAATATCCCCATAGGACTCCCCACATCACCTGGGGTCTTCTACACAAGCCCTGTCTTGGCTCACGGGCCTGCTTTACAGCAATGGCGGCTTCCCTCTTTGCTTCACACAACTTGCTTGTCCAAGTCTGAGCTTGGCAGACTGCCCCACCTACGGCAGGGGTATCTGAGGGACAGCCCACGAATGAGCTCATCTGTGCACTTTCCACAGATTCCAAAAACGCTTTTGTCTGATCTTCTGCAACCACATGAGCACAAAGTACATGATTGTCTGAAAAATATGGGTGCATCTGTGCCCCTCTGGGCAGGCACAGATTTGGGACACTTTATACTGGAAAATGCTCTGATCTAAGAAAGGATATGTTGCTGCATGGCTAATAAAATGTATCATCTGTGTGCATTAAAGAGCCCTTTCAATCCTTAATTATTATCATTATACCCAAGTAGTTAGTGCTCTGGAATTTCATACTGGGGTGGGCTTTGTGAACTAGCACTTCAATTTCCCCAAATGGCTGGCTGAGGACAGCAGGGAGCAGGCTCACTGAGATTTGGATATTACCACAGACAATTCCTTTGAGAGGAATTGTTTGAATTATTTTAGCAACAACAAGTTGGATGCTGAAACTATGTAAATTCTGTGGTTATAGGCATTGGTATTTTCTGGTTCCATTGTTTCAGCTAGATGACTTGTTGACTGAGGTTACCATAGTCATCTTTTCAAAACCACTAAAGGGAATTCCCCAAATTTCCCTAACATAATGGGCATCCCTTAAAGGCACAAAATAAAAGCTGTCAAAAGAGATTCTTTGACTTGTATAATCAGTTCACTCATGCAGTAAACCAAAGCTAGGGCTATTTGCATTGCTTATGGCACTATTCTGCTTCAAGTTCATGTCTATGCCAAATCTCCCATTCCATGATTGCACTGGACTCCTGCTTCATGCTTAAGTCTGTGTTAGGTGCTATGAGAGTTTCAGAAAAAGAGAGGCCCAACCATGGAGGAGCTTAGAGTCTAAGAACAGCACATAGAAAATGGGTCAGAAGCACAAGATTCATGTCAGGCAGATTGGGTTCAAATTCCCATCCCCCTACTTTCAGGTTGTCTGAACCTGAGTGCCAGATGTTTTCCCCCGTTGTTGTCATTTAGTCACTAAGTTGTATCCGACCCTTGGCAATCCCACGGAATGCAATGCACCAGGCTTCCCTGTCCTTCACTATCTCCAGGACTTTGCTCACACTCATGTTCATTGAGTCAGTGAGGCCATCCAACCATCCCATCCTCTGTCATCCCCTTCTCCTGCTTTCAATATTTCCCAGCATCAGGGTTTTTTCCAATGAGTTGGCTCTTCGCATCAGGTGGCCAAAGTATTGGAGCTCCAGCTTCAGCATCAGTCCTTCCAATGAATATTCAGGGTTGATTTCCTTTAGGATTGACTGGTTTGATCTCCTTGCTGTCCAAGGGACTCAGAAGAGTCTTCTCTGGCACCACAGTTTAAAAGTATCAATTCTTTGGTGCTCAGCCTTCTTTATTGATTGTCTGACTCTCACATCCATACATGAATACTGGAAAAAACACAGCTTTGACTATACAGCTTTGCTGGCAAAGGGAAGTCTCTGCATTTTAATATGCTATCTAAGTTTGTTGTCCTCTGAGTCTCTATTAGTGTTTTATCCAGTGCAAAATGAGGATAACAGTACTACATTGAGAGTGACTATGAGAATTGATAATGCTCAAAGTGCATTGAGCAAGAACCGGATTCTCACTACATGGGAGCAAAGATGATGACAATGATTAAACAATAATAAACAATAGAGTATCTAGTTAGAATAAAAATAAAATATTGGCTATAGTTTGATAGGAATTTGGGAAAGGGAGAGCCCCTTGGGGTTGAAGCAATCAACAATCTGGGGGTAAAGTGGACCAAGTTGAGTCTGAAAGGCTATGTAGAATTCAGCTGGGGGAGGTTAAGAATTGAGACCACAATTGAACAAAACAACTACTGCTAGTAGAGACTTTCGAAGTAGTCAGCATGACATGTTGTGGCATTTCAGTCACTTTCAATATATGACCCTGTCATGTGATTAATGCAATCCAAGTAGCTCCCACTAAAGAGGTATTCAAACTTAATTTCCTAGTGGCCTCTCCTAATTCTTTGATTCTATTTCCAGAGCTAACACCCTGATATTGCAAACAGCACACTTTAAAATTGAAGGTTACAGATGAGATTAAATTTGCTTAATCAACTGACTTAAAAATAGGGAAATTATCATGGATTATCTGGTTATCTGGGTGGGCCCAATGTAATTATGAGAGTCCTTAAATATGAAAGAGGGAGGCAGAAGAGGTCAAAGTGTTGTAATGTGAGAAAGACTCAACTCAACATGGCTGACTTTAAAGATACAGGAGGGGAACCATGAACTAAGTAACAGGAATGAATTCTAGAAGGGTTCTAGAAGCTAGAAAAGGAAAATAAACTGCTTCTTTCCCAGACTCTCCAGAAAGAAGGCTGACAACATTGTGATTTTAGCCTAGTGGATATCTGGCTTCCAGAATTGTAAAATAATAAGTTTGTATGTGTTTTAAACCACCAAGTTTTGATAATTTGTTACAGCAGTGACAGGGAATTAACACATCAGGAAAAGCTTATTGATGCAGATAGTCCAAATCTTTTAATACATGTTTAATTTTAGCTACCATATTTAAATTTCTGACAGCTCTTTCTCATACCAAGAAGCTTTTTGTTTCCTACTATCTTATTCTTGCTTTATTTGTACCATAAAAGCCAGAGAAAAGAAATACTATCTTCGTTATAAATAACTCTCAATCTAGAATTCTATATGCAGCCCAAATACCTTCAGCATTCAGGGTGAAGCAAATACTTTGGCAAATACTAGTGGTGCTTACCATTCAGAAACCCTGTAAAATTTGATGAAAATTACTAATAGATATACATTTGAACAAAGAAATTGGAAACAGAAGCAAATAATGAAGTGCAACTAAAAAATTGCAATTAAAAATGATCAATATGTGGAAAGATCTAAATAATCATTAATTGTTTAAAACCCAAAAATAGTAACAACTTGGAAGATATAACTAGAAAGTGACATGGAAATAGTAGGAAACAATATCATGTAATTCAGAAGATAAGTGGTTAGATTTAAAACTTTCTAAAAGGCCTTTACATTCTTTGGGAGGAGAGTAGAAATGTTGATGAATTTGTTATTTTAAGTCAAGTATTCATATCAAAGTGTACAGATAATACAGATCTTCTAAAAGATTTTTGCATTCACCCCCATAAAGGAAATCAAACCTCAGTGTTCATTAGAAGGACTGATACCGAAGTTCCAATACTTTGCCCACCTAATGTGAAGAGCTGACTCATTAGAAAAGACTCTGATGCTGGGGAAGATTGAAGGCAGGAGGAGAAGGGGACGACAGAGGACGAGATGGTTGGGTAGCATCGCTGAGCATCACTGCTCACAAGAGATTGAGCAGGCTCCAGGAGACGGTGAAGGACGGGGAGGCCTGCAGTGCTGCAGTCCATGGGGTTGCAGAGTCAGACACGACTGAGCGGCTGAACAGCCACTTCAAAAGTGTGGTAGTCATTAGACCTGCTGAGCTGAGCTGAGCTGAAGTCGCTCAGTCGTGTCAGACTCTTTGCGACTCCATGGACTGTAGCCCCCCAGGCTCCTTGGTCCATGGGATTTTCCAGGCATGATACTGGGGTGGGTTGCCATTTCCTTCTCCAGGGGATCTTCCTGACCCAGGGATCGAACCCAGGTCTCCCGCATTGTAGGCAGACACTTTACTGTCTGAGCTACCAGGGAAGCCTACTAGGTCGTTATTTAATATGTGATAAACAAGTTCATGTATTTCTGTACTGTATTTAAAATTATTGATAACTAAATTTCTATATGACTGGCTTCCTTTTAATCCTATTATTTTGTACATTTTAAAACATCCTTCTGAGAAGAGGTCCATAGGCTTCCTCAGACTATATAGTGCAATTTATGGCACAAAAAATTTCAGCACACTTGGTACATTAGGACCTCTCATTAGCCTCTTTAATTCAAACGACTACAAAAAACCTAGAGATTTCTTTTTCCCCTTATATCCTGATAAATTTGTCAAAGCTTCAGTGGCTTAAATTCATATCCATAGAGACTGCCTACTATGAAATAACAAAAGATTCTGGGGAATTCCCCGATGGTCAGTGGTTAGGACATTTTTGCTCTCACTGCTGAGGGCCCAGGTTCAATCCTTGGTTGGGGAACTAAAATCCACAAGCCACATGGATATGGTGTGGCCAAAAAAGAAAAACATGGAGTCCACAGATAGAAGCAATATTATGTGATAGTATGCCTGTGTAAAACTGACTCACTTCTGTACAATACAAAGTCACACAACATTGTAAATCAACTATACTCCAATTAAAAAGTAAGAACTCTCTGGTCAGATTAAGATGTCCTCCATGAGTTGCTCATATTGTAGATTTTAAATCAAGATATGGTCATTATTTGAGCCCTAAGCATAATTAGTCTAATGCTTCATCTGTCAAGTGGAGAAAGTCATAACCAAATTGTGTCAGAAAATTCAGAGCACATAGTCTTAAAACCTATTTGTCTTGTTTTAACCAATATTATATTATCACATGGAGAGCTTTAAGAAGGCAATGATTGTAAGTGAATTAGAATATGTTCTTTGGATTAGATAGATGAGGACTTGAATCCTGGACTCACTACTTTCTTGTTCTGGATGGTTGAGAAATTATTTTTTCAACTCTGTCAATGCTCAGTTTTCTCATCTTTAAAACACTGATGATAAAAATTGCATCACTTGGTCAGACAAGGAGATTGTGGGGCTTACCAGGTAGCGGTAGTGGTAAAGAACCCACCTGCCAATGCAGGAGACTTAAGAGGTATGGGTTCGATCTCTGGATCAGGAAGATCCCCTAGAGGAGGGCATGGTAACCCAATCCAATATTTTTGCCTGGAGAATCCCATGGACAGAAGAACCTGGTAGGCTACAGTCCATAGGGTTGCAAAAAGTCAGACACGACTGAAGTGACATTATCAAGCACAAAGAAGATCATATATGCAAAGAATGTAGCAAGTTACTTGGCTCATATATACTATTTCCTGTATTTATGGAAAATTTGCATTCAAACTAAATAGATATGCAACAAACTAGACATGAGTATCTGAGAATAAGTGACCTAAAGTGAAAGTGAAAGTGAAGTTGCTCAGTTGTGTCCGACTCTTTGCGACCCCATGGACTGTAGCCTACCAGGCTCCATGGGATTCTCCAGGCAAGAATACTGGAGTGGGTTGCCATTTCCTTCTCCAGGGGATCTTCCCAACAGAGCAAATCTTGACTAAATTGAGACAATATCCTCCCATTTTGATTTCCTTCTATTCCTCTGATGGAGTTTAAGTCCTACTAATGAACCCCACTCCAGTACTCTTGTCTGGAAAATCCCATGGATGGAGGAGCCTGGGTAGGCTGTAGTCCATGGGATCACTAAGAGTTGGACACGACTGAGCGACTCCCCTTTCACTTTTCACTTTCATGCATTGGAGAAGGAAATGACAACCCACTCCAGTGTTCTTGCCTGGAGAATCCCAGGGACAGGGAGCCTGGTGGGCTTCCAACTATGGGGTCGCACAGAGTCAGAAATGACCGAAGCGACTTAGCAGCAGCAATGAACTGATACATGAATATTGTACTTCTGTTTCTGGTTGTTGTTGTTTTCTTATCACAGTGAGTGATGTAAATTTTATCTAATCAGTTGATATAAATGATTTCCATGTAAATCAATGGAAATAAAGTTGTAAGTATGTTTCTACTTTGCCACCCCACTACCCCCATCATCTTGATTGAGTGCTGAAAGCTTCTGAAATGATTTACTTAGTTTTAAGCAGATTGATAGACACCGGAAACACACTCATTTCCATTTCAAGTTCAGAGGAAATTGGGTCTCTGCTTTGATCCTTTTTTGACTTCATAGGTTTAGACAGCTGCTAGACTAGCCCCTTTACAGTGCAGATGAAGAGGCTAGGATCATGCTCAAGCACAGTTTAATTAGCTTTACATCTGTTGTCAGAAACAATACATTCAGTCCAGTAAGACATGAAACTTGGTGGTCTGCCTCAAAAACAAAGCAAAAAAGTCTTTAGATCTACCTTTCATGAAGTAGGCATTAAGGAATAATTTCAAGAAGGGTCCCCAAGTAGACAAGGCCTGTTAGTTTAATAGGAGTAAGTACCATCTGCCAGTGATGCGTGTTAATAATTTTAAAATTGGAATGATCCTGACAGAAGATAAAACAACTGCTCCTATTTTTTTTTTTTTAATGAGGAACAGGATTTACGTGATCAATAAAGAAGAAACCACATGTTCCCGTACTTCATATTTTCCTCAAAGTTATTTCTGTTAGGTGTCAATTGTAGATAATAATTAAATTTCTACTCAAAGTTAATGACTAGATGCTATCATTTTTTGATGAGCTCTCAGTAACAGAAGAACCAACACTTGAGATTCTGGTCCTTTATCAATTGGAACTGTGAGTAGAAGTTCAGTATTTCAGTATTTATTTATATCTAAAATAGTACCTCATATTTCCTAATGAAAAATGACAATAAACCCTGTAATACATACTGACAGAAAAATGAGACAGGTTCTAGAATTATTTTAAGAAAGATCAGTGCTGAAGACAAAAAGTCAAATAAGATACCCCAAGGTCCTTTCTCTTTAACGCATCTAAGATTTAGTAAACAAATGTCAGAGAAAAAGTGTTGCAGCTTAGTACATACAGCAGAGGTGTTATCAGCATCTTACATAGGCTTCCTCCTTTCACTTGATACACTATGTAAAAGCTAGATAAATATTATCCTGTAGTTGTAGAAACAAGAATGAACAGCTTGCTTGGGGTATCACAGCACAGTCCTCATGGGGACACTGTGTTACCTCTGCACCATCTCTCAAATCTTTTATTTTTCTTTCTGAATCACTTTAATTCAATTTGTGAAAGTCACACACACATGCAGTCTGAAGCAATGGGCAACATTTCACTGTTGAAGCCTTTCCTTGGCAGGGGAGAGACAGCCTCTGATAATGGCTTCCCAGATAGCTATTCAGCAGCCTTCAACCAGCCAGAGGAAATAAAGTTGAGGAATTAAGTGAGACCAATGACTTCAAGTGGAGAAAGTGAAAGAAACTGAACAGAGTGATAAGCAGCTCACTCTGGGTAGCAGTGGAGTCCACGGGCTGCACTTGATTCTAAGCAGGAGTGACTGGTGATGCTGAAGAACTCTGGAGAGAGCGCTGCTGCAACTGACCCCAGTAAATCCACGCTCGTTTATTTAATTCCTCATGTCTGAGTTCTGACTATTGAAAGTGAGAAAACTCCTCATTCAAAGACAGGCTACAGAAAAGGAGGCACATTGCAGTTAGAGGTACTGTTCCGGTGAGTGGTAGGAGGAATAAAGAGAAGGCAAATATAGATTACCATGGAGAAATCAGTTCTCTAGTAGCTCCTTTCTTGAGGTTCTCTATGCACCATGATGACTTTATGCTAATAAAGGGATGCTTGATCTTATTGCTCACTGCGGAACCCCAGGTATAGAAGCGGACCGGCTCCATTCCAATTCTTCCACTGAATAAACTTGAATAAATATTCAAAACCTTAGTTTTCTTATCTGCAAAAGGAGGATACTGAGGTTATATCTATTTCATTAATTCTCTGGAAGGTGCTTAGCACAGTATTGTGCCCTTTATAAACATTCGATATATGTTTACTATTATTATAGGTGCTTCTTTAATAGTGATTATGCCATGCAAATGAACAGTAAGAATCAATAATATTTTAGCAGCTATTATGTTTCAGGTAGTGAGCTAAGAATTTTACATGCATTGTTGTTAGCCCTCTTCAGAGCTCAAGGCAGAACACAGCAAAAATTGTGTTGAGGTTCTGAGATCCGGGAAAGTCAATCTCTTGCAGCTGGTTAGATGCTGTCAGTAGCTAATAAAATGGAGAAAACGTGCCCATTTTAGAATGAATTCAGGAGCCTATGAAAGGAAAGCTATTAGGGATGCTACTCTTCCTACCACAGACCAAGAATGGAACAGGACCACTCAAAAAGGCACAGTTTTATCTTAGAGCTTCAAAAAACTATGGCTATTTTTAAATGTAAAGTTATCAGATTAAAGCATTTTAAATTAGGGAAAAGCCAACTCCAAAAACTGTAGGTTTGTCAATGATCTTGGATTTCTAAAGAATTGTTAGACCAGATAATGAAACTCATTAATTATCAGCTTCTCAAACACCTGAGAGTTCATACAGTACCAAAAATGTAAGCACACACAGCTCAGTTCAATCTCATTCCTCCCCCGTTCAATTCATTGTAGTGGTCTGTAAGTACACAGTCATCTCCTCTGCCCACAACAGGCTCAGTCTAAGTAAGAGTTAAAAGTCTTTCAGGAACACATTGGAAAGGTGTGATCTTTTTTTTTTTTTTTTTTGAATGTTGTTTAAATATTGTTTTGAGCAAAAGGAGGGAAAATTAAAGAAATACTGCTTTGACAAGATTCATCCACATAGTCCATTCATTATAGGTTTTGTTAGGGGTAACAGATTCCATTTTTTAATGTAAATATCAGTGAGAGACGTATGCCTGTTTTTGCACCTTAATGGTCATTACTTCTGTTAGAAAATTTAATATAATTGTGAAAATAGAAAAAGCTAAGAAAATGGGAAAGTTGAAACATTAAGGGTGGCAAAATTGGGTTGAGTTCATCTGTGAGGAGTGAAAATTTACATGGGGCATTGAGAATCTAGAAATTATAAAGTGATAGCTTTAGAGGAGGAAGGGAAAGTTTTCCAAAAAACAAACAATCAAAGGAGCTGTTTTTGTTCGTCTTTCCAGTCCTGTCTCTTTGTGACCCCACGGACTGCAGCACGCTAGACCGCTCCGCCCCTCACTGTCTTCTGAAGTTTGCCCAAGTTCATGTCCATTGCATCAGTGATGCCATTCAGCCATTTCATCCTCTGATGCCCTCTTCTCCTTCTGCACTCAATCTGTCCCAGTAACAGGGACTTTTCCAATGAGTTAGCTGTTTGCATCAGATGACCAAAATACTGGTTTCAACTTCAGCATCAGTCCCAGCAATGTTCAGGGTTGATTTCCTTTAAGATTGACTGGTTTGATCTTGTTGTAAAAGGGACTCTCAGGAGTCTTCTCCAGCATCATAGTTCAAAGACATCAGTTCTTTAACAAAGAAGTTAAAAAGAGTCAAAAAGATATTTATCTATTTATAAATTCTATGTAACAATAATGCTAGTAACCAGGAAAGTTCCTTGCAAAACTATCATCTTACTTTGGATAAACAAATCCCTAATGATGTGCTCTGTTGTATGAGTAATAAATTCAAGATGAAAGTAAACATAAGCAGCTTCTGATCACTCCTTCACCTGCATGCACCTTGTTCCAAGGAGAGGGCTAATACCATTGTTAAACACAGTTTAGTTAGTTAGCTTAACTCAATGATTTCCAGTTGGAGTTCCCCCAAGGTAGACAAGAGACTGGCATATGCAAGCAACTGTGAGAAGCTGACAGTTATGAGATATTACTGATTATTTTTAAAAGAGTGTAGAATATATGAAGTTAATGATTGTACAAGATTCAAATAATACAAAAATATATGTGAAGCGTCACCGACTCAACAGACGTGAATTTGAGAATACTCCGGGAGAGAGTGAAGGACAGGGAAGTCTGGCGTGCTGCAGTCCATGAGGTTACAAACAGTCAGACATGACTTAGCAACTGAACAACAACATATATTCCTCACCTCCTACCTCAAACTTTCTCCTTTTTCTAAACATATATGTGAGTTCATAGCTTCATATCTTCCTTCTTGACTTCTAAGATTTTAGTAAGGTTTATTTTCTACCTGAAGAAAATAAAGAAATTCTCTTATACTGTTTTCTAATATTTTTATAATTTGTAAAAGTAGGTTTTAATCCATATGTAATATATGTTTATGTATGGCATGAGGTAGAACTTTTTTTTAAACAACAGGCAATTGTTCCTACATAAATTATATCTTTTCTCCACTGATGAGAATGGTCACTTTAGTCATTGGAGTAATAATCATACTTGGGCCTGTTACTGGACCTTTATTTTGTCCTATTGGTTTACTTACAGATATTGTGCCATTACCTATGACTCTTATATTTATCATATTTTTATCTATGCTTTGCTCTCTATAAGGCAAGTCCCTTCATTGTTACAGTTTAGGGGAAATAATTATCAATAGATATTCTTGCATACCTCTATCAGATGAAATCAAGAAGCACTTTCAAGTTTTATTTTCTAAAAAATCTCATGGAGTTTAGATTTTTTAAAGATAAATCTTAGCAAAACCGATATTTTATGATTGTTTATTCTCATCGAGTAATGTAGACTCTAAAATATTCAAGTCTAATTTTATGATCAAGTATTATAGATTTCATTATGTAGGTATGCTCGGTTTTTTTTATTATATCCTCTCTAAAGTATTTTGAAGTTCTGCTGCTATTTTAATGAAAATATCCTTATTGAATTTCTTTTGTTTTATACATGCATAACGGTTGGTATTAAGAATATTCATCTTTGCAACTTTTTAAGAGTTACTACATTAATAATTTATTAGTTTACTATAATATATTTTGTAAGATAAGGAAAACAAAGATTAAGCTTTATAGAATGAAAAACAGCCTCTTGCCTCAGCTGCTCTCAGCCTAGAACCATTTTCATATCCTTTCCCTTTTCAGTGTTTGGGCTCTTAGTTTTTCTGGTACTTTCCACCATCACTTAAAGTATTGTAACAGGCTTTTGGCTTTGTTTATTGGTTTACCAACCTTGGGTGCTACCACACATTACCTCCTACTTCAAGGACGGTATAGGAATAATTCTGCCTCTTGTTTCATGTGGGTATCTGAGAGCTGTTGAGTTCACCTGTGAGGAGTGAGAGTGTTACATGGGGCACTGAGAGTCTAGAAATTGTAAAAAGATAGCTTTATAGGAGGCAGAGAAAGTTTTCAAAAAGACAAAGGCGTTCTTGTTGCTCACTGTTGAATGCCAGCTGCTTGGAGCACTGACTCTGGTGATTCTGGCCTGCACGGCATGTCTTACTGGGAGTTCTGAGGGTCCTTCCTCTGGGTGTGGCGGCCTCATTTATCTCTTCCCAGGATCACTGGCTACCTACAGCACCACTCTCCTCTCTGTGTCCTCTGCTCATTCTCACTGTTTTAGCCTAGAGGAAAATTCTGCTGCTCCGATGAACACAAATGATGATCCTTTTCATCACCCCTGGTAACCTTCCTTTTCTCTTTATTGATTGGATTTTCAATTTTGAGCATCCCCAAAGCAACTGGCCAATCAAGCCTTGCAGTGTTTTGGGCTTTGATGCCCGCTAGTCTTGTGTCTCTGCCATTCCATCCTGTTCAATTTTAGAAACTTAAGACTATCTAGTCTACTAGGAAGGTTATTTTCTAATAGTTCAGTTAGTGAGTTTTCCTTTTAAATACACATATATACAAACACATTTTTTTCCCTCATTCCAAAGTATTTGAGGATACACATACATTTAGTCATCTTAATCTAATCCTAAATAATATTTAAAAATTTCTATGAGTGTAATTGTTTTACAATGTTATTTTCTGCTATTCAGCAAACTGAATTAGCTATATGTGCATATATATATATACACACACACACACACACACACATATATCCCTATCTTCTACAACCACCTATTTATTCTCTGTATTCATTATTTTGTTTATGTTTCTTCATTTGTTTTGTTTTGTAGACTTTTCACATAAAAGGGAAATCCTATAGTGTTTGTCTTTGACATTTCATTTAGCACAATAAATTTAGGTCCTTCCATGTTGCTGCAAATGGCAAGATTTCATTCTTTTTATGGATGAATAGTGTTCTATTATACACATATACCACATCTTCTTTATCCATTTGTCTACTGATAAGTCCTTTGGTGGCTTCTGTATCTTGGCTATTGTAAATAATGATGCAGTGACCATGAAGGTACATATATTCTTTCTAATTAGTTTGTTTTCTTCAGATAAATACCCAGGAGTGGAAATGTTGGATCATATGGTAATTCTATTTTTAATATTTTGAGGAATTTCCATACTGTCTTTCATAGAGGCTACATCAATTTACATTTCCACCAATAGTACATGAGGGTTCAGCTTTCTTTTCTTCACATCATCAACATTTGTAATTTTGTTGCCTTTTTGATGAGGTAGTAAATTACTGTGGCTTTGGTTTGCACTTCCCTGGTTATTAGTGACCTGAGCATCTTTTCACATGCTGTTGGCCATCTGTATGTCTTCTTTTGGAAAAATGTCTATCCAGATTCTCAGCCCGTTTTTCAATCAAGTTGTCTCATTTTTGTTTTTTGATGTTGAGCTGGATGGATCCTTTGTATATTTTGGATATTAACCACTTATCAGATACATTGTTTGCAAATATCTCCTATTCAGTAGGTGATTTTTGTTTTGTTGATAGCACTTTGCTTTTTATAAAATATGGATATTACTAAAAATTACAATAAATTAAAATTTCAGTTGCACTTCTAACATCTTTTTAATCTTATATATAATAAAATATTTTTATTAAAATGCCTTTTTTTTATTATTATTATTTTTTTTCCAGTGGGTTTTGTCATACATTGATATGAATCAGCCATGGATTTACATGTATTCCCAATCCTGATCCCCCCTCCCACCTCCCTCTCCACCCGATTCCTCTGGGTCTTCCCAGTGCACCAGGCCGGAGCACTTGTCTCATGCATCCCACCTGGGCTGGTGATCTGTTTCACCATAGATAGTATACATGCTGTTCTTTTGAAACATCCCACCCTCACCTTCTCCCACAGAGTTCAAAAGTCTGTTCTGTACTTCTGTGTCTCTTTTTCTGTTTTGCATATAGGGTTATCGTTATCACCTTTCTAAATTCCATATATATGTGTTAGTATGCTGTAATGTTCTTTATCTTTCTGGCTTACTTCACTCTGTATAATGGGCTCCAGCTTCATCCATCTCATTAGGACTGGTTCAAATGAATTCTTTTTAATGGCTGAGTAATATTCCATGGTGTATATGTACCACAGCTTCCTTATCCATTCATCTGCTGATGGGCATCTAGGTTGCTTCCATGTCCTGGCTATTATAAACAGTGCTGCGATGAACATTGGGGTGCACGTGTCTCTTTCAGATCTGGTTTCCTCAGTGTGTATGCCCAGAAGTGGGATTGCTGGGTCATATGGCAGTTCTATTTCCAGTTTTTTAAGAAATCTCCACACTGTTTTCTATAGCGGCTGTACTAGTTTGCATAAAATGCCATTTTTTATTCAATAACCTGCAAAAATGATGAAAAGACTAAAATTGCTAAGAGGGTTTGGAACATTAGGTTAGTTTAAGAAATCTCTATTAAAAGTAAACCTCAGGAGTGTCTTCCACACTAGAGTAGAAAAATGAAGTTCTATTAGAGATTGTCACTTGGAGGTGGAGCGTCATTGCAATGATTTTTAAGTTTTTGACATTTAAATTAATCCCACTGGTAAGTACTTTAAAAAAAAAAATCACATAAGCTCCTATCTAGCTATTATCAATCTAAACTGACTAGGAAACAAATATAAAATAATAATTATCAATGATTCAGCATTGACCCAGAAAATTAATGTTAAGTTAATGTGATGAAAACTTTTAGTTTATAGATATAGTCAATTATCAGCCATCATTGCTATAAGTTTTTTCTTCTGAACAAGTTAATAAAATGTGTTCAATATAGTTATGTGGTATTCATTAGTATAAATTTCTCCCTTTTTGATTACCACAGCCTAGTAACATCATGTAGACACAGCTTGTGTAGACACAAATTCCACAATGATAATGTGGAAGAGAGAACTAATGTCCTGAATGCAGCAGTAATTTAGGAAATAGAATCTCAGGTGAGGGGAATTTCTTTCAAGATGGGTATGTTATGACTAAGTTAGAGTTTGAAAGTCTCTTATGGAGAGCAGTGGTGATTTTTTCCCTCTGTACCACAGGTCAGATGACAGATACGTGTGCTAAACACTTCACTAAGCATACCCAAGGTGGTTGCAATTGCAAGCACATTAATTCTATTCCCATCTATTTCTTTTCCATCTACTTCATTCAAAAAGGCATATCAGAATTTAAATGTGTGAGAGTCCTCCTGGATTTTATTATAGCAAGAATTTTAACGAATTCTTATGTCAGAAAAGAAAAAAAATTAATATTTTATCGCTTTGAGTATTAATTAGAATAATGATATATGATAGACCTCACAAACCAGCACACAATAGTACGTTGAAATGCCAGAACTGAGAACCAGCCACTAGGACACCACCAAGTATGCCCTTTAAGATTTGAGATACTCGGTATTTAGTTTGTCGGGGCTGCAGTTCAAAGTGCCAAAGCTGAGTGGCTTATATAAACAGAACTGTATTGTCTCACACTTCTGGAGGCTAAAGGTCCTAAATCAAGGTGCTGACAGGGTTATTTCTTTCTGGAGGGCTGTGAGGGAAGGATCTGTTCGAGGCCTCTCTGAGGTTTGTAGACAGTCTTCTCCGTGTGTCTTTTCACATCACTGTCCTCTATGCATGTGTGTGTCTTGTATCCAAGTTTCTCTTTATTATAGAGACACCAGTCCTTGGGCCCATCCTAATGACCTCGTTTAACTTGATAACCTGTGTAAAGACCCTGTCTTCAAATAAGGCTGCATGCTGATGTACTGGGCACTAGGACACCAACTTATTTTTTTAGGAGGGTAGGGAGAGACACAATTCAACCCATAACACTTGATCTGGAGCCAGAAAATACTCAGAGTAATAAAATTAGCCACGTGCATCCAGACCCCCAGCTAGCACCAACCGAACAAGGGGATGAAGAAACTGCCACAGTGAGCAGTTCTCACCGTGAGTGGCTGACATTATACCCACAATCTCAAATCATGAAAGATCCAGGAATAAATATAGGGGCTGGGAGTAAGAAAGTTGGTTTGGGGAAAGCTGTTGAAGTCAAACTTTTAATTGGTTTGACAAATGTAGGGCATGTCTTTATGCTATTTTTCCAAGCCAGTCTCCCTTTAGCTCTGGACCTCTCAGTACCCATTTCTCCCCAAACTGCCCCCAAACTGCAAATACTAGATGTACTTGTATTTGCATATTTATAACTGCTGTCCTTATTATCCTCAAAGTTATGCATAATGAAAAATTAGTTTCTCATTTACATGACTTTTCATGCATTTTCTCTTCACCCTCTAAAACTGGGCAAAGAGAAAATATTTTGATTAAGAATAGTGTAAAATACATCAGGGGGTTTCCCTGGTGGCTCAGGGGTTAAGAATCCATCTGCCAGTGCAGGAAATATGAGTTCAATCCCTGATCTGGGAAGATCCCACTTGCCATGGAGTGACTAAGACCGTCCTGAGTCCACACGCCTCAACTACTGAGTCTTCTAGCTCCAGAGCCTGTGCTCACAACCAGAAAAGCCACCATAATGAGAAGCCCATGCACAGCAACTAGAGCGTAGCCCCCACTTGCTGCAACTACAGAAAAGCCCTCGCAGAAATGAAACCCCAGCACAGCCAAAAATAAATCAATAAAAGTTTAAGAATATAAAATATATCAAACCTAGAAGAAGGTACATTGAGAAGGTTATAGGTTCTATATATAAGGATATGTTTATTCTTACATTTGTATTTATTCTTTTGAGAAAAAAGTTTCTTTGCAAGGACTGCATGTATGCACACAATTTTTTGTTTTTTTAATGGAGGTAGCAAGGCTGTAGACTGGAGCTTGACATGATGTCTGGCACCAGCTATATAGTTGTGAGGCTCAGTGTGAAATGAAAGTACAGGGTCCCTTGTCCAGAAATTCTTGAGAATGGAAATGTCAGACAGTAGATCATTAAGCCAAGTGCAGGCTTTTCTAAGCATGGGATCCTTCCTAAGCTCTTACACCCAGAGAGTAATTTTCACTTCAAAAGACTTTTCTCATTATATAATGCAGACAAGTATCTTCATTTTGGGAAGACTAGCTAATTAGTAGGTAACAATTAGAAATTTGCAGCTGACATGAAGAGCAGGATGTGACCTCACGTTTGCACTCTTATCAAAGCCTTTACTCTTGCTTACTGTTTCCTTGTTGTTCTCTCTTATCTCCCTTTCACCATCAAAAACCACAGTAAGGAGTGGAAGCATGATCTCATGTGTTTGCGTACTTATGAGAGCATTGGTTTGTATTTTATTTTGAAAGAAGTTGAGTCAATAAAAAAATAAACTTCGAATAGCACTTCACAGAAATGGGCTTGGCATATGTTACTCAGCTTTGCATTACTCACAAAGAATTTAGACCAAAATATTCATGTTATCATGAATAATTATGCCTTTATAAAGGTTAAGTGGGACTTTTTAGTGGGATAGAAATAGGTCAAATGACTTGGATGATTTTTTTTGTTTAAATTTATATATTTTTTGTTAATGTCATGCTGTTGGATCACACTGAAGTGTAGAGACTTGACCTCTAGAGTTCCCAAGAATGTGTTAAGCTAGAAACAAACCTCTTGGTCACAAGTCTGTCACTATATCTATTTGCCCTAGGGTCTTCTCTAAGCTGCAGCTGTTCCAAGGGTTTGCGGAAAGACTCTGTCCTTTCCATGGAATATTACTTTCCTGTGGGACTGTACCTATTTAGCAGATGTGGGATGGCCTTGGGAGGTAGATGAAGAGGTACAGGCAAAAAAGATTGACGCATATATAGTAACTGAACTTTAATGACTATTGAATATAAGATTTGTATTTGTATGATACAAGAGTACTCACATATACAGGTTCAGGAAAGTAGCCTAATCTTTTTTGTTTGTTTGTTTGTTTTGTTTTTTAATATTTCAGGTGAAATGAGAAATGAGAATGTCTTTTAAATTTTAACTCTCCGGGTATAGTTTGTGTCTTGGGGAGGTGAGCAGAGAAGAGACTTCTCACAAAGAGGGGATGTGTAGGTTTCTCTGTTCTCTCTCAGGCTCCAGATGGCTTCAAGGTGACAGGCACGACCTTGAGGAGCGGGAATTTTTGACTTCTGTGTCTCTGCTGCAGCGTCACCTTCTAGCACAGAATGCGCTGGGCTTTAACTTTCTCATCCAACAAGTGAAAGAAGAGCTACTTGTCCTACATGGATCAAATATGGAACATATATGAAACCACCATCTGTGTCATAAATAGAGATGATGGAATGTTGCTGCATGTAGCTAAATATAATATCGATAACAACATATAGTATAGACCCTAGTGGGAAGATAAGTACTGAAATTTTTTCTGATTCTCTAATTTTGGCCTAAGACCTCCAGTACCTTTTCAACCATCAGGCTGCCTGAAGAGCTAAAAATGCTAGATGCATCACTGTTCACACATTTATAACGGCCATTCCCATTATCTTCAGGATGTGAAACAGAATTATACCATGTGAGGTTCACAGTCCTAATTCCATCACCCCCAAATCATTGCAAAACATTATTTTATCCTTTCAAAAATGTGTTTTATCTTAGTGTATAGCTGTTGATTTACAATGTTGGGTAGCTACTGAGAAGAGTGTCTGGAATTATGGACTTATGCCTGGGTGCTGAGGAGGCAGGGAAAAGGAGAATGGTGCTGTTGATAGACTCTGAAAGGGCCGTTTTCACTAAACCCTCTGGAAGGGCATTTACAGCAACATTTTGCATCCATATTCTGAAGTTTAACACGAAAGCTGGAGAAGAGACCATTTTGTTTCTACTTGGAAAACAGATTGACTTAGCCCTTGGAGAATGACAGTCTTCTCAGCCTCATCTGCCACCAAGGTGACTTCCCAATATTGGTAGCAGCCAAAACGTGTGGCACGAACCGCCAGAGGCTGATGTCTGGTGGGAGCACATGGTGGCCCTGACTTCCAGCAGCAACAGCTCCACAGGGACCTAAAGCAGGAGAGACTGCGTAAGTGCCCAGGCCACACGGCCACTGGTGGGCTTCATCCTTGGCCATGTGCAGATTCAGGGGCTCTTCCAGAAATGCTCCAAGGATACCTCAATGCAGGTGGAAGTCAAGTGGGAGTGGACGGGAACATTCATAGAGGTGGAGACTTTCTCTCCAGGCTGTGAAACTCAAGGAAGCAGAGATTATATCCATGTTGTCATGCAGTGAATTATATCTTCCGAACTGAAGAGACTCTTTAGTAAATGTGTCTACTTATGTAAGTTGTTTTTGTACTTTTAGACTATTAAGGAGAGTTACTTGCCATGAGGAAGGGCATTGTCCTGTATGTTTCTTTCCAACATCATTTAGCCTGTTTTCTCCCATTAATTTCTGTTCTGTGTATGTGTCAAAAACATGATACAAAATGGTCATATATACTTTTGCCTGTTATTTGAAACTAATGTTTCTAATAATCACCCTGTCTTTCTAACACAAGGTTCATATTAAAATTTTCTCAAAACATGATTCTGAGACTTGTTTTCTTTTGAAATACTCAACTCACAGATAGGAGCTTTGAGTCTTGTGTGATAAAAATAGACAGATGCTTTTAATCTATATTTAGAAGACACCTACCACCAAGAACTTGGGAATAGAAGAAATAAGACTGCCTTTGGGACATTAAATTAGCAAAGCTCACCCAACCCTTTTTGAGAACCAATCCAAGAATTTGTCTGCAATTATGTATCTCTATAACTTAGACTCCAGTCAGAATGATTGGGGAATTTCTCAGGGACCTGGGGCTACAACAAGAATGTAGTTTAATAAGAAACAACTTAACCAACTGTTTGAAACTCTATTTGGGGGGTGACAGAACAACTCTAGTTTCCTGAGTATTTATCCAGCCTTGGGATTAAAATTCTCATTTAATTCATTGAACATCTTTGATAGGTAGGCATTATCATACCCGTTTTACAGATGAAGAAACAGAGGCTCTAAGAGATTATTTTACTCCCCCAACTTGATTTTTCTAAGTGACAGGTCCAGAATTTTGATTCAAGTCTGCCTCAATCAGACAGCCCGGGTTATCAAATACTAAGGTTCTCTCTGTTATCAAATGCCAAGGCTATCTGTAGGCTTCCCTATTGGCTCAGATGGTAAAGAAGCCTCCTGCAATGCGGGAGACCTAGGTTCAATCCCTGGGTTGGGAAGATCCCCTGGAGGAGGGCATGACAACCCACTCCAGTATTCTTGCCTGGAGAACCCCCATGGGCAGAGGAGCCTGGTGGGCTACAGTCTTTGGGGTCACAAAGAATTGGCCATGACTAGGCAACTAACCACAGCACAAGCCTATTTGTTTTGGAATCCGCTAAACAAGATTCCTATGTCACCCTTATTATACTTCAGTTGATCTTAGGGTAGAAAAGGCATGGGAGATTAAAGGATTTAATATTTCAAAACTTAGTAAGACATGTTGCTGCTCATTCAGGCTTGGGAGCCACTAACCCACAGTTTGAAAAATAAACCATACCCATTTGGTGAGTAGTGTCTGTCCAGCCTGGAAGGGGTGTACACTTCCAGTAGATATAGCTGACATCTCTAAATGCTCATCATACCCTGACACTACTAAACACTCCTGCTTGATAATGAACTCCCTTTGCTCTGGTTCTAGTTCAAACCTTATGAAAACTTCACTTCCCAAGTAGTTTGTCTTCTAGGAAGGGGTATTGACATACCAATTCAAACATTCTAGTATTTCAGCCCTTTTTACTGAGTTAATTCAGTAGTCTCTGTGAGTGTGCTTATTGTGAATTCTCAATGTCCACACAATTTGTGTGACAAAAGGATCAGCCTGTAACTTTCAGGGCCATACCTTGGACCTCCATGTATTCAAAAAAGCAAATGCCACCTTGAGTGTATATTTAGGGGCAGCCCTCTCCTGGTGTTGCATAGCCCTGCTCTCAGGGGCACAGGCAAGGTTTCCACTTATCCCTGCCACTGTTGGTGTTAGAATATGGGGAGGATAAAGGTCATCCATCCTTTTGTCAACAAATGAAAAAGAATATTTTCCTGTTTGCTTGTTTAGTCGCTAAGTCATGTCTGACTCTTTTATGACCTTAAGGACTGTAGCCTGACAGACTCCTCTGTCCATGGGATTTTCCAGACAAGAATACTGGAGTGGGTTGCCATTTCCTTCTCCAGGGGATCTTCCTGACCCAGGGATCAAAACTGCACCTCCTGCATTAGCAGGCAGATTCTTTACCACTGAGCCAAATGTGACAGAAGGTGACAGAAGATGAGATGGTTGGATGGCATCAACTGACTTAATGGGCAAGAGTGAGTTTGAGCAAACTCTGGGAGACAGTGAAGGACAGAGAAGCCTGGTGTGCTGTAGTCCATGGGGTCACAAAAAATGGGACATGACTTAGTGATTGAACAACAACAATAAACTAGATAACAGTTTACACAGACTTCCCTCAAATAAGTACAGTGCAGTTAAGTTGCTGCTTGCTTATATGTAGTCTTATCCGACTTAGCCTGGCTCCTTGAGATTTCCCCATTCTGACAAGAGTTCTGGATGGGGAGACGTGGGCTTACAGAAAAGTTCTTAGTTAATTGTCACAGATGGTCAGTAACACAGAGTATGTTGTGTCTTGCCTATTTAACTCTGAAATGACAGTATTTTCTCTATCTTTAAGTTATGGGACATGGGTTACTCCACTATTGATTTTTTTTTAATGCATATTAAAGACTTGAAAATATTTATCCTAACACTTTTGCATTCCAATCACCTGTCACAAAAAAAGGACTTTTATTCTTCTTTGGTGTTAGTTCTAGAAGGTCTAGTAGGTCTTCGTAGAACCAGTCAACTTCAGCTTCTTTGGCATCAGTGGTTGGGGCATAGACTTAGATTTTGTGATGTAGGATAGTTTGCCCTGGAAATGAACAGAGAACATTCTGTCATTTTTGAGACTGTACCAAGTACTGCATTTCTGACTCTTGTTGACTATGAGGGCTACTCTATTTCTTCTAAGGGATTCTTGCCCTCAGTAGTAGATATAATGGTCATCTGAATTAAACTCACCCATTCCCATCCATTTTAGTTCACTAATTCTTAAGATGTCAATGTTCACTCTTGCCATCTCCCACTTGACCACATCCAACTTACTTTGATTCATGGACCTAACATTCCAGGTTCCTATGCAATACTGTTCTTTACAACATCCTACTTTACTTTTACCACCAGACACACCCACAACTGAGTGTCATTTCCACTTTGGTCCGGCTGCTTCATTCTTTCTGGAGCTATAAGTAATTGCCTTCCACTGTTCCCCTGTAGCATATTGAACACCTTCTGACCTGGGGAGGTGGGGGGCTCATCTTCTGGTGTCATATCTTCTGTATTTTCATACTGCTCATGGGGTTCTTGCCCCAAGAATACTGGAGTATCCCCATTCCCTCCTCCAGCGGCGCACGTTTTGTCAGAACTTTTCACTCTGGCCTGTCTTGGATGGCTCTGCATGGCATGGCTCATAGTTTCATTGAGTTAACCAAGCCCCTCCACAACAAAGCTGTGATCCATGAAGGGGACGCAAATTTGAGAAAACTCTGGGAGATAGTGGAGGACAGGGGAGCCTAGCCTGCTACAGTCCCTGGATTGCAAACAGTCAGACATGACATAGTGACTGAACAACAACAACAATCCTGACACTAAGAGGTAAAGTCATATCAGTTTTGTAGAAATTTTAACAATATTAAATTGTAGATGAAAAACGGGCTAGAAGGGTAATTGTTGGAAACTGTAGTTATAAGTAGTACTTATTAGGGTTATCAATGAAAATTTTATTCTTGTCTGTCTTTGGTGGAATCACTTAGGTTTGTGTTAGCATCAACAAGAACCAAAATCTCAAAACAATGTTAAGTTGTTCTCAAGTGTGGAAAATGATCAGATCCTTCAGGCAAAGCAAATGTTTAATGAGAAAAGAAGAAACCAATGACATGATATTTTCAAGAGGTGGATTCAACTGCATACAGAAAGTCAGAATGAGCAGAAGATGAACAGGTAGCTGTTTCTTTTCTTGATGCACTGGTTCCTTGGCAGCCCCCATGGGGGAGGCCAGCTTTGGCCCATGATCCTTCCTTGGATTCTCCCCTATGAGCAAGGACTGAGCCAAGGTTGTGGAGTTGCTGGGGATGAAGAAGCAGGGCTGGAAGGAGCAGGAAGTCAAGCATCGACAATTGTCTTCAGGAGCTAGGGTGACCTCCAAGCACCAAATCACTGGAGATTTTTCTATCTGAATGAGGATTTGAGGGGTATTAGAAAGGTTTTTACTCAGGGCCTCCTTTTAGCCTTTTTAAAAGAAATACATGTAGGATATAGAATTTTTAAAATATATTTCCAGAAGAGAGGAAAGGCTATGGTGAAAACTACTTTAGAGCAACAGGATACAATCTCTAGATTCACGTTTTATGGCCAAACATCCTCAATACTGGACTTCTGCATTTTATTAGGCTAAATCGTAGCTCAGTTTTCCTGATGAACTAATTTTAGTATTACCAAGATCAAGAAGCATAGGATTGGCAAACTACTGCCGAAAAGTCCAGATATAATCTGTGGCCTACTTTGGTAAATAAAGTTTTATTAGAACACAGCCATGCCCATTTGATCAGACTGTCTGTGGCTGCTTTGGTGTTACAGTGGCCGATCTGTGATAGAGACTATATGACCAACAAAGGCTCAAGTGTTTACTATTGGGCCCTTGACAGAAAGCGTTTGTCAAGTCCTTAATATGATGTTTTTAAAAATGGAGGTATGAAATGTGCCTTCTCCACAAAATAATTACACTTTTTACCATAAGGCTGAAAACAGTACAGCAAGAAATTATCACTAGCACTGAAACCTAGGGTGCTTAGAAGTGCCATACTAATACAAGGAACAAAAGATTGTAATGACCAGCTTGGTTCTTTTATTTCTTTCATGGTAAATTATAAGTTTGAAGGATTCAAAAGCACTTCACAGTAGTTTTATAGGATACATTTTGAATTCTTAGCTTGACATCCAGTGTCTCTTTCTGAGAATGTGCTGAGGAAATTGTAATAAGGGAATATTCAAGGAATAATGGAGACACTGGTTAGAAACTGTTCTGCTGAGATATCTGTATCCCCATATTCACAGTAGCATTATTCCCAATATCCAGGACATGGACACAACCTAAGTGCCTGTCAATGGATGAATGGATAAAGAAGATGTAGTGTGTGTGTGTGTGTGTGTGTGTGTGTGTGTGTATGTAAAGTATTATTCATCTTTAGAAAAGAAAGAACTCCTGTCATTTGCAACAACTTGGATGGAGGAACCTGGAGGGCTTTATAAGCCAGAGAAATACTACTGCATAGTATCATGTGTAGAATTTTTTTTAAAAAGTCAGCTTATACAAATAGAGAGTGGAAAAGTGGTTGCCAGAGGCTAGGGTTGGGGGAGATAGTAGAGGTTTGTGAAAGGGTACAAACTTTCAGTTACAAAATGAGTAAGGTCTGAGATCTAGTGTGTACCGTGGAGAGTATGGTTGATAATCTGGTATTGTGTAATTAAATTTGCTAACAGAGTAGAACTTAAATGCTCTCTCACTCACTCACACACACATGTATACACAGAAAGGTAAATACGAAAAGTGATGGATGTGTTAATCAACTACATGAGAGAAGGTTTTCACAATGTGTATATATATCAATTCATACTGCAAACTTTCTTATGATTTGTCAGTTATGTCTCATGAAAACTGAGGAAACTGTTCAACCTGTTTTAAACAAGATTCAAATTGATATTCCACAAATGTAAGTACTTCATCTGAAGGATGTAAATAGATTTTTCCTAATTAATCTGGACCCTTCTATTCTTGATTTAGACTTCAGTGACACCAAACTAAGAGAAAAGATTGTTTTAATAACATGCAGAGTTTCATTTATTCCACAAGTGTACTGAGAATTGATGCTGCAACAGGCACTGACCCAGGCACTTGAACTGTAACTTCACAGAAGAGTTCCCTGTGAAAAGTGGAAATGCACCTGGCCCCATATGACTGGGAGATGGCCAGGAATTAGCCATGATTTGCAGAGGGATGGCCTGTCAACACATTCTCCCACTTGTGAGCCCAGACATCTACCACCCAGAAAGATTTAAGAGGCTCTGTGAGTTAATGTTTACCAATTGCTTTAACATCCCAGGATTAAAAAGGGCACATCAGAAAGAAGTGGCCGTGCTGGAATTTGGAGGCCGTTCAAAAATTCAGCCTGGCAAGTCTAATGGTTTGTTTTCAACATTTATTTAACCTCCTTCTGCTATCAAGAAACCCGAGAGTGCCCTGAGGAAGTTTATATCGAAGGAAATGGAGAAAATGTACATTGTTTTTGAGTGTTTTGTTAAGGCTTCTGGATGGCAAAGAGAGTGTGTTTTATAATTATGAACATTTGCCCAGTGTGAGGAGATGCCATAAGTGTACGTCTTTGAGCCAACCAAATTGGAGTATCACGCAGTGCCTCCTTAGGAAAGTAAATATCATTAGAGTACTTGAAATAATCTTAAGTCTGTCCATGAAATAGCTATAAATGAACTTGGCTTCTATTCAACATAGGCCAGCAAAGAGAACATGCCAGGGGGAAATGTTTTCGTCCACTCTGGAATGGCCAGCTGTCACTGAGTGCACAGAATCGCCGGATCTGTGGGAATAAGCAAACAGTTCTGTTTTCCTCGCAGAAACTCATTTCCCTGGGCTTCATATAGACAATGGTGAGCTATGTTTACAAAGGGGTTTGCATGCAAAAGAAGCACCCACTAGGGTAGGGGCAAGTATTCACCCCAGCAAGTCTTAGGAGCCACTTTACCCAGTTTGCTTTATAATAGAACCAGGTGAAACCAGCATTTCAGAGTGCCAGTTTGAGAGGCAAATATTTACTGACACAAAAGTGTTCTTTAATTAGTATTTATGTCAGAGCCAGGGTGACATAAGTTGCTAATTATGCTGATACCAGAACAGGTTGAGATATTCTTGTATGTAAAAGAGAGAGGGGCAATAGGCATGCCTTGTGGGTTTAGAGTATATGTGGTTTAATTTGACCCCAAATTAGTTTGGATTCTGTCTGGCCTGCATTTAAAATAGCATTTTTAGTAGTTAAGGAGACTGCAGTAGCTTCTGTCTTGAATGGTAGGAATTTCAAATTGTATGCATGCATGCTCAGCCACTGCAGTTGTGTCTGACTCTTTGCAACACTATGGACTGTAGCCTGCCAGGCTTCTCTGTCCATGGGATTTTGCATGCAAGAATACTGGAGTGGGTTGACATTTCCTCCTTTAGGGGATCTTCCCCACCCAGGAACTGAACCTGCATCTCCTGCATTGCAGGCAGATTTTTTAACAACTGAGCCACCAAGGAAGCCCTCAAACTGTATATTGCATGGTTAATCTCTGAGTTTCATAAATGTTATTTTTATCCCAACCCTGATTAGTGGAACTTTCGGACATCTCTCAGGAGCTGATTATCCTTAAATGCTAAAATAAGCTTTTAAATAAAAATTGTGAAGGGAGGTATTTTTGTTTCCACCTAAGTTCAAATAATATTTCATTAAAATCTCAATTGTATGGTAAATGACTCAAAATACATGCACTACTTATAGCAGAGTCTGTTAATTAGTAAGAACTCAACTAGCCGTATATACATTTTTCAAATATTTAAAGGAGGATTATTTATAATATGGTTTTTAAAAAAGGAGAGTCTAGACCACATTGTCAGTTTTTCTCATTGCCAATAATGATAGTTAATCCTTGCATACAATGTTATGTGATCCTTCTTATTCTAATCACTTATCATGTAGTACTGATGATCTATTTAATTCTCAGGCAGCCCTTTGAGATGGGTATCAGTAGTCCCCCCCACATGCTCTGATGAGGACGCCAAGGCACTGAAGTTCCAGAAGCTTGCCTGGGCTCACTGACTAGTAAGCAGCACGACTGAGATGGGAACCCAGAGAATCTATGTGCTTTATACTTTGCTGTTCTTCCAGTTTGAGAAGTCTAACGTTTTCAGGTACTACAGTAAAGCCATGCCCTGGAAACTCTCTCTTCTCCACTCTGCTAAACACTTATTGTTGCTATGATACAATTATGGTAGGTGTTTATTACAGGAATCTGCAGATCCTGAATTCCTTTTGAATCAGTAACAGCCTGCGTCATATTTACTGTGATATTCACATTTGAGAGGGTAGTCAGTAGAGAGCATCATAGAATTGATTTATTAAATATTTTATGAACTAGGACTCCCTACCCTTTCAGCAGGTCAGATCATGCTGACAGGTTATGAGAATAGGATAATTGCAGAACTCACTTTCAGACTAAGTTTTAACACAAGAAGCACAGAGTTGATAACTACTGATGAAGGATCTTGCTGGCCTCAGTAGTACTGCATGTTTATTTTCAAAGTTGTTTGATCATTGGTGTATTTCTGGAATCTTCTCCTAAGTGAACTTGTTCTCATTTCTCTGTTAAGGACTTTCTGTTTAACTTCTAGCAACTTGGGTGACGGAGACCTGTAACGTGTCCATTGATGACTTTGAAGTACTTACAGACTTTTGTCTGCATATATTTGCACTATGAATTTTATATTCTCTACCAACTTCAGAACAAAGTGCATGCCCCCAAATGGTACTAATTCAGCCAATTTTAATGATGTAGAGATTAAACTATTGTTTAACAGCAAAGGAGAAAGCCTTCACATTATTCAGTTATTTTTATTTGCAGTTTACTTCAACTGTAAGATTTACTTCCAAAGTACCTGAGAGTCAAGTCTCTTTGGACACAAGACGAGGTATGTGTTAGCCATACAACACCAGACTAAGCTGATCTGATTTCTCATCTTTTATATTATGATGGTGGTAGAGTAAGATTTTCTAAAAAGAGCAATGAAATATTCTATAGTTTGTGGGAAAGGATTGGGTTTCTTAATTACCACCGATTTGAATAGTGTTGTCCTTTTCTGAATTTAGGATAGACATTCAATCTACACTGTTAGATTCATGTGCATGAATCGTGGGCCACAAGCTTTTATTTATGAAGGACATTTAACATCTCATTTTCTATTTTTAGCCATAATCCCATGGGACTGGCAGGAGTTTTAGACCAAAAGTTCTTTTCATATATTTTCTCACCTTCATTCCTGCTCTAAAATCAATCTAGACACGTTAGACAGCTTGTTTCTTATACTAGGGGTCTTCTGTTTCCAATGGTGCCCAAGCAGCCCCTCTTCTTACTTACTTTCCCTGACCCCAAGGAGAAGAACCACCTTTTAATTTAATGAGGAAACTATCCTCATTTCTTTAGATCAAGAGATTTTGCAATTGCTTTTCTCAGTTTTTAAGAAAATAATTTTCTTTGCATAACTTTATACGTATCTGTAAAAGCTTGGTCCTTTGGAAAACAAAAGTCATTTCCAATTTGAACTTCACGGGGTGAGGGTGAGGGAAAGTTTACAAATGGAAAGCAGAAAGTCCAAGGGAAACAACATGATGTTTCAAATGTTATCCTGTTCTGTGTGCTGATGGCCAGTGGAGTGTGGAGGTTCAGACAATAGACTCTGAAGTCTGACTGATTTAAGTCTCAATTCTTCTACTTATTAATTGAATTGCCTTGAGTAAGTTACTAGATCTAACTAAATCTACCCGTGCTTCAGTTTTCTCAGTTGTAAAATGGGGATGCTGCCAATAGTACCTGGCTCATGATTATTGTGATCACTAATATGTGAGTTAAAAGTCATCAAGTGCTAAGAACAGTGCCTAGTAAGGTAAGTGGCATGTAGTAGTAGTATTAGTCACTCAGTCGTGTCTGACCCTTTGCGACCCCATGGACTGTAGCCTGCCAGGCTCCTTTGTCCATGAAATTCTCCAGGCAAGAATACTGGAGTGGGTAGGCATTCTCTTCTCTAGGGGATCTTCTCCACCAGGGATCAAACCTGGGTCTCCTGCATTACAGGCAGATTCTTAACCATCTATTGCCTATACAAACAAAAAATTCAACTTATAAAATCTGAAGTGAAGTGACGTGAAAGTCACTCAGTCGTGTCTGACTCTTTGCGACCCCATGGACTATACAGACCATGGAATTCTCCAGGCCATAATACTGGAGAGGGTAGCCCTTCCCTTCTCCAGGGGATCTTCCCAACCCAGGCTTGAACCCAGGTCTCCTGCATTGCAGGCAGATTCTTTGCCAGATGAGCCACAAGGGAAGCCCATGTTATGAATGTTACATGTATGTTTTAAAACCACGTGTATATGGAATATGGAATACATACTTAGGCTCCAGAAAGATTTATTTAAGGTTCAGGAAATAGCAGGAGCTTTCAGCTGAAGGCTCAAGGCTGTCACATTTGACAAATTCTTAATTCTTAAGGAACAGAGAACAGTCTTATTATTATCTCTCATGAGGAAATGTATTTTATGGGAAGCAAAGCTTTGAGAAACAAAAATGTCCTCAATAATAAGTTCAGTCATGTGCACACCATGAGCCTTATTGAAAGCAAATGGCATAAATGCTTTGTATCTTATAAAAGCATTAGCTAAAGTGATACATTTTGTGTTATAGTAATAAAAATTTCAGATATTAACTTGACTATTTCATGGTTTTTAGGCACAAGACATTGTAGGAAAGAATCCTTCAACAGGAAAATTATTTTGTTTTATGGCTTTCTATCAAATATTTATATAGCTTTTATTAAAATAAATGTTTTTGTTTTATAAATACTTCATTGAGCATTTTTAAACAATTTAATTCTAAAAGTTTTACTTTAAAAACTTTACCTGCTATTCCTCCATACAGTTTTACTGAAATGTAATTGACATATAACATTGTATTAGTTTAAGGTGTACAACATAATGATTTGAATTGTATATATTGCAAAATTATCCCAATAAATATCCAGTATATAGGAGGTAATATCTATCATCTCATATGGCTATAAATTGTTTTCTTGTGAGAAACTAAGATCTACACTCATGATAGTTTTTAAATATATAGTATGGTATTATTAAATAGTCATTATGCTACATCATGACCATGTACATAAATCCCCAGAATTTATCTCAGAAATTTGTACCTTTTGACTGTCTTCAGTTTCCCCCATCCTCATCTCCTGTGGCAACCACCATATAGCTTTCATTATTATTTAATATGTTATAGCAGTGTGGGTAGATAGAAGCAAAGTGTTGAAAGAAAAACATAATGACTAGGAAGTCATTTACTGGAAGTCAGAATACTGTAAATTAGACTACCATACCATGAGGCTTGATTGCTTAGCATGAGTTGACTGGTTATAAACAGGGAGCAAACTGCTGGTTTGTGTAACAGATTACACCAGGTGACAAGCTGGGAAGCTGCTGTAACCATCCAGGGCAAAGGGGCTGGGAGACTGGAGCAGGGTGGCTGCCGTGGAGGTCGTGAGAAATGGTCAGATCTCACTAAAAATCCTTAGTATTTGAGGACTCTGAACTAGAGAAGTTAGCTTGTTCGACGTTACCTAGTTACTGAGTGGCAGGTGCTGGGTTTGCATAAGAGAAGCTGGCTCTTATATCACAGACTCTGGAAGACAAAGGTTCAGGCTGAATCTCACCTGTGGCAAACAGTTCAATTTAACATGGTTCTGAGAAAAAGGTGGATATTACATATACATTTTTCAGACTAAATACCATATATGAAGCAATGTTACCTAAGCAGATAGTAGGTGCCTGATCAGGTTTCCCTGGTGGCTCAGTAAGTAAAGGATCTGCCTGCAATGCAGGAGACACAAGAGATGTGGGTTTGATTCCTGGGTCACGAAGATCCCCTGGGGGAGGAAAATGGCAACCCATCCCAGTATTCTTAACCTGAAAAGTCCCATGGACAGAGGAGCCTGGCAGGCTATCATCCACGAGGGTCACAAAAGACACACTGAGCAACTGATGAAACGCCACACAGGTCCTGATATAATATAGCTACCCAGGCAAATTTTTGTGTAGATATAACCTAGGTTGTTTTGTGTTTTGCTTATATTGAGAGAACTTGTTGGATGATGTTTCTCATGGCGGGGGAGGGGTGTGTGTGTGTGTGCACTTTGGCTGGAAACATAAATGAGAATACTAAGACATATATCCCAAATTCAGTTTAAGGAATATTTTACAGAAATTGAGGGACGGGGAATTACAGAGACAACAGATACTATCCTGAAAGCTGCATGGATCTCTATAAATAATTTCTTTAGAATATTATGGATCTTAAAGAATCTGACTTTTTGGATTCAGCTTGTTATTCATTTGATAATGTGAGCCAATCGTGTGAGTTGCCCTGACAACGAATTTTAGTAACATGAAGAAGTGCTAGCTGTTAATTGGTATTCAGAGTTAGTAGCTGGCGTCTTTGCTTCTGTCTCCATGGTAACCTAGCTGTCATGTTCTCATCTCTAGCACGGTGTTGAGATTTCCTATGTGTGTCTTAATCCACATTGTCCACAGCTTCTGGCACAGTTTTACTTTTTTAATATCTCTAGTGTGATCACTTTTGAGCTATTAGCACCATTGCTAAAAAACAGTTGCTCCAACTGAAGTCAGTTTCATCCTCCATACATTGCAAATTTCCATTTTGCAGCTTGCGTGCCTTGGGTGTATGTTTGGTTTTCTGTACAGAGAAAGTTTTGCATAACTCCATACTGTGTATGGAATATGGATGTTTTAAATATGTAAAATAGGGCAACACTGAATAAATAAGGAATACTTTTCCAAGGATGTTTAGCTGAGGTTAGAGGTAATAAATATCGATTGGAGGGATAATTGCCAAATGAGAGAAATGAGGTCTAATGCAGGGGTCTTCAACCTCCAGGATCTAATGCTGGTGGAGCTGAGTAATAATAATAGAAATAACATGCACAATGAAAGCAATGCAGTTGAATCATTCCCAAACCATCCTGCCACTCCTAGTCTATGGAAAAATTGTCTTCCACAAAACCAGTCCCTGGTGTCAAAAGGGTTGGGAACCGCTGTTATTTTCTTTACTGAGAACATATTCTCAAACATTGGTTGGATAATGCAGAGATGTGTCATATATCCATTTCTAGCAACTTCCTATTAAATGGAAAGTAGGGCTCCTCTTCATTTCTCTCCCCATTTTTTCCTATTTAAATTGAAACCGCCTCTTTTCATTTGACTCTCACTAGTTTTGTTTTTCCAACTCCCAAAGTTAAGGTAGAATTATTTCCCAATCATAACTAGTTAGCTTATTAGTCATAGTTTAGTCTTCCTCATCTTTACAAATATACTGATCCCATGATGGAGGCAAGGAAAATGGTCTGGGAAATATATAGCTATTAATCCTTTTATGGAGATATACATACTAGAAATATAACTAATTTTATATTCATTCAACACTGGTTTTAAATTCTGGGTTTTTCATTTACTAACCTTGTGGCCCATTAACCTTAGGTCTTAATTACAAATTGTAATGAATATGTAGGAGAACACCTTAATATTCCGCAGTATTGACAAAGAGCTCACAATGCCATCAGGAGGGGAGTTGCTATTTAGATTCACTATTAATGACTTATTAGGTATTAATGGCTCAACACTGTTAAGAAGCTCCTGTGATGTGTAGGTATTTCAAGTGGTTTTCTGTTAATGAGTCATTTGATCAGCCGTAATCCGGGAAGTTCATAGGAAAATGAGCTTATACATAGGTAACCCAAAGGCCGGCTTCTTTAGATCCTGGAAACACATGAGGTTAATTGATGAAATCAATTTTAAATTCCTGGAAGCTCAGTCAGCAAACTTCAAGACTATTACTGAGACCATTACAGTAGTCATTGGTACAAGAATGACGATATATTTCTTTTGCAACAGTATCTTCCTTTATGCTTTTCCATCAGTCGTTAAAGTGGAAATATCCTTGGTGTGCTTTGCTTCACAAAGCTTTTAAGTAGATTTTTGTTTTAATAGAAAAATGTAGCAAAAAAGGGGGGCAAATATAATTAAAAAAAAATCTGGCCTATGTTTTGAGTTTCACACTCTAGACAGCAGATTATATGATTCATATATATTTTACTGATGAACAGTGCAAGATTGATGGCAAGTCCTCACATAATTATGAAATCCATATACTACCTCTTCAGACTGCTTTGTTTCAACTGAATACCACTAAGCAGCCTAGCAGTGGCCCTAATGATCCACAAGATATTTTGGAGGAAAATTTTCCAATGAATCCTGAGTCAGTGGATCACTAAGTATAGAATGCTAAAGAAATGCTAATTGCACTCACAAACATATGCCCTGTGAACAGACGTGCACAGATGTACTTGCTAGAGACTTATCCATACGTGGGGAAGAAACAAGAAGACAAAGATATTTTACATTTTTTCATGATGTCTTCTTCAGTGTGTTTAGTTCAAAGCTGTCACACAAATTCCAAATAAAGATAAGATGAATTGAGATGGGATAAAACTAAAAAAACTCCCTAGCAAATTAGGCTATTTCTCAACTCTTTGTGGTGAACTAAACTGCAAATGGACTATCTGGTCATATGACAACCCATATATAAGGGTAACCTTTTGGAAATCTGAAGCCACTCTTTTCCACATTTTCTGCTTTGTTGCAATCAGTTTTTAAAATTGCTGCTAAAAAGCAATAGCTGGTTCTGTAGTCAAACGCTTTTTAAAAATTGAAACACAAAGACCTATTATTTTGATTCAAGCATTTGTTTTATTGAGGGCTAGGTAGTAGCCTGCTGAATAATTATGTTTTTTAAATAAATTAGTGAGGAGTTAGGTGATAGAGGTGAAGCAAAAACCTGCTGGGGATAAACAGGATGTTGACTTCCACAGGGAAAAGTTACTTGACAGCGTTGTAAGACAAGAGTTGCAAACCTCACTCTCCAACTGTCTCACTTGCCTTTTTAAAAAGGTACTCAGCTTCTGTACATGGAACACCTGAAGAGTCACAGTTCACCTGGCAGTGATTTTATGGCCATGTAAAACTGCACCAAAGTCATTCACTGTTGCTTTCATCCAGAACACTCTAGACAGATCATTTCTGATAACTTCTTAAACCTGCCAGTCACATTTGCATGGAAGTTTATCCCTCATCACCAGCATAGAGTCTCCCACTTCTAATACCCTTTGAATATCTCTATCAACTAGAAAGATATGCATTTTTTCATTTCACTCTTCTCTGCTAATATTTCATCATTTCCTTACATGTGCATCTATTTCAGAGAGGTCAATCAAGAGCTATAAAGAAAAAAAGGCTAAATGAGGTAGTTTAAATGGCCATTTGGTGTATACAATTGTGATGAAGTTTGGAAGCGGCTAATATTAAAGAAACATAGTCATCTCTGAACTTTCAATTTAACATTTTAATTTGTAGAAACATTCTAAGCAAGATTATATTTGACTCAAAACTTTATTTTCACATACTCTTAATTATGATACCTCAAATCGCTAAATGTCATGAACATTTTTGGATGCCCGTAATATATGTGATACAGTGGGAATTTCTGTGGAAATACAAAGAGGAGGAGTAGTTGCAGTCCTTAATCTCAAGGAGTTTACAGGTTAACCAGTGTAACCCCTTATTTGAGGGCTGAATACCTTTTGCTGACAAATAAACCAATCCTTAAGTTGCTTTTTACAGGAATCTTCTGAGCATCTTTCTAATCCTTTACATTTTGTTCCCTGTTTTATACTCTATGTGGGGAAATTAACGAGATGGTGTCAGCCAGGCTCTCTCATACCATGCTCTCACACCCTCCTGCCCATGTTCTGCAAACAATGACTGTGTAACAGCTGTGATCACTTGTAGCACTGCACATGTGTGTCACGGGGTACTCACGTGGTCAGGAGCTGCTTTGTGCGGTAGGCCTGTATGAGCTTCATGAACGCCCTGGCTGCTGCTGCAGTGGGGCTACCGATGAGCAGCATTGTGATTACGTTATATGAGGTCATGTCATGGCTGTGTTATTGCTACATTATGATTATGTTGTGGCGCTGCTACGGCTGCCTCAGTCGGCCAGGAGAGAGCCTGTGTAATGGCTGCCATGCCAGCCAGGAGAGAATAAATGTGTCTGCGGTTCCTCAAGTCTCCTTCCAGCCTCTTTAGCTTGCACCTTGCCTACCCTGGGTTCAGAGAACAGTGTGGACAGTGTGAACAGTGAGACAACTGGCATCATGAACAGGACCAGCAGTACACTCTGAAAACACAAAATATCCATACACCTTTTCAACATACGTTGAGTGCCCAACATGTGTGAGGCACTAAGCTCTGCCCTGGTTTGGGGATGTAAGATATCACTACCTTCCAGGAACACTCAATCTGTTTCTCAGAAATCAACTTGAGGAGGGGCATTTGGTGGTTTAGCATGAGTTGGATCCCTGTACACAGAGGATATCCCACGTTTCTCAGCACTGGGGGATAGCTAACTAGGGTATGCAATTCTTGAAGGGAAGGCAGGTATGTACTTACAGTTTTATAGTCATAATTCTATGGAAGGCAGATATAAACTACAGTTAAAGAAAGAGGAATGGGTAGTTCACCCATGAGGAATTGATAGAGGGTTTTCAGAGGAGGTAGAAGTGAATAAGAAACATGGAAGTCGTCTGGAGAGCTGCTATTTGAGTGGGACGTGAAGGATGAAAAACTGTTTGCCAAACAAAAACAGGGGAAAGGATATTTCAGGCAGAGGGTGGAGAGGGTACATGAAGTCAGTTAGGAAACACTCAGTGAGTCTGAAGAGTAGATGCTCTATGACTGACCTGTGAAATTGTCTGGGGGTCATAGAGAGGATCTAATGGGGGCAAGGGAGAAGAGAGTTGTTGGGATATGGGGCATGAACATATGTAAAGATAAGATTATGTGAACCATGTCATATGATGGCTGTTCAAGATTTTCAGCAGTAGAGCGACATGATCACATTTATTTTTATAGGAAGATACTGCAATGTTTGGGTGTAGGTGAGCAGCACTGTGGATGGGACCACACTGTGACCTTGCTTTCTAGAGGACCATTTAGGAGACTACCATTGTCTAGATATTTTGATTCTTTGAAAGAGATAACAGAAAACATGGGTTCCCAAATTGACATGTTATAGATATATACAGATGAATATTTCCCTGGGTATGAATTTCATATTACTTTTGGAGGGACTCTGACTTGCTTGGTTAGATAGCATCACCAACTCAATGGACTTGAATTTGAGCAAAACCTGGGAGACAGTGAAGGACAGGGAAGCCTGGCCTGCTGCAGTCCATGGGGTCGCAAAGAGTCAGACATGACTTAGCAACTGAAAAACAACTGACTTGCCCAGTTTGGGGGTCTGGTGTCCACACTTGGAACAATTAGTTGTAGCCAAGAAATAGGGTTACATGATAGGGAAGATGGCAGCCAGAATCCTAGCTCTGTGGAAAAGCAAGGGTGTCCCCAGGGAAGGGACACTGATTTGAGAATTTGAAAAGACAGCTCAGTAGGTTTCCACTAGGATGTACAGGTGAAAAATTCAACTTAGGGCACAATGTCCAAGCTCTTCATGGTTGTTATTTAACCTGGGTTTGGCACCGGGTGCATTCAGAACAGACACAGATTGTCTTCAAGTATTTAAAGATGAGGTAGCTTTGGTGATAATGTTTAGCTCCCCATTTGAGGTGAAAGGTAACCTCTTTTGAAAATAGATAGATGATTTCCAGGAATTTTCCATTCTATGGCTTAAAAAGCCATCTTTTTCCTTTTGCTTTTCCTAAAGAGTGAGGGGCACCCTACCTTTCTATAAGTGTAACTAAAATCTGCAGCTTGGGATACACGCTGGGAAATAAGTTTTAGAGATTCACATCATAAACTCAGTTTTTGTTTGTTCATTTTTTACTGCAGGTTTTTAACATCTACACAGATATTGAATTTACACAGATATCAGAAGCTTGATTTGAGTTGGGCTTTGCTTAAAACTCTACAGACCTAGATTCCTAGGGCCAAAGTGAATATTTCTTAGCTGGGTGTATTGTTTCTTTTATCCTCTGACCCTGCTAAGCATTTTCAGTAATGAGTTTCCCACACAGTTTATCTAGCTAATGAATTGCTTGATGTGGAATAATATACATTTTTTAATCGGAGGTTTATTTCCCTCATTCCCTCAGAAATTTTGGTTTGCAATCATTCTACCCCTTCTTGCACACCTGGGAGATATATTTTGAAAAACAGGCTAAATAAACACAAGATATTTCTCTCATTCCACTCCTAAACAACCACAGAATACATTCCAGACAAAATGAAAGGAGAAAGGACACTTGGAAAAATTTCTTAGGCTTTCAGAATTCAGCTTTGAATGAAACTTCACATATAAAATAAGGAGCTCCAACAATATTACACATTTTAGACAAGATTATTCTTTTCCGTGTGTAGATAGCTTGGGTGGGTAACCCCTAGTGTACAGGGTTTGAAAGGAATTAAGCTATTGGTGTCTGGTATGCTCTAGACTATTTTCTTGGGCTCCAAAATCACTGCAAATGGTGACTGCAGCCATGAAATTAAAAGATGCTTGCTCCTTGGGAGAAAAGTTATGGCAAACCTAGACAGCATATTAAAAAGCAGAGACATTACTTTGCTGACAAAGGTCCATATAGTCAAAGCTATGTTTTTTCCATGTATGGATGTGAGAGTTGGACCATAAAGAAGGGTGAGCACCAAAGAACTGATACTTTTGAACTGTGGTGTTGAATAAGACTCTTGAGAATCCCTTAGACTGCAAGGAGATGATCAAACCAGTCAATTCTAAAGGAAATCAATCCTGAATATTCACTGGAAGGACTAATGCTGAAGGTCGAATACTTCAGCCACCTGATGCAAAAACAGCTGACTCATTAGAAAAGATCCTAATGCTGGGAAAGAGTGAAGGCAGGAGGAGAAGGGGATGACAGAGGATGAGATGGTTGGATGGCATCACTGACTCAATGGACAGGAGTTTGAGCAAGTTCTGGGAGATGGTGAAGGCCAGGGAAACCTGGCGTGCTGCTCTCCACGGGGTAGCAAAGAGTCAGACACAGCTGAGTGACTGAAAAACAATTGCTCTAGAAGATTCCTACAGCTTACAGGTGGAGTGTCAGTTGTCCCTAATCATAAGAGACTCTCCACAAAATTTTTTAAACTCTTTGCAGAGACACAAGGCCAGGAAAAAGAATGAATTGAAGCAGGGACTATGGAATAAACACTGATGTCCCAGAGAAAACAGGACTGTCATAGAGCACATAATTAAAGCCCCTGGACAGCAAGAGTCAACACTTACAGAAAAGCCTACAGGAAGCTTGGTGACTCTACTAGTTAATCTACACTGAAATACTTCCAGGCTGTGTTTTAAACACGGTGTGGAGCAAATCAGGCAGGAGTCAGTTACCCCAATGCAAATAGCATATTCCAAACTAAAACGCGAGACCCAAGCTAGACTATAATGGGTTCAGCAGAATCCTTACTGGTATCACAACCCACCATAAATCTTTATGGTTCATTGGATAGAAGCATGTAGAGTATTTTGTATAGTGATTCAACTGTAGGGTCTAGGATCAGTGATTCCCCACTAGTCTGGTTGCCTTCCTTGAAAATCCACCGTTAACTCATAAGGAGTTATGAAGGATGACTGGGTGGAGGAGACCAGTTCACCCCTTGCTGGCATTCTTGCATGTGCTGTGGGCAGAAACATCAACCTTCTGTGCCTGTCAGAGCACCTGGCACTGGTTTGGTGCTCAAGTGAACAAACATATTATTCTACTTCCCTAAATTTTTTTCTAGGTTAGAAAACAGTTGTCCCACCTGACCCCTCCCCACCCCCACTGTTTCTAGGTTGAGAAAGACCCATCATCTGCACGTGAATACTTGGACAGGTGTGATGGCATGAGGATAAATGCAGAGTTGATATTCTAGAAGTTTGAAAGCTCCATATAGTGGGACATTATTTAGAAGCATGATTGGGGTTTAAAAATGATTGGATTACAGGGAAGTCTATGGAAGGCCCTGATGGGATGCCCTCATGAAACTGAAGGTTAATTCAGGGAGGTTCTGAGGGCTAAATCTGGAGATGCCTGCAAACTGGCGCTTTAGAGGAAATAAAGGTCAATTTAGAGTTAGTGGGAAGGTCTGTTGCCCAGACACACAGAAAGGGCTTGGCTTGGAGACAAAGGGAGTTGATGCTTGCTCTTACAGTGAACACTGTTAAGTCCCAGTGAGACTGAGCAAACCAGTAAAGTCAGAGCAAACAAAAGGTAAGAGTTAATGATAAGAGTTGGTGGATGACTGGGTGAGAGAGGGCATCAAGGAAAAGGCGAACTGAAGAGTAAGAATCACCTTGGAGGTCAAGCAAGTTACGTTAATGAAGAGACAGAGGCCGTGTGCTGTTAATAGGTGACAGGAATTAGCAATAACTGAATTGGTAGGATGCACATGTTAACCAATTTATGCAAGTATCTCATTTAATCCTTACAAGAGCTGGAAAGAGAAGTATACTTTTACCAGAACTTAAGGCTATCAAGTCCCTAGTAGGTGCACTATAGGAAGAATAACCCAGAAGAACTATGATAAACTATGGCTGTTTGGGTCATGTTTGTCAGGGTATTCAAGGTTCTGCCAGGAACCAGAGGATGCTCTCAAATGGGGGCTGGTTAAGAGATGTGGTCAGACTTTCTTGAAACCAGTGGAAGATAGTTTGATACCCTAACAGGGAGCACCAGAAAAGAGCATTTACCGCCCAGAGCCTAAATGGACAAAAGGAGGTGTGATTCCTAGAATCTGGACCATTTGTGTGGAAAGGGCTCCCTGACAGTCGCTCGGGCCTTTGGGTGCATGAGGCAGCCAATTTGCAATAACCAGATAGGAGGGAGTCTGAGGGCTAAAGACCTTATCCCTCCCATTTCTCCCTCCCTGATTTCTTGTTAATGCCCCCAGCCTCCCATGTCTGAAGTCACCTGGAAGTCAGAGAGTAAGGGAGCCTGTTTGAAGGAATCCTCGAGAGGGTCTAGAAGAGGAAACCTAACACCCAGCCCTGAGAATGAGTCTCTTCTGACAGCGTAGGTCAGTGGTTAGAGACTTTCTAGGGTATAAGAAAAATGAGGGTTTTGTTGTTGTTATTTGTTTTTTTAAGTGCAGATACTTAGGCTTGCTTCCCATTCATTATAGAGGTTCTGAATTATGAGTTCTGGGATAGGAACTGAGGAATTCGTGGATCTGCTTCTTCAGAGGTTCAAGATCCTCAGCAGATAGTCATTGGATCACACTAAGAGAAGTAGCTCCTTAAAAAGGAAAAGAGGGTCCTCTCTGTGCAGACTGCCTTTAGCAGCCAACCTTCATGACAAGGTCTTTCCAAGGAATTTCCTTGGAAATTTCCTTGGATGGAGAGTAGCCATGGTCAACCTATCCACCTACTAATGAATAAAGGCTTTGAAAGTAGTCAATGATGGAGTCTGAATTCCTACTCTGTCACTTAAAATGCGATCTCTTCTCTAAGCCTGTTTCCTTACCTCAATAGTGAATGACAGGACCTAGTTCATAAAGTTGTAATGAGAAATGGGTGATTGAATGTAAGAAAGAAAAAATTTACATAACTTTAGCTCAGTCTTTGGCACAGAGTAAATATATAACAAATACCTGTTACTATTATAAGCTGTGTTCAATTTGTGGCGCTTTGTCAGGATCCATGCTCTCCACTAGACTTAGATGCACTACAGCCTAAAGCCACAGAATGGAGCAGACTACATGCATTTTACTCAAGTTTCATAAAGCAGACGATGATTTAGTTTTTGTACCTCCAAGATTTAGATGTAAACCTAAGAGAAATGGCAAAATAAACAAGAAGGCAGAGACCTAGAGACCTAGGTAACTTCTTTGCCTATCCATTCAAAGGTATTTAAAAAAGCATTCCCAGCAGGCTTCTAATAAGTTGGGGAATAATGAAAAGCCTTTCTGGGGGTGGTGGGGGGGGGCAGGACAGGAAGACTTAAAATTTGTTTTTGAAATACTTTGTCTTAAAGTTAATTGACTTGCATTAACCTAGGAATACTCAGAATTAAGGTCCTGCCACGTTGGTGTATGGAAAATAAGTTTCTACTGTTATCAGTAAACAATGAGTCCCATTCCTTGGCTTGTTTGAGCTCACCTGACTCACGCGGTGGGAGTCTTTAAATCTCTTCCAAGTTCCTCCACAACCTCCCCTCAAGCTTAAGTCTCAGAATCTGCTAGAAAATCCCTTCAAGGCATCCTTCAGAGCCCTTCCAGCTGGGAAGCTGTGGGACACAAAAATCCTAGCTTTGGGAGACCTGCCACCCTGAAAGCAGCCTGTGTGTCCCAGTGACAAGACTAAGGGGAGCACAGTATGAAGGAGCCCTGCTTTAAAGGGGAGCGCACTTTCCTCCCTGTAGAGAGTAGGGGTAGGCAGCCTGGGTTGGGCAACAGACCAGGCAAGGAGGTGGGAGCCTATAGGACTCATCTCCCACCTAAAGAAGGACAGTAAAAAAAAAAAAGTTACATTTTCAGAGATAAAAGGAAAAACATGGGATGTTCAGAAGCTATTGTGAGCTAACATAAGAGGAAAAGGAAAAATGAGATTGCAAAAAAAGCTGAATTGTCTTTCTGCAATGATTTAAAATGGTGGTTCTCAACTAGGGGTGAAATTTGTCCCTGAGGGGGCATTTGGAAATGTTTGGAGATGTTTTCGGTTCTCAACTTGGCCAAGGTGGCTCAGATGGTAAAGAACCTGCCTGCAATACAGGAAACCTAGGTTCAATCCTTGGATTGGGAAGATCCCCTGGAGGGGGGCATGGAAACCCACTCCAGCATTCTTACCTGGAGAATCCCATGGACAGAGGAGCCAGGTGGGCTACAGTCCGTAGGGTCGCAAAGAGTAGGGCATGACTGAGCGACTAACACACACAGGATTGGACATTTGACGGGTAGAGGCCAGGGATGCTGCTAAACAGCCTACAGTACTCCAGACAGTCCCCCACCACCAATGACAAAAAATTACCAACTTTAAAATTTCTGTAGGGCCGAGACTGAGAAAACACTGACTTGGAGTATTTTAAGTAGCTGCTCCAAGTCTTAGTGATCTTCAGAATTCTATCAAGATAACTGGGTCTCTAGATACATTTTGATTGACACAGTGATACTTATTTAGGACTAGTTTTGTCATGGTTTTGTACTATCCAATGTCGAATTATTTAAACCATTTTATAACTGCCGTGTTATCTTCAGGGAAACTTGATAGCTAATGTCCAAGCCCCTCCTTATGCTAGTAAAGTTTTAAAAAAGAAGCAGAAGTTCACTGAGAATAACTAAGCTAATATAGCATTTAAGATTCCTTAGACCCAAGTAAATGACGGATCAGCCACACGTGTGAGAGGAAGGGAGGCGCGCTGTGGTGTAATCCGCAGCACAAATATGAGAAAGCACTTACTTTTTAAATTAATTCTGTCTTAAGCACCCCACAAGGTCATTTAAGAATAACAAACTATTTAATAAGCTTGTTTTTAATCACCAACAACCTAGGGTTATTAAAGGTATCTGAATTGCCAGTTCTCTGCAAGGGTAAGTAAGACAGACTTCTTTTATATTTTGGCTCCTTTCTTTCAAATGTTCTGTCAATGGCATTTTCTTGCTCTTTGGGGAAAACTTTTCACTTTAGGGGATACTTTCTGATATGAACTTAGTTGACGCTTACTTGGGCCACAATGCCCTCCTTGAGCTATGGTTACCACTCTCACGACTTTATACTTGAACCACACTGCCCCTTGCAGTCATTGGATTAAAAAAAACCCTCCTGGCCTCCTGATCTTACTGTGAGTTTTGCGAATGGGTTCCATCTCCTATTGAAGTATGCGGAGAAAAGGATGGGTAGCAGAGGAGGAAAATGACAAGTTAGCCACAGAGATCATCACTGTTAGTAAAGGTCTGTGAAATTGGCTATGTAAACTGAATTCCTTAGTCTCAAGCTCTGTGTTGTGCCTGCCCCCCCAATTCCAACACTTTGATAGAAAGCCGAACTAAACAAATGGGAGAAAGATAGTAGAGGGTAGGACTTCATTTTGAATGACTTCAATGAAGCCGTCCTTACTCGGATATAGTAATACAAAAACTACTGAAAATTGTGAACCAAAAATCATTCACAAACACTTTAGTTTACTCGGTTAAGATGACCATTTAGAAAGCTTATTCCCCGATCAGGCTCATTTTGCAGGAAGACAGGAGCTTAAGTGCTGAGACACCAAGGTTTGCAGCAAAGAGGAAAGAGAGGGTTTATTTGAAAAGTGGAGGAGTGAAGAAACAGAAAAACAAACCTCAAGCCCACCTCCTTGGAAGTGAGGGCCTGGGGGTATTTATGGACTAAGGAATATAGCCACAGGGCACTCTGAGGCGTGGGCGGGGATGGCAGGGTATGGGGGAAGATGATTGAGGAAAGGTGTGAGAGTCATCCTTCTGTGCAGATGTAACTGAGCTATAAGCCCTCCCCTACCCCAATGTTCAGAAGGTCACCGAGAGGACATGCACGCATGCCCACTTGGAGGATCAGGAGTCCTAACCAGTCCTTAGCTAGTTAAGGTCAAACTAGACACAGCTGACTCCAAGCTGCTAGAAAATAACCTGGGCAAACACCTTGTTTAGGCTCCATGTTGCCTGGAGGACTGCTGCTGCTGCTCTTTAGCCCCTTAGTTGTATCCACCTCTTTGTAACCCTATGGACTGTAGCCCACCAGGTTCCTCTGTCCATGGGGTTTCCCAGGCAAGAATACTGGAGTGGGTTGCCATTTCCTTCTCCAGGAGATCTTCCCAACCAACCGTGTCTCCTGCTTGGCAGGCAGGTTATCACTGAGCTACCTGGGAAGCTCCAACTGGAGGACACACACATCTTAAAATGACCTTAATTAGTGAAAACAGGTGAAATGGATTTGATTAATTACAGTTTAAAGCACTCATCTACGTAATATGCTCTCTATTCCCCGACTTGGGGAAAAGTATATATATATGTGTGTATATATATATATATATATAAATTAAAAAAAATTTTTACGTCTTAGATGCTATCCTAATACAAAGCAAATTAGTGGGTTGACTCTTTGTCAGCTATATAGAAAGTGACTGACCATAAGAAACAAAAAATGACAAGTCCAAAATGTCTAAATCAGTTTTGTTCTGAGCTTTCAGCAGACATCTTGAAAGTCTTTGAAAGGCAGGACAAGACGGGCATGATTGTGTGGACCTTGGCAGGCTCCCTGGGTGCCCTCTGGGTTTTCAGCAACTCTTCAGGGGTTGCAGTTTCCTTTCCTTTTTTCCCAGACTACCCCATTACCTTCTATGTTAAGCTTAAAAGATCAAGTCTGTTTTCTTATATTTCAAATTTTGCCTGCCTGGGATTCATTTCTTGGCCAGTGTAATCAGAAGTTCCATTTCAAAACTTCCTCAATGCTTTTCCGTCTTTTCACTGACCTTTAAAGAATAATTATGAACACAACATTCCCTGAGGGTCTCTGGCTACACTCTGGTTTACTTTTTTCACAAGGATGTGCAGAATGTGTTCTCTTGGAAGGAGACTTCACACTCATTTCTGAATGCATTTTTTACCTGGGGCTTTCTTTGAGAGTGTTTTTCTCAGAAGAATACTCAGCAGTGTCAATTTGAGAATACATGAGAGAAACTGACTCCACTCATGCACATATGAGCCTACAGAATATCCTAGACTGGAGTAAAAAAACTAGGAAAGGATTGATGTATTTTTCGTATTTGCTAATATAGTCATATAAATGGAAACAAAGCTTAAAGAAATTAAGAAAATCAATGACAAACTATTTTGAAGCACAAAAATTTCTTTTTAAAAAGCTTTTTATTATTTTAAACCCAGCCGTCCAGAGTAAAGGTGAGTTTTCAATTCTATATTGTACCACTATAAAAGATTGATTTGACTGTCTGTGGTAACAGGACAGGGAAAAGGATATACAGCTAAAATTGCTTCTCAGGACCAAACTTTTTTTTTTTAAATAATAGAAAAGTCGCAATTCAGTCAGTAGACTAGAATCCATTTCCTTCCTCTCACTCATCTGTTTGTGGGAAAGCTCCAAAAAGATGAAGAAATAAAAATCAGTCAAATGAAAAAAAAAAAAAGGAGGGTAAAACAAATGGAGATCAGATATCTATGAACAAGTTGTCTATGGTTCCTGAAGAGCTATGTTGTTCGTGGATGTGCACAAAGGGTGCCAAGGAAAACCAGAGGGAGTGTGTTCTTTCAAAACACAGTACAGACTGAGTGATCTGATGAAAGCTGCCTTTAAAAGGAATTGTTTTTAATAACTAGGAAATTGTTATTTACTACGGAGACACTAAAATGTGGGACAAGTGACATCCCAGACTCTGAGGGGAAAGTGGGTTCTACTCTAAAGCTCCAATCCCACAGCATCACCTGCAGCCTTACCCACCTCCCCTACTTGCTTCCTTTCACCAGCTCCGTTCTATAGTCTTTGATACCAAACTCTGTATGCCTAGTTGTAAACTCTTTCAGCTATGTTTCTCCCAACCCCTCTCCTCATTGCTGACATTAGCTTGTTTTCTCCCAGTTCTGAGTTTAATTTACATTTTCTACTGCATAAAACATGAGAAACACAGAAAATGATCCCCCTATGGGTTATGTGGAATGAAGCAGATTAGAAATGAATGAGCCAGAAACTCTTCAAAATAAAATAATATTAAAAGCTATACTTTTAGTACACAATCCAGAAACTCCGAATGCATCATAAAATTGCGGAAATATAACAGATCAAACATATATCCGGAAATCAGAATGTTCTGAATGACCTTACAGATGATTTGATACAATTGTTCTTAGCATTTTGGCTCTAAGGCCTCTTAGGGAAACTCAAAGAAGACAGGGAAATTCTATTTTTTTAAAGAGTGTGAGCACACTAGATGCAATGATGTGCATACAGTTTTAGAATATTAATGGAGGTCTTGAAGTCTGTTCAAGGTTCCCAGGGTAAGGACTTCTGAACTCTTTTAACCCCTCCATTCATATGTGAATGACAAAGATGCTGCCAAGTCCAACACCAGACCAAGCCTGTAGCATAAGCAGGCTCCAGATTGCCAATTCAAGTACTCTCCACCATGCATGAGTCTCTCTTTAGATATCTGAGGTCACGGAATACTGATAATTCCTATAGTGCTTATACTGATGGAATAGTATCCTCCAAGATTCATGTCTACTTGCAATTTCAGAATGTGATCTTATTTGGAAAAAGCATCTCTTCAGCTATAATTAGTTAAATTAAGATGAAGTCATGATGGTTTAAGGTGGGCCCTAAATCTGAATGTTGTCATTGTTTAGTTGCTAAGTCCTGACTCTTTGGCGACCCCATGTACTCTGAGAGTCTCTTGGAGAGCAAGGAGATCAAATGTCTATCCTAAAGGAAATCAGCCCTGCATATTCATTGGAAGGACTGATGCTGAAGCTGAAGCTCCAGTACTTTGGCCACTTGATGCAACGAGTCAATTCATTGGAAACGACCCTGATACTGGGAAAGATTGAGGGCAAGAGAAGGGGATGACAGGGGATGACATGGTTCGATGACATCACTGACTCAATGGGCATGAGTTTGAGCAAACTCCAGGAGATCGTGAAGAACGAGGAAGCCTAGTGTGCTGCAGTTCATGGGGTCGCAAAGAATCAGACATGATTTAGTGACTCAGTGACAACAACAGTCCGCCAGACTAGCCCGCCAGACTCCTCTGTCCATGGGATTTCCCAGGAAAGGATACTGGAGTGGGTTGCCATTTCCTTCTCAAGGGGATCCTCTCAATGCAAGGATCAAACCCTTGTTTCCTGCATTGCCCGGTGGAATCTTTACCTCTGAGCCACGGGGGTAGCCCAAATCTGAATGACAGGTCCTTAAAAGAAGGTCATGCAAAAACAGAGACACACAGGAAAGAAGGCCAAGTAATGACTATCACTGAGAACTGGCTTGTCATTTAGGGGCTCGAGTGAGGCAGAAATTAGAGCTATCCAGCTACACCTGAGCCATGCCTAGTCTTGCTGGCAACCACCAGACAGTAGGACAGAGATGCACGATAGATTCTCCCCTAGAGCCCCCAAAGGAACCAATACTAACACCTGATTGCAGATTTATCATCACCAGAACCATAAGAGAATACATTTCAGTTATTTAAGAAATCAGTTTGTGGTAATTTGTCAGAGTAGCCCTAGTACCTAGTACCTAATAAAAATAGTTTACTGCCTTTGGCTTATATCTTTATTAACATTATTTTTTAAAGTCTTCATATGTTGCTCCTGTTACTGACCCACTGGGTCTCTCTCCATTTTCTTTTCAGACTAGCTGACCTGAATACTGATGCTGGACAGATCAATGACCTTCCATGTCCTTCTAAATTTTTTTCATGTGTAGTGATGAGTTACACTGCGAAAAAATCTTGGATCTACATTTATATCACATGGTTCTTATTACTTTTCAAAAGTGGACCATGTTTTTTTCCCATGGTGTGATAGCTGCTGTTGATCTTGCAAGAGGGTAATCAAAAAATTCAATGAAGATTTGAAAGGAAGTTCCATTCAGAGTATGTAGTACAATAGAAGTTTGCTTCATGCAAACAATAAAGAAACCTTAGAAGATAATGTTGTTGACTTCCCTTTTTCTAAAGTACTCTTTGACTTTGGAAGGTACTTCAAGCTTTACCAAGGATAAGCTATCTGGAAATAACTGCCTACAAAGGCCTCTCAGCAATCCCATAAGTGAACTGGCTTAAATCAAACTTTTCCCAATCCCATTTATTAAACACACTTACCTGCCATTATAGATTTCTAATGTTGCTAAAATCCTAGATTGATTCATGCACAGAGATAGCTTTTATGCTGCTGTTAGAATATTTTCAGAAGTCCAGCTACAATTAGGAAAAAAAAAAGAAGAGTTCACTGCTGCTTCTTCCCCTAACTCCTTGCTCTCAGCAGGCTGGATACTTAAAACGATGAGTTACTATGGTCTTGAGAAATTTCCAATGCGAGGTTATTGTGAGGAGCAGGCTAAGTGTGTGGTCTGAAATAGTGTTTCCAGTTCTGCCTATTTTCATTTCCAAGAACTGCTAGAAACAAATACCCTTGAATTTGTTAAGAAGGGGTGGCTCTTCAAAACTTTTGGGAATTGTGCCTTAACTTTAGGCTGCACATTGAACTAACTTCTATTCTTGGATACCCTTCTGATTTCCTGATATGTTTGCTACAAATTGAATAAATCATTCTGAGCCTCTGTTTCTTCACTAGCAAAGTGGGAAAGAATAGCACATTGATGAATCGTGAGAATGAGTTGAATGTGAATATCTATGGGATTTTTTAATAAGCCTCTTGCACATTGATAGCATAAAAAAGACTTAGCCCTTTGAAAAGTCATCCCATCTCCTTAAGAAGATGCTGGTGAGCATCCTTTTAGGAAGAGGCTATATAAAAGAGCTGGAGTTGTCGGTGTCAAGGTATAAATACGAACTCAGGAAACTAAGGCAGGCATCTGTGGAGCTCCATTGAAAGCTCAGCTGTGCACTGCTTGGTCATGTAGGAAACATTGTAAGGAAATGCAGCATGACCCAGAATAGCTTAACACATACGATGCCAGCTGGATAGGGGTGCAGGACAGTGAAACCAGGAGAACTGAGTAGAAGGTGGCCTTTTATGGGAAAAACGTCAGAGAAAGATTAAGTCTAGGAAATAATAATGTGGAATAGATAAAAGTTGTGAAAAGAATCATAGATAATTAGACCAAGAAGTCAGGACTGCTTGGTAGTAGGCAGTGTTTTTTAATGTGTCATGGTGACAAATAATCTCAAAGATGATTATGTCATAGGCTGGTGAGGGGAGACAGTGAATAGACAGGATTTCTTTATGGCAGACCTTGGTTTAAATGTCAAGTGTGTGGCTTATTAACTCTACAATATCAAGCATGTTACTCTTCTGAGCTGCATCTATAAAATGTGGATAAAAACTGTTTTTTAGGAGTGTTGTGACTATCTTAAGTAATAAGTGCATCTAGGTCCCAAGAAGAATGCATTAAGTAAGAGTCATCAATCCACCTAATACAGAAATAAAGGGAGGGACAAGTAAGAGGAAAAGTTTGACGCTCTTTACCTCCAACTCTCTCCTCCAAGGGGCAAAATGATGGGGAAGGGAGTCAGTCTGATGACAGGCACCTACATCACATGGACCTATGAGAGTTTCTTTCTAATATCCAGATATAACCTGCAATAATCTCACAAGTGCAGATGGTGACTGCAGCCATGAAATTAAAAGACACTTGCTCCTAGGAAGAAAAGCTACGACCAACCTACACAGCATATTAAAAAGCAGAGACATTACTTTGCAGACAAAGGTCCATCTAGTCAAAGCTATGGTTTTTCCAGTGGTCATGTATGGATGTGAGAGTTGGACTATAAAGAAAGCTGAGCGCCAAAGAATTGATGCTTTTGAACTGGGGTGTTGGAGAAGACTCTTGAGAGTCCCTTGGACTGCAAGGAGATCCAACCAGTCCATCCTAAAGGAAATCAGTCCTGAATATTCACTGGAAGGGCTGTTGCTAAAGCTGGAGCTCCAATACTTTGGCCACCAGATGTGAAGAACTGACTTATTGGAAAAGACCCTGATGTTGGGAAAGATTGAAGGCAGGAGAAGAAGGGGACGATAGAGGATGAGATGGTTTGATGGCATCAGCTACTTAATGGATATGAGTTTGAGTAAACTCCGGGAGTTGGCAATGGATAGGGAGGCCTGGCATGCTGCAGTCCATGGGGTCACAAAGAGTCAGACACAACTGAGTGACTGAACTGAGCTGAGCCACATTTAAGTGATCAATAGTGACATGTGGCTATGTATTAATATACAGTGTGTGTGTGTGTATTTCCATCATCACAGAAGGTTCTATTGCTTGCACATACTTGACACAGTGGATGATGTGGCCAAAATAATGTAACCAGAGGGGAAATCAAAGTTATAGTGAGAAGAAGCAGGGAGAGAAGTTGGAAAAGGAAGATAAAGTTTCTGCTGAGGGAAGACTCACTCTTTTTAAAACTTATCTAGGGTAAAGGAAGGGAAGAGGGAAACTTAAGATCAGTAGGGTGGATAAACCTTAAGCTGTGATGCCCAAGACCTAGGATAAAAGTATCTCAGTGACATTTGAAATCCATCCTAGGAATAGTAGTTTGTTCTCTGATGTCAAACCGATAACCTATTCCATGGTGAGTAATATGGAGAACTGTTTACCAAGAGTGACTAATGTGTAATCACTAAGAACTACAGAAGAGTAAAACAGATGTAAACATGGCAAATAGACTTTTCTAGATGGATTATACAATTCAAGGAAGGATAGAAACCAAAAGAATATTGGGGTCAAGAGTGAGGTTTTTCTATGAATCTTAAGTGCATAAATCAAAGTCCCAAGAGAGCAAGAATTCCCTATAGTGAGTCTCCCTAGAATTTAGCATGCTGTGAATAAATCTGTGAGTGGATGGATAAATGGAGAAAAAGAAATCCAAAACCTGAAGATGGAACAACCACAGTATCACTGCCATACCTGAAAGAGAACTTAAATGTGCAAGGTGTCTGTGAGGGTAGCACTTGGGGTCTGAGGCTGATAGTAACTAGAGTCACAGCTAACATTTGTAAGCACTGACCATGTACCAGGCCCTGGGCTAGGAGCTTCAATGAATCCCGTCATATTCAATCCCCACAATGTTCAGGGGTTTTTATCCCCATTTTATAGAAAATAGAATCTTTTAAAAGTCTAGATATCTGTTAAATTTGAACATAAATGGCCAAATTAAGTTTCTTAGTGTTCTCTTTGTAATTGACAGATGCTCAGGTAAGATAAAGATCAATGATGGACCAAGAATAAAGGAAGGAAGAGAAGGAGAGCAACTTTTAAGACACTGTGTATTCCTTCCATCCCCTCTGCTTTACCATTTATGCAGAAAACTACATCTAAAAACATATAAATGAAAGATGGAGAGAGTAGGAGCCCTTATTTTTGCTGTTTGGGCAGAGCCCTTTTGGAGCTGATCTGACAGTTCAAAGCAGTTCCAAGGGTCTTGCAGTCATATAAGCTGAAACTAGGAATGTGCCTGATGACATTCTGAAATAGAGGTGGTCCCTGCAGCGGCTTATTTGATGATTTTATTCCTTCATGAATGATGTCTTGACAGACGGTTTTTACTGAGTGTTATAGAGGATTCTTTTCTCTAAGCACAATCTCAGTCCCCAACTTATATTTAATATTTTGTCAAACTACTATCTTCCACAGCTTATAGAATTAAATATATACAGATGAATCCACATGTTCTGACTCATAACTTTCTACTTTGATAAAATTCACATATATTATCATAAACAATATTTTAATTGTTGTTTTTCAGTCGCTAAGTCGTGTCCAACTCTATGTGACCCCATGGACTGTAGCCTGCCAGGCTCCTCTGTCCATGGAATTCTCCAGACAAGAATACTGGAGTGGGTTGCCATTCCCTTCTCCAGGGGATCTTCCTGATCCAGGGATAAGACCTGGGTCTCCTTCATTGCAAGCATATTCCTTACCATCTGAGCCACCATGGAAATCCATTCACTTCTTAATGACCATGAAATGTGTAAAGAAGAAAATGTTAACTGAAAAGGCTTATATAAGAAAGAACAACTAAACAAATGGAAATGCCTTAAAGGGAAACTTTTAAAAAAATAATGTTTCATGACAACTTAGAATAGCTTCACAGAACCGAAATAATAAAAACTCAAACCACCACCAATGATGATGGCTGTACCAGGACAATGAGTGATTAATAAGAAACTGAAGAAACTTGAAAGTCCTTGAATCTAATATCCAAGTGTGTCAAGACATCAATTTTCATGCCTGTTCAGATATAAGGAGAAAAGGAAAGGGAAAGCAATGAAGCATGCAAGAAGGGAAGATACGGTTGGGTAGTTGCGGAAAGTTCTTAAAAGGGGTGTTGACAGATGAAAACCCAGAGCTGAATTCCAGTAAGGAATGGAAATGGGTCTTGTGCAACCTATGGTTCCCGACAGTCCCTCCATCTGAACATGCAGCACTGACACTAAGAGGATGTCCCCGATGAAGTCCCTGGTCCCTGTCTTAGCCCACTTACCTTCTTCCTTGGGCTTCCCACTTTTGGCTAGAGAATGTAATAACAGTAGCAAATAGTTGCAGTTAAATCACTGTAGGCCTGACACTATGCTAAGGAACTTTACTTGTATGATCTCTTTTAATCATCACAACAACCCTCTGAAATGGTTAACCTACAGAGAAGACAATGGCAACCCACTCCAGTACTCTTGCCTGGAAAATCCCATGGACGGAGGAGCCTGGTGGGCTGCAGTCCATGGGGTTGCTAAGAGTCGGACACAAATGACTTCACTTTCACTTTTCACTTTCATGAATTGGAGAAGGAAATGGCAACCCACTCCAGTGTTCTTGCCGGGAGAATCCCAGGGATGGCGGAGCCTGGTGGGCTGCCGTCTACGGGGTCACGCAGAGTTGGACACGACTGAAGCGACTTAGCAGCAATCGTCCACATTGAATAGTCCAGGAGACTGAAGTTCAGCAAGGGTAAGTAACTTATCCAAGCTCACACAGTTGGTGGCAAACATTGGACTTGAAGACAGCCCCTTGCACGATGCTTTAATGCCTGGAAAGAAGTATTTAGTTGCAGAGGTTAAAAGTAATGACATATAAACACCGCTTCTGAGACTTTTATTCAGTATCTTCCTGCCATGGTCATCCTTCCCTGTTGACAGGCATCATCTGTGACTCCAACAGTGTCTCCTTCACTCAGCTGTTCATAGGGTGCATTTAGAACCTTCCAGACAAAGTCTTCCCAGGTGGCTTAGAGTTACAAAAATCTGCCTGCAATGCCCTGCCAATGCAGGAGACACACATCAGGAAGATTCCCTGAAATGGCAAGCCACTCCAGTATTCTTGCTTGGGAAATCCTATAGACAGAGGAACCTGGCAAGCTATAGCCCATGGGGTCACAAAGAGTTGGACAAAGCTTAGCAACTAAACAACAACACCGCAACAGATGAAGTCTGCCTCTGTCCATAGTAATGATTCAAAATGAAACAAATTATGTCCAGAATCTTCTCTGAAAATTAGCCTTTGAGCATTCTTATTGGTGTCCTCACTTTTTAACTTTTAATTTGTAGAGCTAACAGGATGAGATCACTGTTTCCAGGGTTGGAAATATTCTCCATGGGAGTTCCTTCTATTGAAGGATGTCCCTATAAAGCTGGGAGCTGAGCAAGGCTATGTTCTAGCTCCTGGGTGTCAGTACCATGCTTCTGGGGCAGTGGGCAAGGTTGCTGCACATTTTGTCTCTGGAAAGGATGGGTGAAATGGAGAACTTGACAAGAGTACTGGGAATTCCACAAGGACAGAAACCCTTTTGTGCTCCCAACACAGTGCCCAGCTGAGGATGACAGGCCCTGTCCTAGAAACTTGAGGGCACCAGCACTGTCCTCACCTTTGAAAGGCTCACCACCTGACTCTGAATCCTGCTGAGTCCTCAGCATATTAAAAAGCAGAGACATTATTTTGCAAACAAAGATCTGTCTAGTCAAAGCTATGGTTTTTCCAGTAGTCATGTATGGGTGTGAGAGTTGGACCATAAAGAAAGCTGAGTGCCAAAGAATTGATGCTTTTGAATTAGTGTTTTGGAGATGACCCTTGAGAGTCCTTTGGACTGCAAGAAGATCCAACCTGTCCATCCTAAAGGAAATCAATCCTGAATATTCATTGGAAGGATTGATGCTGAAGCTGAAGTTCCAATACTTTGGCCACCCGATGTGAAGAGCTTACTCCTTAGAAAAGACCCTGATGCTGGGAAAGATTGAAGGCAGGAGGAGAAGGGGACAATAGAGGATGAGATGGTTGGATGGCATCACTGACTCAATGGCCATGAGTTTGAGCTAGCTCCAGGAATTGGTAATGGACAGGGAAGCCTGGCGTGCTGCAGTCCATGGGGTCACAAAGAGTTGGACATGACTGAGCGACTGAACTGAACTGAGTCCTCATTGCAGGAGGGCATGATGTGAGCACCTGGCTCAGGGAAGCCTTCTCAGAAAGTTCCATCAGACTGAGACCTATGGAAGAAGTCCAAGTTTTCCAGGGATCATAGGAAAGCACCCTTGAGGACAGTGCTTCTCAAAACTGCAAGCTCCTAGGGAGATTGGAAAAACACAGTGATGTCCGAGGCCCATGCATGCAGATGAAAACGTTGTAGGCCAAAGTGTGAGCTGGGCACTGGGACTTTAGGACTTCAACCTTCAGCCAGAGCTGAGCTTCTGCACCTGAACTGACTGTACTTTACAGTCACCTAAGAAGTTTTCAGAGTCCCTTCCCAGAGATTTCCAGTTTGTCTGGGACATGGCATCTCTAGGCTTGAGAATCACTGCTGTAGGTGTTAGTAGCAGCATGTACAAGGGCCAGAAACAGAACACATGGCCCGTTCCATGGTAAGAGTATAAGGAGGAGAAGTAGGTGCTACAGGATGGGGAGGGCCTAGACCAGGAAGAGACTGGGAGCCAAATGATGACTTTTGACCTTTGAGGGATGATGGGTAGAAAGTGAGAGGTTTAAGAAAAGAAAATGACATTATAAAATTTGCTTTCAAGATACTGGATGCAAGATGGAAGGCAAGGAGTGCATTTGGTTGGAGGTGATCCACAGGCAGACTGGTGGAAGATGGGGATATTGGATATAAGACCCAGAAATTTTTGTCTCAGGTCTCTTTAATTCTGGAGGGACAAAGAAAATCAACTTTTTTTTCTTTTTTCTTTTCTTACTCAAGTGATTTACAGAAAAGAAAAGCATCTTTCCTCAGACACTGCAGGATCCCTGATTGGGGAAGGAGGGTGGAGGGTAAAAAGAGACTGTCCGGAAAGTTCCTAAAGAATGTCCAGTTCATTCATCAGAAGAGTCCAGCAACCTCTGTGCAGTGAGGGACAATCTGATTTCACTCTTTAGACAAGGCAGGGGGAAGGCTGAGGTGTTGCAGGAACTAAATTCAAGAACTATGTTAATCGTCGCCTTGGTATGTGCTGAGGCCTAATGAAGATCCAGGTCCACTTTGGTATTTACTCTAACAAACTTGGCTCCTGATGTTTTTTGCCTTGGGATTACCTAGGAAAGGAAGAGGTGATGGGGAGAGGATGTTTGCGGTGTTTCATCTTTCTCAGGTGACTGCACCTGCTGGGAAAACGGCCCCAAGCCTAGCATGATTCAGAAGTCTGAGAAAGCAGTAGGCAGTCGCTCATGGGGAAATGATGACTTAGCACCACTCAGCAAACATGGCATAAGAATAGAGCATGCGGAACACCCGCACATATCCGGAACACATTCTTCATGCAGGCGCTAGCCCCCCGCCCCGGGGCGAGCCTGCTGAAATCAGCATAAATCTGCACGACGTGCATTATGAGTTCTCTCCCTCCCTCAAGTTGCAGATGAGAAATGTCACCGCAGCTTGGTACTGACGGTGACTGACGCCGCTGAAATGTGCCTTGGGGCTCTTTTAAAGTCCTCTTCCCATGATGGGTAATATTAAATAATTAAATATCAAGCTGTGTCTTTCTGGTTCCGTCTTGGAAGTGGGACTGCCTTCGGCTTCCACAAGCGCCGCCTTTTGTTGGAGAAGCAGGACGATTCGTTACCTACCTGGAGTGTCTTCGACTGTGGGCATTCCCCGCTGTTCTTTAAGCCACACAAAGCTGCACCCGAGCTTGTTTGACGTCTGCTCTGTCGAATGTCCATGATGTTGGGCCCTGAGGGAGGTGAGGGCTTTGTGGTCAAGCTCGGTGGCCTGCCCTGGTCCTGCTCTGTTGAGGATGTGCAGAATTTCCTCTTCGACTGCACGATCCATGATGGGGTCGCAGGTGTTCATTTTATCTACACTAGGGAGGGCAGGCAGAGTGGTGAGGCTTTTGTTGAACTTGTCAACAAGATGATGTAAAATTGGCCTTTAAAAAAGACAGGTAAAGCAGGGGACATTGGTACATTGACGTGTTCAAGTCCCACAGAACCGAGATGGATTACCTGAAGGTGATCCCCGCTCAGAGCCCCCTGCTGCATGAAGTGATTCAACTCATTTGCTACAGCAAAACGTATAAGAAAGTAGGTAGATTATTTCCCTCCATTCATTAAACACTGCAAGAGAAGTTGGTTACTTTTTGCAGCTAGGAAGGCTCACAGATTGTGCTCTATTTCCTTTGAGAACTCAAGCATGCCAGGTACACCCTGACCTGCCAGCATGGGGCCTGACCAGAACTGTACTTACAGGAAGGTTCTCAAGGCAGACGAGAAAAGTGTGAGTGCAGAGCTGTCTGTGGGTGTCCACATTTCTTGCTAACACCCCCAAGGTAAAGGAACAGAGTGCTCACCCCTTGATAACCTGGGCACTTTTCCATACTGAGGAACTCCAAAGCAGGGGAGAAAATACAATTCCATTGTATAAGCTACCCAGTCTGTGGACTTCATTATGGCAGCCCTACCAAAGTAATACCACTTAAGATTTGTTTCCTCATCTCAAAAATAAAATAAAATAATAATGGTCACTACTATCAAAATGAGGATTAATGAGATAATATATAGAAAGGGGTACAACACAGTGACAGTAACAGATAGCAGCCAGAAATATAGGACTCCCCTGGTGGTCCAGTGGTTAAGAGTCTGCCTGCCAATACAGGGGGCATGGGTTTGATCCCTGGTCCGGGAAGAATCCACATTACTGTGGAGCAACTAAGCCCATGTGCCACAACTACTGAGCCCACACTCTAGAGCCTGTGCTCCACAAGAGAATCCTCTGCAGTGAGAAGCCTGGGTACCTCAACGAAAGAGTAGCCCCAGCTCACCACAACCAGAAAAAGCCCCCTTGTAGCAATGAAGACCCAGCAGAGCAATTTAAAAAAAAATTACAAAAAGAAATACTAGCCCCAAATTGTCTAGGTTTTTCTTTCTAGAATCTAAAATCCTTCATGTATCCCAGTTACCAGTATGATAATCAGCATATTTCACACAGGAGATTGTTTAGAATTGCACACACACAGACACACACACACACACACACACAATCATCTCAAAGTAACACAATGGCTGCCTTATAATAAGTATTCAAGAAATATTTATTGTGTGAATAATGAATATATGAACTTAAAAGCATAATTGATATACCGATCTCTATTCTCTTGGTAAGCAGTTCCTTAACACATAGAGTCATCTATCCAAAGCAGAGAGAAAATCCCATCACAATGGACACAGCAAATTCACATCATCACTTTGTATATACATTTAATTGTGAGCCAATCCATTCACCCATGAGAACAAAGTAATTTCTAAGTCCTTTCTGGAGCAAGATTATACCATGAATCAAGCCTTCCTTTGTCTAAGTCCTGCTTCTTTCTCTCAGGAGAAAAGATGTGTCAAGGAAGGCCCTTGCAAAACAGAGGTAGAAGCAGGACGTTTCCCATCCCCCTACTTCCTGGAAGAGGTCTCTGCCTCTCAAAAGTTTGCTCTGTCTAACCACCTCCAAACACCCACACCCTGCATATCCTGTTGGTAATGTCCGTTGGAGTATCTGGTCACTTGGATGAAAGAAAACACACACATACACTCACCCACACACTCAAACACATATTTGTAAGAGGAAGAAAACTTGGGAATCGGAAAGGCCCCTTAATTTATGGGAAGCACACATTGTTATTATTAGCTTACTTTTTATCATCATTTGAGAATATTTCCATAGGGCAGTTTCTATCTACCTGGAGAGCCCGCCTTGCTTATGCACACAACTCTAGATTTAGAAGCTCTCAGCTAGTTTCCTATCTGTCTAACCAAAGAAAACTTATATTTTCCAAAATCACATTAATTAGAAGTACCGGCAGGAAAAGGTGATTGGTTACAATTCACGTGCCCTTGGAACCCCTTCTGTGCCCCCTCCCCCTCTTTTTCCCATAAGGCAGCAGTGCCCAGTCTTTTTGGCATCAGGGACCAGTTTTGTGGAAGATAATTCTTCCACAGACTGGGGTAGGGGGGTGGTTTCGGGATGATTCAAGCACATTACATTTACTGTGTATTTTGTTTGTATTATTATGACATCAGCTCCACCTCAGATCCACATCAGATCCACCTCTGGATCCCGGAGGCTGGGGACCTCTGCCGTAAGAAGGGGAAGGACTGGCTAGGAGGGAGGAAGTACTTTATTTTTTCTTGGCAGTTGACAGCACGTAGGTTGACACAGTGTACCCAGCCAAGCTGTTATTTCCTTTTGGTAAACGCTGAAATTAGATTCAAATGTACTGAAGGAATATAAGAACCATTTGATTTTTTTTTTTTAATGCCTTATCGCACATGATAGCTTTCACGTACTCTCTTGCAAAGATGTAAATATATTCAGTGGGCAAGTCACTGTCCATTCCAAAGAAGCCAAAAGCCAGTTTCACTTATTTATTTTGCTTGGCTTGTTGTGTTAGCATCAGATTATTAAAGATACATGTTCTCATTTCCTTTGTTTGTATTTTATTAGGACACTAATGACTGTTATGACTATTATTACCACTCTTCCTAATAACCCCTTACCTTTAAATGCAGTCTTGCATCTTGAAATATCCCAAAGCTGTTTATAATCTATTCAACAAATTAGACACAGGCCTCACCTCACTCTCCCCCAAAAGTTACCTATTTCCTGCAGTGAAACCCAGCAGCTGTTAGTATATGCCTGGCCCAGCCTGGCATGGCAGTGAAGACAGAAAGGGCAAGAGAAGACATACCCAAGCTACCCTAGCCATCCCATGAACAGGCCCGGGAAGACAAGCAGAACAAGGGAGTTTTGTGACTGTGGGCCTTGATCAAAGGCCTAAAGAGTTGGACAGATGACTTGTCTTATCTTCTGGACCCAGGCCTAAATGAGTTACAGGGACACGTCAGGAAATATGGTATTTCTGCAAGGAAGTTCTTGGAAAGTGCAAGGAAAAGTTCTTGAAGTTTTATGAGAAAGCATCTTTAAGTTAGAGAGTTAATACTATCTAGGCATTTAACCTTTGACCTCATCTGAACTGAATCTAAATTCCTGTTTTTTCCTGTTCACCTTTATTATTCACAGTCTGTGATGAGACTGTTTGAATTCTATTCAATTATATGTGTTGTTTTTTTGTTCTGGAGACTGTTGATCTGACCACCATTAACCTTTTTGACTTGTAAATCCAACCACATTGCCTTTTTATGCAAGAGCACACACAGAGAGCCTCTTGGACTTGGAGGATTTTAGAGGAAGGCATATAAACTTATCATCTCTTTCTCCAACATTTCTCTGCTCCTAAGAATTGGGAGAAAAGTAGGTTTCTTTGTCATAGATGTATTTTTGAGAATGGGCAGCAGTAGTAATCCATCTATGAACATTCTGAATTCTTCTGAGCAAGGCCCCAAAGCCCTGGCCCAGCCCCCATCCAACCATCACACACGCAATAGAACTAGAGAGGACCAAATACCCCAGGTTCCAAAGGACACTAACTGTGCTCATTCCCTTCACATCCAACTCCTCCCTCTGCTGCATGACACTCAGACTTGTGTCATGTAACACTTTCTCTGCAGGAAGAGAACCTCAACTAGATTTCAGTTTTCAGTCTGGGGAAAGTTTTTCTGGACTGCCTTGATAGTGTAGCTTACTTGGAATACCATGCATTATGAGCCTGAGCTTTAGGAAACAAAGCAAGCAACACTCTTTTGAAACTGGATTTATCCTTCCAGCCATCTTTGATAATGATAAGCTCTTCAATCTATTTAGGTATGCTACTAAATGCATCATAAAACTAGAAAAACACTGGTACCAGAATTTGTCCTTTCAGGTATTTCAGTTGTAGAGACCGTCTAAAGGATAGGTGATTTAGAGCTGAGGCATATACTTTGCACTTATCTATTTGCAGGGAATCTGGAATTTTTCTATACGCAAATTAAAAATTAGCTGTCTTAAAGAATAGGTGACTATTCTTTATGCACCAAAATTCAAATTCCTTTTTATGTCATTTAATCATGGTATATTCCTGACTAAATGCAAAATAGTTTAAAGAACTATGTCTGCACACAAGTTTATGGAATGCTCATTGTGAGTTTAGAGGATGACGATGTTAGTGCAGTTAAATATAACTTCTACTGACTTGATTATAGACTGCTATGGATATTAACCAAAGTTTGGAATTATCCAGATTTCTGTAGAATCTAAAATATTTAGGGCTAGAATAGCAGAGAATTTCTACTTAGGAGTTAGATTTGATGATGTGGAGAGATTTGTGTCTTATTTGTTTTTCTGTTTTGCCTGGCAGAAGGAAGACAATGAAACATATAAAAATAATTTGCTAATTCTGAGTCCTCCAAGTCCCCTCAGGTTCTTTTTGTTGTTGTTGTTTTGCTTTTTGAATCACTCTTAATGTAATACATAGACTTTTTAATGTCATTTAAAATCTTGTTCAGAGAAAAATGATTGCTATATTTTTCTTGCCTTTCCCGAGTCAATTGTGAAATCATTTAATGAATTAGCTGAGATATAGTAAGAAAAAGAATTGTTTAGTTCTGTTCTACTCAACAGGAATACAAGAGTATGTTGTTTTCAGGTAGTGAGTTGAACAGCCAAAATCACAGAGCCATTTCCTGCTTCGCAATGTGCCCATCTAGTAACAGAGGATTGGTCACCATGTTCTTAGCTCTGCTTTTCAGGGACACTCTGTGCTCTGTGGAGGAGCACAGTAGGTAGCTGGTTGATCTCTCTCCGTAGGACTTCTTTGTACAACAGAGCTGGCTATGGAAATGCCTCCTTAAGCTTTCACTGAGCAGATAAAGAACAAATGGATTGACTCCAGAATTGCCAAAGTTCAGAACCTGGGCACCTAAGCTGGCAATCACGTGGCCTAGAGATGGGTCAATTTTATTATAGTTGAAAGATATATACATGTACTTAGATCTGAGTTTTTTAATCTTTTTGAGCCCATGGGTTGGTGTCACTGGACTTTTCATATTCAGAACTTGACAGGCTAGAAAAAAGTTATAGGCGTTACCTCTTTGTACTTGACCTCAAGGTATGGCTTTGATTAGCTGAATGATCCTAGAATCTTCCTTTGGAAATGGGAAATATTCCAAGATTTCTGTTCTATGCAGATGTTGTAGTGAATGTGTGGAGTTGTCAGCTTATGAGAGTAAAGCATATGCAAGAATGCTTTTACCCTACAACTGCCTTGCAGCCAGAACAGCCTCATCTTATCCATTTGGATCAGAGGAAGAGTGTATAAGCTAGAGCCAGCTGGACACTGGTGGGTACATCTTCTGGTTTCGTTGACTCAGTGCCAGAGGCCTGAGATTCATTGGACTCTACCTAGCTACTAACTTTATTACAGAGGCCCATGAAGTTGGATGGTAAGGATTCTCCTCAAGGAAGATTTGTTCTGACAGAAATATGGCATCTGTTATGTCAGTTGAAACAGTTCACCAAAGGTATTGGGTTAGCCAAGAAGTTTGTTTGGATTTTTCTGTAGGATGTTATGGAAAAACTCAAATGAACTTTTTGGCCAACCCAATACAAGTACAAATAATACCTGAGAAAGATGACAAAGTTCTTGGGGGGATATGGTGGGATTTAAAAATTTTCACAGAATATTATACTCTCTTTTCATTAACATGTATCATCAAAATTAACAAAGGAAATTAGTTTCAATAGAATAGGACTGTTCTCTGTTTTAAATAGCAAAATGAGCTCGTCTTGTATATACTCTGTGATGAAAGACGGGGGAGGTTTTAACAAATCATCTTGAAAAACACAAGTAGATTGCCTATCTTGGGTGCTTTTATATGTGATTCATATGTAAAACAGAACTACTCGGGGAGCAGATACCTGCAGTAAAAATTAAATCAACTCCTTAGAGAAAAGAATTCTCAACCAAACTATAGAAACAATTCTATCAACTTTTGTTATACAAGCAAAGCTCTAGGCTTTGAGGAAAGTAAGTTATTTTTTGCTAGAATAAGATATTTAAGTAAGTACCTAGTGTTGTCTTTGGGGAAGATGATGGGAATATTGGGACACATATATTGAAAAGAAAAAGGTAAGCTCAGATAGTTTGAGTCAGGATTCAAAGTTAGAATCTAGAAGAACTGGTACTATATATTGGGAATTTAGGACTTACATGTACACACTGCTATATTTAAAATAGATAACCAACTGCTCAATATTCTGTAATAACCCAAATGGGGAAAGAATTTGAAAAAGAATAGATAGATACATGTATATGTATAACTGAATCACTTTGGTGTACATCTGAAACTAATATAACATTGTTAATCAACTATACTCCAAAATAAAATTTAAAAATGTTTTAAATAAGTAAATGAGAAACAGAAAGAATAAACAGGTGAGTTTTCTTGATGGTCTCAGGTAGAAAATTTAACTGCCAGTAAAGCAAGAGGAAGAATATTGTTCAGTTGCAAAGGCATGTCTGACTCATTGCTACCCCATGAACTACAGCATGTCAGGCTTCCCTGTCCTTCATTATCTCCCAGAGTTTGCTCAAACTCATGTCCATTGAGTCACTGATGCTATCTAACCATCTCATCCTCTGCCTCTTCCTTCTCCTCTTGCCTTCAATTCTTCCCAGCATCAGAGTCTTTCCCAATGAGTTGGCTCTTCACATCAGATGGCCAAAGTGTTGGAGCTTCAGCTTCAACATCAGTCCTTCCAATGAATATTCAGGGCTGATTTCCTTTAGGATTGACTGGTTTGATCTCCTTGAAGTCCAAGGGATTCTCAACACTATAATTCAAAAGCATCAATTTTTCAGCACTCAGCCTTCTTTAGGCTCCAACAGGCCAGAAAAAATATATGTGCCTGAGGATCAGAAAGAAGTAAAAATGGATAACACAAAAATCCAGAAACTCCTTCTGGGATACCTTATCTGTGTTTTCAAATGATCTCACAATTTTGAAATTGGATAAAGAGTTAAATTAACTGGTGAGGTATCTCCTGGGGTCTTTAATGCAAACATATCTTAGGAAAAAGTGATACCTGGAATTAACTGGTGAGGTATCTCCTGGGGTCTTTAATGCAAACATATCTTAGGAAAAAGTGATACCTGGAATGTGTACATGAAGAGTATTGTGTTGCTGAATGTTGTTATGAGATTCCTTTGACTGTTGGTGGGAATGCAAACTAGTACAGCCGCTATGGAAAACAGTGTGGAGATTTCTTAAAAAACTGGAAATAGAACTGCCATATGACCCAGCAATGCCACTTCTGGGCATACACACTGAGGAAACCAGATCTGAAAGAGACACGTGCACCCCAATGTTCATCGCAGCACTGTTTATAATAGACAGGACATGGAAGCAACCTAGATGCCCATCAGCAGATGAATGGATAAGGAAGCTGTGGTACATATACACCATGGAATATTACTCAGCCATTAAAAAGAATTCATTTGAATCAGTTCTAATGAGATGGATGAAACTGGAGCCCATTATACGGAGTGAAGTAAGCCAGAAAGATAAAGAACATTACAGCATACTAACACATATATATGGAATTTAGAAAGATGGTAACAATAACCCTATATGCAAAACAGAAAAAGAGACACAGAAGTACAGAACAGACTTTTGAACTCTGTGGGAGAAGGTGAGGGTGGGATGTTTTGAAAGAACAGCATGTATATTATCTATGGTGAAACAGATCACCAGCCCAGGTGAGATGCATGAGACAAGTGCTCGGGCCTGGTGCACTGGGAAGACCCAGAGGAATCGGGTGGAGAGGGAGGTGGGAGGGGGGATCGGGATGGGGAATACGTGTAACTCTATGGCTGATTCATATCAATGTATGACAAAACCCACTGAAATGTTGTGAAGTGATTAGCCTCCAACTAATAAAATAAATAAACAAATAATTAAAAAAAAAAAAGAGAGAGATTCCTTTGAAAACTTTTTAAAATGGTGAAGCATCCAGTTCACACATGTAATGATCATAAACAAAGGTATATTGTATTTTTCAAGTTTATCTTCTCATTACCTACTACTTGTCACAAAGGGTTTTTCTTTCTAAAGGCTTTTCCTGTAGCAACGAGAATTTGCTAGAATTTGCTGGCACCATTTGCCAACAGTTCTGTGCCAGAGTCTCTCATACCCAGTTTTTTTTTTTCCTTCAGTTTTTAAAGAGTAACTCTGTGTGTGAGGAAGTCAGACAGTGACAGAGCTGGAGAGCATTTAATGGAGAAGGAGGGAGGGACGAGAAGACAAGGTCCTTTCCAGCGGGCACTCAGGGGGTGCACACCTCTGTGCCATCTGCCACACCTCAGCTACACAGGTCTTCTCTCTGAAGGAGCTCTCCTGTCTTCTCCCATTTAATTTTTGGGATCCTGTTTAAAATATGTGACAACTAACATCCAAGGAAAATGGGATTATTAGAGAACACGTAATCTTAAACTTTAAATTCAGTATGTGTATAATGCTTATTCTTCAGGGCTTCCCTGATTGCTCCGTTGGTAAAGAATCAGCCTGCAATGCAGGAGACCCTGGTTTGATTCCTGGGTCTGGAAGATCCCTTGGCAAAGGGATAAGCTACCTACTCCAGTATTCTTGGGCTTCCCTTGTGGCTTAGCTGGTAAAGAATCCACCTGCAATGCAGGAGACCTGGGTTCGATCCCTGGGCTGGGAAGATACCCTGGAAAAGGAAAGGCTACCTACTCCAGTAGTCTGACCTGGAGAGTTCTGTGGACTGTGGAGTCCATGGGGTCACAAAGTCAGACATGACTTATTCTTCAGAGAAGTACATTATTTGAACTTAAGAACTTTTTAGTTGACTTCCATATCCAAAAGGCATAAAATACACAAAGATAACTTATATTTCTAAGAATCAGAAAACTCTATTTCTTAGAGAGTCAAGGTCTACATAAAAGAAACTATTGAAATCATTTATTTTGTAAGGCATATAAGAGTTTCACACATAAACCAATTGATGCCTTAGTTCTGTGACTCATTCTTTCATGATTAATTAGAATTTACAAGGCTGGTTTTGCACAATTTAATGTGCTTGTGCCTTTTCTGTTACATTGCTGACTATAAATTAGGTGTCCCTGAGGGAGAGAGAACACTGAGTGTACTCGCAACAGCCCCTCCGGTGATTTTAATGCATGACCTTCCCCTGCCCTCTCATCTTCAACAAAAGCCCTGCTCAGGATCACACCCAGAATGCATAATCTCCACTTATTACTGAAATCTAAGCTTTCAGATAGAATATCGTCTTCCTCTTCTCCGCTCTCCCTTTGATGATGGTGCAGAAATTATAAGTGGAGGAGCAAACAGAGTAATTTTAATTTCTTTATTGTTTTACTTATGGAAAATTGCCAAACGAAAATGCTGTTAGAATTGGTTTCTGGATTGAGAACCAATTAGTTTTACAAAAGAACCTCTTTGTCCCAGAACAAGCCAAATATTCATTGAGAAAATCATTAAGTAAAAACCTTATTAGGTCAAAAGTGTAAAATAAAAAAAAAAGTGTAAAATAAAATGAAAACTAAAATAAAATAAAAAATAAAGTCTTACCCCATTGTTCTTTGAGAATTTGATAAAGGAACCATGAACCTATATACAGATATTACAGAATAATACCTTAAATGTTTGACTCTGTAATGAAAATTGGAGTTTGTTATTAGATAAAACTTTCCCCCAAACATGTAAGTTAGACTATCAGTATCCTACACAAAGTTATTTAAGATAAATCACCAAGGCTTTGAATCCTCTATTATAATTGCTTCTTCTGGGTCAAGAAGAATTTGTATACTGTAGATGGATATATGAGGTTCTCATGCAGGGAAAGAATTTATCCATGTTAATCATCCAGGGCCGAGTGGAGAGGAAACATCACCTATCATGGGCAGAAGAGGGGAGTGTGGGTTGTCTAGACTCTCAATTATAAGAGTAAAGATTTCCTTTTGGTCCAGGAGAGAAAGCTACCACCTGGTCTTTGCACAAAAACTCAGACCCTGACATTAAAATTGTTGAAATTCCAAATTTTCAATAAAAATTTGTTCAACAGCATACTTTGGTTTAGTTGGGCATTTGGATTTTTAGAGGTGAAGATAGCTTCTCTTCTTGGGGCAAGTTGGTTTCAAGCAAGGACATAGCCAGGAAAAGCCACTTGCCTTACGGCATAAGGTGACCCAGAAATCTCTAGGATTACAAAATGCTAGAGTCACAATAGAAGCATGGGATTGGTGGGACAATATACAAGTCATTTTCAATTCCCCTGCCATACTTTATTCAGGTCTAATCATATCACCTCCCAAACATATCTTTTTTGGGGGGCTCATGTGAGCTCTACACGAGCCCACAGTTTTCAAGTCCCTTTTGAATCTCACCTGGATCAGTATCATAACTCTTAATGGCTCACCCTAGTTCCAATCTTACAGCTACAATCCATTCCACATACAGATGAGTCTTTAAAACCATTAATCGAATAGTGATTTGATGCCACTCCCCTACTAACTATAAAAGGCTCCAGTGGTTTCCCATCAAAAGGATGCTAAAGCTCAAGTCACTACCAGGCTCCGCAGGACCAATTCTTACTCTCTCCCTCTCTTGCAAGCCTCACTCATGTACTCCAGCCAAGACAGCTTTTGACCACTCAGACCTCAGTTCAAGAAACCTCTACCCTCAGAAAGCCCTGCCCTGACTCCCCTGTCACTGATCACCTCATCACCCAAACGTAATTCTGGCATCGTGCTTACATCTTCCTTGTCATTTATTGATTTGATATATGTTTATTCTTCAGCCTGCAGGTTTGTTGGGTTAGTGCCTGCTTTCTCCCAACTGGAAAGCAACCTCTGTGAAGGCCTGCCAGTATCTCTACTCCAGTATCTCTGCCTAGAACTGTACTGGGATGTAGTAAGAGCCCAGTAAATATAAGTTGAGTTCATTGTGAGAATTCCTCAAAGACTGCTAGACATCAGTTGCTTCAGGAGAGAAATCCTGTAAGGCTCCTGACATTTTGACAAAGTAGAGGAACCAGAATTATAATTGTTTAAACTTCAAAATAAATGTCTTTTTATTTTGTGTTCCATCCTGATGAAGTGGAACATACCAGTTAATCATTATTATACAAAAATTATTTTCAAATATTTAAAGTTATAACATTTTTAGTCTCTTTTCCCTGATAGATAATGTGGTGGTGGTGGTTTAGTCACTAAGGTGTGTCTGACTCTTGCGACCCCATGGACTGTGGCCCGCCAGGCTCCTCTGTCCATCAGATTCTCCAGGCAAGAATACTGGAGTGGGTTGCCATTTCCTTCTCCAGCAGATAATGTGGACCTGACCATATTAAATTCCTTTCTAATAAACATTCAAAGCCCTGGTCCTTGTCATCTCTGCCCATGTGTTCTTCTGATAAGAAGTTGCTTCCCATCTGTCTCCTGAAATACTCCACACTTTTAGAGCAATTACTGCAGTACTTTGAGTATACTGAGTGTCTGTAGCTCTGTTAGTACTGAACTCTTAGAAAGTAGATAGTTCATATTATTCACATTTGTATTCTAGCAACCCAGAATTGAACCCATTACCAGTAGTTGTTTTTTGTATGAATTCAGAATGAATTAGTAAAGAAAGGAAGGTTGATATTTAAAACATGAAATATAAATTTGGGGGTTTTAAACATGCTTTATTTTGGGATCCTCTCAAAAGGAAAGGTATAGAGTTGATTGAACTCTTTTGTAGTAGACTTTGAAAAAGCATTACTCAAAAAAATATCTTATTTCATATCATTACATTTTAAATGGAATGTTAATTTAACTGGTATATGATTAATTTTATATACTTGCCCAATTGCATTTAAATTGGTTAAAGTTAATCCAATTAATTTAATAATATAGCTCTGGCCAAGTCTGAATATAAAACATTTGAAGCAATGATTCCAATATATTTCAGGAAGAAAATTTGTACCACAAGGAGCCAGCCAGTTAATCTAACAACATATTTCAGGGAAAAATTTCAGTCTGGCTAGAGATTTATTCATCTGTGTTCTTTATATTCCCAGGAATATTATTCCCCAGAGTCAGTTCTGATTTCAACCATGGATAGAGTTTTAAATCATGAAATTTCTGGAAGAGATTAGTTTCTAATTCCTCTAGGCTGGACATCATGTCGCTGGCAGATTTCAATGATAGACTGATGCACTCTCAGCATCTTTAGAAGAGCAGCTCTGGATAGTTAAAGTCTTCAAACCCTTTGAAAATTTAACCGTCCCATGTGATTTTTTTTTTTCCCCCTAGAGCAGACGATCAAATGTACCTAACTTTGGATGGTGATGAGTGAGAAGAAAACCCAAAGTTGGCCCAAAGGAGCAGTTACTTCTTTCATCTTCCAAGATCCCAGCTGTCTCTACTCTTCATCACCAAGAGTGTCCTTAATGTATATATAAACTCCAGCCACCATGACATCTATGTGCTTCTGTCTCCTTAATTCAACACCGAGCTTTGTGAGGACATACACTGTTTCTTAATCACCTTTGTGTCCCTAGCTCCTAGCGCACATGGCACATAGCAGATGTCTCAAAAAATACTAATTGCATGAAAAAAGGTGGGACCTGGTGGTCTCACATGGTTTCCAGAGGTCTGTCTCTTCCCTACCACTGAAGGATCCTCTAGTAATATTGTTCATTTCTTCTCTCTCCCTTTGGCTGTTCTTGGGCTTTAGTTTGCACTGCTTGACACGTCAACCCTGTCTTAATCATTGAATTAAGATTAAGTTCTAACACTTGCTAAAGATTAAGAATATTACCATGTCATATGGAGGGGAAAAAAGCCCGCTTTTTAAAAAAGGGCTCATCTTAGATGAATAATCCAAGAGAAACAATTATTATAAAAAATAATAATGACTCAACTAATAGGATTGGTTTGTCTTTTAAATGAGTAGGCACTTGAATGAGATAAACAAATATTGCCATTGGCAAGAGAGCCTGCTTCCTGTTGCTAGGCAGAAATCAAGCTGGCTTTACTCAGATGGCAGTTTAAGTTTCTTAGCTGCTTCAGATGCTATTCCAGATAAGCTGAGAAGAAAGAGCATGGACGATGGACAAGGGGGCTGCCCCCAACCCACTTAACATTTCTGTTGCAGTTGTTATCTGATAATCTTAGAGAAACTCCCTTGGAGAAACCAAGTTAGCAATTCAGGAAACAAAATGAGATCAAATAGGACAGAGAACCAGGGCAATGGTAAGAAAAGAGCTTGATTACATTGTGATTAGCCGATTAAGACAGGGTTGACCTGTCAGGCAGTGAACAAAGCTGGTAAAGAATGATAGGGGCCATGGGAAGCACAGCCTCATGGCAAATCAGGCAGGTTCTCCAAGAATAATGAAAGGAGGCGCTTATAGCAACTTAAGAGGCCCTGAGCTTGAGTGGGAAAGAGCACAGATTTGGAATCAGACACACCTATCTTTGGGATTCTAGTTCTATCCAGCTAAGAAATTTCTTAACTACTCAGGGTAATGATGACTCATTTCTTAACTACTAAAGGCAAGTTCCTTAATCTCTCTGAGCCTTAGTTTTTTCATTTCTAAAATGGGGACAAAAACTTGGTTATCAACTTTCTTCCTGGAGAAATGCATATGGTATATTAAGATAAACATTTTTGCATGTGCTTTTAAAAAGGTTCACAGACACTCTGTAGCCCATTTAGAATTTTGAGAGTTAAAACACCTACTAAAAATGTTTTCACGCTGAGATAGATTTTCTTACTTCACAGAGCTTTTCTAAATGAAAAACATGATCAGAAATTTGATTATTTGTCAGTTGGAATTTTTTGTAACTAGTATCACTATGCTTCAATGCACATTGATAATTGTTATGATGATAAACCATTTTCAATATTATGCAGAGCATGGTCCCAAATCAGTTTTGTGTGATTTGGTTTTGTTTGTGTCAGATTTTACCATGGTTGCTAATTTAAAAATCTAGAATGCTACCTTTGGAAATTCTGACCCAGAAGCCTTGGAGGGTATCTAGGGAGCTGCATTTTTAATGTAATAATCCTGATCTTCATTCTTATATAAAATTGTAATTCTGGCCCATTTGAGTTTATTGTTACAAACAATACTCATTTGTTTGCTTTTCTGCATTTCATGCTCTATTCATTTGAAATCACATAATATACAAATAGGGGCTTCCCAGGTGGCACTAGTGGTAAAGAACGTGCCTGCCAATGCAGGAGACACAGGAGACATGGGTTCTATCCCTGGGTAGGGAAGATCCCCTGGAGGAGGCTCAGACAGTAAAGAATCTGCCTGCAATGCGGGAGACCTGGGTTCCATCCCTGGGTTGGGAAGATTCCCTGGAGAAGGATATAGCAACCCTCTCCAGTATTCTTGCCTGGAAAATTCCATGGACAGAGGAGCCTGGAGGGCTACAGTCCATGGGGTCACAAAGAGTTGGACTCAGCTAAGCACAGCACCCACTGTTTTAATTCGTTTGAAAGATCCCTTTCGATGCCAGAGTAACATATATCATAACGGCACGTGGAACAACTGAATACAATGTTCTCCAGGGATAGAGTAATCCCAATATGTGCCTCAATGTTCATGCACCGGAGTTCATATGTTTTGCTAGTTGGGAGCTCTTAGAGATCTCCAGAGTATATCAAGAGATGGGAGCAAAGAGTAAAAGCAATGAAGAAGGTAGTTTACAAAAGTCAGACAAAAGATCACAAGAATGTGACAGTATGGGACGACTGATGTAAGACTGAACAGACACAAAGAGCTCCACAGTTCCCAAGGTCTCAGTGTGTCTATGGCAGAGAAATATAATAAATGTTCATGACAATTACTTGACATTAAAAAGTCAAAAATATGCATGGAATAGCTTTGTTTTTTTCAAGAAAGAAGTACACAATATATTTTAGAAAACTTTCTACCCCAAATTTGTCAATATAAAACATTTTATTGTTCAGCTCTCAAGAAAAATGCTACTTTCTGGAATTACTTGTTTTTGAAATATGAAAGTATACGTTATTCCTTACCATTGAAAGTTCACTAAGAACACTATAATGATTAAGCATTCTCAATACAAAAATTCTGGCCCTGCTTTTATATTGCAACAGGAAAGATGCAGGAAGCTACCCAGAGATATGGATGTTTTTGACAGCAGAAGGCAAAACTGGAAGAGATTAGTTTTCATCCCTTTTGAAAAAGTAGGTTGTCTTCACCAACTTTTCTTTTTATAAAAATAGATACACATAGCCTGCCATGAAGGAAATTTTATAGTAACTGATAAACAGAAATGCTTTAGACCTAATCCTCATACAGGAGGATTAACAGAAGCATCAGATAGAAGAACACAGAACTTCAGGGAGAAAAGCAGTGAGGAGGAGGATAAAAACCCTGGCTCCCCTCAAGGTTCTGATTTGTTCTAACGGCTCAGTAACTGCCTGAAGTTAACAACCCACTCTGGCTCAGTTTAGGGCAGATTCAAGGGGATCAGCCTTAGAGCCACTGCAGACACTTGATGATTCTCTCCAAAAGAAACAACATAAACCCCAGAGATAAACGCTTGATAAATTTTTCTAAAGAAAGTGACACCAAAGCCGCCATCAGGGTTGTGTGCCTGCCACTAAAGAGGCTTGAGCAAGCCCTACCCAGGAGATTTTCCTTCTCCTTACTCTAGGCTGCAGGTCTGAACAGGTTTAGGTCCTTTGGCCCTTTTTTTTTCCCCCACAAAGGCCAAGAACATTGGACAGATAATGTGTCCCCATTTAAGAAGGTGAAAATAGGAATTTAATCTGCACTCCTCAGTAATCTTTGAGCACTGTGGCCTTCCCAACTGCAAAGAGAAGATTGATGATGGGTAGTAATTTCTGCCTCTGTTGGATGATTAAAAGTTCAAATAGGGCACCTAAAAAATAAATATAATGTATCAGAAGGAGAGGGGCATCCCAGGTGACTCAACATTAAAGAACCCACCTGCTAATGCAGGAGATGCAGGAGACACAGGTTCAATTCCTGGGTTGGGAAGATCCTCTGGAGGAGGACATGGTAACCCACTCCAGTATTCTTGCCTGCAGAACTCCATGGACAGAGGAGCCTGGCGGGCTACAGTCCGTAGGGTCGCAAAGAGTCAGACACAGCTGAAGTGACTGAGGAGGTGCGTCAGAGAGTATTCTGTACTTGGATCAGGTTACTTCTCTTTGACATAGGAACCATGTTTTCTTGTGACACTCATTCTGGTGAGAGCAGTGAGCTGGGACTGCCAGCTAGCCCCCCATCCTGAGGTGTGCTGGATGGTTCCAGTGGATCAGGAGGCATTAATGAGTTTGTTTCTCAGGCCATGTGTCCACTCTGCTGCTGCTGTGTTTGTGTGTTCTTCCACATAACGCTAAATGTACTATTTAAACACTTAATCTGGGAAGCTGGAAGTCCTGGAGGATTTGTAGAGAAACAAATTGAAATAGTCTCAGAGAAATTAATAAAACCCAAAAGGGAAGTAGAGTCCATATGGCATGAGATGGAAATAGACAATATGAAGCAGGAAAAAAATGAATGAATTTTACCGTTAAGCCACCCAACCAAATCAGGGCTTGATTGAGCTTAAATTTGTACTGATAAGTATGATTCACAAATGGCTTCCCTGGTGGTTCAGCTGGTAAAGAATCTGCCTGCAATGTGGGAGACCTGGGTTCGATCCCTGGGTTGGGAAGATGCCCTAGAGAAGGCTACCCACTCCAGTATTCTGGCCTGGAGAATTCCATGAACAGAGGAGACTGGCAGGCTATGGTCCATGGGTTCACAAAGAGTTAGACAAAACTGAATGACTTTCACTATGATCTGAAGATGGCCCTGCTCCAGGGAGGGATGTCAAAACTCTCTGGGCTGTTGTGCAGGCATCCGGGGGCTAATTTACATGCAATGGAGCCACTGATGTCATACCCATATCCTGGTTGCTTTCTTCATTGAACTTATAAGCAGACCCCCAAGTAGCAGAGCACGTGAACTGTAGTGAAATGCCTTCAAATAAAATACTTGAGGCTAAGAAATTATTCTTAAATTCTCTGAATCTTTAGGTACCACCTTCTCACCAGAGTCCTCTGTGGTTCAAAGGACACTCCTTCTAGAGTCCAGGCTCTGATAATGTAACAGAAAAGTAGCAACAGATTATCTCATTTTATGCAGATGTTCTTATTTCTAATCTATCACATCAGCCTGAAAGCCTGCCCACTAAAGGAACTCGTAGAGGAAGAGGAACTGGAAAGTTGTCCCCTGATTCACGACTCCAGGTCCAGCTGTACTCACGATAATGAGTCCAGGCTGAATGCCCTCCGGAAAATGCCTCTTTGGGGAAGGAAGATGCCTGGACAGTATATTGAGATTTCCTGTGCTGCCATGAACAATTTGTGACTTAATGAGCATATTTATAGGTACATTACAGGTCCTTTGTCATTTCAGAAATCAATGAAGTAATTTCCAAAGGAAGTTAGAGTGATCTATGGCAATCAGCTGCCCCTCCTTAATCTATCATAAAGAGAAAAAAAAAAGAATTCATCCATTAGGGAAAACTGGAAATGGAACAATTTGCCAGAGGGAAACCTTAGCTTTGATAGGATTGAATGAAAAGCTGTATAAGGGAAGGTGCTACCTAAAACAATAGTATAGTGCTTCTAGTAGTTAAAAGTCTTTATTATTATTATTATCAAAACATTCTTTATACTTTGTATAGTTTATCTCTTTCAGTCTTTATATCCATCCCATACTTTACAGATAAGGAGCATAATGCTCCAAGAGCTGTAATAATGATAATTATTACAGAGGGGCTAATAACTTGTCCAAGTCACATAGCCAGGGAAAGGGGCAGAACTGGCTTTGAACCTAATTCTGTCTTACTCCCAACCTGTGCTCTTAATCACTGTACCATATTTCCATCACTCTGTTAAAGTTATTCAACAATTTGGGTAAACAGATATGGTCTGATCATCTGATAAATTAATTTCACTCTGTATTTGGACTATACATTTTACATACATCCAATTTACTTATTCATTCTTTCAACAGATACATATCCATCACATATCTTGTGTTGAATCCACACTAAGGCCAGGAGACCTAAAGATAAAAACATAAGGACTCTCTTTGCAATGAGTGTATAGCAGGGAGATGGAAAAACAACCTTTATAAAGTAGGGCGTTAAGTCACTACCCACTGAAAGTACAAGATGATGAAAGCAGAGGAGAGGTGGGGCCTTATTCTCCAAACGCAGTGTTAGAAGGCTTCCCTATTCATGTCAGATTGCCAACGATTTTTCCAAAGCTACTGATCTCAATTCAAATTTAAGATAACAGCAAAGGAATTGAGATTGTTTACTTGGTTTTGGGAAAACTCCCATCTGGGTTTCTGCAGAGCGCACAGGAAAGGGTGTATTTCGAGACAAGGGAAATCTCCTTCTCCCAAATATAGAACCTCTAGGAAACTGTGTTCTTAATTTAGAAACCAACATCAAACTTTGGTGCTTGCAGAGTGAGCGGGTGGGTTGAGGTAAAGCACAAGCTTGGAGCTGCTACATAGATTTCATTTTCTTTTTTCCATTTCCTTGGCAATCTTAGAATTAGGTCCAAAAACACTTGCAAATGATCATTTTCATATTGTTTGCACATAATAGACTACATGTTCCCTTGGTTGGCAAAACATGTGTTTCTCTTCAAAATTAAAGCTTTCAATGTAATGAGAAATGACTTTCCAAAGCTGTAATATGTCTTCTGTGAAAGCCCCATTGAATAGTCTCTACAGTAACTAAATCCTACTGTTTGTTCCCAGCTGAAAAAGGAAAATGTCTTGTAAATAAAATGTGAGAAAAATGATAAGGATAGACAGCAGGCTGGAAGGGTGACATGACTGTTAAATGTTATTAAGATGCACCCTGGTATGGGTTGTATATTTTATACAGTGCATGCATATATCTCAATCAATTTTCATAACAGTCTTCCAAAATAAGCCAGGTCAGTTTTTATTCCCTGCCTTCCAGTGGAGGAGGTAGAGTCTCTAAAATTATCATAACCTCCCTGGAGATTGTCTAGCTAATAAAAAGAATCAGAAGCTGAACTCAGCTCCACCTGAATCTGAATTCAGTATTCTCCCTTATGTGGTATGAAAATTAACTGGAAATGCATGTCTAGCTTCCCTGACTTTAAAATCACTTCTAATGATGTTAATGGGGTAATGTAAAAGGGAAGTGTTATGTTTTATTTATTCAAGAAACACTCAGTGAGGTCAGGTCATTGTGTTAGAAGCAACAATAGAAACCCAAAGATGAGCTATGCTGTACCCCTCCTTTTCCCAGGAGGATCATGTGTATGTATATATGAAAACCCATCTTCTCTAAATATGGTCTGAAGTGTATTCTGAAACAAATTTTATGAAATACATACAGCTCTCATTCCTGAGATGTTTCAGGCAGCTGATGATAGACTTAGCTGAACATACACAGTGATAAAAGATTGATAGAATCCTGATTATACTTAAATGTATAATGTATTCATTGGTTTAAAATAAGCTTTATGTCACAACTGTCTTTAGATTCACTAGGTCTGGTGGTCAAGGCTGACATACTAGAATTTCTAAACTGTGTTCACTTATCATGCATCAGATTCACCCAATACTGTCACATCCTGACATTCGCTGTCAAGATCAAACTCATAATTAAGCTGCTGGATTTGGGAACTTTATAATGAATTTCTCGATGGGACTTAGACTGGTGAATCTGACATTCCATTTTTTGTTTACAGACATGAGCTATGGTATCAAAACACTAATACAGAGACAGCTGCAGAATAGAAGGCGATTCTTACATGTCAGACCCCAAAGTGACTGCTCTGTCCCCTTCAAGCTGAAGATGGAGACTCTTCTAATATGCATATCTGTAAACCTTTCTCTCTGCCTGCACCTCACTCTCCCTGTGTGTTTCACATCTATCCTTGATCCTAGCTACAGAATTTCTCCTTTCCTAGTCCCCAATAGCACACCCTTTTTGAACATCTATTTCAATGCCTTTTAAATACAGCTCTTTCCTCCTCAGTACACATTTTCCCCCTTGAATTCATGTTCCTTTGTGGAGCTCAGACACATCCATCAACTCATCAGTCAGAATCTTGAATATGACTTGAAATACATTCCCCTAGGTAAAAAATAATTTGGTGAAAGTGCTTTTTATGATTTTCAGTTTAACATTTCTGAATCCTCTCCTTGATTTAAAAAAAAAAAAAAAAACTCATGCATTTCTAATTCCTTAACGTTATAGACAGGTACAATTCTCAGATGGTAGGCAAGCCATTGTTATCAATCATCAGAATTTAAAATTTAAAGTCATCAGAATAATTATGCAGAATAAAAAAAAAGGGATTCAAAGGTTGTTATTTTCCACAATCCCCTTATAAGTTAGCCTCACCCTAGCCCTACTCCAAAGCTTATAGTGTGAGTGAAAGTTGCTCAGTCATGTCAGACTCTTTGTAACTCCATGGTCTATATTGTCCATGGAATTCTCCAGACCAGAATACTGGAATGGGTAGCCTTTCCCTTCTCCAGGGGATCTTCCCAACCCAGGGGTCAAACCCAGGTCTCCCGCATTGCAGGTGGATTTCTTACCAGCTGAGCCACCAGAGAAGCCCGTAGGTGTTCCTTTATAACTTCTTATCTCACCTTTCTTGTGAGATGCAAAGTTATATATATTTCCTCGATGACTCTGAGGTAACAATGTCTCTTTTCATTTCTTCCATATCTAGGCAAAATCACCTTTTGGAATACTTGACTTATATCAGTGTCTGCTTTCAGTTGTAATTTCTTGATTCAAAAAATTTACTTTATGAAAATATGTATTCTACCGAAGTAGACAACTTGTATTCCTATGACCTATGAGACATTAAGACCCTTGCTCAGTCTAAAAGTGATGTAATTTCCTCCATGCCACATTTCCTCTCTTGCACTGCATGCAGTGCTTTGGTTTTGAGGAGCTATTGTTGTATTATGAACTATATTATTTCACAAACGGCTCCATTGTCTGGGGTGTAGACTCCATATCTGTAAGTAAAGACTGAGAAGGGAAAGGTCTATTTATTTTTGTGTATAAACTTATGACTCTGGAGAGAAACTGTTACCAGCACACAGTTACAAATGGTAAGCAGCTGATCCTCCTAACTAGTACTGGGTGGAAAAATATGTTTTAAAAATATATACGTAAGATATCTGTAAAGCTTACCCTGAATCCTTTCCAGAAGACATGAAGATGGAATAGAGTTTTATTTGAATACAGAAAAGTTCACAGCAAATCTCTTAAAATTTTTTCAGAGAATTGCATCAAGATTATTTGTACTATCATAGGAAATGCCTTTGAACAACTAGCATATGACTCACATTTTTGAATTGAAATATGTAATTTCAACATATATCTGATATGCATATACAGATATTTCAAAATACATACATATATAATTCTTGAAATTAACATATGTTTGAGTGATTACACCAATGGCTAGACTGAGATAGACCCAATATGCATATTCATGATCTTGTTTTCTGCAAGTCTCTTTAGAGACTGCCAGATTGGTTATTACAAATTACAGTGAACAACTTTTGTGCTTAAAGTTTTGGATCTTTTATTGATTATTTATTTATTTGACTTGAACCAAAAGAATGATTGCATCAACATGGTGACCTCCTCTGGTGCCAGCACTGGATGTGGCTGCGTTGCTTCTCAGTAGATTTGCAGTGTTTTATACAGTCAGCCTTCTTCCACTCTGCACCTTACCTGTTGTCACAACCTGCAGCTGCTACTAAATGCCATGGTCTCCCCACTGAAGGGCCAGTTTCAGTGGATGGTATTTGTGTTTTATGACATTTTAATTAAATTAGCATCTGCCTCAACCTAAGCATGTGACGCTTCATGAAAGGCGCTCTAGATCTTAAGCAGCATGGAAGCCTTTGTAAAGTGAATACATAGTCCATGAGAAGGGAACAAGCTTTGGGAGGTTTCGAGTCAGGGAGTCTGGGGTCCTGCACCACTCTGCGTTAGCTGCTGCATATGCCACAGCAGGTCAGTTATACAAAGTCTGCTGAAGGCATTTTCAAAACAGGCCTAATTCCCACAAACAAGATGATAAGCTGCCTTAAACCAAAATGGATGAACTTCTAAGAAAGAGGTCATTTTCATCTATTTATTCTGGAAATAGCAATGAGACCAACATATTTCAGAGATGAATGATATTACTTATCCTTATATCCAGTGCGATGTATTACACTGTGAATACATACACTGAGAATTCATTGGCTAGATTTTTCACCTTCCTCATAAAAGAGGCCATGAACAAAACCTGGATAATCTTACTTAGTGAAAAATACACAAGGAATACACAATGAGTTCTACTGTTTGGCTAAAACTACTCTAAAGAACTCTCAATTTTGATCTCAGAAGTGCAAATGCAACTGGTCTTTCACCTTTGCATGGTTTGTTGCTATATTTACACTTGTTTTCTCCCAGGATGCTCACACAGGCAGAGTGGGAGCTAAATCAAGCTCCGATAGGGCTTCCTCATCCTGAGCCCATTTTCGGAGCACACTGCATTCATAAATAGCCTGCAAGGCTTTGGGCTTCTGAGGTCACCATGCTTCACACAATTGTTCTCTGCAGGGCTACGTGAAAGACAGTGCCTGGGCTGAGGTCTGGAGTTCCTGGAAGCTAGGTTTCTCAGCATTGAAGGGCTATCTCCTCTCAAACAAAAGCACAGCCCAGCCGTGGACGGTGACCTTGGTCATTGTTCTTGGGGCCTATGACTTCAGAAGTGGATGTTACTTCTGAAATGAAAGGACCAAACTCTGAGCTGATACCATCTTGCTCTCAGGACACCTCTATAAAGAGCATATTAATATGTGTAATGGGATAAATGCTTAGTCAACTTTCCTCTGTTACAAAGGCATGTAAATTAAAGTATTATCCAAACACTTTCCCCTCCCATTTCATTGACACTCCTCAGCCTTAATCCTCCTGGACAGCAGGGAGGGTGGGTGAATCAAGTGTAGTGATGACCAGATGGTGATTAATGAGAGCAATATGTTTTGAAAGATGTGTGGGGAAGGTAAGAAAAAAAAAATCTAGTGTTGAGCAGTTGGAAGGGAGTCTGAGGAGGTAACAGAAGAGGAAGATGATGAGAGAAGCGTTACGGATTTGCCGATTTGTAAACAGGAATATATTAGGTTGCCATGTGGATATAGGTAAAGAGAGTCTGCAGCAGCAACTAAAAGATCACAGCTTATCGTCAGAGTCACATTAAAAATGTGAGGTTTGGGCTTTCCTCGTAGCTCAGGGGTAAAGAATCTGCCTGCCAATGCGGGAGATGCAGGTTCTATCCAGGAGGATCCCACGTGGCGTGGAGCAACTAGGCTCATGCCCCACAACTATTGAGCCTGTGCTGTAGAGAACAGGGGTTGCAACTACTGAGTCCTCGCATCGCAACTACTGAAGCCCGTGCGCCCTAGAGCCCGCACTCGGGAACAGGAGGGACCACCACAGTCAGAAGTGCATCACTGCAACTAGAGAGCAGCCCCCACTCAACACAACCAGAGAAAGCCCGCTTGCAGCAAGGAAGACCCAGTGCAGACTTAATTAAGTAAATAAATAATGTGAGGTGTTTTTTCAATTAGCTTTTAATCAGAATGGTCTAATGCAATTTACATAAAATCCATGAAAATTTTCTGAAAGAAATACCCTGAGAGTACTTCCATGGAAGATTTAGGTTAAAAAGTAAAAAACTTTAAAGTGAAAAAAAGGGAAAACAAAATGAACTATTTCAATTACTGCTCTCCAGGTCTCAGTAATTTATGGCAACTCTCAAACTTTACATAGGTCTCCTTTTGGGAAAGAGCAGACAGGTAGGGGAAACTAAAGATTGATAATCATTTAAAAAATGGGTACAAATATATCTCAGACTCTTTCTTGTCTATGCAGAAGGGCACGAAGCCTTTATAGGCTGTGAAGTATTTAAAGAATTGCCATTAACTATTTCAGATATACAGTGTGATTTGAGATAATAAAATGAATTACTATGTATTCAACATTCAGAAAAGGAAGGCTACTCACTTCCCTCTGCATCTCTCTGACAGCAATTCCATTCCTCTTTGCAAAGACATCCACTACATATTGTTTTTAAATTTATTTGAAGCCAAACATTAAATAAGTGCTGTAATGTCCTAAACAGTACAAAATGTTGACAACATTTTTTACAGTTTCTGGTGAAAGCAGGGATGCTAATATGTCCATGTTACAGATAAAGTTGAATCTACTCTTACCTGTCAAACACAAGAAATGTTTGAAAATATAATATAATTCAAACCAATACTTTTATTATTGTTTTGAATAGATACTCTTAGGAATAGAGACAGGAAATTTAAAGTATCTATATGGTACTTTAAATATTTTCAATATTTTCATTTTGAAATAATTGTACTGACTTTTGAACTTTAAAAAAAAAGCATTTAGGTCACATAGGATTGTAATTGACTTGCTGTGTTTGCAATGGCCCTACCTATATTTACACAGAGCTATAGTCTCCTCTTAGAGTGAATAGTCTCTGCCTCTCCCCTGGGCAACACTGGTGGGTGTACACAACAGAGCACACGAACATTACACACACACACACACACAGAGAGAGAGAAAATAGCCTCATAGGCAATATCCTGAATTCCCAAAGTCATTTCATTTAAATACATAACAACTGACTATTTGACTAAATAGGCTTGGGATTGGATTATACTGATAGATAAAGAATAAAAATGGACCAACTACAGTTTCTTGCCCCAACAAAACAGAAAGCGACAAAAATGAAAATGATGAAATTGCTAAGGTCATTGTTTTTATTAAGCCAACTCTGACTTCTTCTGGGCTTGGTGTTTATTTCCAAAGCTAAACTAAAGGGGCTCCTTACTTTACATAGTCTACAAGAACCATGCTACCATTTGGCTTTCTGTAACATTCCATAGTCATAAACATATCCTGAAATTTGGGTGCAGTTTTGGGGTTCATCTGCAGGTGCTAATTAGGCCAGGATGTTGGAGAGACATTTGAATGAGGGGGGTGGGTGTAGTGCTCCCTGGCATCCTGAAGAAAGCAATGAGCTCCTCTGTTTGAGTCCCCAGGTATATGATCTTAGGTCTGGTGCAGTGACTCCTAACCTATTCCTATAACTCAAAGAATTAGTAACCCTCAGCTCCAAACTAGGTGGCATTTATTTAAAAATTCTAGCAACGCTCTTGTATAGCCATGAAAGTGACAGTGTAGAAATCATTTGCTAAACTTAATACTATTTCCCTTTGCATTCCCAAATACTGTGTCCCTAATGCACTTGGAACTCCTGGTCATCTAGAGAGAAAAGCAGGGCAGGGGGGTGGAGAGCTGAATAGCATCCAACTTGCAGATCTGGTGGTTGATTTGTTCACCTGGGAAAAGGAGATTTCTCCACCAATGAAGCTGTTATTACCTATTTGAAGTCAAGATCTTAACCATCCCACCTCATCACAAAAAATGTCCCCTACCCCTGTCTGATGTGTCTATGGGACTGCAGCACAAATATTTTCTAAGAATATCTTAAAAACCTGCTAAGATACTCCAAGACCTAAATAATTTAGGCTGTAATGCAAAGTTGAGATGCTAATGCACAAGAGAGAATACAGGTAGCCACTCAGCCTTTATTCTGCTGTGCTTCAAAAAATGTTACATATCTGGATATATTTCTCACCAGAGCTTACCACACTTGAGTTTACCTCAGTAGCTCAGAGTTCCATGAATACCTGAAATGTTATTATTCAAGACCTGAAACTGAATTTTCTGCTTTGCTTTAAATTCACTGCAATTGAATTAGAAGAAAAGAAAATAGGAGTTAAAAAATAAATTCGCCTACTCTCCAATAGACTTGAGTCTATTGTTCTATGCTAGAGAGTTAAGTCATCGGTCCTGCCCAATTCTTTTCAACCCAATGGACTCTAGCCCACCAGGCTCCTCTGTCCATGGGATTTTCCAGGCAAGAATACTGGAGTGGGTTGCCATTAACTTATTGTAAAGTAATGAATCTACTGCAACTGGCAAAATATACAAGTTGCTCACAGTACTCTGACTTACTTAAGGGGAAATCTCATACCAGTTTGGAAGACTGAAGAGAATCAACAAGAAACTGGACTCGAAGGAAGACTTAGCGCCACCCTCCTTCCCTGCCCAACCACCACCATCTGGGCGTGAGGCAGGTGAGAAAAACACAAAAGTAAACGATGCCTTGTTCATTTTTGCAGGGCTTCAGATCCATTCCTAAAGTTCTCTAGAGAGATACAGAGAAATATATCCTTCCTAGCAATCTCTCACTACTCTTTCAGACTGGAAGCCTTTGCGCTGAGCTAGCACAAGGCTCTGCTGTAAAATATTCTCCTGCACTGTTCTCTAGGGAAATGGCACAGAGCTGCCTATGAGCCTATGTGCAGACATCTTTCAAGTCATTCCAGGCCAAGGCTAATTAAATAGTCAACTCTTTTATTAGCCAAGTTAATAAATATCTCTTGATATTTGCTGTCTTCTTGAGATGGTCATCAATTCCCACTATCATCTTCCAAGGTAGGATGTTAGGGATGGAGTAAATTAAAGCCCATGGTTCAGAAAAATCACTTTTTACCATTTTGTCATCGATCTCATGCCACCTAAATAACCCTAGAGAAACCATGAAGGAGACTGTCTTCTCTTGATCCCTTTTCCTTAAATAAAGCTTTCTCTCTGCCTTTCTTTGTGGGGCCTCAGAGATGATCATTTTTCAGTCCTTCATGTTTTTTGTAGCCATATTAAATATCAGAGATAATCAGATTGACCATGCTATGATACAAACCAAATGTTAAACCCACACAACCTCTTGATGACTTTTTATCTCCTATTGTTGATGTTATAGATACAGCCCAGTCCTTATTTTTTATTTCTCTTTTCTTTGGGCCTTTATTTTCAAACTTCAGTAAAGCATTATAATATTCTATTTGATTTTATTATAAAATGATTTTTAAAAAATTACTTAAAGAATATGGACTAGTTATATCTATTGCTCAAATTAACAGATGCTATATTTTATAATTCCTCTTACTTTTTAACTTGAGTTAACTTGTTACTTCACTTAGTATGAAAATAAGGTGATTTCTTCAGGGTCAAACACTTACAAACAACACATGATAGGTAAGGCAAACCCTCTGCAGAAGTCACCTTAAAGGTTGCATGCATATCACCTAGGTATTTTCTTAAAAGCTAGGTTTTCAGGTCTCAAATCAGAGATTCTAATGTAGCATTTCTGGTGTACAATCCATGACTCTATATTATTATTATTATTATTGGAGGATAATTGCTTTATGATGTTGTATTAATTTCTGCTGCACAAATACCATCATCATTGTCCTTTGAGGTGTTTGTTAAAAATGTAGAGAGAGGAGACTCTGCATTTCTTAACAAGTACGTCAAATGACGGTGATGACGGTATTATCTGTGACAAAATTTGAGCAACTAAAGCAAGGAATGAGGTATCCCATTAGACAAAGCAGGAAGAGTAGCCATTGCCAGAAACCTAACCAAGACTTGAGATATGAAGGGAGCCAGAGGCTAAACAAGGACAGGGAATTAACACCATTGTTCACACGATTGAGGGACAGAGAGTGAGGATAAAAAGGCAGCCGCTCTGTCTAGAGTCTACAAGAAGGAAAGTCAGAGCTCAGGAATCAGTGGCCCCACACTGTTTAGAGAGAGAATGTCCTGACACCCATGATTTCCTGGGGGTTATCCCTCTTATAAAGGCACATGCATCCAGTGTTCTGTGGCTTAATACCAGTATCCACTCAATAACCTAGTTTTCCAAGCAAACGTTTGATAATAATTTGGCAGCCTGTTTTGACTCTTTATAAGGGAGAAAATGCCAAGACAGATGCCCCAGTCTCTTTGACAGTTTTTGAAGAACACACTGATATTTTCACACATTGGAGTCTTGTGAATATGATTAGTACAAGTCAGCTCATCTGCATCGAAATGTGAGCAGAGTAACAATCAAGTTTCTGGGCCTTCGAAACAGGAGAGTGTTAACTCTACATCAGAGTGACCCTGTCCATGTCCTCCCCTCCTACACAGACCTGACCAAGCGTGGGGGAATGTCCGCTGTCTGCAAGACAGTTCTATCACTCAGTAGACTTTGCATCAGTAAATCAACCTCTTTGAATGCCGATATCCCTTTTGTAAATGGAGATAATACTACTCAATGCAAAAGGTTGTAGGAAAAAATCAAACAAGCTAATACAGTAAAAACATTTTTATAAGACTAGAGATCTCATCATGAAAATTAGAGATACCAAGGGAATATTTCATGCAAAGATGGGCACAATAAAGGACAGAGATGGTATGGACCTAACAGAAGCAGAAGATATTAAGAAGAGGTGGCAAGAATACACAGAAGAACTATACAAAAAGATCTTCATAACCCAGATAATCATGATGGTGTGATCACTCACCTAGAGCCAGACATCCTGGAATGTGAAGTCAGGTGGGCCTTAGGAAGCATCACTACAAACAAAGCTAGTGGAGGTGATGGAATTCCAGTTGAGCTATTTCAAATCCTAAAAGATGATGCTATGAAAGTGGTGCAGTCAATATGTCAGCACATTTGGAAAACTCAGCAGTGGCCACAGGACTGGAAAAGGTCAGTTTTCATTCCAATCCCTAAGAAAGGCAATGCCAAAAAGTGCTCCAACTACCGCACAATTGCACTCATGTTGCATGCTAGTAAAGTAATGCTTAAAATTCTCCAAGCCAGGCTTCAACAGAACATTAACCATGAACTTCCAAATGTTCAAGCTGGTTTTAGAAAAGGCAGAGCAACCAGAGATCAAATTGCCAACATCTGATGGATCATCAAAAAGCAAGAGAGTTCCAGAAAAACATCTATTCTGCTTTATTGACTATGCCAAAGCCTTTAACTGTGTGGATCACAATAAACTGTGGAAAATTCTGAAAGAGATGGGAATACCAGACCACCTGACCTGCCTCTTGAGAAATCTGTATGCAGGTCAGGAAGCAACAGTTAGAACTGGACATGGAACAGCAGACTGGTTCCAAATAGGAAAAGGAGTACATCAAGGCTTTATATTGTCACCCTACTTATTTAACTTATATGCAGAGTACATCATGAGAAATGCTGGTCTGGATGAAGCACAAACTAGAATCAAGATTGCTGGCAGAAATATCAATAACCTACTTCAGATATACAAATGACACCACCCTTATGTCAGAAAGCGAAGAACTAAAGAGCCTCTTGATGAAAGTGAAAGAAGAGAGTGAAAAAGTTGGCTTAAACTCAACATTCAGAAAACTAAGATCATGGCATCTGGTCCCATCACTTCATGGCAAACAGATGGGGAAACAGTGGAAACAGTGGTAGACTTTATTTTCAGGGGCTCCAAAATCACTGCAGATCGTGACTGCGGCCACGAAATTAAAAGATGCTTACTCCTTGGAAGAAAAGTTATGACCAACCTAGACAGCATATTAAAAAGCAGAGACATTACTTTGCCAACAAAGGTCCATCTAGTTAAGGCTATGGTTTTTCCAGTAGTCATGTATGGATGTGAGAGTTGGACTATAAAGAAAGCTGAGTGCCTTTTGAACTGTGGTGTTGGAGAAGACTCTTGAGAGTCCCTTGGACTGCAAGGAGATCCAACCGGTCCATCCTAAAGGAAATCGGTCCTGAATATTCATTGGAAGGACTGATGTTGAAGCTGAAACTCCAGTACTTTGGCCACTTGCAAAGCACTGACCCATTGGCAAAGACCCTGATGCTGGGAAAGATTGAGGGCAGGAGGAGAAGGGGACGACAGAGGATGAGATGGTTGGATGGCATCACTGGTTCAATGGACATGAGTTTGAGTAAATTCTGGTAGTTGGTGATGGACAGAGAGGCCTGGCGTTTTGCAGTCTGTGGGGTCACAAATAGTTGGACACAACTGAGTGACTGAACTGAACTGAACTGATATATGTACCTATGTGCCTATGTATGGATAAACCAAAGATGTTTAAGTGCTTATCCCTGTTTGGTGTATGACATTTTCTTTTGCTTTCCTCAAACACATATACAGTATTCATCATTTTTAAAATTACCATTAAATGTCATTAATCTAATTAAATTATTCTTGAACTTGATTCACACCAGGATCATTTGGGGAGCTTTAAAAAATTCTAATGCTTAGATAGACCCTGGAGAAATTAATCAGAGTCTTTGATGGTAGGACCCAGGCATCAGTATGTTTTTAAAGATCCCCAGGTGATTCCATTTTGCAGCCAAAGTTGAGAATCTTTGATCTAATTCTAATGTATTTATTTCTTAATCAATTCCTTAAAGAATTAAGGGATGGCACTTAATATAGACTTTAAGTCTAATATCTTGAGAATTAAATATTTTCCCCAAATGTCTTAAAAGTCATGTCTGAAATCTTGCTGCGAGTCAAAACAGCTGAATTCTCCAAGATCAATATTTAACACAACTTCAAAAACTCAAGTTTAGGTGAGATTTTTTTTTTTTTTATCCCATTTAGGTAAGATTTTTCAAAAAGGAATCTGAATCTCTGAAAATATGGATTATAAGATGCTATGTCCTACATAAAAACTGAGGAAGCTCAGACGACCAATTCTTTGGGAGTGTTCCTGAGGGCCTACTAAAGTGACAGTGATGGTTGATTACATCAAATTGGAGAAGGAAGGACCCACTAAGACATCAGAAGGCCTTATAGTGGGAAGGTACTTGAAGAGACACCGATAGCAGGACACTGGCTGAAAATCAGAGAGACAGATGGCATGGCATCAGGAGGCTGGCAAAATTAAACAATATTATACAGTTGATTAGCAATAGCAAGAGTCAACATTGGGCACATCGGGAGACCTCCCAAAGGCAGAATGGAAGATCAAGGTGAGGACTCTATTGGCATGCATGCGTGCTCAGCTGTGTCCAACTCTTTGTGACTCCATGGACTGCAGTCCACCAGGTTTCTCTGTCCATAGAATTCTCCAGGCAAGAATACTGTAGTGGGTTGCCATTTCCTCCTTCATGGGATTTTCCTGACCCAAGGATTGAACCCATGTCTCCTGCATCTCCCGCAGAGGCAGATGAATTCTTTACCCCTGAGCCACCTGGGAAGGAGATTCAATTGGCAGAAAGTGGCAGACATCCAGGAATACAGATGGTTGACTCACGGAGATAGGAATTGGGTAACTAGAGCAGGACTCCAATATTGACAGGGAGGATTATTTGGTCCCAGTTCTCGAGGCACTTTAGAATTTAGTATTTTTAAAAGTCAAGGTTCCAGTTGTTGACGTTTGAGAGAAAAGACAAAAGCCACAAAAACAGAATGGCTATACAAGCTTCAGACTGGATTCCCAGCAATGCTGGCTCTGCAAGCCTCTCAAGTTCTGCCTGAGAGAAACAAAATTCATGCCTTATCTAGGGCAAAGCTCATCTTCCTGTGGAAGCAAAACAGCCCTGCTCTGGGAATTGAAAGGACAGAGGAAAGGCCATTTCAGCATCTACAGAGAGTGCATGTGGCTTTTGAGGTGCCGAATGTGGGAAGAAGGCACCACTCATCTGTGATATCCCAGCTGAGACCTTGGGAATCACCCTGAAGATGACATTTTCCCCAGTGTGTCTGACCAGTCACACCCCACACAGAATCAATAACCAAATTCTGGCAACTCTAACTTAATAATATTGTTTTAAAATATCCATTAACTCAATCTCTCTATAATTGCCCTAATTGAGGCTGACTTAATCACTCATGTTGACTACTACATCAACCTCCTAATTGGTTTCTCTGCTTCCTCAAACCCATTGTTGCCTAAAAGAGATGTCTGAACATAATCTGTCTGTTTTTTTGTTTTCTCTCTTTGCATGCTGTTTAACTCTATCTCCCTATAAGTGATTTCTCAATGGAGTTCTGGGACTCCAAAGTGAAAGTGAAAATCACTCAGTGGTTTCCACCTCTTTGTGACCCCATGGACTATACAGTGCATGGAATTCTCCAGGCCAGAATACTGGAGTGGGTAGCCTTTCCCTTCTCCAGGGGATCTTCCCAACCAGAGATCAAACCCAGGTCTCCCGCATTGCAGGCGGATTCTTTACCAGCTGAGCCACAAGGGAAGCCCTGGGACTCCAAGGGGTGATCCATATGGTACTCATATAGGCTTATGAATAAGTCTAGCTGACTTTGGGTTCTGCTGTGTGTAGAAAGAACTATTTCTTTCTTCTGCTGTAGCTATCTCCTGGCAACATTATCATGTCTTCTGGACATGGCTACTCTTACACCTGCTGGAACACAAAGAGTACCACCAGATCACTGTTTCCATCTATCTCCCCAAATATCTACAGATACCCTGGAGCATCAAGGCACGGTTGCCTATACTCAAGGAGGGACAAAGAAAATTTAATTTTGTAATGCAGAATAGGGTCATGATTCTTCTGTGGTGTCTGCAAACAAAAGTCACAAGTCCAATTGCAAGCTACACTCCCTATTATACATTATAGTTGCCACACAACATGCCCATTTTGTTCCCCAGGGAAAGAAGACAAGCAAGTACTCAGCAAGACTTACAGAGAGCCCTGCCTCTTTCTGCATACTGGGTACCTACCAGGGCATGAGTGGTGGACAAATAGGAATCTACAAGCCACCTGGAACAGTGATTACTCTTTGAGACTTTTCACTGCCCCACTTATTCTAGTTTTTCTTTTAGGGGAGTGTGTGTAGGCAGTGGTAGCAAAGTGGTAACTCAAAAAGAAAGCTTTGATTTTACAGAGGTGGCATGAGAATTTGGAATAGGCACCTAAAGGCTTGTCTTACTTCTTTATAAACTTCTTTCTTCCCAGGTAGAGGCAAATTAAAATAACCTGATCCTGGTGGTGGTACATAGGTGATACCCAAAGAGTAGATCTTAGGCAGGTAGGGAAGAGAACTCCTGCAGCTTTCTTGATCTTGATCTCATAGGTCTGGATAGCAAAAATCTTACATGTAGCAAAATAGACATTCTTTTTCACTTGTGAGTGCCCTGGGGGTTAAATAGAGAGTCATCAGTCACTCAGTGAAACTCAAGTTGAAAATTAAAAAAAAAAATCCTGTCCTCTAACACAAATTATCTAGGTTACTGCCTTTAGTTTATTTCAGTTTGCTTCCTTTTGGCTACACCCTGGTATTTAATAGAGTCTGTTTGGACACTCAACCTACTCATGGTTTAACTAAAGAATATTAAGGAAAACAATATCCACAGCTAGGACAGATTGCTAATTAAGAATCAAATACCACTACCCCAAAAACCACATCTCTAAGGGGAAATGCATATTTAAAGACAAAAAGGAGGGCAGTGAGGGCTAGTGTCCCCTCCTACAGAAAGCTATTCCTTCCAGAGCATCATCTCTGTTTCATCACAGAAGGTGGTGATTGAACCTACGAATTGAAGTCCCTTGGGGAACAGTGGCAAAGATATTAGAATCGCTGGAAAGTCTCAGAGGAAACTTGAAGATTCTCAGGGCTTTTTGTGAAACTAGCAGGCTGTTATTCGAGCTCAATAATGCAGGTCCTTCAGCTGAAATCAAAGACTGACTCAATTCAACTCCACAGACAGAGAGAGAAAAATGGGAAAAAATGACCCAAGAGACATTACAACCATTTCCTGACCTAACCCATTGATTTACTATGAGTCTTGGAAAGGGCACACAATTTTGTAATCATTAGGGAAATGTTTGATGAGTAAACAGTTTCCAGCCTCTTCAAGAATAGCCTAATGCTTAAGCCCTGAGAAAAATGTCTCCTGCAATCTTGGAGTTGCCCTTGAGATGGCAACTGAGTTCACTGATCTGCATCTCAAAAACCAGCATACCAAATGCACTGTACACAGCTCCCATTTTCTGCCTGGGACATCTACCTCCCCTTGGTTTCCTTTCTCCACTTCACGCAATATGCTGCTATCCACTTGATTTCTTAGAGGGATAAACTGTATCTCATTACTTTGCTGTGAGCACACTCCCAATGAGTTTATAAAGTTCAGAGGGAAAAAAAAGTACATGAGCAACCCAAGTGAGTCAGCCTATTCCACAGTTACCTCCTCTAAGATAGAATCAAGAGAACATCCTTCCAAGGCCATACCATACACTTGTTTTTATTTTGAAATATTTTTCTAAATATTTAAAATATTTTCATACCTATTGCTTCAATTACACTCCAGCAATGTTCTCTGGATTGTCTACATTAGCATAAAAATAGACTTACTGCTTCCACCTTAAAACAATCATGTGATGCTAGTTCCCTTTAATCTACTTATATTTGCAATAATCCATTCTCTCTTGACCCAATACAGTCTCCTTTTACCCTGACCACATCAAGGTGATCAATGACCTCCTGCTGATGGATCTAGTGGTCATTTCTCAGTCCCCATCTTACCTGACGTATCAACAGCATGTGACACTGTGGATCAATCAGTTCTTGAAACACTTTCCTTATGTGCCCTTCAGGACATCATTCATTCCTGATTTTTCTTATACCTGATTGGTCACTGTTTCTCTGTCATTTTTGCTGTTTTTCCCTCATTTTCCTGACCACCATGCATGGGGATAAATTAGGACTCAGGCTTCCAACCTCTTTTCTGCTCTATCTAAACTGACCTCCTAAGTGACTTCATCCAATCTCATGGGTTTAAATATCATTTATATAGTGTTAAGCTTCCCTGGTGGTTGAAACGGTAAAGAATCTGCCTGCAATGCAGAAGACATGGGTTGGATCCCTGTGTCAGAAAGATCCCCTGGAATAGGAAATGACAATCCACTCCAGTATTCTTGCCTGGAGAATTTCACGGACAGGAGAGCCTGGCAGGCCCCAGTCCATGGGTTCACAAAGAGTCGGACATGACTGAGAGTTGGACTAGCACACACACATACAGTGTTGCTCAAATTTCCTTTTCTAGTACTCATCTCCCCCGATTCCTCATTTGTGCAGCCAGCTGCTTACTGGATATCCCCATTTGAACATCTAATGGGCATCTCGAACCTGTATCCAAAAGCAAACTTCTGTTTCTAACCACCACATTGTTTTTCTAATGTCATACCCCATGTTGGTAATGAAACCTCCATCTATCTAGACACTCAGACCAAAGTCCATCAGAAAATTACTTGGCTCTACTTTTCAAAAAATGCTCAGAATCCTGCCATGTCTCACAACCTGTGCTGCTGCCGCTCTAGTCCAAGCCATCTTTATTTTTTCCCAGTGCTATTATAATAGCTTCCTAACTGACTACCCCCTTTCCTTAACATTCATTTTTCAATTGCAATGTAATTCACATCTCATACAATTCATCCTTTTAAATGTGCAATTCAGTGGCTTTGAGCATATTCTCAAAGTTTTGCAAGCACAACCACTATCTAATTTCAGAACATTTTCATCACTCCAGAAAGAAACCTCCTACCTGTCACTTCCCATACACTATCTTCCCACCATCAGCTCCCATCAACCAGTAATCTGCTTTCTGTTTCTATGAGTTTGCCTGCTCTATTCATTTCACATAAATGGATTCATACCACATGTGTTTTGTATATCTGACTTCTTTCACTTACCAAAAGTTTTCAGCATTCATCCAGGTTGCAGTAGGAATCAGCCCTTCATTCCTTTTTCTGGCTAATAGATCAATGTATGGATATACTATATTTTATTTACCCATTCATCAGTTGATGAGCACTTGGCTATTTCCACTTTTGGGCTATTGTGAACTGTGCTGCCAGGAACATTTGCGTATCAGTTTTTGCATGGAAATATGTTTTCAATTCTCTTAGGAATTATCTAGGAGTAGAACTTCTGGGTCATATGGCATTTTATGTTTAACTTTTTTATGAACTGTCAAATAACTTTCTAAAGTGCACTGTTTTACAGCTGCACCATTTTACATCCCCATCAGCAACATATAAAGCTACTGTAAATTCTTAACACAGCAACTAGAGCTGTGGTATCCAGCAAGGTAGCCACTAGCCATATATAGCTACTGAGCATTTGAAATGTGTATAGTTCAAATTAAGATATGCTCTGAATGTAAAATATATGCCTGATTACCAAGACTTGGTATGAAAAAATAATGCAAAATGTCTCATTCATGATAGTTCATACTTTTTGCAATTTGAAAGTATATTTTTTTATATTGGGTGAAATAAAATACTCAAATAATTTTACTTGCAATTGTTGTTTTTTAGTATGACTAACAGAAAATCTAAAATGCATAACTTACTAATTATATTTCTATGATATAATATTATATTCTATGATATTAAAGAATATAACAGTGAGCTGTGATGGACAGAGAAGCCTGTTGTGCTGCAGTTCATGGGCTGGCAAAGAATCAGACATGACTTAGCAACTAAACAGCAATAACAACACCCATCCTTAAAGCATAGTATGATCATTCTTCAATGCAAAACTCTCCAATAACTCCTCATTTCACTCAGAATAAGGTCTGAAATTCTCATAACAGTCTATAGGGCCCTAACAGTCTGGACTGTTACCAAGTCCTACTATTGACCCATCTGCTCACTTCCTTTTGCTACACTGGCCTCCTCAGGGCCTTTGCACTTGCCATTTCCTCTGTCTGGCATGCTGTTCTCTAAGATATCCACTTCGCTTACTTCTATACTTTTGTCAAGATTCAGCAAAAATATTACCTTGTCAGTGAGGGTTTCCTGGCCACCCTATTATTTATATATCCTATCCCCTTTTCCTGACTTATTTTTCTTCATATCTGTTTATTACCACTTTACAAATATTAATTTATTGATTGATTCTCTTTCCCAAGAATATAATAAACTCTAACATATGATATTTGGCATGTTGTTTGCTACTGAATCTTCAGTGCTGAAAACAGAATCTGGAACATGATAGATTTTCCAAAGATATCTGTAGAATGAAATATGAGTAAGCAATAACTTATACAGTTATATGGAATTACTAGTTTTCATTATTGTTTTTCAAATGCTAAGTCATGTCCAACTCTTTGCAATCCCATGGACTGCAGCACGCCAGGGTTCCCAGTCCTCCATTGTCTCCCAGAGTTTGCTCAGATTCATGTCCACTGAATCAGTGATGCTGTCTAACCATCTTATCCTCTGCTGCTCTCTTATCTTTTTGCCTTCAATCCTTCCCAGCATCAGAGTCTTTTCCAATGAATTGGCTCTTTGCATCAGATGGCCAAAGTACTGGAGCTTCAACTTTAGCATCAGTCCTTCCAGTGAATTTTCAGAGTTGTAGTTTTCATTATGATCTTCTTATAAATGAAAAACTGAAGCACCATATGCCAGGTGACGTGCTTGCCCCGGTCAAGGTTTTGGAGACTTCAACTTCAGAGTGCTCTGACCTCTGCCATCAAGCAGCCAAGACCTTAGGTCTTCCTTTACCTTTAAATTCATACAAAGCAGTTATCCAAATGCAAACTTTGAAAACACCTTTGCTGGTTATTAACAGATGGACAGATCATTGCAAAATACGAATGACTTTCTGCAAGCTAAAAGTTTGCTTCTGTAAGTGCATGTGCAGACAGACCACTCCAGAGAAGGCAAAAAACCCTCCTGAGGCCATTCAAATAACAGCACCTTCTCAGCTAAAGTTTTCACCCACCATTTGAACCAAAGATTTCATATCTTCTAGTTTTACTAGGTGCTAGAACACAACACAAAACCTAAAGAGTATTCATCAAATTGAAAAGAGAAAAATTCAGGAAAGCAGAATCAATAAAGAAGAATAAGCTGAAGAATAAACTGAATTATTGGTATTTTTCCCTATTGTTCATTGAATAGTCGAGTAGACAATACTTATTGTGTTCATAGACTTTTATTGTAAGGAAGGTATTGGGAAATGGGAAGGCATGTTATCTTAGAAACAATCTCACAAATGCTGGCTAGATTCCCAGGCATCCACTAAGGCCCATTTACAGGATGATGTAAGGAACTGTGAATGAGGGAAAGTAATGCTGGAGTATAAATATTTCTTTTAAATATAACACGTACTTAAAACATCTCCAGAAGCTAAAATCTCTAAAACGCAGGTAGTTGTTGCCGTGCTTAATCCCTCAGTCGTGTCTGACTCTTTGCGAGCCCATGGACTGTAGCCCGCCAGGCTCCTCTGTCCATGGGGATTCTCCAGGCAAGAATACTGGAGTAGATTGCCATGCCCTCTTCCAGGGGATTTTCCCAACCCAGCAATCAAACCCAGGTCTTCCACATTTCAGGCAGATTCTTTGCCATCTGATCTACCAGGGAAGCCCAAAACACTGGTAGTCTAAATTAAAAAAATAAAATAAAATTAGTGACACGCTGGTTGAGGTATGTTTTTAGAGTATGGGGGAGATTCTGTTTGAGACATCAGCCACTTTCAAGGACTCTAGAGGCTGAGGTTATATGTCCTTATTGTGCCCACTTTGCTTCAAACTCAGAAGTATTCTTCCTCTGATAAAAATGTCTCAACCACAAACAAACCTCTTGTCCATCAGCTATCTTAGGTGTTTTCTTCAGGTCTATCATAGTGTTTCTTTCTTTGACCTTCAAGCTTCTTTTTCAAGTTCTCAAAATCTGTTGACTTAAGCTTGAGACCATACTGTAACCAAGGAGTCAGGGATCAAATCACCCTATTTCCTGCTTACCCCAAGTATCCTCCCTACAGCAGGGCCTTCCAGTTGATTATTGTAGTCTTTGACTCTTTGGCCTCACCCCATCAAGGTCAAAGCTAAATTCTTTTTAGCTAGTGGGCTTAACAAATGCATTTCATGTCTTTGAGCTTCAGCAGTCTCATCTGTTAAGAGACAATCATAAAATGCAGCATAATGCTTATCAAGTCATGAAAAATTACAGGCACATAGAGAGAAGGGGTTCAATAAATGCTAGTTTTCCTCTCTTATCTCCTTTCTAATCTCCACCATGAAAACCCAGGAAACTGAGGAAGCTGACACTCACGTGGAAACCCTGCTGCAGGAAGCAGAGCCTAAGAAGCCCATGTCCCCAAAGAGGTCCAGGTGTTCTTCCTCACTGTCCTGGCAGCAGTCGAAAGGTCCTGGGTCTGGGGTAGGACTGCGAGCTGCGGCACAGGCGGGTGCTGTGTGCGTGCGTGCGTGCGTGCGTGCTTGCGTGCGTGCTCAATCATCTCCAACTCTTTGCGACTCTGCGGACTATAGCCCTCTACTCTCCTCTGTCCATGGAATTCTCCAGGCGAGAATGCTGGAGTGGGTTGCCCTTTTCTTCTCCAGAGGATCTTCCTGACCCAGCGATCAAACCCATGTCTCCTGCATTGACAGGTGTATTCTTTACTGCTGAGCTACCTGGGAATCTCTGTAGACTTGTTTACGCTGACCCGTACTAGGAAGATTACCAAGGGAGACAAATGGATGCTGAAACCAGGCTTGATCTCTGTGTATCAAACCCAGCGTCCTAGCTCAGGATTGCAGTCAGTCTGGAGGAAGAGAAGCCTTTCGTCAAAAGGATTTGCCCAGAAGGACACCTTTTGGCAATTTCTCTGCCTGGAGAGGATATTCTTTCCAAGAACAAAAAGACAGCATAGCCAACTGTTTAAAGAAGTCTTGTGGGTGTAAACCTGATCCTCACTGATCTCATTAGGAAAAAGGAATTTTCACTTTTTTGAAGGAGGAAGGATGAGGTCAGTCATGATCCATTTTTGGTATACAATGAATAGCTCTGTAATAGGTATTTGCAAGTAGCAGTTAATTATTAGAAATTGTCACATATAGGAGTTATTTTTATCAATAGTTAAATTTTAAACTCTGACTTTTTGTAGATCCAAATTGATAGAGGTAACACTTTTTACCATTTCCATATGTAGAACTGGAAGTCACAAGTTTTTTAATTAACCTTTTGATTTTCAGTAACTATAGATTCACATATGGGCTTCTCTGGTGGCTCAGTTCAGTTCAGTTCAGATGCTCAGTCGTGTCTGACTCTTTGCAACCAGCACACCAGGCCTCCCTGTCCATCACCAACTGCCGGATCCTACCTAAACCCATGTCCATTGAGTCGGTGATGCCATCCAACCATCTCTTTCTCTGTCGTCCCCTTCTCCAACTGCCCTCAATCTTTACCAGCATCAGGGTCTTTTCAAATGAGTCAGTTCTTCACATCAGGTGGCCAAAGTATTGGAGTTTCAGCTTCAGCATCAGTCCTTCCAATGAATATTCAGGACTGATTTCCATTAGGATGAACTGATTGGATCTCCTTGCAGTCCAAGGGACTCTCAAGAGTCTTCTCCAACACCACAGTTCAAAAGGCATTCAGCTTTCTTTATAGTCCAACTCTCACATCCATACATGACTACTAGAAAAACCATAGCCTTGACTAGATGAACCTTTGTTGGCAAAGTAATGTCTCTGCTTTTTAATATGCTGTCTAGGTTGGTCATAACTTTCCTTCCAAGGAGTAAGCATTTTTTAATTTCATGGCTGCAATCACTTTCTGCAGTGATTTTAAAGCCCCCCCCAAATTAAATCAGCCACAATTTCCACTGTTTCCCCATCTATTTGCCATGAAGTGATGGGACCAGATGCCATGATCTGGTGGCTCAGGGGTAAAGAATCCATCTGCAATGCTGGAGACATGGGTTTGATCCCTGGGTCTGGAAGATCCCCTGGAGAAAGAAATGGAAACTCACTCCAGTATTCTTGCCTGGGAAATCCTATGGACAGCGGAACCTGGTGGGCTACAGTCCATGGGGTTGCAAAAGAGTTGGACATGACTTAGCAACTAAACACACACACACAGATTCACATATGCTTGTAAGAAATCATTCAGGGAGAGTGTGTGTCTCCTTTACCAGTTGACCCTAGGGCTAAACCTTATAAAACTGTAGTTCAATACCATAGTAGGATACTGACACTGTTAGGGTCCAGATACAGGGCATTGCCATCACCCCAAGGATCACTCATCATGCTCTTTAATAGCTACACCCTCACCCACTCCTTAAACTCTAGCAAACACTAATCTGTTCTCCATTTCTATAATTTGATCATTTCAAGGTTGTTATATAAATGTAGTCATACCCTGTAGATATGTGTGGGTTGATTTTTGGTTTTCTTTTACTAAACATAAAGAGATTGATTATGGAATTTGATCAAAGTTGTCTCATGGATCAATACCTTCTTTTTATTGCTGAGTATTATTCCAGTACATGGAATGACCTCAGATTGTTTGACCATTCACCCCTTGAAAGGCATAAGGGCTATTACCACCTTTTGGCTACTGCAAATAGACATTTTCTGCTATAAGCATTTGTGTATAGGTTTCTGTGTGAGCACACACCATCATTTTTCTGAGATAATTGCTCAGGAATGCTAGGTCATACGCTAAGTGCAAGTTTGGTTTTTTAATAAACTACTGTTATTTTTTCCAGAGTGGCTTAACATTCCCACCAACAATGTACAAGTGATCCAGTTTCTCCACACCATTGTCAGCATTAATTTTGTCACTACCTTACATTTTACCTTTCTTAAAGGTACATGGTAATATCTCATGGTGGTTTTAATCTGTATTCCTCTGCTGGCTAATGATATTAAACACCCACATCCACAAAAGCCCTCCTATGAAAGTCTTTTGTCTAGACAGTTGTTAGTGAAGAAGGACGAGACTGTTCAGTATGGGGTATGTGTGTGTTTGTGTAGTAGGTAGTCAATTCTTGGAGATGTGAGTCAAATGCACAGACATTTCGGGGATCATTATTTATATAATCCATTCAGGGTGACCCAGATCTTAAAGCTAAAGTTTAGATTGCAAACACTCTTTACACTGTCAGAAGCCTTGAAATATCTTAGTTAAAGGAACAGGTGTTTCAAATATCATATAAAAATACTAGAAGCAGAATATGTTGTGGTGGCTTGTAAGAATTCATTAGTAGTTGTGACAAGAGAGATGGTTGGGTTGTTGGATTTCATACACACTATCTTGATGGGATGGGTAGTTAATTTCAGAGTTACTAGGACAAGAGGTGAGATGGGATCACTCCCACAAGACCGCAAGTTCCCATAGAGCAGGGGCTGTGTTGCACTCTCCAGGGCCTGACCTACAGTAAGTAGTTAATATACTTGTTGAATAAGTGCAAAAAAATTACAAAACAAAACAGTGTTTTGTCCTATAATCACTGATCTCTCCCAAAATTAAACCAAAAAAAGGCCACTTCTATTGCATAGATAGGCATTTCTTTTAAGTTAATTAAAGCATATACTCAGAAGATATCTCTGGGGGACTTCCTAGGAAAGAGTCATTATCTATCACATCAACTCCTATAAAAAGAATGATTTAAAAAAAAAAAAAAAGAATGATTCATCAATAAAGAATTTTACATTTCCTGAAAGTGAAAGAGATGTATTTGATAAACACAGGTGAAGACCCAAGCCTACCTTCTCCTTCTTTAACCACTTTTTTCTTTTCCTTTCCTATTATTGACACTGGACATTTTCCAGGCCCACAGCTGCACCCTTTACAGAAATGCATTCACATTTCTTGTAAGGTTATGAATATATTGATCTGGCCAGCCAGCAGAGGCTGATATGCTATTCATGCTCAGCAAATACCAAGTGCATCTTTTGAGCTTTACCAGGAAACCAAATGCCAGTAGGAGCCTTGGCTGTGAATTTAACATCTGACTCTGCTGGGATTGGGGGAAAGTGGGAAGAACATTTTGAGCATTTTTATCTGAAGTTCCCCTCTTACACCTCCCCACCCTCATCACACATCATTACTCTTTGTGCTAAGTCCCTGTGTAGGAATTCCCTGGTGGTTCAGATAGTAAAGAATCTGCTTGCAGTGCAGGAGACCCAGGGTCAGGAAAATTCCCTAGAGAAGGGAATGGTAATCCCATTCCAGTATTCTTGCCTGGAGAATTCCATGGACAGAGGAGCCTGGTGGGAAAGTGTCCACGGGTCTCAAAGAATTGGACATGACTAAGTGATTAACACTTCACTGTTTTGCTAGGTGATGAAGGTAGAATCCACAGCTCTCAAAATGCATTTGCTTTATAAAGGAGAGATTATTCACCGGGTATCCATTGCCCCCACCCACTCAGGCTAGCAATCTCCTAGAAACTGTGTGCAAAGCGATATCTATTTCTGCACCTGTAAACTTTCTAAGGAGAGGGTCTTGGGAGTTTTGTTAAATCTTTCAAGTAGCACACAATCTATACAAATGTGTTGCACACTTAGATAGTTGATGTAGAGATAAAGATGGTAGAAAGGGATGATGATGCTGCCAATGGATCTATTATGTTATTCAATCGTCAAGTCATGTCTGACTCTTGTGACCCCATGGACTGCAGCCCATCAGGCTCCTCTGTCCATGGGATTTCCCAGGCAAGAACACTGGAGCGGTCTGACATTTCCTTCTCCAGGGGATCTTCCAGACCCAGGGATGGAACCTGTTTCTCCTGCACTGGCAGGGGGTTTCTTTACCACTGAGCCACCTTGAAAGCCCCTTGGAAAACATTACAAAAGTTTTTATAAATCAGTTAAGTGTTGTAATATTAGGGATCCTGGAGCAAACTCAAACTTCAGAATTCATTAGAAATTGATCTTTTATTTTCAACAGGGGAAGAATGTTTTGATTATAAGGTAATATAGTATAGTCATAATCAATATATCTCTCACCAGCTCTTTTCTTTCCCAACTTTCCTAATTTTAAATTCCTAAGTATTTCGAGAGCAGGGTAACACATCTGTTCCATATTCACTTATATTTAATTTGTTGTGATGTTTAGTATGAGCTATTAGAAGTTCCAGATACTTTTAAGCTTTTATGGAGGACATTAAGGTTTCTTTTTTCTTTTGAATAAGAGTGGAGAATTTTACAAAGAATAGACACAATTCAAATCTCCAAAGATTCTAGTTTAATTTGAAATTCAAATACTTCAAGTGGATTTTGAGACTTGCCACAGTGCATCCTTCCAGCATTCCATTTGAGGATCTCAAGAGGTCCTATTTTCTAGCCCACTGTGGTATCTGTTTGCTTTTAATATGAAGATGTATGTTTCAATGAACCCTGTAATTTTATTGAACAGTGGCATTCTTCCTAAAATTAAGTTTGAAAACTCAAATAGATCTCAGAGCTAAGTATTAGAAAGTGACTTCTTGAACCAGGACAGAGATAAATTAATTTTAACTTGTCAAAAAGTCTCTAAAGTGAAGTCGCTCAGTGTGTGTCCAACTCTTTGAGACCCCATGGACTGTAGTCTACCAGGCTCATACATACATGGGATTTTCCAGGCAAGAATACTGGAATGGGTTGCCATTTCCTTCTCCAGGGGATCTTCCTGACCCAGGGATCGAACCCTGGTCTCCCTCACATTGTAGATGACAGCCTACAATGCTTTACCGTCTGAGCCACCAGGGAAGTTCAAAAAGTGTCTTAAGTGCCATTTATTCTCATCATGAATGTAAAATGGATTTAGCAACTCTAATGTAACCAACGAGACAAAACAAAAAAAATGGAGTGTATTATTTGTTCATAATTTAGGCAAAGCAGAGTAAGTCCTAGGATTAGAGAGCCAAAGGTAAACATTATCCATCATTTTACTAATTTCTTAAACTGATTGTTTCATCTTCCAGCTCTTTCCCCCCTCAGTCACCAACTGATAGATGAGTTATAAGATCTTGTCTCATATTTCTTAATAATATTTTAAATTAGCCCACTGCTTACATGTCAGATGCCCATAAGAAGTTTGAAAAATGAATAGGCAAGGGAATATTAATCTTTTGAAAGTAAATGGATGTGAATTCAAAGATAGAATATGCTACATTGCATTTAGATCTCTACTCAAATCTCTTCTTGGTTCAGTCTTCCGTGGTTATTTCATTAAAAATAATGTAATGATTCATGAGCATGCTTTGCCTCTTTAGAAAGGTATGTCTTATGCAGAATCTTACCTAGATTCTGAAGAGCTTTGAAGTTGGAGAGAAGAGAGAGTGATAGTAACAAAGTTGTAATAAATAAAGTCAGATGATGGAGGGGTGATTTGAGCAAAGGTGCTAATGACTCAGCTGGTGGGAGCCTGGGAAAGATGACTAGGACCTGAGTAGAGGTTGGGATAACAGCTAATATGCTTAAGAGTGCTTGTCCTGTGCCAGGCACTGTTCTAAATGCTTTATATGTATTAATTTATATAATCTTTGGATTATATATATTGTACATTATATATTGCATATAATATATATGATATAATAGGTTATATATATTATATATAATCTTTGAGATTGGATGCAATCTCAAAAACAACAGAATGATCTCTGTTCATTTCCAAGGCAAACCATTCAATGTCATGGTAATTCAAGTCTATGCCCCAACCAGTAAAGCCAAAGAAGCTGAGGTTGAATAGTTCTATGCAAATCTACAAGACCTTCTAGAACAAACACCCAAAAAAGATGTCCTTTTCATTATAGGGGACTTGAATGCAAGAGTAGGAAGTCAAGAAAAACCTGGAGTAACAGGCAAATTTGGCCTTGGAGTACAGAATGAAGCAGGGCAAAGGCTAATAGAGTTCTGCCAAGAGAACACACTGGTTATAGCAAACACCCTCTTCCAACAACACAAGAGAAGACTCTACACATGGACATCACCAGACGGTCGACACTGAAATCAGACTGATTATATTCTTTGCAGACAAAGATGGAGAAACTCTATACAGATGGGGAAACAGTGTAAACAGTGGCTGACTTTACTTTGGGGGGCTCCAAAATCACTGTAGATGGTGATTGCAGCCATGAAATTAAAAGACTCTTACTCCTTGGAAGAAAAGTTATGACCAACCTAGACAACATATTAAAAAGCAGAGACATTACTTTGCCAATAAAGGTCCATCTAGTTAAGGCTATGGTTTTTCCAGTAGTCATGTATGGATGTGAGAGTTGGAAAAACAAGACTGGGAGCTGACTGTGGCTCAGATCATGAACTCCTTATTGCCAAATTCAGACTTAAATTGAAGAAAGTGGAGAAAACCACTAGACCATTCAGGTATGACCTAAATCAAATCCCTTATGACTATACAGTGGAAGTGAGAAATAGATTTAAGGGACTAGATCTGGTAGACAGAGTGCCTGATAAACTATGGATGGAGGTTCGTGACATTGTACAGGAGACAGGAATCAAGACCATCCCCAAGGAAAAGAAATGCAAAAAAGCAAAATGGCTGTCTGAGGAAGCCTTACAAATAGCTCTGAAAAGACAGGAAGTGAAAAGCAAAGGAGAAAAGGAAAGATATTCCCATTTGAATGCAGAGTTCCAAAGAATAGCAAGGACAGATAAGAAAGCCTTCTTCAGCAATCAAAGCAAAGAAATAGAGGAAAACAATAGAATGGGAAAGACTAGAGATCTCCTCAAGAAAATTAGAGATACCAAGGGAACATTTCATGCAAAGATGGGCTCAATAAAGGACAGAAATGGAAGGGACCTAATGGAAACAGAAGATATTAAGAAGAGGTGGCAAGAATACACAGAACTGTACAAAAAAGATCTTCATGACCCAGATAATCACTATGGTGTGATCACTCACCTAGAGTCAGACATCCTGGAATGTGAAGTCAAGTGGGCCTTAGGAAGCATCACTACAAATAAAGCTAGTGGAGGTGATGGAAGTCCAGCTGAGCTATTTCAAATCCTGAAAGATGACGCTGTGAAAGTGCTGCACTCAATATGTCAGCAAATATGGAAAACTCAGCAGTGGCCACAGGACTGGAAAAGGTCAGTTCTCATTCCAGTCCCAAAGAAAGGCAATGCCAAAGAATGCTCAAACTACTGCACAATTGCGCTCATCACACACACTAGCAAAATAATGCTTAAAATTCTCCAAGCCAGGCCTCAGCAATAGGTGAACCGTGAACCTCCAGATGTTGAAACTGGTTTTAGAAAAGGCAGAGGAATCAGAGATCAAATTGCCAACATCCAATGGATCATTGAAAAAGCAAGAGAGTTCCAGAAAAACATCTATTTCTGCTTTATTGACTATGCCAAAGCCTTTGACTATGTGGATCACAATAAACTGTGGACAATTATGAAGGGGATGGTAATACCAGACCACCTGACCTGCCTCTTGAGAAACCTGTATGCACGTCAGAAAGCAACAGTTAGAACTGGACATTTAACAGCAGACTAGTTCCAAATAGGAAAAGGAGTTAAGTCAAGGCTGTATATTGTCACCCTGCTTATTTAACTTATATGTAGAGTACATCGTGAGAAACACTGGGCTGGAGGAAGCACAAGCTGGAATCAAGATTGCTGGGAGAAATATCAATAACCTCAGATATGCAGATGACACCACCCTTATGACAGAAAGTGAAGAAGAACTAAAGAGCCTCTTGATGAAAGTGAAAGAGGAGAGTGAAAAAGTTGGCTTAAAGCTTAATATTCAGAACACTAAGATCATGGCATCCAGTCCCATTACTTCATGGCAGGTAGATGGGGAAACAGTATAAACAGTGGCTGACTTTATTTTGGGGGGCTCCAAAATCACTGCAGATGGTGATTGCAGCCATGAAATTAAAAGACTCTTACTCCTTGGAAGAAAAGTTATGACCAACCTAGACAACATATTAAAAAGCAGAGACATTACTTTGCCAATAAAGGTCCATCTAGTTAAGGCTATGGTTTTTCCAGTAGTCATGTATGGATGTGAGAGTTGGACTATAAGGAAAGCTGAGTGCAGAGGAATTAATGCTTTTGAACTGTGGTGTTGGAAAAGACTCTTGAGAGTCCCTTGGACTGCAAGGAGATCCAACTAGTCCATCCTAAAAGAGATCAATCCTGGTGTTCATTGGAAGGACTGATGTTGAAGCTGAGGCTCCAATACTTTGACCACCTGATTCGAAGAGCTGACTCATTGGAAAAGACCCTGATGCTAGGAAAGATTGAGGGCAGGAGGAGAAGGGGACGACAGAGGATGAGATGGTTGGATGGTATCACTGACTTGATGGACATGGGTTTGGGTGGACTCCAGGAGTTGGTGATGGACAGGGAGGCCTGGCATGCTGCCGGTCATGGGGTCACAGAGTCGGACACGACTGAGTGACTGGACTGAACTGAACTGAACTGGTATAATCTTTCCAACAACCCTATGAAGTTACTATTAATATCCTCTATTCCAGATGAATATCAACAACCTCAGATATGCAGATGACACCACCCTTACAACAGAAAGCAATGAGGAACTAAGGAGCCTCCTGATGAAGGTGAAAGTCAGTTAAGCCCCTCAGTCATGTCCAACTCCTTGAGACTTCAGGGACTGCAGGCAGGGCTTCCCTGTCCATCACCAACTCCTGGAGTGGAAAGCCTCGCTTAAAATTCAACATTCAAAAAATGAAGGTCATGGCATCTGGTCCCATCACTTCATGGAAATAGATGGGGAAACAGTGGAAGCAGCAACAGACTTTATTTTCTTAGATTCCAAAATCACTGCAGATGGTGACTGCAACCAGGAAATTAAAAGACACTTGCTCCTTGGAAGAAAAGGTATGACAAACCTAGGCAGCATATTAAAGCAGGAATAGAAGGAACATACCTCACCATAATAAAAGCTATATATGACAAACCCACAGCAAGCATTACCCTCAATGGTGAAAAATTGAAAGCATTTCCCCTAAAATCAGGAACAAGACAAGGCTGCCCACTCTCACCACTACTATTCAACATAGTTTTGGAAGTTTTGGCCACAGCAATCAGAGCAGAAAAAGAAGTAAAAGGAATCCAGATAGGAAAAGAAGAAGTTAAACTCTCGCTATTTGCAGATGACATGATCCTCTACATAGAAAACCCTAAAGATTCTACCAGAAAATTACTAGAGCTAATCAATGAATATAGTAAAGTTGCAGGATATAAAATTAACACACAGAAATCCCTTGCATTCCTATATACTAACAATGAAAAAACAGAAAGAGAAATTAAGGAAACAATACCATTCACCATTGCAACAAAAAGAATAAAATACTTAGGAGTATATCTACCTAAAGAAACAAAAGACCTATACATAGAAAACTATAAAACACTGATGAAAGAAATCAAAGAGGACACAAACAGATGGAGAAACATACCGTGTTCATGGATTGGAAGAATCAATATTGTCAAAATGGCTATTCTACCCAAAGCAATCTATAGATTCAATGCAATCCCTATCAAGCTACCAACGGTATTTTTCACAGAACTAGAACAAATAATTTCACAATTTGTATGGAAATACAAAAAACCTCGAATAGCCAAAGTAATCTTGAGAAAGAAGAATGGAACTGGAGGAATCAACCTGCCTGACTTCAGACTCTACTACAAAGCCACAGTCATCAAGACAGTATGGTACTGGCACAAAGACAGAAATATAGATCAATGGAACAGAATAGAAAGCCCAGAGATAAATCCACGAACCTATGGACACCTTATCTTCGACAAAGGAGGCAAGGATATACAATGGAAAAAAGACAACCTCTTTAACAAGTGGTGCTGGGAAAACTGGTCAACCACTTGTAAAAGAATGAAACTAGAACACTTTCTAACATCATACACAAAAATAAACTCAAAATGGATTAAAGATCTAAATGTAAGACCAGAAACTATAAAACTCCTAGAGGAGAACATATGCAAAACACTCTCTGACGTAAATCACAGCAGGATCCTCTATGACCCACCTCCCAGAATATTGGAAATAAAAGCAAAACTAAACAAATGGGACCTAATGAAACTTAAAAGCTTTTGCACTACAAAGGAAACTATAAGTAAGGTGAAAAGACAGCCCTCAGATTGGGAGAAAATAATAGCAAATGAAGAAACAGACAAAGGATTAATCTCAAAAATATACAAGCAACTCCTGAAGCTCAATTCCAGAAAAATAAATGACCCAATCACAAAATGGGCCAAAGAACTAAACAGACATTTCTCCAAAGAAGACATACAGATGGCTAACAAACACATGAAAAGATGCTCAACATCACTCATTATCAGAGAAATGCAAATCAAAACCACAATGAGGTACCATTACACGCCAGTCAGGATGGCTGCTATCCCAAAGTCTACAAGCAATAAATGCTGGAGAGGGTGTGGAGAAAAGGGAACCCTCTTACACTGTTGGTGGGAATGCAAACTAGTACAGCCGCTATGGAAAACAGTGTGGAGATTTCTTAAAAAACTGGAAATAGAACTGCCATATGACCCAGCAATCCCACTTCTGGGCATACACACTGAGGAAACCAGATCTGAAAGAGGCACGTGTACCCCAATGTTTATCGCAGCACTGTTTATAATAGCCAGGACATGGAAGCAACCTAGATGCCCATCAGCAGATGAATGGATAAGGAAGCTGTGGTACATATACACCATGGACTATTATTCAGCCATTAAAAAGAATTCATTTGAGTCAGTTCTAATGAGATGGATGAAACTGGAGCCCATTATACGGAGTGAAGTAAGCCAGAAAGATAAAGAACATTACAGCATACTAACACATATATATGGAATTTAGAAAGATGGTAATGATAACCCTATATGCAAAACAGAAAAAGAGACACAGAAGTACAGAACAGACTTTTGAACTCTGGGAGAAGGTGAGGGTGGGATGTTTCGAAAGAACAGCATGTATATTATCTATGGTGAAACAGATCACCAGCCCAGGTGGGATGCATGAGACAAGTGCTCGGGCCTGGTGCACTGGGAAGACCCAGAGGAATCGGGTGGAGAGGGAGGTGGGAGGGGGGATCGGGATGGGGAATACGTGTAAATCTATGGCTGATTCATATCAATGTATGACAAAACCCACTGAAAAAAAAATAAATAAAGGAAATCAGTTCTGAAAATAAATAAATAAAACGCAGAGACATTACTTTACCAACCCTGTCCTTTTGAGAGTCCCTTGGACTGCAAGGAGATCAAACCAGTCCATCCTAAAGAAAATCAGTCCTAAATATTCATTGAAAGGACTGATGCTGAAGCTGAAGCTTTGGCCACATTATGCAAAGAGCTGAGTAATTAGAAAAGACTTAGCTGCTGGGAAAGATTGAAGGCAGGAGGAGAAGGGGATGACACAGTATGAGATGGTAAGATGGCATCACTGACTTGACGGACATGAGTTTGAGCAAGCTCTGAGAGATGGTGAAGGACAGGGGGAATCCTGGCGTGCTGCAGTCCATAGGGTCACAAAGAGTTGGACATGACTGAGGGACTGAATAACAGCATTTCCAGATGAATAAACTGAAGTGTGGAGAGGGAAACGTTCAATGACAAGTCCAAGGTTGTGCAGCCATCAAAAAGGAGAGCTGGAATTAAATTCTGGCTCAAGGCTCTGCACTTACCCTCTGCACCACGCTTTCCCTCATTTGCTACAGGAGAGATATTTAAGGAAAGAGGGGTTAGACTTGCTGAAAACAGAGAATTCAGTTTTCCAAATGCCTGGAGGTAAAAAGGCAGAGGAAGTTCCCTGTGACCCCTTTCTTTCATGTGCTCTGTCACCAAAAATTCTCTCTTACTAAAAGACAAGCAGAGGGATAGAGTTTATTCAGCCAATCAAAAACTATAAAAATTGATTTTCTAACATTGGAGGTCATAAGCATGCATGCACACTAAGTCACTTCAGTCATGTCCAACTCTACCGACCCTATGGACTGTAGCCCGCCAGGCTCCTCTGGATATGGGATTCTTCAGGCAGGAATAATGAGTGGGTTGCCATGCCCTCCTCCAGGGGATCTTCCCAACCCAGTTATTGAACCTGCATTTCTTATATCTCCTACATTGGCAGGCGGGTTCCTTACCACTAGTGCCACCTAGGAAGGCCCTGGATGTTGTATAAGTATTCCAGAAAGGTTAGGAAACACAAAATCAGTTTTACAACCAAAGAATGCATTGTTCCCAAGTAGTAGCAGCAGGATGATAAAGAAAGCTTTACAATGAAAGGGTCATAAAATAAAAATTCCCTAACAGATGCTTGTGAGAACAGTGACTACAATGCCCAATCAACACAACTGCACAAGAAATGAAGTCATTGAAACAGTGATGTTTGTGTATTGTAGGAAACAGGGGAGCTGAATTTTTGTTTTATGGAGCCTCTATTTTAGTGTAATAAAGGGCAATCTGAGAATTCTGGGGAAATGTCAAGGGGCTTCCCATGATGGTCTGGATGTATGGAAGGTAACTCCTCTTCCAGGGACAGAGCGGTGCCCATCTGTGCTCTGACTCCCTCCCTCTGTCCTTGTGAAATGACTGACTCAGAGGCAACTAAGGCATACTTGGAATCACCATTTCTGGCCTCATCTAAAGTAAGCTTGTCTTAGAGTATTTCTAGAAATGTTCTGGTCATGCTTGGTTTTACTTTTTGGTTCAATGGAAACACAGATTATTATCTTTGCTTCAAAGGAATGCCCCAGGCTAGAGGTAAAGATGCAGGACCTATGTTCCCAGTGGGAACATTTGGTAATTTTGTGGCAAATGATTTGGCACCTTGGAATCCAAACCACCCCCACTGATATTTCTGCAGTCAGTAGTCAATACCACCCCACCTACTTCCCCAAGTGAACACTTTCAGACTTAATCACTTAACATTCCTCTGGTTCACATGTTCCTGAAGTAGAAGTATGCTATGGATTCCAAGGGTGAAAAAGCATCAGTTCATAGACATTTTTGAAACAATGACTACAAACTTACCTGAATCATGCCCTAAATTGCTGAATGTAACAAAGACAACATCCACTGAAGTGGGCTTGATCCTTATAATACAATGCTCAAGAACCTAGCAAACCCCTGGTGAAATAGCAGGGAACGACTGTGTCCTTGCTCCCAGCTTGAAAGATATAAACCCCAATCCATAAAACATATTCTAACAGCATGCATGAAATATATACTGTTTTTAAGGTCACTCATCAAAAGAGTGTGAGCAAACTCTGGGAGATAGTGAAGGACAGGGAAACCTCGCACACTGCAGTCCATGGAGTTGCAAACAGTCAGGCATGACTTCGTGAGTAAAAGACATCAAAGGAGGATATTGGTATACATTAGAAAAGGGGTCTCCAACCTCCATGATCTAATGCCTGATGATCTGAGGTAGAGCTGATGTAATAATAATAGAAATAAAGCACACAATAAATGTAATGCATTTGAATCATCCCAAAACCATCCCCCAACCCTTGGCCTGTGTCTTCCATGAAGCCAATCTCTGGTGCCAAAAAGGTTGGGGAATCATGTATTAGAATAGTTAATGTGATTTTTAGACAATTCTATGAAAAGGTACATTATTCTCAAAAAACAAAAAAATAATGATCACCTGGATCAAGGTGTGAGGATGGTGAAGACAGTAGTAGTTAGTGTAGATACATTTTTTTAAGGACAGAAGCCACACCTTATCCTTCTATACATTAAAACTTGTTTCTTCTTTTAAAAAGGCATTCATGCCTCATTCCCCTTTTCAAAATTAAATTACATTTTGATAAGAATAGTTAGAAAAATTAATATTCTTTTCCTTGAGATTATAGTGAAAAGAAATTTTAATAGGAGAGAAAAATAGAGTATCGTGGCCCATAACAAGTACTTTCTGAATGAGTGAATGCAGAAACGAATGAATAGATGCAAAGAGGAATAAATGAAGGGCTTTTCAGCATGCCGTGGCAAGAACCCGAGAGAGGACAGGTACAAATTTCCTAAAAGAGAAATCCTTGAGTGAGTTGTAGAGTAGATGGTTTGAGGTAAGAGCAAGTAAAACCACCCTGAAACAACAAAAGCTCCAAAAAGCCACAGCTAAGGTAGCTCTCTCACTCTTAGACATCTCTAAAATGGGAATAAGGCCTCAGAAAGCAGTCACGATCAAAGGAGTTCAAAGGCTTAAGCCATCTAATACAAAACTGGCCCACAGAAGGCAGTTGATCAAATAAATGACCTCCACATCATCTTTTCCTTCCCCAGCAAGGAAAAGAAGATGCTTGCCTGCAGCTTGTCTAGAGTTGGAATCAGTAAACATCAGTTCAATACAAAAGCAGACTTCTGTGGTTTAACCACAACCAACTCATTTATTTATTTTCCACTTAGTTTGATGAAAATGAATACCTAAGCCATCAAATTGGGCCTCCAAGAAAAAAAAGTGAAAGTGCAAGTCACTCAGTCATGTCCAACTCTTTGCAACCCCATGCACTATACAGTCCGTGGAATTCTCCAGGCCAGAATACTGGAGTGGGTATCCTTTCCCTTCTTCAGAAGATCTTCCCAACGCAGGGATCGAACCCAGGTCTCCCACATTGCAGGCAGATTCTTTACTTTACCCAGAACATTATGATAATTTGATGTAACTTATAAATGAAATTTCTGGATTCTTTTAATTCCCCCCTTATGGCAGACCAAAACTAATTGGGCAATCATTTCATATTCATGTCTTCGGATGGTACTTATGTGCAAGTAAAGGAGTTATGTGCACAGAGTTCATGTGTGCTGCTAAAAATCCACTGGAGATCTTCCCAGTTTCCAACATTGACTCGTGATGTTTCTACTGCAACCGTGTTTTCAGTTTTCAGTTCTTTGGGGGTAAGATCTGTGTACAGAGGTGACAAGGATGATGTATGAGTGGCCATATGTGAGGACGGAGAGAAGGAGGGTTTGAACATCATAGACTCAAACAGATGAGTAGAGAACATGGGGCCAGGGCGTCACTGCAGGTGAGAGGATCCTGGAGGTCTCTTCTCAAAGGCATCTTCCATTGAATATAATCAAGTGGACACTTGCTTGTTACTAAGCTTCTCTTTTAAAATGTAAAACATACCTACTTTTTCTTTTTTAGCAAAACATGTTTAAATGTTCTTTTCTAGCCTCCTCATTTTACTTGTGAGGAAATAGAGGCCTTGAGAGGCAGAATGCCTTGCCTCTGCCACACAGCTTATTAGTGGGAACCTAGGTACCCCAGTTGCCAGCTCAATGCTTCATGGCAGCCTTCTCTATGCATGTTAACCTGACCAAATTACTGAGCATAGAGTCAGGCATGCTGAAAGTGCTGGTGAGCATTTCACAAATTGTAGCACACGATCCCATCCCACACTGCTCTTTTCTAGGCCATGTCTTCGTGCTGCTAAATGCAATGGCCAATCACCATCTCCATTTTAATAGAATTTTCAGCAGCAGTGAATTAACTAGTTGATCACTCTTTCCTTTGGGAAGTATTTTTTGCATCTTGATTCCAACATACCAAGTTTCAAACTTATGCCTTCAGCACCAGTCTCTCCTTTAAATTCAAGACCTGTATATAACTGCGTATGTGACATCTCCACTAGGATATCTGTTGGGCACATGAGAGTTAAATGACCAAAACTGAACCATTGACCTGTGTTTCTCTCTGTGATCTCTATCTCAAATATGTTATATTTAGTTAATAGCTCAGATTAAAAAAAAAAATTTGGTGTCCTTGAGCACCTCTAATCGAGTCTACCTACCTATACCACCACCCCAAACATCCTGAAACTAACAACATCTTACAACCCCCACCACTGCCAATAGAGGCTGTGTCTACTACCCTGGGAACAGAACAATCTTACCTGCTGGGTCTTCCTCTTCCTCACTATGGCTTATTCTTCCCACAGCAAACTGATTCTTTAAAATTCAACTCAGAGCATTTCACTTATCTGCTTAAAACTAAACTCTAATACTTTCCCATCTCTCCTAGGGAAAACAAAAGACAATTTTTACCATTGCCTGCAACTCACTACATTATCAAAACCCTGGCTTCCTCCCTAAGTTAATGAGCTGCCCATAACCTCCTTACCCACTGAGATTCTATAACCTGAGCTGGCTTGCAGCTCCTTAAATATGCCAGGCATATTTTTGCCTCACCTTGATAAGAAACTGCATTATTAAGAAATAGACAGTTCAAATGGGTAGAGAGGGGAAAATCATAAATCAAGAAAATAGGATTGCTTTCGGAGTGCAGTGTTGGAAGTCAATAAGTGTTAAGATATTCATAGTCTTAAACAAAATGAAACTAGAATGAAAACAATTTGGCATGATTAGATTTGGTTATTAGTGGTATGTGAGAGATAAAGGAAAAAAGGAACCAAAGTGATTCTTGTGTTTTTTATGCGGTCGCTGGGAATGGTGATCATGCTTAGTTTACCTCCTTGGGTTCAACTAGGCTGAGTAGGAGCTAAGAGTGCCTACCAGTCTAAGGAATATTACTAACTGCACAGTGTAAATACTGGGAAATAGTTATCTATTTTAAACACTTAAGCAATTTTCAACATTAGGAACTCAAGTTGCCTTCATTTAGAATATATAAACATAATTTTTTTTTACTCTCAAAAATGAATTTTCATTTTGATGGACAAAATTAAGCTGCATTGATTTAAAAAAGAACAATAACAACAACTAAGGCAAGAGATTGTGCCTCAGGTGTTTCCATTAGATACAGCTGTGGCTAAGAGCTTACTGATTTCTGGCAATTGAAAGAAGATTCTCAATATATAATTATCTATTCTCTGCTTTTCTATTAATATGTGGGTGGAGATTAATACCTAAAGGAGCCACTTTTCTATGAATCATGGATATGCTTGAGCAAGGAATAAAAAGTGTTTATTAAAATCCAAAGTCATCCTTTAGAAACTTTTTTTGATGGGTTTGTAGCCTGAATATGCTTTGGTTTCAATACACAGTAAAAATGAATCTTGCAACTGAGAAAGCTCATGAGCAGCAGTTTGAAGGACATGGGTCCAGAAGACCTATCTGGTAGCTAACAGGAGTCTCTGGACTATACTCCGAGTTCTCATCCTGACCTGGGGAGTGGGTGCAGCAAAGATGACTGGTTTGGCCAGTCTTGTTGGGCCCTCTTTTACATCTTCCCTAAAACCATGTTCACCATATTAGTTTTTCCTTCCTTTGGCCACATCAACATTTAACTGACTGGACTTTCCCCAGGGAATCTGTCACTTTCCTCCCTGCTTCCACCAGACCAGATGGAAAAAGTTCCATGTACAAAATAAGGAGAATAGGAGGGATAACTCAGGTGTTTGGGACTAACATATACACACTACTATATATAAAATAGATAACCTGGGGGGAGGGAGGCTCCAGAGGGATGGGACATATGTACACACATAGGTGATTCATTTTGTTGTGCAGCAGAAACTAACACAGCATTGTAAAGCAACTAGTCTAACAAGACAATTTAAAAATAATAAAATAGGTTAACAACAAGGAACTACTGTAGACCACAGGAAACTATATCTAACATTTTGTAGTAACCTATAAGGGAAAAGAATCTGAAAAATAAAAAAAAAATACACACACATGCACACACATACACATTTGTATAACTGAATCACTTTGCTTACACCTGAAACTAACATATTGTAAATCAACTATACTTTAATTAAAAGTAAAATAAAATATCGCGTTTTTGAAATTCAATGAGTTTTTTATGTTAAGGCGAAATTCACGCGTAGTAAAATGTACACTGAACTGTGTAATGTAAAATGTAAGCTGAACTGTGAGACTCTCTCAAGTTTGATGTATATATGTTACACCCCTAAGTATGAAGTATATCTATCATCCCAGAAGTTGTTCTCTTGCTGTTTCCATTAATATATCCCTATTTCTCCATGAACTACTACTCTAGTGGAGAAATAACTCTCAAAAGAATGAAGAGACGGAGTCTAAGCAAAAACAACACCCAGTTGTGAATGTGACTGGTGATAGAAGCAAAGTATGATGCTGTAAAGAACAATATTGCATAGGAACCTGGAATGTTAGGTTGATGAATCAAGGGCAAATTTGAAGTGGTCAAACAGGAGATGGCAAGAGTGAATGTTGACATTTTAGGAATCAGTGAACTAAAATGGACTGGAATGTGTGAATTTAAATCAGATGACCATTATACCTACTAGGTCTGTAAGAATCCCTTAGAAGAAATGGACTAGCCATCATAGTCAACAAAAGAGTCTGAAATGCAGTACTTGGATGCAGTCTCAAAAATGACAGAATAATCTCTGTTTGTTTCCAAGGCAAACCATTCAATACCACAGTAATCCAAGTCTATGCATTGACCAGGGATGCTGAAGAAGCTGAAGTTGAACAGTTCTATGAAAATCTACAAGACCTTCTAGAACTAACACCCAAAAAAGATGTCCTTTTCATTAGAGGGGGCTGGAATGCAGAAGTAGGAAGTCAAGAAACACCTGGAGTAACAGGCAAATTTGGCCTTGGAGTACAGAATGAAGCAGGGCAAAGGCTAATAGAGTTTCATCAAAAGAACACACTGGTCATAGCAACAACCCTCGTCCAACAACACAAGAGAAGACTCTACACATGGACATAACAAGATGGTCAATACCGAAATCAGACTGATTATATTCTTTGCAGCCAAAGATGGAGAAGCTCTATACAGTCAGCAAAAACAAGACTGGGAACTTACTGTGGCTCATATAATGAACTCCTTATTGAAAGATTGAATATGGGAAGAGAAGGGGACAACAGAGGATGAGATGGTTGGATGGCATCACTGACTCAATGGACATGAGTTTGAGTAAACTCTGGGAGTTGGTGATGGACAGGGAGGCCTGGCGTGCTGCAATCCATGGGGTTGCAAAGAGTCAGACAAGATTGAGCGACTGAACTGAACTGAACTACTACTCTAACCTCTATTAGCATAGATTGGTTTTGCCTATTCCCAAAATGCGTGTAAATAAAATCCTGTAGTATGTAATCATTTTTTAGGTCTGCTTCTTTTACTCAATCTCATGCCTTTAAGATTAATCCCTGTTGTCACATGTACCTGAATTTTATTCTTTTGTTGTCTTGTAATTCATTATAGAATTCTACCACAATTTGTTTCTCCATTTTCCTGTGATGGACATTTGCATTATTTCAGTTTTGTGATTAAAGCTGCTGTGAAAATATTTGTGTTGTTTTCAGAATGTTTGCTCTTATTTTCTTAACGACTAGGATTTCTTCATAGGTTAATTTTTTTTTCCACATGGACATCAATACTAGTTTCCTATTGCTCTTATAACAATACCATGAATTTAGTGGCTTAACAACACAAACTCATAGTCCTGAATGTCAGAAGTCTGAGTTGAGTTTTACTGGATGAAAAATCCAAGTGTTTGCAGGATGTCTCTTCTGGAGGACCTAGGGTAGAATCTTTTTTTTTTTTTTTTTTACATTTTCCAGCTCCTAGAGGCTGCCCACATTCCCATCTAGCGGGTCCAGCAACTTTTGTGGAAATCTACCTTTCCTTCAGGCTTCCCTGGTAGCTCAACTGATAAAGAATCCACCTGCAATGCAGGAGACCCCAGTTTGATTTCTGGGTCAGGAATAAACCCTGGAGAAGGGATAGACTACCCACTCCAGTATTCATGGGCAAACAGTTGGACGTGACTGAGTGACTAAGCATAGCACAGCACCTTTCCTTCAGGGGCTTCCCTGGTGATTCAGTGGTAAAGAATCTGCCTGCCAATGCAGGAGACATGGGTTCGATCCCTGGGTCAGAAAAATCCACTAAAGAGGTAAATGGCAACCCACTCCAGTATTCTTACCTGGAAAATTCCATAGACAGAGGAGCCTGGCCGGCTACAGTACATAGGGTCACATAGAGTTAGACATGATGAGCATGCACTCAGGCTTCCTTCCTTCAATGAGTTGCTTTTGTTCCTTTGGGCCAAAAACAGTTGACTATATTTGCATGAACTTACTAGGATTTCAATTTATGCCTTGCTGATAAACAGTAAAATAAAAGCACTTTTTCATATATTTATTGACCATTGAGATCTCTTCTTTTGTGAAATACCTATTCAAGTCTTTTTTTCATTCTTTTCTTCCCTTATGGTTGCTCGTCTTCTCCTTATTGATTTATAGGAGATTTTAATTTACTCTGTTTACAGATCCTTCTTTAGGTATTCATATTGAAATACTTTTTTCCAGTCTGTGGTTTGCCCCTTTACTTTTTTAATAGTTTTCTAATGAGCAGCTGTTTAATTATGGTGAAGTCCGAGTTTGTTTTTTTTGTTTGTTTTGGGCCATGCCTTTCATCTTGCAGGAAGTTCCCTGACCAGGGATTGAACCTGACCCTTGGCAGTGAGAGAGCTGAGTCCTAGGGAATTCCTCCCAAGTTATTACTTTTTTTTCCTATATGGTTAGTATTTTGTGTAGGTGTGTGTGTATGTTCTGTTTAAGGAATCTTTGCCTTCTTCAAGGACTTGAAGATATTTTCCTATCTTTTATGCTAGAACAGTACTGTTCAATAGAAATATAAAATGAATCACAAACATGACCTGCTATGTGATTTTAAATTACCTAGTAGTCACATCAAACAAAGGTGAAAAGACAAATAGCTTATTCTGTTTAACCCAATATACCAAAATATTATTTAAAAATCTAATCAATATAAACATTCTTAATGAACTAGTTTACATTCTTAGTTTGTAATAAGTCTTTGAAATCTATGTATGTTTTATACTAACAGCACATCTTGATTTGGACTACCACATTGCCACTGTGTAATAGTTGCATGTGATTGGTGGCTGATAGTATAATTAGAAGCTTGTTTGCTTTAGCTTTTAAATTAAGGGCTATGATCCACCTTAAATTAAGTTTTGTATATGCAGTGAAAGAGGGGCCAAAATTCACTGTTTAATATAGATACTCAGTTGCTCCAACACCATTTACTGAAAAGACTTTCCTTTCCTTATTGAATTACATTGGCTCCTTTCTTGAAAATCAAGTCATTTGTACATGCTGTATCTTCTGTTCTGTAACTTTCATCAATTTACCTATCGCTATAGATATAAGTTCATTCTTAACTACATCAGATTACAGTAAATCTTAAAATTGGTAGCATAAATTCTCCAGTTTCATTTTTCTTCAAGTTTGCCTTAGCTGGCCTATGTTTTCTGCATTTCATATATACTTTAGAATCAGCTTGTCAGTTTTTACATAAAAGCTCAAATTTACACTAGAAGGGAACACTATTTGAATTCTGAAAATAAGCAATTTATTAGTAGTAGTAGTAAGTAATACAATTAATTTTATGTAACTCCAAGTGTCTGAGGACTAAGTATGGAGCTACTTTCGAAAGAAAGGGGCAACTTACACACCCTCCACTAGTCAAAAACACATGTTGTTACAGGAATCAAAGGCTTTCTGTATGAGTGAGCTTAACCAGCTATACTCTTTGACCTATAATTCCAGAAGAGAGCACATGGAGATGATCATTATCGAAGCAAGCAAAAATGAGGATGGAGAAAACACTCAAAGGAAAGCTGATGCAAAACAGATTATATCTAACTTCAAAACAGTCTTTCAAGAAATGCACATTTTTTTCTTCATTTTCAGAAGAGTCATAAAGATGATATTCTATAATAAATATTAACACAGTCCCTCTTGCAAATATATTAGTATATGTATGAATTGGAAAATGAAATGGATACCCACTCCAGTATTATTGCCTGGAGAATTTCATGGACAGAGGAGCCTGGCAGGCTATAGTCCATGGGGTCGCAAAGAGTCAGACATGACCAAGCAACTAACACACACACATATGCAAGAATATATGTATATATACATTTGCATGTATATGTGTATGTGGAGAAGGCACTGGCAACCTACTCCAGTAGTCTTAGCTAGGAGATCCCATGGATCGAGTCTGAGCCTGGTGGGCTACAATCCATGGAGTCGCAAAGAGTCAGACATGACTCAGCAAATGAGCACACATATGTGGATCTATCACCTAAGCTTAATTCATGTTATTACCATTGACATTTCACTATCATCAACTCTAAGTTTTTAGAGGTGGCTATATGAAGCATATGGGAGTAGCTTACACAAATTGTTGTCACAGAAAATAAGTGAAAGAGCTGAAAATAGTTCCTATTACATAGAAATCTACTACAGTAAAACCTAGTTTATTCTCCATTCTGTCAAATAATACCTTTTAATTCACTAATAATTCTAAATATTTAGAGAACAAGGCTAAATCAAAATCATAATATTAATCTTGAGAGAATAAAGGATTCTTTAATGTGTATATTCATTCACTCAACAATATCTCCTAAGGGTCAGGCACCTTGCTTGGCTTTCTTGTAAGAAACTGGACATCAAAAGAAAATTTTTGTTAATTCAATGTCAGGCATATTTTAATTTATTTTCCTCGAAAACTGATAATCCAAGTTTGCTATGCATTACTGCTCTATGCTAATGCATTACAGCTCTATGCTAATACTTTATCCAGATTCCTCTAATAACTGCTTGGGTCAGCTTATATACCAGAGGGATCTCTCTTTGTGGAAATTAACATGTTAAAACTTTGTAGAGATTGACTGTATACCTTTGGAAGGCAGAAGTTGAGAATGCTGTTGTTCAGTTGCTAAGTCATGTCTGACTCTGTGATCCCATGGACTGTAGCATGCTAGGCTTCTCTGTCCTTACTATCACCTGGAGTTTGCTCAAACTTATGTCCACTGAATCAGTGGTGCCATCCAACCATCTCATCCCCTGTCAAAACCTTCTCCTCCTGCTCCTCAATCTTTCCCAGCATCAGGGTCTTTTCCAATGAGTCAGCTCTTTGCATCAGGTGGTCAAAGTATTGGAGCTTCAGCTTTAGCATCCATCAGTCCTTCCAATGAATATTCAGGGCTGATTTCCTTTAGGAAAATCAGTGGTTTGATCTCCTTGCAGTTCAGGGGACTCTCAAGAGTTTTCTTCAGCACCACAGTTTGAAAGCATCAATTCTTCAGTACTCAACCTTCTTTAAGGTCCAACTCTCACATCCATACATGACTACTCGTCATGTATGACTATTCGAAAAACCATAGATTTGACTACATGGACCTTTGTTGGCAAAGTGATGTCTTTGTTTTTTAATATTCTGTCTAGGTTTATCATAGCTTTTCTTCCAAGGAGCAAGCATCTTTTTTTTTTTCCATTTATTTTTATTAGTTGGAGGCTAATTACTTTACAATATTGTAGTGGTTTTTGCCATACATTGACATGAATCAGCCATGGATTTACATGTATTCCCCGTCCCGATCCTCCCTCCCCATCCCATCCCTCTGGGTCTTCCCAGTGCACCAGCCCCAAGCACTTGTCTCATGCATCCAACCTGGGCTGGTGATCTGTTTCACCCTTGATAATATACATGTTTCGATGCTGTTCTCTCAAAACATCCCACCCTTGCCTTCTCCCACAGAGTCTAAAAGTCTGTTCTGTACATCTGTGTCTTTTTCTGTTTTGCATATAGGGTTATCGTTACCACCTTTCTAAATTCCATATATATGCATTAGTATACTGTATTGGTCTTTATCTTTCTGGATTACTTCACTCTGTATAAAGGGCTTCAGTTTCATCCATCTCATTAGAACTGATTCAAATGAATTCTTTTTAATGGCTGAATAATATTCCATGGTGTATATGTACCACAGCTTCCTTATCCATTTGTCTGCTGATGGGCATCTAGGTTGCTTCCATGTCCTGGCTATTATAAACAGTGCTGTGATGAACACTGGGGTACACGTGTCTCTTTCAGATCTGGTTTCCTCGATGTGTATGCCCAGAAGTGGCATTGCTGGGTCATATGGCATCTTTTAATTTCATGAATGTAGTCATGGTCTTCAGTGATTCAGGAGACCAAGTAAATAAAATCTTCTACTGTTTCCACTTTTCCCCCATCTATTTGCCATGAAGTGATGGGACTGGATGCCATGATCTTAGTTTTTTGAATGTTGAGATTTAAGACAAATTTTCACTCTCTTCTGTCAACCTCATCAAGAGGTTCTTTAGTTCTTCTTCAATTTCTGCCATTTGAGTGTTATCATTTGTGTTGAATTAGGAATAAGAGGGAAAAAATCAACTCTCTCACCTACTTTATGATTCTAGCTTAGTTCCAAATCTGAAGTTCAGTCCTAAATGCCATCCTAGAAGGGAATGTGATTCTCCAAAATCATGCTTCTCTAAATTTATACACCTAAAGATTACCAGGAGATGTTCATCCACCTGTCTATTCTGCTCTTACTCCCAGAAATTTCTACTCATAAGTCTGAAATGTGACACAATAATCTACATCTTTAATAAATGCTACTTATGATTCTTTCCCCAGAATTATAAATCTGCGTTTAGAATGTAGGCTCTGTCTACATTGAGGAAGTGGGGCAGGGTTCCCTGAGGCAGGCCATTATGTATGTGGGGGCTTCCCAGGTGGCCCAGTGGTAAAGAATCCAGCTTCAGTGAAGAAGACATTGGTTCCATCCCTCTGTTGAGAAGATTCCCTGGAGAAAAAAAAAATGGCAACCCACTCCAGTATTCTTGCCTGAGAAATCCCATGGACAGAGGAGCTTGGTGGGCTACAGTCCATGGGGTTGCGAAAGAGTCAGGCATGACTCAAGACTAAAGAACAACATAGCTATAGATAGCATCTTTTTAGTGATTATACTAACAAAGCAAAGGAAAGCAATGGTTAAAGCAAAAGCAACAGATCCAATGTGGAGTCAGATTTTGTTCTTACCTGTTATAAGAGCAGGGGATGCTCCTTTCCTGTGGCTGGAAGAATAGAAATGGCCAGTGTTTTTCCAAATAGGAGTAGCTTAGCTTCAGGAGTAGAAAGAAGAATTCTTTGTGATGGGCACTGCTTGCAAAGAGAGAATAATGCTGAAATAACATTGTGCTCTCGAGAAAATTTTCCATCAATTGTGAATCCCAACAATTCACAATAGAAGGTATGTGCAGCAGCTAAGCAGGGTGGAAAGAACACATACACACACGAATAACAAAACTTGCATTGACAAAACCAACCATAATCCTCTGACCTGGCCTATGAAATAGTTTCCAGGTAAATGCATTTGTCCTGACAGATTTTATTAAATAATAATATATAACAGGCACTTGCAGAGTACTATTTATTTCCAACCTATTTCAGGGAAACCATAAATCACATACTCTGGGTTGATTTGAGATCGCCTTTCATCGATGCCTGGAGTCACAGCTCAATGACAGTTTGGGGTATACAAAGAGAGTAGTGTGTGACCCAAGTGGAATTGTCATTGTATTTTAAGGAGACACATCTAATAACTTCACTGGCATTTTATTCAGGTTGTTTATTCTCCTAATCATTCAATAACCCAGACATTTGCCTTCTTTTTCTTCTTCCTATATAAACAGCTGTGATGAGAATTTTTTTTTTTTTTTTTTGCCTTTCCAACTTCAAAATGAAAGGCAGTATTTTAAGTATTAGCAAGGAGTTAAACTTGATGAGTTGGGATGGTTTGTAGCTCCATATTCCTTCATCTACTCATGTCTGGAGGTCCACAAGTGAGTTTTTCTTTTAAAATCTTCCTAACATGATGTGACAGTCAGAAACGAGACTGCGGTCACATAGGAAGCTAATTAAAATGGGAAATAGACTGACAGCTTCACGTCACCTTTTCCTGTGCTCTCTGCCATCTGGTGGATCTCAGGTGACACTGGGGAGCATGGCAAGTGATCATAAAGATCCTCTGACTCATCCCTGCCCACCCTCAGCTGTGACTTTAAAATCGATATAAAGTGCAGAGCACAGCAAACTGAAAGAAAAGCTAAAAGCTTTATGCCTGGCATCCATAACTCAGATCTTCCACGGATCTCACTTTTCTCTGATGTCAAGTGGACAACACCTCACACACCTAACAACAGTACTGAACCAGAATGTCTCTGAGTACTTCCCACCCATAGATTCACCGCTACAATGATAGTGAGGATGACAAGCTGTAATCTCACCTCAGTCATCGGACAGCAAAAAAATGAGTCACTTTGACATCCATCCACATCTGTTGTTCTATTTTTATGCTGCCCATATGAGATGCAAAGACTATGGAGTACAATCTTAATTCATTGATTGTAGATGTTAGTCACAACTACAAAAGGCCTTTAAGGTAACATCTAGACTACTGTTTGACCAAACAACTTGGTAGAGTAGCCTAGCCAAGTTGACACAGAAAATTTAATCATCATAGACCTGTGGGGCCCACCCAAGCAGGCTCCAGGATGCTTGTTCTATAGAGCTCTTCATTTCCAGTTCCCCTCTGCAGTCTCCCCATCTCAGGCACCCTGTCCCCCAACTTCCTCCCACTTCAAACTCTCCTGTCTCCAGTACTTGACCTCTGTGACTGCTTGTTCCTCACCCCCCAGTCCTATGGTTGGAAAGCTGCCGAAGCAGACAACTGGAATAAATGTAGGGATCACCTGGCTTGTTTTCCCTTTCTCAGGGCTCACAGACATGTTCCATATATTTGTCCAGTGCCTAGAAACAATTAGCTCATATAATGACCTCAGTTATATAATTGTTTATAGTTGGAGGGCAAGATGTATACCATTATTCTGTAATGTCAGAAGCAAAAACTGAAAGTCATGTAACTAACTCTTAATTATGTATGTTGGTAATGCTCCAACACCCGCTTTGTAATGAAGTATAACTTATGCTGGAGTGGTTTTCTCTTTTATGTGTTTTAATTAGAAAGAAAATGATTAAAAAAAGGTATCCATCACTTTAAAACTTTCCACCCTCTCTGACATATTCAATTTAGTAAGAAGTCTTACTTGGTTTGAAGATAGAAACTACTACAACTATCCCAACACAGTACAAATGCAATCATATTGCTGAAAGTTTGGAAATTATTCATTATTATAGGTCATCTTAGAAATGGTTATCAAAAGAATGAGTTAGGAAAATAATCAATAATAAGTATTTATACTGCATATAAGATTGTAGTAGCTATGGGTAATATCATATTTCTAAAAGTTTACAGTGTTTTAGCAAATGGTATCAGTATAACTAGACAGTCACAGAAGAATAAATCTAGACATAGAGCTTATTTTTTATAGAAAATTTATTAAAAATGGATCATAGAACTAAATGTAAACACAAAACTATAAAACTTTTATAAGATAACACAGAAAACCTAAATGACTTTGGTATGACAATGACTTTTTACATAGAATACCAAAGGCATAATCCCATGAACAGTGTGAACTCTGTGAATAGTATGAAAAGGCAAAAAGGCATAATACAAGATATAAATAATTGATAAACTGGACCTCACTAAAATTAAAACTGCTCTGCCAGTGTGAAGAGAATAAGACAAACCACACACTGAGAGAAAAGACACAAGTGATAAAGGACTGTTAGTCGAACTATACACAGAACTCTTCAAACTCAACACTAAGAAAATAGCCCAATTTGAAAAATGGACCAAAAATTTTAATAGACAGCTCACCAGAGAAGACATACAGGTGGCAAAAAAGCATTTGGAAAGATGCTCCACATCTTATGTCATTGAATGCATGCTAAGTCATTTCAGTCATGTCCAGCTCTTTGTGACCCTATGGACTTCAGCCTACCAGGTTCTTCTGTCCATGGAGATTCTCCAGGCAAGAATACTGTAGTGGGTTGCCATATTCTCCTCTGGGGGATCTTCCTGATCCAGGGATCAAATCGGCTCTTATGTCTCCTGCGTTGGCAGGAGGGTTCTTCACCACTAGCGCCACCTGGGAAGTCTTCAAATGTAGTTGCTGCTGCTGCTGCTGCTAAGTTGCTTCGGTCATGTCTGACTCTATGCAACCCCATAGACGGTAGCCCACCAGGCTCCCCTGTCCCTGGGATTCTCCAGGCAAGAACACTGGAGTGGGTTGCCATTTCCTTCTCCAGTGCATCAAAGTGAAAAGTGAAAGTGAAGTCAGTCAGTCATGTCCGACCCTTAGCGACCCCATGGACTACAGCCTACCAGGCTCCTCTGTCTATGGGAGTTTCCAGGCAAGAGTACTGGAGTGGGTTGCCATTACCTTCTCCATCATATATAGTTAGATAAATGCAAATTGAAACCAGATGCAATGAAATACCATTACACACCTATGAAAATGGCCAAAATCTGAAACACTGACAACACCAAATGCTGGTGAGGATGTGGAGCAACAGGGACTCTCATTTACTGCTCACGGGAATAAAAAAATGGTACAACCACCTTGGAAAAAACAGTCTAGTCACTTTGGAAATTGAGCAATTTCTTAAAAAAACTAAACATAACATGTGACCCAGCAATTGTGCTCTTTCGTATTTATCCAAAGGAGTTGAAAACTTGAACTAGTACTCAGGTGTCTATAGAAATTTTATTTATAATTCCCCAAATGTGGAAGCAACTAAGATGACTATCAGTAAGTGAGTGGATAAGCTGTAGAATATCCAGATAATGGAATCTTTTTCAACACTAAAAATAAATGAACTGTCAAGCTGTGAAAAGACATAGGAAACATATATTACTAAGTGAATGAGACCAATCTGAAAAGGTTATATTCTCTGTGATTCCAACTATATGACATTCTGAAAAGGCAAATTGGAGACAGTGGAAAGATCACTGGTTAACAGGGTTTACGGGTGAGGAAAGTGTATTGAGGGCAAAGCACAGAGGATTTTTAGGGCAGTGAAAATACTCTGTATAATACTATAGTGATGGACACATGTCATTATACATTTATCCACACCCATAGAACGCACATCACCAAGCATGCATGCTTGCCCAGTCATGTCCAACTCTTTGTGACCCCATGGACTGTAGCCCGTCGGGCACCTCTGTCCATGGGATTTTTCAGACAAGAATACTGGAGTGAATTGCCATTTTCCTCCTCCAGGGGATCTTCCCAATCCAGGGATCAAACCCACGTGTCCTGTGTCTCCTGCATTGCAGGCAGATTCTTTTCCTGCTGAGCCATCAAGGAGGCCCACGACACTGAAAGTGAGCCCTAAAGTGAATTCTGGGCTTCCGGTTAATCACGATATGTCAGTGTACCAACAACTGCAACGTATGTACCACTCTGTCAGTATATATCAGCTTCATCAATTGCAGCAAATATACTACTCTGGTGAGGGATGCTGATAATGGGGGAGGATATGCATGTGTGGGAGCAGGATGTGCACTGAGAAACACCTGCACTGTCCTCTCAATTTGCTGTGAACCTAAAGCTGCTCTGAAAAAGTAGTCTTAAAAAGAAGTTTCTAAAGCAACACAGGAGTCAGGAAATTCAACTGTGCTAAGTGCTATACTCAATTTTATAAAACATCGTACCTTAAGAAAACACTGTGTCCTTGTGCTTTAGAACACCCAAATGTCTTAGAACATAATGCTTGTTCACAGGAGCAGATGAGTATCATTTTTCATCAATGGACAACATTCCAACAGGTTGCATGAGTTCATACATTAACAAGCATTCAAATAAAAAAGCATTTAGCAAATCATGGTGATGATTTGTCTAAGCATGCCAAAAACTAATAATTATTTAATCTCTTCAAATTGTTTAACTAATGAGTGAAGGATTGTGTGTTCTTAGTCATTCAGTCATGTCCAATTCCTTGTGACCCCATGGACTGTAGCCCACCAGGCTCCTCTGTAGGTTGCCATTTCCTACTCCAGGGGATCTTCCTGATCTGGGGATCAAACCCACGTCCACATTAATACTTAAATAAATTCTATAAAATCAAGTCAGGACATGAAATAAAAGGAAAATTTACAAGGTGCAGGTAAGGAGGGAAACTGTATCTTAAGACTCGATAGACATGTCATTTTTACTTAGAATGGACTTTGTTGATTTATTCATTTATTTGCAAATTTTTATTGTCTTTACTGTTTGCCAGGAACAGAATTGAGGATTGGTGATAAAACAGTAACAACGTACACACAGTTAGTTGTGATAAGACAGGACATCCAGAATCTAGAACTAGTCATCCCTTAACCTGCATTGACATTGAGCGAGAAAGCCTGCAGATCCAGGTTGTCTGGTTGTATCTGGACAGGACTAGGAAAAGGGGCAATTTCCAGTTGTGGGAGATGCAATATAACCCATAGATATCCCACCAGCAATGGAGACACAGACATAGAGAACAGGCTTTGGACACAGTAGGGGAAGGAGAGGATGGGATGAATTGAAAGAATAGCATGGAAACATATACATTACTATATGTAAAATAGATAGCAGGTGGGAATTTGCTATGACACGGAGCTCAATCCAGTGCTCTGTGAAACCTAGAGGGGTGGGATGGGGAGGGAGATGGGAGAGGGGTTCAGGAGGGAGTGGACACATGTATACCTGTGGCTGATTCATGGCAGAAAAGAACACAGTGTTGTAAAGCAATTATCTTACAAAAAAAAAAGTAATAACAGCTGAAATCTGATTATCACTCAGGTGGAAAGCTGAGAGAATCAATCCAGCAGGGCATCAGGTTGAAAGGGCAGAAACTGAGGAATGGCCAGTGCAAGGAGGAAAATAATATCTGTTTCAGAATATTGATATGGATGGTGTTAATAATACATTTGCTATCCTTTGCTAGGCTAAGCTTATGTTGTTCAAAATAGAGACACAAACCAACAAAGGGTAGAAGTTTACCAAAAAGTCTTGGTTCTACTGCTACAAGGAATAGCAATCTGGTAGGTGAAGCAAGGTGTCTAGACCCACAATAACTCAAACACCACAGTTGACAGGTCTTGGTCCAGAACCATCATCTATATATATCAAGGATCTGTAAATAAGAGCAGAGGAATTTTTCAAAATGCAGTTGGGGATGGTTGACAGTTACTCCAGGATCCAGTGGTAATCAGGATGATAGACTATCACTCTCTCTCTTCAGAAAGCAAGACCCCAGACAAGAGTAAATTTTCAGGAGCAGACTTTGGGCATTGAGGGGATTTGTACAGTGGATACAGTTTCTAAACTAATACACAAATACAAGAGCAAGAAAAGAATGTTGTTATAAGAATTGAGACAAGGTGGTATGAAAGTCAGAGCAACAGTACAGAAGCCCGGATTGCAGAACCAGGCTTCAAGGCCAAAGCCAGGACTCTGAGCTCGAAGCTGGAATTCTGTAAACACCTCTAGCTGTAGGTGAGAGCCAGGGAGATCATCCAGACAGCAAATGGTCCAATTCAGAGACAATAAACCAGGCTGGTCCTGACAAAGGATCCTCTTTGCTAACTTGGGATTGATTGTTTAAGATAAGTACCAGATTAGTTGACTTCTACATTAATCAATTTTATCAAACTATCTTTGCTCCATACCATTAAGGCTTTGGTCTTTAGAGTATGTCCAACAGTATAAGAGTCAAATGTGGTAATTTATTTAAGGGTGATTTTCTAATGAAAGGCTTTCAGTTTTGTGATGAGATATATACTACTAGAGATTATCACAACCATGCAGATAACATTTACTTCATCGTTTTTAGCTCTACTGTCTTAAGGTCCATAGAGAAGTTAGTAAAAAGTTCCCCAAATGAGAATAACAGCTGTATTCATTGATAGGAGAAGCTTGTGCCCCCCTTCACTCTGTGCAATTCCTCCTGTTATGATCTCTTCTTCTTTGTCCCGTTTCATCCTACCCCCATCTACTGAGTATAAGCAAGTGCTTTCTCCTTTCCCCCAAACCATGAACACCTAGATTAGAACATTTATTATATTTCAGAAGACTAATAATATTAATAATAATCAGTGTTATTATTACATCGAGCTATCTCTAGAATGGAATTCTTTGAGAGACTTGATCATATTTTTGAAGACTCAGGTTTTAACACAGTGCCAGATACACAGTTGTCATGAAATGATGTTTGTCAAACAAATCAATGACTGAATAAATACTCATTTTTCCTTAGTATTTTGGAAGAACTGTAGTGTACTATTGAAAGAAATAGTGGAGTATGAATTTGTTTCCCTTGAGCATTGCGCTGCCTTTGAATACTTCCCTTCATTCATGGTATCCCTTCTTATCACCAGATTCCAGCAGAAATATCATTTGGAGAATAGACAACTGACAACGTTATTCCTCTGCCAAGGAAGAAACTTCTTCAAATCTGCAAGAGTTTTATTCTGTATCTTTGGTGTGAAAATTTCATCATCTATTTCTGGGAATGCTTGCTATGTTATATAAGGATATAAAGAAAGAAATGAAGAGAGAGGCTACATCTCCACTTCTGCAATCTACAGATTTCAGCTTCAAAGCAAAAACGACAGATTAATTTCTCAAGTCTGGAGTTTGACTTGGAAGGAAAACAACTTTCAAACCTTATTTGCATCTGATGGCTCAGTTTTATAAATGGAAAAGCTGGAAACTCATGCACAGAACTCCGTCTGGGCCTGGCATCTGTGTTCATGCTGCATCCGAGAATGGGTGAGGAGATTTCTACCTTTATCTGCTACTGGAAAGGTGTCACTCTGAAGTGTGCTACTGTCCACTAGCATGAGAATAAAGCCTCAGCCAGAGCCCTGTACTCCTTTGTTATTTGGGACAACTCGTCCTCTAGAATTTGCAATCTTTTTAATGCTAGTCTCTCTCCTGCCTAAGGTCATAGCTCAGAATGACCCACCTCTTCCTTGGTAGCTCCTAATTTGTTCCCTTCCTTAGCATCAGGTAGGCATGCTCTTTTTCATCTTATTGCATTGCACTCTTGCATTTCCTCATCCTTCCCTGAGTATAACTTGGAGCAAAGTGGATATAAGGTAATACTGAAAGGTAAGAAATCATGCTATCATCTCTTGCAAGAATTATACCATTGTATAACCTGAAAGGTTAAGATTAGGAAAACCAATCATTCCAAGTGACATCTTATATAAAAGACACATCTAATTTTATCGTGTTGCTAAATCTTTATGCAGATGATTAAATCTGTGAATTTTTCCACTGAAGAATAGACACATTATAACCAGTCCCTTCCAAGTTTCTTCAAATTATGTATATTTCATACAGAATATACATTTCATATAGTATGTACACACATATATGTCAGATTTCAGACTCTCTGTCTATATACATATATTTATACACCTCAGATATCAGATTATACAAATATATAGTCATTATGTAGGTTTTTATACTGTTCTTTGGCAAGCATCTTACAAGTCATACCATTTCTGCTCTAGCATGGGCATGTTGGGGTTAAACCCTCACCTAAAAGCAGTCATGGGCAACTTGTTACTTCTTTTCTTCATTCCATAAATGAAAAACGAATAAACTGATTAGGATAACAAAAAATTTTTCTTATAAAATATTTGATATTTTTGTGGTTTTTCGTTGGCTGTTCTAACCTAATTCAGCCTTCAAAAAACTCAGTGGGTTTGGTAAGTGAGCTGCAGTATAATTACACAACAATTTCCAAATTTACAAAATGCACCACAGGTTGAAAAACACACTAGGAGGTAAAGAAAGTGTGTGACATCAAGTAGCTATGGAATTAGAATGAAAACTAATGTTTCTTTAACTCTCAAGGCTGGGTCTTTTGGCTAAATCAGCTCTCAAATGTGGTCCAGCTGACAACCTGCATCAGAACGTCTTGGGAGCTTTCAAGAATCACATTTCTGTAGCCAATCCCCAAGATATTTTACTTCAGGACATCATTTGCAGGGCCTGGAAATCTGTTTTAGAAGTTTTCCAGATGATTCTAATGTGTAACTAGATTTGGGAAGCAGTAAGACCCTGATGCTGGGAAAGGTTGAGGACAGGAGGAGAAGGGGGCGACAGAGGATGAGATGGATGGAGGGCATCACCGACTCAATGGACATGGGTTTGGGTGGACTCCAGGAGTTAGTGATGGACAGGGAGGCCTGGCATGCTGCGGTTCATGGGGTCACAAAGAGTTGGACACGACTGAGCGATTGAACTGAACTGAAGCAGAAACAAGTTGGTTCTATTCATGAAACCTTGCAATAGAAGATACTACATTGTAGGTGTCAGCTACAGATTAGGGATCTTCAGAATTCAGTAAGAAACAGATAAGTAGGTTAGTCTCAAGAGTCCTAGTGAACAGTAGAAATACCATGGACTGGATCTTTTGGGGAGGGGAGTTGACATAGCCCTTTATAATCTCCACTAAGCCCAAGAAACACACAGTCTAAGTAAAAACAGGTTCTTCTTGTACAAAAGAACCTCAAACAACTAGTTTCCTGACCACTGGTTCCTCTGTGCCAGCCCCTTAAGAAGTTCCATGTCTCAGCAATTAATACATTAAAGTTCTGAAACTATTACAATCATCCATGCTACCATTTTACTTTAGAGTAAACCAACTTAGAGGATTGTCAACAACTGGAAAACTAGAAAGATAGGGAAGGCCCCACTCAGGATATAACTGTTCATTGTATGTTAAAAATATTGTATATTCTCTAATCGGTAGGTGCATTATGTCCATAAGATAATGTTTGTTAACTGAATCTCTTAAAGTTTTGGTAATCTTAACAATTCTTTGTTAAATCTATTATTTCAAAGAGATATGTCAAAAGTATTCTATTGTTATAGAGGTTCGTCCATTTTTCTTTGTAATAATCTCAAATTTTGTTTTATATATCTTGAGGAGAGGTTATTCAATGTACATACATTCAACAATATTACTCTTCCTTGGTAACTTGTTTCATTTATAATTATGTAACAAACCTCTCTATCCTTGACAATATTTTTCCTTTAAGGTCTATATTGGCATTATTAATATTTCTCAGTAATTGTCTGGTATTTTTTGAAAATTTATTTCTCTACTTTTGGTCCTTCTTGGTCATTATATTTTATGTGTGTCTTTTATAAGTGATATATAACTGAATTTCGGGCTTCCCTGGTGGCTCAGCTTGTAAAGAATCTGCCTGAAATGCAGGAGACCTAGGTTCAATTTCTGGGTTGGGAAGATCCCCTGGAGAAAGGAACTGCTACCCACTCCAGTATTCTGGCCTGGAGAATTCCATGGATTGTATAGTCCATGGGGTCGCAAAGAGTCAGACACAACTGAGTGACTTTCACTTACACTTTCCATTTTTATAATCATTGTCTTTTAATTGATGAGTTTAGTTCATTCACACTTATGAAATGAAGAAATAGATTTAATTATTTTCATCTTATTTTCTGTCACTGATGGTCTTTGCCTTTTTCTCCTTTCCTTGGTTTTTGTTGTTCAGTCACTAAGCTGTGTCCAACTCTTTGTGACCCCATAGACTGCAGCAGGCCAGGCTCTTCTGTCCTCTACTATCTCTTAGAATTTGCTCAGATTCATGTCATTTGAGTCAGTGAAGCTATCTAACCACCTCATCCTCTGCCACCCCCTTCTCCTTTTGCCTTCAATTTTTCCCAGCATCAGGGTCTTTTCCAATGAGTCTGCTCTTCACATCAGGTAGCCAAAGTATTAGAGCTTCAGCTTTAGTAGAGTCCTTCCAATGAATATTCAGGTTGATTTTATTAACCTTATTATTCTCCTTCCTATCTTTTACTAAATTGATCATGTTTTTTATGACATTCTTTTTCCCCCCTCTGCTAGCTTTACATCCCGTTCCTATTCTTTGCTGGTTATTACATACTTCAAAAATTTAAACATTGCTATCTTTCTTATGCCCTGAGATTGACAAAGATTTTTTTAGGAAGTGAAGTATCTTCCTGCAGCAAATTGTTGAATATTCTCATAAGTGAATGTCACAACATACTGATATAGACAATGAGAAGAAATGAGTCAACTGTGTGCCTTCATTTGATGGTGGTTAAGAAGAGATAGGGAGATAAATACCTTGTGGAACTTCCAAGTGCAGGAAGGAAAACCCTAGGGGCTCAGGTTTCCACAAGTATACTCAGGAGGTTCCCTGGAGTCCACAGCTGCTTTCCATGTGCCTTAGGTTGGATCTTCCTCCCCATCTCACATGCAGGAAGGGACACTGAAGAGGCACAAGTAACTCTCTACCAGCTTCCTATATATTCCTTTGGCTCCTCTAAGAGGTGTGAAGGATGCAGGCCCCAGAGGGAACAGATATGGCAGCCAAAGGTGATTTTCTTAAGGCACAGACAGACCCACTCATTGCTTTGAAGTCTGATCATTCTCCATGAAGTCTCCAACAAGTTTTCCCTCCCTGCTGAATAACCGGTCTCATTCTCTTTTGAAATTCAGTTGATTTCCAAGTCCTTTGTGTTCTGGTTCTCCTCTAGCTCTTCATTAGCAACTCATTCAATACTTTCTCCTGGCTGTCCCTGCTCTGCAGATGGGCCCAGCAGCCTGTCTGGTCCCAGGGATGCGAGCACGTTGGTATCTCTGATATTTCTGCAGCAGCAGACAAATGATGGTCTCCACCAGGCACTCTGCTCTTCATGGAGCACCAAGCTCGGGAAGGGACCCTAACCAGCTAGGTTTTGGCAGCTGGCTGTCTCTTGCAGTCAAGATAGTAACCAAGGAAGAAGTCAGAGCAGGGGATGTGGGACAGAATTCAGGATTATCGCATGGACTTACTCCACAGTTTATTAGGATGTCTTCAGTTGCAGGTATTAGAAAACCTAGCTACAACCAGCATAAGTGAGAAAGGTGTCCACTGACTTGTAGGCTCAGAAAGTCCCCAGAAGAGCTACTTGTAAGTGATATTTAATCACCTGGATTAAAATATGTAATAAATACTCAGGTTTCACCCCCTCTTTTTAGCTGCAGTTCTTCTGTATTATTTCATTTGGGCAAGATCTCACCTTACGGTCCTGAGATGGAGGCCAACAGCTCCCTGAACTATCTTTATCATTTGTATCTGCAGTGGAAAATGATCATCCCAGGACCATAAGATGAGGTCTTGCTACTTACAAGTAGATTCACTTGCCAGATGATCTGTGCAGAAACCAACTCTTATTAAACATCCTGCATGGGTGATACCTAGCACAGGGATTTATTTTGGTACAGTGCAGCTCTATCCTTACCCACTCCTTGTGCTTTTTACATTCTTGCCTCTGTTCTCATGCTTTAAATCTGTTTCACTAAATAAGAATTTAGAGGAGACACGATATATGCATCAAAAGAAAAATGAAACTGCTGAAATTCTCTAAGGTAAGGTTTATGACTCCCATTTTATAGAGCAGAAACTGACACTAAAGTTAAGTCACAGTAATGGGAAAGTTAAGGCAGGAATTCAGGAATTGCTTAAAAGTCTATGCTCTCTTCCAGAGGCCAGTTGCTTCAACTGAGTGTCCTTAGGGAAGGGACTATAAGACAGTTTTGACATTCTGTAATTCTCAGTCTGCTGAGAATGCCCCCAACTCCTGCCCCCCCACAGCAGTGCAGGCTAACAGTGTTCAAGGTTCTGTGTTACATCCTAGGCAAATCAAACTACAGAGATTTGGGGTAAGGGTTGAGTCTCACACATTTCATTGTGTGAGATCTGAAATACCATTCAGACAACTTAACCATTCTGCAGGCATGCATATATATTTTGCTTGGAATTTTTGTTCTCTTATTGGCTACTTGTTTACATCATGTAAGTCAGTTTGTACAGTAGCCAGGTAGAAGCTTATGATGAAATTAAGTGCCACCTGGAATCAAATTCCACTTTTCTTATATTCAGCCACCTCCAGATTCAAAAAATACATCTCTCAGAGTGAGGGCAGGGATACCATGTGCCTTGCGAAAACTTCCTGATTGCCTTTCAGTGAATTCCAACTATTTCAGTTCTCATGCGGTGGTGGGGGAGGGAGATGAAGAAGAACAAAGTTTATTTATTACAAGGAAGATCGTCACTTCCTTTAGGTGGGGCCCCAGCAGGAGCTCTGTACCAACTCCCGTTAGAAAATCTAAGCATCTGTGTCACCCATTGGCTTGTTTTCCTGGACTAGCCCCTCCCCCTGCCAAAAAAAAAAAAAAAAGATGCAACAAGGACATGTATGTTAATTCTTTTAAAAAGAATGTGGAGGAAATGTGTACAATGTAGGAAAATAATTCCACCTTCCGGAAAAGATAGACATGAAAAAAATTTTTGGATAATCACTGCTTTGATTTGTATCCCTTTGATAACTGAATTTAATCCTCTGCCTGCTGTCATAAGGGAGAAACAGGAGAGAAAAATAAATATGATTATTAAGGTGACACTTCCCTGATGTTAAAAATTAATGGCATTTTCACAAAAGAAAAAGGCCTTGGTTATTCAACAGGACATATTTTTAGCCAGAAGAGAAACTATAGCTTTAGAAATATAAATCAGGGGCACCTAAGTGTGGGTGAAAATTAAACAGACAAGCATGCCCTGGAAGGACGGCATGGTACCTAAGGACATTGCTCTGTCAGTAGCTCTAGTAGTGCCGAGGACTTAGGAGGACTGCATGGGGTGAGCAGCGAGTCTGAAGACATGAATGTCCTCTTCCTTGCTCAGAGTCAGGAGCCCACTCCGTCCCCTCTCCTGTGGGATGCAATGATCCCCCAGCCCAGGGTGACCAAGAAGCCTAATTAGATGGTCTTCACCATGGACACTGGTATTCTGAGAGGATGGCATCTCTAGAACAGGGATTATTTTATAATTAGGATTAATTCCAGCATGAAAAGGATGGGTTTTCAAATAATGCTTTCATAACTGAAAAGAACTGTGGTTGGTTTTTGGAAAGACCTGCTCTTGCGAAGCTTGACATTCTGAGCTCCAGAGCAACGTTCACATAAGGAACTCTCTCTCCATCTCACCGTGTGCGCTGGGCCCTGGGAAGGCTCTCATGTGGGTTATTTGTGTGCTGAATACCCCTTAGAAACATGATTGTAGGCTGCTCCAGGGCTTCCTTGTAGCTAAACTACTGCTCTGCCAGGCAGGTTCCAGTAGACCTTTCACAGTACGCCAGGAACTTTGGAAATGACACACAGGAGCATCTACACTACGTAAGACAGCTGAGGATCATTAGGGAGCATGGCTGGGGTGACTAGGATGGCTGAGTGCATAAAGACATAGAGCTCCATACACGAACATTCAAAAATTAACAAAACCACACATACTCATATTGTTCAGAGTCTACCTATCTCTCCAACTACCTATCTATCCATCTACATATCTATCTACCTATCTTGGTAGAATGCAGTTCTTTCCTTTTCTTCTGCTTATGTTTTTGACTTCCTATCTCTGTTTTTATGACTTTAAGCATGATACTTCCACTAAGTAAGACTGTAGGGGCTTTCCTGGGAGCTCAGTTGGTAAAGAATCTGCCTGCAATGCAGGAGACCCTGGTTCGATTCCTGGATCAGGAAGATCTCCTGGAGAAGGGAATGGCAACCCACTCCAGTATTCTTGCCTGGAGAATCCCCATGGACAGAGCAGCCCGGCAGGCTACAGTCTACGAGGTCACAAAGATTTGGACATGACTGAGCGGCTAAGCACAGCAAGCGTGATGCTTCCACTAAATAAGACTCTATAGGAAGAACATTGATTTATTTGAACTAGTCTTTCAATATCCTTTGGGGAAAATTTGGGTGTGCATATTATACATTGTATGTCCACTCAGAGTATTCTTTTCTTCCTTTTTTCTGTGTGTGTATGTACTAGGGAGGAGGGGAAGGGTGCAGTGTGATAACATTTTAACAATGAGGCTGTCTTCAGAGGTAGTAAGTTTTCCCATTAATTAAGGTGTTCAAGGGTAAACAAGTTGGTTACTGGGTAAAGATGTTTCAAAGGGAGATTTCTTAGCAAATGAATAGTTTACTCACACGTGTCCACAGTTCTCTTTTAGTCCTTAATATGTATTAAGGACAATGTTTTATTATGGAGGTTATTAGCTAAATTAGTTGGCTTGCAAGAATTCCAATTCTCTAAGGTATGCTCTAACCCTGTATCTGTCCCATTTATAATTCTATTTAGTTATAGATATTAATGGAATAAGAGATCAAATATCCCTATTAATAAAAAAAAATAGACATACAATTCCAGTATAGATACATACATACTCAGTCCTGAATATTCATTGAAAGGATGGATGCTGAAACTGAAACTCCAATACTTTGGCTACCTGATGCAAATAACTGACTCATTTGAAAAGACCCTGATGCTGGGAAATATTGAGGGCGGAAGGAGAAGGGGATAACAGAGGATAAGATGGCTGGATGGTATCACCGACTCAATGGACATGAGTTTGAGTAACTCTGGGAGTTGGCGATGGACAGGGAGGCCTCGCATGTTGCAATCCATGGGGTCGCAAAGATTCGGACATGACTGAGCGACTGAATTGAACATATATACTGCATTATCATTATCTAATTGGTAAAGGCTCAAAATATACTTAAAACATCATTTAATTGTCAATATAAATCTATATTTAAAAGAGTTCTATTATTTTTGAAATGTTGATTATCTGTTATGAAGTCTCATTAGCTGATAAATGTTTCTGGTATCAACTCTGCCATTTTCTGTCCCTCTCTCTTCACAGGCCTGCATTATCAGTATAATCTTAAGTTCCCAGCTGTCTGTCTGTGATGATTCATTTTGTTACAACTGGATAATATTATCTGTAAACATGCTTTACTGGGTTCAAGGAAATTGAACTGTGTTCCAACTTGTGGAACACAAATGAACAGATGGGACCTGCACCACCAACCCCTGTAGCGGAGCATGGCTTCCCTCACCTCCTTCCCAATCAGGTGGCTAATGGGCCAGCAGCCACTTAGTCACATAGATCCCATGTCTGGAAGGGAGCCACACTTTGCACAATGCTCAGCTGTTACAGTCCTGGAATTATTAATAATCTTATCTTTGAATTGTGTTTTGTCTACTGCTCTTGTGAATGTGTTTGCCTTAAAAAAAAGAATAAGAGGAAGCGGTTTGGGAATTTTGAAAAGAGGTATAATCATGTTTCCAAAGATTGGGGTTTGGGGTGGGAGTGAAGGGCAAGGAGAACTGATTAGTGCAATAGAGTAGGACTGCCCGGCCAAGTCCTTGAGATTTGTGATCATAAACTGGTCATTATGTTTGGATGATTTTTCTCTAGCCATGTTCACCTACAAAGTTATAAGAGGGAAGCAGCTGAAGACTTAAATGTGAACAGGGTTGAAAGTTTATAGGCAAACATAGTAGGAGCTGGGAGCATGTGAGAGACTATGAAATCTAATAGGTTGAAAAGGAAAGTGACGACTGTGTGGGAGGAGTCAACACAGAGCACATGAATGGACAGCCCTGTGGGGTGCGGGACGGCTTAAGCTGGCAAGCTAGAATACGTTAGGTGGGAAGACAAGACATGCTGGCTAAGGGTTTGCTGCTGTTTTTCAGTCGCTAAGTCGTGTGCAACTCTTTGCGACCCCATGGACTGCAGCATGCCAGGCTTCCCTGTTCTTCACCATCTCCCAGAGTTTGCTCAAATTCATGTCCATTGAGTTGGTGAGGCCATCCAACCATCTCATTCTCTGTTAAGGGGCGGGGGTAGCCAATTGAAATCGAGACTTTGGAGGAGGCACAGCTATTGATGATCACCAGGTCTGGGACAGGAGCACAGAATACATTGCTGGGGTGGATGGAGGAGAGAACTGAGTAACAGAGACAGGGTTCTGACAGAGCCCAGAGAGTTGGGGGATGCACTTCCAGGATGTTCCCCTAAAGCAGGGAGAGAGGTATCGAGGGAATGAAGCAAAGAGAATTAAAATCTTACATGGCTGATGATAACCAGGAGGAGCAGTGGCTGTACATTCCAAAGGAGCTGGCTGGCTTGTTCAAAGGGGAGCCATCACTGGCAAATGCACAGAGTGGGCAGAGATTCCCTTCGGATTGAAAAGTGAAAGGAATTTCAGGGAATCATGGAGTGGGAGGTAGAGAGAGGAAGGGTAAACATTCTTTATCAAGGAACAGAAGTTAGTGGAGAATGAAGACAAATTAAATTCTTTAAAAAGTCATTCTAAGTGTCTCATTAATTCCCTCAAAGATTAGGTATGTCACAGCACTATTTAGAGTCAGGAAACTATGGAAACCCCAGGTTAGTTTTGTCAGCCTAACTTGCTTTTCTCCATGTTGTTTTCTGTTGAATCACATGTCGCCAGGGTGAGATACCATCAGAATCATTAGCAATATGAGAGCACTTTACATGAAATAGTTATAATCTGGTCACATCACCAGAGTCTCAGTGTGAAAGAAGGAAAAGATTACATACTGTGTTCATTTAGCAAGCAAATGTTTCTTGGTTATCTTCTCTGTGTAAAGCACTGTGCTAAATGAGGCATGTGAAAATAGCCTAGATACTATTCCTGTCCCAAGAACCTCATAAAATTTGGATAGTTAAAAAAAAAAAATAAAAAGAATTTGGATAGTAAAATGGTGTCATGGAAACTGGAAGCACTTGTATCTTCCAAGAGTCTAACAGGGGAGAGGAAAGGAGTAGTATCTATACCCACGATCTAACTGATCCAACTTGTTTGATGGGGAAGCCAAAACCCACAACTGTGGTGGGATGTTGGAGTCCATGTGCATCTCAAAGTGGCTAAAATGGTACCAGCCTGGAGTCTGGTAGAGATGTGTTTGGGTTCTGGAGATCCAGGTGAGTCTGAGATGATCACAGTTGTCAGGAAGATAATGGTTCCAGTAGCCAGATGCTCCATGGAACTAATATCTAAGTTTTAAGAGCAAAATGAAGAAAATGTAGAGACTGTCATAGAATAGACCCCCATAGAGAACTGCTTCTTAATACCACCATTCCCAACTTTACGCAAGAATTTAATCCTGTAATTTATAATCCCATGCAGTTATATTCCAAGGCTGTGTTTGCATGCATTGTTTCACTGTGTCTGTCTTCAGCACTGATATTCAAACAGAAGCTTTAGGCAAGAATCTACATTCCCTGCTAAGATACCCACAAGAATCACATCTACCCAAATGTTCTGGGTCACTGGCCACATTGCCAAGATCATCTGTATTTTCTGGAAGAAGTATTTATTTATCTACAACAGGAGCTTGGTTTGGTATATGACATAAAATTGAACCCAATGGACCATTATTACACAGAGTCACTAAAATATTGAGAAGTTGTAGATTTATTATTTTTAACTAACTTCTCTAGCAAAATCTCATAATTAACCCAGGCACTTAGAAAATAGGATACTTTACGCTTTTAAAGTTATTTACATTTTATCACAAATGTTTTCCTTCTCTCCCCCAACCTTACTATTAATTAAAATTGACCATAATTATGGACGCTATTTTCACTGGAAAATCATAGATTTAGGACTGGAAAGCTCCTTAGAAATGATGACACTAGGTTAAGTGACATAAAAATCATGCAGTTAGTGGCAGAGCCAGATTTTAAAATATAAGGCTTGGTATAAAAAGAGTCCTAAAATATCCAAGGTTATTATTTTTCTTCACTAAATTTCTGATATTAATGTGTGCATGCTTAGCTGCTCAATCCTGTCCAACTCTTTGCAACCCCATGGACTGTAGCCCGTCAGGCACCTCTGTCCATGGGAATTTTCAGGCAAGAATACTGAAGTGGGTTGCCATTTCCTCCTTCAGGGGATCTTCCTGATGCAGGGATCAAGCCTATGTCTCCTCTATCTCCTGTGCTGGCAGGCAGATCCTTTACCATTGAGCCACCTGGGAAGCCTTCTGGTATTAATGAGTGAAGAGTGAAGTTGCTCAGTCATGTCCGACTCTTTGCGATCCCGTGGACTGTAGCCCACCAGGCTCATCTGTCCATGGAACTCTTCAGGCAAGAGTACTAGAGTGGATTGCCATTTCCTTCTCCAGAGGATCTTCCGAACCCAGGGATCAAACCCAGGTCTCCCACACTGCAGGCAGATGCTTTACTGTCTGAGCCACCGGAGAAGCTGGTGTCTCTGATATTAATACCCATATACAAATAATGCTTTCAGTAAAAATTAAATAAAGAAACATACTTCAGGCTATTTGGGAGCTCTGATTAGTCACAGAATATGATCATTTTCCTTTAATGGATATTTGAAGAGTTTTTTTCTGTTCATCCTGTTGTTTTTAGTTTTAGCCAGGGTCACTATTAAAAAAAAAAAAAAAAAAAAAACCCTGAAAACAAAGTTACTTTTGGCACAGGCAGAAAACCAAGGTTGCTTTGAGTTATACTTGGACTTCTTGATGTTTTTATCAATTTAAATAAAGGTTCTACAGCTCCCTTTAAATGACTTTTACAAGGTCATTGTATATGGATGAGTCATCACACTGCTACTGGAAAATGACTTTAGGAATAAGCCATACAGAGATTTGAAAGAGCCTTGTTTCTCACTATGACAGTTATGCAAGTGGAAAGAATAGCCTTGAATCCAGAGAAAGAAGAAGCATGCCAGAACATTTTAGCAACCAGAGTATTTCTCTTTCAAAAATGAACATATTTATCTCTATTAACTATATAGTTTTGTAATGATATTGTTTATTTACTTCCTGGTAAAGAGATTTGCAAAATTAATTTAATTAATATGAATATGCCCATAGCTATACAGAATCTTGGCTGTTTGACTAGTTGCATCCCTAATGAGGCAGATGTCAAACTTAGACTCCACTCCCTGTAGCACTTGGCTTTGGAAGTGAGTTTATTATTCAGGATTAAAAGTTCATTTCAGACCATAGGTATACATGGATAACAGTCTATTTTGTTACTCAGTATGTCTCTGGACAATTTATTTTGTTGTTTAGTTTGTTTGGGAATATTTAGTACTAGAATACAGACACATCAGATTTTCATTGTTGCAGTCATCATTTTTGGGTCATTGAAAAGAACTGTATGCTTTAATAGAACAAAGGAGAATGGCTTTATTCTCATCAAACAGTATATTAAAAGTTTTAAAACTGTGGCTTCTCCTTAAGTTCTTCTTGGTTAATTTCTTAAACAATAGACCGAAATGAAATGTCAAGAGTCTTTGGTTGGCATTTGATTTGTATGCAATAGAGTCATTTGCCATTGTCATTATGTAATACTTTAAAAAGTTCTACTAGGTTAGCTAAAATAGGGTCTTGTCACCTTCATTTCACTGCTAAAGAAAGGAAAGTTCAGTGTCATACAATCTGACCTACATCCATATTAGTTTGTATCCTTTTAAAACTAAGCCTTATCCCACTGCTGGGCATACACACCAAGGAAACCAGAGTTGAAAGATACATGTGTACCCCAATGTTCATCACAGCACTATATACAACAGCCAGGACATGGAAGCAACCTAGACGTCCATCGGCAGATGAATGGATAAGAAAGCTGTGGTACATATACACAATGGAATATTACTCAGCTATTAAAAAGAATGCATTTGAATCAGTTCTAATGAGGTGGATGAAACTGGAGCCTATTATACAGAGTGAAGTAAGTCAGAAAGAAAAACACCAATACAGTATATTAACGCATATATATGGAATTTAGAAAGATGGTAACGATGACCCTATATGTGAGACAGCAAAAGAGACACAGATGTAAAGAACAGACTTTTGGACTCTGTGGGAGAAGGCGAGGGTGGGATGAGTTGAGAGAATAGCATTGAAACGTATATTATCATATATGAAAAAATCGCCAGTCCAGGTTCGATGCATGAGACAGGGTGCTCAGGGCTGATGCACTGGGATGACCCAGAGGGATAGGATGGGGAGGGAGGTGGGAGGGGGGTTCAGGATGGGGAATACATGTCCACCCATGGCTGATTCATGTCAATGTATGGCAAAACCACTACAATATTGTAAAGTAATTAGCCTCCAATTAAAATAAATAAACTGATTAAAAAATAAAATAAAATTAAGCCTTATAAAATTTAGACTTGTTCATTGATATATGTAACTATTTTGACCCATATCTGCAGAGCTCTATTTATACAAATAAATAAATCAAGAGCTTCAATCTAGCTTTACTTTATTTTTAACTTTCTAATTTTGTCATCCTCTTAGGAACCAGTCTCAAGTGCTCACAAATACCCCTTAATTCTCAGGAGCATCATTTTATGCTTCCAAGGAAGACCTCAAGTTTGAGTGCTATTAACATTTAACTCCTGAAGGAAAGACTGTCATAGTAACAGAGGTTTAACAGAGAGTTTCCCATGGGGACAGGCAGTTTATAAGGGCTTGAGTTGAGCAAAATCAAGATTGTTCCAAGGACCAGGACCATGATCATGGCATTGTGCTTGTCCTGGATATAAGATTAAGCTATGATTCATTCACAACTTCTCTGAAATCCCTTTAGTTGTTGTTCAGTTGCTCAGTTGGAGAAGGCAATGGCACCCCACTCCAGTACTCTTGCCTGGAAAATCCCAGGGAGAGGAGAGCCTGGTGGACTGCCGTCTATGGGGTCGCACAGAGTGGACAAGACTGAAGCGACTTAGCAGCAGCAGCAGCAGTCACTCAGTCATGTCCAACTCTTTGTGACCCCATGGACTGCAGCATGCCAGGCTTCCCTGTCCTTCACCATCTCCCGGTGCTTGCTCAAACTCATATCCATTGAGTTAGTGATACCATCCAACCATCTTGTCCTTTATCATTTCCTTCTTCTCCTGCCCTCAATCTTCCCCAGCTTCAAGGTCTTTTCTAATGAATCAGCTCTTTGCATCAGGTGGCCAAAGTATTGAAGCTTCAGCTTTAGCATCAGTCCTTCCAATAGAGCTTAAACCTACTATGTCATAGGTCCTTAGAAAGCTACTGCCAGAAAAGACCTTGGAAGTCATCCAGTCTGACATCATTTTATAAAAGTAGAACTCTGAGATAGACATTGATGGGTAAGAGACTAAAGTCAGCATCTCACAGTGAGTTCTCCTTGACCCCATGTTAGTTTGAAGGTCAAACTTCCAGACCTGTGATCTTGTCATCAATAATCATAACTAGCCTGGGTAGTGCTTTCATATTAATTTACAAAAGCTTTGGGGGTAGAACCCCTTAGTTATTTTGCAAAATAAGAGTTTCATAATCATGATTTTATAGATGAGGAACCAGAGGCATGGATGTTAAAGAATCTGTTGGAGTCAACTCAGTCAGTAAAGGGTTGCAATAAGCCATGGCATATGTTCTTTGCATGTGGCACAATCCATCCCACCAGTGACTATTTACCATAAATACTAATTTACCTGAAAAGTCCTTTTTTTGGAATCATGGTTCTGATTATAATCATTATCATTCAATAATTTATTGGACACATTATTGACCAACTAGAGTTCATCCTTGAACAACATAGGGGTAAGCAGCACTGACCTCCCTGCAGTCAAAGATATGCATATAATTTATAAGTGATTCTCTGGACCCTCTGCATCCATGGATTCAGCCAACTATGGATTGTGTAGTGCTATATATTTATTACTGAAAAAGTCCACATATAAGTGGATACATGCAATTTAAACCCATGTTGTTCAAGGGTCAACTGTATATGCTAGGTATAAATATTCATTAGTTTAGATACCATGTTTTTAAAAATAAACCAAATTTAAACACAATTGAGTCATTATTCACTGGAGTTATATTCTCTGAAATCTCTACAAACACTGAATTAGCAAATATCAAATCATTGCTCCACAGGGGAAATAACAGGGTTAGGTTTCCTGCAAGCCACTGCTCACATTTTCACCAATCAATCAATACCTAACATTTTGTCTTTGCTTCTGTTTGAAGACACCTTATTTAATATATACTGATTAATTACCATTGAGTTCAGCCAAAAGCACCATACTAGTAGCTGAGTAAAGCTTATCTAACACATGTATCTTTTCTGTAAGCATAACACAGCCTTCTCTCTCTTAGGAGTCTCAGACAGCACTTCAGCCGGCACCCAGGGACCATTTTAAGCAGCAAAACTATCATCATCACTACCACCACCAACAGCAACCCCCAAAAACAAAAATTCAAAAACTGTGACCCTAAATAGATTCTAAAAAGAATGAATGCCGAAATAAGAAGGCATCACCTTCTTTGGCCTCAGCTGGGAACATGTACAAGTGACAACTTTTTCAGCCTTGTGTGCATGCGCACCTCCATGAATGACCCACTGGAGCACCGGGAGTATTAATTTGGGGATTATAAATAGCACATGGGTGAATCTGGGAATACAGAATCCTTGAATACCGAGGATCAAATGCCATTCAACTATGCATTACATTTACCATAATTATTAAATTAAAAAATAAATTCAAATAGAAATACAATAAAAATGCATTCAAAATAAAATTCTATCAAATAATCATTTGTTTAAATTAAATCGGATTCCTGTCCTTAGGGAACTTGCAATCTAGTCTGAAAGGTAGATACTACCCTCATGCCTTTTCCTTCATACAAATTATATCTTAAAATCATATTTTTAAGTTTGTTTATAAGTTTACTGGGTTTCCTTGATAACTTATAAACAAACTTTAAAAATATGATTTCAAGGTATATTTTGTATGAAGAGAAAGGCATGAGGGAGGTTAGCTCATGGGGCACTTTACCCTGGGTGCTCAGCATTAACTGAAGTTTTGCCTCCAAGCAGGGCACAGGAAGTTACCACTAGGAATGTCATTGCGGGAAACACCTGGAGACTCTGCTTTCCCCCTCCTCTCTCTCCTTATCACAGAAGGAGGAAAGGAGCATTGCACAGCCCCACCTGAAGGAGAACTGTCTGAGACGCTTGAACATGCACACCCTGAAATGAGTTCACCCTGCGTCCTCACCTTCACTTACACGTGTAAACACCACTCTGTCATAAACATTCACTCGGGCCACGCACGGGAGAGGCATAGCACAATGTGAAATTCGGTTCTTATACCTATCAGGTAAGAGGGGCCAAAATGGATTTTTGTACAGATCATAAGTACTAATCATGAGGTAAAATTGGTTCAAGGGTTTTTTTTAAGAAATCTGTCAGATCTTTATCACAGAAGCTGATTAATACCTGTTAGAGTTGGAAAACGGGCTTTAGAAATATTTTATTCCAGTCACCTCATCTTACAGAGACAGGAGCTAAAGCACATTTGCTCAAGGTTATAGAAATACTTACTGACAGTGTCTGGATAAAATAGATCAGTTTTAGATGACAAATTCACTGGAAAGAAGATATATATTTATGTGTCCTAGATGTCACAAATTTTTAGTGTTTGATAAAAGTTGAACTGTTACACCATATATATATATACATGTATATAGTATGTGTAAATGTGAAATGAATGCATTTTTAAAACTGGATGTATTTTTTAAATGTTTAATTGCTGATTCATCCCTTACTAATAAGCAAACTGATACATTCTGTCCACACACACAAACACACATACACACATCTACCTGATGGAAAGTTTTAATTCAAGCAAAGATCCCTTTACGTATCTAATCTGACTGCTATAGGCCATGCAACTTAATATTCTATCTTGCTCAGCTGCTCAGCCCTGTCCGACTCTTTTGCGACCCCAAGGACTATAGCTCACAAGGCCCCTTTATCCACGTAATTTTCCAAGAATACTGGAGCAGGTAGCCATGCCCTCCTTCAGAGGATCTTCCTGACCCAGAGAGAGAACCAGCATCTCTTGTGTCTTCTGCATTGGCAGGCACGCTCTTTACCACTAGCATCACCAGGGAAGCATGCCTCCTCAAAGTGAACTTTGAGCATGGAACCCATAATATGCAATAAGTTTAAAAACTTAAACTGTCTAAATAGTCATCTATATTGGCTTTTATCCTTAATAAAAGTATTTATATTCCTCATGGATTGCTTATAGATCAAAACTGTTCAATTTAAGAAATAAGCAGCTTAAAATGCTTTAAATATGACAACAAATAAATAATTAACCCCTCATAAGCAAATAAAAAGAAAAACTGAGAAAAACATTTAGAATAAAACTTAAATGGTTAGTAGCCCTAGTATAAAAATAACTTCTAGATATGGGACAGGAGATACACATATAGAAAAGTGGGCCAGATAGACAACCAAAAAAGAAATACAAATGACTGTTAACCATATGAAAATGTAGTCAATCTACCAATAAGAGAGAATCAAAATGAAAACTACAATGAGAAACCATTTTCACCTACCAGACTGGCAAAATTTTAGGGGTGAGGGGTAGGGAAATAGACATTTTTGAAAATCATTGGTGGCAATGCAAAATGATAAAACCCCTATGAAAGAAAATTTGACACTGTCTTCCAAAACTATATATGCATTTACCTTGGGACCAGCAATCTCATTTCTAAGATTCCTTCCAAAATACTATGAAAAAACAAAACAAAACACAACAAAATGTCGTGTTTACAAAGCTTTTCATGACAGCCTTGTTCGTAATAGCAAAAATCCAGAAACTACTAATTTCCCAGGGTTGTCACAACAAATTCCCACAAAGTGGGACAGTTGGCTTCAAACAATAGAAACTTACTATGTTACAGTTCTGAAGGCTAGAAATCTGAATTCAAGGTGTTGCCAGGGCCATTGGTTCCTTTGAAACCATGAGAGCAATCGTTTCTTGCTTCTTTTAGCCTCTGGTCTTTGACAACAATCATTGGTATTCCTTGCTTAGAGATGTGTCAGTCCAATCTTTTTCTCTTTGTCTCATGGCCATCTTCTTTCTCTGTGTCTCGGTCCTCCTCTTGTAAGAACACCAGTCATACTGGATTAGAGCCCAAGTAATGGGTGAGCATGACCTCATCTTAACTTGATTACATCTGCAAAGACTCTAGGTATAAATAAGGAAGATCCCATTCACGGGTACCAGGGGTTAGGACTTAAAAATATCCTTATTTGTGTGTGAGGGCACAATTCAACTCATAATAATAATGAATAGATTGCATAAACTATGGTACATGAACACAATGGGAACTATATACCTATAGTAATAATGATTAATATAGCTACATACTACCATGAAATATTCTTTAGAATATATTAAGTAAAAAGAGCAAAGTGAAAAAAAGTGTGGATTGTATTCTACTATTTAACTATGCCAGGATATGTTTATTTGTTTAAATCACAAAGTAATAAACACCATAATAAAAGAATTATGAGGGAATAATATGAAAGAAAGAAGTTAAACTTCCATGGATATCAGTTGCTTTTGTGGATTTGATTTTGGAAGTATGTAAATATTTTATACAATTAAAAAAGAAAATTGAAATTAAAAAAATAAACCCTAAACATCAAGAGCAAAATGAAATAAATGAATCTGTCTTTCCAGTTGGTGGAACTGACATAGGAACTATTCCAAATAAAACACACTAATTTGAAAGTACATCCCTTAGCACAAAGAAAAGTGTGGAAAAATCTTAAACCATTTTTCAGCAATCATACTGTTGATGGCAGTATTAAACCTGTTAGGTGTGTCATATATATAATAAATGAATAAACTGAGTGATCATGTGGATGTTATTGAAAACCAGAAGGTCTGGGAGAAAGGCAATAAAAATACGGTTAAATAAAAATGTGGCGTGAGGACAGTATTATAATATTTAAAAGAGGGGCTTTTCTTTCCTTTTAGAGACACTGATGTATATACAGATGAAATAATATACTATCTGGTATTTATTGCAAAATAATCAGGAAGGTGGAAAGGGAAATGAGTGGGGGTATAAAAGAAACAAACTGACTATTAGTAGACAATGGTTGAACTGGGTTATGGTTACATGGAGAATTCATTATACCGTTGTCTCTACTTTTGCACATGTTTGAAATTTTCCATATTTTCCTACATGGATTGTATTTATTATATACATAAACATAAGCATGTATTTTATGAATATGCATATGTTGATCCACATTCTAAGTATTTATACACTCATAAGTAAATATGCCTAGTAAAAACAATAAAAATGTATAGGTTTTTGATTAACCCAGTTGCCCTGTCATTCAATGTATTGGCAATGAATTAGTGTTGCCTTTTGAGTAATTACCCCCTTTCCTGTGGGCAGCAATGTCAATCCTAGTCATCAAACAAAGCACACTCACCTTCCCTTTGGAACACTCACCTACACATATGGGAATTCCATAGGAAAACAATAGAAATTCCAGCAATTCCTAGTTTTCTAGTTAACTTCTCAGCCCCGACAACTCCAGATTTCCTGAGGCCCAACATGATGTAGATGTGGAAATCACAGTAGTGAGTGGATTGTGGGTGTTCTCTTGCTTAATTTGTGCAACAAGTTTGAAATATGTCACCACTGACACCAATTTCTTTCCCAGGCAATGCCAGATGCCTCGTAGGTTTGATCTAATTAGATGTTGTATCTTTTTACTTTAATCTTTTACTCACCAAATTAATTTTCACATCAGTGGTAAAGTTCAACCACACTAAAGCGTGATGATGAATCAGATAAATCACCCCTTCTCCCCTAGGAAGGAATGAGTAAGGATCTGGAGAAGGAAGCTGAGTAGTGGGGTGACTCTAGTGAAAGCCCTTCTGTGGTAGACATCAGCCGGAAATACAGAGGCTGCACTTGGAAACGTCTGTAAACTCCCTCATCTCTTCTCTTCAGTGCGAACATATCAGCTATTACTATGTCTCCTTTCTCACCTTCAAATCACACTCTTATTTTTAGATATATGTATGTTTATTATGTGTATGCATATTTATTCATGGTAGGGGCTAGGTGTTGATAAACTTTAGCAGAATGGATACATTTGTTTTGACTTGACCCATGTAAAGGATAAATCTCTGTTGTTCTCTCTCTTCCATGGGCTTTCCCATTCTGGTTGGTTGTCCTATCCTAGGGTTTCCCCCGAGCTTCAGAATAGGGCTTTTGGGAGAAAATAAAAAGCTTCAATCATTATGGCTGCCTCCCTTTGAGCCCTTTAGCATTTACTGCTCTGTCGAGTAGTAATACTAAGAACAGTTTATTTTTAATGTTCCATTAAAAATAAAAGAATTGTGAACATGAAAAAGAAAAAAGAACAGTTTCTTCTAGTGAGTGGGATGCTGTGTACTGTCAAGATCTTCATCAGGAGAATCTCTGGACTATAGCTTAGAAGGCCAACAGAATGTACTAGAAAGCGAAAGTAGGTTGTTGAAGTCAGGAACAAGCCATTAGGTTAAATATAAAAGAAGTGTTTTGTATTTTACATATACCTTCAACAATTTAGATTCTTTGTAGTTAAAGTTTTAAAATCTTGGATTTGGTTACTGTAACACTAGTTTGAGCTTATCCCATGTCTAATTGCTTGAAACAGACTCAGCCAAGAACCTTTCTATAAAACTCATATAAAACTGACTGGTTATTAGATACATATATTTTCTATTAAAGCTAAGGCATGCCCCAAGTAAATTTGCTAGCAGTACTACATAGAACAAACGAGAAATTTGAAAGCAGAGCATTGACATCATGGATATTTTCTGGCTATACACTTTAGGACTTAATTCAATAAAATATTATTCATAATATGAGGTTTCAAAGCTAGGATGCCTAGAAAATACACAATTGAGAAACTTTTACATTTATGTTATGTTTAAACCCAAGATTATTCTGGGAAAAGGTCTTTGTCACTTGTCCAAATTCATTTTGACTCTTATTATTCTTTACAATTGACAAAACTAGCTGTTGTCAGCTTTTAGAAGTATCTGGTTTGTTTTCCAGTTACAAATGGAGTCATCCATTTGTGCTCATCCAATAAGTCATGAGCACCATGTACAGTTCCCAGTAGTGTAAAAATGTTAGGTTCTTGGTTACAGTGTAAAATAATCCATAATTTAACTGAGTACTAATTGTGAGATTATAGTTACTCAATTGTAGTGAGATAGATAAATACTAGACATTTCAGATTAAAATATTAGAAAGTGGTTTTTTCTCTACTTGTGTAACCATCAGAAAAAAAGAAGATATTAACCTAGAGTATTTTTCAAGCTGTCTAGAAATGAAAATGAAGACATAAAGATGTATTTACTAAAGATGATAGATATGAAAAAAAATAGAAGAGCCCTCAAGCATGATTTTGTTTGAACATATGTCTCTTAAGGTCACTTTTCATATGAATATCCTACAATTCTGAGATAATTAACTCTTGATTGGGAAGAAGTAAATTTAACAAAGAAAATTCACCAGGTTTTTTCCTTGATTCTACCTGTAACTCCTCCCATTACAGTTAATAAAATAACAATTCAGGCTTGAACGTTGGGTTTACTTTGACCCTTCTTTTCCATTATCCAGTCATCTTGTTGGATACTGGTCACTACTGACTCTACTGCCACGGTGTCATTCATATCCACTCCATCTTTTCTAGGTTTACAATCAAAGTCCTAGTCCAAGTGTTCACTGCCTCTCACTCAGCCTTTTGAAGCAGCCTATGATTGTGCTATTTAATTTTTCCCTCTTGTCCCTACACACTGCCCCTCAGTTAATATTCCTATAAAATGGCTTCAATAATGCCATGCATGTGACCTAAATGTCTGATGGTTTGAGCAGTGTCCAAACTCCAGAGCCCAGTAAACTAGGCTGCTTGCAATATGACCACTGCCTTGGACAGCTTCCTTTTTATATCTTTAATACACTCTGTCTTTCAGGCACATTAGAGTAACATTCCATCCAAAGAACACATACTGTATGGTCCCATCTCTGAATCTCCAGTCTTATGTTTTTGGTCTTTTTGAAGCAGCAACTGAAATTCTTAAAAATCATTCTCACCCCTTATCTCATCATCCTAATAGGTAGCTCCGATTAATATAACCATCTTGCTTGCTTGCTTAGATCATCTGTGCTGCTCAGAATCTTTCTAAACTTATGTCCAGACAACTATTTTGACTTGATCTGGTACTCGTGATGAAATTACTTGCCTCTTATCACTTAATATTCTAATGGAATTTTGAATTAAAATAGGTAGTGGACGTAGACTAGATTTCATTGTGTTTGGGAGGAAAGAAAGAAAGAAATTAAAGTCAAAGACATTTTTCCAGCTTACAGAGAACTGAATCTGTTTCTCAAACAGCAGCAAGAATCTATGTGGACACAAGCATAATCAAGTCTATCACATAAAATGTACAACAAGAAAGATGAATTATACTCTGATCAGAGAGAAGACGAGGAAATGTTGACCTGTTTGAATATTCTTGCACAACTTTCTTTGGTAGCTCAATGTGTTCTGGGAAAGAACTCTGTTGACGAATCCAGAAACCAAGGTTCTGGTCCTAGCTCTGTAATTGAGTTAATATGGTACTTCTAGAACATCTTCTCTGTGCACATTGCTTTTTTATGAAACAGATGGACCAGTTCTCTGAGTCCCTACCACCCTGATCAACTGCATTCGAATTCATGGAGTCGATAAAAACTGCATCTCCCTTTTATACAAACACAATGAATACTGTGCAAGACAAAAAGAATGGTTACATTCTTTCCGTTTCTGTTAAAATCTCTGATAGGAATTCTCTCTTTCATAATACTGAGCTTCAGCAATCATCAAATGCTTGAGTTATTGTGGAATTGAATAGCAGTTTGAGTTTCTTCCCAGGCCATCCCCTCCTCCCCTTTCTCAGGCAATCAGAATCTCTCTCCTATCCTTAGTCATGATGAGTACAACCCTCTTAAACACCAGTGTATCTGACAAGGAAAATGGTTTTAGCTTGTAGTCTCTAAAATCTAACATTGCTTAGGTGCAATATTCACCACATGTTTTAGCAAATGGGAGATAATTCAAGGGGCAGGTTTTTCTCAGAAACAGAATGTATGTGCCTTAAAACCAATGGATTTGATAATAACTTTCGTCAAAGGAAGCTTAAAACAGTGGCTTCCCAGCAAGCTATTATTACCTACTCTGTTTCCATTTTGCTCTCAGCGGTCTAATTGATATAATTGGTGTAAGAGGAAGACAACAGGAATACTTAGGACTGAAGCCATTCACTCAACAGTGGAGGTTATTTAATAACTTTCACTTAGCAAACCCCTTGTACTTTCCACAGTAGCAGTATGTATTCTCATTGTCATGAACAATACCTTTCATCCACTGATTTCCCAGAAGTGTTAATAACATACTCTGTAAGTAATTGCTACACTTATCTAATTTTCTTTCAGGTAATGCAGTTTGTCAGTTTAACTGAATAGGCTCATGAATAACTTTATTTTCTCCCATCTTCTAAAATGTGAAAAGGAAAAGGAGAAAACATCTATCTGTGGACATCCTAATTATCAAGTGATTCCTAAACCACTGACGGGTGATGGCTCCCTAGCTTCAGTGTTTGCACTTTGGGGCAGGTTTGAATCTCTTTTCTGAAGATGTTGTTGATTCTACCTGTAGGTATGCTGTGACTCAGCTCCTACAGGGGACGATCTGTGCTCTGTTTAGGTAAAAACATTCAGGCTCCTTAATTTCCAAAAAGAATAACAACACTGCTGCTTTACTGTTCGGAGGATGCATGTTTTAATAATAAAACTTGAAATAGAAGCCCTCAGTCATTCTCCAAAGAACTGCCATCAAACGTGAATTTCAGATTAATGATATTCAAGAGACATCCTTAAAGCAGTACTTATGCCAAGGTTTCTCTTTCTAGCAAGTTATAATCAGGAATGCACTTGGACTACATTAGCTTAATTCCCTTCCCAACTGCCTCCAGTGCCAACAGACCAGCTGTCTCCTTCAAAGGTTGCTCCCACTGTGTGGGGTACCACCACCACATTAGATTCCACTGTTGCTTCTAGTGGTGACTACTCTCTCCTTCTGGATATCACTAGTTCCTACTGGGTACCACCCACTCCCTGGGGTAGCACTGCAGATGCCACTATCGAAAATGCCAAAACAGCAGAAGTATAACACCAAATGGCACTCTGTGCTCTGGAATCTAATAGGTGCCAAAAAGTTTCCTAGAGCATCATGAAAATGGTATTCTGATGGGTATCTCCCACTCATTTGCCAGACATTTTTCAAATTCAACAGTAAATTCCATGTGGGCTCAAACATGCTGCATTGTCATTTTAAATGTAAACTACCTCATCTCCTTTTTCAGAAGCAGGAGAACAATATTACAAATTCAAATATAGGTAAATATCCATGATTTTTTTTTTTTTCATGTGCAGGACAAATGCAAAGAGGCTATGATCAGAGTCAAAATAAACAGATTCTTATGTGTGTTATTTGAGAGTATAAAAGTATAATTTCCAGAAAGTTAAATAAATGACTCTCCTATAAATATAAAATCTACACATGTGAAAAACTTAATAATGAGGAATCTAGTAAGATGGCAAAGCTAATTCCAAAGATATTTGAGGAACTGGATATTCATAAACATTTTTTAAAAAACCAAAAGAAAGAAAGAAAGAAAGGAAATTGGGAGGAAGTGGGGGAAGGAGAGAAAGATGAAGGGAAGTGAAGGAGGAAAGGAGAGAGGGAGGCAAGGAGGGGAGGAGGGAGGGAAGAAGGAAGGAAGGAAGACTGTTGGGTTAAATTAAGACTATTAGTGTGCTATAGGGCAAAGGCAATCAACTTTGAGGTTACCTTTCTTATTAGACATAAATATATAATTAACATGTTTTGGGGCCAAATTAAATAGCAAATAATGAGTTGAACATAAGAGCATACTGCTAGAGAATTAAATACTCACCTGGTAAACTTGTTAAACAGGATCTTAGTAACAAAGGATATGCCTCCCTCATTTTTTACTCACTTTTAGGTTTTAGATAATATTTATTTCAAGTCTCCCATTTTGGTCATAAATAAGTGGCAAAGAGTATTCTTGATTACACCAAAACCCAAAAAGGCTGGCCTCATATTTTGGCTATTACCATATGCAGAACAAGAAGAGTTAATTACTCCTGTGAGCCTCCTTGAATTTGCAGCTATTTGGTATCAAGCAACTACTGGAGCCAAAGGATTAACTTCCTCCTGGACATTTTTATAAAGAAGCTCAGATTTAACTTTCAAACACTTCTAATCAATTGCTCTTCTACCCAAGGAGAGGAAGTCAAACCCAAGAAACTTTTCTCATCTGCTTCTCTTTCCTCAAAGTTCCTAAATGAAGCCAATGTCCCTGGCCTGGCAGGAAGTGACCTTCCTCATTCCCTGTGAACTGGAACCCAGTAAGCCAGGTGCCAGGCCTGTTCTCCTTAGAGGATTTTGCAGGCATTAACTTCATAAAGAAAGGCAACCCTTGTCTCTTAATGGTGAGGTTCTCATAGCTGATTAAATGAGTACTCCTCTCTAATATGACACACCAACTACAGCACTTGCACAATCATTTTGTCTACTTAAATCCTGGTAAATAGGAGAACAGATTCTTACTGAACCTGAAAGCAAATATTTTGATGTGAAAAGTAATGAAGCCCAGTATTTGTTTCAGAATTCTGAGGAACCAGTGAGAATCAGATAGGATTTTTTTTAAAAATGTTTCATTTCAGTTACAAATCATAGTCTACTAAATTGAGGATCCGAATTGTGGTGCTGGAGAAGACTCTTGAGAGTCCCTTGGACAGCAAGGAGATCAAACCAGTCAATCCTAAAGGAAATCAACCCTGAATATTCATTGGAAGGAGTGATGCTAAAGCTGAAGCTCCAATACTTTGGCCACCTGATGTGAAGGGTAGACTCATTGGAAAAGACCCTGACGTTTTGAAAGATTGAGGAAAGTGGGGAGGGTGGTGACAAAAGATGAGATGGGTGGATGGTATCAAGGACTCAATGGACATGAGTTTGAGCAAACTGCGGGAGATAGTGAAGGACTAGGAAACCAGTGTGCTGCAGTTCATGGGGTTGCAAAGACTTGGACACAGCTTAGCAAGTGAGTAACAACAAATAGAGGGTTAGCAATAAAATAAATAAGAAAGAAAGGTGCTTCCTTATATACTAACCAGAAAATAGAATATTAAATTTTTAAGGAAACAATCACAGTTAATTTTTTTCATCAGTTTGATATGTCATTCTTATTCTGCTAGATCTTAGGTCAGCCCTGTTTTAACAAAATTATTTCTTTTGATTAAAGAGACTCACTTTGCTGGGATTCTCAGAAAGCCATCTTAAAGATATCCCAGCTATCATCTTTAAGTCTATACCCACACTTTTTATTGAAATATCAATAGTTAGGGATATCAGGTAGAATCCTTTTCACAGGGCTCGGAGAGTATCCTATTTCGCTGAAAAACAAATTCTAGCTTGAAACCTGTAGCAGACCCTTCAGAAAAGCATCAGTGAAAAAGCAGAAACCACTTGTGATAAGGCTAAAGAGTAATAGTTAATCTATTGTAGTACCTAATAATAACAAAATGGAAGAAAACAAAATTCTCGACTTGGCTGCAAAGCACAGCTTTCTGATGGGGATCTAACCAATGAAACAGACAGGGATAGGGTACCGAGGGCCTCCAACTCAATTCTGCAGGGTGTACGATCTTTTGAACATTTATATTAATAATATGTTATCTACAAAATCAATGACATGGAAGGCCAAGCTTCTCTCTTGATTTATAGCTCTCGCCATCCGGCTCTTACAATTGTGTTGAGCTAATTAACAAATATTGAGCCTCCCAAACTAATAATTATTTTCATCTCTCTTTTTATAAGTGAAATGACAATGTCTTATAATTTTCCAGAGCCTGGAAAATCAAAGATAGGGTGGAGAAATATCAAAGGCAATTTTAATTTCAAAAGATATTTGAGAACTTAACTTTTCCAAACTTAGGATCTGATTTTAGGAAAGCAAAATCAAAATGATATTGAGGGGATATTTGGTCACTTGGTTACAGTAGAAGGATGGGTACCCGATAACAAATGGTTGTAGCTTAATGACCTGTTAAAATGACAGGATGGTATTTTAAAATACACATGGAAAAAGTAACGCAATCATAAATAATTCTTTTAGAATTTATAAGCTTCAGTTATTTATTGTTTTAATAATTAGGAAGGTAAGGCCAGCAGAAAAGTAAAACCTTTCTCTTGAGAATCATCATCTCTATGATATGGGCTGATTACACAGTATTCAAATATGGCTCTACCATCCCTTAGTAAGAAAAGACCAAAATACTTCTCATTTTAACAAGAAGAAAATCTAATCTATTTTTAATCAAAATATGGTTTGACAGTTAAAGATTCACAAGCTTCTTAAAACATGATTTAATGAAAAAGCCTATCAAAACAGAATCAGATTGAAGGGAAGTGCTGAGGCTAACCACACCTTTCCACGGCCTTATGTGTTAAAGTGATTATTTGCAAACTCCGCATAAACACAGGCAGAAGTGGCAGCTACCGCCTCTTCCGTTCTTACCTGTTCCTCCTCTCTTGAAAGATCTCCTTGGTGACATAGTGGATCTTTGGAAGGTAACTAAATTTCTCCAGAAGCCAGATAGCTCCAGGGTCCAGTTTTACAATGGAGAAATTTCTCCAAGGTCGAGGGCTTCATAATCCCTGCAGATGTAAACATACAGCTCCAGAATTAGCCTAGGAGTTAATCTCATGATGTAACCCCTGTCTCTTGAGGAGATAAGTTATATTATTCTTTCAGAAGGGTACAGTTAAAGTGATTGCCTTCCTCAGTTCCCCGTGAACTTTGAATCTGCTCTACTGTATAAATTGTGTGAAATTTTATAGTGCCTTGGTCATCTCTTAAGGGCTATGTACTCTGTTATACTTAACAATAAATCAGGTTTCTTTCTTTCTTTCCAAAGTGGTGTGGAGAGGTCTTTGTTGGCAGTATTTTATATACTTTCCTAACATTTTACACATTCAACTTTTGTTCTTCTCTCAGCTCTTGCATATTATGGATCAACTTGATATTTTATTCTAACACAAATTTGCTCTCTTTTCCCCTTAATAAACAAAACAAAACAAAACAAAAACCTTCATTACCTTACACATACAGCTGATGGCCTTTACCATCATTATTCCTTGAATAACCTTATGTACTAAGGATACTTAATATACTTATATTAATAATAATACAACTTTACTATTGTTACAGGAACATTAGATAAAAATTTAAAAAACAAAAACATAAAATAGCTTTTAAAAATAGGAAAAAGTTTTAAGGGAAGAAATACTTGTTAGATGTATGTATGTATCCTTGTGTGTATGTGTTAGTCGCTCAATCATGTTCGAGGTGAAGTGGGGAAGCAGTTAAAAGGATAACCAGGGCTCAGAGGAGAGACTAATCATTTTTAAGAGATTGATTTTCCCTTTTAAACAACTATGAGTTTTCAAAAACTATTTCTTTAATACAGCAAGTGTTTAGATTGTAAATAAAGGACTAATAAATATAGTAATGTTTCAAAGATGAACAGCGGTTAATGCTTGTATCTGAGTAAGACTTTTAAGTGCCGGACTCCAGCAGTGCTATGCAGGGAATAGAAAGAGCTAGTGAGGAGGAGAGAACAAAGGTGAGCTCCCTGACACTGGCTAGGAGCAGCAGGCCAGGAGAATGGCATCAGTGGAGATGGACTGGTGTCGGCCCAATGAAGGACAGTCCCTGGGAGGGGAGACATCAGAAAAATCACAGCAGACATTACCCTCTTTTGCTCAGCAGATATAAAATAGAGAGCCCACTGTGTTGGGGGCTTTCATGATGATAAAAACAACTGAAATTCTGTGGCTAGAGATTTTTCAGCTGTACTATGTGTGAAACAGACAGCAGACTGTGGTTTAAAATGGGGTCAGTAATAACAATAGTGGGAGAAATAGAAAATAATATTTAACATCTATTATTCAATAACTAGGTAGCCGGGATAGAAACTGAAGAGACCTATATCCCCTCATCCCTGCCTCTGAAGTAGCTAGGGAAGAAAGACAGTGCTGGTCCTCATTGGAAGTGTGTGGGGCACTCACTCATGTCCTACTCTTTGTGACCCTATGGACTATAGCCCACCAGACTCCTCTGTCCACTCGGGAAGCCCTGATCTTCACTGGGGGCACACTCCAAAGGAGAACGATGGCTTGACCAAGGTGGGAGAGAAAAGGCATCCTTGGCTGCTTCTGAGATCCAGTATGAAGAACTGCCACACAACACAAAGAAGCAAAGTGACCTCTCAACCTTCCATGTCCACATAGAAAGACTAGAGCATCCATGCCACGGGTATAGGATGAAGGTTTTTGTTGGCAGTATTTTACAACAACTACAACAACTGCTTTTGTAGAACGAAGGTTCGGAGAGATTCTCTCTGCCTCTACATGTTGATCCACATCATGCTTGATATTTCAATAAAGCTAATGAATAATAATAACTGATATTTATTAAACACTGTATTCCAGGAATGGTGTTAAGAAATTTACTGAAATTTTTAATTTTCAATATAATTTTTTGAGGTGGGCACATGATCATTAATTTTAGAGTTATCAAGGCTCAGGCAATTTGTTCATGGACACAGAGCCAAGTCAAAGTCAGAGTGAGAATCCAACTGTTGATATTAAATATGTTTAATTTTGAAGTCCATATATCATACATGGCATTTGCAATGTTTTGTTAAATGAACTTCCCAAAGTAACTCTAGTCATTATTTTTCCTCTATTTAAGATATTCCTAAGAAAGGAAGGTTGTAAGAGAGAGTGTTAAAGGTCCCATGTCTTCCCAACAATATTGCATAACACTAAATATCTGGGGACCTTTATGAGCATTTGGGGGGATGAAAGCACTGGCTCTGGTGTTTCTATACCTGAGAATAGGTATTAACTTCACACAGAAGTGAAGATCATTTATGTAACTCTTCTCACAACTTGGGTGTTTCGTCAGCTATTTATTGACTGCCTGATTGACTCAGGTTTATGTGGCAGAGTTAAAAGTTATTAAGACAATAGCTAGAGCTACACATTCTCTTAATGAGGAAACAGGGTGTTTTTTAGAAGGGGACACCTTAATAATGTATTCAGGACAAAAGTTGGGTCATTAGAAAACCAAGAGGGAGACCTAAACACTGCTGTGTTATAAATAATCGGGATTTGGAAGTAAAGAGAAACAGAGAAGAAAATGACAGGAGCATTAAAAGAGTGAGAAGACACAAATAACATGGGATAAAGCTGAAGGATTTCCGAAAACCGGAAGACTCAGTTTTCGGTTACTTTGGTACGGGGGTCTGAACATCGGTCCCTGCACTTTTCTCTGAAACTTTCAGTCAAGTCTGCTGCCTCTCCTTTGTTGTGCTTGTGCATGTTCGTGCCCATGTGCAACTGTGTGTGTGTGTGTGTGTGTGTGCCCTCACAAAAGGCTAGGGTACTATAATGAGACGCTCTATAAAATCTATTATCTCAGTGGAAGCAAGAACTCGGCACCAGTGATGCTGAGAGGCTCAATAGTGGGGCAGAAGGAAAATCCATCGACCTCATCTTTGGAGTCAGGGTGGCTCCAGCTAAAAAAGTCACAAACAATTCACCCCAGAGCTGGTAGGCCAAACCAGAAAGCAACAATGTTGAATGTAAATTTATGAGTAAACGAAAAGATAGCTGGAAGGAATACAAGAGATTTTCATGAGAACAAAATTTATCTTGTAACCTCATCAGTATCTTTCAATATTTAACCAAAAAGTACATTAGTCATGAAGCTGAGCAGACTTCTGTGACTGCATGGATATACTGATAAAGGTCATTGGGCTATCAACAGCACAGCACAACAAAACTGTATGTTTTATATTCTACACAAGCATGTAAATACTTTTGATTTGTAGTTGGTTAGCAGTTTTTAAGAGAATAGAAAAGTAGGAGCAGTGATGAAGCCATTTTGGCCCTGGTTTCACCGACATTTGACCTTATTCTAGGGTCACAACCTGGCCTGCTTCTACCAGTCTGAAACAGGTTGGAAAATTCTCTGAAAACTGGCAACACCCTGAAAAACTTCTCTCACTGGATAGAGTGGCAGTTCTATTAAAGGTATGGGCAGGACTATGTGGACAGCACACCTGTGTTGTTTGGAGAGCCACACACAACTCCAATAACACAATCTGGCACACAGTATGTGGCCACTCTTACTGTGTTCCCCAACCTTCAGAAATCACTGTGCTGAGTACTCTATAAAGTTGGCCACTTATCATCAAGCATCACTTGCTGGTTCCATTATCCAACACATCTCACATGAAGAAGGGTCTCATTTGCATTATACTGGACTTTTTGACAATATGAAGGTGACAAGAAGTTATTTGATTTGATCGGTGTAAAACCTAACAAATGCTGTATGTACTCTCAGGTTTTTCTATATTTAGGTCTAACTGTTTTCATTTATCTTTTTAAAAATGTTATTATAGTGATGTGTTTAATATTTCATGCTAGAGGAATCACATTTCATTATCTAGAATATAATTGTTCTTTACATCTGGTCCCATCACTTCATGGCAAATAGATGGGGAAACAGTGGAAACAGGGACAGACTTTGTTTTCTGGGGCTCCAAAATCACTGCAGATGGTGACTGCAGCCATGAAATTAAAAGACACTTGCTCCTTGGGAGAAAGTTATAACCAACCTAGACAGCATATTAAAAAGCAGAGGTATTACTTTGCCAACAAACGTCTGTCTAGTCAAAGCTATGGTTTTTCCAGTAGTCATGTTTGGATGTGAGAGTTGGACTATAAATAAAGCTGAGTGCTGAAGAATAGATGATTTTGAACTGTGTTGGAGAAGACTCTTGAGGGTCCCTTGGACTGCAAGGAGATCCAACCAGTCCATCCTAAAGGGAATCAGTCCCGAATATTCATCAGAAGGACTGATGCTAAAGATGAAAATCCAATACTTTGGCCACCTGAAGGGAAGAACTGACTCCTTGGAAAAGACCCTGATCCTGGGAAAGACTGAAGGCAGGAGGAGTAGGGGAAAACAGAGGATGAGATGGTTGGATGGCATCACCGACTCGATGGACATGAGTTTGTATAAACTCTGGGAGTTGGTGATGGCAGGGAGTCCTGGCGTGCTGCAGTCCATGGAGTTGCAAACAGTCAGACACGACTGAGCAACCGAACTGAACTGACTGATTACATTGTATGTGTTTTATTACTGTTCTGGTGGATGCCTTGAATTATGTAAATAGCTCTAAGAATATATTTAACTGGGAACCATCCATACTTCTTTTTATTCATCATATAAACATCATAATTATGACTTAACAGCAGACTTTGATGTCTTTGCTTTTAATTATTACTGACTTTCTGAAAGTGATTCTCTTTGCCCCTCCTGTTTTTCCCTCTTCCTCTTCTTTATCTCCTCTTTCATGAGGGATAACAATTGAAAGCACATAACTGTTGGGTTTTTATAATGCAGCCACTACAAGGCAGAAACAGAGTCCCATTGTTCTTCTCATTTTAAAACTATAGGTATTTTCAGGTCTAATTATCCAAGTCTTTATTTAGAAAGTCGATGACTTATTTGAAGTGGTAATAGTTTTTTCATCTACTTTCTTTTCTATCAACATGAAGCAGAGGGTGACTGAGACATCCTCTGATGGGTGTTTCCTTGCAGATGTGATCTCATTTCCCAATGACACATAGGACCTGGTACTCATGTTGTGCAGCCCTTACCAACCCAGTGAATCAGAACCTGGGGGTAACCTCTATGCCTTATTTTTAAAATACCACTTGTTCAAAGACTGGAAAATTTCTACTGAGTAAGGTTGTCATTTCAGAACCAAAAGTAGCCTGATGTAGTTAGAAATTTTGTGAGCAGAGGATGTGCGTCTTCACTGGTTCTCGGTAATATCCTTCCTGCAGTATGCCAGGGTATATTAAGCCACTGACTCTTGGGAGGGAAAAATGTCTAATTTGTTGCATTTTCCAGTTTCCTTGAGGGCAAAGCTTCCCTGATACCTCAGTTGGTAAAGAATCTGCCTGCAACATAGGAGACCCCAGTTCGATTCCTAGGTTGGGAAGATCCGCTGGAGAAGGGATAGGCTACCCATTCCAATGTTCTTGGGCTTCCCTTGTGGCTCAGCTGGTAAAGAATCTGCTTGCAATGTGGGAGACCTAGGTTTGATCCCTGGGTTGGGAAGATCCCCTGGGGAAGGGAAAGGCTACCCAACCCAGTATTCTGGCCTGGAGAATTCCATGGACTATAAAGTCCATGGGGTGGCAAAGAGTTGGACATGACTGAGTGACTCACTTTCTTTCTTTCACTTTTTCTTTCAGGGTAAAGACTGTTGACATAGCTGATGTTAATGAACATGGAACTGGGATCAATGTGCTGTAACACACCATCATATTCACTCCACATAGACAGCATAAGTATGCTGCTGCTGCTAAGTCACTTCAGTCATGTCCGACTCTGTGCGACCCCATAGATGGCAGTCCACCAGGCTCCTCTGTCCCTGGGATTCTCCAGGCAAGAATACTGGAGTGGGTTGCCATTTCCTTCTCCCAGCATAAGTATAAATAACCTCAAAAACATAGATACTGGTAAAATGTAGTAAAACAATTAGAAAGGGACAAGCTTTTAGAACTGATTGCCCTTATCCTTAATATAACTTATATAATTGTAGGTTTATATCATTCAACTTTTAATTATGAATCTGCCTTTAATGTGGGAGACCCAGGTTTGATCCCTGGGTCAGAAAGACTCCCCTGGAGATGGGAATGGTACCCCACTCCAATATTCTTGTCCTGGAGAATTTCATGCACAGAGAATCCTGGCAGGCTACAGTCCATGGGGTCAAAAAGAGTCAGACACGACTGAATGACTAACATTTTCACACTTTAAATGCTGACTCAAAAATTCTTGCAAAGTTAACAGTTGGTCCTTGCAAGTTGGTGCCAGCCAGCTTCAGCTCACCACTGGTTTTTTTCCCTCTCTCTCAGTTTTTTCCCTTCCATCTCAACACTCAGCGGCTGAGGATGGGAGGAGAATCAGCAAATAAATATTTATTGGGCATGTAATGTTTGAGGCACTGTGCTTGGTTATTTAGAGATCTTAACAAAAACAGAATATGCTTCATTGTGCATTTACTATAGACCAGGTTCAACACTAGGCATTTTTCACATATTACTTCATTCCATACTTCAAACATCTATGAAGTGGGTGTTAATATGCACCTCACTAAGAAGGCATCTACGGCTTGTCGAGGGAAGAAACTTCACTAGGGCTATACCATCTAGTAAGTGTGAGTTAATCTAACAAATCAGGATTAATATTCAGGTGGGTTAGACTTCACGTTCTCATCATGTTATTTAGTCTCGTAGTGAATTTGCGAGGCTGATTTTTACCCTGTGTCCCACAGGTGAGGAATGTTTTCAAGAGCGCAAGAAAGACCGTCCCCTTCAAAGCCCACCATTCGTCCACCACGGTGTGTTCTCTACCTCGGCCTCAACATGCTCCTTTTGTTGACAATTAAGTTATTTGATTAACTGAATTAGATTTAAGTTTCAGAATTAAGGAGTTACCTTCCCAACAAAAACATTCATATATTAAAACAAGTCAAAGGGAGGGAATAACAGTCAAGACAGAACAACAGATCTATAACCATAAATGTCAAGCAACAGCTACGAGCTAGGAGAGATCAGATTTTCAATAGCCTAGGTGTCCTAATACTTTTTCAACAATGTTCTTTATTCCTCCCATCAGAGAAAGAGGTCACCACTCAATATTGAAACGAACCATTTATCACTGCATAATCTAGTCATGCTGTAAAGTCACAGCATGACTATTTGAAAGTTCTAGCTTTTCTGAGCAAAACCAGAGGTTGATGTTATATCTGCTTGGCTTCCTTCTTTCCTCCTGAAGACTGGCTCCTCAACATGATGGAGAGGATGGCTCTTAGAAGCCCCCAGCTTCATACCCTCCTGGTACATGATTTAAGGGGCAAGAATACTCCTACTTCTGGAAATAAGGAACTAAGTAGTCAGTCTCGCTGACTGGTTTAAATAGTATGCCCTTTGCTGAACAGACCTGAGAATCCAGAGGAATAAAACAGGTGAGCCCTGAGTCACTGCCCTACCTCTGTGGCAGGGACTGAGAAACAGTGACTAGGAATGGGTAGGCAAGAGTGGGCAAAGTAACCTTCCACTAAAAAATGGTAATGGGAAGACTTTCTGAACAGTCCCGAATGATAACTGTCATGGTCCATTATAATAAATTGTAATCTTTTAATGCCTTCAGTATTTCTCATGCCTAGTAGCCTAATTAGTGGTCTAGTCTTATTTAATATTGTCAAGACCTTAACCTCAACAACTATCAAATATTATTTGATACTGTTGAGACTTTAATCATAGAGAGAATAAAAGTATTAAAAATAGCATATTTCCTAGGATGACCTCTCTATTATTACATAATTTCCCCTGGGTTTCTATAATTTGAAGTTGCCATTAGTGGATTCCTTAATACGCTGACAAACAGACAGATATACTTGGCAGAATTCCCCTGCTAAACTCTATTTAATGTCTGAGCATAGTATTTTACAATTACATGTCCACACATGGAAGGGATATTCTGAAAAGGAGAGAGTGGCATTCAGCTTTTGGACTGAGCCTTGAAATAATCCAAGCACTTTCCACCATGGTGCCACTCACAGATCCTCTGGATAAAGACTAGGTTAAAGTGGAGACTAGAAGAAAGAACCCTTTTTCCTAAAGATCCATCAATGACAAAGAATGAGACAAATGTCTCCTCGAAATGAAAGTAGGACCAGAAAGAAAATAAGTATGTTCAAACTTACATTTGCCACATAGTAAAATGTAAAAGGGCTTTCCTGGTGGCTGAGTGGTTAAAAAAAAAAAAAGTAAAAAAATCTGCCTACAGTATAGGAGATGCAGTTTCAATCCAGTGGGTCGGGAAGATCCCCTGGAGAAGGAAATGGCAGCTTACTCTCGTATTCTTGCCTGGGAAATCCCATGGACAGAGGTGCCTGGCAGACTATAGTCCATGGGTCACAAAAGATTCAGGCATGACTTAGCGACTAAAAAACAACATCATGATATAAAATATAGTATGTATGTTACTTCACTGGTGTAAAAATAAAATGCATGAACTCATTTCAGTTCTTCAACTAAGAGGTATAACCACGTCTTGCTCAATAGCTTTCTTACTTATATAGTAAATTCGAGCTTTTTGATCATCATGTAGGTAGACAGTATGGCAGACAAAGGAAGGGAAGCAGAGGACAAGAGAATGGTCCTTCACAGTAAATAGGGTAAGCTCTGGGACCTGTCTGACCTTGGCTTCTATTGTCAGCATGTTATAGCTCTTCATTTTACAGACTTCTCAGAGATTAAAGATGGCAGAAATGGTGTGATTTACACTTAGCTCATAGAACCTAAAAAAGCTTTGTCCTCAATTTCCATCTGTTCCATTGTTATTTACCCCCCTCTTTTTGATTCTGAACTTGGAAGAAAAAGGTAAACTTGGGCTGTATACATAGCACCTGTAGAGAGTCACACCTTTTAGAGGCACTGGTCACCATCTCCAGGCATAGAGACCAGATATGACCATACCCATCAGGAAAAACACCATAGTACACTGGAGTCAGGATCTCCATTTTTGGTTTGGCCAATTATATGCACATGCAGGAGACGTTGAAGAGGAGAGTGAGGAAGAGACTGCATTCCTGAGGTTCCTGTACTCTTTGCTTTGACACAATTATGGAAGAGTTCAGATTTTTTACAGTACTAGTGAATGTCCAAGTGATTAGTATCTAGTTTCATGAATGTCAAGAGGAGAATAGAGTATTAGCATCTATTTTTTTGTCTCAGGAAAGCTCCTTGAAGACTAGGAGATAATTAAGGGGAGATGACACAGTCTAGTGAAGTCTACTTTCCATTTGAAAGCTCTCAAGGATAGTCTCCCTTACCCTCAAAACAATACATTTTCATACACACCTATACACATACATATACCACACTGATAGGGTAGGGTAGATACAGAGACAGAGATCCCTTGTTTGTCCCAGAAAGGAGAAGCTCTTTCCAAATTCTTTACTCACATAATTTACACTCAATACAAGCTCATTGATTGGAAGCTTTCTCAGAAACTGCAACTGTGGCCAAAGGCTAAAACTGTAGACCACATGTTCCCATTCTATGAAAGAATTTTTTTTTGCATAATTAAAATGGAATAAGGAATTTGAAAATCTAAAAAAAAAAAACTCATTCACAATTATTGGGCTTTCTCAAGTTTTGCTTTCACAGACAAAATCCTGGATATGTAAGTTAGACTGAAATTAGATGAGATTCTGAGATCTCAATTTGGGTGGCCAACTCTTTGAGAGATATGTGTACATCTGTGTGGAATGTGTGAAAGGGGCTGGGTGGGCCTATAGCGATTGATTTGATGGATGGGGCAAGTCAATCATTCCTTACGGATTCCTTGGTGCTGTTTGAATTGAACCAGACTTCCTTGACTCACAGTGATGTTTTCAAGAGAGCTGTCACTTTGGTGACAGGTTTCAATATTTCTTTTTTGTGTGGTGAAATTTTGCATGTTTATTAGGCACCAAAGTCTTCTCCAGGTTTGTCTCAGGGAATTAGGATAAACAAACTGGAAATATTTGAAGAAAAAAAATTAGAAAAAAAGTACTAAAATAAATGGATTTCACATAGTACAATGCAGTGTTAAAGAGGTTTTAATGGTACCCTTGAGAATGATTTTTGTGCTGAGCAAAAAAACATCCAGAGGTTTACTTTTGTTTAAAAAATAAATACTTACTAAAGTTTTAGATTAAAAAAAATAGTTTTTTCTTAAGCTTTTAAGTTTAGCCAAATGTTATTACTCTATGTCTAGCAAATTTAATAAAGAACACTTTGAAAGGGTTCCCACTGAAAAACTTAGTTCAAAAATTTTAACTGCATTTTATATTTCATTTCCTTTTCAGGCACTTTGTTCTCTGAAATAAATAAAATTCTCTTGAATATTAAATTTTTTATAAATCTAACTAAATTGAAAACATTGTGGAACTTGGTATTTTTTTAAGTTTCCAAACAGTATGTAAAATAAGATTTCCTCTTAAGATCACAAATCTTAATTAATAACTCAATTATGGATTTTAATTTTAATTTTCAAGGCTGTTGCTATAATGAGCCAAAATTCTGTTAAAAGTAATCAAGAGTTATTTACTCATTGTTTTAACACAAAGATATTTACAATGTAGCGTGGATTCTCCTAAACACTTTGATACAGAGACTTAAATCTTCACTTGGTTGTGAGACAATTCCACGGAAGTCAATTAACATCCATGTTAACAAGGATTATTTGCACCAATGATTTTAGCCAACATCTGGGAACATCAGGACAGCTGTTCTCCATGATCACTGAGGGAACTATGTAAAGTTAGGAATTGTCTTCTTAGCAGTATTAGAGGGTATTAACAACCAGAGAGCTTGGCTAGAACACCATGTAGAAAGGGGCTGGGTGGGCCTATAGCAATAGGCTATACTACCAGCCCTAATCTCTTTGAAAAGGGTATAAATGGGACTGCTACACAGTCTATCACCATTGAGGTTATAAACATCAACTAATTCTGATATCAACTAAACATCAATTCAGATTACTATATGATTTTTTTTGGCTTGGATTACATGTAAATGGCTAATAGTGAAGACTTCTGAGCTTGGTGTAATTCTGAATTCTCATAAATTAGTTTCCTTAGTGTAGCTTAGTCTTACATGGACAATATTCTCTGCTATCATAAACCTATCCTAATATCTTTCTGGTTTTCTCTTTGGTCTTCCGATAAGTCATTTTTATCACTTAGTGACATAATTTCTGTGTGTGTGTGTGTATGTTATATATACATATATGTATGTGTATATATATTGTGTATGCATACATATGGGCATCCCTAGTGGCTCAGATGGTATAGAACATGCCTGCAATGCAAGAGACCTGGGTTTGACCCCTAGGTCGGGAAGATCCCCTAGAGAAGGGAATGGCTACCCACTCCAGTATTCTTGACTGGAGAATTCCAAGGACAGTATACATGTGTGTGTGTTTGTGTGTGTGTGTGTGTGTGTGTGTGTGTGTGTGTGTGTTTCTGTGCTGTAGATCTAAAATTAACACAAAATTGTAAATCAACCATACTTCAATTAAAAAAAATTAAAAACAAGCCTCTTATGAGAGGCTAAAGTCTAACCGGAAGGACACTGAACAGTGTTTGAGTCACTGAGTGAACTCATAAGAGTCCCTAATCTTTCTGACCTGTTTACCTGGGAATCACCCTACCTGCTTCATGGGAATGTTATGAGGATCAGAAGATAGAATGGATGTGAATAGACTTGTGAGTGGAGTGCCACACTAACATGTACTCTGTTACTACCAGTGGTGAACTTGGGTATTCTGCATCTCTACTGATGACTTCCCATAGCATTGGTCCCAGTACTCTGAATCAGCCTGGAGAAATGTAGTTAGGCCTCTAGATTGTGATATCAGAAAGATAAATACCGAATCAGCATGGATTACTAGTCTGTACTTCTTATTTCACTGGTATTTCCAAAAGGTCAATAATAGAGAATTCTGGTACATACATAAGCACATCTGCAGTTCATATTTGTGTTCCCTGGAATAAAAGAGAGGCAATTCACTTAGTGTTCTTAAGTGAATGTTGTGAACAAGTGTCTGAACTAACATCCTGTTTTAATAAAGAAAAGCTCATTTATGCTTATTTTCTATGCTGATCTCTGATTCAGATCAAGGTTTCAGAGACAAGATCAAAATGCTAACTAAAATCTAAAGTAAAGCCACGAGGAACCTTTAGTTTCTGGGAACAATTTTAAAAAATGACTATCTTGGACTAAAGAACATTTAAGTACTAAAAGATAAGAATGAAAAATGGTAACTATGATGGAGAGTTTTCAAAGCAAATTTGAAAGGGGCACCAAAGCAGCTGTGTTGAGTGGAAGAAGTCCATGGACAAAAATTTGGATGTACAGCTTGACAGTATGATACATCATGAGAATATAAATACAGAATCTGTAACTTTACAAAGTTATGTTTGGGTTGGGTTTTATTTATTCAATTACAGCATCACTTAAACATTCCCCTAGCAAATCATATTGCCTGAAATAAAATAAAATCACAGTTAAAAACCTGATGATTCATCTTTCTCATGAAGAGGAGATTTTTGGGCTTTGAATCTATCCTCTCATACTGCTATGTCAACACAATCCATAGTCTGAAATGAGTTTAAAGAGATGGTAATAAGATGCCTAAATTTTAATTTCCAGGTTTAATACTAAGGTTTAGGAAAATGAACTTGATTTTTACCCAAACAATACATTATATTTTCAAAAAGAAAATAATCATCCTTTGAATTGACAGATGAAAATCAGCAGGCAAATCAGAATTTTAAATTATGAATATGCAAGTACTGAGAAATTTTATGCAACTTATGCTATTGGCTTCTCAGGACTATAGCAGAAAATCAAGCATCAAGATGCTGACTATAAATTTCAATGCATTATTTAAAAATAATACAACAGGAGGCAAAAATGATTCGCCCCTTTTTTTAGGCATTATTCAGGACTTCGAGTACTATGTGTTTGTCTATTTGGGAGTCTCAGAAACTTACAAGTTCACATAAAAACAAATTAAGGGTCCAAGAAAAAAAGTAAAAACATAAGAATGAGAAAACAAGCCTTTTAAGTAAACATTTAAGAAATTATAATTGTTTATCTTGGCTATAAAAGAACTGTCTTCATTTATTCAAATGAAGAAAAAGTGACTAAAGTGTTCCATTTCCTCCAGGCCTGAAAAAAGGAAATAGGGAAGAAAGGGAGCTTAGCTACGAGGAAGGACTATCTGCCTATAAGTGTTCTTAAATACCAACTAAGATTACTGCCATGGGAAGGCGTGGGCTAGTTTTACCAAGGACCTTTACTTTCAGGAAGGAAACTATCTATCAGGGAGTTTATCACATAAAGCCAGGCCATATTTTTCCTGAAATCTTTTTCCAATTGAATGTATCCTTGACAGAAATATTGCTGTTTCACAGGAAAATGTTCCAAATTGTGTTTCTCCCACTCCAGTACACCACCCGCAAGGAGCTGCTTTATAGTTAAATAGTCTGTGTATCAGAGTATGATTTAAGTTTCATTAGTCGTTAATAGTCTTAAATGGTCCCCTCTCTTAGGGATGAATAGTCAAAGGGAAAAAAAAAAAAAGCTACTAGGAATGAGTCAGAAACAAACTGTTCTCCTTGGAAGAATGTTCAGTAAATTTAATCATTTCTAATGCATATAGTGATGCTTTGATTTCCAATTCTAGAACTCAGTTGTTAGTAGGAGACAGTCTTGTCTCCTGAATAAACCTTACCAAAGTAGACATTTTCAGAGTACACTGGGTAAGCTCGAGAGGAGAAAGGCAGGCAGCATAATTCAGTCATCAAGGTCACAGCCTGTTCTTTGAGATTACGAATGCCAGCTTGGCATGACAGTGCACTCCGCCCACTCCTGCTATGCAGCCTCCCTGTCAACGCTGAACATATGGGCTTTCAGCAGAGGCTGCCTGCTCCAACCCCAACACTTCCTATTTCTCCAAAGAACATCATGTTCTTAGAGAAACAAAGAAGGTTGTTCTTAAATTCTAGGACCCCAAATCATGTAGGCTATGTTTACAAGCCTGACCCCAGAACCCTTCCAGAATGAATCCAGATCTAAGTGTCCAGTTGGCAGGAGTCTATTTTTTTATGGAGGTGTAATCATCAGCTACCCAGTATATCAGTCTCTCCAAATGCGTCACTCATCCCATGGATCATATATAATTGGATTGGCCAAGTGTCATAGTCAGAAAGATTTTAGAAGTCTTCTATTGTTGCATGTGTGTTTGTGCATGTGGACACTAAGAATTCAGACAGCTATAAATGAATTATAGAGCTGCATGGCCTGGAGCTGATAGGAGCTTTGTTTGAATTAGGACTCATATACTTAGTGAGAGATAAAGATTTATCTCTAAGAAGTGGAGCAATAAAGGTCAACCTTTCTCTCCAGAGAGAATACTGGAGGGAATGGATGTACACTCTGGTTGTAGAGAATCGACCACAAGCTTTGTCCAACACTTACTGGAATTGGAGAAGGGAGGAAAGAAGGTAGGGATGGTTAAGAGAATTAACAAAGAAAAATGATTTTGAGAACAGTAAGATGTTCTGTCAGTGAAATGATACTTATATCCTAGACTCTCAACAGAATGGTGACATTTATGAACTAAAAAAAAGCCTAACACACAGAAACCTAGACAGCACATTAAAAAGCAGAGACATTACTTTGCCAACAAAGGTCCATGTAGTCAAGGTTATGGTTTTTCCAGTAGTCATGTTTGGATGTGAGAGTTGGACTATAAAGAAAGCTGAGTACTGAAGAATTGATGCTTTTAAACTGTGGTGTTGGAGAAGACTCTTGAGAGTCCCTTGGACTGCAAGGAGATCCAACCAGTCCATCCTCAAGGAAATCAGTCCTGAATATTCATTGGAAGGACTGATGCTGAAGTTGAAACTCCAGTACTTTGGCCACCTGATGTGAAGAGCTGACTCATTGGAAAAGACCCTGATGCTGGGAAAGATTGAAGGCAGGAGGAGAAGGGAACAGTAGAGGATGAGATGGTTGGATGGCATCACCAACTCAATGGACATGAGTTTGAGTAAGCTCCAGGAGTTGGGAATGGACAGGGAGGCTTGGTGGGCTGCAGTCCATAGGGTCGCAAAGAGTCGGATGTGACTGAGTGACTCAACTGAACTGAACAGACAGAAAGAGAGCTGTATTTCTAAGGGTGAGATAAAATCTAAGGATAGGTGAGGTGTTATGAAAGACCTCTCACTGGTAATAGATTATAGCTTCAGTCAAGTGATTCCTGGAGAGAAGCTGAAGAGCCTCGCCTTAGCATTACAGGAGCCAGTAATATAGGGACTGGGATTGATCAGGTCATAACTTGGACATGCAATATACATGATGGCCTTGATGAGCCAGCAATGCCATTTCAGAGTGCACATATCACACCCCTGGGGTTTCTTGCTCTTCACAGAAAAACTAACTTGTTATGAAAATTTTCAAATTTATATAATATTTTAGTAAATTATATATTCCATTCCTGTACCAGTCACAAAGCTTCAAAAATTTTCCATTCATGGCTTAACTTGTTGTATCTATAGCTTCCATCCTTCAACCTACCCTGGATTTTGAAGCAAATGCCAAGCATGTTATCCTTTCATCTATAAATATTTCAGTATATATCTCTAAAAAAATAAAGGTTCTTTTTAAATTTAAAAATATTAATATTTAACATCATTTTAAAATATTAACAATAATTGAAAGGGAATTTTGAGGTAAGTGAAATAAAGCTTCCTCTAATTCCTGGAAAGGACTAAGGCATACAATTGAATATAAGCATTAGTAGAACTTCCTTGTAGCTCAGACAGTAAAAAATTTGCCTGCAACACAGGAGACCTGGGTTCGATCCCTGGGTTGGGAAGATCCTCTGGAGAAGGGAATGGCAATTCAATCCAGTATTCTTGCATGGAGATCCCATGGATAGAGGACCCTGGCAGGCTACAGTCTGTGGGGTCACAAAGGGTCAGACAAGACTAACACTACTATTAGTATGACCTTTAACCCTAGGTTAGTGGAACCTGGGAGTGAGACTGTAGGAAGACTTAGTAAGAGAACTTGAATATTAGATTTAGATACTCTGTTCTGAAAATGCATTAGCAGTAATGGAATGAATTTATCTTCAAGAAGAAACAGCATCCCTTGGCTTTCCAAATGTAAAGAGAAACCAATTTATGTTTTTCCTTTAGTATATATCTTTTTCTATTGTCCCAGTGAGACATAGAGACTGATAGATAAACAAAGACTCTGTTGCTATTACCTATAAAATAATGATAGGTATAATCAGTAATTATGTTTTGGCATATCAATGCAGCCCTCTGTAATAAGCTGTGTATGAAATACTACAAAAAGTGGCCCCACAAGATCACTTAGCTGTGTTCACATTATAGGACCTGTCTTATTTGGTAGATCTGCAGTTCTAGAGTTTTTGTTGTTTCTTAGTTTCCAAGTCATGTCTGACTCTTTTGTGACCCCACGGACTGTAGCCCACCAGGCTTCTCTGTCCATGGGATTCTCAGGCAAGAATACACGAGTGGGTTGCCATTTCCTTCTCTAGGGATCTTCCTAATCCAGGGATCGAATCCATGTCTCCTACATTGGCAGGATGATTCTTTACCACTGGGCCACCTGGGAAGCCCACAGTTCTATTAGGCAAATGTAATAAACTTCAGACCCATGAAAAGTCAACCCAGTAGTATTAGCTGACTTGGGTCTCCATAACAAAATGCCAGAGGCTGGATGACTTACACACAAGCATTATTTTTCTCACCACTTCTGGAGGTTGGAAGTCCAAGATCAAGGGGTTGGCAGGGCTGGCTTCTGATGAGACCACACTCCGTGACTTGTAGATGGCCCCCTTCTTGCCCTCACAAGGCCCTTTCTCTTTAGATATGCATTCTTGATGTTTCTTCCTCTTCTAATTAGGGACATCATTCCTAAGGGGTTAAGGCCCCCTCCTTATGACCTTATTTAACTCTAATTACCTCCTCAAGCCTTATCTCTAAATGCAGTCAGATTGGGAGACAAGGCTTCCACATATGAATCTTGGAGAGATACAATTCAGTCCATAACACCAGGGAATTCTAAATACTCTGTTTATTATCCCTGTAAAATGATAGTCAATCATTCACTTAAAACATGAGGACTGATGCATTTTCCTCTTGTGGTTTCAGTCTCTAACTATATATGTAAATGGTTTCCTTTAAAGTTTTGAGGTTAGGGACTTCCCTGGTGGCACAGTAGTGAAGAATCTATATGTCAGTGCAGGAAAATGGGTTCAATCCCTGATCCGGGAAGACTTCACATGCTGTCAAGCAACTAACCCCATACACCACAACTATTGAGCCTGTGCTCTAGAACTCAGGAGCCATAACCACTGAAGCCCACGTGCCCTAGAGCCCATGCTAAACAACAAGAGAAGCCATCACAGTGAGAAGCCTGCATGCGGCAACCAGAGAGTAAAACCCGCTCTCGGCAACTAGAGAAAAGCCAGTGCAGCATCCAAGACCCAGCACAACCAAAAATAAATGAATAAATAATAAATAAATTGTTAAAAGGCTTTGAGGTTAACTTATGGATTTAGTTATACACAAATACATTTTATCTACTTAATTTAAACACAAATGTTGATGGATGTCAAGAAACATTATTTAATCACAAGACTTCATCTGGCTACACTTTTTCTAAGAGGGTTCATGATTTGTAACTTGTTCCCGGAGGGGTGGCCTTTGGTTAACATGCTTTTCATCAAGCACCTCCACTTTCCTTGCCCCACCTACCCAACCCAAGGAGAGTCAATCCTGAAATTGGCCAGCAATTTACAAAGACAGTTGGTGTGGCAACATGGCCCATGAGCTTCACCTATCTTTCTATTGTGTGATAGGAAAACATTGTAACAATGAGGTAGTTCAGAGAAGCTGAACCAGCAGGGCCTGCAGAGGGTAGACACCAATGATGTGGCCTTGGAAAGCTGTGAGGAGGCAGATGGAAGACAGAACCCAGGTGTTGTTGAGGGGGTGAGCCACCCTAGAACAGCTCTAGCTTCCTGCACCTTTCCCGGTTCAAGTTCCAGATCGGCTATGATCTTAAATAACACTCTTTTTTCCCCAAGATATAACTTATAATCCGAAGAGTCTAACAGGGAACTCAGCTTGCTGTTCTGTGATGACCTAGAGGGGTGGGACGGCTGCTGGGGTGGGCAGGGGGTGTCAGAGACTCAAGCGGGAGGGAAGATGTGTATACACATAGTTGATTCATGTTGTACAGCAGAAACGAACACAAGACTGTAAAGCTTGTATATTCCAATTATAAATCTATATCTACATGAAAAGACAAAGAAGGACTTTATGAAATATTCTTCTTCTCTCATCGGATATTGAAAAGTCAAATGACTCTCAGCTCTTTTAATTGTGTCTGGCATGTGTTTTCCATTTTGCCAGCACAAGCACCCAAAGTCTGTTCTGTCTTTATCCATGAATATTAAAGGATGTCAGTGCTTATGAAGCTCCCAAAATGTGAAATTTGCTTCAGTGGCACCTGCTCCAACCCCTTCACAATCCACGCTTTTAAGTAGTACTTTTTCCCTGACCCCATTTCCCACATCCTTGAGTTGCCCTCTGTTTACCCAAGGTTTCCCTCTTTGGACAAAGATTTAAAATTGGGCTTCTCCAACACTTTATCTCCCATTTAAGGCTCACGTATATTTTGTAACAGGACACTGTTCCCTTTTTAGCTGTGATTTTAAAAAGTTGACTGAGAAAATCTCATTTGTGCTAACTTATAAATGTGCAAAACTTTTAATACTATACCTCCCCCAAGAATATTAACATTTTTTCCCAGGGAGAAAAAGGAATGAGTATGTGGAAGTGAAACTTGACTCATCCCTTGTCCAAAGACCCAAAGGCAGTTCTAGTGAAGTAGGGTTCTGGGGGCCTAGTTTGTAATACATCACTTTGCTGAAAGGTCAGCACTTCTTGACGTCTAAGAACCTTCTGAATGTTATGTTTTTATAGTGGGTGTATTTCTACACATCAGAATAAGGGGAAGAGGGAGAGGAAATTTATCTGAGGTTTAGCTCCAGATTAGCTCCTTCTGTGATAAAAATCAATTTTAGAATTTACAAGAGAGTCAGTTTTGTTTCAGTTTATTCCCTGGTGGCTCAGCTAGTAAAGAATCTGTTGCAATGCAGGGGGCCTGGGTTCGATCTCTGGGTTGGGAAGAACCCCTGGAAAAGGGAACAGCTACCCACTTCAGTATTGTGGCCTGGAAAATTGCATGGACTGTATAGTCCATGGGGTACAAAGAGTTGGACATGACTGAGCGACTATCACATCAAGTGTTCAGCTATATTTTGGCCTCAAGCTATTTTCTAAATTAGATAATTGTGATCAATAGTCAGCTTCATCACTGTTGCCCTTGCTGTCACTGTCAGCGCCATCACTGGCCAGTGTACCACGAACAGGGGGCAGTGGATTGTAGAAGTTTATGGGTTCTGAGACACTATTGCACAGGATTAATTCTGGGCTCTACCCACTACTATGACGTTGGAAAAATTATTTATTCTCTGTTTTTCTTTTCAATTTTATCCATAGAATAAGGACGATAATAATATCACCTGCTTCATAGAGTTGTTCAAAAGTTTAACCAAGACAATATAACATCTAAAACTGTACCTGAGAAATAATGAGTATGGTATGTATTATGATGTCATCATCATGCCATCTTATAGTTACTAATACTTGACAATTTTCATAGCCTTTTAGTATATATTAAGCTAGTTGGTTTCCACAACACCTCTCGAAGTGAGTAGGAAGATTATAACTATCTTATGAATAAGAAAAACTAAGACTCGAAGAATTTGCATCTAAAACTGTATTTAATGCAGTCCAGTCTCCTAGTAGTCCCCTAAATATGAACCATCAGAAGGGTCTCAAAAAATCAGCCAGGTGGGCCTGATAAAAGCATTAACATGATTTAGGCAGTGGGATAATCTTGGAGAAAATGGTCTTTTCTCTCTGGTGCTATTTACTAGCCAGTCAGAACACTAACAGATCCTAGTGGGTAACACCAGTGTGGTGGCCATTTATCTCCTCCATGGCTACCATCCTCATTTGTCCTGCTCCAACACTTTTCCCAAGGACTCTAATTGGTTCCCCCTTCCCTTTTCCAGTAGCAGGATTGTGCTGCCCTGGAAACAATTGACTGCAAGAGTTCTCTGTGTTCCAACCAAAAGATTAACATAGTTTAAACAAGTCTATATTTTCTCCCATTCTGAAGGCTGTCTTTTCACCTTGCTTATAGTATCCTTTGTTGTACAAAAGCTTTTAAATTTAATTAGGTCCCATTTGTTTATTTCTGCTTTTATTTGCATTACTCTAGGAGGTGGGTCTTAGAGGATCCTGCTGTGATTTTGTCTGAGAGTGTTTTGCCTATGTAGCAAATGAAGCAACTGACAAAGAATTAATCTCAAAAATATACAAGCAACTCCTGCAGCTCAATTCCAGAAAAATAAAAGACCCAATCAAAAAGTGGGCCAAAGAACTAAACAGACGTTTCTCCAAAGAAGACATATAGATGGCTAACAAACACATGAAAAGATGCTCAACATCACTCATTATCAGAGAAATGCAAATCAAAACCACAATGAGGTACCATTTCATGCCAGTCAGAATAGCTGCTATCCAAAAGTCTACAAACAATAAATGCTGGAGAGGATGTGGAGAAAAGGGAACCCTCTTACACTGTTGGTGGGAATGCAAACTAGTACAGCCACTATGGAGAACAGTGTGGAGATTTCTTAAAAAACTGGAAATAGAACTGCCATATGACCAGCAATACCACTGTTGTGCACACACACCAAGGAAACCAGAATTGAAAGAGACACATGTACCCCAATGTTCATCACAGCACTGTTTATAATAGCCAGGACATGGAAGCAAGTTAGATGTCCATCAGCAGACGAATGGATAAGAAAGTTGTGGTACATATACACAATGGAATAATACTCAGCCATTAAAAAGAATACATTTGAATCAGTTCTAATGAGGTGGATGAAACTGGAACCTATTATACAGAGTGAAGTAAGTCAGAAAGAAAAACACCAATACAGTATACTAACACATATATATGGAATTTAGAAAGATGGTAACGATAACCCTATATGCGAGACAGCAAAAGAGAAGCAGATATATAGAACAGTCTTTTGGACTCTGTGGGAGAAAGCGAGGGTGGGATGATTTGAGAGAATAGCATTGAAACGTGTATATTATCATATGTGAAACAGATCGCCAGTCCAGGTTCGATGCATGAGACAGGTTGCTCAGGGCGGGTGCACTGGGATGACCCTGAGGGATGGCCCTGAGGGAGGGAGGCGGGAGGGGGGTTCAGGATGGGGAACACATGTACACCCTGGCTGATTCATGTCAATGTATGGCAAAAACCACTACAATACTGTAAAGTAATTAGCCTCCAATTAAAATAAATAAATTAAAAACAAACAAACAAAACCAAAAAAAATAAACAAGTCTGTACATTTTTAAAATGCAATCTTAATTGTAACCATAATAGAAGCAAATCAATTTCAAGCTGGTTTATTCATGGATTCTACTTTCTACTATGTCTATTTTCCAAACATTTAAAATGTTTTGTTGCTTCTGTTCCCATTGCAAAAGGGATAGTTTTTCCCTTTAATAATTTGTTACTAGGGTTTATTATTTTATATCTAAAAAATTTTTGAACCAGTTACCTTAGGTCAACAATATAATCCAAGTTAAGTGAAGCAAAGACTTTAACTAGAACCTAAAGTGCATACCTGTCCTTAACCATTCAATTCCATAATAACTGCTCTGACAGAATAATGCGTCCTAAAAAAATCCTGCAGTATAGTGTGGTCATTGTATCTTTAATGTTTATTGTAAGTTTTCTTAACTGACCTCAGCAAGGTTTCATGAGTTGATAGGATGGTATTGATTTACAGAGCTCTTTGAACATCTTTTAAATGTTCATGATGGAAAACTAAGGTGAATTAAAAATATCACATTCAAGAAATGTTAGAGTTCCACTTAATTTTGGTATGCTTATTGTTCCCAGGAATGGCAGAAATGCAATATACTTTATAACTGAGTTTGCAATTAGACTAAACTATTTATCTAATCAGTACAATACTCCAGTCACTGGAATGTCAACTGAAACATCACCACACTGGACAATCCTGTAGAACTTGCTGCAGATTGAAAGCTAGATTTAATGTACTGACAGTAAAACTTTCAGTATTGAAGAAAACGTGTTTCTGGGATAATCAACTTCTAGACAATACAGTACAGCCGAGCCCAATACCAACTCCAGCCAATACGTTTGCCTTGAACATTTTTTTTTTCCTAATAAGGCTGAGAGAAAGGAAATAACTAAAATGGAAATTATCAGGAAGCTAAAAGACAGCTATTAAAGTAACTGAAAATAACTTTAGATAAGAGCCAAAAACCAAGTAATAAATTTAATCTTACTTAAAGTCAAAAGGCAATCATATTTTCAGAACAGTAACAAAGTTTACAAACATGACCATCTTTCTGAAGTGCTGTTTTTAAATGCCACAAATAGGAAACTGTTGAATTATTAAAATGAGCTGTTAGCAGTGAAAAGCACCTTATTTCCAAGGTAATTACTACTTTGACAATACAGAATCAGCTCTAACTCTTCCAAACTGAAACATTTTATTGTGCTCAGGCACTCAATCATGTCGGAGTCTTTGTGACCCTGTGGACTTTAGCCCATTAGGCTCCTCTGTCCTTGGGATTCTCCTGGCAAGAATATTAGAGTGGGTTGCCGTTTCTTCCTCCAGGGAATCTTCCCAATCCAGGAACTGAACTCATGTCTCTTGGGTCTCCTGAATTGGCAGGCAGATTCTTTACCACTAGCACCACCTGGAAAGCCTAACTTTTATCAAGCAATTTTCTCTGGTTCATACTGTTTTTCTATTTGATGGAAAAAGAGCACAGCAAAATAATTGATATTAAATTAGCTTCCTCCTTAATCAGTATCTCCTAAAAAGAATTTTCATAATCATGAGTGGGTCATTTTAGCTATGTGGTTTTTTTTTTTTTGTTTTGGATGCTACTTTAAAATCCTGAAATCAAGTTAATCTCATTAAAATGCTCAGGAACATGTTTTCCATTTTCACAAACAATGGAAACATTTACTTTTGAGCAGAAACAATGAGCAGATGCAAGTGATGAATATGTATAGTTGGGCTTCATATTTCTTTGTCCTTCACTGAGCCTCTTGGTAATTGTGCTTGAGCTTATGTTTTCAAATTTAAGATATGAAATAGGTACATTTAATCAAGGAGGCAAAAGATCTGTACACTGAAAACTATAAGACAATGATGAAAGAAATTGAAGAAGACACAAATAAAGGGAAAGATATCTCATGTTCACAAACCAGAAGAATTAATACTGTTAAAATGTCCATACTACCCAAAGTCATATATAGACTCAGTGAAATCCCTATCAAAATTCCATTTTGGGGAATTGGAAAATGGGAAAATTCAGGTTTGTCTGTTTCTGGGAAAAATTAAAAAAAAAAAAATACTAAAATTTGTAGAGTACCACAAAAGACCCCAAGTAGCCAAAGCAATCTTGAGTCAAAGCTGGAGGCATCACACTTCTTGGTTTCAAACTATATGATAAAACTATAGTAATCAAATAGATGGTACTAGCATAAAAACAGACACATGGACCAGGCAAACAGAACTGAGCCTGGAAGCAAACAAACAAACAAAGCACGCATAAGTGGTCAACTAGAGAGCGTAGAATACTCAATGTGGAAAGAATGGTCTTTTCGACAAGTGATAGTGGAAAAGCTGGCACATACAAAATAGCGAAATTGGACTTCTGTCTTAAACCACACATAAAAATTCACTCAAAATGGATTAAAGACTTAAATGTAAGACCTGAAACTACAATACTCCTTAGAAGAAAATAGAGGAGAAAACTCCCTGATTGGTCTTGGCAATGCTTTTTTGGAGATGACACCAAAAACACAAGAAACAAAAGCAAATATAAACAGGTGGGACTACTTAAAAAGCTTCTGCATGGCAAAAGACATAATCAAAAAACTAAAGAGGTAAACCTATGAAATGGGACAAAATATTTGTAAACCATATAACAGAAAATGGGCTAATGTCTAAAATATGTAAGAAATTCATATAACTCAATGTCAAAAAGACTAAAAATCCAATTTTAAAAGGGCAGAGGACCTGAAGAGACGTTGTTCCAAAGAATACATACAGATAGCCAGCAGACACATGAAAAGGTGCTCAGCATCACTAATCATCAGAGAAATACAAATTAAAACCACACTGAGATGTTACTTTACATCAGTGAGGATGACTACTATCAAAAAGACAACAAGTAACAAGTTTTGGTAAGGATGTAGAAAAAAGAGAACCCTTGTACACTGTTGGCAAAAATGCAAATTCATACATCTGCTATGGAAAACAGTGTGGATTGCCTCAAATAATTAAAACAGAACTACTCTCTGATTAGCAATCCTACTTCTGAGTATATATCTAAAGAAAATAAAATCACTGTCTCAAAGAGATATATGCATACAAAACTCGTTGTAGCCCTATTTCTAACAGCCAAGACATGAAAATAACAGAAATGTCCATCAACAGATGAATGGATAAATAAACTGATGAACACACACACTGAATTATTCAGCCATAAAGAAGTAGAAAATCCTGCTACTTGCAACAACATGGATGAAACTTGAGGGGTATTATTCCAAGTGAAACAAGTCAGACAAAGTCAAATACTAGATGATCTCCCTATATATAGAATCTAAAAAAAAAAACCCAAAAAACTTAACTCATGATAGCAGAGAGTAGAATGGTGGTTTCCAAGAACTAGGGGAAATGGGGAGATGTTGGTCAAAGGGAACAAACTTCGAGTCATGAGATGAATAAGTTCTAGGCACCTAATTTACAGCATGGTGACTAGAGTTAACAATACTGTTATATACCTGAAAGTTAAGGTACTGGAACTATGTTAAGAGACTGGAACTATAGATCTTAAATGTTCTTACTACTAGGAAAAAAACAGTAATTATTAGGTGATGTAACCTTATTATAGTAATCATTTCACAATATATATGTGTATCAAATCACTATGTTGTACTTAAAGCCTTACACAAAGTTATATGGCAATTATTATATCTCAATAAAGTTGGGTGGGAAAAAAAAAAAAGGTTGCTTTTCAAATGGTATGTTCTTCTTTGCTAGAAATGGATTCCAGGGACCTAAGTGGTAGTTTATATCAAAGGTAATTCCGGCAGATAAGTAGAGGAATGAGATAGATAGGAAGAAAAAAGCAAGTAACAAAGGATTTTTACAAAGCAAGCTTCTACTATTGGTCACTAGAGTTTAAACCCTCTAGAGAAGGCTGTGAGCCAGTGTAGAATACATGCCTCAGACTTATCTTACCTGAGGGTGATGGAGCTGGGCTATTTGTCAGTCACAAAAGGAAGGCAGTTTCCAGGCAGAACATTGATTCTCTGCCTCTCCCAGTCCAGCCTATGGGCAGCAAAGTGAATGCTAGAATGTGGGAAAAGCCCATAGGCAGAGAAATGCATTTGAATTTGGTCACAGTGCACCGAACAAGTAAAGGTGGGAGGATATGAAAAGAGTACTGACAGTGTCTCCTTTTAAAGTTTTATTTTCATGGAAAAACACTTTTATGTATAGTTGATATACATTATTATTAATATATATGTTAGAGGTATACAATATAATGTTTCATAATTTTAAGTGTTATATCTATTTAGAGTTATTATAAAATATTGGTCATATTCCCTGTGTTGTACAATATATCCTTGTAGCCTATTTTATACCTAATAGATGGGACCTCTTAATCCCCTGTCCCTGCATTGTCCCTCCCTCCTTGCCTCTCCCCACTGGTAACCACTAATTTGTTCTCTGTTATCTATGAGTTTGCTTCTTTTTTTATTACATTCACCAGTTTGTTGCATTTTTTAGATTCCACATATAAAAGTGATCTCATTGGAAGGTATTATGCTAAGTGAAGTAATCTAGTGCATTTTTTAAATCACACCTTTGAAATAGTTCTCTGGCTATTTCTTTCAAGAGAGAGTCGCTCCAGTTTCTTGAGATTATGACATTTGGTATCATCTAGGGCCTCACTGAAAGGCTAATTTATTTGCTTTACGGTTTGTCATAAACTTAATAGATATTCTAAAAGGCAATTTTGAGTGGAGATATGGGAAGCCCCAGATCAGAATCAAAATTAGATTTTCCAAACCACATACAACAGATCTTTCTTGAAAGTAATGTGTACCCTCCCTACATAGTGAAGCAGTGCTCTGTGTTAAATCATGGAGGTCTAGTTGCATATTACAGGCAGGTTTAGTTAGGAAGAAGATAAAAATTATTAAAGGGCTCAAATGTAAAGAGTCTGTTACAGTTCTAGCCTTAGTGCTAAGCAGGAAATATGTGATTTTAGAGCAATTTCAATTCTATTACAGTAAACTTGATATCATTACAAGTTTCAACTAAAGTAGCTATTTTCCTCATAGATATGGCATAAGCTACCATTCTATGCAAATTTTTCTTTATCAATATTTTAGTATACATGAATGGAGCAGTATTGGTAGCCCACATATAAAGCCATGATTGATCTCCAGAGAAATAACTACAGTTCTGAGAGCAATATTCAATAATTAATGGGCATTAGAAACTTGGCTTGACATTTTGTTTCCATAGTATCAGCATGGTCTTAAAAACTCTAAAGGCTAAGTATGAGGTACAGAAAGTCGATACATTTTTAGAAAAACACAAACATTTCTAGTATTAAGTTCAAACTTTACTCATCTTTCTGTATTGAATTTCATAATATACTTTTTTTGGCTCTATATCTATTTAACAAAGGTAAGGGTGTTTGTTAAAGGTTTTACATTTTACTCCCTGACAAGCAAATGCATAAACAAACAGGAACATCAGAGATATAGCCAGCCAAGGGAAAATGCTTGGCTCTTCACTGCAGAGTAAATGGCTTGAAGTTGGAGATCAGAAGGCTATAAGTCCAAAAAAATAAAATAAAACAGGACAGAGGGAGAGAAAAAACTCCATTCTAAAATGATTTTATTACAAAGCCATTCAGTACCGAGAGTAAGATAGAATTACCAACTACTTCTAAACTCTCACATTTTTTAAAGTAGATTATATTGAAAATTCTTGCATAAAAATATCCTTCCTGGGACAGGCAAGCAATTATGTTGGCAGGAAGTCCTGGTGATGGCAGATGACATCCCCCTGACCATGAGACTGGGCTTTCATTCTGTGTGAGCTTTGAAGAACTCAGTGCTTTCCAGTTATAAATATCCCTGGGGGAGTTCCATCATGCCAGACATAGAAACATCTTGGGAAATCCTCTTCTCAAAAGACTTTCTAGTGTATTATTTTTATTTATTGTCTATTCTTCAAACAAACAAGGGAAAAAAATAACATTATGACAAAGAAAAAGAGAAATAAAGAGATTATTGGGATAAATTCAGGTTCAGGATAGGCTTTTTCTTCATTAATAGAAGCACCATTCATCAATATGAGCAGATAATTCTATAAGGGCTGTGTATATAAATGAAGATGCTTTCCTATGCGCAAAGCTTCCACATAAAAATTTTACTAGCTAAAACTATTTGTCCCATCACATATTAGTTTTCCACTGCCACTGTAAAAAATTACCACAAACTTAAAGGCTTAGAGCAACAAATTTATAGTTCAAGTGGTTCAGAAGTTCAAAATAAATCTCAGTGGGCTAAAATCAAGGTGTCCGCATGGCTGGGCTTCTTCTAGAGGCTCTAGGGGAGAATTTGTTCCTCCATCTTCAAAGCCAGGGAGTAGTATCTTCCAATTTTCCTACTTCTGACCTTCTTGCCTCCAGTTTTATAATTATCCTTGTGACTACCCCCTGATAATCTGGTATAATCATCTCATCTCAGGATGTTTAATTTCATTATTAATACACCCACATAGTCCCACATAAATTACATAGCTATGTAATTTAACTTGTTCATAGGTTCCAAGAAATAGAATGTGGCCATCTTCAGGGATGTCATCATTCTGTCTACCACACACAGGTGCTGCATAGAGGGAAAGAATTAAGTCAATATTTAAAGAGCCATTATTCCTGCTCTCGTAATTGAAGGACACAAAATGTAAAATAGGAATAGCAATACAGCAATAATAATAATTATCATTTGTAGAGTGTCTGAGAGACTACAGTTCTTTTACAATATCTTATTAATTATTACAATCATCTCTGGGAGTCAGTTTTCACTCTTCTTACAGGTAAAAACTTTAAGCTCAGTGAAGTTAACAGCATCAGAGACCTAGCAATTTTAGGCTAGGATATTAAAAGAGGCTAGGATTTTTAAGCCAGGCCAGCACTTTAGTCTGAATCTTTTCAGCATCTAAGCCAAGCTTCTCTCCACAGTGTCTGGTGTGTTTGTACGCAGCTTCTTACTCTACAATCACACTGCAGAGAGGACCTTGCCTCCTTCTTCATTATGTGGATAAAGGACTTAGAAAACATCACTCACGTCTACCATGAAATTTGGGCATGGCCTCAGAGTTGCAGTCGACTCTCTAGAGCCCAGCACTGTCTGGAAATTGCCATGATTTGTACAACCTCTCTAACAATGTTACTGTTTCTAATGTGACTGGAGAGGTGTGGGGAAGCCAGCTTGAGCATAGAGAAGATATACTTTGTTCTTAATGGACTCAGAACTGAAGTCATGTGTCCAAAATATGAGCTCAGTTCAGTTCAGTTCAGTCGCTCAGTCATGTCTGACTCTTTACGACCCCATGAATCACAGCACGCCAAGCCTCCCTGTCCATCACCAACTACTCAATTCAAACTCTACTCAAACTCATGTCCATCAAGTCGGTGATGCCATCCAGTCATCTCATCCTCTGTCGTCCCCTTCTCCTCCTGCCCCCAATCCCTCCCACCATCAGGGTCTTCTCCAATGAGTCAGATCTTCTCATGAGGTGGCCAAAGTATTGGAGTTTCAGCTTCAGCATCAGTCCTTCCAATGAACACCCAGGACTGATCTCCTTCAGGATGGACTGGTTGGATCTCCTTGCAGTCCAAGGGACTTTCAAGAGTCTTCTCCAACACCACAATTCAAAAGCATCAATTCTTTGGCGCTCGGCTTTCTTTACCATCCAACTCTCACATCCATACATGACCACTGGGAAAACCATAACCTTGACTAGACTGACCTTTGTTGGCAAAGTAATGTCTCTGCTTTTTAATATGCTGTCTAGGTTGGTCATAACTTTCCTTCCAAGGAGTAAACGTCTTTTAATTTCATTGCTGCAGTCACCATCTGCAGTGATTTTGGAGCCCCCAAAAATAAAGTCTGACAGTGTTTCCACTGTTTCCCCATCTATTTGCCATGAAGTGATGGGACCAAATGCCATGATTAGTTTTCTGAATGTTGAGCTTTATGAGCTAGTCCACAGCTAAGCTTAAGGAGGAATGGTACTTGTAAATAATCTCTCACATAAAAGCTCTGAGCCTGAATTTAAGTCCTGCCTTTGTCACTTTATCACCCAGTTTCTCTTAACTCTGCTCTTTTCCACCTAGGTACAAGACACTAATTGTTTCTTCTGCCTGATATTATCTGCCACCACTATACATCTGGTAAACTCCCATCTATCCTTCATATCCAGCATAAAAATCACTTCTCTCCATTCTCCAACAGGCCATGTATCCTCCGTCCTCAAGTCCTGCAACCCACTGTGTAACCCTTTTTGCTAATTACTGATCATCCTTTAAAATTCAGCCCAAAAGGCACCTCCACAGCTAAATCTTCCTAACCACCACTCCACTGGATTGGTTAGATCTGTGTATTCTCCTGGCATACTGTGCTTTCCTTTAATAGCCTTTACCACAATTCTGTAAATGGTTATCCACTTTCTTGTGTGGTGTTCAATTCCTCCACGAGAATGAACATGCCTTGAGTGAGGAAGCTGCATTCAGGTTTTCACCCAGCATAATGCCTAGGGAAGTACCAGGACTCTCATTTCATAATGCTGAATGGATGTTATATATAGACACTTACCATTGTTCCATCTAGGTTAAATGCTCAATTCATCACAAATTTTAGAATAATGGCTATTTCTATAACTGTAACACAATCAACAGAAATCCTTATATATCTGTCTTTATTATTTATCTTGAACAATACATCTCAAGCCCTTACTCTGGGCAGGATACCATGCTAAGAATGGCATCATGTAAATAAATAAAAGTGTAAATAAATCACATAAATAAGTAAATAAATATCATGTAAATAAATAAATAAAGCACCACCTGTTAGGTGCTTATTAGGAGTGAAAAGACAATGAGAAAATAAATAGCTTTAATCTGAGATAAAGTATGTGAAGAATCACAAGTCCAAAATCTACCTGAAAATTTCTTTCTTCTAAGCGTCCAAGATTTATGGAGCCTCAGAAGCCCCATTCCCATAACTTGGGTATGGGAAAGACTTAATGGAAGATGTGGACTTTGATGGCTAGATAGACGCTTTAGGAAGCAAACTAAGTATGAATGTAAGCAATACATTTCAGGAAAAGGGACGAGCATGAACAAGGTAGAGTGGATTATATAACTTCTAATACAGCACAGGTAAACTGCATTAATCTATCAGGTGATTGTTTTCCAAAACATCCAAAATTTGCTGATAGATTATTTGTTAGAATGAGTCTGCCAGGTAGACATAAACATTAACCAGAATTATCTCCAAACTATAATAAACTTATTAAAATTAAAATAAATGTGTCTAGATTCTGAGCATACTCATACAGTATCCTTAGAAAAATCTATGCTTATTATTTCACCTTTAATCCATACAGTACCTGGAACATTTCTGATGTTTTCAAATGAGAGAAGAATCCAGAGGATACATGTCGTATCTATCTGGAGAGCTTTAGGCTTTGTGGTTCATTAAAGGTGACCAACATTTTTGAGCTTCTCCTCATGGAATGCTGAGGTTCATGTTCCTGGCCCTTGAATCTAGGTTGCTCTGTGACTGCTTTTCCTCAAAGCATATGGTAGAAGAGATGCTGAGTCAGTTTCCAGGCCAGGCCTTATGAGATTGGCAAGTTTCACTTCTTGCTTCCTGGAACACTCACTTTGGGGAAAGCCAACCACTAGGTTGGAAGACCAGCTGCTCAGATTGTCACGTTGTGAGGAAGTTGCATCTGGGTATTTTGACAGTCTACATGGGGAGAGATGATCAGCCACAGCCAGACATTCTAGCCATCTCAAGGCAGGTGCTAGGCATGTGAGGGGGGAAAAATAAAAATAAAAACCATCTCAGATGTGGAGAAGGACCACGGGCCACAGCAGAACTGAGGCCTCCAAGTGCTTTATTCAGGCCAGCCAGTCCACTGGGCCACTCAGCCGAGGCCCCAGCTCTTGTTGGGGGTGAGGGGTGAGAGGCGTTGCCCCTGCGGTCGCTGCCTGACTTCCTGACCCATGAAACTGTGTGCATCAGAAAATGATTTCCATTTTCATCACTAAGTTTGGGGGGCAGTGTGTACACAGCAATGGATTACCAGAGATGGATAACTCCACTGGGGTTAGTTGTAAGATATGGTTTTTACAAACACACTAGAACTTACTTTTCAAAATATTAGTATTCAAGGTTGTCACTTAGAAGAATATTTATTGATTTATAAATTTTCCATGCTGAAAACATTTTTGAAATTTTCTTCACAGAAGCACTTCACGAGCCAAGAAAAAAAGAGTAGAACAAGGAGGAGAAGGAGGAGAAAGGGAAGGATGAGGGGAATAGGGAAGAAGTGGAAGGGAGAGGGGTAGGAAGGGAGGGAAAATCATGTTTTTAATTGGATAATCACATCTCAAGTGGGGCTCAAGTAAAGCAATTATTACTTCATTCTTTAGACTCAGCTCTAGATAGCTTTTCCTTTTTTTTTTTTCCTGTTTGCTTCACATTTTCAAAACCAGTCCTGAAAGACTGAAGAGTTGTCACCACTGAAAATGTTAAAAAACAAGCGCCAGGTACTCTCAAGGCAATTCAAAGAGATGAGTTGTGAAATATTTGGCACATTTTCTGGATGCTCAGCATCCCCAAGGTGTCTGTGTTAAAGGACATAGCCTTGCGTGGAAGCATATGATCCTACAAGATTAAAAAAAGATCAGTGCCACTATATAGGGCCCCCAGAGCCAAACACAAGATAGCCAGTATGACAGTCAAATTGGTTTGCTGAACTTGTTCTGCTGCAATTCCAGAAAGCCTCGGTGCCACCGTGTAGCTAATTTATCTATGTACGTTCACCCTGAATCTTCTCTGTTATTCACAGAGAGAGCAGATTCAGCTTCACATAAGAGGGTGTTAGAAACAGTCCTGCCCTTTACCGGGTGCTTTTGTGTCTTTATTTGTACAATGAAATTCTAATCCTCACTGGAAAAGACCAATCTATAGAAATAATAAATATCTTTAAATTACCAGGCACATATTTGATACACAGCAGGCTCTGAATATCATATACCTTGCAACCTAATAACCAGCTATGTAAACCTATTATTATTGCACTTTTCTGATTGCTTTTGGTTTTGATTTAAGAAAATAGCCATAACCATTTCCTACATAGCCTGATCTCTTTTCTCAGGGCATATAAGATGAAGCCTCATTCAGACATTATGAAACTAATTCTAAATTTAGAAAATATTTAAGTTAAAGAGAAATAAGGTCAATTATTAGTTTGCCCCCCTCCCAAATTAAAGGCAGCATAACTTACCTATTGCCTTGTTTGAGAGTAGAAATAAAAAACAAATAGGAAAAGAAAATATTGCTATTGGCATGATGAATAAGGCAATAATGCTTAGACAATGGTGCTGTGATAAAGTATAGTCATCATTTGGTATTATGAAAATGGACTTTGGGTAATTTTTCTTTATACACCAACATTATAATCATGTCTGAAACAAACTAAATAAACTACTATCAGACATTTCTAGTGCTATCTCCTATTGGGCATGATAAACCAAATTTCTCTCTTTTATATTCTTCAGGGGACCTAGCTGAGCGCTCCAAACTTAAAAAAAAGATTCTCTTTCAGAATTTTAAGCAGCAGTAAGTACTTTAGATATTTTCACAAAGGACACATAGAGATCTTATGTCATGAAATCCTGTAGTCAGCCACAGAAAACCTCATATTAAAAAAAAAAAAAAAAAGAAAGAAAATTTAAAAGTTTAACATAAGATAAATGCTAAAATTTTAGCTCTGGGAATGCCACCTGCAATACTAGGAAAGGGTCTCAATGTGCATTCAATAGCTTCTCCCTTTTCTTTATTGTGAGAAGAAAACTTGAAGTCTGTATAACAGATGTGGCTCACCCCAGGATGCCGGTTATAATTGACCACCAAGGAAACTGTCCAGATGATGGGCCATCCTGTTTTATTAATGTCATTCCCCTTTTCTAGCAAGCAACTCTTTGAAAATAAAGGAATTTCTTCAAGAATACAGATTTTGATAATACAACCCTATTTCTATGGCACATAACTTCAGGAGAGGATTTGCATAGTGCAGCTGGCAATGAACATATGGAATTCTACTGTGTTGTGTGGTTGATAAAATGTGTACAACATGTGCTTTCTGCTGCCCAGAAGTTTCCCCAACCTACCAGTCAGGAATTTAATAGCTGCTGTAAATGAATTATCAAATCCAAAAGCAAATGTCAGAGTGCCATTCTACCAACTGTAGTACAATCAATACAATTTGGAAATCTGATGAGGGGTGGGAAAGAATTAAAAATCAAGCTATTTCTTAATCATCATAAGCTGTATTAGTACTTATCAGAGACCCAAGTATAAAACACATGCTGTGTTCAACACTCTCAAGTTTAGTGAATCTGTTATAATTTATCACGTTATCACCTGTTGTTGATAACTTTTTAGTACTTTTACCATTTCATCGTCTCAAGGTGAATATTTTTACTGCTAACGTTATGCTGTATTTTTACCACCAGGATTTCACCTTTAGACCTAAGAAATAAAAGACTTAATTCTGAAAAAGAAACTTTGGCAACACTGAGCCCACTGCCCCACACAGCACTCAGTGGTACTGAGTACTGGCAACAAAGGGCAGCAGAGAACACAGAGCCCATTTCCACCAACAGAACATTCGCTCCTGGGTTCACTCATTTTTGCTGCCTCTCTGGCCCTGACACACATTCTCCAATCCTGCTGGTACAAAGAAACAACCAGTTTTCATATTATTTGGAAATATTGTGTTTTCATTGTTTCTAAAATAAACTACAAGCAGAACAGATTTACAGATTTAACAAAAAGAATTGAAAATAGTTAAAGAGTAGCAATCAAAGAAACAAACAGAAATACAATATAGCCATTTAGCATGACTGAATGAACAAAAACAAACTCCTTGCCTTATCTTTAGTGAAAGGGGTGCACTCATATGGTGCTAACATGTGTGATTTGGGCTAACCATTTGGAAAGATATTTTGCATCACAAGAGAAGTTCATTTATTCACTCATTCACTCAGAGCTTTGTTGTTGAATTACAACATGCCAAGCACTGTTCCAGGCATAAGGACTACAAAGAGAATTAGGAAATAATTGTCAGTTGGAAGTAGCAAACAAGGAGAATGAGATAAATAACCAAAAAAAAAAAAAGAGAGAGAGAGAGTTCTATTCAAAAAGTTTTAGGGGAATTGGGAAAACCTACTCAGGAAAGGTGAGATGTGGGAGTGGGTTGTTTATTATTTTTCCATTTCCTTGTGCATTCATTAAGCAGGTATTTCTTGAACTCCTTCTGTATATCAGGAGCTATTGTAGGAACCAGAGATATTTCAGTGAACATAGACAAAAATCCCTGCAATAAGTAATGTAAATAAACAATGCAGCTATAATAGTTTGATGATAAGTGTTAAGGGGGAAAAAGTGAAGGAGAATGAGGAATAGGAGAGGTTGGCATTTCAGGTAGGGTGTCCAGGGAAGGCCTCCTATTAAGGCCATATTTGATTTCTAGAAGTCTAAAGGAAGTGAAGGGTTGAACCACAAAGATCCATCTGGGCAGAGTGTTCCAGGTCAAAGAGACTGTAAAGGCTGTAATGGGCATGTGAGGAAGAGCCGGCAAAGATGCTGGCTGGAGGGAGGGAAAAGAGGTGGGGCAGGAGGGGTTGCAGGCTAGGGGGCAATAAGTACTGAGACTACAGAAGTCTTGTAAATACTTTGCTTTTTCTTTCAGTGGGATGTCTAGTCACTAGAGGGCTTAAGCAGAGGAGTGACAGGTCATGCTTTCATTTTAATCAGTTTGCTGTGCTCAAGAAAATGAAGGAGTGGCAATAGGGAGACTGGTGAAGAGTATCAACTAGAAGAGAGATGGTAATGGTCTTGACAAGGGTGGAAACAGTGGAGGAAATGAGAAATGATCGTATTCGTGATATATTTTGAAAGAAACGCAGACAGAATTTGTCAATGAATGGTCAGAGTTCTTCAGGACCACCACCGGTTTCTATGATTTGCTAGGACTCATGGGACTCAGCGGGTAGCTGTACTTGTAGACGTGATATATTACAGCAAAAGGATACAAAACAAAATCAGCACATGAAAAAGGCACATGAGGAGAAAGGAGGAAATCAGGCACAAGCTTCCAGAGTCCTTTCTCCATGGACCCATATGGAATTGTTTAATTCTTCCAGCATTGAATTATGGCAACATGTGTGCAAAGTTGTCTGTCAGGAAGTTCGTTAGAGCCTCAGTGCCCAAAGTTTTTACTGGGGTCTAGCCACATAGGCCCTCTGCTTAACTGTACAAAAATTCCAGACTGCCAGAGAAAAGCAAGTGTCTAATATGAACACTGTACAAATAATTTAGGTACAACAAACCATTCTCACCAGTTAGGAAATGGTGCAAAATTCACATTCCGGACACCAGCCAAGGGCTAACCATGAAAGCTTCCCTCTTAAACATAGCAGCCTCCTCAGGAAGGCTATGTTCACTCTTTTATGCACAGATAGAATATGTGATATGAGGTAAGAGCTATTCAAGAAGAGAAATGGAGAGCATAGGGGTATTTTAGATAGTGAGGGATGTGACAGAGCAGAAGAAGAGATTTACTGGATATCTCATCCTTCATTTGAATAGGTACAATAAAATGCCCTGAAAATATAACAGTTTTTCCAGCAGACAGGTCCCTTTCCTTGTGGCGCTTATTTGCATTTTAATAGGATAGCCAGATACTAATCAAATGATCCTCACATCTATTATTACCCTATGGACCCAAAGTAGTCAGTCCAGGTAGAACAAATAGCATCATGAGGAAAGACCCGGGGGTGGCAAGTAACATGGTCCTATTCTACATGTGAAACAAAGACCAGTGAACAGGAGAACAGTCAACAGGAGGGTGGAATAACTAACCCCTTTTCATTTATTCATTCAATAAGTTCACGCTGAGCACTTACTCATGCCAGTTATGTGCTTGGCAATGGGAACGGTTTCTGACACCATGGTGTTTGCAGTTCAGGGGAAGAGGTAGTCACTTGGTCTTTTTGTGTTGTCATAGATTTGCCCTTCCTCTCCTCTCTTGTTGTTCAGTCACTGAGTCAAGTCTGACTCTTTGCAACATCATAGACTCTAGCACTGCAGGCACCTCTGTCCTCCACCATCTCCTGGAGTTTGATCAAATTTATGTCCATTGAGTTTCATTGCCCCCAACTAAATGTCTCACAAACCTAGATCACCATGGGATCTTCTCACTTATCTTTACTCTCTCCTAACATATCCTGTAGTTGAAAATCAGATAAGGTTTCTTAAAATCTGATTCCAAGATGATTTCTAATGTTTTTGAATTTTAAATATTTTTTCTACTTCTTAGATTATATTCCAAGATCATTAAATCAGAAACTAGCATTTAGGACCCTCCTGCATGCACAAACACATACACACACACTAAACCTTCCCCAATGAGCTTGCTCATTTCTATCATCATGACTTTTAATCACATTCTTCCCACCAGAAACACTTTTCTGGAATTCATTCAAGTGGTCCTAAGTCTTTTGTGGGCCATCTATTGTGCTACTTCCTCCAGAAGTCATTAACTCTTTGGTCTACCCTACCCTGCCCTTCTCCTTTCCATAACATATAATATCTGCAGAATATGGGCACATATTTCTCTGTACTCCTCTCTTTGGTGATGTGAATGACCCACATTTATCACACCATGCACTAAGTCATCTGAGGTTAGGACATTGTACTTTTTAAATTTTAATTAAAGTGTCTAGAATCATGCTGGGCCATGGTGGGTCACTAAGTTAAATTTATTGACTTGATGCTTTGGCTTTTCTATCCATACTTACAGGCTAGATCTCTGCCTTATTCATATGTACTAGTTTAAACGTGCATTAAAAATTACCTCAAAACCAGTGACTTAACATAGCAATAAACATTGGTTATCTCTCATAACTTTTGTGAGTCAGGAAGTTGGAAGCAGCGTAGCCACATGGTTCTGGTTCAGAGTCTTTCATGAGGATGCATCAAAATATGGGCTAAATTTTCATCTGAAGGCTAGACTGAGGCTAGAGAATCTGCTTCCAATAGGAGGCATTCACTTGGTTGGCAATTTGGAGCTGGTTGATGGCAGAAAAACAAACTTACTCTCCTCATGAGATTTCTATGGGGCTACTGGTATGTTCTTATCACATGGCATCTGGATTCCTCCAGAGCAAGTGATAAAGAGAGTATAAGACAGAAGCTATCATGAGTTTGTGACCTAAGCTTGCAGAAGTCACAGTGTCACTTCCATAATGTCTTACTTATCTCATAGATCAACAGTAGCCAATATGGGAAAAGACGACAGAAGGGCGCGGATACCAGGAGGCAAGAGTTACTGGGGGCCATCTTGGAGGCTGACTACCACACCATATCTGATTCAATCTTACTGTCTAAGGTTTGTTTTCTGTGCAAAAGTATATTACTTTAAGCACATCAAACACTAAACAAGTGAAAATATTAGCAAAATGAATAATTGCTAGCAAAATGACTTCAAGCTTTTACTTAAGGACTTATATCACTCTTTGAAAATCTGTTTTCACATTAGAAGCACACCAGATTTTTAGGATAGCCTCCACTCCACAGTATTAAGTAGGAACCAAATGCTCTCTTGCTTTCCATCTCTTAGTTCCAAAGCCCCAATTTCTTAATAAAAAGATAACTTCAACCTCTTAGCATCATACAAATATTTATTCTTGCTCTTCTCCTCCACTGATCCTCACATATACCCCCTTGTCTCCCCCACCCCTTCACTTCAGTCCTCACTTTCCAACTCTTACCTGTAGGCAGGGCAAGTATCCTGCAGGGACTTAATGAAACTCAGGATTTCCTTCCCCCACTGAAATACTTTCTCCACCTGCTCACTAATGCCTAACATTTTGCAATTAACAAATTCTTTTTTTTGTTTGTTTGTTTCTGACATGTGGTTTCTTGTTTCCAGTTAAAAATACCAATATTCTTAGTAAAAGGAATATGTTACAACTTTAACAGCTGTCTGCTCATTAGTGTGAGTTTTTCTGCATATATCCCCTGAAAACAAGTTTTCAGAAGGGAAAAGAAGAAAAAGAACACCCAGGGGAGGCAATCTTTCAAAGGGCAAAGTCAGAAAAGAGAAAATAGGCCCTCATGGAATGGAAGGATGCACTTCCTCACAATTTTATGCAGGGCCAACTCTTTTCTGAGACTTTAGCAAGACTAGAAAGTCAAAGGCCTTTAACCTCATCCTCATACCAACCAGATTCACTGTATTAAACCATATTTCCTTTGTGTACCATCTGTCAAAAGCTATCAAAATGAGAAAATGGGGGCAATCTCTCTTTTTTTTTTTAAAGGAAATTAAAGAAAAAGAAATGACTGGTGAACGTAAGCCCCAAAGATGACAATGCAGGGCTGGGAATGCACTCCTTGCAGGGTGACTGGCTTGTTAAATCTTGGGTTACAGCTTGTTTATTTTAACAATGACTTTGGTCTATAAGCCCTTAGTCCTGTTTTTTTTCATAACCTTGCAGGGGTCTTGGATTCCTAATTTGCAAGTATAAAAATGAGAAGCAATTTGCACATGGCAGGTGTCTGGACAAATGTTCTCTATTATCTACATAAACCAGATGCTCAGTGATTTGAACTAAGCTGAATAGAACACACACTGTTCATTCCCAAGCTGGCCTCATACTCCTACAGAGACCCTGAGTTTTGCAAAGACTCTTCCATAGCTTTTATCGATTACAGGGAAACCACTGTCAAAAAATAATGACTTTTCTTGATGATGTGCTGCTGGCTGTAATGGTTGGACTATCCAGTAGAATTCAGTGGCCTCAGACCTTTCTTGTGATGCTCAATACATGCCCTCAGGAAGACAGACTTAGAATACAGACACTAAAGCCAGGTTTACCCACCACATCAAAGCAGACCTTTTTGATTTTATTTGAACTGATTGACAAGAGAAAGAGTACTAGCACTTATTAACACACCTGCCATAGACAGAACATTCTCTTAGGAGCTCAAGACACGTTATTTCATTTCCACAACTGATCGAGTCATAAAATAGCCAATCTAATTTGATCATGAAATTTAATTTTTTTCTATTAAACAAATTAGACTGTGTTTGGCTCATATTTTTATTTAGAAGAATACGCTGTTCTGACAGCAGAAATTGAAACAGAATTCAGTTCTTCCATGACTGAATGCATTCACAGCCTTACCTCTTTGGTTTTACACTTGCACTCTCACATTCATTCACAAGAAAAATTACCTTCTGGCCTAGATCTTCATGCAGGGCAAGGGATGCTGTAGAGTTGTGAAGGGACATGAGGATGAGCAAGCCTGGAAGACAAAGATCAGAAGCTGGGTTCAACCTGTGTCTGATTAGTCCCACAGATAGATACATGCAGTCCCCTCCAACATGGAGGGGAGTCCACCATCAGGCATAGGCACGGGATACCAGCAATTTTTAGAATCTGCAGGGGGGACTCAGATGGGTATCAGGATATCCAAGTAGGACAGAAAAGGCATGAGAGAAAGAGAATAAGAGTATTCAGACCAGATCCCAGCATGCTGAGATCTGGATCAGACAGAAGGAGCCACATGGAGAGGCAGGAGTCAGAAAGCACCTGTGCTGGAGGGGAAGGGTCAGAGCATAAATCATAAGAGTGGAAATCCCCACTGAGCATCTCAAAGACCTGAGTGATGTCACAGAATAGCCTCTCTCACTAGATAACACTAATCAACTTGGGCGCCTGTTCAAGTAGATCCACCAGTTATGATCTGGATTGGATGGAGCTTGGCAATGGTGCTTGGGAGGTCTGTATCAGAAGAAATATTAAAGAGGGATGTTTCCTAATGGTAACCATGATTTACTGGCACAGAGTTCTCCTGCTGCTGAAGAGTTGGCATGCTGCAAGTTCATTCTAGGAAGATCAACATATTGATGCCCTTCCTGGGCATATCTGGTAAACAGCTGCTTACATCTGGGTAATGTCACTTTACATCAATGCTGGAGCATATACTGCTCTAGACCAGAGCTTCTCAAACTTTAATGTGCACAGAAATCATCTGAGATCTTTGGTAAAGTCCAGATTCTGATTCAGTAGGTCTGGGTGGATCTGAGAATACTCATCTCCAACAAATTCTCAGGAATTTCTGATGTTGCTAGTCCTGGGTCCACACTGAAAGTAGCAAGGCCCTAGATTAAGGACAGGGGCCATAGTTTCTTTCTGTCAACAACTCTTATTAATAAAAATTCAATAACAAGCCCCACAAAACTGGCATCTGAAAGAATACAGATCTTCATTTTCTTGGTGATTTGTATATTTGGATAATTGCTTACACTAAAATTCTAATGTAAGGATCCCTTCATATTGCAAATAAACATTTCTTTCTTTTCTTTTTTGTTCTTTTTTTGTTTACGCTGGTCATGTCTTCAGATGCCAGAATTCTAAGCCTATGCAAAATGCTAAGAACATAAATTCCAGAAAGAATTAAATGTCTCAGACAATAAAAAATCTGCCTACCATGCAGGAGACCTGGGGTTCAATCTCTGGGTTGGGAAGATCCTCTGGAGGAGGGCACAGCAACCCATTCCAGTATTCTTGCCTGGAGAACCCCATGGACAGAGAATCCTGGCATGCTGCAGTCCATGGGGTCGAAAAGAGTTGGATGTGACTGAGTGACTAGCACACACAAACACACATAAATTCTAGAATCAGACTGACTCCTCACACTACCTGTGTGACCTTGGGCAGTTTGCTTAAACTCTCTGAGCCTCAGAGTAAAGATAAAATAAAGCTAATCACAGTACATCAAAGGGATGTTATGAAATGTGTTATTCTTAAGTGCATTTATAACAGTGCATGGCACATGACAATAGTTATTTAGTATTTGTTGATTTAATATAAATATATATACAAAATTTAAAACAGTATGTGCACAAAATCTAGCATATAAGTAGCATGATTTAGTGCATCCCATATGATCCTTTAAAAACCCTATAAAGGATTTTTCATCTCTGTTGGGCATACTGGAAAATGAGAAGAACAGAGAGGTATAAAAAGTGACCCACAATCTTGGAACCCAGATTACTTGAAATTCTCAGAGGAGAGAAGAAGATGGAACTTAACTAATCGAGGCACATATACATACTGATAAAGCATCAATATCCCACAGGAATGAGCATTAAAGGTGGAATAATTTAGACTTCGATTAATTTATTGGAGTCTGACGACTAATAACTTTAAACTGTCTTGTAGGGACTGTGAGGAGATATTCCATCCTTCTGAGCAGAAATGAGGTTTCTCCTGAAGTGAACAGATGTTGCCTCTTGTAATAATCCTAAAAATTCTGAAACCTAGAACAGAAATGGAAGACTAGAGAGGCAAGTCTTAAAATGAGATGAGGGGATTAAAACCCTCCTCCTTCTGTAGCTGAGAGTCATTATGCTTGCACTCCCATGTCTGGAGAGACGCAGGGCCCTGCCAGCCTTTCTGAGCGAGCTGTGCCTGGAGTGTGGAGACAGACTGGTAACGCGACAGGGCACCAGGCCAGAAAGAGAGCAGGATGAGTTATTCTTGGTGTTGAGCTTCCTTTCTACTACTGCAGTCTTTAATAAAGACACAGCTACACTTAAGCAGCCTGAACTCTGTCTTCCATCAGGAGCTGAGAGGAAGGCTTGGGAAATAGGAGGTAAGAGTGATGCTGGCAGCAGCAGAGGCCAGGAGAGAAGAGCCGTGTCCCGAGGAGAGAGACGTGGTGAGCATAGTGGCAGCTGGTGGAGGCAGAGGGACATGGCCAGAAGAACACAAAGGAACCACGCAGACTAGCCAAGGAACACATTTGTGCAGGACTAATTTCCAGCAAAAAAAAAAAAAAAAGTCAGAGGTCTATCATTTCATCATGAATTGGGTTAGGCATGCATGAAATCAGGGAGAATATCAGGACTAGATGTTGAGTTTCCTCATCTCCAGGCTACTACTATTTCCAGTATATCACAGGACAAGCATATGCATGTATCCTGAAGGATGATCTACATACATTATAATCTATAGAAAAACTCTATATGTTTTACTGATTTTCCACATTTTAATCTAGATGTTTAACATAGCCTGGAATTTCAAAGGTTATCAGACAGTTGTTTTGCTTTGTTCGTATGTTTCTTTTCAAAGACAAGGCACAACCAATGTTGACTAAATTGGTCCTGATCAAAAAGAAAAAGAAATTCATAATTATATGGTCAGGAACAAGTTCTAATGAACGAGAGCATCTATAAATTATTTGGGTGGAATTACATGGGGATCTCAAAGACTATAAAAGAATAATTTCCAGTATGACAGGAAAGCACTGGGTTAGGACAAGTAACATCATCTGAGCCGGCCACTCATGACCTGCGAAACCTTGGAGGAGCCATTGATTCTCATCCTCTGAGCCTCTTCAGCTCTTCATGTCTTCCATGGGGATAATAACCCAGGTTGCTTACCACAGGGGTACCACTGGCCCACGGCATACCTCTGTGAAAGTGAGAAGACTATATCCCCTCTGAGCTTACCCAACCAGTGCAGGTACATAATTTAGTGTGCATTGCATGGACCAGGCTTCAGGCCCCATATGTACCCTCAAGCAGGGGCTCATACGCTGTGAGCCAACTTGAACATTCAAGAACTGTGGTCATGGCCGATCTCACAAGATGATGGTGAGGATGAGACGAGGGTATTTTGCTAAATGTAAAGGCAACATAAACGTAAGAGAATGCGTAAGCTTCAGTTCAGTTCAGTCACTCAGTTGTATCCGACTCTTTGCAACCCCATGAACTGCAGCACGCCAGGCCTCCCTGTCCATCACCAACTCCCAGAGTCCACCCAAACCCATGTCCATCGAGTAGATGATGCCATCCAACCATGTTATCCTCTGTCGTCCCCTTCTCCTCCTGCCCTCAATCTTTCCCAGCATCAGGGTCTCTTCCAGTGAGTCAGCTCTCCACATCAGGTGGCCAAAGTATTGGAGTTTCAGCTTCAACATCAGTCCTTCCGGTGAACACCCAGGACTGATCTCCTTCAGGATGGACTGGTTGGATCTCCTTGCAGTCCAAGGGACTCTCAAGAGTCTTCTCCAACACCACAGTTCAAAAGCAACAATTCTTCGGCACTCAGCTTTCTTTGTAGTCCAACTCTCACATCCATATATGACCACTGGAAAAACCATAGCCTTGACTAGATGGACCTTTGCTGGCAAAGTAATGTCTCTGCTTTTTAATATGTTGTCTAGGTTGGTCATAACTTTCCTTCCAAGGAGTAAGTGTCTTTTAATTTCATGGCTGCAGTCACCATCTGCAGTGATTCTGGAGCCCAGAAAAATAAAGTCTGACAGTGTTTCCACTGTTTCCCCATCTATTTGCCATGAAATGATGGGACCAAATGCCATGATCTTAGTTTTCTGAATGTTGAGCTTTAAGCCAACTTTTTCACTCTCCTCTTTCACTTTCATCAAGAGGCTCTTTAGTTCTTCTTCACTTTCTGCCATAAGGGTGGTGTCATCTGCGTATCTGAGGTAACTGATATTTCTCCCAGCAATCTTGATTCCAGTTGTGCTTCTTCCAGCCCAGTGTTTCTCATTTAAGTTAAATAACCAGGGTGACAATATAAAGCCTTTACATACCCCTTTTCCTATTTGGAACAAGTCTATTGTTCCATGTCCAGTTCTAACTGTTGCTTCCTGACCTGCATACAGGTTTCTCAAGAGGCAGGTCAGGTGGTCTGGTATGCCCATCTCTTTCAGAATTTTCCACAGTTTATTGTGATCCACACAGTCAAAGGCTTTGGCATAGTCCGTAAAGCAGAAATAGATGTTTTTCTGGAATTCCCTTGCTTTTTTGATGATCCAGTGGATGTTGGCAGTTTGATCTCTGGTTCTTCTGCCTTTTCTAAAACCAGCTTGAACATCTGGAAGTTCATGGTTCATGTATTGCTGAAGCCTGGCTTGGAGAATTTTGAGCATTACTTTACTAGCATGTGAGATGAGTGCAATTGTACAGTAGTTTGATCATTCTTTGGCATTGCCTTTCTTTGGGATTGGAATGAAAACTGACCTTTTCCAGTCCTGTGGCCATTGCTGATGCATAAAGCATAAGCTTAAATGTAATCAAAAGCTGGCTTTCAAACAAGAAATATAGAAAGATTCCATGCATGAGGATTTCTCAACAATTTAAAATCAAGAGACACAAATTACAAGGTATGTACATACACATCAGTAACAGAATATTTATTAGGTATGTGGTTCTTAACCAGAATGAAGAACCAGAGGCACCTGAAGTCTATTTAAAAAGACACATTGAGGGTTCTATCTCTGGAGGCTTCTGAATTGGGAGGTCTGAGAGTCTGTAACCTTCTTATTTATAAAGCACCCAAGGTTTTCTTTGATGTACACCCTTGCTTGAGCATCACAAGCTTAGAAAATTTAAGCCTAGTAGCTAATTTAGGTATTTTTAAGCCACATTCACTTTTTTTTTGGCCTGAATTATCCAGAGAGCCTTCAAATGAAAAGGAAAACATATGGCATAAAGAAGAATAATAATAAAAACTAAAGAAGATGCTGTGTTCTCCATAAAAATAATCAGTGGGGATATTGTTGATGTGGATATAAGTTGATGGCTCATAAGATATTTATAGAATGTATATTCCAAAGTATACAACACATGGTATAAAGTCTCTTGACACTGTCCCACCCACTGGGCTATCACTGCAAAAAGCCTAATCTTGTTCCCTACATGTTAAGAGTCTGTTAAGATGCAATGGAAATCTCAGATGAGCATGTCCAGCATCAAATCGGACATCCAGTGAGGTCATCATGAATCATATCAAAGTAAACAATCAATAATCATTCTGTTTTTATATACATCCAGAATCATCAAATGCGAAGGCAGTAATTTAAACACAAACATTTCAGTAGTTTGAACCACTATAAACTAAGTCATTTATTAAAGCACAAACATTTCTTCTTTCCCCTTAGATTCAATTAAGGTATTTAGCCACAGTCTTCCATCTCCTTAGCTGCTCTGTATGTCAGGAAGGCTAACAGATAGTACTGAGTACCTGTTTTAAGGTATCATTAGCACCATTGGCAGGGAAGGTATATAATTCTGTACAAAATTGAATGGACTCATGTCAGTCTACAAGAAGAAGCTAGTGGATTTCCCTAGGCTGACATATTAAAGCATTGCATGTAGGATATAAATATTCTACTTTTATAAATTCTCTGTAATTATGTTTAATTATCACAGAAACGTAAAGGGGAGGAAATAAACTAGACAAATGGCCAGGGACTCTAGATTTTGAATTGACATTTTACTGTTTCCAACCTCACTAAAGAGACACTGTCTTTAGATTATTAACACCTAATCAATGAAGAAATCAGCTTGGAATCTGAGCCTAAAATACTTTGGAAAAAAAGTAATTCATACATGATTGACTCTGACATGTGGAGCCTTTTTATATAATGGATTTGTAAAGTAACAATAACCAAAGACAAGATTAGAAAAATGAGTTTCTGGTTGCCATGGCAATTCAGGCAGTGTACTACCACCCACTCCAACAGCAACACTTAAATGATGAACATAAAGACAGAGAGCGGAGCCCACACAGAAGTGGGTGTCAAAAGCTAAGAAGTTAAACTGTAGATACTGTAGAGGTGATGGAACCCTTAGTAGAGTTACAGAGGAAGTAACCATTACATAATGGGGAAATTTTCTTGAAGTAGATCTCAGTCTGCTAAAATCAAGACGGTTCATAAGTGCCCATATCTTACCCTAGTCTTCTTATTTAGTTGCTAAGTTGTGTCAGACTCTTTTGCAACCCCAGGAACTGTAGCCCGCCAGGATCCTCTATCCATGGAATTCTCCAAGCAAGAATACTGGAGTAGGTTGCCATTTCCTTCTTCAGGGACTCCAGGACCCAGGGGTTGAACCTGCATCTCCTGTATTGACAGGCTTTCCTGGTAGCTCAGCTGGTGAAGAATCAACCTGTAACACAGGAGACCCTGGTTCAATTCCTGGGTCGGGAAGATGTTCTGGAGAAGGGATAAGCTATCGACTCCAGTATTTTTGGGCTTCCCTGGCGAGTCAGATGATAAAGAATCTGCCTGTAGTGAAGGAGACCTGGGTTTGATCCCTGGGTTGGGAAGATCCCTTGGAGGAGGGCATGGCAACCACTCCAGTATTCTTGCCTGGAGAATCCCCATGGACAGAGGAGCCTGGAGGGCTACAGTCCATGGGGTTGCGAAAAGTCAGACACGACTGAGCGACTAAGCAGAGTGCTGCTCCTGCATTGCCCGGGGGTTCTTTACCAATGAGCCACCAGGGTCGCCACCAGCTACCCTACATGAGTGAAGACTAAATTGTCACTCCTATGCCAGCAAGCAGTTGCCCTGACAATTTTGTAGAGTGCTTGTCAGAGGAAAGAGAAAGTTTTAGGTCCTAATCGTCATGTAATTGAATGGTAGTAGGTAGGTAGAACACATATTGAAAGCTATTAAAAGAAAAGCTAATGGAAATGTTCTATTTTAAATTTTGAATTCTGAGACATGAATATAGTACCTCTTTGTGTTATGATGAGACAGGCCCACTTACCAGGAGTCCACAATATACAGGTAAAGTAGAGGTATAAGGTACATTTCATTGAGTATTGAAAAAACTATTCTAAGATTTATCATTAATTATATGATAGAAAAAAATACTGCTAACATTATCAATTTAAAACATCTTCATTACAGAGATACTATTTACAGTGTGGAAAGTTATTTCTTAGAAGTGATGAAACATGGTATATATCTCACGTTCATCTGTAACCATTCTTGTACTATAATTTAGTTCATTCATTCATTTAGTCAATAAATATTTTTAGTACTTCTAATAAGACAGCTACTTCGGCAAAGTGACAATTTTATATTGTCTGTCAATAGTATTGCTATTTTTAAAGTCCTGAGAGAAGGATCTCATTGAGTGAACTCCCTGACAACTGTGAAAAAGATCCTGGGATTCAAAATGAACACATGATACAAGTAACTCAGTAAGGTGTCTTTCTGGCTTGTGTGTCAGCATACACTTGAATATAATAAAAATGATATATTTTTCAAGTTATAAATGTTAGTGTCAAAGCCTAAAGTTCATATGTACTTATCACTTATCTGCAACTTACATACTATCAACCAAAAGTTTACTTATAAATCAATGTGTTTCCTATAAAACAATGACAGATTTTGGATGGGGCTCAGGCCAGTTCAAAAATGCCATTTAATTCACAGCTATTAATAGATAAATTATCACACTCTCATTTCATTTCAGACCACAATAGTCTTCCCTGACACAGGATGGCATCTCCTTCTTCACATCCCAGAGCATCTGCACACAACCCCACACATCCTCCTCTTAGTGGTGATGGCAAAATCACCTCTCAGTGGCCTCAGAACATTCTGGAGAAGCTCTGGGATCCACTTATCAGAGTAACAGCAGTATTTCTGGAGGTGTCAAACCAGTTGTAGAGATACGCAATGGAACATCCACTTCTAAGTTCAGGATGTTCCTCAATGGGGTTTTCAAGAAGAGAAAATCAAGATTCAACTGGACCATGAGCTAGATTCTATGTTCAACCACATTCCAGGTTTAAGCACTCTTTGCCTCAGCTCAAGAAAGGTGGGGAGAATATATTTCTTCCCTGACCCTGTGAAATAAATATGTAATTCTTTACTGAAAGCCAGAAATCTGGAGTCAGAAGACTGAGCTGGCTGAGAGGATTCCTAGCAATAGGGCTTTAGGCAAGATCCTCACCCTTTCTGAGCCTGTGTTGTGACTTCTAATTATGAGGTTCAAAGGACTGTGACATACAGATGTACATCAGTTGTACAGTTGTGACAAAAAGTAAAAATGCTAATCTTTACTTTCATAAAAATTCTACAATATACTAAATTGTTATTGGCATAATATAGGTGGTGGAAATAGGGGTGTTCAACTTGGCATATGCTTAGCATTTTTCATAATAAACTGTTGAGAAATAGAGCAAATATCATTGAAAAACTGTGACCCTCTGGCTGGGGTAAGATCTCTACCTCAGTCTCTCTAGCATCAAGAAATGTAAAGGCTCGGAGATTTTACTTTACTGCAAGTTAACAGATCAGGTGCTCACTGCCCCCTGGATGCTGTAAGAAGACAAGAGTCCTGACTCAGAGACAAAAGACATTATCATTCACAAAAGCACCAGCAGGTGTACCAGCTCCTCAGGCCCCAATGACCACAGGGTGACGGAAGGAGGGCCAGGCGATGCCTGCTGAGGCTGGGGGCCGTGCTGCAGCAGAGGAAGCCCAAGCTTGGGGGCCTGCCTCTCTTCTAGCAAGCAGTAAGCCGGCCTGACTTTTGCCCCAGGGCCTTTGTTTCAGTGGAGGGTGAACCCACCCATACTTTGTTTCAGGAGGAGACACCATCCCAGATTATTCTTCCAAGGTTATTTGCCCTTCAACACCTTTGAAAAACTAGTCTGAGACAAAAATCATCAGGACCTCTGCCTGTAAGCCACACAGGAGCATACTGTCTCCAAACACTTAATATGTAGAAAATACAGATTAAAAAATCTAACAAGCAGTATAATAGTAACGGCTATCATTTAAGTTAGAAGTAAAATGCAGACATTATGCTAGGCATTTGATGTTGACCATAACATTTTTAAAAATAATTTTACTTATTTCTTTACTTATTTTTGGCTGTGCTGGGTCTTTGTTGCTCCGAGGGCTTTTCTCTAGTTATGGTGAGCAGGTGCCACTGTCTAGTTGTGATGGGTGGGCTTCCCATTGCAGTGGCTATTCTTGTTGCTGAGCGCAGGCTTTAGGGTGTGTGGCCTCAGTAGTTGCAGTGCTGGGGCACTAGAGCACAGGCTCTGTAGTTATGGCACATAGGCTTAGTTGCTCCGAGGTATGCGGGATCTTTCCAGATCAGGGACTGAATCCATGTCTCCTGCATTGGCAGGCGGATTCTTTATCACTGAGCTACCAGGGAAGCCTTGATTACAAGATTTAATTGGCACAAAAAAGAGGTGGCTACTTTTCCTACCCTCATCTTTCAAATGAAGAAAATGAAGCCATTATTCAAGTAAGTCATGAAATTAGAAGACATAATATTACTAATCAGTGGAAGTAGAATTTGAACACAAACTCTATGCTTTTAATCATCAAGCTTAACACTTTTAAAATATATACTACAAACTCTTACCCCTGCATATACCTCATCACTTTGCAATTAATTGTCTATGTATCTGTCTTTCCCACTGGACTAAATTCTTAAGATCAGGTAAGACATTCTTAGTTCTTTTATTTTTAAAGCTTTAACAGTACATGGCTAGTGTATACTACATATTCAAACACTGTTAGTTAAAAAATAAATGCTTTTAGTTAGCCTTCAGAAAATGATTCTCAGAATAAGGTGAAGGTACTTCTTGTGCTTTTTCATATTCTATTCTGAGGATATCATGTATTTTCAGATGAATATTCATGATATGCTCTAAAATAAGTAAAACATTTTTATTCTTATTTTTAAGATAAACTCCAGATTGGGGCATTTATAACATAACATAAAATGGTCTTTCCTGACAAATTTTTTAAATCCTTATTCTGGAAACATCTTCAGCTAAATTTTTAAGGTATTTAAAGCATGAATTTGTGAATGTTCTAACTAGATTAGAATATAGTGGTTGAATATTAGTGTAGCAAGGACCCTTAGAAGTCAGCTGCTGTTGTTGTTTAGTCGCTAAATCGTATCTGACTCTTTTGCAACCCCATGGACTGTAGCCCGCCAGCTACTTTGTCCATGGCATCTTCCAGGCAAGAATAGTAGAGTGGGTTGCCATTTCTTTTTCCAGGGCATCTTCCTGATGTAGGGACTGACTCCTGCATTGCAGGCAGAATCTTAACTGCTGAGCCACCTGGGAAACCCCTAGAAGATAACTAAACCACTCCTCAAAAAAAAGAAAAAAAAAAAAAGAACAGAGAAATCAGTTCTCTAAAGAAAGTCCGATATATTATACATAAGAAAGTCCAATACGTAAGAAGATCAAAGTGGAGGTTCCAGTTAAAGTGGAAGTAAGACATATGGAAAGTGAAAGTGAAGTCGCTCAGTCGTGTCTGACCCTTTGCAACCCCATGGACTGTAGTCTACCAGGCTCTCCATCCTTGGGATTTTCCAGGCAAGAATACTGGAGTGGGTTGCCATTCCCTTCTCCAAATGTGAAAGTGAAGTCGCTCAGTCATGTCTGACTCTTTGCAGCCCTATGGACTGTAGTCAATTATTTTCTGTTCCCTACTGAGTGGTCTTTTTCAGGTTACCAGGAACCCAAAGGTTTCTGAGGAACACAGCTGAGATTGGTTGATTTAGTTCATTCTTCTCATTTTTGGATTATAATACTTAAGACCTACAGTAGCTCATCTAAAATTTTTAATGGCTGCTCTTTAGTAAAATTTCAGATTTTCAGTCTATTTTCAAATTCCCATTCTACCTCCTTTTCTTACAAAATTGTGGTTAATGTCCAAGAGTTCTGAACACATTAGTACCATTTTTTTGGTGAGCTTCCCTGGTGGATCACTTAGTAAAGGATCTGCCTGCAATGCAGGAGACACAGGTTCAATCCCTGGGTCAAGAAGATCCCATGGAGAAGGAAATGGCAACCCACTCCAGTATTCTTGCCTGGGAAATTCCACGGACAGAGGAGTCTGGTGGGCTAAAGTTCATGGATTTGAAAGAGTCAAACACAACTTAGCGACTAAACCACCACCTCAGAACTAACTGTGACACATTGAAGTATTGTTGAGAATGACTGTTCTTGGGACTGATTTCCAAATCTCTCAAGGCTACAGGCCTGAAACACATGCAGTGATACAGTGAGTATTAAAGAAAGAAAAAAAAATTTTGCTTCTAATAATACACATATATAAAAACAACAGTCTTGCTCTATTGGACTGAGTATTCAGGCTGCCCAAACATACCCTGTATATTATTTATTTTGTATGGGATTTCCTCAGATAAATAAGAGTAATATCATTATACCATGTGAGTGAAGAATAAATGACATATCAACAATGCCTACAGCAACCACATTCTATGATAAATACACATTGCCTTGAATTCAGGTGATTTGAATAAGTTCCATCAATATGACCATCACAAAGGCAAAGCAAATCACTGGGCTTCCATTTGTATCCACCCATTGTTATTGCCATTTGAGTATTTTACTCTCATTGTCAATTAATTGACACATTTTATTAAGCCTCTATTATATGTCAGATCCTGCCTACATATGGTGATATTATGGGAGATGAGTCAAACACCAAACTCTTTCCAGAGCCATTGGGGAAGAAAGTCAAGAAAATAGGCAAATATAATGTATTGTGAGATAATCTAAGATGAGATAATCTAAGAAAGGAGGACTGATGATTACTGTGGAGGTGTAAGGAAGAAAGATTTGACTTAGACATGAGAAATCACTGAAGGCTTCACAGAGAAGTAATCTAAATGAAAACCAGAAGCTCCTGATAATCTGGCCTTTGGGTATGTTTCTCTGACTGCCAGCAGTCTCTTCTCTCTACTCGTCGTTGACCCAGTTCTTACCATCACTTAGGTTTCAGTTTAAGTGTCTCTTTGGGGATACTTATTCTCCTAAACTAAATGTGTGCGTTTTCAGTTCTAAGACACTACTGACACTTTTCATGATCTCTTCTTTCTCTCTCTCTGCAATTGGCCTGGAGGCCCATAAGGGTAAGGATTATGTTTATTTTGTTGTAATTTATTTAGGTTTGGGGGTGGTCAGGTAAAAGGATGAGAAAGCAGCAGATCCTTTTTTAGACTATCTTCTAATGGAAAACGCTGCTATTTTCTTTTCCATTTCCCAAAAGTTAAGGTTGGCTTGCAAAAGTTATTAAACAACAAACTAACTGTGAAATGTCAACCCTTATTCTACACTGTCCCTGTTCAGAGCATCACATGAAGACTCCAATGTGATTTAAATGGCTTTCTGATTTTGGTAGTTCATTGCAAAAAGGAGTTTGAAAGTTGGTGTGTACTATTAACAATTGCTTGCCCATGTTCTACCTGAGATGCCATGATTGTTTCTGAAAAATATCTTTTTATAAGCTGGATACAGAAAAAAGAGAGAGAATTGAGAATATTGGGAAAGAAATGGTTGAGCTGATGGAATATGAATCCTTCTGCTACCACTACCAGACAGCAATCACAGAGCATTACAGGGGGCTTATAAGTGGGATAAAAATGAGACTCTAGGTCTCAGGGTTGTTAAAGAACATGTGTGGGTAAGGTAAGTGAATATAAGATCTGTATATACATCTTGACATGTTGAATTTAAGATTACAATTAAAGGTAAAGAAGTTAAAAAACAGACTTGGAACCATAATGAGGCCCCAGGATAGACATAGGTGTGGATTGGCTCAAATGAGGAGGAGGTGAGATAATAGAGATGTCAAGAAGAGATTGAGAAATTGGATATTGATCAAGTTATCCATGCAGAGACAAGTTAAGAAGAGGGGAATGATGCAAGTTAAAGCAAAGAGGAGGAGCATAAAATTACACAACATGTCATTAGTTTCAGATCAGTAGGGGTTTTGTACAGAACAAAAGGAAAACACTGATCTGAAAGTAATGCTGGGGTACAAGGACTTCACCAAGACCTCCTCTAAATGGGTTGAATGGCAGTATTCAAAAAGATATGCCCATGCCCTAATTCTCAGAGTTTGTATTACCTTATTTGAAAAAGATAAAATTAAGTTAAAAATCTTGAGATGAGGAGATCATCTGGATTCTATAAGCCAATGGGAAAAAATAGAAATAACCTGGCAAAAAAAAAATAGGTGAAACTCATGAACAGAAGAGATAGAATGAAGGCCAATATTTATATTAAAAGTACTCACTTCAATAGAAATCAGATGCAAAAAAAGATAATTTTATGGCAAAATTTTAAAGTCTAATAATTTTGAATGTTAGCCAAATGTGGATGATAGAAAATCTTATACACAGTTGGTAGGAAAATAAACTGATTAACCACTGGAAAATAAATTGGCTGTCTTAAGTTAAACATTGTATACTCTTCTAGAAATTCTTCATAATCTTCTAGAAATTCTACTTCTAGAGAAACTCTTGCACATGTCTCAGGAAATAATGCAGGAAAGTTTATAATATCATGATTAAACAAAGAAGAAGAAGAATTAAGTGGTATGTCTATACCACTGAATATTATACAGCAGTGAAAGTAAATAAACCACAACTACACTCATCCATGGATTAGTTGGTTGGTTGTTTTGCTCAACTGCATCCTTCTCAACAAGGCCTTTCATGAACAACCCTTTAAAGACTGCCATCTACCTTTACCTTAGCACTCCAGATTCTTCTAGTCCTAGTCTTTGTTTCCTTATCAGTTATCACCTTCTAACATATGATGTAATTTACATATCTATTATACCTATTGTTTATTGCCTATCTCCTCCCAGTAGAACATAAGCTCTATGAGAATAGGAATCCTTATTCGGTTTTTGTGATGTACATCAAGCACATGACAGAGGAGCTGGCATACAGTCTACATTCAATAAATACTTATTGAATAATGAATGAATGTGGGTTGATCTTTAAAATGTAATATTTAGTAGAATAAAAAACAACTCAAGGAAGAATATCAAATTATAATCAAACAAAACTAAATTTGTTGTTTGAGAACACAAATTTATGTGATAAATCTGAAAAGAAAATCTGAAAAGCAAGGGTACAATTAAAAGAAACTCAGTGTACAAGGCAGGGGTAGATAACAAGAAGAACACAGAGGGCTTTCATTATGCTTGTAATAGTCTATGTGGGAGCAACGAAGTTAATGTCATTGCTATGCTTCACAAGGTGTTTACATTATATGTACTCTTTTTCTAAAAATCTATCAAGTGATACATAAATCTTTATATACATAAAAGAAAAAAGTAGAAGTTAACATTAAAAATGGCATATGGGAAATAGATGGGGAGACAGAGGAAACAGTGTCAGACTTTATTTTTGGGGGCTCCAAAATCACTGCAGATGGTGACTGCAGCCATGAAATTAAAAGACACTTACTCCTTGGAAGGAAAGTTATGACCAACCTAGACAGCATATTAAAAAGCAGAGACATTGCTTTGCCAACAAAGGTCCATCTAGTCAAGGCTATGGTTTTTCCAGTGGTCATGTATGGATGTGAGAGTTGGACTGTGAAGAAAGCTGAGTGCCAAAAAATTGATGCTTTTGAACTATAGTGTTAGTCTTATAGAGAAGACTCTTGAGAGTCCCTTGGACTGCAAGGAGATCCAACCAGCCCATCTTAAAGGAGATCAGTCCTGGGTGTTCATTGGAAGGACTGATGCTGAAGCTGAAACTCCAGTACTTTGGCCACCTCATGCAAAGAGTTGACTCATTAGAAAAGATCCTGATTCTGGGAGGGCTTGGGGGCAGGAGGAGAAGGAGATGACAGAGGATGAGATGGCTGGATGGCATCACCGACTCGATGGGCATGAATTTGAGTAAACTCCGGGAGTTGGTGATGGACAGGGAGGCCTGGAGTGCTGCGATTCATGGGGTCACAAAGAGTCGGACACGACTGAGCGACTGAACTGAACTGAACTGAGGGGTAGAAGACAACAGAATATAACAATATATCAGAGTAAAACATAGGCAAAAAGTCTTAACAGTAATTACTGTTTCTGATGTTCTCACTTCAGTTGTGTGGAACTTTCAGTTATGTGTGTGCATACGTATTATAGAACTATCAATATATATAGAAGAGACTGTATTAGCACTGTGGTCAAAAATGTTTAAATCCACTTTTCTAGGAAATTCCAGTGTTATCTGCTTGAGCATGATGGCCCATAGAATTAAACACTGTGTGAGGAACACAGAATGTGTCAAGTACTAAGGATTATGCTAGCATGCATCTAGGTATTCATATGAAAAGAAAAGCAATCAGTTAGTTAAACACAATCCCGGTTAGCTGAATAGCCCAAGTTCTAAAATTTAGGGTCTCGGTATTTTGCCCAAGATGTTTCTCAGCTTCTCTGGAAAACCTGCCTTACCACTGATTTGAATTCAATATTGAGAGAATCAATTAGATCAATTAGTCTAAATGAATATTGTCTTGGTTAGGCTCACTAGGACACAACTGAGCACCTGAACAACAAAAATGGAGCTTAGTTACTCAGTCGTGTCTGAGTCTTTAGACACGACTATAGTCATGGACTATAGTCTGCCAGGTTCCTCTGTCAATGGGAGTCTCCAGACAAGAATACTGGAGTGGGTATTCATTCCCTTCTCTAAAGAATCTTCCTGACCCAGGGATTGAACCCAGGTCTCCTGCACTGAAGGCAGATTCTTTACCATCTGAGTTACCAGGGCTCCTGGTAATAATAATAACAGTAATAATAAACAGCTGACTGCTATTCCACTATCCCCACTGAGAACAATCCATTAAGAATTTTATCAGACGCTAAACACACACACACATATTAATAAAAATTATTACAGCAATGTTACCCGCCCAGAACCTGAAAATGGAGAAATGTAAGAAGGATTTCTTATCTATACTCAGAGACTGGAATGAAGTCATGGATCTTCACTGATAGAAAGATTGTAAGATGTTAGCTTTTTTAGCCTTTATGTGTCCTATAAATTTGAAAGATAAAATCTAAAAAAAATAAGAAATAAAAAAAAGAAAGATAAAATCATGAAATAGGAGCTACCACATTTCATTATATCTACCACTCTACCCACTGCAAGTTGTACCATAATAGTATGTAACAACAAAGAAAAACAAAAACACTGCAATTTAACTATGAAACACCATGGAATTTACACTCTGATTTTAGAGATTTATATACGTAGAGGAAGAATAAGCATACATTTCCTTCTGTCCTTATTTTTAACCTATCACCCACCCAACATATATTGCCACATTTATAAAGGAATACCTAGGCTCTAGAATAGTCTTAGAGATGATTCTGTCAATTTTAAGCTTTCTCAGATAACAGTTGGGGCTAAATTTTATAGGCTCAACCAAACTTCTTAAGGGGGTAAAGATTTAATAAATGTTTCATTATAATCATCACTTAATATTTAATGAAAAAGGCCTAGAAGACAACCAGAGGAATGATTCAGGGCTAGGTTCTGTTTACCAAAGAATAGTTAGAATTCCAGGGCACTTCTATTGATAAATCCTAGTATCACAGTGAACAATGCTGAGATACTCTCATGTCAAATATCCCTAGATTTTAATGCACCAGTGGTGAGTATAACAAGGTTTTCTTCGATCACATAGTATCAAGGATCTACATAGTCCTGTTTAATCATAGTAGAGATCTCTATTTTTTTATAACTGTCAGTTACTGTCTCATGTGATTTGGACAGATACTAAATTTCATTTTATTCACTTTCATTCAGTTTACTAGCAGAATTTACTAACAGAATGCCTATTTACATAAATATGGGAAAGTAAATGAAGGCTCTGTGGATTGGTAGTAATTTAGCTCGGCACTTAGCACACATTTTTCAAATTAAAGCATTAATTTGCTATCTTTTCATCACATTGCTCAAATCTCAGCTGTTTGGGGTTCTTAAAGTAAAAAGTAATCCTTCTGACTAAACATATTTTGCTTTAAACTTTCCTGAGAGGAAATTAGTACGTGACTCACTTCAAAGATAGAGATTACAATAGGGTGACCCGTAAGCAAGGGGAGCCTTTTCTTCATGTAATAGTTGAAGAGGTCAAAGCTATTAATGTTTTTTGTAACTTAAGCCAGGCACATTTGGAAGGGCATCTCAAACTCTTGTAACACTGTTCAAGAAGAAGTTGGAAGCTCAGATGCAATAGTGTTTAAAATCCTTTCTGATCTGTGATCTTTTGCAAACGCCAGCTATTGAAAAGTCAGCAAAAGACATCCCCGAATCCCTTCTATGTCCTGTCTCTCACTGTCCTGTTCTTTGCCAGAACAAAAGAATGTATGAGACACAAAGAGAACAATGTACTAGGGGGCCATGCAGAAATACCAAATCTCTTTCACATTTCAAATATTCAGCTGGAATAGATATGATGAGCTTCCTCAGTAAAATACAATCCATTTGTGTGCAACGTGAGGAGCAATGAAAAGCAATAAATACATCAAATGTTAAGAGGTCAAATTTCAATAGCCAAAGACAAGTATGTCAAGTCAGAATTAATTTTACTGGGCAGCTTTGATCTTTTTTTCAAAATCAGATTGACACCCAGCTAAATTCTCATGAGAGAGATATATTATAATTTGGTGATGTGTCATCAGACAGCCTGCATGAATTGAAATATGAACTGAAGATATAGTTTTATTGGGTCATCCAACACTGTTACTTTATTAATGATTTGCAAGCTGATCTAGAAGCCACATTGGAAATGTTGGTCTTTACAAGCAAGATCTTTTGGGGGACTGATCTTAATTGACAGAGCCAAAAAAATAATATTTCCTGGACTTGAAATAAATTGTCTTAAGGACAAATATAAATAAAACCTAAATAAGATATTAAAGTAATTCAATTTTATCTTCATTTTCTTTAATTTTAGTGCATTTTAATTGATATGATTGCTAAAGTATGAGTATATCAACTTTAATTGTGTAACAAGTTAACAATTTTTTGATCAATGACACATTATAATACTTTGCTTTAATAATCTTCCTAAATTATTTTTCTAAATAATCTTCTTAAATTATTTGTATGGATGTGAGAGTTGGACTATAAAGAAAGCTGAGCGCCAAAGAATTGATGCTTTTGAACTGTGGTTTTGGAAAAGACTCTTGAGAGTCCCTTGGACTGCAAGGAGATCCAACCAGTCCATCCTAAAGGAGATCAGTCCTGGGTGTTCATTGGAAGAACTGATGTTGAAGCTGAATCTCCAATATTTTGGCCACCTGATGCGAACAGCTGACTCATTTGAAAAGACCCTGATGTCGGGAAAGATTGAGGGCAGGAGGAGAAGGGGATGACAGAGGAAGAGATGGTTGGATGGCATCACCAACTCAATGGACAAGGGTTTGGGTGGACTCCGGGAGTTGGTGATGGACAGGGAGGCCTGCCATGCTGGGGTTCATGGAGTTGCAAAGAGTCAGACACAACTGAGTGACTAAACTGAAATTATTTTCAAAGTTCCTGAAGTATATCTTTTCTTGTTCCTTTCATTCAAATCCAGATCTGAATAGGAAGGAATTACATGGGAATTTTCAACTTCTTTGATAATAAGTATTGAAATCATTACAGTTCTACCTTAAACCTATTACAGAACTATTGTGTGCAGTTCTTATAAATGTTGATGATCTAAGTGGTGAAGCCAAGAATAAATTAATACCGTAGATGTTTTATTATTAATGGTTAAATTTTATGCTACTTACAATATCCACAATGTACAGTATTATACTGCATTATAAACTGTCAAGTGAAGGATCATTAACTGTTATGAGAGTATATATATATACATATATATATATATCAGCTACCTAAAATTGAATAAATACATGATAGATTCTCCATACACGTATATACACTTTTATTTTCAGAATATTTCTCTACTTGAACAAATTAAATCTCCAATGCCCTTATTTAAAGATGGTCAAACCTAGCCAGTGAGGTCAGGCTGCCAAAAGCAGCTATAAACATGATGATTCCCAGGAGGGCCTCAGACAGCCTCTTGGTTATGTTGCCACTATAACCGCGTACTCTGCCACTGAAATTCTTTTAGAGCCTGGCAAATATTCCTCTATCTTGGCCATTTCAAATCTTTTACTCAGAGAATGCAAAAACAAACTTTGATTCATTCTATATGCAAACTAGGGCTCATTACAGGATTCTATTCTTTTTGACTTTGAATCAATAGGAAAATAAAAGAAAAAGGATATAAAATGCAAAGTGAATGAAAATTTTGCAATAGGCTTTAGGAGTGTAACAGCACTTTTTATTTTAATCTTCCTATTTTTTAAGGCGATGATCTCTATTCCTATGGGGAAGATACCTAACCCAAAAGAAGAGAAGAGGCAGAGAGAGCATCTCTGTAGTTCCCAGAGGGAGCAGGGAGGACAGTGGTGGGTAGCAGATTCCCTTGGAGAACTCTGCGAAGTTACAGAGACCAGCATTCATATCCAACCCCCAGAACATTCTGGCTCTAATCATTTCATCCTGAGCTATGGCAAATTAGCTGCTACTGAGGCAAGAGAGAGAAATGCTAGAAAGAAAGTCAGATTCATGGTCATCATCTTATTCACTGATGGCACAAGATAATATGTTGCCAAGTAACTAAACAATAAATTTCATTATGATCATATTTTGTTATTTCTTCAATAAGTAAACATTTTACATTACACACTGACAAGATTTGGTTTGGAAGTTTGAAGAATCTGCATAAAAATACAATAGAAGGGAACAGTAAGTCATCACCAATCGTATTTTTGATATTCCAATTTACTTGGAATAAGATCAAATCACACCAGTTAAGTGTCAGGTATGTCTACTCTGAAAACTATCACCTATTCAAAGAAATGTATTTGGTCAGCTATAGTAAACTGTTAATGACCTCAGTGACCCAGGCTTGATTGCAAGCCAAGGTTAGCACATTTCCCTCCCAAGCTACTCTGATCCAACCTTTAATTATGGTAATAATGTTATTTATAACATGTCACCACCAAATGACCCTGGGGCTTGGGCATGGTTAAGAACAACCCTGAAAAAGGATAATGGGCAGTAGAATTGTCATCCAGTCTGATAAAATTTCAAGCAGATACTGTGATAAAAGTGCACTAGAGAGAGTAAAATAATTATTTACAAACTGAAATTTGTATCTTCATACCATATCTTCAAATGGTGATATGTTTAATGTGAAAGATGGAGCAGGTACACAGTTTAAGCTTCATAAAAAGCCTTCATACCAATGACTATAAGTAAAATGACAGAATTCTTCAAAATAGGGAGATACTTTGAAGTATTTACTTGGTCCAGGATCATGCTAGCAGAAATTTAAAAAATAAACATAGGCTAACATCAGTGAGTATTATAAATGTCAAGAACTGAAGCACTTAAAAAAGTATGGGCACAGTACAATCATGATGATGATGAGATGATGATGATGATGATAACATTTATTGAATCTAACTATTAATATATGTCAACTACTTTGAATGCCTTACACACAGTATTCCAATTAATTCTTATAACCCCATAATGAGATCAGTTCATTTCAGTCACTCAGTCATGTCTGACTGTTTGTGACCCCACCGACTGCAGCATGCCAGGCCTCCCTGTCCATCATCAACTCCCATAGATACTTTTATCCTTGTGTTAGTGGTGATGTGATGATACATGGCCTAAGGTGATTATGCCCATGGTTAGTTAGTTTCCACCGAAACCAGAGCTCAAAAGCAGGTCTATTTCCTTGCTTAGCTATCACACGTATAACCTATGGCACATAAGATGCCAGTAATTATCTTCCCTTTGGTAGTCATCATGAAACAGTGAACAAGCTCACGCCCTTAGTGTTAATTTAGAATATGGCAACTTCTGTTTCAATTAAGAGTTTGTACTAAATCCCAAGGAACTCAGAGCACTGTGTTAGGCAGGAGAAAAATTACAATGGGAATAGAAGATGTGGATTTGCTGCTTTTTAAGTGCTAACGATGCAGTCAGAAAAAGGACTAAGGACCAGCATGAACACATGCCTATATAATTACAAGTGAGAAAAACAGGAAAATTCTGTTAAAAATATAAAGACAAGAAGAAGAATAGGGCTTCCTTAGTGGCTCAAATGGTAAAGAATATGCCCGCAGTGTGGGAAGACTTGGGGTTTGCCTCCTGGGTCGGGAAGATCCCCTGGAGAAGGAAATGGCAACCCACTCCAGTATTCTTGCCTGGAAAATGGCATGGACAGAGGAGTCTAGCATGCTACTGTCCATGATGTTGCAAAGAGTCAGACACGACTAAGTAACTAACACAAGAAGAATAAAGAAAGAAGATGCCAGAATCATCAAGGCTGCTAAAGTCAAAGAAGTCCGATAAGGCTCTTGTTTATAAAATAGCCTTTAACAGAAGAATGGATAAAGACATGGTACATATATGCAATAGAATATTACTCAGTCATCGAAAAGAATGAAATATTGCCATTTGCAGCAACATGGATGGACCTAGAGATAATCATACTAAGCAAAGTAAGTCAGAAAGAAAAATACTATATAATATCACTTATACATGAAAGCTAAAATACAGTACAAATATCTACAGAACAAAGACAGACTCATAAAGAACAGATTTTTGTTTGCCAAAGAGTGAGCGGGAAGGGAAGGAGTGGGAGTTTGGAATTAGCAAAGGCAAACTATTATATATAGAAGGGATAAACAACAAGATCCTCTGTATAGCACAGGCAACTATATTCAGTATCCTTAGATAAATCACAAGGGAAAAGAATGTGAAAAACATATATGTATAATTGAGTCTCTTTGCTGCACAGAAGAAATTAATACAACATTGTAAATCAACTATACTTCAATAAACTTTAAAAAATAAAAATAAAATATACTTTTTTTCCTTTTGATTCCTACTTTCATTCTTTCAAAATTTCTACATCTACATGAGGCCTTGGTGCTTATTCCTAAATTTCTAAATACAAAATATTTACTTCATGAAGCCACAAAGACATTTTGATGAAATGAAGAAAGAAAAGAATGGGAATTTTTTTAAACTAACATGTCTATCTATCCCCTTCACCTTCCACTCATCTTTTGTCAAAGGGCTTCTATTAAAACTTACCACCCATTTTGGTATTTATCATTCTCCATTATTATTAACTCTAATACCAAATTATAGTCAACAACATTATGAGACCAAAACTCTGCCCTTAATTTCACCACTGGGTATGGACTTGGATGTGATTTTGTTTAGGCTATTTCTGCTGGAACTTACTGTCTCTACTACAAGGGAAGAAATCTGTTTATTCCTCCCACCTTATTTTTCTCTTCTTTGGAGCATCAGAAAAATCCCTAAACTGTGGTCATTCACTTAAACAATTGAATATGGAAAGGTCTTTTTAACCCATTACCTTTTATTACCTAATTTCTACTACAATTGGTTTTACTTATGCTTATGAGGCTAAAAATTGTTCAAAACAGTGACTAAAACACTCCATATGCATTTTACAGTCATAAGGCCACCCTAAATCTAGAACCTTATTGTTGGATAATGGGGGAGTTCCAATATTTTACAAACAATATGGGCTTTCTACCTAAGAAGGCTGATTGGACCCATAATTTCCAAGATTTCTATTTGTCTAGCTTCTTAGAACAAAAGAGGAAATCATTACCACATATCTGTGGCAAAAGAAAAAACCCAATGCTGCTCTTTGAAAATTCACATTATTTATTACGCAATGGTTAAGATCAGGGTTTAGCTACAGATATGGCCATTTAATAAACACCCTAAGCAATCGGTTGAAACTTCATAAATAAGTACTCATAATGCTTGACTTTTGCCAATTTGGCAAGGTCAAGGAGTTTATGGTGGGGCTGAAATGCCAATGTGATTTACTTAATAAAGATGAAGCCTATCATTATCCAGGGATGTGTTGCGCTGTGGGTGTGGGGAGGGAAGAACAGAACCGCCTGGTGCCTGTCCTGACAGGCAGAGCCGGCAGTAAGCACCGTGCCTGTTTGCTAGACATCTTCGTCGTGGACTTGGCAGGACCCAGCTAAGAGTGGGCCCAGAGGACAAAGGCTGGATCCTTGGACTGGATCCTGCCCAAACGTGGGGCTCTTTTGCACCAGCTTGCCCTGACCACTTTCAAGCAACCGCACAGGCTGGACCATCCTCACTGAGCTGACCTTCATTTGCTGAACCTCAGCTCAGGGCTGAAATCAGGCTTCTGGCCTCCCACAGGCCATCTAGAAATGCCAAACTTCTGGCACACTGCAAGGGAAAAGGCAACTCTCTATGAAATCTCTGTATTCACTGAAGACAGAGTATAAATTACATGCTTTGAGGAAAAGAAAGGAAAAAAAAAGAAGAGGTAAAAGACACCATTTTGAATACAAACATCTAAGGGTAGATGTGACGGCCACACACTCCTGACACCCCTTGCACTGAGAGATGGAATGTATTTCACCTCCTCTAGAATCTGGGATAGTTTGTGACAAGTCTGACCATCATGCAAAGAAGCCTAATCTAGTCACATGGTGAGTCCATGTGGAGAAAGAGAGGTCCTCGCCATTCAGATGTCCCTCCCTGCCGCTCATCAGACATGGGAGGAACCACACAGACATTCCAGGCTTAGCTGCTGTCTGATTGCAGTAACCTGAGCAGTTCCAAACAAGACCAGCAAAAAAAAAAAAAAAAGGCTGTCATTGTTTTAAGCCACTGAGTTTAAAGTGAAGTGAAGTGTTAGTCACTTAGTTGTGTCCGACTCTGCGACTCCATGGTCTGTAGCCCACCAGGCTCCTCGTCCATGGCATTTCCCAGGCAAGAATACTGGAGTGGGTTGCCATTCCCTTCTCCAGGGGATCTTCCTGACCCGGGGATCAAACCCGTGTCTCTTGTGTCTCCTGCATTGGCAGGCATGTTCTTCACCATCTGAGCCACCATGGCTTTTCTTTTTACAGCGCAATAGACACCTGAAATAGAGAAGTAGCATCTCTGAAAAACATGCCTTTCTTCCTTTGCATGGACATAACTACTGAAATCACTAAAATGAATTAGTCAACCTCATAAATGACAAGACCAAAGACAAATAAGTGATGGATCCAATATTCCTCAAAACCTGAAGAACCTGAACGTTTTACCAGTAAGCCCTTTGTTGTTGATTTTTCTTCTTATATTATATTTTGTTTATTAATCTTGACCTGACTTTGCAACAGATAATATTGAAATAAGAAAAATTTAAAAATTTAATAAGAAAAGCAGTTAATAGCTTTTAATTCATCAGACTACTAGGAAACAAAACAGCTATGCATCAGAAAATAAAATTAAAATACATATTGGCTATGTCTCAAGAACTGCACTTCCCTGAAGCAATATAACATTTTCTTCCATAATATACTCTCTTGGTTTTGCATACTGTGAAAGGTGAATTGCTTTTAGATTTTCACTAGAGGGAAAAAGTTCCACATATGTATGCAATTTTCTTCTTGAGTGACCCTGAGTAAGATCATGTCCTGAAAAGTTGAACTAAGAACTTTCTTTGGTATATGATCAGACTGAAGAATCCTATTCGTTCCTTTTCTTCCTATAGACCTGGGCCCTGTACACATCTCTGCTTCAGGCTTTGAGAGTTCCTAAATAAATTCTACATGTCCAATTTCCATGACACAGATATAAATCTGTGGCCCATGATCATTGTATTATTTACCTCATATGTGTGTATTTTAACTTTAAATTCACCATCCTCTTTCAGTAACTCACAAACTTGAGAATACCTGTCAAAATTTTACAAATTCAGTTGAAATCTTAAAGTGTCTCTAAACATGTATATTGACATGTACTCATAGTATTTGTGATATAAGAATTATTTTACTCTTGACTATGGATTAAGAGACAGCAGGACTCTGCTGTCATAAAGTATAACTGATGTTATTCTTCATTTCAGTAGATGAGAGCAGAAGTATTTTCTACTTACATCCTTAATTATCACTTCTGCATTTTTTTTCATTCCTGCTATATTTTTGACATCAGGTGGTTTGAAGATTCTCCAACCCACAGAGCAAGATGCACTTCTGTGCCTTACCCAGTATACTGCTCAGATGCCTTCCACACAAGCTCTTCTATCTGCCCTGGCCTTTTCCAGAGGCATATAGGGTCCCCAAAAGAGATGGGGTCTTCCCTGGTGGCTTAGACGGTAGAGAATCTGCCTTCAATGCAGAAGACCGAGGTTCGATCCTTGGGTAAGGAAGATCCCCTGGGGAAGGGCATGGCTACCTGCTCCAGTATTCTTGCCTGGAGAATCCCATGGACAGAGGAGCCTGGTGGGATACAGTCCATGGGGTTGCAAAGAGTTGGAGATTACTGAGTGACTAACGCTTTCACTTTCACTTTCAAAAGAGAAGGTAGGCTTTTTTCTCTCCTCTCATAAAATTGTTCTGCTAAACCAATTTCATACGTGAAAAAACAGAAGCTCAGAGTTTAGTTATGTACCAAGATCCCAGAGGTACTAAGAGAGAATTGGGATTTGAACCCATGTCTGCTTGACTCTAAACCCCATTCTTCAACATAAATAATAGCCAGTAACAAACATATCACTTCCCTCATTCAAGCAAGTAGTCCACAAACATGATAGTGTTTTGAGCAGCTGGAGCTATTGACTTTTCAAATACATATTTTGTCTCAAATACATATATCTTTTGACTTCACACAACACGAATTAAGTTGCTGTCTCTTGCAACCATGAGGATCCTAATTAATACAATTATACGATATGATACTGAAGCCTCAGGTAAATGAAAAATATGCCCAGAAGAAGACAGAGCAGCCTGCTATAGCAGATAATGGTTTTATAGGTAAACTGTAGATAGGAATTCAGCTGGGACAAAAGAATAGCCAAGATATTTTTGGAAACTCTTATTTTCAGTACCTTGGCAACCTCAAAGCCACATAAAAACATAGATTTTGTTGTTGTGAAAAATGATATTTTCCTACACACTTTCCACCTTTTAAGAGCTACTTGTATATTTCTCAAGTAATTCTCCATGGGCTTGAAAAAAATGCTCCTAAATTTATACTACATTTACTCATAGCTTTTACTTTTATTGTTCTTATTTGTACAATGTATTTCATGTAGAAATTATCAAGCTTTAAAACGTTTTTCCTACTACTTGTCCACATTATATGCACCCTAAGTTGGAAAAATGTTGGAAAAATGAAAGCAGTGTATAACTTAGAATATCTGGACTTCAGAGTTAGGGAGCAAACATTTTCTTTCTTTCCTAAAGAATACATGCTTCTTTCTTTTTATATCATCATACTTATAAATTTATCTTTTTCTTAAAAGTTAAACCAGTTGGGGTTCAAGACATTTGTTAGCTCATGCAACAATCTGTACATTATAAGGGAAGCTGGTCACATTTCAAAGTCTGCTTATGATTTGGTGGTGGGTAAGAATGATGACTTGGACTCAATTCAATATTGTTTTATTTTTGTTTACTCCAAAAGTAGCTAATTAGGAGTGCAAAGAATGAACAGAAGGCAAAGACTGAAGTGAGTAGGCATGAGCCCCACTGCTTCCTTTGAGTTCTCATGGGAACACTTCTGATGCCAGTGGTCTTGCCATCCTGGAAGGAGGCTGTCCTCAAGGTCAGATGAGTACAGCATTGTTCTCCTTTATATCAACATCCAGAAATAACTTAAAAGGCATTGGATCTACTACTTAGCATGCTACCCAGGCTGCATACCCAGGCTCCAAGGCTTGAAACGTTTGCCATGCCAACACCAGCCAATCTCCTGTTACCTATACGTCAGGACCCAAGAATGCTCTATTTATGTTTACCAAAGGAGTTTTTTATGGGCAGGTCTGGTCAAGGCCTTCCATCGCAAATAAGAAGTTATGTCTCCTTCTTCAGATACTGATTATTAACAAAAGGTAGTAAACATGGATTACTATAAATTAGGGCATATCAATTTTCTCTTAAATATTTTTTCTGCATTTTGCAACATGCTTAGTTTCTTTAATGGGTGGATATGAAGGCAAACATCAGATTTGATTCTAGGATTCATCAATAAACAGTAGATATTACTCTATGTTCTCCTTTACTTGATTGGAATATTGCTGTTTTTATAAAAAGATGGAAAAAGGACACATTCTTGTGTCTGCTGCTCCAGAAGTTTTAACGGTAGTGTTTGTAGCAGTAACCACAAACTCTGGACCACAACCCCAAAGATGAAAATGTTTAAGGAGCATTACTTTAGATATACACTATATTCCAAACAAAAGGCTCATTTGTCTGCTTTATGGGCAAGAGTTGGTATTGAGTTCCCATCCAAGGGAATTTTGCCAAAGACTAGGATTTGGGACTCATAAATCGAGTGGAGCGAACATACTTACACTGAAATTCTATCTCTCAGGGCTGAGCAGTTTTGAATAGGCTAACCCAACAAAGCAATTCTCACAAAAACCGGTGGTTTCACTTCAATGTACATAGCTTTAAGTGAGTTTGAAGCAGTGTCAAATTGTATATAAATGAAACCAGATACCAAAACCTAAAATATAAGAACTTTGATCAAATATGATTTAAAGAGTTCATGCATGGAGATGCAGACATAGAAAACAGACGTATGGACACATTGGGGGAAGGATAGGTGGGATGAATTGAGAAAGTAGCACAGACATATATACACTACAGCAAATAAAATAGATAGCTAGTGGGAAGCTGCTGCATAACACAGGGAGCCCAGCTTGGCACTCTTTGATAACTGAGAGGGGTGGGATGGAGTGGGTGGGAGGGAGGCTCAAGAGGGGGAGATATATTTATACAGTTATGACTGATTTGCATTGTTGTACTGCAGAAACAAATGTAACATTGTAAAGCAATTATCTTCCAATTAAAAATTTTTAAAAAAGAATTCATCCAATAAAGAGAAATTTGACTTTCATTTTGATCTTTGAGATGTTCTGAAAATAAATTTAATTACTTCTCAACCACTGAACACAGAACCTAGCTCAAAAGAACATGATGGAATAGAAGCACATTTCTAAAATTGTTCATCTGCATGCTTGCAATCAGACATTTTGATTGATAACGAACATAAATTCTGCCTTGCAAATGAAAACATTATAACCAGTTAAAGTTTGAATAAGGGAGGTGTATTATCTTCCAGGGGCTTCCCATGTGGTGTTAAAGATGAAGAACCCGCTCACCAATGCAGGAGACATAAAAGACACAGGTTCAATCCCTGGGTCAGGAAGATCCCCTGGAAGAGGGCATAGCAACCCAGTTCGGTATTCTTGCCTGGAGAATCCCATGGACAGGGGAGCCTGGTAGGCTACAGTCTATGGGGTCACTAAGAGTTGGATGCGACTGAAGTGACTTAGCAGACAGAAACATATGCTCTCCCAGACTTATGGCAAAATGGTGGTGAGTAAAAGTACTATGATTACAATAGGTGATAAAAATAACCCATAGATTACTCCTAGGACTGAAACAAATCAGAAAATTTACCCCAATAAAAGAAGTTAATTGGCCCATTGAGAAAACCATTATGTCTACAGGGGTTGAACTCTATGCAGAAATAGGGAATATAACCACCAAATGTTTCTGTCCATGGATTGGCTTGAGAGCAAGCAAATACAAGTCCAAATCTCAACTCTCTGATCTGTAATTCTGTGATCTTCAGAAATTGTCCTCTCTGAGCCTGCACTACTTCTTGGGTAAATAAAATGAGCACAGAAATCTGGGTTTCTGTAAGGAGTGCATTAGACAAAATATAAAAAGTCTAAATCTGTGCCTGATCTATTAGAGATACTCATTACCTAGAAGCTATTATTACGTTTTCTTACTATTTTATTTTAGCATTGCAGCATTAGAGATAACACAAAGAAAGAATAGTAAACAGTGTTCAGTTCAATATATTTTTATATCCTTATCCCAATCTTGAAAAAAATAGCATCCAATGATTCCATTTAGAACCTGAAAGAGCCGATACATTAAATTTCAATCATCCACACCAAAGTATCCAACTGCATAGGCTCTGCATACTTATTCCAGAAGTGCTGTCCTTGTGGGTTCCTACAGCTCCCTGGACCTTGGGAAATGTCCTATTTATCTCTTCTGTATTCAAACATTCCTCACAGATCAGTTGCTCTCACCAAAACAAAGGCAGTTTCATTGGGCTTTCTGCCAAATGCCTGAGCAGGTAAGACTTCCTTTTCTAGTGTGAGAACCAACCTCAGGTAAGCAAGTCAAGCTCTCCACTCAAGGCCCACATGATAATTCTAGATTTTCCACTGCAAATGTTCCTGTCCCTATGATTATCATTGAGGCTACTGCTAGGCTTTGCCTTGGTTTATGAGCTCAACATAAAATCTTCAAGTATCTAAATCATGTTTGGGGCAATTTAGTAGAAAACACAATTAAAATGCAGCATGTTAAAGTGACACAGGCTTAAAGAAATATTTCCTAGTTCAGGCTGGATACTAGGATCTTTTACGGTAATAAATTAATTCATGAGGATGCTATTTTCTATGGGTAAGTTGCTATGTTCCACACCATTGGTTATCTATAAGTGAACTAACAGACTTTCCAGTGGAGTCTGATTATTTGGATTCAAATCCTGCATCTGAAACCGTTGGTGTTGTTTAGAGGGGCTCTGGAGTGTTCCAGTACCATAGTCCTTTATGTCTCAGTGCAGAAAAGAGTTCAACGAGAGGCAAAGTGATAGATAAGAAGTGATTAATTAGAATAGGAGGATTTTGAGGTTTACAAGCTGGAGGGTGAGAGATGCTGTGCCCCAAGAACTTACTGGGCTATAGTTTTAAAATCAAAGGACAAGTGGAGAGGAGGAAAAGAACTTCTTTTCCTTTCTTGAGTCAATGTCATGCTTCTATCCTCAGCTCTTCCTCCAGGTTGAGCAGAGGAGTTTTCTTATTCCTACATAATCAAGCTAGGTACACAAATTACTATTTTTCATATGTGCAGAGAGCATGGCCTAGGGATCATTAACTTACTGGGTTCGTTGGGCAGGATGTGAGCCTCATGCCACCATTATTTTATTGGTTGGGGGCATGTCTCATGCTTCTGCAGTATGGTTTTGTTGCTAAGCAAGTCTTCTTGGTTTTGTGGTCAAGCAAACCTGCTTTCTTGAGTAATCATTAACTTACAGGGGTCTCCCATATTTTTTCTACTGACAATCTTTTAGTATGAATAACTATTTAATCACCTACTTTGTCCCTTCACTCTGTTCCTTTCACATTCACTGAATATTGTACATGAAATAAGTAAGAAACTTCTTTTCAAATCAGATTTATCATCTATAAAATCAAGATATAATAGTATTGACCCCTTAGGATTATCAAAAGCATTTAAATAAAATTATGTATATAGAGATTATTTGGTATGGTTACTATAAATCAAGAGACATAGGAATTACTTAAAAAGTCCTTAATAATACTATTATGTTTGGAATAATAATCTGATAAATAGCATCTTAGTACATGAAATCTGTTCTACAGTGTTCAAAGTGCCACTGCAAACTTAGCCAGGGTGAGTTGACGTCTGTAAGGATATATGGACAGAAAGTGTCACTTAATACAAGAGTTCCTGAAAAGTATTTACTAGGGATGTCACACAAGCACATAGAACAAACTACAAACCACACTGTATTAGTTGGCTTGGGCTGCTACCACAGGACACCGTAGCTGAATAGCTTAAACAACAGAGATTTATTTCTCATGGAGGTCCAAGATCAAGGTGCTGGCAAATATGGTCTGGGTGAGAGTCAAGAACTTGATGACGTACAGAGATCCACCTTCTCACTGTGTCCTCCCGTGGCAAAGAGAGCAAACGAGCTCTGGTCGCTATTCTTCTTAAGCAGACATGCATTCCATCATGAAGTCAGTGCCTTCCTAAAGATATCACCTCCAAATAGCACGTTGGGGTTTAGGGCTTCAACATAAAAATTCCGGAGGAACACGAACATTTGGTTCATACTACAAGTGCTGGAAAGGACACATTTCCTGAATTATTTTCTGTAGCAACTGCTGGGCAGCAGCAGAGTGAAAAAAGCAAGCTAATGAGTTTTTCATCATTTCCATGAAAAGCTGAGCATGAGGAGTTTTTGAAAGTAAAATAAAGGTAGATATGGAGACAAGTAGCAACACTAGGGGGAGAAAAGGGAGAGGAAAAAACAAAGTTAGATTAGGAGAAAAATTTTTTGTAGATTAAGAAACATAGTAAGCTTCAATATGACTTGCAAGCTAAAAGCTCAGGGTTGAAGAGTCTTTTCCAAGCAGACAACCCACAGAGAGGCTTTTATCCAACAAATAGAGTATCTGAATCCTTTATTCATTACCTTATATCAGATAATTATATTCGGATATTTGTAAAGATACATTTATAACAATCAAATTAAATACAATATATCCAATTATAGATTCCACAAAGGCTTTATTTTTCCTTTTCTCCAAATCTGATCTGCCTGAAATTCTCTCACATCAAGACTGTTCTAACTTAGACTAAGGCTTAAAGTATTTTCAAAGGCACTTATGCTCTAACAAAGAATTTTAGTAAGACATATATTCAAACCTAGGTTCTTCCACCTGTGAGCTTTGTGACTAGGAAGAGTGCACTGAATTGTTCATGCTTTAACTTATCTGCATAATGAGGTTATGAATACCTACTTCAAAGTACTACAAGAATTTCTTAAAGTCTGAGAATCTAAAACAATTTGCAAACTCTAAAAGTGCACTGGGTTATTCAGCACAAATACCCAGCCACTTTAAACTGTTACCATTCTCTTATGCAGAGGTGATGTATATGGCAGATTCTTCCATCAGAGCAGGTTTTGATTGAATTTATCGAACTTGAGAGAAGAGGAGGAAGCATTAAGAAGGAGGGTGTTAACAATGGCAAAACAGGGACAAAAGGTCCCATGATGGAAACAGATTTCACTGGTTCAAGGTTGTACGCTCGTGAAGTATACTTGCTTTCACACATAAACCTGAAAGAAACAAGTTGGTGAACAGAGATAATTGTCTACACTATTTTTTTTTTTTTTTTTTTTTTGCAGCTTCTAAAGCAAGTTCTCAGTGGGATGGATTAGATTTGTGGATATTTTCTTCTGCAGATGGATTCTTGCGAAAGGTAGAGAAAAAGGATGACTGCATAGAAAAATTAGACCTGGTTGAAGTTGGGAGGGGACAAGATACAATTAGATTTGGAAGGGGCTTCCCCAGTGATCCAGCAGTAAAGAATCTGCCTGCAATTCAGGAGATATGAGTTCAATCCTTGGGTTGGGAAGATTCCCTGGAGAAGGAAAAGGCAACACACTCAAATATTCTTGCCTGGAAAAATCCCATGGACAGAGGTGCCTGGCAGGCTACAGTCCATGGGATTGCAAAAGAGTCGGACACTACTTAGCAACTAAACCACAACAACAAGAGTTCTCATTAGGGTATGTATAGCCACCTATTTTTAAATCACTAAATACATGAGGGGAAATTCATGGAAATTAAGGAAATTAATATTAGTAATGATCAACATATGCATGGAAGAGATTTTTAGAGCCTTGCAAGGTAGAACTGGACATGGAACAACAGACTGGTTCCAAATAGGAAAAGGAGGCTGTATATTGTCACTGTGCTTATTTAACTAATATGCAGAGTACTTCATGAGAAATGCTGGGCTGGATGAAGCACAAGTTGGAATCAAGATTGCTGGGAGAAATATCAATAACCTCAGACATGCAGATGATACCACCCTTATGGCAGAAAGTGAAGAACTAAAGAGCCTCTTGATGAAAGTGAAAGAGGAGAGTGAAAATGTTGGCTTAAAACTCAACATTCAGAAAACTAAGATCATGGCATCCAGTCCCAACACTTCATAGCAGATAGATGGGGAAACAATGGAAACAGTGACAGACTTTATTTTGGGGGGCTCCAAAATCACTGTAGATGGTGACTGCAGCCATGAAATTAAAAGATGATTGCACTTTGGAAGAAAAGTTACGACCAACCTAGACAGCATATTAAAAAGCAGAGACGTTACTTTGCCAACAAAGGTCTGTTTAGTCAAGGCTATGGTTTTTCCAATAGTCATGTAAGGATGTGAGAGTTGGACTATAAAGAAAGCTGAGTGCCAAAGAATTGATGCTTTTGAACTTGGTATTATTAGAGAAGACTCTTGAGAGTCCCTTGGACTACAAGGAGATCCATCCAGTCCATCCTAAAGGAAATAAGTCCTGAATATTCATTGTAAGTACTGAGGTCGAAGCTGAAACTCCAATACTTTGGCCACCTGATATGAAGAGCTAACTCATTTGAAAAGACCCTGATGCAGGGAAAGATTGAAGGTGGGAGAAGGAGACGACAGAGGATGAGATGGTTGGATGGCATCACCAACTCAATGGGCATCAGTTTGAGTAAACTCTGGGAGTTGGTGATGGACAGGGAGGCCTGGCGTGCTGCAGTCCATGGAGTTGCAAAGAGTCAGACATGACTGAGCAATTGAACTGAACTGAAGTGAGTTGATTAGGATATTGCATCTCATTGCACTGATACAGAGAAAAGAAGAGGCTGGAGCCTGTGGGAGCCCAAGGCAAAGTGGCTGTGGCCTCTGTAGGAAGATGCCTTAGTTCTTCAGTGGTGGGAGTGGCAGAAAGCTAAGACTATGGTGGAGCAAGGCTGTGTAGAAGAGGCTGGCTTTTGAAGTGACTAATTCAGCTTAGTAGGTGGAGAGTTGCCAGGGATGTACAAACAGACTTGGTACATGGACTTGGAAATGTGTTAGGTTTTTATCATTGATTTATACCTTAAAGTAAAAATTATATATTGGGACAGTCTTACAAAAAGGGCGACCTTCATTGAACTTGATTATATGTTATAAAGCCCACTAATGTCTTTGATTTTTAAGATTCTCCATGAGACAGCATGACTATAAGCATATGATAAAAATGGCTTCGGAGTCAGGGGATATAATTGTAGTGTCTCTTGTTCAGTTTGAAACAAATATATAAGAAACACTTAAGAGCAGGTACCTCAAGAAAATAGAGATTGGAGAGGGATAGAGACTTTTACTTTTAATCTTTTAATATAATTGTTATTTATACTTATGATAAGTATAAATAGGTATAAGTATACATAAGTAGGTCTTCCCTGGTAGCTCAGAGTAAGCACCTGCCTGCAATGTGGGAGGCCCGGGTTCCATCCCTGTGTTGGGAAGATCCCCTGGAGAAGGAAATGGCAACCCACTCCAATACTCTTGCCTGGAGAATCCCATGGACGGAGGAGCTTGGTGGGTCCATGGGGTCAAAAAGAGTCGGACACGACTGAGCAACTTGACTCACTCACTCACTCATTCATAAGTATCATAAGTGTACTTATGATAAATAACACTCAATTATATGGAAACACAATTATTTATACAATAACCTTTTTATTTTGATGCAATATACAAACACACAATTCAAACATTTATATAAATTCCTGCAGTTTTCCTTGAAATGAACCTTTACTGCTTTTATAATCAGAAAAAAGGAACGTTAATTTTAACTTAAAAGGAAAGTTCTTTTTTAAAAACCTACCTTATTGATGCATGCTTGATATACAAAAGCTGCACATATTAAATGTATATAATTTCATGAGTTTTTAAAATAAGCATACACTTGTGAAACCATTACCACAATGTAGGCCATAAATATATCCATCACCTCCAAAAGCTTTCTCTCATCCTTAAAAAAAGTTACTTTATTATTTATTCTGCTGCTGCTGCTGCTAAGTCGCTTCAGTCGTGTCCAACTCTGTGCGACCCCATAGACAGCAGCCCACCATGCTCCCCCGTCCCTGGGATTCTCCAGGCAAGGACACTGGAGTGGGTTACCATTTCCTTCTCCAATGCATGAAAGTGAAAAGGGAAAGTGAAGTCGCTCAGTCGAGTCTGACTCTTAGCGACCCCATGCATTCACTGCAGCCCACCAGGCTCCTCTGTCCATGGGATTTTCCAGGTAAAAGGACTGGAGTGGGATGCCATTGCCTACTCATTTATTCTAAGTAGCAGTTATTTTAAAAATTCCCATTAATCATGAAAACACATTCCATCTTTGACTTTATTTTGATGTCATACCCAATGGCAAGGTTATTTTTATTTCAGATCAGTGGCAAAATATTCTATGAAATAAAAGATGGATTTAAATAATCTATCTTATTATCCTAATAGAGTTGAAAGTCATTGTAAATAGACAGGCCTTTGATTCTGGGTTTTAAGTATTTCACACCCACTCTCTTCTTAGGCATTAAATCCTATTCGAGTTATTCTGCATAAACACAGCTTGAATCTATATGCCAGATTTCATTACAGCTTCAAAGATAGCAGTGTAGGCATAGTGTAAACTCAAGGACACCAGAGAGAATTTCTCTTCTAGTTATGTAAGTAGCTTTAAGAGAGATTATTTGCTTTTATTCTGTAATAGATTTAGTACCCTTACATACATTTTTTACAAAAATTAATAAATGCATGCAAAATTTATTTTTTTTTGCAAAATTTAAATAAAGTTAACTTCATCATACATAAAAAAAAACAGCACTTGATATCATATCAATAAACTTAACTTGATTCTCCCTGATTTTAACTAAGCCCCTTGATTTCTTTCCTAACTTTACCCAATCTTGTTGATATGCTCATCCAAGAAGAAGGAATCATCAGGGTTAAGGGCTTTTCCCAAACACCTTTCTAATAGCTCTGATTAAAGAAAAGCAAGGAGAACTGGCTAAAATCTTGAGAATGTTTCCAGGAGCCCAAATTCATCCTGTAAGGTGTGGTTCAATTCTTCTGTGCTTTGTCACTGCATGCCTAGGGAGGATTTAATCCCTTGATGATGATATAATAACAGCTCCCCAAGTACTGTTCTATATACCCTGTTGGGTCAGTACAGTCTCTGAGACTTCATTCCCTGGGTCAGCATCTGGGCTTTGTTTGCTGTCATGTCTGTACACTGTCCTAAAGGGTGGGACAGCTTACACCCTTCTGAGAAAAACAAAAATGCAAATGTAAACAAACGTACATCAGTTATACTGTTCTTAGGATCTATGGTCAAGTCCACCTTGCTTCATGTTTGTAAAATGAAATAGAATCTAGAGAGTCAGGGTCTGCCAGAGAAACAGAATCAACAGGAGATAAATATATGTCTCCTATTGAAAAGCCAAGCATCTGGCTCTTCAACTGAGTAACTGATTCATTTTTCCACTTTTTAACTAAAAGTTTAGAGTAAAAGAGTTATATCCACTTACTTGTTTTGTTTTTGAAAGTTAGAAAGACTTACGAGTCTCAAAAAAGAAAAATACCTTGCCAACTGCTTTGTTTTAAAAAAGCATAATGCCTGATAATACACAATTTTGGAGTTTCCCATTATAAAGTTAATTGAATGACTGTCAGTCTTACTCTATAACAGGTCAGCTCATCACTCAATTCAGTTCATTTCAGTTCAGTCGCTCAGTCGTGTCTGACTCTCTGCAACCCTATGAACTGCAGCACGCCAGGCCTCCCTGTCCATCACCAACTCCCAGAGTCCACCCAAACCCATGTCCATTGAGTCGGTGATGCCATCCAACCAACTCATCCTCTGTTGTCCCCTTCTCCTCCTGCCCTCAATCTTTCCCAGCATCAGGGTCTTTTCCAATGAGTCAGCTCTTCGCATCAGGTGGCGAAAGTATTAAGAGTTTCAGGTTCAACATGAGTCCCTCCAGTGAACACCCAGAACTGATCTCCTGTAAGATGGACTGGTTGGATCTCCTTGCAGTCCAAGGGACTCTCAAGAGTCTTCTCCAGCCAATCTGACCACGGCTCATCACTACTATATTGCAATATTCACAAATCATAACTGGATTCTATAACTGGCATTCTTGCTAGAAAGGTATTTATGTAACATGTTATAATGAATGTGCAAAGTGTTTAAGTTTAAGGTTAGGGAATACAGCAGAAGGAAGTCTTTTTAAATATGGCTGTAGTCTAATTTTTAATATGAAAAAATACAATAACCAGAATTCTTTAGTATTTGTGAATTCCCATAAACAAGGGCTGAGTTTAAAGATTTGGGCAAAATATTGATACAGAATAAGCCTTTTTTTTTAATTTGAAATAACTCGTTATTATCAAAGGATTGCATTTGTTGACTGTTCATTTATTAGATTATAACATGCAGCAGGCATAATTAAAATACATTAAATAAGCTACTTTAAATATAGATAAAATATTAAGTGTTGTATTCAACAACATGATAGATAAATTTTAAAATATTTATCAATTCAATCAACTTCCTTTTCTTAAAAAAGACCTTTGACTTACAATTTATTGTATTGGCTTGGCCAAAACACTCATTCAAGTTTTTCCATATTATGGTCAAATGGTATATGTTATGGATAGATCCTGATAGAATAATAATTCTCAGATTAAAATCTGGATTTGTTTGTACAATTTGAAACTCATTTACCTTTCAAGGTATAATCAGATCTCAGTGATACTATCCAGATTAAAGAGAAGACAATTTAATCTTCTTATTGTTCAGACACTAAGTTGGGTCTGACTCTTTGCAACTCCATGGACTGTAGCCCTTCTGGCTCCCATGTCCATGGGATTTCCCAACCAAGGATACTGAAATGGGTTGCCATTTCCTTCTCCAGGAGATCTTCCTGACCAAGGAATCGAATCCACATCTCCTTCACTGGCAGGCAGATTCTTTGCCACTGAGCCACCAGGGAAGCCCGCAGTTTAATCTTTAGCCACATATAAATCCTATAAATTTCATATCAAACTCTGTCATTACTGCCAAAACTTGGTGCGCTGGCTGGCAGAAAAATTCAGCTTTGTAACTTCCCAGATAAGCAGTATATACCTAATACATTATTCTGGTTCTGCAGAACCAAGTGTCAAATTACCCTTGCAGCTGTTATTTCACTAATAAGTCAATGGCCTTGAGACTGTGATATTTAAAACACTTAAATTATCAAGATGGAGACTTATCCAGAACAAATGAGATGGACCAAAATGGTTATAGACTTTGGAGTCAGAAAGACCATGGTTCTCATGCTGGCATCACCATCCTTTTAGCTGTAGGACGTCAATGGAGTCAGTTAAATTTTCCCACCATGGTTTCCCCATTTGGAAAACGAGGAGGATAACTCTTACTTTGTATGATGTTGGGAGAGTTAAGTGAAGCAAGACACAGACACTAGGATTTAGAGGTTCCCAATAAATGGTGCTTCTTACATAAAGAAGAGGAAGGAGGGGCTAGAGGGAATAAGTGAGCAGGCGGCTGGTCAGGTGCAGAAACAGGGCCAGCTCACCTGACCTCCGTGCAGGGCTCCGTCCACTGCAGCCAGCATTCCTCCCCAGCCCAGGTCAGAGCCCCAGAGAAGCAACACTGGGCTAAGTTGAGGCACTCCTGCAACCTAGCCCGTCACTAAACATTTGAGGTCTTTTTGATCATACCACACCAACCTCGGGGTATTTCTGTAGAGCATGCACTCTCAGCCATCTGTGGTCAGCCAGGGCATGCCTATGGAATTCCTCTTCCTGTGAGAGTTGACTAATGGCAAAGCAGGCTCCATTTGTCAAGCTGCAGTGAAAAAAATACCAATCATGCTCCAACTTGTAGGGTGGCCTCCGACTTTGGAGGTGAACTGCCCCTCAGGGCACACTGACTTTCATCTACCCTCCCTTCCAGCCACCTGGCAATTCCTCCTCATCCTCCACAGGTAACACAGATGCTGCCTTCTCCCTGCAGCCTTCCCTGACCTCTGTGTCAGGGACAGTCATGATGACTCCGCCCACAAATTCATATGGCACTGTTCATAGCTCTATTATATGGCTGTTTTAATGCAGTCTTCCAATTATCTGCTTACATAACTATCAGCCTCTGTGACGGCTATTAACTATTTGTTTTTATATTAGCCCCTTAAAGGGTCATTTGAAATCTTGGATTTTTCTCACTAGTTGAAGTGCACATGCACACAGAACCCCTAGGAGGATTATAAGTATGTTCAAAAATCATTCACCCTTTGGAATCTGTGGTGCCTGTGTTCAGAACTCCTGCTCAAGTCCTTTTGCATCTTTATTTATGTTTTCCTTGCACACAGTGACTGGCACATTGGAGGCACTTGATAAATAAATGAATAAGTGAGTGAACAAATGAGTCTACTTATGAGAATGGCAAGATTTTTCCTAAAAAGATAGATGCAGAGAATCTGCAATTATCTTTACAGAAAACCAGATGTTCAAGCATCTCTGAAGACATTGTGATCAGCTCATGTGAGGCTTTCTAGACCCACTAACCTAATTCTACTTTGATTCTCTTTCTAATGCTGCTACATGGTAAAGATCACGGGTAGAGAGCAAAATTAGTCACACTCAGTTTCTGAAACATAAGCCACAGCAATTTTTCACAGGGGCACAGGTTAAATGAGGGGAGATTAGGTCCCCTTTTGGTCCTCTGTTTCTGTTACAGACCATTCAAAGGCAAATGGAGATTAATGTGTTTTGCCTTTTTGGAAAAATGGTGAAACTTCATCTGCTAGTCTCTCCTTACAGATGTGTCCCATCTGTTGCTGTTACACGGGATTATAGCTGGAGACTCCCATTGAAGGTGGCAAGAACCCAGGAGAAGGCTACCCAGGGGATGCAGTAAAAGACTGGGGCATGGAGTGGAGGGTAGATATGGAGGACGTTTAGTTCAGCTTCATAATAACATCCAGGATCTCACTGCCTGTGAATGGAGCTCTTTCTCTCCCGCTCTGACGGGAGAAGCTCTCAAAAACGCTGAGCATTGAAACTGGCTTCCAACTGTCAGTGTGGATAACTCTTTGGAGGAAGGGCTTTTCAACCTAGGGGGGAAAAAAATCCCTCCTTTGTCTTTTTCTATGGCATTGCTTTAAGGCACAGAAATTCTTTCCTCTTCAGTTTTTTTCTTTTTTTTTTTTTTTTCCACAACACACCTGCTTGAATAGGCCTCAATTTGTTTGAGGGGAAAAAAAATGAGAAGGAAAAAAAAAAATAACAGGGAATTATTTTCCTTTGATGGTGAACCTCCCCTCCTCCCGGGGGCCATTGGCAAACTCTTAACCTCCACTGCTCCTGGAGGAACGCGTTACTGAGAATTTTCCCCAGCCTTCCTGTGAGCAGCTAGAGGTCTCTAGTGGAAGCCAGGAGCAAGCACAGCTTACATCAGTAGGGCAGACTGGGAGGGCCCCATCAGCTAGGGCCAAGGAGGACTGATTGCAACAGCCACTTTCCAAATGCAACAATACATGTGGTAGTATACTTCCATTAGCCACATGTCCCTGACTTCAAGGATTCTTGAGAATTTCGAGAGTTGATTGGGATCAGACTTTGAAAAGGGAACAAAAGATGTAGCCAGTCCCTGCTTCTTTCTCTTTCTTGCCTGCCTAGATACTGTGTTTTCTGGCTAGCAAGGTTAGAATTCTGAGAAGCCCTGAGTCTGTTACAAATGTGAGATGTATTCTGCCATAAATTGGGAGTGGTGTGAGACTATGCAAATTAGCACGAAATTGTCAAGATCTGGAGGTTTGTAGATATCCAAGCTCCATGACAGCGGCATAAGGCTGGGAATCTTTCCTCACACACAAGATGTCCAAGTGTGGCAGTCCCCTTCTCAGACATTACAGCATTTTCATATCTTTCCCTTTTTTCCTTTTTCATGTAGAGGAGAGCCACATGAGTCTTTGCACAATGAAAAGATAATCAAGAACAGAGAAAACCATTATTGGGCTTTATTTCATACGTCTGTATGGCCAACAATTTAATTTCAGTGAGAAAAGTACTCCTAATAAATAGACAATGGTAGCTTTTAAACCTAGCCTGGCTGTTTGGAAAGACATTCTGTGCTATTGAATAATTTAGGAATCTTTCTGTTTTGCATCCTTGGGAAAAGAATGTGATTTACTGTAGTACAAAAAGTAAGCTGGAAACTTTTGCCCCACAGGTTGCTGGTAAAAGTCACAGTGAAGAAAGAGAGGGTAATTTGGAAAATGGGTGGTTTGAGCTTGCTAGTTTCAATTGTGCTCAGCAAATTCAAACCCTGCTCCAGGCAGCTGCCTCTCACAGTGGACTGCTGTGGCCTCCGAAAATATGGACATGAGTTTTTAATCCCCTCTATGGGTAAGGCTGGGCTTTCCTGGTGGCTCAAATAGTAAAAAATCTGCCTGCAATGCAGGAGACCTGGGGGTCAATCCTTAAAACGGGAAGACCCCCTGAGGAAGGGCATGGCTAACCACTCTAGTTTTCTTGCCTGGAGAATTCCACGGACAGAGGAGCCTGATGGGATACAGTCCATGGGGTGCAAAGAGTCGGGCATGACTGAGCGACTAACAACAAGGTTGAGATATATCATAATGATGAATTCAATGTCAGCATATTTTAAAGTCTTAAGTAGGAAATCAAACAATATCCTAAAATAGCTAAAGGGAAACATTAGTGAAATGGGAGGATTTTTATAGTCCCAACAACAAATACCTCTAAGCCTTGTTTCTAGACCTCGGAAGGTTCAGATTCTCTTAAGCCGCCCTCTTAGGCTCTTCTACAATACTGTGGAGCTCTCCTGCTACAAAGAAGCCTTGTCATTGATTATCGAATGTCTGTACTTCCTCCTGGACTGTATACTCTGTTATGTGTGGGAATGGCAGCTCTTTGTCTAGGATTCCTGGTACAGTATAACACTCATCAAATATTTGTGAATTGCATTCATAATTAACACATGAATCTAACATAATGATTTGTTTTCAAAAAAGATACCATTCATTATAATAGATGTAAGTAAAAATTGTCCAGTCATGTCAGACTCTTTGTGACCCCATGAATAGTTCATGGGATTCTCCAGGCCAGAGTACTAGAGTAGGTAGCCTTTTCCTTCTCCAGGGGATCTTCCGAACACAGGGATCGAACCCAGGTCTCCCGCATTGCAGACAGATTCTTTACCACCTGAGCCACAAGGAAGCCCGAGAATATTGGAGTGGGTCTATCCCTTCTCCAGTGGGTCTTCCCAACGGAGGAGTTGAACCAGTGTCCAAAGAAATTTGGGCCCCAAAGAAATTTGACCAGTGGTTTATATTAGATTGATGTTGCTTCTACACTGGTAGACCATAATGCTAGAAACAAAAGGAGAATGGGTTAGAGTCAAAACATTTCAGGGAAAGGGAAAGAAACTGAAAACCTCAAGGAAATGCCCTCACTCTTTTAAAGGCCATATCTCACTTGTTCTTCCCAGAGCTCCTCAGGGGGAAATTATTGTTAAACACACTTCACAGAAGAGGAAAGGTGAAGGGATTTTTAAGAAGCAAGGGCTTCATCCAGTCTATGTAATACAAACAACAAACGTCATCTTCTGGCTTTATTTAAGGAGTGGGAATTTGCTGTCTAAAACCAACAAAATGTATTCTTAACAGGGAAGAATAGTTGGGGATGGACATATGGAATAAAGAGGGAATAGAAGATATAGTTCCAAGCAAAGAGAAATGTGGAGTGGAATGTGTAAGAGAAAGCCACTATACTAGATTCTGGGCTTCAATACAAGGTCTTGCTGGCCACAACCTGAAAAGCTGTGGGAAACCACCTCAGTACTTAGGAGACCACCTGTTGATGGTCCCACTGAATCCCAGATCAGCAATTCCAATTTCAAAATGAAATTGTTAGACCTGTTGAAACATGAAAATAATTACAAATGTTTATCATGTTGCTGGGTTTGAAGGCAGACCTGTCCTAAGGAAGATGCTTCCATAGCCAAGTCCGGGTCAGAGCTCATGTTCTGGGACCAGGCATAGGCTCTAGAGCTCTCAGAATAGCTGACTTGGCCTGGCCAGATCCTCCAGGGCCCCACAGAGAGCCCCTCTGTCTGGTTTCCATCTACTCCTCTCCACACTCAATCAGCTACAGCCTCACTGGCTTCCTCACTGTTCTTAGAACTTTCCCAAAACATCACATGGTTATCCAAACATGCACTTGGCTAATCTGTCTCTTCCTTGATGTCCCTTCCTGGGGAATGCGATCTAAAATTGCACATACTCACACATCACATGGCTTCCCTCTCCCTGACCCCAATATTTCATAATCTCCTACCTGATTTATTGCTATCTATCTAACCTGAGAAGTTGGCTAGTTTTATTGTCTCTCTCCCTTACTGGAGTATAAGCTTATCAGGGCAGGCACTTGTATTGGTTTTATTAGGCGTGTGCCTCACATGGTGCCCAGCACATAACAGATGCTCAGAGATGCTGGCTGAGTGGGTGGATGGAATGCAGAGGGACTTGTCACCTTTTCATCTTGTCATCTTTTCTTCTCAAAGTCCAGAGTAGCAGGCACAGAGGCTGAATTAAGTCTTTGTTGCCCTAGAGGCTACAGGCAGCAGTCTTCCCAGGTTCTGAGCCTAGAGGATTTAAGACAGAGGCTGACACTTCTAGGACAAATGAGAAGGCACTTGAGAGGTGTTTCTTTGCCGAAACTTCCTTTGTGCAACTCAAGGCAGATTCGAACTCTCTCAGGGAGCTCAGTTACTCTCTCTGGCTGGATTCATTCTCACAGATGCTCCATGTGGCCAGAGAAAGCCCTGTGGCATCAAGTGCTCTGCAGTCCACACCTGCCTCTCTGAACAGCTGTTGTGAGCCCCAGGAGGCAGGACATGTCTGTGACACCTCAGATCCCTCGCGGAAGAGGGAAGAGATGCAGTCAGACTTCTGCAGTCAGGAGGAGGCCTCTCCTGGCAAGGACGGAGCAAGGCCATCATCAGACAACTCTAAGTGTGTGTTCATGTTCTCGGGAGGTTTCTTCTTTCAGACAAGTCTCAAGAACATAACATGACATTCATCTTTGAAAGCATATATTTCATCATCTGGGCTTCCCAGATGGCTCACTGGTAAAGAATTTGCCTGCCAATGCAGGAGATGTGGGTTCAATCCCTGGGTTGGGAAGATCCCCTGGAAAAGGAAATAGCAACCCATTCCAGTATTCCTACCTGGGAAATCGTATGGACAGAGGAGCCTCGCAGGCTATAGTCCATGTGGTCACAAAGAGTCAGGCATGACTTAGCGACTAAACAACAAAAACAATTTTACCATCTATGAGATTGGCCAAAAAGTTCACTTGGGGTTTTCTGTAACATTTTATGTTAAGACCCAAACAAAACTTTTTGGCCAACCCAATGCTTTACCAGCTCACCTCTTTTGAGGGCTCCTAGTGGATAACAGGAACCCAATGAGACAGACTTTTGATATTATTTATCAGCCATTTTCATATCAATGGATCTCTTTATAGCAAAAAAAACAAAAAAACAACAACAAAAAACCCCAAGGTTTCTCAAGAGAAGTTAAAAAGAAACACAATTATTTCTCAGAACACTTTTTCTTAAATCTATTAAGTCATACCTAGGCTTGGCCTAGACACTAATTTTAGAGGAAAAACAAATGTGTGTTTTTCCCATTTAAGTCATTCTCTAAATGGCAAGGGACATAAAAGTGATTTTCCTAGCACCTAGGAATTACTTCCTGTGCATCAAGTGCTTGATAAACATTTGCTTAATGCACACATTTTAAAATGCCTAATCTTATCTCAACATTAGAAAGCCTTTCAACATTTGAATACTAGAAAATTATTCACCCAGCTTCCTGAAAAGTGTCCTAATGTTTAGGGAGGATGTGCAAACCTGCCCCCTCAGCTCCTGTCCATACCTGCATGTAGCAAATGTAACATCTTAATGCTCAGTTCCTACACTAGAATGCAAGCTCCTCAGCCTCACTTTTCATGTCTTCCCCTGGCACCTTCCTTGGTGCCTGGCACACAGTGAGAGCTCAGTAAGTTCATTCATTCATTCATCATTCACCATTTAAGGGCCAGGTACAGGTCAGTCACTCTCCAGACTTGGAGGATATAGTGATGGACAAGACTTCTGGTCAATCCTAGCCCCCCCAGCCCCCCACCCCCACATAGAGCTCACTGTGCAGGGACTGGGTGTAGAGGGGAGCAATTAAACAATTATTCAAGCAATTACCAAAGGGTGAAGTGAGTTAAGCTACACACTTCAGAAGAAAAGTGAAGGGACAGGTATAGTCTAAGTATCTGGCAAGGCTCCCCAGATGAAGTGACATTTATACTAATGATGAAAGGATGAATCAGAGTTAGCCAGAAAGAGGGATGGGGAAGAGTATTTCAGTAGAAGGAAAAAGTTGATGACAATATCAGGTGTTCCCAAATTCCTGACACATACTAGTCTTCAAGATTCAGCAATCAGAAATTTCTAGGGATTTGTCCCTAGAAATCCTTGGGAATTCCTAAATCATAGGTATATTTTTAAAGTAATACTGAGTGACCACAATACTAAGCAGTGAACAATAAACAGTGAGTCATTTTTTCAGCGATAAAGTTACAACTAGTGGTTTCAAAGGAATTCTGTAACTTCATTTACACAAAGCAGAACAATCTTTGGAGCTCTATATAAACAGGGCGTAATGAATTTTTCAAAGAATGCCTTTAAGACATTGGGCCTACCTTTTGAGAAACAGAAGCAACAAGAATAAAGAGAGAAAAAAAAAAGAATAAAGAGAGAGAGAGACTTGCCAATGAAATCAACACGACAACTGTCATTAGAATGCAAGTTTCACACAGTTCCTTGCTAACTCATTGTGTGCCTCTCTTAAAATACTACTGAGGCCCATCAGGGGCTAAGCAGTTCTGCCACTGAGACAAAATGTCTGACTGAAGAGTGTGAGATGAAATCACCTTAAGTCTAGATTTTTATGTCCATTGGTTTGGTGTTTGAAATCATAAAATATTTTGCCAAGTCCTGAAGAAGGATTTCCCATAAAGATTCTGATAATGTTGGTGCTTAGGACACTAGATGGCTATCTGAGTCATTCACCCACTTAAGACGCTCTCCAAGATAAATAGAAGATGCCCTACTTTTAAATACTTTTATACAGACTCAACAATCTCTCTTGGGAAACAATTCCAACAGTTAACAGCCTTTGCAGTGAAGAAATGTGGTGCTTATATTAAGTGATATATAAGTCATTAAAACTGCAGTCCTTCCACCTATTTGGGCAGGAAGACTAGTGACAAGTAAGAGTCCACATCCTGCCAGTGAGAAGTTTGGGCTTTAGGGTTGCCTAGTGTTCAGAGACTCCTGGTCCCCAGAGGTTTCATTTTAAGAGCTTCAAATCAGTGTGCATGTGTTTTAGCTGGACTTAATGCCAGCCTAACAAAGCCAGGAAGAGATACGTTAGGACCGATCACACAGTGCTGGGGAGGGAGGACTTTCCTGACAGCCACTAGTCTGGACAGGCAGGTAACTCACCCCAAGTAGGTGTGGAAATGCCAGAAAACTTTTCCTAGATTCATAAAGAAAAGAATAAATAACATCACCCTGTTTCCTTCCATATATCCCAGAAATTCTAAGGGATATTAACAGAAGAGCAGGAAAAATTTTAAGTAATGAGGCAAAGTGTCTAAGGTGTTTGCATGAGCATGCAGTCATGTGTACCTGTGCTCACAGAAGTGTGTGTGATCGTGTGTTGTGTACACATGTCTCTGCGTGTCCTTTTGTATATATCATGTATTTGAGTAATTATGTATTTGCATATGGCTGCATGTGCTTTGTGTGTATATATGGATGTATAAGTGGTTGTATGTGTATTTGAGTATATACATGTGTGCTTATGTATGTGCACATGTGTGTTTGTATTTCTGTAATCTGTGTATGTTTGTATATGTACATATGGAGGGCAGGGAAGCCAAAGATAGGAATCTGAACAGTGAAAGCGAAAGCTGCTCAGTCATGTACGACTCTTTGCGACCACATGGACTATACAATCCATGGAATTCCCCAGGCCAGAATACTTGAGTGGGCAGCCTTTCCCTTCTCCACGGAATCTCTCCAACCCAGGGATCAAACCCTGGTCTCCCTCATGGCAGATGGATTCTTTACCAGCTGAGCCACAGGGAAGTCCAGGAATAATGGAGTGGGTAGCCTATCCCTTCTCCAGCAGATCTTCCCAACCCAGGAATCAAACTGGGGTCTCCTGAATTGCAGGCAGATTCTTTACCAACTGAGCTACCAGACAGGCCCAGGAATCTGAAAAAAACAGACTAAGCATTACTGAAAATCAAACTAACTGAGGGAAGAGTGAGTGACGTAGGCCTCCGTGTTTCAGTCCTCAGGGAGAAAGAGAACAGAATTCTTAGAAGAAATTAGGAGTTATACAATGCAGGTCTATTTCTCTAGGGTAAAGATCATTGCTCTGTCTCACTAAACTAACAATACATCCTCTGCCTTCATAGTAGTTAATGACACTACACTAGCATATGGGGACCCAATAGGTAGATCTTTTAACTTGATGACAGGCATGTGATAGTCCTTGGAAGATACTGAATATAGAATGAGAAAGTAAAGAATTTCAAAAAATTATACTCATTACTCACCACCACAACTTTGAGAAATGTATATGATTATTTTTACTTTTTCAAATTTCTAGGATAAAAAAAAGAAGACAGAATAGCTAAAGATGTCTCATTATATTCAGTCTTCAATATCAATAGTAAATGATGGACTGGCCAAACACATTTCATGTTCAAATTCTACTCCTCTTTGAAGCCAAACATCTTTGGAACTGAGATACACCAAACTATAATGAGACTATAAATAACTGGGAACTTAATGTTTGTAATGATGTTACTATTAAAATCAAATTACTCCATGAAAGGATATGTTAATATGATAATAGTTATTGAGCACCTACCATGTGTTGGAAAGTCCAGGTGTAAAGCACAGCCCCTGCCCTTAATGAGACACAGGTCAGGTGAGCAGCAGAGCAGTAAACAGAGAATTACTGTGCCACAAGCTGAAGGAGCCATTTGCCTATGCAAGTGCCAGGGGAACAGAAAACAGGAAGTGAGGAGGACTCCTTGGGAGCATGGAGAAGCTGTACAGAAGATATGCTTTTCTATCCGTGTCTATCTTAAAGGGTGAATGAGAAACTTCATAGGGAAAAGGAATGGAGTCTTCTACACATAGGATCAAATATATATTCAAGCCAGTCAGTTCAATCTGTCAGTCGTGTCTGACTCTTTGCAACCCCATGGACTACACATACCAGGCTTCCCTGACCATCACCAACTCCTGGAGCTTGCTCAAACTCATGTCCATCGAGTCGGTGATGCCATCCAACCATCTCATCCTCTGTCAGCCCCTTCTCCTCCTGCCTTCAATCTTTCCAAGCATCAGGGTCTTTTTAAATGAGTCGGTTCTTCACATCAGGTGGCCAAAGTATTGGAGCTTCAGCTTCAGCATCAGTCTTTCCAATGAATATTCAGAGCTGATTTCCTTTAGAATTGACTGGTTGGATCTCCTTGCAGTCCAAGGGACTCTCAAGAGTCTTCTCCAGCACCAAGTTCAACAGCATCAATTCTTCACCACTCAGCCTTATTTATGGTCCAACTCTCACATCCAGACATGACTACTGGGAAAATCATAGCTTTGACTAGACAGACCTTTGTCGGCATTGAATATACTCAATTATATATATATATATGTAACTGGAATTGATACTATAGAGATAGAAAAAAGGGAAATTAGCTTGATATTATATAGTAAATGGTAGTATATATCAAACAGAGAGTAATCAATATATGATATATATTTATAAATATATGATATAAATATATAATACAACTGGCATACACACACACATATATATATATCCAATTAGTCTTTATAATACTATCTTCTCTTTAATTATAGATATTTCTACGTTGAGTCTTCTCAAGTTTCTTAATTATTCTCCATATCTGTCCCTACCCCATGCTGAGGAGAAAAATAAAATATTGATAGGACCCCTAGTAATAGGAATATCATACACCAAAATGTTTGGCAGGAAGTGTAAAGTTTTGTAGCTTTTAAGTTGGTACATCTCAGAGTTACTCACTAGCAAGCCAGGCCCTGCATTTATTTGAAATCTATAAGTAAATCTTAACAAACTTTTGAGAATTCAGCTGAACTACTTGTCCTTCTCTGAGTCCCTTGGTTGATTTACATATGGAGAGGGAACATGTCCTTATAAATAATTTCATCTACCTGAAACTGGGCTGTGGTCTTTGGGGATTTGAGGGCCACTTCAAGCTGTCAGCAAGCAACATCCTAGTTAAGGGAAAGAAGACGAAAATCCAACTCACACATCTGTGGAGAACAGGGGGCTGAGCTTAAGAGCAGGGTCTCCCATTTGCCACATCATACACAGCATCAAGGAGTTTGGGGCAGCTCCAAGGGAATCAGGTAGCAAGACTGTAACTGGCCAAGGATGGGGGAAATGGGACATTTGGCGCCCCCACCTCACACATTTTCACTCAGCCTTTGCACTTGAAAATGCAGCATCCTTCACAGTTGGAAAGAAAAGCTATGCCAGTGACAAAACTGGAACACTGAGGGGAAATTAATAGCACTTGGCACTTCTAGTTTCCTGGGAGGATGTGCCATACATATTAAGCAAGCATGACACAATTTAACAGCATAGCCTGGGTGAGCTCAAGCTGTTCATTTAAAGTTCCAGGTACTTTTAGGAAGAGTCCATTTTATAGGGAGACCCAAGTAGCCATTGTAAAGGCTTTTGAGAAGAAGGGAGATGGAGGAAGATGCTCTTTTAAGGAAATCTCAGCCTAAAATCAGGAAGGCTTACAAAGATTCACCCACCATACACTTAAGAGACATTCATGGGAATTTTGAGTGCTATTTTGTACCTGGAAATTTTTGCAGAATTGATAGCACATTGGAGATAAAGCTGCACTGGAATTAACAGCCTCAGAAAACACTAAAGTAGGTGATGCTGCTTTGCATAATCTGGACACTGAGCAAATACACAGTAAGAGCCTTCAGACTCTATGGTGCAACATGGTTGTTATTCACACAAGTTTGATGTGAGGCAGACCTAGATTTTCCTTTTCTGCTCTATCCCTTGCTAACTATGGGAACTTGGGCAAGTTACTTCATCTCTATGAACCTGTTTTCTCATCTGTCAAAAAGAGATGATTACACTTTCATCATAGGGGTGTTGAGAGAATTAAATTGAGCAGCAGATAGAGAGACTCTGGTCTAGTGGCTGGCAGATGGCAGTGAAAATAAAAGTTAAACTAGATGAGTAGCAATAGTTTTCCCTTTTGCTATGTTCAGATTATCTATTTCTGAGGTGATAGCAGAAGTACCAGTACTAGAAGTGGTTATAATAGCAGTATTTACTATTCATAGTATGAATACTCTGTCATATTACATACTTGCATATATCATATTGAGTACTGCCTATTTGGAGATATCATATTCCATGCTTTATATAAATGATTTAGTATTTATATAATCTCAAATTTCCCTTCATGTGCTCAGGTGAATTCAGAGAGAAGAAGGAAATTGTTTGAGGTCACACAGAGCTAGTAAGATGCTGAACTCAAACTTAAACCCAGGTCTATCTTACTCTTAAGTCTAGAATTTTCATCATGGGATTCCTAAATAGTCGGTAAACATAGCTTGGATTCATACTGCTTCTGACCAATGGAACTCATAAATATTGCACAAAAGAGACAGTATTTGAGCAGTCTTAGAGGATGGAGACCTTTTCAAAGTGGAAAGGGGGTCCCAGGCAGAAAGAACTAGCTAAGCAACTAACGAAAGCATGAACATGTTTAGCATGGACCTCAGGCATGAGGATCTGAGCCCATCAAAGGGAGCCAAAACATGGGTCTTCAAAAGCGCCACAGCTACATATTGATAACAGAAAACAAAATATTGCCATTTGCTGCAACATGGATGGATCTAGACAGTATCATACTGAATGGAGACAGAGAAAGACAGATATGGTATCACTTATATGTGGAATATAAAAAATAATGCAAATGAATCTATATACAAAATAGAAAAAGATTCACAGAAATAGAAGACAAACGTAAGGTCACCAAAAGGGAAAGAAGGTAAAAGAAGGGATAGATTAGGAGGTTAAGATTAACAGATAAGCACTACTATACATAAAATAGGTAAATAACAAAGACCTACTTTATAACACAAGGAACTATATTCAATATCTTTTAATAACCTACAATGGAAAAGAATCTGAAAAATTATATAGCTGAATAATTTTGCTTTATACCTGAAACATTGTAAATCAATTATATTTCAATTAAAAAAAAAAAAAAAGTGCCACAGCTACCACCAGAGAGTCACGGGATGTTGAATGTAACTCTGTTGCCCTGGAATTTTGGCAGAGATGCAATGGCCAGGAACAAAATAGCAGATAGCACATATCTACAAAGTCTAAAGTAGGGTGTTAAACTATCTCAAAAAGATTAGAAGAGAACTGGCTCCAAGCCAGTGCTACCAGGACTAGGTAATCACTTTCTCCAACTATATAAAACTATATAAAAGGTTGAGGTTGAAAAAAATCCAAAGGGAAAATTTCTTTGGAAAAAATTGCTGCGTATTTACTTCTCCTTGGAGAAGGTAGAGAAGGGCTGAAGCCTCACTCCAGACTTAGTGTAACAGGTTGAAAAGTGATGAATGAGAGAGCCTGGACATGCATCTCCAGGATTATGGGGAACACAGTACTGGTGTTTGATGTTTAGAAAACGCTAAAAGGTGAAAGATTGGACAGTGAAAAAGGGAAAGAAAGACTTTGCTCTTTCATAACAAAGAAATGGAGAGTTGTGTGGGATGGAGGTGTTCCTTCACCTGTGCCTTAGTGAAGAGCTTTACCTCCCTATTTCCAGACGTAAATTCTGTGGGGAAGAAACCACTCTGATTCAATGCACAATAGACCCTCTCCAAGAGGACATTGTGTTCTCTGTCATGAAGTTGCCCTTGAAAAGCCCAAGGGATGAGGTAGACAGTTGAAAGTAACCAGCAAGTGAGAATTATTACTCACAAAATTTACTGCAGCCTGAGCTCTCAAGCAAAAGAACTCCAAGGACCCCACTATGTATCCCCCAAGGAAAACCCAACAGTCATGTATCCATCATCCAGAGAACAGAAACACAGACAACTAGACTAGCCTCATTCTCATTCTATTGCTAACTACCCTTTCTGACACCCTCCATGGCCAAGATCACCTTTACAACTGGACCAAGCTCTAATCCTTAAAAGTAGCTGGAGTCTTTTTTATTACTTAAGAGTGACTGGAAAAGCTGTTTCATCCAGGCATGGGGAACAAGGGCTTTATGCAGTTTACATTAAGGAGCAGGTGAGAAAACATAAAGTGGCTTTCAGGCTTGTATGCTACTGAAACCAGCTAATAGAATAAAAAAAAATCAGAATTGCAGCAGTATCAATAAAAACAATCATGTGTCCATGCACATTCTTGACCTGCCACGTATTCTTCCCCATCTTTCTGCGTGGTCTCTTCATCAGCCCTTGTGGTCCCTGTGTTTAATGTTTGTCCTCACTTTCCTTGTTATAGTCTATGACCTGGTGAGCCATGTAGATGTCTCTCTCTCATCACCTCTCAAACTGGTTTGGTTCTGCCACATCATCACTACCACTGACTGAATGGCATGAAGTAGAAAGTGTTTGTAGGTGAGGAAGTAATCTGTGATGAAATCTGAAAACTAGGTTGCGTGCTTATTTTGAAGGCATATGTATGCCAGGATAATAGACTCAATCTTTCTTTTTTCCTTTGTAGATCTAAGGAGATTTGGAAGGATTTTCATATGAACAGTGACTTCATCATATTTTGGAGTTTTCATCTTTGATCATTTTAGGCAGCAAATATGAAAAGTAGATTGAATAAGGAAGAAACTAGAAAAAGGAAAACCAATTAAGAGGTAACCCTGAGATAGCTAACCTCTAAAATTAGTGGAATAAGAATCAGAATTCTCCAAAGACCTACCTAAAGTATCTACAGGTAGATACTGAAGTGCAGCAAGCATGTAAATAATGAAGGGACGGGCTAATAAATCAAGCTGGATAATCATCTGAAAATAAAGATTTTGATGTGAGCTTCAGACCTTGCATTGATTGATAAATTAATATTCCAAAACTTGTAACTAACACAAATTTTATTTTCATGCACTATTCTGGAATCCTGGATTATAAATTTCAATGAGATTTTCTGTCTCATGGACTTAATTCAGATTATATGGATTTTCTCGCAAATTTAGGAAAACAGAAAATAGATTCAGGTCTCCTAACTATCTGCTGTCCTTAGACCAAAAGGAAACTATTTTCCCCTCTCTCTCCCAAGTATTTTTACATCTAAATGGAAAATACATTTTTAATGAATCAGTCTTTTTTATTAAGCAAAAACTATTTGAATTTGACTCCCTACCCCACCTGGAATGATTCTTTATTTTACATTACCTTTAACTTTGGCCTTATTATTTTCACAAACATTTTCAGAACTCCTTTGAAAAATATTAAACGCTTGAGGACATTAGCCAAGTGCAATTCCCTAGGAAACATCAAAGGAAAAGCTGGACTTACTGAGAACAATTTTCCATTGTAATACCCCAAAGGAACAATAACATTTTTGTTAGAGAAAGAGCAAGATGATATTCTGTGCCAATTTATATACCCTGCTTTCTCCTGTAATTAATGTGCCACCCATTCTTGCCTCAGTCCCTAAGAGCTATCTGGTCACACATTCAACATCTTTTCACCTTGTTTGTTCAGGCACAAATGCCATGCGGTTCAGCCTTGCACTTATTCTATTTTGGACATCTCTGTCTTTTTATTCTTTCCAAATCTCCATATTTGTCATCAGTCTTTGTTAGGATCATTTCCATATAAATTCAGGGAATAATTCAAAGATTAATACTAACATTTATACCATTTATTGAAAGCCTACCATATGCCAAGAATCATGTTCAGGATGTTCCTACCCTCTCTCAACTTATCTTCACAACAAACTCAGGATATAGAAATACTATTCCCATTTTACAAATGATAAAACAAGCTCAAAGAGAGTTAGTGATTTGCCCGTGTTCCTACAGCTAGTGAGAAACCTAGCCAGGATTATAGCCAGACTAGAACTCTCAAGTACTGAGCTGTTTTGCCCCACTTATCTAGAGAAATCACTAGGGTTTTCTGTGTTTATGGCACAGATCTGACCACAGAGATAAATTCAAGTCTCAAGGCTGAAATTGTTTACTGCTAATGAAGATTTTATTAAATTATTCCATAAATTAGAGAAGAAAAGTTTTGGAAGCTTATTCATAAGCAGAAACATTGCTACACTTTGAAGGAAAAGTCATTTGAGTTAGAATCCACCCAAAGTAACCCCAAAGAGGGTTCTGAGGTGAGACTGGCCCACTCAAGCTGAGAAATAGGTGTGACCTAGCTGAGGTTATGGACTGCACTCTATTCCAGTCCTCTAAGCCAGTTCATAGGATATAGGTTGTTAATATTAATAATGTTGGGTAGTCAATTTCTTTTTTTTTTTTTCATTTATTTTTATTAGTTGGAGGCTAATTACTTTACAATATTGTAGTGACTTTTGCCATACATTGACATGAATCAGCCATGGATTTACATGTGTTCCCCATCCCGATCCCCCCTCCCGCCTCCCTCCCCATCCCATCCCTCTGGGTCTTCCCAGTGCACCAGCCCTGAGCACTTGTCTCATGCATCCAACCTGGGCTGGTGATCTGTTTCACCCTTGATAGTATACTTGATTCAATGCTATTCTCTCAGAACATCCCACCCTCGCCTTCTTCCACAGAGTCCAAAAGTCTGTTCTGTACATCTGTGTCTCTTTTACCTGTTTTGCATATAGAGTTATCATTACCACCTTTCTAAATTCCATATATATGTGTTAGTATACTATAATGGTCTTTATCTTTCTGGCTTACATCACTCTGTATAATGGGCTCCAGTTTCATCCATCTCATTAGAACTGATTCAGATGAATTCTTTTTAACAGCTGAGTAATATTTCAATGTGTATATGTACTACAGCTTTCTTATCCATTCATCTGCTGATGGACATCTAGGTTGCTTCCATGTCCTGGCTGTTATAAACAGTGCTGCAATGAACATTGGGGTGCATGTGTGTCTTTCAGATCTGGTTTCCTTGGCGTGTATGCCCAGGAGTGGGATTGCTGGGTCATATGGCAGTTCTATTTCCAGTTTCTTAAGGAATCTCCACACTGTTCTCCATAGTGGCTGTACTAGTTTGCATTCCCACCAACAGTGTAAGAGGGTTCCCTTTTCTCCACACCCTCTCCAGCATTTATTGCTTGTAGACTTTGGGATAGCAGCCATCCTGACTGGCGTGTAATGGTACCTCATTGTGGTTTTGATTTGCATTTCTCTGATAATGAGTGATGTTGAGCATCTTTTCATGTGTTTGTTAGCCATCTGTGTGTCTTCTTTGGAGAAATGTCTGTTTAGTTCTTTGGCCCATTTTTTGACTGGGTCATTTATTTTTCTGGAATTGAGCTGCAGGAGTTGCTTGTATATTTTTGAGATTAATCCTTTGTCTGTTGCTTTGTTTGTTATTATTCTCTCCCATTCTGAAGGCTGTCTTTTTCACCTTACTTATAGTTTCCTTTGTTGTGCAAAAGCTTTTAAGTTTCATTAGGTCCCATTTGTTTATTTTTGCTTTTATTTCCAATATTCTGGGAGGTGGGTCATAGAGGATCCTGCTGTGATTTATGTCAGAGAGTGTTTTGCATATGTTCTCCTCTAGGAGTTTTATAGTTTCTGGTCTTACATTTAGATCTTTAATCCATTTTGAGTTTATTTTTGTGTATGGTGTTAGAAAGTGTTCTAGTTTCATTCTTTTACAAGTGGTTGACCATTGTTCCCAGCACCACTTTTTAAAGAGGTTGTCTTTTTTCCATTGTATATCCTTGCCTCCTTTGTCAAAGATAAGGTGTCCATAGGTGTGTGGATTTATCTCTGGGCTTTCTATTTTGTTCCATTGATCTATATTTCTGTCTTTGTACCAGTACCATGCTGTCTTGATGACTGTGGCTTTGTAGTAGAGCCTGAAGTCAGGCAGGTTGATTCCTCCAGTTCCATTCTTCTTTCTCAAAGTTGCTTTGGCTATTCAAGATTTTTTGTATTTCCACACAAATTGTGAAATTATTTGTTCTAGTTCTGTGAAAAATACCATTGGTAGCTTGATAGGGATTGCATTGAATCTATAGATTGCTTTGGGTAGTATAGTCATTTTCACAATATTGATTCTTCCAATCCATGAACACGGTATATTTCTCTGATTATCTCAATAGATGCAGAAAAAGCCTTTGACAAAATTCAACATCCATTTATGATAAAAACTCTCCAGAAAGCAGGAATAGAAGGAACATACCTCAATATAATAAAAGCAATATATGATAAACCCACAGCAAACATTACCCTCAATGGTGAAAAATTGAAAACATTTCCCTTAAAGTCAGGAACAAGACAAGGGTGCCCACTCTCACCACTACTATTCAACATAGCTTTGGAAGTGTTGGCCACAACAATCAGAGCAGAAAAAGAAATAAAAGGAATCCAGATAGGAAAAGAAGAGGTAAAACTCTCACTGTTTGCAAACGACGTGATCCTCTACATAGAAAACCCTGAAGACTCTACCAGAAAATTACTAGAGCTAACCAATGACTATGGTAAACTTGCAGGATATAAAATTAAAGCACAGAAATCCCTTGTATTCCTATACACTAACAATGAGAAAACAGAAAGAGAAATTAAGGAAACAATACCATTCACCATTGCAACAAAAAGAATAAAATATTTAGGAGTATATCTACCTAAAGAAACAAAAGACCTATATATAGAAAACTATGAAACACTGATGAAAGAAATCAAAGAGGACACAAATAGATGGAGAAATATACAGGGCAGTTAATTTCTAACTCTTATTATTTAAAGCAAATTAAACCAACACTACAGACTATTCTTTCTCTAGTGCTAAAATACTATGTAGTGTACTGAACCTTCCTGCTACAGAGTTGCGTGGGATACAGTAGGAAAAGAAAATCAGTAGGTAATTCAACTCCAACAGGTTAGTACTAACTTTCAACATTTGTTCCCATTAGGTATCTTTGTTAAGCTAAAGGTATAATTTTAACTGTTTTGAGCCTTATAGCCTATGCCAAGCATGAAAGACTTTATTTTCTTGGGCTCCAAAATCCCTGCGGATGGTGACTGCAGCAATGAAATTAAAGATGCTTGCTCCTTGGAAGAAAAGCTATGACCAACCTAGACAGCATATTAAAAAGCAGAGACATTACTTTGCCAACAAAGGGTCATATAGTCAAAGCTATGGTTTTTCCAGTAGTCATGTATGGATGTGAGAGTTGGACCATAAAGAAGGCTGAGCACTAAAGAACTGATGCCTACAAACTATGGTGTTGGAGAAAACTCTTGAGAGTCCCTTGGACTGCAAGGAGATCCAACCAGTCCATCCTAAAGGAAATCAGCCCTGAATTTCATTGGAAGGACTGATGCTGAAGCTGAAGCTCCAATACTTTGGCCACCTGATGGGAAGAGTTGATTCATTGGAAAAGATCCTGATGCTGGGAAAGATTGAAGGCAGGAGGAGAAGGGGACAACAGAGGATGAGATGGTTGGTTGGCATCACCTACTCAATGGTCATGAGTTTGAGCAAGCTCTGGGAGACGGTGAAGGACAGAGAAACCTGGTATGCTGCAGTCCATGCAGTTGCAGAGTTGGACATGACTGAGTGACTGAACAACAACAAGCTCTATTTATTCACTGATGCATGAGTTTAAGAAGCCGGAAAAGCTTTCAAAAGTTAAGAACAGAACTCAGTGGGAGAATGAAGGCATTGGATAACCTAAGCCCTGAAATGCCCCTCTTGAATAGTGGGAGTCAGTGATACCTTCTATCTTTGAAATCAGAGCACTAATTAGCTCATTGACTGGGCCTTGAAACACTAAATCCCCTTCCTGAAGCTGACTCATTTTGTGTCCTGTGCTAGTCACATAACCTTGTTGAACCTCAGTTTCTTCACTTGCAAAATGGGAATAATAATATGTATGGTATAGAGTTGTTATGGAGTTTAATTAGTGTTTCTAAAATACTTTGAGATGATCAGATGAAAGGTGTACTTGAAATTTACAACATTAATTATTATTTTTATTGTATATAACCATTTCAAAATACAAGAAGCTATTGGATGTTATTTTACCATCACCTAACATATTACAGCACAAACCTCTTTCTGAAAACTGTGCTCTTATAGTCAACATGACTTGCTCATTCATAGATTATTCCCAAAGAAATCAAATTGGGAATAATAGGGAAAATAGGATAACTAACAGGGATAGGGAAAGGCATAACATGTAAGTATTGGTTTGACCAGTTAGAGTAGACACACCTAACAGTTGAAGTAAACACAACAGCAGAAGGGATAATTGAAGGAAAGGAAGATATAGCTTGATTGTGAAACAATATAATAGTGCTTCCATTTGAGGAGTGCTTTTCTTCTTAGGAACTCAAAGCAATTTAACAATATTATCTCCTTAATTCCCATAAGGAAGAGAGCTAAGAGGAGTCCAATTTAAAGATGAATAGATGAAGACTTAGTGAATGAGTGGCTTGCCCAAGGTCACTGAGTCCATGGCTAGCAGGAGGATTTAGGCTGTGGACCAGGTCAAAGAGTTTGCTAGAGGTGGGGCTGAAACTAGAACTCAGATGTTTTGTATCTAATAATGGTCTGATGTTACCTCTCCTCAGATAAATGGGTTCAGTCTGAGCATAAAGGAATTTCACAGAAGAATCCTTTGCAATATCTAAATAAACACTCTATTAATGCTTAGATGTTCTTAGCAAGGTTGAATAGGTCTCTCCTAGTTTAACAGTACCTGGTAAAATATATTTCTTATTACACTGTTTAATTGTTACAATTTCTATTTCCATTAGTGATGGTGCATATTTCAAAGGAGTTTTATTTTTTAAGGTGTGTTTCAGGTGCACCGTAAGGTGAGGAAAAACTAGTTTCCTCCAAGGGTGACTGAAACTTTAGAATATGTTCAGTAAGTCATTTATTTCGTATAAGGAAATTTTCAAAATGCTCGATTCCAGCCCAAGAATCAGGAAGCACCAGCATGCATTCACCTCAGATAAGTCAGACCTTAAAACTCTCTTGCCACATATGCCTATGTTTTGACTTCCTAAACATCCTAAATACAATTTTCACCCAAACTTACAAGATATGTTATAAAATATGGGAGAAATCTCATTGATATTAGATTTAGGTGTCTTACAATATCTGAGGTCACTGGACTGTCAAAAATCACCAAAAATGCCATTATCAGTTTTTATTTTGTGTTAACTTGATTGGGGTTGTTAGCAGAAGTCTTTTATGTAATTAAGATCCATCATGAGACAACTCATTAATGATATTTCTGCATATTGGGCAAGTATTTCCTCCTGATGTGCTATTTTTAAGTTAAAGGCATTCCCCCCCTTCTACTCTTTCTTTCAAGGTGTACTGTTTCAAGCTATTTCCTATAGAGACTCAGAAAATGTAGAAAATATAGAGACAACAGGTAAAAATTAAGGAATGGAAAGCATAAAGTGCCAACTTACTGAAAACCCACCAGAAAAATAATGTATTAAATACTTCTCCAATGCTATCAAACACACTGAGAAAAGAAATGAATTGATGAGGGCTTTGATTAGGTCTAAAAAACTGTCATATTAAGGATGTATTTATACATTTGCAATTTAAACAAATAATAACTCATAATTCCTTCTGTTTAATTCATTATGATTTATTTGGCATTTATTATTGAATAAACTTGTGAATAAAATTGTGTTGAGTGGCAATGTCTTTCACCAGGAATCAGTTCTGAACTTTTTAATTGTCTTTTCTTTTTTCATTTTTTTTCCTTTCTTTGTTTAGCATCTGGATCCAAAATTGTGATTGTCTTTCATCTAGAATAGTAAGTATTATAGTCCTATTTTACCTAGTTGGCTGCCTGTGACTCACTCCACTCGGGTTCACAAGATTCTGATTAATTAGTGGGGCAAGTTTCTACCCTGCATTATTTATCTCACAATCTCCAGCTTCAAGACCTGTATCAACTCTCTGGGCCAGACAATATAACATACAGAAACTTGTAAAGAGTTCTTTTCAAATAAACTCAGCTTCAAAATAACCAACACCCACACCAGTCTGCAATAGTTCATCCTCTGATTCCCAGACACAACATCAAACAGTACAGTTATGATATAACCTAGTGCTAATAATCCAATAGCTTGATTTCCCTAGAGATAAGTAAAAAGTATCTTTGTATGGCTTGGATTTTCCCAGCAATATTTAAGAACCTAGAAAAGGCATTGTGTTGTAGGTTTCTAAAAAAATGTTTCTGTGGGTAAATTTTCTTGGCCAAAAGGATAAATTGTGTTAATTGCCAAACACTAAGAATCTTCCTTCCCTCTGCCAATTGGCATTGCTTTGGATTTTTCTGTAACAATGCACATCAGCTAGATTTCCTTCCTGATCATAATTCCATCTTGGGGTAAGGGAAGAGAGAATGGCAATGCTTATATCTGCAGACAAAAAAATTACAGTCATGAAGAGACTCAATTTAAAAACATAACTTATAGGAGAAAATTTAGATGACCTTGAGTATGCTGCTGACTTTTTAGATATAACATCATAGTCATGATTCATGAAAAAAATAATAAGCTGGACTGATTAAAATTAAAAACTTATACTCTGCAAAAACAGTGGGAAAATAAGCTACACACTGAGAGAAAATATTTGCAATAGACACATCTGAGAACTCTTATTCAAAATATACAAAGAACTCTTAAAACTCAACAATAAGAAAACAAACAACCCAGTTGAAAATGGCTCAAGTATTTCAACAGGCATCTCACCAAAGAAAATACACAGATGGCAAATAAGCATATGAAAAGATGCTCCACATCATATGTAACCAGGGAAATGCAAATGAAAGCAATATGGTTCCACTAATGCTTATTAGAAAGGCCAAAGTCTGAACACTGACAATAGCAAATGCTAGTGAGGATGTGGAGCAACAGGAATGCTCATTCATTGTTCATGGGAATAAATATGGTATAGCCATTTTGGAAGACAGTTTTGCAGTTTCTTGTAAAACTAGATATTTCCTACCATACAAGTCAGCAATTATGGCTCCTTGGTATTTACCCAAGAGAGTTGAAAACTTATATCTACACAAAATCTTACACACAGATGTCTATAGCAGTTTTATTTATAATTGCCAAAACTTAGAGGCAATTAATATGCCCTTCAATAAATAAATGGATAAATTAACTGAAATACATTTTCTTCTGGACAAAGGAATCCTATTCAATGCTAAAAAGAAATAAGCTATACAGCCATGAAAAGGAAGAAACTGAAATGCATACTACTAAACAAAAGAAGCCAATTAAAAGGTTATGTATTGTATGATTCCAACCATGTGACATCCTGGAAAAGGCAAACTATGAAGACAGTCAAAAGATTAGTGGCTTCCAGGGTTTGGGGGTGAAGGGAGCAATGACTAGACAGAGCACAGAGGATTTTTAGGGCAGCAAAAATGCACGTTATGCTATTATAATGATGAGGGCATGTCAATATACACTTGTCTAAACCCTCAAAATGTACAATACCAATATTGAACCCTAAGGGAAGCTACAGACTTCAGGCGATTAGGACATGTCTGTGTAGGTTCATCAGTTGCAACAAATGTACCAGTCCTGTGAGGGATATTGAGATATTGATAACGAGGGTGGGGGCTATGCATGTTGACAGGGGTGGGGGGGTATGGAGTACATGGAAAATCTCCATACCTTCCTCTCAATTTTGTAGTGAACCTAAAGCCATTCTGTAAAAAAAAAACCTTGAAATACATACACATATGCACACATTCAAGTGCATGCACACTTATCCAGTTTAGAGAATCCAGTGGTTGGGAGCAGAATATATAAAAACCAGAACTCAGTCTACATTTATGATGGTAAGAAATCCATACTAGATAAAATCAGCATGAGTATGCCACTATGTTGGTAAAATCCTATGTAAAACATGATATTCTGTTTTATTTATCTGCCTTAAGAAGTTGCCCCCAAACAGTTTTAAGGGCCCTCATGTAAAGTTTTAAACACGATCTGCTCCACCTGCAAAATATTGCATGGACTGCTTCTGGGAGCTACAGCTAAGATATTTAAAAGTTATGAGTCAAGGTATCTCTCCTTGGAGGTGATGAAACCTACCATACCATAATGTGATAAGTTAGAACAGTTGGAAGGTGTCTCCATTAGAGAACAATGGTGGATTCCACCCTGCTGGGACCTCAGCTTGCCTTACAGGGGAGCATCCTTGGTTCCAGTCCTTGGAGAGTCAATCTAGCCTCCCGAGGTCACTTGTATGAGGTTACATAAAGCTTCCTTATTAATGCTTCTCAAATTTCTTTAGTTTTCAAACATGAATAGGGCTAGAGTCACACCATGACTGCTTCTTTAGTTACAAAAATCCCCCTTTTGGTTGAGGAGGCTGCATAATAGTGCAAGCTGGAGATCACACCCTGGTCTACACTAACTCAGCAACTCAAAGACTAAGCAGAAAGAATCACAGGCCAGACTGTCCTCACCCCCTACAAACCTGCTCTGGCTCAGCTGGGTGTCCGGTGGACTGACTCATGTAATTACCCCATGGGAATCAGCCCCATGAAGATGGGACTGCCTTTAAATGTCATGGATGAATCCTTACGCTCCATTATTTATTTTAATAAAACATGGCTGTGCTTGTTTAGTGTTTGTATTTGTTTTAACAGTAATCAAAACTATATGGACTCTGATTTTCAATGAATGCATGTTAATCATACAGAGGGATATAATTAATTGGTCTAGTTGAGGAAGCTTTCAGTTCTCAAACACTCTGTCCCTCTTGCTCTCTCAAGTCCTCTCACTCTGCTGTTTTTGGCCATGCAGACATTTAAATTATTTTAGCTTATTTTTTTCTCTCACAGAAAGTATCAACAGGGACTTTCATGATCCTCCTATAAAGGGATAACAAAAGTAAACACTGACTATTTTATCATTTGTACTCAATTAAGTTTCCTAATATGAAGTTTTCTTGTGAAGGTCTATCTCGGTTTATCAAATATAAAATGATAAAGCTTATAACTCATTTGCATCCAAACACTGCAGAGGCTTCTTCTAAGGCCGTTGCTGCCTGTGTTCACGACTTACTGTTATGTGGGTAGATGCTTTCACTCTCTGAGGACTTCTTGGCTTAGATATTAAATCATGATCAGATACACGCCCTGAGTGACATTTTTCTCTTCTTAATTCCCACATAAAACTCCCACTAAAGAGATGGAGAAGATTCATGTGTGTGGGAGACTGACTTGGTATTCACAAAGGTTTTTAACCAACAAGGAGGAGTTGCATTTTGTCTGCTCACGAGGCATCAACGCATATAATAATCTCCCCTCCTGGCATCAACAACCCAATTTCAGTTCAGAAACTAGAATGATTAGTATTGCACGTGCTCCAGAATATAGGCATACAGTCTCTATTAAAAGCATTTGGTTTTTCTAGAATTTAACAGCACAACTATTAATGTAAAGCAAGCCCGATATGGCAAAATCCTACGCAGCTTGAAAACTCAGCAGTAGGAGTTGAAATCAGCCTTCCCAGCTGACAAGTGACTCAATACTAAAGTTTAATTGTCTTTGCTGTTTGCCAGTAACTAGAAGCAGGTACTTATCTGCACCTCACCATGCTGGTTCACCAGCATTTTTCAGTTGGGAAAGTAACTACGTGAACTACAGTGGCTATGCTGGATGAAAATAGGTGTATTATCATTGGCATTTTGGGCAAGCCTTTGGCATTTTACTGCTCTGGCTTGGCACACAAAAGCATTGCACTATGTGTGAAGAGATCAGCCAAGATGATGAGATGCTGGCCTCCCTCCAAAATTTCAAGTGGCTTACACCCAGTATCGGCTAGAAAGGCACTTGTTCACACATAGGTTGACATTCTCAGCTTAGAAAAGCCTGGGAACTTACCTTCTTTCAGTCACTCACACTCTTACACACGTTTACAAATATTAAAGTTGATTTCTATTATAAAACACTGTTTCCAACAGGAGAATAAATCATGAACTAAACTCACAGAATAAAGATTATTGATTTATGTGATTGAATAAGATTCCATGTTTAAATTTTGAGTCATGAAACAGTGGAGGCTTTGAAACCTGACTACTAATGTATTTTAGTTAAGCTCTCAATTTTTCAGTTATGTCATTAATATTTTAGAACAAATAAAATCCCCAGACAATTATAAAAAATCATTTCAATCTTTCTGTCTACTGTCTCTCCTCACAAGCCCCCTACCAAACCACTAACAGGTGGAAGAATGACAATATGTTTTATCCCCTCTATTTTTATCTCTTCCCAAGAACTGACTATGAATAGGAAAATAAACCAGCAATGAATGGGAGGAGCCATGAGATAACTGATCTCCTAAAAAAATCAAGAGCAAGAAGTAGTTCTCTGAAGAAAATAGCTTCCCTGTGGTAAATGAAGAGGATGTTTTGCTCCACACAAGGCTTCTTGATTAGAAGAAACTCGGTTCTATGAAACAATAAACCTGACAATGCACTAATAGTTAGAATATTGGGGACCACTTCAGGCCATCAGTGGCCTTGGGCAAACCACTTGACCTTTTGAAGCTTCAATTTCTTCACCAGGATTCAGTTTACTTATTTTTAAGTACCCTCATACACCTGAATTCTTTATCATAACCTTTGGACTGCCATTTGTACAATGACTGTGCTATTGCACTTTCCTGGAAGAACTGGGAAATCAAATTCTCTCACTTTATCCTCTTATTTACAAATCCAGTGGAGAAGCCAAGATGGTGTTCATGCTTCCCTGTGCCTTTTTCAGAAGGAGAAATGTATCTTCTTTCCACACTATTGAGTTCTCTTATGGCTTTTAAAATTAGCACAGAATATCTGTAATATCAAAAATACATAGAAATGTATTTGCCACCACCAATAAATGACTGGATAGCACTCTCATTCCCTCCATTCCAGATCTTTGCATCTTTTTATGGCCCTAGACAAATAATATTATGTTTTGACATGGTATTTTTTTGGTATAAGCCACTTTAGTATATAAATATACCATATTAGGATGGTAATTCTTAGTACTTATTTATCCAGAATTGCCTTGATGCTCCTTCTTGTATTCAAGGTTCAGGAAAGGAAAAAGTGCTTCTATACTAAAGGAAAAGAAGAAAAAATCTCTTTACCTACCCTATCTCAGCCTCAATCACAATTAATGACCATCTAACTACTTTCCAAAGCAGTCTTTTTCTTTAACATTACATTTATCACACCACAAAACAATGACCATCTGGATCCTTTGAAATCCTGATAAAGCATTCTTATCTCCTATCACTAAAGTCTTAACACTTTCAGAATAAATCATATTTATAATAAAGAAAGAAAATTTATTGTAAGGAGACAATCATTATAATGGAGTAGGTCTCCCAGCACCAAGAATAAAGTACTAATTGAAATAGATCAGAGGATCTCAGAACTATAATAGCTGTTACTTATTTACACAAATCTTGTGCTTCCCTGGAAGCTCAGAGGGTAAAAAACCTGCCTGCAATGTGGGAGACCTATGTTTAATCCCCGGGTTGGGAAGATTCCCTGGAGAAGGAAATCTCCTTCCAGTGTTCTTGCCTGGAGAATCCCACGCACAGAGGAGCTTGGCCAGTTACAGTTCATGGGGTCACAAAGAGTCATTCACAACTGAATGACTAACTCACACACACACACACACACACACAATATGCCTTTAACTCGAGCCGGTTTATTCTGTGGCCAAATAAAAACAAGTTCTAGACAACCCAGGCCGATTCATGGTCAGTGTCCCAGGAGCCCTGGCTTCATTTCTCCTTTGATTCTCACACCTGCATTGGTCTTGCATTTACCTGACTTGAGGATACTGAATTTATTGTGGAATTTTGACCCCATACACTTACCTCTTGGATATATTTTGTTGTTAACCCTCAATTCTGGACCCAAGTGGGCATAAACTCAATAAATCTTATTCTACCTCAGATGGGTAGACACAAGTGGGCATAAACTCAAGTCTTATTCTACCTCAAATCACAGAGGAAGTGACTTTCCTGATCTAAGTCCAACCCCAGAGCCAATGCAATGGCAGATCCTTTGTTTTATGCTCTGACACTACCTTAGTGGTCCTCTTGCAGAAGGATTGGCCCCTGTTCAGCCGCCAGTAGGATATGAGGCCAATCAGCCCACAAAGGCTATGGCTGGGCATTGGGCTAAACATACATATGGAATCAGTACAACATGACAGACCAAAGAATGCGGTCTGGCTGGGGATTTCTGGACTAGTTCTGTCAATTCACTTAGTGTGCACTTGGCATATTGTTATAAGGAAGAGAAAAGAAAAGGAGAGGAAATAAAAGTGATTCCAAATATAAACAGATTCATATCCACTCCTTTATTAAATATTTACCAATCCAGAAATCATCTTATATTAGTGGTTCTTTTCTTACATGTTGGAATCACCTGTAAAGCTTTAAAAAACAAACAAACACACTTATTCCTGGTTCCCTCCTGCAGATTCTTATTTAATTTGTTTAGGGAAGAGCCAAGATATAGGAATATTTAAATATCCAAATTTAGAATTCAGTACTTCTTGAAATTAGTGTATAAAAATCACCTGGCAATTTTGTATATTTTGTTCACACTTGCTATTCCTAGTGTCAAAATAGCAACTGAATCTACAAATCCTGATTCTGGAGATGAGCACTGGGAGCACGGAGAGATTAAATAATGCACATAAAGTCATAGAGTCAACAGGTGGCAGAGTGGGGATTCACACTCTGGTGTCTTAGCTTTGGTTCTTCTATCACAGAACAGGCCTCAAGTTTAAGAGAAGATCTTTTCTTCTGAATTCCATTATGTTCACCATGGCAAGTATAGTTCTTGCCTCTATTGGGTGTGGCTAAAATTAGTTTAAAAAATGAAATGAGAACTTGAGTGTAGAGACCTAGGTCTAGGATAGAAAAAGCAGTGTCCTTGTGCACACATAAATTGTTTCATTCTTTCAGTGACGTTGAGTGCTAAGTGTGATTGATCCCCTGAAACTTAGCAAGGTTCTCCAGGGGTCCAAATCACAAAACCAGTGCCTCACTTTGAGAACTCAAATTCAAGTGCTCAGATTCTACTTCTGGTAATTTTTAACTCTACACTTACCTCTTTAAGTTATAAAGCTTTCTTCTCTTTAATTCCTGATGATTTTGACTTACTTAAACTAAGTAAGCAAAGATATTACATCTTTTCATTCATCTCTCAGTATATATTTATTCTGTGCCTGTTACCATCATGAGTTCTGGGGACAGAGAAAATCCCTAGCCCTGAAAAGCCCAAGGCCTCAGCTGAAGGACAGATATAAAAACAAACAACAACAACAACAAAGGAGATGGTGGCCCCATCAAGCTGTATCTGAGACCCATGCAACAAAAGCAAAAATTCTTCTTGAAGGATCTGGGAAGGTTTTTCAGAAGATTCCATACAGAGCATGTTCAATGATGTCTTCATGACAACATGTTGGGAGCCTCATGGGGCTGCCTTCTTTTTCACAGCCCCCTCTAACCTGTGTTCTGCTCATATAGTTTAGAGTCCTCCAGTTTTCTCACTCTTTAGTGCCTCTGTTCATCCTGGATGCCCTTCAGTTTCTTTTCTTCCTGAATCAGATCTGTACCTCTATTACTGGTTGTGCAAGCCTCATCTTTTAATGAAGCCTCTTCTGACCACCACCCAATCACCAGCACTCCTTCCAGTGAACTGTATCCCATCTCAAACTTATATCCATAAAATATTTATGTCATTTTTCCTGAATTGCTACATCTTGGTCTCCCTCTAGCAGACTAGAAACCATGTCTTCAGAGACCATATCTATATCATCTGTTAGTCTCTGTGTATAGATTTTGATGATCCCATAGTGTGCTTTTCGAGGTGATCATCTTCAGTGGTTCATTTGTTCACCAGTTTCCAAATACTTGTATGGATCAGTTGTACTTAACTGAAGAGTACACCATAATAATGGTGAAGAACCTGTGTCTGTGATTAACCACAGAGCTGCAAGAGCAAACGAAACATTTATAGGCAGCAAGAACAGAAGTGAACACAGAGTGACAGAGCAATAAATAGTAATAATTCCTGGCATTTGTACACCCCTTTTCTTACCCAAATTCTTTCACATACCTTACCAGAAATGCTGAAGAAGCTGACGTTGAATGGTTCTATGAAGACCTACAAGACCTTCTAGAACTAACACCCAAAAAAGTTGCCCTCTTCATTATAAGGCGCTGGAATGAAAAAGTGGGAAGTCAAGATCTACCTGGAGTAACAGGTAAATTTGGCATTGGAGTACAAAACTAAGCAGGTCAAAGGCTAACACAGTGTTGCCAAGAGAACGCACTGATCGTAGCAAACACCCACTTCCAACAACACAAGAGAAGACTCTACACATGGACATCACCAGATGGTCAATACTGAAATCAGATTGATTATATTCTTTGCAGCCAAAGATGGAGAAGCTCTATACAGTCAGCAAAAACAAGTCTGGGAGCTGACTGTGGCTCAGATCACGAACTCCGTATTGCCAAATTCAGACTTAAATTGAAGAAAGTAGGGAAAACCACTAGACTATTGAGGTATGACCTAAATCAAATCCCTTATGATTATACAAAGGAAGTAACAAATAGATTCATGGGATTAGATCTGATAGACAGAGTGCCTGAAGAACTATGGACAGAGGTTCATGATATTGTACAAGAGACAGGGATCAAGACCATCCCCAAGAAAAAGAAAGGCAAAAAGGCAAAATGGTTGTCTGACAAGGCCTTAAAAATAGCTGAGAAAAGAAGAGAAGCTAAAGGCAAAGGGGAAAAGGAAAGATATACCCATTTGAATGCAGAGTTCCAAAGAATAGAAAGGAGAGATAAGAAAGCCTTCCTCAGTGATCAATGCAAAGAAATAGAGGGGGAAAATAGAATGGAAAAGACTAGGGGTCTCTCCAAGAAAATTAGAGATACCAAAGAAACATTTCATGCAAACATGAGCACAATAAAGGACAGAAATGGTATGGACCTAACAGAAGCAGAAGATATTCAAAAGAGGTGGCAAGAATACACAGAAAAGCTATGCAAAAAAGATCTTCATGACCCAGATAACCACAATGATGTGATCACTCACCCAGAGTCACACATCCTGGAATGTGAAGTCAAGTGGGCCTTAGGAAGCATCACTATGAAAAAACTAGTGGAGGTGATGGAATTCCAGTTGAGCTATTACAAATCCTAAAAGATGATGCTGTGAAAGTGCTGCACTCTATATGCCAACAAATCTGGAAAACTCAGCAGTGGCCACAGGACTGGAAAAGGTCAGTTTCATTCCAATCCCAAAGAAAGGCAATGCCAAAGAATGCTCAAACCACCACACAATTGCACTCATCTCACACGCTAGCAAAGCAACACTCAAAATTATCCAAGCCAGGCTTCAACAGTACATGAACCGTGAACTTCCAGATATTCAAGCTGGAGTTAGAAAAGGCTGAGGAACAAGAGATCAAATTGCCAACATCTGCTGGATCATCAAAAAAGCAAGAGAGTTCCAGAAAAACATCTACTTTTGCTTTATTGACTATGCTGAAGCCTTTGGCTGTGTGGATCACAACAGACTGTGGAAAATTCTTAAAGAGTTTGGAATGCCAGACCACCTGGCCTGCCTCCTGAGAAATCTGTATGCAGGTCAAGAAGCAACGGTTAGAATTGTACATGGAAAAGCAGGCTGGTTCCAAATGGAGAAAGGAGTATGTCAAGCCTGTATATTGTCACCCTGTTTATTTAACATATGCAGAGTATATCATGCAAAATGCCAGGCTGGATGAAGCAGCAGTTGGAATCAAATTTGCTGGGAGAAATATCAGTAACCTCAGATATGCAGATGGCACCACCCTTATGGCAGAAAGCAAAGAAGAACTAAAGAGCCTCTTGTTGAAAGTGAAAGAAGAGAGTGAAAAAGTTGGCTTAAAGCTCAACATTCAGCAAACTAAGATCATGGCATCTGGTCCCATCACTTCATGGCAAATAGATGAGGAAATAATGGAAACAGTGACAGACTTTATTTTGGGGGGCTCCAAAATCACTGCAGATGGTGACTGCAGCCAGGAAATTAAAAGACACTTGCTCCTTGGAAGAAAAGCTATGACCAACATAGACAGCATATTAAAAAGCAGAGACAATACTTTGCCAACAAAGGTCTGTCTAGTCAAAGCTATGATTTTTCCAGTAGTCATGTATGGATGTGAGGGTTGGACTATAAAGAAAACTGAGCACCAAAAAGTGAATGCTTTTGAACTGTGATGTTGGAGAAGACTCTTGAGAATCCCTCGGACTGCAAGGAAATCCAGCCAGTCCATCCTAAAGGAGATCAGTCCTGAATATTCATTGTAACGACTGATGCTGAAGCTGAAACTGCAATATTTTGGCCACCTGATGGGAAGAACTAACTTGTTGGGAAGTACCCTGATGCTGGGAAAGATTGAAGGTGGGAGGAGAAGGGGACGACAGAGGATGAGATGGTTGGATGGCATAACCGAAGCAGTGGACATGACTTTGAGTAGGCTCCAAGAGTTGGTGAAGTTGGACAGGGAAGCCAGTAGTGCTTCAGTCCATGGGGTCGCAAAGAGTCAGACATGAGTGAGTAACTGAGCTGAACTGAACCTTCTTTTATCTTAATAATAATGACATTAAGTACGGAGGACGCTTCCTTACAGTTTAGGGGAGGTGAAACTCAGACATAGGAAGACCGATTGACTTATCTATGATCTATTTATGACTAAATAGGGACTCAAATTGGATCTCTTAATGTTATATCTATGGCCTTATAATATGACATGAATGATGGTCTGATGGATTTGTGCATTTTTGACACATCGTTCATTTAATAGTCATGACGTATGAAAGGTACAATACTGATTCTGGTCCTTAAGAATAAATGAATGAAAGTTACGACCCTCAAGAAAGTATAAATACAACAAGTAACTACACAATTATATCTCATTGTGATAAGTGTTTAAGTCACGGACTGAATGTTTGTACTGCCCTTCCCCCACCAAAAATTCACATGCTGAAACATAATTTCCAGTGTCATGGTATTTGGAGGTGGAACCTTTGGGAGAGAACTAGGTCATAAAGGTGGAACTTTCAAGAATGGGATTAGTGTCCTTATAAAAAAGAACCAGAGGACTCCCTTTCTTCCTCAGCCATGTGAAAATACAGCAAGAAGATAACCAACTATCAACAGCAAGAGGGCTCTCACCAGACATCACATCAGCTGGCACCTCAATCTTGTACTGTGAGGAATATATTTCTGTTATTTATAAGTTACAGTCTATGGTATTGATATTATATCAGCCAGAATGGACTAAGATAGCTACATAAAGGCATATTTAAAGTGTCATAGGGACTCACTGGAGCCAGGGAGTGAGTTAAGCAAGGAGACAGGATTAGGGGTGATGAAAGAGGGAACTTGGTCAGCAAAGGCTCCCCTGGGGAAACAATGCTTGAAGAACATGTTCTGATTTGCCTTAACACAAAGGCAGAGAGTGGTATAGGTGGATGACACAATCTTTCTGCAAGTGACTGCCATTGCTCCTAAAATTGCTACTTCCCCCAAAGATTAGCTCTCATATCCATATCCTTCTTCACTGGAAGACTCAATTCTTCCTGCTGTTTGGAGCGTTGTCAGCAGTCAGCTTTTAACTGTGAGCTTTTTCAAGGCCTGTCTCAGCTGCTGAGCCCTCTCATCCATGGTCATGCCCTTCTCCATGAACAGCCACATCCAATACTGGATCATTTCAAGAATACAAAGTGCTGACCATTATGGCCCAACTCAAGATACCTATGAACGACCATTTTAGCTCCAAGGATCCTTATGCTGCTGACTGAGGCTGTAGTTATGCTTGCATTTCAGCTCAATTTTTCCTTTTGCCAAATCCTACTTCATTCCCCTCCCTTCTATAGGTGTCTATGAACTTTCTTTAATAAATAAAGCAAGTTCTAATCTCCAGCTCAGGGTCTGCTTGCTGGGAAACATCACCCTGTGACAGTTGGTACCAGGAGTGCTCCAAAGATGTAAGATGGAAGATGGGGTTCTGGTGCTGGAACTTAAGCTGCCAGTGAGAACTTCCTCCCTGATGGCAGGGGGAGAACAGACAGCCCTGGTGCTAGGTGAAGGGCCAAGTATTCACATTATCACTGGTGAACTGAGATGGTATAAAAGTGCAGCAGATGTACTAGCCAGTACTATATGTTGCATTTGGCCAAAAGAGGTAATAGAAACTATAAAAACAATGGGATTGACTGTTACTTTCTAAACTCCTTGTCTGGAAGAAAGATAACAAACGTTGTTAGAAATTAACAGGTGATAAAAAGCAATTGTGAAAGTAGAAAGCCTTCTTGGTAGCATATAAAAAGGATCTCTTTCTCTGCTGCAGGAAGGCATAGAAATCAAAGGACCAGGATTAGAATATAATCATCAAAGAAGCCAAACTCTGAATCAAGACTAAACTCCTAATCAAGATAGATCTTCTATGTTAAGATTAGGGCCCTCGCTAAGAAAAATAGGATCCTGGCACACTGATTAGGTATCTAAATGGAGGCCCACAAAAATCCAAAATCCTTAGATTCCCTCAAACCCTATATGGCAGTAGAAGTGCCTGTTGCCCACCTATCATCAAAACTCACATCCCTCTCCTCTTGCAAGAGGAAATGCAGAGGCCTTCTCTCTGCAGAACAATGTATATACTCCCTCAGGACACACTCCTACCTCACATGATAGCCACTGGATAGATAGCTAAGATTTTTTTTTTAATTACCACTTTTATTTGTTTTTTGAATGAAGTATTTTTTATTTGCAGATTTCCCAGATGGCACTAGTGGTAAATAATCCCCCTGCAAGGCAGGAGACACAAGAAACATGGGTTCGATCCCTGAGTCAGGAAGATCCCCTGGAGGAGGAAATGGCAACACACTCTAGTATTCTAGGCTGAAAAAATTCCATGACAGAGGAGCCGGGTGGGTGACAGTTCATGGGTCATGAAGAGTCGGACACAACTGAGCATGTGGGCACACACATATTTGATTTACAATATCACATTATTTTCAGCTGTACAGAAGAATGATTCAGCATTTTCACATTCTACTCCATGAAAAGCTGTTAAAAGATAATGGCTATAATTCTCTGTGATGTATAATATATCCCTGATACCTATCAATTTTATACATAGTAGTTTGTATCTGTCAATCCCACACCTTTAACTTCCGCCTCTTCCTTTCCCTCTCCCCACTGATAACCACTAATTTGCTTTCTATGTCTGTGAGTCTGTTTCTGTTTTGCTATATATATTCATTCATACTATTGTTAGGTTCCACATACAAAAAATTTTATCATTATCTTTCTCTGACTTATTTCATGAAACATGATAATCTCTAGGTCTATCCATGTTACGATAAATAGCATAACTTCATTATTTTTTGTGACATTTCACTCTCAAGAGGCAGGTCCGGTGGTCTGGTATTCATATCTCTTTCAGAATTTTCCACAGTTTATTGTAATCCACACAGTCCAAGGCTTTGGCATAGTCAATAAAGCAAAAGTAGATGTTTTTCTGGAACTCTCTTGCTTTTTCGATGATCCAACAGATGTTGGCAATTTGATCTCTGGTTCCTCTGCCTTTTCTAAAGCCAGCATGAACATTTGGAAGTTCACAGTTCATGTGTTGCTGAAGCATGGCTTGGAGAATTTTGAGCATTACTTTACTAGCGTGTGAGATGAGTGCAATTGTGTGGTAGTTTGAGCACTCTTTGGCATTACCTTTCTTTGGGATTGGAATGAAAACTGACCTTTCCCAGTCCTGTGACCACTGCTGAGTTTCCCAAATTTGCTGACATATAGAGTGCAGCACTTTCACAGCATCATCTTTTAGAATTTGAAATAGCTCAACTGGAATTCCATCACCTCCACTAGCTTTGTTCATAGTGATGCTTCATAAGGCCCACCTGACTTCACATTCCAGGATGTCCGGCTCTAGGTGACTGGGAGTGATCACAACTTCATGATTATTTGGGTCGTGAAGATCTTTTTTGTACAGTTCTTCTGTGTATTCTTGCCACCTCTTCTTAATATCTTCTGCTTCTATTAGGTTGATACCATTTCTGTCCTTTATTGAGCCTATATTTGCATGAAATGTTCCCTTGGTATCTCTAATTTTCTTGAAGAGATCTCTAGTCTTTCCCATTCTATTGTTTTCCTCTATTTCTTTGCACTGATCACTGCGGAAGGCTTTCTTATCTCTCCTTGATATTCTTTGGAACTCTGCATTCAAATGGGTATATCTTTCCTTTTCTCCTTTGCTTTTCGCTTCTCTTCTTTTCTCAGCTATTTGCAAGGCCTCCTCAGGCAGCCATTTTGCTTTTTTGCATTTCTTTTCCATGAGGATGGTCTTGCTCCCTGTCTCCTGTACAATGTCATGAACCTCTGTCCATAGTTCCTCACTCTGTCTACCAGATCTAGTCCCTTAATCTATTTCTCACTTCCACTGTATAGTCATAAGTGGAATAAGTGTATAAGTCATTTCATTTAGGTCATACCTGAATTGTCTATTGGTTTTCCCCACTTTCTTCAGTTTAAGTCTGAATTTGGCAATAAGGAGCTCATGATCTGAGCCACAGTCCACTCCCAGGCTTGTTTTTGCTGACTGTATAGAGCTTCTCCATCTTTGGCTGCAAAGGATATAATCAATCTGATTTCGGTGTTGACCATCTATATACAGGCCAGGAAGCAACAGTTAGAACTGGACATGGAACAACAGACTGGTTCCAAATAGGAAAAGGAGTATGTCAAGGCTGTATATTGTCACGCTGCTTACTTAATTTATATGCAGAGTACATCATGAGAAACGCTGGGCTGGAAGAAGCACAAGCTGGAATCAGGATTGCTGGGAGAAATATCAGTTACCTCAGATATGCAGATGCCACCACCCTTATGACAGAAAGTGAAGAAGAACTAAAGAGCCTTTTGATGAAAGTGAAAGAGGAGAGTGAAAAAGTTGGCTTAAAGCTTAACATTCAGAAAACTAAGATCATGGCATCCAGTCTCATCAATTCATGGCAGATAGATGGGGAAACAGTGGAAACAGTGGCTGACTTTTTATTTTTCTGGGCTCCAAAATCACTGCAGATGGCGATTGTGGCCATGAAATTAAAAAACACTTACTCCTTGGAAGGAAAGTCATGACCAACCTAGACAGCATGCTAAAAAACAGAGACATTACTTTGCCAACAAAGGTCCATCTAGTCAAGGCTATCATTTTTCCAGTAGTCATGTATGGATGTGAGAGTTGGACTATAAATAAAGCTGAGTACCAAAGAACTGATGCTTTTGAACTGTGGTGTTGGAGAAGACTCTTGAGAGTCCCTTGGACTGCAAGGAGATCCAATTAGTCCATCCTAAAGGAGATTAGTCCTGGGTATTCATTGGAAGGACTGATGTTGAAGCTGAAACTCCAATACTTGGGCCACCTGATGTGGAGAGCTGACTCATTGGAAAAGACCCTGATGCTGGGAAAGATTAAAGGCAGGAGGAGAAGGGGATGACAGAGGATGAGATGGTTGGATGGCATCACCGACACAATGGACATGGGCTTGGGTGAACTCCAGGAGTTGGTGATGGACAGGGAGGCCTGGCGTACTGCAGTTCATGGGGTCGCAAAGAGTCGGACACGACTGAGCGACTGAACTGAACTGAACATTCCACTCTATAGCTATAACATATCATCTTTAAAAGATTGCTATTCGGTCACTACATCTTATCCGATCCTTTGCAACCCCATGGACTGCAGCATGACAGGCTTCCCTGTCCTTCACTATGTCCTGAAGTTTGCTCAGACTTGTACCCATTGAGTTGGTGATGCCATCCAACCATCTCATCCTCTGTGACCCCTTCTTTTCCTGCCCTTCATCTTTCCCAGGATCAGGTCTTTTCCCACGAGTTTGCTTTTACCATCAGGTGGCCAAAATAGGTTAAGTTGCACCATAACTAATAAAGGGACATAACAAGCCAGATGAGGGAAAGAGAGGATACTTTCTCAGTATACAGGACTCCAAGGGATAGTGCAGACTCAACTCTCTGTACCTGGCCATATACTTTGTGTAGAGAGAGAAGTGGCCCAAGGTTGGACTGCATATATGAACTCATGGGCAGTAGCCATTGGCTTGGCTATTAAGGTTTGGAAAAGAAAACAGATGAAGATCAGAGACAAGGAAATCTAGGGTAGAAGTATGTGAATGAATATGAGAGTGGAAAGTGTGCATAAATTATAAAAATCTTTTATCATATGAACACACCCACCAATAGCATCAAACACAGAGAAAATACTAAAGAACTATGTAGCAAAAATGATTCAGCCTGTTGACATCAGCCAGCCTTTATCATTGTCAATCCCAAAGCTAAAAAAATGGGTGTATAAACAGAGTAAGCTGATGTGGTAAAAATGAAGGCCATACACACACCCAAGAGCGTGGATTTCCCGTTACCAAGGCTAATTTAGCTATTGGTGCTACTGAATGTCCAACCTTCCAGAAACAGAGACCAGTATTGACTCCCTGTTGTTGCATCATCCCTTGAGAAAACCAACGTGTTACTTGTTTGCCTTTCTTGCTGGCAGGGGCTTAGCCAATATGACTATCCAAGGGTTTATGGAGTCTGGTCCACTGGTATGGGATTTCATATATCAATGCTTCAGAGAAACCCACGATAGAGAAAACAGATGTGAAAGTTGACCGATAATCACAGTATCCTCTGGGCATATCATACATCTCACTACACAGAAGCTAGTGGCCTGATAGAGCCCTGGAATCTCTCTCTGAAGGCACAGCTAAAGTTTCAGCTCAATGATTTACCAGGATGGACTGTCATCCAATAAGACTAGCACTTTGAATCAAAGGCCTTCATATGGTACCATAACCCCAAAAGAAAAATACATGGTTATAAGAACAGAGGAAAAGGTGGAGGGGGGTAAGTAGTTCAACCTCTCTTCTTTCCCAGTGACCTGCTTGAATACTGTGTTCATCCTTTCTCTGCAGCTCTGCATTCTGTGGGCCTATAGAGCCTGATTCTTAAAAAGAGAACATTTTTTTTTTTTTTTTACTAATGGATACCGTAACAATTCCTTTGTATTATGAGCTATGACCACAGCCTGGGAATTCAGGCAAGGAACCAGCTGGCAAGAGGAGGAGTCAATGTTTTGGCAGGGCAACTGGCCAGTCAGCAGGTAGTAGGGCTGCCATTTCACAATGGGGCATAAAGGAATAAGTCTGGCACCTAGGTGATCTATTTGGGCATCTCTTGGTCCTTTCTTCCCAATTATAATGACAAATGGACAAGCACAGCAATCCCGGTTTGAGAAGGGCATGGAGACTGAGACAGAATACTCAGGGTTGAGGATATCGGCTATGCCATCAGGTAAGCACATGAGACAGACAAAGATGTAAGATGAGAGAGAGGAAAAATCTAGAATCAATAGTGGAGGAGGGAGGCAATGAGTATAAGTTGTGACCCTGAGACCAAGCATTGGGCTGTAGTTTGGCCCACTAACTTCCTGAATTTAGTTTACCCTGAGTTTAGAAGAATCCTAAAGAGCTGCTCCGTAAGTGTAGATTGAGAAGTAATCTGAATGGAGCAAAGAGTAGGCACCACCCAGATCCATACACATCCTCCTTCAATGAGAGATTCTTGTCCCAGCTATTAGGAATGCTGCCAGCAGACAGTCATCAGCTTTCAACCAACCCCTTCAGCCTTTCCTTAGCTGCAAAGAGAGCTCTCATTCAAGGTTATTCCCATTCTAGGTTGCCCACATTTGATGACTGACTGACACTGGAATACAAAAGCCTGGCAATCTCAGTCTAATTGACGACAAATCTGAAGGGCATAGATCCCCACGGAGTTGATCAAGGCTATTTTTGTGTCTGTGTCTCATCTCAATATCTTCTTCTTCCCAATCCTATTCCCCTTCCCAGCCTTCCTGGAATCTTGGTTCCCGGGATGCTCCATAATAAACATTCCATACTCTAAACTCCATCTCAGAGTTTCTCAGTGTACCCTAATCTGCAACAGATGAGAATGACTGTAGAGAGAAATAAAAAATTCGGAGTCATTTGCCTGTTGGAGAAAGCAGACACTTTTTATTTCTGAAAGCAATATGGCAGTAGGGGGTTAAGGAGCCAAGAGTAGCTTTTTAATGGAAGCTTGGGCAGCTTTGTCTTCCTCTCCACTAGAAGTACTATCAAGATATAAGGGATAGGAAATAGTACGTGGGTAGTGGGAAAGAATTGGCCATGTGACCAACCCTGTACATTGTGCAGATGATTGGTTGTCATGAAGAAAGATGCCTGATAATGGTTTCTGGATTTCTGCTCAACCAACACTTTGTATAAGGCTTTTACTTGAGATGGAAAAGAGACCCATGGAGACTACCCTGGGTCAACTCCAGAGCAAGCCCTGCCATTTAGATAGAAAAGACATAGGCATGTCCTTTCCTATGCTGACAGCTCTCAGAGGCAGCACTTGACCCCAAAGACCCCAGAGATTCACAGGATCATGAACAAGGAAGCACAGGAATGAGTGCAGCCATCAGTGCCTTAATAGAGATTGTAACTCGCCAACTTTCCAGCTCAAATGACTATAATCTTGGCAGACAAGTAGAATTCTGAGGACAGACGGAAACCTTCAAATGTTTATGTAATTTTCTACAGGGGAAGAGTTTGCTGATTCTAGGAAGGGCGGTCCTCCCAAGGCTAGCTAGCCAACTCCGGTGATTACTCTGAGCCTTAATGCTTTGGAAGTTCACCTTTAAAATTTCTTGTCTGAGATTTAATGTACAATGGGCAATTCACTCATTTCCTCCCAGAGGATCTAGCACATGTGACTGTCTCCTGAGAAAGGCAATTATCACCTCAAGGTGGTCTTCCTGAAATGCTTCTCAAATACTGATTTAGAGGACGTCAGCCCTCATGACTATCTCAGAAGGCTAATCACAAGATTGGGAAACAAGCATCCTGAGGAATTTTCACAATATTCTTCTCAGTGAAGCAAACACAACTTCAAAACCCAGAAAATGTTTTCCCAAATTCTCTGATTTTCATTTATTTCCAGGATACCAGAATTTCTATCATTTTGCTATTATCATCTGTAAACTCATTTCCTTGAGGCCTGAAATCATGTTTACTTTGTATTATAAATGCACAAAGCTATCCATACTCAATACTTCATGGCTGAGATGGTAAAGAATCTGCCTGCAATGCAAGAGACCCAGGTTCAATCCCTGGGTCAGGAAGATCCCTTGGAGAAAGGAATGGCAACCCACTCCCATATTCTTGCCGGGAGAATTCTAAGGACAGAGGATCCTGTGGGCTACAGTCCATGGGGTTGCAAAGAGTCAGACAAAACTAAGCAGCTAACATATACACACATCCATACTCAGGTGGCTCCTAGAAAATGCATATCCTTGATTTGTGGATGGGATCTTTGAAAGCTATATTTATACTGAAAAGGAACACTGAAATGGTGGGTGAAGGACTGAGAGAATATGGCTCCAGGAGTTTTTTTTTCTCTGCAGGCAGTGATTCTACTGCTGTGTATCTCCTTTCTGTAGGGTTCCGTCCAGTGCTGCCTCCTCCATAACGTACTCCTCATCATGCCAACCTGATTAAACCTTGTGTGTGTCTGTGACTCAGGATTCTTATTCTTTTATCACAGCATTTACTATAGAATTCCTGTTCATGGCTCTCAACCCACTTCCTCAAGGACAAGGACCGTGTATTCTATATCTGAGGCTTCATTAGAGTGCCTTGCATATATTAAGTATTGCTTATGTACTGTTGAAATAAATCCAAATGATGGGATTGTGCTATAGGAATGGTTCTTCCAAAACATAGAAGAGTGCAGAATCGGAGGGCATATTCCCCCTTGTTTTTGATAAAGACTTAAGCCAGCTCTCAGGATTTCTACATAATTACTTGATGTTGGCAATTGGCCTTTAATTTTCCATCTCAAAATTGAATGCTTATTTTTCTCCTACTTTTCAGTAGAAATAATATAAAAAATCACAATGGTAATGTTTGTGAGATGTTCTAAGGTCTTTTTAAAAAGTCTTCAGATATTGTTTCTCTACTGGAATGGAATAAAAGTCAGTTTTTCTGGAAGGACGTTCACATCCATAAAAGCAAATGGAAAGGTGAAATCATGAGGGAGTTTATATATTGGCAATAAATCAAATAAGGCTGACCCACACATGTTAGGGAAATATCAAAAGCCAAGAGATTAGCTAGAGCAGCTTGCTGAATACCTATGTAGGTGGGCACACCAGTATCAAGGGGTATGCTGGCAGAGAGCAGGAAGGCGGTTTGAATGTCATGTTATAGAACAAAGGGAAGCACTCCAGTTGAGAAATATAATAATCGTGGAAAAAACTGCACAAGGTGAGCCAAGAGCAGTTCTGAGGAACCTGAGCTGTAGGTGAAAGCATCCAGGTTGGGAAAACAAGAAAAACAAATCTCAGAGAGGAGGAAGAGGCAGAGAGAAGCTTAGGTAAATATTAGTCAAGCCAGGAGAATGAGCTCTGCCTGGGAATAAGGGCTGCTGTTCATCTACCCACGGGCTGAGTTCACCCCAAAGAGGATATAATATGGAAACCTGCCTTCATGCAAGTCAGCTGCCCCCACCCACTACAAACAATGCTAAGTCCTACTGAGGGGCAAAGAAATAATTTTCAGCTTTTGATGGGAAAAAGAATGGTTATTTTTATGAATATCAAAATTTATAGTGTGAAGATGTAGAGATGGAAAAAAATATGCCTCAACTTGAATTTGACTCATAACTAATGATATGAAAGGTAAAAAAAAACAAGTGATGGTGACATTTCCTGCAAGACGTCATCATTTAATTGTTCCATAGTTTTCACCTGATGGTACGAATTCTTTCTTTCCCACTTAGTCTTGCTGTAATTCATACTTCCTCTTATCAATCTTGCTGCCACAATTGCAAAGGCTCAGAAAACAGGGGCTCTCATAATTTCTCCAAATCCCATCTCATTGCTCTTTTTTTGGGCATCAGAGGTAACTGACCCAGAAGAAGGCAGCTAAGGACAGGGAAGAGATGCAGTGTTTGAACCTCAAAGACTCAAACAAAATTCTTCCCATTTAAAATTGCTGAGATCTAGAAAGAAGTAATAATTTTCCATTGCACCAAGTTCATGGTAATAAATTGGCGATTATAGGAGGGACAAAATTAATGACTTTCAATTCCAGGTTCTACATTCTCCTTAGTCAACCGCTGGGCTTGACCTAAAAGGAATCTTTCTCACGGAAATGAAAGCATGCTGAGACACGTCAGAGAGTATTTGGTGTCCACTAAACTAAACCCATTAATGATACGTTAGTGTTACAGGTTCAAGGCCACTAAGAAAGATAGGTTTTCTTTCCAAAACAGTAGCGTCACTGTGCCTTTCTATTCTTGTTCAGATTTTTGTTCCACTGTTATCTGGAACAAGGATTATAGAAAGCAAGGCCTTTCACAAACTTATAATGATATTTTGTTTGCTATTCCTGGGCCAGGAGTTTACCAATTAAGTGCTTAAACTGATTGTTATAAAGTTTAAGAAAACAAAAAGCTGAAGACAAAGAATGACAAAGTCTGAACTCTGAGATTTGCTATTTAACGTTCTGCACGGTATATAAAAGTGATTTCACTTCCTCTTCCCAGTTCTGGCATCCAGCTGGCCCTGTGTTAAGAATCTTAAGCATGTTAACCACACCACACATCAAAGAAATAATTATTCAGTATTTCAGGACTCCATCCCACTGACTCAGCAAGCTAATTACCATGTCCCATCTCACTCCCCAGCTACTACTGTGTTGAAGGCAAAGGGATTGAAGAGCAAAGCATCCTAAAAGTTGACCACCAACGAATTCACTCTCTGGAAATATTCCACATAAAAATCTGTCAAATGTCACAAGCTTTCTGATCCAATTACCGCAGATAATAACTTCAGCAGTTTTTTTTTTAATGATACTTTTTAGTTTTCCAAAATATCTCATGAGAGTGACTCATTCCATAGATTTTTCAAAGATGTATTTCAGTTTTTTGACTCCTTGAAAATAGAATGGCATTCTCTCTTCAGTCATATCCTTCTATTCTTTACTAAGAAAGCTGAATTATTGCTCAAGTCTTTGGATTGAGGTTTCACCAGCAATTAACAAGATGAACAGGGAAGCCTGGTATGCAGCAGTCCATGGGGTTGCAAAGAATCAGACACGACTGACTGACTGAACTGAACTGAACTGAAGGGCCTCGCCGGTGGCTCAGTGGTAAGGAATCTGCCTGCCAACGCAGGAGATGCAGATTGGATCCCTGGGTCAGGAAGATCCCTGGGAGGAGGAAATGGCAATTCACTCCAGTATTCTTTCCTTGAAAATCTCATGGACAGAGGAGTCCAACAGGCTACATTTCACAAATTGCAAGAGTCGGACACAACTTAGAAACTAAACAGCAACAACTATAATAACAAGAAAAATCCTTCCACTTAAACCTAAAGCCCGATTCAGATTGGAAACCACAACTGCACTGAAAGCAATAATCGTTATCACATAAAAGCTTAGTTTTAATTAATGGATCAATTTAAAGGAGAGTGATTAATTAAACTATCATAAGTAGAAGAAAAGGAAAGGATTACTTGGGGTATTGATTTCATCTTAGACCTTACTCTATAGCAAAAGGGTAGAAAACCAATAGCCAAGGGGAAAACAGAATCATTGTGTCTTCAAAACCAATTCTCATTGGCTGAAGCAATCGGCATTACAAGAGATATATGTTTGGCTTACCAATGTATTAATATTTTAGCTCCTAAATAGTAAATGCTTTACATCTTTTGAAAGTCTGTATATCATTCTAAACCATCTCTTTGTCAGGATACCAGTTATATTTATGTTGTAAGTGGTAATACTTCCAAGTATCTATATATTATATATATATATAAATTTCAAATAAACATATATGCACACTATATATATAAATATATAATATACACATATAACATATATAATACATTAACATATATTTATAATATGTAAATATATATAAATCTAAAAACACTAAAAGGACTATTATTATCCTACTGAATCAAGTATTAGTGAATTATACATGTAAATATGAATGGTCCATTTATTCATTCAACAAATTATTTATAGACTATCAGATTTTGAACTTATCCTCAGCGATAGCTTATACATCTACCAAAAGCAAAATACTTGCAGGTCACAAGGTTGAAGTTAGCACATTCTTTTAGTCTTCTGAGATTGAATTTAAAGCAAGTTAATTGCTTTTGAAATGTGATATCTCTGAATAAGATTTGGTTTGGTTTGTTCTGTGGACCAATGGTTAGGAAATTCCTAAATTGAACATTTGGGGTGAACATTGAACAGAATATCATCAGAAGGAAGCTAATGGATTGTAACTCCATTTCCCCAGGAAAGTAGTAAAGGGTGCTAAATATAACTATAACCCTTATACCAAGCAAAAATATTCTCCTGGAAGAGACTCAAAAAGTTGTTCCAATTGGGTCATTAAGAAAATACTTAGGTCAAAAGTTGCCATTGAAACTGTTCTTTAGAAGAGTTATGCTGTCAAGTAGGAAGAAATGGACCATGTAATGTTTGGTGCTTTGGGACTTAAAAATAGGAAACTAAAGTATCAAGAGAGTGTTGCAGGGGAAGAATTCTCTAATATGTTTGAACTAGATGACCTGCTACATCTTCACCATCTCTCATCTCTGTGATTCACCTCTACTGCAGTTAAAAACACAATCAACATAAAGCCATGTGGGAACTTGACCGACAGTAACAACAAAAGTAATAACATCTGAGCTCCTTCCTTAGATGAAAGGCTCCATGTTTTTACAAAGCACTTTGCAAACATTATCTTTTTAATTCTCACAACACCCAGCATGTGTGGGAGGTAAGTATTATTATCCCATTTTGCAAATGGAGAAGTTAAGGTTCACAGAGTTTGACTTGCCCATAGCCACAAAACAAACCAGAGAGGGAATCTAATCTACTGACACTCATAAGTAAGCTGCTAGAAAACCAGAAGCCCTGGTGAAATATTGAGGGTCCAGATAAAGTTTGCTTCTGGTATATAGCAATGATATAAACAATAAAAATGTGATAAAATCACAATACTATGTAAAGGAATTAGAACAAGATGATATGAGGTTTAACAAAAGCTAAAACGTATCAGTTCAGTTCAGTTCAGTCGCTCAGTCGTGTCTGACTCTTTGCGACCCCATGAACCACAGCACGCCAGGTCTCCCTGTCCATCACCAACTCCTGGAGTCCACCCAAACCCATGTCCATTGAGTCGGTGATGCCATCCTACCATCTCATCCTCTGTCGTCCAGAGAAAATTAAGTAGGGCAGCTTCCTGAGTGATGGCTTTACAGAGGACAAGAAGAAGCAACAAAGAGTAAGGTTTCTGAGTTATGTGACATTATTTCGAGAAAATTAAGAAGAAAATAAACATGAGAAAGACCACCTTCTATTTCATCACAATGATAATCAAACTAACTGGAATTCTTTCACTCTAAATATCCAACTCTAATTTTCAAACAACAGTCGCTGTACACAACACTAGTTCTGTACTTCAGCCTTAGAGCAAATACCTGGACTAGGTAACCATGAAACAAAACAGTGACTGAACTATAAACGAATGAGCAAATGAATGAATGCATGGATAGACAAAATATTTTTTGAAAAAAGAACAAAAAGGACAGGGAAGGACTAAAAGAAGAAAAATGTCAACAATGAGGGAGTCTGTCATTTTAGGAGGGCCAACATCTTCTAGAGTGCCTCAGGCAGCTGCATTTCTTAACTCAAAGCACAGCTCAGCTCATGCTAGGTATGCATTCCACATACGGCAGCTCCACCTGAACAAATTGAAGGCACTTGTCCTTTCAATCACTGTGAACATGTTACATGTACCCTTTGGGCACCAGCTATTAGGTAGGGCCTGTGCTTCCAGGAGCCATGAAAATCCTGAGTTGTCTGGATTGAGACTGCTGAGTCAGAGGCAGTGATGGCTGGAAGGCAGAGGCAGCCTAGCAGAGTCTTGTGAGCATCCAAGCACCAAACCTAAAAGGGATGGCTATGTTGGCCTCTGCTTCCTCTCTCCTTGGATGTCTGGGGATTCTCCACATTCACTGTCTATGGTTAGATATCTGCCTTCTTAGACTTCTGGAATATAACTATCAGTTGATGGGAATGCCTGAAACAGGAAGAAGTTGATTAAGTAAGTAGAGGTAGGGCCAGTACAGTTTCTGAGGAATGAATGTTCTTTTCTTTTTTTTAAGTGTTTACCACATGTTGATTTTATATTTTTTTTCTGTTTCCACTCATTATGTATTAGTCTTTAGAGTCGGCAAACATGTAAAAACCAAATCAATAAGCCTAGCACCATTCTGTATACACAGGACACTATCACATTCTTATTACTGGCACAGCAATAAATGCCATGGTGGTAAGAAGTGTGGGAGCCTCAAGAAGTCGAGTTTCTGCTCCCTCTTGGACCAGAGATGGGGACACTGCGCTTTCAATCTGTAGGCACTTATATGGTCCAATTTACAATTCTTTGAAGTTCAGCCTTCATCCTGATCCAGGTAGTTATTGCCTTTACCATTTGTCTATACAATAAATGTATATTTTACAATTATACAAAGCAAACATTTATTCCTCTATTGCACGTATTTAGATATTTCACCACATCCTGCATATCAGCACATATATACATTTATTGTATACATGCCAGTTTATTAAGAATTGCATTTGTCATTGTGGTGAATGCTATGGTGAGTTCTGCTTCCTTCTCTCTCTTCCAAGGAGTTGATTCCTAAGAGCACTACTTAACAAATGCTCCTAAACACCTGCCTCCATCTCAGAATCCACTTTCCAAGGATGTTGCATTCCCAACACGCAACAATAATATTAATCAATGTTTCATACTGAAAACTCAAAATGATAAGATAATAAATATATGTATGCATGCTGTCATGTCCAACTCTTTGTGGCCCCATGGACTGTAGCCCACCAGACTCCTGTCCATGGAATTTTTCAGGCAAGAATTCTGGACTGGGTTGTCATTTCCTTCTCCAAGGGATCTTCCCAATCTAGGGATTGAACCTGCATCTCCTGCATTGGAGGTGGATTCTTTACCACTAGCACCACCTGAGAAGATAACAAACATTTTAGTTCAAAGGCTGGACAGATCAAGGATGCCACAATAATGCCTAGATTTTGAGAGATGCAAAAATCTTCATGTTCAATAGAAAAACCTTCAAAATGAATTCCATATTTTTCAGAAATCTGCCTATATAGCATTTTAGGGTAATCTTGTTTGGAAATATACCCAAATGTTATTTTCATGTTCTTGGTGAGAAAACTGAATTCAATACTAAGTTATTTTTACTTGCACTCCATCATGAGGGTTGCTTACTAAGAGACAAGAAATTTGGGGTTGTAAAAGGAGACCTAGGTTTAAATACCAATGCCTCTGCTTGCTATGCAGCCTTGGACAAGTCATTTAATCTCTCTCAGTCTCATTTCCCTCATCTGTCACAGAAAAATTACCATAGCAAAATGAAATGCATTATGTAATCTGTCCAGCTCAATGCTTGGCACATTATGTTAGCTAAATAAATGTTTGCTTTCCTTTGATGTTGAAGAGTCATGTTACTTTTTAACTTCACCGTAAGGGAGGTTCACATTACAGTAAGTTTATCAGGGAGCACAGAAAAGGTTGATATATAAATGTATGGTGTGACCAGACACTTTTAAAAGTCTAGACCATATGAAACTTCATGGAAACCTTGTCAGATATCTCAAACCCATGCTTTCTACTTTTTAATTTTCCTCACCATATCTTCTAAAACTTGATTGCTCCCTAGGAGGCCCATGTATGCTAATTTCTTTCTTCATTTTAATTAAGGCCTCGTGACAGGTAAATAGTATCTAGGGCCTATCAGAAGTGAGTCCTCATATTTATTCATTCTGCCAGAGATCTTTTGATTGATGGCATAATTTTAGTAACAATAGGCTAAGCAACGTATTTAGACACTGACCTCCATTTTCATTCACACATAATCTCGGTTTCCTCAAACTTAACCAGTCTGGTGGATTTCACTGATAAGCACTCAGATCTACTGACTCAGGCCCCAATATCCCATCAAGGCTCTTCCATTTCTCCTCTCATCCACTTTCCAGGAGCCTCTACAGAGGGTTATGTGTTCTCACATGCACTCACTGCAAGTCCTCTCATTCTCCAGGCGCCCTCGTGGTGGCCCCAGATGCCACTTGAGAGTGCCGTCTCAGACTGCGGCTCCCTCCATGCCAGTCTGGATACGCGGGCCAGGGAGCCTGCTCTGAGGTCCACAAAGCAAGCGCTCAAGTAACTGACACCGCTTGGTGAGCCCTGTCGTCTTCAGGGCACCGACGCTGTGCCTGCAGGGCGTTGTAGAAGATGAGGCTAGAGAGGCAGGCAGGAGTGGGCCCTGTCCACCCTGCTAACAAGCTTGGGCTGAGCCTGCAGTTAGCAGGGAGTCAGATAAGCGTTTAAATAGGCGCTTAATGTATATGTTTGTATTTTAACAACATCATTCTGATACGCTAAGTCACTTCAGTTGATCAGACTCTGCAACTTTATGGACTGTAGCCAGCCAGGCCCATCTCTCCATGGGATTCTCCAGGCAAGAATACTGGAGTGGGTTGCCATGCCCTTCTCCAAGGGATCTTTTCAACCCAGGGTTCGAACCCGCATCTCTTTCATCTCTTGCATTGGCAAGTGGGTTCTTTACCACTAGCACCACCCAGGAAGTCCCATCTAACAGATGGTGGAGGCTTTAACCCCCTAGGCAGGGGCAGAGTCTCTGTGGTTTGAGGAAGGAAGCTGACCTCTCTTGGCTATGCTTACCATCCTTCCCTGTCAGCTGATTTCTAATTAGCTTGGGCCACTGATAGTTACTGGCAGGAGATCAGGAAACAGTAGGAAAGAAAAATTAATATATTTCATCCCCCCTCTCTAGGTCTCAGGTGACAATTCCAGCAGCTGCTGCATCTCTTGCTTGGCACGTGAGCAGACCCCAAATCTGGCTTCTGCCCAAGGATCCCGCCCCAGGCTCTGGGAACCCCACTTCCTCCTTTTGTCCCTTCAGTCCAGGGCTGGTTGTAGCTTCCTGCCGTGGCCAACATCTGAGTTGCTGCTTTGTCTTCTGTTTGGCTTCTCAACAGTTCCACTAGCTGTATCATTAACTTTCTATATAAAAACCCCTTTTGAACTATCTGAAGAGTTATTTCTTCTTTTGGATGCATTCTGATTGATACAGGAGGAGATATATTTGAGAAATATTTAAGTGACAGAATCAATGAGACTTTACAAAGATAACCCATATCACCTAACTCAAAATTGTTCTCACTCTTTCCTAGGTTCCTGAACCGAAGCTTCCTGTATTGATTCCTTAGCTAGCTGGCCATACCCTCTGCCACAGGAAGCTATCTGCAGTATGGCAGAGATCGAGAGTTTTCAAACTCCAGGTGACTCTAATAAAACAGCAGCTACTGCACGAGTGGAGTGGACAAGCCTCCTCAGAGACTCACCTTCCCCAGGAGTCACCCACTGTCTGCTCCCCCAGGCTTCAGCCTGCCAGCGTCCACCAATGGGAATATGAGCCCTGACAAACAGCATGCCCCGGACATCAATACTTGATTTAGAACCTGCTCCATGAAGATGGAACAGAACAAAGTTAAGCCACCATGTAGTCTGATGGAACGAGGGTAAGGAATATAAGACACCAACGGCCACAAAGGAAAGTGGGAAGGAGATGGTGGTGAACATGTGGATACCCAGGCCACAGAGGATGGCACAGCTCGAAGGAAAGGCATGCCTGGCCTGGCCAGAAAGCAGCCTGGAGACAAGTAGGCATAGCTGCCCTGTGCAATACTGAAGATCTTGCCCTGCCTACGCAGCAGACAGAGGATGCCAGAGAGGAGCCACCTCTCTCCTAGAGAGCTGGTCAGTGTGCAGCGAATAAAGGCTCAGTGAGGGTTGGTTAGATGGATGGATATTTTATTTTTTGACTAAGTGAACTTCTAACTTCAGAATAGTTTCAGAACTCTCTAACTTCAGATTTAGAGAGAAGTTGCAAAGATAGCATAGAGTCCCCATATAGCCTTCACCCATTGTTCCCTACTGTCACTCATTAAATTATGGTACATTTGTCATGAACATTGAAACTGACATTGGTATACCACCACTACTAAATGCCACAGTTCATCTAAATTTCACTATTTTTTTCTTAACATTCCCCCTCAAAGATTCTACTGTATTGCATCTAAGAGCATTTTATCTTTATTTTCAATATATCTTAACTCTTAAAGAGAAAAATATTTGCCCTCATCTATTACATTAAAGGAGTACTCAAATAAACAAACAACAACAAAATCATTAAGATCTTTCCAAACTTCAGTATATTGCCTCAAGAAAGCTTAGGGCAAATTCTCTTCCTTGGGAAAGTGTACTTGGGTATAGAGCACAGGCGTCAAGTTCAAGTTCAGTTGTTCAGTAGTGTCCAGCTCTTTGTGACCCCATGGACTGCAGCACGCCAGGCCTGCCTGTCCATCACCAACTCCCAGAACTTGCTCAAACTCATGTCCATTGAGTCGGTGATGCCATCCAACCATCTCATCCTCTGTCATCCCCTTCTCCTCCAGCCTTCAATCTTTCTAGCATCAGGGCCTTTGTGAATGAGTCAGTCCTTCGCATCAGGTGGACAAAGTATTGGAGTTTCAACTTTAACATCAGTCCTTCCAATGAATATTCAGGACTGATCTCCTTTAGGATGGACTGGTTGGATCTCCTTGTAGTCCAAGGGACTCTCAAGAGTCTTCTCCAACACCACAGTTCAAAAGCATCAGTTCTTTGGCACTCAGCTTTCTCTATAGTCCAACTCTCACATCCATTCATGACTACTGGAAAAACCATAGCTTTGACTAGATGGACCTTTGTTGGCAAAGTAATGTCTCTGCTTTTTAATATGCTGTCTAGGTTGTTCATAGCTTTTCTTCCAAGGAGTAAGCGTCTTTTAATTTCATGGCCACAGTCACTCTCTGCAGTGATTTTGGAGCCCCCAAAAATAAAGTCTATCACTGTTTCCCCATCTATTTGCCATGAAGTAATGGAACCAGATGCCATGATCTTAGTTTGCTTAATGTTGAGCTTTAAGCCACCTTTTTCACTCTCTTCTTTCACTTTCATCAAGAGGCTCTTTAATTCTTTGCTTTCTGCCACAAGGATGGTGTCATCTGCTTATCTGAGGTAGGTTATTGATATTTCTCCTGGCAATCTTGATTCTAGCTTGTGCTTCATCCAGCCCGGCATTTCACATGATGTACTTGTACTCTGCATATAAGTTAAATAAGCAGGGTGACAATATACAGCCTTGATGTACTCCTTTCCCTATTTGGAACCAGTCTGTTGTTCCATGTCCAGTTCTAACTGTTGCTTCCTGACCTGCATACAGATTTCTCAAGAGGCAGGCCAGGTGGTTTGGTATTCCCATCTCTTTAAGAATTTTCCACAGTTTGTTGTGACAGGAGTCAAACAGGTTCAAATCCCAATCCACCCCTTTCTTTTTGGGCCACCTTGGAAAAGTACATAAGTAATTAATTCCTCTTGGGCCTAATTTTCTCATTTATATAATGGAAATAGTGATAATAAAGGTGGGATGTATGGATTAAAGTTAATTGTAAGTGTATACTGCTTTCAAATTGTAGTGCTGGAGAGACTCTTTAGAGTCCCTTGAACAGCAAGGAGATCAAACCAGTTAATCCTAAAAGAAATCAATCCTGTATATTCACTGGAAGGACTAATGCTGAGGTTAAAGTTCCAATACTTTGGACACTTGATGCGAAGAGCCAACTCCCTGGAAAAGACCCTGATGCTGGGAAAGATTGAGGGCAAGAGGAGAATGGGGAAACAGAGGATGAGATGGTTGGATGGCATCACTGACTCAATGGAAACAAGTCTGAGCAAACTCTGAGACATTGGAATACAGAGGATCTTGCGTACTGCAGTCCATGGGGTTGCAGAGTCAGACATGACTTAGTGACTAAATGACACTTACAACAGAGCCTGGGTACGTAGTAAGCACTGATTTGATCTTAGTTGTTATTAGTATTACTATTGTTATATGAATGTAGAGGATTCTGTGTATCTGTCTTCCTGACACTCACCATACCTTTAACTATGTGTTTCATATCTGTCTCTACTTCTAGACTATGATCTTCATGAGTTTAAAGATATTCCTGTCTAATCCAGAGTAGATGATCAGGGAATAATCACTTAATCGTTTTACATGCTGAATGCAGAGCCATCCACCAATCACATGAAATGTAACAGCTTGGAGGAAGAAAAAGTGAACAAGATGCAGTTAGATAGTGGAGATACACATACACATACGATTAAATGGGAGTGAAATATTTAGATTTTGCATCTCAGCATTGGTATATGACACCCTGTCCTTGCTCATATTTAAACTTAATTTTCTCTTGTGTGTTGCAACATACTAAAAGAGAATGTGGTTTTCTGGGATTAACAGTTAAGTCCATCAGGACACCATCCTTTCAAGCATTGCTAATAAAGAGTGGCGGAGGGAATTCTAAATGTAATTCACAGCTATTGCTTTCTGGTGAAACTGGCATTAGGAATACACATGAAATGAACCACTTTTATATTCAATTGGCTTCAATAATCACGTTTCTTGCCAAATGCCCTGAAAAAACTGAGTGTGCTTCATGTGTAAATGCACACTTGGGCTCTGGGAAGCCCAGGCACAGATGTCTGTAACGCTGTGTATATTTCTGCCATAAATGCAGCTTTAAAACGTGCTCCACTCCTATCCAGACCTCCAGACAAGGAAGTTGTTAAATGCATTTTTTTTTTCTTCTTTCCTGTAAGTTGCCTTTGCCTTTGAAATATTGCGAAGCGGTTGTCCCACAGGGTGGAGCGGGAACCCGCAGCTGCAGCGCTTCTTACACTGCCGTCATCTCTGTGGTATGTGGCTTCCTTTCACTCTCAAGCTGGGGAAGATCCCACCCATCCTTTGCATTCCTCCGGAGCAAGTTGTGTCAAGGAAAGGCTTGAGAGGAAGCGATTCCCATCCTCCAGGGTGTAATCAAAAAGGAAGGTTTTAATTAGTTTCTCAGGATGTTCTCAGTTTCTGCACAGAACAGCCCCTCCCTTCTTTGGCATCAGAGTTCTTCTTGGATTATTCAAGAAATACACACAGACTCACAGAAATAGAGAACAGATTTGTGGTTGCCAAGGGGAGGGATGAAGTAGGAGACTGAGATTAGCAGATGTAAACTATTATATAGAGAATGAGTGAACGGCAGTGTCCTACTGTACAGCACGGGAAACTATATTCAATATCCTGTGATAAACCATAATGGAAAAGAATGTATGCATGTATAACTGAATCAGTTTGCTGAACAGCGGAAATTAGCACAATATTGTAAAGCAACTATACTTCAATAAATTTAAAAAGAAAGACAGAATTTTGCTCTCGAGAGTTAAACTCTACATATTCTAATGTAATAAGGGGCCATGTAGCGTGTCTTTCCTAGGACTTATCAAGTTGTAATCTTATACTTATTTGTGTAATTAGTTGATTTGTGTCCATATCTACCACTATGCTGAGGATTCCATGAAGGCAGGGACATGTTGATTTTGGTCACCATTATATCCTGAGCAGAAGTTTGAACATTCCAAATTGGGAAAGGAGTACATCAAGGCTGTATACTGTCACCCTGCTTATTTAACTTATATGCAGAGTACATCATGAGAAATGCCAGACTGGATGAAGCACAATCTGGAATCAAGATTGCTGGGAGAAATATCAATAACCTCAGATATACAGATGATACCACCCTTATGGCCGAAAGAGAAGAGGAACTAAAGAGTCTCTTGATGAAAGCGAAAGAGGAGAGTGAAAAAGTTGGCTTAAAACTCAATATTCAAAAATCTAAGAGCATGGCATCTGGTCCCATCACTTCATGGCAAATAGATGGGGAAAAAATGGAAACAGTGACAGACATTATTTTCTTGGGCTCCAAAATCACTGCAGTTGGTGACTGCAGCCACGAAATTAAAAGATGTTTGCTCCTTGGAAGAAAAGCTATGACCAACCTAGACAGCATATTAAAAAGCAGACATGAAATTGCCAACAAAGTTCCATCTAGTCAAAGCTATGGTTTTTCCAGTAGTCATGTATGGATGTGAGAGTTGGATCATAAAGAAAGCTGAGCACTGAAGAACTGACACTCTTGAACTGTGGTGATGGAGGAGACTCCTGAGAGTTCCTTGAATAGCACTGAGATCCAACCAGTCAGTCCTAAAGGAAATCAGTCCTGAATATTCATTGGAAGGACTGATGTTGAATCTGAAACTCCAATACTTTGGCCACCTGATGTGAAGAACTGACTGCTTAGAAAAGACCCTGATACTGGGAAAGATTGAAGGCAGGTGGAGAAGGGGATGACAGAGGATGAGATGGTTGGATGGCATCACTGACTTAATGGACATGAGTTTGAGCAAGCTCTGGGAGTTGGTGATGGACAGGGAAGCCTGGCGTGCTGCAGTCCATGGGGTCACAAAGAGCTGGACATGACTGAGTAACTGAACTGAACTGAACTGATAACTGGAGAACCAAGCAGTATGTCTGGCATATATTAGACCCTCAACAAATAGTTGAAAAATAAAATAATAAAAGATGTTATTGAAGGAGCCTCCACTATAGCAAACAAAACAGTCCTTGAAGGATAGGAGGCTCTCAGAGACTGCTTCCTCACAAGGTTGCTAGAAGGAAAATGGTTGATGCTATGAAGTCTTTTCCATGGTCCAGACACTTAAATAAGTGCATCACATTTGTTGTATATGGTAACTCAAACAATCCTTACAACAATATTATGAGCTAGATTCAGTTATTAGCCCCATTTTACAAATGAGAAATCTAAGACAGAGAAAATGCAGGTCAGTGAAATTTCCCAATGTCAAAAAGCAGCTCAAGTAGAGCCTTGAAGAGAACACAGTCCAACTGGCTTTAGAAACTGGAATGCTCTGCAGAGACTACTTTCAGTCACAGAATACAAGTGGCATAAAATAACAGTTTTAACTGGCAAAAAAATAAATTCAGTTCTGGACAGATGTAGATAAATGTATAAATTTCAGGCTGCCCATATATTATATAATATAAACACACATTTCAAATTTAACAAAGTGAGAGATTGTGCTATATCTATTTTATCACAATAAAAAATACTTAATAATGGATTATGGACATAAAACCTAACTCCATAAAACTCAAACAATAAAACTAAGAAAATCTTTTTTAAAAATGATCATGCACCATTCACAGCAAAAATTTGTTGTTCAGTCACTCAGTCATGTCCAACTTCTTGTGAGCCCATAGGCTGCAGCATGCCAGGCCTCCCAGTCCTTCAGTATCTCCCACAGTTTGCTCAGACTTATGTCCATTGAGTCAATGATGCCATCCAACCATCTCATCCTCTGCCATCCCCTTCTCCTCCTGCCTTCAATCTTTCCCAGCATCAGGGTCTTTTCCAATGAGTTGGTTCTTTGCAGCAGGTGGCCAAAGTATTGGAGCTTCAGCATCAGTTCTTCCAATGCATATTCAGGACTGATTTCCTTTAGGATGGACTGATTTGATCTCCTTGCAGTCCAAGGAACTCTCAAGAATCTTCTCCATCCCCACAGTTCAAAAGCATCAATTCTTCGGCGCTCAGTCTTTATGGCCCAACTCTCATATCTGTACGTGACCACTGGAAAAACCGTAATTTTACTGTATAGGCCTTTGTCAACAAAGTGATGTCTCTGCCTTTTAACATGCTGTCTAGGTTGGTCATAGCTTTTCTTCCAAGGAGCAAGAATCTTTTAATTCCAGGGCTGCAGTCACCATCCACAGCGATTTTGGAGCCCAGGAAAATAAAGTGGCAAAAATAAATAGGTGCAAAAATTCTCTTTCGAATGCCTTTAATATCAAGTACACTCATAGATATTTAGTGAGCCAAAAATCTGTCTTTTTTCCCTAAAATATCATCTTAAGAAGAGCTATTATCCAGAAACCCAAAAATGATGAGGTACAGGAGAAAAGAAACCTGGGGTAACCCTGCCTAATAAACCTGCCTCCTCTAGACAGCCCTGCTACCTCTGGACTGTTCATGAGAGACATATAAACTTTATATAGTTCAAGGGTTTTTTTTTTTTTTTTAAGAATAGTTATTATGTGAAGATAAAAATTAACTGTGTCCTTCGTTCCAGACTCTATGCAATCCCAAATGACCAAAGAATAGAGGTTAAACCCCATCAAATTAAGATTTCTGTACAAAAAAATGACTGCATAGTACTACAAAATACATACTTCAATTCCAAATGGGATTTCAGACACAAAGAAATGGGCAGGAAAACAATTCTCTCACCTCTGAATTTCCATTGCACAGCAGTTCATTTTTCTTGTTCTTGACGTTTAATGTATTGTATTCTGATGGCCGTGCACTTCTCTTATCTCTCTGCAAAACTGTAAAATCCTTAAAACAGGAACTGTGTCTCACAGTAAAAGGCAGGGTGCTAGAAAGAAAAGAATAAGATTTTTATTAGTAAGTAGAATCACCATTCACTATTTGTACAACTTTGGGCAAATTATTTACCTTCTCCCATCTTTGTTTTATTCATCTATAAAATGGGGTTGATAATCCCATGGAGAATTATTAGGTAGGCTTTTAAAAAAATACTTGAAACTTGAGTTAAACATGGCAGATTGAAACATACATGCTTTATTCCAGAAATACATTAAAATTTCAGTAAATAAAAGCTTCTTAAATTGATAAGGGCAAAGAAAGCAAGGAAAAGAGATAAGAGAGAGGAAAACAAACGAAAAAAAGAACAGATGTATAGGAAGCAATGGACTGATTTGTGGTAACTGATTAGCCAGACCAGCAAGCATGGAAGCTCTTCACCAGATAAAGTCAGTAACAAAGTCTGTTTGCCTTTCAGGATCTCAGAAGGCTCAGGCTTGGAGGCAGGAGGAAACTTGGAAGTGAGTGTTGGTAGGGGGAAAAAAGAACACTAATGGAAAGTCTTTGTAAGGAGCAGTGCAACCCTGGATACATTCTGTTCCCCACATACCCAGGTGTCTACCTGGCTTAATGTGAATATTGTTTATGTAAACCTAGCAATGTATAGGCTGAATAGTTATCTGACAGAAAATTATAATTTATATTATAAAAACAGAAGGTAGAAGTGTGCATCAGGGTGAGATGAAATATTTGACCACTACCTTTCGCTGTAGAAAGTTCACAGGCAATATCTAAAACTGACAAATAAAGAGCAGTGTAGCATATTATGTAAAACTATGGAGGCAAATACCAGAAGATTACAGGATTAAAAGTGTTTTTCTGCAGGAGATGAGACTTGAGATGGGCAGGGTGAGACAGGGGCTGGTGTTTTGCATTATGAGCCTTGAAGAATTACTTAACTGTTATATACATTTTTAATCATAAGTATTTTTTTTTAAAATGAGAGCTGGGCTACAAAAGGGAGTCAATAAACATCAGTGGCAGCTCTCTTAACCCCTGTGCATTTTTCTTTTCCTCACGTATTTATTTATGTTCATTTTTATTGCCCTATAGGTTCTCCTCCAATGTTTACTAAGTGACTAAGCAAATGAGCCATCAGGTTCATGTACTGAATCACCAACAAAATCTTCTGAAAGAAAGAAAGGAAGGAATGCAGCTATGACCTTAGATTTTATAATGGAAGGAATGAACTATCACCCAGGAGTCAAGTTTTCAACGGTTAATGATTAGTCTTCTTGGCACTATTTATGGGAGGAAAAGAGAAAGAAGCTGATCTAAATAAGAAATCAGGTACCTGTACCAAAGGTGTGGCCTGTGAAATATGAGAAGTATGTTCAACTTGAAAAACTCTCTTAAAATAAGATCAGCTATCTAAAAATGAGTGGCAAATTAACCTTAAAACACCCTTCGCTATCACCACTGTGACTTGGGTCCACATTTCCCTGTCCCCATTCCTTATTCTCCACAAGTATGGTGTTAATTGGTTTATCAGTGGTATTAATCAGGTGATGTAAGCCCTGAATCTGGGCATATTTACTCTTGGGGAGCCTGACACACAATCGCATATTCACAGATGTACTCAGAGCTTAACACAGCACAAACCAGCAACCATCACTTTTAAGAACCGATTTCACATTTTGGTTTTGTATTTAGTACTGGGTTCTCTTAGGAGTTTTCCATCCCTGTAGTTCTCTCCTCCAGCATACTTTCTTTAGGATGAATGAGGACAAAGAGATTAGAGTAGAAAGAGAACAGCAGATCCACATGGGCAAGCTGTTTGCTTCCAGAGTCCGCTCAGTTGCCTCATCTGTTTCATGACCCCTGCCTGCAACTTCTTCACTGAAGCACACATCAATGGGGGTCAATGATCTGGACATCAACCAAGGAGAAATTACAAGGATCCACACTTTGTTTGTATGTTTGCTTTTTTGTTGAAATGAATGAAGGAAAACTAGCACACGAGGACCATATAGTAGATCTCTTTTTTTCCCAAAAGAATTACTTCTGAAAATCCAGATGACGTGCACTTTTGAAGGTTTTTTAAAATTATATTTTCAATAATAAGAATAAATTAAACTCTCCCTCCCAACAACCATGCATACAGCTTAGCAAAGCTGGTAACTTATGATTTTAAAAAATCCCCTCAGAAATACAAAACCCAGTCAAACAACAAAGGTTCAGATTAAGCCCAAACCAAAACAACAGATGCCTGGCACCATGTCTTAAATGCCACCAAACAGAGGCTCCCGTGGAATGTATTCCCTCCCTCTGGAGGGAATTCCAGAGACACTGAGTCAGCCAGAGACACAGGAGCCAATTGGCTACTGTTGGGCATGCCATGGGACTGGGAAAGTCCCAGGTGAAGAGTTCAAGTTTTACCCAACCTATTTTCTTATTGAAAATCTTCAATGATAGAAAGCTTTTAACATTTGCATAATTATCTAAATGCTGGGCTACATTATTTAATAATGATTAAAGGTCCACTTGAAGCTAGTATTATAAATCAACATAGTTTAATAAAACAAATTTAAAAGATGATAAGAATGGCAGTCCAAAAGAGAACAAAAGATGTGAAATTATGGAAAAATGTTGGTGAATATGAGCTGTGAATTAACCTAAGCCAATTTTGCTGTTCACAATTATTAGGTTCTGGTTCTTTTTAGTAGGTATGTCCTATAGTAAAAGATATGTGGGTGTTCTTGGTCTCTTTCCTTCAACCCTGCTACCATGTATGACAGCAAGTCTCAAGCTGCTATACAAGCTTCTATACAAGCATTCATCATTAAGCAGTCACAAAATGTATCATACATCCAGTACAATAAGCATTATATAGTTACAGGTTTCTAAACTTGTAGGTACTTGGACTATATGCTGTATGAAGTTTCCCCAAGCCAATGCAACAGTATTTGAGAAGCAGGATTTAGCTAAGTCCAGGGAAATAAGCACTCCAAATCAGCAAACTAACTGGAGACTGTCAGAGATAAGCCTTGGATCCCATGCTGAAGGGAACAGACCACATGGTTTTCTGTATTTTTATGCATCATCCATGCAAGAATGAGAATTGCTACTTCCACATTTCTAGCTGGTCTATATATCCAAATACCACTAATTTCATAAATGAACACCTATTTCTAATATTTGTTATGCCACTTTACAAACTTACATTCATTGGGCAGCAGAATTTCTTACAATAGCTAAGAGTAGGGCAGGATCTTCTATTTACATGCTAACTAATAAATCATGTACTGGATTGAAGAGTGTCCCTCAAAATACACGACCTGACCACTAGAATTTGTGAATGCCACTTTATTTGGAAATAGGATATTTGTAGATGTAATCAATTTAAGACAGGATCATATTGGATTAGAGCCTACTTAAAAGGACTGGCATCCTTAGAACAAGAGATGTGGACACAAGGGAGATGTGAACACAACCACATACAGAGGAAAGAACACTTTGTGAAGACTGAGGCAGAGACTTGACACATCAGTTAATCCATGCCAATCAAAGAATGCCAAGAACTATGGGCAACCAGTAGAAGCCAGGAGGGAGGAATGGAGGAAATTCTCTTGGAGCCTCCAGAAGGAATCAGCCTTACTGACACCCCAGTTTTGGTCTTCTAGCTCCCAGGACTGTGAGAGAATAATATTCTATTGTTTTAAGCCTGTGTGTGCTAATTTGTTACAACAGTTTTAGGAAACTAATATACCATGAAATATGCATTTCCAGCAAGGGCCACTAATCATCCCAAGGAACAGATTGAAACTAACCATTATATCACAATGTTAATGGTGAAGTATTTCAAAGTAAATTATAAGCAACATCACAATATGTTAGTAGTGTTGATACACACACACTCACACACACACACACACATATATATAATATATATATATTTTAAATAGCTTTATTAAGAAACTAATGACACACATAAGATCTGGATAATCATTAAGTCTACAGATTTATTCCAAGTTTTCTTAGAAGACACAATGATTTCTATCTCTTCTTTTCCAAAGTTTTGGAGCCTTTATAGGACTTGGCTCATTCATAAGTATAGCTTGCCATTGATCAACAGATACTATTTACACTGTTAAAAGAAGTGAAACTCAATATGTAAAACATCACCTAGCTACACCAGAAATTTTGCTTTTTGAGATGAAGAGATGAACATTTATTTGAAAAAATCCTTTGTGATTATTTTTTTCTATTGTAGGCACACCACAAAAAGAAATAAACAGCATCAATTCTTGGATAGAAAGTGAGGAATACAATTTATTGCAATTTATCTACATTTTTATAGTTTATCAGCAATACACAATTTTATTTAAATCCTCATATTTCTGTGCCAATTCAATCTTTGCTCTTAAATCATCCTAAGTCCCAGTTCTGAAATTGGTTTCTGTATGACCTGCAGAAAGCTGTTTGATATCATACAATGATAATTTGCACCTCCCAAGCTCACTGTGAGGAGTCAGTGAGACCACATATGTCACGTGTGAATTTCACATAGTGCACAGTGTGAGATAAATATTTGCTTCTTTCTTCCATTAAATACCTTAACCTTTCTTGTCAGATCTCATTTGTTTCCATTTTCTGTTACGGCATCTAGACAAGTGAAGGCATGAGCAAAAGTCACAGAAACTCACTGTCTCCTGCAGTTTTGTCTGTAGACTCCACAGAGCTGTGGAGCAAGAATGGGCGAGCCCCCAGCCCTGGAAGAGGCAGGGCCCTGCAGGAAGGAGGGTCAGTGGGCTTCTTGCTCTCCTGCCTTCCCCTGCAGAGTGACACTGGCTGGAAGAGTATTCAGCTGGAATACCTTCAGGACAAGCTCAGTTCTGCCCTTAAACTACACCCCTACACCACCCCACCCAATAGCCCAGCACCTCCTCTTAGGACTACAACTATAATGAACTGCATGTGCCACAAAAGTGGGGCTCCACAGTGCAAGTTAAGGGCCACAGCACCGCCCTGCCTCAGGAACCAAAGAGAATGGATTCCAACTCAGGAACCACCTTTTACCTCCTATGTCATCATTTTTTTTTCCTTAAGAAACATATTTGAAGCTCCTCAGATTTAACTTCTCACCTGAAAAAATGGAGGTCTTATTTCCCGTATTGTTGCCTTGCAGTGAAGATTATATATGCACAAAGTACTTGGCACAGTGCCTGACTCATATTAAGCCCTCAACGAACAATCAATTCTGCCCCCTTCCCCAGCCCTGACCCAGTATGCACTCTAATCAGTCTGCCTTTCCTTCTCTTCTACTCTCATAGAAGTATCATTCTTCACCCAAAGGCTGGCTTTTCACAACTTCTCTGTTTCTTTATCCTTCCTGCTTAGTGAACACTTCCATACCATTCTCCTGGTCTCACTTGTAATGGTATGTAGAGATCCCAGGCTTTTGAGCCTTACAATTGCTAAGATCTCCATAAATGGTCTTAGACTCTCACTGCCACCCTCCGATACAGGTCATACTTTCCTTTACTTACATTTAAAAGAAAAACCAAAGCTAGGAGAGATTAAACTTGCCAAGAAAAACAAGTGAGTGAATCAAAATTCACATCCTGTGTGTCCAACTCCATACTTCCTACACCATATTGTCTGTAACACTTACTTAGGCCATACTGCATTTCATGTTACTTCAAATTTTAGGTATGTGATTCATATGCCAACTGATAGCATGCATGAGGACAGGCTTTGCACAAAGTTTAATCCGTAGTAAATACCAAATATATGCTAATAATTATTATAAATAATCACTAATTAATTCATTGATGATGACTAATTGTAAATGTGTTTATCATCCTATAGACATTTTCAGGTCAAAGAAAATCCTGGTGCAAGAAAGGGATGACTCTTATTTCTTCAGAAAAGAAGTTTTTTAAGTTATAGATTAAACCAAAATCCATTTACATTTGTTATAAAACCAGATATTTGAAAGAAAAGTAGGAAGACAAGGGACCATTCCAGAAGAGTGACAAAGCTCTTTCTCAGCATATCTTGCAGTAATGTTTCTAAAGGTGGTATGTTATTGTGTTGATATGACAGTTGTTGCTATGGTGAAAAGATATTGAAGAAGGATGAAAACAAGACCACTACAAGCCATGTAGAGATGACAGTCCATGTAACCAAGGGGTGGCCCATGTTTATACACTAGTTCGCCTCACCAATCAACAGTGAAAGCCCCGTCCCATCCTCACTCACCCTATGTTAGAATCTAGCTACTGAGTTAGAATGATACAAGAGCAATTCTACAGTGATGAGAATCAAATTCCTTCAATCCTGGTTATAATAAAGATTTTGTATTATCCATCAATTTCAGCAAAGCTGTTCTGAAATGCTTTTGGTATCTGTATCCTGACAATGTGGCTTCGTCTCCTAATGCAAGTAGAGATTGATTTATTTCCCCCTCTGCGTTAAAGACCAAGTGGCCAACAATGAAGGAAAACCAGATTTCTACCTCAGATCTCACAGAGGAGCCCCAGTGAGTCAGCGCCCAGGACTCCTATGATCTCAATCAAGAAAAGCCCACTTAGTGTCTTTGCTCATGTGATGTAGGAATGAGTTACTCTGATAAAAATCTTACCACTGATTTCCTGAGGAAGGAAAAGTAAGATGCAATGTGGCTGGCAAAGCTTCTGATGCCGAGTGGTCGTGGGAGGTTGTTATTGCTTTGTTTCCCCACTGGAGGAGGTGAATGCATGCTTTGGCTTTACATCTGAAACTCAGCCCTATCCCAGGGAAGGACTTATGATTCATGCCGGCAATGGATTTGCCTTTGACCAGATTTTATTAATATGAATGGTCTTGCATCCAAATCACAAGCAGAGAAAAGTTAAGCCAAGCCAGGTGCAGAGTGCCCACACACCCACTGTCACTAGGCTGTGTGCTGAAGACAGTCTGGAAGACCCTAGGACTTTGGTCCACTCTAACTAATGCAGTCACAACTAGAGTTTCCTAGGCTTTTGAAGTTTTGAAATTCAATAACATTAAGATAATTTCTGGAGAGAATGAACATTAAAAATAAGAAAACATTAAAAATAAGAAATATCAAAAACCTACCATGATCTAAAAACCATCATTATATATAACAAAGACATTTAAACAACATAAAAACATAGGAAGAACATAATCTTAGACTAAAAGATAGTCTTCTAAATTACTAATTGAATATTATCCAAAAGAATATTTAAAGGTTCAGCATGTATTATGCAAAAGCTTTGGACTGTGTGGATCACAATAGAATGTGGAAAATTCTTCAAGAGATGGGAATACCAGATGATCTGACATGCCTCTTGAGAAATCTGTATGCAGGTCAAGAAGAAACAGTTAGAACTGGACATGGAACAACAGACTGGTTCCAAATTGGGGAAGGAGTACATCAAGGCTGTATACTGTCACCCTGCTTATGTAACTTATATGCAGAGTACATCATGTGAAATGCTGGGCTTGATGAAGCACAAGGTGGAATCAAGATTGCCAGGAGAAATATCAATAATCTCAGATATGCAGATGACACCACCCTTATGGGAGAAAGCAAAGAACTAAAGAGCCTCTTGATGAAAGTAAAAGAGGAGAGTGAAAAAGTTGGCTTAAAACTCAACATTCAGAAGATGAAGATCATGGTATCCAGTCCCATCCCTTCATGTCAAATAGATGGGGAAACAATGGAAACAGTGACAGACTATTTTCTTGGGCTCCAAAATCACTGCAGATGGTAACTGCAGCCATGAAATTAAAAGACACTTGCCCCTTGGAAGAAAAGCTATGAACAATCTAGACAGCATATTTAAAAGCAGAGAAATTACTTTGCCAAAAAAGTTCCATCTAGTCAAAGCTATGGTTTTTCCAGTAGTCATGTACGGATGTGAAAGTTGGACTATAAAGATAGCTGAATGCGGGAGAATTGATGCTTTTGAACTGTGGTGTTGGAGGAGACTCTTGAGAGTCCCTTGGACTGCAAGGAGATCCAACCAGTCTATCCTAAAGAAAATCAGTCTTGAATATTCATTGGAAGGACTGATGTTGAAGCTGAAACTCTAATACTTTGGCCACCTGATATGAAGAACTGACTCACTGGAAAAGACCCTGGTGCAGGGAAAGATTGAAGGCAGGAGGAAAAGGGGATGACAGAGGATGAGATGGTTTGATGGACATGAGTTTGAGCAAGCTCCGAGAGTTGGTGATGGATAGGGAAGCCTGGCATGCTGTAGTCCATGGGGTCGCAAGGAGTCGGACATGACTGAGAGACTGAAATGATACTGATTATCCTTATGAGACTACAAACCAGTGACAAAACAAAAAAACACAAGTGGTATTTCTTACATTCTGGGGAACCATTAAATATTACTCAGTGAATGATCCTGGATGAGAGTATCTCACCCATCACACACAGGTAAGGTGTGCACATGGGAGTTGTGTTGTGGAATTCATAAAATTGTAAATTTGTGTTAATGAAATCCTGGAAAAAACAATGAAACACCAGAGATAGATTTGTCTGCTGCAGCTGAGATCACAGATGACTCCAACCCTCTCCTGTGTCATTATTTATGCCTCCAGCCCTGGAATAGGCAGGGCCCTGCAGGGAGGAGGATAAGAGCACTGCTTGCTCCCCCACTTTCCCCTGCAGAGTGACAGTGGCTGGAAGAGTGTTCAGGACAAGGAAGAGGATTTTGTGCTCACTTCTGCTTCCAAACTCTCCTGTGTGGCCGTGATTAGCCATCCCTCTTGGCAGTGAACACACAGCACCTGTACCACCTCTGATACTGAAGGCTTACAACACTTACTTACTCATTTTTACATTCCATACATATTTTCTAGATGAGTAGAATATCTGAGAGTCTTCTCTATACAAGAGGAAGAAAGTCCCTGGCAAATTATAAGGCTGAAACATAAATATGGCAGCCTCTGTGATAAGATCAGCAATTTCAAATACTTACATGAGCAGGAAGATAACACACACACAAAAAAGACATCTAAAAAAAGTCTGGAAGCCAAAACCAGGTTTTATAGGTATCTTGTCTTTTCCTAAACCACCCTTTCTTCCACCCTCCACTCAAGTCCTTCTTCCTTTGAGGTCCAGCCTCTACTCAGAAGCCTTTTCAACTATCTCAAGTTGCAGTGATTTTTTTTTTTCTCCCTCCCATGAGTTTCTGGAATAGTTACTATCTCTTCTCTTCTCCCTCAAAGCAAGAATGTAAGCTTTCTATAGCCAAAATGAGTACTAAATAATAGGCCTTTTCCCTTCCTGCCTCCATTTCCCTGAACACTAAGCAAGATATTCCCACCCCTACTTTCTACATACCAGGAAGATCCTACTCACTCCTCAAGGTCAGATCAGCACAGTTGCTTCCTCCTTTTATGTACCTCTCTGGGTTCTCTTCCCTTCAACTCCAGTTAATTACTTCCTCCTCCTCCATGCTCCCCATGTAAAATTTTCCACTGAGCAAAAATAGCACTGACTATGAAACTGTTGAAAGTAAAACTCAGATGGGCCACTAATGCTGCCTGACATCTTCCTCAATTGTTCAATCCAATCTGCAGTGACAAATTAAACTGTCTCTTCTTCCTTCAAATCTCTGAAATAGTCTTGTTCCTTCTGGTATTTAGTCTATTAACTTGCCTCTAAGTCTAATGAGAAGATAGAGACCACCAGATGAGAATTCCCACACACCAACAAGTTCTTTAATAATAAATACACAAAACAACACACACCAAACCCTTATTTCCCTCTTATCTCATTACAGTGGAGGATGTGCCTCTTCTTCTATCTAAGGTTAATCTCCTTAGATACCATCATTTTTTTTTTATCTTCTTGTGAGCTATAAATATTTGTCTTCTTTTTTTCCCTCTTGTATAATCACACTCTCAATAGGAGTCCATCATTTGGCTCTTGCTATGGTCTGAATGTGTCCCCTGCAAAATTCATATGTCAAAATCCTAATCTCAGAATGATGGTTTTAGGAGGTGAGGCCTTTGGGAGGTGCTCAAGTCATGAGCATGGAATGGACTAAGACAGTTCTAAACATACATAAATCTCTTACATTTCAAAACAAAATTGCTGATCCTTGCTTGACCCTTCATCCCTCTATTCCAGCCCCAGTTCCTCAGCATCTCTCCTAGACCCTCCAGAGCCAAATAGCTGCAGGGTTGCCTGTACCTGCTGTCACCATTTCTTCATTTTCCACAAGCTCGTTCTACTTCATTCTGGAGTGAAATAGCCTCTCCATACCTTCCATCATGTGCCCTCTCCATAGGATTGCAAACTTTAGCAAATAAAATGACAGGCTGACCAGTTAAATTTGAATTTCCTATAAACAGTTTTTAGCAGATATTTAGATGTAATATGGGACACACACACACACAAAGTATTTATTTATCTGAAATTCAAATTAGTTGACCTGATTTACTCAGCAATTCTACTTCTTCTACATAATAGAATCTAACAATTATGGATGTCTTCTGATCCTTTGATTTGGAAACGGTTTTCATTGCCACAGGGCCTTTATTGTTGCTGGTTGTATTCATTTCCTAGGGCTGCTGTAGCCAAGACCTATAAACTAGGTGGCTTAAAACAAGAGAAACTTATTATTTCACAATTCTGGAGGTTGGAAGTATGAAGTCAAGGTGTTGGCAGAGCTATGCTCTCTCTAGAACCTCTAAAGCAAGATCCTTCATTTTGCATCTTCTTCTGGTAGCCATAGATAATCTTTGGCTTGGAGCAGCATACTTTTAATATCTGACATAACTTCATACCTACACTTACCAACTCAGTATATATACATGCTTGGCTTTGAGCATAGTACATTATACTGAGTAGGTAAGTGCTTAATGAAGACTTGTCCTATGAATGGAGAAATCAATGGATGAACTATTTTACAGAGCAAATGACTTGAGGGCAGAACAGATTCTTTATATTCACAAAGTCTAATAGAGATCTGCTAGGAAATCAGTGTTCATTAAGAGATTTCTGAATCAGTAACTAGTTGCTATCATCCCTACTCTTTTGCTGCTTTTATCCTGAAAAGAATATCAGAAAGACAATTCCTTGGTCAGGACAAAGAATATATGCTTACTAAATGCATAAAATACCTAATCCATTTTCCTCTGAGTCTCTTTTTTTTAAAACTGAGATAAAACTAGCATACATCATTATATTAATTTCAAGAGTACAATATAATGATTCAATATGTATATACACTGTGAAATTTGTTTCTTAGATAGATCCAGATTTTGTTCCCAAAAGACCATGCTTGACCTGTGTTTCAATGCCAGAAGTTGACTCTATTTTGAACATTTATAGGAAAAATATGGTCAAAAATTTAGTTAAGACATGTTTGCTGCTGCAGCTTAGCCGCTCAGTCACATCTGACTCTTTGTGACCCCGTGGACTGTAGCCTGCCAGGCTCCTCTGTCCATGGGGATTCTCCAGGGGAGAATACTAGAGTGGGTTGCCATGACTCCTCCAGGGGATCTTCCCAACCCAGGAATCAAACCGGGATCTTCTGCACTGCAGGCAGATTCTTTACCAGCTGAGCTATCAAGGAAGATTCTGCTAGTTTGGATTTTAGGTTTGCTTCCATTTCTTCTTATGTTCATTAGATATCCATCTTCCATTGCTTTTTAGGTGCCATAGAACTGAATTTAACTAAAATAGTGTCTTCTAAGAATCTGTGCAGTTTGAGTAAATCAGTGCTAGAAGTTGAACTTGTAAACAGAAGATGTAAACAATTTTTCCCTTAAAGAGCTCAAGTAGACTATATTCCTAATGTAGTCTGATTCTTGAATATGCTCCAGAGCTGTTGATTCCAAGTATGTTTAATAGATACTTGCTGAAATCATGTTATTTATGACAACATGCTATCGCACGCTCAGTAATTTAATACATGAGTTGAAGAACCTCTAGTTTTCCTTCTGTGTTTTTTACTCTTTCACTACTACTATACTCACAACACTTCTGACACCTGATATATGGTTTTTTCCCCATACCACCAAGTAATTCTGTGACCCCAGTTGGGTATTCTATAGAGTAAATCAACTCTGATACTATGAGAGCACATCAGATCCCACAGGTTAAGTGCTCAGGCCCAGGAGACTGCCCCCCTCCAACTTCACATGCCAATCATAAGCAATAGGTCCCTCAGCTAATGACAACTTCTGTCTGATTTGGTTGCTAATCAGAGGTTCCCATGTTGCTCCTCAAGCTTGCTTAATTTGCTCAAGCAGCTCACAAAGTCAAGGAAACACTTTACCAGCTTATTAAATGATATTGTAAAGGATCCAGATGAAGAGCAAGATGAATAAATAAGTAAGGTGAAGCCTGTCCTGAGTGCAGGAGCTTCTGTTCCTGTGGAGCTGGGGTGCATCACCCTCCAAATCAGCAATGTTCACCCACCTGAAAGCTCCTGAACCCATACTTTGGGGATTTCATGGAGGCTTCCTCATGCAGGCATGATCAGTTATTAACTCCATGTTCAGTCCTTCCCCCTCTCTAGAAAAGAGGGTGAAGGTAGAGGAAATGGCTGAAAATTCTAAGCTTCTAATTATGGCTTGGTCTTTCTGATGACTAGGCCCCATGCAGGAACCATCCAAGAGTCCACCCGGAATTCCCTCATAGAACAAAAGATGCTCCTACTGCTCTTATCACTCTTATCCGAAAGTCATAGGCACAGACCTGTCTATCTATGTTCTGTTATCGTGCAATAAATAAGTGAATTTCACATGGATCTACCCTTACAATGCAATTAGCCCAATCATTTTATCTCTCTACAAGTTATATTTTAGTGATGAGTCAGGGTTTCTTTCAAAGGCATCACTTAAGGAACACTCTAGAATTTGCTTTTGCTAAATGAGTCTTTAAATAATATCCATGTTTTCAAACACATTCCATTGCTTTGCCCATAATGTCATGCATACTTTGTTACAATTGATCTAGCTCATTGACCTACAAGGTTTTTTTTTTTTTTTTTGACCTATAAGTTTTTTCAATAAATTGCAGGAGTACAAATTGTTTTCAGATAAACAAAATAAGTTACTCTAACCCTGTTTTCTCTTTATATATAAATAAGATATTTTAACTGTAAAGGTATTTAAAGTTTTTATGAAATCAGATGAGGTAAAATTATCCAAGTTATATCAAATACAGTGGAAAAAGAAATTTTCAATGATATCTGTTCTAAAATCTGACTTTCATCTAGAAAGCCACTGGGTGAAGACTGGGGTGGTTATAGCTGCTCTTAGTGGGTTATTGGGAATTGGCATAAGCTCCCCACCCCCCCTCCACCAGAGAGCCTGACCTAAAAATATTTGTTGAAAGAATGACTAAATCAAGGTACAAATGTTAGACTTTCCTGAATTAGAGCCTCTAAGAAGATAAAACCTTTAGTAGACAAACAGGCAATACTATTTAATAAGACCTTCTAAGGAAAGATATTTCATTTCAAATACTGTTCTGCTCATTTCTGCTTTTGAATAAAAATAAGAAGTTATTGGATTGGAGAATTTTAAAAGATATGACTAATCTCAAGGATGAAGGATAGTCCTGAAGAGTTTTAAGATGAGATCAAGTTATAAACACACTTCCCCAGGTAATCTATGCTCTCTTAGATAATATAAAAAGCTGCAAATAGATATAGAGCTGAAGACGGTATTCAACTCTTGCCTGGATGAAGAAAAACAGCAACACACAACACTACTAATACTCATTTACCAAAGCATAGTAACCCAGCGATGTCCAGGATACTAATCTTGTCCAGTGCTTTATCATCATCACCACACAATGGCTTGGATTAAATTCAAATGCAGCAAGCATTCCCATCCACGAACAGTACCATCCAGCTATGAATGAAGCAAGATCTTCTTCAGATTGCTACAGAAGTCTAAATAAAAGCCTAAGCTACCCAGCTAGAAGCATCATTTCTCAGTTCTCCTTACACTGGACATTAGGGAGGGCCTTGTGTTTCTCTTAATGCTAACTTTTTGGTGATGTATAAGCATGGGTATAGTATCTGCTTATAGTATCTGAAGGAACCCTATGTCTGAAGCACCAAGCAGAGGTGTCTCTGACACAGGACTAATGAATTTGATATAGGCATGGATTTGCTCTCTTGAAGAGATATGCACAGGTGCCAAGAAAGCTAAGTGGTTATCAGTACTTCTTCTGAAATAGAAGCAGAATTCACTAGTTCTCTGGGTTCAGGGGAAGAAAGGTTGGAACACATGCTTTGCTCCTAGTTCTTTCATTTTACTAATTTTTCTAATTGCTTCTAATTCTTTCATTTTACTGGAAATATTGACTAATAAATGCTATATTGTTTTAAAGTAGTTATTTGGAAGCAACATATAGATGAGATCATCAAGTTTATGAGTCACAGTATAAACAAAATTGAAAGGAAAGACAAGGGAAGCACTACTGGAACTCAAAAGTGTGGGCTAGGCAGTGAAAGAGAATCAGAGTCATGGTTCTACCACTTCTGAGTTCAATGGCCAACAGCTAATTGCTTAACTGTCTGACTTTCCCTTTCAATGTCTACCAGGTGGAGGTAAAACTATCTACTGTAAAGAGTAGTTATATGGTATAAATAAGGTAAAGTATGCCTACTGTCTGGCATACAAAGCAGGGATCTACCCATGCGAAAAGGAATGCTGTTGATGAATCAGGCAAATGTGCAGTGTTTGGGCTTAATGTCTGTGTCAGTTCCTGAGAGTGGAAAGAACTGTAAAATGAACCATTTCAGCAGACTCACTAGCAACTGGTTTTCAACTTCTAAGAACTATACTTTGTTATGTACTCATGAAATTTGCTGAAACTACTAGCAGTCATATCCAACTGGCAACTGTGGGGATGAGCAGTTGGTAAGAGTTTTTGTATCTATGCCCTCATCTTTTCCAGGCATTTTGTTGCCAGTAACAATAAGTTCTTCATGTTCTTTTTGTCTGTGTTTACATTTATCAATGTTGAACTAATAAGCAAATGGAAGGGGAGATCTGACAGAAGTATGGTTTTTCTCATCTTCTATCCTCTCTATGTGCATAGATATACCACACACACAGACACATAACCCCCTCAGAGATATACACTGTCAGACACATGCACACAGCTACCTATGAGACTGTCTTCCTCAATATAGAATCTCATTTAAATTATAAGGAGCTAAAGGGGCTCTCAAAGGTCCAACTAGTCAAAGCTATGGTTTTTCCAGTAGTCATGTATGGATGTGAGAGTTAGACTATAAAGAAAGCTGAGCACTGAAGCATTGATGCTTTTGAAATGTGGTGTTGAAGAAGACTCTTCTTTTTCTTTTAAATTTTAAATTAATTAATTTATTTTAATTAGAGGCTAATTACTTTACAATATTGTAGTGGCTTTTGCCATACATTGACACAAATCAGCCATGGGTGCACACGTGTTCCCCATCCTGAACCCCCCTCCCACCTCCCTCTCCATCCCATCCCTCAGGGTCATCCCAGTACACCAGCCCTGAGCACCCTGTCTCATGCATCGAACCTGGGCTGGCGATCTATTTCACAAATGTAATATACATGTTTCAATGCTATTCTCTCAAATCATCCCACCCTTGCCTTCTCCCACAGAGTCCAAAAGTCTGTTCTTTACATCTGTGTCTCTTTTGCTGTCTCGCATATAGGGTCATTGTTACAATCTTTATAAATTCCATATATATGCTTTAATATACTGTATTGGTATTTTTCTTTCTGACTTACTTCACTCTGTAAAATAGGCTCCAGTTTCATCCACCTCATTAGAACTGATTCAAATGCATTCTTTTTAATAGCTGAGTAATATTCCATTGTGTATATGTACCACAGCTTTCTTATCTGTTCGTCTGCCAATGGACATCTAGGTTGCTTCCATGTCCTAGCTATTGTAAACAGTGCTGCGATGAATATTGGGGTACATGTGTCTCTTTCAATTCCAGTTTCCGTGGTGTGTATACCCAGCAGTGGGATTGTTGGGTCGTATGCCAGTTCTATTTCCAGTTTTTTAAGGAATCTCCACACTGTTCTCCATAATGGCTGTACTAGTTTGCATTCCCACCAACAGTGTAAGAGGGTTCCCTTTTCTCCACACCCTCTCCAGCATGTATTGTTTGTAGACTTTTTGATAACAGCCATTCTGATCAGCGTGAGATGGTACCTCATTGTGGTTTTGATTTGTATTTCTCTGATAATGAAGAAAACTCGAGAGTCCCTTGGACTGCAAGAAGATCCAACCAGTCTATCCTAAAGGAAATAAGTCCTGAATATTCATTGGAAGTACTGATGCTGAAGCTGAAACTACAGCACTTTGGCCACCTGATGTGAAGAACTGACTCACTGGAAAAGCCCCTGATGCTGGGAAAGATTGAAGGTGGGAGAAGAAGGGGATGACAGAAGATGAGATGGTTGGATGGCATCACTGACTTGATGGACATGAGTTTGAGTAAACTCCAGGAGGTGGTGATGGACAGGGAAGCCTGGCATGCTGCAGTCCATGGGGTTGCAAAGAGTTGGACATGACTGAGCGACTGAACTGAACTGACTGACTGGGGCTCTCAAATGATTCCCATAAGAATATGAGATACACTTGATTTTACACATCTATAGATCAAATTCTAAAACAGATTTATGAAAAATTTTTGGAATCTAGCTCCACATTTGCTCCTATACGACATTAGTTTGTGCTGCTCTACACACAGATGTACATCAGATATCTTGCAACTTACTTGATTTAATAATTTTTTTCTAGCTATCAGGACTGTCAGCATGAGAATGTTCTGTTTAAAATATGGCAACTTGGCAGCTCATTTTAATAAAATAATAGATCTCTATCTATATTCTATATTTGGGCAATAAGACTATTTGGGGGAGGGAACAAAACTACATTTCACTTACGATGCAAGACAGTGAAAATATGGCAGGGAAACAAAGAAGACAGAGTGCTCTCCTTATATAGGGAGTAGAGGCAATGGAATGAGGTGGAGCTGACCGCAATCGAGTGAGCAATGTTGCTGAAAGTGACTCTCACACGAGTCATGCAGACCAGACAGACCACGGTTGGAAGGCAATACCTGAAGCACACAGTTTCCATATTTCTATGGTGACACAGAATCAAGATGTGAGGGCAGAACTTTAAAATAATAGTAAAAAGGAGTAAGAAGTAAACAAATCCAGTAAAATGCCATGTATTGTATCTGATCCATGATTTTACAAACCTCTCGGGAAAGTCCTATTCCTGCATTTAACTGCCATTGCATGTACACAAGGAAAAGAACATCTTGTGAGCATTTTGGAGAAAATATCTTCCTATTGATATATATTCTATCAAGGGTGCCCTGGAAATACCCCTCACTGGCTCCTGTTCTGTGTTGCCTCATCTCAGGGATTTCAGTTGTTGCGTGCAACAACTGTGTCCCCAGCATCATGCATCCTGCCTTGCCTGGCGCATTACTCTACATACAAGCTTGCTTTCTAATGCTTCAGGGGGAAATTTACTCCACCTTCATTCAGTTCTTCATTTACCTTGAAAACACAAATGTTGATGGTGAATGCAGGAAAGACTGGCAAATGGGAATGATCTTACAGACCAAGCTGCAGTTAATGGGCCAAAATCAACACACTGAGAGGACTAAATGAGATAATGTCTGTGAAAGTGCTTATAAACTAGGGCACACTAACAACTGTTCTGAAGATAGAGTTGGTGAAACTTCAGAGATGCAAATGCAAATCCTTGCATCCATGTTACAATAAAGCCATTGTATAAGTGTCAGATGAGGGAGATTTGGCTGGAGAACATTTCAATAGAAACCAGGAGTCTGACTGGGCTGTTGGAAAAACTTAGGTAATCTGCAATTACAGGTCGGCAGATCACATCTGGCTGCAGTGTTTATTTCTGGGAGTCGCGTTTTAAGAGCTATGGGCAAACTGAACCCCAGCCCCCTCACAGAAGAGAGGGACCACGTTAATAGGTTGGAAACCCTATCACATGAAGAATGGTTGAACGAGATGGAAATAAACAACTCTTCAAATATCTGAAGAGAAAAAAGTTGAAGTATGAAAGAACAGAACATGCCTGGGCTAGAAGTTATTTACAGGAAGATTTTAATACAGGAAAAAACTTTCTAACCATGAAACCATGAGCATGTTTCAGGATAACCTTTCAACATGGAGGAGCCTAACACTATGTTGCAAATGCTCTCAAATGGTATCGCAGGAATGAGACGTTCGAAAAGAGCTCGGTAAGGCAAGTCTTCACTTCTGCAGAAGGGTGCCTTACAGACAAGCAAGCACACGGAGTGGGAAGGCTGCTAGGTTTTTATCCCTAAGACGCAGGTTCCCCCGACCCACGCCGGGTTCCTCATAGGCTGAGGACTACAAAGTCACAATCTTCCCCGAATGTCGCCTAAGTTTTTATTGATTGATGGGGGCTATGAATAATACGTGCAAACTCCTGAGTGGATGATTTATATTAACTATTTTCCCCACCTCTTTAGTTCTTTGCGCATGTCCAGGGTAAAGCTCGCAAAGCCAGCCAAATTGTTCTTAGCAGAAGAGGAACCAGGAAGGGAAGAGAACAAAGAACTGACAACAAGCCATCATCTTAGGAATCTTACCCTCCTATTTAACTATTTTTAAAAAATGAATATGAATCACTTCTTTATTTCTTACATCTTCTTCTTTGGTAGAAAAGACCATATTTTTCTTACACATTATAACAGTATCATAGTACAAACAAGGAGAAAGTAACTTCAGAAAATCCTAACAGCCCTACTCTAGATAGAAAAAAAAGTTAGTATTTGGCATGTGTCCTTTTGGTTTTTATGTGTGTAGCCAACTTTTTCACTCTCCTCTTTCACTTTCATCAAGAGGCTTTTTAGTTCCTCTTCACTTTCTGCCATAAGAGTGGAGTCATCTGCATATCTGAGGTTATTGATATTTCTTGCAGATCTTGATTCCAGCTTGTGCTTCATCCAGCCCGGCATTTCTCATGATGTACTTGTACTCTGCATATAAGTTAAATAAACAGGGTGACAATATACAGCCTTGATGTACTCCTTTTCCTATTTGGAACCAGTTTGTTGGTCCACAAAGGTCCGTCTATGTGGACCACCTATGGAAAAACCAGGCTATGGTTTTTCCAGTGGTCATGTATGGATGTGAGAGTTGGACTGTGAAGAAAGCTGAGTGCCAAAAAATTTATGCTGTGGTGTTGGAGAAGACTCTTGAGAGTCCCTTGGACTGCAAGGACCAGTCCATCCTAAAGGAGATCAATCCTGGGTATTCATTGGAAGGACTGATGCTGAAGCTGAAACTCCAATACTTTGGCCACCTCATGCGAAGAGTTGACTGATTGGATAAGACCCTGATGCTGGAAGGGATTGGGGGCAGGAGGAGAAGGGGACGACAGAGGATGAGATGGTTGGATGGCATCACCGACTCGATGGGCATGAGTTTGAGTAAACTCCGGGAGTTGGTGATGGACAGGGAGGCCTGGTGTGCTGCAATTCATGGGGTCTCAAAGAGTTGGACACGACTGAGTGACTGAACTGAACTGAACTGAACTGAACTGATGTGTGTTTCTTCACAGGAAAACACTTACAAACACATACACACATGCATAAAAAGGTCATATAACACATACAATCCAGGAAGCTGAAATTTTTTACTCCAGTTAACATGATAATCTTTCTGTACCTTGAGATTTATCTTTTAAAGTAACTGTATAGTATTTCCTTACATTATTATATCATTATATTTTTAAACAACATTTGTGGTTTTTTTGAATTTTTCACCTTTTTAAGAAGCACTGTGTTGAATGTTCTTATAGATCAACTTTATACATCCATTGACAATTCCTTTGGGTAATATCCCAGCAGTTCATATCAAAAGATACGAGCTATTTAAGACTTTGGATACAGATTGCCAAACTGCCCTCTAAAAGATTATATCAATTTCTGTTCCAGTTATGGCAGGGTGGTAGTGGGAGGGAATTGAACTAAAGAAAGGGACTAAAGTGATAATCATCTTTTAGAGAAATTTTGGAAGAGTTTCCTGAATTTCCATGATGGTTGATATAATGCAAAAGCACTAAATATTATATCACAAAATATCAAGCAGCTAAAAATATGATCAATATCTCTTTTTTGAATTTATATCTGTTTGTCCACATAACATTCTTAAAAATATTGAACTTCAGTCTTATTATTTCAGAGTCCCTTTTGTAGGTCCCTGAAGTTTCACCACTGTAATCAGCTGAGAGTAGGATTCAGGTTAGATTGCCTATATATCTGAAGGTACCATTGAGTGTTTCATAAAGACAACTCTAGTATAAAATAAATCATAAAATCTTTGTACAGCCTCTGATTGACCTAAATACAGTTATGAACAATAATGAAAATTTATATCTAGCATCAAACATGTATCACGTAGCTGATCAATGGGCACATGCTAAATGAATACATGAATGATTAAATTAGTATTTTTATTAATACTTGAGATGTGGACACTTATGTTCATATGATTGTGTTTTTGAAAGTAAAAAAAAATTCTCTCATGTATAAAATGAAATGAAATGTATTAGTATTTGATTATATTCCATAAGAAGCTAAGGTGGTTATTTAGCTATCTGAGCAAATTTGAAAGACATTGATTCAACTACTAATAGGCAAGCAACTGTTGTCCTTCTAGTTCCTTTAAGGGATAATGAACGTTACAGATTTTAAAGAAGAAATCAAGGAACCAACACATTTGGAGGGATAAAAGTAGGTAAAAGATTGTAGTCTCAAGGAAATTAAATTGAAAAGAGATCTTTGGTTTACACAGTAGCTATGATAGCAGTGAATGTATATAGATAAGAAATGCTCACTCTTCTTAGTTCTTAAAATCAAATTAATTTACTTCTACTTCTGGATTTACTGTCCTCCCTGAAACATCCAGAAAAGCAAGATAAAAATACTTGAGAAAATGATTTTCAAGATATTGGATGCTAGGCAGCACAGGTCAGTGATTCCTAAGAGATAAGGAACAAGCATGATGAGCCCAACTCAGTATATTCCAGGCTGTATGTGATACAGGCAGAGCCTGAGAGCCCTCATGTTAAAGAAATACAGCATAGACCCCAGGGAGACAGAGAGGCCAGAGTCACAGAGCGACAGAGAGGAGACAGTTGAGTAGAGAGGCCTAGAGATCTGCAACCCTCACTCATGCATTCTGCAGAGTAATGATAAGTACCAAGACTGGACAGAAAAATGTCCAGAAGGATTAGAAGGACCAGTACTTCATGATCCCACAGGGCTGAGAAGAGAAGCTTCTCCACAAGGCAAAGAGCATTCAGAAGAGTCTTGCATTTGTATCAAGGAATAACTAGCCCCAGTCTCAACACTGCTTCACTCAACCTAACACCTCTTAAGATCAACACTCACCTTCCCCCAAATCAAATTTTTCCAAGTAACAAAGTTCAAGGTTTATAGAAATATGAAAGCATATAACACCCAACAAGTTAAAATTTGCAAAATATGGCATTAAAGATTACCAGGAATGAAAGAAGAAAGAAAATATGACCAATAACAAGGGTGAAAAATAATCAAAACCAACCTAGAACTGACACAGATGATAGAATTACAAGATTTTAAAAAAAATTAAAAGAGTAATTATAGCTGATTGTTGATGTTTAAACCATTAAGTAGTGACACGGAAGATATAAAATGAGTCCCAAATTTCGACAGGTGAACTCCAGAATGAATAAGAAAAAATACACTCTGGAGAGAACTAACAGCAATTAGTCATTACAGAAGAAAAAAATCAGAAATCCAAAGACATAGTAATGGAAACTATCTAATCTGAAAAGCAGATAAAAAATGTTTTTGTTAACTGAAAAGATTGCCAGTGAATTTAGGGCAACTTTTAATAACATAATATAATATAGTTAGAGTCCCCAGTGAGAGGCAAGAGAAAAAGAGGCAGAAAAAAATGGAAGAAATAATGAGTTTTAAAAATATATAAATTTTATATAGCTATTTCTGTTATTGACTTTTAATTTAATTCCACTGTGGTTAGACAGCATAGCTTGTGTGACTCAGATCTTTTATATTTATTGAGACAGATTATGGCTTACCCAGAGTAGGTCTTTCTTGGTAAATGTTGTCTAAAATAATATGCAGTCTGCTCTTTTGGGGTATAGCCTTCTACAAATGTCAAGTAGGTCAACTCTATTTTTGGCGGTTTCAAGTTTTCCATATTTATTTGTATATTACATGATCTCTTTGTAAAAAATGCAATAGAATCTATGAGAAAGCTATTAAAACTAAAACATGAATTTAGGAAGGTTGAATGACACAAGATCAATATAAAAATAAATCATATTTCTATATACTGGTAATAAATGATAAGATATTTAAACTTAAAAACCAATACTAGGTACAATAGCATCAAAAATACTAAATACTTAAAGATAAATTGTATTAAAGATGCATGAGAACTGTACATTGAAAACTACAAAACACTGCTGAGAGAAATTTTACAAGGCCTAAACAAATAATGGTTTATTCATAGGTTAAAGTTCTCAATATTGTTAAAATGCCAATTCACAAATATCTATAGGTTCAGTGCAATCTTATTAGGCATCTCTGTAGAAATATATAAGTTGATTCCAAAATTCATACGGAAATGGTATATGGAAATTCACATGGAAAGGTCAAAGGATCTAGGATAACCAAACCAACTTTGAAAAAGAACAAAGTTGGAAGACTAAAACTGCCTGATTTCAAGATTTACAATAAAACTATAATTAAAAAGGCAATGTGGCATCAGCATCTAAACGACCAAACAGATCAATGAAACATAACAGAGCCTAGAAACATGTGTGCTCATATATACATGGACAAATGATTTTTTACCAAGACACTAAGGTGATTCTATATAAAATGAACCAGTCTTTTCAACAAGTGAAGCTCGAACAATTGAATATCCATACACAAAAAGTGCATAAAATAAACCTTGACAAATACCTTTTACCATACATCAAAATAACTCAAAATGGATCATAGTCCTATTTTTAAACCTAAAACTATGCAACTTCTAGTACAAAAAAGGAGAAAATATTTGTGATGTTTCTCACCTTTGATTAGTCAAAGAATTGTTAGATATAAGGCTAAAAACAAAATCCATAAGAGAAAAAAATAATCTGTACATCTTCAAAGTTAAAAACTGCTCCTCTTTGAAAGATTCTGACAGGAGACTGAAAACACATAGACCAGGAGGCAATATTTGCAAATCACATATCTGATAATGGATACGGCATCTACAGGAGCTTCTGTAGTGTCCAGTTAAGAATATATCTAGAGTTATTCTACCTATGACTGTTCGTGTATAATTCTTTGCATGTTTTTAAATTATTTCATGTTTTTAAATCATTTCTAAATGATTCAATTATTTTATCTGTAAAAACAGGAAATTTAGAATCCCTACCTCAAAGATGTTGTGAGGATTCAATGCATTAATTAATGTAGAGCTCATAGGCTAGTACCTTCCCTGGTGGCTCAGATGGTAAAGAATCCTCCTGCAATGCAGGAGACCTGGGTTGGGAAGATCCCCTGGAGGAGGGCATGGCAACCCACTCCAGTATTCTTGCCTGGAGACTCCCCATGGACAGAGGAGCCTGGCGGGCTACAGTCCATGGGGTCGTGGAGAGTTGGACATGACTGAGCGATTAAGCACGCAGCACAGCATGGTCACTTTCACTGTGTTAAGTTGTGTCTGACTCTGCAAACCCATGGACTACCGCCCACCAGGCTCCACTGTCCATGTGTGATAGTCACCATGTCCGGAGCCCGCCTCACACATCCACTTCCAGGGTCCCTTTCAATTGAGCTGTAACACCACTAGGATTCATGTATCTTCCCAGTTGTCTCTGTAGTTAGTGAGTTTCTAATAGCACAAACATATTCATTCCAAGGAACAGAGCTATAAGTTGGCTATAAACTGAACAGAAGTTTAAAGAGAAATAACAGAAGTCTGTGTCACTTCAAAAGTCAATTTGGGAGAAGTATTAGATTGCTTTGGAACAGCTATATTTCCATATGCAACTGAATTTCAGCATAAGGCACTCTGCTGCTCGAAAGTAAAGACTGTCTCATACACCTCTGCACTGGAAAGCAATCCTCACATTAATTTCCAAGCTATTATTCACATATCTCTCATTTCTTATGAATTAGTCTGGACTAATTAGTCCGGATTAATTTCTTATGAATTAATCTCTTATAAGCAGAAATGGAAACATTTTCAGGAACAGAGAGTTTGTGAATCTCTTGTTTACCTTGGAAAACTGGTATTGCAATATCCAAGCGAACACAAACTACCCATGGTTCTCTTTGGGACCATTGCATACTATGCTCTTAAAAGCATTTACAACTGTTTGGAGACAGGATGGTGAGCTTTATAGCTCAGACATGCAAAGGAAGCACTCTCCTTCGGCATATAAAATGTCTAGACTCAGAAGGATGATCTCAGCCATCACAGCAGCCTGGCTTCTGCTAGGAAGTTTTTTCTTCAGCAGAGAGTGTCCTGTAGATGACGTAACATCTCAAACCAAGCCTAGCAGTGTGAATGGCAAACCAACAACATTCTTTTTGCTCAGATCTTGCATGTACTCATTCAAAACTGCAACTTACCAAATGTTTCCCATTTATCTATTAGATTGGTAAATATTTATTAAGCATCAAGTAAGTGCCAGGCACTATTATACAACAATGAATAACACAATACCAACTCTCAAGGAGCTTAGGATCTATGGCAATGATTCTTAAGGGCAGGACTTTTTCTGACTAATGGAGGTTTATCTTATTCCTAAAGGTGTGTTTTCTTTTTTTTTTTTTCCCTTTGTTTTTTAAAGAAGGAGACTTGTGGTGATGGAAATCAATGTATCAGGTTTATATCTTAGATCTCCAGAGAATGTTAGTGAGTCTTCAGATGGAGAGGTAAAACTTGCTCTATTCTGTCCATTTCCTGAGAAATAAGATAGAAAAGACGAGGAAGGGGCAGAAGACAAAGAGGGCCAGACTTCTTTGATGATTTGCATGTGGAAGAGTCCCTTTAGAACCTTCCCACCCCTTTGCATAAATATGCACTGAAGCCCATTCTAGTTATAAGCGTCCAGCCTCCCCTTATTGGGTGTGAAGACTGAAGTCAGCATCGCAGAATCTGGTATTTCAAACTGGCAGAGATGGACAGGGAAGCCCCACAGAGGTTTCACAGCTGCATGACTGTTGCTGAAGAAGTGACTCACTCACCTCAGAATGCATTGCTAACTATGAGGTCAGCTTCAGAGCAGGCCACAGCAGTCAGCTAGAGCTCCAATGGGGGACATGAATTCTTCAGACATAAGAGAGAATCTTTCCAGTCAAACAGAAAAAGAGAAGCATGGCGAGGGAAAATAAAGTGAACTTTTACCAGAAGTTTATGAACAGAACCAATTCAGCAGGTCTAGGCAAGCTCCTTCTGACTTTGGGAGCTTGAATAAAATAAACTTTTTTTTTTTTTTTTTTTTTTGCCAAGAAAATAAACAAGTTTGTAGAAAGTGGCACACAGAGGTTATAAATGAAACTGAATGAGCTTATGTAGGAACTCTTGATTTTCTCTAGTGATGCCCTAATATGCTGTTTTTTATGCCATTCTCATGGTTGAACTGTCCACTAACCAGCTCCATATGCTTGACCAGGGCCATTGTTAAGAAGTGCCCTTCAGGTACTTCACCTTAAGAATGCTTCTGAATCATCAAAACAACTGTTCAATGCTGCTTTGGGGTCAATCCAATTTTATTGACTACTGGATGACTCTCCTTACAAAAAATCAAGATAGAATTTAACAACAAAAAAAATCCAAACCTGGACTAGAAGGATTCTTCTCCAACTTCATTTTTGAGTTATTTCTTTTACTGACAAAATACAACTTTGGGTAACCAAGATCCAGAAAGATTTTATGATAGAATATTTTCAAAAAGAGTGAAAATAATTTTTCTTGAGTTGCCAGCTTGGAGGTGACATGCTAGTGAGCACTAGGGACAGCAACCTTAAAAAAATTAATGATAACAGCCTTGATGATGGGAAGTCTGCCTTCTCTGGCCTCACCCTATTGGGAAAGGCTCTTTGTCTACTAAGCAGCATTACCAGGTGAGGACACAGAAAACTGCTGACTCTATACTCCACCCAATACAAGAGAGATTCCATGCCAGCAGAAATTTTGATTGCTTTACTCACAGCCATATACATAATATCAGGAACAATGCATATCACATAGTGTGTACACAGTATATATTTGTGACTGCATTGGATTGATTGAGTGGCGGTTTTTACCTACCTAGGGATATTGTGATTCAATTTACCAAAGAAGCTTAACTTCTTTCTAGTTAATGCCCCTTTATTATTTGAAGGACTCATAGATCCAAGCTACTTTGACACAGAGTTTTTCTGAAAATGTATATATTTCTTTTTGGTCAGGTGTGTGTAGGATTATTATAACCAAACTTGATTTGGGAAGTAGGGAAGACCAAGAGATAAGCACAGCTTGGGAATCTTAGATGGAATTTAGCATGTCTGCAAAGGTGGTGAGGTCAGAGATAAAACCAGAGGGAAGGTCTTTAACAAGCCTATGCTAGAAGGAGAGTCAGCAAGAAGCAAAACTGAGTCAGGATGGGGGTTGAAAGGGGAAGCTGGGTACCATCATTATTGAAGTCCTAGGTTATGTGGGTTCAGGATGACAGAAGACTTCTAGTTGCTTCCCTCCTGATAGGAGAACAGAAGCCAGCCACTAAAGATGGGGTGGAGAGATAGGGATCCAGGTAAAATAATTACATGGAAGGAGCTGGTTGGTATAAAATAACTCTGTGATTATAAGTTGAGCCTTTATTTTCCATGGTAATTGGGGCTTGGAAAAATGATCATGCATAAATTTCAAGTTTTCTATTAGAAATAAATAGCTTTAGAAATAGTGTATTCCACCAAAGTAAATAATTTTATGGACTAACATCAAACACACACAGACACACAAGATCTCTAAATCCTATAAGGCGATTGTATCTTTCCCTTCTAATTTATGGCTATTGCTGAAAGTGATCACCAAAACCAAAATTAACTCAGAGGCTAAAGTCTCCAGCTGTTGAATAATCAGTCTGGGGACTTCCAGCTAAAAGTTCCTAGGATATTATTTAAGTTGCCAGCTCATTTACTCCATGTATGAAATCTTTCCTCTTCTTTGGATCAAGCAAGACCTCTATTCAGCTGTGTTTATTGTTTTATTTTTTCCACTTCATTGACCAACTCTCAAATCTTCTTTCTAAAACTTTGTCACAATAAGTCAAAAAAAGGGGGGGAATAGATGAGAACTATGTAGACACTGTTGTATATTATATATCTGTGATAATTCTACTAGTTAGGGAATACCTTTTCAATTAAGAAAAATACTACAGAGTAGTCCAAATCATAGCTTTGCTTCCCATGAGAGCCTTTTCAAATAGCATCTATTTGAGTTATACCTACTTATAAGTTACTCGTCAGTTATCAATTCTTAGTTGGTCCCCCTTTGTAACATTTCTGCTTTAGGTAGTTGGAAATAAATCATTAAGCACATAATTTGTGAGTTGAACACTATACAAAGCAGCAAATCAAATAGGAAGTCGTTTCATCAAATTTAGTTAATCATTATTTTTAAATTCTTACAAATAATACAGACCTCCTGGATACAGTTTTTGAAAATTAAAGCAAATAGCCATTCATTTAACCTATTGTCCTTTCTGAGCAAGAATAAAGTATTGTACTGTAATTCACTCTCTGGTTTTAATTTTTCATCCCCCTAAAAATTTATATTCAAATGATATATTTCTTAAAGAATTAATAGCAGTTTTTTCTCCAATCTTAACCTATAATATTTCAAAATATTTTTGAGTTAATCTTTGACCTTCACTCATGGAGCGAGAAAAATAATCAAGAAATAGTATAAGGTTGTCTTAAAAGATGAAAAAATGACATTTTCTTCTTATCTTCTGAGCAGCGGAACATAGTCTGCAGCAGTTTCAAAGCTTTCTTTGCCACAGCAGGCTCCCGATTAATATTTCTAATATATATTCAACAGAAAACAGAATCACTCACAAAAAGATTTTTCAAAACTCTATTTTCTAACAGCCAGTGTTTTGTTTTTCTATTCATGGAAACGACAGCCACTCAATTTTGTCAAGATTTCTCTGGCTTTTGCCAATGCATTTATTTCACTTTATGATGGGTATGTAGGAAAAAAAGAAGTTTGGCTCATATTGTTAATGTAAAACCACATAGCTTTTAAATAAAACCATTTAAGTGAGCCTACAACCAGGAAGGAAGACATTGGTTAAATTTTCAATAGTAAACTAAAGAACTTAAGACGAGAATTCTTTCCAAATCTCTCATACAGAGACTTATAACAAATAAGACTATCCAGACTGACACATTATATTTTCTGCAAAATCTTTTCTGGTTTTAAGATGAGTTATAACGTGAAACATGAACCTGTTAGTTTATACGTCAGGAAATTGCATGATATGATTTCTAAGGCACTTTCCACAGATATAATAGGGTTCAAATGACCTTCTCTTTGCCACAATCACTCGTCCCTTATGTATAACCAGCATCTTATTTCTCTTAAAGGTCTATTCTTCTCATTTATTTTTTCTTTCAACTCAATTCAGTCAGTACAATTCGCAATTCCCTTATTATATGTAACACACACTACAGACTTTCAGTATTAGTAAAACATGGCTTTTCACTGGAATTGGAGACCCTTTAAAAGGTGAATTCAGTAAAGACATTATAAACAGAAGACTTTAAGAAGTTGGGAAGGTGGATCATGAGCTTCTCATGGACAAGGCTGGTGCCTTCTTATTTATTTGCAGGGCTCGTGGCAAAACTAGGAGTGGAAGCCCACAAGTCAGATACCTTTATATATATTATCAAGTTCATAAATTATACTCTCAGATGGTGACTTAGTATGTACTCTGTCCTAGTAACTTGACAAATGTATCTTAAATTGAAAAATATATGCAAGTTATGTTTTTATATGACTGAAAGTCATATAGTATTTTAAAAGACAACTAAATTTACTTATTGCTGTACATATCTGAGTATTCTGTTGATGGATCAACAATTCTTTGATGAGTAATGAAGTAAAAATATGTACAATTCATTAAATAGTACAGATTTCTAATAGATTTATTTGTCTTGCCTTTGTTTCAACAAGATCACTATGTTTCTTAATCAAGATTTGTTTTACATAATTGTGTTCCATTGGCACAAATTTGTGAAAGGATTAAAATTATAAACATGATATTTTCTAAAACTTGAATGCATTTTTTGTCAAATTTACATAATTAAATATTTATATTTAACAAATATAAATAAGTGATGGTATTTTTCAAATAGTTACTTTCAAAAATAGTTACTGTGTTTTTTAAATATTAAAATGTATAAGATAAAACATAATTAATACCAAAAATTTAAGCCATCAGTTTAATAAAGCTAAAGACATTTTATTTCTTCCTATGAGGTATTTCTATAAAAATGAGACTATTTGAAATTTAGTGCTCAACCTCCACTTAGTTGCTAAAGTAAAGAATTGGCTTTACCATATTAAACTAGTCCTATAAGCATGCTCATTTAAGAGTAGCATGAATTATTTAATATTGCAAAATGCTCTTCATTCTCCAAGTGCAACTGTGATAAATAATGTGCTAACTTGAGTACTTTCTGAACCATGAATTATAAATAAGCCGCAAAAAAAAAAAAAAGATTGCTCAGCACTACTGGGAAACAATAGTTGGCTGTATTAGAATTTATTGCATCCATGCTATCCTAGAGAAAGAGTATGACAAGTTGAATAGTCTGTATTTTTTCACTTTTGAAAGCTTCCAGTGCTCATATTCTTCTTACTCCAAAGGAGTGCCCATATTCAATAGAGCAGTAGCACAATCCACCAGTTTTTGTGGCTCTGAAGTACACTTTCTTTCAAGGAAATAGGTCAAGAGATGTGGAAAAGCATTTCTTTGGGTCACAAGAACATTTGTACGGGTGTTGGCTGTGAGTTTGAAAAATCATTCTGACTGTGGATCTAGGACATGCAGGGTTCTCAAAAGCTTAAGAGCTCAAGGCAGAAATACCTTTAACTCAAGCCCAAAGGCATTACTATCCATCACACTGTCTCCTATAAAGCAGGGTGTAATTAATGCTGTAATTGTTACAGAATTTGGTGACCAATTATACAGCCGTGGGGTGAGGAACACATAAACAAGTGAACCACAATGCTAACGTGAAGTCTGCTGATGGGGAGGTTTAATAATTTCAGAAAAAAATAGTATTGTGAGAAAAGAGGTTGAATTTATTTCTAAACATTGTAAATTTGAGGTATTGGTAGAATTCCTCTGTAGAAGTCTATTAACTAACTGGACATCATGGGCTAAATCAAGATAAAATAATTAATAAGGGCTGAAATATCAAGAATCATGCCTAATTTCTTGAAAAGTTTAAAAAGTTCCAGAGATTAATGCAAAGGATACCCAATTTAATGATGACAGAGTAAAGTGGGCATTTATTTCTCTTCCAAAGAATGAATGCTAAAAATCAAAATTAAAATTCCACTTTTGGTAAAAATGGAAACAGTTAAAAATCTCTAAAACTACAGGATAGGTTTGGGGGCTGTTCACACAATGGGAACCAAGCAAGGGCTCCCTAAGGAAGAATCAGGGCGAGGAAACCATGACAGCAGATCTCAGGGGAAAAACCCAAACAGCGAAAACAGTTTTTTAAAAGAGAGGAATATAACCTGTGTCCTGATTACTAAAGCCTTGTTTTTAACAGCAGGATGGTGGTACACACCGAATAGGAGGTAAATAAGTGTGGAGCCAAAAAAAATGATCACACAAACAAACAATATTTTCAAGAAGCTGTCTCTGTACCAACAAAGCAGAAGAGAGAACTCACATCATAAACAATGCAAAGTGTTGGGCTGGATGAAGCACAAGCTGGAATCAAGAGTGCCAGGAGAAATATTAATCACCTCAGATATGCAGATAACACCATTCTTATAGGAGAAAGCAAAGAGGTACTGAAGAGCCCCCTGACAAAGGTTAAAGAGCAGAGTGAAAAAGCTGGCTTAAAACTCAAAATTCAAAACACTAAGATCATGGCATTCATTCCCATCACTTCATGGCAAATAAATGACAAAACAATGAAAACAGTGACAAACTTTATTTTCTTGGGCTCCAAAATCACTGCAGATGGTGACTGCAGTCATTAAATTAAAAGACACTTGCTCCTTGGAAAACAAACTATGGCCAACCTAAACAACATATTAAAAAGCAGAGATATTACTTTGCCAACAAAGGTTTGCCTAGTCAAAGCTATGGTTTTTCCAGTAGTCATATCTGGATGTGAGAGTTGGACAGTAAAGAAAGCTGAGCACCAAAGAACTGATGCTTTTGAACTGTGGTGTTGGAATCCCTTCAGAATCCCTTGTACTGCAAGGAAATCAAACCAGTCAATCCTAAAGGAAATCAGTCCTGAATATTCATTGGAGGGACTGATGCTGAGGCTGAAGCTCCAGTACTCTGGCCACCTGATGCAAAGAGCCTACTCATTGAAAAAGACCCTGATGCTGGGAAAGATTGAGGGCAGGAGAAGACAAAGATGACAGAGGTTGAGATGGTTGGATGGCATCACCAACTCAATGGACATTGGTTTGAGCAAGCTCCGGGAGATGGTAAAGGACAGGGAGGCCTGGCATGCTGCAGTCCATCAGGTTGCAGAGTCAGACACAACTGAGCTACTGAACAACCACAAATATACACTGCCCACAAGCTCACAGATCCTACAGAAGTCCCAGGTAGCCTAGAATACAGTGCCAACTCCACATAAATTTTCTGTCAATACCTGACCAGTTAACAAGTGGTGCTGGGAAAACTGGTCAACCACTTGTAAAAGAATGAAACTAGAACACTTTCTAACACCATACACAAAAATAAACTCAAAATGGATTAAAGATCTAAATGTCAGACCAGAAACTATAAAACTCCTAGAGGAGAACATAGGCAAAACACTCTCCGACATAAATCACAGCAAGATCCTCTATGACCCACCTCCCAGAATATTGGAAATAAAAGCAAAACTAAACAAATGGGATCTAATGAAACTTAAAAGCTTTTGCACTACAAAGGAAACTATAAGCAAGGTGAAAAGACAGCCCTCAGATTGGGAGAAAATAATAGCAAATGAAGAAACAGACAAAGGATTAATCTCAAAAATATACAAGCAACTCCTGAAGCTCAATTCCAGAAAAATAAATGACCCAATCAAAAAATGGGCCAGAGAACTAAACAGACATTTCTCCAAAGACATACAGATGGCTAACAAACACATGAAAAGGTGCTCAACATCACTCATTATTAGAGAAATGCAAATCAAAACCACAGTGAGGTACCATTACACACCAGTCAGGATGGCTGCTATCCAAAAGTCTACAAGCAATAAATGCTGGAGAGGGTGTGGAGAAAAGGGAACCCTCTTACACTGTTGGTGGGAATGCAAACTAGTACAGCCACTATGGAAAACAGTGTGGAGATTTCTTAAAAAACTGGAAATAGAACTGCCATATGACCCAGCAATCCCACTCCTGGGCATACACACCGAGGAAACCAGATCTGAAAGAGACACATGCACCCCAATGTTCATCGCAGCACTGTTTATAATAGCCAGGACATGGAAGCAACCTAGATGCCCATCAGCAGATGAATGGATAAGGAAGCTGTGGTACATATACACCATGGTATATTACTCAGCCGTCAAAAAGAATTCATTTGAACCAGTCCTAATGAGATGGATGAAACTGGAGCCCCTTATACAGAGTGAAGTAAGCCAGAAAGATAAAGAACATTACAGCATACTAACACATATATATGGAATTTAGAAAGATGATAACGATAACCTATATGCAAAACAGAAAAAGAGACACAGAAATACAGAACAGACTTTTGAACTCTGTGGGAGAAGGTGAGGGTGGGATGTTTCAAAAGAACAGCATGTATACTATCTATGGTGAAACAGATCACCAGCCCAGGTGGGATGCATGAGACAAGTGCTCGGGCCTGGTACACTGGGAAGACCCAGAGGAATCGGGTGGAGAGGGAGGTGGGAGGGGGGATCGGGATGGGGAATAAGTGTAAATCTATGGCTGATTCATATCAATGTATGACAAAACCCACTGAAATGTTGTGAAGTAATTAGCCTCCAACTAATAAAAAAATTAAAAAAAAAAAAAAATACCTGACCAGGAAAAGCTCTGCTTCCTTTATAAATGAATAGTGAATATAAAAGACTAGCACAGTATCTGTACAAAAAGGCTACAGGAATGGATAAAGAAAATGACACAAAAGTAGTCATTTACTAGAGAAAATACAACAACAGTGGCCTAATTAATTTAATGCATTAATGGATCGAGAAAACAATCTATAGCCTAGAAAAAGTTGATTATAACAGCATTACCCTGTAGACCTTTCTGCAATGACTGAAATATTTTATAATTCTGCACCAGTCACAATGGTAGCCCCAAACCATGGAATTCTCCAGGCAGGAATACTGGAGTGGGTTGCCATTACTTTCTTCAGGAGATCTTCTTAATCCAGAGATAGAACCTGGGTCTCCTGCAATGCAGTCAGATTCTCTACCATCTGAGCCACCCCAAACCACATACAGCTATAAAGCACTTGAAATGTAACTAATGTAACCATGGAACTGAATTTTTAATTTAATTTTAATTGTCTACACATGGCCAGTGGCTACCATATTGGGCAGCAGAACTTCATACTAAAAACACCAAGCTCTAACTATTAAAATGCTGAGCTCTGAAGTCAGAAAATATGGTTAACATCAATAATTTACATTTCTGTCTGCTAACACACCACTCTATGTACAAAAGCCCAGTCTTCAGCTAGGTAGCTTTGTTCCTGTTTCTTAAACTCCTCTAACCTGTACCTAGAGCTTCAGCTGGGTGACATTATATCTTTGGGGAAATTATAAAAAGGGCGCAGCTCCACAGGCAGATGGCTTGGCCATTGGTGACGTGGTATGAGATGAGAGGCACCCAGACACCTTCTCTGGGCAGTCACAGCTTCCTGCCATGGCATGTAGCTTGGTGAGTAGAGCAAGGGGTGGATTTCACTGTGAACTCATGCCCTTGTAGGGTCGTGGTACCCTCGTGCTATGAAACACCTACCCTGTTGTATACAGTGGCCCTGCCCATAATCTTTCCTCTAAAATGAGACAGGGCTTACCATTCAATCACAGCAGAATGACAAAATCAAATCATTCTGCTTGCCCACTACTTATATCAACCCCTAAAACTGAAACCTAACACCAGAATCTGAACTTCCTCCCTTTATTTCTCCATAATTATCATCTTGGCTGAACAGAGTAATGCCTGCCTCTGGATATTGATTTGAAAGTAATTTATATACTGTGCTAAGCTTTCATTTAACCTAGAGTGGATGCACAGTAAATCTTAGTTCATCCTCCCACATGGATGTGGCAGTTATGTATGTTAAAAAGAAACTAAAAACTTATGAATTTGGCACCTGCCACCTGAATGTTGAATGAAGTGTATACAAATCCATAATGAAAGTACCTGGGAAATCAAACCTGAAAAAAAGAAAAACACAGAAAAGTGTGTTTGTACATGTTGGGGGTATAGTTTGAGGGGAGTAGCTTGTTGACTTGGGTTCAATTCAGTCACTCAGTCATGTCTGACTCTTTTTGCGACCCCATGAACCACAGCAGGCCAGACCTCCCTATCCATCACCAACTACCAGAATCTACCCAAACCCGTGTCCATTGAATCGGTGACGCCATCCAACCATCTCATCCTCTGTCGTCCCCTTCTCCTCCTGCCCTCAATCTTTCCCAGCATCAGGGTCTTTTCCAATGAGTCAGCTCTTTGCATCAGGTGGCCAAAGTATTGGAGTTTCAGCTTCAACATCAGTCCTTCCAATGAACACCCAGGACTGATCTCCTTTAGGATGGACTGGTTGGATCTCCTTGTAGTCCAAGGGACTCTCAAGAGTCTTCTCCAACACCACAGTTCAAAAGCATCAATCCTTCAGTGCTCAGCTTTCTTTATAGTCCAACTCTCACATCCATACATGACTACTGGAAAAACCATAGCCTTGACTAGACAGACCTTTGGTGACAACATAATGTCTTTGCTTTTTAATATGATGTCTGGGTTGGTCATAACTTTCCTTCCAAGGAGTAAGCATCTTTTAATTTCATGGCTGCAATCACCATCTGCAGTGATTTTGGAGCCCAAAAAAATAAAGTCTGCCACTGTTTCCACTGTTTCCCCATCTATTTGACATGAAGTGATGGGACCAGATGCCATGATCTTGGGTTATTGACTAGATTTAACCATATCACACATTAAAATACTTTTTAATTTCCTAGTTTAGTCAATTACAAAAAAAATTTCCACCAATACATGTGATATATTTTCCTGATATCTGTGACAGGTTCAAATTAGTCCCCTTTTAAAGCTGAGGAATTGAAGGTCAGATATTTTAACTGATTACCTAAAATCACACAACTTGAGACAGAGCCCAGTTCTTGTCACTTCAAGTTTTAGACCAAACTCCAGTTGCCTAAATGCAATATGCCAGTAATAATATTTGTCTGTCACAATTAATACTATTGACACAAACAAAGTATGAATAAGGAAGAAAGTCTGTTCATGACTTGGTCATTCACCAAGCTCACCGCATTAGAATTTATTTGGAGGTAAATAATTACCCTCACAGACCTCCTGGACTCAGAGTATAAGAGGTCATGAAACCCATGTTCTTCAGTTTACACATGAGTGGTAGTGACTCATCCAGACTGAGTCATTATTTCCCTCCCCAGACCTTCTAATGACCAATTTCACACATGAGAAATAACTGGTCAAGCTACAGTTAAGGACTATATCGCTACAGAAGAGGAGAAACAGAATATAAGATGAGTTTCTTAAGAGACAAATCTTTGGACCATTGACTCATTTGCAAGAAAGGAAAGATATATTTTTCTATGTATACCATTAATACCCAATTCAACAAATAAAGCCACAAACTCAGTACACCCACTATTTGGTAATGCATATAAAAATTCTTATTTTGGTCTCTATTGACTCAAGAGGGAACTAAGAAGGGGATCTGACCTATTTCAGCTCCCAAATTAAATTTAGCAATTTAAAATTAATCAAGCCAGTTTTTATAAATAAAACAAAGCTCAATTGAGCTGGTAACACTTCCTCCCTGTCTCCCACTCTCTGAAGTGTTGCAAGCTAACCTTTAGGACTAAAAATAGGGCAGCCTTGCTGAGTCATTAATAAATTTCAGCCCTGGATCTCATAGGAAGAAAAAATGCTCTACAACAATACTTAACACTTCATCTTCTTGAGCCCATGCTCTGGTCATGAAACCAGACCAAATTCCATGATGGTTCCAGAAAGCTATTTCTGGCATATTAGACCATGACCAGTGACTTAGAGGCACGCACTCACTTTGGTACAGAGAGGGGACTTTCCACCATACAGAAGTAGAAATGAGTTTATCTACCTTATCTCCATCAGTCACTAGATTCCCCTTATTAACGTCTATTTTGAGAAGAGACTTTGTGCTTATGGTTAGTCAGAGATCCAGGCAGACACACTACTTGGGAATGGACTCAGATATCACAAGACCCAGGTTCTTTGTTGTACACCTGAAAACAACAACAGACACAGGACTGTCAGAAAGTCTCATGTGCAACTAGTCAGAAAAAAATAAATTAACTCCAGAGTTCCAGTCATTATTATCCTATAATTTCTCAACAGCATGTCAAGTTGAAATCAGTGAATAATGTAAATGACTTTATATAGGATGTTGGGATTAACATATACACACTGCTAAGTATAACACAGACAATCAACAAGGACCTACTATATAGCACAAGGAACTATACTTAGTATTTTATAGTAACTTATAAGGGAAGAGAATCTGAAGAAGTATGCATACTGCATATATGCATGACTGAATCTCTTTGCTGTTTACCTGAAGCCAACACAATGCTGTAAATCAATTATGCTTCAATAAAAAAATAAAAAGTAAAATGGCTTTATATTCACGAATTCATTCATTCAATAAATATTTAGCACCAATTTGTACAAGTTCCTGTACTAGGTACAAGGAACACAAATGATGCAGTTTCTGCTTTCTCAGGACTTCATTTAGTAGGTTACCAAGACAGTAAGAAAGATAATTATGGTAGTATGATGTTATATACGAGTGAAGTTCAGGAGTGTCACAGCAGAATATAGGCAGAAAAATTGGTAGAAAAAGAGAGGGAAAATAATCCTAACCTGGATTCAGACATCAGGGAATATTTTCTGGAGGAAGTAACACCTAAGCTATGACCTGCAATGGTGAGTCAATAGTTAACTTGGAAATGAGGATGGGAGTAAAAAGGATGGGACCCCAAGCAAATCCAATGATGCAGAAGTTAAGTGAAATAAAGCAGACTGAATGAATCAAAAACCATTCAGTCCAGCAGGACCCCAGATGGGTCAGAACAGCATGGTGAGCCATAGGTTTGAGAAATAAGCAAGGATCAGATCATTAATGCAATTATTATAAACTGGACTTTTTTCTAAGAACTTTGGAACCCAGTAAAGAATTCTGGCATCTGAGAAAGATTACTGAGACTACAGTATATATGGGAAAAGAATTAGAAAAGACAAGACTTAAGCAAAGACACCTGTATGGGGACACTGCTTGGGCAGTCGGACATCAAGCAATGTGGTAGTCTGGATTTAAAATAGTGAACACATTTCAGAAGTATTTACACAGTTGAATGAACAGAATTGTGTTCTCTACCAGGGCAAACAAGAAGGTACCCAAGGGCTTATCCCTCTCCACATTTACCTTGCCTCCACAGTCCATAAATCTGAGATACCACAGATCAAGCTAGCAATAAAACTCCCAGAATAAACCACCCAACTTCCACTGTTGCCAGGAGGGAGTCTTCTAGATTTATAAATGAAGGCTAACAAAAGCCTCTCTCACTAGCATTCATCCTACAGACATTTATTGAAGATCTGCTATTTCAAGCATTAGTACAGGTCTTGGGAATAGAAATGAAAAGGACACAGTATCCACACTTTAAGACTCCTGTATTGCAGGGGAGAGAGACATGTAAACAGGTCATTATAAAATACTGTCACAAGTGAAGTGACTGAGTATTCAGAAGCACATAATCCAACTAAGAAAACCATTAAAAGCCTTTGTAGTAGCTTCATAGAAGGCTTCTAAGGTTATTCATAAAAAATAATAGAAACAGGTAGAAGAAGAGAGAAGAGAAAAATGGTATCAATAAAGGCATGAAAGTAAAGAGTAGTGTGGTTTCTGGCTGAGAGATGTAAGCAGTAATGTGCAGCTAAATCATGAAGATAAAGCTTAACAGGTTCTAAGAAAACCTGTTGGACATGGTAAGGAGCTTAGATTTTATCCAGTGGAAAACGGGGTCACTGAAAATAGAAAGAAAAAAGAATAGAATCAGATTTATGTTTCAGATACTGCTATTGTGATATCTGTACAGAGATGGGGTTTTGAGGGAGCATATCTGAGGATGCAGGTTAGGAGGCTCTCGAAGTAACCACAAAGAGAAATGATGAAATTCTCACCAGAGCTGATAACAAGCATGCAGAGCAAAAGGAAAGCAAGAACTTCTTTGAGTAAAACATTGGCAGAATTTTGGAATAGATTGTATTCCAGTTCAGTCACTCAGTTGTGTCAGACTCTTCGCAACCCCATGAAGCACAGCACGCCAGGCCACCCTATCCATCACCAACTCCCAGAGTCCACCCAAACCCATGTCATTGAGTCAGTGATGCCATCCAACCATCTCATCCTCTGTCGTCCCCTTCTCCTCCCACCTTCAATCTTTCCCAGCATCAGGGTCTTTTCCAATGAGTCAGCTCTTCACATCAGGTGGCCAAAGTATTGGAGTTTCAGCTTCAACATCAGTCCTTCCAATGAACACCCAGGACTGATCTCCTTCGAGATGGGCTGGTTGGATCTCCTTGCAGTCCAAGAGACTCTCAAGAGTCTTCTCCAACACCACAGTTCAAAAGCATCAATTTTTTGGCACTCAGCTTTCTTTATAGTCCAACTCTCACATCCATACATGACTACTGGAAAAACCATAGCCTTGACCAGATGGACCTTTGTTGACAAAGTCATGTCTCTGCTTTTCTATATGCTGTCTGGGTGGATCATAACTTTTCTTCCAAAGAGTAAGCATCTTTTAATTTCATGGCTGCAATCACCATCTGCAGTGATTTTGGAGCCCAGAAAAATAGTCAGCCACTATTTCCATTGTTTCCCCATCTATTTGCCATGAAGTGATGGGACTTGATGCCATGATCTTAGTTTTCTGAATGTTGAGCTTTAAGCCAACTTTTTCACTCTCTTCTTTCACTTTCTTCTAGAGGTTCTTTAGTTCTTCTTCACTTTCTGCCATAGGGTGGTATCATCTGCATATCTGAGGTTATTGATATTTCTCCCAGCAATAATAATTCTAGCTTGTGCTTCCTCCAGCACAGCGTTTCTCATAATGTACTCTGCATATAAGTTAAATAAGCAGGGTGACAATATACAGCCTTGACGTACTCCTTTTCCTGTTTGGAACCAGTCTGTCGTTCCATGTCCAGTTCTAACTGTTGCTTCCTGACCTGCCTACAGGTTTCTCAAGAGGCAGGTCAGGTGGTCTGGTATTCCCATAGATTGTATTGGAGTTGGTAAAGGAGCAGGAGAAGAAAAAGGCTGATTAGTTTCTAACTTGGGGAAATGGGTAGATCCCCAAATAGGGATAAAGAGTGGTGCAGATGAGTTCATTTTGCACACTGGGTTAGGAGTGTCTAGGTAACATATATATGAGCTCTAGCATATTGATACATATGTGTGTGTATGAATCCAAATTATCAAGATGATACAGAATTTGGAGTTACCAGCATATAGGTGGCAATAAAAACCTTAAGAATAAATGGAATCATTTATTTGCTTGTCTAATGGATCAAATGGATATTAAGTATTTTGTAAGCGCATAGGAACATCACATAGAGTAAGAAGAACTGGGACAAGAACAGAACCCTGACAGCTGAAAAGACTAACATTCAAGAGGAGAAAGAAAGCAGAAGATTCTGCAAATGAAATAGATAAACTCTCAGTTTCAAAGAGAATTGAACAGTGTGGGTATCATAAAAGTCAAGACAGTAGCAATCAGGATCCATGATTCTGGTAAGATAAATACTAAAAACAATCTTTGATTTGAGGCTATAAAATTTTTAGATGATAATACTGAGAACAATGTCACCAGAAGCCGTCACGGACAAAAACAGGCCATTTACATTAGCTTCTGTGTACATCTATAGCCAATTGCCTTAGAGCTTCCAGATGCTGGTCCCTGGTCCCCTGCAACTGAGAAAATAAACTGAGTCAAATGCAATCATTGTTAAATGCCTTTTTCTAAAAAAAAAAGTATGTGTTTGAACTAAATGGCCTTTGGTATTCCTTAAAACCCAGAGATTCTGTGATAATCTTCCCAGATTTGTCCTATTGCAAATCTAAGAAACCCTATTATTAAATCTAGTTGGTACATGAAGAAGAATTAGGAAAGTAAGTCCAAATATTGAGTGAATCTACAATATTTGATTCCTGTACTTTTAATACCAGTGGGAGGAGTATGGATATCAAGGGATACCAGTCCCATCTCAAAATTGTTTTCTGAATCTACTCTGTTCCTGTGGTCAAAGAATAAGAGTACAGGTAATAAGGGATACCTGTATCATCTGATGTCTTAAATGTTACCTTGTACAATGCAGAAGTTTAAATGAATAAATTTATTTTTCCTTTGAAGTCAGTCAATGCAAAGGAACTATCAAAAATAATGTTTAGAAAACATAGACTCTTCTATAACATGGAAAGTGTGCTGGACCAGGAGTCAAGAGAACAAATACTCCAGCCAACAGTAATCTGCTTGGTGATCCTAGGAAACCCAGTTAACTCTCTGGATCATAGATTTCTCATCTGTAAAATCTGGTTGGGAAGATAACTTCTCAGAGGCCTCCCAACCACTAGTCTGTATGTTTATAGGCATGATTACACACTATGCCTTGCTACAACCATTGATAAACAAATTTGTTATCTCAAAGGATATTCCTAGAGTTCCAAGAAGGCATGTGGTTTACCCCTGACTTTGGAAAGTCCTTCCAGTTAGGAAAGCAAAGTGAGAAGTGGAACTTTGGTTTTTCTGCAAGATGAGAAAATTCATTTATAAACCTGAAGCAATGCATATCAGTCTCATTACACTCTCCTAGGAATTAACTTCATCCAAAACAATTAAAGGTCCGCAGAGGAACACAGAACCTTCATCAAAGTTTTGCTCTTAAATATCTACCAAGTTGCTGTCCAACTTCTTGAAATGAGCATCTCATTAAATCACAAAACTTGTGCTAGGCCCAGGAGAGATTTTCCTGAGTAGAATTGCAATGTTCTGACAGCCCTCTCTGAAGGAGACCTCAGAGAGTTTCAAATAATTAAAGCATTTACACTTCAAGAAGCAGGAAATAGAGTGAAAGATTTTCAAACATATCTTGTTTTTGCAGGCTTATCAAAAAGTTGACACAAAACAATGGAAGGACAAAAGAGATAATTATCAAGAAACATTTGGGCATGAAATTTTAAAAATCCAATCATCTAGCACCTGAAAATTCTATTTTAAACTTTCATCTTCTTTTAAAAGCAACACAGGTACATTTTCAAATACTGAAAAATAGAAAACAAAGAGAAATTTTTATCTTTCCTTTCCCCCAAGACAAATAAATGACATGAGGAAATAGTTGAAAGAAAGAAGAAAATTTTTATTTACTTGAAAAATATACTGAGGATATACATAATAGATAGATACTATTTACTGAACACATAATTTGTGCTTGGGACTGGGAAAAAAAGTAATCATCACCTTTTTAAAAAAATTTATTTACTTATTTTAATTGGAAGCTAATTAACTTTACAATATTGTGGTGGTTTTTGCCATACATTGACATGAATCAGCCATGGGTGTACATGTGCCCCCCATCCTAAACCCCCCTCCCACCTCCCTTCCCATCCCATCCCATCCCTCTTGTAGATACAACCTAAAACAGTCCTAAGATCAAATCAATTTATGGCTTCAGCAGCTCCCCAAAATACAAAAGAAAGATTAAGGGTAGAAAGAAACCCAGTGTGCATCTATTTGGAGTTCTATAAGGTAGAAAGCATTGGAACATGGCACTATTCAAGCACAAAAGGGTGGTTAATTTTCCATAACTGATTTAAGGAATATTTGTCAGATTAGGAAGTTTACCGAATATCAGTAAAAAGAAATACATATAAACCCACACCCAGACACATCTACAGTTAAACTGCAGAACACCAAAGATGAAGAGATTTTTAAAATAACCTGAGATCAAAGGCAGAAAACCTTAAAAGGAACACAAATTGGACTGATGTCAGGCTCCCCAAGAATAATCACAAAAGTCACAGGCAAAATGACATTTCAAAGTATTGAGAGAAAATAAAGGTCAACTTAGAATTATCTGCCCTGCTAAATTGTCCTTTAAGAGTGAGGGGGGAAATCAAGATATTGCAAAAAAAAAAGGAAGGAAAGAAAGAAGGGAGGTAGGGAAGGAAAAGGAACATTCATGAGTAAGTTACCCTCTGTGAAAAAATATTAAAAGAAGTAAAAAACATTTAAAAAGATTAATGAAGGAAAATTAACAGAGAAAGAAGGAATAAGGGCTTCTTTGGTGGCTCAGTGGTAGAGACTGTCAATGTAGGTGACAAGGGTTCAATCCTCAGTCCGATCCCATATACCACAGAACAACGAAGCCCGTGGGCTACAACTATTGAGCCTGTGGTCAAGAGCCCATGAACCACAGCTCCTGAGCCCATGTGCCATAACTACTGAAGCCCTGATGCTCTAGAGCTTGTGCGTCACAACAAGCGAAGCCACTGCAATGCGCTCCACTGCTAAAGAGAAGCCCCTTCTCGCTGCAACTAGAAAAAAGCTCGTGCAGCAATGAAGACCCAACACAGCCAAGTAAATCAACTATTTAAAAAGAGAGAGAGAGAGTAAAGGAATGAAATCCTAAAACAAAGATGAGTAAGGACATTAGCAAACATTTTGATAAACCTAAGCTACATTAAATGCATAAAAATAATCCTAAAGGATATCAACCCTGAATATTCGCTGGAAGGACTGATGCTGAAGCTAAAGCTCCAATATTTTGGCCACATGATGCAAAGAGCTGACTAAATGGAAAAGACCCTGATGCTGGGAAAGATGGAGGGCAGGAGGAGAAAGGGGGCTACAGAGGATGAGATGGTTGAATGGTATCACTGACGCAATGTATGTGAGTTTGAGCAAACTCCAGGAGAGAGTGAAGCACAGGGAGGCTTGGCGTGCAGCAGTCTATGGGGCCACAAAGACAGAGTGACTGAATAACAACATTAAATGCATAAAAATAAACATGACAACTAATACGGGGCATCAAAAATTTAGTGATTCCAAAATTCTTAACAATAACACTGAAGACAAAATTGGTGATAGGTTTGAAATGTTAAGAGGAGATATTTATTATTTCTAAGAAATAGAAACAGAAATCTTCCAAATTATTGTTTCATGTGTAGGAGGGAGGGAAGGAATAAAGGAAACTCAGTGGATCCAGTAAAATATTGGAAAGGTGAGGGATCAAATGAAAAACCAGCTGAGCCACAAGGGAAGTCTAAAAATATGAAGACTAACATAATATGAAAAATGACAATTAGGGTATCTATGTGCCAGTGTTTTATAGATATTAATTTCTTTATTGCTCACAACAACCCAGTCAAGTAAATCCTATGATATTACTATTACCATTTTACAGATGAGAAAAGTGAAGCACAGGGAGGTTAAGTAACTTGATCAATAGCTAAAGCTAATAGATAACAGTGGAAAGATGCAAAGTATAGACCAAAGTCTATACTAATAACTACTATATTATGCTGCTTCTAGACTGACTCCAAATATATTGCAAGTGAAAATGAAAGTCACTTAGTCATGTCTGACTCTTTGTGACCCCATGGACTGTATAGTCCATGGAATTCTCCAGGCCATAATACTGGAGTGGGTAACCATTCCCTTCTCTAGGGGATCCTCCCAACCCAGGGATTGAACCCAGGTCTCCTGCATTGCAGGAGGATTCTTTACCAGTTGAGCCACAAGGGAAGCCCAAGAATACTGGAGTGGGTAGCCTATCCCTTCTCCAGTGGAACCTCCCAACCCAGGAATCCATGGGGTCGCAAAGAGTCAGACACAAGTTAGTGATTTTCACTTTGCAAAGAGTTGAACACAACTGAATCAACTTACCACGCAACATAATAATTACATGAGATGACAAATTTATCATTGTAAAGAATCTAAAATAGTGCTTTCAATCACTTGGATGGTGAATTAATTGTCTCCTTTCCAGGAAACAACAGAAAAGAACTGGAGAAACCAGAAGTAACCCATCTCAAAAAAAAAAAAAAAGGCAACAGTAATATCATGTGTTAGAAATACAGTTGACTCTTGAACAGCACAGAGCTTGTGGGGCTGATCTTAAACAGTGGAAAACCCACAGATAACTTCACAGTTAGCCCTCTGTCTATACATTCGTAACATCAACCAACCACACAGTTCAAATTCTTGTTGTTCAAGGGTCAATGATATACACTGTGGGAAGAAGAAAGAAAGATGATCCTGACTAGGAACTTTCTTTATAAACGCAAACCTTCCACTTTCCATGGCCCATTGCTTCAACAGGCGTGTGCATGTGTGTGGAATGGTATATGGATGAAGGTGAATCCACCTATTGTACTATAGGAGAATAGCAGAAAGCCTTGAAGGATCCCCAGTGACTTCTAGGTGTTGAATACAATGTGATAATCTGCTGATTGGTACTGTAAATGATACTTTTGACATTGTCTATAGACCTTTATTTTCAAGGAGAAAAAGTAAATAGGGTTAGCAGTGAGGAGAATGCTTTGCTTTAGTATTTTAGACAGCCTTGTTCACTCTAGTGTCAGTCACAATGAAAAGAAGTCAAAATGAACTTCCATATCCAAATTGGGAAATGAGTACATCAAGGCTGTATATCATCACCCTACTTATTTAACTTGTATGCAGAGTACAACATGTGAAATGCTGGGCTAGATGAAGCACAAGCTGGAATCAAGATTGCCAGGAGATATATCAATAATCTCAGATATGCAGATGACACTACCCTTATGGCAGAAAGCGAGGAGGAACTAGAGAGCCTCTTGATGAACATGAAAGAGGACAGTGAAAAAGTTGGCTTAAAGCTCAACATTCAGAAAACTAAGATCATGGCATCTGTTCCCATCACTTCACGGCAAATAGATGGGGAAACAATGGAAACAGTGACAGACTTCATTTTCTTGGGCTTCAAAATCTCTGCAGATGGCCACTGCAGCCATGAAATTAAAAGACGGTTGTTCCTTGGAAGAAATGCTATGACCAACTTAGACAGCATATTAAAAAGCATAGACATTACTTTGCTGACAAAGGGCCATCTAGTCAAAGTTATGGTTTTTCCAGTAGTCATGTATGGATGTGAGAGTTGGACAACAAAGAAAGTTGAGCGCTGAAGAATTGATGCTTTTGAACTGTGGTGTTGGAGAAGACTCTTGAGAGTCCCTTGGACTGCAAGGAGATCAAACCAATTAATCCTAAAGAAAATCAATCCTGGATATTCATTGTAAGGACTGATAGTGAAACTGAAGCTCCAATACTTTGGTCACCTGATGCAAAGAGCTGACTCATTAGGAAAGACCCTGATGCTGGGAAAGAATGAAGGCAGGAGGAGAAGGGGATGACAGAGGATGAGATGGTTGGATGGCATCACTGACTTAATGGACATGAGTTTGAGCAAGCTCCAGGAGTTGGTGATGGACAGGGAAGCCTGGCATGCTGCAGTCCATTGGGTCACAAAAACTCAGACATGACTGAGTGACTGAACTGAACTGATGAATGAAATGAAATGGAGGCTCCAGACTTTGTTCTGTCAATTTTCACTAATTTACCAATTATGTACTGAGTGTTAAGTCAAACACTCTGCTAAAATCTAATGTTTTACCATACTATGTCCATTTCTGCTTTTTATATAAATCTAGTTTATACAGATACACCAGATAGCTTATCAATTAATTCTATTCTCAGGTCCCATTTTTAAAGTTTATCTTCTCCACATGGGTCTGATACATTAATTCTTTTAACCATTTCTATTAATCTCAGGCCCCACAAGCTAAGATATTTGTCTCCTTGAATCATTAAAGCTACCGATCTCCTTATCAACACTATAATTTGGGATTTGTTCCCAGATAGAAAACCTGGATAATGACAGAGCCAAGTACTTGCTAGACATTAGAAGAACAATAACAGTCTATATTGATAGGGTGGTCTCTGTCTCCTATTTGAGTGGGGAAGAAGAGAAAAACAACAATTCACACGTTACAAAAGAAAATAATAAATTTCATACAGGACACAAACAAGGGACTTTTATATAACAATGAATTAGGCTGACTTGCTTAGATGGAATGGTCAGGGAAGAGATTTCAGAGAAGATAGTATTTAAACTACAACTTGAAGGATAGGAAGATACCGTATGGAGAACAGAGGAGGTGAGCTCTAGGAAAGGAAATTCATATGCAAATACCTTGATATAATAAATAGCACATGAATAACTGCAAGGAGAACTGTATGGTGCTAAAACTGTGAACTCTGGAGAGAGTGGTAAGGCATGAGACTGGTAAGATGGACAAGAGCTTGGTCTCATGGGGCTTTGCAAATTGTATTAAGAGTCTAAATTTTACTGTGAATGAAAGGAAGCCACTAAAAGTTTTAAAATAGGAGAATGTTGATTCAAATTACATTCTATAGATTATTCTTGTATTGTACAGAGAATGAATAAGAGAAGAGCAAAATTTAAAGTATAGAGGTTATTATAATAATTTGGATGAGAAGTAATAGACCTAGCTGGTGTCAGTGAAGGTGACTTAGGTGGATATGATGGAGGCATATCTTAGAAACAAAATTGATAGGACTTAATGAATTCAATCTAGGGTGTGAAATAAAGAGTAGAATCAACCTGACTGCTAAGTTCTTACCTTGAATAATTTGGTCAGTGACGGTGCCTCGTGCTGAAATAGTAAAGACCAAGGGAAGGACAATTTGGGTGAGGGTATGCTGTGGAAACTAAGGGTTCTTTTGAGAAAACATTAAGATTAGAATATCTATTAGATATCCAAGATGAAATATGAGTTAACCAATTGTACATGTCAAACTAGAATTAAAAGGTAAGTTCTAAATGTTTAACTCTCAAAATCAATTTTTGCTCATGTAAAAAAAAAATTGAATTATTGACTTCTGCTTCCAGCTACAAATGAGTAATAGGGGGTAGAATAACTATCACATGATTAAAAATTATAAATATGCAAAAATTGTTTTTAGGCATTGGAAACAGGTATCCTGTGTCTCTGATACCTGAGAGAAGAGAAAAAACATGAGATAAACACTATCATCAACAGCCTACAGGCAATTTCCAGACTATAGCATAGGGAGGGGAAATCTAAACAGAGAGTAGTGTAACTGACTTGAGGAGATAAATATCTGAGTTCAGGTAAGAAGTTTCTAGAATTGGTGGGAGAGAATTCCAGAGAGCAGAGAGGAACAGAAAAAGAGAGAAAGGGAAGCAGAAACAGAAAGCAGCTCAAATGTCTGAATAGGAGCTCTCTTGAGTCTTTGGCTGAATATCAATCTGCATATATCATGAGCAAGAAAAATTTCTGAGGAAAGAACAAATACCAAAGGAAACGCAACAAAATTTTTAGTTCCTTTTTTTCCCCCCCAGGACTGGAAATTGTTTAGTTTTGCTCTTTCCAAAGTAGGGAGACCTCACTGTATAAAAATGGCAATCAATAGACATATAAAAGGCCACACCCTAACAGTAGGTATGAATCAGTTCTAGAATAAAGGCTACTATAGACTCATTCTCAAACAGCTTAAAAATACATTCTGAGAAGTTTATGCTAATCAACTAACCTGACTTCCTACAAGAAAAGCTTTAACACTCTTTAAAGATAAATAACAGAAATTAATAATCAGAAATATAAAATTCACAATGTCTGACTTCCAATTAAAGTACTAGAATATGAAGCAGGAAAATGTGATCCGTAACCAGGAAAAATATATCAATCAAAAGAAACAGACTTACCAATGACAGATGATAAAATTAATAGACAAGGACATTAAAACATTATAAATGTTACATATACAAAAATGTCAGAGATAACATGAACATAATGAAAGAAATAGACAATATAGAGGGGTACAAAATTTAACTTATTAAGGTAAAAAATTACTATGAATGGTATTTAACAGTAGATTAGATTCCATGGAAGAAAAATCAAAGTATATCAATGAACTTGAGGATACAGCAATAAAATTTATCCAAATGAAACACACAGAGAAAAACAGTACTAAAAGAAAAAACAAAAATGAAAAAGATTTCACATGTAACTGGAGTTTCAGAAGGAGAAAACTAGTGGTAGAGAAATGAATTTGGAAATGGGGGCTATATGAGTAAAAATTTGTGAAGGAATGATGGCAAAATGTTCCAAACTTGATAACAACTAGAAACTCATAAATCAAAGCACCCAGTAAATCCCAAACATGATAAACACACACACATGTACATACATACACACACACCTTTATGCATATCATCAAAGTGCTAAAAATAGGGATAAAGAAATTTTAAGTATTTGGAGAAAAAACATACTTTCAGAGAAACAAAGGTAATATTTATTATAGATTTACTATCCAAAACTATACAAATTAAAAAACAGTGGAATATCATCTTTGAATAGCTGAAAGAATATATCTATCAGCCTGAAATTCTGAATCTAGTGAAAATACCTTTCAAAATAAAAACAAAATAAAAACCGTTTCAGACAAGCTAAAGCTAAGAAGATTTGTCAACTGCAGACCTTTTACTACAAGGAATCTTAAAGGAAGTTTTTCAAGCAAAAAGAATAAAGGACAGATGGGACATATAGAAAACAAAATACGATGGTATATACATACCAAATCATATCAATAATTGCATCAACTGTTAAAGGCTTAACATTCCAATTAAATAACAAAGATTATCAAATTTGGTTTTTTAAAAAGTCCCAGGAATTCCCAGGCAGTCCAATGCTTTCACTGCTGTGGGCCCACATTCAATTCCTAGTCAGGGAAAGACAATACAAGTCAGACAGAGAAGCCAGAAAAATAAATAAAAACAAAATAAAATGTCCCAAAATAGATAGTCTACAAGAAAGCCATTTTTAGTTAAAGTATAAAAGTGAAAGGATAGAAAACATACCATGAAAACATTAATAAAGAAAGCTGGAATAACTATATTAATATCAGAAAAAAATAATCATCAGAACAAAGTAAACTTCCAGGCATGAAGAAGAACATTTCATGCTGATAGCGGTGTCAGTTTTTCCGTAACACATAATAATCTTAACTGTGTATTCAGCAAATAGCTTCCAAATACATCAAGCAATTACTCACTGAAAGTAAAAAGAGATTTACTCAGAGAACTGAAAGGGAGTAAGAGACAAATGCACAATTACAACTGGAGATTTTAGCACCCCCTTCCTCAGTAACAGCAAAAGCAGACAGAAAATCAATACAGGCATAGAGGATTGAGCTATACTATCAGCTAATTCAACCTAACTGGCATTTATAGAGGACTCCTTATAGAACGGTTAGATACACTTCCTTTTCTAGTGCAAATGGAATATTTACAAAGATTGACTGTATTCTTTGCAGTAGTAATTAAGGTAAAGATCTCAGAGAAGATTATGCTGGATGCCTAGATCCAATGACACGAGTATCTATAAGGAAGAAAAAAAGAGAGAAGGAGAAGAAAGTGATGTGAAAATGGAGGCAGAGATTGGAGATATGCAGCCCCAAGCCAAGAAGTGTCTGCCTCCATCAAAAACTGGAAGAGACAAGGAAGGACTGAAGCATAGAGCCTTGGAGGGAGTGCGGCCCTGCTGATACCTTGATTTCACACTTCTGGCCTTCAGAGCTTTGAGAAAATATATTTCTGCTTTCTAAGTCACTGAGTTCGTGGTAATCTGTTTTGACAGCCTGCAGGAACTAATGCAGTGCTATTCACTGGAGAGTGTAAGAAACACGCTGGGAAGTCTGCCTATAGCGGGCCTCAACCCTATCTTGGCAGTGCCTGCTATAATCCAAATCCTCAGAAAGCCTTGTTCCTATACCTATCTGAGTTGAGGCACCCGTTTCCTGTGGTCATTTATCTCAAAACATCTTTCTCTCAAAATATTCTTCCTTTTGGTTTTTAAACAGGGTGGTGGGACAAAGACCAGATTTGGAATATAATCTTGATTCTGCTAATGGCCAGTCATTTCACCAAACTGGGCTTTATCTTTTTCATGAATAAAGTAAAGAAGTTGAGGAACACAATCTCAACAATAGTTAACAAAGACTCCTCTTGTCATGGTTTGAACACAGAAGCCCTATATCCTAAGAAACCCCAAAGTCCTAGAAACTGGATAGTTGGCCCCCACATTTCAAAGATCATCCCAGCTCTAACACCCCGTTACCCAAGGCCTTCCACTAATATTTTACATCTATAATATTTTTATTTTTGTCTCATCCTCCTGATTGTATTCTCATCAGAGTCTCAAGGTAAAGATCCTCTGATCCATATAAATGTTGATCTAGTTTCAAAAGAACTTTTTGCTCTTAGACTGAGAATTTGCCTGGGGATCACTCCTAACATTATCATACTATTTAGAGGACCAAGAACATTTCAAGTTTTCTTTAATTCTTAAAATCCTGTATTGGATGTATAGTGTTTCTGTGGGATAGACTATTCTATTATGATACTTGTAATTGGCAAGGTAGCTGAAACCAGTAGATATTGGAATCAATACAATTGGTGATTCAGTACATCAACAACTATAGTCTTTTTCTCCAGGACTTTTGATTCCATTCTTCGGACTCTTTCATAATCTTTCCTTGCTATTCTAGTCTGTTGGAGGAGAAAAAAGAGTTAAATTCTAAAATGGTTAAATATCTCTTTGCCTTCCTTAGAGGGGATCATACAAAAAAAATTTTTTCAATGTAATATAACACATATAAATATATAATTAACTATGATTAATATAATAATCATTCAAGTAGATACTTATTTTATTGCCTTGTAAGAATTGCCAAGAAGACAAGATCTACGGCTTTTGTGCTTCACAACATGAAGTCAGCATGTTAGCATGAATCAAATTATGTAATAAACTCATTGCAGTTTTCTTTAAAGCAACAGATTTAACTTTCAAACATGGTACTTCAAGGAAATAAAGATTAAACAAATGTTTACAATACATTATAAATCACCCAATGAAAACTTTCTGTGATTTTTAAAGTTAGACAAAAAATTAAGAGTATTTTGGAGGAATATGATGTTATGCATCTCATTACTTATTACAACTTTTTACTGAGTGGGCTTTCTCTGTGTCTTTTCCAGATAAGGTTTCTGATACACTAGAGTTAAAAATTGGCAGTATTCCTCCTAAAAGCCCCCCAGTGCAGAAAATCATTGTGTTTGATGATGGAGTTAGAAAAAACTCTCTGAAATACATGTTATTCTGTGCATTGGTCCCCAAACAGAGCTAACTTCTGCAAGAGAACAACTCCTCCATTTTTTATCTGCAGCTTCCTCTGAACCTAGGACATAAATCAACAGCAGCTGAGCTAACCAGCCCATACTGTACTCATGTTCACCCACTCTCCTCACCCTACTGCCGGAGAAGGCCACGTGCACCAGATATCATCTTGGGCCTTTATGCAAATGCACTCCCTGTGGTTCTTCCTTTCAATCTGTTGGATATGCTCAGGCATGTCAACAGCCCACAGAACACAGATTAGACTGAAAATAAGCCATCTGACAAGAGAAGGATCTCCAGCCCCTGCCTCCCATTTGCCAGCGCTGGAGCCTTCCAATTCTGCCTTCGGCTTCCAGACATCTCAGCTTTTAGGACCACGCATGCTTCATATCTCAGGGGCACTAGGGCAGCAGCTTCAAGGGTACCATCTCAAGCCTCGCTGCTAGTTGCTCTCAGCCCTCATGCAGGGCCATGCTCCTGCAACCAAGTCCCTACATGGTTACTGAGCTCCAGAAGCTAGACCTCAGGCCCAGCCTTAAAAACCTGTAGGGGGTCTTTGCAACCCCAGGAACTCTCTGCCAGCACCTCTCCCACCTCAACGAGCTCATCGCATGGAAACCCAACCCTTCCTACTGAACAAAGATGCTCAGTACCTATAAAATTTTCCTTCTGACACCCTTCTTCACACAGCAGCAGGAAACCAGGTTGGGTCCTATTGTGGACAGCTGTGAAATCCCAAGAGAGAAGCTCAGAGTTGATTCAGTGGGGGGTGGGGAGCCAGGCTAAGTGCATAAGCAGGAATGCAACACAAGACAAACGAATAAGCATAGAGGCCTGCCTCCTATGCAGCCCAGGGAGCACATTACACGCCGCCATTGCCTTATCACCTGTACTATCACCTACACGGATCTTTCTGTTCCACCTGGTTAACCCTGAAAGTGAAATAGAAATAAGGGTTCCTGAGAGCTGGCTATTCTTATTTTCACTAAGCTTTCTCTTCTTTTTTTTATTACTTTATATCTTAAAAACAAACAAACAAAACAAACTTTGTTGCTGTTGAGTCCAGAAAAATAAAATTGTGATGGCGATCATATATGTAAAAAATATCCAGAGTTATGCAGAGACCATCTTGGACATTCTCATATATCTTAAGTTTGAATTAAGGTTTGAGTTCTGAAACAACTCAAGATGCACATTGCTGTTGTTCAGTCACTCAGCCGTGTCCGATTCTTTGGGACCCCATGGACTGCAGCACACCAGCCTTCCCTGTCCTTCACCATTTCCCAGAGTTTGCTCAAACTCGTGTCCATTGACTCAGTGATGCCATCCAACCATCTCATCCTCTGTTGCCCCTTCTCCTCTTGCCCTCAGTCTTTCCCAGCATCAGAGTCTTTTCCGATGAGTCAGAGTCAACTCTTTGAATTAGGCAGCCAAAGTATTGGAGCTTCAGCTTCAGCATCAGTCCTTCCAATAAATATTCAGAGTTGATTGCCCTCTTTAGGATTGACTGGTTTGATCTCCTTGCTGTCCAAGGAACTCTCAAGGGTCTTTTCTAGCAACACAGTAGGATGTTTTCCATTTCTTACTTAACCCATGTGGGTTTTAAGAAAGACAGAATCCAAGCATTGCATATCCCTTCATGCCTCCCCAAATGTGATTTGGAAAGAGCTACTTGATAAATCCAAAGAATAGCTTTCTACTTTTTAATGAGTTTCCCACCTCCCTTAAGGGGTAATAATAATAATTCTAATGCAAATCAACTCAGAATTCTCCAAGTCTAACCAGAAATTTTAGCCACAAATATTCAACTCAGTTTGTTTATTTGCTAGTAATGCACCCATCCCCCCTATACATTTTAAGACACATTTCATCTACTTGGTGTCATTCCCACCCTTAAATCTTTGTGTCCATTTTCACAGCAGAGTTCAGCTGAGCCAGAGCTCAACGGGCTTCAAGAGATATTGTTACCACATTGATCTGGGTGTAGATTTGACCCTGGGTCCAAAACAGTGAAAGCAATGGCTGTGGAGGCAGCTAAGGTAGAACAGAGAAGCCTGAAACTCATTGAAGGAAGGCCACTGAAAAAATGGGGATTGGGAACAGACTTAAAGTAGAGCAGATAATACTGAGAGCTCCTAAGAAACTCTAAAATATTAGACACAGAGAAGTATGTTGATGAGTGGACAGGAGTTTAGCAGCTATGCAACATCCCTAGATGCCCTTCTCTGCCTCTTCTATTCATAGGAGTCTTCAGAAAAAGGACTTGGATAGAGGGAGAGGGAAAAGGCCAAGTGTCTAACCGTGTAGGGTACAACTGTTCATTATTAAAGGCTGATGAACACCAGCATGAAAATATACCTTTTTAGAAGCAAATAATGGAATGTGAAAACATGGGTTTGATCACCAACCTTATAAAGTTAGTAGCTCAGAATGCAAAGAGATTCACTAAACACAGTTTCCTCAAGTGGTTACAGGTAAGCATATCACTGACTTCACAGAGCAGTCTAAGAACATGTCCTTCTGGGGGTTTTCACCAGTCCTTTCCACACATGTGCCTCCCTTCTCCACGTGAAATCAGAGACGTACAGGTATTCCTTCCCAAGTACTTTTATTAGCAAGGACTGAGATGATCTAAGGTCCTCCTGTCAATGCAGGAGATACCAGAGACAAGAGTTCCGTCCCTGGGTCAGGGAGATCACCTGGAGGAGGAAATGACAACCCACTCTGTATTCTTGGCTGGAAAACCCCATGGATAGAGGAGCCTGGTGGGCTATAATCCTTGGGATTGCAAAGAGTTGGACATGACTGAGCATGCATCCCATTCTTCCCTTACATCCTATCTCTTGCCACTAGCTAACCCAACTGGAAGCCAGAGGACAAAGTGGTCCCCTGGTGTAATACATGTAGGCCTCTCAGGACAAATAGTAACATGAAGAATGGACCCAAAGCTCAAAGAGAAGATTTTCTAGTAGCTTGCTGTTCTGGGTTGACTTGTATCCTCCCAAGAGACATGCTGAAGTCTGAATCTCCCAGTATCTCAGAATGTGACCTTATAAGGAAATGCAGTCTTTATAGAAATAATTGAGTTAAAATAAGGTCATTACGGTGGGCCTTAATCCAGTATGACTGGTGTCCTTATAAAAAGTGGAAGCCTGGACACAGAGACACAGATACTCACATGTGGAGACACACAGGGAGAAGACAGTGACAGGACTGGAGTGATGCATCTATAAAACAAGGATGGAAATTGCCAGGATGTAAATGAGGCAAGGAAGCTTCTACCCTAGGGCCCACAGAGAGCATGGCCCCCCGACATCTTGATTTGAGATGTATAGGCCCTAGAACAGTGATAAAGTCTGTTTTTCTTAAGCCACCCAGTTTTGGTATGCTGTTACAGCAACCCTGAGAGACTAACACCCTTGCTAAGGTGCAGCTGATGCTGGACTGAACAGCCTTAAACTCTGAGTACATGTTACCTTCCAAATGAACTTTAGAGAGTATGTCCAATCCTTGTATTTTACAAATAAGATAATCGAGACTTAAGACTTGCTCAAAGTTACACAATTGATAACCTTGAAAAAAAAAAAATAGCAGAGTCCTAGGAAAGCACTCATGAGAAATACTGGGCTGAATGAAGCACAAGCTGGAATCAAGATTGCCAGGAGATATATCAATAACCTCAGATATGCAGATGACACTACCCTTATGGCAGAAATTGAAAAAGAACTAAAGACCCTCTTGACAAAGATGAAAGAGGAAAATGGAAAAGCTGACTTAAAACTCAACATTCAAAAAGCTAAGATCATGGCATCTGGTCCCATCACTTCACGGCAGATAGATGGGGAAACAATGGAAACAGTGACAGACTTTATTTTCTTGGACTCCAAAAATCTCTGCAGATGGTGAGTGCAGCCATGAAATTAAGAGATGCTTGCTCCTTGGAAGAAAAGCTATGGCAAACCTAGACAGCATATTAAAAAGCAGAGACATTACTTTACTGACAAAGATCTGTCTAGTCAGTTATGGTTTTTCCAGTAGTCATGTATGAATGTGAGAGTTGTACCATAAAGGAGACTGAGTGCCAAAGTATCGATGATTTTGAACTGTGGTGTTGGAGAAGACTCTTGAGAGTCCCTTGGACTGCAAGGAGATCAAACCAATCAATCCTAAAGAAAAACAACCCTGAATATTCACTAGAAGGACTGATGCTGAAATTGAGGCTCCAATACTTTGGCCACCTGATGCAAAGAGCCAGTTCGTTAGAAAAGACCCTGATGTTGGGAAAAATTGAAGGCAGGAGAAGGGGACAACAGAGGACACAATGATTGGATGACAACACCAACTCAATGGGCATGAGTTTGAGCAAGCTCTGGGGGGTTGTAGAGGACAGGGAAGCCTGGCGTGCTGCAGTCCATGGGGTCACAAAGAGTTGGCCACAACTGAACAACTGAATGAGGAAAGGATTCAGTCTACCCCACATTTACAGAGTAGGGTTCGGGGTGGGGGGATGGGGTGCTCAATGACACCATTCTCAACCTGGCTGAGCTACAACATGGCTCAATACTCTGAAATCCCCCTAGAATATCGTCTAGGCTAAAGGATTCTCTAGAATGATGGACCAATGGCATCCTTTCCACAACCCATCTCGCAGCATGTAACCAGGCACCAAGCCAAAGAACACAGTGCAGAGTGAACTGTAATGGAAATACATGTTTGTTCTCTTTAGTGCTCAGGAAAAACATCTAATAGCCCTGAGAAAGATCCTCTAGTACAAAGTATTTCCCTTCCTTGTAAATTAGCCATAAAGAAAAAGTTACCCAAACAGAGCTCATTGTTCGAAGATTGACTGCTTCACACAACCTAAAGAAATGATAAGAAACTACACAGTCAGCAAAGTAGACTTAAAAAAAAAAAAAAAAAAAAGGAGAGAAAGAAAGCGAGCTCCACCCAGAACAAATAGATTTCCTATGGCTCTGTGATGTTTCTTATCTAGAGGAAGGCTTTGTTTTCTTGTCAATCAACCCCAGCAGATCCTCTGAGGCTTGGCCACACCTTGGGCTGGGGCTTGCTCAGGAAGGAATGTGGGAAGCCAGAGGGGAGAGGCAGTTTCCTGATGGGTCAGCTGCTGGCAAGTATCTGGACCCTGGGAAAGTCTTGATGGAGGAATTCCTCTCCTTCGAGAGCAACCGGAGCAGCAGGAACAATGCTGGGATCTGCTGGTGGTGACTCCCAGGTCACAGCCTGAGCAATGCAGGCTACCAGCAGTGGGTTATGTCACAACATGCCCTAGGCTCTCAGCATTGTGTCATTTGCTCCCCTGGTTTACATCAGGGGCAAGACACAGTATTGTTCTCAAGGCAAGCTCTCTCTGAGGGAGAGTCGATTTGCTTCAGAGGAGATTAAAGCACAAGAATAATGAAAAAGGCAAACCAGCTAAGCAAAGTCCCCTTAGGACCTCCAGAGTGCCATCTTCTTGGCTCTTCGCTGATAGTTCTTCCAAAGGAAAGGTGTGTTTCGACTACCAGTATGATCCTTTGTGTGTGCAGTTTCTCATTCATCTGCAGAGATGTGCGTACTTGAGACAGTGTCTTCCCACGTCAAGCAGCTCAGGGATTACATAACCGTTCATCCCAGGGCTGCTTCCCAAGCTTCTCACCCTGGTGTGCCCGTGTCCTCTGAGGACACGCCTGGGAGACCCACGAAGACTTTTCCTCTTCGGCCAGAGCACCCACCACTGAGAGTCACACTCATTAATGGTGGCTAAAACAGTTCACTTCCACGTCAGTTTTTCTCCCATACAGAAAAAATTTCTTTTCTGACTTCCAAAATTAAGCTATCGGTGAGGAAGCATTTAACCATTACAAAAATTTCCTCCAGTTAGTGCAGACGAGAGCCAAAATAAACCAAGAAAAATCAATGAAAATGCTCTATTCTGAACAAGATTTCCTATTTCTTAAGAGACTAGCTGGAGAGCAGCTGTTACCATAATTTATTTGCCTTATTTTTTCTTTCCCTCAGATAGGAGTGAGACGCTGGACTCTTCCTAAGCATTCTGGAGGCCTCTGTGGTCTTCAAATCTGGTGCACTGGTGACCTCTAGAGGACACTCTTTTGGTCTAGGCACAATGCAAAGATGAAAAATCCTTTGCTCTAGGGAGGTAAATACATTATCCATTTTACAGCTGCTAAATGACTTTCAAGCTCAAAGCATAGAAAGTTTCAAGCAATCATCTTCCTTCAGGCAAAATCTCCAAGGTGTCAAATGATCCAGTTTCCCTTAAATCATAGAGAATTTTGTTGTTGACGAAAATCTAAGAACTTTCTTGTCTCCCAAGATTGAGGTAACTGGTTTTCCAAAGGACTCCAACTTGGCTGAAACATTAGGGCATTGCTTAAGTGGATATATTCAGCTATCTTTGGCTTGCTCCCTGTCCCTCAGTACACGTGCTAAGTCACATCAGTCGTGTTTGACTCTGTGACCCTATGGACTGTAGTCCACCAAGTTCCTCTGTCCATGGGATTCTCCAGGCAAGAATACTGGAGTGGGTTGCCATGTCCTTCTCCAGGAGAGCTTCCCAGTTCAGGGACTGAATACACGACTCTATGTCTCCTGCATCGGCAGGGGGGTTCTTTACCTCTAATGCTCCATGTCCCTCAGTGTCCTGCAGAATTCTCAACACAAGAACCTGAGAGTGTCAGCAAAGGCATCCCAAGAAGTCACTCTTGAATCCCTCTAAGCTGACACGGCAATTGTCATTTTTCAGTTGCTCAGCTCTGTCCAACTCTTTGAGACCCCATGGACTGCAGCATGCCAGGCTTCCCGTCCTTCAGTATCTCCTGGAGCTTGCTCAAACTCATGTCTGTTGAGTCAGGGATGCCAGCCAACCATCTCATTCTCTTTCACCCCCCTTCTCCTCTTGTCTCTCAATCTTCTACAGCATCAGGGTCTTTTCTAGTAAGTCAACTCTTTGCATCAGGTGGCCAGAGTACTGGAGCTTCAGCACCAGTCCTTTCAATGAATATTCAGGACTGATTTCCTTTAGGACTGACTGGTTTGATCTCCTTGCAGTCCAACGGATTCTCAAGTCTTCTCCAGCACCACAGTTAAAAGCACCAATTCTTCGATGCTCAGTCTGCAGTATGGTCCAATTCTCACATGGATACATGACTACTGGAAATGGATACAAAGTCACAGCTTTGACTATATGAACCTTTGTCGGCAAAGTGATGTCTCTGCTTTTTAATATGCTCTCTAGGTTTGCGATAGCTTTTCTTCCAAGGATCAAATGTCTTTTAATGTCATGGCTGCTGTCACCATCCACAGTGATTTTGGAGCCCCCCAAAATAAAGTCTGTTACTGTTTCCATTGTTTCCCATGAAGTGATAGAACCGGATGCCATCTTCATTTTTTTAATGTTGAGTTTTAAGTCTACTTTTTCACTCTCTTCTTTTACTCTCATCAAGGGGCTCTTGAGTTTCTCTTTCCTTTCCCAAAGTTGAACAAAACCACCAGTCATGCTTCTCCACATTTTCCCTCATCAGCAGAACATTTGGGGAGGATCTCAGGGCCAATGAGAATGGGTGGGGCAAAATTGTGCAAAGGGGCACCAATGTCTCTTTGGGCTTTTCTGAGGTCCTGGGACAGAGCTGCCCTTCCATTCTCACATGGAGCTAGGACCTTGACTCATTTCCTCTCTCAGGCAGCAGTATCCACTCCAGGCTATGTATCAGTGGGGACAGATATCAGCCTAAAACCACAGTATACAATGTGAGACCTTTCAGGACTAGGTCACTGTAGTGAATAAAAATACTTCTATTAAAAACCATCTGCATTCTGGGGCTTTGTCAGGTACTTATTATACATCATCTCTCATTTTCACAACAGCCCTGCCTGCCAAATGCTATTCTCTTCATTCTACTGATAACAAACTAAAACTCAGAGAGCTCAACTTGGCAAAAATCACACATATCACTGGAAGTTCACTTCCACATGTGCCTTTTCCACTGTACCACAAAGCTTCTATCATCATCAAATGTTAGAGCAGAAAAAGACTGCTGCACTTATAGTTTAATCAATTCACTTTATAAATGAAGACACAGAGAACATAAAATGATGAGGCTGAGGCCACAATGTAAGTGACAGACCTTGCAAGAATTTAAATTCCCCATTCAGTGCTTGGGTCACTATGCAGAACCCATGACAATTCCCTTCTTGCCTTTGCAGAAGCGATAGAGGATCATTTGAGGATCAGGATAAATACTAGAACGTAATTCTCCTGTAACATGAATTCTCCCACTTACCTCACCCTGGTTCTTACAGGACCCCTGGGACCTGTATGAGGTCTGAGGACCTCCTGGGAACAGTATGAGGCTCCACTTCTAACCCCAAGGCCTCCATCACCATCTCCTTCTCAGTACAGGTTTCCTTGTGTACAACTATGTGGGAAAGGATGGACTCTCCAGGGTAGAAGTGAAAGTCCATCAAAAGAATAAGAAGAGAAAGCATTAAAAGTCAAGGTTAGGAAAGGAACGATGGTAGACTGGAAATCCAGATGGTGTTTCTATGATTGGAAATTTTCTTCTTCTCTAAGAAACTACTCATCATGACTTCTGGAAACCCCCATTAATTTCTCAGAAGGTCAGTTTCTACTGCTGATATGTTTAAGTTCTGTAAAAAGATATTCTCATCCTGCTAAAGTTTATGAATAAATGATAAAAACTGTGACATATTTTAAACTGGACTGTTCTACTGATTAGGGACAGAGTGATAAGAATTCAAAACTCTACAATCCATTTATTACACAAGAGTGGGTATTCAGTCCATTCTGTTGGATTCTCCTTTCTACTGCCCAAATCTTGCCCCATCCCTCAAGTTAGTACTTCTGAAACTTGTATCAGCAAAATGTTGTTAGCAGATCTAGTGAAGATTTGTTCTATCAAGAGGCTAGATCTGGTAACAAAAAGGTGGTTTGTAGATGATCTGGTAATTTCAGTGGTCGCTGTTAGCACAGCCCCAAATCATGGTTGATGACTGAGTCTTCAGTGACTCATCTTTGCAGTAAAAAGGAGAGAGGGCTACTGGGAACCACCCAGAATTTCAAGGACATCTGTTTAAAAGTGACAAGAAATCCGGGGCATCCTACCTGGTCTAAGGAACTCAACAAATTGAATCTTGTTAGTTTGACCTTTAGGAGTCATTACCGAGAGTCAGTTAGGAAAATTCCCACGTGGGTTGGGTCAGTGAGCTGGGGTTTTAGTAACCCTTATAACAGTACATGGAGATGAACAGCCATGTACCATGAGAGGTTGTCTGGCTGTAGCACTGCGACGGAGTAGAAGAAAGAGTTAAGGCGTTTTATTGCTTTAAGGCTTCCCCTGCATCTTGATGTCTGCCCTGCCTTGTTCTAATTTCAAGGCCAGCAGGCCTACTGGCATTACAACAAGCACTAATTAGAAAGGATGGTTTAAAAACCGTCTCCTCCATCCTTTTGCCCTACTGGAGTAGTTCATAACAGAACTGCAGCAGGGCTCCAGCTAGCAGGAAATTGAAAACATTTTCCTGAGGATTATGTACTGAGGATTCCAGTTCCTTACCTGAGGAAGAATGTTTACTATAGTATAGGGGTGGGTTTTCAAATTTAGCTGTTATGTCTGCAGTGGCCACTTACTGATATAAGTCTAGGGCTAAACAAACTGCTACCTAATCTCTCACCACTGCAGTGAGGAAGGCTAGGCACACTGCAATCCCCCACACCATGCCATAAAGCAAACCCGTCCTTCTCAGTAAGTGGATGCCTAATAACAATTAAAAGCAGAGGGAAAGAGATCTTTCAACCCAGAAGTGCTACAGCCAGTTAAATAGAGAAGAGAAGAAGCACTTAACAGTTTTGAGATAATTGTATGGATAAATATGAAATGCAATATTTAACACTTATCTAGCATTAAGAGCAAAAGTTATTTATTCTTAAAATAGTCTATAAAAAAATGAAATGCCGCTGATTCTGAGCTTTAAAGATAACTTTGAAAGTAGGTATAGTTCTACTTTAAAGAATGTTTCTAAAATCCATCTAATCCACCATCTCCCCCATCTCCTGCCTTAGTTCTCAGGGATGAAAGGAGAGTTCTGCTATATTTTCCAAGCCAATGACACATTCTTGTTTTCAGAAATGCTGAAGTATCAAGATAAATATGTACCTCAAAACTTAATACGGTAGTAAAAGTCTGAAGACAAAGAATCTTTGGTACCTGCAATGATGCTAATACGAAAGGGGCTCCTTTAACTCTGCTGTTTCCTGTGACTTGTGTTCTAATGGTCATAAGATGGCTGCCATAGCACCAGGCATCACATCTACATTCGAAGGAGGAAAAGGAAAGGAGGACAGAATAGCAGTGACACAACTGCTATTTTATCAGAAAAACAACTCCTTACCAGAAGCCTCCTAACATAATCTAAACTTCATTGTCAATAACATAGTCCTATGACCTTATATACCATAAGAAAAGCTGGAAAATGTAGTAGGTGCAAAGGAGAATGCAATTTCTGACTAGTCTAACCTTATCTCAAATCAGGAAATGAACCTGTGCAATTATTATTCCAAATAAAATCAAGGTTTATTACCAAGAAAGGAAGCAAGAAATAGCTTTTGGAGTGTTTAGGAGGCACCTAGCTATGTCTGCTAGGTTCTGTAAAAAAGGAAAAGAAAAATTATATTCTTTTAAAATTTTAGCTACTTTTCTAAAATTAGCAGTTGGAGAAAACCTCTGGTTTTAGACCAGAAAAATAATAATCAGGGGTCTAAAGAGACTGGGGTATTTATGTAAGTTACTGACTTTTCTCAGAGATCTAGAACTCACATACTGCTACCTAGATACTATAAATTTCAGACTTTTAATTTCAAATCTGTTATGTGATTCATTCTCCTTCCCTGTCAAATGCTAGATATTTTCAATTGCATCTCTGGCCTATAAGATATCAATGAGATTAATCAGTTTTTCTGTTTGATGTTTATTAAATTAGGGCTAATTTTCTGGTGTGATTAAAGGATAGCACCTTTAAAAGTCTAATTTAATGGATAATGTATAGGCTAAAAGAGGAAAACTACTGGGGAAAGTCTCTCTTCTCATGGCCCCAAATGTCTTGTTTTCTATCCATATACAGATGCTTTTATTAGCACATAATTAGCATAACATGTATATATACCCTTCTCCTCTTGTAGTAAGTAGGTAGTGATGAAGAATAATGAACTCCTGGGCTTCCCTGATGGCTCAGTGGTAAAGAACCCACCTGCCAATGCAGGAGACACAGGTTCAGTCCTTGATCCAAGATCCCCCATGCAACAGAGCAACTAAGTCCATGCACTACAACTACTGAGCCTCTGCTCCAAAGCCAGAAGCCGCGACAAGACAAGCCACAGTGATAAGTCCAAGCATTGCAACCGCAGCTAGAAAGTAGCCCCCACTCTCCACAAGCAGAGAAAAGTCAGCATAGCAAGGAAGGCCCAGCACAGCAAAAAATAAAATAATAAAAATTACTTAAAAAAAAGAAAATAGTGAATTCCTCTAACACCTTCTGTGGGGTCAATTAAATAAATGCTAAAACTAAAGGAATATGAAAGCCCCATTAATCAGCCAATCCTGATATCTGATGTTGACTAGCTTCAGAATAACATTGGAACAATGTGTTCCAATAACACTGGAATGCTGAACTCCATTCTATTGATACTTTTTGTTAACAGCTCTTTACTGGTGGATCTTCACCAAGAGTCCTTGAGGGGAGAGAAGGAATCCTATTATTATTTGAACTGAGTAGTCTATAACACACCAGGATTTTGTGCAAACCCAACATGAGAGAAATACAAGCCATCTAGCGAGTTGAAGAGCCTCCAAGTGACAAGATGAACTTCGAGGCCAGGTGGTCAGGATTCATTATGGCTCTCCTACTTACTATGCTGTATGATTTCCATCACTTACTTATCCTCTGAGTTGTTTTTTTTTTTTTTTTAGCCAACACAGTTTCTATCCAGGATAGAGACTCAGCAAGTGGCTGATACTAATTAACATTCAGGCTCCTTCTCAAAGTCAAACTTAGAAGGTAGGAATGTGATTTGGAGTTTCCCAGAAAGCTGCTGACATTTCCTTACCCCCAGCAACAGCTCCCCCCACAAAAAAAAAAAAAAACACATCATCTGTCATGTGACAAGTCCTAGGACCCAGTGATCCGTGCCTTTGGTTTACAATGAGGTAGCACTTCCCAGAGATCATAAGGTCTCTAAGGGCAAAAGTTTATTATTAACCTCTGCAACTGTCCTTATTATTTCTAGTGTAGATCTTCTTCTGTTTTAAGACACTAATACTTTTTCTGTTTTAAAACATCAGGGGCTAAATAAATGTTTATAGAAAGAATTACACTAACTTCATTTAACTGTTTAGTCCTTGCTATGAAGAATAATGAGTTATATCTACTATAGGAGGGAAAAAAAAAACCTATCAAAAGGTCCCTTTCAAAAGGAACAGGGAAGGGAGAGAAAATGAGAATATATCCCAAATAGTAAACAACTGTCCCAGAGGGCCTTTGTTGGATTACCCAGAGGCAGAAAGAGTGTGGACCTAGGCAGAAGCACGGAAAGAAGTTTTTAGGAAATTATAACTTCAGGAATAAAATAATCACAACAACAAAATGCAGTCATCATGTAAAATATCAGAACTTATTTTTCAATGTGGTAATGTGTTCTATTAAATGAAAATAAAGATATGTGTCTTATAGTGTTTTTGAACCTTTAGGGCCTCCAAAGATTTCAATCTGGCCTTGCTGGAGGCATGGGAATAACCTGCCAAACATTGCCTAACACAACTGATCAGGTTAGTATCCTCAGAGGTAAGTATGTGGATAGAATGTACCTTCCCACAGCAACTCTGGCTCATGCCAAGATGCTTGCTCCAACTTACATCAGAATTACTCCAGATATACACTGAGATCTGGAGTTTGGAGAGGACAGTGAGTTGAAGATGTAAGTTTCAGTATGCAGTAGTATTTAACATACAAATATTTCAGATTCTTTTAAACCCAAGTAGCATCCCTACCTGTATGTTTTCAATACTGTGGGTCCAACCACTAGCCTCTCTGACAAATTTCCCAGCTGTGCAGGGAAATACCCACAAAACATCATCCTATATATCCTAGGGTGCAAAAGACTGCTTGGGCAGCAAAAGGAAAAAAAAAAAAAAAAAAAGCAGCAGCTGTGGTTTTTTGTCTTACCCAGTGCAGACAGAATCGTTTCTACAAGGCTTTTGCAGTGCCCGCCCTGGTCAGTGCTCACTGCTGGTAGCTGCAACCTTATCTCATCGGACTCTTTCCATCTCTACCAACCTGTTAGCTCTTTGAGGGCAGGAACTGTCTTTTAAAGTCTGTACCATTCATTTTCTATTGCTATTATAACACAAAACTGCCACAAACTTAGTGGCTTAAAATGACTAAAATTTATCTTACCCTTCCGGAGGTCAGAAGCACAAAATTGGTCTCATTGGACTAAAGGTGAGGGGTCAACAGGATTGGGTTGTTTCTGGAGGCTCCAGGGGAGAATCTATTGCCTTGTCCTTTTCAGCTTCTGGACGGTACCTGCACTCTTTGGCTTGTGGCCTCATTTTTCTCTGTCTTCAAAGCCAACAACAACACTGGGCTGAGATCTTTTTATGTTGCCATCTCACTGATGCTCCTCCTTCTGCTTCCCTTTTCACTAATAAACACCCCTGTGACTACTGTGGACCCACCTGAGTGATCCAGGATGCTGTCCCCATTTCAAAGTCAGATGATCAGCAACTTCTATTCCCCTTTACCATGCAACCTATTCACCAGTTCTTAGGATTAGGATGTGGACATCTTTGGGGGAACTCGGTCTGGAATCCATAGCTCTATGCACAATGTTTAGTGCATTCCAGCTCTCAATCAATGAAAATGAATTAATGAAAGAATAAGTGAAGTAATTAATGCATCTCTCAGTGCCTCCAGCTAGGTGTTTTCCTCCAGAAAATAGCCTACTTTTAAGGAGCATACCTGCTAATCTATTTTTAGTGGGATTTGGAGAAGAGAGAGAGATATAAAGCAGTTTGTGAATAGTTTAAAATTACCATCTTGATAATGTAAGTAATTTAGGATACCTTAAAATTAGGTATCAGTAGATGAAAGGAGTGGTGGTGATTTAGTCGCCAAGTCCTTTCCAACTCTTGGACCCCATGGACTGCATGCCTGCCAGGCCCTTCTGTCCATAGGAATTTCCAAGCAAGAATACGGGAGTGGGTTGCCATTTCCTCATCCAGAAGGAAGGAATAGAAAACCTTAAAGAAAGAAAACATTCGGTATCCAATCTTCTACCAATCTAAAGCAACTAGTTAGTAAAAATGAACATATACGTATATGTGTATATATATATATATGAATCACTTTGCTATACACCAAAAGCTAACAAAACATTGTAAATCAACTGGAATTTTTTTAAAAATCTTATCTGTAACTTAGTGTACGAAACCTACTCTTTACTTATGGGCTTGTGATTCTAGTAATCCAGAGAACTGAATTCAAAACAGTTTAATCCTCTGACCGACACTAATGCTGAAAATAATTTTCAAGTATTTTGTCATGATTCTATATAAATATCATATCATAGCCAGATCATCAAAGCAGTGAGAACCAACCAGAAAAATGCCTTCACCTACCCCCATACCCACAGAACTGTCTTCCCCCATTACACTCCTCTAATTGTATTATTTGACCATCCATTTTCTCTATTTGTCCATGAGTTTCCTGAGAATAGGGCTCATTTGCCTCTCTAACTCATTACTGCAACCCCAGTGTTGGGCCCATGGTAGCTGTTCAATCAACCATCGGTGAATGACTTTGTTCAATTATTGTGTACAAAGCACATGTTGAACCAGAGGCAGTTTTTCATCATTACCATTTTCATCCTTACACCTTGAGGACTCAGGCTTAAATTTCTCTTGGGACAACTGCCCTTTGAGTCATTCATCAGACTCTGACCTTAGATTGTCTTGAACAGACATTCATTACTCAGTTAATCAACAAACTGTTCTATGTCCCACACAGTGGAATAAGAACACTATGTATCACCACTCTGATTGTATTACTGACAAAGTCACAGAAGTGGAAATTCCTCTTCAGAGCATCTTCAGGTTGAGTCTTGACACCAGAAACATTTTGTGGGTGTTATCTGAGAACATGCTGTAAGCAAAGTTTATAAATTGGGTTTATTTTATTTTTATTTCATTTTTCAAATCTAACTCCCTTGAATTTGTGAGTAATCTTGTGCAATTATGAAAATGTGATTCATCCTGGGAATCAATTCCAAATACTTTATCCTTTCAAAGAGGTGCTGTTTTTGTCATGATGGTGAACAGATTTTCAAGCAGTGGTTCATGGAACCACAGAATTTCCCAGGGGTTGTTGAGAGGCCTATTTATGTAAAACATGGAATATATTTTCTCAAATTCTACCCTAACATGGCATAAAAAGCTTTAGTTCTACAGCATGAAAACGTTTTTAAAAAATTCTTAAAGTTAGTGCACACTAAAAGGAAAGAAAATATTTTATGCAAGTAAACTCTCTCACCACTGAATTCTGCTTATCATCAACTCCAATTCCAATCTGCATCCATGCAACAGCTTAAGATAATATAACAGAACCCTGAGCAATTATGCGGTATGGTGATTTGGTCTATAATCTTATATTCATCCAGACTCTACTTATGAGAGGAACAATACTCGACAAATTCAAGATTTAAGAGCATGACCCTGGAATCAGACTTCCTGAGTTTGATTCTCAGTTTGGCCAGTTATTAACTGTGTGACCTTGAGAAAAGTTTTTTAACTACCTCAGTGTTCTCTACTATCAAACGGAATATGAGAAATGATATCATCTCAATGAATTGTACAAGGATTAGAGATTTTTAATATATTGATATATATAAAAATCAAAGTGCAGGGCTTGGCACAAGGCCAGTGCTATTATGGTTACCACTCTCTGGAATGCCTGTTGTGTCTCTAAGTGACCCCCCCCAGTCCCATGCCTGTAAATGATAATCTAGTCTACACAACACTCCTTAAGTACAGAGCGACATCACTGGTTATTCCTCTGAGCTTCATGTGCACACAACTGAAATCTTCCTGACATGGCCCCTTGGATGATTTATAAGCATCTCAAATTTCACAGACTAAAACAGAACTGTTGACATTCCCACAAAGCTGCTCTTCTCCAAGTCTTCCATAGTAATTAGCACTGCCATATACTCCATTGCTCAGGCCCAAAATTTTGGAATAATCCATTGTTCCCATAGTCAAATAATCCTATTTGCATTACCTATGAAATGCATCCTAAAAATAGCCAGGTTTCTTTTCTATGTCCATGGCTTCCACCCTAGTCCAAGAAACTCCGGTCTTTTACCTGGACTACTGAAGCAAGAACTTTGAACAGATCTCCCCACATCCACTCTTGCCCTCCATAATCCATTTTCCACCATTATGGCTTACTATCAGCCTCCGAATATAATCAGAGCTCCTCACTGTTCTCAGTCAGTCAGTCAGTCAGTTCAGTCGCTCAGTCGTGTCCGACTCTTTGCGACCCCATGAATCGCAGCACGCCAGGCCTCTCTGCCCATCACAAAGTCCTGGAGTTTACTCAAACTCATGCCCATCGAGTTGGTGATGCGATCCAACCATCTCATCCTCTGTCGTCCCCTTCTCCTCCTGCCCCCAATCCCTCCCAGCATCAGGGTCTTTTCCAACGAGTCAACTCTTCATATGAGGTGGCCAAAGTATTGGAGTTTCAGCTTCAGCATCAGTCCTTCCAATGAACACCCAGGACTGATCTTCAGGATGGACTGGTTGGATCTCCTTGCAGTCCAAGGGACTCTCAGAGTCTTCTCCAACACCATAGTTCAAAAGCATCAATTTTTTGGCGCTCAGCTGTCTTCACAGTCCAACTCTCACATCCATACATGACCACAGGAAAAACCATAGTTTTGACCAGATGGACCTTTGTTGGCAAAGTGATGTCTCTGCTTTTTAATATGCTCTCTAGGTTGGTCATAAATTTCCTTCCAAGGAGTAAGCGTCTTTTAATTTCGTGGCTGCAGTCACCATCTGCAGTGATTTTGGAGCCCCAAAAAAATAAAGTCTGACACTGTTTCCACTGTCTCCCCATCTATTTCCCATGAGGTGATGGGACCAGATGCCATGATCTTAGTTTTCTGAATGTTAAGCTTTAAGCCAACTTTTCACTCTCCTCTTTCACTTTCATTAAGAGGCTTTTTAGTTCCTCTTCACTTTCTGCCATAAGGGTAGTGTCGTCTGCATATCTGAGGTTCTTGATATTTCTCCCTGCAATCTTGATTCCAGCTTGTGCTTCTTCCAGCCTCACTGGCCTAGAAAGCCCAAATTATCTGACTCCTGTCTACATGAGCTGTGAGCTGTGTGTGCACTTAGTCATGTTCGACATTCTACAACCCTATGCACTGTAGCCCACCAGGCTCCTCTGTCCATGGAATTTTCCACGCAAGAATACTGGAATCAGTTGCCATTTCCTCCTCCAAGGGATATTCCTGACTCAGGGATCGAACCTCAGTCTCCTGCTTTGCAGGCAGATTCTTTACCATCCGAGTCCCTAGAACTATCTCAAATCTGACTGATCTCTGTCCCTCAGGTGTAAGCCAAGCTCCTTACAGTCTCAGCTCTTTGTGTTAGCTTTTTTCTCTGAGAGGTTCCTCCCTTGGGGTTTTGGTTGAGTCTTTATTCCCATTAATCTCTCAGTTTCTTCCCCAGAACTCTACATCCTCATCCTTGCAGTTGTTCAGTATTAGATTGTTAGATCACACCATCTTATTTACTGCATCACATTTATTACTAGCTAGAACTAGCCCATTTATTTGGGGGTTATCTCTCATTGACTGGTCTATGCTGGACACACAATAGATCCTAACACATACTAGGCCCTGTGGCAGAAGAACAGTCCCCTAAAGATGTCTATGTCCTAATCTCCAGAACCTGTGAATATGTCACCTTACACAGTAAAAGGGAATTTTCAGATGTGCTTGAATAAAAAATCTCGAGAGAGAGATCAGTCCGGATTTTCTGGGATGGCCCAATGTAATTACAAGGGTCCTTATGAAAGGACCACAAAGGTTTTAAAAAAAGGTCACCATCAGAGAGACAGGGGATGTGTCAATGAGAGCAGAAAATGGAGAGAGGCACTTTGGAAGTGGAGGAAGGGAAAATCACCATGCAATGCAGGCGGCCTCTAGAAGCTGACAAAGGCAAGGGAACAGGTTCTCCTCTGGAGATTCCGGAAGGATGCAACCCTGCCAACACCTTGATTTTAGCTCCGTAAGATCAATTTTCAATTTCTGACCTTCAGAGCCAGTTAGTTAACAAATGTGTGTAGTTTATCTGCAGTAATTTGTTACAGCAGCAATAGGAACTAAAGGGTTCTAAATGTTAGGGATAAAACAGTGAAGAATAAAATAGCAGACACGCATTTCTGCCCTCATAGAGGTTATAAACTATGAATAGTAGAGGATAAAAAGCAAAGAATAAATAGTAAAAATATATTCTGAGGAAAAGTAGAAGATAATAAGCACTAAGGGAAAAATAAAGCAGGGAAAAGAGATAGGAAAGACTGACTGGAAGTTACTACAATTTTCTTAGTATTTTGGGGGATGGTCTCAATGAGAAACTGAGAGTTTAAACACTTGATGGAGGGGAGGGAGACACAGTGCAGACGAAAGGGAAGATAATCCTAGACTGAGGGAAGAGCCAGTGATGACTTAGAAGGGGGAGCGCTTGATGTGTTAAAGCAGTGGTGTCCAACCTTTTTGGCACTAGGGACTGGTTTCATGGAAAACAATTTTTCAGTGGACAGAGGGTGGGGAGATAGTTTTTGGATGATTCAAGCACAGTAGGTTCACACTCCCTTGAGAATCTAATGCCAGGAGACAGTGCTCAGGCAGAAACGTGAGCAATGGGGAGCAGCTGTAAATACAGATGAAGTTTTGCTTGATTGCCCACTGCTCACCTCCTGCTGTGTGGCCACATTCCTAACAGGCCATGGACCACTTTCATACAAACGGAATTGAGTATGTAAAAAAAAAGTAAGGGAGAAAGGGAAAGGTACACCCAACTGAACACAGAGTTCCACAGAATAGCAAGGAAAGACAAGAAGGGCTTCTTCAATGAACAATGCAAAGAAATAGAGGGAAACAACAGAAGGGGAAAGACTAGAGATCTCCTCAAGAAAATTGGAAATATCAAAGGAATATTTCATCCAAAGATGGGCACAATAAAGTACAATAACAGTAAGGACCTAAAGAAGCAGAGGAGAGCAAGAAGTGGAAAGACTACACAGAAGAATGTACCAAAAAACATCTTAATGACCCAGATAACCACAATGGTGTGGTCACTCAGGCAGAGTCAGAGATTCTGGAGTGTGAAGTCGAGGGGGCCTTAGGAAGCACTGCTGTTAATAAAGCTAGTGAATGTGATGGAGTTCTAGCAGAGCTACTTAAAATCCTAAAAGATGATGCTATCGAAGTGCTGCACTCAATATGTCAGAAAATTTGGAAAACCCAGAAGTGGCCACAAGATTGGAAAAGGTCAATCCTCATCCCAATTCCCAAAAAGGGCAGTACTAAAGAATGTTCAAGCCACCAGACAGTTGCACACATCTCCCATGCTAGTAAGGTTATGCTCAAAATTCTGTATGTTAGGCTCAGTGAATATGCTTATGTGAACCAAGAACTTCCAGATGTCCAAGCTGGGTTTAGAAAAGGCTGAGGAACCAGAGATCAAATTGCCAACATTCACTGGGTCATAGAAAAAGCAAGGGAATTCCAGAAAAAATATCTACTGCTTCACTGACTACACGAAAGCCTTTGACTGTGTGAATCATAACAAACTATGGAAAATTCTTAAAGAGATGGGAATAGCAGGCTACCTTATCTGTCTCTTGAGAAACCTGTATGCAGAACAAGAAACAACAGTCAGAACCTTGCATGAAACAACTGACTGGTTCAGGATTGAGAGAGGAGTAAGACAAGACTGTTTATTGTCACTCTGCTTATTTGACTTATATGCAGAGTACATCATGAGAAATGCCGGGCTGGATGAGTTACAAGCTGGAATCAAGATTGCCAAGAGAAATATCAACAACTTCAGATATGCAGATGATACCACTCGAATGGCAGAAAGTATAGAGGAACTAAAGAACTTCTAGACGAGGGTGAAGCAGGAGAGTGAAAAGCCAGCTTGAAACCAAATACTGAAAAAAACTAAGATCATGGCATCCAGTCCCATCACTTCATGGCAAATAGAAGGGGAAAAGGTGGAAGCAGTGGCAGATTTCCTCTTCTTGGGCTTTCAAATCACTGTGGATGAAGATTGCAGCCATGAAATTTGAAGGCGATTTCTTCTTGGCAGGAAAGCTATGACAAAATTAGACAGTGTGTTAAAAAGCAGAAACATCACTTCGCCGACAAATGTCCATATAGTCAAGGCTATGATCTTTTAAGTAGTCATGTATGGTTGTGAGAACTGGACCATAAAGAAGGAAGAATGCTGAAGAACTGATGCTTTTTAACTGTGGTACTGGAGAAGACTCTTGAGAATCCCTTGGACAGCAAGGAGATCAAACCAGTCACTCTTAAAGGAAATCAACTCTGAATACTCATTGGAAGGACTGATGCTGAAGCTGAAGCTCCAATACTTTGGCCACCTGAGGCTGAGAAAGATTGAAGGCAAAAGGAGGAGAGGGTGAAAGATGATGAGATGGTTGGATGGCACCAGTGATGCAATGGACATGAACTTGGGCAAACTCGGTGAGGGACAGGGAGGCCTGGTGTGCTGCCGTCCACAGGGTCACAAAGACTCAGACACAACTCGGCGACTGCACAAAAAACAAACAAAAACAACATTCCATTGTATGGCTATACCACAGTTTCCCTATCCATTCACCCATGGAAAAATGTTTGGGTTGTTAACACTTTGGGGATATTATAAATAATGCTTCTATGAACATTTATGAGTAGGGTTTTTTTGGTAACAAGCATTAATTGCTCTAGGATAGAATATCAAGGAGGGTAATTGTTGGATCACATGGTAAGTAAACATATAACTTTATTAAAAAAAGAACTGCCAAACTGTTTTATGGAGTGGTTCTTTCACTTTTCATTCTTACCACCAATAAATGAGAGATCCATCTGTTCTGGATACTTGATAAAAGTTGATATTATGAATATAATTTTTATTTTAGCCTTTTTAACAGGTGTGTGGTGATGTCTCACCATGGCTTTAATGAGAAAATTATTTAATGACTAATTATGTTGAATATCTTTTCATGCCTTATTGGCCATTTGTCTTTTCTCTCTAGCGATATGTCTGTTTAGTATATTTTGCCCATTTTCTAATTGGGTTGTTTATCTTCTCATTACTGAGTTTAGAGAGTTTGCTATATATTCCATCTACAAATCTTTTGACAGATAATGTGATTTGCAAATATTTCTCTTCAATTGTGAATCATCCTTTAATTCTCTTAGCAGGGTCATTCTCAGAGCAAAAGTTTATAAAGTTCATACACTCCAATTTACTGATTTTTCTTTTATGGATTGGTTTTTGGGGTCATGTCTAAAACTCTGCTTAGTCTTAAATTATGAAGATTTTCTCTTATGTTTTCTTCTAAAAGTTTTAGAGATGTACACTTCACATTAGATTCATGATCAATTTTGAGTTAGTTATTGTACAAAATGTGAGTTTTAGGTTGAGGTTCATCTTTGCGCCAACGGATATGCAATTGTTTTAACACCATCTGTTGAAAAGATTGCCCTTTCCTCATTGAAGTGCTTTTGCATTTCTTGGCCACACTTGTATAATCTATTTCTGGAGTTCTGACTTTGTTCTATATCACACTGTGTTTTAATTGTTGAATTCCTTGTCTTTCTCACTGGACTTGAACCTAAGCATTGTGTTTTTCTCAATTCTGCTTCCAGGGCATTTGGCACAATGGACATTCTACAGTGAACATAGAGTAAATAAAGTTCATGAAATGAATGAAAGAAACTTGGCTCCTTTGGTTGGTTTTTATAAGTGATGATCTATCTAGTCAGCTTATATTTTTGGAGAGGAAATGAAAAACATTTTCACTAAATTATCTGTTATCCTTTCCAGCATTTATTTGGTATCCATCTGTTCACATCACTTAATAGCTTTCTGAATCAATATTACTACATTTCATGAAATATGTGCACAAATATACTTACTCCAGGAGAAGGAAATGGCAACCCTTCCAGTATTCTTGCCTAAAGAATCCCATGGAGAGAGGAGCCTGGTGGGCTGTTGTCCATAGGGTGGCACAGAGTCAGACACGACTGAAGTGACTTAGCATGCATGCATGCACTGGAGAAGGAAATGACAACTCACTCCAGAATTCTCACCTGGAGAACCCCAGGGATGGAGGAGCCTGGTGGGCTGTCATCTATGGGATCGCACAGAGTCGGACACAACAAAAGGGACTTAGCAGCAGCAGCAGCACACTTACTGTAAGAGAAATTCAATATGAGATTTGGCCCTTGTTCTTAAAGAACTTGCATCTCACAACACAGCATCATGGTAACAAGCCGGGATTTCATGGTCGATCCAAACCAAGATGAGTCCTACATAGCCATGTACTAGCCGTGTGACCTTGGGCAAGTTGGTCAATTATTAAGACCTCAGTTAGTCAGTGTGTACAATGATGATGATAACAGCATATACCTCATCAGGGCAATGCAATGATAAAATCTGGTGATGTAATTATTAGCACAGTGTCCTTATAATATTTAGTAAAGACTTAATAAATGCTAGCCTATACTATTTATTCCCATTTATTAATGTTATATATTATAACATATATCATTTTATATATGTAATATACAGATAATATTTTTATATTTAATGTAACTGTAACTAAGGAAGAGTTTTTTGAAGTGGGCTTGATGAGGCTTCAGCAAAATGAATAAAGAAAATATCCTTGTTCCATCTTACAACCTAAGTCAAAATTATAAATCAATTTTCAAAATCACTTCATGGTCAGTGGTCCTTCTGGTTTCTAGCTAAATCACAAAATCTGATGTAAATAAGCATGAGGCATTTTCAAATCAGCAGTAAGTACATTTTTCAGAATTGCTCAGAGGAAATAGAAGTATTTACCCAATAAAAAGAGAAAGTTGCTGAGTTGGCAGGCTACATTCTGATTACAGAGGACTGGCTATCCTAAAAAGTTAAATAAAACTTTCTTTTGCTCTCAGGAAACCATTTATGCTTTGCAATAGAAATGGTACTTATGTGAATATAATACTCTTTGCAATCATTAATACCATCCCTTTAAACATCCTAATGGGCCCTAGTGAATTTTCTAATTATTCTATGCTTTCTGTGAAGACATTACCCTAAGTGCTAATTATAAACAAATGAGTACACAAACATTTGGTGTATTAACACATTTTTACCCTTCATAAACATCCAATATGTTTCATCATTTCAGCTTGAATGTATGTAGTATATAGAGATATCTTCTGGCAGTAGATACTAGTAGGTGAAATGAAAGTAAAATAGAGTTCTAATGTCTCTAAAGTTTCATGATGATGTGCCCATGGGTTCTAGGTGAGTGAAGAGGGCAGCTCTTTGCTGGCTTCTAAGACAGCTCCTGAGCAGCTGAGAGGTCTGTGTTCTGACCCCAGGTCTTCTACTAGGGTCCATGAAAATCTTTAAGCATTGCATCTTTCTATTAAGAAAATCCATGTCATATCCAGATGGAATCAGCTGGGTGACATTTTTGAAAACACTATACACCCACTGGGGGGCCATGTGTCAGCTGCTGATTCCCTGAAAATACCACCCCAACAACCTGTGGCTGAAGCAAATACAAGTTTATTACTTACTGCAATAAGGAAGACTACCACCTTGACAGAGTCTTTGTAGCATCCTGGAGGGGAGAAGAAAAGGACAAGAGATACCAATGAGGTCTGAGGTCTGTTTTAGGTGAATTTTTCATTGGTGGAAGGTAGGGTGCGGGAGTTTGAATGGGGTTGGGCAAAGGTTATGACAACATTAGTAGGACAGGTGAAGTGAGGTGAGATTTGGGAGAGAATCTTGAAAGTGGTCAGTTCTCTGGGTGAACCTCCTAGAGAGATCTCATGTGCTGAAAAGGGATAAGGAAGCTAGCTAAGTTGTCCATTGTTCAGAAAAATGGATTTTCCAGAAGTTCCTGAAATAAGTAATCAAGTTATTTTAATGTCATCTTCCTAAACAAGAATTTCTTGGAATAACATCATCTTGTTAACAAAGTGATAGCCAGCCATGTGATTGGAGCCAGTTTTGGTTCTCAAGAGGCTGATGAATATGTGGCTTCGAGGCTCAGAGATTTTTTCTTTATTGATTCTTTCCTTTGAGTTAAGGTACTGATGTCTCTAGGATGTGTCTCTATAAACATAATTTCCCTTGAAAGTGGTAGGAAAATACATTGTTAACAGTATAAAAATTAATCAGTAATTACATATTATTTAATCATTAAGTACATTATTTAATGATTAAATTATTAATCAGAAGTCATCCCCCTGAAAGATCCAAGAAAGAGGCAAAGAAATATGTTTTGTTTTGTTTTGTTTGAAGAAGGGATGGGGAGTTGACTGCTGGATTGGAACTCCACTGCCTCAGGAGGATGGACTGCAGCTCCTTTCTAGATTATCATTATTGGTTTTCCTATTCTACTCCCGTTCTAGTAAAAAAGGCTCTTTTAATTCCTTATTGTCTTTTCTATGTAGTAACTTTTCTTTTACAGTGATACATTTTTCCCTTAATTTCTCCTTTATCCTTCCAGTGAAATAGAGATATATAAATATAGCTGTATCTAATACTTTTTTCAATATGGCCTCAGGTCAACATCCTTAAATTCAAGCTGAAATTCTTTTATAGCTACTATACTCCAGATTAAATCCTTTTCCCCCTATTCTCCTTAAAGCATAACTCCACTCACCTAGGCTAAGGATACAGCAGACATCTCCTAACCTTCACCCATTCTAGACTCTCCTCTGTCTCACTTGAGATTTCACTTCCTTTTAAAGATTATTAGTAAAGTTGACTTCCTCCACTGCTCAGGTTTTCCCTGTCTCACTTTCAGTTCATGGTTTTCTCATTCCTTTCCAAATCTACTATTCCCTTAAAGTTTCACTTTTCTTCTGTTTTCATAAATATCTTCTCATCTATCACCACCACAAACCTTTCCAGCATCACCCCAACACTAGGTTATCAGAGCTTTCTTCTCTTAGCATGTAAAAACCAAATTCCTAACTGAATAGTAGATAATTTTCCTTAGAACATTAAAGCTCTTAAGATAGGTACCTGAAGATATATATATATATATATAAATTGAGTTTTTCTCTCATAACAAAGATGACACACTAATAGACTAATGAATGAAGTAAATAAAAATGTTGTCATTGTCTAGTATTTTGCTTCATAGGAATGTATCCCAAAATAGAAAAAAAGTAGAAAGGGTCATGTAAGGCTTCTGTAAGCCATGTTAATGGTACAGGAATTTAATCTAAAATCAATATTAAGCCATTAAAATGTTTCAACTTGGTGATGATAATTTTGAGAAGTTCTACAGGGTAGTAAATAAATTAAAGAAAGTCAAGAGAGACTATAGGGAGAAAAATTAGAAGACTATTCCTGTAGTCAAAATGAGAGAAAATGATAGCTTGTGTTTCAGCAGTGGAAGGGAGGATACAAAGGGACCAAGATATTAGAGACAATTAGTGGATGTTAATAAGACCTTGGGATAAATTGCATATTGGATGTGAGAAAGAGGGAAATGTGAGGGTGAACTCTTAGTTTTCTGATTCAGGAAGCACCACTCACTTAAATGGGAGGCACGAGAACTTTAGAACTTCATTGTCCAAAATGGTGGATACCAGTCATGTTTAAATTAATTAAAATTAAATAAAATTGAAAATTCAGTTCCTCAGCTATATTAGTCTCATTTCAAGTGCTAATGAGCCACTGGCTCCCACACTGGCCAGGGCAGACAGATATGTAACATTTCTATTACAGCAGACTTGCCTATTGGACAAGACGGTGCTGGAAGAGACCCATGTAACAGGGATGGCCAGGAGCTGACACTCTGGTCACTTTCCTTTTTTAGGTTCTCTTACTAATGATTACACCTAATATTAAGAAACTCACATGTATACTCTTCATCTAAAATCACACACACTCACTTCTGTGTGCTGTTTTCATAACCTTTCACCCAAATGCTGTGGAAGGGCATGCTTAGTGACCTCGCCCAGACAGACTCCAGTCCTCACATGTTAACTGGAGGAAAGGGAAGCAGGAGATCGCGCCAGTGGGCTGTTGGTTCCAATGATACCGAATACTCTAGGCTGAGTTTTCCCAAAAGCATATCCTAATAAAATAATTCTGTGGAAAATCACTTATTTTAAAGATGACACCAAGGAACTTAGGGAAGGAGTGAGAGAGGAAATAGAAAACCAACAAAGGGTGCATTAATGGGCGGGTTATTGCCGTGGGCCATGGATTCAAGCCTGCAGGGGACCTTTGGGAGAATGTGAGAAACAATTCTTCCAAGAGGAAAGAAAGCAGGGATATTTATCGACCAAATCCAATTTCTTTTTGATTAAGGGCTGTTCCTATGGAATCAAGTCCCCAACCTTCCCAAAGTACCGCTTTGGGGTATAGAGAAAGCATTCAGAGAGACAAAGGAAATCATGGGCATACACAGGAGCCCTCTGCAAGTGACTTTGGGGACAGGCAAGAACATGTGGGACAGGCACAAACAGCATCTGCTCCTCTGCTTCACCCTTTCCCAGCCTTGGAAATCATTTCCCTAGCGTGTCCCTTGGTGATCCAGTAATCATTAAAAGAAGTGTCATCCCACAACCCATATGAACCAAGGGAGAACACAAACGCAGAGAGATCTGTACACAGGTTCCCTAGCTACATGCAGATATGGAGGGACAATCCTGAATTCAGTTTTAGACATACTGAGTTTAAGGTCTCAAATCATCCAAGTGGAGATATCATGTAGGTCCTGGATATATAAGCCTGGAGCTCAGACAAAAGTTTGGAGAAATAAAAGACAGACATCTATATGTCATCATGCACATAGGTATATTTGAAGCCATGGAAATGGATGACGTTGCCTAGAGAGAAACTATGCAATGAATGAGGAGGTCTAGGGGTGGACTTGAGAAACTGCCTAAAAGCAAGGCCCATATAGAGAAAGATGAGCCTGAGAAGAGATGAAGCAGAACAGGAGCTGCCAGAGAAGAAGGAAAACAATATTTTTTTTTTTTTTTTTTAGGAAAACAATCTTATCAGTAAGAGACCTATGGAGGCAAAGAAAACAGTTTCCCAGTTTCTTCACAGATTAAAATCAACAAAAGAATAGCACAGTAAATCTATATTATAGGGCACTGAGATATGGGAGGTTATCTGAAGTTACTTATTTTAATTGATATCTCCTAAAGTTGGAACTGAGGTTGGTATAATTTTGCTTGTTCACAGAAAAAAATGGTGTATATAAAATGGAACCCAATTCAATATCAAAATGTTCATCATATGAATGCAACTCGGCAGTTGACAGAGTGATTGCAGAAAATTAGGTTTTTTTCCCCTAAAGAGAACTAACAAATGGAAGTATCAAGTAATCCATCAGATCTCTATACATAATGTTCTCTGAATTTCTTTCCATCAGAACACTTTGAATATAATAATTTAAACCTTACTATCCTGTAGAAAATTTGATTTAAAAAGTAATGTCAGCAACAGTATGGCAGAGAAAATGATTATGTAAAATCCTGTGTTTACAATAAAAATGTAACTTTGATCAAGCATGAGTCAGACAAAACAAATCAGAAACAATCAGCTAGATCCAATGAACACTAGGATAGAACAACTCCTAGGTATCATAAAACATGCAACCCTAGGCAGCCCCCATATAGGACAAAGCTCTGAGAGAGCTGCAAAACCAACAAGAAACAAAAGCTTTCTGCATTTGAGGGTGTGTAGAAAATACATCATGAGACCGTTCATAGAGTGTTTTAGTCTATAACTTCTGAAGATGTCTTTGTGCAGTGTGGATTTGAGCTTTAACACTTACACTAGCCAAAGCCTCCTTGAAATGTGTGTGTGAATGTGTGAGAGAGAGAGACAGAAAGAAAGAAACCAATATATTAATTAACAAGTACAAGTATACCCACAAGCAATTCCATCAGAGTTTTAGTAATACAAGGTTCTAGGCAGGCAACAAATGAAGAGTAAGCATACAAGAGGAAAAATAGAAACAAAAGAAGCACACAATATACAGTTCCTTACTTCATGAAAAGACTTCTCATGATAGTCCTCTAGCTAACAGGACTCTAACACAGAGTCCAAACCGCAGTGCCCTAAATGTGAGTTTAGAGCAGCCTTTCACACTCTGAAGTGCTTACGAATCACCTGGGGATTTCTTTAAAAATGCAGATTCTGATTCAGTGGATCTAGGGTGGAGCCTGATGTCCAATGTACAAAAAGTCCAGGTAATTGCCAGATATTATCAGATACTGCTGGTCTTTGGGCCACATTTTGAGAAGTAAGCGTAGGATAAAACCAAGAAGCGGAAATTTTACCCCAACAAGAGTAAGACATAGGGGTAGCTACCTGAGATGAAAATGGGGAATAAGTCTCAAAACCAACATAGCAGGAGGAAAATAAGGAAGATCATCATACGCAGGTCGCCAGAGAGTGACAGTGGGGTGTAGACAACCACAAGCAACAGGGGTCTAATGGAGCGACCATCTTAATGTTTTCACTTTATATCAGTTCAGTTCAGTTCAGTTGCTCAGTCGTGTCCGACTCTTTGTGACCGCATGGACTGCAGCACGCCAGGCCTCCCTGTTAATCACCAACTCCCAGAGTTTACCCAAACTCATGTCCATAGAGTTGGTGATGCCATCCAACCATCTCATCCTCTGTCATCCCCTTCTCCTCCTGCCTTCAATCTTTCCCTGCATCAGGGTCTTTTCAAATGAATCAACTCTTGGCATCAGGTAGCCAAAGTATTGGAGTTTCAGCTTCAACATCATTCCTTCCAATGAACACCCAGGACTGATCTGCCTTAGGATGGACTGGTTGGATCTCCTTGCAGTCCAAGGGACTCTCCTAAGAGTCTTCTCCAACACCACAGTTCAAAAGCATCAATTCTTCAGCACTCAGCTTTCCTATAGTCCAACTGTCACATCCATATATGACTATTGGAAAAACCATAGCCTTGACTAGATGGACCTTTGTTGACAAAGTAATGTCTCTGCTTTTTAATATGCTCTCTAGGTTGGTCATAACTTTCCTTCCAAGGAGTAAGTGTCTTTTAATTTCATGGCTGCAATCACCATCTGCAGAGACTTCGGAGTACAAGAAAATAAATTCTGTCACTGTTTCCATTGTTTCCCCATCCATCTGCCATGAAGTGATGGGACTGGATGCCATGATCTTCGTGTTTTGAATATTGAGTTTTAAGCCAGCTTTTCCACTCTTCTCTTTCACCTTCATCAAGAGGCTCTTTAGTTCTTCTTCACTTTCTACCATAAGGGTGGTGTCATCTGCATATCTGAGGTTATTGATATTTCTCCCGGCAATCTTAATTCCAGCTTGTGCTTCCTCCAGCCCAGCATTTCTCATGATGTACTCTGCATATAAGTTAAGTAAGCAGGGTGACAATATACAGCCTTGACATATTCCTTTTCCTATTTGGAACCAGTCTGTTGTTCCATGTCCAGTTTGAACTGTTGCTTCCTGACCTGCATACAAGTTTCTCAAGAGGCAGGTCAGGTGGTCTGGTATTCCCATCTCTTCCACAATTTTCCACAGTTTATTGTGATCCATACAGTCAAAGGCTTTGGCATAGTCAATAAAGTAGAAATGGATGTTTTTCTGAAACTCTCTTGCTTTTTCAATGATCCAGCAGATGTTGGCAATTTGATCTCTGGTTCCTCTGCCTTTTCTAAAACCAGCATGAACATTTGGAAGTTCACAGTTCACGTATTGCTGAAGCCTGGCTTGGACAATTTTGAGCATTACTTTACTAGCATGTGAGATGAGTGCAACTGTGTGGTAGTTTGAGCATTCTTTGGCATTGCCTTTCTTTGGGATTGTAATGAAAACGGACCTTTTCCAGTCCTGTGGCCACTGCTGAGTTTTCCAGATTTGCTGGCATATTGAGTGCAGCACTTTCACAGCATCATCTTTTAGGATTTGAAATAGCTCAACTGGAATTCCATCACCTCCACTAGCTTTGTTCGTAGTGATGCTTCCTAAGGCCCACTTGACTTCACATTCCAGGAAGTCTGGCTCTAGGCGAATAAATGGCATTAAATATCTTAAGATACAGCTGGCTAGAAACATTGAAATCGTATAAAACAGTGAAACCTTTATGTTTACCATTAATGTAAATTAAAAATACATGCACACTCTGTCAAACTTTGTCCTTTATGGCTCTGGAGGAAGGACTGTACCAAGTGGGTACCTTTAAGAAACATCCTGTGATGTTGCTTAAATTTGAGGCAAAACCCAAATAATAGGTGAATAAACCCGGAAGCTACTAAATTTTCATTTAATCTGTCCATTTAATTTTCATTTAATTTTTCCATTTAATTTTCATTTAATTTGTAATAGAATTACATCCTATCCATTTATCCAGCATGATGAATGAAGATGTCTTTCTGTTTAGTTAGATATGACCTAACATAACCCTGACAGGCAGTTGGTAAAGAAACCGGCTGTAATGTGGGAGACCGCAGTTAGATTCCTGGGTCAGGAAGAAGCCCTGGAGAAGGGATAGGATATCCACTCCAGGGTTCTTGGGCTTCCCTTATGGTTCAGCTGGTATAGAATCCACCTGCAATGCAGAAGAACTGGGTTCAATCCCTGGGTTGGGAAGATCCCCTAGAGAAGTTAAAGGCTACTCACTCCAGTATTCTGGCCTAGAGAATTCTATGGATGAGTCCATGGGGTAGCAAAGAATTGGACACGACTGAGCGACTTTCACTTCACTTCACTTCAACATAACCACTAGTATCTTTTAGGAGATCAAAGAAAATTTTTTTAAATGTTTTTAGTGTTTAAATGTTTTAGTGTTTAAAATGATGGCTGTTTATTGCAATCTTACTACATGTTCATGTAGCAGCAAATGACATATTGTTACATTTTATACGATTTTGAAATCTGAGCTAATGTAAATGGTGTCATATTGAATATATTTTTCTATGATTTGCTCTTCACTCAACAGGGCTTTTGAGAATCAGTCATGCTGATCTATGAATCAGAGGTCATGCTTTTTCACTACTGTATGATTTCCATTCATAAATACACCACAACTTAGTTATCCATGCCCCACCTTCAGAATAGTGATTATCTTTGAGTAAAATGTAGGAAATAAACAGAAGCCTGGAGGGAGGGGGAATGAGATATGTAGCAAGCATTTGCTATTTCTAAGTTGAGTGTTCATTTGTTATTCTTTAAGATAGATTGGTAGGTAGATACATTCATATGTATAACATACTTTATAATTTCAAAAACTGAAGGAGAATGTTATGCTTTATTATCTGATCCAAAACACCCAATCCAATATTGGCACAAATGTCACTGGTTGTTTTTGTTTTTTAATTGTGTCTTTTTAACAAATAATGTAAAGTATTTCTTTAGCCTTCATTTCCTGCAACATCCCAACCAAATGTGAGAACCACATACTGGGGTTATCTGTAGCACACTGACATCTGAAAATTGCTCTCTTTGTCCCAGTAAATTTTCAACCTGCTTACTCTAAATACAGATACTGAATGGCCCCAAATTCATTCATCAATAAATACCATTGATTTAAAACTAGCTGCCAAACAAAAAAAAACTGAAATATAGAGGAAATATAAAACATTTATAAAAGTCTCACAAACAAAAAGCCACACATCAAAATGATAGACAGTTGGCCAAACAACAGGAGGGAAATAACTGATAAGGATAAAGGGGACAATAAATATTCATTTAATTAATTATTTAAGATTTATCAAGTACTTACTATGTGTCAAGCACTGAGCTTAGGGCTGAGCTCCCAAGGGTAAAAGTGATCCAGGCCCTGCCCTCAGTAAGCTTACAATCTAATGCTTATTCTCCAGTAGTGCTCCACAAGCATTTCCACTACAGAATCCACTGCATCATTATGAGTAGCATATCTGTCTTGAGGCAGTTGCCTCCGCAGGGTGGGATATGTATCTTACTGTTGAGTGCCTAGCACAGTAGCTGATGCAGAAAAGGTCTCAACAAATGTTTATTAAGAGAATCATAAATGAAAACTGCACTATTCCAGAAATCTATAACTCATGGTTATCTTTCATTTTTTTCCTTGCAATATGTTTTATTTCTAGATTTGGCCTTCAGCACTGGAATATCTTGAAATCACAGTCATCACTCCCATCTTCACCCTGGCCCTACACACACATATACAGCCACACACAGAAAAGAATTTTAAAATTCTAATCATTACCATTCAGAGCCATTAATGAGAAACTAGAGTTTAACAATCAAATCTCAGAAAACATTCCAGGGAATTATTTGCTTCAGTGTCTGACTCTGAAGATAGCCTACTGTGCCAGCATTCTTGAACACAGTTTTGAGATGGTAACGGAGTCTGCATCTTTGCTTACTGCACAGATCAGCTTGGATAGTGCAGCAGACAGATGACCTTTGTACAGTTGAGAAGAAATTAGCAAGAAGGGCAGCTGCCTGGAGGAAGCAAACAGAGGCAAGAGTTTTGAGAGCTTGGCTGGAATGCAGCACCCTGGGACAAGGAAGAATAAAAAGACTGGAAAACTGGGCTGCTGCCTGTTCAAGGATATGGCAGAGGAGAATGGAAATTGACACCAACTTTGGATTCTCATGGTTTAGTATCTTATGGAATGTGGAGAAGGGTGGGAAGGAAAGAAATCTGAAGCACAGGGGAGAATCTCTTTGCATTTATTACAGATTTTCTATTGGCTCTTCTTTCCTGGTTTACACATCCTCCTGAGTCCTTTGCAAGTGGTCAGACATGAACCATGGGACAAATAAATATACTCTGGATATCAAAATCTAGCCATTTACCACCACTCTTCAGAAGATCTGGTCATCTGGAAATTCCAAGCATCTGGCATTTTCTGTAGTCAGCAAAGAACTTAGGACAGTAACTCAATTTCTTATTCCCAATTAATGTTTATCAAAACCCCAGGCCTCAGTCTGGGCTTCAATAATAAATTCTTTTGAGATATCAAAATTTTATTTATATTAACCTTCTTCAAGCTGATGCTAGTGAAATTGGATATAATTATTAAGAAATGTAATTTAGCATAAATACCCCTGAAAAATCAGCAAATGAGTCATCATATCTTTATGCATAGGATGTCCTCAACCCAATTGCGTTATTTACTCTGAGATCAGAATCCATTTCTTCTACTTTCATCTATCTACAGTGGATTCATTAATATATATGTGTGTGTTCTGTTTGCTATTTAAAGAATAAAGCACACAGTTTTCATTAGGCCATTGGAGAATATTTTAAAACATTGCTTACTTTAGGTACAAGAGATATTTTTAAAACTCTATTTCTCTTTGTCTGATCTAAGAAAGACTCATCAAAGTCTAAAGTGTGCAAGTCATGTATAGAAGCCTTGCCCTTAGCTGATAGGCTTCCTCCTATTGACCTCCAAATAGCCATGTCCACATTACCTCGCAAATAGATCCCGATCAATCTTGTAGGAGGTGTTATGCAGAATCAGGAAAAACCCTGTCCAAACAAAGGATTCGTTAAACATGGAAGCAACCTAAATGTCCATCAACAGAGGAAAGGATAAAGAAAATGTGATATATATATATATATATATATATAAGGGAATATTACTTGGCCATTAAAAAGAATGAAATGATGCTATTTGTGGCAACATGGTCATGCTGAGTGAAGTAAGTTAGAGAAGAACTGTCATATGATATCACTTATATGTGGAATCTAAAAGGAAATGATACAAATGAACTTATTTACAAAACAGAAACAGACTCACAGACATAGAGAAGGAATTTATGATTTCCAAGGGGGAAGAATGGGGGGAAGAGATAGGGAGTTTGGTATCGACATGTACATCAACAAGTACATACTATTTAAAATGGATAAACAACAAGAACCAACTGTATAGCATAGGGACTTCTGCTCAATGTTATGTGGCAGCCTGGCTGGGAGGGGAGTTTAGGAGAGAATAGATACGTATATTTGTATGGCTGAGTCCCTTTGCTGTCCACCCGAAACTATCACAACATTGTAAATCAATCATACTCCAATATAAAATAAAGAGCTTTGAAAAAGAAAAGGCTTGGTTTTCTCTCCTTTTCTACTTCTGGAAGTGACCTAAGTGCAGTTCTCAAAATCTACACATCTCTCATGCTTCTTCCATCAGTCCAGTTTCTTTGCTTCCTTTTTGTTAATTGAGTACATGTTAATTAAAGCCCTTGGACACACCAGTCCCTGAGAAAGGGTGTTGAAGCTGTCCTCATCCTGGAGTTAGAGAAGACAGGATACCAGGCTATTTCAAAGCCACATGATTAGGATGACATTAGGAGAAATCAAGCACAGCGGATGGCCTTAGAAGGCACCAGCTCCATGGGAGGGTGGTGGCTGCTGGCAAGGGAAGACTGTCACCAGCCCCTGCTCCAGATTACTCTGTAATGCCACCGGTCTCCCTGAAAATATTTTGATATTTCACCTGGCTTTGGAAGTAAGCACCAAAATCAGTTTGAGAAGCCATATAATCAAAGCACAAAGCTCTCTCCCTTTGTCAACTGGCTATACGAAGGCACAATTACAAATATTCTGATGGCTCTACTCGATAATCCACTTGGAATCCAAATTCAACAGAGTTCGATTCCTCTGTTCTCTTAACATAATTTTATTATGTTAATATTATATTATTATTTTCCTAATATTTATTCCCAAACGTAAATCAAAGAATAAATGGCCTTAAAAACTGACCTAAGTGACCAAAAAAAAGCCTTTAAAAAATGTTTGACTCTCCACTGCTGCTGCTGCTGCTAAATCGCTTCAGTCATGCAAATCCCCTCATTTACTAGTTTAAAAGAGGCCTTTTCTTCCCCTTCTTCCCCTGAAGAGATGGAGGATTCTGAGACAGAAATGTCCTTTGTCTAGTGAGTTACAGAGAGATGAACCTTGAAATAAGTATGTCATAGATCACCTGAGCTGTGACATTAAGAAAAAAGCTAACTTCTAAAATGAGTGTGGGATTAAAGGAAAGAAAGAAAAAATGATTTATGATTTTTCCATGTAGACGGTAGATATTTCTCAGGAAAAGAGGCGTGGGGTTAGTAAACAAAGTTTGTATTCTAACTTTCTAAAGTCTGCTCACAGAGTCTCTCCCACTCAATCTCAAAGAGCTCTAATTAACCTAAGTGAAAGTGTTAGTCACTCAGTTGTGTCTGACTCTTTGCGTCCCCATAGACCATAGCCCTCCAGGTTCCTCTGTCCGTGAGACTCTCCAGGCAATAATACTGGAGTGGGTTGCCATTCCCTTCTCCAGGGACTCCTCCTGACTCAGGGTTCAAACCTGGGTCTCCTGCATTGCAGACAGATTCTTTATGGTCTGAGCTACCAGGGAAGCCCCATTAATCTAAAATCCATACTAAAATTTGACTGCATATGCCTTGGTTTCCATACCTCTTGACAAGCATCCTGAGAAGAATCCAGGTTGGAATGGAGTCAAGGAGAAAGACCATTTGAGGCCAGAACACATTAGTACTTCTTTCTTGAAAACACAATCACAAGACTAAAATCAACCAAATCTAAAAGAACTGTTTTAATATTCCCACTGCCAAGGGAAGAGTTAGTCACTCTTTATCTAATGGGGAAAAATTCCTGGTTCCAATGGATCAGATGTAAGCGTCTGACCAAGGCTGACCTCAGAATCATTCTTCCAACATACAACTCATAAAAAGAAAATATAAATCACAAATTTCCACTGAGTTGGAGACATGCAATGCTTTTCCTTTTCTGCAGTAAAAATGTAAATTAAAATGTAAGGAGATGTCAATTACCTCTCTCTAGGTTGCTTCTGATTTGGAGCTACTTAAGAGTTTCAAGCTTGAGAAGACATTTTAAAAATCATAACCTACATGTTTTGTTGGCATTCTGGAAGGTGCTTTTTATTCAGTTAAGAACTGTTTTGTCCTTCCAGGAGATTGCTCTGGATATTTGTAGCAGACTATAGTCTGCCGCCATTTAAGAAAGCTTGGTAGTTTCTCACCTTTTAAATATCTGCAGTGACAATCTTGCATTTGACTCAAGGTTACCACTTAGAATTCTAGAGACCCAATTTTCTTACCTAAATTTCAGCAACCGCAAAAAAATATTTTCTCTTCTCTCACTTTAAGCCCTCCTAGGAAACTTACACAACAAGCTTACTCTGAGAGCATTCAAAGGTTAGAGTCTTTTCAAAGTTTTACCCGAGCATCTCTCTGGTAGACTAGGAAAGCCACCACCCTAGCTATCATCTGCCATCTCTACTTATTCTGTTGAAACTGGAGATCAAAATTGAGCTCTGTTTTATACTGGTACAAATCTTAGTCCCACCTTAGTGTTGACAGGTGTTTTATAAACACCTCTTCAACTTGTTAGGAAACCCCTTTCTCCTGAGCTCTTGCTGACAAGTTAAAGCCAAGCAGTATTCTTTGTCTCTTTCCAATTCTGGCAACAGGTAAAATAACTTTCTCTGAATTATTCTCTCCTAGCAGGAATAATTCATCTTCATCATTGCACAAAACCTTCTATACTTGAATAGCCTGCAGTATGAGTACAAAGGAAAGAAAAAGAAGGGCAAGCAAAAATGTCCTTAGGAAAGATTGTTATTTTTCCTTCCAAAGAATGAAATGGTAGAGTATATGTGAAATAAAAATACATAAATAGTCTAAAAACAAGTAAATATTATCTATCATGCTAAGGCCTTATTTATCATACTGAGAAAAGCAGACAACACATAAAATCAGTGCTATTGTTGCAATCAGGGAAAAGTCTCCTGGAAGATGCTGATGAAATAACAAAGCCCTCTGATTCTTTTTTCACCCACCTTGAGCCTCTGAAGTGTCACCTTGATGACACTAAAAAGGAAAGACAAGATACAAGAATAACTCAAAAAGGGCCTCCTTCCACTTGCATCCATCACTTGGGACAAAAGGAAGGTGAGAAAGGAAAAAAAAATTAAATAGCACAAGATAAACTGAATCCAAGAAAAATAGGAATATGGAAATCCAGAGATGCTTTTACTAAAAATAGAGATCATTCCAAAAGAAATAAAGAGGGTCTCAATTTAAAGTAGTATTTACTGTTTCATAATACATGGCCCAAAATATCAACGATGGTCAACATTGTTGATATGAATTTCATATGGTGCCCAAAAGATTATAATGTGACACTGGGCTGATTCTGTAACTCACTCATTCAGTAGACATGGACTGAGCTGTGGAATTAAAGGAAATCCAGGAGTCAAGTGCCAGGCACTGTGCTAAGCACGAGAAATCCAAAGATGCACAAGAGAAAAGCACTACCCATTGGGAAGGGGAATTCTGAAATCCAGCCAGCTTGTATGTAATGGTTCCAAAGGATATCACAAAGCTATGATTCCTAGACTTTAATGTCCACATGAAACACTTAGGGTTCCTGTTAAAAGAATCATATTCAGAAGATTCTAACAAGATCCTCAGTGAGTTGATGTTACTGTCTTTGGGCTATACTTTGAGGCCTCAGATCACAGTTGATTTCTTCAACAACAAATGACACGAGGATGAGAAGAATCATTTCTGTGACTGAGCCTGCCGTGTGTGCTACCTGGACAGCAAGAACAAGGCCTCTGTGGCCGTGATTCTGCACATAGAGAAGCTGATGAGTGGCCCCTCTCAACCTCCTCTGAAGTTTGAGGCATTCTGTTCAATTGGAGGCAATACTAAACCAGCTTAGTAATGAGATCAAGTTTCCTTTTGGTTGGAAGCCTTGCTAATGGTGTGAGTGAGTTTCAATGGTGTGATTAGAGGATTTCTTTAGCAGAGATTCTAAGGAAAAAACTACATAGATTTTTCATCTGTTCTGAAGACTGAAACAGTGATTTGGCATTTAAAGACTCAGCCTGCTCTGGGAGTCTATAAAAAAGAAAGCATATAAAAGTGAATTCCAATGTTTGTTCAATACATTCTTTTACAACCATAAAAAGAGTTGACCTTTGGTCAAATTGAGTTTGAAGAGAGTTGTTATACTTAACCAAGATCCATCCTCTTAAGGTTTATGCCTTAAAGAGAAAAATAATCTAAGATTCTAGTATCTTGACAAAAGTACCAAGATAATAACTAGATATGAGAATTAGCTTTCTGAAGAAATGTACCTATTTAAATGTTTATTTATAGTCTAAAGGGAGAAAACAGTCAAAAGAAATCCTTGAGCTTTCCCCCTCACATCTATTCATGTCTGCTATAGATTCAATCCCCTTCTACCGGCAATAGGAGCTCAGTCATCACCCACTGTCTCCTATCATCCTTTCTATCAAGCTGTCACACTCTAAGTTCCTTCTTATCAACCTAAAAGCAAGACTTTTGTGGTTCTATCTTAACAAAAGAAATGTTTCTACCTTATCTCCAGATCTTCTTCCCCAACTACAACCAGTTCTGCTACATATCTCCTTTTTCAGCCACCTTTCTTGAAAGGATCATCCACACTGGTATCTTAATTTTCTACCCCTTTAGTTTTATTTTTAACACCTTCTTTTTAAAACAGCACAACTCTACTTTTCAAGTGAAATGTTATATGAAATTCTAGACAAAAAGTAAAAAAGAGCACAACTTCACTGGTTGAAGGAGCGGATGGTGAGCACAGAACCCTCCCACGGAGTCTTCTACTCCTGCTTAACCAGTCAGTCCCTGCACCTCTAAAAGACCTGAGGCTCTGAAAACCATTCTTTAACTCACTGATCTCTGCCTCCTTCTCTCCCTATTCCAAGGAAATTGTTAAGAACACTCAGGAGATCTTAAAATCAATAAGCACTTTCTAGTCTATGCCTTGGACTGCAAGGAGATCAAACCAGTCAATCCTAAAAGTAATCAGTCCTGAATATTCATTGGAAGGACTGCTGCTGAACCTGTCCTTGGCCTTTGGCCAAGTCCTTTGGCCACCTGATGCGAAGAACTGACTCAATGAAAAAGACCCAGATGCTGGGAAAGACGGAAGGCAGGAGGAGAAAGCGATGACAGAGGATGAGATGGTTGAATGGCATCACCAATTCGATGGACATGAGTTTGAGAAAGCCCTGGGAGATGGTGAAGGACAGAGAAAACTGGTGTGTTGCAGTCCATGGGGTCACAAAGAGTCAGATATGGACGGAGAAACTGAACAACAACAGTCTATGCCCTACTTGATTCTCCTGAGTAGTTGATGCTCAAGCCAAGTGTGGAGCTATTCACAGTTTCCACATGATTGGTTCTCTCTCTTCAGCGCCTCCCCACCCTCTGTCTCCTCTGTTATAATACCCCATTGGCTTCGCATCTCATCTAGATTAAAAACCCTAATGGTTTTCATTACCAATAAGTGCCTCCTCAATCTGCAAGGCACCTCTGATCTCTCTGACCCTACTGTCCTCTCACTGTTTTCTAGTTATTGTTTTCTATTGTGTGATTTTCAAAAGCATGGATATAGAGGGCATACCTAAACAATTCACCGAGACCTTGCTTTCTCATTTAATAAGTAAATACATTTTTATTTGAAACTAAAATATGAGACAGTCTCTGGTCTCCATCTAGACTGGAAACAGTGCCAGTACAGCAAATCATCTATAAAATTAGTTATATCCTACTGCAGTGTGAAAAAAGTCAAATTCAACAAGGATTTGTTGAGTATTTCTACAGGTTATGTGGGAGATATAAGAGAAGAACACGATATGCTTTCCTAACTAAAAATGATTCTGGTTGAGTTATTCATTGGCAATTCAAACTGATGGGTATTATATTTAATTACATGCTGAGAAAGAGGGGTAAATGCCGGAAGAACCTGCTGGGCTTTCTTTTTTTCTTAAATTTGAGTTCCTGATATACTTCACTTTTCAGCAAAGCTATTGTGCTACAAAGAGAAGGAAATCCACAGTGCTGGATCCTCACTTTTATTTCAATATTCATGATTCATGATTTTATTTTTATTAACCTCATATTGATTAAAATTAAGTTAGCAAAAAAGTAGCAAGTTGGTAGTATTCATATGATACTGAAAATTGTAAAACTTCAGGTCTCCTCCACCCCCTGTTCTTTTTGTTCTGGTATTTTAAGTTAAATTCTCCACTAAATGAGTCCAATGGAATGATAGCTATACTTGTTTAAATAGAAATAGGTCACAGATGCTCTGAACACAAAAACAAAGATACTGCTAACAGCTGATACATAACATCATAGGCATTCATTTCTTAACCTAGATTTTAAGGATCAGAAAGAAGTAAGTCTCTACATAGTTTCCAGGCCTTTGAAGCAATGCTCAAGTGGTCGGTGCCCTTGGGGACTCTGTGATCTCCCGTATCACGTGGAGTTCCAGACTCACAGCTCTTCTGACACTCTCCCCTCGGCCAGCCAATGGGGAAATGTGGTGCCAAAAGTAAACCAGTTTAGTAGCTTTGCAATATGCTCACTACTTGTAATAGTGACTATAAAATCCTCCGGTGGAACCAAACCTTCAAAACAAACCCAACACTTCATGTGCTAGATGTCAGATACAGTGGATTCCAAACCAGCTTCACGACAAATGCTAAAAGAACTCCTCTAGACAGGAAACACAAGAGAAGAAAAGACCTACAAAAACAAACCCAAAACCAAAGAATTCTCACTAGTTCCTCAGTGAGGAGGAACTGGAGGCTGACATCAGAATCTGATGATTTAGCCTTTACAGTCTATATTATAAAATGTAGCAGTCAAAATTCAGTGAGTTTTAGTCATTCTCTACTAATTTTTTTGTGGTCACTAAAAGGTCCCAAGTGAGACTTTCCACTATTTCCAAACTTCAACTAATAATCATAGTGAAAATTTTGGGGGCCAGCAAAAAAAAAAGAAAGAAAGAAAATGGTAATAGAACCATATTGAACCATATGTATGGTAATAGAACCATACATCTTGATAATTACCTTAAATGTAAATAAATTAAATGTTCCAACCAAAATACACAGATGGGTGGAACAGACACAAAAACAAGACCCATATGTATGCTATCTACAAGAGACCCACTTTAGGCCCAGAGACACATACAGACTGAAAAAGAGGGGATGGAAAAACCATGTAAATGGAAATCAAAAGAAACTGGAGTAGCAATACTCATAGCAGACAAAATAGACTCTAAAATAAAGACTATCATGAGATAAGGAAGGATACTACATAATGATCAAGGGATCAATCCTGAAGAAGATACAATAATTGTAAATATTTATGCACCAAACATACAAGCATCTCTATACATAAGGCAAATGCTAACAGCAATAAAAGGGAAAATTGGCAGTAACACAATAATAGTGGGAAACTTTACACTTCACTTACACCAATGGACAGATCATTCAAACAGAAAATTAATGAGGAAACACAAGCCTTAAATAACACATTGGACCAGATAAACTTAATTGATATTTATAGGACATTCCATCTGAAAGCAGTAGAATACAATTTCTTCTCAAGTACACACAAAACATGCTCCAGGATAGATCATATCTTGGGTTACAAATCAAGCCTTTGTAAATTAAAAAATAATTGAAATAATATCAAGTATCTTTTTCAACCACAGCACTACGAGGTTAGAAATCAATTACAGAAAAAAAAAAAAATGGTACTGATGAACCTATTTGCAGGGCAGGAATAGAGACACAGACATAGAGAATGAACTTGTGGACACAGAAGTGTAAGGAAAGGGTGATATGAATTGAGAGAACAGCACTGACATGTATACATTACCATGGGTAAATTAGATAGCTAGTGGGAGGCTGCTATATAGCACAGGGAGTTTAGCTCCTTTCTCTGTGATGATTTACAAGGGTGGGATGGGGGATGGGAGGGAGATTCAAGAGGGTGGGAATATATGTATACATATGGCTGGTATATGTTGTTATACAACAGAAACTAGTACAACACTTTAAAGCAATTATATTTCAATAACATATACATATATTGTTGTTATTTAGTCACTAAGTTGTGCCCGACTCTTTTGCGACCCCCTGGACTATAGCTCACCAGGCTCCTCTGTTCATGGGATGTCTCAGGCAAGAAAACTGGAGTAGGTGGCCATTATCTTCTCCAGGGGATATTCCCGACCCATGGATTGAATTCATTTCTTCTGCATTGTCAGGCAGGTTCTTTACCACCAAGCCACCAGGGAAGCCCAAACATTTATTAAACCATGTTAAAGGGCTATCTGTCTGCATGCATGCTCAGTCATGTATGACTCTTTGTGACCCTATGGACTGTAGACTGCCAGACTTTTCTGTCTATGGGATTTTTCAGGCAAGAATACTGGAGTGAGTTGCCATTTCCTACTCCAGGGGATCTTCCTCACCCAGGGATCAAACTATTAAGGGTTAAAATATACAAAGCTGTTCACTATAATCTGATGAACTACTTTTCAGTCAGTTCAGTTCAGTTCAGTTGCTCAGTCGTGTTTGACTCTTTGTGATCTTATGGACTAGAGCACGCCAGGCTTTCCTGCTCATCACCAACCCCCGGAGCTTGCTCATACACGTGTCCATTGAGCTGGTGATGCCATCCAACCATCTCATCCTCTGTCATCCCCTTCTCCTCCTGCCTTCAATCTTTCCCAGCATCAGGGTCTTTTCGAATAAGTCAGTTCTTCACATCAGGTGACCAAAGTATTGGAGTTTCAGCTTCAGCATCAGTCCTTCCAATGAACACCCAGGACTGATCTCCTTCAGGATGGACTGGTTGGATCTCCTTGCAGTCCAAGGGACTCTCAAGTGTCTTCTCCAACAACACAGCTCAAAAGCATCAATTCTTCGGTGTTCAGCTTTCTTTATAGTCCAACTCTCGCATCCATACATGACTACTGAAAAAACCATAGCCCTGACTAGACATACCTTTGTTGGCAAAGTAATATCTGCTTTTTAATATGCTGTCTAGGTTGGTCATAGCTTTTCTTCCAAGGAGCAAGCGTCTTTTAATTTCATGGCTGCAGTCACCATCTGCAGTGATCTTGGAGCCCAAGAAAATAAAGTCTGTCACTGTTTCCATCATTTCCACATCTATTTGCCATGAAATGATGGGATTGGATACCACAATCTTAGTTTTTTTAATGCTGAGTTTTAAGCCAGGTTTTACCCTCTCCTCTTTCACTTTCATTAAGAGACTCTTTAGTTCCTCTTTGCTTTCTGCCATAAGGGTGGTGTCATCTGCATATCTGAGGTTATTGATATTTGTCCTGGCAATCTTGATTCCAGCTTGTGCTTCATCCAGCCCAGCATTTCTCAAGATGTACTCTGCATATAAGTTAAATAAGCAGGGAGACAATATACAGCCTTGACATATTCTTTTTCCTATTTGGACCAGTCTGTTGTTCCATGTCCAGTTCTAACTTTACTTCCTGACCTGCATACCTATTTCTTAGGAGGCAAGCCAGTTGGTCTAGTATTCCCATCTCTTGAAGAATCTTCCACAGTTTGTTGTGATCCACACAGTCAAAGGCTTTGGTATAGTCAATAAAGCAGAAGCAGATGTTTTTCTGGAACTCTCTTGTTTTTTTCCATGATCCAATGGATGTTGACAGTTTGATCTCTGGTTCCTCTGCCTTTTCTAAAACCAGCTTGAACATCCGGAAGTTCTCAGTTCATATACTGCTGAAGCCTGGCTTGGAGAATTTTGAGCATTACTTTGCTTAGCATGTGAGATGAGTGCAATTGTGTGATAGTTTGAGCATTCTTTGGCATTGTCCTTCTTTGGGATTGGAAAGAAAACTGACCTTTTCCAGTCCTGCGGCCACTGCTGAGTTTTCCAGATTGCTGGCATGTTGAGTGCAGCACTTTCACAGCATCATCTTTTAGGATTTGAAATAGCTCAACTGGAATTCCATCACCTCCACCAGCTTTGTTCATAGTGATACTTCCTAAGGCCACCTTGACTTCACATTCCAGGATGTCTGGCTCTATGTGAGTGGTCACACGATCGTGATTATCTGGGTCATGAAGATCTTTTTTGTATAGTTCTTCTGTGTATTCTTGCCACCTCTTCTTAACATCTTCTGCTTCTGTTAGGTTCATACCATTTCTGTCCTTTATTGTGCCCATCTTTGCATGAAATGTTCCTTTGATATCTCTAATTTTCTTGAAGAGATCTTTAGTCTTTCCCATTTTATTATTTTCCTCTATTTCTTTGCACTGATCACTGAGGAATGCTTTCTTATCTCTCCTTGTTATTCTTTGGAACTCCTTGCTATTCTTTTGAACTCTGCATTCAGATTCAGAACTTCTTTTCGTTCATTTTAATGCCTTGCATATATGGCATAAAACGCAAAACTCTTACATACCCTTCAAGCCCCTTATGTTGGAGTCCCTACCTCCATCTGCAAGTCCCTTCAAACCAACCTCCCTCGTGCTCACTATGGTCTGAGCATTTTCTCTCAGCTCTTTTCCACCCCAGACACCTATGCTGTTCCTTTTCCTGAAATCCTCTTCCTCCTAGGTGTCACTTGACAACTGCTCATCCTGCTGGCCACACCTTAAATGTTACCTCCTCAGCAGACTTTCTCCTACTCGGAGCTTAGCACAGTGCACTGCATGTAGTAGACTTTTGTTAAGTGTTTATGGAATTAATGAAGAAAATATTGAAAAAGTAAATTCCACAAACATTCTAGAATAAGAGTACAATAGGACTTTTTTGCTTTGTCTTGCCAGCAGCATTTAAAATCTAAATATATCTAAAAACTAAAATTAATTCCTAGGGAATAGCCTTAATGGGAAAAATATAAAGTAAACAAAAAATATAGCATCAATTAAGCAATGTTTACACAGACATTGAGATTCTTTTCTTTTTTACTACTATCAAGATAATATACCAACTTAAACTGCTATTCAGAAATCACCCAGAGGAAAGGAAACAAGATCTGCTTCTTACTTGTGGTGACTTAATAAGGTTTAGAGATTATCTGTGGGTGTCAGAGATCCATGCTATATCCCATTTCCCATTTCTATGGAATTTTTTACTCTAATTTTAATTCTAAAAAGGGAGAGAAAATATATAATATTAAAAGACTGTGATATCTAGCTGCAACTGAGTACAATTGAGTAATGATAAATAGATTGCAAACTTGGGGAATATTTCTGGTATACTATGCTAGAGCCAAGAAAACATAGGTGTGAAGGTCATAATACCTAAGTCCTAGTCCCATTTCTTCTAACTTGCTGTGTAAATTCTATGATCAGTGTTCATTTCCTCAAAATTCAATCCTTATTGCACCTATTGTGTATAGCATAGGGCTAAGCACTGTGTGTGTCTTTGTATGTGGGGAGTGAGGCCAGGTACTATATGAGAAATCATTCATATATATATATATTTCATATATATATATATGTATATATATATATATGAAAATACACAGATATGTATGTATATATAAAAATAGTCTTTTCCCTTAAGTAACCATTATGGAACATTTGAAGCAATCATAGAAAAAGCAGATACACAAACAAAAGCTAAATTGTATCCTTCAAACTCCAAGCACAGTAGGAGTTCAAAGAAGGGAGAAATGAACATGGGTTGGGTTTTCTTAGGAAACTCTTCATGGTCAGGTGGGAGGAGCTCATGAATATGTCAAATGTTGTTGCAAAGGATTGAAGACATTCATATAGCCTTTCATTAAAAACTAAATCCCCCCTTCCCAAGAGGCTAAATTCTTTTTCCAATTGAGCAGCTTCTGGAAACAAACAGGAATTCCTGAAGGAGGAAGGCACTTGTCTAGCCAGGCAATTCTGTGGAATCAAGCCTAAGAATGAATGAGTTACAGATAGAGAAAAGAACCAGATCTCAGAGTCAGCTGAGATCCGGTAGGCAGCAAGCAGAGCAGAATGAGTGTGAACCTGGCGGAATTGTTGGTATTGCGCATGGACAGAGCAGCAAGGAGGCTGACCAGTCTAGAACAGAGTTGTACTTGGGGACAGTGAAGCAACGGTTAAAAGAGCAGCTGAGAGCATGAATCTGATTTAATTAAATCAAGAGTAGCCACAACTCCTAGAAGAAAAGATTGATTCTGAGATAGGAAAAATACAAGATGAACCCTGAACTCCTTGCTGCACTAGGAGGTGAGGAACTGTTCAAAAAATAATGACAGTATGTCATCCAGGAATCAGCTGAAAGAGTCTAGAACAATTTGAACATCAAAAATCATATCATTAAAAATGTATTAATATTATAACTACTTGAATGAAATAAAACTCCTGAATCTATACTGATACAAAGAAATGAATAAAACAATATATGGAGGGAAGAGAAAATTCTTCCATACATATAATCCTAAGTCATAAACAGAGAAAAGGTGATTAAGCTAGAAAACGATTAATGAATAGAATTAGTAGGTAAAAGTTTGATTTTAAAAAATGTTATTTATATAGATTCAAAGTATTCTCCAGAATTACTTATTAATTACAAAAAGGAAAATAGCAAGCTGACAAAGGAAATATCTTGAAGACATTTCACCTCAAACATGGAATCAAAATGAACACCAGTACTGGGACATATGAATATGATATGACTCTTCAAATGATGTACTGAAAAGGACACAACAACCTTTCACTGACGTTCCTGCCGAAAATGCACTACCTGAATGTGTCATGAGCATACATCAGACAGGACTATTTCAGGTAAAAGAAGACTAAAGAGACATGAAAGCTAGATGCATAGATGCTGAATTGAATCCTGAACCAGGAAAAAAAAGCTACAAAGAACATTACTGCATCAGTTTGATAACATTTGAACATGGGATGTGGATAATAGTAATATATCAATGCTAAATGATGTAACATCAATTACTGTGGTTATGTAAGAGAATGTCCATGTTCCTGATAATTATACACTTCAACATTTAAGAGTAAAATGAAATGTCTTTATTCTTGGCAAAAATATATTAATATTATAAATTGTGTGTGTGTGTGTGTGTGTGTGTGTGTGTGTGGTGTGTGTGGAGAGAGAGAGAATGGCTCAAAATGCAAATTATATCAGAATTAAAAATCAGACAAAAAATAAAAGCCAAAGCATTGCTTAATTATAGCCACCAACAATTTGAAAATAGTTGTACACAGAAAATTACTTGCACCACTGTTTGTTAAAGAAAAATATTGGCAGCAACATGCCCAAATGAACAAGGTTAGTTGAATCAGTTCAGTTCAGTTCAGTCGCTCAGTCGTGTCCGACTCTTTGCGACCCCATGAATCACAGCACACCAGGCCTCTCTGTCCATCACAAAGTCCTGGAGTTTACTCAAACTCATGCCCATCGAGTCAGTGATGCCATCCAGCCCTCTCATCCTCTGTCGTCCCCTTCTCCTCCTGCCCCCAAGCCCTCCCAGCATCAGGGTCTTTTCCAAAGAGTCAACTCTTCGCATGAGGTGGCCAAAGTATTGGAGTTTCAGCTTCAGCATCAGTCCTTCCAATGAACACCCAGGACTGATCTCCTTCAGGATGGACTGGTTGGATCTCCTTGCAGTCCAAGGGACTCTCAAAAGTCTTCTCCAACACCACAGTTCAAAAGCATCAATTTTTCGGCACTCAGCTTTCTTCACAGTTCAACTCTCACATCCATACATGACCACTGGAAAAACCATAGCCTTGACCAGACAGACATTTGTTGGCAAAGTGATGTCTCTGCTTTTTAATATGCTGTCTAGGTTGGTCATAACTTTCCTTCCAAGGAGTAAGTGTCTTTTAATTTCATGGCTGCAGTCACCATCTGCAGTGATTTTGGAGCCTAAAAAATAAAGTCTGACACTGTTTCCACTGTCTCCCCATCTATTTCCCATGAGGTGATGGGACCAGATGCCATGATCCTAGTTTTCTGAATGTTGAGCTTTAAGCCAACTTTTTCACTCTCCTCTTTCACTTTCATTAAGAGGCTTTTTAGTTCCTCTTCACTTTCTGCCATAAGGGTGGTGTCATCTGCATATCTAAGGTTATTGATATTTCTCCTGGCAATCTTAATTCCAGCTTGTACTTCTTCCAACCCAGTGTTTCTCATGATGTATTCTGCATATAAGTTAAATAAGCAGGGTGACAATATACAGCCTTGACGTACTCCTTTTCCTATTTGGAACCAGTCTGTTGTTTCATGTCCAGTTCTAACTGTTGCTTCCTGACCTGCATACAGGTTTCTCAAGAGGCAGGTCAGGTGGTCTGGTATTCCCATCTCCTTCAGAATTTTCCACAGTTTATTGTGATCCACACAGTTGAAGGCTTTGGCATTGTCAATAAAGCAGAAATAGATGTTTTTCTGGAACTCTCTTGCTTTTTCGATGATCCAGCAGATATTGGCAATTTGATCTCTGGTTCCCCTGCCTTTTCTAAAACCAGCTTGAACATCTGGAAATTCTCGGTTCACGTATTGCTGAAGCCTGGCTTGGACAATTTTGAGCATTACTTTACTAGCGTGTGAGATGAGTGCAATTGTGTGGTTCTTTGAGCATTCTTTGGGATTGCCTTTCTTAGGGATTGTAATGAAAACTGACCTTTTCCAGTCCTGTGGCCACTGCTGAGTTTTCCAGATTTGCTGGCATATTGAGTGCAGCACTTTCACAGCATCATCTTTCAGGGTTTGAAATAGCTCAACTGGAATTCCATCACCTCCACTAGCTTTGTTCGTAGTGATGCTTCCTAAGGCCCACTTGACTAGTTGAATAAGCTGTGGTATATCTACATAGTGGAGGACAAAGCAACCATACGAAGGGTGAAGCAGAGCTCTACAAAGTGAGGTGGAGTGCAAAGAGAGCTCTCTTTCATTAAGAAACAAGGGAGAATAAAGTACCTGATCACTTGGGCAAAAAACAACAGAGAAAGGATAAGGCTGAAACCAGTATGACTGGTTACCTGGAGAAGATGGGGGAGGATGGAGCGGAAGGCATGGAAGGGAGGACAGGGGGTGGACAATGACCCTTCTTGGTGTATACTTTTTGACACCATTCTGACTTCTGGAACAACATTAGTTGTTGTTCACACATTTCACACCTCCCCAAAATGGAAAAGAATGAAAGCAAAAATTACAATAGAGTACAAAGACAAAACAAGCCATACAGCAAAAGAATAACCCAACCATGTGAGTAACCTAAGGAATATTTACATACAGGATTTAGACAAAATGACTTTAGGCTAAAGAAAATTTTTAAACAGACATTAAACTCTAGTTAGGAGGCTTCTCTTCCAGGGGCGTGGGTTAGCAATTCTGAAACTATTTGCTTTGTGTTGTCAAATTTGAAAATGAGTTATTATACTGGGATAATGAGAGGCAGGTTTCTAACTGTTGTGAAGGGAAGTTATGAATAAGGAAAAGGATAAAGCTGGAATGAAAGAAAGGGAGAAACGGAAAAGGAACCAGGTGGTACTGGACTGGAGATATCAGTATAAAGTGTTGGGTTTTATGTGTAAATAGGAGAAATATAGACACATGGACATGGAAGCAGTTAGAAAAATAGATATATATGTGTGAAAGGGTCTAGAAGTGACTATGCTCCATAGAAATAAGCACATCTCCATGGATAAATGGCCAATTCTAAGTCTAACGCAGGGAGATGACAAAATGAATTTGAAACATCTTGTTGTACCAGAAAGCAAAGAACTAAAACATGAGGACATAACAGAAGGTTCCAGGAGCCAGTGTGAAAGACTCATACTTGCCAAAGCTGACATAATGTGATTATCTAAATAAATAATAATAAATTATTAAAACCTACTAATAAAGCAATAATCCATGGGTTCAGCTGCTAGTAACAAACTAATGGAAGAAAATTAAGTTAACAGCAAAGTGTGAAAGAAATTGTAAAATTAAAAAAACACCATTAGGAAAATACTAATTGAGTCAGGCATCTCTAGTGGTGCTAAAACTCATAGTGAAATTTTGAGAAGTAACAGAATATTTATATATTTTCAAAGTATCTCCCCAGAGATACTTGTCAGTTACAAAAGGGAAAGTCATAACTTTGCAGGGGAGAAAGCTGGCAGATAGCACTTTAAGTTATTAAAGTCAATATTGACAGCAACGGGACAAATGAGCACTGAGCACCTGTTGATACGGTGCACTGTCAACGAAACATTAATTCTGCAGTGTTCCTGCCAAAAGTGTAAAACTAGTCTCATCACAAGGAGACACAAGCAAATTCAAATTAAGGGACAGTCTATGAAACACTTGGCCTATACTTTCTAGAAAACTGAAACAAAACAAAGAAACTGTTCCATATTAAAAGCAATATGACAACAGAGTGCAGCACATGATCCTGGATTTTCTTTTGCTAGAATACTTGTTAAATACGGGGATAAGTAGTAAAATATGAATGACTGTAGATTATACATAACGTATTAGTGTTTAACATTCTAATTTTGATAATGTTGTTAGGTATTGTTCTTTGTTTAGTAAAATACAGGCTAAACTAGTGAGAGACAAGGAAATATCATATCTGCATTGTACTGGTGAACACTTCAGGGAATAAACACACACGCATATATATGTAATATGTATATATATATGGCATGATTGATGATGAGATAAAAAGATAAATTGTTAACATTTGGAGAATCTAGATGAAGAGTATATGATAATTCTTTGTATCAGTCACAACTTTTCTGTAAATCTGAAAATATGTCAAAGTATTTTTTTTTAATTCAGCTTGGCTGGAAGACAAGGGCATACATGCAGAATGCTGCCTCTGTCACCTCTACTACCTAGAGAAGCATTTTCCACAGCCCAGCTGTCCTTGCTCCAACTCTGGCATTGTAGAAGCATAGACATAGGACTGGGGATCAGGAAATTGAATGTTAACTCAGCTCCTGCATTCCTTGTACAAACATTTATCATCTCTGGGCTTCAGAAGTCTGATGTAAAAGAAAGTTCAAACAAAATGATCTCTTAGCCAATTATCAAATGTCTTTTGTAAATATCCTAAGTTCTGGAACTGCAATAGTGAGCAAAACACCTGTGCTTGAGCAAATCATAGTCTAATGCAAAAACAGACCTAAAACAAATTATTCAGCCATATAAAATTCTGGAAGAGAACACATACATAAACCAGAGATATGGGAGCATAAATCAAAGAGATCTGAGCCTTAGGAGTTCAGGAAATGCTTTCCTAAACAAGTCACAATCCAGCCAAGACCTGGATGCCGGGGAGCGGCTAGCTAGTGGAAAGAACAGTTGGGATGAAGAGCATTGCAGGAAAGGAAACTGTATCTGCCAGATTTGAGAGAGAAGATTGCTTGGCATCTCCAAGGAGTTGAAACAAATCCAGATGTGTAAGTCTAAGGACTAGAGAGAGAAATCTCAGGCTAGTGATGCAGATTGGATGGAGAGGTGGTGGTGGGAACCATGCAGAGTGCTGAATGCTATCTCAGGAATATCAAAATACCTTCCTAATCTATGATTCTATTGAAAAGATATTTATATACAGATATTTGACTTTAAAAAAGAATTCAAGGGAATTCCCTGGTGGTCCAGTGGTTAAGACTCCAAGCTTCCACTGCAGGGGGTGAAGTTTGATTCTCTGGTCAGAACTAAGGTCCTGTATGCCATGTGACACAGATAGAAAAAAGTAAAAATTTTTAAAAAAAAGAAGAAGAAAAGGAATTTGAAGTTCATAAATACATCATAACATGGCTCGGGATTTGAGTGTCTAGCTCATAATAGTCATTCAGAAACAGTTGTTGAATGTCAAATATATTCATTATCCTATGGCTCTTGAAGCCTAACAAGTGCATCTGATAAAAGCTTGCCTATCATAAAGGATGAGGAAGTCATCATAAAATTACTACCTTTCCATTAGAGGCTGGCACAGATAAATCTGATACTGACAGAGAAGTTCATTGACAGTGACAGAAAGGGAAACAGTCCTCAGAATAGAATGCTTCATGGCTGCAAAATCACTGCAAGTTGTAGCCACCTAAGATCTGAAATGAACAGTGAATAATCGTTCCTTGGCTGGAAGACTGACAGTACAAGCTAACATCTCCTGCCTGTAAATTAGAAATGTAGATTAGTTCGTGGAAAGTTACACATATTATGATTTCTAAAACTTCTCTGGAATAATAAACATCACTCCCTTTGGGGCTTACGTTACTCTGATTATAAGAGAATAGCATATACCCACCATAAAGGTTCACCAAGAAATTCATGCTGTTATAAAAACGAGGACAAAATGGGTCAAAAGCTTTATTTTTAAAATTCATTTTTATTGGAGTATAGTTGCTTTACAATGTTGGTCAATAGCTTTAAATCAGCCTCAGCTAAAACCACTGGGCTTCAGAGTCTTTTCTGGAAGAGGCTGTGTCTGGATTTTTATCTTCTGCAGAGGCCAATAAGGCTGCTAATCTAATCTGCTGCTGTGTTCTCTCAGGGCAGAATCAAGCACAGAGGCCACTGACAGTGTCCGCTCTCTCACGAAAAGGTATTGACCGTGTGTGCGCCCTGGAAGAGGGCTGCATGTGGATGACAGCAAGGACCTGGCACTTCGGTAACATGGGCTTGCTGGATGCGCTTTATAGAGCACCTAATGTGGCTGAAGACAGCTAATAAAAATGGTGCAGAATATTCCTCTGGCCCAAGGGTCACACCACAGTGGACATTCGTCCTTGGGTAATGGGGCAAAAAAACATAGCTGCTCCTGGCACAGTCCCTGTCCAGAGCAAGTCAGGAAATAAGACAGAATCACCTTGACTCAGACTTGTGTCACATAATTCCTGCATGTCCTGCATAGACTCTAGAGAGGAAATTAGGTCTAGATTCTAAGACATGGCAATCCAATCTAACTCTTGATGTCAACTTTACCAAACCCTATCTCTGAATCAGTCTAAGTTGCATAGCTAGGCTAGGCATCCAAAGCCCTCAAGTCTGGCTTGAGAGTCCATGTCTAGTGCTAATTCCTCACTGTTCTTTAGCTAAACTAAGCACACTTTCTCAGTCCTGTTTCTCAGCATCCCTGTCCCTTTGGTATGAGATGTCCTCCTCCCATCTTGACATGACCGAACTAATTTCCAAGGTCCAGCAGAAAAGCATCCTTCTATAAAGCCTCTCCCAATGCCCATCCCTCCACCACCTCAGCCTCTGAAGTCCCTTAGCTCTCTTCATTCTACCCCTAATTTTTATTACTTTATGTCCAGCTATTAGGCTAGCATTACTGCCTTTAACCATCGCAACACTACCTCCATGCAAAATGAAGCATGGAAAAGTGAAAGTCTTGCCCAAGCTAAATTACTCACACTTGGTGTAGCATGTGCATGCATGCTAAGTCGCTTGAGTCACGTCCAACTCTGTGCAACCCTATGAACTGTAGCCTGCCAGGCTCCTCTGTCCACGGGATTCTCCAGGCAAGAACACTGGAGTGGATTGCCATGCCCTCCTCCAGGGTATCTTCCCAACCCAGAGATTGAACCCGTGTCTCTCACATCTCCTGCATTAGCAGGCAGGTTCTTTTCCACCTGGGGAACCCCACTGGTAGCACAGGATATAACAAATAATTACAACATGAGAAATGTATGGATTTTAAATGCAATATTTTTAGTAAGTGAGAAATTGATACACAATCTATCTAGGACTACTGGAATATTTTTAAACTACTCCAGGAGTTAACAGCATGATAAATATGCTTCAGTGAAGTAAGTTAGCATATCCACTTACTTCCCAAGTATATCATGACTTGTATATTTATAGGATTTCTTATTTTATAAGCAAAACAAGAGGCTTTTAAAAGAAAAAGATATAAAGAGGATGCCTAAGTGGCTTTATTATTTAGGAAAATAACTGATGCAGCCACAATGAATCTGAACTCTATGAAACCAAGGTCAAAGTTTCTCAACATTTCTTTCCTCTTCATCTTTGAACTAGCAGGAAGGCAGACTTTCCAGAACATGGACAAAGGCCATCTCTCTGATCTCAACATCCCAAGCCATTTTCTACAAACATAACTAATTACTGAGCTGAAGAAAAATCATCTGGAGAAAACTGGCAAGAGTGATGATATACTACGGAAGGAACTGCAAAGTCAGCTCTGCCGGCTTCTCTGAGAGAAAGCAACACTGATTAGCACAGGAAAGAGTAAAGGCTGATATGGTCCAGCCACACTTGGACCTGGAAAACCAAGGGAGTGTCTAAAATTCAAAAGAAAAATGCCATTAGGTAGTCCTCATCTCTTACTGCCACTCCCTGCCAGGCCTGCAGTACCCTTCCCAGAGCCAGCCTGGCATCTAAGCTTGGGTTTCCCTGAAAAAAGAGGAACCAGGACTGGAACTCAGGAGATCTCCGCTCTGATTTGGGCCATGCTGAGAGCAGTTACTTAGAACAGTGGGTGTGACTGATGAGGACAAAGAAAAGAAAAGGCAAAATCCTAGTTTTGAATTGCTAAGCAAGGAGGATTCCTACATCATATGGAGGCAATTTGAGGTTTCATGACTATCCAGCTGCATCAGATGTGGGGTGCAATCTGGCCCTCTCTCAAACCACTGCAGTAATAAATAGCATAGGTAATTCCTTCTGTCTCGTCCGAGTTAAATCACGCAAACATAGCTACGTCCAGCTGGGGGAGGGAGAGCATCCTTTGAGCTGAGGATATCATACACACTGGAATTCTCTTGTATGTCTTGAATACCAGGAATTGTTATCTTTGCATAAGAAGAAATTACACATAAGAGGATTTTGTGAGGCTTTTTCTTTATGTTTTTAAACCTGGGTGGAATCCTGCCTGATTGAGGGTAGCACTGCATGATATTTGGTGTCCAGCCCTGCTGTGCTATAGAGACGTCCTTTTTCCAGAACTTCACAAGCCATAGCTTCACCTTCCTCAGAGAAGCTCACAGATGGAGTTGTGGAGAAAAGTAACTGCCATCATAGTTCCTCTTGAAGTTGTAGCTGTCTCCTGACAGTTATTTACACATGGCACTAGTTTACAGTGTTTTAGCATCGGTACCATTCCTACATTCCCTAAGGACCAAGAACCATTCTATTCTAAGTATTATGAGATCACTATGGCCCACCCAGCAACAGCTCTCCTTGCTCAAACTGATCAAACAGACTCCATCCAACATTTCTGAGCAATATCTCAAGAGTCCCTGACTATACCACCAAATTATGACTGAACTCTCCTCCCAGTTACGGCCTTTAAGAACACAGCTGATTGTTTAAATGAAGCATACCCCTTCAAAGGAAAATCTTTACAAATGATTAAACAAGCCCATTGCCGTGCCATACTCAGTAGTGTCTGACTCTTTGAGACCCTATGGACTGTAGCCCACCAGGCTCCTCTGTCCATGGAATTCTCCAGGCAAGAACACTGGAGAGTGGGTTGCCACACCGTTCTCCAGGGGCTCTTCCTGACCCAGGGATCGAAACTTTGTCTCTTACACTGGCAGGCAGATTCTTTACCACTGAGCCCAAGCCCATGAATTCTATCTATATCCTGCAAAATAAAGTCTCTGGAGAATAAAGCATAAGTAAACTAAACATAGAACGTGTTGGACTCCTCCTACAAAACTGTCCTCTGATGAGCTGCTGTACATGTGAAAACTGCCTAGATGTTTCATTATGCATCTTGGAGATGTACAAAGAAAAGGGGGATATACTGGCCTGTGAACTGTTTCATATCAGATGCCAAGATTTTGTTAGATCTCCAGTGGCAAGTACAAAAAAAGAGAGAGAGAGAGAGAGAGAAAGTGTGAAATACCATGTTCTTAGAAATACTGTCAGTTAAAAAATGAATCAGTTTTAGAACATGAGGGTTGCTTTCAATGTTATCAGACAACCAGTTTTAAGAGCTGGAATAGGCTTCGATAATTAGGCAGAATGAATTCTTAAGCCAGGATGGCCAAGCACATGGACTTAATTACAGAGGAGCCTGGCGATTGTTAACGGCCTCTGAGTGTGTCAGCAGAATTTGTGAAAATAAAAGGACTGTAAGTAGTATATGACCAACAAACTCACACTTGTGAGTAGAATAACCAAGATGCCAACCAAAGTCCATACAATCCCCAAGCTATAAGGAAAAATTTAAGACATTCAGACATGTGAAGACTGTCCTTTGGATTTGATTTTAATAAAATTTTTTTTAAGTTCTCCAATTACAACATTAGAGATAGATATTTAAACAACAGAAGACATAATTTATATTTAGAGATATTTCCCTAAGGAAAGTACAATCTAAAATTTCCCCAACCAGATATTGGGGAGAACAGTTTATGAATCCATTTAATTGAAGAAAGTAAAAGACCACACACTGAGGAACAATTCTCACCAATTTTTCAACTAAGTATGTTCAAAGCTAATCCCTTAAACATTGCACAAACACAAGCCAGACTATAGTCATAAATAACAGAGTGCCATCAGATAAGTTATGTGTAGCATGGATTGAAGGGACAAGACCCACTGATAAGAGATGCAAATTTGCTCTTATCTCAGTTACCAAGAAATATTTTGACAGGATGAATTGAAAGTTTTTATTCTGACCCATGGAAGAATAAGAACCATAAGAAATTATATCAGGAACAGAGCACCAGGATTCTTTGAAAGCTCATGAGTAATCTATATGTTTGTTCTTCTCCTTATTTCAAAGAGAAACATTTTATAGGACTGCTAGAAACATTTTACAGGAAATACTTTTTTTAAAAAAGAAAAGTAACACAAATGTGGCTACCTCACTCATTGCAATTCTATGCAAATAATATTTGGTACATATTCAAAGCCAGTATAGAGACATTTACCAGCAAAAATATATTTCTCATTTCAACACAAATTCCATTTATCTTCTAAATCTCCTAGGAGTCCTGTGGAAATGATTCTCATCAACAAAATTTGACAGAGGGATGGAGATTCCATATGGCAAATGAGTTGAAGTGGTATCTCAAGGTTATTGAGTAAATCACTAGTGAAAATATATCTAAGATGCAGGACTCTTAAGTCTAATTTTTTGACCATCAGAATTTGAATTAATGGAACCCAAAATAAATTCAAATACTAATAATTAAAACTTTGAAAGCTAGGTAGAGAAGTGAGAATAATTTCCAAACAATTAATCTAGGTCTTGGTGATATGGAAAATATCATTTTTTTAAAAGCTGAGTAAAACATCATTGTTAATTTACGGAACCAAGTACTTTTAAAAAAGCACTGTCAAAAAAAAATAAATAAAAAATCAAAAAGCACTGTCATCCCACACCTTGCAAGAATAACTTGCATAGCTAAGAGGAATTGCGCTTTTAGCTGTATACCCAAATATGAGTACATTTTTAACACTCTATTAAATATATAATGGTGCATGCAGTTAGAAAAACTGAGTAGAATCATGAAGAGTTAATACACATTCTGTTTTGTTTGACAGATATCAAAAAGAAAAACTTTAGGAAGGGAAATTATAGACCATCAGGAGCTGAGTTTTCTTAAGCTTTTAATAAGCACCCTTTCAACTGCATGCAAAAGAAATTTAACTCAAACCATTTTTTGGAAAACTATTTATTTACATCACTGAGAAATCCAAGGACTATATCTGGATGAAGGGACTCTAAGAACATCATGGAGACATCCTTTCAATCTTGTGGTTCCATTTATCTCTGTGTCTTGGGTTCATTTTCAGACAAGTTTCCCCATATACCCAGAAAGGTAACCATTGCCAGGACAAGTCTGTCTTAGGGCTTGTCATCCAATAGAAGAAACGTCTTCTCTTCTAGTGACCACATTAGGGAAGAACTTTATTGGCTGTGCTTGGTCAAAAGTCTGAGTTGAGTGTTGGTCACTCAGTCATGTCCAACTCTTCGCGACCCCATGGTCTGTCCATGGAATTCTCCAGGCAAGAATACCGGAGTGGGTTGCCATACTCCCGGACCAGTCACTAGGCTAATGTGCTGGGTTCTGGCATTGTGCAGCATGGATTAAATGCCCAGACAGCAAATATTCTAGACAGCAGCGCTGATGAAAGAGGAGGAAGCTCTTGTTGTCTTAAATCATATAGGCAGCCATCAATTGTATATGTGTAAAACTGGTCACTTCCAAATTCATACAATAACTGCATTTATAATTTATGAAACCACTTCTGTATAAGATGTCACTTACACAGAAGTCATTTACACTTACACCGTGATTACTGCTCTATCTGTATGTCAATTTTCATATAAAATAAAAAGAAAAATGTGAGGGGAGGGATACATGCCCGAAACATGATCCAGCTGACTTTTAACTCTGGATTATTGTGATTTTGAGGGTAAATGGAAAATATATTTCCTTTGTTTTAAATCCCCGATTAGTTTACTCAGTACCTTTTATTCAGGAAGCTGAGAAAGAAATGCACTAAGAATGTGTTAAATATTCAGGCGCTGCAATATAAACAGTTTAAAACAATGATTTGAAGTTATAGGAAGTATGAATTCCAAAACCTTAATTTTAGCTTACTTTATCTATTATATGGGATAGGGCTCAATATTAGCCAAATTCAATTTTAAAAAATGAATACGTGTAATTAGCAACCCATATTAAAAACACTTGAACATAAATAAAATCTTGAACAAATTCCATGATGTTTTAAACTTAATAGAACAATTTGTTTAATGTTTCTTAAACAAGAAACATCATGTTTCTTAATTTAGTACACAAGGAAACAATTCTTATGTTTTTTTTCTTAATTTAGTATACAATGAAATCTGCCTTGGCACTGATTGTGGCTAATAGGTAGAATAAATATTTTTTCCCAAAAGGTATACTTGTGAAATTCCAGAGGAATTTTCCCTAATAAAAACTATGAAAAAATAAGTCATTCTGCCAAAATATAAAGTCACAGTTTCTAGGACTGAGTTCATTTTCTTAACAAAGATCAGGGCTTCTCTTTCAAAATGATGTGTTTCCTATTTATAGTTTGATCTTTAAAAACACCTCCACATTAAAATAATCAGGATCTAATTGGACTTCCTATTAAAATGCAGGCATTATTCACAGCTCTCTTAATCACTCCTTCCCCTGTTCTTATCACATCTCTGAGCTACAATAAGGCTCCCAAGCTATTCATCTAAACTTAGCTTTCCATCCACTGGACTAAGGAGTTCTTTGGGCCACAGGGAGGTCTGTGAATTTTACTAAGGTCTGAGCACTAGTTCCCATAGAGATGTCCCAAAACAATGCAAGGAAGCCCCAGCACAGCAGAGAATGTGTACCTTTCAGTTTGAGGTTCATGAGTCATCAGAGACCAAAATCACTTTCCTATGACTTTGTGACTTACCTAAGTGAAGACTTATTTGCCACACTGAGGGATATCTAGCCTTTTTATTCTCAGTTTCTTTTCTGTGTTTAGATTAAGTTATAAACTCAAATCGCTACTGGAGATGTTGCCTCTGGATCTTGGAAAAGATGTGGTGAGTAGAGTGTGTGTGTGTGTGTGTGTGTGTGTGTGTGTGTGTGTGTGTGTGTGTGTGTGTGTGTGTGTGTGTGTGTGTGTGTGTGTGTGTGTGTGTGTGTGTGTGTGTGTGTGTGTGTGTGTGTGTGTGTGTGTGTGTGTACATACAAAATCTACAGAAAAAAAGACAAAAAGCTTCACTTTTATAGTCAAAATCATTGTGTGGGACTCTCTCACCAATAAAACTGGATGAGTTTCTTATAAAAATACTGTAGTGAAAAATGAATACCTCACTCTGCAGAGTTCAGTGTGGTAGTCTACTAAACAGCACACAAACAATAAATACAGGCCATAAAAAAGAATTAAGGAGGAAAAATGGTATTAACATAAAGATCCCCTCTTACACTCCAAACAGTAATCTATTATACTAAAAAAAAAAAAGTGACTTTGGCCTCTGTATTCCATCCAAACACACTCTGTCTATCGTCTATCTCATGGCTGGCCAGTGACTAGACTCCATCCTCCCCACTCCAAAATCAACTGGAGTAAAACTTAACTGGAGAGGAAGTTCTTAAGAGATAAATTCCTAGGGTTGACAAATGAACAGCCCTGCACAATAGAAAACTGTTACTTAGATTTTAGCCATCTGGCACGTAAGCGTTTAAGATTCCTTTTCTCCCTTTTTTCATGGCATGTCTAGCTAGCAATCAGATTGAATGGTTTGAAGGATGCTATCCGGCTTCCCCAGCATTGTGACTCCTTGCCTAACTTCTGCTCCTCTGCATACCAACGCACTGAGACTTTGTTACCACTCTTGCTCCCCTCCAGACAATACCAACCCCTGCCTGCAAGGCATTTGGTTAACACATTAGGCACACATACTAAGATGCTGCACTCTGCACAGATGTATAAACCTAAAAAATAGCATTATCATAACATCTTCCAGTTCAGCTATTTTAGGCTGCTGCTCCCATATCACAAAGCCTTGCTATTTATATACCCCTGCATATGGAAGACTCATCCTTCCTGTGAGACTGCAGCCCAGTGGGTGCATCAGACAAAATTATAGGCCCCAGACTTGAATAGACACTCATCCTGGCTTGCTTATCTTCCTTGAATGCAAGCCAAGTTTATTAATAATTTTTTAAGTCAGAAGGAAAACAAAACAATTTTGATGTGACAGGAGGATGTCAAGAAACAAGATAAACAAGAAAAGCAGCCAATCTCAACCCAGAAGGTGAAGCTCCCAAGCCCAGGAAGCTAGGGAACCAGGTAGAGGGCTGGGCTTGTGACCCTGGCTGCGCCACAACCCGCACGTGTCACGGCTGTGTTCCTTAGTTGGCCTCGGTGTTCACAAGTGCACCAGGAAGGAGAGTGAATGTGCATCTTGACTGGCAACTGGAGAAAAGACACCCTCTCTGTGATGACCCAGAAGGGTGGGAGGGGGGGCTCAAGAAGGAGGGGATATATGTATGCGTGCATGCGTGCTAAGTCATTTCAGTCATGTCCAACTCTTTGCGACGCTATGGACTGCAGACCACCTGGCTCCTTTGTCCATGGGATTCTCCAGGCAAAAATATTGGAGAGGGTTGTCATGCCTTCTTCCAGGAGATCTACCTGACTCAGGTATTAAGCTGGCATCTCTTATGTATCCTGCATTGGGAGGTGGGTTCTTTACCACTAGCACCACCTGGGAAGCCTGGATATATGTATACTTAGAGCTGATTCACATTGTACAGTAGAAATTAACACAACCTTGTAAAGCAATTATCCTCCAATTAAAGATAGAAAGTAAAATATATTAAAAAAATTTTAAAGAATTCTTGAGGAAAATATACATATTTAACTTTCTAGACAATATGAAGAATTTCTTTAAATGAGTTTGGTAGATTACCCTGCTCTGTTTTAGAGACTCTGGAATTGCTAGTGAGGTTTACTTTTGGTAGACCAACAGTATTAGAAGTATCAATGCTTTCATTTTCTATCTCTCCAGAAAGTTCAAGGCAGAGGGGTTGTGAGTACTATTATCTCATAAAGGCAGAGAGCAAATGGTCTGCAAGGTAAAATTCTTGGTTTAGATTTTATTTGGTCAAAGGACTTATCTGGTGGCTCAGACGGTAAAGAATCTGCCTGCAATTAAGGAGACCCAGGTTTGATCCCTGGGTAGGGAAGATCCCCTGGAGAAGGGAATGGCAACCCACTCCAGCTTCCTTGACTGGAAAATTCCATGGACAGAGGAGCCTGGCAGTTTATAGCCCATGGGGTAGCAGAGAGTCGGACATGACTGAGTGACTAACACACACACACACACACACACACACACACACACACACACACACACACCCCAGAGAGAATGGCCGCTCTTTAAGGCATGCGTTCAGCAGAAGTGCCAGGGACAAGCGCTGGGAGAGCTATCTGGCAAGGAGTCCAGATCCTACCTGTCAGATGCCTGGCCTCTATTTCCACACAGAGCCTTAGGAGGATAGGGGAGAGGCAGAGCAATGAAGGCTCATAAACTTCCCCTTCGCCTAGTCCCCAAGGACCTCTGACAGTCTTTGTGGGCCTGAAGTCTTACAAGAGGAATGAATCAGAGCCCTGCATCTGCATTCCTGTGGGGAATTTATGGTTCATGACGCAGCTACAGGGGTTTCTAGTTCTAGGTTTTGTATGCAACCGAATCTCTGTTGTGCAGACTACATGGCTTCCCTGTCAAAAGCAAAAGTAAAGAGTCTCCACTGTCACCTGAGTAGGACACTATTACTTTTACCTGAAAGTGCACTTGTTACATAGGAGTATGTGTCGGCTGAGAAAGGCCCCATCAGGGAGGCTCCCTCCCTCCACCTTCTCACTGTGGAAGCGCAGCCACCCACCACCCATTTCTCACCCATCACTCCTGGATTTGCACCCACTAAGAGCTGATGTGCTGATGAAGAGGAGACAGACAGACCCAGGGACTCTGACAGTCTGGGTTTGTTTGGGGGCACTTTCCTGGCATAAGAAACACTGGAAGGCTGCCACTCCAGACCCCTGCTCCACTGCTCGGTTAGAGAGGGCTTCCCTGGTGACTCAGATGGTAAAGAGTCCTCCTGAGACACAGGAGACTGGGGTTTGACCCCTGTGTCAGGAAGATCCTCTGGAGAAGGGAATGGCTACTCACTCCAGTATTCTTGCCTGGAGAAACCCATGGACTGAGGAGCCTGGCAGGCTATAGTCCATGGGATCACAGAGTCAGACACTACTGAGCAACTAAAACTTAGATTCAAATTAGGGCTTCGCAGGTGGTTCTAGTGGTATAGAATCCTCCTGCCAATGCAGGAAATGCAAAAGACTCAAGTTCAAACTCTGGGTTGGGAAAATTCCCTGGAGGACAAAAGGGCAACCCACTCCAGTATTCTTGACTGGAAAATCCCGTGGACAGAGGAGCCTGGAGGACTACAGTCCATGGGGTCACAAAGAGTTGGACACAACTGAGCGACTGAGCATGCAGATTCAAATTCCTCCTGCAATTTCTGCCAAGGAGGGCATGGGGCCCTGCCCTGCTGGCTGGACTTGAGGAAGCGATGCCCTTGAGTGGGCCTGTCTTTGTAACACTGTTCCCAGAAGCCCATATGTTGCTGTGACTATTTTTTAGCTGAGATATTTTCCCCGTGTCCCTTTAGACAGAGAAAGAATATTATTTCTCTGGTTACAAAGACCAATTTATTAGATTCAAGGGCAAGATGGACAAGTCATTATATGCCATCAGAATACAGAATGTGATGTGTTTTCTGTGTATGTATGTGTGTGTAAACATTTTCCTTCCCATTTAGTTCTATGCTATTTTTCAGGGTAAGAATGTAGATTAACCACATTATCTTCAATGTGACACACCATTTGTTGAGATTCATGTAAAGGAAACATATGGCCAGAGAATGGGTGCCATTCTGCTTCCATAAAGACTTGAAGAAGGCCAAAGACAAGAGAGATTCACATTTATTTGCGACTTGGAATTAGTCATGTTTGCCTGATCCCTGGTGAGTCACCAGCTGAACTCCGGGCACAGAAATGCAGCCTCCACGTTTTCAGGGGGTTCTATTGTGGGTCATGCAGAGGTCAGCAGGCTGTCAAAAGTTACACTGTCTATCCCTGGCTGCCTCTTAAAAATACCTTGGGAGTGTGTGTCCAGGGTTAAAGGTCATTCTGATTCCTTCCCAAAATTAAACAAGGAAAAAAAGAAACCAAAAAAGCTTCTTTTACCTCAAGAGATGAACAGTCTATAACTGATACAGACGTGGAGTGAGGATACCAAACTCAAATGCTGATTATTAGATTTGTAAAATAGGAAGCATAATATCCCTTCTATTCCACCATGAGGAAAGCAGGAATTTATTCACACAAATATCTTAGCCAAAGCAAGCCACTTGGTTCCTAACTGGGTTACTCTTTCTTCTCAAGACACAGAAACTGATTTTTACTGTTGATTCTCTATCCCTCTAATAGTAAAGCTACCACGCTGTAGCTCTGGACGTCCATGAGGTCAGCAAGCTCAGACCCCACACAGGGCAGCCCAGGGCTGCAGTTACGCCATCCAAGACAGACAGGCACTTGTCTGTTTTCTAAGGCATCCAGGGGAAACAATTTGCAAACACTCTTATTACTGTAATCTAGATCTCAGAACTTTGCTGACTAGAAAGTTGCCTTGTGCAACTGAAGCCCGTTTTCCTTGTGCTCCCAGGAGATCACGGAAAATAGCTGGTCATTACACAGAACGAAAATAATTTCTGAAATGGTGTCACAACTAGTTCAAGTGTGAAAAAAAATAATCAGTTGTTTTATCAAGTCAGTAATCTCCCACAATTATTTGACAAAAAAATTTTCCCTGATTTTCTTGTTTAAGACTGTGATTATACTATACTGAACGTTGACTCAGTCCAGACAATTAATTCAAAACATAAATTTTTCTTAGCTTTATGTAAACATGTAGAACTTATTGTTGTTGTTATTATTCCATAGACCAAATATCTGAATCATGACAACTCAGTGTAAGATATTCCTGTTGCTAATTCTAAATCAGTTAAGTTTTCCTAATTATCATAGTAATAAAATGATTTAACTTTTTAAAACTAAATCTTTGATCACAATAACAACAACAGAACTATATGTAGCTACTTGGTCTGGCTAGTTTTGTGGTAGTCTTTGATCCTTTTCTCAAGATATCTTACCTAAGCTTTCCCTCATTCAAATAGTGCAACCTCCTCAGTTACATTTTAAGAGGAAAGGAATGCTTTATAATTGAATAATGTCTCCCACCCAAGTGTGGGAAAAAATTTCAAATAATAGAACTCACGAATTAGGAGAGACATCATGAATTGTTTATCCAACTTATTGCCCAATGAAGGATTCCCTTCAAATATCCCTGTGAAGGTGACTCCACAGTTTCCCATGAGACTGAAACTTCAGTCTTAGATGCAAACTGTCTTAGTTTAAAATTTGTATTTATTGAAAGCATGTAAGTTGTGCTCTTAATTTATCTGACCATATTAGACACTTTACTTCACAAATAAAACACATATATGCTACTCTTTCTAAAGGTTATTTTGTTTGTTAAAAAGAAAAAGTAAAAACAAAAGAAGACTTGTGTAATTCTGCCATTTTCTCCCTCTGTCATTTACCATCTGTCCTAAGCCATAAATATTAAATCCTTATTTCATAGATCCTTTCCAAGCTTTCATATTACTTTTTGTTGGGTGTATTTCTTCTATTGTTTGATTATATTTCTTTCTTTATTTGAGTTTATCAGAGAGCCACTATAGAATGACATGGATTTTATTCATATATTCTTTCAATATTTACTGAGTACCAATTATGTGCTAAATATTTATTAAGATAAATTTCTCCTCTCTTCCCCATCAAGGTGGTTTATAATTATATTACCAGAAATTATATTACCAGAATTTTGCTTTCACTAGCCTGTTAGTTCTCCTAAAAATCACTCCACTCTGGGGACTATGGTTATAAAACAATGCTCACCTTTAAAAATTATTTCCAAAAGTTAAATCCAAAATAAGTTTTGGTACAAATTTCAATATTGGTATATTGGTATAAGCTTTAAAATGACTAAGACATTTATGCCAGGTTTCTACCTCTTCTTTATTAACAAGTTCTTCCTTGATCTGGTTAATATTATAGAGATTAACCAAGAACAATTTCCTCACATTGTATCCACAAATTTTGCTGAAAGCAATTTGTAGGTAGAGCAAATTAGGATTTTATCAGATGCTCTGATTTGAAAACAATGAGTATATCTGTCAGCATCTGGGCAGGAAATAAATAGCACACTCAGAGTGGATGATTAAAGAGGATTTAGTGAAAAGACTCTTACAAAAGGTGTGGGTAGTGTCTTGAGGGAAGTGGAGTCTGAGACGAAGATTTTCTTGCAGGAAATTTACTAGGGAGTGCCCTTGGGATCAACACCTGTGAGGGTGAAGGAAGCAAGTTTGGGTAGAAGCAGGAGCCAAACCCTGATGCAGTCACTGCAAAGATTCTGGTCTGTCTCACATGAGCTCTGGACCTTGTACAGCCCTTCAACATTATGCCTTCTTAGGCAAGAAGGCCGGGTCCTTACACTCTCCAAGTAGACCCGCCATTGGTTGCTGGCTGCCTACTGGGAAACTTGGTCCAGATGGTTCTCTTGACTAAGGGCAACTTCCTTAGCAACTGGTAGAACGAGTATCTCAGTGCTGACATGATGCTGACTGGCACACCACACCACCCGTACAGACAAGATGGTGTAGCAACTCAGAGTTACCAACAGCGATGGGCTGAGGAAACATTCCTACCTCTAGAGTGGTTACTAGAATCTGGTGAGATTGTAGTAAAGGGCCCCTCTAGAGGGGCTATGGTACTTAGTGGAGGAACAAAGGCCCCACCAGCCATGGGTCTGGCAGGGAGGGCGCTGAGGCAAAAACCACAATTTATCTCTCTTCTCACCCTCCAATGTCCTGCTTCCTTCTCGCCCAGGCCAATCCCCAAAGAAAGCTAGAGGGCAAGAAGGCCTGTCCCTTAGATTTCAACCTCTCCTGTGGACAGAGCAAGATAGAAAAGGGTAGAGAATGAGTCAGGAGAGGCAGATTTAAAACATCCAGCACATTCAGACTTTCAGCTTATAGTCCAGTTGTCAAAAATCTCTACTCAGTTCTGTATTCAGTTAGGAGCAAAGTAATTGTATTCTCTCAGCTTTCTTTAACTTAAGACTCACAGAGACTTCTTTCAAGTACTGTTTATCAAAAAAAAGCAGGCAGATTTAATCTATGGTGATTTGCTTGTGAATTTTTCTAATGAGAGATAAAATATATGAAATAAACCCCCAACATGGGCTTATTTTCCCACATTTAAATCTCTAAAGGAATCTAGGTGAAAGTGTTAATTGCTCAGTTATGACTGACTCTTTGCGACCCCATAGACTGTAGCAGGCCAGCCTCCCCTGTCCATGGGATTCTCCAGGCAAGAATACTGGAGTGGGTTGCCATTCCCTTCTCCAGGGGCTTTTCCCAACCCAGGGATTGAAACAGCATCTCCTGTGTCTCCTGCATTGCAGGTAGATTCTTTACCATCTGAGCCACCGATCTAAAGGATGGGTCATGTGCCATCATAAAATTATTCAAATTTTCTAGTAACACAATTTATAAACAATTACTCTGAATATTTTACTCTGCTGAATGCTACAGAATAAAAGAAACACTTAAGTTAAAACAAATAAGCAAATATAGAAGACACTATGCAATCATTTCAGTCACGTAGAAACGGCATGGTGCTTCCTGGAGGAGCATAGGAACCTTAGGAAGGGATGAGAAATATAAAGACAACACATGCTCTACAAATAACTGTCATCTTTGCCCTCCCCTGCCCCCTCCTCCCTTCCTCAATTACCCAAGCAGGTAGCACCGTGCCTGCACATGGCTGTCACCAGTAGATACATTTTAAATAATAAAATTAATAGCACCATAAGAAATAAAATACCATAATACCACATAAATAAATAGCTCTTACCTAGTTTTGGGAAATCTAATAAAGACTTCCTGGTGGAAGAGAGAGATGACAAGTAGAATTCCTCAAGAAAAGAAAAACTTAGTTTCAGGAATTCTTAACCATCAATACACATTAGCTGACACAAAAAGATTCCAATAAATTTTGACATCAGATGTAACTGGTGGTGGGTGGAGCCCAGATATTGGTTTGTTTGATGGATTTCTTGCTGTTTCTTGAGCATCCTGGGTGGTAAAGACAGGAATAAGAACTACTGACATAGATTAAGATTGGATGAGAGGAGAATTAGAGTTTGGGAATGGGCTTTGCCAAGGCCTGGAGACAAGAGTTCATCATATGTTCACAAAATGGCAACATATTCCTCATTTTGAGGTTGAATTATAAATTATAAGGAGGAAATGGTGAGAGAGAAACCTGCAGGGCTTTCAAGGTAGACTTGAAAGGGTCTGGTTACCAGAAATTCTGCTAAAGTGGGACAATATCCTATGGGAGGAGTGTGATCAAACTTTCATCCCTTCTTTCAGACTGATAGTGATTTACATTTACAGTGAAAGTGTGAAAGGAGGAGGCAAGAGAATTGGGGCCCAGAGATAGGAGATAGGAAGCTGGAATCGTCATCAAGACAAGATTCTACCTGCAGCCCTTCTTTTAAGGCAAGAACACCTTTTTTAAGGCAAGGTTACTGCAGGGTCCTGATGCAAAGAGCTGACTCATTGGAAAAGACCCTGACGCTGGGAAAGATTGAGGGCAGGAGGAGAAGGGGACGACAGAGGATGAGATGGTTGGATGGCATCACCGACTCGATGGACATGGGTTTGGGTGGACTCCAGGTGTTGGTGATGGACAGGGAGGCCTGGCCTGGCGTGCTGCAGTTCATGGGGTCGCAAGGAGTCAGACACTACTGAGCGACTGAACTGAACTGATTGCAGGGTCATCTCTAAAAATGTGTAATACACCAGTATTTCTGGTTGTGACATGGTGTTTTCTATAAATTAATATTAGGATATTATATTCTTTGAAGCAATTCTGCATGTATTTCTTAAATCTATTGGTACAGTAAAAAAAAAAAAAAGACAAAGAACGTATGCTTACTATTTACTTTGTGATCTCCTAGTATCTTATAATTACAGTGGCGTTCACATTTTTAGAGGGCTTGGTTTCTGAAATTAAAATGCATCATATAATCTGGTTTTGAAACTTGAATTAAAGAAAGTCTTGGGCTCATAACTGATCCAAGGAGCCCTTTTAATAATTCTGTTTAAACAGAGACCCTTTCCCCCAGGAAACTATCACCAAATCAGATCTTGAAAACATTAGGCTTTGATCTATTATAAAAATGTGTGGCAATTTAATCATCATAGGAAGTAAGCATTTTGTCATCATTGAGAGCCAGAGTAGTCAGAGGCACAAGACAAGAAGGAAAAGGAAAATTCAATACATCCGAAGAATAAAAGTAAAGTAGGCTTTTAGGGAACACTTCTATATTTTACTGTATTCTTTAAATCACATTTGTTTTGCAATTTCACTTTTCCTTTCAACAGAATAAAATGAAGAACTGAACTAAAACCTAAAACACAGAACAACATTTCTTATCTTAATATGAAGAGTTTCTTAATTGGCTATTGCCAATGAGTTAGATAATGTTTATGCCATGCAAGATATTTCCACTAACACGATTACATTCATGGTCTCCTTATAAAACGATTTCTTTGAGAGTGGAGGAGCAATGGTCTGCTCTTTCACAGCTGACACTACAGTATAAACAAATGTGCAGAAAAGTTTGACCTAGTCCTTTTCTTCAAAGGCCTAAACCCTGTGGGAAGAGTCGTCATCTATGCATCAAAGGATGAATAAAAATGGGATTTTGAGCTGAGTGTCACAGAAACAATAGAGATAATAAGGGAAAGATGTGAAAAGAGTGGGAAGTGAGGAAGAGTGGCTGAAAAACTAGAGGATAAAGACTAGGGTGCGGGGCAGAAGTGAATATGTTGTTTACATAAGGTGAACAATAACGAAAGGATTTTTAAAATAACAGTAAAAAAAATCCAGGATGAAGCTGAGGAGAGCACAAATGAGCAACAAGGAATTCTGCCAACAGACTGACTTGCACATTGGTTCTTCCCTGGGTCTGCCTTCTGGCCCACCATAAAGATTTTGGACTTTCCAGCCACCATCAGTTACATTCCTTAGAATAATTCTATATACACACACACGTGAGCATGCACGCAAACACACACACAATCAGTTCTGTTTCTGGAGCACCCTGACTAATAAACCTGTCTATGAAAAACCGGGCTTTGCTAGGGTTTTGACACTTCTTTTTTTTTGTTTTTTTTTTTAATTTTTATTTTTATTTTTATTTATTTATTTATTTATTTATTTTTATAATTTGATTTTTAGTCATCACATTTGTTTTCTCTTTTTTTTTTTTCAGTGTTTTGTCATACATTGATATGAATCAGCCATAGATTTATACTTATTCCCCATCCCGATCCCCCCTCCCACCTCCCTCTCCACCCGATTCCTCTGGGTCTTCCCAGTGCACCAGGCCCGAGCACTTGTCTCATGCATCCCACCTGGGCTGGTGATCTGTTTCACCATAGATAATATACATGCTGTTCTTTTGAAATATCCCACCCTCACCTTCTCCCACAGAGTTCAAAAGTCTGTTCTGTATTTCTGTGTCTCTTTTTCTGTTTTGCATATAGGGTTATCGTTATCACCTTTCTAAATTCCATATATATGTGTTAGTATGCTGTAATGTTCTTTATCTTTCTGGCTTACTTCACTCTGTATAATGGGCTCCAGCTTCATCCATCTCATTAGGACTGGTTCAAATGAATTCTTTTTAATGGCTGAGTAATATTCCATGGTGTATATGTACCACAGCTTCCTTATCCATTCATCTGCTGATGGGCATCTAGGTTGCTTCCATGTCCTGGCTATTATAAACAGTGCTGCGATGAACATTGGGGTACACGTGCCTCTTTCAGATCTGGTTTCCTCAGTGTGTATGCCCAGAAGTGGGATTGCTGGGTCATATGGCAGTTCTATTTCCAGTTTTTTAAGAAATCTCCACACTGTTTTCCATAGTGGCTGTACTAGCTTGCATTCCCACCAACAGTGTAAGAGGGTTCCCTTTTCTCCACACCCTCTCCAGCATTTATTGCTTGTAGACTTTTGGATAGCAGCCATCCCGACTGGCGTGTAATGGTACCTCATTGTGGTTTTGATTTGCATTTCTCTAATAATGAGTGATGTTGAGCATCTTTTCATGTGTTTGTTAGCCATCTGTATGTCTTCCTTGGAGAAATGTCTGTTTAGTTCTTTGGCCCATTTTTTGATTGGGTCATTTATTTTTCTGGAATTGAGCTGCAGGAGTTGCTTGTATATTTTTGAGATTAATCCTTTGTCTGTTTCTTCATTTGCTATTATTTTCTCCCAATCTGAGGGCTGTCTTTTCACCTTACTTATAGTTTCCTTTGTAGTGCAAAAGCTTTTAAGTTTCATTAGGTCCCATTTGTTTAGTTTTGCTTTTATTTCCAATATTCTGGGAGGTGGGTCATAGAGGATCTTGCTGTGATTTATGTCAGAGAGTGTTTTGCCTATGTTCTCCTCTAGGAGTTTTATAGTTTCTGGTCTTACATTTAGATCTTTAATCCATTTTGAGTTTATGGGTTTTGACACTTCTAACCACTGAGATTCTTAACACTTTCCTTAGGTTTAGCTTTTAAACATATCCCAAGAACAGTGTCTCAACGCAGCAAACTTGTAAATACGCTTTAAGCCAGCAATTCACTGGATGGCCACTTGATTGGATCACCTTGACTGGATCTTGAATGCCTAGTACCTAGACTTTTGGACTGTCCCCAGATGGTCAGGTGCCTAAAAGCCTCATCCTCTTTCAAGGACTGGCCGTCCTCCTCCTGAGGGCCAGTCTCACATGACTAAAGGCAGCTGACAGGCTCCTGCGCCTACTGCTCAAGCCTCTGTGTTTACCCTGACCTAGGGCTCCTTTCCAACCTTTGACTGATGGTGTTTGCATGCTGCTTGTCCTTTGTCCTCCTAGACTGATCTTCCAGATGTGAAACAAGCTGAGATCAGTTACCAAATGCTGGCCTGATCAGATTGTTTGGCAGCTGCATTTTGTCAAACTTTTTCTCTCTTCATCTGTGTTCTAGCCAGCCCATCCCAACCCTACTTCTGACTCAGACAGACACATCAAATGTACCATCTGAACCCTGACTATGCTGCAGCTGCCTTTACTGCTGATGTTCTCACCTGCACCCCAAACCTACCCCATCCCACAAACACACTGCACTATCACCCCCCTCCACCATGAGTCTAACTAGTCTCTGCGTATCTGGGGTTCAGATCCTGCATCTGAACAAGGTCTTCTTGGCCTAGAGTAAACTGCCTTCACTGAGCCATGAAGAGCCTGCACAACCCTGCCACCCTCAGGTCATCAGTGACCCTCCTGCTTGTCACTGTATCTTTCCTCCATCACTTTGTGTACTATGCAAGAGTAGTGTTATCTATTACATCATGCTTTCTCCAGTAAACTGTGATTCCCTTGAGGGCAAAAACTAATTCTTTCTTACTTTTGTGATCCGTGAGACTACTATAGTACTCATCACTGGAGGAGCTTGATTCTCTCCTGGTCCGATTATTGATTAACCATCCTGGGCAGAGAATGTCTCGCATTCTATCAATAACCATTAACCTGGAATAAATCATTGTGACATCAAATTACATTATTAAATTATTTTTCCTTCCAGGTATCAATTTTTAAGTATCGACTGGCTGTATACCAAAACTCAACTGAATTATAAATGTAGATGTAGAGGATAAATGCTTTATCCTAAATTTATTCTGAAACAGCAACTACTGAAAGTAGTTGCCAGAAATAGCAACTACTGGAAAGAAAATATCAATAAGCTTATCTCCAATCTAAAGCCTAAAGTTCTGTGGTTCAGAGGATGAAGAATGATTAGAAAGCCATAAAATCCACAGAAGCTGTAATGCACTGTTAAGCAAATTCTCATGCTCTTTTATTCTTTCCCTAGATGCAATGTCTTAATTTCTCAACTAAATTTTAAACTGCAGCATTTCTTCTAAGGTACAAATTTTACTTGTAGGTTTTGGTTTCAGAACTGACCTGTTCCTTAAGCAACAGAAACCGCTGCTTAAGTATTCTCTGTTCCTCCCAAACACCTCACCAAGGGACTACTTACCCCACATGATGTCTTCCCTAGTATTTTTTTATTGGAGTATAATTGCCTTACAAAGTTATGTTAGCTTCTGCTTCACAGCAAAGTGAATCAGCTCTATGTATATATATATATATATATATACATTCCCTGCCACTTCACTTCACTCCCACCCTCCCCCATCCCACCGTGTAGGTCATCACGGAGTTCCCAGTGCTGCACATCAGGTTCCCACTGGCTCTCTGTTATACACACGGTAGTGTCTATATGTCAATCCTAAACTGTCAATCTGTCCTACCTGGCCATCTCCTCCTATATCTACATGTCCATTCTCTATGTCTGTGTCTCTGTTTCTGCCCTGCAAACAGGTTCATCCAGATTCCCTAGAATTTTTTTAATATAAATTTATTTATTTTAATTGGAGGCTAATTACTTTACAATATTGTATTGGTTTTGCCATACATTGACATGAATCTGCCATGGGTGTACATGTGTTCCCCATCCTAACACCCCTCCCACCTCCCTCTCCATCCCATCCCTCTGGGTCATCCCAGTGCACCAGCCCCGAGCATCCTGTCTCATGCATCGAACCTAGACTGGTGATTCATTTCATATATGATAATATACATGTTTCAATGTCATTCTCCCATATCATCCCACCCTCGCCCTCTCCCACAGAGTCCAAAAGACTGTTCAATACATCTGTGCCTCTTTTGCTGTCTCACATACAGGGTTATTGTTACCATCTTTCTAAATTCCATATATATGTGTTAGTATACTGTATTGGTGTTTTTCTTTCTGGCTTACTTCATTCTGTATAATAGGCTCCAGTTTCATCCACCTCATTAGAACTGATTCAAATGTATTCTTTTTAATGGCTGAGTAATAGTCCATTGTGTATATGTACCACAGCTTTCTTATCCATTCGTCTGCTGATGGACATCTAGCTTGCTTCCATGTCCTGGCTATTATAAACAGTGCTGTGATGAACATTGGGGTACACGTGTCTCTTTTGATTCTGATTTCCTTGGTGTGTATGCCCAGTAGCAGGATTGCTGGGTCATATGGCAGTTCTATTTCCAGTTTTTTAAGGAATCTCCACACTGTTCTCCATAGTGGCTGTACTAGTTTGCATTCCCACCAACAGTGTAAGAGGGTTCCCTTTTCTCCACACCCTCTCCAGCATTTATTGCTTGTAGACTTTTGGATAGCAGCCATTCTGACTGGCATAAAATGGTACCTCATTGTGGTTTTGATTTGCATTTCTCTGATAATGAGTGATGTTGAGCATCTTTTCATGTGTTTGTTTTGATTGACAAAATAACAAAGCAAAATCTGTATTAAGTTATACAGCCATGAGAAATCCAAATTCTCTCACTGCATCTTTATTTTAAACAACAAAATGATCAAGTGTGGATTTTGCTATTGATGAGAAATCTGCCCAGAAAAGGGTAGATAAAATTTTCCAATTCAGTGTAAACCATCTGCTTGCCAAAAAGTAGAGGCTCAATCAGAGACACTGAAGTTCATGACTCTGACAGATAAAGTTTAGTCAGTTCCATTAAGCCTGGGTCCTTCATTCTAAATGACCTTCATAATCAGCTCACTGACAATAAGACTGGGGGATTTTTACAATCTCTCAACTACTCCTGTCTACAAAATACAACAATGAACCACATCACCCACATCCATACCTTTGTGTTCTCCCCTCCTCTGCTATTCAGGGTAGGCTGGCCTGGGACTTGCTTAACAGAATGTGGAGGAGGTTATGCTGCACTGGCCTCTGAAGTTTTGTCAAAAGAAACCTTGAGCTTCTGCCTGGAGTCCTGAGTTGCCATCTGAGAAGTCTGAGCCCCCGAGACCACCATGCAGAGAACAATACATGTAGGCACCCAGGGCAACAGCTCCAGCTAACCCAACTATCCAGCAGTTATCCTAGTTCAGGTCCCAGACATGAACTGGTCAAGCCTTCAGATGGCTTCCAGTTTAGCTGACAGCTGAATGCGACCATAGGAGAGATCTCTAAGCAAGAACTAGTCAGAGCAGAACCATAAGAGACAATATCAAATCACTGTGCTAGGGCACTAAGTTTTGAGGTGATTTCTTATGTGGCAATACATAACTAGAACACAGTAACCAGGGAGAAGTAGATGAGTTCAGAAACAAGGACTGAGGTAAGAATTTCAAATTGATGGGCACCTAGACACATGCAAGCTGAAAAGAGTTTCCTCCCCTGGGTCTTTGACCTCTCAAAACAGAAGTAATATTTGAAGATGCCTTTCATTTTGACATGTTTTCCTTTAGGTTTACTTAATTTTACTGCTACTCATCCCAGGTGGTAAAGGATTCTATCCATTTTATCACTTGGAGCAATAAAAGAGAAACCTACTGTCCCTTAAGACTGAAAAAAACAATGAGAGGACCCCCATTTCTTTCCAGGCTGGGAGTCAGGACAAGGGGAATTGTCACCCCATGTTCCGATGGCCACTAAGCCAGCAGGGGGATTTCTCCCCTTCCTTTTCCCTTTTGTAAGCTAGCACCCGAAAGTGACACAGGAGGAGCATGACAGTGTGCTGGGAGGTGAAGACGCCACGTGAGGATGAGTCTGCAGAGTGGAGCTTGGCCCCTCTGCTCTACAAAGCTCATGATCACACTTACCCAGGGGTGATTTAGCAAGTCTGCCTTCCAGAAAGTTGTGCAGGAGCTTAACTCATTGCAGCAGGTGCAGCTGCAACTACAATTAAAACTGAACTATAATAACAATCTCAATGGCAACTGAGCAGGTACATTTAGGGCCTCTCATGATGGAGGAGGAGGCAATTTTATGTGTACACAGGCTTAAGCTCACAGAGCTCATCAAGTGAGTTAGGAGAGAGAGACTTGGACTTCCCAGGTGACTGCTGCCTTACTTCCCAGGTGACCAGGTGACTGTGCCAAGCAGAAGGCCGGGCACACATAGGTATTTAATATGTATTTGTAAGGAAGGTAACTAAAAGCAGCAGAAAATGAGCTAGACTACATGAACAGACCAGGGAATTGATATGCATAGTATTTATTATATGTCCACATCTCTATCTATTATGTTTCCTCATTTAGAGGCCCAATTAGGGAAAGCCCTACTTCCAAGCTCCCTCCAGTTGTTGGCAGAATTGATCTCCTTGTGGCTCTAAGACAGGTTCCATTATCTCGCCAACAGTTGGCCGGGTACCACTCTCGCTTCCTACAAGACCCTCTCAGCTATTTTCCACATGACCCTCTCCCATTTCAGTGTCAAATCCCTTTCATACTTCAAATCTCTCTCACTTCCTTTTCCACTACCAGCTAGAGAAAATTCTCTGCTTTTAAAGGGTTCTCTTGGTTAGGTGTGTTGCTGCTGTTTAGCCGCTAAGTCATGTCTAACTCTTTGCAACCCCGAGGACTGTAGTCCGCCAGGCTTCTTTGTCCATGGGATTATCCCAGTGCAAGAATACTGAAGTGGGTTGCCTTAGGCAAATAATAAACCTCTCTACCATCGCATAGGTCACTTTATTTACATCTGGAAAATTCCCTTTTCAAGGAACATAGAATAGTCACGGGAGTAACACCAGATGGCAGAGGTCATGAAGCTCATCCTGGAATCCTGCCTACCACATCCTCTGATACGCCCACTCCACATATGTCTGGACTCTTCCCCTGCATTGGTCAGGAAGATTCATTGCTGTAACAAATAAACTTCAGAATCTTAGCTTGGCATGATACAGGTTTACTCCTTTCTCACATCAGAGTCCTTCTAAGTCAGCAGGGGCTGTGTTGTACCTTATGATCTAGAAACAGATACTTTTGGTCTAGGGGCTCTGCTATTCCTTAAGGTCCAGAGTTCTCCACTGGATTTTTTGTATTCTGCTAGCAGATGGGGGAAGAAAGCACATACATGAGATCTTGAGGGAATATATAGGCCAGGCCTGGAGGTGGCCTACATGATTCCACCCCCATCCCATCGGCCAGAACCAGTCACGTGTTTGTCACTAACTGCACGGATATCTATTTGGGAAATGTAGTCTATGTGCCAAGAAGGAAAGGAGAATGGTTGATGAAGAACTAGTCTACTCTCTGCTTAACTCCTCAGGACCTAGCATCAATCTGAACTTGACAGAGGGCAAATATTTACCTTTCTTTACCACAAATCCCACTTCTCCCCCTGCCTGCTCATCGCAAAAAAAAAAAAAAAATAGTTGAAACTATTTTTGAAATGTATCTTCTAATCCTGCCACAAGACAAACAGATGTCTTGATGCTGTTACGCGTCATAAGCTGTTTGTAAATTTTGGAGACTAATCCCCTATTGGTCACATCATTTGCAAATGTTTTCCCCCAGTCTGTGGGTTGTCTTTTCATTTTGTTTATTGTTCTTTTGCTGTGCAAAAGCTTTTGAGTTTAAGTAGGTCCCATTGGTTTATTTTTGCTTTTGTATCCATTATTTTGGGAGATGAATCAAAAAAAGATGTTGCTGTGATTTATGTCAGAGACAAACAGCTTATGTTGCATCAATATAAACAACCCACTCAAAAAATGGGCTATATTGTGTGCTTAGCCGTTCATTCATATCCAACTCGTTGTGACCCCTTGGACTGTAGCCACCATGCTCCTCAGTCCATGGGGATTCTCCAGGCAAGAATACTGGAGTGGGTTGCCATTCTCTTCTACATGGATCTTCCCAATCCAGGGATCAAACCCAGGTCTCCCGCATTGCAGGCAGATTCCTTACTGTCTGAGCTACCAGGGAGGTCCCCAAAATGGGCAGAAGACCTAAAGAGACATTTCTCCCAAGAGGACATACAGATGGCCGACAGGCACATGATAAGATGTTCAAAATGATAGTTATTAGAGAAATGCAAATCAAAACTACAATGAGATGCCACCTCACACCAGTCAGAATGACTATCATCAAAAAATCCACAAACAAACAAATGCTGGAGAGGATCTGGAGAGAAGGGAACCCTCCTACACTGTTGGTGGGAGTGTAAATTGGTATAGCCACCATGGAGAAGAGTAGGGTGGTTACTTATAAAAAACTAAAATCAGAACTACCATATGACCTTGCAATCCCACTCCTGGGCATATATCTGGAGAAAAATATGATCTAAAAGGATACATGCACCCCAGGGTCCACTGCAGCACAGCTTACAATAGCCAAGACATGGAAGCAACCTAAATGTCCATTGACAGAGGAATGAGTAAAGAAGATGTACCACATATATACAATGGAATATTAGCCATTAAAAAAGAGTGAAATAAGGCCATTTGCAGCAACATGGAGAGACCTAGAGAGTGTCATACTGGTGAAGTAAGTCAGACAGAAAAGGAGACATATCCTATGACATCCCTTATATGTGGACTCTAAAAAGAAATGATACAAATGAACTTACTTATAAGAGTAAAGAAAGAGACTCACAGACTTAGAAAACAAACTCATGGTTGCCGGAGGAAAGGGATAGTTAGGGATTTTGGGAAGGTCATGCACCCACTGCTATATTTAAAATGGATAACCAACAAGGACCTATTGTATAGTATATGGAACTCTGCTCAACGTTATGTGCCAGCCTGGATGGGAGGGGGTTTGAGGGGAAAATGGACACAGGTACATGTATGCCTGAGTCCCTTTGCTGTTCATCTGAAACTACCATAACATTGTTAATCAGCTGTACTCAAATACAAAATAAAAGTTTAAAGTTTGGAAAAAATAAATTTCACTCAAAGAAAAAGTCAAACAAATGTCAACTATCTTATTGATTAAATTCAAAAGCTTGCGAGTATTTGATACTGCATTATGAACTTGAATACCAAATGCAAAACGTAAAAATCAACTTTAAAAATCTACTGCTTAAGATAATAAGAAAGGAATATTATAAATGATATCTTCTCTTTAAAAAAACAATGAGAGTGCAAAGATATCTATCTTCTCATTCTGATAGTTTTTTTCAATAATTTTAGGTTCCAAGTAAACCTCTTTATCCAGCATTTAGTATTTCAAAGCACAAAAACTTCATTCTCATCACAAGTAGAATTTTTTGCAATTAACATGTAACATATCTGATTAGAGTGCTGAAAATTCAAAGAAGATGTGGCTTAGAAACGGAGGTGAGATGACAGGGACACACACACACATTTGTTTTATGTAGTTAAGCCAGACCCATCCCTTTTTCTACCATTAAAGAAGTTCCTGTTCACTTCCCAAAATGCCCTCTGAAGTCTTTCTTTTCAGAGACTTTCTGGTGTGACTGAGTTTTCTTCTATGAGCTGCAAGAAAACAACTTGTTATTTTTGGAGAGTTATAGTTCCTGTGCTGGATCAAGGAGAACATGCACTCCAACTCTGTGCAAGATCTAAGGGTAGTTTAAAAGTCTCAACTTGAGAAGGAAAATTATTCTGTCCTTCTCTGCTTTAAAGAGTGCTGAAGGGTAAAGTTTAAAAGATGCCAGAAGCCCTTAGAACACATGGAACTTGGGATATTCAAAATTTTAGATGTCTTGAAGTCTTTTGTATTTCAAATGATTAGCTGGGCTGCTATTTATGTAAACATCACTTTTTCACATCAGTTTTTGTTCATTTACCACCTGCTCACTTGTCCTGTTAAATTTTACTATACAATGACTTAATATGGAGATTTTTTACATGCATGTTTAATCAGTTCCAAAAGTCTTGTTTTTCAAATTAAACCCCATCCCCATGATCCAGCATCTTTGAGGGTAGAAAAGCAAAAAAACTGAGACCCGCCTTCCAAGTCTCTTCAGTGGGATGAAAACATGAGATCAGAAATGTCAGGAGGAGCAAGCAGAATTCCCCCATGAGAGCAAGCAAAGACTTGTGGGAAGAGTGGGTTTTTATTTATTTATTTATTTGGACTATTTAAAGGCTTCATCTTGGGGCTCCTCTGTAAGGCAAAAAGGTGGGAAAGGATGGACTAAGAATGTATGGCAAAAATGAGGCATCATTTCCTATTTAGGATAGATATATTTTCTTTGAATCAAAATAATTTTTGAATAACACAAAATATAGGCTCTGTGTTCCTTGAAATCAAATTTAGAGTAAAAATGGTATAAGGAAGAAGAGACAAGGAGAAAAACATGTCAAAGCAGACAGTTTGCCCATGCTTCCAGATGCCTTTGAACTGTGGTGTTGGAGAAGGCTCTTGAGAGCCCCTTGGACTGCAAGGAGATCCAACCAGTCCATCCTAAAGGAGATCAGTCCTGAGTGTTCATTGGAAGGACTGATGTTGAAGCTGAAACTCCAATACTTTGGCCACCTGATGCGAAGAGCTAACTCATTTGAAAACACCCTGATGCTGGGAAAGATTGAGGGCAGGAGGAGAAGGGGATGACAGAGGATGAGATGGTTGGATGGCATCACCGACTCAACGGACATGGGTTTGGGTGGACTCTGGCAGTTGGTGATGGACAGGGAGGCCTGGCGTGCTGCAGTTCATGGGGTCTCAAAGAGTCAGACACGACTGAGTGACTTAACTGAACAGGTTCTAGCCACCCTACAATCTCTTCTGCACCTCTTATCTTGAGTCAGTATTATTGTTTTAGTTTTTGTTTGGTCATATCACATGGGATCTTAGTATGTGGCATCTCAGTTCCCCAATTAGGGCTCAAACCTGTGCCCCCTTCAGTGGAAGTACAGAGTCTTAACCACTGGACAACCAGGGAAGTCCTCCAAATTGGTTATTTTAGAAGCCTGTTTAGAAATAAAACTCTCAAAGATTTTTTTTCTATGACTTATTCTTGCCATCATTTTCTATAATTCACAGAATAATGCTGTTCATAATTAATTAATGCTGTTCATTATCATATAACCCTCCTAGCCTAATAAATATAGAAGAATCAAGAAAATCAAAGCTTGAGCAGAACATACACCCTTAACAAACATCTAAAAGACACAGTTGAGTGTCTAAAACACTAAATTTTAAGGAAGTAAAAGACAGTGGCCCATATTTCACTAAGGATGACTCACACCAAACATTTTTGGAATATGACCTGTTTATCATCTGCGCTGTTTCATTAAGTCTAGTTTTGTTTAGAAGTAGGTATCTTCTGGTATCAGAGCCTACAGATTTAATCTCTGTTAAATATGAAACGCATGTCCTCAGCTACCAAGCCAGCAAATTATTCTGCTCTCCTTTGACCATTGCTTTTCTGAATACAGATAACTCTACCAAAGACCAACAGCAAAAGACTGTAAGGTAAATAACCAGTTAAGTTTCCCCTATCATAGCTTAAGATGAAGAAGCCACAAATAAAATATATTCTTTCAGATGTTCAGGATGCAGTGCTTAAGATGCATTTTTATTAGGTTTAATGCATTTTTATAGGGTCATCAACCAAAATGATAAAAGGAAGCGACATTGTCATGCTGCTTAATATTATATAATAGCATTGGCTATTTGTATATGATGAAAAAAAAAAGTTATTCTCCAGCTGTGTAATCTTTTTGTACAGAAAAAGCATGCAGAGGGTGAGGTCTGCCAAAGTTCAGGACTTCAAAACCAGCTGACTGACTGGGCTGTAAATTACTATTAGCCTTACATTACTAAATGGACGTTCAGTGAGGTTCTGCTCTCTGAATCCCAGGATGGTGCTCTGAAAGTTATGAATCCCAAGCTGCCATCAACTCTTCAGGGTGCTGAGGAAGAAGTGCACTCCTAGGGACATTTGAAACTGAAAGAAAATTGCAGGCATGGACCACTCTTGAATCCATGCCCCTTTCCACAGCAGGAAAACCGTTTGATGCCAGTTTTCTTTCTAACCAAATCTGCATTCCTTTCCTCCCCCTTCTCCTAGGTTTATTTCTCTTACTTTGCCTATGTGGCAAATACGATATGATGGGTTTGGAGTATTTGGGCCAGTCAGTCAATAGAGGAGATGATAGCAGAAGGTGACTGTTGGTTCATATTGCTATACTTTTCAACAAAGAACAAACGCTAATATAAATGACTGCAGGGATTTCCCTGGTGGATGGACTGAGCGACTTCACTTTCACTTTTCACTTTCATGCATTGGAGAAAGAAATGGCAACCCACTCCAGTGTTCTTGCCTGGAGAATCCCAGGGACAGGGGAGCCTGGTGGGCTGCCGTCTATGGGTCGCACAGAGTCGGACACGACTGAAGTGACTTAGCAGCAGCAGCAGCAGCAGAAGCAGCAGCCAGCGGTTAAGACTTCGCCTTTCTTTTGTAGTGCAAAAGCTTTTAAGTTTCATTAGGTCCCATTTGTTTAGTTTTGCTTTTATTTCCAATATTCTGGGAGGTGGGTCATAGAGGATCTTGCTGTGATTTATGTCAGAGAGTGTTTTGCCTATGTTCTCCTCTAGGAGTTTTATAGTTTCTGGTCTTACATTTAGATCTTTAATCCATTTTGAGCTTATTTTTGTGTATGGTGTTAGAAAGTGTTCTAGTTTCATTCTTTTACAAGTGGTTGACCAGTTTTCCCAGCACCACTTGTTAAAGAGGTTGTCTTTTTTCCATTGTATATCCTTGCCTCCTTTGTCAAAGATAAGGTGTCCATAGGTTTGTGGATTTATCTCTGGGCTTTCTATTCTGTTCCATTGATCTATATTTCTGTCTTTGTGCCAGTACCACACTGTCTTGATGACTGTGGCTTTGTAGTAGAGTCTGAAGTCAGGCAGGTTGATTCCTCCAGTTCCATTCTTCTTTCTCAAGATTACTTTGGCTATTCGAGGTTTTTTGTATTTCCATACAAATTGTGAAATTCTTAAAAGCTTTTGCACTACAAAGGAAACTATAAGTAAGGTGAAAAGACAGCCCTCAGATTGGGAGAAAATAATAGCAAATGAAGAAACAGACAAAGGATTAATCTCAAAAATATACAAGCAACTCCTGAAGCTCAATTCCAGAAAAATAAATGACCCAATCAAAAAATGGGCCAAAGAACTAAACAGACATTTCTCCAAAGAAGACATACAGATGGCTAACAAACACATGAAAAGATGCTCAACATCACTCATTATTAGAGAAATGCAAATCAAAACCACAATGAGGTACCATTACACGCCAGTCAGGATGGCTGCTATCCAAAAGTCTACAAGCAATAAATGCTGGAGAGGGTGTGGAGAAAAGGGAACCCTCTTACACTGTTGGTGGGAATGCAAACTAGTACAGCCGCTATGGAAAACAGTGTGGAGATTTCTTAAAAAACTGGAAATAGAACTGCCATATGACCCAGCAATCCCACTTCTGGGCATACACACTGAGGAAACCAGATCTGAAAGAGACACGTGCACCCCAATGTTCATCGCAGCACTGTTTATAATAGCCAGGACATGGAAGCAACCTAGATGCCCATCAGCAGATGAATGGATAAGGAAGCTGTGGTACATATACACCATGGAATATTACTCAGCCGTTAAAAAGAATTCATTTGAACCAGTCCTAATGAGATGGATGAAGCTGGAGCCCATTATACAGAGTGAAGTAAGCCAGAAAGATAAAGAACATTACAGCATACTAACACATATATATGGAATTTAGAAAGGTGATAACGATAACCCTATATGCAAAACAGAAAAAGAGACACAGATGTACAGAACAGACTTTTGAACTCTGTGGGAGAAGGTGAGGGTGGGATATTTCAAAAGAACAGCATGTATACTATCTATGGTGAAAACAGATCACCAGCCCAGGTGGGATGCATGAGACAAGTGCTCCGGCCTGGTGCACTGGGAAGACCCAGAGGAATTGGGTGGAGAGGGAGGTGGGAGGGGGGATCGGGATTGGGAATACATGTAAATTCATGGCTGATTCATATCAATGTATGACAAACCTACTGGAAAAAAAAATAATAATAATTTAAAAAAAAAAAAAAAAGACTTCGCCTTTCACAGCAGGGAGTGTGGGTTTGACCCTTGGTTGGGGAACTAAGGTCCTACATGTCTCATGGTCAAAAAAAAAAGGAAACATAAAACAGAAGCAATACTGTAACCAAATTCAATAAAGACTTTAAAAATGGCCTTACCAAAAAAAAAAATTTTTTTAAAGCACTATGAAAATTAAAAATATTCTAAAATGCTGAGTCCACTCAAAATAATGATATAATCATAAGGAAGCAAAAGGTTTTTTTCATTGCAGGGACAAGGCCATTTCATGGCCCCAGTGAAGGCACCCTAATGCTTTGAAATTATCAGTAAACTTCCATGTGGTTCTACTTGCAGCTTTGTTAACCACAAGGTGGAGAACCAAAATTATATGTTTGTATAAAGTGTTTAGCACTTAAATAAACTTCAAAAACCAATGGAAAAGTAGAAGTACGTCAAGGGTATATGCTTCCCTAAGCTACCATTTATCCACTTGAAGTTCTCTCTAACCTTAGGGTCCCTTAAACATAAACTTTACATGCTTCCAACTCCAGTGAAGGGCTCTATGGAGCCAGGCTAAGAGAGGAGAATCCAGGGCCAGAGAGAAAGGGGAAGGAAAACACTCCACCCCCGGTTCTGAAATTGCCAGAAACCTGTGGGGATTCTGATATATCTGCCCTGAATCCAACTTAAGAGACGAAGAAATATTCTTGTGGTAAACCACAAGGCAGTTATGTCTCTGTGACTAAAACCTAAACCACCAAACCCCTTTTCAAGTTCACAGCAGGGTATACGGCTCCTCTCCAGTGAAACCAGTCCATTCACCGACCTACTCAAGTCAGCCCTTTATCAGATGGAAACCCCAAAACCTCAAGAAACAAACTTGATAGCTTGAGTTATCAGCTTTTCTACCATTTGAGCCAGTGACAAGCAGACATAACTCAGTTCCAAACACCTTAGAACAGAACAGCTCCAAGTGTGGTCTGTGGACTGGTGCCAAGCTAAGTGCCGTTACCAGTCCATCATAAGTATAGACCATTACCGTTTAGACACTTTCATTACAACTTTGTAAAGTAATCTTATATTAATTTATTCTAATAATAAAAAGCTGGGGTTTCTATTTTATACATCTTTTATTTCATTTTTTAAGTTTTTTTTGTGTGTGTTTTACAAAAGTATCAATAAATCATGGACTAGGAAGTTAAAAAGAAAGTGTCATTTACCATTGTTAATTTGTGAAAGTGCTAGTCATTTCCAACTCTTTTTGACCCCATGGACTCTAGGCCGCCAGGCTCCTCTGTCCATGGCAAGAAGACTGGAGTGGGTAACCATTCCCTTCTCCAAAGGATCTTCCCAACCCAGGGACTGAACATGCATCTCCTGTGTCTCCTACATTACAGGCAGATAGATTCCTTACCACCTGAGCCACCATTTGAGGAGCAATGCTGTGGAAGGTTCAATTTTTTCCTTAGTCCTGAGGAATAGCTTTCAGTATGTACAAGTTCACAGAGTATTGCACTTCTTGAAATTATTTTGCATATGTCTATGGTTGGTGTTGATGGATATCCTATGACTTTGCTCATTGAATTTGTCCAGGTCCTCTGAGAGGTAGACAACAAGCCAGGATCACAGATGAATAGAGATACTAGGAGAATGCCAGTGAGAGGCAATGGGAGAGGGGAAACTGGAGAAGGCTGGGAGAGCATCAGACTGCAATGCAGGGCTGGTCCCTGTGAAGGAGAAAGGGAAGGAAGAAAAGAAGGGGGAAGAGGAAAGGGAGGCAGGAAGAAAAGTCTTTGATTGCAGTGCATTTCTAAGAAAGTTCAATAAAGCTAGTGTAGAGTCCTTTTGAGCCAAAATCACCTGTCCTAGAAGACTTTTATCTCCCCCAAATGGACCTGCCTTGGTATTTCAGTCACATTCAGCACTGGCTAGGAACAACCTTTTGAAGTGAGACCTAGGCACAAATATGACAGTGAATTCCCAAGTAGAACACATGGAACATCTGTTTAACTACATCCTCTGTAGCAGGAGACCTGAGGGGCACATTTTCATGGCCACAGCGCTCTTCCTGATTCCACTAAGAGGAAGCAACTTCCTTTTCACCTACAGTTGAGGAACAGTTAAATGGGATTAATGCTTTAAATCCCCCTATCCCCTGCTCACTTACTCTTCTGAATTCATCTAATTGGTGAGACCAAGGAAAGCCTAGCCCTTTGCTGGGTTGTGTTATGCTATGGATGAGATCACAGCATTACAAAATGAAAGGCAGTCATTTCTGGTTCTAAGAACAATTAGATTTTTGAGGAACAAGCCATATTGTCCTTTTGGCTAGCTAGATAAGTGTTAGATGAGAAAATCCAACTGCCCCTTAGATTTAGAACGAGGAGTGACTTCATTCTACAGTTCAGCTTTTCCAGAAAACTCCTTACTTAGAGGGTTTTGAGGAAGTTGTCTAATCCATAAATAAGTCTAATTCTATGTTTTCAGTCTTTAATCATATTCTTGTTGCTATTTGTCATTTGAACAGAGCCCAGAAGGGAGTAACTAGCACCACCTAATCTCCAATGTACGGATGAATGTGAGCTGTCTTATCCAGAATATCTGCATTATCCTGAGTATAATGCATGAGCCCTACAATGTAATTATATGACCCTTAGCACTCAAAATAATATCTGTATTATAAATAAACAACTGTTGGTGACAGCCCTTGTCATTGAAACAAAAGGATCAACCATTATGGCACAGAGAAATATGCTTTCAGTTGGAAACAGCTACTTATAATTAATGACAAATCTAGACAGTGTATTAAAAAGCAGAGACATTACTTAGCCTACAAAGGTCCATATAGTCAAAACTGCTTTTTCTAGTAGTTATGTATGGATATGGGAGCTGGACATTAAAAAAGACTGAGCACCAAAGAATTGATGCCTTCAAACTGTGGTGTTAGAGAAGACTCTTGAGAGTCCCTTGGACAGCAAGGAGATCAAACCAGTCAACCCTAAAGGAAATCAGCCCTGAATATTCATTGGAAGGACTGATGCTGAAGCTGAAGCTCCAATACTTTGGCCACCTGATGCGAAGATCCAACTCATCAGAAAAGACCCTGATGCTGGGCAAGATTGAAGGCAGGAGGAGCAGCGGACGGCAGAGGATGAGATGGTTGATGGCATCACTGACTCAATGGACATGAGTTTGAGCAATCTCTGGGGGATGGTGAAGGACAGGGAAGCCTGGTATGCTGCAGTCCATGGGGTCACAAAGAGCCAGACATGACTGAGTGACTGAACAACAACAAACTTATAATTCAACACCTCAAGACTTTTCAAAAACAATAGAGATAACTTCAGCTTCTTAAGAAAACAAGGTGAACACATGGATAAGATTCTCTTCATTGAGGTCTCTTTATAAATGCAAGTCTCTAATTGGCCACTCAACCTGGAAACAAAAAGAAAGTTTCACTGCTAAGAATGGTCATCTCCTTGTGGATACCAGGAACAACTCCATTAAGAATTTATGAAGAGAGTTCAATCTACAGAGACCTCAGGTGTTCCCATTTTAAGAAGACTCTCAAGAGTAATACTGGTCTTCACCATGCGTAAACTGGAGAGATTTTACTTCAGTAGGCTACAGGAGAAGATGGCAGGCAGAAACACAAATGGAAATTCAGGCATTGATTCACTGTGAAAAAACTTGAGTTTATCCATGGTTCTTGTTTTATCTCTGGATTTTCTTCTTCTGATAGTTATTAAATAGCAAAGAAAATCTGCTTGTGATATTAAAAATGCAATAAACATATTGAATCTCAAGAATATGAGCCTGGAACATATTTTTTTAAACAGTAGAAGCATTGTGAATAGTGTACAAAAATGTCAGACATAATCCAAACAGCATTTCCACCAACATAAAAGAGAATATCCAGGAAGCACTTTGAAAGGAGCTTTCAAAGTCATCTGAAATCAGACTTCTTTGAAGAAAATTATCCTGGAAAATGGAGTGTAGCCAAAGCTATTTTTCTGTTCTGCTTAGGGATGATGCAGTGTTTTTCAGAGGACAACTAGAATATTACTCAAATCAATGAAACATATATCATTGAAAAGTCTACATCTTTGTGTGGTTATAGGTCCAGCTGCATAAAAAGCAAAAATATGGTTTCTTTTCATCAGACATCCTACAGACAAAATGTTCCCATAAATTCTAATCAGTAAAGAGAATTATTTTAATGACCAGCAATTCACCCAAAAACCTATATTTTCTTGGGCTAATGAGGATAATTGCTGAGTAAATCATCCAGCCCCTAAAGAGATATTTTGTTTGCATAAATGAATTTCCATTCATACACGGAGGCCCATTAAATCCTATGACCTCGAATTAAAAGCAATGAAGACACAGCCAACATGATAAATTGGGGATTATAAAATATGACTTTTTTTGGTCCTTGACTCCTTCACTTAAAAGTGACTGCAAAGATTGCATCAGTACCCTACTCATGTGAGATGGCTCAGATCTCCTACAGCACTCTCCTCCCAAGATACACAGAAGAAATAATGAATCTGATTATCTTTTCAGGTTCCTATCATGCCACATATTTACACGAGCTTATCTGATCGAAGGAAAACATGTGGTACATACCGTCACTTCAATAACTATGAGAAGTCCCTATATGCTAATATAATAAAGGAAAACATTTAAACAGCTTGACACTTGGTAATCTTAAATTAGTGCTCTACATGGAATTCAAAGTCATTATACATGAATTCATGTACAAGTCTCCTTTACAGGCTACCATATGCAGACATGCCATGGTCTCACATGCAACAAGGATTCAGATTTGAATCTTCAAATTCTGCCTATAAATAAGTAGGAAAAGCTATATCTGGGGTGTTTCTATAAGTATCATTTTATCTTCCCAATTATATCATTCTCTTTTTAGGTACTCCAAAGAAAGTTAAGGTTACATTCTTGTGTGATTTTCCAGCTAAAGTGGTTGTGGTTACAGGCAGACAACTAATCTAATATGAGATCTACACATGGGAGATTCCTACCTTCAGGCATTTGTCAATCCTTAAGCTACACAGGAAAATAGACTAAGAAGTTGAGCAGAAGTTATTTTAAAGCAGAGCAAAAATCCTCAATAAAATTTTAGGAAATCAAATCCAACAGCAAGTAAAAAGAATAGGACACCACAGCCAGGTATAATTTTTTTCTAGTATGCAAGAGAAGTTTGATATTTAAAAACCAAGCACTATAATCAACCACATTAACAGGTCAAAGAATAAAAGCCATAATATCATATCAATTGGCTCAGGAAAAGCACATGACAAAATTCAAAACTCATTCATTATAAAAATGCCTAGTACTCTATGAATAAAGGGAGACTTCCTTAATCTCATAAAGAGCATCTACCAAAAAACCTATAGCTAACATCATACATATATCAAAGCCTGAATACTCACCCTCTAAGACCACGAACAAGACAAGGTTGTATACTTTCACCACTCTTATTCAACATACTGGGTTGGCCAAAATGTTTGTTTGGGTTTTTCCATAAGACGTCATGAATGAACTTTTTGGTCAATCCAAGATTACTGGAATTTTTAGTCACTACAATAAGGCAAGAAAAAGAAAAAGCATACATATTGGAAAAATAAAAAATAAAACTCATCAGGCTGAGTTACTATCTCTATTCGGAGATGACACAATTGGTAACAGAGGATGCTCCTGATTCTGCTTCATCCTGAGAAACACTTCTCTGTGATATGATAGCATCTAGAGTCTGCTCATTTAAGTAAACACAATTAACCAATAACAAATAATCCCTGGAGCAACTGTTTGCCTAAACACCTGCATAAACACAGGATATATACAGTCTCTGTAATTCCTGAGTTTTCTTAGTGCTTTCCTAACTTTAGGGAGTAGGACACAGAATGGAATGCTTGGCTATTCCTATCTAGAGGAAGGAAGGACGGTATTTCACAGGGCATATTTCTTCATAATTCTAGATCATTTGCTCATTCACTAAATATAAAATCTTCACGAAGAAAGCGAACTAAGAAACCAGAAGACAATAAACTTAAAGGAGTCTATGAATAATTGAACAGCACATATCTCCATGGGGAAGGAGTAGAGTTGAGTTTGGGGGCGCTGGTTGGAGTGGAGCAGCTCCCTGGTGAACTAGGTGGAGTTGTACAGGGTGCAAAGGCCGCTCCTGCTTTCTGCGGGTTTTCTGCAGGAGTCATAGTCATGTGAAGTCTACTGGAAATGTGACTCAGGAGCAAGAAAGAATGCCAGTTATCAAGTTCCTGGATACCGGGTAAACCTTGAGAGAACTTTGGAAGGTGTTTTCAGTAAACAAGAGATTTAGCTGTGATAGATGAAGAGAAATTATGGCAGCAAATTTTGACACTGAAAACTCTACAATTTATTGATGGCAACATTTCAAAAGTTGCAATAACTATTTTTTCTTGGGTGATATCAGGCAAAATATGTGGCTCTCCTTAGGAGCTAGTCACCCATTTACAAAAGTTCATAATCTTGCAGTTACTACTGACCTATCAATCATAGAAGGCTTTGATACTAAACCTGACATTTGAACAAGCCAAGCAGAACTCACAATTCACAGTTTCTGCTCCCAGGCCTCTAATGCTGGTGTGTTCTGAGGATTATACCTTGTGTTTTTACAGCACCTTTCTCCTGGGAATTTCAGAGTTACAGACTTTTGCTCTGAGCCTCACAAACATTTCAATGAGATAAAGAAAGTGAAGGATAAGTCTTCCGAGGAAAAGTTTAGTCATCTCTATTTGACTCAACACTTTCATTGAGGAGAGCAGCTGGTCTAGTGGCAATAAACAGAGGCTCAGTCATGTCTCTGAGTTCATGCCTCTCTGTAACCAGAGATGAGTTTCCCCGTCATCTCCGTTTCTCCAGCTGTAGGGAAGGGTTAACTATCAAATAGGGCAGACATCAAACATGTACAGGGCCTGGAGCACAAGTCCAAATGGACCTCTCTCCAAATGTTCAGTTCTTCCCACTTCCCAAGGTTCTACATATGACGGTCCTCATTCAGATGCTTGTGGATGGCCCACTGTGTGCACCTACCCTCCCACTTGTCTGTCCCTTGGCCACCTCTGTGGCCTAAGTGTGAAAGATTGGGGTTTGGGAAAGTGCAGTTAGGAGGGATGAAGGCTTTGGGCTCCAAGGCCCTTGACCCTTGAGGAGGGGCAAGGTTGAAAAAAGAATAAATGTCAGGATGGAACCCTCCAAATTACAGAACCCAAGGCAAGGATCCATGTCTAAAGTTTCACAGTCTAAGAGACTGTGAAGTACTTCCCAGAATCCTCTATGGGACAAAAAGACACAGGCCTCCAGCTGCTGGAAGTCCTGCAGCTCAGAGCCCTCAACCTCAATGACCATCTCTCCCTCTCTTGGAATAGCTCGAGACTGAAGAAAGTTGCCTCAAATAAATCATATCCCATCCCTGATGGCAGCCTGAATCCCATGGCTGATTGACATGGGTATACAACAACCTGGACACTTGTCTCAACTGTGGAAAATTCTGAGGGGACATCCTGTCCTCAGAGCTCCCCGAGAGGAGCTCTGGTCTGAGGTCTTTACTGAAACTGCACCACAGTGAGATTCTCTTCTATACAATCCTGTTTCATTCCCTTCCCACATACATCTCCTGTACACTACCACCTTCTCAGAGCCTACTTCCTGGGGAGCCTGATCTTCAACAAAGAGCAATGATAGAAACACTCTGAAAACCTGAACATAAGAAAACTATAAAATACTTGTTAAAAATAATCAAGTAATGCTTATTTATCTTACAAACAATTGGGTCTTTGCTGTCTACAAATATAAAATGGGATTTACTTTGCTGTTGTTGTTGTTTAGTCACTAAGTCATGTTTGACTCTTTGCGACCCCATGAACCATAGCCCGCCAGGCTCCTCTGTCCATGGGATTTCCCAGGCGAGAATACTGGAGTGGGTTGCCATTTCCTTCTCCAGGGGATCTTCCTGACCCAGGCATTGAACCCGCATCTCTTGCACTGGCAGGCAGATTCTTTACCACTGAGTCACTAGAGAAGCCCAGGATTTACTTCAGAATTAAACAAACTCTACCTGTGTATGTATTTGTTTATTCATTTTGTTGTTGTTGTTCTTGAAGAACTGAGGGAAGAGAGAAGTGATCTGGGGCAGGAGGACTAATAACAGTGGTCCTTCACAGTCAAAGATCAAACAGAAAAATAAGACATTTCTGTCATTAGAATATAAAGCAAGGCAAAACACATGTTTTATCTCTACCTTTACAGAACTCTTAGCAGAGAGCTTCTTTACAGGTCATACTGAGAATGCTGCAAGGACTCCTAACCATTTAGAAATGCGATGCACTTATTTTCAGGATGGAGGGTGATTTTCTGAGTTGTATTGAAGGGACAGACAAGCAAAATCCATTCTTCCTAAAAGACAGAAAATGCACAATGTTCAAATGGCTTGTCCCCAGCTAGTGGCTAGCTATTGTGATTAGATAGCATGATCTGAGAGGAAGGAATTTGCAATCTAACCCCATGAAGAGCATGGGTTTGTTCTCCTGCTCCTTTAGCATCTTAATGTCTTCCCTCCATCAAAGTAAGATGATGGTTCATGTTGCTGCAGCTGAGAGACAAAAGGCTGATTCATCAAGAAAAGGTAACAAAGCACTGATTGGCAGCTGAGAAAAGAATTGTCACAGAGATCATACAGTCCTCACTTGTCTTTGGGGCAGAAGGGGAAAAGATTTCCTAGGAGAGCACAATAAGAAATCGTGGTTGGGAAATTCACTTCCTAAAACCAATATCTAAAGCATCCCCAAATTTGGACACATTCATGTAAAATCTGACAAATAGTCTTATAAGAAGGAAAAGCAACTGAATTCAGTAGTGTCTGAAGCAACAATGGAGGTTCAGTGTTAAAGTACCATAGTTTTTCTTCCTAACAGGATAGTTTGTAAGTCTACTTTTTGAATCTTAATCAGTTTGTTTTTATCTCCCTCAAGAAAAATAGAACAGGAACAGGATAAATCTTGTTACACTTTGATATGTTCAACATGTAACCATGTTCCAATGGATGGGGTTGCTAAATTCCTGAGCTTTTAACATCAATTCAGTTTACTGTTGTGTCCAACTGTTTGTGACCCCACGGACTGCAGCACGCCAGGCTTCCCTGTCCATCACCAACTCCCAGAGCTTACTCAAACTCATGCCCATCGAGTCAGTGATACCATCCAATCATCTCATCCTCTGTCATCCCCTTCTCCTCCCACCTTCAATCTTTCCCCAGCATCAGGGTCTTTTCTAATGAGTCAATTCTTCTCATCAGGTGGCGAAAGTATTGGAGTTTCAGCTTCAGCATCACTCCTTCCAATGAATATCCAGGACTTATTTCCCTTAGGATTGACTGGTTTGATCTCCTTGCAGTCCAAGGGACTCTCAAGAGTCTTCTCCAACACCACATCAGTTCAGTTCAGTCCAGTCACTCAGTCATGTCTGACTCTTTGTGACCCCATGAATCGCAGCACGCCAGGCCTCTCTGTCCATCACCAACTCCCAGAGTTTACTCAAACCTATGTCCATCGAGTCAGTGATGCCATCCAGCCATCTCATCCTCTGTCGTCTCCTTCTCCTCCTGCCCCCAATCCCTCCCAGCATCAGGATCTTTTTCAATGAGTCAACTCTTCGCATGAGGTGGCCAAAGTATTGGAGTTTCAGCTTCAGCATCAGTCCAACACCACATAGGAAAGAGTAAATTCAGTGATAGAAGGGCAGGAAGATAGGAAGAAGGAAAAGTCATCTGAAAGGCTATCTTCACTGAGCCAATGAACCCAGAGGAGAAGGATCCACCTATATAGTCACAGAATTGGAAAGATTTATGCTCCTTCAAAATACTAACACAAGACACGTGCACCCCAATGTTCATCGCAGCACTGTTTATAATAGCCAGGACATGGAAGCAACCTAGATGCCCATCAGCAGATGAATGGATAAGGAAGCTGTGGTACATATACACCATGGAATTTTACTCAGCCGTCAAAAAGAATTCATTTGAACCAGTCCTAATGAGATGGATGAAACTGGAGCCCCTTATACAGAGTGAAGTAAGCCAGAAAGATAAAGAACATTACAGCATACTAACACATATATATGGAATTTAGAAAGATGGTAACGATAACCCTATATGCAAAACAGAAAAAGAGACACAGAAATACAGAACAGACTTTTGAACTCTGTGGGAGAATGTGAGGGTGGGATATTTCAAAAGAACAGCATGTATACTATCTATGGTGAAACAGATCACCAGCCCAGGTGGGATGCATGAGACAAGTGCTCGGGCCTGGTGCACTGGGAAGACCCAGAGGAATCGGGTGGAGAGGGAGGTGGGAGGGGGGATCGGGATGGGGAATAAGTGTAAATCTATGGCTGACTCATATCAATGAGAAAAAAAAAGAATAAAAAAAAAAAAGTAAAAAAAAAATAAAACAACAAAATACTAACACAAACTGGAGGTGAGTGAGTGGGGAGGGGCTGACTGTCCCATAGGAAGTCCTAAAGTCATAGGCCATATTTTTATAGCCAAATGATTCAAAGATAAAAATAGCTAATATAAGCCTTTTTATATAAGAAGCTGTGTGCCAGGTACTTTATATTCTTATTCACTCTGCAAGGGAGGGGATATCATCCCCACATTATAGATGAGAACAGTGATACTCAAAGAATTAGGTGATTCACCCCAATCACCAAACTTGTCAGTGACAGAGTCAGGACTCAACCCCAGCTCTAACTCTCCAGAGCCCTCTGTTTTCCACCATAACTAAGTCTCTTAATCCTGAAATCAATGGCCAAAGCTTTGGTTGCTACTTTGAGCTGAAGAATTTCTTGGATCATTAAATCATGATTTGTCCATTTGCTCTGCTCCTATTCTCTGAGACAGTCTTCTAATGAGTCAAAAAGATCTCTGTACCTTTGATGACCAGATCACCTGTAAACTTGACCTGGCAATTTTAGTGAGGTAAAAGGCTGCCAAGTGTGTATATGGGATGCAGAACAGTTTGGGTAGGCCTGTGCTCATGTCTTTGTGCTTTAAGCTCAGTATCCGAGGTACTGTGATTGTCACCAGCTCTGAGGTCACTTACCTGCCATGGGTAGCATGGTATGTTGTCTGCAAAGATGGCCACCAATAAATTCACCATCTCTGATGTCACTTACATGCTACGGGTGGTATGGTATACTGTCTTCAAAGATGGCCATCAGTAAATATTCTCATCTTTATAGGAACATGCCCATTAAGAGTTCAAGACTACATCTAGGCTGGCTATGCAGTTTGCTTTGCCAATAGAATGTGACAGAAGTGACTCAGGCTGAGTTCTGAGACTCAAGAGACAAGGTAGCTTCTCTTCTCACCTCACTTTTGTTTGGAATCCTGAGCTATTACACAAAGAAATTTAGTTATACTCTAGTAGACACGCAACATGTAAAAAGAAGTCCCACTCAATAGCTAGTACCAACCACCAAATGCATGACTAAACCACCTTGCATCATCAAGCCCCAGAAGGATGCTGCCACATAAGACAGCCCAGCTGACACCATGTAGAACAGGAAAAAAAGGATCAGCTGGACCCAGGCAACTCTCAGAATTTTAAGAAATAATACAATTATTAATATTAGTGGTTTTAAGCCACTAAGTTATGGGATAGTTTATCATTTACTAATAGGAAACTGATACAGATGGGCTCAGCATGGTTATTGTCCCAGAGCCAGCAATAAAGCAAAGTTCTATCTGTCTACTGGTGGCCAGCTTATAGAGTATGCATTCTAGACACTGCAGGCAACCAGCTGCCAATGGAAAAGTCAAAGTCCGAGTCACTCAGTCTTGACCGACTCTTTGCAACCCCATGGACTATAGAGTACATGGAATTCTATAGACCAGAATACTGGAGTGGGTAGCCTTTTCCTTCTCCAGGTGATCTTCCCAACCCAGGGATCGAACCCAGGTCTCCCACATTGCAGACGGATTCTTTGCCAGCTGAGCCACCAGGGAAGCCCAGCTACCAATGGAAAGTAAGAGGAAAAGGAAGACCCTCCTACCACCAGTTTATTCCATATCCTTAGTCAGCACTGGAAGAGACCGGATCATCTCGCTTGCTCAGCAGAGATGCTCCAAGCCCTCTGGGTCAACTAATCATTCAGCTCTCTTCTATAAACCAATGCTCTCTTAATAAGTGCTAAATCAAAGAAGAATAACAAAAATATCATTCCAAAGCTATTGATCCCAAATCTTTGTTAAAATAAGCTTTAAACCTGGCCTCATAGAGCCCAATTACTGAGCTACCCTTGCCAGCCCTTAAGGCTCCCTTCAAACTGTCCCCAGATAACAGTTCCACATCCCAGCAGTGATGTAAAAAGAAATCCTGCCCCCAGTTATTCACTTCTCTGTAGGAGGTAGAATCTCACCACCTCCATAAGAAGCTCTTCTTTCAGCTCCCAGAAGGCATCACAAATGACACGCTCCTCAATGAGGTGTTTTATTCAAGGGCAATATTTGCCCTTAGACCTACTTGGCACTGGTCATGTGTAAGTTTCTTCAGTTTTTCAGAGCCACTTCATTTGGAGCCTTTTCAAAATTTATTACCCTACTGTATGGAGGAAAGTTTCATTTTGACCTTCCTCGTATGGTATATGATGTTGAAACAAGTGAAAACTTGTTCTAATCCTGGTTTTATAAATTCACAAACTCTTAAAAATCTTCATTGCACAGAAAAGCAATCTCTAAAAAAGGGATGAGACATACAGAAAATAATGAAATTCATTCTACAGAGGGTAAATTAACTCTTTCTTCCTGGAAAGAGGCAGGAGAAGGGAAGACTATATTATAGGGGAATTAGACTGGAGGTTTAATAATCACAGAGCGAAAGAACCTCTGCTTGTGTTTTCATAATGGTGGACCACCTTGGAAATGGTACTAGAAGATGGGGGTGAAGGGTGAGTAGGAAGGGAACTGCCGTGGTAGGAAATCCAAGAAATCACAAGACTTGACTCTCAAACATGAGAAAAGGAGGTCAAAGAACAGAGCAAAAGAAAACTGCTAGAGTCTTTGAGACCAAATAAAAAGAGGAAATCAGAGTGGGAAAGTCCACTCTAGGAGTCTGAGAAAGTGTTCTTGGTAACAATCCTTAAAAATAGTCCAGTTACTTTAACAAAAGTACTGTCTAGACAGGAGATTGTGGCTTTTGTTATTTTGTATTATTTAAACATTTGAGGCTTATTTAAGTTAGTTAAGTTTTAGTAAAGATCATCTTTTTTTAATTAAAAAGAAAAGGAAATCCTTTCCTATGCTGGTCAACCATTTCCACATGTCACAGCGTTTGGGACCATCTGAGCATGCATCTCTACTTCACTACATTATTGAAGGTATAGTAGATGGAGACTGTCAAAAACAAAAACGTATTTCCTGGATCTCATATAGTCACGGGAGCGACAGCTGTGCACGTCCTCTTTGCATTTGACCCTGAAGCTATGAATGGGCAGCCACAGCTATAGCAAAATTCCCTTGGTAGATAAGAAGTGTTTCTCCTCCTCCTCCTTCCTCCTCCTCCTCCTCAGCTGCTTCTCAGTTCTTAATCTCCATCCTGACACTTTCATGAGCCTTTGAGTCCATTCCAGCCACACTTTGATTTAATTATTTGTATTGTTATCCCAGACGGCAAAAACACCCATAATTCATCATTTTCTGGAGAAGGCACATATCCCCTTTGAAACTGCATTTTCATTTTCAGAAAGTCAGCATTCTAACAAAGGCATCACTTCCTTATTCAAACAGAAATAAAAGGTTCCTCTGCTGTTAGCCAGATTCCCTAACTCACCTAAGCTAGAACAACTAACATCTACCAGACACTTTCTCTGTGCCAGACACTATGCTAAGGGTCCTCACAAGGACCCTTTGGGGAGGCATGATTATCTTCCTCCGTTCTCAAGCTAAGATGGTCTGATATGCCCTGGTTCCCAGGTGGCACTAGTGGTAAAGAACCTGCCTGCCAAGGCAGGAGATGTAAAAGATGAGGGTTTGATCCTGCGTTGGGAAGATCCCCTGGAGAAGGGAATGGCTAACCACTCCAGTATACTTGCCTGGAAAATCCCATGGACAGAGGAGGTGGGCGGGCTACAGTCCATGGGGTTGCCAAGAGTCGGACATGACTGAAGTGACTTGAACATGCACGCACATACCCTAGTGAGTGGCAGAGCTGGACACCCACAATTTTAGCCCCTGACTCCAGGAACTATTGCTTCCTGGGAGTGTAGAAATAGGGAGCCACAGTTTACCAGATCGAGTCTCTTCAGGTTGGCTGTCAAAGCTATTTCTACAAAATGTACTCATAAACCAGTTTGAATTTCTCAATTGATCTTAAGTATTACCCTTACCCAATCCATGGAAATTTATATTTAAGAGTATTATTGATTTGTAGTAACTCCAAACCCAGATCTTGAATATGGTAGGATGTAATATCTCATTCTCCTTTGGTAAGGAAGATATTTAAAGTCAGTCTATCTCCCTTCTTTCTCATTTCACATACTAAGTGAACCGTTCCAGTCACTAGATTATCTACCACCTATGGCCTTTAACAGAAAAAAAAGCAGAACAGCTTAAACAGCAGACCGGATCACTTCCTAACTCTCCACTGCACTGAAAATGGTATTTGGGATAATGTCCTCCCTTTATCCTCCAAGTGAATTCTCCATTCTTCTAAAACCCTGCTCTCTGCCCTAGGAAGATGACATGATCAGAATACATCAGCATAACCCTTGCTGTTGGCTCTTGTCAGATTTCACCAGTGGTACACAGTGTCAGGAGATGAGAAGCAAGAAGAGTGGGCGTGGGTGGTTTTTCCCCAGGAAATCCCCATGCTGGGCTGTGGGCTGGCTATCCTCCTCCATAGTCAGGCAGTCCTCTCTGTACCCCTCTCTCTCTGGATCTCCCTTGTATGCTGAGTCACTCGGTCACATGTATGACTCTCTATGACCCCTCCAGGGTCCTCTGTCCATAGTACTTTCCAGGCAAGAATATTGGAGTGGTTGCCATTTCCTACTCCAGGGTATCTTCCCCACCCAGGGACTGAACCCACATCTCTTGCATCTCCTACATTGGGAGGCAGATTCTTTACCACTAGCACCACCTGGGAAGCCCCTTACCTTTCATTTGTTCCTTCAGGCCTGGCAGTATTAACAAGAACCATGGCATAGGGGTAAATACAATCCTTGTCACTTTCCCTAAGCCACGCTTGCATCCTTCTAAACTGACTTTTCACCAAACTCCCCTCAAATCACCTAATCTTAATGTGCCATCTGTTTCCCGTCAAAATCTTGACTGATACAATACTGAAAATGTTGGCAAGAACCTACAAGCTTCACAAAAACATTACTGCTCTGTGAAATTCCTACTTAAGATAGAATCTCAAAAATTAGGAGAGAGAGCTTTTTTTCTGAAGGCCAGGCTTTCATTTATTAGAGGTTAATTATGCACTGACTCAGATGAAGAAAGGAAGGTCGATTTCTTTCTATGTAAGTAAAAACATTCTAAACCTCATATAGCAGAAGAGAAAGAGATATGTTTATTTTTGTAGTTACCAGGATTCAGGTGCCCTGGCCTCCGGTGTTGTTTGAGAACACTAAATATCTGAGAGTACCACGGACCCCCACCTCCTACTTGTTCTTTCTTATTCTCTGGCCTTCTTGACTCAAAGTAACACAGAGGCCCATCTGCCTCCAGAAATCTGGGGATCCAGTACTTGCCCTTCTACCCAGTAATTCTGACCTTGGCTGTATTACATAATCTCCCCAAGCCTCAGTTCCTGTTATGAACTGAATGTCTGTGCCCTCCCATATGTTAAAACCCTAAACCCTAGTGTGATAGTATTTAGATGTGGGGTTTGGGGGGGTGGTTGTTAGGGTTATTGGGGGTCATGAGAGTGGGGCTCTCCTGAAGAGACTGAATGCCCTTGTGAGAGGAGATACCAGAAACTTGCTCTTTCTCCTCTATGTGAAGACACAGTAAGAAGGTGACCATCTGCAAGCCAGGCAGAGAGCTCTCCGCAGACACAAAACCCTGCTGGACCTTCATCTTGGACTTTCCAGCTTCCAGAACTATGAGAAAACAAATCTCCTCTTGGCCACACAGAATTTTGTTACAGTATTTCACTGTGGTATCAGCCCAAGCAGACTGATGCAGTTCCCTTCCCTTTAAAACAGAGGTTATTATACTAGACCACCCACATAGGAATGTCTCTCTCATTACTAGTTATAAAGCCCTGGGCAGATTGATTAACTGTTCCTCAGTTTCCTTGTCTATAAAATTAGAGTAATATCAGTACATCGTTCTTTGGTTTGTTGGGAGGATTGAATGAGGTAATGAGTACTCAGCACAGTATCTGGAACTTAACTCAATTAACATTAATCATCATCACCACTTCTATGGAACCTCAGAATAAATCACTCTGCCAGGGGGAGGACAGAGTTAGCAAAGTCTTCTTGAAAGAGGTGATGGAAAAAACAGGCAAGACCACAGCCTATGGTCAGCCCTTGTTGCACTCCCCAAATACGTAGCCCAATTTAACCCATCTAAGTGCTTGTAACCTGCTCTTTGATTAATATATTGCTATTTGAAGAAATAATCCAATTATAAACAAGTAGAGGATGGTGAGTTTACACAAAGCAGGTAGTTTCTAGGCAGAGAAATGCCTTGGAAAAGGTCAGTTTATAACTAATTTCTCAAAGAATTTTGTAACTCCTGTTTTTCACTTGTGTGTGAAAAGAATTGCATAAAGTTAAGAAGAAGAAAAAGGAGAAGAAGAAGAGGGAAGCAGCTGGGGGAAGAAAGAAGAAGGAAAGGGAAAAGAGGAAGAATAAAAATGCCCTAAAATTTCTGGGAGAAGCCCAGGGACAGATGGGGATGAGCACCCCTGAAAAAGGGCGAGTCCTCACTGTTCCTTTTGTGGGAAATGGGGAATGTTGGAGCCAGTTAGCTGTAGGACAGGGCAGCAGGACCATAACCTGCTCTGCCATCCAAGTCTGATTCACCTGAACAAAACAGAATCAAGACTTGCTCCATTATCAATCTCCACCCCATGTTTCTCTTATTTTACAAAATACATTCAGTCAATATGGTGGTTCACTTGGTAAAGAATCCTCCTGCAATGCAGGAGACCAGAGTTCAACTCCTGGGTGGGGAAGATCCTCTGGAGAAGGAAATGTCTCCCCACTCCAGTATGCTTGCCTGGGAAATCCCATGGACAGAGGTGCCTGGCAGGCTACATACAGTCCATGGGGTCACAAAGAGTTGGACACAACTGAGCAACTAAACCACCACCATGGTATTCATGGAGTTTGTGGGATTCACTGCTTTGCTAGTCCCAAATGCTGAAGAGTAATGAGACATAGCAAGATTAACTAGAATAGACATCTGTTCCCAATGACTTTTACATGCTGAGGAATAGAAAACACACAAAAGTGACTATATAGAAAAGAATATTATACAGAGAAGAGATTGATTCAAACACCAGAAAATTTGTATCTTTGTTAACTATTTATAAGGCTGATCAGAAAAGAAGAAGAAAAGTAAAAGTTTTCTTACAGGATGTGAGTTTGATAAATGTCCTGAAGGACATGATGGACTTGGCCTGACCAGGGTACGCAATATCATTCCAACTTAAGGCTAGGGAAACAATCTGGGGAAAAATTGAACAAAAACAGACAAGATATATCCATCACTTACAAACTGTGCTCCATACTCCCTAAAACTGTATTATTGAGCATATTTTGGATTTATTGTTCTCTCATATAACAGATATCGAAAGGGGGTTGATAGAAGTCTGGTATGGTGTTCCTGGATGGCATCAGAGATCTAGACACTTGAATTTTCCATTTCTCTATTCTTGAGACCTACCTCTCACAATTTTATGTTCTCAAGATGGCTGCCAAAGCTCCAACCATCATGTCTATGTTTCAGACAAAAGGAAAGCTAGAGTAAATAAGCACATACTTCTCTTTTGAGCAGCTTCTCCAACAATTTCCATTTATACCTTGTTGGCTAGAATTCTGCCACATGGCTACACCTGACCTGCAAGGAAGGCTCAAGATATATGCTGTTACCCAGGCACTTTGCTACTGCTCAAAGAATCAAATATTTATTATGAGTAAGAAATAATTCTAGAGCTCAGCAAAAAGTGCATGCATGTGTGGCTAAGACACTTCAGTCATGTCCAACTCTTTGCAACCCCATGGACTGTATAGTCCACCAGGCTCCTCTGTCCATGGGATTCTCTGGGCAAGAATACTGAAGTAGGTTATCATGCTCTGCTCCAGGGGATCTTCCCGACCCAGGGATTGAACCCACATCTTCTATGTCTCCTGCATTGGCAGGGGGGTTCTTAACCACTGTGTTGTGCTGTGCTTAGTCATTCAGTCGTGTCTGACTCTTTGCAACCCCATGGACTGTAGCCCACCAGGCTCCTCTGTCCATGGTATTCTCCAGGCAAGAATACTGGAGTAGGTTGCCATGCCCTTCTCCAGAGGATCTTCCCAACCCAGGGATCGAACCCAGGTCCCCCATATTGCAGGCAGATTCTTTACTGTCTGAGCCACCTCCAGGGGATCTTAACCACTAGCACCACAAAAGATGAAAAGCACATGTAAACAGCTAACCACGTCATTTGTGGCCTATGTCAGACTTTGCAGAGAGGGTTAAAGACAAAGTAACAATTGTTGCTCCTGCAAAGTAATCTGGTTTTGAAGAGATGGATTAAAAGCTTGTCTAAGAGTTCTTGAAAAACCTCATGCAGAGGAACTGCTAAGTGCAAAACTTGTTCCACTGGATATGGAATGTCAATCACTGTGGAAACATGCTCAGGACCAGCAGAACACACTATAGTACCTGAAAGGTAGTAGCTCATATGAAATATGACACTGTGATCACAGCCTCTTTGAGGACCATCGACACACCAGTTTCTTTATTAAGACCTTCAAGCTCCTTTGTTTTGATGTTTGGTGCATTTTCAAACTGTCCTCATATGAGTCTGACTTCCCATCAGTTGAGTTTAAAATAGAAATAAAAAAATTTTCTCATACCATTTTGTAAAACGTATTTGGCTGTATATTTAGTAATACAAGTGCAATTTTTTAAACTTGGGTCAAAAATATTAAGACACAGGTAGGTTCTCTGAAGTTTAGAAAAGCCAAGAGGCATTCTACCAGTGGCAATTCTACCACTGACCAGGAAGAGGTTCTGCAGAGTGTACCCATGATATACAACGTGCACGCTGAGAGTCCGGCAGGAGATAAACCCATGCAGATTAACAGGGGCCCAGAGCTTAAAGCCACTGAGGGCACCATTCATACTGTGATCTATGGTAACGACACCCCTCGGCACAACTTCACAGAGCAGCCTGCAAACACCACCCCCAGAATGGGCCCAGGAACAAATGTCTATGGAAGAGGGCAATCCGCTAGAATTTCCATGTGGCAGTAACTGAAAACAATTGTAATACTTTATTCTTATTAAGTGTTTTACAATTTAGAATATCTTTAACATATGAACCAATCTGGATCATTCATTTTTTTACAACAGAAGAAACAATCTCAGTAAAATTTAGCCACCAACACAGAGGCACACACCTCCTAAGTGGCAGGATCCATGGTTAAAGAGACACACCTATGTGCACTCAGAGTGTACACACCTATGTGCACTCAGATTATACTTGATGGGCGGGTGAAGTCTCTCTCGAAGTTTCTCAGATCATGCCATTCTAGATTTATTTTTACTAATACAGCTGGTGAGCACTAAGAGATAATTAGCTTGGTTTTTCTTCCTCTGGTTTATATAAATAACACAAGAGCCTTAGATATAAAAGTATTAGCTTGCTTAACTGTATGGTTAAGAAACCTACTTTCAGCCCCTCTCATATCCATGACTCTCCACCCCAAACAAAACAAAACAAAATCCTTAGTTTAAATTTATGATATGTTAAAGCACCAGACTCGGAGTCAAGAAACATGGATGTGTTCCGAACTCTGTAACTAATAAATGTCTTCATCTCTAGGGTCCTCAATTCCCCCTCTGTAAAATGAGGACATTAGAGCTTTAATAGCCTATAAGCTTTACATCCCAAGATTCAGTGCTGGCCTGGTTAAAAAGCCACTCAAGCTTACTGAAAGGAGTTGGACATCTCAAAAGTTAAGATCCATGACACGGTAAGGAACAATACCGGAAAAACATGGCTTGCCCACATGACACGAAGGCCTCTATAAATAGGAATCTTAGAATATCTTTTCATGAGACTAGCGGCTGGTTAGCTCTCAGCTGCCTGGAGCTGCTATAGATTTAGAAGAAACTTCTCAGTTTGGCTCTCATCCCGTACTTCTAAAAATCCAGTAGCTAATTTAGGATTTAGGACTGATAGATCACTGCTTCATGCGGCTTAGTACACTGACAAGCTTGTAGAACCAGGTTTCCAGGTTTATTCCCTGTTCATGCTCAGTTCGTGACTTCCAAGAGAAACTGTGGGAGAGAGTCCTGCTCTGTCTCCTACTTAGCCCCCCTCTTAACAAACTGGAACTGTATTTTAAGAGGGGAGCAAACTGTTCTCCCCGAGCTTGGGCCTGCCTGGGTCTGGAAACCTGCCGGGAGAACAGACAGAGAAGTAACAGCATCTCCTCACCCCACACCCAAATTCACAGGGCTGTAAGGAGGGAGGGAAGGAAGACAAGAAGGCAAGAGAAGACCTCCTTGACTGGTTCAGTGTTGATGTTCTTGGTTGTCTGATGGAGGACCAACCTAACTCTGTCTCGGGGCATGTTTGTGGAGTCTTTGGAGGTCCGTGGTGATCTTTAGCTGACCTGTTGCTTCTCCCTCATTTCAGCTCCTGCCTTAGCAATAAACCCTACAGCCTCCTACTTCAGGCACCCCACTGCCTTGAAGAGCCCATTCCAGGAGGCTCCAACCTGATTCCCTTCCATGGCCGCATTTGGCCCAGAGGAAGGTCATATTGTTGCCAGATGTTAGATGCACAGCCTCTGCCCTCGCCTGGCCCTCACGCGTGGTTTCAGCCAGTCTTTCATCTTGAGACTATCTTCCACATACTTCATACTTCCACATACTTCCAGTATGTGCCCCCAAACCCAGAGACACACATCAAGTGTTCTGACTGGCCTCCTCATGGGCCCTCTCACTAGACTGAAGTGAAAGGCAAGCTCCCAATACCCCGCTGGTGCTGGGAGCAGGGGTAGACGCCCAGTTCCGACAACTCATCACTTAGATGCTGCCTCTCTTGGCCTTTTAAACATCAATCCTTCCCATCCTCAAAGTGCCTTTTGGGCTAAAGGTCATAGAGCTTCTTCCTGACCATCTCCTTTGAACACTTTGCGTGAGGAATCTAACCTCACTGCTGGATGTGTCAGTACCTGCCCGCCGATGTGCCTTCTCAGACAACAAAGGTCGATAAAGAAAAGAATTTCTTTTCAATATCCTTTTGATTAACCTACAAATATTCTTCCACCCCTCAAAATATGTCTGTGAACACGTAATCAAATATTGCTTTTCTATAAATGCAAAAACCTAGCGTTTTTCATTTCCTCCTTATGGGCCCTTCCTCTTTTGTGTGCTTTACCCTCAATCACTTACTTTCTTTACCCTTTTCCATTCTTTGTTTTTAAGATTTTAATCATAGGAAGTTGATTCTATTATTTATTTATTTATTTATTTATTTATTTATTTATTTATTTATTTATTTATTTATTTATTTATTTATTTATTTATTTATTTATTTATTGGCTGTGCTGGATCTTCGTTGCTACACGGGCTTTTCTCTAGTTGCAGTGAGTGGGGGGTGCTCTCTAGTTGCGGTGTACGGGATGAGCACAAGCTCTAGGGCACACGAGTCCAGTCGTGGTGGTTCCGGGCTCCAGAGCACAGCCTCAGCTGCTGTGATGCACAGGCTTAGATGCTCTGCAACATGTGGGAGCTTCCCAGATCAGGGATAGAACCCCCGTCTTCTGGCATTGGCTGGCTGATTTTTTACCACTGAGCCACCAGAGAAGCCCATCCCTTCCATTCTTAATTATTTAGTATTTCTGTTTCCCCGGAGGCTTTATCCAAAGAAGTTTATAGGAAAAAGTTAGGAAGAACTTCAGAGTTCATAGAATTCAACAGGTTAGATTAAAAAACAGTAAAATCTGTATTATTACAATTTGATTATTTTTCTAAAACCTGAATTGTTTAGGATTGAATTTTGAGTTTCTATTTTTGATCCACAGTGTCAATTTATTATGAAATGTGTGTATGAAATTACGCATGGCTTGATTTTTTAATATAAAATTTCAATTTTAGAATAGTTTTTGGTTCACAGAAAAGTTGCAAAAGATAATAAATATAATAATATTGTTCAGTTGCTAAGTCATGTCTGTTCTTTGCAATCCCATGGACAGCAGTACCCCAGGTTTCCCTGTCCTTCACCATCTCCCAGAGTTTGCTCAAACGCATGTCTATTGAGTTGGTGATGCTATCCAACCATCTACAGAAAACTAAATGCACCAAGAATTAAGAAGGTCTCATCACAAGACTATCACACTGAGTAAAGTCAGATAGAGAAAGGCAAATATCATATGATATTGCTTTACACGTAATCTAAGAAAATGGTACAAATTATATGATTTTCTACATCAAATCACAGATGCAGAAAACAATTTATTGTTATGGGGGGAGTTGGTGGGGGAGAGGGGGATAGTTTGGGAGATTGGGATTGACATATACACATGACTATACATACAGTAGAAAACTAATAAGACCCTACTGTGTAGCCCAGAGAACTTTTCTCAATACTCTGTGATGACCTATATGAGAAAGAATATGTATTACTGATTCACTTTTCTGTACACCTAAAACTAACACAACATTGTATATCAACTATCCTCCAATAAAATTTAAAATAAAATAAAGTTCCAAAACAGAAAAAAGTAAAACCCAAGACCAGAAAGAATGTGCCCAAAGTGAAAAAAACTAGCTAGCACCAAAGTTATAGCACTTTCTCTCCTTACTGTTTTTTTAATAAAAACAAAACCAAAAGTCAACCTTGAAAACTTAACATCACTTCCCCAGACAAGATCCACCCAAGACCACACATGGACATGGGTATACACTTGAGCCTGAGTTCCCTAATCTCTCCTCTCTTCTTTCTCTCTCTTTAAATCCTCAGGTTCCCTCCATCCCATTCTGTCCTCAATGGGAGGACAATCTGGTGGCTCTGCAAAGGAGCCACCAAACTGTTTTGTGTTTCCTGAAACCTTTATTTCACCATAGATAAGATAGATAAGTTCACATGACATATACCACACCAAGAAAAATTTTACCTCAATCTCTCTAGGCCTTTCCAGAGCTGGAATGATGACCAGAGCCTGTGTTGACATCTATGTGCATCATACTGAAGGGAGAGAAATTTACCTTTAAAACCCTCCTGGACCACTTCTCTTTATAGCTGACACTCTCATTCACAACATTCTCCAGTGCTACCATGCTACACTCTCATCAACCAAAGCTCCCCCTCTTTCTTAACACCAAGATGACCTGTCTAGATCCCAACCCATTATGCACCACTTCTATTAACTTGTAGACAATAATGACTAATCACATGGTTTGAACATATACCATCTGGCACCCACAGGGAAGACCTTTGCTCACCACTGTCTTCCAGGGCCACCCCTGCCGTGGGCAAGTCTGTTCTCACCTGCACTTACAGACCCAGCTACCCAGCTGAGGACCAGCAGTTAATCAGAAGGAAAGCTCCTCTGCAGTAGATGTGAGCTGAGAGAAGGGCAGTGATACGACCACAGTGAATAATCGAAGGGCCTGGGTTGCCTGCTCATGCTCCCTGTGTTCTCTGCCCCTGCCCGTGACCATCCTGCCTGTACCTATTCTATCTCATAGTGCGTTGCCTTAATTTATGACTTGGGGAGTTTGTCAGAACACAGTTCACGATGGGCAACTGGGTAACACAGTCACTGGAGGTCCAAGGCCCAGTCGTTCCTTTTCTCCTGGGGCCGTGTAATGTGTCAGAGCTGTATTTTAAAGAGTTAATGCTCTTGCGGCAAATGGCAGGGGCTAGATCTAGAACCCTGGGTCTGAGTTGCCACAAAACCCACACATCCTTTTCACCATGCATCCTTTTCACCGCAGACCTGACACCAGAGTCTGTCGTGCACGAGGTCAAGGTAGCAGGGCTGAGGGCACCACGCCCTGCATCAGCTTCAGAGTCCTTTTCTTCTCCAGGCCCCACTCAGAGCTGGATGCCTCTGTGTCAACCATTTGCTACTCTGTGCCCCAAACTTGGAATCTGTTAGCTCCATAACCCAGAAAGACCTGTCAGATGGTGTGCCTCTTAGTGGCAGGAGGCATGGGGTGTGATCATTGGTGCTTTATTTTGAAGAGCTGTCTTGCCAAAGACACCTACGACCCCTGGAAAACTAGAACACTACAGACAAGAAGGGCACAGGGAGCAAAGCAGAGACACCACCTCCCTGCCTGATCGGCTCAGGCAGCCACACTTGCCATCAAGTTGTTTAATTACAGAGAAGCTCAATCACAGAAGTAGGTCTCTGATTCTGATCCCTGTCACTCAGCATCCACAAACACACCTTTCCCGGGATGTTAAAGGAGGCTGGCACACCACCCCTCTGCTCCATCACGGCAAGAGAAGTGCTCTGCAGTCTCACATGAGCTGAGCAGGAGCTGGAGAGCTGCAGATGTCTCACCACCCTGAAACCACCATCAAATTCTAGACCCCTTGTGCCTCCCACCCGAATACGCCTCAACCCACAACACCCACACCATAAAACCAGAGGCAGGAGCCAGTAGCCAGGAAAGGGAATAAGGAATACTTTGTGAATTAAACTGGGTTTAATATTTTAACAGGTCATGACTGTGTGAGGCTAAAGAAGGAAAAAACTGTAATTCTTAAGCTATAGGTGTTTGGTCCTGCCTGAGAATCTGATGCTTGGTTGTGTATTGTCTCTGTGGCTACTTTAAAAAGAAGAATACCTTTATCTAGGCTGGAATTTCATAGGAAACCATATGTGAAGAAACCTAGAAAGTGCACACATTCTCAGTGGTTAAAGGAGGAAGGGAAGAAGAAAGATAGAGGATGATCGTACATCCCTACACCGACTTCACATACCTTACTTACATAAGCATGCTTGTCCCAGTCTAGCAGCTGAAGCCAGAAATAGTCTCTTTCCCCACCTCTCCCTGGTTGCCAGGCAGCTGGGGAATCAGCTTCCTGTGCACCACGCACAGGTCTGCTCTTCCTCGGCACCTCTAGCCAAGTTAGCATCTACTCTTCTTCCCGTTCATCTAGCACCGCTTGAGGTGGTGGAGGGGGGACAGTCCTCCACATAAGGCAACTCCCCCTCTTCCTGCTCCAGACCCCAGGGCTCAGCTCTTACTTCCTCCTCATTGCCTCCTTTGTTGTGGCTGTTCAGTTATATTTAAGCTCTGTTTGACTCTGTAAGGAGTAATACTGATACTTTGTCCAGCTCCCTGGAGATGCCTTTATCTGATTATTGTGGGGTCAAGGGGTTTGGGAAAGCCACTCTGGGTGAGGTTCTGCCTGAGATGAAACCCTTGCTTCACGCCCTCTTCCTCCAGTCCCAATGCCTTCATGTGTCTCCTGTGGGAGCAAGTCCTTCATGAGCCAACTGCACGCAAGTACTTGTCCCAGGATCTGATTCTGGGGGGACCCATCCTACAATGGATTCTAAAGCCTTGCTCTTAATTCCAATGTTATAGTTCCAGAAGGGTTTAGTCCTGTCACTGAACAGAGTGCCAATATTATAGTAGGTACCTAATATATGTTTGATAAACAATGCTTTGCAATAAATTTTAAGAAATGATAGGTCATTTGAATCAAGTAGATAGGAACCCATTTCTCTTTTATATAGATATTTGATGTTGATACATAAAATACATGACAATTATATGTCAGAGAGATTCATAAATGATAAGCTTCTAATAGCATATCAGAAACATAAAATTGGTTCCATCTAAATAAATGTCACAGCACTGAACATTCCCACTAATTTCATAAATTTGAAATTTCTGAGAAATTTTTTAATTAATTAATTTATTTTAATTGGAGGCTAATTACTTTACAATATTGTGGTGTTTTTTTGCCATACATTGACATGAATCCGCCATGGGTGTACATGTGTCCCCCATCCTGAACCCCCCTCCCACCTCCCTCCCCATCCCATCCCTCAGGGTCATCCCAGTGCACCAGCCCTGAGCACCCTGTCTCATGCATTGAACCTGGACTGGTGATCTATTTCACATATGATAATATACATGTTTCAATGCTAGTCTCTCAAATCATCCCCACCTTCGCCTTCTCCCACAGAGTCCAAAAGTCTATTCTTTACATCTGTGTCTCTTTTGCTGTCTCATATATAGGGTCATCGTTCTGATAAATTTTTAAAAACACACCCTCTTGGGTTCTCTGAATTTTGTACCAACATATACATATACATACATTCACATTCTCTTCACTATGATGTCACACACAGGAGGGAAAAAAAATATCTGAGTGTTTGCAGAGGTTATATAGACTTGATTTAAATGGATTCTCAGTAGCTATTCAGAACTTGCCTGGGATCATTCCAGGCATTTGAAAAAAAAATGCTGGTCAGGGACCTCCGTGGTGGTCCACTGGCTAAGACTCCACGCTCCTCATGCAGGGGGCACAGTCAGGGAACCAGATCTCACATGCCACAACTAAAGATATGGCATGCCACAACGAAGCTTGAAGCTCCTTTGTGCCACAAAAAAGACCCAGCACAGCCAAATAAATAAAAATAAATGTTTAAAAAATGCTAGCCAGCTTTAGCCATGATTTGAGAGATACCTAGTGGTCAAATAGGTAGGCATGAGCCTCAATCAAGTCTAGGTTTATCCTGGAAAAGGGACCGGAACAATATGCTGCATTTTCCCCAGAAAGAATCAAATTTCTAGAATGGACCCTAATCCCCTAATACATAATCTCTGTAGTGGTAGCCTGGAAATAAAATGCCTGCTTTCCAAAGAGCATCACTAAACAGTAGACTCAGGGAAAGCAGAAGTCATGATCCCTGGTGTCTCTGGCGGGCCTGAGAAGGCTGTGATCTCGGCACCCTTATCTCACCTCCATTGCAACAGCTGCTGTGAATGGTCAGGGCAAAGCTGGGTCACCCTTGCTGCTGGGAGGCAAGCCCTTCTGCACCTGTGCCCCACCCTAGGGTGCTGTTTCCAAGTTCTCAGCCTATTTCCTATGCCCATCTTGAACCCTGAGGCCAGGCACATTCCTAGGTCCTCCTACCCACTGCTGGCCTTAGTGGCTGACGTCTGCCCGGGACTCCAGCCTGGCACCCAGGCCTGCCACAATACCTCATTCCCTCTACGGACAGTCTGGTCCGTGTGACGATGATATGTTCCTCTTTCTGCTCTGTCCCTACCCCATCTTGTCCCATAGCCACCACTGTAACAGGAAAAGCTGGATACAGGATACATGGGAACTGTGCTATCTTAGCAAAACAATCTGAATCTATTCTAATATAAAAAGTACATTTAAAAAAAATAAAATATTAGGGATCTTCATGGGTTTTAGGAGTTAAAAACCTCTTCTCTTCAACAAAGAATAACTGTTTTTAAGGAACAGCCACTACTCAAATTAGCTTAATCAAAAATAGCTGACTTTTCTGGAATGACACAGGCTATTTCCAGGGACCCAAAGAAGGTAATAGAATAGAACCTCAGAAGAATCAGGATGAGTGAGAGCGACTGAGAGAAGTCTCTCTCTCCAGGCCCACGGGGCGGAGGGGCTTTTAGCTCGTGTTCACTATGCTGCCAGCTTTGTGTGCTTCCACAAACCTTAGTGAACCCAGCCTCAGCTTCACACAGCTTCTCAGCTCATGCACCTGGCAAGCACCAACTCAAGGCTCCATGTCCCAACTGTAGGTTCTTGAGAGAGTGGAGCTGATGGCCTCAGCTGGGAAAAAGAAACCCCGGTGACAAGGGGAGGATGGACTGGCAGCTGGGGCTGTGGGAGACACGCTCCTTGCGGGTGGGAGCAGCGATGAGTAGTTCAGGACACTTTGTCCTCCAGAGGCCTGCAGAGTGAGTCATCTGGTCATCTGTTTTCCAGAGAGATGAGACTTTCGGAGAAGCTCCAAATTGTGTATTATCGTCATTAGACTTTTTGAAAATCTTTTAAACCTGCATTTTAAACTTCCCTGCCTTCCTAATCAGTATGCTGTGGGCAGCTAAACCTTTCTCTCATGACTCATCCATCCTTATCATCACCGTGTACTCTACATTCTGCAACACTGAGAGAGCCAGAGATCCTTTTGAGGGAGGCCTGCAGGGCAATTTTCACCCACAGAAAATGGCACAGGTTATTATATTCCGGGGTTGTTTGTCACCGACAGCTTCCTGTTGCGCTCCGTGTACCTATTTCTAAAAGCCCTTCTCCTCAGGTTTAATTTACTACCGTTATAATCCCTGTAGCTTTGCAAATTCAATCATCCAGGCTATTTGTCACAATCCATTAGGTTGCAAGAAACAGTCATGCACTCAGGCTCCTCAGTTAATGGAGGACTATATAAATATACACAAAACACTGGAGACGGGCTCAGCATTCCCAAAACCAGCTCTCATAGGGAACTCAACTGTTGTCCAGGGTACACAGCCTAGCTCTCATGGCCCAGTTATCTTATTCCCTGTGGGGGAGGCAGAGTGGGCTTTCATAGAATGGATGGGATGAAACTGTGGACCCCTTTGCACAGCCATCACCAGGTAAAAGGATCTGGAACATGCTCAGATGCAGCCTACCATGAATGCATAATGCATTCTGTTGAATTTTAATGTGCACACAAATTAGCTGAGACTTATTATAGATTTGGATTCAGTAGGTTTGGGTGGGGACTGAGTGCCTACATGTTCCTCAAGCTCACAGGCAATACCTATGATGATCCACCCTGAGTAGGAAGACTATAAGGCATGTTCAGTTGTAGCCTATCAGGGATAAATACCATCCGTGTCCAGTATCCCTTATATGAGAACTTAAGGGAGAGCATCACACTAGAAGAGGCTTGGTTGGACCACACAGATGCTGGCTAGACCTGTCTAGACAGTCAAGATGATGGGGGTGGCTTCTCTGACTGGATTAATATCCCTTTAGACCCTCTCCCTAAAATTCTGAACCCTAAAATTCTGCACTTAGCTCTTAAAGGGCAGTAAATCACATGTTTGCCATGCCAATACTAAGTGAGCTTGTGCTAAGTGTAAGTCACTCAGTCATGTCCAACTCTCACCTCACGGACTATATAGCCCACCAGGCTCCCCTGTCCATGGAATTCTCCAGGCAATAACACTGGAGTGGGTTGCCATGCCCTCCTCCAAGGGATCTTCCCAACCCAGGAATTGAACCCATGGCTTCCGCGGCTTGGGTATTGCAGGCAGATCCTTTACCGCTGAGCCGCCAGGGAAGCCCAAGGGAGCTTGGGGAAGTACAAAACATGCAATCCAAGAATGAAGCCGGTGCTCCTCCAGGCCAAGCCCTCAGGCATTCACCTTAACGCAAGATCTTCCTCCAGTGATGTTTCGCCACCTACTTTCTGTCCTTTCACTCTCTTGATTCTGCCAACCTGCTTCCTCTTTCCTCTTTCTGTTTCTGCTTGTACATGCCTTCAACTGCCCCACATTTCCTGCTGACACTTTTCTGTGTGTGTGAATCTGGGCTTCTACCCTTTATGTCTCCATCCCTCTCTGAGTCTCACTTTTAAATTCCCCAACACTCAGAATCTGACTGTGTCTGTTACTATTCAGTTTGGGCCATTCCCTCTGAACAAAGATCTCACACCACATTGCCTCAATAGCCATTGGTTCTCCAGAGATAGCTGCCTTTGCCCATGGTTTTGGTCTCTAAATAAGGTCTAACCAGATGTGGCCAGCACCAAAGAGCCTTGTGTTGATAGAAGGAACTCAGGGTAGAAGAGAAAAGGCCTGGCTTGGTAACTTAGTTATGTCACTTCCTATGAGCCCTTAGGCAAGTTTATTGGACATGGATGGGTCTATATTTATTCATTCATAGAATGGAGAAAAATTGTTTTATTGCAAGGAATAAAATAATACTCACATAAAGCACTGCAATGGTTTGGTTTTTGTTTTTGTTTTTTATGTGTCAACTTGTTTAGACTGAACTACAGTCTCCAGTTATTCATTCAGAGACTAATGTAGGTGCAGAATGAAGAGATTTTGCAGATATAGTAAAGTCCCTAATCAGTTAATTAAGTTAGAGAGAGTATCCCATGTGGGCCACAATCAGTTGGAAGGGAAATTATTCAGTATATGTAAACTTAAATGATTTGGAGGATTTAAAAGAAAAGTTCGACTTTCCCTGGGAGAGGGAGGAATAAGGAGGAGAGGAAAGCAAGAGAGACACTCTTATCTATAGACAACAGGCAGGGGAAGAAGGAGACCTCATGCCAGTGACTTTCAGCCTGCTTATGGTCTTCCCTTCTCGACCACCTGCCCAAGAACTCTGGGCTCACTGGGCGTAGTTAGCCCCCACAGCCACGTAAGCCAATTCCTTGAAACAAACTGTGGTTTATATTTATATATATACAACACACATATGTATATATATACACATGTAGCATTTATCTAGTCTCCTACTGGTTCTGCCTGTCTTGTTGAACCCTCAATAAACCTGGAGCATAAAGTGCTCAGCAGATTTTACCTACTACCATCATCATCATTACGATCTATGCATAATGAGCTATGAGCAGCTGCTTCTCTGAAGATTGGACTGTAGGTATACTGAGCTCCCAAGATGGCCAATCCTAAGGCATGCATTCAGCTTTTAAGAATCGTGGGTTTAAAAAAACAAGGAAAATCAGGGCTCAGAAAGAGGGCCAGAGGGTATATCTATTGATAAAACTCATGCTACTTCTATGCTTATTTACTTCTTAGTTCTTAAGCTTGTCTGGAATAGGCAAGATTGCTAAATAATAGCAGTGGTGCAACTGTATTTTAAAAGGTTGATACTGACAATTTTTGAGCTTACGTGTCAGTTATTTAACATTATTGAGGTTGCGCTGAATGAATAGTTGTAAATGAAAAAAGGCAGAAAATTCTCTGTAATCCTACTTGATTCCTCTGCGCCAGGCATCTCTTGTCTTCTCTTCACCAGCACTACTATCTCCTTTCTTCTGGCAATAACACCCTGCTAGGAGGGAATTAATTACCTCTGCACATCCCATGTGGTTGGAAGGAGAATGGTTAACAACGAGACTCTGCATGTTGGCACAAGCGTCAACTCAAGCAATGACTCTGTTATCTCCCTGCAGGGTAGGAAGCAGTACCTGGTAGACACATGATTCTATAGAATCTGATAACAATTCTCTCTTAATATCATATGTGGACCTTGAGAAAAACAGAATTTCTCTCCTACATCATGAACCATAAGGATGCAAGCTCATGATTATCTGAAGCCATCACCTATAAAACATACAGCAAGCTAATTTGCAAACAAAGGGAAAAAATTAGAAAGCCAAGCTAAAAAGCGGAATAACATGGTTCATTGATTTTAGCATTTGAGACCCAGGACCAAACTATGCCTAAAACTGCATCCTCTTCTGTCAGTTATCTATTGCTACATTATTACCCTAAACCCCACAAACTTAAAACAATAATGTGTTATTTCCCAAGTTTCTGAGAGTCAGGAATCTGGGTGTAGCTTAGCTGGGTGGTTCTAGCTAAGGGTCTCTCATGCAACTGGAGTCCAGGTACAGGTCAGGCTACAGTCATCTACAGGTTTGTCTGGGACTAGAGAATCTGCTTCTAAAATGACTTTTGGCTGAAGGCTTCAGTCCATTGCCAAGTGGGTGCTTCCACAGGGCTGCCCAGGTCTCCTCACAACATGAATTCTCCAGAGTGAATGACCAAGAATGAGAGCAACCAAAAAGTTACGATAACCCTATATGCAAGACAGAAAAAGAGACACAGATGTACAGAACAGACTTTTGGACTCTGTGGGAGAAGGCGAGGGTGGGATGATTAGAGAGAATAGCATTGAAACATGTATATTATCAAGTGTGAAACAGATCGCCAGCCCAGGTTGGATGCATGAGACAAGTGCTCAGGGCTGGTGCACTGGGAAGACCCAGAGGGATGGGATAGGGACGGAGGTGGGAGGGGGGTTCAGGATGGGGAATGCATGTAAATCCATGACTGATTCATGTCAATGTATGGCAAAAACCACTACAATATTGTAAAGTAATTAGCCTCCAACTAATAAAAATAAAGGAAAAAAAAAAAAGAGAGTCACAACGTCCAGAGCCACAAACTGTGCTGCCATTGTACTCTATTGTGTGAGCCACTAAATCCAGTCTGCACTCAAGGACAAGGGAACTAGGTTTCATGGCCACAAAGCCTGTGTGGATATTTAACACTACCAACTACCCTTGGACTTTCAAATTCTATGACCCTACAGTTTCCATTTTCTCTCGAACGAGACTAAATTGGATTTCGGTCCCTTGTTGTCACCAGTTGGGGACTTCATCACACTTATTCCTTCCCTGGCTGTGAACTTGATTCCACATTCTCATAAGCGGACCTTTCTCCAGGTGACATGCCATCTGATGTGCGAGTCCCTTCCTTGTTTTCCTGTGCCTAAACCTCCATGCTGGTAGCTGCCCAGGGGTCAGCTGCTTCAGGGCTGAGTTCCAACAAACTCTGCCCTGACTCACAATGACGACAACCCACCAGAACTGCAAAGATCTGCCTGGTCAGTGCTCCTGATGCTTTGCTTTGGAATTTTTTTATGCTGCCTGTTTGCCTGTTAGCACTTTCTATGTTCTCATGCTGTACCTTTCTACCTCCCTGGATTTCTCCTCTTCACTAACAATAAAATCTGTGATTTCCCGCTACCTCACCAGTGTCTGCCTCTTCCCCAACCACAATTATTTTCAGATCATAGTCCAACAACTCTGGCCCATCTCTCTGCAGTTAACCCTTCCATATCTGTTTGATTTATAAGATATAGAATTATACAATTCTTTTCATAAAAATTGATACAAGTTGACTTAAAAACCTTGGCTTAAGAACAAAGTGACAAACCCCCCAGAGTTATTGATAAGTCTCACTGGCAAGAGGTGCAATGCTAAAAGTTAGTATCAAGCATCAAAGCAAATAAATGGCTGCATGACTTTTAAATTTAAAAGTCTCTCATGAATAGAAACTAGAATATAATATAAAAATGATATTAATTAAATGACGTTAAACCCGGGAGCCCTAGACATCATGTCCAATGTTTTCCAACTTGGGGCAATAGCATTCATGATATGTTTTTAATATTAAAAAAAGAATGGAAACATTTGCTCCCAATGAGGATATCAGACTAACTAAAATGCCAGGGTCTTTTTTATTTTGCATGAAATTTTTTCAAATCCGTATGGTACTGTATAGAACAAGAATAGGGTATTGGTTCTCTATTAGTGTTCAGATGCTTTGTTCAGATGACTTGTTAACACAGTCATATGTAGGAGATTTCAGGGCCCAAACTGAACATATCTAGTGTACAACTGACCTGGGAATGGAAAAGAGAGTAAGAACAAAAGTAATGATTGGTAGCAGTTAAAGGAGAAAAGGAAAGATATACCCATTTGAATGCAGAGTTCTAAAGAATAGCAAGGAGAGATAAGAAAGCCTTCCTCAGTGATCAATGTGGAGAAATAGAGGAAAATAATAGAATGGAAAAAAACTAGAGATCTCTTCAAGAAAATTAGAGATATCAAGGGAACATTTCATGCAAAGATGGGCACAATAAAGGACAGAAATGGTATGGACCTAACACAAGCAGAAAATATTAAGAAGAGGTGGCAAGAATACACAGAAGAACTATACAAAACAGATCTTCATGACCCAGATAATCACAATGATGTGATCACTCACCTAGACCCAGACATCCTGGAATGCGAAGTCAAGTGGGTCTTATGAAGCATTACTGTGAACAAAGCTAGTGGAGGTGATGGAATTCTAGTTGACCTATTTCAAATCCTAAAAGATGATGCTGTGAAAATGCTGCACTCAATATGCCAGCAAATCTGGAAAACTCAGCAGCGGCCACAGGACTGGAAAAGGTCGATTTTCATGCCAATCCCAAAGAAAGACAATGCCAAAGAACGCTCAAACTACCCACAATTGCACTCATCTCACACACAAGTAAAGTAATGCTCAAAATTCTCCAAGCCAGGCTTCAGCAATACGTGACTGTGAACTTCCAGATGTTCAAGCTGGATTTAGAAAAGGCAGAGGAACCAGAGATCAAATTGACAACATCCACTGTATTTTTTTTTGCGGGGGGAGGGAATGTGTTAGTTGCTCAGTAGTGTCAGACTCTTTGCAACCCCATAGACTGTAGCCTGCCAGTCTCCTCTGTCTGTGGAATTTCCCAGGCAAGAATACTGGAGGTAGTTGCCATTTCCTTCTCCAGGGGATCTTCCCAACCCAGGTAGACGCTTTACTGTCTGAACCACCAGAGAAGCCCAACATCCATTGGATCACTGAGAAAGCAAGAGAGTTCCAGAAAAACATCTACTTTTGCTTAATTGACTATGCCAAAGCCTTTTACTGTGTGGATCACAACAAACTGTGGAAAATTCTTCAAGAGATGGGAATACCAGACCACCTGTGCTGCCTCTTGGTATGCAGGTCAGGAAGCAACAGTTAGAACTGGACATGAAACAACAGACTGGTTCCAAATCGGGAAAGGAGTACATCAAGGCTGAATATTGTTACCCTGCTTATTTAACTTGTATGCAGAGTACATCATGAGAAATGCTGGGCTGGATGAAGCACAAGCTGGAATCAAGATTTCTGTGAGAAATATCAATAACCTCAGATATGCAGATGATACCACCCTTATGGCAGAAAGCAAAAAACTAAAGAGCCTCTTGATGAAAGTGAAGGAGGAGAGTGAAAAACTTGGCTTAAAACTAAACATGCAGAAAACTAAGATCATGGCATCCAGTCCCATCACTTCATGGCAGATAGATGGGGAAACAGTGATAGACTTTATTTTGGGGGGCTCCAAAATCACTGCAGATGGTGACTGCAGCCATGAAATTAAAAGATGCTTACTCCTTGGAAGGAAAGTTATGACCAGCCTAGATAGCATATTAAAAAGCAGAGGCATTACTTTGCTTACAAAGGTCCATCCAGTCAAAGCTATGGTTTTTCCAGTAGTCATGTATGGATGTGAGAGTTGGACTATAAAGAAAGCTGAGTGCCAAAGAATTGATGCTTCTGAACTGTGGTGTTGGAGAAGACCCTTAAGAGTCCCTTGGACAGCAAGGAGATCCAACCAGTCCATCCTAAAGGAAATCAGTCCTGAATATTCATAGGAAGGACTGACGCTGAAGCTGAAACTCCAATACTTTGGCCACCTGATGTGAAGAACTGACTCATTTGAAAAGACCCTGATATTGGGACTGATTGAAGGCGGGAGGAGAAGGGGACGACAGAGGCTGAGATGGTTGGATCGCATCACCGACTCAATGGACATGAGTTTGAGTAAACTCCGGGAGCTGGTGACGGACAGGGAGGCAAGGCGTGCTACAGTTCATGGGGTCGCAAAGAGTCAGACATGACTGAGTGACTAAACTGACTGACTGACTGACTGAACAGTTAATAGTACTAAGGTGTACTTGTATTTAAACTTCATTTCTGAGATTTCATACCCTCAGACCCAACAAAATTATTAAGACACACACACAGCAGTGAAAAAATTTTTAATGTCCCGTGGAGAGTAGAATATCACTTTCAGTTGAGAATGACAGCTTTACCCATGTGATAAAATCTAAGCTTCCATACTTGAAATGTGAATTATGTCTCCACTGCCACTGACTGCAAATCTTCTAAGAAAGATTTCAAAATATCTCTTTTGGAATCCAGCCAAATGACCGGAATGCCAATAAGGAGGGGATTATCTATCTCTGGACTAAGAAAAAGAGGTTGACAAGGAATTCAACACAACTCAATCTAAAGCTGTGATCAACAGGAAAAAAGGTAAAGCTGGTCAGTGCCTACATTCTGAAGGAAGCAGAAAAGTGGCTCTCAGACAGAACCTACCTTACTAGGAAGCAACATAACACTTCTGAGGATCACTTTTGGTCATCTTAGCTCAGCTCATGCTCCAGGTTTCTCAGACCCTTCTTTAAGAAAGGTTTCTCACCCCTCTCATTCCACACATGCCCTAAGTTATCTCATCTACTTTGATCATTATAACAACCCCCTAGCACTGATGAATCCCAATTTCATATGTCCAGCTCAGATCTCTTCCCTGAGTTCTAAGTATGCATCTCCAGTTTTCAACTGAGCATTCCACTTATAGATCCCATAGATATGTCAAATACACATACCTAAAAACAACACCCACACCAGAGGTATTTTAGCCACAACTTCAGAGTAGGACTGTGCTAGGATCATGGTGGTATCTGGACAGGAACAAATCAGTGGGACTACAAACTCATTGACCATGAAAACTAGAGTGTCTGTGACCTGTCTCCATGAGTTTGTGGGTTCACTGTGTGGGGATGGCTGGCCTGATAATTATGAACAGACATGGAATGGCAGGATCATGCTCAAAAAGTTTCAAGGTAGCCCTGTGTGAAAAGGCTTCCATTTTATTCCTTTAAAGAAAAAAAAAAAAAAAATCAGGAAAGAGACCTAGAAAAAAATGTACATAAAAACATGGTACATTTTGACATATTTGACACTGAAACATAATATCCTATTCCCAAGCCATGGCTCCAGGAAGTTAATATTTTGCACGCTGTGATGCAAGTCCCACTGAAATCAGGCCACCCATCCTGACTCAAAGGCAGTGTAGCTGTAGGCCTCTAATTTGATAACATGTATATCCTGTCAAGTGGGTTCCCGTTTGAGTATTTCTTGGCCTTGGCACCTGGAAGCTATAATGAAGAACAGTGAGTCCTGACATGAAGCTGTAATGAGGAACAGCGTGTCCTGACAGGAACACAGCCTGAAGCAGGCTGTTCTAGATGGAGCAGCTCGGCAAGGCACAGTGACCGTCACAGAAAGTGTTGACACAGGGTCTTAAAGACTCGCCCAAACAGTAACACAAGTTATTCCCAAGAGAGCTGGCTGCATGGTTTGCAATGACTCCCCTAGCACTTCCATGATACCAAGGCTCTATTTCTTTACCAGCAGAGCTGTGATGGCAAAGTTCAAATAGATTTCCTTCTAAACAAAACCTCCATTTAACTGCTTAAGAGAACTGCCTAATAGAATTACAATACATTTTTCATTCATCTCCTTTAAGGTCCACATTTTCATCACCTAGTGTAAGTAATGCCTGCTGCTGCTGCTGCTGCTAAGTCGCTTCAGTCGTGTCCGACTCTGTGCGACCCCGTAGATGGCAGCCCGCCAGGCTCTGCCATCCCCGGGATTCTCCAGGCAAGAACACTGGAGTGGGTTGCCATTTCCTTCTCCAATGCATGAAAGTGAAAAGTGAAAGTGAAGTCGCTCAGTCGTGTCCGACTCTTAGCGACCCCATGGACTGCAGCCTACCAGGCTCCTCCGTCCATGGGATTTTCCAGGCAGGAGTACTGGAGTGGGGTGCCATTGCCTTCTCCGAAGTAATGCCTAGGCAACATTAAATACTTTTGGCTTTTGGTGTGTATCACAACACTGTAGAACTGTTCTATGTAGAGCTCAGAAGCCATTACTGCAGCTACTGCCTCATACTGGCCTGAGGAAATTGGCTCCCAGAAGAGTTAAATTTCTTAACAAGTCACTGAGCCAGTTAGTAGTTGAGGTGAATTAAGAATTGGCCCTCTATTTTATAGATAGCATCACAGTGTATACATATGTCAATCCCAATTTCCCATTCACCTCACCACCACCCCCTCTCCAGAGACAACAAATGAGAAGTTACTGTATAGCTTAGGGAACCCTACTCAATGCCCCCTGGTGACCCAAACGGGAAAGAAAGAAAAAAGAGGGGATATATGTACACCTATAGCTGATTCATTTTGCTGTAGAGTAGAAACCAGCACAACATTGTAAAGCAAATATACTCAATAAAATTAATTTAAAAAAAAAAGAATCTGCCTTCTGTCCCCAGCCCACATCATTACCTCACTGTCTTGTACATGGAGCATGTGGTGTTTATAGAAGATCCAGGTAGACACATCCAGGACTGGAAATTGAAAAGAAAGTAGAGCTCAGAGTTACCCACTCAGGAATTATCCATATTGAGTTAAGGACAGAGAAAAGAGTTATGAGGAATAGAAGTCAGATTGCAATTCTAATTAAGCATCTCATATCAAACTGTAATCAAATCACTGAAAAATTATTTCAAAAAACAGAGACTGAAGTGAACCAACAAAGAATTTCATGGCATATAAATGCTTCCATCAGTTTCATAGTTATTCCATTCATTCAAACACCTGTGAGGACAATGTCAAGTGCTGGGAAATATGGAGATGAATAAAACCTTATGATGTCAAAAAACTCACAAGCTATTAAGAAAACAAATGAATAATGAATTATTTGGTCAGAATAGAACTATATTTAAAGTTCTATAGGAGTGCAGAAGAGAGCACCCAACTCTTCCTAAAGTTTTCATTAGCACGGATTTTAAAAATAAAACCAAGTAGCCACAACTTTAATGCAGCACACAGTCATAATTTGGTAAGCTCCCAGTCAAATATTTTACATCAAGATGCTAGGAAGAGTGGAATAACTCTTTAAAGATGGTGTAATACTAGTATTTGTCTCCTTCTTCTTTTCTGTTTTCACTCTGTCTCTGACAGAAATGAATTCTTGGGGTCACCACACCTTTGAAATACAGCCTCTGTTCCCACCAGTGCTAAAGTTGTCAAAATGGAAAGCAGGATAGATTAATCCTGTGTATGATTCCTGAAGAGTGATTTTTTTTCAAGAGAGGAAAAGCAGTTACATTCATTCCTAATGCACAGAATAAAATACTATCTAGCATGGAGATAGATCAAAGAAATAAAAAGATATCTGTTTGAAATTGCATTCAACATCTGTTCAGCCAGCTGGTTTCAAGAATAATATCTGGCTATCACCCTTCCTTCCAGCTAGCACCAAACTGTGTATTATTGTGTCCTCTTGTCTCTGCACTCAGGAGAAACACAGACTGGAAACAGCAAGGGTCAAATGGAAATGGAAGAGCAAACTAAAAATCTATAAGTATAATGTTGGAAAATAAACCCTTGCCTCCTTCTGAGGTAAATCCATCTCCATTCCATCTGTGCATACCTCCAAGTGTCTGCCCAACCTGAATACACCAACTATTCCCAAACAACCCAGGGAAGCAGGTAAGTAGGTATCATTAGACTAACTTGTACACATGAAAACTAAGACCGAATCCAGGGTTAAACAGCAAATTAGAAACTAAATCAGATCTAAAACTTAGACTTTATTTTTCATTCTAGTTCACAAATCTTTCTTCCTCATCAACAGTTGGCAAACTTTTGCTACAGAAGGCAAAGTGGTAAGCATGTTAGGCTTTGTCGGTCATCCAGTCTCTGCCTAGGATGGCCACACTATGCACAGAAAAACATAGAACACTCAGCTTCACAAGTACATCTCAGGCAAGGTTTACTGTTTATCTGAAATTCAAATTTAGCTGGGTTTCCTGTATTTTGTCTGGTGATTCTATCTCTGTCACAGCTATACAACTCTGCCATTGTAGCACACAAACAGGCCCAGAGCACATCTAGGCCACATCATTGGCTCTGTCTTGACTAGAGATGGTCCAGATAAAGGAAAACCAAGCTTGTGTTACTGCTGTATTTGATTCCTAGATTATTTAGCAAACCGAACTTTAAATGCTGTATCTCTCACTGAGGACTAACTGATTCAATTTAGGGAGAACAGGTAAAGGAGCATTTTCCAAGAGACTCTGGGTTCACAAACTCATAGTATATTATACAAGAAGTCACTTCAGCATCCCTCGTGTCTCTCATTTTGCACATTTGAGAAATGACGTTCAAAGGGGTGGGTGACTGACCCAAGGCCACACGCTAGTTAGGGGCAAAAGTGGGTCTATGATTCAAAATTAAGCAATCATTTAGATTTTAGTAAAGATTATTATTGTCAGCGGATTATTAGAACACTGGAATCTCTGTGGCTATAAATGTTTGTGTCGGCTTTGTTCGAACAAGTATTCCCTACCCCAGTAAATGTGAGGCATTAAAAGATACTTGGCACATAGGAAAAATGTACAGAAAGATGATCCCATTTCTTGTCCTCTGAAGTCTCCTTCAGGTCTACTCCTTATTCTGTTCAGCGTGCCATGGCTTCCACTCTCAGGCTTACCCCAGCGCAGACCTGCTTCCAGAGAGAATGTGCTTCACCTTCACTGTGGTACTAGGGAGGCGTTTCAGCCCAGCAACAGATACTTTGCTCCCAATCACAAACAATAGTTTTGCAGCTAAAGTCACAGTTGAGCAGCCATCCTTTCTAACAACTCAAAACATAACTGCTTCCATTCATCTATAGATGGACATTTCAGTTGTTTGCGTGTTCTGGCTATTAGAAATAGTGCTGCAATGAACACTGGGGTACATGTGTCTTTTTGAATGGATAAAGATGTGGTACATATATACAATGGAATATTACTCAACCATAAAAAAGAAATGCAACCAGGTCATTGTAGAGATGTGAATAGACCTAGAGTCTGTCATAGAGCCAAGTTAGTCAGAAAGAGAAAAACAAGTAACATATATTAACCCATGTACGTGGAATCTAGAAAAACAAGTACAGATGAACCTAGTTCCAGGGCAGAAATAAAGACACAGATGTAGACAACAGACCTGTGGGCACAGAAGGCAGGGGGCAGGGAGATGGGATGAACTGGGCAGTTAGGTTTGACATAAATACCACGGGTAAAACAGATAGCTAGTGGGAACCTGCTATACATCCAGAGAGCTCAGCTGAATGCCCCATGATGACCTAGATGGATGGGATGTGGGGGACTCGGTGGGGCTCGAGGACGGGGGTCTAAGAGGGACAGGATATATGCATACCTATAGCTGATTCGCTTTCTTGTACAGCAGGAATTAACACGACATTGTAAAGCAATTATACTGCAATTAAAAAATATGACCATGTAAATCCATGGCTGATTCATGTCAAGGTATGACAAAAACCACTACAATATTGTAAAGTAATTAGCCTCCAACTAATAAAAATAAAGGAAAAAAAATATGACCACTTTCATTACCTGTATGCATCTGTATGGCTTCAGAGGACACTATACAGAAAGAGCTGACTAAATAGGAAAAGATCAAAGCTTGGGGAGGTGTAGCTAAAAAACTGAACAACACCAGATAGAGAGATATCATGGATATAAATAAGTAGCTGCTATTTGCATAGCAAAGATAATGTTCGTGAAGAGACTTTTTGAAGAAGCACCTAAGTATAGGCGCAGGGATTTCTGGAAGTAGTAATATTGCCCTTAAACAACAAAGTAACTTCTCAGAACAAGTGAGTGTCAAAAACAGTGTGGGATTCAGGGAGCTTAGCTGGTGCTCCGTGATGATTTAGAAGGGTCGGATGGGGTGGGGAGTGAGAGGGAGGTTCCAGACGGAGAGGATATATATACATCTATAGCTGATTCACTTAGTTGTATAACAGAAATTAAGACAACATTGTAAAACAATTATACTCCAGTAAAAAACCTGTGGGAGTCATAAAAGAGAACCAGAAAAAAATCTTTCTGTAAAAAGAAAAATAAGAACCAGAATAAACGCAACTCTCTCAGCTAAGAGCAAGCAATGAATTTGTTAACAAGGAGTAATTAGAGATTTACACAGGGACTCTACTGTGAATCACTTAAACTTCATGGTGTATGTGTATATCCGAGGTCTCTCTAGAGTAATATGTGTGTATTTATGTATGCGTGTGTGTGTTTATACATTCTCATATAAGACACAAGTTAACTCATTCTCAACTAACCCTCTTGATGCCTTCATAATGTCCCAAGGTAAAGAATCTCATCCAGTTACTGCTTCATGGAAAGATGAATTGTGTGGACCCTATATGACTGTTACAGTCAAAATTATGACTGCCCAAGGGTAATAAAGCAAAATCAGCAGCATTTACAAAATGAAAAACCTAATTTCTGATCAGATAAACATACAGGACCATGCCTTTTCTTCAATGTGTTTGATATTGCTAATGACATGACACCGTAACCATGTCCAATATACGCTACAAATTGAAAGTGAAATTTTTTATTTCATTTTTAAATTTCCCTTTCTCTCTCCTTTGCAGTTGACTCTTGTCATTTTGTCCACCCCAAAATCTAAGCACTCTTCATATGTGAGTGGAATTCCAATGTAGATGGGAGGCATCTCCCATTGCAGAATCAAAAGAGGAAAAATATCACCTGGGCATATCAAATTTTATGATGAAACCAGATTGTTTGGACAAATTCTGCCTCCTTTAAAATACATGAGCACTACAAATAGTAACACAAGTTCTCAGTATTATAATCTGTAACTGCTTAGTAACTACCTGGACTGAAAATTTAAGTAGCAACACAGTCTGTAAAAATAGAGATGATGCATTGCTTTTATTTATTTATAGCAGAAATTATACCTTTCTTTGAAAAGGTAATTTCAGCCCACCCAATAAGATATACCCAGACTTATTAATCTTAAGAATGAGACCCAGCTGTGAAGCCATCTGGTCCTGGGCTTTTGTTTGCTGGAAGATTTTTGATGACAGTTTTGATTTCCTTGCTTGTGATGGGTCTGTTAAGATCTATTTCTTCCTGGTTCAGTTTTGGAAAGTTATACTTTTCTAAGAATTTGTCCATTTCATCCAAGTTGTCCATTTTATTGGCATAGAGCTGCTGGTAGTAGTCTCTTATGATCCTTTGTATTTCAGTGTTGTCTGTTGTGATCTCTCCATTTTCATTTCTAATTTTGTTAATTTGGTTTTTCTCTCTTTGTTTCTTAATGAGTCTTGCTAATGGTTTGTCAATTTTGTTTATTTTTTCAAAAAACCAGCTTTTAGCTTTGTTGATTTTTGCTATGGTCTCTTTAGTTTCTTTTGCATTTATTTCCGCCCTGATTTTTAAGATTTCTTTCCTTCTGCTAACTCTGGGGTTCTTCATTTCTTCCTTCTCTAATTGCTTTAGGTGTAGAGTTAGGTTATTTATTTGGTTTTTTTCTTGTTTCTTGATGTAAGCCTGTAATGCTATGAACCTTCCCCTTAGCACTGCTTTTACAGTGTCCCATAGGTTTTGGGTTGTTGTGTTTTCATTTTCATTCATTTCTATGCATATTTTGATTTCTTTTTTGATTTCTTCTATGATTTGTTGGTTATTCAGAAGCGTGTTATTTAGCCTCCATATGTTTGAAGTTTTAACAATTTTTTTCCTGTAATTGAGATCTAATCTTACTGCACTGTGGTCAGAAAAGATGACTGGAATGATTTCAATTTTTTTGAATTTTCCAAGACCAGATTTATGGCCCAGGATGTGATCTATTCTGGAGAATGTTCCGTGTGCACTTGAGAAAAAGGTGAAGTTGATTGTTTTGGGGTGAAATGTCCTATAGATATCAATTAGGTCTAGCTGGTCCATTGTGTCATTTAAGGTTTGTGTTTCCTTGTTAATTTTCTGTTTAGTTGATCTATCCATAGTTGTGAGTGGGGTATTAAAGTCTCCCACTATTATTGTGTTACTATTAATTTCCTCTTTCATACTCGTTAGCGTTTGCCATACATATTGCGGTGCTCCTATGTTGGGTGCATATATATTTATAATTGTTATATCTTCTTCTTTGATTGATCCTTTAATCATTATGTAGTGTCCTTCTTTGTCTCTTTTCACATCCTTTATTTGAAAGTCTATTTTATCTGATATGAGTATTGCGACTCCTGCTTTCTTTGTGGTACATATACACCATGGAATATTACTCAGCCATTAAAAAGAATTCATTTGAACCAGTCCTAATGAGATGGATGAAGCTGGAGCCCATTATACAGAGTGAAGTAAGCCAGAAAGATAAAGAACATTATAGCATACTAACACATATATATGGAATTTAGAAAGGTGATAACGATAACCCTATATGCAAAACAGAAAAAGAGACACAGAAATACAGAACAGACTTTTGAACTTTGTGGGAGAATGTGAGGGTGGGATATTTCAAAAGAACAGCATGTATACTATCTATGGTTGAAACAGATCACCAGCCCAGGTGGGATGCATGAGACAAGTGCTCCGGCCTGGTGCACTGGGAAGACCCAGAGGAATCAGGTGGAGAGGGAGGTGGGAGGGGGGATCGGGATTGGGAATACATGTAAATCCATGGCTGATACATATCAATGTATGACAAAACCCACTGGAAAAAAATAATAATAATAAAAAAATAAAAAAATAAAAAAAATAAAAAAAAGAATGAGACCCAAAAATGCCACCATAGATCAATGATTTAAGTCTTCCAAAGGCATCCCACAGATGTGGGAGTCTAGTCGTGTGGACCAAGTAGGGGCAAGGGAGTCCAAAGGTGTGGTGGTGAAAGCCACAGCCTGAAAGATTTAGCAATACTGGGGTGGAGTAAAGCGCTCCCTGTGCTAAAACAGTGTCTCAACTTACCCCAAAGCATGAACTTTCTGGTATACCTACCAGTCTGAAATCATAGCAGGTTTCATTACTTGATTTAAACTTGGGCATAGTTGTATATAATACAGTTTAATATAATCATGGTCATTTTTTAATTAAAATAATTTATAATTTTTTTAAAGTTAATCACTAGAAGGATATTGCCTATAAGGTTAATGGCCCATCTTTGGGAACCCAGCCTCTCAGGTAATAAGCGTTAAGCTAAAATACCTTTTTGAGCTCACAGGAAACATCCCCACCAGGCCCACCTGTGAATGATGGTGCAAAGAAAGAAATTAACACATCCCCTCCAGAGGCTGATCAGAACCAGTGAGTGTTACTTTACTCCCTCCCCATTTAGTATTAAAGAAGTCTGAATTCTAATTCAGGCAAGATGGTTCTTTGGGATACTAGTCCACCATCTTCTTGGTCTGCTGGCTTTCTGAATAAAGTCACTATTCCTTCCCCCCCCCCCAAAAAAGAAAAACCAATACAAAACAAAAATAATGACATCAACAGCAGCAAAGAGATTTTCTAATATTAATATATGGGGTCCTATCACGATTTGACTTGTTTTGTCTTCTATGGTTTAGACAAAATTTGGATTCTGCAAAGTTCTTGTCAATTCTTTGAGCAATTCATGTCAATTCCACTCTAAAACCTTGCAATAAAATTTGATCTTTCTTAATCAGAGTGGGTTCTATTTTTTCATAATACAAAGCCTAAACTGATACAGCCTGACATAAAATATTAGTAATCATTCTACAGCTTCAAGAAATTAATGTACACATGTACACACAGAGACAAATTTATGACAGAAGGCTATTATTTCATTTTTAAAAGAATTGAGGTCAAAAGGGATGGTTAATGTCAGATTCAGGGGTAGAATTTATAGCAGAAATTATACCTTTCACAGCTAAATCCTCCCCTAATACTTGCAGTTTGTTATTAAGCTATAATCTATACAGCAATTAATTAGAATTTGTTATGTTTAATATTATACTAGGTATTCTAAATAATAATTTGGCCTTTATCACACAGTTAACCTGTAGTCAACTAACCCTAATGTCTATCTTACAAAGACTTTCTATGTAGGATAATACATTTAAACTAACTGGAGTTCAGCTTTCTGTTACCAGGATTCAAAACTACCTTAATAAATATACTACATTTCAACTATTAATGATAGATAAGTAAAAGAAACTACTTCTACTAAGGAATGTACTGCCACTGCTAAGTCACTTCAGTCATGTCCGACTCTATGTGACCCCATCCCTGGGATTCTCCAGGCAAGAACACTGGAGTGGGTTGCCATTTCCTTCTCCAATGTGTAAAAGTGAAAAGTGAAAGTGAAATCACTCAGTCATGTCTGACTTTTCGCGACCCCATGGACTGCAGCCTACCAGGCTCCTCCATCCATGGGATTTTCCAGGTAAGAGTACTGGAGTGGGAATGGGGAACCATAAATCATGTCACATGAAAAATTATAGGAAACTCAAATCTACATGCTGTGTTCGATTATCTGGGGGCTCTCAATTCTGTATATGTTCACACATTTCATTATTTTTTCACCTTATTTTTAGTGATATTCATATGTACAGTATACAAATTTCCACTGCAATAAGCAAAGCACTGGCTAGAATTTTTATGGTGCTATCACTGAGCTTTGCATCCTGAAATTTAGTTTTATTGTTCCCTGAAGCCTGGCTATTTTCCTGTTGTGTGGGTGATATCCCAGCTGAATACTGAGTCTGTTCATTATTCAGTTAAACTGATTGGAGAGAAAACACTGCATCATCTCTATTTTTATAGACTATGTTGCTACTTAAGTTTCCAGTCCAGGTCATTACTAAGCAGTTACAGATTATAATGCTGAGGATTTGTGTTACTATTTGTAGTGACCATTTTAGTAGTATTTTAAAGGAGGCAGAATTTGTCCAATCTGGTTTCATCCTAAAATTTAATATGCCCAGCTTTAGAATCAAGCAATAAATTTTTGAAAATGGGATGTTGTTTTTAAGTTTAAATGAGCACACAGCTAAAATATTAACATTTTACATTAGTTGATGCTCTATAAATTTGAAATGGCTTTTCTATTTAAAAGGCAATTTTGTAAAAAAAAAAAAAAAAAGGCAATTTTGTAAATGAATGGAAAATTATACCCACAGTTGATGCCCCAATACTTTTTTGTTAGTTTTTTAAATTGTTTTATGGCAAATCTGTGAGTCAGCATGCACTGTATCACAAACAATTCAAATCCAGAAACCACATCTCCCATGTTTAAAGAAACAAATGACTTAGAAATTTATATGATATCACTTACATGTGGAATCTTAAAATATGATATAAATGAACTTATTTACAAAACAGAAATAGACTCACAGACATAGACAACAAACTTATAGTTACCAGAGGAAAGATGGCAAGAGGGATAAATCAGGAATTTAAGATTAACAGATACAGGCTACTATCTATAAGATAGATAAACAACAAGGGCCTACTGTATAGAACAAGGAACTATATTCAATAGTTTGTAATAACCTATAATGGAAAAGCATCTGAAAAAGAATCTATATATAACTGAATCACTTGGCTGTATACCTGAAACTAATACAACATTGTAAATCAACTGCAGCTCAATAAAAAAAAAAAAAAGAAAAAGAAGAAGCAAATGACTTAAAGCAAGTTTAAAATTATTTAAATAGAAAATCTTTTACTATCCCTCCATGCTCCATGTTTTATTGTGTCATCATTATTCTTAATACATGTTGTATTTTTAAAAAAAAAAAAGCACAATACCCAACAAAGCATCAGTTTGATCACTACTGAGCAACTACACAAGAACAAAAGATGATTTCAGAAGATGGGACAGGTAAACTATGAAGAAACATATCCAATTTCTTAGAACCAAACAAAGGCGATCTGGGGATTAAATTTCACTGGAGTGTTCTGAATAAACCTGCAGAATGAACTATAAAACTATCATCTGGGAAATACGAAAACTAATGGTCCCAGTTATCAGGATGTTGGGGTACATAATTCAAAAAACAAATAAGAGAAGAAATGAGAGGATAATAAACTTCCATGGAAGAAAAATAAAGGAATTTCAAAAGAAGCAGTTAAACTAAAAAAAAAACGGGTTTTGGCAGCATGTTCTTCACAAAACAATCTGGAAGAAACAAAAGTCCCAATTATGCATTGAGGTTTGTTTTCTCTTAAGTAGCCTTTCTTTCTGTCTCTGAAGCAGATCCTCTACCCAGCACTAGAATCACTGTGCTAAAGAAGACATTTCAATTTCATAATACAAAAAGCAACTATACAAGATGTTTATTTTTCTCTCTCAGCAACCTCTCTCCCTTTTTCTTGAAAATATCTTTAATGTCTTTGTTCCAGAAAGGAGAAATATAACCAGAAAATTAACACAAACATTCCGAATAACATATTTAATCCCTGGTAGGAAGAAGATGGAAGAAAACAAAGTATGTGTCTAAGAAGTGTAACAACCTGACCTGGAAATGTAAAAGTCCTGAGCAATGCCATGAATCAAAAGAAGAAAACAGCCATGTTTGTGTTGATTGTTAACAAAAGAGCCCCCGCAGTGAGAACTCTGTATTTCCCAGCAGGCTTTTTAGAGTTGTCACCTGTCCTTTCACCTTTGGGCAACATATCCACAAGCAAAACAGTTGTTATTCTGCATTCTCTCTGACGTATTTTTCATGATGACCAGTTTAGTAGCAACTAAAGTTACTTTACTGTAGCTTCTCTTGGAAAGAACCAAGAGAAAAGCCCATCATCAACAAGATGTATGATTTACTGCTAAATTATTCCAAATTAGAGTGAATTGGCCAACCTGAGCCTGACAAATTGTATCCACGTTAGTCAACCTCTCAGCAGGCAGGGACCTTTCCGTCCCACACATGTACTTCATATGCTTTTCCTTCCTGCCTGCAGGTCTTGGTTTACCCTACACCCTGATCTAGAAGTCTGCTCCTCAGAGCCCTATTGAGCCCTACGCTACAGTTCCTTCAAGACTGGCAGCAATACTCCTCCATCCTAAACGGGCTTCTCCTACTAATCCCACTTCACCAGGAAAATCTCCCTTCCCCTAGATGACATTATGTTTATAGCACACTCAGCATAATTTTTGGCCTCAAAGAATTGGTTTTTATTACTATAACTTTGAATTCCTTCCAATGTTACACTGCCAACTTTATTATTAGAATATCATAAAAATCATCTCCAGATTAAATATTTCTAGCAACCAATTTTCTCCTTATCTTTTTAGTTTTTGTCTTCTCTTTCTAAGAAAATGTAGAACGCTCAAGTGATACTTGATGAACTGAGTTTGGGGGTTTATTTGGGGGTAATCTTCTAAATTTAAAACGTTAAGTGTTTTGTTTTTAAATTTTAAAGAATTTATGATTTCTTACAAACTCACTGAAAGAAAGAAGTGAAAGTGTTAGTCGCTCAGTTGTGTCTGACTGTTGGCAACTCCGTGGTCTGTAGCCCACCAGGCACCTCTGTTCATGGACTTCTCCAGGCAGCAACACTGGAGTAGGTTGCCATTTCCTTCTCCAGGGGATCTTCCTGACCCAGGGACTGAACCCTGGTCTCCTGTATTGCAGACAGATTCTTTATCACTAGCACCACCTGGGAAGCCCTATAAATTCATTAGGTTAATTCTATCAATAATTCTATCTAATAATAATTCTATCAATAATTCTATCAGTAGCCAAATGGTTGATTTATGTTTCAGATCTACATTAATAGAGATATACAAAATTATAAAATGTGTCTGGTTGTGCTGAAGACTAAAGGAAAAACGAAGAATAAATAAAGTCAAATGCTCTGAGTATGTCTACCCACTCTACATCTCCAGAGTTGAATCAGTTAAACGTTTAATGCAACTTCCATTCCGTAGTGAGTGACCTTCCTCATTTGACTTTCCATCTAAATGAAAGACCACCCTCCTTTCTAGTGAGCACAACTGTTTGCCTAAATAATGATTTCCGACACACTTAACTTTCATTCCTTGTCTTCTCTTTGAATTTTGAAAACCTAATTAAGTTTCTTTAACTTGATTCCATCATAGACAAAGTTATTGGAGGACAAACTGAGAAACACATTCAGAGGCCCTTGTCTTCTTTAAAAAGGTTTGATTTTTTTCCTCTTTCTCTTCCAAACTCTATTTTCCTGGAGGAAAGTGACCAAGTTCTCAGCTGATTCTCTATAATGATGAAGAAACCATACCTTCCCAGGCATAAAAAAACAGGGCCTCAGAAACTTCTGGACTCATGAGCAGATGGTGGGAATGATAAATGAGATCAGAGTGGTCTCTGAAGCTGTCCTATCCCAGGTGTCTCACTAAAGTTTGGGTATGATATGGCTCATTTATTAATAAAGTGATTACTCCATAACTGAAATATCAATCTCACCTGTTGGACCTTTGCCTAGGATGAGAATTGCGTCTTCCTAAACATCCTCCATCCATCTGCTCTATTCTTTCAGTGCCTAACTTGATAAATGACTGTAACTTACGGTACAGTTAAATTTCAGCAGACGCCATCTAAGCTCCCATCTTAAGCTTAACATTTTTTTTTCAGCTGATGTCCTTTTCTTAAATAATCTACATAGACAAACTAGTGCCTTTCTTTCTGTCTTCCTCACACCCTTTTCCCCACACATTCATTCTGGCTGATATAAATAACTTCCTACTTATATATAATTTCTGTACAAATATCCTTACTCAAAAAAAGAACTTTCCAAGAAGTCTAAACTCAAATTATTACAAATAGCTGTGGATAGTCAGAGACAGGCTCCAATGAATTGAGGCTTATCCCAAAGTTCCTTTCTATCATCTTCCTGAAAAATGGACACCCCTAAGATAGAACACAGTCTTAAAAAAGTAATCTGACAGCAGATTTTAACTTTCTACTCATCATTTACAACCCATGCAAGAGAACACGGCTATATTCTTCTCCAACAGTTTGATTTCATAGAATCACAGAATCTTAGCCCTTGGGGAGGAACCTTGAGTATGGAATCTACTCCACCTTTCTCAGTCAGAAAAAGACTGTAATTCCACTAAAGTGACTTCTTATGGTCAAACAGCTGGTTAGTCACAGGTCTAGAACAAGAATTCAAGTTTTCTGACCTCAGCGCAATGCTCTTTCCACTATTTGTTAACAATATCCCATGCAAAGAATGAGCTGAGTAAAATAAATTCTGTTTATAAATTCCTCCAAACATAGCATTATCCCTGAGAAAGGGAAACAAATGCCTAGATACAAGTTAACCCAAGTTGCAGTTGCCAAAAATGCATAAACGTAAAACACTGCTGAGGCCATTCATCCATGATGAGGAAAAACAAAAAACTATCAGAAACTATACATCATGGAAATCCCACAGATTTTAAGCATCCCCTTTTTGAATGGAGGATGAGATAATTACTGAAAAATTGCCAGGGGCTCATAAGCCTGAAAACAAAGGCTCGACAAATGTCATGAGATGATACTCTCATGAACATCTTAAAAAAGGGAAATGATTGGACATCTCCCACCGGGAACAGGTAAAGATGCCATGTGATCTAGTAAGACAAAGTCTCTCCAAGGTCTTACTCTTAGAATAGAATCAAATTAAAACCATAATGTGTCCACCCTGACTTCTGGTCTCCTGCCCATATCCCAGGATATAGGAATTTGCTCTCCTGTTGGGAGAAAGCCTCTTCAGCTGCTCCTTTGAAAAGAACCAAAGCATCCTCTTCCTCCCCAAGTGTTCACGGTCTTCGTGTAAGAACTTGGTCTCCTTACTTCTCTCACCAGAGAAGAGGTGAGCTGGTGATAAAGAAGAGATTTGTGCCATTTCCCCTCATATATGACAGCCTGGAATTAGGATCAAATAGAAACCTAGAGTTTCTGGCCTCACGCGATCTGGGGAGATACTAAATCTTTCCAAGTTATGTTTGAAAACAAGGAGGTTGAACCAGCTAATCTTTGAGATCTAAAGCCAATCCTTTCTGCCTTTCCAATCTTATCCCCATCCCTTCTTCCTTCTCCCTCCCTCCTTCCTCTTCTCTCATCTTTTTTATCTTTTTATTTCTATCCCCTTCAGATTACAAGAAGCTCAGTCTGTGACTATCGATGAGCTGTTTTACAATCATTCCATATCAAGAACAAGAACAATAACACAGAACACTAACTTGAGCACCAGAATTCTCAGGGTCAGAAGGGGTCAGTAAATGAAATTTCATTGAAACATAAGAGGAGGGGATACTTTGTAGGAAAGTTTCTAGGAAACTTTGTAGATTAAACAATGCCCCTATTACACCTTACCTACCATCTCTACCTCATTCAACTTCCCCTCCAGTCAAGGCCCACTGAGAAAAGCATTTCCTACTTTTGTGGGCCAAACACCTCCTAAACATACCTGTTGAGTGATACATCTTAGTACTTCCTTCTAACTGTATAACAAATTTTCCAAGGATAATTTTTCAGGTGTGTGTGGTGGAGAGGAGTCATCTTCCAAAATCACTCTTAATTCTTTGTGTTAATGTTTAACCATCTCATCTACCTAGAAGACCAGCCATGAATTTCATACCCAGGCCTGGAACACAAGTCGAATGCATGGCATGGCTCAGAGACACAGACTTTAGCTTCAGACCAACAGGTTTGAATGGCATCTCCCTTCGTGAGTTATATCTGAAAGGTAGACAAGCTGTTGAATACTTTGATTCTCAGTTTCCTAATCTGTTAAAAGGAAAATATCAACTCATCTTCTTTTTGTGAGGTATCAAAAATCTGGAATATAGTTCACATTTAGTAATTTAGAGCAGCATTAAATAAATCATAGCAATCATTAATGCTATTATGGTACATCCTAAAAATACTTGTTTTCACAAAGCAGAGGTCCAATTCCAATGGAAAAAATAATCTTTTTTTACATATAGTAAGTACAAATCCATGTCAGATGTTCCATGTCAGAATTCTGATAGTCAGAATGTGTATAAAATATTCATGTCTCCAGAGCACATGTACACACACACACACACACACACACACACACACCCTTTGACTTTGATCCAGGTTCTCAATTCTCCATCAACAGAACTTACCACAGCCAGCAGCATTATCAAACTACAAGAAATGTGTCTGAGAAAATATTAATAGTAACTATGTGTCTCTAGTATCCATGCCATATTGAGAACATGATACTCCTCAGATTGACTTAGAGGATGCCCTCAAGGTGACCCCAGCTTCTTTTGTGAACCCCTCAAGAGATCCAGAAGGAAAAAGAAATATCTTCCGCCCTCTTCTCCTGCCTCACTTAGAAGTCTCCCATAAGAATTCTAATCCCATCTCACTGCAGAATGAGAGGAATAAGCAAGTTTACTAAGAGACCCAAGTCAGCAGTTACACTTTCCTATTGTATATTTTTCATACCATACAATATATGTGAGGGGTTTTGCCCTGACATATCATTTGTGAAGTTAACAACACCTAAAAAAATCTATAGATATAGGAAAGGCTCTTTTTCACCCCCTGGGAAACCAAGTGAGAAATTTAAACATATCCAGCTTTATTTCAGCAGAATCACTGAAATAGAAAGGAAAAACCTCAGGGTAGAAACAAGAGTTCCTCCCCAGCCCCGGCCACCACCACCACCACCATTCATAATTGTGTGCCTTTGACTTGTAACCTCTGAGTCACTACTCGATTTATGAGGCCCGCCATCCACAACCCCTCCTGAAGGAATATGCCCACCCACAGGCCCTGTGATATAAATGGCCACATTTGTACCATGTGACCTGCAGTCAACTGGATCAGGGGTTGTGCTTTTAAATATACGGTGATCCATCCATAGGCTGGACTTCAGTCTTTGACCTGGTGGGAAAAGATGACCTGAACCAATTAAATTCCATTCTTCAGAATTCAGCACTGAATTATGCCAAAACATAGGGTTGAGGCAGCTAGGAACAGGGGCAAGAGCTTAAAAGGGCATCAGGACATGTCATGTGGCAGCAAGCAGCCGCAGAGAACCCTGCAAGAGGACAGCATATATAAGCTGACATTTTCAGGGAATGAAAGCAGTGAGCGTGAAAGCCATCTGGTTGATGGGAGGGAAGAAAGGGGATGAACAGAGAAGGGACTGAGCCTCACTCCAGCCTTATCTACCTTCTTCCTTCTTCCACCCTCCCAGGCAAGCCTCCTGTTTCACACCTCAGTTCACCCCTCCCCTTTGCTTCTTTAGCTCTATTCACTCTCCCAAGCAGACCTCACTGGGCATGGCTTCAGATACCCCTCCATCACACGCAGTCCTTGAGCTAGGTCCCAGGTTCCGAGGGCCATTTACCTCTCCAGATAAACATCAAAGGTCTAGACTGAAATGTGAGATTTGATATAGAGTGATGCAAAGCATGAAAAGTGGGACAACACCCCAAAGAAGGAGCCAATGTGAACTTTATAGGCAGAATATCATTCTGACATTGCCACGGTTATTGAAAACCATTGGCAGAGCTGAAACAGTTTTCCATGTATATAGGACTATTTTATTTGTTCTTACTAGCCCTTTCCAGGCTGAATCATTCTCACTGTGTAACTTTTCCTCTTAAATATGTTTTGAATTCTAATGATGGTCATTTTCCAAGTTCAATTCTAAACCTTGGAATTTGGTAGCAATCAGCCTAATTTTGCTTCACGCTATGCTCTTCAATGATAAATTGAGAGAACAGAGAAATCACAGGTCTCTTTTAGCTCTCATATCTACAAGTTAAGATGTACTAATCATTAGCGTGATAACTGGAAACAAAGCAAACAGGAAAAAAAGGCATCTGATTTAGTATCTGTGCTCTAAAGGAGGGTTTTGGTAGAAACTTCTTATTGGAGCAGGAGCTTAGGAAGAAACATGAGGATTTTTAATTATCTTTTCAGAATATAAAATATGAATAAAATAAATTATGTTTATCCAGAAAAAAATAAGTAAAAAGAAAGTCTTGGCAATGGAGTTCAAAGGGCTTAAGATACGGCCTTGCTGCGCTGAGTCACTCAGTCACATCAGACTCTTTGTGACCCCATGGACCCCGCCAGGCTCCTCTGCCCATGGGGATTCTCTAGGCAAGAATACTGGGGTGAGTTGCCATTTCCTTCTCCAGGGAAAATATGGCCTTACTTACCCTGAAAACTGAAAGTGTTAGTCACTCAGTTGTGTCCAACTCTGCGACCCCACAGACTGAAGCCCACCAGGCTCCTCTGTCCATGGGATTCTCCAGGCAAGAATACTGGAGTGGGTTGCCATTCCCTTCTCCAGGGTATCTTTCTGACCCAGGGATCAAACCCAGGTCTCCTGCACTGCAGGCAGATTCTGTACTGTCTGAGCCATTAGGGAAGCCCTTACTTACCCTAACATTTTATAATTATGGTCTCTAAAATCTGTCAACCCCCCATGGCTATACTCAACAATTCTCAATGAGTTCAAAGATAAGAAAGATTAGGACTTATTGTTTTGGATTTTAGATAAGGAAACAAGATGTCCTAGATACTTAAAGGGATTGATAATCTGTTTAAACATGCCAACTAATCAGGTGAATCCATCAAACCGATCAAACCCAATGAACATGTAGCCATGTTGAAATAGTCAAGGCTTTGAAAAATCATCAAACACAAAAGAAAAAACAAAGCACAAATACTCGTGAAGCCTAATTTTTAAGGGCTTTTTTACCTTGTCTATATCTCTAGGTTTATTGTCCACTCAGATGTTGAAGAGCTTAGAGTGGGAATGTGCCTTCACATGAGTGAGGGATGTCTGCTCCCTCCAGCCAGCTGACATGTATGGAGAAAAATCCTGTGTAGGGTGAGGCTGAGCACTCAGAAAACTGCAGAACTGAGCCTTGGCGCCCTGATGAAGCAGGACAGAGCTCCTGGTTACGCACAGCTCACAAAAAGATGAAAGAGACATATTTTAAAACGGCAGTCATGTAACTTCTTATGGTAATGACAAGTTCTCACAATCCAGAGCAGAATATGAAAAAAAAAAAAAAAACAGCTAAAATTTAACACCCATGAAAAGATTATGAAAACAAAATCTTTTTCTGTTTTTTTTTTTCATCATAAGGAAAAGTATGTCTCAACTCTACTGCCGGGCCTGCCGGCTAGATGAACGGGTCGAGGACGCAATCACCAGAGCACCTGAGAAATAAAAGACTAGGAAAGATGGGGTTGAGAGGGACGGAGTCAGCTTGTGACTGATTCCGACGACTTTATTGAGGGGTAACATACATATATATATACTAACAGGATTCACCAAATTTTAGATCAAAGACTTGCATATGTGCAGAACTGCAGACACTAGTTTTAGCTCAGGAGTTTTATCTTAACTCCAGCAGAGCATGGCACCAGCTCTTACAATCAGGTAAAGACTACCTAGACATAAGCCATTCACAGGAGCCCGATAATCTTATCAGAGTCAGGAAAATGGGCAAATGGTGGCTGCAGCGATTTCCTTGAGGGGGGTGAGAAAGGCCAATTTGCACTTTAACAAATCAGGGGTGGCGGGACAGAGAGGGACCTTTTGATCTCTCTCAGGGCCGAGAAGGGGCCTGAGCAGTCAGGCCGGCTCCCCGCACTCTACCTCTATATTCCAGAACAGGTCAAGACCACCTCTGTGTGGAAAGAGGAATTGGCAACATAGAGGAGACATACTTTAGAAACTTGCAGTATATAAATGTCAAGTCAAATTAGGCTATTACTTTCCCCTTCATTGAACCATAATTCAGTGAGAGTTTTATTATGCAAATCCACTAGAAAGCACAGGTCTCTACATTTCTGCCAAATGCTGAGTGCAACAGTGTCCCCCTCGTGTCATTCTAGTAAGAAAACACTCTATCTTGAGGATAGGAACCAGAGCTGATATAAAATTTTAATATGTTCATATTGCTTAATACAGTGATATCTTGAGGGAACACACAATAAATAACACTAGGAAATGGCACTGTTCTGCTCCAAGTTAACCAGAAGGAAAATGTGTTCTGAACTTAACTATAAAGCATTAATCTTCCAAATCAGTCTCTAGCTCTATGGTTTTCAGTACACTTTGTTTACGCTTGTTTTTGTTGCTTTTGGTTGTGTATTTTATGCCTGCTTCTTTTTTGTATTACCATGTGTATTACCCTTTGCAATTAACTACATTGCAAATTTTTCAATGTATACTTCACATTTATCAAAATATCTCAATTAATGGGAAAAGATGTGTCACTAAAGATTTTCTTGTTCACACCAACACAAATGACTTAAGGGATTAATGTTTAAGCCTCCTTATATAACCAATAAGTTATCTGAGCCATTTCCCAGGAGTTTAGAGACACTCTGGAAGACTTAAACCTTCTAACTACCTACAAAATGAACTCATCAACTTTATGAACTTGCCATAAAGCCCACTCATGTTCCTTAAATATAACATTTAATATAATCATTGCTGCTGATAAATGCTGTTCAAACAATGAGAACATGGCAGAAGGTCTGAAAATCTTTATTCCTAACAAACATTAAAAGAGCCTCTTTGGAATATACAATTCCAAACCCAAAACATTTTATTTTCCTGTTAGAGTAATACCCACTTGAAGGAACTTAAGCTTGGTACAGTCGATGTAGCTCTTTTTTCCAAGGCATAAAGAAAAACCAGGTCCAAACCTCTGTTGTCATTCTCCTGCAACAACTTGATTTGAGTTGAGCAATAGCCAAGGATGCTGCCAAAGCCACAACCTGAGCTCTTCCTATAACATGGCAGAATGGGAGCATCTCCAAGTAGCAGAGACTCAATCCACCTTGCTGCATGGAGCCCTCTCCAATAGCCCCAGCATGGTGTGATCCAGACTGCTGACGGATTCTCGGGATGACACACCCACTGGCCTTTCAGACCATCACTGGGCAACTCCAACTTGGGGAAAGGTTTTCTGTAGACCTTGCAAAGGATCTTTTCAATCTATGCATGACATTGCCAGGCACATGACTAAAGCATCCTACCAGTCTCTGGTTCTTCCTGTATTTTCCCCACACCTATTTACCTCATCTGGGTCAGGGCACCACATTCCTGTCTTGCCTGGTTCTCTGAACCACAGGCTGAGTTCACAGCTCCTGATTTTCACTTCAGCCTTAGATTGCTCTGACAACTATTCAGTCGTGCTTCTTGCATACTACTTAGCACTTTCACAGAGACATCATTTGTAATTTGTTCTCTGGCTCCAAAGAGCTATAAACTATAAGCAAGAGGCCCTCCTACCTTCTGTCAGCTCCTGATCTATGGGCCTTGAGCAGCTCTCCCACCAAGGAGCCAGAATCAGACCATGAAGAGCTGCACCGTCCTAAGACTTCTACTCACATGACCCCACTCTGGTGGTTATAAGGTGGCTCAGCGATAAAGAATCCACAATGCAGGAGATGCGGATTCAATCCCTGGGTCAGGAAGATCTCCTAGAGAAGAAAATGGCAACCCACTCCAGTATTCTTGCTGGGAAATCCCATGGATAGAGGAGCCTGGCAGGCTGCAGTCCACGGGGTCACAGAGAGTCAGACACCACTGAGCACAGTGACCAGGACCATAAAAATATAGTACATGGTTTACCAAGACGGGAACTGGGGGATTTCTTCGGACAAAACGAGTTGGATTTCAGAGCCTGCCCAATCTCTCAAGACCAGGGGCCCTGGCAGGAGAGAGGATATGAGGCTACAACCCAAGGCAGTGCTGCCTTTCCTGTTGAGGGCACGCCTCCTTGCCTTGGTCCTGAGCCAGCGCATCCAGCCTGCTTTGGACTTTGCTCCCTCCAGAGGAAAGTCCGTCTTTCCTCTCTCTGTGCCTCTCTTTCACAATCAACCTTGGCACATTTTTCCTTCAGACCTCAGAACTCAGATTCCACCAGCCAGACATGCCAACTTCACTCTAAGTGTATGTTTTAATCTTCTCTACAACTCTGCCACTGTTGCCTTCATCCAGGCTGGCGTCACTTCAAACTCCCCCTCCTGTCTCCTGCTTGTTAGCCTCAAAACCACATAGCCAAAGAGAGTTTTCTACAGCACAAAACTGCCCATGTCTTAATCCTCTACATAGAAAACCCTGTCCATCTCATTTGTCATCATTTCCTTTCACTTTGCACCAGAAAAAAACCAAGTTGTATATCGCACCCTGAAGACTTCAAGCTAACTGCTTTTCTCCAGACCTGTGTTCAGGATGTCCTCTCTGCCTAGAGTGTCCCGCACCCATATCCCCACTCCAGACTTGAATATGTCTTCTTCATTCCCCAAAACTCTACTTGGACATCACCAGCTCCAGTGAGTCTTTTTTCTCAGTCTCTTAACACTAGAGAGAAGGTTGTGGACTCAACACCAATGCCTCTCCCTAACAGTGTTGTGTTGATTGTGACTGTCTACTTAGGTATTTGTGAGCTTCTTGAGGGCAAAGCATGTACTCTCTCTCTGAACAGGTGGCATACAGCGGCAACATGTAAAATGTTCATTCTATCTAAGATATTATAAAAAAGAAAATGAACCTGCATATTCAAATATCTGAACAATTTTTTTTAATATAGGACATACCAAGCAAACACATGGGAATACATGGTTTTATAATCAAGGGCAAATCAGGTAAGTGTTATAATGATTGAATTGATGGTACTATATGAACATGAATCCCTTATGAGAATGATTTAGCAAAACTTGGAGTTGATAGTTCGGAGTCAATTAGAAAATAGAAGGTGGCTTGTATTGAATAGAGTTTATGTTACATTTAAGTCAGAGTACTAGGAGACCTTAGATCTCACAAAAATGTAAACTATACTGCAGAAATAATCACTCTCTAAGCATGGAAATCAATGAATAACAGTGAGTAAGGACCATAAAGTAACACTGTCTGCAATAACTTATGGAGTAAGTCTTCTTTCAACCACAAGCAAGCAGCAGCCACTAGGGAAAAGCAGAGATCTCTATCAGCCCCTGAGTAGAAAAACAATACCTTCCAGATGAAGGCTACTACCCAGAAGAGCCAGGACCTCTAATAAGACAGAGGGAGCTGCGCTCCTTGTAGCCCCACTAACTGTGCCCCGGGAATCCAACTCTGACCATAAAACTAGAGTGGTTTCAATATTGGGATAAGTACTGTGACCTGGCTTCTGCATCCACTGTTTTTATCTACTTCAATCAGGCAAGATATGCAGAGACAACATATTAGAGAAGATATGGCAGAAAAAACAAACTTGCAGTTAAACAACAGGGATAGCAACCTAAGAAAACCATGAATTCTAGCCTTTCCTTTTCTTCCCTCTCCCTCTCTTTGTTCACCTCTCCCCATATGAAGAAATGGAATCTCAGGAGACCCAGGTTTGATCCCTGGGTCAGGAAGATCCCCTGGAGAAGGGAATGGCAACCCACTCCAGTATTCTTGTCTGGAGAATTCCATGAACAGAGGAGCCTGGCAGGGTACAGTCCATGGAGTCAAAAAGAGTCTGACCCATATAGAATTCATCCCATATAAATAAATCCCTCTTTCTTTTTCTTTAATCTTTCTCTTTTCTTCATCACTCTTATACTTTTCTTCTTTTTAAAAATAAGGAGAAACTGAAAGGGGAAAAGTATGAGATTCTGTGGATTTGGGAGTTTTCATAGGTTCATTGTCTAAATCTTGGGAATTTTCTCTGGCACATGTACCCGTAACCTCCAGTTATTTCAACAACCGTTACTTATAAATGTCTAGAGTTCTTCCCCCAAATCATCTCTCATACCACAGGAGCCTCAATAGCTACATTCAAAAGATCAACATGGACAATTACTATATTCACGTTCTCTAGTGGGTTGAATGGTGCCCCTACCACTGAAAAGATACATTACCCAGAACCTGTGAATGTGACCTTATCTGGGAAAAGGTCTTTGGAGATGGAATTTGGTTAAGGATCTTAAGGAGAGATCATCTTGGTCACCTTAGTTGTCACTACATCCAAGGATACATCTAGAAGCCAAGGAATGCCAAGGACTGCCCACAGCCTTCAGAAGTTAAAAGGGGAACATGGAATGGACTCCCCATCAGAGCCACCAGAAGGAACCAACACTGCAGGTACCTTCCTTTTGGACTTCTAGCCTTCAGACCTGTAAGAAAATAAACCTGTTGCTCTAAGTCACCTGATTTATGATCACTTGTAACGGCAGCCACAGGAAATTAATACATGCAATAGTTATCAAGTCATCTATATAACGCCTGTTTTACCAGCAAGCATTCTAGTGTTTCATGATTGGAGGAGCATGTTTCCTTAAATGCTCCTGAAGATCCCTTCATTTCCTCTGGGGGTCTGAGAACAAGTGCTTTTGGTTACTCACTTGCTCTTTCCTGTTGCCAGAGGCGAGGTCCAAATGATGCCATCCTTTGGCCTGACATCTCTGCCCTAGTAACAGACAACTTCAGTTCTCCTGCAGATACTACTGCTGCCAGCATCAGACGATGTAATGCAGAGAGTAATTTCCAACTGCTAGCAGATGTGGCTGATTTCGCTGTCCACATACTACATTGCACAAGACCAAGGGGGTCTATTTACTTTTTTCCCACATGAAAGGTAACCCCTGGGGGCTCTGTAGTGCAGTGAGTGGTCCTTCTCATGGGGCCCCTATAAAACCAGCCCCCTTACCTAGCCCCACCCATCAGGTCCCAACTTCATTCCAACTGTTAGTCGCTCAGTAGTGTCTGACTCTTTTTGACTCCATGGACTGTACCCTGCCAGGCTCCTCTGTTCATGGAATTCTCCAGACAAGAATACTGGAGTGGGTTGCCATTCCCTTCTTCAGGGGACCTTCCTGACCCAGGGATCAAACCAAGGTCTCCTGCATCTTCTGTGTTGACAGGAGTATTCTTTACCATCTAAGCCACCAGGGAAGCCCTAGAGTGAATTTAAGTAGCCCGATTATAGTCCAAAATCAAAACAACCATGAAGACCAAAAGCAAAATCTCCCCCTTGACTCAGTTTAAAGCTCACCTTCTCAGGAGCAGCCTCTTCTGACTCACAGTGGAGATACCTCACCTTTCCGAGATAACTTCATCTTCAACCCCATGTAACCTCACCACGTACCCCCGAGAAGCAATGGCATCAAAATTGAGCTGCCCCACATCTCTTCATTCCTCAGAGTTTGGGTTATTCAGTCTTGCGATCACTCACTGAAGACGATAGTATCTGTCTCCATGAGGACCATCATTAATTCCCTCCTTCCTGAACATGCACGTTAATCTCACGGTGAGAGGTCAAAAATATTCCTCCACCCCCTTCACCCTTGTCTGGTCTTTGATGCTTTGACCAACAGGGACTGAAGAGGTGAACACTTGCCAGCTCCAAGCCTAACCGTTAGGAGGACAGGCACTGTTCACTTTAGAATCTGCCACCGGAGAAGCCATTGAGAAGCCCAGTTGTATACAAGGAAGCCTAGCCTAAGCTTCATTTGTTCTGGTCCCATTTCTTTATATAATGGTTCCCGCAGTGTATGGTGAAGAGTAGGTTTAGCTATCTCTTCTCCTGTATTTTTTTATCTCAGTTTTGGGACTCTCATCAACCTTCAAACAAGATACATACCTACATACCCTTCCATTAGAACAAACAGTAATTTACTCCCATAGCAATATCTAAATCCATACTTAGGGAAAAAAAAGTATTTCTTAGAAACATATGCACAAAAATGTACCTCTGATTCAACTGTCCAAAATAATTGCTATCACTAAACCATTAAAGTACTTACAATCAAATTACTAGTTTCTTCTCAGTTTTCCCCAAGTGGACACTTGCTTTTGCATTTGCCTTTAGTTAAGGAATCTATTTAGTTTTCTCTGAACAAATAAAGAAGTCTGCCCAAAAATAGTGGTCACATTTTGACCTCTTTTAAAACTAACACTATACACAGTTTAGAAATGACAATTATTTCCTTCTCCATCATTTGCATCAAAGTTTTTAAAGCTTTGGGAATTATAGAATAGGGTACCATGTTACATTTATATGCCTGTGAGCTCAAGTTTTATTCTGAGAAACATTCAAAAGGAGGTGAGCCAACATTGCATCGCTCTCAACCCTTGATTACCTCTAGAAAGTGTTAATGCACAGAGAAAGAGAAGGAGAAAGCAGAGACAGGGAGCAGATATGGAAAGGACTGTCTCCGGGGGGTCAGAGCCATTTCAGGAGAAACACTGAAATGAAGACATGAAATTCCAACTCCATTCTACTTCTTTCTCCTTCTTTACTTCCTGGCGATTACACGCACTTCACAAACACAGCATTGGGACCAGAATACAGTGCAGGAGCAGCCTTAAACTTCAAACGCGCTTCTGATTTTCCAAATATTTGAAATATTCCAAATGAAAATATTCCACTCCTTGAGAGCCAACCCAAAACTGTCCCTTCCAGTGTCCCACCAAGGGATGGTGTTCACATTGTCATCTCTCTGTCACCACCATTCCTAGTTATAGATAAAGCTGAGTTCACTGCTAAGGTTGCAAAAACAAATGCTCAATTTATCCAAGTTACATGCAAACAGTAAGGACAAAAACAACTGCTTATAACTTAGCATAAACAAAAAAAGGTTATTCTGAAAGTCTTGTTCTCCAATCATTTATAAGGGTAAATACCAGCTTGCTTCAAATACAGAATCTATATTTATTGTTGATACTTGACCAAAAATAGACACTTTTAAAAGAAGTAACAAAAGGTCACAAAAGCATCTGTTTTACAATCCAATATGTAATTACAAATAAAAATGTTCAAAATCAGTAATGCATTTAGACTAAGGGTCTTTAAAATCCCAAATGTGTACCATTAAACTAAACAATAAATAAAGAAAATCAACACCCCTACAAGAAAAACAGAGTTAACAAAACCTTCAAAACCCAGAGGCACTATACTTAAAAAAGATTTATTATTTCCCTTTGAAAGTACAAAATTAATATATTGTCCCTTTTCATAAGCTTTTACCTGAATGAAAGTTGTGACTTCACAAAATATTAGATTAAAAAGGAGATTCTAGGAATTCCTGGAAATGGAGACAATATTTAAATTCAACCATGGATTAGTAGCTGAAATATATAAAGATCTAGAAAAATAAAACAAGAAAAATATATGAAATCTAATAGAAAAATGGCAAACAGCCTATTCGTGTAAACATACTAATCATGGCTCTGTTTAAGCCTTTGTCTAAGAAGATCAGTATCATCTGTGGATCTGTTTCTATGGTCTATAACAATTTATTCTCTTTCTCTCTCTGCCCGACCCCCACACATCATTTGTCAAGGATTAACAGTACGCCTTGTAAACTTTGGCTGAATGCCAGAACATGAAACTGTAGAGACTCTGAATAATGTTGTCTTTTGTAGAAAGGGTTTAGCCCTTTTCTCTGTAAGATGAAATAGAGGTGGCCACCTTAATCCAGTCATGGCCTGAGTGGTGTCATGGATGAGTTACAGTTCCGGCAAGGCTCTGCCTACCTCTGTATTTCTCTCCTCCTAAGATAAGTGCCCCAGAGTTCCAGATAAAATGGCCCTCTTCCCTCTCTGTGTCTGGTACCCTAATCCTCGTTTTCTCAGCCCACAGGCCTGCTGAAAATGCCACTCTGTTCTTGAAGCTTTTCTGCTTGGCTTTAGTATCAATATTCAATGACTGTCTTGAGGGGAAAAGAGGTAGTATGTTAAATTCAGTTCTCTACCCATCCCCTCTCAAAAGGATTCTGACTCTTCAGGTTCTAAGTGATGCCTTTCAAGCACCACTGGACTTACAGAAACTTTGCTGATTTTTCTCCCTCTTAGTAACAGTTCTTTTCCCAGATTTGCAGCGTCTTCCTCACACCTGGAATTGGCAAATGCTGAAAGAAACATTCATTTCCCCTTTCCCTGGGATTTTGTCCCTCAAAATACTGACTGCCTCAAAAGTTCTCCAATGCCTATAAATATGTTTTTTAATCTGGCTTTTCTAAATTCCTTAACCTTTGGTGGGAGCCTTGGGCTGCTGTAAGCACTCAATCATGCTACTGCTAAGTCGCTTCAGTCGTGTCTGATTCTGTGAGACCCCATGGACTGCAGCCCACCAGGCTCCTCCGTCCATGGGATTTTCCAGGCAAGAGTACTGGAGTGGGGTGCCATTGCCTTCTCCAATGTATGAAAGTGAAAAGTGAAAGTGAAGTCGTTCAGTCGTGCCCGACTCTGAGCGACCCCATGGACTGCAGCCTACCAGGCTCCTCCGTCCATGGAATTTTCCAGGCAAGAGTACTGGAGTGGGGTGCCATTGCCTTCTCCCACTCAATCATACCTGGAGGCAAAAGCTCAAGGTCTATAAACAACACACAGAGAATTGGAAACCTGGCATATTCATAGCAAGTCTATGAACGCCCTGTGACCCAGAGATCTCATTTCTTGTGCAAGTGCGCTAGTCATGGAATTGTTTGTGGCAGGGACCTAGGGGCATCTTAGGTCACCATCACTTGGTCAATGGATAAGTACAAAGGATGGACATACACTATAGGGTGCTGTGAGGCAGGGAGAAGTAATGAGCTAGACAGAAACACAGCTGACCTTAGACAATGTGGGGGTAATCCATGCAAATGTATATTTAGCCTTTCTGTATCTGCAGTTCCCCCACAGATTCAACCAACCATGGGCCCTGTAGTACTATAGTATTTACTGTTGAAAAATATCTGCGTATAAATGGACTCATGCAGTTCACACTCACATTTTTCAAGTCAGTTGCATAGCCAACTGGAGAAACCTCAAAAGTACAGAAACAGAACAAAATTATTCAGTCTATAAAGTGAAATCAAGCATACAGACACACATACACAAACACACACATAACATTATATATAGAATATACACATACTTAAGAACACAAACACATTAGAATAAGTGTCTATGGAAGTGGCTCTCAAGGAGGAAAGGGAAAAATACAGGAAAATAATGAGCAAACACTTTGAGAGATGGTATTATGTACCTGACATTGTTCTAAGCACTTTGCATTGACTAAAATCCCGTCAACAGCATGGGGAGACAAATGTTATTATTATCCTTTTTTTATAATTGAGGAAACTGAGGCATAGAGTGGATAAGCAACTTACTCGAGCTCACATAGCTAGTAAGTGGTAGAGTCAGAGGTGAAACCTGGGAAAACTGGAACGAGAGGCTATGTTATGCTGCCTCTCCTGGGAGGCTTCAGATCAACAGCAGTACTGCTGCTAAGGAATATGGTGACTTCAACACTCCACCCCAGAGGTCCCAAAATTAATCAACTGATTACTTTATCTATTACTAGATGAGAACATCTGGTAAGGCTGACTGCACTGAAGGCTTCAATTTCTTTCCACCAGAAGCTCATCTTTCATGGAAAGTATTTTCCTCATTTTCCTTCAGCATAGAGTCTAAATCATTTGAAGTGTATAGTCAGAGTTGAACAGTGATTATATTCTCATCAGAAGCATATGGTTTATATTGTATGCTTCTTTTACTTGAGAATCAAAGACATGATCTTTGGCTACGTCAAGCCTCACAGCTTCCCTCAGAGAATGGGAACTCACAAGAACAAAAATAAAAGATACTGCGGAATGTCCAGGAAAATATCAGAAAATTGAATGTACAGAGGAGTCCAGGTAGCTGGACTTAGGTGGGGTTCAATACTACACATTGATTTGGGTCCTAGGAGAGGTTCTAAAAATGCTTCTTAAGGCAAAAGGTTAAAAACAGATGTTAATGAAAATAATTCTGGAGTTTCTGGCCTTGAATACACTGAAATCAGTAAACAGAATGCTAGAAAAGGTGAGAAAGGAGGATGAGATCATAACCACTGTTCACAAGAATCTGCCTGTTGACTAAAGCAGTTTTCTAAGAAAGGAATGAAAAAACAAGGGTGGTGGAATGGGGAAAAAAGAGGGGAGGTAAGAGAGACAGAATGAAGAGGAAAGGGAGGAAGTGTGGAAAGTAAGAAATGGATGGGAAAGCAAAGAAAGTGGGAGAAGGAAGAGGAGGGGGGGGAAGGATGTAAGAAGATGGAGGAGAGGAAGGGGGAGTTAAGATGCCAGAGCACAAGGAACAAAGTATCCATTCTGTTTCACAAAAATAACTTTTCCCCTTACAAAGTGGCTTGCAAGTCTATTCCTCTGGGAAGTCCTATCACAGTGAAAATCAATTGCTTTTACTCTTCCCACCTCCTCTAACACACTCTCTCTCTCTCTCTCTCACACACACACACACACACACACACACTTTTTTTCTTCACTGTATTGACAGTCAAAGCTTAGATACAGATTTCAAGTAAATGGTACCAGATGTCCCCCCACCTCCTGCCGATGTTATTCACATGCACAGACATCACCACATGTGATATGTGGGCCATTTTCATATTTGCTCTCAGATCCAGAGCCTGTCTGTCCCCTCTTAGCTTTAGATCCACTGCAGCTTTGTATCCCTTTGCCGACTAGTTTCTGGTTCGTTCAGTCAATGAATAGGAGGCACTAGTGGATTGGAAAGGGAGAGAAGCCAGGGTAGGTGTCCCCACTCTCCTCACTGGAGGCAGTGTCTCTAGGGGGTGCCTATGCCTCTTGCTTGACCTCCGCTCCTGCCAGACACGCCTTCTCCAAGTTTTCAGCTGCAGTCCAGAGGCCCTGACTCCTAGGCTCTAGTAGCCCTACCTCCTCCTGTTATCCCTCCAACTAGAGATGCTCGATGCGTCTTCAGTAGTCAGCTCTGAACTGACCTGCCTCCCCTTGTCTTCAGCTCCTAAATCACCTCTATTTCCAGGTCCCCATCTGCAGTTCCCCCTACTGCGCACAGCCCAGGTTTCCTGCCTGGAGCCTGTCTGATACACTTGCAACCAAGATAAGTGGTATAGGATGACACACAGCCCACCCCTCCTGTTCTCAACTCTTTTATGTGGTAGGCATATCAACTTCCACCCCAAGGGATCCACTTTTTAGTCAATGTAGGAACCTGTGAGTTGTTCTTTACATGATAAAAGGAACTTTACGGCTATGATTAAGTTATAGGTCTTGCAATGGGGAGATTATCCTGGATTATCCAAGTGGACCCAATCTAATTCCAAAGCTCTTATAAGTGAAAGAGGGAGGCAGGAGGTTCAGAATCCAAGAAGGAGATATGATGGTGGAAGCAGAAGTCAAAGTGATATGATTGCTGGAGAAGGCCAGAGGCCCGGGATGCAGACAGTCTCTAGATTGTAGGAAAAGCCTAGAGCATTCAAGCCCCTCCTGTTACCTTGATTTTAGCCCAGGGAAATCCATTTTGGACTTCTTACCTCCAGAATTGTAAGATCATAAATTTGTATTATTTAGGAACTTCCCTGGCATTGCTATGGTTAACACTCTGTATTTCCAATGCAGGGGGCACAGGTTCAACCCCATGTTGGGAAACGAAGCTTCCACATACCCACATGTACAAAAAAAAACAAAAAAAAAAAGAAAGAAAGAAAAACTGCATTATTTAAAACCATTAAGTTTGTTCTAATTTGTTTCAGCAACAATGGGAAACTAATACATCCTGCAAGGGTCACCTACCCTAGGGAGCACAGAACACTGAAAGAAACTGTAGGCACTCCTGGGAGAATCCTGGGCATCGTGGGCTCACAGGCAAGCAAAAGGAATGGAAAAAGCAATAACCCCTTCACTGAGGGTCAACAAGTCTCAACACCAGTCTCAACAGGAACATATGTAGGGGTCGTAATACAAATTAAGGAATGACAAAATTCAACTCAGAGCCAATATGACAAGCAAAACACCTGATTGGATGTAACAATGTTACTGGAGCTGCCTGCTCTTCCACTTCACAGTGTCCTCTCTGTAAGGATGCCAGGGAAATTTTCTGAGTTCAGTATCAGAAACCATTATGTTTCATCTATTTGACTAGTTTGATCTTACTTAATAGATTCTGTGAAATGTGTTCAAGCCATACTTCCCCTTCTCATTTGACTCTTAGAACATTTAAGGCTTGAATTATTTCACCTGTGACCACAGGCCAGGACTTGATGAGATGCCTTCCGTGGACTAACCTCACTTCTGACTCCCCTGTCCCTTCCTACCTTTCCTCACATTTCTTATTTTAAATTTATTTTATCCTGCATGGTTTATCCTGCATACCCATCAAAATAAAATGAAGACCCTTTTGACACAAGTTAGGATATAATAAGTGAATAAACAAATCAGTTATCTACAATGGATGCTACTGGCAAGAGAATGGAAGGAGAGAACAACATGAATGATACATGACGAAATGGCTAAGGCAATCAGAAGTGAAGTTGAGACTGGACAATATTGAGATAAACATATTTTCAGTTAAGTAAAGATGTATTTTGAAGTATGCAAGTCAGACAAAGGAGCCAAGAGTTCTCTATCATCCCTCCACCAAATCTCCCTCTGCTCTCTGATCAGGACTGCAGACAGACAGACAGGAGAACTGCCAGCATGTGATGAAGAGCTGTAGACACTAGGAAATCCCCGTTGGGGGGTGGGGCACTCACAACAAATGAACGGATGTACTCAGATGTGGTTCTTAGCACTGACCGATATTAGCCTAGATATTTTTCCTTCTTTTCCCGAAAAAGACAAGAACACATACATACTACAGAGCCTACCAAACTGCAGATAAAACAGACCCAGAAATGTTCCTTTGGACTCCTCCAGGTGATTTCCTACCTTCAATGAGATTTTGCAGGCAGGCTTTGTATCTGGGTAAAAACAGCCATGGTCCAAGCAAATGCTATTCATAATGATTATTTGAAGATTTATAATAGGGAGGGTATAATCACTACCTGAATTAACAATATAGACTAAAGGCATCAGGTAACTGAGTTTCAGACCAAAAATAACTTGACAGCAGGGAACATAATTGCTTATTTATACAAATGATCTGTGCACCCAGGCATTCTGTGTAAATAGATCATTATAGCCTTTTCCAAGACATTATAATCCATTAAGTAAATTAGACATGCATTACAAGTCCTAATGATACAGCCCCATGACCAAATACCTCCAGAAACATTTATCCAGTTCATCTCTCAGACCAGCCTAACTCAAAATGAGAGCATTCAGCTGAGAAAACTACCAGGCGGTTCTGTTTTGAGAAAAGGTAAGAGCTGGATCTCAAGGTTCAGGGAGTTGATACCTTCCTTGTGCTACTGAGCAATAGGTGATTATTCAGAACCAACCCCTCCCTTTAAAGTCGCTAAATGATGAGATTTTTAATAACCACCAATAAGACTATGGACAGGAACTTGAGCAAACTCCAAGAGATGGTGAGGGACAGAGAGGCCTGGCCTGCTACAGTCCATGGGGTCACAAAGAGTTGGACAGGACTTGATGACTGAACAACAATAAAACTTTTCTCTTCATTCATTGCATAAAGATTTTCTTCTGAATGGCTTCAGTAGGTTTCATCTTTCATTCTTACTACTGTGACTCTTGATTGCCTAAGAATAATAATTCCCAGGCCTTTTCCCAAACAGTTCTGCCCTCATTATCTCTTGCCTGGATTATTCTGGTACCTTCTTACTGGTTTGCTGGTCTCTGGTCTCTCTCTCTCCACTCAATTAATGCTTAGCAGCAGATGAATCTTCCTTAAGCAAAACTAGTAAGTATACTTTGTTTTGCCACATATGCAAACACATATTTTATCATCAATTATTAATCTGAGAAAAACTAGATAATTTCCCAGATTAAAATCAACCATGATGGTTTTAATTTAATCAACAATCCACGATGCCTCCCTGCTTACAACCAAGGTGACCTTGAGTTTCAATCTGCCCTGGACAGATGCAGCTTATATCCACTGTTCTGATACAATTCTTAAGAGCATTCCTTTCACTATCAAGAGTGTCCCAGGTCTGGACAATAATTTTACTGTTCAAAGGTAGGGGAAAGCCGAAACTCTTTGGCTTAAAGTTCATACTTACCTATCCAGAACAGGAATTGCTCCAGACATAAATGTGTTAAGCACAAGACTGCAATCCCAGTAAAGTCTGAGGACCAACTAACCACCCTGGCCACCATTCACACCAAACTCTTCCAAGACAAAGAATACTGCCCTTTATAATCATATACCTTACAGGCTAGAAAAGACCCTCCAAATCAAGCAACTCCAGCATTTAATCGATGGGCAAAGTAAGGCACAACTAGCTGATGATGGAGCCAGACACAAGCAGCTGTGCCTCCTAACTCTTGACCCGGGGCATTTTTTCCTTCTGCAAGGAGTGAGAATGTGAGAAAGAGGTTTTTAATCTCAGTATCAGAATACACGTTAAACTGAGCTGTTGACATTCCTCCATGCCCAGCAGGTATGCCAGCATTTAAGAAGACTCTACTTGTAAGGGATGCTAACTGTTCTTGTGAACAGTAAAGCTTTATGACTCACAGAGACATCACACTCACAACCTCAATTTCATTAACAGCTCCTATGCATTTAAGAAAGGAAACAAGTTCATTTTCAATTCAAAGAAATGAGGCAAATAGACCACCTATTGAATGAGAGAAAATAGCTATGTCCAATAAGGGGTTAATATCCAAAACATATAAAGTTCAAATAACTCAATATCAAAAATCCAAGCAGCCTAATTTTAAACAATGGATAAGAAATGTAAATAAGCAGGTCTCTTTTCCAAAGAAGACATAAGATGGCCATCAGGCACATCAAAAGATGCTCAACATCACTAATCACTGGGGAAATGCAAATCAAAACCACAATGAGCTATCACATCACACCTGTCAGAATGGCTATCAACAAAAGACAAATATTGTCAAGGATATGGAGAAAAGGAAACCCTTGTACATTTGGTGAGAACATAAATTGGTACAGCCACTTTGGAAAACCATAAGGAGATTCCTCAAAACACTAAAAATTGAAGAACTGTATGATCCAGCAATTCCACTCCTGGTTACACTATAAAAAAATACTAATTTGAAAAGAAATATGCACCCCAGTTTTCATAGCAGCATAAGTTACAATTGCCAAGATATAGAAGCAACCTAGGTGTCCATCAATAGATGAATGGATAAAGATTTGGAATGTGTATATATACAGTGAAATACTGCTCAGCTATTAAACAATGAAATATTGCCATCTGCCACTATATGGATGGAGGTACTATAGTTAGTGAAATAAGACACAGGAAGAACAAATACTGTATGTTATCACTTATATGTAGAATCTAAAAACATAAAACAAAAGAATGACTATAATAAAACCTAAACAGAATTAACAGACATAGAGAACAAACTAGGGGTTACCAGTGGGAAGAGAGAAGAGAAAGGGGTGGCAGATTAACAGGTACAAACTACTATGTATAAAATAAATAAGATATATGGATATATTGTCAAAACGTGAAATACACCCAACATTTTATAACTTTATTTTTTTCCATTTATTTTTATTAGTTGGAGGCTAATTACTTTACAATATTGTAGTGGTTTTTGCCATACATTGACATGAATCTTTAAATGGAGTACAACCTATGAAATATTGAATCACTGTGTTGTACACCTGAAACTAATATACTATTGTAAACCAAGTATGCTTCAATTTAAAAAATAAAAGAAGAAGAAACTAGGGCCTTACACCCCATGGCCCAAAGAAAATTACAATGTGTCTCCAGCTTCCTTGGTGTATTTGTTTCTTGTCTAATCCACAGGATCTGAGCAGGAGCTCAGCTCTCTATCCCTCCATGATGTCTTTCTTTCTTCCCTTGCTTCTCTCCACGGTGATTAGAGGTGACAGGTACCCACTCGAGTATCCTTGTCATTCCCATGCTGCTTCCAGGGTCACACTGACGGGAAGAGTGATAAGAAAGGATGGGTCACCTCAGTCAAACTCCCTCACAGTGTATTTCCTCCTCCTGCTTTGAATTGTTACAGCCAAGCAATGGGAGTTTTAGGAAAGAATTAAAAGCATGAGGTAGGTGTAATGGTTAGTTTTATGTGTCCACTTGGCTGGGCTACAGTCTCCAGTTGTTCAGTCAAGCAATAACCTAGGTGTTTCTATGTTCATACAACTGGCCCTCTGTATCCACAGGTTCTGCATCTGTAGAATCAAACAACCACAGAGCAAAAATGTTCAGTAAAAAAGATTCCATAAAGTTCCAAGAAGCAAACTTGAATTTGCTGTGTGCCAGCAGCAATTTGGACTTCCCTGGTAGCTCAGAAGGTAAAGAATCTGCCTGCAATGCAGGAGAGCTGGGTTCAATCTCTGGGTTGGAAAGATCCCCTGGAGGAGGGCATGGCAATCCACTCTAGTATTCTTGCCTGGAGAATCCCCATGGACCAAGGAGACTAGTGGGTTATAGTCCATGGGGGTCCCAAAGAGTGGAACACAACTGAGTGACTAAGCACAACAATTCACATAGAATTTACACTGTACTTGCAACTATTTACCCAGCATTTACATTGTATTAGGTATCATAAGTAATCTAGAGATGATTTCAATCATCTTTCAATCTAGAGATCCCCTCGTCCACATGAGGGGATGTGTGTAGATTATATGCAAATACTATGCCATTTTCTGTGAAGGACTTGAGTATCCACAGAATTTGGCATTCGTGGGGGATCTAGAACCAATCCCCCTCAGATAATGAGGGGACTGTATTTTGCAGATGTGATTAAAGTCCATAATCATTTGACTTTCAGGAATGGAGATTATCCTAAATAATCTGAGGGCCTGACTCAATCAGATGAAAGTCCTGAAGAGCTAATCTGAGGCTTCCTGAAAAAAGAAAGTCAGCCTGTGGACAGCAGCTTCACCTAATGTCCAGAAGTTACAGGATAATCTTCCTGAAGGCCAATCGCATGGATTTCAGACATGTTTACATTTCAAAGTTGCTTTATCAGCCACCACAATCACATAAGCATTTGCACAACCATACAATTCTTTACAATAAATCTCTTCATATAGAACTCTCACTGGTCTGTTTCTTGATTAAACCCTGACTGATAAAGTAGGGACAAAAACTCTTGGCTTTTCTTTCCTTTTATTGTATAATTATATAATGTCATAGGCTTCCAACTGAAATATATTAGAGACCTAGCCAGGTCCAGACCTTCCAGCAGGTAGTTAGAGCCCAGTGGAAACAGTCCCCTCACTGGAGTCCATCCACCTCCCTCTTTTCTACTTCATCACTCAATCCTTTGACATGTGCATATCACAGCTATATATGTATAAGGCTTCACAAAAGATGGGCTCTCTTTTCTGGCTTCACTTTAGAATCCTCTGAAGTGAAGGATTGGCCCCACACCATACCACATGGACCTGAATCCTGGGGTTGGGGTCTGGGCATGACTGTTTATAAGCTCGCAGATGACTAATGGTCTTCCCTGGTGGCTTAGGTGATAAAGAATCTGCCCAAAATGCATAAGATCCAGGTTTGATCCCTGAATCAAGAAGATCCCCTGGAGAAGGGAATGGCAACCCATTCCAGTATTCTGGCCTAGAGAATTCCATTGACAGAGGAGCCTGGCCGTCTACAGTCCATGGGGTCACAAGGAATCAGACATGACTGTAACAGCCCACAGATGACTCAGTGTGAGCCAGGGTTGACAGGCTTACTAGCCAGTTGTAATTATAGCTGCATATTCAGTTGCTCTGTCATGTCTGACTCTCTGCGACCCCATGGACTATAGCCCACCAGGCTCCTCTGTGCATGGGATTGTCCTAACAAGAATACTGGAGTGGGTTGCCATTTCCTCCTCCAGAAGATCAAACCGCATCTCCTGCATCTCCCGCATTGGCAGATGGATTCTTTGCCATGGAGCTGCAGTGTTGACTGCAATGTCAACTAAAATCATTCTTCCCTAGATAATCTAGATAAGATTGTCTGAAGTCTCCTTGTGGGTAGTCCAATGTCCTTGCTAAGATTTCTGCACATTTACTGGGGCACTTATAGTCCTATAGTCCTATGGTAAGGTTGCCAGGCTTAGCAAATAAAAATAAAGGATACCCAGTTCAATAGCAGAATATCTCAATCTATTGAAAAAGACTGAACATAGGACACTTAGGGCATCTTGACAAAATCAATACATGCTTCAGGATAAAATCATGAAATACAAGGCAATGTTCTGTATGGAGAGAATGCCTGGCAACTCTATGACCCATGGACACTCTACAACCCAAACTCTTTCTCTCACTGAGCTGCTTTGATTTATTTAGTCTACTTGTAATCCTATATGTTCTGTCAGGATTCTGCGTACCTGAAATCATACGTACATCTCACTTTCTGCCCTTAATTTCACCCTTGTGGGTAAGTGACTTTACTGGGGGATTGAGAAGGAGGGTATTAATATTACAGCAACACAAACAACTGAAGATTGAATACGAGGTACCTTGTAGTACACAGTTAATGGTCACTTCACTTAATTGTTTAGTCTCTTCCTCTTCTATCCTCCTTTTCCCAAATTCAAATTCCCACTTTTTTCTAACGAGGTATGGTTTAGCAACTCTACAGTTGCTTTCTCATCTTCTATCTGAGATAACTTACCAAGATACAGCCCTCAACAAAAACAGGCCCTTCTCTATGAGGGATTCTAGTGCCACCTAGAAAAACACTTATTTTTCACCCATTCCATGATTATGCTAACGTTTTCTATGTCAACAAATACTCCTTTGGGTCCTTACCATTTGGGAAACCATTTATCCTGCACCTCCAGTTTTCAATATAAGAGAGCACTTCTGTTTTTAAGTCAACATTATCTTTCTAAGGGGAGCAAAGTGAGCTATGGAACTGGATCACCTAGAACTGCACAGTCCGTTAGCCTGACTGGTTAGCTGGAATGTGCAATGTTATTAAGTCAGCCTTTGGGATCAATGCAGTTTTCCAACATGTGCTAATCATCACCATTACCTGGGCCTATTAAAGGGCACAGTTTCCGACTCCCAGACCAGACTTTGAGAATCAGAACCACAATGGAGGTGATTTGAATAATTAGCCAAGTTTAGTAAACATTAGTTTAAGCACTTAAAGACCCTGCTAAAATATAAACAAAGACATTTTCCATATGGGTGTGTGTTAGTCATTCAGTCATGTCTGACTCTTTGTGACCCCATTGACTATAGCCCGCCAGGCTCCCCAGTCCATGGAATTCTCCAGGCAAGAGTACTGGAGTGGGTGGCCATTCCCTTCTCCGGGGGATCTTCCCAACCTAAGGGTCAAACCCAGGCAAATTTTTTACCATCTGAGCCATGGAAGGATCAACATAAACTGATTCCATTAAGCAGTCCTGGAGAGAAGATTCACTGACAGTTTACTTAAATCTCTGAGTCTCGTTCTCATTGGCTCAGTGGCTAGGATAGAATAATCTCTCAAGTTTCCCTCAACTCAAGAATTTTAGAATTCTGCACCACTAGATTCAATAATGAGGCTTCCAGACCACAGGCCAGGGGACTGATGCAGGGAAAGGAATAAATCCAGGAGGAGATCAATTTTAAGAGGCCAAACAGTGAGAAAGGAAGCAAAGCCTTGTCAAAAAGGATACTTTAAACTGGGGGGCCCTGAGTCCAGTGGGAACACAAGAGGCACTCAGGAGGCAGCTGTGACTAAGAGCACAGATGGGGGGGGTCTCCATTACACTGGATCACTGTGCCTTGGGACAGATAAAGGACCACCCCTTTATCTCTTCATATAAAAATTAATGGTCAGATGTCCCTAATGTTCCTGAGGGATAGGCCAGCCTGCTCCTATTCCCACTAAGAATTGCAGCATGGGTGTTAACAAGGGGGGATGTGACATCCCTAAAGTACTTACTAATGGAGCAAGCCATTCCACCACCCCAAATATCCAACTTTCTGTTCAAAACACATTTAACAGACCAGCAGTTAACTCAACACAGAGGTGCAACAATTAGAAAATGATCAGCAGGCACTTGTTTAGCTGTGCTGGGCAGAGTATGTCAGAGTCAGGATTAGCTATCCATAAAGGACACAGAGAGGGAAAGGGCCGTTTCCATGTCATTTATTCATCCTTTAAAGATGGCTGCAACAATATTGAATTCAGGTATGAAAGCTTCAAATCACTCAGGCAAAACTGAAGATAAATGACAAAATGCCATTTTTACCTATTGTTCAAATAGAACTAAGATTTTTCAAGAAAATCCAGACTACTGCCAGAAGTTTCAAAGCAATAACTACAACTGTTCCAAAGAAATGCAAGCAAATGGTTAAAACACTGATAAGTAAGGCAATACTTCTATAATGTTAATTCCATATAAAGTGAAGAAGATGGGAAGAGGGGAGGAGGGGGATGAGAGGAGATGGTAGGTGTAACATGTAAAAATAAGAAGACTATCATACTGTGAACCTTTTTTATAAAGAGGTTGCTAAAGAAGGAAGTGGGAGAATGGGAAATAAAAAGGAGGTATGCTGTGTTCAGCCGAGAGGTTATTGAACACCTCAGATGGAGCCCCAGACCTGGCACATTAAGATCCCTGACTCAAGAGTCCTGTGGGAGCAGGCAGAAATTAAGTCAGAGAGAAAGAAGGACAGAACCAGGAGTTAGAAAGCCTGAGCTGGTTACCTTTGTAACCGTGGACAAGGAACCTGGCTGCCGTGCCTGTCTCCTTATTTATAGATTGAGCATATAAAGCTGAACTCACTGAATGTTTAAAGGATTATTAACACTGTGACAGCCCATACAGGGCTCCCTGCTAGCTCAGCTGGTTAAGAATCTGCTTGCAAAAAAAAAAAAAAGAATCTGCCTGCAATTCAGGAGACCCTGGTTCAATTTCCGGGTCAGGAAAATCCCCTGGAGAATAGATAGGCTACCCATTCCACTATGCTTCAGCTTCCTTGGTGACTCAGATGGTAAAGAATCCACCTGCAATGCAGGAGACCTAAGTTCAATCCCTGGGTTTGGAACACTCACTCCAGCATTCTTGCCTGGAGAATCCCCATGGACAGAGGAGCCTGGCGGGCTACAGTCCATGGGGTCACAAAGAGTTGGACACCACTGACTAAGCACAGCACAGGAGTCCACACACCCACTAAAGAGTCTGATAGCTACTGATATGACCTGAAGTCCTCATCATGCTTATGATCATTCTTATTTGCTAGAGGCCTTTTGGATACATTCACAATATAAACTGTCAGATGTTCCCTCTCAGAGAAATTATACATCTCCAGCAACATGTTATCAGACTTGCTTTTGCTAATCAAAGCCAACAGAAGAATGTCAGAATTCTGAAGACTGAGAAGCAAGACTGACGAAAATGATGACAGGAAAGTGAGAAGGAAGAATACAGATGGAACACACTTTCTTCCTTTCTGACAAGGAAGACAGGGAGGAGGGCGGCACATACAATGGAAGCCTGGCAGGGTTGCCCAGGCAACAGGAAGTCAGGCTGAGGACCCTGCAGAATTCACTGGAAGAAGCCTCAAATCTGAGATAATGAGGCATTGAATAAAAATCTGCCTCTATCACAAATGTGTCCCTGGTGAATGCTTGGTAGTTTGCCCTTTTAAGGGCACTGACTCAGAAGCCTGGCTGCCAGGGTTTGAAACTCAACCTGGTCACTTCTTAGCTGTGTAACCTTGAGCAAGGCACAAAGCTGCCTTGGGCTTTGCCTCCTCAGATGCACAACGGAGAGAATGCTGGAATTACACCAAGGGGTGCTGCAAGGGTTACACATACTTAGCATCAAAGGAACACTGCATCAAGGGCCAGTCTTGTTACTGACATCATTATTTACTCAATAATATCCCACATAAACCCTGAGTAAACATTTTAATTACTTATCTGTATCTGTTACTATTTTTACTTCCAATTAATTTTATACTTTCACTAATTAAATCTCTCAGATTCATAGGTTAGCAAGTCTTAACAGTTTTGAACTTGGAGGGCTCCTTTATCTAAATGATGTTAAGGATTCACACACAATAGGTTAGCAATTGTTGAAAAAAACACACTAATCAGTAAATTTTCTTAAAGTAGAATTACTATTATTTTTGTAACAACAATACCTGCTAGTGGCCTTTTTTAAGTTCAACCAATTAAAAAATACAAAAAAAAAAAAGATTCCAAAAAAAAAAAAAAGATTCCAAAGGTCACTTAAAATCCCAGTACCTAAAATAGCAAGCACCAACGTGACATGCATATGAGTCCAGGCATTTTCCAAGGTAAGTGATCCTAGAAAAAGTATTTACTGTCAGGAAAGTATGACAAATTGGGTTGGAGAAGGAGTATGACTCAGGCTATTGGAATTTGATGAAAACCCCTCCAGAACACTCCCCCATTTCGTTTGTAGGCCGTGGCAGCAAAGAAAATCTAAATCAGTTCAGTGGACAAGATGGAGAGCCTACCACATTCAGTCTTAATCACACGTGTTACAGCTCCTCTCCTGAATGTCAGAATAATTCAAAAGCAGAACTCCCTGCCATCCACATCAGCCACAAGAGCCGCTCCTGACTTCAAAAGGAGGCCGCAAAAGGAGGTGTAACCACAGCCCTGAGACAGCCTTGCCAAATACGGCCAATAAAGTTTAAATCACTTGGAGCTCAGTTCCAAATAAATATGTTTCTAATAAAAGTGTGTTTTCATAGATCTTCACTGATGCTGACATTCTTGGCTTGGGAAGCGCTGGGGTTTTATCTCTAAAGAAGGCAGGCCCAAGAACAGAGTTGAGGAGGCAGGCAGGTAGCCATAGAATTATATGAACCAAGCTGCCCAGAAATGTAACTACTTTCCACATTCCCATGTAAGAAAGGAGGGGAAGAACAGGAGTAGAATGTTTAGAATTATCTGTGTACAGGCAGAATCTCTTCCACCATTTTTGGTCCAGAATAAATAAATCATATTTCTTCTATTGTACTGCTATATGTTGTTCATTAACCCATCGTTAAAAAGCATATAAATTATCTTATTTTTAGTAAAGTGATGTCCCAAACACTGGGTAGAAAATCAGAGTCCCTTCAGAGCTACAATCTCACTTATCTCTCTAAGCAGTTTATATTTTAGAAACTTCTAATGAGACTATAAAAACTTTTTTTATAAATACTGGCAAATATATCTGCCACAGGGTGGTTTTAAGTATTTTAATGACTGCATTAATAACTTACTCTTTTAAATTACCCTTTATTATCACTGATCTAAAGCATGTGCCTTAAAGAATATCTATACCAAGAGGATTATTTTAAACAATTCTCTCAAAGAAAGTTTAAGGAATTCATTTTAATAAGAGACTTAAAACTCACAAAGAGCAAGTTCTTACTTTGCCATATTGCTCAACATAAAACTTCAAAATGATGACCTCTGACCATTGGTCAATTGATCATTGATTTTTATAGTTAGGTCCAGTAAAAGAAAGTGACTGTTGTTATGGGCTGAATTTTATCCCCCAAAATTCACATGTTCAAGCCCTAACCCTCAATGTGACAGTATTTGGCGATAAAGCCAAAGGTGAAGGTGAACTGAAAGTGTTACACCTTCAGTCAGGTCAGACTCTTTGTAACCCCATGAACTTTAGCCCACCAGGCTCCTCTGTCCGTGGGATTTCTCAGGCAAGAATGCTGGAGTGGGTTGCCATTCCCTTCTCCGGGGGATCTTCCCAACCCAGGGGTCAAACCTCGGTCTCCCGTGATGCAGGCAGATTCTTTATTGTCTGAGCTACAGGGAAGTCCAAAGCCAAAGGTAATCCAGGTTAAATGAGGTCCAAAGGTTCTCATCCAACAGGATCACTGTTCTTATAAAACAAGGAAGAGATAGCAGGGATATCACCCTCCTGCTCTCCGGACACAGCAAGAGGCAGCTACTACTAGCCAGGAGGAGGGGTCTTGCTGGAAACTACCTTGATCTTGGACTTCCAGCCTCCAGAACAGTGAGAAAGTAAATATTTGTTGCTAACATCACCAGTCTATGACATTTTATTATGGCAGCCCAAGCTGACCAATACACCCCAAACAAGGAATTCCAAAACAGTATGGTAAATGCTATGAAAATGGGAAGAAGCCCAGAAGCTGCAGAGAATACAGAAGCAGCAGCACACATGGGATCAGTTCAGGAAGGGCCTTGCAGAGAAGTGACTCTTACGCTGAAACTCACAGCGTGGATGAAAGCAGTGTTTCTCCAAGTGTGGTCGGAGGACATTTGGGAGATTCTGAGACCTTCTCAGAGGGGTCCTTGAAGTTATACCTCTCCCAGCTGTTATGAGTTGAACTGTGTCTTCCCCACAAAAAGTTACTTTGGAGTCCTAACCCCCATAACTCAGAATGTGGCTTAATTTGGAGATAGTCTTTACAGAGATAATTAAAATGAGGTCATTAGAGATGGCCTTTGATATTGATTACATATTAAAATAACAATATTTTGGATATACTAGATTAAAAATATATTATTAAAATTAATTCTATATGATTCTTTTACCTTTTAAAGACTAGAAAACTTAAATGACAGTGCTGGTCTAGCCAAACTTAGCTAGAGACTGAAGGTCAATAGAAAATAGTATATCTAAGTTGTTTGTTTTTTTTTTTAATGAAGTTTGTTTATTAATCTCTTTAAGATTTTGGAGCTTAAGTAACCTTGCTTGGGACCACTCTTGCCACCAGTGAGCGTCCAACAGGAAGAGGGAGCATTCTCCTCCTAACTTTAAAAAAGGCATCTAAGCAACAGCTGAGGCCCTCTAGGGATAGTACCATTTGGAGATCAGGAGGACGGCATTGAGGAGCTGTACTGTTGATTCAAGAACCTCTAACCCCCCCCAAGAAAATAATACTAGCTGGAGACTACAAAAGGATCTGGGTTTCCCTTGTTAGGAGGCCAAGGCTTGGAACTAACGGGACCTTTTTCATAGCCTCAGGCTAGTGAAGTCAAAGGACATAAGAGGCACAGTGACTACTTCAAGAGTATACCTCTTAAAATGCCTTTAGCTGCACATAAGAAAACAATTCAAAGTAGCATAAACAACAGGAGAATGTCTTACATAACAGAAAATTAAGAGACAAAACAAGATAGAGAAACTGTTGATCAACGAAGTTCAAAACGGTAAGCAAATATTGTTTCTTTTCGTCCCTCCCTTTTTTCATTCCAATCCAACATACCATTCCAATGCTTGGAATGTTGTTTTGTCTGGGGTTTTTCTCATGGTCGTATAATTTCATTGGTGGTATTTGAAACTACATGTTTCATTTACTCCCACCCCTGGAGAGAAAGAGTAACTTTCCCCTGTCTCATTCTTAAAAGCAAATAAGAATGTTCTCCACAGTGTCAACCTCAAATTGGCACTTGCCTGTCAACTACAAATTGACACTTGCCTGTCACCTACAAATCGGCACTTGCCAAGAGCATTGTCAACAACTGAACAACAAGGGCACCTGCCTCTGTGGAGACTGAACCCCGTACTGTGGCAGCTGTTGAACTTCAGCACTCCCTGAGGGATTTCAGGGTGGAGTGAGGCATTCTGTGCTCCAGTCTGATGGAATAGGTCTTTAGATAGTTAGATATTCTTAGGAACTGATTTCATGATCTTAATTCATGCATCTCTTCATATCTAGAAAACCGCTAAGTCCTTTCATGATGAAATCAGCTCCTTGTGACTAGCAGAAAACCTTTTGTAAAAATGAATGCTTAATTAACTCCCCCTTCACCAAAATCTTACATATTGACCTTCCCCCTCTGCCTCTTTGGAGCAGTCTCTCAGAACTATCTGAGGTACTGTCTCCCAGGCTGCAGTCCCCATTTTGCCCCAAGTAAAACTTAACTCTCAAGTTGTGCCTCTTTTTTAGTCAATAACAGCTACCAGGAAACTCTCCTCCTGTCTCACTGGCCAGACTTAGGTCACATGCCCATTCTTGAACCAGTCACTGACCAGGGTGATGGGATTACACTTAGACCAATCGGGTTTCCTTTTCCAGAGCTGAAGGGTAGGGTAGCATCCTCTGAGCAACTTGCCTTGCAAGAGGGTGAGGTGGTTGACTGGACAAAATTCTGGTCCTTTTAGGAAGGTCGGAATTAAAGAATTCTACTGGGTAGGCAACCCATGGTATCTGTAGCAACTGTTTAAGAAGGAGCCATCTGATAAGGGTTTAATGTCCAAAATACATGAAAAACTTACACAATGCAACAGGAAGAACCAACAATCTGATTGAAAAATGGGCAGAGGATCTGAATAGACATTTATCCAAAGAAGACATACAATGGCCAACAAGCATACAAAAAGTGCTCACCATCACTAATGCAAATCAGAGCCACATTAAGATATCACTTCATGTCTGTTAGATCAGTTATCATTAAAACTACAAGAAATGACAAACGTTGACAAAGATGTCGAGAAAAGAGAACATTTGCACATTGTTGGTGGGAATGTAAATTTGTGCAGATACTATGGAAAATAGAATGGAGTGTTCTCAAAAAATTAAACATAGAACTACCATATGATCCATCAATCCCATTCTAAGTACTTATCCAAAGGAAACAAAATCCTAACTTGAAAATGTACCTGTACCCTCATGTTCATTACAGCATTATTCACAATTGCCAAGACATGTAAGTAGCCTAGATAACCATCAATATATGAATGGATAAAGAAAATGAGATATACACACATACTGGAATACATTTAAATCATAAAAAAGGAGAAAATCCTGCCATTTGTAATAATATGAATGAAACTACAGGACATTATGCTAAGTGAAATAAGTCAATGATAAATATTTATGATCTCAGCTCTATGTGGAATCAAAAGAAAAAAATTGAACTTATAGATGCAGAAAAGAGATTGGTGGTTGCTAAAGATGGATGGTAGGGAGTGGGCAAAATGAGTGAAGGTAGTCAAAGTTACAAACTTCCAGATAGCAGATAACAAATAAGTTCTGGGGATGTAATGTACAGTATAATGAATATGGTTTACAATATGGTACTATATATTTGAAAGTTGCTAAGAGATTAGATCATAAAAGGCTCATCACAAGAAAAAAATTTTTGTCTAACTATATCTGCTGATGGATGTTAACTAAAGTAATTGTGGTGATCATCTGGCAATATATACACATCAAATTATTATGTTGCACACCTGAAATTAAATTCAATGTTATATGTCACTTATATCTCAATTCTTTAAAAAAAAAAAAAAAGAGAGAGAGAAGGATCCAATGGGGAGAAAGTTTAAAAACACAAAAGGGGGAATAGTACTTATAGTCAATTATTCTTCTGAGCCAACTTCCCTCAGCCTCGCATCAGCCCTGCAACTAGTTTGGCTCAGGGAAAACCACCTAATTTTAAGTGGCCGAAGCAACAGGTCATTGTGAAAGAGCATGTAAAAACAAAGATTCTATTTCAAAGCTGAAGATAAAGGACTTCCAAAACATTTGTTTGGTACTATCTGGACCTCCTCTGCCTCTGTAAATGGTGAAGAATCAAATAATCCTTAGTTTCTCACTCCATTTCTAGCAGATATGCTTAACCCATCTTTATGTTCCATCTCTTTGTCTTTACATATTCCCCCAAGCTTTTCAGGCCACAGGAATGAGAGTGTGTTCTCTTGTGGCTATTTTCCAAGCCTCATTTGATATAGATAGGCCATAATCTAAGAGGAAGGAATTAAATTGTAGGATCAGGGTTTGCTTCCTAACTGAGCAGGGGACAAAAGACATCCTTTAGTTACTGTTGTGTTTATCACAAAAACAGCTTAGGTTTTTTAACTCTTGGCATTAAATATTCTAATTCCCCCACATGACTCCTTCTGTAGTGGCCCAAAGGTCAAGATATACAGAAGGAACTGGAACTCCACAAAGTTGTCTCTTCACAGAGCACAATGAAACACAATGAGCATACACAGTCGGAGCTAGTAATTAAAGGAAACAAATCGTGCTGACAGGGCTCCAATCAGCCAGTGGAATTTTAGAGTTAGAAGAGAACTTCAAGACAATCTAGCCCTCTGTGGCAGGCAAAATAATGCACCCCCCACCAAAATACTCAACGGCCTGATCCTGTGAACCTGTGAACATGTTACTTTACACGGAAAGGGGTAATTTGCAGATGTTTTTAAGTTAAGAAATTTGAGATAAAGACTATCCTAGATTCTCTGGGTGGGCCCAGTGTAATCACAAAGGTTCTTATAAGTGAAAGAGTTGGGCAGGAGAGTCAGAAATGGGTTGTGTTGATGGAAGCAGAGGTCAGAGGGATGCAATTGCTGCTGGAAGGGGTCCCTGAGCTGAGAAATGCAGGCAACCCATGGAAGCTAGAAAAGAGAAGCAAGCTGATCCTCCCCTAGAGTTGCCAGAAGAAATGTGGCTCTGGCAGTGCCTGCATTTTAGACTCCTGACCTCTAGAACTATAAGAGAACAAACTTGGGCTCTCTTACGTCACGCATGCTTCCTTCTTTCATTTCTATTACTGCACCACAGTAATATTTTTGTTTACTATCTAACTAGATTCTGAGCATCTCCAGGGCACAAATCCTCTTTTCATCTCTAATAATGCCTAACACAGACTTTTGACCCACAAAAATCATCTAGTAAATTGTGTGTGTGTGTGTGTTAGTTGCTCAGTCATGTCCAACTCTTCACAACCCCCTGGACTGTAGCCCACCAGGATCCTCTGTCCAGGGAATTCTCCAGGCAAGAATACTGGAGTGGGTTGCCATTTCCTTCTCCAGGGGATCTTCCTGACCCAGGCAGCAAACCTGTGTCTCCTGCATTTCAGACAAATTCTTTACTGTCTGAGCCACCAGAGAAGTTCAGATATCTGTGAGCTGGAAAGAATCAGGAAATAAAAACAAAAGAAGTAAGAAGGCCAAAGACATCTCCCATGAGGGGCTCCAAAAGCCCAGGCTCACTTCAATCACATCCTGTCCAGACAAATGGGAGGAGAGCCAGTTTTAATGGCTGGGACACAGGGCACAACTCTGAGGAAGGAAGGGCTCAGAGTCAAGGAGAAGGCCTCAATGTTTGTATAGCTGTGGGGTCAAAATGCTGCAGGAGCAACCAAAATGGTATCAGGAGGTGATGCTGAGCCTTCAAGTTTCTCTGCAGAAACGGATAATATTCTCCAAATTGCAGTGGCTTCCAGGATCCTCAGCTTCATCTGGAAAATAGACCAGTCCCCTTGGACATAACATGGACTCCATGAATCACAGCTTCCCCCAGGGTTTTGTACTAAGCCTGAGTGCCTAACACCAGTTATGCCAGGGGCCCTCCCCAAGGATTTTCAGATGCACCCTGGGGGAGACCAATCTCCGTCCTCCTGGGTGCTGGCTGTCAGGAGACCAGGTTGCCTGAAGCCACATTCTCCTGCCCTCGCCCACAAGAAGCTAGGACTATGGGGTCAAGCCTCAGCGAGAAGCAGAAATGAAAGTGAGACCTGGACAGGCCTGAGCCCTCAAAGGTCCCAGGAGCTGCCCTGGTTTGTGTAACTCTTCCTTGAATTCTGTGAACTATACCAATAACTCTGCCTGGGGCTCATTCTGCTTGAAATCGGTTGCCCTGTCACTGTTAGATGAATGCCTGGCAAACACGCTGGGTGTATATGCAACCAAGCAAGACAAAGTTGGTGTCGTCTCCAGCGTCACCTCACACCACATTCTCTGAATGGGAGCCTCCCCTCCTATGCATCACTTTATATCTGCAGGCAGCTGTCCTCACCCTCCTGGGTCAGCCTCTTGGCCATGATGTGCAAGTGCTGCCAAGACCACATTTTTAGTGTCCCCAGGGCCACAGAATGTGGAAAACAGTCTGCAGCAGGAGACAGGCAAGGGGGGAAATTTGGGGAGTGGGCTGTGAGCATTTCTTTCTATATAAATACTTTCTTTGCTAAAAACTGAGCTAATCAAAACTTTCTCCTCTTCTCCATTTCACCAGCTTTGGTTGTTGCTGTTCCAGAATATTATGTGGCAGATCATAGACACGAGCCAAACATTCATGAGGAGGTTCAAAGAGGGAAGGAGGGGAATTTCTTGAATAATACCCTTTATTTGGTCAAGCAATGAATCCCCTATTTTGGCTGAAGCAGAGTCATTAACAAAGTTTCCAGCTTCTGAGTCCTGTTTTCATTCTTTCCAGCCTCTCCCACTGAAGGCTCCAGCCCTCGGAAAGGGGCCCCGTTCACTACATCATGTCCCTGTACCTCACAATGTGTTGAGTACAAAAGGAAATCAATCCAAAAACATTTCTGGGCAACCCATTATCACAGGATGCACTCAACTCTCAGGGCTCAAAGCACTGTGTGAGATACAGTCCCTGCTCAAGGAGGCAATGATAATGATGAAGGTAATGATAGCAGCTAGCAGTTACTGAGACCATACCACGTGTTGGGTCTGCTTGGAGGATCTAATCTAACACTAGAAGAAACCAGAAGAGCATTATCTTCAGTTTGTAACACCCCCCCTCAAAAAAGAAGCTCTATACTGCTCTTATAGCTCAACAACAAAACAAACAAAAAAGAACCCAATTGAAAAATGGGCATTACTCCAAAGAAGACATATAGTTACCCAACAGGCACATGAAAAGATTCTCAACATCACTAATTATTAGAGAAATGAAAATAAAAACCACAGTGAGGTACCACCTCACACCAATCAGCATGGCCATCATTAAAAAGTCTAAAAATAGCCAGTGCTGGAGAGTGTGTGGAGAAAAGGGAATCCTCTTACACTGTTGGTAGGAATGTAAATTGGTATAGCTATTATGGAGCCCAGTATGGAGGTTCCTTAAAAATCTGAAAATAGAGCTATCATATGATCCAGCAATCTCACTCCTGGGCATATATCCAGAGAAAATCAGAATTCGAAAAGATACATGCACTCTTATGTTCATAACAGCACTATTCACAATAGCCATCAACAGACAAATGGATAAAGAAGATGTGGTACATCAATACAATGAAATGTGACTCTATTGCAAAAAAGAATGAAATAATGCCATTTGTAGCAACATGGTTGCAACTAGAGATTATCATACTAAGTGAAGCAAGTCAGAAAAAAATAGATAAATACCATATGATATCACTTAAATGCAGAATCTAAAATATGACACAGATGAACCTATCTAGACTCACAGACACAGAGAACATGTGGCTATCGAGAAAGAAGGTCATTGGGGAGGGACCGATTGGGAGTCTGGGGTTTGAAGGAGGGTGTGGCAACCCACTCCAGTATTCTCGCCTGGAGAATCCCCATGGACAGAGCAGCCTGGCGGGCTACAGTCCCTGGGGTCTCAAGAGTCAGACACAACTGAATGACTAAGCACAGAGCAGACTCAGAGACATACAGAACACGTAGCTACCAAGGGAGGGGGTGGGAAGGAGGGATGGACTGGGAGTTCGGGGTTAGGAGATGCAAACTATTACATATACAGAGGATAAACAACAAAGTCCCATTGTATAGCACAGGGAACTATATTCAGTATCCTGAGACAAACCATAGTGGAAAAGAATATAAAAAAGAATATATACATATATATGTGTGTATAACTGAGTCACTTTACTGTACAGCAGAAATTAACATTGTAAATCAACTATACTTCCATTTAAAAAAGAAAAAAAGACACAGAGGTTCTAGTAAAAACTGTCTTGTGCAAGGTTTCATAAAATGTTGAGTAACTGGGACTCAAACTCAGGTCCGAATTCCAAGTCTCTGCACTTAAAACCTTAACTTAAGAGATGAAAACTCTGTTACAGGGGGTAACTTATAGAGACATATGCATGTCTCTATTGCACAAATGGGGTAAAACGTTAACACTTAAGAGAATCTGAGAGAAGAGATATGAGGTTTAATTGTACTGTACCTGCAACTTTTTATAAGTTTGAAATTATTTTGAAATAGACTATTTAATAAGTATGCCTAACTTGGGGCACTCTATGTTGAAATGGAGCTGTATTTTCACCTATGCCAATGTGACAGGAGAAAATAGTTGTCCTAACTTACATCTCCTTGTTAATGAGCATTATGCTTTTCATAATTTTCTTTGCCATGTGTATTTTCATTTTTAGTCAATTTTCTGTTTGTGACTTTTTCTACTTTTTCTAGTGGGTGTGGTATCCCACCCAGATCCCATCTTATGAGCTGGAGCCATCATTTCCCAGCTGTTGGCAGCTCACAGATGCATCCATCACAGAGCGTGCCTCCACTCCAGGAAACTGTCTCACCCACGGGTACTCCCCTTTCCAGCGGGCAGCTGATAACCAGTGACTGTCTAAAGTGGTAACATGAGGCCTGGCCCTCAGCCTGAACTCGGGATAATTTCGAAACCCCATCGAGTTCCTAGTAAATTTGGATGAACACTCAGTTGCAACCACTCTGTGAATCTCTGCCTCCCTCCTTGTCATCTGTCTGCCTCACTAACTTTCATGTGTATTTCAGATAACACTCTCCAACAAGCCTTCTGCACACAACTCTCCATCTCAGAACCTGTTTCCTGGGAACCCAAGACAGGCAGAACATTTTTTACTTATTGAAATGAAATAAGAGCTATGCTGGTCATCATTAAAACTTGGAAGTCCAGAAACGCTTAAGAGAATTTAAACTGTTCACTGTCAATCCACTCACTAACAGTGTCAATCCACTCACTATTATCACTAACATCTTCTACATTACTCATAACTACATAACACTTACAGAGAACCTAACATGTGCTTTTCAATTGCTCTGGAGCCAAGAACTTATCTGTGTTCAGGCCCAGATACATCACTTACCCAATTACCTAATTTCTCTAGGCTTTGGGTTTCCCGGGTGGCGCTAGTGGTAAAGAACCTGTCTGCTAATGCAGGAGACTTAAGAGACATGGGTTCAATCCCTGGGTCAGGAAGATCCCCTGGAGAAGTAAATGGCAACCCACTCCTGTATTCTTGCCTGGAGAATTCCATGGACAGAAGAGCGTGGTGGGCTATAGTCCATAGGCTTGCAAAGAGTCAGACATGACTGAAGCAATTTAGCACAGAGCTCTAGGTTTCAGCTGTCTTACTTATCATGTGGGGATAATATCGATTCCTACTTCTTATGGGTTGTGATTGAATAGTGTAAAGGTGATACCTGCTATATAGAAAATACCATGAGGACGATCTTCACAGCCATCCAACGAGGCAGCCTATTTTACTTCTCAGGACCATCAGAAGTACTCAGAATTACACTAACTCTTGCATATACTTTAGTTAAAAAAAATAATGTACAAAAATACAAAATAGCTATCATAAGTACAGGAAGTTACAGCTTTAGTTCATATCATATTTCACAGTTATACAGCAGTATATAATAATCTTCAAATCTCATTCCAACCAAAATTCTGAGTATTCAAGTAAACAGCTGCAAGTAATTCAAGTCATAGTTGTAATATATACTAGGTTTTCCATGTGTAACTTGAATTATATAAAGACATGCTTGACATTATCTTATGTTTCAAGGCACCTATGACTCTACTCTTTAAATCCATTTTATTATACTTAGGTTAATTGCAAACCCTGAAAATGTGGTGCTGCTGCTGCTAAGTCACGTCAGTCATGACTTAACTGACAATTTGAGTACTTCTTGGTTTCTTCTAGAAAAGACATTTGAATGCAGTGACAGTGACTGAATAATTCCGTGAAGTTGAAGTCTAGGAATAAGGCTTCTGTTGCCAAATCAAGGGACTAAGAGAACAAACTTAGCATGAAAAAAGTATGATTTCAAATTTGCATATCAATTTTTGCAACTGATGCTTCTTCCAGTATTTTAAAAATAATTTGTATGGTTTATGCCCCAGGCATTCCTTTATACTTGAACTCCATGGGATGCAGAAAGGTAAATGCCAACCTATCAATCACTCTAAATTTCAGCATTACAAATTTTCTACTTGAAGGTTTTGGGAAAAATGGCGTTTCCCACATTTATTCCCTGGGAAATATGCACCCTTTCGCAATGCTTTATGACCAGAGAGAGGTTTACTTACAGGATCACATGTCTACTCAAGCTAGATTTGGTCTTAAAAGTGCCTCTTTATTTCATGTCACCAACATTTATAATGCTCATTTAAAATAAGTATTAATTCACTAAAAGTAAGATAACTAAATAACACCCTTCAAGATTTCCCTGGTTGTCCAGCAACAGTTAAGAATTGTCTTCTAATGCAGAGGATATGGGTTTGATCCGTGGTCGGGGAAATAAGATTCCATTTACCTCGGGGAAACTAAGCCTACATGTTACAACTACTGAACCCGTGCACTCTGGAGCCTACACCCCACAACTAGAGAGAAGCCCATGAGTCACAAGGATGATCTGGTGCTGCAACTAAGACCTGACACGGCCAAATAAATAAATAAATACAAAAAAAAAAAAACAAAACACCACCCTTCTCTTTGCAAGTTACTCTCTGTGCATTGTTTTCCTAACCTATAACATGCAGGTAAAAACAATACCTACCTCAGGGACTCCTTGCGAGGATCAAATGACTTAATAAATGTAAAACTTCCAGAACAATGCCTGGAACACAATAAATACTATTTAAGTCTTAGCTACTACAACATTATAGATCATAGGAAAACAAGGGAATTCCAGAAAAACATCTACTTCTGCTTCACTGACCACACAAAAGCCTTTGACTGTGTGGATCACAACAAATTGTGGCAAATTCTTAAAGAAATGGGAATACCACACCACTTTACCCACCTCCTGAGAAATCTGCATGCAGGTCAAGAAGCAAGAGTTAGAACTGGACATGGAACAAAAGAATGGTTCCAAATTGGGAAAGGAGTAGGTCAAGGCTTTACATCGTCACCCTGCTTATTTATCGTATATGCAGAGAACATCATGTGAAATGCTGGAATGGATGAAGCTCCAGCTGGAATCAAGATTGCCAGGAGAAATATCAATATCCTCAGGTATGCAGATGACACCACCCTAATGGCAGAAAGTGAAGAACTAAAGAGTCTCTTGATGAAGGTGAAAGAAAAAAGTGAAAAACTGGCTTAAAACTCAACATTCAAAAAATTAAGATCATGGCACCCAGTCCCATCACTTCATGGCAAATAAATTCGGAAACAATGGAAACAGTAATAGGCTTTATTTTCTTGGGCTCCAAAATCACTGCAGATGATGTCTGCAGCCATGAAATTAAAAGACGTTTGCTCCTTGGAAGAAAAGCTATGACAAACCTAGACAGCATATTCAAAAGCAGAGACATCACTTTGTTGACAAAGGTCCATATAGTTAAAGCTATGGTTTTTCCAGAAGTCATGTACAGATGTGAGAGCTGGATCATAACGAAGGCTGAATGCCAAAGACTTGATGCTTTCAAACTATGGTGCTGGAGAAGAGTCTTCAAAGTCTCTTGGACAGCAAGATCAAACCAGTCAATCCTAAAGGAAATCAGTCCTGAATATTCATTGGAAGGACTGATGCTGAAACTGAAGCTTCAATATTTTGGCCACCTGAGGTGCAGAGCTGACTTACTGGAAAAGACCCTGTTGCTGGGAAAGATTGAGAGCAGAAGTGTGGGGGGGGTGGGTGGGCAGGGGGAGGGGTATGACAGAAAATGAGTTGCTTGGATAGCATCATCAACTCAATGGACATGGGTTTGAGCAAACTCTGGGAGATAGTGGAGGACAGGGAAACCTGGCATGCACCATCTATGTGGTCACAAAGAGTTGGACACAACTCAGTGACTGAACAACTACAACTTTATTATTATTATCATCACCATAACCATCATCATTGCTGCTATTAAGTACAAGTTTTATTCCATGTCCCTTATGGGCTTCCCTGGTAGCTCAGGTAGTAAAGAATCCACCTGCAATGTGGGAGACCTGGGTTTGATCCCTGGATTGGGAAGATCCCCTGGAGAAGGGAAAGGCTACCCACTTCAGTATTATGTCCCTTCTATATTCAAAGTAAAGTAATTTTACTTATTTGTACTATTCTGTGAGTCAGTCTTTTCTTGTAATTCACACTGGCTTTTCTCCCCAACTTTATACACATTAATGAAATTTGACAATTACACTTACTTTCTGCCCTATTCATAACGTGACAGGCACTTACTATGAGACTTTCAAACACAAATAAAGCCTCACAATTTTTTCTGCAAAAGAGCAAAGAAAATAACTAATTCTATTTTATTCTTAATTGGAGATATATGTTCTATTCCTAATTGAAAAACTGTAAGATGCCAAATCTAGAGAGATTTTAAAATGTATTTCATTTTATATCTTTTCAAATTACTGTCGACTCAATGGACATGAGTTTGAGCAAACTCTGGGAGATAGTGAAGGACAGAGAAGCCTGGCATGCTGCAGTCCATGCGATTGCAAGGAATCAGACACAAGTGAGCAACTGAACAACAACAGAATTACTGTCAGGAAAGCTCAGGGCAAAATACAGGGACTAACAAAACCAAACTTCAGTATCATCACTAGGGCTAATTGTAGCTCATTACATAGAAAAAAAAAACTTCATCTTCTAAATTCAAAATGCATAGTTTCTAACTATTTTCTTTCATGCAAAGGAAATAAATGAACATAAATAATTCAAAGTCAATACCACTAAAAAGTCAATATTCTTCCCTTCAGTGGGAAATAGTGATTTAAATTTAATATTTAAAGATAAAGAATAAGCACTTAGAGCAGATAATTGTAACTGAATTTTTTAAAAAATGGAGTGGAAGAAGAGATGGGTAGGTGCCCAAAACAACTAGAAGCCATTTGTAACTGTGCCGACTTGTCCCCGTGGCACAAGTGGCAGGTCCTTCAGCCTCAGAACGGTGGTTTGCTCTGCAAAGCTTGTAGGAGACGGAAGAGAAGGGTCTGGTGGCCGTGACACAAAAGTCTCCAGCCCTGCTTCTATTTGCCTGAACATGGAAATAAATTGTACCAGGGCCAGTGTGAGACAAAATGGTCCATTAAGCCCACCAAAGATGCCTTCAGCCCTCCCTTTTCAAACTCTTCTCAACTTCAGTGACACAGAATGTTTCTGCTTATAAAACTCTTCTTTCCTGGCAAAATGAGGAGAGGACCCATGCCATCATTTGTACTTGGAATGAAGTTTATCTGCACTTCCTTCACCCTCTCATCCGAATTTCCACCTTCAAGCCTTCTATCTCTATTCATAGAAATAAGAATATTTGGCCTCTGCAAAAGAAGTTTAAGAAGCTGTCATAGTTTCCCATTGCTTCTGTAACAAATTACCATAAATTTAGTGGCTTATACATGTATTATCTTCTAGTTCCAGAGGTTGAAAGTTCAAAATAGACCATCGTAAGCATTAGGTTTCTTCTGGATTCAAAGGGAGAATCCATTTCATCCTCTTCTGGAGGCTGCCCACGTGTCTTGATTCACGGCTGTATTAACCTGACCTCTGCTTCCATCTCCTTCTCTGATGCTGACCCCTCCTGCTTCCCTTTTATAAAGACCCTTGTGATTCCATAGGGCCTACCAGGGTAAGCCAGGCCAATCCTCTCATCTCAAGAGCCTTAGCCTAATCACATCTGCAAATATGTGGTCAGGGACAGTAACACGTTCACAGGTTTCAGGGATTAGGACATGGAGGAAGAGTGGGGGTCAGGGAAGACTAGAGTGTATTATTCCACTTACCTCAGAAGCTGGTCCCTGCTCCACAGACTATACTTTAGCATTGCTGCTCCTTGAGACCTGGAGCCTTTCCTGCCTAGACTCTAACCCACCTGTTTTCATATTCTCTCCTTTTCTCCAATGCTTTCCAATTCCTTTGTCCCAAGGTCACTAAATATCTATTACCCAAAACTCTTCAGTCTCACTGTGAATCCTTTTCTGGATGATGTAACCTGGTGCTGCCCCTTCTGTCCCTGCCACATCCCACCACCACCTGCCCATTCATGAGATCTGCCCCTGTTTCTGTCCTGGTAATACAACACCCAGTATATTGCTATGATACTGCTGTCCCTACCTTGGCTTAAGAACTGCCCCCACCTGGGGCTAGGATATACTGTTTAAGAAACTTTGGCTTGGAGGGGAGAGAAAACAGAATGTTCATGAAAGAGAACTGCAGATGGAATGGGCATTAGTGGGAAGAGCATAGAGAAACCAGTCCTGAACGTTTCTGCTTATAAAACTCTTCTTTCCTGGCAATTTGTTCTTGGAATGTTGTATAAGCAGAAACCAGTCTTTACATTTGAATCTCTGATGAGAGGGAAAAATCACCATTAAAGTCTATTTAGAAAACTAACAGCATTAAAAGAAAATAAAATTAAAGGTGAAACTTTGTTTTGGCTAAGCAAACATCCTTTTAAATGATTTATACCTTCATGAGAGGAGCTAATCTTCCATGAATGTATCAGATCAATTTGGTTGTACATTTTCTTGGGTTGCTACACTAACCACAGTACAACTCACAGAGCAATGAGAATGCTTTTACAGCCCACGGAGAGTCAGAATTTCATGCTCTCCTTCACTGTCACAATTTTCTCTGACCAGGTCTCACATAGTAAGACCATAGAGCCACATCTCTATGAAATGAGAAGGAGTATTGCCAGATAACATCATTAAGAGCCCACTAAAGGCCAAGAGTTTCTGAAAACATCCCAGGCCATCGTGGCTTCCTTTGGATAATACTACTCTCCATCTCACATATGTGCATGGAGGGTGGGGAGGGAGATACCATCCATGTTCTATTCTCAATGTCGTGGTACAGACTCATTTTTCTTTCCTCCTCTTCTCTTCAGGGAGCTATAAAACCTCTAAGCCCTGGAGTCTGAGCTTCTTTTATCCCACAGCAGAATTATAGGTCTTTGTGTTAAAAAGTCTAGACTCCCAGAGGTTTTAGAGTTAGTAGTAGAAGAAGAGAAAAGAACTCAACATGGTGAGTAAGGAAGGAAGGGTTCGCAATTTCCCATGTGTTGAAAGGGTAACAGGGATTTGGGGAAATCTCTAGAGAAGAAAGTACTCATGCATCATTTTAGATGCAGAGACAGCCAGCCATTCACCTCTGAAGCCATGGAGTACCAGAGAGGGTACCAGTGGCTTAGCCCAAATCAGCAAGAGAACTGAGGATGTGGAACTACATTGTTCCTTAATTAAAGACAACTCTCCTCACCCCACCTCCTTCCACTTTCTGACTGGGGTGGAATCTTTGCTTCCTGCAGTGTCCAGTCCGCACTGTCCAGAAGCGGGGATTGAGCACTGCCTGTTTCTGCTGTGGCTTAGCCTGAATCAGTGAGAGAGTGTCTGAGAGCCCCTGGGTGGAGTGGTGCCCCACACGAGACGGAGAAGGAGACTCAACTGCAAACCTCAGAGGGAATGAGGCAAACGACCACCAAAAACCAAACCAAGGCCTTTCTCCATGATTGGGGGTGAGACGGGGGTGGTTTATGACTCCTCTGCCAAACACATTCCCTGGTGTAAGTGCTAGGAAATGACATAGATTCCAAAACCATGACGAAAGTCAGCTATGGCAGTGTTTTGGCAAATGTAATCAAGGATCCAGATTTATTTTAACTTGGGGGAAAGAAAAGCAATATAGCATTTCTTTCACTTAGAAGTAAATTCATGTGTTTCACCTAAATATTTGTAGGAAACAAATTTTTACATTTTGCATCTGTCCCACACATATATATATATTATTTTTAAATTTGTTTCTCTAATGGGAAAAAAATTTCAAAAAGAGAGATCCTGTGTAAAATATGGAATACAGATTACAATTTGTGTTTACTTGAGAGGGAAGGTACTTCATTTGAAGAAAAATCTGCCTACAAAATGAACTTTATTGAAAGACCTTAAAAAAATTAGCTCAACCTTCACAGCTCATCAAATACTGCATTTCAAAAATGAGTACATAAGGAACTCTAAACAAGGCTTACCACATGTGTCAAAGTAGATACTTGATTGATTCTGTTTTTTCTTCTTAGTTTTTAGATTTCATAAATCATTTCACCAAAAAGTTATAAACCTTTAAAGTCCTTTCCAGTGATTTATCTTTATCTTTCATAGATGATGGCTTTGCTCTACTTTCATATTTTTAAAAGAAACAGCTCAAAATATCTCAGATGTTTCTCTTTAATGTAATAAGGCTTCCTAGGTCTTATTTCATTCCGTGTTTTTGTTGTTGTTGTTGTTGTTAAGGGAGGTTTTTTTTTTTTTTAATTATCAGATAGTACACAGTTACTCAAAATAATTTACCATTAATTTTCTATGAGATTGAATTCATTGACTCTCAAGTTTATCAAGACTGAGTAATTAGATAACTGATTAGAAGAGGCCTCTAGTAAACACTGTAAATATGGTGCTTTTTTAAAAGAAACTATTCCCAGAAAATGCATGGGATTACCTCAATGAAATGTCTCTACAAATGGAATTTCCCAAATTGGCAAGCCTTGGCAAGCCAGCTACTTGCCCTGTCACCCATTAGAGGGCTGTGATCCTGGGTTGGAGGAGGGAGAAGAGGGGCAGGTGAGGGAGAGGAGTTGTATAGATACAGCACAATTGTATATTAAGCAGAATCCTGGTTGAAAAAAGAACCAAAAACCTAATGAGGCACTGTGTACTCAGTCACTTAGTCATGTTCGTCTCTTTGCCACCCCATGGACTGTAGCCCACCGGGCTCCTACGTCCATGAAGCACTAAATTCCCTGATAAAATGATTCTTTCCCACAGGATTTATTTATGGAGCAAGATACTCTGTTCCACATCTAATTAGAGAAAAGCACTGTGGCACAAAGGAGTGAAAGATCACTGAAATCAATACATCATGGTCTTGTCTCCTAAAGGACCTAACATCTATAAGGAAAAAAACCATTACACACTGTTAGCAATATCTCTACTGTATTCCTAAAGCTGTCAACCCTGCATTATAAGCAAACTGCAAAGGGTATATATCATCTATATTTCATAAAAATAAGTGATATAGTAGGCTATACTTCCATTTATAAATTGCTCTCTTTAGTTTTCTTTTTTTTTTTGGCTGTGCTGGGTCTTGGCTGCTGCACGTGGACTTTCTCTAGTTGCAGTGAGCAGGGGCTTCTCTCTGGTTGCGACAAGTGGGCTCTCACTGTGGTGGCTTCTTTGGTCGTGGAGCACGGGTTTCAGGGCCCTCGGGCTCGATGGTTGTAGGGCATGGGCTTAGCTGCCCCGCGGCACGTGGAATCCCCCCAGACCAGGGATCGAACCAGTGTTTCCAGCATTGCAAGGTGGATTCTTAACCACTGGACCACTAGGGAGGCCCCTACAGAGTATTTATACTTTTACATTCACTTTTTTTTTATTCCTGCAATAAACCGATGAAGTAGGAATTATTAAAATCCCTATTTTACAGGTGAAATTGAAAGTGAGAGAAATAAGAGCAGGGAACTTACACTCTTTCTGCCCTCAAAATAGGGGCTGTTGCCAGTGTAACTGCTACTGGAAGACTGGCTTGTGGGGAGCACCCTCTAGTCCTATCAGAAGCGCCTGGCAGCATCTGCCCCCTGCCCCCATCTGTTGGACCCGGCTGGGGTCTGCTGGCAACTCAGTGACCACCACTCCTGGGCGCTGCCCATTTCACTAGGCTGACAACCAAGCTGTGTACAGTCCTTCTCAGCAAGGCCACATCTCTTGAACCTGTCCTCTCTTTGTGTTTCTAACTTTTGCTCTGACCACCCTGTCTCAGCAGAGCATGAGCCATGTCTGCCCACATGATTCACTACGTATCAGCTCACTGCACGCCTCACCTCGCCTCCTCTCTGGGTCTCCTGATCAAACACGTGACACTGAAATCCCGGTGTCAGTTGATAAAGCCCTCACTGCTGGCAATGCCATGATCAAAACACTAATTAAAGTGTAAACCAGAGATTCCCAGGCATTTTCATTCTTCATGATTCCCAACTCTACCAAATCCCCACCATTCTACACACACTACACACACACACACACACACACACTCCCTTTACATTGATTGGAGAGCTGATAATACCACATTCATTTATTCATTCTGATTCAATTCAGTCGCTCAGTCATGTCCAACTCTTTGTGACCCCATGGACTGCAGCACACCAGGCTTCCCTGTTCATCACCAGCTCCTGGAGCCTATTCAAACTTGTGTCCATCGTACCAGTGATGCCATCCAACCATCTCATCCTCTGTCGTCCCCTTCTCCTCCCACCTTCAAGCTTTCCCAGCATCAGGGTCTTTTCTAATGAGGCAGTTCTTTGCATCAGGTGGTCAAAGGATTAGGTAATTTATAACTCTGAAGTTTATAAAAATTATTTTTTAAAATCTTAAACACATATATGGCACCTACTGTATACCAAATGCTGCTCTAAGCACTCTATAAATAATAATTGATTTAATCCTGGTAATCCATGTTTCCATTTCATAGATAGGAAAAGAGGTCCCTTGCCCAAGATCACTTGCTAGGAAGTAGGGCCAAGTTTCTACCTCTCAGAGTCTATTTCCTGCATCCATCATTCAGCCCCTAAGCCCTATGACCTCCTAGTTGAGGCACATCACAGGTGATTTCAAGAAAGCATGGATGAAAATGAGTACTGGCATAGAACGAACTGAAAAACATGGACTATCACACTGAGGAGAGAAGAGTGACCTCAAAAGACGGATCAGGTAGCAGTGCAGAGACCCTCCACTCACAAATCAAGCATCGCTTGGGAATTTCAGGTTTCCCAATTTCCTCAACCCGTTTCCTTCCCTCTCCATCCTCAATACACCAAAAATAACCAATTTGGAAACATCTCACCATCCGCTCTCCTTCTAGCTCACATGGGAGGACTGATTTACAATATTTTCTGCCTCCTAACTGTCAAGATACGCAGGAATTATATGAGTCCATAAACAGAGGTAATGCCGTCACAATTTATAAACAATTGTTTTCGAAGCTGCCGCACACAGACACTTCCCCTGAGCTTGCAAATGGAAAACAAAACAAAACCCCCAGTACCTCTATATTCATCTCTCACGATTGTTTCAGTAAGGGGGATGGTGGTTTTGGTTTGGTTTTAGGGGTTTGTTTTTTGTTTGGGTTTTTCTTTTCTTGATTCACTTGATATTCAACTATGTGGTCCTGCATTGACAGTTTGATCCACACTCCTCTGAGGACCTTTTGTGTGGCAGCATTACAGACATCTCGGTGTTTTCCTTAGATTCCAGTTTATGATCACTTACTGAAAGTGGTGGTGTTAGAGCTGAGGAATTTATGTTATAATATTGGTTCTTCTCTGGTCTAAAAAGGACTAATTGTTCCCCATTCTGTGCTGCTGCAACTCCTTCCTTCACTGAGTTACAGTTGACCAGTATTTATCTATCTGGGTGGGCTTCTGGTAATAATTAAACTGCCATCTCCATTAAATCCCAAGGACAGCAAACAGCAGGAGCAAATCAGCAGGGCTGGCACTGACATGTCACCATCATGCAGAGGACAGCTTGGAGGGCACTCGTGTATTCTTTCTCTCTTCTTCAGCCCATAGAACTGTAAACATCTGATGATAAAGCACCCTTTAAAAGCTCTGAATAATTTATGGGCTCTTGCTTACAGCAGGGTCCTATTGTTTTTTAACACTTCATTTCTACAATTAGGCAGTGAATTTGGAAACACATTAAAGAGTCCTTCAAATAATACTATAATTCACACCCTAATAAGGACCAGATTTGGAATACTTAACCCCGAACCACAGCATTTATAACAAAGAGAAAAAGAGAGGGAGAGAAAGAGAAAGAAAGAACATTTTGGAAGTAAAGCATGGATTACTGGCAAAAAAAAGTCCTAAAATCCAGAAATGAATATAAGTTCTACCTCTCCAAGTGCTTCACTGTGATCCAAAAAAAAAAAAAAAAAAAAAAATTGAAAACATCCTTAGGCTCTTGTTTCCAATATCCAAAACCCAAAGAGGAGATGTATCAGTTAAAACTAGATTGGGCAGCATTATAAATAAAAAAGTTAGAAACAACAGTGGTGTGAACACATAATAGGCACCTGGGGTAGACAGTCAAGGGCTAATCTGGTGAACCCATAATTAGGGGCCCAGGCTTCCACTTTGTGGCCTTCTCCATCCTCAGGCTGCCCACGCAAGGCTTAAGATGGTTGCTTGAGCTCCAGCCACTGTGTCTACATTCCAAACAGCAGGGAAAAGGAAGGAGTAAAGAAGGAACTTGCTCACTCCCTTAAAGAACACTTTGGACACCCCCAGCATACTTGTGAATGACATTTCATTCTCCAAATTTAATCCATGGCCACACCTTAGTCACAAGGAAGCAGAAAAGGTAGACTTTTACCAAGTAGCAAAGAGTCAGTGTTAAAAGCAAGACAACAGACCAAAATAGAGTTGCTTATGCTAAACCTCATATCACCAAACACTTAATTACAGTTTTGATTATTACACAAATGGTATCTTAAAGCAATCAGAAATCATCTGATCAGCACTAGCTAGCTACTCTGCCTGATAAACCCCCGCCATCCCCTGAAGGAAAGTCACCTTAAAATAACCAACCCACTTTTTGCCTAGCGTGACTTCCTTGTTCCTGCTTCCTTCTGACTACAAAGGTTTTTCATCTGTACAGCTTCTTTGATTGCCTTTGTATCTGCTAGATTGGATATTACCCAATTCAAATTTTTGCTCAAATAAACTCTTAAAATGTTTAATATGTCTCAGTTTATCTTTTAGCACCAGCTTTGTAGGAAATAGAGGATGGATTTAGGGAAGCAGTCTCTGCAGGCTTCCCTTCTGGGATATTAAAATGTGTCAGTGAAATACTAATATTATTTCTCCAAACATGGCATTTAGGCAATATTACATAGCAATCAATTGTTTTCTCTTTTCCACTCAGCTCTCTCTGACCTGTACTGCAGCTTTCTTGCCCACCAGCACCATTACCAGATCTGACAATGTCCTTCAGGTTTTCAGCTGGGGTATCTACATTGACTGTACTGTTTAGAGTCATGGAATTAGAAGATGGCTCCGAGAAAAACCTACCAAAACACCAAAAGGTGATCATAAATATGAGAAGTAACTTGTACTACAAAGAGACAGAATTCACTGCTGAAACTGTTGCAGTGATGATCAGGGACAGAATGGAAAGCTGTCATGATCCTTACAAGAGGGAGGTGTGAGGACAAGAAAAGCTGAAGCTTGTAGGTCATGTGATACACATCAGACATACCAGCCCCGCTAGTACTATGCTAATCCTTATCCTCATTTAACTGTCAAAAGAACTCTATGACCCAGGTAACATTTTTTTTTAAATACTTTATAAATAAGGAAATTTAAATTCAGAAAGGTTTAGAAATTTGTCTGAGGTCATATACACAGTAAATAGCAGAAATAAAATGAAAGACTTAGAAAGGATCATGAAGATTACTGACCAGTGAAGCTAGAGCTCTTGGACACAAGAACAGGCCATCCTGTGAGGAGCAGGGACCTTTGCTGGAGGGAAACAGCCAGGGTGGGGCAGCCCAGCAGAAGGGGAATTCAATCACACCTTGAACTCCCTCTCAGCACCTCCGCTGATCTCCTGCAGATGCCCTTGTTACCTGAACCCATGCAAAAGTCCAAAGTCAAGAGGGTCTTTGAAATAGCCTACATTAACTCAGCCTCCCAGAGCAGAAAGAAGGGTTGAAAGGGGAAAGCTGAATCTGGAGGGCAAACAAGATCCAAGCACAGAAGACAGGCCATCACTGTCCTCTCTGTTACAGTCAAGAACAACAATGGGCAAGCAATATAACCTTGCCCATTTTGCCATAAAAATTTCCCTTCTCAGGCTTCCCTGATAGCTCAGTGGTGAAGAATCTGCCTGCCAATGCAGGGGACACAGGTTCAATTTCTGGTCTGGGAAGATCCCACACACTGAGGGCAACTAAGCCCATGTGCCACAACTGCTGGGCCTGTACTCTAGACCCCGTGACCCACAACTACTGAATCTACGTGCTGCAACTACTAAAACCCATGTGCCCTAGAGCCTGTGCTCCTCAATAAGAGAAAGCCAGCAGGCAGCAACAAAGACCCAGCACAGCCATAAATAAACAAATAAATGTATTTTTTTTTTTTAATTCCCTTCTCATTTTCCCACCCACCCCTTTAAGGCAGAGTAAGGATGCAGGGTGTGATCTACCACCCTCTTAGTACCAGTAGATAAGAAGTTAGAACTTCAGCCAACTATGTTTACAAGTTTCCAAAGCCTGATCTAAACTATGTTAGAGAGAGGCAACTGAATATCCTATTTTTAAATTATGTTTGGGGTGGGGCAGAAATTGCAGAACTCCTGCAGATAACTTCTTCCATAGTTTGAAGACACAATCAAGAATATTTTTCTTTCATATGAGACATCTATTCATCAACGTGTCTTCTACTTAGATCTTGTGGTTTTCTTCAGGGAAAGAGAACATGGCAGCAACATTCTGCAAGTGGCTGTACCCTGACTTGCAGACATACCTTTACCAAGATTTTCCACCTTAGGTAAGAAAGTCTCTGTTCCATCCTCTGTAAGTGATCTGTTTTACCTTTTTCCTGATCCTTTTGCACACTATCCTGCCTGCTTTCCTAGTCTTTTCTAGCCCAACACTTACTTTCCACCTACTCACTTCTTCAAGAAATCCTGTTTAAACTAACTCATTCCCCAAAGGAGTTTTGGTTTACTTGAAATTTCCACAGCAATTATGCTCATCAGCAAAACACTGTGGATCCTTGATGCCTATTAGCACTGCCTGAATTTTCCCTGAACTGAGATTTGGTGTATAGAGATCAGCTTCATTGCTTTTCATGAGGAGGTACTCTTTCCTCACATGAACTTAAGACTGTTTTTAATTAATTTCGGTGGACACAAATTCATTCCTTCATTTTTTTCACTGTTAGGAACAATGTTACATTGAATAAAGTTGTAAATATATTTCTGGGCCCCTCTGGGAGTATTCCGTAGGACAGATGCTAAAGACTAGATCTGATTGGTCAAAGAGTTTACATATTTATTATTTTAATAGATAACTACCTTTAAAAAAAAAAGTTGTAGCCATTTAGTCTCCTTCTTAGTGCATGAGAGTGTCCTCTTTCCTCTCCCCAACCCATCTTGCAACAACGGATACTGCTAATCATGAAAATGTCTCCTCAATAGGATAGGCAAAAGTGGTATTGGAACATAGTTAATTTGGATTTCAGTGATTACCAGCTAAATTGAGCATCTTTTAGTTGTTAATAGAGCATTTGTGTTTCTCCTTGAACTTGCCACTCAACTACTTCCTACTCTCTTACTGAAATGTCTTTATCTCATTAACTTATAGATATCTATATAATACAGATTAAGCCTTCATTTTTGTCATGTATGACAAATATCCTCTCCTCCTCTCATGCATGCTATTCATTAGTTGGTTTCTTTGTGGATATAAATTTTGAGGTTTTATGTGGGAAAATATCTGAACCTCATATCTCTTCATAATTATAAAACATGAGAACTTAAAAAAGCATAAAACTTTTCCTCCCTCTTTCTTCTTCTCTTCCCTCTGCATTATATCCTCCCCTATTTCCCCCCACCACCATCACCACACACACACTTCCCTCCCTCTCCCTCTGTCCCCGTCTCCCACTTCTCTTTGTTCACATGGCTCTGAAATTTCTCATCCATTGTACTGAGCATTTTATGTACTTTTTCAATCTAGAAACACTCCCTCAGGTTTGGAAATGTTTCTTGGATTACTTTTTAAATGTCTTCCCCTCTGTTTTCTCCATTCTCACTTTTTGAAACATCTGAAAATTTTGAATTGGTTCTTTAAATTTTCTTCTCTCTCTGGTCTGTCTTGTGGTCTTTTTGCAATACAGTTTTTGGGAGATTTTTCTCACCTTTGTCTTCCACATCTTCTACTGTTTTGAATTTGCTTTCGTGTTTCTAATTTTCAAATAATCTTACTTTGGTCCTTTAAATGTTTTGTTTTTATAGTTTCCTGATTTTCATTTTATAAATGGAATACCATGTTTTTCCAGGGTATTAATAAGAGTACATTTGTTCTTTATTTTTTCTTCTAAGTTTCATCTTCCTGCATAATCTGTTTTTCCCAGGTTTCTTTTATTTTTTTTTTTTTTCAATTTTTTTTTACTGGTCTCTGGTTTTCATGTCAGAGGTTTCCCTTAAACATCTAGTGATTCTTACCATCCACTCACATGTAAGAGTGAAGTGCTACAAAGCTGGTGATAAGCTCTGTGCCTGGAGTTTTACCATGAGGGAGGTCTGCACTTGCAAACATGTTAAGTCAGTCTTTTCTTGGACCAGTTATGTACCATGCTAGAAAGGCATAATCCTAGGCAAAGAATCAAACAGAGGGGAAGAAGGCTGGTGATCTTAATGGTCAGAGTAAGCTTTCATTCAACACTTTATATACTTTATTTTCAATGTGCACTCATTCTCAACTCTACCTACGGCCCCCCACCCCAGTCCAGACCTTCTGTTTATACACTTCAGACAGTAAACTTACAGCCACAGTCACTCGGAGGAGGAGACAGAGATGGTCTGCAACTGCATGGACTGAGGTAGGATCGAGGAGCCTACTACTAATAAACAAGGTTTCAACCCACCACTCTGGACCAAGCCCTGCCTTCGCCTCCCACTTCCAGGGGCACCTGGCACTGCCAACTCCTGAAACAAGGGACCATGGCATAAATCAAGTTTCTCTTCTTCCCCACTGCCAGCTTAAAAGTCAGCTCTCTCTGTTCTGTTGGATCAGCAACCTTCTTCTTTCTGCTTTCCAGCTCCAAAAATGTTGTTGCTGTTGTCTCCTCTCCAGGTCTATTTTCCCTTGTGGGATTATAGCTTTAAAAAATATTTTCCTGTAATTATAAAGGGTTTTTAAAGAGAGTGGAGGCTAGTAAATATGTTTGATTCACCAACTTTAACTAGAAAGTTATTAGTACTAAATTTTAATACACATATTTAAACACATTTTTCTATCAATTGCCAGTGTTAAAGAGTATCTATATCTCATTCTCACACACATGCCCATATACACATATAAAGAAGAAGACAACAGAGACAGGAATCTTAGCACAATTTGAAATTTCTTCTGTACCTTGCTTTGTCTCCTCAGGTAAAATTATAATTAAATTCCAGATTATGACACATTAATTTTGCTTGTTGTCGTTACTTGTAGTTGCTAAGTCTCGTCCAATCCTTTGCAATCCCATGGACTGCAGCACGCCAGGCTTCCCTGTCCTCCACTGTCTCCTGGAGTTTGCTCAAGTTCATGTGCATTGAGTCGGTGATACCATACAACCATCTCATCCTCTGCTACCCTTTTCTTCTCTTGCCTTCAATCTTTCCCAGCATCAGATCGTTTCCTAATTTTGCTTAACTAACAGTATTAATGGTTCCTTTGCTCATATTGCTTCTTCCACTCACTTAACAAAGATCTGAGTATTTTCTCTATTTTTAAAATTATTTTAACACCACATATTCTTCCCTCATGTAGCTTATGTAAATAGTGGGAGAAATGGACAATAAACAAACTAGCATGTAACTAAATATCAATGTTTTACCTAGTTATATTTGTTCCATAAAATAAGACAAAGTGAGGAAACAGGGAAAAAAAGAAGGATGATATTTCATATAATGTGGCCAGGGAAGGTCTTTCTAGCAAGAGTATGTCTGCACAGAGACCCACATCACATAACAGTGCAAGCTTCACACACAGGTATTATCTAGTCCTGTTCAGCATCCACTCCCTCTCCCTTCTACACTCTCCACTATATGACAGAGGCTGGATATCTTCATTTCTTAGACTTCCTTGCCAGCAGTTTCTGCAAGCAGTTAGGTTCAGCCAACAGGGCTCATGTAAGAGTGTGCATGGGAGGAAGTAGGCTCATGCCTCCAGGATCCACTGGTCTTACTTTGTACCCCATCATCCGGAGGAAGTTGGTGCTTTGGCACGATGGACTAGCCTACTGAAAATTCAGCAAAGGCACCATCTGGAGACAGCACCTTGCAAGGGTCAGGTGCTGTCCTACAAGTTGTCACCTATGGTCCTAGAAAATATGCAATGGATAGTGTTGTTTCCACTCTAGTCACAGTAAGTCCAGGAGGCAAAAATAGACATAGCAGTGGCTTGTTTATGAATACAACTTATAAACCACTCATGATATGTTCATTACCTTCCTCACATGTTTGGAGTCTGCCAGACAGAAGTATTAGGTCCCAGCAATCCCAACAGGGAGGCATGACAAGTGTTCCATTAAATGAGAAGTTGCAACGGATCTCCTGGCCACTTAAGGCCTCTTATGCCACTGAACCAACCATCAGAAAGGGGATTACTCTTCCACCTGGAATGACTATTCTGTATTATCAGAGGAAATTAGGGTTGTTACTGAATGAAGAGGCAGAAGGATGACACATGGAACCCAGGGAATCTTTGGAGCACATTCTATCTCTGCTCCATAATAAGGTTTTAAAATAACCCAATATAAATAGGACCCCTAACAACTGAGACTCTAAATAAATCCAATATAGTGGGGGAGAGAGCTCAGACTTTTCAGGAGACAATATAGTTACTTTATCAGGCAAAAACATATCCTGATTAACTGGCATTCTGGATGAGGACAAACATAATATGAATGAAGACAGTAACAAATTTCAACTACAGCCTTGTGATAAAACAAATACTGCAATAATTATGCATATTTTATTTCTTATTTTGAAATTTATATATTTGTGTACTTTTCCCTTCTGTAATTTCCTTTCTGTAATATTTTATATAATTTATTTTTACATTATATTCACCTTCTACCATAAAATGATTTCATTTCTGTAATATTTTCCTTTCTGTAATAGTTTATATAATTTATTTTTACATTATATTCACCTTCTACCATAAAATGAGTTCCTTTTTTCAAAAGGAATGTTAAGTGGAATACAATGAACGTGGGAAAGGCCATTCTGAAATACAGAAATGAGGAAGATGAAAAGGAACTAGTGAATAAGACAGTAAAAGCCAGCCAGGGAGTAGAAGAAAGGAGTGTCGTGCTCTGGAAATGAAGAGAAGATAAGATATAAAGAAGAAAGGAGGGATTTTCCTTGTACAATACTGCTGAGGAATCCATATGAGATGAAAGAACTTATCATTGGATTTGATAACTTGTTGATTATTAATGACCAGCTAAGAGTGTGTTTCGTGGAATATGTGGTTCAAACCCTGACCATAAAGTGGGTTTTAATAAGAGGTAATAAAGTAGAAACAGTGAGCATAGTCTGTTGCGAAGGGACAGGAAGTTATAAGAGCTTGGCAGCTGGGGGGAATACAGTATTAGAGGAGGAGTCTTTCAAAACCAGCAATATTATATTTTAGTAAGCTTTGGACAATGTTCTGGTGGAGGAGAAAGGTGATGACACAAAAAAGAACGGGGAAAACCTTAGGAAGAAGTCATAGAGGAGGAAAGGGAACACAGTCTAGCAGGAAAGTAAAGAGATTTACCTGAGTGGAGAATATGATGATTAGTCTATTGTAACAAGAGGCAAGACAGAAAACATAGTCACAGATACAGACAGATTAGGAGGTAGAAATATTAGAGGGTATTTATATTTCTTTTTTTAATCTCCAACAAACTAGGAATCAAACATATCAGCTAAGTACGGATGAGTGGGGAAGACTGGAGGATTGGCTTAAAGAAGAAGAGGGAAAGAAATAATAGTCAGAAAATGGAAAGGCAAACTTATTAGGGATCCATATTAGAAATTCTGAGTAATAATGACAGCATGAAATTTCTGGTCAACAATATAAAATGAGACCAATTATCAAGATCATATTTTACTAGAGCTACATTCAGCTACTTAGATATAGAGAAGCTGTCATTTGGATTTATCTGGCAGTTGAGGATTTTTTTTCAGACAAAAACAAGAGTTGCAAAAGGGCTTGGGGTGCCTAGAAGTGTATAATCATGGTAGAAACCACGGAAGCTCTGTTAGAAGTAAGAATGGATGGCAACAGCAAGCTGGTTGTAACACAGAAGGAAACCGGCAGGCTGAAAGACTGAAGGCCCCAAAAGACTGAAGGGGTCAAATACTGAACTGGAGAGACAGAAGACAGCTTGACATGGAGATTTCAAAGCTGATACAGTTGCTGTTTATGACAAGACATAAAGGATGACCAAGGGAGTGGAAAAAATGACCACTGGAAATGAGAAACTAAGGAACTAACTGAATGATGAAACTTTTCTAAGTTATAACTAAGTGTAGAGAGGAACAGAGCAAGTTTTCAATGAATGAGGAAGAGTCAAGTAACGACAGAATTTCTGCAACAAGGGACGTTCAGGCACTTCAAAATAATTAGGATTTTTAGGAAAGGGGAATATTTTTTGAGAACAGCAACCAGAGAAAAAAGAAAATTTACCCCAACTTCAAGCTCCGTGGTGTGAGGGGGTTTTAGAGGAAGGAACATCCTTTCAGGAAAATAGTCAAGTTTCAGAAAGAATAAGCAAAATGGAAAAAAAAAATTTAAAGAATTTCTTTTTCCCAAATCTTCCCCTTCTTAGATACATGTTTTCATTTTAATGGCATACATTCTCTGAAGACTTCTTCAGAGAAAGTCTGTAGACAGTAATATTGAATTCTTCACTATTTAATAAATGTCTTTATTTGCTCTCAAGCATATGTGTTTTGCTGCATAAAGAACTCTAAGTTCCAAATAAATATCTTAATCTTTCTATCACATAATTTTCTTTTTCTATATTTGGACAGAGTTCTGGGACATTCCTCCACTATGTCTTCCAGCTTATGAATTTTACCTTCAGGTGTGACCATCCCAACATATATTTCATCTTTGATTTTTGTAATTCACTCTTAGCATTTAATACCAATAATTTTGATTGGTTTTTTCATATTCTTGGTCCATGGTAGTAAAACCATCTAGAATTCTTCTGAGAATTTTAACTTAGTTTATATGAAAGCCTTCTTTTGTTTGCCCTTTGAATTCTAATTCCTCATGCATTAGTTCTTTTATTTATTAAATTCGGTGTGGTGCCTCTCCTTTGCCTTCTGAGGTGGCTCAGCAGTAAAAATAATAATAATAAATCCACCTGTCAATGCAGGAGATGCAGGAGACACAGGTTCAATCCCTGGGTCAGGAAGATCCCCTGGAGGAGGAAATGGCAACCCACTCCAGTATTCTTGCCTGGGAAATCCCATGGACAGAGGAGCCTGGTGGGCTATAGTCCGCAGTAGGCCACAAATAATCGGACATGACTGAGCACACACACACTCACACCTTTTCTTTACAGTATGGGCTTTCTTCGAGATTTTAATGATTCCTGGTTAAGTATTTGCATCTGTATATGAGAATTCCTGTTTTCAAGTCAATAAATAAACATTCTATTTACAATAGCTAGCCCTTTGTGGTTGCATGGGGAGGTAATATTTGAATTTGGGTGGAGTATATGAGGAGATTGTCTTAAGCACGGGAATTTTTCAGTCCTCTCAGAGATGGTCTGCAGTTTACTATCCAGCTCTGTCCCTGAGACTCCAATACCCAAGACGTGATCAGCCTGGAATTTCCAACTTAAAGAGTTAGAGTTTATTCTAGAAGCAATTACTGAAGTCATCTGCTACATTCCTTCACCCCTTCTCCTTTCTTTTCTCCTTGCAGAGATTTTAAATTGCTTCAGTCTCCTTTTCTTCTCTATCTGGATACAACACTCATATTGGGAGTGCTCCTTATTGAGGCTATTTTGTTTTGAAGACAAGTCTCTGAGTTGAATTTTAGGAGAAAATTCTACTTCTGTCTGCTGCTTAGTTTAAACTGAGAAAGGAGGGAGAAAAAAGAATTTCCAAGTGTAATTCTTTATTAATATCCCTATGACCATTCCAGTCCCATCACTTCATAGCAAATACATGGGTAAAAACTGGAAATAGTGGCAGATTTTATTGTCTTGGGCTTCAAACTCACTGCAGACACTGACTGCAGCCTTGAAATTAAAAGACACTTGCTCCTTGAAAGAAAAGCTATGACAAACCTAGATAACATATTAAAAAGCAGAGCTATCACTTTGCCAACAAAGGTCAGTATAGTCAAAGCTATGGTTTTTCCAGTAGTCATGTATGGATGTGAGAGTTGGACTATAAGGAAGGCTGAGCTTCTTTCAGCCTTCTGAAAAAAGGCTGAAAGAATTTATGCTTTCAAACTGGCTCTAGAGAAGACTTTGAGAGTCCCTTGGACAGCAAGGAGATAAAACCAGTCAATCCTAAAGGAAATCAACCCTGAATATTCACTGGAAGCACTGATGCTGAAGCTGAAGCACCAATACTATGGCCACCTGGTGCTAAGAGCTGACTCACTGGAAAAGACCTTGATGCTGGGAAAGATTGAAGGCAGGAGGAGAAGGGCACAACAGAGGATGAGATGGTTGGATGCCATCACCAACTCGATGAACATGAGTGTGACCAAGCTCCAGGAGTTGGTGATGGACTGAGAAGCCTGGTGTGCTGCAGTCCATGGGGTCACAGAGAAGTCAGACGTGACTGAGTGACTGACCAATAGATAAATAAACAAGAATTCATTATGGCTTCCCAGGTGTCGTAGTGGTAAATAATCCACCTGCCAGTGCTGGAGATGTAAGAGATGTAGGTTTGATCCTTGGATCTTGAAGATCCCTGGAGAAGGAAATGGCAACCTACTCCAGTATTCTTGCCAGAAAAATTCCATGGACAGAGGAGCCTATCAGGCTATATAGTCTATAGGGTTGGAAAAAGTTGGACACCACTGGGCATACAAACACACATCAAAATATAAAACTTTCATGCAAAGAATACTATCAAGAAAGTGAAAAAGACAACCCTCAGAATAAAGAAAATATCTGCAAATCATGTCTAAAATACATAAAAAACTCTTACAACTCAACAACAAACATAGTCCAGTTTTTAAATGGGCAAAGGATTCAAATAAATGTTTCTTCAAAGATATAGATACAAATGGGCAGTAAGCACATGGAAAGATGCTCAATATCATTAGTCATTAAAAAATGCAAATTAAACCACAATGAGATACTTCAAACTTACCTGGATGGCTATACTTTTTTTAAAAGGAAAACAATCAGGACTGGAGAAATTGTAACTCTTGTACATTGCTGATGGGATTTATAAAATGATTCAACCTTTGTGGAAAGCAGTTTGGCAGTTCTCCAAAAAGCTAAACATAAGAGTTACCATATGACCCAGAAAATCCACTCCTAGGTGAATACCCAAAAGAATTGAAAGCAGGTTTTCCAACAGATGCTTGCAGATGAAAGTTCCTAAACAGCCTACATGATATTAGCAAGGAGTTGGTGATGGACAGGGAGGCTTCTTGGGCTGCGATTCATGGGGTTGCAAAGAGTCGGACATGACTGAGTGACTGAACTGAACTGAACTGAACTGAATACTAGCCAATGAACTGATATAGAGTTTCAACTGTTTACTGGATACACAGTTTCAGTTTTGCAAGATGAAAAAGTTCTAGAGATTGATAGCGCAACAATGCAAATATACTTCATACTACTGAACTGTACCCTTGAAAATGGTTAAGATGGTAAGTTTTATGTTATGTGTATTTACAACTAAATTTTTAAAGTCCACACACTGACTTTAAACTCCCAATTTTAAACCACTTCATTTTAAGGAGCACCCTTAAAACATATCAAATATTTAAATTTAAGCCAAAAATAAAAATTTATTTCTGTTCAATAAGCATTTTTACATATGTTCTTTTATTTGAACAAAGACATTGTATTACTGTTATCTTTTCAATAGCCCTTGTCTGAGTTTCCATTCACTTTTGAGGATAACATAGCACATTCTGCATGTTGGAGATAAGTGAGCAGGAATTGGGTAATACAGTCCCTGTATTCACTGTGTAGAACTACAAGAGCTAAAAGTTTCAGAAAGATTTATTTTTTGAGAAAATTATATTCTTGTCAAATCCTTTTTCAGTAAATTGAACAGGAGACCAAGGGATGCACAGACTAAAATTTATCTCCAAACTTCCTTATAACCCTCCTCTACACACACACACTCTGTTCTGCATCGGACCATGTTTTGTCAGAACTCTCCACCATGATCCATCCATCTTGGGTGACCCTATACAGCATGGCTCATTCTTAAAAAGATGGGAATAAAAGACCACCTGACCTGCCTTCTGAGAAACCTGCATGCAGGTCAAGGAGCAACAGTTAGAACTGGACATGGAGCAATGGATGGGTTCAAAATCGGGAAAATAGTGTGTCAGGGTGGTATATTGTCACCCTGCCTATTTAACTTATATGCAGAGTACATTATGCAAAGCGCCAGGTTGGATGAAGCACCAGCTGGAAACAAGATTGCCGGCAGAAATATCAATAACCTCAAATATGTGGATGATACCACCCTTAGGGCAGAAAGCAAAGAACTAAAGAGCCTCTTGATGAAAGTGAACGAGAAGAGTGAAAAAGCTGGCTTAAAACTCAAGATTCAAAAAACTAAGATCGTGGCATCTGGTCCCATCATTTCATGGCAAATAGATGGGGAAACAATGGAAACAGTGACAGACTTTATTTTCCTGGGCTCCAAAATCACTGCAGACACTGACTGCAGCCTTGAAGTTAAGACGCTTGCTCCTTGGAAGAAAGGCTTCCAATAGTAACATAGTAAAAAGGCAGAGATATCACTTTGCTGACAAAGGTCGGTATAGTCAAAGCTATGGTTTTTCCAGAAGTCATGTATGGATGTGAGAGTTGGACTATAAAGAAGGGTGAGTGCCAAAGAATTGATGCTGATGCTTTCAAACTGTGGTGTTGGAGAAGACTCTTGAGAGTCCCCTTTGGACATCAATGAGATCAAACCAGTCAATCCTAAAGGAAATCAACCCTGAATATTCACTGGAAGGACTAATGCTGAAGCTGAAGCGCCAATACTATGGCCACCTGATACTAAGAGCTGACTCATTGGAAAAGACCCTGATGCTGAGAAAGACTGAAGGCAGGAGGAGAAGGGGATGACAGGATGAGATGGTTGGATGGCATCACCGACTCAATGGACATGAGTTTGAGCAAGCTCCAGGAGATGGTGATGGACGGGGAGGCCTGGCGTGCTGCAGTCCATGGGGTCACAAAGAGTCAGACACAACTGAATGACTGAACAACACATACACACACCACCACCACCACCACAACATACCACACACTGGGGTCTTTATAGAAAACCAGGTGCTACAAACTACAGTCAAGTTATTATAACAATACAGTTGTCTCTAAGAAGATAAAGTCAATATACTTTCAAATTGCTCAAAAAAAAAGAGTACTAATTGTTACACACAGTCTTGAATGACCTTTCATTTAAGATTATGGTCCATTGTTGCAGCAGGTACAATAAGCCTCCTAGGATCAAAAAGTTAGAAGCAGTTCCAAAAGAATATTTTACCCATAAATATATCTTTATTGCCAAATAGGACCATACCCCTTAAGAACATCAAGCCGGACCCATATGTTTAGCTCCTTGGCTGCTTACCAATGTCACTTGGCAGCGATGAAGGAGGACATCATAGGGGCACTTGACCCCAGAAAGGTTCAGCAGAAAAGTGTTATTTCCAGGCTCTATTTGTTATAGTCAAACTTTCCTTTTCCCTACCCTACCTCCCCTCTCCCCCAGCCAGCCAGACACCGAGACTACTGCATGTCCTCTCTTGTTTCTTCCTGTCCGCCCTCCCTCCCATCCTTCTCTCACTCACACACACCTTTAAAAACAAATGGCCCTGAGGTGATCATCAGACACCTGAAACTAATATTACAAATTAACTATATTTCAATAAAAATGTTCCTTATACTCACTCAGATGAGAGGGCTGAATCATGATTAAGTGAAGTCGCTCAGTCGTATCCATCCTTATACTCGCTCAGATGAGGGGGCTGAATCATGATCAAGTGAAGTCGCTCAGTCGTATCCATCTCTTTACAATCCCATGGACTGTAGCCCACCAGGCTCCTCGGTCCATGGGATTTTCCAGGCATGAATATTGGAGTGGGTTGCCATTTCCTTCTCCAGGGGATCTTCCCGACCCAGGGATCAAACCTGGGTCTCCCACATTGCAGGCAGATGCTTTACCATCTGAGCCACCAGGGAAGCTTTTTAAAATTCTCATTCCAAGGTAGGATGTTGGCACACCTTGAACAGAGCTCTTGCCTTGGTTATTGCACAGTGCTGCCAGCCTCATGAATCTTCACAATCCTAAGTGAGATCAAGAAGAGGCTGCCCTAGCCCAGTGGCCACAGCCAGGAGATCGTGGTCTAATAGAAACACCAGTTAGAACAAGTTATCACATGCGGGTCAAGCCCTTTCATGATCCCAACCCTCTCTCCTCTTCTTGAAATTCCATTTCCAAAGACCAAGACAGATGATAAATGTATCCACAACCAGCACCATTCCCTCTGTCAGGCCTCACCAAGCGTGAGACAGAGGGACCACAGGGACTCCTGCAGAAGACGGACTGGGCAAGTGCTGATCATGTTTCTGAAACTCAGGGACCTACCCTCTTCAGAGAAATTTTATCTCTGCTTACAGCACATGCATGAAAAGTGAAAGCCTCTCAATTGTGTCCGACTCTTTGCAACCCCATGGACTATAGAGTTCATGGAATTCTCCAGGTCAGAATACTGGAGTAGGTAGCCATTCCCTTCTCCAGGGGATCTTCCTGACCCAGGGATCAAACCGAGGTCTCCCACATTGCAGGCGGATTCTTTACCAGCTGAGCCACCAGGGAGCCCCAAATAACACACTCTGGTACAGTTTAGGCCACCACAACTACGAAGATGAAGAATGAAGAGATTGTTTTCAATGAGTCAAAAAGAGATTGGGCCTAGTTGGGTCTGAGCTCATCTCAGAGTTATCATTATTCCTAAATTTCTAGGTAGAGTTAATAGGAGAATGTAGCGCATCTGGGGGGTTTCACAGGTGGCTCAGTGGTGAAGAATCCGTGTGCCAAGCAGGAGATGCAGGTTTGATCCCTGGGTTGGAAAGATCCCCTGGAGAAGGAAATAGCAACCCACTGCAGTATTCTTGCCTGGAGAATCCCATGGACAGAGGAGCCTGGCGGGCTGTCGTCCGTCGGGTGGCACAAGAGTCAGACACGACTGAGCGACTAAACAGCAGCACTGCATTTGCCACTTTTACCCCATGGGAGGTAAATTCAAGTGCAAGGCAATTCTCCGAGGATGGAAGAGTGAAGAAGGAGAAAAGCAATTATTTATAGATTTTATGTTACCAGAGTTTGGGTTTTGTTTTCTCTGAAAAAATATTTCCGCATTGCCTAGAGTAGATCCATTGTCTAACTGAGTCTTGCCCTCCTCGGCAAATAGCTCATCTCTGTGTGTGGCCCACTTGGGACGGGTGGGAGGGGTGGGTGAGGCATGCTACTCCAGCCATCCCAAGGGAACATTTTAAAGACCAAAGGCAGGAAGGCTCTTACTATTGAATAGTTTTCTTCCCACCAAAGATACACACACACAAAAAAATTAGAAATAAATAAATGAGAGGTACACTAAGACACTAGAACCTTTCTCTTGACAGCTCAGCTGAGGTCCAGGGTTCTTATTTGGTGATCTGCGTGGTCAATGTCCAGAGGCCTGTGGACTAAAGTAAACTTCATTTCTTTCTTCTCCACACCCTGCTTCTATCTTAGCATTTGTCTAGTTTGAAAATAACTCTATTAAATAGAAGTTTCCAGCAAGGTCTACTAAGATAACATTTCATTTAGCCTTCAGTGCAGAATCTTGTAAATGAGCAAACTTGCTTTGCCTCCAAAAACCAATCCAAAAACTATTCTCTAAGAACTGGGCTAACTGAAATACTACAGTATGATGTGCAAAGGAGCATCTGGAGATTATAGAAAGATTCTATTAAGTGTTGGCAAGAGGACTTTCGTGACACTCACTTGTTCATTGGCCTCCCAGCTTCATTACTTTCTGTCTTGTAATAGGCAGAATAATGGTTCCCAAAGATGTCCACATCCTGACCCCTGACACTTATGAACGTGTTGCCTTCCATGGCAAAAGGGACTTTGTATATGTGGTTAAGAAACTGGAGATGGGCCCATTCATATAATACAGGAGAATCTCCTTAATCCACAAGAGGAAAGCAAAAGAATCAAACAAAAAACAAAAGATGTGACAAAGGCACCAGAGGTTAAAGTGATGCACTCTGAAGATGGAGGAAAGGACCACAAGCCAAGAAATGCAGGTAACCTCTAGAAGCCAGAAAAGGAAACAAAATAGATTTTCCCTCAGAAGAAACACAGCTTTGCTGACACCTTGATTTTGGATTTCTGAACTCTAGAAATATTAAAGAATGAATCTGCATTGTTTTAAGGTACCAAGTTTGTGGTGATTGGCTATAGCAACAAAGGGAAACTGATATTTCTCCCCTCCTCCCACCTGTTCCCATTTTCATTCATTCAAGGACCTAATTCCAGCCAACTACACCTCCTGGCCATCGTGATGCTTCTGAATGATGCTCCATTCATCAATGAGAAGAACAAGATGAGGTTGACAAGATGATAGAAGCCAGGGTATTACCTTCCCCTCTTCCTGCTCTGGACAAGGACTCCAGCAATCGCTGGTTCCTTTCCTTGGTCTCTTGTTTCTTGTCATTAACCCCAGGGGTCCAGGCTGTAGAAATACCAGCACCTCACCTTGTTCCTTCAGCCATACCTCTGGGTAGCCTCACCTTCCTCTGCTTGCTTGTATAGCCCTTCTAACAACTTTATAGTGAATTTAGCACATTAAATTCCCTGTATTAAAGTATCTAATGTGAGTTATGTTTTCCTGGCTGGATCCTTTCAAGAACCAGCCCTGTTCCTAATGTCTGCTTATACTGTTTTCCTGTACTAGTGCTGATGGTTCACCAGTGGCTGAGATGACTACTACCTTTAAATTCTCTCCATATTTTTTAGATCACAGCAGAGTAATGTTGATGGCTTTCCAGGGGATTGACACTTTCCTCCCCTCATGCCCTGACTCTGTCAGCATAATGAATTGGATAATTCCACACAACCTCGGTTGAGTTGCAGTTTCATTAGTTTATGCAAATTGGCATAATTCAGGTGTGAATCAATCAGCCTCTTTCTATGATCTAGTGACCTAGAAAAATGAGAGCAACTATGTTCTATAAGGAATTCTTGTTCAATCAGCCTAAATTTCATTAGTACATTAGAAGGCACATTTTTTGTTATGTGAACTGAAAGATCATTCCTGTCAATTTAGTTTAGCTTTATTGCTGCAGCTGAGGCAATCAGGCAAGGTTTTATTTAAGACATTGCTCAATGAGGCCATCATTTGGAACAATTCAATACATTATTAGTTCTTGAGCTTTATTTGCCAAGGTCCGAGAAATGGTGGTCTTCAGAGACATAGCACTGGTCCCTCTGAACAGAATCTCAAGATCTAATTACTACCCTATGGCATTAATTTGCTAGAGCAAATACCACCAACTGGGCATCTTAAACAACAGAAACTTACTGTCTCACAGTTCTAGAGCTAGAAGTTCAAAATCAAGGTGTTGCCAAGGTCGGCTCCTTCTGAGATCTGACAGGGAGAATCTGGCAATCCTTGGTGTCCCTTGGCTTTTGGAGCATTGCTCTCATCTGCTTTGATCTTCATATGATGCTCTGTGTATGTGTATATCTGTCTCCAAATTTCCCGTTTCTAAAAGGAGAACAGATACTGGATTAGGGCCCACCCTGACCTCGTTTTAACATATCACCTCTGAAAAGACCCTGTCTCCAAATAAGGTCACTTTCTAGAGAAATGGGGGGATAGGACTTCAACATATGAATTGGTGGGGGAGGGAGCAGGATTTAACCCATAGCACCTCCTCTCCAAGGAAAGACTTCTGCTCCTCATGGTTTTATTTCTGGTGGTCTGGGTTCACAGTCCACATGCCTCAACCTTTCACTTTTAGAGTATGCACAGGTTTCTCTTGTTTCAATGTCACAAATAAAACACATTTAACCCAATGAACTATTTTTGTTCATGTTAATGTTCTTTCCAATGGGAGTAGCAAGATTGACTTTGAGAAATTTTTCTTATTAATCCAAAGGACACTAAGACATCTAGAGGAGTCTGCTCTACATTCTTTTTATGATTACTTGTAAATTAAGGATCCTGATGAACTAATGACATCTGGTTGTATATTCCTATTAATCAAGTGATGTCAGAACAAAGGTAAGGTATTTCCAAGACTATATACCAGAAGTAAGAAGTGATAACAGACTGTACAGGGAGGAAAACATCCTCCAATATCACATTATTAAGGCAGAACTAGAACCACTTTGCTGTATGATCCTTTTTCATCCTAAGACTATATTTCAACAGGAAATCAAGTCCTTAAATAATGTATGTTCCTACTTTTTATTCATTCTTTAGTTGAGGGACAATTTATTCAGAATATTTTTTAGAAATAGAGTTTTCGAGAACAATATTTTTTAAATTCTATATAAGTATAGGACTAGACAATTTGAAGCCCAGAGAAATGTCTGTGTTAATAAGATTATAGGTGATAGGTATTGGTATACAAAGGCATGCTCACAGAACATACAGAACACATTCCTTCTCTCAGTTACAGAAAAATAAAACAGAAATGCAGAAACATTTTTAACCTGATCAAAGTTGCTTCAGTCACAGTTCCTAAAGAACACATCCCTAAAGCAATCTGAATTTAAAGCCACTCGTCTCATGTTTAGAAGCAAAGAAATCAATCATCTCAAAAGAAAAAGCAACCAGTAACTACCAGCTTCAGTCACTAAAGAAATTGTCATTTTCTTTGACATTTCCTTTGTGATTCATCATCTTCTGAAAGTATATGAGCAGTGTATACAAAGCAAATATTGAGGAGAAGGTATGATACTGGGATAAATGGTTTCTGATTGAACCTTCACACCGGTTTTCTGGAACTGCAAGATATTTTATGAGAAACTTTACTGAGGAAAGAACATGCTGGAAAAAATGCATGGAAGCCCAGAATAATGTTTCTCCACAGGTCCATTTTAAACTAGCCACTCGATACCAAGGGCCAGCTCCACAGCTCAGGCACACGCACTCCATAACCCCACTGTATTAACAAAGCAACTTGATCCACTTCCACAGTGGGATTCTCACAGACTCCTTTCCAACTACAAGCCATGAAGTTGTTATCTCCAGTTGCTCCTGCCAAGTCCCAGACCGGTAATCTAAGCATCTTTAGAGCAAACCTTGTTTTTCCTCTTATGCCTAAGTTATCACCACCTTGATTCATTTATCGTGTTAAAATACAGCAAAGATTTTTCACATAAAGCCCTTTTGTTAAGACTGAGAACTGTAGCATGCTAAGGGTTGTCAGCAAAAATCACAAGGAAACAAATACTCCTTTGAAGAAACTTTAGTCTTTCTGTGAACCACACACACTAAAAATTAGTTGATCATAGCTCTCAAATAGGAAACATTCTTATACCCTGATTGGGAGGGAGGGAGGCAACCTGATGGAAATGTCTTCTTTGTTGTGTCTTCACTGTGTATTTAGTCACTCGAAAGGATCAGACGTGTCAAAGAGTTTGGCAAGAAATCTTTCCTTCCCTTTCCAATTTCCCACAGATTTTACAAACTTTGGCCCTTGAACACACAAAACCATACAAGCCTATTACTGTAAACTTACTCTGCTTGAAAATTAATAGACAGAACAACTTTGTATTCCAGTCACAGTCTGAAATTGCAGTTCTTAAAATTTGGAATCAAGCTGAACACTCTAAGTCAGAACAAAGGATAGTTCAGTCCCTTATGTCTGGAAGAAAATTAGCAATAATACCTGTAGTCTCCAGGTCCATATGGACGAGGTGGAGGTAAAAGTATGTAATTTCAGTTGCTTCCTTTTCTCTTTCATCCCCTCCTCCATATTCATCCCATATTCATACTGTTTATATAAGCACATTTCCATTTCCAGAACCCTACCATGTACTAAACTTGGAATTTAATAGTGTATTTTAATCTGGGGGGTTTTCTTTTTGAAAACCAACATTTACGGGCAAGTATGATACTTATAATAATAGTATAAAGTTTACTAGAGGGCTCCAGAGTCAAACTACCCAAGTTCTAATCCTAGTGCTAGCAATACTTACTATTAAATTGAAACATGAAATTGCCCTCTTTGTAGGCAGGGGGAAAAAATGAATCATCACCACTCTATATAATTCAGTTTAATAGGATATCTAAAATCCATTAAAAAAATTAGAAATAATAGTTGCTTTGAGTAATCAATGAGATAATAAGAAGGTTTTGGTTGCACACGTGTGTGTGTGTGTGTGTGTGTATGCTCAGTCGTGTCCAATTCTTTGTGACCCCATGGACTGTAGCCTGCCAGGCTCCTCTGTCCATGGAAATTTTCAGGCAAGAATACTGAAGTGGATTGCCATTTTCTACTCCACGGAATCTTCCCGACCCAGGGATCGAACCGGTGTCGCGTGCCTGGTGCATAGGCAGGTGGATTCTTTACCACAGGGCCACCTGGGCTACAAAAGAGGCAAACAAACAGTATGGTAAGACAGTGCTTCTCAAACTCAGGAATCACCTGGTGATCTGATTACAAGGCAGATCCTGATTCAGAGATTTGAGTTGGACCCTAAGATTCTGCATTTCTAATAAGCACCCAGATGATGCAGACACTGCTAGCCCAGGGCCAGTTTGAGTGACAGGTATTCTAAGATATTTCCCTTCTCTGATGAGAGAAGTCACTTGGGGTGTTTTGTTAAAAATACTCCTTCCCAGGTTCCTCCCCTGGAGGCTTTCATTCAATAGGTCTGTGATGGGGCCCAGGTTGCTTATTTTTAACAAACACCTGAAGGTGAGTCTCATTGTTAGAAAAGTGTGAGAAACACTATTGCAAATTATAGAGGTAGAAACAAAATTCTTTGTGAATTAAGACTAGGAAGAGATTATCTCTAACAGAGAGGTCAAAAAATGCTTCCCAGTGAAGGCAACCTGTAAAATAGGCCTTAAAAGATGAGTGAGATTTGACTCTAGCAGGGTGTGGAGGCAAGCATTCCAGAGCAAGACTAGAATGAATGAAAATAGAACCAGAATTCTGTGGTACATAGGGGGCCAATGTGAGTAGTTCTATTAACTTGGAGGACAGGGTTCATGAAGGGGAAGCTCTCGAATACCAATTAAAGATATTAGAAACTTGGAACACATGTACACCCGTGGCAGATTCATGTCAATGTATGGCAAAATCAATACAATATTGTAAGGTAATTAGCCTCCAATTAAAATAAATAAATTTATATTAAAAAAAAAAAAAAGAAAGAAAAACTGGAATGACAGCAACTATTCCTGAGCAGCGACAAGATCAGAACTAGACTTTTAGCACCATAGCTGCTCATGACTGATGCTGGGCCAAGACTGGATGTAGAAGAATCACTGTAGATTCAGAAGCAGAGCCTGTGACTGGGAAGATCAAGGGCTTAATGTGACAGGCCTGGGTGAGTTTTTTGTCTAAACTTCAAGGGCAAAATGTCCATTTGAGCATCTAGGTGTCCATGTGATATGTGATTTTCCAAGGTTTGTTTGTCCTCATTTTGGAGAGACTCATCAGCGAATGACTCTGTAGAGCCCCACAGCGATGGGATGAAGGGACAGTCGTTTTCAATCAAAAGTAAGATTAGTTCTTACCATCCACACAAATCTCAAGAAGCTTAGATGGTGTCCTCAGAGCTCACCCCAAACCTAACTTCTCTAAGAAGTTCCCTCTTGTCCTAAAACAGCATTTTCTGAGGTCCAACCCATGCGCTCCAGAATAGTCAGAGACAAAACAAGCATGTCTCAGGAGAGCCACAGTGTTTCAAGTACAAGTACATTCATAAAACATTCCCCCTTTTATTTAAAATAATGTGGCAAAGTGTCTCACCTCCCTCCAAAGAGAGGATTCAGATGGATGGATGGATAGAGAAAATATCCTTAGGCATCACCCCACACCAACTAGCATGCTAAATTCTACCTTCAAATGTCTTCAAACTCTAACCCTTAAGTTCTCCTCCATACCACACAAGTGGCCCTCCCAAAATTCTGGCTGCACCAGCTCCCTCTGTCCAGAATTACTTCCATCTAAGGGTCGGGAAAATCCCCTAGAGAAGGAAATGGCAACCCACTCCAGTATTCTTGTCTGGAGAATCCCAAGGACAGAGCAGCCTGGCAGGCTACAGTCCATGGGGTCACAAAGAGTCAGATATGACTGAGTGACTAACACTTTCACTTTCAAGGGTCACTGGGGCCTCCAAGACTCTCGCTAAGCAAACTGTCTCCCAGCACTTTGGGGTCTGCCATCCCTGACACATTTGCTGCATAAGTGGTCGTGTTTCATCCAACAAGTCTCTGAGTCAGTATTGTTCCAGTTACAGGGAGTTTTTTTATTCCCCTTAGTTCATAGTATCAGATAGTCAGCCAAGGCGGACTTCTCAAGCACTTAAGTCATACCACCTCACACAGCTTTAAGCCTTTTTTCTTTAAATGGCAAATGAAATTCAAGAGCTTTCTGAGAGGAGCTGGACTGGCCTGCACAAGGCGACTTGATTAAGATTCGTGTGTGTCCTGCAAGTTTGCTCGAAATAATAACAAAGGAAAACCCTTGTTTTGTACACCAAGAATCTAGAGAATTTACAAAGGGAGTGGGCAGGGAGAAACAAAACCTTTGTGTAAGGCCCTTGGTGGGCTTCCCAGGTGGCGCTGGTGGTAAAGAACCCACCTGCCAATGCAGGTAGACCAGGAGATGCAGGTTCAATCCCTGGGTTGGGAAGATCCCCTGAAGCAGGAAATGGCAACACACACCAGTATTCTTACTTGGAAAATCCCCTGGAAAGAGGAACGTGGCAGGCTACAGTCCATAGGGTCACAAAGAGTCAGACACGACTGCGCACGCAAGGCACGTGAGGGTCAAACAAAGGAATAATGGTTTCTCTCTTAAATTTGAAATCAGCAGTGTTAAAGCTGCCTCCACAAGACCCAAATATACATAAAATATTTTTTAAAAAAACGTTGTAATTCACGTGCACTTAGACATTTTTGCCTCGAAATAGCCAGCACAGCCGCCTCTCAGGTCCTACGCATTCTGCTGTGGACAGTACTTCTGTCACAGCTGAAAGGCATTAAGTAGTCCTGAAATAGTACTTTGTGTTAATGCTTTTATTCTCTTTAATACAAACATTCTCTTTTATTCTCTTTATCACAGCCCACTGCTCTCAAGGATGTTTAAGGCATTCTCAGCAATACTGCAGATTCACCACAGACCACCTAACTTTTCTTTCCTAGTTAATAGGTTAATCGTTCTGTAAAAGAGGCAATTCCAGCTTGCCCCTCAGATAACAGCTACCATTTATTACGTACCTACTGTGCACTGGGCCCTTTATATAGAGTATAGTCTTAATCTAGCCTGCCAGCATAGTTTTATTATTCCATCCATTTTACAGATGAAGAAACTAAAATTCAGGAGCTAAAGCACTTGCCCAAAGCCACTAAGTTCAAAACCAAGAAATGAACCCATGCTGACCTAGTTCCAGGGCCTGCACCACCCTGCTCTCCCAAATGACAAAGGCATTAACCTATTTCTAACAGTTAACTGAAGTCCCAGGTTAAAAAGGGGTGGGGGGTGGGGGTGAATGGAGTCCACATACATACTTTAATAGTTGATCCTCATCAGTTATCTCCAACTCTTCTGAGATCTCACACTTCCAAACTTCATCATAGCAAACTGCAACTCTTTCTCTCAGCTTATTCCACTTTCACACTAATACAGTTGTGCCTCTGTGGCCACCGTACAAATCCCCAAACAGCTTAAGGTATTGGTAGGCAGAAGTTGGGGAGTGCCCAGTTTCCTTCATCACAGCTGAATGTGATAAGGGCTAATATTCACCAGAAAACAATAACATAGAATTTAAGAAGGGTGTTAACATCCCCAAAGAGGATGAACTTTCCACCCCAAGCACAACTATCACAAAGTCAATTGTATGATTTTCCAGGCGCTTTAGTTTACATCACCAGGAAAAAAACAAGTATATAGCACTTTTTCTTAATCACTTTAAGATATGTTTTATCCCATCAACTTAATAAAATCATATGGCTTTGTTCACATCCATAAACCTCAGATTTGAGAAAAAATGTTAATGTGTTTAATTCTTGGCCAACACTTGGATTCTCTTTTAGTTCCACATTACCGGGAGAGAAGGTCCATCTGCAGTAACCCCTTTTTAAGCAAATTCACTCCACATTATGGAAGCCCTGTGAGTGTGCTGATTTACTGCTTACACCAGAGTTTGGGGAAGCTGGCCTCAGGGCTAGAGGGCAAGCTGCCTCACATTTGCTTAACTGCATGTTTGGGTTAACCAAAAGCCAGCTAATCAGAACCACAGGGTATTTAGTGAACTCCTTTACATCTATCTATAAAACAGATTCCTGAAGACCAAATGAAATTTACTGAACCAAGTGTGCTCCTCTCATTAGCTCATTGCCCTTGATGTTTGTTCATAAAAGATAATTTTGGTCAGACTAGTGGTCATTTAGGGGGAAATTCATATCCTAACAAACCTCATGATGACCAAACAGCATTCATATGAAAGAAGTGGCTCTACGTCAGACCAGAGTCAAAAGTGGAATGCTGGAGTCTTATTGATTTCCTGGGCACCTTCCCTAACCACAGGAGCTGCACCCGAAAATTCATGCTGCAGTTTTTGCCAGGCTAGGAGTTGAGACAGGGAAAAGCAGAGCACATTGTCTGTTTTCTATTTAGGGTTAGGACAATCTTTGGGGCAAGGGAAGGAAACAAGTGGAACACAATGTGTTTGTATCTACTTTCGTCTTTTGCCCACAATGTTTCTCTTCTGCAGTTTCCTTGATGAGAGAATATCCTTTCTTTCCTTCTTTCTGTCCTCTTTTTTCCTTCTTTCCTCCCATATGTGCCTGGGCAGTTTCTATCTGTTGATAAGCCAAGGGAAGGAAGAAAGGAGGGTGAGGGGGGAATGCAACCTTGGAATTAAGCTCTGGAAAACAAAATAAGCAGCCCACAGATGACTCATGTAGAGAGTTTTGACTTTAGTGTGCAGGTCTATAGAGAGATGTGGGTTTGAATCCCACCCAGAAGCCATAGATCAAGAAAAGGCTGTGTCTTTCTTCCATCTCTCCTACCTCATTCCTAACCTAATTGAGACCATACCCACCCTCAGAGACTCTATAAAGAATGAGATGTGAACTCAAATGGCTGTGGCTCATCCATGATGTAGTCATTAGCTGCCTCACGTTTCCCTTATTTTCCACGGCAACTCCAGCACAGAATAATAAGCAGAGAGTTGGAGATATTCAGCTACCATATGGAAAAACCCAGTGGAGAGAAGGTTGGGAAGCCCACAGAGCAGCAGCCACATATGGAAGGAAATATGACCCTCCCCGGGAAAACGAGCTCCCGGGAGCAGATGCTGATTACTACGAAAAGGCAGGGCAGACAACTCAGCTTTTGTTCTTGATGGTTTACTCACTGCTCTGAGGTGACTTATTGCATTTTCAGAAGTCAAAAAAGTCTGATGATTTGGAAGGAACTGGACTTTGAGTCACAGAAATCTTCCTGATGTGTTTGTTCAACTGTGATTCCAAAAGAGCTTTGTTTCCCCTAAAAGGAGACTTAGTCCCTTCCAGCAGTTAGGAATATGAGATAATGGGCTCTTAAATGTCCCACCAACGCTTGTCCCATAGACTTCCTTCATCCATGTGACTTGTCCCTCGTAGCCACAGTGGGCATAGGAGTTGATGCACATATCCACATACCCAGCAAAGAATAAAAGCATTAATTGTTGCATTCTCTCCATTCCCCCTGAAGCCTCAACATCTCACTCCTGGAATACTACACCTGCTAGGCTCTCTTACATTAGAATACAGTTGTTCAGTTCAGTTAAGTTCTGAACTGAACCACTTCTTTAATCAGATGGTCTCCCTACTCAAAAACATAAATTCCTGCTTGCTGAAGCAAGTCTAAAGTCCATTAGCTGGGTACTTAAGTGTGTCCCTAATTTGATACTCCAATATGCCTTCCCAATCTTATTTCCCAGTAATTTGCAAGATTCACTCCTAAATGAGAATATGTGTGCATAGTCGTGTCTGACTTTGTGACCCCATGGACAGAGGGGGCCTGCCAGGCTCCCTCTGTCCATGGGATTCTCCAGGCAAGAATACTGGAGCGGGTTGCCATTTCCTACTCTAGGGTATCCTTCTGACCCAAGGATCTAACCCATGTGTCTTGTATCTCCTGCACTGGCAGGCAGATTCTTTATCACTGGGCCACCTGTGAAGCCCAATTCACTCCTAAACACTTCTCTGTTGTAGGCTACACATGTTATGCTCATTTCTACTTCTGTCACTTTCCTTCTAATAACGGCCTTAAGTCCACTGTCTGTGTAAACTCTACTCCAGCACTGAAGCCCCATCACCCAACAACTTCCTCTCACACTGAGGACCCCTTCCTCTGAATTCCTACAGAATATATAGTCTGTCCGAGGTAGATTGCAATTAATTACTGTGGCAGGGAGTAATTTTTCCCCAAGTTTCTCATCATTCTCTTCTTTCTTTTAAGTAATAGCATTCTCTTTTTTATCTAGCATAGGAGGCCCGTCTGGGGACTACATTCCTTAATTTCTGTCTGAACATACAACTTAATGTGAGCTGAAACCAATTATACAACTTTTCTACATCTTATAAAAAAAGATATTATCTTAGTTTTTTTGGAAATTTCAATTCTTATTAAGCAATTAGTAGGACTATCACAGAGAAAATCAATAAGGATAAAGAACATCTTTTAAAGCACTGTAAACCAGTTTGACCCAACTGATATTTATTGTGTTGTTTTAGCCACCCATTCCGGGAAACAAACTCACTCAGAAGGACAATGCAGATAGTGGAGCGCAGTTTATTACACCAGCGGGCCCAAGGCAGAGTCTCCTCTTAGCCAAGGACCCCGACCAGCACTTGTGAAAATCTTTTATACCCCATGTGTACGTGTCCGAACCCACCACTCCAAATTCCTTGAGACTTACATAAACTAAGGAAGGGTAAATACAATTCCAATAACCCCATCACTCATGTGCCATGTGCTCAGACAGTTAAACAATTAGCCAATAATCAATAAGCACGAGGTTACACTCCAACAGGTACAGAAAAATTTATGGCCTGTCTGGAAGAAGGGGTGATTAGTGTATGTGTTCTCTTAGGCGAGGAGTAACCTGGATACGATCTTCAAGATTCCCCTGTCTGGAGGGGGTCTTATCCTTCTGTTGTTGTTTCCATAGACACTAAACACAGAGTGCAGAGTCCATTGGAGAGGTGGCCGAGCACTATCAGCATGAACAGGCCTGAGATGGAGTCCAGGCCCTATGAATTCCTTCTTCAATTGAAGTACTAAACCAAATAACAAACAAATACACATTCAGTTCAAATGCTTGTGAAACATTCACCAAGACAGACCACTTAGCTTGGCTATAAAAAGAAGTTTTAGTAAGTTAAAAGGATTGATGTTATGCGTAATATATTCTCAGACCACAAGAGAATTTTAAAAATTGTAAAATACAGAAAATTTCCAAATATTTGCAAATTAATCGACACATTTGTAAGGTCTGAGGAGGCCTTACAAATAGCTGAGAAAAGAAGAGAAGCTAAAGGCAAAGGAGAAAAGGAAAGATATACCCATCTGAATGCAAAGTCCCAAAGAATAGCAAGGAGAAATAAGTGATCAATGCAAAGAAATAGAAGAAAACAATAGAATGGGAAAGACTAGAGATCTCTTCAAGAAAATTAGAGATACCAAGGGAAGATTTCATGCAAACATGAGCACAATAAAGGACAGAAATGGTGTGGACCTAACAGAAGTACAAGATATTAAGAAGAGGTGGCAACAATACACAGAAGAACTATACAAAAAAGATCTTCATGACCCAGATAATTATGATGGTGTGATCACTCACCTAGAGCCAGATATTCTGGAATGTGAAGTCAAGTGGGCCTTATGAAGCATCACTATGAACAAAGCTAGTGGAGGTGATGGAATTCCAGCTGAGCTATTGCAAATCCTAAAAGATGATGCTGTTGAAGTGCTACACTCAAAATGCCAGCAATCTGGAAAACTCAGCAGTGGCCACAGGACTGGAAAAGGTCAGTTTTCATTCCAATCCCAAAGAAAGGCAATGCCAAAGAATGTTCAAACTACTGCACAATTGCACTCATCTCACATGATAGCAAAGTAATGCTCAAAATTCTCCAAGCCAGGCTTCAACAGTACGTGAACCATGAACTTCCAGATGTTCAAGCTAGATTTAGAAAAGGCAGAGGAACCAGAGATCAAATAGCCAACATCCGTTGGATCATTGAAAAAGAAAGAGAATTCCAGAAAAACATCTACTTCTGTTTTATTGACTATGCCAAAGTCTTTGACTGTGTGGATCACAGCAAACTGTGGAAAATTCTGAAAGAGATGGGAATACCAGACCACCAGACCTGTCTCTTGAGAAATCTGTATGCAGGTCAGGAAGCAACAGTTAGAACTAGACATGGAACAACAGACTGGTTCCAAATCAGGAAACGAGTATATCAAGGCTGCATATTGTCACCCTACTTATTTAACTTATATGCAGAGTACTTCATGTGAAATGCCGGACTGGATGAAGCACAAGCTGGAATCAAGATTGCTAGGAGAAATATCAATAATCTCATATATGCAGATGACACCACCCTTATGGCAGAAAGTAAAGAAGAACTAAAGAGCCTCTTGATGGAAATGAAAAAGGAGAGTGAAAAAGTTGGCTTAAAACTCAACATTCAGAAAAGTAAAATCATGGCATCCCGTCCCATCACTTCATTGCAGATAGATGGGGAAACAATGGAAACAGTAAGAGACTTTAGTTTTTTTGGCTCCAAAATCACCGCAGACGGTGACTGAAGCCATGAAATTAAAAGATGCTTGCTCCTTGGAAGAAAAGTTATAACCAACCTAAACAGCACATTAAAAAGCAGAGATGTTACTTTGCCAACAAATGTCCATCTAGTCAAAGCTATGGTTTTTGCAGTAGTCATGTATGGATGTGAGAGTTGAACTATAAAGAAAGCTGAGCACTGAAGAATTGATGCTTTTGAACCAAGGTGTTGGAGAAGACTCTTGAGGGTCCCTTGGACTGCAAGGAGGATCAACCACTCCATCCTAAAGGAAATCAGTCCTGAATATTCATTGGAAGGACTGATGCTGAAGCTGAAACTCCAATAATTTGGCCATCTGATGTGAAGAGCTCACTCATGATGAGCTCACTCATAAGAGACCCTGATGCTGGGAAAGATTGAAGGCAGAGGGAGAAGGGGATGACAGAGGATGAGATGGTTGGATGGCATCACCAACTTGATGGACATGAAGTTGAGCAAGCTTCAGGAGTTGGTAATGGACAGGGAGGTCTGGCATGCTGCAGTCCATGGGGTCACAAACAGTTGGACATGACTGAGTGACTAAATTTTACTGAACTGAATCTACACATTTCTAAATAACACTAGGTCAAAGAATAAATCAAGAAAAGATTAGAAAGTATGTTTAACTGAATAAAAATAAAACATAATATACCATAGTTTGTGAGATGAAGCTAATACAGTGCTTATAGGAAAATATAGAGCTTTAAATGCATATATTAGAGAAGAAAAGATTAAAACCTATAACCTAACAATAACCCTAAGAAGCTAGAAAAGGAATATCAGATTAAGCCTAAACTATATAAAAAGAAGTAGATAATAAAGAGTAGAAATAAATGTATCATACAACAAGCAAATAATAGCAAAAATCAATAAAACCAAATGTTGTTTCTTTGAAAATATCAATAAATTAAAACATCAAGAACAGCACAGAAGATATGACTATAGATTCTAAAACACTATTGGGACACATAAGAGAATATTACTAACGACTTTATGACAAGAAATCCGACAACTTGAATAAAATGGACAAATTTATCAAAAGAAATAAATTACTAAAATAGACACAAGAAGTGAAAAAACATCTGAATAATCCTATTTTATACTAAAAAATAAATCTACAATAAAAAACTTTCCATAAAGAAAACTCCAGTTCCTGATATCTTTACCAGTAAATTCTATAAAATGTTTAAGGAAGAAATAACACCATCTTTCAAAAGTATCTCAAAAAATTAAAGGAAGAAACATGTCAAAATTCACTTTATGAGGCCAGAATAATCCTGATACCAAAAAGACATCATAAGGAGAAAAAAAAAGACCAAAGCCCCTTATGATTATAGACACAAAAAGTCTTTACAAAATATTAGTAAATTGAATATCATAATATATAAAATTGATACAGATCTTTCTCAACTTATAATGGGGTTGTGTCCCAAAAAACCCATCGTAACTTGAAATGCATCTATTACATCTAACCTACCAAACTTCAAACCTGGGTCTCCTACATTGCATGAAGATTCTTTACCGTCTGAGCCATCAGGGAAGCCCATTGATAAGCACAGCCTACCTTAAATATGTTCAAAACACTTGCATTAACCTACAACCAGCAAAATCATCTAACCAAAGCCTATTTTATAATAAGGTGTTGAACATCTCACATAATTTATTAGATACTGTACTGAAAGTGAAAATCAGAATGGTTGTACTGGTACAGAATGTGTGTGGGTATAATGGTTGCTTACCATCCTGATCCTCTGGCTTACTGGGAGTGGAGACTTGTAGGCACTGCCTACCATCATGAGAGAGTATGGCACTGCACATCTCTAGCTCAGGAAAAGATGCTTCTAATGAATGCATTTTGCCTTTGTAAATCAAACCATAGTAAGTCAGGGACCACCATACTATATCTTAACCAAATTGGGGAAGATGGTGGGGCACGGAATATTTCAGGATTACAATGCAGTTTAACATTTGAACATCAATCAGCGTAATTCAATACATTAACAAAATAATGAAAAAACCCCATATGATCATCTTAATAGTTGCAGAAAAGGCATTTGAAAAATTGTGAATATTTAAATACTGTACTGAAAGTGAAAATCAGAATGGTTGTACTGGTACAGAATGTGTGTAAACCATTTGTGTAAACACTCTCAGCAAACTAAGAATTGAAGGAGTCTTCCTCAACCTTATAAAGTAAATCTTGTTTTGTAGTTTGTAAATCTTGTTTTTGTAGTTTTGTAAATCTTGTAGTTGTAGTAGATCTACAACTACTATCATATGTAAGGATGAAGAACTGAATGCTTTGTCCCTAAGATTAGGAATAAGCAGGATGTTGCTTTCACCACTTTCTATTAAGCCAAGACATACCTGCATACCTTGGAGATACTGAGGGTTCAATTCCTGACCACCACAATAAAGCAAATATTGCAGTAAAGTGAGTCACAGGAATTTTTTTGGCTTCCCAGTATATATACGCTGATGTGCTCAGTCGTGGCCGACTCTTTGTGACCCCACGGACTGTAACCTGCCAGTTTCCTTCATCCATGGAATTTTCCAGGCAAGAATACTTGAGTGGGTTGCCATTTTCTTCTACATAGTGTGTGTGTATATATATATATATATATATATATATATATATGTTATACTCACACTACACTCTAGTCTATTAAGTGTAAAATAGCTTTATGTCTTTAAAATGTATGTACCTTAAATATATTTTATTGCTAAAAAATGTTAACCACCATCTGACAATGGAGTATTTTCACAAACTCTCAATTTATAAAAATACAATATCTGCAAAGCACAATGGAGTGAAGCACAATAAAATGAGGTTTATCTGTACAGACTGTAAAAGAAGTTAACATCTTTATTTACATAAGACACAACCATTTAAATGGAAAAGTCTACAAGTTTTATGTTAATAGCTATTAGAATTAACAAGTAAAATTAGCAAGTCTGCATTATACAAAGTCAATACACAGATATTGTCTTCATACTGAAAGTGAAAGCATTAGTCATGTCCAACTTTCTGTGGCCCCATAGATTGTAGCCCACCAGCCTCCTCTATCCATGTTATTCTCCAGGCAAGAATACTAGAGTGGATAGCCATTCCCTTCTCCAGGGAACCTTCCCGACCCAGGGATCAAACTCAGGTCTCCTGCATTGCAGGCAGATTTTTTACAGTCTGAGCCACCAGGGAAGCATCTTCATATTGGAGGGGATGAGAATATGCCACCCCAAATACACCAGTTTGGCACAAGGATATTTTGCGATGAAGGCAATTGAGAAAAAGCAAACATAGGGAAAGCTTTCTACTCTCCTGCTACTTGCTTAAAAGCGGGGCATAAATATCCCTTTGAGAAAATGTCCCCCTCTCTTCCGTACCGGAAAGGTGACACCAATGTGAATCTACATAAACAAACATTACTAACTAACCTTTATCTTTCATTAGTTTCCTTATAATTAATATACTTCCCACATTTACTACCTCTAAAAACCCAAACCCTTTTTCCTTTGTCTAGTCACTCTCCACAATTTATCACCCTTTGCTGAAATGAAACATAAGCCCCCCAAAATAACTGCTTCTTTGAGTTTCATTTCCAATCTATAAGCTCCTGTGAACATAAAAATATTAATAAATGTGTATTCCTTTTCTCCCATTAATCTGCCTTTCATCCATTTACTTCATAGGCCCCAGTCACAGATATAGAGGGTAAATGAAAAGTTTTCCTCCCGTAGAATATATGAGAAAACAATTTTTTTGAAAACTGTATAACAATACATTTAGAACAACAAAGACATGAAATAAATAGACATAAATATACTGAAGATGTGTATCTGAAAGCCACAAAACATTACTGAGGGAAATTAAAGATCTTGAGATGTCAGGTCTCTCCACCATTGATCTATATATTTAAAACAATCATAATGAAAACCCTAGCAGTATCTTTTGTGAAAACTGAAAAGCCAATCCCAAAACTCACATGGAATATAGTGGACTTAGGATAGATAGCCAAAGCAATTTTGAAAGGGAAGCACAAAGTTGGATGAAAACACTGTTTGATTTCAAAAATGATTATATAAAGCTTCTTATTCAAAACAGTGTAGTATTTGTATAAGATTAGGCATACAGGTCATTGAAATAGACCACACAAATATAGAGAGTTTACTTCTCAAAAAGTGCCAGGGTAATTCAATGAGGAAAGAATGGTCTTTTCAACAAATAGTGCTAGAACAACTGGATATCTATGTGTGTGTTGTTGGGTGGGGGGGACAGTGGGGATTACCTTTAACCCTTGGCTCTCAACAAACACAAAAATTAATTCAAATTGAATCATCATCTGAAAAGTTAAGGCTAAATTGTAGTATTTTTAGAAGAAAACATAAGAAAGTATCTTTTGACACTGGGTTATATAAAGATTTCTTAAGCCACATAGAGCAAGAACCATGAAAGAAAAATTAATGAATTGGACTTCTTCAATATTAAAAACTTCAGTTCCCTGAAAGATCCCATTAAGTAAATGAAAAGACAAGCTACCCTGGAGAAGATATTTCCAGTTCATATATCTGATGTGGACCTTGTATCCATAATATAACAAGAACTCTTGTTTTTCAGTATTAAGAAGAGAACCCAAGTTTTTTAATGGGCAAAAGATTTTAACAGATATTTCACAGACAAAAACACATAAATATTCAATCATCACATAAATGACATTCAGTATTATTAATCATTGGGGGATACAAATTAAAACTACAATGAATGTCACTACACAGCTACTAGAATAGCTAGTCAAATAAAGATTGACAATAAGAAGTATTGACAAGGCTGTGAAGTACTTGGAATTCTTACATTGCTGGTGAGAGTGTCAAGTACTATAGCCACTTCTGAAATTAGTTCAGCAGTCCTGTGAAGTTCAATATGTACTTCTCATATCATTTAGCAGTTCTACTACAAAGTATTTTCTCAAGAGAACTACTTGTACACAACCGTTCATAGCAGCTATATGCTTAGAAGTCCAAACCTGGAAATAACCAAAATGTCCATCTATAGAAAGATAGATAAATAAACTACAGTATATTTATAACATAGAATACTACACAGCAATAAAAATGAACAAACTACTGATACAACAAAATTAATGAACCTCAGCAAAAGAAACAGATACAAATGAGTATTGTACAAGGTACATTGCTGGGTTGTCACTAGCATGAAATTGAGAGTGAGTGTCTGCTTAACTTTGCATCTTAGGCACCTCATTTGCATCCCCCTTGTCCCAGCCTGAAAGTACTCAACTGTATAGTTCCATTTATGTGAAACTCTAGGACAGGCTAAATTAATCCATAGTGACAGAAAGCAGATCTCTGGCTGCCTCAGGCCAAGAGTAGATGGAATTTACTGCAAAAGGCTCAGGGGAACTTGTGGGAGTGATGGAAATGTTCGGTGTCTTGACTGGGGTGATGGTTAAATGGCTGTAAACACGTGCCAAAATCCATTAGACTGTATGCTTAAAATAGGCACATTAAACTTTTTGTTAATTATACCTTGATAATACTGACTTTTTTAAAGAAGGCATTTCTCATGCTCAGCTATGTCCCTCTGGCCTTGCTGTGAGCTGGAGTGTGGAGGGGGCAGGGATAAGTCAGCTTCACCCACTGCAGAACAACAAGGAAAAGAAACCTGGACTCTAGAAGCCCAACTCACCTTGAGGGCTGGACAATTGATTCCTGGAGAGGAATAAGCTTCTTTCTTGTTTGAGTCACTGCACTTTTGAGACACTAGATAAAACAGCTTAACTTGAGCCCCAACTAATACAATTACATGTAATTAAGGATTTTTATCTTTTCCTGTGTGTTAGCTTTATCTATTCCAAACAGACTATAAATTCTTCATAAGGCAGGCCTAGAGGAAAATGAGTCTTTAAGCCCCAAACCATTCAGGACATACAGGCTCATCAATTACAGACACACCCCTTTGCTTTGCTCTATTGCCCACAGCACCTCATCTAATTGAACTCTGCAGAGGTGGCCAATACAGAGACAGCCAGAATGTATGACTAGTTCTTTCCATGTCCCAGTAATATTCAACACTTAAGCAAATATTGGAGTCATTTCACAGTCTCCTCTTAAAAAAAAAAGAGAGAGAGAGAGAAATTATTTAAAGAAATAGCAGTACATAATTAGGAACACATTAAGAATATTATGAATTCTTAAAATGGCTAATGATAATATTGAGAAATTCACAGAGTCCATATGACACCAAAATAATCAAGCAGTTCAAGAGAAGAATGTGACTAGATTATCAAAACACTATACACACACACACACACACATGCTAATTAAAAGCAACTTTTAATTCATTTTATTGATACTGCATAAACGTATCAGTATATCATTCTTCCCACTAATTTACTAGAATCTAAATTCACTTATACTTTGGGACATTGGAAAAAATAAAAATGATAAGCCATTTTTATGATAAAGATGATAGCCATTTTTCAAAATGGCTAGGTTGTAGCAATAGTTTTAACATAATTTTATTCCTCAAATAAAATATAATGAGATGAAGAAATGGGGGGGGGGGTAAAAGTTAGTATCATAAATTGATGACTGGCTCCTTTTCTTCACTGAGTACCTGTTGTGTGCAGGGTCTCATCCAAAATTCTAAACAAATGAAGACATGTGGGCTGAGGCCACTCTAGGTAACAGACTTAAATCCTATGCTCAGTTTATAGCAGCAGCTGTCTGTTAACTTTGTTACTTTTTAAAACTGGTGAATTGAAATTTCAGGACTAGGAGACCTGTATTTTGCTTAGAACATGCTGGTCTAAATCCCTTTGTGGCACCCACCCTCATTTCCAGGGTTTTAAATTTCTATATATAACCTACTAGATGAGTTAAGGGATAGAATTAGTTAAAAAGTCATGAAACCCCACAGGAAATTTGGAATCAACCGTGTAAAATCATTAGATGTTGTTTCATCAGAAACTCTTTCACAATTTTTTTCATTTAACAGAATTCACTATAAAAAGAACATTTCCTATTTGAGTCCCATAAAATTTGACTTTAAAAAATTCAAATTTTAACCAGGGGATATTTTAAATGTTTAACTTTTAAAAGCCCAAAATAAGCAAGACTTAAAATTCACTGACAGAAGACAGTCACTTCTATTTTCTCCCCGCTATGTGAATGAGATAACTACAATTACCGATTATTAGCCAAATTTAAATGAAGGAACACCAAAACTAAAATACACAGCCTGTCAATTCTTAAAATACCCTGTTTTCTTTAGTCTCATTTCTTCATTTTATCTCTGAGAACTTAATAAAGCTGCTGCTGCTGCTAAGTCACTTCAGTTGTGTCCAACTCCGTGTGATTCCATAGACGGCAGCCCACCAGGCTCCCCCGTCCCTGGGATTCTCCAGGCAAGAACACTGGAGTGGGTTGCCATTTCCTTCTCCAATGTGTGAAAGTGAAAAGTGAAAGTGAAGTTGCTCAGTCGAGTCTGACTCTTAGCGACCCCATGGACTGCAGCCTACCAGGCTCCTCCATCCATGGGATTTTCCAGGCAAGAAATAAAGCTACACTGTGTTAAATCATAGGTGTTGAGAAAGATTTCATTTTCTTAGAGATGTTCCAGCCATGCCCCAGGAGTAGTTTCCTTCAATGCAGTCCTTCTGCTTATAAGATGGAAATATAAGATGTAATTTCTGAGTAACTACTAGCAAGGTTTCACGCATGTGTCATCTTTAGGAGACAGGAGGAAAATAAACTCTCAAACACACACACACACACATACCCCTCCACCACCTACTTAACAAGATTTTCTTCTGAGATTGGCTAGCATTAAGATCCTGACAAGGTACCAAATTACTGGCAAAGAAATTCTTTGGAGTTATACATTGGCAGCTCCACTGTTGTTCTATAAAGTGACCCTTATCATGAGTGTGGCCTCGTATCCTTTCCTCCCACATTTCCCTGGGGTGGAATATATCTTCTCTGCACAGACACAGCTAAAGAGGGAACTCTGCCCCTTGGCCACACACATGCACCCCTCTGCCTACTGCTTCATAAGATACCCCTCACCTCCAACTCCAAGGGAGGCAAATTGTTCATCTAACCCGCCTAAGTCCAGGACTTAGACTGGACCAGGATACAGGGAGTGCCTGGAAAGCAGGAGCCCTTGACTGTTTTCCTGCCTCCACGTGGGTGACAAGTGAGGCCGGGCTGCAGGGCTCACCTCTTCCCCTCACGGCTACAACCAGTCAGCTCTCCTGCTCACTCTCACTCACTCTCCATCTCACTCCACCCCATCACTCCCTCCCTTCCACCTCCTCTACTCAAGATTATGGGGCTGTCAGATTCAAAAGCAACCACACAGGAGGCCTCACCTGGGCCTGGAGCCTCACCTATTCCCATACAACTTTTATAAAATGAGAGTATTGGGTGCTTCTCAAATACTAATAAGACGGTGTATTAGCCAGGGTTCTCCAGAGAAGCAGATGCAATAGGACATATACAGACATATAAAAAGGAAATTTTTTATAGCAATTGGCTCATGTGGCTAAGGAAGCCAAGAGGTCCCATGATCTGCCAGATGGCAAGCTGGGAAACAGGAATGCCAGGGGTGTAACTCAGTCCAAGTCCAAATTCCTGAGAATCAAGAGGCTAATAGTACAGTTCCCAGTCTGAGTCTGAAGGCCCTAGAACCGAGAATGCCGGTGTCCAAGGTCAGGAGAAGATGATGTCTTAGCTCAAGCAGAGAAAGCAAACTTGTCCTTCCTCTGCCTTTTTGCTTTACTCAGAACTTCAGGGGATTGGATGATGCCCTCCTGCACTGATGAGGGCAGTCTAACTAAGTCTACTGAACCAAATGCTAATCTCTTCCAGAGACTCCCTCACAGACACACCCAGAAAGAATGTTTTGCCAGCTAACTGCATGTTCATCTCCTCAGCCCAATACAGTTAACACGTAAAATTAACCATCACAAGTGGTATTTAGTTTCCTACTTGGCTATTGCTTGCTACTGTGTGCTCCCTCCACAGGGATCTCCCCCCAAAAAAGAAGGGTGATGATTGGAATTCCCCAATGCTGCCCTGAACCCCTGAGAGGAAACGTGGAACTTCCCTTTCTTGTCATCCTGCATTGACCAGGTTGCAAAGCAGACTCCAAACAACCCTGATGTCTTTAGGTGAACAATACTCTGCAATTCTCAATTACAACACATCTCACCTGAACTCCATACACCCCTGTGCATCTGGTACAACGAAGATTATCAACCCTGTCTGTAACTGCAACACTACAGCTAAGAAGAACTGTTGGCTCACAGAGTGAGTTTACACGAGGGCTAGGACCAGAAGCTGAGACCTACACTTTGTCAGGACGTTTCCCTCCAGGAACTGCTGTAGTCTCTCAGTGTTCTTTTACTTCTAAAAGGGACAACTGGAAAAAAAATTTGTTTAAATAAAAAGCACAACTGAAACTGTATTCAGAAAACATGTCAGGGGGGATTTTGTGACAATTTGGACATAAGAAGAGTATGCCAGTATATGTCTGTGTGTACACGTAAGCTGGCAAGGGACCAGAGCATAAAAGGAATATACATCATTATTTGACCTAGCACAATTTCAGTGGGTCTTATTACTTTTTTCAAATTATTCCAGAACTAAACTTGTCCATTCTCCTGTCTTTTGGAAATTTGCACAATAGTGATTGTCCTCATAACCTCTTTCTGTTGACTGGCCTCAGTTTAATACAGAGACTCCTACCAGATTTCCCCACTAATAGGAAGTAATTACAAATACTACCATATACAGTAATGTCACAGCCTTCTTTTCTTCCATAGACTAGACAGCACACATCTAAAACAAAAAGATTTTGTCACTAGTAATAAAAAAGTCCACTTGTTGGCTATTTTCTCTTCTACCATGCTTCTTATGTACCGAGTATTACTTTTAAACTAGAACTATAAAATTTAACTAGAGTATGCCCAGTACCAATAAAAAAGTGAGAAGAGTAAAAAAAGGAGGTCATCAGGCATCCTCACTGGTTTTAAATAGACAAGTCAGCCCTGAGATGGTTGGCACAGAGATCAAACTAACATTTCAGAAGAAAAGTAAATCCCTACTGTGATAAAATAAAAACAATTTTGGCTCAAAATCAGAAACTCACTATGGTTATTAATAGTAACAGTCTACACAGAAAGTACAGCCAGCCTGTAGTTATGGAACAAAGGAACAATAACAACCACATTAAACAGACTTAGCAGGTAATGGAGCTTCAACAGCTGGAGTGAAACCAAATTAACCTCCCAGTTTATTCCCATGGAGAGACTCTTTTTGCCAACTTCGCACATGACAAATGCTGCCTGGGATCACTATAACACACAGACCAGTGTAAGTGTTGACAGACTCATTAGGTCTGGGGTGGCCAACAGACTGCTCTAATGAACAGGGTATGTGTCCTGTTTGCTCATGGTTGTCATTTGGCTAAAGAATCTAACCAATTTGCACATGCTGGAGTCTTAAACAGTGCTCTCATCGAATATCTGGGTTGATAGAGTTGTAAAATGAATTCCATGGTATTTCCATGAATTATGTAAATCACTGCATCTCTTCATCTGTTGCAAAGCTTAGTTGTTTATAGGATGAAAAGGGGACTCTGGTCCTAAGACCTTGGCCAAATACTTGAGGTAACTTGATTCCTCCATCTGTTAAATGATGATAACATATTACTTTACCCTGCTTGATTTTGTTTTGAGTTTAACCAATTCATTTGTAGATTTTTTCCTTCAATAAATCCTTATGGGGTACCCGCTAATATGCCGGCCACTATTTCAGAGTATGGTACTGGGAGGGCGAACGGGGTTCAGCAGTGAATAAACAGACAAATGCCCTCTGGAGCTTATACCAGCTGTGGGGGAGGGAGGGGACAGAAGAAGTAATAGTAAACACATAACCAAGCAAAATGTATATTACATCAAAATGTTAAAAACGCTATGCAAACAATGTTGTGTGCAGGGATATAGGGATTGCCATGGTGATAGTTGCTTCCTGTTTCAAATGGAGGCATCAGGGAAGTCCTCACCGCTAACATGTCAAAAAAGTTGAAAATATCTCATTGTTTGTATCTTCCCAAAAGATAGAAAATGCCTGGATAAGTGAAGAGTACATTTCAGGAACAACAAGGCAGTCCTCTATTCATTTTGAACACCCTGTTCCAATCCTCTTCTGAATTAAAGTCATAACGAATTATCTTAATGCTTATGAGTCAATACTGTATGTTATTTGGGATTAATCAAAGTTTCATCCTCATATACTATTAGTTTTCCATTGGGGAGTAATGAAAGACACCATCATTTGAGGAGAAATCAGAAAGTTGAAATCTGGGGCTGTGAGGGTCCAGTCCCCACTCTTTGTAAATATTTTTGTAACTTTATACAAGTAGTTGTTTTGTTTATTTGTCTTAATGGGCCTCAGAACATTTGGGGAGTGAGGTATATGACATGCAAACCACAAATTGAATTAGAAAAGAAAAGAACTTTTCAGTACCACTAATGAAAAAAAAACACTCTCAAAAGAGATTTGAAGAAGGTGAGTGAAGTAATTTATCAAGAGAGGAATGCAAGACAAATCAAAACATTTAGAAGACAGTACACACTAGAGAGGGCCAGAAGTATGAGGCATGAGTGAAGAAGAAAAAGAAAAATCATTCCCTTAACTGGAGCTAAAGAAGTTGGTCATACGGGATGAAAGAAAGAAAGTAAACCAGAGCTGAATAAAGGATCAACTTGAAAAATCAAAACCAAAAAAAGAAAAATCAAAACCAATGAACAAGCAAAATAAAATGAAAACAAACTCACAGATACAAAGAACAGATTAATGGTTACCAGAGAGGAAAGAGGGTGGACAAGATGGGTGAAGGGGTTCAACTATTTGGTGATGGATGGTAACCAGACTTGTGGTGGTGATCACTCTGAAGAGTATATGGATGTTGAATTATAATGCACTGTACCTGAAACTTACATTTAAAAAAAAAATAAAGAGCAAAGGATCAACTTGAGGATAGAAGAAACTCATGTCTGATCCAAAACTTCAAGGGATAAGGAAGCTCTGTTATTCTAAGTAAGTAGGAAAAATAATGTGGTATAGGCAAAAGTCAAGAAAGAGAATTTGAGAGTTAAATTCACAGTGAAGAGCAAAGTTCTTCAAAGATAAAACCAAGAGGACCAAAGAGATAAATCAATATAAATTCTGCAGATAACCTATTATGCTTTTATGTATTTTCCACCTTTTCCAGAAGTGACATTTAGTAGTTTTATAACCAGAAATATATGTGTATGTGTAAATATAAATATAGTCTGAACAAAAGACTACAGTGCCAGAAGCTACAGAAAGCTAGAACTAAGAATCCAAATTAAGTCACTGCCCCAAGGTTGGTGGTCTGATGACCATCCATTTCTATTAGAAACATTTTTAAGGACAACTATGGCTTTACAAAACATTCAGTCTCCTCCAAGGGCTGTTTCAGGTGTGGAAGATGTTTCTGCAGTATAAAGGACGTGTGCAATCACAAGTGGAGATACAATAGAGAGGATCAGCAGAAAAGAATCAGAACCGGCATCACTACTAGGGGCAACCCCTCCAACAAGAGAGCTTTCACCAATGTCCTAGCTAGAAGAGATAGGTAGGTCACACGAAATGACATTTTAAATCTGTAGTTTTTAAAATTTGACCTACCTAACTCTTCCAATCGAATCTTATCACAGCCTCAGTATAAACAGGGAAAAAAAGGTCTGGATCGGCTGTGGTAGAAGAGCCTGAAGATCCACCTTCTTGGGGTATGCACACACCCATAAAGTGGCTCACCTGGGGCACCTCTGTAGAGTCCGTAAACTCAATGAAACACAGCTGGAAAGCATTGGCTAGCCATCATACTGATAGACTAGGAGTTACATTCACTGTCTGGAGGAGAACTTATAAATATCTTCATTACAGTAGTCCGCCAGACTCTTCTGTCCATGGAATTCTTCAGGCAAGAATACTGGAGTGGGTAGCCATTCACTTCTCCAGGGGATCTTCCTGACCCAGGGATTGAACCCAGGTCTCCAGCACTGCAGGCAGATTTTGTACCAGCTGAGCTACCAGGGAAGCCCTATAAATATATATATATGTATCTATAAATATATAATGTACATATGGAAATGCATATCCATATATTTCATGTATGAAAAATGAACTTACATTCAGTTCGGTTCAGTCGCTCAGTCGTGTCTGACTCTGCGACCCCATGGACTGCAGCACATCATGCCTCCCTGTCCATCATCAACTCCCAGACATTAACAGTTCAATAATGCTGGTATCTCTCTGATGTCCAGAGCTTATTGAGGGTCATCTGACCCTGGATTCAAGCATCCAACTTTAGGGTCACTGTGTTGATGGGAGCAGTTGGCTGTGGGGCCATTTTGAACTGGCTGCCTAACAGTCTAGCTGAAGGGGAGTCAACTAATAACACCCATCCTCTATAAAGGTGTTTCTGGGAGCACATATTCAAGGATGGTCTGTGAAATCCAATGACCAGTTTACTTGAAAGTCTGAAAGTAGGTTTTGTAAACTGAAAGAAGCATAAATTAGACCAAAAAAGAGGTCAAAATAAATCTAAATCTAGAATATAGTCTTTTGCCTAAGAATACTGTACATCAATCATTTATTATTCTAGAGGTTGTTGGGTTTTTTTTTTTTTTTTCTTTTATCTGGTTCTCTTTTGCTTTTCTGCCTGGGTATTTGCCATTTAGACATCTTTATCAAAGAATCCACAGTGACATCTACATATGTGACTTTCTCTGGGTCAAGAAGTACACAGTCCCCTGTTGTATAATAGACAGGGTCTATTGAGATGTTTGTAAGAAGGGTAGATAAGAGTGATAAATGATGTACATTGGGCTCTAAAACAAGCCCCAAAATCTCAACTCTAACTCAATAGTAATACATAATGGAAATGAAATCATAGCCATTTATTCATTTTATTTGACATGTTTTATGGGTTCAGGAAAATAATAAGAGCAGACTTAGATCAGGGCTTTCCATGCAGACAAGTGCAAGGGAAAAAAATGAACTGGTTAGCGGTACTTTATAAATCAATTCTTAGAACAAATGGAAAAATCCGCTCCATGCATTCACTCATTTAGGCTTATAAATAAGAACCAAGTAAGACGCCAGACAATTCTTCAGTAGACTCTACACAACCTAGGGGAAATGTCTCTCAAGACTTCTGACTCTCACTTCTTTAAGAGCAAACAGGTTATCACCGATTTTCTAAGGTTCAAAACAAAGGCACACAGACAGGAGTTCCCTGAATTTTCAAGGAACAAGAAACTGAACATGTATATTACCATATGTGAGAGAGATCACTAGTCCAAGTTCGATGCATGAAACAGGGCAGTCAAAGCCGGGACAACTCAGAGGGATGGGATGGGAAGGGAGGTGGGAGGGGGGTTCAGGATGGGGGACACATGTACACCTGGGGCTGATTCATGTCAATGTCTGGCAAAAACCACCACAATACCATAAAATAATTAGCCTCCAATTAAAATAAATAAATAATTTTTTTTAAAAAAAGAAACACTATGTTTTGAACAAATACTTGTCAAATAGAAGCATTGGAACTAAAAAAAAGAAAGAAAAAAAAAAAAAACTGAGCTGAGTCGGGGTTGGGAGAAGTTGCTGTTGCAAATCCCTCGGAGGAAATTCCCTTTCTATTCAAATTAAAACCAGCCAAGGTAGAGATCATAATTTAAAAATTGTCTCAGGTACTAGGCAGTAGAAGATCATTTTCAAATTCTCTAGGAATAAGCTTCTCCAGCTGCATAAACCCTTTATAAGTTCAGAGGTTTTTCAGACAATAGCTGGCTCCCATCCAAGCACTGAAATGACAAAAATCTACATTTAATAAAGGCGGCCATGATGATGCCCTCTGGAAAACAGAGAGTAAAAAAGGTGTCTGCAGAATTCTGCAGAGCAGAGCTGGGTGTGGCTGGAACAATACATTTCAAGGTGTTTTATGACTGAGTTACAAAAGGCAGTATCAGCAGGAGTTTCTGCCTGGGTTCTGAATGAGCACCAAGAACAGGCTGAGCTGGGGGCGTGGGGGAAGGGGTCCCCCAGTGGAGGTGTGTGGAGATAAGGAAATGGAACTGAACATTTACCTAACAAAGTGTTACTGCACTCCTCACGTTCTGCCTCTCCTGGGGCCCTTGAATAAGTCTCAGCAAGAGACAAAAGGGAAAAATTGTCATGTCTTTATTTCTCCAGAGGAGAGAAGCATCTGATTTCATCCTTTAAATGAACTGTACAAGGGAAAAATAAGAAAAATGAAATGTTAAGGCTCACTAAGTTTTCCTCTAATGTCTCTTGTGTTGCATTGAACCTTTGTAGTTCAGTTTAGACTTAATCTAATATTCCAAGGATTTCTCCTGAGCTTTAATTCAAAGCAGCAGTATAAGCTCATGGGCGAAGGGGTCGGGGGAATGGGGAGATCGAAAAAAGAAAAAAATCCTTATCATCTCATCTCATGAATATTGCATCAGTTAAAAAACCCTGTCTAGCCAGTTTATCTCCATGGTTGTCAGATTCCACAAGCCTATATTGAATGCAATTAAAGGAAAAAGGAAAATTCATCAAAACTATTTTGAAACAAAGGAGTATTCATTCAGAGCGTGGTGAGATGCCCTCCTTAACCGCATTTCAGTTGAGCTCTTTTGAGCCTCCTTTTTCAACTAATCTTTGGGGATATTCTGAGCATCCTTTTTCAATATGTCTTTGGTCATATTCTCAAGAGCCCAGTTCTAGCCAGAATCCTGCTAAGTCAGTTTAGAGATAATCTCCAACCTCAATATGTGACCAGTTCTTCATCCTCCACCCTTGGTATCTAATCACCCTAGTTTGCCTTCAGGAAGAATCTTGTTAAGTCAGCTTAGCCAGAATCCCCAAACCATGGTGCTTCCTCTTGGTAATTTTCCATCCTCTAATGCCCACCTCCCTCCTTGGCTATCAATCCCCAGTTGCCCATGCTGTATTGAGCCCATATGAGGAGATCTATACTAAGGACTCTTTTCATTTACTGCCATAGTCCTGAATAAAATCTGCTTTTACCACTTTAAATCCTGTCCAGTCGGGTTTGTCTTTGAAAAGCTTATCCCTTCCATGAGGCTCATGCATAGGAACCTTGACTATCTTATTTCTTGACAAGGCTATTAGATTATTCACTGAATGGAAGGGATTTTACTTCCAATGGATGATTTTACAGCAATCTGATACAGAATGGTTTTATATGTTGAGAATTCATAGAATCTGATTCTGAGTTCCACGGAACCAGCTAATTGTTTCAGTTGTGTTTTAGAAGCAACCACAGGATCCCTGACACTGACTAGGTAGGGTGCTGGGAGATGAGAGCAAACAGTTTAGAACCCCTTAATCCCAGGAGACTCTCAGACTCCATGGGAGAACTTCCTGCTCCTCAAGCCCTGATGTTTTTCTCCCTAAGAAATCTAGACTTTGCACCCTTGTGGTTAAACCTTTCCCTGTATTGAGACCCCATAGTGAAACACCAAGCAATCTACAGAATCCCCACATACTAGAATCTTCTGTGGCTCTTATTTTACAGATGTGGAAACTGACAATCCCAAACACCACTCTCCAATGCTCATTATGTCTTCCAGAGGGGTGACACAGTACATGTGCAAACAGTTCCCAACAGTCAAAAGTGAAAGGAAAGAGTTTAATTCCAAAATAAATTCAAATAATAGGCCATTCTAATGAAAAAAGATAAACAATAAATTATTCTGCGCCTTAGAAGCTAAAAGAAAACCAAGGTATTTGATTAAAGTCTATCTTCCTTCAATCAGTTTAATGCCACAGTTAAAACTCCACGTTCTTTATCAGACTGTAAAGAGAGAATGATCATCATTAATGGGAATTAGAGAGAAGACAGATTGAGAAAATAGTTAAGAAAGCAGGTGTTGATAGCAAATGAAACAACTGACAAAGGATTAATTTCCAAAATATACAAGCAGAGATCATACAACTCAATACCAGAAAAACAAACAACCCAATCAAAGAGTTTGGGAAAAGACCTAAACAGACATTTCTCCAAAGAAGACATACAGATGGCTAACAAACACATGAAAAGATGCTCAACACTGCTCATTATTAGAGAAATGCAAATCAAAACTACAATGAGATATCACCTCACACCGGTCAGAATGGCCATCATCAAAAAGTCTACAAACAATAAATGCTGGAGAGGGTGTTAAGAAAAGGGAACACTCTTGCACTGTTGTGAATGTTGGGAATGTAAATTGATACAGTCACTATGGAAGACAGTATGGAGATTCCTTTAAAAATAAAACCACCATAGGAATAAAACCAACATCTGACCCAGCAATCCCACTCCTAGGCATATACCCTGAGGAAACCAAAATTGAAAAAGACATATGTATCCCATTGTTCACTGCAACACTATTTACAGTAGCTAGAACATGGAAGCAACCTAGATGTCCATCGACAGATGAATGGATAAAGAAGTTGTGGTACACATATACAGTGGAATATTACTCAGCCATAAAAAGGAACGTATTTGGGTCAGTTCAAATGAGGTGGATGAACCTAAAACCTATTACACAGAGTGAAGTAAGTCAGAAAGAGAAAGATAAATATTGTATTCTAAAGCATATATATGGAATCTAGAAAAATGGTACTGAAGAATTTATTTACAGGGCAACAATGGAGAAACAGACATAGAGAACAGACTTATGGACACGGGAAGAGGGGAGGAGAGGGTGAGATGTATGGAAAGAGTAACATGGAAACTTACATTACCATATATAAAATAGATAGCCAATGGGAATTTGCTGTATGGCTCAGGAAACTCAAACAGGGGCTCTGTATCAACCTAGAGGGGTGGGATGGGGAGGGAGGTTCAAAAGGGAAGGTATCTATGTATACCTATGGCTGATTCATGTTGAGGTTTGACAGAAAACAACAAAATTCTGTAAAGCAATTATCCTTCAACAAAAAATAAATTTTTTAAAAAAAGAAAGCAGGTGTTGAATCTGACCAAATGACATCCTAAAGTAATAATAGAGCTAGTCTGCTGTTCTAAGTCCTTTACATGGGTTAATCTGTTTAATCTTACAACAAATTATTTGATAGGTACTATTATTAACTGTATTTCACAGGCAAGGAATCAGAGTTCAGAGGGATAAATAAGTTGCCAGAAGTTTCACAGCCAGCATTCTTGCCCAGGCAAGTTAACTGCACTCTTAACCACTATGTTACACTAAGTTACAAAGGAACGTGCAGATACGACAACTAAGACCTAATCTCAGGGGTGGAGAAATACATGAGACTAGGATAAAGGTCAAAAGGCTTGAAAAGGTCGAAGGTTCTTATTTTCAAAAACAGACAGAAGACTATGAACATGATATGCCCACGAGTCTGATATCAAATCCCAGAAAATGCATTTCTAAACAGATAGTCTATGAGCTTAGCAAAGAAAGTAGTAAGTACTAAGTAGCTACCCAGGCTCATTAAAAAGAAGTCACACCTTCTAATACAATCAGTAAAACAGCAGGCTCGGGAAATTCTATAGATGATGAGTATCTGAATTCAACAACACATCAGCAATGTCTCTCTTACCTATTCTTAAATTCACAATGGATAAATGCAGTTAGTTGAAAATAATGTTCCCAAAGAGAGTTGACAAGTAGATATCTATCAAATAAGAAGGTCTTGAGTGACGTAAAACTTACAGTTATTATAAGTATTGTATTCTGATTTGTTCTATTGATTAGGATGGAACACACTTTTCAAATACAAAGCGATCACAAAGTTTGGAGGTATCACTAAGAGAACAACTGAGAGAATCAATATTCAAAAATAATTTTGACAGGCTAGAATAATATAACCAAATTCACAAGATAAAATTTAATGTAACAAATGAAACATACTGCACCTAAGTTAAAGAAACATAAATTCCAGAATAAAGGATTGCCTCGAAAACAGTTCATGTGGAAAACAACTTCAGGGCTTGAGTAGATGACAAGCTCAAAATAGGCCCATAGTATGGTCCTGCTGTTGAAAAAGCTAATGCAGTCCTAGGCTGTGTTCTAAAAATGTAGCTGTCATTGCCCTGAGCTCTGATCACACCCAGAACTAGATTTATTGAGATTTACAACACGTTTGAGAGCTACATTGAAGTGTATCTAAGAGGAGACCTACCAGTATCATGAAGGGTCTAGAAAACCACGTCAGGAAGCATAGTTGATAGAACCTGTAATTCCACATGTCCAAACACTTAACTGCGTATTCCCCTCACCCTGTTTGTTTCTCTTCCAGTGGTACCATATTGGCTAATGACATGATCTGCCCATCTTTCCTCCTAACCTAGAAACCTATATATCACCTCCTAACCACCCATCTTACTATGGAGTTAATCCCTCAGTCCTGACAATTTCTATAATAAATTCTGTCTTGTCTCTCCATTCACTCTGACTTTTTTATTTTCCAACATCTGTTACTTAGACTATTGCAAAAGCCTCCCAACATGTCCCCTCATTTCAGTCCTGGGTCACTTTAACCCACCTCTTCACTATATGCAGCATAATTTTATAAACATGAAAACAGAAATGTTTTCCTCTACTTTAAACCACATTGTCCATAATATGAAGTCCAAACTCCCTAGCATGGCCACCAAGGCCACCCACTATCTGAACCATTTTCCCATGGCCAACCCCACTTCTTGTCTCTTCTCAGTCTACACCAAATTCCAAACATACCAAAGTCTGTGCACTTCCCTTGAATACGACCAGCACTGTACATTCGTTCCACCATCAGAGGCGTGAGTCTGGAGTGTGAGGTGCAGGCCAAGTGGCTAAGGCTGGAACCGTGGCTCATAGGACTTGACTGAATCTCCTGCCACCGCACTTCCAAATCCATGACCTCATTCCTGCCGAGGCCATGATCCCCGCAAGCTGCTCTCCACCTAAGTGGGGTGAGGGGACTGAGGCAGACCCATCCCAAAGGGAAGCATCATCCTCTAAAGGGCCACTTTAGAATTCTCTCCATCAGCCTGCCTGAAGCTTTCTTAGAACTATGCTGCAGTAAGAGACACTTCGTACCCAACCATCCCATTCACTCTTCAACACCCAGACCCAGATACCTCTCCTCAGTGAAGATTACTTTGATCTACCTACACATACATGCTTCCCTGAGTCCCTCTTCTAGGCCAGTTCCCTATATCCTCTATCGTGATGTCTTTCTTAGTCAATGGGAATGTTTAGTCACTCAAGTCGTGTCTGAGTCTTTGTGACCCCATGAACTGTAGCCCGCCAGGCTCCTCTGTCCATGAAATTCTCCAGGCAAGAATACTGGAGAGGGGTGCTATTCCCTTCTCCAGGGGTCTTCCCAACCCAGGGATCAAACTCAGGTCTCCTACATTGCAGGGGGATTCCTTACCATTTGAGCCACCCCGGAAGTCATTCTTAGTCAATGCTAAGTCTTAACCTATTGCTTGGCATACAGCAGGTGCTTAAAACTGTGAGTTGAAATAAACAAAAGTTAGTAAACCTGCAGAAGATAAAACAATGAGGACGTAACTAGCTTCAAATATTTGGTGTGTGTCACCAGACACACATTAGGTGCTGTCTCAGACACTCTCACTGCATACTTTTGGATGGTATAAAGGGGAAAAAATGGCATGAGAAGCCTTCATTTAAAAAATAATAATAATAAAGAATCAAATGTAACTGACTACTCCCTTCCTCCAACATGAAACTACTGTGGCATGAAAATGTGTTTATTCCATAAGGCATAGAAACAACATAAATCTGCTCTGACCTGGCAGTCAGGTCTTAGAAGACAAGTAAATAACAGAATTCTTTTTCACTGGGCACCTGTAGCAATGGTGCATGAAGGTACCAGTTTTGTTTCTTGAGGCAATCTTAGAAACATGGTTTTAAAATATCATTTTTCTCCCAACAGCATTAATCCTAAAACATAAATTCTGATTTCAGCTCTCTTCTCTCTGACACTAATCCTGGGCCCAGCATGGACCATTCCTTAAATTTATAACATATGAAGCAACAGAAACCAATCTTAATCCTCTGCTCCAAGTATCTAAAGAAATGTAATATCCTGATTGATTGAAATACTTTCTCATTTTGGAGAGTGGTGCTCACCTCTGCTTGATTCCTGTTGAGAGAAAGCTCTTGTGAAATTTCTTTTCTCCCACTAGTAACCCTTTTCCTACATACCTAGGTGTGTTTCCTACCCCTAGATAAATTTATGTTCAAATGTAAAACACTTCCGCATAATGTATAGCATAATGTCTCCCCAATATTATAATATCCCCATTACAAATAAAACATCATGTGAAATTATTTTGCATAGTCCCTTGTTTCTGTGGTTGATTTACTAGTGTTTTCTCCTATGTGTCCCATATAATTAGGTAGAGTTTCTGTCTGTTTTATTCAATTCTTAGCACCATAACAGGCTCTCAAATATTTATCAGTTCAGTTCAGTTCAATCACTCAGTCGTGTCCGACTCTTTGTGACCCCATGAACTGCAGCACGCCAGGCCTCCCTGTCCTTCACCAACTCCTAGAGTTTACTCAAACTCATGTCTGTTGAGTCAGTGATGCCATCCAACCATCTCATCCTCTGTCATCCCCTTCTCCTCCTGCCCTCAATCTTTCCCAGCATCAGGGTCTTTTCAAATGAGTCAGCTCTTCACATCAGGTGGCCAAAGTATTGGAGTTTCAGCTTCAGCGTCAGTCCTTCCAATGAACACCCAGGACTGATCTCATTTAGGATGGACTGGTTCGATCTCCTTGCAGTCCAGGGGACTCTCAAGAGTCTTCTCCAACACCACAGTTCAAAAGGATCAATTCTTCTGCACTCAGCTTTCTTTATAGTCCAACTCTCACATCCAAACATGACTACTGGAAAAACCATATCCTTGACTAGATGGACCTTTGTTGGCAAAGTAATGTCTCTCTGCTTTTTAATATGCTGTCTAGGTTGGTCATAGCTTTCCTACCAAGGAGCAAGCGTCTTTTAATTTCATGACTGCAATCACCACCTGCAGTGATTTTGGAGCCCCAGAAAATATTTATAGGGCGAATGAAAATCCTAGAGAAGAGAAGCATTATAACTCTCCAAACTGAGATAGCAAATACAACATGAGAGTCTATAAAATCAGATGTGAACTATGTCCCATTCTATCTCTTCTAGGCAACACCAACATCATCATATTGAGGAGTTGAGGCAGTGGAGTGAGGATATTATAAAACTAAAATTAAGTCAGATTATACAGTATGCTGAATATCCAGTCCTCACCCCTGGAAGCTCTGACTGTGACGTTGCATGGAGAATGGACTCTGCAAGTGTAATTTGAGGATCTTGAGATAGAGATATACTCCTGAATTATCCAGGTGGCCCTAAATATAATCAGGAGGGTCCATCTAAGAGGGCGGCAGAGGGAGATTTGACAGAAACAAGAGAGAAGGTGATGTAATGGTAAAGTAAAGAGAGATCTGAAGATCTCACTGATGGTTTTGAAGATGGAAGAAGGGGCACACAGGGTGTGCCAACAAAGGTCCAAATCTCCCAACAAAGGTCCATCTAGTCAAGGGGCACACAGGGTGTGAGGCACACACTGAGAGTAATGAAGCTTTCAAAACTGGAAACGGCAAAGGAACAGATTTCCCCCCAGAATCTCCAAGGGGGTGTGGCCCACCCAACCCTTGGATTTAGTTCAGTGAAACTGATTGTGGACTTCTGACATCCAGAATTATAAAAAAATAAATGTGTGCTGTTTTAAGCCACCAAGTTTGCAATAATTTATTATAGGAGTCATAGGAAACTGATACATATATAAGTATCATCTCTTAGCAGGACCTATAACATTGATGATAATGAATATTTACCAAGGCTCTGTTGTAAGTCCCTTACATGTATTGGTGCTTTCAAATCTCACAGAGTATCTATGAAGGAATTACTATTTACATCCCCATTTTATAGTTTTTGACATAGTTTTTTACTATGTCATACAATTAACACAGCACAGAGATGGAATGTAAAGCAAAGCAGTCCACAAGCCATAGCTTGTTCGTCTGACCTCTACCCTTCAATGTTCACTATTCACATGTCTCTTGTATTTTGATATGTTATGGGGTGAGAAGCAGTGATGGGCCACCCAGAAACCACACCGTTACAATATAACGTATCTACTACCATTATATCATTCACTTTAAAAGACTATTTCAAATATTTCCTGCTTAACACTTGGAAAAACTGAGTCATAAAGAGATTCAGGGTGTTCAACAAGCCTGTGGCAGGGCTGGGAACAGCAACCACTGAATGACTGACTCTGCTGTCAAGCAATTATATCACATTTAACGAGCTTTCAATTCTTTAAAGCTCCTTCAGACCTTTTATCTCTTCTGAGCCTGTCAACAATTCTGCAAGGCAAGTAGAACAAGTGTTATGGCTTTCATTTCAAAGATGAAAAACTGAAGTGCAGGAGTTAAGCAAAGTTCATACACTCACTCTGCTGGTTTGTGTGATGGCAAGAAAAGTGCTCAGGTCTCCTATTTTCAGCTCTGAGCTCTTTCCACTCATCCGCACTTGGCCATCTCATAAATGGTCCAACATGAGTTTCCAACAAAGGTCCATCTAGTCAAAGCTATGGTTTTTCCAGTGGTCATGTATGGATGTGAGAGTTGGACTATAAAGAAAGCTAAGCACTGAAGAATTGATGCTTTTGAACTGTGGTGGTGGAGAAGACTCTTGAGTCCCTTGGACTGCAAGGAGATCAAACCAGTCCACCCTAAAGGAAATCAGTCCTAATTATTCATTGGAAGGACTGATGCTGAAGCTGAAACTCCAATACTTTGGCCACCTGATGCGAAGACCTGACTCATTTGAAGAGACCTTGATCCTGGGAAAGATTGAAGGCAGGAGGAGAAGGGGAGGACATTGGATGAGATAGTTGGATGGCATCACCGACTCGATGGACATGAGCTTGAGTAAGCTCTGGGAGTTGGTGATGGATAGGGAAGCCTGGCATGGTGCAGTCCATGGGGTCACAAAGAGTCAGGCACAACTGAGCGACTGAACTGAACAGAACTTTCTGGGCTATTCTGTAAATAACTTCAGAAACAAGACTCATCACTGGAATAGGTCCTATCTAGTCCTGTGATACACAGTGTGGGAGCAAGAAACCACGATCAAAATATGGCTCTTAAGCATTTGAAATGCGAGTGGTAAAAATTGAGATGTGTTGTATGTGTAAAATGCACCCTGGATTTCGAAAACTTAGTATACAAAAGAGACTATAAAACACCTTATTAGTATTTTTATTTGAAAGTGAAAGTCACTTGTTCTTGTCCGACTCTTTGTGACCCCATGGAGTGTTGCCCAGCAGGCTCCTCTGTCCATGGGGAGTCTCCAGGCAAGAATACTGGAGTGGGTTGCCATGCCCTCCTCCAGGGGGTCTTTGCAACCCAGGGACCAAACCCAGGTCTCCTGCACTGCAGGTAGATTCTTTACTGTCTGAACCACCAGGGAAGCTATTAAAATAGTATTTTGGATGTATTGGGTTAAAATAGAATATATTTTAAAATTAGTTTCACCTATTTCTTTTTACCTTCCTGCTACTTGAAAAGGTAAAATTAACTATATGGCCCACATTTCACAGCTCTAGATTGTATCCCAACCAGTGCAGAAAAGAGTCCCTTACCAGCAACCATAAGACAATCCCAACTTGAAAATCTCCAGAGACAGAAACATACTCAAGAAGCAGCCATTTCCATGTTTGGAAGTCTCTAATGGAAAGTTATTTTCCACTGAATGAAAACTATAGGTAAGGTAAGGGAAACAGCTTACCAAGTATATATCCCTGAGTGATAATGTGCCAACACAGGTTTGATTAAAACAAACATGCCACTCTAGTGCAGGATATTGATAGTGGAGTAGGCTGTTTGTATGTACATGTGTGGGGGCAGGGAGTACATGGGCAATCTCCATACCTTCCACTAAATTTTGCTATAAATATAAAAACTTGTCTATTTTTTCACTATAATTAAAAGAAAAGAAGAAGAAAAGAGGTTGTGCTGGCCAATTTTTTGTGTCAACTTGACTGGGCCACAAGGTACCTAGCTATTCGGTCAAAACATAGTTTTGAGTATTCTGAAGGATGTTCTTGGATGAGCTTAACATTTGAATTGATAGACTAAGTTAAGCAGAACACTCTCCATAATGTGGAAGGCCGTCAGCTAGTCAACTGAAGGCTGGACAGAACGAAGAAGCTGAGCCTCTCACGTAGAAAGGGAATTCCTCCTACCTGAGTACATGTGTGGGCACCCTGGTCTCCTCTGGCCCCTGGACTCAGACTGAATCACTGGTGCTTCCTGGGTCTTACTGACTGCAGATCTTGGGACTTGTCAGCCTCCATAATCATGTAAGACAATTCCTTATAATAAACTGTTGTAGTACCCTATAGTATACACTATTGGTTCTGTCTCTCTGAATAACCTTCATTAATACATATGTCTACAAGAATCACCAAAGAAGATACTTTGATAAATGAAAAAACTTAAAGAAGACTCACATGAAGAGAGAGAGGGGGAAGTAAGGAAGAGGAAGGAAGGAGGGCAAAAAGGAAAAGAAATGAAAATCAACAAGAACAAAAACAAAATCTTTATCCATATAGTCTTTTTTTATATATACAGAATATCTCTAGAAAATAGATGCAGTGATGACCTCAGGAGTGAGAAAGAAATTAGAGGTCTGGGCAATGGTGGGGCAGATAGAAAATGCAGTTTTCACAGGATGTCTTTTGGTAGCCTAGCTTTTTTCTTTGAATGTGTGTATTCAAACAAATACATTTGGAATAAAAATTACTATGCTTTGACTAAGAATTCCTTACCAAAAAAAAATCTTAAGAATGGATATTTTAAAGAAAACTCTCCAGCTTATGAGCTTGAACAGGGAGTAACTGGCCAGAGTTTTGTAGCATGAAATGAGACTTTGGTACCTCATGCCATGAACTCGAGGCCTACTCCGCGTCTGAAAGGACATCAGCCATGACGGAGACTGAGGACTGTAGGAAGGACACCACCCTCACACTGCCTTCCCAAGATCACACCCTCACCAGGCCTCCCTCCCCTTCTCTTCAGCAGGGGCATGGCAGCGGGCAAACCGCAGAGCTAAGCTGCAGACAGAACTGTGAGCCCCTTCACTCCCCTCGGGCACAGGGGACATGAGCCCCCCGGAGGGTAACCCCAGACACGGGGATCCCCCTCCCCCGACACGTACAGTGACAGGCTGGAAGGATGCCATTCCCTGACGGCTGACACAGGGCCAGCTGGGAATCCCACGAGGCCAGCACCTAAGTGAGAGCCCAAACTACTGACATGTGAGGGTCTGGGCAGGGCAGCCTATGTCGCCATTCAAACTGGCCACAAAAACCATTCCAGAAACCTTCCCTTGCTTTCCAATCTAGCTCGGTGACATAGGTATAAGCACCGTACCTTCACACACTGGTTTTCCTCCTGATGAAATCTGTTTGCTCTAATCCACAGGAAAGGACAGTGTTGACATCCATGCCCTAATCTATGACCCTGCTTCCTAAATCGTTCAGAGTGATTTGCTACAAGCCTATGAACATTTCTCATCTGCCATCTACCGTGATCAATAGAGATTCAGGAACTGTAATCACAGTGGTGAAGGTGAGGTAAACGTGCAGAGCGATCATCCAAGTCCTCTAATATTTCAAGAGAAAAATCCCTGTTTCTCTTGGAGGGAGAGGGGCGAAGTACTTCTTTCACTGTCCTCATCAGGAGACAGGATTTAGACATCTCATACTTGCTCTTTGCCAACAGATGACTAACCTAATAGCTCTCAATTTGTTTCCTTGTCCGCAAAGAGAATAACAACGCCTTTCTCACGGGCTAGTGATACGGACCAAACAAGAGAATATGGGGGAAACCGTTTAGTGCTCTGTCAGTGGCTGAATTTAATTTCCTCTCACCTTGGCAGAAGTGCAGAAATGTGGTGCCGCGTTCTGCATGCAGAAAACAAGCAGTATCTTCTCCATTCATGAGTAGCCTAAAAAGCTTTTCATGCGGTCTCTATGTTTCAGCTAAACGCTAACTCACACACTTTCTTCTAATGTGACCTGGAAACTAACACAATAGAGGCTCACCATGCACGGTGCATACTAGAGTCCCAATCTCTAGTTTCCAGGAAATGCTGCGGCAAAGGAGAGCCTCAAGGAGTAACAATGCCCAGGCAGTGGTTGAGCACATCATATGCTTTGACTCTTTCAAGTCTCTCAACAACCCTGACATGGGGACTATTATTTTCTACTGTTTTGCTGACAGGGACATTGAAGCCCAGAAAGGTAATTTGCCCCAGGTCACAGAGCCAATGTGGTGGACTGGGATTAACAACATGCTCAGTGCTTAATCATTAGGTTAAACTGCCCTCAAGGGGCCAGAAGACCACCAGCCTGAAGGTGAGAAGAGGAGGAGGCCAGTGACTGAGGTCGGAATGGAAATATCCCTCCATTTCCTCCTCAATCCTGCCTTTAATGTAACTCTACCTTTTCATTTCACTTCATCCCAATTCTCTAACCTGTTGGCTCTATTCTCCATGAATGTTTTTTTTTTTTTTGCATATAATTTTATTTATTTTTGGCTGCACTGGGTCTTCGTTGCTGCACACGGGCTATCTCTAGTTCGGGGCTTTCTCTGGTTGCAGCGAGCAGGAGTTACTCTCTATTTGCAGTGTATGGGCTTCTCATTGCCGTAGCTTCTTCTGTTGCAGAGCATGGGATCCAGAGCACAGGCTCAGTAGTTGTGGCACATGGGCTTAGCTGCTCCTTGGCATGTGGAATCTTTCCAGACCAAGGATCGAACCCATGTCCCTCGCATTGGCAGACAGATTCTTAACCACTGAACCACCACGGAAGTCTCCCCCTGAATCTTTGACCCCTTAATTTAAATTAGGCTTTTGTTTTTGGATGTTTGACTGGGGTCTTCTTTCCCCAGATTTTCTCTCCAGATGTGCTTTCAATGCTCGCTTTTTCTAATTCACTGTTCTAAACACCTTCCAAGCTCTGCTCAACTCTGCTCTAGTTTCACGGGTCTATTCACTCTCACCCAGTTCATCTGTGGATTCTTGCCCTTCATAGCTTTCTTCCAATATTACTCAGCCACAAAAAGAATGAAATAATGTCATTGCAGTAACATGGGTGGACCTAGAAATTATCATACTAAGTGAAGTAAATCAAAGACAAATATCATACGATATCACTTACATGTGGAATCTAAAAAAATAACTCATATGAACTTATTTACAAATCATAAATAGACTCACAGACGTAGGGAAAAAAATTCTTACACCTACTAAAGGGGAAAAAGGGGTGTAGGGATAAACTAGGAGTTTGGGATTAACAGATACACACTATTATATATAAAATAAACAACAAGGACCTACTGTATAGCATAGGAAACTATATTCAATATCTTGTAATAACTATAATAAAAAAGAATCTGAAAAAGAACATATATATGTGTGTGTTTGTGTATAATTGAATCACTTTGTTATACACCTGAAACTAGCACAATATTATAAATCAACTATACTTCAATTTAAAAATAAAAAATCACCCCCCCTCAAAAAAAAATAGTGAATCCCGCTCCTGTATGAAACTTCCCTCTTCTGCTTTCTCCTGTGGGGAGAGAGGTCATCCCTCTAGGTGTCCATGGTCTGCATTGCTTGTGACACGCCTGCAAACTCTCATGGAGTGTCTTCTATACTTTGAAAGATCCCATCTCACCTAACACAATGCCTTAGATACAACAGAAGACCGATACATTGAGGTTAATATTACTGTTCTAATCGAACGTGCCAGCTGCATCAGCCATATCCACTGTGTCTCCTTGGGTCAGTTAAAGGCTTACTGGGCTTTGCTAGTGGTTCAGTAGCAAACAATCCGCCTGCAACGCAGGAGCTGCAGAAGATGCAGGTTGTATCCCTCAGTCGGGAAGATCCCTAGAAGAGGGAATGGCAACCCACTCCAATATTCTTGCCTACAGAATCCCATGGACAGAGGAGCCTGGCAGGCTACAGTTCATAATCTCAAAGAGTCGGACACAGCTGAAGAGACAGCACAGCACATATTCACATTCATAAACCCATTTCTACACACGATCATTCTTGTTGCCAGCAAAAAGCAATGCAGATTCCACTGCGCACAGAAATGCGCAAGAGAGCTGTTCCTCACACACAGACAAAGAGAAGGAAATATGCAATACTAAGAGAAAGAGAAGGAGAAGGGAGGAGGAAGGAGAATAGCCATGCTGCAACAGGAAGGAGGGAAGCTGCAGGGCTGAATTTGCGTCACTCTTAAATAAACACTCCCCACCCCGAGGCCTATTCAAAGAGAGAAGAAAGGTTTCAAAACATATTCTGAAGACACACTGAAGAAAACATGTCAGTAAATTTAATATTATTTAAACTCCTGCTGCATGTTCTGAGAGAGTTATAAAGTCACATCCATTTTTCATTTGCTTTTATGTACTTTCTGATTCACAAATATACATCTATACAGTTCTGGAGGGGGAAAAAGAAGTCAGGATTTTGTTTATATTATTTTGTTTGTTTTTGCTAATCATATCTAACTAAGAGGAGTTTTTATTTTTGATTAAAAATACATCAAAAAATTATTGAATGTGAAGCCAACTGCTGCTTTCCAAATTCACCAGACCATTGCTAACTCACCAAAGTCAGGAAGCAATAATAATTCCTTCTCTTTATAGAACGCCTTTTCTCCCCAGGAAACTTCAAAGCTCTTTGCTGACGCTCAGGCTCTGCAGCTGCCAGGAAAGAAATGTGGCTCCACTTACCTCAAAGGGAGGGTCAGAAGCACATGGGGAACCACTCACCCACAGCGGGCATGCCCTCCTACACCCACCGCTGCTTCCACTGTATCAGAGCCCACACCCAAAGCTCTGGTTTGGGGGCAAGAAAACAGGAGAGGCAGCAGTAGTACCAAGCTGCTTTCATCCCTCACCCGCCCAGGCAAATGTCCTAATGACAGGAGTGACTAGGTGCAATGTTGTAGGTCAGGTGATCATATCAGTTATTGGAATAAATAGTAGTCAAACACACAAAGTCATGTCCTTCACTGTTGGAAAAACTGTCTTGGGCTAATTCTATCAACACTCCTACAAAAAAAAGTTATGGTATGAACAGAAAAGAAAAACAAAAAAACCGATGAACTCTGGTACCTCCTGGCATACATTATATCTTCTCATTGTTGTTGTTCGGTCCTGAAGTCATTCGGTCACATGTCGCTGTGACCCTGTGGACTGCAGCATACCAGGTTGCTCTGCTCTCCATTGTCTCCCGGAGTTTGCTCAAACTCTGTCCATCGAGTCAGTGATGCTAAGACCATCTCATCCTCTGTTGCCCCCTTCTCCATTCACCTCAATCTTTCCCAGCATCAGGGTCTTTTCCAACAAGTCAGTTCTTCATATCAGGTAGCCAAAGTATTAGAGCCTCAGCTTCAGCATCAGTCCTTCCAGTGAATATTCAGGGTTGACTTCCTTTAGGATTGACTGGTTTGATCTCCTGGCAGTCCAAGGGACTCTCAGCACCACAATATTTTCCAGCACCATAATATCTTCTCAGACTCAACCCTATCCCCCTAGATAAAACAAAGTAACTATTATTTACTGAATACCTAATATATGCGGGGCGTTTCAGTCCTACAGTTCTGAATCCTCACAGCCATCTGGAGAGAGAGGTATTATTACTTATTTTTTTATAAATGATGACACTCAGGTGCAAAAGGATTTCTTTTTTTTTTTTTTTTTAATCAATGCTAGATATCTAAGGAGGAAACATTTCTAACAGACCTGCAACCATCAGTTTGTCTTGGGAGATATAATTTCACGGCTGCTCAGTGTGGTGATGCCACAGGGGCCACCTCCAGCTTGCAGACCCAGGTCAGCTTGATTCCAACTCAATTACTAGCAATGAAGCCTTCCTCCATCTTCATGTGTCTTAAGAGCATCCAGTTCTTTGGGTCCAAATAAATGGATACAGGCAGAGCATCATACAGACTCCATTTCTGCTTTTATCCTCTCCATGTCTGGTTTTGCGCTCACAAAAAGGTTGAAGAAAAGAAGGCAAGTTTGAACATATAAGCTAGCCATCAGCTGATGAGCAAGCTGAACGTGCACCCAGATGAAACCAAGCAGAGGGTGGATCTGCCACAGTTTTACAGATGAAGAGAGTGAGACTCGTAGAGATGGACCCTCTCACCCAAGAACACAGAACTAGTTGCTGGGTCAAGAGTTAGAATGTGAACTTGAACCCCCGTGTTCCCACTTCACTTGCTCTTCGCAGAGGAGCCCTCTGCATCCGCGTTCATGATGACTCTTACAGGCTCAGTCAACCTGTGGGTTCAGGCACTGAGCAGGACTCCACACTCCCCAGTGAGGTCTCATAATCAAACTTGAATTTTAACGTCAGTCTCTAGGGTTACTGAACACCAGATTTGTTGATTTACATGGGAGCAGGAGTTGTTTCTGAAATGACCTGGTCTTTCCAGTGAGAAGAGGATACAATCTTTTATCTAGGGAAACCCTGTGGCTCATAGACGTCTCACTCAATGGGCTGTCAGCACCACTTGCCCCATCCCTGAGCCTTCACCCTGCTCAGGGGCCAGGGTGGCTCAGAGTCATCCTTTGTTCATGCTTTCATGTCATTTCTGATGCTGGATATATTCTGTGGATAGAAGCGATCCAGGCTTTTAAGTTTTACTTCTGCCATTACTGAACCTAAGATGACCTGTGAAGAGGCCTGTGTGTGATCAGTATAAATTTTAGAAAAACAGCCAGTCCCAAGGAAATTGTGGGCAGTGGTGGTCTTTCTGTCAAATTTGCATAGTTTTATTCTATAGACTAAATGAAGTGTGAAAGTAGTTCAGTTAGTAGCTCAGTTGTGTCTGACTCTTTGTGACCCTATGAACTGTAGCCCAACAGGCTCCTCTGTCCATGGGATTCTCCCAGCAAGAATACTGGAGTGGGTCACCATGACCTCCTCCAGGGGATCTTCCCAAGCCAGGGATCAAACCCAGGTCTCCTACACTGCAGGCAGATTCTTTACCATCTAAGCCACCAGGGAAGCCCCATAGACTGAAGAGTAGCCCCTTATTCTGAGGAGGGAGAGCATTCTTCCATGTTGGAATTTCCATAAAAACTATGGAATACAACTAGCCTCTGAGGATGGGCGTATCATGTAGTGTTCAAGAGAGTACAAGAAGATCTCCAGCAGATGGAGAAAGGAGAGGAGCAGGGAAAGGAAAAGATACAGTTGAAAATGTAGAGAAGAGAATGTATAAAATGCATGACTTTAAAATATATACAAGTAGTCTGCCTTAGGTGGAAGAAAAGAATGATGACAGACAGCATGAACTTCATCAAATCTTGTATCTGCTGAGATAACAACCTTTTTCCTTTGTGAATAAATGCCAAAAGGCTAGCCCAGGCCCCTCAACATCCAAGACCAATAGTTTTGGAACAGAGAGCAAGTTATACACTGATTATCACTTAAATTTCCCTATGCAAGTGAGCAATGATGCTTATATTTGATGAGAGTTCCTTGCAGGACAGAGCAGCCTCTTTCAGGTTGTTTTCAGAGTGTTCCCAGGCTACAAACCACTCCCCTAAGAGGGAGATAGTGAAAGACAGATGAACCTGGTGTGTTGCAGTCTATGGAGTCACAAAGAGTCGGACACCACTTAGCAACTGAATAATAGCAACAACAGAGGGTCCCGATCATTCTGATGGGAGCCAAAACGTAGGCAGCTTAATGCCTCCCTTCCTTCAACCCCACACAATTCTGGTGATGGCTTACTGGAGAAATTCACACTTCTCACGATGTGAGCAAGGTCAATAACTACTGGAAAAGTGACAAGTTCGGGAACCAAGCTAGGACACGGGGACTCTGGCTCTATCCCTACTAATCTGTTTCCATGACTTCAGGCCTGGTAAAGGAGAACAACTGACACGGTGTGAATTCCTAACCCAGTCCAGGCATGTGCTGCATGGCCCTGTGTACTTTATACTACTCAATCCTCTGTGTAAGCATATAAGGTAAGTGTTATTTATCCCCATTTTACAGATTAGAAAATCAAGTCTCCACAAACTTATGGAAGATCAAACAGTAAATTGTGGAGCTAGAATTCACATCCAAATTTTTCTAACTTCAAAACCAATAAATATTCTTCAAGTAATGGGATTAAAAAGGAATGGGAGAAAAAAAAAGCCTTTTATGGAACAAAACTGAGTCAACTGTAGTGATGTGGATGTACCTAGAGCCTGTCATACAGAGTGAAGTCAGCAAGAGAAAAACAAATATCAGGTTTTAACTCATGTGCTGTGCTGTGCTAAGGTGCTCAGTCGTGTCCACCTCTTTGTGACCCTGTAGACAGTAGCCCGCCGTGCTCCTCTGTCCATTGGAATTTTCAGGTGATAGTACTGGAGTGGCTTGCCATTTCCTCCTCCAGGGGATCTTCCCAACCCAGGGGTCAAACCCGCGTTTCCTGTGTCTCCTGCATTGCAGGTGGATTCTTGACCCGCTGAGCCACTGGGGAAGCCCCTGCACATATATATGGAATCTAGAAAAATGGTGCTGGTGAATTTATTTGCAGGGCAGGAACAGAGCACAGATGCAGAGAGCAGACTTGAGGACAGGGGGTCAGAGGAGGAGAGAGTGGAACGAACTGAGAGAGTGGCACCGACATAGATATGCCACTATGTGTAAATCAGATGCCAAGCAGACAACTAGTGGGAAGCTGCTATAGCAGGAAGCTCAGCTCAGCGCTCTGTGATGCCCTTGAGGGGCGGGTGTGGGGGTGAGAGGGAGACTAAAGAGGGAGGGGATATACATATACATATGGTGGATTCACGCTCTTGTATAGCAGAAACTAACCCAAGACTGTAAAGGAATTGTATTCCAATAAAAAATACTCTTTATTACTCTTTATTAAATAAAAATTGCTTTTCTATTTAAATATTAAGACCTCTGTATGTTTTTCATCCCCATTAGCTCTAAAATACTATTATTATTCTGATCCTGGATAGAGTCCTAACAGTTGAGTTCTTCCTTTCTGTGATTCATTATTTTATTTTTTATTGAGATATAACTGACACATAACATTATATTAGTTTCAGGTGTACAACACAGTGATTTGAAATCTGTTTATATTGCAAAAATAGTTGAGTTCTAATAGGAAAAAAATTGTATCCACATGCCCTATGAACTGCTTTCAAAGGAGATCAAAATAAATGAAAGCATATTCAACTCATCAGGTATTGCAATAAAATTTTAATAAACATGTGTACTTTCCTCCTAAGGTCTTTGACATTTCAAGAAGTAGGAGGTACAAGGTGCCCCATGAATATGTAAATATCTGAATTATTCTGAAACAACTAATGCATTGTCAACCCACAATTCAGTTAAGTTTTCTTTTTTGGTATGCAAAAAAAAAAAAAAAGCAGGTTTAAAGGAGGTATTCTAACAATCTTACTCAGTTTTTCTATGGGTGTACATATATATACAAACTTGAAGAAACAGAGAGTTGTCTACCCATCTGGCCAAATCCAGCGATGGCATCTTTCCCACTATCCTGCCTCTCCTCTCTGCAGCAGCTGACAGAGGTAACATCACCTCAGTCTTGAAACACAGTCCCCATCCCTTTGCTGCACCTTGGACAGGACAACTGCTTCTCACTGTCCTTTGCTGCTGCTCCTTCTCACTTCTAAATGTCGAAATGTTCCGGAACCCCATCCTCTCTTCACATTATCCCTAAATTTATCTCATCCAGGCTCGGGACTTTAAATGACACTTATACTCATGGACCCAACATGTATGTCTCTAGTTCAACATCTCCTCTGAGCACCTGGTTTATATATCCAGTCTCCTCCTTGACATCACCAGTTGGCCTCCATCAGGCATTTCAAACTTAACATATCTAAAACATCACTCCTAATAAACTGAATCTCTTCTCACGTCACTGTTCAGCCCAGAATCCCAGGAGTCATTCTGAATCCTCTTTTATCTCTAACCCCTTATTCAAGCCATCAGCAAACCCATTGACTCTATCTTCAAAATGTGCCTCAAGTCCAAACCTTTTTACCACCTCCATTGATACCACTATGGTCCAAGTTCCAACATCTCCTTTTTGCACAGCTGCTAAAGCTTACAGGGTCTCCCAACTTAGACTCCTCTCTGCCTTCAGTCTAGTCTTGATGTAGCAGTCAGTCAGAACTCTTAAAGATGAATCAAATTATGCGACCCACCTTTGCTCAAACCATTCATTGTATTCCCACTTATAGTAAAATCCAATGGCCTTCATTGCTTTACGTGAGCCAGATCCTCCTACCTCTTAGGCCTCATCAATTACCTCTCTCCCTTCACTCACTCTGACCCGCATCCTTGCTACTTCCAGGAATGCTTCAAGCTTATTCCTACCTCTGAACTCTGCATGAGCTCTTTCTCCTCCTGGAACATTATGCCCCCAGTGTTCACATAGCCCATGCCTTCACATAACTCAGGTCTCTCTGCTCAAATGTAACCCCTTCTGAGAAGACTTTCGTGACTGTCCCAGTTAAATTCATACCATGAAACACAAACACCCCTGGTTCTATTCCTTTATCTTATTTTAACCTCTTCAGAGCCCTTTACCTGGAATTATTTTAATTATAACTGTCATAACTATCTTATTATTTGTCCATTTACATTTCTCCATAAATGGGTTCATTTACCCATTTATTTATTCATTTATTCTCTGCTTTCCAATTAGAATGTAATCTCTTCTCTCTTTTTTTTTTTTCACTGCTATATTCCAGTGCTAACCACGGTCCTTGAAACACAGCAGGCACTCAATAAATGTGATAATTGAATAACTGAATTTTCTGGATGCCCAATGCCATTCTGAGATGCTCTGTTACTCTTCCCAAGATAGCCTTTATCTTTAGTATCTTCCTATATAGTTGCCAGAAGTTCATTTTGTTTATAGATCCTATACTGAATTTTTATCCCTTCAATACCAGTTACCCACTTCCTAATTATGGCTAGACTCACTCCTCTATTTTTCAGATGCTACATCTCTGCCTTTTTTACCTAAATACTCTTGATCTCTGAGTAGTCCAAACACAGCCTGTGTACCCTCAATGGTAAGAGTATTTTTATTACGTTCCTCTGGATACAAGTACAATCTGCTGATTAGGCTCTAGAGAGAAAACATTTTCCCTCCTTATCTCTGTCTGCCCCCAGCCCCTCCTTCTGCCCTAGACACACACAAATACTAGACAGCAGCCCTGGTCTGATGTCACTTCCTGCATCGCGCTGTGGATCAGTCTATGTCTGCTGCTGTGTAAGCTGCCTAATCACAGAAGAAAGATAATGAGAAAACCCCACATGATTCTTCCCCTTGACTGGGGCTGGGGCAGAAGGTTATCACAGTGTCTATAAGAGGATATGTCTGTGTTTTGCTGGAGCTAGTGTGCAGGAATACAATTATAGTCAGATTGGCCCCAGTCTGGGACTAGCAATTAGCAATGCACACCAACGAAAAAAATGAAAGACTGTTCCAGTTCATCTTAAAAATAAGCAAACCTCTGAGAGAGGTATATTAGAAACCATTTCTAAAAGACATTGACAAACTTTTACTGCTAAACTATATTAAACAATTGAGAGAACAATACAGTTTTACCAGTCTAGAGTGAGACTTGATCACTGAAAGGCTTTCAAAAATGATTGAAAGCAACATTACTTTCCCTGTACTTCATAGAAACCATATTTGCATAATTGCATAAAGTGACTCAGAATTGACCTCACTCATGAAAACAGGCAACAGATGGCATTAAAATGTGATGGTGAAGGAAAATGCATTAGGGAAATCACTTGCAAAAGCTAAGATCAGCCTGTTTTTCAGAGTCCATGGAATTTATCATTATTTGTTTGCTGCTATGTTCATTCTTTTTGAAAGATGTGACCCAGAATTTTGTGAAGACTCCCATACATGGCCTCTAATTTTTTTTTACTCACTTAACGCTTAGCTAAGGAGAGAAAAACAGCTTCCATAATCTTTGCAGTCCATGCAATCAAATCTTTTTCATTTTTTATATCCCAATTCTATTATTATCTGTTCTGAGTGTCAATCCTCAGTTGTCTTCAGACAGCCAGCTCCAGTAGGACTCTGAGATTTCCCCCTCTCATACTAGAATTCATTTCGAGCAGCACAAATCTCAAGCCATTTTACTGAATGAGTGTTGGATATAAACAGGATTTTAATTCACATGGAATGAAGACAGGAACTTGGATTATCAGAGAAACAACAAGCATCAAAGAAAAATGGTGTTTTCCTTTACAAAATACCCAGCACTGAAATAAAGAAAACAGCTCTTTCCTAAATGAACATACAGCTTCTCATAAAGTCATGAGTTTCCTAGGTAATACGAAATACATAAAATTTTTTCTGAGAACTGTTACATTTCCCTCCAGAGGAATTGTATTCATGATCTTCAAGCTGATCATAGAAAACAGACAGGAAAAATTATCAGCGCTACTTGTTTCCTAGGCAACCCCTACCACATACCTACTATGTGTCAGACACATATCCTGAGCTCTGAAAACAAAATGGTCTTTCCTGTGTTAGTAAGAAAAGGGACACACTGCCACGCTGTGACTCATATAAAGCACATTGTCTAAATGTACAGCTTCTATTGTAAGACGTGCCCACAGAGGGAGGTTCAAATGGTTTTACTCCTCCGTGGAACATGCTCATCACTCATCAAGGCAGGTAACTTTCACTGGCCTCACCTACAGACTCTCAGTTGACATGTGGAACATGTATGTGAAACTGATGCTATTGCTTGTCCATATCTCCAGTCTGCCTGCTCCTGGCAAAATCCTAGCTGCTGCTGCTACTCCCAGAAGACAGCTCTAAGAAAGGCTCCATTTTCTATGCGGTACCTAAATGGTTTCTGTAGGAATGTCTGTTTCCCTAGTGGTTGCTGACATCAGAGCCATGACCTCCCCTTCTCACCTCCCCTGCCTCACCCCTAGCCACCAGCAGGATCACGAGAAGTCCACACCTGGGAAAGCCCTCTGTATTTGCATACCTTCTCCCCTGGAAGACTTGTGCTCTTTGTCGCTTGGCTAGAATGGGAGAGACTGGAAGGGGGAAGGTAGGAAGAAAGGCATTATTGAACCTCTTAGAATCCTTGTAAGGGTGACTGTGCCTTGAATTATCTAACCTAGCACTTAAAACTTTCTTCCCCTGCCTAAAGTAAAACATAACACATAAAATTACCGATATTCAATCTTTTTTGACATGCAAAAATGTGAGTTTCATATGACTCAATCTAATAATAGTGACTTGATTCTTTGAATCTGTTAGTTCTAAAGTTCAGCTTTCTGGGACTTCCCTGGGGGTCCAGTGGTTAAGACTTCACCTTCCAAGGTAGAAAGTACAGGTTTGATGCCTCCAGGCCAAAAGAGCAAGTTATAAACAACAGAAGCAGTATTGCAACAAATTCAATAAAGACTTCAAAAGCAGTCTACATCAAAAAAAAAATCTTTAAAAAATTTAAAAAAAAATAAAGTTCAGCTTTTTAAAGGTTCAGATGACTACTGCAACCTGCCACTTTCCTTTTTAACTTTGTTACTATGGGAATTGGGTTCTACATCCCTAACAACTGACCACAGACAAAGTTTGGAACACAACCCATTTATGTACTCAGGATTGCCTACAAAGGATGTTCTTTCTTAGGCAAGACAAGGCTGATGGATTGCATTTATTAGAATTACAGGCTAAGGAAACCACAAAAGGCTTACTTTGGGTCTCCAGATATCCTTCTCAGCCTCCTGGCTCCAAAACATAATCATAATCTAAGGTTGTCTGGTGGTGAGCCAGGCCATCCCAGGGAGAACTGGAACCAGGGATACAATCCACTCATGAGGCTGGACAAAAGCCACAGGTCTAAACATGGAGGCAAAGAAGAGGCTGACTAATCTGTGGATGGATAGACAGGACATGTAGTCAAAAACAGTGGTGCACTGGGTTAACCTGTGGAGGTTTAACATTCCTGATGCCTATACATTCCCCAGAAATCTTGATTTCATGGATGCCATGGGCATCCAAATTCTACAAAGTTCCCTAGGTAATTCTAATGAGCGGTCCCTTTTGAGAACCATTGTTCTAAACTTCAGTTCAAAGCCAGGAGAGAGATTCATGGGTTAGAATCATAAATAGTATTTAGAGGTCAAAAATGAATACTTGATCCAGGATATCACCCAGACAGGTGAGGCCAGTGGTCAGAAGTCCATGTGCTGGGCGCTGGAAGCAGGCTGCCAGGAAGTCAGGACGGCCTGTGGGTCACGGGTGCCAGTCACGGCTTCTGGAGGCAGAGGGGAGGGGAGGGGCAGCAGTGAGGGGTGATGGGGAGAAGGCCAGACACCAGGTGCAAAACTCCCTCCAAAGACAGGGCAGCAGTCAAAAAAAAACAAGGAGCTGTGCTTGATGGACATGAGGTAGCACCCTGAAACTGAAAGGTGAGGAAATTCTTTCAATGCTCACTTCTCAGCTTCTTCTCTCCTTCTCCCTACAGTCCGGATGCTTCCTACGGCTGCAAGGAGGAGACTTCATTAACCCAGTTGCAGGGGTAAAGACTTCAGGGGCAAGATCCCAGTAGGTCTTTATAGTGTTCCCCTCAGAATAAACAACCTACCTTCTTCCTGTATATCATGCCCAAAAGACAGAGCTATTTCCTTTAAACCCTGCTCAAGACTTAATTCTTCAGAAAATTTTCCAGCCCAAGGGCATAATGGATGGTCCAGTCTCTTGCCTCAAGGTACAGTCATGCACAGTTGTACAGTTTGTACACTGCACAAAGTCATTCAAATGAAAGAGGCTGAAGCCTAAAAGCATGTGGCTGGGTGCAGGCCTCTTTCTGCACCATTCAGCTTAGGCTAGCAACAGCTGTGACGACAATGACTGATTTGTATCTATTCAAATATTTGCTGACTGAAAGATTAATTTGTTAACTCTAATCCATCTCCCTATCAAAACAGACGGATAAATGCTATATTTTATACACCTCACCAGACATTCTACACTTACTTCACACACATATATTTTCTTCCTAAAAAATGCTCATGAGACTAAAAAAAAAACAATTCCATCCAGAGTAGCTAGGGACAGCTTGTTGCTCCGCTTTTTCAGCCAATTTTACCCACTGACGACAGCAGAGAAAAGTATAAGGGCCCCTTGTTCTGCTGTCTTTGTTTCCCATGTTATGAGCAAAATTGCACAGGAATTATGAACAGTTAGCAAATGGTGTGTAAGTGACCAAAAATTAAATGACAGCTCTAGGAACAGGAGCAGACCGGCCCCAGCAGAGCCAAGCTGCTGGGATCCTGGAACAAGAATTAGGGAGTCAAGCTCTAGCCCTGGCCCTGGCCCCAGTTCATGGCTGACCTTCGCTTGCTCTCACATCCCCGCCTCCCAGGGTACACACAGGGCTTTGTGACCCATCCTGCACTGCCAACACCATTGAGATGCTACTTGGATGGAGGCCACAAAGTCACTGATGGGAGACCTCTTCAGCTGTGTCTCTCCCTGGGATCCAGCTCTCTCTCTCATCTCAGCCACTGCTTGGATGCCAATCCTTGAACAATCGGGATCCATGGGAGGAAAAATGGGTTGTAGGAAATAATTCATTCCCCAGTGGGACTGACATTCTTGACAGAGCTTAACCCAATAGTGTAGCAAAATTCTAGTAAAATGTGACTATGCCTTTAAAGAACAGATACCTCCTGTACATTTGAACTGGACTTGCCCTCTGCTTTCCCACACGACCCTTCCCCAGGCCTCATTCAATAGGTAACCCTTTGATACCTTTGTCCTGTGAGTCTATCACAGTTGCTACTGAGGAAGAGGACTCAAATGATCCCAAATGGACTTCATTTTCTGGCCATTGCCTGTTTCTTCACCAGTGAAAGCACCCCTTCTATTTTGGAAATCGTATCTCTTGTGAACACAGGAACATGGTTCTGTCTCAGCTGACTTGGAAATCATGTCTGTTGTGAACACAGGAACATGGTTCTGTCTCAGCTGACAGGGGTCTCCGAATACATGTCCAAGCCTGATTTGGTTGGTTGCCCAGAGAAATACCTCCCTTCTCCAAAACTGGAAGCAGCCCAAAGAGGGAGAGGGTGGAGCATACACCTTTAGAATTTATTCATATTTGACTTCTAGCCTCACACCCATGTCTTCCTTCCACTCACTCACTGGAAAGCTCTGATAATGTAAGAAGTCTCTGGAGCAAATAGAAAAAAAGAGGTTCTTACTTTAGTGGAGTTTTTGATATGATACCTGAGTCCTATCACTGTCTCAAGTGGGCCTGATTTGTGGGTCTTGTCTTAATAGGGGTCTCCTATCCTAGTGCCATCTTCTTCTGGGAACTTGCAGTGTAAGACTGGGTGAAGGAAGGGCTGGATTTTGTTTTGTATGTTTTGCTTTGCTTGCTTTTGTTTTGCAAAGAACCAAATATTTATCTTTACTTCTAAACTGGCCTTCACCTTGCTCACCCGGAAGAGACCAGGAGCTGAGATAGATATTGACACTCCCCACCCTTCCACTCAGGTCCCACCCCACCCCTGCACCCCAGATTTAAGAGATTCCAAGGCTGGAACTAAGCTACTCCTAAAGCCCTTTCCAATTTGAGATTTTATAATTCTTTGAAAATTTTTCATTGACTGAAACATGTTTTGCAAGTATAGCTTCTTATGGTGTTTCTCCTTTTCATGATACACTTTCAGGTAAGTTGGTTCAAATCAAAAGGAATAAAGAGTAACAGAACCACATGTCTGTGGTGATTATTATTAATAGGAAACTCTAATTTAAAAACCTCAATCCTTTCATGGGGAGGGATGCATAACATCTATACTTGAAACTTTAACTTCCTTTTCTACTTTATTTTTCCTCTCTAGAAAAATTATCCTCTAAGAAAATAAACAAAAGAATAAAATATATTTAAACTGTAAGCATATATGATTTAATTTATCCACTCATATAAAATTAAATGGGGAGGAATGCAAGGTCCAATCGTTTGGAGAGACTTAAAGCCACCCAGTTCAGTGGTTCCCAGCCAGGGGCAATTTTTTCCCCCAGGGGACATTTGGCAATGTCTGGGGACATCTTTATAGTCCTCTCTAGTGGTGCAGCCGTAAAGAATCCACCTGACAGTGCAGGAGAAGCAGTTCAATCCGCGGGTCGGGAAGATCCCCTGGAGAAGGAAATGGCAAACCCACTCCAGCATTCTCGCCTGGAGAACCCCAGGGGATGTCTTTGGTTGGCACAAATAGGGAGGCTGGGTAACGGTGCTCTTGACATCAAGTTGGTAAAGGCCAGAGATGCTGATAAACACCCTACATTCCTCAGGACAGCCCCCACAACAGAGAATTATCCAGCCCAAAATTTCAATGCCACTGTTGAGGAAACCGCCTCCCCCCCCCCGCCCCACCCCACCGCCCCACCCCACCGCCCGGGGGTCTAGAAGTATGAATGACTCTAGAAATACAAAACCATTATTTTTCCATACAAAAGGGAAAAAATCCTTTTTTCTCATTAGTAAATAGTAGACTAAGTCAAACAGCCTCAAAAACCGCAGTAAATAAATTTGGCTATAAAGACTCACGCGCAGCCTCTCCCTTCAGTAGAAATGTGCGGTGCCACGGAGCTGTTTCCCTGTGAGCCAGAAAGAACGCTGCTGCCACCTAGCGGATGAAAAGGGATCCTCACCAGCACACCATTCCTGGCCCCGAGGGCAGGAGCCACGGGGTCTACAGGCAGAGGATGCGCCTATTTCCGTGTCCATAACACTGAAATGAAAAAAAGAAAAAAGCCTTCAGTTGCATGGCAAGCAATTGCTCACAACTTTTAAAAAATATACATGACTCAGAGTATTCAATTAATTAATTAGCTTAGTACCTTCAGTTTATTTTCTCCATTTCACGTGTGTGATACGAAAGGGAAGGTCTAGGTTCCTGATAACACGTGTTCGGTGACTGTTTTTATTCTCACAGTTAATTGGGGTGGAGAGGGGTGAGGCAGCCTCAGTGACCCCAGAACTCTCTGGTAGGACCTTCTCTTCTACTCACCCTTTTCCCTGGATCATGGCAAGACAGCGGTAAGTTCTCAGCAAATCATAAATCAAGGGAATTCCTTTGCTTTATATGAAATGAAAATTAAGAAGAACTAGAATAGAGACAGAAGTCTTTCTCCAACCACACTGTTGCTCCTACACACACATACACTGCCCCCCGCCACCCCACACACACAGTCCATAAAGATGACAGTTGAAAGAACCCAAGAAGTCTGAAAAGAGTAGAACCACCTTCCCTGCAGTTTCCAGAGGATCAGACCCCAAGCTGGAGAACGGCAGTTTACCCAGAACTGTAAGCTCCCTTTTCATTCTTTCTGGTGTTCTTTCTCCAGCTCTACCAAGGCTGGAAGGACTGAGCTTTGACTAGTTTCATGTGCCAAAGGTAGAAAGCTTCCAACTCCTTCACCATGGAGATTCCTAAACATCTTAATGAGAAAACTTATTGTGATCTTCACAATGTGCCTTTTGAATGGGTTCTGAACTCTATTTCTGTGTTTTTAGACAAAGAAATGGTGGTTGGTTGGTTTATTAATATTAGGACATTTTATCCTGACCCACCCAGTCCTTTAGTTCCCAAACCAGCTCATAGTTTAGGGTGCTTACATAAATTGAGATGGTTCTTCCTCCTCACTGTTTAAGGGAGCAGCCCTGCCCATATCCTGCCTCTGATTTTACTGGGGTCCTACAAATACCACAGTCCTAAGCTTATTCTATTCAAGGGGGAAAGACTTGAGAGAAACTACTATTAGACCAAAAAAAGAGAAACCCATGTTATAACTCAGTCACGATTGAGTAACTGAGCAAAAAAAAAAAAAAAAGGTTATCTGTGTGATTATCTCTTTTACAGTCCCCAGACCAACCATAGATGGATGGATGGACAGAAGTGAGCAAGGCACAAAACTTCATCAGAGTTTCAGCATATTCATGAATTTTCTACAGTCTGATGCTCCTAAACAAAGAATCTCTTGCAATTTTACATGGAAAAGTCCTTTCTGAGACAAACACAAAGTTTTATTTAGGGTAGATATTGTTATTAGTGTTTACATTGTATTAAATATTAATATGGGCTGTACAAAAAAATCTTCTGTTTATGTATCTTACAGTTATTCTGAAATCAAGTGAAGTAAAGACAGCTCTTAAAGGACAGTATGCATATATAAGATGTCATTGTTATTGTCAAATACAGTAAAACTGAACTGAGGCAACTTGTATGTCACAGAGTCAGTTTTCCTGAAGGTGAGCGCATGTACCCAAGGATAAGGATAAGGATGCTTATTCCTCCAAAGATCACATACACTAAACTACCCCTCCCCCCCTCTAAAAAAGGAAACATTATTTGATAAATAGAATAATTTGAAATTGGAATATCCCCCATTCAAGTCCAGGAAATGTGGTTCTTGTGTCTAGCATAGCTCATTATTTCATCTTATGAAGATACCCCAGAATATCTACTGGAAGCTCTTCTTCATCTAATTATTTATTGTTTGTGTTTTATATGATACAGGTAGAAATGTTTGTGATACATTAATATGCAAGGAAAATAAAAAATAAATTATATATTACAAAATATATAGGAAAAATACATGAAAATAACAGTAGTGATTATCTCTGGATGCAAGTCTAGAAAGTTGCTTCTAGTGAGGGTCCAATACTTTTTAACCTTTTGCTTCTTTTATCCAAGTTATATATGCATATTTTAGAGGTTTGTAACTTTTTACTGTCTGAGCCACCTTTTAAAAAATAGATTTTCCTAAATGTCCATCGACAGAGGAATGGATAAGGAAGTTGTGGTACTTCCTTAGGTAGATATGCAATGGACTATTACTCAGCCATTAAAAAAAAATGAAATAATGCCACTTGCAACAACATGGGTGGGCCTCCAGATGGTCATACTGAGTGCAGTAAGTCATACAGAGAAAGAGAAACATCATATGACATCCCTTTCGACAGAATCTAAAAAGAAATTATACAAGTGGGCTTATTTACAAAACAGAAACAGACTCACAGACTTAAAGAATGAACTTATGGTTACTGAGGGGACAGGTGGGAGGAAGAGACAGTTAGGGAGTTTGGGATTAACATGTATACACTGCTATATTTTAAATGGATGACCAACAGGGGACCACTGTACAGCACAGGGAACTCTGCTCAATGTTCTGTGGCAGTCTGAGTATGAGGGGAGTTGGGGGAGAATGGATACATGCATATGTATGGATGAATCATTGTGTTGTGCACCTGAAACTATCTAACATTGTTCATCACTATACTCCAATACAAAGTAAAATTTTAAAAACAATGGATCTCCCTGTATCACCTCTTTCTACCACCAAGTCCTTCTCCTCAGAGGCAATGAATAATTCTTCTAGACGTTTGTTTTGGTTTTTGTCTCCTTATTTTTAAATAACATATTTTTATATCTCTTCCTTGATGTTCCAGATTTAGATATTATGTGTCTTCCTATTAAGGAAGAGGAAGATTTAGCACTCTTGATGCCTCCATATGTTCATGAATTCCCTGTTCCCCAAACTCCAGTACCATTATATCATTAATTCTTATGGAATCATTATTCAGTGTTTACAACACTATGGCCACAACACTATGGCCATCTCACCCACATTTCTACCTACATGTTATTTCAGTATTAATAACAGTCTCTTTTCTTTACTATTCTATGTTCCTGTCTCTCCAATCTCTATCAAACAAATAAATCTTTTCTCAATGCATCAAGCACATCAGGAATTCTAAAAGCGTCATCCATCCCTTTATAAGGCCTGTCTGGAGCCTTCTAAGCCCCCATTCCCTCTGGATGTGTTGCTCTCCAAGCCTGTTCCACAGTTACTGTATCTGGATTTCCCTTCACCGCCATCCTGGAGACATTTTTGTTTTGTCTCCTGAGTTTAGTTTCTGATTTTCTGGATCCCTTGTGTTCCTCTTTCCGGAAATATATCCTCCAGCTTTCCTTGAGCACATATGCCAGTATGAACTAAGAAGAGGTAAATGGGAGATAAAATTTTGAAATCTTACATGTTTGGAAAAAAGCTTTATTGTTTCCTCAGATTAATTATGAGATTGGCTGGGTATGAAACTCGAGCTTGGATATCAATTTCTGCCAGAATTTCTCATTCTCTATTGAGAGGCCTGATGACACTCCAATTCTCATTTATTTGATTATGATCTGTGTTTTTTTCCCTACCTAAAGCTTTTATGACATTTTCTCTATGCCAGTATTTTTAAGTCTTACAATGACATGAGTTGTGAGAGACATTCTCCCATCTATTTGTAACTTTAAAATTTCAATCTGGAATTTTACATATTTCAGTTCTAGAAACCTTTTTTTTTTTTCCCTTTATGGAAAAAAAAAGTTGGATTTTCTACATTTGGATTAATCATTTTATTTTTTGTCTGAATTTCTTTTCTCCTATTTTTCTGCCTCTTTATCATTTTATTATACTTTCTGGGAGATTTCCTCAACTTTACATTCCAATTGTGCTATCAAAATTTTTATTTGTGCAATCTTGTATTTAAATTCTCAACGTTCTTTTTGGTGCTTTTAATATTTCTTTTTACGTCATCCTGTTCTTGGTTTACAGATGGAATATCACCTTTTATCTCCCTGGGGATATTATTCATAGTTTTACTTTTTGCAGGGTTTTCTCTGTTTCTTGTTTATTTTTTTTGGCCTCTTCCATGGCCCTTTTGTTCCCATTGTCTTGTCAGGGTCTGTTTTTAGAAGCTGTTTTCAGATGACTGCTATTCTTGGCTATCACTCATTCTTTACAAGTGAGACACTTGGTGATCATCTTATAACATATAAAGACACTGAGCCACTAAAACATAAAAATGTTTTAGATAAGAAAACTTTAAAGTGAGGCAATAAAAAACTGACTGGGGGCCCTTCATGCTTCACCTGATGGACTGCACTGGAGATGGACTGATAAGGGTCGGAGATCTTCCCTCCACGGCTCATTTTACGCTCTACCCGCATGTCCAGGTGGTGTGAGCCTGGCCGGAAGCCTGCTTTTGAAGGCAAGTTGGGAAAGGAGGCCAAGGATCTCTCCCTGAACAATGTAGACATTTACTTAACCCCTCAGTAGAGTCCATTCCCCTACAAGGTATGGTTCTGCCATACAGATGGCTCCTATGCATTTGGCACATAGAAGAATGGTCAGTGTAATGCAAAAGTCACACTGATTCACATGCAATATTTCCTAAGCACAAGAGAATAGATTGTGGAGTGGAATTCCAAATTTCAGCAGAAAAAAGCAAAAGCTTTCTTATCGCTTGCTGCATTGGCCACAGGAACTGTTGTGCCTGTATTTTGAAAATTAAAAACAAGCATTTCCACCTGGGCTCCCACCCCAAAGAGGCTGCACCCCAGCCCTGTGTGTCTTTTGACTCCAGGCAGGTTGTACTGCCTGTCGGGACCTTAAGAGCAGCCAAACTGACTCAAAATGCCACTTCTATCTACACTGCCTAAGTTACTAGCAGCCCTGCTATCATCAAAGTGTTGCCAACATTCCCACTCAATTATTTCTCCAACTTCATATTACGTACCAGCCACAAGAGGCCCCAGCCACAAATACGCTGCCTGGCTTCAGAGTCCAAGTTATTTCCCTGAGTATCAATTACTGTTTTTATTAATATTTTGTATAAGTTTTGAGTTCTCTGCCCCATTCCTTTTTTTTTTCTCTTCCATATGGCCTTTTATTTTTACAGTGCAATCTTGAAACTTATGGGTGTTTTCAGGAATCCCATCCTTACTGCGTCTTATGGTAGACTGTTTGCAAAACTGGCCACAGCTTTTTCTCTTTTATCCATACCCCATTGGAGCTCACGTGACTTTGCAGCCCTGTCCATCAAGAGGTAGAATCTCTCTCTGTCCCCCTTGAATCTGAACTGGCCTTATGCCTTGCTTTGCCTAGATGAATGTACAGAAGAGACACTGTGTCAATTCTCAGTCCAGGCCTCAAGCGTCCCTTCAGGCTTTGATTTCAGGTTTCTCTTAGAAACCCACTCAGCCAAAGGGAAAATCCTGAACCCAGCCTGCTCGAAGATGAAAGGCCCTATGAACAAGAGATGGGTCATTTCAGCTTTCCCAGCTGAAGATATGGGGCAGGGCAGCGAGGGTGTCTTTGATTACCTGCTTTTAATCCAAATCTTTAGCCAATTTTTCTGTTTCCGATCTGAGTGTGCCCCCCCGTTTTAAAAGTGCCTGGACTCTCAGAGTACTAAGCCTTGCCATGTCTTTGCAGGAAGGCTGAGGTTTCCGTTTCCTCAAGTCGGCTTACTTACCCCCCATTCACGCCATTCCTGCTTTCAAAATGTTAGTGCTGTGTCCTCTCCTCCTCTCGTTGCCCTCAACTTTAGTGTCTTTTTACTTACCTACTGCAAAGCGTAGTGGTGTTTTCAGAGCACATGTAGCCAAACACATATGTTCAATCTGCCAAGTAAGATGAATTCTCCTCACTTCATTTTATAGAGGACACTGAGGTCATAGCAGCTGAGGGACTTGGCCAAAGCCTCCTGGGTGGCTAGTGAAACACCTGGAACCCTCCAGAGCCCAGGCAGCAGTCACTGGTCCTTCCGCTCTTCCCTGCGGCCGCCATGACCATGTCAGGAAGCCCGCAGGACTAAAGGTTTCCTCAGTTGATATGATTGCAGGTTTTTTCTTCACAGTGCAGGAGATCCTGGGGTGCCATTGTCTGTTCCAGCCTTAGAAACAATATGATCGGCCAATTCACCACACATTCTGAAGTAAACAGGAAAAATATCCTGTATACTGTGTAAATATGTGATCTCTGAAGTATTAGTTGCTGAGTCATGTCCAACTCTTAGCGACCCCATAGACTATAACCTGCCCATGGGATTCTCCAGGCAAGAATACTGGAGTGGGTAGCCGTTCCCTTCTCCAGAGGATCGTTCCCACCCAGGGATCGAACTCCCGCATTGGCAGGCAGGTTCTTTACCATGGGGGCCACCAGAGAAGCCCACACGATCTCGGCTGATGACTAAACCATCCTTCACATAGAATTGTGAATTTTTGTTTTGTTTTTTTTTTAACCAATTACCTGTAAACACTCAGACACAAGTTCAAAAATATTCAAAAAGCATTTAAAATTCTAACTATATAAACAAATGTTCTCGCTCTACCCTGAAACAAAATTGCAAAGTACACATAGCATCCTCACTGGACAGACAAATGACTCTTGAACTGGTAAGAAGTGGCTGGAACTGGGTCCTTTAGAACAAGGCCAACCACCCTTGTTGGTGTCTAATGGCCCCCAGACCAGTTACAGGTATCTAGTTTCTGCCAATAGTCACCACTGACTATGCAGAAGAGCATGGTTCACATGTTGGGGTCACGCATGAGATGCCCACGTGGGCTGCCCTTGTCCTCCGTGCCCTCTCCAGGGAGCATGTGCAGCTCTACCACAGGACTCCAGTGAGTAGCATCCCAACATGGGGTCAGAGGTACGAACAGAAACCCGTCTCCAAACCCCAGTAGTACAGGAACACTGCATCGCCATCAGTAGGAGAAACCTTTGGCCTTGTGTTTTCTGCTTTCTATGTCTAAATCAATAAATCACAAGAAACAACTTCATTTCCATCTCTACTCAGAATATAGCCTGACATAGGATGACCAATCACTGCCCAGCTAATGGAATTCAAACCATTCACTATTGGCTGCAGGGTCTTTCACCAATTGTCCACCTCCCTTCTGTTGTTGTTGTTCAGTTGCTCAGCCGTGTCCCACTCTTTGTGACCCCATGGACTGCAGCACGCCAGGCCTCCCTGTCCATCACCAACTCCCAGAGTCCACCCAAACCCATGTCCATCGAGTCGGTGATGCCATCCAACCATCTCATCCTCTGTTGTCCCCGTCTCCTCCTGCCTTCAATCTTTCAGCATCAGGGTTTTTCCAATGAGTCAGCTCTTCACACCAGGTGGCCAAAGTATTGGAGCTTCAGCTTCAGCATCAGTCCTTCCAATGCATATTCAGGGTTGATTTCCTTTAGGATTGACTGGTTTGAGCTCCTTGCTGTCCAAGAGGGACTCTCAAGAGTCTTCTCCAACACCACAGTTAAAAAGCATCAATTCTTTGGCACTCAGCTTTCTTTATGGTCTGACTCTCAAATCCATACATCACTACTGGAAAAATCATAACTTTGACTATATGGACCTTTGTTGGCAGTATGATGTCTCTGCTTTGTAAATGCTGTCTAGGTTTGTCATAGCTTTTCTTCCAAGGAGCAAGCATCTTTTAATTTCATGGGTGCAGTTACCATCCACAGTGATTTTGGAGCCCAAGTAAATAAAGTCTGTCACTGTTTCCATTGTTTCCCCCATCTATTTGCCACAAAGTGATGGGACCAGATGTCATGATCTTAGTTTTTTGAATGTTGAATTTTAAGCCAGCTTTTTCCACTCTCCTCTTTCACCTTCATCAAGAGGCTCTTTAGGTCCTCTTTGCTTTCTGCCATAAGAGTGGTGTCATCTGCATATCTGAGGTTATTGATATTTCTCCCAGCAATCTTGATTCCAGCTTGTGCTTCATCCAGCCTGGAATTTCTCAAGATGTATTCTGCATATACAGCCTTGACAATATACAGCCTTGATGTACTCCTTTCCCACTTTGGAACCAGTCCACTGTTCCATGTCTGGTTTTAGCTGTTGCTTCTTGGCCACCTCCATTTAGCCATCCCTAACTTCCTTTTCTTAGCACTATACATAGACTCCTGCCACATATGTAGAGTTAGCTCAGTCTCCATTAGGATCCTTGTCAGTTGGTAAAGAATCCACCTGCAATACAGAAGACCCCAGTTCAATTCCTGGGTCAGGAAGATCTGCTGGAGAGGGGATAGGCTACCCACTCCAGTATTCTTGGGCTTCCCTGGTGACTCAGCTGGTAAAGAATCTGTCGTTAATGCGGGAGACCTGGGTTCAATCCCTGGGTTGGGAGGATCCCCTGGAGAAGGGAAAGGCTACCCACTCACATATTCTGGCCTGGAGAATTCCACGGACTGTATAGTCCATGGGGTTGCAAAGAGTCGGACACGACTGAGCAGCTCACTTCAGGGTGGCTCTGCTGCCTGCTCTTCACCCCCTTCACAGTAAGGAGGCACAGCTGAGCAGAGCTGCGCTAGCATCCCAGAGAGTCACGGGAAATGCAATGATTGTTGCGCATATCCTTTGCACTCTTGCCGTTACTCTGCACTCTGTGAAAGGCTTTATAGGCATCATCTCTTGCCAAACCCAAGACAACTTTATGAGGTAGGTACACTTATCTTCAGCTTAGAGAAGAGGAAACAGCCTTTGGGGAGTTCTGAAATGCCCTAGTTTACAGACCTCATAAGTGTAGGGACAAACCTAACTCTGCCAGATTCTAGAGCTGTGTTCTTAACCACTATGTTTTGATAGTTATTATAGAACCAGAGCAGGGCAGAGAAGTTTAGATTTTATGTGGTAGCAAATTTGGAACCTGGGAGATTTCAGTAAACATGATTTAAGAGTTTCCTGGCAGTTGTCTTCAGAATGGTTTATTGTTGGAAGAGTAATTCAGCAAAGTTCTCTGGAACTTAATTAACTGTGAAATGACCCAGGCCTGAACTAAGAGTAAAGAGCAGCAGAAATGAGAAAATGGAAATAATCTCAAAGAATACCCAGTAGAATCTGGTGTCATACTACATTATGAATTTAAGAAAGAAAAAAAAAGAAAACAGCTGAGTCAAAAATGACCCCCAAATTAGAAAACGGAATGATTTTTTAATATTTTGAAGCCACTGGTATAAATAGAGCATTTTGGAGAAGCTGATGAATTTGGTATTAAAGGTGTTTGGTTAGAACTTATACACGGAATATGTTGGAATGTTATCATAACCCAATCAAATACTGTTTAAAAATAAACACTGGAAGTGCAGGTCGATAGGCAATAATTAAACAACAAAAGTCACAAAACCCTGTCGCTGGCCCTGTGAGAAATAAAATGTGGGCATGATCTAGAGAGTATAGTGAGGGAGACAACCATGCACATAAATAACATAAAACAGAAAAGGAAAAAAACTACAACAGAAATCTAAGCTACGTGCTGTAGGACTTAAGAGAGGCAAGAGAGTAACTCCTACTGGGGAAACTAGGGAAGGCTTTCTGGGGAAACTGATGAGCTTCTGAGGCTGATGGAAGGTCAAAGTAGAAACGACATTCCCAGTGGAGTAAGTAATAGCAGCAGGTCCAAGGGAGTGGGAGTAGCAATTAGTCCAGGAGACTGGAACACAAGATTCCTGAACGGGGGAGGAAAGGATGGGAAATGTCAGGCTAGGGAAATAGGTTGGAGCCAGATAATAGAGGGCCTTAAAGCCTGTGTTACGCAGCTTGGACTTTGTTCTACAGCAAATGGGAATCATCAAAAGCTTTACAGTAAGGAGTGACAGGTTCATATGTGAGTTATATGCTAATCTTTCATTTCCATAAATGAATGTTGGATTTGTGCAAAATGAATAAGATTCTGCTTTCTATCTCTCCCAAGTCACTCTACTTTCTTTGGCAAAGTTTGCCCTTAGGTTAACATTCCTGAATGTTTTCCATTTTTATATTCCATACAGTACTGTTAATTAACCTTCTATCTAACCTGGAACACTTTTTCTTTCCTTTTTGGTTAAAACTGAAAATGTTACCAATGTGGACCAGAGACATCAATGAAATAATTTTTCCTCTTTTATTTTAATCTAAAAGTCAATTTCAGATACTCGTTTGATTGAGATTCCATTTATAGCTGATACAAAAGGAGGACTTACTCTGAAGGCTTCAACCAGTGTTTTCCTTGAGTGAATTTTTATATTGCATAGTTTCAGAGGGAAAGGATCTGAAGAAGTGAAAACACATTCATTTCCCTCATAAGGACAGATGTCCTGCTTTAAAGAGGAGGGGGAAAGTCCAGAATGAGATAACACATTTAAAAACTCACCCCAGTCTTTTTTCAACCATGGGGGTCCAACCAGAACAGAGAAAATCCCAGGTGCCACACCTCTGAATTTTCAAAGCAGCAACAGAGACAGTTAACCAAAAAACAGAGTTGTAATGCATTATACTCTTAGCAATTTTCTTCTAATTATTTAGTTAAAAATCCTTCCTTCTGTAAAACAAACCCATTCCGCCCTATCCCAGCCTCAAAAACAGTGAGGAATAGGGCCTCCTTTTGTGCCCTACTGTATTTTGAACTGAATTTCTTTTTAAACTCCTAAAGACTAGGTATTACATTGGACAGTTGTCATGTTAATTAAAGAAATTTGGCTACATAATATTTTGCCTCTCTTATGGATACCAGCTCATACCCCAAACAGCAAAGGGTCCCAGAGCACGGGCTTCCGCCTGTCTCTTCCCCTCCCCACACCTCCAAGACGCATGCTCCTCTTTGGTTTCTCAGAACACATTAAACTCACCTATAAAGAGCCTGAATGAAGCTGAGTGGGAGCAATGCCACAGGAATGTAGGGGCTGGTGGGGGAAGGAGACCCTGTTAAAGGCGGCAGCTGCTCTTTTAGCTATACTTGGGCCAAGTGTTGCTTAATTCATCTTTTTTTTTTTTTCCCCAAGAGAAATGAGAATTTAGGAAGCTAATTTACTTTGCAAAAAGGAAACCATAAGTAAAGTGAAAAGACAGCCCTCAGATTGGGAGAAAATAATAGCAAATGAAGAAACAGACAAAGGATTAATCTCAAAAATATACAAGCAACTCCTGCAGCTCAATTCCAGAAAAATAAATAACCCAATCAAAAAATGGGCCAAAGAACTAAACAGACATTTCTCCAAAGAAGACATACAGATGGCTAACAAACACATGAAAAGATGCTCCACATCACTCATTATCAGAGAAATGCAAATCAAAACCACAATGAGGTACCATTACACGCCAGTCAGGATGGCTGCTATCCAAAAGTCTACAAGCAATAAATGCTGGAGAGGATGTGGAGAAAAGGGAACCCTCTTACACTGTTGGTGGGAATGCAAACTAGTACAGCCCCTATGGAGAACAGTGTGGAGATTTCTTAAAAAACTGGAAATAGAACTGCCATATGACCCAGCAATCCCACTTCTGGGCATACACACTGAGGAAACCAGATCTGAAAGACACGTGCACCCCAATGTTCATCACAGCACTGTTTATAATAGCCAGGACATGGAAGCAACCTAGATGCCCATCAGCAGACGAATGGATAAGGAAGCTGTGGTGCATATACACCATGGAATATTACTCAGCCGTTAAAAAGAATTCATTTGAATCAGTTCTAATGAGATGGATGAAACTGGAGCCCTTTATACAGAGTGAAGTAAGCCAGAAAGATAAAGAACATTATAGCATACTAACACATATATATGGAATTTAGAAAGATGGTAACGATAACCCTATATGCAAAACAGAAAAAGAGACACAGAAGTACAGAACAGACTTTTGAACTCTGTGGGAGAAGGTGAGGGTGGGATGCTTCAAAAGAACACCATGTATATTATCTATGGTGAAACAGATCAACAGCCCAGGCGGGATGCATGAGACAAGTGCTCGGGCCTGGTGCACTGGGAAGACCCAGAGGAATCGGGTGGAGAGGGAGGTGGGAGGGGGGATCGGGATGGGGAATACATGTAACTCTATGGCTGATTCATATCAATGTATGACAAAACCCACTGAAATGTTGTGAAGTAATTAGCCTCCAACTAATAAAAAATAAAAATAAATAAAATAAAATAAAATTACTTACTAAAAAAAAAAAAAAAAAGTAAAAATTTAAAAACCTTTGTAGAGCACTGTGTGGACCAAAGAAGTTGTGCCCAGTCTGCATGCCTGCACTGCCCTGAGGGTTAGCCCCGATGAGCAATCCAGGACCGCACCAAATAGTAGGACCATCTTTTCCGTAACTTCTTCAGTGATATTTTTGCTAGGCTTTGTGACATAACTAAAGGAAGAGAGACCATCAACAGACAGGTGTAAGTTCTCATATTTCACTGCCCTTACTTTCTTCTAGATTCCCTACTTTAAGTTCTGCCCCCTCATCTCCTAAACTCCATCCCAAAGGGTCTCCTTGCCCATTCCTATCAACAGATAACATGCTGCCTTGCCATCAGCAGAAAGAACTAAGAAAACCCTAAGGAGGCCTTATTGTCCCAGATACCAGAAAAAATTCCCTGGCTGTGTCTCCTGAGATCCCAAGAAAGACAGCTTCCCTTGACTTAAGAAACAATAAACTACACTGAGTCATTTCTTGCCAATCACGTTTCCCCTGGAAAGTAAGTTACAGTGCTCCCAGACCCTAAGTTAGCTTCTCATCCTAAGTCATCCCCTTCTATGTACTTGATCCTGGGCAGTGCACTCCCAGAGTATCAAGCACTCTTCCAAAGAGACACTGCTATGGTCCAGCATTTGACAGTCATAATCCCACTGGGTAGACAAGGACTTATAGATGATCCTAATGAAAACATGCAATAAATCATGCGTGATACTTGAGCAGTCACAAAGCCAGTTTCCCCAGAATGAATAAGCAGCAGCAAACACAACCCAGTGACTAAACAGTATTTTTCACATTTTGCTGTGAGTTTTTATGAAAGACTGGACTCAGTAAATTAGCCTTAAGGACCCATGGTCTCCCCAGCCCCAGCCTATATCAGACCACACCTACACGCAGAGTTGTTTATTCTCTGTCTATAACATCTTCCCTTCAGGTCTTATCAGGCCCTCACACTCAGGGAATGATCTGAGCTCCCAGGTGAATTATCCCCAACTCCAACTTGTAATCTTTAAGATGATCTGATCAGTAAGACATTTATTTTGATCTGACATTTTATTATTCTTAAGTTTTGCTACCTTCACCTCTACAATCTATAGTTACTGTCCATTTTGGTTGACTTCTATTCTTGGCCTGCTTCAGAAACCATCAAATGGACTCAGTTACCCCAGGCTCACCATGCTTTCTAAATAATCCCTTGAAAGCAGAAAGTCTTTGCCCCAATTTCTACCATTCACCATTGGCATGTCACAGTCAAGTCTGGATGTTTGGAGACAATGCCATTTACGCTCTGAAGACTGACACCCAGAGGGCTCCACTTTGCAAATGGCTGCAATCCAAAGCATGCATTTACTGTAATGATTTGGTTTTTGCTTTTTAGCACCACATCCTGCAACTGCCTCTTGAAATCACTTTTCTGCTATTTTCTTATTTTAGATCATAGATTTGATTCTTTACTTGCAAATGGCTTCCCTTCTCAGTCCAGGCATAAGTCACCTTTTTTTTTTTTTTTGCTCCATTTAGAGAGTAAGAGGTCTTGATATTCTTATTAATAACTTGAAAGAACCTGTTAAATTTCTCTATAATTATTTTTTGTTTTCTTCTTTTGACTTTATTATTCAAACTAGTCTCCACGCTAAAATGGCATTTGGACACTTTAAGATGATGTTTCCCAACAGGAATACAAAGACTTCACAGGCATGGTCCTAGCTGGTTGCCTGGCCTTGCCAGTCAGAGGCCCTGTACACTTTCTTTCAGCCTATCTTCAGGCAGAGCTTGAGCTCTGGAATTGATCTGCTTGGATTCGAATCCTGACACTGCGTCCATCACTCTGTGTAGCTTTGATCAGTTTATTCATTAAGCTTCAGTCTAATCCTTCTACGACGGGGATGATGATAATTCTGGGTTTCTTGTGAGGACTGTCATGATGATTAAAGAACTGGAGCGTGTGAGGGAAATATTTAGCAAAGAAATTGGCACACATTCAGTGATCAGGAATCCCAGTGTTTCCTGTTGCTCTCTCCACCTTTCAGAATCAGAGCACAGCCTGGAGCTTGCCTGATGTGAAGCAGTGGGTGAGCTGTGGTGAACATTGACATTTCCATTTGTGCAAACCCCCTCCCCTGCTTTTTCTCCTCTTTCCTTAGAATTAAGATATTTTCCCGAGGCTCATCTACTGCAAATAGAAATCCATTCCTCCTCTTGACAACTTTGTTTATATTAATAAGTCAATCCATCTAGCTGAAAGCTGATCTATGGCATATTTTAAAGTGAAGAGTTAAGAAAAACTGCCATGAAATTCATTTCTAGTCCTGTTAAATATCACAGGGGAAGCCCTGTCAGCCTGAGGAGTGAATTCTGGTCTTGCTCACAGAAAATAGGCCCACACAGGCCGGGGGCTGGGAGCTGTGGTCACTGTGCCACTAAAACGATTTTGTGCCCCAATTATCCTTCCAAGTGCCTCCCAGAACTAACCAGGTGACACCTCACCAACACCACCTCTTCCTCCTCTTGCCCACACCTGCCTTAAAAACAGGTGAGTTGGGTTTTATCTGGGGGAGGGCTTGCTGTATTTTGTAAATTTTTCACATGTCTCTACAAAATTCCATATATTAAAACAAATAAACAGTAAATCATTATAAACTCTTTATCAGTAAATGCTTTTCATGAATTTATCACAAGAAATTATTCAACCATAAGTTAGAGAGATTTCTCTTGAGTGAACAATTATACTTCCCAATATATGATTAGGCCATTTTATCCATATGAAATATAAATATTGGATAGTATTTAAGTATAAGGTAAAAGAGTTTTTAACTTAAAAAGTGGTCAGCTATATCTATCAATGAATAAATCAGCAAATGTAATGAAAAAAATCTCACTACCTACTCATCCATGTATTTGAGCAGGGAACACGGTAGCTAGCTTCGAATTTCAAACTGGGTGGCAGTTTGAAAGGGTGGCAGCAGAAAGGGGCCTCATTCAAACTTTCAGTCTCAAGTGGTTTGGTTTAGAGATGAGAGTCTGGGGATAGGAGAGAATCACTGAGACAGGCCTCCATGGGCACGTGGCCGAGAGACCCCTGGTCCAGTCGTCTGTGCACAGAGGGGAAGTTACCTCCAGCTCTAGAGTTCCCCTCCCTCTGTCACCGCTACTACTAGGATCCACATTCATGTTCCAAACCCTCACTGACATTTGTGTAGATACCTAATTCCAAATCATTATTGATTCTCTGATTTTTTTTCCAAGTTCATACATGCAACATACCCTGTATGGGCCAGCAGCCTCCTGCTCTTCCTCTGAGACTCAGCATAGAGGTCTTCTTCTTCCCCTCACCCCAGGTTTAAGGCCTTCTCCCTCCTTATCACCCCAAGTTCCTTCTCTCTCTATACATCAACCACGGTTATTTGTGTACTGGGGAATGATATTCAAAATAAGTCACAAGGACCAGGGCAGCCCAGGCAGTGCCAATCAGGACACAAGCTGGCTGCTATGCATCAGTGCAGAGTGACCACATGTCAGCCGGATGAGAGGGGACTTTCACCCATCAGGCAGTTAACCCCTTTAAAAATAAGGGCTGTGTTTTATTCATGGGTACATCACCAGAGCCCAGCACATGGGAGATGTTTAATAAGTGTTTGTGGATTAAATCAGCTGAAGGTTACATGGAAAAGGCAAGGTGATGGGGGGCAGGGCAATGTTTCAAGTGACCTCAGCTGACTGTCCTTACATGTCATGCCCATACCTATCCCTTTCTGGGGTTTTTATATCTATGTGAGAGTCAGACTAGGCCAAATGTGAAAGAATATGACATTCTGGGCTTCCAAAAGTTAATCATAAAGACCCCAATAGGTTTTAGATTTAGGTAACTAAACGGGTTTCCCAGGTGGCACTTGTGGTAAAGAATCTGGCTGCCAATGCAAGAGACCCAAAAGATGCAGGTTTGATCCCTGGGTGGAGAAGGAAATGGCAACCCACTCTGGTATACTTGCCTGGGAAATCCCATGGACAGAGAAGCCTGGTAGGCTACAGTCCATGGGGTCCCAAAGAGCTGGACACAACAGAACAACTTCACTTTTACTTTGAACCCTGGGGCAGGAAGATCCCCTGGAAGAGGACATGGCAACCACTCCAGTATTCTTGCCTGGAGAATCCCATGGTCAGAGAAGCCCAGCAGGCTATAGTTCATAGAGTCGCACAGAATCGGACACGACTGAGCAGCTTAGCACACACAACTAAATATCTGCAAATTCCAGTCAGTTATAAAATCTATTACTTTCAGGAACTAGAGTCCCCTAGAGCCCAGCTTTCATAAACCCATCTTCCTATGTTTCACTCATACAAATTCTTACTACTTTAAAAAAATGTAACCAGTCCAACAGATACTATTTTTAAATGACTGTCTAATTATGATATGTCCCTCTGGTATTATTGGGGGGTTAATTAAAAGAACTTAATCTTATTTTAAGAATATGTAATTGATGAAAATTTCTCTTGGGACACCAAGAGGCTAGAAGGTCTTCTAGCAAAAGCACACATCAGCCTCAGTCTCAAGACAATTATGCAGTGTGGACTCATTACCAGTCAGCTCTCAGTTCAAAGGCAATTCTAGGAGAGTGCTTTAGTAAATCTAGAATCTAAAGGTTGTTCTTGGTGTCAAATGGGCTCCTACACTGACAAGATTTTGTTTTATATTCTGGAAGAGATTCATAAATAGGAACCAGTGCTAAATGCAATATTTCATTTTGTTTCAGTATTGTAGGATGTATATGCAGTTTGTTACAGGTCTAAATAAGAAAAAAATATTTCCAGAAGCACCATCCTATAGCAATAAAATACTGTTTTAATCAAAAGCTTGGTTGTGCTACATGAAACAGAAGTACACAATACCATTCAGTGTGAAGGTTTAAGGGTGAATTCTTTAATTCTGTTGAAGGAGCAATTGGACGTGCAGCTACAAAAAAAAAAAAAAAAAACTAAGGGAAAAGATAGTCCTAGTGGGGGAAAAAAGAAGCAAAACTATGGACTTTGTAGTGAAGCACACATTTTTCCATGACTAGTTAGAAGAAAAGTTTCAAAGTCACATTGTAGAGCAAAGCACCAGAAAAACCCAGAGAAAAACCAATTCTATATCAAGTTGTAGACAAAGAAGAGGGTTTGACACTCACAACTTCGTGTCACCATGACCCTCTAGGAAGCTCATGGGCAAGGACACTGCCTGATTCTGACCTGAGCTAGAGGATACACATCCGTCCAGGACTACTGTGCTACTGCTACCTCTTACAAAGTGACCATTACTGAGATGATTAATTAGTTAATTAACCTAAAGGAACATTTTAGATTACTTAAATACAGGCATGAAAATTTTACTTTAGAAGATTTGACGAGGGAGATTATATCCCACTTTGCTGTTGCTGTTGTTGACTCGCTCAGTCATGTCTGACTTGTTGTGACCCCATGGACTGCAGCATGCCAGGCTTCCCTGGCCTTCACTATCTCCCAGAGTTTGCTCAAATTCATGTCCAACAAGTTGATGATGCTATCTAACCATTGCAACCTCTGCCGACCCTTCTCCTTGTGCCTTCAATCTTTCCCAGCATCAGGGTCTTTTCCAACGAGTCAGCTCTTCACACCAGGTGGCCAAAGTATTGGAGCTTCAGCTTCAGCATCAGTCCTTCCAATGAATATTCAGGGTTGATTTCCTTTAGAATTAACTGGTTTGATCTCCTTGCTGTCCAAGGGGCTCTCAAGAGTCTTCTCTATCACCACAGTTTGAAAGCATCAATTCTTTGGCGTTCAGCCTTCTTTATGGTCCAAAACTCACATCCATACATGACTACTGGAAAAATCATAGCTTTGACTAGATGGACCTTCGGCAGCAAAATGATGTCTTTGCTCTTTAATATGCTGTCTAGGTTTGTCAAAGCTTTTCTTCCAAGAAGCAAGCTTCTTTTAATTTCACGGCTACAGTCAACATCAGCAGTGATTTTGGAGCCCAAGAAAACAAAATCTGTCACTGCTTTCACTTTTTTCTTTTCTATTTGCCATGAAGTGATGGGGCCAGATGCCATGGTCTTAGTTTTTGGAATGTTGAGTTTCAAGCCAGCTTTTTCACTCTCTTCTTTCACCCTCATCAAGAGGCTCTTTAATTCCTCTTCACTTTCTGCCATCAGAGTGGCATCATCTGCATATCTGAGGTTGTTGATATTTCTCCTGGCAATCTTGATTCCAGTTTGCAATTTATCCAGCCTGGCATTTCACATGATGTACTCTGCATATAAGGTAAATAAGCAGGGTGACAATATACAGCCTTGACGTACTCCTTTCCCAATTTTGAACCATGTTCAAAATTGGACATTGTTCCATGTCCAGTTCTTACTCTTGCTTCTTGTTGCTGTTGTTCAGTTGCTCAGTTGTGTCTGACTCTTTTCGACCCCATGGACTGCAGCACACCAGGCTTTCCTGTCTCTGCTTTTTATTATGCTAAGTTTGTCATAGCTTTTCTTCCAATGAGCAAGCGTCTTTTAATTTCATGCCTTCTTGACCCACATACAGTTGCTTCTTGACCCGCGTACAGTTTTCTCAGGAGACAGGTAAGGTGGTCTGGAATCCTCATCTCTTTAAGAATTTTCTACAGTTTGTTGTGATACACACAAAGGCTTTCATGTAGTCAATAAAGCAGAAGCAGATATTTTCCTGGAATCTCCTTGCTTTCTCTATGATCCAACGAATGCTGGCAACTTGATCTCTGGTTCCTCTGCCTCTTCTAAATCCAGCTTGTTCATATGGAAGTTCTTGGTTCATATACTACTGAAGCCTAGCTTGAAGGATTCTGAGTATAACCTTTGTAGCATGTGAAAGGAGTACAATTGTGCAGCAGTTTGAATACTCTTTGGCATTGCCCTTCTTTGGGATTGGAATAAAAACTGACCTTTTCCAGTCCTGTGGCCATTGCTGAGTTTTCCAAATTTGCTATTGAGTGTAGCATTTTCACAGCATCATCTTTTAGGATTTGAAGTAGCTCAGCTGGAACCCATCACCTCCAATATCTTTGTTCATAGTAAAACTACCTAAGGCCTACTTGACTTCACACTCCAGGATGTCTGGCTCTAGGTGAGTGACGGCAATATCGTGGTTATTTGGGTCAGTAAGATCTTTTTTGTATAGTTCTTCTGTGTATTCTTGCCACCTCTTCTTAATCTCTTTTGCTTCCATTAGTTCCTTATGTTTTCTGTCCTTTATTGTGCCCATCTATGCATGAAATGTTCCCTTGATCTCTCCAATTCTCTTAAAGATATCTCTAGTCTTTTCCATTCTATTGTTTCCCTCTATTTATTGGCACTGTTCATTTAGGAAGGCCTTCTTGTCTCTCCTTGCTATTCTCTAGAACTCTGTATTCAGTTGGGTATATCTTTCCCTTTAGCCCTTACTTTTTACTTCTCTTCTTTCCTAGCTATTTGTAAAGCCTCCTCAGACAACCATTTGCTTACTTACATTTCTTTTTCTTTGGGATAGTTTTGCTCACTGCCTCCTGTACTATATGCAAACTTCTGTTCATAGTTCTTCAGGCTCTCTGTCTACCAGGTCTAATTCCTTGAATCTATTTGTCACCTCTACTATATAATCATTAGGGATGTGATTTAGGTCATACCTGAATGGCCTAGTGGTTTTCTCTACTTTCTTCAATTTAAGCCTGAATTTTGCAATAAGGAGCTGATGATCTGAGCTCCAGTCAGCTCCAGGTCTTGTTTTTTCTAACTGTATAGAGCTTCTCTATCTTCAGCTTCAAAGAAAGTAATCAACCTGATTTTGGTATTGACCATTTGGTGATGTCTACGTATAGAGTCATCTTTTGCATTGTTGGAAAAGGGTGTTTCCTATTACTAGAGTGTTCTCTTGACAAAACTCTGTTAGCCTCTGCCCTCTTCATTTTGTACTCTGAGACCAAACTTGCCTGTTACTCCAGTTATCTCTCGACTTCCTAAATATCCCATTTACCTAATACATAAAGGAACAAAGTAATGAACTCCCTCAATTGCTGTTTCCTTGTAAGATGTTACTAATATCCTATATTTTATCATGATACACACATTACCAGGTTATCTATATTTCTATATTAAAAATAAAATGCAGACAAACTCCCTGTGAAATGATCAGGGCTTAATACATCCTAAAATTGAAGGAAAGCTGATACCATTTCAATTGGATACATTTTAACAATTACAGAGATGGTTGATATCATAATATGAATCTTGAAGATCAAAATGTTTTAAAGATCAGTTCAAATATTACTTAAAATTTATCTTATTGCTAAACTTTGCTGATTGTTATAAAACAAGAATTATTGCACATAAATATTTTATAATCTGCATTTTATCTAATAAATCATGCAAGATGGTTGGACATTGAGTCCATATGCAATCAACATGAACCCAACAAACCTAGTTCTATGAACAATGTCTAATAAGCATAGTGCTTAATGAAATTTGGTTATTAGAATTTATATCAGGAAAGAAAATCTGTAGTAGTTTATTGATTTTACTTGATCACTAATGCACTAGAAGTCTCTTAAATATCTCTAAATTTTTACATGACACAAATGCATAATAATTACAGCTGTGAGGCCTCTCTTGGCCATTCATTATTTTTATTCATTAAAACAGTTTCTATCATGATGATATCCTTTGGGGTTTGGAATCTACAGGGGAATAAAATCTTGAAAAAGTTAAGTTTTCAGAGTCAAATTCATAAGAACAATGTATTAAGAATGGAAAATTAAATCTAGGGTACATAAAATGGACCCAGAGGGCAAACTAGGGAGGAAATGCCCCTTTTGGCATTGTTACCCATACCTCGCTCCAGCTTTCTTTCATCTTGCATTTATGTGCCCCATTGCATCATCATAGTTATCCAGACATTGCACTAAAGCAAGCTGATAGCCCAGTGTGGGTTGCCTAATTATAGTAACCTGAAATTCAGCCACTTGGTAGCCAATTTTCCCCTTATGTAGGAAGGTCTACTAATGATTTGTATCATCATTATTAATACCTCAAAGGCAACCCCACCCAGAAATGCTGAGAACTGGTGGGATAGGACATGGGAGGCGCCAGTGTGTACCTTTAAATACCTATCATCACATAACAGGTTCCCCTCTCTGCAGGCAGCTCTGAAGAGTTGTCAGCCTGTTCATTCTCTCTCTTGCACACCAGAGTCTGGTCTTCGTATTTAACTTCTGTTCATCCATCTGGAAGATTCTGGACAGGACCATGAGTGACGATGAGCTGTCTGCCTTGGTGGTGGATAATGGATCAGGGATGTGCAAGGCAGGCTTTGGCGGTGACGATGCCCCCAGGGCTGTGTTCCCCTCCATGGTGGGGCGTCCCCGGCACCAGGGGGTCATGGTAGGCATGGGCCAGAAGGACTGCTATGTGGGGGATGAGGCCCAGAGCAAGAGAGGCATCCTGACCCTGAAGTATCCCATTGAGCATGGAGTGGTCACCAACTGGGACGACATGGAGAAGATCTGGCACCACACCTTCTACAATGAGCTCCGCGTGGCTCCAGATGAGCATCCCATCCTCCTCACTGAGGCACCCCTCAACCCCAAGATCAACCGGGAGAAGATGACTCAGATCATGTTCGAGGCTTTCAACACACCAGCCATGTACGTGGCCATCCAGGCTGTGCTGTCCCTCTATGCCTCAGGCCGGACCACCGGCATCGTGATGGATTCTGGGGATGGGGTCACTCACACTGTGCCCATCTATGAAGGCTATGCCCTGCCTCATGCCATTCTACGTCTGGACCTGGCCGGCAGAGACCTGACCGATTACCTCATGAAGATCTTGACAGAACGAGGTTACAGCTTTACCACCACGGCTGAGCGAGAGATTGTTCGTGATGTCAAAGAGAAGCTCTGTTACGTGGCCCTGGACTTTGAGCAAGAGATGGTCAGCACTGCAGCATCCTCCTCCCTGGAGAGAAGCTACGAGCTTCCCGATGGGCAGGTGATCACCATTGGGAATGAGCGCTTTCGATGTCCAGAAGCCATTTTCCAGCCTTCCTTTCTCGGCATTGAGTCCAGTGGAATCCACGAGACAACCTTCAACTCTATTATGAAGTGTGATGTGGACATTCGCAAGGATCTATATGCCAACACCGTGCTGTCTGGGGGCAGCACTATGTACCCTGGCATTGCTGACCGGATGCAGAAGGAAATTGTAGCCCTGGCACCCAGCACCATGAAAATCAAGATCATAGCTCCCCCAGAGCGGAAGTATTCCGTTTGGATTGGGGGCTCCATTCTGGCCAGCCTGTCCACGTTTCAGCAAATGTGGATCAGTAAGCAGGAATACGATGAGGCTGGTCCTCCCATCGTCCACAGGAAGTGTTTCTGACTGGGCTTCCATTCTAATGCATTGGCATTGTCCCCAATTCTAGATCATGGTGATAGTACTGCTTTTATCCACTTCCAATTGAGTCAAGGTAAATTTCCACTCTTGCTAGTGTGTAAACTAGCAAACTCATCTCCATCCAAGCATTGTGGGCTCCCGCCCAGCTAATGATATTCGACCTCTATCAACTTCTGGAGAATTCTGATATTCTATTCTATTTTCTTTACCACTAGGGGTCAAAGAAATATAGACTTGCTTAAATGAAAATAAATGACAAGGAGTAAAGTGAGAAATGTCCTTCCAGAACAGATAACTAAAACTTTCAATCTTTAAATACTAGTTCTTGCTTTAAATATTTAACAACAGTAGGTTGTACAACCTGTAAAAAAAAAGTGTATGTATTTAGCAAACATGCCTTATTAGTTAGAATTTTGGTTTTGTTTTACTTCTTTGTATAGAGACAGTGGGTCAACGATATTCATATTTATATAAGCACTGAGGAAATAGAATAATCTATCTTAAAATATACTGATAAATCTGGCTATCGGAAAAGCTACTATGAATTTCTTAATTCCCCAAAGTCACCATTTTGGTAACTCCTTATTTTGTTTCCCTTATTAAATAAGCATAATAGAACAGGAGCATTCTATTAATATTGTTTATAAATCAACTGAATGTTTAGCTCAGAGTAGAGTTCAGCTGATCAAGCATGTATTCTAATATCTGACTTATCAAACTTCATTATACTTGTAAAACAGCAAAGCTGTTACAGATAAGGCCTAACTTTTAAAATAGGAAAATTGTAATATCAAATTAATTAACATCACTATGCTACAGTTTGACAAAAATGATTTTATTTCCATTGCTTAGCATAATGGCATGTCTCGAGTTATTTCTATAGGTCATGATTTTGAATACTTCTCTTATCAAGGATTTCACTGTGGAAAAACATATCTGCAGCATTTTTGTAAACTACAAATTCTAATACCAGTATAATAATTTCAACTTTATTATTGGAAGATTTTAGAATAATTCTATTTTGTTATGTCCAGTAACAGGCAATATTTCTTTATGTGAAGTATCTCTAAGCTATCAATTTCTTACAAAGCACCTATGTGTCTTCCTATGTTCTATAAACATTTTTAAGGAATTCAATGATGATTTTCAACCAATTTTAAGTACTAGCACTTTTATTTCAATCTATTCTGTGACTCCTCATTAAGTGAATATCAGAGATATTTATATTTTTCAGGGTTTTTCTCTGAAATTTTAGAATACTTGGGGGGTGGAGTTGCTTATGAAGCCATTATCACAGTCTCAGGAAAAGGAATTTTCTTCTCTTTTCCTTTGGTTTGGGAAGCTTATACTTGTGTTTCAAATGTTTAAATTGGAGTCTTTAAGCTTTCCTTTCCTTAAAAATTTTCAGAGAATTTGACTGTTGCTTATTTTCTTTAATCTGAAAACATAGTCTTTAATTCATTTAACCAAAATTAACCTCCAAAAGCACTTTATTTTACAAGACTTGAGTTTCTTTTCTTCTTTAATTAATTTTAAATAAATGAAAATTAATTCACACCTACATTTCCTGTTTTTTCTCCTCAATTCTTCCCAAAGAAATGTAGAATGATCCAGAGAGGATCACTTTTTAAAATTTTACTTATTTTTCTAATTGAAGGATAAATGCTTTACAGAATTTTGTTGTTTTCTGCCAAATATCAACATGAATCAGCCATAGGTATATGTATGTCCCCTCCCTCTGAACCTCCCTCCCATCTCCCCCCGCATCTCACCCCTCTAGATTGTCACAGAGCCCCTGTTTGGGTTCCTTGAATCATACAGAAAATTCCTATTGGCTATCTATTTTACAAATGGTAATGTAAGTTTCCATGTTACTCTCTCCATACAGAGAGGATCACTTTTTATACGTGTAACCTATTCATTCATATAATTTTATACCGCATACATTTGACCATGTAGACATTAAAAGGAAATTAAAATTTTTAAAAAGGAAGAGGGCTAGTAGATAAGGTTATAAATTCCTTGCAGTGTGCATTAAAAAGTTAAGTTTCAGTGGATAAACTGGTCTTCAGATAATTAGTAGGCAGAGTTAATAGCAATAATAATAATAATAGCTTGAATTTATACACTGCAACACTTACCATTTGCAGAGTGGTTCTCAAAAACATTGACCTACATTCTCAATTATCAGAAGAAACATATCTCCCCATTCACAGGAAGTTTCTAGGACACATAAAGTGCACCTCTCAGAGAGAGAACTATTGAGTCCTGGATCATTAGCGGAAAATATGAATTCCATAATGCAAATACATTTAAGCCTTAGGTCTTTGGATATTCCTTTCATCAACACTGACTGACTGATGGATGAATTCAATGAGGAAACACTCACAATTTTAAGTTTTAGAATCAATGTCATCTTTTCACGTGATGTAATTGGCTTGTTATTCACCAGTGGTTCACCAGATGGCACAGTACTGAGAGAGGCTTCACAGAGGAATTTCACACCATTGTAAGTGGTTCCCACCCTTTCTTGATGAACCATGCTGAGCAGCAATCTAGGACTGGGGTTGCACCTCAGCCTCCTTAAAACTGTTGTTTCCTGACCACAGGTAATATTCTGAAAGTGCACATGATGCAAAGCCAATACCTACACTTCTTCCCTAACTTTCAGATGTGCTTTTTTTTCAACAGTAAGATAAAGTCATGTTAGACCACAGATAGAGCCTTACATTCACAATTCTGTTATAGAGAAGAGGCTAGAACTAAGTATTACATTTTCCAGTAATCAAAAGAATAATCTTTTGACATGTCAAGAGCCTTACCACAATGATTCACTCATTTTGCAACTGTAAATTCCATGGGGTTGCAAAGAGTCAGACACAACTCAGGGACTGAACAAAAACAAAGAACAAATGCTAAAATTTACTAGAAAAGTATTTCAAGGACATTAGGGAATTTACAATCCAGGAGTGGGGGAAATTACATAGAGTGGAAAGCAGTATGATCTAATGATGGTTCATAGACTAGACATGGTCCATGGCCCATGATAATTCTAATAACGACAGTTTAAGTCTGGGTGATCAAAGGAGGAGATCACCTCCAAAGAATAGATGGAATCACTGAGTTAAGTCTTAAGGCACACAGAAGTTGGACAGAACATAAAAACTTTTCTTAGATGGTTCAGGCACCATTATGATCACTATTTATTAGGGTTGGTAGGTGGTTAATTCTTATTTTTAATGTCTCCATTGGAACCTGCCAGAAACTGTAAGGAAGTAACATTTAAGGCTCAGCTCAGAGTCTTTTCTAGCCTGCCTTCCTCCTTTTCCAAGGAGAAGTGGTAAACTCCTCCCTTGCACTTCTGCTGTATCATTTGCATGCGTATAGCATCATTGCACCTATAACATGTGTCCACACTCTCCCAGCCTCACCCAACAATGAGCACCTGGAGGACAGAGATGGGGACAGTATTTGTCCACCTTTGAACCATCCAGGATTTTCCTAATGTTAGGCACAGATGATTAACCCAATAAATGTGATTTGAATGGATAAATGAGTGAATTCATGGAATCTGATATACGTCATGAATGTCACAGTTCTGCATTATCTGTTTTTTACCACTCTCTTCTTAGCTCCTGTCTTCTAGTGTCTGCCCCTTTTGTTGTGTTGCCTTTCCTCTGAGGCATATTTTTTCTTTATTCTTCTTTATCTCTTCTCTTTTCTATTCAGTTCTCCTATACATTTCAGCCTACAGAGCTGAATCTTAAAAGCTTTTGCTCATCAATAAAATTTTCCCATTCTTCTAATTAATCAAAGGATCAATCAACCTCATCTTTTGGGGTGTGAGCTAGCTAAGTAGCTGCTGAAATTTTAGCCTTAAAAAAAGAGGAGAAGAAGAAAAAACGAAGGAAGAATGGATGAATGAATGAATGAAAGAGAAGTTTTTCAGTGAGTACAATTGTATACTCAACTCTTCTAACCTATTCACATCCTTGCTGATATTTTTCTCTTTTTTTCTAAACTCCAAATAGCTCTGGAGTTGAGTTTCAGACATCTGACTCCCTAATAACTCAGACATTAGAATATATTGAAAAGTCTACATTTTTGGTAACTAGTCACAGCTTCCTTTCAGAATTTATAAAAGATTCTTTTCAAAATATGGTTTTTGATGTTAGGAACTAAGCATGTGGTTTGGCCAACACTGCTTCCAGATGTTGATAAGTATACTTGGAAAGTCTTTAGGGATATACATGTACATAGCAGTAGAGAACCTGCTCATTAAAGTTAATTGATACCTGAAGACTTCTCCTTAAATATGAAGGATCTGTCTGAACTCTGGCATTTTTTTAAAGCTAATACCGTAATTAATAAAAAACAATAGATAATCCTCAAGCTGCCTGCCTTGTTTTTCAAGTCATTCCAAATCTGCTGTTCTAATCATATTACAGTTTTAGATTCAGTTAAATCTACTCAACAGATGTGCCAATGTGATAGGATGACAGATATTTACCTAGACAACACCCTAACACCGCTTGAAAAATGGAAAATCTTATTTAATTGGCTACTTGACAACATGTAAGTCAATAGCCAAGTTGTTCTCTCTGGGATTGGGAATGAGGCCTTTGTAACTGTATACACACCATACGAAACAGAGTCTGGTAAAAAAAGGGAGGGGACATGATAGACAGACACAGCAGAAGGATTGAAGTTCCCGCTCAAGTCCCTTTCATGGAGGTGTTGCAGTAAGAGCAGCTTTTCGTAACTATTTTATAGGTTAGGGGTAAACAGGGAAAGCCAGATGCCAACAAGATAATTTAACTTCATGCTGCTGTTGCTGCTGCTAAGTCGCTTCAGTCGTGTCTGACTCTGTGCAACCCCATAGACGGCAGCCCACCAGGCTCCACCCTCCCTGGGATTCTCCAGACAAGAACACTGGAGTGGGTTGCCATTTCCTTCTCCAATGTGTGAAAGTGAAAAGTGAAAGTGAAGCGTCATTCAGTCGTGTCTGACTCTTTGCGATACCGAGGGCTGTAGCCCACCAGGCTCCTCCGTCCATGGGATTTTCCAGTGCTGGAGTGGGGTGCCATTGCCTTCTCCGTTTAACTGCATGGCTCCTGCATATTCTTTATGACTCACTCAGAACATCCCCAGATATCATTCCCTGTTCTTTTAATTGATAAATAGTAACTACTCAACACTGTATATTTTTTCCATAGCTGGATCATGAGCAAAAAGCTGGCCTCAACAGTGATGACAAAATTATGTTTACCAGTGACAATACTGGGATCTTCTAGGGCAAGTCACAGTGTTCATAGTTCAAAAATGGAAGGTTTCCACAGAAATACAAGCTTTTTATAAATCTTCAATTACCGAGGTAATAAGAACTTATGATATGTGAAATCTACAATTTCTAAATAATATGTTAGTAAAATGCCAGAAGAAATCATAAATATGCCCCTACTTATTGTAAAAAATGGTATTCATTTAATGATTAGAATCAAAACATTAGATCCTTGGCTAAATAGTCAATTTTATTATCAAAATGGAAGACATTGTCTGCAGCAGAATAAATACAAAATGTGCAATTTTCAAATTTTGATGGACTCAGAGAAATGACAGTTGAAGCAGAGAAAGAGAAACTATATTAATTTTTAAAAGAGACAGCCACTATGGAGAACAATGTGGAGATTTCTTAAAAAACTGGAAATAGAACTGCCATATGACCCAGCAATCCCACTTCTGGGCATACACACCGAGGAAACCAGATCTGAAAGAGACACGTGCACCCCAATGTTCATCGCAGCACTGTTTATAATAGCCAGGACATGGAAGCAACCTAGATGCCCATCAGCAGACGAATGGATAAGGAAGCTGTGGTGCATATACACCATGGAATATTACTCAGCCGTTAAAAAGAATTCATTTGAATCAGTTCTAATGAGATGGATGAAACTGGAGCCCATTATACAGAGTGAAGTAAACCAGAAAGATAAAGACCATTACAGTATACTAACACATATATATGGAATTTAGAAAGACGGTAATGATAACCCTATATGCAAAACAGAAAAAGAGACACAGATGTACAGAACAGACTTTTGAACTCTGTGGGAGAAGGCAAGGGTGGGATGTTTTGAGAGAACAACATCGAAACATGTATATTATATATTGTGAAACAGATCACCAGCCCAGGTGGGATGCATGAGACAAGTGCTCGGGCCTGGTGCACTGGGAAGACCCAGAGGAATCGGGTGGAGAGGGAGGTGGGAGGAGGGATCGGGATGGGAAATACATGTAAATCCATGGCTGATTTATGCCAATGTATGACAAAAACCACTACAATATTGTAAAGTAATTAGCCTTCAACTAATAAAAATAAATGAAAAAAAAAAAATTAAAGAGAGTAAAAATAACAAGAACATTCTACCCCTTTACCTGGCCTCTTTTATTAATGTTTGATACTAGGTATGGCTTAGCATCACATACTGATTTGACTAATCATCCAAAATTACAAATAATAAAAAATAAAATTATCAAATCTCTATGGTAGCATGGAATACAAATCAACAAACCTTTATGACCAGTTGGGATATTAGGAAAAAGGAGGAAAGGGAGAGGAGTTTAGACCATAAATGATGCCCATAACAATGCTCAAACCATAACCAATCTGAGTAATCATTACTTTCATATTTTAGTCATTGTGGTCAAGAATTATAGCAAGTATGCTTGACTGCTCTTCCAACATTGGCCCCACAAAGGGACTCTGACAATCCAGAGTCAAGAAGGTGGGATGTGTATATTAAACAGTGATTGCTTCCTTCTTTTTTTTATTCAGTTTTTGTCTTGATTTTTTAGCTAACCAATAACTGAGCGTGTGTGTGTGTGTGCTCAGGCATGTCCGATTCTTTGCAACTCCATGGACTGTAGCATACCAGTCTCCTCTGTCCACGGAATTTTCCAGGCAAGAATATTGGAATGGGTTGCCATTTCCTTCTCCAGGAAATCTTCTCAACCCAGGGATCAAACCCACACCTCTTATGTCTCCTGTATTGGCAGGCAAGTTCTTTACCAGTTGAACCAATTCAGCAAGAATTCTCTTTTGTGATAACATTAGTGGGAGGCAAGGTCCAGGCTCATACTCATTCACTAACAGCTACAGCTTAGACTAAGTCTATCAAATGCTCCAATCTGAGATTTTAACACTGAGAATCTGAGAAAGTGCCCCGAATATGCAAGAAATGTTGAAAAATTATTCATGGTCTCAGTGACACCGGGAGGCCATCATTGACTATGGCAAGATCCCACGGTAGAATCCTAACCAGACTATTGCTTTGACATGACTTTAGTTAATTTTCTTATTTTCTAGACTCTTCACTTAGTGTCTGTCCATTTTTTAGTGGAATCTGAAATACTCATCATCCCTCCAAAAATTTCTTTTCTGGCTTAAACCACCTAAAGGCAATTTCTGTTGATTAAAATCAAATATGCTGATTGAAACATAGTTTGATATCAGAGAATGAAATTGCAGGTGATGGGCCCTTAAAGAAACGGGCAGATCTAGAATTGGTTATCTGGCTGAAAGCAGTAAGAATCCCTCTAGTATTCAGGAAACAGAATATTCTAACTTATGGCAGACAGGAGAAACAGCTCATTACAGTATCTCCTGGGATCACTTAAAATGAAGTCTTTTTGGACTTCAAGGCTGTGGGGGACCAATTTTTCAGTGTCATGAAACAACGTAAAGGATGTGAGGAATTCCATGTAAAGCAGTGGGTGGCTTCTTTTACCGGCTCTGGCCAGTTCAAAAAAGAGAGTAACACAGTCAAATCATGGCCTACATCTCAAAGCACAGACTGAGCTAAAAGAATCTTTTATCTCTTAGAGATATAAGGCTAAAGTACCTTAAAAACAAACCCCACTGATTGAATTCACAGGCTCACTAGAATGTTCATGTTAAATGTAGAGCAATGATGGGGAAAAATGGGATCCAAAAATCAAAGTGGAGCTATTTAGGAGGTTTGGAGAATGAGGAGACTCCGAAAATCCAGTCACACCCCCTTGTAGCCATAGCAACCTCTTTTCCTCATCTGATGAGGCCTTTAACCATTTGGTTGCATAAATACAGATGAAACAGCCTTAGATGTTGGAGGTATCTTGAAAGGAAAAGCTAATTTTATCCTTTAAGGTCCTTGTAGGTAAGATACAGAATACCCAAAGGGTTTTAACTGAAAAGGATTTATTTTAAAACTGTTTACAAAGGTCTAGGTTCCAAGGTAGCATTAGTAGTAAAAAAAAAAAAAAAAAAAAAACCTGCCTGCCAATGAAGGAGACATAAACAGAGGTGGGTTCGATCCCTGGATCGGGAAGATCCCCTGGAGGAGGGTATGGCAACCCACTCCAATATTCTTGCCTGGAGAATCCCATGGAGAGAGAAGCCTGGTGGGCTACAGACCATGGGGTCACAAAGAATCAGACATGACTAAAGCGAACTGAGCGAGCAAGTGAGCAAGGCAGCTTTAAGGAACCAATAAGGAATGATGAGGCACTCCATGCTAACAGCAAAAAACCATTACCATGACTAAGCCCAAAGGAGCAAGAAAAGAAAGACATGTGGCCTGAAACCTGTGAGAGCTGTCCAGGAAGTAGGCCACCCACTGGGCACTATGGGTATAGAGGAATACAGTCCCAACCAGGACCCTGGCAAAAGAAAAAAGAAGGCGGCAAAGGAAAAGTTCTGAACTCTCTCCACTTTCACTACCCAAGATCCTCTGTTTCCCAGTCACCTAAACCAACGAGAAGTCAGAGGTCAAAGGAGCTCAGTCCAAGAGATCAGTTTGGACTGTGTTCAGTGACACAGTCCAAGAGATCAGTTTGCCAAAGCACCAAGTAAGACAGAGAAGACAACCAGTGGGAAGGAGCAAACACAATGACCTGCACACCCATTCTTCTCATGCCTGGCTCCACAGTCACCTCTATTATTTCTAAACCTAGAGTCAGGTCCCAACATGACCTAGGGTACTCACTTCTGAAGTCAAAAATCTGGAGGAAAGGTCTTAGCTACAAAAAAGGAACTGTGAAATTTTGCTAATCTCTTTAGACAAAAATCTTGGAACTCTGTGCACAAAGAGTGCTTTGCTGCTCGTAAAGGGGAAAATCTGATAAAAAGAGTTCTCTACCTAAGAGGGAAAAGCATAGTTTTACACCAGGCTGAAGTCATACTTAGGAGTTTTCTCAGTGAGTATGTTGCATTTAATGCGATAGCTTCAATAATTGATATCAGTTCCAATTGTGTGCTGCAATAATTGCTGGAAATTTGGACTAAGTGTTGAGCTCTATTAGATGAAGTTTAGATGCTGGAAATTCCGTACTGTAATACTGAGGAAGGAATCAAAAGATTCTGCAAGATAGGAATAACTGATTAGGTAGATCAAATGCTCCCTCTCCCACACTCCCTAATTATGTTCTCCTAGCAAACCTGGAGTAATACCTTTCACCAAGACCTTGGGAAACACATTGGAATGGCACCTACAATATTACTAAATTCTTTGTATTTGGTGTGCTGTTTGGTGGAGCACGTTTCCCAGGTTTTCAGATGAGGCCACATACCAAAGAAAGAATGACTGTAACTTGAGGGTGATGTGCTTCACATGGATTCATTAGGCAGATGGAATAGAATTTCAGTTGAAAGTGAACATTTGCTTAGAACTTTTAAAGCATCAACCACTCACATCAGTGAAGTCTGTTCTCTTTGAAAGTACAATGTGAGAAATTTTTGACATTTGAAATTTTTATTTCCAGCCCCAGCAATATTAAGGCTTACCGCTTTAGGAAGGAAACACATGCTTTCAAATGTGATGAAATATCAGGCTATTCCAGGCAACATGCTTAAGTAACTTAATATGATTCTAACAAGTCTTAAGGGAATAGGTAACCCAAATGATTCATCCTCCTTCCCTCAAAAAAGCTTCAGCATTTCCACCAATTCTTTAATTCTTTTAATATTGACCCATTATATATTGCCAAAACTAATATAACAAGAGATAATATATTTAGCTATACTTGATTTATTTCAAGAAATAAATAAAAAATGCTAAAAAGAAGCAACTTTCATGTAGGATCATTCTAGAAAGACAAATAAGTCTCCCATTAAAAAAATCAAAATCCAACAAAATTAAGAAATAATTCAGCTCTCATCACTAGGCTTTAATTTAAGTGACAAAACCAACTGAGCACTTGACGTTGAAAGGAAAAATTAAGTCTAAAGAAATTATATAAAGAAGGTTGACACTGTATAAAACTCTTGAGTTTTCCATAAAAGTGCTCAAACCAGGTCAGGATTATCATTTTAATTCTCTAAATGCAGACAATTTCAAAAGTGATTGCTCTTGGATTAATGAAACTTTCCACTTCTTATATTTGCTAAGTGATTTGAATAAATCTCATCGCTATACTTTCTCAGAAATCTCAAGACAGGGACACATTTTGTCTCTCAGTTCTGAGTCAATATACACAGCTGTTCAATCTATCAAGACATTCCATGTCCCTGGCTGGAATAATAAAATGAGAAATACAAGAGAGAATAATGAAACTGACTTCTGGTGTCTTCTCTACTCTCTTATATGGGGTACATACAAAAATGCTCTAACTTCTTCATCTGGCTAGCATGAAATCACTAAGAGCTTCTTAGAATTTCAATCAGTCCACAATGATACCAAACACATTTCAGAGAAGTAAAACGACCTGTTTGTGAAGTCTTTCAGTTTGTTCCAAATCACAATGCAAGTTGTCAACAGCTGAGCAGCTCCCTCTAATTATGTGTGCCATACGTATTTCTGGAATTTAATGACTTCTGTTTCACAAGAGCTCCTATCCCTTTTAGAATGACTGCATGTTACTAAAACACCTAGGTTTAGCTCTTAGTTTCGAAACCTGATTGCTACTAGATGAGACAAGGTGAATGCAAGAGTAGCCTACCAACAGGTGAACACCCAAGGACCCTGCACAGGGTTATTCAAGAAAGACTAAACACTCTCAAAACTGTATCACTCGGTTACCAGGTTATAGATTAACTGTGGTTAAGAAGTAGTGTTGGAGCCAACCCTTCTCCATGCCTTGAAGAAATGAAGGAACATGCATGGCTGCTGGTCTAGCCATCAGGAGTGACTCCCTCAAAGAGGCTGATTGATCAGAGGACTGACGTGTGCTGTGATATGAGGTGGGGCACGCTGAGCATCTGTGAGCCTATGGATGTAACTCTGACGGCTTCTTCACAAATCCCGCTTGACCACCTGTTTACAGAACCTACTTCTTGAATAAAAAGCAAATCTTTATCAATCCTTTTCAATCACCTTGTATTTTCTAATCAGCTAACATGGCAATGCAAGAGAGTTCCAGAGAAACATCTATTTCTGCTTTATTGACTATGCCAAAGCCTTTGACTGTGTGGATCACAATAAACTGGAAAATTCTGAAAGAGATGGGAATACCAGACCACCTGACCTGCCTCTTGGGAAATCTGTATGTGGGTCAGGAAGCAACAGTTAGAACTGGACATGGAACAACAGACTATTTTCAAATAGAAAAAGGAGTACATCAAGGTATTATATTGTCACCCTGCTTATTTAACTTATATGCAGAGTACTTCATGAGAAATTCTGAGCTGGATGAAGCACAAGCTGGAATCAAGATTGCCGGGAGAAATATCAATAACCTCAGATACGCAGATGACACCACCCTTATGGCAGAAAGTGAAGAAGAACTAAAGAACCTCTTGATGAAAGTGAAAGAGGAGAGTGGAAAAGCTGGCTTAAAGCTCAACATTCAGAAAACTAAGATCATGGCATCCAATCCTATCACTTCATGGCAAATAGATGGGGAAACAGTGGAAACAGTGACTGACTTTATGAAATTAAGACTCTTGCTCCTTGAAAGGAAAGTTATGACTAACCTAGACAGCATATTAAAAAGCAGAGACATTACTTTGCCAACAAAGGTCCATCTTGTCAAGGCTATGGTTTTTCCAGTAGTCATGTATGGATGTGAGAGTTGGACTATAAAGAAAGCTGAGTGCCAAAGAATTGATGCTTTTGAGCTGTGGTGTTGGAGAAGACTCTTGAGAGTCTCTTGGACTTCGAGGAGATCCACAGTCCATCCTAAAGGAGATCAGTCCTGGGTGTTCATTGGAAGGACTGATGTTGAAGTTGAAACTCCAATACTTTGGCCACCTGATGTGAAGAGCTGACTCATTTTAAAAGACCCTGATGTTGGGAAAGATTGAACGCAAGAGGAAAAGGGGATGACAGAGGATGAGATGGTTGGATGGCATCACCAACTCAATGGACATGAGTTTGGTTGAACTCCAGGAGGTGGTGATGGACAGGGAGGCCTGGCATGCTGTGCTCCCTGGGGTTGCAAAGAGTCAGACGTGACTGAGCAACTGAACTGAACTGAACTGAAAGTGGTAAAAGGTGGTAAAAGTTGCTCATTTATGTCTGACTCTTTGAGACCCCATGAACTAGAGCCTGCTAGGCGCCTCTGTCCATGGAATTCTCTAATCAAGAATACTGGAAGCCATGCCCTGCTCCAGGGGATCTTCCAACCCAGGAATTGAACCCACGTCTCCTGCACTGCAGGCAGATTCTTTACCATCTGAGCCATGCAGCGCAAACAAAAGGTTGTGGGTGGAGGTAAACAGGAGGGTGGATGGGAGAAGGTGGATGTAGCCGTTGCTCCTTTCCTCTTGCCACTCTGTTTCCAGGACAGCAGTACTTCTGGAACATGGGTCTGATGGAAAGCACTCACCTCTAGGTGGACTATCCATTTCCCACTTTCTCTTCCCAGCTCTGTTCTCTCATGTCAGACACTCCCTCCCACTTCAGATACCACCTTCAGTCTGTCATCATGTTCTCACAACTACCACCAATACCAAAGCAGCCACTCTCTCCCATAACCTCCAATGTCATTTACTATCTTTCCAGTCTCTCCTTTCGAATATGTGGCATTATTTTTTAGATAGTTGGTGAATTACAAAGTCCTACTTTCTGGACTACCCTCAGAGACCTATTTGGCTTTAACATAAACGTTTGAATTCCAGTATCACTTAAATAACTAAAATCTTTCCTAGGCTTAAGCCAGCTTTCTGATTGTGCTAAAAAACTGATTCCTGTGCTTACAGATCGAACTGCTGAGATTTGGGCATGTGGTAGGAATGACAACTGTCACATTATGCAGGGGGTCATGTTATTTCTGAAGAATTTTACACTTATTATAAGAAATGCAATTTTTAAAACTGCTTCTGTTTTATGGCAGACCAAAAGGGTTATGCGTTTTCTCTGGCACAAAGGTGGTAAACAGTTGAACAACTGAACAACTGTCCCACTAATGACTGTAGTGGGACATAGTAAAAGAAACACATGCTGTTTGCTATTTCAGTGTTACAGTACCCGTGGTAAAGGTAACTGAGCCTTTGGCTGGGTATAATGGGAGCAATGACTCCCCTGCCAAGAAGCTAACTCCACAGAGGCTGCCTCGTCTATTTCTAGGGTTGACAGTCCCCAGTGCCACCAAGCTCCTAAGTTCCACTTTGTTATTGCGTGTCCCCAGATCCTGGGGTTGAAAAGTGGTAGTCGGCACAGAGAGGCACACTCACATTGCAAAGGAATTTCATTCTAACCATTATTGAGACAGGCTTGGGACCTGGGACCCTTTGGTATTAGCGCTTGCACCTGGACCCACCTCTCCTGAAACAACAAAATACAAAGAAAGTTGGGGCAAATTCTGGGCAAAAGATACAGAAAGACCAAGAGAGCCAACTGCCACTTCTGAAGAGCAAAATCAGGAAGTCAGGAGCAAAATCAGGGTACTGAGCACGCCTTGTACACAACATCACCTAAGGAGGGGTGGGCAAAACCCCTAAGCCACCCCTCCCTCCCAACCCCTAGGCACAACCCCTACCCTCACTCCACATAAGGAACAAGCTCACTCCCCCTCAGGGAGTGAGTGAGCAAGGGACCCTGTTGTTTGTTGTCCTTCCCTGCTGCTGCAGCAGGGTCCCCATAAAGCCTGGCCTGAATTTCTTGTCTGGCCTCTAGTCAATTTCCAATTGATTAGGGAAGACCAAGAACCCTGGTCATTATGGCCACGACATGCCTTTCTCAGAAAAAGTATTTTGGATTCTTCCCTGCAGGTAAGCATCCCCTGGGAAAATTGATCACTGTTGTCTCCCCATCTCTGGCTTCAAAGGGGCCATTTCCCCATTATCACCTTGGTCAAAACAGTCATTAAACTCCCCTTGCAAGTCTGCAGCACAGCTATGGCACACACGAACTGCTTTGTAGGGGCTTTAGTCAAGACTTGGGTTGGGGGGTGGGGGAGGGCAAGAAGCCAGTAAACATACAGAGCTGCACGCAGTTAACTAATTGTGCTCAGTTGCTAAGTTGGGTCCAACTCTGCAACTCCAAAGAAGCTATTAGGGCTTCCCTGATAGCTCAGTTGGTAAAGAATCTGCCTGCAATGCAGGAGACCCCAGTTCAATTCCTGGATTGGGACGATTCCCTGGAGAAGAAAAGGCTACCCACTCCAGTATTCTGGCCTGGAGAATTCCATGGACTGTACAGTCCATGGGGTCACAAAGAGTAGGACACAACTGAGCAACTTTCACTTTCACTGCAACCCGATGGACTGTAGCCCACCAGGCTACTCTGTCTATGGGATTCTTCAGGCAAGAGTACTGGAGTGGGTTGCCATTTCCTCCTTCAGGGGAACCTCCCAACCCAGGGATGGAACCCACGTCTCCTGCATTGGCCGGTAGATTCTTAACCACTGCACCACCTAATCAAGTTTCCCCATTAAGGCAAGTTCCTCAGAAGCACACAGCTGGCCCGTCACCGCAAGTCCCCTGCACACGTGCCTATCCGCCGGGCCCACTGGCACGGCTGATACCCAGGGGCTCTGTTTCTCCCTGAAACACGGCAGAGCACTTTGGGACCTCCCAAAATCCCAGTCCAAGAATGTGAAGTCATGGTGTGTGTTAGTGGGAATTGGAAAATGGTTTGAGTTCATCAGGAAAAAAAAAGCAAAGTATCCCTAAGTCAGTGGGTTAAGTCTGTGATTTGAGGAAGCAACAGGTGATTAGGATGAGTTGGAAGGGGGGCGTATTCATTTCCCAATGCTGATACCACAAATTACCACAATTTCATGATTTAAACTAACACAAGTTTATTATCATACAGTTCTGGAGGTCAGGAATCTACGTGGTTGGCAGGGCTTCTAGAGGCTTCTAGAGGCTCTAGTGTCCTAAATCACTTCAATCACATCCAACTCTTTGTGACCCTATACACTGTAACCCACCAGGCTCCTCTGTCATGGAATTCTCCAGGAAAGAATAATGGATGTAGAGAGAAACCATTTCTTGCTTTTTCCAGCTTCTAGAGGCCACCTGCACTCCTGGGCTCAAGGCCCTCTTCTCCCTTCAGAGCCAGCAATCACATCAGTCTGGCTTATGCTTCTGTCCTCACATCTCCCTCCTCTTCTGTTTCTCCTGCTACCCTCTTTTTTATAAATGGATGATCCACATAATAACTATATAACCTTTAAAAGTGGTGAATAATTTTATTGTACATCTGTAACTTAAATGGGGCTTCCCAGGAGGCTCACTGGTAAAGAATCTGCCTGCTAATGCAGACACCACAGGAGACATGGGTTCAATCCCTGGGTCAGGAAGATTCCCCTGGAGGAGGAAATGGCAACCCACTCGAGTATTCTTGCCTGGAGAATTACACAGATAGAGGAGCCTGGTGGGCTACAGCCCATGGGGTCGCAAAAAGTCAGACACACTAGCTAGCTAGTTAACTTAAGTAATACTGGACAGCAACTATATTTCAAGTAAAAAAATAACTAGATGATCCACAATAACTTCCATCAAACATCCTGAACTTAATCACATGTGAAAACTTTTTCAGTTCAGTGCAGTCACTCAGTCGTGTCTGACTCTCTGCGACCTCATGGACTGCAGCTTTCCAGGTTTCCCTGTCCATCACCAACTCCTGGAGCTTACTCAGACTCACGTCCATTGCGACCTCATGGACTGCCGCTTGCCAGGCTTCCCTGTCCATCACCAGCTCCTGGAGCTTACTCAAACTCACGTCCATTGCGACCTCATGGACTGCAGCTTGCCAGGCTTCCCTGTCCATCACCAACTCCTGGAGCTTACTCAAACTCATGTCCATCCAACCATCTCATCCTCTGTCATCCCCTTCTCCTCCCACCTTCAATCTTTTCCAGCATCAGGTCTTTTCCAATGAGTCAGCTCTTGGCATCAGGCGGCCAAAGTATTGGAGGTTCAGCTTTAACATCAGTCCTTCCAATGAATACTCAGAAATGATCTCCTTCAGGATGGACTGGTTGGATCTCCTTGCAGTCCAAGGGACTCTCAAGAGCCTTCTCCAACACCACAGCTCAAAAGCACCAATTCTTCGGCACTCAGCTTTCTTTATAGTTCAACTCTCATATCCATACATGACTACTGGAAAAACCATAGCTTTGACTAGACAGACTTTTGTTGGCAAAGTAATGTCTTTGCTTTTTAATATGCTGTCTAGGTTGGTCATAACTTTCCTTCCAAGGAGCAAGAGTCTTTTAAATTCACGGCTGCAGTCACCAACTGCAGAGATTTTGTAGCCCAAAAAAATAAAGTATGTCACTGTTTCCATTTGGGGTATTAGGACATGGATATTTTGCAAGGGGTGGGGGAATTATTCTGTCTACCACATGGTGTTGTTCTTTTATTTGAAATCTCACACATGAGCCTCAGACAGAGTGAGAACCACGTACAGACAGAAACACAAACCTGACAGACAGGACACATTATTAGTCCTAACTTCAAGTCCTACCTGAGTAAGGAAGGGTAGTGAGCGGACTCTTGGGTCAGGGCCTTGTGCTTTAGAAGACCTCTCAAAACACAAAAATTGTCTTCCTCTTTTTAGTCCCACAAGAAAGATTTTTGAAAGTTTGATAACTGACTTGACTGAGGACAATTAAAGAAGGAAGAATGGGCCACAGAAGTCCCCAGGCCAGGTGGCAGTGGGGACCAAGAGCCCTGGAGTATGATTGTGTCAGATGGTGGGAGAGAAGAAAAGAGGGTCACAGACTCTGCCTTTGCTTTTTTTTTAAGTGAAACAATAAATTATCTATTTGACACATCTGATTTGGCCCCCAAATAACTGCACGCCCCCGCCCCTCTTTTATGTTCCCCTGGTATCAATTTTAGAGGTGCTCAGGATGATTTGAAAAGCTCATGAAAAAAAATGAGGTGAAGTGGTGGGAACCAAGCCCTTTCCAGCTGTCCAGGAGCCTGACTCGGTCCAGAGTTCCACCCTGAGACCTTCCAGGAGTGCTGGGCACGGACCCAGCTCCTACGGGTCCCAGCAGAACCATAGCACTGCTGGTTCCTGGGAATCAGGGTTGGTCCCCAGTGGAGCATCCTCCAATAGCTTCTAGAGCCCTTTCTTTCAGTCCCAGGGAACAGGCTGCAGGGCTACTAAGTGGGAAGCTGCCCAGGCTTTGGGCATAGTCTGGTTTCTTGTTTTTAAATATTTAGACGTGTGGTGTATGCACACCTCCAGGTGAACTCTTGCCCTCAGTGCTTTAAATGTTAGGGGCAGACCAAAGGCACTTTTTCCTCCTGTCATCACTAAATCAATCACTAGAAGGATGTTGATGAACCTAAGAAGTGGAATGTAGCCAAATCCTCCAAATTATAGACACAGACCTAGCCAAGGAGGCATAAAAAAAACAGAACTGAGCAGAGAGGACACTGCTGGAGAATAAACATCTTTCAAATAAATCAAGGTGACTTCAGTCCTAGAAATGTAAAAGAGCTTCTCTGCACATCAGTTTAATGAATTCTATTCTATCTGTGGAGTTCCAACCACATCCTTTATGGTAAAGAAAATTTACATGAACAGACTGTCCATAAAACTCTTTAAATCCAATCCTCTTTTATGTCACATGGTCTTCATCTTGTGAAGGATGTGGTAGTCTGGTTGTTTCAGAAGCTATTTCAGGAGAAACGTGTCTGGTAAAGTCCTAGGAGGCCAGCAGCTGGGCTGCCTTGGGAACTTTCATCTGCTGCTATTTCCAATCCCTGCAATATCTACGCCTTGACATTCATCTTTTGATAGGAAGGCTGACCACCCACAGTCCACTGTTGCAAGCCATCCTTTCTGACATTTCCAGTATAGATTCTCAGTTAGGAAAAAGTGCTGCACTGATATAATAAAAATGTCTTTCTATGGAAATACCCCAAGAAGGGACAATAAGAATATCAAAGCTGATCAGAAAGATCATCTTAACAGGAAATCTTCAACCCTTCAGCCAAGAAAATAAATGAGCATAAATAGTGGCGAGGAGAAGGGAAGGAACCAAACAGGATAATCACCTTTTGCAGATTGGGTGTAGATTCAGACAGCTGCTGCAACCAGGGGACCAGGGAGATCTCACCTCTTCTCCTCCACCACACAAGGGGCCCAGAACACACCTCTTTCCCATCCTCCTCTTCTGTGGCCCTGATGCTCAACTCTTATCTCCTTTCTCCATCTCCAGCTTTATCCCCTACCTACAATGCAAATACTTGGACATCTCTGCCAAATGTCTAAATGATGCTCATGACATATCACAGGAACAAGGGAATAAAGAAAAAGCTGACGTCCATCGGTTTTTCTTTAAAAAAAAAAATCACTCTCTGCATACAGGAAATGGTTTATAAAACAATCAGCTCACAACATTCCACACTCCCCCCAGAGAGCCCCCAGGCTCTTCTGAAAGGTCAGGAGAACACAGACAAGGTAGTATAAAGTCCTTTCCTTTCCTAAACAATGTGATCTTTGTAAACCTAATATTAGGTTTCTGAAGTGCTCTGTAAAATCCCGTGTCTCCTAACTCTCAACGTCAAGAGTGTAATAAAGCTGCTGGCCCTGGGTTCCCTTTTTTATTCAAGGGCACATTTTCGGAATGAACAGAGTGGTCTCCTCCATTTCCCAGGCTCTACCTCATTCATTACCAACTCCACTTTGGGGCTGTCCTTGTCTTTCTCCTCTGCAAGGCCTCTTGGAGGCTCTCCTCCCTGCCCACCCCAAATCTACCACCTTGGATGATAAATTGTTCCACAACTGTCTCGGAGCAATTCCCATTTTCCTGGCTAGATTGAAGGCTTGTCCAGAGTACAAACTGTTGCTCTCTGTCCCATGCAAACTCCACCCTCGTGTATCCCCTAAAGCAGAACCTTTCCAGGATCCAGTAGATTCTGAATTGGCGTTTATTGCCCGACAAAGTGGCTGAGATCTAGCTCCTTCCTGGGAAGTGGAGGATTTGTAGGTACTGAACTAAGCAGAGATGCGTGCTATAAGGCAGCTCTGTGTACTGAAGGAGTGCAGGTATCTGAGTCCGCCAGTCTTGAATACAAACCCTGACTCTGCCCCTTTTTGTAAGTTAGGAAGTTGCTTTACTTTTTCTGTACTTGTTTCTTTGTCTGAAAAATCAGAATAATATGTGAATAATAATACGCTGTAGCACAGATACAACATGAATGAATTAGATGATATATTTAGCTGGATGGGCTTCCCAGATGGCTCAGTGATAAAGAATCCTCCTGCCAAGCAGGAGACATGGGTTCGATCCCTGGGTGGGGAAGATCCCTTGGAGAAGGAAATGGCAACCCTCTCCAGTATTCTTGCTTGGGAAATCCCATGGTCAGAGGAGCCTGGCAGGCTACAGTCCATGGGGTCACAAGGAGTCAGACATGACTTAGTGGCTAAAAAGCAGTAGTAGCTGCAACATTTAGCTGCACAGGAAAGAAAATCATTCACTAAGTATCCTGGAGAAGTTTCAGGATTTTTAAAGAAATAATATCTATGTTAAGAAAATCACAGTCTAGAGTGAGATCCCAGAGGGCACAATCAAGTCATAAAAAGGATTTGCTAACCTGGTTTCAAAAGAGGGTGAATGCTGGGAAGAAAAGAATGTTGGAGTAGAAAAGACAGAGTTAAACCACTCTGCACAAAAAAAGACTTTACTTTGTGGGGGCTGAGAGGAGAACTGAGAGAGAGAGAAATCTGCTTGGATGGATGCAACTGGGAGAAAGAAAACTCAAAGGACCTCCTTGTGGCGAAGTGCTTGAGAAATTTCACTTGTAAGAGCATTAATAAGCTGTCACTTTAAGTGTGCGGTATACACCTCTCTTCCTACCTCCCCTATGAAATCCTCAGTAACATCTGCACCGCTGACTCACATGGATTCCTGGGAGGGTTGAAGAAGGCTGTGGGTCTACCTCTCGATGGGCTCCAGAGAAGCAGAAGATGGGGCCTCTGAGCTTCACATTACATCCCAGAATTCCTTTACCAAGATCAAAACGGGTCTTACAGTTGAATTACTGATGGAACATAGTTGTTTTTAATTTTCCCCAAAAAAATGGTTCCAAAATCAATGTCATTTTATAATCAAGAAAATCCAAATAATTTAGAAGCTTCTGGCTCATAGCAGGTACCTGCTGCTGCTGCTAAGTCACTTCAGTCATGTCTGACTCTGTGCGACCCCACAGACAGCAGCCCACCAGGCTCCCCCGTCCCTGGGATTCTCCAGGCAAGAACACTGGAGTGGGTTGCCATTTCCTTCTCCAATGAATGAAAGTGAAAACTGAAAGTGAAGTCGCTCAGTCATGTCCGTCTCTTAGCGACCCCATGGACCGCAGCCTACCAGGCTCCTCCTTCCATGGGATTTTCCAGGCAAGAGCACTGGAGTGGGGTGCCATCGCCTTCTCCATAGCAGGTACCTAATAAGCGATATTTTTCTCTCCTTTTCCTCCCTCATTTCCCCCATGGATATAGCAGGAGAGTGAGTGATATTATCCCACTAGGCTGAAAAGATTTATGAGAGGCATGCAGTGGGAGACCAACACAATAGCCTCAGACGTTCAAAGTCATGGCTTGAGCCCACACATGCCCCTTCTCGGGCAAGAACTACCGGCTCGATGCCTGCTATTCCCAATGCTGCTACATCCTTATTGTTCAAATCACTACTGCTTCCATCTGGTTCCACAAACACTGTTTAGCTAACCTCTTCCCTGGGTGGAATGCGAACCCCCCGAATGAATAAAGTACTCCCTTGCCTTGAAAGAGATTACTAATTGGATGGACATGGCATGTACAAAAATAACTGGAAAGTCCAGCTGAATGTGTGAAGCCCCTGAGGAAAAGGTAAAAGTAGCACTGGGTGTCCAGAGAAATGAGACCAGATAACCAGTTTGGTGAAATCAATAAAGGCTTCATGGAGGAGGTGGCATTCAAAGCTGAGTACAGTTTTGACACGCAGATTTGGGAGAGGATCGTGTAACACATCATGATGCAATTTTAATACTGGCCCTTACAGCCATCACTATCACCTCTGCCAGCTAAGGCCCGGGCAGGCCTCTCACGCTTTATTGGATTTGAGTGCACCTGCCACCTCAGAGCCTTCAGCTCTGCTTCTCTTTTCTTATCACCTACAGATCAGAAGCAGGACACAAACCACGTATCTCAATGACTTTCGTTAAAAAAGTCTCTCTTTCTCTCCCTCTCTCTCTCTCTTTAGTCACTCAGTCATGTCCAACTCTTGCGACCCCATGGACTGTATGTAGCCTGCCAGTCTCCTCTGTCCATGGGATTCTCCAGGCAAGAATACTGGAGTGGGTTGCTATTTCCTTCTCCAGGAGATCTTCCCAACCCAGGGTTCAAACCTGGGTCTTCTGCATCGCAGACAGATTATTTACCAACTGAGCTATGAGGGAACAAATAGTAAATGCTAGAGATGGTATGGAGAAAAGAGAATCTCCTACACTGTTAGTAGGAATGTAAATTGGGGTAGCCACTATGGAAAACAAGTAAAAACTAAAACTAGGGTTGCCATATGATCCCACAATTCCACTCTTGGGCATACATCCAGAGAAAACTCTAATTGGAAAAGCTACATGCATCCCAAATGTTCATAGAAGCACTATTTACAACAGCTAAGACATAGAAGCAAACTAATTGTCCACCGACAGATGAATGGATAAAGAAAATGTGGAACATGTGTACAATGGACTACTACTCAGCCATAAAAAGAACAAAATAATTCCATTTGCAGCAACATGAAAGGATCTAGAGAACATTACACTCAGCAAAGTAAGTCAGACAGAGAGATAAATATTATATGATATCACGTATATGTGGACTCTAAACATAATATAAAAGAATATGTATACAAATCAGAAACAGACTCACAGACATAGAAAGCAAACTTACAGTTACCAAAGGGAAAATGTGAGGGGGGGGTGGTAAATTAGGACCATAGGATTAACAGATATAAAGAACTATATATAAAATAGATAAGCAGTAAGGATATACTATATAGCACAAGGAACTAAATATCGTCTAGTAACCTATAATGGAAAAAAAATATATATGTGTATATATATATATATATATATGAGTCATTTTGCTGTACACCTAAACTAACACAATATTGTAAATCAAAAAACCTCAATTTAAAAAACACACATCTCAAAGTACCCAAGGCACCCCCAGACTACAGTACTTCCCTGGGATCACTCAGAAGTCCTAGTTGTTTCCTTCCCTCTTTCCTTCCAACACATCCCATTCTTGTCTCTAAACTTGTCCTCTCAAGGCTTCTCTTGTATCTAGGATGCTTGCCCATCTGCTCCTCATCCACCAGTTAACTTTTTTTCAAACCTTCCCACTAGCAACATTGGCGGCATCATGGTGAGCATAGCTGCCTTCCATACTGTCCTATGATCACCAAGAGGATGTACCACCTACCAGAAAAGGAGTGGCTTTTTCCACTGGGACACATTCTAACCAAAGCATTCTCTTTCTCTTTCAGGATTTTGCAAGATAATTTTACTCCTCTCACTCCAAAAACATTTTGTTTCTAACCAGTTAGTTTATGCTCTGTATCTGTTGTATTTGTACAGTTACCGATATGTTTCTTTTTCCTATTTATTCCTTAAAGCAAATCCAACTTAAGCAGCTCTCACATGTGCCTGGAGGGCTGAGACCAGGCCTGGCTCACTCGGTTTGCGAAGCGCCTGGGACAGAGCAATGAAGAGAAAAGCACTCCATTAATACTGTCTAATGTTTGTGGACTTAGAGTAAATGTTAATCTAATATTTTCTAAAGCTTTTATTCTTTGCGACAAACTCTAGCCCTCGGCAGATCTTCCTGAGGGGGGTCAGAATTATTGTCCTAATATTTAACCAAGGAAACCAAGCAGGAAGAGGTGGGAAGACTTATGCAAAGCTACACAGTCTGGTGGTAAAAGACACTGGGAACTGGAGTTTCTGCCTTCCAGCCCAAAAAGCACAGTGACAGAAGCAGGTCAGTGACACGGAGCAAAGCCAAACCTGGAGTCTAATCCAGGCTCTGTTGCTTGAATCTTTTATGAATGTGAACAACCTCTCCAAGCCTCAGTTTTATCATCTTTAAAATCATATAATGATACTTGAGAGGGATTGCTCAGGATTAAAGGGAGTAACAGAAGCATCTGGAAGGATCCTTGCTAAATAGTATGCTCTCACCAAATACTAGTTCTCTTTTCTTTCTTGGCCTTGTGAGGAATTCCAGAGACCAATCCCATTTTTGATCCAATTCCACATAGGAGAAAAGAGATCAAAAATGGAAGACAGTGCCATGTGAGAGCCCCTGGGAGCCTAGGAGCAGAGCAGAAACCAAGGTGTGAACACTTCTTACAGGAAACCCAGAGCTGGTGCTAGAACCAGAATCACGGCTCCTTGTCTTGGGCCTTGACCACTGCTCATGATATACCGCTAGAGTCATTTTCTTTTATCTCCACTGGATCCTTGATCAATGACAGATGTGGAGAAAGACAGTGGATACCAGCAGTAACCCAGAAGAACGATGCTTTCTAAATAGGAAAAAAGCCACTGAAGATTGGTCCTCTCTGTGTGCGTCCCATGCCCCTTGGCTGCATGGGACGCACACAGAGATTCATGCTGGGATTCGTGCTGTATAGACAGCCTCCCAAGCACAGCACATCAATTCATGTGGTGGGCACATCTTAACGCTCCATAATTTAATTTGACAGCAAACCGCCAAAGGCAAACTTATTGCACCATCCCATGCCTGACACCAGAAGCCAGCAACTCACCACATCCTGCTTTCTTCAACGGAAGTATACTATTTCCTGCCTCTCTCTGCTGGTGGCTAATAACAAAAGACAAGGAGGCTTCAGAGGTAACCCATTACATCAAAAGCATCTAAGCCTAAATTAGATGCTTGCAAGCCCTGTGTTCTCAGCTTATGCCCTGCTGCTGTTTTCTCTGGCAGAGCTAGTGAAGTCATAAACACAGAGGGATTTCCCAGGCTCTAAGAATGGATATTAGCAACACAAATGTTGCCTTTTGCCCTGTTTTCAAGTTCCTGTGAATCAAGCTCACCTTCTCTGAAAATACAGCGAAAAGAGTATTCAGCTAGTCACAGAAAAGACAATGGAATTCAAGCCACAGAACGAAAAGTCCTTTGGTAACCTATCTTGGAGAACTCCAAGTCTAATTCAGAGTTTTGCTTATTTTGACCAGAGATGGGGGCTAGCAATTATCACTTCATCCATTGTACCCTGCATAGGTTCCAAAGAAAATAAAGCAAAAATTCAGTACAATGGTTTTTTTTTTCAATCTAGTCTTCTGTGAAAAATAAATAGTACGGTATCACAATAGGAATGAGTGTTTCTGGAGGTTTTGATTATTTTGGATCCATGGTCTGAAATCTTTACATTCCACAGGAAGGCTTTCTTAGACTGTGAAATCTTTTAATTTGGTGTGACAGAATCATATACAGGGAAACCTATCAAGGAACATTATCTAGCTTATTGACTTACTTCAAATATGTAGATCATTCATTCCTTTTCCCCAGTTTTCCTCATTCCTTGGGTTGATCTCTTTTAACTGCCTCAAAATCCATCCAGCAGCTTACCAAATTGTCTCTGAAAAAAACTAGACAAAAAACAAAACACAATTGTCTTAGCTGAACAACTTCAAATATCTGATGGTGCTGGGTGCCCTTACAATCCCCTCCAGTGATGCTCACAAACTAAGACTCAGATTCCTTCCCCTTAGCCGCAAGCCTAGCCCTAGGGGGAAAATGATACCTTTCCACGGCTCCCCTCCTAAACCAACCCACCATCATCACCGAAGTTCAAACCCTCTTTATCTCTCACCTAATCTCTTGCTCTAGACTCTTATTTGGAAGATTCACATCTCATTTCTCCCTACTCTAATTTAACCTCTACCACTTTTTGATTACCTTTTTAAACTCAGCTTTGATTGTGTCATTGGATTGCACAGAACCCTCCCTGGACCCACTCTCTACTGAACTATAGATTCCTCAATAGCCATTTGAGGTCCCACATGATCTAACCCTAAAGCACCTTTTCTGTCCCTATATCCCTCTGCCTCCTAAGAGGTACCTTCAGCCAATATAGACTTCCCACAGTTTCCCGACACAGTGTCAGTAAGTATGCTTCTGTGACTACTTATATGTTCAGAGTTCCAACTCAGATCATGCCAAATCAATAAAAGCTAGATATGACCTAAGAAATACTATTGAGTTGGCCAGAAAATTTGTTCAGGTTTTTCTATACAATGCTATGAAAAACCTTAATGAACTTTTTGGCCAATCTAATATGTTCCATTGGGTTCTTCACTCTAGCCCATTCTTTCCTTTAAAATCATCCTGACGGTCCATTCTTCCTTTATGGTTGCTTGTTAATTCCCCTGCATTTGACAATTCTGCTTCCCAGTCTAATCTTTGAACTGCCATCTTGGATTGAATAGGTTATGAATTAAACTTTGTCTCCCCCAAAAAAGATACATTGAAGTCCTAACTCCCAGTACCTTAGAATGCAGTCTTATTTGGAAATAGGATCTTTACAGAGGCAAAGAAGTTAAAGTGAGGTCATTGTGGGGGCAGGGGATCTTAATCCAATGTGGTTGATGTTCTTCTTGAAAGGTGAAATTTGAACAGAGACAGGATAGCTAGAGGGAGGATGATGTGAAGAAACGCAGCAAGAGACAGCCATGTGAATGGAGTGATGCATCTATAAGCCAAGCAACACCAAGCATTCCCAGAAAACACCAGAAGCTAGAAAAGGCAAGGAAGTATTCTGCCTTGGAGCCATCAGAGAGAACAAGGCCCTGCCACAACTTGAGTTCAGACTTCCAGCCTCCAGAACTGTGAGACAATAAGTTTTCCTGGTTTTAAGCCACCCAACTTTTGGTACTTTGTCACAACATCTATAGGAGACCAATACAGAGGTTCCCTCTACTCTCTCCTTAGGGCTCCTGACCACTCACTGCCTTTTCTCCTTTGTTTCTCATATTGTCACTCTTTCCATACCAGAAACTGGCTACCTCCAGGCTTTATATTCCTCATGTTCATTTTACTATAACTTTACAATGTATATTCTTAAAACTACTCCAAAAGTTTCCCCCCATGTGATTTAAGGAAACATTTAAGTTATCCTCAACATCATAGCTCAGACAATACTGGCCCTCCCCTGGTGGGAGCATCTCCTCTACATCCTGAGTTACCTTTTGAGAGAGAGAGAGAGAGGGCAGCTCGTCTGCACCTGCACCTTTAGGGTGACTAATCCAGGAGATTCTCTGGAAAATTCCAAGTAATTCCAAGATCTCCAGGCAGAACAAACTCACAGTGAGTCCTGGTTTTGTCTAAACTATCCACAGTTAGTATCCTCTGCCTTTTCCAGGGTTTCCTCTTGTAACTAGTAATATCTCAGGATTACTCCCTGGTGGCTCAGAAGGTGAAGAATCTGCCTGGCATGCAGGATACTCGGGTTCAATCCCTGGGTTGGGAAGATCCCCTGGGAAAGGGAATGGCAACCCACCCCAGTATTCTTGCCTGGAGAATTCCATGGACAGAGGAGCCTGGAGGGTTACAGTCCATGTTGTTGCAGAGTTGGACACAACTGAGCAAGTAACACACACAAGGATTGCTCAAACATAAATCTAGTGGTCTATCTAGACCACTATGCCCTGAGTGCAAACTATGCCCTGAGTGCCCACTATGAACAAAGCGCTATGCTAGACAATAAGAGGGAAAAGATAAGAGGTTGATTGACAAGTCACAAGCAGTGTGTAAAGTTGCTTTGGTGAAAGGAAGACACACACACAAATACCATAAGGGTTGCAGAGGAAGTGTTAGGGCAGGAGCAGTCCTTCTCCAGATCCAAAACCAGACCCCAGAGTAGAGTTGCTTTCAAGTCCCACACCGGAGGTATGTATGGTAAAGAGAATCACGTCCCCCTAAAAGAGGTCTACATCCTAATCCCCAAAGCCTGTGAGTGTCTTACCTTACAAAGTAAAGGGGACTTGGAGGTTGTGATTAAGCTAAGGATATAGAGCTGGGAAGATTATCCTGAATTATCTACATGGGCCCAAAGGAATCACAAGGGTATTTATAAGGCAGAGGGAGGCAGAAGAGCTCAAGTCAGAAGAAGAAGCTGTGATGATGGAAGAAAAGCTGGAGGAAAAGAGATCAGAAGATGCCATACTGGTGGCTTTGAAGATGGAGGAAGAGGCCACAAGCCATGGGTTGCAGACTGCCTCTAGAAGTAGAAAGAAAGCAAGGAAAGAGATTCCTCCTTTAGAACCTCCAGAGAATAGCAGTCCTGTTGACCCATTTTGGATTTCTGACCTCCAAAACTATAAAGTGATAAACCTGCGCTGCTTCAAGCCACTAAGTGGCTTGTTTGTTACAGAAGCAATAGGAAACCGATACGCATGGTTTTCCAGGGGACAGGATGGTGGGCTGAATGACAGGTACGTTTTTCAACCTACCCAACTACAGATACACTTGGCCCTTGGACCTAAACACCGGAGCATCTCTAAGAGCTCTCCAACAGCCTCGGGTCATAAGGAATGAGACAGGGTGCCCCTGTGACCCGCTCATGACAGTCAGCATCTGTTCCAATCCCTGCAGTGCCAACATTGGATCACATGTCCTGGGCTGAAGGATGCTGATAACAGAAGTGAAGTGAAAGTTGCTCCGTTGTGTCTGACTCTTTGTGACCCCATGGACTATCCATGGAATTCTCCAGGTCAGAATACTGGAGTCGGTAGCCTGTCCCTTCTCCAGGGGATCTTCCCAACTCAGGGATTGAACCCAGGTCTCCTGCATTGCAGGTAGATTCTTTACCAGCTGAGCCACAGGGGAAGCCCAAGAATACTGGACTGAGTAGCCTATCCCTTCTTCAGTGGATCTTCCCAACTCAGGAATCCAACTGGGGTCTCCTCAATTGCAAGTGAATTCTTTACCAGCTGAGCTATCAGGGAAGCCTGATAATAGAAAGATAATAATAGATAATAGAAAGATAATAGATAATATAAAGAGCTGTAATATATTGACTATGCATCACATGGTGGATATTCTGCTATGCCCACCATATATACTATCTCTAATTTTCCCCATTACTCTATAGAGTGAGTAGTCATACTTCTATTTTAAAAAAAACTGGGTATTAAAGAGACAATATGAGTTGCCCTAGGTTGCAGAGATTTGAGCCCTAGTTTATCTGACTCTAAAGTTGGTTCCTTTCTGCCTCTAACCTGATGTCTCAGAGGGGCCTAAAATGATAATCCCCTATGTTTGTGTTCCAGTTCCTCGGGCTTCACTACCTTGTAGTAACTCAGTTTCACCAGCTTCTGTTCCCACCTGAATGGCACAAGCCCTCCAGCCTCCTGTCAGTCTTCATATCAGACCAGTTATTTCTGATAGAACTCAGGGAAAGTCTCCTGAGTGCTCACAAACAGCCCTCACATCTTCCTCCCATAGCCCCAACATGTTCACTTCTGGAAGGCCCTGGGAAGACAGTGACTCAAGTCTGATGCATTCGCTAGTGCCAATGACCTCTGACAAAGCTATGACAAACCTAGACAGCGTATGAAAAAGAAGAAACATCATTTTGCTGACAAAGGTCCATATAGTCAAAGCTCTTGCTTTTCCAGTAGTCATGTATGGATGTGAGAGTTGGTCCATAAAGAAGGTTGAGCACTGAGGAACTGATGTTTTCGAACTGTGGTGTTAGAGAAGTCTCTTAAGAATCTCTTGGACTGCAAGGAGATCAAACCAGCCAATCCTAAAAGAAATCTACCCTGAATATTCATTGGTAGGACTGATGCAAAGGACTGGCCACCTGATGTGAAGAGCTGACTCACTAGAAAAGACCCTGACGCTAGAAAAGATTGAGGGCTGGAGGAGAAGGGGGCGCCCAAGGATGAGATGGTTAGATAGCATCACCAACTCAATGGACATGAGTTTGAGCAAACTCCAGGAGATAGAGAAGGACAGGGAAGCCAAACAAGCTACAGTCCATGGGGTCACAAAGAGTCGGACACAACTTAGCGACTGAACAACAATGCCCTCTGACAGCATGATGGCAGAGGCAGGGCTGCCCTGTCTTCCTGGCAGTCCCCGCCACGCTGTGGCCACACTGAGGCCACACTAAGTTCTGTGCAGAGAAGAGCTTTCTCTCTGCTCTGTGCTTTAAGCCCCAAGACAACACCAAATGAGACTCTGTCTCACAGATCCCCTCCCAAAACAAGCCCATCATCTGCCTGTAGCCCTTCCTCTATAAAATTTGCTTTCATTTGCTCATCACACTCCTTACAGAACCCCTTTCCATATCCATCAACTGACCCAAATCCCTGTCAATGGGTTGTCAGAGCCACCATGGCATAAGGAACGCTGAGACATGTAGATCATCTAAACCCTGAATCAGAGCAAACTGGAATAAACTCAGACTGCTTATCCAGTGTGTGCAATTTACATGCCTTTCACATCTGTTGTCACAATTGGCCTTCACAGTAATTCTCAAAGGAAGTAATATCCTTTTGTTATAGAAGAAAAACATAAGACTTGAAAATTGAAGGGGCTTGTCCAGTGATGCTAGTACACGGAGAAGCCAGGACTGAATCCAGGACTGTTATTCCTTGGAGCTGGTTCCGCTTCACCGCCCGCAGAAAAGGCAGGGGCCCTGGGATGGCAAGTGTTTTGGAAAGCCTTGAGATCCGACACCGCCCTTGGGCTTGAGCAGACTGCTGGGGGCTTCAGAGCAGTAACGACTCTTCGAGAGAAAGGCTGTAACTCAACCCTTTCCCCCTCCAAGAACAATAAGCGTGCCTGTCTCCCCAGGACAAGCAGGCATTCAAGGAGAGAGACAGACGCTCAGCCAAGCAAAACCTGCTGTGTGTGTGGAAGGAATATGAGGAGAGGAGCTTTTCCCACTTTATAGGAGACCAGCCTCAGGGTCGTCTATCTCCTCCAAAGTGTAAGCTAGACAAGGCAGAAAGGGCCCAGAACCCAACCGAGCAAAGAAACTTAAGAAAAAAGGAAAAAAAACCATCAAGATTGTGGGCTGGGTCTTTTATATGCTAAAAAAAAATTTTTTTTGGCTCTCCATTCAGGCTAAAATCTTGTTTTCCATGTTCACTAAAATAGACCATGGCAAAGATAATAAATATATAAAGAATAAAATACTTTATCTGGAGTCTGCAAGCTTCCTCTAAATTAAACTCAGTGTGGTGAGGTATAAAGAGCCCTTTGTACAAACTATTGCAGTTTAAGTTTCTCCAAGAAAATCATTTCCCAAGTCTGCCTGATACGCTGCTCTTGTAGTCACAGAGACAATATGAGGTCCCAGAAGTGCCAGATGAAAGAGGGGAAGGAAGAGGATTTCTCAGCCTCAGGTGGAAGCAAGAGGTGAGGCCAACCCAGTCTCTTGTCAGCTCCCCTCCGGAAAAACCAAGGGGCATGTGAACACCATCTTCTGAAGCAGGGGCTGTGTGACTGAATTTGAACTTCAGCCCAGAATGCGCAGTTCCAGAGAAGAGCTGGCATTTTCTCCAGCATGGCCTCTACCACGTCTGTGGGATTATCACAGGCCACACATGCACTCCCAGAACACCCGACTGTAATCCTCCCCTTGGGCCCACGGGCTGAGGAAGTGGGTTCTAGATTGGACATTCCATGAGTGCTTTATTGACTGCTGTGTGTCCAAGATTTAAAGGAGCCCATGACAAGACTGAGCGACTGAACTGAACTGATGGCAAGACTGTAGGTGCTCAGTAAATAAATAAAGTATGGATGACTATGGATCTCAACAAACGCACCTCAAGCCCCTGTGCTCCCTTCCCTCCGCTTCCCAATAAGCCAAGTGGCAGTCAGAGCTGAGGGTCCCATACAGATAACAGTTAAGAGGATCTTTTCTTAAATTGAAATATATGTGTGCTCAGTCACTTCAGTCATGTCTGACTCTGCAACCCCATGGACTGTACCCCGCCAGGCTCCTCTGTCCAAGGGATTCTCTGGGTAAGAATACTGGAGTGGCTTGCCATTTCCTCCTCCAGGGGATCTTCCCGACCCAGGGACCCAACCCACATCTCTTATGTCTACCTACATTGGCAGGTGGGTTATTTACCACTAGCGCCACCTGGGAAGCCCTAAATTGAAATAGAGTTGATCCAAATATGTTGTGTTAGTTTCAGGTATATAGCAAGGTTTTATATATATATATATATATATATATATATATATATACATATATATATCTTTCTCTGACATACTTCACTTAGTATGATAATCTCTATGTCCATCCATGTTGCTACAAATGGCAATATTTCATTCCTCTTAATGGCTGAGTAGTATTCTGTTGTGTATGTACCACATCTTCTTTAGCCATTCATCTGTCGATGGACATTTAGACTGCTTCCATGTCTTGGCAATCATAAATAATGCTGCTTTGAACAATAGGGTGCATGTATCTTTTGAATTAGAGTTTTCTCTGGATATATGCCCAGGAGTGGGGTTGCTAGGTCATATAGTAGCTCTATTTCTAGTTTTTTATGGAATTTCCATACTGTTCTCCCTAGTAGCTATACCAATTTACATTCCCACCAACAATGTATGAGGATTCCTTTTTCTCCCACACCCTCTCCAACATTTGTTATTTGTAGATTTTTTGATGATGGCCATTCTGACTTGTGTGAGGTGATATATCATTGTAGCTCTGATTTACATTTCTCTAACAATTAGCAATGTTGAGCATCTTTTCATGTGCCTGCCAGCCACCTGTATGCCTTGTTGTTCAGTTACTCAGTCATGTCCAACACTTTGTAACCCCATGGACTGCAGCACACCAGGATTCCCTGTCCATCACCATCTCCTGGAGCTTGCTCAAACTCATGTGCATCGAGTCGGTGATGCTATCCAATCATCTCATCCTCTGTCGTCCTTTTTTCCTCCTGCCTTTGATCTTTCCCAGCATCAGGGTTTTTTCAAATGAGTCAGTTCTTCGCATCAGGTGACCCAAATATTGGAGTTTCAGCTTCATCATCGATCCTTAAAATGAATATCCAGGACTGATTTCCTTGAGGGTGGACTGGTTGGATCTCCTTGCAGTCCAAGGGACTCTCAAGAGTCTTCTCCAACACCACAGTTCAAAAGCATCAATTCTTCAGTGCTCAGATTTCTTTATAGTCCAACTCTCACATCTGTACATGACTACTAGAAAAACCATAGCTTCGACTAGATGGACCTTTGTTGGCAAAGTAATGTCTCTGCTTTTTAACATGCTGTGTAGGTTTATCATAGCTTTTCTTCCAAGGAGCAAGCATCTTTTAATTTCATGGCTGCAGTCACCATCTGCAGTGATTTTGGAGACCCCAAAAATAAAGTCTGTCACTGATTCCATTGTTTCCCCATCTATTTGCCATGAAGTGATGGGACAAGATGCCATGATCTTAGTTTTCTGAATGTTGAGTTTTAAGCCAACTTTTTCACTCTCCTCTTTCACTTTCATCAAGAGGATCTTCAGTTCTTCTTCACTTTCTGCCATAAGGGTGGTGTCACCTGCATTTCTGAGGTTGTTGATATTTCTCCCAGCAATCTTGATTCCAGCTTGTGCTTCATCCAGCCTGGCATTTTGCATGATGTAATATGCATATAAGTTAAATAATCAGGGTGACAGCCTTGACATACTTCTTTCCTGAAGTCTGTTGTTCCATGTACAGTTCTAACTGTACCTTTAGAACTGTACATTTACAACTGCATTTGTGGCATAAGATGGCAGAGTAGAAGGATGTGTACTCATCTTCTCCTATAAGAACTCCAAAATTACAGCTCACTGTTGAGTAACCATCAACTGGAGAATTTGGATCCCACCAAGAAAAGATACCCCACATCCAATGGCAAAGGAGAAGACACAGCAAGACAATAGGAGGGTGAAATCACATTTAGAATCAAACCCCTTACCCACCAGAGATGCACAAAGGGCTCAAACAAACCTTGTGCACACTAGGACCCAGAGACCCCACAGAGACTGGGCCAGAACAGTGTTTGAGTGTCTCCTGCAAAGGTACGGGTCAGCAGTGGCCTGCTGCAGGGTCAGGGGCTCTGGGTGCAGCAGACCTGGGTATGGCCTAGGCCTTCTTGGAGGAGGTCACAATTAACCCCACCATAGAGCCACCAGAACTTACACAGATCTGGGAAAACAGACTCTTGGAGGGCACAAACAGAACCTTGTGCACCAGGACCCAGGAGAAAGGAGCAGTGACCCCACAAGAGACTGACCCAGACTTGCCCGTGAGCGTCTAGGAGTTTCCAGCGGAGGTGTGGGTCGATGGTGGCCTGCTGCAGGGTCGGGAGCACTGAGTGCAGTGCATGGGTCTTTTTGGAGGAAGGATTTGGGCTTTCATAGTTCATGATACACTGATTCAAATGTCAGGTTATGAGTTTAGTTTGTTTCAATACTTGGTTGTTTTTTGGGGTTTTTTTTGTTTGTTTGTTTTTGGTGCTTAAAATCTTGATGCCACATTAATGCCATTGTTTCTTCTTAGACCAAATGTGATTAAACCAAGCTGGCTGGCTTTCCTTTGTATTGCCTCTCATTCATTCTGACATTTGTGATACTTTTCCAACTGATCTGGCTGTTCTCCAGACACCCCTTTCACCTACCGAGCCCATCCCTGCTGAATTTATGTTCAAAGGAAGAAAATCTGAGCCCTACTACCTCTCAAGCTTATCTACTGACTATTCACATGCAGAGACCCTGCTGTGGTCATCATAGACATTTGGGTTGTCCCCAAACATGCTGGGTACATTTCCACACATGTCAGGTACATTTCAGCCTATGCTACCCACCCTGCCATGACTGCCCCCTCACTTTCTCTTTACTTGTTGTGATCATATATGTAAAAAGGTTAGGACTTGAAGTCATATACCAGCTGCGTGGTCTTAGGAAGTTTAATCAATGGTGCTAAGCATCGGTTTCCTTGGCTATAAAATTAGAATAGTCAAAAGCATAACATTTTGCAGGATTGTTGCGCGACTTAAACAAAGCCCTGTAAATTCTGAGTACAGTACCTGTCACTCAGTAGGATATACAAGTTCATCTCATTCTGCTCCTTTGACCCTTTGCTTTCTTATCCATAAAATGAGGATACTAATAACATCCTCCTTGAAGGATTTTGTAGTGATCAGATAGGACGTTGTTACCACCTTTTCTCCCCAACCTGACTCACTGCCAGATACCTTCCTGAGGTGCCTCTGTGGCCAGTTCTGCCTGGGCCATTCCACAGGGATTCATTCAGCACAGACTGTCTTGTGACTTGGGGCTGTAGTTGTGTCAGGCTGTCTTTTAGCTTTCTTGTGTATTCTTACCTTTCTCATCTGACCACAAGCCCCTGAGCCAGGAATAATGCCCCCTAGCAGCTCAGGTTCCCTGGAGCCTCATACACAGTAGAGTCAATCATTATAGCCCACAGTTGCTGCTGCTGAGCTGGGCATGGTGATGGGGGTGGAAACACCAAGGAACACCGGCTCTGGCTAAGTGTCCATCTAGCTCAGAGGCCCAACGATCTGTTGGAGACTGCCTTTCCTTCTCACTCATGAAGTGGGAGCCATTTTTCCAGATACCACTGAGAAATGAGATCAGCAGAAGAAGCAAGGGAAGAATCTGTTTGTTGCTCTGCTCTCCCATCAGTACCTTCCAAACATGCGTGGTAAACCATCTCTTCTTCCCTGGAGAAGGAAAGTGCAGGAGGAGATATGGGTCCTGACTCCACAGAGCTGCTTCATGTTTGAAGGCAGTGCATGTCCTTTAGGGCTGCCACTGCTTTAAAAATAAATGAGGGCTTTAATGACCCCTCAGGGTGATAATTGCACAGTTCCCACAGAGCTCTCATTTCAATGGTCACACAGAATTGAGCTCTCCCCCTTACACTGCTTTTACATCTGCCTGGTACAACTTTTTGCTCACTCCCTACTCAGCAGGTCAGGCAGGATTTTCTTGTCTGGAAGATGCAGCCTCTCTCTCACATACCCCGGATTTAAATTAAACAACATTCTCCTCGCGTCCCATTTCTTCAGAACTGGCTCTTCTTTGACATTGAGGAGAACCAGTTGAGAGTCAGTTTGCTAAACTCTAATGTCTATGTCCATCTTTCCGCACCTCTCACCTTCACCTCCTCCCTCAGAGTGGAATGAACAAGAAACTGATAACTTTCAGACAATAAAAGATTCAAGAGCAAAAACATCCACGTGTATACACTGAAAGTCAATTAAGTTGTTCTCAGTGTTTCCTTTCTCAGATAAGTAGGATTAGAGAAGTCCTACAAACTTGTGTGAACAGATTTTATCTACTAATGAGCTGGGACTAAGAAGCATATAGGGAAGTTTGCAGAAGACAAGAAACCTGAGGCCTGCTCTCATAAATAAAGTTGGATGGGCAACCCTGGGCAAGTCTCCATTGCTTCTCACTCCTCATCTTCATCAGTTTACCTCATGCACCAAGTGCAAAGAGAAACATCTTCCTTACCTGAGAGAAGGAGGCTGGCCAGTTGCTCTAGGACAGAGGTAACACCCATGGCTGCCAACTCATGCCTGTAGGTGAACTCTGGCTGCAGAAAGCTGGCAATGGATGTAGCAACTTCTACAGCACAGAACAGAAATGAATTTTCCTCACTGTGACACTGCAGGATGCCAGGTCCCTCCAGCATCTCCAAAGTCCACCAGATCCATATAAGCATCATCTCAAAGTACCAGTCCCTGATATAACACATGGGAAAATGCATCAAACTGCAAACCAGGAGGATGCTACAGGACCCAAGCAAACAGCCATCATTTTTAGAGTAATTGCTGTGCTAGAATAGCTCTCTTCTCACTCAAGGATGAGCAGACAGAAAACAAAACCAGAAAACATGGGGACCATGAAAGAAAGAGGCAGAAGAAAGCAATGTGGGACAATGGTTTACTATTTAGAAAAAGAATTTAGATAGCAGTTGCTTTCTTTGTTAATAAAAACCTGATTTTAAGAAATAAAAAGATAAAAGGATTAGACATAAAAATAAGTTAAAAAGAAACCTGCAGAGTTAAGGAAAGGATGCAATAAAAATACTGCAGTAGAATTTGAGTCTTTAAAACAGCAGCATTAAGAATGCTAAAAATTAAATCATATGTAGAAGATAAACACAAGAGTTTCACTAGAAGCAGAGCATAATGACAAAGAGAAGGAAAATATTGAGAGGGGAAAGAATCTGTATGGATAACAAAATATATGAGGGATTAGTGCTCTTTCAGATGGGACCAGAACAAGTAAATTAGAATATTATTTAAAGAGTGTCAAAGAAGAAAGTTTCCAGAATTGAATAAGGATCACGTTGACCAAAAGAGTATGGTGCTCGCACATGAGTCCAGGTCCTAAAAATGCCACATGTTTCTGCCTTGATTGGGAAGCTCCCTCTTGAAACCCAGCCACCACTCTGAGAGAAAGGCAAGCCACCACATGGGGAAGCCACGTGTAGGTGTTCTGGCTGTTGCTCCATCTTAACGTCCCAGCCTCAGGCAATGTCAAATGCCAGCCACGTGAGTGAGCCTTCAGAGTGCTCCAGCCCCCAGCCAGCAGGTCACCCCCAGCTTTAAATGCCCCTGAGTGACACTACGCGCGGGAAGACAAGCTGTCCCTGCCAAGCTGCAAGTTCATGAGCAAACTCAATGATGACTGTTCTTGTAAACTGCTCTGTTTAAGGGGATTATTACAAAACCAAAGATAACTCAAACCAACCAATAGCTTTCTAACTGAGAGGAGTTCAAACAGATATTAAACACAGTGGCTCCCACACAGCGATGTGCTCTGGCTGCCTCAGAATTGAGATGTAGACAGTGTGGGGAGCAGGGGTTTCATCTTGGCATTCAGGTTCATGTCGTGCCCCCTCTCCCACCCCATATCATGGAAGAGGCGGCACTGCGCTGCTCTGGGCCCTCCAGGCCCTGGGGACACTCTTATCTCCAGAGTGTCTCTGGTTATCTGAGAGACTTCCCAGCAACATCCTGGGGGTTGGAAAGATCTTTTAGATGAGTTTTCTATGCACATACACATACAACACTGCAAAGTTATTTATGTGAGTAACAAAGACAGCCTTCACTATTTACAGCTCAACTTGGAGAGTTCTTTTCCAAGATCCTGAAGCCACTTAGATGGGATAAACAAAGCAAGGTGGTGGGGGTTGGGGGGGGGGGTTGCGATATTTTTAAACTGACTTGAATTGTGGCAAAGGGCAACTCTCCCAAGATGCTGGGCAAAGACGAGGGCAATGCCGAGAACCTGGGGATCTGAATTTTCTTGGCAACTTGCCCCATTCCTTGTGGTTCCCCAAGTCCTCCCTCACTGCTTCCTGTGGGCAGTGACGCCACACCTGTTGTGAGCCATCTCCACCGACAGGACCCGGGGCAACTCCACCTCCGGTCCCAGATGGGCTGACTCACCTCTAGCGTGCTGTCCCCAGAAGAGCCAGAGCGCCTGTGTAAGGCACACGGCTCTGCCATGTGACTCAGAGCGTGGGGGTGGAGAAAAGGAAAGCACTGAACCTTGTGAAAACAAAAACACGGGGCTTCTTGTACAGAGGTCAAGCGTGCCAAGTTCACTCCTGCCCACTGTGTGGCCACATGCTGTCCCCTGAAAACAGAGGCGCCCCCTTTATGGCAGACAATGAACTTCACTGGAACTTAAAACCGAGGTGGAAGAGAAACAAACGTCGCCCAGTGTGGCTCGACAGACAGAGTAGGGGTGGGTGGACGAGACCTTCACCAGTCTCTCTGCCCTCGGGTCCCAGGATCATGCTGGTTCTGTGACCCTCCAGGCCAACCCTGGGGTCAGGCCTGCTCCCCGACCCTGTCCTTCTCCATGCCGTCCTCAGCCTGCTGACCAGGACAGTCTTTGCACCTTTCCCCCAGCTGACCTTAATAAGGACAAGTGCATGCGTTCTCGGTCACTCAGTTGTGTCCAACTCTTGGCAGCTCCATGGACTGTAGGCCGCCAGGCTCCTCTGTCCATGCGATTCTCCAGGCAAGAATACTGGAGTGGGTTGCCATGCCCTTCTCCATGGGATCTTCCTAACCCAGGGATTAAACCTGGGTCTCCTTCATTTCCTATAGATTCTTTATCAGCTGAGCCACCAAGGAAGCCCCAGGGACAAGTGCAGAGGCCTGTTTTAATGTGAGGGTTTTATGGCAAATTCTAGGAGGAAACTGACAGACAGCCTCAATAATAATCAACAAAGGGGAGTAGTAGATGTCTAGAAATCTTATGGAGCTTTAACATCTAGGAGAGAGGTGGACCTCGGGCAGGGCTGCATGGGAAGGGTTGGCCGAGTCCACCTCAGAGACTCACAGAGGAACAAGCACTGACCGGGAGACCATCCTCTAACCGCCTTCTCTGCTCTGGTCTGTCACTTCCTCTGAGCTTCATCATGGTTTTCATTGTCAAATGACAAATTATATATGTGTGTGTGTGTGTATGAGGTGAAGTCGCTCAGTCGTGTCCGACTCTTTGCAACCCCAAGGACTGTAGCCTACCAGGCTCCTCAGTCCATGGGATTTTCCAGGCAAGAACACTGGAGTGGGTTGCCATTTCCTTCTCCAGGGGATCTTCCTCACCCAGGGATCGAACCCGGGTCTCCCGCATTGTAGGCAGACGCTTTACTGTCTCAGGGAAGCTACCTACATATAAATATAACAATTATATATTGTTACATTTTTAGATAATATTTCCATGAGAAACCATTGTTCCCTTCATCCTTCCCCCTTTCCATGTGAGACTGACATACTTTGAAACCCCAAAGACTTTACATCCGGATGACCTATAATTCATGAGGCTGGAGGATTTTCCTGCTCTTTCTTGACTTTATTTCCTTTCCTCCTAATCCGCTCTCTTTATTCCCCCTTATCTGCCTCTGGCCTACAGCATTATCTCTTCTTCCCCAGAATCTCAGCAGAATTTTTTGAGCCTTCATTCTCTGCTTAGCATTTAGTCTCCCATGCCCTGGTGTTCTCTGCCAGAATCCAAGAGTCCCTCTTCCCATGTCCTGCAGAGCAAACTTCATGTCCCACCAGCAGGGATTCCTGGGCTCTCCGGGTCTTCAGTGGTGCCATTAAATGGAGTCTCTCCTTGGATCCATGTGCTCTCAGGAATGCCTCAGAATTAGATAAGGAATGAATTACCTAAGAACACCCACAGCCTGTAACACCGATAGAAATGTGGTAAAACATTCAAATGTCATCTATGGTCCTAACAAAGGCTTTGCATCCAGTGAGTGAATCTGTCTGCCTACTATAGAAAAAAAGAATGATTTTAGCTAACACTTAATATTTCTTTCTATATGCCAGGCACTTTACATACATTAACTTCTAAGTTTTATGCACTTTACATACATTAACTCATTTCATCCTGATACCTACTCTGTGAGGTTATTGTTTTCCCCATGTCACAGAGAAAGAAATCGGGGCCCAGAGAGATCAAGCAACTTGCATGAACATCTCCTAGCTATAAATGGCAGAAGCAGGATCCAAATTTGGGCAATCTGGCTCCTGAGTTTGAACTTCTAGCTGTTATGCCATACTGCTGACAAGATCTGGAAGAGAAGGATTGGGGGAAAACCCAAGATTACCCTTCCAGTAAAAAGCACAATAAACAGAGTCAAAAGTCAGCAGTGGCACAGAATAGCCATATAATAAGGGACAAAATACTTAACTCCTCCACTTAAGTGTCTTTATCTGCAAAATAGGAAAAGCTATAATAACTTTCAGGATAAATTTGAGAATTAAATAAGAGCATATGAGTATAAAGGAAAGGTGTTTTAGGAACTTCACTCACTGCTTAATAAGAAAGGCCAAAAGTAACAGCTGCTTCAACAAGATAAAAATTTATTCAAAAAAAAAAATTTATTCATCTCACACATTAAAAAAAAAGAAGAAGAAGTAGAGGTAGCCAGTCTTAGGATGGGACTAGAACTCACACTCAGTGGGAATCCAGATACCTATCTTTCTCTACAATCCTTTGTAGATAATCCCTCAAGGTTGCCTCATGATCCAAGATGGCGGCTGCAAATCCAGTCATTACGTCTACTTTCTAGAGGAAGTGGGGAGTTAAAAGATTTTTATAAGCCTGCATTAGTTGATTCTTTCCCTTTTAAGGTACCGTCCCAGAATTCCCACCCAACAACTTCTTACATTTCATTAGTTGGAACTTAGTTGCATGACCATATCTAGCAGCAAAGGAAGCTGGGAAATATAGTCTCACTACTGAGCCCAGTGCTATCTGAATTAAATCAGGGTTCTGCTACTAAACAAAAAACGGATATGAAAATTGGTTGGACAGTAAGCAGCCTCTGACCAGAGAAGGGCTGTAAATTTTATTGAGAATCAACTCCTTGCCAGACACTTCACATAAATTTTCTCATTTAATCCTCATAACAACCCAGAAAGATTTGAAAATTAACATTACATTTACAGATAAGTATATGGGATCAGAGAGAATAAGCAATCCAGCTCTTCACAGGGGAAACATTTAAACCAGTTCTAACTTCAAAACTTGAACTCTATCGACAACCATTCAGCCTTTAAAGTTTCCTCCAAGGAAAAATATTTTGCCAAAATTGAAACACCATGTACATCTTCACGATTTCTCTTATATTAATACTTAAAATCATTTCTCAATTTCTTCCCTGGAGAATGTGAAGGAGTAACTTCAATTACTTTGTAAGAACTGCAGAAAGAGAGCTACAAACCATTTCATTGGTAACACTCATGAACACCCACACACATGTGTCACACACTGATGTATCTACACTTGAAGAGAATTTCCTAGCCTCTCTCTCTCTCCATAGGCAGAAAAGGTCATTTGTGCCGAAAGAAAAACTATTGACGTGATTAATACCTAGGCCTCAAACTCCAGACCCCGTTCCTTCAGCCACAGATTGTTTATACCAGAAAGAAGTGACGGACTTTATGTTCTCTATGCTTTTGATCCATTCTGACAGGAGGTGTGGCAGAGAACACAGAAGCACCGCCTCAGAGCCCATGCCTGCTGGGTCCACTCCAGCAGTCAGGGTGTTGGAAGAGTGAGGAGGTGTGATGCAAGGGAGGAAGCAGCCAGAAAACAGGCTATCTACACTTTGTGCTCAGTCTCAGTAGAAGCCTCTATGCCTGTAGATTCCCTGTCTAAATGGAAAACAATCTCGATTTGTACCAACTGGGCATAAACTGTTGCTATTACAGTCTCTTCCTACGAAATGTCCCTCAGGACAAGTAGACTCAGTCCTGAAGGTAGGGCCTCTGTGTTGTGCCGGCATCCAGCAGAGCTGGACAAAAGGCTTTTCAAACGCCCTAGAAGACTACTCCCCGGCCCCCACAGCCACAGGTCCTCTGGAAGGACTCGGGTCTTTTCTTCCACTTCAGAGACACCACCTGTGATCTGTTAGGATTCTCTCCTGAGAGGTGATTTTGAGCAGAGAGGATGAGGACCACACAAAGGTGGACAAAGACAGCCTGGTGCTTAAAGGTGAACTTCACCTTTCCAGTCTTTTCTTTGGGATTAATCTGAAAATGTTTCATATACTTAACACAGCTTTTCTGAAGGAAAGAGAGTTTTGATGACTGAGGAAAGAGGTAAAAGACAAGGCTTGGAAGGGGGTGGTATTTTCAAAGCACAGAAAGCGTGAGGAAGGCGACAGGTGAAGGAGACAAAAGAGACATGGGAGAAGAGGCATCTGATAGTCAGGGCATGAGGGCGCGGGCTGGGGGAAGACATCTGGGAAACGAGAGAGAGAACAGAAAGGAAGCTTTGGACACGCTGTCCTTCTACCGCACAGCATTCCCTAGAACAGACACTGAGCCATAACAGAGAAGAGGTTCTCAAAGGCTGAAATTGTACCAGGGGTTACATGGACTCCTAGCAGTGATGCTGGAGAGCAAAACTTAACACAAGGAAATACGGGATGAGGGTATTTCTGGCCAATAAGATAGGGAAAGGAGACTGGCTGGAATTTTTCCACCTACCTTCAAGGCTTGTCCAAGGGGTTTGTGTGCTCTCTATACCAGGTGGGAGCCATCCCTAACAGATGACATGAAGTCAGAGTGAAAGAGCCTCCAAATGGTGTTTTGGATGCATTTCAGTGCCTTTAGACTCTGGGTTCGATCCCTGGGTTGGGAAGATCCCCTGGAGAAGGGAAAGGTTACCCACTCCAGTACTCTGCCCTGGAGAATGCCATGGACTGTACAGTCCATGGGGTTGCAAAGAGCTGGACACAACTGAGCAACTTTCACAGACCCAAGTACGTGGAGCCCTGCCCTGGACACTCACTGAGGCTATAACCAGTTTCCGTGGGATAAGGAGTCGGCATGGCCAAGGGGAGCTCGCATCCCCCTTCTAGACTACTCTCTGGGAGCTGAGGATCCTGGAATTTCTTGCCCAAACATCCTTAAGCCTGCTTATGGGCCTGTGAGGGCCTCTTCCCAGGTCTGTCCTACTGAGAATGGGCTGCAGAGCTGGTGAATGCCACATAAGCCACAGGGGACACTAACTGAAGGGGACAGTGGACAGAACTAGGTTTTGGCACACCAGGCTCCTCCTAGTATTGGGTGGAGTTGATGCTGGGAAGGGTAAAAGATGGGTGATGTCTGGGAACCAGATTTTGAAAGGTCAGAATGTAAACCTGGCCTTCCAGTTCATTATTAAGATATATTTGTCAAGTTAGAAAGATAAATAAAATAACATATCTTATTCAACATCTTGTAGCTTGACTTCTAACTTTCAAAATGTAGACACAGGATAAATAGATTTCTATCTGTACTCTTGCCCTCGGCCCTGAAAGTTTGAGGGTGGACCCACCGGATTTCACTTAAATCTGTTTTCTCAAGTAGAAGGAAAACAATAAAACAAGGGCAGGACATGACGTGGGGAAGGCAGGCCGAGGTGGGGGTAGGGGTGTCTGTCCAGGCTGTCACCAACCACAAGCTTTATGCCCTATAGCCAGAAACATCCATTCTGGTATTCAGAGTCCTCTTAAGGCTATTGGGCTAGAAGTTCCATTAAATTTCAACACTCAGCAACCAAAGAAATCTAGGGTCTGATTCACCTACAGGGAGATACAATAGGCAAGGGTTTTTCTAATCTTAAGCTACCATGAGAATTAAGGCAGAAAGAGTTCCAATATCCTGCTTCTGAATTGTTCATTTTCCATTGAGAGAACTATTTTTAACAGAACCCTGAATAATAAGAAGAAAACTCTCCACAGACCTATAGCTATGGAAATTCTTACACTCAAGGACCCACATGGTCACATTTTTCTGTGATTAGTACAAGGTTTTTCAGATAAGTGTTTGCTTGCATTGTAGAAACAGTTCCAAAATCAATAAGAAATGTTATACCTTATCACTCCCCAGAAGGGAAAAACAATAAAGAATTTTGCAAACCACGTCTGGGAGGCTGAGCAAGACATACATTCAAGTCTAATAGAGAACAACCACAGCCCAGAGACAGCACATCAAACCTCACTATGGGAGCCAGTTCTTCCAATCAGGGAATCAACCCAGAGAAACCACAACACAGGAGGAGAAAACAGATGATTCTGTTTTCCTTACCACCTGCATTCAACCCAAATGGGGGAAGGCATCAGGAAGCAAAAACCCTGTTAAAAGTTATGGGAGTCTATGGCTTCCTTGAGAACAAATCGGAAATCTGTTTGAGTTATAACTCTTCCATCTTTTAAAACTGGATGAAGAAATATATAGAACAGTAAATGGTGGAGAAGAGGCATCTCAGAACATAGAGATAAAGCATCTGTTCTATTCAGTTGCTTGAAAGTGAAAGTGAAGTCATTCAGTCATGTCTGACTCTTTGTGACCCCATGGAATGTAGCCTACCAGGCTCCTCCGTCCATGAGATTCTCCAGGAAAGAATGCTGGAGTGGGTTACCATTTCCTTCTCCGGGGGATCTTCCCAACCCAGGGATCGAACCCGGGTCTCCCACATTGGAGGCAGACACTTTAACCTCTGAGCCACCAGGGAAGCCCATTCAGTTGCTTAGTTGTGTCCAACTCTTTGCGACCCCATGGACTACAGCACGCCAGACTTCCTTGTCCATCACCAACCCCTGCAGCTTGCTCAAACTCATGTCCATCGAATCAGTGATGCCATCCAACCACCTCATCCTCTGTCATCCCCTTCTCCTCCTGCCTTCAATCTTGCTCAACATCAGGGTCTTTTCAAATAAGTCTGTTCTTCACATCAAGTGGCCAAAGTATTGGAGCTTCAGCTTCAGCATCAGTCCTTCCAATGAATATTCAGGACTTATTTCCTTTAGGATTGACTGGTTTGACCTCCTTGGAGTCCCAGGGACTCTTCAAGAGTCTTCTCCAACACCACAGTTTAAAAGCATCAACTCTTCAGCACTCAGCTTTCTTTATGGTTCAGTTCTCACATCTATACACAACTACTGGAAATACCAAAGCCATGACTAGACAGACCTTTGTCAGCAAAGTAATGTCTCTGCTTTTTAATATGCTGCCTAGGTTGGTCATCGCTTTTCTTCCAAGGAGCAAGTATCTTAATTGCATGGCTACAGTCACCATCAGCAGTGATTATGGAGCCTAAGAAAATAAAGAATGTCACCGTTGCCATTGTTTTCTCATATACTTATCATGAAGCGATGGGACCAGTTACCATGATCTTCATTTTTTGAATGCTGAGTTTTAAGCCCCCTTTTTCACTCTCTTCTTTCACTTTCATCAAGAGGCTCTTTAGTTCCTGTTAGCTTTCTCCCTAAGGGTGTTTTTCATCTGCATATCTGAGGTTATTGATATTTCTCCCAGCAATCTTGATTCTAGTTTGTGCTTCATCCAGCCCAGCATTTCACATGATGTTCTCTGCATATAAGTTAAATAAGCAAAGTGTCAACATATAGCCTAGATGTACTCCTTTCCCAAATTGGAACCAGTCTATTGTTCCATATCCAGTTCAAATTGCTGGTTCTTGACCTGCATACAAATTTCTCAGGAGGCAGGTAAGGTGGACTGCTACTCTCATCTCTTTAAGAACTTTCCACACAGTCAAAGGCTTTGACATAATCAATAAAGCAGAAGTAGATGTTTTTCTGGAACTCTCTTGCATTTTCGATGATCCAGCAGATGTTGGCAATTTGATCTATGGTTCCTCTGCCTTTTCTAAATCCAGCTTGAACATCTGGAAGTTCTCAGTTAACATACTGTTGAAGCCTGGCTTGGAGAATTTTGAGCATTACTTTGCTAGCGTGTGAGATGAGTGCAATTGTGCGGTAGTTTGAGCATTCTTTGGCATTGCCTTTCTTTGGGATTGGAATGAAAACTGACCTTTTCCAGTCCTGTGGCCACTGCCAAGTTTTCCATATTTGCTGGCATCTTGAGTACAGCATTTTCACAGCATCATCTTTTAGGATTTGAAACAGCTCCACTGGAATTCCATCACCTCCACTAGATTTGTTCATAGTGATGCTTCCTAAGGCCTGCTTGACTTCACATTCCAGGATGTCTGGTTCTAGGTGAGTAATCACACCATCATGCTTATCTGGGTCATGAAGATCTTTTTTGTATGGTTCTTCCATGTATTCTTACCACCTCATCTTAATATCTTCTGCTTCTGTTAGATCCATACCATTTCTGTCCTTTATTGTGTCCATCTTTGCATGAAAAGTTCCCTTAGTATCTCTGATTTTCTTGAAGAGATCTCTAGTCTTACCCATTCTATTGCTTTCCTCTATTTCTTTGCATTGACCATTGAGGAAGGCTTTCTTGTCTCTCCTTGTTATTCTTTGGAACTGTGCTTTCAGAAGGGTATATCTTTCCTTTTCTCCTTTGCCTTTAGCTTCTCTTCTTTTCTCAGCTATTTGTAAGGCTTCCTCAGACAACCATTTTGCTTTTTTGCATTTCTTTTTCTTGGGGATGGTCTTGATCTCAGCCTCCTGTACAATGTTACAAACCTCCATCCATAGTTCTTTAGGCAGTCTGTCTTTCAGATCTAATCCCATGAATCTATTTGTCACTTTTACTGTATAATTGTAAGGGATTTGGTTTAGATCATACCTGAATGGTCTAGTGGTTTTCCCTACTTCAATTTAAGTCTGAATTTGGCAATAGGAGTTCATGATCTGAGCCCCAGTCAGCTCCTGGTCTTGCTTTTGCTGACTGTATAGAGCTTCTCCCTCTTCAGCTGCAAAGAATATAATCAATCTTATTTCAGTATTGACCATCTGGTAATGTCCATGTGTAGAGTCATCTCTTGTGTTGTTGGAAGAGGGTGTTTGCTATAACCAGTGCATTCTCTTGGCAAAAGTCTGTTAGCTTTTGCCCTGCTTCATTTTGTACTCCAAGGCCAAACTTGCCTGTTACTCCAGGTATCTCTCAACTCCCTACTTTTGCATTAAATGGGCAAAATTAATTCAGATGACCATTATATCTACTTTTGTGGACAAGAATCCCTTAGAAGAAATGGAGTAGCCCTCATAGTCAACAGAAGAGTCCAAAATGCAGTACTTGGGTGCAATCTCAAAAATGACAGAATGATCTCTGTTCATTTCCAAGGCATCCATTCTATATTACAGTAATCAAAGTCTATGCCCCAACCACTAATGCCAAAGAAGCTGAAGTTGAACAGTCCTATGATGACCTACAAGACCTTCTAAAAATAGCACCAAAAAAACATATGTCCTTTTCATCATAGGGGACTGGAATGCAAGAGTTAAGAAGTCAAGAGAGAAAGCATAACAAATTAAAATAAAAGTACTTACTAGTCAGGGGTAACAACACTGTAGGGTTGTACAGCAGTTTGTAAAAACAAAAGAAAAATAGGTTACTTGTTGCCATAGAGACAATCTGAACCAAGAAAGACAATAGCATTGGGAACAGAAAAGTGGGATGTGAGTTTGAAAGACATAAGTTTGAACAAACTCCAGGAGATGGTGAAGGACAAGGAAGCCTGGCGTGCTGCAGTCCATGGGGTCATAAAGAGTCAGACATGGTTTAGTGACTAAACAACAACAACAAAGGAAGAAAAAGTTTTTACATTGCTTTGGGGGAAGAAAAAGGAGCTGCCCAAAATAATACAAAACATTGACCTTGGGTGAACCGAGAAATGACACCACCAACAGAAATGAAGATGTCTGGGAGGGATTAAGAAGAGTCAAGGTTTAGATGTAAGTTTAAGGTGGTGGCTGGATGCGTAGGTAAAGCTGTGCCATAGGCACCTGGACATTAGAGGCAGAATCCAAGGGTAAGAATTTAGTTTGAACTTTGGATCTGGGAGTCATTCAAAATTAGGGTCAGATATATATATGCTACATGTGTGAAATAGATAGCTAGTGGGAAATTGCTATGTAACAGGGAGCCCAGCTGGGTGCTCTGTGATGACCTGGAGGGGCGGGGTGGGGGTTAGCAGTGAGAAGGAGGCTCAAGAGGGAAGGGATATGTGTACATTATATATATATATAGTTATGACTGATTCACACTGTTGTACGGCAGAAATGAACACAACAATGAAGAACAATTATCCTCCAATTAGAAAATAAATTTTAAAAATTGGAGTCAGAGATGAAACTACAAAAGTAGCTGTATGCTAGGAGGCAAAAGTGAATAAAGTTTAGAGGACTATAGGTTAAATCCATTGTTGTGGAATGGAGGAAGAAAATGATGCTGGAAGAGGGAGAAAAGAAAGAAAGAAGAGAGAAACTAAGGAAGGGAGGGAGGGACAAAGGAAGGAAGGAAAGACAAAAAGAGGGGAGGAGAGAAAATGGTGTCTGGAGAGCTAGAAAGAGAACCAGAACAGGAGATTGGAGAGAGAAGGAGAGTTTCAGAAAGAGGAGTACAGCCAAGTTTAAGTGAAGGAGAAAGAAACCTGAGAAAACATATAAAGCTCTTCATATTAGAGTTGACCTTTGGAGAGAAAATAGGGCTTCTCGGGTAGCTCAGCTGGTTAAGAATCCCCCTGCAATTCAGGAGACCCTGCTTCGATTCCTGGGTCAGGAAGATCCCTGGAGAAGGAATAGGCTACCCACTCCAGTATTCACGGGCTTCCCTGGTGACTCAGACAATAAAGAATCCACCTGCAATTCCAGAGACCTGGGTTCAATTCCTGGGCTGGGAAGATTCCCTGGAGAAGGGAAATCTGCCTGCAATGCAGGAGACCTGGGTTTGAACCCTGGGTTGGGAAGATCCCCTGAAGAAGGTAATGACTACCCACTCCAGAATTCTTGCCTGGAGAATTCCATGGACAGAGGAGCCTGGCAGGCCCCAGTCCATGGGGTCACAAAGAGTCAGACATGACTGAGCAATTTTCACTTTCACTTTTGGAAAGAAAAGTCAGAGGGAAAGTCAAAGCTAATGCCTTGTGGACAAGTTGAAGTTAAGAGCTGAGGAATTAGAATTTGCAGGTGAGCACTACTCTTTTGAGAAGTTAGGCACAAAAGGGATGATAGCCAAGAGATCAGCAACAGAGACATGTGAGTATGAGTCTAAGGAGAAGGGAAAACCGGTCAAGTACATAGCACACCTGAGATGGCAGGTGACCAGGGCCCATTCTTGTTTCAGGAAGGCCAGAAATGAGCAGTCTACCCCACAGCCTCTGGGCACGCGCCAAACAACCCCCATGGTTGTCCAATCCTGCTCCCCCGCTATCGGAGTAGATTAGACTTGAGTGTCTGGAATGTGCCTGGATTTTCTCAGAGGAATGAGCAATAGAAACACAAGACATCGTGATAAGCAACACATGCATATGAAACAAAAGTTGGCCAGAGCAGTTCCAAAGGTAAAGGTTGATCTTTATGGGAAGTGACTCAAATGTCCCCCTGGATCCATTGAAATGGGACTTTCACAGACTTGAGTACAATAGGCTATCAACATGAACTTGAGGCACAGGAAACCTAATTACAACCACAACATGGCCATTCAAGTTAGGTGACCCAAGACAGGCTCCACAACCTCTGAGCCTCCGTTTTCTTATTTGAGAAAAAGAGCAGTATCTCCCTGACCTAATGAAATACTTTCTAAACTACAGAGGTCTCTACAAATGTATATTTTGTAATTCTTTTACTGCATCATTGAAACCAATAAAATTATGTTCTTAATGGTCCCAGAAACTTGAAGCATAAGTTTTAAGCTTTGTGTATAATGATAAAGTTGCATCAGAGTGGCACTGAAGGTTACTGAAATATCCAGGGGAAATTATTTACATAGAGGTAACAGTGGTTTGCTTTTCTCTCTACTCTTTAGCCAGATGACAGTTTTAGATGAAACATTTTTATAAAGCACTTCTCTCAAAGTCTTACTTTCAGTGATATCAGTAGAGGAGAAAATAAAGTAACAAATCTGATTCTTCCTGCTGATCAGGGGACTTTAAAATTTTTTAACTTTTGCTTCAAACCGTTTGGCAAAAGAATTTTTCATTTCATATTTTATGTGGGTAGAGAACTGCTTAGCAAGGGACTGATTCAATCAAGCTGTTGTATTTTATGAGTTCATTTGAATTTCCTGACTGAATTATAACTCCTTAATTCAATTTTTTTCCACTTGAATTTTGGTGTTATAAAATACATTTACATAGGAAATATCTGGTCTCTTTAAGGAGGCATTTGGTGACCAAAAATGGAAAAATTAATTTTTTAAGTTCAAAGAATCAGTTGTTTTTCTTTCTACAAAAAAAAAAAAAAAAATGAGAGAGAGAAGGAGAAATTAGGCAAGGTTCAGATATGACTAAATACCTAGGTATGAAGACTGAAATAATTGAGTCAAAAAATTTAAACAAGAGAATTGTTGTTGTTGTTTAGTCACTGTCATGTCTGACTCTTTGTGACCCCATGGACTGCAGCTCACCAGGCTTCCCTGTCCTTCACCAGCTCCCAGAGTTTGCTCAAACTCATGTTCACTGAATCACTGATGCCATCCAACCATCTCATCCTCTGTTACCTGCTTCTCCTCCTGCCCTCAATCTTTCCCAGCATCAGGGTCTTTTCCAATGAATCAGCTCTTCAGATTAGGTGGTCAAAGTATTGGAGCTTCAGCTATAAATAGGAAAAGAGTTAAAAATTAAAAAGAAATAATTTTCTCCAAATATAAGAAGTGTCTTTATTTAAAGTGGAACACCAGTGATATTTTGGATGCATTAAGGATCAAATATTAACACATATTCCAGCACTTTGCCAGTATCAAGAACATAGTAGGTTTTCAATGAATACATGTCAAATGAGAACATTTTTTAAGTGGACCTAAATTCTACCATAAGGAACTGAAGTTTTATATATACAGAAGAATAATTCCAAGTGGAATGACATAACCACCACATGGAATGAATTATTGAAATACATTACAGTGTCCAAGCACCTCACCGGGAAGTCGGATAAAAGGCTGGACCCTTAACTTTTTCTTGTGGCTTGCTTTCAATTCTGTCTAAAGACAAAATATTTCTAGACAACATACCAAATCCATTCCTTACTCGGATTCCATAAAATATCCAAAACTGAAGGTGAAATAGACTAAGGAAAGTAATTAGGCCAAGAAGATTTTGTTCCCATAAATAATGCTTTGGTTCCACTGAGTTAGAATGCTCTGGACACATAGTAGATACAATGCTTTCAAAATGTAAGACTTAAAAAAAAAATGTAAGACTTAAGAACATGACCATGCTTAGTATAAAGCCCGATGTGCTTCACTGGGAAGACAAAGGACTGTAAGTCATCTATATTTGGTCTTCTTTAATATATCTCTTAGCTAGATCTCAGAAGCATGTATTGAGGGTCTATCGCGTGCTCTTTCCATCTGCAAAATAACCTGGCAGAATTCAGAAATATAGGTAATTTACTTCAAAACATCTAGATATTAATTGGCTGAATCTGAAGTGTAACCAAATGTGCCTGATTCAAGGTTTATTTTAAGCACCTCTTTGTTACTGTAGCTATTTCTGCATGACAAGAAAATCAGAGGATCTTTAACTCTCATCACCATCAGCTCCTTCCACATGAAAGGAGAAAACTGCCTCATGTGACTGCTTGGGTCCATGGATCAAGGAATCTGTCTGTGAGCTGCGCTGTGATCTGAGTGGCCAATATAGCAAAGGTCTATACACTACGGGCACAGAAAACTGTGGAGACCTCCTCCTCCAACAAGGTGTGGTTCCCTACAATAATACAGGCCAAAGAAGGGGTCTTGCCCCATGACCTGGTCATCTTTCTCCCCAGAGAGTTCGTCTACTTCTGGCCGCAAGGGGAGCTTATGTCTCCATTGAGCCCATCCGTAGAATGACCTTGCATCTGTGTTTGCTGAGTCGGCTTGCATTTACTAGCTAATACTCCAACTTTGTCCGTACGCCCAGGGGCCTTGGCAATAGGAGGTTTTTACAAGTCTAATAAATAATTATATGCAATATTAACTGCAGGCCATTCCTATTACATTGGGTCCCATTAAAATAAAGTGCTGATTTTTTTCCCAGAGCTCTGCATCTTGTGCTATAAAGTACTTCCTTATTAGGCAAAATAGGCAAATGGGTTTGGGTTTTTTTTAAGACCTTCTTCCCTAATTCAAATAAAGCCTTTCTGTTGTAAAAACTCTTTGAAGATTTCATTACTACTTGTTGGTTATGAGTGCCTCTCATATTATAGATTTGAGCCAAGGCTAATGATGCTGAAATACCAAAGGAAAATCTTTTAAGTGGAGTATATCATCTTTCCAATTGCAATTAAAAACTCACATGTGAATATTTGCCTTTGAAAGTTTTCTGTCTGATTAAACATGATGAAACTCCACATTTTCCCCAAGATCACTTTTGTCTCTGAAGTAATTTTTTTTACTTAAATGTGTTTACCACACTCCTTCTTTTGTCCATTTTCATAATGAGAGAAATTTATTTTTTTTAATGTAAAAAAACTAATTATTGTTTTGCATGGTGCTTTCTGGTTGACGGGGCATTTTGACAAACATTTTGATGTTGTTGTTCAGTCACTAAGTCATCTCGACTCTTTGTGACCTCGTGGACTGCAGCATGCCAGACTCCTCTGTCCTCCACTAGCTCCTAGAGTTTGCTCAAATTCATGTCCATTGAGTCAGCAACGCTATCTAACCATCTCATCCTCTGCCACCCCCTTCTCCTTTTGCCTTCAATCTTTCCCAGCATTGGAGTCTATTCCAATGAGTCAGTTCTTCACACCAGGTGGCCAAAGTATTGGAGCTTCAGCTTCAGCATCACTCCCTCTGATGAATATTCAGGGTTGATTTCCTTCAGGATTGACTGACTGATCTCCCAGCAGTCTAAGGAACTCTCAAGAGTCTTCTCCAACACCACAATTCAAAAGTATCAATTTTTTGGTGCTCATCCTTCTTTATGGTCCAACTCCCACATCCATACCTGACTACTGGAAAAACGATAGCTTTGACTAGACAGACCACTGACAACAAAGTGATGTCTCTGCTTTTTAACATGCTGTGTAGGTTTATCATAGCTTTCCTTCCAAGGAGCAAGCATCTTTTAATTTCATGGCTGCAGTCACTGCCCAAAGTGATTTTGTAGTCCAAGAAAATAAAACCTGTTATTGCTTCTACTTCTTCCCCGTTTATTTGCCATGAATTGATGGGACCAGATGCCATGATCTTGGTTTATTGAATGTTGAGTTTCAAGCCAGCTCTTTTACTCTCCTCTTTCATGTTCATCAAGAGGTTCTTTAGCTCCTCTTCACTTTCTGCCAAAAGGGTGGTGTCATCTGCATATCTGAGGTTGTTGATATTTCTCCCAGCAATCCTGATTTCAGCTTGTGATTCATTCAGCCCAGCATTTCACAAGATGTACTCTGCATACAAGTTAAATAAGCAGAGTAACAATATACAGCCTTGACATATTCCTTTCCCAATTTTGAACCAGTCCATTGTTCCATCTCTGATTCTAACTGTTGCTTCTTGACCTGTACAGGTTTCTCAGGAGACAGGTAAAATGGACTTCTACTTCCATCTCTACAAGAATTTTCCACAGTTGGTTGTGATCCACAGTCAAAGGCTTTAGCATAGTCAATGAAGTAGAAGTACATGTTTTTCTGGAATTCCCTTACTTTCTCCATGATCGAATGAAGGTTGGCAATTTGATCTCTGGTTCTTCTGCCTTTTCTAAACCCAGCTTGTACATCTGGGATTTCCTAATTCAAGTACTACTGAAGCCTCGCTTGAAGGATTTTGAGTATAACCTTGCTATAATAGCACATGAAATGAGAGCAATTGTATGGTAGTTTGAACATTCTTTGGCATTGCCCTTCTTTGGGATTGGAATGAAAACTGACCTTTTCCAGTCCTGTGGCCATTGCTGAGTTTTCCAAGTTTGCTGACATATTGAGTGCAGAACTTTAATAGCATTCATCTTTTAGGATCTGAAATAGCTCAGCTAGAATTGTATCACTTCCACTATCTTTGTTCATAGTTATGTTTCCTAAGACCCACTTGACTTCACACTTCAAGATGCCTGGCTCTCAGTGAGTGATTGTGCAGGTCATTAAGATCTTTTTTGTATAGTTCTTCTATACAAGAACTTCTTATATATTTTTGCCACCTCTTCTTCATCTCTTCTGTTTGTTAGGTCCTTACCATTTCTGTCCTTTATCATGCCCATCCTTGCATGAAATGTTCCCTTGATGTCTCCAATTTTCTTGAATGATCTCTAGCCTTATTTTTTCTATTATTATCCTCTATTTCTTTGCACTGTTCATTTAAGAAGCCTTTCTTGTCTCTCCTTGTATTTTCTGAAACTCTGCATTCAGTTGGGTATATCTTTCCCTTTCTCTCTTGCTTTTTGCTTCTCCTCTTCCCTCAGCTATTTGTAAAGCCTCCTCAGACAACCACTTTGCCTTCTTGCATTTCTTTTTCTTTGCGATTGCTTTGGTTACTGCCTCCCATACAATGTTATGGACTTGCATTCATAGTTCTTCAGGCACTCTGTCTACTAGATCTAATCCCTTGAATCTATCATCACCTCCACTGTATAATCATAAGGGATTTGATTTAGGTCATATTTGAATGGCCTAGTGGTTTTCCCTGGGTCTAGTAGATTTTCCCTACTTTCTTCAATTTTAGCCTGAATTTTGCAATAAGGAGCTGATGATCTGAGCCACAGTCAGCTCCAGGTCTTGTTTTTGCTGACTGTATAGAACTTCTCCATCTTTGGCTGCAAAAAACATAATAAATCTGATTTTGGTATTGACCATCTGGTGATGTCCATATGTAGAGTCATTTCTTGGGTTGTTGTAAAAGTGTATTTGCTATGACCAGCATGTTCTCTTGACAAAACTCTGTTAGCCTTTGCCCCACTTCATTCTGCACTTCAATAATGGCAAACATTACATCATTTAATTTTGTTTTATCCTTGCAAAAACTCAATGAAGTAAATATTACTCCAGTGTTTTTCCAGATAAGAAAACTGAGGTTCAAAAAATTGTGGTTCTATGCCCAAGAATACAAACTACTGTAAAGAGTCCAATCCAGTTATTGATAGAAACTACCAATTGTCCCTTAATAACATCTCTCTCTTTATTCATTGAGTAATAGAACCCTCTAATTCCAGATGGGCCTTATATTCCACTATCATATTCTACCCTGGAATTAAGACTACACTTCCCAAAATTCCTTGTAGTTGCAAGTATTAGTCACTCAGTCACTTCTGACTCTTTGCAACCCCATAGGCTGTAGCCTGCCAGGCTCCTCTGTCCTTGGAATTCTCCAGACAAGAATACTGGAGTGGGTAGCCATTCCTTTCTCTAGGGGATCTTCTCAACCCAGGGGTTGAACCCCGGTCTCCTGCATTACAGGCATATTCCTGTAGCGAGGTATGACCAAACCACTGATTTTTTTCCAATGGTATTTAAAGCATATGCAGCTTCCAGCAAGAATCTGCAAGAGGTACCATGTAGTTTTTTATACTTTTCTTTGCCCTACTAGCTACATTATGGAGGTAATGGCAGGAACAGGAGCAGCCAACTTGGACCATGAGGTAACCCTGGCCGTGGAGGTCCTGCAAAGCAGAGTCACAGACAGAAGAAAACTGGGGGCCTACAGACTTTGTGGCATGAAGCGGCCATGCTATCCAGGACAGCCTACAGCCTGACATTAATATGGGAAAGAAATATCAGAGTTCGATGAAAGAGCAAACTTCTGCCTTGTTTAAGCTAGTGTTGTTTTGATTTTACTAGGGCTTTAACTGAACCTAAATTTAACTGAGAACTAAGTCCTAGCTGATAAGTAGTTTGTCTCCTTCTCTGCAATATGATAGACGCAAACAATTAGAGAGAGAAATGACCTGATGAGAGCAGGTGGCTTCCTTACAAATGGCCAGCTGAGGGAGAAAAACCAGGTGATTTCTGTGGGGCTTTTGACCAGTTAATTTGCATTAAAACTCATTTTGCTCTCTTGGTCCTCTGGGGTAGAGAAGCAACTATATTAACATCCTCCCTCTAAACTAAATTATCCAACCTCTTGTCAGCCTTCTCTAAGGAGCAATCCAGTGGAAAGGGAGATCACAGAGCTGAGAGTTAGATCCTCTGATGTGATGTTTTAAAAGCTACACTTACCTCTCAAATATCAGAAGCCTAGATCTGATACCAAATCATGCATTAGAGATCACATCTGAGACTGAAGACCCAGACAGCATGGTCCTTCAACACTCTGGGGAGCCCTGAGAGGGGCTCCCATTGTCTTCTATTCTGAGTCTGGGCTGGGGGTTTGCCAGCCACATCCCAACAAGCACTGATGGAAACCACATGAGCAAGAACACATCACAAGCCTGAGTTGAACAATGCATCCGGAAAAGCCAAACTTTAAAGCACAGTCCATCTGGGACCAGGCTGGGCAGCCTCTGTACCCAGGAGCTGGGAGAAATTTGGCAAAGAGCTGAGAACTCCAGATGGGAAGCATGGGAAGGAGCAGGCACTCTCCACACAAACCCTCTAAATCATGGGATGGAGCAGCCATACAACCAGCCACAGACTCTGCCCACAAAACCAAAGCTTCTGAAGGTGTCTGCTTGGATAGAGCCATAGCCCTTATCACCACATAGGGTCCCTCATAGCCCAGAAGGGGAGCCGGGGGCTTGGAAGTGGATGAAGGACTTGTAGGCAGTCGCATAGGTTGTTACATGCTAATGCTTTTGAAGACTGGCCTAAACTCACTCCCCAGTCTCTGCATCCCACACAACTCAAATTTGAGGAAAAGATGAGTGGGGTACACTTTTCTCTACATGGAATAAATGACCCCCTACACCTAGCAGGTCTCTCTTCACCCAGTCCCTCTTGTCTAGGAGTTTAGTCATCACCTCTCTCAGGAAGCCTTTCTGATTCCTCAGGAGGCACCAAATGCTTTCAAAATACTTTGTGCCTGCCACTGTCCTAAATTTTATCATGTTCCATTAAAGTAATATGATTACTGCTCAAGTATTTTCCCTATTAAAATTTAAACTCTATGAGGGCAGACGCACACATTCATCTCTGATGCCAACAATCTTATATGTTTAAGTGTTTTGTTTATATTGTCTAATTGAATCTTCACAGGCACTTTATTGTGCCAATTCTGTAAATGAGGAAATGAAGCACAGAGAGCTTACAGAACTTGACAGGTAAGCTGTGCAAGGGCCAAAGAGGGGATTTAAACCCAGGAAGTATTAAACTCCCAACAGCACTTAATCACTCTGCCTTCACCGGGCAGGTCTGCTGTTTCATCAACATCAGATTAAGAGTTGCATCCTCATCTTTCAAAGGAGAGAAAGGAGAGTTGCTCTGTGATGTCATTTCCAGACCCAGAAAGCAAGGCTGCTGGTAGAGATGCTATATACACCTCACTGAGCCACATACGCCTCACTGACCAGCCCCCACCATGGATGTTTGCACTCAAGTGACATTCAGACGCTAGTATCTGTATCTCTTGACTCAGGGGATCTTTTTTGCCAGAAATCCTCACTGCCCACATGCAGCGGACCAGAGGCCCACAGAATTAAGACCTTTGACCAACGACTATACGGAACTGCTATATAAAGCTCCCAGTTCCCTGCTCCCCTAAGATGGGATCATTCCAAGGCATGTGTTTGCACCATTCCCCAGGGTTCTCCACAGGATGAAGCTTCAGTTGTCTGCTGTGGTAGCAGGCACAGTAGCATACCCTATGTTATCACCTACTTTTCTCTGTATCATTCCCTGCTTCCCTACTGGTATTCTCTGCACTTCCCAAATATACAATTTACATTTTCATCTCCAAGCCTACCTCTGGGAGAGCCCAGCCACTGTTAGGCACAACCCTGAGGGCCCAGTTCCCATTGCAGCTTGTTTGTGTGGACAGTGCCCCCTGGAATTGTGCCATGTGTACCCCCCAGCAACTGTGGGAGGTGACCAATCAGAGGAGGATCCTCTCAGCTGACCATCCTATCTTAATTAGCTCTCCTCCAGGAGGATTACCAGACATCTGTCATATGCACAAAATATCAGTGTGAGGCCGGTGCCTGATGTGAACCTAGCAGCATGGGCAAATGCACATGACAAGTCTCTCTGCCAACAACATCTGAGTCCTCTGATCAGAAGATGACAGTCACATAGCGTCGGTGGCCAGTATGGGCATCACTCAACAAATGCTCTGTGAACAGAAGAGAGGGAGAAGGCAAAACCCTGAAGCCATGAAGAAAGGTCACAGACAGTGTCCTGGGGGGCAAAGTGCAGAATACCTGGAAGTGGGACTGTCCAGCCTAAAACAGAAATTTAACAGAAAGCAAATAGGTCAAAAGCGGCCTGTACATCGAACTAACTTACAGTTCTCTAAAAGTTCTCTCTATTCCTTATGTTTCTGAATAGCAACTATCCCAATGAAAAATCTCAAAGTGTTTTCTAACACTAAGAGAGAGAAGTTCAAGTTAGTAGAAACTATATGCATAAAACCATAGTCCCTCTATAATTTGTACCTTTATTTTTTTTTTATTTCACCATTATCACGAGTGGCTGAGCCAGTAAAGAATCTGCCTGCAATGCAGGGGACTTGGGTTCAGTCCCTGGGTTGGGAAGATCCCTTGGAGAAGGGAATGACAACCCACTCCAATATTCTTGCCTGGAAAATTCCATGGACAGAGGAACCTGGTGTGCTATATAGTTCATGGGGGTCACAAAGAGTCAGACTGGACTGAGTGACTAACACTTTCAGTTTTCATTATCAAATTATTTGTTCAAAGAAAAAATAATTTTCTTGGTAGGTTTCTCTTTATATTCTTGTTAGCTTATCTAAAAATCAGGGAAGTGGGGACCCACATCACAGGATTTTATGAGGAGTAACTAACGAGAATGTAGCCTAACTACACAGACCTGGTGGGGAGTGTGAAGCGTGGTCTGACCATTGGAACCGCAAGTTTCAGCACTTTGGTCTCAGAAGTGCACGTTTCCCTGCTTGTATCACATGACCCACATAAGTTCAGGAGTATGGACTGGTCACAGAGATGCATGGGCCAGGAGAGCACCACGGAGCACGCTAAGCAGTGTTATAGCTTCAACGGAATGAAGGTCTTTCTAGACCACAGACCATGGTCCATTCCTCAGTTGCCAGAAACCAGCTCAACCGAAGAAGGGATACAGCTGTTCCATAGGTGCATGTGTTGCATTTTATCTATATTAGTTTGACTTAAGTACACTATGCAACATTAATGTATATATTTTTGTTATATTTTCAGGTTAGACACCCTAGAGCAAATTTCATCTGTTGAAGATGTCAAATTTGGTATCTGATGCCCTGATATAAAGCACATAGAAATTAGGATATCCCTTCTGTAAATTACAAACCCCTATGGTCCATATCATTCAATCTTATCATAGGCTTGCATTCAAATAAAACCACTCCCATCAATATTCACTTATTATATACCTACTGGGTGCCTACTACATGCTAAGCCCCATTCTAAGTGACAGGAATACAGCAGGAAATAAATAAAATTTCCTTCCCCTACAGAGTTTACATTCTTATGGGAGGGGACTGGATAAATAAATACTATCTATTGCATATCAGAGGGCAGTAAGTGCTATGGTAAAGCTGGAAAGGGAATAGAAGTTCTGGGTTACAGGTGAGGTTCAATTTAAATAGGAAAATTCTCACCGATAACATGACAATCAAAAATAATTGAAAATATAATTTATATCTTAGCCTCTGAAAGAATATCAAAGAAGGACCCAAATGAAAAAGCACAACTGATTTCACTGATGTTCTGTTTCTTCATTTCTCTCTCTCCTGCACATGGGGGCACATATACACACACACACACACACACACACACACACACACAAACTTTAGTATCTTCCAAGAATCCCTTTGAACTTCCATAATCTTTCTTTACCAACCCAGCCCAAGTGGACATAATTAAATTTAATTAATTTAACTTAATGAAATTCAATAATTATTTACTGAGCATCTATCATGTGCTAGGAACTATGTTTAGTTCTGGGAAAACATGAACAACTGCTCAGAAGTGCAGGAGAGATGAACATAAAGTGTAGAATTATAAGGCGGGTACTGGAGTATACAAAAGCATTTCCTAACCCAGATTCGGGGGCATGTCAGATAAGGCTTCCTGGAAGAGATAACATCCAAGCTGAAGTGTTGAGTCAACTAGGTTAGTCCAATAACAAAGGGGAGATCAAAGTGCCAGATAAAAGGCAAAGATGAGAAGGGTAATTCTTCTTACAATGATAACCCCCATATCAACATTTATTTAACACAGCTGTGCTAGGCCAGTAAACTCCAAACCACCCCCACCCCAACAACCCGCCAATGACTCTTTTTTTTTTTTTAATATTTATTTATTTGGCTGCACTGGGTCTTAGTTGCTGCATGGGGAATCTAGTTCCCTGACCAGGAATTGAACCCAGGCCCCCTGCATTGGGATTGAGGTGTTTTAGCCACTGAACCACCAGAAAAGTCCCCAGTGACTCATTCTAACAGGAGTCCACTCCTGTTAAAATATTTTCCTTTGGAGCCTTGTTTAGTACCTGTGGATACAGGGCTCATAGAACCCTTCTTCTTTCCAAGTGAGAATATGACCTTCAGTTAACTTTCCATGACCTTCAACTAACTTTCTCTACTGCCTGGCTGACCTGCTTACAACAGGGCCAAATCTGTTGCCAGGACACACTGGTGATGATAAAAATGACTTCTGGTTGGTTAGTCACATCTGGACTGGGTAGACCTAGGAATGAACAGGTAATGGGAATTGTTATAAGAGGCACTGGCTTCGAAGGGAGGTTCAAGAAGAAGGGGATATATGTATACATGTGGCTGATTCACTTCATTGTACAATAGAAGCTGACATAACATTGTAAAACAATTATACTCCAATTAAAAAAAAAATAAAAAGAGGTACTGGCTCCTGCGGGACAAGAGGCTTCTAAATCAGGGTTGTTGCCAAGAGAGTGGTTCCTAAACAGTTCTGTGGACACCAGTAAAACTACTGCAAGAACCCCCCTCCGCCGGCCAAGGAGCACCTGGCACTCTGAATAGATGAGAGTGGGGGGTGCCAAAGGTGGCCTGTGATCATCAAGTGAGTCTAAATATTTAGCTGAGCCTAAGAAGATGATAGCCATGCACAAATTCTTCATCTAACTCTCAAAATGCTATTTCTTATAACGGCTAGCATTTAGGAAGGATGAGAAAATAACCGTATAGTTTTTTTCCTGTAATTATCCTTTCATCACAGTACCTACGCTAAGAATCCCACTAGTCATTATTAATTAAGAATCATTTTTCACCTTGTACTAAGGCCCTTCCCCTCTCTGAAATCTACCCTCCCTCTGTTAGCCCCCCACCCACACACAAGATGTCTTTCAGTCATGCTACTTTTCAGACCATGTTTCCCTCTGATGGTGGTTTAGTCCCCAAGTCGTGTCTGACTCTTGCGACCCCATGGACTGTAGCCTGCCAGGCTCCTCTGTCCATGGGATTCTCCAGGCAAGAATACTGGAGTGGATTGCCATTTCCTTCTCCAAAGGATCTTCTAGACCCAGGGATCGAAACCAGGTCTCCTGCAATGCAGACAGATTCTTTACCAACTTAGCTATGAGGGAAGCCCATGTTTCCCTCTGGTCTATTTAAAATTCAACCAAAGTGGGCTTTCTCCTAGCTCGTTTTCCTGCAATCATTTTCTCACCCTTTATTTATATATTATCTCTCTGCTCTCTCATCAAAATCTAGGCTCTCTACTGCATTCCTATCTATTTAGATCACCTGTCACTCATTTTTATTATAATTTATCTCAACACTTTCTGGTGTCCTGGGAGCATGCTTTTCTGGATTGCCAAGCATATGCTGTGCTCTGGGAATCCTTCCGTGACCAAAATTCACTTCTCTAGTGAAGGTTTTCTCATTGGTCAAAACTTTCTTGCTGTTTAGTTGCTCAGTCATGTTTGACTCTGTGATCCCATAGACTGCAGCACGCCAGCCTTCCCTGTCTTTAACCATCTCCCGGAGTTTGCTCAAGTTCATGTCCATTGAGTCGGAGATGCCATCCAATCATCTCATCCTCTGTCGCCTCCTTCTCCTCCTGTCCTCAGTTTTTCCCCTCATTGGGGTCTTTTCCAACGAGTTGGCTGTTTGCATCAGATGGCCAAAGTATTGGAGCTTCAACACCAGTCCTTCCAATGAATATTCAGGATTGACTTCCTTTGGGACTGACCGGTTTGATCTTCTTGCTGTCCAAGGGCCTTAACTTTCTGGTTGCATCTATCTGACCCCTCCTCCAAATAGTTTAAATGTTAGGAAAAGAAGCCTATAAATACACAAGTTACAAAGCTGTCAAACGTCTTGAAATATCTAGAGTGAGAGCTATATACATACTGGAAATTCACTGAGAAATCTGGGCTGGAAAGAGAATTTTGATTCCCTAAGAAGAATGGGACTGGGCAACTGGGAACCAGTAGTTTTATTGCTAAGAAAAAAAAAGTTCTGGTTTTTATTCCTTTAATTATTTTATTTTTAAATTATGAAAGTATGATAACACATTTATAGGAGACTTGGAAAACACAGAGCAAAGCTATATGTAGTTCCACTATAGATTACAATTGTTTTTTCAGTAGATAAATTAAGATCTTTAGTTGGAGTTTCAATATCAAGCTCTCAAAAATTAATAGAATGAATAGACAGGAAAGTAGGATATAGTAGACCTGAAAAGCTCTATGAACCAATTCAACATAATTAAGACTTATACAGTTTTCGCACAACCTCAGGATACATCTTCTATTCAAATTACCATAGACTATAAATCAGGAAACACTGGAATACATCTGGGGATGTAAAACAGGTGCAAAAATTTTATGGTCTAAAGGTATTGAAATCATACAGAGTCTGCTCTCTTACCACTGTGGAATTATGTTAGAAATCAATATCAAAAGATATTTGAAAATAAACCACGTATTTTCAAGTTCAATGTGACATTTACCAAGAGAGATCTTTGACTTAGCCATTGAAAAACCTCAATAAAGTCAGAAGGCTGAAAAAAACAAAGACTGATTGCAGGGAAGAAAGCATTTAAATGAGAAATTAATATTAAAATGAGAAATTAATATCAAGGATACTTTTAAAACCGCATATATTTTGAAATTAAATGTTTACTTTTAAGTTATGGGTGTATCTCAGAAGCCATACAAGCCATAATAACAAGGAAAATGAGAAAATAAAAAATTGTTCTGCTTTTTAAACAAGATAAAAAAAATCCATAGGTAAAACTCTTTAGGTATGATTAATAGATTAAAATTAAAAATGTATATCAGATATTCTATAGAGTATTATATTTTTATAAATATGGTGGTGGTGGTTGGCGGTTTGGTCACTAAGTTGTGTCTGACTCTTGTGACCCCAGGAACTGTAGCCTGCCCAGCTCCTCTGTCCATGGGATTCTCCAGGCAAGAATGCTGGAATGGGTTGCCATTTCCTTCTCCAGTGGATCATCCTGACCCAGGGATCGAACCTGGGTCTCCTGCATTGCAGGCAGATTCTTTACCTGAGCTACAACGGCAGCCCAAAATGTATTTTATGTTTATTGATTTTCTACATCATTTTATTCTTAAGGTTTAGGAGTTTTAGCTAATAAGTTTTTAAATTCTACAGAAAATAGAAGGCTAGACTTTATCCAATTCCTCCTCCCCCTGCTTTATAGATTCAGATTTGATAGTTTCACTGTGGGGTCAGGAAATCTTATTTTCTAATTAAGCTCTATGGATAATTCAAGAGCAGGCAGACTTGAAGCCCCTCTTGGAGAAATACTTCTTAAATGGATATCAGCAGCAAAATGTTCTGAATTTAAAGGTGCTAGTTATTATAACACTTCCACAGAAAGTCTAATAGGTTTGCCCACCCTTCTAAAATTCCAAAGATAGAGTCCTTGATCCCCTCGAAGGGATAAGCACAAACAATATAAATTTCTGTCAAGGGATAAATGGAACTTATTATCTCTAACTGGTAATTTTCCTTTTTCACATATAGAATAAACTGATTTCTGCTGCTGTTAAAAAAAAAAAGTATGTATGTATCAGTAAAAGTCTAGAATCCCTTTTTATGTAGTATCCCAGTTCCATACACCTTGAGAGTTGGATCTTGGAAATTGTGACCCTCACCACCCTTGCTGACACTAGAGATAATTATAACTACAGGAACTGAAAGGAAAAGTTTAACTACTGAATCACTGAGGTTGCCATGAGTTCCACAGCTTTGAAGCAGGATCTATTGCTGGACTTTTGGTTTGCTCTATTTGACAACATTTAGACAAAACTGAAAAAGTTGAAAGTAGAAGAGACAGGAAAACTAACAAAGAGCAGATGAGACTGCTCAGACAAACGAAACATGCTCTGGTTCCATGTTCTTCTGTCTATGGATTAACTTGAGGTATTCACTAGCAGTTGTACTTTTGTCTTCTTGACTTGATTTAAAACACATTGTACTAAGAATCTGTTTACTTGGCCAGAGACAAGATTTCATTAATCACCAAAGAGCAATAAAATATTGCTGTTTAATGAGGTTCCAAATACACTATCATCGCTGAACTTAGCAACCGTCTAGAGTATGTAACCACTTAACATCAGAAAGACATCAAAGAAGCTCCTAAGAAGAATGAATCCTTCATAAGGTTTAAGTCCCACCTCAGCACTCAAGACTCTTGCTCTTTCCTCTCCAATCATTAGTTTTATTCCAGTTCCTCAAATGCTGCAAGATTTTCCCCATGTCCAGGTCTCTGCATATGGTGCTGTTTCTCCTGGAATATTCACCTACTTCTCACTGGAGCCACTTTATCAGATCTCACATCAGCATCACTTCCTTCAAGGGAGGCCCCCTAAGCCCCTCTCTCGGGCTAGTTTAGGAGATCCCACAGCCTTCTGCAGCCCCCTTCAGGGCACTACTACATTAGTGATTCATCATTAATGTGTACAGTCCCTGCTCGACCCTATGCTCCATGAAAGGAGGGACCATCTCCATTGCATCTACACCACATCCCTGAAACATAGTAAAATTCCTGGCACACTGTGATGTTCAACAATAAATTGATCAATCAGTGAAACAGATGGACCGTGAAGACATAATATGATTTAATACCAAATTAACACATGTCAATCTTCTGTGGGTTGATAGAGTCAAGAGTTAGCTAGTACAAAAGCAGCCAAATCTTCATGGGTCCAAACACAAGGGAGCTCTTAATTCTTTGACACCAAAAACCAACTTGGAAAGTTATGCCATTAAAGAACCAAAAGATGATGATTTTTTTTAAAAAGACAAGGAATGATCATCCATAACTCAATCAAAGGAACGCCCAAGAAGCTATGAGTGAAACACTTGGATTTGATCTTTATTCACTTCCAAAATGCTGTGTAGGAAGCTTGGCATGCTAAAGCAGATATGATAGATTGAAAAGAAAACGAGCATGAGCCCAGAATTAAAAATAAAGGCAAGTCAAATCTTTAGAAAAGTAGTTTTCAGATGGACGAGAGTATGAGTGTTCAAAAGTGACACTGAAAATATGATAAAGTCTAACTCAATTGAGTCGTCAACCATATGCCTTCAATGTGATAAGCATTTTGCAAGCCAGTTAAGTCCTCCAAACCATCTTACACAATAGGGACAATTATATTCTTCTTTTGCAAATGAGGTAAACTAGGTTTTAAATGGTTGAGTAATTTTCCCAAGGTCATATAGTTAATTAGTGTGAAACCCTTATTTCAAATCAAATTTTGGAGACCCAAATTCTTTTTTTTTTTAACTTTTTATTTTATATTGGAGTGTAGCCAATTAACAATGCTGTGATAGTTTCAAGTGAACAGCGAAGGGACTCAGCCATAGATATACATGTATCCATCCTCCCCTAAACTCCCATCCCAACAAGACTGACATATAACAGTGAGCAGGGTTCCCAATGCTATACAGTAGGTCCTTGTTGGTTAGCCATCTTAAATACAGCAGTGTGTACATGTCCATCCCAAACTCCCTAACTATCCCTTCCCCTCATCCTTCCCCCCCTGGTAATCATAAGTTCATTTGGAACCCAAATTCTTAAACTTGCTATACTACAAACTACTCAAATCAAAAACTCTGTACTTCATTTCAGTTAAATGCACATCAATAGCTCTCCCTTCCAGTGACATTTCTGATACCCTGCTCTCCTGAGCATTTCAGTGAAAATATAGAAGTCATTTAAGTTGTTCTCCCCAGAAAATCCACAGAGAGTCCCATTAAGAAACCCAGGAGAAGGTTCCACTAAAGAGGGGAACCAGGACCAGTGTGCTGCAACTTCCAATCAATGACAGTATGATAGCAAAGTCCCATGTATATATCCATTCTAATTCTGAATGTACGTCCCTGTGCATGTTTGCTTCTTCATGGGTGTCTCAGCCTGCCTGCTCAGGGGACTGTGTAGGTGCATTTACTGTAGCAGTAGTGATTCATGGGGAGGGGAGTGGGATTAAAGCAAGGACAAAGGGGAAAGATTTGTTTCTAGGCAGCACACTTCTATAGTACTTTAGCGTTTTACAAGCCATGAGGTCAAAGAAGTCATTTAGCCCATATTCTGCTTGAAAAGAGAACTGTCTCACTGCAGCTCTGAAAGAGAGGAGAGGGTTGTTTTCACTCATTTTCCACCAGCCCCCTGGGGAGCTGGCCTCTGCACTTCTCACCCCTACTCCACCATGACAGCCAAGCTGGACCTGCTCTCGGTCAATTTGCCCCTGGCATTACTGGGGGCCAGGGAACCCGAGCGCTCATCTACTTCTCCCAGCCACAGTCTCAGGGAGACTGTCTGAAATGGTTCTCCTAGAGCTGTTTTCTTCATCTTCCTACACCATGAATTCATTCAACAAATATTTAGAGAACACTGGCTCTGTGCTGGGCATCCGGCTCAGCCTGGGGGTTGCGGAGCAGGTCCAACAGGCTGTCCGTGTGCTCAGGTGGAACAGGCCTGCCCCCTCCACCCTTCTGCACAAGTGCTTCTACGTGGCCAGGATCCAGGATCTATTTTCAACACTGTTTTCCTCTACTTTCTACCACCACCCACGGCTGCTGGCTCCCTCTGCCTTTCCTGCACACCGACCCCCACTGAATAAAACTACAGAACAGCTCTGCCAGCGAACATGTAGGACATAACCTTAAGAATCTTGTTCTTTAAATCACATCAGGATCAAGGATACCGTACTGAGAGACCTTACTGTTTGAAATCAAATCAGGAACTTCCAGGCCAAAATAAACCAGTTTTAACCTAAGACAGATGGAATGCTGAGTGTGTTAAGGCAACCCCGCTCTGGTCTAGGAGTCAGGCAGTATTCTTGTCGCTGCTTCTGTTAATTAGAATCGTCTGTGCTTTCCTAGCAACATATATAAGCTCTGCTCAACACTACTTGGGGAGACTGCACTCCTAAAGTCAGGGCTCTCTAGCTTGGCAAGCATAATAAGTTGAGATTTGTTTCTCAGAATCAGAGGCTGTTAACATATCAGCAATGCTTTATCACAGCGTTTCCATGGCTCAGTGTTCTGCGAGCACTGGGGTTAGTCTTTCAGGGTTGGTGGGCCAATAACTGATAACCAGATGTTCCACTAAGAGATTTTTCAGGTGTGGGATGGTGAATCCAGAAAAAGAAATGTAAAGAGATTGGCAAACAGTCTCAATGTTCTAGATGTAAACATGATACAATCTGTTTCCAGCAACTGCTACCAACTTCACCCTGCTACCAACAAGTTTGTCAAACCATCTCCTGCTGGTCAGTAGGTTCCTGAAATGATACCCTGGGCTGATTTCCATCACATACAGTCATTAAAATGGATTTATGTCTGTGTTTTAAGATTCCATTCAGTTCACTTTAAAATTTCAGTCTCGTCTTTGAGACAAAACCATGAGAGTTTAGAATGGAAGTGAGGGGAGACACTGTGTGATGTGTTCCCACCCCTCAACTGGACACAAGATTATGGCTTTAGGCTTTCTTTCCTACTCCTCTGGTCAAGAAAACCCTGACATCTGAAAAGTTGAACTCAAGATCTTTGCCTTTATCAGAAAAGAAAGTGCTTCTGGAACACGTATGTGTTATGGAAGGCAGGGAGAAAGGGAAAGAGAGAAAGATGTTACATGCATTTCATTTTGCACATATCAACTTTCATGTGTACATGGTCTCAGGAAAAAAACCTCATGGTTAACATTTCTGGATAAACATAGGTTCATTGACAATCATTTATGATGGCCCTGCACCATTGACGGTACTTACTGAGTGAGTACCTGTTAGACATAGCCCTGAAACAGAAGATTAATTCAGGCATAAAGTCTTCTTGATTCAACAGTAAAAACATGTCCATATATGCTGAGTGTTCAGTTACTCATATCATTGTCTGTTTGTGGCATTCACAGTAAAAGCAAATGATAAGTCCAACCCCACATATAATTTAAGATTACATTGATTGAGTAAGGCTGAAGGAACTAAAAATAACATGGTATTTGTAACTGGGGAACCTGCAAGCAGGCCACTCAGATATTTACTTATAAGTAAAGAAACAACCATTAGAAGTGCTATTAGTACCAATGAAAACAAAACTAACAAGTTCAGAAGAGTGCATCCATGAAAAACATTGTTAAAAGAAAAGAAAGAACAGCTAAGAAAATGTGGCCTGCACTTAACAAGCAATCCAAAAGTCCTGCTAAGGAGACATTTAACAACAGAATCTGCTTTATTCCTAAGGCATTACTCAATTCTGAGCTAAAAGTACATTTTGAATGATTCATTGACAACTGTGAAGAAAATGAATCTGGATTTGCAGAGAAATGAGTAAGGCAGATAGAATATGAATAGATACAGAAACACACACCAGGATGTTGGCAAAGTGGTCTGGGGGACAAGCAAGACAGCCAGCCCCAGATTTATATCTTTTGAAGAACTATGGGGAAAGGAGAGCTATGAGAAGTTCTCTGCTGAGAGGCTACATTTGACCCTGAGTCTTAGTTCCTCCCCGGCAAGCTGGATCAGTAAAGAGTTGGCTTAAAATGTCAGGCTATGAACGCTTTCTTGCTTTAAGGCTTCTGTTGCCATAGGAACAGTCACCCTCTATTTTCTGAAAGGTGGTTAATAATTAGACTTAAGAGAAGCAAATTCTATCTCAAACTTGAATTCAGCCCACTCCTTTTCTGATACTGCCATCCTGGATGTTATTACTGAAAATTCAGAATATCTTGAGAAATAATATCCAGGGAAAGAGTCTAGGTCCAGGCTCCCAGAATCAATCCAGACCCCTCAGTATGGGTCTATGAGATATGACTACAAAATCATAATGTTTGAGTGTAAGCCCATGTTTCAGCAAACAAACCAGAACTTGCATAAAGAAATCCATGCCATCTCCTGCTATAATATAATTGTTTGAAATGTTTCTAGAACTCCTCTTTTAATAGGACTTCCAAGGTCTAGTTTAAAAGCCCCACTGGGAAATCTGTACCCAAACATTTAGACATATCTTGTGCAATAAATACATAATTTTATGTCAGTGGCAAAAGTCATTGTGACTCCAGAGCAAGAAAGAATGAACTATTCTTGTTTAAACAAATAGCAGAAATAACAAACCATGCTTAAAAATTCTCTCTGTCTCAAAGTGCCCAAGTCAGAGCACGGTGTGACCCCAAATTATTGCCTGGCCTCTGTGCCCCCAGGCTGTGGGTACTGAAGTGGGTTGCATAGTGGGGAAAAAAATTACATCTACACACACCCATCAAGATGGCTATTAGCAAAAGGAGAAAGGGGAGGAAAAGGGGGAGGAGGAGAGAGAAAAGAGAAAGAAAAGAATTGGCAGGAATGTGGGGAAATTAGACCCTCACACATGGCTGCTGCTGCTGCTGTAAGTCACTTCAGTCGTGTCCGACTCTGTGCGACCCCATAGACGGCAGCCCACCAGGCTCCTGTGTTCCTGGGATTCTCCAGGCAAGAATACTGGAGTGGGTTGCCATTTCCTTCCCCAATGCACAGCTAGTGGGCATCTAAGATGGTGCAGCTGCTATAGAAGACAGCAGGGGATTCCTCAGAAAATTCAACACACAACTATTGCATGGTCCAGCAAAGCCACTTCTAGGGAGATGCTCAAAATATTGAAAGCAGGGACTTGAACAGATATTTGTACACCAAAGTTCACAGCAAAGTGACAATAACTAAAATATGGAAATAACCTAAATGTCCATTGGCAGATGACTGGATCTGATATATGCACACCATGGAATACTACTCAGCTTAAAAAGGATGCACGCTACAACACGGATAAGCCCTGAAGATGTTACACTAAATAAAATAAGTCAGACACAAGACAAATATTATATTATTCCAATTATATGAGGTCCCTGAAATACTCACACTGAGAGAGATGAGAGTAGAATGGTGGTTGCCAGAGATGGCGGGATGGGGATGGGGGCGGTGCAGAAAACATAGCATTATTTTTTAATGAGTGCAGAGCTTTAGACTGGGGAGAAAGAAAAGTTCTGGGGATGGATAGTGATGATGGTTGTACAATAATGAGAATGCATTTAATACCAATGGGTTGTATACTTAAAATGGGTAAAATAGTAAATTTTATGTTATGTATATTTTATGACAATAAAAAATTACATCTATAAAAGCAAAATCAGGGACACCCTCTTTCTGCAAACCTGCCTGTTCTCAGCTTGGTGCACACAGAAATTCTTCAGGACCAACCCAAATCTTTGAAGCCAGTTTTCCTGTTACTCTAGACCAGATCCTGGTTTGAATTAAGAAAAGAGAAAAACATTCTTCTTTCTCAAGATCACTTTGGCTATTCAAGGCTTTTTGTATTTCCATACAAATTGCGAAATTATTTGTTCTAGTTCTGTGAAAAATACTGTTGGTAGCTTGATAGGGATTGCATTGAATCTATAGATTGCTTTGGGTAGTATAGTCATTTTGACAATATTGATTCTTCCAACCCATGAACACGGTATATTTCCCCATCTGTTTGTGTCCTCTTTGATTTCTTTCATCAGTGTTTTATAGTTTTCTATGTATAGCTCTTTTGTTTCTTTAGGTAGATATACTCCTAAGTATTTTATTCTTTTTGTTGCAATGGTGAACGGTATTGTTACCTTAATTTCTCTTTCTGTTTTCTCATTGTTAGTGTATAGGAGTGCAAGGGATTTCTCTGTGTGTGTTAATTTTATATCCTGCAAGTTTACTATATTCGTTGATTAGCTCTAGTAATTTTCTGGTAGAGTCTCTAGGGTTTTCTATGTAGAGGATCATGTCATCTGCAAACAGAGAGAGTTTCACTTCTTCTTTTCCTATCTGGATTCCTTTTACTTTTTTTTCTGCTCTGATTGCTGTGGCCAAAACTTCCAAAACTATGTTGAATAGTAGTGGTGAGAGTGGGCCCAGAGATAAATCCACGAACCTATGGACACCTTATCTTCAACAAAGGAGGCAAGGAGATATAATGGAAAAAAGACAACCTCTTCAACAAGTGGTGCTGGGAAAACTTGTCAACCACTTGTAAAAGAATGAAACTAGAACACTTTCTAACACCATACACAAAAATAAACTCAAAATGGATTAAAGATCTAAATGTAAGACCAGAAACTATAAAACTCCTAGAGGAGAACATATGCAAAACACTCTCCGACATAAATCACAGCAGGATCCTCTATGACCCACCTCCCAGAATATTGGACATAAAAGCAAAAATAAACAAATAGGACCTAATTAAACTTAAAAGCTTTTGCACTACAAAGGAAACTATAAACAAGGTGAAAAGACAGCCCTCAGATTGGGAGAAAATAATAGCAAATGAAGAAACAGACAAAGGATTAATCTCAAAAATATACAAGCAACTCCTGAAGCTCAATTCCAGAAAAATAAATGACCCAATCAAAAAATGGGCCAAAGAACTAAACAGACATTTCTCCAAAGAAGACATACAGATGGCTAACAAACACATGAAAAGATGCTCAACATCACTCATTATCAGAGAAATGCAAATCAAAACCACAATGAGGTACCATTACACGCCAGTCAGGATGGCTGCTATCCCAAAGTCTACAAGCAATAAATGCTGGAGAGGGTGTGGAGAAAAGGGAACCCTCTTACACTGTTGGTGGGAATGCAAACTAGTACCGCCGCTATGGAGAACAGTGTGGAGATTTCTTAAAAAACTGGAAATAGAACTGCCATGTGACCCAGCAATCCCACTTCTGGGCATACACATTGAGGAAACCAGATCTGAAAGAGACACATGCACCCCAATGTTCATCGCAGCACTGTTTATAATAGCCAGGACATGGAAGCAACCTAGATATCCATCAGCAAATGAATGGATAAGGAAGCTGTGGTACATATACACCATGGAATATTACTCAGCCATTAAGAATTCATTTGAATCAGTTCTATTGAGATGGATAAAACTGGAGCCCATTATACAGAGTGAAGTAAGCCAGAAAGAAAAACACCAATACAGTATACTAACGCATATATATGGAATTTAGAAAGATGGTAATGGTAACCCTATATGCAAAGCAGAAAAAGAGACACAGATGTACAGAACAGACTTTTGGACTCTATGGGAGAAGGCGAGGGTGGGATGTTTAGAGAGAACAGCATCAAAACATGTATATTATCTATGGTGAAACAGATCACCAGCCCAGGTTGGATGCATGAGACAAGTGCTCGGGGCTGGTACACTGGGAAGACCCAGAGGGATCGGGTGGAGAGGGAGGTGGGAGGAGGGATCGGGGTGGGGAATACATGTAAATCCATGGCTGATTCATGCCAATGTATGGCAAAAACCACTACAATATTGTAAAGTAATTAGCCTCTGACTAATAAAAATAAATGGAAAAAAAAGAAAAGAGAAAAACAACTTCTCACTGATGAGACTCTATCCAAGTAGAGTTGTCAGATTTGTCAAATAAAAACACAGGATATTCAGTTCAATTTAAATTCGGATAAACATTTTTTAGTATAAGTATGTCCTAAATGTTGTCTGGGATGTACTTACACTAAACATTTTTTTGTTGTCTACCTGAAGTTCCAATTTAACTGAGAATCTTTATTTTATCTGACCACCCTAGTCCTAAATGAAATAGCTTCTAGTCGATGATATCTTCTCTTGCCTTTACTTTAAATTCTGGCTCGATTTAAAGGATGCCACTGTCTGCGTCTGCCTCACTCAGGCATGAACCAAGCTGGTATCAAGCCTTCTAGTGCTGAGAACAGAAAATGAAGCAGGGATCTGGTCACAGTCATTTTCCCCCATTATGCAACAGTCAATATATCTCCAAAATCCAACACTTCAGCCCCTGTCCTCAGCCTAAGGGTTAAGTACTCTTCCACTCTACTATGAGCTTATTTTTTCGTGGAGTCTGGAGCTCAGAGGAGACTGTTAGATTGCATTAGTCCTCTGTAATCGGTCATGAGATTTGGAAATATCACATTGAAAAGCTGTTTACCAGATCATTTGTAGCCCTTCTTATCTAAACATGTCTGTGATGATTTCCAGCAACAGGAAGGCTATTTTAAAACTATCACTGCCAAGTTAATCTGTAAATACATCCTCTGGGTTATTAAACATGTAGTATAATTCTACAGTAAAATTCATTAAAAAGACAATATAGTCCCCATTTTATACCTAAAGAGACAGAAAAAGCACTGACTTTCTCAGTCAATAGTCCACTCTATACCCACTCTCTCCACTTGCCTTTCCATCTTCCTGATAAGTTTCTTTTCTTAAAATATGGTGCTATGAGCAGGCATGTGTGCGTTTCCCAACTTGACCTTACTTGCTTGTACTCTTTGACCTGATTATTCTTACTGTTACATCAGAAGAAGGAAAAATTCAAAAACATAAAGAATAAAACTAATAGGGAACTGGTCATCAGGGCTGTTTGCCTTTCACTGTGTCACGTATGGATCTGCTATTAAGGGAGGTCAAGGCTAAAGGAATACATACTACCCTCCCACTGAACCTACCATGTTCTTGGCTTCCCGGAACAGAAATGTACACTCAATATAACAAGTACCTACAGGTTTTCCATTACACGAAAGGCACCACTAATTGATGTCAAGGAGCAAGATTACTAAAACATGGATTTTCCCTGCCCACAGGGCACATAGAAGCCCATAAAACCTGAAAGTGAACAAATTATAAGTGGATCCTTAAGGCATCTTAATTCAACTAGAAACACAAAATGGTTTTCTTTTTCTCTAGTTCTTGTGTTCAACCACACTTCACATTTCATACATGTCATATGTTTTTTGTTTACTTGAAATGATTAAAAGTCCAACTCTGTTTAAAACTCCAATCCCACATTGGATTCAAAACCTTCTCCATATCAGGGTTCAGGTAACTTGGTCAAGAAGAAGGTGAGATCAGTGCCTTTGCTCCCCCTCTCCCTCAAGTCCCCTTAAAGGGGATGGGGGAAGTCATCTCATCCTTCCCCATCCCTCCCTTCTGGAGCCAGTCCCTTCAGAGTTCAGGGCTTGGAGATGCAGGGAGAAGAGTTCACCTCAGCCAACAGCCTGTTAGTGGAGACCAGTGCCCCCATTCTGCTCTGGTTTAGTGTGGTTTCATCTACTGGTATGGTGGTTGTGACCAAAACAACATGTGTGTGTGTGTGTGTGTGTGTGTGTGTGTATGTGTATGTGATGTGTGTGTATGTAAATGTGTGTATGTGTTTGTGTGTGAATGTGTGTATGTGATGTGTGTGTGTATGTATCTGTATGTGTGTTTCTCTCAGGCATTGTTCAGCTTCACCCCAGCCCCTCCTCACAACAGTCAGGTGGTCCCTCCTCTCAGCTGGTCCTGCAAGCATAACCTGACTCTTGAACCTCAGTGCTCCTTCCTGTGGAGTTACATGAATCACTGATGTCCCTCTGGAAGCCTCTGCAGGGCTCAGAGCGGTGAGAAGCACTCCTCACCCATTTTTCCCTTTCCCCCAAGAAATTATGCCCCAGTTCCTTCTCATCCTGCCTGTCCAGACTCCTTTCATGGGGCTATCAGACTCAGAAGTCTCTAGATGAGAAGCAGGATCAGTCTCAGATTCAAGAACACCCCTTCCCTTCACCTGGGGACATAGGTCATACTCTCCCCCAAGCCCCCTCAGCACACTCTCCTCTGTGTCAATAGCGGCTACAAGTTGCTCCTCAGCAAGCATCCACTCAGGGAACTGGAGGCCGATCTTCCTTTCTTACAAACACACTCAAATCTGAGTGGTTTCCTTGGACCTAGGAGGTTGGCTGGAGCAGCCCCAGCTCATCCACCATCACAAGGAGGGGAGAGAAAGGCTCTCTCACCACACACATTCTGCCATGCCTCTGTGACTCTGCCCTCCTCTTCTGGCGTTCTCCTTACACAGACTTAGCCACGGCATGAAGGGAGGGGCATCAGGACTTTGTGTCCAGCTACGGCTTCTTGTTGCCCATCCTACACATCAGGAGAGTCCTCTCTCAGCACCCCTGTAGCTCCTCCTAGCCTCCTAACTGACACTCACCAGCTGGTATGCTCAACTCTCCCTTAGCTATATTTGCTTTGGTCCATTTATTTTATTCATTCAATCATTTTATACTGAGCATATACTGAAGGGGAGTTACTGTGAAACGGTGATGGACAAGGCAGATCTATGATGCAGTCGCTCCCCTTGTGGAATTTACAGTCAAAGAGGGCCAACTAAACAAAAACAAACAAACTCGGGAAAAGTAAATGAAATAATTACAAATTGCATGAAATCCAACAAGGGAAATGAACAAGAACCTGAAATAGAACTATTGGGTTGCAGATGCAGAAGCTAACTAGACAAAATGGTGGGGCGCTTTGTCACTCTCATTCTATTTTGAGCACACAGTTGCATTTTCCAGAGGTTCCATAATGTGTAACATGGCAACAGATTGAATGCAGAAGCAGTTATGAAAAGCCATTTGTCTTTTATTAAGCCAGATACGAAAGAGATGTGTAAAATATGTAAAAGGATACCATTTTTCTCCTTAATTTTGCTTTGTAAAATAGAGTTGTTTTTCATAATATTTATTTTGCAGCAACATGCAATGAGTTCTTCTTATTTTTTAAGTAATTAATTAATTTTTTTCTCCATTTTCATTTCCAATATATTTAAATATCAATAGATAAAACCCACACAAATGAGACTTTGGGGGTTCTGTTATATACCCCCAAAGCTGTATGCTGATGCCCTAACTCTTGATGTGATGGTATTATAAGTGGTGCCTGTGGGAAGTAATTAAATTTAAATGGGATCATGAAGGTAGGGTCCCTATGATGGGATTAGTGTCCCTATAAGAAAAGGAAAAGGGTGCAGAACCCTCTTTCTCTCTGCCATGTGAGGACCCAGATGGAAGGAGTCTGTCTACCAGAACAGGAACTAAATGTGCTGGCATCTTGGTCTAGGATTTCACAGCCTCCAGAAATGTGAGAAACAGTTTTATAATAGTTTAAGCCACCAAGTTTATGGCATTTTGTGATAGCAGCCCAAGATGACCAAGATGACACCCTTCGTAATTTTTAAGAGGAAAGGTGCCCTGACACAACAAGATTTGAGAAATACTGTTTCGATCCAATGGTCTTTTCTCAGAATGCATTCTATACACCTGGCTCTCATTCATGATGATTTTTCCCTTCTGAAACTCTCTCCTTTGGAATTCAGGATAATCTAAAGAAAGCCTTTCTTGACCATGCATTTTAAGTCTTTTTCTACTGATGTCTGTTCATCATGGTGTGGCTTGCCTGGTGACTCAGATGGTAAAGAATCTGCCTGCAATGCAGGAGACCCAGATTTGACCCCTCAGTTGGGAAGATGCCCTGAGAAGGAAATGGCAGCCCACTTAAGTACTCTTGTCTGGAGAATCCCATGGACAGAGGAGCCTGGTAGGCTACGGTCCATGGGGTCGCAAAGAGTTGGACATGACTGAATGACTAACACACACTGTTCATACACCTACTTCTTCAAAATGGAGTATTCTTCAGTTCAATTCAGTTGCTCAGTCGCGTCCAACTCTCTGCAACCCCATGAACCACAGCACGCCAGGCCTCCCTCTCCATCACCAACTGCCAGAGTCCAAACCCATGTCCATCAAGTCGATGATGCCATCCAACCATCTCATCCTTTGTCATCCCCTTCTCCTCCTGCCCTCAGTCTTTTCCAGTATCAGGGTCTTTTCTAATGAGTCAGCTCTTCACAACAGGTGGCCAAAGTATCGGAGTTTCAACTTCAGCATCAGTCCTTCCAATGAACACCCAGGACTGATCTCCTTTAGGATGGACTGGTTGGATCTCCTTGCAGTCCAAGGGACTCTCAAGAGTCTTCTCCGACACCACAGTTCAAAGGCATCAATTCTTTGGTGCTCAGCTTTCTTTATAGTCCAACTCTCACAACCATACATGACCACTGGAAAAACCATAGCCTTGACTAGATGGACCTTTGTTGGCAAAGTAATGTATCTGCTTTTTAATTTGCTGTCTACCTTGGTCATAACTTTCCTTCCAAGGAGTAAGCATCTTTTAATTTCATGGCTGAAATCACCATCTGCAGTGATTTTGGAGCCAAGAAAAATAAAGTCAGCCACTGTTTCCACTGTTTCCCTATCTATTTGCCATGAAGTGATGGGACCAGATGCCATGATCTTAGTTTTCTGAATGTTGAGCTTTAAGCCAACTTTTTCACTCTCCTCTTTCACTTTCACCAAGAGGCTCTTTAGTTCTTCTTCACTCTCTGCCATAAGGGTGGTGTCATCTGCATATCTGAGGTTATTGATATTTCTCCCGGCAATCTTGATTCCAGCCTGTGCTTCTTCCAGTCCAGCGTTTCTCATGATGTACTCTGCATATAAGTTAAATAAGCAGGGTGACAATATACAGCCTTGATGTACTCCTTTTCCTATTTGGAACCAGTCTGTTGTTCCATGCCCAGTTCTAACTGTTGCTTCCTGACCTGCATACAGGTTTCTCAAGAGGCAGGTCAGGTGGTCTGGTATTCCCATCTCTTTCAGAATTTTCCACAGTTTATTGTGATCCACGCAGTCAAAGACTTTGGCATAGTCAATAAAGCAGAAATAGATTTAGCCTATGTCTTCCTCTCTTTTATCCTATTTCTGTTCCAAGATTTCAGCTCCTACATCTATGTTGTACCTGCCCAATCTTCTTATCTTGCCCTGGACAAAGATTTTCCATATTTCCACTGGACATCTCTATCTGAATATCACATGGCCCCTCAAATTCAACACGCTTCTAAGCTAATGCACAGTCTTCCTCTTAGGTTCTTGTTGCTGAACTTCTTAGATCAATCACATCAAATGCATCACTATATTCTGGTTCAAAATTGGGAAAGGAGTACCTCATGGCTGTATATTGTCACTCTGCTTATTTAATTTATATGCAGCGTACATCATGCGAAATCCTGGGCTGGATGAAGCACAAGCTGGAAGCAAGATTGCAGGGCGAAATATCAATAATAACCTCAGATATGCAGATGACACCACCCTTATGGGAGAAGGCAAGGAGGAACTAGAGAGCCTCTTGATGAAAGTGAAAGAGGAGAGTGAAAAAGTTGGCTTAAAACTCAACATTCAGAAAACTAAGATCATGGCCTCTGGTCCCATCACTTCATGGCAAATAGACGGGGAAACAATGGAAACAGTGACAGACTTTATTTTCTTGGGCTCCAAAATCACTGCAGATGATGGCTGCAGTCATGAAATTAAAAGATGCTTGTTCCTTGGAAGGAAAGTTATGACCAAGCTAGATAACATATTAAAAAACAGAGACGTTACATTACTGACAAAGGTCTGTCTTGTCAAAGCTATGGTTTTTCCAGTAGTCATGTATGGATGTGGGAGTTGGACCATAAAAAAGGCTGAGCGCCAAAGAATTGATGCCTTCGAAATGTGGTGTTGGAGAAGACTCTTGACAGTCCCTTGAACTGCAAGGAGACCAAACCAGTCAATCCTAAAGGAAATCAGTCCTGAATATTCACTGGAAGGACTGTTGGCTGAAGCTGAAGTTCCAATACTTTGGCCACCTGATATGAAGAGCTGACTCATTGGAAAAGACTCTGATACTGGGAAAGACTGAAGGCAGGAGGAGAAGGGGACAACAGAGGATGTGATTGTTGAATGGCAGCACCGACTCAATGGACATGAGTTTGAGCAAATTCCAGGAAATGGTGAAGTAAAGGGAAGCCTGGCATGCTGCAGTCCATGGGTTCACAGGGTCAGACACTGAACAACTGAACAACTAAACAACAAAAACAAATATTCCAAATAGTGGAAACTAAAACTCTCTTTCCTCACTCTGAGACACAAGCATTTACAGTATCCAGCCAGTTCCACTTCCCACAATGTCTCCCACATCTTCCCCTGCCAGTTCCCAATAACCTCACCTTGGTTTTCATCTGTCATCACACCTGTGTGCCACAGTTGCTTTGCAACTGTTCCCCTGACCTCTAATCTCTCCCTTTTCTACCCATGCTTCGGGCCACCTCCAGACTTATCTAAAATTGCTAATCAAATCACATTACCTCCCTACACAAAAACCCATAATGTCTCCCCATTGCCTGGAAGAAAAAATCCTTGAAATGCTATTCAAGCCTCTGCCATCTAACTCAACTTGATTTCCCCAAACATCCTATACTTTGGCTACACAGAGCCTTGCAATTTCTCCAAAACAGACTCATATATTATTTGCTCAAGGCTTCTCCTCCTTCAAGACTGCCCTTCTCTTTTTAAAAAAGCACAGTTGCTTGAAGCTAAATATCTGCATTCAAGTGCACTTCCATTCAAGTGTGATATTGGTCAAGTTGTATCTACCTCAATTTCTTCACTTATAAATAGGGACAATAATTAAATATACCTCTTAGAGCTTTTGTGAGATTTAAGAGATGATACATTGAAGAGTTTCATTTCTGTCATTGCTATTGTTAATTTGCCTGTATTTATCAAAAACTATTCATTCTTCAAGGCCCTGATATAGTGCACATCCCCATGGAAACTTCCTCAATTGCTTAAGCCCAAAAACCATCATTAACTCCTCCCTCTGCCTCTCATCAATACGTTTGTCACTCAAGTTAGCACATTTTCACTATTTTGCATTCTGATTAGTTCCTTGTATGTGTATCTTCCTAAAGCTTCCCTCTACTCCTCCACCCCTTGACACACACTAGCACACAGGGTGACAAACTCCTATTAATTTAGGGCCATTTGGGGCTCCAGCTAAAAGTTTAAACTTAGTGCCTTATGATCAAGTAAAACTTGTTTTTTCAGACCTAAGCTCCCACTGTAACGCTGTTCTCAATGAAACTTAAGGCCACAGAGAAGCTTTTCATTTTCTACTTTTCTTCTCATTGCCATGTAAGTGACTAGTTCTTCATTCCCCTGCTCTTCAAATTCACCCGTAATTACTCTAAATTCCAACTTAACTTTTTATAATGTTTTTAAATGTTTACTTTATAATTCCCTGGAAATCATGGCTTTCTCTTAAACGTTTCAATAAAATCTGTAAGAAACATTTAATGATGACCTCCCCCCAAAAAAGGTTTGAGAAGCCCTACAATAATATCAATAGATATAAGATGAACAACTACAAATTCTACATTTGGGCCTGTGAAAGCTCCCAAGTTCAGAAGATGTATCTCATCCAAGAAATAAAAATTTTCCAAAGAAATTCGTGGTCTAGCGGTAAAATGTCTTGGATGTTAAAAAGTGCACGTTTTTTTGTTCATTTTTCATTAGGATAAAATAGCCTGCCAAACTAATAAAATTGGTCTGGACTTTGCTCAAAAGATATTTTCACATTCCAGTGAAGGAATAGACTGAAGCTAATGAAAATTCTGCCCAAGCAAGGATTCTCTAGTTTTATATCCAGACCCTACACCTCATGCTCTCAGCTTTGCTCCAGTAAATCCTTGGGAAGGTGAACACGAACTGAACCTTGTCATTTGCCTGGATGCTTTTTCTCCTCTGTAAGCATTTTCAAATTCAAAATAAGCTCAATTTACAGGAAGTTGGAAATCATTCTGTTTGCTCCACACATTCAGGGGATGTGCATACAAATATTTACTGGACATGAAAATGTAATGTCCTAACACAAACCATCTGACTTCAGGAATTTGGATACATACAGCAATAATTAACCACAGATGAAAATTTTACATTCTCAGAGTTCCACATTTTGAACTTGGTCATGCCCTGCAGAGTGGGTGCTCACTAAGGCAGTGTGGGGTTTTGTAAAAGTGTGTTTTCACTGCTAAATTCTGTTTCTATAGCTCCATTAAAACACAGAAGAAAATATTATTCTCTGGAGTGAAGTGTGGTTAAAAATAGAAAGCAAATTAATAGCCAATCTCTGGGGTTTCCTGAGTTGAACTTTGATCCTGTCCAAAAGGAGGGTTATTGCAAAATCATTCTTCTTAGATAAACAAAGGAATTGCTACATGAAATTCAAGAATAGAAGTGCCATAGCATTGGAAGTTATGAACTTCTTTACACTTCCCAGATAGAGTCTGAACTTCATCTTCTTATGATGGTGTTTCTCAGATTCCACTTTTTAAATCATCCAGGTCATCCACATTTACTAATGATTCACAGAACTATGGAATCCAAACATTTCATTTTATAGATAAAGAAAAGTAGTAACTTGTCAAAGGTAAAATTTCTAGTTACTTGAAATGTTGAGACAAGAACCTGAATCACCTTACCTTCCATCCCGGTTTTCCTGTTATTTTAAAACCAGGAATGTCACGACCCTCCTACCAGAATCATTGTACCTACCTTATGATCATCAAATGTATGCAAAGTCTACAAATGACTCCTTAGAATCAGCAGCTTACATCATAAACAAGACATTACACTCATTTATATCCATGGTTGTCTTCTCTGTCCTGCACTCTCCCAACAAGTGTCAGGGGTTGACTGTCCCCTCTGAAGGTCACAGATTCCTCCAGAACCCTGCAGATAGATATTCCATATCTATCTATCCTATAGATAGATATTCCATAAGGAATTGTCTTGATCTGTCACATTGCTTTGTGTAATATTCACCTATGTGACCTCACATACTACTTGGAAATAAGAATGGAGTGAATTTTTTTAAGCAAAGAAATGAAGTGAGAGTTTAGAAAACCCCACACTAGCCAATGGATAAAAATAGCAACAGGAAAAAGGAACAACTCAAGCTCTAGGGCAGAACCTCCTGAGAGAACAATTGAGGAACACAATCCTGTTTTGGCAGAAGTGTCCCCAGTCGGAAACTCTTCTAACCCACCTCCAGGGCATCACTACCACAGTCAGCTCTTCCCAGTACAAAATCCTCATCCGTAACTATGAGGAGCTGGGGTTTGTTTGGCAAAACAAAGAGGCCTTTAAATCTGTAACAAACTCCTCTGATGCTAACCACCACCTCTCAGAAACATTACCCAGGTTTTACATCCTTGTCCCTTGTTGCCTGCTGGACATTCCTTTCTAAGTCCCCCCATGGGCACCTCAGACACTACTAACACCACCAAATCCACCCCTTTCCCCTCCAAAGCACACCACCTTCCAACTCTCTCCTGGGTCTTGAACTACCATTAATCGGACGCATGCCTTATGCACGGCACTGTGTTCTGGACTTTACATCCAACGTTCATCTCAATCCACAAATCTTTTAAGAGTATCGAAATGGTATATTTCAGAGAGGTTAAGCTGCTTCTTAGTATTAGCACCAAGCTGGCTGATTGTGTGCTCACACTCATCCTTGTCTTCTCTGCAAGAAGCTGCTGCCTTCCTCTCAGGGGTGCTAAATTCAACAATCCCATCCTGGACGGCTGGCAGCCACCTTGCCTGACACACAATGAGAGAGAAACATTGAGAACAACGGAGCTAAAATACGAGGGAGAGGAAAGGATGAGAAAGTGGGAAGCAAAGTCTGCCAGCATCACTTGCTGCTTAGATCAGGTGAGTGAGTAAGTGAAAGTCGCTCAGTTGTGTCCAGCTCTTTGTGACCTCATGGACTATACAGTCCATGGAATTCTCCAGGCCAGAATACTGGAGTGGGTAGCCTTTCTCTTCTCCAGGGGATCTTCCCAACCCAGGGATCAAACCCAGGTTTCTTACATTGCAGGTGGATTCTTTACCAACTGAGCCACAAGGGAAGCCCAAGAATACTGGAGTGGGTAACCCATCCCTTCTCCAGCAGATCTTCCTGATTCAGGAATAAAACTGGGGTCTTCTGCATTGCAGGTGGATTCTTTACAACTGAGCTATCAGGGAAGCCCAGGTGCCTGTAGTCATTTCTCCTCTGTGTGTTCTAGTGATGTGATGAACAAATTCCTTTTTGTGCCTAGTACCAGATGACTTAAGTTCTGTCACTTGCAACCAAATGACTAACGTATCCTCCTGCTCAAGAAATCACTACAGTTCTCTCTTTTCCTCTTCCTTTTGATATTCCGGCAACTATGATTATCATATAGCAGCAGTCATGCATGGATGTGGTTATATTCCAGTAGTCATGTATGGATGTGAGAGTTGGGCCATAAAGAAGGCTGAGTGCTGTTTACAATAGCCAGGACATGGAAGCAACCTAGATGCCCATCAGCAGATGAATGGATAAGAAAGCTGTGGTACATATACACAATGGAATATTTCTCAGCTATTAAAAAGAATGCATTTGAATCAGTTCTAATGATGTGGATGAAACTGGAGCCTATTCTACAGAGCAAAGTAAGTCAGAAAGAAAAACACCAATATGCTATATCAACTCATATATATGGAATTTAGAAAGATGGTAACGATGACCCTATATGCGAGACAGTAAAAGAGACACAGATGTAAAGAACAGACTTTTGGACTTTGTGGGAGAAGGCAAGGATGGAATGATTTGAGAGAATAGCATTGAAACATGTATATTATCATATGTGACATAGATCACCAGTCCAGGTTCGATGCATGAGACAGGGTGCTCAGGGCTGGTGCACTGGGATGACCCTGAGGGATAGTTTGGTGAGGGAGGTGGGAGGGGGGTTCAGGACAGGGAACACATGTACACCCATGACTGATTCATGTGAATGTATGGCCAAAAACACCACAATACTCTAAAGTAATTAGCCTCCAATTAAAATAAATTTTTTAAAAAAGAAGTCTGAATGCTGAAGAATTGATGCATTTGAACTATGGTGTTGGAGAAGGCTCTTGAGAGTCCCTTGCACTGCAAGGAGATCAAACTAATCAATCCTAAAGGAAATCAGTCCTGAATATTCATTGGAAGGACTGATGCTGAAGCTAAAGCTGCAATACTTTGGCCACCTGATGCAAAGAGCCAACTCATTAGCAAAGACCCTGATGCTGGGAAAGATTGAAGGCAGGAGGAGAAGAGGACAACAGAGGACGAGATGGTTGGGTGGCATCACTGATTCAATGGACATGAGTTTGAGCAAATTCCAGGAGATGGTTAAGGACAGAGAAGCCTGGCGTGCTAGTGCATGGGGTTCGCAAAGAGTCAGACACGACTGGGCGACTGAACAACAAAAACAATGATTAATGAAATAATACAAGCATATTGTGTTCTTCATTTATAATTCAAAAGTATGCAACATAAATAAGTCAGTTCTAGGGGGGCCTTTACCACTGGTGGCTCGGTGGTAAATAAGGTAGCTCTCCTGCCTGCCAATGCAGGAGACACAGGTCCAATACCTGATCCAGGAAGATCCCAGATGCCACAGAGCAACTAAGCCTGTGCACCCCAACTATGGAGCCTGCTTCAAGTACTGAGCCCACGCGCCACAGCTATTGATGCCTACATACCCTGGAGCCTGTGCTCTGCAACAAAAGAAGACACCACAGTGAGAAGCCTGAACACTGCAACAAAGAATAGTCCCAGCTCCCTGAAACTAGAGAAAAACCCACATAGCAAAAGAGACCCAGCATAGCCAAAAAATTAAAGACATAAATATATAAACAAATAAATAAAATTATTTTTTAAAAAATAAGTTCTGGGGCATTTCTGTAAGTTTCATGGGGTTTTTGTTCAGCTGTTTTCTGTTTGTTTTGTCTTAACCCACTCAAACATTTATTGGTTACTAACAAAATATTAACCTATCTGAAAAAATTAATATAGTCCATTAAAAAGAAACAAACTAAAAACTCCCCATTGAATTTATTCCAATCTGTGGTATATTCTAAATGTTTCATGTTAATATTTTCCATCAACAATTTTAATGCTGTAATATAATCGCATCTAAACTTTAAAATTGGCTCTATATAGATTTTAACAAAAATCAAGTAACATTTTAATTGTTTACTATTTTTCAAGTTATTTTATTAAAAAGAGGAGTGAGAAAGAAGGGAAGTAGCAAGGGAGGGAGGACAGGAGAGAAAGAAAAGGATATACCCCAGAGCTGATATGTCTATAAATGGTCACCTAGGTATTAACTTGGCCTTCTCTGATGGCTCAGTGGTGAAGAATCCATCTGCCAGTGCAGAAGACTGCAGGTTGAATCCCTGGGTTGGGATGATCCCCTGGAGATGGAAGTGACAACCAACTCCAGTATTCTTGCCTGGAAAATCCCATGGACAGAGGAGCCTGGAGGGCTACAGTCCATGGAGTCACAAAGAATAGGTCACAATTTAGAGACTAAACAACAACAGATATTAACTAGACAGGGACACATCTATAAGGTAATGTGAAGTGAATAGTTAGCATTTGGTTTTGGAAAAAAGTTAAAACACATTTTTATAAGTGAGGTGTAATTTTCTGGTTTATGAAAAAAATACATGATTTCCTTCAGTTAGAAATATTCCTCCCGTGCCTACTACAACCTCGACTCCAAACTGAAGATGCCCGAATGGATTGGAGGCGAGAGTGAGCTCAGGAAATTTTTAAAACATCATTTGCGAGGAAAGAACTGTGAACTCCTGCTGGTGGTACCAGAAGAGGTGGAGGCCCATCAGAGTTGGAGGGCTGATGTGTGATGCAGTCCCGCCCAGCCTCCCCTCACCTCAGCCCCCTGAAATCCTCCGTGATGTGCTGTGGCCTCTACCGTGGGTCTGCCCTTGCCACTTCCCCAAACATCTCATCGGGTCTTTTTTTCCCTCCAATTTGACAGTGCAATAGGACAGACATGTGGACTGTTACAAGAACCAACCAGCGTTACTCGCTCCTGGAAAAAGAAAGTAGGAGCTCTGTGTGCTTAGGGCGAGCTGTGGAGACCTTGGTTTTATGTAAAAGAGAAAGCAAGGTGGGTCTTAGCTTCCTTTCCCCATTTCTATGAGGACTTGACAGAGGCTCTGCTGGAGTTCACTGCTGCTCTGTCTGACTCACCTGGAGATGCTGCCTCCCCTTCCCCTTTCCTGGCAACCAGTGAGTCTGAACACGAAGTCCAAAGCCCACGGGACTGGTTGGAAGGCCTCAGAACAGAAAGGCCTCTCAGGAAACCATCTCCTAACTGCAGCAGCTGTACAGCATGCTGTCTCCAACCCTCTATGCCACCCTGACCCCATTTTTAAGAGTGGTTTATGGCCATCCTTGAAGTTTTATAATGAAAAGTTCTCTAATATTCCATGCCGGGTGGTTGAATCCTGCAGTATTCTAACATGACAGGGTGAGCTAGATACCTGAGGATGTGGCCAAACCCAGACTAGGGACAGGCACGGACAGCCTGTCTGCCTCACTCCAGCATTGTCCCTGCCACTTCACTGCACTGGTTTAGGAGGTTTGGGGACACAAGACAGGCCAAAGGGCAGTTTTCCCAGCTGACCCACCCCAGTAAAATCAGAAAAAAATAAGACTGCCTTCACCATCAAATTCTACTAGTTTGAGACAGCGTTGGGCAAGGGAAGTATTGTGAAGCTAAGCCCTCAGAGATTTGGAGCAGCTCGAATTAGAAGCCCTAGGCTTGGAGTCATTCTGGTGACCAGAAGCAGAGCCCTCATGCTGGGTAGATACGTGCATCCTGCTTAGGGCCTGGGTTTGTCATCTCTGGAGTTTCTTTTACCGATAACTGAGAACTGACCCACCCCTACCTCTTTAAATAGCTGTAGGCCACTTTTCTCCTGGTAACTTTGGAAAACAAGAGGAGGAGAAATAAGTGTTAGACTACACCGCCTGTCACCAAAGGGGCCATGGTTGTCTCAAGGCAAGGGGGCAGGCAGGGGTGGCCTGTCCAGCCCTTCACAGATCAATGGTCTTGGCAGGTCTGCGAGCTGCCCCACTGGCCAGGCTCCTCTCCAGCAGCAGAGCCAGCCTGGGGCTTGCATGTCCAGCCTGAGCAAGCTTAACGGGATGAAGCTGAGGCTTTCTCCCCACTGTGACTGGAGTGCATGTTTACACCAGCACTTTTTCTGCACATGTATCTTCAATCCCACAAGGCCATTTTTTTAACGCTGAGTAACAGAGGCCACCAAGCAGCTACTGCGTTTCACCCTCTCAGCAAGTGGCCGCAGTCTCTTCTGCACCATTTTCTACACCAGACCTGCTTGGCACCACAGGGAGCTCGTCACCCCTGCACAATGACATTCCAACCACCACCAGCCAGAAGTTACAGCCAAACTTGCTGACTGTCACAAGCAGGACCTTGGGTCCACTGGCACTGTCAGTGATGTAAGCCATTTCCTGGGAGGAGGAGAAAACTCCTCGCCACCAGTCTGCTTGGGCCTGTGCAGATGGCACTTCAAAGGAGTCCTCACGCACCTGGAGTCCATAAGCCAATGGGATATGCAAAGACACTTAACCATTTCAGGGCTGGTTCCTCTGTTCATATCCAATTCTGGTGCTTAGGAACAGGGACCTATGCTGATGCCCGAGGGCAGAAAGCCCCACTTCCTTTAAGGAAGTGGGCAGGCCTGACCCTGACACCCAGTCAGGGGCAACCCTAAGCTTTTTGTTTTTCTCTTGCTTTTCCTTTTTGTTGGCCTTGTGCTGGGTTTGTTTACAAAAGATGTATTTTGTTTAACCAAATATTAAAAATGGAAACTCCGTACACAAAAAAAAAAAAAAAAAGAAATATTCCTCCCAAGGGAAAACCAGTACAGCCAGCCCTTTTCAAGGTCACTTTGGCAGTACCTATTTTAAAAAGGCCTCATGCACACACACAGCATTCCACCTCTAGGAATCTGTTCTTCAGATCTGAGAGCATTCACTGAAACACAACATGGAAGAGAAAAATTGGCCATACCTAAGTGTCCTTCAGTAAGGTCCTTCAGAAAGATAAAGAACATTACAGCATACTAACACATATATATGGAATTTAGAAAGATGGTAACGATAACCCTATATGCAAAACAGAAAAAGAGACACAGAAGTACAGAACAGACTTTTGAACTCTGTGGGAGAAGGTGAGGGTGGGATGTTTCGAAAGAACAGCATGTATATTATCTATGGTGAAACAGATCACCAGCCCAGGTGGGATGCATGAGACAAGTGCTTGGGCCTGGTGCACTGGGAAGACCCAGAGGAATCGGGTGGAGAGGGAGGTGGGAGGGGGGATCGGGATGGGGAATGCATGTAACTCTATGGCTGATTCATATCAATGTATGACAAAACCCACTGAAATGTTGTGAAGTAATTAGCCTCCAACTAATAAAAAATAAAAAAAAAAAGAAGACATTTACAGATGTAACAAAATATTACCTAGCTGTTACAGGTATCAGCTGGAAATTTATTTATATATATATATGTATATTAATAAGAGCAATTTAAAGAGTCGTATGTATAGCCTGCTGTGCTGCGCTTAGTCACTCAGTCGTGTCTGACTCTTTGAGACCCCACGGACTGTAGCCTGCTCGGCTCCCCTGTCCTTGGGGATTCTCCAGGCAAGAATACTAGAATGGGTTGCCATGCCCTCCTCCAGGGGAACTTCCCAACCCAGGGATCGAACCCAGGTCTCCCGCATTGCAGGCGGATTCTTTACCGCCTGAGCCACCAGGGAAGCCCCATGTACAGTGTATTGAAACATAAATATAGGAACATTGTAAAGCAACTGTGACAGCCTTGGAACTCTGGCCTCCGCCTGTCCCTCCTACAGCTCAGCCAGCAGGATTCATCAGGTTCCTCCTCTCTCCTGCCACTTCCCCCGCCCCACCTCATGAAAACCTCTGCTATCTCTTCCCACTGCTCCCTGGATACAGACCAGAATTCAACTTGACGTCCACACTCAGCTCCCCACTGACCATTTGGGAGGACTGTCTTTTCCTGCTGCTGGATGTCACCACCCGGCCTTCGTGCATGCTCTCTCTCTGCCTGCCTCTGCCTCACACCCCAGTCCCCTACTCTACCCCTTTTCCCTAGAAATGCACAGAGTCCTATTCATCTCCATTAGACAGTTCCTCTCCCCTCCAGACCTACCTCCACCCTTGTCCATTCTGCTCTCTGCCGCAACAAGGCAAGCTGACTGGGTCTAGCTGTCTTGCCCACTGGCTTCCCCTCGTGCATGCATGCTAAGTTGCTTCAGCGGTGTTCAACTCTTTGCGACCCATGGATTGTAGCCCACCAGGTTCCTCTGTCCATAAGATTCTCCAGGCAAGAATACTGGAGTGGGTTGCTGTGCCCTCCTCATCCAGGGGAAGATCTTCCTGACCCAGGGATCGAACCTGCATCTCTCACATCTCCTGCATCGGCAGTCGGGTTCTTTACCACTAGCACCACCTGGGAAGCGCTCAGGCTCATGGAACAGGAGGCCCCAGCAGGAGCAGGAGGGAGGGGGGTGAGCGAGGCTACATCATTTACCTCCTCAGCTCCTTCCCTGCAGGGTCACTCCAGAGTAAAGAGTTCTTCGGTCAGAGCTCCCAGCTCCTGTCCAGAGGCTCTTTTCTTGTGGGTTCTGAATCTGCCTCCTCATCCTTCCAGCCTTAGGGAGGGGATGGTCCAATGTTGCCATCCCTGAGATGCTGCACCATCCCTTCTGACTTCTCTACACTCACCCACACCTTTGTAAAGAGTGCTTGTGTTAAGTTCTCCTCAGACATTATTATTATCATGCACCAAGACCTTGACTATTATATCATGCTTCATCTTGGCTTACATGTCATATCCTCAGAGATACAGAACCACAAACTAGATCACCATGTATAACATGGCACCCTATTAGTTTATAGCACTTGCCACACTTTGTAATTATATTGATTTCTGTATTTAATTCCTTCTACTCTCTCTCTCTTGCTCTCATTCTCTTTTTCCCCATGCCCTCATTAGACTTTAAGACCCTTAAGGACAGAGACCATGTCTTCTTCTTCTCACTTGTGACACAGAAACTAGCTCAGCGTTCCCTGCATTATGAAAAATAGTACTTGTTACAGACCCAGCTGGAGAAGGAAATGGAAACCCACTCCAGTATTCTTGCCTGGAGAATCCCAAGGACAGAGGATCCTGGCAACCATCGTCCATGGGGTCGCAGAGAGTCAGACACAACTGAAGCGACTAAGCACGCACAGACCCAGCATCCACTTTGTATTGCCCTATTGTTAGGTAGCTAGTTAAACACGAATGGGTCCTGCCCTCTCCTGGGTGGTTCACCTTTTCCTCCCACACTCGGACACTGGTGGTCAGAGCCTGCCCAGAGATCCTCCCTCCTGTGGTCAAGGTCCAAAGCTAAGTTTCCAGCCATCTCAGGATCAAGCAAGATAAAACCACCAGCACAGGTTGGCCCAGACACAACAAGACCTAAAAGGTGACTCAAGTTAACCTGGGGTTCATCATGCCCTAATTATAGTAAATTATGCTTTTTGCACCCCCTCTTCACTTGGGTGCTTATGAGTAAGCACCTGTGCATTAGGAGAAAAGTTATATAACCTAAAGCTGTCAATCAACTTGTCAGACAAATGTCACAGGACACAGGGAGTGACCACCACTCTAAAAAACCCAACCCTACCCATTGCAGGACTGCCGTTGGTTTCCAGACAGCCCACTCTCAAGCTTTCTTAGGAGTGTATTTTTTGCTCTGCTTAATAAAACTCTTGCTACTTAAAACTGCTCTATGCCTCCCTACTGAATTCCTTCCTTCAAGAAAGAAGGGAAGAAATCACTGTTCTGCCAATGACACTCATTGCTTATGTTCTTGGTGTGTCCTTTCCTCTCAGAAAGGAAGCGCTGATGGCACCTCTCATCTTGATCACACCCTGCATGCAGAGGGAATGAACAAATGTTTGTCGCACTAAAGGAGTCCTGCAAGGAGCCATGTACTCATTTAAGAGGATGGTCTTTGACAATATTCACTTTGGCTCAGACTTTGGGAAAACATCAAAGATCAAATACATACTAAGAATAGTCAACAAACCATCTGGGAGGGAAAAAATACACTACTCTTAGAGTTACATTCATTTTCCTTTATGATGTGAAATTCTTTTATCTTTTTGAAATACACAAGGACTTAATTAAGTTGAAAAAATTATATTTCCTTACTATGTAGTTTCATAATGTCTTCCCCCAAATTGATTTCCTTCAGTAGTTTTGAATATCACGATGTTAAAAAAAAATTTCTTTTCCTGAAACTAGTAAGGAAAAGAGAAGAGAAATAACCCAGATATATAATTATGTTCTTAAAGAAATTATAGCAACTGATGTGGAAAGATGAACATACCAAAGGTAGGACTTGCAATGAGTGACAGATGAAATTTTCCAAAGCCTATGAGGTTTTTTATTGCTCACTAGTAAATCCCTTAAAAGAGTGTAGCAAAGTAGATCATTATAAAGGGAATTAGAATAAGGCAGGTCATTGAAAAGCACATCTTTGTAAAGCAGCTTGTATGTTCCCATTGGAACATTATAATTTAAGATTGTGCCCTCCACTATAAACTTGGTGCACACATGGTTTAAATAATATTAAATCAATCCCAATGTGCTAATGTGTATACAGATTATAGAAAAATTAAAATTTGTAGGATCATTAATTTGGTCCAAACTAATCATTTTGCTCAGAAGTTACAAACAGTAATGAAGCATCTATTAACAATCATTTTGCTATCTTTTTCTTTAGAATTTAGAACTAATGAGCTCTAGGCATTATTTGTACACTCTCTGCATCTTTAAAAAATATTTCCAGAGATGTTACACAAATGCTCATTTTTGTTTGTGTGCTTGCAGGCAGAGAGATTAAAATGTTATCAGTTGACATTACAGCTGCACTAAAAGTAGGAATTCTCCTTTTGAAAATAACCACTGCCAGATCTAAATGTTCGTATGTACATTAAGAACTTGAACTGGTATTCATCTTCATCATTTCTTTTTCTTCCACAATATGGTAGAATCTGAGGAGTAAAAGGCAAGAGAGAGATGTATAGCAAGTAGGTTAAGTGCCCAGAAGATTGGAAATAGAATAAGAAGAAATATTTGGCAGGCAATTCATAGCAAAGAGAGGCAATCCAGTTTCTTCTGCTTCATCTGATGTGGATCACAGATCTAACAAAGGGCAGAGATGAGGTACAGAAGCGAGTCATCTAACAACTGGCCACACAGCCTTCTGCATCCTCAGTAAATGGCTGTCATTACCATCCCATAAGAGTTTGGTAGCTTCTCTCTGATCCTTCCTAAAAATTGAGAAGCAATAGAGGATATAGGTGTGTGTGTCATTCAAAAGAAAATATTATCATCATAGATTTTTTTAACTGCTAAAATGTCTCCAAAAAACTGACATTCCTACAAATTAACATCTAGGAATTATGCTCTTTTCTGTCATGAATTTTCCAGAAACGTCTCTGATTAGGGTCCAAAGATGGGACTTCAGAAACGTAAGTCATGTCCTCAAATATGCTTGCTAACTGAAGTCTTTTCCCACCCTCCTAAGACAGCTAAGATGATGAGACCCATCTGAGAGGTCTCAGCATGACCTTCACTTTGAAACCGAGCATCACTCTTGCCCATCTCCATACCCTTTTCAATTTCCTCCAAATTACTGAACCAAATGCCAGGTCATGACAATAAGCTTCCAAATGGGAAAATGGAGGCTTAAGCACTAGAAAAGGACAAAGGACATTAGCTGTCTTTAAAAAGAGCAAATTGACTAATGGCTTAATAAATAGGCTTCCTCTATTGAGTGAGGCAAAAATAAGTTGACTGACAATCCCAAGTTAAAAAGAGATTGTAATGGAACCATCTCCTGACCCTTAATTATAGCAGGTTAGGTCAGGAGACAGCTCTAATGAGCAAGAGACTGCAGGAATTAATGACTCTCTCAGTTGGCTGCTGGCTTAACCTTTTCGAGGTGTGCTCAAAACCATCCATATTATAACCCAGGAGTTTGTGTCTCTGGGCAAGACATACAATCTGTCTCTAATCCTCACCTGTAAAAGAAAGTGACCTTTAGCACACATACAAATAATTTGGGGAGCTTGTTTTAAATGTAAGTTACTGTGTCTTCTTCCAAGACATTTTGATTCAGTAGGCATGGTTCAGAAATCTTATTTTCTAGACATATAGTTCCCAAATTTCATTCCACAAGATAATATATGAATGTAATTTCATTTTCAATTTTTAACATTCTACCTTTAATTCTTCCTTAATTTTTAAATGTTATGAAATGTGGAATATATTTTTTCTATTGACAAACTATAAGATAGATGCAGATTTAAGCAATGTACATAAAAAGAGAAAATATAAAAAAAGAGAAAATGTATTAATAACTTTTGACTTATTAATTTTAATTTAAAGAATCTATTCTAAGAAAATAATCCCAAGGGTAGATGGATTTTTGCACAAAGATGCTCATTAACACATTAATCTGATGGGGAAAAAACTCAAAATTACAGAATCACTGAGTAAATTATGGTATATCCATAAAATAAAATACCATAAAGTAGTTAAAATTATTAGTGTAAATAAACTGCAATGGTGGATTCTTCATGATATTTTAGGTTCTAATATTATATGAAATGAGAGCATTGTACAAATATATATATGTACATATATATATACACACACAATGAATATTATTATCTACATAAAGAAAATAATTAGGGCTTCCCTGAAGAAGAACTAAAGAGCCTCTTCATGAAAGTGAAAGAGGTGAGTGAAAAAGTTGGCTTAAAGCTCAACATTCAGAAAACTAAGATCATGGCATCCAGTCCCATCACTTCATGGCAAATAGATGGGGAAACAGTAGCTGACTTTATTTTTCTGGGCTCCAAAATCATTGCAGATGGTGACTGCAGCCATGAAATTAAAAGGCGCTTACTCCTTGGAAGGAAAGTTATGACCAACCTAGATAGCATATTAAAAAGCAGATACATTACTTTGCCAACAAAGGTCCATCTGGTCAAGGCTATGGTTTTTCCAGTGGTCATGTATGGATGTGAGAGTTGGAATATAAAGAAAGCTGAGCACTGAAGAATTGAAGCTTTTGAACTGTGGTGTCAGAGAAGACTCTTGAGAGTCCCTTGGACTGCAAGGAGATCCAACCAGTCCATCCTAAAGGAGATCAGTCCTGGGTGTTCATTGGAAGGACTGACGCTGAAGCTGAAACTCTGATACTTTGGCCACCTGATGTGAAGAGCTGACTCATTGGAAAAGACCCTGATGCTGGGAGGGATTGGGGGCAGGAGGAGAAGGGGATGACAGAGGATGAGATGGTTGGATGGCATCACCGACTTGATGGACATGGGTTTGAGTGGACTCCGGGAGTTGGTGATGGACAAGGAGGCCTGGCGTGCTGCGGTTCATGGGGTCGCAGAGAGTCGGACATGACTGAGTGACTGAACTGAACTGAACTGAACTGAACTGATGGCTCAGTGGTGTTAAAAAAGAAAAAACCAATCTGCCTGCCAATGCAGGAGACATGGGTTTGAGCCTTGATCAGGGAAGACCTCACATGCCTCAAGCAACTAAAGCCCGTGCACCACGACTACTGAACAGGCTCTCAGCAACAAGAGAAGCCACCACAAGGAGAAGCCCGTGCAACGCAACTAGAGAATAGCGCCACTCACTGCAACTAGAGAATAGCGCCACTCACTGCAACTACAGAAAGCCCACGGGCAACAATGAAGACCCAGCACAGCCAAAAATAAATAATTTTTTGAAAAAAGTAATGCATAGTAAAGGTCAAGAAAGAAATACATTAACATAATACAATGGCTGATACTGGTTCTTATACTAATGTATCCTTTTTTTTTATCCCCTGTGTTGGGCTTGCAGGCTCTTCATTGCAACACACTGGCTTTTCTCTAGCTGTGGCGCCCAGGCCTCTCTAGCTGAAGTTCTCAGGCTTACTTGCCCCACGGCATGTGGGATCTTAGTTCCCTGGTCAGGCATGGAACCAGTGGTCGCTGCACTGGGAGGTGGATTTTCATCCATTGTACCACCAGAGAAGTCCCTGTACTAATGTATCTTTAATAAAGTCCATCAAGAGGGGAAAAACCCTACTTTAAAAAAATCTTGAAACCAACTATTATATCTCCCACATAAGAACTGAAAGTGAGTTCTGAAGGACAAAGTTTTCCTACTCCAACCAAAGTACCCAATCCACACCTCCTCCCTGGTACCCGAGGAGCCATCCAGAATGGCACGGGCAAGAAAAGTTGCATGATACCCACAGTCAAGGTGATCTTTTCTTTTTTTGCTACCCTTTGGCCTAAAACTTACAAAGCTACTATCGCAGAGGCAAGATGCAGTCGGACAGTCAATATACCGCTTTTGATGTTTTATTTAGGTATGGTAAGGCCAACAGGTCAAGAGGTGACAGCCAGTGAAAAGATAGTTTTTTATACTCACAGATCCCAAGAGAGGGAGCACACAACAGGATAGAGGGGCCCTGCTGGGAAAGCACAAGTGTCAATCACTAGGCCGAGGAAGAGCAGGGAAGAGTGGGCAAGAGCCTTCATTATGGCTTCTGCAGGAGAGAGCAGGTGAGGCAGGGTAAACAGGATTAGCTAGTTTGAATAATTTCAGTGGGCTCTGGGGCACAGGGACTGTCCCTGGTTGCCTGGTACCTGGCCATGAGGTGAGTAGGGCTCAGACTGTGAGCCCAATAAGGGAAATAGTTAAGAGTGTGGACCTAACCTCCTGTCTAAGAAGATGAACTGACTGGCCTCTAGTCAGGACCTCAAAACTGAGTCAAGACAACATTTAAAAGATTATATCACAAGTGAAAGAAGTTGCTGAAATTCCCTAGGATTATTGGTTAGGGGTGGGGTGTAACCAGAGACTACCGCAGTATTTAAAAGCCCCCCTTTCACCAAGTCTGCTCTCCTCCAAATACCCTCAGAAACCTGTAATAAGTCCCCGTTCTCCATTTTCTTCATTTGTCTCCAAAAAAGCCTAAGACAGAGAAAGCAGGCCCTCCTACGTGGACAGATGAGGGACTCTACGTAGACTCTAAAGGTCTGACATCAACATTCTCTTTCTAAAGAACTGGGATAACTCAAATATTATGGATAACAGGACACTCCCCATCCTGTTTAGTCCTCTTCCACCTGTTTATATCTTCCTTATTTTGCATCATCTTCATTGAGATGTCCATTTTTTTATATCAGGCCCCTTGTTATCATGTAATCACAGATATTTTATGATTCTTTTACATACTTGTCCATACACTGTCTTTGAATACCAAGTCCTCCATCAAAAGGTATTTAAAGAAGGCCTGATTTGTTCTCAATATGTAAATTTCTGGATTCCAATTTTTATTTGTTAATGAAAATAGCTTTATCATGCAGAACTTCCCCACCTCTGTCTCACCTGTCCTCTCTGGGTCTGTATCCCATTCCTTCCAGTACCCATGGGCCTATTTCCATCAACAGTAATAGAGACAAAAAGACATGCAGCAGGCCAGTAGGCACATGAAAAAGATGTTCAACACTGCTAATTATTAGAGAAAAGCGCAAATCAAAACTACAATGCGGTATCACCTCACACCAGTCAGAATGGCCATCATCAAAAAATCTACAAACAATAAATGCTAGAGAGAATGTGGAGAAAAGAGAACCCTCCTACACTGTTGGTGGCAATGTAAATTGGTGTAACCACTATGGAAAACAGTATAGAGGTTCTGCAAAAAGTTAAAAACAGAGTTGCCATGTGATCCAGCAATTCCACTCCTGGGCATATATCCTGACAAAACTATAGTTCAAAAAGATACATGCACTCCTGTGTTCATAGCAACACTGCTCACAATGGCCAATACACAGAAACAACCTAAATGTCCCTCAACAGATGAACAGATAAAGATGTGGTAAGTATGTGTGATGGAGTATTACTCAGAGATTATCACACTAAGTGAAGTAGACAAATACCATATGATATCACTTATATATGGAATCTAAAATATGACACAAATGAGTTTATCTATGAAACAGAAACAGATTCACAGACATAGAGAACAGATCTGTGGTTGCCAAGCAGGAGGGAGAATTGGGGAGGGACAGACTGGGAGTTCAGGATTAGCAGATGCAAAGTATTATACGTAGGGTGGGTAAACAGCAAGGTCCTACTATATAGCACAGGGAGCTATATTCAACATCCTGTGATAAGCCATAATGGAAAAGAATATGAAAAAGGACATATGTGCATATATAACTGAATAGCTTTGTTATACAGTAGAAATTAACACAACATTGTAAGTCAACTATACCTCAATAAGAAAAATTTTTTCAAAACAAGTACCTTGTTGGGCTTCGCTGGTGGCTCAGTGGTACAGAATCCACCTGCCAATGCAGGAGACATGAGTTCAATCTCTGGGTCAGGAAGATCCCCTGAAGAAGGAAATGGCAACCCACTCCAGTATTCTTGTATGAGAAATCCCATGGACAGAGGAGTCTGGTGGGCTCTGGCCTATGGGGTCACCAAAGAGTCAGACACAACTAATGACTAAATAACAACAACTTTGGAGAGTTACTATATGGCACCAAGGTTGTACACTGGTGACCCACCAACGAGGGACCCCAATAGTTGCTTAATGGCACAGCATTTTTAAAAGTTGGACTTCACTGCCAACTTTTAAAATTAGAGGAATTATATAAAAATCAGTATTTTCTTCAGGTCCTCTGGAAAACTTATAAGTTCTGGCAATACTGGCTAGAGGTTAGTAATCTCTGCTCCTCTTAAATGAGGCATGTGTTTCTCTTATTTACATAAACTGCCTGATCATTCAAGGCATCTGGGTCCAATCCGTGAATAACAGCATTGTTGCTAGTGTTATGTAGGTTTACACATACATAAAATAATATGTAACAATACTAATTCTGTGGGTGGTATATAAGACTGGCAGGCAGCCCTTCTCCCATGTCACCATGATCTTATACATTCTGTCACTAAATATGGGAAGTCCTGCCACACTCTGCTGAAGTATCTCCCCTGACATTCATGATCAGCCCTAGGGACTAAGGGTTCTCTGCTCTGGGTCACCCCTGGCTTTCCAGGCTCACTATCCCATCAGCAGCTGACCACATTTAATATGAAACCAACAGAAGGGTAAAAGGAGGCTGAGTATGAGAACTTTTTATCTCCTTTATAACCACATCTTCTCCTCTGTTTCCTCTGATTCTTCTCCCCTCTCCCACTTCTCCAATAAGAGAGTTACTTCTAGGCTCCCTTTCTAAGGGAGCCTTTACTTGTCACCAATCTAAAGCCCCACTCAGCACAATGCACTTACACATACTTAGTGTCACATCTGTCACCAAAGTATTGTAATCAGAGAGTAGCACCTGGAGATTTTGGTGAGTTACAGGAGACCACCATTTGGCTGGACCACCTTCTTCTCTTTCCTAATACTGTCACCTGTTGCCTGCCTTGGGACAGTTTCTCATTTTGCAGAGTTTAGGGGAAAAAAATAGCCAATAGTGAAACCAAGCCAAAGTGTTTGGCTACAAGGATCAGAAAAACAGAGTAACAGTGGATTACATTTATTCAGGTGGGGAGACACTTTCCTTACCTAATAATAAAAAAAGTCTAGAGGTAAGCAAACCAAGGAAAGTTCTGTTTGTCTTTTTACTCGAACTTCTTTAGTGTGCTACTTTTTTGTTAACCTCACGGTTGCAATATGGCTACTAAACCTCCAAGTATCACATCCATGTTCCATGTAGGAAGAGTAGAAAAGATTGAAAGACCTCATCTCATGAAGCTTTTTCTTCTTCACACCCACCCTACCAAAGAAGGACATTCACTGCAAACTTCCACTTAACATCTAGTTCATCAAAACTTGGTTATATGGAAATATTTAGACCAAACTTACTAACCAAAAGGAACAAACTTCCCTTAACTGATTTCAATGTTTTATCCTATATGCTGACAAAGGGACTATGTTCCCCAAGATCAACATGCTATTCCACCTGCTCCCTGAATAAATCGGTTTCTGTTAATAGGAAAGAAAGGGGTTGAAAAAGGAAATGGCTCTTTTTTTGGTCGGCAATAGACAGTGTCCACCCCATACTCTAATGAAGACCGTGGACCATGAGGAGCCCATGTAGTTAGGCCTGAGTGACAACCCAGATGTATGCATTTGGTTGCTGTTTGCACAGTGGCAGAGCACAGGGGTGAGTCTGAAGCACTGACATCTTTGTCTTGGTGTCCCGCCTTCTCCCCACTCCCTGCCACATACACACACAAACATACAGACGCACACTTACCTGTGCTCATGAACAGTACAGAGGAGACCAAGAAGCATGCAGTCATCCCCTGGAGCCAGAGGTCAATGGGAGAAGGGGGATGATCCCTCACTCTCCAGATGACCTGTATGCAACACTTCCTGGGGGGCGCCCCCAACCGCTCTGCCCTCTGTTGGGCAAGACCACATCCCTCTCTGAGTCTAGGAGCTCCTCTCAATCTTCAGCCAAGGACTCGAGCTTCCTGACCCACACCTACTTCTCTTAGCCAGAAGAGTGTGCTGCTTTGCACAGCAGTGTGTTGAACAAAGTAAAGTTGGCTCCTGGCTTTGCAGGGGAACCCATTTTACTAATCACATGTATTTTCACATAAAAGTTTACATTTAAACCATCGGAAATTTGTAATCAACAACTAATGGAAACCATTGATTTCTTTTCTAAAGTTTTCAAGATTACAAAGATCATCCACAGCTAACAGACACAAAGGGAGTCCCTGAGTCCACTGGCAGTGTTTGCGTTTCCTGAGTGCTCCAACTGTCCACACAGTCCTTTGAAGGTCACACCCTGTCCCATTACACTCTGCCTAGGGTGAAGCTTGCAATGCTGCACTCCCAGAAATCTTAGGAAACCCTGAGACCTTAACAGAAGCAGCACACTAGCTCCTTAAAATGCAAACAGTGAACGTCAATAGCCTGTCACATTAGCTGCGCCCGTGCATGCCATGCAGGTTGGAAGTGAGTCATCATTCAGCAATTATTTTGGTACAAAAGTTAAACATAAAGACTCCACCAAATAAACAGTTTTTATAAAAAGGCTGCATGCGACAACAGTCCCTTCTCTGGCATCAACTCCCGGAAATGATACAATATGACTCATTAGCATAGAACAGCTCATATTCCAAACAGAGTGCAATTGCTCCCGGGGAACCCGTTCTTATCTCTCGGCCAAGAGGCCACGCTGGGTGATGACGCAGCATCCTTTGCTGTGTTGTCTTGACCTGATCCACTTTTGCCTTTGCTTCAAAAACTGAGCTGGATCATTTCTGCTCTGCAAAGGTAATGGTCCTGTCCCACTCCCACTGCTTTTGTGAAAGCCTCATCCAACCCTTCCTCCCATAGCAGCCTCCCTTCCAGGAGGTCAAAGCACAGGTCTGCCTTGTTTACTGCCCACCATTACGCCCTATCTTCACACTGAATGTCCTATGTGTTATCTCCCCTGATAACTGAGACTCTTTCATTCCAAATTCTAATATAACAGGATTCACCACCAGGAGAATTTCTTTTCTGGTTTATGTGAATTATGCAAAATCGCAATTACTTTGCTGGTGGAAATTAGCAAAAGTGGGGAGGGATATAAGAAATGATAAAGAAACATGCAGCAGATGGGAGAAAAGGAATGGGAGTTCTATAAGGACAATAACAGTTAACATTAATTTAGTGCTTGATATGTGCCACATATTGTGCTAAGCAACTTACATGTATTTAAACATCACACCACCCATGTGCTTCTCAATAAACTACAGATGAGGATACGGAGAGTTAAGAAGTGTTACAGGATCACCAAACAATCTCTTCTTCTAGACCCTGGGCAGACTATGCTTTTCAAGTAGATTAAATTATTGGCTCACTTCTTTTTCTCCCCGTCAACACTCTTTGAACAGCTCCCCCTAGCGGTGGGGTTGGGTTTAGCCATGTTGACGGCTTTGGCTACCATGAGAAGTGATGTGGCTGTTTGGTCTCGAACTCCTGTATTGAGTGGAATAGTGTCCCTCTCCCCCCAATTCATGTCCATCTAGAACCTCAGAATGTAGACCATCTAGACCTTATATGGAAATCGGGTCTTTGTAGATATAATTAAGGATTGAGATGGGATCATAGTAAAATATGGTAGACTTGAAATCCAAGGAGAGTATCCTTATAAGAAACAGAAAAGACACAGAAAGGAAGGCCATAGAAAATAAAGGCACAGGTTGGAGTTATGTTGCTACAAGTTAAGGAATACTTGGAGTCATCAGAAGCTGGAAGAGGCAGGGAAGGATTCTTTCCTAGAGCCTTCAGAGGGAACCTAGCCCTGCAGACACCTTGATTTTGTACTTCCAGTCGCCAGAACTATGAATGTTATAAATGTTAAAGCATTTATAAAATATTATAAAATTATCATATTATAAAAATGTTATAACATTATAAAATAACATTTCAGTTATTTTACACCACCCAATTTGTGGTACTTTGCTAAGACAGCCCTAAAAAATGAATACAGCTCCTATGTTTTTGCCATCACCATGAGATGAGGTTCCTCCAGATGGCCGGTGCTCTTTGAGCCTGGACCCCCAGCATGAACATGTAGCGAGCGTACCTGAGCCCAAACCACCCAGACAAGCCCAGCCCAGGTCAGCCAGGCTGCAGCCAACTGCAAACCCATGAGTGCCTCAAGAAGCGCAGGCTGTTTTCACAAGTCGCAGAGTTCGGAGTGGCATGTGAAGCAGCATTGTTATGCCTACACTAACAGATAAGGTTTCCCAGGCTCCTATGAGGCAGGCCATGTGACTAAATCCTAGACAATGAAATCTGAGCCACGGTGATACAGACAGCTCTACTTCCTGGCCCTGAAAACCTCCACATAGAACCCCCCATGCTCTTCTCCACAGCAGCTTTGGAAATCACCTCCTGAAGAGGGAAAAGCTGGGTGCCAGCATCACCTCGCTTCTCAGGAGCGCCTGACTTTTTTACCTTCTAGAATAAGCTTATACTGGACCTGGTCTATGCTTTGAAAGTTTATCAGTTACAGCAACTAGCACAACTTTAAAAAATAAAGGGAAGATGAGCAACTCATCCAAAGTTATATAGTGAGCAAATGAGAAAACCAGGATTTGAACTGACTCTATCTGACTCCAGTGTCCATACTATTGCCAATTAAAAGTGACTGCCTCCTATATTAACTGTAAAACCTTGGGAAAGGTGAAGGAAGATGCCTTTGAGCCTGGCTTTCATGATATTTAACAACAGAAAAGTTACTGGGACCTGGGTGTAAGAGTTGATGGAAGTAGATTGGAGAGGTAAGGATAGGAAACGGAGGCATTGGAGGGCACAGGAATGAGTGATTCCCAAGTGATGTGACAATAACTATCCTATACAGCCCTTACTTTGAGCTCAAAGGGCTTGCTAGATACCTCATATAATCCTCTCTACTACCCTGTAAAGGGGTAATGAGGAAACTGTAGTGAGGAAACTGAGGCACACAGGAGTGGAACAACTTGCCCAAGAGTACACAGCTAGTCATTGACAGAGCCAGAGAGCAAGCCTGGGCAGTCCGGCTCCAGAGTGGTTGTGCTATGGGGATTCTTCAGGGTGATAAAAGCATCGAATCCTGGACAACAACCAAGGATCTGGACAGGGGAGACAATTTCTTAACATTCTTATTATCCATAACATAGTTTAAAGTCACGAGTATCGTGTGTGTGTGTGTGTGTGTGTGTGTGTGTGTGTTGCACAGTCTCATCTGACTCTTTGTGACCCCATGGACTGTAGCCCACCAGGCTCCTCTGTCTGTGGAATTTCCCAGGTAAGAATATTGGACTGGGTTGTCATTTCCTTCTCCAGGAGATCTCTCTGACCCAGAGATCAAACCCAGGTCTCCTGCACTGCAGGTAGATTCTTTATCGTCTGAGTCACAAGGAAAGCACCACAAGCATCTTGATGAAACTGCAAAGAAGAATGAATCTGACAAGTTTTACAAACAGGGAACAGAAAGGGAAATCAATAATACAGCACCCATTATCTTACATATTCATTTAACAAGGAACATGGCATTGGTCTTATCTTTATTTAGTATCAGGTCATTATTATTCTGGCTTAAAGCATAAAATCATATGCATAAAGGCTCTGCAAAGGCCTTGTTGGGCTGTAACCAGGGGAAACCGAGTGGCCTGCTTGTTTGGAGCTGTGTAGGCCAGCTGACAGCGATTCCTATCTAGGCTCTGCTATTTAAAGCTAAGTGACCTCAGCCAGTGACTTAGCCTCTAGAAAATACCGTTTCCTCTTCAGTAACATACAGTGAAAGTCCTATCATAATGTGATGCTGTGAAAATTAACCAAGAAAACACATTTAGCACCCTGTCTGACATATAAAAAGGGCTCGATAAATATTTGCTATTCTTTTGAAGATTATTATTGAAATGTATTACCTACTTAGTAGACTCTGCAAGGTTCCTAAATCTAAAATTGCTTCCTACTGCACTTCAGTTTAAACATGCATCAACTCCCCCGGGGACTACTTTAATTGCTTTCCGGAAGGACCTCCCCGCCTCCTGTCTGTCTCTTCTAACTCATTTTTGTAAACTGCTGCCAGTTAATCTTCCCAGTTCATAGCCCCTCTCTCACACCATTCACCCACTGAACAACCTTCAGTGGCTCCCTATTGACTCCAAAGCTGCCCCACACCACTACTCCCCGCTACATATTATTTTACACTTCGCTGAGACTGGATATCTCACTCTTTCTTAAATATGCCTCGTGATTCCCTGCTTCCATCTCTTCTAACCCAGTCCATCTTTCAGGTCCCAGCTCAAATACACTTTCTTCATGAGTTTTACTTTCCCTGTCCCCTCAGCCCACTCAGTTAATTACATGACCTTCCCTCTCTCATTTCCAAGACACTTTCTTTGTGCCTCTTTCATATTGTGTATCATAATAATATGACTTTCATCATAAGTATTTTGGCATTTGACTAATGCAGTCACACAATGTAAGCTTTTTGAAAGCAGAAAGTGTCTTCCTCGACTTTTTAACATATACATGATGTGTTTCCTGTGCAATGGATTACAAATAAATCACCGATTATTTAAGTTTAATATGCATATGTTTTATCTCCCTTAACAAATCTGTTGATGGTGAGGACCATACCTAACTGACTGTCCCCTTCATAGCATTAACCAGTGTCCTGCACAGAACAAGTACTTGATAAACATTCGTGAAATGACTAATTTGGTAGATTGAACCTATGGGTAAAGGAATAGATAGATGGATGAAAAGATAAATAAGTGGGTGGATAGAGTGGATTTATTTGTTGTTGTCACTCAGTCATGTCCAATTCTTTGTGACCCCATGGACTGCAGCACTACAGGCTTCCCTGTCCTTCACCATCTCCTGGAGCTTGCTCAACCTCATGTCCAATGAGTCAGTGATGCCATCCAACCATCTTGTCCTCTGTCATCCCCTTCTCCTGCCTTCAATCTTTCCCAGCATCTTTTCCAGTGAGTTGGCTCTTTGCATGAGGTGGACAAAGTATTGAAGCTTCAGCTACAGCATCAGCCCTTCCAATGAATATTCAGAGTGGATTTATACATTTCTCTGAAGTTCTCTGACTAATAGTTCTTCTAGTCACTGTCCCAGTTGCCAACTCACTTTGAAAGAAGCAATACTCAGTGGTAATAGCCATTTGATGAAAAATAGAGTATAGTAGGAATTCCTGACTCACTTTTGACAAACCTGGCACACATATAAACCCAACCTGGGCACACATATAAACCAACCCTCCTTCCTGAAAGGCTGATAAGCTATCTAGAGGGGAATGTCCTCCTTCCTAAACCTCATTTCATCCCACAGGGACCCAGGGTGTTTATTACTGCCTTGTTCTTGTTATGGAAGAAATCTCATAGAACAAGTGAAAACTAATTCACAGTAACAGGTTGATGCCCTCTCAAGGGGAATTAAACTTTAAAACAGAATCACTGGAAAAGGACAGTGGAAATCCAAAGAAGTGACTCCCTAATTTAGTGCCGTTTCTCTCTGTCTCATTTGGACAACAGAGTGTAAAGCACCCTGAAGCCAGACATGTATTTTAGACATGCTAAGTCCACAGAGGCAGCCTTTGAAAGGACTATTCCTACAAGGATGAGACAGACCATGGCCTGGCCTAGGATATGTTGTCACAGTGCTAGCCTAGCAAGAACCTGGACCTTAGCGACTGCTTGCTGAGTGGGGCAAATTTTTGCACTATATACCCAAATAAGATATTTCTGGATGCCAGGGTTAGTTGATTCTGTTCTCTTCCAGGCTGGCAGACTTCCTACTTTTCAAAGTTGGCCAAGACCAAACTGTGGGCCAACTCCCTGAAATACAAAGGAAGCAATGAGACCAGTATCCATTCAGATCCTATATCATGTGCATCCTTCAAACTGCTGACAAGCCACTGCAGGAGAAAAAGTCAAGCAAAAGCAAGCTTGAGCCAAATCCTAGGCCTCATTCTCCCCTATCGTTCCACACAGACCAGTCTCTATGGTCTAGCCTGACACAGCAATTATTATTGGAATCTGCTAAGCAGAATTTTGATACTAGGTTAAGAATTATCATTAGAACATCTATGAAGATCATAGGAAAGTAGGGGTCTGTTTTAAAACACTATACAGAAAGGTCTCTGTTTGTCCCAAGGTTAACCGGTCATCCTATTTTCCCATATCTTCTGGGGTAATTGGCATGGTAATTTAGAATTATATCACATGCCAAAACCCTAACATGCCTACAGAAAAATCCAAAGACATTAAATACTTAGTGGAATTTTACTATTAATGTACTTGATTGTGTTCATGTTTTGGAAAATTGCCACTCTATATGTGTACATTATGCTATAACTAACAATTCCCTATGAAAGTGAAAATTTAAAGTCACTCAATCATGTCCAACTCTTTGCAACCCCATGAACTATACAGTCCATGGAATTCTCCAGGCCAGAATACTGGAGTGGGTAGCCTTCCTCTTCTCCAGGAGATCTTACCAACCCAGGGATCGAACCTAGGTCTACTGCGTTGCAGATTCTTTACCAGCTGAGCTACAATGGAAGCCCAAGAATACTGGAGTGGGTAGCCTATCCCTTTTCCAGTGAATCTTCCCGACCCAGGAATTGAACCAGGGTCTCCTGCATTGCAGGCAGATTCTTTACCAGCTGAGCTACCAGGGGATCCCAGCCAAAGTATTTATTAACCAGGAAGTTAAGTAATATTTATAAAGTAATATTTCTATTAATGAAATTGCTTTTACAAATGGCATCTTAAATCCTCAAAACAACCATGCAAGTTGGGGATTATTATTTTTATTATTATTAACACCATTATTATTTTATAGGTTAGGAAACTATACTAGCCAACTTCCCTGAACTCACAGTAGCTAGTAAATGATGGCTTCTAGGACTCACATTCAGGTCTTGTAACTTAATATTCCATGTTCTTCTCAATGCACTGTGATTCTTCAACAAAATCTTCCAGAATTTTCCCATTTTTTACTAGACTGGTAGCCCTGGGGAGTCCTGCAGTTAAGATATCTGGTAGTGACTATTACACTCAGGAGCCCCTAAACATCCAAAAATATGTTGATCAGTTTATTGTGCCTAACTCTGAGGCCCCAGTAAAGGTAATAAGAATTCTCTAAACAAGTGAGTTTCTCAGAATCTAGACCATACATGCTCATTCATAGGAACTCAATCACTTTCTAGGGATGAGAAACATTTTGGAATATACACACACACAGCACACACATTTGTATATCTATGTGTGTAGTGTGTGAGAGTGTGTGCGTGTATGTATGTGTGTCTGTACACACGCACATGCGCCTATTCACCTCTATCAATTACCACCAAACCTCTCAGGGGCTAATTGGGACCTAATTTGTGAGAGGTGTCAAACTATAATTTAGGGATCTCTGATGCTCATGAACCCCACAATTACTTTCAATGACTAAACTGGAGGTGCTGACAGCCTTAAAACCTTTTGTTCCATCAACATCTCACTAAAACATGGTGGAGACTGCACCTGCAGCTTGGATTCCTTAATCTGTGTCACTGCTTTTTTGAAAAGCAGTAATAAATGCCAGTGGCATGAAGGGCAGAGATTATAGGCTTCTTTCTTCTTATAGAAAGAATATCGCCAACTACTGGCTGGAAACCAGGGTGTGTCATTAGCTGGGATTGTTAAACCATGGCCCTGCTGATCACTGTGAACTGAGGTGTTGGTGAGGTACTAGAAGCTGAGCCTGTGTGTGTTCTTCAAAATCCATTCAATTTGACGGTGCAAATTCACACAGCAATATAGAAACAAAACTCATAAATTGCATCTGGGAACTCTTTTACACATGAGTCTACAAAATTGACCTGTTGACTGAATTCCTAGGGAAGTTGATGGGACTGGAAAGGATTGGGAGTAGGTATTCTAGACCTGAGCTGTCCTGCCATTTAAGAAAACAAACACACATATTCCCATATATTCCCATTGCAGGAGGTATATGGAAAATCTGTGTACCTTCTCAATTCTTTTGCAAACTTCAAACTGCTCTAAAAGTAAGTGAAAATTGCTCAGTTGTGTCTGACTCTTTGAGACCCCACAGACTATAGCCTACTAGGCTGCTCTGTCCATAGGGGTTCTCTAGGCAAGAATACTGGCGTGGGTAGCTGTTCTCTTCTCCAGGGGATCTTCCCAATCCGGGGAACAAACCCACATCTCCTGCATTGGCAGGTGGATTCTTTACCACTGAGCCACCAGGGTAGACCCTTAAAAAAGTTACATAAGCCTAGTGGCTATCATATGGAACAGTGCAGTTCTAGAAGAATTGCATCACACTGCAGCCCTGGATAAGGATAGGACTGCTTGGAAATACAGTTGGGTCAGCCAGGTTTCCCATCTCAGAGACACAATTCAAACTACTGTAGGCAAGGAAGGGAAAGAGCAGGGACACTGCTCAACCTCCAAGATTGCTATCAGAAATCAGTGTCTCCATTTCTGCTTCCACATGCCAGCTTTGTCCACAAGCTTAAACTACAACTTCTAGAAGCTTCTGGACTTCAACAATATTCCCAAGGCAAAGAAAGTTCCTCTACATCAATTTTGATGTGAAAGATCCCAGAGAAGCACTCTGATTGGGCCAGGCCGGGTACTATGTCCACCATGTAGCTCGGAGGTCAATGTGCTATGTTTGGAATCCTCTACTGCACTATGAACCTGAGATTCTGGGGCAGATTCCAGAACCTTCTGACTGAAGGGAAGACAAGGCTCATTTTCTAAAAGAAGTGGCGATACAAGCATGCCAGGCTAAGAATACTGTGGTTCCTGTTATAAAAATCAGGGAGGAGGGCCTCCCTACTGGACTGACTCCCACTGGAGCAGCCTCTTCCAGAGACCCATCAGCAAGTGCCAGCAGTTATGAAAAACCCACTAATCCTGTTCAGTCAGAGACAGGTAGGGAAAGACGGGACTTAGGTCTAGGTACTGAAGCTCAGAATTCAGTTTTCCTTTCAATACAAGAGTTATTTTCAATGGAAAGGGTACCATACCTTAAAGAGGGTTTTAAACTTAACTGGGGAAGTTTTGATCATCACAGTGATTAGGGGGTATATTGGCATTTAACAAGCAGGAGCTGGAGATACTTGATAAGCAGATATGTTTCTCTACTCCTTATGTACACTGTCAAATATGGGGAAGCCAACAATACCCAGTTGAATGCTATTTCTGTTAAAACCAAGCGTATTCATTATCTGTAAGTGCAAGCATCTGTCTCCTTCATAAACACTTCTAGTACAGCTGGGCCTGAGCATTTGCAAGTGTGCATCATTTTCTTTTAAACTGATTTCCTTTTATTCTCTATATTATAATTAGAGCACCCTGTTTTTTAAATTATGCATATTGAGCTTATATAACCTACAAATTTTATTTTAAAATAATAAAAGAGAAATTTTAAAATGTATTTTAAAAGTAGGCATTGTTGGGGTTGAGAATCAAACTACATCAAGCTTGAGGGGAGAGACATGAAGAGAGAGGTGAAGAGGGAACGAGAACAAGTGAGAGAACAAGCAATGGTGAGTACAGACAGAGCCTGAATGTGGGCAAAAAGAGAAAGTCAACAGAAGAAAGTTGCAAGGCGAGGATGAGAAAGGAAGTCATCTTCACGGCCCTGATATCTCTCCCTCCTCCTGTGAGTTCTCTCTCTCTCCCACACTCTGGTCCTATTTCTCCTCCTTCATGGTCCCCAACGCCCAGCCTGAGGGTGGTGTGAGATGCCCAATGACAGCATATCACTGGCAGAAATCAACTACAAGTGACTATTATGAAGATTCTAAACCAAAACTTCACATGACTCTGCCCCTGAGCTGTGAGATGACAACCAGGGTGAAAAATGGAGGTCACCGGCCAGATGCAGAAACTGAGAGGAAACCCCTACCAGAATATTACAAAACAATTTTAAAAGTTAATTATGGAGACCAAATAGAAATATCAACATAAGTCAAGCACATCATAAGTTAAAACACAGTCTGTTCAATTTTACATGCCCTATCTATACTACGACAATGTTTTCAAAAATGCATTATGGACAGTAACTTGGCAAGGCAGGAGTAAAACACTTTCAAAATACAAAAACAATTACTATGAAAGTATAGAATTTATTTATCGCTTTTTTCTTTAAAATTTTTGTTATGATTACATATTTTGCAAAAAAAAAAAATACCTGTTCATTTCACTCTTCTTTTACTTCCCAATTCAAAGCATCCTTTCTTCCCATTAGTTTATTACTGGACTTGCCTAAACTTCCAAATCAAACGGGTCCTAATTTCCCTACAAAATATATATGAGCTTTACTAGGAGATTCACAATTAGCACCAGCTGCACCAATGTTTCAAATTAAAAACTGTTTTCCATAAATTTTTCTCAGAATGTTAACATCAGTCAAACCCCTCTGCCTCATGTTGAAATAAACCATTTAATTTTAATAACAGGCTACAGCAACTTTTGAACATAATAAAAGCCTACAGAAAACATGCACCAAACATATGTATCTTACAGGAGGGTAAATCAAAGCTGAGTTTAATTTTTAACATGTGGATAATGGTGGAGTATTTTAATACTACATATAGGAATCATAGGAAAGTTTGCTCAAGCTTATGCAGGAGACCTGGCAATGTGTGACTCACATTACCTACATCCCCTTAATCCCCAAAGAAATCAATATGTTGTTCTACTTGATAACCTCAGATATGCAGATGACACCACCCTTATAGCAGAAAGTGAAGAACTAAAGAGCCTCTTGATGAAAGTGAAAGAGGAGAATGAAAAAGTTGGCTTAAACCTCAACATTCAGAAAACTAAGATCATGGCATCTGGTCCCATCACTTCATGGCAAATAGATGGGGAAACAGTGGAAACAGTGGCTGACTTTATTTTTCTGGGCTCCAAAATCACTGCAGATGGTGATTGCAGCCATGAAATTAGAAGACACTTACTCACTGGAAGAAAAGTTATGGCTAACCTAGACAGCATATTAAAAAGCAGAGACATTACTTTGCCAACAAAGGTCTGTCTAGTCAAGGCTATGGTTTTTCCAGTGGTCATGTATGGATGTGAGAGTTGGACTATAAAGAAAGCTGAGTGCTGAAGAATTGATGCTTTTGAACTGTGGTGTCAGAGAAGACTCTTGAGAGTCCCTTAGACTACAAGGAGATCCAACCAGTCCATCCTAAAGGAGATCAGTCCTAGGTGTTCATTGGAAGGACTGATGTTGAAGCTGAAACTCCAATACTTTGGCCACCTCATGCGAAGAGCTGACTCATTGGAAAGGACCCTGAGGCTGGGAAAGATTGAGGGCAGGAGGGGAAGGGGACGTCAGAGGATGAGATCGTTGGATGGCATCACCGACTCGATGGACATGGGTTTGGGTGGACTCAGGGAGTTGGTGATGGAGAGGGAGGCCTGGCGTGCTGTGGTTCATGGGGTTGCAAAGAGTCAGACACGACTGAATGACTGAACTGAACTTAATTGAACTTGATAAATAAAGTAGGGAAAACCATTAGACCATTCAGGTATGATCTAAATCAAATCCCTACTGATTATGCAGTGCAAGTGACAAATAGATTCAAGGGATTAGATCTGATAGACACAGTGTCTGAAGAACTATGGACAGAGTTTCTTGACACTGTACAGGAGGCTGTGCTCAAGACCATCTCCAAGAAAAAGAAATGCAAAAAGGCAAAATGGTTGTCTGATGAGGCCTTACAAATAGCTAAGAAAAGGAGAGAAGCTAAAGGCAAAGGAGAAAAGGAAAGATATGCCCATTTGAATGCAGAGTTCCAAAGAATAGCAAGAACAGATAAGAAAGCCTTCCTCAGCAATCAATGCAAAGAAATAGAGTAAAACAAATGAATAGGGAAGACTAGAGATAAGAAAAGTAGAGATACCAAGAGAACATTTCATGCAAAGATGGGCACAATAAAGGACAGAAATGGTATGGACCTAACAGAAGCAGAACACATTGAGAAGAGGTGGCAAGAATACACCGAAGAACCACACAAAAAAGATCTTCATGACCCAGATAACCACCATGGTGTGATCACTCACCTGGAGCCAGACATCCTGGAATGAGAAGTCAAATGGGCCTTAGGAAACATCACTATGAACAAAGCTAGCAAGGTGATGGAATTCCAGATGAGCTATTTCAAATCCTAAAAGACGATGCCATGAAAGTGCTGCACTCATATGCCAGGAAAACTCAACAGTGGCCACAGGACTGGAAAAGGTCAGTTTTCACTCCAATCCCAAAGAAGGGCAATGCCAAAGAATGTTCAAACTACTGCACAATTGCACTCATCTCACAAGCTAGCAAAGTAATACGCAAAATCTCCAAGCCAGGCTTCAACAGTACATGAACCGTGAACTTTCAGATGTTCAAACTGGATTTAGTAAAGGCAGAGGAACGAGAGAGCAAATTGCCAACATCCGCTGGATCATAGAAAAAGCAAGAGAGTTCCAGAAAAATATCTGCTTCTGCTTTATTGACTATGCCAAAGCCTTTGACTGTGTGGATCACAACAAACTGTGGAAAATTCTTCAAGAGATGGGAATACCAGACCACCTGACCTGCCTACTGAGAAATCTGTATGCAGGTCAGGAAGCAACAGTTAGAACTGGACATGGAACAACAGACTGGTTCCAGATCGGGAAAGGAGTACATCAAGGCTGTATATTGTCACCCTGCTTACTTAACTTATATGCAGAGTACATCATGCGAAATGCCAGGCTGGATGAAGCACAAGCTGGAATCAAGATTGCCAGGAGAAATATCAATAACCTCACATATGCAGATAACACCACCCTTATGGCAGAAAGTGAAGAGGAGCTAAAAATCCCCTTGATGAAAGTGAAAGAGGAGAGTGAAAACACTGGCTTAAAACTCAACATTCAAAAAACTAAGATCATGGTCTCCGGTCCCATCACTTCATGGCAAATAGATAGGGAAACAATGGAAAGAATGAGAGACTTTATTTTTGGGGGGCTCCAAAATCACTGCAGATGGTAACTGCAGCCATGAAATTAAAAGAAGCTCGCTCCTTGGAAGGAAAGTTATGACCAACCTAGACAGCATATTAAAAAGCAAAGACATTACTTTGCCAACAAACGTCCATCTAATCAAAGCTATGGTTTTTCCAGTAGTCATGTACGGATGTGAGTTGGACTATAAAGAAAGCTGAGCGACGAAGAACTGATGCTTTTGAACTGTGATGTTGGAGAAGACTCTTGAGAGTCACTTGGACTGCAAGGAGATAAAACCAGTCAATCCTAAAGGAAATCAGTCCTGGGTGTTCACTGGAAGGACTGGTGCTAAAGCTGAAACTCCAATACTTTGCCCACCTGATGTGAAGAACTGACCCATTGGAAAGGACCCTGATGCTGGGCAAGATTGAAGGCAGGAGGACAACTGACGATGAGATGGCTGGATGGCATCACCGATTCAATGGACATGAGTTAGAGCAAGCTCCAGGAGTTGGTAATGGATAGGGAAGCCTGGCGTGCTGCAGTCCATGGGGTCACAAAGAGTCAGACACGACTGAGCAACTGAACTGACTTGATAAATCATAGAAAATTAGATTCTCTAACCTTTTTCTCCTTGACTTCTTCGTATCCCTCAAAACCTTAACCATTCTTCCTTCTTAAAATACTTCCTTTAGTTTTCACAAAACAGTACTGTCCCAGTCTGCATCAGGTCACTTCTTATAAGCAGGGACAAGCAGGTCACCCCGCAGGACAAGGAAGAAATGAAATGCACTGCTTCTCATATCTGATATCCTGCCCAGTAAAATATCCAGCGGATGAGGCAGAATCTTGGTCTGGTCATCTTAACCATCACAGAGGGATGGTGGTCGGGCAAGGTCAGACACATACTTCACAAAAGAAACTATACTTCCAAGAAGTCAAAGCTTGTTCCCTGATCAGAGATGTGAGGATTTTTAAAACTCGCTAAAGGTGGTGAAATTGAGTCTATTCAACAGTTAGATCCATTACATCTATAACCTGCCTTCACTCTAGAGTTGTTTTTTACAAAACTTGCATATCTTCCAAACTTCGTGCTGCATAAATAAAAAGATGTTTGCCTGAGTATTTTTCAGAAATTTGGAATCAGTGCTGTCTACCTCAAGCTTAAATTCGTTAGGATTGGTTCAGCAACCCTCCACATGGGCCTGCACAAATGTCCCCTCGGTGACCTCTTGACGTCACAGGGCCAACACCTCCCCCCTCAGGTGACGATGCCGCCATTTCTGCACATGCATCCCTGGAAGACGCATGTAGCTTAGTTGAGCCTGCACAGAATGATGATTCTCTTTCCTTTTTCTTTTCTTCAATTAACTTTCCCCAACTCCCCACATGGGGGCTTCCCAGGTGGCTCAATGATAGAGAATCCGCTTGCCAACACAGAAGCCTCAGATTCAGTCCCTGGGCCGGGAAGATCTCCTGGAGTAGAAAATGGCAACCCACTCGTTTTCTTGCCTAGAAAATCCCATGGACAGAGGAGGGTGGCAGGCTGTAGTCCATAGAGTCACAGAGTTAGGCAGGATAGAGCACACGCACATGCGCGCACGTGCGCACACACACACACACACACCCTCCCCGTAACTCTACTTTATCTCATAAACATCCCAGGGTCCTTGCCTTCCAGGAGGCAGATTTGAGATTTGTTGGTAGGTAAACTAACCCAGTGGGTAAAAGTTGCACCTGCCTCTCTGTAGTTACACCCAAGAGGGCAACCATCCCCTCCAGCCCCGCAACTCCCATCACATCTTTCACCATGAAATTCATCTGCTCACACATCTCCTCATGCCCAAGTCCCATTTTCCTCAAAGTCCCAATTCAACATCCTTCTCCATTGAGTTTTCTCTGACTGCCTCAGCCTAAGACACATTTTCCTCCTTTGAACTTCCTGCCTGATTTCTTTATTTGGCACTTAGACTATGCTAGTTTTGTCTACTTATTTCTGCAGGTGAAGCAAAGCTCTCAGTAGCTCCTCTAGGACAGAAACTTGCATGAAAATTCCATGGATAGAGGAACCTGGTGGGCTACAGTCCATGGGATCACAAGTGTTGGGCGTGATTTAGTGACTAAGCAGCAGCTAGGACAGAAACTGCCTCCTCATTCTCTATAATCCCCATCATTCAAAACAGTGGCCAACCAAAATCATAAAAATAAAGGTGGTGCCTGCTGTCACTTCTCAACTGTCCATTCCACACCATGATTATCTGAGTGAGAAGACTTGGAACCTAGTATATGTTTTCATCCATTCCCCTGCTTCACCTTGAGTCACAGGGTCAAACCTGCTAAAATTTGGCTTCTAAATCTTTAAACAAGACATACATACAGCACAGGCGTGGCCCACGGCTTGGTGAGTAAGTAGCCATGAATGCTTTGGGCTCCCCAGATGACAGAGGCCAGTTATCAGTTATTCTTCAGTGGATGTTATCTTGCTCCTGGAATGTTTTATGGGAAAACAGACTGCTTTGATTCCTCATGTAACTCACTGACCCTTCTGGAGTTCACAGTAGACTCCTTACCCTCAAATAGGATCTAAACTCATTCCTAGATTGGACTGGTTCCCCCTCCTCTTCCTGCTTGAGGCCAGTCTCAGGAAGGAGCAGAGAAAACTAGCCACAAAAGGGAGAGTGGGCCTATGTGAAAGGACCATGATGTTTCATGCTAGAAAATTCATACAATGGCAATTACTAATTGTAAAGACCATTTTAACTTTAATTCATGACCTAGGTTCAATCCCTGGACCAGGAAGATTCCCTGGAGGAGGACATGGAAATACACTCCTGTATTCTTGCCTGGAGATTCCCATGGACAGAGGAACCTGGCAGGCTACCATCCATAGGGTCGCAAAGAGTTGGACACAACTGAAGCGACTTAGCACACATGCACAGAGCATGATAACCACTGAAGGTACAAGATACAAACCCTAAAAACACTCCAAGTGTTGCAGTGTCTGAAGGCCTCTGAACATTAGAACAGACCAGAATGTCTCAATTAAATTAACAAAGGTATGGACTTCCCTGGTGATCCAGTGGTTAAGAAACCACCTTCCAATACAGGGGACATGGGTTCAATCCCTGGTCGGGAAATTGGACCCCACGTGCCACAGGGCAACTAAGCCCATGTACCACAAATGAGCCTGTGCACCACAAGGAAAGATCCCATGTGCTACAACTAAGACCCAACACAGCCAAATAAATAGATAACAGGAAAGGTAATGTAAAACCTGAAACTGTAATTGTCCCCCTGAAAATTTTCTTGGATATATTTGTTAACTACCCCAAACTTCACTTTTCTGTTCTTAAAAAGAAAAAAAGGAAGAGTCCAAGCTCTTGTGAACTTGATGGCCAAAACGGTTTTAAAATGCCTTCTTTCATTAAGAATTTTAAGAAATTTTCTTCCAATTTACAGTTATAGCTTTTGGGTTGATGATAGTGAAGCAGTTCTACCAGAGATGAGGATGATTTTCTCCAGATTTATTTAATGGGTTTTCAATTAAACTAACATAAATTTTAAAACTTTCAAACTTTTGAAAAATTTAGACAGATGTTTTCACTTGAGGGATGGGTTTTTGAGCTCTACTTTGTTGTCATTGTTCTGTTTTTAGTCATTCCTTAAGGGCAATATATATTTTCCAAGGGTTATGTTCGAAGTTGTATTTTGGCTCTCCATTCAGGGTGAGGCAAGGCCAGTATTTCCCATGATGCTCTCTGGTTTGAGAGTTTAAGAGAATTAACAGTTATAGACACAAATTAATGTTAACAAATGCTGCTAATAAATTATCTGAAAATGAGAATTACTTGACTGAATATTTACTGCATTTAGTAAATATAATATTAACATCTTAAGGGATATTTATTTTAGTCCAATCATGCAGCAAAATTTATTGACTAGCTCTGTGTTCTGGGCCTGTGGTTGGATACAGGACCCCACGGGCTAGTGAGAAAGACAAGTAAGTAAGTTTTGTACTATAACTGACATAAACTGTAAATGCTAAAAAAACACTAAGTCCTCTAGAAATATTTTAAACTCCAAAGAAGATTTGAGAAGAGGAATGGAGGAGACAGAAAGGTCAGGGAAGACTTCCATAGTTCAGTGACTCCTCAATTGCGCTTTCAAAATAAGTACTTGCAATATAGTAGTAACAACTACCAGCACAGCGTTGCTCCTGGAATTTTTGCATTCACCTTCTCATTTGTCTAGATAGGATCTCTACATTACAAAAGAAGAATCTAAGTCTTTAAAAGGGCAAGATTACACAGACAAGTATGTGACTGTTCCAAACAATCTCAGTGAACTAAGAGTTGAGGTACGTTCAAATTTTCCCTAACTCATCCACCAAGACCAACTGAACTGAGGTCTTATTACTACACACTTCTGAAAAGGGAAAAAAGTCAAGGAGAAAGCCAAGAAATGTATTGATTGCCTCATCTTCACCACCACTTCCCATGTTGTCTCATCTCCCACTCCCCACCAAGACCCCAGAACAGAAGATTTTCAGTCTGAACACTTTTCCAGAGCAGTTGTCTGAAGTTGGTCCTGTTTTATTTATTCAGAATGAAACATTCAAATCCAATATATATCCAGTATCTTAACCTAAACTTTTTCAGAATGATGTTCACCCTACCTTTTCCAACCTGGAGGAGGAAATGGCAATGGCAAACCACTCCAGTATTTTTGCCTGGAGGATCCCCATGGACAGAGAAGCCTGGTGGGCTACAGTCCATAGGGTTGCAAAGAGTTGGATACGACTGAGCAACTTAGCACGTAGCACCACCTTTTCCAAAGGCAAAGTAATAATAACAATATTCTTTAGGAATCCCCCTACAAGTAGTGAAGGTAGGATTTGACTCCAGCTCTATTTGCATCTAAAGTCTTATATAAAAATCCATTATAAATGCATTGTTTTTATGATATCCCAGCCACCTTTTACTTTGCATATGCATTAGCCCAATACCTTAATTCTTTTCTTACAGATTCTATTTCCCAAGACACACACAATCAATTTGTGTATCTACCTCTGCTCCTTCACCAAACTCACAATCCTTGATAGGAACATCTCAGAACTATTTACAAGCAAATACAAACTGCCCAACATTATATTGAAAGGTGGGAAGGCAAATTATATAAGAATAAATGTTATGTAAAATTTTCCCAAAGCAAAATTAAATTACATTTTGCTCATAGATAACAGATGTAGAAATATATATATTTCTGAATCAACATAATGGTCAACACGCAATTCAAGATAGTGGTTTCATGGGGTAGGGAAGGTGCATGGCATGAGAAAATGAGATTAGGGAGAGATTTACATGGGAAGGGTTAATATCCATCAGTAATGTTCTAGTTTTCAAGCTGAGTGGTGAGTAGTTGAGTGTTATTTTGCTAGTCTTTACATTACCAACATTAGCTTACATATGGGAAAAATTCATAATTTTTAAAGCAAGTGTTTATGTCAAGAAAAAGATCAATTTTCAACCTTTACATCAAAGGATGTTTATACATTAAAGCTTACATGTCACTTGTAACCACTGAACAAACAAAATAAAACAAAAATCAAGGGTATTGTCTGGCCTGTCTGTTGACGATAACCACTAAAATTTCTTTTTCTCTTATATGGACCAGATAAAAAATCTCCCCAAGAGAAGCCACTGTGATGTTTAGAAGACAGGATCCAGGGAAGGCTCAGAGGTCTACTTGGTTATCCATTATCACAAAATAGCTGCTTTGAGAGCTGCTGAGACCAATACTAAATACTGCAGGAAGCCTGGCTGGTTATTTGCCCAAATTCTAAGGCATTAAAAAGGGAATATGAAATTTTAGAGGCTACCATCAACAGACAAGCTAAATGATACCCTTGATTTTTGTTTTATTTTGTTTACTAGACTCACTCAGCCATCTGCAGTAGATTGGACTGGGAACACAGCCATTATTTTATTCCGTTTTTTGTTCTCTGGCTTTAATAAATTAATGAGGTGTTAACCAAACTCACACATGATAGACTACAGCAAATTCACAAAGCCTGAGGATCTGCATCCATCATACCAATCATTGTAATCCCTCCAGGAGCATCTTTTCTCCCCCTCCTAGAATGTACTGATGTGCCAAGCTGCATTAAATCCATCACACATACACACTAAAAGAAAAATTCTCTGCATGTTGAAAACTGAGAGTGCTTCTTTAGGGACACTGATAATTTTATCACTGGCCCATAATGACCATATTAGCTTTACCACAGTTTCTAAGGGAGAATGATATAAAAAATTTGAGGGTGGGGAATAAGAGAAAAATCAAGAGTTCTGAATAGGATCTTAGACAAGAGGAAAGATGGGTTTGTTTTAATTATTCCACCCAGATCAAGAAAGCAGTGAATTTCCTAATCACCCATTCAGACAAAAAAAAAAAAAAAAATTACAGATTCTTTCTTGGTTAAAGCCATGCAATCTGGTCCTAGTGGAAAGAGAAGCCCTCAGATCAGGCAAGTCAATTTCTAATTGGTTCTAACGAATTCTTCAACCCCCATAAAGACTGTTTCTCTTCTTGCCCCACAGCTGTCTCAAGGGACAGACTTTCTTCTTCACATTTGGAAATAACTTTCCTACCTAGTGTTCCTTCAGTAATACATGAAAATAATAAAATTACTACCCTAATAATTTTTTCTTCCTGTTTGTATTTATTTTAACACATATCTACTAAAATCAAGACATGATGCTTTTTGGATTCTAAGATGTGTGCTTTAGAGATCAATTTTCATGGAAGAATTATCTGTCATAATCATTTATAAGATCAATAACTCACTTTTAAACACTGTATGAATTTCAAAATGATATGACGGGGATGAGAAAAAACTCTGTCAAAGATTCAAAATTAACTTTTCATCCATATCACAACTGCTCTTAATAAAGTCATGATCACAAAATAGTTGTCTACTAATGAATCAACCACAAGGGATGTGTTAACACATGTTCATAGAAATCCTGTATATATGATGCAACAAACATGCAGAAAATCCATAGGTGTCTTTCTGGGTCTCACAGTACCTGGAAGGAGGAAAGTCCATTTCCTATTTTATACCAAATATCATAACCTGAGAGCAGAAACATTGGACCTCAGAACAGCAGACTCAAGTTTGAATCTCTTGGACATATACACACTGAAATATTTTAAATGGACAACTAACAAGGACCTACTGTATAGCACATGGAACCCTGCTCAATGTTATGTGGCAGCCTGGGTGGGAGGGAAGTTGGGAGAGAATGGACATATGTATGGGCTTCCCTTGTAGCGCAGACGGTAAAGAATCTGCCTACCATGCAGGAGATGCAGGTTTAATTCCTGGGTCAGGAGGATCCCCTGAAGGAGGGAATGGCAACCCACTCCAGTATTCTTGCCTGGAGAAGTCCATGAACAGAGGAGCCTGGCAGGCTACAGTCCAAGGGGTCGCAAATAGTCAGACATGACTGAGCAACTAACACTTTCACTTTTGATACATGTGTATGTATGGCTGAATCCCTTTGCTGTTCCCCTGAAACTATCAAAACGTTGTTAATCAGCTAAACTCCAATACAAAATAAAAGGTTTTTTTTAAGTTTGAATCCTTGGTTCTGGTAGTGTAAAACTTGAGGCAACCTACTTTCCTGCTGTGAGTCCATTTCCTCATGTGAAAAATGGAGAAAATAATCCTATATCACAGCGTTTTTGAAGATTAAATGAGATGATACAGGTAGGGTCCTGGTTAAAAGTAAATATTTAATGGCTATACCCCAATACAAAACAAAAGGTTCAAAAGGAAAAAGTAGATTTTTTAAAGTGGTGTTTATCATCTCCAGGGTTTTTTTTGCTTACCCTCCCAGCTTTCTAACCTCCAAGCTCATTTCCAAATTGTCATTACCCAAACTTCTCTGTAGTGGTCAGGACTCTCATAATCACAGAGTACAAATATTCAACACAAACCAGCTTAAGCAAAAAGAGACTATATATATATAGGGACTGAGAAACTGAATATATAAATGGACAATGGTCAGACCAGGTATCAAAAGAGAACTCTGATCCACAGCCTCTGTAGCAACCAACCCAGGAAGTCAAACCACAGCCTCTGCAGCAATCAGCTCAGAACAAATGTGGTCAATAACTTCCAACTTCCCTAATTTCTTGAATGTGCTTTCAACTTAGGACCAACCAGAGAAAATGAGATATCTCCTCTAACCAATCACATAGGATGCCCTGCTTCTCATTAGCCTGCTCCCAGTTTCACTAAGCCAACGATCTCTATAGTAGGGCACACATGAAGACTTTCCAATTTCCATTGTAAAGCCTTCCCACCCCTCTGCCTGCCCTGACTCTCTATCAAATACAAACACTGGTGGCTGGCTTCTTGGCCATAAGCAAGCTCTGAATACATAGGCTTTGCTTGTCCTCATTTGGGTCGTCTTTGTTTATCTTACACCTTGAAAACCGTGGGAACATGGCTGGATCCAGCAGTTCAAGCGATGTGCCCCTAACTCTTTCTCCCCACCCCCATTGCCTACTTTACCCTTCCTCTGGGTATCAGCACTCTTGTCCTCTCTAGGGCGAGGATTCTTCCATACATGTAGGCAAAGGACCAGGCTTATATGGTACAACTTAGGAACCAGAACAGAAAAAGATCTTTACTTCCTCTGTTTCTCTTATTGGTAATACCATCAAGCACCATTGTCACTGTGGCCAGCCAACCTCCTCCTGTCTGAATCCGGGCCTCAGCAGGGTAGCAGCACAAAGCTCCAGCTACTGGTGAACCTGTTCCTTCTCCAGCCCCAACACCACTCACCTGTCCCCTACAAATTGCCCCAGAGAAGGCTCTGGTTAAGGCCACTGGTGACCTCAATTTTCCATATCCAGTGGTCCATCTATTTACACTCCTCACATTATCCAAATTGACTGTCCACTTTAACCTAGGAAATTACCACAACTAATCCCACAGCTGATTATCTTGCTTCTTACTTAAGAAATTAAAAGCAATCAATAGAAAACTGCCTCATTTTCCTATCAATAACTACCAACCTGGCTTCATCTGTACCATGTACTCAGCCTTATCTCAATGACAAAACTGTCCCCAATTCTATCCAAAAACCAAACCCTCCACTTGACAATCAGGCCCTCCCCTCTTACTTTCTCAAAGTCTTTATTATTAGAGTTAGTCCCTTCCTGCCCTACATCTTCAATTTTTCCTTTTCTATAGGATCCTTCCCACCAGTGTATATGCATGCTGTAATATTTCTTTTTTTTTAAAGGCAAAACATATCAAAAATCTTCCCTTCATCCACATCCCTCCTCTAATTACTGCTCCACGTCTCTCTTCCTCCAAATGATTCCTTATGCTTCCTCTTCTTCAACACTTTCCTCTTCCAACCCACTCTATTTCAGCTTTTAGTCACCACCTCTTCACCAAAATTATTCTTGTCAAAGTTGATGACCTTCAATCATCAGTGCAGTCCTAGTTTACACAACCTCCAGCATCAGTGCAGTCCTAGTTTACACAGCCTCCAGCATCATTGTATACAGTTAGTCCCTCCCTCCTTCTTCACTTTCTTCATCTTTATTCCATAAAATTCATCATCTCAAGGTTTCTCCCTAGTTCAGAACCTTTGCCTCATCTCCCTCATCTTGTGGTGCTGGATGCCCCAGGACTCCTGTCCGTCCCTCTCTCCAACCAATGGAGACTCACTCCTTAGGTGAGGGATATGGGTCACATGTGAAATCCCATGACCCATAGGGGGAGAGTTTCCCAAATGAAGAGAGTGTTATTGCCAGAAGGAAGGTGGGAAAGCCTGCCGGATAAGCCAAGGTAATTGTTCCTAAGCCCCCTTGGGAGCAATTAACTCAGCCCTCAACCACCCTTGCCACCCAGCAGAGGACTTTGCCTCCAGCTACATGGAGAAAATCAAGGTGTTAATTTTCCCTATCCTGCACTAATCTTTATCTCTTTCCTCCAGTTCAAAGCTACCTCTTCACTTGTTCCCTTGGTCCTGTTCTTTCATTGAGATCTTTCCATTAACCTCTACCCAACAGGTCCTCACCACCCTAAAAACGTTCTAGCTCCTGCCTGTATTTCTCCTCCTCTTTTTAGTCAAGCTGCCTAGAGGTACAATTCACTATCCACACTGACTTCCCATTGTCCCCTCAATGTCATAGCCACCTTGCTCCTGTGCCCACTGCCCCTCTCTCTTAACTCACCTTCTCTGACCCAAACCATTATGGCATAACTATGTCCTCTTTTCTGCACACAGCATGTCAAGTGATCTGAAACAAACAGAATAACTGAATTCTCAAAACAATAGGTCAATGCTGCCTAAAAGTTAAGCCTGGAATAGAATAGCAGAGAAACATGGTCCTAATTTTCTCATATTTTAGCTTAGAAATATATATACAAAAACATTTAATTTTGATTAATTTTATGTTAAATATCCCTGGTAGAAATAATCAACTAATCCAAGAAGAAGATATAACAATTATAAATATATATGCACCCAACATAGGAGCACCACAATATGTACGGCAAACGCTAACGAGTATGAAAGAGGAAATTAATAGTAACACAATAATAGTGGGAGACTTTAATACCCCACTCACAACTATGGATAGATCAACTAAACAGAAAATTAACAAGGAAACACAAACCTTAAATGACACAATGGACCAGCTAGACCTAATTGATATCTATAGGACATTTCACCCCAAAACAATCAACTTCACCTTTTTCTCAAGTGCACACGGAACATTCTCCAGAATAGATCACATCCTGGGCCATAAATCTGGTCTTGGAAAATTCAAAAAAATTGAAATCATTCCAGTCATCTTTTCTGACCACAGTGCAGTAAGATTAGATCTCAATTACAGGAAAAAAATTGTTAAAACTTCAAACATATGGAGGCTAAATAACACGCTTCTGAATAACCAACAAATCATAGAAGAAATCAAAAAAGAAATCAAAATATGTATAGAAATGAATGAAAATGAAAACACAACAACCCAAAACCTATGGGACACTGTAAAAGCAGTGCTAAGGGGAAGGTTCATAGCATTACAGGCTTACATCAAGAAACAAGAAAAAAACCAAATAAATAACCTAACTCTACACCTAAAGCAATTAGAGAAGGAAGAAATGAAGAACCCCAGAGTTAGCAGAAGGAAAGAAATCTTAAAAATCAGGGCGGAAATAAATGCAAAAGAAACTAAAGAGACCATAGCAAAAATCAACAAAGCTAAAAGCTGGTTTTTTGAAAAAATAAACAAAATTGACAAACCATTAGCAAGACTCATTAAGACACAAAGAGAGAAAAACCAAATTAACAAAATTAGAAATGAAAATGGAGAGATCACAACAGACAACACTGAAATACAAAGGATCATAAGAGACTACTACCAGCAGCTCTATGCCAATAAAATGGACAACTTGGATGAAATGGACAAATTCTTAGAAAAGTATAACTTTCCAAAACTGAACCAGGAAGAAATAGAAGATCTTAACAGACCCATCACAAGCAAGGAAATAGAAACTGTCATCAAAAATCTTCCAGCAAACAAAAGCCCAGGACCAGATGGCTTCACAGCTGAATTCTACCAAAAATTTAGAGAAGAGCTAACACCTATCTTACTCAAACTCTTCCAGAAAATTGCAGATGAAGGTAAGCTTCCAAACTCATTCTATGAAGCCACCATCACCCTAATTCCAAAACCAGACAAAGATGCCACAAAAAAAGAAAACTACAGGCCAATATCACTGATGAACATAGATGCAAAAATCCTTAACAAAATTCTAGCAAACAGAATCCAACAACATATTAAAAAAATCATACACCATGACCAAGTGGGCTTTATCCCAGGAATGCAAGGATTCTTTAATATCCACAAATCAATCAATGTAATGCACCACATTAACAAATTGAAAGATAAAAACCATATGATTATCTCAATAGATGCAGAGAAAGCCTTTGACAAAATTCAACACTCATTTATGATTAAAACTCTCCAAAAAGCAGGAATAGAAGGAACATACCTCAACATAATAAAAGCTATATATGACAAACCCACAGCAAGCATCACCCTCAATGGTGAAAAATTGAAGGCATTTCCCCTGAAATCAGGAACAAGACAAGGGTGCCCACTCTCACCACTACTATTCAACATAGTGTTGGAAGTTCTGGCCACAGCAATCAGAGCAGAAAAAGAAGTAAAAGGAATCCAGATAGGAAAAGAAGAAGTAAAACTCTCACTGTTTGCAGATGACATGATCCTCTATATAGAAGACCCTAAAGACTCTACCAGAAAATTACTAGAGCTAATCAATGAATATAGTAAAGTTGCAGGATATAAAATTAACACACAGAAATCCCTTGCATTCCTATATACTAACAATGAGAAAACAGAAAGAGAAATTAAGGAAACAATACCATTCATCACTGCAACAAAAAGAATAAAATACTTAGGAGTATATCTACCTAAAGAAACAAAGGACCTATACATAGAAAACTATAAAACACTGATGAAAGAAATCAAAGAGGACACAAACAGATGGAGAAACATACCGTGTTCATGGATTGGAAGAATCAATATTGTCAAAATGGCTATTCTACCCAAAGCAGTCTATAGATTCAATGCAATCCCTATCAAGCTACCAACGGTATTTTTCACAGAACTAGACCAAATAATTTCACAATTCGTATGGAAATACAAAAAACCTCGAATAGCCAAAATAATCTTGAGAAAGAAGAATGGAACTGGAGGAATCAACCTGCCTGACTTCAGACTCTACTACAAAGCCACAGTCATCAAGACAGTATGGTACTGGCACAAAGACAGAAATATAGATCAATGGAACAGAATAGAAAGCCCAGAGCTAAATCCACGAACCTATGGACACCTTATCTTTGACAAAGGAGGCAAGGATATACAATGGAAAAAAGACAACCTCTTTAACAAGTGGTGCTGGGAAAACTGGTCAACCACTTGTAAAAGAATGAAACTAGAACACTTTCTAACACCATACACAAGAATAAACTCAAAATGGATTAAAGATCTAAATGTAAGACCAGAAACTATAAAACTCCTAGAGGAGAACATAGGCAAAACACTCTCCAACATAAATCACAGCAAGATCCTCTATGACCCACCTCCCAGAATATTGGAAATAAAAGCAAAACTAAACAAATGGGACCTAATGAAACTTAAAAGCTTTTGCACTACAAAGGAAACTATAAGTAAGGTGAAAAGACAGCCCTCAGATTGGGAGAAAATAATAGCAAATGAAGAAATGGACAAAGGATTAATCTCAAAAATATACAAGCAACTCCTGCAGCTCAATTCCAGAAAAATAAATGACCCAATCAAAAAATGGGCCAAAGAACTAAACAGACATTTCTCCAAAGAAGACATACAGATGGCTAACAAACACATGAAAAGATGCTCAACATCACTCATTATTAGAGAAATGCAAATCAAAACCACAATGAGGTACCATTACACGCCAGTCAGGATGGCTGCTATCCAAAAGTCTACAAGCAATAAATGCTGGAGAGGGTGTGGAGAAAAGGGAACCCTCTTACACTGTTGGTGGGAATGCAAACTAGTACAGCCGCTATGGAAAACAGTGTGGAGATTTCTTAAAAAACTGGAAATAGAACTTCCATATGACCCAGCAATCCCACTTCTGGGCATACACACTGAGGAAACCAGATCTGAAAGAGACACGTGCACCCCAATGTTCATCGCAGCACTGTTTATAACAGCCAGGACATGGAAGCAACCTAGATGCCCATCAGCAGATGAATGGATAAGGAAGCTGTGGTACATATACACCATGGAATATTACTCAGCCATTAAAAAGAATTCATTTGAACCAGTCCTAATGAGATGGATGAAGCTGGAGCCCATTGTACAGAGTGAAGTAAGCCAGAAAGATAAAGAACATTACAGCATACTAACACATATATATGGAATTTAGAAAGGTGATAACGATAACCCTATATGCAAAACAGAAAAAGAGACACAGAAATACAGAACAGACTTTTGAACTTTGTGGGAGAATGTGAGGGTGGGATATTTCAAAAGAACAGCATGTATACTATCTATGGTGAAACAGATCACCAGCCCAGGTGGGATGCATGAGACAAGTGCTCGGGCCTGGTGCACTGGGAAGACCCAGAGGAATCGGGTGGAGAGGGAGGTGGGAGGGGGGATCAGGATTGGGAATACATGTAAATCCATGGCTGATTCATATCAATGTATGACAAAACCCACTGGAAAAAAATAATAATAATAAAAAAAATTTAAAAAAATTAAAAAAAAAGAAATAATCAACTAAAAATAACTGACAAAGTAAAAAATGTTCATAGAAAACTTCTAACAGAATTTTTTGTAAAAAAAAAAAAAAAACTGATTGAAAAATTGCTACTTTGTTGAAAACTAAAAATTGTCCTGTGAAAAATAATCAATAGCATGTGAAACTAGCCACAACTAAAATTTTTGCATGGTAAAAATTTTAAGAATTAAACTTGACAGACAAATCAACAATCCTTGACTAAATTTGGGCTTGGTTGACATAATGACTACAAAATAAAACAATGCAACAGCTGCAAACTGGTAAACTATCTCTGTAAATTTCCCATGAAAAAGAATTTCTCCAAAGGAAAATAATTTTGATGAAATAATAATGAAAATGGAAAATAATGGATTATTTTAACAATTCTGAATATAAAATTGATTAAAGCATTGAATCGGCTTTATAGAATTAACTCCATAAAATATGCTGTCAGGAAATTTTAGCAAAGTGGGGATAATATTATTTAAAATGTTACCTTCACAAAGAATGAGCATCCACAGAATCAAGTTAGCAGTGTACTTTCAATTCAGATAGAGTTTCTTCATCTACCACACTAGTTTGACCATTTGCATACTTTATTTATGTATTTATTTTTTGACAATTACCACCTTGGACTGAAATTACAAACAGAATGTAATTTAGTTTACATTACATTGGGCAAAGTAGTCTCATACATCTTTGCATCCACAGTGACTAATATAAAGCCTAGCCTTTGTAAATGCCCGAAGATTCCTAACAAAAATGAATTCAGTAAGTCAATATCTGAGGGGAGGATTTCTCAAATTTACTGTGCATCAGCCCTAAGGATGTTAGAGTATCCCTGAGAGTCTCTTGGTTTCCCATTTGTCTGCCACCTCATGGTTGATAAGTGTCCGCTGTAGTTGCAGACATCACATTCAAGTCCAAGGCAAGAATAAAGGGGCCACCCTGAACGGTTTCTTTTATAGCAAGAGCATTCCAAGAAGTTGTCCCATAGACTTTCAAGGATGTCCCACTGGCTAGAACTGTGTTTAGGGCCATCCCTAAATGGAAGAGCAAATGCTATCTTCTCTTGCCTCCTGGTGAAAAGCGTAAAAAAGACTGAGAATGCCTATGGTTCAGCCAAACAACATCAGCCATATTGTGATCCTCAGCAAATCCTCATCTACCCTGTTCTGCAAAGAAGAAGAAGAAAAAGAAGAATAGCAATACCTTTATATAGCACTAACCATGTGCCAAGGATTATTCTAAGTGCTTCACACCTAATAATTTAATTTATCCTTACAGTAACTCTTTGGGATTCTATTATCACTATTTGATAGATGAAGAAACTGAGGCATATATAGGGTCAGCAGCTTATCCAAAGTCACTCAAAGAGTAAGGAACAGCATCAAACACACAATTTGACTTCAGAGTCCATGCTCTTAACCCAAACACTCCATGGATTCAAAAATAAACTCATGGTGAGTGATTTCCTAAGTAAGTAGCCACTGTCCAAAGCAGCTGTTAGCAATCTTTACTGCACTGTAACAATGTCACCTAGTAAACAGACCTTCAAATACCTACCTTTATCTTTCAACCTCTCTTTGAAAGGCAGCCTCAGCACGGGGTAACTTTTTTAATATGCATTAAAATTCAAAACTTGTCCTACTGCCTGGTTTATTTTGGGTCTGTTATCTTTCATCATACACGTTGGCACATGAACCCCATCCACACTGCAGGCATGACAGGAAAGTCTTGCAAATGAGGTCCCAAGACAACAGTAGCCATGTCCTTATTACAGGCCTGTCTTCCAAAATGGGGGACGTATTCAAATTCTCAGTAACAGTGAGCCCCTGAGGCCTCCCTAATGACTAAGCCTATTTCTTCTAACTAGGATATGTTCAGGAAGTTCAAACGTCCCAAGATAAATTTTCCTTGGAGCTGCACATATGGCAGTGAAAAGAAAACAAGGCCAAATGATAAAAATAAGATTTACCTCCTTCAGAGAACCTAAAAAGTTTTCTCTTCCCTAATCACAGCCAAGTGATATTATATCTGAACTATTTCTTTGTGATGGGAATTTTAAAATGAAGAACCAGGAATTAATGCCATTACTTTCAATTGTTAAAGAGTTGCTATGTATTTTCAAATTTAAAATAACTTTTTTCTTGTAAAAGAAGCCATATATATATGAATATATATTATATTCATTGGAGAAAATTAAACCAAAAAAGTAAGAGAGAAAAGAATTTTAAAACCCACAATCAGATCATTCATAGAAAATCATCATTAATATCTTGGTATATGATATATATGATATTCCCACATCTATATGGGAATATATTATATATACATATATATATATATATATTTCCAACAACACAACTCTACAAATGGACATCACCAAATGGTCAATACTGAAATCAGATTGATTGTATGTTTTGCAGGCAAAGATGGAGATGTTCTATAGAGTAAGCAAAAAATAAGACTGTGGCTCTGATCATCAGCTCATTATTGCTAAATTCAGGCTTAAATTGAAGAAAGTAGAGAAAATCACTAGCCCATTCATGTATGACTAAATCAAATGCTTTATGATTATTCAGCAGAGGTGATGAATAGATTCAAGGGATTAGATCCGGTAGACAGAATGCCTGAAGAACTACGGACCATAAAATTGTAGAGGAGGCAGTGACCAAAACCATCCCAAACAAAAAGAAATGCAAGAAGGCAAAATGGTTGTCTGAGGAGGCTTTACAAATAGCTGAGGAAAGAAGAGAAGTGAAAAGCAAGGGATAAAGGGAAATATATACCTAACTGAATGCAGAGTTCCAGAGAATAACAAGGAGAGATAAGAAGACCTTCTTAAATGAACAATGCAAAGAAGTAGAGGAAAACAGCAGAATGGAAAAAGACTCTAGATCTCTTCAAGAAAATTGGAGACATCAAGGGAACATTTTATGCAAGAATGGGCACAACCAAAGACAGAAACAGTATGGGCCTAACAGAAGCAGAAGAGATTAAGAAGAGGTGGCAAGAATACACAGAAGAACTATACCAAAAGGTCTTGATGACCTGGATAACCATGATGGTGTGCTCACTCACCTAGAGCCAGACATCCTGGAGTGTGAAGTCAAGTGGGCCTTAGGATGCCTCACTACAATAAAGCTAATGGAGGTGATGGAATTTCAGCTGAACTAGTTCAAATCCTAAAAGATGATGCTGTGAAAGTGCTGCACTCAATATGCTAGCAAATTTGGAAAACTCAGTAGTGGCCACAGGATTGGAAAAGATCTTTCCTTCCTGATCCCAAAGAAGGGCAATGCCAAAGAATGTTCAAACTACTGGATAATTGCACTCATTCTGCATACTAAAAAGGTTATGCTCAAAACCCTTCAAGCTAGGCTTCGGCAGTATGTGAACTGAGAACTTTCAGATGAACAAGGTGGGTTTAGAAAAGGTAGAGGAACCAGAGATCAAATCGTGAACATTAGTTGGATCATAGAGAAAGCAAGGGAATTCCAGAAAAACATCTACTTCATTGACTACACTAAAGCCATTGACTGTGTGGATCACAACAAACTGTGGAAAGTTCTTAAAGAGATGAGAATACCAGACCACCTTACCTTTCTCCTGAGAAAACTGTATGTGGGTCAAGAAGCAACAGTTAAAACATTACATGCAATAAATAACTGATCCTAAATTGGGAAAGGAGTACATCAAGGCTATATATTGTCACCCTGTTTATTTAACTTATATGCAGAGTACATCATGCAAAATGCTGGGCTGGATGAATCCCAAGCTGGAATTAAGATTGCTGGAGAAATATCAACAACCTCAGATATGCAGATGATACCACTCTCATGGCAGAAATTTAAGAGGGATTAAAGAGCCTCTTGATGAGGGTGAAAGAAGAGAGTGAAAAAGTTGGCTTAAAACTCAGCATTCAAAACAATAAGATCTTGGCATCTAGTCCATCACTTCATGGCAAATAGAAGGGGAAAAAGTGAAAGCAGTGACGGGTTTTATTTTCTTCGGTTCCAAAATCACTGCTAATGGTGACTGCAGCCATGAAATTAAAAGATGCTTGCTCCTTAGAAGGAAAGGGATTACAAACCTAGACAGTGTATTAAAAAGCAAAAACTACGTTGCCAAGCACTAAAGAATTGATGCTTTTGAACTGTGGTGCTGAAGAAGACTCTTGAGAGTCCCTTGGACTAAAGGGAGATCAAACCAGTCAATTCTAAAGGAAATCAATGCTGGATATTCACAGGAAGGACTGACGCTGAAACTGAAGCTCCAATACTTTGGCCACCTGATGCAAAGAGCCAACTCATTAGGAAAGACCCTGATGCTGGGAAAGATTGAAGGCAGAAGGAGAAGAGGGCAGCAGAGGATGAGATGTTTAGATGGCATCACTGACTCAATGGACATAAATTTGAGCAAGCTCTGGGAGATTGTGAAGGACAGGGAAGCCTGGCATGCTGTAGTCCCTGGGGTCACAAAACGTCAGACATGGCTTAGTGACTGAACAACAATAACAATATATACATAAATATAATAAATCACAGGTGGTTTCCTATTAGGCTCCATATTAATAACTAATGTAATTAGATAGGGTCAGTTCTCGGCTTCCAGGCAGTATCATTGAATACTCAGCCTGGGGGAGCATAGATGGGAATGAACTGGTGGCAGACTTTCAGAAGGAAGCTGATAAGAGCAAATGGAGATAAAGGTACTGAATTGCAGGCAAGGATCCTTAATCATAGGCCAGACCCAACAGAGGTAAGGCCAAATCTGTTTGTGCCCCGAGAACCAATAACACTTGACATAGTGGTAGTATCAGGGACATAGATCATCTCAGAATCCCATCTGATAAGCAGATGGGTAACAGAATGGGACCAAGCCCTGAGACACGGTAGCATTAAGGCTACCAACACCAGTGGGCTGTTGTCAACCTTCTGAGATGCAAAGCAGGGGTACCTCCCCAGCAAGACCAGGAACAGAGTAGGGTGGGAGTAACTCGGAGATCCAGACAAGGATAAGGCAGCATCAGGACAAAGAATGACTTTCAGGTTTCTGGTTTTGTGCAGCTGGATAGATTCTGGTGCCTTTTACTGAGAAAGGGAACTCAGATGAGGACAGCCTGAGAGAGGAAGTGGCAAGCTTACCTTTGCGCATGTGAGCATGGGTGCCCTCTGGAAGAACCAGACAAAAATGCTGAGAAGGCAGTTAAATCATAGGTGGATCTGTGGGTTCATGAACAGTTCTCTGGCCAAGGGAGACAATGTCCAAGAGGCGAGAATTGCCCTGCCCTGGGACTGGGTTGAGTGGTCCCCACTTACACTGCGGCTCAAGTCCAAGGATATGCCTCTGTATCCAGGGATGTTATAGTGGTAAATGCCATGATTCCATATTTAGTGTTAATATTATGACAACTAGAATTTATCAAGTATCTTTTATGTGTTAGGCATATGGATTATCTCATTTAGTCCAGACACAATCCTCTAAGGTGTGAAACATCAACATTATTCTCTCCATTTTAGAAAGGAACCTGAGTCAGAGAATGTAAGCAGTACAAAGTTACAGATGGTAAGCACAGAAGCAGGACCCAACCCGAGTGTGTCAGACCTCCAGAGCTGGGCTTTCACACTGACAGCAACCTGCTAGTAATAAATTCACAGGAGGGACTGGTAGTCTGGGCTCAGGGCAGAGTTCAGCCCAGCACAGAGGGACTTGCACCATCTGAGTGAGGAAGGCAGTTGAGGGAAGCCAGAGCTGGGAACTTAGCAACAGCGCAGCCTTGGCATGGGGGACATTTGGGCAGATCAGTTAGGCCTTCCGTTGCTGCTAGTATTATCTGGACACAAATTCCTCCATTTTAGCACACTTTGGATAATGTGGAGATATATTAGTTCAGTTCAGTTCAGTCGCTCAGTCATGTCTGACTCTTTGCGACCCCATGAACCGCAGCACACCACGCCTCCCTGTCCATCACAAACTCCCAGAGTCTACCCAAACCCATGTCCATTGAGTTGGTAATGCCATCCAGCCATCTCATCCTCTGTCGTCCCCTTCTCCTCCTGCCCCCAATCCTTTCCAGCATTAAGGTCTTTTCCAATGAGTCAACTCTTCACATGAGGTGGCCAAAGTATTGGAGTTTCAGCTTCAACATCAGTCCTTCCAATGAACACCTAGGACTGATCTCCTTTAGGATGGACTGGTTGGATCTCCTTGCAGTCCAAGGGACTCTCAAGAGTCTTCTCCAACACCACAGTTCAAAAGCTTCAATTCTTTGGTGCTCAGCTTTCTTCACCGTCCAACTCTCACTTCCATACATGACTACTGGAAAAACCATAGCCTTGACTAGACGGACCTTTGTTGGCAAAGTAATGTCTCTGCTTTTAAATATGCTATCTAGGTTGGTCACAACTTTCCTTCCAAGGAGTAAGCGTCTTTTAATTTCATGGTTACAATCACCATCTGCAGTGATTTTGGAGCCAAAAAAAATTAAGTCTGACACTGTTTCCACTGTTTCCCCGTATATAGGCAGAGCCTAATGATTAAGCTAAAATGAGTGTCTCCCTAAATCAGTGGTTATTAAATTTTATATGCTTAAGACTCCATAGGGAGGTTGTTAAAATTCTGATGCTACAATCCCATCTCTAGAGACTCTGATTCAGTAGTTCTGAGGTCAGTACTTTTACAAGCACCAGGTGATCTTGTCTGGATGGTATTCAGATCATACCTTGAGAACCTCCTGGAAAAACTTTCTCTTCTTGGCCTTTTATCAAAAACAGTTCCAGTGTTCCTGCTAATTCTCATGAAGTCTTATCTATCTATGAAGAGGAAGGAAGTTTGCAATGACATGCAGCAACACTTACAGGAGGTGGTAGCTACATCTCAGAAACTTTCACACCGCCTGTGTCCCTGCTCACAGTAAAATACCACAAGGACCCTCTTCTCTACCACAAGGACCCTCTTCTCTATAAAGCAAAAAGATCTCTGGTATCCAGTGACAGGTTAAATATACTCAGAAATGATCAATAGTATTTGGGGAAATTTTTTCATTGACTCAAGAGAGAGAAATCTCAATTGATGATTTCAGTTTTTCAATAGAATAACCAGTTCTCTGACCCTAGAGACGAAGTGCCCAGAAACCAGATTTCTGAATGTCAGTTAAATGATAGGCCCTCTTCCCGGTGGGTAGCAATGAGACAATTTGGGATGGATGACAGGTACACAGTCCTTCTATAGCTCTCAGGTGAACACACGACTGCATGGTGTGTTGACTCCCAGGTTTCTCCTTTGCTATTTGTCTGTGGGTTTTCCCCAGCTGGCATATATCAATTCTTTTTTTGTTTTGTTTTGTTTTGGCATATCATCACATAAAGTTGAAAACTATGCCTGAAAACACAGGCAACTTTATTTCATCTTTGTAACATGAATGCCTATCCTAGTAGGTTCAAATACAAATTATGTCTACCAGTCTGCCCCCCACAAAAGTGAAAGGTACAAACAGATCAAACATACGAGGGCATTCAAAACTGTAAAAAAATAAGATGAAAGCACTGGCTTTAATTCTCCCAATGAAGCAGCCAATGCCAGTGCCCACTTACCTGGCTAATCAGAACTCAGGGTCTTATACACAGTGCTGCTCAATGGTTCTCAAACCACTGGATTGCAAAAGGAGTCAGCACCCAGAAACTTCTATAGCAATTTGACAATGACATGCCACCCAGGTGCACAATTAGTGGGCTCATCTCCTTGAACAAGCTATGGGTCAGTCCGGGTATGGAGCTCACCTAGTGAATTTCAGGTGGGGTGAGATGAACGTCAGCACAGGTATGTGAAGGATTGGAAAATACCAACTTGGTCCTGTGTCTCAGAGGGTTTGATACTAGGAGACATGACTCCTGGTGACACCATGGAATAGTGAGGCTTGGTCAGGGGACCTAACTCTAGTCTCGGAATGTAACGGCCCAAATTTCCATTATAGCAGGTGGCTTTCTCCAGCTGCCATTTCTCAAGTCCCATTTAAATGAGTTTATGTTCCAGAAACAGTGTGGAATACTTACAAGAAAGCTCGTACCACCCTGGTTTGAGGACCGTGGGTGAAGATAGGAAATGGCCTTATGAACCAGAAAGCAAATTCCTGAATCTCAAGCACAGTCTCAGGCAGGAGAAGGAAACAACTCAGGACAGAAAGCAAAAGCAGACCAAGATTAAGTGACAACGTTCACACCAGAAGTAAGCCAGAAGTGAAAAGGGCAAGCTATCCAAACATGCCCGCATCCTTGATGGAGTCATTCCCAGGAGCTATTCAACTTGTGAGAATTCTTTTCTTCACACTCACAAAAGGGTTCAGAATGTGAGGCTTGGGGTCAGGCTTTGAATCCAAGCTTCAACATCTATTCTATGTGTGCCCTTGGGCAAATGATTTAACCCTGCTGAGACTCAGTTTTCTCAGCTATAAAAATGGATGATAAAAAAAAAATGGATGATAATAATAATAATACCTTTATCACAGTACTGTTATCATTAAAAGAAATATTACATTAAAAATTATTAGAAGAGTAATTCACATTTAGTGAATCTTTTATTACAGAGTCTAGAGACTCTGATTCAGTAGTTCTGAGGTCAGTACTTTTACAAGCACCAGGTGATCTTGTCTGGATGGTATTCAGATCATACCTTTGATTATTATTATTATTACAATCATTTAAGAAAAAAATTTCATTTTAAAGAAGGAAACTCTTCTTTAAAATGCCTATCTCGATTACTTTCAAGACCTGTAGTGCAAAGCAATTTTCCTTTATGTTTGAAAAGCTAAAATGTATCATTTAGACCCTCAAAAGGTAACCTACATAGATCATCTATATTTCCCATAAAACCACAAGTGAGATCAATTACTAACTTCTCCAAGCTCACTTCTCTCTGATGTTTCTTACTGCCTATTTTTTAAGTCCCTGGAGGAAGGGAGAAGATACATGTTTATACTTATAAATTCATAGAATATTACCAAAGGAGCACATGGGAAACAGGGAATGGTGAGTGTATCCAGTAAGGATCAATACATTGCTGAGGAGTGTGAGAGAGGGAGGAAGAATTATTTTCCTTTTGAATTATATATCCTTTTGAATCTTTTCTAATGTAAAACCATAGACACATACAATAATTTAAAATTCATTTAATTTTTTAAAAAAGAATGCTCAGGATGATTTGGTGTAATGTGATAAATACTAGACAAGGATCCAAGAGATCCGCATTCTATCACTTATGTACTATGAGGTCACGGCGAGACACTTTATATCTTCTTGGATTTCACAGTTGTAAAATAAAGAAAATAATGCCTCCCAAACTACCTCATTGGGTTGACATGAGGGTCAAGTAAGATTACAGAGGCAAAGCTGCTTTCCAGAGGACAAAGCATTACACAAACGTAAGATATCCTTATTGTTATTGGAATCCATCCTCCTCAGTTGTTTTGGCTCCTAGAACACAGAAGATGGAAAAGTTTGGCTTAGAGAATCAGGAGTCATCTATTAGCAGAGTAAATGGTGGCCCTCTTCAGGTCAAACCTCTCTCTACCTTATAACATGCTTCACTTCCCACTCCTCAATCCCCTCACCGAGGACAACAATATCCTAGAGATCTGACAGGAAGAGCTAAGAGCAGGAAGCCAGCAAACAAGAGTCCTTTGTGGAGTTGACCATCCATAGGGATCTCACCCAATAGTTTTACTTTTTTGGACCTTAGACCTCTAAAATTTGAGAGCATCTATTCACTGGGGATGCCCCAACATCTTGGCATTAATGACAACACTTTGACCTAAGATCTTCCCTGTAGCTCAGACGGTAAAGAATCTGCCTACAACGAAGAAGACCCAGATTCGATCCCTGGGTTGGAAAGATCCTCTGGAGAAGGGAATGGCAATCCACTCCAGTATTCTTGCCTGGAGAATCCCATGGACAGAGGAGCCTGGTGGGCCACAGTCCATAGGGTCACAAAGAGTCGGACACAACTGAGCAACTAACACTACTACTACTACTGCTTTGACCTAAATGTCACCTCCCCAATGTCCCACCTCAATAAACGAGATGAACTCCAAATGGAGAAATGCGCCATGTGCCAATCAGAAGAAAGTTGAAAGACCTAGCTCTAACTATCTGACCTCTCCAACCACCAAAGGAGGTTGTGAAACCAAGAGGAACTCCTCATCACAGATGGCCCTGTCATTAGTTAGGACAACCCAAGATGTCAGAGTGAAAAATACCACCCAGGGAGCAGTTTTTGAACAATCTAAGGACTTCACACTTCTAGCGCTAGAGCTGAGCGCCATGGGCAGCCACCCTCAGCTTCACTAAACAGCCCTCTTAAGTCTCTCAAAAGTTCTTATGACATGCAGACATTTCTAAACCACCATCTGAGAGGCTCTCCTTTCTAAAAATTCACATACAACATCACTGTAAGAAGCTATTTCACTTTTACGAGCTTTGTCTTGTCAGAGTAAACCAATACTTAGTAAGCATTTATTGTGTATCAGACTCTTTCAGACATGTAATCTTGTTTATCCATTGAAACCTACCCCAAAAAAGCCTCAATTAACCCTGTTTTACAGCTAAGAAACCTGAGGTTCTGAGAGTCCTAACACAATCTTTTCATAAATGTCCAGCTAAGTTCTGAATCCAGGTCTCCAAATACTAGATCCAGAGCTCCTTCTCCTTACTCTGATGCCCCCAAATTAAACTGACCACAGAGCACTCTCCAACATTGAAACATTGTAAGTGAAATGTTTAGCTATCCTATAGAAAGAGCTAAATTTAAAGAAAAATTCAGACTGTAAATCAGATCGTTCAAGTTAAGGCATAAGTTTAAAATATATAAAGGCCAGAGGCAGTGTGGGCAATGGTTAAACAACTTCACCTGAATTCTGCCACATCAGTGCTAGAGGAGATTGTGGCCCCTCTTTGGCCCACTGTACACTGTTGGGCAGGTTGTGCAGTGCATAATAGTAAGCATGGATGTTGCCCCCTAGAGGTGTGAGTATACACCCTCAGCAACTCTCCACAGTAGTTTATGTTCTCTTGGATATCACTTGCAATTGTGACTACAAAACATTAAAATGTAATCCTGTTTGGAAAGATGAACTCCCCAAATTCCAAATCCAGGAAATTTAATTATTATTTAAAGGCCCAATGTGAAAAAGAAAACCAAAAAAAAATTAGATTTTAACACTAATTTTAAGCCTGGAGATTATCTACAATTTTCTATTCAGGGAAGAGTTGGAGGAGCCAAAGAACACGAGATTGGAAATGATCACATCACTGTTTTGTTCAGATGAACACAAAAGCCAACATACCACTTTCCAAATAAATCATCCTCCTTGCCCCAGTCCTAGAGCTCCAAACCCCCTGAAATCAAGCCCTTTTACTTCTCTGAACCACAGAATATGCAAAAGACGTCAGGGAGTTATATCATTATTGTCACATCTTTGCATTTACCTCCTGAAATTCAGGGCCGAGGAACTGAACCAGAGCAATCCCAATTTCTCACTTTCTATTGTTGTAGAGGATCCTATCTCCCATGAAGATAGTATCTAGACTGGAACCATCAGGGTTCTGTGGGCAAGCAGATGGCACACATGAAATAAGATACTGTAAGGAACATTTACTTACAAAGCTACAGGTATAAGGGGAACCACAGGGACAATGCAGTAACATGAGGCTTATTTAGTAGCCAAGATGTTACCAACTAGGCCTAAAGAGGAGAAAAAGAAGTTACTAGAACCTAGAAGGAGAGAATGTATACAGGCCATATCTTGAGAAGAGCTGTGACACATGGATGGATGGATACAGCAATCCAAGCAACCTAAATAGCAGGGAACCTGGGAACCAATGCTGGACCTCATTCATCCCTCTCCTCTGATCTGCTGGGACTCCTTACTGAACAGACACAACTGCAAGCCAGAAGACAGAGGTACCGTTTGTGTGAACCATGTGGTTATTGTTCAGTCATTACGTTGTGTCTGGCTCTTTGGCCCACGGACTGTAGCACACCAGCCTCTTCTGCCCTCCACTATCTCCCAGAGTTTGCTCAAATTCATGTCTATTCAATCAGTGATGCTATCTAACCACCTCAACCTGTGTTGCCCCCTTCTCCTCCTGCCCTCAATCTTTCCCAGCATCAGGGTTTTTTTCAATGAGTTGGCTCTTCCCATCAGGTGGCCAAAGTCCTGGAGCTTCAGCTTCAGCTTCATCATCAGTCCTTCCAATAATTATTCAAGGTTGATTTCCTTTAGGATTGACTGATTTGATCTCCTTGCTATCCAAGGGACTCTCAAGAGTTTTCTCCAGCACCACTATTCAAAAGCAGCAATTCTCTGGTGCTCAGCCTTCTTTATGATCCAACTCTCATATCCATACATGGCTACTGAGAGAAACATAGCATTGACTATAAGAACCTTTGTTGGCAAAGTGATGTCTCTGCTTTTTAATATGCAGTGGGATCCATACAGATCAGCTTCTCAGAGCAGAGCCAGGTCAGGGTTGGGGGAGGGAGAAAATGGGTGAGAGAGATAAGGGGACGTGGTAGGAACCAGGTGACTAAAGAAGGAAGTCTGGCACAGCACCTGAACTATTTTTAGAATAAATGTACCTTAATAACATCTCCATCCATTTCTGACTCTGTTTTTCACCTTCATGCACATGGCCCATTAACAGACTTCTAGATTTTACTCAATCTGTTTTTTCGATTTTGAGGACAGAGACCTAAAGTCATCTTCACACATGCTATCCACACATAAGCCATTTATCCATTAGCACACAGCCCCTGGGAAAATCATATTTGAAAAGGGTATTACCTTTAAATAGTAAAGATCATGTTTATTTTTATTTGTGGGAAAAGGTATGTTTAAGTCCTTCCAACTCTTCTTGAAGAAAGTGCTATAAATTACTCCCTCCAGCTTGCCCAGTAGGGCCATGAGACACTGTGATCTTGGCCTTTGGGAGTTTGATGGAAAACAGTGACATTGCCTGGGTCACATGTTCCTATATCATTAAACTTTCATTTGACTGCACCCTGATTTCCTCCTGGAATCACATTTTAAGTCCTCTCCTCAGTTATTCCACCAAAACTTGAAGGTAAAACGTCGAATTACCTCAGCTAAGGAGCACTGTCTTCCCAGGCAGCAATCCCCTCTGCATCCCACTCCAGGCCACTCAGGGAGCCCTTGGGTCCCTCTAGAGCAAGGGTCCGCAATCTCTGGGATCTGATATCTGATGGTCTGAGGTGGAGCTGACGAAATAATAATAAAATACACAATAAATGTAGTGCACTTGAGTCATCCTGAAACCAACCCTCCTCTTCCCAGCCTTTGGAAATTTTGTCTTCCATGAAACCAGTTCCTGGTGACAAAAAGGTTGGGAACCACTGCTGTAGAGACTCCCATACCTCATCAAGCCTCAAAATCAAAACCTTTATAGTATGTGGGCCCAGGGGAGGGGGAAAGTTGAGGAACACATCCTCCACCAGCCTGGGGATAAATGCTATCCCTTTATTTGTTTCTCTGTAAACTTGACAGAGAGGTAGGACTAAGGTCAATAAATGAACTGGTGACCCGGAAACAGCAATCTAGGAAATACCGTATTTCACTGAATCTGAGACGTCAAGAATTTGGAGGCCACGTCACTACTTTATGAACCACTAAGAAAAAGTACCACCAATCAGTGACACCATCTCCCTGCTTCTTTGAACTTGAGAAAGGGTTTGAGAACCCTTTCTGCCCTAAGGGGCATCACTTGCCCTGTTCAGGCAATTTTTTCACACACATTTCAGCAACACATGTAACACAGCTCCAGCTACTTATGGGCTCTTTCTTTCTTACATCCCATAAAACCCTCGAAAACTATGGAATTGCAGCCATTCTGCCAAGATGAATATTTGCTTCACCAACATCAAAATTATCCCTCGTTGCTCTGTTTTGTGCCTTTGTGTACACAATTACTTGGTTCCAGAGCTGAATCATTATGTAAACTTTCTGAAAATATTTTAAACAGCACTAAGTAGTACCAACAATGAGCATAACTCAATTAAAATGAGGATTCTGTGACCAGCAATGACCAAGTTCATACCTCCCCAGGAAACAGCAACCACTGCCTCGCTGGTGGCAAAAGTAAAACCCACCATTTGTAAATCATCTCAATTTTGGAGATGCTGAAACACATGTGGGAAAGGGGAGGGGTCACATCTTAGAATCATTGAAATATGATATATGTTTCAATATAACTATGTTTTACTGGCTAGTACTGTATAGTAAGGGTACATTTTGAAACATTTGACCTTAGAAGGTATGTGAATTGGCTCCCAGCAGAAAATAAATAGCACACATAAAAAGGGGTAGTTAAAAAGAATTTCATGAAGATATTATTTTATCAAGGTATAAGTAGGGTTAAGGAAAAACAGCAAGCATCTCTGGCTAGCAAAACCAGAAGACTGCTATGACCCCTGGGCCTCAGAAGGTAATAGGAAAGGGTTTACATGAACCCAGAGAAACCCTCAGTGTAGAAGGGAGTCATTCCAACAGGAGCCAAGGCCTTTGGTAGAGGAAGGCAGCTTCTTCCAGGCAACCAGAGAGGCAAAGAGTAGAAAGAATAAATATCCTGACCCTCTGCCTGTCTGTCCTCCAGTCTCCGGCCTTTGCCCACGCCACATCGGGGGTGGAGGTCACCCACAGAGCCAGGCCCCCAGGGAAGAGGGCAGGGTAGGCTTTGGAGTGGGGGTGAAAAAGAATATCCAACACTGAGGGATCACCAGAAAGCCAAAAAGCTTTAAAATGAGGGATTTTGTGGTTGCCTTATAACACTTTTTTTTTTTTTTGCCTTATAACACTTTTATGACCAAGGTAGATTTTTCATAGCTCCTAGAAGAAAATTATGAACAGAAAGGACCTGAGATTTTGAACTTGATTGCCCATTTGTCTGAGTGTCAGATCAGATCCAAACTTGTGTTCTGAAAAAAAATTTATCTCTACCTCTAGCTGCTTCATCTATGTAAGACTGAGATAGGTAAATGGTAGCAAGACAGATATAGACAAACTTAGGCTAACCTCGCCTTGTCCCCACAGGCAGGGCTAAGTGACTTGGATGAAAACAACCACAGTTAGAATGAGATGAGTTTAGTGACTCAAAAAGCCAGATATTTTTTTTAATTGAAGTATAGACGGTTCACGATGTTGTGTTAGCTTCTGGTGTAAAGCAAAGTGGATTTTGTTTTTGGTTTGTTTTTTTTTTCAGATTCTTTTCCATTTTAGGTTATTTCCATTATAGATAATTACAAGATACTGAATATAATTTCCTGTGCAATTCAGTAGGTCCTTGTTGTTTATCTATTTTTTTTAACTTATTTATTTTGTATTGGAGTATAGCTGGTTATCAGCATTGTGATAGTTTCAGATGAACAGCAAAGCGATTCAGCCATGCATGTACATGTATCCATTCTCTCCCAAACTCCCTTCCCATCCAGGCTGCCACATAACATTGAGCAGAGTTCCCTGTGTATATAGTAGGTCCTTGTTGGTTATCTATTATAAACACATCAGTGTGTACATGTTGATCCCAAACTCCTTAACTATCCTTCCCCCGATCCTTTCCCCTTGCAACTATTCTCTAAGTCTGTAAGTCTGTTTTGCAAAATAGTTTCATTTGTATCCTTTCTTTTTAGATTTATCTACTTTTACATAGTAGTATGTGTCTGTTAATCTCAAATTCTTAATTTACCCCTCCCCACCTTTAACCTTTGGTAACTGTAAATTTCTTATTGATGTCTGTGAGTTTCCTTCTGTTTTGTCCGTAAGTTCAATTGTATTGGGTTTCCCTGGGGGCTCAGACAGTAAAGAATCTGCCTACAATGTGGGAGACCTGGGTTCAATCCCTGGGTTGGGAAAATCGCCTAGAGAATGGAAAGGCAACTCACTCCAGTATTCTTGCCTGGAGAATCTCCATGGAGGAGCCTGGCAGGCTACAGTCCATGGGGTCGCAAGAATCAGATACAACTTAGTCACTACATCACCACCACCACCAAACTGTCTTCTCCACTAGAATCAAAGTACCTCTGGTCAGCACTCTGTCCTCAGCAGCCAACACTCTACTGGGCAATAAATAAATGGTGGGATTTGTCCAAGGACTTAGGGTCACTGAATGGACAGGATGTGCTCCCAAATAGTCTGTCTAGAGTCCTCCCTCTTCCCCCTCCTCCCCCCCCAACTCCCAGCACACAGGACTGCCTCTAAGATGGTCCTCCCCACTCTGTGGATGGGGAACAGAGCGGCATTTATTTACTCTTGTATCCCTAGTGTCCCCACCCAAGTTGGCTGAACTGAAAGAAAAGGTGCATGCCACTGAGCCAAAAAAGGAAAATTCTGCACCTTATCTCCAGTCTCAGCCATTCTAAGCTGTGTAGAAACTTAGTTCTGCTTCCCCATGAAGCAGGAGAAGCCACTGCTGTTGGCATTCAGAAGACAGGGACAAAGGCAGCATCATTACCCGGAGGTGTCAGGCTCTGGACTTGTACCAGCTTCCCCTCCCTCCCCACATTATTCATCTTTCAGCTGAATCACAAAAAGAAACAGAATGTACAAAGCCACAAACAGCATCATCTCTTTCTCCTGGGGAATATAGCACCACTCCTTTTGTATAATCTCCTGAAGCTTTTATACATTTCCTTCCTCTGGTGCTGTTTTCTGCTTCTCCTGGCCTTTCTAACTCCTCCTCGATTTTCTTTCTGCCAAAGAATTTATTCAGCTTGAGCACGTGCGCACGTGTCTTTTAAAGCACAACACTGGCTGCATTCCCAGCAAGGGAGGAAGCAGCTTTGTGGCCCAACTAATTCAATAAGCTTCAATTATTCATGGAATATTTATTAGGTGGGAAGAAAGCAATGGTTCCACCACTTGTTATTAGCCCACAAATCTATCAAGAGGAGGAAATTAATGTCCTGTCACCAAAGAAGTCTCCGGATCCTCAAATGCAGAAGTGGCTAATGACCAAAGATTGGAAACTGTTTTACAGAGGGGTCATGACACACATCACTTATGCCACACAGTACAAACAGAAAATAGGGTTGGGAGCCGCGGAAGATGCAAGCAGAGAAGTAGGAGAGGGTACACAGTCCCCTGAGCTCTCCTTATCCCAAAAACTTCAACCAGGCAGCCCCAGGGTCAGTTGTTTTATATGCTTTTATGAGACACTCAGGTGCAGCACGGGAGGAGGCCCAGGAAAATAACATGCATTATACTCACAGGCCCTAGAGACAGGAGGCATGCCACATCATGCAGAACCACAAAGGAATTCACCAACATGGTCTGGAGACAGAAGGAAGAAGCACTTCGGCCATGGGGGCTACTGGGGTGTCCTTGGGAAATGCAAGGTAAGGCAGGGGGAAGCAGCTCAGGGTGGGCTGGTTTGAAAACCTACTACAGGCTTTGGGCTATCGTGGTGGTCCTTTGTTGCCTGGTACCTAGCCCTGGGAAGATTAAAACAGAGGAATATCGCCTCCAAAGATGTTTGGACCAGACAGAAGAAGTGTGGCTATGGAAATCAAAGACATGCACCCAAGCTGAGCCTTTGCCATCTCTAAAAATCAGCAGTCTCTCCCCCACCAGAAAGGTTTTCTAAGATGTCAAAAATCATAATACACAGAAAATGTTTAACTATATTCATTGCACTAGCCTTCTAGTAGAACAGAACCCAGCACCATCAAGCTCCATACATCTGCAGGGACAGAGGGCAGGGAATATCTACGCAGGCATCACCAGGATGCTCTCATGTCAAGGAAGTGGCCCCTTTAGAAATGGAAGCTGTGGAGCTCAGGGACCAGAATCAGTCTGTTTTCTCAATCCAGGTAACCCAGACCGGTTGAGCTAGGTCTCTGCTAAGCTCCTAAAAGGTGAAGAGGAAAAAAAAAAAAATGAGACTCTAGGACCATGGGACTTTGCTCTCCTTGGAAGCTAAATGAGTTCGTTTCCCAGTGAGCAGAGCCTGGAGATACTGAGTCCACTTGAGAAGCAACCAGTGAGGGCTGAGTCCTTCATGAGCTCTTCAGTCTCAGGGGTGCACAGCAGCCAGTTCGGGGTTCATGGGATTCATTGACATGATGACACAAGCTTCATCAAGCACACAGATACAGCGAATACACTGGTGGTTGCCAGGGGCAGGGAATGAGGGTGGGGGCCCAAGAGGGGGAGGGAGTCAAAAAGTACAAACTTCCAGTAAAAAATAAATCATGGGGTTGTGATATACAGCATGGTGCCTATTGTTAATAATGGTGTATTGCATATCTGAAAGTTGCTAAGAGAGTGGATATTAAAAGTTCTCATAACAAGAAAACACAATCTATAACTATGTATGGTGAGAGATATCATGGTGATCATTTCACAGTAAACACAAGTATCAAATCAATATGTTGCACACCTGAAACTAACCTAATGCTATTTCAGTTATCATCTCAATTTTAAAAAAAATAAATAAAATGTAGGTTACATTATTTTTCAGGTAAGTGGAAACCAACAGATGAGGAGAGGACTGCCATTTGAAAGATAGTTTGGTATACTCAGATTCTGAAAGGATGGCATGTCTGGTTCTGGGGGCCACTCATGGAGGAACTGGGGTCAGTTAGGAGGTAGATGGAGGCGGGGAAAAGTAGACAAGAGCTTTTATTGTGATTTCTACAGGAAAGAATGAGAGGCAGGGTAAGCAGCCTTCAGGCTGACTAGTTTGAAAGATTTCAGTAGGCTTTCAGTGGAGCATAGTGGCTGCTCTTACTTGTCTGGTACCTGACGCTGAGATGACTAGGACAGGCAGATAGTGGCCTGGGATAAAAAAAAGTTCTGTAAAGAGGTGACTGGGGTGGGCTCTGAGCTGGATGGTTTGCATAGGAAAGGCACCCTAGCCCACCTGTCAATTACTATCTCTAGGAACAGACCAACCCTGAAAAAGGCAGGCCCCCCAGTGTCAGCAAGACCTTAGACATCAAATATCAAAAGTACAGAAAATTAGTTTCAGGTGTACAACAAAATGATTCAGTTATACATATGCATGTATCAACTACACTTCAATATAAAATAAAAAGCTTTTTCAAATCAAATAAGTAAATAAAGTCAGGTAATAAGAAATATACAGAAAATTAAAAGATGTGCTTGATATAATGTGTCCCCAGGCTGATTGCAGAAACCTGGGGAAGATTTCTCCATGTGAATGAAGGCCTGAATCCAAGGATGGGGCTGCAATCTAGGACTCCTGGAAAGGGTGATGGGGAAATCTACCTAGAACTTGAACTAGGCCTTTATAAGTAGAGTTGATCAGGAAACGAAAGTGGTAAAGAGATGCTGGGATAAGAAGGAGGCAATGGAGGGAAGGGAAGGGAAGAACAACTGCCAAGTAGTGAAAATGATGTGAAAGTGAAGAGGTAAAAAGACCCTCTGGTCGCCTGTGATCACAAAAGCCATTCCTATTCTCTGACTCTTGTTTAAAGTAAGTATTGAATATATGCAAAAGAATATTAAAACATCTGTCTGGGGTCAATGGAGACAGCCCACTACCTCACAGGTGGTAGTGAGGATTACATGAAGCAATACTTAGACAATGGCTAGCACAGCACTTGCACAGAGGAGGTGCCAGGGAAAGTCAGCTTCTTGCCACCCTCCCCTTCCTCCCTCCTCTTTTTCTCCCTCAATCTTTCCCCCACATCTGCCTTTACCCAGCCCAACCTCTGGATACTCTGCCAGCCCCATTCTCAGAGATGCAGAATCCCCTCTGTCCGGAACTGCCTATTTGTGTTTCCCCCCAAACTCATGCTGAAGCCTAACTTCCAGGGTGATGGCATTTGGGTGGGGCTTCTGGGAAGTATTTAGGTTTAGATGAGCTAATGAGGGAGGCATGTCTAAGACAAGGACAAGACTTGACCTCCCTCTCTCTCAACCACGTAAGGACACAGCCATAAAGAGGCAGTAGCAGGTGGCTGTCTGCAAGCCTGGAAGAGAGGTCTCCCCAGAACCCAACCAGGCAGGCACCCCATCTCAGAAATCTAACCTTCACTGTGAGAAATAAAAGTCTGTTGTTTAAGCCACAGCCTATGGTATTTTTTTATGGCAACCCTCACTGATAAAGACATCATAAACCTCCTGGAAGAATAAAACCCTTAGTTCCAAAACAGGAAAGGAAGATGAATGTGCCTTTGATGAAACACTTCTGGGCCATAAAGATTAGTAAAATGTCTTTCCTTTAATGAATTAAACTAGACAATTTAAAACCAGAAATCCCAGAATGCCGAGATCTCATAGGCTAATGATCTGAGAGGTTAAGACCCACACTGGCACAGACTGCTGAGGAACCAGATGCCAGTATTTCTCAAAATGTAGCTCCTACATCCCCTGGAGGAGGGCATGGACACAACTGAGCAACTAAGAACACACACACAGACTACCTTTATCAGAAATTACCCAGAGTGTCTGTCATGAAAATCAGATGTTTTGTGTCAAAAAAATAAAATAAAATACATAGAAATAAACCTAACCAAAGAGGTAGAAGACTTATACATTGAGAGCTATAAAATATTGATAAAGGAAACTAAACATGATTCAAAGAAATGGAAAGATACTCCATGTTCTTGGATTAGAAGAACCAATACTGTGAAAATGACCGTACTACTCAAAGCCATATACAGATTTAAGGTAATCCCTATCAAATTACTCATGACATTTCTCACAGATTTAAAGCAAGTAATTCTAAAATGTATGTGAAACCACAAAAGATCTAGAATTGCTGAAGAAATTCTGAGGAAACAGGACAAAGCTGGTATTATGTATTATATAATACATATATTATGTCACTTGAGAGACTCTTAGAAATGCAGAATCTCCGGCCCCAGCCAGACCTAGTACCTCAGAGTGCATCTGTCCATTTGAGTTTGGAAACCATGCTCTGCTCCAGTGAATCCAGACTGACCCAAGTCCTGTGAATGCCTTCAGGATCTGCCTAGGAGTTCCTACTGTCAAGATTTCAAAATCAAATTAAGCTACTCAGACAGGAACCAAGGGGAGTGTAGAATAGACAGAGAGGAAAATAATGTTCTCTTGAAGTGAGTGACAAGCCTTGCCATTAAAGGTACCACATATCCATTTCATACCTGTTGCAGAGACTACAAGGTGTCCCCTACTAACCATTCTTCTCTGCTTTCTTTACTAGGACCCCTGGTGTTTCGCTGGTATTTGACTGCCCAAGACAGAAACCACATTACTCAGCCACCCTAAGCTGAGAGTGTGTTCATGGAAGTTCTGGCCAGTGAGATGTAAGCGAATGCATCCTTTGCCAGTTCTGGGATGTGTCCTTATAGGAATAGGGCATGTCCTTATAGGAATAGGTCATGCCCTTCTTCATCCTTTCTTTGCCCCTGGCTAGTATGTAGACATGATGGCTGGAGCTTAAGCAGCCATCTTGGACCATGACGTGGAAGCTACATGATGAGAATGTGGTGCCTGGCAATATCATGAACTAGATATCTACCTCTTGACTTCTTAACTTACTATTTTGTTTGTGCCATTTTAATTGGGGTTTTCTTTTACTCTCAGGTGAACCAATTTTTATTTCTGTCCCCTTTACACTATAGCTTGGTTCAGGTGACATTAGCTGAGTGACCCCTTTGTTCTCAGAAAGGCAGAGTATCTTGACTATAAGAAAAAAATCCCATTATTCAGGGGGATTTAGTACCATTCTGGGCTTGACTGTATCTCCCAGCCAGTAGCAAATGGAGGGGGAAAGGGGGAGTTGGGAGCAGAGCATTAAGGACCTACCCCTTTCTTCTACAAGAGCTATGCTTAACCTTTCTGTTGCCATAGATACCTCCAGAAAGAACATTAACCCTCTTGGAGCTCTTGCCAATATTTCTTTCTGCTTGCAGCTGGCAACTCTAACCTATATTTCTCTTACTGCAATTTAAATAAGTCCCTCTTCACCTTTAGAGGAAAAAGAAGTACAGAGACTGCCTGCTACAAACAACCTTTCAATATAAAATCCTCTCTTCATCCATTTGATAAACTCGTATTTGAGGGCATATTATGTGCAAATCACTGTGGTAGGCATGGGACAGAATAAAGTCTTCCTGAAAGCTGTTTTTGATTAGTGTATTTGTCTCTAAAAGCCAACTCCTCACTCCAGGAAACAGGCCAATTAATTATCTCAAAGCCAAGTTTGAGCCTTGCCCTTGAAAATATTATGCAAGGATTAGACCCTTCTGCAAATCAGAGGGGGGCGGGGAGGGGGGGAGGAGGTGGATGCCCTTTTTTTCCTGATACATAATTATCTTCTTATGCTTCCTCTCAAACTCTTAAATGACTTTTCATGACACTCATATAAATTACCCTTCTTTCAATGACACAGGAGACGTTCTCCAAAGGGATCTAATTGCCCTCTCACACTCTCTTGCTCTCTCTCATACAGACACACACACACACCCTAAGAACTCATGAAGAACTGAGTGCAGTTTCTGGCATGTTCAAAGTGTTCAATAACTTTCCCCAAAATCTGATTTCCTTGGTTTTATGCTTTATGTTCTATATTTTATCTCTTGCAACATACCATGTAATAAATACTTATATTAGTATATATCATGACTATTTTTTTCTTCTGTTTCTAATATTACTGCAAATTACCAATTACACACACTTGTCTTCAGGAGATTCATCCAGAAGGCTCTCTCATTTAGGGTACAAAGAAATCATATATAATGTCTATCTGTCATTGAAATGTGTTTCTGTGGTCACATTTGAATGTGGAAATGTCTCTTCTAAAACTGTTACAAGAAATCTCTTTCACTAAGTCGAGTCACGAAGCCATGAAGATCTGTACCAGAAGCAACTGGAAGGCTGGCTGGCTTCCCCAGGACTGTGGTTTGGGTTGAAAGGAAGAAATCAGACAAACACCCTGTTAATGGGGTGTGAAACTAGGATGCTTATGCTAACCAAGAGGCAACCTCCTTTCCGGACACAAGCAAATGGGACTGCCTTCTTTACAGCTTGCTTCACTAAATCCTTGACAGCTAATGAAATATTTTAATTCGAAAGGGCTTTTCCAGAGCAAAAGATGAAGCTGCTATAGAGCATTCACATGGTGATAGGAAAAAGCATTAACTAAATGGAGCATCCTGCATTCAGGAAATAAGGAGTCCAAAATCGCCCCTCCCCACCCCTGCATCCCCCGAGGGTATAACCCAACTCCCTTTTTTGGAGTGGCTGAACTGGAGTAGGCCAACTTTTGTACCTTAAACTTGACCCACTCACCCTATGTAACAGTCTGAGGCAGATAGGCACATAAGCCAGTAGTGTAAGAAGACTAAAGGTAACATTTCAGTGCAGGTCCCTCTATATAAAAGGAGGCAACCGGGGTTAACTTCTAAATCCTGGGCTTTGTGTAAACAATTTAGATACACTCAATGGCATGTTTACTGAGAAGGAAATTTTCTTACTCATTTCTTTTTTACAATTCTGAAGATATACGCATAAAAAGAAACAGAGCTTTTTCCATTCATCTGGTTTATGCACTATTTTTTCTTATCCCTTTCTCTCAACATCCTGTTGGGCTTACTCTGCTAAGAAAGCCTCTTACATATTTGGGGTTTGTGAGGGGAGCAGGACACAGGGAAGGGAGGATGTAGGAAAGCTCTTGATGAATTTGAACAGGAAATGTCTTTAACAAATGAAGTCTCTCTTCCCTTGCCTAATTCTGAAATGCCTCTGGCTTGAAAATCCCCCATATGCTTGTTATTTATGTATACCACGCAAATTCTAAACAAAGAGTTCCATTCTTGGTCCCCCTCCACACACCCTTGAGCAGCAAGAAAATTTTCCACCAGAGAGATATGGGGAGATCCGGAGCAGCACAAAACCAGTGGTCACTGCACAAAACCTGGGCAAAAGCCAAATCGAAGGTTGTGTATGAACTGCGCGGGGCTGATTAACCCTGCGTGATGAATTCGCTTTCTTCCAGAAAGTCCAAGCCTTTGAGGAGGTGCCTGGTTCGTTTTGTAAGGCTGCTGTAGCAAACTACCACAGACTGCATGGCTCACACAGCTGAAATTTCTTGCCTCAGAGTTCCAGAGGCTGGAAGTCCGAGTCGGAGGTCTTAGCGGGCTTGGCTCCCCCTAAGGCTGGAAAATTTGTTCTCTGCCTCTCACCCAGTTCCTGGTGGTTCGCTACAATCTTTGGTATCTCTTGGCTTGTAGAAGCATCACCCTCATGCCTGCTTTCCTGTTCTCATGATGAACATTATCTGTGTCTATCTCCATCTCCCACATTTCCCCTTAGGTAAGGGCATCAAGTAGTAATGAATCAGGAACCCCCCTCCAATGACCTCACCTAAGTACTTAACATCTGCAAAGGCCTTATTTCCAAGTAAGGTCACATTCACAGGCACTGGGGGTTAGGACTCCCAACATGAATTTGGAAGGCAGAACAATTCAGTCCTTAGTGGTGCCCAGTGTAAAGCACCTAACCGCAGAGCTGAAAACTCTGCCCAGAGAATAGCCAGTGGGATGATCAGGTGTTAGCCTTCTCAAAACACCATGGCCCTTCTGGGCTATGGAGAGCAGGTTTCTGAGCTGCAGAGATCCTCTGGGAAAAGCTAACTGCTGAAATGTGCTCTTCAAGAATAAGAAAGAAGACAACTCAAGATGAGCGGCTCTGCCCATGCCCTGTGGTTCTCACAGCACCAGTCTCATCTCTCTCCAAGCAGGTGGGCAAAAATGAGGCTGAACCTGAGAGAGCCATGGGTCTGCTGGGCTTCCCCTACTCAGAACCAGCCTTTCCCATTGTTTCTCCTCGGACATGCAGAGAAGGCAAGAAGGCAAAGGTGGGGACTAATCCTCAGCCTTGGGACTCACTGCATTCCCCTCTGATTCATTTCCCTCTAATCAGTCCTCCCTGCTTCCTTCTCCCCTACTCTCTTCAACCCTGAATACCAAGAATGCTGACCACAAGGAATTCAGAGGAAAGTGGTAAAGTGAGAAAGCGAAAAGGTTGCAGTCAGAAACGTGTTTGATGTCTCTGAGTCCCATCCCGTTTGGGATTCTACAGCCTCGGAGCCACATCCATGCTGGACAGTACTACCTAGGCACTGGGGACCCGTGGATTTTTTTCCTTCTGTGTTTTGATTGAACTTCCTCAAGCCTCAGAGGAGCAGGCAAGCTATTTGTGGAGAATCATTTTCCAAGTCATTTATTTGTTTCCTTCTAAGCATCTGTGCCTCCCTCTGTTACCCAGTGCAAGTGGAGGACTCTAGAGAAATAAGGTGCAGGAAGCTAGGGGCGGGAAATGCATGGCCATGCCCAGGCTGGATGAGGCCTGGCTGAAGTGGTCCCTGACCTGCCTTCACACCTAAGGAGAAGGCACCTGAACAGGATGGAAGCTCTGGGACACCAGCACAGCTGGTCAACCAGTGGGCTTTGCTGTTAGGTAATCAGGCTGTGCCTTACTGTGTCACTTCAGGACTCCCAAATGCCAGTTTCCTCAGAGAGAATGCCACCCGCCTTCCTGGGGTATATACGCCCAGGATGGAAGACTCCAAAGGCCCAGAGGAGGAAGAGGAAGAAGCCCACGCCATCCAGTTGTGATAGGAGAAGTGGGAGTTAAAACTCTCCACAGGGGCAGCAAATGTCCCCTTGTCATGATTCTCCTTCTCACGGGATTATAGATCAGTTGTCTGGTCTCTCCCACCAGAGCAGACCCTGGAGACAGCCCTGCCCTGTGGCTTGAGCCAGCTCCAGATCCTGTCCCACCTGTGGATCTTAACCACTATTGACCCAGGTCCTGTCACCTCCTGGCTGAAGTGCTGTAAACACCTCCAAGTCAGAATGTACTGCAGGCTTTGTCCTCTGTCCTCCCAGCTCCCTGCTCCAGCAAATCTTCTGTTTCACCCCATTTGCATCATGACCCACCCAGTGGATGGAAAGGTAGACAATCAGTCTCACCTGATGAAAACATCTGATAGCTACAGCATGGGCAAGGTAGGCCTGAGAGCGTAGAGCCCAGAGTAATCAATTAAAATCAACCCTGGGGAAGTTGGGGACTGTTTGGTCAATACAGGTTGACTTTTAGTATATATGTTCTCTTAAATAAGTTAGCACCAGACTCCAAAAATCTGTTAAATTACAGTCTAATCCATGAATTTAGAGCTTCCAGTTTGTCAAACTGCAACCCCACAGGACCCTGTGGGGGCCCCTGAGAATAAACCTCCTTGTCTCTTGCCTCTTGTTTGTAGAAAATGTTTAGCCTCTGGGGCCTTCCCTGAGGTTCCAAAGAGCAAGTATCAATACAATCAGAGAAGTGAGAAAATGCAGAAACAAAAGAAAACCATCAGGCAATACAAAATAACAATAGTTTAGCCCTGAAACAAAGTCAAGGAACTTTAGTTCCTCCATTAGGGCTATAAATAACATCCTGAGCCATAGCCTTGAATTTTTTTGCAGAGACTAAAACCCCCATTAGGTGTGAGAAGTTAACTACATTGCCGACCAGAAGCACATGGACCCAGACCAGCTGAAACCAGTAAGGTTGATGATGTTGACTGCCAGTCACCTCACACCCATCAGCTAGAAGAGTGCCCACGAGCTCATGAGGCACCCAAGGCCCTCTCCCTCACCCTGTGTTTAGCAACCTCTCCCTGAAGCCACAAAGGAGTTCGGGTCTTTTGAGCATTACTACCCATACTCCTTGCTTGGCCTTGCAGTCAACACTGCACCTTCCTTCACTACAAACTGGGGTCAATAGTTTGGCTTTACTGCACACGGGCTGGTGGACCCAAGTTTGGTAACAGGATGTCATTTATTTAGCAAACATGATATTCACCACTCATCTGGAGCTGTCTTATGTGCTTTACAAATATTAAGCCGTGTAAATCAGCATAACTACATGAGGTCACTGAGAGTGATTTCATCCTTATTTACAGATGAGGAAAAGGGTATTCAGCTAGTAAGAAACAGAGCCAGGACTCACACCTGTGCAATCTCATATGTAGAGTCCAGACTCCTGAGCACTGCATGGGGGACCAACTATAGCTTTAATATGTCTGATGGAGAAAAAGACAGGAGGGAATAATTGAAATGGTATAGCTAAAATGGGGGTCCGGGGGTGTGAACTCACTTGTTTCCCTGTGAGGTGTTCACTGCACTTAAACACAACAATTCTCTAGCTTGGGCTTCCCAGGTGACGCTAGTGGTAAAGAGCCTGCCTGCCAATGCAGTATACTTGAGAGAGAGAGATGCAGGTTCAATTTCTGGGTCGGGAAGATCCCCTGGAGGAGGGCATGGCAACTCACTCCAGTATTCTTTCTAGAAGAATCCTATAGACAGAGGAGCCTCTAGCTCAACCAGGCTGGCCAGAGACTGTACAAAACCAGTCCTTTTTAGCACTGCGGTATGGCTGCAACTATCAACGCGATGCCCCGGCTCCTAGGTAGGATAGTCCAGGACCCTGAAGGGTGCTGGGCTCCACTATACCTCCTCTCACTGCTGACAGCTTTCCCCTGCTCTTCTCTGGATGGGAATTCTAATGTGCAAACAGAAAAAAAAAAAAAAAAAGTCTAGTACAATTCCTATTAAATGGTATCTTCTCCACCTAAAAGAAGAAAAAGAACATTCAGTTCATTCATTTTCAACTCAGTCACCAACTTACTGATTCCCAGCTATAACATGGCCCTCCAGAGGCCATCTCCATTCCCGCCTTTAGACTTGCTTCTTTTGCTTGCAAGTTGACTCTTTAGGGAGTCCATCATCTCCAAGTTCATGGTTCTCATTGTTTGCTTGGAGAAAGGCCCTCCAAAGTGCTTCCCAGCAGATCCAGATCATAGCATCTGTCAGATGTGCCCACACATTTGCTGCTTCTTGACAATGGAAGAAACCGGCGATTCCTGCTGCTGACTAAATTAAACTTAACGGCCCAGTTTATTCCAGCAGGTTCCTGGTAAACAGCACTGCAGCTGAAAAGGCTTATCCTGTTTATATTAGCATGAAGTAGCCTGTGTTGGGGCTTCCAGAGCACGGCCGACACTGAGCTCCCTGAATGTCAGCTGTTTGAAGGTTTTGTGTTTAGACAAATGGTGTTTAGGTAAGAAAGCCGCTGTTGATGTGATCTTTTGTATCCACTTGAGGCATCTGACGTAGATGGACGCTGTTCTGTTTCATTACATGTCAGGCCTTCTCCAAGAGGAGGGCCATCAGGGTAGGTAATGATTGGAAGCTCTCTGTTGATTAAACCTTCATACATGGTTTGATCTTCTTTAGCTTCTGCCTCTGGGTCAGGGTTTCCCATCATGGGCACTGTTAACGTTTGGACAAAATCATCACCTGCTGTGCATCATAGAAGTCTGGCAGCAACCCTGGCCTCCACCTGCCATATGCCAATGGCACACTTCCCCTGAATCGTGATGTCCAAAAATGCCTACAGATAAAGCCAAATCCCTGGAGGAGGGCAGAATCACACCCCACCTGAGCTGAGAACACCACTGGAAGCTGAAAAGAAAGTTTTTTCTCATAAAGGCCAGAAGGAAAGACACCATTTTGAGACAACTCAGTAATTCTCCGAGCATCCTCAGCCTGATCTCACTCTTCATGCATCATCCATGTCCACAGGGAATTCTAACTGATCTTGCTGCTGGAACTTGGAAACACAACTACTTAAGAGACTTTAAGAAAAGTTACCAGAAAATGGGAGGGGAGTCTGGGGGAGAATGGATACATGTGTACATATAGCAGAGTCACTTTGCTGTGCATCTGAAACCATCACAACATTGTTAATCAGCTAAGAAATTGGACACACTCAGTTGTGTCCGACTCTTCTGCAGCCCCATGGACTGTAGCCCACCAGCCTCTCTGTCTATGGGGTTCTCCAGGCAAGAATACTGGAGTGGGTAGCCATACCCTTCTCCCAACCCTGGGATCAAACCTGGATCTTCTGCATTGTAGGCAGATTCTTTAATCAACTATAGTCCAACATGAAATAAAAAGTATTTTTCAAAAATGTTACCATAAAAGTAGGAATCCTTCAAATGAGTATTCCATGCACTTTATGTGTCCAGCCAATGTGGTCTGCTGTCTAGAATTTTTAAAAACTGTCCCATCAAGCAGAACAAAGGAAGAAAATTCTGACCCATGTTACAACATGGATGACCCTTGAGAACACTATGCTAACTAAAGTAAGCCAGACACAAGAGAATAAATACTGTATGCTTCCCACGCATATGATGTATCTAGGTAGTCAAAGCCAGAAAACACAATGGGAGTTACCAAGGCAAGAGAAATGGGGAGTTGTTTGATGGATACAGAATTTCAATTTCATAAAATGGAAAGAGTTCTGAAGATTGGTTGCACAATGATGTGAAGGCACTTAACCCTACTGAACCATACATTTAGAAATAGCTAAGATGGAAAATCTTCTGTAGTTTTTACAACAATAAATAAATAACAATAACACGTGTGTGTGTTAGTCACTCAGTCATGTCCGACCCCATGTGACCCCATGGACTATAGCCCGCCAGGGTTCTTTGTCCATAGAATTCTCCAGGAAAGAATACTGGAGTGGGTGGCCATTTCCTTCTCCAGGGGATCTTCCCAACCCAGCGAATGAACCCAGGTCTCCTGCATTGCAGGCAGATTCTTTGCCATTTGAGCCGCCAGGGAAGCCCCCATTTTAAACAATAAATAAATACAATAATAATAATAATGTAAAGTAGCAATACAGCGGGGGAAATGCCTGCCACTAACTACCCTTATCTTCTAATGAGGTCAGAACAGAGGCACCAATATTCTGTGATACTCAGGTGCCTCATCCCTCGCACACTTGGAAGCCCCAATCTGATCTTGAACAATCACCTGAAGTCAGCCAACATCCTAACATACAATTGACGAGAACAGCTCTTCATCCACTGTAACTTGCTTCTCCAGTAAATCTTTTTATGGTATACTTTAAAATATGTACATTTAAAACCATGTCCTTTCCCTTTCTGGGCCAAATTTCTGTAGGCGGCTCTAATGAAACTTGGAACAACTGAACGCCTGGGAGTTAAGGAATGGGAATTGATACTCTTCCAAATTGCTAATCAGGCCCAAGGAAGCCACAGTTGAAGAAGTGTGGAGCTATGTGGAGAAATCCTCCTGCAAGGCTGATTCCAGCACTGAACAGAGCAGCAGGGGCAGCTTGGGTTGAGAGGGATGGGACCAGAAAGAATGCGAGAGAGGCCACTGGTTGAATGCCATGAGAGTCTGGTCCTTCCCCAGAGTTCCCCAATGGCCGGGAAAGGTCTCCCAAACCTCCAAACTCATGTGACCAGTGGCCATCTATAGCTTCCTGTTCTCAAATAAGCAGAAACAAACATGGAAAACAACACAAGATTCAGATGCTCTTTTGTGGTAGTCAAAACAGTCACTCAAATCTTACACTGACTTCCTGGTGTGGGAACATTCCACAGGAGCAGAGAATGCTATGCTTGCTTCCTGTTGACAGGGCCCAGAATATTTCAAACCTGCCTTCCTCACCAACTTGGGTTCTTTAGCCAGTACCACTTTTATAAGGGTTATGTTACTGTTAAATCACATTCTGTATTCCCTTCTAACTTATAGTTTCTGAATTATCTTCCAAATAAATATGTATAGATAAATAGATAATACAGAGATAAAAGCAATATTTTTCTTTTAAATATATAAAATTAGAAATTTCTAAACATGTGTATAGCTTTATCTTAGTTCTCTGATTCTAAAATGAATATTTTTCACATTTTAATGGTTCTGAAATCAATGTATACTTGGTAATTGATGTGTGGCACCTCATTTTCTTCCTAAAAAGCTATGATTAAATCAATGGTGTGACCCCAGGAGTCAAAGCAATGAAATACTATATCCTGTCACCATGAGAGCGATCACATGACCTGACTCACAGGCAGCTAGGATGCCAGGCACCAGGCTTTCATGAAAACTGTGAGCCCACAGGGCACGTCTTGGTGACCCGGGGCAGGGCAATTCATATCTCCAAGGCAGGCTGTCCTGCCAACAGTTGTCTTCTACATGATGGCTCATCTGGAGTATGGATTTGATCTTAAAATATCAACAGATAATTTTTATTTTATTGAATACTAACATGTATACCTTATATACTCTTTTCCCATGGTGCTATTTCTAAAAGAAAGATATTCTGTATAAAATATAGAGGCTGATGACTCTCAAACTGTGTCTAAATCAAACATGAAAAAGTTTGAAATTCTCCAAAGTAAAAATGAAAATGTTCTGTCTTTGATTTCTAAGAAACTGAGAAATAGGTTGTCTAAGGCAAAATAAGTCATGAATTTTAAAGTAATCTAGTTCATATTGACCTGAATATTATAAAACATTCAGATGAAGTTCATCTTTCTTTTGCTATAACATTCCTAATGCAAATGGAATTTCCAAATTAGACTAATTTTAAAATATGTAAGAGTGGACTCTATAGTGCATCTGATATAAGAATCTGACTCAACAATATCAAAAAATTTAGCAGACATGGAAAAATGGTCATAAACATGGCTCTCGTACAGACTTAAAATTTCAATGCATTTACAGAGATAGAACAAACAAGCCTAACATTTGTGTGGAACCACAAAAGATCCAAATACTCAAAGTAACCTTGGGAAGGAAAAGAAAAGCAAGAGTCATCATGCTTTCTGGTTTCAAACTATATTACAAAGATATAATAATCAAAACAGTATGGTATTGGCATAAAAACAGACACACAGATCAATGGAACAGGATAAAGAGCCCAGATATAAACCTATGGTCAATAAATATACAAGAAAGAATCCAAGAATATACAATGGAGAAAAGGCAATCTCTTCAACAAATGGTGCTGAGAAAACTGGACAGCCACATGCAAAAGTATAAAACTGGACCACTGTCTTACACCACATACCAAAATTAACTCAAACTAGATTAAAGACTTACATGTAATATCTGAAACCACAAAACTTCAAGAAGAGAGCATAGGCATAAGCTCCTTGACATGAATGTTGGCAATGGCTTCTGGATTGACAACAAAAGCAAAAATAAACAAGTGGTACTACATCAAACTAGAAACCTTCTGCACAATGAAATAAATCAACAAAAGAACTAGCAACCTATTTAATGGGAGAAAATACTTACAAATTATATATTTAATAAATACACAAAGAACTTATAGAATTCAATAGCAAAAAATGTTATTGAGTTAAAATTTTTTAAATGGACAAGATATGAATAGACATTTTTCCAAAAAAGACATACATATGGCCAACAAGTACATGAAAACATGTTCAATATCACTAATTATCAGGGAAATGCAAATCAAAACCATGAAATATCACCTCATACCTATTAGACAGGCTATCATTAAAAAGAAAAGAATTAACAAGTGTTGGCAAGAAAATAAAACTCTTGTGCACTGTCAGTGGTAATTTAAATTGATACAGCCACTGTGGAAAACAGTATGCAGTTTTCTCAAAAAAACTAAAAATATAACTACCATGTGTGTGTGTTCAGTCATGTCCAATTATCTGTGACCCCATGGGCTGTGGCCCATCCTCTGTCCATGGGATTGCTCAGGCAGAATACTGGAGTGGGTTGCCATTTCCTCCTCCAGGGGCCTTCCCAACTCAGGGATCAAACCCACATCTCCCAAGTCTTCTGCATTAGCAGGCAGATTCTTTCCTAATGAGCCACCTGGCAAACCCATATCATCCAGCAATTCCACTTTTGAGTAGTTATCTGAAAACACTAATTCAAAAAGATCTATGCACCCCCAAGTTCATAACAGCATTATTGGCAGTGGCCAAGACATGGAAACAACCTGTGTCCATCAATGGATGAATGGATAAAGAAGACACTGTGTCCATGTGTGTGTGTGTGTGTATACAATGGAAGATTATTCAGTCATAAAAAATAGTGAAATCTTGGCACTTGTGACAATATGAATGGACCAGGAAGACATTACACTAAATGAAGTGTCAGAAAAAGACAATCACCCTATAGCCTCTTTTATACATAAGATTAAGAAAATAGAGTTCATGTAAATAGGGAATAGATTGGTGGTTGCATGAGGTGAGAAGTGTGGGTGAGTAAAATGGGTGAAGGAAGTCAACAGGTACAAATTGCCAGTTATAAAGTGAATATAAGTCACAAGGAGGTAATGTACAGCAAGGTGACTAATTAATAATGCTATATTACACATTTGAAAGTATCTAAGAGATACTTGAATGTTCACATAACATGAAAAAAAAATTGTAACTATGTATGGTGATGGATGTTAACTGGATTTTTGTGGGGATTATTTGCAATATATACATATATTAAATCATTACATTGTACATCTGAAAGTAGTATAATGTTATGTCACTTATACTTTAAAAAATACTTCATGACTTCTCTCAGTATAAAACTTAAAATAGAATTTTGCTTAATTTAAATATAGTTTTTTTTATTCTTAACAAAAAATTCATTTATATAATTTTGTCCTATTATAAGAAAATTTTTAAATAAAATTTGGTTATTTCTTGGAACAATTTATTCATATTGACTCAATATTTACTCTCTACTATAATTCCTACACAAATTTTATTTAATAAGCTCTTTTGGTGCTTTTTCAATTCACTATAACTTGAAAAGTATCCTTTAGCCAAATGAGATCAGAAACCCTGCCTTAATATGAACTATACAGTCTCTTGTTGATGGAATACACAGATGACACCACACTTATGGCAGAAAGCAAAGAAGAACTAAGGAGCCTCTTGATGAAAGTTAAAGAGGAGAGTGAAAACACTGGCTTAAAACTCAACATTCAAAAAACAAAGATCATGGCATCCAGTCCCATCACTTCAAGGCAAATAGATGGGGAAGCAATGGAAATAGTGAAAGACTTTATTTTGGGGAGCTCCAAAATCACTGCAGATGGTAACAGCAGCCATGAAATTAAAAGACACTTACTCCTTGGAAGAAAAGTTATGACCAACCTAGACAGCATATTAAAAAGCAGAGACATTACTTTGCCAACAGGGGTCCATCTAGTCATGTCATTTTCCAGTAGTCATGTATGGATGTGAGAGTGGGACTATAAGGAAAGCTGAGCACTGAAGAATTGATGCTTTTGAACTGCGGTGTTGGAGAAGACTCTTGAGAGTTCCTTGGACTGCAAGGAGATCAAATCAGTCCATCCTAAAGGAAATCAGTCCTGAATATTCATTGGAAGGACTGATGTTAAAGCTGAACCTCCAATACTTTGGCCACCTGATGCGAAGAACTGACTCCTTGGAAAAGACCCTGATACTGGGCAAGATTGAAGGCAGGAGGAGAAGGGGATGACAGAGGACGAGATAGTTGGATGGCATCACCGACCCGATGGACATGTGTTTGAGCAAGCTCCGGGAGTTGGTGATAGACAGGGAAGAGTGGTGTGCTGCAGTCCATGGGGTTGCAAAGAGTCAGACACGACTGAGCGACTGAACTGGAACTTGTTGATAGAATAGGCAGCCTCTGTATTTACAGTGATTTGCTAACATCAAGCATAGCAAAGGGTTATCCTAGTGGCAAGATATTTGGGAGTACCATGTCTCTTTGAGGATTTTCCCATTACAAACAACTAGTCACAATGTGGAACCAGAAATCAAGAATCCTAAAAATGGAAGGTAAGTTGAAACCCTAAGAAAAACTTTTTTTTAATGGAGAAAGAAGATCATATTATCACGCTGTTTATCAATATTTCATGACAGGTCAGGGGTCAACAATAAGATATGAAGGGTCCCAATGATGTCAGGTGGTCAGTTGGAGAGTATACTTGAGAAGGGTTTGGAAATGTACTATAATTTGGAAGGGAGATTCCCCCAAATAAACTTTTGTCAAATTTGAATCCTTTGAGCTGGCCCTACTCTCAGAAGGCCAATAGCTATTATGAACCCCACAGGTCACCCTGTGGGATTTTGAGCTCTACAAATCACCCTCTTCAGTATTTTTAGAGAGGGATATATGTGCGCTTTGTGTATGTGATGCTCACATGTGAGGGAAGTAATTGTAGTACAGTAGGTCGCAAAGAGTCGGACACAACTGAGTGACTGAACTGAACTGAGCAGCAACTTATGATCTGTGACATCCATTCTAAAAGGAAGGGAAGCCAGATGGGAAAATGAAGCTCCATGAGTCTAAGAAAGATGCTTACCAAATGGTGATGCACTGAATCCCCGAAGTTCTGCAGAGGCCACCGGGTGGGGTGAAGGGTTCAGAGGACAGGAGAAGGGGGCAGCATTCCTGGGAGGAGGCCACCCCTACCTCCACCAGAGCAACTCCACATGCACATTCTTTACATATAGGCCACCACCTAAAATTTCACTATGAGAAAAGGATTCAGCTTCTAGAAATTGAAAACCACTAGACTAACTCTCTGGAGAAGGAAATGGCAACCCATTCTAGTATTCTTGCCTGAAGAATCCATGGACAGAAGAGCCTGAAGGGCTATAGTTCAAAGGGTCACAAAGAGTCGACATGACTGAAGCAACTTAGCACACACGCACACAGACTAACTCTAGATACCTTTCCTACTTAAACAGCCTGCAATCCCGTTAAAGGTGGTTCATCATTCATTGGTTTATTTAGCTGGCTATAATCCTTAAATTGGGCTCCCAGATATAATCCAGGCACACAGCACTACGAAATAAAAATGAGTAAGACACAGTTTCCGCTATCAAGAAATTCATGACCTAAAGGGATTCAACAACATATAAGCCAAAAAACAATTTCTGTCCAGCATTCTAATAAAGGACTTAAAAGTTGAAAAGGGAGCAAAAGGAAGTCTTGCCTTAGGAGGAGGGAGAGGAGGAGATTCAGAAAAGATTTGCAAGTGGGGCTTGACTGTTATAAACAAGAAGAAGGAACTCTACCTAGCTCAAGCAGAAATGGGATTTAGCGAAACCTGTAGCTAGAAAGAGTTGAAGAGTAGCTCACAAGATGCAGATCAGAACTGCAGGAAGTGGGGATTTATGGGCTCAGAAACACAGCTTTCAGGGCTCACTCACTGAAAGCAGACCGTCTGTACTCCAGAGAAAAATATACAATCACCCCCCTATTACTCATAGGGGAATGATTCCAGGACTACCATGGGTACCAACACGCTCAGATGCTCCAGTTCCTGACAGTCAGCCCTCCCTCTGTATCTGTGGATGCAGAACCCTGGATGCAAAGGACCTACTGCCCATGGTGCCCAAGGCCCAGCTTAGTGGCCAGAAGGGAGGAAGCACCACCCGGCTTCACTCAGTGCTTCTCTATCAATTCAAGGAAGGACCCGTTTTGCCTCTAAGTTCTGTGCCACTGTGCCAGGGAAGGCAGCATAATGACTGGCCACGTCAGGATCCTGTGTACCTTGCTCATCCCCCAACCCATCATCAAAGGAGTTAAAACCAAGACAAAGAGGGATGGCAAAGCCTCTGAGTAGAACGGTCAGCACTGCAGGAGGATTAAAATATTCCAGGCAGAGGAACTCACCTGTGTGAAGAATGACTGTCCCACCCTCCCACCAGCCTTCTTTCTGTCACACTGCGTTATACCACCCAGATCACCTAGAGCAATTTCTGTGAGTAATACTTCCAAAGGAGGGAACTGCAGGCCCAGACATCATTAGCCATTCATGTTCTAAGGCTACCATAACAAAGCATCACAAACTGGATGGCTTTAAACAATGGAAACTTGTCGTCTCACAGGTCTGGAGACCAGAAGTTCAAGATCACGGTGTTAGCAGGGCTATGCCCCCTCTGAAACCTCTAGAGAATCTTAGCTTCTGGAGGTTTGCCAGCAGTCTTTAGCATGCCTTGACTTGTAGATGCATCACTCCAACACTCCATCTTCCCAGGGCATCCTGCCTGGGTGTCTGTGTCTTCACAAGGACATCAGTCATATTGGACTGAGCCCAGTCCACTCCAGTGTGACATCATCTTAACTAATTCCATCTGCAAGGATGCTATTATCAAATAAGGTCACAACCCCAGTTACTGGGGGTCAAGACTTCAACATATCTTTTGCGGGGGGACACAATTCAAATCATAACAGCTATCTGCCTAACCAGACACCTAACTTTAGGGCAAAAACTCTGAAAGGAAAATCTTAAGCCTTTCCTACTTTGGGTGCACCTGAAAAACATCACTTGCCACAAGTTCAAAGACAGTAGATGAGGTATAATCTAACCAGAGAAACAGAGTTCACACTCCTTACAGAAGTGAAAGAGTTCAGTTCAGTTCAGTTGCTCAGTCACGTCTGACTCTTTGCGACCCCGTGGACTGCAGCACGCCAGGCCTCCCTGTCCATCACCAACTCCCAGAGTTTACTCAAACTCATGTCCCTTTCTTCTCCCACCTTCAATCTTTCCCAGAATGATGGTTTTTTTCAAATGAGTCAGTTCTTTGCATCAGGTGGCCAAAGTATTGGAGTTTCAGCTTCAGCATTAGTCCTTCCAGTGACTATTCAGGACTGATTTCCTTTGGGATGGACTGGTTGGATCTCCTTGCAGTCCAAGGGACTCTCAAGAGTCTTCTCCAACACCGCAGTTCAAAAGCATCAATTCTTCAGTGCTCAGCTTTCTTTATAGTCCAACTCTCACATCCATACATGACCACTGGAAAAACCATAGCTTTGACTGGATGAACCTTTGTTGGCAAAGTAATGTCTCTGCTTTTTAATATGCTGTCTAGGTTAGTCATAACTTTTCTTCCAAGGAGTAAGTGTCTTAATTTCAAAGGCTGCAGTCACCACCTGCAGTGATTTTGGAGCCCCCAAAAAATAAAGTCTCTGTTTCCATTGTTTCCCCATCTATTTGCCATGAAATGATGGGACCAGATGCCATGATCTTAGTTTTTTGAACACTGAGTTTTAAACCAAACTTTTCACTCTCCTCTTTCACATTCATCAAGAGTTCTTTGCTTTCTGCCCTAAGGGTGGTATCATCTGAATATCTGAGGTTATTGATATTTCTCCCAGCAATTTTGATTCCATCTTGTGCTTCATGCAGCCCAGCATTTCTTATGATGTACTCTGCATATAAATTAAATAAGCAGGGTGACAATATACAGACTTGATGCACTCCTTTCCCGATCTGGAACCAGTCTGTTGTTCCATGTCCAGTTCTAACTGTTCCTTCTTGACCTGCATACTGATATCTCAGTAGGCAGGTAAGGTGGTCTGGTATTCCCATCTTTGAAGAATTTTCCACAGTTTATTGTGATCCACACAGTCAAAAGCTTTGGCATAGTCAATAAAGCAGAAGTAGATGATTTTCTGGAACTCTCTTGCTTTTTTGATGATCCAACCGATGTTGGCAGCTTGATTTCTGGTTCCTCTGCCTTTTCTAAATCCAGCTTGAACAACTGGAAGTTCTCTGTTTACATACTGTTAAAGCCTGGCTTGGAGAATTTTGAGCATTGCTTTGCGAGCATGTGAGATGAGTACAATTGTGCGATAGTTTGAACTTTCTTTGGCATTGCCTTTCATTGAGATCAGAAGGAAAACTGACCTTTTCCAGTCTTGTGGCCACTGCTGAGTTTTCCAAATTTGCTGGCATACTGAGTGCAGCACTTTCACAGCATCATCTTTCAGTATTTGAAATAGCTCAACTGGAATTCCATCACCTCCACTAGCTTTGTTTGTAGTGATGTTTCCTAAGGCCCACTTGACTTTGCATTCCAGGATGTCTGACTCTAGGTGAGTGATCACACCATCATGATTATCTGGGCCATGAAGATCTTTTTTGTATAGTTCTTCTGTGTATTCTTGCCATCTCTTCTTGATATCTTCTGCTTCTGTTAGGTCCGTATCATTTCCGTCCTTTATTGTGCCCATCTTTGCATGAAATGTTTCCTTGGTATCTCTAATTTTCTTGAAGAGATCTCTAGTCTTTCCCATTCTATTGTTTTCCTCTATTTCTTTGCATTGATCACTGAGGAAGGCTTGAAAGTGTTAAAAAATAATAAGGCAAAAATCTTACATTAACATGAAGTTCCAAGCTAGAATTCATGATCTGTGCCTGCAGAGCCTACAGTTTTGATTGCCCCATAAACATCAGCATTCTGCAATTTTCCTCATTATACAAGACCATACGGTACTTTATGGAAACATAAAATTGGCAACTCAGTCCTTAAACCATATGTTTTAATAAGCAGCAGCTCATCAGGCATCATGTTTGCATGTCTGCTATTTTGGGACTATTTCAACACCTCCCAGGGACTGTAAATGTCCTTATTTGCAGCAAACTGCACCCAAAGTAGAAGCAAAGTATAAGCCACAGCTATGCAATTATGCTACTATGAGAATGTGCTCTTTGCAGGTGAGAAGGTGAGCCCAGGCAAGGTGATTAGGAAAAAACCTAGTAATGAAGGTAGCACTCTGGAGAGACTAGGTGAGGGAATGTAGCCTCTGAGTACACATCACTTACCTCTGATGCAAAGAACTAGCTTTGTCTAAATACTGAGCAGAGGAATTGATGCTTTTCAGCTGGGGTATTGGAGAAGACTCTTGAGAGTCCCTTGGACTCGAAGGAGATCCAACCAGTCCATCCTAAAGGAGATCAGTCCTGGGTGTTCACTGGAAGGACTGATGTTGAAGCTGAAACTCCAACACTTTGGCCACCTGATGCGAAGAGCTGATTCATTTGAGAAGACCCTGATGCTGGGAAAGATTGAGGGCAGGAGGAGAAGGGGATGACAGAGGATGAGATGGTTGGATGGCATCACCAACTCGATGGACATGAGTTTGGGTGGGCTCCAGGAGTTGGTGATGGACAGGGAGGCCTGGCGTGCTGTGGTTCATGGGGTCACAAAGAGTTGGACATGACTGAGCGACTGAACTGAACTGAAATACTGAGCTCAATGTCATGAGATCAGTTGTCTAGTAGCTTGGGACTGCCCTTGTTATAGCCTTGGCTCAAAGGTCAGCTTTTCTTACTTTTTACCAAGAGAGAGAAGCATGAGAAGACTGAGGAAAGCAGGGGAGAACAAGTTGCTTCTGCCTGTTTGTAAGAGCTTGAAGTCAATCAGTCAACCTTTTAGTTTTCTGAATTGAGGAACTGTGAACTATCAAGTGACTTCTGCTGCCCTGACAAATGATAAATGCTTATTAAGCAAAGAAGGTCTAGTCACCCAAAGGTGGTCACTCAAAGTAGCATAATTTGGACGCTTTTACCCTGTGCACTTGCCGAGGTCTTATCACCCTAAATTCCACCCTAATTAGTATCTGAGAAAAACAGTTGCACCTTTTCCTGCTTTAAAATGCAAAAGTTCAGGCTTTAAGACACAATGCAAGCATAGTCTCCCTGAAGTAACTTTTTAGAATTCCCCTCTGAATGTTCACCCCTCAACCCACTGGTTAGGTTGGACTAAATAGCCTCTTCTCCTTGTTCCCACAGCTCCTGGTAACATAGTGATTCCACTGGGATTTTTGAGTGTCCCCTTTTATTGCCACAATTTGGATGAAGAAGTACACAGTCAACTTATTCATTCTTGTCCCCAGCCTGCCTTGCCATGGTGCCCCACATCTCCCATTAGAATGAAAAGATAGAGACTGTGTTGTATTTTCTTGTTTACTGCCAGTGGCTAGAGGTACCTGGCACTTTAAGAACCTCCAACACACAAAAATAATAACAGCAGCAACACCTGAATGTATTCCATTGTGAGAATTACACACACAGGTTCCATGTGGGTCATAGCACTAAGCTAGTTGGCGAGAGAAACTAAGGAGCATAAGTCATCATCTCCACCTTCAAGAGATGTATAATCTAGTTCAAGAGTGAATTCAGCTAGGGATTCTCAACGTGTGATCCCCAAACCAACAGCATCAGATGGAAACTTAGAAATGCAGATTCTCAAGCTACAGCCCAGACCTATGGAACCAAAGTCTTTGGGGGAGGTGGGTCAGAGTTACCTCATAACAAACTCTCCCTGTTAGTGCTTCTGACAGTTCAGGAGGATAGCTTGGCAAAAAGAATAATCTAGGCTCTGCCAAGAGGTGGCTCTACTGAACCACCCAGTGCCTGGGGTTAGTATCCTGCAAACTGAACTCTAGAAATAAGTACAAGCTGCAAATAAACCTACTTTCATTTGTAGCTGGACTGCAAGTCATTTGGGTGCCCACAGGGTGTCAGGTCCTAAAATTAAATCCACGGGATCCTGGGTTGCACCACAGGCACCCAGCAGAGGCAAAGAAAATTCTCTCTGGAGACAGGTAACATTCTAGGCCTCGAGTTATGTTTACAAATAATGTTTTCAAGTACAATGTCCAGGACACAATCAAATATAACCAGGTCTCTCAAGAATGCAGGATACTATGAAAAACAACCAGCACAAACAACAACAGAAATGAACACACAGGTGGTCCAGATGATGAAATTACCAGACGCAGACTCTAAAACCACTGTGATTCATGTGCTCAAAGAGAAAAAAACAAAACTAAACAGTTTCAGCAAGGAACTGGAAAAAGAAAAAGTGACACTGCAGATTATAAAAGGACACAGGTTGAAATTCAGGAACGTAAAAATATGATGACTGAAGTTAAAAACAATATACTGGTTTACCAGCAACCAGCAGATTAGAGAAAGCTGAATAAAGAATGCGTGGACTGGAAGATATGTCAGAAAAAGCAGAATAGTATAATGATGATAATAATATAAACAAGTAGAAACAAAAACAGTAAAATGAATGAAATACAGGAGGCATGGAGAAGAGACAAAAAAAAAAAAAAAAAATCAGAGTGAGAAGATCAAGCGTGTGTTTAACTGGAGACCAGAAGGGGCCAGAAGAAGATCTGCTGCTGTGACATCCTATTCTGTCAGGTGAAGTGAATCTCTCTCATGGGCTCTTGGAACTGACCCTACAATCAACAATCAACCACTAAGTTACAGATGCTGTGTCTGGGAAGGGGGTGGGGTAGGGTATAGGGGAGCCACTCACATTTATCCATTTCAAATAAATACTTTTTCAACCAATGCAATTTAAACGTTTACATTATTTAAATGCTGGCTTTAAATAACAAATCCAACACCAGTGGTTGATTTTCACATTATCCTAAAAGGAAAACACTCCAGTTTGGAAGAAAGGTTCTGAAGGGGTTGATTTGAAGTGGGTTAGCAGCTGAATGAGTACATCGAAGGCGGTGTCTGAGGGAAAAGATAGAGGAGGGGCCGGCAGCACAGTCTGACACCAGGACTCAAGGCTGGAGCCCAGTCCGAGAGGGCGTTTGGGCAGAAGCTGAAGGAACTGCTTTCGGAAGGACACAGCGGACTGCTCTGTGTATACGGCTGACAGGGAGCTGGGAGCTGGCGGTGGGGCAGTCAGTCCCAGCTCATCGAGGAACTGGGCTTGGCATTTCCTCAGGCAGGACTTCAAGGAATGGGGCCGTCAGCTGGCAACTTGGGAACAGCAAACGAAGAGCTGGGGGCGCAGCCTTCCAGGGGCAGTGGGCATGGTGAAACAAGTGCCCTCCGCATTCGCAGGGAACACACAGCCCTGGGAAGTGTGAACAAGCACCCATTCACGTGGCTCCCTTATAATGAGAGCAGGTGAGGCGAGCAATGCCCCAGTGAGGTGCCGAGGAATCACCCTGGCAAAAGGAGATCCCCTAGAATTCGCTGCTGTGACTTATTTACTCTGGTGTATTTACTCTGTTCGGTGTACAGAGAGCCAGAGATCAACTGTTCATCTGACCAACTTTCCTCCCAAGGACATTTTAATACAGAAATACTGCACAGCCTTTATTTTGTGCTCACGTCAACACACTTCCCGTGAAAAGGCAACTGGGAAACAAAACAGAAGCCAGTAGAGAAAGCGGATCCACAATGTAAACAGAAATTTCTCACCCATTTTTTTTTTTTTTGGTTATATTTTAGGGAAAATCCAATGTAAACATGAGGCCAAGTTCTGATGGAGTATGGTAAAGTGGTCGTGTTTCGAGGGCTTGTGCTATAGATTTCAGCTTTAGGCTGATGACTTGATAAGAATGACTCCATTATTTAAAATGTCTCATTAATATGTTCCTCCTTTAGAACATATCAAAACCTCAAATGTCACCGGAAGACCATTTATACTAAAAGAAACAGTGCTCTTAGTCTAAGAGAAAATTTGGGATCACTACAGAAAAGGTACATGGATTAAATGAGTTCTTGCTGTTTTTTAGTTTTGACGAAATAGTTTATTTTAGATATAAACATCCCCCTGCTGTACTTTGAGCCTAAAAATTGTTGTATATTTTAACTGGAAAGAGAAACTAGCCAGAAATAAAGGAGATAAACACATTGGCTCAATAGATTCTCATTTTCAAGCAAAACTACAGGCAAACTGTAAAAGATGCAGAAAAAGCAAAGGCCTTAAATGTTGCAGTTCCAACTTACCTAAATGAGAATGTGTGAGAAAAGGAACATCTTGCTGTCCAGAGAGGACATCATGAGGCAGATGGGTCTGCCGTTACTCCCAGCTTGACTGTTTCCCAGGGACTCTAATGGCCTCCAACGTAAGGAGCGAGCTGCTAGTTGGGACTGATCACATTGGGTTTACACTTCAAGAGTCATAGCGATGGTCCTGCCTAAGCCCCCTTCATCTTCACAGCAACTCCATGAGGCACCACCATCATTACCCCTAACTATCTACAGGTGAGGACACTGAGGCAGAGGGTGGGCGCCCAGCCACGGTCACATGGTCAGCCTGGGGCTGCAGGCTGCCGATCAAGACCTTCAACAGTGCTTCCCAGAACATGGGCCAGACACCTGTCCCAGGTGGAGGACTCTTTGTTTCTGATATCAACTGCAAGTAAGTCCTCTGAAACTATTATAGAAACGTGCTCCAGAGTAATGTTATCTTTCTGAAAATCAAATCATTTTTAAGTGGGGCTTGTACCGGATTTTTTTTTTTTTTTGTACCGGATTTTTAATGTAATGTTTCACAAAGGTAAAATTTTCTTGTTAAACAAGTATCGATCTGTGATGGATTGGGAAAGACAAACATTATATGATATCATGTATACCTGGAATCTAAAAAAAGACTACAAATGAACTTATCTGCAAAACAGGAACAGAGTTACAGGTGGAGAAAATAAACTTCTTGTTATCAGGGGGAAGAAGGGGAAGGGATAAATTGCAAGATCTGGGTTGACATATACACACTACTGCACGTAAGATAGATAACTAATAAGAGCACACTATATATCACAGGGAACTCTACTCGATACTATATGATGGCCTCCATGGGTAAAGGTCTAAAAAAGAGTATCTATAACATGTGTATTCACTTTTGTGTATACCTGACAGTAACACAGCATTGTAAACCAAATACACCCCCAGCAAAATTTTTTTTATAAATAAAGATAAATATCTATCTGCTTTAAAATATAAAAGCAGGTCCTTCATCACACAGAGTGGGAGGAAGACTGGTCCCAGAGCTCAGAGAGCCCTCAGGTTCAGGGCTAATGAGCAGGACCCTGGCTTCCCTCTGTCTCCAGCAGGAACTGCTCATAGAGGCAGAGCTCATGCCCTGTGAAAGAGCCACCTGCCCCCCGAGAATGACCACTGAGAAGACATGGGAGCTGGGGATGTTGGGGGAACGGGGGTCCGAGGCTGGTCTTCTTAAACTCTCTTTGGTGATCCCCGAACTCTCCTGCTACAGTAGGTATGTAATTTTAGGAAGAAATTGAGTTTCAGAGTTCTGCAGAGATCCATAAGAATGTCCCACTACAAGTGACCCTGAATAAGGTCATCTAATGCCTCTCCTTTCCCCTGAGGAAGGAAACTACAGGGCACCACGTCCCTCGGGAACAGCAGCAGTCGCTGTGGCACCTGCAAGCCCATTTCACTGGTCTATCTGATCCCAAAGGGCCTCTCCCAATAAACAGGGTGTTTGCGCTCCTTTCTCCTTGTAAAAAAGGACACAAATGCACCAACCCCTCTTTTTAGTCTAGAAAGAAAGGGGCAAAGAAAAGGACCCTGAATATCTGAAGCAAGTAAAAGATTAACTGAAAGCCCCAGATGGATAGTCCCTTGGACTGCGAGGAGATCAAACCAGTCAGTCCTAAAGAAATCAATCCTGAATATTCACTGGAGGGACTGATCCTGAAGCTCCAATCCTTTGGCTGGCTACCCAATGCGAAGAGCAGACTCACTGGAAAAGACCCTGATGCCAGGAAAGATTGAAGGCGGGAGGAGAAGGGCACGACAAAGTCCAAGATGGTTGGATGGCATCATCGACTCAATGGACATGAGTTTGAGCAAGTTCTGGGAGATGGTGAAGGACAGGGAAGCCTGGCATGCTGCAGTCCATGGGGTCGCAAACAGTCAGACAAAATTGAGCAACTGAACAGCAACAGCACCCAGATGGATAAATGAAAGCCTTCCTGGCCCACAGCGGGAGGGATAAAAAGGACTGCACAGGACACCCTTGGGTCAGTGTTCCTCAGACTCACAGGCTTTGTTTTCTTGGAAAGCCTATCCCAAATAAACCAAGATGGAGCTTTTGTATCTCCAAAGCCACAGTTCACCATAAAACCTAACGTTTACAGAGAAAGTAAACAACTGTAATGGGGAAAGCTTCAGCTGAGGCACTCTGGACCACAAGGAACATTTTTTGGTAGATGAGATGCATGTGTGTGAAGGGAGCTTTGGAGAGGAGTTGGCTGAGGCCAAGCATATGAAGACATGGGCTGTTATGGTTCATGGAAAGTGAAAGAGAAAACCCAGAGAGGTCACTCACCATGGACAAACTAAAGCCCAACCTAGTCTGTTGCTACCTTTAAGACATTTGGCCTGAGAGGCAAAATTCCGACACTTCTGCTCAATAGAATTCATGATAGCAATAATGGCAATATTATTATTAAGGTTTTATGGCTTTTTATCATTTACAAAGTCACATTATCTCATTTGATCCTAATCTGCATCCTGAGCAATAACCAGTAGAGATTTATAATCCCCTTTGGAAAGTAATCATGAGTAAAGATGAAGAAACTCAAGACATTTTGCCAAGATTGCAGGGAGAGTCAGTGGCAGGGAAGTTCCCGGCACTAGAACATCAGCTTCTCTCTCCAGAGCTCTTCATGCATCAGCTACTTGATTCTAAGTCACTCATTTCTTGGTTCATGTGTCCTAAGGGGGGTTCATTTTGTCAGCTACTATCAGGTCAGGAGACTTAGAAAATAAATAAGTAATGATACTAATGTAACCTAACCAAGTGCCTGTTACTATACAAATTTTAACTGTGTGTGTGTCTGTCTGGAATAGTTAATATTGTCTTCCTTCAATTTTTTTTTTTTTTACTGGATCTGAATTCCAAATGGAATCATGTAGACCTTTACACCAGCACATATTTTTTTACTAAATTTTTGGTGAATTAACAAATGAGTGAATGAATGAATGAAAGTTAAAATACTTGCTATGATGTTCATATCCTGGTGACCTGACCAGAATCACCCGGAATGGGCTGAGTTCCCCTTCTTCCTCACTGCCACCACCCAAATACACACGCCAGGCACCCAGCCCTAGGGACCGTGGTTCTGTGGGAGAGGACAGGGCCTGGGGATCTACTGGTTTCAAATCAGACTCAGAGGTGTGCTTCTAATTAAGAGCCACTATCTAGGCCAACAGTAAATAGTTTCTAAAAGGAGGAAATAAAGGTCATTTCATTTAAGAAATGAGGAAATGAAGGTCCCATGATCTACCTAACCTCACACAGCTCTTGGGCACACACCACCTTAGACCACCACTCCAGATTATGCTGGAACTGCCTTTAGAAGAACTGACCAGAAAACATCACATGATACCAAATCCTCTGTGAGTCCAGATGAAGACCTCCTGTCTCTTGCCAAAAACAACTATATTTGACCACTTGAACAATCCAAATGCAGCACATCTTTTTTACTTCAATTTGGATGAACTATGCAAAGTTCTCGTTAAGAAGACATCTTGGGTAAATGCGAGTAATTCCTAGACTTAGCAGAGGAAACAGACTTATGTGATTCAGAGCAAAATTTATAGCCAAAAATATCAAGCCAAGTTAGCCTTTGACTATACAGAAGCTCCCTCAGGACAATGCAGCGTCTTCTGGTCACCCCAGTGAACGCACAGTGGACTTGCTCCTAGAGTCTCATCACCTGTGAGGAGGTTCTAGGAGATAATGTACTAACTGAGAGGCCCATGGCTGGAGACCAGCTCTTCATCCCTCAAGATGCAGGAAACGTACTTGTCAAGCTGACTGTTTCCAGAAGAGGTGGTGTGTCTTTGAGGATCAACTCTAGGAGTCTGTGAGAGAGGAGCTAGGAGGGTGCCTTGTAAGAAAACACTGAGCAAAGTGTATGAATGTGCCTCATGAGAAGGTAAGGAGTTACTGGGCTAGTGGTAGTTGCTCAGCTGTGTCCGACTCTGCAACCTCATGAACTGTAGCCAGCCAAGCTCCTCGGTCCATGGGATTCTCCAGGCAAGAATACTGGCCTGGGTAGCTATTTCCTTCACCAGGGGATCTTCCCAACCCAGGGATCGAACCCAGGTCTCTTACACTGAGTTGAGTAATATAAGAGTAACTTACTACATTGAGTAAAGACTCAATGCAGGTTGAATCTTTACCGTCTGAGCCACCAGGGAAGCATAAAGAAACACTCAGGTAAGGAAACATTGAGCTTCGTAAGTGACTATGCTTCATGAGAAGATAAGTGGATACTGGGATAACATGGAGGGAAATATTGAAAAGATTGAAACTGCCACTCAGGTTAGAGCAGCTCTGACCTCAGGGCTGCCCTTTATAGAAGACTGTTATCACACACATCATATTTTTCAAGGAAACCATCTTTTTTTGCCTTACTGAATTTTGTGTAGCCTGTCCTGGGAGTGGTGATTTGCTGCCCCCTAGTGTCCATCTTCTTTTACTAAAATTCACAAATTATTAGTTTATTTTCCTTTCCCTCCAAGTCTCTTCAAAAAAAAATCATCCCTTGACGGTCACTGCAGTAGCCAAATTAAATGGTGACAAAGTTGACTTACAGACAGTAGGCTTCACATCACATCCATGACAGATGCTCTGCCTCTCCTCCCGTCACCACTCACCAACCTGAGCCCTCACTGGTGGGAAGGAACCCAAGGACCCACACGACAAAGCCAGAACTACAAAGTCACCCTTGTGTTACTCCAACTGGGTCTATTTAAGGAGAGTGTAATTCTCTCCCTGAGGAAAGCCATCAGTGACCCCAGTGGTTCTCATATCAAGCGGGGCATCTAGGGGGCAGCGTTTAAAACACCTAGTCCTGGGACTTCCCTGCTGGTCCCAGTGGTTAAGACTCTGCCTTACCGTGCAGGGGACAGCTACTGAGCCCAAGTTCTAGAGCCGGTATGCAGCCACAAAAGATTCTGCGTACCGCAAGGAAGACCTCATGTGCCACAGCTGAGACCCAACACAGCCAAATGATTAACTATTTAAAATAAAATAAAATCCCGAGTCCTGCAAGGCAGGGGTCTTGACCCCCAGGCCACAGGCCCGTACAGTCTGTGGCCTGTTATGAACACAGCAGGAAGTAAACAGTGGTAAAAACCAAAACCATCTCCCCCCACCCCCGTCCATGGAAAAATTGTCTTCCACGAAACCAGTCCCTGGTGCCAAAATGGTTGGAGACCGCTGCTGTAAGGGATTAACCTCCAAAATATACAAACAGCTCACACAGCTCTATGTCAAAAAAAACAAACAACCCAATCAAAAAAATGAGCAGGAGATCTAAGTAGACATTTCTCCAAAGAAGACATACAGATGGCTAAAAAAAAATCACATGAAAAGAAGCTAAACATCACTAATTATTGGAGAAATGCAAATAAAACTACCATTAGGTATCACCTCACACTGGTCTGAATGGCCATCATCAAAATATCTAGAAATAATAAATGCTGGAGAGGGTGTGGGGAAAAGGGAACTCTCCTCCCTTGTTGGTGGGAATGTATATTAGCACAGCTACTATGGAGAACATACAGTGGAATACTACTCAGCCATAAAAAAGAATGAAATAATGCCATTTGTGGTAACATGGATGCACCTAGATCATACTAAGTGAAGTAGGTCTGACAGAAAAAAGCAATGGTATCATACAATACCATTCATTGATCTCTCTGAAATGTGACGCTTCCAAGTCTACAGCTGCCACTTTAATTCTGGTATCAAGGCAGGAACCAAGGTCAAAAGAGACAGGGCCTATTCTAAAATATTTTCTTTACAAAACCTTCTACTTAAAGATATTCCTCTGATTTCATATTGTGTGTTTTAAAGGATAACTTCCACAGATTCACACTAGACTCCTCTTTTAATAAACCTTCAGAAAGTGATGACATAAAGACACCTCGTTTTTGTGGCCAACCGAACATGCATATTATCTCTTCAATTCTTTTGCAAACTGGCAAAAAAAAAAAAAAAAAAAACAGGAAAGGCATATGAGAGGTATAAATTGGCAGGGACAGTGTTCCAGGGGAGGAGATGATAGCAGACGTCCTGTTGGAGAGAAGAAAAGGAAAAACACACAAGAAAATTTCCAAGAACTGTAAAGAATTCCTCGTTGCCTAGCAGAATAAATGAAAGAGACTCATACAAAGTAATATCTTCACAAAATTTCACGGGCCTAGATAAGCAAACCTTTTGGAAAGAATTAAAATGAAAGTGTTAGTTGCTCAGTCATATCTGATTCTTTGAGACCCTGCCAGGCTCCTCTGTCCATAAAATTCTCCAGGCAAGAATACTGGAGTGGATAGCCATTCCCTTCTCCAGGGGATCTTCCCAACCCAGGGATTGAACTCCAGTCTACTGCATTGCAGACAGATTCTTTACCATCTGAGCCACCAGGGAAGCAAAAAGAATTAAAGCAGGTCACATACTGAAGATCAGAAATCAGAATACCATAAACTTCTCAGTTAAGAAAAGGGAAACAGGCGGTAGAGGAGAAACTGAGGCCTATTAACAATTTTAAGTGTTGACTGGACCTACAACCTATTCAAATTGGGCAGAGCCAAACCTGACCCGAAGTGATTAGGAGCACTTTGCCTATAGGAGCCAGGGAAAAAAGACTTATACAGAGAAGGTACAGAAGCAAAGCAAGATTATTGATTGCTGAAGGAGGAAATGGCTACCCTCTCTCCAGTATTCTTGCCTGGGAAATCCCACACACAGAGAGGCCTGGTGGGCCACAGTCCATGGGGTCGCAAAGAGTAGGACACAACTGCACGCATATACGTACACACACACACACACACAGAGTGAAATAATGCCATTTGCAGCAACATGCATAGACCTAGAGATTGTCATCCTAAGAAAAGAGTCGGACAGAGAAGGAAGAATATCATATGATATCACTTACATGTGGAATCTTATCATGCAAATGAACTTATTCTAAGAAACAGACTCACAGACATAGAGAACAGACTTGTGGGTGGTTATCAAGGAGGAGGTGGGCCGGCAGAGGGATGGATTCAGAGTTCGGGGGTTAACAGATGCAAACAATTATATATAAAATGGATAAACAAGGCCCTACTGTATAGCACAGGGAATTGTATTCAATATCTTGTGATAAAACCATAAGGAAAAAGAATATGAAAAATAATGTATATATATATATGTATAACTGAGTCACTTTACTGTACAGTGGAATTTAACACAATATTGTCAATCAACTATCCTTCAATAAAATAAATTTTTAAAAAGTTTTAAAAAGATTATTGATTGGCTATAGCTGAAAGCCTGGTCAGATGTTTGTGATGGGTTGTGCTTGGTTTTGATTTCCTAACCTTGAGGCATTTATAGGCTTAGATGTTGGTTTGCTCATCTTTGTAGATGCCAAAGCATTAGAGGCCCCTGCATCCGGTGGCCTCCTTTAAACCTAACACATGGGACCCAGACATGAGACTATTCTACAGGGTAGGGGTCAAAGGCAAGTGGGTAGGTCAGAGCTCTGCAGGCTATGAGTACAGTTATGTTTAGAGCAAGAAGACAGAAAATGGGTCAAGATATGCAATACATTTGGTAATTTGGGAAATATCATTGGTGTTTGACAAATATGACGGTGTGCATGGAAAAATCAGTGATAAGCTCATGAAAAAAGCTAAACCAATGAAAAAGTGAAGCAATGACTAGAAGAAAACCAGATGTGTTTTTTTTTTTAAAAAGAGTGGGGGGAATTACTGTAGTATTTAGCACAGCAATGAAAAATATTGTCTATCAAAATAACATGATTATTGGGACTTCCCTGGCAGTCCAGTCAATTAAGACTTCACACTTCCAAGTAGGTGTCGTGGGTTTGATCCCTGCTCAGGGAACTAAGATTCTACAGCCAAATAATAATAATAATGTGATTATTATGTTTATATCAGGTGGTAGGGGAAGGGGATGGCATGGAGAGTATAAGACCAAACCTTCATCTAACATCTTATAGAGTCAGTAGCTAAATTCTCAGGTTAAGTGGAGAAACAGGACTTAATACGTAAACTCTGAGAGACATAGATGGGAAGGAGACTTTTCTCTGAATTCCTATTGGAAGCTTTTGAAGCATGTGACTGTATTGCTTTTCTAGAATTATTACGTTTTTAAAAAGACTCATCACATAGAGTTCTGGCAGGATATTCAATGAGCTAATTATAGTGGTTGCCACTAGTGAAGGGAGCTGTATTTTCTAAATCTGTACTTTGTTAGTGTATAAAAGGATACAAATTTTTCCCCAAAGCAACAAAAACAAGAGTTGAAAATGATGGCCTCTTGGGAGTAGGACTGGAGAGAGCGAATGGGTAGAAAGGGTAAGGATCTTTTATATCATTTTGTGCTTTTATATACAAAAAGCTTTCTGTATTAATTTCTGGTATTACACTTTAAACAATGTACATGTTATTCTATATGCAAACTTTTTTTAAATTTTTAAATGGAAGCTATGGGATAGCTTCTTGAACACAAAGATTAAACACTGTATATTCTGTACCTTTAGGCAGACAAAGGTAATTCTGAGACTCTTCTGTAGTCAGGAAGTTTCTGAACAGTGGAAAGCTCGCTGGCCCCCTCTGCTGGTAAGAGATACTCTTGTAAAAGTGTATTAAATTCTTAGTTAAGCACCTTGGGTAGGCTAACAAATTCATTAGTTGAATAGTTTCATTTCTGTTAAAAACCCCATTAAGCTGTCTGAGTATGATCCACATTCACTGGTGATGTCATAGAAGGAAAAATTTCATACTTTTCTTTGAATTCCAAAATCTTTCTTACCCTCAATCAATATTTTCATATACTTAAATAAAACCTTGTCTTCTGCTACTCAGAGAGGCTTTCCTCTTGCGCTAGAAGAGTACAGAGAACATCAAATTGTAAAGTTAGGAAATTTTCACCCCTGTCACGTAAGTTCCAGGCGCCAAGTGGACAGAAACAAGCTCTCTGAAGGTTTGTTAGTCTTTGCTGTTTGAGGAAACTTTCTCCATCTCCTGCCTCAGGTAGGAGGGCTCCCTGGAGAGAGTCCAGACAGGTGGAAATCTACCTAGTCTCACCCACAGTACCTGGAGGATGTACAGAGTTGCAGAACACCTTTACAGATTTTCTTTATTTTTGAATGCCTAAGTAATATATGCTTGCCTTAAAAGTTAGACAATTTTTTTAATTAAAAAAAATTTTTTTAATGGCACAACTCTTTTAAAGAAAATCCCACAGGATCTATTTTAAAACTTTTTAAAAATTTTATACTCCATGATTGATCCATTTCACTATTTGGTGACTCTCCTATAGAAATAGGAACACATGTATAAGGCCACAAGAGTGGCCAATGGGGCAGCTTGTAATAGCTAAAAAATGGGAACAATTTAACTGCCCATTGGCAGGAGAATAGCTAAACAAATCATCTATTATCCATGCTATAGCATCCTACTTTGCAATTTAGAAGAATAAGGTAGTTTACATGTACTAACATGGATACATTTCTTTAAAATACTATGGAATTTTAAAGTGTATTGTGTACCACTTTCTCTTCTACAAATTCATCAAAAGAATAACTGAACGCAGAGCAAACTTCACAAAACAACTTCTGATCGCTAGCTGAGGTCATCAGGCGCCCAGAAAAGCAACCCATTGTCTTTGAGAGGAGATAGGACAAAATATAAAAGATAAAAAGAAAGACAAAAGATAAAAAGAAAGACAAAAGAGCTAAGGACGGAGATCGTCCTGGGAAGGGAGTCTTAATAGAGGAAGTTTCCAGACACCAGGAAACCCTCGCACTGGCAGGTCTGGGGGAAGTGTTTGAATCTCGGAGGGCAACCTGACTGGGAGGGGAAGAATAAATAAAACCCACAGATTATGTGCCTGAAAGCAACTCCCAGCAGAAAAGTACCCCAGACACCCACATCCGCCACCAGCAAGTGGGGGCAGAACGGAGAGGAGCGGGCAGCATTGCTTAGGGTAAGGACTGGGCCTGAGTGCCCTGAGGACAATCGGAGGGAGCTTTTGTGAGTTACCAACTTAAACTGTGGGATAGCAAAAGAGAGAGAGAAAATTAACCGGCCGGAACACACTGCCAGCCGTTCGCAGAACAAAGGGACCGAGCAAGTCCAGAGAAGAGTTCACAGGCTGCGGACCTGCCCAGCCCCGCCGGAGGCGGGAGGCAGGGGGGAGGGGTAGGGGTCAGGCTCGGCCCCAAGGACCGCATCCCCTGCCACACTGCAAACAGGCCCCCGGTTTCTTACCAAAGACCTCCTGAGATTCTGGATGGTCGACATCCGCGGGAGGGTCGCGGCGAGCCACAGGGCGCAGGCACCCGACTGGCGCGGGCGGGGACTGGGGCTGGGGCCGCGGAGGGCAGAAGGCGCAGGCACCCGACTGGCGCGGGCGGAAACTGAGACTGGGACTGCGGAAGGGAGCGGGCGCGCTGCACCCGGGGAGAGTGCGCCAGTCAAGCCCCTGGCTGCCTGGACCGCTCTGATGGGGAAGGCACAAAAAGCAGGTGCAGCTTTTTATTCCGCGCTTTTGTGGAACACCCGAGGGCTGGAACCGAGCGCAGCGCGGGGCGCGCTCCATATAGAGCAGCCGGGAGCCTGAGCAGCATAGACGGGGAAAGCAGCGCCAGCCCCTCCCGTAGCTCGACGGAACTAGCAACCTGAATAAGAGACCACCTCTGGGGAGGGGGGATCGGGATGGGGAATACGTGTAAATCTATGGCTGATTCATATCAATGTATGACAAAACCCAGTGAAATGTTGTGAAGTAATTAGCCTCCAACTAATTAAAAAAAAAAAAAAAAAAGAGACCACCTCTGCCCGCCTGTGCCAGGGCGGAAATGAGGCACTGAAGAGACCAGCAAACAGAAGCCAAATAAACAAAGGGAACCGCTTCAGAAGGGACCGGTGCAACAGGTTAAAATCCCTGTAGAAAACACCGACTACACCAGAAGGGGCCTGTAGATATCGAGAAGTGTAAGCTGGAACGAGGAGCTATCTGAAACTGAGCTGAACCCACACTGACCACAACAGCTCCAGAGAAATTCCTAGATATATTTTCACCTTTTTTTTTTTTTTAAGTAAGAAAAAAAAAAAAAAACTTTCTTTTCTTTTTTCTCTTTTATTTTCTTTTAAAATTCCCTATTACTCCCCTGTTACTCCTTAACTTTCATTTTCATAGATTTTTACGATTTTTTTAATTAGGAAAAATTTTTTTCTTTTTTTTCTTTTTTTTTCTTTTCCTTTTTCCTCTTCTACTTTCTATTTTTCTTTTTCTCTTATTTCCTTTTAAAGTCCTCTGTTACTCCTCTACTACTCCTTAATTTTCATTTTCATTACACTATAACCTTACAAAAAAAAAAAGAAGAGAAGCCCTATTTTTAAACCAAACTTCATATATATTTCTAAAATTTTTTGTGTGTTTTGGTTTTTGTTTTTAATATAGTATTTTTAAGAGTCTAACCTCTACTCTAGATTTTTAATCTTTGTTTCTCAGTATATGATATAAATTGTGGACATTTAAGAATCCAATATTCAGTTCCCATTTTTATTCAGGAGTGTGTTGATTATTCTCTCCCAATCTTGACTCTCCGTTTTCTACCTCAGAACACCTCTATTTCCTTCTTTCCCCTTCTCTTCCCAGTCCAATTCTGTGAATCTTTGTGGGTGTCTGGGCTATGGAGAACACTCTGGGAACAGACAACTGTGTAGATCTGTCTCTCTCCTGTTGAATCCCCATTTTTCTCCTCCTGCTCATCACTATCTCCCTCCTCCCTCTCCTCTTCTTCATGTAACTCTGTGAACCTCTCTGGGTGTCCCTAACGGGGGAGAATCTTTTCGCCATTAACCTAGAATTTTATTATCAGTGCTGTATAGTTGGAGAAGTCCTGAGACTACTGGAAGAATAAAACTGAAATCCAGAGGCAGGAGACTTAAGCCCAAAACCTAAGAACACCAGAAAACTCCTGACTACATGGAACTTTAAGTAATAAGAGACCGTCCAAAAGCCTCCATACCTACACTGAAACCAACCACCACCCAAGAGCCAATAAGTTTTAGAGCAAGACATACCACGCAAATTCTCCAGCAACGCAGGAACATAGCCCTGAACGTCAACATACAGGCTGCCCAAGATCATACCTAACACATAGACCCATCTCAAAACTCATTACTGGGCACTCCATTGCTCTCCAAAGAGAAGAAATCAAGTTCCACACACCAGAACACCGACGCAAGCTTCCCTAACCAGTAAACCTTGACAAGCCAATGTCCAACCCCACCCACTGGGTAAAACCTCCACAATAAAAAGGAACCACAGACCTCCAGAATACAGAAAGCCCACTCCAGACACAGCAAACTAAACAAGATGAAAAGGCAGAGAAATACCCAACAGGGAAAGGAACATGAAAAATGCCCACCAAGTCAAACAAAAGAGGAGGAGATAGGGAATCTACCTGAAAAAGAATTTAGAATAATGATAATAAAAATGATCCAAAATCTTGAAAACAAAATGGAGTTACAGATAAATAGCCTGGAGAAAAAGATTGAAAAGATGCAAGAAATGTTTAATAAAGACCTAGAAGAAATAAAAAAGAGTCAATTAAAAATGAATAATGCAATAAATGAGATCAAAAACACTCTGGAGGGAACCAAGAGTAGAATAACGGAGACAGAAGATAGGATAAGTGAGGTAGAAGATAAAATGGTAGAAATAAATGAAGCAGAGAGGAAAAAAGAAAAAAGAATCAAAAGAAATGAGGACAACCTCACGGACCTCTGAGACAATGTGAAACGCCCCAACATTCGAATCATAGGAGTCCCAGAAGAAGAAGACAAAAAGAAAGGCCATGAGAAAATACTCGAGGAGATAATAGCTGAAAACTTCCCTAAAATGGGGAAGGAAATAGCCACCCAAGTCCAAGAAACCCAGAGAGTCCCAAACAGGATAAACCCAAGGCGAAACACCCCAAGACACATATTAGTCAAATTAACAAAGATCAAACACAAAGAAAAAATATTAAAAGCAGCAAGGGAGAAACAACAAATAAAACACAAAGGGATTCCCGTAAGGATAACAGCTGATCTATCAATAGAAACCGTCCAGGCCAGAAGGGAATGGCAGGACATACTTAAAGTAATGAAAGAGAATAACCTACAACCTAGATTACTGTACCCAGCAAGGATCTCATTCAGATATGAAGGAGAATTCAAAAGCTTTACAGACAAGCAAAAGCTGAGAGAATTCAGCACCACCAAACCAGCTCTTCAACAAATGCTAAAGGATCTTCTCTAGACAGGAAACACAGAAAGGTTGTATAAACATGAACCCAAAACAACAAAGTAAATGGCAACGGGACCACACCTATCAATAATCACCTTAAATGTAAATGGGTTGAATGCCCCAACCAAAAGACAAAGATTGACTGAATGGATACAAAAACAAGACCCCTATATATGCTGTCTACAAGAGACCCACCTCAAAACAAGGGACACATAAAAGTGAAGGGCTGGAAAAAAATATTTCACGCAAACGGAGACCAAAAGAAAGCAGGAGTCGCAATACTCATATCAGATAAAATAGACTTTCAAATAAAGGATGTGAAAAGAGACAAAGAAGGACACTACATAATGATCAAAGGATTAATCCAAGAAGAAGATATAACAATTATAAATATATATGCACCCAACATAGGAGCACCGCAATATGTACGGCAAACGCTAACGAGTATGAAAGAGGAAATTAATAGTAACACAATAATAGTGGGAGACTTTAATACCCCACTCACAACTATGGATAGATCAACTAAACAGAAAATTAACAAGGAAACACAAACCTTAAATAACACAATGGACCAGCTAGACCTAATTGATATCTATAGGACATTTCACCCCAAAACAATCAACTTCACCTTTTTCTCAAGTGCACACGGAACCTTCTCCTGGGCCATAAATCTGGTCTTGGAAAATTCAAAAAAATTGAAATCATTCCAGTCATCTTTTCTGACCACAGTGCAGTAAGATTAGATCTCAATACAGGAAAAAAAATTGTTAAAAATCCAAACACATGGAGGCTAAATAACATGCTTCTGAATAACCAACAAATCATAGAAGAAATCAAAAAAGAAATCAAAATATGCATAGAAATGAATGAAAATGAAAACACAACAACCCAAAACCTATGGGACACTGTAAAAGCAGTGCTAAGGGGAAGGTTCATAGCATTACAGGCTTACATAAAGAAACAAGAAAAAAGCCAAATAAATAACCTAACTCTACACCTAAAGCAATTAGAGAAGGAAGAAATGAAGAACCCCAGGGTTAGCAGAAGAAAAGAAATCTTAAAAATTAGGGCAGAAATAAATGCAAAGGAAACAAAAGAGACCATAGCAAAAATCAACAAAGCTAAAAGCTGTTTTTTTGAAAAAATGAACAAAATTGACAAACCATTAGCAAGACTCATTAAGAAACAAAGGGAGAAGAACCAAATTAACAAAATTAGAAATGAAAATGGAGAGATCACAACAGACAACACTGAAATACAAAGGATCATAAGAAACTACTACCAGCAGCTCTATGCCAATAAAATGGACAACTTGGATGAAATGGACAAATTCTTAGAAAAGTATAACTTTCCAAAACTGAACCAGGAAGAAATAGAAGATCTTAACAGACCCATCACAAGCAAGGAAATCAAAACTGTAATCAAAAATCTTCCAGCAAACAAAAGCCCAGGACCAGATGGCTTCACAGCTGAATTCTACCAAAAATTTAGAGAAGAGCTAACACCTATCTTACTCAAACTCTTCCAGAAAATTGCAGGAGAAGATAAACTTCCAAACTCATTCTATGAAGCCACCATCACCCTAATTCCAAAACCAGACAAAGATGCCACAAAAAAAGAAAACTACAGGCCAATATCACTGATGAACATAGATGCAAAAATCCTTAACAAAATTCTAGCAAACAGAATCCAACAACATATTAAAAAAATCATATACCATGACCAAGTGGGCTTTATCCCAGGAATGCAAGGATTCTTTAATATCTGCAAATCAATCAATGTAATACACCACATTAACAAATTGAAAGATAAAAACCATATGATTATCTCAATAGGTGCAGAGAAAGCCTTTGACAAAATTCAACACTCATTTATGATTAAAACTCTCCAGAAAGCAGGAATAGAAGGAACATACCTCAACATAATAAAAGCTATATATGACAAACCCACAGCAAGCATCACCCTCAATGGTGAAAAATTGAAAGCATTTCCCCTGAAATCAGGAACAAGACAAGGGTGCCCACTCTCACCACTACTATTCAACATAGTGTTGGAAGTTTTGGCCACAGCAATCAGAGCAGAAAAAGAAGTAAAAGGAATCCAGATAGGAAAAGAAGAAGTGAAACTCTCGCTGTTTGCAGATGACATGATCCTCTATATAGAAAACCCTAAAGACTCTACCAGAAAATTACTAGAGCTAATCAATGAATATAGTAAAGTTGCAGGATATAAAATTAACACACAGAAATCCCTTGCATTCCTATATACTAACAATGAGAAAACAGAAAGAGAAATTAAGGAAACAATACCATTCACCATTGCAACAAAAAGAATAAAATACTTAGGAGTATATCTACCTAAAGAAACAAAAGAGCTATACATAGAAAACTATAAAACACTGATGAAAGAAATCAAAGAGGACACAAACAGATGGAGAAATATACCGTGTTCATGGATCAGAAGAATCAATATTGTCAAAATGGCTATTCTACCCAAAGCAATCTATAGATTCAATGCAATCCCTATCAAGCTACCAACGGTATTTTTCACAGAACTAGACCAAATAATTTCACAATTTGTATGGAAATACAAAAAACCTCGAATAGCCAAAGTAATCTTGAGAAAGAAGAATGGAACTGGAGGAATCAACCTGCCTGACTTCAGACTCTACTACAAAGCCACAGTCATCAAGACAGTATGGTACTGGCACAAAGACAGAAATATAGATCAATGGAACAGAATAGAAAGCCCAGAGATAAATCCACGAACCTATGGACACCTTATCTTCGACAAAGGAGGCAAGGATATACAATGGAAAAAAGACAACCTCTTTAACAAGTGGTGCTGGGAAAACTGGTCAACCACTTGTAAAAGAATGAAACTAGAACACTTTCTAACACCATACACAAAAATAAGCTCAAAATGGATTAAAGATCTAAATGTAAGACCAGAAACTATAAAACTCCTAGAGGAGAACATAGGCAAAACACTCTCTGACATAAATCACAGCAAGATCCTCTATGACCCACCTCCCAGAATATTGGAAATAAAAGCAAAACTAAACAAATGGGACCTAATTAAACTTAAAAGCTTTTGCACTACAAAGGAAACTATAAACAAGGTGAAAAGACAGCCCTCAGATTGGGAGAAAATAATAGCAAATGAAGAAACAGACAAAGGATTAATCTCAAAAATATACAAGCAACTCCTGCAGCTCAATTCCAGAAAAATAAATGACCCAATCAAAAAATGGGCCAAAGAACTAAACAGACATTTCTCCAAAGAAGACATACAGATGGCTAACAAACACATGAAAAGATGCTCAACATCACTCATTATCAGAGAAATGCAAATCAAAACCACAATGAGGTACCATTACACGCCAGTCAGGATGGCTGCTATCCCAAAGTCTACAAGCAATAAATGCTGGAGAGGGTGTGGAGAAAAGGGAACCCTCTTACACTGTTGGTTGGAATGCAAACTAGTACAGCCGCTATGGAAAACAGTGTGGAGATTTCTTAAAAAACTGGAAATAGAACTGCCATATGACCCAGCAATACCACTTCTGGGCATACACACTGAGGAAACCAGATCTGAAAGAGACACGTGCATGCCAATGTTCATTGCAGCACTGTTTATAATAGCCAGGACATGGAAGCAACCTAGATGCCCATCAGCAGACGAATGGATAAGAGAGCTGTGGTACATATACACCATGGAATATTACTCAGCCATTAAAAAGAATTCATTTGAATCAGTTCTGAGATGGATGAAACTGGAGCCCATTATACAGAGTGAAGTAAGCCAGAAAGATAAAGAACATTACAGCATACTAACACATATATATGGAATTTAGAAAGATGGTAATGATAACCCTATATGCAAAACAGAAAAAGAGACACAGAAGTACAGAACAGACATTTGAACTCTGTGGGAGAAGGCGAGGGTGGGATGTTTTGAAAGAACAGCATGTATATTATCTATAGTGAAACAGATCACCAGCCCAGATGGGATGCATGAGACAAGTGCTCTCAGGCCTGGTGCACTGGGAAGACCCAGAGGAATCGGGTGGAGAGGGAGGTGGGAGGGGGGATCGGGATGGGGAATACATGTAACTCCATGGCTGATTCATTCAATGTATGACAAAACCCACTGAAATGTTGTGAAGTAATTAGCCTCCAACTAATAAAAAATAAATAAATAAATAAAAAGTGTATTGTAGAAAGATCCATACAACACGGTATCATGTATTTTTAATACTATAAATTCTCTCCATGTATGTATATAACCGTGTAAATACACAGAAAATATCAGGAAGGCAACATCAGTTCAGTTCAGTTCAGTCACTCAAATATACCCATTTGAATGCAAAGTTCCAAAAAATACCAAGAAGAGATAAGAAAGCCTTCCTCAGTGATCAATGCAAAGAAATAGAGGAAAACAATAGAACGGGAAAGACTAGAGATCTCTTCAAGAAAATTAGAGATACCAAGGGAACGTTTCATGCAAAAATGGGCACAATAAAGGACAGAAGTGGTATGGACCTAATAGAAGCAGAAGATATTAAGAAGAGGTGATAAGAATACACAGAAGAACTATACAAAAAGATCTTCATGACCCAGATAACCACAATGGTGTGTTCACTCACCTAGAGCCATACATCCTGGAATGAGAAGTCAAATGGGCCTTAGGAAGCATCACTATGAACAAAGCTAGTGGAGGTGATGGAATTCCAGTTAAACTATTCCAAATCCTAAAAGATGATGCTGTGAAAGTGCTGCACTCAATATGCCAGCAAATTTGGAAAACTCAGCAGTGGCCACAGGACTGGAAAAGGTCAGTTTTCATTCCAATCCCATAGAAAGGCAATGCCAAAGAATGCTCAAATTACTGCACAATTACACTCATCTCACGCACTAGTAAAGTAATGATCAAATTTCTTCAAGCCAGGCTTCAACAGTATGTAAACAGAGAACTTCCAGATGTTCAAGCTGGTTTTAGAAAAGGCAGAGGAACCAGAAATCAAGCTGCCAACATTGGCTGGATCATCGAAAAAGCAAGGGAGTTCCAGAAAACCATCCACTTCTGCTTTATTGACTATGCCAAAGCCTTTGACTGTGTGGATCACAACAAACTATGGAAAATTCTTCAAAGATGGGAATACCAGACCACCTTACCTGCCTACTGAGAAATCTGTATGCAGGTCAAGGAGCAACAGTTAGAACTGGACATGGAACTACATACTGATTCCAAATCAGGAAAGGAGTAGTCAAATTGCAGTCAAATATGCAGTCAAGGCTGTATATTGTCTCCCTGCTTATTTAACTTATATACAGAGTCCATCCTGCAAAATGCCGGGCTGAATGAAACACAAGCTGGAATCAAGATTGCAGGGAGAAATATCAATAACCTCAGATACACAGATGATACCACCCTTATGGCAGAAAGTGAAGAAGAACTAAAGAACCTCTTGATGAAAGTGAAAGAGGAGAGTGGAAAAAGTTGGCTAAAAACTCAACATTCAGAAACCTAAGATCATGACATCTGGTCCCATCACTTCATGGCAAATAGATGGGGAAACAGTAGAAACAGTGAGCGACTTTATTTTGGGGGGCTCCAAAATCACTGCAGATGGTGACTGCAGCCATGAAGTTAAAAGACTCTTGCTCCTTGGAAGCTAAGCTATGACCAACCTAGACAGCATATTAAAAAGCAGAGACATTACTTTGCTGACAAAGGTCTGTCTAGTCAAAGTGATGGTTTTTCCAGTAGTCATGTATGGATGTGAGAGTTGGACTACAAAGAAAACTGAGCACCGAAGAATGGATGCTTTTGAACTGTGGTGCTGGAGAAGAGTCTTGAAAGTCCCTTGAACTGCAAGGAGATCAAACCAGTCAATCCTCAAGGAAATCAGTCCTGAATATTCATTGGAAGGACTGATGCTGAGGCTGAAACTTCAATACTTTGGCCACTTGATACAAAGAACTGACTTCTTGGAGAAGACCCTGATGCTGGGCAAGATTGAAGGCAGGAGGAGAAGGGGATGACAGAGGATGAGATGGTTGGATGGCATCACCGACTCGATGGACATGAGTTTGAACAAGCTCCAGGAGTTGGTGATGGACAGGGAAGCCTGGCCTGCTGCAGTCCATGGGGTCGCAGAGAGTCAGACATGACTGAGTGACTGAACTGAACTGAACTGAATATACATAAGTCCACAACAAAGAAGAGACACAGAAAATAGCAGTATATACAGAATTTGACTACTTACAATACTTTACAATAAATAGAGCATTTTATAAACAATTCAGTATTGGACTAGAATCTTTCCAGGGATGGCTAATTCTAGTTAGCAGAAATATTACAAATCCATTGCTATTAGGATGACAGAAGGCTTTCATTGTTGCTATTGAGTACTTTAAGCTTAGTGCTATTAAATCTGAGTTTTCTGTGATTTTACATTGTAATCAATGTTTTTTAAGGAAAGCAGTGTTAAATCTAACAGTGTTTACTCTGACCTTAGTTGAATTTTTATAACAAAGGTGAAACTTTTCTCCATACCTCATTTTCCTTTTTGCAAAAGTATGAATCATTTAGAAGCTTGACGCTATATTCCTTTTCACTGACTCTTCAGTTTAGACGGGGAATATGGAGAGGTCAGCCAAGGGCGCATTACCCAGGTTTGGGTAACCAGCATATGCCATGCCTCAGGCCAAGGTGACTTGGATCAGCAGGTCAACAATACAGGCCTATGGGAGTCAGACCCAAAGTTTGTACTGAAACTGTTTGTTAAACAGAATTTCTATTTTCCACTGGATTTTACCTGAAAGCATGTAAGCTTAGAACTTCCCAGGGCTCCCATGAGGGGAAAGCCTGCCTAAGAACAGAACAGCACAGAGATGGACGATGGACAGAACCAAGAGAAGGACACAACAGCTCCCTCCCCAGGGCTGTTTACACACTCGATCAATCTGAGTATGAAGACAATTTCAGTCTGCTTTTCATTGTTTGTAGCCTAAAACCATTCTGCCTAGTTCACCAAATTCTCAGTCATATGCTTTGTCATTATGGTTCTTTCTGAAGAGAATTTTAAGCTATTTTTAAAGGCAACTGGCATACTAGAAAATGATATGAAACCATAGAACTATCTACAAGCACAAGATTAATAATTACGTGATAAAGCATTAGCCAAGATGCCAGGGTAGTAAGTTCCTTTCCTTAAGTACAATAAGGAGCATCACATTTCAGTTAAAAGCAGGATGAATCTAAGTTTGACACAGAAAAAAAAAAAAAAAAAGAACTTACGGACTTCATGGTTGTAAGATACGAACATGTTCTAAAATTACAATGTTTTCCAGAAATCTTTGAGTCTGCAAGCCCCTTAGGGACAAACACCAGGGGGAGCAATAAGTACCTGTGGCTCTTTTCTCTCACCCTTGGAAGGAAAGTTCATGTTCTAAACCAGCCTATTGGTTACAGATATAAACCTGATAGAGCAGGGGTAGCCACTTAGTTTTGTAAATAAAGTTTTATTGGAAAATATCCACACCCACTTGTTTTCATATTGTCTATGGCTGCTTTCCCACTACAAAAGTAGGGTTGAGTTGCTGCCCACAAAGCCAAAAATATTTACTGTCTGGACCTTCAGAGAACATCTGCCAACCTTTGAACTAGAGAGTTACCTTATTCTGGGTCAGGCTGGGAAATAATGGCTTCATCAGAAGTATGGTTAAAGGTAGGGAAGCAAACTAACTGTCCTGATCAAGAGATGAATGAATGAAGAAGCTATGATATGTATATACAATGGAACACTATAAAAAAGAATGAAATTTTGCCATTTGCCACAACATGAATGAACCTGGAGGGTATTATGCTTAGTAAAGTAAGTCAGACAAAGAAAAACATACATATATTATCACTTATATGTTGAACCTAAAAAAATGAAACAAATTAATCAATATAACCAAATAGAAATGAAGAAGAATTAGACCAGTCTACCAGAAGGGTTAGACCTGGCATCAAACCAAACACTCGCCGATGCTGGGGTGCCTATTACGCACAGGTGCTGTGCTAGGGGCTGGGAGTGTAAGGATGAAGAGCATCCAGGCCCTGACGTCTAGGAGCTGAGGAGTCTTCTGTCTCCAGGAAAACACAGATACATAAACAAACGTAGCACAGCATGATATGGGATTTGAGAGATGCATTTAAACAGAGCGATATGCAGAGAATGCTTGGCCAGTGTCTAATACATAATAAGCAATTAATAGATGGTAGCTCTTTTTGTTGTTCAGTTGCTAAGTCGTGTCTGACTCTTTGTGAACCCATGGACTACAGCATGGCAGGCTATCCTGTCCTTCACTGTCTCCTGGAGTTTGCTCAGACTCATGTCCACTGAGTCAGTGATGCCAATGAAATTTGCAGGCTCTGTGGTAAGGGCTAGTGGCAACCTCCTCCAGGAGGACTTGTGCCAACATGCCACACCTCCCAGGACTGCTGCTGCCAGGGCCCCTGTCCCCAGAGCAGGCCACTGCTGACCCACGCCTCTGCAGGAGACCCTCAAACACTCACAGACAGAAGATGAGCACACATCCTTCTACTCTGCCATCAGCAGAAAACTGAATTAAAGATTTACCTAGCACAGCCCTGCCCACAAAAGCAAGACCCAGCTTTCCCCACAGCCAGTTGCTCCCATTACCAGTAGCTCTTAACTTTTAACAATTTTTACTGTAACTCCCCAAATTCTCTGAGAGCTACCTAACCCTAACAAAGGTCAGAGGGATTTCTCGAGTTTAGTCTCTGAAGCAACAGAGCAAGAAGGAACAGCATGACTCCAGGCATGGAGAATTAGCCTGTGAGTGTGAAAAATGCCTATTTTGTCAGAGTGCAGTGAATAATCTGAAAGTCTTAGGCTTAGCAATTGCAGAAGGGAAGGTTCTCTTAAAGCATCTGAGACTCAACCATGAAGGATTCCTTGTGTTGCTAACATACAAAGATCAAAAGGGTGAAGAAAGAGAGAGGCTCAAGAAAGAGTTTGTTTTAGGATAAAGAAACACTAAAAGGCCTGTAGGCACAGAGAAGGGAAAAGAAGGGAAGGAAAAGGAGACAAAAACACAGGCCTTGAGAAGTAGGTGTCTTCCCGTGCTATGCTAAATTGCTTCAGTCGTTTCTGGCTCTTGGCAATCCCACGGACTGTAGCCCACCAGGCTCCTCTGTCCATGGGGTTCTCCAGGCAAGAGTACTGGAGTGGGTTGCCATTCGCTTCTCCAGGGGATCTTCCTGACCCAGGGGTTGAACCCACATCCTGTATGTCTCCTGCATTGGCAGGCAGGTTCTTTACCACTAGTGCCACCTGGGAAGCCCAGGTGTCTTCCTAGGAGAAAGCAAAGAAGGTGTTGCTTCAAAATCTGACCCCATACACTGCAGGTAAGGAGAGACCAAAGGAAAAGACTGGTCACTCACTCCAGATGGGCAGGTGGCAGGTTTAATAATGAGCATGGAACTTATGTACAAGGCTGGTCCTGGCAGCTGTAAGATAAGCAGACCTCCACACTGGTTGGCAGGATCTTAAAATGTATATAAAGGCTTTAATGGGGTTCAGTCCTGTATAAGGACTGTTCAGATGGTCTAAGCCATGCATTGCCATCTCAAGACCCTGTCCTTGGGGCAGCTCTTAGTGCGGGAAAGGCAAGCAGACACCTGTGCCAAGGACAGGGGAAGGGGAAGGGGAAGGGGCCCCCGGCTGCCCGGGCGCAGCACGAAGGTCAACCAGCAGTCACGTCCTCTCTGTGACCTCCTCCAACACTCCACCTCTCAGACAGGCTCTTATAACCTTACACAGATCCTTCAGCATTAGCATAGAGGCCCCTCCTCTAGTGAATCTCTGACTATACTGGAGGTAGACCCTACAGCAATAGAGGCACATGCAAGAGAAAACACAGATCAAGATAATGATTTTCAAATAGTAATTTTTTTTCACCAAGACCTCCATGATCTGAACCACTGATCACTTAGTCCACTGGGCTGGGGGTCAGATCAACTAGGATGTTCACTTGTGTCTGCATGTGATTTTATAAAAATGATGTATTAGCAGACTCATCAGATATGAACACATAGCACTTCATCTGGATGATGGCACAGGTATTTCCTAGTGAGGCAGTCATAGTGTCCAAGGCCATCCTATTTATTTTTTTAAATAGTTATTTTTTATTCAGCTGCACCAAGTCTCAGTTGCAGCATGCAGAATCTTCAGTTCTTGTTGCAGCACGTTGGATCTTTTTAATTGCAGCATGCATGATCTAATTCCCTAGCCAAGGATCGAACCCAAGCCCCAGACATTGGGAGCATGGAGTCTTAGCCACGGGACCACTAGGGAAGTCCCAAGGCCATCCTATTTTAAAGGACAGCTTTTCTCGTTAGAGGCATTTCAGTGTTCCATAAGAACAGATTTTGATAGCTATCATTAAAGACTTGGTGAATTTAGTAAGAGCTTCTATGTGCACTATCATGTCCTCCAGGCCAGTGGAGCAGCATAATGATGGAACCAATGGAGAAGAGACCACCTGGCCTTGAGGAGAAGGAGGCAGGCTGGTGGCATTGGGAATTTGATCTGATTGTGCGGATCATACATGTTGGCCAGGGAAGCAGCACTGTCTGACATGAGATGAACAGGGTGGTGGGTGGGGGGCAGAGTTAGGGTTCAAACCAAAGCTTTCCCAACTCTAGTGTTAATGACCTTACCATTTCCCATAATGTTCTTCAAGTGGTTAGCAATCATCTCAGGCTTCTGACACTTAACTCGAAACACAGCCTTCTCTCTTCAGCCACTTGCCAGCGTTTGACACCATCCTCCACCTTCCTCCCCGGCTCCAGCACACTTCTCTAGTCTTCTTGCGGCCACTGCCCTGCTGGCTGGCTTCACATCCCCTGCACCTGATCTTCTTTTGCTTGGCCACACCTCTGCACATGCTCCTCTTCCGGCCCAGTCCTGTCAACACAAATCCTTGTGAATTTCTTGCTGAGGTCAAATGAAATACTAACCTAAAGAAAATAGATAATTACAACATGTCACCATGACAAGAAAAGAGACAACAGCCTGGTTTATAAGTGTCACCATTTTAAAGATGATTTAAGATTAGCCACTGAATAAGAAAAGTTGCAATAACGAAAACCTAACAGTTCTCTCATTTGTGAAGCACATTGGATAGAAGTTTTCTCAATTTAGCAATTCTAAAAATTTACAAGTCGTAAAACTAAAGGAAACTTTTCTAAAATATCAATAGTCAAAGATAAATTTCAGTTAATGACATTAGAGGGAAGAGGGGATTACCTTTCTATTCCACTAAAAAAATAAGAAAATGGTGTCAAATGAAAAGGGATCAGAGAAAAAGCAGCCAAAAACTGTACTGGGAGAAGTGTTATATAGAGGTATGTCTGGGAACTATTAATAATTTTAAAATATTATCTTTCTGGATATTTTCAGTCTGTAGCATTTATCATCTTTTTAAAATTTATGATCTGTTGTGATTTGTTCTCATTCTAAATAGTCTCTTTTGTAATTTTGAATTTTTCTTAAAGTCCCCCAAATTGCATAAGTTTTAGACCACAGAACCTGAATCACCCCAACTAAGCTGAGATGGTATATTTGTTTTGTACAGGTAAATTACCACACACTTAGAGTAAATGACACTTAGGCTTAAATGACACAGATTTACCTTACAATTGTGTAGATCAGAACTCTCACATGGGTCTCACTGGGCTGAAATCAGTAGCAGGGCTGTATTCTTTCTGGAGGCTCCAGGGACCAATATGCTTCCTTGCTATTTCTGTCTTCTGAGGGCTCTGAGTCCTTCCTCCATATTCAAAGCCAGTAATGACAGTCAATTCCACTCACATCGCATCGCTCCGACCTTCAGTAGTCACAGCACCCTGTTACCCTCCCACCTCACTCTTCCAGATTTAAGGAACTTTGTGACTCCATTGGGCCAACCTAGATAATCCAGGATGTCTCTCTATTTTAAGGCCAGTTGATTAACAACTGTAATTCCACCTGCCATCTTAATTCCCTGTTGCTATTACATAAGTAACATATTTACAGGTTCCTGGACTCAGGACGTAGACGTCTTTGGGACTTATTCTTCTGCCTTCCACAGAAGGTTGTTAGTCTGGACTACTGTGCACCAGACTTCCCCCCACCATCCCCAAAGGCCAAAGCTATCAACAGAAAAGAAAAGAAGAACAAACCCCAGGAGGCAGGCAAGGTGTGTAATGAAGAGAGGGAGAAGGAGAGAGGGAGAGAAAGAGGAAGCATTCACAAGCCCTGGTCACACCGAGTCCTTGACTCCACCCACTGTTCTTCCTTGTCCTTCCGCTTGAGCAAGTTTGAGTTCAGTTTCTGTCACTTGCCACCAGCAGAACCCTGATTAATAGTACAGTCATTTACTGAGTCTACTATATGGAAAGCACTGTGAAACACTTCCCATGCACTTGCATTGTTTTAAATCCTCATAACCATTCTGCAAAAAATACTAGTTTTTGCATTTTAAAAATGAATAAGCTAAGGCTTTATGAGGGGAAGTACCTTGCCCCAGGTCACCCACCAAGGCTCAAACCTAAGTCTATCAAAAGATTTAAACAGACTTTATAGATGGGATTTGGAGTCCCTCTTTTGTGGGTCTTTTCCTTCTGGAATTTCCCCCCTAACTTTCTGTCCTGTGGTTCTTCAGCCAGAAAGAATACAGGATTTCTGTTGGAGTCCTTGCTGTTCATAACTTGGGCCTGACTCAGGCTAGATGCCATGAAAACAGAAAACTCAGACAGTGCTGTTCATTTTTTCAGAGCCAACCTCCACCCAGGTTTTTCTGGATGGTCTCTCGCCAGTGCATCTCTGTGTATCAGTCACTCAGTCGTGTCCAATTCTTTGTGATCCTATGGACCATAACCCATCAAGTTCCTCTGGCCATGGGATTCTCCAGGCAAGAATGCTGGAGTGGGCCACCATTCCCTTCTCCAGGGGATCTTCCCAACCCAGGGATCATACCCAGGTCTCCTGAATTGCAGACATTCTTTACCACCCAAGCCACCAGGGAAGCCCTAGTCTTCTGCCCTCCAAATCTGTATGACTAACTGCCTTCGAGACATTGCCATTTGAATGTCTCAAATCCGGTCATTCTTATTCCCAGAATACACTGTACCTTGTGAATTTCTTATTTTAGTGGATGACACAACCATCTAAGCCAAACACAGGGCAGGCATCCTGGACTTCTTCACTCCCTTACCTACCAAATCCTATTGATTCTCTCTCCTTAACATTTCAATTTCATTCCTATTGAATTCTCTGCATTCACTTCTTTTCCATTTTTTGCCAAAATGCAACATTTTAAACACTCCCTACTCCTCAGTTTACCCCCTTCTCATCTTCTTTTTACACTGTGGCCAAAGTGAATTTTCTGAAATATGTATACCTGCTCATATGACTCCCCAGTTTAAAACTTTTTGGCAGTTTGTTGCCTCCAAGAAAACCTACCAGATGTTTATTTGAATAGTCAAAATCTCTGCCTGCCTTTTTAGCTATCCCTCCACACAGTCCTCCAATACCATCCGCACAACTAGCCCCATTGTTGAAACATCCTTTCCTCCACCATCCAACTAACACCTAATTATTTTGCAAAGAAGGATCAGAATTTTACCTCTGCAGAGAATTTTCTGACATGCCTTTACGCTTGTCACAGCACTTTGAGCTGCCTTGTTTTTAACTTTGCTGTTTCCTTGCTAGGAGAAGAGCTTCATGAAAGATGAGACTCCCTTTTCAATATCCGTGTTCCCTGAGCTCAGGATAATGGCTGATACATATTAGATTCTCCATAAATATTTGAACAAATAAATGAAATAAAATGTTTTAAAAATGGAAAGGTGGTCATATTGTAAATATACTCTGTGGATATGTCTATCCTAGACTTTTCCCTATCTAGATAAAAATTTTAGTTCTTCCAAACTTTTAACACTTCGGTGAACCTCCACCAAAAAACGAAAAACATCTCTCCAGCTTCCTCACATGGAATTCAACCTTAAAGCAAGTATAAAATTCTTGGTTCTTTCCACTACACTGACCATCAGTGTGACTGAGTGACCCAAAAGTCTTTTTAATATTTTGGGTATTATAAGGAACTCAATACACTTAAGACATATTATCAGAACTGCCAAATTTGTTAATAATAACTGGGAAGAGCACCCACATTTTCCATTTATGTAAGAATTCCCTGAAAACAAATGTGGTCACCTTTGCTCTTTTGGTTACAAGTATGTGCACCTACAAAACCACAGAGTAAAAAAACTCATTTATTTTGGAACAGGTATAACAAGATTAAAAAATTAAACTCAATTAAGGGAAAATGTTAAATATGCTGGACATTTCATAATATGAAATAATGTCCTCTCTCAAAAGAAATATAGACCCATAACAGGGTGAAATAATAAAGATTTGAATCAAAGGCAAGAGGTAATTTCAGAATATCAAGTACAAAACTCACTCCTTACATCAGAGAAAACTAACTGCAACAATCAACTTTTCTTGGCAACAGGAGAGTAAGAAGCCGTGGAGTAGAGCAAACTGGTCAGCATCTTAAGGCTAGTAAGAAACTATTCAGTAAAGAATATTATCATTTCAACCTGTATCAACATGAAATGGGACATAAAAGTGGAATACAAGAATTTGTTTGACACTTGTAAGATAATTTGGAGTGGAAGAAAACTTTATCAATACAGAGAAGTAGCAACCTAAACCTAAATTAGGCTCAAAAGTAAAAAATAATGCATGCAGTACTTTCCATAAGCTGCTTTGCAGTACTATGCCTCTTGAGGGCACCAAAGACTTTTAAATACTTTCACCATGTTTTCTGATGAAATAAAAAATTCTCAAATTTTTTCAATGAACATTTATTGAACACTATTAATAATATGTTTTATGGAGAAGGAGCCATTAAAAAGATGCAAAGATAAAAAAAAAACATGATCACTTCTTTGGTGAGTGAGCTCAAAGTCTGGTGGGAGTGGCCTTAGCACTATTAAGGTAATGGAGCATGTAATTTGTTGAACTAACTACTAACATTAGGTATAAGCATATCTAATCTATCCTTGACAGGGGTTCTCTAAGTAGGGACCAGACTCTGGTCCCTTTGAGCCTCTTTGAGGCTATGAGTCACTTTTCAGGTTGGGAAAAGTCAGAACTACTTTCACTATAATACTAACATGTTTTTGCTTCTGTAACTTTCATTTTCCCATGCACAGGCAGTGGCGTTTTCCAGAGGCTAAGTGACGCATGATAGTGTTATTGTTCTGCTGACTGATGGAATGTGTATTTGTATATTGTAATTTTTTTTTTAGAAATTTCTAAGGCATAACTGGTTTAGGGTATGAATTCCTGCTTTTTCAAAGATTAATTTTGGCCTCTGTTCTCCTACAGGGCTCTTGCTAGCTATCTTCAGTTATATGTTTTCTGCTAATTCATTATCCAATAAATCATGATTCTAAAACCCACAAGATTTTCTTGTAACTCTGTGGAAACAACACTACTGAGTATAATTTGATATTTTTATATTCTTTAATATTGAATATAAAATTCAAAATTTAAAATTATTGAAACTGTTTTAGTTTTTTACATAAAATATTAGGGTAGCTTAATACTTTATATGAAAATTAGCTATATACTTTTCTTATGTTTTAGAATAGATGCCTTAAAATAGGGAGATTGAAAGACTGTTTTTTTCAATGCACACTTGTGCCATCTACATTTAAAGATGTTGAAAGAGATGAAATAGACACCCATGGAAGGGTCCTATCTCATGGAAGGGAGACATCTACTCCAAAGAAACTGGGCAAAAACTATAAGTAAACAAAAGTATGATTAAAACTATCTTCCCCTTGGCTTTAGAGATGTTTATAACTTGCCTTATTGTGCCTTATACAGGAGAATATTTTCATATAGTTTTTCAAATAGTTTTATAGTGCTACTTAAGTTGCAACATCATTTTGAGACCAGAGTTTAAAGAAAGTATATAAAGAGTTCAAAGAAAAAGGGATTGAGTACCCACTGAGTTGTGTACCACCCCCCATGTCTACCTTGAAACTGAGAATGTCATTTTATGGAGACAGAGTCTTTCAGATGTAATCAACTAAAATGAATTGTAATAGCTTAAGCCCTAATCTAATCACTGATGTCCTAAAAGAAGACAGACGTACTAGATACACAGAGGGAAAAGAACCACGTGAAGATGGAAACAGATTTCGTGTTACCCTGCCACAAAGCAAGGAATGCCAAGCATTGTCAGAAAATACCTGAAGCTAGTTAGAGACAAGGAGGAATCCTCCCCTAGAAACGTCAGGAAGGGGATGGCCCTGCCAATACCTTAATTTCAGGCTTCTAGTCTCCAGAACCGGAGAAGGCAATGGCACCCCACTCCAGTACTGTTGCCTGGAAAATCCCATGGACGGAGGAGCCTGGTAGGCTGCAGTCCATGGGGTCGCGAAGAGTCAGACAGGACTGAGTGACTTCACTTTCACTTTTCACTTTTATGCATTGGAGAAGGAAATGGCAACCCACTCCAGTGTTCCAGCCTGGAGAATCCCAGGGATGGGGTCGCACAGAATCGGACACGACTGAAGTGACTTAGCAGTAGCAGCAGTAGTCTCCAGAACTGAGAGACAATAAATTCCTGTTGTTAAAAGCCACCTAATTTGTGGCACTTTGTTATAGCCGCCCTATTATTTTTAACAGACATGATGAACTCTTTAAAAGTCAAAATGGTTTTAGCATTTCCAAACTGGAAATGAAAAGGTCATTGAAGCATCTTACAGGTTTTTGTATTCTACTAACTACAGAAACCCACACATTAGCTGAGAGGCATTTAATTCAAAGCCCTGACAAGAACTGACACTATGGAATGCCTGAAAATTCAGTAAAGAAATCAGAAGAGTGCCATTTTCCAATGATACGGTAATTTGTTGAATTAAAATTTTAGCTGCAAACATGGAGACTGAATTAATAGCTTATCTTTAAAATTGTACTTGACACATAAATGACTGAATTTGGGATTTGTTGTTTTGCTTATATTCACCTGGTATCAATATCAATTAATTACCAAAGAATAGCTTCTTCTTTTATGTAAATGCTTGCCAACAAACAAGTCATTCAGTGCTTAAACAGTCAAAGCACTGAATAATTTCTTTAAAACACATAGTTCATACTGGAACAATTGTATTGAATGTGTACACTGGTGGTACTTTAGCATGAATTGAGGTGGAGGCACCAAACATTATTAGTAATCATTGTATCTTTTCACTCCCAGATACTAACAGTAAAGGAAAACAAAACACCAGTTTCATTTAAAAATGTTCTGCATAAAACAATAAATTATTTTTACTGGATTTCAACTCTTGAATACATGTCTTTTTTATATTCTGTGTGATGCAAAGGGACACACATCTAAGGCTAAATAGTCCAGGTCACATTAGTCATATAGTGCTATTAGAAAGCATGAGGCAGACGAGTTAGTTACACAGAACATCCAAGGGAGAAGCAGCTGAAGCTATTTATGACCTTGTAATGAGTCACAACGAAAAATGACAATTTGAAAAGCATGAGTTAACAAATTCCCCCTACATGAGACCAAAGTCAAAAGGGCCATTTCAGTTATCTAGGTCAAGATTTTCCCAAATACAAAAAGCCCTTAATAATATCTATCAAAATTGGTCACCCAGCTCCTGCTTGACTACTGTCATTGCGCATACCCTCTCAAGGAAACTACTTTATAAGAACTCTAGTAGGAAGATTTTTCGTTCAATGAGCTGAAACCTCCATCCCGCACCCAACATTCTCAGACTGGCCCTTAAGGTAGCTTGACATGGTAGAAGGCACACCGAATTAGGAGTGTGCTTAGAAGGCCCCGTTCATAACTTCCAGTGCACCCATGCGCTAGGAGTGTGACTTTAGGCAAATTACTAATCTCCTTGGATTTCAGTTTGTAAAAATAAGAGTACTTAGTCTTTTCAACTGCACTCCAGCAACTGGTGTAAGGACCAGTGAAGAATATGTTTAAAACTACTTGTTAAACATAAAAATAATGTTTATTCATATGACACATTCATTTAGAAAAATATTTGCTAGATTTCTCTTCAATAAGCTACATAGAAGAAAAACAATAGCAAAAGCTAATATTGCTGGTTCGACTACCTGCCAAGCTCTTAAAAGGGCTTTACATGTTTGAGAGGTTTTGTTAGTCTTCCCCCAAATTTTATGAGACAGCTCCAAATAGTATCCAATTTTATACCTAAGGAAACTGAGGTACACACAAGTTAGGTAACTGAACCAACATCACACAAAAGCTATCTAATTAATCCCTCTTTTTCTAAGAGTCCTGCAAACTCTTAAAGCCAGCCTTCTTACTTGCTCTCTACTTGCCTCATCTTTGGGGGACCCTTGCACACACATTTATCTTTTGCTCAAAATAGCCTGAAGTCTAAGCAATTGATAGATGGAACTTCTGAGACCCAAGAATGCCTGTGCTAATTAGATTCAACAAGATGAATGAATGCCCATGAAGAGTCACCCAACCTACATTGAGAGATATGCTAGGAAAATCTAACCTCTCTTCATAATTATCTCAAAGTCAAAAACGACAGCTTGGAAATTTGCCAAAGTTAGCAACTGCAATTTCAGCAAAACTCCTGTCTACCAAATCAGTAGCTAAAATTCAAGGCAAACGACAAGTAATACTCTAGGAATTTTTCATTAACATTACATCTTATAAAACATGTGATTTTTATTTTTTTTAACAAGCACACTGGAACTGGACCATCCAAATGACTATTTTTCAGAGTAATCACACTGGTAGGCTGTACAATTCCAAAGACTCAGGAGAGGAGCTGGGCACACCAAAGTTGCTTAGATGTGCAAATAATTTTGGTGATATTGCCATTACTTAGATCATTTTTGGAATTCTTTTGGTTCTGTCCTCCAAAGTCAAGACATGTATTTATTTTAAATAATCTTTGATAGGAGCACTTCTTGACCTTAGAGGATACTGCCTAACACATTGTGAAGTTCTTCCTTCCTCTCAATTGTGAAATAAACCACAGAAAATTACATACAACATATGAAGAATTTGAACAAGCTTTAAGTGTAAATTCAATTTATTTTTGGAAATAACAAAAATACCTATTCAAAGAGACTTTTTTAGAACAAACTTTCAGATACTAAGAATGTATCTAGGTAAGCTGTACGAAGAATCAGACTTATCTTCCCTAGTCATAAAAACACAGATATTTAGGTAAAAAAAGCATGTCTCTCGAGGAAGGACCATGTCTTTATAAGTTGAGTCTCCTCATTCACTAATACTACATTTTGTTTATGGTAATTGTGAAATAATTTTCAATTATTTGCTTTTTAGTATGAGTTACTCTGGACTACCGGGAGCTGACTGTGGCTCAGATCATGAACTCCTTAATGCCAAATACAGACTTAAACTGAAGAAAGTAGGGAAAACCACTAGACCATTCAGGTATGTCCTAAATCAAATCCCTAACCATTATACAGCGAAAGTGAGAAATAGATTTAAGGGACTAGATTTGAAGGACAGCGTGCCTGATGAACTATGGACAGAGGTTTGTGACATTGTACAGGAGACAGGGAGCAAGATCAAGAAATGCAAGAAAAAGAAATGTAAAAAAGGAAAATGGCTGTCTGAGGAGCCCTTACAAATAGCTGTGAAAAGAAGAGAAGCAAAGGAGAAAAGAAAAGATATACCCATTAGAATGCAGAGTTCCAAAGAATAACAAGGAGAGATAAGAAAGCCTTCCTCAGTGATCAATGCAAACAAATAGAGGAAAATAGAATAGGAAAGACTAGAGATCTCTTCAAGAAAATTAAAGATACCAAGAGAACATTTCATGCAAAGATGGGCTCAATAAAGGACAGAAGTGGTATGGACCTAACAGAAGCAGAAGATATTAAGAAGAGGTGGCAAGAATACACAGAAGAACTGTATGAAAAAGATCTTCATGACCCAGATAATCATGATGCTGTGATCACTCACCTAGAGCCAGACATCCTAGAATGTGAAGTCAAGTGGGCCTTAGGAAGCATCACTACAAAGATAGTGGAGGTGATGGAATTCCAGTCGAACTACTTCAAATCCTGAAAGATGATGCTGTGAAAGTGCTGCACTCAATATGCCAGCAAATTTGGAAAACTCAGCAGTGGCCACAGGACTGGAAAAGGTCAGTTTTCATTCCAATCCCAAAGAAAGGCAATGCCAAAGAATGTTCAAGTTACTGCACAATTGCTCTCATCTCACATGCTAGTAAAGTAATGCTCAAAATTCTCCAAGCCAGGCTTCAACAATACGTGAACCATGAACTTCCAGATGTTCAAGCTGGTTTTAGAAAAGGCAGAGGAACCAGAGATCAAATTGCCAACATCGGTTGGATCATCAAAAAAGCAAGAGAGTTCCAGAAAAACATCTATTTCTGCTTTATTAACTATGTCAAAGCCTTTGACTGTGTGCATCACAATAAACTGTGGAAAATTCTTCAAAGATGGGAATACCAGACCACCTGACCTGCCTCTTGAGAAATGTGATGCAGGTTAAGAAGCAACAGTTAGAACTGGACATGGAACAATACACTGGTTCCAAATAGGAAAAGTAGTGCATCAAGGCTGAATATTATCACTGTGCTTATTTAACTTATATGCAGAGTATATCATGAGAAACACTGGGCTGGATGAAGCACAAGCTGGAATCAAGATTGCCAGGAGAAATATTAATAACCTCATATATGCAGATGACACCACCCTTATGGCAGAAAGTGAAGAAGAACCAAAGAGCCTCTTGATGAAAGTGAAAGAGGAGAGTGAAAAAGTTGGCTTAAAGCTCAACATTCAGAAAACAAAGATCATGGCATCTGGTCCCATCACTTCATGGCAAAAAATGGAGGAAACAGTGGAAACAGTGGCAGACTTTTGCGGGGGGGATCCAAAATCACTGCAGATGGTGACTGCAGCCATGAAATTAAAAGGCGCTTACTCCTTGGAAGGAAATTTATGACCAATCTAGACAGCATATCAAAAAGCAGAGACACTACTTTGCCAACAAAGGTCTGTCTAGTCAAGGCTATGGTTTTTCCAGTAGTCATGTATGGATGTGAGAGTTGGACTATAACGAAAGCTGAGTGCCGAAGAATTGATGCTTTTGAACTGTGGTGTTGGAGAAGACTCTTGAGAGTCCCTTGGACTGCAAGGAGATCCAACCAGTCCATCCTCAAGGAAATCAGTCCTGAATATTCATTGGAAGGACTGATGTTGAAGCTGAAGCTCCAATACTTTGGCCACCTGATGAGAACTGACCCATTTGAAAAGACCCCGATGCTGGGAAAGATTGAAGGAGGGAGAAGGGGACAACAGAGGATGAGATGGTTGGATGGCATCACTGACTCAAAGGACATGAGTTTGAGTAAACTCCGGGAGTAGGTGATGGACAGGGAAGCCTGGTGTGCTGCAGTCCATGGGGTCACAAAGAGTTGGACACAACTCAGTGACTGAACTGAATTGACTTTGTCCAAGGGAGAGAGAAGTTTACTTATTGAAAGAGAAAAATCACTCATTAGAACCTCATTTTTGTGGGGTCATTACCTAACAAGGTATTGTTGATGGGCTGCCTTGGGGAACTTCTCTTGTGCAGGTGAAACCCTTGTTCAACCTTTCCCCCAATGTGCCAGTCTTAGTTTGCCCCTTCTATTGCTAACATGTACCCCTCAACCTAGAAGACTAAATTTATGTACTCAAACCTGCATGAGACATTGGCAAGTTTTCCCTCCTACCTGTCACTGAGTTTTAAGAAATCATACATATGGACCTTGAAAGCTCAAGCTTACACTGAACCCCGTAAGGTTTCCTGAACTCAGTATGGGCCAATTCCCATAATTCGCCTAAAATTCCCTTTTGTCCTCTGTGTGCCTTATAAATTATTATTCGTTAAAACCAAGCTAAGACATCTTCTGGAAAGCCTCCCCTGAGACCTCTTACCCTACCCCTAACTCTACACATTGCACATATTTTGAAAACTCACTTACATTAATTTATCCTACAAAGCCCATGATCAATTTCAGCACAGGGGTTATCTTTATTCTTTGTACTTTCAGCACAGGGCCTGACTTCTCTGTATGTTTTAACTTGCGAAGTTCCAGATATAAGAAGTATTTACGGCTGAATAAGTCACTGATCAAATTTAAATGTAAGCTAACAAGAGTTTATATCTCCACATTTTTTCATTCTCCATTTTAGATCAAATCCCTTCTTATCTAGGTTGGATGACAGAGTGTTTAAACCTGGATCCAGTTAAAGACCGTTTAGTCCTGTCTCTTCTGAGTTATGTTTGGGTTCAGTCATTGCTGCAGGGACTTACTCATTCCTTTCTATGGATTTAGACCCCATGTGGTATCTGTGCAGCGGCTTAACTGCGTTGCTTTGCAGCTTTACTAGCTGAGGAAGCTGTTTCCTATCATGAGTTTCTGTGTTCAGATTCGATACACTGGTTTTACCTTTTTCCCTGTTAGAGACCTGAGATCTTTCCCTCACTCCAACTTGAGGAGTTATTTTGTCCTCTTCTCTGTGCCAAATTGCTGATCTGAACATGCACTATTGAGAGATTATCCGAGTTATTATCTGGGCAGTCATCTAAGCAGCCACCAAACTGCAAGTGAAGGGACCAAAAATCTGATGGGAACCTGATGTGTTGTAATAGTAACTTCCAGTACCAAACAGAGCTGCTTCTCTCATGTTTAACAGATAAACTATTCACCATAAACTGTGTCACTTCAGAGAAAAATTCTAATTTCTAATAAAGGCTTTGCCTAAAGGCTTTTCCTTTAAAATACATGGTTCATATTACTGTTGACAAAAAATGAAAAAAAAATATTTCTTTTTATGTTTATAAACACATTAAGTCCAGAATGCTGGCAGAGTAACAGAAGTCAGGAAATAAATTACTGCACTTTTAGGGGAGAAAAAAGTTTGTACTTCTAAAACTCTCCATGTGTTACTAAGGTTTTTCCATTTTCTCAGTAGTGTCTACTTGTATGGTATTGATAAGTCTGCATTTCTTTTAATGTGATTCAGGATGCAATGTATTTTACCCTGTGTAGATACATTACTATAATCATCTTTACAAAAACAGGAAAATATTTTAAAGGTTTTTTTAACAAGACAAAAAATCATCCAGGTAATAGTGCAAAGATCAAATACCACAATCCAATTTTTACTCATTTCCAAAGGTCTGGTTCTTAAGACTGAGAAGTTGTTGTGCAGTCACTAAGTAATATCCGACTCTTTGCGACCCCAAGGACTGCAGCACACCAGATGGATTCCTTGTCCTTCACTATTTCCTGGAGTTTGCTCAAACTTGTATCCATTAAGTCAGTGATGCCATCCAACCATCCCATCCTCTGTCACCCCCTTCTCCTCCTGCCCTCAATCTAGCAAACTACTGCCCCTAGATAGCTAGTTTTATTGGAACACAGGACACATCCATTCATCCAGCTATTTTCTGACTGCTTTCATGCTATAATGGCAAATTTGAGTAGTTGCAACAGACTATATGGGGATTCCCTGGTGGCTCAGATGGTAAAGAATCCACTTACAATGTAGGAGACACAGAATGAATCCCTGGGTCAAGAGGAACCCCTGGAGAAGGGAATGGCTACCCACTCCAGTATTCTTCCCTGGAGAATTCCATGGACAGAGGAGGCTGGCAGGCTACAGTCCATGGGATCACACAAAGTCGGACATGACTGAGCGACTTGATACTTTTTCAACAGATTATATGGCCTAAAATATTTACCATCTGCTGTTTTGTAGAAAGTCTGCCAACACCCAACTTAAAAAAAAAATCCCCCAGAAGGAAATTATAGACATCTTAATGGGTTCTATTTGGGCATAAAGATGGACCCTATACGCCTTACTTCTCAGCACCCAGGTTTTATCTATTCTGCCATTGTCAGGACATTTAAGCTCAATTTTAAGGAGAAAATACTTACTCCAAATAAAATACTTTTTCACCTCACCAAATCAACTTCTTATAAAGTAACTACTATTTCAGTGCCTAGACTAACTGACAGAGGCATTTAAAGTGTGTTTAGCCACTCACTTGTGTTGAATTCTTTGCAACCCTGCGGACTATATAGCCCACCAGACTCCACTGTCCATGGGATTCTCCATGAAAGAATACTGGAGTGGGTTGCTATTTCCTTCTCCAGGGTATCTTCCCAACCCAGGAATCAAACCTGGGTCTTCTGCACTGCAGGTGGACTGACTCTTCACCATCTGAACCACCAGGAAAAACACCAAGTTAATTGCCAGTCTGCAAATTTCTCCTATCTTTAAAGACAACCACATTAAAGCTGCATTCAAGTTGTAACAACAAAAGTAAATTCCTTACTGAAAAAAGATTCTAATATCTAAAATGTCATTACAAGGGAACCTTACTACACTGTTGGTGGGAATGTCAATCAGTACAGCCACTATGGAGAACAGTATGGAGGTCCCTTAAGAAACTAAACACAAGAGCTACCATATGATCCAGCAATTCCACTTGCAGGCAGCTATTTGTAGAAATCCATAACTCAAAAAGATACATGTACCCCAAGGTTCACTGCTGCACTATTTACAATAGCCAGGAAGCAAACTAAATGTCCACTGGCAAAAGAATGGATTAAAAAAGATATGGTATGTACATAATACATAGGTCTTCCCTGTAGCTCAGACAATAATCTGCCTGCAGGAGACCCAGATTCAGGAAGATACTCTGACAGACTGGAACCAGAGTGTGCATGCGTGTGCATGTCCAACTCTTTGCAACTCCATGGACTGTAGCACACCAGTCTTCCCTATCCTTCATGAACTCCCACAGTTTGCTCTGATTCATGTTCATTGTGTCAATGATGCCATCTAATTATCTCATCCTGTCAGCCCGTTCTCTTCCTGCTCTCAATCTAGATAGGTATCTATATATTTCCATACAGATTTAGATCTAAATATATAGGTATCTATCTAGATATATACATACATATACAATGGAAAATCAGTCATTAAAAAAAGAATGAAATAATGGCATTTGCAGTGACATGGATGGACCTACAGATTGTCATACCGAGTGCAGAGAAAAGAAATATATCGCTTATATGTGGAATCTAAGAAAATGGCACAAATAAACCTATTTACAAAACAGAAAGTCACAGATGTAGGGAAAAAAATTTATGGTTACCAAGGGAGGAGGCAGGAGAGTTGGGAATGATAAATTGTAAGGTTGGGATTGATATATACACAATGCTATAATAAAATAGATAATTAGAACCTATTGTGTAGCACAGGATATTCTACTCAATGCTCTGTAATGACTTATATGGGAACAGAATCTAAAAAAAAGTGGATATATGTGTAACTGATTCACTTTGCTATTCAGCAGAAACACATTGTAAATCAACTACACTCCAATAAAAAAATTTTTAAATATTACAAAATCATAAACCTTTTAAAACAAAAGTTGATACCTATAATCTAATTTTCTTGTGACCCAGACCTGGTAAGCTCGTCCCATGATCTAGTGTCCATTTAAGGATAAACAGCTTTTAAAGAGTCATATCCCTCTCATCAAAATTCTCCACCTCATTATCTCTGATCTTTAGCATCCTAGAAAAAGGATTAAACCTTAAGAGAAATAAACTCCAGCTTAGAATTATTTCTACAAAAAATGTCACTATTAAACGCAATTCTATTTTAAAAAATTTGAAAGCACTGAAGCCCATCTTTGTAATTAGTTGACAAGAATATGATTTACTAAATGATTACATTTCAGAAAACTGGTAAACTCCTTAGAGTGAAAAAAAAATCAAGTTTAGTTCATAACTGAGCATAATGTCAAATAAATGAAGTGGAAAAGAAACAAAGTTTAGTGAGAACTCAACCAGTTGTTTTACACCACATATAGCCATTTAGAATAGTTTCTGTTTAATTTAACATGTAACTTTTAAAAATATGTACTACATGCTTCAAAATCACTGCAGATGGTGACTGCAGCCATGAAATTAAAAGATGCTTGCTTCTTGGAAGCAAAACTATGACCAATCTAGACAGCACATTAAAAAGCAGAGACATTACTTTGTCAACAAAGGTCTGTCCAGTCAAAGCTATGGTTTTTCCAGTGGTCATGTATGGATGTGAGAGTTGGACTATAAAGAAAGCTGAGCACCGAAGAATTGATGCTTTTGAAGTGTGGTGTTCGAGAAGACTCTTGAGAGTCCCTTGGACTGCAAGGGGATCAAACCAGTCCATCCTAAAGATCAGTCCTGAATATTCATTGAAGAACTGATGCTGAATCTGAAACTCGAATACTTTGGCTACCTGATATGAAGAACTTACTCATTTGAAAAGACCCTGATGCTGGGAAAGATTGAAGGCAGGAGGAGAAGGGGATGACAGAGGATGAGATGGTTGGATGGCATCACAGACTCGATGGACAAGAGTTTGAGCAAGTTCTGGGGGTTTGGTGATAGACATGGAAGCCCTGCATGCTGCAGCCCATGGGGTTGCAGACTTGGACATGACTGAGTGACTGAACTACATGTTACTGGGAGTTCCTGTTGAATTACATGGTTTTAACAGTAGAGATTAACAGCTAAAATTCATGAAAACCTACTGTGTGCCCAGGATTTACACCAGGTATTAATGATTCTCTTCATCCTTACAGTAATTCTACAGAAGAGATATTAACATTTCAAGAAGTTAACTATCTGGATTAAGATCAAAGCTCACATAAAGCGTAAAGCCAGGTTTCATATCCAAGTGTTAGCTACTCTACCATACTGCATGTCAATACGTTAGAAACTGGAGCCCATTATAGAGAGTGAAGTAAGCCAGAAAGATAAAGAACGTTACAGCATACTAACACATATATATGGAATTTAGAAAGATGGTAATGATAACCCTATATGCAAAACAGAAATAGAATCTTTTTTTTAAGTTCTCTAGTAACACTAATGTGTAGACAAGTTTGGGAACTACTACTACATGGGGTCTTATGTATACCAAGGGTTGGGACACTGCTGCCATTAAACATGCTACAGTAATGTCCTTCTAACATGATTTAACATTATAAATTTCAATTAGTTTCAGATTAGGTTTCTACAAAACAAAGATTATAAATGGATAGGTAGAGTGAAATCTACAGGATAAATTAAGTGTCAGCAAGTGATGAACTGCACAAGTAGTGATTAACTGCATGTTATATCTCATAAGGAGAGAATTTCAATTAGAAAATCTTTTAAAGTAGATAACTGAATTACACATATTCTCAACCCCTTAAGTAGTAACACTTCAGGTCCATGTGTCAGCAAACAAATTATCTACAAAAATAATCAGTTCTCTTGGGAGACCCATCATTTTTCTAAATTCTAGCATTCAGCCCTAAGGCAAATTTACATTAAGTAGCAAAATAGAACAATGGAAACTTCTCTACAGCCCTCGGAGATTTTTATGGATTTTGCTATTGCTTGAAATGTGCTGCTCACTCCCTCCTGAAGAGCAAAGTAATGATTAAAACCTTCAGAAATGCAACTGTTCTCAAAACTCATAATATCCACCTCTCACAATTAGTGATATTCTTATTTAAAAGCCTATCAATATGTTCCTAGGCCTTCCCAGGTGGTGAGAGCGGTAGAGAACCCGCCTGCCAATGCAGGAGACGTAAGAGACGTGGGTTCAATCAGGTCAGGAAGATCCCCTGGAGGAGGGCATGGCAACCAGTATTCTTGCCTGGAGAATCCCATGGACAGGTGGCGCAAGTGGTCATAACCTGCCTGCCAATGCAGGAGACATAGAGAGACACGGGTTCAATCCAATTGGGAAGATCCCCTGGAGGAGGGCATGGCAACCCACTCCAGTATTCTTGCCTGGAGAATCTATGGACAAAGAAGTCTGGCAGGCTACAGTCCATAGGGCTGCAAAGAGTTGGACAGGACTGAGGCAACTTAGCAGCAGAAGCAATATATTCCTAAATTTATATGGCAATATAAAAACCTCACTTTAAAGAAAAATTTCACAAGTATCTTTTCTAATCCAGGTAGCTGAATTCTAATAGAACACATTGGATAAAACATCTTTTACAAAGTTTTAGAGTAAGGGATTATGAATCATTCAGGTAGAATCTGAAGTCAGGTCAAGGTTAGTTATGTTTTGGGAGTCAGTAATATATACTTCCACTGTATAATCATAAGGGATAAATCAAACCCCTTATGATTATACAGTGGAAGTCAGAAATAGATTTAAGGGACCAGATCTGATAGACAGAGTGCCTGATGAACTATGGACGGAGGTTCGTGACATTGTACAGGAAACAGGGAGCAAGACCATCCCCAGGAAAAAGAAATGCAAAAAAGCAAAATGGCTGTCTGAGGAGGCCTTACAAATAGCTGTGAAAAGAAGAGAAGCAAAAAGCAAATGAGAAAAGGAAAGACACACCCATTTGAATGCAGAGTTTCCAAAGAATAGCAAGGAGAGATAAGAAAGCCTTCCTCAGTGATGATGCAAAGAAATAGAGGAAAACAATAGAATAGGAAAGACTAGAGATCTCTTCAAGACAATCATACTCACCAGGGGAACATTTCATGCAAAGATGGGCTCAATAAAGGACAGAAGTGGTATGGACCTAACAGAAGCAGAAGACACTAAGAGGTGGCAAGAATACACAGAACTGTACAAAAAAGATCTTCACGACCCAGATAATCATGATGCTGTGATCACTCATCTAGAGCCAGACATCTGGGAATGTGATATCCAGTGGGCCTTGGAAAGTATCACTATGAACAAAGCTAGTGGAGATGATGAAATTCCAGTTGAGCTATTTCAAATCCTGAAAGATGATGCTGTAAAAGTGCTGCACTTAATATGTCAGCAAATTTGGAAAACTCTGCAGTGGCCACAGGACTGGAAAAGGTCAGTTTTCATTCCAATCCTAAAGAAAGGCAATCCAAAAGAATGCTCAAACTACCGCACAATTGCACTCATCTCACATGCTAGTAAAGTAATGCTCAAAATTCTCCAAGCCAGGCTTCAACAATACGTGAACCATGAACTTCCAGATGTTCAAGCTGGTTTTAGAAAATGCAGAACCAGAGATCAAATTGCCAACATGTGCTGCATCATCAAAAAAGCAAGAGAGTTCCAGAAAAACATCTATTTCTGCTTTATTGACTATGTCAAAGCCTTTGACTGTGTGGATCACAATAAACTGTGGAAAATTCTTCAAAGATGGGAATACCAGACACCTGACCTGCCTCTTGAGAAACCTGTATGCAGGTCAGGAAGCAACAGTTAGAACTGGACATGGAACAATACACTGGTTCCAAATAGGAAAAGGAGTATGTCAAGGCTGTATAGTGTCACCGTGCTTATTTAACTTATATGCAGAATACATCATGAGAAACGCTGGGCTGGAGGAAGCACAAGCTGGAATCAAAATAGCCAGGAGAAATATTAATAACCTCAGATATGCAGATGACACCACCCTTATGGCAGAAAGTGAAGAAGAACTAAAGAGCCTCTTGATGAAAGTGAAAGAGGAGAGTGAAAAAGTTGGCTTAAAGCTCAACATTCAGAAAACTAAGATCATGACATCCGGTCCCATAACTTCATGGCAAATAGATGGGGAAACAGTGCAAACAGTGTCTGACTTTATTATTTTGGGGGCTCCAAAATCACTGCAGATGGTGATTACAGCCATGAGATTAAGACGCTTACTCCTTGGAAGAAAAGTTATGACCAACCTAGACAGCATATTAAAAAGCAGAGACATTACTTTGCTAACAAAGGTCCGTCTAGTCAAGGCTATGGTTTTTCCAGTAGTCATGTATGGATGTGAGAGTTGGACTATAACGAAAGCTGAGTGCCGAAGAATTGATGCTTTTGAACTGTGGTGTTGGAGAAGACTCTTGAGAGTCCCTTGGACTGCAAGGAGATCCAACCAGTCCATCCTAAAGGAGATCAGTCCTGGGTGTTCATTGGAAGGACTGATGTTGAAGCTGAAACTCCAACACTTTGGCCACCTGATGCGAAGAGCTGACTCATTTGGAAAGACCCTGATGTTGGGAAAGATTGAAGGCAGGAGGGGAAGGGGACGACAGAGGACGAGATGGTTGGATGGCATCACTGACTCAACAGACATGAGTTTGAGTAAACTCCAGGAGTTGGTGATGGACAGGGAGGCCTGGCGTGCTGTGGTTCATAGGGTCGCAAAGAGTCGGACACGACTGAGTGACTGAACGGAGTTACTTAGGACATTATTAGTATTTAAACTTACCCGTAAGTAAGTTTAAAATGCTTATGTAATAATATTCTAACAACAGTACAAACACTAGCAAAGAAATTTAAAATGTTTATAGATACCAAGCCCTTCAACACATTGAATTTTAATAAGGTCAACCTGAATCTGATCTGATATCAAATCTGATTTTTTTAGATTAACATTTCTATGTTTATTTCAACTTTAATAAAAATATATTTATGGAAATAAAAGTTACCATAATCCTGAATATAAGACAAGATATAATTTTGGAAATGCTCTTTTAAACCCATTACCGTAAGAATTCTGCTCATTAAAAAAAAGGCTGGGGAGAGGGAGTATTAGTAGTAGTAAAAGGGGAAGATTACAAAGCAGGAAACATAAAACTTCTCAGCGTGACATATATATTCACTACCCTGACTCCAGCAATGGTTTCACAAGGCAAAGATAATCAAACTATAAGCTTTAAATATGTAGTTTATGCCAATTTATACCACAATAAAGTGGTTGTAAAAAAGAACTTGCTGCAGAGAAACAGTTTGAAGCAATTAAAAGCAGTAACTTCCCCCCAGGCCTCCACATCCTGGGTTTGACAATTTCACACTAGATGTACAATTTAACTAGTTTCCATAATACTCATGGGCTCCCTTTCAAACAATACAGTCCGAAGTCTACCAGCTGCCCATATTTCAAGAGCAAGTTAAAATCATGCTACGCTTTAAACATTCTATCAAAATACATCCATATGGCTCCATCAACTCAGTAGCCAAACTAGTTAATGCTATCATTAAATGCATAGAATAACCATACCATTGTATCTTACCACAATGGAAACACTCAATATCACAATGTGTGAACACACAACAAACAGTAGCTGCTGAAAAATGAGACTTAAGGCAAAATTATCTCAATAGAAAACAGAAAACGACAAAAAATAGAAAATTATAGAATCTTTTCTAAAAGCTATTTAGAAAACACAATAAATTAATTTCAAACGTAAACCACATTTTTCAGATCCCTTTGACCTTGTGTTAGCAAGTACAATTTGCATCTGATAGATTTCATTAAGCCATAAACCAGTCAGTGCAATCTAAGACTTCCAAAAACATTCAATATGATACTGACAGAGCTTTGTTTCAGTTTACTTGTGGCTAATGCTACCTTTCACTTTATGTAATTAGACTGATTTATGGCATATTATATAATAAAAGCCTATTATAAAAGATAAATTTTAAGATATATTTAATACTATATCCACCCATCCTCATTAAGTTTTGTGGGGGTGAAATCTGTGTTTTGTTTAAATTTCCCCATCAACAGCAGTCTCAGTATGAACCAAAAAATCTGGCTTCTGGTGAAAGCTGGGGAACCTGCATAGGATTACTGAAATGGAAACAGCAAAAGCACTGCAGCTTTCTGAGAAAACATCTTGAGGACGTTAACTTTAAACATTTTTGCTTTAAGATTATGTTTTTTACAATCAGAATATATTTAAACATGGAAGTGGGATGGAAGAAGCTAAAAGTAAATGTGGGTAAACAAAATCAGAACAATCAAAAATACTAAAAAAAGAGAGAGAGCAAATTTACCCTTACAGTGAGCAGTAAAGAGAAATAACTCTATTATTAACGTGCAAATGAAAAATAAAGTGGTTTTTACCATTCATTCAATAAACTTAAGCAGTTGATAATAAAAGGGCTATTTTAACTATTTTCTTTTTCTAAACTCAAAAATAATCACCATAAAGAAATAACTAAAGTATAACTTTGTTTTAAAAAGTGAATAAACCACAATGTGTTTAGAGACCAATATCTTGAACACTACAAAGAACGACAATATTCTGAAAATCCAGTTTATTTTCCATGTGGACAGATCCAGTCAGTGTGATCAGTTTTCTGCATGTGTAATAATTTATCAAAATAAGTTTTCCCACAAGACTCTTTCCCATCAACTCTGAAAATCCTGGTCTTACAACATACCCAATAAAGCTCTTGAAAATCACCTCCTTAAATTTGGAAGAAAGTGTGGCAAGTCTTTCCTGTTATATTTACTGAACTACAAATGGCTAAAGAGCAATTTATGTTTTAAAACGTGACTAGCACAACAGTTGAGTTCAGGAAATTAAAGTTTTAGTTTTAGTGCACTTTGCTCCAGTTTTAGCCAACATGCTACATTGTCCTTTTTTGGAGGAGGGGGAAGGCTGGGGACAGTGCCACACAAAGTGGACTTGAGGATTTCCATTGTACGAAAAGATATGACTCTGCAAGCAGAACAGTGTAAGCTGCCTTTTTTCTTAAGACCTGGACATTTTAAGACAGAAGCTTTGCAAAACATTACACAATTTTTTTATTATTAAATGAGAAACTCTCATTTGTTACATCGTCACATTGCTAGTCAGAGAAATGCTGCAGTGATGAAGAAAGTCAATGTTGGATCAACCAAAGTCCTCATTTCTACAACATTCATTTACAAAGAAATAATGTTCAACACAGCCCAACACAACATTCTTGGTTTTCTTCATATTGAAGTCCCCCAAAAAAATCATCTTCTAATGGGGTATTTTACTACATAAATTATAGTTCTTCATTTTTACAATTCACCCCAAACTGTATGAGAGATGTATCACACTATAATTCTAAAGCTGTTAGGAAATCCTTCACACATCGTCGTCATCCGATGTGTCACTGCTACTTGTCTCTGTGTCCTCATTCTCAATAGTGGGTTTGAAAGTGCTGTTTTTCCAGGGTCCAAACTTGAAGTCACAGATCAGGCCATTTTTCAAAATACCATTTTTCCTCAGACCATTCTTCTGTAACTAAAATATCAACAGAAATAAAGTGAATAAATAAATCATTTTCCAAGAGTTACTACAAACTAAGAATGCTCTAATAATTAAATGTGACCAAGAATACAATAAAGGTAAATAAAACTCCACAGATTATGGTATCATTTCTGAAAAACTAGTTATATAGGTGATTATAGATCAAACCAATATAACAAAATATTTCCTAGGAATAAATCACTACTCTTGGGAGAGCTGCATTTACAGCATACCAAACCATTTATATATATACACATATATATTCTAATATTTTGGGGGGTGTGTGTGTGTGTGTGTGTGTATATATATATATACACACAGAGAGAGACAGAGAAAGAGACACTACTTACTGATCTATAGCCATGTAGATAGACAGATATAGATACCTATACACCCATATTCACACAGCATTATTTACAACAGCCAAAAGGTGGAAGCAACCCAAGTGTCCATCAATGGACAAATGGATAAACAAAATGTGGTACATACACATATAATGGATTATTGTGTCTCTGATAAAAGATAATTCTGATTGACCTGTGCTACAACATGGATGAAACTCGAAGACATTCTGCTAAGTGAAATAAGCCAGTCACAAAAGGACAAATACTGCATGATTTCACTTACATAAGGGGCTAAGGCAGTCAAATTCAGAGACAGAAAGCAGAACGGTGGTTTCCAAGGGTTAGGAGGAACAAGGAATAGAGTCATGGTTTAATAGGTACAGAGGTTCAGTTTTAACAATGAAAAGAGCTCTGGAGGTGAGTGGTGGTAACATCTGCATAACAATATGAATGTACCTAAATGCCATAGAACTGTATGCTTAAAAATGATTTAAATGGTAAATTTTATGCTATTTGCATTTTGGCACAAATTTTTAATTAGGATGATGAATCTATTAAGTAAATATAACTAATTTCCTCAAAAATTTCATTCAAAGCATGTGAAAAGTGTTTTGAGATTATTAACATTGATAATACTTCTATACAGAAAATCGCTTTTGTATGACCAGAACTATTTTCAAGAAGTACAATGGATTTGAAAAAAAATTTGAAAAACTCCCTGAGATTTCCCTCAACTCTACCATACATCTTCTAAGGAATACTCCCCGGTTGCTCAGTGGCATTCATCTGCCAACATAGGAGATCAGGTTTGATCCCTGGGTCAGGAAGATGACCTGGAGAAGGAAATGGCAATCCACTCCTATATTCTTGCCTGGGAAATCCCATGGACAGAGGAGCCAGAAGGGCTACAGTTCACAGGGTCAAAAGAGTCAGACATGACTTAGTGACTAAACAATAACTCTTTCAAAAAAGCAACTATGCAGAAATTAAAAAAAAAAAAAAAAAGACGTTTAGGATATCAAAATTCCTGTGCCAAGAAAAGGATAAAAGATGAAATCACATCTGAGAAAGCTACTGTTGTTTTCTACTTCTTATCACCAAGTCATTTTTTAAATGCCTGGTAAATGATAAATCAGATACATTCTTTACACTAATTTCTAAGCACTGCAGATCCATGGATTTAAAGAAGTCAGCCTTGCAGACCTATTTAAAACAAAGGCCAATCTGACCTATAATGGGATGCTCAACAAATCCCTAAATAAAACATCTAACCTCACCCCTTAAAAATGCTTAGTTATATGTTGTTCTGATTAAGGAAGGGCTATTTTTAAAGTGAGCTTACATGATTCAGTTCTTACCTGTTCACTAATAACTTGGAATTCTCTCATTTCATCCTCAGTTAAGGGTGCACATGTTTCATCATTTTCACTGTCTTCTTGCCAACCCATCTCCTTTAACAATCTGGAAAGGAATGGAAATGAATAAATTTAATTTAGAATTTCACCCAAATTAAGTCCTTTTATATTATGTGAAAGAAAACATGATCCATCATACAAAATCCACACAGAAGATGTTAGGGTTTATCTTTCTGAAATATCTTTCTGAAAGTGAATAGGTAAGATTATGCCCAATAAACTGTTTTAAATAATAAGATCAGAATGAAATGCCTAATTACTTTATCTTTGGTGTAAGAGGTTCTCTAAGGCTGGAAACCTGCAAAAGGTTCTTTTAGGCTAAAAACTGAAGAAAATTTGCTAAATTCTTATACTAAAAATAGAAGCAACACACCTCCCCATTTCTTTAGGGCCACTACAGTTCATCATGTTCTTAGTTATTCATTAGGTTTTCTACTTCTGTTTTTGTTTTTTAAATAATTACATCCCTTAAGCACTTGTTACTCCTTTTTATTCCTAACTCATTTTTCAAACTGAACCTGTCACAAATTGACTACTCTGTAGATTTTTATATACTGTCAAACAATCTCATCAAAAAATCAGTGCTCAGAGACTTGAAATATACCCATAATTTCACCTAAAGCCTTTGACTGTGTGGAGCATCACAAACTGTAAAAAACTCTTAAAGAGATGGGAACACCAAACCATCTTACCTGTTTCTTGAGAAACCTGTATGCAGGTCAAGAAGCAACAGTTAGAACCTTTTATGGAACTGACTGGTTCAGGATTAAGAAAGGAGTACAACAAGGCTGTTTATCGTCATCCTGTTTATTTAACTTATACACAGAGAACATCATGCGAAATGGCAGGCTGGACAAGTTACAAGCTGGAATCAAGATTGCCAGGAGAAATAGCAACAACCTCAGGTATGCAAATGATACCAGTCTAATGGCAGAAAGCGAAGAAGAACTAAAGAACCTCTTGATGAGGGTAAAGGAGGTGAAAAAGCCAGCTTAAAACTCGGTATTACAAGAATTAAGATCATGGCATCTGGTCCCATCACTTCATGGCAAATAGAAGGGAAAAAGATGGAAGCAATAACAGATTTCCTCTTCTTGGGCTGTAAAATCACTGTGGATGGTGACTGCAGCCATGAAATTAAAAGGCGACTGCTTCTTGGCAGGAAAGCTATGACAAACCTAGATAGTACAGTAAAAAACAAAGACATCCCTTTGCTGATAAAGGTCCATATAGTCAAGATTATGGTCTTTCCAGTAGTCATGCATGGATGTGAGAGCTGGACCATAAAGAAGACAGAGTGGTGAAGAACTGATGCCTTCAAATTGTGATGCTAGATAATGCTCTTGGGAGTCCCTTGGACAGCAAGGAGATCAAGCCAGTCAATCTTAAAGGAAATCAACCCTGAATACTCATTGGAAGGACTACTGCTAAAGCTCCAATACTTTGGCTACCTGATGCGGACAGCCAACTCGTTAGAAAAGACCCTGCCTGATGCTGGGAAAGACTGAGGGCAGGAGGAGAAGGGGGCGCCAGACGATGAGATGGTTGGATGGCATCATTGACTCAATGGACATGAGTTTGAGCAAACTCCAGCAGACAGTGAAGGACGAGGAAGCCTAGCGTGCTGCAGTCCATGGGGTTGTGAACTCGGACATGACTTGGCAACTGAACAACAACACAGTATACCCGCAGTTTACAGATGAACAACCATGATCATATAAGTAAAAAATTTTGCCTACTTGATAGCAAAGAAGCAGAATTCTGGTTTTCTGCCTCCCAAGTTAATATACACTGCACCAAACTCTGTGGTCTCTGGACTAAACCCCACAATTAGGAATAGATCATAACAGTGATCTGCACTTTGCCTTTCCATTAGCATTGCTTCTCATTCTCTTTCAAACTATTATCAAATCACTCTAATACCACTTTCACAATTATCACCCTCTGCCAAAGTCAACAGCTTCCCAATTTCTAAAAGAACAAACTCCATAACACACAACGACCACAAATTCAAATTCCTTACATTAGAAAAAGCATAGTACTAGAAGTGGAAGACCTGGGTCACAAATCCTACTCTATCAAAAACCACGTATAAGACAAGAGCTCCTTCTTCATCTGAAGCACTCAAAGAGTTTGACTAGATCTCTAAAGCCTTGCCTTTGCAATGTATCTCTAACTCCATTTAGGACTCCACACTCTTGTCAAGACATGCTATACATCACCCCTAAAACAAACCATGCATATATTCTACTCTAAACATCCTTTCATACCCCCATTTCAGAATGACTACCCAGTACCCTTGCCTGTATTGTCTCACCCTTTAAGATTTAATTTAGGTTCCAACTAAAATCTTCAAACTGGTACTCAAGCCATAATGCTATCTAACCCCAAATTCCTTTGAATTTCTCTGGCACTCATTTCTATTAATTCATTTGGTGCTTAAACAAGGCAATAATTACCTCTCTGATGTTGAAACTATCCTCAATACTGTGATGGTACACTGAAACTTGATAATAACTAGTAATATATGTGTGAAATTATTTCATTTTAAATTTTAATTTACACATTTGAACATAAAAAGTAATCCTGAGAACTGTATCACTGATACCTTTTTAAATCAAGCAACATGAGTACTTAAATATGTATGTAACTTAAGAAAGTTTACAGGGAGGTCCCTAGTGGTCTAGTGGTTAGGATTAAGGCTTTCACTATTGTGAGCTGGGTTCCATCCCTGGTTGGGAAACTGAGATCCCACAAGCCTCCCCCTCCTCTCCGCCCCCCGCCCCCACCCAAAAGAGATTTACAGAAAATCTAAAGCCATGGAAAATAAATAGCACTCAATTTTCAGAGAAACACATGCTACAATATGGATGAACCTTTAAAGTATTACTGAAAGTAGACTGGTGGTTACGCAGGAAAGACAGTAACAATGAGGAGTAACTGTAAATGAGCATGGGGTTTCTTTATGGAGTAAAGAAATGTTCTGAAATTAGACTGTGGTGACAGCTATACAACTTCAAATATACCCCAAATTAACAAACTGAGTAAAGAAATTAAGAGTATATAAATTATATCTCAATGAAGTTGTTAAAAAAATCAATTTTCCATATAAAATCAAAATTTTGGGTAGAGAAAAAAGTAAAAACACCGACCTGTGTTCTGCTTCAAGTGAACTAGAAAGAACATCAGTCTGTGGGAAGGTTGAAGACCGAATGATCTGTTGGGAAATTACCGAGGCATTGCCATTCTCTTGTGGAATTTCATTTTCATCGAAGTTTCGATTTATATCCCTTTCTTGGTGAGTACTATTGCTGTTATGCAAATTAAATGAGTCGTCATCCTGATTTTTGAAGAGTTAAAAAAAATTAGAGATAGTTATTAAAAAAGGCAACTATAATAGATACTGGTTAGATTTTCATGGATAAAACATAACTGTAATGCTTATATAATCATGAAGAAAACAGTTTCAGAAGATGTAAAACTAAGTTGTGAAGGCAATTTTCTAACTTCAAGTATTCACATCTATTCGACAAAAACAAAATTAAAAGGATAAAGGTAGGCAAGATGGGGAAAACTAAAAGTGCAAATATGAACAGGAATGTTTTTAAATTTCATTTTTGCACAGCAACTAGAGTAAGAAAAATCTATTCAGAAAGGAATTCATTATTTATGCAAATAGCTAACTAGCCTTGCTTTCAGAAATATGAAAATATTCAAAGATCCTAAATAACATCTGCCCAACTACTCCAATGACATGCTAACGTCACGCCAAGAATTACCTACACCTTCAATTACCTTTTCTGAGCCCACATGGCTTTCATCTTCATGCTCCTCTTCCACTCTGTCCCTTTTCAATGCTTTCAAAAACTCACTCTTCTTATCTGTGCGCATTCGTGTCAGTTTGGTTAGACGAGGCTGCTGATTAAGTTTGTCAACAGGTGAAGAAGAATTTGAGCGATTACACTAAGAAAAAAATTTAGAATGTTGATAAATACATAGAGAAGTAATTCAACATAAAGTTCACAACTATAATGGCTATTTCATTTTCTTCACAATATACAAAATTGATTTTAAATTCTATTTTCCACTATCCTTGTTATTTTTATTTATCTCACTGAATGACTAAATATAAAATCTTTCTTACCTGAGAAACAAAGTCTGATAATACTAAAACCTGTCATTCTAAATTAGGAGATTTAAATACTATTTTATAAAATGGATCCTGAAATTGTTTAAATATTTTTATATATATTTTTTAAAAAGCAGTTTTAAAAATTATGTTCCACAGAGTTCGAAGGTTCTAATAATAGCTTCTAAAACGAACTAGTATAATTATTTATGCACAGGTACACTAAGAGTTTATCACATAGGATTTCAAAAGGGAAGTTTTGTGGAAGAGCAGAGGAGGGTGGGAAAGGGACATGTACTGGAGTCCTTTTACTTTTCATATACTGAGAGTGGAACACAGAAGGAAAGAGAATGCTGCAATTCTATGTCACAGGAATTTTAAGCCTTGGGAATAAATCAAAATGCTTAACTTAGCAATAACATCTGCAGACTATAATGAATTGAAGCCACAATTAACCAGCTGGGAATGTTGGTCCTTCTAGCACAGCTCTAAAATTCTATGACTGAGAACTAGTCAATGAGGGGTTATAATGCTCCAATATAGTACCCAGAACAATCTCAGTGACTACAATATAGTCACAAGTGTCTCTTGTCCCTGAACTGGTCAGGAAGTCCCTGATCTAGAAGTTTCAGAAAGCTGGCCAAATGAGAAAGAAATGTGTAAGCTACTAAGTATTCAAAGTCAGTAAATATGCATCTTTCTCTCTTCTTCCTCTTCTCTGCCCCAAGTGTTAATACTAATAAAATGTCCATCATCCCCAAAAGAAGAGTATATAAATCCTCATTTTTAAGTCAAGGTTTAATCCTACATCATAACATAACTTTATGACAAAAGTAAAAACATCTGTTTTCATAATTCTTTTCTTAAAAATTACTCTTTCTGGGGCTTCCCTGGTAAAGAACCGGCCTGCCAAGCAGGAGACGTGGGTTCGATCTCTGGGTCAGGTAGATACCCTGGAAAAGGAAATGGCAACCCACTCTGGTATCCTTGCCTGGGAAATCCCATGGAGAGAGGAGTCTGGTGGGCTACATCTATGTGGTCACAAAGAGTTGGACTCGACTTCACAGGAGACATGGGTTCCACTCCTGATTCAGAAGATTCCACATGCCAAGGAGCAACTAAACTTGTGCACCACAACTACCGAGCCTGTGTTCAAGAGCCCAGGAGATCCAACTACTGAGCCCACATGCGGCAACCACTGATGCCTAAGCACCCTAGAGCCCGTGCTCCACAAGGGAAACCCGGGCACTGCAACTAGAGAGTAGCCCCCGCTTGCCAAAACTCAAGAAAACCCTGCACGTCAATGAAGGCCCAGCAGAACCAAAAATAAATACTTTTTTTTAAAGCGACTCTTTCTGGTTCATGGGTTACACATGTTTATTTTGCCACAGAATTTTCTACACTTTAGGTTATTTGGACATTTTGTTAGAAATTTTAAAATTATCCCTCCTTAAATTGCAACATTAGTTAGCAAACAGAAAGAAGTATCTGAATTCTGGAAGAACTAAAGTCTCTTTAATGAATTTGTTCAATGAATCTATGCCTTTTGTTCACTGTTAATTAAATTATCATGACTGAGATAATAAATTATCATGACTGAGATAATTTGGCTCTTCAGGAGTACTTTTATTAAATGCCATACCTCTTTCACTGAAGTTGTTGATGGACTAAAATTCTTGGCAGTTGATTTAAAAGCATTAAAGTTGCCAACACCATATGTAGACTCATGAGGGAAAGAAGTCCCAACTTTATTTTCTTTAGTTTGGCTTTTCCATTGTGTAGGCTAAAGAAAAAACACACAAACATTAATTAATGTGTATCTAAACAGATTACATAGAGGAGAAAGAGAACAAAGTGAATACTATAAAATAAAGATGACTAAATATGACTTTAAAAAAATTATTTTTTTAAAAATAATTTTAATTTTTTAAAATCATTTCTACATGGGTCTCCTTTTTTTTTTAACAAATAAAATCCAAATCTGATATTCAGATGAAACATTTAACTACCTTGCTTTTTTTTCCAAGTTTTATAAACCTTAAGTTAGGTTTCTCTTGCCTAATACCAAGAAAACACAAGTGAGACTTCCAAAAGCCTAAAACTGAAGATGAAGGACAGCATTTTAAACCATTATTAAGCAAATATATCACAGATGCATCTGGCAAACAAGTATTTACAGATTTACTACTGACTACTAAAACAAGAAAACATACAAACACACAAACCACTTAAAAGGTAATTAAGGATACACAATGGCCCAACACTTTCCACTTAGAAAGCAGCAGCCCACCAATACCCTCCCCACCTTGATGTGAATTTTTCAACATTTTTTTGGCCAAAGTAACTCAGTTGATATCAACTTATAACTTGCATATTTAACAATTTAGAACTTACTTTTGTAGGTGGAGCAGCAGGTTTAGGAACTAAGCCTTTATAAACACTTGGACCAGTCCCATTCTTAACTGGCTGTGACTGAAGATTTCCTACTACTGGGAATCCAGATAGTTGTAAGTCTTTTGTATTACCTTTCTTAATGACCAGCATCCTTTGAGTTCTAGATTTAGGATTCGGGGGATATTCTGTATAAATAAAGCACGAGCAACAGTTATACAGTTTAAATTTCAGCATAAAATTAAATCACCAAAGAATAGTATATTCCAAACTTTACTGTATTTAGAAATAACAGCTGCTTCTTGGATAAAATAACTAAGCTATGTAAGTATGAATTATATTCTTGCTTGAGAAATAAAGTTTCAACAATCACCAGACCATAGCAAGGAACTCAGCAATGTCATCTAACATTCAGATATGAATTCAGTTAGACAGTGACCTAGAATGGTAACTATGACCAAGACAAATTTAATTACATTTGAGTATATTTTTCAATTATAAATTTCATCCTAACAGTTCTTAAGACGTGAAATACAAGATACATTTTCCTCTCTCCCATTCTGAAAAGAGTTTTCCTAATTCTTTTTATTTCATTCATAGTTATTACCAGTAAGAAAGGATCTACAGTCCCTCTATTTCTTAATTCCTGCTCAATTTATGACTAATGAAAAGGGGAACTATGTTTTCACATACCAGTTTATTCAAATATAATTTGAATGAACTGGCCATCCAAACTACACTGAAGGCATTGTGCAAGCTGCAGGGGATCCAACTCAATCCATGCTTCTGAAGACAGTACTAGAAAGCTTTTCTCAAGACAACTAAATTTGCTAAAATATGAAATATAACTTCTAGAGTTTAATCAGTTAATGTGTAACCAAACAGGTAATGTGTAATTTAACAGGTGTTACAATGAGCACGTTCCCAATAATGGCAGTAACATGTCTTTCTTCCTATAGAAAAACTCTGAAAGCCATCAGTTTCACCACTGAAGAGTTTCGAAGAAAAGAATTAACTGGAAACAAAACTGCAGAAAATGTAAATTAAAATTAGTTTAAGATATGATCCTATGAGAAAGTGAGTAGTACATGTGTATATAATGATGGCCTGCATCAAACAAACCAAATTTTCTACTGGTTTATCTCAAAAACTAAACAAGGACTACTAGTGATACAGAGAGAGGCATTCTCAAAGTCCCTCTGAAACTTAACTCTTCAAACTATAGAGCTGATAAAGTAGTTCATTTATTGTAATGCTAAAAAAATAAAAGAACAAGAACCTGAGAATTCCATGGTGGTCCAGTGGTTAGGACTCAGTGCTTTCACTGCACAAGCCCTGTGGTGTAGCAAAAACAAGCAAACAAACCAAAGAACACACCACCCAAGAACCTAAAGCAAACTGAGAAAAGATTCATCTTTCTGAAAGTTAAACATTCAAAGTTTATCTACTAGGGCAAACATTCCAACTTCTCAGCTACCTACAAAGGCCCAAGATGTGAAACCTAAGAAAAATATTTTCAGGCACACAAGGACACTAATTACATTACCAATATATAGTTTTTCTGAAGAACTAACACATTGAAGTCAAAACGAAAATGAAGAATAATGATCTTACACAGAGGCCAATGAAGAACATCAGAAATACTGCTAAACAATTTTAAGTTTTACAATTACTTCTGGTACGCAGAAGGTGACAGCATAAATAAAATAGTAAAAAGACTCCTGAAATTACCAATTATTTAAATTAGAATATAAGAGAAAATCTTAACAGTCTGGTACTCAAAATCTAAGTTAATGAACCTCAGGAATCTGAGGGATGACTGACTGATGCTGGGAAATGCAAAAAGTCTTAGAGTCTCTAAGGTCTAATCTCAGAAAAATCCAAGTGCTGAAGTAGGAGGCGGTTTTATCTGTACATCACAATAAGCTCATACATGACTGGCAAAGACTTCTATTCCAATATCGTCAATTAAGCATACAAGTTTATCTTCCTTCCCTTTTAGATCCTTATGTTAAAATTACCATAATGAGTGTTAGTTGCTCAGTCCCATCTGACTCTCTGCAACCCCAAGGACTGTAGCCTGCCAGGCTCGTCTGTCCATGGGATTCTCAGGCAAGAATACTGCAGTGAGTTGCCATTCCCTTCTCCAGGGGATGTTCCCGACCCAGATATTTAACCCAAGTCTCCTGCATTGCATGCAGGCAGATTCTTTACCATCTGAGCTACCAGGAAGCCCCCCTATAATGAGGGAGGTAAACAAATACAGCAATAAAGAACAGGAGGAGGTTCCTCAGCAATGAATGATATCAACCTGTATTTCAAGAGAATAAATAAAGTAAAGGAAGAAACTTCAGCTTAGAGTGTGTGCACAAAGAAACCCAACAGCTGAGGAGGGGACTAATTTCCACTGTAGAATCTTGGATTGCAGAGTGGGACTTGGAAACGCCTTATAAAGCAGAATACAGAAATGAAATCTTTTCAGACAAAAATCAATCACCAAGAAAAGTAACATAAATCTACTAAAGTAAAATCTTTACTAAAATAAATCCTAAACAATGTACTTTAGGCAGAAGTAAATGATTTCACACTGAAGGCTGAGGGTACAAGATGAAAAAGAAATAATATTTTTGTACTTAAGTCATCACTCATCAAAACTAGAAGACAGAAGAGGAGAACAGATAAGCATGCAGGTATGATTAAGCCTCAATATAATTTCTGACTACAAAGTCCACCTTTCCTAAAACTGGATTTCTAGATACCTAAGAAATACTCTCACAGTCTCCTCAAAGAGGTCTTTGGTGCAAAGAATGAAAGAAAATGCTACAAAGAAAGATGAAGCCTAAGAAATCAGTCACAGACAAGAGGTAGTAAAGTAAAAGATAATAAAGTTACCTAAAAGATGATGAAAGGGACTGGGAGGAAAAAGAAAGTCGGACACAGTGCTGATTTACTTACTAAGCATTCATATTCAAATAGTACAGAAATTAAGACGATGTGCTTTTGTACCAGATTTACAGAATTTTGATACTTGCTCCAACATCACTACTCTCATCTATAAAATGAAAAACAACAGTTCTTGGCTCAGAGTTACAATGAAATGTTCTCTTTAAAGAAAAATGTCCAGAAAAGTCATATACAATCTCCACTGTAATAGGCAACTGTATTTCAAATTAAAGGTGTCTTTTTGAAGAATTTTAAACCTAAAACTTAAACTGAACAACCACAAGAGTATAGATGAGAAAAATTACAACAGAAATAAACAAAATAAAGACTAACCTATATCATATACATCTATGCTGAACACACTACATAAACCTGCCTGTTTAACAAGAAATGTGTTCTTAGTCTAATGGGCCAGGATGGCACGGCGGCTGACAGCAGAGGTGTTCACCTGGTGAAGTGTTCCCAACTGTGTGTGCCACCAGTGTCTGTGTCCTCAGGGTGAGCTGCAGGCAATTCCCGCCACCCTTCCCTGATGCTCTGGAAGACTCTCCAAAGAGCAGCAGATGCTGGTTGTTGAACTGCTGGTATCAAGAGACTGGCTGACCAAAATTGAGAACTTGGACTTCAGAGCCCCTACTTTTTGATAGAGACATTCTAGCTAAGCACTCAAATTAATGTGTTAAATATCAATACAAGAACACAGAAGCCAAAAAGATAAGTGGGGGAGAGGTCTGAGGAAGGGGGAGAGGGGAGGGAGAAGGGAAAGAAGAAGGGTGGGAAAACTGGTTCTTGATGGTAATAATCACATCTAAGCAATGGAAAAGGTGATGGCAGCACTAGTAACTTAAATCTGCATCATTTCTATTACTTATAAACTGGTTTATCTATTCACAGATTATCTGTGCAAATTCTCTTGACATGAACCTTCTGAGCTAGGTGCTGAATCTGTTAGATTCAAACAGTATCCAATGACCCCTTCTGTACTTTCTCCATTTTATCAACTGGTAAACTTCATGAAAAAGATTCAAATTGCTCATCTTTTTAAAGAGAAAATTTATGCATTGATGAAAGATGCTAACACTTATAAAGAAGAATTAGTGACTTCGGTGACTTCCTTCTATAAATCATATATGCTTATTATCAAGCTCATATAAGCAGATATTCAAACTACCTTCAAAACACCTAAAGGCAAATATGAGTTGTGGATTTTCATATCATTATTTCCTTCTATCCTCACAAACAACTGTAATCTGATGATACCTGGCTTTAAATATTGTTTTATCATCTTGTTATTTCATGCTCTCCCAATATCTTTGAATGTTGTAGTAAGTTTTGTTCCTTAAATACAAAGGCAATAGTGGAGGAGACAGGCTCAATCTTTTGAAGAAAAATTAGAATTAAAACACTGCCACGTATAATACAAAGTAAGTTGGCCACATGCATAAGTTCAAGCTGACATCTCAATTCCTTATTCTCTTTTCTGTTCTCATGCTCTCCATATGGTTGCCTTATATTCTGATTCAATCAGTTTTCACTTTTATTTTTGAATCTATCACTTTTTGTCTTTTTGTAAATCTATCAGAATCTTCCTGACTTACTGGATTTGAACATAATTAGCTAACTCATATTAAACAGCTGTAACGTGATCAAGGATACCAATTTAACAGATAATTTAATATTAACAATGCTTTTCTCATTAGTATTAGCATAGTGCTCCATCCTCATCTCACAGACAAGAAAATTCACTGAGATTAAGTAACCTTCCCAAAGTCTAAGTAACTAATAGGTAAAAGACCTAATGTTAGCACCCAGAACTATCTGATAATGCACTTAACCACTACATTATATTACTGGAGAAAATGGATTAGAGTATTGGCTAGGTCAGACAGTTCAAAACGTATACCATTTTCAACTAAAATACTACTAGTAAGCCTATACTGAATGGTCAAAATAAGAGTCTTGTAAGTGTACACTACCAAGTCAGGGTCCACCCTTCCCCTCATCATCACAGTGATGACAGTTACTAGTTTAGTTTCCTCATCGTGATATAAGAGGCAACTTTACTGTGTGAATAATAGTCAAGTGAAGGATAAATAGTATTTTAATTGCTTTCACACTAATCTGAAGAGGAAACTCAATCACATAAGACATAATAACATATGAGTATCAGAAGCAAAGAATCGGTACCATAGCAATAAAGCCATCTGAACACTAATTTTAAAGGACAAAAATATTCTAAAGATTATTTTTCTATAGATTGGTATTATTTGAATATTGCTATTTTTGATATTTTATATAATGTACGAATCTTGTTTCACAGTAGTATGAGACTTTTAGTCACATGAGTTTCACTGACATAATGTCAAAGAAGAGGCATGATATTCTTTCCTTTAACAAGGTACCCACATTACTCATGAAAAAGAGCAGGCTTTCTAAAACAAAAACAACTTAACTGATAACACTATCTCTAACTCTCTTACTTATGTCATCTTCTCAACTGTGAACATGTGTTATATTACCTTTTTCTTATTGTTATGTTAACAACTGTTTTCACCTGAGACATTGAAGAACGTAGAATCATACCAATATATGAATACTTTTATATAAAGCAATCTGATAAAGATTATTCCCTTCTCTTAATCCCTTTACAAAGTCACCTTAAACACTTTCACTTGTTTTCATGACCTAAACCTCATTTAGTGTTATCATGTCACTCAACCTGTATGCTAGTGGCTAGTATCATTAGAATTCTCTAGAAAACAATCCATCTTTAAGAACTGGTCACCAACTTGCTTTAATTTAGAAGGCTAAACAAATAAAATTCATAGTACTGTATCAAATATGAGCAAAAATTAGGAAGTTCATCAAATTATCAAAGGAGAAACACAAATGTAAATGCTGAGTTGAAACAAAACTAATTAATAGTGACTAAAGGTTTTCATTATTTAGTATCTTAAGCACAAAATGTTAGGCTCTGTTAATACTATGTTGCTGACATATTATGTCAACACAGAATAGCCAGTAGGACTTCTAAAAACACAAGTCAATTTGATAGTTACTAATGTCTCAAACTGCATACAAACACATATCATTTTCTCTCTTTCTCACTACTCAAATCAATCACCCAGCTAAATTATTTTAAAATTCTCACAGGAACACTGAAGTGCCTTGATTTTTTGTTTTATATTTAAATTGCTAGATATAGGAGATAAATTTAGTATGAATCAAGCTCAACAGTAATCCTGGTTAAGATAAAAACACTACAAAAGTCAGTTACAAACTACAAGGAGTTTCCAATAAAACTAAGTTCCAGGTAGAGTTAAACATATATAACAACAGGTTTAAATAGCTTAGCTATTAATACTTCAAACTATTTTTTTTAATTGGGATATTATGTTTAGACTCTTGCAATTTTTGATTTACAAAAGGACAGTTTCAGGGACAAACCAGTGGTATTTTTTAATATATATTACATTTCCATTATTAAATTTTGACTTACCTGGAAGGAAGTAGCACTAGATAAGTTCTACTGAAAATTCTCTGTCTTCCTCAGGAACATAGCTATTTTAAATGTTGCAATGGGGAAAACAATATTTGGGAACCCAGGGCATAAATTAAGAAAGGAATAGTGAAGTGTAATACAATGAAAGTTTCATTGTATTCCTATGGGAAGTACTGGGAATTTAACAATTAATCAAGTCACAGTTTTTTTTTTTTCTAATGCAGACACACTTTTTAGTTTACCTAAGACACAGTAAAGAGTACATCTTCCTTTTAAACATCTTTTCAACTAGTGCTCAAAATCCTTAGACCAACCCTGAAACAGTAGAACCAAAATCTTTATATTAATACATTTTATTCTCAATATTTTAAAAAATGTATTTCTAAATCATTTCTAAAATTATTAACCAAGGATCAGTACCAGTAGTATCTATAGGTAGTTTTATATGACAAATGCTCACTAACATTCCTGATTTTATTTACTTTCATTTTAATCAAATCCAAATTATTCCTAATTTCTTAAGAGATTTTATTTAACACCTTGCAGGTGGTTCTATATATTCTTATGCAATCAGCTGTTCCCAGAAAAACTGAATAATAAGGAAACATACCTAAGAGAGGAGCTTGGGAGATTTTTTTGGTTGGGTATGTGTGTGTCTGGGCGTGTAGGCCTGGGGAGAGTGGTAGAAATACTAATTTGCAATACAGAAAAAACAATGCCATTCACATGGTTCTAACAAAAGTGTCTGACCACCCCCACCCCCACCCTCAAGAAGCCCTTAAATAAATTGGGAGATCAAAAGAAACAAAATAATTCCCCCAGCATATCACCCCCAAATACAATAAAGAACAGCACAGGAAGTGGCAAAGTTTAAAATAATGCCTTTATCGTTAGGACTATTATGCTGTCATAAGCCACGATCCTTTTGTTTTGGTAAATTGCTTATTTTCAATAGAAAAACACAAGAACGTGTGTACAAGTTCCAAAGCAGATGCATCGCCTCTGAATTTGGTATCAAATAATTAAATTTGTTTTTCAGGTATCAAATCTTCATATTTTAAATTATTCCATTATTTTAAACTTCACTTAAATCTCTAAAAAGCTAATTAAGTTACTCTAAGTGCAGTTTAATCTTCTGTAGATGCTATCAAATTAAACTTTCAGCAGTTTTAAAAAGGGAGTCATTACCAGAAAAACTGTCAAGACTTGACAACCAAAAAGGCAAATAATTTCAAACATAGACTAGTTCTAGACAATTACTTTTAATACTGTCTGTGTAGAACCATTTTCATTAAGTAAAAAATTATTTTTATAGCACACTATGATTAAAATCTTTCCAGTTAAGTTTTCAACTTTGAAAAACTGTAAGTTGAGTTAAACTAAATTTTTTGTTTCAACAGATTATCGAGCTGCTCTCCAAATGATATCAATTCATTACATTTAACTTACTTTTTAAAAAACTCATATCTGAATATACTTAATGGTACTAATATGTGTAAATAATTATCCAAATCAAGCTTTTCTTCTGTCCCCAATATCTTGTTTTATTAAAGTGCTACCTTTTTTTTATAGCTTAGCACATCAAAAACAGGTATTTAAAAGATAAAGTTTAATTCTAGCCTACTATTTTAAAAAACACAAATGTGAAACCTAAAAATAACATTTTATACCAGTCAACGATAGATCAAAAATTACTTACCCCATACACCCGCAGCTAAAGATTTATTCTGATTTGGTTCTCTCTCATATTCAGGATTTAGAGATGGCTGGAAATAAAAGGTGGAATAAAAAGAGCAAATGTTTAAACTGCCCATATTTAAGAAAAAAAAATTCCTTTTAAAAGTAATCTCAAGAATATACTGACAAATTTGACATAATGAACTCTTAACAACACTAATTATTCATAAATCTTACTTTCTGCTTATTGTAACAATTAAAATGGTTAATATCTATACTCACGATAAGTTGAAGAAAACAAGTGTCTTTAAATACTCTCCTCATCCTCAACTACATGAAGAAAAAGTGTTAAAAAAAAAAGAAGAAAGCAAATGCAGGAGAATGCAGTCTTGGCATCAAAATGAGAAATCATCCTCTCTTAGCATAAGGTTAAGAGCAGACAAGAGGAAATCAGACCAATCCTTAATTCTTCTTAGGTTTGCATCCCTGAATGCTTTAGTTAACAAGCTCACACTCAAAGCAAAGTACAAGTTTATTACTTCACATAGTGATGCTCAGGTTATTAAAAAGAAAACTGAGTTGAGCACTGAATGTGTACTCTAAAGCTAGGCTTAGTAGATGTTTGCTTTTTAGAAAAGGGAAATTTTTTAACTTCTATGAAGAATAAAATGACATAAATTTATCCAAAGTTTTAAAAAACCACATGGTGAGACACAGGAATAAGTAAACAAACGTAAGGAACGAAGAAGATTGGGGAAGGAAAGAGTTACGTACAGAAAGCCTAACGAAATGTAAAGACTAAAGATAACTGAACCAAAATAAATAAATAAAAATTAAAAAACAATTGAACCTGTCAAGTGTGATCTCTGGAGAAAATGATGTGTACTGATTAAATCTCCTGAGAGATCTGATGCTTAAATAGCACTTGTAGAAACCTCATTCGTATTAAAATTACAAGCAACTTACAAAATCCTCAGCCTCAAACTGCTTGCGTTCTCTCTTGTCTTCTTTCCTCCCTGCTTCACTGTCAGGTATGTTGTTTTCATGTAGTCCTTGGCTTTTTCCAGAATGGAAAATACTGCTACGAGAACGGGAACTTCCACCATGGTATCCCCCTCGATGATTTATGTTTTCAGTACCATTTCTTCCATGTGTACGCCATCCATTTTTTTCTTTCCTTCCAAAGTTACCTTTTCAAAATAATGGCAAAGTATTACAAATTCAAAGATGGTTATGCTTAAAGACTCAATCACAATCAAAACAATTCCTGCAAGAATGTGAAGAAAATTCTTCTTAAACTCTACTATTCCTCAGCAACTTTACCTCCATTAGGACGTCCAATACCAGAATCAAAGCCATCTGAAGAGTTGTGTCGTCGGCGGTTCACATCGTAACGATTTTCTGTCCATGAAAAGTTTTCAGAATGCTTTTCAAAATTCAGTGACGACTGAAACAAATTATAAGATAAACATATATATAAAATCTGACTAACTTTAGAAACTAGTAATACACTGGCTTATTTATTCCCGAGAATTTTAAATGGTTAAGTAGGATATTTTATAATTATTTCAATTGTTTGGTAACCAAAAACTTGTAAGAGGGATTCCACTGTTAATCTATTTTTTCTACCTAAGATAAACCAGAGCACCATTCTGAAAGTTTAACAACTATATTCACTCAAAAACTTTAAAGGTAAAGACACTGTAAAGGCATCAAGGCAAATATATATAGTACACTTCTTTTAAAATAAAACATACTATCGTGTATTTCACATTCTTTGATTTAAATAGCTCAAGGTTTTCTTCAAGATCAGAAAATTATGGCGAATCAAGCTACAGTTCTATTTTAAGTTCTCTATAGATTTACTTCCAAACTCCTCTTCCCCAAAACAAGTGTTTTAAAAATCTGTCAAAGAAAGAATGTTGTAAAAACAATTATTACAATTCTCTCCAGGACAAACAGAAAAGCTCCTCAGTTTAATACAAACACACTGCACACACTCTTTACTTAAGTAGGCTCCTCCTCATGGCCACGGTGGGACTTACTGGTGCAAGTTCCCCTATTGCTCCTGGCTTCATCCTCATGCTGCTTCTATGCATGAAAGACAAAGCCCTTCATCTGTCTTCCACCAGCATCCATGAAACAACAGTGACAGCCTGGCTTGCTAAGCTTTTAAGTAGGGTAAAAACCCAAACACTTCACAACCCTACCAGTTATGGTGATGAAGATACCACGCTCTCAAAGCTAAAACTTTCTAGAAAAACAAGGCCAGACAGGGGCACAGGATAAGATTCTTCAGGACCTGGCAACAATTGTTCTCATCCAAATGATGGGTGAAAGTAAAGGTTCCTCACTGTTTAGCGACCAAGTAAGTGGCAAGGGGCAGGACTGAAGCAAGATGTCCAAACAGTGCTTTAATGCTGAAACTCTCTCCTCTGAGTAGAAGGAAGTGATGTATTATCATGAGAGATGGGGTCCCATCTGAAAGGCAATATGGCTGTAGCTGCTGAAGTCAAGAGGTCACCAAAGCTGAACAGCAATGAGAATAGAGAGTTTGGGAAAGACTGAAAACATTAAAAGTAAATTTGTTAAGGCCAAACTGCTACTGACACTGGAAACAAAGAAAACTGCAAAGCCTAGCTTCCTGGAGTGGATTTATTCTGTGCTCTTTGTACTTTCTGATTCTTCTTCCCCACATCAAACTCAGCTGCTTTAACAAGAAAGTGTACGTCAGAACTTAAGGCAAGAAACAAACAAACTCTTATAGTTCTGTTGCACACAGGTACCCAAGTCACCATCCTTCCCAGCCCCATGGAGGGGAGACAGTATTAAGCACAAGAGTGACTCAACCTTTTCCGTATAAGGCAAAGCCATGGCACTGTGGTACATGAATGCATGAAATGTCCCAGGCTGGGGTGTTTCCTGGGGCCAGCCAGGAGGTACATAAAAGAGAAATTAACACCAATCCTGGCTTGAGAAGCCAGAAGAGAAAAAGCCTCCAGGCCACCCATGCAACCCCCAAAGGAACAGTCTTCCCCTCCTCCCTGAACTTTCCCACATTCCATGCTAAAGAAATCAAGAGAGGTCCTGAAAGCTTAGACTGTAACTCTGATATGCACATACATACTAAACTCCTTAGTCTAGGCAAGAATATACAACAGAGAAAAGACAATCTCTAACAAGTGGTGCTGGGAAAACTGGTCAACCACTTGTAAAAGAATGAAACTAGAACACTTTCTAACACCATACACAAAAATAAGCTCAAAATGGATTAAAGATCTAAATGTAAGACCAGAAACTATAAAACTCCTAGAGGAAAACATAGGCAAAACACTCTCTGACATAAATCACAGCAAGATCCTCTATGACCCACCTCCCAGAGTAATGGAAATAAAAGCAAAAATAAACAAATGGGACCTAATTAAACTTAAAAGCTTTTGCACAATGAAGGAAAGCATAAGCAAGGTGAAAAGACAGCCTTCAGAATGGGAGAAAATAATAGCAAACGAAGCAACTGACAAATAACTAATCTCAAAAATATACAAGCAGCTCCTGCAGCTTAATTCCAGAAAAATAAACAACCCAATAAAAAAATGGGCCAAAGAACTAAACAGACACTCCAAAGAAGACCTACGGATCGCTAACAAACACATGAAAAGATGCTCACCATCACTCATTATCAGAGAAATGCAAATCAAAACCTCAATGAGGTACCATCTCACGCCGGTCAGAATGGCCGCTATCCAGAAGTCTACAAGCAATAAATGCTGGAGAGGGTGTGGAGAAAAAGGAACCCTCTTACACTGTTGGTGGGAATGCAAACTAGTACAGCCACTATGGAGAACAGTGTGGAGATTCCTTAAAAAACCGGAAATAGAACTGCCATACGACCCAGCAAACCTACTGCTGGGCATACACACTGAGGAAACCAGAATTGAAAGAGACACGTGTACCCCAATGTTCATCGCAGCACTGTTTACAATAGCCAGGACATGGAAGCAACCTAGATGTCCACTGGCAGACGAATGGATAAGAAAGCTGTGGTACATATACACAATGGAATATTACTCAGCCATTAAAAAGAATGCATTTGAATCAGTTCTAATGAGGTGGGTGAAACTGGAGCCTATTATACAGAATGAAGTCAGTCAGAAAGAAAAACACCAATACAGTATATTAACGCATATATGCAATTTAGAAAGATGGCAACGATGACCCTATATGCGAGACAGCCAAAGAGACACAGATGTAAAGAACAGACTTTTCGACTCTGTGGGAGAAGGCGAGGGTGGGATGATTTGAGAGAATAGCATTGAAACATGTATATTACCATATGTGAAATAGATCGCCGGTCCAGGTTTGATGCATGAGACATGGTGCTCAGGGCCGGAGCACTGGGATGACGCTGAGCGATGGAATGGGGAGGGAGGTGGGTTCAGTTTGGGGAATGCATGTACACCCATGGCTGATTCATGTCAATGTATGGCCAAAACCACTGCAGTACTGTAAAGTAATTAGCCTCCAATTAAATAAATTTTAAAAAATAAATAAAATAAACAAACTCCTCAGTCTGTGTGCCCATGGTGGGAATGGACCCTAGTATCCGAACATGGCTGATAAGAATTTGGAAAAATCTCAGCAGTAAGAGTAGGAAATTAAAGCAATCCTGCAGGTGGGGCCACTAGGCCAATTCAACGTACCACTGTGTTTCATAGTTGATGTTAACGTTACATGCTTATACTAAAAATGCTCTAGATTCTCCCATTCAGGAAATGTCACAGGTTGACAGATGATTCCCATCCCCTTCAAAATGGTCTAATAAAAAGTACACCTTCCAGAAGGGAAAAAAAGAAAATCGTATGTGGCCAAAGACTTGGCTCTGCAGTGTTCAGAAAGACTATTTTCCAGTACTGTGATGCCATCTGCCTGACACACACACCAAGTACACACTCCTTTTAAAAACTGAGTTCCCCTGGTAGCCTAGTGGTTAGGATTCCAGGCGTTCACTGCCATGGCCAAGGTTCAGTGTTCAATCCCTAGTCAGCCAAAAAAAGAATGTGGCTCCTGCCATAATGCTGAGCTCTTACTGAAAGCAAACTTAAACTAAAGACTAACCAATATAAGAACCCAAGAGGGCTCTTGATCAAATGGAAATTATGTGTTCAACACCACAGCTGGCCTCACCCTTGAAGCGCCAAACATAAATCTGCAGTATACTTTATTCTCCCTCCTGCCACCATGACAAGCCAGTGTTTCAATAAGGTTCTCAAATCAGAAAAGTTCCTCTAAATGATTGAGCCTGGTTCATTGATAGTTCAGCCAAGTTAAAAGATGATGGTACACACAGTAGCCACCCAGCCCCAACAAACTCTGGAAAACCAAATGGGTAAGTGCCAATCACTTCAATGGAATAAAAGCTATGATCCCTGCCTTAGATATTCTTAAGGACAAGACATTTTATATTTTTCTAACTCTTGTATTGTTGCCAGTAGCCTCGTCATCTCATCTATCACGGAAAAACTATAGACTGGCCGATTAAAAACATCTCTTGGAGTCACCCATGATGGGAAACTGCAGCTGCTGCTGAGACAATCTGAGTCACTCATGTTGATTCAGTAAAGCTTGCTATCTGATGAGAGTGAATGGGCTTTGAGAGTGACTGAAATTAGAATGCTGATCAAATCTTCAGCATACCACCTAGACCCATCATCACACCAGACATGGAACACACCCACTATCACAGACTGGTTACAAAAGAAAGGACTTTATCTTTCTGATGCAGAAACCTCTACTGCATGCCAGCTTGTGACTCCTGCCAAAAGTTGGTCCATTTGCCTCACTGTAAAGAACACACCACACAGAACTACATCAAAGATTTGACTTCTTCATGGAGTCCTCAATGGAGTTGTACCACTATTGAAACTTTTTCAGGTTACATTATTATTGCTGCAGTCTGATGGGCTAACTCTGGTCACACTATTATGTCTCCTGAAATTAATTCATGAAATGTGTTGGGTATATTCCAGACCAGAACAGTTCATTAACAGTACATCTTTTGTCAAAAAGTCATCTTGCAATGAATCAATACTCAAAGTACTCAATGGACGTTTCATACTATTATTCACAAGTATAGACAAGCATTTTAACAGTCTCCTCAAAATTCAACTCAGAACCACTTATACTACACTTCTATACCCCTCATCTCTTCCCACATCTTAGTAAGATGAATGAATGCAGCATAACCAAAAGGGAATCATCTCCTCTTGGCCACTTCTTGTGTAGTAATCAGGATGACACAGTGGAGAGTTATGACAGTAAACAGACTTACACTAAAAATTCTGCTCTGATTATCCCCAGATATAACGTTTCTTTCTTTTCCCTAAGAACAACTACAGGCCAGGCAACCCCTCAGGGTGATGGCTAACCAAAAAGGAATTCAAACAAATCTAGTTTGGCCACCTGGATTCTCCTGTTGAACTGGCAGGTCCTAGACATGTAGACAACAGCCATTTGCTTGTGTACACTTCTCACGGAGTCCCCACCAAAGTAGACCAAGGTGAGGGTGAGGTATCTTTAAAATGGGGTCTCTGAAAATTATTTAAAAATGCCCCTGTCCCACTCACATCCAGTTCCTCTAGATTAAAATATCTAGGTACAAGAGTTTTTAAGTGAAGTTAGAGCTATGGGAATGGGACACACTGCATACAGATTTCATGGCTGTATACAGAGGGAGAGCAAAAACCCTAGCAATCAGGAGAAGAAACATCTTTAACACCAGAAAGCACAGGTACAAAGGAGAACAATTAATGATCTCCCTATCCCCTGGAACAAGGGTCCCCAACACCCCAGGCCATGGACCAATACAGGTCCGTGGCCTGTTAGGAACCAAGCCGCAAGCAGGTGAGCAGTGGGTGAGTGAGAGAAGCTTCAAGTGTATTTACAGCTGCTCCCCATCATTCACGTTACTGCCTGAGCTCCACCTCCTGTCAGATCAGCGAAAGCATTGAATTCTCATAGGATTGCAAACCCTACCATGAACCATGCACAGAATGGACCTAAGTTTCAACTCCTTATGAGAATCTAATGCCTGATGATCTGAGGTGGAGCTGAGATGGTGATGCTAGTAGCACTGGGGAGCAGCTGCAAATACAGATTACCATTAGCAGAGGTCTGACTGCAGTGAAAGTCAAAGTCGCTCAGTCCTGTCCAACTCTTTTGTGACCCCATGAACTATACAGTCCATTGAATTCTCCAGGCCAGAATACTGGAGTGAGTAGCCTTTCCCTTCTCCAGGGGATCTTCCCAATCCAGGGATTGAACCCAGGTCTCCCGCATTGCAGGCAGATTCTTTGCCAGCTGAGCCACAAGGTATGGACTCCTCACTGCACAGAGACCATAATAAACCAACTGCTTACAGATTATCATCAAAACCCTATCAGTGAATGTCAAGTCACAACTGGGCCACATCTGGTGGCAGGCTTTATAGTGGCAAATGAGTTGATGTCCTTCAACTGTACAGCTGCATCTGGTGAAAACCTTTAAGTTAGAATCCAACACTTATTTTAGTCTGTGTGTGGCCTGCCCATTGTTTTATTTACCACTTCCATCCATCCCTCCTTCCCACCCCGCACATTTGTCTGGGTCACAGTTTTTTTGGGAGGCCCACAAAAGCTGTGCTGTGTTTAGTTGCTCAATCATGTCCGACTCTTTGTGACCCTATGGACTACAGACAGCCAGACTTCTCTGTCCTTGGAGATTCTCCACACAAGAATACTGCACTGGGTGGCCATGCCCTCCTCCAGGGGATCTTCCCAACCCAGGGATCGAACCAGGGTCTCCTGCATTGCAGGCAGATTCTTTACCAGCTGAGCTACCAAGGAAGCCCCACAAAAGATAATCCTAGCCAAAATGAGTAAGAAAACAAACACTGCTGGAGCACTTCTTTGAAAAGTGGGGAAAGACCCAGGTGAAACAGCAAAAGACTCTTAAGACTGCCAACAAAAAAGAAAGCTGCACTTAAGAATCCTACTTAAATTACAAGTACACTGCAACAGGTGATTCACATTCTCCAAGTCTACCTTGTATAATATGTGCTGACTGGCTACCCAAAGAAGCCATGAAACCTTCAAAACTGCTTCACCGCATGGAGCCCAAGTACCCTGCATTAAAAGACAAGCCTCTGGAGTTTTTCAAAAGAAAAAGACATAATGAGGAACAGAAGCAATTATTGAAGACCTCCACTTCATCAAACGTGTCTGCACTGAGAGCATCATTCTTAGTAGCTAACTAAAAATTGCTAAAGTTAAGGTCTGTATTATTAATGAAGAGTTGATTCTGCCTGCTGCTAAGGACAACTGTCTTAGACTTTCAGGAAAGGCTGCAGCCCAAAAGGCGGCATGTGTTCCTCTTCCAGCTAGCACCATAACTAGATGAACTGATGGAACACCAGAAGATACCAAGACACAGTTGTTAAAGAGGATTAGAGAGTCACCACAGTATGCAATCCAGGTTGACGAGAGTCTACCGACATGAACAAGGCAACAATGCTTGGTTTTGTGAGATCTGTTTTTCACGAGGATGTGCATGAGGATATGTTATGTACACTGAAGTTGCCAACCAACACCACAGGTGCAGAACTATTCAAATCTCTGAATAGTTACATACCAGGAAAATTGAATCAATCATTTTGTAGGTGGGTTGGGGGGGGGGGGCGGGAATAAGCCACAGAATGTTTTCTATTGAGGATCAGGGTTGCTTTCTGACCCACTGTATTGCCTCTATAATTGTAGGTAATAATAATACCAAATCTCAAGTCAGTTTCCCTTGAGTGTTTTTTTTTTTTTGGGAGGGGGGGCAGTCCTAAGAGATCTTAGTTCCCTGACCAGGGATCAAACCCATGCCCCCTGTGGTGGAAGTGTGCAGTTTTAACCTCTGGACCACCAGGGAAGTCCCTCCCTTAAGTGGACTTTAAAGGATAACAGAGTGGCTTTAGACCATATACTGGTTGGCTGAAAAAAATCATTTACTAGTACCCCATAAGTTATTCACAACTGGCTAAATCCTGGTCTCACTCGCTGTTGCTTGGGACATTGGTAGTAGTAGCCTTAATTGCTGTGTAAGACAATTAAATGGATTTGGTTCAAGTCTCTGTCAAATTAATCAGAGTAGCTGAGAGTGCTACAATCATGCGAAATTCAAGTTTGGCTGCAACATGTATGGACTGTTGGGACAGGAAATCATCATGGACCCTGAGCATCCCTCAGTTCAGTTTAGTTGCTCAGTCCAACTCTGCAACCCCATGGACTGCAGCACACCAAGTTTCCTTGTCCATCACCAACTCCTGGAGCTTGCTCCAACTCATTCCATTGAGTTGGTGATGCCATCCAACTATCTTATCCTCTGTTGTCCCCTTCTCCTCGTGCTCTCAATCTTTCCCAGCATCCGGGTCTTTTCCAGTGAGTCAGTTTTTCACATCCAGTGGCCAAAATATTGGAGTTTCAGCTTCAGCATCAGGCCTTCCAATGACTATTCAGGATTGATTTCCTTTAGGATTGACTGGTTTGATCTTCTTGCAGTCCAAGGGACTCTCAAGAGTCTTCTCCAACACCACACTTCCTTTGTCAGCAAAGTAATGTCTCTGCTTTTTAATATGCTATCTAAGTTGGTCATAGCTTTTCTTCAAGGAGCAAGCATCTTTTAATTTCATGGCTGCAGCCACCATCTGATTTTGGAGCTACAAAGGAAAGTTTGTCACTGTTTCCACTGTTTCCCCATCTATCTGCCATGAAGTGATGGCACCAGATGCCATAATCTATCTTCGTTTTTTGAATGTTGAGTTTTAAGCCAATTTTTTAACTCTCCTCTTTCACTTTCATCAAAAGGCTCTTTAGTTCTTCACTTTCTGCCATAAAGGTGTTGTCATATGCGTATCTAAGGTTATTGATGTTTCTCCTAGCAATCTTGATTCCAGCTTGTGCTTCATCCAGCCTGGCATTTCACATGATGTACTCTGCATATAAGTTAAATAAGCAAGGTGACAATATACAGCTTTGACGTACTCCTTTCCCAATTTGGAACCTGTCTGTTGTTCCCTGTCCAGTTCTAACTGTTGCTTCTTGACCTGCAAACAGATTTCTTAGGAGGCAGGTAAGGTGGTCTGATATTCCCATCTCTTGAAGAATTTCCACAGTTTGTTGTGATCCACACAGTCAAAGGCTTTGGTATAGTCAATCAAGCAGAAGTAGATGTTTCTCTGGAACTCTCTTGCTTTTTCTATGATCCAATGGATGTTGGCAGCTTGATTTCTGGTTCCTCTGCCTTTTCTAAAACCAGCTTGAACATCTGGAAGTTCTCAATTCATGTACTGTTGTAGCCTTGCTTGGAGAATTTTGAGCATTACTTTGCTAGTGTGTGAGATGAGTGCAATTGTGCAGTAGTTTGAACCTTCTTTGGCATTGCCTTTCTTTAGGACTGGAATGAAAACTGGCCTTTTTCCAGTCCTATGGCCACTGCTGAGTTTTCTACATTTGCTGGCATATTGAGTGCAGCACTTTAACAGCATCATCTTTTAGGATTTGAAACACAGCCCCACTCATCAACAGAAAATTGGATTAAAGGTTTACTGAGTATGGCCCCACCCATCAGAACAAGCCCCAGTTTCCCCCACAGTCAGTCAGCAAGTTTCTTATCCTTATCAGAAGGCAGAGAGAAAAAAAACCACAATCACAGAAAACTAATCAAACCAATCACAGGGACCACAACTCAATGAAACTATGGGCCATGCTGTGTAGGGCCACCCAAGACGGATAGGTCATGATGGAGAGTTCTGACAAAACGTGGTCTACTGGAAAAGGGAATGGCCAACCACTTCAGTATTCTTCCCTTGAGAGCCCCATGAACAGTATGAAAAGGCAAAAAGATGTGACACAGCATCCCTCCATGTTCTTATTTGTATGCCAAGAACACAAGGCCTTGACAGCTCTTTCTATGGCCCTTTTCTCAGGGTTATCTTCGCAGAGAATATCGAGGGTCAGGTAATGTCCTACTCTGGGACAAAGAGCAGTATTCTTATAAATGTGGCAGATATACAAGGGAGGCATATACCTGGGCTGCTCCATGTCAACTCCCAGAGGTTTTAAGGGACAGGAAGAACCAGTGCCAAATCATGCTTATGCCGCCTGCTGTGCTAATAATGCACTTTGTCTCATGAGACCCGGAAGTCTCATCTTCTGCCAGCATCCAAGAAACAGTAACAAACTAGCGTGTTACAGTTATCTTGAAAGTAGGATAAAATTTCAGACCTTTCAGACTCTGACATATAGCTAGCATAGTAAAATATGAATAAGAAACACAAGTAACAGGATTGAAAATATAGAAAGAAAACTGATATTTGTGAATGAATGATTTTCCACATTAAAAATTCCAAAAGACATTAAAGTAAAAATTAATCAATGTTGCTAGAAACAACACTAATACAAGATACAATATATATGCTAGAAAGACTTAATAAGAAAGTTTTTTTCTAAATATTTATTTATTCGGCTGAGCCAGGTCTTAGTTGGTGCATGTAGGATCTTTAGTTGTGGCATGTGGGACCTAGTTCCCTGACCAGGGATCGAACCCTGGCCCCGTGCATTGGGAGTGTGGAGTCTTAGCCACTGGACCACCAGCCAAGTCCCAAGAAAGCTTTTTAAAATAGCATTTAAGATAGCAACAAATAGGAACCTCCCTGGTGGTCCACTGGCTAAGACTCCATGCTCCCAAAGCAGAGCACCCAGGTTTCATTCTTGGTCAGGGACCTAGATCACACATGCTACAACTAAGACCAAAAATCCTGCATTCCACAACTTAGAGCCAGCACAGCTAAAAAAATAAGACTTTTACAGAAAGAAAAAAAAAGACAGGAACTACTATAAAGCAGTTGAATATGTGTGGGTGTGGGTGGGTGTGTGTGTGTGTAGAGAGAGAGAGAAATACTTGGGTGGCTGAAAAAGAACTATGCAACTTTACGTAAAACAGTTAAAGATCACATACAGACATATACACACACACACTTTTTTCTCTCCCCCGCCAAACCAGTACTCCCCCCAGAAAGGCAGCCCAGAAGAAATAATAAACAAAGAATGTGAATAGGCAATTCACAGAAATATAACCCAATGTCCAAGAAACAGTAAAAATACATTTCATAACAAAGATGGGCAAAAATGTTAACTCTGATAATCTGACAAAGTCTTGGCAAGAGGGCAAGAGTACAAAGTAAAAAGTATAGTTATGTACAACATACAGAAGTATAAATCAGTATACCAGATGGAAAAGAAATTAGCAGTATGGAACTGAATTCCAGCAATTTTTCTTTTAACTATAGGTCAGAGCCTTGCCATGCAAAATGTGGTCCAGAGACAAGCAGAATCAACAGTACTTTGAAGACTGTCAGGACTAGGACCCCATTAGAGATTTACTGAAATTGGAATCTGCATTTTAACAAAATTCCCAGGTTATTTTCATAGCCATTAAAGTCTGAGAAGCAGGAGTCTAAAGAATTCTTATCCATGCATGCAAGGAGACAGTAAGAAAACAGTCAATACAGTATTCATATTAGAGAGTTCAGTTCAGTTCAGTCGTGTCCAACTCTTTGCGACCCCATGAACCACAGCACGCCAGGCCTCCCTGTCCATCACCAACTCCTGGAGTCCACCTAAACCCATGTCCATTGAGTCGGTGATGCCATCCAACCATCTTATCCTCTGTCGTCCCCTTCTCCTCCTGCCCTCAATCTTTCCCAGCGATATAAACAATCTCAACTTAATGAGACAAACACAGTGTGATACAGAGGCAAAAAATAGAATACAGAGTTTTGGGGGTCCCCTGGTGGTTCAGACTGAAGAATCCACCTGAAATGCAGGAGACTCGGGAACAGAGTTTTTAAGGTAATTACAGCAAATCTGCAGGTATCAACATGGGGGGAATTCTAAAAGCTATAAATAACAAATATAAAAACAAGGTTCAGAATATAAATGCTGGGAATTCCCTGGTGGTCCAGTGGCTAAGACTCTGCGCTCCTGATACAGGGGGGCTGGGTTCGATCCCTGGTCAGGGAACTAGATCCCACATGCCACAACTAAGACTCTATGCAGCCAAATGAATAAAAATAAATGTTTAAAAAAAAAAAAAAAAGAATATAAATGTTAATCATTTAATGTTCTACATATACAGAAAACTCCTTTTGATATTCACATAGCTAGTAACAATATAAGAACATGCACTGAGAATATCTCTGGGGAAAAAATGAAGACAGAAAAAGGACTGTGAAGAAGTCAACAGCAGACTTCAATTGTTTACTTCCAGAAGAGACACAAAGATAAAATTGCAAAATGTTATGATGTGACTTATTCTCCATGGTTCTCTGTACGTTTAAATATTTCTTTAGAACTATCCACATGGTTCTTTTAGAATTATTAAGACAAGTATACTGTAGGAAAATATATGCAGAATACGCAACACACTCCTCAATATGAAAAGAGCTATTACAAATAAATCACTAAGAAATAAGTTACATGAATAACATTTCCTAAGACAAAAATATGCTGAGTCATAATTAAATAATGCAAATCAAAACCATGAAGTGTCATTTTTCATTGAATTTCACAAATATGAAAAAATGGGACAATAGCCAGCATTGCCAATAGTGAAAAAACTGCCCCCCTCCATGAAATTTTTATAGGATTATAAACTGGTACAACATTTCTAGACAGCAATTAGGCACTATCTATCAAAAGGTATAAACTTCCTAATTCACAGATTCTGCTGCTAGGAACTTCCCCTACAAATACATTCAAGAGATGCCCAAGCATTCCTGCAACTTAGTCCATTAATAGGTCCAATTAATCTATGCAGATTCACTCAATAAAAGATTAAGGTTGACAGTTGAAAAATGCAGGGAGTTAGAGGTGCCAACTCTACGCATGGTCAAAATCAGTATCCACAGATCACACAGTTCTACAGTACATATTTATTGGGGAGAAAAAATCCACATAAGTGGACATAAATAACCCAAACCCATATTGCTCAAGGGTCAACTGTACACAGCCACTGCAGTGAAGACACCCATGTACTAACTACAGAAATAGATTATTGGAGATGCTATCCTTAAAGGAAAAAAAAAGCAATTTCATTTGCTTACCCAAACCAAGATAAAATTATATTCTGATATATACATTAAAACATCCCAGTATTTCACTTCTGAAAATTAGTCTACTTCTTAATAATCAAAAAAAGAAAGCTATTAAATAAACATAATTATTTAAAGTCAAGCACACATATGTTCCTATGCTAACTCAAGCACTTCAGGTCAAGTTACTTGTCTCTCTCAACCTCAGTTCCCCATCTGTTTACATGGGCTGGGGGGGTGATGGAAGAGGGGAACAGTATTTTACCTTTTATGCTTTTGTTTGCCTTCTTATAAAGCGCTTTACACAGTGACTGGTATGTAGTAATGACTCGAGGAAATATTAGTTATCACATTTTAAATCTTTTTCTGAATTTTTAAAAATAATAGCATAATTTTCTGATTCCCAGAATATGTGAATCAACAGTTAACAAATCTTAGTAAACAAAAAAAGTTTCAATGAATTCAGCTACCAGTCTGACTAAATTTTCTCATCCTCTCTTAGCCTAAAGTTTAAAAAGCAAACAGTTTCAATGCAAACTGATACTACTTACATTATTGAAGGAAAGTAATTACAATTCCATTTTTCAAACTGCAGGTGAGGTCTCATTATAAAAGACACATAATTAGTAGCAATTTGTATTTTTTTTTTTAGCATTTTTTTTTGACTGGAATAAAAAGACCCCAAGAGAAAGAAGAACACAGATAAATGACTTTTTAGTTACAGCTATGTGCATATGAAAACACAATGTAAAATTTCTCATTGGGTCCTAGGGAACAGTTCAAATGCCAGTATGTCTGTTTCACAGATAGAAACCACCACATGCAGTTTAAAATTTCACCACATGATGGGGCTAAAATTCTACATACCTTAGAAAACTGCTCAGATGCAGTGTTGAAAACATTGTTAACCCTTAATTCAAGTACTCCTATCATCTCTTCAAATAATAAAGAAAAAACGTAACACAAAGTTGAAAAAGAGAACCCAACATTTATTTATGACTATCCCATTTATTCAGGATAAGATTAAAAGGGCTCTGTCAGAAAACAAGAATGATAACTGAAAACCCAGGAATAGTGATTTTGAGTGATATAGACAGTATAAGTCATTATACCAAAAGATGTGTGTATTTATTTGTGTTTGTTAAAAACACTTTGCAAAAGGTCTAAGAAGATAATTTCAAATATTGCTAGTTAAGAGTTCAAACTGACATTATTTTCTGTAGGTAATCTAAAATAAATAAGAATTAATTGAAAATTTAGAATTGGCAAAATCAAGGCTTCGTTTCATGAGGGCCTATATCCAGATCAAATGTCTGGTTCTAGAAAGCATTAAGAATGCCACCACACATAACAAAGTCAATCTTAATCAACCTTAATCAACACTTCAATGAAGACAAAAATTATTCTCAATAATGTTTGTAACGAACTTTCCAGGTGCTGGTAATTTTTACTGATATGTTTACAAATGAAAACAAATCTTAACTCATTTCAAAGAGAAAAAGGAAATGAAGAAGCAACAAATTCATGTGCTTCCAGGCTCTGAAGTAGGTCTAGAAAAAACTGAATCCAGGAAAAGCATAGCTGACAGCAACTAGTGGGGTGGGATACACATAAACAACAAGAGCAAAGCAAATTTCAGAGACCTAAATAGAAGAGGAAAGGCGGGCGAACAGTCTGTAACTAAGAAATGGTTTTCCCATTTCCTAACAACTGTGATCCCATTTTATAATCTATGAAATAAAATGTTTGATCATTTTACAAAATTCACAAATGAAAATACTACAAAATAGAAAATGCATCCTAGATTCTAGTCTGCTGCTGCTGCTGCTAAGTCGCTTCAGTCGTGTCCAACTCTGTGCAACCCCATAGACGGCAGCCCACCAGGCTCCCCCATCCCCGGGATTCTCCAGGCAAGAACACTGGAGTGGGTTGCCATTTCCTTCTCCAATGCATGAAAGTGAAAAGTGAAAGTGAAGTCGCTCAGTCGTGTCAGACTCTTAGTGACCCCATGGACTGTAGCCTACCAGGCTCCTCCATCCATGGGATTCTCCAGGTCAGAGTACCGGAGTGGGTCTAGGCTCACACTATATGAAAACAGACAAGTCAATGAGGCTTCCAGAGAATCCATCTGCATAAAATAAAGTCAGTTCACATGCTGTGTCTCCCCCAATGCAACTTTTCCAATATATTATGATCTGACAAGTCCTTACTGGGGAACAACTCTGCAAATTATAAAACTGTTCCCCTAAAAGCTGTTTCAGCAAACTGTTCTATAAAAACTGCTTGGACCCCCAAAAGGTCCTAGATGAATGCCTTAGCATGGTAGAGACTAATAGGTAAGCAGATGATTAAGACCTCCCTCTTGATTCCCTTGCACTATGGAAAAAACAAAGTGGAAGACAGTATGGAGCCAGATAGATTGATTCTAATCAATTTCAACATCCCTCTCAGGAAGGCTTATAAGCGGATGACAATTTCAATGTCAAGCATGTCTTATACACTAAGTTCTGTTTTGGTTATATAAAATGAACATTTAAAATCAGTGAGTCATCTGATATGTAGCAACACTGCAAAGTTCTCATAACTCCTAAAATTGAGTAATATGCCACATAGTCTCATTTATTTGAAAAAGAAGTCTTCCAATTGTAAGGAAAAACTTTAAAAACTTCTGATTTTTTAACGTTATCTATAGGAAAGTAAGCAAAGTTAGTTATCAGAAGAATAGTACAGAGAGAGGTAAGCCACAAAAGTAATGTGCAATGTATTTAACTGGTTTGAATTTTAAAATGCAGAACTTTAGCACAAAAGACAACTTTTGAAGTAAATGGTTTAGAATGTTGATGGTATACTGAAAATTGACATATATAGATAAACCAACACATTAAGTATGAAATAAGAAAGTTTAGGTGTTTCTCTGCAAAACATTAAGTTTAACTACATTAAGTTAAACATTTAGTTTAACTACATCTGTGTAGAACATGAACTAAATAAAAGCAGACAGAAAGACAAAAAGAAAAGAGAGATGAAGAAAGAATACCTTTGTTGATGATGGTGGGGTAGGAAAATTAAGCCAGGCTGGAGCAAAGTCATGCTGCGCCATTTAGGTCCAGTCTCTCCAACTCAGCGAAACAAGGTTTCAACACCTCATGGCAAGTCCCTGTCATACAAAAGTGGAAAGCATTAGATCTATATAGTTCCTGGCCAAAGTTATCTTATACCTCCTTTAAATTACAGTGTTGTGACTACTATAAGATTTCAATTATAATCCTTGAAAAGGCAAAAATACAGTGACAAACCAGATCAGCACAGTGGAGGGTAAAGAGCCTGGAGAGAAGGGAAATGACTACGAAGGGAAGAAAGAAATTTTCAAGGGTAACTGGGTATTTATCTTAATTGTGGTGAAGGTTATTATACAAATGTAGACACTTGTTAAAACTCACCAAATTATGCACTTAAAACTGGGTAATTTTACTATAAACTACCTCAATGAAGTTTAGTTTTGAAATTACAATAGTCTTATCACAGACTAGTTATAAAGTGTCTCCTGCTGTGACACAATATGATGCACACAGCATTACCTATGTACACAGCACATATTCTTCCCCCCTGCCCCATACAGAATTTGAATTCTGATCTAATTACCAATTTACAGGAAATTCAACACAGATAATAAATTAAAGGACAACTAAGGGAAGTAATCCCATCAAATGGAGATCACAAGATAGTCTACAGGTCAAATGATCTGGCTTCTTCAACAAATACATGGATTTCACAGACAGATCAATCAATTACATGTGGACCTTAAATAGATCCTTATTCCAACTAAATTCAAAAAGTGAAAATTATGAAACAGTCCAAAATTTGAACATGAGCTGAATATTAAATGACTTTAAGAAATTATTAGTCACTGTAGATGTAACTGTTAGTGCAACGATGGTATGGTGGACCCTTCAACAGTAAGGTCTCAAACCGTGATGGTCTGAGATACTTATACACAGATTTTTTTTCACTAAATATGTAAAACAGCACCACATGACCTGAGGCTGGTTGGATCCAAAGATGTGGAGCAACAAGTGGGGAGAGCCAACTGTAAAGATTTTTTGACTTCTCAAGTGAGACTTTTGAACTGCGTGGATGGACAGCACCCCAACCTCTATGCTATTCAAGGGTCAACTGTATATAAAAGGACATATACTGAAGTCTTTGCAATTAAATCCATGTATCTGGAACTTGCTGTAGGGGGAAAAAAACAAGGAATATGGGTGTCACTGAAACAAGGTTGTCCGTGTGTTTATAAATCTTAGTACAGGGAGGTGCCTAAGTAGTCTCTCTACTTACATGTATATTTGAAAATTTCACAATTAAAAGGATTTTTAAAATTACAATCATCACAATGGGCATCCACCATTCTTCTACATTCTAAATTTAACTTTTTGGAAGCCTCTCTCAATTGCATCAAAAATTTCAAGTCACCAGCCCAATCTAAACACAGTAAATTCACAGGTTTTTTTTTAAATGGGGAAGAAGCCAACTGGGCAACTGTACTCATTTCAATATAGAGCTTAGAAATTAGTCAATGAAGAAATCAAATTTTCTGAACATTAATGTCTAAATTTACTAATATCTTATACTTACAACTGCAGAATAACCTCAAAAGGGAAATTTTAAAAAGCAAAATTATCAATACTGCTGCTAATCATCCTTTTTCAAAATTCTTTCAAATATAAGTGCTAGGGCAGAATTTAAGTCATACCAAAGTATTTCCTAAAATAAAAATTCTCAAGATACTACAAAAAAACTCCTATTCTACTATCCAACGTACTGGAAAGGGGAAGGGGCGGAAGGAAGGTCAACAAACGTCAGATACAAGAAACAGAAACTGGTTAACTCACTAAGGTAATGAAAATGTTTACATACTCAATTAAATGATCAGGGCTTCGCTGGTGGTCCAGTAGTTAAGAACTCGCCTGTCAATGCAGGGGACACTGATTTGATCCCTGGTCCTCAAAGATCCCATATGCCACGAGGCAACCAAGCCTGTATGCTGCACTACTGAGCCTGCACACCTTACAGCCTGCGTTATGCAACAGAGAAGCCACCACAACACCAAGCCTGCGCACAGCAACTAGAGAGTAGCCCCAAGAATCATAGAAAACCAAAGGCTAAATGGTAAGTTACACACTACAACTTATTCCTAAGTGACAAACCACTACTATTATCTCTTTGTTTCTGTGTGTCTGTATGAATTCTAATTTAAATCAATTCATAGAGAATAAAGCATATATAGCTAATGGCATAAATTTTCCTGTTCTGAAAAAAGGTAAAAAGCAATACTAGTTAATATCACAACATTTACAGAAGTGTGTGACGAGATCAGGATGTGCCATCCCCAAAACAAGCCACTCTGATATAAGAAAAACTGAGCTGAAGACATGTGAGTTCCTAAAATTCCTTATCAACCTAAATGCAGAGCCTGCCAAAAGAATTTGTTAATCCCCTCTCCGGGAGCAACTCATCTTCTCTTTTTGGGAGAACAAAAAAGAAAAAAAAAAAAAAATTCAGCACCACACTCAAACACTGCCACAAACGCCTAAGGACCGAGTTATCCGTTTTGTCTCAAAAATCATTTGCTTTTTTCTACAAATATTCTTTTCCCCTGTGAAGTTAGGTATACAGATCCCAGATTCTACTCATCCTCTTTTGAGTTATTGATGGTGAGAGGTACAGCCAGGTGACCGCGTGCTAATAAACTTGTTTGTTTTCTCTTGTTAATGTCTTTCCTCAATTTAATTTACAGAGCCCCAGCCAGAGAACACAGGAATGGAGAAAAGAAATTTTTCCCTGGTGGCTGAAAGGTAAAAGAATCCGCCTGCAGTGCAGAAGATGCAAGAGACATGGGTTTGATCCCTGGGTCAGGGAAGATCCCTTGGTGGCAGGCTCAGCAACCCACTCCAATACTCTTTCCCAGAAAATTCCATGGAGAGAGGAGTCTGGCAGGCTACAGTCTGTAGGGTCGCAAAGAGTCAGACACGACTTGGCGACTGAACAACAGAGGAACTAAGATGCCACATGCTGCAGGGCAACTAAGCCTACAGTTACAACTACTGAGTCCGCATACCACAAGTAAGAGCCCAGGCGCCACAAAGATGCCGCCTGCCACACTAAGACCCAATGCAGCCAAAAATAAATATTTAAAGGAAAGACAGAATGCCCTAACACAGATCCAATAAAACAAAGACCGGGAGAGTTATTTCTTTTCTTTCGTTTTTATTCCCTTTAGGCTCCAGACACATATCTGCAACAAAACATAAGCTGGACAAGGTAACGATGGCTCTTGTTTGAAGAGCTCTGAGAATAGCCATATCCATGGACAGCTGAAACAAACTATTATATTGCCTTGAAACTACTTTCTATAACCACTAAACCTTTAGTAAAGTCTTATTAAAGGCTTCAACCTGTCTCAGCTGTGCTACAAGCACTAAGTTGATTTCTTGTTTGCCTATGTGTGAAAAATTTGCAACCTTCAGACAATATACTGAGCCTGATAACTTCTTATTCACCAAGGATTTTTTGCATTAAACTTTACTAAAATATTATTTCTCTCAAACAACAACAAAACACTAGGTGATTACAATCTGAGGGATAAAGACTTCAGAAACTACCCAAAACAAAGAATACAGACTTTCAGAAATAGTTTAGAAAAGTCACTAAATGTACACACAGCCACAACCCAAGAGTAAGCAACTCCAACGATGGGAAGAAAAAAATATTTGACTCCTAGAGTCTCCAACTTATTGATTCAGTATTCAAAATGCTTGATTTTCTAGCAAACATTACAAAACATGCAAAGAAACAATACAGTACAGCCCATGGTGGGGGGTGGGGGGAGGGTGTGACATTAGCAGAAACTGCCACTGATGAGAAACAGACATCAATTGTCTTAAATACAAAGGGCTAAAGGAAACCAGAACAATGTCTCAACAAACATAGTATCTATAAGGAGATAAGAATTACAGAAAAGAACCAAACAAATTCTGGAGCTAGAAAGTACGTTAACTGAAATGAAAATTTCACTAGACAGTTTAATAGCAGATTTGAGCCAGCAGAAAGAAGAATCAGAGAACCTGACAAGTGAAGAGGTCAATTAAAATTACCAGATTAAGGAGCTAGAAGAAAACAAAACAAAACAAAACTGAATAAAGACCTGTGGGACATCATCGAGCATACCAACATACACATAACAAAAGTTTCAGAAGGAGAGAAAAGAGGGGCAGAAAAAGAAAACAATAATGGCTAAACACTTAGCAAATTAGCTAAAGATACAAAATATACATATCCAAGAAGTTAACTGAACTCCAAGAAAGATAAACACAAAAAGATTCACACCAAGACACATAACCACCTAGTCAAAGCTATGGTTTTTCCAGTAGTCATGTATGGATGTGAGAGTTGGACTATAAAGAAAGCTGAGCGCGGAAGAATTGATGCTTTTGAACTGTGGTGTTGGAGAAGACTCTTGAGAGTCTGCAGGGAGATCCAACCAGTCCATCCTAAAAGAAATCAACCCTGATTTCTGTATCTGTGGGGAAAACTATTAGAGTTAATAAACTCAGCAATATTGCAGGATACAAGATCAACACAGAAAATTCAGTAGCATTTCTATACATTAGCAATAACAGTCCAAAAGGAAATGAACAAACAAGTCTATTCAAAAAGTATCCAGAAATACACTTAACCAAGAAGTTTTAAGATTTGTTCACTAAAAACTACAAACCACTGCTACAGGAAAATTAAGATCTAAATTAATATAAAGACATGCTTTGTTCAAGGATTGGGAAACTTAAGTATTGTTAAGATAGCAATAACAGAGTCAACATACCTCTATTAAAATTCCAACAACCCTTTTTGAAGGAACAGAAAAGCCATTCTCGATTCATTTGGAACTGCAAGGAGCCCCAAATAGCCAAAACACTACTGGAAAAGGAGAACACAGTTACAGGACTCACATATCCCTATTTTGAAACTTACTACAAAGCTGTAATGATCAAAACAATGTTTTACTGGTATAGAGTAAGGGATAGATAAATAAACCAATGGAACAGAACTGGGAATCCAGAAAAAGTCATACATGTATGGCCAACTGACTTTTTGTTTAAACCAAACTGCTAAGACCACAACAAATGGACTTCCACACGTGGATACCCAATAAACTCCTGTTGATATCTATCTAACTCAAAATGGATCAAAGACCTACAAAAGCTAAAATTATAAACTAGCAGAAGAAAACAGAGGTAAAGTTTCACTAACTTGGATCTGGCAATGGAATTTTAGATACAGCACCTTTGAATTTCACTAAAATTTAAAACTTCTATACAAAGGATATCATCTAGAAAGTGGAAAGACAACAGAATGGAAGAAAATATTTGCTAATTTTATCTAACAGGTGTCCAGTGTTCAGAATATACAGAGTTCTTGAAGACAATTTAAAAATGGGCAAAGGACTTGAACAGACATTTCTCAACCTCCCTCCAAGAAAGCGGAAAGAAAAAGAAATAGTAAGAGAGTAAGTGTTAGACAACCCTGGTGGTCCGGTGGTTAAGAATCCTCTTGCCAATGCAGGAGACATGGGTTTGATCCCTGGTCCAGGATTCACATGCCACAGGACAACGAAGCTACAAGCCACAAATACTGAATGAAGCCTGTATGCCTAGAGCCTGTGCCCCACAACACAAGAGAAGTCACGGCAATGAGAAGCCTGCCCACTGCAACAAGAGTAGCCCCACCTCGCAGCAACTACAGAAAGCCCAAGAGCAGAAAAGACCCAGCACAGCCAAAAATTAATTAGTTTTTAAAAAATAACAAGTGTCTGTACACCCATGGCTGATTCATGTCAATGTATGGCAAAAACCACTACAATATTGTAATTAGCCTCCAATTAAAATAAATAAACTTATATATATAAAAATAATATAAAAATGAAAATTAAAAGTATATAAAAAATAACAAGTGTTGTCAAATATATGAAGAAACTGGTACCCTGGTGCATTGCTAATGGGAAGGTAAACTGATGCAAGTGCTGGGGAAAACAGTTTGATAATTCCTCAGAAAGATAAAAACACATAGCATATGACTCAGCAATACCACTGCATTCAGAATTGAAAATGGATACTAAAATACTTGAATGCTGATGTCCACAGAAGATCTATTCACAACAGCCAAGAGGTGGAAACATCTCAATGTCCACTTATAGATAAATGAATAAAAAATCGTGTATGTATTCAATAGAAGACATATTCTATTATGATTAACCATGAAAATATGCTAAGCTGCCAAACACATCCAGAAGCCAGATCACATGCTGTACAATCCCAATTTCTATGAAATATCCAGAACAGACAAATCCACAGAGATGAAAAGCAGAGACCTAACCAGGGACTGCTGGGAAGGAGCAATGGGACTGGCTGCTAAATGGATTCAGATTTTTCTTAGAGGGTAATGAAAATGTTTTGGAACTTGGTTTCACATCGTTGTGACTGTACTAAATGACACTGAATTATACATTTTAAAATGGTTAATTTCATGTAATGTGTCTTTCACCTCATAAAAATAAATAAATGTGCTGTATTATAACCCCTTGAATGAAACACTATGAATCCAGATAAATACATATACAACTGAAAAATTTTAGAAGGAAGAAGTTATTTATACAATTTCTAAGGACCTCAAAAAAAAAAGTTACTACAGTTTGCAATGAAATGGCCTGGCACATAGCCTGGGAAATCCTTAATCAACAGATCAAAGTGAGTATCATCAGTAAAGAACAAACTGAAATTGTGTGCCAATGAGCAAGACAGGGCACCATTTCACTTCTATAATATCCTAACCAAAGCACAGCCTGTCTTCAACAGGAGAGACACTAACTTGAGAGACATTCAGTTCAGTTCAGTTGCTCAGTCATGTCCGACTCTTTGAGACCCCACGGACTGCAGCGTGCCACGCTTCCCTGTCCATCACCAACTCCTGGAGATGGTAACATTATATGAGACACATTATATGTACTCTAACAACTAGCTCAAAATCTTCAAGAATTAGGTTATTTTTTTTTTAAATCATTTTTTAAAAATGATGAGGCTGTGACGTTTATTCTATATTTTTAAGTCATGTTTTTAACATTTTTTAAAGTTTTTTTTTGATGTGAACCATTCTTAAAATCTTTGTTGAATCTGTCACAATATTGTTTCTGTTTTATGTTTTGGCTTTTTTGGCCCTAAGGCATGTGGGATCTTAGCTCCCCAACCAGGAATGGAACCTGAACACCCCCTTCTTTGGAAGGTGAAGTCTTAACCACTGGACCACCAGGGAAGTTTCATATTTATAACTTTTGAAAAGTATACTCTGACATCTTATTCCACTGTTGTGTCTGCTTCACTACTGCAATAACACTAATGAAGTCTGATGAATATTGAGTAAGCGCTAGGGGATTTCCAAATTTCCCTAATAAAAAGTAAAAGGTCCTTCCCCTAGATTCTGATTCAACGGGTCTTAAGGCTGAGTACTATTCTTAAATGAGTACTTAAAGTAATGATAATCAGGAAAAGATGGTAAATACTGTAATATTTAGTAACAAAAAAACTCTTGCCTAAGGAACATGACCTCTAAACATAGGAAAATAATCTACTGCTCTACTGTTTTTTGCAGTTTCAGTTATGAAACAGTGTCTAATATCTTTTCTTAGTTATCAAACTCTCAATTACAGATTAGACTCTCAAATATAAAACATAAGCAAATTTCACAAGAAATCTAGAGTATTAGAAATTTCCATTCTTTAAAAAGTTCCATATTATTGGCTTGTTTAACCTTTTTTTGTTAAGTCCCCTATCCCCCTCAGCTTCTCTCTTATTAAGTTGTTCAAAACCTTTCTGTTTTACTTACATATAAAAATAAAAAATAAATTAAAACAGAAGAGGAATTTTATAAGAATTGTTATTTGTTAAATTGCTACATGTGAAAATTGCTACTTTCACCCCTACAAAAAGAATTCTATTTAAGGGAAAAAAAAAAATTACTGGCAACAGCATGCTTTCAATTCTCGAGATTTTGGACTACTAAAGGCTTAATACACAAAACATAACTGAAGTACTCCAAAACTTATAATGAGCTAACAATTTTCATACAAAATGTACCACTACAAAAAAACCCTTACTCTATAAACAAAATTTTACTCACTGAGCTTCTCTTTCAAGCTCACAATACTGAACAGTTTAAGTCATCCCTGAATGAGATCTTTTTTAAAGGGCTGATAAAGATAAATTTTAATTTAGAACTATACTGCAAACAATATGGTCTACATAGAATAAAATTTAATTCAAATCAGCTCATTTACTAAACAGCCAATGTAAGCAAAAACAAGCACTAAACACTGCTGAAGGCACTAGATTCAAAAGGGCAGTCTTCCCTCTTTAACAGCTAACAAGCTAACAAATGGAAACAAAGTTGCTGCCTCATATCCTTCAAAAGTTAAGGTATAACCAAATTATCCATCTGAAGTATTTAACCAGAGAAAAGTGCAAACTGTGTGTGTGTGTGTGTGTGTGTGTGTGTGCGCGCGCACTCCATCACTCAGCCCCATCCAACTCTTTGCAACCCCATGGACTGTACCCCGCCAGGATCCTCTGTCCATGGAATTTTCCAGGCAAGAATACTGGAATGGGTTACCGTTTTCTACTCCAGGGGAATCCTCCCAATCCAGGTCACCCCTGGACTGTGGACTAGACTTAACAGCTTGCTTCTAATGAAAAGAATGTGGCAGAAGTGACTTCTGAGATTAGGTCAGAAAAGGCACTGCACACTTCTACCTACCTTTCTTCTCAGATCACTTCCTCTGGAAATGCAGCTGCCATGCAAACAGCTGGAGATCTACATATGCAAAGGAAATTGAGTCCTCTAGACAACAGCCAGCAGCAACCTGCTAGCCCAAAGAGGAACACCTTCTTAGAAGGAGACCCTCTAGGCACCAGTCAAGCCTACAAATGACAGCAATCTTTGAGATTTTTATGAAAGACATAGAAGAAGCCAGAACCACTCAGCTAAACTGCTACCAAATTTCTGGCCCACAGAAAATCCACGTGCAAAAGTATTTTAACTCCCTTGTCAAAAGAAAATGCAGTTTAAGGGAAAAAAATGATGTTCTGCCATTAAAAAAAAAATGCCCATATTATCAGAGTTCAAATAAAGTAAACAGATAAACTTTAAAAAAATATATGTGGCATCAGCTTATATATGTTCTCTGAAAGGGGGGAGGGGGCAAAATAGGAAGAGATAAATAATTTACCCCCAGACTAGGTCCTTCCCAGGTGGTTCAGTGGTAAAGAATCCATTTGCCAATGCAGGAGAAAGCAGGTTTGATCCCTGGGGGTCAGGAAGAACCACTGGAGAAAGAAATGGCAACCCACTCCAGTATTCTTGCCTGGGAAATCCCATGGACAGAGGAATCTGGCAGGCTACAGTCCATGGGGTCACAGAGTCAGACACAATTTAGCAACTGAACAACAACAAAACTACAGAGCCTGTTACATTACAATATGAACTCAAATCTTCCTGCCTCAAAACCATGCTCATTGTTCGTCATCAGTATATTTCTCAAACTTTTTCCCACAGAAATTACTTACAAAGTTAACAAACCTGCCCCCTCCAAAATGTATTTTCAGAAAGTAACCAAAACAACTCGTCCTCAAGTCCTATTGTACAAACTCATGAAATTTCTGCACTGTACTTTATCTGTATATGTGTCAATATAAAAAAATTTAAGTTATTCAAGTAAAATAACCTTGGATCAGAGGTGATTGGTTTACCCTTAAGGTTTCTTAAACCATGTGTTTGAGAAAACACTGCTATAACATCATAAAATCCCAGAAATGACTTAGTTCAACTGGAATATCAAATGAGAAAAAAACAGAATGATGTATGACTATGGTTAAATATATATATATATAATTTCTTAGATACAACTGACAATGTTTCATATAATGTAGAATGTTTAAAAAAAATGGTATTATAAATTAGAATTACCAAGAAGCTTTTAAATTACCATCCCTTAAGATTTAAAGATCTTGTTATTTAAAATGTTCAATATTTAGCCTAAGACACAAAACCATAACGTTTAATGTCTTGTTTCAATTAAGCAGAAAACAAAATTACACTCTCTGGCGCGGACACAGAAAGGAAATGGAATTTATCATTTTCTCCTTGTCTGTCCCCACACCTTAAAAAACCTGAAGGAATCATTTTGTGTGAATAATTTAGAGTAAGCACAGAATATTTATGAACAGGTCTCTTAAAACACTGGGGGACTTCCCTGGTGGCCCAGTGGATAGGAATCTGCCTGCCAATGCAGGGGACATGGGTTTGATCCCCGGTCCAGGAAGATTCCATGTGATGCAGGCAACTAACCCTGTGGGCCACAACCACTGAGACTGAGGGCTGAAACTACTGAAGCCCACATGCCAGAGCCTGTGCTTCTCAAGAGAATCTACCACGAGACGCCTGAGCAGTACGAGAGAGTTGCCCCTGCTCGCCACAACTAGCAAAAGCTCATGAGCAGCAACAAAGACCCAGCGCAACCAAAAATAAGTAATTTAAAAAACAACTACTACTACTGGGGGTTTCCTTTCTCAGTGGTACTAAGTCATTCTGTTACAAACTTATTTGAACTAATGAATCTAGTCAACAGACTCTCAACACATCAACCCAGTAATGAACATGTCAACCAACACCATTCAACATGCCAGTATATCTAAAACTAAGTAGAGAAAATACTCTGGGGACACTAAGTACTGCCTTGAGCAGCTCATAGGAATGAGAAATTGGAACTAAATTCAGCAGGCAAGGGAAGCACTCAGAAGTTTTAAAGTTACAACTGTATGTCTGGAAAAGTGCTTAGAAAAAATAAATCTGGTATAGTTTGTTGTAAAATAAAGGGGGCAGGGAGGATTCAGAAAATCACCCTGCGAGTAAAGGTATTGGTTCCCATTACCAACTCACTCATAACAGAAGTTTTCAATAGTTGTGTTACTTAAAAAACTTTAAAGAACTGTCCATGAGTTCAATTTCAGTGGAAAAGAACTAGCTTCCTTCAATTTTCTAAAAACTGTAATATAAAAGCCAAACTCAAAGCTCTCTTATAAAGAATGGAAGTAAAGAGAGCAAGAATAAGGAGACAGTACATGCAAATAAATGAAGTCAGAACACCACACACAAAAACAAACTCAAAATAGCTTATAGACAAATATAATACATGACACCATAAAACTCCTAGAAAAGATCATAAACAAAACATTCTGACATAAATTGTACCAGTGTTTTCCTAGACCAGTCTCCCAAGACAACAGAAATAAAAACAAAAATAAACAAAAGGGACCTGATAAAACTTATAAGCTTCTACACAGCAAAGGAAACCATGAAGACAACCTATAGACTGTAAGAAAATAACTGCAAACAATGTGAGCAACAAGAGCTTAATTTCCAAAATACACAAACATCTTATACAACTCAATAACATAAAACAAACAAACCCAAACAAAAAATGGGCGAAGACCTAAATAGATATTTGTCCTCCATATTTGGAGATATTCGTATCCAAAGAAGATATACAAATGGCCAAAAAGCACATCAACAGATGCCCAATATCAATAATTCTTAGGGAACTGCAAATCAAAACAACAAGTTATCAACCTCACTTGGTCAGAAGGGCCATCATCGGAGAGTCTAGAAATAACAAATGCTGGAGAGGTTGTGGAGAAAACTAAACCTTCCTACACACTTGCTGGGAATACAAATTGGTGCAGCCACTGTGGAAAACAGTATGGACGCTCCTTTAAAAACTAAAAGAGAATTACTGTATGACCAGCAAATCCCTCTCCTGGGCATGCATCTGGAAAACACAAAAACTGTGATTCGAAAAGAGTGCATGTATGCACTCTAATGTTCATAGAAGGATTATTTACAATAGCCAAGACATGGAAGCAACCATAGACATTTATCCATACAGATGAAAGGATAAAGAACATGTACACACACACACACACAGAGGAATATTACTCAACCATAAGAAAGAATGAAATACCATTTGCAGCAATATGGACGGACCCAGAGATTATCTAACCAAGTGACATAAGTCAGAGAAAGACAAATATTATATATAATTTATATGCAGAATCTAAAAAACAGTAGTACAAATGAATTTACTACGAAATAGACTCATAGAAAAACCTTACAGTGAGCAAAGGTGAATGGGAGGCATAAACTGGGATTATGGTATTAAAAGATGCACACCACCATATATAAAATAAACAATAAGGATGTAAACTAACTATACTTCAATTAAAGAAAAAAACAAAACAAAAAAAAGAATAAGGGGGTAGTAACAATGGAAATGATGTGGAGGGAGGGAGACAGACGGAGACTGCAGAAACACAATCTACAGGAGGGTGATTGCAAAGGACTGGATGTGAAGAGGTAAGGAGACTGAGAAACGGAAGATGAAAAACATTTCAAAGTTAGAAAATGAGAAGAACACAAAAATTTGGGGTTCCTAGTAAATGGTGCTAATATGGGGTGTTCACACTGCATACTTAAAATTTGTGTGCAGTGTCCATTAGTGCATGTGTGTTACAAATGAAAACTTTTTACTGACAGAAAACCAGAAACAAAATTTTCAAGAACTACTGGGCAACTCGCAACAAATCACTAAGGGCCAGTGATTTAATCACTCACTCCTAGGTACTAGAACCTCTGTAAAAACCCAAGAACGGGTTTGCAGAGCTTCCAGGTTGCTGAATGTGCCTACTTGCTGAGGCAGTGGTATACCCCAAACTCCAAAGGGACTATTCCAGAAAGCACCCTATGTACCGCTTCATTTGGCTGTTCAGTTGTGTCTTCTAGAATATCGTTTACAATAAACCAGTAACAGTAGTGTGTTCTTGCATTCTGTAAACCGTTACAGAAAAATATGGAACCTGGGGGGTGGCAGGGGGATCTGGTGGTGGTGGGAGGGGTGTCCATGGGCATCTCTAATTTAAAGCCAAATCACACAGAAGTGTGGGTAACCTGAAAATCTACTACTTGATATTCTTATCTGAAGTGGGACCAGAAGGGCAATCCTATGGGACTGAGCCCTTAACCTGTACAGCCTAAACTAACTCCAAGTAATAAGTGTCAGAAAATCCAAACTGAATTCAATTGTAGAAAACCCAGTTGAGTATCCACAAAAAAATTGGAGAACTGCTTGCTGCTTGGTATATGAATGTACACAGAGTATCTAGCAGTACTTGGAAAGGACGGAGTTGGGGCAGATTCTCCAAATAAAGAGCTAAAATGAGCACTAACACCACAAAGATATTTGACTTTTCAGAGTCCTTCAACATTAACAGACATTCAAAAAGCACCGCTCACACACATAAAGTCCCAAAGAGCTTTTTAATCATTTTTAAATGCGAAGTAATAACCAAACATTTTAAGGAAAGTGGCAACAGTGAAGAGACCACTGAAAACCACGAACACAAAGGAAATACCTAATTCAAGAAATAACTAGCAAAATGGAACTTTCAGAACCCCAAAAATATAGAACAACTTCTTGAGAGATAAAAACAAAACATCTCCACATGAAAGAGAAAAAAATCAGACTGCATCAAACTTCTTAAACATCTCATGCTATAAGACAACAAAATAGCAGTCAAGGTGCTGAGGGAAAAAGTATTTTGAATCATGAAAGCTATACTCAAAGTATCAAAAGTGAAGAAGATAAATACATTCTTAGACAAGCAATTCCTAACAACCAGGAGGAAAGAGAAAGAAGAGAGGGACTTCCCTGGCTATCCAGTGGTTAAGACTCCAGGGTTCCAACTGCAGGGAGGTGCAGGTTTGATCCCTGATAGAGGAACTGAGATGCCACATGCAGTGTGGTGCAGTCAAAAGAAAAAATGACCAGTGACCAACATTTTCTAGTCACTTTATGGGCAGTTCATAAAAAAAAATTAACCATTAGGGGCGTCTCTGGTGGTACAGTGGTTAAGAAATTTGTCTGGCAATGCAGGGGATGCAGGTTCAATCCCTGGTCAGGAAACTAAGATCCCACATGCTGTGGAGCAACTAAGCTCCCAGGCACCACAACTACTCAGCCAGTCCACTATGGAGCCCGTGTGCCATAACCAGAGTGGCCAAGTGCCACAACTTCTAAAGACTGAGCATCCTGGAAGCCATGAGCCACATACAACTAGAAAATCGAGGCACCACCACCACAAAAAAAAAAAAATCACATACAATGCAACAAAGATCCTGCATGTTGCAACTAAAAACCTGAGGCAAATTAAAAAAGAAAAAAACTATTAGACAGGAAAAGATGTTCAGCTATTTTCATAACAAATTAAAATACTGGAACTCAAAAAATAAATAAATAAATACTGGAACTCAGCTACCAAACTTAAAAAACTCTTTGTTAGGGTGGGTCCAAAAAAGCTTGTAGTCTAGAGTTAATTTTGCCCCCCTAACTGGAGCTAATCCTTTTGAAGATTTTGCCTATATTCTACTTACAGCCTATGCTCCAACTCTTAGGTGGGTTTTTCCACTGAAGCTGATGTAAACATAAACTTTTCCTGACCCTATGTAAATCTCTGGAATTGTTTCACCTACTCCTTTCTGGTGGTTCTATTCCCTGGCTTCAGTCACTTCCAAACATGCACATGCAAGTCCAGTTGTAAGTCACAAGCCTTGAGTAGATTATTCTGAGTCCTCTCTGCACTCAACAGTTTCCCTATTACTTTGCCCCACAAATTCTATCAACTTTGAGCTTTCCAAATTTTCAGCTGTCTCCTCAACTTTTAGTAAGACCACCAGACTGTTTGAATTCACCCCATCACTCCCTGCCCCGTGCTGTAATCTATTACTTTTCTTCAAGCAATGAGGGCTTTCATAAGACCGACCACCTCCTGTTATCCAATGTCTAAAAGCCTGTATTATACATTTTGTCTGGCTTTTTAGATTTCTAAGATGAGTGTGTAAATCTGGTTATCTGGTTGCCTGTTATTCTGTCATAGCCAGAATTTAAAACCTGCACACCAATTCAATTTTACTATTACAGGATTTTCATGAAACTCTGTGTTTTACTTGTATAAATTTCCTCATAGAACTTTTCTTGAAAGGACCCAACTAATTCCAGCTTGTTTCCCAAAGCAAAGTCCAATGACAAAACCTAACACTTAACAATATGAAATTCATAATCTTTAGCTTTCAGTCAAAAATTTTCACTCACGCAAGACTTCCCTGGTGGTAGTAGTAGTAAAGAATCTGCCTGCCAAAGCACGGGACACAGGTTTGCTCCCTGGTCTGAGAAGATTTCATATGCCATGGGGCAACTGAACCTGTGCGCTACAACTACTGCGACTGCACTCTGGAGCCCACATGCTGCAGCTACCGAAACCTGCACACCTACAGCCTGTGTTCTGCAACAAGAGAAGCCACCGTGATGAAAAGCCAATGCACCGCAACTAGACTAGCCTCAGCTCTCCACAACTAGAAGAATTACCTTGCAGCAACGAAGACCCAGAGAAGCCAAATAAACAAAACAAAAATAATTAAAATGATCTGTCATGCAAAAGGGGGGGGGGGGCCTCTCCCACAGGAAAATACTACAAATAACAAGAGGATGAATCTACTTAAAGAGATAGCCAGATATGATGGATATGACAGCATTATCAGACAAGAACATTAAACCTATTATTATAAATATGTTTAAGGACAGGGAAAATAGGAACGTAAAGAAAAATAGAGAACATTAAAAAATACTTCTAGAAATAAAAAATGTAGTATCTGAAGTGACAAACACTGGACAGGATTAACAGTCGATTAGACAATGCACAAGAAAATGATCAGTAAGTGTACTAACAGGGTAGCATTCAAACTAGAAAAGCATTAAAGTAGAAAAAGACGGACTTTATAACTGAAATGTACAATAACAAGGTAATTCTAATATTTATGATCCCAGTAACACTGATACACTTTCATAAAGCATAAAATACAGGTGATACAAGAAAAATACAGAAGATTTGAACACATCTTGCTCACTCCAATACAAACCTAGTGGATAAAAAGTTAGTAAGCGTATAGAAGATTTAAACCATACTCATTTAAATTTTAACAGATTTTATGTATCAAATGCTAAACCTCTAAACACAGAAAGTATATCTTCTTTTCAAGCACCCATCTCAGGCCACCAAGAAATCTTTAATAAATTTCAAACATACCTACAAATGACATTGTGTGTTAGTTGCTCAGTCATGTCTGACTCTTTGTGACCCCATGGACTGTAGCCCACCAGGCTCCTTTGTCCGTGGGATTCACATTACCTGACCACAATTCAATTAAACTAGAAATAACAAAACCAAGCCTCTACCACATGCAATTTTAAAACAAAATAAATGAAAAGAAGAAAAGTCACAAAACCAATAATTAATAAATTGGAAAAGCTGAAGAACTATAAATCCAAAACTGCTGTGAGGTGGGGGTAGGGACAGATCAGTAGAAAAGCTACTAGCACAAATATATAAAATCAAAAATGACAACATTTAAAATCATAAACCATCTGAACAACTCTATGTAATTAAAGCTGAAAATATAGAAATGGACAATTTTTAGAAAAAGACAATTTACTAAAAATATCCCCAGTAAAGAGGAAATCTAAACAAATTATCATGAAAGCATCCCATTACCAAAAAAAAAGAAAAATACAGACTAAAGTGTCCTTGAGAACCAAGATTCTAAACTTTGAAAAAAGGAAATACACATGTAAGACAGAAGGCAATAAACAAAAACCCAGTGGTCCTAAACTTGAACTGGAAGTATCAATATGAACTCTACAGTACTGCAAAGTAAATAAATATACATTAAGACTGGTTTATAATTTAAATTGTGCTTTAAATATCAAGCATTCAAAATTTAACTCAACATGATAAACAACTATTACCTTTCTAAGAAACTCTTCCATCCACGGATGAATGGATAAAGCAGCTGTGGTACAAAAAAAAGGAAATCCTGCCATTTGTGACAACAAAAAAGGGTAGACCTTGAGAGCATTATGCTAAGTGAAATAGGTCAAGGAAAGACATATACTATATGATCTTACTTTTATGTGGAATCTGTTAAAATAAAAAAAACTAGAAAGAGATCAGATTTGTGGTTACAGAGTTGGAGTGAGGAACCCAATGGAGAAGCATAATCAAAAGGTACAAACTTACAGTTACAAGATAAGTACTAAGGATGTTATGTACAGCATGAGAAAATGGATGCTAACTAAACTTACTGTGGTAATCGTTTCACAATATATGTTAAGTGAAAACATGCTGTTATACACTTTGAATTTACACAAATCATATATGTCAATTTATATCTCAAACTTAAAAAAGATTAAAGGCATAAAAATCTTTCATAAGAAAAACCTTAACCATTTCACCACAAGTTATTTATCAAAAGATTCAACATAAATGTATGCTGTTCTATTAAACAATTAAGCTTCCCATAAAGAAATATCTGACATATTTGTTTTCTGTGTAACAAAAATGAAATATAGGGAGCCAAAACTCCAAACCAACACTTTTAAGAACATCCTTCAAAAGAACACATACTAGTATGGAATGAATGAACTGAATGGAGAACAGGAGAGAGGGGGGGAAGAATTCATGTCCTATTTACAGAATAATGGGCCTGATAATCTGCATTTCAAAGGCAAATCAATTATCTAGAATTAGGAAATAATAAACATTAAATATGTGGTTCCTTAATTCCAGATTAAATGACTTTTTAACTCCCTTTTTTATTTAACATAACTCAACTTTAAAAGTCACAGTGACTTTAAGGCACCATAACATCAATATGTGAACAGAAAGAAACCTCAGTGAAAGAACGAAAAGTCCACGTAGACAACACATACAGAAATTTAGTATAAAAGTCTGGACAACTCTCCTACTTCAAAGTTTACTCAAAATAATCAAACAGATTAATAATTTAAAGGAGAAAAAAGTCAAAGTCATTACAGAAAAAGAGAAATTTTAATTATCTCAGAAAAGGGAAGAAAGGCCTTTCTACATATGACACAAGAAAAGAGAATAAAAACGTATTTACATACAAACTCAAAAAACATTCTATTTGATGAAAATCATAATCAATGTCAAATAAAACATCATTATACTGGGGGAGGGCAGGGAATACTTGTCACACAAAGCATATATAAAGGTAGTTTGCCTTCATACACAAATGTTCCTATAAATCAACAGAAAAAGAACTCACAGAAAAGGGGTAAATTGAGAAAAGGATATAAAGAGTTCACAGAAAAAGATCTTATATGTAAAATTTTTATTCTCAGGCATTTCCTGGTGGTCTACTGGTATTAATATGGAATAATCTTCCAAGATAATTCCTTAAGTAAAGAAGGTTAGATAGCAAGATGGAGGGACTTTCCCTAGTGATCCAATGGTTAAGAATCCATCTTGCAATGCAGGGGACACAGGTTCAATCCCTAGTCTAGGAACTAGGATCCCACATGCTGCAGCACAACTAAACGTGCACACCACAATGAAACCCAACTTAGACCAAAAAAAAAAAAAGAGCAAAGTGGACATCATGCTTCCACTTGTACTAGAAAGAAAAATATCATGTGCTTATATATCTATAAGATCTCTAGAAAAATTCATAGAAAACAGTTTATTCAGACAAGAACTATAGCTGGACAAAAGGAGAAGGTGACTTTTCTATTAAAAAAAAAAAAAAAAACACCTATGTACTATTTGTAATTTGCACTAGGTGCATGTATTCAAAATAATTTTAAATCCTCTTAAGTCTGACTCAACTTTACCAGTTCTTGAATCCTCAAACATTTTTATATAATCCATCTTTTTCTAAAGTCAAATTACACTGAAGGGTAAGATCCTAAGAACATCAACCAAGTTTCAACAAATGAATAAGTAAACCTAACCCTATGAATAAGTCAGTTCACAAAGTGCTAACAGATTCAGGATCCTTGATATGAAATTTAAAGATTTGGGGAATTCCCTGGCAGTCTAGTGGTTAGGATTCTGTGCTTCCACTACAGGGGGCAATCTCAGGGAACCAAGATCCCTCAAGCCACACAACATGGCTAAAAGTAAAAGAATTAAAATAATTTTTTAGAAAATAATTCAGGGAACTTTTTAAAGGACCTGATTATGAAGACAAAATATACAATGAATATATATATTCACACGCACACACGCTATTTGTTAGGCAATCTGCTTAGGATTTTACAGTATTATCTCATTTAGTTCTCACTATCCCCAGGAGGTTGATATTATCTTTTCTTCAAAAAAGAACAACAGGTTTTTAGATGGGAAGTACATTTTAAAGTTCCCAGGGTCACAGTACTAATCAGTGGTAGCTCAAATTCTTAACCTCTATATACACCCTACACATACTGTAAATAACCCAGGGTACATTAGGTAGAGACCATGTGTTATATAAAATATTAGCTTTAAGTTTAACAAGTATGTAAGTCAGTCTCTATGTTCTGAGTTTTAAGTTTCTGCCTTACCTGTCAGGCACCATCTTGGGTTTATAGCTTTGTATCAAACCATAGAAAATACAGACCTCAATCTCAATCTAGACAAAGTCTTTTAGGTGGCAAAAAGAAGACAAGTAGTCTGAACTTCCACAACAGTCACAACATGCCTTCCACTAACCTAGCCAACTTTATCTCCAAACAAGACTTGTTCTCTCATCAAATTCAATCCTTGGAAGGCCCTAATTTAAAGTACTAAGGTGAAAACATTTTTACTCACTTTTTCCCATTTCCACAAAGTGCCTATAAAAGGAACTCATTTTAAATGGAGATCAAAGAGTACAATGTGAAAGATCTAAACTATGAGCTAAAAAATAAATAAATAAACCTAAGGCAACTAGGCTTGCATAGGAAAAGTCCTTAAGACATCTTGATAATCAAGTAGTTTTCAACCTAGCTAGTGTTCATGAAGCAATGATTTCATCACTCACCTAATGATACCTGCTACAGTAGCCTTAAGTTTACCATCCTACCAGAGTTTTATTAAATAAGCCCCCTTGGAAGGGATCTAAAAGATTCAAAGCCAAAAGCAAACTGAGAAAATCTGCAATACCAAAAATAATTAAAGCTCTATGGACATAAATCTGCATTTGCCAAAGATATCAGTTAATATAAATGAATTGTCATGGCCTTCCTGATTTCTGAAAATGAGCCTAAAATTGGCCACCCACATATTTCAAGGTCACTCCTTGAAATGTAAACTGTTTTATCTTTTTAAGCCTGAGACTAGTTCCACTAAATTTCAATCCCTCTGACTGAACATTTCAAAACTATGGAAATTTTTTAAAAGGCCAGGGTTGTAATAAAAACAAGTCTTTATCAAGCAGTCCCTTCAGAAAGGTTACAGCAAACCCAACGTTAGCCTTGAATCTAGCAAACAGACTAGAAGTTCATGTAACAATTATTTAAGTCTAGGCAGATAAAGAACTTTCCTGGTGGCTTAGACCATAAAGAATCTGCCTACAACGCAGGAGACCTGGGTTTGATTCATGGGTCCAGAAGATCCCCTGGAGAAGGAAATGGCAACCCACTCCAGTATTCTTACCTGGAGAATTCCAGGGACAGAGTAGCCTGGCAGGCTATATATAGTCCGTAGGGTTGCACAGTCAGACACCACGAAGCAACTAACACTCTCAGGCAGATAAAACCGCTTCTAAATGATCAGACAACAAAGAAATTCAGCTATAAATAATCCCCTAACAAATTTTACCTAGCCCCCAGGCAGTTAAATAGAAGTTCTACAATAAAATACTGAGGGTGGTGGTGTAGGTGGGGGATGGATTACATTATCTAAGATGTCTTTGCTCTACCTAAACGCACGGAGCATATAACAATAAACAAAAATGAGACAAGGTACCTGTCCTCAGAAGTTTATGCAATAAAGATAGGTGAGAGGAGACAATTAAGAGACTGATCTGAATGTAATACAGTAACAAGAGAAATCAAATGTTACACAAAGGGGGTTGCCTACTTCACACAGAATGATTACAGAAAGTCATTCAGAATGTAACATATGAGCCTAAACTGAGCTAAAGAAGAAAAGAGACAGAGCATAAAGGCCCAAAGACAGGAAGGAAAATGCCTGGTGGATTTAAGGAAGAAAAGGCCAAATCAATGGTCTAGGATGACAGTAACCAAGGTTGCAGAGAAAAAGAAGGGACAATGAAGTTGCTTGTAGGCTACAGAGTCTGCATGTTATTCTTAGGTCCAATGGAAAGACCATGCTCTGGGAATAATGAATTATAATAATGCAAGAATGGCACAATTACAAAGTTACAGGGCTACAAGCAGTTCAAGTAAGAGAAGATCAAGGCTTGTAAAAGAACAGTGATGGTGGAGCAGAAATGGATATATTTGGGAGAGCAAAGAGATTTACTAAGATGAGACCTGATTATTTAGCCTGAATAGGCGGATGCTGTATCCGTTTATTGAGCTACGGAAGCACGGACAAAGCGGCTGGGAAAGACTCAAAGACAAGTTCAGTTTTGGATATGTTAAATTTGTAAATGAAATAAAGAAGTCAAGGTCGATTAAATTACAAGCCTAGAATATGGGGAGGAGGTCTGGACTGGAGATTTAAATTTGAGATCTTTTGCATAAAGATGCCATCTAAAATTTGGAACCATACTGCAAGTTAAGCAATTACCTCAGAAGAGTGTAACGACTATGGTTCAACAATTTTAAAACAGGTCATAAATGCAATCTAAATACACCTAGTTTTTGCTCAGTTCCCTACCTTCCCTTATCTACAATCTCCCTCCTGCTGATCACATGCTCCTCAAACACTACTATCTATATGGCCCAGCCGTAACACTACTACTACTACTACTACTGTTGCCATCATTTTACAATTTCAAAGCATTTAACATTGATTATTTCTGTAATGATAACTTTGTGAAGCAAGAAAAAAACTAGTTTTACCAGAGCAGAAAATAAAGTCTTAAAAAGGCTGGCCTGGCCAACATTAAATAGCTTTTATTTACTAGATGATATGAAATCAGCATTCAAATTTAAGGACTGTGTTTACTCTATGTTCACCGAACTTCAGAGAAGACAAACTACATGAGTTTAGGAATCTTGTATTATTACCTTGTTTGCTACTAAATGCCCAGCACCAATCAAAGTACAGGCACATAACAAACATCTACCAGGCAATAAACATCTCTAGCACAGACTAATACTCAAGAAATAAAAATCCCAGATCCACTGTTGAGTCAATATTTTACCATAAATAAGATGATATGCTTGTATCTTACTTTCTCATTTGCTACATAAAAATGCTGTCATTTATTTTCCAAGTATGCTTACATATAAATTAGATAATATCTAACATCGCAAGCCATTCAAAAGACAATTGCTCCATGAATTCAAGATGGCATTATTTTGCAACAGGTCGTATTTCATATCCCCATAAAAACAATTTCCCCCTTTAACCTAAATTTCCTATAAAAGATGTCAATCAGGTTTTAAAATAAAGCAGAAAGAAAAAGTCAAAAGCTACCATTTGTATTTATTAACTACTGCTTTGTGGAACTGACATATATCAAAGAAGACACAAACAGTTCCACATATGTAAGGTCAATTGACATTCAACAGAGGTATTTCAACATCATTCAATGGGAAACAAAGTCTTTTCAACAAACAGGAGAGTAAGACATCTATATTTAAAAAAGAAAAAAATGACCCTCAATCCTTTCACATGCAAAAAAAAAGAATTCACTCCAAATGGATCACAGATCTAAAAATATAAACTACAAAACTTCCAGAAGAAAGCTAAAAAGCAGAAGAAAATCCTATGAATTCGGGTTAAGTAAAAATTTCTTATGACACAAAAAAAGCACAAATCATGAAAGAAAAATAACCAATTTTACTACAAGTTTTAAAATGTCTGATCTCCAAAACACAGTTAGAAAATGAAGATAAACCACAGATAGGAAAAATTTGCAAAATACGTTATCTAATACACTTATAGTTAAAATAAAGAATTCTTAAATTCAATAAAACAAGCTAATCTTTTAATGGATCAAAGACTTGAATAGACACTTCACCAAAGCACATTAAAAGATGCTTATCATGTCACTACACTGTATGATAGCTTTAATGTGGCTAACTGCCCACTCAACTACCCTAGCAGTAAATAATATTAAAGCAAAAATTAATCAACTTGAGGTACTTTTCTTCCTTAAAGAACAAGAGTATTTATTAGATCACCTGCTTCTTTTTAAGAAGGGCAAATAACCTGTAGCATATGGTCTGGAAATTAGGGGGCAGAGAGGAGGGTATCTGATCATACTTTGCTATTATATATTGAAATACATTATCATAAATGTCTATTTTCTCATTACGGCTGTATAACATTGTGATCTTACTATATGCATAGGCTATTTTATTTCAGCATAGTATAGAGCACTTTAAAAAGTATTTGTCACAAAAGGTTAGGAATATGACAGAATTCTGTACCACCGCTCTAGAGCTGTGCTGTCCAATATGGCAGCTAGTGGTCATAGGCTGTAATTTAAACAAAAATTAAACAAATCTTAAAATTGAAATCCACATCTGCACTACCTGCATTTCAAATATCCATAAGGACATATGAAGTCTTAAAGTGTTAGTCGCTCAGTCGTGCCCGACTCTTTGCGATCCCATGGACTGCAGCCCACCAGGCTCCTTTCCAGACAAGGATTACTGGAGTGGGTTGCCATTTCCTTCTCCAATGACATATAGCTAGTGATTATTATACTGAAAGAACAGACACATAATCTTACACCTTTTCACAAAGTTCTGTTGGATAGCACTGCTCTTAGAATAAGACCTACTATTTAGAACCTTGGAATGCTAAGGAAGCTAATTGTAACAGAAGAATGCAAATAATCCAAATTAGGGTTCCCTCACTTACTGAGAAGCTTGCATAAATTATTTAATTTCAGACTGACTTTCTTAAACCACTGAACAGAAATAGCATTTATTTTACATGATAATTTGGGGAAACACTTTATAAATTAAATTGCTATATAAACATTAGTCATGAGGTGATTCTAAAGGAAAATATTCCTGAAAAAGAACTTATGTGAGCATTTTATTAACAAGTCACAACTGTATCACATTAAGGAAAATAAAATTTAGTTGCTGGCTAAGAATAAAGTTTCTAAATTCCTGAAACAGAATAGAATTTGACTTTCTTCCTACTTACTATCATCCTAAAACTAACTATGAGCCATAATGGTTGGAGGTTCTAGGTTCTGGATACAGAATGTGTGGACTCAGAAACCCCACTTATTGGCTGTGTAACCTTAATAAGCAATTTAAAACCTCTGACTTCATTTTCTTACCTATAAAACGAGAATAGAACCTTCCCACAAGCTGCACCTATGAGGATCAAATTAGTTAATACAGTTAAAAAGGTTTGAATACTGCTTGAAACATTATAAGTATTAATATGGATTAACCCATTCATTATGATAGATGTTGATATCAAGAATAAAGAACTCCTATAACTCAACAACAAAAACAGTCTGGTTTAAAAATGGGCTAAAGGTGTTTCTCCAAAGCATACAGATGACCAAAAAGCACACCAGACATCACTTATCACATTACTAACCACTAGGGAAATCCAAACCAAAACCATAACAATACCACTTCACAACCATTAGAACACAATACACAAAAAACAACAAATGCTGAGAAAAATTTGAAGAAATTGGGACCCCTGTACATCGCTGGTAGAAGTAAGAAACGGTGCAGCCTCTATGGAAAACAATATGGTGGTTCCTCAATTAAAAATAGAATTACCACAAGATCAGCAACTCCATTTCCGGGTATCTATCCAAAAGAATCGAAAGCAAAGATGCAAACAAATATTTGTACTCCCATGTTCACAGCACCATTATTTACAATAGTCAAAAGGTGGAAGCCCGAGTGTCCATTAATGCATGAATGGATAAATAAAATGTGGTACATGCACATATAATGGATTAGAGTCTTAAAAAAAGGGTATTCTGATTGACCCATGGTACAACATGGATGAACCTCAAAGACGCTCAAAGGAAATAAGCCAGTCACTAAAGGACAAATTTGCATGATTCCACTACTACGAGGTACCTAAAGTAGTTAAGTTCATAGAGACATAAGGAGAGTGGTGATTTCCAAGGGTTGGGAGGAGCAAGAAATAGTTATGGTTTAACGGGTACAGAGGTTCAGTTTTACAAAATGAAAAGAGCTCTGGAGATGAGTGCTGGTAATGGCTGTGTCTAACAACATGAATGTACCTAAATGCCACAGAACTATACACTTAAAATTCAGCATTTCAGTTATTTTTATGTTATGGGTATTTTGCCACAAACTATTAATTAGAACCAAAAAGTCTACTTTATTATAAACATATCTAATTTCCTTGAAGATATCTTTCAAAATATTTAAGAAGTGTTTCAAAGAGTACAGTATCAATAGGTAAGAGGTACCCAGAGTAGTTAAATTCATAGAAGATACAACAGTGACTGCCAGGGACTTGGGAGAATGGAAAATGGAGAGTTAATGGGTAGCATTCAATTTGAGAAGATAAAAGAACGTTCTGGAGATGGACAGTGGTGATAATTGCACGATGTGAAGGTACTCGAGGTCACTGAAGTGTACACTCAAAAAAGACTAAAATGGTAAATTTTACATTTATTTTACAATAGAAAAGTTCCTCATTACACAGATTGGGAGATTAGTGCAAATGGGGCCGAAGATTTTACTTCTCTATCTCATACAGTGGCTCAAAAGGCAGAAAAGACTTATATCTGCTAAACTGATACAAATTTAGAAACTATTTTCTTCTCTAAACTTAAAACAACCTATTTGTGGGGATGAAGACTTTACCTAATTATATTGACAACGTGTGGGTGTCCTCGGTCACTCAGTAGTGTCCAACTCTTTGCAACCCCATGGGCTGCAGACTTCTCGGTTCATGGAATTTTCCAGGCAAGAATGCTAAAGTGGAATGCCATTTCCTACTCCAGGGGAATCTTCCCAACCCAGAGATCAACCAACCCGCCCCCGCCTCTTGCATTGGCAGGCAGATTCTTTACCACTGAGCCTCCTGGGAAGCCCCCATACTGACAGCAACAGGTTGTAAAAGAATTACCCCCTAGTTTTTTTAACTATGTCCACAAAATCTTTTGACAAAAGGTGGAACCATACTTCTTACTCCTTGACTGTGGGCTAGACTTAACAGCTTGCTTCTAATGAAAAGAATGTGGCAGAAGTGACTTCTGAGATTAGGTCAGAAAAGGCACTGCACACTTCTACCTACCTTTCTTCTCAGATCACTTCCTCTGGAAATGCAGCTGCCATGCAAACAGCTGGAGATCTACATATGCAAAGGAAATTGAGTCCTCTAGACAACAGCCAGCAGCAACCTGCTAGCCCAAAGAGGAACACCTTCTTAGAAGGAGACCCTCTAGGCACCAGTCAAGCCTTCAAATGACAGCAACCCTTGAGATTTTTGTAAAAGACATAGAAGCCAGAACCACTCAGCTAAACTGCTACCCAATTTCTGACCCACAGAAAATCCATGTGCAATAGTATTCTTTTAACTCCCCTGTTTAAAGAATATACAGTTTTAAGTAAAAAAAAAAAAAAATGTTTTGCCATTAGAAAGAAAAAAACAAGAACATACAATTGACCCTTAAACAACATAGTCATTAGAACTGTGCAGGCCCACTTACATGTGGATTTTTATCAATGTTAAATACTAGACTACTACACTACCCAAAACAGGTTGAATTTGTGGATGCAAAACTGCAGATACCAAGAATCCTCAGATATAGACGTCTGGCCTTCTATATGCAAATTATCCAATTCAAAGGTGAGTGCCCATAATCCCCATGTCATTCAAGAGTCAACTGTGTTATTTATGTTCACTGAAAGCTAACTTGTTTTTACTAGTATACACACATACGTAAAGACAAAAAAATGACAATTTTTCAGCTAAATTTTTTAAAGGTATCTGCGAGGTGCAACCAAAACAATCCATTTAACTAGAATTTTTAAGATCCTTGCTTCAAAAAAACAAAAACAAAAACACAAGTACGGAACAACTTCTAAACAGAGTTTTAAAAATACATAACCTGGAAACTGAATTAACGGGTAGGAAATGAAGATGAAAACAACGCACTCCCCAAATTGTGAACACAAAGATGACTAAAGAAAACTGGGCCTTCCCTGGTGGTCCAGTGGTTTGGAGTCCACCTGCCAATGCATGGGACATGGGTTTGATCCCTGGCCTGGGAGGATCCCACATGCCTCACAGCAGGAGCGCAGCTACTGAACCAGCGTTCTGGAGTCCAAGCAACACAACTAGAAAAAATCCACACAGCAACTAAGTCCAGCACAGCCAAAAATAAATAAATAAAAATTTTTTTAAAGAAACTGAATATGATCTTTTATATAAAAAGATGCAGAAAACAGCAATTACTTGAAGAGATACAGCACAAAAGCTTGTAAGCATTCTGCTGGGTGGGACAGCTAACAAAAAGGAGAAAAGCAGGCAGGTAAAACTGAAAAGGAAATCCAATCATAAAAGTCTTATCAGTAATTACATTTTGTGTCTCGTGATCCTGCTGTTGAACCTGCTCTCCAAAAAAATACATGGAAGCACTTTCAAATACATCTATTTCAGAGACTTCTCAAATCAGTCTCCCATCCACATAGCCAGAAAGAACTCATGTTAGGAGCCCCTCACACATGAAACATTAAAAGAGGGGAGGACATAGGATACATCTCTTTGCAACTTGCTCTTTCCGAAATATTCCAGACATGACCCAAAAGGCTGCTAAAGTAACAAAACCAAGAACTGTAATTTAGGCAGATTTCTCTGGCCACAGTAAAAGACTTTGTAGAGACGTAAACTCAACTAAGGACCTCCCTGTTGGCTCAGACGGTAAAGAATATGCCTGAAATGGGGGAGACCCGGATTCAACCCCTCGGTTGGGAAGTTTCTCTGGAGGAGGGCATGGCAACCCACTCCAGTATTCTTGCTTGGATAATCCCCATGGACAAAGGAGCCTTTCGGGCTACAGTCCATGAGGTTGAAAATAGATGGACACAACTGAGCGACTAAGCACACACACACAAACTCAATTAAAGTAGGGTATTTCCTTAGCCAAAGATCAAGCTAGGATGATAGATTAAACTGGAAATGAGAAGGAAAGCGTGACTAGGATGCAGGTAATGCCGTTAACAGAAACAAGAGACAGAAATAATTTCAGAGACCATAGTATTAGTTTAACATGTAAACATATTAAACAGAATTTTAAAATGTTACACATACAATAAAACTTTACCTATGTACTACACCTCACAATTAACAAAAAAGCCTTCACATATTTTATTTCCATCATTTTTATGAAAAAATTAAAGCCAAAAGAAATTAAGTAAATACGTGCATGCATGCTAAGTCGCTTCAGTCGCGTCTGACTCTTGCAACCCAAAGGACTATAGCCCGCCAGGCTCCTCTGTCCATGGGATTCTCCAGGCCAGAACACTGGAGTGGATGGATTGTCATCCCCTCCTCTAGGGAATCTTTCCCGCCGAGGGATCGAACCCCCATCTCTTAGGTCTCCTGCACTGACAGGCAGGTTCTCTACCACTAGCACCACCTGGGAAGCCCTTAAGTAAATATACAAGGTCACAAAGACCCTTTTCTAATATTCCAAATACTAGTCCTAACTCCCCCAAAACTACCCTTTTCCTACATCACTACCCCTAACTGGATCTAAATTGTTATCTAAACGCTTTTATTAAAAAGTGGTTGAGTCAAAGACAATTAGATAATCTGGCCTATTTAGGTTCTAGCCTCACTTGTAATTTTACTTTCAGATTAGAGGTTCCCATCCTTAGTCCCTTCCCTTGTTGAATTTTACTTTCTTCTCTCTTCTGTTCATTTCATAATCTGAAACCATACTTTAATTTTTAGCTAACCAAAAGTTAGCACTCAAATAGCTACTAACAAATTGTAAAACAGTGGTTTTTCTTCTTTTAGCTGGTCTCCAAGCTCCACTAGTAATCATTATTAACTAAAGAAAAGCAGTAAATGAGAAGAAAAACAAAAATATCAGTGATAATATTCAAACAATTAATAAAAGTAAAATCCACATGAAGACAGTATTAAACATGGCTAGTTTGGGTCTCTCTAGTCCAACTTGGAGACTTGGTCAAGACTCCTACACCAGTCTCAGTCTCCCTAAAATTTTTAATTTCTCACCTATACAACTAGTAGTAGTTTTCTCTATGATATACTACTATGTACTACACAATCATCACCTACAAATGTTAATCATTGTAATTGTTATTTTAGACCTATATATTGTTCAGGCACAGAAGTGGGGGAAGGGGGGAATGGGAGAAAGGGAGATAGAGGTATTTATGGGGGGGAAGAACCCAACCATTACTTCAATTACTCTGGTACTGTGTATCTCAATGCCAAGAAAATAATGAAATATTTATCAAAACACTCAAGTTGAATAAAGCTGCCCTTGAACAACTACCGTAAGCAAATTCAAGGATTAAAGTTAATTGTTAAAAACCCTGGTCACTAGAGTCATCTTTATCCTGATATTACTGCTTGGAGCAACAGGAGAAATTTAAAGAAAAATAATCACAAACAGTAAATCTTATGTGGTTCTTTTCTATAAAAGAACCATTCACTTCCAGTTCAAATTCCTAATCACATTCAAAATGCATGTTCTTAGATAAGTAACTTGAAAACCCACTAAGGTTGAGCAATACGTAAAATACAGGCTTCCGAAGCAAAGAAAAGGGCAGAAAGGGGGTTGTTCTCATCACAGGTTTATATAAATAAAGGTGTAAACTAAGTTAGAAGTACTACACAAAGCTCTGATAGAGAAAACAAATCTCCTATTCTTTTCTGACAGATTTATTTAACTCTAATCTCAATTTTACATCAGAAAACAAAATACCACGTATGTCTAAATACCTACAATCTTTTGGACTCTCCTACCTCTCCTGCTCTAAGAGAGCTAACAGGATTCAACAGCATAACAACAAAACAATAAATGAGTCAAATGACCAGTTATTAGGCTATCCTGGCAAAGTGTGCAACTATTACAGTATTTTTTAATCTCAGAGAGATAATTAAGTGAAAAAAATAACCCTCTTAACTTTAGCTACATTCGTCTGTTAATATAAACCGCTTCAAAAATAAATTTTAGTCAATTTTTTAAAAACACTTCTACTGAATGCCTATGACTCACTAAAATAAACTAAATGCAATAACAAATCATAATACCAGTCAATCCTCAAATAAACAATTAAAAGATGATACTCTTTTGTCAAAGGATTTTTATTACAGCAATTAATATTCACAACTTTTTTTTTTTAACCAAGATTTGTTTATAAACTTAAGGCAACACTACCTTCTGGAGGCAGAAAATATATACTCTTTTTTTTTTTTTTTTAAGTTAAAGGTTCTTAGTGTACCTTCTCTTCCTCTCAGTTTCTGTTCCTAGTAATGACTTTTTGAAACTTTTTGGAACTTAATGAACAATCTGAAATACAAAGCCACTTCAAAATTTGTTTCAAAAAATTTCTGTAATGGATTAAGAAGTTAGGAATTGTTACCCCTTAAAACAATTTACTTCATGAAAGACCAGATTAAAAGTCAAGCCCTGTAATTTGTTTAAACAACTACCTAATTCTACACTGGAACACTAAACTGCGTTCAGAATGTAATCTAAACTCATATTTAGGAAGTAAATTGGCTATTTGTTGAGTTTTTTCCTACCTTTCTATTAATCCATAAAGCCATACTGACCATATGGATTTGTCTCTTCAGAAGCACAAAAACTTCAAATGTGAACAGTTTCATCTGAAATATTCTTAACAATTCTTTCTGCATTTCAATTTACTTAACAGTTCTTTACAGACTGCCCAGGAAACTGAAGCCAAGGAATCTGACTGCAAGAAACTGAAAGGCTTCCAAAGAATAACATAGGATAAAGTTGACTCATTACAGTTTACAAATGAACATTTGATTTGCTCACCATATAGTACTTACAAATTCCAACAGGACTGCACAGGAAGGTGTTGGGTTTGTCTCTGTAATCTTTATGTTTTCCAGTTTGTTTTTTTATTTTGTATCCTCTGAAATAATATCCAAGTTCTTTGAAGACACTTAACCTATGGCTATTTGACATAGAGTTACTTCAGTCAGCTACCCATACTTCTGTTTTAAAGTTTTCATATGGCTATCGCCAGAATTAGCCAAGTTCCTTGGATTTTAAGATTTTTAAGTCTTCTTTATTATTCCATGTACTTGTCACTGTTGTACTTATCCACTCCAGATGAAATAATCCAATTTATGAGTCAAAAAGCAAAAACAAAAAGAAAATTTCACATCTGAAGAGCATTCCTAAACATCAGCATAAACAGAGACTATCTCAATACTACCATGCTGCTGGGAAACTGCCACATCTTAAATTTCCACGTAAATAAAAGATAAAAGCAAAAAAACTCTGTATTCATTCAATGTCTTCATTTAGAAAAGCTGTCCCATTGTGACACGAAAAGGGCTGAGGTCAAAAATTCCTAAAACTTTTAATAAAGGTAAAAATAAACTGCCATGAAAAACTTCAGCAATATTTAAACAGTAATTTGAAAACTGCCGAAACTACTCAGTACACAAATCAAACATATCTTACAGTTTTGGCTGAAGAACACCAACAACAGGGGAGGGGTTGGGGGGAAGGCAAAAACACCACCAGCTGAAACACTTTAAACCAGTTATATAATCCGTTTGAACCAAAATACTGAAGAAATGCCTGGGTCTCTTTTTAAGTAGCTTGTAGAATTGTTCACTACTATCAATTCACTTCAGAGATGATTCTTGCCAATTTTAATAAACTTCTGGGGTAAAATTATCCAAAAACATTGTAATTCCAAAATGGCCACTTGAAATATCCGGGGCCTTTTACACAAAACCTAGAAGATGATCTTCATATCTGAGTAATTCAATCACCTGTAAAAGTTATAAAAAAAATTTTTTTAATTACACACTTAATTTTAATTTTGAACTAAAAATTAATCCCCATCCTCAACAGTCAACCTCTGGAGGGAAAGGCACTTCCGCACCCAAAAAAGGTCTACTGTATGAAAAGGACTTCAAAATATGTAGAGGGGGACAAAAAAAGGTGGGAGATGGTATTACGGTAGACAAGTGCTGATTCCAACTGGGAAGGGTGTGCAGATATAAGGTAGAGGAATTATATAAGCAAACCTTCTTATACTTTGAGTAAATGTTACAAACGAGCAAACAATCTTCTAAGAGATCTTCCGTATTTTCTATTCAAATCTACCAAAAGAAAACGCAAAGACAGGTGTGCTGCCACGCAGCATTACTAAATGCAACTTAGCGAATGAGGGATATAAAGAGAAAGACGCTCCCTCCAAATCAGAATGTCCAAAGGAAAGGGGCACATTTTCCCCATTCAGAGTAGGAAGGTAAGTGGCCGGGAAGTGGGACAAGAACATTCCTTAAATCCGCCCGAGGGTAAGACTTACCCGGCAGCCACGAGATGTGAGGGTTCCCATTTCCTTGAATTAAGAAAACAGGTTTCTCTCAACACTGAGGGGGTGGAAGGTACTGAGCCCTTCTCGTATACCACGTTAAGAGTGCTTTTCTCCCCAACCAGACCGAGTTCCCTCAGACCCTACAGGACTCAGAGGGGCAAGGCTGCGCTCGCCTCGGTCCACAGTCACGGACCTGGAGAGGCGGGCTGAGCGGGTGCGCTGAGAAACAACCAAAGGCCACAACTCGGCCTGGACTCTCTCAACCCTCAGACAGCGGCAGCGGTGCAAAAGGAGGCGGGCGCCTGCGAGAGGCCGAAGGGAGGAAGACCGAGCACGAAAGGCGTCGGACCCATTCCCAGCCTCCGCCAAACAACACCCCCCCGCCCAAGCCGCCCGGGCTAAGCCACCCACCCCCTCCCACAACCGCCACCTCCGCTCCACCCGGACCAAGTCAATACCTAGAGGGGCCTCGCCGCGCCGTCCTTCCCTCTCTGTCCTCGCTCTCCCGCCACCCACCCCCCAGTCCTCGGGCAGCCTCACACCTCGCGCCGCCAACGCCGCTCCCGACCCCTCAAACCTCAACGCCGACACGGGTACCCCCTCCCATCCCTAGACCCTGGCGCCGAGCGCAGAGGACGCTATTACCTTCTGCCACACCAGAGGTGCCCCTGGCCTAGGGGTGCCACTGCGCTCGATCCCGGGAGGAGGTTTTCGGTACTTTGAATAATCCCCTTTTGCCGCTTTTCCCTCCCCCACAACCAGTCTCAGTCCCAAAATGGCGCCGACCCGATCCGCAATGTTCTGGGCCAAGTCTCGCGAGATCGTGGAAGGTGGCGAGGCGGGGAAGAAACTAAAGGGGCTGAGGAGAAGGGAGGGGAAAGGCGGGGCGAGGAGAGGGAGGAGGGAGATAGGGTGTGGAAGAAGCGGTGCGAACGAACCTACTGGGCGGGGCAGCGGGAGGAGCGTCTCCACCAGAGAACCTTCTGGCCTAAGCAACCGCTCACGCCCCGGCCAAAGAAGCACCGCCCTCTACGTCGAGCGGCTGGGGGAGGGGAAGAGGGCGTGGTTATGCCTAGGGGAGGGGCTTCGAGGAGGTCCCGGAGGCAGGAGCGCGCGGGGGGCGGTGGCTCTGCGCGGTGACGTCAGGAGCAGCTGGAGTCGGGGATTACCCCCTGCTGCTGACGTGAGGATGGTGAACAATCGGGAATGTTCGGCGGAAAGGGGAATTCCCCGTTACTCCCTGAGGAGCCCCTCCTCCCGCCCTTCCCCCCGTCCGCGCCCGCCCCGGAGCCTGGGATGGTGGGGCTACGGGAGGGCGAGAGGAGAACGCCGATTCGGCAGGCGGCCGCGCCGGCTCGAGTGGCTCGCGCCGCGGCGTCTACCCTGGCTGGATGCGCTGAGGAGCGGCGGCGCGCGCGATGCGCCGGATACCTCGCTCAGGCCTGGGAGGCTGAGGGATCACATGCTCGCCGGTACACAGACCTGCGCGAGCGGAGCGCAGACGGAGTTGGCGCAGGACTAATCCGGCGCCTTGAAGCAGTGGATCCACTGTCGTATGCAAATACGAGAGTGTCGAACATAAATAATATACGCGAGGCCGGTGACTGAGGAGACGAGACTCGCTGATTGGGAACGAAGCCCAGATTGTCAGGGATAAAAGTAGCTACTGGATATAACCGTGCTAATTATCGTTTTTCTCTTTATTAAATCTACAGCAGGGGAGGATTATTTCAACAGTATCTCGGTCCCTCACAGCTCGTAAGGTTCGGTATAATAAATTTTGTGGGCGTCACCGTTTTCTAATTGCGATGCCTTTTTTGCTTTGAAACTGAAGACTCACGTTGAAACCTGTGAAATCAGCCTTTCAAGGGGTATCGCAAAGTAAGAAAAGTAACCGTATTTCTTTAGCAAGTATGTAGGGGAAGGGTGTCTTAACGAGGGAAAAACCGGAGAAGAAAAATTTCTTGGCTCTTCGCCCTCCTCCAAGCCATGAGGATTTCATACACGGAAACTTTATGGTTCTTTTATGTGCATTATGGGGTTTGTAGTTTAATGAACTGCTTCTAAAAGCTACCTGAAAAAAATAAATATAAAAAAAACAAAAGCTACCTGAAAGAATGTTTGAATATAAACTCTCACCAAAAATTACACCTCCCAATCTTTTCGTTTTAGTAGGGAAGATGGACACTTGGCAATTAATAATGCCTCGCTGAGTGCAAAGAAATGAGAATTAACACTTGCTGGATTCCTTGTCTGTGGCAAGTACTTAATTCTTACACTAGTCTCTGAAGTGGTGTTGTTTTCCTCCTTTTGCAGATGAGGAAACTGGTTCAGATTACACAACATAGGATGTGGGTGCCACCACTTGGCTGTACCGTACTTTAACTCAAGTGTGTTTGGGTCTTAATTCACGTTCTTTACACCACACCACATTGCTTCCATAGAAATAACGTACGTATTGGGACGAGACCTGCTGCTGCTTCTATTTCTAAGCATGGTGTCAATTCAACAAACAAAGGAAAATATTGATGCTTTGAAAACACGAATTGTACCTTTCATATGGCAAAAGATATAAAGCTGAAAACCCAATAGTGAATGGAGAAACAGTTGTAACATGGATGACAAAAATGTTAATATTTAATTATATACAGTTGGTTACTATCCGTAATATCTAATAATGTTCAATTTACATAATAAATACATTAAGAGCTCTTACAAATTATTAAGGAACAGGCAACCATACTAACTCTTTTAAAAGGTCAAAGGACATGAAGAAGCCAGTCATGTGTCAGTAATTATATGAAAAGATGTTCTACCTCACTAAAAATCAGAAAAAATGAAAATAAAACTAATAGTGACATACTGTACTACATTTCACCTAGCAGACTGACAAAGATTTAAAAAGAATAAAAACTAGATGAAGGTATAAGATAATAAGGAATAGGCATTTGTGTATCAACAGCTATTCTACATCTGAGAATTTTTATTAGTAAAATAATAAGAAAGGTGTCCAACAATTTTATAAAGTATCCATTGATAAGTTGCTTATAATTACAAAAGCCATTTAAAATGATGATATACTTCTTTGTAAAAAATGATAACATGAAAAGATGTTCACAGCAGACATTACTGAAAAATGTCAGTTACAGGACTGTCCATTTTCTGTCATCTAGAAAAACTTTATATCAAAAGATTAAGTCTGACTAAATAGATATCAAAATGTTACCAATGTTTATTTCCAGGTAGAGAATCTTTATACTTGTTAAGGGCCTGTGTTATTTTCCTAATCATTAAAAAACAAGCTAACTAAAAAAAAATACAAGACTCTGTCTTCAACCAGTAATATGGTTTCCATTATTTTGTTCATTTAGTGAAATGTAAACAAAGGATTTATCACATAATAGTTTATTTTATTAGTTAGCATAACATTATAATAGTTTGAAAAACGCTTTTTTAACCAAGCCCTGTATAAGAAATAAGGGCTTCCCAGGTAACTCAATGGTGAAGAATCTGCCTGCCTATGCAGGAGAGGAAAGTGATGCAGTTTCAATCCTTGGGTAGGGAAGGTTACCCTAGAGTAGGAAATGTTAACCCATTCTAATACTCTTCCCTGAAAAATTCCATGGACAGAGGAGCCTGCCAGGATATAGTCCATGGCATCGCAAAGAGTTGGACACAACTGAGCATGCACACACTCTTCACTTTATATAAGAAATATTGACAAATTTGACAACTCTTTCAGTGATTTTATAAATATTAGTCATAAAGAGATTAAGTAACTTGCTTCAAAATAATGTTAGCTCGAGTATACATGATGTATAAATGAAGGTATTCATTTCCAACTTATGTGTAATAGTGAAAACCAGAAAACCTAAATGTCTGCCAACCAAGTGTGTGTGTGAGTGCATGCTGAGTGGTGTCCAACTCTTTGGGACCCCAGGGACTGTAGCCTACCAGGCTCCTTTGTTCATGGGATTTTCTAGGCAAGAATATTGGAGCAGGTTGCCATTTCCTACTTCAGGGTATCTTCCCAACTCAGGGATGAACCTGCCTCTCTTGCATCTCCTGCACTGGCAGAAGGATTCTTTACTACTGTGCCACCTGGGAAGCCCCTACCAGTCAAGTACTGGTTAAAAAATTAATGTGTATCCATATAGTAGAATACTATACAGCTGTTAAGAATAAGGTAGGCCAATATATGCAAAGATGTTCAATATGTTAAGAGGTAAAATTATGTGACAAAACAATATATATATATATGTATATATATATATAGCATCAGAATCTGTTTTTTAAAGTATGTATATTTATATAGCAATAATGAAAGAATAACTTTAATATTCATCAGATCAAGATTTTTTTTGTTTTATTCACTTCTGTGCTATTTGAATATACTATTTTATAATAATTTGATGTTTAAAACTTAATTGCCAAAAATCTAAAGCAGTTGGGAAGCAAAATATTTCTGTAGGAAACCTTGAATCTTTCCAAACTATATCCAGTGTTCCTTTTCTGTGTTCCCATTATGCAATCCTGTGTTCATATCTATGATTACCCATTTTTACCTCTACCTTGATCCTGGAAAGTGTCTAGGAACTTCCTTATCATCCCTCTACATGTAATTACAGTTGCTGATTTCCTTACTTGTCTCTACCATGGAACTCAAAGGTCCCTGAAAGCAGCAATTATGTTTTTCATATTTATTCATAGCAACTAGTATAGTTTTGGCCACAGCATAAATATTTGTTAAATGCATGGCTTCCCCACCTTAATCTTTGTTTTTGCCACATACTATTATACTTGTGGGCTTCCCTTGTAACTAAGTTGGTAAAGAATCTGCCTGCAATGCAGGAGACCCGGATTCAGTCCCTGCATTGGGAATATCCTCTGGAGAAGGAAATGATAACCCACTCCAGTATTCTTTCCTGGAGAATCCCATGGACAGAGGAGCCTTGTAGGCTACAGTCCATGGGGTCATAGAGTCGGACACGACATAGCATCTAAACCACCACCAATAACAATTTTTATGTACAAAAGTTGTACATGCAGAACATTTGACAGATACAGAAGAGTATAAACAAATAAAAATTACCTATAGTCCACCACCCAGAAATAATGGTTCTTAAGTTTTATTAATGTATTCCTTTCAAGGATTTGTTCTTAGTATGTCTTTGTATCATCATATATGTTAAGCTAACCTTTATATCCCTTTTTTATTCCATATGTTCAAAACTTCCCACATTTAAAAAATTCTTCCTTTTGTCTATGGTTCATTTTAAGGATTAGCATAACATTTGATATCTAGTCTTTATGATCTGTTTAACAATAAGGATGGTCATTATTTTTGAGCCACTTTTCTAATGTACCTTTCCCTAGAAAAGGTTCCTGATCCTGTTAAGTTTCACTCAATTGCCCATGGGATATTTCCAGGCACGAGTACTGGAGTGGGTTGCCATTTCCTTCTCCAGGGGATCTTCCCAACCCAAGGATCGAACCAGGGTCTCCCGCACTGCAGGCAGACGCTTTACCATCTGAGCCACCAGGGAAGCCCCAATTCATGATTATAAATTTAAATTTACCAAGTATTTTTTCTCCTTTTGATGAGTTTTTTAGTTGTGACAGTGTTAGTCACTCAGTCATGTCCAACCTTTTGCTATCGCATGGACTGTAGCCTTCCAGGCTCCTCTGTCCATGGAACTCTCCAGGCAAGAATACTGGAGTGGGTAAACATTTCCTTCTCCAGGGGATCTTCCTGACCCAGGGATCAAACCCAGGTCTCCTGCATTGCAGGCAGATTCTTTACTGTCTGAGCATAGAACTAATTGCTGAATAATTGACCACTTACTCCTTACTCAAAGCATATATGTGAATTGACAAATATTCTCTGGGCTCCAGTTATGGGTGGCCCAGTTTTGCTAATTGGCACTTACACGTCTGTGTTCCTCTCTTTGTTCTAGGAGATATGGAGGAACACTATTAGCATGAGCACAATTGTCAACAAAATTTTTAAATGGTCTCTCCAATATGTGACTTTCAAAACACAGACTCTTCTTGCATGGTATCTATAATTTTAAAGCTGTAGCATATAAATGCATGTAAATCACTGAAGATAAAATGAAAACACTTTTTAAAAGTCTTGGAATCTATTTCAACATGTTGTTTCCTCTGTGATCTCTGAAAATGAAATATGAGGAGCCCTGGAGGCACAATAGCCACCATCCCCTGCACCTTGTTACTGAGTGACTTGAGAGAAACTGAGTCAAGAGCTGGGCCCTGACTCTAGGTATAATAAACATGTGGGAAACTGCTTAGGAATATTCTCCATGATGGAATTTCCTTTGTGTTTTTCCTCTTAGGTTTCCAAGTTCATCTTGGGGTAGCTCCATCCTCTTTTGGCTCTGAATATTCATTCAGTGAAAGGAAATCCATCAAGTACTTTAGAAGGTTTATTAAATCAATAGCTTCCCAGTAAAAATGAGTGGCAACACCGCCCCCCAACCCCACCCCACCCCGGCAAATAATTCTACTTAAATGCATTAATGCCACTTGTAACACTAAGTCTAATTGCCTAAGCATATAGGGATACAGACTGGAGGCTAAATGGCCTGGTCAAAAGTCAGTCAAACAGATCTGGAAGTAAAACTAAAGATTTCTCATTTTGATACCTAGTATGAAGCCTGTAAGTTTCAGAATTAAGTAATACTAGATCACTTCAACTTTACTAAGACTAGAAGCTGTGCTCAAGCTAACCAGCTTTTAAAACAAAATCATAGGAATTAATATGGTAATAGTTTATGTTATCAGAGCATCTTTTATATTTTCACCCTTATCTTCTTTTTTAATTATGAAAATGATACAAGTTTATTCTAAAATCAAGCAATACAAAAGTATTTAATTGAACAACCATGTCCTACTATATAACAGAAAACTATGTTCACTATCTTGTGCTTAGTCACTCAGTCGTGTCCGACTCTTTGTTGTAGCCCATCAGGCTCCTCTGTCTGTGGGATTCTCCAGGCAAGAATATGGAGCCAGTTGCTGTTTCTTCCCCCAGGGGATCTTCTCCACCCAGGGATCAAAGCTGAGTCTCCTGCATAATAAACTATAATGGAAAAACATCTAAAAATACATATACATACCAACTGAATCACTTTGCTATGTACCAAAGACTTAAAAAAAAACTGAAAATCAACCATACTGCAATAAAACATTTAAAATTTTTAAAAACTTACTGGAGATAAAGGACATTCATGGAGGACTTCCTAAGCATCTGTCTTCTGCATAGATGGTTCAATGTATCTTAGGTCAAAGATCACTGTGAGGATCTAATGATAATAATGTACACTATCCCCGGGGGGAAAAAGCACATTTCTACATACATGCAAATATGCTCTGTCAGAGGGTGCACAGTCAGTCCCCCGTAGCCCAGCTGGCAAAGCTCTAGGAGAGTCAGGGGTGTCTCTAAGAATCTCAGTCCTACTTACAGGCATAGAAAACAAACTTGTAGTTACCAAACGGGAAAGGACAGGGGAGGGAAAAGTTAGGAGTTTGGAATTAACATGTACACCCTACTATATATAAAACATATAAGCAATAGGACCTACTGCATGGTACAAGGAACTATATTCAATATCTTATAATAACCTATAGTAGAAAATAATCTGAAAAAGAACAGGTATACACGTATGTATAACTGAATCATTTTGCTATATACCTGAAACTAACACAACCTTGTAAATCAGCTATCCTTTAGTAAAAAGTTGTTTTGAAAAAGTATATATAAATTAGAAGATCCTACTATACCTCCAGAATGAAGCTCTCAGGAACAGTTTGTTGTGATCCTTGTCGAGTTTTTCTTATTCATGTATGTATCATGTCTATACATATTTTAATAAGATTGGTCTATACACATTATTCTGCAACTTGTTTTTCCAACTTAAGAATAAATGGTCATCTTTCTTTGTCAGTTGCACTTAGTGCTAACTTAAGAATTGTATAATAATCCTTTGGAAGAATTTACCTTATTTAACCAGTATCTTATAGAAGGACATTTAGATTGTATCTAATTTTTTCTTCTATTAAACTGTATAGTGATAAATGTTTCTGAATTTAGAGAGTGTGTCTGGAGAGGAAGGAGAGAGAAGTGTTGGAAAATTAAGGTAATATGCCAGAGGGTGACTCATTGAGCCAAAGATGGTAGTTTAAGAGGAAGATTTGGCAAAATAACATTATTTATTGAGCATTTAAAATGAATCAGGTCCTAGTTACTTATGATCCATGCTGCCATTTTTCTTTAATAGTGTTACTATTTTTACTTTAATAGACTCAGATTCATCTGGATTCCACATAGTAGTGGAAAGATCATGGACTTTGAAATTAGGCAGACCTGGGCTTGAATGTTAGCTCAATTCAATTCAGATTTAATTATATTTCGCACTGTTGTACATCTGTTGAGGATACAGAAATGATTAAGACACAATCAGTGCTCCAGATTCTCGCAACCTGTGGGGTAAAGCTGACCTAACATCTATTTTGTTCACTAGTGTATCCTCCAGTGCCTAAAACAGTGCTAGCAATAGTAACCACTCAATATTTATCAAATGAATGGATTTCAAGACTTTGTGCCAAGTGTTATGTTAGAGGCATGCAGAGTGCTGTGAGGTGGCTTTCCAAGAAGAAACCTTTAAAAAACTGAGTCTGATGAGGTGAATATAATTCCAGGAGGGAAGGGCCTTCCAGTTAGAATCTGTTGCACAGTCAGAGATACATGGATGAAAATAAGCCAGAGCAATGGGGTTACAAAGAGTCAGATAGACTGAGCGACTAAATCACACACACACACACACACACACACACACACACACACACACACGCAAGTCATTTCCAAAGATGCAAATGAAGTGACTGCCACCACATAGACTGCTAGGAACCATGAGGGAGGACTGGAGAAAAACACAGGAGAACTAATCCCAAGGGCCTTGACTCTGGGCTAGGGAGATTAGGTGTTTATCCCCAAGGCTTTGGAGAGTCTTTAAGTAAGAAAGAAACATGTTGAATTCATGCTTTACAAAGAGCCTCCTTGTGATCCTCTGAAGAAGAGATTAGGAAAATGAAAGTCCACGAAGAGAAAAGCTAAAATGCTATGGCAGTAATCCAGGTGAAAGACGATGATGTCTTGAGATTGCAGCCATTTTTCAGTTTCTCCTACACCCCGTAATTCTCCTCCACAATCCTTCTAACACATCACAACCGTGTAAATGGTCATCACACAAACTTCCTTTTGCCTGGAACACAGGTGATCTCCCACTTTCTGCCAGTTCTTACAAGCTTTCAAGTTTCAACTTAAATGTCACTTCCCTCGGTAGTCATCCCTGAGCTCCTTGTTCCCCTTGTACTCACCCTTATAGCACTGATGGTAACTATAAATTAAAGTTATTTTTATGGTTATTCATCTGATACATACCTGGCCCAGTGGACTCAAGATTTCTTGAGGAATTGAGTGAGTGGAGTAGGTGAATGGACAGGGAAAGATTTGAACAGATTCAAGAGTGGATACAGAAAATGTCATGCTTAAATGTTTGTGAAGGTAAGACAAGAAAACACTAGTTTCTAATTTGGTCATCCGTGTTGATGCTGGTGGCATTTTCTGAGTTATGAAATCAAGGCAGAGAAACAAATTAGGTGGAAGATGGGAATCCCAATTCAGATTGGGACTTACTGTGAGTTTGATCTCAGATCACAAATTCAAATGGACAGGAACGAGAACTCAGCTAGCTTTCCATAAAAAGTCCTATATCCTAGTTAATTTCAGGATCTCCCGTGCTGACTCCAATGATAACTAAGGCTACTGATTGTCTCAGTAATAACTATGCTGCTGCACTCTTGGAGTTATTTTGCATCTGTTTTATTTGTGTCTTTTTTTTTTTTTCTAATTTTCTCTCTTTCCAAGTCATAAAGTCACTAAAACAAAGTTGTCATAGCTGTTTGACGTCTCTATCAAGATTCCAACAAAAAAGCAAATTAGAGCATGAGTAATCTTGATTGGAACGAGATGATTTCTGATAAAAAATTTACTAAATATTGGAATTAATAACAGGCTACTTTAAGAAATTGCCATCTTTTATTAAGTGCAAACTTGCAAGAAGTTTAAAGTGGAGACCCATAAAAAAATATATTGATGGAAGAGTGGGGGCTGGCCAGTACTTCTTTCCTTTGAAAACTTCTAGAATGCCTCTTTTGAAAGGGACCCATTCTGTGCAGTATGATTTGGGACCGACCCCACCCCGTTAGCCATTTGCCTCCCCACCCCTCAGTTACAGGGATGAAGCTGAGTCCTATCCCTGCCTAATTGGAATACTATCTCCATGGCCACAGTGCTGATTTGAGGCACCTGTATCAAGCTAGACTCATCAGAACCTTCTCTGAGACTTTTCTACAGGAACTATCAAGAAAACGTTCTCTATTAGGGTTACTAAAAACTCAGGAAGAGCAAATCTGGAATTCCCAGTGCAGAAACTCTGGAATTCTCATCCTGCCTACTATGTGGCTCTTAGAGGTAAGCATAATCAGAACCCTAACATCCTCTCAGTCCTTAGACCTAGTCCTACCTGAAATAATGACCATCCCTGGACTTTAGAGTAATGCAAACAATTTTTCTTTATTGCTTTACTAGTTTGTGTTACATTTCTGTCACTTTCAGTTTAGGAGTGTCTATGAATTTAGGGTCTTTGTCCTGTAGGCTGGCTGATACTATGCAATGTTTTCTTTCAGCTGTGATATCCAAAGTCAGTTGTGAAAGACCTTCAGTTTCTGGTAAAGGAACTGGCCATCTGAAACAACCAATGGGGTAAGTGTAACAATTCTGGTGTTTTTCTCCCTTGTGTGCTAACCCAAAGAAGAATCAAATTCACTTATCCTATCTTAAATAAGTTTCCCTTTAAAGCAGGATTTCTTTTGTGGAAAATAAATTGAAAAGGAAGCAATTTATCCTATCCAATTTTCCTCTATTACCCAGGGCAGACACTCTTTTCACTTCCACAGAATGAAAAGGGCATCTGAGAAAGACTCTGGAAAGTCTACCTACAGTTAGCATTCTTTTCTACTGTAAAGAATGAATTCAGCCAGACTTCTGGAGTGTAAAATGAATAGGTGAAGGAAGGCAATCACTTTAAGGGGAAAAAGTTGGTGACTCAAAGAGTGAGAGAAAAGCATAATTGGAATAAGAAAATAAACTGGATAAGAGAGAAAGAAAACTGAAACAGAAAAATACCTTATTTAGAATTTTCTTTGTTGTTCTTTGCCTCAACTTACATGCAAAAAATTTATCAATTCCATAACCATTCATCCATTAAAAAAACAACAAAGTCCTATAAAGCCTATTCTCACCTAGGCAGAGTCTAAATGCAGAGGATGCAACAAGGAATAAGATACTCATCACCCCATCTATATTTATAAAAATCAAAGTTTGACCGTAGGCAGGATTGAGGAGAGGGGAAAATAGGTGAGGGAGATTAAGAGGTGCAAACTTCCACTTACAAAATAAGTCTCAGGTATGAAAAAATACAGTGTGGGAAATACAGTTGATAATTATGTAATATCTGTGTATAGTAACAGATGTTAACTAAGTTTAATGTGGTGATCATTTTTAGCATATTATATGTAATATATAACATATTACATACAACATACATTGTATAATAATATAACCTAGTATTATAATGCATAATTATGTGATCTATTATATGTAATAGACTACTTGTGTATGCATCTTTTTTTTTTTTTTGGGAGGTGAAATATTTTATTTTTTCTTTTTTTTTTTCCAGTGGGTTTTGTCATACATTGATATGAATCAGCCATGGATTTACATGTATTCCCAATCCCGATCCCCCCTCCCATGTATGCATCTTTATATATAAATTTGTACAGAAAAAAGCAGTATTACACATTCTTTTCAAGCATATACTGAACGTCACTAAAAATCATCAAGTGGTCTTCCCGGGTGTCTTAGTGGTAAAGAATTTACCTGCCAATACAGGAGACGCAAGAGAAGTAAGTTTGATCACTGGATCCCCTGGAGAAGGAAACAACAACCCACTCCAGTATTCTTGCCTAGAGAATCCCACAGACAGAGGAGCCGGTGGGCTACAGCTGAGCAACTGAATACACTCATCCTCAGCATTTAGCATTAGATCACAAGGCAAGTTTCAACAATTACAAAAAAATTGAAATCCTGGTAGTTTATTTGGGTCATCATAACAAAATACCATAAACTGAAAGTAGTGAAAGTGAAAGTCGCTCAGTCGTGTCCAACTCTTTGCAACCCCATGGACTATACAGTCCATGGAATCCTCCAGGCCAGAATACTGGAGTGGGTAGCCTGTCCCTTCTCCAGGGGATCTTCCCAATCCAGGGATCAAACCCAGGTCTGCTGCATTGTAGGCGGATTCTTTACCAGCTGAACCATGAGGGAAGCCCAACTGGGTGGCCTTCCCAGAAGGCCACAGAAATTTATTACTCAAGTTCTAGAGGCTAAGTCCAAGATCAAGATTCTACAAGTTTCACTGTCTGGTGAGAGTCTGTTTTCTGGTTCGCTGTGTCCTCATATGGTAGAAAGGTCATGGTGAATCATACTGACATGTATAGAAATATAGAATCACTATGTTGTATACCAGGAACTAAATAACATTGTATGTCAATTATATTTCAAAACAAATAAACAAATAGACTCACAGAAGAAGAAATCAGATTTGTGGCTATCAGAGATAGGAGGTGGCGGGGAGGGGGACCTGGATGAAGGTGCTTAAAAGGAACAAACTCCCAGTTGTAAGGTAAATAAGTCCTAGCAATGTAATGTGCAACATGATAAACATAATGAACGCTGCTGCATTGTCATCCATATCAGCCTCTGAGAGCTAAAGTATGCTTGTGTTAATTTATCCCCGTGTTTGTTTCTAAAGCACCTGGCATTTGACAGAAATGTTTTCCATCTGTGCTTTAAGAGAAATGCTGTGGTCAACTGCTCTGAACCAGCTGGCTCTGACTTGACCACAGACACGTACCTGAGCAGATGAGACCTGGAGGTATCCGAAAGTTACCTTTGCTCCATTACCATGCTAAGATCTCTGCCCACGGAGGGATTTGTTCTCTGCTAGGCACAATCTGTACCATGTGCAAAGAATTGTGGAAGACTGTGCAAGCCCCAGCTGCCCCTGGCTGCTCAAGGAAATCTATCTCCACCACTTTCCTAGAGTCCTGATGACAAGTCCTCCTACACCTTAAAATTTCCTGGGGAAGAAGGTGTTTTTAGAGCATGAACTCCCTCTTCTCCATTCCTTGGTCAATGAATAAAGTTTCTGCTCTGCTATACTGAACTCAGTTTCCTTTGACTGGCATTTGCAACTCCAGGCAAAGGACCCAAATTAAAGGATCCTTGGTCCTTTGGGGGTTGGTAACAGTATGTTATATATAAAAGCTGATAAGAGAGTAAATCTTGAGAATTCTCATCACAAGGGAAAAATATATCTGCTGCTGCTGCTGCGTCGCTTCAGTCGTGTCCGACTCTGTGAGACCCCATAGACGGCAGACCACGAGCCTCCCCTGTCCCTGGGATTCTCCAGGCAAGAACACTGGAGTGGGTTGCCATTTCCTTCTCCAATGCATGAAAGTGAAAAGTCAAAGTGAAGTCGCTGAGTCGTGTCCGACCCTTCACGACCCCATGGACTGCAGCCCACCAGGCTCCTCCGGCCATGGGATTTTCCAGGCAAGAGAACTGGAGTGGGTTGCCATTGCCTTCTCCAAAAATATATCTATACACCTATAAATATCTATATTTTTCTATTTCTTTAATTTTGTATCTATATGAGATGATGGATGCCCACTGAACTTATTGTGGTAATCATTTCCTGATATTCGTTTTCATTTCAAATCATTACGCTGCACACCTTAAACTTACAGAGCACCCTGTACCAATTATATATCAATAAAACATAGAAGAAAAAAGTTTAAATAAAGACCAGATGAATTTAAAAAAATTGATTGCAGGAAGGAAAGAGAAATGAATAGCAAGAGTCCACTGCATCATTGTGTTGATGGTCTCCTAATCCCAGGAGGGTGCTTAGGCCATTCTGAAACCAACCAAGAAGGAAGCTTGGAAGATAGGACATCTGACTCAGACCTAAGGGTCTCAATGTTGTGGTGAGCTACTTTTCTGATAACAGAGTTAAACAAGAGAACTCTGTTGGGAATGGCCTGAACCTGAAGTTTGGTGGGCTAGGGGGTGCATAAGTGACCCCAAAACCAGATGTAGATGTAGGAAAGGGAGCTGGACTTGGCCCAAAATGATCACCCAAAAGGGTGCAGTGACTTCAGCAAAAAGGTGGGTCGCTTGAATCTATCAAAGAAAAACAAAGCCAGATGCTAGTTAAAGTGGTAAGGACAAATTTTAATTAGTACTACACTATTGCAATAGGGAGAAGATTCCAGCGTAAACTGAACCCAACTTTTAGTTGAATTTGTACAGAGGTGGCTGGGCAGTTTAATGGGAGAAAATGGAATAGGGAGAGGGGAGGGCCTTAGCAGAGTCAGGGAAGTGTAAAATTATAAAAAGCTAGAAGGGTGGGGTGGTGCCTGTGAAACCCATCTGTGTTTGTTAGTTGGCCCTTATCAAAGTTAGATGTCTCTTCTCCCACAGAGAAGGAGGCAAGGCTCTATCTTCAGGTATTGGCTGCAACAGTCAATTCTTTTGGCAGCATGAAGTTTTCTAGGGAGGCACTTGAAGGGAGTGAGACTCATCCTAGGGATGTGGCCTTGAGCTGTTAGAAACTATGTTTGTGTTTGTTCTAATCTTTACAGGCCAAGGTTGAGGCCTACTCAAGAGAGGGCTCAGAAGTGCCTGGCTGAAATGCAGTCACAAAGAGAATCTTTGTCAAAACTTATATGAAAGTGACAGTGAAAATACTGTGGAACATGCCCAAGATTTTGTGCTGAGACAGACAAGAGCCATTCTAGGGAGTTTAAGGGACTTCCCAGGTGGCGCTAGTAAAGAAACTGCATGCCAGTGCAGGAGACTTAAGAGACGTGGATTCAATCCCTGGGTCGGGAAGATCCTTTGGGGGAGGGTATGGCAACCCACTCTGATATTCTTGCCTGGGGAATTCTCATGGACAGAGGAGCCTGAAGGGCGATAGTCCATAGGGTCGCAAAGACTCAGACACAGCTGAAGCAACCTAGCACGCAGCATGAGGAGAGTTTAAACATAAGGCTGCAAAGGAATAAGGGTTGTTTTCTGAACACCTTCTCTGATGGCTCAGATAGTAGAGCGTCTGCCTGCAATGAGGGAGACCCGGGTTCAATCTCTGGGTCCAGAAGATCCCCTGGAGAAGGAAATGGCAACCCACTCCAGTATTCTTGCCTGGAAAATTCCATGGACAGAGAAACCTGATAGGCTATATACAGTCCATGGGGTTGCAAAGAGTCCGACAGGACCGAGCAACTTCACTCTGTTTACAATGATCCAATTTTAATAGTTTAGTAAACTATTCACATACATTCATCCAGGACCTCCTCTTCCAAATGTCCCTTAAGAATGAATCTATTTGCATATACAAAGGGTAGGGTGCTTATGCAAGTGTTTATGCTTATATGTAAATGTATAAGAAGTTTCCTGGTTTTCATGATGCTCTTAAAGGTCTATTGATCCCAAAGTAAAAAAAAATCTTACACTAGGCTAACGGGTCTAAGCTCTACATACCTACACCCTCCTCCCTTTTTAAATAATAAGTAATATTTAAATAATAAATAATAAGTGTTTTGTGTCACCCCCTTTACTTTAAAAAACTGGAAGTAATTTGTAATAAAACACACAGTTGGATGCTTAGTCACAGTTTTGCTGGAATGCATAATGGAATAGTCATATGTCTGTAGTGTTAAAAAATAAGACAAGAGGCCCAAAATGGAATCAGTTATGCCAAGGCCCATGTTGCCAAACCAGGACCTAATTACAGTTTCTGTTCTCCCAGAAATGGAATCTTAAACTATTTAATCAAGAATCATCTGATCAGCACCAGTTGGGTAAACTGCTTGACAGACTCCTGCCATCAACTGAAGGAAAGTAACCTTGCAATAACAAAATGCTTTTTTTTTTTTTTTTGCCTCCTCTAACTTCCTTGTTCCTCCACCCTTCTACGGATAAATCTTTCACGTTGTACAGCTTCTCGGAGCTCCTTTCTATCTGCTAGATTGGATGCTGCCCAATTCTAAGCATTTTTTGCCCAAACTTAAAATTTTTTATATAGCTCAGTAATTTCCTAACAGTTCCTGTATGTGGAATTTTTGACTGCAAAAGCTACAAATGCAGACTAAAACAAGCGTATTATATTGATTTAAATAATATTAGCTGACATGTTACTACTAGTATTATTTCAAAAGTTCTGAATGTTTCTTGATAAAGTTCTCCATAAAAGGAGGTAGAGTTTTCCTTTAGTATATTCAGTAGCTGCAATCCCAGAAAATTCAATGTACACTAAAGTCAAGCAAGAAATACTTGGTGTTTATCTTTTAAAAGAAGTGTCATTGATTACATTTTTACTAAATGCTATCTTTCTAACACTCAAAAAACACTCTCACAAATTTCCAGCTCACCCTCAGGGGACTATCCTGCCTTTGGGTGCTCTGGGAAGGTCCTTGAAGGTCATCTAGTCCCACTTCTCCCTCAGGCCTTTTCAGTTCCTGCCTAGCCCTCCCTCCTACCTTTCCAGTTTAAGGGGAATTTCTGGATTAAAGAGAAACCACTTTGTAGTATTTTTCTTTTAGAAAAATTGAGAGGATCCTACCTCTGATTATCCTATAAAGCCAAATCTTGATTATGTTTTAGATGCCCTGTGTGTGCTTAGTCACTCAGTCCTGTCTGATCCATGAACTGTAGCCCACCAGGCTCCTCTGTTCATGGGATTTCCAGGCAAGAATACTGGAGTGGGTAGCCATTCCCTTCTCCAAGGGATGGTCACAACCCAGGAGCCTGGGTCTCCTGCATTGCAGGCAGATACTTTACCGTCTGAGCCACCTGAGGGAAGCATAAAACCCCCCAAGTCACCCAGGTTCTCAACCCTCCCTTTTTAGTGATTTTGCTTTTAGAAGATTCTCTGTCTGTATTTGGGGACTCTCCTGCAGAAAATCCCAGAACCATGCTGACTGACCTTATCACAGATTTACCTGTCTCCGTTTCAGGTCCCTTGGAGCAGCGTATTTTCTCCTGTCAGCTTCTCTCATTTCCCTCAGCCCTGATGCCCAACCCTCTAACCAACTCATCACTCCAGCTGAACAGCTTCTTAGTAAAGTTCTTACCTCAGTTCCTCAAACCTTAGTTCCTACCTCAGTGAGATAAAGTTGTATAATCCTTCCATTTCCTTGCTTTCCTCACCTGCCAAAGCAACAACTTTCTATAGTAGCACGCATCCTGGCAGCCTGTTAATGGACCAGGTGGAGTGCTGAATGAAGGTTTCTACTGCCAAGCAGGAGGATTCCAACCCAGCTGAGTCTGGTCTCCGGCAGTTGAAATTGGAGAGAGAGAATATGGAGTCCTATTTTAAAGCCAAAAGCCACAGTCTCGATCCTGTTTTAGGACAGTGTTGCTGAGCACAAGGACTGGGTGGGGCTGGAGCGCATTTGCCTCAGGAGCTTAACTTTAAGCAGCTTCTGCTTCAAGCTAGTTGGTCAAACATGATTTGAAACCTCCTTCCCTGGTTAAAGCGTCTGCCTGCAATGCCGGAGACCCGGGTTCGAACCCTGGGTCGCGAAGATCCCCTGGAGAAGGAAATGGCAACCCACTCCAGTATTCTTGCCTGGAGAATCCCATGGACGGAGGAGCCTGGTAGGCTACAGTCCATGGGGTCGCAGAGAGTCGGACACAGCTGAGCGACTTCACTTTTCACTTTTTTCCCTGGTAGCTCAGAGGGTAAAGCATCTGCCTGTTCAAAACCTCCTTCCCTGGTAGGTCAGAGGGTAAATCGTCTGCCCGCAATGCGGGAGGCGCGGGTTCGATCCCTGAGTCGGGAAGATCCAATGGAGAAGGAAATGGCAACCCACTCTGGTACTCTTGCCTGGAAAGTCCCTTGGACGGAGAAGCCTGGTAGACTACAGTCTGTGGAGTAGCAAAGAGTCAAATGCAACTTCACTTTCACTGTCCTTCTTCTTGGGCTTCCCTTGTGGCTCAGCTGGTAAAGAATCCACCTGCAGTGCAGGAGACCTGGGTTCAATCCCTGGGTTGGGAAGATCCCCTGGAGAAGGGAAAGGCTACCCATTCCAGTATTCTGTCCTGGAGAATTCCATGGACTGTATAGTCCATGGGATCGCAAAGAGTCAGACATGACTGAGCGACTTTCACTCACTCATTCCTCTTTGTGACACCTCCAAGCCTCCATCTAGAAAGAACCAGGAACCCAAAGAGAAAGTAAAGTGGCAGAAATTCCTTAGAGATAACTTTATCATTCATAAATTGGGTGAATAAATAAATTTGCAAAAATCATTTTGCTACTTACAGACCCAAAGGAAAAGCAAAATTGTTTTGAGTGTTTATGTATATACATATATGTATATATATATATACATACACACATTTATATATATTTTAATTTTTAGCGAGTCACATTTTTTTTTAATTGAAGTACAGTTGATTTACAATGTGATTTACAATGTAGTTTCAGGTATATACAACATATACATGTATATATTCTTTTTCAGATTCTTTTCCCTTATAGGTTATTACAAAATATTGAGAGTGTAGTTCTTTGTGCTATAAGTAGGTCCTTGTAGCTTATTAGAGATGGATATTTTTTTGAGGTAAATGGTTCTACTAACTAGAATGGCAGAGTTCTGAAACACGGTCATATGAAATTAAAAGTGTCATATAGATTATGACCATTGTGTTGTAATGTTCTGCTCATCTGAGATTTTACTCTTCTGCATCTGTGTCAAGTACACTTATGGTCCCTGACTTTCTTTGAAGTATCTGATATCACTTGTTTTCAAGTGTAGTATTGATATTTTGCTTTCAGATGGCACCACTTTAACCTTCATAAAATGCTTAGATGGTTGGTCCATTTTCCCTTCAACTAAGAAAAGGGTACTGACATTTAAGAGTAACCTCCAGGTGGTTAAATTATGAGTAATTATTGTACTATTTTGTATCTTCCAGATTTCAAATAATAAACAGGTATTGTGTGTTTTCACTTTTAACTTTGAGATGGTAAAAGTACAGAAAAGTGCAGACAAAAACATAATACTCATGTTTCCGTAGTCTTAAGTTCATCTATAACATTTATATTAATAATTTACCAAGTAATATAAAATGAGTAGCAGTTACAGAATGGAAGCATGAGATGATATGCTTACCTGATAGGCTCAAATCCACCAGGTGGGCTTTCAGCATGACCTCCACTCTTTGTGCTGCTGATTTTGTTTTTCTGGTTATAAATAAAATAAAACTTTATGTTGTAGAACATAAAAAGCCAGAATGACAGCAGAATCTGAAGAGAGAGGTCATTACTAAATGAGTAAAAGGTAAAGTTGTATTTTCTCAAGCCCAGCTACTCTAGAGAGTAAAATCACAAGTAAAGAATACTTTCAAAAAGTTATGAAGATGCTTTTGCTCTGAAAATAATGATATCGCTGCACCAGATTCCATTCTAAGTGCTCATTTGACCTTGACACCAATGTGGTAAAGTTATCATCATTATTGTTCTATTTTGGATGGATGAGGAAACTGAGTGTAGAAACTACAGTCACACAACTGTAACTGGTGTAACTGGAAATAGTAACCAAGGAAATCTAACTCCAGGGTCTATATGATTAACCTCTACACTCAGCTGACTTCTCCTTGGTGGAAATGTTAGAGCCTCAGTCCTAAATCAAAGCTGAGCTTTTCCCCTGGTAGAAGCCAAGGAATATACCATTCTTTCCACTGCCTCATAAAAAGCCATGCCAAAACTAGTGGTTTTAAGCAGCAACAATCCTTTATGTAGCTCACAAGTCTGTAGTTTGAGTGGGATTTCACAAAGAAGGCTTGTTTTTGCTCCATGCAGTGTCAACTGGAGCAGGTCATCTGGAAGCTAGAAGATTTACTTCCAAGACGACTCAGCCTCATGGCTGGTTAGCCGGTGCTGACGATGCTGAGAATCATCCAGGGGTGTCAACTGGGGGCCTGATTCCTCCCGATGTAAGCCTCTCCACAAGCTGCTTCAACTTCCTCACAGCATAATCAGTGTGTTCCAAGACCAGCATCCCAAAGAGACAGGATGTGGTGTCTGCCTGGAACTGGAAGCTATCAGAGCATGAATCCTGCCATATTCTATGAAATGCAGGGGAGGGAACATGGACCCTACCTTTTAATGAGAGGAGCACCAAAGCATTTGGGATAATGTTTTAAAACCGCCACAGTGCCTATTAGATTTCATCTCCAAATTTGTGAAGCTAAGGTTCATCAGCTTTTATTGACCCTATGGCTCCCAATGAAATGAGCTGACTTCAGGCTCTTGTTGTAGCCTCCATATCAAAGTCACTCCTCCTCTCATCCACATCATGGAAGGCCTAGTAGGTAGCACCCAATTCTGGGAAGGAAAAAGATTCACCAATCCCCATGCTCCACAGTGTTGACAGTGGTATTAGACCTCAAGCCTCTTGCCACTTACCACAGTCTTCTTGTTGTAGGGCTATTCTGAAGAGTTCTGTTAGTTTCTCACAATCAGCCTGGGTCAGAAGACCTTGGAAAAAACGGCACACAATACTACTCTCAAAATCAAACTGCTCTCTGACTCTCCTACTTGGGGTTGAATTTCTTCTGCAGCCCAGGTACTGAGTCTATGAGATTAAGAAGGGCTCCAGGGTGCCTGCTCCACACCATTTCCTATTCTTCTCATTATTCTCAGTTCAACTGAGTTGCTCAGTCCAACTGTTTGTGACCCCATGTACTGCAGCACACCAGGCTTCCCCGTCCTTCACCAACTCCCAGAGCTTGCTCAAACTCATGTCCATCAAGTCAGTGATGCCATCCAACCATCTCATCCTCTGTCATCCCCATCTCTTTCTGCTTTCAATCTTTCCCAGTATCAGGGTCTTTTCTAATGAGTCAGCTCTTCACATCAGATGGCCAAATTATTGGAGTTTCAGCTTCAGCATCAGTCCTTCCAAGGAAAATTCAGGGTTGATTTCCTTTAGGATTGACTGGTTTGATCTCTTTGCAGTCCAAGGGACTCTCAAGAATCTTATCTAGTACCATAGTTCAAAAGCATCAATTCTTTGGTGCTCAGCCTTCTTTATGTTCCACATCTCACAACCATACATGACTAATGGAAAAACCATAGCTTTGACTATGTGGACCTTTGTTGGCAAAGTAATGTCTCTGCTTTTTAATATGCTCTCTAGGTTTGTTATTATTCTCACCTTTACCCAAAACACAAGATTGTCTGAGGGTTTCAGCTCCAGGCAACACAGGCTGCCTAATTTGTGAGGCCCAGTGCAAAATGAAAAAGTGGGACTTCTTAATCAAAAAGAAAAAAAAATGCTCTTAAAGGCACCAAAATAAAAATATTCTTTTTTTCTTCAGTCTCTCCTGACTTGTCATGTTTTGTTGTTCTAAGTAAAGAAAAACAGTGAGACAGTAAAACACTGAACAATGCCAATCCAACTGTTTTTATTTTGCTTCTTTTTTAATACTATAATTAAAACCCATATCCTTTTATTTATATCCAAAGAGAAATTAGACTGTAAATGTGAATAAGATTTTCATATGACTACTTCTCTGAATACAGAGGTTCTTTTCGAAGGATAGAAATGTCTTACAACTAGATTGGCTGCACAGTTATTTAACTTCTTTATTTTTTGTTATTATTTTTTTAGTCTTTTGGCTATGCCCCTCAGCATGTGGGATCTTAGTTTCTGAACCAAGGATTGAACCTGTACCCCCTGCATTGGCAGCATGATGTCTTAACCACTGGACCACCAGTGAAGTCCCTTATTTCATTTCTTGATATGCATACAGTCTATCAACACATTCTACCTTCAGCTTTCTGATAAATAAGGAATGACTAAAAAGGAAAGAAAAAGAAAACATGAGTTGCCTTATATTTCCTTTTCCTTTTATGCCACAATTTTCACTTGGCTATACAAGAAATTGAGCTTCTCAGGTGGCTCAGCGGTAAAGAAGCCACCTACAATGCAGGAGACATGGGTTCGATCCCTGAGTTGGGAAGATCCCCTGGAGAAGGAAATGACGACCCACTCCAGTATTCTTGCCTGGGAAATCCCGTGGACAGGAGAGCCTGGCGGGCTACAGTCTGTGGGGTTGCAAAGAATCAGACATGACTTAGTGACTAAGCCACCACCACAATACAAGGATTATTGTTTCTTAGAACACCACTGCCTTTTTTTTTTTTTTCCTATTTTGGAAACTAGTTCCAGTTCAAGCAGATAACCTGGCCTCTGGGGGCTGTCAGGGCTTCATTCCTTACTCAGTCATAGATGCAGTATGTTATCTTGCCCTTGGTTCGAGTCTTATGGAACTCCCACACACTGTGAACCCATGGAAATTTTGTGACCATGGGCCTCACAAATTGTATGTGCAAATAGAACAGCAACAAGTAGCAGACACATCTATTGTTCATATCTCTTCTGTTGACGCACAGGCTTCATTGTCTCAACAAATTTCTCTTGCAAAACACAAATTCAAAGATAAAATTTTTTAGAATTTCAAGGCTGTGACAGCAGAGCATGAAACTCTTTCTGAGCTCATTGTCCTACGCTACTGCATAGGTTGTATGTCCAGGAAGCCCCCTCTCATTCCAGAGCCCAGATTCAGCCCTCTCAGGACGTTGACCGGGTCCTGAGCAAAAGGAAGAGCCCAGGAAATTACTGCCATATTTGGGGACATCATTTGGAATCAAAATAAATTTTTAAAATCATTTTACTTCAACACGGGATGGAATATTTAATAGAATTCTGCGTTGAAAATTTAGATATTGCTAACTGGCAACTCTCTCCCTTAACTCATGTCACTGTTTGATTTTCTAATTTCTGTTTCTTTATATATTCTATTTTTCTAGTTTAAATTGAAATATAATTGACATTTAGTACAATACACAGATCTTAAGTATACAGTTCACTGACTTTTTACCTATATATCCAACTATATATATATAGGTACAATATGGAATGTTTCTATCACCCAAGCAAATTCTCTTGTACCCATTAACAGTCAGTAACCACCAATCACTCGCCAAAGTTTGTGTTCTTTGCCTATTTGTCTTTTCTAGAACTTCACAAAAACAAAAGAAAAAGTAATTAAAAACAACAACAGCAACAAAATGATTTTTAAAAAGAGAAAACAGAGTCTAATAGTGTATATTCTTTTGTGTCGGCTCTGCATAATGTTTTTTGAGATTCATCCATGCTGTTGCAGGTAGAAATTGTTCATCCATTCCAGTGTTAATGGATGTTTGGGTTGTTTCTAGGTTAGAGCTACTGTAAATTAAGCTGCTATGAACATCTGTGTAAAAATCTTTGTGTGGATATTTGTTTTCATTTCTCTTGGGTAAATACGTAAGAGGGAAAACACTGTGTCATAGAGTGGAATATATTGTACTTGAGTAGAAATTGCCACAGAGTTTGCCTAAGTAGTTATATAATTTTATACTCTTGGACTTCCCTGTTTGTCCAGTGGTAAACAGCATGCCAGCATAGGGGATATAGGTTTGATCCTGGGTACAGGAAGATTCCATATGCCACAGAGCAAATAAGCCCTTGGACCACAACCACTGAGTCCAAGTTATAGAACCCATGCATTACAACTACTGAAGTTCATGTGCCTAGAGCCCATGATCTACCACAAAAGAAGCCCCTGAAATGAGAAGCCCAAGCACCACAACTAGAGAGTAGCCCCCACTTGCTGCATCCAGAGCAAGCCCTCTCAAAGCAATGAAGACCCAGCACACCCAAAAATAAGTAAATAACTAAAATTTTAAAACGTTTTAATACTCTAGCAATGTATGAAAATCCTGTCTTTTCATTTTTCCTTTTGTTTTGCCTCCTTGCTTCCCCAGCTTCATAATCATTTCCATATAATTGAGAGGAAAGGTCTTAATTTAGGAACAAACTATGTACATGGCCAAGAAGAGAAGGATTTGAAAATCTGAGGGTCCTAAGCAATGTAATTCTTTTTTTTAATTTATTTACTTTAATTGGAGGCTAATTACTTTACAATAATGCTGTGGTTTTTGCCATACATTGACATGGATCAGCCAGGGGTGCACATGTATACCCCCGTCCTGAACCCCCCTCCCACCTCCCTCCCCATCCGATCTCTCTGGGTTGTTTCAGTGCACCGGCTTTGAGTACCCTGTTTCATGCATTGAACTTGCACTGGTCATCTATTTCACACATGATAATATACATGTTTCAAAGCTATTCTCTCAAATCATCCCACCCTCGCCTTCTCCCACAGAGTTAAAAAGTCCGTTCTTTACATCTGTGTCTCTTTTGCTGTCTTGCATATAAGGTCATTGTTACCATCTTTCTAAATTCCATATATATGCATTAATATACTGTATTGGTGTTTTTCTTTCTGCTTATTTCACTGTGTATAATAGGCTTTAGTTTCATCCATCTCATTAGAACTGACTCAAATACATTCTTTTTTATAGCTGAGTAATAATCCATTGTGTTTACGTAGAAAATGTGCACTTGTGTGTGTGAGTGTGTTTGTGTGTATGGAGGGAGCATGTGTTTTTCATGTGTTCTTAGATAATTCATAGCACAAACTAACTTTAGGAACAAATACTTCTAAAGTTCCCACTCAACTGAGAACTTTAAAAACATCGAGCATATCCCCCTACTCTTCATATATCAATTTAATCTTAAAATATTAGCCATTCCAGAATAATGCAAGAAATTATTTTATTTAAAACTTTCAGATATTTATCAGTGGTGATGATGTGCAACCTACAAGTGACATTTTGAGAAGAGATAACAGATATTACCAGATAATGTTATGTTTTTATTGAATTCACTTAATGTTTATTGAGATTCCCAGGTGGCTCAGTGGTAAAGAATCTGCCTGCCAATGCAGGAGACTCAGGAGACACAGGTTTGATCCCTGGGTTGGGAAGATTCCCTGGAGGAGGAAATGGCTACCCTCTCCAGTATTCTTGCTGAGAAAATCTCATGGACAGAGGCGCCTAGCGGGTTACAGTCTACGGGGTTTCAAAGAGCCGGACATGACTGAGCACGTACACACACACATACACACACACATACACAATGGTTTATTATTTTAGAGGGCTCAGCATTTATTTTTTTCTTCCATAAAATCTTCTTTGTTGGTAAAATAGCTACAACATTTAACAGGTGAATATATAGATAAGATAGCATTATTAGATCTTATGGCAGCAGAAGAGTCCAAATACACGGTTGTGATTACCCCACCTGTCCCAGGTCAGAGGGGAGTTGGAGAAAGGGGCTTTCTGGCCCACAGCAGCGGCTGAGGGACCTGATCCCAGAAGAGGGCAGCCAAGAGCTGAGGAGACTCGGCTGAGACTGAGGGTGACTATGAAAGAGACTCTCGTCCATTATGGAAGTTCCCAGAGTCTGGGGCCTGATGAGCTCCAACTTGACTCGACCAGGAAAAACAGTCAGTAGTGAAAGCTAGGGTACCAGCTCGGGTACCCCAGAGTGAGATTAAGAGAAAGCAGAAGGTTACTGGCCTGAATCAAAGTCAAGTGAGAGATGATACAAGATCAAGATCCACAAAAAGAATAGATCAACTCACAAACTTTTTTTTTTGCTTTTTCTATTTTTTAATAAAGTATTTTTCCTTTAAAAATATTCACAGTCATTATGATACACTGGAAATTACAACAAAGGTTTGTTCTAATGATGAGTTTGGGGATGCTTTTAGGGCCTGAAGCCAGAAGATAGTTGTGATCTATCACAGTACCAGGCCTTCAAGCTCCTTTGGAGTATGTTTGGGAGTAAGTAAGGGTTAATGCTTAGTTAAAAGCCACCCAGATGTTAATTGAGGCCTCCTATATTTAATAGACAGGACTGGCCTGCTTACTGTGGGAAGTCCAATTCCTCTCTGAGATTGCTGGCAATCTCCGGGAGAGAAGAGGCAACTGCTGGGTATTACATTCTCATGGTTACCCTCATCTGTGAAAAGCAAAGCATTTGAACAAATCTTGGCACACTTTACAAATGACCGTTATTTCCCTCCTTCATCCTCCTTTCTCCTTCTCTTTTGCTTCTTCCTCCTTCCCCTTGTTACTGTGATGACCTCTGGTTCTGAGTTCCTGCTTCCACTGGACACTGGTCAGTTAATAGATTGTTTCACTATTTCTTACTCAAGTTGTTGTGTTCTGCACCAGGCAAATCCATCTGTGAATCTTATTCCCTTTCATAGTTGATACATACTAATAACACCACCACTTCCCTCTCCCCCTCAATACACACAGATGTGTATATATCTGTTAACATGAGATATTTTTGTTTTTATCAGAATTCAGTGCAAATTGAGGGTGACAAACAGGGTATGAGTATTTACAGCTCAAAAATGAACTCCTACTGTCCACCTGAAATTATTACAACATCGTTAATCAGCTATAAGTAAGTGTTAGTCGCTCAATCGTGCCCGACTCTTTGCGACCCCAAGGACTGCAGCCCACCAGGCTCCTCTGTCCATGAGATATTCCAGGCAAGGATACTGAAGTGGGTTGCCATTTCCTTCTCCAGGGGATCTTCCCAACCCAGGGATCGAACCCCGGTCTCCTGCCCTACAGGCAGATTCTTTACTGACGGAGCTACAGGGGAAGCCCTTATTCCAATATAAAATAAAATTTTTTAAAAAATGAACTCCTACTACTTGAAAACTGATTCTTCTTAAGAGTTCTTTTCCCAGGAATTGTTCTATTGGCTGTTCATCCATATAGGGGCTCAGCAACACACTAGCTAGCTTGTTTATCTTCCTTTCTCCCACGTGCTATCTCCTCAGAATCCTCTCCTTCCTGGATTGCAGCCTCCAATGCAAATTCTTCATTCTTTATGCAGAACACACAGTTCTGGCTGGTGTCTACTTCCAAGCTAAGGTCCGGACCCACTTTTGCATATCCAAACCTACAGAAATATTCAGCAAGCGAAAAGGTTCGTGTTTAACACGCTCCATTCTCCTTCCTGGGATTCCCCAGTGACTCAGTGGTAAAGAATCCGCCTGCCAATGCCGGAGATGTGGGTTCCATCCCTGGGTTGCGAAGACCCCCTGGAGAAGGACATGGCGTCCCACTCCAGTATCATTGCCTGGAAAATCCCATGGACAGAGGAGCCTGGCAGACTGCAGTCCATGGGGTCGCAAAAGAGTCGGACATGACTTAGCAACTAAACAACAACAACAACATTCTCCTTCTTACATCGTGGTTGTGAATTTCATTTTCTACTTCTTTGCTCCAGGCAAGTAGAGTGAGAAAGATTTAGTAGGAAGCAACAGGGAGGAAGACACGCTGGGAGAGAAGTGGAGCATCGTAGCAAAGAGATTAACATTTGGACAAGGGTATTTGCAGTAACACAGCAGTTTCAGTCTGGAAGCCCCAAACTTAGAGAAATTCAGTTTGTAGGGAATAACACATACTAAGGGCTTCCCTGGTGGCTCAGACGGTAAAGTGTCTGCCTGTAATGTGGGAGACCTGGGTTCGATCCCTTGGTTGGGAAGATCCCCTGGAGAAGGAAATGGCAACCCACTCCAGTACTCTTGCCTGGAAAATCCCATGGATGGAGAAGCCTGGCAGGCTACAGTCCGTGAGGTCGCAAAGAGTTGGACACGACGGAGCAACTTCACTAACACATACTAAGACTTTTATCCAAAGCTGATCAAAGGAAGAGTAGGGACAAGACCCCCCAAAATGAGGCTAATAGGTAAGATAATCAACCAATTCCATGCAATTATAGTCTTCACTTGATAGCCATGGGGTATTGGTTCCAGGAGCCCCTGCGGTATTAAAACTTGGTGGTGCTCAAGTCCCTTATATAAAATGGTGTAGTGCAATTGGCCTCAGTATCCACAGATACAGAGGGCTGACTGTATTAGGGGACCTGATAAAGCTCATCCATATTCCTGGTACCTGTGTTGTGGGGCCAGAAGAAAGGGTGTGGAAGAAACCCCAAACTTGAAAAATCCATGGGAAAAGGATGTAAATAAACAACCTAGCTGCTTGATATGGATTTGAAGACTCTCTGACACTCATGATGTAATCAATATTTTTTCCATTTTGTGAGAAAACAAGTGTCATTAAATAAAAAACTTATTGCTATCTACTCTTAAAGAAGTCACACTAATCACTCTGCAATTCCCTTCACCATAAGATAATGTGTTCCTAATACAAGGTTAAGAAAATGTAATGGTAGTATGACTTCACTGAAAATCTGTGGTAACGATAGTATAGCGTTCGTGTAGGAAGACAGCAAAGCAGAGGAACACAATGGAGAGCTTAAAAATATAAACTTGGTAGTTGATAAAGGTAGCACCACAGAACAATCTGGAGTGGATAGATAGATTGCTTCTTAGGTAGTATGAGAAAACTGGATCACTGTACAAAGAAAAACTGAGCTTGATCCTGCATTTTTACTATATGCTAAGGGGATTCAAAATGGATTTTACAACCTATTAAAGTAACAGAATATGAAAGGACTGTCTTTACGAACCAGGGGGAAACCTTTTTAAGCAAGACCCCAAAATATAAACATGAGATAAAGAAACAATTATTATCACTGCATAAAATTTGAAGATTTCTGTTCAATGAAGTATAAACTTAGACAAATGACTAAGAGGAGATACCAGCAATGACTAAACTCTACAGGGCATTAAAACTAAAATATACAACAAGGACCCACTGCATACACAGTGAACTATACTCAATATTTTGTAATAACCTATAAGGGAAAAGAATCTGTAAAAGTATGTGTGTGTGTGTGTGTTTTAAATCACTTCAGTCCTGTCCAACTCTTTGCAACCCTCACGGACTGCAGCCCACCAGGCTCCTCTGTCCGTGGGACTCTCTAGGCAAGAATGCTAGAGTGGGTTGCCATTTCCTCCTCCAGGGGATCTTCCTGATCCAGGGATTAAACCCACGTCTCATGTCTGCCGCACTGGCAGGCAGATTCTTTACCACTAGCACCACCTAGGAAGCCGTCCTAAAAGTATATATGTATATATATACATATATATACACACACACATTCGTATACAACTGAATCACTTTGCTATACACCTGAAACTAACATAAATATTTCAATTAAAAACAAAAAACTAGAGGGATTTCCCCAGTGGTCCAATGGTTAAGACTCTATGCTTCTAAAGCAAGGGGCATGGGTTCAATCCCTGGTTGGGAACTACGATTTCACATGCTGTGCAGTGCAGCCAAAAAAGAAAAGCTAGAATACACGAAAAGTTTCTGTAAATCATCAGGAATAGAATTGGAAACTGAATATAAAAATAGATAAAAGATATGAATAGGCAATTTGAAGCAGAGGAAGCCCAAAGGGCTAACAAATAATAAAAAGATCCTCAACATCACTAGTAAGCTGATATATCAAAATTGAAGCAAAAATGATACACCATTTTATACCCATCAAATTGGCAAAAATTGGAAAGGATGATATCAGTTTGGCAAGGATACGGAGAAGTAATGTAAATTGGTACAGGTACTCTGGAAGGCATTCTGGTAGAATTCAGTAAAAATGTCAGTGCATGCCTCAGACTCACTTATCTCAGGGAATATACATACCAAAGAAATTCTTGCACAGATCTGAAGGAGAGTTATACAGGGACATTTGTTGCAGTGTTTATGGTGGAAGTATGCTAAGGGATGGGTACATAAAATGTAGTGAATGTGAAATGCTATGCAGGTAGAAGCAAGATATATACAGCAATATGGGTACATCATAGAAAATTAATGCTGAGGAAAAAAAAGTTTAAAACTATGTATTTCACAAGAACATATGCATATTTTATAATCTGTATTAGACACATTAGAGTGAGGAGAGGAACATGGGATTTGGATTGAGGTTAAAGAAACTAAAATAGACCAGTAATAAGCATTACATAAATGATCTTGATATTAAGCAATGAATTGAGAGGTATGATTAAATTTTATATAACTGAGGTCTAACATGAAAGTAGAAGATAAATGATGAAAACATATGCTTACTGAGCAATTACCACCTTGAAAATATTATAGTAAAAGTGATAGATAATTACAACAAACATGGTAAAGATATATTTAGGAAAAACTGCATTACTGGATATTTAAAGATGACATGCACCAAAGGATTTTGGAAGGGGGGAAAAAGAAAGCAAACAAATACCATAAATATGTTATTCTTTCTAAGTCAATTTATAGCTTAACATCATTCCAATCAAAACACCAATAGGATTTTTCTCAGAAGAAGATAAAGCTGATGAAAAGTTCACTAAAGCATACTAAATAGGTTAAGGTCTCAAAAAATAGCTTCAAAAAGAAGCGCAAAGAGAAGACAGTAGTTTTCAAGATGGCAAATGATAGTATGATACAACAAAAATTTATATAATGGTACAAAACAGATCCACATAAGTGAATAGAAATTTCAGAAATAGAACATTATTACATACCATAATTAAACATAGAATTAAAAATATACTGAAAAATAAAGGCAAAGGAAAGAAAGATTTCATAAGACAACTAGATTATAATCTAGAGAAAATTAAGTGAGAACCATACCTTATATAAGTACCAAAATAAATTTGAAGAATATTTTCTTTTTAAAATCAACTCTTGTAAGTAATTTACATGTAGTGTTCCATTCTCTCGTAACAATAACTCTGGTGATGGTGATTTAGTCACTAAGTTGTGTCCGACTCTTGCGATCCATGGACTGTAGCCTGCCAGGCTCCTCTGTCTGTGGGATTCTCCAGGCGAGGATACTGGAGTGGGTTGCCATTTCCTTCTCCAGAGGATCTTCCCGGCCCAGGAATTGAACCCTGGTCTCCTGCATTGCAGGCAGATTCTTTACCAACTGAGCTATGAGGGAACCCCCAATAACTCTGTAAATAGGCATAATTATTATAATAATTTTATAGATGAAAAACTGAGGCAAAGAAGATTTTAAAACATTTTTTGACTGTATTTTTGGTGTGCTGTCTGCAACTATCATTAGTCAGCCTAACACAAATGTCCCCAAAGTGTCTTTATTCCTTTGTTGGTTGGAATGAAAGTCATTCTTTCCCAGAGGTTTTCTTCCTTCTGTGCCCAACCTGTAAAGAAAGCAATTTCTGCTGTCAATCCAGGCACTAATAATGACAATATAAATTGGCTGTACCTTGAGGGAAAGTTTACTGGAGATCTAAGTAAGATCTTTGGAAACTCCAAGACTTTCATTTAAATCCAGTCTTGAATACAAGTATTGTAATGGTATCCAGAGTGTTTCTTAGGGCTGTTTCCAAAGGAAAAAAAAATAGGTCTACTGAAGGTTCTAATAATGGAATTTTGTTCTGAAGACTGATTTTGGCAACTAAAGAAGTTTGTATGCCTTTGTTATGACGATCGGGATGGGGAATACATGTAAATCCATGGTTGATTCATGTCAATGTATGACAAAAACCACTACAATATCATAAAGTAATTAGCCTCCAACTAATAAAAATAAATGGAAAAATAAATAAATAAAAGAACCAATGCTATCATCTCTCATGAGATCCAAAATCAATGTTCTTTAAATTTTGTTACTTTGCTTGATTATTCTACTAAATTGTTTTTGTCCCCCTCAAATTGTGCTTTAAATCTGTATCTTTTGGGCCAGGAGCTATGTGAGTTGCATTTGTCTGTTCTTTCTATAGGACAGACACCACAGATCATTTTTTCAAAGAAGAAACGACAGCATGAAAGCACATCAGAGTCCTGTTAGCTCGTGGCCTCAGCTTCCCATTGTGCGTGTACCTTTGCTTCCAGAAGGATCAGCGGCCTATAATTTAAGAACGCTGCTGCTGCTGCTAAGTCCCTTCAGTCATGTCCGACGCTGTGAGACCCCATAGATGGCAGCCCACCAGGCTCCTCCGTCCACAGGATTCCCCAGGCAAGAATACTGGAGTGGGTTGCCATTTCCTTCTCCAATAATTTAAGAATATATAAAAATAAATTTAACTGAGCAGGTATCAGGTATCATTGAAATTGCAGTATGAAAATTATCTCTCTCTCTCCTTTGGGGAGAAAAATTAAAATGAAAGTACTGTGGTTAAAAACTAGAACAAAATTTAAAAAACTGGTAGAGTAAGATCAATGAAGCTAAAGTATCATATGCATGGGGATTATAGCAAGGTACTTTCCAAATTAAAGTTAATGAGAAATGAAATTAGGTAGATTCAAGAATGTAATGGATGAGTTCAACCACTTGTACAAATGATAGAACAAAGAAATTGTCTTTAATATTAACTGAAGAATTTAGAAAATATCCAAATCCAGTCAAAGAGTCTTGTGTTTCAGGAAGACATGTTAAATGTTGTGACCCAGAAAATATCAGCTAGGGGTCAAAAATTCAAAGACCCAAAGAGAATATAAAGACTCAGACAGTTAATATAAATATAAATCAAGATGAAATAAAAAAATTAGCAACCTACTGGGGACTTCCTTGGTGGTCCAGTGGCTAAGACTTCTTGCTCCCAATACAGGGAGCCCAGATTTCATCCCTTGTCAGGAAACTAGATCCCACACACGGCAGCTAAGAGCTTGCATGCCTCAGCTAAAGATTCCACATGCTGCAACGAAGTGCCTCATATTCTTAAAAGCCATTAAAGAATAGAAACCTACAGATTGAGATATTTGCAAATCATAGATTCTATAAGAGGCTAATATCTAGAATATATTAAAAAAAAATTCTGAGAATTCCCTGACAGACCAGTGGTCAAGACTCTGTGGCCCGCTTCTTTTCGCTATCTTTCTGTGCCGCCAGAATGGCGTGCATGAATGTCCTGGCGGATGATCTCAAGAGTATCAACAATGCCAAAAAGAGAGGCAAATGCCAGGTCCTTATTAGGTTGTGCTCCAAAGTCATCATCAGGTTTCTAACAGTGATGATGAAGCATGGTTACATTGGCGAATTTGAAATCATTGATGATCACAGGGCTGGGAAGATTGTTGTGAACCTCAAAGGCAGGCTAAATAAGTGTGGAGTGATCAGCCCCAGATTTGATGTGCACCTCAAAGATCTAGTAAAATGACAGAATAACCTGCTCCCATCCCGTCAGTTTGATTTCACTGTACTAACAACCTCAGCTGGCATCACGGACCATGAAGAAGCAAGACGAAAACATACAGGAGGGAAAATCCTTGGGTTCTTTCTCTAGGGATGTAATAAGTACAAATAAAATGCCTCAGAGGACTCTGGTGTTTCCTTAAGTCATTTGAACTTTGTACTGCAGAGTAGCAAGAGTGTCTTCAGGAGTATACAGCCTTTGTGTTAATTAGTGAATGCTGTTTCCTTGAAGTACAAGAAAGTTTTGACTTGGCATAACTTTCACCATCACCCTTGTGGTTCACCAGAGGAAGGTGTGTCTGGTCCTGGATGGTTGACTCTGGTTTGGGGTTCAGATGGTGAAGCTGCCTCTTCTGGAGTCTTAAATTAACCCTTGAATGAGTGGTGCCTTTCCTATTTTTAGCTTGATAGAATACACATTTCATGCCCTAAAAATATGATAACAGTTATAGTTGATTATGTAAGTACTCATAAGGAAGCAGATAATTAGAGCCCTACAGCTCACTAAGACTCAAAGTAAATTTGGATGGCATATCAGGGACACGCCAGCAGTATGTGCTTATAAAATATCATTCTTTTTAAAAAACCAGTACTGTAAACCTACCACCAACTGTATTCTGGAATTGGGCAGAATTAGCAAGAGCAGTGCTATCCAGTATACATCTAACAAGAGCCACATGTGTATTCAAAACTTCTGGAAGCCACATTAAAAAAAGTAAAGAGAAACTTTTTTTTCTTAAAATAGCATTTTGTGTTCAAAAGTTAAAATTTCACCATATAGATAATGTGGGAGGGAAAAAAAAAAAGACTCTGTGGCCTCACTGCTGAGGGCCCAGTTTCAATCCCTGGCTGGGAAACTAAGATCCCATAAGCCATGAGTCATGGTCAAACAAACAAACAAAAAATGTGTAACTCAACGGTAATTTAAAAACACAAATAATCCAGTTAAAAAATGGTTAAAGAACTTGGGCTTCCCTTGTGACTCAGCTTGTAAAGAATCTGCCTGCAATGCGGGAGACCTGGGTTCGATCCTGGGTTGGGAAGATACCCTGGAGAAGGGAAAGGCTAACCACTCCAGTATACTAGCCTGGAGAATTCCATGGACTGTATAGTCCATGGGGTTGCAAAAAGTCATGACTGAGCAATTTTCACACTCACTTAAAGAACTTGACTAGATATTTCTAAGAATGCCTAGAAAAACCCAATAAGTACATGAGAAAACACTCAATATTACTAATTGTTACAAAACTGTAAATCGAAACCACACTGAGATAGCTTTTCACACCCATTAGAATGGCTACTATTTAAGAAGCAGAAAATAAGGAATGCTGGCAAGGATATGGAGAAATTGGAATTCTTGTGAACTGCTGGCAGGAATGTAAAGTGCAGTCATTGTGGAAAACAATATAATAGCTCATCAAAAAATTCAAAATAGAATTACCATATGATTTCAGCAATTCCACTTCTGAGTAAGTATATACCCAAAAGAATTCAAAGCAGGTACTCAAAAGATGGGGCACCCCGATGGCTGAGAGGATAAAGAATCCCCCTGGAATGCAGGAAACACATGAGACATGGGTTCAATCTCTGGGTCAGGAAGATCCCCTAGAGGAGGAAATGCCAATCCACTCCAGTACCCTTGCCTGGAAAATCCTATGGACAGAGGAGCCTGGTGGGCTAAGTCCATGGGGTCTCAAAGAGTCGGACACGACTTAGCAACTGAACACACGTGCACACACACACTCATTCAAAAGATATTTGTACACCCATGTTCATAGCAGCATTATTTACAAGAGCCAAAAGATGAAGGCAACCAAGGTGTCAATCAACAGGTGACTGGATAAACAAAATGTGGTATACACATACAATGGAACATTATTCAGCCTTGAAAGGAGGAAATTCTGACACATACTGGCACAGTGATGAATCTTACTGAAACTATGCTAAGAGAAATAAGCCAGTCACCAAAAAGTAAATATTGGATAATGGCATTTATTTGAGGTACCTTGAGCGGTCAAACTCATAGAGATAGAAAGTAGAATGTGGTTGCCAAGGACTTGAGGAGAGTAATAACAGGGACTTGTTTTTTAATGGGTGCAGGGTTTCAGAACTGCAAGAGGAAAAGAGTTCTGGAGATTAGCTGCCCAACAATGTGAATGTATTCAACGCTACTAAACTGTCTACTTAAAAATAGCTAAGATGACAAAATTCATGGTCTGTGTATTTTACCACAATTAGAAATAGCAGCAACAACAACATTGTATCTGTCAGTAGACTTCAGTAAAGGAGAGACAATTAGAAGTGAGAAATAAGATAATCACACATATGTATTAGCTGATGATAAGCTAATGTCAGAGGTTTCTTGGGTTTAGATAATTGTTGCTGTGTGGGAATGTGGGTCCAGTGTTGCCTAACGCTCTAGTTTTTCTAAATCTGAAATATCATTAAAATATCCTGACAATTAACATTAACCAATTTAAATATTTTAAAAATTCTGTGCAAAGATGAGCAAACTGTTGACAAACATAGAAGTTAGGTGATGGGCCAACAGTGACTCACTATATACCCCTTCTCCTTTTCTGTATGTTTGAAATTCTTATAGTAAAATGTTAAAAAAGAAGAAAGCCTATCTCGGCCAAATAAAATATGTCAGCTAGCAATGGGCTATAAATTATAATTATAGTGCTAGGCACTAGAACACAAGTTCCGTGAGGGCAGAGATCTCACCTCAGTGACTTGAACATAGTAGAAAGTGCTGGGAACATAGTAGAAAGTCAGTGCATGCTTGTAGAATTAATAAATGAATGACGGAAACATACCTTTTAATAGTGTCTGTGCAGGTGTTGTGTTGGACACTTAACACTACTGCGGCCTTTAGGATGGACTGCTTGGATCTCCTTGCTGTCCAAGGGACTCTCAAGAGTCTTCTCCAACACCACAGTTCAAAAACATTAATTCTTCGGCATTCAGCTTTCTTTGTAGTGCAACTCTTACATCCATGCATCACTACTGGAAAAACCATAGCTTTGTTTGTATGGACCTTTGTTGGCAAAGTAATGTCTCTGCTTTTTAATATGCTGTCTAGGTTGATTATAACTTTTCTTCCAAGGAGCAAGCGTCTTTTAATTTCATGGCTGCAGTCACCATCTGCCGTGATTTTGGAGCCCCAAAAAATAAAGTCTGTCACTATTTCCACTGTTTCCCCATCTATCTGCCATGAAGTGATGAGACCAGATGCCATGATCTTAGTTTTCTGAATGTTGAGTTTTAAGCCAACTTTTTCACTCTCCTCTTTCACTTTCATCAAGAGGCTCTTTAGTTCTTCTTCACTTTGTACCATAAGGGTGGTGTCATCTGCATATCTGATGTTCTTGATATTTCTCCCAGCAGTCTTGATTCCAGCTTGTGCTTCCTCAAGCCCAGCGTTTCTCATGATGTACTCTGCACATAAGTTAAATAAGCAGGGTGACAATATACAGCCTTGACGTACTCCTTTTCCTGTTTGGAACCAATCTGTTGTTCCATGTCCAGTTCTAACTGTTGCTTCCTGTCCTGCATACAGAGTTCTCAAAAGGCAGGTCAGGTGGTCTGGTATTCCCATCTCTTTCAGAATTTTCCACAGTTGGTTGTGACCACACAGTCAAAGGCTTTGGCGTAGTCAATAAAGCAGAAGTAGATGTTTTTTTGGAACTCTCTTGCTTTTTCTATGATCCAACGGATGTTGGCAATTTGATCTCTGGTTCCTCTGCCTTTTCTAAATCCAGCTTGAACATCTGGAAGTTCACGGTTCACATATTGTTGAAGCTTGGCTTGGAGAATCTTGAGCATTTCTTTACTAGAGTGTGAGATGAGTGCAATTGTGTAGTTTGAACATTCTTTGGCATTGCCCTTCTTTGGGACTGGAATGAAAACTGAAACTTTTCCAGTCCTGTGGCCACTGCTGAGTTTTCCACATTTGCTGGCATATTGAGTGCAGCACTTTCATGGCATCATCTTTAAGGATCCGAAATAGTTCAACTGGAATTCCATCACCTCCACTAGCTTTGTTCGTGGTGATGCTTCCTAAGGCCCACTTGACTTCACATTCCAGGATGTCTGACTCTAGGTGAGTTGATCACACTATCGTGATTATCTGGGTTGTGAAGATCTTTTTCATACAGTTCTTCTGTGTATTCTTGCCACCTCTTCTTAATATCTTCTGCTTCTGCCAGGTCCATACCATTTCTGTCCTTTATCGAGCCCATCTTTGCATGAAATGTTCCCTTGGTATCTCTAATTTTCTTGAAGAGATCTCTAGTCTTTCCCATTCTGTTGTTTTCCTCTATTTCTTTGCATTGACCGCTGAGGAAGGCTTTCTTATCTCTCCTTGCTATTCCTTGGAACTCTGCATTCAAATGGGTATATTTTTCCTTTTCTCCTTTGCTTTTTGCTTCTCTTCTTTTCAAAGCTATTTGTAAGGCCTCCTCAGACAGCCATTTTGCTTTTTTGCATTTCTTTTTCCTGGGGATGGTCTTGATCCCTGTCTCCTGTACAATGTCACGAACCTCCATCCATAGTTCATCAGGCACTCTGTCTATCAGATCTAGTCCCTTAAATCTATTTCTCACTTCCACTGTATAATCGTAAAGGATTTGATTTAGGTCATACCTGAATGGTCTAGTGGTTTTCCCTACCTTTTTCAATTTAAGTCTGAATTTGGCAATAAGGAGTTCACAATTTGAGCCACAGTCAGCTCCCAGTCTTGTTTTTGCTGACTGTATAGAGCTTCTCCAACTTTGGCTGCAAAGAATATAATCAATATTATTTTGGTGTCCACCACCTGATGATGTCCATGTGTAGAGTCTTCTCTTGTGTTGTTGGAAGAGGGTGTTTGCAATGACCAGTGCATTCTCTTGGCAAAACTCTATTAGCCTTTGCCCTGCTTCATTCTGTACTCCAAGGCCAAATTTGCCTGTTACTCCAGGTGTTTCTTGACTTTCTACTTTCGCATTCCAGTCCCATATAATGAAAATGACATCTTTTTTGGGTATTCCAAAAGGTCTTTTAGGTCTTCATAAAACCGTTCAACTTCAGCTTCTACAGCATTACTGGTCAGGGCATGGACTTGGATTACTGTGATATTGAATGGTTTGCGTTGGAAATGAACAGAGACTATTCTGTCATTTTTGAGATTGCATCCAAGTACTGCATTCCAGTTTTGTTGACTATGATGGCTACTCCATTTCTTCTAAGGGATTCTTGCCCACAGTAGTGGATATAATGGTCATCTGAGTTAAATTCACCCATTCCAGTCCATTTTAGTTCACTGATTCCTAAAATTTCGATGTCTAGTCAAGACTATGGTTTTTCCAGTAGTCATGTATGGATGTGAAAGTTGGACTATAAAGAAAGCTGAGTGTGGAAGAATTGATGCTTTTGAACTGTGGTGTTGGAGAAGACTCTTAACAGTCCCTTGGACTCGAAGGAGATCCAACCAGTCCATCCTAAAAGAGATCAGTCCTGGGTGTTGATTGGAAGGACTGATGTTGAAGCTAAAACTCCAATGCTTTGGCCACCTGATGCAAAGAACTGACTTATTAGAAAAGACCCTGATGCTGGGAAAGATTGAAGGTGAGAGGAGAAGGGGATGACAGAGGATGAGATGGTTGGATGGCATCACCAACTCAACAGACATGAGTTTGAGTAAACTCTGGGAGTTGGTGATAGACAGGGAGGCCTGGAATGCTGCAGTCCATGGGGTCGCAAAGAGTCGGACATGACTGAGCGACTGAATTGAACTGAACTGATACGTATGTCCCCTCTCCTTTAGGTTGTCACAGAGCCCCAGTTTGAGTTCCCTGAATCATACAACAAATTTCCACTGGCTATCTATTTTACATATTTTAGTGTATATGCTTCCACTGTTACTCTCTCCATTCATCTCACCCTCTCCTTCCTCTCCCCCACCCTTGTCCTTAAGACTGTTCTCTTTGTCTGTGTTTCTGCAAATTGCTGCCCTGCAAATAGGTTCATCAGTACCATCTTTCTAGGTTCCATATATATGTGTTAATATACAGTACTTGTTTTTCTCTTTCTGACTTACTTCACTCTGTATAATAGGCTCCAGTTTCACCCACCTCATTAGAACTGACTTGAATGTGTTATTTTTTATAGCTGAGTAGTATTTCATTGTATATATGAACCACAGCTCACATGTAGCATTTTTGAACCAATCACTGTGGTCATGGTGCAGTACAGGCATTCCTGAAAGACATTGCAGGTCTGGTTCTAGACTTCCACAATAAAGCAAATATTGCAATAAAGCAAGTTGTGAATTTTTGGATTTCTTAGTGCATATAAAAGTTACGTTTATACCATACTTTGGCCACCTGATGTGAAGAACTGACTCCTTGGGAAAGACCCTGATGCTGGGAATTATTGAAGGCAGGAGGAGAAAGGGGCGACAGAGGATGAGATAGCTAGATGGCATCACCAACTCAATGGACATGAGTTTGAGCAAGCTCTGGGAGATGGTGATGGACAGGGAAGACTGGCGTGCTACAGTCCATGGCGTTGCAGAATCAGACACACTGAGAAACTGAACTGAACTGAACTGATACCAAACTGTAGGCTACTAAGGGCGCAATAGCATTATGTCTAAAAAATGTACATACCTTAATTTAAAAATACTTTATTGCTGAAAAATGCTAACCAACATCTGACAATGCTGAGTTCCCCCAAGTCTTCAGTTTATTAAAAATGCACTATCTGGAAGCACTATAAAGTGAATCACATTAAAATGTGATATGCCTCCACTCTCATTAGTCAGGACCAGATCATGTGACTTTCAGTGAAGTCAGTGTTGAGGTCAGTTACACCTGAAGAGCAGTTGGAAGATGAGGAAGAGAGGTTCTCTAGAAGAAAATTGAAGGGTAGTTTCTAGAAGAGGGAATGCTGAAGGTGTGAAGATAGACATTTACTCTGTTAGGTTAGAATCTTATTTCACACTCTTATAGCAGCATCATGGACTTTTCCCTCTGGTACTATTCACAGCTGTAATTTTATATTTTTACTTGTGTGATGATTTGATTGATGTGTATTCTTCCACTAGGCTGTAAGATTCATTTGGACAAGTATGTTTTTGTTTTGGTTTACCTTATTATTAAATCCCCAGTGTGTACCTGCTGCCAGCGGGAGCACAACAGATATCTTTTGAATAAATGAATAAACTATGCTTGGATATGTGTTTCGGGGTATTACATCATGGTGACTGTGGAGTTAGATGAATCTGAACTTCAGTGTTGAGTCTATCACTAATTTGCTGTTAGAATAATTAATAAGTTGACCTAAGATTTACTTTCCACATCTGTGAAATCAAAATAACTCATGGTTCATTGGACTATTTTGAGGATTCAGTCAGGTCATGAGTGCAAAGGGCTGGTATACTATAAGAACTGATTATTCCTTTCTTCCATCTGTTGCCAAGAAAACTGGTTATCCATACAGCCATGGCAGAACTGCTGTATAGTTTACTCCCCAAACCAGACACTCCTTTAACTGTAACCATGGCATATATCCCAGTATTTTCCATTCCATAGGGCTCCACCCTTTAATCTCCTTCTGGAGAAAACTCAAGCTGCACTATAAGGTTCACGGACCATCCTCCAAGAGACTGCAAGAGACAGAGAGGGACAGGTCTAGTCCAAGCAACATGCAGTGGTGGGGTGGGAGGGTGGGGTGGGATGCGGGTGAGGGGCTGGTACGGCTCTTGTCTCTTCCCGTCAGCAGTGGTTCATGCTATGCTCAGTCATGTCTAACTCTCTGTGACCTCGTGGACTGTAGCCCACCAAGCTCCTCTGTGCATGGGATTTTTCAGGCAAGAAAACTGGAGTGGGTTGCCATTTCCTATTCCAGGGTATCTTCCTGTCCCAGGGATTGAACCAGCCTCATGCATGGTTTTGTACATACTCAGCAATCACACTGATTACAACATGGTATTTTACTTACAGTCTGTACTTCTATTTGCATTTCTGCCCTCGGTTATAGCTTCATCTAACAGAGGGGGGTCCATCCCACACCCAGAGTATCCAATATGCTGCAATAAGCAGGGAAATGGGTAAGTTTCACACCAGCTTGGGTGCTAAGCACCACAGACACCTGGTGCAATGGTCAGTGAACTGGAAGAACCTTCAGGCTGAGTGATGCTAAAGGCAAGTGTAACACACACCGGGGAGGCTCCTGGCTACCTGGAGTGATGGAGTTACACTTGTTCCTCCCTCACTCTAAGTGTACAGAGGGCAGTAGATAGTAAAACACCAGATCTAGATAAGAAGAGAACAAATCCCCTGAAAAGGACTGGTAGAGGTATTGAAACGGGCAGGACAAGACACTGGAAAGCTGGCATTGTATCAGTATAAGGACAGAGCTATGAGAGGTTAAAGGTGCTGTAGAAGAGGAATGGAAATGACCTGAACAATTGCTATGACCCAGTCTGGGCCTTGAAGGAGTTATCGCAGGAGGCAGACAGGAAAACTTACAATAATACAAAATAAAAATTTTAATAAAAGGTTTTATAAAATTTTGTATGAGAGAGTCAATCTCTGTTTGGAAGAATTATAAAAATGTTTAGTAAAGATTTCGAGAGCAGGGGACTTCCCTGGCAGTTCAGTGATTAAGATTCTGCGCTTTCAATGCGGGGGATGTGGGTTTGATCCATGGTTGAGGAACTTAAGATCCCATGTGCCACACTGTGGGGCCAATAAAAAACAAAAATAAGCCATATAAAAAGAAAAAAATATTTCAAAGACAAAAAGGTACTTGGGATAAACTTCAAGCAAAGTGAGGTTTCTTGCATATCTGGTGGACAAGGGTGATCCAGTAGAAGTAAGAGCATGGGGCCATAAACGGTAAGTGTTGGGCAGGGTATTTAGATACAGCTGAAAGTTAAGCTATGTTTGCAGGAATAGTAGGCATAGAGATTAGACATAGGACAGAGTTCAAAGGCGGGTTGTTCAGAGTTTGAATGTGGCATCAGACCATTTAAGTTTTGGACTCGGGCTTTAGAAAAAAGCAAATCCAGTGTCAGGATGACATGCTGTCCTTCCAGCCCCACGTCTTAGAAAGTGACTCTTTGTGCAGGAAGCTGTTGAAGGCCTCAGATTCAGATTCACAAAACAGGCGCTTTTCTCATGGGTCAGCCCCATGAGAACTGATCTCTAGTCATTGGTTCAGTGATTCAGGGGTGCTATATTATTAGCAAGGTCATCTGCTCTGGTTTCTTTAAGACATAAAGCCAGTTGACCGTATATGTTAGATTTACCCTTTCAAGATTTCACTTCTTAGTGTCAAAGATTCGAAAAAATTCAGAAAGCAGAAAGTTGGGTTGCAATGGTGAATGGATGCAATAGGAAGTAGAAGGCAGTGTTGCAACAGACAACATCTGCTACTTCTGCCTTTATTTTATTCTTCTAAGCTTTACTTTGGTAAGCATTTATTGGCAAATCCAAGTTCTTTCACAGAACTTTGGCTCATGGGATCCCAACATCCTCATTTAGGCCAGGAAAAGCCTTACAGTATACCTCTGACTTTAAAACTTATATTGATCTGGCACTAGACCTTAGATCTTCATTGCATTTGCCATGAATGAGACCTTTGAACACACTGCCTGACACAAAACATTTGGGCACTAAGTAGTTTGTGATTAGTTAATGTTTCACCAATGTTGCCAAGTACTTACACACCTCTAAGATAACTTTTTCTATTTTATTCCTTTCTTATTCCAATTGTTACTATTATTTTGCTAGCAATATGAGAGTAAGTTGCTGAGATCATGGCCTGTCACCCAGCTAGTAAACCTTCATAAATTTTTTAATTAAAATATAGTTGATTTACAATGTTGTATTAGTTTCAAGTATACAGCAAAGTGATTCAGTTACATACATATTCTTTTAGTATATTAATATATATATTCTTTTTTAGATTCTTTTCTATTATAGGTTATTACAAGATATTGACTATAGTTCCTGTGCTATACAGTAGGTCCTCATCAGTTATCTACACTATGGAGTATATTTTAATGGTGTATATTTTATGGTGTATATTTTAATCCCAAACTCCTGATTTATCCCCCCTCCCACCAATAGTAAATCTCGAGAACAAGAACATTTAGATACAAAACTGCAGAGTGGGGAGTTCCCTGGTGGTTCAGTGTTGAGACTCTGTCTTACAATGCAAGGGACATGGGTTCGATTCCTGGTCGGGGAACTAAGATCCTGCATGCCTTGGAGCATCTAAGCCCTTAACTTGCAACTACTGAGCCCTTGTACCACAACTAGAGAGTCTGTGTCCAGCAACCAAAGATCTGGCATGACCAACAAAGATCCTGTGTGTTGCAGCTAAATAAATTAATTAACTGGGGAAAAAAAAAAACTAAACACTTAAAAATAACTGCAGGGTGATGATCTAACTCAAGAAATTTAATGTTGATAAAATACTATTATCTAATATATGTCCATATTCACTTTATGCTGATTGTTTCAATATTATCCTTAATAGCAACTCCCCTCTCCCCCTAATCTAGAATTCTGTCATGTTGCATTACTTGGGAACACTTCTTCAACTTTTCATTGAAATCAAGATAAATTAATAATTTTTTTTGATAAACACAAATACAAATAATATAAGTAATGAGATGTGCTGGGGGGAATATTTTTGGTATCATTTCCTAATAGGAGGCCTTTGCAAGAGTCCATGAAAGAGATGATGAAGTTAAACCAATTAAACAGTTTCCAAAATAGCCACAAAGAGGACTCCATTTAGTGGGAGAGGTAAATGAGAAAGATTTGTGAAGACTCCCCGAAGTTTCTAACATGGTAGTCAGTGTGGACAATGATGCTGCCCACTGCTATAAAGAATACTGGGAGAAATCATATTGAGGAGGAAGAAGATCAATGAATTTCAGTTATGTTGAGTATTAGGTGCCTCCAAAGTCATTCGAGTTATTTAATAGTAAGGTGACCAACTTATTTTAGTTTGCTTGGGTCTTGCCCAGTTTTACCAATGAAAATTCATTTCCTGGAAGTTCCCTCATTCCTGTGCAAAATATGAGTTAGTCATCCTATAATCAGGAGGTTATTTGTGACATTAAGTCTATAGTTCAGAGAGTAGATGAAGTTAGTGACTTCACAGAGAGGGGCACATCCACATAAAGGTTATAGTTGGAAACATTGGCAGGACTGAGACAACTCAGGGAGAAAAGACAGATGAGAAAGCTTCAAAGCCTAGATCGGAAGCTGAGACCCAGATCTCTCTTTCTAGACAGGCAATTTCTTTAGCCAAGCAATCATAAAACAAGCACTGATTTCCTCACTATGTACAGATTTCTCTTGCTATCCACAAGTAGAGAGTTCCTGTGAAGCTTTTCCTAAATTGAAATGGCATAAAGTGAAGAAGCAATTACCTTACTTCACATCTTGCTAAGGGATGCACAAAAATAAATGGAGAAAAAGCAAGGATGCCCACAGACACAGTTCAAAGCCAGGGCGGCTTGATGCTGAGATGATGAATGTAAGCCCCTGGGAATGAGGTTGGTGGTGTCACTCTAGCTGCTGGGGGCGCGCTGCTTGCCACAAAGCAAACGCTGAATGCTATTTTTGCTTTTTTTTTTTTTCATGTAAAAGGAAATTGTCGTCGGATTTCTTTCAGTTATCAAAGATCGGTACTAAGTGGCATAAACTGAAGGATAACTGTATATTGCATTACTTCTCAGCACTGCAAACTGTTCATAAACTTGCCGTCAGGAACAGAAATGAAATCAAATTCATTATGCATCAAGGTGGTTATCATCACCCCTTCAATCTTTGACTTCACTAGACTCAATAGCAATCTGGGAGATGTCACTCCCTTTTTAGTATTATTTATTCTTCATTCATTCACTCATTTTTCCACATAATAAATATCCCAGCCCCTGGACCTTTTGGAGGAGAATTGAAGTTTAAACGCTTCCATGCCCGATGCGGCTCACCTTCATGGCCCCGCCCAATCAGGTCTACTCACTCGGGGACTGCGTGCTCACCTTGCTCTCCCGGTCATGTGCTTCCGCGGCCTCTAGGTCATGTGCACCCACACCCCGATCTCCGGGTCACGTACCCCTGGGGTCTGTGTTCCGTGATTCCAATCTCCAGGAGTTGTGTACTTCCACACTCCTATATCTGAGTCACAGGCCCATTGGCCTCCAGTTTACTCCCCCACCCCCAACTTCTGGGTCACGTGCTCCCTCACGCTTATCTCGGAGTTACACTCCACGTAGCATCCCGGTCACATGGGCCACCCCAGCTTCCAGGTCATGTACCCTCCACCCTTCTCTGAGGGTCACGTGCCTCCCTGGCCTTGGGCACATGCCATCCCCTCACGCCCCGCTACTCACACATGCACGTGTGCGCCCGAGCACGCTTCCCCCGCCTCCAAGGTCACAAGCTCGCCTGGCCTCCAATCTCAGCGTCACATGCCTCCTCCCCCGCAACGCCTGTTAAGTGTTTCCGGGCACAAGGTCACATGTCCCTCCACACCCCATCTCCGGCTGACCGACACCACATGAATGTGACCCACTTCTGGTCAAAGGCATCTCCCCTGCTGGTACCTGCTTACTGATAATGTGCATCCTAGCTGCGGGGTCACCTGAAGGAAAAAGGCAGATATCTCACCCTATTCTTAAATATTTTGGAGTTTTGAACTCAAAGACAGGCATTGCTCCCTGATGGGAGGGACGCTGGAGCCAGGATTGCAGGTCCCACCAGGACAACTGCCTCGGTTCCTGGGGATGACTGGGTCTGCCACATGTGGCTCCCCAATTTTGAATTCCTAGCAAAACTCTTTGAATGACGCTTCTAAAGAAGAGATCATGATCTTCTAGACTGAAACCTTAGAGGATAAACATCCGGAAAACCAGTTCCATCCCTGCTGGATGGGACCTTGTGAGAAACACAAGTGAGAATGGAAAATGCGCTGCTAAAGAAAAACTGTGACCACGATCATCCAGACCTGGGCTAGATCCGGAATCCAATGCTGACTTCTCACAGGGGACAGATGAACCCTGATGGATTATAAATTGCTTTCCTGAATCTGTGAGAAAGACACCAAGGTGAGTGGGTTTGCTGCAGTGATGGCGTTGGTCAAGTCAGACTCGAGAAGGCAATTTCAATTGCTTGCTGGGGTATAAGAAAGTCTGGTGTTTTGTTAGTCCTTTTTTTTTTTTTTTAAGATTTATTTATTTAATTAAATTTTTGGTTGCTCTGGGTCTTCACTGCTGCGTGTGGGCTTTCTCTAGTTCCTTGCGGTGCACAGGCTTCTCAATGCAGTGGCTTCTCTTGTTGCGGAGCATGGGCTGTAGAATGCGGGCTGAGTAGTTGTGGCCCTCGGGCTTAGGTAGCTGCTCCTTGGCCTATGGAATCTTAGTTCCCCAACCAGAGATTGAACCCAAGTGCCCTGCATTGGCAGGCAGATTTTCAATGACTGGACCATCAGGGAAGTCCTCTATTTGAGTTTCTCAGTATAGTCTTTTCTTACATGGTCCGTTTCCGGCATCAAGAAGTTCAGCAGAGTGGAACTTTGGTTGAATAAAATGAGAATACGTTTAAAAGCTTGCTAAGCTCTGTACCTTAAAAAAATCATAAGAGCTATTATTTTTTATTATTTTTCAAAAAGAGTGATTATACTTGGACCTCAGTCTACCTATAGATCCACTGCATTAATATATTAAGCACAGCTTTGTCATTTGTTAGTTGGCCCATACTTCATCAGAACCGTTTTAATTCATGTCAGGCATAAGTAATTTGTTGGTTCAGGGTCTCAGTTACAGATATGACAGGGCCTCAAAGGTCACATATACTGCATTCCCATCCAAAGCTGTTCCTGCTTTTGCTTCTGTACTTTAACTCTCTGAAGAAAACAGATGCTAAACCTGACACTTTCGTGGAGTGCTGTAAAACCTTATATTTCCACAGCAGTTTCTCATACTTACCTTATTTGATTCCTCCAGCGGTCAGGCGAATAGGCCAAGGGTTGCTATCACTCTTATTTCAAAAAGGAGGTACTTGAGACCCCATGTCACCAAGTATCACAGGATGAATCAGTTGAGATATTAGCAGTGTTTATGAGACAGGTGCAGTTCACCATGCAAAGAGGGCTGCCTCCAGCCACATTTACACGTATTCAAGTCTCTCCCACCACTCTTAGCCCACTGTGCCTTTCACACTTGAATGACTTTACTTTTTATTATTTTTAACTTTAAAAAGTTAACATATACCCAAGAGTAATGAAAATATATGTCGACACAAAGATGTGTAAAAAGGTTCAGAGAATCTTGATTTCTAGTATCTCCAAACTGGAAATCAATGTTTGTCAATAAATCAAAAGATCAATGAATTGTGGTACATCCATGCAATGGGATACTACCCAGAGATGAAAAGGACCAAACTGCTGAAAAATGCTGTCCCATGGGTTTATCTCAAAAACATTATACTAAGTGAAAGAAGCCAGACACAAAAGAGTACATGGTGTATGCTTGGAGTTCCATAAAACTAAAACTAATCTATCTCATGTCAGATGTTGCCCAGAGCCAAGGAGCAGGTGGGGTTGATAGAAGCTTTTGAGAGTGATGGATATGTTTTGTATCTTGATTTTGTAATGGTAGCTACACAACTTGTATATATTTCTTGAAACTCAAGGAACTAAGTCTTAGAATGGTACATTTGATTGTATGCTAATGATTTCTTAATGAAATTGCTTTTAAAAATTTAAAGTATTTTGAAATAATAAATACAGAAAAATGTACAAGCCATCAGAGAACAGTTTATTTATTATTTTTATTTTATTATTTATTATTTATTTATTATTTATCACAAAATAAAGTTGACCATCTTCCAGGTCAAAAAAGTCAATACTGCTAACAGCCTAGAAGTCCCCCTCATATTCTTCCCCAGTTACCCCCCAAAGTAATCTCTTGACTTTAACACCACAGCTTAGCTATGCCTGTTTAAACTTTATGTGAAATAAAACTCATATTTTATGGCATGACAAGAAAAAATTTAAATATAAAGTTCTCTGCCCTTTGGCCTCCTTTCCCCCACTGTGCAGTGTGTATCTGCATTTTAAGTATCAGCCAGACCTTCTTTCCCATCAGCAGGAATACCCTCTCAACCATAAAGAGCAACATTCTCCCAGTTCCAACAAAATAACTCCTTAGAAGATAACATTCCTTCTTGATCTTGTGAGGGACACATGACCCACTATGATGGCGATTAGATCTGGATTATGTAAACTGTCAATAATATGCCATTTTATGTACAGCCCTCTGTGTCAAGGAACTTATATAACTATGTCTTGACTTCTACCAAGTGGGACAGTTCTCAGAGCTTTCTGAGATGCTCTTCCAGGGTAATAATCCTTAAATTTAGTTCAAATAAAAATTTCCTTTCCTTTCTTGGTTCAACTGATTAATTTTTCATCGACATTTATGTAAACAGATGCAGTATGTAATCAATGTCTGATTTTTCTTGTTACTCATTATGTTTGTAAGATTCATCCAAATTGATTCATGTAGCTATTTCTATGTAGTATTTCACTGTATGTCCATTCCACACTTTATTTATAGGTTACATTTTTGATGGGCATTGTGTTATTTCCAGTTTAGGGATATCAGAAATATGTTGCTGTAGACACTTCAGTACATGTCTCTTGGTTAATTTTCTCTTAGATATGTATCTGGGGAATGGAATTGCTGGGACATAGGTATGTGCATGTTTGGCTTTAATAGAGAATACCAAATATTTCCCATATTTATACCATTGAGCACTCCCACTAGGAGCAGATGAGTTTTCTTTGCTTCACATCTTTGTTAAAACTTTTGTTGTTGTTCAGTCGCTAAGTCATGTCCTACTCTTGTAACCCAGTGGACCTCAGCATGCCAGGCTCCAACTCTTCTGTCCTCCACTGTCTCCTAGAGTTTGCTCAAATTCATGTCCCTTGAATCAGTGATGCTTTCTAATCATCTCATCCTCTGTTGCCCCATTCTCCTTTTGCCTTCAGTCTTTCACAGCATCAGGGTCTTTGCCAGTGAGTTGGCTCTTCGTGTCAGGTGGCCAAAGTATTGGAGCTTCAGCTTCAGCAAGTTTGTCTGTTAGAGTTAAGTTTGTTGAAACTTAATACTGTGAATTATTTTAATTTTACGCTATATTTAAAGGTGTAGTGTAATGTCAGAACTTTACCGATGGCTCAGCAGGTAAAGAATCTGCCTGCAATACAGGAGACACAGGTTTGATCCCTGGGTTGGGAAGATACCCCAGAGGAGGAAATGGCAACCCACTCCAGTATTCTTGCCTGGGAAATCCCATGGACAGAGGAGCTTGGCAGGCTACAGTCCAAAGGGTCACAAAGAGTCCGATACGACTGAGCAACATGACGAGTATATCACTAGAGCTTTAATTTGGATTTCTTTGATTATTAATGAGTTCCAGCATATTTTCATATGTCACCGGCCATTTGTGTATCTTTTTATGTGAGGTGACTTTCAAGTCTCCTGCCCATTTTTTCATGGAGATAACTTTTAAAAAATTGAGTTTTTTAAATGGGAATTGTTATTTTTTTGTTCTTTAACATGTCTGAGATATGACAACAAGCTTAGTTGTTCTGTGGCATGTGGAGGTCTTCCTGCACCAGGGATAGAACCTTTGTACTCTGCTTTGGCAGGAAGATTCCTATCCACTGTACCACCAGGGAAGTCCCTCCAATCCTCTTATTCTTAGCCATTTGCAATTTCATGTAAATTTTAGTATTACCTTCTCAAGTTACAAAATTCTTGTTGAGATTTTGGTTGAATTTACATTAAACTGAAAGTCAATTTAGGAAGACTTGACATCCTTTTAACATTAAGCCTGGTAATCTAAGAACATGCTATATCCTTCTATTTTGTTTTTTAAAAATGTATCCCAATAACATTTCATTTGCTGAATTTGCTACCACATATTTGATGTTTTGAAAGTGTAGAAAATTGTCTTTTAAAAAACTTATTTTCTATTTGTTGCTTGGGTATCAAGATAGAATTGAGCTTTGTATGTTGATTTCACACCCATCAATTTTATTTTATTTAAAAAAAGTATTTATTTGGCTATATAGGATCTTCGTATGTGGGTTCTTTCACTGTGGCAAGCAGGCTCAGTAGTTGCGGCTTGTAGCTCTCTAGTTGTGGTCTGCGGGCTCAGTAGTTGCTGCTTGTGGGCTGAGTTGCCCTTCGTCATGTTCCCTAACTGGGGATCAAACCCACATCTCCTGCATTCAAAGGCAGATTCTCGACCACCAGGCAAGTCCTGTACCCATCAATTTTAATGAAATTTTATTAATTCTAATTTATCTATGGGCCATTTTGAATTTGTATGTTTAAAATTATACTGTTGAAATTAATCACACATATTGTTTCGGTTCCAATCTTTGTAACTTTTATTTCTTTTTCTTGGTGCTGCCAAAATCTTGGCTCTCTGTGCCCTGATGCCGAACAGAAATAGGGAGACACAGTTATGGAAGAGAAAGAAAGAGTAGCTTGCTTTCTTTCTTTGCCAGGCAAAGGGGGAACACAGTAGGCTAGTGCCTCAAAAACTGTGATCCCTCTCCCTGGGAAATAGGGAGAGGTTATATAGTCAGTCAGGGCTATGTGATAAGGGTTAAGGCAGTAACAGTCTTGTATTCTCTCTTCTGCCAAGTTTCAAAAGGATGGGCTTGCTGACAGGTTTATGGTGTGTGAAGAGTTACCAGGTGGTTAGGGCTCCTAACCTTGATGAGATTCTCTGGTCCCTTTAATTTTGTCTCAGGTGGTTTCATTACTGTTCCTACCTTGATCAGCAACTGTTCTGTCTTTTGGAAACTCAGAGAAGGTCCTGAAGACTGAAGTTTTACCTGTAAGAAATGGGGGACGCAAAGTTCTCTGGGCCTGGGAGTTCCACAGGGCCTTGCGTGGCATCACTGACTAGTACAACATCGAAGAGAGCAGACATCCCTTTCTCATTCTTACCTCAGAGAGAAATCTTTCAGCATTTTACTAATAAGTATATAGTTGCTCTAGGTTGTTTTATAGATATCAATTGTCATATTAGGTAAGTCCTTTTTAATCCCTAGTTTTCTAAGAGTTTATTATTAGATATATGATTGCACATCTGCAATCTTTGATCAATCAAAGGCTCTCCCCACTATCCTTTATTTTAAATTATTTTAAAATAACTAGTTATTTTTTAATTGAAATTTTACACAGAGCTTTCATATATAGAGGATAGAAGGTGAACTTCTCCACTCACACTCCTCCTCCCTCCTCTTCTGGCTCCTGATGCCCCTCCCCCTCCCCCTCCTTCTCCTCCTTCTGCTTCTCCTTCCCCTCCTTCTCTTTCTTCGACCAAGCAGCAGCCTCAGCAGCAGCTGTATAGAACCACTGCGTTAAACCAAGTTGCTTTCTTCACTTCCTTTCCTTACTGTTTAAAGCTCTTGTGTATCTTCAGTCAGTCATGTCCAACTCTTTGTGACTCCATGGACTGTAGCCCACCAGGCTCTTCTGTCCATGGAATTTTCCAGGCAAGAATACTGGAGTGAGTTGCCCCTTCCTCCTCCAGGGGATCTTCCTGACCCAGGGGTCGAACCCGAGTCTCTTGCATCTCCTGTATTGGAAGGCGGATTCTTTACCACTGCGCCACCTGGGAAGCCAAAGCGCTTACATATGCAATTCAAAAATGTGCAATAATATGCAGGTAACGTTTATGGAACATTTACTCTGTGCCAGGTATGTTTGTTTTTAAGGGTTTACATGGATTAAGTTGTTTAATTGTCACAAATATCCTAGGAAGTACATACTGTTATTAGAGATGGTTTCTCATTTTGGTTTAAAAATTATTTGATTTATTTTTGGCTGTGTTGGGTCTTTGTTACTGTACCTGGGCTTTCTCTACTTGCAGCAAGCAGGGGCTACTCTTGGCAACGTGTGAGCTTCTCATTGTGGTGGCTTTCTTGTTGCAGAGCATGGACTCTAGACACATGGCCTTCAGTAGTTGTGGCTCACAGGCTTAGTTGCCCCCTAACCAGGGACTTAGTCCCTTAGTTCCCAGACCAGGGACTGAACCCAATGTCTCACACATTGGCAGGCTAACTCGCAACCACTGGAGAACCGGGGAAGTCCTAATTTCTCATTTTATAGATGAGAAGTCTGAGGCTTGGAAAGTTAAGTAACTTACCTCAAGATCACATAACCAGCAAGTGGTGGATTTTATTCCATTATCTACCAGTCTAAATGGATAAACTAAGCTGTTTTCTAGTGCATACACCTTTTATCTCCAACCAGTGTAGCTAGCCATGTTTGAAAACATCTCATGCTTTAAGTTCTAGGAACATCTGTTACATGTTTGCTTTTGTCTGCATCACAGCGCAGCTGGCTAAATAGGTGATGAAAGACGCATAATGGGAAGTGAGAACAAGAAGTGCTGTTTATTATTTGAAAATTTGCATCCAGGATAACACATCCCTTCTGAAAATGTATTATTGATGCTAAAAATATTATTCGGGTGTCATCTCAGATGTGGTATTTGTCAGAAATGGAGAGAGCTGTTTTCTCAAAATACATCACACTCAAGGATCCTAATATCAGAAGCTGTTTACGTTCATTCTAAATTACTTTGGTGGTTCAGTTTGGACCTTATCTATTAAGTATGCATTACCTTAGGTGAGTTATTTAGTTGTGTTAAAATATCTAGGGACTGAGATACTGATTTATTTTATGTTCCAATACGTAGTGGTATCAGTGACACAGAACTTGGTTTTTTTTTTTTTTCTTTTTCCTGGTAGAATTTCTGAAGGATTACTTCCTCTCTGTCTCTCCCCTTCCCTTTACCTCTTCTTTTCCCTCTCCTCCTTTCTCTCACAAAAACCAATTATTATATTTGCTTTCAGAGATTCATTCTTTGGGTTTTGTTTGTTTTTTGGCTGCGCTGGGTCTTTGTTGCTGTGGTTGGACTCTGTTGAGGTTGGCGGGCTTTGGAGCACATGGGCTTAGCAGTGGCGCTGCACAGGTTTCTCTGATTGTGGGGCGTGCGTTTAGTTTCCTGGAGGTGTGTGGGCCCAGGGATTGAACCTGTGTCCCCTGCATTGGAAGGCGGACTCTTAACCACGGGACCACAAGGAAAGCTGCACATTCTTTTTGTTTAACACGTCCAAACCTGGAGGTGTATAACACTATATATTTATTTATTTGGCTGCATCAGGTCTTAACTGCAGCACTTGGGACCTTAGTTGTGCCTTATGTGGGATCTTTCATTGCAGCATGGCTCAGGCTCAGTAGTTGTCGCCGGCAGACTCCAGAGTGAGAGGGCTTCAGTAGTTGCAGTACTCGGGCTCGGTTGCTCATGCTGCTGCTGCTGCTGCTAAGTCACTTCTGAGCGACTTCGTGTCGACTTCGCGTCCGACTCTGTGCGACCCCATAGACGGCAGCCCGCCAGGCTCCCCCGTCCCTGGGATTCTCCAGGCAAGAACACTGGAGTGGGTTACCATTTCCTTCACCAATGCATTAGAGTGAAAAGTGAAAGTGAAGTCTCTCAGTCGTGTCTGACTCTTAGCGACCCCATGGACTGCAGCCTACCAGGCTCTTCCGTCCATGGGATTTTCCAGGCAAGAGTACTGGAGTGGGGTGCCATTGCCTTCTCCTTGGTTGTTCATAATTCTGTGTATTTAGGTGTTACACTACAATGGCATTTTTCTATTTATTTACATTTGTGACCAACATTCTTCTCAAGTCAAGGCAGAGAGCTCTTCTTTCTGAGCAAGAGATATGCTGATGGAAGCCCCCCAAAGGAAATTCCACATGACCTTATCCAGGACGCAACCCCCCTTAATGCATGTGTCATTCTCTCTCCATTTCCTCCCACCTTGGGCATTTCTAGTCTTTTTCACCCCTCTTCTACTCCTCCCTCTTTCCTTTACTCTGACAAAGATTCTTTTAGTTCCTCCCACTTTTTCCATCCTGAGTGTAGGTTAAGGCCAAGAGAAATAAAGTCCTAGAAAAATGTATCCATTTATTACTTGATGGGAATGAGCAGGTGAGGTGTATATACAAAAATAGTGCTTTGGGTGAAGATATGACTAATCCAGGCCTCTATCAGTCTTTAAAATTGGATTCTCCACAGACTACTGGCCATTCAGACCTTTCTCCTAGCTTTAGAACTATCTTTACTGCTTAGATCCCTAAATAGTTTTGTATCTAATTCTTTTAATGTTCTTTTAAAGAAAACAAATTGTTTTTGTTAACAGCTCATAACAGGGTTTAACGGTTTTGCTTTGATCACAGGTAATTATTTTCATGAAACACTTGGATCTGTATTCCAAGTTATGCATACGTAAGAGTCAGTCTCGTTTGTATTTTGTCTGCCCTGGCTGCACTTGGGGAATTAAAAAAAAAATACTGCACAAGTGCCTTGGATGCTACCAAATAAAAATTATAGGGAAAACAAGACAGATTAGTAAATACAGAAAATTGACAGAAGGATACATCTAGGTACCAAATGAAAATCAAACATGAAGCTAAGTTTCTGGAGATGGGAGGTGGGTTATATATGAGGACAACAAACTAGGGGAAACCTGTAAAACAACAGGACCAGAGAGGGGGAAGAAAAAATTTCTTCTCTGTTCTCTTGGAGTCTCCAGCTCAGCCTAAGAATTAAACTGACATAAGACAGGTTAACAAGAGGAAAACCTACAAATTTTATTAGAATTTTACATATACATGGGAATCTTCACAAGAAAATGAAAGCCCAAAGAAGTGACCCTTTAGAGAAAGAGACAATACATTTTTGAAGAATTGATAAGAAAGAGGTTTGAAGTGAAAGTGAAAATGCTAGTCACTCAGTCGTGTCCAACTCTTTATGACCCCATGGACTATAGCCCACTAGGCTCCTCTGTCCATGGAATTCTCTAGGCAAGAATACTGTAGTGGGTTGCCATTCCCTTCTCCAGGGGATCTTCTGGATCAAACCTGTTTCTCCTGCATTGCAGGCAGATTCTTTACCATCTGATCCACCAGGGAAGCCCAAGAGGTTTGAAGTAGGGGCACTACATGGTGGGGAAGTAACCAGAAAGTACACAGGGAAACTAGTGAAAGATGAAGGGTTATTTTAGTGAGTTTGTGTGTGTTGTTGCATACCTGTGTGCTCAGTCCTATCTGACTCTTTGCAATCCCACGGAGTGGGGCCCACCAGGCTCCTCTGTTCATGGGATTCTCCAGGCAAGAATACTGGAGTATGTTGCCATTTCCTCCTCCAGGGGATCTTCCCAACTGAGGGATCAAACCCGCGTCTCCTGGGTCTCTTGCATCGGCAGGCAGATTCTTTACCACTGTGTCACCTGGTAATCTGTTCTAGTAAGTTTATATAGATCCAATTCAGCATCATCTTCCAGTTTCTAGTGATAGGGATGTTCTTTTCTTCCTGATATAGGAAGGGTATCTTTCTCATGGGAGATTTTATGGCCTGTTTTTCAGTAGAAAGAGAGAGATCAAAGAGCTCTTCCTGCACCTGTTTTTTTCTCAAGTGCCTTCAGTTTAAAATAATCACTATGCCAGAGTGGCGTATTTTGGGATGGTGTATCCTGAATTATTTGGGGAGATGTCTGTGTGGAAGTCAGGGGATGTTCTGAATATCTATTGCTCAATGTACCAAATCACCCCAAAGCTTAGTGGCTTTTTATAATAGTAGTCATTTATAATTTCTTATTGTTTTCATGGGTCAGAAATTTGAGTGACTTGATCAAAGGGTTCTAGCTTAGGTGTCTCATGAGGTCACAGTCAAAGGATGGCTGGGATTGGTGTCAAAGACAGGCAGAGACAGAGAGGAGAATTAGAAGAAAGGGAAGCCAGGCCTGAATCTTTAAAAGTTTCCACCATGTATAGATGATTTGGCAGTGAATAATGAGAAGCTCTGATTGAGAGACTGAAAGGCAGTCAGGAGAGTGTGATGTCATAGTAGCAGTGGAAGAGAATGGCTTCAAAGAGGATCTCCAACAGATGCTACTGAGAGGTCCAGTGTGATGAACACTGACACACAGAACACATATGATTTGTAGTATGGAACTTAATGGGGACTATTTTATTTAGGTAATGGGGAATGGATTGAAGCAGGAATGGGAAACAAGGAAATGGAGACAAGAGTGTGGACTTTCTTGAGACGTTTGGCTCTATGTAGAGTGAGAAATTGGAGAAGGCAATGGCACCCCACTCCAGTACTCTTGCCTGGAAAATCCCATGGATGGAGGAGCCTGGTAGGCTGCGGTCCATGGGGTCGCTAAGAGTCAGACATGACTGAGCGACTTCACTTTCACTTTTCACTTTCACACATTGGAGAAGGAAATGGCAACCTGCTCCAGTGTTTTTGCCTGGAGAATCCCAGGGACAGGGGAGCCTGGTGGGCTGCCGTCTATGGGGTCACACAGAGTCGGACACGACTGAAGTGACTTAGCAGCAGCAGCAGAGTGAAAAATGGGCTCCCCTGGTAGCTCAGCTGGCAAAGAACCCGCCTGAATTGTAGGAGACCCCAGTTCGATTCCTAGGTCAGGAAGATCCCCTGGAGAAGGGATAGGCTACCCACTCAATTTTCATGGGCTTCCCTGGTGGCTCAGATGGTAAAGAATACGCCTGCAATGTGGGAGACCTGAGTTTGATCCCTGGGTTGGGAAGACCCCCTGGAGGAGGGCATGGCAACCCACTCCAGTATTGTTGCCTGGAGAATCCCGTGGACAGAGGAGCCTGGTGGGCTGCAGTCCATGGGGTCTCAAAGAGTCGGGCACAACTGAACAGCCAAGCACAGCGTAGCACAGAGTGAGAAGTAAGAGCTCAGCTCCTCTTTCTGAAAGGTTGATTCAAGGATTTGCAACACCAGCATCTCTCCATCTCCTTATTAGAAATTCAATGTCTTGGGCCCATCACAAACATACTAAATTTGAATCTGCTGTTTAACAAGATGCCCAGGTGATTCTTATGTTTATGAAATTTTCAGAAGCACTGATCTGGGGAGGATTGTTTTTAATTTGTTAATGTATTTAAATACTGGTGAGAAGAATCCAGTAGAGAGGGAGGGATGGAAAATGAGGAGGGAAAATTCTGTCTGGAATTTCTAAGAAAAATTGTCCACTTAATATCTCAAATGTTGTGTCTCAATCTCTGGGCTAGTGCTGGAAGGAGTAATCATAAAACCTGAAGTCTGATAGAGAGTGTTGACTTGAGGTGTCTACTTCAAGAAAAGCAGAAAACAGAAGTCCATCCTGACCTTGAATCTAGTAAGAGAAAACTATAATTTGGGCTCAAACTTTGCAAACCTATTCCAAATTATGGAGAATGGCACATAATGTTTCAGTTTGTCTTTTATTATGGAAATTTCCAAAATTATTCAGAAATGTAAAAAAGATTAACAATGTACTCTTCACTCAGTTAACATTTTTTCAACAAGCACTCTTATACTTTTTTGCTAGAATATTTTAAAGCGACACTTAGGCATCATATCATTTCACCCCTAAATAATCCAATAGGCCACCCTAAAAATAATAATTTTTTGTAACTAACAAAATAAAAAATAATTTCTTAATGTAATCTAACACTCATTTCTTATTTAAGTTTCTCTGATTGTCAACAAAGTTTTTGTTTTTGTTTTTTTCTTTCAGTTAGTTTGTTCCCAAGCAATAACCATATATTGTATTTGGGTATTATGTCTCTCAAGTACTTTTTGTTTGTTTCAGCTTGGCTTGCCAGGCCACTTGGCTTGCAGGATGTTAGTCCCCCTACCAGGGATTGAACTGGACACCTGGTATGGAAAGCACTGGGCCACCAGGGAATTCCTTCTGTCAAGTGTTTTTAATCCAGAACAACATTCCTCCCTTCTCTCCCCTACTCATTTATGCCTCTGATTTGTTGAAGAAACGTGAGCTGTGCTGTGGGATGTTCAACAAAAGAATTTGAATGGCTATTTCTTCATGGTGTGGTTTAACTTGTTTCTTTAGCTTCTAAACGTTCTGTATGTTGAAAATTACATCTAATCCCTTGATAAGGTCTTTTTGGCAAGAATACTTCATAGGTAGTACTATGTACTTCATAATCCATCATATCAGGATGTACATAATGTCCAATTATCCCACTTAGGTGTTTTTTCTTTTTTTTTTTTTTTAATTTTTGGCTGCACTGCGAAGGATGTGATACTAGTCCCCTGACCAGGGATGGAACCCACGTCCCCTGCATTGGAAGCATCGAGTCTTAACCATTAGACTTCCAGGAAGTTCCTAATTATCCCACTTTGATAGATAATATTTATAAGTGGATTCCAGCACTGAAAGTTTGATTCTTTCATTATAAAGTTTCCTATTAATCATTTACTCAATTTTTTAACATTCACCGATTTTTACCTTAATTAGTTATTTAATAGAGGTTGAAAAATAATGCTTTTCTTTTTTAAAAAAAACTTTTATGTGGAAAATTTCAAATATTTACAAAATTAGAGAAAATAATACAATGAATTTCCACATACCTATCACCTAGCTTCACTATTTATCAACACAGTGCCAATATCTATACTTTCAATTTCCACCACCCAAGATTATGTTATTATTTTAAAACAAATTCCAAATGTCATAGAATTTTATCTGTAAATATTTAAATATGTATTTCTGAAGATGTAGAATTCTTTTAAAAAACTTAATTGTATCATTCTTCCACCTAAAAGGTTTTTAAAAGAATTCATTTATATCATCAAATAACCTGTGTTCGAATTTTCCTTATCCTTTTCCTTAAAAAAATTGTACAGTTGTTTTGTCAGTGTTAGAATCCAAATATGTTCCATTTATTATTGACATATGTCTTTAGTTAGTCTCTTTTAATCCACACTTACCCTATTGTGCTAGATAATTTTATTTGTCAACTTGACTAGGCCACAGAGTTCCCAGATATTTGGTCAAATACTATTCTGTTGTTTCTGTGAGAGGTTTTTTTGTTTGTTTTTGGTGGTTTTAGCATTTAAATAAGTAGACGGAGTAAAGTAGATTGCTCTCTCTAATGGGGGTGGGTCTCACCCAATCAGTTGGTGGTCTGGATAGAACAAAAAGCTGACCATCTCCTGAATAAGGGAGAATTCCTCCTACCTGACTGCCTTTAAGCTGCGTTATTTTTCCCCCTGCTTTTGGGTTCGAGCTTCAGCGTCAGCTTCTCCTAGGTCTAGAACCTGCTGGCTTATGGAGTAGAAGTATGCCATCAGCTCTCCTATGCTTCTGGCTTGCTGGCTGCAGATCTTAGGACTTGTCAGTCACCTGTAACCAAGTGAGCCAATTTCTTATAATAGTTCACTCATCTCTAGATCTGTGTGTCTGTCTATCTATCTATACTATAGATTCTGTTTCTCTGGAGAACCTCGATATTCCCATAAATCTCCTTTTTCCCCCCTTCTTTTTGCCCTTGTAGTTTTTTTTTCTTGAAGAAACTGGGTTGTATCTCCTGTAGCTTCCACTGCCCACTGTAGTTTGCATCCCAGTCTTGTCATTTAACATGTTTCTCTGTCCTTTATATTTCCTGTAAATTGAATCTAATGATTAACCAGACTGACGTTGGATTTTTAATTTCCAAGAGAATTTTGTGAGTGGAGGTGTGTGTTCTGTCATGTGGTACAGAAAGTCCAGTTGTGTTCTTCGTGATGTTAGCAGCCTCATTGATGATCATTGACTAGATTAATTCATGAGAGATTGCAAGATGCTGATATTCTAATTCTGTTGTTCTTTCTTTCCATCTGTAATTCTATAAAGACCAAATTTAATCATCACGTATTGGTTACTCTGAGGTAGTGTGTACAGGAAATACAGGAGTAATGATTAATTCTTTGCTCTGTTTACCAGTTTCCAAATGTAATGAATCAGTTCACTAGCACCTCCCAAAAGTGACCCATTAGTTGGATTTTTTAAAAAGTATCATTTTAAACACAAGGCTTAAATACATTTGATGTGTTTTAAGCTGTTGCAGTTATTAACCTCAGTAATGTCCAAACTTACCATTCTTGGCCAATGAGCGCTTATTCTAGAAGGTTCCTAAGTTCTTTTGGTATGAACCTAGTAGTCTCTGGAATCAGCCTCTCCTCCACAGAACCTGAGTTCCTTTTAATGAGGAATGATCTGTAGCGAACACAATCTGGCCACTAGGGTTCTCCTTGCTCCATGTGAGCTCAGAGACCTCCTTTGCTGACTCTTGGACTGAAGAGTTCCTATAGAAAGTCACTTTGCTTGGCTACAAGCTCCTCTTTTTTCCATTCCATGGTGCTCATTACGCTGGACCATGCTATTCCAATGACAATGGGTTCTGGGATGTTTTTTTTCATTGAAGCAATACAGCCCTCTACTTGCTGCCTTTACAACTCAAGGTCAGTCTGAGCTGACTCTGTTACTGAAGATTCAGGAGTACTGCTATGACAACATTCATTTCATGAAAGCCTTCCAGAAAAGAGTGGTGCTCTTTTTTTTTTTTTTAATAAAGCTGAAGTTCTGAGTGAAGAACCCATTCTAAAGTGGTGTAAAGATGCACGCATTGCCAAGGGGAAGAGTGTCTTCCTTGAGCAAATGAAAAAGTTTGTAGAGTGGCTCAAAAATGCTGAAGAAGAATCTGAGTCTGAAGCTGAAGAAGGTGACTGAATTTTGAAACTACACCCTCAGTAAAGCAAACAGAAGTTGTAGATAAAATGTCATGTCTCATGTGTCCTGGTTCTTACATCTTCCTACCTCCCAATATCAAGCATGATATAAGGGCTTTCATGGCAAATTTTATTTTAACTGTTTCTATGGTTACTGGAAATGTTGGATTTAGTTTCTAAAACCATGTTTTAAGTAGCTACAGGAGCTATAGATTTGAATCTGATGTTGCATTAGTCTTTTCAGTTATCTTCTACCTCCTGTATTTTCTATTGTCATAATGTAATTTGAGGCCTTCCACAATGAACAGTTCACTTTATTCCCTGGGTTTTCTATATAAACAGTTTTCAAGATATGATTTGGTTAAAAATAATTTGTTATAAAAATTCTGTTTGCAAATTAAACTGTAAAAGTATAAAAAAAAGAAAAAGAAAGTCACTTTGCCTTACAGACAAAAATGTATCCAATGTTTAAGGGCTAGATAGGAAAGAGATTAGAGGTGGAGAGAGCTGGTGTGGATTCTGGCAGATACCTCCAGTTTATAATCCCGGTCAGAAAAATCAAGTGTTTCTGATCTGAAAATACCTTGGGGCAGAGCTTAACTATGGCTTCCGTGGGGAGTGGAGACAATGTAAAGAGGACATCCCATAGTCTACCTAGGCCATCCTCAGGGTCTGCACGACTTCAGACTGTGCCCGCAAGCTGGTGTCCACTTGGTATGAAAAGAAAAAGGCCAGAGACTCAAAACTTAAAAATAAATATTTGTTGTTGCCAACAATTGCATGGCAATTAGGAAGGAGGGAAATGCTTACCACAAGTAGCCAAAAGACCATCACAGCCTGGTTCCTTAACACACCAAGATTATATGATCCATTTTATTCTCAAAAGGACAACTTGAGATCCTATGGTCAGTGGAGATATTATAGCCTTGGGACTCTCTCAGGTAAGGAGAAGAGGACGTCCTGACACTTAGGAAGTGGAGATAAAATTCTGTGATATTCATCAGGGAAGAAGAAGGTGGACCTTGTTTATAATTGTAAGTTAGAAAAGGTGAAAATGTTACTTTATTTTATTTTTATTTATTTATGGCTGCTCTGGGTCTTCATTGCTGCAGTGTGGGCTTTCTTTCGTTGTGACAAGCACGGGCTACTCTCTGGTTACAGTGCAAGGACTTCTCATTGTGATGGCGTGGGCTCTAGAGCACGTGGGTTTCAGTAGTTACGGTTCATGGACTCTGGAGAGAGGGCTCAGAATTTGTGGTGGATGGGCTTAGTTGCCCCGAGGTAAGTGGGATCTTCCCAGACCAAGGATTGAACCTGTGTCTCCTGCATTGACAGGCAGATTTTTAACCACTGGACCACCAGGGAAGTCCAAAAAAATGCTACTTTAAAAAGAGGCTGAAAAAAAAAATAAATAAAAAATAAAAAGAAGCCGAAACATGTGTTTGATTAGGATCATAGTGTTAATCCCGTAAAATATTAAGGATTCATTTTGTTGAGACTTCAGCTCTCTTTCTGTCATTGCAACCATTTGCTCTCTTGCAGAGGGACTGATTTTATCCTTGTTTATCAATCAGACCTTGCATCCGAGAACTGCCCCTTCATCCCTTCTCTGGTACACTGATTATATTGCCCCTTCCCAAAACTTTCTGATTAGATGGCTCTTTTGTTCTTCTTATGAAGCAGGAAAACCAGTGTAGGCCGTCTTATAACCAGAAGGATCCCACTGTCCAGGATGCAATAGGGAGTGTTTTAATAATGTTGGTCACCTCACTTTCTTAGGTTTGATCTACAGTTAGATAGCCCAAATTTCAGATCCTTTTTCCTTATCTGCAGAGCTATCTCATCAGAGGAGCTGTGATCCTCTTAGATCACCTCCAAGAACCCAGGTCCAAGGAATAGTGACTGACACTCATGCACCTGTGGATAGGGAGGGTGGGTTCTGGCATCAGATTCCCTAGGTTCAACTTCTAGCTCTGTCACTTGTCACTTGACCTCAGCCACGTATTTAACTCTGTTCTGTGTGTCTTTGCATCCTCACCTCTAAAACGGTGATTATATTATTTCTCTACCTTATATGACTGCTATGAAGAATGAGCCAAACACTGTATGAAAAATTCTTAGCATGATATTTTAAATTCTGGTATATAAACTCCTCAATGAATGATATCTGTTATAATTTTTTTTAATGTTTGTTTACTTTTGGTTGTTGCTTCTTAGTTCATGTGCTCTTCATTGTGGCTTGTGGGTTTTCTAGTTGTGGCACACAGGCTTAATTGCCCCCCCTGGCATGGGGGATCTTAGTTCCCTGACCAGGGATCAAACCCTAGTCCCCTGCATTGGAAGGCAGATTCTTAACCACTGGACCAGGGAAGTCCTGATAATTGTTATTATTATCTTTCACATGGTAATGTAGTCTTCTGAAGCAGAAACAGTTCAACATCCCTGGACAGACAATTCCAGCCTTAGTCATTGTCACAAGTGCTGCTTTGATATTGGATTACATTCTTTTGTTTGAATGAATAACCTTTGTTTCTAGAAAAGAAGATTTGGCTTCTAATTTTACTTTTCAGAAATCTTTAAGGGGCCAAAGCTTCCTGTCCCTTGTAGATGGGGAAACCCTCTATCAGACACCTGGTTTGGGAAAGTCCTCCCTCGTGTTTAGTATGATCTTCCTGTACATCCTAAAGGAAATCAGTCCTGAATATTCATTGGAAGGACTGATGCTAAAGCTGAAACTCCAATACTTTGGCCACCTGATGCGAAGAACTGATTCATTTGAAAAACCCTGATGCTGGGAAAGATTGAAGGCAGGAAGAGAAGGGGATGACAGAGGATGAGATGGTTGGATGGCATCACCGACTCGATGGACATGAATTTGAGCAAGCTCCAGGAGTTGGTGATGGACAGGGAAGTCTGGTGTGCTGCAGTCCATGGGGTCGCAAAGAGTTGGACACGACTGAGTGACTGAACTGAACTCCCTGTACAGAGCCAGTTTAATAAAACCCTCTTCTCCACCTCCCGAACCGACACAAACTTGCTGTTCCTGGTATCAGGAAGTGGCAGCGTCACCCCACTCAGTCACCTGTGGTTTGTCTCTCTCAGAACTGGAATCCAGCCTTGTCTGCCCTCATCAACATCCCTGTGTTCCCAGAAACCATTTTCTTCCACCTGGGTTTGGCGTAATAGCCTCCTCTGTTACTCACGTATCTGCCTGCCGTCTTGCTTCTTTCTCGTCCACTGGCTTAGGCCGTCAGAAGGTCATTTCAGTGGATGGTGAGGGTCTAAGTCAGACTGGAAATTGAAGAGAAAAAAAGAAAATGGATACTGTGAATACAAGGAACACCTAAGGAGCTTACCTGGGAGTGAGAGGAGAGAATGGATATAAAACAGGTTTTCCAGAATGATCAGCAGGAAAATTCCTTAAAACAAGCATGATTATGGCCAGGGAGACAGGGATGAAGGATGAAAAAAGCAGCCTGTGCCCCAGGATCTGGTGCAAGAAGAAAAGAAAAAATAAAGTCAGTTAAGACTTCAGCATGAAATTTTTTTGTGTTTTTAGACATCATGATAAAAATATATAAGATCATTTTGTGTATTATGGTCCATATATGTAAGTCAGCAATATTTAGATAACATTAATACAGTACAAGGAAAAATTAGTGAACAATATATTATTTTTTTACTCCTTATTGAGGTACAAAAGGAGGATTTTTGAAAAATAGTGTAGCCATTAATTTTAATTTGTTTTCAATTTCTTTACCCCAAATGAAAGGGTTTCTTGCCCTAACACGGGGGTAATAATTTTCTCCCAGTAATTGAGCACACTAGCAGTGGCAACATTCACATGAACTCCCCCCCACCCCGAAGAGGACAAAAAAGTCTGCTCCTAAATACAAGAGAAGTCTCATTCAGCCCTCCTTTCCTTTGCTTGGTTCCCATTTGTTATAGATAATAGATTAAGGATTTTTCAGTTTTGGTTTTGTTTTTTCCTTTGTTGACTCTTTCTAGGAACTCTTGAATCCTAATTCTAGATGGAAGCTTCCCACTGGGGAACACCATCACACTTTCATTCTTTGTGCTCTACATCAAAGACCACCTTTACTGGACTTTGTTATCATCTCATTTGATTTTTCTGGCTTATCGCATTTATCTTTAGTGTGTTGAAACATTCCTTATGTACAATAAATCTTCCCAGTGGTTTAATACTTTACAGTTAATAAAACTGTTTCAGTGGGTTGTTTCTTGATGCTTTTAAGGTACCTACAGAGTTCTTTGTGGGTTCATTTTATGTAAGAACAAACAACAATCACAGAAATGCCGGGCTTGACCAAGTTTACATATCGTTAAAAAAAAAAAGCCAGTCTTGCAGATAAGCAACTATTATCTTCTGTAACTCTGAATACATGTTATTTATATTTAATAACTGAATAAAAGATATGAGGATAAGTTATGAGACTATAATATCACTTTTTAAATATAATAAACACATTTTTGTTTCTAGGGTTTATATGAGATAAACATGACTACTTATTCATTTTGGTTTATGTTTGATGTATTTTATTTCAGATCTTTGTCCTGTGAGTGAATGTTCATAGAACAATTTATGCACTGGAATATAAAAGCATATATAGAATTTTTAACATTTGCTGTGAATCGTTCATATAATTTTGAACTAAGCGGGAAACAAAAAATAGTAAATATTTTTCTTTCTAGTTTACAGAAGAGCAAAGACTAAAGTAACTTTTTAAATGATCTCATTAATTTAAAAGTAGGGAACTAATTGTATAATTAAAACTGAAAACAGTTTGATTTGTGATGGCATTGGGATTATGAGTGAAATTTTCTTCATTTTATTTCAATTTATGTTAAGGCTGTTACAGCTATCATATGTGACAAAATTAGCTATTGAAAAAACACAGTATTATATATGATATATATATATATAAAGTATTTTTCAATTAATTCTACATTTAAAACATTGAAAACTATTAAAATGTCTCTATAATTGCATCTGAAGCTAATAATTTTCAAAGGATTGGTTATCATCATAGATAGTGTTAAACCAGGTAAAGAATCTGATTTGTCATTAATAATTGACCAGTGAAGAAAGCTGAGCACAGAAAAATTGATGCTTTTGAACTATGGTGTTGGAGAAGACTCTTGAGAGTCCCTTGGACTGCAGGGAGATACAACCAGTCCATCCTAAAGGAGATCAGTCCTGGGTATTCATTGGAAGGACTGATGCTGAAGCTGAAACTCCAGTACTTTGGCCACCTGATGCGAAGAGTTAACTCATTGGAAAAGACTCTGATGCTGAGAGGGATTGGGGGCAGGAGAAGGGGACGACAGAGGATAAGATGGCTGGATGACATCACTGACTAGATGGGCATGAGTTTGAGTAAACTCCGGGAGTTTTGTGATGGACAGGGAGGCCTGGCGTGCTGCGATTCATGGGGTCGCAAAGAGTCGGACACGACTGAGCAACTGAACTGAACTGAATTGACCAGTAGAAAGATATAGCTATTATCTAAAGGAAATGATGAAGCATTTTAATTTAGTTGCATAGCATAGAGTACAGTGAATTCTCAATTGGAACAAAATAAGCCCACAAAAAATCAGAGTTTCCTTTGGTCAATCTTTTAAGGAGAAGCAGGAAAAATTAAGAACATATGTATACTATGTGTCTATCTCCAAACTTCCAGTATGTGTTTGGCTCCATTAGAAACTGAGGTCAGTTGTTTTGTCTAGATTTAGAAAAATTTTTATAAAGTTTGAAGTTAAAAGTTAATACTGAGTTAAACAAAAATCAATTAAAAACACTGATGTCCTCAAAGAAAATCATTATTTTTTATTCAGTGTGAATTAAATAATGTGTAGTAAGATAAACAGACTGGTTCCAAATTGGGAAAGGAGTACATCAAGGCTGTATATTGTCACCCTGCTTATTTAACTTATATGCAGAGTACATCATGAGAAATGCTGGGCTGGAAGAAGCACAAGCTGGAGTCAAGATTGCCGGGAGAAATATCAAGAACCTCAGATATGCAGATGACACCACCCATATGGCAGAAAGCGAAGAAGAACTAAAGATCTTTTTGATGAAAGTGAAAGAGGAGAGTGAAAAAAGCTGGCTTAAAACTCAGCATTCAGAAAACTAAGATCATGGCATCTGGTCCCATCACTTCATGGCAAATAGATGGGGAAACAGTGGAAACAATGAAAGACTTTAATTTTGGGGGCTTCAAAATCACTGCAGATGGTGACTGCAGCCATGAAATTAAAAGACACTTGCTCCTTGGAAGAAAAGCTATGACCAGCCTAGACAGCTTATTAAAAAACACAGATATTACTTTGCCAATAAATGTTCATATAGTCAAAGGTATGGTTTTTCCAGTGGTCATGTATGACTGTGAGAGTTGGACTATAAACAAAGCTGAGTGCAGAAGAATTGATACTTTTGAACTGTGGTGTTGGAGAAAACTATTGAGAGTCTCTTGGACTGCAAGGAGATCCAACCAGTCCATCCTAAAGGAAGTCAGTCCTGAATGTTCATTGGAAGGACTGATGCAAAAGCTGAAACTCCAATACTTTGGCCACCTGATGCAAAGAACTGACTCATTTGAAAAGACCCTGATGCTGGGAAAGATTGAAGGCAGGAGGAGAAGGGGATGACAGAGGATGAGACGGTTGGATGGCATTACCAACTCAATGGACATCGGTTTGAGTAAACTCCGGGAGTTGGTGATAGACAGGGAGGCCTGGAATGCTACAGTCCATAGGGTCGCAAAGAGTCGGGGATAACTGAGCAACTGAACTGAACTGAACTGAAGATAAACAGAAACACAGAACCACAGCAGCATTTTTGTCTTTGACGTGGAGTAAAGATGAGAATTTTAGATGTAGCCTGTAGGCTCTACAAGATGTTTACTCTTTCAAAGCATGTCACATTGCCTAGGCCAGTTTGGTTTAGCCAACATTACTATATAGATCTTTTGCCTGGGGTAGACATTATACCAGGAGCTAGAGACTCCAAAATCTTTGATGTTGGTTCTTTTTCCTCCTGTTCCCACTTCCCTGGAATCAAGCAATGGTATTTTGTTTGCTTAGCCATTTAAGCAAGTGTGAAGCATTGCAGAAAAAGATAGAAAACATAAAAGTCTGTTTAATGAATAATTAGAATAATGGAGGTATAATCACCCACAAGAAATAATACAAATGGTAGTGTGATCACTTCCCAAAGGAAAGGATAAGATAATACTAGCATCCCCAGAACACTTACAACTAACTCCCTGTGACCTTTCCCCTTAACATCCCTTGTCATCTTCCCTAGAGGGAACTTCTCTTTTCCTCTGGTAATCACTTCTTTGTTCTACTTTCTAGTGTTCTTTTAAAACCATCTCAGTAGGTATTTCCTCAATGATATAGTTTAGTTTTGCTTACATTTGAACTTTATGTAAATGAACATTTTGTAAATACTATCCATATTGTTTTCTCTTGTTTCATTCAGCATTGTTAGATTCATCCATGTTGCTTCATGTAGTTGGTTTTTCCATTTTGATTATTCTATACAACATTTTACTTACCCAGTCAACTGATGCTGGAAATTAAAATTCTTTTCATTTTGTGGCTCTTATAAACTATGCTTACTCTTGATATGTCCCCTGGTTCTCATATGTATAAGTTTCAGTCTTGAGTGTGTATAGTCGGGGGAGGAACTGGGTGGGCATATCGTTCACTTTATGTATCAGACTGTTTTTCACAGTCGTCGTACCAATTCACATTCCCACTGCGATGTCTGAGAGTGCTCATCACAGAACAGTGGTGTGTGTGCTGGGCCCCACATAGCATTCTTCAGTGGCTGCGGAAGAGGGCAGGGCGGGAGTTGGCCAGGTCTATGTTCCCACTTGAGTTTACTCAGTGCAGCTTTCATGTTTCCATATTGAACATCAGCAAACTTTTAGCAGGAAAAAAAATTGCATGACTTGAAAGGGATTGAAAATGACTGATCAGGAAGACAAATTGTATACCTAACACACAGGTTCAGTAAATGTTTGTTGAATAATGAATAAATGAATGAATGATAAACAGTGAATGAATAGGTTTTCAGAATTGAGGGCTGTAAGAGAATATCTGTGGGCTTCCCAGTTGGCTCAGACTGTAAAGAATCTGCCTGCGATGTGGGAGACCTGGGTTCAATCCCTGGGTCAGGAAGATCCCCTGGAGAAGGGAATGGCAACCCACTCCGGTATTCTTGCCTGGAGAATCTCATGGACAGAGGAGCCTGGCAGGTTACAGTCTATGGGATCACAAAGAGTTGGACACGACCGAGCAACTAACACATTCACAAGAGAATATCTAGCTCCTTCCAGCTATGGCCTTTGTTCACAGGCAAATAGGCTGTAGGGAAAGGTTATGTGAAGAGCAGGGATTTGTCTTGCTTTTATTTCTGTTTTCTAGTATCCAGAGAGGAACAGAGAGAGTCAGTGTGAGTGATAGAGAAGAGAGAGCAGATGGAGATAGAGATATGGAAAGAGATTAGAGGAAGGAGGGAAGAAGTGAAGCAAAGGGGTCATTTTCTTTTTCTCTACAAGTCATCCTCTTCCATTTTGCTGAGTGGGTTCCCAGAGCACAATCTGAAAACCAGTGGCCACCACAAAATCCCTTTCTTGGTCTCATCACAGCTCAGTTTCTCCACCTTTGAGTTATTTTGTTCTTGATGTTCCTTGGGAGCTTGGGTTTGTGTCAGTCTGGAGAACTTTACCACATCTCATTGGTCTTACCAGCTGCCCTTTGACAGATTCTTAAACCTCCTTAAACGCAGCTGGAAGGACTTCCCCATAACTGGGTCTCAAGGTTGCTCAGGAGGCCAAGGGCCTCCAGAAACGGTCTTCATCATTGATGTCCTACTCGCTGATGCCCTTCAACCACAACTAACTTGTAGTCTCTTTTAGTTCAGGCAACTCATATATAAGTATGTATACCTGCTATATACTTATATAATCCTTGATGCTATATCAACCAAAAAGGAAAACATTCAAGAATCCTGGGAGCCTTTTATTCCAAAAATGATTTAACTAAAAGGAATGTGATCTTCTTAATAACATCTTTTCTGTCCTCATTTTATTCAGAGTGCTTACATAATTAAATTCTATTGGTGATGAAAGTGGTGAGCTACCTGAAAGTAATCAACACTATCTACTTTAACTTTTCTCTTTTCTTTAAGGCTTTATTTCAAGTTCTTTCGCTTGTAGGTATACACATTTTCCAATTTCAATAGAGGCTTTTCTTTGCTTTAGGGAAAAACCCACGTAATTTTCTTTAAGGTTAACATTAATACGGAATTCAAACCCATTCATATGGTAATTCTATCATTCAAATTTATGGCTATCATTGAGAATCTGGCATTTTTTGATCTAAGGATAATCAAAATGAATAGGACTGTGGTCAGATCAAAGTGGGTTTTCAACACATGCAACAGCAAAACTAAATGGGGTAATTTAATACTGCCTAATATAATATTCAGTATTCATGGAGTGCTTCCTTCGATTTCCTCAGACGAAGTTATTATTCCGTCTAACAGACAAATCTGAATAAAGAAACCATCACAGATGCAATTGTGTATCAGTTTTGACACCTGGAAATTCTTACCATATGTGAACTACTTTTCAAAGACATCCATTCATTCTGTAATCATTTGTTGAGTTCCTATTAGGCATTGTGTTAGGCACTGAGAGTACAAAAGTGAATTAAAAGAAAATGAGAAGTGATTGGTTCCTTACTGATTATTTGAGTGTCAAAGAATTGAGAAAAAGACCTAGAAAAGAAGTGAGAGAGCAATTAAAATTACTAAGTAGTAGGATACATGCTGTGATTGAGGTAAATAAATGGAAGGTGACATGAGAATTTGGGATCAGACAACATACGGCAATATGGGTGGGACTTGGGAAAACTTTCTAGAATCCCTGAATCTGAAAAACTGTAAGAGCCAGGCAAAGGGAGATGGCAAGGACATTTCTAAACAAAGGTGGGCAGGAAATGCAAAAATCCAGAAGTAAGTCTTTCTTGTGTCTTGTGGTCCCAGAATTGCAAAAGGCTATTATGACTAGAGATTATATGAGGGCTGGAGAGTGATAAGAGATGAGGCTGGAGAGGTGAGTAGACACCACATCATAAAAGCCCTATAACCCATTGTACTGGGTTGAGTAGTGTCGCCCTAAAAGGTCATGCTGAGTTAAAAGTTCAGGTAGTCTTAGCGAGTCATATATTGGCAGAAAAATCTAGTTCACAGAGGGAGGAAACATATGAAAGTTAAAAAAAAAAAAAAAAAGAAAAAAATTCAAGTGAAGTTGTGTTGGGAAATACAGAGTTTAAGGAAGGGGATTCCTTCGGGAACCGATTATACCTGGAACCTCAGAATGTGAACTTTTGGAAATAGGGTCTTTGCTGGTGAGGTTGGTTAAGGATCTCAAGGTGAAATCCTTCTGGATTAAGTGTGGGCCTTAATTCAGTGACTGGTGTCCTTAGAAGAAGAGGAGAGGACTCAGACACAGAGAAGGAGGTCATGTGAAGCTGAAGGCAGAGCTTGGAGTGATGCAGCTCAAGCCAAGGAATGCCAAAGATTGCTGGGAGACACCAGAATCCAGAAAAGAGGGAAGAAAGATTCTTCCCTAGAGACTTCAGAGAGAGCATGGCCCCGCCAACATATCGATTTTGGACCTCTAGCCTCTAGAACTGTGAAAGAATATATTTCTGTGGTTTAAAGTCATTAAATTTATGGCAATCTGTTACATCAGCCCTGGGCAACTAACATAATAATAATAAGGGGTTTGAACTAACATATAGACATGTATGTCAGATGTCAGCCTTGACATGTCCTATGAAAAGATTTAAGTAAAGAAGTGACATTATTGGTACTTTAAAAAGGTCACTCTGGCTACATTGTAGAGGTTGGATGTGAAGAAAGAGAGACTGAATATAGGGATATGTTGGAAGAATCTAGGAAAGGGCAGCATTAAGTTGAGAAGTGAGGGGGGATGAAGTGGCTAGATTTGTGAAATAGTAGAAAAGGTAGATTTGACAGAATTTCATCATTATTTCTTAGATATGAAAGATTTGTGAAGAGTAAAATGTCAAGAACTCTCGACATACAGTCTATCTTTCCCACAACTCATTCGAAAAAGCATCTCTTCCTATCTACAGCTCCAGTTAAGACAGAGGACATAGGCATGACATGTTTGCACCATTTGAGTCAATTAGGTTGGGGCAATCTGCATCTCTCCTGGTATGAACAGGGACATCAGAGAAATGCTGATGTGGTCTTGGCCTGAAAGGTCATGCTGGGTTAGAATTAAAGTAGTCTTAGTGAGCCATATATTATCAGAAAAATCTAGTTCACAGAGGGAGGAAACACATGAAAGCAAAAAAGAAAAAAAGTGAAGTGGGAAATACAGAATTTGAGGAAAGATACTCTGAGAGTTGATTATAATTCTTACAAATGCCTTCCATGAGATTATTCTTAAGCATGTGATAAATCTTCTTTTTACTTGCAAGATCCAGTGGTTTTTCTGTTTTGTAATCACACCATCTCATACTGTCATACCAGATCTCTGGCAGGGATCACTGGATAGATGGCAGTACCATTTATCAAGAGGGAGGAATGGGAGGGAAAACAAGTTTTGAGGAAAAATAATGAGTTCAGCTTTGGACATCTTACCTTTGGGGTGCTTATATGACAGGTAGGCAAGTCCACTGTGGACACAGAAGATCTTATGAGAATGTTTTGGACTAGAGTTCAGCTCTGGAAGCCCATCACCCTGTACATATTAATTGGCACCTTTTTCTTCCAAGGTAAGTGGGAAAAGAAGGCTCAAGGTGCTAGGAAGTCTGACATCTGAAGGTCTTCCCTATTCCAGAAAGAGGAATCCACAGAGGAGGATAAGAAGTAATAGCTAGAAAAGTAGAATAGTCAGAAAAAGTGTGAGGGTGGAGTGGGGTGGGGTCTTAGAAAGTTGAGAAAGGAAAGTACTTCAAGGAGGGCAAGAGCATCATCAGCTGCTGGGATGAGTGCATAGTGTTTATTAATTTATTTTTTTTTAATCAAGGAAGAAGCTGATGCTGACTTTGGCAAGAGGAGATATGAGGAAGTAATAGGAGTAGAGGAAGACTGTGAGTGGAAACTACAGATTATGTTTTCAATAGGCCGGCTGTAATGGGGAGAAAGACATGTAGCAGTAACTAGAAGGGAGCATAGGACAAAGGGAGGTATCTATTTGCCTAAGATGGCAGAGACTTAGACTGAGGGAAAAAAGTTGGTAGCATCTGATGATAATTGAAAATCATTAATTAATTAATCAAGGTCTCTAGAAATGTTGGAGAGATAGATGCAGTGCCCTCTTTCATTGTGGGGAAAGGGAATGGGAGTAGAGTTTGTTTTTTTTTAAAGGCAAGAACGCAAATAAATTTGTTGACAAGAAAAGTAAAAAGCGGAGGAATTTTTTCTTGATGATTTCTAATTTGTCTCTGCATAGTAAAATGAGGTACTAGAAGTTAAGTCTGTGCTGAGGAAACATAACAGAAAGGTAATTTGGAACTACAAATTACCTTAGAAATTCCTTATCCACCCTCAAGATTAATTCCAAATGTGAAACAAGAGTGAGTACTTAGGAAGTGACCTATAGAAGGGAAAACAATTTCTGGGGTCATCAAAACTATGTAAAATCTAAATTAGTTCCTTGTAAAGATCAATAAAAATGCAAACACAGATGTGTGTGTGTGTGTGTGTGCACACACATATGTTTACACACACATATGTATACACATGGGCTTCCCTGGTGGTTTAGCGGTAAAGAATCCACTTGCAATGCAGGAGCCGCAGAAGACTCAGGTTCAGTCCCTGTGTTGGGAAGATACCCTGGAGGAGGGCATGGCAACCCTCTCCAGTATTCTTGCCTGGAGAATCTCGTGGACTGGGGAACCTGGCAAGCTATAGTCCATAGGGTCACAAAGAGTCAGACGTGACTGAAGCGACTGAGCAGGCAAGCATGTATGCGCATACCATTTTAAGTTTGAAAAAGGAAATATGGTAAAAGTCAAAAGAATTATACAAGAATAGCTTGTGTAGTCCATGGTAATAAACTGAAAATGTGGAGGGAACAAATTTTATTCTGGCAAAATATAAATAACTAAAAGTTTAAAAAGCTCAAATACCATTATCATAGGAAGTATTGGACAAGTTAAATCTACTACTTAAGAAAAGGTTCCAGCCTGTCTTTTCTGTTTGAACTGTATTTTAAGGTAACTAAGGAGTTGATAAGTGAAGATTCTTCTTTGTTGAGGAATTTTAATTAATAAATGCAGAAGAAATGATAAAATAAGAAAGTCACCATTTTTATAAACCCTAATAAAACAGTAGCTTTAAGGAATGTTCATTAATGGCTGCTAAAACTATGAGGTGAAAGGTTGATGGGGAGCTTTATAATGAATGGATCAGGGTGTCAACACTGGAATTCATGCATCAATCTCTATGTCATTGTAAGTGGGACAACCAGACATTAAGGACAATCAAACATTAAGGACAATCATCATGTGATGTAATATGAAGCATACCTCACCATGTATGAAGAATCCTCCACGAAAAAAAATTGAGCTTAAATATAATCAAGCCTTTATTAATTTTCAGTCTACAAAAAATGAGAAAAGAGGAACAAGTTAAGCAACACTAAAAGGAAACAATGGGCTTCCCTGGTGGCTCAGATGGTAAAGAATCTGCCTGCAGTTCAGGAGACCCAGTTTGATCCCTGAATCAGGAAGATCCTCTGGAGAAGGGACTGGCTACATACTCCAGTATTCTTGCCTGGAGAATTCCGTGGACAGAGGAGCCTGGAGTGCTATAGTCCATGGAGTTGCAAAGAGTCAGACACTACTGAACAACCAATACAGTCTTCTCAGGTTGTAGACCTATTTAACCTTCAGGTACTCAAAATCCAATTCTTTGAATTTTAGGGCTTCCCTGGTGGCTCAGATGGTAAAGAATCTGCCTGCAATGCAGGAGACCTGGGTTCAATCCGTTGGTCAGGAATATCCTCTGGAGAAGGGAAGTCTAGAATCTGGAATATTCTGTAAGACAAATAATCATTTATTTCAACAAATAAATGATATGGCAGGGCAGAAAGGGTGTGGTTGAGAAGGTAAGAGGGAACTTTTATAAACTGAGAGAATCAAGAGACAGAACAACCAACATACAAAGCTGTAGATCTTGTCTGGATTCTGATTCAAATAAATCAACCGTAAAAGGATCTTTTTTAAACAGTTGAAAGTTTTCAGTAGGTGTAATAAGGTGGCTGTGGAAAGGACACTAGAGTGGGGACTTACAGAAAAGAAAATGAAATGGGAATAGCAGTAACGGAGGAAAATATAAAACAAAAGAAGGGTATTGGATGAACCAGTAATGATAGTATGTAATATACTGCGGAGTATGGCCAGTTCAGTTAGGTGCATGTAATGTCTCAAAAATACAAATATCTTATTTGTTGATACTGTACTCCCATGTTCAGTAATTTTATAATAGGAAATTAGTATAAAGGGATATATGAACCAGGATGTTTATTGTATCATTTTTTGGTTGCAGCTGAAATTAGGACTGAAATTACATCCATCAACAGGCAAATGACTGAATAGTTTGCAGTCTGTCCATATAATGGAATATGTAGCTATTGAGAAGACTTAACTTAGTGTTATATATACTGATCCAGAAAGAAGTCCATGAAACAAGTAAAAAAATGCAAGTTTCAAAGTAATGGGCCTGGATTATTCCATTTATTGTAAAGCATACATATATAAAGAGAAGAAAAAAAATCCAATATGTGTTTATTTCTGTGTCATTGTCTAGTTATCAGAAGAGAGAAATGATATAGTTTTATATTTTATTATATGATTAAATATAAAATATTAATTGTGATGAACTAGCATGATTAATAGTTGTGAAGGAGGTACAAATTTGCTAAGTAGATAACTGAATGAGAACTTGGAAAAGTCTAGGTTAGGAGGTGTGATGACTCTGGTTCTGCAATTGTTCACAAAACAATTGGGTTCGGCTACTGTCTGGGGCCATGGCTGTGGCTGCAGGCCTGAAGAAGCATTGGACAGGTGATTCTCCTGGGGTCCATTAGCAAACCGGAAAGATGCAAGGATCCTAACAGGAAGCTAAGGAGTAAAGGAGAAATGTAATTTTCAGAGTCACAATCCCAGCATCATGAAACAAGGAGAGTTTGGAACTGAGAGACAAGGGCTTAATAACTAGTACTGTGTGTTTGCACGTAATTGTGTGGAGAAAAGTGTTAAATGATACAACTCAACCTGTTCATATGAACCATCGGTACCTCAGGGGTAAAAAGAGACTGGGAACTTTAAAAAAAGAAAAACTAACAACTCCCATGTAGTGAGTGATGGATTACAATGTGGATATACTATTTATGTAGTAATAATTTTTAGAAATCCACATAGCCAATGAAGTGGAAAAATTAAAAAAAAATTAAAATTAGAAGTAGGAATACCCTGGAGCATGCCCTTGGGAGAGAATAGATCTGTTTCTGCACAGAGCTGTCAGTGTCCTTGGACCGGAGAGGTAGCTGCTTCAAGGGACTGGTTTGTACTGTTATGCATGCACGCTAAGTCGCTTCAGTCATGTCCGACTCTGTGCGACCCCATGGACAGCAGCCCACCAGGCTGCTCTGTCCATGGAATTCTCCAGGCAAGAATACTGGAGTGGGTTGCCATCTCCTTCTCCATTGTGCTGTTAAATACACAGCTAAATTTATGCTTAATTTTAAAATGTATCTAAACTGTGGCAACTTCTTAATGATATTGAATCTGGATGATGGGTAACTGGAGGTTCATTGTACAGTTCATGCTATTTTTGTGTATCTTGACTTTTTTCTTTAAAATATTTATTTGGCTACATCAGGTCTTAGTTGCAGCACGTGGGATTTTTGTTGTAGCATACAGGATGTTTTGTTGCGGCTCTCTATCTTGTCTCAAGTTGTGGTACTCAGGCTCAGTAGTTGTGGCCAAGGGGCTTAGTTGCCCTGAGGCATATGGGCTCTTAGTTCCCTGACCAGGGATCAAACCCACGTCCTCTGCTTTGGCAGGTGGATTCTTAATCACTGGACTACCAGGGAAGTCCCTAGGTTGATATTTTTTCCCAGATGAATACCAAGAAAAGAAGATTCTGATAAAAAAATTATGATTTATTTTACAATCACAGCCCATGAAAATAAGAAAATAGATGTATTTTTCCTAACTCCAAGAGAATTTGGAGAATCTGTTATACTTTTTGAGTTAATTACAATAAGATCAGTTACAATTTGATGAGTTTAATTCAGGTTGAACTTCATGTAATAAACAATGAGCAAATAAAATTTCTCAAAACAAACAAGTAAAGCAAGCATCATTATCCTCAAAATTAAGGATAATTTTACAATAAATTATTGTAGTTAAAAATCAAGAGGTAGCTGGTGAACTCCTTAAATGTACCCGAGCCAGAAATTTCATCATGATAAGAACTATAAATCTGTCAAAAAGGGACTTTCACCCCCACCTGGCTAATGTTTACATTTATAGTTGTCCTCAAAACATCTGATTGGTTCATAGAGTCTGCCTTTCATCTTTATCTCTCTAATAAGCTGCAATGATCAGCTCAATGTTTTATAACCTTAAAATGTCTGTGTCAGCATCTCATTTGCCCAAGGTTCCTGTTATTGAAATATATATTTATATATGGCACCTCTTCTATAATCTGGAATTCAGTTTAATCAAAGCAGAATCAAAGATATTTGGATATTTTAATTTATTCCTTTCCTCTGCTTTAAGTCTGTAAATTTGAGAATCTTAAGAATGGAGGAGGCTTGAAAGAGATTATTATTATGTGAAGGAGACTGCCCGTTTTTGTTGACTCTAGATAGCGCCTTTAGGATCGTCGGAGAACTAGCTAGTTTGGTTAAGTATCAGTAATATGTGTGCCCGCAAGAGGTCAGGAAGTGGGTCCTAATCAGACTCCAGAGCCGTGTCTACTGGGATGTGGAAGACAGACTGACCCTCAATGGCTGCGAAAACCCTTAGGGCTTTAAGACAATTCAGAGGAAATGTGGAGACTTCAAGAAGGAGATACTGAAGTTCCCTCTTAACAGTGCTTGTGGACTGTGGACTGTGCAGCGCCATGATACTCCAAGCATGATACTCCAATGCAGGGAGCCCAGATTCGATCCCTGATCAAGGAACTAGATCCCAAGTGTTGGGAGGTTGGAAGGTTGGAAGGTTGGCCCCCTCCAACCAAATTCACTTGTGAAGCTCAGTCCTGTCCTAAGTCTGTGGTGTAGGGGAGTCAAGCAAAGTGGTAGAAGTTTGAAGTAGCTGCCATGAGGAATGGGAGAAGCATCTGATAAAAGTATTCACTGGAGAACTTTTGGCCTGTGAGGAAGAATAATCCAAGGTTGGAGGACTAGTACATGATTTTCTCAGCAGCCCTAAAGCAACCTGCATCCAGGGACTGAGAGGATGGATGAATGAAGTGATGAGAGGCACAGGGGCAAAGATGGTGAGCTCACCTATGAGCCCTGGCCTCTAGGCTGAGTAAAGAAAGAAGACAGAAGGGAGGAAGGTTAGGGGGAAACACAAGAGACAATCCAGTGTGTGGGGGGGCATGGTACTTGACTAGATCAAAGGCCAAGGGGTGGAGTAAGACGTGGTAGAACTGGAAGGCTGTGGTCAGTGAGCAATTCACTGGAATTCATTATATCACAGGTGGAGCATGTAGATGTGCAAAGGTCCCCAGGTGTGCCCATGGGAGGAGGTAGTTGTTATGGAACAAAGGTCAGTGAATATATCAAGCCACGGTGAAGCCAGAGTGTTGGATGACTTATCCATGTGGGTGTTAACACTGATGGCAAGTAGCAAAGAGAAAGACTCTCTGGTATGAATTTAGGAAAATACCGGAAGATTAATAGATGACAGGTTGCTTTTATTTATTTATTTATTTTAAATTTTATTTATTTTTATTTGGCTGTGCCGGGTCATAGTTGCAACAGTTGGGATCTAGTTCCTTGATCAGGGATCGAATCTGGGCTCCCTGCATTGGGAACACAGAGTCTTCACCATTGGACCACCAGGGATGCCTCCAGGCAGCTTTTATTTGGGACTGTCAGTCCCAGGGAGAAGGCGATGGCACCCCACTCCAGTACTCTTGCCTGGAAAATCCCAGGGACGGGGGAGCCTGGTGGGCTGCTGTCTATGGGGTTGCACAGAGTCGGACACGACTGAAGTGACTTAGCAGCAGCAGCAGCATGGGTCCCAGCCTCTGATCTCTACCCACTGATTTTTGGAGTACTATATAAGAATTCAAGGACCTTGGTCCTCTATTCTCTGAATATTCCCCAGCACACCCATACCCATTCCCCCCCCTCCCCAACACACATACACAAACACACATCCCAGAAGCCTCTCTCTTTCTAAATTAGCAAAGCGTAATGGAAAGTCCCTAAATATAAATCTCTCATTAAATCAAAAGAGAAAAAAGTGAATATGACAACACTTTATGAGGAAGATGAATGGTTTATAATGTTACGATGAGTCAAGAAATCAGGATATTTATTGCAGGTTTACTTTGTGCTTAGCTTAGAGTTTAAGTGTCAGGGTTTTGGAGTTGAGCAGTCCAAAGACCAGATCTTCTGCTTAACCATTGCATGAGCAAAGCAAATTACCTCTGGAAACTTAAGATTGTTGTCTTAAAATTATGATCATACCGTCTACTTCATACAATTGCCGTGAGGATTAAATGAGATGTTCCTTGTAAACTATGAAGCATTTAGGAGAGTAAGTGCTCAACTTCTGCTCGGTATTATCATCCTTCTCCTTCCTTGTTCCTGGGTTTTTTTTTTTCTCATAACTCCCCTTTCCTCATTCCGAGAAATTCATCCACCTGTGTGTCAGGGGATGTGATGGGTTCAACTTATACCAATATCAGAGTTGTTTCTCTCCCCAGCTTGTGCTTCAGTGATATTGATAGCTGAGATCCACCAGGGTGGGAGTATTTATACTATTGGAATTGTCAAATGCTTCAGAATAGGGCTTTTGAAGGGTCTGGTTTTCCAGCACATGACTGCCTTTGGGTTTCTGGTTGGGTGTTTCCCTGTTAGATCAGGAGCTCGATGGCAGGCTGGTGAGCAGCTCCTAGGCAGTTCCCAGCCTCTTGCAGATTTTCGTTAGTGAGACTCTGCTAGCGTGAGATATCTGCTATCTCCTCCTGCCTCGGTGCCTCTATCACCTCCTGACCGCTGGGCTCTGTGAAACATCACCATTGCAGATCCCTGTATTTCACACCCTTTCCTGATGTCTCTACAGTGTTCACTTGTGTCAGGTTCTCGGTCAATGCCTGACTCTAGGACCTCATCGTCTGTAGCCCACCAGGCTCCTCTGTCGACAGGATTCTCCAGGCAAGAATCAGAGTGAGTTGCCATTCCTTTCTCCAGGGGATCTTCCCCACCCAGGGATTGAACTCAGGTCTCCTGCATTGCAGGCAGTTTCTTTACCATCTGAGCCACCAGGGAAGCCCAGTGTTGACTTAGGGGACCACAGCATCTCCAGTGTTACCCCAGCTTATGCCTAGTTTTTATCACGGAATTTAAACATTTTTGAAAGAGAAGGGAGGAAGGACTAAGAACACTCCAGATCCCTCAAACACAGCTCCAATATGAGGGAAGTTTGGCCATCTAAATTTTCTCATTTCTTCAGTTTTTCATTTTTTCCTTCAGAGGCAAAATGCTGGGCTTTTCCACCTGACTTTTTGCTTGCAAGTTTGCCATTTTCCCCAGCAGCCTAGAAAGGGAGAGCAATTGATTAAACTTTTCTAGGTGATTCTGTCTGACTTATCCTTACTGGAGTTTTCCCTTTGCTTCTGTCCTATAGATTAATTGTCAGTTTTTATTTTGATTTGAGTGTTCATCTTCTTTCTTCTTCTTAAGTGTTTTGATTGGAAGTTGAAAAAGGTTATGTCAGGATGTGCTGACTGAGTGTCATTTTACACTGGAAATCATCCTAAGAGAAACTCAATTTTGCTTACAAACTTTATATTTGTTTGGTTCCTTTTCACGCCCTGCCCCTCCGCAAAGTTGTTATTAAATAGAATTATTTTGCATTATATTTCCTTACAGGAAGTACAGATAGCAAGGACAGGATCCAATTCAATTTTGAGTTTCTAGGAATTTCTTGGACTATACCACAGTGCCCTAGCTAAAAATACTCCTTCAGTATCTGCAAATGAATGAACAGAATTCTGATCCTTGAAGCAGAGCTCAGAGCCAGGACATACTCAGATACATTAAAGTATGTTTTCAAAAATTACCTTTTGGAACCCTCTTACACTGTTGGTGGGAATGCAAACTAGTACAGCCACTCTGGAGAACGATGTGGAGATTCCTTAAAAAACTGGAAATAGAACTGCCATATGATCCAGCAAACACATTGGGCATACACATTGAGGAAACCAGATCTGAAAGAGACACGTGTACCCCAATGTTCATCGCAGCGCTGTTTACAATAGCCAGGACATGGAAGCAACCTAGATGTCCATCGGCAGATGAATGGATAAGAAAGCTGTGGTACATATACACAATGGAATATTACTCAGCCATTAAAAAGAATACATTTGAATAGTTCTAATGAGGTGGTTGAAACTGGAGCCTATTATACAGAGTGAAGTAAGTCAGAAAGAAAAACACCAATGCAGTATACTAATGCATATATATGGAATTTAGAATGATGGTAATGATGACCCTATATGCGAGACAGCAAAAGAGACACAGATGTATAGAACAGTCTTTCGGACTCTGGGAGAGGTCGAGGGTGGGATGATTTGAGAGAATAGCATTGAAACATGTATATTATCATATGTGAAGCAGATCGCCAGTCCAGGTACAATGCATGAGACAGGGTGCTCAAGGCTGGTGCACTGGGATGACCCTGAGGGATGGGATGGGGAGGGAGGTGGGAGAGGGGATCAGGAAGGGGAACAGATGTACACCCATGACTGATTCATGTCAATGTATGGCAAAAACCACTACAATATTGTAAAGTAATTAGCCTCCAATTAAATAAATTAAAAAATAAATAAATCTTAAGAACATAAAAAAATGACCTTTTAACCTCAATAGATAAAACCTGTATAAATTTTAAAATCCCCTCCAAACTAGTGGCTTTTGCAAGAAACAAAGCCCCAATTTGAGTATGTACTGGATACTATCTACCAAAATAATTTCTGGCAGAGAAAACATTTTATCAGAGGACCTTTCTCTACCAGAAAGACCTGTATTTTAGGGCCATCCTTAGGAATGTGTTATACAATTGATAGTGGATATTTTCTGAATAAGAAAGTGGGCAGAAGAGGCCGTGAGGAGGCTGACAGTGATTATTTAAAGGCTGCTCTTATGGTGGGGATCTCTGTGGACTAGGTGTGGGTGCTGGGAAACAACAGGGCTGAGTCTACATCCCTCTTCCTGCTTCTCTTGTCAGTGGGCGGCCTGGAGGATGAGTAACATCAGCTTGATTTACTTTACCTGTATGCTGCCAGGTTGTGATTAACTGTCACAGGGAGTAACCTCTCTCGTCTGAGTGAGTCATCAAGTTGTTTTATTTCTGGAGAAGTAATGCCTTTCCTTTCCATGTGGGGAGAGTCAGGTGAGCATGAGTGTTGGGCTTTGTTAAACCAATCAGAATCCTTTTATATGGCAGGAGGCGCCAGCCTGGGTTCATCAGGAGCAAGGCATGCTAAAGTAAGCTCATTTACTTCCTTACAAGGGACTGTAGAAGAAAGGTGGTAACTTTTGGTAATTATTTGTGGGTTAGTGAGATACCAGACAAAGACATGGTATCCTTGAAGATGAATCCAGGAAATGTGATGTGGAAAATAATACAGTGGATTATGTGGATTCGATTTTTAGCTAATTTATTAATAGAAGCCAAACATCTCTAATTAATCAATCCATGTTGGCTTAGAGGGTTTTTTTTTTTCCAGTGTGTGCAGTTTTATGCAGGATTAATGAATTATATTTTTATAAGCTACCCCAATGAAGACAGATGACTAAAAGCTGAATGCATGGATTATAGGCTGGGTGATAGAATCAAGATCTCCATAGACTACATGATAGACTTTCAAAAGATAAAATTTGGCACAGATTAATGTCTACACTTAAATTTTAAAGAATTAGCCTCACAAACAGAAGTTGAGGGAGAGGTAGAACAGAACAAACTTCTTAAAAAATAAAGCAAAGAGTTTTATTGATTTTAAGCTTATGCTACCTAATAGTTTACCACTAAGAAAAATAAAAATGAATTACTAGGTTGTGTTATTAAAATTATAACAAAAGAGGAATGGAGGCCAGTGTTTTCTGTAATGATCAGAACATTTTCATGCTTATTTATTACTATGGTTCAGATCATCATTCTAGAAATTATGGGAATCTAAAAATGTATCACAGTTACTTCAGGAAGCTTTCCAATTTATTCAGAGATAAGTCTGTTCTTTAATAACCACAGCAGAAGATAGGAATTGAGGTATCATAAGAGAGGTAAAGGTATAGGTGAATTCAGAGAAGCCAGGGATTATTTCTAGGAGTAGAAATTAAGAAACACTCATTGAAGAGAAGGCATACATATATTAGTAGCTTGAGGATAGAACATGGTCACATCTCTAGTGTCTGAATCTTACGGGGGGTTGCCATCAGATATATGGCACATGACTACAAAGGACCAACCTGAAGTGTCAGAAACAAAAGGAAACTAATCGGAAATCCCAAGTGTGGAAATGGGAGAGAGAGTAGGTGAGTGGGGCTGAGTTTGTCAACAACAATAGTTTAAAAGGAGATTGGAAAGGTGAATTGGAGCCAGATATTTGTGCCTTGTTAATATCAATGGGAAGCAGCCACAAAGCCCCTTCAAAGAGGTCATTTGAAGCCTCTTCAAAGAGGTCATTTCTTCTCAAACAAGGGTTGAATTTCCCAGCTTTGCCTCTGCTGTCTGACCATCACATTCTAACTCTGGATTATTATTCTCCAGCTCATGCCATTGGGGATTCTATACCTTCTGTCTGTATTCTAGCCAAAACCAACCCCAATCCATTCGTGTGTTATTAATATTTGTAACAACTACACTTCATGCATAATGTGTTTGCATTTTACAGAAGTGATTTGAACAACTAATCAACCATAAAGGGAAGATAGAGTCGAAGGAAAAAGATTGAGGCGGAGAAAGAGGCAATGAAAGTTAGACTTAAGGTTATACTTATAGGAATATAGAGGAGGGAGCACTTTTAAGAGATAAGTGTAATTACCTCTAGAGGAGGCTCGCTCTTACTAAAAAACTATACACATCCCTGTTTGAGTTAGGAACCAGGTAAGAATGATCCCCGGGCTTTGCAGGTGGCTCAGTGGTAAAGAATCTGTCTGTAATACAGGAGACACAGGAAATGCAGACTTGATCTCTGGGTTGGGAAGATTCCCTGGAGAAGAAAATGGCAACCCACTCCAGTAGTCTTGCCTGGAAAATTCCACAGACAAAGGAGCCTGGCAGGCTACAGTCCATGGGGTTGCAGAGTCGGACACAGCTTAGTGACTGAGCACACAAGAATGATCGCCATCTCCATGATAAATTAACTCCATCAATCAAAGTGGAAAATAAATAGAAGGTTAAAATTTGAAAAGGTAGGAGCAGAACTCTCTTTCCGCGCCCCACCCCCCCCCCCAGCCACATTATGTAGCATGCGGGATCTTAATTTCCTGACCAGGATCAAACCATGCCCCCTGCAATGGAAGCACCTAGTTTTAACCAGTGGATTATTTCCAGATTATATTATAGTTTACCTGAAAAAAATAAAACTCTAAAATTGAAAGCAAAATTAAACAAATTAATCTAAACTGTATATCAAGTTAGTGATATAGCCATAAAGAAAAAGGGATTATTTCAACTGTCTTTAGAACAAGGACTCTGACTATATACCCTTAGTGAGATACATCATAATACTGAAAAATAGGGCAAAGTAATCTTGCACTTAGTAACAACTGTGGTATTGCTCCTGTTGTCATAGTTTTGAAACTAGCTCATGTGTATCACAGGGTAAAACAAAAAAGTTATGTTTACATTATTAGGAACCAGTATTTTTAGTGTGAGAGAAGAGATATAAATATGAATCCAAAGAAATTTTAAAAAGCCTGTGTCATTCTCATTAAACTAGACAGGAAACTTCATCAATTTGCTAAGGCGCACACCAAAACAACAGTCAGTGTGACTTTAATGGTAAACTATTTAACATTTCTCCCATAAGCTGGGGACAAGACAATAATATGTATTTTTACCACTTCTATTCACATTGTACTGAAGATCCAGTACTAGAAATTGTATTAGAGATATTGTCAGTGCAATAAAACAATAAAAAGAAATAAAAGGCATACAATTGGAAACGGAACATGAAAGTCACTCTGTCATGTCTGACTCTTTGCGACCCTATGGACTATACAGTCCATGGAATTCTCCAGGCCAGAATACTGGAGTGAGTAGCCTTTCCCTTCTCCAGGGGATCTTCCCAACCCAGGAATCAAACCCAGGAAGAAGTAAAACTCTTTACTCACAGAATATCCAACTGAGTCCACAGATAAATAATAAGTTTGAATTTAGCAAAGGTATCTGGATACAAAGTCAACAGGAAAAAATATTTTTACATATTAGCAACAATCAGCTAGAAAATAAAAATGTTAAAACTACCATTTATGACAGTACAAGGTAGTAGATATTTAGGAATGACAAAGATATGCAAACTTCTACACTGAAAACTACAAAACATTGTCAAGAGAAATTAAGGAAGACCTAATTAGAGAGAGACACCATTTCAAAGATTGGAAGACTCGGTATTGTTAAGGTGACAATTCTCCTCAAATTTATCTATTAGATTTAATGCAATTACGTAAACACTCAACAGGTTTTTTATAGGAATTCACAAGTGATTTAAAAATTTTGTAAGAAAATAGCAAAATATTTAAAACAGTTACAATCTTGAAGAAGAATGGATTTGCAGGACTAACCTGCCAGACGTCAAGAATTAATCTAAAATCTTGTTTAATCTAATCTAAAATCTTGTTTAAAAGAGTAAGTCTATGTGCTATTGGCACAAAGACAGACAAATAGATCAATGAAAGAGAATAGAGAGTCTGGAAATAGACCTATGTATATGTGTTTACTTGATTTACAGCAAAGTCACCAGTGCAATCCAGTGGGAAAAGAATGAATGTCATTGGAACAATTTAATATTTATATGGAATAAAAAGACCCTAGTAACAGGCTCTTCATTATAACATGCTCAAAAAGCAACTTGAGATTAAATCATATATATAAACATGAGAGGTAAAACTGTAATATTTCTAGAAGAACACAAAATATAGTATATTCATGGACTTAGGGTAGGCAACAATTCATAATTAGGACACCAGTGAATTAACCATAAAAAAGAAAAGTTGACAAAACCAGCCTTCATCAAAATTAAAAGCTTCTGTTCATCAAAAGCACCATTTAGAGAAGGAAATAAAATCATATGTCTACAAAGAAAATTGTCCTAGTATATTTATGGCAGTTTTACTCATAACAGCCCCAAATGAGAATGGCTCAAATGTCCATCAACAAAAGAATGGATAAACAAACCACTTGTGTATTCACTTGGACAATCCTTTCAACTTTTTGGCCAGAAAAATACAGGAAAAAAACAAACAAAATGGGGGTGCTAAACATGCTTTTGAATTATTCCTGGATATTTAGATCTGGAATGAATTTATGAACTGGCAAGGACACACATCACATTATATAAAATCATTTCTATTTTATCTTTTATATATAGCATGCCTGAGTATTTTTAAAATGAGTATACATATTTTAATAAATCTTGAATATTGCTTTATCATGTGGTGTAAAAGAAAAAGAAGCATATGTATATCGTGTTACTACAGCTACACCTACGTTCTATCCCATACAAACATAGTATTTTCAGTGAGGTTTTTGGGGTATATGTGGAATTGTCTGACTTTTTCATAATTTCTCTTAGAGTTCATCTTACCAAATAAGATACTTATTTGAAAGACTTGGGAAATACAGAAACAACTGTCATCATCAGTGAGTAGGATCTATTTCTTTGCTATTCAAGTTGGAAATTTCTTACATTGCTAAAACTACTTCTAGAATTTAACGTAAAAACACAGGCAGTATAATTCACAGAAGTAAATGTGCAGTGATTTGAAATATTTAAAAATGAAGGTATTGCATGGCTTTCCAATATAAAATATACAAAGACAAAATTTTTAAAAAGGAAGATAAGTTCTTACTGGCTGTAGGGGACAAGTCAATGACACCAGTCAGAGAAAGCACAGAGCTTTAAGCTTGAGTGAACGCATGCGAACTGAATAGACAGGGCTCGAAATGCTAGCCTGGTCCACAGGCTCCTCTAAGAGGTTCCTTCTCTAAACCATCACAGAGGGAAGCGGCCCCGGGTGGGGCCCCTGCCTCAGCACTGCAGTAGATTGTCCCAGAGGAATTGCAGTGATTTTTTTTTTGGACCCATCAGATTTCTCCTGGGAAGATTGGAACGTTTCAAGAGATAGTCAAGCAGTTGGCAAATTGTAAAAGCTAAACTCACATAAGAGAAAACAATATGCAGATGCCATGAAGAAGTGGAAGACCTAAGTAAACCAAAGCTATCAATGAGCAGAAGTCATGAGCACTAGAAAGGATAGTGGGTATTGGTTGACAGGAGTGAGAAGAAGCAGAAACAGGTTCTAGCTATGTCCATGCTGCTCAGATAGTGCTTACAGCTTGCCAGAGAACTGTCCTAAGTATTTGTATATCAACTCATCTAATCCTGCATTTAAGGTAGATACTATTATTCTCATTTTCACAGGTGAGAAACTGAGGCAGGAAAGCATTAAGTATCTTGGCAGTCTGGTTCCAGGGGTCCTCCATTTAGCTCTTACAGTCTTCTGGCCCCCACATGGTCCCACCAGGATGGGGGAGGTGGGGGTGGTGGAAGGGGGTGCTGCTGCGGAGGCAGCCTGCGCACGGTGGCATGAAGGGTTCAGGGCCTGCTCCAGAGCTGTTTCTGTATTTTTCCCCATGAGGTCTACCTGTGTGACTTCTCTTTGAGTGTTTTATGAAGTCTAGCTGGAGGCCTGAGGGTCTTATAACACGTCAGGATAGAGGAGAAAGAATGGCCTCCAGGAGGGAGAGGGTTACAGTGAGAGTTGAGACTTGAAAAGCGAGCAGGGACCACATCAGAAAGGGCCTTAAAGCCATGTTAAGGTGTTTGAACTTTATCCCCCAAACGAGGGGTGTCATTGAAGTGTTGTCATTAGGGGAGGTGGGGAAAGACTGATGATGAGATTTGCATTTTTAGTAAGATTCTCCTGGCTGACTTTGTGGAGGAGGGAGCTGGGAGAAGCCGGAGCGTTAGAGACTGACGAAGTCTTCTAGGTGAGGGGTGATGAGAGCCTGAATTAGGGAGACTGGCAGTGGGGAAAAAGAGGTGTGGGCAAATTCAAGAGATATTTAAGTGGGTGCTTTCAAGACTTGGTGATTTATTAGGTGTGAGGGATACGGAGAGGAAAAGCTGAGAATGATAACCTGGGAAACTGGGTAGACGACAGTGCCATTCACTGAGATGGAAAACGCAGTAGGAGAGAGTCTGTCAGGCAGGGCTGGCTTCAGGGGCACATGAACTGCGCGGTCAAACAGGGCTCTGCTCAGAAGGGACCCACGATCGGCTGAATGATCTGCGGCTGCTGCTCTAAGTAACATTGAATAAGGTGTTTGGCACTTTGGATTTGCACTAGGCCCAGGGAAGAATCCAGGGAAGAAAAAGAGGCAGATTCACACGAGAAGAGGCCATGATGGATAGGGCAAAGTTTGGAGGGCAAGAAACAATTCAAACCAAGGACACAACTGAAAGATGTACTTTTAGAAAATAGGCAGGGTGTTTCTTTGGGACAATAGGAAAGAATAATTTATTACATAAAGACATTTGGAGGTGACAGAGGAAAACTTGATGGAGTCTTCAGATGGTTTCCACATTCACAGTAAATCATGAAGTGAGGTGATTCAAAGACTATTTGACTATTTCATTTAGCTCTGACTAATAAAGAATTTTTAATGAGTTCAAAAGTTTTAGTGGAATATGTGGAATTATTTTTTCACTTTTCTTTACAAGGAAAAAGTTATATAACCTCTTTATAGAAAAAGTTTTTCTATAAAGCAATTAAAGCAAAAAAAGCAATTAAAGAAGAAAAATTGTACTTGTGATCTTGTGACCCTAATATAACCAAGATCAACATTTTGATGAATTTCCTTCTGGCCTTTTTAATGCATTTTTAAAAATCTTAATATACTCAAAGTGTATAAGTAATTAATACCTTGCATTTTTTTAACCCTTTTTACACTTATGAGTCTTCTCACCCCTTCCTCCTGCCCTATTACCCATGGGCATATAAACTTAATATAGCAGCCATGGGAAGGGGGCAGCGTAAAGTCAATAAATAAATTTATTATAATTAGACAATAAGTCTCCACTCATTCAACATTGGTTCCAGTTTTCCAACGTTATAATAACTCCAGGAAAAAAGTACTTTCATACCTATCTTCTGCTTTTAGTTCTTCAGTTCTTCTAAGTATGGACCATTTGCTCAAAATAAATTTAATGAGTAGAATTGCTTGGTCATAAACTATAAATGGTTTCATGCTTTAGCAACATATAGTGTTAATTCAAGTACAAATGAGAAATTATTTCTCTTCACCAATAATTTAAATAAAAACAACATATCTTTTTTGGCTTACCATCAATTTGGCTTACCAAATTAGCCAAAAAATAATGATAATAAATGAAAATATTTACATTTGTAAGTTGTTATGAAGTTTCTTGTGAAGCAATGTGACAGAAAATAGCAGTGATCATAAACATTTTTCTATCCTGGTTGCAGTATATTTCAAAGTGAAAGAAAAATGAAAGTTAGTTGCTCAGGTAGTGTCTGATTCTTTGCGACCCCATGGACTGTAGCCCCCCAGGCTCCTCTGTCCATGGGATTCTCCAGGCAAGAATACTAGAGTGGGTAGCCATTCCCTTTTGCAGGGAATCTTCCCGACCCAGGGATCTAATCTAGGTCTTGTGCATTGCAGGTGAATTCTTTACAGTTTGAGCCACCAGGGACGCTCAATTTATATTTCAAATATATTTCAAGGACATTGCCAAATCCAAGCATGTTTAGCACAGGTAGTCAGGGTTTTCCCTTCTGGAAAGAGGTCGTCTACTTAAATGTTCCAAACTTGAAAACAGTGGAAATGAGCAGCCTTCACCTGGCTATGATCATCCTAAGTTGGCAAACAGGAGACTATACTGGAAATTCTATGTTTAGAATTAACAGAGATTTAGTTATTCATCAAATATAATGAAAGAGCAAGAAAATTTTTCTTTTCAGATATACAACTTGAGAAAATTAGATGAAATTTCTGCAATTTCAAATTTCTTTTTCTTGGGGTCTACGTTTGTGTTTTTCATTTCTAAGTCAAACAAAGTATTTCAAGGTGTACGAACATTAAATAAATAAATTTATTAAATAAATAAAATAATTTAATTAAATAAGTTAATACATAATAAATTAAATAAATAAATTTACAAAAATTTAAATTAATCTTATAAAGACATTTATGTATTTTATAGGTATTATTTTATATAAAACTATTTTACATTTTTCATATGTAAAAATGATGGTTAGTTTTATGTATCAGCTTGGCTCAGTTATTGTAGACAATTATTCAACCACACTAATCTAGGTGTTGCTATGGAGGTATTTTGTAGATGTGGTTAACACCTACAATTAGTTGGCTTTAAGATTACCTTCAACAATGTGAGTGGGTCTCATTCAATTAACTGAAAGGCCTTAAGAGGAAAACTTGAAGTTTCACAGTTAAGAAGAAATTCTGCCTCAAGTCTGCAGCTTCATTTCTACCCCAGATTTCTAGCCTTGGTGGCCGGCCCTTTGGATTTCAGACTGGACCGCCTTGACAATCACATGAACCCATTCCTTGAAATAAGTCTCTCTGTCCCTCGGACCTTGACTAATACATCATGTTTTTAACGTAAGATATCTTTTCTTCTAAAGTATTCAAGATTATTTATTAAAAGTACAAATCCCAGTACAAATCATAATTCTAAACATAAAAAAAAATTTAAACTCAAAGTATTTAAATAAGATTGTACTTTATTTGTTCAACATTTAATGAAGTCTTATTAAGTAGGTTTATAAAAATAAAGTCATTCATAATTCCAGCATTCAGTGTCTGTCTAATTGCACTGTGAAGAATTATTGTTATTCTTCATGCTGACTACATTCAGATCTATTGTATCAGTAAAGTTCAGTTAGGAAAACAGAAATTACAGCAAGAACTTAAGGAACTGGTAAACAGGTATCCTCAAACTAAAATACTGAAAAGGAGTCATGAAAGTAACATTGGCTTCCCAGGCGGCACTAGTGGTAAAGAACCCGCTTGACAGTGCCAGAGATGTAAAGAGAAGGGGGTTCAATCCCTGGGTCAGGAAGATCCCCTTGAGAAGGGCATGGCAACCCACTCTAGTATTCTTGCCTGGAGAATTCCTTGGACAGAGGAGCCTGGTGGGCTATAGTCCATGGGGTCTCAAAGAGTTGGACACAACTGAAGCTACTTAGCACGCATGCAAAATAACATGAAGATAGTAGCTGTAGAAGCCACCAGCCTGGGGCTCAGAGAGCAGAGGAGAAACTAGAAGCTCAGAGGAGGGCATTGGGCAGCTCAAGTGCAGACGTGGAACAGGGAGTCTTGTCTGGCCAGTAGGTGCTGTGATGCTTGGTCTGGGACTGCCACAGCAAGCAGGACACGAACCAGCTGTCGCCGCCACATTGAAGGGCTGTCGTGGAGATGATGCTGCCAGGAATATCCAACAAACAGAAAAAGGAGCAAGTCCCTGCCTTCTCTGGCCTTGCCGTCCCACTGCAGTCTTCCCTCTTGGCAGAAACTAGGAGTATCGCTTGCAGAGTCCCAAGAAGGGCCTCACACGGCAAAATCTAAGAGGTGGTTTGGGATCTGAGAGATGGTATAAATCAAAAAGTAAAACAAACTTGTTTAGTGTTACAAAACTTTCCTCTGCCATTACATGTGACTGTTGTGAATATAATGTTGTTAGTTCTCCTAGAGCCATGAATTGGAACACAAAAACAGGCAGATGTGGCATTATTGGGGAATAGTTCACGATGGAAGGATTTATTGCCTTCAGGCTTTCCGAAACAGATTTGACAAGATAACAAATTTGTCTTTTTTCTAACCTAAGAACTTGGGCTGCTCAGATCTGCCCTGAATTCCAGAGATACTGGCCTTCGGTGTCGGCCTCGGAGCAACCTGCAAATCTTCATGGCATTTTGACACAGCTGCCTTTTGTTTTGAGGAGAGAGGGTTAGCCAGGGGAAGCAGTATTCCCCTGGGGTCTAGACAGGAGCCCATGTTTAGGGTTAGAGGTTGTGCTGGGCCCGTGCTAATGGTCAGATGACAAGTGGCAGGCCTGTGCTCTGATATTTGTGTGTGTGTCTATGATATGCAGGGTCTGTGGTGCGCAGAGCAAGGCGAAGCATGAAGCCCAAGGCAGAGGTACTTCTTGTCCGGATCTGAGAGTAGTATTGCTCAAGTGTGCCCTGGACCTTGATGAGATGATCATACTAAGTGAAGTAAGTCAGAGAAAGATGAATATCATATGACATAACTTATATGTGGAAACTAAAAATACAATGCAAATGAATTTATAAAACGTCTCACAGACATAGAAAACAAATTTATAGTTGCAAAGGGGAGAATGGGTGGGGTTAAATTAGGAGTTTGGGGATACACACTACTATATATAAAATAGATCAAAAAGCAAGGTCCTACTGTATAGAACAAGGAACTATATTCAGTAGCTGTAATATAAAAGAGTATGAAAAAAATTAAAAATTATTAATGCTATGTTCATCTTAATGTAATATATCAGTACTATAATTTAAGTAATTCTCCATTGGTAGACACATTTTTCTATTATAAAAGCCCTCATTAACACCTGTACTTCCATCTCTGTAAATTTGTACTATTATTTCCTTGGATTAAATTTTTTAGAAATAGACCTGTTAAGTAAAAGACCATGTACAGATTTAATAATATAAATATGCGTTGCTGAACTGCCCTCAAGAAAGGTGATGCCACATGGTCAGTTCTGCTCTCTACTGTCTCCTGTACAGGTTAATCCCATTATCTCAGATTCATCTCAACCACCTTCATTTTTCTTTCATTCTATCGTCTTTCCATCTCGATCCGAACTGTGCTTTTCTGAATCTGTTTTAAAGAGGCCAGTTACTCTGCATTCTTCTGAGGAGGCACACTTTCCAAAACTTCGTTTTGCTTCCTGATTCCTGCAGGAAATTTTTTCAGGGGCCTGTGAGTTGTCTGAGTCTGATGCCCCTTCTCTTGTTTTGGTCTCTTTCCACAGGTTGGGCCTTATTATTTGTGGTTTATTCTCCATATCCTATGGAGAAGTGAGATCTATCAGAGATCACACTCGAGAATGCCTTTTGCCCCCAGCACTGCTCTCTCTCCTCTAGGGTGCTGGTAGAACCGACAGATCAGATCTACAGAGAGTGGCTGGTGGATGACACAGCTCGTGGCCCAGTTCAGTAGACTTCCATCACATGGCTCCCGGAACGGCAGGGAATCTGCTGGGCCAGTTCAGTGATGCTCTCACACTCTGAACAGGAGTAGTTCATCAAAGGGTACACTCCCCAGCATGCACATCTCAAGGGCCCTTGCTTTCTCTGTAAGACTCTACCTGAGGGGCAGTCACATCACAACATAGCTGAGTGTTTGGTTTCTCCTGGCTCTCTAGTTATTATTATGATCCAAATGTAAAGACATTTGCATTAACAGATGCCCTAAATGATGTGCCTCTGTCAATATAAGGAAGGAGCTAGGGTTCACAATGTCCTCTGTGACTTGGTATTCCATTTGTCTGAATTCTAGAATCTTCTGGAGTTTTAAACACTTGGCCAGCATTGACTGCAGTCCTCCGAACAACCTCCCAAGGCAAATAGGAGGAGGTAGGTGTTGTTGTCCGTGAACTTCACAGGTTAACAAAGGCACAGAGGGGCCCAGTGACTCATCTGCCCAGTTGGTGGGCATCTGTGGTTCCCTTGCTTCCTCTCCAGTGTGTTTCCCTGTGGCAGTTTGCTGCCAGCCTGCCCATCCCCTGAGGTTAGTTGGGCTGTGGTGGAAGGTCAGTTTGGATGAATCATTCAAACATTTGAAGTGCCTTGCTGCTGCTTGGAAAGTGCCCTTAAAGCAGGCTGCCCTGCTGAGCATTTGAGGTGTGGTGCTGAATAAAACTGCATGCCACCCAGCCCGCCCGAAAGCCCCGTGTCATGTGTTTATCACACAGACTTCATAAGTCTTAATCCACTTCATCCTCAACAACAGCTTAGTATGAAGTGCTTCTAATAATAGCAGCAGCAGACAAGCAGACACAATACCTGTCATCCTGAAGGTGCTTTAGGAAACTGCACAGCTCTTTCTGCGTCTGTCTGGTCATCACTTTAACCATGTATCTGAAAGCAGATGCTCATGGTGCAGTAGATAGAAGTATTTGGTATCTGGGAAGTCTTGTGGCTATACCGAAGGGGTTCCGTAGAGAATACAACTAGGTTCAGCTGATCCCATTATGCACGTCACCTGTTACGAACTTGCATTCCTGGGAGAATGGAAACCAGCATGTACTAAGCAAGTTTTAAGAATCTTTTGGTTTCCATGGAATGTAGAACTATAATGGGTCCAGCAGGTGCAGAGGAGAGCCAGCTGTGAGAGGGCAAATAGGTCAGGTAGCCCAAGGGCTAAGTTTAGTAACTCCCCAAACCGTCATTTGTTGGATCTATAGAAATGAAAGCTGGTGGGGGGAGAGATAAAGAGGAAGGGAGGGAGGGAGAGAGAGAGAGAATCTCCTTGTTTCTGTTTCAGAGAAAGGGGGATTTAAATTGTTGATTGGAGAGCTCATGAGGCTGGTGGGTTCCCAGCAAGTGAGGAGAGTAAACAACACAATTCATTGGCAAATGAAAATGAGGCCAAACTGACATGGAATCCAGGAGGGTTGTGAGGTACATTAGCCCTTCTGATTTGGGGATGTGATAGGGTCTTTTGCCCAGGACTGCACTTTAAGTAGGAAAGTCTGAGGTAAAAGTAATGGGGGCTAGAGAAGAAAGATGATGACAGGGGAGGAGAAGAGAGAATGTGAGATGAACTAGTTGCTTCAGGTTTCTGAAATAGAAACATATATAACATATAGGAACAAATATAAACATATATAACATGAAAACATCTATGACTCTTCCAGGAAAAAAATATTTTTTAAAATTTTAATTTTTTTTGGGTGCATTGGGTCTTCCTTAGGGCTTCCTTGATGGCTCAGCAGTAAAGAATCTGCCTGCAATGCAGGAGACACGAGTTTGATCCCTGGGTCAGGAAGAAATCTTGGAGGAGGAAATTGGCAACCCACTCTGGTATTCTTGCCTGGCAATTCCTTGGACAGGGGAGCCTCGTGGGCTACAGTCCATGGGGTTGCAGAGTTGGACACGACAGAGCAGGAGAAGCAGAGGCAGCAGGGTCTTTGCTGCTGCGTGCAGTCTTTCTCTAGTTGTGATGAGTGAGGGGCTGCTCTCTAGCTGAGATACGTGGACTTCTCATTTCGATGACTTGTTACTGAGCCTGGGCTCTAGGGTATACATACTTCAGCACTTGTGGCCCAGGAGAAACACTCAATTCCATGATTTCACTCCTTGAATAAATCCATCTTGTCATTCATTTTGATAAATGAAATTTTACTCATGGATCCAAGTCTATAAACCTTTCCCTAGTTTGAAACTATTTGGTTCGAAGACTTAACGTAAAACCTGTTCTTTGCAGAGACTCATTTTGCTCTTAGTACTATGACAACTCAGTTTTTAGTCAACCACAGAAAGAGGAATAATCTTTTAAGAATGGGCCTGAAGGTAGAAAACCACTGTAGCATTTACTGTGCAAGTCATACTTCTGGAGGGGAATATACTCAATATCAAAAGAATTACAGTGGGTAGGGAAGTATTGAGTTTCACTTCCTTCTTCTTCAGTCATAATTTTAGAGGAGTACCACGCCAAACCATAAAACCAGAATTACACATCAAATCATGCTCACAGGCTTGGGTATGATTTCAGGGGTTTCTGGAGTGACAGTGAATATTTTCATTGATCTTAAGCAGTTAAACTGTGCATTTCTTTTTTCCCCTCCAAATTTATACTGTGAAAAATCTCCCCCATTCAGAAAAGTTGATGGAATAGTTGAGTGAACGCCCATATGCCACTCTGTTAGATTCATCAATGGTTAATGCTTTGTCATATTTATTTTTTCTTTCTCTGGACATTTATTGAAAATAAATTGTAGATATGGCATTTTACTCTTAAAATATAAACATGACACTTGTTATGCCATCAGAAAGTGAGAATACTTGAACAAATAAAGTCAAGTCTTATTTAGAAAAGGGTGGGCACAATGAATCATTAGTATAACTTCTGGGAATGGAGGTTTCTAGCCCTTAGCTAATTCTCACACTAATTCTCTGATACCTGGTGTCATTTTACCCAGCAAGCATAATAAATTTCATCTTGGTAGTTCTTGTTTCAACAATATCAAAAGAGACAAAGCAAATCCATCTTAATTCTGTACTTTCATGTCCATTTTCTTCATTGTTTACTTCAAAAGCATCTCTTTATTACAGGGTCCTCTTACACATACTACAAGATAGAACTCGCTTTTTCTCCTCTCTGCATGCTAAGTACTGGAGTTATTTTGCAATATGTATTCGAGGCTATTAAGGAGAGAGTTAAGTTCTTTCATTATTTTACCTGTGACTTGAATCATAATAAAATACTCACTTTCCAAGGTGAAAGATGTTAGACATTACATTAGCACTTGCTGATGATTACAAAGCATTACTGTATGGCACGTTATAATAATGGCCATCTTCTCCATAAAAATAATTATATTCCTTTAATGCACTCATAATATCTCTGCAGTTTTTAACTGGTATTTTGTTCCCAACCCATCTTGTACACAAACACAGAACTTATTGCCAGTTCATCAGTGGCTAGATTATAGAAGAGAGAAATTATTCATTAGGAAGCTACAGATGTCCTGTCTTTGTTTCAGAACACACCAGAGAATTTAATTCAAAGTTCTAAAAAATTTGACAGACAGATGGGATATGAACTTAATGAACCAGCTACAGAACAACACTCTCTCATATGTCAGGCCTCTTTCTGGCACTTTCTTTTTCTCAACCCCCAATTCCTCACACAGGTCAGTGTGTTGTATCCATGGCATATCTCAACAATAATGGTCTAAAATTGGACGCGAGACATCGGAGTTGGACAATAATGATATAAAACAGAGTAAAACAGAATGAAACAGAATAAAAGGCAGCTGTTCTAGGTAAAAGGTAGTTTGACTGTATATCAAGCACCTGGGAGCCTGGCTCTGCACCGTGTCTTGTTTAGCCAGGCGTTCTAGTCCAGTGGCTTCCAAAGTTTAGGGTGTCTAAGGACCACTGAGTGTCCAAATGTGATTCCTTAGTTCTTCGTCCTGGAGGTTCTGATTTGGCGGATCTGGGGTGAGGTCCAGGAATCTTCTTTCCATTCAGTTTTCTGGGTGATTGTGATGTGGGAACATGCTTTGACCTATGCTGTTTCCAGCACCTAAGATGACAAAAGAGTGGGTCATTGCTAACCTGAACCAGTATGTGTAAACTAATTTAATGCTTGTCTTTGCTGGTGGCCATCCCCTCCAAGATTCAGAAAGTCAGAAGGAACAAGGGACCCATATCCTCCAACTAAGAACCACTGTCTGGATGGACTCTGAAATGGATACTTTATTCTTCTGTCAACCCTGAAACAAACTGATATGACAGGATACCTGCCTGGTAGAATAGCTGACTCTTTTTTTTTAATTTTTATTTTTTAATTTATTTTTATTAGTTGAAGGCTAATTGCTTTACAATATTGTAGTGGTTTTTGCCGTACATTGACATGAATCAGCCATGGATTTACATGTGTTCCCCATCCCGATCCCCCTTCCTGCCTCCCTCCCCTTCCAATCCCTCTGGGTCTTCCCAGTGCACCAGCCCTGAGCACTTGTCTCATGCATTCAGAATAGTTGACTCTTGAACAACATAGATTTGAACTGCATGGGTCCACTTATACACAGATTTTTTCCCAAGAGTAATACTACAGTGGTGGTTTAATTGCTAAGTCATGTCCGACTCTTGTGGCCCCATGGACTGTAGCCTGCCAGGTTCCTCTGTCCATGGGTTTCTCCAGGCAAGAATACTGGAGTGGGTTGCCATTTCCTTCTCCAGGGGATCTTCCCGATCCATCAATTGAACCTGGGTCTCCTGCATTGCAGGCAGATTCTTTACCAACTGAGCTACAAGGGAAGCCCATTACTACAGTATTAGTATTGATTGGTTGAATCCATGGATATGGAACAGTGGATATAGAGGAATTGCCAATAAGAAGGGCCAGCTATAAATTATACTTAGATTTTTTTTTTTTAACTGTGCAGAAGGTCAGCACCTCTAACCCCTGCACTGTTCAAGGGTCAACTGTATTTAAACAAACCCATGTGTATAGATGTGTGTACCCAAAGCTCTTGGACCCAAGATTAGTCTTTTAAGGGTGTACCCTACACTCTTAATACACTTCTGCTATAATGTGATAAATGCTTTCATAAAAATCACCATGCTGTGCACAATAGTGTGATTAAGTCCATAGGGCTTATGAGGAAAGAAGATCTTAGGGAGACAGCACTCCAAAACTTCACCAGTAACACATTAAAAAAAGATAAGAACCTAATAAAAATTCTAGCACAATTTTGCACATGTTAAATGGTTAAGAAATATACATGTAACCTCTTTTCTGGCTGAAATCATGGAGGATATAGAAGAGAAGACTGCAGCCATGAAATTAAAAGATGCTTGCTCCTTGGAAGAAAAGCTATGACAAACCTAGCCAGCGATTAAAAAGCAGAGACAGTACTTTGAAGACAAAGGAGTGTCTAGTCAAAGCTATGGTTTTTCCAGTAGTCACATATGGTTGTTAGAGTTGGATCATAATGAAGGCTGAGCACCAAAGAATTGATGTTTTTGAACTGTGGTGCTGGAGAATACTCTTGAAAGTTTCTTGGACAGCAAGGAGATCAAACCCATCAATCCTAAAGGAAATCAACCATGAATATTCATTGGAAGGACTGATGCTGAAACTGAAACTCCAATACTTTGGCCACCTGATGTGAAGCGCCGACTCATTGCAAAAGACCCTGATACTGGGCAAGATTGAAGGCAGGAGGAGAAGGGGATGACAGAGGATAAGATAACCATCACTGATGCCACAAGATGGCATCACTGACTTGATGGACATGAGATTGAGCAATCTCTGGGAGGTAGTGAAGGACAGGGAAGCCTGGCGTGCTGCAGTCCATGGGGTCGCAAAGAGTTGGACATGACTGAGCGACTAAACAACAACAGCAATCAAAGAGAAGGGGAAAGGGTTCCCACTTTGCCAGGTACCATTAAGAAAAAGCAAAGGAATTCTGCGGAGCTGATGATCATGCACCTGAGAAAGAAGTTTGCCCAAAAGATGCTTCAAAAGTCAAGGAGGAAGCTTATCTATGAAAAAGCTAAACCTCATAATAAGGAAAATAGGTAGATGTACAGAATTAAGATTTGACTGGCCAAGATGACAAGAAAAGTGGGCAACTTCTATGTATTAATAACTCTAGAATCTGAATGAGCATTTGTCTTCAGGATTAGGGTATCAACGGTGTGAGCCCAAGGATCTGAGAGGTGTTGCATCTTCATTACCTTTGTCAGTTCATCAATGGCATTTTGTTAAGCTCAACAAGGCTCAATTTACATGCTGAAGATTGTAGAGCCATATACTGTATGGCAGGGGTCCCCAAGTTCCAGAATCTAATACCTGATGATCTGAGGTGGAGCTGATGTAATAATAATAGAAATAAAGTACACAATAAATGTCATGCACTTGAATCATCCTGAAACTATCCCCTCACCTCCAGTCACTGGAAAATTGTCTTCCAAGAAACCAGTCCCTAGTACCAAAAAAGGTTCGGGATTGCTGCTATATGGGATACCTGAAATAGAAAACAGTAAAAGAATTGATCTATAAGCATGATATAGCAAGATCAACAAGAAGCTAACTGTCCCAGCAGACAACACTTTGATTGCTTGATCTCTTGGCAAATAGGGCATCATCTGCCATGGAGGATCTGATTCATGAGATCCATACTGTTGGAAAATGCAAACATCTTCCTGTGGTTTTCCAGTTATTTTCTTCATAAGATGGAATGAAGAGAAAGCCCATGCATTTTGTAGGAGGTGGAGATGCTGTCAACAGAGAGACTAGATCAACAGGCTTCTTTAGAAGGCTGAACTATGGTTTCTGTCATGATTATTTTTATAATCTTGTCAGTTAGTAAGCAATGACCGCTTTCAAGTTGAAAAAAAAGGAAATCCATAAATAATACAATAAATATGGCACTTTCTCTTTAAAAAAAGATTTGAAATTTGTTTGAGGAAACAGACATTGGAAGGGTTGCAGCTTGTAATTCATTGTACTGTGGTTGGAAGGTAAATTATCTGAGATCAGAGGAAAATTCTAACACCAGATGCGGATGGATATAACTAAACACACACAGTAAACAGAGGGAGCTGGTAGATATCTGAGAAGTGTGTGTGCATTTTGTGTATTCCCAGGTGCCTCAGTTCAGCTGGATGGTTTTCTTTCACCAGTGTTTCTTGCTGGTAAGATCTTGCATAGGCCAAGGCAAATTTGCATTATACTCACTCATATATTGTTTCCTAATATATCAATCACATTGGAACCAATTTGTGCTTTCAAGATAGCATTATAGCAGTTCTGACTATACCTGTAAGAAATTCACATCAAAAGTAATGGTTTCAAGCTGCCTCGACCCTGAGGGTAACCAGGAAAGCATTAGTGCCTTACAAGGAGCGTTGTCTGTCTAAGAGGGTTTGGGGACTGCAACTGTGAAGGTAAAGGAAGGGATATTCCCTGCCATCCATATGGCCATGAAGGAACTCAACATCTCATAGGTGGTATCTTATTCCAATTATTATAGACTAACCTTGATTAATAATTACCCAGGGGTAATTAGGATAGCTAGATAAAGAAAAATAAGCAGCATTAGAGTAAGCTTCAGAGAACTCACATTTTATTTTTAGCTCTGCAAGTGTGTGCCCTAAGGCAAGTCCCTTTCTTTCTCCTGGATTCATTTCCTCATCTGTAAAATAAAGAAATTGGACTATGTTTCATTTCTCTAAGATTTCTCTTGGACCCTGTATCATGTGACTCTGAGGCTTTCTGTCTTGATGAAATGCAAAGAAAAGGAACACATTTTGACCTCTTCAAAACTCTCCTGTGGCTCAACAGTTGTTGTTTTTTTCATCCCAGGTTGTCATCTTTGGTTATTTCCCAAAGTGAAAATTCCAAGTTGTTGTTATTCTCAATCTCTGTTTCCACCAACAGATGGAATTTATTGAGGCAGATCAATAAATTTATTGAGCTCATAAAGCTCTTTTATTTATTTTGTTAACAGCTTTATTGAAGTAAAATCGACATATACTAAGCTGTACATATTTAAATAATACAATTTGATAAGCTTTGACACGCACATACAGTCATGACACCATCATCCCCATCAGAATAATGAACATATCTGATATCCCCAAAGGTTTGCTTGTGCCCCTTGTAATCTCCCCCTGCCTTCTCTTCCTCATTTGTCCTCCCCATGCCCAAGCAACCACTGACCTGCTGTCTTTCATTATGGGCTAGCCCATATTTTCTAGAATGTTACGTAAATGAAATCATCAGTATGTATTGTTTTGTCTGACTCCTTTCACTCATTATAATTATTTTGAGATCCATCCACATTCCTCTTGTTAATAGAAAGGAGTTTAAAAAAAAGACAAAGGAGCTGAGTGACAGTATATCATATGGATATACCACAACTTGTTTTTCTATTCACTTGTTGATGGGCATTTGGGTGTTTATAGGTTTTAGCCATTATATATAAAACTGCTATAAATATCTTCATAAAAGTCTTTGTATGGACATTTGTTTTCATTTCTCTTGGGCAAATACTTAGGGGTTGAAAGGGTGGATCACATATGGCAATTGTATGTTTCACTTTTTAGAAACCAGCTGTTTTCCAAAGTGGTTATGCCATTTTACATTCTTATTCACATTATATGAAAATTCCAATTCTTCCATATCCATGTCAAAACTTAGTATGATCAGTTGCTCAGTCATGTCCAGCTCTTTGCAACCCCATGTACTGTGGCCCACCAGACTCCTAATGCCCATGGACTAGTTGCCATTTCCTACTTTAGGGGAGATTCCTGACCCAGGGATCAAACATGTGTCTCTTGTATCTCCTGCATTGGGAGGCAGATTCTTTACCACTGAATCTACCTGGGAAGCCCAGATATCCAATATTCACTATTAAATATGGTGTTAGCCATAAGTTGTTAAAAGGCACTTTCTCTTTACCTCCTAGAGAGCCAGATCTCCAGATACAGTCACGCTGGAGTTTAGGGCCGCAATATATGAATTTGGGGATAACAAAATTCAGTCAATGACAAAACTGATGAGCCTTGATACTCTACCATCTCTGTCTTTGAATCAGGGTGTTTAAACTATTTACAGTTGTGATTACTAATATAGTTAGATTTAAATTTATCATCCTGCTATTTGTTTTCCATTTTCCCCATGTGTTCTTTGTTTTATCTGAATAAGGCTTCTATTTTCTAAATAAGTCTCCTTTCTCTGAGTAAGCCTTTATTTTATTTTCTGAGTGCCAACCAACTCCTTTTATTTTACTTATTTAGTTTAAAATTTTTATAGGAGTATAGTTGGTTTACAATGCTGTGGTAGTTTCTGCTGTACAGTTACATATACACATATACCTACTCTTTTTTAGACTCTTTTCCCCCGCATGTAGTCATTACAGAGTATTGAGTAGAGTTCTCTGTGCTATACAGTAGGTCCTTATTATTTATTTTATATTTAGTTGTGTGTGTAGGTCAGTACCAGTTTCCCAAGTTATCCCTCCCCTTCCCCTTCTCCCAGGTAACCATATGTTTTTTTCTTTAAAATAACTCACTGGTTTTTGTCCTGCTTTCAGCTATTAGGCTGAGGCTGCATTATTACTCTCTGGCCACAACCCATTCTTCATCTCAGCGACCTACTCATCTCCCACTAGGTCATGGGGCTGATGGGCCAATGTGCTTTATCTCCAAAACTGACAGAAATCAGACAAGGAAAATACTCAAACATGTTGGAATAGCATTTTAAGATTTTATAGAATTTGGTTATATTCGCTTATCCACCTGAATTTCCCACATTCTCCTCCAGACACTCTCCACAGCCATATACCATACCATTTTCTCCTCAGCCATATACCTAATTGTGCTCATATCCTTAATTTCTTTATCCTCAGGATCTCTCTCCTCCTGCTTTACATTTGATCATGCTTTTCACTTTAAATACAGGTCTTCTTTCTCAGCTGTTTGTATGATGAAATCTTATGGACGCTTAAAGACTCAGTCCTTGCTCCTTTCGTATCAAGTCTGACCTGGCCTTCTATCCCACTGCACCCACAAAGAAAAAGGTTCCCTTCATTGGGTTCTCAGAAAGCTTTGTAGGTGTGTCTGTTACAACAAAAACAAGCACTTTTCACATTATATACAGAAAGTTCTTGCTTGTCTGTTTTCCCCATGAAGTGTCAAAATCTTGAGGCTACAGGAGTCCATATATATATTTTTAAAGTCTCTTTCAGATTGTTCTTATATAAGTCAAAATTCTTGATTGTAAGCAACAGAAATAGAATTTTAGTTTTGTTGCCTGTTTTTGCTTCCCCACTAGCTTTACTAAAGTGTAATTGATGGACAAAATTGTTGTTATGTTTAAGGTGCACAATGTGATATTTTGATATATGTATACATGGTGAAATGAGTCCCATAATCAAATTATTTAACACATCCATCACATCACATAGTTACCTTTTTTTGCATGGATGAGAATGCTTAAGGTCTTTTGTGGTTCCATTCTTCACACTTAGGTTTCAGGAGTGGTTCCACTAGTTTCAGAATTAATCAAAGTGGCTTACTCTGCTTAACATTGTACAAACAACTTGGCTTATGGTGAACACATCCTTTCCTACTGGGAGTCTGGGATTTGGGTATGAGCTAAGCAGAGGATGCCTTATATTACCAAGCCCCCAATTAACATCCTAGGCACTGAGTCTTTAATGAGCTTCCCTGGTGGACAACATATCACATGTGCTGTAACAAATCCTTGCTGAAGGGATTAAGGGTATCCTGTGTGACTCCACTGGGATGGGACTCTTGGAAAATTTTAACTAGTTTCCGCCTAACTTCACCCATGTGCTTTTTTCTCTTTACTGATTATGCTTAGTATCCTTTCAGAGTAATAAATCCTAGCCATAAGGAAAAGTATATGCAAAGTTCTGTGAGTCCTCCTAGCAAAACATTGAAACTCAACATAGTCTTGGGGACCCTTGATGTGGAAGACATCTCTTTAAGATAGTTTTATAATGCCTTTGCTAGAGCCCTAAAGATTTCATTGGTTCTGGAAAACTTCTAGGTTAATCTTTTGGTTTGGTGTTCCCTCTTCCACAGGATTATATGAATTTGTAACCTCCCACACTTGTGGCACAGATTTGGGATTCTGATCTCTGATGGATGGCTCTTTCCCTTGGTAGAAAGGGAAGCTTCATTGACACTTCCCTGGACAGTGGTAAGTGTCTTTCCATTTCGTCACCATGGGCAGAGAGCTTTGTGAGCCATGGCTTTTGTGGGAAGCCCAAATCCTCGCCTCTCATCCCCATGAAACCACCAGTGCCCCAGCTGTTGGCCTCTGAGGCTTGTATTGATTTACTAATCTTCTCTTGAGGGGTTTGTCTCAAAGTTCTGTTTTGTTTCTCTGGTACCTGGGAATTACCTTTTGTTGCTTTCAGGCTTAGAATGTATTAATTTTTATTTTTTTGGCCACACCCATGGTATGTGGGATCTTAGTTCCCCAACCAGGGATCGAACTTGGACCCCCTCCATTGGAATCACAGAGTCTTAACCACTGGACTGCCAGGGAAGTCCTGTATTAAATTTTTTGTTAGACTTTTTTTTTTTTTTACCAGCAATATTAATGCTTAAGGGTGATCCTATTATATCAATCCTGTGTAACCTATTGCCTAGAAATTGGAACTGTGTCTTTCTCATCTTGAGTCCTCTGTAGCATGGAACCCAGACAGGGTATGTAGAAGGGATGAATAGATTGAATGTATGAATGTATGGGTCATATACAATGTTGCTGATCTTCCTCACCCCTAGACTTGTTTCTCCATAGATTTATATCCACAGAAATGAAGTCTTTCGTCATAGCAAGTCTCCTTGTTTATGATCTAAAACAAAATGAAACTAATGTGAAAATCAAGAACTTTCCTAGTTTGTGCACATTGCCCTTCCCAGTCAAGATTATAAAAACTGACCTGAGTATATATGTCAAAGCAGTAGTAATGCTCCCAGCCCTTGAGAATACAGCAACTCTGGCTCTTGGCATTCCACTGAGGCATCATCTCAGAGGGACTACGGTGAGTCTCCCTATTTCACTTAAGGGAGCAGAGAAGGCTCTTGGACTCTTGGAGGGATGGGTCATGGAATTCTGTCATTTAATAGAGGCCTCTCACACTACATTATGTGGACAATGCAGATTCATTTGTGGAATGATAGGAATCAAAAGAATCTTGTCTGGGATCATCCACAATCATAATTCTTCTAATTAGCTCTGTCCAGGCTACCCTAGATACTATGCAAAAAAGGGGTATTAGTTTTTCCAGCTCTGGATATGTGAAAGTGACACTGGTCTAATGACTTGCTGGGACTCTGGAGACGAGGGTGGGCTAGAATAGACAAGACTGATATAGTGGGTAAAGACATAAAGGGAAGAGCTAAACAAATTTGGGATAAATAGTAGAGGTAAATACTAAAATTCTGGAGCCCAAGAGGTGAGTTGGGGTTGGGACTTCAGTTATACAATCTCAGACTACACTATATACATATCCATCATAGTAATTGTTGTCACCACAGCAGAATAATCATTTGTATAGTCATTTGTTAATTATGTCCTTCACATAACAGTAAATTCCATGAGGAGACAGACTATATCTGTCTTACTCATCCCAGGATCTATGCCAGACACTGACTATATATTTGTTGAATAAATGGAGTCATGAAATCAACCTGCTGCTGCTGCTAAGTCACTTCAGTCGTGTCTGATTCTGTGCGACCCCACAGACGGCAGCCCACCAGGCTCCCCCGTCCCTGGGACTTTCCAGGCAAGAACACTGGAGTGGGTTGCCATTTCCTTCTCCAGTGCATGAAAGTGAAAAGTGAAAATGAAGTCACTCAGTCGTGTCTGACTCCCAGCGACCCATGGACTGCAGCCCACCAGGCTCCTCCACCCCTGGGATTTTCCAGGCAAGAGTACTGGAGTGGGGTGCCATTGCCTTCTCCATGAAATCAACCTATGTTGGGCCTTTTCCCCCAATCTTTTCCTGAATCAGATTGAATTTTGTATGGAACCTCCGAACTCACTGACCACCCACAGTTCCATTAATAAGCCCACTCCCCACCTCCCACCCCCAATTTCACCACTATTTCTACAGCTCTGATCAGCTGCCTGGTCAAAGCAAAGAGTTAAGCTCTTTGTTTTGTTCCATTTCCTTTTTATTTTCATTTTGGTTTCGCTTGGTTTTATAACTTCCAAATAAAGTTAGTGAAAATATCCAAGATGCAGAAAAAATAAAAACAAACACCATTATATCTGTAGTTTTGTAGTAGTATCTCTGACACAAAGTAACCACAGAAAAGAAATCCGAAACTTACTTTCTCTCTCTTTCTCTCTTTTTAACCATACACCATTGTGCCAATCAGTCACTTCAGGTCTTTAAAATTTGACCCAAGTGGCAAATGAACAACCTTTTCTTTGTGGTTAACCTCTTTAAAAAAACGGGACTTCCCAGGTTGTGCTAGTGGTAAAGAACCCACCTGCTAATTCAGGAGACTTAAGAGACATGGGTTTGATCCCTGTGTCGGGAAGATCCACTGGAGGAGGAAATAGCAACCCGTCCATGGACAGAAGAAACCTGTGGGCTAAAAATCTTAAAACGATAAGCACTGAGGTATATGAGTTTTTGAATTTTCTATTTAAAATTCACTGCTACCTATTTACATGAATAGGTAAATGAAGTATTTATCTCCAGGCCACCATTGACAGAAATCATATTTGAGTACGGGTGGTACGGTGGGTAAAGAATCCACCTGCTAATGCTGGAGACGTAGGTTTGATCCCTGGGTCAGGGAGATCCCCTGGAAGAAGAAGCGGCAACCCACTCCAGTATTCTTGCCTGGAAACTCCCATGAACAGGGGAGCCTGGTGGGGTATAGTCCATGGGGCTGCAAAGTGTTGGATATAACTGAGCACACACACACAAGTAATATTTGCTGTAAGTTGATAGACATTCTTAATTTTAATGTTTGAGGGCAAGGGTGTGATTTAACTCTGTAAGACGTCGTTTTTTAGCATTCATTTCAGTGATAGGGTAAATAGCATTTGTATTTAAGGGAATTTAGTGTGACCATTCAATCCTGTTAAAGAATCACTATCTATAACTTTGAAAGAGAGGGTATTGTTTGGAATACCAGAATTTGTGGCCACCTCTGCTTCTAATTGGGAGCATTTATCAGGGCTGATGTACTTTATAAATCAGACTGGAGAAATTCTCAAGATGGATTTTGTTCATACATTTATTGAATACCTACTATGTATTAGGTACTACTTTCTATACAATATGTGATTCAAAGATTCTTATCTATTGCTGTAAATAATACACACACACACACACACACACACACACAAAATCTATAGCGTAAGTCATAATATGATGTATCAAAAGAGAGGTAAAGTGCTAAAGAGAGTTCAGAGAAATCTGAGAAATAATTATGGAGAGCTTGCAGTGAAGGTGACCTGAAAAATGAAGAGTAGATAAATAATTAGATAACTATTAATAATAATTAATAATAATAATAATAAATAAATAGATAATTTCAGCAGATAAAGAGGAGCCTCAGCATAGCCTGAGGAAGATGAAGGTGGTTCACTGGGGCTGGTGTGATAGGTCCACAGAGGGGAGAGGAGGATGTACATCTGGAAAAATGGAGTAGGGTCAGAACACGTAGGGTACTGAATGCTAGTCTAAGGAATTTGAATATAATTTCCCATTGATAGTAATAAGCCACTGAATAATTCTGAACAGAAAACAAACAGGAAGACTTTGATTAGGGCAATACCATGATAGATATTCTACATTTAAGTCATTGCTTTTCAGATCAGGTGGATCTCTAAAGTCACATTAGGGAATTTACTTTTTGTTGTGTTTAATTTTTATTTTATATTGGAGTGCAGTTGATTAATAATATTGTGTTATTTCAGTGGTCCCATTATACATACATATATCTATCCTTCTTCAAAGTTCCTTTCTTGGGGAGTTTATTTTAAAATGCAAATCTATAAGACATTTTGAAGTCTTGATTCATTAGAGTCTCCTGGATATCCTGATTTTTCATTCAAAGTTACCCTGTTCCCAGGATAGGCAGCTCTTCCAGTGATGGTGACGACTGTGACGTCCCCCAGTGGTAGCAGAGCCTTTGGCCATGTTCCGTTTATAGCAGCGGCCCCCATCCAGGACGATATGATCAAAGAAGTGAGCCCACCTGTTTGACCCACCTTGGTTCATATTCCTTTCCTGAACCAGGTTCTTCAGATCTCCTGATAATAAATTCCTATTCTGTTTAGTTACCCCTGATCTTTGTCTACTGTTTGCTGTCAAGTCCTGTGGCCAGTACAAAAAACAACTGGAGTTTTCAGGAGTGTTTAGCCGCTGCTCGTTCCCTCCCATTCCCCCTCTAAGAGAGAAGAAAACACATAGATGATCCCTTTGTCCTCTGGGAGAAAGCCCAAGTGCTTGGTAGTAGTCTGTCCTTGGCCATGAAACACACTGGAAAAGGTTTTCAAGTGCTAGGATGGCAAAGTGAGATTTAGGTCAAGTATACCCATCCCCCCTCCCAAACCCCATTGCATTGCTGCCCTACCTTGATATAGATTTATTTGGTGTAGGTTACTCGCCTAGTCAATCAGTATTCCTCTCCACCTTCTAATGCTTTGGTATTCTAGTCTTGATGCTTTAGCCTCCAACTTCTCCTAAAGTTAATTCCTCAGGTTTCAGGAAAGTTGCAGCTGTGAGGCTGCCAAGACATTTCGGGAAGCAAGCAGCTGTCTACTACAGGTTTTAATTCTTTCTACTTGGTATCAAAGGTAACTTGTATCTTTTTAAAATCCCCGTTTCCCTTAAATAGATTTTAGGAGGAAATGCTATCCCTTAGCTTAGCTGTGGACCTTCACCCCCAAAACAAGAATGTATGATGTGAGTGTGTTGCCGAAGTCTGTCCTTCGAAAAACCAAGCACCACACTTGGAGAGTTGTCAAACTCAGGTTTATTACATTGGCGGCACCAGCAGTCCCAGAGCAGTTAACACTTCTAGCTCTGAGCCCTGAACAAAGGAGTTACAGAGTTTTTATAGACAGTGCATAACACCAGACTTTAGTGGGCAGCGCTGACTGTTAATAGGTTAGTTCAAACTAGGGGTCTCCAGAGCGCGAACAGCCATGAGGACACAGCAGTGGGGGATGCCTGACCTTGACACAAACAGACACGGTTGTGTAGGACCACAGGGGTTGGGTAATTGACAAGGGTTAGTGAGATAAGTTTCAACTCCTAGCATTGTTGCAAGTTTCTGTCTTCCCGAAACTGTAAACCTATATGACTTTGCAAGGAGCTAGCTGAGTAGCAGAAGCAGAATGAGCAAGAGGTTATTTCTAGCTGGCTGCAAGTTTTTAAATTGTCCATTTCATGAGAACACGGACTCCAGAGTTTTGTTTTGAAAATGGACTTTCTTCTCATTCTTACCATTTACTGGATGTCAGGAACTCTCCGAATATACATTTTATTTTTAAATCAGCTCATCTGTACTTTTTGGAAGATCTTCATTTTGACCCTATAACTCTGTATGTTATGTTTTTTCCTCCTGGTAAAACTAAATGGGTTACCAAGCACAGCCTGGAGAGGTGAGCAAAGATGCTGTTACACAGAAAGTGAGAGGCCATGGTCTATTTCAGTAGGAAGCATGTTCTATGGAACCACAGGAGTCAGATTTTATTGGAAGATGATTGTGTAGCAAAGTTCAAGGACTTCTCTATCCTATGCTTGCACCACATGGTCATGACATTGGAACTTTATGTACAATGATGGGGAATGATACCAGATTTCACCTGAAGTAGTGTTTTAGTGTGCTTCAAAATTATTTGATTGCTAGTAATGTAGATTTCTAGGCATCACACCAGGACAGCAGATGAGTAGTATCTAATTCTAGGTAAATTGTGTACACATTTGTATATGTGTGTGTGTTGTGGGTAAGGTATTTTTTTAATTAGAAAAATGACTTTAATAAAGGCATAAAGGTAAATCCAAAGCCACTAATAATTAGTATTGGTAAGTGGTATCAATATTAACATTTTTCTTTATTAAATTAAACTTTTAAGTTTTAGGTAATTATAGATTCTCATGCAGTTATAAGAAATCATACAGAGAGATCACATATTCCTTTTACTCAGTTACCCCTAAATGGTAACGTCTTACAAATCCATGGTGCAGTATCACAACCAGGATACAGACGAGATAGAGAACCAAACATTTCCATCACTACAAAGATCTCCTGTTGGCCTTCTGTGGCTACAGAAGTTACACTCTATACTCCTATCTGGGCCCTTAACTCCTGGCTACCACTGTTTTCAATTTCTCTAACTTGTCATCCCATAAACATTATAATGGAATCATAAATTATTTTTTAGGATTGGCTTTTTTCTCTCAGCATAATTTTCTGATGATTTATACAAGTTATATTAATTGTTTTTTTCCCCTTTTTGTTGTTGCAGAGTATTATATGATATGGATGAACCACAGCTTATTCAGACATTTATCCGTTATGGAATATCTGATTCTATCCAGTTTTGGGCTATTATGAAGGATAACTACTATAAATAATTGTGTACAGGTTTTGTGTGAACATAGTTTTTCATTTCTCTGGGATAAATACCTAGGAGTGCAACTGCTGAATAGTATGGTAGTTGCATGTTTAGTTTCTAAAGAAACTACCAAACGAGTTTCCAGAATGGTTATATCATTTTACATTCCCAGCAGCAATGTGTGAATGATTAGATTTCTCTACATCTTTGACAGCATTTAGTGTTGTTAGCATTTTGGATTTTAGCCATAGTGGTATGTACATAGTGAGATCTCATTGTGTTTTTTTGCATTTCTCTAGTGGCTAATGGTTGTTGAACATCTTTTCATGTGTGTATCTGCCATCTGTGTATCTTTGTCAGTGAAATGTCTCTTCATGCCTTTTGCCTACTTTCTAGTTGGATTGTTTAGGGTTTTATTTTTTACTGTTGAGTTTTTAGAGTTCTCTGTATATTCTAAATACTAGTCATGTTAGCAGAAGTGGGGTCTGGTAGCTTGCCACTTAGAAGTCAATGAAGAGGCAAGGTTGGTGGAAAGGAAAGTTTAGTTTATTTCAGAGGTCGGCAGGGGGGTTGAGGGGAAGGGACTTGTGTCCAAAGGCCAACTCCCCCCACTGACAATCAGTGGGCAAGAGGCAGAGGGAGGTGGCAACACGCAGAAACAGCACAGTCAGCTCTGACAGTCATTTTGAAATCAGTCATTCGATCGTCTGATTAGCATCATCTTGATTATTGTTGGTACAGTTAGTCTTCAGTTTCCAGGACTGGTTTGTTCCCATTTTTCGCGGCCCATCCTCAGAACTGTGGCGGCTTTTCTCATGGCTGTGCACTAGCCGTCATGTCGTTAACTTCTCCCACCTGGCGGGGGTTTGAGTATCTACAGAACAGTTCAAAGAGTGTGGTTCAGAATATTATCTATAGCCCTGGAAGAGGAACTAAACGTCCTTGACTAAACTATGATTATTTGGTCTCTTTTGACTGTTTTCCTTTGTTTCAGCATGTTGTCACTTATCTGATTAAATTTATTCTTTGAGTAAAGTTTTTCTACAGATGAAAGGCAGGCAGAGGACATGAGGCGGGGAAAGACCATAGACAGGGTCTTGCTCTGTTTCAGGCATTGGTCAGGTGTGCACATATTTTCCCCTGAGCTATTTCTTATCTTTCCATCACCTTCACAGGATCTTTCACAGAGCAAAAGTTTTTAATTTTGATGAGGTTTATCAATTTTCCTGTGATGGATCGTGCTTTTGGTGTCAAATCTAAGAATTCTTTGCCTAGCCATAGATTGTGAAGATTGTCTCTTTTTCTTTCTAAAGGTCTTATGCTCCACATTTTAGTCAGTGATCCAATTTGAGTTAATTTTTTATAAAAGATATGAGGTTGGAGTTGAGTTGATTTCATCTATGGATGTTAATTGGTTTAACACTGTTTGTTGAAAAATCTGCCCTCCTCCCTTGAATTGCTTCTGCATGTCTGTTGATCATACTTGTATGGATTCTTTTCTGGATTCTCTATGCTGATCACACATTGATCTATGTATTTGTTCTCTCACCTGCACCACACTGTTTTGGTTACTGTTGCCATATAATAAATCTGGAAATAGAGTGTACTGAATCCTCCTAATCTTTTTCTTCTTTTTTTTGGCTGCACTACATGGCTTGTGGGACCTCAGTTCCCCAACCTGGCATTGAACCCAGGCCTCAGCAGTAAAAGTCCCAACTCCTGGGGATCTCCCACTCCTATTATTCTTTTAAAAAAATGTTTTAGCTCTGTTATTACCTTTGCCTTTCCACATAAATTTTAGAATAATCTTTTCTATATTTACAAAAATGTTGCTGGGATTTTGAATGAAATTATGTTAAATGTTCATATCAACTTGGAGATAATTGACAGAGTAACTATGTTGAGTCTTTCAATCCATGAACATAGCGTGTCTCTCCGTTAAATTAGATCTTCCTTGAATTCTTTAATCAGCATTTTGTAGTTTTCAGCATGTGAGCCCTATGCATGTTTTGTTAGATTTATATTTAAGTATTCCATTGGTTTTAGAAAAATTGTAAATGACATTATATTTTTAATTTCAGTATCTATGTGTTTATTGCTAGTGTATAGAAATACTATTGATTTTTGTGTAACTCTTCTATCCTGAGATCTTGATGACCTCACTTGTTAATTCTAGGAGGTTGATTTCCCCCCTCTCTTGAGATTTTCTTTGTAGACAATCATGTAAATTGAGACAGTCTTATTTATTCCTTTCCAATTTGGATGCTTTTTATTTTCTTGCCTTGCCTTATTGCACTAGCTAAAATTTACAGTTTTATGTTGAATTAGAGGGGTGAGAGCCAACATCTTTGCCTTACTCTCAATCTTAGTGTGAATGCACTCAGTCTTTCACTACTAAGTGTAATTTTAGCTATAGGTGTTTTTATAAATTCTTTTTATGAGGTTGAGAAATTGTCCTTTATTCCAAATGTTCTGAGATTTTTATCATGGATCAGTTTAATTTCACCAAATTTTTTCTATGTCAATCAATATGATCAAAATCATATTTTTTTTTCTTTAGCATGTTGATATGGTAGATTACATTGATTAATTTTTGAATCTTGAAATCTACCTTCATACCTGAAATAAATCCCACTTAGTCCAAGGTGTATTATTATTTTAATACATTGATGGATATGATTTGCTAAATCTTTGTACCTAATATCTAGATGTGTGTTTGTTAGGTGAGGGACATGGTCATTCATAACACACATGCTAAGTGGCCCTGATGACTGTGGTCTCCAGACCATACTTTGGGAGACACCGAGTTGAATTACAGACAGCCAGCTCTAACAACCAGCTAATGATTTAGGTCAGACAGGATTAAGAGGAATAGATCATTAATTAAGACAGGCTTAGATCATGAATTTAGACCCACATAATGTCCAGAAGATGAAACTGAAGACTCAGAAGAGACCGAGTAGAGTACAGTTCTCCTCCAGACAACAGAGTGGGCTGGGAGCTCACACAGACAAAGATTAAAAGATTCTAGAAGAGATATTTAAAACCACCCTGTCTTACCACAGTGGCACCCCCAATTGTCCTAAGATCAAAGGTCTGCCAGCCAAGTGAAATAGCACCAGAGAAAGGTCAGTGTCCTATAAACTCTAGGACCTATGCAAACAAACCAGCCTGGGGCTCATCAATTACATCCAGTTCAGTTCAGTCGCTCAGTCATGTCTGACTCTTTGCGACCCCATGGACTGCAGTGCGCCAAGCTTCCCTGTCCATCACCAACTCCTGGAGCTTGCTCAACTTCATGTCCTTTGAGTCGGTGATGCCACCCAACCATCTCATCCTCTGTCATCTCCTCCTTCTCCTGCCTTCAATCTTTCCCAGCATCAGAGTCTTTTCCAGTGAGTCAGTTCTTCAAATCAGGTGACCAGAGTATCGGAATTTCAGCTTCAGCATCAGTCCTTCCAATGAATATTCAGGGTTGATTTCCTTTAGGATTGGCTGGTTTGATCTCCTTGCAGTCTAAGGGACTCTCAAGAGTCTTCAACACCACAGTTCAAAAGCATCAATTCTTCAGTGCTCAGCCTTCTTTATGGTCCATCTCTCACATCCATACATGACTACTGAAAAAACCTTAGCTTTGACTAGATGGACCTTTGTTGGCAAAGTAATGTCTCTGCTTTTTAATATGCTGTCTACATTGGTCATAACTTTTCTTCCAAGGAGCAAGCATCTTTTAATTTCATTCAGTCACCATCTGCAGTGATTTTGGAGCCCAAGAAAATAAAGCCTGTGACTGTTTCCCCATCTATTTGCCATGAAGTGATGGGACAGGATGCCATGATCTTTGTTTTCTGACTGCTGAGTTTTAAGCCAGCTTTTTCACTCTCCTCTTTCACTTTGATCAGGAATCTCTTTAGTTCCTCTTTGCTTTCTGCCATATGGGTGGTGTCATCTGCATATCTTAGATTATTGATATTTCTCCCTGCAATCTTGATTCCAGCTTGTGTTTCATCCAGTCTGGCATTTCACATGATGTACTCTGCATATAAGTTCAATAAGCAAGGTGATAACATACAGCCTTGATGTACCCCTTTCCCAATTTGGAACCAGTCCATTGTTCCATCGAGTTACATTAGGATCAGTCACGTGTTTTGTGTGGAAGGGCCCGTTCCTATGATCTCTACCTGACCACCTCCAGCTCTGGTGACTAGAGAGACCAGAGTGCCCCTAGAGGTCAAGACTGGTAGTGCCGACAACTCTCACACCTGGAAATGTTTTCCTTCCCACTAGACCTGAGAGAGTGGTACAAATGAGAGCTTTACAAGGCTGGAATCAGGGACAACTGTGATACCTGCCCCTTCCTACTTGAAGATGTGATTCCCAAGGCAGAGCAAAACGGTGTTGGGAAACAGAAAAACCAACAGTTATGCTTGTCATGTGATAACAGGATTGAGATAACTCTATCACAGTTCTACACAGAAGAACACAGATGCAAGGTTAAAAACCATGAAAAAAATGTCAAAAAGAAGAAAGGCTATGCAAGTGGATATGTAGTCACCTGGATACAATAGAGAGATCCCTTCAGAATCACTGCCTAAGAATTAATAATAACCAAATCACTGCATCATCTCTAACTTACAAAATAATCATTGGTACTGTATAGTAAGTAGTTACTTTCCCTGGTGGCTCAGATGGTAAAGAATCTGCCTGCAATGTGGGAAACCTGGATTCGATCCCTGGGTCAGAAAGACCCCCTGGAGAAGGGAATGGAAACCCTCTCCAGTATTCTTGCCTGGAGAATTCCATGGACAGAGGAGTCTGGTGGGTTACAGCCTATAGGGTTGCAAAGAATCAGACACAATGGAGTGGCTAACACTTTTATTTTTTCACTTTCACATGTCCAAGAATTTATAGTGTATTACATATACATTATTTCAAATCTTTGTGTAATAGATAAGATATCATGAGCTTATTAGACAGATATATTTTGGCCTTGGTAATCCCTGGAGCCAGATCATCTTACTGTCTCATTTCCAGAAGCACTCTTGACACATTGAGGATATAGAGGTTGATGTCATGGCATAAAGCAAATATCACTTCCATTAAATGGTCAGACCATGCAGCCATCTGCCCCAACAAACAGGGAGGACATAGCATAGAGAAAGTGAAGAAATGATCCACAATGAGATATTATCTCAGGCTTGTCTGAATGGTTATTATCAAAAAGATAAAAAAATAACTAGTGTTGCTAGAATATAGAGAAAAGGGAACCTTCTCACATTGTTGGTGGGAATGCAATTTGCTACAGCTACTGTGGAAAACAGTATAGAGGTTCCTGAAATAATTAAAAATAGAACTACCATGTGATCCAGCTGTTCCATATATGGGTATTTTTCTGAAGAAAATGAAAACACTAAGTTGGAAAGATGTATGCACCCCTATGTTCATCGCAGCATTATTTACAATAGCCAAGACTTGGGAACAACTTAAGCTTGTTCTCAAGCAACAGTCCATTGGTAGATGGATAGATAAACAAGATGCAGTATACAAACATAATATAATAATATACAACCATCAAAAGGAAGGAAATCTTGCCATTTCCTTCTTAGGAAAGCTATGACAAACCTGAAAGTGAAAGTGTTAGTCACTCAGTTGTGTCCGACTCTTTGCCACCCCATGGACTGTAGCCTGCCAGACTCCTCTGACCATGGAATTCTCCAGTCTAGAAAACGAGTGGGTAACCATTCCTTTATCCAGAGGACCTTCCCAACCCAGGGATTGAGCCCAGTCTCCTGTACTGCAGGCAGATTCTTTACCATCTGAGCCACTGAGAACAGCATATTAAAAAACAGAGACATCCTTTCCCAACAAAGGTCTGTATAGTCAGAGTTATGATTTTTCCAGTAGTCATGTACGGATGTGAGAGTTGGACCATAAAGAAGGCTGAGCACTGAAGAATTGATGCCTTCAAACTGTGGTGCTGGAGAAGACTCTTGAGAGTCCCTTGGACTGCAAGGAGATCAAACTAGTCAATCCTAAAGGAAATCAACCTGAATATTCATTGGAAGGACTGATGCTGAAGCTGAAACTCCAATACTCTGGCCACCTGATTTGAAGAACTGACTCACTGGAAAAGACCCTGATGCTGGGAAAGATTGAGGGCAGGAGGGGAAGGGGACAGCAAAGGATGAGATGGCTGGGTAGCATCATCGACTCAATGAACATGAGTTTGAGTAAACTCTGGGAGATAGTGAAGGACAGAGGAGCCTGGCATGCTGCAGCCCATGAGATTGCAAAGAGTCAGACACTACTGAGCAACTAAACAACAACACACAACCATAAAAAAAAAATCTTACCATTGGTAGCAACATGGATAGACCTTGAGGAGTATATTATGCCAAATAAAAATCAGAGAAAGGCCAGTGTCTTATGATTTCACTTATATGTAGAATCTAAAAAACAAAGCAAATGAACCATCAAAACAAAACAAGATTCATAGATACAGAGAACAAATTGGAGATTATCAGAGGGGAAGGAGGTTGGGGGTGGTGGGAGAAATGGGCGAAAGGGGTCATTTATATGGTGATGGATGATAACTGGACTTACTGTTGTGATCAATTTGTAGTGTATACAAATATTGTATTATTAAGTTGTACACCTTAAATTGATAAAATGTTATGTACTCAGTTTAAAAAAGAAAGTTGATATCCAAATCTTTTTAAAAAATTGAAGTATGTTTGATTTATGATACTGTGTTAGTTTCAGTTTTACAGTTAAATGATTCAGTTATTTATATATTCTTTTCCATTTTAAGTTATTACAAGTATTGAATATAATACCCTGTGCATGTGTGCATGGTCAGTTGCTTCCGTAGTGTCCAGCTCTTTGCGATCCAATGGCCTGTAGCCTGCCAGGCTCCTCAGTCCACGGGATTCTCCAGGCAAGAATATTGGAGTGGGTTGCCATACCTTCCTCCAGGGCATCTTCCTAGCCCAGGGGTCAAACTCACCTCTCCAGCATCTCCTGCATTGCAGGTGAATTCTTTCCAGCTGAGCCCCTGGGGAGGTGCATAGTCCCCTGAGCTATACAGTAAATCCTTGATGTTTATTTTATATATAGTATGAGTATCTGTTCATCCCATACTTAATTCATCCCTCCCCTCTCTTTCTCCTTTGGTAACCAACCATAAGTTTGTCTTCTATGTCTATGAGTCTGTTTCTGTTTTGTAAAATAAGTTCATTTGAATAATTTTTTTTAGATTCTGCATCTAAGTGATGTCATATCAAATTTGTGTTTCTCTATCTGACTTAATTCACTTAATATCATCATCTCCAGCTCCATCAATGTTGTTGCAAATGGTATTATTTTTCTTTTCAGTGACTTAGTAACATTCCATTGTATACATGTACCACATCTTCTTTATCCATTCATCTGTTGATGGATATTTAGGTTGCTTCCATGACTTGGCTATTGTTAACAGTGCTGCAGTGAACAGTGGGGTGCATGTATCCTTTTTGATGTATTTTTCTCAGAATATATGCCTATGAGTGGAATTGCTGGATCATATGATAGTTCTAAATTTTTAAAGGAACATCCGTACTGTTCTTCATAGTGGCTGTGCCAATTTATAGTCCCACCAACAAGGTAGGCAGGTTCTCTTTTCTCCTCACCCTCTCTAGTGTTTATTATTTGTAGATTTTTAATGATGGCCATTCTGACTGGTGTGAGGTGATATTTCATTTAATTTTGATTTGCGTGTCTCTAAAGATTAGTGATAGTGAGCATCTTTTCATGTGCCTCTTGGCCATCTGTATGTCTTCTTTGGAGAAATGTCTATTTAGGTCTTCTGGTCATTTTTTGATAGGATTTTTTTTTTGTGTGTGTGTGCCCTCTGCCCCTGCTCCTCCCCCTCCCCCCTCCCTTTTCAGGATTTTTTTTTTTTAATATTGAGTTGTATTAGCTGTTTGTATGGTTTGAAAATTAACACTTGTGGGTCACACCGTTTGCAAATATTTTCCCCCAGTTTGTAGCTTGTCTTTTTGTTTTGTTTACTGAAATCCACACTTTTTGACCCTAGGAGATTTTTTAAAATAGAAGGGGTGTACAGAGAATTTCCTGGCAGTCCAACATTTAGGACTCTGCACTTCCACTGGAGGGGCACAGGTCAACTCCTGGTTGAGGAATTAAGACTCTGCAAGCAATGTGGCGAGAGGAGGGAAAAAAAAGAAGATACAAAGTGAAAGATAGAGACCTTTCTTTTCTTTGCTCCTCAGGTCTGACACTTGGGATAGGTTGGGAAATACCCAGTGGGTGTTAGAAATATTTAGGAATCTAAAGACTATTAAGCTCGTGACATCCTTCTCCAAGTGTTTCCTGGGCTGGGATTCTCTCCTCATGCTGGGGGGCAGTTGTTGGGTGACAAGGCTGGTTGAAAGAAGCTGTGGCTCCCTGGGACCCGAGAGGAAGGGAGCCAAAGGAATAACATCCCACCCTCACTCTCCTCTTTCTGTCTGATGGTCTTTCAGAGCTTCTCACTGGCCAAACACAAACGGAAACCAGAAAGCAACAGAGCCACAGAAATGGTCCATAGAAATCGGCCTCAGGGCAAAGAGCAGGGTAAATAAGGTGATAATGTGAAGGGCATATGGAAGACATGTGACACCCCTGCTTATTTTTATCATGTCTCTCTCTAGCCTCCTATTTCCAGCACACACACACACACACACTCTCACACACACACAATAATCCAACAACTCTCAACTAATCTTTTCTATCTTGTATCATAATCACTGGCACTGACTGCTCTTGCTGTCTAAAATACTCTTTCCTTCACCTCACACAACCTTCTAGTCTCCGTTTAGGCATCATTTCCTCAAGGAAGCCCTTCTTGGTCTCCAAGCCTGGGGTGCCTGGCCCTCCTCTGTATTTCCACGATAATTGTGGTAAATGTATTTAAGTACGTACTATGGCAAGCACTGTTCTGAGTAACACCTAACATGTATTAACTCATTAATTCATTATAAACTTATCAGGAAGGCACTACCATCATCTTCAATTTACAGATAAGAAAATTGAGACCCAGAGCAGTTAACTGATCAGGGTCGCTCAAGTCGTGAGTGATGGAGTCTACATTTGAGTTTGCGCAGACATCAACTGGAGCCAAGCTATTGACTACTGTGCTAAACTGCTTCTAGTTCCAAACTGTACTTACGCCCAGACCTAGCACAGTACTTGGTGCACACAAGACATTAAGTAAATACTGGAAAATTTAGTTAGCTAGTTAATTAATCTATGTAGGACAGGAGTCCTAAGTCAGCCTTTTCTTTTAGAATATCTGGGTGAGAAGGATTTATTACATAGTTTTTGTTTTGTCCCCATCAGATACTTACATGAGATTGTATTTTAATGCCCATGTTCTAGCTAAGAACTTCTGATACATAAGAATTTATTTTCCTGGCTGCTCTTGGGAGTTCGAGTGTCCATATGATGAAGGATCTGACAGTATGGTTTCTGCAAAAACCATTAATGGCATCCACTTCAGCAATTATATTTATCATTTCCCACCTGGGAATTCAAGCCCTATCTTTTGTTCACATGGATGTGCAGTAACTTATGGATCTGCTGCTGTGTCTGACGCCACAGTTTCTGCAAAAACCATTAGCGGTGTCTGCCTCAGCAATGAGGTACAGGAATCAGCTCTTGGAAGAAATCAAAGAAAAGAGGAAAGTGGCAGCTATGCAGATGAGTTGTGGGAAGATGGTCTAATATACAGGAAGGAAACAACTCTAAGGGGAAAAGAAAAAATAAGTTGGATTTGACTGGATAAAGAGTTAAACTGAGATATTGTAAAAGTGAGGAGAGTCAAGAAACTAGAATTTTAGAGTGTGCCTACCATATGACAGGCACCATGTTTTAAATAACAATTCATTTAATCATTATAGCAATCCAGAGGGAAAGTTTTCAGTTTACAGATGAGAAAACTGGAGGTCAAAGGGGTTAAGTAGTTGCCCAAGTTTATGCAGAAAGAGTCCCTGATGGAATTCAAAGCCTGTGCTCTTTCTACTGCTCATAACCCTCATGGCACATTGCTTAGGACTTCAATGTCTAGTGCAGAGGCCAAACATCACTCACTCACTCCTTAATTTAAGCATGGATATTTACTGAGTGTTGTGCTAATTGTTGGGGATATTATAGTGAAGAAAGCACATCATAGCTTCAAGGATCCCATCCATCATTGTGAACCATGCAATTATAGGGTACTTTGCAGGGAGAGCAAGACCCAGTCTTGGTGGAGTTAGAAAGCGACATTGATCTTAAGGAAGGCTTACAAAAGAAGTTAATTCAGATGGAGCCTCGAGAGACTGGTTGAAAGACTAGGGATTAGCAAGAAAAGGAGTGGGCAGTATATTCCAGGAAGAGGTTACAGCTGATCCAAAGGCCTAGATATTCCCAGAACTGCAAGTAGCTCAACTTCAAAGAGTAGGATGACAGCAGGAGATAAAACAGGGCACATACACAGGGGTCCAAATGTGTAGAGCCTTGTGTATTGTATAAAGGATCCTTGACCTTGTCGTGAGAGCCATAAGGAGACAACGGAGTGACATTATCAGATGTGTGTTGTGGAGGGGTAACCTGGCTGTGCTATGAAGAATGAGTTAGCAGGGATAAGAATGGAGGCAAGAGGAGAGCTTGAACTAATAGAGTGGCACTCGGTAATAGATTCAGAAAATATCAAGGAGGCAGCATCAAAAGACTTGGTGGCTAAGTGGCTTTGAGGAATGAGGGAGAGGGGAGTCCATGAGGATGCCACGGTTTCTGGTTTGGACCGCTGAGAGGTGCAAGGCTTTGGCAGTCACTGAAATAGGGACTACAGGAGAAGGAACAGAATTTGGGCAGATTATATCGATCTTAATATGGGACATCTGAATGGAAAGACCCTGTAGGCAGTTGATTGCGTATGTCTAGACCTCAGGATGGAGCTCTAGACTGAATAGAACAATTTGATTAATTGATGTTCCCAAACTTGGCTAGAAATCAGAATTCCAGAGGGCTTTTTGCAAATAAAATGTCTGACTTCATCAAATACTAAATCAAAATTTTCACAAGGCAGGATCTAGATGCATATGTTTTTTAAAGAGCTCCATCAGGATATTCATGCCCTGCCAAGGCTGAAATTTATTGGTATGTGTGCTAACGCCATGAAAGTGCATTCTTCAGACCTTTTTCAAGATAAACCACTATGAGAAGTGTAGTTGAGTGACAGACCCAGCTGACCCTGCTTTGGAGCCTGCACTGTGTTCACATCAAGGCCATACTTTCCAGCCAGCCACAGGACTTAACAGGCAACTTTGGTTCCAGGATTCTCCATAGAACTGGTTGGAACTTTCTTAGAACTTGTTGGCAGCCTGAGACTCTTCCTACCCAGTCTTCCCTCCTTCCTTCTCTTTTTCCAAAGGTGTCAGAATGACATCATGATCTAAATATTTTCCAGCCTATTTCTGCTCCCTCCCCTGTATCCTTTACCGATGTTTACCCCAGTAGATCACTTGAATGTTTTATCACATCTTGGTGAATGCTTTTTGGAAAACCTGAACTGACCCAATATGGATGATAACTGAAGGCACAGAAGTGATGAAGATCACCCAGCAGAGAAGAAAAGAGAGCCTAAACAGAATCTGAGGTTCAGCTGCATTCAAGGATGATCAGAGGAAAAGGTGAATAGAGAAGAAGACTGAGAATTGGTCAAATAAGGAGGCTGGAAACCAAGAGAACATGACTTCATAGAAAAGAAGAGAAAGAGCTTAAAAAAAAAAAGGGTGACACGGTTAAGATGGTCAAATGCTACAGAAGTCAAATATTTAACAATAGGGGTTGGAGATCTCAGTGAGAGTCACTTCAGTAGCATGAAATGCCAAGATTGCAGTCACCAAGGGATATCATTGGAAAAGACCCTGATGCTAGGAAGGATTGAGGCCATGAGGAGAAAGGGGTTGCAGAGGATGAGATGGCTGGATGGCATCATAGACTCAATGGACATGAGTTTGCACAAACTCTAGGAGATAGTGAAGGACAGGGGAGCCGGGAGTGCTGCAGTTCATGGGGTTGCAAAGAGTCAGACATGACTGAGTGACTGAACAACAAATGGAAGAAGAAATATTGAGTACAGACATCTCTTTGTAGAGTCTTGTCCATGAAAGGGCTAAAATAAGTTTGGGTAGACATGTAGTTCAGAATGGGTTCATTTTTTTAAAGTTGGGAACACCTTTTTTGGGTTGTTTACCCCTGACGGTGCCCATGGATTAGATACGGGGCACAGAAGGCAGGTGGTTGGGTTCTCCGGGTTTGGCATTTGTTGGGCATATGTGGTGAAAGGACAAAAGAGGAAGGCAATGGATGAAACTGGATAGACAGTGGTAGAAGTGATGGACTGTGGGGTCTAGAGTGGAGAAGGAAAATGGCAACCCACTCTAGTATTCTTGCCTGGAAAATCCTGCTGACAGAGGAGCCTGGCAGGCTACAATCCATGGGGTGGCAAAGAGTTGGACATGACTTATCAACTGAGCATGGGATCTAGATTGGATAGAAAAGGAAATGCAGAGAAGATAAACAAGAAAGACAAGGACAGTGGGACAAAGTGGGAGAAATGTAAGGATAGGAGATTATGATCCAGTTAATGGGAATGTTTGAAAATTTTAGAGGTGGAATAGTTTTAAGAGGTGGTGAGGTCTAAGATGTATCAATCGAAGTAACTGAAGGTGATGATATGTGGAATTGAGTAGGTAAAGAAACAAGACACTGAAGTGCTGAATAGGTCTTTCACATGGGACATTGAAGCGACCATTGGTGATGATAAACAGGGAAAGAGAGAATGAAAAGTCAGGGGAGAGTAAAACCAGGTTATGGGTCTTAAAGGAAAAGAGGATGGAGAAATAATGGCCTGAATGCATCATTGTTTATGGAGGATGCTGTCAAGCTAATCTCTTGACCTCAGGGTACATCACGCATGGAAGAGTAAGAGCAAATATGCAGAGGGTGGCAGGGCAAGCAGTTTCCTTTGGGAAAGTCTGGGTTTCAGTTTAGGCAAGGAGATCTAGGGAATACTTTGTGATGTTGAAAATCCAGTACAGTTCGTGTATAAGAAATATGGTTTCCCAAGAGCAGATGGGTAGATTTAGGAAGGGAAGGAAAAGCAGTGATTGAGGCAGGAGCAAGGGAAAACAAAATACTGTGGGGCAGAGAGTTTAAGAGTTGAGAGATGACAAAGAAGTTTCATCTGGAGTGGTGTCCAGTGTTGACATGATGCACTAAAAGTAGGGTATCTGGAAACCTTAGTTCCCACAGTAACTTTATGAATAGGAAAGACTTGGGTTTCTCTAAAATGTCAGGCATGGTCCAGATAGATTACATATTTCCAAGGAAGTTCTGGTCTACATGAACCCATGAGTAATGATATTATCATGGTTTCTGTCTAAGACAGTATGAACTGTGAGATTATGCAATTAATAATAGCTTTTTTTTTTAGGGAGGAGAAGGAAAGAATATATTAACCATACATCTTGATTTCAGAAACATGACAATAGGAACTGTGTGCCTTCAAATTAAGAAAGTATGAAAGAAAGTTGGTTCTGAATAACTTCATCATATCCCTGGTTGGTGGAGGGAGAGACAAAGTCTCATCAGAACTTATTGTGTTTCTTAAATGTATAAATGAGGAAGGTTTTGAAATATGGCCATTCAAAGAGAATAAGAGGAAGTGGGATGGCAGTGTACTCCAAATGATGTCACTAAGAATTTCCTAACACTGATCATTCTAGTTTGGGCTGATTTTTGTTAATCACCAAGCTGGATTTATACAAAAATTTGGTGCCTGCTCCTGAAGGACTCTAATAAAACATTGTGGATTTTCATTCCTTTGAAATGGGTTTCCTGGCTATAAGCCAAAATCTTGCTAACCTCTTGAATTCTCTACCAGGGTGACTATTCTATCATATTTCTCCTATAATTCTTGTTTTGTCTTTACCCAGTCAAGGGCCTTGTTTATGCCTAGAGCAAGTTTCATTTAGTCTCTATTTAGTCTTTCTCTGAGGCTTAATTTTTAAAATCCTCAAATGAGAAATTAACCTAAGAAATTTCCTAAGTTTTCCTCCATTCTATTTACATATCAAAATAAGCATAATCCTGAAGTGTTTTGTATGTTCTGAGAGGCAAAACCAAACCCCTAGTTGGTGTAATTTACTCAAATGCCAGGTTCTCCTGGGGAAACCGAGCTTTCTTTATAACTTGATTCAAATAACTACTTTGATTCTCAATGGCTTTTTATGAAATTACCATGTAGAACCTAAATTGGTGCAGCTGAATTAAATAAATATCAGAGCTTAACGTTCTTAATCGCAAACCTTCAATTTAACCAACCATTTATTATAATCAAAAAGCAATCAATATGTTGATTGTGGTGACATGCAAATGGAGATAGAATTATTAGTAATTACCCTATATTTTTGGTTCAGTGTGATGGAGAAATAACTGGAAAGAAATTGTAAAGCACACTCCAGTTAAAGGACTGGTTGCTATGTTTTAGAGCAGCATGCTATATTGATTGTAGTCTTTAAATAAATTGAATAACATAGGTTGCTGTCAAACATGTGAATTATTCATGAAGCAGAGTTTGGGAACACTAAAACAGACCCTGTTTATGAATATTCAGATGTGTTAATGTCTAAATGACTGACCCAGCGCTCACCAATTCTTACATGAAGAAAAGGTCTCAGAGACAAAGTAAAAATCTACTAGGCAAACTTACTTGGGTCACTCACTTGAAACATAACCAGTGTGACAGATGAGGAATGAAGTCTGAACCCCACATTAGAGAGGCATTCGGTCAACAAGGGAGGCACTGGGGGTCTTTAATTGGGAACACTTGGACCTCTAAGTTTTTTCCTGCAGACTCCAGAGACCTTGGAGTTTCTGTGATCACGTTATCTGGTGTGATCCTTTAATTTCTTCCCATCAATATTTGGAACTGATAGCAACACACCTTTGTTTGCTTTTTCAATCCTGGTTATGAAAGGATGTGAAGAAATTATAGAACATTCCATTTTTGGAAAATCCTAAAGGATGGTTTTCTTTTCTCTGAATGAGTTCCCAGTGTGGCCTCTCAGCTGTGTGTTTTAACTTATGAGGCCTCCGTAGGAATGAAATCTTCATTTCCTGAATACTTTAGAATCATTGAGTCCTTGGGGATGGGATACTTTAGTAAGAGATAAAATAGAGAATTTGTGTGAGTTTATCAGACTATGTAGGGCTTCCCAGGTGGCTCAGTGGTAGAGAATCCGCCTGCCAGTGCAGGAGATTCAGGTTCGATCCCTGAGTTGGGAAGATCTCCTGGAGGAGGAAGTGGCAACCCACCCCAATATTCTTGCCTGGAAAATCCTATGGATGGAGAAGCCTGGCAGGCTACAGTCCCTGGGGTCACAAAGGGTGGGACATGACTTAGCACTCAAAGCACAGGAGCGGGGGGCGGAGGGATCAGACCATGCAGAGGGAGTCTTATAGGGAGGCAGTGATTTGTGACTAAGTAGGGGTGACCAGCCAGTGCAGTTTGCCTGGGACTCAAGGGGTTTCCAGGACATGGGACTTTCAATTTTAAAGCATGGGGTGAAAAAAAAAAAGCATGGAGTGGTCTCAGGCAAAGTGGGATGCATTGGTTGCCCTACCAATTGTACCAGTTTGACCAGAGAAACCTCCTGAGAAGTGAGACTTTCGTTGTGAAAACTAGAAGAGCTCTGGGCAAACCAGGACTCTCTTTCACCCAACCGAACCACAGTATGAAATGAAGAGATTTGGGGTGGGGATGGGGAGGGGGAGGAATCTAGTTGTGTTGATCAAGTTTCTAAAAGACGAATCTACAAAACTGAAAACTGTGTGTGTTAGTTGCTCAGTCGTGGCCGGTTCTTTGTGACCCCATGGGCTGTAGCCCACCAGGTTCCTCTGTCCATGGAATTCTCCAGGCAATAATACTGGAGTGGTTTGCCATGCCCTTCTCCAGGGGATCTTTCCTACCCATGGATCGAACCCAGGTCTTCCACATTATAGTCAGATTCTTTACCGTTTAAGCTACTTGGGAAACCCAAGTAATTTACAAAATAGTATACATTTTCCTGTAAATGGAATTTTATGCATACCATATAGGATACACTGTCCCATTGTCAACATGGCTGAATTTTTAAATAGAATCTTTCAATTGTGTGAGTCAGAGCGAGGCGAGGGAAATTCTGGAGTATTAATTCCCAAATGTAATTGCATTCCCAATCACTTTAGTAGTTTTTTAAGAGTATGGATCCTTGAGCCCTACTTGTAAAGAGTTTCATTTTAGTCTTGGCTGGGATATGGCTTGGGAACTGTATAAGCTCCCAGTGACACCAGCCAAGTTTAGAAGCAATTGGTTAGGGAAGTATTTCATCCAGGCCATGGTGGAACATGATGAATTATGCTTACTCTGCCATAGGGTACACCTCTTAGGTGAGCATGATTTTCATGTTCCATGTGATGTTATGAGTAAACTGACTCTCAGCTCCTGGTATCAGAAACCTTCCGTTGACTTGTGAATCTTGACACAAACTGAAAACTTCGACAAGTCGCTTAGACTTCCTGACCATCTGTTTCTTCCTCTGTTGAAAGGATATAATGACAGAAGTTATTTCCTAAGAGTTGTTACACAATTAGGTAATATAATGTGTGTGATAAATTTAGAAGCCTGCGAGCCACAGAGTTCAATGAATATTTGCTAAAATTATGATTTAATGTCTCTCCCTGAATGGTGATGAATAAACTGCCAAATTCTTACTTTTAGCTCTTTTCTTTTATTGAATGATTTGAAAATAATATCTTTCTAGTAATACATTCTTTCTTTATATGAGTGCTTCATATTGCTAGATTTTGGGCTAAAATATTCAACTACATTAATGTTTAAGAGACTCCCCAGGTGGTACAGTTTTAAAGAATCTGCCTGCCAGTGCAGGAGATGCAGGTTCAATCCCTGGGTTGGGAAGATCCCCTGGAGCAGGAAATGGCAAACCACTCCAGTATTCTTGCCTGGAAAATCCCACGGACAGAAGAGCCTGGAGGAATATAGTCCATGGGATCACAAAGCATCAGATATGACTGAGTGACTGATTATATTAATATTTGTGCTAAAATTTAAGATCTTATGGTACAGTCATGTTTCTGAAGACCCTATGAGCCCAATGCATTCTGGGTGCTATCTTTAGCCTATCTGCCATGTACTAGGTTGAAGTCATGGATAGCATTAAGCCATTCTGTTCTGGCAACATGGTCATGAGTTGGTGGTTGAAAAACTAAGTCCTAGAGTATAGGCCATAGGTGAGAATGTCCTCTTTTGCAATATCCATTTGATTCTCTCCTGTTCATTGCTCAAAAGGTAGGAATTGGATATAATTTATTTTCTGCGTTTGGCTTTGCATGCATGGTTAGTCACTAAGTCGTGTCCAGCCCTTTGCGACCCCATGGACTGTAGCCTGCCAGGCTCCTCTGTCCATGGACTTTTCCAGGCGGGATACTGGAGTTGGTTACTGTCTCCTTCTCCAGGGGATCTTCCTGACTCAGGGATTGAACCCTCGTCTCCTGCATTGGCAAGTGGATTCTTGGTTACCACAGCACCACCTGGAAAGCCCTTCTGGGGCTTGGGCTTGACTTTAGCTAGGTTAGTTTTCATTTCCTCATTTTCTAGTTCTTAGAAGAATACTTCATTCACACCTCTATGTAACAAGTAGGTAATAATTTGATTACCAAATTATTTCCTTTTTCCCCCTAGCCATGTAACTAAGGGCTTCCCTGGTAGCTCAGCTGGTAAAGAATCTGCCTGCAATGTGAGAGACCTGGGTTTGATCCCTCAGTTGGGAAGATCCCCTGGAGAAGGAATAGGCTACCCACTCCAGTATTCTGGCCTGGAGAATTCCATGGACTCTATAGTCTATGGGGTCGCAAAGAGTCGGACACAACTGAGTGACTTTCACTTTCACTTTCGTGTAACTAACTGTTTCTCAGTTTTTAGACCTGGCATTATGAACAAGGTCTGGTCAATAGCATTGTTGTGAGTTACATGGGGACTTGTCTAAGAAAACTTGTGCAACCCTACAAATTCTCTGTTCCTTCACCTGCTGACCTAATGCAAAGGATCTAGGAAGGCTGTAGATTGAAAGTGCCTTGATTCCTAAGTCACTGCTCAGAGAAGAGCTGCCTAAGAAAGCTGCCAAGATGTAGGGTTTATCTGTTTCATCAGTTAACCTATTCTGACTTTTCAGGTAGAAAGGAGGGGCTGCAGATATTTACGACAAACATTTGGCAAGTAGTGTTTTTGGTTTCTGATACTTTTATTCTTTTTAAAATGAAATGTTTTAAAAAATAAAGTTATGCAAGTCCTCATATATTTATCCTAGAAAATTTAAAAAGGAGGAAGAAAGTTAAAATAAGCCATAGTTATATTTCATATTCTTTTGAACTAGTTGTGTATATAGATAAATTTTCCCATAAAAGTTAGCTTATCTGTCTTTAGTGTTTTATAACTTCCCCATTATTTAACATTTAAAGTAAATACTATTACATTTTGATCATCATTTTTAATGACTGTACCATCATTTATTTAGTGTCCTCTTATTGAGCATTAAAATTGTTCTCAATTTTTCCTATAATACAAATACCATTTTGAATATCTTTGTATGTTAATCTTTGATCACATCTTTATTTTCTTAAGTTAATTGAAATGGAATTGTTCTTATAACTAGTTCAGAATTGCCAAATTTCATTGGCCTTGATCAAAACCACACACATATTTTAATTTCATAGATTGTAAGTATGAGCAAGGACTTGCTGACTTTAAATCATCATACCATGGGCAAGAGAAAAAGGAAATGTTAAGTATCATTACTTAAAATTACAGTCTCTTGTCATGCTATAATTTGGGGGAAAATTTATTGCAACTGAAATTCCTTGGAAAGTTAAATGTAAGCCTATCCTAGGGTAGGTAGACTCTGCCATTCTTCCACACTTTTCTCTGTCAGAGGTGTGCCTGGAAAGATGCAGTTAAATACTGAGATACACATTAATGGAAGTGCTACATTTAACATTCTATAGAAATCATTCTGGTAGAAGAGCCTTTTACTCTCAAATTTGTCTGGGAAATTACTTGGTTAGAAAAAAATTCGTTAAAATTTGATTATTTTAACTACTAACACTAGAGTTAGATGAAAATATGAAGGCTTGGGTATGATTTTATTTGTCTTAAGATAAGCTCATAGAATGTTGTATATACTGCAAGTCTTTCCATTGGAAGATTTTAAAATCTCATATGACTGATGGATTTCACAAATCAGTTATCTCAGGGCAAGAAAGGCAATAGTATTCATTTTTTAACTTCAGAAAGGAGTGCTTGCTGTCCTGGTAACACCTCTCTCATGTCACTGACGTTGTGCAACCACTCAGGCCACACACAGTTGCAAAGGCTCTTATCTTCTGTCTGCGGATGACTGTGTGCCGTTGTCAAGTGATCCTCTTTGGAGGCTGAGTGACCTTGCAGTGAAAGCCCTTCAACAGCTGGCTTCAAAGATGAAGAACAGTGCAAGTGGTTGAAGGCACAGATAACATAGATTGTGTGCTCAATTGTTGGCATAGGCAAGAGATATTTTTGGAAATACAGTGGCCAAGAACAGGCTTCTCTAAACATTTTTTTTAAAAATCAGGACTAGATATATTTTTAAAAACATATTTCATATGGCAACACTGGATATCGGTTTAAATTGTTTGGATGGATGGATAGAATCCTAAGGCACAATGCCTGTGCTTCACAGAGCCCAGTTTCATAAGGTCCCCATACTGTCAAAAGGGTAACAAAAAGGCACTGGGCCATTTGCTTGACAGAGTCACACAGCCTCCACATCAGTGTTCACTGTGCTGCTCAGGCACCAAACCACAGTTGATAAGATGACTGCACCTCATCAATATCTTCTCTAGGTGGTATCTTAGTGGCCACATAAAGTGTCACTTTTGGTGGTATGTTTGTTTAAACAACAACTTGCTTTCCAACAACTCAAAGCCAAATAGATTTATGTTTTAAATCCTTGGGGTGTGAAATATTGAAAAGAAATTAACCTAAAAGCACAACCTAAAAAGCTATGCTTTTTGTGTTGGCGTTGGCCCAATGAAAAAGAAGTGACTGTTTCTGGTTTCTTGGCTCTTGACTGTAGAAGTAGCCTTCCCCATGAAATTGATAGCCATGTTCATTTTCCTCTTCATTTTGCCAGAAAAGTTGTTTTAATTGTGGTGAGACTTTTCATAATAGAGATTATGTGTCTTGAAATGGAAGCTCACCTAAATTGTTCCTGATTAATGAATATCTCTCTCAGGATCCTCTTTGAAGCACTGAAATTGGCATTTGACAGTGGTTCCTTTTCTCCCACTGCCTGAGATAAACCATGCCCACATGCTCTACTTTGTAGGCTTAGGACTATATGGCAAGGCTTGGTTGGTATTAGGATAGAGAAGCCAGGAACCTGAATATAGGGTGTACCCAGGGCCCATATGCCCCACATTTGACATGTGAGCCTAGCATGTGTTTTCTTTCCTGCAGTCAGACCATCTGACCAATTTCCTAAAACTGGTGGCTTGCCCTTTGCAGAAAATAATTATGTTCACTGACTAATTTACATTTTTATATTAACTATCTTGAATTCTAGAATTTCAGTTACCATGCTGAGCCATTAGTTAGATGTGTGATATTGGACAAGTCATATCGCCACTCGGGACCTAATTTCTGCCATTAAATAAGATCACTGATTGAACTCTAAGGTCTTTTCAAGCAAAGAGGGACCCAAATCCCTCCAAACTCTATGATTATAATCAAATTATCTGATTATAAAAATATTTATTCAGCCTACACTGCAAGGTAGGTATTCTATTGGATGCAGATAACTTCAGATTTAATTCCTTGTCTTCTAGGAGCTTATGTCTCAGGCAGGAAATACCAGAATCAGGGCTAAGATATCTGGGGCATGTGAGGCTTGACAGATCTTTCCAGGTGATCTTGGTACTCACTCTCTCCATCAGTTGAGAACTTGATGTTCATTCTGCAAGGTCATCCATGACAGGCCACCAGGACACATTATTCTCCTAAACTGGCTGGATAAAATCTTGTGGGAAGTCACCCTGCTCTGCATAGCTGCAGTTGTACCACTCCACTGTGTAGTGCGTGTGTAGGTACTATATTAGCCGGTGCTGGGGTCGCTGGTCTTTCACGGACAGAGGATTTCATTTGCGTTTAAGCATTAGTTATAAACTCTGTGAGTGATTCTTTCTTTTGTAGTGTCGGGGAGTAAGCACGAGGGATTTGTCAGTGAAAGGGCTGGTTGAACGGAGCATCTTTTTTTAAAAATTTATTTTTAATTGAAGGATAATTGCTTCATAGAATTTTGTTTTCGGTCAAACCTCAACATGAATCAGCCATCAGTTCAGTTCAGTCACTCAGTCGTGTCCGACTCTTTGTGACCCCGTGAACCGCAGCACGCCAGGCCTCCCTGTCCATCACCAACTCCCGGAGTTTACTCAGACTCATGCCCATCGAGTCGGTGATGCCATCCAACCATCTCATCCTCTGTTGTCCCCTTCTCCTCCTGCCCCCGATCCCTCCCAGCATCAGGGTCTTTTCCAATGAGTCAACTCGTCGCATCAGGTGGCCAAAGTATTGGAGTTTCAGCTTCAGCATCAGTCCTTCCAATGAACACCCAGGACTGATCTCTTTTAGGATGGACTGGTTGGATCTCCTTGCAGTCCAAGGGACTCTCAAGAGTCTTCTCCAACACCACAGTTCAAAAGCATCAGCCATAGGTATATATATATATCCCTTCCCCTTTGAACCTCCCTCCCATCTCCCTCCCCACCCCACCTCTCTAGGCTGATACAGAGCCCCTGTTTGAGTTTCCTGAGCCATACAGCAAATTCCTGTTGGCTGTCTATTTTACATATGGTAATGTAAGTTTCCATGTTACTCTTTCCATACATCTCACTCTCTCCTCCCCTTTCCCCATGTCCATAAGTCTATTCTTAGGTCTGTTTCTCCATTGGTGTCCTGTAAATAAATTCTTCAGTACCATTTTTCTAGATTCCATATATATGCAGTAGAAAATTATATTTATCTTTCTCTCTCTGAATTACTTCACTCTGTATCATAGATTATAGGTTCATCCACCTCTTTAGAACTGACTCAAATGTGTTCCTTTTTATGGCTGAGTAATATTCCATTGTGTATATGTACCACAACTTCTTTATCCATTCATCTGTCGATGGACATCTAGGTTGCTTCCATGTTCTAGCTATTGTAAATAGTGCTGCAATGAACAATGAGTACATGTGTCTTTTTCAGTTTTGGATTCTTCAGGGTATATGCCTAGGAGTGGTATTGCTGGGTCATATGGTGGTTTTATTGTTAGTTTTTAAAGGAACCTCCATACCATCTTCCATAGTGGCTGTATCCATTTATATTCCCACCAACAGTGCAAGAGCATTCCCTTTTCTCCACACCCTCTCCAGCATTTATTGTTTGTAGACTTTTTGATGATGGCCATTCTGACCGATGTGAGGTGATATCTCATTGTAGTTTTGATTTGCATTTCTCTAATAATGAGCGCTGTTGAACATCTTTTCATGTGTTTGTTAGCCATCTGTATGTCTTCTTTGGAGAAATGTCTGTTTATGTCTTTTACCCACTTTTTGATTGGGTTGTTTGTTTTTCTGGTATTGAGTTGTATGATCTCTGCTTGTATATTTTGGAAATTAATCCTTTGTCAGTTGTTTCATTTGCTATCATTTTCTCCCATTCTGAAGGTTGTCTTTTCACCTTATAGTTTCCTTTGCTATGCAAAAGCTTTTAAGTTTAATCAGGTCCCACTTGTTTACTCTTGTTTTTTATTTCCATGACTCTAGGAGGTGGGTCATGGAGGATTTTGCTTTGATTTATGTCATCGAGTGTTCTGCCTATGTTTTCCTCTAAAAGTTTTATAGTTTCTGGTCTTACATTTAGGTCTTTAATCCATTTTGAGTTTATCTTTGTGTATGGTGTTAGGAAGTGTTCTAATTTCATTCTTTTACATGTAGCTGTCCAGTTTTCCCAACACCACTTATTGAAGAGGCTGTCTTTGCCCCATTGTATATTCTTGCCTCCTTTGTCAAAAAAAAAGGTACCCATAGGTGCATGGATTTATTTCTTGGCTTTCTATCTTGTTCCATTGGTCTGTAGTTCTGTTTTTGTGCCAGTACCATACTGTCTTGATGACTATAGCTTTGTAGTATAATCTGTTGATTCCTCCAGCTCCATTCTTCTTTCTCAAGACTGTTTTGGCTATTTGGGGTCTTTTGTGTTTCCATATGAATTGTGAAATTTTTTGTTCTAGTTCTGTGAAAAATGCCATTGGTAATTTGATAGGGATCTCATTGAATCTGTAGATTGTGTTTGGTAGTATAGTCATTTTCACAATATTGATTCTTCCTATCAAGGAACATGGAATATCTCTCCATCTGTTTATGTCATCTTTGATTTCTTTCATTTGTGTCTTATAATTTTCTGTGTACAGTTCTTTTGTCTCCTTAGGTAAGTTTATTCCTAGATATTTAATTCATTTTGTTGCAATGGTGAATGGGATTGATTCTTTAATTTCTCTTTCTGATTTTTCATTGTTAGCATATATAAATGCAAGTGATTCTGTGTATTGATTTTGTATTCTGCAACTTTGCCAAATTCACTTGATTAGCTCTAGTAATTTTCTGATACTATGTGTAGGGTTTTCTATGTATGGTATCATGTCATCTGCAAACAGTGAGAGCTTTACTTCTTCTTTTCCAATCTGAATTCCTTTTATTTCTTTTTCTTCTCTGATTGCTGTAGCTAGGACTTCAAGAACTCTGTTGAATAATAGTAGATACAAAAACAAGACCCATATATATGCTGCCTGCAAGAAATCCACTTCAGACCTAAAGACACACATAGACTGAAAGTGAGAGGATGGAAAAATATATTCCATGCAAATGGGAAGCAAAAGAAAGCTGGAGTAGCAATCCTCATATCAGACAAAATAGACCTTAAAATAAAGAATATTACAAAAGATAAGGAAGGACACTACATAATGATTAAGGGATCAATCCAAGAAGAAGACATAACAATTGTAAATATCTATGCACCCAACATAGGAGCACCTCAGTACATAAGACAAACACTAACAGACATAAAAGGAGAAATTGACAGTAACACAATAATAGTAGGAGACTTTAATACCCCAGTCACACCAATGGACAGATCATCAAAACAGAAAATTAATAAGGAAACACAAGTCTTAAATGATACATTAGATGAAATGGATCTCATTGATATCTTTAGGACATTCCATCCAAATGCAGAAGAATACATCATCTTCTCAAGTGCACATGAAACATTCTTCAGGATAGACCTCATCTTGGGTCACAAATCAAGCCTCAGTAAACTTAAGAAAATTGGAATCGTATCAAGCATCTTCTTTGACCAGAATACTATGAGACTAGATATCAATTACAAGAAAAAATTGTAAGAAACACAAACACATGGAGATTAAACAACATATTTCTAAATAACCAACGGGTTACTGAAGAAATCAAAAGGGAAATAAAAAAATTTCTAGAAACAAATGACAATGAAAACACAACAACTCAAAACCTATGGGATGCAACAATAGCAGTTCTAAGAGGGACGTTTATAGCAATACAATCCTACCTCAAGAAACAAGAAAAACATCAAATAGACAACCTAACTTTACACCTAAAACAACTGGAAAAAGAAGAAGAAGAACAACAACAACAACAACAAAAAAAACAAAATTAGTAGAAGGAAAGAAATCATAAAGATCCGAGCAGAAATAAAAAGAAATGAAAGAAACAGTAGTAAAGATTAATAAAACTGAAAGCTGGTTCTTCGAGAAGATAAACAAAATTGACAAACCTTTAGCCAGACTCATCAAGAAAAAAAGAGAGAAGAATCAAATCAACAAAATTAGAAATGAAAAAGGAGAGATTACAACAGATAATGCAGAAATACAAAGGATTATAAGAGACTATTATGAACAGCTATATGGCAATAAAATAGATAACCTGGAAGAAATGGACAGATTCTTAGAAAAGTTCAGTCTTCCAAGTCTGAACCATGAAGAAATAGAAATTATGAATGGAGCATCTTTTGACTTGGGCCCCTCTTTACTCCACATCCCATGGGGGAAGGAAGAGTTGAAAATGACAACTGTTGGCTACCAGTATGCAGCTGCCTCACATATCTCTTGCCATTTTTGGAGTAGGGGACTTTTGGGCAATTTGGAGCTTGTTACTCTCCTTTACTGCTTTATCAGTCCCCCTCTAAGAATCAGAGTAGCCCCCCTGTGTACCTATTATACCCATCAATGCTTTGAAATTGTCCTTCTTCATACACACACACACACATATATACACACACTCATACACAAACACACACACAACACATATCTGTATGATGATTGCACACTGCCATTTTCCTAGCCTCATCAGTCTTTCATTTGTCAGCCCACTGATTGATTCATTTACTGACTTATTCATTCATTTGTAGATCAGCATAAAAAAAACTTTACACCCAAGGATGACTCAGTCCTGGCACAGAACGCTTTGGAGAGCATCCTGCAGCCTCTGTCAATACCACTTACTTTTCAGTATCCTTCCAACTTTGACTTCAGTTAGAACAGGCCCTTTTCCCTCCTCTGTTCCTTTTGTCCAATTCTCTCTCCCATTTAGACACCTCTGATGGACTTTGTTTAAAGAGAATGCTCCCAGGTTTAGGAAGCTGGGGCTGGCTGCCTAGAAAGAGCTTTAGTGGCAGGTGCAAGCTGGCAGCAGGGAGCAAAGAAGTCGACTGAGAATCATTTGCAGAGAAGACTAAATATTTAAAATCTCAGCCTAAGCTGGGCCACAGTTTTGTGAAATTGCCATCACTTCACAGGAAAATGAAGGAAGTGAAACAAGTCTTCCTCGGTGGGGAGGAGCAGGGAGGCTGCTGTAGATGATGGATGGACCCTCACCTGCCAGCACTTTAGTGCTATTATACCAAAGGTCTTTTACAGCTTATAGTTAAACTTAATGCTAAGTATAATCTGAATATATGATACCTCATTGTACTTGTATTACTGTATGCAAATATAAATAAAGTTACCACACACACACACAAAAAGTGATCTGTCTTAGAAATTGAAAAATAAAATAAAATAAAATCTCAGCCTAGAGGGTTTCGCAGGTTTTCCTTTATCTCCTTGGTAATAGCTCTGTGGTGTGGTCTGTGGGGCTACTCCAGGGCCAGCGCGTGGGAAGGGAATGTTCTGCAGCCCAGAGACTCCAGGGAGCAGAGTACTGAGCTCAGAGTGGGGCAACAGAGGCTATCAAGGATCCCACTGCCAACTGACAGTTGACAGTCCCCCACCTCTTTCGTCCAGTTTAGAGCCTGGTTTCTTCCTTTTTCTCTTCCCAGAAAGCAGTCTCTCTATCACAGCTCAGCTTGGGCCAACCCACACAGAGGTCCATAAGCAGCGCCTAATTTATTTCTGAATTCTCCATCTTCTTTCACAGGCCTCCATCTCTTGAGTCTGGGCTTCTGTATTGGAGCCTGTTCTCAGTAACCTGGCCGTGTCCCCATCTCAGAACAGGAGCCTCCCTTGGCCTTGCCAGTCCAGATCCCAGGATCAGAATCAGAAATATCTCCCGTGCTGACAGATTCCTGGCTGGGTGTCCCTGACTTCTGAGGGTACTCCACCTCCAGTGCCCCACTGCTGTGTTTGCTGGGCTCCTCTTCCTTCTCAGCTGCCTGCTCAGCTTTCTCCAGCCACACCCGCCCTGCAATGTGCGCAGAGCTGAAATTCCCTGCAGCTGCTGGTTCCCTCTCCCTCCCTAGTTTTTGACCCTGAAGGACAGAGACAGTCCAAGTCTCACTGTCTCCTTTCCTTCCATCCACACATGAGTATTGCCAGGCCTGGCTAAATCCCACAGAGTTACACAGAAGACAATCATGAGTGAGTTAAAGGTTATGGCACTTGCTGTTCTGTAGATCCATGTCACAAAAAGAATGGCTAAAACTTGAATGAGCAGAGAAGTTTGAGGGTCACATGCAAATCTTCTCTGAGGAAAGCAAAAAAAAAAAGATAACTAGCTGTGTCATAGTTTCACTATTTCCCAATTTTACCTTCTGGGATGTGACTATAGAAGTATCCTTAGGGCGTACCCTATGCAGCTTCCTTTCATGCCAAACCCTCTTATAATGTGATAATGTGATTCTTATTACTCTATCAAAGTCATTTCCACGTGTCTTCAGAGGACCTGCTTAGTAGCCCAGTACCCTAGCTTCTCGGGTGGCTCAGTGGTAAAAGCAGATAACAATGGAAACTCCCAAGCAGAGTCTACTAGAATAATCCATCAGATTCTCCAAGGCACTCCGTTTCCTCCATGACCTACAAGGATGAATTCTAAGGACACATGGAATATTTACAGCCAAGGACTCTGATTTGCCTGTGTACTGCTGCTGCCGTATGTGTGTGTGTTAGTCACTCAGTCGTGTCCAACTCTTTGTGACCCCGTGAACTGTAGCCCTCCAGGCTTCTCTGTCCGTGAAATTCTCCAGGCAAGAATACTGGGGTGGATTGCCATTCCCTTCTCCAGCTGCTCCCGTATGTTGAGTTATATGCTTATGAAAAGAAATTATCTTTGTTCTCAAACCTGTTTGTGCCTATGGTGCTTGTTACAATCTTGCAATTTGATTAGTTAGGACATAAATATTAAATATGAATATGAAGAGTTGTTTCTAAGAAGATTAAGCAGAATGCTCTGGAAAGATATCACAAAAAGTTTCTGTCAATTAAATATGAGTAAGAACAATTGCTAAAGGAAGAAAAACACTGTAAAAATAAAAGAGATACAAATTCTTGATATACCTTAAGGAATCCCAAACTGGAAATTATTGCCAATGCATTATAGATTGGATTAGGTAAGAAAAAAGATGTGAAGACTAGTCAAAGAAAAGGCCTATGTTCTATATGAAGATGTGTACATAAATATTTGTATATTTTAAGTTAAAAGAAAATAACATGTATGGATTTTTATGATTCTTCATTTTAAGTTGATCTACTTATCCAAATTGCTTCAGATGGAGTTGGGTTCTCTTATATTACCCCCATTTTAGAGATAAAAAGTTGAAAGAAAGATAACTTGCCTAGATGTCCACATCTTGGAGTTGGTAAGCCTGGAATGAAGTCTGAGTGATTTGGGCCATGGTTCAAGCTTTTGACCATGATATGACATGTTAATAACTCTCCCCTTTCCTAGAGATGCTCTTGATATTTAAATGAATGATTTTGTTCCATTAAGGATATCATGGAAAAAGTTACTAAATGGTAAATTGGGAGATGTTTGCAAAGTCTAAAATTAGCAGGGGCTCAATATCTAAGATATACAAGGAATTCCTTAAACTGCCCCCAAAAAAACAACCCCATGAAAATGAGCAAAGAATGAAACGGGCAATTTATAGAAGAGGAATACCTAAAGACTAAAAAAATATGAAGAAACGATTGGTAACTTTAGTAATCAGAGAAAAGAAATTTAAAACAATGAAGAGGTACTGTTCTATGCTTGTAAGATGGGCAGAAATGTGCAGATAATGCCATTGAGAGAGAGAGATGAGAAGACATAGGAATCTCATATGTTGCTGTTGAGAAAGCAGATGGGAGCAGCCCCTACAGGCAGATATTTGGCCCCAGCTTAGGACCCAACAATTTCCATCCTAGATGTACATCCCTAAGAAATCTTTACACCACTTTATTAGGGGACATGTATGAGGATGTTTGGTACAGCTTTATGGATTAGCCTGGCTCTTCAAAAAGGAGATGCCAAGATGTGGATTAAATCATTTAAGTTTACAAAGATGTTACTGGGGGATATGTCCGTGAGAGAAAATGGGGAGGGTTGGGAGGACTGTCATAGCATAATGTAAGTCTGATCCCAAGTGAAGGAGAGAGGAAAGGTAGGCTGGTGGAAGTGTCCTAGATTATTGCCACACAAACTAAGGAAGGTTCTTTGAGGCTACCAGGAAGTCCTCAAGCCAAAATCAGCTGTGAGAAGAATCCCATGTCTCCCAGGAATGGGCCCGTCTTAGTGTCCCTGATGTACTTAGTCCCTGGCTGGGAGCAGCCAGTGAGCAGTGTGAACGCGGGTGAAACCCAGAGCTGGATTTCAGAGTACAGCAGCTGGGGCCTTTGCTCAGTTACCCTTCTTGAGGTCTGAAGTCTGTGAGGAGCATTCTCATGGATGCCACACATTACTGAGGGTAGCAGAGAGAAGAAGGCAGCCTGTATGTCAATCATGGGGAAAGTAGTTAGGTAATAGGTAGTGGACACACACCAGTGAGCAAAGATACATACCTAACAGTGTGGATATGTGAATTGGTCTTAAAAACAATGTGCTTAGTGAAAAGAAGAGGAAGAAGAACCAGAAAGAGATGTCCCATGCAATCATATTAAAATTAAGATTACTTGCATACAAAGCAATAACAATCTGCAAGTACACACACACAAATAAAAAAATGTTCATTATGCCCACTAGAATGGTGGTTTGAGTGAAATATAGGGGTAAAAAGAAATAAATATAAAAGAATATATCCCTGCAAAAAAGTCTTGGATGGGTTCAATGAGGATAAAAAAAAAAATGTATTGAACCGAGTATGAGTAATTCAACTTCCTAACTCTGAGGACCTAAATAAACAAATCAACAAGGTACTTGCCACCTGCCCTCTAAAAAGACCTGAATACAGAAGCAGCCTTTTAGAACCTTTCAATAGCAGCTATAGAAGCAGTCTTCTGCTGTAAAAACAGTAGCTCACTGCACAGTTTAAACTCAGCTCATCTCATCTGTGCCCCCTGTTGTAGCAAATAGAGACCAACAGCAGCAGCACGTAGTGTGGCCTGCGAACTGCCTCAGGCCACCTGCCTGCCTCCTTTTTCTCTGTGGCTAAGTTTTGGGTTTTCCATTCCTGCCCTGGCCCCCTGTTTTGTTTCATTTTTCTTGTAAGAGCTTTACTAAAATGTAATTCACATCCTATACAGTTCACTGGTTTAAAGCGTACAGTTAAATGGCTTTTGGTAAATTCAGAGTTGTGCAACCATCACACAGTTAATTTTAGAATCTTTTCAACACCCCCAAAAGGAACACTGTACCAGTTAGTCAACAACCCACACCCCCCTTCCATGAGCCACTTTCCCCTTATCACTCTAGGCAATCATTAATCTACTTTCTGTCTCGATAGATTTGCTTATTCTGGACATTCCATATAAATGGAATTAAACGATGTGTGGTCCTCTGTGACTGGCTTCTTTCACGCAGAATAATGTTTTCAAGATCTAGCCATACTGTATGAGTATCAGTGCTTCTTTCTTTTTTGTTGCCAGGTAATATTCCGTTGTATGGATATACGACATTTTGTTTATCCTCTCTTCGATTGATGAACATTTGGGTTGTTTCCACTCCATGGTGGTTATGAATAATGCTGCTCTGACATTTGTCTATAAGTTGTTGCATGGACACAAGTTTTACTTTCTCTTGGGTGTACACTTAGGAGTGGAATTGCTGGGTTACGTGGTAACTATGTTTAAGCTACTGAGACCTGTCAGAATGCCTTTCAAAACAGCTGCACCATTTTATTAATGCATTCCTGCCAGCAGTGTATGAAGGTTTTAATTTTTTCATATCTTCATCCACAGTTACCTGTCTTTTTGACTATGGTCCCCTAGTTCTTCCTATTGGCTCTTGGCTCCCTGACCTCAATTGTCTTGCTGCTCAGTGGTAAAAAATTCACCTGTCAATACAGGAGCCTCAGGAGATGCGGGTTCGATCCTTGAGTCGGGAAGATCCCCTGGAAGAGGAAATGGGAGCCCACTCCAGTATTCTTGCCAGGATAATCCCATGGACAGAGGAGCCTGGAGGGCTGCAGCCCATGGGGTTGCAAAGAGTTGGACACAATTGAAGCGACTGAGTATACACACGTCCTTGATTTCAGGGCTCTTCAAGTTTTCTTACAGAAGGCATCTACCATCACAGAGGTATAACCAGCTCTTGGCTTCCCCAACTAAGGAAAAGGGATTGCAGATAATGAGGTTCTTAGATTCCACCCTCAAAATAAAAGAGTAGAGAAAGAGGAAAGTTGAATGTGACTGACAGATTCCTTAGCTCTTTTCTTTCTCTTTTGTTCATATTGCTGGAATGACAAGCTGAGGGTTGCAGGAGGAGCTGTTTGGGGGCAGCAGCTATTCTAGAATTCCAACCTGAGAGTGACAAGTATGAGAACATGGTCAGTGCAATTACCAATTTACAGATAGACTCTCATTACCTCCAGTCTTTTCATTTCCTGCAGATGCAAAGATAAGAGAAGGGTCAGTATTAGGTTTGGTTATAAAAAATCAGTTTTTACTGACAGTAACTTACAATTGATAATGTTAATTGTTCCTCTTATCAACAGCTTCTCTTTTATGGCTGGTATTTAGAAACAAGTGTTGACATTTGTGGATTCCCTGGTAGCTCAGCTGGTACAGAATCCACCTGCAATGCAGGAGACCCCAGTTTGATTCCTGGGTCAGGAAGATCCACTGGTGAAGGGATAGGCTGCCCACTCCAATATTCTTGGGCTTCCCTAGTAGCTGGTAAAGAATCCTGCAATGCGGGAGACCTGGGTTCCATCGCTTGTACCACTGGCGTTCAATCAGTTGGTGTTCTATGTGTTCCAGGCTGAAGAGTCCTAGTTCAGGGTGATACAGATTTCAAGATTTCCTCAGCTAAAGGAGAATGCTGTCAGCACAATGAGAAAAACCATTAGAAAAGTCATGGATTGTGTTTCTGTTTAACCCTTTATTCTGAGGCTGGGATCACTGAAGTAGAGGTTTCTTCCTTGGAAAATTGACTTGAGTTTGGATCTCCCAAATATATTTGAGTTTCTCTGTAGGAAAATAGGCCCAGTGAGTACACTTTGAAACAGTAATGATTCTATACACAGCAGAAGCCTTACTTAACAGCCATTTAGACTTGCAAAATAGATTAAAGCCATTAACTAGGGCAGTGTTTTCTTCCTTACTGTGGTCATTAACCAAATTGCTAGCTTTAGTTGTAACATGGATAACCATGCTTAAAGATAACCTAGACCTACTGTTTTAGTGTTTTTATTTAATGGGCATGACATGGAAATACATTCTCAAGCTGTTTCAATTTCACAGAATTCGGGTATAAACTTTTAAACATCAGTTCTCTTTAGGTGAAATTCACTTACATCTAAGTGCACCATTTTAAGAGCCTTGATTAATGTGCTATACATTTGTGGAACCACTGCTGTAATCAGGATATAGAATATTTCCATCACCCTTCCTCCTGCCCTTTGCTGTCAATCTCCACCCTCTTTCTGGTGCCAGGTAAACACTGATTTACTTTCTGTCTCTAGATTAGTATGCCATTTTGTGGGATTTAGTATAAATGGAACCAGACTGCTTTTGAGATTCATCCACATTGTTGTATGTATCAGTTCATTAATTTTTACTGCTCAACAAGATGAATGTATAAAGTAACATTTATCCTGGGAATGAAAGTTTGGTCAAACATTGAAAATCACCATGTTACCAGAATAAAGGTGAAAAACCATATGATCATCTCAATGTGTGAAGAAAAGGTACTTGACAGAATTCAACACTCATTTATGATAAATACTTTCAGCCAACTAGTAATAGAAGGGAATGTTGATAAAGAGCATATATTGGAAATATGATGAGACTTAATGGCTGTATTATTTATCTATTGTATAAAAAAGTATCCCCAAACTGATCATCTTAAACAGTAAATACTTACCATCTCACAGTTTTTGAAGGTTAGGGATTTGGGAGCAGCTTAGTAGTGTGGTTCTGCTTGAGGTTCTCTCGTGAGGTTGCATTCAAGACCTCAGTGAAGGCTGTAGCCATCTGAAGGCCTGACTAGGGCTAGAGGATTTTCTAACCTCAGGTTCTTATTCACTGTTTGTAGAAAGCCTCAAGTCTTTACCATGTGGCTCTCTTCACAAGGCTTCTTGAATGTTCTCATGTCTTGGCAAGTGGTTTTCCCTGGAGTGAGTGATCCAGGAGAAAGAGAAAAGGAGGAGGAAGCCACAATGCCCTTTATGACCTGGTCTTTTGGAAGTCATACACCGTCATTTCCACCAGAGTCTATTCATTACAAACAAGTCACTAACTACAGCCCACTCAAGGGGGGAGGGGTATTAGGCTCCACTTTTTGAAGGGAGAAGTGTCAGAGAAATCATGAATATATTTAATAATTACCACAAGAGTAAAAGAATAAGATGCCTTACCCCAGGAATATCAAGAACAAGGAAGGGTAAGTACTCTAAACATATGTTTTTTTTCAACATTGTCCTGGAGGTCCTAGCCATTGCACTACAACAAGAAAAAGAAAAAGATAATTTCGATTAGAAAGGCAGAAGTAAAACTGCCGTAATTATAGATGAATGTTTGTGAACAGAATATTCTACAGATTCTATGAAAAAGCTTCTAAAGCAACTTTAGCAAAGTTGTAGGATACAAGGTCAATATATAAAATTTAAATTTTTATATACTCTCAACAGTTGTAAAATGAAATTTTTAAAATGTCATTTAAACTAGTTTCAAAAATACGTAAAATATTGATACTTAGGGATAAGCTTAAAAAAAGAAGTGCAAGACCTGTAAACTTAGAATTATAAAATACTGCTGAAAGAAAGACAGACCTCAATGTATGGAGAGGTATGTCATGTTCATGGATTTGAAAACTCACTGTTGTTCAGATATCATTTCCTTCCAAATTGATGTACAGATTCAGTGTAATCTCACTGAAGACATTGATAGGCATTTTGTAGAAACTGATGAACTGATTCTAAAATTCATATGGAAATAGCAAAGGATGTTGAATAGCTAAAATGATTTTGAAAAAGCAAAGTTGAAGAGTTTGCACTACCTGATTTCAAGATTTATTATGTATCTTATTACTATAAGTCATTGAGACTGTGGAATTGTCTTAAGGATAGACATATAGAACAATGAGACAAAATAGGAAGCCCAGAAATAGGCATTATATGTAGTAGTGTTAGTAGCTCAGTTGTGTCCAACTCTGAGATCCCAGGAACTGTAGCCCATCAGGCTCCTCTGTTCATGGAATTCCCCAGGCAAGAATACTGGAGTGGGTAACCATTACCTTCTAACGGGATCTTCCCAACCCAGGGACAGAACCCAGGTCCCTTGCATTACAGGCAGTTTCTTTACCATCTGAGCCACCAGGGAAGCTCTATATAATATCTATGTAATGTAATATAAACATCTCAGTTGATTCAGTTGAATATGTATACATATTATGTATTACATATATAGTTGTTCCTAGGTATCTGAGAGAATGGTTCCAGGACTGCCTACAGATACCAAAATCCACAGATGCTCAAGTCTGTCATGTAAAATTGCATAGTACAGTCTGCCCTCTGTATTGATTATATATATAGTTGTTCCTAGGTATCTGAGAGAATGGTTCCAGGACTGCCGACAGATACCAAAATCCACAGATGCTCAAGTCTGTCATGTAAAATTGCATAGTACAGTCTGCCCTCTGTATTGATGTGTTCCACATTCATAGAGTCAACCAACCTCAGATCAAAAATACTTCTTTAAAATTCCAAAAATTTCCAAAAAGCAAAACTTAAATTTGCTGTACTTTGGTAACAATTTACGTAGCATTTACATTGTATTTACAACTATTTACATAACATTTACATTGTATTAGGTATTATAAGTAACCTAGAGATGATTTAAAGTATATGGGGAGGTTTAGTTTATATGCAGATGCCATACCATTTTCTATAAGGGATTTGAGCATCTGTGGGTTTAGGTATCTAAGGGGGGAGTCTTGGAACCAACCCCCAATAGATACCAAGGGACCACTGTACTCAGCTGATTTTTGACAAAGCTGTCAAGCTATTTCCATGGGGAAAGCTTTACTACAAATGGTGCTGAGACAAGTGTATATTCTAGATAGGAAAAATTAACCTTTTATTCACATCAAATATAAAAATCAAATTAGATCATAGACCTAAATGTTAAAGTTAAAATTGTAACATATTTGGGAAAAAAAAGATATGGGAGAAAATCTCTGAGAACTTGGAGTGGGCAAAAATTACATAGTGGTGCTAGTGGTAAAGAACCCGCCTGCCATTGCAGGAGACATGAGAGACATGGGTTTGATCCCTGGGTTGGGAAGATCCTCTGGAGGATGGCATGGCAACCCAGTCCAGTATTCTTGCCTAGAGAATCCCATGGACAAAGGAGCCTGGTAGGGTATAGTCCAAGGGGTTGCAAAGAGTCAGACATGCCTGAAGCAACTTAGCACACACGCAGTCACAGAAGAACCAACCATTTAAAAAATGGATATATTGAACTTTACCGAAACTGAAGTCATCTGTTCTTTAAGGATAAATATAACTAAGAGAATAGCAGGAATCGAGGTAGAGAAGGCTGTGTGCCCACCAAATCCTCAGCGGGTGAAGGGCAGTGGCCAAGAAGTCAGTAAATAAATGACATTGATGGGGGTGAAGTTTGTATGACTGAGTGCTAAGATTCTCAGAGGGTGGAGCACCTTGCTTATATCAGAAGAGCAAGGACACAGACTGCCCCTCGTGACTCTGAGGTATGTGCAGTCTGAAAAGATGAGGAAGTCCTGTGGGGGGAGGGGAGGGGCGATCAAGGAGAGGGAGTAGATTTCAGGCAAGGCAGGTACAGAGGGACATGCATGGTGAGTGACTCAGGCTGTAGGGGTATGTTGATTACAGAATGCAACTTCTGGGGCCTTAGTGGAAGGATTTGGAAAGAAAATGAGATAGGATAGAAAGAAGAAGTCTTGAGGAAAAAGGATAGAAGAGACATGTTTTAGACTATGATTATAAGAAAAGAAGGAAAAAGTCCAGGCAAATCTAGTCCTCTCATTCTCCCAAAGCAGTAGTCATTTTTTGCTTGAATACGCTCATAAAATATTTTTGAAAAAAAAGCTTTATTTTTTTTTGCCTTTATTAAAATAGAACTTTTCTAAAGTACATAGATTTTAAGTGTATGGTTCAGTGAATTTTTCCATAATTATACACTGAAGTTACCACCCCTGAGATCAAGATGTAGAACATTTTCAGCACCCTAGTAGGTTCCTCATGCTCCCTTTTTGTTGATACCTGCCCTCTCTTACCTATAGGTAACCTCTATTCTGGCTTCTATCACTTTCCTCTCACATTTTTTAAAATTGAGGTATAGTTGATTAACAATGTTGTGCTAATTTCTACTGTACAGCAAAGTTATTCTGTTATACATATATGTACATTCTTTTTATATTCTTTGCCATTATGGTTTATCTCAGGATATTGAATATATTTCCCTGTGCTATACAGTAGGACCTTGTTGTTTATCCATTCTATCTACAATAGTTTGCATCTACTAACCCCAAACTCCAAGTCCATCCCTCCCCCACCACCTTCCCCTTGGCAACCACAATTCTGTTCTCTATGTTGGAGAGTCTGTTTCTGTGTCATTTGTGTCATATTTTGGATTCCACATAAATTACATCATATGGGGTTGGTTTTTCTCTTTCTGACTTACTTAGTGTGGTAATCTCGACTTCTATCATGTTACTGCAGATGTCATTATTTCATTCTTTCCTAAGGCTGAGTTGTATTCCATTGTATATATGTACCACATCTTTATCCATTCTTCTGTCAATGGACATTTAGGTTGTTTTCCATGTTTTGTTGTTGTTGTCCACTCAGTCATGTCTGGCTCTTTGCGACCCCATGGACTGTAGCACGCCAGGCTTCCCTGTCCTTCACCATCTCCCAGAGCTTGCTCAAACTACGTCCACTGAGTTGCTGATGCCATCTAGACATCTCATCCTCTGTTGTCCCCTTCTCCTCCTGCCTTCAATCTTTCCCAGCATCAGGGTCTTTTCTAATGAGTCAGTTCTTCGCATCAAGTGGCCAGAGTATTGGAGTTTCAGCTTCAGCATCAGTCCTTCCAGTGAATATTCAGGACTGATTTCATTTAGGATTGACTGGTTTTATCTCTTTGCTGTCCAAAGGACTCTCAAAAGTCTTCTTCAACACCACAATTCAAAAGCATCAGTTCTTCAGTGCTCAGCTTTCTTTATGGTCCAACTCTCACATCCATACATGACTACTGGATGGACCTTTGTTGGCAAAGTAATGTCTCTGCTTTTTAATATGCTGTCTAGGTTGGTCATAACTTTTCTTCCAAGGAGCAAGCATCTTTTAATTTCATGGCTTCAGTCACCATCTACAGTGATTTTGGAGCCCAAGAAAATAAAGTTTGTGACCGTTTCTACTGTTTCCCCATCTATTTGCCATGAAGTGATGGGACTGGATGCCATGATCTTAATATTTTGAAAGTTGAGTTTTAAGCCAGCCTTTTTACTCTCCTCTTTCATCTCCATCAAGAGATTCTTTAGTTCCTCTTTACTTTCTGCCATAAGGGTGGTATCGTCTGCATATCTGAGATTATTGATATTTCTCCCTGCCATCTTGATTCCAGTTTGTGCTTCATCCAGTCCGACATTTCCCATGATGTACTCTGCATATAAGTAAATAAGCAGTGTGACAATATACAGCATTGATGTACACCTTTCCCAATTTGGAACCAGTCTGTTGTTCCACGTCTAGTTCTAACTATTGCTTCTTGACCTGCATACAGGTTTCTCAGGTAAGGTAGTCTGGTATTCCTATCTCTTTAAGAATTTTCCACAATTTATTGTGATCCACACAGTCAAAGGCTTTAGCATTGTCAATGAAGCAGAAGTAGATGTTTTTCTGGAATTCTCTTGTTTTTTCTATGATCCAGTGGATGTTGGCGGCTTGATTTCTGGCTCCTCTGCCTTTTCTAAATCAAGCTTGAACATCTGAAAGTTATTGGTTCATGTACTGTTGAAGCCTAGCTTGGAGAATTTTGAGCTTTACTTTGCTAGCATGTGAGATGAGTGCAATTGTGCGGTAGTTTGAGCATTCTTTGGCATTGCCATTCTTTGGGGTTGGAATGAAAACTGACCTTTTCCAGTCCTATAGCCACTGCTGAGATTTTCAAATTTGCTGGCATATTGAGTGCAGCACTTTCACAGCATCGTCTTTCAGGATTTGAAATAACTCAGCTGGGATTCCATCACCTCCACTAGCTTTGTTCATAGTGATGCTTCCTAAGGCCCACTTGACTTCGCACTGGAGGATGTCTGACTCTTGGTGAGTGATCACACCATTGTGGATCTGGGACATTAACATCTTTTTTGTATAGTTCTTCTGTGTATTCTTGCCACCTATTCTTAATATCTTCTGCTTCTGTTAGGTCCATACTGTTTCTGTCCTTTATTGTGCCATCTTTGCATGAAATGTCCCCTTGGTATCTCTAATTTTCTTGAAGAGATCTCTAGTCTTTCCCATTCTATTGTTTTCCTCTACTTCTTTGCATTGATTTGTTAGGAAGGCCTTCTTATCTCTCCTTGCTGTTCTGCATTCAGATGGGTATACCTTTCCTTTTCTCCTTTGCCTTTCTCTTCTCTTCTTTTCTCACTTATTGGTAAGGCCTCCTCAGACAACCATTTTGTCCTTTTGCATTTCCTTTTCTTGGGGATGGTTTTGATCACTGCCTCTTGTACAATGTTATGAACCTCCATCTGTAGTTCTTCAGACACTCTGTCTATCAGATCTAATCCTTTGAATCTATTTGTCACTTCCATTGTGTAATCATGAGGGATTTAATTTAGGTCATAACCTGAGTGGCCTAGTGGTTTTCCCTACTTTCTTCAATTTAAGTCTGAATTTTACAATAAAGCAAATGGCTCATGATCTGAGCCATAGTCAACTCCAGGTATTGTTTTTGCTGACTGTATAGAGCTTCTCCATCTTTGGCTACAAAGACTATAATCAGTCTGATTTCAGTATTGACCATCTGGTGTTCATGTGTAGTTTTGCTTTTTGTGTTGTTGGAAGAGGGTGTTTGCTATGACCAGTGCATTCTCTTAGCAAACTCTGTTAGCCTTTTTCCTGCTTCATTTTGTACTCCAAGGCCAAACTTGCCTGTTACTCCAGGTATCTCTTGATTTCCTAGTTTTGCATTCCAGTCTCCTATAATAAGAAGGACATCTGTTTTTGGTGTTAGTTCTAGAAGTTCTTGTAGGTCTTCATAGACCGTTCAACTTCAGCTTCTTCGATGTTAGTGGTTGGGGCCTAGACTTGAATTACTGTGAATATTGTGTGGTTTGTCCTGGAAACAGAGAGAGATCATTCTGTTGTTTTTGAGATTGCACCAAAGTACTGCATTTTGGACTCTTGTTGACTCTTGTTGACTTAGCTATTGTGGATTGTGCTGCTATGAACATTCGGGGGCATGTATCTTTTTGTCTGGATATATGCCCACGAGTGGGATGGTAATTCTATTTTTATTTTTTTGAGGAACCGGCATACTGTTCTCCACTGTAGCTGCACCACCATACGTTTGCACCAACGGTATCATTCTCCTCTCACATTTTTAAGTTAGCATATGTACATTTTCTATTGTAAATCTAAATCATTGAAAAGGATGTCATTTCTGGCATGTCATATATTGTACATTGACCTGCAGATTTAGCCTATTTAGTTTATGGAAATGTCTGCTATATAATTGAAATGAAGCCAGTCCTCATTGTCAGACCCATTAACCAGATTGAATTTTCAGTTAGGAAAAAAATCTGACTTTGTTGATCAGTTAATACAAACATGTTCATATGTCTCCCTGTGATCAATTTATCTTACTTTGGGATGCTGACTCCAAGACATATAGTTGTATGCATAAGCTTCAGAGATTTGTCAGGAGTTTCTCACCCTGAGAACTCTGAGCAGTGCATGAGACAAGGCACGCTGCTTTCATGTTTTTATGAAGCTCTTTTGCTTTGCACCCAGGAAATTGCCTCACAGGAAAAAGCCATATATTCAAATTGTCCCTTATTGGGTGTCTCAGAGGTTTTTATATCAGGGAATGTATGTCTGGGACTTGGGGGAAAGGCCACTGTAAAAGGGAGGTGGGAAAGGAGAATTAGCAGACTGTGGAAGGCCAAATTTAGGAAAGATTACAAATATAATTGAAGATAAGTAACAACTCAGCCATAAAGAATCTGCCTACAATGCAGGAGCCTCAGGAGACGTGGGTTCGAGCCCTGGATCGGGAAGATGCCCTGGTGGGGTGCATGACAACCCATTCCAGTATTCTTACATGGAGAATCCCATGGCCTGAGCAGCCTGGCAGTCTACAGTCCATAGGGTTGCAAAGAGTCGGACATGACTGAAGTGACTTAGTACAGCATGTCATGGCAACCAATCGGCTAAGAGCAATCTGCCTGCTGACCCCAGGAAGCCTGTGCGTACCCTTAGGGTGGGTATTTTCAGTCTCAGCACTGATCTGTTGATCATCTGATTATTTGTTGTGCAATCTGTCCTATGCATTGTAGAGTCTTCAACAACACCCTTGACTTTTGCTTACTAAAATGCCAGTAGCAACCCCTTTGCCTGCTTTGTTGTGACGAGCAAAAATGTCTCCAGATATCACTCAGTGTCCAGGGATGGGGGCAAAATGGGTCCTGGCTGACACTCACTGCCCTAGCATTCACCAGTTTGAGGACTGCTGCTCTGGGAGGTAGTGGCTTCAGAGAACTAACCTGTAGTCTGGAGAAGGGTCCACGGTTGTGGTGTGGGACCCAATTTTCCTCCCCTTTTGACCCACAAAAGGGGAACTTGAATCTTATTTCCAAATAGGCTGGGTGCAGCAGAAAGGGAGCCAGGACCAGCCAAGTGGTCCTTCTTGCAGGGGTAAGCAGACAGGGTTGACAGAGGTCTTTACTGTTGCTTCCAGTCTTTGGCACGAAGGAGAGGGTGGGGACCATCTGTAAATGTGGTTTGATGACAGCATCAGAGATGTCCCTTAGAAGTCCCAAGAAATAACTGAATAAAATCTGGGAGGGGTAGGGACCTTTTAACAGAGAAGGGTAAATGTTAGAAAAATTCTTTCTTTACACTTAAAACTAAGCCGTTTTTAAAACCCCATTCAAGTGTGGTCTAGGGCAGTACTACTCAAAGTGTGAATCCATAAACTGTTTGTTACTGGTTTTTGACTAGACAAGGAGTTTGAGCCAAAATATGAGTCAACACACTGCTTCCTTCATTGAGAATCTCTTGCTATGAAAGAAACATCAGCTGAATTTAGTGCTTAATGACTTTAGTGCTAGTGACAAAGTTTATTTACCTTCTGGCTCCAGTTCCTTGTCACGGCAGCAGCCTATAGTTAGAGCAGCAAGGAAAATGAACTAAGGTCTTCAGAGGATCATGAAATCAATTTTGGGACTTGCAGCCTTTGTTTAAAAAAAAAAAAACTAAAGACTTACAAAGCTATCAGAGTCCATGCTGCTTGGAATAAGTTTTGTTTAATGAAAGTTTTGTTTTAGTTAAACATGTGTAAGTATACAAACACACAGGTGTACTGTATTACAATGTAAAAACATATTTCTTTTTTTATTTTTTAAATTATGAAAGTATGATAACACACAGGAGACTTTTAAAATCCAGAACAAAGTTACATATAATTCCACTATATATTACAATTTTTAAGTAGATGAATTAAGATTTTTAGTTGAAGTTTCAGTATCAAACATTCAAAAATTAATGGAGTGAATATACAAACAAGTAGAAGGATATAGTAGACCTGAAAAACACCTTGAACCAATTCAACATAATTAAGATTTATACAGTTTTCACACAACAGTGGGATACAAAGTCTATTCAAGTTCCCAAAGAGTATAAACTAGGAGACACTGGAACATATCCAAAGAGATAAAACAAGGGGCAAAAGTTTCGTGGTCTAAAGGTATTGAAATCATACAGAGTTTGTTCTCTTGTCACTGTGGAATTATGTAAAAACATATTTCTAACTGTGGATATAGGTTAGGAAAGTTTGAAGAGCACTGATCTAGGGGAACATAAAAGCACAACTGTGTTAATTTAAGGGAAGGATTATATCCTCCTTTGAACTGCTCTATGTGTTAGGGTCCATTTTCCATAGGCTATATTTCCTAGGCTCCTGAGTCAGCTGGCTTTTTCCCCGAGTTCAGGTAATGGGAGGCACTGGCAGGAAATTGGAGTGGGGAAGAGAAAAGCCAGGGTATTTGTACTTCTCTCTCTGTTCCTGGTGGCATCTCCAGCATAGCTCTATCTTCATTACGATTCCCAGATCTTTTTCAGTTATGCATCAGCAACAGATACTGCCAATGTTTGATCCACATTCCTCAGTCTACCCTGGAGGCATCTTCAGACAGTACCTGTACACACCTGCTTTCTGCATCTCTCTGCCTAAGGTTTGAGTAAGCTCCAGGAGTTAGTGATGGATGTGGAGGCTGGCTTGCTGCAGGGTGGACTTGGCCCTCTTGAAGGAAGGGCAGGCCAAAAGTGCCCAGGAGTGACCTTCAAGGGAGATGGGATAAAACTGGCAAATAAAATTCCAGCTTCCTCACCCCTCCATGGGACAATTCTGATGTAATGCACATTGTTTCTAAGAGGGTTAGAGCACAGATTTAAAAGAGGAAATTGAGGTTCAGATAAATTAAATGACTTCTCTAAAGTCACATGTGCTACTGGCATTTGAATTTAGGGCTGTTTTTTTCCACTGTTAACTATGCTATAGCTGTGTTTTTTATATATTTCCCTCAAGGTACAGTTCCCTGGCCTATAAAATTATTGGCCTTCTAACAATTTCTGCAAGTTAACATATCTTGTTTTCTGGGCCAGTCTTTGTTGTTGTTGATTTAGTTGCTAAGTTGTGTCCGACTCTTTTGAGACCTCATGACTTTGGCCCTTCAGGCTCCTCTGTCCATGCCATTTGTCAGGCAAGAATACTGGAGTGGGTTGCCGTTTCCTTCTCCGGGAGATCTTCCCGACCTAGTGATCAAACACATGTCTTCTGCATTGGCAAGCTAATTCTTAGCCACCTGGGAAGACCCGGCCAATCTTTACCCTGTGCTAGTCAGTTTAGTTCAGTTGCATCTGACTCTTTTCAACCCCATGGACTGCAGCATGCCAGGCTTCTCTGTCCATCACCAACTCACAGAGCTTGCTCAAACTCATGTCCATCAAGTTGGTGATGCCATCCAACTATCTCATCCTCTGTCATCTCCTTCTCCTCCTGTCTCAGTCTTTCCCAGCATCAGGTTCTTTTCCCAGTGAGTCAGCTCTTCGCATCAGGTGACCAAAGTATATTAATTTCACTCTATATCCTTCCCTCGAACTGCTCCATATGATAAGCTTCAACTTCTATAGGCTTCAATTCCCAGGCTCCTGGGTCAGCTGGCTTTTTCCCAAGTTCAGGTAATGGGAGGCACTGATGGGAAATTGGAAGGGGAAGAGAAAAGCCAGAGTATTTGTCCTTCTCGCTCTGTCCCTGGTGGCGTCCTCATCATAGCTGTATCTTCCACTGTAGCTGGTCAAGCATACGATAATGCCAGTTTCCCGCGGTGACTGGCCTCTGGGCTGTGGGAACATTGACTATTCTTTTTGCCTCTCCAGCTCAGAAGTGGTAGCACTTTCTGCTTTTGAAAATTTATGGATTGCTTCAGAGTCCCCTGTTTGGCATCTCAGTCAAATCATGACCTGTATAACTAATTCATGGATTAATTTCCTATGTTTTAAATCTTAGAATAATTCACAGTTGGAGCCACTCGGTATACTTTCTAATTTCATATTTCATAAAGAGTGATGATGAGTCCTCTGAACATGATGTATATAATGAAGGAGCATGTTATCAATTAAATGATATTTAGCTCAGAATCAGCCCCAAGATTCCTTGTCAATGTTTGCCTTTAATTAACAGGGTTAGGTTTTGTTGTTGCCATTTGTTTGTTTTCAGCCTCATTTTCTATTAAGTGTGCAATAGCATTATGTCTTTAGAATGTACATACCTTCATTAAATATTGCGCTGTGCTTCAGTCCTGTCCAACTCTTTGTGACCCTATGGACTGTAGCCCATCAGGCTTCTCTGTCTATGGGATTCTCCAGGTAAGAGTACTGTACTGGAGTGGGTTGCCATTTGCTACTCCAGGGGATCCTCCTGACCCAGAGATCGAACCCACGTCTTTTGTGTCTCCTGCATTGGCAGGCAGGTTCTTTACCACTAGTGCCACCTGTTGTAGTCATGAAATTAAAAGACGCTCTTTGGAAGGAAAGCTATGACAAACCTAGATAGCATATGAAAAGGCAGAGACTTCACTTTGCTGACAAAGGACCCTATAGTCAAAGCTATGGTTTTTCCAGTAGTCATGCACAGATGGAAAAGTTGGACCATAAAGAAGGCTGAGCACTGAAGAACTGATGCTTTCAAATTGTGAAGCTGGAGAAGACTTTTGAGAGTCTCTTGGACTGCAAGGAGATCAAACCAGTCAATCCTAAAGAAAATTACCTGGAATATTCATTAGAAGGACTGATGCTGAAGCTGAAGCTCCAATACTTTGGCCACCTGATGCTAAGAGCCAACTCACTGGAAAAGACCCTGATGCTGGGAAAGATTGAAGGCAGGAGGAGAAGGGGGCAACAGAGGAAGAGATGGTTGGATGACATCATCAACACAATGGACATGAATTTGAGCAAACTCTGGGAGACAGTGATGGACAGGGAAATCTGGCATGCTGTAGTCCATGGGGTTGCAAAGAGTTGGACACAACTTAGTGACTGAACAACAACAGCAGAGTAAATAAGGTTTAAGAAGACAACTTCATTAAATAAAGGAAACATAATAAGCTTTTAGACCATTTTCAATACATATTAAATCTCCCTGTCTTATATAATTTCAGTAAAAGATAAAGTGTGGCATGAGGAATGGAGTGCTTTGGCCCTTGTTGGAATTTTCTGACATCAGACTTATCTTGTGGAGTATAGGTAGTGAGGGGGAGAATAATTTTTATGTAATGACTTTCTTTTCTCTCTTGACCACTGTCAAGGAATGCATTGCTCTTGAAGGAGAGTTCTGGAAAGAGCAAAATAAATAATTGAGAGGAAATATCAAAAACTATTTAAGCAAGTATTTTAAATTAATCTCAATGCCTGTCTGTAGGCCATGTTTTGAGAGGAACCAAATGTTTTCAGAGACCTCCACTCTATGAACACTAGAAAAAAGCTACAGGTAAAAATTCTTGTATGATTTCATCTTATAATGTTTTTCCATTACCTATTAAAAACAAAATGAAAGGCTAACTTCTGGACTGATTATTTTTAGCAACATATACCTTTCTCTGTTATCAAATACATAAGAAATTTTGAACACAAATGAAATTAATGGAGTTTCTGATTTTTTTACTGATAATTCTTTTTTATTCCCGAAGCAAAAACCAAGGTTCATCACATACATGTACACATGTTTGCCAAAGGAATATTGTGCCTTTTATCATATTCCTTGTAATAGAAATAACTTATCCACTTTAGCTACACATTACATTGATGGCAGCCCACTCCAGTATTCTTGCCTGGAGAATCCCATGGACTGTAGCCTCTCAGGCTCCTCTGTCCATGGGAACACAAGGGTTGGACACGACTTAGCAACTAAACCACCACATTGAATGACAACAAACTTAGTAATGAGGAACTGCTTATTTTTTTGTTTGTTTAAATGTTATTTAAATTATTTATTATTTTACTTTACAACATTGTATTGGTTTTGCCATACATTGACTTGAATCCGCCATGGGTGTACATGTGTTCCCCATCCTGAAGCCCTCCCAGCTCCCTCCCCATCCCATCCCTCTAGGTCAACTCAGTGCACTAGCCCCGAGCATCCTGTATCATGCATCAAACCTGGACTTCGTTTCACATATGATAATTTACATGTTTCACTGACATTCTCCCATATCACCCTGCTCTCACCCTCTCCCACAGAGTCCAAAAGACTGTTCAATACATCTGTGTCTCTCTTGCTGTCTCGCATACAGGGTTATTGTTACCATCTTTCTAGATTCCATATATATGCGTTAGTATACTGTATTGGTGTTTTTCTTTCTGGCTTACTTCAGTCTGTATAATGGGCTCCAGTTTCATCCACCTCATTAGAACTGATTCAAATGAATTCTTTTTAATGGCTGAGTAATATTCCATGGTGTATATGTACCACAGCTTTCTTATCCATTCATCTGCTGATGGGCATCTAGGTTGCTTCCATGTCCTGGCTATTATAAACAGTGCTGTGATGAACATTGGGGTACATGTGTCTCTTTCAGATCTGGTTTCCTCGGTGTGTATGCATGCCCAGAAGTGGGATTGCTGGGTCATATGGCAGTTCTATTTCCAGTTTTTTAAGGAATCTCCACACTGTTCTCCATAGTGGCTGTACTAGTTTGCATTCCCACCAACAGTGTAAGAGGGTTCCCTTTTCTCCACACCCTCTGCAGCATTTATTGCTTGTAGACTTTTGGATAGCAGCCATTCTGACTGGCATGTAATGGTACCTCATTGTGGTTTTGATTTGCATTTCTCTGATAATGAGTGATGTTGAGCATCTTTTCATGTGTTTGTCAGCCATCTGTATGTCTCCTTTGGAGAAATGTCTGTTTAGTTCTTTGGCCCACTTTTTGATTGGGTCTTTTATTTTTCTGGAATTGAGCTTCAGGAGTTGCTTGTATATTTTTGAGATTACTTCTTTGTCCGTTGCTTCATTTGCTATTATTTTCTCCCATTCTGAAGGTTGTCTTTTCACTTTGCTTATAGTTTCCTTTGTTGTGCAGAAGCTTTTGATTTTAATTAGGTCCCGTTTGTTTATTTTTGCTTTTATTTCCAATATTCTGGGAGGTGGGTCATAGAGGATCCTGCTGTGGTTTATGTCAGAGAGTGTTTTTCCTATGTTTTCCTCTAGGAGTTTTATAGTTTCTAGTCTTACATTTAGATCTTTAATCCATTTTGAGTTTATTTTTGTATATGGTGTTAGAAAGTGTTCTAGTTTCATTCTGTTACAGGTGGTTGACCAGTTTTCCCAGCACCACTTGTTAAAGAGATTGTCTTTTCTCCATTCTATATTCTTGCCTCCTTTGTAACTCCTTATTGATTAGTCTATTTTTAAACTTATAAACTGAATAAATTAACTCTATTAGATCTTACATCATTTTAATTTTGAATTGCCTCCTTTTGGTGGTATGATAATGTATCTTACTGTACATGGTTTATAATTTATTTCTCTGTGGTTTTGTAACATCCTTCAAGATAAGATTTTACATGCTCATTAGGATTGAACAAGGAAGGCAGGCTTTTTCTGAAAGAAAGCAAGTCTGACCTGGCACTTTGTTTTGACAAAGAAGACAGTCTTTGCTAGTTGGGTATGTGGAAGATATATTCCACAAACTGAAAGGGCTAAGTTCACAGCTCTAAGGTTTTTAACAAAAATATATTTAAAACACATGACATAATAAAAATAAATAAGTTTTATTTAAAATACTGTGTTCAGAAGAAAGTATCAGAATTAAGAATATTTCCATTTTACCTCCCTTTTCTGAGTATGTTAGGTTAAACAGGTGCCCCTAAGTGGAAAAAAGTAAATAAAACTGTTACAATTAATGTTCATTTGATAAATCTTGGCAAAGTCTTTTTTTGTGTTCATCAAAATTTAAGTGAGTATAGTACAGGACTGTAAGGGCTAGGAAATAAATCCTTTCGTAAGTCAGATAGTCTTTAATTCTTTGTTTTCATTAAAAATTGGAGACAGTCAAAATATCGGTGTAAGATCATTAAAAATGTTTGCTAGGTCACTGCATGCTCTGTTACTAAAAAGTTCAAAGAATTGAGTGATGGCTTAATAATAAAACTCTTCCATTCTATCTTCTTATTGTATGAATATGGTTTCTCAGAGCTTACTTCTACACAAATAAAAAGAATGCAGTTGTTCTTAAACTTATTCTCATTCTAGCATTAAGAAATACTTATCCATAGGTACATGAACTAAATATTTTTTAAGGTTCAACTCATTAAGATATTGATTTCCAAGGTAATATGTATGTTTGTTCAATAAAATTTAATCAAAATTTATAATACATTCATATTGTTTTGATCAATTGTGAATTAATAATAGTTGTATTGATAGTCTAGAGGAAAGTTACTTAATTTTGAGTGTTGATTTATAGAGCTATTTTTGTGGCAGAGAAGGATACTATAGATCACAAAAGACTTTTAGGCATAAAGCATATTACACTGGAATAGAATTTTTGGAGGAAACAGAATGAGAATATGAGTTGAAGGAGAAAGAGAAATCATGTAAAATCTCCAATTGTTAAAGAAGAATTATGTTCCTTTTTTACAGAATGATGGAGGTATAAAATTGCTATGGTATTTAAATTCCACTGCATACATTTTATAGTGTTATATAATAGCTTTGTTTTTAAATGACCACCATTACAATATGTGGGAAAGAATATCCTTTGCAACTATTGGAACTCTTGAATAGTTTTATTTATGTATTTCTGGCTGTGCTGTGCCTTTGTTTCTGTGCAGGCTTTTCTCTAGTTGCTGCGAGCAGCTTTTCTCTAGTTGCCGCGAGCGGGCTGTTCTCTAGTTGCGGTGTGCGGGCTTCTCCTTCTGTGAACAAGAGGCTTCTCCTGTGAAGCGCGGACTCTAGGGCGTGTGGCCTTCAGCATCCTCAGCGTGTGGACTCAGTCATTGTGGCTCGCGGGCCCTGGAGTGTATGCTCAGTAGTGGCGCACAGGCTTAGCCGCTCCACATGGGATTTTCCCGCACCAGGGACGGAAGTCATGTCTCCTGCAATGGTAGGCAGATTCTTTACTGCTGGATGACTGGGGAAGCCTGCAACTATTTACATTTATAATGAGAAAATTAGATGTCAACTTGGATATGTGGTTTGGCTCCTGGGTCAGAAAGGTCCCCCTGGAGAAGGGAATGGCTACCCACTCCAGTGTTCTTGCCTAGCGAATCCCCATGGACAGAGGAGCCTGGTGGGCTACAGTCCATGGGGTCGCAAAGAGTTGGACATGACTGAGAGACTCACACTTTTGGATATGTGAAAAGGGATACAGTTCTTCAAAATTCTTTTGAGAATGTCCCTTAAGGGACATTACTGAGCTATAAGATCTTACAATTGGGTTGCCTTACAAAAGTATGTTAGCCTGAAAACATGTTCTTGTTATAGGCACAGCCTTGACTCATGGGTCCGGTAGATTCTCCTGTCAGGGGACCAGGTTCCTTTTGCTTTGTAGTGAATTGAGGATTCAGTCTCTCTTTTTTAATCTCTGTGAAAGCTCTTTTCTTTTTAAAAATTACTACATAGATCATCTCCGTTCTGCTCACAATCTTTGTTTAGGCAAAGCTTACTACAGTGAATTAGCTTTCTCAGAGAGTAGTCATCCATTCTACCTATCCATCAAAAAGTATTTGAGTTTCACACATGATAAATGGGTATATTTAGAAAAATGCAAGAAGTCTGATGTAATAGAGAGCTGAATTGTTGGTATTAGTCTTATCCAAAGCCATCTTAAGAGGTAAGGTTAAGAGATATTCTATAAGTCTGCAAGCTGGAAGCTCACAGTTCACATGACTTATTTAAGTATGATTTATTTGTCCTACATTGTGTTGGACGGTTTTTAAATTAGTTGATAAAATTGAAAAATCAGAAGATTCACATAATAATCCAGTTTTCCAGCTGTTTTTGGAAATCGAGAATGCCTGTAAACACTGGGCCCACATTCTCACAAGGCAGAAGCCAGTCTGCTGAGACTGAGTTAGCCGCTGCTCCATTCTGGCAGGGTTACCGTCTCCTGGTTTGCTGTTGCCCCTACTTTAGTCTTCACAATGTTCAGCTTCAGTCATTCATTGCGCCTGCCTGACTAGCACAGGCACTTGAGATTGAGACTTTAAGTTTGGATAGTCTATTATTTTCTCTTCGGTTATTAATAGATGGAGTCTGTAGAAAGCTAAATATTTGTATTGCATTACCGTGACCCTATTAAAACTGCTTTCAGTAGGTCATACATTTATAGGGTCCCCTCAACTTTCACGGATGGTCACTAAAAGAAACAGTGTTGTAAATCCCGCTAGTACCCTTTGGGGATCTAGTAGAGGGTATTTCCCTCTATGTTGCTATGTAGCTCAGGCAAGGCATTTCTTTAAAGGTTCTGAAAAAGCTTTGTTTCCATGGAAGAATTTGTACATTTCTTCTCAAGGACAATAAGAATCTCAAGGACAAGCAACTGATTGTATTTATGTTTTTGCTTTGACTCAAGAAAGTTCTAAGCCAAATTCATGGCTTAACTCTCATGTTGCAAGTCACACCTCATTTCCTGCATATATTCTTGTTCTAACTTCTTCTCTGAATGTTCATCTAATCTAGGCTAATTATTTTCACTGGTCCTCATTTTTTATACAGTATTTACATTTTCTTATTTTATTGTATATATTTATTGTAAGACATCTCAGACCACACATTTATAATATTGATTTATTTCATTTCTAAAGATGGCTGGAGGCGCTATTACATTTTGGTTCTCCTTAGGGAATACCCTGGTTTCAGTTTTGAGTTTTCCTTGCTCTGGTTCCCATCTACCACATATATTATTACTCAGTTACACTATAAGCTTTGACAAGGAGTTTTGCAGTGATCCCATAGTGCCCAGCATCCAGTATAGGACTTACTTTCTATATGCCATCTGTTGTGTAGTGACAGTATAATAATAACAACAATAAAAAGTAATTTTTTATTTCAACTCTCTAGAACAAGGGGACTTTTTATCTGTACGGACTCTTGGAAGTCATGTCATCAAAAAGAATGAAAGATCCATGTACAAACAGTATACTGTACACACTTTATCATAAAAGGAATATGTTATGTAAGACTGGTGGTGAACTTTTTCTCTGGGGATTAGGAGTGGAAAGTGGCTCAGTTTCTTTAAACTTCAAATTAATTTAGCTTTATTTATCTTTCTATGAATCCTTATTTAATACCTTGGACATAGACTACATAAATTATGTACTAGGATAAAGAGAACATAAGCAGTCAAAATTACAAGTGTCTACACAAAATCTTCACAATTTAATAAAAAGAGAATTTGCAGACACTCTACTAAGTTTATACAAGTGTGTGAGTCTGTATATTTCACAGATATGGCAAAATGGAACCTAAGGTCAGATTTATAGTTTAGATGGGCCACATTTTGCTATGAAGAAAACATTTCTCCTTAGTGTTAAGTATGACAAGGAGGGCATTGGAGATACTTCATGACTCTATCCTAGCCCCGTTCTGTGGTGGCTCGGCCTGTGGTCAGAAGCTCAGGGCAGTGTTTAATGACTCTGTCCATGGGATGTGCTCACTGCCACATTTCTGAAGTTAATCACTTGCACTTAATTTCAAGCCATTTTTTACTTTGAAAACTCTAAATGTCTCATTGAGGACAGAACATACAATGTGTGCCAAGCCCTCTGGTTTCAAAGTTCAGCTGTTTTTGAGTTATTTGACTGGACAAAAGGTCGAATGATATCTTTCACAGCAGGGAAAGTGTAATTTTCCATGTCTTTATGATGTTTTGAAATGGTTGAAGTGACTTTTCTCCTAAAACTTCCATAAATAAATTTTACCAGTGGAATAACTTTAATTTTGAGATGCCTTGCTTAAAAATGTTGAAAGTAACCCTCTCCACTCCTATCCGTAATCTAGTTTCCAGCATTGGAAGGGAGAATCGAAGGCAACCCCAGATTACAACCCAGATCTTTCATGTTTGGACAAAAAGAATGGAAAGTTGAAGCTTCTAAAAAGTCTCTCAGTTTGTGAGATTACGGCAGATAACCTCAACTGTATCTTTTCACACTAGTGTTTCAGCAAAAGTTGATAGAAGGGCCCTGATATCAGCGATTACACTCTTGTCCAAGCCTTCATAGGGTCCTGCCATACTTCTCTGTGTTTGCATCTCACTTATCCAGGACCTTACAGTCGACTTCTCTTTTCCACATTATTATCTTTTTTTTTTTTTTTCACTTTGGTTTCCATACGTATCATTATTTCTGTCTCCTGCGTCAAGACAACTGTATGCCAAGCCAACTGTGTGCCAAGCCAACTAGGAATATGGGCTGAAACTTCTTGCAAGATTTACCTTTGTGGGTTACCAACCAGTAGCTGGTGAGTATTTTGGGGTACTTTGCTCAAAGTTGTTCTGCGTGAAAACTGACCTGCCAGGAGTTACTTAGGCTTCCCAATGAAGACCAAACTGCTATAAGGCATGCTTAGGAGAAGGCACACCTCTTAAACCTTGTCTTCCATCCTTAACCCACCCAAGTGCCCACAGGTCTAGCTTCCCATTTGACCCTAAGCAAGTGTTTGAACTTTTGGGACGGAAGTGGGAGGTCGAGTTCTTAAGACTGGGCTCAGGACTCTTGGTATACTATTTCTGCCCTTCCACAGGTCTAGGGAGTGTGTACCTCTGGGTCATTCCTGTTGGGGGGTGGGGGTGGGGTTGGGATTAACCCTATCCCCAAATCACCCTATTTGGTGACTAACAATCTCCAGTACTGTTTTAATTTTTTTCGCACGTGCACAGTTTGTATTTTATAAGCATCTTCTCTGAATCGTGGAAGTCTATTCATCATCACTTCTTTGCCCTATTGCCCTTTCTTCTGTACTGTCACTATCTTCCAGAGTCTGTTTGGCAAATGACCTCTTCCACCGTTTATTCCATGGGCCAGGGTACGCTGATCAGCACTTCCCATTTCTGCAGGTCTCTTAGGGGAAACCGCAAAATGCCTGGTCGCTGTCCTCTCATTCTGGGCTTATTCACGTCCATCAGTCAATCCATTCAGTCCACCTCCCATTTCTCCAGGGCTTCCTCTCGGCCGTTGATCCTTACTTAGGGAAGTCTGTCGAGTTGTCCCTCCAAGTCTCTTGCCCATCTCCCCCACGCCCACCCGGACCGGAGGGTCTGTCAGTCGGTCCGCAGCCGCCCCGACCGGCTCTTGGGCCTCGACTGACTGGACGTGAGTCTGTCCCGCGCCAGCGTTTCCATCCGTCCCCCGGCTGCCTCCAATTCGGCAGGAACTTTACTCCAGCCGAGAGGGGAAAGGCGGGTGAGCGCTGGTGCGGGTCGAGGCGCCCGCAGCGGGCGCGGGGGCGGCAAGGGGCGCCGGGCGGGGTGGGCTTGCGAGCGGGCCGGGGGTGTCGCGGGCCGCCCTGCCCTATAAGGGGCCGAGCCGCCTCCGCCGCCGGGCGGGTGCCGGGCGGACCGCGGCGGCGGCGGCGGCGGCGGCTGCTGCGATTGGCTCAGGCGCCCCATCCGGGGACTGGGCTCGGCGCTGCTCGTTCGCCCTAAAGGTACCAATATGGCGGAGGTGAGCAGGGAAACCGGGCAGGAGCGGCCGGGCTGTAGCGGGCGCCCGGCGGTCTCCCGCGGTCCCCAACCTGGCTTCGGGGATCCGAGGCCTTTCCCGGGGCCCTGCGGGGGGCGGCGTGGCGGTGTGGGGCCGCAAGGCGGCGACGGGCGGCGGCGGGGCCGGCCGGGGGGCGGGAGCGGGCGCGGGAGCGGTCTCCCTCCGGGACTAGGCCGCGGCGGCTCCGGCCCTGACCCGGCCGGGCGACGGGGCCGGACGGGAGGTGGCGGCCGGCGGCGGCCGGCGGCAGCAAGCCCCGGTCGGGGGACGCCGCCGTGCCGTGCTGCCGAGCAGCTTGCGCGGGCCGCTGGAGCCTCCGCGCCGCCTCCCGGGGCCGGGGTGGGTGGAAACCGGCCGAGCCCCCACCTCCGCGGCCGGATCGCAAAGCGGGGAGCGGGCTGCGCCACTGCCCTGCGGGAGGAGTGTTCTGTGCCCCCGGCCCTTTGGGTCCGGGCTGCGGGCCGAAGGAGTCTCACGCTCCACTTTGCTCCGGCGCGGAGGCGAGCGGGATGCGCGGCCGCTGGGCTTCGGCAGAGGCAAGATTCCCCGCCCCGCAGCCCTGGAGGTGCGGGAGCCCCTGGGGGTAAACGGGGAGAACCAAGACCCTCGACGCTCTCTCCACGGACTCTCGGTATCCCTACTTTCCTTCCGATTAAGGGGGTCGGCAGGGCGAGCGGACCTGCCCTGGACGTGTCCCCCGGGACTAGTGAGCTGGGGCGGGAGGATGGGGGGGGGTGGCGCAGCAGAAGCCCCTTGGCAGGAGCCCCCTCGGTCGAGGAGCTCGCTGTTGGGCTCGGGGAGCGACTAAATACTCCGGGAGGATACCACTGTCTTTGGGACTGCGGATCCGCATCTCTAAACGCGGGAGAGAGGATGGGGGGCTTGCGCTTTTGGTTTGGGGGCGAGTGTCCGGTTTCGAGCTGGCCTACCCTCGGGGACAGAGGACAGCCCCGGAGTTGGGGCTACCGGGCCCCAAGGGGGTGGACTCGATGCAGAGGGCGAGCCCCTTCCAGGAAAGGGTGTTGCCTTGCGAGGTGTTGTTTGGGGCCGTGGAGAGCCGGTGGGATTCGGGGGACTACTGAAATGCTAGGGTATGGGGGACTGATGCTGCGAGCCGGCTGTTCTGGGTTCTGCTTCTCTGCTTTGTAACTTGCTGAGCTCCAAGGGGCGGCTTGGAGTTGCCTGTTAGACACCGGGCTTCGTCCTGGGTCTGCGAGTTTGTACACTGGGGACTCGGGGAGGAAGGCGAGGCAGCCAAGAGGGGCCCGAAGGGGGCCAGGAGCGAGTGGAGCGAAGCTACGTCTTGCACTTTTGGCAGCTGCGGAGGAGCGCTGGGCTCCGCCTCCTCTGCGCCCTGTTGCCGGCGCTGCCTCTTTCCTTGGCTTCGCGATCTAACCGCACGTCTTCTTTTCTCTCCTAGGCTTCTTTTGGAAGTTCGAGCCCAGGTTTGTTCTGTTCTCTTACCTTTTCAGTGGGCCCCAGGGGGTGGTGATGGGGGCCCAAAGATCTATTGCTCAGTTCCTCCAACAAAAATTTGTTTTGCGAGTTTTTCATCATTTGTTTTTAAGAGGTTTCGGTGTTCTTTTTGGTAATTAAGTTGTTTGAGGAAGGAACAACTATTCTATCTCATATTTTCTCTTTTTCCTTGCATGTTGAAAAAAATACTTTGTTACAAAGCTGCTGACATGTTCTTTTAAAGTAATATATCTAATTCTCAACATACCCTGTTTTTTATTTTTCTCCAAGCCTGAAACAGTTAATCCCACATCTATCCCAAACTTTCCTCCAACTTAAGCAGTTTAGATTTTAATTTCTTTGACAATTCGTCTCTCTAATTTGTCATGATTTGAGGGTTGCTCATATTGATAGTCACTTCTCCCCATCTCGCCTTACTTTGTCTCATACATTTTTCAAAATTGAGAAATGCCTGTAGATTGTGTTAAATTGAAAACTGAGAGTTAGGTAAAGCTGGCCTAATTAAAAGAAACCCATGCTTTTTGAGGTTGGTCATACAGAATTTTTGAAGTGAGACAACATTAGACCATCTAGGACTGTGTTTCTCAACTGTTACGGTGTCAGAAGCCCTTGTCAGGATCTGATGAAAGCAAGGGACTCTGTTTACAGAACTCTGCACATAATGGGTAATAGCATATAATTTGGGGTTGGTGGAACCCCTGAAACCTGTCCCATGGTAAAGACCTTTCCTCATGTGCTGAAATGGAAGGACAGCTTTGTTTCCGTTTCTCGTTCCCTTTCCAGCCCCATTTTGGCCGCCTCTTTTCCCTCACAGTCTCCAAGAAAAGCGCCTCTAAACTAGTTCAACTCCTTTATTTTACACTGGAGGAGACTTTTAAATAACTCTGCTGAGAGTTACCTAGTTAATAGCAGAGTCTGGATGGGCTTCCAAGTCTTCAGTTAACCACATGTTGCCTTATAGTGAACAGACCATTTTCCTTGCATATTACTTTGTGTATTTAGTCAACCTTCAAGGTCTCATTTGATTATCATTTAAGGTATTATAAAATAATTAACACCAAATAGAAGAAATTTGAGGCTATTTTGAAAATAGCTTTTGAAAATAGTCTTTACTTTTAATTACTTTTAAGTTAGTTTGATTTTGAGACAGACGTTTCTTTGTTAGAACTGATTTGAGGGAAAGAATATTTATGTACAAGATGCCAAACATCTGGATGATAATGGAAGTTTTCCATTTTGCATCACTGTCTGCTTTTAAGAAGTTGCAATCTAAATAAAAAGAGAGTGTGATTTTGGAGTTTAAACAAACTTATAACTTATTTTTAATCAATTAGCCGAGTTTTAAGAGAATTTTAGAACCAGAAGAGACTAGAGGTCATCTAAGCCAACCCTATATATTTTATAAATGAAAAACTGGACCCAGGCCCAGAAAGTTTAAATGACTTACCTCAGGTCCCAGAAAACCAGGGACAGAGCCAAGAATAGACTCTCAGGCCCTTCCATTTCTGGCCCTTATTGAATGAATGCTTTCCTCAAGGGGAAGCCTTGAAGTGAGCCAAGCGATGTGGATTAGGAAGAGGGTAGAGCTCAGCCATCAAAGAGGTAGAAAAGAAGGAAATGGCAACCCACTCCAGTCAGTACCCTTGCCTGGAAAATCCCATGGACAGAGGAGCCTGGTGGGCTACAGTCCATGGGGTCTCAAAGAGTCGGACACGACTGAGTGACTTCACTTCGCATTTCCTACCTTACACTTTGGCATACCCCAAAGGTATCTGGGAATTTCTCCAAAAAAGAAAATTCGTAATGGTTGCTGTTCTGCTTTTCTGCTATTTAACAAGTATTCATCTTTCTCTAAAATTGTTGAACCACCTATACGTCAACAGATTTTTTAAATCAGCGGGTTAAAATCTTTCAGCATGTGAAAAATAACGTCATAATGCACACCTCCTAAAAACATTTTGTAGAAATTTTATTATTTTCAGGACTAATGATTAGAGTCCTCTGAACTCAGAGCCAAAAACACTGAATTGTCTGTGATTTGGAAAAATCTTTGGTCTAATTCAGTGTTTTGGTAATGATCTCAATGTCCTTCAGTGTTTGAAGTTTTAAAATATTAAAGCTTGAGTAAAAACACATCAGACTTTTTTGTGTTGAATATGCCTCCTTCCAGTTCTCCCTTTCTCCACTCTTAAAATTCTACTACTTCTTGTCTTCCCCCTCTGAGAGTCATCGGTCCAGTTGAATTACATATTAGAGTAAAACAAGTGAAGAAAACTCTGTTTTTCATAAATTTGACCTTATTCTCTTGGCGATTATAGATAGTATTCATTTCTCCACTTGGTTTTCAGGGTATCCTGTTGACTTCAGATTTGCCATTAAAAATCATTCATTGCCATCTTTTTTGGCCATATCTCAAGGGTTTCAGGATCTTAGTTCCTGATCAGGGATCGAACCTATGCCCCTGGCTGTGGAAGTCCTAACTGCTGGACCTCTAGGGAATTTCCAGGCACTACCATCTTATAAACAAGTTTGAGTTGACCAAAACAGCTTGCAATGGGATATATCTTCCAAAGCTCATAGATATGATTTTCTGTATTCCCTTCATATAATCTTACGGTTTAGTTTTGGGGAGTTTGAAATACTGTTATAGACATGAAAAGTGATGTGGTGCTTTTGAAGACTGAATTACTGTGTAGCTGCCTCACAGAAACTTGTGTTTGTTCTAAAAAACCAGGTTTCTGTTGTGATTTGAACTTTTATTTGAGAGTGAGAATTGAGTAAAATTAATATTTCCTTCTCCTGAAGTTTTTAGCCTCAGTGTATAGAAGATTCTTGTGAAGTCTTTTGTTCATAACCCTTTTGACATTTTTCTACTGCTTTTAGAGAAACAAAACTAACTGATAAGCGACTTTTCTCTTAGAACATTTTTTTAAAGACCACTCCATTTAAATCACTTTGTTGCTATTAGAAGTCATGTTCTCATGGATTGGACACCTTATAAAAATGGTTATAAACTGGCTTTTTTCTTTTGCTGATTTAAATATCTTTTCAGAAACTGTATGGTCTTAACTTTATAACTTGTGAAGTACATAATAAATGCATTTAATAAAGCTCACATATAAACGTTAAAAGGAGCTGGCAGTAGAACACAAATTATTTTCTTTTGTAAATAGCCTTATGAACTTGTAAAGTGATTGAGTGTGTTTCTTTCTAGTTGGGTCTTTGTCTTCTGAGGATCATGATTTTGACCCCACTGCTGAGATGTTGGTCCATGACTATGATGATGAAAGAACTCTTGAAGAAGAGGAAATGATGGATGAGGGTAAAAACTTCAGTTCTGAAATCGAAGACTTAGAAAAGGTAAAGGATTTTACTTTAGGGTTTTAATACAAACTTATAGTGAAGATTTAATACAAACATAGTAAAAATTTTGAATTCTATTATAAATTATTTTACAACCTATCTGAAATAAAAATGGTATCAGAATGACCTACTGTATAGGACAGGAAAGTATATTCAGTAGCTTGTAATAACATATAATGGAAAAGAATCTGAAAAAGAATATATATACTTGTATATAAGAATATGTACACACACACACACACACACACACACACATAAATAAGTGAATCACTTGATCACACACCTGAAACTAACACAACATTGTAAATCAACTATACTTCAATTAAAAAAATAGTATCAGCATATTTACTTTTGTACAGAATGTTACTGATTTTCTTATTTTGAAGAATAGTCTAATAAGTACACTTTCATTTAATTTTGAAAAATTATTTTTTATCTCTTAACCTGTTTTTTTTTTTTGGTGGGAGGTGGTGGTGTTCCTGGTGGCTCAGACTAAAAAATCTGCCTGCAATGCAAGAGACTGGTGTTCAATCACTGGGTTGTGAAGGTCCCTTGGAGAAGGAAATGGCAACCCACTCCAGAATTCTTGCCTGGAGAATTCCATGGACAGAGGAGCCTGTTGGGCTACAGTCCATGGGGTCACAAAGAGTCAGACATGACTGAGAGACTAATGCTTCCACTTTGCTTCCAACCATTTTTAAGTTTATACCAGCACAATGAAATAGGCACATTTACAGGTGAGATTATTGAGATCTAGAGAACTGGAGGAGACTAAATCCTAGCCCAGCCTCTTGGCACTATACCACATTGTTTTACTGAATTAGTAATACCCTCTATCCTACCCTCCAGTTATCTTTTAAAAAGTTGGTAGGGTAAATGTAGTTTATAACTTTTAAAACCCCCAATCAGTGTAAGTTCAAATGAACTGATTTTTAAACACATACTTATAACCAGAAACTACAGAGAGAGGCCTCCATGAAAGAGGATTCCTTGAAAAGATTATATTTATCTATAAATTAACCTTATTTGCAAATTTCTAATCAACCCAGAATAACACATTTTTCAGGAATACTACTGAATTTTTCATATTTCTTTTTCTTGAAGAAGACAAAGCACATTCTTGTATGGTCTCTTCTGCTTTTGTGAGGCAAAGCTGGGCTATTATTGTGTTTCTTCCTTCAACTTAACACACAGAAAAACAGAGGGAGAGTCTTCAGGGCCTAGACGCCAGGCTTGCTCCTGAAGAGTTGAAATTTTCTAAACATGTTCATTCCTTTGACAAATTAATGCAACATGGTTGCAATTAGATTTAATCATTTAAAAAATACGTATATCTCCTACAAAAGCCGAACAGATTTGGGAATATAGAGATAAAATTGCTTGGAAATACTCTAGAAGAAAAGTCTTGCCTATTACTTCTTTCAGGGGTATGACAGTATGTTGCCTGTTGATAAGAAAAGATACCCAGTATTCTCAAGGTCTGCCTTGAGTTTTCTCAGGCAATTCCTTTCTACTTCTCATGAGTGGGTAGCCTAGAATAACTGAGAATTATAATCCGACTAGCATTATCACTGAGCCAGGGATTGTGGTAGGTCATGGGATTGCAAAATTTAGCAGGTTGACAGTGTTTTTGGACTCAAGCAGCTTTACGGTCTAGTGTGGGGTGACAAATGGGAACAAAGATTTTTTTTGATGTCCTCTGCTAAGAACTGTGAAAGCAGTAAGCAGTGAGAGCTATGGGAGAAAGGATTTATGTGTAGTAAAAGATGTTGAGCCTCATGTGGAAGTTCGTGGAAGGCTTCTTCTTACTTCTCTCCTGTAGTTTTTTAAGTCAGGATACTGCTGTGGGCATGAGCAAAAGTCCCAGGAGGTCTCATGATGCACTTTCTTTAATTATGTGTTTGTTGTTAAAGATAGGGAGACAGCAGTCTAGTTACAGCATGATATAAGAAAGTAATACAAATGTACTAGACTGTGCCTTAGTATGCGAATAGATGTATTGTCACTAGTATGAATTTTAAATTTCTTTTAATGTGTTAACATAGTTACTACTTGAGTATGGGTAATCTGGTAGAGATCTATGGACCAGTAAAATTTTGTTTTTCAGATATGTAGGTTTTAGTCTTCCAGAGATTATAGTAATATCTGCTTTAATCTGTGTTTAATGAGTTTTAAAAGAAAATTAGGGAAGATATAGAGAAATAATCAACAGCAAAGAGTTATTTACTTAGCTATTCACAGAAATACCTAGTTTCTATTCCTGTGATTTTCATTTTGTTTAGTAAACTCCAGTAATTAAATCTTTGCTTTGTAATGATATCTATTACTGAATTTGTAGTTTCAGAAAAATTATAGACCTTTAAATATTTCAACTTCTCTGTATTTAGGCAGTTTTTCTTCTTGTCACATTCTTGGAAATTGGGACAGAAAAATACAGGTGATTTTCAATAAATTCTAGTGAAGACCTAAGTGCTATGTCCCTGCTTGGAAGGCTCACCCTTCTCTCATTGAGCAAGGCACAAGAAGAACCATTTCTGAGAGTGGCTGACTGCTCCCCCCTCCCCCCGCCCCGCACTGTGATTCTTATCTATAGTAGCGCGTAACTGCAGTGCTTGCGTGCATGTGTGCTCGGTTGCTCAGTCCTGTCTGACTCCTTGTGACCCGTGGACTGCAGCCCTCCAGGCTCCTCTGTTCATGGGATTCTCCAGGCAAGAGTGGAGTGGATTGCAATTTCCTACTCCAGGGGGTCTTCCCGTCCTAGGGGTTGAACCCATGTCTCTTGAGTCTCCTGCATTGGATTCTTTACTACTGAGCCACCTGGGAAGCCCATGATTGTAGCTGGGGTCTCTGTTCTTTATTGATGTTTAATGAAACGTGAAAATAAAAGAAATAGTAGATAGAGACACATATATAAAGAGTAAGCATCATTTTACTTTTAAAAGAAATTTAAAATTATTTCTGTACAATTTAAAATAATGTATTCTCTTAATCTTATCTTATAGAACAGTGATTCAGATGTTGGTACATGGCAACAGTCCTAGGGATTTGCTGTTCATGTTTTAAAAAATTACAAGTTTTTATGCTCATAGTAAATAAATTTGATAGTTTATATATGCCCTTTATTTTGGTTCTTACAAATTTTTAGTACATTGTATGTTATGGAAAATAAGAGAGGTACAAAGTTAGTTTTCTTATAGTGGCACTTTGGTAAGTATAGAGATAGATTGTGTGACAAGATTTTAGTTGCCAAATATACTAAAATAAGGTTTGTGTTTATATTGTACTATATTTTAATTTATTCATGTTATTGTTTCCTGATAGGTTTTAATTAATAATCCTAGAATTAGACCTAAAACTTTTTCAAAAGTAATTTATATTTCTGCTTTTATTAATACAGAGATTTCTCCTCTGACATTCATTGTAAAATGAGAAAAGTAGAAAACATCTTTTCTACCACTTAGACTTTGGTTTACATCCTTATTTATTTATTTTTAAAGCATTTTAGAAAGTTACATGTATTCTGTTTTGCAGCCTGTATTTTAAGGTATCATACTGGTGTTATATTAAAATTAGTTAGTACCTTACTTAGACAATATCATTGGCCCTATCTAGCAACACCGTCAGGTGTGTCAGAGAAATATTAGCATTATTCCCTTGGCTCAGAGGCCTTGTTGATTGTAAGATGTACTGTAGATTCAGAAATAGCATAGATGGGAGCAGAGAAGAGCCTTACTATGAGAAATCTGTACATTGGTAATAGGATGCATCCTGATTTCTGGTATGTGAGGCTGTGCATCATAGGATTAAGGAAATAATGTGTTTTTCTGTTTACAGATGAGGAAATAAGAGATGAGAGGGGTTAGGTGATTTGCCCACAGTAGTAGTTAACAATTAGGGAGTCCTCTGTCTCTAAATCATGTGCTCTTCCTATTAGAAATCCTTCAACTTATAAAACAGTTCATTTATAAGTATGACTGGACTCAAATGGACCCTTGAAATTTAAATAGATTCAACAAAATGCCGTAGAAATAAAGTCCTCATCCTTGGAATATGGTGCTATATCAAACTTCTGAGTTGATCTCAACACCATGGATCCTTAGAGACTTGGAGATTTGCTAATTCAATTTTGAAAACATTGCTCCTATGCTTCAAAGGACTAAGTGATTTATTAATAGGCTCTAATAGAAAGCTCATTTGTAAAGTACTTTGGAGACTGGATTAATCTTTTCCAGTTTTGCTTTAAAGTCTTAGTACAGATAATTTCTGTGTTTTAGCACCAGCCCCTTCTCAGGGTCATTGTAGTGTCATCCCTTGACTGTTTTAATGAGCTTTCCACTAAGATGGTCACTTCCTCCTTCAACAGATGATCATACTTGTGTCTTTATAGAGAAAGTAGAATTTTCATGAATAACTGCTCAGATCTTCTGTTTGCCCCACACATGCAAACTTAGCTTTTATACGTATTCTTTCTTTGTACCCTCAGGTTCCAAAAGTATCATCCACATCCCAGGCTAGTCCTGAATTTTCATTTTTAGTCCTCAGTTTATTCTTCTGCACCACCCCCCCACCCCTTTTTTTAAATTTCAATGTGGAATCCTACTCATACATTTCTCACATTTGGAAATTTTTCTTTGACCCTGTGTTGCCTTCTTCATTCACCTTTTATAGTGTATGTATTGTCTCTCCGCTCATTCAGTCCTCAGCTTTGCTTCTCCCAACAGATTGTAAGGTCACCAGTAATTCCTGATTGACAAATGCAAAGAATTCATGTCTATCTTTATCTTGCTTTATCTCTCTTTAATATTTGACCTGAGTGACCATCCGTGGTTTCTCCATTTTTGCTTTTTCCTTAACTTACTTAATAATCCTGCATTTTCTCTTAGTTCTGCTTCTACCCTCTGACATCTCTCTCCATTGTGTTTATGGGCTTTACTTTATTTACCCCTATTTTCATTGATGAATATCATCAATTAAACCCTGTACCCCAGGGTTCTAACTTTTGTCTTTCTCACTCTGCCTTTTCTGGATGACTCATTCAAGCCCATTGCTTCAACTTTTACCTTAAACCATCATCTATCATCCCACCCTCTACCCTGAAGTTTATCTGTCTTTTGTTTTGGTCTCATAATTGTGCTGTAGCTATTTAACCTTCTCAGGCCAGAAATGGGCAATCTACTTAGACTGCTGTGTTATCTACATTCCCTCTATCGAGTAAGTCAAGAAACAGATTCTTTTTTCTTACTTTTGCTTGGATAATTCCCTTCTTTATTTCGGGCTCTTATTCTTCTACTCCCCCAGGACATTATTTTCAGAATGAAAATCATGTCCAAAATTTTCCAGACATGTCCCATTGCCTATAGGGTAGTATATCTGAAAATTCTTCTAATAAAACATAGATCCTCTTCTCTTTACTCTCCCTGAGTGAGCTCATCTACTCCTGTGGCTTTAAATATCATCTAGATGCTAATGAATGCCAGATTTATATCTTTAGCCCAGCCTGATCCTCCAAGCTCCAGGCTCTCATCCAGCCTGACTTTTCCACTTGGATGTTTCATAGTCCTCTCAAACTTAACTTGTGTCCTCTGCAGAGCTCCTTAATTCCTTCATCAGCCTTCCTGTCCTTTAGTCTTTTCTGTCTCAGTAAAAGTCACCACCACCTAGTTGCTCAGATAGAAATCTGAGGAGTTGTCCTTCTTTCTCCCTTTTACCCCATAGTCCGTTTGATTCCCACCTCAGAATGGATCTCACCCGTTTGCTTCTTTCCGTCTGTATCACTAACCCAGCATGAGTCTCCCAAGTGGTCTCCCTGCTTTTCTCTTATCTCTCTACCTCCTGCAATTTTTCTTCGTACAGCTGCTCAGGATTTAAGAAGAAATAAAGTCATGTCATTCTAGTTTTATAATTCTCCAGTGGCTTCCCATTGCCGTGGGGATAAATCCCAAGTTTCTTTGCGGAGAAGCCTCTCGTGATCTGCCTCTGTTTCTCTTTCTAATGTCATCTTGAACCTTTCTTCACTCTACTCTTCGTGTTCTGGCCATTGGCTTAGTGGAAAACCACGTTCAGGCCTCAAGTGTGTTGTTTCCTTTGCCTGGAATGCTCTTCACAGGATTGATTGGTCACTTCTCAGATTTCGGCCCTCAGCTGAAGGTCACTTGTCTTCCTCTGCAACCACATGACAATAGGCTCTCCACGTAATTCTGTATCTCAGGACTGTTTCTTTTGCACTCAGGATAATTGGCAGTTCTGTATTTGAGTATTGTCAGTATCCCCCTCATTTGTTAAGCTGTGGAAGGGTAAGACCTGTGTTTCATAGCAGCTCCCGCCTCCTGGCAGTCTCTACTCAGTCACTGTTTCTGATGACGAACCATGAGTCCCTAGTATACAACCGTCATCTGTTAAAAGCTTCTTTGTCTTTCCAAACTTCGCTCAGTCATTATCCTCTGTGTGACACTTCCCTATTGTATACTATTAAATCCTGGATGTAGGTCTTCCTTCCCACCTTTTCATAGCACCAGTTCCAGAATTGATTATTGCAGCTGTCATGGTGTTTTATAATTAACTTATCAGTTCCTTCCACCAAGACTGAATTCCTTGAGAGCAGGATTTTTTTTTTTTTAAATTTTCTTTTTCTATAGCTGGTAGTCTTCCACACAGTTCCTAGAACCCAGTAAATGCTGTATTGATGGTAAGGTGGACTATCAGTGCATGATGAGTGAAAATTGCCATCTCCCCAGTACATGGAGGGAATCTGAAACTTTAAAGTTTTGGAGAAATACCACTAACAGGTGGTTGGCAAAGGCTGCAACCCAGTCTCATAAATAGTATGAATGAAAGGGAATGGGCTGTGTGGACTTTACAAGGAGCAGGACTGGAGAAATTCTCAGTGTGGCTCTGGCACCTTCGAGGCATTCTTTGGAGAAATAATTCATGAGGTTTTCCCATGGCATGGGTTAACTTCTGTTCATCCTGACCATACAGCTTAATTTGTGCTGAGTTTGTCCATGCTTCCGAAGCAGTTTTGACTGATTTCAGTTCCAAGCTGAAAAGATTTAATGAATGGCATGGTCATTGGAAAGGTGCGTGTCTCCTATTGCAAATTTACAAATTAGCCTTTTATCATATACCTTATTCTAAGCTCATAACATGAACCTGTTTCATTCAGGCATAGTGCAGAATGCAAAAGTGTGTTAGTCATTCAGTCGTGTCTGACTCTTTGCGACCCCATGGACTGTAGCCCACCCTGTTCCTCTGTGCCTGGGATTCTCTAGGCAAGAATACTGGAGTGGGTTGCCATTTCCTTCTCCAGGGGATCTTCCTGACCAGGAATGGACCCCAGGTCTCCTGCTTTGTGAGCAGATTCTTCACTGTCCGATCCGCCAGGGAAGCCCAGCTGTAAAACTGCAGGCCAGTTCTTAGGGATCTCCAGAACCCGTGTCCCCTTCGGGCTCGGGTGGGCATCGCTGGTCCTCCTTATTAGCTCACTGTTGTGGTCAACTGGGCATATTTTTGCATACTCTGCTTCACACTTTCATGCTGTTTGCTTCATAAGTTAGATGTTTTTTCTTAAGGGGAACACTGAACTGTAAGCAAGTTTTAAAAGCAAAACTCTTTATAGATGGACATAAACATCTTCAAAATATTTAAGAAATTAGCTAGTTCATCGATGTATGGGTTTATAAAAATTTTTTACTATTGGAGTGTAGTTTCTTTACCATGTTACGTTAGTTTCTGTTGTACAGCAAAGTGAATCAGCCAAACATATACATGTCTCCCCTCTCTTGGATTTCCTTCGCATTTTAGGTCACCGCAGCCCCAAGTAGAGTTCTCTGTGCTGTGCAGGAGGGGTGTATGATTGTGAAGTTATTTAAATGATAGTTATAAGTCGTTCTATGCACTTTGTGGTTGAGTTAAAATATTTTTAACAAGGAAATATAGCACTTATTTTCAGATTAGTGGAGGGGAAAAACAGTGACTGAGCGCCACTATCTGGCATTGCGTAAGTATTCATAACACAGGCAGCACTGCAGCCAGAGTATGCAATTTTATCAAAGCAGCATCGTCAAGGAGAGAGCTAGAGTGCCTGGAATTCAGATGCAGAATTAAGCCCCAGTTTTCTCATCTGTAAGCTGGTGGTAGTGCAAACTTCATCAGAAAGTTTTGGGGGAAAAAATAGCTGGTAGAGAATATAGATACAGTAGTAGGAATATCAAAGGATAACTGTGTTTTGAATATTAATATATAAACATAATAGTGTTCATAAATGTTCAGCCAAGGTTTCTTATTAGGTATCTTCCTATTAACACAAAGAATAAATCAAGTGGTCAACTGTTAATTGCAGGGAAACAAGCTAAAAATTATATGAAGTAATACTTCAAGGTGAATATAGTAATGAAAAGTGGAAGAAAAAGTATGCCCTAAAGCAAATATTTGACTAAGTTTTTAAAAAGTAAAATGATGCTGGAAAATGAAAATTAAAGTGTTAATTGCTCGGTTTTTGTTCAGATATTAATTATAGCTCAGTATTTGATCCTGTTTTCTGTATATTGTACAAAAAGCAAAACTAAAACTTGATTTTTGATTTGGTACTGCCCTTTTGATATATGTGCTTTCTGAACATTAATGGCATCATGGTTTATCTGCCGTTCAGCATTGTGGCATCTCCTGAGCTCATGTTTGTACTCTGGCTTGAATAGGAAGGAAACATGCCTCTAGAAGATTTATTGGCATTCTATGGCTATGAACCTACAATTCCAGCTGTTGCAAATTCCAGTGCAAATAGCTCCCCAAGTGAACTTGCAGATGAACTACCAGATATGACACTAGACAAAGTAAGTACGAGCATGTAGAAGAGGAATCCCAGATCTATTCCCATTGACTGCTTTTACTAGTTTCTTTAAAGTGTTTCGTAATTCTGAATTGTAAACTTCTTGTGGACCTGTTGCTCTTGTCATTTTGGTGACTGATTTGAATATTGTTTGGCTTTGATCTCACTGCTTTAAAAGTAGTAATAACTTCATAATAATTTGAATATTAGAGTTTTCTTCCATAACTTTTTATCTTTCCTGTGTAGATATATTATATCTACACTTAGATTTTGCCCTAACTTCTTTTGATCCTCTGGACACATGAATGCATTGATTAGTAGATCCCCAGAAGTTTTCAAACAAGCTGGCTTAGGCATGGAGTGGTTGGAGGGAAGTTCTGTTTTCTTGGGCTCTGGGAATGACAGTGGCCATTTCAGCCAAGACCTCAGTGGTATGTCTTTAGTGTAGGCTGGATGTGGGGGTGGCCAGTCCCTGGCGAGGAAAATTCATAGTCGTGGTCTCTGCTGATGGATCCCTGGGAGGCTTTCCTCAACTTTCAGGTCTCCAGCAGGGAGAGGGATCCACATCTTGGAACCTCTTCCTGTGAGTTGTGTTGTCCCCACTTTTCAAAAGTGATGTTAATGTACCAAAGACCTTAATGGCCATAGGCATCCAGCAAATATTGAGTGCCTACTGTGTGCCAGGCACAAGGATGACTATACACTTATATAAAATTAATTCAGAACTGTTTCTTTCAATACTATATCACTAGTCTGAGTGGTACATTAGTTGAACTTTTTAAAGTTACTGAAAGAGTGGAGTTTGGAGACTTCTGTTTTAGTTATTTAAGTTGGCAGAAAGTGAATTTTAATTTTTAACTGCTTAGAAGTCAGATTATTTTTGTTGTAAATTCACTAAAAATTAGTTTGCCACTTCAGATAAGTTCTCTGCATGCCCACAAATTGGGCACAAATACCCACAGATTGTTTGTTGCATCATAAATGTGTAATAGTATGTGGTCATTAAATATTATATATACTTAAGTAGTAAATGTTACTAAGTAATTATGTACATGAAGTAAATTATAGGAGAATTTCAAATTTACTTTTCTCAAAACTGAGGCTTCAACTATTAATAGTTCTTAACTGTATTATAATACCATCATATTTATGAATAATGTTATAAAGATTTTTTTTCAATATTGATGGGATATAATTATTTCTAACTCTAACGTTGCATTCCTCTTCTTATAGGAGGAAATAGCAAAAGACCTATTGTCAGGTGATGATGAGGAAACTCAGTCTTCTGCAGATGATCTGACTCCATCTGTGACTTCCCATGAAACTTCTGACTTCTTCCCTAGACCTTTACGATGTAAGACATCCAGTCATTACTGAGCAGTAGTAGCGCTGATGCTCTGGCTTGGGTACATTTTGTTACGTAATGTAGTTTTTATCAGAATATTTTAAGTGTTTTACTTAATTGAAATAGAATACTATTATAATCTGAATAAGATCATAACCTTTTTTTATTGGGAGAGATGTAAACTAATATGCTGTTTAAAAATGAAAGCATTTGTTTGGTTTTGCAAAGCTGTTTTCTTTCTCAAGACTCATCTGTTGCTAAGGCAACCAGTCTTGGTTCAGCCATGAAATTTTATAGACATTTTTTAGGTTTCTGTTAAAAAGCTCCTGCTTTCCTGGTTTTGAAAACTGCCATCCGTTGCCAACAGTATTTTTGTAGTTTTAGTGATTTATGTAATGCTTCCCTTTTAATTCCTTAGTGTTATCTTTTGATATATATCAGCAATATTTAAAAGGTCTTTGGACTGAAATAATTTCTTACATGCAGTTTTGCTTATTTCTCAGGTATTTTTGTGGTAGAAGAACTGTTCAGTTAACAAGTTCCGATACAATACACATATGTGTGCAAAAAGCCTGTTTTTATGAACTCATTGTGCCGCTCTGTGTGTGTGTGTCTCTCTGGATTAATGTAATCAGTGTAGTCCAGTGCTCTACTTTCTCCTCTTGCCTCTCCAAACTGTATGATTGTACACCAAATAATTATAATGATAGCATGCATTTTCTTCATGTTTTCAATGTCTTGACTAGTGTGAAAATGAGAATAGTACACGAAGTTTAGTGTATTTGTGCTGATCTCATTTATTCTGCAAATTTTTATCACAAAATATCAGCCACTCTTTCAGGTGCTGTAAAGAAAGGCAGCAAAACCCTTTTTAAAAATTTAATTTTCTTCTTTTAAGCAAATACTACGTGTGATGGAGATAAAGAATCAGAGGTTGAAGATGTTGAAACAGACAGTGGTAACTCACCTGAAGATCTGAGGAAGGTATGTTAAGTTACCATTGCAACTTTAGATCATTTGGCTTAAAGTAGCTTTTAAAAACATTTCTGAAATAATTTAAGGTAATTTTGCAAGATAACTTTAGACTTGTAGTAACTGATGAATAAATTGGAACTTTTTTCCCAGTATTTATTTTTATAATAAGTTGTTTTTACTTCTAAATTTTTCTGAAGGAAATAATGATTGGTTTACAATATCAAGCAGAGATTCCACCGTATCTCGGAGAATATGCTGGTAATGAGAAAGGTGAGAAAGGCTTTTAATTTTGATAATATTTGGTAAGTCAAGTTATCTCTCAGTATGTTTATTTCAGTATCTGATTGTATACTCATCCTGTGAGTGTAAAGATAGATTTGGAGTCCAGGAAGAGTTAGCCTGATTTAGGAATAATGTATCAAAATTAACCATGAGACTCAGAGAACCACTGCGCACCCCCTCCATCCCCCCACCTCTTGCGGTGCTTCTTAGTATGCTAGTGGAAAGTGAAGTCGCTCAGTTGTGTCTGACTCTTTGTGACCCCATGGACTGGAGCCTACCAGCTTCTTTGTCCATGGGATTTCCCAGGCAAGGGTACGGGAGTGGGTTGCCATTTCCTTCTCCAGGGGATCTTCCTGATCCAGAAATTAAACCCGGGTCTCCCGCATTGCAGGCAGACGCTTTACCCTCTGAGCCACTTAGTATGCTTAAGCACCTGTTAAAGTAGTGGAGCCGCTCTTAATGTACAACTCTTTGGCCGACATCCCATTCCAGTGGGAGCTGGCAGCATCGTATCACCTGAGATACGAGAACAGTAGGGATAAAATCTTCTGGGGAAGAAATGCTTAAGAAAAATGAAGCTTGAAGAAGTTCCCTTGCCCCAGCCCTGAAAGACAGAATGTTGGGATTCAGGGCTTCCCTGATGGCTCAGTTGGTAAAGAATCTGCCTGCAATTCAGGAGACCCCCGTTCTATTCCTGTGTTGGGAAGATCTGCTGGAGAAGGGATAGGCTACCCACTCCTGTGTTCTCAGGCTTCCCTTGTGGCTCAGCTGGTAGAGAATCCGGCTGCAGTGCGGGAGACTTGGGTTTGATCCCTGGGTTGGGAAGATCCCCTGGAGAAGGGAAAGGCTACCCACTCCAGTATTCTGGCCTAGAGAATTCCATGGACTGTATAGTCCACAGGGTCACAAAGAGTCAGACACGACTGAGCGACTTTGACTTTACTTCAAGGATTCTGCTGCTTTTGTTACACACTCCTACTTAAGTGTAATCAGTCTCCCTCACATTTTTGGTATATTGTAACTATAGCTAGTTCTGAAAATGTGGACGGATGAGGTGGTGGGAAGTAAAAATCTAGGTACACTTTCCTAGCTCAACTTGGAAGCCACATAGATTTGGCCCTGAGCAGAGTTCATTCTCAGCAGCAGCCAGTCCTTAGATGAGACATAACGGAGGTGATATTTGCTCAGTTCTGCACTTTCAGAAAGGAGCGTATACCTTCTCTGTCTTATGAGGAAATAAACTCAAACTATTTTACCTGTTTAAGTTTTGACCAAAGAATTAAGAAACTGGTTCCAGAAACTTACCTCAAAAGTTCAGTCTGATTGCTTCATAGGCACACTTTAATTTTAATTTCCTGCTCATTGGGAGTAGTAGTGCCTGCCTTATACAGTTGTGAATATAAAGCACTTTTTATGGTCTCCACTGTATAGTGAGCTCTCAGTAAATTACTTTCATTAGCTATATTTAGTAATTATTATAAACTTAAAGAATGGATTGAAGTTGAAGCAATGGGATAAATACTTGGGCCATCTGTGTGACTTTATTGTGTGGAGTGGAAACTTTGAGAATGGTAGCAGTGTTTGCATTAATAAAATAAACAGTTTGTTTTAGTGACGTTTGCTTATTAAGTATGAGCTTCTTTAAAAGGTGGTAACTTTGCTTCTCTTACTGTTTACCATTCTTTTCCACTTTTAATCAGTATATTAAAGGAAAAATAGATGTTTCTTAGTTATTTCATTACTGGCTGATATTTTGTTTCTGTCGATTTGTTTTAATTTCTTTGCAATTTTTAATCTCTAGACATTTCATAGAGTCATTTAGGGAGTTAAAAGAGAAAATTTCACCAAGGTTATTACTGAGTTTACACAGGTTACTTTTATCCCCTCATTAGAAGAATGTAAGATACCACTGCTGGGTTTTATATTAGACTACTTAGAAAAGTCTCTCTTAGACTACACAGAAAGCCTCTAATTTGGTAAATCCAGCCACCAAAAAAACCTGCTTGCTTTAGTCAGTGGAATACTTGGTCCTTAATAAAGTTTAAAAAAAAAATTGTTTTAAACCTTTGTTGATGAAAGACTCAGCTTGCCAGACAATCAGATGAGCAGTGTCTTCAAAGTTAGTTACTTGTATAGGAAGAGGGAGAACAGTTTGTGTATATCTTGTAGTGTGTTGATACATTTACTGTGTTAATGGGATTTTCTTATCAGTGTATGAAAATGAAGATCAGTTACTTTGGCGTCCTGGTGTGGTTTTGGAGAGCAAAGTTAAGGAGTACCTTGTTGAGACCTCATTAAGAACTGGAAATGAAAAAATTATGGATCGAATTTCTGCAGGAACACATACAAGGGACAATGAACAGGTATACATCAATTTTTGTTGAACTAATACAGTATCTTCTTGATATTCTTATATTTGATTAGAGTATTTTTAATGTATTAACTGGCTGTCTCTTTCTGATTCTAAAACTTGGAAGATACTGGTTTAAAAAAACCCCAGGACCTAATGATAACCATTCTGTATTATTTCATGTCTTCTGGCTTTTTTCCTTTATACACACATATATTCTACTTTAGATACCATTTTGTATCCTTTTAATCCCTTAATCTCATTTTCTTTGCTATTGAGATTTCTTTAATAGTTCATTCTTGGTGACTGTACATTCTATCGTATATTTAGACATTCTTTATGATTGGACTTTTGAGATTTTACAATGAAGTTACTTCTTGGGTTATTCTTGAACTTTATTAAGGAAGTGGCTAAAGTTAATGTCTATTAAGTGTGTATAAATTTGCTTAGGGGTATCTGTTAAGTACTGTGTACTTCTGGATGCAGAGCAGTCTCCTGATGGTGTGTGGGATAAAGGTGGGAGTATGGCCTATAAGGGTTTTTTCTCTCTGGCATTGTTTTGCCCCTCTCATATAACTTTTCACTTGTTATTGCTAGTCTAGTTAATCCTGACTAATGGTGCCTAGAGACAGGTGGAGTCAAACTTGAATTTCCAAATAATTGTCAGCTGTCAAAAGGAAATCCTGTTGGATTTTTCTACTGATAATTTGTTAAAACTGTAAATTGATTTTGGAAGGATTAGTACCTTTAAAACATTAAACCTTCTACTTGAAGAGCATGATCTGATTCTCTGTTTATTTGACTTTTTTAATCACTTGAATGTTTTTGTTTAAATATCACATGTGTCTAATTGATTCCTCATTGTCTTGAAATGTGTGTGTGTATTTAGCTTTGTAAATGGGATCTCTAGTATATTTGTATCGTATATTATTGATTTAGAGAAATATATAGATTAAAATTTTTTTCTCAAGCTGTTGAAACTAATTTAGTATAATGATTTTTCAGTTGTTTCTCTTAGGTTTTCTAGTCTTAAAGTTATTATTGAATTAGACTTTTGTTCCTTCCTCACCATTATTATATCTCTTATTCTATTATATGTCCTACTACATCAGCCATAACTCTCAGAGACTTTTGGTAGTAATAGTGGTATGAGGCCTGCTTTTGTTGAAAGAGCTCCCCAGGTGGCCCAGTGGTAAAGAATCCTCCTGCCAATGCAGGAGACTCGGGTTCAATCCCTGGGTTGGGAAGATTTCCTGGAGAAGAGAAAGACAACCCACTCTAGTATTGCGTGGAAAATCCTTTGGACAGAGGAGCCTGGTGGGCTATGGTCCCTGGGGTCTCAAAGAGCTGGACACAGCTGAGTGAGTGACCACAGAATACACCTCAGGTTTTTACATTAAGCATAATACCAGCCATGGTTTGATGCCAGCTGTTTTCTTAGAATAAGATAATATCCAGCTACTTACAACTGTTAAACTTTTTGTCTTTTTAAAAATAAAAATGGGTACCGATTTATCTGAAGCTTTTTTAGCAGCTGTTGAAATTGTTTTTAATGGTTGATCATTAATGTGTTGATTATTAACCTATTAATGTGTTAATAGGTTTACTCGTATCCTTGCCTTTCTTGAAACTTACTTGGCAAGGTAGATTATTAGTTAACTTTCAGTTGGGTTCTGTCTGTTGCTATTTAGTATGTTCATAATTCCAAACAGATTTAATGGGAAGAAATTCTGATTTTTAAAAAATGGTATCTTCCATAGTAAATGGAAATAACTAAGACCATAATAAACTCCAGTCATTAAAATATCTCTCCTTCTACTCCAGGCCTACTGCTGTTGTCTTTTATTAAAACTCTAAAAGTCAGGGAGTAGGTGGTAACAAGAGACAAGACCATGATTCTTACTTTTCCCAACTGGAAATAAACATCTAAAATAGAATTCTCCCAGCTCAGAAGATCTAGCAATTAAAAAAGAAAAAGCGAGGAATGATACTGGTAGATGACTTCTGAGTAGTAGCGTGAGAATGAACAAACTTTTGGGATACCAGAGTCAGTGTCCAGGATAAATTAAATGCGTGGGCAAACATGCACTTCAGAAGTCCTGCAATGAGCATTTCAGCTGGTGTTTGTCAGGACTCTTACAATGCACGTTTTTGTTTGTGCATTTGTTTTTAATGCTGCCAAGTATGAACTTTTGGTTAATTTTATTGAATAGTTTTTTTTCCCCTTGCCCCTAGGCATTATATGAACTTCTCAAGTGTAACCATAATATAAAGGAAGCAATTGAAAGATACTGCTGCAATGGAAAGGCATCTCAAGGTAAGAAGGACTTGGGATCAAAAGAGGGAAAGGACAGGGGGTGGTCTTGGGGTTCAAAATAAGCAAAGTATCATAAAGGATGGAGCAGTCCTATCACACTTTTGTGTAAGATCTGTGTTCATCTTCATAGCAAATAATTTTTTCTTTTTCTTGCCTTCTATTTTTAGACATACCAGAGATTGTTCAAATACAAATTAGTTACCCCCCTGTCACCTCCAGAACAAAGCAGACCCCAGAGATGACAGTATATCTGAAGTAATTAATAAGAATGATTTTATGATTTCATTGGGGGAAAAAAGTTGGTTTTTCTTTTTCTCAAACCAGACAGGAAATGAAAAGGAGATTAAAAAAAAAGAAACGTGTAATATATTCCAAGCATGTATAATAAACATGCAAGAAGTATGTTTTTAGTAATCATGTAAAACATTTTTATAGTGCTTAGGTTTTGATTTGTGTGTGTCAAGGAAAATGGTTAACTTTAATTTCAGTATTTTTGTCATATAAATGGATTGCATGCACCATAGCTTTCATTAAGTATATGTAGAGTGAAATAATGCTTAATAATATATATAAATAAACTTGGAAAAATATAAAAGCTGAAAACAATGCATCAAAACTTGCGGGTAAAATAGTCTATTGAAAGGTTTCCTTGTAATAGCTGCTTTTTTGAAAAAATTATTTTAAGCTCTCAAAACTCTGGAAAGCTAAGTGCATTTAATTTTTCTTTAGTTCAAGATTTCTAAGATTTTCTTTTTTAGTCAAACTGTTTTTCACCTTTGTGGTGGACTACTGTGAATGGCTTTGGGGACCAGTTCTCCGCTGTGAGTGAGGCACTTCAGGTCTCCTCTGCTTCAAGTAGATTTAATTCATCAGTATTAATATCTGCTGGGAAATTGAATGGGACTTAGTCTTTTGAGAGCAAAAGCTGTGTTTTATTCCCTTCATATTTCTGCAGTATAGCACTCTGCAAACTGACTTTAAATAAATGTGTGTTGATTATTTATGGTCTCTAATTAAAGAGACCATAAATGATTTTGATGTAAGACCAAAGTAAGGCTTTTTTTTTCCATAGAGGAAATAACATTTTATTTTTTTCTAATTAAAAATGCTCATTGTTTTAAAAAAAGAAATCAGAAAAACAATGAACATAAATTACAGAAAAAATAATAAATTCTTATCAGAGAAAAAAACCCAATGTTTATATTTTGTTATTCTAAATTTTTTTAGTTAGGATTACTAAAAGCATACTTTCAGTAAGGACTTGTATGTGTGTGTGTGTAGAAGTTTATAGTCTTTTATTAGGAAACCATACTGTAAGTAAATCAGTGATTTGTATATGAGTTTTGAGGCCAATTTATTTTGTTTTAAAATTTCTTTAGAAGGAATGACTGCATGGACAGAAGAAGAATGCCGGAGCTTTGAACATGCACTCATGCTTTTTGGAAAAGATTTTCATCTTATACAGAAGAATAAGGTAAGTTAGGCAGATTAGACAGAAACAAACAGAAAAATTGCTTAGTGATTACAACGAATATAAGCAACTAATTTATAAGTCAGGTGGGGGAGAAAAGCTATAACTTGTTAATGCTCCCATGCTATTAACATATTGGTTACTTTCTGAACAGTCTTTCTGTAAACTCAGCATCATGTCATCTAGTTGCTCAGTTGTGTCTGACTCTTTGTGACCCCATGGTCGGCCAGGCTCCTCTGTCTGTGGGATTCTCCAGGCAAGAATGCTGGAGGGAGTTGCCAGTTCCCTCTCCAGGAGACCTTCTCGACACAGGAACTGAACCCATGCCTCCTACGTTGCAGGCAGATTCTTTACCATCTGAGCCACAAACCCAATACTGCTCTGAAACACAAAATCTAGTTTAAAAAGCAGTAGGCCTAGAATATTGAATAGCAATAAGCATTGAATATCCAGTTAAATATTTCAGAATCCTAGTTTCTGTAGGACAAAAGGAAAGAATAAATCATATTTTAATGAGATATAATTATCTCAAGCTTTTTAGAATATATACACAGTTTTTTAAAAATTGACTTTATTTTTTAGAGCAGTTTTAAGTTCATAGCCAAATAGAGAAAGTAGACAGAGGCCCCATGTATTTCCTGCTCCCGCACACACATGGTTTCCTCCTCCATCAGCATCCCACACCAGAGTGGTGTATTTGTTACAGCTGATAAATCTACACTGCCATATTTTTATCCCCCAAAGTTTATAGTTTACATCAGGGTTCACTCTTTGTGTTATATATTCTATGAATTTTGAAAAATATATGATGATACATATCCACCTGTAGTATCTGTAGTATCCTACAGAATAGTTTCAGTGATCTAAAAATTGTGTCATATAATTAGAATCATACAGTATGTAGCCTTTGCAGATTGGCTTCTTGACTTAAGTAATATGCATTTAAGGTTCCTCCATGTTTTTTTTGTGGCTCATTTCTTTTTATCACTGAATAATATCCCATTGTATGGATGTACCAGTTTGTTTATCCATTTGCTATTTGAAGGACATCTTGATTGCTTTCAAGTTTTGGAGACTTATGGTTAATGTGTTTATTGAAAGGTATACTTTATTTCTTGGTTTAAAATGCTTGTTCCTATATTATGATCTTATAACAAAGCCACTAATCACAATAGAGGTTCTGAAACTTCCTTATTGGGTAATTAAGCAGGGGAGAAAATGTTTATATGGGTAAAGATACGGAATTTTTTTCTGTACGTCTAAACTCATACCTTTAGCTGTATATAGTTATAGAAACCCTAGTCTGGATGTGGAGCCACATTGAATGAGGCTCAAATTTTATTATCATTGTTGATTTTCTACCAGACTTTGTTGCAGCTAAGAACCAAATGCATGGTAGAGGAAAAATCTTGCCTTTAGCTGGCAATCATCTTAAATTCCAGATGTGGTTGAGTACTGATCCCTTTGCAAATGGAGTCTCTTTTGGGTCCTGGAGCCCTTTGATAATCTGATGAAGCTGCACCCTTCTCACTAGAAAAGTGTACTTGAATGACATTTTGGGAATTACTACATTCCCATTGAGGCTCATTCATGGATCACTCAGGGTTAACAAGTACCCTTGGTACAGTCATAATTATGGTGAAAGTTCAGTGAAGAAAAGTAAAGTGTGTCAGTGTTTTAAGATTTTCAGTAAAGATGTAAGATAATCTCTGGATGCACATTTATTATTACATTCTGACTTAAATAAAAAGCCTTGGGCTTTGGAAGGTAGCCTCATTATTAAATAGTGTGAAAATAAAGACAGTTTACTAGTTACATGTTCAGAATTTCATAATTAGGAAGATAGAAAATAAGACTGAAGGGTGTAAAAAAAAGTTATTAAAAAATGTGTAAAAAATGTGTAGAATTTTTTGGTTTTTAAAAAAAATTCAACTTTTTTAAATTAGGTGAGAACTAGAACAGTTGCTGAATGTGTAGCATTCTACTATATGTGGAAGAAATCTGAGCGTTATGATTACTTTGCTCAACAGACAAAGTTTGGAAAGAAACGATATAACCATCACCCTGGAGTTACGTAAGTACCGTGGGCTTGACTTCAGGGATTTTTGTTTTTAACTGTGATATGCAGTCACAACATTATTTGGGTGTGTTTTTTAGGGACTATATGGATCGTTTGGTGGATGAAACAGAAGCTCTGGGTGGGACAGTAAATTCTTCAGCCTTAACTTCTAACCGACCTGAGCCTGTACCTGATCAACAGCTAAACATTCTCAACTCTTTCACTGCCAGTGATTTGACAGGTAAGAACATGAGCATCTTTTTGCATTTTTTAGTAAAATGTGGGACAGAATTATATCCTCTTTGTCGCATGATGTAGGACCACTTACTGAAACCATTTCTCATTTCTTTTTAGCTTTGACCAACAGTGTAGCGACCGTCTGCAATCCAACGGATGTGAATTGTTTGGATGATAGCTTTCCTCCACTGGGCAACACGCCCCGTGGACAAGTCAATCATGTGCCTGTTGTAACGGAGGAGTTACTCACCCTGCCCAGCAATGGGGAAAGTGATTGTTTTAATTTATTTGAGACTGGATTTTATCACTCAGAGCTGAACCCCATGAACATGTGCAGTGAAGAGTCAGAAAGACCAGCAAAGAGATTGAAAATGGGCATTGCTGTTCCTGAATCCTTTATGAATGAGGTTTCTGTAAATAATTTGGGTGTGGACTTTGAAAATCACACACATCATATCACCAGTGCCAAAATGGCTGTGTCTGTGGCTGACTTTGGCAGTCTGTCTGCCAACGAGACCAATGGTTTCATCAGTGCCCACGCTCTGCATCAGCATGCCGCCCTGCATTCTGAATGAAACGAGTGAAGGGCCCAGAAACAGTGGGTGTGCAGTACCAGTACCAGGAAAGTATCAGGTTTGCTTAGTCTTTCACTGGAAGTTTGAACTTTTTTCACTATGACATCAGTGATGTCAGTATGTATAGAACTATATCTTGATTTATCAAGAGTATTTTCATTTTCAATCCATAAATGTGGAAATGAACTATGATCAGCAGAGTTGGGAACTAAGATTGAACTCTGTGGTGCAGCTTTAAGCTCTGCTTATCTCTTCCTCATCCCCAATACCTCTTCCCCACTCCCTTCTTTTTCTATTCTTTTCTGTTCCCCACTGCCCTCACTCCCAGTTTTAAAACCTGTAGACAGAGGCCACCAGCTCAAAACCAGCACAGATGTTCTGAACTGAATGGAGTGGCTTCTCTTCGTGTAGATTCCTTTTGCCGTAATGGATGCAGTGGAATAACAATGTTTACAGGTACCGATCCTGATCCCTGCTCAATGTAGCATTTTTTGGTTTTATTTTCTTAATTAAATAAAAGCAGGGGTAGGTTTCTTTAAACTGCACAAACATGCAAGGATTTTTTTAAAAATGGAAACTTCTCTCATGTTATTCAACTAGAGCACTTCAGTTTACAAAACAGCAAGTCCATCTTTATAGAAGCCAGCACGAGGAACTGCGTGCAAATTATGAAGACGCTTGCTTGGATCCTGTTTCAAAATTCTAGACCAGGGCTACCTTACACAGAATTGGTCATTTTACTGCCGGAAAACTTCTGTGTAATTTCATTTATTGGCTAAAAAATTGGCATTTGAAGATATGGTATTTAGATGGGGTTTTGTCCACCATTATCAAGATTGTAGTCATAAAAGTCATACCGGTCATTGATAACTTAGTCTTTCCTGAGGCAGTTGACTTGCAGGGCACAGTCTACAAAGCCGAGGATGTTGCCACTTAGACTGGTTTACATTTTGGGACACCTTTTCAGTTGTTTTGTAGTGCTGCAGTTCAAATGTTAATCTTTAGGTGGGATTTCTAGATCCTACACATAATGCAGTAGAACCTTGAAGTATATTTAAACTTTTCTGTTTAACTTGGACCAGTTGGGGAAAAAAAATGTGAGTTTCTATCTGAAATACAATGGTACGTTACCACTTTTAAGTTCTAAAAAGTGATTGACGTTCAGATGCGTCTCAAAACTCACTTTTATTTTTATTCTAAACATTGTGAATGAGAAACCATTGTCATAAACTCTGGCCATTTTTGCTCTGTAGACATGCATCTTTAAGTTATAAGGTGAATTCACGCAATATGTAATGCAGTGTTAGGATGTGATAAGCTTTGCTTTTATAGTTCAGTTAAACATAGAATTTTGCTTTTTTTTTGCACCGTCTTAATTAAATTTTTCAATTTCTACTAGTTGTCTTGCTTTGCCAAAACTTAAATATTTGGCTACATTGCTGATATTTTTAAGTATAAGTCGCTTCAAGGTTGTGCTGATGACTAGATAGAATGTAGTGACCTTAGTGATGGAAAGGGAGGGTATTTATTATACAAACTGTGAACTGCAATGACATCCTTAGTTTTGGATGATGTGTATTCTTATTTTTCTTTGCAGCATTTTAATGAAGATTGCTTTGAAGTGTTTACGCATTAGCACATTTACTAAAAAAGTTAGTTTAGCACAGTGGACGAAAGTAGTTAAATTAATAACTTAAAGTCAGTCTCTAATTTATACATCTAAAGTCAGCATTCCTGTATGCACACAGTAAATAATGGGTAGCCTGGGCTTTTTGTTGCTTTCAGATATTTTTATCCAAGTTGTCAGCTTCATATTGCTGTGGTGTTGTGCTAAACTTTGAACCTAATTTCTTTTGTTAAAAATGAATACATCTATAATTTAGTAAGATACTGGCCATAATCTTCCATTGTTATAACTTTAATTTTTACTCTGGGTTTACAGTGGCTGGTCTGTATAAAATAATTTACACAAAGATGACTGAATGCTAATACCAGTTGCACTTAAATGAACATGCCCATTCTCAGTAGCTGATGCAGTAATATATTCAGTTTATCTATGCATTGCTGGGATCTTGATATAAGATGGAAACAGTGTTTCTTATCTAAAGTTTTGATTATCAGCAAGTTAAATGGACACTTTAGTTATTTAAATAAAGATTTTTGACCAAAATCCAGAAATGATATGAGAGAAAAATAAATTCCAGCTAGTTTAATAGATTTTTAAACACCAATCTGATTTTAGCCTCTTAGAGAGTGCTAACTAGCTGGTAATGTTTACTTTTAATTCCTTGTTAAAATGAGGCAATAATTTGCAAGATTTTTGTATATATCTGTAAATTCTTCATATCTTTTTAGATCTAATTCAATATTTTCTGACTGCTTCCTCCATGTATAATACCATTTTTGTGCATGCTTGATGTGACATTCATAATTGTACCACTATGACTTTATTCATGTAAAATAACTATTTATTGAATTTCCTTTTAAATCTGGATTTACTGGGTTTTTTTCCCTCTCCGTTTAAGCATCTTAACAGAGAATTTGTTACTGTTTCTTAGAAGAATTGCGTTTGAGAGTGTGAAAATAACTGATTTGCAGTCTTATGAAGAAACAATAATGCCTTTATTATCAAGAGTTAAGCACAATTCTTATAACAAACTGTGATAAATTCTTTTTTTTTTCTTTGCCATATTATTTTCATATGAACAAACCAAAAATCCACGGTGAGCAGTTGCAGTGTTGGCTGATGTGTCTTTTTATGTACAGGGGGTTTGAAGAGGACAGCGGATTCATTTAGAAGTGAAACTGGTGCTGTGATTATAGCAATACTTTACTTTTGTTAGTTGTACTCCACTTTTTCATGCTAGCTTTTTCAGTGTTTAGTTTTCCTCTTGTTATGGTCAACTGCTGAATTTACTTGAAGGATGTAGAATACTGTTTAAACAATACGTTTAAAGTCTGTACAATTAGGTCAAAGAACTGTGCAATTGTTTCCTTTTTAATTTGTACAATTGAGGGTCATAATATTTGAGAACATCAGATTCTAATAGAGCATAGTGAAACTATTTAATTTAACCAAAGTCTCTAGTAAATATTTCAACTTTGAATGTAAACTAATGAATAAACCTGACCACCAAGGAGATTGTTTGCCCGGAGTTTCAAAGCACATTGTCTACAAATGGAAATTGAAATAATTTATAAAAATACTGACATTACTATGTTTTTTAAAAAGTTCTTAATTTTTTCACTAAAAGGAGGAAACTGTTAGTTTTATTGTTAAATATGGTAGATATTAAAACTCCTCTTAGATGACCAGTGATTCCAGTTGTCCCGGTTTGAAATAAGTACGCCGTGAGTATGAGATTGATTAGTGACAATCAGAACAAGTTTTAGTATCAGATGTTCAAGAGGAAGTTGCTATTGTTGCATTGATTTTAATATTTGTACATAAACACTGATTTTTTTGAGCATTATTTTGTATTTGTTGTACTTTAATACCTGGTGTACAGTTCCAGAAATAAAAAGCTGGAAATCTTTTTTTTCCTTGGTTCGTGTGAGTATTTCCACAAATAGATTTTTATCTAATGACTCTTAAGCTATTACATGTGGGCAGATATTTAAGCACTGTTAAGTTGGTTTTAGATGTAGTAAATGATATTTGATAGGTAAATACAATTGATAGGTAAAAAACTTTTCTTTAAATCCTCTACAGTAAATGTCCATCTATCAATACAATAAAACTCTAGCTATCCCAAAGTGAGGATTATATGTACGTTTTTTTTCATTCAGGAAGTACTATTGAACGTCTGTTACGTTTCAAACACTGTTCTCAGTAACTGTTGTCATTTAGGGAGACCTGAAATTTGAAATTTGATTAGATGTTACTATTTCATAGTATATTTATAGTAAACTAGTCTTCCTTATTATAATGTTCATAGTTTGGTTCAGTTCAGTCGCTCAGTCGTGTCTGACTCTTTGCAGCCCCATAGACTGTAGCACGCCAGGCCTCCCTGTCCCTCACCAACTTCCGGAGTCCACTCAAACTCATGTCCATTGAGTTGGTGATGCCATCCAATCATCTCATTCTCTGTCATCCCCTTCTCCTCCCTGTCTTCAGTCTTTCCTAGAATCAGGGTCTTTTCAAATGAGTCAGCTCTTGACATCAGGTGGCCAAAGCATTGGGAGTTTCAGCTTCAACATCAGTCCTTCCAATGAATATTCAGGACTGAATTCCTTTAGGATGGACTGGTTGGATCTTCTTGCAGTCCAAGGCACTCTCGAGTCTTCTCCAACACCACAGTTCAAAAGCATCAATTCTGCACTCAGCTTTCTTTATAGTCCTACTCTCACATCCATACATGACTACTGGAAAAACCATAGCCTTGACTGGACCTTTGTTGGCAAAGTAATGTCTCTGCTTTTTAATATGCTGTCTAGGTTGGTCATAGCTTTTCTTCCAAGGAGCAAGCATCTTTTAATTTCATGGCTGCAGTCACCATCTGCAGTGATTTTGGAGCCCAAGAAAATAAAGTCTGTGACCGTGTCATTTCCCCATCTATTTGCCATGAAGTGATGGGACCAGATGCCATGATCTTAGTTTTCTAAATGTTGAACTTTAAGCCAATGTTTTCACTCTTCTTCTTTCACTTTCATCAACAGGCTTTTTAGTTCGTCTTTGCTTTCTGCAATAAGGGTGGTGTCATCTGCATATCTGAGATCATTGATGTTTCTCCCAGCAGTCTTGATTCCAGCTTGTGCTTCATCCAGTCTAGCATTTCTCATGATGTAATCTGCATATAAGTTAAATAAGCAGGATGACGATATACAGCCTTGACGTACTCCTTTCCTGATTTGGAACCAGTCTGTTCCATGTCCAGCTCTAACTTTTCCTTCCTGACCTGCATACAGATACCTCAAGAGGCAGGTCAGGTGGTCTGGTATTCCCATCTCTTTCAGAATTTTCCGTGGTTTGTTTGTGGTCCACAAAATCAAAGGCTTTGGCATAGTCAATAAAGCAGAAGTAGATGTTTTTCTGGAAGTCTCTTGCTTTTTTTATGATCCAGCGGATGTTGGCAATTTGATCTCTGGTTTCCTCTGCTTTTTCTAAAACCAGCTTGAACATCTGGAATTTCACAGTTCACGTATTGTTGAAGCCTGGCTTGGAGAATTTTGAGCATTACTAGCATGTGAGATGAGTGCAGTTGTGTTGTAGTTTGAGCATTCTTTGGCATTGCCTTTCTTTGGGATTGGAATGAAAACTGACCTTTTCCTGTCACCACTGCTGCATTTTCCAAATTTGTTGTCATATTGAGTGCAACACTTTCACAGCATCATCTTTTAGGATTTGAAATCGCTCCACTGGAATTCTATCACCTCCACTTGCTTTGTTTGTAGTGATGCTTCCTAAAGCCCACTTGACTTCACATCCCAGGATGTCTGGCTCTAGGTGAGTGATCACACCACCATGATTATCTGGGTCGTGAATATCTTTTTTTGTACAGTTCTTCTGTGTATTCTTGCCACCTCTTCTTAATATCTCCTGCTTCTGTTAGGTCCATACAATTTCTGTCCTTTACTGAGCCCATCTTTGCATGAAATGTTCCCTTGGAATCTTTAATTTTCTTGAAGAGATCTTTAGTCTTTCCCATTGTATTGTTTCTCTCTATTTCTTTGCATTGATCACTGAGGGAGGCTTTCTTATCTCTCCTTGCTATTCTTTGGAACTCTGAATTGTAGTGGGTATATCTTTCCTTTTCTCCTTTGCCTTTAGCATCTCTTCTTTTCTCAGCTATTTGTAAGGCCTCTCAGACAGCCATTTTGCCTTTTTGCATTTCTTTTTCTTGGGGATGGTCTTGATCCCTGTCTTTTGTTTGGTAGACTCCAGAAATAACTTCCCCTATTCTTCATCTTCCCAAGCTAAATATCTCACTTTGGCCTAATTTCACAAGTCCCCGTATTTCACTTGTTCTGACCAGAGCTTTCTCTATTTGCTTTCTTAATATGCAGTGATCAGATGGCACCTAATGTCCAGATTTTGTACAAGGACAAGAGGATATCTTTGCTTCAGTTGCTCATCTAAAACCACATTTCTTCATTCACAGACACCAAAGAGCCTTGATGAGCAGGCCTCCCTGGTGGACACATACACAGAAGTGCCTTCAAAGTGGGAGAAGCACCAGTGTTTCTGGGCTGATACAGCCAGGCGTGCAGCCGGGTGCCATATGAGATCTCAGCCCTTCAGGCTTTTAGGGGAGGGAGGAGAGCCTCGTGAGCGCAGAGTCATCTAGACACTTGTAGACCTTAACCCATTTCATCCATCCATGGTTTGCTTTTCCAGCATACTGCTTCTCTTCCTTTTTCAAAGGTTTCGTGGCATCTGTCAATTGGGTAGTTTGTTATACACACTTCCATTTTTAATTTAAATTAGTCTTGGGGTGTAGCACTGTTTAGGATTTCCCACCCAGGTAAGTGATCTCTCATCTGTATTCTTTTCTGTGGCTGGCTGGGTTCTCTGAAAAAAAAACTGCACAGGAGCACTGAGGTCCTAGTCCTAGATCAGAAATGCTCACATTTTTCAAGGCTTAATATACTTTAGCTGGCATTCACTTCAGCAAGAGACATGCTTCATAGTATACCTAGATTTTGATGAGATTGTTTTTATACAAGTAAAGCTAATACTGCCGAAGTTGTTTCCTGGTGTAGAATTAATAAAAATATTTCATAAACATGTCATAAATGAAATAAGTCATTTATAAATCTTGAAAAGTTATTCAGAAAGTTTTCAAGAAATTCTTGAAAAGTTTTTCCAGTAAGGAAAAAATGATTAAAAAAAAAATAGCAGTGTTTTCTTTTTTAAAAATAACTCCATCCCTCTAGTCCAGACCAAGTCATCATACTGGCAAGCTCTATACTCCCATTGTGAGCATTTTATCAGCAGGAACTGTTTTATTCTTTGAATCTTCCAGGACCCTTCACATAGTAGGCATTCAGTAAATGTTTGATGAATTTGATGTTTGTTTCACTATATTACACTTAAGCTGATGGTAACTTTCCCCCCAACTTAAGATAGTAAAACTTTTAAGACAAAATAAGAGTATAAAGAACACTCCTGATTGAACAATTAATGTTATACCATATTTGTACTCTATGTTATACACATTTTTTAATGAATTATTTTTAAAAAGTCTGACATGGCAACACTTCACTCCTAAATACATCAGTCTACCTAACACTACCACAGGAGTTACATTTCTGTATTTAACATAAAGTTCTGGATAATAGGATCTTCTTGATCAACTAACTTGGCTTCTTTTATATATATATATATATAAAATACTATTATTTACTATATATATACTCTACTAAATATATATAAGTAATGCTAATAATAAATAATATGTATAAATAAAATGTACATTCTACATATATGTGTGTAGAATGTATATTTTATTTGGCTTTTTTATATATATGTAGAATGTGTTTTATTTTTGGCTTATATATGTGTAGGATGTATATTCTTGGCTTTTATATATATATATATGTAGAATGTATATTTTATTTTTGGCTTATATATATGTGGGATGTATATTTTATTCTTGGCTTTTATATATATATATATGTAGAATGTATATTTTATTTTTGGCTGTGCCGGGTCTTTGTTGCTGCAAGAGGGCTTTTCTCTAGTTGCGGCAAGTGGGGACTACTCTCTGGTTGCTGTTCCCGGGCTTCTCTTTGCAGTGGCTTCCTCTGTGGAGCACGGGCTCTAGGGTGCTCAGGCTTCAGTAGTCGAGGCTCCTGGGCTCCAGAGCACGGGCCCAATAGCCTGTGTGTTGCACAGGCTTAGCTGCTCCGAGACATGTGGGATCCTCCTGGACCAGGGATTGAACCCATGTCTCCTGCACTGGCAGGCGGATTCTTTACCACTGAGCCACCAGGGAAGCCCTTGGCTTTTTAACAAAGTGAGTTCCCCTGGTGGCACAAATAAAAGACAAATGAGGCTGAGAAAAAGATGCTCACATGGACTTAGGTGCATATACATCATACACACTACGTAAGAGAAATGAATGGGGAGTGTTAGGGGTTGGCGGTTGAGGATTGTAAATTTCAGTAGGTTAGTTAGGGAAGGTGACGGAATGAGCTATATGGCTATTTGGGGGGAGGTTTTTGGAGGCAGAACTAGTACAAAAAGCCTGAGGTGGGAGTGCACCCTGCAGTCTCAGGAGTGGCAAGGAGACAGCTGAGGCTGTGTGGAGAGAGCAGGATGAGATCAGTGAAGGACTTGGCATTTATTCTAAAGTAGGAGTAATCAAGAGTTCCGAGCAGATGCCAGCAGGATCTGATTTGTGCTTAAAAGAATCACTCTTGGCTGTCTATTCTGAAAAGGGGGCAGGAATGGAAACATGGAAAGCAATTAGGAGGCTACTGAAATTGCAATAAACTTAAGTGAGAAAAGCTGTTGGTGTAGCAGTAAAGGTCAGAATCTGGTTGTACAGGTGCCATGGAGAGGCCCATAAATCACACCCTCACTATCCAAGTATGGAGCTGAGGGCTGGACGTGAGTCAGGTCGATGGGGATCAAAGTAACTCCTACTAATAGAACTGGAGGATGTGGCTTCAGAGCTGATGCCAGGCCAGCTCACTTGATACTCCACCTCTGAACTAGACTCACTCCTTTCCTGGCTGGGCTGACTACAGGCTATTCCCCATCCAGGGCTGAGAACCACCCAGAACAGACTCTACTGGGGGAGTCCACAGAGAAGGAACTAGTGGGGTTTGGGCCATGGTGTCTAGTTCTTCTCTAAAAGTAATCTCAGAGAACCATTCTTCCTCCAAAAGGTGGAGAGAGAGGCAGAATTACTAATGGAAGCCTTCTAAACGTGAGAAATGGGAATAGGTGTTCCTCCCACCACTATCTTTTAACTATGTTTCCATATGCCAAAACAATCTCTCTTACAGTCTCTTAAGCTTTGTAGGTGTGCACGTGTGTGAAAATGTTCAAATAGAGAAAATAGTATAATGACTCCCCATTGCCCCCTTAACCAGCTAAAACAATCTTGAAATTATACACAAACCCCAATTAACTCATGACAACACAATAAATATTTTTGGTCTTGATTTATTCTGAATAAGTTTTTATGGATGTTAGTACACATCAACATGTAAGAACTGCTGATGACTTGGCTAAAATTTGATAAACTACCAAAGACAATCAAAAGAACAGTTGAAATTATAAATTCAGATGGTGGCTTTTAATTTAGTAAGCTACTGTGTACTTAGGTGAAAACCAAATTAACACTGGAATTGCATTACAAATTTGAAATTGTAACGAGGCAAATAGGTTTTATGATGAAATACTAATATCAATAAACACAAAATTCCCAGTCCAATTAGGTATAAAACATTTGTTCTGCACGTGGAACTTAACCAAAAACATTTAGAATTAACTCAATAACTGAGGAGTAAACGTAATTTCATAGAGCTAGCTGACAATTGTATAGTAGTTTGAAAAAAGCTCTTCTCCTTGTTCAATGTCCCTGAGTGCAACAAGAACAACACATCGTAGTGGACTGCAAACAAAAAAACAGACAAAAGTTAGGAGTGTTAACAGATACAAGCTCATATTTTTAATACCATCAAGATGGATTTTATTGATAATTTTATTCAGATTCCTTACTATCATCTCAATTTATGTATTTGATTTCCATAAAGAAATAGCTCTCATCACTGATGGAGGCATTTTAGAGCATATTTGTTTTGCATCATTTTAAAAAGCCCACAAATTAATAAGTATATATAACTGACTGCTTCTTTGAAAATGTTTCTATGTTCCAGTCCTCAAAACTGGTATCATAAAATGCATTTTAAAATGACATTATAGTTCAACACTTCAAAAAAAATTAATTTGTATCTTTGTATTCTGCAAGGCTGGAAACGTTACTTGAAATCTTTTGGAATTTAAAAAAATACCTTTTATGGACACAATAAAACATATGCATACCTTCAATGTTCCTACTCTTATAACTTTTCCTGTACTTGCTGAACAGTAATAATATAAATAAAATTAATAAATATAAATTAAAAAGCCCCAGAATATCAGGTTAAAAAAACTTCATTGTTAAAACACACAGACACATACATATAGAGACATAAAAGTTATCAAATTTTAAGTACAGGGAATTGTCTAAGTTTTAAATATCATTCATCGTCAAAGGACAATAGGACCTGTATAAAATAAAGTTTGGTAGCAACTGGCAGCTAAGTGAAATGATATAAAGGTAATGTCTTCCTATAGCATTGTTAATTTAAAAAAAAAAACTCTTAGTTATATACAATTACTTATGTTTAAAAATTGTTACATGAGTATTCTCAGTAGACTTTCCACTTAATGCACAAAATATAAGTGTGACATTAAAATATATTCTTGGGCTTCCCTAGTGGCTCAGTGGTGAAGAATCCACCTGCCAAGGCAGGGGACACGGGTTTGATACCTGATCCGGGAAGATCCCACATGCTGCGGGACAGCTAAGCCCATGCACCATGACTACTGAGTCAGAGCACTAGAGTCCACAAACCGCAACTTCTGAGCCCACATGCCACAACTGCTGAAGCCTGTGTGCCCAGAGCCAATGCTCTGCAGCGAGAGAAACCACTGCAGAGAGAAGCCTGTGCACTGCAACTAGAGAAAGCCTGTGTGCAGCCAAGAAGATGCAGAGCAGCCATAAATAAATATTTATTCTTATCACTTATATGTGGAATCTAAAAAATACAACATACTAGTGAATATAACAAGAAAAAAGCAGACTCACAGATAAGGGAACAGACTAGTGGTTACCAGTGGGTGGGAGGGGAAATGCAAGGGTAGGAGAGTAAGAGGTACAAACTTCTGGGTATAAGACAGGCTACAAGGATGCAGTGTACAACATGGGGAATATAACCAATATTTTGTAATGACTGTAAATGGAAAATAATCTTTAAAAATTATATAAAAATAAAAACAAAAGCAAAAAAAATGCATATTTTTTTGAATATTTCCCTTTTATTTACTCTTAAGTTTCTGAATCTAATAGCGAAGTACACAAAGTCAATAACGTGTAATTTGGTCCCTTTCTTCAACTGGGTGCTCTCATGTAAAATGGAGAACAGGATTCTTAAAATGATTAAAGTTCATTTGAAGTGTTTGAAGGTAGGAAAAACAATAGAATCACCTAAAAAACTTTTAAGGTTGAAGCTTATAAAGTACTACATAGAATAAAAGTGGGTAGTGATAATAACCAGAATGAGCTACGTTAATGGAAATTTTAAAATTTCAAATAACCTACATTAACACATTTTATGATGAACATAAAAATCTAAGTTATACTTTCTCACACACACACAAAAAACCCAAACTCTCTATAGTTTTTTCTTAGAAAATATATATCTATTTTAAGGTACAGCATAAGACAGAAGATAGGAAAAACTTTTCGCGAAGACTAACCTTTGTCTGTCATAGCTGTAGGCAATGTTTGGAAGATACTGCTTCAGTTCTATAGGGAAAACTGCAGGCACATCAAATTCCTGATAACAGACATTAGCTGCTCTGTCTAAGAACAAGTACAAAATTTTTAGAAGCAGAACCATTTTATCTGGTCATGGAAAACAGTACGGAATTATGGCAACTGATGTATGGTTTTCTAAATTATCAGAAAATGCTCAAATTAATAATCACTATTATGTTCCAGGCACTGCGAGATTATATATATACATATATTTGCATGTTTTATTATTTACTTTTTGAAGATTAGGAAACTGAGGCTCAGAGAGAATAAAGGTTAAGTAGAAGAGTCAGGCTTCAAGTTCATGTCTAACACTAAAGTCTGTGTTAAACGTAGCCAGACGATCAAGCTTATAGGAAAGTAAAGACCTAGAGAAGACTGGTAACTCACAAACTTAGTAACAGAACCAATGTAGTGATTAATCTATAAGGCTGTGTTGAGGAACTGACAAAATAATCTCTAAGTTAACTAGTAAAAATAATTAAAATAATAGTGATCAAAAGGGCAGTTATCAATTGCCTCGTTTATTGCAAAATCAGAATAAAAACAGTTAAAGAATTCCAATTAATGTATATCATTATCTCCCCAAATTCTCTGGTTGATATCAGCCATTATAAAATTTACTTGAGGGCTTTCAATATCTGAGATATTAAACTTAACTGCCTCTGGCACTCAGTCATATGGCAAAGGAGGAACATTACCACTGCTATATTTTTATCTCACAGCCCCAAGGTGCCAACTTACCATTTGAACAATTGTTCACATACTGTCCTATAGCCAATGGATTATGAATTTCTGATGTTAGCCATGTACTATCACTCATTTTTAAAGGGCCAAGTCGATCCCTCCCATGGCAAGATCTGAAACATGTGGAAGCATTAGCTAAGAGACTGTTCCTCTGTATCTTAAAATTCAGTTAACCCTAGAATTGAGCAGTGAAATTTTTCTTAAAAACTTTTTATTGTTGTTTTAAACTTTTTAATTTTGTATTAGGGTATAAGCTGATAAACAATGTTGTCATAGTTTCATGTGAGCAGAGAAGGGACTCAGCCATACATATACACGTACCCATTCTCCCCCAGACTCCCCTCTCATCCAGGCTGCCACATAATGTTGAGCAGAGTTTCATGTGCTATACAGTGCTGGCTATCCATTTAAAATATAGCAGTGTGTACCTGTCTATCCCAAGCTCCCTAATTATCCCTTCCCCCCATTCTTCCCCCCACCCACCCCCCAGCAACCATAAGCTCGTTCTTGAAGTCTGTGTTAAAAAAACTTATCTAATCAATAGGGCAATTAACTAAATAGATTTTATTTTTGGTCAATTTTCTAAATTGACTTTTTCAGAAGAGTTTAAGGTTCACAGCAAAACTGAGGAAAAGGTACAGATGTTTCTTAGGTACCCCCCATTCCCATACATGCACAGCCTCCCCGTTTTTACCATCCCCAACCAGAGTGGTGTGTTTGCTACAACTGATGAACCGACACTGACACATCATAACCACCCCAGAGCCTATACTTTGCCTTACAGCTCACTCTCGGTGGTGTACGTTTTATGGGTTTGGACACATGTATAATGAGAGGTTATCCGTCATGATGGTATCATAGAATATTTTCACTGCCCTAAAAATTCTCCATGCTCCACCTATTGACCTCTCCTCACCTCCCCAGACTTTAGCACATGCTGATTATTTTACAGTCTCCATAGTTTGGCTTTTGCTAGAATGTCAAATAGTTGGACTTGAGTCATTGTGGTATGGTTCTGTCTCCTACAATTAAATTTGAACATGGCACCAACTTACCTATACACGACTTTTGATATTCCTTTGTCATTTCCATCAATGAGTACTCCATCTAGGCATCTAAAAATAAATGGATTTCCAATGGACTGGAAGAAGATTGGCTCGTACTTCTGATATACTGTACCTAACATACAAGATAAAAACATATTATAGCAACTTATAAAAATCATTACCATCATGATAAGGACCTTTCTCTGGAACATAACATGGAAGAATTTGCTTTAATTTCTCTACCTTTTTCTAATGTTTCCAATCTAGACTATCACATTCTCTTTGGCTACTTCCCTCTTTAAAAAGTGCCCAATATCAGAAGGAACACTGAACCAACTTGTCCGCACATGTGAACACCATATTTTAGGCTCAGTTTCAAAGTTGTGTTTTTGTTTTTATTTTTTAAAGTAGAGTTCTATTTGACATCTATTAAAGAGACAAATAAGAAATGTATTTTGTTATCAATCAATTAGTGTAGATATGTACGTGAATAGATGAGGCTGGCATTCAGGTTGTTTTTCCTTTCATTTGCAATGGAGGAAAGGAGCAAATATTTACAGGGTGCTTCCTATGCCGCAGGCATAGGAAAGTGAAGTCGCTCAGTCGTGTCCGACTCTTTGCCACCCCATGGACGGTAGCCTACTAGGCTCCTCTGTCTATGGGATTTTCCAGGCAAGAGTACTTAAGTGGGCTGCCATTTCCTTCTCCAGGGGATCTTCCCAACTCAGGGATTGAACCCAGGTCTCCTGCATTGCAGACAGACACTTTACTGTCTGAGCCACCAGGGAAGCCCTGTTAATTTATTTATTAAATTTATTTTAGTATTTATTTGTTGCTGGCTTGTTCTGTTTAGTCTTTACGGAGTTAGGACAGTTGTGAAGGAGGAAACAGATGCCCCTGTTTAAGGACATAGAATTAGACCCCTGTTTAAGGACATAGAATTAGAAGATAGTAGAATGACTACTTAAAAAACAGGTCTGTCTGACAAACATTCACACATACTTGCTACTGCACCAAATAACAGGTTTAACAAATAACATATTCTACTGAGCATTCCAGTTAATGATCTTTTGCAAAGAAAATGCTTTACTTATCAAGTTTAGAAATGGCAGGAAGATCTTTACTCAGTGATTTATAGATTTAAATTTAATCTTTATGTTTTAATCCATATCATTTTTTACCTTTAATTATTATCTAAGCCAAACTGACTTACTCTGTAGTAATTTCTAAGTAATCAGTCTTATCAAAGCAGGCCATACTATAACTCACCTAAATTTAAATATTGATTAGGAAAATTTCCTTAAAAGAAAACTGCATTTATCCCAAAATTCTCCCGGATACTTTCTAATACATGATATAATTTACAAACAGTTAATTTCCAACTCAAGATTTAAAAGTCCATGGAAATCATATTTGCAGGGAAGGAATACAGATGCAGACATAAAGAATGGATTTGTGGATATGGGGAAGGAGAGGGTGGGACAAACTGAGAGAATAGCATTGAAACATATATATTACCATACGTAAAATAGATAGCTAGTGGAAAGCTGCTGAATAACATAGCTCAACTTGGTACTCTGTGATAACCTAGAAGGGTGGGGTGGGGGTGGTGGAAGGAGGGTCAAGAGCGAGGGGACATGTGTATACCTATGGCTGATTCAGGTTGTTGTATGGCAGATACCAACAGGACACTGTAAAGCAATTATCTGCCAATTTAAAAAAAAATCTGTGGAAATCAGTTTCCAATACAACCCCTTACTGTAAGTCTTATAGGGTTAGGTATTCTGTTGAACTTATATTTATCTGTATGTAAGAAACTCTTGGTCAAGTACTAATTATGTCATTACCGGGATACATAGATACAACCGCGCCTTTCTGTACCAATCCTTTAGTAACGAAGACACCTTTTCCAGCAGAAATCAATGAGCTAGGTGCTCGGGCAACACTGAAACCCAATGTCTTATAAAGAATTTCTTCTGGTGTAAAGGTATTTTGCTGCTGATGTCTGTATTCAAGCTGTTTCACCCTTGGATGCTGAACTGACAGTAGGTCTTGATATTTTGATTTAACAGGTTCTGGAAGCACAGTCAAGATATCTGATTCTTTACTGAAATCATTTACGAATAGAGCCTGGAAAACTTTCAGTAATGTTCCTAGGACATCTTCATCTGAGATAACTTTGTCTTTGGATTCTTCTGGAACATATCGGAGGGTCCTGAAAATGGGAAAAGTTTCTATTCACTACTCTTCAACTGATAAAAGCCAGACCGTCTTGATGTTCTCAGGGTTACTGGCCTTTATGAAGATAATTCTTATGTGTTTGAAGCGCATAAAACTAAGAAGTTCGGAAAAGAGTTTTGGGGGTTCAGTTCTAGTTACCTGACTCCCAACAATACTTACACAATCAACAACGGCTAATACTTACAAAAGGCCCATTCCATACCAAATTCTGTTGGGTCCTTACTTTCATTATCCCATTTTTGCAGACAAGGAAACTCAAGCTTAGAGATGTTAGGGAACTTGCCCAACGTCCTAAAGCTGGTAAACGGCAGAACCAGAAGCAGAAAATGGGTTGGTTCCCAGTACACCTAAAGCCATTATGTCCTCAAATTGCAATGGCTCTTTTTACACGCGTGTAGCTTCAAAGACACATTTAACATTATATATGTCGTCAGTCTCTCTCAGGAGTACTTTAAGGATCACTTTTTAAGTATTATTCTACTTCTTGTTTTACTTACAAGGAACCAATTTCCGCCTCACAGTTTGATAGTAATGAAGCACCTGAATTTACATTTCTGTAGTACGAAACTCTGGGAGAGCTCTTCGGCTATTAACCAGCCTTCAACCGAGCTAGTCTGCCTATTTAAGTGAGTATCGCGTTGACTTCTTCCAAGAAGGCTATTTACTAAAGCCAGTATTAACACTGATCCTATGGCCATCCACTCAGCTAGATCGCCTTCTTTAGGCGCTGAATCCGTATTCTAAACCCAATAATCCGACGTGCTTTTGGTGGCTTCTTGTTCGTTTTTATACGTCAACTACTCCAAGCTGTTACCCTCACAGCCGAGCTGGGTTGTTTTCTCCGTACAAACTACAGAGCTGTAAAAATAAACCACGGTTTGGCTTTTCTAAGGCACTTCAAGCTCCTAACTATGCCTTGATAGAGAGAAGGCCACGCACCTTCACGCCGTACACGTTATTTCCCTTTTTCAAAAGTTCCTATTTTTTTGCCCAAACACAAGCACCCAACCTCTGCAGACAGTAAGACTTAAAACTCTAGCCAACGACCGCGGGCAACAGGGTCTGGAAGACCTCGCAGCGCCGGGAACGACGGGAAATGCGCCTTGGGCCCCGCCCACTAAAAGCCCCGCGCTGTCTCCAGGCCCCCAGCCGGCCTCTGACTCACCAGCCTCCGCCTCGCCCACCTGGGGCCTTGCCCACTTCGAGCCCCGCCCACTCAGGTCCCGCCCGCCTCAGGCCCGTAGGCCGTCTTAGGCTCCGCCTGCCTGAGGTTCCACACGCCTAAGGCTCCGCCCACCTCGGTCCGCCAGCGTAAGTCGCAGCGGCCGCGATGGCGGCGCTGGGAGGTAGGAAAACGGCCTGAATCGAGCCGCGTCGCCCTCTCACCTCGGGTTGTGGCTTAGGTTCAGCGCGATCCAGGGTACGAAGCGGTACCTGTAACGGCGCCATCGCTGCCAGAGGCCCCGCATCAGGCGGCCCGGCATGGCTGTACCGTGGCGCCTTGACGAGGACGGCGCGGGAGAGGTGGGTCGCGGTCTCGGGCCCGCCCCGACCGAGGAGGAGCGGAGGCCGCGCCGTCCCGCCCCTTCGTGGTCTCAGCCCTCTTCGCTCCGCTTGGCTGTCCTGGTACCCCTTGGCTCCAGTTGCCGCTTCTCCGTGCCTCCGCTCTGTTGATGCCAGCTCGCTGAAACAGAGGTTCGTAGAGCTGTAGGAGGGCCCCTTATTTCCTTTTCCTTCTCCATTCGCTCGTGTATTTGCACACACGAGACTAACTCAGTCATCTTCACATCAGATGTTCATCAAGAAATAGATAATTGCCATTTCCTTCGGATGGAAAGTTTGCTTTCCTGTTCTTTGCCTGAGAGTGACGGTGAATCCTAACCTAAAAGTTTAAATCGAACTAGTCAGATCTCGTGGAAATTCAGGGAAATCAAGTAGCTTTAGGACTAATACGTTCTATTCCAAATAGGAATACAAAGAAAAAAATATGTCAAAGTTTCTATTTCACCCTATTATAATAGGATAATTGGCAAACTCCAGAGGCTCTGCTGTCAGGTGTTGTGTTTGGAAATCGACATCCTCCAGAGTTAACCTGATTTGCTAAATGGAGACAATTAAGTTCCAGGATGTGTAACAAATGGCATTCAGAGAGTAACTTCACAGTCTCCAGACTTAAAAGGAACCAAAAAGAACTAGTTGACTTCTTACCCATAGTGATATACTTAACCTTTAAAAGCAAAAAAGCAGTTTTTGTATATATTTCCAGTGCTTTAAAATATTTTATCATACGTGTAATCATCTAGGTGTACACCTAGTACCAAGGACCATTTTGCCCAGACCGTATTTATTTACTTTTTTGAATTACAGTTGACATACAACATTCTATTAATTTCAAGTATGCAACATAATGATGTGATATTTATATATATCACCACCATAATGTAGTTAACATCTGTCACCATACATAGAAAATTTTTTCCTGTCATGAGAACTTTGAGGATGTACTCTTAGTGACTTTGAAATGTGCAGTACAGTTTTATTAACTGTCATCTCCATGTTGTACATTACATCCCCATGACTTACTATTTTATAAAAGAAAGTTTGTGCCTTTTCACCCACTTCATGCATTTCATCCACCTGACAATCACCAGTCTGTTCTGTTTCTATGAGCTTGTGTTTTTTGTTTTTGTTTTTTTTTTCAGTTCTTTCTTATTTTTGTTTCCACATATAGGTTAGATTATACGCTATTTGTGTCTGTTTTATTTCACTTAATGCCTTTAGGGTTCATCCGGTTGTTGCAAATGGCAAAGTTTCTTGTTTCTTTTATCGCTCTTCAGTTCAGTTCAGTCACTTAGTCCTGTCCAACTCTTTGCGACCCCATGAACCACAGCATGCTAGGCCTCCCTGTCCATCACCAACTCCCGGAGTCCACCCAAACCCATGTCCATTGTGTCAGTGATGCCATCCAACCATCTCATCCTCTGTCGTCCCCTTCTCCTCCTGCCCTCAGTCTTTCCCAGCATCAGGGTCTTTTCAAATGAGTCAGCTCTTCGAATCAGGTGGCCAAAGTATTGGGAGTTTCAGCTTCAACATCAGTCCTTCCAGTGAACACCCAGGACTGATCTCCTTTAGGATGGACTGGTTGGATCTCCTTACAGTCCAAGGGACTCTCAAGAGTCTTCTCCAACACCACAGTTCAAAAGCGTCAGTTCTTCGGCGTTCAGCTTTCTTTATAGTCCAACTCACATCCATACATGACTACTGGAAAAACCATAGCTTTAACTAGACGGACCTTTGTTGGCAAAGTAATGTCTCTGCTTTTTAATATGCTGTCTAGGTTGATCATGACTTTCCTTCCAAGGAGTAGCTTGTCTTTTAATTTCATGGCTGCAGTCACCATCCGAAGTGATTTTGGAGCCCAGAAAAAGTCAGCCACTGTTTGCACTGTTTCCCCATCTATTTGCCATGAAGTGATGGGACCAGATGCCATGATCTTAGTTTTCTGAACGTTGAACTTTAAGCCAACTTTTTCACTCTCCTCTTTCACTTTCATCAAGAGACTCTAGTTCTTCTTTCTGCCATAAGGGTGGTGTCATCTGAGGTGTCATCTGGCATATCTGAGGTTATTGATATTTCTCCCGTCAATCTTTATTCTAGCTTGTGCTTCCTCCAGCCCAGCGTCTCTCTTGATGTACTCTGCATATAAGTTAAATAAGCAGGGTGACAATATATAGCCTCGATGTACTCCTTTTCCTATTTGGAGCCAGTCTGTTGTTCCATGTCCAGTTTGAACTGTTGCTTCCTGACCTGTATACAGGTTTCTCAAGAGGCAGGTTAGGTGGTCTGGTATTCCCATCTCTTTCAGAATTTTCCACAGTTTTTTGTGATCCACACAGTCAAAGGCTTTGGCATAGTCAATAAAGCAGAAATAGATGTTTTTCTGGAACTCTTGCTTTTTTGATGATCCTTCAGATGTTGGCAATTTGATCTCTGGTTCCTCTGCCTTTTCTAAAACCAGCTTGAACATCTGGAAGTTCACGGTTCACATATTGCTGAAGCCTGGCTTGAAGAATTTTGAGCGTTACTTTACTAGTGTGTGAGATGAGTGCAATTGTGCGATAGTTTGAGCATTCTTTGGCATTGTCTTTCTTTGGGATTGAAATGAAAACTGACCTTTTCCAGTCCTGTGACCACTGCTGAGTTTTCCAAATTTGCTGACATATTGAGTGCAGCACTTTCACAGCATCATCTTTTACAATTTGAAATACCTTGACTGGAATTCCAGAATTCCATCACCTCCACTAGCTTTAGCAAAGCTCTTATGGCTGAGTAGTAGTCATCCTATGTGTGTGTGTATTTACTGCATCTTCTTTATCCATTCATCTGTTGATGGGCACTTAGGTGGTTTCAATACTAATGCTGCAGTGAACGTGGTGCAGATAACTTTTCGAGATTGTGATTTGGTTTCCTTTTGGAAACAACCAGAAGTGGAATTGTTGGATCATATGGTAGTTCTAATTTTAATTTTTTGAGGAACAGCCATACTGTTTTCCATAGTGACTGCATGGATTTACATTCTCACAAACAGTGCACAAGAGTTTGCCTTTCTCTACATCCTCACCAACACTTGGTTTTGGTTGTCTTTTTTATAATAGCCATTCTGACAGGTGCAAGGTGATATCTCATTGTGGTTTTGATTTGTATTTCCCTGATTATTTAGTGATGTTAGCATCTTTGCATGTACCTGTTAGCTATTTAGATAACTTCTTTGGAAAATTGTTCAGATCTTTAGCCCATTTTAAAAATCAGATTGTTAAAAAATTTTTTTAAATAAAAATAAAAAAATAAAAATCAGATTGTTTTTCTGCTTTGATTTGTATGAGTTGGAGAATTCCATGGACTCTAGAGACCACGGGGTCACAAAGAGTGGGACATGACTGAGCGACTTTCACTTCACTTTATATATTTTGGACAATACCCCCTTATCAGATTTGTGGTTGGCAGATCTTTTTTCCCACTCAGATGCTTGCCTTTTCATTTTGCTGATGGTTTTCTTTGCTGTACAGAAACTTTTTAGCTTGATGTAGTTGCACTTATTTTTTATTTTTGCTTTTGTTGCCTTTTCTTTTGATGTCAAATCCAAAAAATCATTGGTAAGAATGAGCTTACTGCCTGTGTTTTCTTTGAGGACTTTTATGATTTCAGGTCTTACATTCAAGTCTTTAATCTATTTTGAGTTAATTTTTGTGTATACTGTAAATTGGTATTCTAGTTTCATTCTTTTTCATGTGGCTGTCTAGTTTTCCCAACATCGTTTATAGAAGATACTTTCTCTATTGTGTATTATTCTCTCCTTTCTTGTAAATTTATTATTGTAAATTTATTTATGTGCATGGCTTTATTTCTGGGCTCTCTATTATGTTCTGTTGATCTGTGTGTCTATTTTTATGCCAGTGTCATTCTGTTTTAATTACTATAGTTTCATAATATTTGATAGCAGGCAGCATGTTGCACCCTCCTTTGTTCTTCTTCAATACTGCTTTGGTCATTTGGGATTTTTTGTGGTTCTACACAAGTTTAAGAATTGTTCTGTTTCTGTGAAAAATGACATTGGGAAGTTGACTGCATTGATAGGGGTTGCAGTGAATCTGTAAATTGCTTTGGGTGATATGGGCATTTTAAAAATATTAATACTTCTAATCCATGAGCATGAAATATCTTTCTATTTGTGTTTTCTTCGGTTTATTTCTTTAATGTCTTGTAGTTTTCACTGTCTAGGTCTTTCACCTCCTTGGTTAAATTTATTCCTAAGTATTTTTTTTTGGATGCATTTGTAAATGTGGTTGTTTTTTGTCTTTCTCCTAGTTCCTTATTAGTGTATGGAGATGCAACAGATTTTTGCATGTTGAAATTGTTCTCCACAAATTTACTGAATTTGTTAGTTTAACAGTTTTTTGGTGGAGTCTTTAGAGTTTCTTATATTTTGTATATTCAGTTTCTTTTATTTATTGAAAATATATTTTGGGGTCTCACCTTATTAGTTCATATAAGTATACTTCATTCTTCTGTCTGTTTCTAAGGTTTCACCTTCAGGTTTAATATTTAATGTAATTTTCTGGTAGGTGTAATTTATAGAGTTTAAAAAGTTCTCTTCTGTTTTTGGTTTGTGAAGAATTTTTGTCTTAAGTTTTAAATGAATGGTGAATATCAAATACTTTTCTTTGCTATTTATTAAGATGATCACATAATTTTTCTCTGTTCTCCCGTTAATGTAGTAAATTATAATATTGTTGTTGTTTAGTCAATCAGTCGTATCCAATTCTTTGCAATCCATGGACTGTAGCCCTCCAGGTTCCTCTGTCCATGGGATTTCCCAGGCAAGAATACTGGAGTGGGTTTACATTTCCTTCTCCAGGGATCTTTCCCACCCAGGGATCAAACTCAGATCTCCTGCATTACAGGCAGATTCTTTACTGCTGTGCCACTGGGGAAGCCACGTTGTCAAATGTTGCACCATCCTTGGATTCCTGAGATGACACTACTCAGTTGTGAATGACACTTTGGTCACACCCTATCATTTAAAAACTTTATTTATTTAGATGTTTTTGGCTGTGCTGGGTCTTTATTGCTGCACGCAGGCTTTCTCTGGTTTCAGTGAGCAGGGCTACTCTTCCTTATAGCATGCAGGCTTCTCGTTGGGTGGCGTCCCTCGTGGCGCACAGGTTCTCAGCGCTGGGCTTCAGCAGTTGCAGCCTGTGGGCTCAGTGGTTGTGGCTTACAGGTTCAGAGGCAGGCTGCGTAGTTCTGGTGCCTGCTCCGCTGCTCCACAACATATGGAATCTTTCCTAACCAGGAGTCAAATGCACATTGGCAGGTGGGTTCTTTTTTCAGTTTCATGGCTTCTTTGTAGCTTTATTTCAGATTTTGGTGTTTGGCTTATGCTGACCTCCTGCAATGAGTTCAGAAGTGCTGCTTTCTCCTCTACTTTCTACCAAAAAAAAAAAAAATTAACTATAAGATTGGTGTTATTCCTTTGTTGAATGTTAATGGAATTCACCACTGAAACCATGGGCTTCTAGTTTTCTTTGATAACGAATTGAGTTTCTTTTAAAGATTGTAGGGCTATTCGGAATTTCTCTTTCATCTTGTCTTAAGTTTGATAAGTTATATTTTTCATGGAATTTGTTCATTTCGTCTAAGTCATCAAATCTGGTGATATAAAGTTGTCCATAAATATCTTGCTGTCTTTTTAATATCTATATGATCTGTTGTGATACATTCATTCATAATTTTGGTGATTTGTGTTTTCTTTTTTCCTTCATCATTGTAACTGGAAGTTTATGGATCTTTTCAAAGAAACAGCTTCTGATTTTATTAATTTTCTCTGTTGTTTGTCTATTTTCTATTTTGTTCATTTTACTGTTTTATATATCCTACTCACTTTGGGTTTATTTTGCCCTTCTTTTTCCAGCTTCTTGAGGTAGAACTTTAGCATTAGTGGTTTTAGACCTTTTTTCTTTTCTAGTATATGCATCTAAAGTTAAAAATTTCCTTCCAAGCATTATGTTAGCTGAGTCCTGGGAATTTTGATATATTTTATTTTCATTAGCATTCAGTATAAAATATTTTTAAAATTTCCCTTGTGATTTCTTTTTTGATTCATGATTTAGAAGTGTTTTTAATTTCTAAATATTTGGAATTTCCCTAGATATGTTACTGTAACTGGTTCTTAATTGTTTTTGTCATTAGAGAATAAGTATGTTTTCAGTTCTTTTAAATTTATTAACTTGTCTTATGTCCTAGGATATGCTCTCTCTTGGTGAACATACCAAATGCGGTTGAAAAGAGTATATACTTTATAGCTGTTTGGTTTAAAATTTTATATATATCAATTAGGTCATAGTGGCTGGTAGTGTCCTTTAGATCATCCGTGTCTTTAGTCATTTACATAAAATTTTAAATACAGATAAATGAGAAACAACAGACTGCCAGACAATTTTCTAATATATAATATATGACAATCAAAAGATTAGTATTGGTAGGCATGGAGATGTGCTGTTGTCCAAAATTGTCCTCTTCTCTCTGATTCTTTACCCCTGCTTCCTATTGTTTTCAGTCTCTTGAGATACTCTATCCAATTAAAGATATGTGCTGTATTTTTTCATTTAAATCCCATTTATGCTGTTAATCACAAAAATACCATGTAGGAAAGATAAAGTTTATTATCAATGTCCTAAAAATCCACAAATAGTGCATGTGTCCCTAAATGGATTATAACTTCCAGAATTAGTTCAGAATGAGATTCCAACAGATAATCTATTGAGCACCTACTGCAAGTGAGGGTCTAATGTAGGAGACAGATACTAAACACATAAATAATATCAGACAGTGATGAGTGCCTTGGAGAAAATGAGGTAGAGTCCTGAGAAGAGAGTGGGATGGATAACTTCGTCTGTGTCATCTGTTTCCTCCTGGGACTTCACTTTCTTTATAAAGGTCACTTGGGGGTGGGAATTGGTGTAGCAACATTGGATAGGGTAGTGGCATGTACGACTGAGACCTAAATGACAAGAAGGCACAAAACTTGGGAAGATCTGTGGGGAGAGTCTCTGGATAGGAAATGCAAAGGCAGTGAGATGGGTAGGAGCATGCTATGTTCAGGCAAGGCAAAGAGGGCCATGTGGCTGGAACATGATAGTAAGGGAGAAGGGAAAGATGCTGTCAGGGAAGAGGCCAAATCCCGTGGGGCCTTGCAAGTTCAGGGAAGGATTTGCGATTCTTAGTGTAGTGGGAAGTCTTTGGAGGGTTATGAGCAGAGAAGTAATAGGATCTGATTCTTGTTTTTAAAAGACCAGTTTGCATGTTTTATGGATAATAGGTGGGCTGTCACCATACTTGGAAGGTTAATTAGAAGGCTAATATAATAGTTCAGGTTAGAGATAATGATAGTTTAGACTAAGTGGTAGCTACGGAGATGGAGAGAGTGAATGGATTAGGACTATATTTTGGAGGAGCTGACGGGACTTGCTGATGAATGTATGTGGGAGGGTGAAGTTAAAGTGTCAAGTAACTAGTTGAATATCCACACCTGGAGCTATAACCAGAGATAAAATGAAGATTCTTTAGCCAGAAGACTTGAAGAAGAGATGGCAAAGAATGTAGATAGAGCAGCAACCATGAGTTTTGCAAGATACAGGCCCATGATGACTTGATCAAAAGCAGTTTTGGTGAAAAGTTCGAGTGTGTTGAGAAAATGTGAGGTGAAGTAGGAAAAATGAATGTATACAACTCTTTCAGTAAGTTTTAGGAAAAGAGAGTCAGGGAAATAGGGCCAAAAGTGAAGAGAACTTTTGTAAATGAAAGATCCTATAGTGTATTTGTGTGCTGATGAGAATGATCCAACAGAAAGAAAGAAATTGATAGAGATGTATGACTAATTTCCAGAATAAAGTTCTTGAGAAGGTAGGAGCTGATTCAGAGCATAAGTAGAGAGGTCCTCTGACAGGAGCACGGATGCATCTTCATCCAAAGCAAGACGGAAGGCAGAGATTGTGGTCTCAGTGGAAGGTGTGTTAGAGGATTTGGTTGGAGAAAGTTGATGGCTAAATTGTGATTGTTTCTAGTTTCTCATTGACCTATGAGGCAAGGTCTTCGATGAGAATAGTTATAGGGGAATATTGGAATTTTGAAATGAGAAGATAAGATTTAAAATAGCCCAGAATTAGAAAGCCAATCTTATAGGGAAATGCAGGAGGGAATTACTGAACCATTTTAAATAAACCCACCGATGTTGTTCTGCTCTTGGACAAGAAAAGAGGGGTTCTCTTCCTACCTTCAGAGGGAATTAAAGTTACTCTGTCTGTAGTAAGTGATGAAAAGATTGAGTTTATGTTGACAAACTAGCAGATAGTCAAACATTTTATGAATTCCTGGCAGTTTATCCACTTAGTATTTTTTATGGTCAGGATCAGTAAATAACCTAGAGCTTTGACTTTATTCAAGAAAGAACTGTTTTTCAAACTGTTGGAAGACAAGCTCATGTTGCATGAGTCATTATTTCATAGTTCTTTGCTGTAAGAGAGTTAATATTTAAAGTTGGTGGATATTCTGGAGCCTACTTGAAGAGCTACATCATCTAGTGTGGGTAACATAACTGGCAAATATTTACTGGTAACTGTGTGCCTACATTCAATGTTATGGTCTAGTTGGAAAAACATAATTATAAATAATAGTTACCACAGAATTTGAGTATGAGTTACTGGAGTTAAGGAGTGCTTCAAAAAAAAAAGTGCTTCAAAGAGAAGTAGATAGAAGAGAGGTAGAAAGGAAGGGACAGCATAAACCAGCAGTTCTCAAAGTTCTGTCTAGTGACACTGGGGGTCTCTGTGACCATTTTAGAGATCTGCAAGGTCAAAACTATATTCATAATAGTACCAAGAGGTTATTTGTCTTTATTCTCATTCTCCCACAAGGGTACAGTGGAGTTTTCTAGGGGTCACATGATATATGGTATAACAGATTGAATGCAGAAGTAGATATGAGTATCCAGCCATCTATTATTAAGCCAGAAATAAATAGATTTGCAAAAATAGTAAAATGCCATTTTTTTCACTATTTGGGGGAATTTAGCTATTTTTCTTAAAGATATGTCATCCATATTAACATATAATAGATTTTTTAATTGTTATTTTTAAGGAATAAGTAAATAAAGTTTATCAGTTTTAATATGATACACTAAATATCTATAGATATAACTCACATAAACAAAAGCTCCTTGGGGATTCTTAGTAAAATTTAAAGGGTAATGGGGTCTGAAGACAAAAATGTTCAAGAATTGAGTGTTAGAGCCACATATTATAATGCAAATTTTTAAAAGGAAAGTTGTGACAAAGCGTTTTATTAACTTCAGATATTGAAGTTAATGTCAGTTCTGTGAATTACAGTAGTATATTGCATATTAATAACATTAGGCGCAAAGTATTTTGAAGTCATTTTGTGCTTTAGGATCTAAGATACTGTGTGAAATAATTATCATGAAGGTGGTTTTCCCAGGGCAAGGCCTATCCAGATGTGTTGACCCCTACAACTTCCCCAAATGGGGAAAACTCGGCTGGATAATTTGTGATAGTGGAGGACTGTGTTCGTACTTTCCCTTGGAAAAAAGAAAGTAAAAGAAAAGAAAGTACTGCATGAAAAGGAGAAAAAAATGGTCTCTGTTAGTCTGTGAATTAGTAAAACTCCACCTTTCTCCAGGCTTCCCAGGTGGCGCTAGTGGTAAAGAACCCGTCTGCCAGTGTAGGTAGCCGGAAGAGAATCGGGTTTTAAAGCCTGGGTTGGGAAGACCCCCTGGAGAAGGGCATGGAACACACTCCGTTATTCTTGCCCCGAAAATCCCATGGACAGAGGAGCCTGGCAGGCTGCAGCCTGTAGGGTCGCAGAGAGTGGGTACAGCCGAGCATGCTTGCACATTGAGCACGCACACACACACGCTCTTTCCCACACTTTGCTGCTATCTAGTTTGAGAACCATTGGCATGAGCAAAAGTGCAGACGTGGGAATGAATACTGTGGGGTCTGCTCAGAGTAAAACTTTGCATTAGAAATAGTAGGAAATGAAATAGGCAGAGTAAGCTCAGACCATCATGAAATCTTGAGATAGGCAGTAGGTCATCGTTGAAGGTTCTTAAGCAGAGCACTAGCATGTGGGAATAGTTTGAGAAGCTCAGAGGAACAGTGGTTGGCAGCGTGGGTGAGAGTCAGCCCAGAGCAGGGTGGTCTTGAGAACAGGAAGCCAGGAAAGAAGGCATCAAGTGTCTTTTTAAAGCCTTTCTTTGGTTGTAAAGTGTTAACTCTCGTCTCAAGGGGATAGCAGAATAGTATTGTCCTCTGAGAAAATGGATAAACACTGAATTCAAGGTTTTGATTGGAAAAATGGAATTGTCAGTGAATTGCCTTGTGTTTTTTCAATTTTCTAAAAGGAGCAGTGAGATTTATTCTTGAGAAAGAAGTGGCGTAAAGTCTGATTTCCAGTTATTTGTCAGTCGGTACACTGCTGAGACCGTCCTTTCACTAAAGAAAGCGTGTATTCTGCTGCCCTCTTCCGGATGTTGTCAGTTCAGTTCCGTTCGGTCGCTCAGTCGTGTCCGATGTGTAATCCCTGAATAATTCTACCGGTGGTCCCTTAGTGAAGGCTGAATTGCCACAGGAAGCCCATTACAGGGGTAAAAAGGGAATAAAGGTAAAATGCAAAAATAAATGAAACCAAGTTGAAGAATATACAAACAGAAATATTTGCCCAATTTTTTATTTTGAAAATTTCTAACCTTTAGAAAAGTGCAGGGAACAAACATGTATCTTTTATGTGGGTCCATCAGTTGGTAACATTTTGTAACAATTCCTCTCTCTCTCTACACACACACACACACACACACACACAACATATGCCTTGCACTCATTTCAGAATGACATTTAAAGTGAACAGTAATTCAGTATCATGAATATAGCTCCTATTTAAATTTTTCACATTTCAAAAATACCTTTTACAGCTGTTTGTTCTATTACTATTTGCTTTTTAAAATTGGGTCAAAGTTAATCTAGTCTAATTTAATCTATCCCTGTTTTTGTTTTTCATGACATAAAACTTTTATGAGTACTGAAATTGAATCAGCAATTTTAAAACTCCCAACAAACAAAAGTCCGGGGCTAAATGGCTTCACTGGTGAATTCTATGAAAAATTTAGAGAAGAGTTAACACCTATCCTTCTGACACTATTCTAAAAAATTGTAGAGAAAGGAACATTTTTAACTCATTCTGTGAGGACACCATTTCCCTGATACCAAAACCAGATAAAATATCACAAAACAGAAAATTACAGGCCAATATTACTGATGACATAAATGCAGAAATCCTCAACAAAATCATTGTCAAACCAAATCCAACAATACATTAAAAGGATCATACACCATGATCAAATGGGACTTATCCCAGGGATGCAAGGATTTTTCAGTATCCATAAGTCAGTCAATGTGATATATCACATTAACAACTTGAGGAGTAAAAATCATATGATCATCTCAATAGATGAAGAAGAAGTTTTTGACAAAATTCAGCATCCATTTATGATAAAAACACTCTCCAGAAAGTGGGCATAGAGGGAACATAAGTCAACATAATAAAGGCCATATATGACATACCCACAAATAACATTATATTCCGTGGTGAAAATCTGAAAGCATTTTCTTTAAGATTAGGAACAAGACAAGAATGCCCACTCTTGCCACTTTTGCACCACCTGCAGCAGTCAGAGTAAAATGAAACATCAGCCCAAATGGGAAAAGAAGCAAAAGTGTCACTGTTCGCAGATGACATGATATTCTTCATAGAAAATCCTAAAGATGCTACTCGAAAACTACTAGAGCTCATATTGATGAATGTGGTAAAGCTGAAGGATGCAAAATCAATATACAGAAATCTGTTGCTTTTCTACACACTAACAGTGAAATGTCAGAAAGGAAAACTAAGAAAAACAATGTCATTTACCATTGCATCAAAAAGAAAATACCTAGGGATGAAGCTACCTACAGAAGTACAGGACCCATATTGGAAAACTATAAGACAGTGAGGAAAGAAGTTGAAGACAACACAAACATATGAACATATGATATATCTACACCATGTTCTTGGATTGGAAGAATTAATATTGTTCAAATGACCATATTACCCAAGGCAGTCTGTAGATTCAGTGCAATCCCTAGCAGAATACTAACGGCATTTTTCACAAAACTAGAACAAGTAGTTAACAAATTTGTATGGAAACACAGTAGACCCCCAATAGGCAGAACAATCTTGAGAAAGAATAAAGAAGCTGGAGGAATCACATTTTCTGATTTCAGGCTATAACATAAATTACTACAAAGGTATAGTAATGAATACACCACTGGCACAAAAACAGGCAGGTAGATGAATGGAACAGAGTGGAGAGCCCAGAGGTAAATCCATGCCCTTACATTTAATCTACAACAAAGGAGGCAAGAATATACAATAGAGAAAAGACAGTCTCTTCAGGAAGTGTGCTGGGAAAACTGGACAGCTACACATAAAAGAATGAAGTAACATTCTCTAACACCATATACAAAAATAAACCCCAAATGGACTAAAAACCTAAATGTAAGACCATTTCTTAAAGGAAAAAACAGAGGCCAAATACTGTAACATAAATCATAGTATTATCTTTTTGGATCCATTTCTAGAGTAATGGAATTAAAAACAAAAGTAAATGATTGGGACCTAATTAAACTCAAAAGCTTTTGCACAGCAAAGAGAAACCATACACAAAATGAAAAGACAGCCTATAGAATGGGGGAAGATATTTGCAAACAATGTGACCGACAAGGGATTAATTTCCAAAAATAAATAAAGAGCTCATACAGCTTAATACGGAAAAACAAAAAAACAGCTCAATCAAAACACAGGCAGAAGATATAAATAAGCATTTCTCCAAAGAAGACATATAGATAGCCTGACACATGTAAAGATACTCAATATTACTAATTATTAGGGAAATGCAAATCAAAACTATGAAGAAGTATCACCTCACACCAGTCAGATTGAGCATAATCAAAAAGTCTACAAGTAGTAAATGCTAGAGAGGATGCAGAGATAAAGGAACCCTCCTACCCTGTTGGTGGGAAATGTATCAATAAATTGCCTCAGTCAGAATGGAGAACAGGCACTTTTCAAACTGCTGCACTTCTCTCCAGGGTGAATGAATCTGCATGTGAGCCCTTTAAGAGAGACATCTCAGTTCTCTACAGCCAGAACCTTCTGGGGGTTCATCTCTTCCACTGCAGGTCCCAAGGCTTGCGGGATCCAATGTGGGGCATGAACCCCTCCCTCCTCGGGGAGAAGCTCTGCACTTTTGATGTCCCTCCTGATCGTGGATCACTGCTCCAAGGTTGGGTTTTTAGTAAGACCACTCCTTGCCTCTCCCGCTTGTCCCAGGGTGGCCCTTTTATCATTTGTCATGAAGGCGCTGGTCAGCGAGTTTTCAGGTCTTTTCTAGAGGGAAATGTTCTGAATGTTGATTTGGTGTAGAAGGAGATGAGTTCAAGATCTTCCCACGCCACCATCTTGGACCACCCCTGGCCTGTACTTTTCTTTTTTCTCCTTATATTACTTACCTGACTTTGGTGTCAAGGTAATGCTGGGCTCATAAAATGAGCTTGGGAGATTCCCTCCTCCTTAGTTTTTTAGAAGAGTTTGAAAAGGATTGGCATTAATTCCTTTAATGTTTGATAGAATTTCCCAGCAAGACCATCTGGGCCCAGGCTTTTCTTTGTTGAGAGGCTTTGGGATACCATTTCAGTCTCTTTACTTGTTATTGGTCTGTTTAGATTTTCCATTCCTTCATCACTCAGTGTTGATAGGGATATTATCTTCTATTGATGTTGACATCACTCTCCCCTCATACTTTTTTTTTGGAAATATTTACTTATTTATCTGGCTGTGCCAGGCCTTGGTTGTGGCATGGGATCTTTCATCTTCCGTGTGGCTTGTGGGATCCTTCAGTTGCAGCATGCAGGATTTTTTTTTTTTTTTCCCCTTAGTTGCGGCATGCGGGATCTAGTTCTCTTGACCAGGGAGCTCGGAGTCTTATCCACTGGGACCACCAGGGAAGTCCCTCCCCCTCATACTTTCTTATCTAGATACTGCAGTTGTCTTCTGACGTTCTCTCTGCCTCTTCTTCAGCCAGCCCCATTTGATTCTTTCTTCAAGATACTGCTAGAATGATCTTTTAAAAAATACATATATGGCCATGCTACTCCCTGCCAAAGGTTTTCCAGTATTTCCCCATTCCTTGTTATTTCCCTTCCTTTTCTTTCTTTCCCTTTCATCCTAGTTACAGCCCTCATCCTCGGAGTATGTCTGCGTAGATGTTGGGAGAGCTCATTAAGCAAATTGATTTTAAGGGAAAAATAGCACTTAGTCATCTCAGAAATAAACTTTAATACAAATTTCAGCATTGTGGGAAAAGAACTCTGGGTCATGAATCTTACATCATCGGTTTAGCCTCACTGTATTTCAACATGAGGCAAAGCTGAAGTGAGGGCTGTGGGGTAGGGCTCATAGTGATACCAGGTTGATGCAGAGTGATGGGGTTGGCTTCAGTTATGGGTGAAGTTCTTTAGTCACACGGGCTTAGCTGCACCACTGGGATGGCATTAGTGAATGCTGCATATGCATAGTGGGCTTCTCTGGTGGCTGATGATAAACAATATGCCTGCAGTGCGGGAGACCTGGGTTTGGTCCCTGCGTCAGGAAAATCCCCTGGAGAAGGGAAGGGCAGTATTCTTGCCTGGAGAATCCCGTGGACAGAGAAGCCTGGTGGGCTACAGTCCATGGGGTTGCAAAGAGTTGGAGATGACTGAGCAACTAACACTTTCATTTTCATGTATAGTTTGCTACATGGTAATTAGGCTTTAGTGGTAAGCACCTCACACTAGTGCATAAAATCAGACATTCGTTTTCTCCTCGTAGATTAGTTCTCTAGCATTTATAATCAGCATCTCCACTTTCCCCTTATGTCATGTATCTCAGAAGACAAAAGTCCTGGATTCAGCTTCCCGAAGCTGAGATTTCACTCTCACTTTGTACTTTTTTTATTTTACAAGCCTGGACCCAGCTCAGAAGTCAAAAGCAGCTAGTCACAGGCCAGATAAAGCATGTGAATTTTGTTTAGCCTAAAGTTCCTTATAAAAATGTAAAATTAGCTTCCAGTGTGTAAACATCAAGAAATTGCATGTCATATCTAGATCTCTCCAGCCTCTTTTGAAAATTTACAGGTTTTGGCAGTACTGGGCTTTTTTCCTTCAGTTCCAGTGTGGTAACTGTGGGCCCCCTTGGACATGAATTTGGCCTGAACTCTCAGGTCAGCCAAAAGCTCTGTTAAGGGTATTCTAGCCCCACAGGCATTTGAGTCTGTGACTCTTGGGTCACTTCATTCACAAAACACATACTGTGTATCCAATGTGCCTAGCACTGTACTGAGCCATTTATATAGGCTCTCTTCAAAGCTGTTGGTTTCATCTTGTAGATGCAGAAATGGAGGTTCAGAAAGTCAAACAGGAGTTACACGACTGGCAAGTGGCAGAACCAGTTTGACCCAGGTGATGCTTCAGGCTTTGTGGTTACCATGTCCATCATCATTCAGTTCAGTTCAGTCGCTCAGTCGTGTCCTACTCTTTGCGACCCCATGAACCACAGCACGCCAGGCCTCCCTGTCCATCACCAACTCCCTGAGTCCACCCAAACCCATGTCCATCGAGTCGGTGATGCCATCCAACCATCTCATCCTCTGTCATCCCCTTCTCCTCCTGCCCTCAATCTTTCCCAGCCTCAGGGTCTTTTCAAATAAGTCAGCTCTTTGCATCAGGTGGTCAAAGCCTTGGAGTTTCAGCTTCAACATCAGTTCTTTCAATGAACACGCAGGACTGATCTCCTTTAGGATGGACTGGTTGGATCTCCTTGCAGTCCAAGGGACTCTCAAGAGTCTTCTCCAACACCACAGTTCAAAAGCATCAATTCTTCGGCACTCAGCTTTCTTTATAGTCCAACTCACATCCATACATGACCACTGGAAAAACCATAGACTTGACTAGACGGCAAAGTAATGTTTCTGCTTTTTAATATGCTGTCTAGGTTGGTCATAAATTTCCTTCCAAGGAATAAGCGTCTTTTAATTTCATGGCTGCAATCACCATCTGCAGTGATTTTGGAGCCAAGAAAATAAAGTCAGCTACCGTTTCCACTGTTTCCCCATCTATTTGCCATGAAGTAATGGGACCAGATGCCATGATCTTAGTTTTCTGAATGTTGAACTTTAGGCCAACTTTTTCACTCTCCTCTTTCACTTTCATCAAGAGGCTCTTTAGTTCTGCTTCACTTTCTGCCATAAGGGTGGTGTCATCTGCATATCTGAGGTTATTGATATTTCTCCTGGCAATCTTGATTCCAGCTTGTGCTTCCTCCAGCCCAGCATTCCTTATGATGTACTCTGCATATAAGTTAAATAAGTAGGGTGACAATATACAGCCTTAACGTACTCCTTTTCCTATTTGGAACCAGTCTGTTGTTCCATGTCCAGTTCTAACTGTTGCTTCCTGACCTGCATACAGGTTTCTCAAGAGGCAGGTCAGGTGGTCTGGTATTCCCATCTCTTTAAAAATTTTGCAGTTTATTGTGAGCCACACAGTCAAAGGCTTTGGTGTAGTCAATAAAGCAGAAATAGATGTTTTTCTGGAACTCTCTTGCTTTTTCAATGATCCAGCGGATGTTGGCAGTTTGATCTCTGGTTCCTCTGCCTTTTCTAAAACCAGCTTGAACATCTGGAAGTTCACAGTTCACGTATTATTGAAGCCTGGCTTGTAGAATTTTAAGCATTACTTTACTAGCCTGTGAGATAAGTGTAATTGTGCAGTTGTTTGAGCATTCTTTGGCATTGCCTTTCTTTGGGATTGGAATGAAAACTGACATTTTCCAGTCCTGTGACCACTGCTGAGTTTTCCAAATTTGCTGACATATTGATTGCAGCACTTTCACAGTGTCATCTTTCAGGATTTGAAATAGATCAACTGGAATTCCATCACCTCCACTAGCTTTGTTCGTAGTGGTGCTTCCTAAGGCCCACTTGACTTCACATTCCAGGATGTGTGGCTCTAGGTGCGTGATCACACCATCATGATTATCTGGGTCGTGAAGATCTTTTTGTACAGTTCTTCTGTGTATTCTTGCCACCTCTTCTTGATATCTTCTGCTTCTATTAGGTCCCTACCATTTCTGTCCTTCATTGAGCCCATCTCTGCATGAAATGTCCCCTTAGTATCTCTAATTCTCTTGAAGAGCTCTCTCGTCTTTCCCATTCTGTTGCTTTCCTCCATTTCCCCGCACTGATCGCCAAGGAGGGCTTTCCTCCTCGCTCTCCGGGACTCCGCGCTCACACGGGCACGTCTTTCCTGCTTTAAAAGTCCCAGCCTTTCCTTGCCTGTGGCAGTTCAACATGTGACTCCTGCTTATGGCAAAATTTAAAAATGACAAACCTAAAATTGTCACAGCATGGAAATACGGCAGTTTACATACATTTGTCACTGTGCTCTCCATGGATTGCAGTACTTCATACATTCTATTTTATGACAAGTGAATCACTACTATGTCAGTTCACAATTGCATTCATTGGCATTTCCATATGGGCATGATACCCCAACATTTTTCTAGATTCCATGTAACCTGCAGATTTGGCCATTTTTAAAAACTTATTATCATTTAAGTAGAACCAAGGAACAATAGAATTAATTCCTCTGAAACAGAAAGCTTTAGTCAAAGTATTTTCCTGAAATGACTGGTCTGCCCTTTAGGAAAAATATTCAGAGCCTATTTATTTATTTATTTTGCAGAGCCTATTTAAAAGGTGTACATTTAAAACCAAGCTATTACAGAAAGTTTAAAATGAATGTGGAGACACACAGTGGCTTCTGAACTGTTTTTCAGTGACATTACCTATCTTGCAGGGTGATCATGAGAAAACCGACTACTGAGCAGAAATACAAAGAATGAAACTAGGAAACAACAACACACAATAAAAACAAGATACAATCGAAGACTAAAACCCTGGGGTCAGCCAAATGAGTTCCCTGGTACACTTTGAATTGCAGAATGATTGAAATTGCCTTACCTCCTCACTTGTGAAACAGAACATAATCACTGTGTTGCAAAGTGTCCCTGACAAATAGTAGCTGGTGAATTAATCTTTATTCTCATTCCCAACAGTTTTAACATAGGAGGATGGTTTTTATGTTTTTCTATATCATGACTGAGTCATATGAACAGGATCAACTAAGTTTATCTGTTGCTGTCTGGGAACAGTAGATAGTATTTATATGCAAGTTTATGACATGTCAAACCACATAAAGAAGGTTTTTTTAAAAAGATGTGATTTTCAGTTAATTTTTTTTAAGGAAAAATTTCTTAAAACGCTTTGTCAAAAAAGCATTTGATGTTGATGGTGGTGGAGGCTATGCAATATGTAGGATCAGGAAGTGTGTGGGTAATCCATGAATCTTCTGCTCAATTTTGTTGTGAACCTAAAACTACCCGGAAAAATACACAGCTTACCTTGCCTTTAGGTTCCTTTCCTTACGGGTTACATAGGTGGGTGGAAAACTTGAGCAAGTTAAGTCAATTTGTTGTTGCTTAGTTGCTGTGTTATGTCTGACTCTTTGTGACTCCATAGACTGCAACAGCCCAGGCTTCCCTGTCTTTCACTGTCTTCTGAAGTTTGCTCATATTCACATCCATTGAGTCGGTGATGTTATCTAACCATAGCGTAAGTCAATATATTGAGGCAAATGGAAGCCAGGTTTCTTAACTGTTGAGAAAAGAAGTTACAAATATGGAAAGAGGGAAGTCTTGAATGAATCTGGGTACTGGCAGACTGAAATTGAAAATTGGTATGAACTCATGGTTTTTGTGTATGTGTGTGTTTGTTTTGCATATGAATCAAAAAAACCCATATATATTCTAGCTTTGTCTACCAAGAGGGCATGGGAGCAGTGACACCCCGGAGCAATGAGCATATCTAGCACCCAGTTTTTTAATACCAAAGGAGTCAAGTTTCTTTGGAAAAACGCTGATCCCAGGGCTGAAGCAAACACACAAGATGGGTCTGAAAGTATAGAAGTGGTCAAAGAATAATGGGTGGCTTGTCAGTCCAGAGAGAAGCTAAGCTCTGAGAGGCTCCCAATGGCTAAATGTGACAATTTGAGTAAATATGTGATGATAGTAATGAATTCTATCTCACTGAATAGGAATCCACAGACCCATTTTGATATAAGTGAGTAATAAATGAAAGAAGAGAAAGGTCTTCCTTATAGCAAAATGCTCATTAATAAGTACATGGGGCTTCCCTGGTGGCTCAGCCAGTAAAGAATCTGCCTGCAAAGCAGGAGACCCGGGATCAGTCCCTGGGTTGGGAAGATCCACTGGAGAAGGGATAGGCTATTACCCACTCCAGTATTCTTGCCTGGGAAATCCTGTGGACAGAGGAGTTTGGTGGGCTACAGTCCATGAGTTCATAAAGAGTTGGACATGACTCACACACATCGACACGACTCACACATACACACACGTGTGCACACGCACACAACACAGGTGTGCAGGAACCAGAAATCCAGTGCTTGGCCACCAACCCAAGTAATAATCAGGTAAGACAACTAAGAGCAGAGAGCTAACTTTGGATAAATAGCAACGTATTTGTTTAGTCTCAAAGTATCATCTCTACAAAATATAAAGGTAGATATTAATTATAAAGGGCAGGAGTACTGTGGTGAAGCCTATCAGACCATACAGTTTACATCAACAGCAGGGAGACAAACTGACCTCATGTGCCTCCTGATACGAGACACTGAGAAGGACACGGCCTGCCTCACCTGAGATATTCCTGCCACAGGTGCTCACTCTGAACCGAAGCCTGCGGAAGCACTGAATGGAACCTGAACGACTTTTATAAAACAATAAATTAAGGCTGAAGGTCAAGGAAGAAGGAATAGTTCTGGATTGACTGGGACTCAAGAAACATAACTAAGAACAAAGCTGATCTTGGTTTGGATCCTTTTGTTATAGACGATATAACTAGACCGCTGGCAAAACCTGAGTGGGTGGGGCTTTTGAGAGAGTATGGTATATGGGAGTGCTTTGGGGTATTCTTAGGACTCTTTTTTTAAGAATGGAATTATTCCAAAATAAATAAAGGTAACAACCTTTGTTCAAAAACTTTTATTTACTATAAAGACAAAACACCAAAATAGGTACAAATACTATAAAATTGGTTCAATGGGGTAAAAATTTTAATTAAAATATCTTTGATATATTTAAAATAACAAAGAATACATTTAAGCCAAATTTTCTTAACCCAGAGATTCTTTTTTGTAACATTTGCTTACACAGTAAGGTGCTAATAGAAGTTAGCCCTTAAGCCCTGGAAGTCTTAGGAATCATAGTCATACAGCAAATATAATTTCATTGTGAAAGTGAACTTTGGTAGAAGAAAAATCTATAGGACACCTGAGGTAGTAGAAACTGGGATAAACAGCAGTAGACGTTATTTACAACTTGAGTACCAAATAACATTAAGAACACAAAAATAATTACACATTAAAATTTTCAGTCCAGCTTTGATCCAAAGAAAATAAGAATATTACATCACATTTGCATTGAAAACAAAACAAAAAAACAAAACACCACAATTACCAGCAAGCTGAGGGAACTGCAAACAAACTCAAACAATGGATTTTGACATCTAGAGGCAGTTTGAGTTTGAAATGTGGTGGGCATGGTGGTCTACAAAGTAACACTGATTAGCTGAGGTTCCTCAGTTTATACAGTTTACATCTCTGTCAGACACAGTATTAATCTGACCAATGATCTTCCAGTACATAAAATGGCAAGAGTGCATCCTTTAAAGCTTGCACATGAGAGACTTGGAAACAATCTTATTAGAACTGTGAAAATTCTAAAGTAGTCAAAAAAAAAAAAGGAAAAACAACACATTTAGAGCTACCAAACTTCACATTTCAGTACTATTTTTAACTCTTCAAATATTGCCAATCTTCCAACCAAAGGAATGTAAAATTTCACTAAGAAACACATTCATTTATATAAAAAAAAAAAACTGCCCTGTAAACTTATCTTGTAACTTATTTTACTTCCAATTTGTGTTGTACATTTAAAATGTACTCTATATATAGCTTATTTCATTTATCCTGAGTCTTTGAGAATAACCAATTCTATTTAACTCTGCAACAATTCAACTGGCTTCTGAAGAGTTAAAACTTAACATCTCAAAAAGTTGTATTAAATACTTAAATCAGTACTTGATTTAAAAAACTCACAGAAAAAGGGTAAAGGAGCTGCCATTTTCCTTCAGGATTCCATGCATCTGAATTCAGTTCAGATAAAAACCATTAGAGAACTGTGCAAAATCCAACGAATTAGTGCGTAAATGAAATTTCAATGTCACTTTTCTTTCTGAAAATATTTTCCAAGTTTGAAGCAAATTTATTGTTTGGAAACACTTGTTTCTAGTTGCATAATTAAATTAATTTTTCTTTAGGTATCTCTCAGCCAGGCCTACTGCAAAGAGATGATACATGGTGGAAGGAAAATAGCAGTTAACATTATCAGTGGTGATGATGAATGATGGATTATTACATACAGAGTAAGACCTAAATGATGTGAAGTTTCCTACTAAAGAAACATAATTATAAAATTCAAATACATTTCAAGGTCATCTTGATCTTGGTTGTGAGCTGCATCACAGAGAACATTTGATTTTCACTTAATTTATATTTAACCTGCATGAGAAGAGCAGTGACTGACTCAATGAAGGTAGTATTTTATCATATTCCAATTTTAAAAACAAAGTTTTTAAATCTGTATTTTAAAAAACTCTTGCAACAGCAAGATACTTAATAAACTTTAGTTCACATCTAGTTCTACTTTTTTTGTGTGTGGATTGAAAAGGTCACCTTTCCCTGAATATTAAACAAAAATGAAGGTGAAATGAAAGTATAGAACCGTTATTTCCAAAAACGAAATGAATGGGCCAACAGTAAAATGCACAATGAACCACAATTGCCCAGGCATATTTTAAAAAAAAAGTCAATTGTGGGTCATAAAGAAGTTGTCAACTTTTTAAAATATATTTATTTACTGCTATTTATAGCATATTCTGACCTAAAAGAGGCAGACACTGACTGTTATAGCCAGTGACAAAAAAAAAAAAGAACAGAACTGCAGAACCCCCTGCTTGTGATCATGATATGAAATGGGAGAATAATTGAAACATTAAAACAGATCCTGAGCCCCTCAGCTGCTAATATTGCTGAAAAAGTGCTCCAAAAAATTATGCTCTGTTAATTAGTCATGCAGACTTCACTGCTTTCCTGTTTACTAAGGGCCAGTTCTTTGAAAGGCACGGTTTACAGTTTCTGCACAAATTGTGGACTTTTGCATACTAAGCTTAGGTACAAATCATGATTTGTCAATCACATACTTAGGTAAGGGTTCCCCACTGATCTCATTCATAGCTGTTCAGTGGCATGAACGCCAGCAGATCATCAACGTGGTTCCCCACAAAAGTTCTTTTCTCTTGTTGAGCATCCTGTCTCTGTAACAGTTTATTTGTATAATTGGCTACCACGTAGTACGGAAGACTGGATGCTTCAGTAGCTCTCTCGATGGAGGTCTGTCCTGAGGTTGAAGTTCTAAGCAACGAAGAGCCACATCTCGTAAACCAGGAGACAAATGTGAGGGAATTGATGGAGCAGTAGTTGCACTGGCAATCTGCAAGAGACAGCACTAGTGTAAAGCGCTCCAGAACTAGAGCTTTTGATGCAGAAGTACTCGTGCATGTGTTTCACAACCTGTGCATGCTATACAGAGGAATTAAAACAGAAGTGGGCGCACTTTTTCCTAACAAGGTGTCTATGGTAAAACTCATGAATTTGACCAAATACTTTCTGATGAGATGGGAGTTGCAGTCCTCTTTATTGTCTCAAATGAACAAGGCCAAGGTGCATCAAAATGATTAGGCAGGTATTCACTCAAATCAATTCTGCTTTCCTCATATTCTCCAAAATGGTTTGTCCTCTTTGCTTCATTGCATGTTTTCTTTTTTTTTTCATTTGTTTGTTTGTTTGTAGCACAGAGAGCTATGCAGAGTAAGACTAAACCTGGCCAGTCAATTGAGTACATCAGAAACACAACAACTGCACTGATTTTTTTCTCCCCAGGTGATTGAGGAAATTTTATAAGAATTGGGAGACCTGGAGGAGGTTATGGCAGGTGAGAGGTGCTGGGGGTCAGCTCGGAGGACTTACACTAGCCACTCAGCAACAGAGGTGATTGTGGTTTAAGTGCTTTACTCAGGCCCAGAGGTAATTCTGTTTATCCTCATAAGGTGAAATGAATAATGCATGAAGTAGGTGTTATTATTACACCCATTTTATAAACAAGAAAACAGAGGGCAGACAGAATAATTTTCCAAAACACAGCTATTAAAGGATGGAACCAGGTCTGTACGATTCCAAAGCCCAAGCTTTTAAACAAGCACAGGTCTAACTCAAATGCTAAAAACTCAATCATTACATTACTCTCTGGTGGAGACAGAGAAAGTTAACTTGAGAGTTGTCAGAAAGGTAGAACAGCCTTAGCCTCTGCCTTAGGTATGAACTTTCTAAATATAGGAAATAGTAAATTTAAAAATTTGTGACAGTACAATACATAAAGAGCTTCCAGTATTTTAATTTAAAAGTTTGATATGTGTGTGTGTGTTTATGTGTATATGTAGGTACATATTTCACCCAGAAGCAATGATTCAGTATCTGCTAATTCAGTGTTCAAAGTGACTTTATAAAGCATGAGAACTAACTGTGCATGCTGCCAACATGCACTGCACCATATCAACTCCTAGATACACATACTTATTTCGAGGAAGATATGCTTTCATGTTAGATTGATAGTGAAGAAGAATCCATGAAAATTTGCCTGTTGCCAGCTTTAGCAGAAAGAAGGCATTTTTGTCTCATGATTACCTTAAATATCAAAGCAAGATGATTGGAGTGTTTTTCCGCATTCCAAGGTGGTTTAGCACAAGCCATTTCTATGATAGCACAGCCAACACTCCACACATCACAGCTCCTACCATACTGCTGACCTCTGAGGACCTAAAATAGAGCAGAGTTAACTTGGAAATAGGACTCACTAGAAAAAGAGAAAGCCATTCTTTATTTATGGGTTCTAGTTTTTCTACTTCAGAGCAAAACAGGGATAGAAAGAGCAATGCCATAGACTATCTGTGATTTCATTAATAAGCTTAATTTCTCATGTGGCACAAGTATGTTTTGGAGAACTGTGAGCTTCAGAAGCAGAGTCGTATCAGAATTTCAAAGCCGCCTCAGTACACTTTTAAACTCAAGAGGACAACTAGTAATCACTGTGTATGAACACGAAGAGCTCTGAACACAACAAAGAGACCGAGTTCAGAACACATTTATTTTGTATGTACTTTAGATTTGCCAGAAAACAACTACTATAAATTATCCAATAATTCTTTGTTAGAAATAGGCTTTAATAGATTTGCTTAAAGGCTATGGAAAGGCAGGGATTAAGGGCCTGAAAATCAAGGATATCAGCAAAACCTTAGTTTTAGGGCCATGGACTTCCAATTAGTAAGCACACGCAGGATAACACCGCAAAATTATTTGGTGTAACGCTGCCACACAGCTCCAAAATATTTTCTCTCATCACACTCAGAGTTGCTTCTCACCTCAGGTGCCATAAATGCAATTGTCCCCAATAACTGTCCCTGAAACTCTCCTGCACCAGTTCCTTTTGATGCCAGCCTTGCTGCAGCTCCAAAATCAGCAATTCTCAGTCTCTGACCTGTGCTGTCAATGAGCAAATTGGCACCTGCCAACAGAAACAGCAAATAATCTTCTATGTTAAAAACAACAGATTAAAAACTCAGTAAAATGCTACTAATGAAATAGGACAATGACAAAAGAAAGACTGTATTTCAGAGAAATCTACTCTCCTTCCCAATTCACTTCATTAGTAAAGGTACATAGTTCTCCACGATGTAAAATAAAATCCAAAGCCTCAGAGGGAAAATGGAGCAAAACATCAAGGCATTAGGAATAAAAGCAGAGATTTTGTGAAACTTTAGTGTTAAACTTTTAATATAATGATTCCTAACAAAATCTTTCCTCAGAGTTCAATTTTTAGTGTAGTTTACACTTTTAAGAAAAAGTTCTGTTTAAACATACTGACGTAGCTAGACCAATTCAGACTTTATACTGTAATTTCATAATTATAGCTTAATAAAAAATAAATGTTATAAAAAGGCATTTATGTCAGAAAACCAAGATGCTTTTTTTTTTTTTTTTGGCCATGCCACCCAGCTTACAAGATCTCGGTTCCCCATCTATGGATCGAACCCAGGCCCCAGCAGTTGAAAGCGTGAAGTTCTAACCGCTGTACTGCCAGGAAATTCCCCAAAGTTGATTGTAATTAACCAAACTGCAACAGATTTGAGAGGCGCTTTCTTAAAAGAAGTTTATGATATCCCAGTTATTTTAAATAAAACCAAGAACAGAAACCTTTGGGGAAGCAGTGTATCATGAGACCAAGATGGAGGAATCAGAGACCTGTGTTTTGTACTTGGTTTGCCACCAATTAGCCATAAGACTGTAAAAGTCACAGCTTAAGAAAGGCAGGATATATTATCCTGAAAGTTCTTTTCACTTCTAGTAATTCTAGTGATTTACTTAGGAGAAATTTGAGTACTCAGGAGATATTTGGAGAAAAAAATCCCATAGTGAAACTCAAGTTAGACACTATCAACAAAGGTCCAAGTTTTAAAATGACATTTGTTTTCTGCTTATTGGTAATAAGCAGACAGTAATGAAAAGAATTCTTACCTTTGACATCTCTGTGAATGATCTGGTTTTCATGGAGATATGAAAGGCCACGTAGTAATTGCTCAGTATAGTTAATAACTACTGACTCCTTGAAGGCTCCATATTTACTGAGCAAATGAGCCACAGATCCCCCTAAACATGTAATAATAATAATTAATAATAAATTTAAGCCAAAGTTAAATTGTTTATTATACTTTGATTATATAAGCTTGCAGTGCATGAGTTCACACTCACATTTGAAATATTAAATTTATCATCTGCATCAGAAGTGAAACTGACTTAAAAACTAACACATCCCAGTAATCTTAAAGTCTATCATTTAGGAGACATTTTCATGGAACCTGCATGAACTGGTTTTCTGGAAAGTCAAGATTTCAGAAACCTTTAAAAGTTAACAATTTTGGGTTGGAACTGTTTCTCATATGTACAATTCACCTCTCTTTATGACCAAGATACACAAAATGCCTTTCTTAAATACTTAAGTAAACAGTGAAATACTTAAGTAAAAAGAATGGGAAGAGCCAGAAGAACCCAGAATTAGGCTTCCTATCTCACCATTTACCATCTATGACCTGGGACAAGTCACAAACTCAGTAAGCCTCTTCTAGAAGTATTTATAGTCAACACGTATACAACCATCAACCACCTACAACCAACATCAAAGAATATAGTAAAGAACTGATTTGTAAATAGAAATACACCCTTCAAACACAAAAGATCTAAGAAGTTAACCAAGCACTTAAGTTATTCATTACACCCCAAGTCATTTATTTTACTGAATATATTTTATTGTATTATGCTAGGTAATATAGAATAAAACAGTCTGTTTGTTAAAGTAGATGACAAGGTTCAACTTTATGCTTCAGTGCTAGTATACTTGTAAGTTTTAAAAGCTGTATTGTAATTTTATTTTATAGTTATGTTAAAATATCTCACAAATCTATCCAATTAAAGATGGCCAACTAGACATATATGGATCTTATCATAGAAGGTTTGAACAATTATTCCTATAAAACAATGGCACACAATCATTTTAAAAGACACACTGTAAAAATTTTAAAGGTAATGAATATTTTATTTATATTTAAATGAAAGACAAAATATTTACAGTTATACAACTGTACTACGTTAGGGAAATTTGCTTTTAGAAACCTAAACTATTTAATAAAATAAGTGTTCATTAAACTGTTTTCCTAAATTTAATATCAAGCAGAAGTTAAATCTATGTATTAACTCTTTTCTGATTTAAAACATGAACATACCTGCCATCCATTCAATGAAGAGATTATAATTGCTCTTCTCACACGTAGCTCCCAACATCCTAATGATGTTTGGATGATTCAGATGGCTCATCATTCTTATCTCTTCTCTTAATGCTTCTACTACTTCTTCTTGCTCAGAAGATGTATTTCTGACATATGTCACCTGTTTCAATAAACATATAAAGTTCTGAATCCTGATGAGTTTTCATTTACTATTTTCACTAACAATCTGATCTAAAATGGACAAACCCAAATTAGCTTATGTATCAATAGGAGATTGCATTTATTATGCTCATGGATGCAATGTAGATACTTAAAAAAAAAAAAAAACCAAGTCAGTCTTCTTAGATAATAAGACTCTATCTTAAGCAGCAGTAAAATATCAAATTTGATAAAAGGCTGGGGTATAGCCACTCTTTCAAAACTGTCTGAAGACAGACTAAAAAATGAGAAAAGACCAATTGTAAGAACCAGCATGTCCTGAAAATGAAAACTTGACTCTTATCATATATTGATAAGCATGCTCATTATAAAGAGTAAACCACAGAAATCCCAAGGTGACATTGCACCAGTAACTTGGCTGAGGGGAGTATAAAACCATACCTCTAATAAATATAAAAAAGCACAAATAAGAAACACAACCTTTGGAAGGCCCATCTGGATACCGCATCTTATGGTAATCATGCTTCAGCTTTCAAATAGACTCATCATGCTTTTGGTGCCCTGGCAACAACTACTTTTGAAATTTAGGTTTCTGAAAATTTAAAGAACTAAAATATATACACATGGGGATATATCCTTTGTTTTTTTAATTTTACTCATTTTTATAATTTTAATCATTTATAAGCTCACTAGACATTTACCTGTTTAACAGCCATTAAAGTTCCAGTTCCCACATCTTGAGCCTGATAACAAGAAGAGAAGGCACCAAGGCCTATCTGCTGACCTTTCAGCCATTCACTGTCTTCTCTATAAGGCTGTTTTGCTTTGGTATGTCCTGGTAGAGTCTCCGGTGTCTACATAATAAATGAAAGCAATCTTTTTACTGTTAAGACTATAAGTCTGTGAAATTAGTCTAGCAAAATATTATTCTTATTTAGTCTGGCTTCCCAAATCACCTATAAACTTGACTTCTGAATAGACAGTGTTGGTAACCAATGTCAAATGCGTAAGTGATTCACCATTGGAGAATCAACCAGAAGCGCCTCTGAAATAGGCAACAAGTATTTCTGTTCAAGCAGTGACACAAAAATTGCTGTACAATTAATTCTGTGTGAAAAATCTGCTTCTTATAGTTAACTCACATTAGAAGCCATATTTCTCAACTAGATTTATTTTATTGTATGGTCCAAGGAAACTCTTAACTGCTTAAAAGACTCCATACTTACATCTTGTTGAATAATGATGATATCTTCTCCATTTTCAACCTGTAGTTGAGGAACTATGGGGAGGGCATCCTGAGATGCTGACATTGCCATGGCAATCGCTAAAGCTTCTTCTTCTTCAGCTTCCATCTTTTCTTTGCACTTCTGATTATGATTCACATCATCTTTGTAGGTATCATCATTTTCATCTTTTTCAGGAGAGAGCACAGCAACTTCTGACTTAAAAGTTACTGTTGTGTCACTTGAAGGCATAGACGCTTCAAGAAGGTCCTCAATACTGGAGTTGAGCTCTGTATTGACGTCTAATCTGCATTTCTCTTCTACTGGGGTGAACACTGTCTCGTCACTGGGTATAACAGCATTACTGCTATTGCTGCTACTGCCAAAGCTGTCATCACATTTGGAACTATTGTTCAAATCAAGTGTCATGCTATTTTTTGAGGCATCTCCCTGTTTACTTGTATTACTTGGGGTAGGTCGAGATGGCTTTGGCCTGTGTATATTACTGGAGGGCAGGGGTCTTGACTGAGTGAAGATTGGGGAAAGTTTATCTGAGTCTTTGTTTTCAGAACAGTTTCTCTGGAACTGTAGAGAAAACTTGCGCTGTGTTTGAGGAGATGCAGAAGGCATTTTGCAGGGAACAAACCCCTGAGGTCTCTGCTTAGAGAGATCTGTCCCGGTGCCAGGTGGTACAGATGGGGCTGATGAAGAAGGGGTTGACAAGGCTGGGAACATTAACTGGGAGTGAGGAGATATAGGAGAGGCGTTCAGACACTGACTGTGGGGTCTGCCCTTTGTTTGAACCATTGGCTTTGGTTGCTCCATTGTTGTTGAGCTAGGAAGTCCTACTGAAATGCTGGCCAGTCGGTCAGAAATGTCCTCTGAACTGGCACTCAGTTTTGTAGCACACAGTCCTTTTCCAGTTTTCTCTAAATGGTCCGTGCGTTCAAAGGAACTGTTGTCCATGGCTTCTGGATAGCTGTTCGGGGCAGATGCCTGCAAAAAGCGGTCATGTCGACCATCCAAAGTGTCTTCTATGCCCAGCTGAATGGCCTCAGCAATTTCCACCTCGTCTGCAATAGCCATCAAACGACGCCGCATCCTGGTAAAATGAGTGGAACTAGAAACATTCAGCATTTCTAACAGTTTTGAAAATACGTGGGGTACTGCAGTAACCATTCTTGCAGAACTCAAATATATCCTTCGGGAGAGTTTACCAACCATTGAGTGGGAATTATCAATGGACTGCAAAGCAAAGGTCAGGAGGGACAGCAGCTTCTTATACCTGAAAGAAAAAGCACATTCAATTATGAAACAAGTTAAAATTACTGCAAACTATATAGAAATAAAGAAAATGGTACTAATTTACAGCTTTTGCATTAAAAAAAATTGCTTCAGTATAAAAGATCTATATATTTTAAATAGCCTAGACTTTAGGTGTTTGTCAATCAAATATTAAAGTATTAGTAACCTATATGTGCTCTGTAGTTTCTGAGTCTTTCATTAATCTAAAATGTGTCCTTCTTGGATAGGTATGAGTCGGGGTGGGATGGGTTAGGTAAGAAGAGGAAAAGAAATACATTTTCAGAAGAAAAATTACCTGACTTCAACAGGCTCAGCTTGTGAAATATCAGTACTGACAATATGAGGGTAAAATTCAGCAGGAAATTCCAACAGCAGTCTATCTATGAGACAAAGCCGGCCCAGGAGTTCTTGCCAGTTGCTGGATTCAGTTTGGTTTCCAAGAATACAATTTAAGACATAATCAACACCACCAATACCAATGGATCCTACAAAAAGGAAAGCAAAAATAACTGAAAAATAGTGATATTAAAACCTAAAAACATGATCAAATTAAGTTTAATAAAAATATTCTGAATTAATTTCAAGAATTTATCTTTCAGATTAGTTTTTAATGTTAGCTGACCAAGTCAATTTATAAAATTACTTCAAAATCCTGCAACTGCCATATTAGAGATGAGATTAGGCTAAGGAAAATGATAAAATATGCTATATTAATTTTAAGTGAAAAGTTATTACCAGCTTTAAGTATTTCTCTGCCAACTGCCAACTCTCCTGCTTGGCCTTTGCACAATTCCAATAGCGTTGATATAGACAGCTGACTTGTGCGACTAAAAATGAAAGGAAGCAACATCAGGCTTGAGTCTTGGATAAAATATATATTAAAAGGAGAGTAGCAATGTAACGCCATGTGAAAAGGTGGGAAGAAATGTTTTTGAGGACTATCACTAAAACTGCATTACTGATGTCACTATAAGTCGTAATATTTATTATTAGGTCTAATTTCATAAATTTTACCTTATCCTCTATGTTAAACACAGAATCTTCACTACTGGTTCTTACACAGCAAGTATTAATTTAAATATCAAACCATATAAAAGGCTTATTTTCATTATCAGGTACTGTTAAAATAAGAAAGAAGATTCCGACATTTTGACTTCAGGATTTTCACTAAGAATTGTTAAATTAAAAACAAAATCTTCCCATCTAAAACTTTATATTCTTTTTATATAGCCAGATTGACTTCTAGATATCATAAAATCTCTTTACCATATTTCTTATAATTTTCAGTCATTCAAGTGACCAAACAACCTAACTTTAGAATTTCAGAGTGGACAACAAAACAATTGCTATAAAAGCACTGAAATTCTCAGGGTGGGGGGCGGGGGGGAGGGTGGGGGGAACAAACCCAAAACCTATGTACTATTAAGAAATGAAATTATTTTTCTAGGCATTTTACAAACATGTTAATTTTTCTCAGATATTTATAGTATTCTCTCTAAGCAACAAGAAAACCTCTAATTCTTACAACGTGCAGTCTTGTGCAGAGAGACAATGGAGGTGAAAGACAGACTTCAAGAGATGACAAGTCAAAGTTAAGTGCTTAAATTCTGAGACCCTCTATAGACTATGTCATGTGATTTAGGGAGGAAGACAAAGTTGGCCTGGAAGAGCTCCAAAAGCAGGTACCTGCAGGGGCAAACTAAGGGAGTCAATGCTCCCAACCGCCTGGGATCTGCTGGGACACAGAGAGATTAGAACTGCCAGATATGTTGACTGTGGCTATGCTTTTATGTATGAAAAATGGGTCTTTTCCTCCCAGTTTACGGAAAGGGGAAAAGGAAGAGAAAGAACCAGTGGTCTAAGAAAAGCATAGCTTGGCACAGTCCTTATCACCATACCTCGTTTCTCTACTTTGTATTTTTATACCTCCAATTAGGGCTATTCTGTCCTTTGCTGATTTTTAAGGATATTGCAGGGATATATAGAATTATTGTTATTTGACATAAACTGTCACAGAGTAAAATTCCATCACAAAGAAAATAATCACATTTTTTTAAATCTTTTTTTTCGGTCCTGATAATACAAACAATGTGTAATAATTTTATTGGTTCCTATCCTGTGTAACTCATTCTCTAAAATGAGATTATACCTCATATATCAGCTATTCTTATCAACTGGACTTCAGTTTTAAGAATATTACTTTAAAATAAAACAGAATCACAATAACGTGGAGGTCTATGCAGTTTGTTATCCTGTTTTTACCTGCCATTAGTTCTTCTTTCCAGTCCTTAAGAGCTTTAAATGTTACATGTTAATTTCAAATCTCACATTAGAAAACCATATTCAAGGCCTCATTTAATAAGCATGTATCCTTCACTCAGCAGGTGTGAGGCTCCGTGCTAGGCTTTTAGGACAAGAAGGTTTGAATCAGTTCATTAAAAGGGCCTTACCTATTGACGTCTGCACACTTGACTAGGATGGTGTCTACAACTGGCCGGAGAAGTCTCTGCAGTTTGATTCTTTCTGCCAGACTATGGCAAGGAGTATATACTAGCATGGCTCTCAACGTTTTCTGGGGGGAAAAGACTGAAGGTCAGTTTAACTACACTTAAAAAGCATCAGAGACAATGGCCTAATCTGAGACATTTTGAGAAATAAAATAGTGATAGGAATAGATTATGACCCATAAATAAGAATCCATGAGTGGATACAAATAAGAAACTGAATAAATAGGGAACTCTCAACTATTTTTGTAATTTTTAAATGTCTGAATTAATTTCAAAATAGTTATTTTAAAAAGAAAGTGAGAAAAGGAGCCAATCTGAAAGAGCCCCCAATGGCTAAAGCTGGAATAATTTGGGCAACAAAGTAAATGAAGATAGTACTGACTTATAACCCAAAGAATAAAATAAATACCCATAAGTGTATGGTGACAGAAATAAAAAACTGAATAAATATATAAATGAGAAAAGATAGCTCTTCTTCATAAGAGTTACAATTAAATAATACAGAAGGAATATGGGAAATAGAAGATCATCATTAGGACACCACAGTAATGACTGCTATAGGCAAGATTCACTAACAAATGCTAAACTCTGTGGCTAGAAACAATATTTACATAGTCTCAAAGTATCTGCCCCAAGACACTTACTAAGAGTGAACTGACAGCACCCAGTAGACATCACCTTAAGCAAGTGATGAAGGATGATGGCATCACCACCATAAGACAGACTGAGGTGATGTACCTCCTGATACTGATGCAATGAGAAGGGCACGTCACCTCTGGTGTTCTTGTCAAAAATGCATAATGTGACCATGAGAAAATACCAGATAAAACCAAACTGAGGGACATTCTTCAAAATAACTGGCCAATACACTTCAAAAGTGTCAAGCTCTACAAAAGACAAGGAAAGACTGAGGGACTGTCCCAGATGGGAAGAGATTAAGGGGGCATGATAACTAAATGACATGTGAGATTGTGGACTGAATCCTAGAAAAGAAAAAAAAGACATTAATGGAAAACCCGATGAAATCTGAGTAAAGTCTGTGGTTTAGCTGTGAAGGACACAGTTGGGACAACTGGGGATATTTGAATATGGACTTTATAGTACATAATAATATTGTTATTAATGCTAAATTTTCAGAGCTTGCTGACTGCATTGTGGTTATACAGAATAATGTATCTGTTCTTAAGAGACACATGCTAGAGTATTGGAAGTGAAATGTCATGATGCCTACAAACAACTTCCAAATGGTTCAGCAAACAATTATCTATGGGGAGAGAGGAGAAGAGAAAACAAAGGAGGGCAAGAGGAAGCGGAGAGCGGGAAAGGAGAGCTCTAGGGGCAGGAACCACATCTGCCCCCACGGTGTCTGGCACGTAAGTAACTGTAGAGGAATCGGAATACAGGGTCATTCAGAGCCCCTATACTCTAGGAGCTCACAAATGCACTGGGACACCATCTGAACTGGGTAATAAACAACTGGAAAGTAAGGTGGTATACCAAACAGTCAAGTACGTCTGAAGCTTTATGCTGGAAAACAGTAAGAAGAAAGTAGTAAAAAGCTGAGTCGAGAACATGGGTCTTTATTTTACAACATGCTGGTCTTTATTCCATAGTATTCTGTAGGATACTGGGTCCCTCGAGATGCTAACATGAAAAACAGACCATGGTAAGATAAATGTGGGAGATAATGCATCTTATGCCATGATTAGATTCCTACTGTATATTAACTTATGAAGGTTTCTAGAAGCCTTTCAGTGAACAGACCCATTTAACCTCATGTGACTCTGTCCTTACCAATTTTAACTGAACACACACTCTTTCTTCAGGGAACTTCTCATAACCCGTCCAGACTTTCACAGAATAAGCTTTAGGAAATGCTGTTGAAGAAACAGAAACCTCTAAAGGTTTCTGAGCTGGAGAATAAAGCGGCATTTAAGGAATAATGATGGCCACTATATTCAACTTTGCTACAATGCACTAGACATTATGGTTAGAGGTTTCTATTTCAAACCTGAGAGAAAAATATTTTCATTATTTTATAGGTGAGAAAGATAAAATTTAAGAGTCCTAAAGTTACACTGCCAGCACACTGGAGAATGGGAATTTGAATCAAGTTCTCTCTGATTTTGACCATACATCCAGGTGGGCTAGGCTAGTCCCAGTTTAACTAGAAAATTATTCAAGTATTCCAGTTGGGGTGATAAATTAGGAGTTCACTCCATCTGACTCCAAACTAATGTTCATAACCCTATGCCATACTGCTATTCAAAAAGAAGATTTTACAGGCATAGTTGTCAGAGGATGGATTAGAAAAAGATTAAGGGTGGAAGTTTTCAGGTGGCGCTAGTGGCACAGAACTGGCCTGCCAACGCAGGAGACATAAGAGACTCTGGTTCCATCCCTGGGGTGGGAAGATCCTCTGGAGGAAGGCACCGCAACCCACTCCAGTGTTCTTGCTTGGAGAATCCCATGGACAGAGGAGCCTAGAGGGCTACAGTCCATTCGGTCGCAAAGAATCAGATAAGACTGAAGTGACTTAGCACGCATGGAAGAGTGGAAGCAGAGAGATGAATGAGTTTTCAAAAGATCAGGTAAGAATTATTCTAAAGCAGTGGTTCTGAACTGGGGGCAGTTTCAACCCTCAGGAGACATTCAGCAATGCTTGGAGACACTGCTGGTTTTGACTGAGGAGAGGAGAGGGCTGCCACTGCCATGTAGTGGGTGAAGACCAGGAATGTTGCTAAACATCCTATGCTGCCTAAGATGCCTGTCTCAATGTCAGTAAGTGTGGAGGCTGAGAAACTCTGTTCTAAAGATGTAAGTACTCATAATTTTAGCCTACAAAATTACAAACAGAACAGCCTCCTTGTCATTCTATCTCACCATGAAACACAGCTTCTAACAGATTAAACTAGAAAAACGACTCAGTAATTTATGTCACAGAATCCTCTTTTGTGAAAAAGTTTCTGAATTTCCATACAATGTTTATTTAAAAATCAGCTCTTGTGAAGTAATTAGCCTCCAACTAATAATAAAAAATAAATAAATAAATAAATAAAAACCAGCTCTTAATGTCTACTAATACCATTTTTTAAAAAAAAAAAAAACGAAGGTAACTTTGGTTACTTTGCTACCCCATAAAATATTTTTGATTTGGTCATGTATAAGGTAAGGCAAATAAAGATATGAACAGCTAGCTATTGCTACTTTACAACAGCATATAAGAAAACTTAACGAGATTAAAATAAGTAAAATCCAAGTGAAGATGCTAAATGGAAATTGCAATTTCCTGGGATTATAAAATAAAAACAAAATTTGGATTTCCCAAAATCAAATTATGTAGTTTTACTGAATCTTAAAAATGGTAACTGCAAGCTGTCAAGAAGAAAAAAAAAGAAAACAAACAACAACCCAAAGCAAACCCATACAGGTACAGTTAGAGAATAAAGCTACTTACTAAAGCAGCAACGTACACTTTGTAGACAGGGTCAGCACAGACCATTGACAAAACGTTGCAGCATGCCTCCACCACATCTCCTGAGATACTGGTCTGGGAAGACCCACTGGTGGCTCCAGCGCTTGGACTGCTTCCGCTACTGCTCCCAGAATTTCCAGTGCTCTCCCCATTTGCCAAGAGCAGAGCCCCACTAACGTCGTGGGAAAGACGTCTGAGAGCCATCTCTCTTACATTCCAGTTTCTAGAAAATAAGCAGCCAACGAGTTCCATTCCAAATACCTATAGTCAAACAGACAAAATGAATTCAATGTGAAGAAAAACTGAAGTGTTTTGCATTAAGTATGACTTTTGATTACTAAAGGAAAATTGGACATTTCTTAAATCTTCACCGTCCTATGAAGTTTTCAAATGTGTCCATAAGGACATACTCACATTTAACTGGTCATTATCAAAAGTCCTTAACATTTATTTATTAGCTCAAGTAAAACTAAGAGTGAACACCATTAAGTAATCAGATAGATATATATGTATTTCTGTGCTACTATACCTAACACAAAACAAACTAAACATATCTGTGAACAATCCCAAATTTGTATCTGTGTTAACACAGTTTGCAGAGAAAAAAACTGAAGCAAGATTTTAAAAGACAAATCAAGAAAGGTGCAGGAGCAAGGTGTTCAGGAAGTAGCAGAATTTCTCTTACTTGGTTAATTAGAAAAACACCTAATGGATAGAGCGGAAAAAATCAAAAGACTGCAAAACAACTGTGTTCAAATCAGCAAAGGATAATGAAAAATATGTATAATAAACTGTATGTCATGATAGTAACCATTACCTCTTCTGCAAAGCCAGAGAGTCCCTAAAGAGAGGATGCATGGCCTTGACATTATGGACCAGTTAGCTAAAAGTAAACTTAATATCTAAGATAACATCATATGAAAAATTTCTAACTATTAGAGACTGAATAAACATGATTTGGGGGAAACAAATTATGACAGTTTTTGTGTGTTCTGTTTTAGAGTGATAGTAAAGAAGACTAAATCAATTAGAATCTAGTGAATTTATTATATGCCTAGCACTGTTAAATGGGGCTTCCCTGGTGTCTCAGATGGTAAAGAATCTGCCTGCAATATGGGAGACCTGGGTTCGATCCCTGGGTTGGGAAGATCCCCTGAAGGAGGGCATGGCAACCCACTCCAGTATTCTTGCCTGGAGAATCCCCATGGATGGAGGATCCTGGGGGACTGCAGTCCTTGGGGTTGCAAAGAGTCAGACACAACTAAGCGACTAAGCACAGCACTGTTAAACAGCATACCACGAGTCTTATGTCTTATATGATATCCCTCATAAAAAAACAAGAAGATACAGCGTAGTCCAACCTACAGCTTAAGCAAAGCAAACTAGACCACTGCCTTGAAAAAATGGCATCCAAGGCTCAGTATCAACCTGAGAGTTTTCTTGAGGAATCATGAAGGGGCAGGTGAGAGGCTATGTTTTAGATAAAATATTTATTAAGTTTGTAAATTTTATTAGAATCCTAACATGCTAAGAAAAGAGAATTCAAAAGCTTCAGGACTATAACGGTCACAAAAAGAAAAAGGAGAGAAATTCTACTGATGTATATATAAGTGCAATGAGTTAACCTGTGTCTGCTTACAAATTTAATAGAGTTTACCAGATTGTCAAAAACACTTTATTTCACTATAATCTACTGGAGATATTGTCTGGTTTTGGATTATACATTTTAAAAAATAATAGACTAAGCAGATAACAACAAAGAAAACCATTAGAATTCAACCAACCAACAGAAATTCTGATTTACTAAGGATGAGAAAGCATTTAAGCAGAAGAGAAAGTAAAGGGATGGAAACTACTCTTACAAATCAAAAAGACTAATATATAAGGTAAATGCCACATATTTTTTCTTATTCATCCATTCAGCACGTATTAAGTACCTGACATATGCCATGAGAATACAAATTGGAGAAACTGAGTTTAAATGGTAACAGGTAAGAAAAATAACAAATTCTTGGCAGGAATGGGATTAAACACTGGAATAAGTTAGTATTAAATGGTTCTAGTGTCCATCCTTGAATAAGGATATTCACTTTTATGTCTCTTAGTTTAGAAAGATGTTTCTAGAGGTGGGAGGTGAGACTGCAAAGAATTTTTAAAGTTTCAGCTCTATTATAAGTGGCATAGTATTAACGTGATGTGTGCGTGCATGCTCAGTTGCTCAGTCATGTCCAGCTCTTTGTGACCCCATGGATTGTAGCCTGTCAGGCTACTCTGTCCATGGGATTTCCCCAGGCAAGAGAGAATCCTGGAGTGGGTTGCCACTTCCTTCTCCAAGGGATCATCTCCACCCAGGGACTGAAGCTGCCTCTTCTACACTGGCAGGCAAATTCCTTACCAATGAGCCACCTGGGAAGCCACTGCATAGTATTAACACCAAAGGTCAAATTAAAATCTTCAGTGGAATACAAGTCATGATGGAGGCATGCAAAAGTACTTTCTTAAATTATAAACTGGGGAGACAACTACATTAACTAGCCTTAAATGGTTCTTTGAGAAATGAAGAACAAGAACTACTTGCCTGAATCCAAGGCTCAGCTAAATCTTTGTAAGAAGGAGGGATCTGCTGAGTCCCGTAATGAGTAAGGTTAAGATTGCTCTCCTGACTCCTCCGCTGGGATCCAGCCAAGGGATGCTGCTGGGTGGTCTGCTGCTGTGTAGCTCGCAGGGGAGAAGGGGAATCCACAGGGCTGGACAACTCGTGGCTGAATGAAAAGTGAACAGAGGTTGCTAAGAAGAATTAACAGACTTAAAGGACACTGTGAAAGCATTTTTATTCTTTATTAAACATACCCAAATCATTAACGCATAATTATTACCTGTAGAAATCGTGGGATCTCCACTTAGACCTACAAAGGGGACATATTAAAGGTTCTCTATTTCTTCTACATTCTTCTGCCCCTGAAAAATTATGGGGAAAAAAACTTACAAAAATGTTTAATATTTACTATTTATGTAATAATTATTCATAATGGCTACTATAGGGTTTATATATGGAAGAAGCCTCAAAACATATAATGTTGACCTAAAAGCAGGAAAACGCAGCAGGTTAGATTATGCTGATGCTCATAATTTTTGCAAATGCTATTATGTAACAAGTATCTTATATATTGTTTTCCAAAACATTCTGCCCACTTGATAATCTGGTCATGTCATGCAAACCTTGCTTTGATGTTACCCTCTCTGGAACGCCCTGCCCTTGCATTCTTCCATCCCTTTCCCTCCATGTGCACCCACCAGATCAGAACTGTTTCTAATTCTGCGCACGCCTTTCATTACCACGGTCACACTTTATAACGTTTCTTTGCTCACACAGCTCATCTCCGAACAGATCTAAACTCTTTTTTGTTGACAAGTTCACATAGGGCCTAAGTATACTTCGCCTCTCACCAGTCTTGCCAAAGGCCATGCTAAAATCCTAGCTAATACAGTTAGCGCGTAGAGTAGCCGCGTTGACGAAGCACAGGGGGAAAAGCGCACGTACAAATCGACATGCAGTGGTGGTGCAGCTTGTTCCTGCAGCCGTCTTCACACACTGTGAGACTTTCTTCATCAAGCATGCCCAACAAGCAAATGGGACACATCTGTTCCTCTTCATCTTTTATACTACAAGGAAGGGGACACAAAGGCATTAACTACAAAAGAATGTCAACAGAATTAAAGCCATATGCTAAAAACAATTTTGGCTTCTTCAGACTATGAAAAAATTAGTTAGAAATTCTTGTTTAGGAGCGTCATGTACATAAACTATTTGAGAAGTATTTCTGCTGTTGTTATAATTTACAGTAATTTTGAATGTGGTTTAACCTTTCCTTGCTATGAATATAATTCAATAAATGAGCTAAATCTCAAGAGATACATGTATCACCCAAATTTTGTTACCGCACCTTTTGAATAAATGAACTACCACAAGATCTATGTATAAATATACTACATGCCAACACTGTCAAGATTTCAATTATTGGAAGGACTGTGGAACTCATCTATTCCACATCTTTAAGTATGAAGGCCTATCTCAGACACTTTTGGTGAGTATATAATCTGATCCAATTTTCCTAGAAAAAAATCTAGGAACAACTGTTTTTTGGTCCTCTGAGGCATTTTGTTTATATTACATCCCTAGAAAAAGAATCCAAGTATTTTCCCTCCTGTGTGTTTTTGTCTTGCTTCTTCATGGTCCATGATGCCAGGTGGGGTTGTCAGTACAGTGAAACCAAGCTGATGGGACAGAAGCACGTTATTCTGCCATTTTTCTAGATCTCTGAGGTGCACATCAAATCTGGGTCTGACCACTCCTCCCTTGTTTAGCCTGCCTGTGAGGTTCACAACAATTTTCGCAGCCCTGTGATCATTGATGATTTCAAATTCGCCAATGTAACCATGCTTCATCATCACTGTTAGAAACCTGATGATGACTTGGACGATGAGCATGGCCTAATAAGCATCTGGCGTTTGCCTCTCTTTTCAGCATTGTTGATATTCTTAAGAGCATCAGCCAGGACATTTGTGCACACCATTATGGCAACATGGAAAGACGATGGAAAGAGCTAGAAACAACTATTTTTAATGCACATAATCTTTCAACTAGACTTCTAGGAATATATCATAAGGAAATAGACAAATAATAAAGATATATGTGTGAGAATGTTCATTAGAGTTCGACTTAGCATAATGAAAAAAAAAAATCAACCAAAGGAACATCAAAAGAAGGTTTTAAAAAAAAAAAAGTACACCCAGGCACTATGAAGCCTGTGAAAAGGATCAGAGATACAGGATGATAAAACTATTTATAATATACTGTATGATGAAAAAACAGCAGATAACATGACAGAATTCTAACTTGTACAGAATGGTTTCATTTATGGCAAAATTGTAACTTTATTATGTGTATTTTAATTATATGATAAATATAATTATATTGTATACACCATTCCCATTATATACAAAGTAAGTATGATATCAGTAAGAAAAATATTAGCAACTCAACAGTAAAACAAGCAAAGAAGATAAAAAGGCAGCGGGCTTAAGAAAGACCAATAGCAAATAAACATAAAAAGAGAAGTACAAAATACATGTTATATTAATAAAGCTCTTATTTGTCTTTGGTGGGGGTGGGATAATCTGACTGACAAAAATTAAATAGGTTGATAATGGCACAGAAAACATAGGTTGATAATGGCATAGAAAACAGGCTCTCATATACACTACTGGTGGGAGTGATAAAACTTAAATTTCAGGAAAGAATTTGCTAGTATTTCTTAAGATACTAAACGTACATATCCACGACCTAAAAGAACCTGTTTTCTAGAATGCTTTCCTTCAGACATATTTCAAGTAAACAGAAAACTCACTGCATTTAATTAGGAAAAAAAAAATAGAGGTGTTATAAAGAATCCACCTGCCAATGCAGGGGACACAAGAGACACAGGTTCAATCCCTGGGTTGGGAAGATCCCCTGAAGTAGGAAATGGCAATCCACTCCAGTATTCTTGCCTGGGAAGTCCCATGAACAGGAGCCTGGCGGGCTACAGTCCATGGGGCCACAAAGAGCCAGAAATGACTGAGCACCTGAGCACAAATGTCCATTAATTATGGCAATAGCAAAATAGTTTGTGTTATATCCATATAAGCTTACATGACCATAGTAAGAAAGTAGAATATATTTTTGTACTGAGGAAAATGTTCTTGATATATAAAGTGAAAACATTTTTTTAAATTTAAAAAGCAAGTTGCAGATCAAATTATGTCACAACTTTATATTTGTTTAAAAATAATGAGAAAAGTATTGGGGGTAACACAGCCATGCCCCATGCTGTCTGTGGCTACTTCAGCTACAGGGCAGAGCTGAATAGCTGTGACAGAGGCCCAATAACCCTCAAAGCCCTAAGTATTTAAAGTATAAAAATGTTACCTGTTATAATACCACCAGTTAATAACCATTAAAATTTTTACTCATTTATTTAAGCACCTGTAATACCTTTTATATATATGAAAAATGGGTTCATGCATGACAGATAGCATAATCTGGATTTTATTTCATACCATTCAATAGTCTTCAAAAGCATAATTTTAATGGCTGCATGAGATATTCATAATATGGGTATATCTTAACCATTCAGTTGCTGGATATTTAAGTTGTTCCAAATTCTTCACCATAGTACTGTGACAAACAGCCATATGTGTAAGTCTTGTGCATTTTTCAGATTAAATTTTTTTTCTTAAAAAAACTAATACATTTACTAGATTAATGACTATAAATGTTTTAAAAAGTCACGTTACTTTTTTCCAGAGAGGCTATATCACTTTACATACAGTAAAGCATATAAGAACTGAACTGTCTCATTACAATCTATTAATTCTGTAAATTAATCTGATATATATATATAATATATATTTTTAAATAAGCATTTTCTTAGTTATTTGGCTGCCTGAACAATTTTCATACGTTTGTTAGCCCCTTGAGATTCTTTTGTGAAAATTCTTCTCATGCTCTTTGCCCACTTCTGTACTGGATCACAGGTTTCTACTGTTTTGGTGGTACGGTTTTGTTAATTATTTTTTATATATTCAATCTGTCCCAATTCTGTTTTTCATTGTTTCTTATATACTATTTTTAAATTAATATAAACTGTGATAAGATCTCCAGATAAATTTTTTTCTTGATTTTAGTCTTAAAATGTTTACTTTAGACATAAAATTTTGTGATTATATGAAACATTAACCTTCTTACCTACACAGCATACACTTAATAAGATTACAACTTCTTCAGTTTCCCCCCTTGGATACAATAAATCCAAATAAATTTAAAAAAAAAACAAAACGCGAATTATGGCCAGCACATATTTAGAGGGTGCTTTTTTCATCTTAGAGAGAGATACTTTCTATTGGCTACCTGGTTTTAAGCATTTATTATTTCTTTTCCAAAATAAAAAGCTACAGAAATATCAATCAAAAGTAAAATGGCTCTAGAATAAGTTTGGGTAAGGAAGCTTGGGAAATAAAGCTAATTTTTTCCATTTATTTAGAAGAAATGAAGGCTAAGAGAAAGAGTCCTAAACCACAAGTCAGGACACTGAGGGTTTGGTTCTGCGTCTGTTCAAATGACCTGTTCTGGTTTTACTTATCACTGAACCATGTCAACCTGGAAATCTCTAATGTCCCCCAAAACTCATAAAACTCTCATTCTAAAATCAATCCATTTAAAAAAAAATAAGAAAATTCAAACATTTACTTTCTCCACAGATAAAAAAACACTTCTCTCTCAATTCTTTACTTCATCACGCTCTTATCTGATATCATCACTTTCTATTCCTCAACAATACATAAAAGGTAGATGGAATGAAAATGACAACTTAATCACTTAGACCAGTGCTTCTCAGACTGAAGTTCCTGAGAACACATAGGAGGTGCCCTTCTAAAAAAAGGAGTACTCCTTTCTGGAGCAATTTTTAAGAACCTCATTTTTTTCATTAAAACCAATAAAGAAATCTTGGAAAAGAAAGGAAACTAACATGACTTTTTATGATAATACTCTTAAGTTTTTCCACACCTGTCATATTGGTTTACAACTCAGATCTTTCAGGATTATAAGTTTAGTCTTATCAGCAATTAGGCAATGGAAAAGTTTGAGAAGCAACACAGATTTTAATTAATAACTATGATTAATGGGTATTGTAGCTCTTAATTACAAATGATTAGTCTCTTTGTTCAGAAAAGCCTACTTATGTTCTCACATGTAAAACAGGCTGTAATAATGATTCCCTGAGGACTATCTATGAGAGAAGCAGTGATATCATGAAATTTAAAAATCCTATATTTGAAAGTAATTTTGGATAACCACTTTGCCTTGTACACAGTTTATAAAAGAATTACAGACATATTCTTTACACAATGCCTCAAGTTCATTATCTCCCAAAGTGATAAAACCTACCTAATTAGACAACATAAAAGGTGCTTGACACAAAGTGATAATTGATGAACAACAGCCACTTACTTTCTTTTTCTCATGAACTGGACATTTATTATATTCTGATATTTAAGGTGCCATTTTCAACACTGTAGGCCTCAGGACAAAATATCCAAATATACTTTGATGACTGTTAATACTTTTTACCCGTGATTTTAACTTGAAAGCCAAGATTCAATAGTTAAAGTCATTTCAGAGCAACTTAACAAGTATATATATATAAATAAATAAATTACCCCTAAAAGAGTAAAACTGGGTTAATGCCATTAATCCCTTAAAAAGTACTAACCTGTTTTCCGAACTAGATGCAGAAGTGCTAGATGATGACAATGTATGAGAATTCGACATGCGTGAAACAAACTTCTGGATGGTGTTACGAGATGGAGCTTTGATCCTTGAGCTACGCCTACTGTGATATTTCTGGAACAAACTCTCAACCTAACATTGAAAAAAGACAGCAACGTGACATTTGTGCCATAATGTACATATGATGAGTTCTAAGGTTGAACTATTTTGCTTTTATAAGTTTTTCACAAAGCCAATTTAAGAGCTTCAAAAATAAGAATACATATAGTTTACTAAGAACAGTATTTTTATAGCAGGTCAGTGTTTACTTTTTTTCACTCTAGAAGGAAAAACTAATTAGTAAACAGATTATAAGAGAACTATTTACAAACATCAAGTAATCCTTACATACACATTCACACCTCTGAAATGACCACTGTCTACTTAAATTTAAAGCTTATGGAAAAATTTCAGGAATATCATAAAAATTGGTTGACAATTTTACTCCAAATCATGCATTTAAAAAATTACCTCAAAATTCTTTAAAGTTTTTCTCCATAACATTGGGTCTGAAGGTTCTAGCTGAAATACCCGGAGCATAACAAATAGCAGATGAATACAAAATGTTCCACGCCCACAGCTGCAGTTCTAAAGAGTTAAAAAAAAAAAAAAAAACCTCTACTTTAATAAATCCGTGTTCCACTAGAACTCCTAGGTTGATCCCTTTAAAAATATTTCCAAGTTTATTATACTAAACTTTCTATTAATTTCTCATTATCTTTATATAACAAGATATATAAGGATATGCAAGAAAAGCCTACAGCTACCTCCATGAATTAATCTCTTATTTTTGATTTATTAAAAAGACCAGGGGCTTTCCTGGTGGCTCCGTGGTAAAGAATCAACCTGCCAATGCAGAAGACATGGGTTCGATCCCTGGTCCAAGAAGGTCCCATATCCCTCAGAGCAATTAAGCCTGTGCACCCCAACTACTGAGCCTGTGTTCTAGAGCCCAGGAGCCACAGCTACTGAGGCCCGCACACCCTAGAGTCCATGCTCTGCAACAAGAGAAACCACCGCAATGAGAAGCCCATGCACAACAAGGAAGAGAGCAGCCCCTGCTCGCTACAACTAGAAAAAAGCCCAAGCAGCAACAAAGCCCCGGCACAGCCATAAATGAGCTGTAAAGAGACCAAACTTGTATTCTGAAGTATATCAAATCATAGTAAAACCCTTTATAAACACATTAAATAAAAGTGTTTACAGTTCCCCAAATATAATTTGAACTCTCTTTAGATTGCAGAAGAGAATTACATAACTAACTTAAATTTAAGAATGTCACAGTATATTGAGTTAGTACCAGATCCTAATAAAATGTAAAATGGTGACAATTCCTACCTGAGGCCCGATAAACACCCGGTATTTATTGTCTGGGCTGTCTCCCCCAATCAGGAAGGAGTTGGGTCCTATCTGCTGCAGTAAGTACAGCCTGGCCCGCATCACTTTGTTCACACGGCGGTTTGTTTCCTCAGGGCTGTATGGTGAGAAGCCATCTGGTGAAGGGGCTCTTCGAGGTGGTGTGATTCTCCCGCTCTGAAACTTCACAATATTTTAAAAACTAGGTAAATTGCTCCTAAGAAATTTACTCCTCCATAAGAAAAAAAAATGACCTAAAAAAGGTCACACCAAACCTTTTTTATATTCACCAAAAAAATGCCTCAATATATAATATGATGGGACAAAATATGTTTTGCAAATCCATTTGTCTGACATATTACTATGAGTAAATTTCTAAAATCTGTCATCCCTATAATAATAAATCTTTGGCCAAGAGCGACAACCATATGGTAATTTTACAAATTATAAGTATTTGACATCTTTGAAAAGTTTTATGTAAACCAAAATAAAAAGTATAGAAAATTTCCTTTTTAAACAGGTAAAATGACTTGTTTCTATTGATGAAAATTAAGCATCCAATTTCCTGGCTTCCACTTAAGGGATTACTAAATGTGCTTCCTGTGATTGGTCACTTACAAACAGCTCCGTGGAATTCTCCATGGAGAAGGAGTGGTAAGTGACTCTTCCCAGGTCAAGACATCTCACTGGAGGCTGATGAAAACACTCCTGCGGTGAGGGTGATGTGTCCCACTCTCACTCCACTCCACTGATCCCCCTAGAACTTGGTCTTTCCATCACTGTCCAGTGGAAAGTCTAGCTCTTTTTGATGCCGAACTAAACAGTTAAAAGGTAAGAAAATGAAGCAGTTGGAAGCCTCCAACAGGGCTGGTGGGAATGTAAAATGGTGTACCTCCTTTGTAAAACAATCTCACTTTGAAAAGCTTTGTAAAGAAATCCCACTCCTATGTATATACCCAAGAAAAATGAAGCTATGTCCACACAAAAATGTGTACAGAACTGTTCCCAGTAGCATTGTGAAGCCAGAAGTGGAAACCAAATGCCCATCAACTAATGAGTGAATAAACAAAATATGTATATCCGTACAATAGAATACTATTCTACAATTAAAAGTGAGTGGAATACTGATACAAGCTATACCACGGATGAACCTTGAAAACATGATGCTGAGAGCAAAAAGCCAGCCACAGAAGACTATACATATTATACGATTACATTTATAAAAAAGGTCCATGCAAATTGTATATAGTCAGGAAGTAGATTAGTGGTTGCCTAAGGCTGGGGAGAGACTGCTAATTAGTCTGGGGTTTCCTGTTGGAGTGATGAAAATATTTTAAAACTTATTGTAGTGATGGCTACAACTATGTAAATATACTGAAACTCAATGAACTGTACAATTAAATGGGTGAATTGTACTCTATATGGGTGAATTGTACTCTATATGAACTACATCTTAATAAAACCATTATTTTTTGAATAGGCAATTACTACAAAGTAAAACAAAACCCCAAACAAGTACACATGCACGTACTATTGGACTTGCTAAGTATTCACGCTATGGATATGCTCACTAGATGTGCAAAATGATGTATGCATAAAAAATATTTTTGCAAGATTGCTTTTAGTAATGAAAAGTTAAGAAGGAACATAAATGTCCATTAGTATGTAGTTCTAAGAAGCCATGATTTATCTTTATCCAGATAATGAAATGCTAGGTAGCTGTTAGAATGAGGAAGTCACCTTGTCTAACATATATCCTAAAGAGGGTGCAGGGGGATGGGAGACACAATTCTTTACGGGCGGTAGACTTTCACTTTGATGACCTCCATGGACCACACCTCCCAGTATATTTATACACCCTTCCGTAGTCCCCTACCACACTGATTCTGGGATTTGGGCATGTAACTAGTTTTGGGCAATAAGGCATTAGTAAACATAATCCAAGTGGTGGCTTGAAAAGAGCTTCCATGCTGGAATTTGTTCTCTTGAATCACCTTTTTTTTTTTTGGCTTAACAGAAATGTATTGTCTCATAGTTCCAGAGGCTTGAAGTCCACAATCAAGGATCAAGGTCCTGGCAGGGCTGGTTCCTTCTGATGGCTGTGAGAACCTATTCCACCCTCTATACTAGCTTGAAACACTGTTGCAGCCCGATTTCCCTGCTGTGAGAAAGAGATGCCAACAGCCCCCAGCTGTTCCAGCTGAAGCACCAGACAGGGGAGTGAAGTAGCCGTGGACATTCCAGCATCTGCAGATGCCACGGGAAGCAGACATGAGCCACTCCTGCTGAGCCCTGCCCTGAGAGCTGTGAGTTAATAAATGATTGTTCCTATTTCGAGTTTTTTAAAAAATAGCTCATTTAAAGGTGTGGCCACATAAAGCTGATAAATACTGTTGAGAATCTTGGGCTTTACTGTAAAATTTACCTGAAATTTACTTTCTGAAGCACTTATGTGCTTTAACAACCTCAGGTGTGAGGAAACCCAAATCTCCCCCTTCTGGTCACTATACCACAATTATTTTGCCATCATTCGTTTGCTCTTCAAGGTTAGAAAGTTTTAACTTGCACTCCTGCCGGTGGTAGTCTTTCTGTCGTGGAGGGTCAGGACCTGTCCTTTTACAAGTCTCTTTGATGTCTGGCTCAATACAGAGACTGAACCAGAGTACTGAATCTCAATACTGAGATTCTCATCATGCTTCAGTGTTCAGTCTGCTGTGATATGGTATTTTGGTTGAGTACATGAAGAGAATCTGGCCTCACGTAGATATGTGTTTGGGAAATCCTTTTCAAATAATAATGAATATTCATCTTTGATACTACATCAAAGGAATGGCAGATCTTCTAGAAGTTCATACATTTCATGGTGCAACATACAAAAAAAAAAAAAAACCACAAGTGATAATACTATTGGGTCTATTAAAAGTCTAAGTACTGAGATGCTATTAAACTGACAGTGGTGGATATGAGTTTTCCAAAACTCTAATTTTTGCTTGAAATCTCAAATTTTATTAGTGAAAAAACATATCAGTTGTTTTCCTTGAAGTGAGTCTTACTTAATTCTCCATAAGGAAAATGTCTGTCAAATACCCAAGTGAAGAACACAGCTCCTACTGTCATAACTTTAATTCAGGCAAATGCACCAGCAGCTTTACTCACCACTGTAAATGTCAATGCAGTGCAAGAGGCAAATAACATCTCAGTTTTATTACAAAATTAGTTCTGACCTAATGGATCCACAGAAAGTATCTCAGGGCAAGTACCCTGAGCCAAGGGTCTGTGGGCACACTTTGGGAATGTTGCTCTAACAGATGGTTAGCCAATCTTTCCCATGTTATAAGTAAGTTTTAAAACTGTAGAAACTTGGCACATTTGCTAAGACATTAACTTACGGGCACTGGAGAAACTCTTTTTCTCCTTACTCCTGGAGATTCAGATTTCACCGAGCGACCTGAGGGGGAGCCTCCAGGGGAAGGACTGCGTCGGCCTTTGGGAGCTGAGGAAGCGGCGCTCGTTGGGCCCTCTCCTTGAGACTCGGCTGCCAAGTTATTAATTTCAGATCCGTCTCCTTTAATAGGGATTGGTTTTACCACCTAAATTAAAATGCCAGTATGTTATTACATAAAAAATAAAAAAAGAAGTAAATGTGAACATAAGATTAAGAACTCAGTTTTTTAAATTATGCAATATTATACAACAGAAGATCTATCAACTTTTCTTTATTAGTTTAAGTCGTAAGTGGGAGGCTATTTTTAACCACACAGATTTCAGTCATTTAAGCTTTATCAACTGAATGTAGATAATATTTACATAATACATTTTAAAATGTTGTCTTACATGAATTTAAAAGATTGAGAATTAAGATCCTTAGATCCTACCTTAGAGATAAAACATCAAAATAAAATTGGAAAAAACGCTTTTCTTTTTTAAGTATAGTATAAATGGCTAATTAGAGGATTTTCGAGACACTGACGTTAGAGGGCAGTGTTGCTCTAAGCATTACCTCTCCCACTCAACCAGAGGGATTAGTTCTTAGAACCGTTTAAGTTGCTTAATGAGCACAGCGTTAGCTACATTTTGTTCAAGTGTCTAAAAATGTCAAAGCAAATAAAACTGCGCTGCATTTAAAGTGAAGGGGGGAAGCTTCCGAGAGGATCGATTTATGCTCAGTTTCCCACGTCCCGCTCTGCTGCCTCCCTTCCAGCAGGTCCCTCACCACAGGGCCTCTCCTGTTTCGCCGCTCCAGCCATTCATGCTTCCAGGCCGGCATGCAGGTGGCCTTCAGCTTCTCCCTGATCATTCGTTCTTCTGGGCGATCGTCCATCTTGTGCAGTCCCTTGAGAGTTTCTTTATTCTCCATCTCACGACTAAAACAAGGAAAAATAAGGAGAATGAGATTTACATATGAAAAATAATTTTCAAGAGCAATATGGTTTTACTTCATACTTTCAATGGATTTGTAACTAAAAAGATAACTGCTAAAATCCCCGAATGCCTTAAGCAAGATATGAAAATGTCATTATGAATCACTATGTTGTCGAATTTATACTGTAACACGGACCGTGTTAAATGCTGCCTGATAACACTAGTTTAATAATGTCTTTAAAAAGAAAGGTTCTATTTAGAAGGTGCAGGCTTACTAGTAATATTAGTGCAGACCCTCCTTTGTTTCTAGGTAGTTAATAAAAAGCATCTCAAGACATTAAGCACTGCATTAACAAAACCATTCATGAAAACTGCAATGTTTCTGAACACACCATCTTAACATACTCAAGTATATGACAGACAAATATTCAGAAGAGCACTTTACTACTATTTATCCCAGGAATTCCAATAACTTAAGTCAATATAGGTAAAATCTGGAAAATATGCTCATTTGTGGAAATAAGTTAAACATTTAATAATCTAGGTGAAACCTAACCACATCTTCTAACCCATAGTATTTTTTCAAAGTCTCAATAATTAAACTTGTTTTCTCAGAAAATGATATTGTAATTGGGGTCAGTCAGTTCAGTTCAGTCGCTCAGTCATGTCCGACTCTTTGCGACCCCATGAATCGCAGCACACCAGGCTATGAAGAAAGCTGAGCGCCGAAAAATTGATGCTTTTGAACTGTGTTGTTGGAGAAGACTCTTGAGAGTCCCTTGGACTGCAAGGAGATCCAACCAGTCCATCCTAAAGGAGATCAGTCCTGGGTGTTCATTGGAAGGACTGATGCTGAAGCTGAAACTCCAGTACTTTGGCTACCTCATGCGAACAGTTGACTCATTGGAAAAGACCCTGATGCTGGGAGGGCTTGGGGGCAGGAGGAGAAGGGGACGACAGAGGATGAGATGGTTGGATGGCATCACCGACTCGATGGGCATGAGTCTGAGTAAACTCCGGGAGCTGGTGATGGACAGGAAGGCCTGGCGTGCTGCGATTCATGGGGTCGTACTCCATATATAAATAGTAAAAATTACCTGGTACAAACATTTTTACCTTTACACCATAATATTGTGGAGTTATAATAAAATATCCAGGAAGCTGGTAACTTTTCAGAACTAACTCTACAAAGCTAAATAGGTAAAACACCCACTAGTTTCAAAATATACTCATATCCACACATGGATATATGCAATACACAATATATATAGGCATGGATTTTTTTTTTTTTTTTTTTTGGCATGGATTTTAAAATCTGGTTTTATAAGGAAAGAGTTAAAGCAACTGCATCCTGGGAGAAGCAACAATTGAAAAAATACTCAGTTAACTTCAGTAACTATTTTGGAAATTCTGTAAAGCTACAGAACAGTTTTTTAAATTACACTGATAGGAAAAGGAAAAATTCAAGGAAATACCGGAGATGGTAACTGCAAGCTTACCAAAAAGTCAAATTCAAACTCCTCTAGAAATATTCCAGCTAATCATTACTATAAAGCAGCAGCATTTGCAAAGAAGCAGCAAACAACAGCAAAAAACCCAATAGCAGCAACAACCCCCCCAAACCGACTTAAAACAGGCACTAGAAAGGAAATAACAGTTAACTGGTTTTACTTAAGCCTCAATACCATGGAGGGAGTGGAAACCAGGGTTAAATACCTCTGTGCCTAAAACTGGCCTAGATATTTTTACTAATGCAAAGAATACATAACATTTGAAACTTGCAGAGAGGCATTAAGACACACCACATAGTAAAATATTTCCACTACACAGGTATAAAAACTGTCACAAAGAAAGAGGCAATATGGGAGGGAGAGAGGGAAGGAGGACGTTGATGTTTTCTTTTTTTTAGTTTTCTTATTGTAAGTATTTGACTGCTTTTCCTGCTCTGAATATATTATAAAGTGTAAATGTTAGAGGTGGGTCAGAGGAAGAGGGAGGGATGGAAGGGGAAGGAAGGAAGGGCGGAAAAGGAAGGGAAGAAGAAGGGGATAGTGACAGAAAGGGGGAGAGGGGAAAAGGGAGAGAGAAAAAATGTTTTCTCAAAAATTCATCCTGCTCGGTCGATCCTTCCCCAGGGAAACTCAAATTTACAGGCAATCAAATTCATGGGCTGACTGCACACTAAAAATTCACTTACAGCTCTCTGGTATGAAAATCACTTTCCACCCAGTAACAATGTTGCAAGGCATGGCTTAAAGATTCCCAGGCTAGTACTCAAAACAGAAGTCACACTGTAGAACGCAGTGCATTTTTACACCAGAAGCTCCTGCAACCCTGAAAAAGGTGCCATCTTTCCCCTGGTCCTAGATCTCTCCTCCCTAAATTTGTTTCAGGAGTCTCTCTTCTCAATTCTGTATTTTCAGTGTCTATTCCCCAGTACTCACTCAAACACACAGAGAACTCCCCTTATCTAAACAAATCTTCCTCAATGATGTGGCTTCCTTCAAGTGGGTACGATTCTCCTCTTTCCTTTCCACTTGTCTGAAAATACTATAATCCTTCAAATCAATTTCTTATTCCTATCCTCTAATATTCTCTAATAAGTAATACTTAATATTACTTATTAAATATAAATATTTAAACATACTAGTAGCTCAACTTTTGCACACATCTAAGATTATTCCTTTAGAACAAATGTCCTGAAATGGAATTGCTGGGTCCAAATGTACACAAATTAAGACTTCGGTTAATACAAATTATCCTCAAGAACACATACTTCCAGTCACAATGCTCAGGTCAGATTGTCACCTTAGCTGGTCTCAACTAGCAGCAGACTCCTGAGGGGGCTTCTTCACTTTGAATCTTACTCCAATCTATGCTTCACAGAGCAGCCAAGGTCACTTCCCTCATTAAAACCCTCTGGTGGCTTCCCCCTGGGCTGAGGGTAAAAATCCAAAATGTTATGGCTTATGAGGCCCTGCATCATCCAGTCTTACCTCAACTGAAGTCACCTAGACCCCCTCTCCCCCCACACACTGTTTCTTTCACTGACTGGCTCCATCTCTCCTGCTCAGGTATTTTGCACAAGCTGTTTCTTGTCTCCTTTTTACCTCATTAATTTCTACCCACTCGGTGGCTTTTCTTCAACTCCTTACAGACCCTTCCCACTCTCAATTAAAAATCTCTAGTTCCACTCTTCCACAGCTCTGTACCTTTTCTTTGAAGTGTTCATTGCTGTAGGCAAACCTATAAACCACACTGCCCCCCAAACTGTAAGCTCCATGAAGGCAGAGGACCAGTGTTTCCATCCATGGCTATATACCCAACATCTAACAATACCTGGCTTACAATAGGTATGAAAACAAATATTAAATGAATGATCATTTGTTAAATCTTTGGCAGCTCTAAGAACCTTCCTGGTTTTAAAATTTAATGATTACTCATGTAACTTAATCTTTTTACAGTTCTGCACTTAATATGTCTGTAATTGAAATGTTACTCAGTGGAACGATTTTTGTTGTTCCTAAATTGATCTGCAAATACAAACCTGTTTTTTCTAATATCTTCATAAGTAATACTTACATATTATTAATTCTAAAATGTGTATTTTTTCATATTAAAAAAAAAATTATCCCGCCTAAGGAAGGCAGCAAGGACCCTCTGCATGTCCTCCCAGAACTCCAGAGCTTCAGCACTTCCAAGGCTTCCATGGGGACACAGGTCCTGGGCCCAGCCACCACCTCCTCCATTAAATTTGTATAAACTTTCCACTCTTAGTTCAATTTTCTCATGCCTGTGCCTCACATTTTCAGTTCAGTTCTGTTCAGTCACTCAGTTTTATCTGACTCTTTCCGACCCCAGGGACTGCAGTACGCCAGGCTTCCCTGTCCATCACCAACTCCCGGAGTTTATTCAAACTCATGTCCATAGAGTTGGTGATGCCATCCAATCATCTCATCCTCTATCATCCCCTTCTCCTCCCGCCTTCGATGTTTCCCAGCATCAGGGTCTTTTCCAATGAGTCAGTTCTTCACATCAGGTGGCCAAAGTATTGGAGTTTCAGCTTCAACTTCAGTCCTTCCAATGAATATTCAGGACTGATTTCCTCTAGGGTTGACTGGTCTGATCTCCTTGCTGTTCAAGGGACTCTCAAGAGTCTTCTCCAACACCACAGTTCAAAAACATCAATTCTTCGGTGCTCAGATTTCTTTATAGTCCAACTCTCACATCCATGCATGACTACTGGAAAAACCATAGCCTTGACTAGATGGACCTTTGTTGGCAAAGTAATGTCTCTGCTTTTTAAAATGCTGTCTAGGTTGATCACAGCTTTTCTTCCAAATAGCAAGTGTCTTTTAATTTCATGGCTGCAGTCACCATCTGCAGTGATTTTGGAGCCAAGAAAATAAAGTCTCTTACTGTTTCCATTGTTTCCCCATTTATCTGCCACGAAATGATGGGACCAGATGCCATGATCTTTGTTTTCTGAATGTTGAGCTTTAAGCCAACTTTTTCACTCTCCTCTTTTACTTCCATCAAGAGGCTCTTCAGTTCTTCTTCACTTTCTGCCATAAGGGTGGTGTCATCTGCATATCTGAGGTTACTGATATTTCTCCTGGCAATCTTGATTAAAGCTTGTGCTTCATCTAGCCCAAGGTTTCTCATGATGTACTCTGCATATAAGTTAAGTAAGTAGGGTGACAATATACAGCCTTGACGTATTCATTTCCCAATTTGGAACCAGTCTGTTGTTCCATGTTCAGTTCTAACTGTTGCTTCCTGACCTGCATACAGATTTCTCAGGAGGTAGGTAAGGTGGTCTGGGATTCCCATCTCTTGAAGAATTTTCCACAGTTTGTTGTGATCCACACAGTTGAAGGCTTCGGTGTAGTCAATAAAGCAGAAGTAGATGTTTTTCTGGAATTCTCTTGCTTTTTCAATGATCCAAAAGATGTTGGCAGTTTGGTCTCTGGTTCCTCTGCCTTTTCTAAAACCAGCTTGAACATCTGGAAGTTCACGGTTCACGTTCTGTTGAAGTCTGGCTTGGAGAATTTTGAGCGTTACTTTGCTACCATGTGAGATGAGTGTAACTGTGCGGTAGTTTGAGCATTCTTTGGTATTGCCTTTCTTTGGGATTGGAATGAAAACTGACCTTTTCCAGTCCTGTGGCCACTGCTGAGTTTTCCAAATTTCCTGGCATATTGGGTGCAGCACTTTCACAGCATCATGTTTTAGGATTTGAAATAGCTCAGCTGGAATTCTATCACCTCCACTAGCTTTGTTCGTAGTGATACTTCCTAAGGCCCACTTGACTTTGCATTCCAGGATGTCTGGCTCTAGGTGAGTGATCACAACATCGTGGTTATCTGGGTCATGAAGATTTTTTTGCATAGTTTTTCTGTGTATTCTTGCCACCTCTTCTTAATATCTTCTGCTTCTGTTAAGTCCATACCATTTCTGTCCTTTATTGTGCCCATCTTTGCAAGAAATGTTCCCTTGGTATCTCTAATTTTCTTGATGATAATCTCTAGTCTTTCCCATTCTATTGTTTTCCTCTATTTCTTTGCAATGATCACTGAGGAAGGCTTTCTTATCTCTCCTTGCTATTCTTTGGAACTCTGCATTCAAATGAGTATATCTTTCCTTTCCTCCTTTGCTTTTTAGCTTCTCTTTTCTCAGCTACTTATAAGGCCTCCTCAGACAACCATTTTGCCTTTCTGCATTTCTTTTTCTTGGGGGTGATCTTGATCCCTGCCTCCTGTACAGTGTCACAAACCTCCGTCCATAGTTCTTCAGGTACTCTGTCTATAAGATCTCTTAGTTCAACTTTCTTATGCCTGTGCCTCACATTTTAATATCTCTGAAATCTGAATGCCTTTTTAAATCAAACTGCTGCTATAATTGGCAGGGTTTTAAAAGTTTCTCCATGGTATACAAAATAACGATACAATTTACAACCAGCGGAATCTTAAATTCAATGAAATATAGAGCAAATTCTATCCCACTTGCCAGCGGGAGGAAAAATCACACCTACTCGGCCTCATTTGTCTCTGAAACAAAAACCAAGCTGGGAAGAAAAACAAGTTTTTCTTACACATTTATTGTTCTGTTTTAATCTTCACAGATCAGACATAAACAGGGTTTTTATTTTTATCAGATATGTGTGCAGGTATATAGGGCTTCCCTGGTGGCTCAGATGGTAAAGAATCTGCCTGCAATGCAGGAGACCCAGGTTCGATTCCTGGATTGGGAAGAGGTCCTGGAGTGGGGGGGAATGGCAACTCACTCCAGTAATCTTGAGATTTATCATCTTATCAATTAATATAGCAGGAAAGTTTTTTTTAAACATGAACTAATCTAAACAGATTAACATTGTTACAGATTAAGCTTTATCCTCCTTTCCTATTTATTTAAAAAACATGAGGTTTCTTGCTTTTTTTGAATGAATCTGTAACTGACCTAGAGCTTCAAAAAACCTTTTCTCCTGAGGTTAGATTTCTAGTTTAGTCTCTTTCTAGACCTACAGAATTTTCCTGCTAATATTTCTAAAAAACGAGATGCTGTACTTGCCCCTTCTCAATGAAGCCACTCAGTCCTCCATGTATCTGGTACCAGCCATTGTTGATTAGATGGTCCCTCTTGTAGTTCTCCCTTCCCTTGTCTTTTGGGAGATGATTTTTCCTGATTCTAACACTCTAATACTCATTGGTATCATATACGAGACCCCCTTCCTGGAACCTCTTACATGCCAGCCAATGGCCTCTTCTCACGGCACTAAAACTTTACCCTCTTCTTAGGCACACCAAGATACTTCACATCTCTCTGCCTTTGCGGATTTACTTCCTGATAGGAATATACCTTTTGAAATCTCATAGGCCTTCAGTAAAGAATTTCCTACCACCATTCTACAGCAGTTAGCCATTCCCTCCCAGGATGCTATTAATAGTATTAATTATCATACAGCATAAACTCTAGTATTTAGGGAGCTGCTTCCCTCACCACACTGGGAGCTCCTCCAGGACAGGTTACCACATCTTATTCACTCTTCCATCACCAGCACCAAATGTCCTGGACAGGCCACAAGAGGCACCCGAAAAGAAGCCAGAGGGCCTGCCCAGTCACAGCCACTGTCCTTTCCCAGTGTCTCTGACAGCCGGGCACCATGCTTTATACATCTAAACCCATCCTGCACTGCACAGCTGGCTGGCTGGTGCAGGAATGTGCCCTGCTCCAAAGACCCTCTGCACTGGATGGTGTGTGCATCTTAACCAGACCTCTCTGGGAGTTTGAACACAAGATACCTGGAGAGTGTCGCTGTGGGAAGAATGGCATCCAAATAGACAAAAATAGCAAAGCAGTAACCAAGAGCAAGGAGACAGAAATAAGGCAGAAGAGAGAGAAATTAGTCAGAAGGAAGATGTGGTTAGAGACAGGGAGAGGGGAAGAAGCAACCAAAGTAAACATGTACCTGGCTCCCCTGTAAATGCTGTCAGTCAAATGAAGCTACTCTCGTGTCTCCCCGGGGGTGAGTCACCACGCTCTCCAAAGGCCACGTGTATGCGCTGCAGGGGAGAACCTTCACGGGTCCCTCGCTGGGCACTGAAATCACCCCTAACGTGTCTCTCTCCCCTGCAGCCCCCAAGAGCCGACGAAAACACTAACTCAACACAGAAGACACTCCAACCGAGAGGCTCAAACCGCAGTCGATCTGACTCCGAAGCCTGTGCTGATCTGGCAGGTCACTGTCAAGTCTGATTCTGTTTTTATAACAAGTCAGCATCAGAAGTCTATGCTTGAGACTTGCTTGAGGACTCAAAGAGGTTTAAACAACTTTTTAAATGGTGACTTTCATTATACAAATTAAAGAAGCACATTAATTGTATAAAGTAGTGGAGTACTTCACTGTAACAGTAATAATGACTACAGTGATGTGAAACCTTTCTGGAAATTAATGAGGTTTAACCTTAGTACAAATAAAGATTTCCAGAACAGTTTCCATTATGGATAACTTTATTTAGAGAGAATCTCAATTCTCTCAGTGTCCAAGCAATCTCAAAGAACCCTGGAAAATACACCGAATTATTTGGGACAGGCGCAGTTCAGAGCCAGCCAGTTGACGCCTACCTGTGAAGTTCTCTTAGCAGAAGGAATTCACATACTAAAACCCGTAAGCTTTGTTACCCAGACGAGAGCGAGCAAGGGAGGAACTATCTCCCAGAACGAAACCAGACCACTCTGGGATCCTTAAAATTTACATTGCCAGGTGAAAAGCAAGAGAAGGAGACTTTGGTAAGGATAAGGAGAGTGTGGTGACGCATAAAGGCTATAACAACAGAGGCCAACAACCCCTTACCATGGACGGAGCACTGTGCTAACAGCTCCCTGAAGGGTCGCTTCAGTCAATTCTCATGAGAATGGGACTCTCTATTGTTGGCTGCGAAATGGGGCTTGTGGGATCCTAGTTCTTGACCAGGGATCAAACCAGCGCCACCTGCAGTGGAAGCACAGAGTCCTAACCACTGGACCACCAGGGAAGCCCCAATGATGTGACTCTTACTATCCCACTGGCAGATTAAAAAAAAAAAAACCAGGAGGTTACGTTATGTGTCCAAGGTAATAAAGTCTGTATGCGAAAAACACCGGAGAAGGCAATGGCATGCCACTCCAGTACTCTCGCCTGGAAAATCCCATGGACAGAGGAGCCTGGTGGGCTGCAGTCCATGGGGTCGCGAAGAGTCGGACACAACTGAGCGACTTCACTTTCACTTTTCACTTTCATGCATTGGAGAAGGAAATGGCAACCCACTCCAGTGTTCTTGCCTGGAGAATCCCAGGGATGGGGGAGCCTGGTGGGCTGCCGTCTACGGGGTTGCACAGTCGGACACGACTGAAGCGACTTAGGAGAAGCAGAAGCGACAGCAGCAGCATCCTGCAAATACTCACTCTCTAGCTGACCTATGCCAACCTAGACATGGAAAGTGCCAGTTCTTCAAGGGCAGGTCCTTTCCCCAAGCCACACCCTGCTGCCACAAACAAAGCACCCAGAGGAATTGACACCATGGGCTTGATAAACAATCAATGACCTGGAGTTAGCATAGCTGGTTATCACTCCTAATCAACAAAGATCTGGGAAATAAAACTGCAGATGTATCTAGCACATGTAATAGACACATACAGCCTGTTTAATCCATAACTTCTACCACAAATGAGTGCCTCTGGGGTATATAAACAATTTCAAAGAAAACAGGAAGAATATTCAAAAGGTTTCCTACTTCTAAATTAGTAATTCATAAAAGACTGATTTAACAATCACTGTATAAATATAGTAACAGGGAATTTACAAAACAGAGCTACTAGGCAACATTAAACCATTTTTAAAGGTGGCAACTCTATTGAAGCTTTTTTTTGATGAAGTTTATGGAGTAAACTGGGCTTCCCTGGTGGCCCAGATGGAAAAGAATCTGCCTGCAGTGTGGGAGACCTGGGTTTGATCCCTGGGTTGGAAAGATTCCCTGGAGAAGGGAATGGGAACCCACTCCAGTATTCTGGCCTGGAGGATTCCATGGACAGAGGAGCCTGGCGAGCTACAGCCCATGGGGTTGAAAAGAGTCAGACACAACTGAGTGACTGACACATACACGGAGTAAAACTACAAGCCTCAAAGTCTCCCTTTAGAGAAAACAAGAGAATCAAAAAGAAAACTGTATTTTAACTGTAAAACTCTTCTATACTATAGGTTTTTTAATATGCATGCTAGAAATGTATGAAAATATTTAAAGCAATCAATAAAGTCTACAGTATAAGTAAACTACAGAGAAGTAAATTACTCCTGATAATTCTAAGTCAGTGTGCTACAAGTTCAGACATCATTAAAACAAATGTTTTTTAATGTATATAAAGTATCGGTAACTAGCCATTAGGACACTATTATGATTAACAGAGGCTTAAGTGAAGAAAGAAAAAAGATTCTAGTTTGTTTTTTTCATGAATCACATTTTTAATTTTTCCTTTAATTCTGCTCAAGACTATTTGACGATTAAAAGAAACCTTTCTTGATCACAAACATTCATAGGAATAGTCAAATGAATTTGATAAGACTGCCTTGCAGGTTTTATCAAAGTAAAATAAATCTTATAAAATTGACATATGAGCATTTTGGATGGACTTCAACAGCCTCCAAAGTTACTGACACATTTAAGGTAAACTATCAAGGCTAGACTTTCAGGTAGACAAGTTCGTGCTGTTGTGCTTCAGTGGTGTCCGATTCTTGCAACCCCATGGACTGTAGCCCGCCAGGCTCCTCTGTCCATGGGATGTCCCAGGCAAAAATACTGGAGTGAATTGCCATTTCCTTCTCCAGGGGATCTTCCTAGATGAATAAATGATATCAAACTAACAGGGCTATGTTTCTTGTGGCTGAGAACCCAGATAAACAAAGAAAAATATACAATGCAAAGTGATTGTCTAAATCATTTCTTAATATCTACCCAGGCCAAGAAAAATATAAAGCAGCAATGTAAAAACTTGGTTAAGATGTTTCCTTGGGGCATCCATGTCTCTCAGAAATGTAGCTAGTGGATTCCATTAAAAGCCACTACATCCAAGTTATTAATGTACCACAAACAAATCAATTTAATCTGTATTACTGATGTCATCACTCAATAATGGAACCAAGATGTTCTATCAAAATCTGGAAAAAATAATCATTCTTCCTTCTAAACGTGCTAATAGGTAAGTATAAAAATCGTCCAATGTAAGTATGAAACTAATTAGGTATACTTTATCAAATCAGGGGTATAATAGAAGATAATAATCATGTACTGACAAGTGTGTAGCTGACCAGTAAATGTCAGAAAATGTCAAACTGCAATAGAAATTAAAACTTGATAGAGGAAAAGATAATTCAGATAGCTCATATATACAGCAAAATTCAAGGGGGAAGCAGCTATGTAGAGAAAATCAAGGATATGCAATGACTATTAAAATTGACAAGAATTTTAAAGAAAAAGGAAATAATATGAATAAAGTTAGGAATCAAATTAGGTTGGTAAGGAAAGTAAAATCCTAGAAGATTCAGCAATTTGAAATTTTTAAAAAAGCATTATTTTTAAAGAAGCAGTCAAGGAGAAAAATCAGAGAAGGTGAGGGCAGGTGTCTTTTCAAGTTAACACCCCTCCTGTGTGGGCAGAAAAGAAAACAAAACCGACTGAAGTGAAACCAATATGTTGTCAGTTCTGTAATGTCTTAAGATTCAACTTCAATGAAATTCACTGACTTGTCTCAAATTATGAACTGAAATTTGATGATGATATTTATGCAGACAAGTGAAAACTGTAAAAATGGTCAGAACTGAACAGAAATGAGTTTCGTGGTTTTGTAAAATTCATCGTCTCACAAAATATATGAATATCTTAGTAACAGAAAAACAGTGAGTGTGGTTTTGTTACCATGACAGACAAAACAAAATGCACTGACAAGTTACTAGCTGTCACTGCAATATTTATGACTTAAGCTTAATATTGTACAGAAATACTTTCTTTTTGTACTCATCAAAGGAACCACTTCTGTAACAAAATTTATAAATACTATAATACCATTCTTCTATCCACCTTCCCATGGGGTAAGAGTCACACTACTCTTCTCACTCATGAACTCAGAAAATCTACAGGTTTAATGCAAACTATTTAAGAGCCAGTGTTTACAGTGGGAGTTTAAGAAAAGTATGGTTCCATTTCTCATCTGTTCCTTTCCAACAAAAACCCATGAAAGCTTCAAATACTTTTCACTCTGTGAGCTTGTATTCTTTTAATATTCAGTGCTAAAAATTCCACTGTTTATTCCTTCCTCTGTTGTGTCCTTGATAACTGACGAAGAAACTTTAGAAACTGTTAAAAAAACAAACAAACAAAGTGGGATGTGTGAGCATCCTCTTCCTTAGTATTTGAATATACATCAGTAAGCAAGGAAAAGGATGCTAATTTTTCACAGTATTTTGCTAAATGTGTATTTCCTTTCAAGAATTCCCCTTTCAGGCTACTTGACAAGTCTAGGGTTGGGAATGTGTAAAAGACAACTGATGCATAAATGTAAGTGAGCTTTTAGAGAAGTATATTAGAAATCCCTACATACCACTACTATGGGGCAGCTTTCAGCAAAGCCGCGTCCTGTCCTCCACGAGGGTTCTGGTACACAATCCATGGCACAAGGCGGGCATTTCTGGGAAAAGATGGCTGCTCCCTTCGCCATTTTGGTTTTCATCAAAAAGATCCCAAGTTAGTGTTATGGTGAGCTCTTAAGTATGTTTCTCTGGAACATTCTCCAATGGGTGTGTGACTACATTTTTACTAAGCCAATCATCTTGAAAGAAATGCGACCACTTCGGTTTGAATATTCTAAAAGATCAAATGAACAAAACTAATAGTTGGGAAAGTGGCATGTTACCGCCCATTTTCTCTTTCACAGTTTAAGAAAAGTAAAGTTAGAAGTATAACATGAGCTACTGTTGTTGTTGAGTCGCTAAGTTGTGTCCAACTCTTTTGCGACTCCATGGACGGTAGCCCGCCAGGCTCCTCTGTCGATGGGATTTTCCAGGCAGGAATATTGGGGTGGGTTGTCATTTCCTTGAATACCTTCTGTATTAATAAAAAAAACCTTCGGTTGTTTTTAATATTCCCAGATTAACGGAGAAGGCATACAGTGTGAAGTAGAGCACAAAGCCCTCTTATAGCCTGTGCTGGGAGAATGATCTCTTTCAAACCCCATGGAACAGCTAGTACTATTTCTATAATACTTCTTTCTAGCTGGTGGAAAGGCACGTTAACTGGGATGCTCAGAATGAGGAAAAATGACTTCCTGACAAATGTCGCTTTTCTTCTCTATGCTTTTAATGCTAGAAAACCATTCTGTTCAATGAATGTTGGCACGCCTACTACGTGTAAGCTCTGAACTAGGCAACAGATACAAAGTGGGATAAAGAAAAAAGACAGGATCTCCATCCCTCTAGGCGCTTAGTCTAGCAGAACAGAGAAAACATGCCAGCATTGCTACAATAGGAGTATTCTAATAGAACATAAATAGTTGCAAGGATGGAGTGGATCTCCATCCTTAATTTTTTCTAGCAGAGTCCTGGAAAGCCCTACAGAGGAGGTGATGCCTGAAGAGCTTTTAAGGAAAGAAAAGGACTAGCAGGCATGAAGCTGATGAAGGTTAAAAGATTTTCTTGACAAAAGAAACAGCTTTGGTGAAAATAATGTCTGACAGGATACTAAACAATTCATCATTCTGTTTAGGAAACACTAGATAAAGTTAAACATGTTCATTTAAAGACAAGTTCATCATACTTTTTCATGGAGGAAAAAAAAAAGGAAGGTAACAGTATTTCGCACACTAATTTGGCACAAAAGTCCTTATAAGCAAAACACCTTTGACAGAGTAGCGGTCCTTAGATTATACTGTGAGAAATCTGTACAGGATCATCTCTATACCCTTTCTGGTTCAAATTAGTCAACAGGTCTAAGAAGAAAAATACAGACAAGAAATTAATACCAGTTAATACTGTTTCAGTGGTGGCTTTTCAAGCTATCATAAAATTCCGCAACTGTCTTCAGTGAAAGTAAGCCTCCAAAAATCAAAATATGGGGGATAAGATTATTTGACAGCTAGCCAGAGATGAGTAAACCCACCTGGTATGAACTCATCCTAAGAGCAGTGGACGTCAGACACTGAAATCTGGCCTAGTCTAACCTCTAGCAGAGGCCAGTGTGTTAGTCACTTAGTTGCGCCCGACTCTGCAACCCCACGAACCCCAGGCTCCCCTGTCCATTGAATTCTCTAGGCAAGAATACTGGAGTGGGTTGCCATTTACTACTTCAGGGCATCTTCCTGACCCAGTGATTGAACACAGGTCTCCTGCATTGCAGAGGCCAGAGTCTGTCACTAAGATCTACCCCAGGCCCATTCTATTCACTCTGCTTAAGATTTAAGCCTGGAGAGAAGACAAAGAAGATCAGCCAAAAAAAAAAAAAATCCCTGACAAGCCATTTACTTTAAAAATCTCTACATGCCTAGAGGAAAACCCCAGAACTTGAAATAAAGAAGGGGCCTGGGGAATGGCCCTCACTTCTTGCAAACCCCTGGAGCTCTGGCATTGTGGAAGCACTCACATGTCTTCAGCACTGATGACAGTGCTTCTGGCAGTGACTGGTGGGAAGCAGGTCACGGGAGAAGCAGAGGCAGTGAGCCCAGTGTGGCTGAAGGAGGCAGTGCTATCCAGACACTATCATTGCTGTTTTTCAGTCACTCAGATGTGTCCAACTCTTTGCGACCCCATGGACTGCAGCATGCCAGGCTTCCCTGTCCATCACCAACTCCCAGAGCTTGCTCAAACTCATGTCCACTGAGTCGGTGACACCATCCAACCATCTCGTCTTCTGTCATCCCCTTCTCCTCCTGCCTTCAATCTTTCCCAGCATCAGGGTCTTTTCTAATGAGTCAGCTCTTCACATCAGGTGGCCAAAGTATTGGAGCTTCAACTTCAGCTTCAGCATCAGTCCTTCCAATGAATATTCAGGACTGATTTCCTTTAGGATGGACTGGTTTGATCTCTCTGCTGTCCAAGGGACTCTCAAGAGTCTTCTCCAACACCACAATTCAAAAGCATCAATTCTTCAACACTCAGCCTTCTTTATGGTCCAACTCTCACATCTGTACATGACTACTGGAAAAACTATAGCTTAGATTAGACTGACCTTTGCTGGCAAAGTAATGTCTCTGCTTTTTAATATGCTGTCTAGGTTTGTCAGAGCTTTTCTTCCAAGGAGCAAGCATCTTTTAATTTCACGGCTGCAGTCACCATCTGCAGTGATTTTGGAGCCCAAGAAAATAAAGTATGTCACTGTTTTCACTGTCTCTCCATCTATTTCCCATGAAGTGATGGGACTGGATGCCATGATCTTAGTTTCCTAAATGCTGAATTTTAAGCCAGCGTTTTCACTCTCCTCTTTCACCTTCATCAAGAGGCTTTTTAGTTCCTCTTCACCTTCTGCCATAAGGGTGGTGTCATCTGCATATCTGAGGTTGTTGATATTTCTCCCAGCTATCTTGATTAAAGCTTGTGCTTCATCCAGCCCAGCATTTTGCATGATGTACTCTGCATGTAAGTTAAATAAGCAGAGTGACAATATACAGCCTTGATGAACTCCTTTCTCAGTTTGGAACCAGTCTGTTGCTCCATGTCATCCAGAGATGGCTACAGGGAACTGACCACATTCATTCACTAGTACATGCCAGGTCCTCACTGGGGAGTTTAGAAACTATGGGTGTGTCTATTAGGGGCACTGATGGGGCAACAGCCACCCAAACCAGTAAAATCTCAGTTGTATACTCAGCAAAATCAAAAGGGCTTCTTATTCGAAGGAGATGACATAACGTGACGTACACGTCCCTAGGATAGGGGAGATAAAGTTGTACCACAAATGTCATCAAGACATATGGCTTGGGGATCAGTGATGAGAGTTCTGGAGCTAGAAGGCCTGGGTTAAAATCTAAGGTCTGACACCGACTAGCTGGATGGCTTTGGCCCAAGTTATTTAACCTCTCTGAACCTCAACTTCCTCACCATAAAAAGAATAATAATACCTACCATAGGATTAAACAGGTTTACAGGTAAAGTGCTCAAAAGCAAGTTCACCCCAATTCCCTTCCAGTAATTTCTTTTTTCTGTATAATGGAGATAATAGCCATTATTTCTGATGTACTTCCTGTGTACCTTTCACTGTTTCAAACCCTTTGTATATAGTTCTCATCTCACAGTTTTAAAAAGAATGAACAAGGAAGAAGCACTTAAAATGGCGTCAAGTATACGGTGAGCACACAGTGAATAACCTACAACTGCTCCCATCCTCACCACTGATTACCCTGCTGCTGTTCTCCACGGAGCCCCTCATCCGTACTGGGTACTGTGCAAGGTACAGGGGCTCCGTGAAATCGCTCACAAAGCTACGAGGTAAGACAGTGTCCCCACTGCGCAAACAGAGAAACTCTGCCAGGAAGATTAAGTCAGTCTAAGAATCCACGGTAAGTGGGAATTCTGAGTTTCCAAACCAGGCTTCTCCCGCTTTGAGGCCCTGGGCTCTTCCTTCTGGTCTATGCTACTTCACAGTTTCCCTTGACAATATGTTAGTTGGAAAGCAGATAAAAATAGCAAAAATAAAACTATTTTTTCTGGATTCAGGAGGTAACAACGCTGATTAGAGATATCTGGGATGTGAAGACTGCTAACAGGCTACAGTGGCCCATTACCTCTGGGGAGCAAGGAGGGAGGGGGTAAGAAGACAAAGGAGGCTCCAGCTGTGTCTGGAGCACACTCATTTCTTTAACAACCAACTGTGGCAAAAATGATAAAATATTAGCATTTATTATATACAGGTAAAAATTTTATGGCTGTTCATTATATTATTCTCTGATATTTTCCCTCTGCATGGCTGAAATACTTCCTTAAAAATAAACATGTGCTACTGTGTGGAAGTAGCACTTTCTCTACACTGTGGAAGGTTTCATGGAACCAGTGAAAAATAACAGGATTGAAAAGTCATAACTAGGCCATTAACAGCGACAGAATCTTACGTAATCCCCAACCTTTCGGGAATTCAAGGATTTACCAAATCAGATCAGACTACAAGACGATATTTCAGGGACACCCAGAATGAACACAATTCATTTATTAATTGCTGTTGCTGTTTAGTGGCTAAGTCGTATCCAACTCTTTTGGGACCCCGTGGACCACAGCTTGCCAGGCTTCTCTGTCCACGGGATTTCCCAGGCAAGAAGACTGGAGCTGCCACTTCCTTCGCCACAGGATCTTCCCGACCCAGGAATTGAACCCACATCTCCTGTTTGACAGGCGGATTCTTTACGGCGGAACCCTCTGGGAAGACGTCATTCATTAAGGCTACAATGGGAACGCCACAGTTCTGCAAGGGAGACAGAATATCAAAAAATACATAGCTCAACAGGATCCACAGACTCTTAATTCTGGAGGGTACCTTCCAATAGTTTATTTGCATAAAATATTCTTTGTACATCTATAATTCAGTGCCTCCTGGTGTTTTAAAATGTGAGAATCCTTTCTCAACATTACCATTACCATAGAACAAATGTGGATCCATAGACTCTGTGAAAACTCAGGCTGGAAATTACTAAAACTTTTAGACTCAGTTTCCCTAATAGTCACTATGGTAAAATAAATTCAAGTCTAATTAGTGAAAAGGGTGAGTATTATGTACGAGGGACTCTATTAGAGCTCTCTCAGAAAGCTAAAACAACTGTCAGGAGAAACAGTGAAGAAAGGAGAGCCCACAAAACATGGATTTTTCTTTTTTTAAACACTGAAAACATTAACTTTCCTAGTGTTTTTTTTTTTTTTAAAGAAAAGAACCACAACTTTCTCCACCTTAAAAGAAACATAATCATTCTGCATATTTAAGTGCTTCAAGTCAAAAAGCTGCAAAGCAGGAGCCAGAAATGAGAAATGAAGCATGGTGGCTTTCTGGCCACGCCTCAGCTTCAGCTGTGACAGCGTCCCAATCTGTATTCTAACTCCCCCAGTCCATAGCTCTCTGCAGCCACCAAGCCTGCTCTTCCCATAATGCAGTCACTGCAATTTATTTACTTATTTATTTTACTTTTAAGATCTACTCTCTTAGATGCAATTTATTATTTAAAGTGAAAAAAAAAAGGTGATTCATCTTTGGTGAATTACATTTGATATTTAGGACATAAACTTGACATATTTGGATTAGACAACTTAAAACATTTTATATGGAATGATACCTTACACTGTAACTTGGGGAGACAGTTAGGGTGAGGGACAGAAAGGCCTGGCGTGCTGCAGTCCACAGGGTCGCAAAGAATCAGACACGACCGGGCAACTGAACAACCACCTTAACTATATACTTTTTTTGTTTTTGACCTCAGGATTTTAACACAAAATATCATCCCTCGGCGGGCTGTATTATTAATCTGTCTACATCAGCAAGTATAAATCAATTTAGCATAAAGTTCACCTCCTTTAAAAAAAAAATCACTCCCTACTTGCACAGTCCAGTAAACAAGTGGAAAAGCTGGAGACAGTTGATACCTAGCAATGTATTAAGCCAATACACCACAAATGTGCCAATAAACTTCAAATGATGACCATATAACTTCCCAAATGAAGTCTTTTACTTCTAATACTGGTGTGTCCGCTTGTGTTCATGTTCTCAACCTTTCATAGATAATAACTACCAAAAAGCACCACGTGGTTTACTCTGAATCCAGTGTTTGGGATTTGTAACCTCAGGAATCTCCCCAAGTGACCTATGGCCAAGTTATGATCAGTCTCTGTACTAATATCCCCAAGGAGACTGAGTTCTCCCCAGTAGATCCTGGCCAATGCCATATGTTCCTCAATCCTTTTCAATTACTCCTGGGAATAATTCCTATTCCCTGAATGTCCACACACACGTCTTAAAACAAACACAAACCCTTTCAGCTAGAGAAAACATTAAAATAATGGGAAGGTTTTGAAACTTGCAAAGTGCTGAATCATGCTTATATTTAAGTCTTGTTTCTGCAACTGGTTTTGGAGGCTCAAACTCCCTCTAAGAAAACTAGGCACCCTAGTTAATCCACTAGAAGATCGGATCAAGAGTGAATCTAACTGCTTTCTTCACTGTCAAAAATTATTGCAATTAATTATAGCACACAGTTGGAGAAACCAAAGATTCAAAGGGAAACAGAACACTCTAGGAATAGAATGAGAGAAGATAAAATCTTCATTCAATAGGTGGCACTGTTTCCTTAAAAATGTAACAGGCAATTATTAAAAATATCATCTGCCCACTAATAATCTGAAGGAGAAGGCACATTAATTCCAATATCCTGTCCCAAATATGGTCTGAATCATTACATTCTGTCTACCAAAATAATGTCTTCTCATTTCAATGGACTGTAGGTGTTCACAAATATGCTTATTTCTTTTCATTGCACCAAAAGCTACAATTCAGAAGAACCGAAGAACTGTGTTTATTTTAAACTGGCAGGTTGTGATGTAAAATTTAGCCTGATATATGATTCAAAACACATTCTTCCTAACCATTTTCTGATTTTAAAGAACTTCATTATAAAAGAATAATCTGAATGGAAACAGGGAAAAACTATACTTGTAATATATAAACTGTATTATTGTTTTTGTTTTAAAACATGGCAGTCTTTCATAAGCATGTATGTGAATATTCTTTTTAACTAAAATAACTAACAAAATTCATTATCACTCCAGCTGATACTCAATCTCAAATTTTTAAGTTGAAAAATAGAAACAATGCTGACAATTGATAAAATGTGACTTTAACCTAGCATACAGAAGCAGCAAAAAACAGAGTTTGCCTAATTTTCCTTAATTAGAAGATTAGAAAACTTCTTTAGGTATATCCTGTTCCCATATTATTTCTCAAATTCTATCTAGGATCACCCCTTCCTTGAAGAAACTATCCCAAAAGCCGCCTTCAGCTTTCCCCACTGGTCACAGCACCTCTAACTCAGTGGGCAGGGGGGTGTCCTTCCTCTGTCCCAACTCAGCAAATAGCACTCTGCTATAATGGCTTCTTGCCTGTCTGACTGCGAAATCCTTGAGAGCAGAAATGAGTCTTAACTTTATGTTCCTTGCCCTAGCAGAAAGCTTGGCATATAGCAGATACTCAATAATATGTGCTGAATAAAGGAAGAGATTGATCTTTCCCCTCGGGCTGTGTTTCACTTCAGGGCAAGGCCTCTGTCTTACTCATCCTCCACTCTAACAATACTGACTCTGCAATGCCTTTTACTTGTGCGTGGCAGGCTGAAGATAGCAACACCTCTCCAATATGAGTCTATAGGCCAGAAAGATCTCTAAGATATAAATAAGCTTCACTGGGGCCTTTGTGTAAACCAAGTCCCCACCACTAGTTTTACGGACGCTGCAGAAAGAAGAGTTGGGGATACCAGTTGTAGTAAGAGTGACAGATTTCACCCCCAGTAAAACAGAGATGGTCAGTAAAAGAAGCCAAAAACCATGAGCCTAGAACATCTGCACTTCAGTGGAAAACACTTTGCATAACTTGAGAACCTGTCTATGTCTCTAACTTGGTTAATGCCTACTGATATTCCTGCAGTTAACAAGAAGAAAAAGGTTGAAGAGAACCTCAAAAAGTTTTGTGCCTGAGAGGGAAGAGGCAGAAGTCACGAGACTCTACCCTACACTAGAAAGCAACCTGAATGGAGAAAGCGGACTAGATGAGGAGCTCAATGAACGGGGTGTCTCTGGGGAAGGGACCGCGCTCGAACCCCAAATCGAGACTCCTTAAACCTGGATTCTCCTAGTTTGGGCGGGGGTATAGCTGGTAAGATGCCACAGCCTAACTATGAAGAATAAGAGCAGCTACTTCTAGAATGTCAATTTTATTCCAACATTTGGAGAGGGGATGCAGTGACAGTTTGAGGTAAAAATAAATATAACTAAAACATAAAATTCAAACGAATTAAGGTAAACTATGAGTGTAGGGACTTGAATCAATTTTGTTAAGTGCTCCAAGCAAGCATTCCCAGAGTGGCAGGCTGTGTACCATGCTCCCGGGTCCTTTCTCTTCAACAGAAGTCTGCCGAACTAATGCTCGCCAATTAGCAAAAGCAGCTCTTCTCAACAACCTTCCCATCACAATTTGACAATCACAATATATATGGTGAAACTTCAAAAATCTGTTTAGGGGACATAATTTATCAATGGTACAACCACTAGCCACATCTAAGTACCAAGTCACCCTCTACCTGAAGCAAAGATAAACTGTGTGACTGCCCAAGTATTAGCTATGTTGCTACCATTTTCCATCCAAGAATGTCTGCTGGTTATGCAAGATAAGAAGCAGCATTTACAAGGATATGTCTCGATATGTCCTAACCTATTTTATAAAAAGAAATCATTTTAAAACTTTGATATTTTATCATTACCAACAGAGTACACTGGATTACCTCCCTAGTACTAACCACCACACCCACGCCTTCAACACCAAAATCTGACTGGCTACCAGTCAGGGACACATGCTGCCCAAGCTAAAAGGGGACCTGGAGAGTATTTCTATGAGGTAGCTGTGAGTGACAATTAGGAACAGCGTGGAGTGATGCAAGAGCCACCTGGAAGGCTTGGACAGAAAGCAAATCTTCGGAACCCTTGGGGCAGGAAGGTCACTTACGTGTTCATGTCATCCTAAGGGAAGGCCACAAAGCATGAAAAAAAGTGCAACTAGAAACCATGAAATGGATCCCAGGATTACTTACAACCGTATTTTTGTGAAGACATAATCTCTATGGGGGCAGGGATTTTTGTCTTTTTCCATCACTGCTATATTCCTAGTGTAGCCAATTCTTAAAAAACTTGTCAGGTGGATAAATGTTTCTTTACACCCTGAGAAATATTAATTTAAACACAGAGAAAACTCCTACCAACGTATTTCATAACTATGGCAAATTTAATCATGGACTGGCTTTCCAGTCACTATGCAGTCAAGCATCCTCCAAGCCCCCTCCCTGAGAAAATGTCAGTATTTCAGGAAAGAACACTCACCGCTTTAACAAGAAACTTCCCTTCTTTGCTCCACCGTCTTCAGCCTATAGGCATTCTCCCTTCTTCCTGCCTTAAAATAAAACCCAACCGAGCCCACCCCAAAATGCTTCCCTGCTTTCGCAAATCCTTGGGGCTCCTGCCTCTCCCCTCCTCTGGCTTCTCAAGAGGAGCCTGTGCTTCCTCACAGCCCTGTCATCCCTTAGAGAAGTTCAGCAGCTCTAATGCCCAATACCCGCTACAACTGCAGGCCTGGGGACGGTGGCGGAGGCCCTTGCATCCCGCCCCGAGGCACTGCAGCTGCCGACCGTCTTCTCCTTGGATAAAATCCTCTGCTCTGCTTCTTGGGTGTCATCTCTCCTGCAGGATCTTCTCTGCTCCCTTCCAGGAAATCCTGGCACTCCTCAGAGGGAGGGATCTGAGCTAGAATTCCCCACTGTCCTTTCAGTGACATGGAGATGGGCCTGCGCCTACTTATCAAGAAATTAAAATGTTCTCAGCCACTGTGAGATTCTGAGAAACTCAAGACTGAGCTAAGCAAAGGTACCATTAATGAGAAACACTATGAGAAGCCAGGAAACGTCAATCCCAGAGGCAGAATTACTATCAATGTAATAAGAAATATAAAGCTAAGCATAGTTTACTTCCTGCAAGTTGTTTTCTTAAAGGCTGTATATAAATATAATACACACAATAACATTTTCAGGTGTCTCACACTGAATCATTCTTGACTTTTTGGAGAAGATGTCAACACAAGTTTTTAGTAAGAGGGCTTTCTTAAGTGCAATAGTATTTCTCTCCTCTTTCTTCTTCACTGCCTACATCATTTGTACCCTAAAAGGACGATCAGTAGGCAGCATTCATGGAGTTGTCCAATATCCAGTGAGTACATGGAAATGGTCAAACTCAGGCAGAACCTACGGCTACTCAATTTTCTCAAAGAGCTTCTCCTGAAACTAGCTACTGATAATCAACAACTAGCTAGACAACACAACAGAATTACCTTGTTACCTACCCAGCTCTTAGCTGGGGATAGCTGAGTTCCTAGAACAGCAGTGTACCTGTGGTATATCATTAAACATCACTGAGTTTGGAATGATAGTCTAAGTTTCCATAAGCAGCACATGCATAAGACTTCTGGGACAGCAAACACATCACTTTTGTTACTTAAGAAAACAAAATAATGGAACATTAGAGACGCAGTTAAAGGGAAAGATATTTATCTTGCCTTAAAGGGGATTTCAGTTTTACCTGAGTGACCTTTCTATAGTTAAACTCAAAGATAATCTCCTTTGTTTGCTGGGGAGATTACTGAATTCTCTCAGAGCCACTAAGCTCTTTTAATCATAGAAGACGATGCCTGCTGAAGACGAAATATTGATAGGCAAGCATTCATTGATCTAAATTACCAGTAGAGAACAAACATCAGTAAGAGAAAAAAATGAACTTAAGTCCATTTAAGCATAACTGTCTATTGGATGCTGGCCTTAGAAACTGGTATCTTTACTCAAATTAGTAAACAGGCACAACCAACAATCAAAACACACCAATTAAAAGTAGGCCAAAGTCTAAATTGAGCTTTAATTTAAAACCACTGGAAATGAAAACTAGCTATTATTTTCATGACTCATTTATAAAGAGCTCTAATAGCTATGTTCAGCTGTAAAGAAATAAATCTCAAGTGCCTGAGCTGCCCAAGGCAGCTCCCTCCAAGCACGCACTGGGACGCGCAGGTGTGAGCCTGGGAGAAGGCCAGAGGAGGGGGTGTGTGTACGCCCAGAGCAGAGGGTCAGGAGTTTTCACTTCGCCTGGTTTCTGAGGAGACCCACCAGCTGTAAAATGGGAGCAGGGCCGGTTCACAGGGTGAGGAGGGAACTGTGTGCAGGCACGCTGCAAGGCCTCCACGAGTGTCCGCACCGACTGTGCACTCCAAGCACATCTCCCGCTCTGCTGGCAAAGGTTTGCGCATGAACAAGTCCAACCACATCTGCACCCTGAGCCTACTCTCTTTTCCGGCACAGTCAACACACTGAAGTCTAAATTTGTGTTTACAACCGGCCTTATTTTATAAGAATGTCTCGTAACAACAAAAAATGTTAAAAAAAATATTTCACTGATGCTTCTTGCATATTTTGAAAGACCTAAACAGAATTTAAAATATCATCATTAGGTATGATTTTTTTACTTCAGTAAAAGCCAAGACAAGAAAATGAATAACGGATAATGAAATGTATTCTCTGATGTAACTCAAACTCATCTCCTGATTTTCAAGAAATAGTAAAATATGCATAAAAGATTATCATAAGGTTAAAGAGCCATCTTGGAGTCAAACTGCCAGGGTGCACACCCCGGCTTCAGCACCCACTAGCTGCCAAGTTACCTCATCTCTCAGGGTCTCTGTTTTCTCATCTGTAAAATCGGAATAAAAACTGCTCTTACTTTACAAGGATAGGACTAGGCTTAAAATCAGACAAGCTATATAATGCACCAGTGTACCTCCTCAGAGGAAATTAACTACTATCACTATTTCCAGTGAGACAAGCACAGCAGGAGAAAGCAGCTAATCAAGGACGGACTAAGGTCAGCTAGGCATGGGTACCCCAGCCCCGCACTATACCGCAGAGCTCAACCTCCTGACAATAATGGGGCCTCTCTAATGTCACTCCGAGTCAGAGCTTGTACTTTTGAGTTCTAATATACTGTGACCATAAATTCTAGTAATTTTTACCCTTTGAAAGTATTTTCATATCCCACCATCTCATTTGATCTTCTCAAATTCTGGTAGTAGGAAAGGTATCATTATTTCTAGTTCGCAGATGAAGCCAGTCAAATTCAAAGCAGTTAAATAAGTTAATGTCCTGCAGAAGTGGTAAGAGAGCCCTGGGGACAGGACTGATGAGCCTGAGTCCACCAACACTGAGTCCACCCCAATAAGCAGCTGGAAAGCAGGTTAAATACCTTTAAACTCAAGACAGCTGGCGATTCCCTATCCCACAGCTAAAAGAGGAAAAGAAGCAATCAAGTATGTCCACAAGGAACTCTTGAATTTGAACTGCAATTTGAGTAGGCTTTTCATTTTAACTGAGACAGTAAAGAAAACTGAAGTTTTGTTATCAGAATAATTTTGGTTTTTAAAGTATTATCCACACTATTTCATTTTCAGGTAGTGCTACTTGACTCAAGAGCTCAAAGAAGAATTCTCATGGAATGTGTTTATTTCTAATTTTTTATTAGTCCTACACAAGCAATCACAGATATATCTTGAAATAGACTAGAATGTTCATAAGGTTCTTACAGTAAGTTACAAATCAGAGGTTAAAAATATTTTAGGCCAAGGTCTTCTGTGGTCCATCTTCCTCTCTCAGAATCTACCTACCTTGGGAAAAAACCTGATCAAGTTTCACAGCTCACTGGTTCTAGAGATCGACTCTGGCCACCAACACCACAAACAGCCCTTCCTGCTCTCTCCCATTCCTGAGCTGGTCTCCTAAAAACAACCTCATGGCTGCTTCTATGCTCCAGCAGGCAGGAACAGTTCAACATCCTTTTGTTGTTTTTGTTGTTGCTGCTGTGTGTTTAGCTGGTTTCCCTGGTGGTGCAGTGATAAAAAATCCACCCACCAATGTAGGAGACACAGGTTTGCTCCCTGGATTGGGAAGATTCCCTGGAGAAGGAAATGGCAACCCACTCCTGTATTCCTGCCCGGGGAAATCCCAAGGACAGAGGAGGCTGGCAGGCTACAATCCATGGGGTCGTGAAAGAGTCGGACACTACTTAGCGACTGAACACCACCAACAAACATCCTTCTGAGCAAGCCTTATTCAGGAGAAGCAGCTCTGAGAGATATCTGAAATGATCCATACTGAGAACTCACCCTGCTTCAGCTGCAGTAAGCAGCTGACCGTTCTGCTACCCAGGATCCAAGGTGAGACTAGTGATGTTTCACATCCCAGACTTACTGGAGAGATTCCAAAATAGTCACCGGGCTGTGGGGCAGAATCTGACACTCTAGCAGCTAAGAGTATGCATGTCACCGTTTCCCCCATGACAATCACAGGGGACATAATCCTGGACGACAGTTGGTGATGGCTGTCAGATAGCCACAGTGACCACAGCCTCTGAACCTCAAATTCACACACGTGATCCTAAAAAGCCAAAATCTTATCCCATTTTCACAGGTAAAAGAGCTGTAGAAGACAGACCTGGAATGCTGAAATTTTAATGGTTTGTGGAAAGACAAAATATTCTATTTCAAAAGATTTGACACATGTGGCTGCCTAAGTACATGGTAAAGAATGAATCAACATTTTAAACATGCTATTCCTTAAGGAGAAACTTTTTCCCAAAGCTATGTATTATTATCAGTATTCATAATGCAGACAATCTCCACAGTACACAGAAACAAATCCTAGATTAGGCACCTAAAAAATAAATAATTGGTAGCATGCAATTTTCTATGTCTTTGGGCTAACTTTTGCAACAGTTTTATAGGGCAGGGGTAACCCAACAGTGTAACGACAGGAAGTCAGCCTAGGAGTAAAAGTATGATAAGAGATACACATTCCATCCCGGGTTGGGAAGATCCCTTAGGGAAGGAAGTGGCAACCCACTCCAGTATTCTTTCTTGCCTGGGAAATCCCATGGACAGAGGAGCCTAGCGGGCTATAGTCCAAAGGGTTGCAAAGAGTCAGACATGACTCAGCACATACACATATACATAGGTCATCTACAGTGTCAAGAAGATTTCGTAAAAAATGCAAACCCTTATAAATGTTCAACAGATAATTTATAAAATGAGATTTATTTTTAATAAAGAACAGAGAAATACAGGAAAAAGTATGAATGCACTGGCACTATAGGGCCTTTGCTGCAGAATTCAGTGTAAGTTGCTCATTGAAGACTCTGTAGTAGCAAGTTCCAGTACAACCTGTCAGCATGGAATGAAGAGTCAGTACTTTAGAAAGATGTGTGTGTTTGGGGGGTTGGGGCAGAGAGGGGGTGGCATGTGTGTGCTGGGAGGAAAAAGAAACAGAACACACACACACACACACACACAATTTCATCTTGGCTCAGTGCATGGCTGACTATATTCTCTACTTAGTTAAGAAATTTCCACTAACTTATTTTTAGTAATTAAAATACATTCAGTATTTTGGGTAACCTTCGACAAAAACAAAGCATTCTATTACACATGCAATTCTGAACGTATTTCTTTTCAAGCGGCTGTATTTAGAGATAAGCTGACTTTAGACACCAACAGTTTTATATATTATCACCAAAACTTGGCCTAGGAAGTGTAAGGGAGAAGAAGAATGAAGTTCTTGAACATAAACCTTTTTCTCTTTGATGCCAAAACTGCCTTTACAGACCTAAGTCCCAAAAGTGTAGGCTTTGTTCTCATTTGTTTTTGGTATTATTTAAAACTCTTCTAGCAAATCTTGCAGTGGAGGGTATGTTCCACTATCCACTTATAAAACTGTAGGATGATTCCAGTCCACATTGTGCAAATGACATTCTAACTGCCTTACTGACTGGTGACAAAACCTACAGCCGGCTATCAAAATCAATCACAACCAGCTAGAAGAATGGTGCTAAAGCAACCAAGACTCAAAAGGACTTTGCTCTATTTCTTATCAAAGCCTTTGTGGTGATAGCATGCAGTGTGTGCATGTGTGCTAAGTTGTTTCAGCCGTGTCTGACTCTGCAATCCTATGGACTGCAGCCTGCCAGGCTCCTCTGTCCGTGGAATTCTCCAATACTGGAGTGGGTTGCCATGCCCTCCTCCAGGGGATCTTTCTGACCCAGAGATCGAGCCCATGTCTCTTCTATCTCTGGCACTGGCAGGCGGGTTCTTTACCCCTAGCGCCACCTGGGAAGCCCATCATGCAATAAGTGCTCCCAAACAACTGAATAACTGTCACAACAATTGGAACTCGAGCTGTGTGAGTTTTGATAGAAGCAGGAAGGGTCCAGTATTCTTCACTACCAGGAATCTAAGACAAATAGTTCATTACTGTTGGAGGTCCCCGTGCTCAGCACTGAATTATGAGCAGCTTCAGTTGTGTAGATGAAGAATAGTGGTGGGTGAGAGAGTCTGCAGGTGTGAATATGCTTCAAATTGACGTAACCACAATTAAATCAGTCAAAAAGTTCTATTCCAAAATGATTTGATAGTCAAGACTTTCTAGAACTTGAGCTCCAAATTATTAAAGATTAAAAAGAAAAAAAAAGATAGTGAAATTCATACTGTTCAGTAACTGCCAAAATTACATGAAAAGAACCTACAAAACAGAAATCTGAATTTTCACAATTAAGAAACAATACAATTCAGTGTCATTTTTTAAAAGTTTTTTTACTTAAAAAAAAGTTTGTATACATATGTATATTTACAAAAAGGTCTTCATAAACATAGGAAAAAAGTCAAAGGACTGCTTTGCTTATTAGAGGTTATCCCTAGAGAATATCCTTTCCTTATGCAATTAAAGTTAAGGGGAAAATGTTTTTAACAGCAGTCGAGTTACCAGAATTGAACTTTCCTGGTGGCTCAGATGGTAAAGAATCTGCCTGCAATGCGGGAGACCTGGGTTCAATTCCTGGGTCAGGAAAATCCCCTGAAAGAGGGCTGGGCAACCCACTTCAGTATTCCTGCCTGGAGAATCCCCATGGACAGAGGAGCCTAGCGGGCTACAGTCCATGGGGTCGCAAAGAGTTGGATAAAACTGAGCGACTAAGCACACACAAGTTACAAGAGTAGACTTAGAAGTTATTTTCAAAACTACTCTCTACACATATTTGCTAAACATAAACATGCAAGCGACCATGCCCTAATTTATTTTTTCCATTTTTAAAAATATGTTCTCCCAGCATAGTTGTGTGCTTCTTAAAAAATAAATACTTATCATCATTTAATGTCAGTTAATAGACATGACTTCTCTGTTTTCTGAGCCTTCCCTGCTTTTCATTTGCATTTTTATAGTTGATACCCAGGTTTAAAACTCCAAGAATTAATAAGTTCAAAAATCTAATTGTTTCAATAATCAGAACTAAATTTAGCCATAAGAAATAATTTTCAAGTTAAATTTTTGGAATATTATTTGCCAGAGTTTGAGGAGAACAAAAAGATTATGTGAACCAACCACTTCTTTTCACAGATAAGAAACAGACCTAGGAGACCAGCCTTAGGTCTTCACAAAGTGATGAGAACCCTCATCAATGTCCTACTGATGACATGCTTTATCCCACATTACATAATTTTGAAAGTTGCGTTTTCCATTATTCTAATAATTTCAAAATAGTAAGGAAACTATATTGCTCTCAAGATGCTGCATAATCTACACAAACTGCCTTTGTTAAATTAATGGTAACTTGTAAGGGAACTGTGAGTCTCTTTACATCATCCTCATCTGTACAGTCAAATGTTTAAGTGGGGAGTCTTCATAGTTACTTGCACTTATACTACAGTTTTTACTGAGTGCTTCTCTGGGTTAAGAATGGTGCTTCATTATCTTATCTAATCACCACCACTCACTCCATTTTCAAGATGAGAAATTTGAGGTTCAGAGAAATTAAGTGACTTTCTTGGAGTTCAGTGACAGGTGAGTGACTAAAGAGGATCTGCCTCCTTGGGCCCAGCATCCTTGTGCTGCCCCTGAAATGTAATCGTGCAGTTTCAAAACCACATTCAGGGACCAGGGTGGCTGGAATTCATCTGCCTGAGAACATTTCCCTGTGAGTCTCTGAATCTACGGAGAGCTACTAGAAATGCAAGAGCCACAGCTTCTAGACTGCAGCCTCAGACATAGACTGTCTTGCTCCAGCTTTGATGTAACTCCTCCTTTGGGCCTCCTGACCCACTTCCTAGGACGCTGGAGTTACCTGTCAGACTACAAAGGCTTTCTATTTTGTCCTAAGCACTGCGAGCAGTATGGAGGCAGAGAGCCCTGCGTGGTTCTCGGGCTTGGTTGCTGAGCCCCGACCCCACCCAGACAGGGCTACCTGAACTACACTCACAGTTCTCCATATCAGCACACAACCCACCATGGACTGCCAGGCCTCCGTGTGTTCTCCACACACCCCGGCCCCTAGCCCCAGGCCACAAAGCCTCTCTCCAAGTCCCTTTCACCTGTTTAACTGCTCTGCACTCTTCAGGACTTAGTAGTCCTCCCATTTCCTGGAAAACCCTTCCTGTATCCTCCCATTCCCAGCAGACTGGCCAGCCCCACCCTTGTCACCGGGCAGTCTGTTACCTCGTTAAACTTCATGGGCTTCCCCACGGCTGGGTCCCCAGCACCTTGGCACCTAGCTCACAGCAAGTCATTCCAAGAGTGTTCATGAAGGCATGACCCCACCCGGGTCAGGAGTGATGATAGCACTGACAATGGGCACTCACCCCGGCATGTTTACCACTCTGCCTTTCCGTTTTTCTAGAAAAACCACCCACAGACCAGACAAAAAGATCTGGAATGACCCTACATCTGATGTGCTTGCTTTCCTATAACCCTATGAGTTCCTCGGCACCTTGCCCATAGAGACCAGGCGGCTGATATAAACCTTGTAATGGATGCACCTAGGCCACAGTCAGCCTCTGTGCTCAAGCACTGAGCATATTTGTTCTCTGACTTGGGGGGTCTTGGATTACTCTGGGTGACAGCAATCCAGTTGTCCCCCTGGAGCCACAGAACACTGATGCCAGGACCTCCCGCGGGCACCAAACTCTACAGATGTTCAAGTCCATATACTATAAAACTGTGTAGTACAGTCAGCTCTCGATACCTGCAAGTTCTGTAACCATGGAAACAGAGGGTCGACAGGATGCTGCCTGACACCAAAATATTTTCCCAAGACTGTACCTCTGAAATTTTAACACAAATTAAAAGAAAAATCTGATTTGCTTTACCATAATGTATTGCAATTTTAAAAGAATTTTTCTTTTTAAACACTTGTTCAGTAAGACATGACTGTACATGGGATGACAGAGGAAAAACTTCTTAATAAGATTTATAAGGGGTTTTCCTTTTTTTAAAAAAAATATTTATTTATTTATTTGGCTGCACCTGGCCTTAGTTGCAGGATTTTCACTTACAGCATGCAAACTCTTAGTTGAGGCATGCGGAATCTAGTTCCCTGACCAGGGATCGAACCCAGGCCCTCTACATCGGGAGTGAGCAGTCTTGGCCACTGGACCCCCAGGCAAGTCCCTAAAAAGGCCTAAAAGTGGCAAAACTAATTCAGATACCAAGGAGCTTTAAATCAAAGAGTTCAGTAGAATTCACAATACGTATCGACTTCTGGGTAAACTCTGGGAGACAGTGAGGGACAGGGAGGCCTGGCGTGTTACAGTCCATGGAGTCGCAAAGAGTTGGACACAACTTAGCGACTCAACAGCAACAAGTGACTTCCGCAAATAGTCACGTTTATACTTAATACAATAGAATACCAAAAATTGTTCACTGCGGGGGGAATAAAAGCATATTAAAAATTATCTCACAGCAGAGACAAAATAAGTATTCTAGACAGAAGAAACAACATTTAGTGCACTGAGAGAAAAGAAGGGTCAGCCAGGGAAACAAAAATGTGAACCTAGCCCTGAATGACTGGAGCTAGGTTCAGGAGGGGGAGCTGAGAGGGGCGCAGAGCCAATTACCACGAGCTTCTGAACTACATTAAGGAGTCTGGACTTTATTCTCAGGATGAAGAAAAGTTTTTTTTTTTTCCTCTCTGAGTTCACTTATTCAAAGATAGAACACGGCCATTCAAAATCGTAGAGCACAATATCAACAGAGTTTAAAGCTAGGGGATTAAGTTGAATTGTTCTATTTAATTTACATTAATAAATATCTTAAAAGAAGCAAATGTAGATTTTAAGATTTATTAAGGCACTAATGACCCAAGTAACTAGGAGAATCTAAGTTGAGAGTGATATTGTGTGATTTTCAGGTTGAAAGACTACAGTAACATATATGTCAATTAGACAGCAGCAAATACAAAAGCATCTTTTGAACTGTACAGTATACTGTATGAAGGAGTTCATTCTATAGCATTTCATCATTCTCCTGGCCTCAGTTTGTGCACAGAAGACCTGCTGGACACCAGCAATTCACATTACATACATTATCCACCACTCACAAGGTGTAAAATCTATCTTACACATGTATAACATGCATGAACAGAAATTATTCTTGAATGCCAGAAACAGTGCCAGTTATTTCTGACAGACTTGGGATTTCCCACCTTTGCCACTGATTAACTATCTGAACTGTTTAAGCCTGTGTTTCCGTTTCTTCATTTTTAAAATGAGAAGACTCAGCTAGATTTTGTCTACTGAAGTGTCAAGATCAGACTTCCACAGTAGAAACCTCACTCTAACTGCAGTGCAGAGAGCGACTGGGGAGGACATGTCCAGGAGCCAGAGGCTGGTTAGGAAGAAGCCTTGCAAGAACTGGGAGGAGGTGACAGAGGCCTGACCCTGGGTTAGCAGCTGTGGGGGTGGATTCCAGGGCTAGCAGACAACTGACAACAACAGAACTGGAGACTGACTGGATGCTGAGGGCGAGAAGGCCAGCCTGAGAGCACAGCCGCTCGGAGGTGGTGGCCGGAATTAAACCAGTGGCACTCCAAAGGACCAGGAGATCTGACCGGGAGGATGGAGATTCAGTTTGGGTGTGTGGTGGCAGCAGCTGGCTGAGCTGCACCTCCTGGAGAAACTATTCCAGAGGCAGGGGGACGCAGGGTTCCGTCACTGAAGCCAAGGCATTTCAGGCACCAAAATATTATAAAAACAATTCAGCGAAGATACAACTAATAGTCTTCTGATGGATCTTTTTCTCTCCAGTCAATGACATTCTTTAAGGATCTTTGTATAAAACTTGAAATGTGATTATTTAAGAATTGAGCCCTTTGTGCAAGAGTGAGATCTGAAATAAAGAAATGTATTTGGGAACGTCAAAATATTTGAAAATTTAGTATGTGATAAAGTGGATACTTTTAATCAATAAACAATGCTGGGACACCTAGCCAATCATTTGGAGAAAATCAAGTTGGGGCCTTAAACTTCAGATAGATCAGAGACTTTTTTTTAATCTATAAAAATAGTACTAGAAAAGATTAGTGAATTTTTATAAACTTGTGGTAGGGAATAATAACAGCTATTACCTACATAGCGTTCATCATGCACCAAGCACTGTTTACAGTGTTTATACAAACACTTTGTCCCTGCAACAACTCTGAAGTAATATCTCCATTTTATAGTTGAGGAAATTGAAGTGCTAAGAAGTTAAGTAACTTCCGAGGTACACTACTTGACCGTGCTGAAACTCTGACTAGAACTCAGACATCTGTACTCTGAACCACTACACAGCACAGTCTCTCTGTAAGACCATTCAGAAAGAGAGGGAGAGAGAGAAAGAAAGAAATGAAATCTGAAGGAATATTTAAAGCCTCTTTATGGAACAACAGTATAGTTGAAATTCATAAATGATAACAGAGGAGAACATTTCCAATAAATGTCAAGCTAATATTCTAATACATAATAAAAATCAATAAGAAAAAATAAACAATTTTCTCTCGTGTGAAAGTCACAAAAGAAGCAGGAAATTGTTAATAAATACAAGTTGTACTATGATGCTAATAAGCTAAGAAATGCAAATTAAAATAAGAAACCATCTTTCATAGACTGATAATATCAAACACTGGCAAGAATGTGAAGCAACGAGCACCCTCACATACCGTGAGATGAATGTAAGGTGGCACAATGTTTTACAGGGCAATTTGGCTAAACGATAAAAATTTTAAATATGCATAATCCTTTGACTCAGCAGTTTTACTTCTGAATATTTGTTTTACAAAACCAAATGCACAAATATCTGAAAATGTACATACAGTGGTAGTCACTGTAGCGTGATATAACAACCAAACAATAAACAATATGTTTAGAAAGAAGAGACTGGTTAATGAGACAACCAAATGATGGAATGCTATGCAGTCATGAAAATGACAGCTCTTTGTTCATCATCAAGATAATAAACAAAATGCTGTTAAGGAAAAAAATACTGTATAGCAGTCTACACAGTACTGCTACTATAGTACATAGTACCACATAGTACATAGTAGTACTACCTAGTTCTTTTGTTAAAAGATAAATGTTTAAAATAAATTGTTCTGTTGCTTTCAAAAGGACTGTCTAACCATTTTATTAATAAAGCTTAATCTAAAAATTCTGAATTCAGAAAAATCACAAGGACCGTATCTAACAGTGTAGAAATGCCAGTGTGCCAGAAAAACTGAAACGTATTTACAAATTTCGAAATAAGTTTATACTGACATTAAAAGTTTTTCAGGAATGTTAGTATCTACATTAATTAATGTCACATCTTTTTTTTTTTAATCTAAGGATCAATGAAAACAATCTGATTTATTACCCAAGAAGCATTTAAGAATATCAATAAAATCCAGATAATAAATAGTAGGTACAGCCAATTAATTATTTTGAAAGAGAAAAAAAAGAAATGTGAAATGTCTTTCTCAAAACACTGAACATCTTAAGACATGTGAACATCAAGAATTCAACCCTTTCGCAAGCAAACATCTTATTAGACCAAAGTCCTCACAGTAATTAAATAACTTGGTCAACATTGCAAAGCTGGCGCTTACTGCCTGACTTCTCACAGTCTAGCTAGGAGAAAGGGCAGTATATATTGGTGGTGGTGATTAACTGTTAAAGCATTTTTTTTTAATTGCATGATATAAAATGACTCAGGCCAACAAACAGAGCAAAAAAATTCTGCTACACAGCCAATCCACAGGACGTTTGTAATGAGCAGCATCCAATTTTATGTAATTCTAAAGAACACTTCATTTATTCAGCACCAAGGCTACAGGACCACCTCTTCCAGATAATTTAGATGTTTACCACTTTGAGGATCAAAATACTCTCTATGACTATCATGGACAGAAAACTTCCTTAATATGTTACAAGCTTCCTAACTTAGTTGACTGAGTGGAGGGAAACACAACAATCTTGCAAGCCACAGTCATTATCATTACAGAAGACAAAACCAATCATATAATCTTGATCACTCTCATTTTACAAATAAAGAAGTTGATACCCCGAAAGTAATGTGGGAAAGTGCTGTGATTTAATAAATTCATAATCTTAGCAGTGATCCAGCTGTGTGGAAGCAAACGCTCCAACACCAGGTGGCCGCCAACTGCAATGTCCTAATGTCCTCTCGGCAGGTCCCTTTCTCCTCCCTTCTTCTTCTCACCTGGCAGGTCTCTGCCTATATTCTGCCTGTAGGGAACCTGTCTCTTGCTCAAAGCATGGGTCTTCTAACTGGCTGCTTTTAATTGCTACACATAGCTTAGGGACACCAAATAGACAAGGCTACAAGAATAATAAAGAAATGTCAGCAAATCCTGAGTGAATGCCCCTGGAACTCTTCTAAGTGTAAAATCAAAGAACTTCAAAGCGCAGATTTTGTTACAGGCCCTTTGGCAGGGCAGAGCCTTCTTTTCTTACTTCTTAGTGCTAAACCGTGTTCCAGATAAGGGAGGGTGCCAGGTTTAGTTACCACCAGTAAACTTCAAAACATTTTCTGTTAACGTGGGTTCTTGGTTCCTGAAATCTCACATAGTACTTGTCTGGCAAATCTTTTCTTTAATGCAAATGTGAACTATTTATCCCAAGTTGAATCATTATCAGTAGCAAATTCATAAATTTTGGATGAAGTAGGGTAATTGGGACAAAAATCCTAAACATGGTATCCTAAATTTAGATAACATTCTGAGAACTCAGAAAAAGGAATCATTGTATTAATGCATAACAGCTCCAGGTGTATATTTATTTATATACAGATGTGCACACACACACACGTGCACACACATACGCGCGCGCGCGCACACACACACACTTTCAACTCCCTGGTAAGAGCACAACTAAATACACGGAGCAAACACTTCTTCCTACAGCATATTATCATGCAGTATAGCTCTTTCCTCTGTACCACTTAAGCCATCCTGTGGCCTTTGGTGTGTCTAATACTTCAGATACCTCCTAATGAATCTATCACACACTGAATATTTGGAAACACCAATCATCTAGGCTTTTGCCATTTAACCCCATTTCAGCTAAGTCTTGACTACATCTGACCAAAGGGGAAGAACAGACAATCCACTGGTTTGATCTTGCAACATCATAACTACCTGCATCCATTTATTCAACAAATTCTTACTGCGGATATACTCTGGGCCAGGCATTTTGTTAGGTTCTGGGTTCCTACCCAGACAAAGGCTCTGCCCACTTATGTCCTTTCAGTCTTCAAGGGAAGGCAACCATTCATCAAATGAGATAAATACAAAATCAAAACACTAACAGTAAGGACATGGAGCTACAAAGCCAGTCTAGGAGACCGGTCTGAACAGGGCGGAGCTGACTCCGACTGGGAAAAGTGCTCCAGGAGAGACAGCAGGCGGTACCACAAAGGCCTGTGGCAGAGGTGGTGTGCTGAGTCAGGAAACGAAGGCAGTCCTGCTGAGAATAAGGGCGTGTGTGATCAGAGATGGGCCCAGGGAGGCAGCCAGGGGCGAAACCAGGCAAGGACTCTGTAGGACATCTTAAGAATTCCGTGATCTTTATCCAAAAAGAAAGCATCTGAACGTTTTAAAATTCAATTTACTTTTTTACAGGAAAATTGCTACACTCAGATTTACATTTTAAAATGATGACTCTGGTCGCAATACGGAGAACCAACTGGAAGGGAGGAAGTAGGAGACAGGGAGCAAGTGAGGAGGCTACTATGTCAGTTCAAATGAGAGATCACGGAGACCTGGGCTAGGAATATGGTAACAAACCACGTCACCAGCCTCTGATAAGGAACTGAAGACCCGGCGTTGTCAAGGGTAACTACTCGGTTCTGGTCCTGCCACTTCAAGAGCAGAGAACTCGTGAGTATGAGTAGGGTAAGGTGTAAGGAAAATCCTAAATTTGGTTTTAGATACCTGAATATGGATGTGTTCTGTAGAGAGGTGTGGCATCTAGGAGAGGTCATGGCTAGGAAAATAAACTCTGTACTCATTCAGGAAAGGCCAATAGTTGATCTAAAGGCATTAATGAGACTGGGGCGGGGGTGGAAGAGAGGAAATGACAGAAGGCCTGGACCTGAGGATGTTCTAATATTAATGCTCAAGAAGCTGAGGAGCCATTAAAGAAGGGTTGGCAGGGTTAAGAAGACAATCAGGAGGGCTTACCCATCAGCACAAAAAACTAGACACTCAAACCCCAGAAACTCAATTTTCTCAATATTTGACACTTTACACATGCCTCCAATTACTTTGTAACTACACTGAGTTATTAAGCTAATTCTGTAAGGTTTATATTATATAAAATTGATCAACATTATTAATCACTGCTTGCTAAATACCAATTACTGCTACAAAATACCAAGCAATACACCAAAACTCATAAGAAATAATTCCTGCCTTCAAAACTTGCCTTAAGCTAGGTTATGATTAAAATCACATTAAGTCATGAGTCAGTGTATCTTCTGATACACTTATTTAAAAATTAATTCATCCTAACACTTTGGGAAAATTAATTCATCCTAACGCTCGTCCTAACACTCTTAGAAAAGACCTTGATGCTGGGAAAGATTGAAGGCAGAAGAAGGGAATGACAGAGAATGAGATGGTCGGATGGCATCACCGACTCAATGGACATGAGTTTGAGCAAGTTCCAGGAGATGGTGAAGGACAGGGAAGCCTGGGGTGCTGCAGTCCATGGGGTCGCAAAGAGTGGGACGAGACTGAACACCACCACTCACATGCATCCAATATTCACGGGTGCCAGACACTAGTCTAGATGATGGGCAATGGCATAAAGAATAAGACAGAGTTCCTTGTCTGTTAGCAATTGATATTTAGTATTCAGAATGCTGTAAGACCAGTTTGAATATTATTTGATGCTTTATCAGTTGAATGGTTATTTAGGCCATAAAGGAAGACAATAATCCCAACTATTTATCAACAGTACAATCTCCACCCCCCACCCCGATATCTACCCTCTTCCTCCTCCACATACGCTCATCATCATGCTTACTGTGACACTTAGTTAACACATTAACTACAGCACTGTGTGAGCTCCAGGCACTTGCTTCAGTCTTCCAGAGGACTGAAGGTCTCATCAGCAACTCCCAGCTGACAGACTGCATTTTCAGAAATACACTCTTGGTGGGTCTTAAGAACTTAACAGCTCTTGGCTCTCTACAACATCTCAATCTATTAAACCAAACTAACCAGACTGGTTATTTCAAAGGATTCTATCGCTAACAGTACAGAACTCCTTTCCATACCAAACATACCTAAACCAACCCATGGGCCAGAGTAAATGAGACAAGGATATCTTCTTGATTATCTTATAGCCTAGAGGATACTTTATGTGTTTCCCAATGTTATTTTCCTAACTAGCAGAGTTGCTTGTACTAATAATAAAGCCTGAATTTTAAAAACAGTGTTGGCAGATCCTGTTGCTTGCTCCTATACCCCTTCTTATTTTTCTCTTCAAGAAAGAAAAAAAAACACACACATCTGAACTTGAAGTTCCATACTCATACCTTTTAAGAGTATAGGCAGAAGTAGTTTGAAAGTAATCTGTACTCCTTTTGCCATTGCTGTGGAAATGGAAAAGCTACAGTATATATCTGTCCTAAGAAAGGGAAAGAGACCAAAGGGAAAGAGCAAAAACTAGCAGATCAAAGGTACAAGCAGAACAAAGCTTTCACCTTTAACTACTGTTCTGGAAGGTCAACTATTCCTCAGAAAGCTAGGGAAGTACGACTGTATTCACTGCAGAGATACAGTGTGAAATGCTGTGGGTGAGATTCAGAGCACTGATCCTTAATCTAGGTGCCCCTCTCTAGTTCCATGTCTCTTACAACACTTAACATGGTAGTGTGAAACCTCTTCATAATACAATCTGCCAGCAGAAACAGAGGCTGTGTGCATTGATGACATTTTTCTCTACCATCCAGGAAATTACCTCGCAGAGGTTCATAAAAGTTGGATGAATGAAATCTAAAACAAGTACAAACAAATAGGGTCTGACTCTACTGAAACAGGTTCCATGTGTGATGATTAAAATGAATGTGTGGTATTATATTAGCTTCTTTATTTCCTTCTACTTATAACATAAACCGCACAAATCAAGAAACCTCAGAAACACTCAACACTAATCAACCATTCTCCCTGACTAACACAATGAAATGATCTAAGTACAAATCACTTATTCTCCTTGCCTAACATGATGAGGTGATCTAAGCACAGTTTACCTGTATTACATGTATGAGTCCAGGTTACAAACACCATGCTTTATGGACACGTCAGGAGACAAACGTATGGCAATGGTACTGGGTAGAAACCTATCATTCTCACATTGACTCTTTTTTTTTTTTTAATTCTCACATTGACTCTTGAAGGACAACTTCCTCCTTCAAATCATTAATCTGGTCATTAATTTGTAAAAGAAAGTGGAGACAGCAGAGAGGGATGGATAGAAATGGACTGTGCAGAGACCTTCATGGACTGGAATCCTAGCCTGTTTTCCAGTCATGTGATCACGGGGCCTTAGCATCACACATGAGTTTCTACCTCTTGAAAACAGAAATTACAACACATTGGAAGGATGCAGACATGATGAAATGAGCTAATATATAACTTGCCTGACACACAGAAGGCAAGAATAGTGACTATATAAAAGTACTTCTACTTGATCAATGAACATGTTTATTAACCACAGCAAAAATCCTCTTATTCTCTTGCAAGAAACACCCAACTGGCACAGTTAGCTTTGCAGTGAGCATTTATAAATGAACATTTCCTTCAATTCTGTTTCTGATTATTTCTTTCGTGTTTCAAAATATTCTTAAATTATTTCTTAAGAACAACTTTGGTTGATTTTTAATAGTGCATATATTTCCTCACATTAATGTTTTTTACCCATTTACATTTTAAAATAATTCTAATTTTCAGCTTAAGATATAAAAAGAGGCCAGGACTGAAGAAAACAACCAAGTCCAAGGAATATACCTGGTACATCTGATACAGCAAGGCATTTCAAGGTTAAAAGTGCAATATACTGCAGATCTTAAGGAGCCTCTGGAGACTAATGCTTCTCCATGCCACATTCTCCTATTGCCTTCCTCAAAGAGAAATAACCCTCAGCCCAAGAAAATTGGATACAAAATGCAAAAGTTGTGCCTTCTAACTCAGAGAACTTCTGAATGCCCCATGTTTTTCCTCAGGGAAATCCATTCCCTATTAACTGCCCCAGCCACCCCAGCATTTCTTCTGGAATGCTCCCAGCAACTGTCAAGGGCTGATCAGCAGACAGCCTAGGCAAGCTGTAGCTGGTTCTTTTGCTCTTGTTGAAAGCAAAGAACACTCCTTTCATTCCATATTTTGAAATCTTCCAAGTCAGTAAGTCAGCAACCATTTCTAAAACGTGCAACATATGCTTGAGGTACTATAGGAGATGTGAAAAAGAATATCAATGAACAGAGCTACTTCCTGTTTTTTTGTATCTAGCAAAATGGGAGTTATTATAGCATATTGGAAATAATGTATTAAGGAATGTTGGTTAACCAGTCACTCATGCCAGAATCAGATATGAAAAGAAAACTAAAGTTGGCAACAATTGTAGTTCTAATATTTCTCTTTCAGAATTATATTTAATAATCTTTGAAGAATGCATTCATTTTCTTACCTGATTCAAAATTAAACTTGGAGACAATTCCTAACTACAAAACTTACAAATTCATGTAAGACTAACTGATGTAACTACTTCTGTCATTTTATAAAATCACCAATTTTTAAAAAAAATTTATTTTGGGCAATAATTTTCCTACACCTCCTTTAGTAAAAAGTCACTAAATTATATTTTTAGTCCAGAAGCTTCTAAAAGGAAGTGAAAGCTGAGGGCTATATGAGGATATAAAAGCAGCCTATGAAACAGCTTCAGTTTTAAGGAAAAACTAACATTAACAAGTACAGCATATCTTGTTCTTTCATGGGGCCAGCAAATTGATAGTTAGGTGTTTTTTTTTTAAGTTACAAAAATAGGATGGAGTAATTATATCTACCAAACTCACAATAGCCTGTTCAATGGAGAGTAACACTGTAATTTCTCTTCAAAGACAGTAAATAGGAAGAAAAAGCCCCTAATTCTGTAATAGAAGGAAAAATCCCAAACCCTTGGGCGCCACTTACAGGCAAAAAACTTTCACTGATTTCAGTTACTAACCTGAAAAAGGGGTGGACTTAAAATCTTCTATTTTTAATATCAGTATTATTTATATTATTTACACTACAAAATTATATTTCCACAATTTCAATTTCTGCACCCAAAGATCAAAAACTAAAGGAAATTATGAAATTTTAAAACTTTAGGAATTCTCTTTAAAAAAATATGACAGGTCTTAACAGATGGGTGTCCAGATGTATGGTACTACTGAAACATAAAAATATTTCAAAATCTCAATGTTAGATGATCCTACTAAAGTATGAATGTAACTATTATCCAAAAAGTAAAGTTCAATTACGATTTTACTGCTTACAGTCAAAGTGCTTATACCAACAGCTTCAAATGAATTTCAACCCCATGAACAAGGAAATATGGAAAAAACTCACTATTTCAAAAGTAGAGGAAATCAGTATTTTACTATAAATGAAATGTTTAACATTTGGGATGAACAAACAGCATTCTAGCCAGTGAAATTCATTTTAAGAAATGATTTTGCCGATTAGTCTATTATTTCATATACTATGCAATTATAATCCACCCTTTCAAAAAAGGGGAGGGGGAAAACTAGCTTATAAAATGCAAAAATTAAACACGGATTACTCACCCCCTGAATTTTATCTGCTTTCACTTTCGTCCTCTTATTTTGTGTGGAGACAACACTAAACATCTATACATTAATTTGACAGTGGTTCCTCTTCTACTATATTCATAGCTCGTTAAGATGCCTAGAATGCTGAGGCTTGCTAAATTATTTACTGCATCCAAAAACTTGGTTATCATGGGAATAAGACAAAATTCACCTCTCAAATTCTGGGTTTAATATCTTTAACTGGACCTCACTTGTAGTAACAATCGCCTACAACGAATCATTCCAGTCAAGTTCTAATGCAATCTGCAAAGGAGCAGTAGTGTAGAGAAACATAACCCTTGTAAGACTAAGCTACATGTACAAGTGCACACAGGAAACTAGCATAGTCACAAGTCTCCGTTCCTCTCGACACTGCCACGGCACACTGCTGACCACATTTTTAGGGTTCCCTCCCCCGCGAGGTGGGGAAAGAGAAGGGGCCAACTTCTAAGTAGCAATCAACACACTGCGGTTTTAAACAATCAAGTTGCCCCCCCAAGTGCCAAATCACTAGATAATTAACGAAAGCCAATGACTCCTACTGTCAAATTCGTTTCACAAGGGAAACCAATAATACAAGGCAGTCTTTAAAGCACTAAGAATGAAGGTCAGGAAACCCTACAGGGAAACGGGTGACTATCGCAACATTTCCAGCAACTCAAAATACCCCTCAAACCTGTGCTCTGCATACACTAGTTAGATTTAAAAACAAACAAAAACAAGGACTGTGGCTGTCACATTTAAAAGAATTTCCTTAAACAAAAATTTCTAGTTGCCAAAAGAGTCAGGCCAGGAACGGCTGGCCTGAGTTACCTTGCACAGACCGTAACGCGCAGGCAGCCCAGGGCCCCGGAAAACACCGCACCGGGTCCCTTGGAATCCCGCGGCGGCCCGCGCAGCTGCAGGGAGCAGGAAGCACCGCACCCGCGCCGCGGTCCCCAACCACGCCGGAGAGGCTGCGGGGAGGGGGCACCACCGCTTTGCAAGTGAATGGCTGACACATCCGGTCCTGGCTCTTACACCACTCCGCCAAATGCAAACTTCAAAGGCCGAATTCAAACTCCAAACAGAAGTCACTCAAGTCTCCGTGGTGCGGTCTGCATTCCCCAGGAAACTAGGAGTCCCTCGGGGGACGCGATTAGAAAACTCTCTGTCCTCACACCCCGCAAGCCCCCGAGAGCTTGCAGCCCGTCAGCCCGCACCGCTTTGACAGGCGTTACGGAGCCGTTCACCCGGAACCCCCTGCGGCCGCGCTCGGGGCGCGCCGCCTCCGTTCCGGCCCGACCTCCGGGTACCTGCCTAGAGGCTCTGCCTGTCACGGCCCGGGGGACCCCACCGCTTTCTGCGCCGCCGCCCTCCGGCCCCCCAACTCGGCCTCGGGCAGGGCTGCCCACCTACTCCGCCCACCTACACCGCCCGCCCGCAGGCTCAGGCCTCACCCCCGCGCCCCCCGGGACTCAGGTCCGGGGTCGCCGCCGCCGCACTGCTGCTCGCCTCTTCCAGTCTGACCCGGAGGGCAGCGCCAGCGTCCTGTTCTGGGGCCCCTCGGAGAGCCCCGATTCCAGGAGCCCCACAAAGCCAGCCCGGTCCCCCACACCTTATCTCAACTGGTCCAAGCAGCGCGGCTCGCACGCCTGTCACATGTCTGCAAACAATAACAAACTCTCCAGCACGTCCCCGCCCCGGGCCCCCGTCCGGTCCCCCAGGCCAGGTCTGGGGCGCCGCCCGACGCTGGAAGGGTCAAAGGGGGTGCCCGAGGGCTCGGGTCCCGGATAGCCGCGCGCAGCCTTGCTTTGCGGAGCCCTGGGACGCCCTGCGCGATGCCGGGGTTCATTCATTGCACTAGCCCGCCCGCCCCCCAAGTCCCCGCCGCTCCCCGGGCCGCGCTGCTCACCCGGCTGGGGCCGCCGCAGTCGGCTCGGCGGCGGGCGTCCGCTTCTCCCCCGGCTCGGCCCCCGCGGGGCTCTGGGCGCCGCTGTCCGGTGCGGCCGCCGGCTCGGCAGGGTGGGCGCCACCGCGGCTCGCGGCTCCGTGGGGCGGCGGCACCGCCACAGGCTGGAAACCGCTCCCGCCCGCCGCCGCGTCCGGGGGCTCCGGCGACGGGGAAGTAGAGGAGGACGGCGGCGAGGCGGCGAGGAAAAGCGGCGGCTCGGGCAGCTGGTCCAGCTCCACACTCCGCACTTTGCGCAGCTGCCGCCGCCTCCAGTCCGCCCGCTCACGGCCCCCACTGCCCGCCTCCCGCAGCAGCCCCGCGGCTGCCGCGGGCGCGCTGCTCGCCTTGAGGGTCCCTCTGCCGCCGCCCGCTTCGGGGCTCGCCGCCCCGGCGCCCGGGAATCCCGAGGACGAGGCGCGATTCCCCGCCGCCGCCGCCATTTTCTCTCGCGGGCTACATTCGCTCGGCCCCTGCGAGGGAGGGAGGGGGCGGGGAGAGTGCAGGGGGCGGGGGGCGGGCTCTGCGCATCTAGCGTAGGGCTGGCTGCGCCAACTGCGTGAGCGCGGCCCTTCGGGCGCCCGGACGGGCGGGCGCGCGGGGTTCAGTGGGGGGAGGACGGGCCGCAGGTTTCGGTGGGGAGCGGGCTCTTAGCTCAGCCCCGCACGCGGGCCGCCGCGGTGGCGCTGCGGGGGCGCGCTGGGGTTCGCGCGCCTCACCCGCCGCGCCGCCAGGTAGTCCCGGGCTGCACCGGCGAGAGGAGGAGCCTCGGCGGCAGAGCTCCGCTTCCTCTCCGCCGCAATCTCGGCCCGGCTCGGCAGGCGCTCGCCCTAAGGGAGTTGCAGTTCGAGCTTTGATGGACGGTGCGTTGCAGGGGGCACAAGCCAGAGGGTCTGCAGTCTGTCATTCGCCTGCCCGTTGCAGTGGGCGTCGGGGAACCCAGGCGCGGACCGACCTACCCCCACCCCCGCCTCCACTCCGCGCGGGACGCGCAGGTGGCGCCCGGGGCGCTCGCCTGTTGCAAAGCGAAAGAAACCCAATGTTCAGCTGACGTGACGCCGCGGACCCAAAACACAAACTTATTAAAAAAAAAAAAAATTTCCTCATCTTTTGCCCACCCCCACATCGTACTACAAATAAAACAGAAGTTTCTGGAATATCGTGTTCAAAACCTGAAATCACAGGTTTGGGACGTCCTCTTCACCCACTGTCTCGCCCCCAGCTAGAGGGAGACAGAGAAGACCGGGCCACGGGGTCGGGGGCGGGGGGAGGGTGGGGTGGTCGAGGTGAATTGTTATACATCTTTTTCTTTTTATTCCTCCGCTGCCTTTGGGAAAGGCAGATATGCAGGACCGCAGACAGCATGCTTGGGGAAGGAACCAGGAAGTGCCGGCTACTGTCATCCTCCGCCAGGTTCTGACCCTCCCCGAGTCCTATGCCTCTGGCTGCACGTCCCTCTTCCCGGCAGGGTCGGGCTGCCGTCGGCTTCCCTCCGCCCCCACCCCCCGGAGCCCGAGCTCCCCGGCGCGGCGTCACGAACCCTGCGAGTCCCTGAGGGCGTCTGGCGATAAGGTGCTTCGGAATGGAAAAGGCACCATTTACATGTTAATGATTTTAGACCTTTCTGTTCGCTTCCGTGTCGCGTTTACTTCTCCCCTCCCTCCTTTTCCTCCAGCCGGTGTGTCTGGGCTGAGAAATCTCCCTTAAGCCGGGAACAGAGTCCCTAGATTTATTTTGTGAAACGGGAATTAAGGCGGGGGTGGGGTGGGGGAGCGTCGTGGAGGGAGAGAGCTGCTCTGGAAGAGAAAGGAGAGCGCTAACTTGTCAGTATGCATATATTTAGACAAAAGTCTAAACTGTCTACAAAATAATTCCTTTGATTTCTTGGAAACAGATAAAATGAAAACCTCTTTCTTGGCTATAAATGGTAACTGAGGAGGATGGTGATATCCGAGGGATTTTTAAAGCGGGTTCAGATTTCATATTAGCTCCGTGTTAACTGCTACAAAGTCTGCCATAAGCTAGTTTTAGTTACATCCAACGGTACAAATTTTGAAACTTTAGATAAATCTGTTAAAATTTGAAGTCTACAGTTAGGCTATGATTATACAGTCTTTTAATGGTAGCCAAGTGTATCATCCACAGCAAACAGTAGTTATTTCCTAGGTCTTCCCGGATTGTTACACCCACCAAAACCTCCATGGGGAAGGATAAACTTGTTTCTTTCTTATTTAGATTAGAAAACCTTTACATTTGCACACACATACCCTAGGTAACTGTAAATGAGAAAAATAAGTAGATGCCTTCAGCTTTTCAAAAGTGTTCCAGTTTTGAAGTTTGGCCAGAGTAGCAAAACAGAACGGGATCCAGTGAAACATTTACTTTAGCCTCTTCATCTGTGCTCAGTGATGAAAACGGGACCCAGCGAGAAGAGCACGCTACTATCAACTAGCCACAGTCTCTGGCCTCCATCCATCACACCGCCATGGCGAAACCTTAAGTGCTGGTCTTTCACCAGGTTTTTGGTGCTTTGAGTCATTTCCGCCTTTAATCTTTTATGTATATATTCGAGTTGTCATTATGCACCGTGCACTGACAAACTTATTTTTTAAGGAAGAATTATAAAGGACGTGCTTGACTGAAAAGGGTGTTCTTCCTCCATCATCTGTTGGTATAAAGTCTTCTTTGAGGAGACGTTAACCTGTGGGATTGCTACCATAATTTTTGCATCTTAAGCATGGTTAAAATTCTATCTCTAGTTTGGTGCTGCTGGGTCCTGCTTTATATTACTGCATAAAGACATATGTCAAATTGCCTTAATTTGTTTCTTTAATGACATAAAGGAGTCTTGTGACTCTTCCAAGTTTGCTTGTACACTGAAAATTCCAGTTCCTATTTCCAACCTCTTTATTTCTATTCTCTCTCAGACACAAATGTTGCAGTAATTTCATTTATGCTATGACAACTTTGGTAACCTTTACGTCAATATTTTACAGATCACTGCTTCCACATAGTGCTTCTGGGAATCACCTAAGTCATACTTCAGTTCCTGAATCACACTCATTTGGAGGATCCAGTTTAATATTGGCGCATTTCCTCCTTGTGCATAAACATCACTGATTTAGAATGAACAGATTTAATAGGCACTGCAGAAATATTTCAGTCTGTGTATCATTCACTTTGTATTTCTTAAATACCTATTATGCACACATAAGAAATTTTCTTCTCTTGAGAGATTTACAAAAGTAAATAAAACGATCCATTTGCAAATATTTTTATGAGTGGGTATTTATCAAGTTGACTCTGCTAGAATTTCAGATCCATCTATGTGTGGGGTTTCACTCCTCTGTTTGTGAGATCTACATCTTAGGTAGATGTAAAGAGTAAGAAGATAACCTTGAGAATAGAGTAAAAGCTGGTATCCTATCAGGGTTATAAATATTATTATAGAATACTTGCAGGAGAGTTGGGGTGAGAACTTGGTTTCTCTGTTCTTTCCAGACACCATACTTCCCAAGTGTTTGCAGATGTCCTAAGTTGGGAAATCTTGTCATGTATAGGATAGTGACCTTTTGTAAATACACTGTAGGTGACATAATAGTAGAAAGCTTCTTCACCAACCTCCACTTACTGACTCATCTAGTAACAGATTCCGGTCATTCCTGGTGTGGTGTGCAGCAGCCAGAGGGATGCTGCAGCATAATGAACACTCGTGACACCGGCACACTTCTGCTCCCACCAGGTGAGTTATGGACCCCAGCGAATCCACCATATTTGTTCCCAAATCTGACTATAGCTGCTGTAACTGTCGCTATGGAATTTAATTAAGTCCTATTGAACATGACTGTGTAAGTGCAAAACAAAAGTTATTCCGATGAAAACTAAGTTAAATGCTTTGAAAGAATGAGTGAAAGCAAGACACTGGAAAGAGTCTCTGTCAAATGAGTTATGGATATGAGGATTGTGAAAGAATGGAGAAAAAAGCATTCAAATCTATAAGAACTTTGTACATGTCTCTCAGTTTTCACTTTGCTTGAAAGAAAATAAAAGTGAAAACTGTAGACCATGAGAGATGTCAGAAAGCCTCTGGATAATGGACCCATACTCAAAAGACCAAGGCCCTCCACCCAAATACTGATTAAAACCCCCAAACTATACAAGACAAAATCCTGTTGCTTATGTTTTAAGCTAAAGGAAAATATTTTATACTATATGTACATATGAGATTCCTTTTTATTAACCAGCCTTTGAAATATTTTGCTTATATTTGCAAGTATTTAAAATCAGAAACTAAATTTTTGTAGTGAATAATGAAAGCCAGCTGGATCGGGATTTTATATTTAAAAATACAACTGCAACTAATGAAATTTGATTTATCTCACAGTTAGCCAAATTCGACTTACCTTTACAACTCTGAATGATCCTTTGAATTCTGTTGAACCCTGTTCATTGCTCTTTTTTGATGTATAATGCAATATTCTTTTTCTGTTTAAGTTTTATGGCTTAATCATGACTATCATTTTTGCAAAAAAAAAATATTTGAAGACTTCATACATTTCTCCAAGGTCCTCCTGTAATATTCCATTTCTTTCTTTGAATCAGTGTCCTTGTTAGTTTCCTTTTCATTTGTGGTCCACTGGTCCAACTCTGCTAAATCCTATGTTGACAAGACCTTACACATGATCTAGGAAGTTTAGTATCACTTCTGGTGGTTTAGTCAACTTCTTCATCTTTTGCAACATTTGCACCTTCCTTTTGTAATTATTTGCATTGTTTTGGGGTCAAAACTGCTAAAGAAGTGTACAAAATTGATATCCACTAGAGCAGTGCCATCTGATAAAATGTAAAGCAAGCTGCAAATGCAATACTCATATGTAATTTTATTTTACTTGTAATTTTAAATTTCCTAGTAGCCACATTAGAAAAACTAAAAAGAAGCAAGTGAAATTGATTTCAATAATATAGTTTATGCAGTATATCCAAAATATTACTTTTTCAGTACTTAATCAATATATAAAATATTACTAATGAGATTTTGTCATTATTTTTTAACTACATCTTTGAAATCCAGTATGTTTTTTACTCTTCAGAACATATCAAATATCATTTGAGTCACATTTCAGATGCTCAAAAGGCACATGTAGACAGTGACCAGTGTTATCAGTCAGCACAGCCCTAGAGCCATTACACCTAATACTTAGGAGTTTCCAGTTCAGTTCACTTCAGTCTCTCAGTCGTGTCCGACTCTTTGCAACCCCATGAATTGCAGCACGCCAGGCCTCCCTGTCCATCACCAACTACCCAAACTCATGTCCATCGAGTTGGTGATGCCATCCAGCCATCTCATCCTTTGTCGTCCCCTTCTCCTCCTGCCCCCAATCCCTCCCAGCATCAGGGTCTTTTCTAATGAGTCAACTCTTCGCATGAGGTGGCCAAAGTATTGGAGTTTCAGCTTCAGCATCAGTCCTTCCAATGAACACCCAGGACTGATCTCCTTTAGGATGGACTGGTTGGATCTCCTTGCAGTCCAAGGGACTCTCAAGAGTCTCCTCTAACACCTTATGGACCATTAAATGTCCAGTTAGGCCTCCAACTCTTTAGTGGTTCCTATTACATAGAATATAGAGTGCGGATTCCAGATTCCTTTTTTCATTCATTGTGTATAATTACAAATATCCACATTTGTATGTTCAAGAAATAACGAATCACAATAGATATAAATTAGTAACATATAAGTTAGCATATTACTCTATCTCCAACAGCTAAACTTTCAAATAAATTCCAGGCACCCTTGTCAGTTGCTTTCTTAACTGCAGTTCTGATTCTGTCCCCTCTCCTCAGACTCTTTAGTGGTTCTATGTTACATAGAGTATAGAGTCCAAATTCGTTCTTTCTTTCATTCATCAAATATTAAATGCATTTTCTTCTGTGTGCTGGGCACCACTCAAGGTCAAGGAATGAGATCAGCATAGACCTGACACCTGCCTTCATCACACCCACAGCCTACCACCATTGACTGTTGGGTTCTCAGCACAGTTCACCCTGTCTTGTACCTGGGCTCCCACCACAGATATCTGTTCCCCAGGTTGGGAGCAGGTCATGCTATCTTTTCCTCCAAAGGAACCTATGAGCCCTCTTCTTCTGAAAACTCTTCCTTAAATCCACTCCACTCCCAAACTCTGGCCACCACCACCCCTGGGCCTGGCCCATTCTTAACCTTTGAAGGGGCAGGGTGAGTACACATGAAGGCCCCATAACAACATTTTAAATTAGCTAAAAGTCAGAATGTAAACCAACAGTGGATAAAATATATTTTAGACTTCTACCTTGATATATATACTTTCATAAAGACAAAACTGAACATTATATAAAGTTGTGATTTTTTTAAAAGACTGGCAACAAAATATTAAAGACAATTATATCTGGTTTCCATTGATGGGCTGACTGGATGAGGAATAAAATAAAGATATATCAAAATTTTAAATAACAAATATTTAAAGTTGAATTCTAAATTTTTAAAAAATTTAATTAAATGTAATCAAGTATTTTATTAGGATAAAACTATTTGCAGTCTTAGCATTCAATATCCATATAGTTGCCAATGTAAGGAATAGCAACATACTTCACATGATTTGTCTATACCTACACAAATACAAATGTAGGTCATATACATTGCTTAATATTGCAAAATTTTTCTTAGCATTTGTGTATAACTGTTGTGAATACTGGCCCAATGAGTGAGTAGCCCAGGACCCATGAGAAAGGTCAAAAAGAGAAGCAAGGACGTGCGGTTATTCAGGAATCCATTGCATTCCTATTATCAGAGGGACAGATTCGACAAGTTAGCTTATTTTTCCCTTCTCTTATTGAATATGTCTACTACTAAGATTCTCCCCAACTACAAATTAATGTTGATCTCCAACATGGGCAGCAGTACAGTCACAGACCTTCTCGACCTGTCTAAACCAGGGGGCAAGGCGTGTGAAGCAATGCATCTCTGGGTCCTGAAAGGCATCGATCTTGAGAACAGAAGCTTAGGGTTATGCGTCATGCTAAGCCAGCGCTGCACCCCAGACCCAAGTGACCAGGGCAGCTGTGTATTCTTTAAAACACTTGTTCTCCAAATTTGTGACACATGATGCACTTCTATCCTCTTGCCCAGGTCTGAGGGAAATACTGCTAAGCACCTGCTAACAGGCAGGCCCCTTCCAGGTGCTGGGGGTAGAGAGAGTGAGAAGATGCCCTTTCCCTGGGAGAACTTCCAGAGCCTGCCTTGCGTGAGAGCCACTTGTGTCCATGTCAACATTTTCCACCGGCTAATGAGACCCCAGAGGGAGGGACTGTCTCCTCTTCATCATCCTTACCTCCCCAGAGCCCCTAGCTCAGTGCCTTGCATGTAGTAGATGCTCAAGTAATGGGGGTTGACTTAGGTCGCTGTGTGCTGTGCTGTGCTTAGGCACTCGGTCGTGTCTGACTCTGTGACCCCATGGACTGTAACCCCTTCCAGACTCCTCTGTCCATGGGATTCTTTAGGCAAGAATACTGGAGTGGGTTGGCATGCCCCACTCCAGGAGATCTTCCTGATCCAGGGATTGAACAAGGGTCTCCTGCATTGCAGGTGGATTCTTTACCAGCTGGACAGGTCGTTACCAAACACAAACTGTCTAAGACTCCTTAGGATCTGAGCATCAATCACAACATTTGCTCCCTAATGGGGAAGAAGTTCTCTTTCATAAAAGTGATATGACTTTATTTGCAAATATAGCTGTGCACTTTCTTTAGAAGAAGGTGAGAATTAATTTCTATATGCATTCTAATTGGCTCTTATTGGGGATAACTGAGGGGGAGAGAAGAGGGATGTAAGGAGAAAAGGAAGGGAAAAGGGGAGAAAGAACTGAGGAGTGGGACTCTGAAACACAGAAGAAGAGAATGACAGAAAAGGAGCCGTATCTGTAACACGTGAAACAAATCGGAAAGTTTGTAGGAAGAGGATCTCGGAAAGTTTCCAAGGGAGCATAGGAAGTTAAAAATTATTTACAGTTATAAATTATTTATTGAGCATTTATTATATGGCAGTATGTGATAAGTACTTCATATATGTTAACTTTTTAAAAAACTTTTTATTTTATATTGGAGTGTAGCTAATTAAAAATGTGATCATTTCAGGTAGACTACAAAGGAACTCAGCCATACATATACATGTATCCATTCTCCCTCAAACTCCCCTCCCATCCAGGCTGCCACATAACATTGAGCAGAGTTCCGTGTGCTATACAGTCGGTCCTTATTGGTTATCCATTTTAAATATAGCAGTGTGTACGTGTTGATCCCAAACTCCCTAACTATCCCTTCCCCCATCCTTCCAAGAGGACATATAGGTGGCCAAAAAGCACATGAAAAGATACTAAACATCACTAATTATTAGAGAAATGCAAATCAAAACTGTAATGAGGTATCAACTCACATGGGTCAGAATGGCCATCATCAAAAAAATCTACAAACAATGAATCCTGGAGAGTTTATAGAGAAAAGAGAACCTGCCTACACTGTTGGTCGGAATGTAAATTGGTTAAACCACTATGGAGAACAGTATGGAGGTTCCTTAAAAAACTAAACATAGAGCTACCATATAACCCTGAAATCCCACTCCTGGGCATGTATCTGGAGAAAACCATAATTCAAAAAGATACTTGCACCCCAGTGTTCATTGCAGCACTGTTTATAATAGCTAAGACATGGTAAATGGATAAAGAAGATATGGTACATGTATACAATGAAATATTTCTCAGTCCTTAAAAAGAATGAAATAATGTCATTATCAGCAACATGGATGGACCTACAGATTGTCATATTAAGTGAAATAAGTCAGAGAAGGAGAAATGTTGTATGACATCCTTTATATGCGGAATCTAAAAAGAAATGATACAAACAAACTTATTTACAAGATAAGTTAGGGAAGGGATAGTTAGGGAGCTTGAGATTGACATTACACACCAGTATATTTAAAATGACAACCAGCAAACTCCTACTGTATAGCAAAGGGAACTCTGCTCAGTGTTATGTGGCAGCCTGGATGCAGGGGAAGTTTGGGGGAGAATAAATGGATACATTTATATGTATGGCTGAGTCCCTTTACTGTCCCTCTGAAACTATCACAATATTGATAACTGGCTATGTTGTTTAGTTACTAAGCCGTATCTGACTTTTTTGTGACCCCATGGACTGTAACCTTCTAGGCTCCTCTGTCCATGGGATGTCCCAGGCAAGAATACTAGAGTAGATTGCCATTTGCTTCTCCAGGGAATCTTCCCAACCTAGGAATCGAACCCACATCTCCTGTATTGGCAGGTGGATTCTTTACCACTGAGCCATCTGGGAAGCCTACTAATTGGCTATATTCCAATATAAAATAAAAAGGGGGAAAAAGAATTGTGACACAGAAAGACTGATCCTTACGATATATTCAGCGCACACTGTGGACACAGCATCCTTTTAGGTACATTAAGAAATTAAAATGTTTTTGCAAAGTTAAAAAAGAAAAGTGAAAAAGAAATACAACTCATGAGGTGAGCGAAACAGTCTTGATTTGGGGACTCAGTTTAGTAACTGCTCTGCATTTCCTAAGAGGACACCTTCACTGACTTCCATCTCTAATTAAATTACAAAGAAAAATAATTTCTAAGATGAAAAAGTAAAAGTGTCAATGTAGTAATGGCTCTAAAACACAGGAAATGTCTGCAGAGAGCCCTTCCCTAACACTTATTTATTGGCAATTGCAGGATGCATCTGTTGCTTCAGATGATTTAGTGGCAGAGTGTCTGCAGGACCAATTGTAGGAGAAGATGGTAAGATATGGAAGCTTAAAAGGAAACATTTACTCTCCTCAATTTTGTCATTTCCAAAACAAGTCATATCCTACCCTAGTCTGAGAGAGGGAAAGGTAAACTAAAAATAGCTTTTCTTTGAGAAGTGCTCCTAATGTTGGGGGAAACCACAAGACTATCTTCTTTTTTACTAAATAAGAGTCATTTAAATGGGTGGGCAATGGACAAGAGTTTGAGCAAACTCCGGGAGATAGTGAAGGACAGGGAAGCCTGACTTGCTGCAGTTCAAGGGGTTGCAAAGGGTTGGACACGACTTAGTGACTGAACAACAGTTGTTATAGCTCATTAGTACATATGAAAATACTGGAATGCCAACTCATTTTAAGATAAGAAAACAGTGGACCAGGCAGAATAAGACCTTGGAAATAAACACTTCCTCTTATTTTAAATCACTTGATATCTCGGAGAGTCTCAAAGTTTTGTTTTTGAAGAGTCATCTCCTTTAAAAATAGCTACTGACAGAGTCAGTTGAACTGACTTGAATTCCAAGAAGATTTAGGTTTTTTAATTTTTCAGACAATAAATTTTCAGGGATGAAAATTATATGGGAATATCATTGGAAATCAAAATCTTCTGAAACATAAGGACATTTCTAAGCCAATTTTTAAATTGCTAACTTTTCCTAAAAGGAATTCTTTATCATCCTGAAACAGCTGACTGCTGTTGGGTGGTACTTAAGGTTCTGCATTGAAGGCTGAAGAGACTCAGGACTTTGCAAGAGTGTTGTCTACAACCGGTGTTCCTCACTGAGTATCAGGCCCAGGCCCAGCTCTGCTACTCATGTGGCAGTTACTGATTATTCTCTGGTCTGGAGGAAGAGAAAAAGCAGCTCCCAAACAGTCTGGCCTGCCCCAGACCCAAGCTGTTAGTCTCTTTAGAGGACGAGCATATGTTTGGAGTGGCCCCTTCTAACTTAGCTGATTTTTAGCCCCTTCACTTGTATCTCTTTCTTCTTCCGTGGGTGTTAATTTCATTTTATTTAAAGGGAACTATTTCAGCATCTGTCATAACTTTTCATATTAATCTGACAGTAATACCAGCTTAGGTGACTACCAGGAGGCCATCCCTAATGAGAGGATGACATAAACTTAAATCCTTTGGGTTCTCTGTGAAAAGCTCCAGTTATTTTAACCCAGGGAATTTGCCACCAGATTCACTGCCTCCCTTATTAATATACACAGAGGAGTCTGGTGAGCTTCCCAGTTTCTCAAAGAAGGTCTTCCTCCTTTTTTTATTGACATTGTAATATTTCATATTCCTATTATTTTTGCCTGCATCTGTACTTTGCCAAAAATGAGTTGATTGTTTTTAAGGGAGGAGGAATACTAGATGATCCAGAGAACAAAATAAATATATAGCAGAAAGTTATTGGTGGGAAGACCAACATTAGCGGCAAACTCATTCATGAGAATGAATGATTTTGGATCTGATTCACCCGAAGCTTACTGAGATTTCCCTCATGTGTCGGGTGTTTTACATTCTGTCCCCCTATTTAATTCTCCCACAACTCTTTTTTTGAGACCAATTTCTTCCTCCCATTTTAGAGACTCAGAAATGGAGCCTCAGGGAGAATTTTTTCATCCTGCCCCAAATCACTTGGCTGGCAAATTGGCAAGATAGGCTACTAACCCTAAATTTGTTATTCTTTCCACTCTATATCACTGCTTCCAGGAAGAATAAAGGTATTCCTGTATAATAATCAGGCGGCACTTAATCAGTCAACCAATATGTATCGAGTGCAGATAAGGTACCAGACACTTCAAGGATTTTTGAGTAACCACAGCGTAATCGCTCACAGTCCTCGGCCAGTGCTATTGAGAGTACAAGGTGTCCCAGCGGTTCGTTGGAGCCGGAAGTTCAGTTAGTGGTAAAAGTAATAAAGTTTCTCTGAATGATGCTGAGTAACTCAAACAGGACCATGCCTGCCACGTCACCTCATTAGTGTTAACCATTCAACTCACAGAGGTAGCAGAGTGACACCAAAGAACGTGGGACCAGAGCAGATTCTTACGCATTCAGTGAGGTCATTCAGCAGGCCCAGTAGCCATTCAAGATACTCAAATGCCCATATAATACTTTCAGTTTTGTGTTTTCTCCGTTTTGCCCATTGAATACTTCACACTCACCTTGTTCAATGAAGTCTGTTTCAAAGTGCAGCTCTTTCTTCTTCTTTTTCTTCTAAAGATGCTCGCATGGATGAGAAAGAAAAAATCATCTAAAACAAAGGTGCCAAGAAAACACTTTGCTTTATAACATCCTCATAAATGAAGGAATGCTAATCAAAGTTTCTCTTTAAAATAAGTTTTGGGTTGACTCCAATATGGAAAGTTCCAGCTGCAAAGTGTATAATCCCAGAGATTTGTAAATCCCAGATATTTTCCTTATTCTTTGTCTTTGACTCCAGTCTTTTCTGTTACTGTTCAGCGTGTGTGCATGCGTGCTAAGTCACTTCAGTCATCTTGTGTCCAGCTCTTTGCAACCCTATGGACTGTAGCTTGCCAGGCTCCTCTGTCCATGGGATTCTCCAGGCAAGAATGCTGAAGTGGGTTGCCATGCTGTCCTTCAGGGGATCTTCCTAACCCAGGACCCAGACATTGAACTTGTGTCTCCTGTGGCTCCTGCATTGCAGGTGGATTCTTTACTGCTGAGTCACCGGGGAAGGCCTAGCATTCAGTAGGTTTGATACAAATCCCTTGGAATTGAACGAATGGAGTTTGTTAAAACTGAACAAAAGCGTTGTTTGGTCATCAGCAAACAATAGCACATAAAAATATTGCTGTTCAATTCTTAACTTTAGAAAAGCCTTTGGGTGAAATGTCATTTCTTCTTCCCGAAGTTCCATTTACCAAGTAATTAAAAATTTAATTGAACTCAAAAGGGCAGAATAGGCCTTCAGCATTTTACACTTGAAGTATAATCAGCATCTAACTTGTTTAAATCCATGGTAAATGAAGGGATATTATATGATAGCACATGATATATGTTTAAAAAATTGTTTTTCCCTCTAATATTTATATGTCACTGAATTATAAATAATATCCTAAAATAGCCAGATGACCTGAAAACTCTGTCAGACCAGCCCAAGTCTGGTTTTTCTCAAGATGGTGGTAAATCAATGTTGCTGTCCTTGACAACTCACCATGAGAATCTGTGTGTAACTCTTTCTTTCCTACATGACCCATCTACATCTTCTTTTCACTAGCATTATACCCCTCTTAGAAAAGCTAGAAGGATTGATGACTTGATTTTGGGATAGGAGAGGAAGTGAAAAATAGCATTTGGTTTATTAGTGGAACAAGGGAAAGAGCAATTCTTAGAGTCACCACATAGCAAGTTCTAGCAGTGAAAAGTGGAACTGGTAAATTTGGTAGAAGAAAAGGACGGGCCCCACTTGTGAGGCATCTGGTGGTCAAGGCACACTCCTGCCCTCAGCCCCTAAACTAGTTCCACAGGCACCCACCAGGTCATGGCAGCAATACCAGCAATTTGGATCTGCAGAATCTCCCAACAGCCTCACAGCAGGATTTAGAGTATTAATAGACAGAATGTTCCCTGTTTCATTATAAGTGGAGAACTGTATCCTGGAACACTGAGTTAGAATTATAGCCATTATTTTCTCCAAAATAGTATTACACATGTTAGTTTGGTGCTATAGGACTATTAATCTTGTACTGTATATTCAAAGGTACAACAGGTTTTCTGTTATGAGGTTTTCTAAACCACAGGTCATAACCAATTGAATGCTTGCAAAATCATTTTATTGGGTTGTAACCAGTTTGGAAAAAAAAGAAATATAATAGAAAATACCAGAGTACATTGCCTGAGGTAAGAGCAATGTGAATCTTGGGGGTGTATGTGTGGTGTGTGGTCACACTGTAAAGTGCAAACGTGTATTCTTTACTCTTCAGTTCAGTTCAGTCGCTCAGTCGTGTCTGACCCTTTGTAACCCCATGAATCGCAGCATGCCAGGCCTCCCTGTCCATCACCAACTCCCAGAGTTTACTCAAACTCATGTCCATTGAGTCAGTGATGCCATACAGTCATCTCATCCTCTGTCGTCCCCTTCTCCTCCTGCCCCCAATCCCTCCCGGCATCAGGGTCTTTTCCAGTGAGTCAACCCTTCGCATGAGGTGGCCAAAGTATTGGAGTTTCAGCTTCAGCAGTACTGTAGGTTATAGTAAAAAAGGATTCAAGGTCATTGATTTGGGGATTGTAGGACCAAACGAATGTTTACACTTTCCAGTTCTAGATGTTGAATCAGGCACATGTAGCAAAAATCAATTCATTGACAGTGAATTCGCCATAAGCCAGTTCACCAAAAATCAATTCCTCGGATGATTAATGTGCTGAATCATCAATTCATTGCCTTACTGGGGACTTTCCTCACTTTTCAGACTCCTTGAAGCGTTGCTATAACCCTATAGCTAGAGACTTGTTAGACTTGTCAAATGACTATCAGTCTCACAATTTAGATACCTCTATCCCTTTCTGCTCTCAGCCATGTGGATGGCTCTTACGGTAACAGTTGCAGTGTTGCCGTAACTAGCTGCAGTGAATTTCCTGACAAATTTTAGCAAATTTGTCATTTGATAGTTTGATCATTTGATAAATTGACTTAGGGCAAACTGACCTATGACTTTCTCCTATCTTCCCTACTTAGGAAGTTCTTTTCCAGTCATTTCTATTCATAAGGACCTCTTTCTTCTCTGATCGCTTTGCACATTATCATATGTTGTGCTATTCTCTAATTACCTCTACCATATTATGGTATTATACCATGTTGGTGTAAACACGTGGCGCATACACACACACACTTTGGGGCAAGACAGTCCAAGTTTCAGCTTGACTCTGCAACTTAATACTAATGTAACTTTGAACAAATTACTTAATCTCCACATGCAATGATTTCCTCATCTGTAAGATGAGACTAATAGTACCTTGTAGTGTCAGTGAGAGGAATGAATGAGTTAAAATAGGAAAAGCACTTAAATAGTGTCTGGAACACAGAGAGTACTACATATGTGTTAGTTGTTATACTTCTATATGCAGTAATATATATGAAATATTTATAGGTAATTTTAGAAATTAAAGATTTGGATTTCTTTTAATGCCAACATTAAAACTGGCATTTATTCAACTAATATCATCAATTAACCATGGATCGTTTGTAGAGACTCTACTATTCCCTAGTAATGTGGAAGAGAGCATTGGAAAGAAGTATAGAGCAAAGGAGTTTATAGAAAAGCCTGTTATTAATGCATTCACTCACTCAGTTTCAGCTTGAGCAGTTCGACTGGAATTATCAGAGATAGAGCAATTGTCCTAAAGGTCTCAAGAGTTTAAAAAAACAATGCAAAGAGATGAGATCTGCTTTAAGAAGGAACTTTGAGGAAGAAGGAAGAACTGCCACCTTCACAGAAGGCTTTTGTTTGGAGGCATTGCTTCCGTCAGTTCCAGCAAGAGGAGTTTTGGTGTTTACATCAACCCAAAGAAGAGAATGACAGGACACCTCCACAAAGAGGAAAAGACAGCTTTTATGTAAAATTATCACTAGGTGTTTGTTTCAAAATCAACTATAAAAGGGATATGTAGATAAAAAATAAAATGCTATGAATAAAAAATATGCCGCCTTAAAAAATAACAAAATTGGAAGAGTCAAACATTTCAAAACAGTTTAAATAGCAACAGCAATTAAGACATTGTGGTATTGGCATAAGGACAGGCAACTAGATTAATAGAATGAACTGAGAATCCAGAAGTAAACCCTCACATTTAGGGTCAGCTGATGTTTGATGGGGGCTTCCCAGGTGGTGCTAGTGGTAAAGAACCCACCTGCCAACACAGGAGATGGAAAGACCTAGCTTCGATCCCTGGGTCCAGAAGATCCCCTGGAGGAGGGCATGGCAAACCACTCCAGTATTCTTGCCTGGAGAATCCCATGGACAGAGGATCTGGTGGACTACAGTCCGTAGGGTTGCACAGAGTTGGGCATGACTGAAGTGACTTAACACACTCGTGTGATCTTTGACAAGAGTGTTAAGGAAATTAAATGGGGAAAGAATAGTATTTTCAACAAATGACTCTGGATGAGATAGTCATGTGCAAATGAATGAAATGGAATTCCTACCTCATAGAATATATGAAAATTAACTCAAATTGAATCAAATGTAAGAGCTAAAATTATAAAACTCTTGCGAGATAACATAGGGGTAAATCTTGGTGACCTTGTGTTTCATAATCATTTCTTAGGTGTGACGCCAAAGGCACAAGAAACAAAAGAAAAAATAGATAATTTGGACTTCATTAGAATGCAAAGCTTTTGTGTTTCATAGGACATTAAGAAATTAAAAACTCAACCCTGACAAATAGCTTGTATCTAGAATATACAAGAAGAATTCTTCCAACTCAGCAGTAAAAGACAGATAACCTGATTTCAAAAGGGACAAAAAATTGAAATACACATTTCTCTAAGGAGGATATAAAAGTGGTCAATGAGCACATGAAAAGATGCCTAAGAATATTAACTATCAGGGAAATGCAAATCAGAAGCACACTGAAATACCACTTTACATCTACTACAATGGTTATAACAAAAAAGACAAATAAGAAGTGTTAGTGAGACTGAGGAGCGATTGCTGATGGGAATGTAAAATTGTGCAGCTACTTTGAAAAAGTTTGATAGTTCCAATGCTAAATATAGACATTCCATATGATGCAGCAGTTCCATTCTTAGACTTCCACCCAGGAGAACTGAAAACATATTTTCACACAAAAACTTATGCATGAATGTTCATAGCAGCATTATTCATAATAGCCCAAAAGTTATCCATTCAATTGATGAGTGGATAAAGCAAAATATGGTAAATTCCTACAATGAAATATCATATAGCCGTAAAAAGGAATGAAGTATATACCTATTTATGCTGCAATATGAATAAACCTTGTTATGTTAAGTGAAAGAAGTGAGGCACAAAAGAAGATACATTGTATGATTCCTCTGATGTAAAATGTCCAGAAGAAGTAAATCCATCCAGACAGAAAGTAGATTCATGGCTGCCAAGGGCTGGGCAGAGAGGCGATGGACAGTGTCTCCTCAGTAGGTACAATTTCTTTATAGGAAAGTAAGAATATAGTAATATATACTGTGGTGACAGTTGAACAACTGTGTGAAGATACTAAAAGCCAATGATTTGCTCATCTAATTTTCTATTATTTTGGGCTCTCATGACTTTTTAAAAATCATTTGCTGGGCATTTTCAAACAAAAATTACAGTTTAGAAAAATTAGACTATTTCACAAAGTGGAAGCATCTATTAATAGATAATTTTAACTGGTACAAAGACAGCATAGTTGGGGAAAAGAACTAGCAAACCTAATGCATCTCTGTTCAGACACTAACTTAGAACAGAATGAAAGTAGGCCTTGTTGCTAATCTTGCATCAGTGCAAAGATTAATCCATTTTAAATGGTTGAACTGTATGGTATGCAAACTATATCTCATTAAGGCTGAGACAGAGTTAGCATGCAGTTGCAACAATACTACCCATTTTGTAAGAATCCATGCAAATGTATCCATCCATATTAAGCACATCAAATGCGTCCCATTGGTGGAGCAGAAGGTTTCCCAGGAGGTGTGCAAGGCACTCAGCCTTTCAGTTCTCCAACCTCAGTTTGTTTGCTCCAGTCTCTCCTCTGCTTACAACCTCAGTTTACAGCCTTAAAGATGTGTAAATACCCAGACAGTTTGACCTAGTTTGGTCTTAACTTTGGAGCAACTCTTGTCCAACTGGTCTGTGTGACTGGCCTGTCCTTCAATGTTTCCTGGTTAAGTAGTGAAATTTTCATATAGCAAATTTTGTTCTACAGTAATTTCTTCCTTTTACGAAAGCGTTATATTTATTTAGATTGGACTGCTGATCATGCATTGCCTCTGTCTGCTTTTGTGTTTTTCTTCTTATGCAATTTATGTTTTAATGTGTGTTATTTTTTCAGTCGTGTACTTAAGCTTTTTCTTCTTGACCAAATTATAAACCTCTTAAAGGCAAAACCTTTATGCCTTTAAAAAAATTCCACACAGTAACTGTTAAGATTCTTTTCATATAACAAGGACTTAATAACACTGATTAATTAACAAATTGATTGGTGGTGTTCTTGGATTTACTAAATCAATTTGGTCATCATTGTCATTCAATAGCTGAGTCATGTCCGACTCTTTGTGAACTCATGGATCGCAACACACAAGGCTCCCCTCTCCTTCAGTTGAGTCAGTGATGCCATCCAACCATCTCATCCTCTGCTACCCCTTTCTCCTCCTGCCCTCAATCTTTCCTAACACCAGGGTCTTTTCCAATGAGTTGGTTCTTTGCATCAGGTGGCCAAAGTATTGGAGCTGCAGCTTCAGTATCAGTCCTTCCAATGAATATTTAGGGTTGATTCCCTTTAGGATTGACTGGTTTGATCTCCTTGCAGTCTAGGGGACTCTCAAGAGTCTTCTCCAACACCACAATTCGAAAGCATCTGTTCTTTGGCATTCAGCCTTCTTTATGGTCAAACTCTCACATCTATACATGACTACTAGAGAATCATACAAGAAAGAGGACTTTTTCCAAAAATATCTCAGGTAGTTCTGTATATGTGTTTTAAAAAATCAAAGTTTTTGGTTTAGTGTGAATTTTAATCCATATACTTTTTAATGTCTTCATATAACTTGAAAAGAGGTGACATGATTTGTAATGCAACAGCTGGACATTTCTCCAATCACCTCATTGGATTCTGTGCAGGATTCACAGATAGACAGTCTCTGCTCTCAACAAGTTTGCCAAAACAAGTTTATGAAAATATAAAGTAATATGACATGAGCTTAAAATTAATTAGCTCTATCTTCTGTTCCAATTAACCTTATTTTTGAAACTTAAAAAAATATATTTCTACATGACTTTTATTTGCGGAAGTCTGACGCACTGGCTGTGAAAGACATCTCAAGACAATCTTAGTTCAGTAATTACACTCTATCAACCACAACAAAAGCAGTCCTGAAGCTAAAGAGTATAGCTTTTTCAAAGGTTCATGTAGCATATGCAGAAGGTCGTAGGTCCAAACTGCACAGGTGTCTCACATTCTCATTTTGTGTCAGAGGATGTGAAGTGAAGTGTTAGTTGTTCAGTCATGTCTGACTCTTGAGACCTCGTGGACTGCAGCCCACCAGGCTTCTCTGTCCATGGAATTCTCCAGGCGAGAATATTGGAGTGGTTTGCCATTACCTTCTCCCATGTCAGAGGATGGGAGAACATAAATGAGCATCTCAATGTTAGGCTTCAGCCCTGTGGTACTTATTCATTTAACTGCTTGAAAGTGAAAGTGAAGTTGCTCAGTCATGTCCAACTCTTTGCGACCCCATGGACTGTAGCCTATCAGGCTCCTCTGTCCATGGAATTTTCCAGGCAAGAGTACTGGAGTGGGTTGCCATTTCCTTCTCCAGGGGATCTTCCTGACCCAGGGATCAAACCCGGGTCTCCCGCATTGTAGGCAGACTCTTCACCATCTGAGCCACCTGGTTAACTACTTGAGTGTTTGCTTTTTCAGTCTAGAATCTGATTCCTGAAACCAGTGCGAAAACTTAGAACCTCTAGTAGCTTTTTCTAGTCACTTCTAAGTTTTAAAATAATGGGTTTCTTTAAAGAACCCTTTAACTTTACTGATAGCTGAGACAGTGTGGAACTGCCCCACAGATTGTGATGTGTTCAGGGTACCAGCAAAGCAAAAGTATCCTTTCTCTACAAATAAGCAAGTTATCTTTGACGTGTGCTGGGCTGTGCTGAGTTGCTCAGTAGTGTCTGCTTCTTTGCGACCTTGTGGACTGCAGCCCGCCAGGCTCCTCTGTTCATGGGGATTCTCCAGGCAAGAATACTGGAGTGGGTTGCCATTTCCTTCTCCAGGGGATCTTCCTGACCTAGGGATCGAAGGACTCCATAATCTTTTCAATGTTTGTGGTTGTCCAGAGGGTCCTGACTCTAAGAAGCCATACACTATGTATACAAAATCAAGTGCCAATTTTCTAACTTCCCTCACATAAAATGGATAATCTAATTTTTGCAGGTGAAATTGAGATAACATTTTAGAAGCTGAGCACGGGAAAACTTCGTCTTACCAGAAAGAAACCAACTGAACTTAAGGTCTACAGGTACCTACCTCAAAGCTGAAAGTTGGTTATCCTGTCTCAAATATCTAAGAATCCAAGTAAGTCCCCTAAATCCTCTAAAAAAGCCCCCAAGCACTAGACAGTCATTTCTGGCTTCATTCAAGTGGTGCATTCTAGATGGATTCTTTGGGATAAATTATGTTCTTTCTTTCTTTATAGCCTTCAAGCCCATTTCCACACCACATAAAGATGCAGAAAATTCTCTTCTCTGGTATTTACCCTACTCCAAAAACAGCTAAAAAGATTTTAGTTGTATATATATTTTTGTTTTCTTCAAAATGTATAGATGTTTGACATCATAGTGACAATAGACAAATGTGAAGTTACTTTTCTATTATTAGTTTTTTTTAATTTTATTAATTTATTTTTATTTGAAGGATAGTTGCTTTACAGAATTTTGTTGTTTTCTGTAAGACCTCAACATGAATCAGCCATAGGTTTATCCATATAGTATTAGTTTTTAAGGAATGTGTTTCTCATATATAATTAAGGAGATGTAAATGTAGCTGATGACTTCATTTAGAAAAACTTGAGGAACACATGTAAATGAAGCTCTTATAAAGCTTCATTATGTTTCTCCAATTATTAAACTATATAAAATTGTAAAAATTGGTGACAATAGTAAAGCATTAGGTAATCACTAACCAGTTTTAATACGTGCTGATATTTTACTGCTCTTGCTTCAAATATTTTTTTGAAGAAATAAAATTGTATGATAGATAAAGATGAAAGCTTCCTTTTTAAATTCCCTTCCCTGAACCCCAAAACTAATCTCTATCTTGAAGTTATTTTATATTTTTATGTTCTTACTATGTGTGTTTGCATCCGTAAACAAGATACAATATTGTTTCATGGTCTGTAAAAATTTATATAAATCTCTCTTGAAATGTTGTTTTTGAGATTTAATCACTTTGATGAGTGCAGAGGTATCTTATGTATTTTAAGACTCTATGGTGTTCTACAGTGTAAATATTCTTCAATTTTATTTTAATCTATTGTCCCATCATTGAACATTTAGATTACTTCCAATTTTCCCTTTGTTAAATGATGCTACCTGAAATATTGTTGTATAGCTTTTCAGTGAAGATGTGAAAGAGGGCAAGTTTGGACTTGGCAAAGTAAATAATCCATCCAACTTTGTTACTTAAGGTCAGCTGGAGTGAAGACAGGCAGCAGAGAGGGTGAATCTGCACTTCTTGGGACAGTTTAATAGGCTAGCTTCATCCCGTAGAGCAAATGGAGCCCATGGAAGTCAGATAAATCAACTCTCTAATTAAAAACTCACTTAAGGAGTGAGAAGAAAGGCAGTGTTACTACAGAGACAATTACTACAGAATAATATGGTGGGAGATTTCCACCATATATTTAAGTCTTCATTTTTATCCGCAATAGATGTTTATAATTTCCCCTATAAACATTTTAGACAATTTTTTCTGATAAAATTAATATTTTTCCAAGAGCTAAGCTTATCATCTTAAAGTAGCCCATAGAATCTCTTAGGATTTAAAGAAGTCTCTACTTTTCAAAAGTAATGAATGCTCATTTCCCCATTCCTAGTTTTGATCTGGGCTTTGTTCTTTCTCATAAAAAAGTTTGACTATTTTTTAGTTTTTTCAAAGAACTTTCAAAGAACTAGAGTTTGGTTTTATTGACATTCTCTTTGGTTTTCTGTTATTGATGTTTGCTCTTACCAAATTATTTCCTTCTGTCGACTCTCTTTGGGATTTTTCTGTGATTATTTTCCTGATTTCCTGAATTGAAAACTAATTCATTAATGTTCAAATTTTCCTCAATATGCGTATTTGAGTTTATGTATTTGTGTGGATCACAACAAACTATGGAAAATTCTTAAAGAGATGGGAATACCAGACCACCTTACCTGTCTCCTGAGAAATCTGTACGAAGGTCAGGAAGCAACAGTTAGAACTGGACATGGAACAACAGACTGGTTCCAAGTAGAGAAAGGAGTACGTCAAGGCTGTATATTGTCACCCTACTTATTTAACTTATATGCAGAGTACATCATGCGAAATGCTGGGCTGGATGAAGCACAAGCTGGAGTCAAGATTGCTGGGAGAAATACCAATAACCTCAGATATGCAGATGACACCACCCTTATGGCAGAAAGTGAAGAGGAACTAAAGAGCCTCTTGATGAAGGTGAAAGAGGAGAGTGAAGAAGCTAGCTTAAAGCTCAACATTCAGAAAACTAAGATCATGGCATCTGGTCCCATCACTTCATGGCAAATAGATGGGGAAACAATGGAAACAGTAAGAGACTTTATTTTTTTGGTCGCCAAAATCACTGCAGATGGTGACTGCAGCCATGAAATTAAAAGATGCTTGCTCCTTAGAAGAAAAGCTTTGACCAACCTAGACAGCGCATTAAAAAGCAGAGACATTACTTTGCCAACAAACGTCCATCTAGTCAGAGTTATGTTTTTTCCAGTAATCGTGTATGAATGTGAGAGTTGGACTATAAAGAAAGCTGAGTGCCAAAGAATTGATGCTTTTGAACTGTGGTGTTGGAGAAGACTCTTGAGAGTCCCTTGGACTGCAAGGAGATCCAACCAGTCCATCCTAAAGGAAATCAGTCCTGAATATTCATTGGAAAGACTGATACTGAAGCTAAAACTGCAATACTTTGGCCACCTGATGTGAAGAACTGACTCATTGGAAAAGACCCTGATGCTGGGAGAGATTGAAGGCGGGAGGAGAAGGGGACAACAGAGGATGAGATGGTTGGATGGTATCACCGACTCTATGGACATGAATTTGAGCAAGCTTCGGGAGTTGGTGTTGGATAGATAGGGAAGCCTGGAGTGCTGCATTCCATGGGGTCGCAAACAGTCGGACACAACTGAGTGACTGAACTGAACTGAACTGATTTTCCTCAAAGTTCTACTTCTCTGCATCCTACATGTTTTTTTCTCATTATCTTTTATTTTATAACAACTTTACTGAGATATGATTTACACACCATAATGAAAATATACAAGAGTTAACTGCTCAGTCGTGTTTGACTTTTTGCAACCCCATGGACTGTAGCCTGCCAGACTCTTCTGTTTGTGGGTTTTTCCAGGCAAGAATACTGGAGTGGGTTGCCATTTCCCCCTTAGGGGATCTTCTCAATGCAGGGGTCGAACCTGGGTCTCCTATATTGCAGGCAGATTCTTTACTGTCTGAGCCACCAGAGAAGTCATACCATAATATTCACCATTTAAAAGTATAAAATTAAGTGGTTTGTAGTATATTCACAGTGCAACCATTACCAGTGTCTAATTTTAAGACAATTTTATCACCCCAAACAAAGCCCATATCTATTAGCAGTAGGTCTCCATTCCCTCCTACTCCCTACTCTTGGCAACCACTAAGCTACTTTCTCTCTCTATGGATTTGCCTAGTCTGGACATTGCACATAAGTGGAATACTATAATAGATGGTTTGGGGACTGACTTCTTGCACTTAACTATAATGTTTTCAAGGTTCATCCAAGTTGTAGCATGTAGGCATATTCCATTCCTTTTAATGTTAAATAATATTTCATTGTATAGATGTGTCATGCTGTATTTATCCATTCATCGGGGATGGGCGTTTGAGTTCTACCTTTAGCTATTATGAATACTGCTGTTGCAAACATTCATGTACAGGTCTGTGTGTGAATATATTTTCAGTTCTCATAGGTATATACTTGGGAGTAGAGTTATGGGGTCACATGATACCTCTGTTTAGCATTTTGAGGAACTGCCAAACTACTTTCCAACAAAACGGTTGCATTATTTTACATTCACAGTTGAAATGTATCAGGGCTCTAATTTGTCCATACCTTTGCCAACATTTACTGTTGCTGGTTTTTAAAATTGTGGCTGTCCTAGTGAGCACGCATTGATATTTCATTGTGATTTTTGTTTGTAGTTCTCTATTGGCTAATGATGTTGAGCATGTTTTCTTATGCTTACTGGCCATTCATTTTCCTCTTTAAAGAAATGTCTATTCCAATTCTTTGCTCATTTTTAAATTGGGCTGTCTTTATATTGTGCAGTTATAAGAAATCCTTTCTGATTTCAGTTTCCTTTGCACTGAAAAACTGCAGTTTCCTTTGCACAGCCTTTAGTGGCTCTTTTGGCCAAGGACTTTGGATGGTAGACTCTCCTTGTTTGAAAATGTCTTTTTTTTTTTTTTAAAATACTGACCTTTTCTCTTTCTGTCTTTGGGTGCCTGTGAGCTATCCTGGGCTGTGGAGGGGGTTTTCTCGCAGGAGGTTTCATTTTTGCTTCCACTGGTCCAGGGAGTTTCAAGTATCTCACTTCGGGATTTCCACATCCGACAGTGTTAAGTCTCCACATTCATACAAGGCCCACTGGGGATTGAAATCTCCCACATAATCTCTCTTTTTCTGCTCAGAGCCCAAGGAAAAGACCAACTTTCCTTGGCCAGAGAGCAGTTTTTCTAATCCTCCTGTCACCGTGGGTGGGGGGTGTCTCAGCTTCATGAAGAGTCTCAGTTTTAGGTCCCTACTTCATTGGGTCCAAGTCACATCTCTGTTCCCATGTAGGTAATAAACCCCACCCCCTGGGACATGCTGTGGCACTTGCTTACTGTTCTGCTTGTGCGTTCCCGTACGCCTGTATCACTTTAAAAAAATATTATTGTTACTGCGCTCGGTCTTTGTTGCTTTCTCTAGTTGCAGCGAGCGAGGGTTCCTCTCTAGCTGCGGTGTGTGGGCTTCTCATTGCAGTGGCTCCTCTTGTTGCAGAGCACAGGTTCTAGGTACGGGGGCTTCGGTAGTTGTAGTGTGTGGACTCAGTTGTGGTGCACAGATTTAGTTGTCTCACAGCATGTGGGATCTTCCCAGACCAGGGGTCGAAGCCATGTCCCCTGCGTTGGCAGGCAGATTCCTAACTACTGGACCACCAGGGAAGTCCTCCTGTCCCATTTTTTTGCATCTTCAGATTTTCTATTATTTCTTTGGTGCTTAGTTTGTATTAAGCATTTCTACATGCTGTAATATGAGAGATTCTGCAGTGCCACAGTCCTCCATGTTCTTGGAACCAATTTATTGCTTTTATACTGTTAAAAGGGACTTCCCTGGAAGTCAAGTGGTTGAGAATCTGCCTCCAAATGCCAGGGACATGACTTCAATCCCTGGTCAGGGAACTAAGATCCCACATGCTGTGGGAAAACTAAGCTCATGAGCTACAACTGCTGAGCCCAGACACCCTAGAGTTTATGTGCCACAACTACTGCTGCTAATTTGCATCATGCAAAACTGAGGAAAAGAAATACACTAACTCCCATGGTTTGAGGATAAATATCAGCTTGAAGCATGGGTAGCTTTTGCTGTGACAAAGTCTATTGCTAAAAGAAATGTAACCACTTGTGCTGAACTAAGACTGGATTGAAAACTAGATATCTCAACTCCACTTTTTAGAAGGCAAGCCCATCATTCATTCATTCACCCATCAACCTCCCCCCCTCACCCCTAGTGATAAGGCTAAGTTAGTAATGAAATAGTTTCCTGTTGACTCCAGAGCACAAGGGCAGATTTGCTTTTTGTTTTGTTTTGTTTTGTTCTTTTCACGAGAGGAAGTGTGAATAAGGCTCCTGAGAAATAATAATAATAATATTTCCATGAACAACATTCCCATCTTTTCTTCTTTCACCTTCTCAGTTTCTCTAGGGTCAAAAATTGGAAGGCTAATGGGTGGGACGGTACTCCTATCTGAAGGGGCTTGGATAGCATCAGCAGGATATTTTTTCCTATGTGTTGGTTTAGCAATGGAATAACATCCCATTAGGAAGAAAGCCTGAGAGTATCTTTGTTGGTAGGATAGCTCCTTGTCCCTATTTCAAGGACATTGAAATTTCAGTGACTATCTAGTAATTTTGGATAAAACTACCAATTGATCTATCCATTTTAAAAATCTTTTTTTCTTTCATATAATCATCCGTTTAACAAATGCTTTCTAGATATGAGGCACTGTGCTCAAAGCTGGGATGCAAATATAAAAATACTTCAGTTCCCAAACTCAAGGAGTTTGCATTTTATGGGAAGAGAGGAACACTCAAAGCAACAATTTTAATATGGTAGGATACCTGCCATTATGCAGGTATTCTGGAAACTAACGCTTTGGAGCCTCTGTCACTCGCTAGTTAGAAGGATAACAACTTGCCAGGCTTTCAGATTTTCAGATTAGCTGGAGTCTAGCTCTAGACCGCCTCAGTTTAAATCACATCCCTTTTTGTAATTATTTGGCCACACACAAGTTACGTGACCAGTCTGTTCTCAGTTTCATCATTTGGGAAGTGAAGATTATACCTCTTGCATAAGGCTGATACCAAGATAAAACAAGTTAATATACATACAGCACTAGAATTAATGATATTTAGCAGTATTTACCTATACTATGTAAATGTTAATTATAATTATCATCCTTTATTTTCAAGATAGAGTTAACATTCCCTTACAGCAGTAGACTATCTGTAGACTATCTCTGAAGACTATCTGTTGAAAGTAAGAAGAAACTGCTAAATTCTTATCCCTTTTCAATTTCTATTTTTGTTGTCATAATATATAATGTAATATATTATTAGAGAATATACATATATAGTTTATTAATGAATGAATAAACACACATAGATATGGGGTTAAATGTTCATTTCTTCTTGCTGGTACTCAATCAAGAGCTTAGAAATAATTGTGTTACTGAAATATAGGACATTCTTGTCTACAGATGAGAACTGCTATTTATAATGTATAACATATGCTTTACATAAATTAGCTCAAGTGCTCAAGAGCATATTAGTAACTACGTGCTTTTCATCAACTCCTGATTCTCGCCAAGTCTAAGAGGACAGAACTGAGTGGTGCAGAGAGGCATGCCAGAGGAAATAACTTGAGAAGTCAATCCTACCTTGCACCCTTGAAGAGCCATTTGCTAACCTTTGCAGGGCATCAGATAAGTTGACTTGTGCTTTGCTAGCTTATGTGGTAATTACACACAGTCAGGGATCGCATGGCAATGAAATACAAAAATAGAAAGTTCATTGGAATATAAGTTGAATATCTCATTGGCTAATGTTTTCTCCAGTGTAATGGTTAACGAATGATCTTTTTTGGTGTTTACTTTTCTGAGACTTTAAAAGTTCTATGAGACAAGAATATAATAACATTTACCATGGAAAGCAATCTGGTCTTCCTGTCTACATGACTCATTTTCAGATTTTCTTGTGAAAAAGAACTGAAGATGCTACCAAAACAACAGCTGCTTCACTATAAATTACTAAAACAAGCCTCTCATTCAAGATTACTGTTGAAAAGCTTTATTTAGAGCAATTTAAAAATTCATGAAGGATTTTACTTAACATGTTCATACTTGATATAGCTTTAGAAGTCATTTAGGGAAGCTCTGGGAATTACTCAGGAGCAACTGCTATATTCTTGGCTGAAAATTTGAAGATTAATTTAAACAAAAAGGAAAGTCATGTTTGCTAGAAATTCCATCCATATATGATAGGAATTCCATAAGCTCACTACATATTTAATTAGGGCTTCATAAAAACCTACTCATTAAAAAGTAAAGCATATCCGGTGGAAAGAATATTATGATCAACCTCTCACTGACTAGAAAGATAACCAATTTAGGTGGCAGTCATTAGCAGGAACCTTGGAGGCATACAAATTGTTAGCTTGTGAAATTTTATTCTTAGCTTTAAAAAAAGAAAAAAAAACCCTATTCTTTTCACCAAAGCTTGTTTTTCCAAGTTAAGTTTTTTTTCCTCCTTTGGTTCTGTTTTGTAGTTCTTGATTTTTAGGAGACAAAAATCCAAAGCAATTGTCTTAACATAGTGTCTACTCTGCATTTTGCACTGCCTCATGCCTGCCTTGGCAACTCATTACATGCTCCTTCCTCAGTTTCTCCATATCCACAAAACAAGGATAATCACGCCTACCTCACCGGCTTGTCGAGTGAGTTCATAAGCTAATGTTGGTGGAGCATTTCTAAAGATGGAATGTTCTGATTGTGACTCCTTTTGATTTGTATAATTTGGGGCACACTCTAAATTTTTAAGTCAGGATAAATAAACCACAAGTTTCTCTTCTTTTGACTGTGTATGAGGTGTGCAAATCAATGTGACTTGGTTGAGGGCTTACACCTGTGCACAACGCTATTTAAAGGCCTTGGATAGGGCCACCAACCTCTAAGAGCAGGTACAACGTCGGGTCAGCAGTAAGAGGGGCCTCTCTGGTTCGTTGGTTTGTCCCTGCTTCTGGCTTTGGGCTTTTGGTTCATGCGGTTTACCTGAGTAGAGCTATTCGACTTTTCCTGCCAGATTCTGCCTTCCAGGTGGATAAGATGTCTTCTGCCAAGCAATGTGGCTCCCTTCTCATGTTCAAGAGTATATAACTGGAGCTCTGATCCCTGCCAGGGAAAGAATGTTCCAGACACTGTCTGGTAGCATTTTGTAGGGCCACTATAAGAGTAGTAAGTGACCACAGTTTGAACCTCTTGGGTGATACAGCAAGGAGTTAGAGGCAGGAAATAACCCTGGGTGGGTCTAGCAGGAAAGAAGTGTGTTTCCTGGTTTCAGCTCTGCAGCTCTGATGGGTGAGGTGTTCTTAAGCTTTGTGGCTGATGTCCTTAATATTCTGTATGCATGGATGCTCTAAAATGTGGAGTGTACATCTACTAGCCGGGGCAACTAGAGTGTGTTACAAGACATGGCAGGGCTAGTGGCTTGTCCTGGGTCGTGGTGACTGGGATGATGGTCAGCCCCAGGGCTATCCTTCTTGGTCTTAACGTGAGTGGTAGGTGATGGGATTAGACAAAGCTCTTCCCATGCCAGACTGCTGAGGAGTCAAGAGCTGGCTTGGTAGGAGGTGGGTCGATGGGTGTACATGCCCTGGGTCTGCTAAGACTTGGCCCTATCCTTCTAAATAGGTGCGTGGGGAGGAAGGCTTTTCCTTGGCTGGATGCTCTGTGATGGCAGCCTCCTTCAGCATCCTCTGTTCTTTACAGGCTCCCGGATCCTATACAGCTACTGGCTTCTCCATTTGGAAGCCGCCCACTTCTCTGGGATCTCCTTGATACAGTTGCAAGCGTGAGTGCCTACTGCTCCCCACCCCCATCCAGCTGAGCTAGTTCTGGAGTTTGAGGATCACTGGAGGAGCACCCAAAGATTCCTTCTGGGTTCTTTCCCCACTGTCTCTCCATCCTATCAGTCAGTCAGAGAAAGGATCATTATTGGAGATCTCCTGTTTGCTAATGTATTAGGTGGAGCTGGTACCCACCCTCATGGCCAAGGAGACGTTTCCATCACTGAGTTGCTGACACTGGCCTGAACAAACATGTCCACACCCGATGGCAAGCGGGATGCAGGGCTGCTGGTTATGTCCTGGCTCCTCGAAGAACGCCTTCTGTTTCACCTGCCTTCCTGCAGGAGCCCTTTGTCCCTGATGTGGGTCCCGGGCCAGTGTCACTGGTAGCTAAGGCCTGGCCAGGCTAAGTGTCCAGCAGAGATGCTCTGTCATCTGTAGGATTACAAGGTGATACTTCACAGAGCTGCTTGCAGAGAGTGCATTGTTGCACCCAATTTCCCTTCCTATCCGGAGACACACCTAGCTCTTCCACAGAGGTCAGTGGTCCCTTCGAGGTCAGGTGTTTCTATTTGATGGCCCAAGATGATGAAGACAATGAGTGTGTGTTGCATGAACACATCCCTGATAGAAACGTGTGGCTGCTTTTGAGACACCCTGGAGCCTCCCACTGGCCCCACAGTCACTCAAGTTTTGGGACTCTATTGGGGACTCGGATTAGTCTTCATAGTGATGAGAGCTCTTTGAAGCTCTTTGGTTTCTATTTCTCAAAGCACAGTAAGAAGGATGGAGCTATGAGAGTAACTCCTCCTTGGATGCTTGTCTTTGACGGGGGCAGAGGCCCCTCTAGTGCTATGTCGCCCCATCACTGAGTGAGCCGGGCCCACTGCATTCAGGACGTCTGCATAACTGCTCCGGACAGTGAGTTGGCCAGGTGTAATGCCACCTTGGGGGGCACGTAGGAGGGGAAGGAGGAGCTGGGATGGGTGTGTTTGCCCTTGGGGTCGGGGGAGAACCTTTACTGGTGTTCAACAGGGCTCTGCTTTTGAACCCTTTCAATCTATTTCCCTCCATTTCTCTGTCTCTGCCTCATAGGCCTGCAGCTGGGCCAAAGCTGCCTTAAGCCTCAGATGGTCAACTCCTCCACACCTAACATTCCTAGCCTCTTTGGAGTAGGTGAGGACTCGATCCAAGGGAGCACTCTGCATGGGACAGCCATGGTGGAGGACTCCAGGCCTTAGCTGCTAGTGAGTGTCAGCTGGGAGTCTGGGCGCCACTGGACTTGGAGGACGTTGCTGGAGTCTGACCCTCGGTGGCAGAGAACTTTGACGTCACAGAGAGATTGCATGCTCAGTCCTTTCGGTCGTGTCTGACTCTTTGTGACCCTATGGGCTGTAGCTCACCAGGCCCCGCTGTCCACGGTATTCTCCAGGCAAGAATACTAGAGGGGGTTGCCATGCCCTCCTTCAGGGGATCTTCCCAACCCAGAGATCGAACCTGCATCTCCTGCATCTCCTGCACTGCAGGCAGATTCTCTACCCACTGAGCCACCTGGGAAGGCCCCCAACAGACAGGTTGTCTCTCACTATCATTTGAGCGACTTTCTGCCTAAAGATGGGCTTCCCTTGTAGCTCAGTCATTATAGAGTCTGCCTGCAATGCAGAAGACCTGGGTTCTATTCCTGGGTTGGGAAGACCCCCTAGAGAAGGAAATGGTAACCCACTCTAGTATTCTTGCCTGGAGAATCCCATGGACAGAGGAGCCTGGCAGGCTATAGTCCATGGGGTCACAAGAGTTGGACATGACTTAGTGACTAAACCACCACCACCACTGCCTAAAGATGGTTTGACTCAGTTATATTAGCTCTTTTGCTATCCTCAATAATCTTTTATAATTTTTTGTAATCATTTTGTGAGTCTCATACTCTCTTTTGATGTCCTTGAGTGTCTGAATCAGAATGAGTGAACACATTGGGTCTCAAGTCTTATTGTCAAGGATCCCAGAAAAGAGAAGCAATTCAAATTGCTCTTTGAAATGTTTGTCCTTTACAATGTTTACACTTGTCTTCTGGTTTTAGGTTCTGAAACCTAGCTACAAAAATATAAGGAAGTACTCCAGTGTGGCTACAAATGTAAAAATTACTTGTTAGATGTTGGTGCAGAAGAGAAACTGAAAGTTCAAGTTGACATTCTGCATTTACTCAGTACCTTAATGTTATCTGATCGGTCATAAAATCCTAGGAAAGAGGAGGAATATACATCACTTACACTTGGAAATCTTAATATAGCTGCATTCAACGTTCTCAGCAGATGGTCATAGTTTTCCATGTCAGCCTGCCCCTTGCAGCATAATTTATGGAGTTGGCAATATGGGAGAATGGTGGTTGGAATGGGAACTCAATTAGAAGACAGAATAGTTTCTGGCTCTTGTCTTTTCCAAGCTCTGTCTCAGAGCTTGGTATTCTGTAAAGCAGATGTACTAACTTGTTTGGTAGATATTTTTTTCGTACCTTTGCCAGTGAAGTTCTAACACATTTGTGGAAGTAGTTTGTGCTATAAATGTAAAGAATAGTAAAGTTTATGAATGAAGGGCCTGCCTTCCACCACCAATCCTATCCCAAAGTCATTACCATTAGGCCTGACATGTGCCCTGCCAGACTGCTTGCTTTGCATAGGAGCCTAGTTCCAGTTAACCCAGTGTGTGAATACTATTGGTGGACACTCAAAAGGTATTTAAAGTCATGTGTTGTTACTGTGCTATGATCTTTTTTTTTAAATTGGAATATAATTACTTTACAATGTTGTGTTAGTTTCTGCTGTGCAATGAAATGAATCAGCTACAGGTATACATATTTCCCCTTGCTCTTGAACCTCCCTCCCACCCTGCCCCTATCCCACCCCTCTAAGTCATCACAGAGCGCCAGTCATAAGAGGCTTGTTTTCCAAAGAGAGTTTATGATGCTCTCATAATATGGAAGCAACATATGTGTCCACAGACAAGTGGCTAAAGATGTGGGATACATATACACACAGTGAAATGTTAGTCATGAGAAATGAAATCTTGCCATTTGCAATATCATGGATAGATCTAAGGGGTATTATGCTAAGTGAAATAAGTCATACAGAGAAAGAGAAATATCATGTGATATTACTCATATATTCAATCTAAAACAAAGAATGAACAAACAAAACAGTAACAGAGGCATAGATATAGAAAACAAACTGGTGGCCCCTAAAGGGGAAGCTGTGGTGAGAGGCGAATGAGTGAAATAAGTTGGGGGGGGGGGTGGATGAAGAGGTACAAACTTCCAGTTGCAAAATAAGTGAATCATGAGTGTGAAATATAAAGTGTGGGGGAAATAGTAAAAAACTATGTCCTGTCTTTGGATGATAACAGATGGTAATGAGACCTATCATGGTGATCATTTTGGAATATAAGAAAATATCAAATCACTATGCATACCTGAATCTAATATAAAGTCGATTATACTTCAATTAAAATTCAGAATACCTCTTAAAATTTTTTTTGGGGGGTGGGGATTAAACTGAGGATATGAAGAGAAATTTCAGTGTCTTGTAGCATATTTTGCAGACCTTTGGGACAAGGTATTTCTAAAAAATGCACACAATGCGCTGTTTTCTTTTAAAACATGATCCTCATTCTTTGCTCCTACGCATTTTGCAGGGGAAAGAAACATACATCTTTGCCTCTGGGTTCTACTTCTGTGTCTGTCTTCCGTCTGTGCCCTTTAGATCCAGTTTTGTTCCTTGAAGGCAGGTCTCTCCTTCCTGCTTAGTTTCACTGAACTTCGCAACAGCAGCCCATCCATTTTCAGCTGCAGTCACATCCAGTGATCTCCGGCTGGCTGGTCGGAACTCGGAGCAGGCTGGCTCTGGGCCCCATTCTGTCACACCCCATTAGATTTTGAGACACCATTTTTCCCCAGGGATTGGGTCTACTTAAACTAAACTGTTCAGAACGCTCTTAGAGAATGATTATCTGGGGAGGCTGGAAAAGAAGGAAAAGGAGACATCTTGGAAAATATAAAGAAAAATAGTACCGGAAATGGGAAGAGATGGGGGCAGAGGTTAATTCTACCACAGCCCAACTGGTGCATCTTGCTCTGTATCATCTGAACTATCTCCTTTGACCAGCACTTTACAGGCTGTCTGCTGGTAACTGCCACTTAATTCACAATCCTGAATTCAAGGGTGCCCATGAGAGAAGAATAGAGTATCTATTGAAGGCTCCCACATGAAGCCCATTGTGCTGTCCCCTAATTTTAGCTCAAATCCAGGCATGCTGACATATTTTAAATGGGGGATCTGTGCACAAGCTCACTCACTGCTGACAAGCCATTCTCCTGCTATGTGGAAATCTCCCATTTCCCTTCCCCACTGTGTCTTTGGTCAACAGTTATAAACTCTCTCAGACAGCTGGTTGTGTATTAAAGTCTATTTATAACAGTCAACAGACAACTGCATGTTTATGGGGAATCGTGGCAATTTTTGCTTAGGAAGGACAATTGGGGCATTTCTTCTGGAGTGGAGCGGATTCAGCCGCTGGACTCCACAAACATTGCCTCGCTTGTCTTCTAACATTCTGTGGACTGAGGTTACCCTGGGTGTTAATGGTGAATTCAAACCCAGCACAGACTGCTGGTTCTTCAGTCAAGGTTCTTGGGGACTGGACAATGGAAAGCATAAAACAATAATACTTTGTGAGGAACAAAGAAGTAAAGACATATAAAAGTACCCAGAGCTCTGAGGAACAGCATACTCTTCTCAGAATCTGCAGCAGAGTTCATGAAACCATAGATTTTTCCCCCCTCTCCTATGGCTCTACTTAAATATTAATATTACCATATGATAACTTGATAGCATTCAAAAAATTCTCTATTCTGGTGGGTCTTGAGGTGCTTTTTTTAATTTCAGAAAGTTTTACAAGTAGAACATAATACAAGTAAAATCTGCTGGTCGTGAGTGGGCAGGGAAGTAAATATGCGAACAGGAGAAAATCTGTTTGGATTCCTAGAGCATGTCTTGCATAGTGTTTTTCTATTAGTTCTCACTTTATTGAAACTGCTTCTCCCTTCCGCAATATTTTTTGAATAATAGAATGGGTAAAATGATATTTAATTTAAAAATAGAATGTATTTGGTTTTTAACATAAGAATATAGAAGAATTAAAATGGATGATAGCCTCACTGACCATAATACTTTTTACACTATAAAGAAACTGTCACTAGCATATGGTTAGGAGCTCAACTGAGTAGCTTTACACAGAACATGAAATGAAAATGAAACATAGTCATTGTTTATGATTATCAGTCCAGAATAAAACTGTGTATCCACTTATACATCTGTATCATTGTTCTTAGAAGAGTTTTAAACAAGTGTATTTAAATACTGCAGCATTTAGGCCAAATACCTGGCCTACCTCGTGGTTGTCTGACCCTGATTTCACATCATCTGTAAAACTGAGCACATCCCTTACATTTTAATGTGCCTTCTCCAGAAGATGCTTATGTGTACAAAAAAAAAAAAAAAAAATGATGTTGAGTGACTTTTAAAAGTTAATAAGAACTTCTATAATTTGTAAACCAGGATTTTAAAAAGCCAGTTTGGTAAAGAAGCAACCTTGTGTTGCTGCAACAACTTGTTCTAATTTCTGTACTAATCAGGGACTGTTTTCCAGAAACAGCAGGATAAATCCTGCTCCTTCTGCTCAGTGAGGCCTCTTTGAGATTTGTTTCTTGGGCATTTTTCTTTTGGCCTCTGCTGCAGCAAAAGGTAAATTAATAATGAGGTGCAGATGAATCAAGCCAAAGTCCTTTTAAGAGAAGCCTGTACTGCAATATCGTGGTTTCTGTTCTCACAATCTGCCTAAAGTCTTGGACGTTTCTGGGAGGCAAAACTGCAAAACCTTCTGTCCAGGCTGGAATCGGTTTCAGGTTGTTCAGACAAGATTATCATTCTTATTCCTGGTTCTCACCAGAGCCAGGGCTGAAGGTTGAGCTATTGAAAGCTTTTCTTGTGGCCACATAGATATTAAACTGTCATAGAAGAAGGGGAGAGAACAGTTAATTCATCTCAGATAAAAGCCCCTTTCTGTGGGTTTATCAGTGAAAAGCAGTCAAAGTTTTACATTGACTGATGTCTCTGTGAGATAATTGAGGTGGAGATAAACAATTAACATGGGAGGATAAAGACTTAGTAGGTCAAAAGGAGTATTTTCAGAATTCTATTCCACATGTGAATATAGAACGTACCAGAGGGAGTGGCCAATAGAAACAACAGTGGTACATCATTTAAAGCAGAGAAACTTTGTTTTGTTAGTTTGGAGCCATATTTTAATATGGCTTTACTGGGGAAAAAAAATTCAGGGTGGTTTTTCCCTTCTAGCAGTTAAAAGGTCTGAGATTTTTAAGAACTGAACACTCTTTGAGGAATAAGGTCCTTGTACTTAGAGTGTTCCATACACTAGGTAATGTAACTTTTAGAAAACAGAAGCAATTGCTCCTCAGGGTCATCCAGCCCCCAAGATAGCCTGCCTATCCAGAACACACTTCTAAAAGCCAGCAGCATCCCTGCCAGCCAATTTTAGGGGCAAGAGAGGTTTGACAAGTTTTCCTTCTAAAAAAATCACTGATAGGGTAGGTTCCTAGGAACGATGAATAGTGACTTTGAGCATCTTTTCTTTCTCTCTCTCTCTCTCTTTTTTATTTCCTTTTCCACAGACAGTGGTTTCCCAAGCACACTGCAACAAAGAAATAGAACATGCTTTCACCAAAGCTTTCTAGGAAACTTTGAAAGGGTGGGGGTGGAGGGGGGGAAGTGGATTATTCAGGAAAGCGATTTAAGGTCACTGGTGGCAGAGCAAAGAATCAATGAGAGAGAAAGCAGAGCAAACCGAGGACAAAAGCTATAGGTACTGCTGGATGGAGGGAAAACCTCAGGAGCTGAGGGGATGGGGAAACTACGTGAGCATCCCTTTGGAAGCAGAGGGGGCCCTTGGCAACCTTGAAGGCAGTGCTTCTCTCTGCTGGCTCAATTGGGCCAAGATGGGCCTGGGGCCATGAGGGCATAGTAAATTAGAACCTCCATAGAGAGATTAGCCCTGGTTTATCCATGGGAGATGTGTTCTAAGCCCCCAACAGATGCCTGAATCAGTGGATAGTACTGAACCCTATATATGTTTTTTTTTTTTTTCCTATACATACCTATCTATGGTAAAGTTTAATTCATTAATTAGGCACAGTAAGAGAATATCTGAGTTGCCAGCATCACTATTCTTGTGCACTGGGACCTTTATTAGTAAAGGGTTACTTCAACAGAAGCACAGCCGCTCTGCAAGAGTTGATCTGATAACCAATATGGCTACTACGTGACTACCCGGTGGGGTACCCTGGACAAGACCTGATTCATGTCCCCAGTGGGATAGCACGAGACTTCATCATGCTACTCAGAATGATGTGAAATTTAAAACTTATGAAGTGTTTATTTCTGGAATTTTCTGTTTAATATTTTCAGGCCATGGTTGACCAGAGGAAACCATGGAAAATGGGAGACTGTTTAAAATCCTCTTTAGGTAATTTTAATGTGGAGCCATGAAATCAGCTTCTGAACAGGAAAATAGTATTGGGTTGGCCAGAAAGTTCATTGGGTTTTTCCATAAGATGTTACGGAAAAACCCGAACGAACTTTTCCCCAACCCAGTATCTGTGGGCCATGAAGGAGTGACTATTCCGAAAAGATCTTTTGTATTCCAGCATGAAGACCTTCTTAGGAGGTAACCTTGGGTAACACTGCAGGTAATGCCTACACCATAGAGATTTTCTGGGAAGATTAACCTTGTGATTGAGTTCAGAAGTTTGGAATCAAACACATTGGGTTCAAATCCTGGGTCACCCATTTATCAACTGTATGCCCTTGGGTAAATTGCTTAATTCCCTTAAACCTCAGTTTTCCCACTTGTAAAATGGGTGTAGTAATATGTGTCTGGAGGATTTAGTTCTGTAGCTGCTCTGAGCATGCTGCTTGGCATATTAAAAACAAGCAAAAACTGTGTTTGCCTTTTTCTTCCCTTCTCTAAGGGGAAAACACTTCTTGTTGTTATGTCTAATGCCTAATAAAATGTGTAAACACCTGAATGTTAACCTTTCTTCCTGTTTCCAAGCTTTTTGTTAGTGCTATAGAATACTAACAGACTGTGGAAGGTTATTATAGCATTATTATTGTTATTATGTATAGCATACTATACAATGTATAATGTCGGCTGCTGTTACTTCTTTCATTTCCAGTCTTTAAAATCTTTCATCACAAGGTGAGCAGAATGTGTGCAAGGACTAAATGCCAGTTGTCTGATTGGGATTCAAGTCAAATCAAATGTAACAAGCCTTTCTAGAAAATAAGAATGACTTCACCACCACCTAGATATTAACTGAATGTGGTAAGCATATCACATGGACTGCCCAGTTCAACGTAGTATCACTTTGAGGTCATTAATAGATTTGTCCCTGTTTTTTTGATAAGAAAATGGAAGTTAACAGAAATTAAGTCATTTGTCCAAGGTCAGAGAGCCAGCCTGAGGCAGAGGAGGAGGAGGAGTTCTATTGATAACTCAGGCAGGCTGGCTGGGCATAGCTCTGCCTGTAACTTCTGTGTATAACAGGCCTCACTTGCTGTGGATGAGTGTCAAGTTCAAAGTCTGTTAACAAAGACCTGCTATTGTAAGAGAAAAGGGAGCCCAAAGAAGTCTTCTCCTTCAAGTTGCTAAATAGCAGCTTTCCTCATTTGTGAATTGCCGTTAAGTGTCATAATTTTTACCCTATCATTTTGGGCCTGGTAGGTTTGCCCCTGTGTTTATATTATTTGTGTGTACTTGCATATCCCTGCAAACTTGTATGTGAAAGAGGGTTAAAGGCCATGAGATTTCTCAGAAAAATCATATCAACTTTAGTTTTAAAGATTTATGTTCTTACAAAAGGTACAAAGATAAAATACATGTACAATATCCTAGCCTGTTTAAAAATCGAAATCTTATCAGTTCAGTTCGGTCGTTTAGTTGTGTCCGACTCTTTGCGACCCCATGGACTGCAGCATGCCAGGCTTCCCTGTCCATCATCAACTCCTGGAGCTTATTCAGATTCATGTCCATTGAGTTGGTGATGCCATCCAACCATCTCATCCTCCCTCATCCTCTTCTCCTCCCACCTTCAATCTTTCCCAGCATCAGGGTCTTTTCCAGTGACTCAGCCCTTCACATCAGGTGGCCAAAGTATTGGAGTTTCAGCTTCAGCATCGGTCCTTTCAATGAATATTCAGGACTGATTTCCTTTAGGATTGACTACTTGGATCTCCTTGTAGTCCAAGGGACTCTCAAGAGTCTTCTCCAACACCACAGCTCAAGACCATCAATTCTTTGGCGCTCCAACTCTCACATCCATACATGACTATTGGAAAAACCATAGCCTTGACTAGACGGACCTTTGTTGGCGAAGTAAAGTCTCTGCTTTTTAATATGCTGTCTAGGCTGGTCATAGCTTTTCTTCCAAGGAGCAAGCGCCTTTTTACTTTCATGGCTGCAGTCACCATCTGCAGTGATTCTGGAGCCCCAAAAATAAAGTCTGTCACTGTTTCCATTGTTTCCTCATCTATCTGCCATGAAATGATGGGATTGGATGCCATGATCTTAGTTTTCTGAATGTTGAGCTTTAAGCCAGCTTTTTCACTCTCTTCTTTCACTTTCATCAAGAGGCTCTTCAGTTCTTCTTCACTTCCTGCCATAAGGGTGGTGTCATCTGCATGTCTGAGGTTATTGATATTTCTCCCAGCAATCTTGATTAAAGCTTGTGCTTCCTCCAGCCCAGCATTTCTCATGATGTACTCTGCATATAAGTTAAATAAGCAGGGTGACAATATACAGCCTCAACATACTCCTTTCCTGATTTGGAACCAGTCTGTTGTTCCATGTCCAGTTCTAACTGTTGCTTTTTGACCTGCATACAGATTTCTCAGGAGACAGGTAAGGTGGTCTGGTATTCCCAGCTTTTTAAGAATTTTCCAGTTTATTGTGATCCACACAGTCAAAGGCTTTGGCATAGTCAATAAAGTAGATGTTTTTCTGGAATTCTCTTGCTTTTTCAATGATCCAACGGATGTTGGCAATTTGATCTCTGGTTCCTCTGCCTTTTCTAAATCCAGCTTGAACATCTGGAAATTCATGGTTCATGTACTTTAAAGCCTGGCTTGGAGAATTTTGAGCATTACTTTGCTACCATGTGAGGTGAGTGCAATTGTGTGTTTGAACATTCATTTGGCATTTGACCTTTCTTTGGGATTGGAATGAAAACTGACCTTTTCCAGTCCTGTGGCTTCTGCTGAGTTTTTCAGATTTGCTGGCATATTGAATGCAGCACTTTCACAGCATCATCTTTTAGGATTTGAAATAGCTCAACTGGAATTCCATCACCTCCACTAGCTTTGTTTGTAGTGATGCTTCCTAAGGTCCATTTGACTATATGGAAATCTATAGATGAAAATAAATCCTAAATGTTAACACCAAAATGTTGACAGTGGTTATCTCTATAAGATGAACTTGGCTTTAGTATCGCTTTCCTTTTATGACCTTTATTCTGGTCTGAATTATTTTTCTGATGATGGATATACATGCCTTTTATAATCCAAAAAATAAAAATACATGCCCACTGTAGGAAAGTTGGAAAAACCCAGAGATACATAAAGAAGAAAACATCAATCGTCTATTTCTAACAGTCAGTTAAAAATGCTAACATTTTGTCAAATTAATTTCCAGTCATCTCTATACACATATTATGTGGTCATACAGGATTTACAATTTGAGGGACTCAACTTCTTTTCCCTTTTTTTTTTTTTTTGGTTAGTATATTGTAAACACTTCATGATATTAAATACACTTAGGCATTATTTTAATGACTACATAATAGATCACCTATACAATTTACTTAACTATTATCCTATTTTTCTACTTTTTTTGGTGATCATTAATGAAGTATTAAACATCTTTGTTTGTGAATCTTGGTCTATATTCCAGAATATTTTCTAGGTTCTTAAAATTACTGGGTTAAAGTGAATGATCATAATTTGGTTATCTGTTTCTGTGTAACAAACTGATCCCAAAATGAATGACTTAATTTATTTATCATTCAGGCATCTCTGGGTAGAAGGGTTTGAACCTGGCAGTTCTTGTTTGGGATTTCATACAGTCAAGTGGAGGCTGGGGCTGGAGTCTCTGGGAGACTGCACCAGGCTGGACATTCAGCAGGGCTTCCTCATGCGTGAGTCTGATGTCTCCATGCTCCTCCACCGTGTGGCCTGTCCAGTGAAGTGGAGTGGCCTGGATTTGTTCATCACACTTGGGGGTCCCAGAGGTGGGAGGAAAAGCCGTCAGTTCCTTCAAGGCTAGGGCCCTGGCTGGCACCACCAAATGTCACCAAATGTGATTTCTACCATTCTCTACTGTTCAGAGCAGTCAGAGGCCAGCCCTGATTCCAGCGTAAGTATTTCTAGATTCCACCTCCCAGGCAGAGCATGGCCAGTGCCTACGGGGAGGGTAGAAATTGATGGCAACCCTCTTGGGAGTTAAGTTACCACCCACCACTTTTGTTAATGTACTCAAGTTTAGTTTGGTAGCGTTTTAAGCTTCAGAAGTGGCTGAATGCTTACAAAATTCCACAGAAAGAAATTGCAGTCAGGAGAAATCTTGCTAACGCCCCTTGAAGGAGGATGAGTGGAGGGCAGCAGGCCTGTTAAGACCGGCCCTCCTCAGCAGGTCTGGATGTATGCTGAGAGCTCTACTGGGATGGAGAACCAGGAGTTACTGTTGAATGACTTGCCAGGCCTCAGGCCAGCACTGAACTTTCCCATTCTCCGAGGTTCAGCTTGGGCTGTCCCGGCCCGTCCACGCCTCGGGGGCCCAGCTGCAGCCTGGCCAGAGGTGCCAGGCGAGAGGGTGTGAGGAATGCTGGCGGGGCGGTGTCCTGGGGCAGCCCTCACTGGGAAGGGATTTGAGATAGAAAGGGCTGTGAGGGGAAGGAGGAGGGAGGCCCCGGACACCACGACTAGCGAGACAGGGATCTTCTACTCTGCCCCAAAGACTCTATCCACAGCGCTCCTCAGTGCTGGGCACGCTGGCCAGTATTATCTTTCCGGGAAAGGGTGTCATTTAGCTTGGTGTGAACCCTCCACCCAAAGATCAGAAATCTAGAATTCCACCCTGGTACCGTAAGGCTCTGAAATACTTCAGGAATGGGAAAAATGAAGACTTGTTCCTCACCTGCCTCAATCGCTTCTCTGTCCCTCTCTTGGAACTCTTGAGCTTCCCTCTTCCCCACCCACCCCTGCCCATCCCAGGAAGTAATCCCTCCATCCTTAGCTTTCCGAACCTTCTGGGAGGCAGGCAACAGACAATGGAAATTAGGAGTGTGGCTTCTGGAGTTTACTGCTCAAGTTCATAGACTGGCTCCACTTATTATTAATAGCTGTGACTTTTGGTAACTTGTGCAGCTTCTTTGCACCTGGGTTTCCTTACTTAATAGAGGGGGGTTTAAACACAGTCTCATTTCATTTGGTTGCAGTGAGGACTGAATGAGTTAACCCACAGAGTTTCTGAGAACTGTGTGCTGCACATAGAAAACACAAAGCATTCGTTGTTTTAAATTTGTGTGACTTTTTTCAAACTATTAATTTTTAATTTTTAAAATTTTATTTTTCAGAGCAGTTTTTTGTTTACCACAAAACTGAGTAGGAGGTACAGAGCTTTCTTTTATATCCCCAGCTCTCAAGCCTCCCCTCCCTCACTCTCGACATCTCCCACCAGCGTGTTGTACATTTGTTACAATTGATAAACCTACGAGTGATTCATCATAATTGCCCAGAGTCCATTGTTTACATCAGGGTTCAAGCTTGGTGTTGAACAATCTGTGGGTTTTACCAAATGTATAACCTGGTATCATACAGCTTAGGTTCACTGCCTTAAAATCCTCTGTGTTCCATTTGTATCACTTCTAATTGCAGCTTGCCTCAAACTGTACACAAGAAGACACTTCTTAGATGTGCTTTGTTTTTACTTCTAAACTAACTAAAACTGAGTGGTTTTTGTGACTTGTTCTGTTTCACTTGTTCTACAGAGTCAAGTGTAGCACAAGGCAAAAGTATACTGAATACTTGGGTAGGCGGGCAGATGAATGAGTGAAACCCGTGGTTGGGTTGAAAGAATTCAGATTTACATGAGATATGTTTTACTTTTTATGCCTTATTATTTTTCATGTTTTCTGTGAGCATCTTATTTTTTTAGTCAGCAGTAAACAACACCAGGGACGGAGTTTTTTGAGACTTAAAACCTAACAAACAAAAACTCTGTTCTGCCTCCTTCTCTACTCACTGATTCTTAGCCCTGGTTCATCTTTTTGGAAGTAAGCACCATGGTATCTCTGGTGGGAGGCACTGAATTTTCTGGTTAGTGTTCACTTGTGTAGTAGTTAAGGGCACAGACTCTGGAATCAGATGTGAGTCCAAATCTTGATTCCTCCCTGCCTTGCTGTGGGAATTTGAGCAAGTTACTCCTTTGTGCCTGCCTTGCCTCATCTGTAAAATGGGGATGATGATGGCAACATACTCGAGGAGATGTGTGAGGATTATCTGAGTTAATATGTATAAAGCGCTGAGATGGTGATTGGCACGTAACACAAGCTCATGAAGCCTTAGCTCATGTTGGTTACACCTTAAAGCGGTTTAGGACACCCAGGGTCAACGCAGAAGTTTCTTTCCAATTCAGAACTGTGCAGGTTCTGTGTGTGCCTGCCTTTTTTTACTGCCACACCCACACACTGGCCTGAAGAAATAATACTGTGACAAAAAGAGCAACATTTTCAATTTTTGTACACATCTAACTTTAGGCTTCTGCTAACTTATGAACTAAAATTCTCTTGGAGTATAATAAACATATCAATAAGTAACTAAAAACGTAAAGATTGATTACATGTTAAATTGTAAAGGGGGGAATCTGCTTGCTCCCTTGATCCCCCTGTCACCCTTTAATTGCATAAGCAAAATGTAATACGCAAGACCAGAATGAGAGTTGAGCCACTGCTGAGAGTGTCTGGTTGGAGAAGGTCCTGGCAGGTATGCACCCCATACCCCAGTGCATCACCCTTTTGGCCAAGGCACCAGTCACTAGACCCTTCTTAGAGAAACATGCAATGTTTTGTGTTGTGACTTGTTGCAATCAAAGTCAAACCTGAAGTTTTGGCCAAATCTAAACCTCTTTGGTTATGATTATACTTCTGTTAGCCTGAGGTTTCCTTCAAGCTCCTAGATTGTGCAAGGTTTGATTTGATCAGTCTCAAAACAAAACGATCCTATTTACAAGAAATGGCTGACATGTCTTACACAAAGTAGACTTCATTTCACAAATATTTTTGAGCAGATATAGGATTTCAGGCACTGAGGTAGGTGCTGAGGATAGAGTGGTGAACAGGCTAGTGAAGTTGCTCTCCTCAGGGAGGTTCCAGTCCAGCTGAGAGTCAGACTCTGACTTGCGAATCAACAATGTCCAAGGCCTCAACATCGAGAGAGAAAACAAAAGCCCCGCACCTTTTGTCTTTTTGTAAAACCATGGGATGCTTTCCTGTGACTCCAGATCAAATCTCAACTAAGAGTGTTTAATTAATTCTCTTTTTCCTCCTCTTCTCTTCACTAACCCTCCTTTCCAGGTCCTCCTTTGACACACTGGCTTTCTGTTCAAAATCTGGGGATGGTGTTTTTGTGTTGGCAGATAATATTAGTATAGCATATTCCAGAGAAACAAGAAATTTATTATATATTTTTATATATGTGTATGTATACATGTATATGTGTGTATGTATATATGTATATATACATACATTTGTATGTATTTATAAAATTTCCTGCATTTTTATGGTTTATTGTAAGGGGTTGGCTCATATGGTGATGGAGGCTGGTAAGTTCCAGAGGCTACAGTTGGCAAGCCTGGAGACCCAGGAAAGCTGAAGGTATAGTTTCAGTCTGAGCTTGAAGCCCTAAGAACCAGGAAAGCCAATGATATAAGTCCCAATCTGAATTTAAAAGCAGGAAGAGACCAGTGTCCCAGCTTGAGGAAGCTCAGGCAGAAAGAGCAAATTCTCTCTTACCTGCTTCTTGTTCTTTTCAGACTCCCCAGGGATTAGATAAGGCATTCCCAAACTGTAGAAGGCAATCTGCTTTCCTCAGTCTACTGACTCAAATGTTAATCTCACCCAGAAATACCTTCCCAGACACATACTCACAGACACACCCAGAGTATCATTTAACTGAATCTCTGGGCACACCATGGTCTCCAGTAGGTTGACATGTCAGATTAACCCTCCCAGTGGAACTTAAAATGATAGCTGCAAAGGAGGCTGGGAAGATCAGTATCTGGCTTTTAAAACTTACACAATGAGATATTCCACAATCCTGTAAAGAAAGGGTCAAATCACTGGGTGACTGAAAGAAATGGCAAAAGTGTCCTTCAAGCTAGAGCCCAGTGTTCCTGATTCCAAGTTTAATGCTTTCTTTACTACATTGTGGCTGTCCCATTCCCTTCAAGCCCCACTTTACTTTCAGAAAACAGGGTGGTGGGGTGAGAGCACTGAGGATTCCATTCTTCAGAGTGTATTTAATTATTTCTACATTGGAGCAAATGCCACGGAGTGATGTTTTTTCATGGGAATTGAAGTCCCATTCTTTTTGGCAGAAAGTCCTAACTATTTTTGGAAGTTGGAAAAAAAATTCAGAGAATCTGGTTCACTTTTGGTCATGTACAGTAATGTTATTTTTATGTATCTAGGACAGTGACATTGTCAAAGCTTGTTTTTCACTGGCTTTCTGGGAACACAAGGATGGGCTAAGAGGTCGGGAGCCAGGGAGAGGAGTCACTCACAACTGGCTGGAATTCTGTCCTGAAGGGATCCTCACTCGCAGCAGCCCTCTCTCCCTGGGTGCCTGGGCTTGTTCCCCTTCAGAGACAGCCAGGCCCCTCTCCAGTCATCTCACTTCCTTTTGATTCCAGCTAGAATGTTCTCTAAGGTTTGGTACAAAGTGCTTTAGTCCAAGAATCAGGACGCCTGTATTTGAGTTGTAGTCCTGTCACTTAATCACTGTGTGTGTTGAGCAAGTTACTTACTCAGCGTCTCAGTTTCTTGATCTGTGAAACCAAACTTTTAGATTAGATAATCTGCAATCAGGGTGCTTTGGCTATGAATCAGACTGCTGCGCTGTGCTTAGTCCATCAGTCCTTTCTGAGTCTTTGCGAGCCCGTTGGCTGCAGCCCTCCAGGCTCCTCTGTCCATGGGGATTCTCCAGGCAAGAATACTGGAGTGGGTTGCCATGCCCTCCTCCAGGGGATCTTTCCAACCCAGAAATTGAAACCTGGGTCTCCTGCATTGCAGATGGATTCTTTACCAACTGAGCCACCAGGGAAGCCCAAGAATACTGGAGGGGGTAGCCTATCCCTTCTCCAGGGGATCTTCCTGACCCAGGAATCGAACAGGGGTCTCCTGCATGGCAGGCGGATTCTTTACCAGCTGAGCTCCCAGGGAAGCCCATGAATCAGAGTATCCAAGTGTAAAAACGTCTTTTAAAATAAGGAACATATGCTGTCAAAATCAAAATCTGGACTTATGCTTATTTCATGGATTGGTTCGATAGCTCAAGGAAATATTCACAGATATCAGCTTTGTCTTACTGCACTGTCATCTTCACAATGATGTCTCTCCTGACAGCAGTAAAGAACCTGCCTGCCCATGCAGACCTAAGAGACACGGGTTCGATCCCTGGGTTGGGAAGATCCCCTGGAGAAGGGCTTGGCAATCCATTCCAGTATTCTTGCCTGGAGAATCCCCAGTGGACAAGAGGAGCCTGGCGGGCTACAGTCCACAGGGTTGCACAGAGTCGGACATGACTGAAGTGATTTAGTATGCCAAGGTTCCCGGTCCATCAGATCAAAGACGAGAATTCACTATTACTTCCTTATGAGTCTTTTTGAGTCTTTTTATTAGACAAAGAGCCTTTCCTAGAAGACCCCAGCAGATTTCCTCTTAGGTCTCAAGCCATAGCTCCAAAGGAAGATGGGAAAAGATATGAAAAATCTTTTCCATCCTCAGTATTCTGTGGTTCTTCGGTTCTTTGACAGTCTTCATCAGTGAATACAAGGATAAGGCTTTGCTGCTCTTGCTTGAGTACTGGGTCTTGTGTGCCTTTGGAAAGATAAAGAACAGTGGCCTCCTTCTATGAAAGGTACACGGAGCGAATCTTAGCAATATTCTTCAGAACGTGTTTCATGGGGGAAGTAATGAGTTGTTAGTTTATGGAAGTAATTTTTCTTCTCTAAATACAGAAACATCATATACAAATAGACCTAAAATATATGCTTCTTATAAAGTTTGTGTTTTTACCCAATTTCTCTTTCTATCTTGCCTCTTAACCCTGGGGCAGTGTTAGAAATATCCTATTTACCCCAGCCGTAGGTTGGATTTCCTAGAAGCAGACACCAAGTCAGGGATTAACACCTGGAACATCTGTAGTATAATTCTCCCACTGAGACTTGCTATCAGTTCCACATGGCATCTTCTCCTATTATGGATACTTCCAACATCATAGTGTGTGCAGATCACAGGACCCTAGTTAGTGGCGAGGTTACTTTTATCATAGGCTAGACCTGCTGTTTTGGGCCCCACAAAAAATAGGGTAGCTTTTTAGATCCCCCAATATATGGACTGACCAAGTACCCCTCGATGTGGGATGTGCTATCTGAAGAACCTCAAAAGCCTTCTCAGGGCTTGTGCTTCCTTCTTAATAGTGTGACAATGTTCTCTTTCCTGGAGACTTGTCCACATCTTCAATCAGTAGGTTCTGAAAAGTGGCTCAAGTCCAGAAACTCGGCAAGAACTGTGACTTTTTCCTGGGATGACCGCACTCAGTCTCCAGTCATCTGTCCTTAACATTATCTACTGGTACCCTTGCCTCTCATCTATGATTTCGACCCTTTGGATGTTTTGCTCTGATTAAGCCCCTCAGGATGCCACTACAGCCTTGCTGGTTCCTGCAGTAATCACAGACCCCTGGCTTCTGGCAGCTGAGGGCTGCTACCTGGATGGCAGGTTTTAAGGTGCTATCATTTCCTTTGCTTCAATAAGCTCAGCTCTGTAATGGTATCTCCTGCCTTGGTCAACCCTGGCCTACAAGGAGAGCCACCACTAAGTTTTCACCCCTCTTGCCAGTGTATCCTTGTTCTTGTTTAGTTGCTCAGTCACGTCTGACTCTTTTGCAACCCTATGGACTGTAGCCCACCAGGTTCCTCTGTCCGTGGATTTTCCAGGCAAGAATACTAGAGTGGGGTGCCATTTCCTACTCCAGGGAATCTTCCTGACCCAGTGATCCAACACACATCTCCTGCATTGGTAGGCAGATTTCTTACCACTGAGCCAACAGAGAAGCCCCGTGTATACCTTACAGCTTGACAAATGGTATCTTCTTTGGGCCATCCTGTGGTAATCTTTTAATGAGTCTTCTGGTCATGTCTAATATATCCATTCCAGCATGCCCACTTCCCTGGGCTTCTTAATCCCTTCATCCATCAACCACCATGGTAATTCTGGATTCGACTTTAGTTAGCATGTCTACCACCTTTTCCAAACTTCTGGGAGCCAAGATACTAGTAAGCTTACGCTATCTCCTGGTTCGCTCAAGATGTTGAATCTTGTTTCTCAGAAAAACAATCCCAAGTAAGCATACCATTCACTATTCAATTTTAGGTCTCAGCCCTCTTGATCAAGGACCTCAGAATCCAGTCCTGCTTATCCTCCCATGGACCCAGTAGACGTGGGTTAAGTTTTGATGCTCCTTTGTGGTACTGTTCCTGTTAGTTCCTTTCCTCCCTTATCATCTTAGCACCAAACGATCTTTGGGTGACATGACTCCAGGTCTCCCACAATCTCTCTCCCAGTTGTTTGTTATTCTAGGCATCAAACAGTGATTTCCTGAAGAAAAACATTGCTGGTATTTTGCTAAGTTTGCTGAGAGTCCTGGAGCTTCCTCCAAGGGATGAAGTCAGTCAGGATAGATCAAACAGTGCTTTGGTAACATAACTCCCCAAATCTCATTGGCTTCATGGAACAAAGATTTATTTCTTGCTCAGGTCAGTTGGCTTTACTCAGCATCTCATCTCCAGTGAAAGACTCAAGGATTCAGACTTCTTTCCTTGTTTGATTATGGTATCTGAACATGGGGTTTCCAAGACCTCCATGAAGGAGAAAGAGCAGGCTGGAGGATGGAAGGAGATGTTTTTACTGACCAGAGGAACAAATGGCTTAATTATTTTCATCCATATTCCCTCAGTTCTCAACTTGTCTGCAGAAGAAGCCAGACAATACATTCTTTCTGTGTGTTCAGAAAGATAAATTAGTATAGTGAACATATGATATTTTCTTTGTAACAGAAACCAAGCTCAAAAATTCCCTATCTTCCTAAAAAAAAAAATTTTTCTCATTCCATATTTGCATAAACTTCTCATCTTCCCCAATTCCATATTTGCATAAACTTCTCTTGTTTATAATTCAAGTTCCAAAGACATGAATGCCCTTATTAATGACTGAGATTTAGGAAACCAGGTTCAACCTGTGAGTGTGTATGTAAGTGACCATCTCTGAGCACACTCCAAAATTAAATATAAATTAGTGGAATTATTTGTGTGTCTTCTCAACACTATTGATATAGCCAGCTGAGAGTCTTTCTTTCATTATACCAAGGGGATGACTCCTTGTTCTTCAAAGTCAACTTCTTAAAAAAAAAAAAAAAAAACAAAGTCAACTTCTAACTCTTCAAGTTCTGTAGAGCCCCAGTTGATAGGGCTGTTTGAGGGCATGTGTGAGATTGCATCTCTTTTTGCAGATTCCGGAAATAATAGCGAAAGGGGCAGCCTGACACTCTCTGGGTACAGTGAAACAAAACAGGATTTGTGCATTATTGATATTTTTGTGACTTCTTTTTCTATCTATGAACTGGAAAATTGTAGGAACATTTTAGATATGTTCATTGTAATTTGGGGGGGATGTTTTACTATTTTAAGTTTTTGCACTTCGTAGCATTATAGGTAATTTTAGAATCAAAGAGGCATGAATTTGAGTCATAACTCAAGCACTTAAATTTTTTTGGTAAATTGTTTACTCTTCCTGAACCTCAATTTCTTTGCTGGGAAAATGGGGCTGATAATACCTACACAAATAGTTGGGAGGAAAATGCAATAATGTATATACAGCATTTAGAACAATATCTTCAAGATAAGCTTTGACATATAAGCTGTAATTGTTATTTTCCTACATCTATTTTAGGCTTCAATAAGGCAGGGAGCAAACCTTACATCCCCCACAATGGCTAGAATAATGTCAGGAACACTAAAAGCACTGAATCAATATTAAGATGATTTAAAATATCTTCAGGAGTGCTTTGATTTTTGCTATTGGAAATGCCCTGTACAAATTCAAGACAAAATAAGAATTGCATATTCTTTTGAGGGTATGTTCTTGATTCCCTGTCAATAGATTAAGCATTTTGGAAGTGGTTTGATGGCAGTGTTGGTTGTTTTTTTTTTTTCTTTTAATTGAGTCAGTTCTGCTTGCTGACTGCCCTTTGTGAACCTGTGAAGGGCAGGATGCAAGATGGCAGGCTGGGGCGAGTGAAGAGAAACCACTATCAACAGACACAACTGTGTCACAATGTCCTAATAAAGGGCTAATTAGTTGCTATTGATAATTCAGGTATCTATAATGAGCTAAATGCCTGGGTGAGAGACGGAAGTCCAATGACAAAAGCAGAAATGTAGGCAGCAGAAACCATCACTGTTCCAAAAAATATTCCACCCAGTTTGAATTGTTATCTGCACTGCAGGAAGTTTAATTTTATTTCTACCTTTAATTGAATGAAGCCTTAAGAACACTGGGGCTTCAGCTTAGTTCTGTCAGAGTATATTTAGTACTATAAATCAAAATCCAACAGAAGCTCTTTTTATAGAACAAAGATAGGGTGAACAAAGCAACTGGGTTCACAGATCAATTCAAAGTAGCATGTTTATATCCTGGCTATTGTAAATAGTGCTGTAATTAACATTGAGGGTACATATGTCTTTTAGAATTGTGGTTTTCTTAGGGTATATGCCTGTGGGATTGCTGGGGCATATGATAGATTTCTTCCTTTTTTTTTTTTTAATAAAGAATCTTTATACTGCTCTCCATAATGGCTCTATCAGTTTACATTCCCACCAACAGTGCAAGAGGATTCCCGTTTCTCCACACCCTCTCCAGAATTTAATGTCTGTAGATTTTTTTGATGATGGCCATTCTAACCAGTGTGAATTGATACCTCATTCTAGTTTTGACTTGCAGTTCTCGAATAATGAGTGATGTCGAGCATCTTTGCCTGTATTTATTGGCCATCTGTATATCTTCTTTGGAGAAATGTCTGTTTAGGTCTTCTGCCCATTTTTTGATTGGGCTATTTGTTTTTCTGATATTGAGCCACATGAGCTGATATATTTTGGACATTAATCCTTTGTCAGTTGCTTCTCCTGCAATTATTTTCTCCCATTCTGAGGGTTGTATTTTCATCTTGTTTATAGTTTACTTTGCTGTGCAAAAGCTTTTAAATTTAAATTAGGTCCAATTTGTTTATTTTTGTTTTTATTTCCATTATACCTGGAGGTAGGTCAGAGAGGTTCTTGCTGCAATGTCAGAGAGTATACTGCCTATGTTACCCCCTAAGAGCTTATAGTTTCTGGCCTTACATTTAAGTCTTTAATCCATTTTGAGTTTATTTTTTAGGACACATATACTTAAAAAAATTTTTTTTAAGTATTTTTTTTACCATAGGAAAACTTTTCTTGTAAACTTTTACTTCCTTTCTTTTTTTTTTTTTTACTTTTTTTTTTATTATTTTTTTTTTTACTTTTTTTTTACTTTTTTTTTTTTACTTACTTCCTTTCTTGTAGCTGACAGTTACTTAGTGTTCCCTCTCGTTATTACTCTCCTAATTAATACCTCAGATATAATCAACAATATGTATAAAAATTGGGCTGAATTTTTTGGGGGGGTATAACTAGCTCAGATGGTAAAGCATCTGCCTACAATGCGGGAGACCTGGGTTCGATCCCTGGGTCAGGAAGATCCCCTGGAGAAGGAAACGGCAGCCCACTCCAGTACTCTTGCCTGGAAAATCCCACGGACCGAGGAGCCTGGTAGGCTACAGTCCATGGGGTTGCAATGAGTCAGACATGACTTAGCAACTTCATTTCACTTCAACCCCTGATGTAGGAGAGAAAACATTGGACTGACAGTATTCATATCTATATCTTATCCACGGATTTACCCAAGTCATCGAAGCCCTGGGTGCCTCAATTCCTCCATCTATAAAGTGGAAATTGCTTACAGATGTTAAAAATATAAGAATTGCTTATGGATAAAATTATGTAGCACTGGTGAAAGAACTTTTCACAGTGCCCCTTAAGTATTTTCTGTTCACAAAAGACATTGTATACACCCGTTCCCTCAACTGTTCCTTCTTGTTACCCAAACAATGAAAATCTCATCAGAACCTGTGGAGAGAGAGATGCCACTTTTGAATAATAAGATTATGAATTTTAAAAATACAACATTACAAAGGAAGTGATTCACATCAGAAACAGATATTTTAAACATGAATTCTTGGATTCTAACCTCAAGCTGTCTGTTCAGATAATGGGTTCCCAGTTTGGGGTACGAGGAGGCGAGCAGTTACTTCGTTCCTCTCTTGAAACTTCATTGTCCATTTGGGACTGGAGCGTGGAGGTGTGTGTTGAAAGGGATCTAGAAGGATGATGAACAAAGAAGTCCAACCAACTAAGCCACAATGATGGGAAGGGGCCCCAGGGCTTAACGACGTCCTCCTTGGAGATGCCCAGCACACAGATCCAGCAGCCTCCGTGCCAGCCCTCTCTTGCCTGAGGCCCTTAGGAATGCCACATGCCAGTCTCTCTTCCCTCGCAGTGACTCCCAGCGTTGCTACGGCCTGCCAGATGTGGGGCTCAGGCCCCGGCTCTGAATCAACTAGGTTAGGTCTGTTGTTGAGATTCCTCCGTCCTTCCAATCTCATCTCCCTGCCCGCCTGCTGCAGGTCCCCCTCCCCACATTCATGGCTACTATCATCTATCTCTTAGACAACGGCATACAAGCAGAGTGACAATTTTTCAGATGAAAGTGGCCTGCAGCATAAAACATTTGGTCCTCATCAAGAGTCTTCTTCCTTGGGGAACACCTGCTCAGTAACCACATGCTACAGGACTACAGAATCGTTATCCCTAAAGAACACACGTTCAAGCAAGACAGACATTTATGTGAGTGGGAGGCCACTCTGGTGGTTCTCAAAGTGTGGCCCTGGAACCCCTAGGGTTCCTGAGAACTCCACAGGGAGTCTGCAAGGTCAGAGCAATGTTTTATTAAAAACTTACCTTTTCAACTGCACTGACATTTGCACTAATGGCGCAAAAGCAATGGTGGGGGAAGGTGATAGTGCCTCAACACAAACCAAAGCAGTGGCACCAAATTGCACTAGTTGTGTCCATTCTTCACCAGCATGCAGTTAGTATGACTTTTTAATATTCTGTGTTATGATATGGGAAGCCCGCTTTATGAAGCTCTTCTATCATCAATGACAGCATGTTGTCTTAGAAAAAAATAGAATGCATGCAATTGTTTGAATTGGAACTTTATTTTGGAACACTATTTTGACTTGAAGGAATGACTGACAGACAAAAATCATGGATGTTCAAATTCAGGTATTTGGCTAACACTTTTTTTCCAAAGTAAACAAAGAGAAAATGCCACTTTTAGGAAAACAAATGGTGGTATTTTGCTAATGTTAAAATCTGAGATTTGCCAATTAAAAATAAGTTTCAAAAAATCTGAGATTTGAAGCAAAAATTGAAAGTCTAATACTGTGTCCATCACCGACCTTGATAGTGTCCCAACATCTAGATTTTACGAGATCAGTGTTACTACATATTAATGTGAACATTTTTGTTATTGCATAAAGAAATGTCTAACAATTTGGAAGATTTGCATAATTTTAGTGAACTAACACTTCCTAAACAATGTGTAGTGTTACGTTATAACATAAGTAAAAGATCCATGAAAGTGCATAAAATCAATGAATTTTAAAGGTAACAGTATGAAAAGTTTATTCATGCAGTTTTAAATTCCACATTGCAACTAATCTTCAGAAAACTATTTATTGAGTTTTGGCACAATATCAAAAAGGGAATATCTACAATTACCAGCAAAAGTTATTGATGTTCCTCCAGTTGTATATGTGAATGAGGGTGGAACTTTTTCATTACTTCAACAAAAACATGTCAGAACAGTTGTTCTGGACTCAGCTGTATTATATTAAGCCAGACATTAACCATGACAAAAATGTAAAACAAAGCCATTCTTCTCACTGATTCTTTTTGTTTGTTTTGGAAAATAGTTTTTTTTTTTTTTACTATAATATTATTTATATTAACATATAATGGGTTTATTTTTAATGAATAAATATTTTAAAATTTTCTGTTTTAATTTTTACACAGTAAATATTGATAGATATAACTTGCCTAAAAACAAGCTCTTTGGGGTTTCCAGTAATTTAAGAGTGAGAAAAGATTCCAAGACCAGAATTCTTGACAAGCCCTAGTCTATTAGAATAATCGGTTGACTTCTACGAAGTCTGGAAATATGGTGAGTATAATAATAAATGAACTTTGTTTTACAATATCTGTGTTTCCTGTGTTTCCTCATCAGTTAAGCATTGCCCAGTGCTCTGTGCAAAATTGCCATGAGCCTGTGCATTAACCCAGCATTTCCATCAATCTCTGCTCATACATCTGTGGTGAGTGGCCTCAAGATGATTTCTGACTCTGCTTTTCATTAAATAAACCCATGCCTTTAGCATAACCCCAAAGAAGTAATTAAGGTGGCTCAATCTGTAAATAAACAAAACTAAAAAAATATATTATGTTCCATATCTCATGGCCTTTCTGTAGCTCTGACTCTTCTCAGGATGCAATTTTTATCTGCCATTTTCTCTCTGTATTTGTGAGGTTAAAGAAAATTAAGGGAAATGTACTTTAGGCCCTGTGATTGCTTTTCTTCTGTTTGATATTTTTTGGTAGTGTTTGTAATTGCTAATTTGAAAAGAATTATCACTCATTTTTCTGTATTGTTAGGAAGACTCTTGGTCCCCTAATCTTAAGATAAATAAATCTCTAGTGCCTTCAGATCCTGAGAAATATGTGCTCTGTGAATCCAGAAGAGTCAGCCATTGGCCTCTGACAAGCAAATTGCCCCTGAATTATGTTTGATTGGGGAATGTCTTTTTGAAATAGTGACTCCATCAGTAAAAGCTATAATTTAAGGCTACAAATGGGATTGAAATATATTGGGCTTTCTGTTTTCTGACTTGATACTATCAATATTTTTTAGCTCTTTCCTCCTTTGACCTACCCAGAGTGTGAGCTCTCTGACACTCTCACGGCAAGTGGATAGATGATTCTTGATTCAGCCTGACCTCCTTTTGAACTATTAATATTTCACATGTATATAGAGTTCTTCTACTTGCCGATGAAGTATCAAGCCCAGGAAGGAAGAACCTAGTTTTTGTGCAGAGAAGTAAGTCATTTGGAAGGGAATTCAACTGCCTTAGAAAGAAAAACATGCTGATACCATCCAAGCCCCAGCTTTTTATTTCCAGGCCTGCACTATAGCCAGCCATTCTTCAGAGAGAAACTTCAGCACACCCTTAGATTTTAGCCCTCCTAATATTAACTACCTTGAGTGGCCTAACTGAGCTGAGTAATTCAATAGAGGTGCTAGGGAACTTTTACTTAAATATTGCAGACTCTGCCAAATATCAAAAAAATTTTGACAGCAATTAGTAGCAGGCCCATATGTTTCTAATGACTGCTCCAAATGAGCATGAATAAAGACAGGAGGAGAATGCTGTAAGGAAGGGGCATGCTTCCAACTTACTGGAGTTCTACTAAGTATTTTGGTGCAGCCCTGTTTGACACCATTCATGACTGGGATTCGCAATTACAATTAACACTAGCAATTGAGCATCACAGTGGAAAGAAACTGCTACTTACTTTGTGGCTTTGGATATATTTTATTTTCTGAATCTGTGTTTTCTGTGGGTTTTTTGGGTTTTTTTTTTTTTTTTTTTTTCAATAGAGTTGAGGTTGTTGTTCACTCGCTAAGCTGTGACCTCACGGACTGCAGCACGCCAGGCTCCTCTGTCCTCCACTGTCTCCTGGAGTTTGCTCAAATTCATGTCGGTACAATATTATAAGTTTTGGGTGTACAACATAGTGATTTGAGTCCGTTTTCTTAACTGTGAGTTGATGATAGTCATACCTGTCTCACAGGGTTGTTATAAGGATTTAATGAGAGAACTCATGTGAAGCAGGTAGAACAAGGCTTGGCACAGAGGTAGGGCACCATAAAAGTTAGCTGTACATATGTATTATTATAATTATTTTGTTTGGAAGAGCAAACAGCCATTGACCTAGGATATTTGTCAAAATTTTCAATTTGGACTAAAGACAATTCATGCATCTGAAATCACAGGCTGATGAAATATTAGTGAATGTTACACATAGCCTTACATTATTTGAAACTTTCCTGGATTTGAAAAAAAACACAAGCACATAGTGGGATGGTTATGCTTGAATTTGCTTACTCTTAATCAACTACACTCACTTAGAGAATCTCACCATTTGATTCTGGGGGCTTCCCAGGTGGTGCTAGTGGTAAAGAAGCTGCCTGCCTGTGCAGGAGACATGAGAGGCAAGGAGAAATTGATCCTGGGTCAGGAAGATCCCCTGGAGGAGGGCATGGCAACCCACTCCAGTATTCTTGCCTGGAGAATCCCAGGGACAGAAGAGTCTGGTGGGCTACTGTCCATAGGGTCACAAACAGCTGGACATGACTGATGTGACTTGGCACGCACGCATGTGCCACTTGGTTCTTGAGAGGAGTCCAGTAGGCCGATGGATAACTGGAGGATACAAAGGATCTCTCTCTTTTTGGCAATGGGGTGGATCACATTTAAGCCCATTCTGGGAGTATTATCTCCTGAAGCTTTAATTCACTTAACTAGATTAGCACCTAGCAGCCCACCAGACAGAACAGATCTTAAACAATTCTGGCAAGAAATCTTCTTTTGGGTTTTTTTTTCAGTTTTGGGCAGTTAATCAGTCTTCTTATGGTAGGTGAAATTATTAGCTCCCAACCTAGGATTATCCTGGAATTTACAAAATAAAGAGCCGGTTTAAGGACCCTATAATTAAGTGAAGTAACTTGCCATCAGTGGAAAGGTGCGCTAAAGCAATTCCTATTTCACAACTCGTTTGGGGAAGACGGATTAGTATGTCCTAAAGTATGCATTTATTATAGATTTTGACAGCTGAGTCAAAGTTTCCAGTTTAGGATTTTTAAACGTGTAGTCTTTGTGAAATATCTTCAATAATGGTTAGGGTTTGTTTACTTTTGCTTTACAGTAATCTATCAAACAAATTATAAGATGACAAATTTTTCATTTAATAATCAAATCTAGCTTCAATTGTCTATCTAGAAGTACATAATGAAGAAAACTTTTAAATGGAAAATAATATATGTAGAATGTTATCATTCTTTCTGTCCTAGCTACTCAAAATGTATCTGAGGACCAGCAGAACTAGCATTACCTGGGAGCTGTTTAGAAATGGAAACTTACCTCAGACCAACTAAATCAGAATTTGCATTTTGGCGCTAGTGGTAAAGAACCTGCCTGCCAGTAAAGGAGACTTAAGAGACGGGGTTTGATTCCTGGGTCGGGAAGATCCCCTGGAGTAGGAAATGGCAACCCTGTCCAGTATTCTTGCTTGGAAAACTCTATGGACAGAGGAGCCTGGCAGGCTACAGTCCATCAGCTTGCAAAAAGTCAGATATGACTGAAGTGAGTTAGCACACAGCCCAGACCAACTGAATCAGAATTTGCATTTTAATAAGATCTCTAGGTAATTTGTATGCATGCTAAATTTGAGAAGCATTGTTTTAGATCACAGGAATCTAATCAAGTAATTAGTGAGCCAACTTTCAGCCTTTAGTACCTTATTATATATTTTGATCATTCTACCTGACAGTGAGAGTCAGAATAATTTTAAGAAAACTGTTCTTTTGAAGTTTATAAAAATTAACAGCTGAGACAATTCAAATACACAGAAAAGTACAGAAACTAATGTAATAGACCATCAATAGATCTACTGAGTTTTAAAAAGATTTTAACTTTAGCTTTTTGCCATACTTGATTCATCTCTCTCCCACACTAGAAAAAAATTATTGTGATAAATATACATAACACAAAAATGATAGCTTTAACCCTTTTGAGTGTACAATTAGTGACATTAAGTACCTTTACATTGTTGTGTAATAGCACTTTCCATATCCAGAATTTTTCACCTCAAACTGAAATTCTGAACCCATTAACAACAGCTCCCCCAGCCTTTGGTAACCACTGTCCAAACCTAGACAGCACATCACGTTGCCAATAAAGGTCCATATAGTCAAAGCTATGGTTTCTCCAGTAGTCATGTACAGATGTGAGAGGTGGCCCATAAAAAAGACTGAGGGCAGAAGAATTGATGCTTTTGAACTGTGGTGCTGGATAAGACTCTTGAGATTCTTTTGGACAGCAAGGAGATCAAACCAGTCAATCCTAAAGGAAATCAATCCTGAATATTCATTGGAAAACTGAAGATAAGTCTCTAATACTTTGGCTACCTGATGCAAAGAGCTGACTCATTGGAAAAGACCCTGATGCTGGGAAAGACTGAAGGCAGGAGGAGAAGGGGCGACAGAGGACGAGATGGTTGAATGGCATCACTGACTCAATGGACATGAGTTTGAGCAAGGTCTGGGAGATGGTGAAGGACAGGGAAGCCTGGCGTGCTACAGTCCATGGGGTCGCAGAGAACTGAACATGACTTAGCAACTGAATAACAATAACATCTTCCTTTATGATTTGGTTCTTCTAGGTAACTTACATAATTGGGATCATACAACATTTGTCCTTTTGTAACTGGCTTATTTCATTTAGCATAATGTTTTCAAGAGTTACTCATGTTGTAGCATGAATCAGAATTTCATTCCTTTTTAAGGCAGAATAATATTCCATTCTGTGTGTGAACACATTTCTTTAATCCATCTGTCCGTCAATTGACAATTGGGTTGTTTCCATCTTTCAGCTGTTATCATTAGTGTGCAAGTAACTGTTCAATCCTTGCTTTTACTTTTTACTGAGGGATATAAGGCAATGCCAAAGAATGCTCAAACTGCCGCACAATTGCACTCATCTCACACGCTAGCAAAGTAATGCTCAAAATTCTCCAAGCCAGGCTTCAGCAATACGTGAACCGTAAACTTCCAGGTGTTCAAGCTGGTTTTAGAAAAGGCAGAGGAATCAGAGATCAAATTGCCAACATTTGCTGGATCATCAAAAAAGCAAGAGCGTTCCAGAAAAACATCCATTTCTGCTTTATTGACCATGCCAAAGCCTTTGACTGTGTGGATCACAATAAACTACAAAATTCTGAAAGAGATGAGAATACCAGATCGCCTGACCTGCCTCTTGAGAAACCTGCATGCAAGTCAGGAAGCAATAGTTAGAACTGGACATGGAACAACAGACTGGTTCCATATAGGAAAAGGAGTACGTCAAGGCTGTATATTGTCATCCTGCTTATTTAACTTCTATGCAGAGTACATCATGAGAAACACTGGACTGGAAGAAGCACAAGCTGGAATCAATATTGCCGGGAGAAATAACAATAACCTCAGATATGCAGATGACACCACCCTTATGGCAGAAAGTGAAGAGGAACTAAAGAGCCTCTTGATGAAAGTGAAAGAGAGTGAAAAAGTTGGCTTAAAGCTCAACATTCAGAAAACTAAGATCATGGCATCTGGTCCCATCACTTCATGGCAAATAGGGAAACAGTGGCAGACTTTATTTTGGGGGGCTCCAAAATCACTGCAGATGGTGATTGCAGCAATGAAATTAAAAGAGGCTTACTTCTTGGAAGGAAAGTTATGACCAACCTAGATAGCATATTAAAAAGCAAAGACATTACTTTGTCAACAAAGGTCCATCTAGTCAAAGCTATGGTTTTTCCAGTGGTCATGTGTGGATGTGAAAGTTGGACTATGAAGAAAGCTGAGCACCGAAGAATTGATGCTTTTGAACTTGGTGTTGGAGAAGACTCTTGAGAGTCCCTTGGACTGCAAGGACATCCAACGAGTTCATCCTAAAGGAGATCAGCCCTGGGTGTTCACTGAAAGGACTGATGTTGAAGCTGAAACTCCAATACTTTGGCCACCTGATATGAAGGGCTGAGTCATGGAAAAGACCCCGATGCTGGGAAAGATTGAGGGCAGGAGGAAAAGGGGACGACAGAGGATGAGATGGTTGGATGGCATCACTGACTCAATGGGCATGAGTTTGGGTGAACCCTGGGAGTTGGTGATGGATAGGGAGGCCTGGCGTGCTGCAGTTCTTGGGGTCACAAGGAGTCAGACACGACTGAGTAACTGAACTGAACTGATATACTTAGAAGTGGAATTGTTGGATTATTTGACAATTCTAAGTTTAATTTTTTGAAGAGCTACCATGTGGCCTTTCACAGTGGTGGCACCATTTTACATTTCTACCAGGAATGCATTAGGGTTCCAGTTTCTCTGCATTTTCCCTAATATTGACAGTTTTGTCTTGTAAAAATAACCATCCTGATGGATTTGAAGTGGTATCTCATTTGTTTAATTTGCAGTCCCCTATGAAGTGACTTAGCATGCATGTATGCTTTGGAGAAGGAAATGGCAACTGACTCCAGTGCTCTTGCCTGGAGAATCCCAGGGACAGAGGAGCCTGGTGGGCTGCGGTCTATGGGGTCGCACAGAGTCGGACACGACTGAAGCGACTTAGCAGCAGCAGCAGCAGCAGCAATGATTAGTGATGTTGAATATATTTTTATGTGCTTGTTGCCCAGTAGTATATCTTCTTTGGAGTACTATCTATTCAAGTCCTTTGCCCATTTTAAATTGGATTTGTTGTTGACTTGTAAGAGTTCTTTATACTTTATAGCTATTTATCTCTTATCAAGCATGTGAGTTTCAAATATTTTCTCCCATTCTGTGAGTTGCCTTTGTACTTTGCTGATAGTGCTATTTGATACACAAAATTTTAAATTTTGATGAAGAATAATTTCACTTTTCTTTTGTTGCCTATGCTTTTGATGTCATATCCAAGAAGTCATTGCCAAATTTGATGCCATGAAGCTTTTCCCCTACAGTTTCTTCTGAGAGTTTTGTAGTTTTCATTCTTATGTTTAGGTCTTTAATCCATTTGGAGTTAATCTTATATAGTTAGCTTTACATATAGTATAAAGTATAAATCCGACATCATTCTTTTGTACATAAAATATCCAATTTTCCCTTTTCTTTCATTGAAAAGACTATCATTTCCCCTCATTGAGTGGTTTTGGCAACTGTGTCAAAAATTATTTAACCAAATAGGCAGAGATGTTTATTTCTGGGCTTCCTTTTCTAATCTACTTGTTGATATGCCTGTCTTTATGCCAGTAGCACACTCTTTTGATTACTGTGAAAAAAATTTTAAATCTATCTAAAGATGAAAAGAATTATAAGTAAAGCTCTCCTCATCTCTTTTACCCTTCCCCAGAGATAAGCATTTGTGATATCGACGTGCGTAATTTCCTTGAATGCTTCCATATATTTATTTCCTGTTTGTAGATACTCATAGCTTATTTTTTATGCTTTAAGTTTTTGCTTAGATAGTAGTGCTATGGTCTGAGTACTTGTGAGACATCTCCCTCAAATGCATATGGAGATCTTAACCTGCCAGGATGATGGTATTAGAAGGTGGAGGCTTTAGGAAGTGATTTCATCTTGAGGGCAGAGCCCTCACAAATAGAATTAAAGTGGCTCCAGAGAGGTCCCTGGCCCCTTCCATATGAGATCACAGAGAAAGGTTGGCAATCTGCCACCTGGAAGAGGTCTTTACCAGGACCTGGTCATGCAGGCACAATAATCTTGGACTTTCCAGCCTCCAGAACTATAAGAAATACATTTTGGCTGTTTATAAGCTACTCAGTCTGTGGTTATATTGATGTAGCAGCCTGAATGAATTACAACAATTAGCACACTAAACATAGTCTTTTTCAATTTGCTTCTCTTCATTCAACAATATTTTGAGATTCATCCATCGTGAAATGTGTACATCAGTCCATTCATTGTATTCATTATCATTCTTCTGTATTCACACTGAGTCAAAACACTTAAATCCATTTCTCTCATGAGGGCCTGTTAGGTTGTTTCTAACTTCAAAAAAAATAACAAATGGTACTGCCATGAACATTTTTGCATGCATCTCATAAAAATGAGAATTTTTCTAGGTTAGAGAACTAGAAGTGGAACTGGTATCATAGAGTAGGTTGGGAAATGATATTTTTAAACAATGTAATCTGGACATGCAGGACTGAAGATAAGCAGTAAGGCTCTACTTATTGGAAATATCACTTGTTACTTGGTTAGATTGTTTGTGTCATTTACACTAGATTTATTCTAAGGGCTGATGCTTTTATTGTAAAGATGTGATGATAGATGAGTCTGACCATCTGTCACCATCATTTGATTTCATGGCTGAAATCTTCGAGGAAGCAGGCCTTCTAACAGATCACTGCCATCCTTGACCTTACAACGTCCCAAAGTATATCAGTACTTGTTAGACAACTTGAGATAACGATATTCTATATCCAATCAAATGGGTTTCAGACTCTTTAAAGGGTAAAGAGGCATCTTCAATTTTGAAAAATAGTTTTTTAATCAGCAATCTGAATTAAGATAGAGAGGATGTTATAGAAGCAGACAACTCAGAGACTGTTGTCAACTGAAGTCAGTTATCATCTTACTTCTCCAAGAATGTGCTTGGCAGAGGAACTGTCTGAAGGATCTTAATTTTAGCCTTTAAAATGAAGTTACTGATCTGGACGCTGAGCTGGCACACACAAGTGTAGTCTCACCTGGATCGTTGGCCAAATAATAAGTGATCAACTATGCACCCACCTTTAGAATCAGCCTCAGCCATGGGTTCCCTGCAAGACTTATTTTAAACTTCATTAAACACTTTTCTGTTAAAATCACCTCACACTGGTCAGAATAGCCATCATCAAAAAGTCTACAAATTATAAATGTTGAAGAGGGTATGGAGAAAAAAGGGAATCCTCCTACACTGCTGGTGGGGCTGTAAATTGGTACAACCACTATGGAGAACAGTATGGAGGTTCCTTAAAAAACTTAAAAATAGAATTACTATATGATCCAGCAACTCCACTCCTGGGCATATATCCAGAGAAAACCATAATCCAAAAGGATACATGCACCCCAGTCTTCATAGTAACTCTATTGACAGTAGCCAAGACATGGAAGCAACCTAAATGTCCATTGAGAGAGGAAGGGATAAAGAAGATGTGGCACGTATATGCAAGGAATATTACTCAGCCAAAAAAAGATTGAAATAAAGCCATTTGCAGCAACATGGATGGACCTAGAGATTATCATACTATGTGAAGCGTCAGACAGAGAAAGATATATATCATATGATATCACTTATATGTGGAATCTAATTAAAAAATAAAACAGACTTATTTGGGATCATTGTTGATCCCATCCAACATCAGGCTGTTTTTCATCCCAGAAGTAGGTAGACCTGTCCATGATGCAGAAGACCATCTTCAGAGACAATGCCTCTGTTTGGACTAGAAAGCCAGCATATTAGCAAGGTTTGCTTGTTTGAGCCAGAAGGCCTGGAATTGAAGCCTGGTCTGTCATTCACTATTTGGATGGTCTTGGGGAAGTCTCTCAGCTTGTATGAATTCTCAATTTTCTCATCTACCAAAAGGTGATGACAAACCATGCGTACTTCAGAGGACTGTTACGAGGATTCAACAAGATGGTGCATAGACAGTGGTTGAGGAGCTATAAAATCTGTAAATTGTCACAATTAACATTTCCCTAGTGGTCACTGAACGCTCTGGGTGAGAATGGTGCATTGCTAATACTGATTATGTTATGGGTATGAAATGTCACGTTCTGTTTCTTCTCTTCTCTATTTTCTATGAGATTTTAATTTTAATTTTTGCCCACTTCAATTTTCTAACCATGATGCAATTAATGGACCTAACCCAGGCAGATTTGATAAGGAATTATACTACAAATTGGGGCCATGAACTTGGGAAAATGATCTGTCTGAAGAGTGGAGGTTTTTGTATTTTTTTGTTTGGCTGAAGTTTAACCAGTTGTTTCAATAAGACATTCAAGGGTTTTGAGGTCAAGGCTGTAAAGAGTCCCCAACTGTTCATCCTGTGAAATCCAAGTGGTTTTAGGTCTTGGCTGAGGGCTGTGCTTGGATTGTAACTAGTCACAGCAATTTTTGCCTAGGCATGGATTGTGATCCTGACAAATATAAATTGTATTAATCCTTGATGTTATTCATTAGATGTGATGAACACATAGCTCTTGTGAGATGAATGATACATATAGAACATGACAGAGGATAAAAAAGCTCCACTGGGGCATTTTGATATAGCTAGTTTGGAGAAGTCAAATTTGCCAACCATCCTCCCCCACCCACACCCGCCAGCAAAGATCTATGATTCAAAACAGGATTTCCTGTATGCTACCAGAAGCATCAGTGACTTTTTTTTTTTTTATTGGATCAGTTTTTCCTTTGAGCCTTGCAGTCTCTTGCACACATTTTTCCCAAGCACCACATACGTTAACACAGGTTCTGCCTTTCAGAAGTACACCTGGCCAAACTAGCCCTGTGCCCTCACAGGTCTGTGTGTGCTCAGCAAAAGGGGCACCTCCTCCTAATTTGCATCAAGTTGTCTGGCTTGCAGAGGCTCTGTCTTCTCAATGTCTGTTTTATCTGCATTCTCCCCATCCCCTAGTTTCCAACCTCAGGCTTTTAAGTTGCCTCAACCTCCTTCTAGTAACTCTCTTATCCTCTGTGCCTCTCCAGCAGTCCCAAGGCCATTCCAAAGCTCCATCGCCTTCTTCTAACACCAATACCTCTTATAAGATATATTCAAGTGTATTTTTAACAGCATCATTCAAAGCACATGAGATACAACCAATTTTGTTGGTTCGGTGTGTTGATTTTCATTACTACAAAAACAAAAAGAGGAAAGCTAGGTTGAGTTGAAATGTAAAATCATCAAAAGCAAAACAGGAAACAAATGTTTGCTCAGCCAACCATTTCCTGCTGAGGACGCCGTGCAGAACGTGGCCTGTGAAGGGTTCACTATGCAGCCTTAAACAGATTGAAGTGATTCACGGGGGGAAGTAGCACCCAAGCCAAGGCCTCGTGGAAGGTTATGTGGAGCTCCAGACCTCTGAGCTGCTGCAGAAGAGCAGGCTCTGAAGGCCTCTGTGTCTGTGTGGAGGGGTTGTCTTTGGAAGCTATCTTTTTAACAGGATGAATGTGAAAGCCACTGGGAAGGGGGACAAAAAAAAAAAAGGCAGCACAAAACTGCCACTTGAGCATTGCTTCCTGCCCATGTCGCTCTAACTAGTTGCTGATGGTTATTCTTAGGCCTCCGTTGCTTTCAAAGGTTTCCTCTTTTCTATTTTTGGCAGCAGAATATGGATTTAGAGCTGCATTACTCCTCTCAACTACTAATCCATGCCCCAAAGAGAGTAGGGCTGCTGCTTCTTATTAGCGATCAGTTCTCTTTCTTTTCAGCACCTCTAAATGATTTTTAATATTAAGGACACAGATTTATGGGAAGGAGTCATTGAGTTTTCAAACTGATTTGTAGTCTCCTAATTTGCACATTCCTTTCTCCAGCAGGGGCATCTCAGAGATCATCTCCGGTAACGGGGGCTTGACTTTTGCGATGAGTGAGAGAATCCAGGTTGGTAAAACAGATAGCCATCCAGTGACCAGAAAGGAAGCAAGGATGCCTTGCCTGGGAGTAACACGCAACTGATGAAGCACAGTCCCACTACGAAAGGAAATAATTGATGCCTATGCAATATAAGATTAGCCTAATCTATATGGACTGTGACAAAAAGCTACAAGTTTTTGGAATGCTCTGGAAAGCTGAGGACCTTGCCCTGTGCAAAGAAAGACACATTGTGTCAGAGTAACATTTCTAGTATCACAGGTATTTAATTTCTGATTCTATTTTTTGAATCACTTCAGTTTCTCCTGATTTCACGACCACCTAACTTTGCTCGAACATGAATAATAATCTTGCCTGGGTTGTCTTTTACAGCCAGATAACTCAACTTTTCTATTTTTAAAAGAAAAGAAACATCAAGCCCTTGAGTCCTCTCCTAAAAGTATGGGTCCCCTCCTTGGCTGAAGGCAGAGCTGGGGCTCGGGAATGCTGCCCCTGAGTCCAGCTGCCAGTGCCCACGTGGTCTCCCTTGGGGTCTCCCTCAGGGCTTTAAAAGGGTGACAATCTTCTGCTTGAGGAGGATTACCATGGCAAGTTGTAGACTGAAGCATCAAGCCGGCTGCCCCACCACCCCAAGGTTATCCACATACGTCTGGTTTGACCTTCACAACCCTTTAGAAACCAGGAACCCACACTCCACAAATATTCTACTGGTGCCACAGATTTTATTTTGTTTTGCATAGGGCAAAATGAACAAAAACATGTTGGGGTTGGGGGGAGGGGTGGAATTTTAAGAATTAATTCTAGGCACTTTACAGATGGATAATTTGACAAGAAAAAAAAAAAATTCTAGGTCACATAGCGCGTTTCCAGCACCGAAGATGGTGTTTTAAAATATATTTTACATAATGGGTTCAAGCAGCAGGCAGCATTATCTGCTAAGTGGCTGTGCTGACAGTGAGCTAAAAAGCTACATAATAGAGTTAAAAAGAAAGCCTTCCCTGAGTTTTCTCCAGAGCATTTTTACCCTGAGGAATTTTTTTAGGGGTTATTTTAAATGTGTCCCAATGTCAGACTTGTTCAGAAAGAGAGCATTGTGTATCCCAAGAGAATGATGCTTTGCTGTCTTTTTTTTTTTTTTTAAGTAGAGCAAAATGCTAACTTTTAATAGATCATCTAGCCTTTTCTGTACAGAATATGTCCTCCCTCAGAATTCCTATGCAAATATTCAAACTCCCGGACCGGGAAAAGGTTAAAAGGAACTGAAAAAGTCTATAGTGCCTCTTTCTGAGGCGTACTCCAACACTTGGCAGGATGAGGTGTTCATAGCAGGTGCTGGATTTGCTATAAATGGACAATTTATAAACAGAGCTGACAACTGGGAAAACAGAGCAGTGGGAATGCTGGCATTCCAGGGGCCAGCGGTGGATTTCCTATCAGATGGTCCTCAGCATGGAATTATTGATAGCCGCTGCTCTGAAAGAAAGCCAGTTGGCTGACGCATAAAAGGGCTGTGCCTCAATGCCTGCCTGATCTGCTGCTAGATATTTTAAATAGGTCAGTGCAAATTAGCTTCTTCAGGTTGGTAGTTCCTTAATTAGCAATTTAATTGCAAAGTCTCCCCCCACCCCACCCCACCCCACCTTGAGTGAATCTAAGGCTCTTCCCTCTTTGTAAGGCCTGATGACTGGGACCCGGGAGAAGTCGGACTGAAAAAAAAAAAAGAGGAGCCTGAGGGCAGCGGCGGAGGACTCAGATCAGTTTAGTGCCCAAGGCCAAGACAGAAGCAGGCTGAGGCAGGCCCTCTGTGCCTGCGAGGGCAGCGTCTTTGGCCGTGTGTCCTGGGAGAGAAAAAAGCAGGGCCTTAGAGCTCTGAGCCCTGTCATTTCTCTTTTGCTGTTTGTCAAGGGCGGCCAGTACACTGGGACCTTCCTGAGACCTCTTAGCAAGGTTCTGCTTTCCAAGGATTCCCATGGTACATTCCAAGAATCACATGGTAACTTCCATTGTTGTTGTTTTCTTTTTTGGGGGACAAGTTTCCCCCCATTGAAGAGTTTGGTGGTGGTTCCTGGGTAGTCGGCGCTGGATGGTGTTCCTCCGTGTACCCTGCACCAGAGCAGAGTTCTGCCCAGGGCTCGTGGCGTGGCCATACCTGTTTGTTCTAGCTATGTGAGTGGTTTTTCTCTGAGACGGTTGCTTGGCTGGGTCTCTGCTTTTCTGACAACCACACCCTATCGTTTTTCTGTCCAGAGGAACCGGCCGAGGGCCTGATCCTGCAAAGACCTTTGACTTCTTGGTGGCTCAGATGGTAAAGCGTCTGTCTACAATGAGGGAGACCCTGGTTCAATCCCTGGGTTGGGAAGATCCCCTGGAGAAGGAAATGGCAACCCACTCCAGTACTATTGCCTGGAAAATCCCATGGACAGAGGAGCCTGGTGGGCTACAGTCCATGGGGTCGCAAAGAGTCGGACACGACTGAGTGACTTCACTTTATGGTGAGCACACCTGGATTCAGAGGCATCTGAGGCAGTGAGGCAGCTGAGGCTTTTGTTAGTGGTGGGGAGGTTTGTCTGTGAGTGAACCGGACTGAGAATCTGGCCTCCGGGAACCTCAGCTTCATCCACTCTGGTGAGCTCTCTGTAAACAGGTGACAAATCTTCCTGGGCATCTGTTTACAAAGAACTGCCCCAGGGACAGGAGGTGTAAGAAAGCATAGGCACTGTGCTGCCGGCCAGTTTCTGATCGCTGATGGGGAAACGCCATATTCTTGTGAAAAGATAGTAAGTCGGGAGCAGCAGGGCATGTATTAATGGAAGCTGTAGATGGCAAGGGAAGGCTCTAGAAGTATCCAGGATGGTGTAGGGGCTGGTGGCTGAGGGTAGGATTGACAAGAAAGATAGGACTGAAGCAGGACCTTGGAAAGTAGGAGTGTTTTGGTCACTGGAAATGTGAAAGGGAGACTTTCCCGGTGGGGGATTCCATCCTGAGAGCTCTGGTAGAGCAGACAGATCCCCCCGCCCCCAGCTTGGGAGGAGAAACAAGACTATCCTGGGAGGTAAGGCTGAAGGATCGCACAGATCTGGAGGTCAGACAGAGTTTGTAGTTCCTCTTCCTCAACGTGTCTGATCAGGGAGGGACGTGAGGAGAGCAGGATGTCAGGGCGGTGAAGGCGGAGGAGACAGCGGTACCCACTGCAGGAGGACCTCACCGGGTCCCCTCTCAAAGGGGCCAAGGCTTAGTCCACAGAGGTTTGTGGACTGTGAGGGGAGCCCTGCCAAGCCGCTGTGCACCGAGGGGGCCCTCTGCCTCCCTCGCAGCCCCTGCTCACCATCTGACGGGGTGAGGGCCACACAAGCTTCTGCTTGTGGAGTTTCCCCACAAGCCCAGAGCCAGAGTGAAACAAAGGCAGATTCATTTTTTTGTTGTTGTTGTTTAAAGTTCACTGCTTGACTCCTGGATTCCCATTACTGTCGCCTTGATTGATTTGAGAACTTCCTGGACATTTGGATAATTGCTTACTTTCATAGCGAGCTCAGAAGGTCATCTTTGAGATCTGGGAGCATCTGCTCAACTTGGCAGACAGTTCAAGAAAAAGCCACAGATCTGGGGTGGAGGTGGGGTCTGCTCTGGTCAGGGAGGGTTTGCCTACCTACCCCCCTACCTCTGGGAGGAAATGAGGGTGAAACCCTCTCTTCTGACCCTATCCCCCATTTTCTGACATGTCAATATATGGCCTATAGACAAACAGCTTGGGCATCACCTGGGAAATAGTTAAAAATACAGAATCCGAAGCTCCACCCTAGACCTACTGGGTTGGGATCTGTGAGTTATGAAAGATCCTGAGGGATTCAGCTGCATGTTAATAGTCTGAGAAGACTAAGGTTCACCCGAAGAGCTTTTGAAACATTCCCCGGCATATTGCCTACCCTAGACACATTAAGTCAGAATCTCTAGGGGTGGAGCCCTGATACTAATGATTTTTTTTTTAAGTTTCCAGATGATTCCATGAGCAGCCTGAAAAACACTGTTCTGAGAAAACTGCTCTGTTCGCAAGAAAACAAATTCCCCTCAAGTTTTAAAACAAAACGCCACTAACCTTTTAGTCACTGACCCAGACAGAGTGAAAAATAATGTTAACTAAGCATTTATCCAGAAGCTGGTTAGGAAATGCCTGGCCAAGATCAGATGTAACCACTGGATTCCCTGAAAGTGTCAAGACTGGAGCTTGATAAAAGTCTTAGTCTTGAGTATTCTCTCCTGGCTTTGGAGGGTGGCTCCATGTAGAACCTGGAAACAGTTGTCCCTGTTGCCTAACTTGATATCTAAGGAGACAATTCCCAGGCCTGTGCCCTAAGGAGCCATGTTTCCCGTCTACTGATAGTGGAAACACATTGATGAATTCAGAGGTATTGATTTTTCATGCACATGCTCACTTTCAGGAAGCACAAAGATTTAAAAGCAGTTTTCTACTAACCGTCAGTGCTAGGGTAGATGTCAAATGTTAACGATCCTAGTACTTATCTCAGTACCTTTGCTTTCCCATTGGGGCTTTTCAATTACTTAATGCCAGGGAGCTGAGAACCTTCACTGGTAAATTTCAGTGACTCTCAAGGCAGTCCCTCATTTTCCTATTTCACCCCCTGCACACTTGCTATAATATCAAGGATCTTCCACTGATAAATTCCAATCCAGAGCCATCTTGATCAAGGCTTGGAGGGTATCCGCAATTCTGTTCCCTCTTTCTGCCTTACACCTGGCTCTCCCTGCCTTACACCTGGCTCTCCCTGGCCCTGGGATGGTAGTGGGTCTGAGCATTGTGGTAAGAGCTGTGGTCTTTCTCCTCATGCTTACTTTTCAACCTTGGAATTAGGTTTGAAGTGTAACTTGATTAACTGGAGACAATATGTACTCCTTAACCCTTTCCAGATTTTTTTTTTTTTCTGAGCTAGATCCTGCTTTGCGCCAGGACATCCTAAATTGGTGTGCTGGTACTTGTTTGTCTGGGGTCTCTAGGTGCTATGTCCACTCAGCATCAGAGCACTATGCATACTGGTATGTGATGAGTTTGAGGTCACCTTGCCCCTTGGCACACTATAGTTCTGGCTGCTGGCTGCTACTCTTGAGGGCTCACTTTCTGCCCAGCTATGTTCCCTTAGCTTTGGCTCCTCCCTCCCTTGGTTTTCTCTGGGCATTATGATCTCAACATAGCTCACTGTTCCTGCACCTCTCAAGATACCACAATAGCAGCACCTTCTCAAACAAGACTGTGGGGACAATGCCACCAGGACCATCATCCTCAACAACAACAGTAACATTATTTTTTGCTGATGAAGGTGAAAAGTGAAAGTGAAGTCGCTCAGTTGTGTCCAACTCTTTGCAACCCCATGGACTGTAGCCTACCAGGCTCCTCTGTCCATGGGATTTTCCAGGCAAGAGCACTGGAGTGGGTTGCCATTTCCTTCTCCAGGGGATCTTACCGACCCAGGGATCAAACCCAGGTCTCCCACATTGTAGGTTTTACCATCTGAGCCACCAGGGAAATTTTGCTGATGAGGAAACAGATTTGGAGATGAACCAGATAGGGGTGGTGAGAAGATCCCAACTTTCTCACTTCTAGTCTGAAACATTTAAGGCTTCTCCATTGTAACAAAGCAAGTCAAAATGACCGCGGAAAAAACTTGAATAAATTGAAATCCAGCATTGGTGTAAACCAAAGTGGCATTTATGTTTGGCATTGTGCTTAGCTCATTATATATATTCAATATATATGCATGTGAGTGTGTATATGTATGTGTATATATCAATATATTTATAGAAACATACTGAAATACATACATATGTATACACATATCTTGGAGAAGGGAATGGCAACACACTCCAGTATTCTTGCCTGGAGAATCCCATGGACAGAGGAGCCTGGTGGGCTACAGTCTAGGGGGTCACAAAGAGTCAGACATGACTGAAGCGACTTAGTACATACATATACACAAACATATATGTATATATATGGGTGTACATACATATACACAAATATATATGTGTGTGTGTGTGAAAGTGATAGTCGGTCGGTTGTGTCCGGCTCTTTGCAGCCTGCCAGGCTCTTCTCTGTCCATGGAATTCTCCAGGCAAGAATACTAGAGTGGGTAGCCATTCCCTTCTCCAGAGGATCTTCCCTACTCAGGGACTGAATCTGGGTCTCCTGCATTGCAGGCGGATTCTTTGCTCTCTGAGCCACCAGGGAAGCCCGTGTCTGTGTGTGTGTGTGTGTGTGTGTGTGTGTACAGTGAAAGCACATTAGGGGGTTTGTGAAGTGGACACCAAGTCCACGAATAAACCTGTGGCTTCCACTAAAGGTGAAGACCTGCTTGCTAACTGCCCTCTGAAGCTCCTAGGCTGCCCGTCCATGTGGCTTCTTCAGGGACAGCAGAACACTTGCTACTCTCGGGGAGCAAATTCACGAGGAAGATCAGAGGATTTGAGACATCATTGCTGTCTATAAAAAATTTCATAATTTGCGCCTTGCTGTGCTCCTAGGCACTCTCGTTCTGGTGCTTAAAGATGGTATGCCTTGTGTCCAGACAAGTAGCTTCGTGGGCTATTAATTATGGAATTAAAAGTCTAAGCCTTCTCATTTTAAAAGATAATACAATGTTTTAAGGTATGTTGCTTATAAACCTTTTTATTTTTTATCTTTCCATTTATTCCCATTTTATTGCCTTTTACTGTGGGCTGGCTGACTGGCCAAGCCAAGCTAATTACTGCCCTATTGTTTCTGAAAGACTAGGTAACACCAAGGCTATTAACGAATCCATAAACTGCGGCTACAGAAGAGCCTGGCTGCTTTCTTCTTGCCCTGTCTCTCTCGTTAGGTGTGTTGTTCTGCTATGGCAAATATGACGGAGTGGGTACCAAGACGCTGGCTGTCAACATGACTGAGGGCCCTGGTGGATAAAGAAAATATCAGAGGGGCAGAGACTCCAGGGACCAGGAAAGAGAGACGGTCAAGGGGATCACCTTAGTGGGAGAAAGGAAAGGGGGAGAATTCCAAACAGAATTCCACAATATATTCATTAGAAAGTGTTCTGGCTCTGATTAAGACTCATGGCTTACCCCAAATTAAGTCAGTGTTAAGTAGACTCTTACACACGCCTGAGTTAGAATGAAACCCAGCAGTTACATGGTGTCTATGGAAAATACACATGCTTCAGGGTCAGGGTAGGTCTGTCTTCTTCCTATCTTCTCATTAAATCTAACCCATTTTTTAAAGTGAAATAAAATCTTGTAATCCTTGACTCTCGTTGTTTTTAAACTTTATAAAGACTGATCATCTGTTTTTTTTTTTAGAGGAATAATATAGTGCTTAACACATTGTCATTGTTGTTGTTCAGTTGCTCAGCTGTGTCTGACTCTTTGCAAACCCATGGACTGCAGCATTCCAGGCTTCCCTGTCCTTCACCATCTCCTGGAGCTTGCTCAAACTCATGTCCATTGAGTCAGTGATACCATCCAACCATCTCGACTTCTGTCATCCTCTTCTCCTCCTGCCTTCAATCTTTCCCAGCATCAGGGTCTTTTCCAATGAGTCAGCTCTTCACATCAGGTGACCAAAGTATTGGAGTTTCAGCATCAGTCCTTCCAATGTATTCAGGATTGATTTCCTTTAGGATTGACTGGTTTGATCTCCTTGCTGTCCAAGGGACTCCCAAGAGTCTTCTTCAACTCCACAGTTCAAAAGTGTCAATTCTTTGGCACTCAGCTTTCTTTATGGTCCAACTCTCACATCCATACATGATTACTGGAAAAACCATAGCTTTGACTATACATACTTTTGTCAGCAAAGTAATGTCTCTGTTTTTTAATATGTCGTCTAGGTTTGTCATAGCTTTTCTTCCAAGGAGTGTCTTTTTTTAATTTCACGGCTGCAGTCACCATATGCAGTGATTTTGGAGCCCAAGAAAATAAAGTCTGTCCTGTTTACACTGTTTCCCCATCTATTTGCCATGAAGTGATGGGAGCAGATGCCATGATCTTCATTTTTTGAATGCTGGGTTTTAAGCCAGCGTTTTCACTCTCCTCTTTCACTTTCAACTGAAGAGACTCTTCAGTTCCTCTTTGCTTTCTGCCATAAGAGTGGTGTCATCTGCACATCTGAGGTTATTGATATTTCTCCCAGCAATTTGATTGCAGCTTGTGCTTCATCCAGCCCAGAATTTTGCATGATGTACTGTACATATAGTTAAATAAGCAGAGTGACAATATATAGCCTTGATGTACTCTTTTCCCAATTTGGAACCAGTTCATTGTTCTATGTCCGGTTCTAACTATTGCTTCTTGACTAACACATAATGGTATTTAAAAAATAATACAACTGATGAATTGTTGCTTTCTTGATAAGAGTTGCTTTCCCTTGTTGCTTTCCCTAAGAGTTATGTTGGCTGTATCTTTATTTTTAGATTTATTCTAAAAGTAAAGTGTATTTTTTCATTATAAAAGTAATATAGTATGTACAGAGTAAAAACATTAAAAAAATTATCCCAGGTCTCACAAACCACTTCTGTAAATATTTTTGTGTATTTTCTTGCAGACTTTTCTATCAATAGGTGTTCTGGGTTTGTTTTTTGGTGGTGGGGGTTGGGTAAATGGAAAGTAAGATATACACAGTTATTTTTAAATTTCATCGAAATTGGTTTGGAGGCTTTCAGCATCATTTTGGGAGTCCTTGGTACGTTGTAAATATCTGTTCCAAAAATTTAGAACAATAGAATGAGACCTGGGACAGAAAGAATGCTCTTTGTTAAAGAAGTGAGATGTAGAGAGATTTGATGTATCATTAGCTGAGTGTAGAATCTCATCTAGGCCTCTCAGTCTGTCTGGGAATCCTTCAAATAAGTATCCTCATAGTATAGTCACAGCAAGGGAGGTAACCAGAGAAAATTAAGAATGGCCTGGAATTCCTGCAAAATATCTTGATATGAAATAAGCTGATTCCTTAGAGAAAATGAAGTGACCTCAAGTAACAGCAAAATGTTTAAAAGTGCATGCTCAAGAGATGGAGTCCTGGATCCAAGCACTAGGTCCACCAAATACTAGCTCAGTGGCCTTAGACAGGTTTCTTTAATAATTTCATCATTGAACAAATAATTATTAGGCACCAACTATGGGCCTAGTACTCTTCTGTGCTGGAGATATAGCCATGAATGAAGTAAAGCCAATGAGGCTTATAAGCAAGAACGGTGAGAGAGACAAGAAAGATGTAAATGTATGATGTGTCAGGCTGGAAGTAAGTGGCAGGGAGAAAAATAAAGCAAGATGAGGAGGAGATTGAAGGGAGTGCCGGGGATGGACTTCTATTTAAGAAGGAAACACCTCACAGATGACATGTGAGGGGAGATCTGAAGGAAGTCAGTATTTTTCAGTCTCAGTTTTCTAATCTCTAAATGGGATAGTATCTCCCTCGCAAAGTGGCACGGAGAATTAGAGAATGCATTAAAGCTGAGTGCTGTATTTAATGGCAGCCATAGTAATTTGTTTCCTCCTCTGTTAAATGGAAAAATTAAAAAGTAAAGACCTGGGTGGAAATAAGACTTCTGTGATTATTGGTCTTTGACTTGTGTGGTAACACATGCTCTTGTTGGAATTTCAGACCTAATTCTCACTCTCTGTTTACTTCTAGCATATCTGCCCAAACTGCCCACCTATTTGATGTCAGGTGGAGATCTTAACACAACAACTGAGGACAATTAAGCCTCACAGTTTAATTTCCTGTGCAATGCAACTTTTCATTGCAACCTTTCAACCAAGGTTCTATCTAGAGGGGGAAATTAAAATACTTCTGTTCAGATTTATAAGGAAGTTTCAGTGAATACAGATGAACCCTTACTTGAAGGGATAGCATTAAAACTCGTTAAATTTTGAGTAGACAAAGTGTAGAGTGGTGCTTATGATGAAGAAACTGAAAAAACAAACAAAAAAACAAACCAGCTAAGGGCTTTGCTGGGTTGGCATTTCTAAAGTTAATGCTTTATTTAAAAACCATCATTTCCATATTTCCATGGTTCCACAAGGTTCTGGAGTCTGTGTTTTTCAGCCAATATCTGAGGAATGATTTTATTGCATTTGAAAGTGAATTAAAGTGCTTAAATCTGTATGAAAATGTTCTTTTATCAGGATATGTGTTCTTTAAAAAGTGATATGAAATTAATTGTCGTCTAAAGCAAGCATTTGGAGAACTCCTCCCATAACTTTTGAGCTTTATTTTGAATAAGAATTGCTTTCTCTAAACCCTGTGGTACTTTGGTCAGCAGCATGGGTCTAAACCTCACTGAGAGGCACTTACATCCATGAGTGTTTGACTTCTTCATTGATATTATGCTAGATCTTTTTATGATTATCATCATTGTTGTGTGGGTGCTCAATCGCTTCAGTCATGTCCGAGTCTTTGTGGCCCCGTGGACTGTAGCTCGCTAGTATCTTCTGTCCGTGGAATTCTCCAGGCAAGAATACTGAAGTGGATTGCCATTTCCTCCTCCAGGGGATCTTCCTGACCCAGGGATCGAACCCATGTTTCCTGCAACTCCTGCATTGGCAGGTAGATTCTTTACCACTGAGCCGCCTGAGAAGCTAACTCATAGCCAGTGTCTGTTTGAGAATGCGCCTTCCCTGACCATCTTTTTCTAGGCCTCTTCACCACGAGCCCTTCTGGAACACCACCTGGGCTTTAGTAGCTAAAAATGATTTGAACCTAGAGGTCGTTCAGTCTGTATTTATAGAAATTTGTAGCAGAAGGAGATCTCAATGCATCTGGGTGACTTTTTTTGTTTTTAAACAAAAACTTAGTGACTCTAAGGGGAAAACAAAGAAAGTGCTGTTTTCTCAGTGGTAATAGAAACACCTAGTGTGCCTCTCCCATACCAATTAGCAAGGATCTCCAAGGCAGAAAATAATACACAACAAAGACACAAGAAAGACATGAATATTTTTGGTTGCTTGATCTTTGTATCTGGTCCATTTTATAGTTTGATGTAGGAGTAAAGGCAGCCTTGCACAGTGAAAGCCTGTGACATATTAACTTCTGTGGCAGCAGCAGGTTCATATGATACTTCCTGTTTTCCTTTCAAATTTATTTTATTGAAGTATAGATGATTTACCGATGTGTTACTTTTTGCTCTACAGAAAACTGATTCAGTGATATACACACACACACACATTGTTTTTCAAATTCTTTTCCTTTATGGTTTATTATAGGATATTGAACATATAGTTCTCTGTGCTATATAGTAGGACCTTGTTGTTTATCCATTCTATATATAGTAGTTTATATCTGCTAATGCCAAACTCCTAGTCCATCCCTCTGCCTCCCCTCCCACTGCGACAGCCACAAGTCTGTTCTCAGCGTCTCAGAGTCCGTTTCTGTTTCATAGATAAGTTCACATGTGTCATATTTTAGATTTTATATGTAAGTGATATCATATAGTTGCTCTTCCTGACTTACTTCACTTAATATGATCATCTCTAGGTCCATCCATATTGCTGCTGCAAATGGCATTATTTCATCCTTTTTTAAAATAGCTGATTAAGATTCCATTGTACATGTATACCACATCTTTTTATCCATTTATCTGTCAGTGGACACTTAGGTTGCTTCCATGTCTTGGCTATTGTGAATAGTGCTAGTATGAACATAGGGGTGCATGTATCCTGTTGAATTAGAGTTTTGTCCAGATATATGCCCAGGAGTGACTTTTCTGGATCATGTGGCAACTTTATTTTTAATCTTTTGGAGAAACACATTCTATTTTCCATGACACTTTCCTTCTTAATGTACACCTCAGTGTGATTTACTAGCCTTAGTCATGGACTTTGTGTACCCAGGATTTATAGTTTCACAATAATTCCAGATTGCTTTTCTAGCCTTATTAGCATAGCCATTAATTACACAAAGAGGCATGTGGCTAGGGACAGAGGTCACCAGTAATGTGATTAGGAGGTCCACAGTGCTTCAACAATTTTCATGGATTAACATATGTCTTTTTAGTGTCTGTTGACTGAGAAATAACACAATGTTAAAAAAAAAAAGCTATTGTGAGTTCAGTTACATGGCCTCTCTTTGAAAGTACTTAAATACAACTGGTTATGAATTTCAGTTATACAGCCTGTAAAGATGGAGCCTGCTTTCCATCTCTTAACCTGAGCTCCAATTCCAGACCCCTCCCTGGAGGGAACTGCTTTTAGTAGCCTAGCTTGTATCACCCATAACTTTTCTCTGTGCTCATATGCAGATGTGCATCTATAAAAAGACTTGGTATTGCTTTTTATGTGTGGTATATGCATTTTTAACAAATTTCGTCATTCTGTATTATGCTGCAACTCAACACTGTCTTGAAGGTTGTTTCATGTCAGTTTACGCAGAGCTACACTTTTTTAACCCCTGTGTAATATAATTGTTTATTCATTGCCCTATTATTGGTCATTTACATTTTCTCTCACATTTTACTAGTATGAGAACTATTGTGTGTGTGTATGTATGTGTGTATATATAAATATGTATATATATATGTTATCTCTTTAGGACTATGTGGCCAATATCTCTGAATTAGGCACCAAGAAGTAGATTTACTCAGAGTTTTACTTTTAAATGAAGTTACATTTCATTATTTACAAAATTTAGATATAACTGAAACATAATAGGACATATGTGTTAAGGCATTGTTTATTGAGCCTGAAGACAGTTTCTAGTGCCAAAAGGTTGAAGGAGTTCAACCTTTCGATTAGGAATCTCTAGTAGATTGGATCTGAGCCACAGTTCCAGAATGGAAAGAACACTGGCCTAGTTGTCACCAGTCTTATTTCATCATGAATTGACTCCATGACTTAGTACATCTGAATTTCTACTCTCCTCTAAAATTGGGGAAATATGTTTACTTCCCTGTCCTGATGAGTTAAAGAGAAAACTATATAAAGGTTTTTTAGATTGTTGGTTCCAGCAACATGACAGGCTATTGTAGAAGCTCTGTACACACAAAAAACACATAACAATAATGACTTTTTTTAAAAAAAAGAAATAATGTCATTTTTAGCAACAGGGATGGATCTGGAGATTATCATACTATGTAAAGTAAGTCAGAGAGATAAAGACAAATATATGATATTGTTTACATGCAGAATCCTAAAAAATGATACAGATGAATTTACTTACAAAACAGAAACAGACTCACAGACTTAGAATTTATGGTTATGGGGGCAGGGGAAGGGTGGCAGATGAGGAACAGATTTGGGGTTTGGGATTGATATGTATACACTGTTACATTTCAGATAGATAGCAGCAAGTATCTACTGTATAGCACAGGGAGCTCTGCTCAATATTCTGTAATGACCTAAATGGGAAAAGAATTTGAAAAAGAATCGATACAAGTATATGTATAACTGAATCACTTTGCTATACACATGAAAGAAACACAGCATTGTTAATCAGCTCTACTTCAATATAAAACAAAAAATTTTTAAAATAAAACAGAAATTTTAACATAAAATGTTAAAAATAGAAAGCTTTGCTTGGAAGGAAGAAAGGGAAATCTCCAGGTATCAGAAAAAAAAGAGGGAATTCAAAACTAAGATGATAAGCTTATGAGGTGCTGTCATCATGGCCCAGAAGAGAATTAGACTTTGATACATGCCCCCAAATGCCCAGGGAGATGATAGAGCTTCAATGCCTAAAGATCTGTCCTTGGCCTCCTCCAGGCTGCTGAGATCCTAGCCTGAAGCCAGGGCTATGGATGCCTTCCCTTTTAGTAAAAGGTAAACTTTAAAAATTCCCCACAAAGGGAGGAGCCAAGATGGCGGAGGAGTAGGACGGGGAGACCACTTTCTCTCCTACAAATTCATCAAAAGAATAACTGAACGCAGAGCAAACTTCGCAAAACAACTTCTGATCGCTAGCTGAGGTCATCAGGCGCCCAGAAAAGCAGCCCATTGTCTTCGAAAGGAGGTAGGACAAAATATAAAAGATAAAAAGTGAGGCAAAAGAGCTAAGGACGGAGATCCGTCCCGGGAACTCTTAGGCGGCATTGCTTGGGGTAGGGTCCAGGCCTGAGTGCCCTGAGGACAATCGGAAGGAGCTTCTGTGAGGTGCCAACTTGAACTGTGGAAGACCAAAAGAGAGAGAGTAAATTAACCGGCCGAACACACTGCCGGCCGTTAGCAGAACAAAGAGACAGAGAAAATCCAGAGACGAGCTCGCAGGCTGTGGACCGGCCCAGCCCCGCCGGAGGCAGGAGGCAGGGGGGAGGGGAAGGTCGCGGCGAGACACAGGGCGCAGGCACCCGACCGGCTGGGGCGGGGACTGGGGCTGGGGACGCGGAGGGCGGAAGGCGCGCGCACCCGACTGGCGCCAGGGGAAACTGAGACTGGGTCCGCGGAAGGGACTGGGTCCGCGGAAGGGAGTGGGCGCGCCACACCTGGGTAGAGTGCGCCCACCAAGCCCCTGGCTGCCTGGACCGCTCTGACGGGGAAGGCACAGAGAGCAGGCGCAGCTTTTCGCTCCGCGCTTTTGTGGAACACCCAAGGGCTGGAACCTCGCGCAGCGCGGGGCGCGCTCCATATAGAACAGCCGGGAGCCTGAGCAGCGCAGACGGAGAAAGCAGCATCAGCCCCTCCCGGCAGCGCCAGCCCCTCCCTGCCCCGCAGAGCGACGGAACTAGCTACCTGAATAAGAGTCCACCTCCGCCCGCCTGTGTCAGGGCGGAAATGAGGCTCTGAAGAGACCGGCAAACAGAAGCCAAATAAACAAAGGGAACCGCTTCAGAAAGGACTGGTGCAACAGATTAAAATCCCTCTAGGAAACATTGACTACACCGGAAGGGGCCTGTAGATATCGAGAAGTGTAAGCTGGAACGAGGAGCTATCTGAAACTGAGCCGAACCCACACTGACCGCAACAGCTCCAGAGAAACTCCTAGATATAATTTTACTTTTTTCTCTTTTTTTTTTTCTTTTTTTTCTTTTTTCCTTTTTCTCTTTTATTTTCCTTTAAAATCCCCTATTACTCCCCCATTACTCCTTAACTTTCATTTCCATAGACTTTTACGATTTTTTAATTAGGGGGAAAAAAAATTTTTTTTTTCTTTTTTTTTTTCTTTTTCTTTTTTTTCTTTCCTTTTCTCTTCTATTTTCTATTTTTCTTTTTCTCTTATTTCTTTTAAAGTCCTCTAGTACTCCTCTACTACTCCTTAATTTTCATTTTCAATACACTATAACCTTACAAAAAAAAAAGAGAAGCCCTATTTTTAAATCGAAGATTATTCTCTCCCAATCTTGACTCTCTGTTTTCTACCTCAGAACACCTCTATTTCCTCCTTTCCCCTTCTCTTCCCAATCCAATTCTGTGAATCTTTGTAGATGACTGGGCTATGGAGAACACTCTGGGAACAGACAGCTGTGTAGATCTGTCTCTCTCCTCTTGAGTCCCCCTTTTTCTCCCCCTGCTCATCTCTATCTCCCTCCTCCCTCTCCTCTTCTTCATGTAACTCTGTGAACCTCTCTGGGTGTCCCTAACGGGGGAGAATCTTTTAGCCATTAACCTAGAAGTTTTCTTATCAGGGCTGTATAGTTGGAGAAGTCCTGAGACTACAGGAAGAATAAAACTGAAATCCAGAGGCAGGAGACTTAAGCCCAAAACCTGAGAACACCAGAAAACTCCTGACTACATGGAACTTTAAGTAATAAGTGACTGTCCAAAAGCCTTCATACCTACACTGAAACCAACCACCACCCAAGAGCCAATAAGTTTTAGAGCAAGACATACCACGCAAATTCTCCAGCAACGCAGGAACATAGCCCCGAATGTCAACATACAGGCTGCCCAAGGTCACACATAACACATAGACCCATCTCAAAACTCATTACTGGGCACTCCATTGCTCTCCAAAGAGAAGAAATCAAGTTCCACACACCAGAACACTGACGCACGCTTCCCTAACCAGGAAATCTTGACAAGCCAATCATCTAACCCCACCCACTGGGTTAATCCTCCACAATAAAAAGGAACCACAGACCTCCAGAATACAGAAAGCCCACTCCAGATACAGCAATCTAAACAAGATGAAAAGGCAAAGAAATACCCAACAGGTAAAGGAACATGAAAAATGCCCACCAAGTCAAACAAAAGAGGAGGAGATAGGGAATCTACCTGAAAAAGAATTTAGAATAATGATAATAAAAATGATCCAAAATCTTGAAAACAAAATGGAGTTACAGATAAATAGCCTGGAAACAAAGATTGAAAAGATTCAAGAACTGTTTAATAAAGACCTAGAAGAAATAAAAAAGAGTCAATTAAAAATGAATAATGCAATGAATGAGATCAAAAACACTTTGGAGGGAACCAAGAGAAGAATAACGGAGGCAGAAGATAGGATAAGTGAGGTAGAAGATAAAATGGTGGAAATAAATGAAGCAGAGAGGAAAAAAGAAAAAAGGATCAAAAGAAATGAGGACAACCTCAGGGACCTCTGGGACACTGTGAAACGCCCCAACATTCGAATCATAGGAGTCCCAGAAGAAGAAGACAAAAAGAAAGGCCATGAGAAAATACTCGAGGAGATAATAGCTGAAAACTTCCCTAAAATGGGGAAGGAAATAGCCACCCAAGTCCAAGAAACCCAGAGAGTCCCATACAGGATTAACCCAAGGCGAAACACCCCAAGACGGATATTAATCAAATTCACAAAGATCAAACACGAAGAACAAATATTAAAAGCAGCAAGGGAAAAACAACAAATAACACACAAAGGGATTCCCATAAGGATAACAGCTGATCTATCGATAGAAACCCTCCAGGCCAGAAGGGAATGGCAGGACGTACTGAAAGTAATGAAAGAGAATAACCTACAACCTAGATTACTGTATCCAGCAAGGATCTCATTCAGATATGAAGGAGAATTCAAAAGCTTTACAGATAAGCAAAAGCTGAGAGAATTCAGCACCACCAAACCGGCTCTTCAACAAATGCTAAAGGATCTTCTCTAGACAGGAAATGCAGAGAGGTTGTATAAATGTGAACCCAAAACAACAAAGTAAATGGCAACGGGACCACACCTATCAATAATTACCTTAAATGTAAATGGGTTGAATGCCCCAACCAAAAGACAAAGATTGGCTGAATGGATACAAAAACAAGACCCCTATATATGCTGTCTACAAGAGACCCACCTCAAAACAAGAGACACATACAGACTAAAAGTGAAGGGCTGGAAAAAAATATTTCATGCAAACGGAGACCAAAAGAAAGCAGGAGTCGCAATACTCATATCAGATAAAATAGACTTTCAAATAAAGGATGTGAAAAGAGACAAAGAAGGACACTACATAATGATCAAAGGATCAATCAAAGAAGAAGATATAACAATTATAAATATATATGCACCCAACATAGGAGCACCGCAATATGTGCGGCAAACACTAACGAGTATGAAAGAGGAAATTAATAGTAACACAATAATAGTGGGAGGCTTTAATACCCCACTCACAACTATGGATAGATCAACCAAACAGAAAATTAACAAGGAAACACAAACCTTAAATGACACAATGGACCAGCTAGACCTAATTGATATCTATAGGACATTCATCCCAAAACAATCAACTTCACCTTTTTCTCAAGTGCACACGGAACATTCTCCAGAATAGATCACATCCTGGGCCATAAATCTGGTCTTGGAAAATTCAAAAAAATTGAAATCATTCCAGTCATCTTTTCTGACCACAGTGCAGTAAGATTAGATCTCAATTACAGGAAAAAAATTGTTAAAACTTCAAACATATGGAGGCTAAATAACACGCTTCTGAATAACCAACAAATCATAGAAGAAATCAAAAAAGAAATCAAAATATGTATAGAAATGAATGAAAATGAAAACACAACAACCCAAAACCTATGGGACACTGTAAAAGCAGTGCTAAGGGGAAGGTTCATAGCATTACAGGCTTACATCAAGAAACAAGAAAAAAACCAAATAAATAACCTAACTCTACACCTAAAGCAATTAGAGAAGGAAGAAATGAAGAACCCCAGAGTTAGCAGAAGGAAAGAAATCTTAAAAATCAGGGCAGAAATAAATGCAAAAGAAACTAAAGAGACCATAGCAAAAATCAACAAAGCTAAAAGCTGGTTTTTTGAAAAAATAAACAAAATTGACAAACCATTAGCAAGACTCATTAAGAAACAAAGAGAGAAAAACCAAATTAACAAAATTAGAAATGAAAATGGAGAGATCACAACAGACAACAGTGAAATACAAAGGATCATCAGAGACTACTACCAGCAGCTCTATGCCAATAAAATGGACAACTTGGATGAAATGGACAAATTCTTAGAAAAGTATAACTTTCCAAAACTGAACCAGGAAGAAATAGAAGATCTTAACAGACCCATCACAAGCAAGGAAATAGAAACTGTAATCAGAAATCTTCCAGCAAACAAAAACCCAGGACCAGATGGCTTCACAGCTGAATTCTACCAAAAATTTAGAGAAGAGCTAACACCTATCTTACTCAAACTCTTCCAGAAAATTGCAGATGAAGGTAAGCTTCCAAACTCATTCTATGAGGCCACCATCACCCTAATTCCAAAACCAGACAAAGATGCCACAAAAAAAGAAAACTACAGGCCAATATCACTGATGAACATAGATGCAAAAATCCTTAACAAAATTCTAGCAAACAGAATCCAACAACATATTAAAAAAATCATACACCATGACCAAGTGGGCTTTATCCCAGGAATGCAAGGATTCTTTAATATCCGCAAATCAATCAATGTAATACACCACATTAACAAATTGAAAGATAAAAACCATATGATTATCTCAATAGATGCAGAGAAAGCCTTTGACAAAATTCAACACTCATTTATGATTAAAACTCTCCAAAATGCAGGAATAGAAGGAACATACCTCAACATAATAAAAGCTATATATGACAAACCCACAGCAAGCATCACCCTCAATGGTGAAAAATTGAAGGCATTTCCCCTGAAATCAGGAACAAGACAAGGGTGCCCACTCTCACCACTACTATTCAACATAGTGTTGGAAGTTCTGGCCACAGCAATCAGAGCAGAAAAAGAAGTAAAAGGAATCCAGATAGGAAAAGAAGAAGTGAAACTCTCACTGTTTGCAGATGACATGATCCTCTATATAGAAAACCCTAAAGACTCTACCAGAAAATTACTAGAGCTAATCAATGAATATAGTAAAGTTGCAGGATATAAAATTAACACACAGAAATCCCTTGCATTCCTATATACTAACAATGAAAAAACAGAAAGAGAAATTAAGGAAACAATACCATTCACCATTGCAACAAAAAGAATAAAATACTTAGGAGTATATCTACCTAAAGAAACAAAAGACCTATACATAGAAAACTATAAAACACTGATGAAAGAAATCAAAGAGGGCACAAACAGATGGAGAAATATACCGTGTTCATGGATTGGAAGAATCAATATTGTCAAAATGGCTATTCTACCCAAAGCAGTCTATAGATTCAATGCAATCCCTATCAAGCTACCAACGGTATTTTTCACAGAACTAGACCAAAGAATTTCACAATTTGTATGGAAATACAAAAAACCTCGAATAGCCAAAGTAATCTTGAGAAAGAAGAATGGAACTGGAGGAATCAACCTGCCTGACTTCAGACTCTACTACAAAGCCACAGTCATCAAGACAGTATGGTACTGGCACAAAGACAGAAATATAGATCAATGGAACAGAATAGAAAGCCCAGAGATAAATCCATGAACCTATGGACACCTTATCTTTGACAAAGGAGGCAAGGATATACAATGGAAAAAAGACAACCTCTTTAACAAGTGGTGCTGGGAAAACTGGTCAACCACTTGTAAAAGAATGAAACTAGAACACTTTCTAACACCATACACAAAAATAAACTCAAAATGGATTAAAGATCTAAATGTAAGACCAGAAACTATAAAACTCCTAGAGGAGAACATAGGCAAAACACTCTCCGACATAAATCACAGCAAGATCCTCTATGACCCACCTCCCAGAATATTGGAAATAAAAGCAAAACTAAACAAATGGGACCTAATGAAACTTAAAAGCTTTTGCACTACAAAGGAAACTATAAGTAAGGTGAAAAGACAGCCCTCAGATTGGGAGAAAATAATAGCAAATGAAGAAACAGACAAAGGATTAATCTCAAAAATATACAAGCAACTCCTGCAGCTCAATTCCAGAAAAATAAATGACCCAATCAAAAAATGGGCCAAAGAACTAAACAGACATTTCTCCAAAGAAGACATACAGATGGCTAACAAACACATGAAAAGATGCTCAACATCACTCATTATTAGAGAAATGCAAATCAAAACCACAATGAGGTACCATTACACGCCAGTCAGGATGGCTGCTATCCAAAAGTCTACAAGCAATAAATGCTGGAGAGGGTGTGGAGAAAAGGGAACCCTCTTACACTGTTGGTGGGAATGCAAACTAGTACAGCCGCTATGGAAAACAGTGTGGAGATTTCTTAAAAAACTGGAAATAGAACTGCCATATGACCCAGCAATCCCACTTCTGGGCATACACACTGAGGAAACCAGATCTGAAAGAGACACGTTCACCCCAATGTTCATCGCAGCACTGTTTATAATAGCCAGGACATGGAAGCAACCTAGATGCCCATCAGCAGATGAATGGATAAGGAAGCTGTGGTACATATACACCATGGAATATTACTCAGCCATTAAAAAGAATTCATTTGAACCAGTCCTAATGAGATGGATGAAGCTGGAGCCCATTATACAGAGTGAAGTAAGCCAGAAAGATAAAGAACATTACAGCATACTAACACATATATATGGAATTTAGAAAGGTGATAACGATAACCCTATATGCAAAACAGAAAAAGAGACACAGAAATACAGACTTTTGAACTCTGTGGGAGAATGTGAGGGTGGGATATTTCAAAAGAACAGCATGTATACTATCTATGGTGAAACAGATCACCAGCCCAGGTGGGATGCATGAGACAAGTGCTCCGGCCTGGTGCACTGGGAAGACCCAGAGGAATCGGGTGGAGAGGGAGGTGGGAGGGGGGATCGGGATTGGGAATACGTGTAAATCCATGGCTGATTCATATCAATGTATGACAAAACCCACTGGAAAAAAAAAATAAAAAAAAAAATAAAACCAACCAAAAAAAATAAATAAATAAAAATAAAAATAAAAAATAAAAATAAAAATTCCCCACAGGCCCAGGGAAGCTCCACGGAAGCTCAGGAGTACCCAGGGTCCTGGTGGAAAAAATACTTCTCGTGACAAATTGAAATTCCATGTTTTTGAGGTTGTTCAGTTGCTAAGTCGTAGCCAACTCCTGCAACCCCATGGACTGTAGCACGCCAGGCTCCTGTGTCCTCCACCGTCTCCCAGAGTGTGCTCAAACTCCTGTTCACTGAGTTGGTGTGCTATCTAACCATCTCATTCTAGAAATCCAAATTTACCCGACCTGCTTCTTGGGGACCCCCAAGCTGAAAAATCGATATAGGAACTTACTATAGACGAATGAAACCCCTAGGGCTTCCTTTAGAGAAAAAAATAAAAATAAGCATACTTCTACAATCCACAGCATACAGAATCCGTTCACACACATACACACACACCACATATCACAAAATGAAACAGAATAAAAATTAGGAAAATTTATGTCCCAGGAACTTATTAAGGCAATATGAAAATTAGGATACTATAAAATAAGTACACTTAAAATAAAGGGAAATCATCCTAATGGAACTGGATACTTTAAAAAGCAGGCTCATTTGAAAGATATCATGTAACTCTTTAAAAAGAAAATTTACAGTTATTGAAAACTTGTGCTTTGTAAATACTCATGATAGAAGATAGGGCTTATTATTTTAAGACATAATTATTAGTGACTGAATGGGGAAAGTAAAGCAATGATGCATGACATAGCATAATAGGTCATACCAATATGCTATATATGCACTGACTTGTCATAATTTAGATTCATCTAATTTTAAGGATAATTTTTTAAAAAGAAAGAACAAGTTCTCCTTATCCACAATAACCTAATCCACATAGATAATAACCCCAAGGCACAAAATAGAAATTGAATCCAAAGTCTTCAAAAATCTTTGGACCTGAAGTCTTTGAACTCGATGTACTTTGGCTTTTTGTTCCAGTTTTAGCAAATAAATTTGCCTGTGGGAATGAAGGGACCATACCTTGTAAATACAGAGTAATTCTGAAGGCCAAGGGAAATGCTGTAGAAGTTGAACTGTAAGCCTTAGAGACATCTTCCATCCCATCATAATAAGGAAGGCAGTCTTGTTTTGCCTCTGGGATTTGGCATGGCTGTGGCCTGAGGAGCTAGGCCCTGCTTTTCTTCAGCAATAAAGTTGTCCAGTGTGCTTAGATTGTGAAGAAGCACCCTCACTGAGGGTCGTGCTAATGAGGCTGTTGCTTATTTTCCATGCTTAGGGGACAGTGGGGACAGGAAGGAATTTTTTTCTATATACTAGGCAGTCCAAAGACTCTTCTGAAGTGTCCGTTTTTGTTGATGTTGGTGCTGATAGGAACTTCACACTCCTCCTGATTCACTGTTGAAAGGTTTGGACCTTTCCTGCAAGGTTGGCAAGTGTTTTCCTGCTTTTCAAAAATAAGACTTTCCCTGGAATGCTCCTGTTTTTGTTTCTACAGCATTTGTAATGCTGAGTTCTAAACTGAGCAGAAATACAAACTTTGCTAAGTATCAGAGAATATTTATTAAGGTATCATTTCCTGTCTGAACTTTCTAGTCCATCTCCTTCACTTAGGAATGGGTTTTGTTGTTGTTGTTAACATTACCTCTCAGTGAGAATAATGCTAAGTGATTTATTAAAATAAGATGCTATGCTAGGCCAAGTCACTTCAGTTGTGTCTGACTCTTTGTGACCCTGTGGACTGTAGCCCTCCAGGCTCCTCTGTCCATGGGATTCTCCAGATAAGAATACTGGACTGGGTTGCCATGACCTTCTCCAGGGGATGTTCCTGATCACGGATTGAACCGTCTCTTAGCTCTCCTGCATTGGCAAGTTGGTTCTTTACCACTAATGCCACTTGGGAAGTCCCCTCACAAGATGAGAAAGCTCTAAATTATCATAGGAAAGATAACTTTCCTAGAGATTAGGAAAGTCTTTCCTAGGGGAGAGACCCTACAACTTTGATTTATTAGAGGGCTTTAAAACAAATTGCTTAAAATGTTAAATTGATATAACCAGCTAAAGGAAAAGAAATGAAATTTAGAGTTTGGTTATGTCCCAGGTTGAAAAAAAAAATCCTGTTCACATAAGAACAACTGAAAGTAAAACATACCTGATCCATTTTGAAAATAGTTGAATTCATGTTTAAATCACAACTTGTTTCCAGAATTAAAGACTGTAGACTCAAGTGGGATCTTGGAACACAATTCAGTTTGACAGTGCAGGATGAGCAGGGAGGGAGGAATGACTGCCTGGATGGAAACATTTAACTGTAAGTAACTTTTTCTGAGCCTCTTTTGATAGAAACCAAAACATATCATGGTGGTGTAAACATGATGCCAAGTCAGAATATAGCCCCATCAACAGATGCAAGCCTTAATTTCATTCCATATGGAGGAATGGTCTTTGGAATGGTAGCCCCATTGTAAGCAGGGATCTGGCAGACAGGGAACAGAGAGCTATTTCCCCTTCCCAGTTGAGACTCTCCAGGTCTTCTGTCCTCCTTCTGTCCTCCAACTTGCTCTTCTTGGCTTCACTCCTGCTAAGAGCTTCATCCTCTTCCTGCTTCTCTTTGTCTTTGCTTCTAACTTAACCTCCTTGAGGCTCAGTTTCCTCATTTGTAAAAGTTCAGTGCCTGGACAATGGTAAGAATGTAGGAAACTTTGACTTCCCCATTTACTATCCACTTAAGTGGTGATATTATAATAGCAAAATGGAGGAAAATAAGACAGGAAGCTGATTCTTCAATAGATTTCTCCTTTAATATTCCTGAGGTCCCTCGTGGAAGAAGCCTAGTCTCTACCTTACCCTTTCACTCTTCCTTCTTGCTCTCCAGGGACCCTAATATTCAGGAGAGTCACTGGAATGGAGTGTTCCTCTGAAATGTAGATGCCTGCTTTCCTCTAGATCTCTGTATTCTGTAATCCCACTTTATATCCTCACCACCACTGCCCTCCTTCTCTTTCTATAGAATGCTAAAATTGTCGTTGGACTTGGCAGGGGAACTTTCACTTTTTCTTTGTATTCTTGGAAGCACCAACTCCTAGGCAAACTTCAAAAAAAATTTTAAATTTTTTAGAGGAAAAGTAAGGCTTAAAAATTTTGGAAAGAAGGCGAGTGTAGGGAGCCAAGCTTGAGGAGTGTCCACAGATGGTAATGGCAGAAAGTTGAAGCAGGTGGACCCCCTGAGGTGCTCAGAGCAGAGGGTCTGGAAGGTGAACCACACTGAGAAGGCTCTGAGGAGCAGACACACTTCCCTGGAGCCCTTGGCCCTTTTTTTTCAGGACTTTGCTTCTTTGAATGTTCTGAGATTGCTCGCTGGAATCCTTACTGCTGCCACTGGGTTGTGGGGTGAAAAGTGAGAAAAAAGTCAGTGATCCCCCTAAAGTACTCTGAATTGATGTTCTCCCAGTGTGATTATTGTACTGTTATATGGTACCCCTTGGCAGACCACTTCAATATTCATGCTTGAGAGCTCCATGAACAGTATGATAAGGCAAAAAGATAAGACACTGAAAGATGAATTTGCCAGGTTGGTAGGTGCCCAATATGCTACTGGAGAAGAGTGGAGAAATAATTCCAGAAAGAATGAAGAGATGGAGCCAAAGTGGAAATAATGCCCAGTTGTGGATCTGACTGGTGATGGAAATAAAGTCTGATACTGTAAAGAACAATATTGCATAGGAACCTGGAATGTTAGGTTCATGAATCAAGGGAAATTGGAAGTGGTCAAAAAGGTGATGGCAAGATTGAACATCGACATTTTAGGAATCAGTGAACTAAAATGGACTGGAATGGGCAAATTTATTTCAGATGACCATTATATCTACTACTGTGGGCAAGAATCTCTTAGAAGAAATGGAGTAGCCCTCATAGTCAACAAAAGAGTCTGAAATGCAGTACTTGGGTGCAATCTCAAAAATGACAAAATGATCTCTGTTCATTTCCAAAGCAAACCATTCAATATCCCAGTAATCCAAGTCTATGCTCCAACCAGTAATGCTGAAGAAGCTGAAGTTGAATGGTTCTTTGAAGACCTACAAGACCTTCTAGAACTAACACCAAAAAAAAAAAGATGTCCTTTTCATCATAGGGGACTGGAATGCAAAGGTAGGAAGTCAAGAGCTACCTGGAATAACAGGCAAGTTTGGTCTTGAAGTACAAAATGAAGCAGGGCAAAGACTAACAGAGTGTTGCCAAGAGAACACACTGTTCATAGCAAACACCCTCTTCCAACAACACAAGAGAAGACTCTACACGTGGACATCACCAGATGGTCAATGCCAAAATCAGATTGATTATATTCTTTGAAACCAAAGATGGAGAAGCTCTATACAGTCAGCAAAAACAAGACCAGGAACTGACTGTGGTTCACATCATGAACTCCTTATTGCCAAATTCAGACTTAAATTGAAGAAAAGTAGGGAAAACCACTAGACCATTCAGATATGACCTAAATCAAATCCCTTATGATTATAGAGTGGAAGTGACAAATAGATTCAAGGGATTAGACCTGATAGAGTGCCTAAAGAAATGTGGATGGAGGTTTGTAACATTGTACAGGAGGCGATGATCAAGACCATCCCCAAGAAAAACAGATGCAAAAAGACAAATGGCTGTCTGAGGAGGCCTTACAAACAGCTGAGAAAAGAAGAGATGCTAAAGGCAAAGGAGAAAAGGAAAAATATACTCATCTGAATTCAGAGTTCCAAACAATAGCAAGGAGAGATAAGAAAGGCTTCCTCAGTGATCAATGCGAAGAAATAGAGGAAGACAATAGAATGGGAAAGACTAGAGATTCCTCCAAGAAAATTAGAGATACCAAGGGAACACTTCATGCAAGGATGGGCTCAATAAAGGATAGAAACGATATGGACCTAGCAGAAGCAGAAGATATTAAGAAGAAGTGGCAAGAATACACAGATGAACTATACAAAAAAGATCTTCATGACCCAGATAACCACGATGATGTGATCACTCACCTAGAGCCAGACATCCTGGAATGTGAAGTCAAGTGGGCCTTAGGAAGCATCACTATGAACAAAGCTAGTGGAGGTGATGGAATTCCAGTTGAGCTATTTCAAATCCTGAAAGATGATGCTGTGAAAGTGCTGCACTCAGTATGCCAGAAAATTTGGAAACTTCAGCAATGGCCACTGGACTGGAAAAGGTCAGTTTTTATTACAATCCCAAAGAAAGGCAATGCCAAAGAATGTACAGATTACCGCACAATTGTGTTCATCTCACACGCTAGCAAAGTCATGATCAGAATTCTCCAAACCAGGCTTCAACAACAGTACATGAAGCATGAACTTCCAGATGTTCATGGTAGATTTAGAAAAGGCAGAGGAATGAGAGATCAAATTGCCAACATCTGTTGGATCATAGAAAAAGCAAGAGAGTTCCAGAAAAACATCTGCTTTATTGACTATGCCAAAGCCTTTGACTGTGTGGATCACAATATACTGTGGAAAATTCTTAAAGAGATGGGAATACCAGACCACCTGACCTGCCTCCTGAGAAATCTGTATGCAGATGAAGAAGCAACAGTTAGCATTGGACATGGAACAACAGACTGGTTCCAAACTGGGAAGGAGTATGTCAAGGCTGTATATTGTCACCCTGCTTATTTAATTTATATGCAGAGTACATCATGTGAAATGCTGAGCTGGATGAAGCACAAGCTGGAATCAAGATTGCCAAGAGAAATATCAATAACCTCAGATACACAGATGACACCACTCCTATGGCAGAAAGTGAAGAGTAACTAAAGAGCCTCTTGATGAAGGTGAAAGAAGAGAGTGAAAAAGTTGGCTTAAAACTCAACATTCAAAAATTAAAGATCATGGCATCCGGTTCCATCACTTCATGGCAAATAGATGGGGAAACAATGGAAACAGGACAGACTATTTTTGGGGGTTCCAAAATCACTGCAGATGGTGACGGCAGTCATGAAATCAAAAGACACTTGCTCCTTGGAAGAAAAGCTATGACCAATCTAGATAGCATATTAAAAAGTAGAGACATTACTTTGCCAATAAAGGTCTGTCTAGTCAAAGCTATGGTTTTTCCAGTAGTCATGTATGGATGTGAGAGTTGGACTATAAAGAAAGCTGAGTGCTGATGAACTGATGCTTTTGAACTGTGGTGTTAGAGAAAACTCTTGAGAGTTCCTTGGACTGCAGGAAGATCCAACCAGTCCATCCTAAAGGAAATCAGTCCTGAATATTCACTGGAATTACTGATGCTGAAGCTGAAACTCCAATACTTTGGCCACCTGATGTGAAGAGCTGACTCATTTGAAAAGACCCTGATGCTGAGAAAGATTGAGGGCAGGAGGAGAAGGGGATGACAGAGGATGAGATGGTTGGATGGCATCACTGACTCAATGGACATTAGTTTGAGCAAGCTCCGGGAGTTGGTGATGGACAGGGAAGCCTGGAGTGCTGTAGTTCATTGGTTGCAAAGAGTCAGATACCTTGAGTGACTGAACTGAACTGAGTGTGGCATGGTATGCCTCTGGCTCCTTATCAGCTACCACTTAGAGCCTATTCCTCTGGGAGAATGTTTCCTGAGTTCTCCAAACAACCAAGTTGAAGCCAAACACAGGGAACCAAACATTGGGAATAAAAGCTGTTCAAAAGTTAAGTCCTACTGATAATGCAGTCAATTATCCAGATTTTTCTAGATGACCAGATGGTGTCATGCTAACAAATAACATCTAATGGGATAAAAGGTTTCAGTTGTTTGCAAGTCAATATCCAATAGCTAGCATAGTGCCATCCCAGGTCATGACTTGACTAAGTCAGCCTACTGTAATATCTAAAATCATAAAAAATAAGTTATCTCTTATTTAAAGGAGATAAACTTTATTTGATTGTAGATATGGCTGTTTTGAAAAATATAGCTGGCTTGGGCTTCCTTGATAGTTTATACCAGCAATAAATCTTTCCTAATGTTCTCAGTCTTAGTGTTTTCGATTTAATTGGCTGCACTTAAATTGTCTGATCTTGAAAAACAATAGGAAAGTGCATTAAGATGAGTGCAATCAAATACAAATGGCTCAAAGTTAGATTAAAAAGGGGGAGCAGTCCATATATTACTCCATTTAATGTACTATGCTCAATGTCAAAGGCTGAATAGAAATAGTAATTATAGTCATTTAAAAAAAAATGTGTTTCCAGAGAATATTTAATGGCTTGAGAATATGTTGTCATCATATTGAGTGGAAAAAAGCAGATCACAGAACTGTACCTTGGAGTGATCCCAATTTTATAAAGTACCTGACTATATGTACAAACATTTGCACAATGTAAGTATGTGCATATATACATACAAACAAAGAAATATTAAAAGACTTGAATTCAATAAAGACAAAGATTAGCAGTGGTCATCAGGTGGTGGGATTAGGTATAATTTTAATTTTCTTCCTTGTGTTTTTTCCTGTATATTCTATAATAGATAACTTTTATTTTTATAGAAATGTTTTTAAAGAAAAAACATTGTAGGACAAATGAAAATGAATGTAATCTAACCCTAAGATAAAAAGCCCTAACCCTAAGATGCAAAGGAAAAAAATACTTTCACGGAAGGAAAAAGGCTATGAACAGGCAGGGGAGAAAAGAATTAAAAAGATGGTCACAGTGTCAGAAACATACACAACTTTCACTGCATTCAACCTCTCCAGAGCTGATTTCCTTTGATTTCCAGAAGGCAAGTTTCTGAACTAATCTAAAGAAAGATGGCGTTTTGCTCCTGAGAGGTGGCCCATCTGGCATTACATTTGTGAGCAATGTTTGTTTCAGGCTGCTGACTGGACAAGCTGCCTTATGGACCACTTTTTGGGCAGGTCTCCTGAGCTGGTTTTGTGAGGTGCTGCCCTAGGCTTTTCTGGTTTCCTCGGGGTACCAACAGGCACATTGAAGACCTGAGTCTAATTCTGTCGGGATCCACGGCTGTCACGCCTCCTTTAAGCCTGAACTGGCCTCCAGTTGTTCCACATTAACCTGCAGTCAGGGCTCCCTTTTTTGTTGGCAGATATTCTCTTTTTCAGCTCATTTAGATCCTCAGCTTTCACCCTGAGATCCGAACGCCAACCACATGGTGACATTGCTCTGAAGTTGCCCCAAATGCTGATCCCCAAAAAGCAATGTGCGCCTCTCCTGTCCAGGCCTGCCAGTCACACCCAGTGAAGTCGTACTTTTATGTCGAGTCTGGCTTTTCAAATAAGAGCAAGAAATTGAGACAAGGACAGTTTTAAGGTTGGGTTCAGAGGACTGTGCTATGCTTTTTTGGCTTGTTTCTTAGCCAAGATCTTAAAGAAAAAAAAAAAATCAGTGTTTGCAAAGCAGCTGATAAAGTGACTACAATTATTTTGGTGAAATAATTTCTTTGAACATAATCTCTAGCATAGATTCTGTGCTCTAGGCATGAAAGTAAATCTTTGTTCCAAACACAATTTTTCAACAGAGATAATGCGTGTAGGTGCTTAGCTTGTATAGTAAGCACTCAATAATTATTAACTCCTTGTGGTTAGCTGAAACGCTAGGGCTGTAAGTTGGCAGCACTGGGCTGTGGTTCCTCTGTGTTAGAGAACAATTTAAATTATGGCAGTGGTGCTTTTGATCCAGACTAGAAATCTGTCTCAGCTCTAAGGATTTTTATGCTATTCACATTTTAAGCTCCTTACAGAAAGCATTTTCTCTTGGGTTGCTGTCAATTTCTTGCTTTATGTCTGTTAATATTTGCTAATATATTTGGTTGCTCCTATGTTGGGCACATATATATTTATATTCTTCTCTGATTGATCCCTTAATCATTATTAATGTCTTCTTTGTCTATTGCAATTCTTTACTTTAAAATCTATTTTGTCTGATATAAGTACTGCCGTGGCTTTCTTTTGATTTCCATTTATTTGCATGGGATAACTTTTCCAATCCCTTCAGTTCAGTTTCTGTGTGTCTTTAGATCTAAAGTCAATCTCTTGTAGGCAGCATATATACAGATCTTGATTTTGTATCCATTCAGCCACTTGGTGTCTTTTGGTTGGATTATTTAGTCATTTACATTAAATTGTCAATTAAAGTATTAGTAACTATTGATATGTATGTTCTTATTGCCATTTTGTTAATGTTTTGGGATTGTTTTTATAAATAGTATTTTCTCTCCAGAATATCATTTACAAAGTTCTTGTGAGTGGGAGAGAAAGCATGATGGAGGCTGTTTTTTTAGAACTGAAATTCTTTTTTTGTTTTATTGAAGTACAGTTGATTTACATTGTTGTGCCAGTTTCTGCTCTATAGCAAACTAACTCAGTTATACACATACAGACTCTTTTTCTTTGGGAGTATAATTGCTTTATAATATTGTGTTAGTTTCTTCTGTACAACAAAGCGATCAGCTTTGTTGTATATATGTATACATGTATCCCCTCCCTCTTAAGCGTCGCTCCCACTCGCCCCAATCCCACTCCTCGAGGTTGTCTTAAAGCACCAGGCTGAGCTTCCTACGCTATACAGTAGCTTTCCACTAGCTGTCTATTTTATACACGGCAGTGTACATGTATCAGTAAGGTCTTTCACACAAATGATGGAAGATACTGAAGTCTTCTTAATTCTGAGCCCCAATTTTTTCTTTCTGAAACAAGTCTTTGTTAGACCAGAAAATTATCTTTAAAGGATTTTGGGGGGTCAAAAACCTTGCTTCTTCACCTCATTTCCCCTGTTCTTTATAAGTCCATGCATTATGGCACTAATTATATTTCATTGTTCTATATTTAGAAGGGACATTTTCTTCTATCACCTACCACTAGACATGGAGGAAGGCAAAGCCAGATACTAACCCAGGACATGGTTTCTGGAGGGTGTATATATGTGTTTGTTTTGGTATACAAATAAAAGAAAACTGTACATATAACTTTATTACACTGTTTTCTTTAATCATTTGTTTTACACAGGCCTCTGAATCTTCTTAAATATCTTGGTCACTAGGATTATCATACCATCTTTTTTTAACTTGGTGGGTTGTTTATATAAGTTGGCTTGATCAGCACACATGTGCTTCCCTAAAACACAATTTCCCAGCTGCTGAGGACCAGCCGTATAGGGCTATGGAGTTAGTGTCAGAGTTCAGCTATCAGGTTCTGCTATCTGAAACCTCATGCTTTTATGAAAATAAATGCATTTTGGGACAGGATTTGATAATATTTTGACCGGTGACATATTTAAAACCTGGGCTTCCCTGGTGGCTCAGTGGTAAAGAGTCTACCTGTCAATTGACCCCTGGCTTGGGAAGATCCCCTGGAGAAGGAAATGGCAACCCACTCCACTATTCTTGCCTGGGAAATCCCATGGACAGAGGAGCCTGGCAGGCTACAGTACTGGGGTTGGATACAAAAGAGTTGGATACAACTTAGTGGCTGAACAAAAACAAAAAGAATATTTAAAACTTAGGTACCCGAGACAAAGCAGCAACAAACAAAAACTGAAAGAGAAAGAAAGAAAAGAAATACTTCTCTACACTACTCGTAAATCCCTAGTAGGGTGGCAAACAGGCAAGGAATGATCCTTTGAACTCTATATTTATATGGATAGTGCCCCAGTTGACTTTTGAGTAGGAGACTCCCAGAGCAAGGCCACATAACATAGATACTCGGGGATAGAAAGCTTCCTTCAGGGGCGAAGTTGAAGCAGTTAACAATTGTGAAATCTCTTTCCTGGCAAGCTCTAATCTGGGGCTAACAGCGCATAAAAGGTCTTAAGGGTTTATCGCAGAGCCCCTAGTCATATTATTTTTAAAGCACAGAGCAGGTAACAAAATTTAGAGTAGGTAAAGTGCACGACTGTGTGATTTTGCCTAATTCAAATGTTAACCTCTAATCTGGGGCTTGAGGGCAAAGCAGAAACATGATAAATGTTGACAATCTGTCTCCCCAAGAATCTCTTTCTTTAAACTCAATAGCTAGCTTGTCTATCAGCTAGCTTTGCCTATCTGTTCTCAGAAAGGAAAGATGGAGTTGCTAATTTGCTAAATACTTTTGGATGAATTCCCAACTTTGTTTTAGACAGCTGGACCAGTTATGAACTACTTGGAGAGCACTTCACAAAACAAACTGGTAGAATAAAACGTCAGAGTGTTCCATTCTGATTTAGGGATTTTGGAATAAGCCCAGGAGTTAGGAGGCCTGGGTTCAATTTCCTGCAGTGTAGGGGTGGGTGGGACTTTAATAGGAAGTGTTGGAGTTAGACCCAGCTTTGTAAAATACCTGTCACTTTCTAGCTGGGTGAACTTGAACTTACTTAGCTTTTGAAGCTTCAGATTTCTCATCTATAGAGGGTGCTTGGGAAGCATCTGTTATGAGTGAATCCTTACTTCACTAGGTGGTTAAGAGAATTAAAGGAATGAATTCATGAGTGGCATTTAGGAGAGTGCACAGCTCAAATGTAGCATATGGTCAATAAGGGGTAATTATTTTTCCTATTTCTAGCTGATGGCTTTGCACAAGTCATTTTATCTGTATTAATCTCTCTTTCCTCTACCTGAAATAGATTTCATGGAGTTTTGGGGATGAGAATTAATGAAAAGAATTTTATGAAAGTACCTGGCTCACAGTAGGTCCTTAATAGAAAGAAGAAAAAAGACAAATGAAATTGCCCCTGGGTATCTGGGGTGCTCAGACCTTCTAAACATGGAGTTTTGGGTCGTTCACTCTTTGTTCAGTCCTTCGGTTATCACTACTCGAAAGTGGAGATGGAATGCAAAGATTCAACCAAGAAAAGGAAGATCCACCACATTTGGGGACAGTAAGTGAAGCCACTCAGAGTGAGTGGATTAAGAAGGTGGCCTTAAAGGCTCTGGTTTAGTTATTTAGCAGGGCCTAGCAGAAGTAGCTTTCAATCTAAAGATGTCAAATAAGTAGGAGCAAAGAAAATATCATTTATTCTTTGGGTAGTTTCTACAGTTTCATTAGGAGCACATTGAGCATATAGCAGGCAACAAATGAATGCTTGTTGATGACACACACTATTGGTTGTATACCCAGTGGTTATTCTCTTTTTCCCCTTGGTGATAGAAACTTGGTTTTGATTAGGCAACGAAAGGCCCAGCCCCAGAAAAGTGACTCATGGTTAGTCTAAATCAATCATGGTAATTGTATTCTTTCCCAGTGATTGGTCTAGAAGTGGTCATGTGACACAGTTCTGGCCAATAAGACATAAAGAAGACATTTATTGACTATTTCTGGGAGATGTTTTTCTTCTGAAAAGATAAATATTCATCAGGAGATGAATATTTTTTAAAAAATTTTTGCCCTCATCCTGTCAAGTCCTATTTGGAACCCTATTGCTTGAAGAACTTGTAATTGAGGCAGCCACTGAGGCAGACTTTGAGGGGAAATTTTGCCAATACAATGAGAATGGCAATGCAGAAAGATGGGAGGAGCCTGACTGCTTCATGGTATCTTTGAGTTAAAAACCAGCCCCAAGGCCAACACACTTCTTAAGTAAATATTAATAACATGTGTTCTTATGGTTTTTCTTGTTCAGTCACCCAGTTGTGTCTGACTCTTTGCGACTCCAAGGACTGTAGCACACCAGGCCTCCTTGTCCCTTACCATCTCCCGGAGTTTGCCCAAGTTCATGTTTGTAGCATCATTGATGCCGTCCAGCCATCTCATCCTCTGATGTCCTCTTCTCCTTCTGCCCTCAATCTTTCTCAGCATCAGTGACTTGTCCAATGAGTCATCTGTTAGCATCAGATGACCAAAATACTGGAGGTTTAGCTTCAGCATTGGTCCTTCCAGTGAATATTCAGGGTTGATATCCCTTAAGATTGACTAGTTTGATCTTCTTGCTGTCCAAGGGACTTTCATGAGTCTTCTCCAGCCCCACAGTTTGAAGGCATCAGTTCTTTGTTCTGCCTTTTTTACGGTCCAGCTCTCAGAACTGTTCATGACCATTGGGAAGACCATAGCCCTGACTATATGGACCTTTGCCAGCAGAGTAATATCTTTGCTTTTCAATACACTGTCTAGGTTTGTCATTGCTTTCCTGCCAAGAAGCAATTGTCTTATTTTTTCATGGCTGTAGTCATCATCCACAGTGGTTTTGGAGCCCAAGAAGAGGAAATCTGTTGCTACTTCCACCTTTTCCCCTTCTATTTGCCATGCAGTAATGGGGCCAAGTGCCATGATCTTAGTTTTTTTTTTTTAATATTTAGTCTTAAGCTGGCTCTTTAACTCTCCTCCTTCACCCTCATCAAGAGGTTCTTTAGTTCCTCCTCACTTTCTGCCATTAGAGTGGTGTTATCTCCTCAGTTGGTAAAGAATCTCATGGTTTAAGCTACTGTTAACCAAGTTGTCTGATAATTAGGATTAACCCTGGTAATAATAATAATGAGAACACTTAGGGTCCTTACTATGTGCTAGGAACTTACTAAGTGCTTTGTATGTATTCCTTTAATCCTCACAATAACCCTAAAAGATAGTTATTATTATTATCATCATCCCTATTTTATATCTGAGGAAATAGAGGCACAAAAATATTAACTTGCCCTGTGCTACAAATAGAGTAAATTGCAGAGTTAGCATTTACATCTAGTTATTTGGTTCTACTGCTATATTAAGCTATGTCAATGTAGTTCAAATATTTACATAAAACATATAAAAGTTGTCAGACTGAATTGCCTTTTGTTGGCCAGAGAACAACAAGAAAACACATGAATCATAATTTATTGATATAATATTAGGAATGTAATGGCAAGAGCCTATATAATGGCTATTACATACATCTACTAAATAGATTAAACATACTTTTTCCTATATCTTCAAAAATATGTACAAATGTAACCAATGTACAATGTACCAGGAAGCATGTAATGAAAATGTTATTTTATGGGGGAATGGTTTACTAGTGAACAAATAATTTGAAATGGTCCAAAAATTAAAATCACAAAAATTAAAAGACTGGATTTCACTCAGTAACTATGCAGTCAGAGTCCTGAGATGAAAAATTGAAGAATCTATCATTGCTTCAGCAAGTGATACTCCTAAGTAAAATAATACAAGCTTGGAAAGAGCTGTTTGTATCTCTTTGAAAGGATTTGTACTGAAAATGTACTTTAAATTCATTTACTCACAAGGCGATTTTTCATGAATAAAGCTAATAATAAGGTATCCTAACAATAAATCTTGGGCTTCCCTGGTGATTCAGTGGTGAAGAATCTGCCTGTAATGCAGGAGATAAAGAGGAAGTGGATTTGATCCCTGGATCGGGAATATGCCCTGTAGGAGGGCATGGCAACCCACTCCAGTATTCTTGCCTGCAAAATCCCATGGACAGAGGAGCCTGGTGGGATACAATCCATAAGGTCACAAAGAGTCATTCATGACTGAAGCAGCTGAGCATGCATGCACACACAATAATAAATCTAACATGAAAATGAGACTTTTTCTCCTCTGCCTCTTCTTTTTCATTCAAAGTAATGATAAGAAAAAACTCTTATAGAGACTTCCTGGTGGTCCAGTGGTTAAAACTTTGCCTTCCAATGCAGAGGTTGCAAGTTCCATCGCTGGTCAGGGAGTTAAGATCCCACATGCCTTGTAGCCAAAAACCAAAAACAGAAACAATATTGGAACAAATTCAATAAAGACTTTAAAAATGTTCCACATTAAAAAAATCTGAAAAAACTCTTATAGGAACTAGGAAGGAAAGAATTGCCATTTGCTATCTTTGTATACATGTTGAAATGGGATTCTAAAGAGAAGAGAACAAATCAGTTGGAGTATTAGTTTCAATGTTTGTAGTGACAAATAATAGAAAATTCAAATCAAAATGACTTAAACCATGAAGAAAATTAATTATCTCACTTTTCAAGAAGACATGATGTAGGGACAGATATAGACCTTATATTATAGAATTGTATTGAAAGAAAAAAGACTGAGTTCCTGTAAAATCCTTGGAGGAGGGCACATAGCTATCATTCAATAAATATTAGTTACTATTATCTCATTGGCTAGATTTAGATAAGAACATGTCTGTACCAATCACTGAAAAAGGGAATGGCATTTTCATGATTATCTTAAATTCATCTTTTTTTTTTTTTTTTGAGCTAGTGAGCTAGTGATAGGGTCCCCTTGTTGACAGAACCCTGAATAATCAGGGTTCTGTCAACAAAGAAGTAGGAAAATGAATGCTGGTTGAGAACAAATAGTGCCAATACGACTGTGTTTAATGCTACTGGGTAGGAGATCTTTTAAAATGCTTTATTATATTTAGGTGTATTGACTGTCTGAGGGGTCCAGGAAACCAGTAAGACCAGTGTGAAATAAGAAGAGGCCCTATTGACTTAGGTACTGTGCATACGTGTATGGTGGTCAGGTGCTCAGTTACATCTGACCCCTGGCGACCCCCATGGACTGTAATCCACCGGACGCCTCCATCCATGGAATTTTCCAGGCAAGAATAGTGGAGTGGGTTGCTATTTCCTACTCCAGACTTAAGTACTGACCCACCCCGAAAATATGGGAGTTCACATTGTGAAAATTCATATGAGAGTTCAATTTGTGAAAATTCATGTTCACAAATTAGGCTTCTTTGTTAATTTGGTTTAGAATGACCAGGGTAAGTCTAGATTTGGAAGGGGGCAGAAAACACACCACTCAAAACCTATATATTTGTCATTTCAAGGGACTACCCTTAAACTGACTTAAGAAGTTGGAGATATCAGCCTCTTTTCCCCCAACAATGACATTCTCTAACCACAGGTGGCATTTGGCTAAACTTAGTCTCTTGCATTATTCCAGTTCTTTGCGCTGATCCCAAAGGCCATTCTCATTATCCCATTATTCAACACTCACCTTTATCATTGCTTAGTTTAGAAGCAAAAAGAGGGAAGAGCCTTCTACTCAGGGACTTTTGTTACAAGGAAGGGAAATCTACTTAAGCTGGTTCAAGTAAGCTCATTGAGGGATATTACTTTAAAATACAAATAACCTTTATGAAGTCCAAATGTCACCAGACTTCAGAAAAACTTTGGGAAAGTGAAACTCAGGCTACTCTCTATCCTTTTGGGACTCTGTGGTAACTTACACTAATCTTTTTGTATAGGCCCAAAATGGCATCTAGTGATAATTCTATACTATTTAGCAGAGATTCTCAGTTCAGTTTCTCTCCACTGACTCAGTCTCTTGTCCTAATTTTAAATTCCTGAGACATAAATTTGATTAGTTTCATTTACCAAACCAGGTGCTGGTTATCATGCAGATGAATTTGTGACTCCATATGTAAAGATACTCTATTGTAAATGGATGAAAAGTGAATTATTCAGGATATGTGACAGATTATGATAAATAGATTAAGCATTGAATTGAGAGCTTAGAAACCCAAGTTCTAGTTCTGATTATGTTACTACCTGTTTGTATCATCTTACTTCTGCAAAAGATGAAATTGAAATAGATGTTCTCTAATGTTCTTCTTACCCTAATATTCTGTAAACTGTCATCTCATAATCTGTGACATAATTCCTGAAGTTATTAATTTTTTACATTGACTATGTTGTACCTGGGGGCTTCCCTGGTGGCTCAGAAGGTAAAGAATCTGCCTGCACTGCAGGAGACCTGGGTTTGATCCCTGGGTTGGGAAGATCCCCTGGAGAAGGAAACAGCAACCCACTTTAGTATTAGAAAATCCCATGGACAGAGGAGCCTGGTGGACTACAGTCCACGGGGGTTGCAAAGAGTTAGACACGACTGAGCTAACACATACACACACATACACACACACACACACACACACATACACACATTGTACCTAGATTGATTCCTAGATTGATTCCAGTTCAAGAACTTTAAACTTATCAAAGATGTTTTAGACAACCTGCTCTGAAGTGCTTACTTCTGGGAGCACTTTCTGTTGAGTTCATCTCTGAGACCTGAATTTTTATTTATAGCCAATTTAGATGATGCTAGAGAAGTAATATCAGAAGAAAATCCAGGACCTCTGGATGAGGGTGCATTGAGTAAGATGCACAGTAGGAGTCCATTAGAGTGTTCATTGTTATTTTGTTAATGAATAAATAGTAGATGTTCAATACTTCTATCTTGCTAAAGATATATATCTTTATATATATATCTATATATCTATAAGAACTTATTAACATACTCATTACTGAGTATGGCAATTACTGGTATTGCCATATTTGATAAGATTCACTGTAATCAGTTCAACATTGTGCTTATTTGGATGCTATTTTGAACATAGAAATAGTCCTAGGAATTTTTTTCATATTCAAATAGGGTCAAAATTGAATAGCTTACTAGAATTCTCTGCTTCTACAATAACACAGGATCAAGAAACATGTGGATGGAATTATGAAAGGTTTAAAGCAGAAAAAAATTCATATGTTTAATTTTAAGTGGAGAATTTGAAGCTAGACAGGGTGCCTCATGAGTGGGTGATGCGCATGGAAACCACGTTTGTAATAGTCACGGGAGAAAGGTTAGGAGCTGCTTGGACTGTCTTCACGTGTGTGGTTATAGAGGGAGGAGAAGGTGGCGTTTCTTCCTCCAGCGGGCAGCCTGGGTGGGGAAGCAGCGTGGGCTAGTGGAGGCGAGTGAGGGCGCTGGAGGGAGACATCAGCCCGGGCGTGTCCCCACATCTCTGCTTTGGCTCCCTGTCTTTGGTAGGCTGTCCAGGAGTAGACCCAGTTTCAATGCAAATATTGGGAGGTGATCTTCAGGAAACCCTGGTAGGGTGATGGGGAAGTGAGCAGATGAAGGGAAGATGGCCAATGAAAGCGGAGTTACCAAGTGTGTTACTATTGTGGGACCAGAGCTTCACTTCCCCACTGGGGAACTCTGAGAGTCAATATAGACCACACACTGCAGAGCCAATCCACTTGAGGAACAGTCCTCTTGGCCATTGGATGAAGGATGCTTCTAAGGGGGTGTTAATTCTCTGGCACTTCTGGCCAAATATGGTCCAGGAAACTCAGCTCTGGCCCAGAGATGCAGATGTGGGCACAGGGGAGTCTGCCAGCTTGCACCAAAATGGGGGGTCTGGAGCAGATGGGCAAGGACAGGCAGCATCTGCTACTGTCTTCTCCTAAAAGATGGAGGTGATGATTGTATCTACCAGAGAAGGTACTTATGAAGATTAAATGGTACATGCCAAGCTCTTACTATAGTACTTGGCATATACTAAGCATTTGAGGTTTCCCAGGTGGCGCTAGTGGTAAAGAACCCGCCTGCCAATGCAAGAGACGTAAGAGACACGAGTTCAATCCCTGGGTCAGGAAGATCCCCTGGAGAAGGAAACGGCAACCCGCTCCAGTGTTATTGCCTGGAGAATCCCATGGACAGAGGAGCCTGGTGAGCTATAGTTCAGTGGGTCACAAAGAGTTGGACATGACTGAAGCGACTTAGCATGCATGCAGTGTTACTTTATTTAATTTTTAAATATTATTAAGATGAGATCAATTTGTTTGATGAAAAGTTATGAAGAATCTGCCTGCCAAAGCAGGAGATGTGGATTTGATCCCTGGGTGGGGAAGATCCCCTGGAGAAGGAAATGGCAACCCACTCCAGTATTTTTGCCTGGGAAATCCCTTAAACAGAGGAGTCTGGTGGGCTGCAGTCTGTGGGGTCACAAAGAGTCAGACACCATTTAGTGAATGAGCAGTCAGGCAGGCAGAGATGCCAAGCAGTGAGCTGTCTAGTGATAATAACACTTCGCTAGGTCAAGGGAGGAGAGGACGGGAAGTTGCCCGTTGTCAGTGATCTGGGAAAGCATCCTCGCCGTATGTGAGAGGCTGGGGCCAGGGCCTCTGCGGCTCTGAGTTTCCATGGTTACTCAGATCTGAGTGGCTGCAGCAAAGACATCTTAGGCCCTTGCCGTGTGCCCTCAGCACACGCAGTTTCTGCTGCAGCTGTGTTGGACAGGCCCCAGTGTTGCTCCTGGGTCCCATCCTGAGCGCCTCTTACAGCACCTCTCAGCTCCCAGTCTTGCGGCTTCTTCAAGGCAGGGTCGATTGGATGTGTAGGGGAGTTAGTGCCCTTTAGGGAGGGGATTTTAAAGGAAGACCCAGTTTTTATCTTCTGTGGGATGGTGGGACCCGGGGAGAGGTGGTAGAACAAACGAAGTTAAAATATACTTGCTAAGTTAGAGCTCCGTTTGAGGTTCTCTGAGTGGAGCTGGGGTGGAGTGAGGAGGTTGGAGAGAGGGGAGCTGAATCGTGAAGAATTCACGCATAAGCCGAACAGGCAGAGAGAAGGGGGGCAGGCTACATTTGAAGAGGCCAGGAGGTACACGGGTGAGGTGGAGGGAGGGTAGGGCCTGGAGTACAGGCAGCAGGGAACCACAGGAGACGGAAGAGAAATATAACCCAGGTCCTATGAAAAGGACCTGTCCTGCAGGCATGGGAAGCCTCTGAGACGTTTAATTAGGAGAGGGACTGGACCAGATCTGTGCTTTGCTGAGTTTGCTCTGGCGGCAGCAGGAAGGGTAGACCTGGGAAAGGAGATGTTAGAGACAGGCAGTTCCAGCAAAGGGGAAGACAGATAAGGCCAGCCGGACCCAGGGCCATGGAGCAAGTGGGGGCTGAAGTGATTTGCATCATCAGTCCTTTTAAAGGACAGAAATAAGGAGGTGGAGGAAGTGAACAGAGGGAAGCAGCAGAGGGTTAGAGGCCACAGGAAAGCATCTAAAAAGAACTGCCTTGTCAGTTGCTTCCTCAAATGGTTTGCAGATGAAACAAGTCTTACCCCCAACCACCTCCCTTGACATGGGCCCTGGAAGGACAGCTCTGCATCTTCCTTCTAAATCCACTGCTAACTCTCACCCAGATTCATTTCTAGAAGCTTTGAGTTCAAGTGAACCAACATCAGCATCTTCTTCAAAGGTCTTTGGATTGAGTATCAGATTCCTTGGTTGTTTCTTGGCGTGTGGAGCCCTTTCCTACATGGTACGGAAAGATGCCTTCGAGCAACATGTGTTGGAATGTGAGGGAAATAATGTGGACTGACGCCAGCCATTTGCAAGCATGATGAATGGGTTGAGGAAAGACTCTTTCCAAGTTCATCCTTCTCCTTGGAGATTGGGTGAAATACCAGGTGCGGTATAAATAGAGTCCTTTAGGGAAAAGTCAGGGAAGGGGGTCTCTCCATTACAGATGAGCTAAAAATTGATAAGTACTCCCTGCAATTACACAAAGACTGAAAGACAAGGCAAGGGAGAGTTCTTTCCATGTGTGATCCATAGAACCCCAGAAACCCATATGTAACAGTTTATGATTAGAAGAGAGCAGAGACACCAACCCTTGGAAGCATCTTTGTGATAAATTCCAGAGCAATAACGTTGCATTTTACTCTTAATGAAAAATGACATTATGCAGTAAAGGAAAACTTGTCTCAGTAATCCACTGATTTGTGTTCAATGATAATAACTTCATTCTTGGATCATGCCATCCCCAGTTTTCTTAGATTGCACTATTTTATCTCCAGATGTGCACAACATCTTGAAAATTACACTAAGTAAACTGAATGTGTGATACTTGAATACCATTTTATACTACATGCTTGCTTATTGAGATGTAAAAAATATTGTAATCATCTTTATGTATCTTAAAAATTGTGCATTTGATGTAGACTATAATGGTCTGTAGCCCTGGTGGGTCTTCAAGTCACTGCTGGCTCTGGTTCTGCTAGTTAATTCTGCAGGGCTTCTGGCCCTGTTTACTAAACTGGGGTACTCAGTGCATTTGGGGTGTGGTAGATGGTAACTCAGTGGTAAAGAATCTGCCTGCAATGCAGGGGTCTCAGGAGATGTGGGTTTGATCCCTGGGTTGGAAAGATCCCCTGGAGGAGGGCATGGCAACCCACCCCAGTATTCTTGCCTGGAGAATCCCATGGACAGAGGAAGCTGGTGGGGTTGCAAAATTGTTGGACACAACTGAAGCGACTTAGCACACGCACAGGCAAAATTAAGCTGAAAAAATGATACATTGGTTCTCTGTGATGACATAGATGGAGGATGGGGGAGGGTAGGTGGGAGGCAGGTCCAAGAGAGAGGGGTTATGTGTATAATATAGCTTGTTCACTTGATCGTACAGTAGAAACTAACACAGCATTGTAAAGCAATTCGAGTAGTACTAGTTAGCTGCTCAGTCGTGTCCGACTCTTTGCGACTCCATGGACTGTAGCCCACCAGGCTCCTTTGTCCAAGGGATTTTCCAGCAAGAATACTGGAGTAGGTTGCCACTTCTTTCTCCAGGGGATTTCCCCACCCAGGGATCAAAGTGGTTATACTCCAATTTAAAAAAGCAAAAGCCAAAAAAACAAACAAACAAACAAAAAACAACCCAAAATAAATAGCACATCCTATTGTAGTATGTTATTTGACCCAAATGGAAAGAATACAGATACATTAAGGAACAGATGTAAAATGTGTTTGTATTTCAAACATGACATGAGATCATGAAGAAACTTTGTATCTAGAGCTAATGCTCAAAAGCACTTTCTGGCCCTCTAAAGCTCTGGACCGCCTCACTGCCTCCCCCACCTTGGCTCACACTCTGCCCTTGTTACAGGTGCTGCAAAGGAGGAACAGTATTAAAGCTCTAGCCTTGGAAAGATGCTGGGACTGTTGTCAGATTAGCCTTGTCTAGTCTTGTCTACTTAGTAACCATGCTGCCATAAGCAAGGACTTTTATTAACTGTTCTGTCTTACTTTTCCATTACAGAATGGAGATATTCTTCCCTATTCCATGAGGTTGCTAAGATTGAAAAGTAATTTGATTACTAGCATCAAACTGAATTTCTGTCTTCAGTGAAATGAACGTAAACTTACGTCGTGGGCTCTTTTGCCCACAAAAACCCTTTGCATATTAAATACAGTGAAAGAATTTTTTTTTCCCTCCCACAAAGAAATACATCTCAATGCTCATTCCTCCAGTTCATTCTGATTTCTGTTCAAATGTCACTTTATTGGAGCAGCCTTCTGTGACTAACATATTTGTCCCTACCCATCACCCCCCCACCGCCCCCGCCATGACCCTCCACCTGTACCCTATTCTTGCTTTTTTATCTTCTCATATTATGTACCACCCTCTGAAGTGCAATTATATTTCTGATGATTGTCTATCTCTCACAAATAAGAAACAGCTTAACACAGAAGGAACATGTTCCCACCCTCCACCCCTATATCCTTAGTGTTTAAAACAGTACCTGGCTCACAAGAGGTCCTCTAAAAATAATTGTAGGATGAAACAAATGATATTTGGGTTTTTTTTTCTCCCTTGATACATAGTCCTTCAGGTCTGTCATGTCCGCATATTTGACAGTGACATTAAAAGAAGATATTTCTTTGCTATAAAATACCAGTGTTGTAACTCTCATAAGAAATGGCAGCTGATGGATGACTTCAGAGTAGAGGACGCTGCAGGAAGTGGTCGGGACTGTGTGTGGGGGAGGCAAGGCCTGCCTACCCTGGATGGTGAGGTGGAGGTCAGAGATTTAAGCTCTGGACTCAAATTTCCATGGTTCAGGCCTACTGTTGTCATATCTTCTAGTTTCTTTTAAAGAGGACAGATGTCTCCATTGATTTTTTCTTTTTTAAAAATTAATTTATTTTAATTGGAGGCTAATTACTTTACAATATTGTAGTGTACATGTGTCCCCCACCCTGTTTTTAATTTTTTCTTAATTTTAGTGCCACAGGTACTTTGTTTTTGGTTGCTATTGTTTGTTATTTTAAAAACTAATTTTTATCCCCATCGATTTTGAAATGTTGACTCAAAAAAAAAAAAAGCCCAAAAACATTTCAGGCCAAACACAACACTTCTTTGAGGTTGCTTTTGACCCCTGAGGTACATACTTTTCAGTCTCTAGGAAGCCGCAGAAATGGAGCAGGACACATATGTGTGGTTAAAATGGTCCTGATGGGCTCTGGCCCTCAGTGATGGCCTGTTGGGCTCGGCCAGAATTTATACAGTGTGGCAGGGACCTGGGCTGCCAGCCCTAAACTTCCAATTCAAAGTTAGCTAATCCCAAACCACCCTCCTGGGTTGGTCTCATCTTACCATGCTCCCTTCTGCAACTCCTCAGCCACTTCCCAGTTGGTGCCCATTTGGTTTTCTCTGTAAGTTTATTAGTCTCAGACCACTTCACATGCGTATGCAACCTCTTTTGAGCTCTGACAGTATCCCTTAAAGCTCCTAACATGGCATTGGTATCTCCCTTGCTAGAGGGTAAAACACCTGAGGATTATTAACAGCTGTGCGTTTACTGATCTTTTTGCCTCAGTGATGCCTAGTACAGAAAATTGCCCGTGCATCTGAGTAAGAAATGTTGGTTTGAGCTCTACCAGGGTCGGCACCTGGTCTAGTTAGTTCCTAGAACAGTGTCTTACAGTGGTATACAATACAATAAATACATATTTATTGATTGCATGACTGTCTTCCTCAGTACCCATCTGTCAATTGAGCAGCCTTTATTGACACTGAATTTCCAACATCCACCCCTTCTTCCACACAGTTTCAATCCCTCCATGCTGATGTGGAGAAGGCCTATTAATATCGATAGACAAGAACCATTCTCTTTAAGTGATACTAGTAGAAGGTCAGCACGAACGATTTTCTACTTGCAAATGTGATTTTTAATGTTGGTATTTATTACGTAGGGTATCATTGTATGCAGTGCTCATGTTCCATGAACTAAGTTAAAAGAAAGTCTTCAGAGCTGAAAACAGTTCTTTTCTATTTGCCACTTTGCAGCCTGCGGGATCTTAGTTCCTGGACCAGGCATGTAACCCATGCCTCCTGCAGCGGAAGCGTGGAATCCTAACCACCAAATGACCAGGTAAATCCCCATCAGTTCCTAATTTAATAGCATTCATTGTTATCACAGGAAAGTGTAAGTGACGATGACCAGCAGTTTCTAAAGCCTCTTAGTCCAGCGGCTTAATCCAGGTAACCAAAGGTCACGCACAGCTACCAAGGGTATCCCTGAAACGTCTCCCCCTGTGGTGAGACTTAGCCGATGTAGTATAGTTAGCCTAGTAGTATACTTAGTAGTAACTTAGCCTATGGAGGCTTGCCCTGCTCCTTGCAAGATTTCTTCCTCTCTGCCCATTCCCCCCTCCCCTACCCCCATCCCACAGCAAATCCACTCAGCAAGTGACTTTCAATATAAATTGAATTGCTGGGAGGGAATTTTTCCTTTAATGGAAAAAAAAAAAATCCTCTTCACACAGGTGCAATGGCCTGCCTCAATGAAGAAAGGCTACCTGGATGCCCACAACAGAACCCAGTTTTATACAATAACCCCCCGCTGCAATGTGAGGCTCCAGGTAACGTAATCCGTTTTCACACAGCCTAGTGTTAGCTGCTGCCACTCACTGTAAAGGTTACTATCTCTCTTTTATTGTCATTACAAAAGCTAACTGCAAAACCCGAAACCTTGCTGGGAAATTGCCTACCTGCACAAAGAACAGAGACCCTATCGTTTCAGGCTTCAGTTCTTTCCAAGCACTTTTATAAAGGAGTTTTTGTCTGCCTTGTGAGGCTCCGACCACAGAGGAGCTGGGAATCCAGGTTAGCTGCGGGCTTGGAGGGTTTCAACGGAGGAGGTGCTCTTGGGTGTTTGCATACGGGTGCTTTACAACTTAAGTCACAAAGTTAATTAAAACTGCAGCCCTGATACATTTGAGATAGTGAGGAGGGGGAGAGGAGAAAGACAGAGGGAGTGAGAGGGAGAGTTTCCGGCTGAAAGATGTCTCCTGTTTTTGCAGATCCTATCAGCTTTCCTTGAAGGAGGTGTCATAGGCTGTTCACTCTCCTGCTTGCTTTCAGCACCCTCGGGCTCAAGGTTTGAATTCTATGATCACAATGTGGAGGGTGTTGGGAGGTATTTATCTTTATCCCCACTGCCAGCATCATCACTGTGTGTGTGTGTGTGTGTGTGTGATCAAATTCACACTCCTCACATGCACAGCACGGAGGCCTGAGCCAGCTGCTTTCCCCAAGGCTGCGATATGGTTATGGTTCATGTTTTCCCTCATTAAAAAGGTGATGGCAGAAATGTGTGAGTGAAACCTGCCCTCACAGTAACTTACCTAACAAACTTGAAACGTGTTCTGAACGTGTGATTTGTTGTTCAGTGGGAGCCCAGGATGAAGAGTGTGTGTGTGTGTGTGTGTGTGTGTGTGTACATGGGTTAGCTGTTGCAGACACACGGCAAATGCTCTCTAGACCGGCACTCCCTGTCTCCTTACTAACAGAAGCTGGCTTTCCCAGGGCGCAACGGGTTCAGCTCAAAGATCGAGTTTCCCCTGGGGTGGGTGTGGCCGTGTGACCAGGTTTCAGCTGACTGGACTAGGGCAGAGGATTCTGTGGGACTTCCAGGAAGCCTTCTGCAAAGGGAGGGCAGATACTTTTGCCCTTCCTGTCTCCCTGCTGCCTGGAAAGCTGATATGAGGCTGTGGCCCCAATTAGCCATGCTGGGCACCACGGTGACCTTGAAGACAGAGCTGGGGCTTGAGCTGCGGAGCAGGAAGAGAGAAGGTGCCTTGGTCCCTGAGATTTTGCTTAGCTGTCACACCAGCTCTGACCTGCCTCGTCTGGATTTTCCTTGGGAGAGAAAATTCCTTTGTGTGTTCAGGTCATTATTTTTGGTGTCTGTCACAAATAGTCAAATGCAATTGCTAACTGATATATCAACTTGAGGTTTTACATTAACGAGGCCTGATTCGATGGGTGAATGAGCACAGAGAACCTGTAACAGTGTCTGATGCCAAGGGTATGTGCAAAAAGCGAGCTGTTAATGCCCCTTTGGGGAATTATTACACTTACCAATCATCTCTGAGTTTATACTTTAATGTGGGGAATACCCATTTTAATTCAGCTTTGTGTTAGAATTATAAGGGTTCTAGAAAAGTGTCAACTTAGCTTGGTTGTCCTAACTGACATATTCAGCCCACACAATTTGAGTGTGTGTTAGCGTCTTCCTTCATTCTTTCAGGAAATGTTTATTCAGTGCCTGTTATGGGTGAGGCACAGCTTTAGATAATGGTGAAGGTCCAGGGGGTGGTTACATAAAGGAAAATGAGAGGAAGACTCTGGCTTCAAACATACAGACTAAGAAAGAATTGATAAATAGTAATAATAGCTAATGTTTACTGAGCACTGATGATCAGCTGTAGTATTTAACCTATATCATCTCATTTTATACTGATACCAGCCTTCTGGAGTACACAGGTGCTATTATTTTTCTAATTAAACAAGGAGGGCTCTAGAGGTACAAATAAATTCAGTAACTTGTGCAAAGTCATAGTGATGAAATTGGAAGTTGCAAATGGTATTTGTGTGCTCTTAATCTCCAAAGTGAAAATGAAACTGTTAGTCACTCAGTCATGTCTGACTCTTTGCCACCCCATGGACTATAGCGGAATGGGTGCCTCTGTCCATGGAATTCTCCAGGCAAGAATACTGGATGGCTAGTCATTTCCTTCTCCAAGGGATCTTCCCAACCCAGGGATTGAACCTGGGTTTCCTGCATTGCAGGCAGATTCTTTATCATCTGAGCCACCAGAGAAGCCCCTCTTAATCTCAATCCAATAATTATAATAATTGAGCAATTTATTGAACCCGTATTATGTGCAAGATCCTACATTGTGTTGTAGGGCAGTGGTTCTCAAGTGTGGTCCTTGGACCATCTGCCACAGTGTCACCTGGGAAATTCTAGAAATGCAAATCACTGGCCTCACCCCAAACCTGTTGCATCAGAAACCCTGGGTAGGGCCAGTTTGGCTTTAACAAGTCTTACAGGTGATTCTGGGGCCTGCTAAAGTTTGACAACTGCTGTGATAAGGGATGAATAGATAAGTGAGATGTATTTAAGTTTGAAAGAGGGTATGTGTGTTTTAATTGCTTAGTCGTGTTCAACTCTTTGTGACCCCATGGACTGTAGCACACCAGGTTCCTCTGTCCATGGAATTCTCCAGGCAAGAATACTGAAGTGCGTAGCCATTCCCTTCTCCAGGGGATGTTCCCAACCCAGGGATCAGATCCAGGTCTCCTGCATTGCAGGCAAATTCTTTACTATCTGAGCCACCAGGGAAGCCCTTGGAAGAGGGTAAAGCAGGTATAAAAACAACTATAATTCAAGGCAGACAAGATGCAGAAGGACTAGAATCCTCCTGAGTTTAAGTTTGCTGCCAGATTTTCTTATTTAAGAGAAGCTAGAATCTAGATTTTAATGGGAAGTCTCTCAACTTTATAATTGGAGCCAAATTAGATTTAAAAAATATCTTTGGATTAGGGGCACACCCTACTCCATTATGATTACATCTGCAGTGACCCTATTTCCAAATAAAGTCACATAGTTTGGGTTAGAACTTCAACATACCTTTTTGGGGACACGATTCAATCCGTAACATTCACTTTAGATAGTGTAATTCAATAGCTCTGGTCTTTGTTTCCCTTATAAGTCAAGACTAATTCATTAATTTTTTCCTTGTTCCTTTCTATGGGAATAATTAAAAGGATATGATATACCTTAATGAAATTTTAGAGTCAATGTGTAGATATTTGAGTACTTTAAAATCAACTGAGACTTGGAGCTAATGGTAAGGCAAATGACATTTGCCCTATGCTAAGATAGAACACACAAAATTAGAAGATACTTGAGAGACTTGTGATTTTTGAGACTTGGGTGAAGAAAGGCTACTTTGCTAGAAATCCAAATAGTCTGTCTATCTTAAGATGAGGTCAAGGCCCAGTGGCTGTAAAGGGCCCTTTGAAACGCTTTCAGTATTTGACTAGGGTCTGGCTAGCCATGGAAATGTGGGGAATTTTAGATATGAGATGATGAATCCAGAAAATTTACAGACATTCAGATAAGATTCTACCTCTCTTTGTAATTTGTACCCCAAAACTAATAGGAAAGTGATACAAAGTTCAAAAGATAGGCTCATGTGTTCTCAGAAGGTCCTCACTCTTCAAGAACTGGAAACAATTTTTAAAAAATTATTTTGAACTTATTTTTAAGACATAATCTTTAATTGCATCCGTCTAGATTTTTGCATATATTTTCCCCTGTCTTTTGCGTGTGTGTCCCTGCATGTGTATTTTTGTGTAGTTGAATCCAAAGTTAACCAGCTTAAGCCTAATGACTGAATTGACATTAAGTGTTTACTGCTTTGGGCTTTCCCAAGGATTTCTAGATTTATAGTACAGTACTTTTTAGCGCTATCCACAGTTTCATTTTTCCATTTTCTAATGTTTTGTTTAAAATAACATAGGCAAAATGCATAAGAAAGGTTTGGTTTCACACCCTCCCACCCCTGCCTTTTTTAGTTAAAGAATTATTTTTCAAAGAAAGGCCAACATGTTAAAATAGACTTCAGGGGAGCTGCTGTGATTGAATCAAGAAATGTTGAGGAGGTATCTTCTGGGCACTCCATCTGGGCCCCCTTAGAACATCATTTGAAAATCATTCCTGTGAAATAATTGCAGAAAGAAATGCTGAAGTCCTAATAAAATGGTTATATTGCTAACTGTTGGCCAAGAGATAGCAGTGTGGCACAGTAAGTGTACATTGAAGTGTATATTTCTCAACTCACCTATTCAAAAAATATTTTTTGAGTGTCCCAGTTTCTCTGGCTATGTGAAATATCAATAGTGGTATATGAAATATAAATTAAGGGGTCAGAAATTCCCTGGTTGTTCAGTGGTTAGGGCTCTGTGCACTCATTGCTGAGGGCCCAGGTTCAATCCTGGGTAAGGGAACTGAGATCCCACAACTCATGTGGCAAGCCAAAAAAAAAAAAAGAGGGGGTTAACATTTGGCAGATATTGCTAGTTGCCTTCTGTGATAGCCAGCCTCCAAGACAACCACCCCTAACAATCCCTATCTCCTGGTATACTTGCCATCATGCAAACCCCTCTTAGTTTGTGCCAGGGTGTTCTGTTTGTGAGCAATAAGATATAGCACAAGTGTAGAAATAGCACTTCTGAGATTAGGTTCTAAAAGCTGTGACTTCCATATTGGGTCAGGTCCATCTCTGTCTGTCTGTCAGCCTCTGTCAGCCTCTGTCTCTTAGATCACTTACTCTGGGGGAAGCAAGCCTTATTGTGAGCAGCCTTATGGATAGGCCCACATGGTAAGGAGATGAAGTTTCCGCCCAATAGCCAACGAAAAACTGAAGCCTACAAGAAGCCATGTGGCTTAACTTGAAGTGGACCCTGAGCCTTCAGGTGACTGCAGTCCTGGCTGACAGCTCGACTGTGATTTCAAGAGTGACTCTGAGACAGAATCCCCAGGTGAACTGCTTATTCACTCTTCTTCCTCAGAAATTATCTGGGAAAATACACGGCTATTCAGTTCAGTTCAGTTGCTCAGTTGAGTCCAACTCTTTGCGACAGCATAGACTGCAGCACGCCAGGCCTCCCTGTCCATCACCATCTCCCAGAGTTTGCCCAAACTCATGTCCATTGATTTGGTGATGCCGTCCAACCATCTCATCCTCTGTCATCCCCTTTCCCTCTTGCCTTCAATCTTTCCCAGCATCAGGGTCTTCAAATGAGTCAGCTCTTCACATCAGGTGGCCAAAGTATTGGAGTTTCAGCTTCAACATCAGTCCTTCCAATGAACATTCAGGACTGATCTCGTTTAGGTAGGACTCGTTGGATCTCCTTGCAGTCCAAGGGACTCTCAAGAGTCATCTCCAGCAGCACAGTTCAAGACCATCAATTCTTTGGCACTCAGCTTTCTTCATAGTCCAACTCTCACATCCATACATGACTACTAGAAAAACCATAGCCTTGACTAGACGGACCTTTTTTGGCAAAGTAATGTCTCTGCTTTTTAATATACTGTCTAGGTTGGTCATAACTTTCCTTTCAAGGAACAAGTGTCTTTTAATTTCATGGCTGCAGTCACCATCTGCAGTGATTTTGGAGCCCCCCAAAATAAAGTCTTTCACTGTTTCCATTGTTTACCCATATATTTGCCATGAAGTGATGGGACCAGATGCCATGATCTTAGTTTTCTGAATGTTGAACTTTAAGCCAACTTTTTCACTCTCCTCTTTCACTTATATCAAGAGGCTCTTTAGTTCTTCACTTTCTGCCATAAGGGTGGTGTCATCTTCATATCTGAGGTTATTGATATTTCTCCCGGCGATCTTGATTTCAGCTTGTGCTTCATCCAGCCCAGCATTTCTCATGATGTACTCTGCATACATGTTAAATAAGGAGGACAACATATACAACCTTGATGTAATCCTTTTCCTATTTGGAACCAGTCTGTTGTTCCATGTACAGTTCTAACTGTTGCTTCCTGACCTGCATACAGATTTCTCAAGAGGCAGGTCAGGTGGTCTGGTTTCCCATCTCTTGAAGAATTTTCCACAGTTTATTGTGATCCACACAGTCAAAGGCTTTGGCATAGTCAATAAAGCAGAAATAGATGTTTTTCTGTAACTCTCTTGCTTTTTCAATGATCCAGAGGATGTTGGCAATTTGATCTCTGGTTCCTCTGCCTTTTCTAAAACCAGCTTGAACATCTGGAAGTTCATGATTCACATATTGCTGAAGCCTGGCTTGGAGAATTTTGAGCATTACTTTACTAGCGTGTGAGATGAGTACAATTGTGTGGTAGTTTGAGCATTCTTTGGCATTGCCTTTCTTAGGGATTGGAATAAAAACTGACCTTTTCCAGTCCTGTGGCCACTGCTGAGTTTTCCAGATTTGCTGGCATACTGAGTGAAGCACTTTCAGAGCATCATCTTTTAGGATATGAAATAGCTCAACTGGAATTCCATCACCTCCACTAGCTTTGTTTGTAGTGATGCTTCCTAAGGCCCTCTTGACTTCACATTCTAGGATGTCTGACTCTAGATGCGTGACCACAGCATCGTGATTATCTGGGTCGTGAAGATCTCTTTTGTACAGTTCTGTGTATTCTTGCCACCTCTTCTTAATATCTTCTGTTTCTGCTAGGCTCATACCATTTCTGTCCTTTATTGAGCCCATCTTTTCATGAAATGTTCCCTCAGTATCTCTTATTTTCATGAAGAGATCTCTAGTCTTTCACATTCTATTGTTTTCCTCTATTTCTTTGCATTGATCACTGAGGAAGGCTTTCTTATCTCTCCTTGCTATTCTTTGGAACTCTGCATTCAAATGGGTATAACTTTCCTTTTCTCCTTTGCTTTTCACTTCTCTTCTTTTCACAGCTATTTGTAAGGCCTCCTCAGACAGCCATTTTGCTATTTTGCATTTCTTTTTCTTGGGGATGGTCTTGATCCCTGTCTCCTGTACAATGTCACGAACTTCCATCCGTAGTTCTTCAGGCACTCTGTCTATCAGATCTAGTCCCTTAAATCTATTTCTCACTTCCACTGTATAGTCATAAGGGATTTGATTTAGGTCATACCTGAATGGTCTAGTGGTTTTCCCTACTTTCTTCAATTTAAGTCTGAATTTGGCAATAAGGAGTTCATGATCTGAGCCACAGTCAGCTCCCGGTCTTGTTTTTGCTGACTGTATAGACCTTTTCCATCTTTGGTTTCAAAGAATATAATCAATCTGATTTTGGTGTTGGCCATCTGGTGATATCCATATGTTGAGTCTTCTTCTGTGTTGTTGGAAGAGGGTCTTTGCTATGACCAGTGTGTACTCTTGGCAAAACTCTATTAGCCTTTGCCCTGCTTCATTCCGTACTCCAAGGCCAAATTTGCCTGTGACTCCAGGTGTTTCTTGACTTCCTACTTTTGCATTCCAGTCCCCTGTAATGAAAAGGACATATCTTTTGGGTGTTAGTTCTAGAAAGTCTTGCAGGTCTTCATAGAACCATTCAACCTCAGCTTCTTCAGCATTACTGGTTGGGGCATAGACTTGGATTTCCGTGATATTGAATGGTTTGCCTTGAAAGGTTTAGAGCCAAAAGTTTGGGGGGTAATTTGTTATATAGCAACAGATAGCTGTCCATGGGATTCTCCAGACAATAATACTTGAATGGGTTGCCATGCCCTTCTCCAGGAGATCGTCCCAACACAGGGATTGAAGATGCTTCTCCTGCATCTCCTGCATTGCAGGCAGATTCTTTACCTGCTGAACCGTCAGAGAAGCCCAGATAGTTAATGCACCTACTCAAAATCTCTTTTTCCTTTTTTCCTTTCTAACAAGTCTCAGATTTCTTTCAAAGCATCAGTGTGCTCAGTATAAAAACCAGTCAACCAACCAACCAAACAGAAGTTACCCAAGAAGAAAGGTAGGACTCAATCTACAGAAACAGAATATCTTAGATCTTGGCTGCTGAAACACAAAACAAAATAAAAACTCTTCTCCGTTGTATTTTAGACTCATACTTAAAGCAAAACACCAACCATTTTTGACTCCTTCTCTGGGGAGCTTGAGTGATGAGGAAATCATCAAAAACCATTTCAACAGTTTGACCCTCCCCTGTCTGCATCCCAGGAATCCGACTGCTGGACTTGGCCAATGATAAATGGAACTTGAGTTTCAAAACCTTCTCACCCAATAAAGTTTCACATCAGTAGCCTTTGAAGTCTGTGAAGAAGTGAAATGTAGCAAACTGAATTGAACATTTACCAACAAGTGTTTAGAGAATTGTCTTGACTTTTTGGGCAAGAAACTGTTCACAGACATGATTTTTAAGAACGCTCCTTTTTATCCTCTTCAGTAACTGGGGCTGCCCAAAGTTTGAAGCTCCCTTATCTGCCCAGACATTCTTTGATCCACCCACCTTATACAGAACAGGAAAGAGTGTTTGCTTTGGTTTTGTTTTTAAGCGTTGTCACACCCTAAATGGAAAATTTTTAGATTGTATATTAGACTAGACAAATTAAAAACATCTAAAAATAACACCTCAAAATGTGTTTATAATTTAATGTGAAAATGAATAAAAAGTGGATTCAATTTTGGGTTAAAAAATTTAAAAAAATTGTTTTACTGAAGAAACTCTTTTCTTCTCCCATTCTTCTTGTTCTCTTCAATTCCTTCCCCAGCTTTTCACTGTCAATTAAAATTATAATTAATCTATTGAAATCAATAATGTCTTTTCAAGTCAACTTCAACTTCCTGTAACTGTTAAAAGTCCTCTATATTAAGTCTTTCAAAAATAATAGTGGCTCAGCTGTTTTGATAGTAAAATATTTTGGGGCACAGGAGATCAAGAAAATCTGTAGAACAAAAGGAGAAACTGCACAAGAAATCATGCAAATTAAGTTGATTTCCAGCTGTGTAGTAATCATAAAAGAAAGCAAAACATAGCTCCCAAAAATGTTATTATCGTATACCAAATCATTTTTTAAAAAAATAAACAAACAAGGGAATGTGAACTTTTAATCGGTTCTTTGGCATGTTCCCAGTATGTGGTTATCTAGTGCTAAATTCTTAATGTTGGAAATATTAAAAATTTTGGAGCTAAGCTATATTGAATATATGATCACACTTTAATAAATACATAAGAATGAAGAAGTTGAATATAGAATTTCTGGAAACTAATCTTAATTGAAATGAGGTAGTAATATAAATTATGGTTGCTAGATGAGAACTCACATTGTTTTACCTTGTAAAGGGAACGTCAATCCTTGATACAATCTTTTTTTTTATCACTTAATTAAAAAACCTCTCATATTGCTTATTCTATTTTTGGCCCAGAACCCAAGTTCAGGTTCCGTGTTGCTTGGAGATAATTCTTACATTCCAAAGTAAAAGGATAGAGCGTTTCTAAAATGTTTTGTTAGAAGCATTAATATGGCATATGGGTGCTGTTTTTCAAATGTAGTTATGAGATTTTACCTTTGCATTATAACTTGTGTATAGTTTCTGACCTTCTACGATGGACGCCTGTTGATCTTCAGCCACACTAATGCTCTCAGATCGCTCCATGTGGGCTCTCTAGCTTGGTTCCTCTTACCACAGATCTATAACTGCCTTCCCTGGTGGCTCAGGTGGTAAAGAATCTGCCTGCAATACAGGAGACCTGGGTTCGATCCCTGGGTCAGAAGGATCCCCTGGAGAAGAGAATGGCAACCCACTGCAGTATTTTTGCCTGGAGAAGCCCATGGAGAGAGGAGCCTGGCAGGCTACAGTCCATGGGGTTCCAAAGAGTCAGACATGACTGAGCTATGTTAGCATAGCTGCCTTACCATTAATTTGTGAAATGGCTGCACAGGGTTAAAGGCTCAAGCTTTGTCCTGGAAGAGAATAGGTCTATTGGTCTGTCCCGGGGACAGACCCCCAGATATTTCCGTGCTGCAATGAGAAGCCGAGTGCAGGTCTAGTCTCCTGGGTATGTCAGCTTGGGGGGCTGGAGGGGAGAAGGTCAGAAGCAAACATGTTTAGAAAAATGTCCCCATTTATCCACTTCCTGATGTGGTTTGTTTTCAGAGTATTGTCAAATGCTTCCCTTCTCCCTAATGACTGAACTGAAGAGCCAGCAGGACAGAGGTTTCTGTGTTAAGACATGAATGTGAAGTCTTACTGTATTTTGAGAGCTTAAGGAAAAGCTAATGGGAACTTTCCAGGGAAGATGGTGGGTGTTATTAACATGGAATATGTATGAGAATTCCTAAATGAAGGCTTTATAGGGTGGAGTTGGAGGCTAATAAGACTCCAGCTGGTTGGGGGTGGGCAGGGTGTGGGACCGGGTGGGGGTGGGGAGAAAGGGTAGGGAAGAAAGCCTTCTTTTGGACTCTGGGCACTCCGTGGGCCTGTTTAAAGGGCCTAGAATGAAGGCTGGTCGGGAGGCTAAGCAAAACAGGGGAGGTGCTAGAGAAACTAAAATGGGAACCTACAGCTGGAGTTAGAAAATACTAGTTTGTTTGTTTTTTTTTTAAAGTAATTTCTGAAGGTAAGGGCCACATGGGGAAGGACCTGTGGATTGAAAGGAAAGTAACCTGTAGGAGTCCTAGGGAGTGCCCTCAGCTTTGAACCTGTGCCAAGCCATGGATGGGTATAATGATCTGCTTGGCTCCCTTGCCTACATGCCTCTAACCTTTGCAGCTAAGGCCACACTGTCCACTCAGCCCAAGGCTCTGGGTCCAACCCTGTTTTTACAAAGAAACTAGAACTGAGAGCTCTAGTCTATTGCCACCATGACCACAGTAGCCTGGCTTCTCCTTCTGCTGCAGGGCCTGCTCTGACTTGTAACAGGATAACAGGCCTTTTGTCTGATTTCCTTTTTTTTTTGGCTTGTGTGCAGCCCAGTTAGTTCCCAACCAGGGATAGAACCCAGGCCTCCTGTAATGGAAGTGCAGAGATTTAACCACTGGACCTCCAAGGAAGTCCTTGTCTTATTTCCTTTTGACTAAGCCTCTATCTTGGGTCCTAAGAGTTGCCTCCTTTTCTTACAATGATATTGCTAACATTTAATTGAGTATCAGTTGTTATGCTGATCCTCATACTTACTCTCCCATTTTGCAGATGAGAAAACTGAGGCTCAGAGTATTTTGTTTTGTTTTTTCACCTGTTCCAAATTATGGATCAGAGCCAAGGTTCAATCCACACAGTTTACTACCAGAGCCCAATTATGTACCCACCATGCCACTCTGCTTCTTCATCCTGTTTCTACAGTCTCTGCCTTGATTCTTTGTCTGCCAGTCTGATTGTACCAGGATGGGCCTCCAGGTATGTTCTTCTCCTTTTGATCTTGCTGTTGAACACTTTCAGCACGTCTGCCTCTTTCATCTTTCTTGAGTGATGTCTAGCTCAGTGATCTGCCTGCTTTCTAGATCTTGACCATTTTCATGTCCTCTGGTCTTGTTTTCTATAAAGAATGCTGGTGGTGGCCTCTGTGATCTCCTAAGAGCCATGAACTAAAGAGCCTCTTGATGAAAGTGAAAGAGGACAGTGAAAAGTTTGATTTAAAACTCAACATTCAGAAAACTAAGATCATGGCACCTGGTCCCATCACTTCATGGCAAATAGATGGGGAAACAGTGGAAACAGTGACGGAATTTATTTTTCTGGGCTCCAAGATCACTGCAGATGGTGACTTTAGCCATGAAATTAAAAGACACTTGCTCCTTGGAAGAAAAGTTATGACCAACCTCGACAGCATATTAAAAAGCAGAGACATTACTTTGCCAAAAAAGGTCCATCTAGTCAAAACTATGTTTTTTCCAGTAGTCTTGTATGGATATGAGATTTGGACCATAAAGAAGGCTGAGCACTGAAGAATGGATGCTTTTGAACTGTGGTGTTGGAGAAGACTCTTGAGAGTCCCTTGGACTGCAAGGAGATCCAACCAGTCCATCCTAAAGGAAATCAGTGCTGAATGTCCATTGGAATGACTGATGCTGAAGCTGAAACTCCAATACTTTGGCCACCTGATGTGAAGAACTGACCCATTGGAAAAGACCCTGATGCTGGGAAAGATTGAAGGTAAGAGGAGAAGGGGACGACAGAGGATGAGATGGTTGGATGACATCACCGACTCAATGGACATGAGTTTGAGTAAGCTCTGGCAGTTGGTAATGGACAGGGAAGCCTGGCGTGCTGCAGTCTATGGGGTTGCAAAGAATTGGACACGCCTGAGCGACTGAAGTGAACTGAAGAGCCATTACTGAACACAGTTCTCTCTTACTTAGCTTACTCTTCAGTAAAGTCGAGTTGTGCAGGTGTAGTCACTGCAGGTAGACTGGAAGCAGAGTTTGGCTGGATAGGATGAGCACTCAGGGTGTACAGTTGACTGGAGCATGGATCAGGCCTTCAGTAGCTGCAGTTAGAAATGAGTTGTGTGGGTTTGATGTCTAGATTAGCTGGGGAAAGGACCTCTTCCCCTTTAGTGATGAGTTGGGGTCACTTATTATTGGGGTCCATGACATGGCCTGAGGGATTCGACCTTTTACCTTGAGTGTGGCCAGTCTTGGCACATGGTGCCTGATGCTGCAGTCCGACTTCCTGTTTTGGTTAGGGCAGAGATTCTCAACCTCCCTGCTCACAGCCACCTGCAGAGCTTCTGAGAACCGCTGAATTCTCTACTCTACTCTCGGAAGTTCAGTTTCAGATGAACTAGGGTGACCTCCAGGCATTTGCAGTTTTACAAAAATGTGTTGCTGGGGATTCTAATGCACAGCCAGAGTTGCTAGCCATTTCTGTGCTGGGTGGTTCTTGACCCGAGGGTCTCACCAGTGAATAGGAGCAAAGCAGCATGACCTGGGAAAGAAAGAAGTTTTTACTGTTTTTCTCACCGTGAACCCTGAATGTTTTGGAGTGTTAATCTGATCAAAGAAGGGCTAAGTAGGTTCCTCAAGTTGTGTGGACAGCTAGAGGAAGCATACCATGGGCTAGAAAGGTGCTGTGATCTGGGGCTTAGATAGGATGCTGGAGCTGGAAGACTCCTCTCTGGGACTGGGAATTACTCAGGTGTAAAGTGATGGAGGGAAAGTTTTTGATTCTATCCTAATGTGGCTCCTAGTTGCCTTGAGTCCAACCAACTGCCCAAATATGTTAAATTCTAAGTCCATCGGAATTGCAAAGACAGAAGTGCTGAGGCACAGCCTGAGAAAAGGCCAAGTAAATGCAGGGATCATTATTTAAAATGTAGTGATCTTTGCACACTGGCTATGATGACTCACATTTGATGCAAAAGCAAAAGATAACCAAATACGTTTTGAACAAGATTTTAAGACACACTTATAGGGTCAAGGATTTTTCTAGCAGCAAGATGTCTGTGATGTTTACTTGGTTTTGCTCAGATTTTATTTTTTAACATTTTCAGTTACTGTTTCTTAGCTTTTATTTTTTTAAGCCTGTGTGCTTAAAAGGGTCAACCTTAGGTTAAGTGGTGTATTTTTTTAAGTCAAAGTTTGGAAATAAAGCAAACTTCTGTGATTAAAAAGGTAGTCAGTCTCTGATCACTTTCATGTCAGACAAGGGCGCTCTGCCCATCCAGAGCTCCGTGCCTATCAAGGCCGCAGTGTGTGCTTTATCTTGTTGGACCTCATCTTTAATGAGGGGGTTGGGACTGGTGACCTATAACCACAGAATGAAGGCTGACAACTCTTGAGCACTTACTGCATGCCAGACACTACACTGAATTCTTTACATGATTATTTCATTTATTTCTTACCTTGACCCTAGGACACAAGGACTATTATTATTATCATTGCTTCTGTTTTACAGACTAGGAACTGAAGCTTAGAGAAGTTAGGTAACTTTTTGAAGGTCACACAGCTGGTAAATGATAGAACTGGAGTTCTGATGCCAGACTTATATTTATAATCACTATGCTTATACTATCTCCCTAAAGAACTTTATCACCACTTTGTAAAATGAGTCTTGCAAGGCTAGCCCTCTGTGAGCCTATTTCTTCATCTCTGAGTGATGAGATGAATGGTTACACCCGATCATGACTGGCCAAAAGGCAAAACTTATTCCAAATGTAAGTAACTGGATAAGAGGGACTGAGGTTCACTTTTCTTGAGAACACAAATGTGTGACCATGAGCTGGAATTAACACTACAAAATGTAGCCAGTTTATTTTACTTCAGAACAATTTGCTAGTACCCCCTATGTTCATAACAGCATTACTCATAGTAGCCAAGATGTAGAATCAATCCAGGTGTCCATAACAGGTGAATGGGTAAACAGTGTGTGTTATATACTTAAAATGGAATGTTACTCAGCTATTAAAAGGAAGGAATTCTGACATGCTACAACCTGGATGAACCTTGAGGACGTGACGGTATGTGAAACGAGACAGTCACAAAAAGACAAATACTGCATGATTCCACTTATCTGAGGTATCTAAAGTGGTCAGAGTCATCAAACAGAAAGTAGAATGGTGATTGCCAAAGACTGGGGGAGGGAGAAGTGGGGAGTTGTTTAGTAGGTACAGAGTTTCAGTTTTGCAAGATGAAATAGTTCTGGAATGGGTTGCACAACAATATGAATATAATTTACTAAACGGCACATTTAAAATTTGTGATGATGGTAAGTTTTATGTTATGTGTATTTTATCATAACAAACAAATAAATAACATTCCCCTGTAATAATCAGTGTACTGAAAATAAGTTTTAAATCAAAATAACATTGCTGTCACAGAACTCTAAAAAATATTTATGATGTCTTGTTATGTGAGGAACTGCATACACAGATTTTATTTTTTTGAATATTAACTTATTATTCTGAGTTTATGGTGCAGCTATCAGGGTTAAGGACCTTCCCTGGTGGCTCAGACAGTAAAGAATCTGCCTGCAATGCAGGAGATCCAGGTTTAATCTCTGGGTTGGGAAGATCCCCTGGAGAAGGGAATGGCAACCCACTTCAGTATTCTTGCCTAGAGAATTCCATGGACAGAGGAGCCTGGTGGGCTATAGTCATAGGGTTGCAGAGAGTCTGACATGACTGAGCGACTGACACTTATCAGGATTAAAGGGGGTGATAATTGTACCTACAATGTAGGGAATATATAATACATTTAAGGCAGCTAGCATAGTAATCACACAGTAAATCTTAATTATTTTTATTGCTCTCTGGAAAGATGAAACATTTGAAGAAATGAAAAAAAGAAACAATTTGCTAGTTATTTTGAGAAATATATAGTTTTTCCAATTTGATGACACCTAGCAGTGTATAACTATCCACCAGTCCTCTTTCAGCTCTAAAACTCTGCAAACCTATGGTTACTATATATGATTACACCATTGACTGTATGGTATGTTTCTGAGGGACTATGGCTTTTTCATTACTGTTCATACAGGCAGGATGGGAGTCTTTATGATATTTGCACAAGGCAGTATCTCCTATTGATTCTAGAGCCACAGGAGACAGGGACCATGAAGGATTTTTCAGGCTGGGTTTTGTCAGTGGTTGGCTTTTTGTGGAGAAGGCAGTGCAGTGTGGGCAGCTGGGCTGTTCTTCCAGTTCTGAGTGCCTGAGGGGCATGGTGCACAGCCCAACAACTCTCTGAGCAATTTGCTTTTCTTATTTGTGAAAACATAGGGGTGGATTAGATGAACATTGTGTCTCTTCTCATCCTGTCACTGCTCCTTCTATAGACATACCCTCAGGAATTTAGGGGGACTGTCACCAATAGGGTCATAGATATGCCCCTTAAAGTCACATAATCAGAAAGGGCTTGGCCTTAAAAAGTTTTACTTGGATGAAGAGAACTTGTCAGTTAAGCTTCAAGACTTGTCTAGATTGTATAAAAGGGCAGCATATGACAACAGGAGGATCAGAACTGCTTTTTGGATAATTTAATACAAAACTTTTTTGGCTTATCATACTGTTCAAGGGGTTCTCACGGCAAGAATATTGGAGTGGTTTGCCGTTCCCTCCTCCTTGGAAGGAAAGCTATGATAAAACTAGACAGTGTATTAAAAAGCAAAGACATCACTTTGCTGACAAAGGTCCATATGGTCAAAGCTATAGTTTTTTCCAGTAGTCACGCATGAATGTGAGATCTGGATCTTAAAGAAGGCTGTGTGTGTGCTGAGTGGTTTCAGTCATGTCTGACTCTTTGCTAACCTATGGACTGTAGTCCCTCAGCCCCTGGGGATGTGATATGGGCACCAGCAAATCACCAGTCATCTTTTCTACCCTTTGTTCTTGTGGCTTATCCAGGAAAGGCAGAGTAGGGTAGTGGTTAAGCCTATATGGGTGTATCAGAGGGTCTGGGTTTGATCCTGATTCCATTAAGTTTACCAGGCACATGTTCTTGAGCAAAGTCTTGGTTTCTTCATCTGTGAAATGGGGCTTTTGAACTCTTCCTTAAAAGTGTGGGCATGGATTATATTATCCAGATAGAGCATTTAGCAGTCAGGTTTGACTTTCCCAGGGTCTCACAATAACTTAGCATGAGTTAATCAAAAATTTATATAAGCTTTTTAGTCAAAATCCCAAAATAAGCTCAGACTGATATGTTAGTACCAGATGGGATTAATGGACTTAATTAGATGACATGAAAGTGAGACTCTTCACCCATTCATCTAGGATGGATTTGGTGGATTCTGTAGAAGGCAATCCAGATGACTTTTTTTTTCCCTAATACATATTTATTTCCACCTTCCTCAGGAATCTGCTAGTTTTCACTGTTGATGACATTCTTTTGAAACACCATACCCCAGTGAGACATAGGACGTGAAGAGTTACCCTGGAGTTGTGGCTTATAGGCCCTTCAGTCTTACCTTCAAAATCATTCTTGTTGTGGAGAAGTGCCTATATCTTAAGGAGACACACCTGGCCTTTTCTACTAGATTTTTGGATTTTGTTTATTGTGCAATAAACATTTTTCCTGCATTGCCAGGGGAAAGTGAATCTGGAGGGGCTCATTAAGAATGGGTAAGGCTAATGTCAGGGTTCCCAGGTGGCTGGGAGGGTAAAGAATCCGCCTGCATTTCAGGAGATGCAGGCAGATGTAAGTTTGATCCCCAGGCTGGAAAGATCCCCTGGAGGAGGGCATGGCAACCCACTCTAGTATTCTTCCCTGGAGAATCCCATGGACAGAGGAGCCTGGTGGGCTACAGTCCATAGGGTTGCAAGGAGTCAGACATGACTGAAGAGACTGCGCACGCATGCATGCAAGGCTCTCTTTATGGCCATAGACTCCTTGCTGAAACATCATGGATATGGCCCCAGGAAGCCAGTGATTGATGTGAAAAGCTCCAATTTAATTTTGAACCTGGAGTCCGACCATTTTTCCTACATTAGGAGTTTTCATAATGGAAATTAGATATGAGGTATTTTATTAATCAAGGAGCATTGTTGCATTATGCAACTACCTTTGGTTATAGTGGGTGATTGAGGTACTAGGACCCCAAGAAGGGGGAGAAAAGTTATGGTCCTGCAAAGTCTGGGAAGATCCTTGTTGAGTTGTTCTGCCATTTGGTTTATATTCCTTTGTTCTTTGATTGAAGACTAGGAGCTCAACACACAGAATTCAAAATAAAAGTTAAAGGACATGGAGAAGACTGAGAAATTCCTGAGTATGTGGAATGAAACATTTGGGTGTGGGTTGTCATCTTTGATCAATAGATATATACATTTTAGGTTAAGATAATAATATTTACTTGTAATTGTAAAATTTCTCTACTGTTGGTTGTTGTAACTGAAACTTTGATCCTAATCTCCATATCTTCCCCTTCCACAAAGTCAGTTTTTTTAATATCACAATTTTTGACAAACCAGGTTATTTTTAGGAATCTACATATCCCATTATAGCAGAATAAACAGTACTACTGAAAGCTTTGAGAGTCTAATTACAAATTACTATGAAAGCTTCAATCCATTCCTTGATTTGCATTGTTGTTCACAGTGATCCTGCCCAGGTGTTTATCACCATTTATGAGCTATGTTACCATCAGAGTATGTTAACGTTTAGTGGTGACTTGCTCTGTATCCTAGTGTTGAGAGCAGTTGTCTTCCTAAAACGCACACTCGCAGACCTGGATGTGATTTTTGTTTCTGTCCACCATCTGCTTTTAAAGTAAAACAGAGAAAGAGAAGGCCCTGAAGGAGCAGAGGTCGGGGCAGCCGTGACTACCATGATGGGTGGTGCTGTAAGGGAATTTCATTCTGGTGATTTTGAGCTACAGATGGGAAGCCTGCATGGAATGTTGAACCACTGGGGAAGGTTTGAGCCCCTGTTGCGAGCTCAGCACTGTGGTAGGGGATGCACAAGGAAGCACAAGAAGTCTGTCTCCCATGACATTTGAATCTGGGTGGGGAGACAAACCACGCCTGCTTGGGGATTGGTGAAGCCCCTAGGCAGTGCTCTGTGACAATGAGTTCAAACGAGTGCCGGGTCCTAGGAATTCAAAGCCAAGAGGCTCTCGCCATGGGCTGCTGGGCTGGAGCAGCATGGTAGAGGATGGGGATTGTACTGTCAGGCGCAGACTGGAGAACCAGAGGGCAAATTCCCTGAGAATTACTTTTCTAGAAGTAGTATGTATGGTCTGGAATCTTAACTAAATAAGTTCATCCTACTGAAGGTGGAAACCAAATCTTTGTGCATGGGGTTGTTTCAAAGAAAAAAAAAAACAACAATCACCCCTCTTGTTTTGCTTTATCTGCTACTGGCATGGTGCCAGCATGACACACAGAGGATTTTGACTTCTTCAGATGTCTTTAGTTACATTGTCCTTCTACTGATAAGGTGTGAGATTGGAAATACTGCCTTTCTTCTGACAAATGCATTTTTTCCCCTATGGCCAATTCTTCTTGAAATGATAGTTCCTTCTTATTTACTATGACTGGAAAACTCTGACTTGCGACGAGCTTCTTTGAGAATGACAGCAAGTTTATTTGGAGGAAAGTCATTCATGAGCTAAGAACTCAACCCCTTTATTTGGTTTTTCTTATGTAATATTTTTCTTTTGTTGCCTATGTTTTCACCTGTTCTTCCCTTCTGTACTTTTGCTCTGCTTGGTGGGATTGTCTATCTTGGATTTTTAGCTTCTTCTGTAGTTCTGGTATTTAGGAGAATTATCTTAGAATTCCTCATGTATGAGATAAAGCTTCGCTTTACTACATTTACCTTGTCAAATCTGAAGTTTTTGGTTCAATGCAAAATGGTAGTCACTTTGGAAGACAGTTTGGTGTTTTGTTTTTTTTCTTTTTTGAGCCAAACATGCTCTTCCCATACAATTCAGCAGTTGTGCTATTTGGCATTAACTCCATGATTTGAAAACATATGTCCTCACAAAAACCTACATATGGGTGTTTATAGCAGCTTTATTCATAACTGCCAGAACTTAGAAGCAACTAAGATGTCCTTCAGTAAATGAATGAATAAACCGAAGTACATCCAGTCAACTGAATATTATTCAGTGCTAAAAAGAAACGAGCTATCAAGCCATGAAAAAACATGAAAGAAATTGAAATGAATATAACTAAGTGAAAGAAACCAATCTGAAAAGAGCTGTGTACTGTTTGATTCCAACTATATACTGTTCTAGAAAAGGTAAAACTAAGAAGACTATAAAAAGGTCAGTAATTACCAGGGGTTAAAGGAAAGGGGAGGGATAGATGGGTGGATCACAAAGGATATTTGGGGCACTGCAAAGACTGTGTGATGCTATAATGATGAACACATGTCATTACACACTTGTCCAAACCCACAGACTGTACAATACCAAGAGTGGACCCTAATATAAACTATGGGCTTTGGGTGATAATGTGCGAATGGAGGTTTATCGGTTGTAACAAACAGAACACTCTTGTGTGTGTGTGGGGGGGGGGTGTTGATAATGGGGGAGGATATGCTTTTGTAGGAACAGGAAGTATATGGGAAATCTCTGCATCTTCCTCTCAGTTTTGCTGTGAGCCTAGAACTACTCCCACTGCTGTAAGAAAATAAATCTTTAAATATGAAAAAACATCCAATAATACCACTGACTTGGAGAAATTTAGTAATAGACTCCTGTGTAAGCTTTTAAATCATATTATTTGTATCTGTATGCAATGCATTCCCTAGAATTTCTTAACTCATAATTTTACTTTCTAAAAAATTTCTGGCTAAATGTTTTTTCAGCAATGGATTGTTTTTAGAAAGAAGGGATAATAAAGGTTCTTTTAAAACTCCATTATAAAAGCAGTATATTCTGTACTGCTCTGAAGTAGTTCAGGAAGAGAATCCTCAAATGGCAAGTCTACAACTTTCACTGTTCCTCCCACAGTTTATTGGAGGCATGCTTGAAAAGCAGTGGCTTGGATGGTAAAGAATATGCCTGCAGTGCAGGAGACCCAAGTTCGATCCCTGGGTTGGGAAGATCCCCTGGAAAAGGAAATGGCAATCCACTCCAGTTTTCTTGCTTGGAGAATTCCATGCACAGAGGAATCTAGCAGGCTACAGTCTATGGGGTCCCACAGAGTCAGACATAACTGAATGACTAACAATTTGAAAAGTATCTATAGATACATTAGATTTAATATTAGTAGTTAACAAGCTTTATTTTGGTTTTAGAAATCTGTGACATGCAAAGTATGATAGGTTTTAGGTTATAGATTAAATATGAAATATTGTCATGCCTGGTAGACCTAAGAGAGGGTACAAGGTACAGTGGGTGTGTGTATCTATCTGTGAATTCATGTATCGTGTATATATCTCTCTGGTGGGCTCAGAGGTGGACTTTGGCTGTGGACCCACAAGGAGAGATGCTGAGGGAGGGAAAGGAGTGGGCCAGTTTGCAAACTGGACTAAAGAAACAAATGCGGCAATGACAGGCCCTCTGGGCCTTTAGAATGTGTATTCCCCTACCCAAAGCACTGGAGAAGAAGCTCCGTGACTGAGCTGCACGGGTTAGGTGTCAGAAAAAATGGGCAAATTGACTTAATCTCCCGGACCTCCAGGTCTTTATCTTGCCATGAGGAAGTGAATTTTTAAACTTCTCTTTTTTAGGAGTGGTGGTGTTGTTGTGTGTGTTTTTTTTTTTTTTTTTCAATTTTAAAGTAAAAGATAAAATATCCATATAGGAAAATTTTGAGGGATGAGGAACAAAGCATTATCATCATCCCAGAAGTTTCCTGTAGTTCCCATCTTGAGTTGTGATTACAACCTTATCTCATCCCACAAAGGAAATAGCCTTCAGACTTCTGTGAAAATCATTTATTTGCTTCTTCCTAAGTGTTATTGCCTATATGTACATCTTTAAACAGTATAGATTAATATTGCTGGTTAAAATTTTTACATAAATGGAATAATTCTATGTGTTTTTTTGTGTGTGTTGCCTTTTTCATACAGCCTTATGTTTGCAAGTTTCATCCATGTTTTGGCACAAATCTCTAGTTTATTAATTTCTGCTGCTGTATAGTTCTCCATTGTATGAATTCACTACAATGTATTAATCCATTGTCCTAAGGATGGACACGAGTTGCTTCTGGTTTGGAGCCATTATGACTCCATATGTGCTGTGAATGTTCCAATAGTGCTGTGAACATTCCTAGACATGCAGTCTGGGCACATAGGTACAGATTTCTCCAGGAGACTTATCTAGGAGCAGAATTGCTGGTCAAAGGGTGTGCATGACCCAAATTGTTTTCCAACATGGTTATCATAGGTCTTTTCCTTCCCAAACAAAACCTGATGCATAAGGCCAGAAAATAACGTAGATGACAGCGGAACTCTGATTGAAGCAGGGGTAAGGGACAGTCCCAGGGCTGGCTTTCTCTGTATGGTGCTCTGTTGGTACTCTCTTGTCGGTCCAACACACCTATTCTCCAACATTCTGTTTGCATCCATATTCTCTTTGTTGCTTTGACAGACAATCGATTCTAGGGATTTCCCATTCCAAGGGCAAAGAGAGATCCTGATCTTCTGATCTCGCAAGCAGTGTATTTACTCAAGGTTATTTTAATTTGGAAAGCCAAAATTCTACTTTTAAAGTCAGTGTTTTCTTAGATCCTTCCTAAAGAAATTCCTATTCCATATGGAAACTTTTTTAAAAATGCACAAGATACTCCTTCTGGGCCTATCTGCCCTTATTATGATCCTGAATTAGCTTGACTTGAATTGAGAAAAATTACATCCAACAGTTATGTAAGAGAACATTTGAAAGCAACTGGATTAAAATATTTGAGCAGGTTAAGCCCAGAGAAGGTGAATCAAAATATTGAGTACTTCTGGGGGTGTAAGGACGATGTTTGTACAGTGTCTGATGTACTTCGAGGTTGACTGTCTTGTTGTCAGGAAGCCATGGTGGTGGTTTAAGGATTTAGAGGGAATTTATGCTGTTAGGCATTATTATCCCTATCAAAATGCAAAACATCGAAATGGAGACTTTTCCCAATACTGTCCTTTGCCAACAACTTACTAGTAAACCTGGATTGAGACTGGAATAGTCTGGGCAATAGACAGGCCAATGCATGTAATGCATATCATTAAAAATAGTTAGCACAAAGAAATGCTTGTTATTGTTCTATATCCAAGTCGGACTTAGTAACTAATTAAGTATAAGTTTCTTATTCTTCTTCTTTTTCTCCCCTCATGGCCATAACACAGTTTTTGAATTCTTATAACACAAACCATTTTAAAGAAAAAGTTAAATACAGAATGCATTGAGTTTGGTAGAGAAAGTTTAAAGGTCTGCATTTTCCCACCAAAGCTATTTAATATCAGCTGCAGAGTGGGTGTGTGTGTGTGTGGAAAGGTTGTGACCTCCCTTATTTTTACAACCATTGCCATGATTTCATAATACTGGCAGCAGTCACCCAGAGTGAAATAGACTTTATTACAGTAATTATATGCCAGAATGTGGGTATTAAAACAGAAAAACTTTTCTACTGATAATAAATGTCAAGGGAAAAATGACTTTACCCAACAACTAGCCCTTCATCAGTGTTTTAAATATATTAATGGCCTCAATGAAGATGGAGATATGTCCACAGGATAGAAGTTTAGACTCCATATTGCTTGTTTTTTTTTTTTTTTTTGCCCTATTTGCAAAATGTTAAGTAGCGCAGTTGAAAGAGAGAGGCATGTTTTAACAAGTTAGGTTTATTTTCCTCCAAGGCATAAAGTCAGATATATTTTTCACTTGAGCAGATATAGCTATTGTTTTTGCAGATAAATGAATTATGACCATAACTGAATTAGTCTATTGTTTCTGGATCACTTCATTGCTTTTCCCTGATATGTTTTGGTGGGTTTTTGAGAGCTGGGAGAAGTAATGTGATATGAAAATTTTATCTTGAAATATGATAGTCTTCATTTCCAATGAGGTGGATGAATCTAGAGCCTATTATAGAGTGAGGTAAGTCAGAAAAAGAAAAACAAATATAGTATATTAATGCATATATGTGGAATTTAGAAAAATGGAACTGATGAACATATTTGCAAGTCAAGAATAGAGACTCAGACATAGAGAACAGACTTACAGACACAGCAGGGGCAGGAGAGGATTCATGGCTGGATTCATGTTGATGTATGGCAGAAACTAACACAATATTGTAAAGCAATTATCCTACAATTAAAAATAAGTGAATTTTAAAAAGATATAGCTCAAATAAAGGCAGTAAAAAGTCTAAATAAGTAGCAGAAGGTGTAACTTTTTGAAAATAGCAATATCTGAACTATAGGCATGTGGTTACTAAATTATACTCATCAAGCATTAATTGTGGGGTTTATCAATATATCTCTGAAATAATAAGCATGATTTAAATGTAGAAAGTCTATACCAGGAAAGCAGTTAATCCAGTCTGTAATTGAATTTAGTGAAAGGTTGATCAATTCCAAGAAATGCTAAAATTACAGTACTTTTTAGTCTTTGATTTTAAGGGACTTTGAGGTGGGCAGTTGGATCTTTCCCCAAAGTGTGCTATTAGCTGGGAGAGAGAAAACACTATATGCAGAAAGCCAGTAGCAAAAATCAGAGCAAAATATGGGTTCCCAGTCTCCATCATTTAAGAGTTTAAAGGTCACACTTTGCTTGGATTTTTGGTCAGTGGGTCAAGCCATATACACCGTTGGAAGATGACCTCCATTCCATTTTTCTCTGAATAGTGTTTCCTCCTGCTTACAGTTGGTGCTTAACAGATTCCAAGGGGTGATGAAGATGATTTTCAGTTTTGTGTCTGCTCTAGCCTTCTGCATGGCTACATGGAAGGATCTGGCTTCAGAATCTCCTGGATGAGTTGTTGATGGTGACCTGGGGCAGCATCTCAGAGAAGCCCTAGGCCTGCTGAGAGGCATCTATCACTGACTCACAAAAGCCTTAGGTGCTTGCCACGCCCACTCAGTTTCATTGCTCAAAATCCAGACTAGTCCTTAGAACAGGAGACTGGTTCCTCTTCTGTGTTTTGTGTTTTCTGCAGTGGGTTTGTCTTTAACAATGAGCCATTCATGCGCACCCGGGGAGCTACCCAGGACCAGGGAGACGGCTGCAGGCCCTGCAGGCAACTGGCCATGCTCCAGTCCAGATATTCTTGGGAATGTGGAATTATTTGAATCAAAGAGAAATAAATCTTTTGCAAATGTTAATATAAATGACTGTGGGAAGGGCTTGGTGCTAAAAGAGAAGCTGAGAATTCTTGGTGCCTACTGAGTTATTTTTTGGCAGGCAGTACTACTAGGTTGCTATGGGAATGATGAAGACAAAATAATAGTCATATTTTTAATGATTGCTCTTGTGTCATCTTCAACTGCCATAGGTTGAAAAAAACTTCTGCTAAAATCACTTTGACTACTCTTGTGTCATGTTTTGTTCCTTTTTCTCCTGTACTTAAATTTGCAAACATATCTCTCTAAACCAGTTCATGGATCCAGCTGGACCATATTCTATATAAGCATGAAGGAACCATTACTTTTGAAGTTTATACCTTTCATTATATGCTTTCTGTGTCATAGGTTTCAGTTAGAAGGGGTGTACCCTGGGGAATCTGAAATTCTGTGCACTTTTCTGATGGGATGGAGAGGGAAACTGTGCAGTGTGGGACAAAGGCCAGTTGACCTGGGCCAGGTCTCCCTTTTGCCACATCTAGCTGTGCCAACTCAGGGCAATCAATAAACTTTCCTGAACTAAGTTCCTGCGTTTCTAAAATGGTGTTCATTACACCACCACTGAAGGGTTGTGAACCCTATAGAAAATGGAGGTAGAGTCCTATTACAGGGATCATGAATAACTGAAAATAGGAGGCCAGTTCCTCAATGTCCATGGCAGGAATCACAACTAAATCTTTTTCGTTTTTAATGTCATGTGGGATCTTTCATCGCAGCACACAGGTTCTCTAGTTGCAGCACACAGGCTCCAGAGTGCACGGGTTCAGGAGTTGTGGCACACAGGCTTAGTTGCTCTGTGGCATGCAGGATCTTATCTCCCTGACCAGGGATTGAACCCTTGAACCCTGCATGACAAGGTGGATTCTTAACCTCTGGACCACCAGAGAAGTCCTGCAACTCAACCCTTCTCTTTAAGCTAAGAAGCAGTCTCAGACTCCTCAACACAATGACCTAGGTAGCCACTATCTATCTATCAGAGTCGGCATGCAAGATTTGCCAAAGCACAATCCTTGGCATTTGATTGATGTTCAATAGGCGGTAGTTCTTAATTATTACTATTCTTCTGTTATTACTATTAACAGGAGGCTGTGGATGTAATAGGGATGCAGAAGATGTGGGTTTGATCCCTGGGTTGGGAAGATCCCCTGGAGGAGGAAATGGCAACCCAGGCCAGTATTCTTGCCTGGAGAATCCCAGGGACAGAGGAGCCTGCAGGGCTAGAGTCCATGGGGCTGCAAAGAGTCAGCCACAACTGAACTACTGAGCACGCATGCGTTTAGATGTCACAGCAGGAAACACAGGCAGTTACTTTTTGCTTTGCCCATTATAATTCATTTTGCATCTGGAGCCAGCAGCTTTGGATACTGCTGATAGCGCACCTAACTTGGGGTACTGGTCTCTGATCTTTGTATCTCTGTTGGTCCCTTTCTCCCCTTTCTTTGCTGGTTCCTCCTCATCTCACGGACCTCCAAACACTGAAGTGTCTCAAGGCTCCTCTTTTGTTTTTTTATCCACTTTCACTATGATCTCGTTTGGTCTCATGGCTTTCAATATCATCCAGATGCTAACAACACCAACATTTGGATCTCCAGGCTGGATTTTAGCTCTGAATTCTATTGTATATTCAACTGCATACTTGAGACACATCTCTAATAGGATGTCTGTAATATGATGTATCTATTAATTGGGTACCTAAAAAGCATCTCCACTCCAACAAGTTGGTGTTAAACTCCTGATTCATGATCCCTTCCCCTGCAAACCACATCCACTGCTCCCATAGTCTTTCTCATTTTAGCAAAATGCAATTCATCCCAAGAGCTGCTCAAGAGGAAAAGCTCGAAGTCATGGATTCTCTTTCCCTCGTACCCCACGTCCAATTCACCAAGAAGTCCCATGGCTTGAACCTCCAAGAATCTTACTCCTTCTTACCCTCTCTACCACTACCATCATGTTCAAGCCGTGATCATCTCTCACCTGGACTATTGTCATAGCCAATAAGAGACTACAATTGTTTTTCAGCATGTAGGCTGTGCGATTCTTTTAAATGGAAATCAGACCCTGTCACTCCTCTGTTCCACACCTTCCACATCTTGCCATCTCACCTTACATACAAAGCAGAGCCCTTCCATTGCTCTAAAAGACCTCACATGATTGGCATCAACCACCTTTCAGACACCGTCCCCTTCCACTGTACCTGCACCCATTCTGCTGTAGCCACACTAGTTTTCTTGCTGTTTCAAGCAGATCCTCTTCCTGCTTCAGGTCTTTGCACTATTGACTCTCTGCTTGAAAAGTGCTTCCTCCAGATACACACAAAACTTGCCTTCTCATTTCTTTCATCCCAGTTTATCAGCAAGACCATCTTAAATACAAAACATAGCAACCACCCTCTTTACCCCTTCAGTCGACAACTCCTGTCCATGGCACTTATCAACATATGCCATATTATGGCTTTACTTGTTTATTTAAAATAAATAAATGGAATGGTGCTTGGAATAACACTTTGGTGTTCAAGTATTGAGAACATAAGTGCCCCTTTAATTTCCAATCTTACCTTCCCAAGGTGGTCTTTCCCCTTCTTGCATTCCCCAAATCCTACCTATTCTTCCGGACATAGCTGAAATCCCATTCTTGTAAGTAAGACCTCTGACCTCTACTTCTTCAGAGGTTTTAGGTCCTTTCTTAAATTCCCAGGGTTCCCACCATCCAGTCCTTGGTTCATTGTTCATGCAGTTTGGACACCTTTTCCACTGCTGCAGGGAATAAGTATCTGAATATTTGACTGTTCAACTTTGTATAAGCTTATATTTGAAATCCTCCACTGGATTAGACTATATACTGGTTTGGAGTGAAGAAACTAATCCCTTGGGTAACTCAAGGCCTTGACCATATCTGGTACTCAATAAATGTGTATTTCTATCAGATTTTATTAACTTGCCAATGGGAATAACAGACAAAAATCATGAATTCTACCCTGAGGAAATAGATTTACTCTGCCTTCTTAGTAGTTTTTTTTTCCCTTCATTTCTTTCCCCCCAAAGAAATTAACTGTGAATTAGGTCTCCCATGGTGTCCACAAACATATTAGTAACATAAGCTCTTTTGTGTGTGTCTGGCTTAAAGATTTTCAGGGAGAAGAAATCAAGTTGAGAAGGAACAAAGAAGAATGTGTTTTGAGAGTCTTAAAGGGAAGTGGTCAAGAAAGTCAATGTTTCAGGAACATATTTATGATATTTCTATTTATGGTAGGGTAACAGCATGGTGAGTCTAGTAAAAGATGTGCTTGTGATTTGTCCCTTGGTAATTGACATACCTCCAGAGTGATTCTAAAAATGTATGTTCCCATTTCATTTGGAATTAAATGTCTTAATTGGCATGTACTCATTCTAAGGCTGTTAGGATGTTAAAGATCAGAACAGAGATTCATGCGGTGTGGAGAGACCAACCCCTGATGTGTGCGGGTAGCCAGCCTCACAGGAAACCCATTTCTGATCACTGTGCTGTGGAAGGTGGGGTGGAAGGAAGGGCTCTGGATGTGCAGGACTTGTGTGCTTCTTCCTCGAAGGCCATGGCAGTGAGAAAGGAATTACTCATCACAGAACTCTGTTAACTTGTCCACTCAGGTCAATAAATACTGCCATTTCCACTGACTCATTTTGTGGGGAAAAAAAGATGACAGTCAAGAAAGAGGGAAAGAGTGGGTGGGAAGGGAATTTTGTAGTTTATTATAGCATATTCCCCTACCCCCAATATTTTATTGTGAAGATTCTGAAATAGACAGAAAAGTGAATGAATTACACAGTGAACACCTATATGCCCACTTAGATTCTACAACGAACATTTTGTTAGAATTATTTTATTACCTATCTCTTCATCCCTCTATCAATCTGTCTCAAGAAGAGCATTCTATGAGTTTTGACAAAGGCTTTCACCTGTGTGACCCAAACCCTTATCCAGATATAAAATACAGCCTTCACCTCAGAAAGTTCCTTCATGCCTCTCTCCAGGGGGTCCCTGCTCCCACCTCACTCCCAGAGGTTACCACTTTCCTATATTTATTTTCACTGTAAATTAGTTTTGTTTATTCTAGAACTTTTTGTGAGCCTTGTTTCATTCAAATTTTGAAATTCATCCATATTGTTATGTATATCCATTTTTTGTTTTTTGCTGATTATTTTTTTCCATTTATTTTTATTAGTTGGAGGCTAATTACAATATTGTAGTGGTTTTTGTCATACATTGACATGAATCAGCCATGGATTTACATGTATTCCCCATCCCGATCCCCCTCCCACCTCCCTCTCCACCCGCTCCCTCTGGGTCTTCCCAGTGCACCAGGCCTGAGCACTTGTCTCATGCATCCAGCCTGGGCTGGTGATCTGTTTCACCATAGATAACATACATGTTTCGATGCTGTTCTCTCGAAACATCCCACCCTTGCCTTCTCCCACAGAGTCCAAAATTCTGTTCTGTACATCTGTGTCTCTTTTTCTGTTTTGCATATGGGGTTATCGTTACCATCTTTCTAAATTCCATATATATGCGTTAGTATACTGTATTGGTGTTTATCTTTCTGGCTTACTTCACTCTGTATAATGGGCTCCAGTTTCATCCATCTCATTAGAACTGATTCAAATGAATTATTTTTAATGGCTGAGTAATATTCCATGGTGTATATGTACCACAGCTTCCTTATTCATTCGTCTGCTGATGGGCATCTAGGTTGCTTCCATGTCCTGGCTATTATAAATGGTGCTGCGATGAACATTGGGGTACACGTGTCTCTTTCAGACCTGGTTTCCTCGGTGTGTATGCCCAGAAGTGGGATTGCTGGGTCATATCCATTTATTTTTTAAACTAAAACAATCTCTATTCATTTTCTCATTTTCAGAGAATCAGGTTAGCAATGTATTTAGAAAGTAGTAGGGAAAAAGGGAAAATGAAGGTTTTTTTTTAAGGAAGACTTGAAAGGGACCCAAATGACAGCTGGGTTGGCCCTTAATTTTCCATATGAAGTCATAAAGGACCAGTGATTGCTCAGGGTTATGTAGACTAAGCTGAACAACCTGGGTCTCTCCACTCGATGCTTGAAACAGTTCGGGAGCAGCTGAGTGGGATGGTTGTTTTGAGCTGAAGCCATGCGAGACGCAAGAGTTTCAACAGAGATTTGCTTTAGAGGATGTGAAACTCCACTAACCTCATGTGACAAGAAATCCTCCGAGGCCTTGGTGTGGAGCCAGGGTGGGGAAGTCTGACGCGGCTTCGGGTTACCAGCTTCAGATCTGAACCACTGGCTGAGGGTGACTTTCTGATTTGCAGTAAAATGAGACGTGGGACAGGGGAGCTTTTCCTCAGCAGCATACACAGGCAGGTTAATGCTAAAGGAACAAAAAGCCAAGGAAGGCATCTTCAGCCACATTGTCCTCCCACAGGAAGGGACGTGGAGCTGAAAATAAAACACTGGGGGTTGGGGGTTGGCGGGGGGGTGATACCATGTTACAGACAGAGCCTTTGTCTCCAATTCAGCCCAGAATGACAATGACCTGGTGGTGCCTGCCTGCCAGCTGTTGGCTGGCCTTTGTGAAAGTCCCCGATGTCCAGGCCAATGCTTAGTGGGCAGGTATCCATATCACGAAGCCAACTGGCACCTCTGCCACCTTTTGTTGGTGAAATGAGCCCAATGTCAGGGAACTGAGGCTGCTGGGCCACTCTGGCTACCAGCTGGCAGGTGCAAGCCCCAGGGGCAGATGCCCTAGGGAGACAAGGCCGGTGTTGCCATGGTAACTGATCAAAAAAGGACATTTCCCCTTCAAGGTCGGTTTGACCTCTTTTCTGCCTGGGGAATGTGGTGAGGAAGAGGAGACTTCGTGGCAACTCTGACTTGTGTGTGAACGCATTTCTCGTCTGTTTTGAATGCACTGCTTCTCGTTGGATCTTATTAGTGTCGCCTGCTGGGCAAATCTGGGGGCTGGCGGATCTCTTGGGGGATGTTGTCGTGGCCGGAGATGGGGTCACCAGAGAAGTCCCAGGAGAGACAGTCCAGTGTAAACCAAGCAGGACTGAACAAAGATTTCCAAAGGCGTTTCTGAAGGGCAGCCAGTCAGGTTGGACGGGTTCTTTGGGCTATTCCGGGATAAGAGATTAGTGCTGACTGTTTGCGGCTTGTCACCCTAGATGTCCTTTGGCCAGCCTGTTCTGGGCACAGGGGTGAAGGGACCCTTGTCAGCCTGCTGGGTGCCTCAGCAATTTGACACAATGAGTTCATTGTAAAGAAACAAACTTTCCTTAGCACGGGTGTCCTTCTCTCTGTAGCTCTTGCAGGCATGCCTTTACTTCGGGCAAACACATATTCTGGCTTGGATAGAAAAGTTTAGTTTAATGTTTGTATTTCTGTGTCTCAAACTCTGGTTCTGACTCAGGTCATTAGGTTGTGTCAGGAATTTTCCCACTTCCCATCTCGTGTGTGTGCTCACATGATGAGCTTCACTTTCTGTGCCCTTAGGTTCCTGTTAGGAGAAATAATAGTGTTATGATGGTGATGGGGGGGCTTCCTGAACTCCTGGAAATTTTTACTCTTATCTTCCCACTGGGAGGCTATCAAAATTATTCAGGTAGGACGGCACTCTGACAGTAGGAAATGCTAATGACTATTGGTAAATCATGAGCAAATTGCTTGCAAATATAACCATGGAAATAAGCCTCTGTCTCCTAATGTGTGAAATGAAAAGATTAGATTGAAGTCTCTTTAAAACTTTGCCAGCTAGTTTCCTAAGATTTTTCATTTCGGCATGGAAAAGAAAAGCCCTGAATAGATTCAACAAGTAACAAACTGACCTTACTTACAAATTTTTGCCCTAGATCCTATATTTAGTAAATATTTATAATTCATCTACTAAATATAGGCACTTGGGATATAGAAATGGGAAAGCAGCATTTTCTATCATGGAGGATCTCATGGTCTAATGGGGAGAGATAGCAGGAAGAAATTATTCTCAATATTGGCAGGAGTTTGGGGACTTCCCTGGTGGTCTAGTGGTTAAGACATCGAGCTTCTAATGCAAACCTGTTTTACAAGTTCGGTCCTTGGTGGGGAACTGAGATCTCGCATGCTGCACGGCGTGGCCAAAACACACACACACAGACACACACACACACAAACACAGATTGGCAGTTTTCATGCAAAAGAGTTACCTTTTGGTTTGGAAAAGCACTTTAATGGGCATGTTTAATGTGGAAAGATGAGCCCTTCCCTCTCCTCCTTAACTGGCAAGGTCAGGACTAAGGTGATGTGAAGCATTTGCCCTAGATGCAGAAAGAAGGGGATGCCAGAAAACTTAGTGATCAAGATAAATACTAGTAGAATGTAACACTTAAAAAATAAAAACTAAAAAAGTCCATGATGAACAAAGGATGCAAATTTTAAAGGAAGAGAGAATCTCATCCTGCAAGTGTATAATCTTATCTCACTTACCTCACCCTAATTCTGGTCCTGGTTCCAATAAAACTTTATTTAGAAAGTATTCCAATTTGACTTTTTAAAACCATTGCAGTAAAATATCTCAAGATTTAGACAAGAGTGTGACTGAGTTTAGGGTTTTGGAGGTTTTTCATTAGAAGAAGAAGGCCCTTGAGGGCATGGGGTCCCTGGAAGATGGTGGTGAGCACAAATGAGGAATTCTTCATAGCAGAGAATGGTTGATAAATATTTATGAAAGAATGGTTCGAAAAGGGTTTGACGTTATTCCTTACACTGTGCTGCCACTACTCGCTCTGTCCCCTACCCCTCAGTTAGATGTCTGATACATACAATAATCCATGGATTCACACTGCTTTGAGAAAGAGGAAGGAAGAAGGGTGGTGTCCAGCACGGGAGGAAGTGGTCTAGTGAGAGGAGGGCAGATGGAGGAACCAGGCAGGATGAAGTGAGGCCCAGCTCAGGAGAAGCTTCATCCCCTGAAATCCACTGGAGAGAAAATGGAAGGCGTCTGGACTTTGCAGATTCAGCCCATGCACTGAAATACGGCATGTTTTGCAATATTAAGGGAAAGAGAGACCCTCAGGTAACAGACACTGGAGCTGTACCTGTAAATCAAAAATTGTGTGACTGTACTGGATCTTTGGTTTACCTCACCCAGGTCCACTCACCATCCTTCTCTTGGCTTTCTTCCTGGGAGGCTGCCCTCTACAGATCATGTTACAGGGCTTTCTTGCTCTTTGGCTTCCAGCTGGATTTGGCCCTTGACAAGCACCAGTAGACTTTTGGAGAAGCCAGGAGAGTGAATTTGCTCCTTTCCTGAGGGTTTGCTATAGGCTGGTTCCAATTCCTGCCAAGCATCCCTCTCATTCCTTTGCCAGGCTCTGAGAACCACTCCTTCCTGTCACCCTTTCAGTCTACAGTTGGTACCAGCCCCTCCTACTGCCTGCGGATGTACCATCTTTTGTGATTTCCTTCCATACTGCTTCTTTGTAATCAGCTGATACAGACCCTGACTGATACAGATGTGAGAAGTATTAAAAAGGGTTGTACAGCCCATTATAGTTTGGAGGTGGAGGAAGCAACCAATTGCCCAGTGGGAGGAAGACAGGTGGGCTTCATAGGTGATGTCTGAGCCCAGTCTTATGGGAAGAGACATTTCCTCTGTATTAGGTTAAACCGCAGCCTGAAAACAGTCTTACATCTGTCAGGCAGGTGTTGGTGTATGCAAATCTCGATAGTCTGCATGGTCTTAAAAGACAGTGATTATCCAGTGGGCTTAAAAAGCACAGAAAGCTGAAGCAATAAAATAGCAATCACCCATATTCCTATAATTCCTATTGATAATCTGGCATGCTTTCTTCCAGATTTTTTACAGAGTTAAAATCACACTCTGTATACCATTTTGAATCCTAGTTTTCTCTAACATTGCATAATAAGCAATTTTCCCACAACTGAAAGGTGCTGCAAATATCTGCTCAGAGGCCGCTCCTTTTAGAGATAGCACAATAACCTTAAGGAACTGAACACTATTACATCATATAGACATACTGTGACTTTTAATAAATAATGCTCCAGTAATATTGCATTTTTATATCTTTTTTTTGCATTTTTATGTCATTAAATTTTTTTACTAAATTAAAAAAAAAATTGATACTAAAAAACCTGACTAAAAACATACCTGTACTTTAAGATGGCTGAATTACTGTAGCGTTTTGGTGGGTTGTTTTCTTTTTCATAATATTGAGGAAGATTGAGTTTTCTTTTGGTGGGTGAAAAAGAGAGGACGTGGTACCTGGGACTCCATTCTGAGGGTAGGCCTAGGAACTTGGCCAGGTAAGAATTCCTTATGAATGGACATTAGCAGCAGTGATGCCCACGTTAGACTTTATGATGCACTCTATAATTCCTTTCCAAATTTTCCACACCTTCAGCATTAGTCCATGCAACATGGACTTCTATTGACAGTGACTGATAGAGGGAAGAGCCAAGAACAGCAAGTATACAAAGGGTAAAGGGTTGTAAAGAGTGGACAAGAGGGTCAGGGCTGATTGGGAGGATCCTGGACCAGCGGTTTGAAGAGAGAGGTGACTGGCTCTCCCCCAAGGGAACCATCTTGTGGCTGATTTTCTGAAATATTGGGCTGGCCCTTCTGCAGTTCTAAGAATTATGTCTGGATATCAAAAGAAAGAGCAACCCCAATATAACGCTGGACTCGTTATATGTCATTCCAATAGGATGCACTTAGTTGTTCAGTCATGTCTGACTCTTTGTGACCCTTTGCACTGTAGCCTGCCAGACTCCCCTGTCCCTGGGATTCTCCAGGCAAGAATACTGGAGTGGGTTGCCATGCCCTCCTCTGGGGATCTTCCCGACCCAGGGATCAAACCTGTGTCTTCTGTGTCGTTGCAGGCATATTCTGCATCAGGGAAGCCCAATAGAAAGTAATAGGGAAACAAAGGAGGGGATGGATGAGGAGATAGTGTGAGGAATGGATTTGGTGACATTGTGTGGGAAGACCCTGGGTATTAGAACTAGATGAGGGAAGTAATATTTTACCAGAAGAGTTGCTACAAAATGATTAAGAGTATCAGTATCAATATCAGTATCAATAAGAGTGTCAGTATCAATTGATAAATTGAACAGGATTTAGAAAGGGAAAAAGATAAGCTCTGTGTGAGGTGAAGTTGCTCAGCTGTGTCTGACTCTTTGCAACCCCGTGGACTGTAGCCTACCAGGCTCTTCCATCTATGGTATTCTCCAGGCAAGAATACTGAATTGGGTTACCATTTCCTTCCCCAGGGGATTTTCCCAACCCAGGGATCAAACCTGGGTCTCCCACATCAGAGGCAGATGCTTTAACCTCAGAGCCACCAGGGAAGCTCTGTGTAGCAAGGAGTAAACTTCCCTTTATAAAACTGAAATGTGGCAAGGTAAGCTATGATCCGACTTATTATTTGCAATAGGTGCTTATAGGAAAGGGATTAATATTCCAATGGACTTGACCTGCCAAAATAACAAAATTACTTGGGTTTATTTCCCTTTGGGTGTTCATCCCATGATTAGACTCATTCAAAACCTGAAATTATCTGTGCATTTCTTTTTCAGTGAAAATTCTTTTCCATTAGAAACCTGAAATAAGTGACTTATTTATTCTCATGCTATTATCCTGCCCATCTTTCAACTCACACTCAGCCTCTGTTTGACGTGAAGCTTGGGAATGGCTTAGAAAAAGCATCTGATTGAGACGTTTTTCACACGACTTTGCCAGAAGGGGTTTCTGCATTCAGCCTGGGAGGCTTCCACCCTGAGAACTGCCTTAACTGAACATTCAAATACGATTGCAAGAACTTGGATGTGGAATTCATAATAGTTTCTGAAAATAATTTATAGAGTGGTTCTCTTTTTCCTTGGGAAATGAAAACATAGCAGCTCTTAGGGAAAGGCTTGGAGAATTCTGGGAAAATACAGGCATAATGTTTCGATGAGCCTTTTATTGTCATATCGATCAGATAAGCTTTGGTTTGGGAATCTGTCTTAGAAAGAAGCATATCGGATTTTGGCAAGAAGACTGTTTTAATAAAACATAATCTTTAAAGCTCAGAGACCCATTACTTAATGCCTAAGCTAGGTTAAAGGGCCATTGCTTCTGCTACATCCCTAGAATCTTATGTTTGCATAGTATGAAACCAGTACTGACCACCCCTATCCAAAATCAACTAAAGAAAAACATAAAAATACTTCCTTCTGTCTAACAGTACAGTACTCTTTTATGCGAGTTGTCTCTGGGCTGGAAAGCAGGAGTGAGTTCTCAGCATCCTGGAATCTATTTTTCTTGTATTAACACATTGAAAGATCTCTAACATTGAGTTCCACACTATTCATCTAAGCTTGTCAATGTTGCCTTTTCTTTTCTTATTAGTTTGATTGCAAATAGAGGACACCCATTTGCGTGTATGTGGATTACATAAATTTAAGGATAAATTCTACTACTCTTCCATAAATTCTATAATCTGAATCAATATTCCTAAAAGAAGTCCACATGTTAGATTGATGGACTGAGACCAAAAGGATAAAATTTTATAAGAAATGAACATTAGATCTTAGGTTGTACTTCTGTTTGTGCTTAGTCACTCAGTTGTGTCCAAATCTTTGCCACCCCATGGACTGCAGCCCACCAGGCTTTTATGTCCATGGGGATTCTCCAGGCAAAAATACTTGAGTAGATTGCCATGGCCTCCTTCAGGGGATATTCACAAATCAGGGATCGAACCAGGGTCTCCTGCATTGCAGGTGGATTCTTTACCATCTGAGTCATCAGGGAATCCCAGATCTTAGGTTAAAATAGTTCAGTTGACTGGAGATGACTGACTTAACAGATGTCCATGGGAAAAGTCTCATGAGTTTTGTCCCCAGGAAGTTCAGTGGGAACTTGCAGTATCACATGACAAGCACTCAACTCTTAGAGTGCATTCACGGAGTTAGAATTCTCCTATCAAGGGTGGGCCTTTATTTTAACCCTGGCCAAACCTCGCCTGAATTCCTTGTCTTTAAAAGGGTCCAACACAAAAATTGAGTGACTCTATCCTGTGGGAAACTGTTGCAGGAATTTCAGGAGTCATGATTTAACCCAAAGAGGAAAAACTCGGGAGGAGTCCTGAATGATGGCTGTCTGGAAATATTTATCAGAAAGGGTGAGGGTTTTCTGGAATTTGACAGTCTGGCACTGAGCTAAGACTGGGATCGATGTCTGAAGATTGCAAGGTAAATCCTTTGGGGGTTAAAATAAAAGAAAATTCTCTGATGAATAAGATTTATTCAAAAGTGAAATGCCCTGGCATGGAAGGAGGGCAGTTCCCTGGTCCTGCAGAATGAGGCCAGAGGTCAACCTTCTGGCAAGGAGGTTGTGGGGAGATAGAAATGTGAGGATGCACTAGGTTGCCTTTCAGAGTCCGTCCATTACTAAGTAGGCAAAGTTTGTCTCTGGAGCTGTTTATCCCAGCTGTTACTTTGGGAATGACAGGATCACCTGCATCCCACCATAATATTGATGACTTATAAGACTTGAGGTCTTGAGAAATTGATACTTCAATAAATTTCCACCAAATAGTGTGGAACACTTCTTTTCATGCTGACCACACTTGCTTTTTGGCTTCCCAGGTGGTGCTAGTGGTAAAGAACCCGCCTGCCAGTGCAGGAGATGTAAGAGATTCGGGTTTGATCCCTGGGTTGGAAAGATCTCCTGAAGAAGAAAATGGCAACCCACTCTAGTATTCTTGCCTGGAGAATCCCATGGACAGAGCAGACTGGTGGGCTACGGTCCTGAGGGTCACAAAGAGTCGGACATGACAGGAAGCAACTTAGGAAAGATGGACACTTGCTTTAGCCTACAAACAAATGCAGTGTTACAAGAATGGGAGATTTTTTACGTGCAAGAAGGAGCTCCTGGAGGGAGACATCTAGGCAGAGGTCAACTTGCACCTCCTAAATGAAAATATAAAATCACATCCTTCTACTCCATGGAGGTAGGAAATTGCAGATGATGTATCCTCATCTGCCTACTCTGGACAGCATGCTGGTCTGTTTCCTCAGGACAATAGCAGTCATTACCTAACGGGTGCTGGAGACATAGATTGCTCTCTACCATTCCTTTGCCTTGTTATGGGATCAATAAGATCAGTACAAACAGTAGCTGTGATCTTGTTGTTTGATAGAAATTTTTTAGCCATCTTTTCCCTCTAGGTCATCTTTATCTCGCCTTCGAACAGGACTATAAAGATGGATTATTTGAACATAGCTGCAATCATAAACTCTCAGCTCATTCCTTGTCTCTCTTCTCTCTCCCAGCCACCAAGGAGAGTGGAATAGGGAGGGTGTCTACCCTGCAAGAAGGCAAGATACCAAATATTTGCAGGGTGAAGAGACACCATCCCAGGAGATGGGACAAAGGCCTGGAAGGGAGAGGAGAACTGAGGAGTATTTTTCTCTTCTATCTAGGAGGCTCCTGGGGACCTCTTTCTGAACCCAGCATCCATCCTGCTGGTCTCTTAGCAGAGATGTGCAGGGGTCCTGTAGAGGAATCCTGCAGCTGCTGGGGGCTCGCAGAAGATGGGCAGTGTGTCTCCCGGTCCTTGTTAGCCCCACAAATGGCCCATTGAGGGGGTGCAGGAGAAAGAAGAGGCATCCAGGCCTGGCCCTGGGGTCCCTCAATGGGGGCACTGTTCAGGCTTGGGTGGAAGCCAGCGCCGATACCACGCTGGTTGTTAAAGCCTCATTCTTTCCAAGGAGGCGGCTGGAAAGGCAGCGGAGCAGCTGAGGCTCCAGAAAAGGTACTTCTCTTGTTCTTCCCGAGGCTGGACTGACACATGAGAGGAAGCCACTTCCTTTTCAATTATTTTCTGTTGTTCATTACATTTACATCTCAAGCATTTTTCCTCTTCCTTCTTACTCTCTGTTTTATTACTCAAGACCCCACACTGATGGCTTTTCCCCTTCTTCCCCCTAGTCTCAACTGAAACTTAGAAATGATGTAAAAAGTTTCTCTGTTTTATACCAGTCTCCCTGGGTAGCCCATCAGGGAAGCACCCCCAGAATGTCTCCAGTTTGGCTTTTGCTCTTGAGCCCCAGAATAGCTCAAAGTCTCTTTCAAAATAAAGAGTGTAGCTTTGGAGATAGCAAAGTCCTAGATGTCCACCGAAGGAAATGTGTTGTTTTCCCAGCCCACCATCTCCATTTCTCTGTTTTAAAACACCACCTCAATTTTCCTTTGAGAGCCACACTCAGCCCATGGATGTTGATGGGATTGATTTGACCATGAGCTTCCCTGGTTTCCAGGGTGGGCACAGCACCCTGGCCTAATTGATCTTTCTATCCTCCTGGCTTTGTGTGGGGATAGTTGGAACCCACACTGGGCCACAGCAGAGTCAGTCCTGAGCAGAAAGATTTGGGAGAAGTATCGGAAAAGAGACTCTCCATTTCCACTGAGGTGCTGGCTATGTAGAGTCCAAGTTTGGAGCTGTGGTGATCACCTTTGCTTTCATATGAGAAGAGTCACTGTGAGAAATCCATAAGCCACAGAGGAAAACTGGACCAGAGTGACAGACCCCGGCTAACATGGAGTGTAGACTGGATCCAGCTGTGCCTGAAGTCAGTTTGTTGACCTGTCAGTTATGCTGATCAGAACATTTACTTTTATTCCTTTGTCTCATTTGAGCTGAGTTTCTGTAAACTAGTTTCTGTTAGCTCAACTCATTTAGTTGCAACTAAAAGAGTCCTAACAAATGCTAATTTTTTTCTGCTTCCTATTCCTTGCTCTTAAATCTATTTCTCACTTCGACTGTATAATCATAAGGGGTTTGATTTAGGTCATACCTGAATGGTCTAGTGGTTTTCCCTACTTTCTTCAATTTAAGTCTGAATTTGGCAATAAGGTGTTCATGATCTGAGCCACAGTCAGCTCCAGATCTTGTTTTTGCTGACTGTATAGAGCTTCTTCATCTTTGGCTGCAAAGAATATAGTCAATCTGATTTTGGTGTTGATTTAAGGGACTAGATCTGATAGACAGAGTGCCTGATGAACTATGGACAGAGGTTCGTGACATTATACAGGAGACAGGAATCAAGACTGTCCCCAAGAAAAAGAAATTCAAAAAAGCAAAATGGCTGTCTAAGGAGACCTTACAAATAGCTGTGAAAAGAAGAGAAGTGAAAAGCAAAGGAGAAAAGGAAAGATATTCCCATTTGAATGCAGAGTTCCAAAGAATAGCAAGAAGAGATAAGAAAGCCTTCTTCCGTTGTCAATGCAAAGAAATAGAGGAAGACAATAGAATGGGAAAGAGTAGAGATCTCTTCAAGAAAATTAGAGATAGTAAGAGAATATTTCATGCAAAGATGGGCTCAATAAAAGACAGAACTGGTATGGACCTAACAGAAGCAGAAGATATTAAGAAGAGGTGGCAAGAATACACAGAAGAACTGTACAAAAAAAGATCTTCATGACCCAGATAATCACAATGATGTGATCACTCATCTAAAGCCAGACACCTGGAATGTGAAGTCAAGTGGGCCTTAGGAAGCATCACTACAAACAAAGCTAGTGGAGGTGATGGAATTCCAGTTGAGCTATTTCAAATCCTAAAAGATGATGCTGTGAAAGTGCTGCACTCAATATGCCAGCAAATCTGGAAAACTCAGCAGTGGTCACAGGACTGGAAAAGGTCAGTTTTTATTCCAATCCATAAGAAAGGCAATGCCAAAGAATGCTCAAACTACGACACAATTGCACTCATCTCACACACTGGCAAAGTAATGCTCAAAATTCTCCAAGCCAGGCTTCAACAATACATGCACCATGAACTTCCAGATGCTCAAGCTGGATTTAGAAAAGGCAGAGGAATCAGAGATCAAATTCCCAACATCCATTGGATCATCAAAAAAGCAAGAGAGTTCCAGAAAAGCATCTATTCCTGCTTTATCAACTATGCCAAAACCTTTGACTGTGTGGACCACAACAAACTGTGGAAAATTCTTCAAGAGATGGGAATACCAGACCACCTGACCTGCCTCTTGAGAAATCTGTATGCAGGTCAGGAAGCACCAGTTAGAACTGGACATGGAACAACAGACTGGTTCCAAATAGGAAAAAGAGTACATCAAGGCTGTCTATTTTCGCCCTGCTTGTTTAGCTTATATGCAGTTATAACATCATGAGAAATGCTGGACTGAATGAAGCACACGCTGGATTCAAGATTGCCAGGAGAAATATTGATAACCTTAGATATGCAGATGATGTCATCCTTATGGCAGAAAGTGAAGAACTAAAGAGCCTCTTGATGAAAGTGAAAGAGGAGAGAGAAAAAGCTGGCTTAAAACTCAGCATTCAGAAAACTAAGATCATGGCCTCTGATCCCATCACTTCATGGCAAATAGATGGGGAGACAGTGGAAACAGTGGCAGACTATTTTTTTGGGGGCTCCAAAATCACTGCAGATGGTGACTGCAGCCATGAAATTAAAAGATGCTTACTCCTTGGAAGGAAAGTTATGACCAACCTAGACAGCATATTAAAAGCAGAGACATTACTTTACCAACAAAGGTCTGTTTAGTCAAAGCTATGGTTTTTTTCAGTAGTCATGTATGGATGTGAGAGTTGGACTACAAAGAAAGCTGAGCACTGAAGAACTGACGCTTTTGAACTGTGGTGTTGGAGAAGACTCTTGAGAGTCCCTTGGACTGCAAGGAGATCCAACCAGTCCATCCTAAAGAAAATCAGTCCTGAATATTCATTGGAAGGACTTATGTTGATGCTGAAACTCCAACACTTTGACCACCTGATAAGAAGAGCTGACTCATTTGAAAAGACCCTGATCCTGGGAAAGATTGAGGGTGAGGGGAGAAGGGGATGACAAAGGATGAGATGGCTGGATGGAATCACCAACTCAATGGACATGAGTTTGGGTAAACTCTGGGAGTTGGTGATGTACAGGGAGGCCGGCATGCTGCAGTCCGTGGGGTTGCAAAGAGTCAGACACGACTGAACAGCTGAACTGAACTGATTCCTTGCCCAGGCTACCCTTATTCAGTTCTTTACTACCATTTGCAGTTTCCCCAAGCACTGTACCACCAGGGCTTCCCAGGTGGCACCAGTGGTAAAGAGCCCGCCTGCCTGCAGATGCAGGAGAGGTAAGAGACATGGATTCGATCCCTGGGTGGGAAGAGCCCCAGGAGGAGGGCATGGCAACCCACTCCAATATTCTTGCCTGGAGCATCCCATGGACAGAGGAGCCTGGTGGGCTATAGTCCATAGGGTTGCACAGAGTCAGATATGACAAGTGACTTAGCACATGGTATGCACATTCCAGTGCTAAGATATACAAAAACGGTCCAAATTTCAGTCTAGAAGAAAACAGGAAGACTCATTTATTTAGTTCTTCTTTGACTAGATGGAGTGATAGGTACTACTGGAATCCCCACCTATGTTTTGGGCCTGTGGTAAAAACCCCAGCTTTGCCCATTCATTCAGCAATCATTAATTCTTTCACTACCACATGCCACAGAACTGCTTTAAACACTTTACAGTCAAGTAGAGAGACAGTCAAGTAGAGAGACAGAAGTAGCGTAGGCTTCATGATGAGAATCTACACTTGCTTACATGGGGAACCTAAGGAGAGCATTGTCAGTTCTTATGTTAGCAAGAGGAAGAAAGACTTCAAGGAACAGGTCATGCTTGAGCTGTATTTTCAAAGATGAATAGAGATTTTTTAGCTTAAGTAAAAAAAAAGGTAAGGGAGAGGAAGACCAATCCAGTCCAAAAGAGAAATGTCAAGTGTAAACTGTTACTTGACTTAAAAATCTACCACAAGAGAGGACAAGGTGGTGGAGGAGTAGGTGGATGTGGAGTTCATCTCTCTCCATGAATACATCAGGAATACACCTTCAGACATAGACGTGCATACAGAACAGCAGCTGAGAGCAGACAGGAGTACCTGACTAGTACTTTGTTGGCAAAGTAATGTCTCTGCTTTTTAATATGCTGTCTAGGTTGGTCATAACTTTTCTTCCAAGGAGTAAGTGTCTTTTTATTTCATGGCTGCAGTCACCATAACAGACATAAAAGGAGAAATTTACAGGAATACAATAATAGTATGAGACTTTAAAACCCCACTTGCACCAATGGACAGATCATCAAAATAGAAAATTAATAAAGAAACACAAGTCTTAAATGATACATTAGATGAGATAAATCTCATTGATATCTTCAGGACATTCCATCCAAATTCAGAAGAATACACATTCTTCTCAAGTGCACATGGAACATTTTTCAGAATAGAGCACATTTTGGGTCACAAATCAAACCTCAGTAAATTTAAGAAAATTGAAATCATATCAAGCATCTTCTCTGACCACAATGCTATGAGACTAGATATCAGTTACAAGGAAAAAATGGTAAGAAACACAAACACATGGAGATTAAACAACATGTTTCTAAATAACCAACAAGTTACTGAAGAAATGAAAAGGGAAATCAAAAAATCCTTGAAACAAATGACAATGAAAACATGACAATGCAAAACCTAGGAGATGCAGCAAAAGCAGTTCTAAGAGGGAAGTTTATAGTAATACAATCCTACCTCAAGAAAAACATTGAATAGACAACCTAACTTTACACCTAAAACAACTGGAAAAAGAAGAACAAACCGCCCCCCCCCCCAAATTAGTGGAAGGAAAGAAATCAAAATCAGAGATCTGGGCAGAGATAAATGAAAAAGAAATGAAAGAAACAATAGTAAAGATTAATAAAACTAAAAGCTGGTTCTTTAAGAAGATAAACAAAATTGACAAACCTTTAGCCAGACTCATCAAGAAAAAAAGAGAGAAGAATCAAATCAATAAAATCAGAAATGAAAAGGGATTATTAGAAATACAAAAGATTATAAGAGACTATTATGAACAACTGTATTGCAATAAAATGGATAACCTGGAAGAAATGGACAGATTCTTAGAAAAGTTCAATCTTCCAAGACTAAACCAGGAGGAAAAAGAAATTGTGAACAACCCAATTACAAGCACTGAAATTGAAGCTGTGATCAAAAATCTCCCAAGAAACAAAAGCCCAGGACCAGACTGCTTCATGGGAGAATTCTATCAAACATTTAGAGAAGAGCTAATGCCTATCTTTCTAAAACTCTTTCAAAAAATTGCAGAGGAAGGAACACTTCCAAGCTCATTCTATGAGGCCACCATCACCCTGATACCAAAACCAGACAAAGACAACACAAAAAAAGAAAACTACAGGCCAATATCACTGACGAACATAGGTGTAAAAATCCTCAACATAATTTTAGCAAACAGAATTTAGCAACACGTCAAAAAGCTCATACGCCATGGTTCAAGTTGGGTTTATTCCAAGGATGCAAGGATTCTTCAATATACACAAATCAACCAATGTGATACACCATATTAACAAATTAAAAGATTAAAACCATATGATAATCTCAATAGATGCAGAAAAAGACTTTGACAAAATTCAGCACCCATTTATGATTAAAACTCTTCAAAAAATGGGCATAGAAGGAACCTACCTCAACATAGTAAAAGCCATATATGATAAGTCTACAGAAAACATTATTCTCAATGGTGAAAACCTGAAAGCTTTCTGAAATCCTAAGATCAGGAACAAGACAAGGGTGTCCACTTTCACCACTATTATTCAACATAGTTCTGGAAGTCCTAGCTAAAGCAATCAGAGAAGAAAAAGAAATAAAAGGAATACAGATCAGAAAAGAAGTTAAGCCCTCACTGTTTGCAGATGACATGATACTGTTTATAGAAAACCCTAAAGATAGTATCAGAAGGTTACTACAGCTAATCAGTGAATTTAGCAAAGTTGCAAGATACAAAATCAATACACAGAAATCACTTGCATTTCTATATATTAACAATGAAAAATCAGAAATAGAAATTAAGGAATCAATCCCATTCACCATTGCAACAAAAAGAAAATTAAATATCTAGGAATAAACTTACCTAAGGAGACAAAAGAACTGTACACCGACAACTATAAGACACTAATGAAAGAAATCAAAGATGACATAAACAGATGGAGAGATATTCCATGTTCCTGGGTTGGAAGAATTAATATTGTGAAAACAACTATACTACCAAATGCAATGTACAGATTTAATGTGATCCCTATCAAATCACCAATGGCATTTTTCACAGAACTAGGACAAAAAAAATCCACAACTCATATGGAAACACAAAAGACCCCAAATAGCCAAAGTGATCTTGAGAAAGAAGAATGGAGCTGGAGGAATCAACCTTCCTGACTTCAGATTATACTACAAAGCTACAGTCATCAAGACAGTATGGTACTGGTACAAAAATAGACCAATGGAACAAGAGAGAAAGCCCAGAAATAAACCCATGCACTTATGGGTACTTTGTTTTTGACAAAGGAGGCAAGAATATATAATGGGGCAAAGGCAGCCTCTTCAATAAGTGGTGCTGAGAAAACTGGACAGCTACATGTAAAAGAATGAATTAGAACACTTCCTAACACCATACACAAAGATGAACTCAAAATGGATTAAAGACCTAGATGTAAGACCAGAGACCATAAAACTCTTAAAGGAAAACATAGGCAGAACACTCGATAACATAAATCAAAACAAGATCCTCTATGACCCACCTCCTAGAATAACAGAAATAAAAACCAAAGTAAGCAAGTGGGACCTGATTAAACTTAAAAACGTTTGCACAGCAAAGGAAGCTATAAGCAATATGAAAAGACAAGCCTCAGAATGGGAGAAAATAATAGCAAATGAAACAACTGACAAAGGATTAATTTCCAAAATATACAAGCAGCTCATACAACTCAATGCCAGAAAAACAAACAACCCAATCAAAAAGTGGGAAAGAGACCTAAACAGACATTTTTCCAAAGTAGACATACAGATTGCTATCAAACACATGAAAAGATGCTCCATATCGCTCGTTATTAGGGAAATGCAAATCAAAACCAGAATGAGATATCACCTCACACCAGTCAGAATGGCCATCATCAAAAAGTCTACAAACGATAAATGCTGGAGAGGGTGTGGAGAAAAGGGAACACTCTTGCACTGTTGGTGGGAATGTAAATTGATACAGCCACTATGGAGGATGGTATGGAGATTCCTTTAAAAACTAAGAGTAAAACCACCATATGACCCAGCAATACCACTCCTAGGCATATACCCTGAGAAACCAAAATTGAAAAAGACACATATATCCTAATGTTCATTGCAGCAGTATTTACAACAGCTAGAACATGGAAGCAACCTAGATGTTCACCGACAGATGAATGGATAAAGAAGCAGTGGTATGTAAACACAATGGAATATTACTCAGCCATAAAAAGGAACATACTTGAGTTAGTTCTGATGAGGTGGATGAACCTAGAACCTATTATACAGAGTGAAGTAAGTCAGAAAGAGAAAGATAAATATGGTGTTCTAACACATATATACAGAATCTAGAAAAATGGTACTGGAGAATTTATTTACAGGGCAGCAATGGAGAAACAGACATGGAGAATAGACTTATGGACATGGGGAGAGGGGAGGAGAGGGTGAGATGTATGGAAAGAGGAACATGGAAACTTACATTACCATATGCAAAATAGATAGCCAACAGGAATTTGCTGTGTGGCTCAGGAAACTCAAACAGGGGTCCTGTATCAACCTAGAGGGGTGGGATGGGGAGGAAGATGGGAGGGAGGTTCAAAAGGGAGGGGATATATATATATACCCATGGCTGATTCATGTTGAGGTTTGACAGAAAACAACAAAATTCTGTAAAGCAATTATCCTTCAATTAAAAAAAAAATTAAAAAAAATCTACCAGGTGCAAGAAAGAGAAGGCAGTTCAGTCATCTGTGTTTAGCACATGCTGACTGCTGTATTGTGCTGTGAAGAACTCAGAAGTCTTTGGCCATACTCATCCCCTCCTTCTTTCCTTTCCAAAATTCAGAAAATACATGTAAATTTCTCTTGCTGGTGAGCAAGGCCATAGAGCTGTTAGAGTTAGTTGTGGTGGGTACACATGGCATCCCAATTCTGGTCTCCAGTTTTGAGTCAGTTGTGAAGAGACAGCAGTGTCAGTAGTAACAGCATCTCCCCATTTTCAAGATCAGAGTTAAAACTGTATATCGTTGAGATAAATGGTCCAGTGATGGTTCCTTGACTTCCTTGTCAGTCCTCCCAACAGTTTTGTAAGCACTCCATTCCCTTCACTAAATCCCTTTCAGTTGGAAATAACATCGTGAATGTGTTCCGTTGTCTGGACTCTGACTGATGCGATTCCCCACGGTGAGGTCGGGAAGGGCCAAGATCCACTTTTCTTATGCTCCACTGCATCCCTAACAGCAAGCACAGATCCGGCAGTAGCAGGTTCCCAGTTTTTGACTAAGTGCATTGAAAGTTATGAGATGAATGTGGACATACATACACATATACATATAGTTAAATAATTCAAAATATGCCATAAAGCTTTATATGGTCAAGAGCCACCTTTTCAGTAATGAGTGTTATATTGTCATAGACTAGTGGTTATTCTGGCCTACAGTGTCCATGGAAGATTCGATGCGTGCTAAGTTGCTTCAGTTGTCCAACTCTGTGCGACCCTATGGACTACAGCCTGCCAGGCTCCCATCCATGGATTTCTACAGGCAAGAGCCCTGGAGTGGTTTGTCGCGTCCTCCTCCAGGGAAGATTCGATGGAGAAGTCCTAACATGAAGAGATTGGATTTTGAGGGATAAGTAGAAATTGGATAGGAAAAAAAAAGTGGGGCATTTTAGAATGAGTCCTTACTGCTAATATCACTATACACTGATGACTAATGTGTACTTGCTCCTGAAATGAGGATTAAGTTCCCTTTGAAATGTATATGGGGTTAAAAGTGAAGGGAAAAGGTCTTGGCATGATGTTCCTGGGTTTTGCCAAACCCTAATGTTGTGTTTGGAGCACTTCTCTGCCCTGTAGACCACAAGAATTCCCCTGTCCCTATCCCATACCCACATCAAGCATATTTCTGAATCTTCTGGGAAGCCACACATTGAGCAGTCAGATGTCTGATCCCGCTTCAGAACAAGCTCGTGTTCAACCAGCAGAAATTTCCATTGGAAGCTTTTGCCCAGCATGTTGGCTAACAGCCTCTGGTCCCCCTGAGTTCCAGAAGCGGGTGAAAGGTTTGGTGGACAGATATCTATTCATCTTACAGTGATTACAAGGACAGTGATATAATTGACAACTTCTCTACCTGCCAGTCAAACTGGTCAGTGTCATTAGAAGGTCACAAGGTTTATGAGCTCTTCTTTACACGGGAAGCAACACAGCTAACACAAGTTTCTCATTTCATGGTTTAGCTATAACAATAAGTAACTATTGCCTTTCAAAAATGGAATATAGGGAAATTTTGGGATCGTGTTAAGTAAACAAGCAAGAGTTTACAATAATTTGTAGTCCAGACATCAGATTGACTGGGAATAATCAAGTTAATCAGAGATGCAGTTGTTGTATAAGAGAGACAGCAAATGTCTATAGAAGATTTTCAAGGTTGCAAAACCTGTTCTTATACCACATTCAGGTTAACAAAAGAAGTCGATGAGTGAAGCAAAAGCTGTGTGTTCTCTACATCTTCTAAAAAGGCACCTGAACACTTGAGAAGATGATTAGCTGAGGGCTGGGCTGTTTCTCTGGACCCTCAGACTTTGTTTGACTGGTGTGAATTCTCTCTTTCCTATGTTTAAATGAAGTCAAGTTTGTATACTAATGGTTTAAAATTAGGAAACTCCTAATTATAGGGGAGAAATAAGGGCATCCAAAGCTGCCATATTTGGTATGTTCTGAGACTTTGCTTTGCTATTTAAGCTAACCCGCCATTCTATTGGGCTATTGATTACATTTCTTAATCTCTCTAAACTTCAGTTTCTTCATCTGTAAAGTCCTTCTTGTAAAGTTAAATAAGAAAATATTGTTTAGCCCAAAACCTGACATGGAGTAGACCCTTAGTAAACATCAGTCACACTTAAACAGTTATTATCAACATGTGGAATGCTATCAGTTCAGAGAACTGTGGAGAGACGAACTGCTGAACCTTGATAGATTACAGATCATAAATCTTGGAATGACTTCTGGTCTTGGCCCTTGGCTTGTTGTGTAACTTCAGTCACTTGTTAAGTCCAGGGGTGGGGAGAGACAGGACTTGGCATGACAGCAGGTTATATGATAAGGGTTTGGAGGGGGTGTGATTGACCAGAAGCTCCAAAGGACATAGGTAGATTGCTCACCAGAGTGACTCAGTCCAAAGCTGAGTAGGTTTGTAGGATCCGTAATAGGGAGGTGGTAGTTTGAGCACCAGGCTTTGAGAAGAATAGGGACAAGCTAGAGTATGAATGGGATGATGAATGTTCTCTGAACAGTATATCCTGAGGTCCAGTAAAGGGACGGAGAGATAGATTTGGGGAAGTGAGGGAGAGGGTAATTGACTCAAGCTTCCAGTAATTTGAGGGTTGTTCCAGGTTAAAAGATGCTTGTTACTTAGAAGAAAAGCTATGATAAACCTAGTCAGCATATTAAAAAAGCAGAGACATCACTTTGCCAACAAAGGTTAGTATAGTCAAAGCTATGGGTTTTCCAGTAGATAGATGTGAGAGTTGGACCATAAAGAAGGCTGAACATGGAAGAATTGATACTTTTGAACTGTGGTCCTGGAGAAAACTCTTGACAGTCCCTTGGACAGTAAGGAGATCAAACTGGTCCATCCTAAAGGAATTCAACCTTGAATACTCATTGAAAGGACTGATGCTAAACCTGAAGCTTCAATACTTTGGCCACCTGATGCAAAGAGCCAACTCATTGGAAGAGACCCTGATGATGGGAAAGATTGAGAGCAGGAGAAGAAGGGGGCAACAGAGGATGAAATAATTGGATGGCATCACTGACTCAATGGACATGAACTTGAGCAAGCTCTGGGAGATGGTGAAGAACAGGAATGCCTGGCATGCTGCAGTTCATGGGGTTGCAAAGAGTCTGACATGATTGAGTGACTGAACAACAACCACCACGGTAAATGCTAAGACTACTGGAAGTCCTGGGGAGTAATTTTCAGCTCTGTTGTCAGTTGGGATGAGAGTGGTGGAACCTTCTGGAAATTAGCAGTGGACTGGGCTATCTTCCAGTGCAAACTTGCTAGAACTTTAAAGTTGGGCAGGCTGGTTCCCAGGGAAGCTGAGGAAAGTTCCTGACTGAGTAGCATTTGGGAGGGATTCTTAGTATAGTCTTGTGGGTGGAAGTGATAGCCAAAGAAGACTTTCCCAGGGAAAGTCCGCAAGAAGTAGACATTAGGCAGACCCAGTTGGGGGTCTGGGTGGGAAGAGAAACCAGGAAGGAGAGAGAGCAGGATGGGGGCTGGGAACTGCAAGTGTAGCTAGCATAGGTGTGATTGGGAGTGAATAGTGTGGACTGCAGATCTTTCAGAGCTTTTTATATTATCTTGAGGAGACAGAACTTTATTCTGAGGGTATGGGAAGCCCCAGCAAGACTTTAAGCAAGGAAGTGACATGGACAGATGACATTATATAAGGATTACTCTCACTATTAAGAGCCTAAATAAAAGGAGAGAATCAACCTCTACTGAGAACCCACAGTGAAGCAGGTGCTTCAGAAAAGTGGTATCATCCCCCTCTCACAATCACCCTCTGAATGAGTGTCATTATAATCAAGGGCATTGAGGACCAGAGAGGTTAAGTGATTGTTTCAACATTGTCCAGTTATTAAGTGACTAAGCAAAGACTCAAAAGAAAATGCATCTCATGTCAAAGTCTGTGCTCTGTTCCATTTCAGTAAAAATAGAAAAAAATGGCTTTCTTGAAAACATAATCAAATCTCAAATCCAAAAAGAATATTACTTGTCAAAAAAAAAAAAAAAAAGAATATTACTCGTCTAGGGTGCCTAGCTGTGAACAATTCCCCTTTCACATGACCTGCTGGTATAAGACCCTCTTTCTTCTGGCTGGTGATAGACAAGGGACTAGCTGACGCTGTTTCCCAGGAATTTGGGATTGGGATTCTGAGGCAGCCAGTTTGTCTTTCTATGTAGCTGGACACTTGGTTTACTAAGGTGGAGCCACATCTCCTTATGTGATGGAGAAGCAAAGAAAATGGGCAGTAAAGAGAGAAGAATACAGATGTATAAGCAGAGAGGAGACACAGAGATGGTCCTCCCCAGACTTCCCAGTTCCTCTTACAATCCATCTAAATTTCCTGAGGCTCCCAGTACTGTCATGACATACTTCTCTTGGTTTAAGCTAGCTGGAGTTAGTTTCTGTTCAAATGGGAAGAAATGGATTCATCAGAGTTCCTGAGAGAGTTGAGAAAGGCAGACAGTGAGAGACGGTGGACTCCGCTGCCTCAGGGGCTGAAAATGGTGGAGAGACCAGCTATGCCTTCTCATCGTGCCTGAGAGAGTTACTAACCTTGTGAAATGCCTGGCTTTATCATGAGACCAGAGAAGACAGTGGGGTCTGAGAACATCCTGGTGTGGTGTTCCATTGAGACACTGCACGGGGAGGTGGTGGGGCCCAGGCAAAGAGGAGAATGAGGGATGGAGGCAGGACAGTTGTGGGGAAGGGATGGGCCTATTTCAAGTCTCAGAAGGAAGGTTTAAGCCAAGGTTAATAAGTCTATAGGGCTTCCTTGGTGGCTCAGAGGTTAAAGCGTCTGCCTCCAATGCGGGAGACCTGGGTTCGATCCCTGGGTTGGGAAGATCGCCTGGAGAAGGAAATGGTAACCCACTCCAGTATTCTTGCCTGGAGAATCCCACGGACGGAGGAGCCTCATAGGCTACCGTCCACGGGGTCGCAAAGAGTTGGACACGACTGAGTGACTTCACTTTACTTCAATAAGTCTAAGAGAGCAGAAAGGCTTGAGCAGACATCTGGTTTATAATTGAAGTAAAAGGCTTAACTAATATAATACTGCAAAGTTCTATTTATTTTAGTTTTTAAAGTTTATTTTTAGTTGGAGGATAATCACTTTACAATGTTGTGTTGGTTTCTGTCAGGCGACAACTTGAATCAATCCTAAGTATACATATGTCGCCTCCCTCTTGACATTCCCTCCCACCCCCACCCCCATCCCACCCCTCTAGGTGGTCACAGAGAACCAGGTTGAGCTCCCTGTGTTATATATACAGCAACTTCCCATCAGCTATCCATTTTACATGTGGAAAGGTATATATTTCAGTGCTGGTGGGATGAATTGAGAGACTAGTATTTTATTTTATTTTTAAAGAAGCAATGCAGGAAAGTATTCTTGTAAAATCTAAGTTATAAATATATGTGGAGTTAAAAAAAAAAAAGGAAAGCACCCCCACCTTCATCACCAAGTATTTAAGAGTGAAATTCCAGGTGGAAGCTGGCCAAGCCCTGAGGGTGAAGTGTCCCTGGCCGCGAGAAGTAGGTGAGAGATGAGCACACAGCTCTGTTCTTCCTCCTGGAGGATGCAGTAGCAATGTTTATGGCAGGATTTGCTTTTAGTTAGCATCCAACAAGCATCAAAAAGGTCAAAAAAGGTGCATGTTCAGTTGTGTCTGACTTTTTGTGAACCTATGGACTGTAACTCTCTGGGCTCCTCTGTCCATGGAATTTTCCAGGCAAGAATACTGGAGTGGGTTGCCACTTCCTACTCCAGGAGATCTTCCCAACCCAGGGATTGAACCCAGGGATTGAACATGAATCTCTTGCATCTCCTGCATTGGCAGGTGGATTGAATCTTTGTCTCTTGAGTCTCCAGCATTGGGAGGGTTGCTTTAACACTGCCCCCTGGGAAGCATATGTGAAGCATTATTTGCTATCTCATAAAATACTTTTGTTTATTTTTTGAGAGAAAGGTGCTGAGATTTCTTATATATCCCCTGCCCCCCCACCACACCTTCAAAGCCTCCTCCATTATCAACATCTCCCACCAGGGTGGTACATTTGTTACAATAGATGAACCTCCATCGAAACACCCTAGTCACCCACAATCCATAGTTTAAATTCATTCCTGGTGGTGTAGATTCTGAGGTTTATACAAATGTATAAGGACATGTACCATTACAGGGTCATGCAGAGTATTCTCACCGCCCTAAAAATCCTCTGTGCTCCACCTTTTTATCCCTACCTCCACCCCCAACCCTTAGCAACCACTGATCTTTTTACTTTCTCCATAGTTTTGCCTTTTCCAAAACATCATATAGTTGGAATCCTATCCTGGAGCAGGATTCTCAGCCCCCTCATCTCTTCCCCACAGTGGTACAGGCAAGAGAGAGAGGGCCCTGAGCCCATCAACCTCCGTGCTGCCCGGCTCCCGGCCCGCCCAGACTAGCCTCTGCTTCAGGGAAGCAGGTGGAGCTAGTGGCTGCTTATTCCAAAAGCCCACTTTGTTGCCTGGCAACCAAGCATTTTTTCAACTGTTTCTGAGTGAGTCATTGGGAAAGGGACCATCAGAAGTTTGAATTTTTGTCTTTTGACAACTATTCTGATACAGAGTTTTCTCTATACTGATATATTGATGTATATCGATATATCTCTGTATGAAAGGTTTTGCTAAGTTTGAAGGACTGGCCAGTTGAGACTGGCTGGGTGAATCTTTTCATACTGTTCATGTTCATGGGATTCTCATGGCAAGAATACTGCAGTAGTTTGCCATTCCCTGCTCCATAAAGAGGCTGAGCACCGAAAAACTGACGCTTCCAAATTGTGCTAGAGAAGACTCTTGAGAGTCCTTTGGATTACAAGGAGATCAAACCAGTCAGTCCCAAAGGAAATCAACTCTGAATATTCATTGGAAGGGCTGAAGAGCTGAAGCTCCAATACTTTGGCCACCTGATGTGAAGAGCCAGCTCCTTGGAAAAGACCCTGATGCTGGGAAAGATTGAAGGCAAAAGAAGACAGCAGCAGAGGATGAGGTGGTTAGATAGCATCACCAGTTCAATGGACATGAGTTTGAGCAAACTCTGGGACATAGTGAAGGACAGGGAAGCCAGGTGTGCTGCAGTCCATGGGGTCACAAAGAGTTGGACACAACTTAGTGACTGAACAATAACAACAGGTGAACCTTGTGTTTGTCTAGGGGAGATCTTGGGCATCAGAAAAGTATTAGCAACCAGCACACAAGGTATCGCCAGAGTGCAGTTTGTTTATTTATTGATTTAAAAATGAATGTTTAAAAAAGACAAAAATTTTAGACAAAACAAAAAAATAAAAGCCTCTCTCTTTCCTTGCCCCCAATACCAGTGAATATTTATGTCCCTACCCCTAATTATATGTCGAAATCCTAACCCCCAACGGTGATGGTATTAGGAGGTGGGCCTTTGAAAGATGTTTAAGTCATGAGGGAAGAGCCTTTATATTAGTGCTCTTACACAAGAGAGACTTCAGCCCCTTCCACCATGTGAGGACACAGCAAGAAGTTACCAGTTATGAAGCAGGAAGAGGACTCTAACCAGAGACAACTCTGCTGATGCCTTGGTATCCTTGGGGATGGAAATTGACGATCCTTGGGAATGGAGGTTGATATTTCTATGCCTCTTACAGCTGGTTTTAGATGATATTTCTCGCTGAAATGCAAAGAAGAGGAAGGAAAATCTGCAAGATGTGAATGCTATGAGAATGAACTATTTGGAGCCCTGGCAAAATTCCTGCATTTGACCTTTGTCCTTTGCTATTCAGAAATTGATTTTCCAGCTTTGGCATCACCCTTCTGTTTTTCCCCCAGGTATCTGACTCCTGGACATTTTGTATCTGAGGCTCTTTTCTACCAGAGGAAATAGAGAAGGTTCATTACAAGCCAAGCTGTCTTGCCATTTACTAACCACTGAAGATTTGTTACGGCAACCCGCCAGTGCTAATGTATTCAATTCAAGGTTTGGGATTACATGTAAATTTGGGGTCAAGCTAACAACTGAGAATAGAGATGGGAATAAAGATGGGAGGGGAGGAGCAGGGTGTGGCAGAGCAGGGCAGTGGTGGGCGGTGGAGGATGAGAAATAAACAGTGGAGGCTGTGAGATGACAGTCTTCTGGGCTCAGCGGCTGGAATCACACCTACTGTAGAAACAGTGAGAGTCCTAACAGGAGAGAGGCATTAGTCCCTAACAGTTGGCTTGCAGAATCTGTGGGGCAGTTAGTTACCCAGGCTGGAAATAGGGGGGTTAAAAAGTTGGGAGAAGTAAATGAGAGAAAAATCTTGCCCTGCTGAAGACAGGGTGGAGGGCTCAGCACGCGTCCTGGGGGTTATTGTGAATGCAGACTTTCTCCAAGCTGATTAAATGGAATTAAATCCACAGCCTGGGATCTTACAACCTCCTGTTGCTCTCATCTGTCCAGACCCTTGTTCTACCTCTTCAGAGCCTCCTGGAACCCTGAGGAATTTATTAATGAGGTCCAATTACGGGAAATTTCTGGTTTTTAATAAACTTCGGATGCACAACTGAAGGGCTCGGCTCAACCCCCCTGAGAAAATGTACGTTACACAAGATTTCAGATGAACTGCACACTTGATCTCCCTACCGATTCCCCCATCCAGCCCTCTCTCCACTTCCCATCATCCATAGCATCTCCGCCCTTGCTCTCCTGTTTCCCCTCTGCCCTCATCTCCCTCCCCCAGGTTTCACAGAGAGCCATGGACTTCAGCTCCTCCTTATTTTAAAAACGGCAGAACACACAGAGCCCTGCTAACCGATGGACCTGGTTGGAGTCTGTCCAACCCTCCCCAGCTCTAATTTGTGGCTTTCTTTCCTAGGTGTACTGGAAAGACTTTTCCTGGCCATTTCCACCCTTGGTGACTGCTAGCAAACAATCTTTGTTTCCTCTTTGAGGATATTTTTGAAGACAGATTAGAGGCTTGAAAAAAAAAAAAAACCACTTGGAATAACTCTTTAAACAGGTTTTCCAAACACTGGAGGAAGGAAACAAAGGAGGTGGGTGGGAGCATCAGCCCTGAATAATGTTCTATTTCTCATCCTGTGTTGCCTGGGGCCCTGCGCGGCTTGGGTTCTCCCCAGCCTGTGGAAACTTTGCGAACTTCCGGGGCTTGGTCTCTGCAGAGGCGGCTCTTCACCCTGGGAGAGCCGGGCCCCCACCAGCTGCTGTGGGAATGGCACATCTGGCATTCCGGCAGCCACTTCCTCTCCAGGGAGAAGCCTGGGCTCCACCCTGTGTGGTTTCACAAAGGGATGCTGGGGCTCCTGGGAAGGGCAGGAGCGGTTGTGAGCTGTGAACATCCTCCCAAGCTCCTGTGGGGTCTGCAGGCTCCACTCAGCTGATTAAACAGTCTGCATCTGGGGCAGATATTTAAAGGGATGATTGCATGGCATGGCCAGATTTTTCATAGCTGAAGATTGTATTTAACAAAGTAGAAAGCCCAGTTTAAAAAATAAAGAAAAAAACAGCAGCATACAGGTAGACTGGAATATTGGTCTTCAGAGGTAGTAGCCTCTTAAAGCAGTCCCCATCCACTCTAGCTGGCAGGGATCTCTTCAGTATGCCTCCATTCTTTTGGTTGCAGGTGACAGGAAAGCAACGTGATCAGTATAGATTGGACAGATGAGGGCATTTACCAGCTCCTGAAATTACAGTGGAAATATAGTTCATGTGAAAGTTGCTCAGCTGTGTCTCTTTGCGACCCCATGGACTGTAGCCCACCAGGATCCTCTGTCCATGGGATTCTCCAGGCAAGAATACTGGAGTGGGTTGCCATTTCCTTCTCCAGGGGATCTTCCCAACCCTGGGATCGAACCCAGGTCTCCCGCATTGCAGGCTGATTCTTTAGCATCTGAGCTACCAGGGAAGTACAGAAATATAGCTAGGTCTCAGGAATGAATGGAAACTGGGATGTGCTAAATCAGGGCTGTACTGGTTCTCAAGGGCTGATCATTCAATTTTCAGGAATTTTGTGAACACAACCACTGTTAAAAATTAAATTATATAAACTTGTGAAAAAACTGAATTAAACAAAAAGGTGGTAAATTCTTAAAACTCATCACTTCCTGATAATTTTACTGCTCTTTGCTATTATCTCTGCTCTTGACATTCTTTACGTCTATTCTTTGTGTCGGGTGGAAACAGTATAGAATGGTGTGCTATTGCTCATCCCTTTCCAACTCTGTTTTTCTGTGATGTTAAGTTCGAGGCTTGAAATTGGCCATGGTGGAAGCCTTTGCACCATAGAAATTCTCAAATGTTACAAATCTGGGCTTCATCTACTGCTTTGTTGTTTGTCTAGAATCTAGACTGAAGGATATGCAAATTAAATTTAACAGTAAGTCACATTTGTAGTTGTTACATTGTGAATGGCATTAAAAAAATGAGAATATAATTCCTTCCATTTTTGAAAACTATTCTCTGTGGTCTTTGATTTAGGACAGATCTGCACATGGCCACTTACTTGGAACATATATCATTAGTTGTGCCTAGCTGGTAGGAATGTCATTGTTTTCATTTATTTAAAATTTAAAAAAAATTGTTATTATTATTTTTTGGCCATGCTGCGAGGCATGCAGGATCTTCATTCCCCCACCAGGGAAATTGAACTGGTGGCCCCGGCAGTGGAAGTGCAGAGCAGTAACCACTGGGCAGCCAGGGATTTCCTAGAACTTTGTTTTTATTGCCTGTGTTTCATTTGGAGGAGAGACAACCATTATCCTCTCCACTGTAGTGCATTGCTTTTCTTGTCTGTGGGAGAGAGATTTGCATTGTCTTGGTGCCTCTCAAATCACACCATTATACAAGTATATAATACCACACCATTATATGTGTCTGTGTGTGTATGTGTGTTTATCCTCATTTGGGCTCCCCTGGTGGCTCAGACAGTAAAGAATCTGCCTGCAATGTGAGAGACCTGGGTTTGATCCTTGCGTCAGGAAGATCCCCTGGAAAAGGGAATGGCAACCCACTCCAGTATTCTTGCCTGGAGAATTCCGTGGACAGGGAAACCTGGCAGGTTACAGTCCATGGAGTCGCAAAGAGTGAGACACGACTTTTGCTCATTTACACCATAAACATTTAAAATAATCTCATTTAATTCTTAAAACTAAATGCTTTTCTTAGAAGTGTATTGCTTTTCTTGTTGGTAAGAGAGAGACTTGCAGGTTATCTTGAAAAGAAAGTGAAAGTGTTAGTTCAGTCACTCAGTCGTGTCTGACTGTTTGCAACCCCATGAATCGCAGCACACCAGGCCTCCCTGTCCATCACCAACTCCCGGAGTTCACCCAAACACATGTGCGTCAAGTTGGTGATGCCATCCAGCCATCTCATCCTCTGTCATCCCCTTCTCCTCCTGCCCCCAATCCCTCCCAGCATCAGGGTCTTTTCCAATGAGTCAACTCTTCGCATGAGGTGGCCAAAGTACTGGAGTTTCAGCCTCAGCATCAGTCCTTCCAATGAACACCCAGGACTGATCTCCTTCAGGATGGACTGGTTGAATCTCCTTGCAGTCCAAGGGACTCTCAAGAGTCCTCTCCAACACCACAGTTCAAAAGCATCAATTCTTCTGCTCTCAGGTTTCTTCACGATCCATCTCTCACATCCACACATGACTACTGGAAAACCATAGCCTTGACTAGATGGATCTTTGCTGGCAAAGCAATATCTCTGCTTTTTAATATGCTATCTAGGTTGGTCATAACTTTCCCTCCAAGGAGTAAGCGTCTTTTAATTTTATGGCTGCAGTCACCATCTGCAGTGATTTTGGAGCCCAAAAAGTATTAGTTGGTGGCACTCAAATTCCAAGCCAGTATCTACCACCAAAGAGTCAGACAGCAAACTTGATGTGTGTATATTTGCTCTCCTTCAGAACCTTTGGCCTACAGTCTTTATTATCACTGTTGGCCCTCTTTCCCAACTTAGGTCATGAGGAGAGTAGTTCATGAAGTTCTTGTTCAGAATCCTGCTTACAGATAATATTATCTGTGAAACTCCTTGAAGGAGAGCACTTCTGCTGGGATGGTATGAGTTCTCCACAGATTGTCCCAGCTGGTAGGGCGAGGCAGGACAGGGCGGGGGAGCTGATCCTATGCAGGTCAAGGAACCCAGGACTACTGAAGGGAAGGGGTCACTGAACCCATTACTCTGCTAAGAGATCAACCCAATCAATCCTAAAGGAAATCAGTCCTGAATATGTGTTGGAAGGACTGATGCTGAACCTGAAGCTCCAATACTTTGGCTACCTGATGCAAAGAGCGAACTCATTAGAAAAGACCCTGATGCTGGGAAAGATTGAAGGCAGGAGGAGAATGGGATGACAGAGGATGAGATGGTTGGATGGTATCACCAATTCAATTGACATGAGTTTGAGCAAGCTCTGGGAGAGGGTGAAGGATAGGGAACCTGGCATGCCGCAGTCCATGGGGTCACAAAGAGATGGACATGACTGATCAACTGAACAATTATAACTCTGCCTTCACACTGTTTCACTGAAACCATTTTAAGGGCAGCATACAAAAGGAAGACTTTAAAAAAATATAATTGTGTTGAAGTATACATTCCAATACTTTATCTCACTCTTTCCTTCTATACTGAAAGTTGATTTCTTCTTACTCAGTTTTCCAGGCATAAGCAAAAAAAAAAAAAAAAAAACATTTTGTTTTAGATATGGAAGCTTTCTAAAACTCTCCATTCATCTTCTCTTCTGAGTAAGACTTTTTTTTTTTTTTAAATAAAAACTTTTTAAATATCTCCCACAATGATTTCAAGGCACCACTTTTCAGACATTTGGTTTTTGGTTTTACGACAAGTTGCTCAATTGTGTCTGACTCTTTGTGACTGCAGCATGCCATGCTTCCCTGTCCATCACCAACTCCCCGACCTTACTCAAACTCATGTCCATTGAGTCAGTGATGCTATCCAACCATCTCGTCCTCTGTCGTCCCCTTCTCCTGCCTTCAATCTTTCCCAGCATCAGGTGGGAAATTTTCAAATGAGTCAGTTCTTTGCATCAGGTGGCCAAAATATTGGAGCTTCAGGTTCAGCATCAGTCCTTCCAATAAATATTCATTTCCTTTAGGATTGACTGCTTTGATCTCCTTGCAGTCCAAGGGACTCTCAAGATACTTCCCCAATACCACAGTTCAAAAGCATCAATTCTTTGGCATTCAACTTTGTTTATAGTCCAACTCTCACATCCATTCATGACTATTGGAAAAAACATAGCTTTGACTAGATGGACCTTTGTTGGCAAAGTAATGTCTCTGCTTTTTAATATGCTGTCTAGGTTTGTCATAGCTTTTCTTCCAAGGAGCAAGAGTGTTTTAATTTCATGGCTACAGTCACCATCTGCAGTGATTTTGGAGCCGAAGAAAATAAAATCTGTCACTGTTCCCAGTGTTTCCCCCTCTATTTGCCTTGAAGTGATGGGACCAGATGCCATGATCTTCGTTTTTTGAATGTTGAGTTTTAAGCCAGCTTTTTCACTGTCCCCTTTCACTTTCATCAAGAGGCTCTTCAGTTCCTCTTTGCTTTCTGTCATAAGGGTGGTGTCATCTGCATATCTGAGGTTATTGATGTTTCTCCTGGCAATCTTGATTCCAGCTTGTGCTTCATCCAGCCTGGCATTCTGCATGATGTACTCTGCATATAGGCTAAATAAGCAAGGTGACAATATACAACCATGATGTACTACTTTCCCAATTGAAACCAATTCATTGTTCCATGTCTGGTTGCTTCTTGACTTGCATACATGTTTCTCAGGAGGCAGGTAAGGTGGTCTGGTATTCCCATCTCTTTAAGAATTTTCCATAGTTTGTTGTGATCTGCACAGTCAAAGGCTTTGGCATAGTCAATAAAGCAGAAGCAGATGTCTTTCTGGAACTCTCTTGCTTTTTCTATGATCCAACAGATGTTGACAATTTGATCTCTGTTCCTCTGCCTTTTCTAAATTAAGCCTGAACATCTGGAAGCTCTGGGTTCATGTACTGTTGAAGCCTCCTTTGGAGAATTTTGAACCTTACTTTGCTAGTGTGTAAGATGAGTGCAATTGTATAGTAGCTTGAACATTCTTTGGCATTGCCTTTCTTTGGGACTGGAATGAAAACTGACCTTTTCCCTTACTGTAGCCATTGCTCAGTTTTCCAAGTTTGCTGGCATATTGAGTGCGGAAATTTCACAGCATCCTCTTTTAGGATTTGAAATAACTCAGCTGGAATTCCATCACCTCCACTAACTTTTTTGTAGTGATGCTTCCTAACCACCCCACCCCCAGCCCCAGCCCCATTGACTTTGCATTCCAGGATGCCTGGCTCTAGGTGAGTGTTCACACCACCATGGTTATCTGGGTCATTAAGATCTTTTGTGTATAGAACTTCTGTGTATTCTTGCCACCTTTTCTTAATATCTTCTGCTTCTCTTAGGTCCATACCGTCTCTGTCCTTTATTGTACCCATCTTTGCATGAAATGTCCCCTTGGTATCTCTAACTTTCTTTAAGATATCTCTAGTCTTTCCCATTCTATTGTTTTCCTCTATTTTTTGCACTGATCACCGAATAAGGCTTTCTTATCTCCCCTTGCTATTCTTTGGAACTCTGCATTCAGATGAGTATATCTTTCCTTTTCTACTTTGCTTTTAGCTTCTCTTCTTTTCTCAGGTATTTGTAAGGCTTCCTCAGGCAACCATTTTGCCTTTCTGCATTTCTTTTTCTTGGGGATGGTCTTCACCACTGCCTCCTGTACAATGTCATGAACTTCTGTCCTTTCAGCCTTTGTGACAAAGGGCAGCTCTAATTTTTCATAAGTTTTTTAAGAAAAGATTTGGCCTCAGTGAAACTTTTGTACTTTCTTCCTTGCTGATTTCTCCCTTCTCTGAATTTTAGAAAGTTTGTGGTTAGTGCTCCATGGTTTGTTTCTCTTTGTTTCTTGTGTGGAGTTCTTTTCTACCCTCAAGCAAAGTATAAGTTATGGGAGGCAAGGATAATAATGTTACTTTTCTGTCCCTTAACATCTGCTAAAGTGCCAGAAAAGTAGTTAACATTCAAAATGACCCTGTTGATTTGCTGGCTTGTTGGCTGCCAGCTGTAAGAACTCGTCTTCCTTCTAGTGTCCGGACACTTCTGACATGCCACTTTTCATGTACTGACAATGAGAGAAATCAAATGAAAAAGCTTATTAGAATTGTGGACAAAGAAAGGGTGTCTTAGCTCTGAGTGATATTCTGAAATACCTCTTCTGAATGAAATTCTTGACTATTAGATATGAATGTTTAACATCTGTTTTTTCTACTCACAAGTTCCCTCAGCTCCTGTCACTACTATTTGGTCGTTACCATTGTGGACAAAGAACGTTGCCTGACATTCCAGTAAAGTGATTGTTGCCAACCATCAAGATATAAAAAAGAAAAAAGAGTAAGAAAAAGACTTCCTTAGCAATCTACTGGTTAAAACTCCATGCTTCCATTGCAGGGGGTGAGGGTTTGATCCCTGGCCTGGGAAGTAAGATCTTACATGCTGCACAGTGTGGCCAAAAGTTAAAAAAAAAAAATTAGCTACTGCAGCTTCCAGCCCTCCCCACTCCCACCATCGTGCCATGAGGGGAGATCAGGATGGAAAAAAACCAGAGTACTGGTCCTATATAGTAAAGATGCCTATCAAAGGAATAATTTCAATGAGCGCAGACTCTTGCAACTTCCCATACATAGAAAAGCACTAAAATCTTTAACTTGAAATGTCTGCTTTTTTGTGATTAGCAGTCATCTTTTGATATTTGACTACAGGTTTGTTTGTTTGTTTCAGCAAAAACTCCTATATATCCTAGTTTTCCCTTAACATCTTTGAAACAGGTACTCAGAGCTATGTAAAAGCCTTTCTCCTGGCCTAAAGTCCTCAGTAATGTCCCTGAATAAAACATTCTCAACTTTTAGGTTGTGTGTTTTATCAGTTGACACCATGTTTTGAATCTGCCGAGGTTCTAAATAATAAATGTCACTGTCATGGACTTCCAGGTAAATTTATCAAATTAAATTTTTTTAAATCCATGGACTAAGGACTACTTTTTACTTTATAACTCATGACTAATGAATCATTTGGCTGAGTTATGATTTTGGTAGAGTTCAGTACAATTCAGTCACTCAGTCGTGTCTGACTCTGCAACACCATGGATTGCAGCACACCAGGCCTCCCTGTCCATTGCCAACTCCTGGAGTTTACTCAAACTGATGTCCATTGAGTTGGTGATGCCATCCAACCATCTTATCCTCTTGTTGTCCCCTTTTCCTCCTGCCTTCAATCTTTCCCAGCATCAGGGTCTTTTCAAATGAGTCAGTTCTTGGCATCAGGTGGCCGAAGTATTGGAGTTTCAGCTTCAGCATCAGTCCTTCTAATGAACATTCAGGACTGATTTCCTTTAGGATGGACTGGTTGGATCTCCTTGCAGTCCAAGGGACTCTCAACAGTCTTCTCCAATACCACAGTTCAAAAGCATCACTTCTTTGGTGCTCAGCTTTCTTTATAGTCCAACTGTGACAATCATATATGACTACTGGAAAAACCATAGCCTTGACCAGATGGACCTTTGTTGGCAAAGTAATGTCCCTGCTTTTAATATGCTGCCTAGGTTGGTCATAACTTTTCTTTCAAGGAACAAGTGTCTTTTAATTTCATGGCCACAGTCACCATCTGCAGTGATTTTGGAGCCCCCAGAAATAAAGTCTCTCACTGTTTCCATTGTTTTCCCATCTGTTTGCCATAAAGTGATGGGACCAGATGCCATGATCTTAGTTTTCTGAAAGTTGAGTTCTAAGCCAACTTTTTCACTTTCCTCTTTCACTTTCATCAAGAAGCTCTATAGTTCTTCGCTTTCTTCCGTAAGAGTGGTGTCATCTGCATATATGAGGTTATTGATGTTTCTCCTGGCAATCTTGATTAAAGCTTGTGATTCCTCCAGCCCAGCATTTCTCATGATGTACTCTGCATATAAGTTAAATAAGCAGGGTGACAATATACAGCCTTGACATACTCCTTTCCCAACTTGGAACCAGTCTGTTGTTCCATGTACAGTTCTAACTGTTGCTTCCTGACCTGCATACAGATTTCTCAGAAGGCAGGTCAGGTGGTCTGGTATTCCCACATCTTTAAGAATTTTCCACAGTTTGTTGTGGTCCACAGAGTCAAAGGCCTTGGCGTAGTCAATAAAGCAGAAGTAGATATTTTTCTGGAACTTTCTTGCTTTTTCAATGATCCAGCGGATGTTGGCAGTTTGATCTCTGGTTCCTCTGCCTTTTCTAAATCCAGCTTGAACATCTGGAAGTTCTTGGTTCATGTACTGTTGAAACCTGACTTGGAGAATTTTGAGCATTATTTTACTTGTGTGTGAGATGAGTGCAATTGTGTGGTAGTTTAAGCATTCTTTGACATTGCCTTTCTTTGGGATTGGAATGAAAACTGACCTTTTCCCGTCCTGTGGCCACTGCTGAGTTTTCCAAGCTTGCTGGCATATTGAGTGCAGCACTTCATAATTCAAGGTACACTATTTTGTTTTCAAATAGTTGAAAGGACTAAAGCATTTGCCTTCTAAAAATAATTTTTAAAAACCCATAAAGCATGGTAATACGTTCAAGTGTCTAACAAGACAATTTTAAAAGAATTTTGTTTCAATAAATCTCTGTAGCTAAAAACTTAATATTTGGTATTTAACAAAGTTACAAATTTCATGACAATATTCTCCTTTGTTTATAAATATAGGATATGATGGGATTTGGAAAATCAACCCAAGTGTACTGAAGCAGCATTTAAATAGATCTTTCATACCCATGAATTAGCATTTATGTGAGATAATATTGGACTTGTTCTTATGGAAAATCCAAGTTGGCCTGGGTAGCATGGGCACTGGATATAGATTTCTTTCATAGCAGGAAAACTACACTAACATTTACTAAGTGCCTTCTATGGGCAGTATCCCCATAAAGCAAGTATTAATCAGATAAAATGTTGGTTTCAAAGACCCACTGAAATTAGGATATAAAGGAAGATATGACTTTAATACCAACTGTGCGCATGCATGTGTGTGTGTGTGCTCAATTGTGTCTGACTCTTTGTGACCCCATGGATTGGAGCCTGCCAGACTCCCCTGTCTTGGAATTTTCCAGGCAAGAATACTGGAGTGCGTTTCCATTTCCTACTCCAGGGAATCTTCCCAAACCAGGGATTGAATGTGAATCTCTTGCATCTCCTGCATTGGCAGGTGGATTTTTTGTTGTTGTTGTTGTTAGCCACCTGGGAAGCCCCTTTATACCAATAAAGTGAAAGTGTTAGTCACTCAGTCATGTCCGGACTCTTTGCAACCCTATGGAATGTAGCCCACCAGGCTCCTCTATCCATGGAATTCTCCAGACCGGAATACTGGAATGGGTTGCCATGCCCTTCTCCAGGGGATCTTCCCAACCCAGGGATCAAACCTGGGTTTCCCGCATTTGCAGGCAGAATCTTGACCATCTGAGCCACAAGGAAAGCCCCAGTAAGGAAGTATTTATTGAGTATCTATTGTGTACCAAGAACTGTAGTATCACCTTACATTTGTGATTATAGATGAGCAAAGTGAAGCTCAGAGAGGTTAAGATCATTTGTTTAAAGCCAGGGTTTGTAGTCAGGTCTAACTCCAAATCTGAGCTTTCCTTTGCATCTGATTGCCTCCCATGTGACTGAAACCACTATTTCTTGTTCTGATAGGATACTTCTCCCTTTCATTCATTGGGGATGAGACTATGATCTGGGAAGGAGTATCACCCACAGATATATTGGGTGGAGAGTGAAGAGCTCAGACCTTAGCAAAGGTCAAAATATCCTATGGATGGGAATTTTAGTTCCTTGACTTACAGGAATTTTGAGTGAATTGGCATTGGTATTTCTAAAAAGTGCTTTGAGCTTTTCAGATGAAAGGCTTTAGGTAAGTATTAACTGTGGCTATTAGAGACTGGCATGGAATTTTATATGAAGAAGAGTGCTTACTAATTAAAAGATAGCTAGTCATTTGGAGATTTGTTTTCTAGTTTAATCTCTTATTGGTTCTATAATAAGGGCTAGAAAAGTGCCTAAAGTTTTATTACAAAGACTCAAAAGCTAAGTTTGCATGTTCTGGATGATAGACTTTCGGTGCTTAAAATAATAATAATAATAGTAATTATAATAAATCCTGTTTACACCTTGTCTTTGCTTGAAGGGCTTCAGAATCTCTACAAACTTTAGCCTTTAGTAACTATATTTGTTCACTGGCCTATGACTTATCTGAACATCTGAGAACACTTTAGCAATAATAGGAACTGACAGGACCACAGAATTAATTTGACATCGTCTCCATTTGGACCATACCTGTCGGGGAGAAGAGAGGAAAGCTGAATTTTTTTTATGTAGCTTGGGTGGCCACAAATCTTCTAACTCCTTTTATCTTCCTAGCCAATCATGGATCAGCCCTGGAGAGTATTATTATAAAGTCCCCCAGGTTAATGTTTCCCTTTGTCTATTGTTTATTTTTAAATGACCCAGGCAGTGGCTCAGAAAGGAATGCAATTCTCATAAAACATTTTCCCACATTAAACAATTAAAAATTATTTGGGGGTTGGGGAAGAGAGAGAGGGAAAGCAAGAGAAGGAACTTGGAGTTTTAGAGAAACTACTGTAGAAACTTGATTGGTATTTTTCTTTTGTGGTTACAAACAGAAAGTCAAGGACATGTTAAGTGCCATGGCCAAGGTCACAGAGTAGATGGGAGTCACTGAACAGGGACAGATATGGACTGATTGGGTCATGATGTGCAATAGTACATGCTTTGTTAAAAGCCATAATTTGATATTTATTCTGAGACCCTGGCTTCAAAGACTATCCATAAATACCATCTGCCACCCTCTTCTTTCTCTCAGCTGTTTCCACTCCCTCTTCTTTTAATTCTCACTTTCATTATTTAAAAAGGCAGAGGGCTCCTCAGTTACCTCCCCAGTTCATCCATGCTACTAATTAAGTAATGATTAATTGTTGCACACATCTAATTAATTAATTAATTAATTAATGTGGCTGCTGTAATCATCTCACCCCCAAATATACTGGCTTAAACCCGATAGACTTGTTCTCTTGCTGATGTAAAGTCTGAAACAGATGTCCTGACTGATAAGGTTGCAAACTCCAAGCAGTGATGTAGGAACTTGAGCAACTTTGTCTTGTGGCTTCACCATCTTCAACATGTGGCTTCCAAAGTCACTGAGCATGAGTACCCATCCTCAAGACTGGAAAATAGCATGGAGGAACACAGCTGGAAGGTCTTCATGTGCCTGGTCTAGGAAAGGCCAACATCATTTTGTTTTCCATTAGTTTGGCTGCAATTTGGTCACACGGCCACACCTATTTGCAAGGGAGTCTAGAGAATGCAGTGTGTTGCATGTTCAGGAAAAAGAAATGGGATTGTTATCTGACTAGAGCGCCTGGCTTAGGCACTTTCTCTTGCTTTAGTTCTGGGGTTTCTTCTCATCAGTTCTTCAAAGATTCCTTCTGTTCCTCTTCTTATGTCCTCTCAGGAGAAAGTATAATCAACTTGCCTTAATTTACTTTTTTTCTTATTTATTTATTTAGTATTTATTTACTAATTAAATTGTAGTATTCAACCATCACCACAATTCGTAACTTTTTTATCTTGCAAAACTACAACTCTGTACCCATTAAACAATAACCCCCTCCATTCTTCCCTCCCCCCAGCCCCTGGCCACCACCCCTTTCCTTTCCATCTATATGAACTGATCTTTTTTTCTTAACATTCTATAAAACGTCACACTGATGGCATTATGCTAATTAGATCAGATGAACAGGAAGTAGCATCACCCATTGCCCCAAACGGGCTTTAGGCTGATGATGCTGCCCCTTAATCTCCAGGTGAAACATAAGCTTCTGTGTATGATCTCTCAAACCCTCTCACGCTGTCTCACTGCAGTTCTGGGTCCTCAGCCACCATTTAAGTAATGCCACTTGCAAAACACTCATGAACTTGCAGAGAAATTTCTCATATAAGAATCTCATAAGCAATCTGTTGGGTTGTTTGTTTTTAAACGTTTTGGCCACACCATGAGGCATATGGGCTCTTAGTTCCCCAACCAGGGATCAAACCCATGCCCCCTGCATTGGAAGTACAGAGTCTTAACCACTGGACCATCAGGGAAATCCTATACACAACCTGAAAGATAGGCATCATTCATGCCATTTTACCCATATGGAAACAGATCCAGAGAGAAAAGTGAGCTTCCCCAGGTCACACAGAAAATACAGGATAAAGACTTCAGTTCAAGTTTATATAGAATGAAGGCTTCAACTCAAAGTCTATCACTCCTGTGAGTTTTTTAGAGCTCTGTTTTTTCCATCTAAACCATCAGTTGCAAGTACTTAATCCTGCTGTCTTCATTTCCCCCATGGCTCCAGCCTTTTGCCTCCTCTGTTGTTTCTGGCAAAAACTTAGAGCTCCTTCATGCCCTGCCATCATATCTTGAAATTCAAGACTTCGCCAGATGGAATGGAATGCCCTGGAATGACATTTGCTGCAAGGCTGAAACTGAAATGGTGAAAAGATTTGTTGACTGGTTACTTATTTCTTTTTCTCTAATGTAGGAAAAGTAATGTGTGTGCAGATTGTGGAGCCATGGGCATTACATAAATAAGCAGAAAGATAAATAAAAAAAAAATTATCTACCACTTAGCTAACAGTTTTTGAGTCCCAGCTAGAAAAACTTTTGTTTGGAGTTGTGAACAAGTTAAAGAATAAATGAGAGTCTCTGCTCTCAAGGAACCTTAGAATAACAAGGGAGAGAAATCTAAGGTCTAGATAACGATGATAAAACATGGAAAATGATAGTGCCAGCAGGAAGCAAGAGATTCACTAATTACTTCAAATGATGACTAACAGTATACTCAGCTGGAGAGGCTGAAGATTGAGTCAATGAAGGAAGTGAAAAATCTGAACTAGTCTTTACATTCATTAAAGTAATTATTAACTTGACAATTAATCTAAGCACAACCTACTACTGACCCACTGCTAGATATATGTCAGAGAACATAATACATACAGTCCTCCTCTTGAGGGAGCTTATTATCTAGTAAGAAGGAAAGCCACCCCACCAGTGACTACACTGTAAGTATTTAATGACAGTAAGGATAAATGTTATAAAGTACAAGGTGTAGAAAAAAGAAGAATAGGGAGATACAGCATGGTTTGCACCAAAGGAATAAGATTTGAATATAGTCAGAGGGGGTGTTGAAGAAGACATCGAGATAGAAGGAGGAAAGTATGAAACTACACAATTAGACAGTGTCAGTTAGGGTGGAGCAGACAGGAGGACAAGTATTAGTACTAGCCTCCCCCTATCCCAGAGGCTCCTCGGTTGTCTGGAATCTGAATTTGATTTGCTAGAAAATGAGCAAACCCATGAAGGCTGAGGCAATCAAGGAGAACATGTGTGACCCAGACTAGAATGAGGCCACGTGAAGAGAAATGACACAGCCCTTATTTTGTCCATCAGATCACTCTGGTCCATGTGAGAGGCAAGGCAAGAGAAGATCAGCAGCGGAGCAGGTGGACTCACGGTACCTTTTCATGGAAATCCTTTCTATGATCCATGGCTGAAAGTCCTGTCTATTTGCTCAACTTACAGTGAGAAGTGCTAGGAGAAGGAGCTTTGAAAGTGGGTCAGGAAAGAGTGGGGAGGGATGTATCTTCACATCCATGTAAATCTGCAGATGAAAGGGGAGTGCTTCCCAGCATATCCCAGGACAGTGCAAGAACAGTCAAGAGGAACACTGCTGTTTGTTTTACATCTTGGACAGGACAGAAAGGAGACCTTTCTCTGGACCCTGAATGTTTTTCTTTGTCTTCCTCAGGTGGAGCAGTTTGGCTGGCCCACCTGGCTCTGTTCTGCCACAGTGGATATAGCAATTTTGAAGAGAGACTATTTACTCAGTGCAGAAAGGCACGGCCCACCAGAAGGAACATCACCAGATCTCCCTGCACAGTTAGTTCTTCCTGAATGTCTTCTTTAGCAGGATTACACCTGGCACACAGACCCTATCTACTTGCTGCCTTCCTTACAAACCCACTGGTGGGCAGAGCAGTAAGATGACTGGCCACCATCCAGATGGTTAACAATAAAGCAATTATTATGTAGCCATTAATCTTGTCAATTACACTTTAACCCAGGCAGTGTGTAAACGGAAGCTCTATCTGCTTCTATATTTTTCCTTTTCTTTCTCTGCCTCCTTTTCCCCCAGAAAATAAAAAGTGACTGCATGCTCTCATTTTCTCAACATCATTGTTGCTTCCATTTTTCCATTTATGGTAACAATCACACCAATATGGAAATTCCTTTAACATAAGCATTGATTTTATCTTTCATTTTTTTGTGATTTCTAATACATGCAACACTCTAGAGGGTGAATGGGAAACTGATTTTTTTCTCTTTTTTATAAATTTATGATTCCTTTTTCACTTTGAGCTCTCCAGCAGAAGGACCAAACTACTATAAAATACCATCCTGAGTACAATAATCAGTAGAGCAGGCATGTTATTAATGCATGTTTGTAGAATGTCTGTTTATAAGCAACTATTTCCCATTCATCTTTGTCTAGGTAGATGCCACCTAAAGACGGCCTTGTACATTTGAAAACCAGTAGCAGTTACCTTTTTGGTTAAAGTTGATTAAAGAAAAAAAATGTGAAGAACAGTTCAAGAAGCAATTAGACATAGCATTGTTCAGGGCAGACGGTGAAGGGGTCAGAGTTTTTCTTCATTGCCTCCAGCCTTTCTTTTTCTCCCTTCAGTGCCCTTGACCTCTCTTTCCCCTCCTCTTTTTCCAAAACCAGTTCTAGGAAATGACCCATATCAGTTATTTATCCCTTTATGTGAATTAATGAGTCCAGAGAATGCTTAGTCCTGCTATGTTTACCCTGAAAGCCTTATCTTCACTTATGGAATGAAAGGAATTTCAGGTATCAAATCACAACTCAAAGTTCAAGTTTTCAAGTTCTGTTCACACAGAGAAAAAACAATTTCTTATTGGAAAGAGGGCAGTTTTTAGCAGGCTCCAATCCCAGAATTTAGAGGTGACTGCTCTCTGCCCTCCCCTCTTTGAAGAGACACTCTCAGAGAAGAGGGTAGGAGGTTGGGGTGGGGAGGACAAATAATAGCACAGGGAGATTTCTAGCATGTTGTTAGAAATAAGGTGTTTGAGACCATTTCCGGTGAACCCTAATAAGTTGTCAGTGAATCAGGAATGTGAAAAAGATCTCTAACGGACCCTCTTTGTCTTTGGTGCACAGCAGGAAAATCTGCAGGAGGTGTCCTTGTTCAGGGCAGCCCTGCTACCTCTTTCTGGCAAGAAACCCATAGTGAGATCTTGCTTACCTAAATTACTACACTGTTTCCAGAGAGGTGGGAAATTTTCGTGTTGCTGGGCATGAATCTGCAAGCTCATTCTCTCAGATTTGGTCATGCTCATAGGGTAATACAGTACGCTTTCTAGAAAAGGGCTACACTTGATGTTTTGTCTCAGTTCTGTCTCTAAACGTGAAAGTGTTAGTTGCTCAGTCATGTCTGACTCTTTGCGTGTGGATTGTAGCCTGCCAGTTTCCTCAATTCATGGGATTCTCCAGGCAAGAATACTAGAGTGGGTAACCATTCCCTTCTCCAGGGGATCTTCCTAATCCAGGAATCAAAACGGGGTCTCCCCTTTTCAGGCAGATTCTTTACCATCTGAGCCACCATGGAAGCTAAGGCTAAGCGTAGTCTAAGGCATTTAAATGGGGAGCTCAGTTTTGGTAAAATGGAGTTGACTAGTGAATTATTGAGCTTTCTTCCACCTCCTCCAATAATCTGATGATCCCTAAAGTAAAATTAATTGGTGCAACTTGATATAACATTATTTAAGACAAAATGCTTAGGGTCAGAACTCTGGTAAAAGGTTAGAAGCCAAGGATGTAAGGGATAGGGGCCATTTTCCATTGATTGTTGCCTCTCAAACTGAAGTGATTCCAGGGTAAAGAGAAGAAACAGAAGCTATTGGTGGCAAATTAATACTAGCTGCATCAGCAATAAGATTGTTCAGAGAAATACTTTTACAAAGGGTGGAAAAGAACAGATCAAATCTGGGAAAGTAAGGGAGAGACCAGTTTCTTTTAACAGCAGTGCTTTGAGCTGACAAACAGCACAAGCTCTTCTTTGGTAAAACGATTAAACTGAGACATGGGAGAGTTCCCTGAAAAACCAAGTCATAAGTCAGCACCAATCAGACGATCACAGAGTATTTATTTCACGGCTGATCAACTGTTTGAAAAGTACTCTTGGCAGTCTAGATCTTCAGGTTAAGGGCACTGAATCTCATGAAGAAGTGGAAGGATTATAGAGAGAAATTTAGAGAAATCTAATGATTTCAGGGCATATAAGGATTTTGGTCTTCAGTGCCATCATGGATACATTCTTCAGTAGCACCTCAGGCTAAAGAATGGACTTAGTGGAGCGGAGGTCCAGTGTGGAGGTCCATGGGCCAGCCATATCTTATTCAGTAAGGACTGACTAAATCTCCTGTGTCCTTAGGATCTTCCCAGGGAAGACAGAATGAAAGACAAGATACATTCACAGCATTGGAGGAATGCAGAATTTAGAAGAGACTTCAAAAAGACACTTATAGGAATCAGGTGGAGAGGGAGGTGGGAGGGGGGATCGGGATGGGGAATACGTGTAACTCTATGGCTGATTCATATCAATGTATGACAAAACCCACTGAAATGTTGTGAAGTAATTAGCCTCCAACTAATAAAATAAATAAATAAATAAATAAATAGGAAATACCAAAAAAAAAAAACCCAAAAAAACAAAAAGACACTTATAGTGGGTAACAGACTTGGAAAGTTTTAACCTTACAGTTAAAGACTGTATCAACAGCCTTGATAAGTCATCTCAAGAGCAGAAATCACAGGAGAGATTGAATGGGTTTGTTGGGTCACAGTCAACTCATCACTCCAGAGCTTGTGTATTTGAGGGGTGGGGTTGTTTGGTGACATCATTCCATACATAAAGACTCATGCATATTCTAGCCAGAATGTTGATGGCTATTTTTTTTCTCATTAGGAAATATAGTGAATTTACCCTAAAATGTCCAATCTGTATTTATGTATCTTGTCAGTGTTTTGCTGTTGGTTTTCTAAAACAATCTGATCAATAAATCTTATCCAGATCTAAAAAAAAAAAAAAAAAGAAAACAAAGATTTAGTGATGAAATGACTAGCAACTGGGTCCAAGTTCCTCCAACTTCTAAAATGACCAAATAAAGATGAGAAAGGGATTCTATGACTAAAAGTGACAGAAATCTGTTGATTTGCCAATATTTATTGAAAATCTTTTCTGTGAAAGGCCGTATGCCAGTTTTTGGATTCCTCCTATACTTTCTACTCTTATAATCCTGAGATTTTTGAGCCGTGTGTTCCGATGCTCAGAAAGGTCTGCCCATGGGCTGCAGCGTAGATTTGCATTGGCTTTTCAAGCACAAGATGGTTTTAGTAGTTAGACGATTGATGGAAACTTACATCTCTTCTCAGTGCCCCCTTGCCAGCAGGCAGGGCTATTTTTTTTTTTTTTTTTTTTTCCAACTTGGAGTTCTGTAGTTAGCAACTTCAGAAGGTGTAAATATATTTAGAATTTCTCCTTCTCTTCCTTGCTTAGCCCCAATGATTTTCCTTCCTATCATCTTTATAGGTGAACACTTGCAAAAAAAGAAAACAAGCAAAAAAAAGAAAATCCTTGTATTTTACAAGTCTGTTTAAAAACTATTAATAGTTTAGTAAATTCTTTTTTAAAACATTATAACCAAGTTTCATTTATTCCAAGAATTCCAATATATTATACATAAATTATCACATTAACCAAAAAAAAAAAAAAAAAAAAAAGAAAGAGAGAGAGAGAAAAACCCATATGTTCATAAGAATAAATGTAGGGAAAATTGACAGAAAAAAATAGCATTTATTCTTGATATAAACTACTCGGGAAACTAGAAATAGAAGGGAAGTCCTTAACTTGATTTAAACAGCATGTACAAAAACTATGGCAACATCATGCTTTGTGGGGAAACACTGAGTGTCTTGGGTTAGGGTCTTCAGAATTAGAGACTGAGATAGGGACTCCTGAATGAGAGTTTTCAGGAGAAACTTGACAGAAAGGGAAGGAAACAGGATCAGCAGGGGAAAAGGTTGGACAAAGATGTTCTTTCAGCTAATGCTAGCCTCAGCTCGTGAACAGGGAACTCTGAAACACCAATAGCACCACAGAGTTATGTTGAGGTAAGGAGGCAGGTCTTTTTGGCCCCCCATATCTGTGAGTCGTTGGCTGCAGCCCACTGGAGGGCTAGGCATAACCTCCCACATATTTGTGTCCAAGTGGTTGCCATTTGCCAAGGACAGTTCTCAAGAGTGGAGTGCAGCCGTGAGCTGATAGCAGCCTTTCCCCCTCCAGCACGTGGGAGAAGGTGCACCTGCCCAGTAAATGGGGTCTGGGTGGAGCACCAACAAAGTTTACTCGATTGACTTTTTATTTTAAAGATAATTTCATTCACCTGAAGCTAGGAAAATCTTAATTTTAACTATTTCTGGGGTTCTGCTTGTTTCTCAGGTTAGTATCATTTTCTTTCTCTCTGTCTTTAGAACTTCCCTAAACATTTTCTGTAGTGTAGGTCTGCTGGTAACAAACTTAATTTTTCCCTATTTGAAAAAGCCTTCTTTCATTTTTGAAGTAAGTTTTCACTGGGTATAAATTTTGGGTTAGTTGTCACCCTGCAACCCCCATCCCTTGGCCCAGCCCAGTATTTTAGAGGAATCTCTCTTCAGGCTTGTATAGTTTCAGATAAGAAGCCTGCTGTCATTCTTATCTTTTCTCTTCCGTATGTATGGTTTCCTTTTTCTTTGACTGTCTTCAAAATTTTCTCTTTATATATCCATTTGATTATGATGGGTCTAGATATGTGTGGGTGGTGTGGGTTTTCCTTCTCTTTCTCCTTCTTTACTTTGTTATTTTAATATGTTTTTTGGTGGCAATCCTCTGAGCTTCTTAGACCTGTGGCTTATATATTTCATGATCTGGGGGGAAATTCTCAGTCTTTATCTCTTCAAATATTTCTTATAACTTACACAGGTTAGACCCATAGTTCCGATAGCGCAATAATTTTTGCTTTTCTTCACTCACTTTTTGTCTCTTTGTTTTTGTTTGGGTGGTTAAACATTTCTTTTTAAATTTAAGTATAATTGACATACAATATTATATTCATTTCAGGTGTACAATATAATGATTTGATATTTGAATATATTTAGAAATGACCACACATTGTTACATAGTGTTTCATTTTCTTGTGATGAGAGTTTTAGGTCTACTCTCTTTGTAACTTTCAATGCAAACAGTATTATTATTTTTTCTTTTTTAAAAAAAATTGAAGTGTAGTTGATTAACAATGATGTGTTAGTTTCAAATATACAGCAAAGTGATTTCATATATATATATATATATATATATATATATATATATATATATATATATGCATATACACATTCTTTTTCAGATTGTTTCCCATTACAAGTTATTACAAGATATTGTGTATAGTGTGTGTGCTCTGTAGTAGGTCCTTGTTGCTTACTTATTTTATATATAGCAGTGTGTATATGTTAATCTGGAACTCCTAATTTATATCTCCCCCCACTCCACTATCCCCTTTGGTAACTATAAGTTTATTTTCTATGTCTGGGAGTCTATTTCTGTTTCGTAAATAAGTTCATTTGTATCACTTTTTGATTCTATATATAAGTGATACCAATATGGTATTTGTCTTTCTCTGTCTGATTTTCTTCACTTAGTATGATAATCTCTAGGTTCATCCATATTGTTGCAAATGGCATTATTTCATTCTTTTATAATGGCTGAGTGATATTCCATTGTATATATGTACCACATCTTTATCTGTTCATCTGCCAGTGGACATTTAGGTTGCTTCTATGTCTTGGCTGTTATAAACAGTGCTGCAGTGAACACTGGGGAGCATGCATGTATCTTTTTGAATTGTGGTTTTCTCTGGATATACGCCCCAGTGTGGGATTCCTGGGTCATACAGTAGCTCTATTTTTTAGTGTTTTAAGGAACCTCCATACTGTTCTCTACAGTGGCTGTACCAATTTACATTTCCACCAACAAGTGTAGGAGAGTACCCTTTCCCTCAAACCCTCTCCAGGATGTATTGTTTGTAGACTTTGATGATGGCCATTCTGACAAGTGTAAGGAGATACTTCACAGTAGTTTTGATTAGCATTTCTCTAATGTTAGGCATCTATCGATGTGCTTTTTGGTCATTTGAATGTCTTCTTTGGAGAAATGTCTATTTAGATCTTCTGCTTATTTTTTGATTGTGTTTGTTTTTGATATTGAGCTCCATGAACTTTTTGTGTATTTTTGAGATTAATCTTGTTGTTCGCTTCATTTGCAAATATTTTCTCCCAGTCCTTAGGTTGTTTTTTTATTTTTGTTTATGGTTTCCTTTGCCATGCAAAAGTTTTAAAATTTAGTTAGGGCCCATTTGTTTATTTTTGTAGGTTTTTTATTTGTTTGTTTTTATTTCCACTGCCCTAGGAGATGATTCTAAAAAAATATTGCTGCAATTTTTGTCAGAGTGTTCTGCTTATATTTTCCTCTAGGGGTTTTATAGTAGCTGATCTTACGTTTAGATCATAAATCCATTTTTGAGTTTGCCTTTATATATGGTGTTAGAGAATGTTCTAATTTCACTTTTCTATGTGTATTAATAGCTGTCCAGTTTTCCCAGCACCACTTATTGAGGAGACTGTCTTTTCTTCATTGTATATTCTTTGCCTCCTTTATTGTAGATAATTGACCATAAGGGCATGGGCTTATTCCTTTCTATCCCATTACAATGATCTATATATCTGTTTTTATGCCAGCACCATACTACAAACAGTATTATCAATTACAACTAACATGCTGTTTGTCTTATATCTACAAGGGTGTTTTTTTCTTTTCCAAGATTTCACATATAAAAGAGATCATATGGTATTTGTCTTTGTCTTTGTCTGACTTCTTTCTCTTAGCATAATGCCCTCATGGTTCAACAAAATTTTTGCAAATGGAAAAGTTTCATTTTTTTTTAATGACCTAATAATATTCCATTTTATAAATTTGGGGAAATTTTAATGACTATTTTTGTGAGTTTATAATCTTTTTTTCACTTAGTTCCTTTGGTTTGTTGAGTTTATTGATCATCCAGTTAAAGGCATTCTTTTTTCTGTTATTATTATTTTTTATTTTTAACATTTTCATTTTTTTCCCCTATAGCATTGACTGCTCTGCTTAAAATTTCCATCTGGTTTTTCATGCTGTTCACCTTTTCTAGTAGAACCTTTAAAGATATTAATTAGTGATTTTAAATTACTTCTCTGATAGTTGCAACATATGGTTCACCTCTAAGTCTCTTCTGTTGGCTGCTTTGTGTTTTGAAAATGAATTATTTTCCTTAATATTTTGGTGTATTTTCTAATTTTGATTGATTGATTGCCTGATCTAACAGATCTGAGGTAAATATTTGTATGACTAGAAATGGACATGATACTTCCTTTGTTAGGCCATCAGTGGGGGAAGAGGGTGATAGTCTATTCAATCTAATCGGGAGTTAATTTTGTGTTTGTTTTTTTGTTTTGCTATAGTTACCATGGGGAAACAATGGAAACAGTGACAGACTTTATTTTCTTGGGCTCCAAAATCACTGTAGATGGTGACAGCAGCCATGAAATTAAAAGACACTTGCTCCTTGGAAGAAAAGCTATGACAAACCTAGACAGCATATTAAAAAGCAAAGACATTACTTTGCCAACAAAGGTGCGTCTAGTGAAAGCTATGGTTTTTCCCAGTAGTCATGTATGGATGTGCGAGTTGGACCATAAAGAAGGCTGAACACTGAAGAACTGATGCTTTTGAACTGTGGTGATGGAGAAGGCTCTTGAGAGTCCTTTGGACTGCAAGGAGATCAAACCACTCAATACTAAAGGAAATCAGTCCTGAAGGCTGAACACTGAAGAACTGATGCTTTTGAACTGTGGTGATGGAGAAGGCTCTTGAGAGTCTTTTGGACTGCAAGGAGATCAAACCACTCAATACTAAAGGAAATCAGTCCTGAGTATTCATTGGAAGGACTGATGTTGAAGCTGAGCCTCTAATACTCTGGCCTCCTGATAGAAGAAATGACTCATTTGAAAAGACCCTGATGCTGGGAAAGATTGAAGGCAGGAGGACAAGGGGATAAAAGAAGATGAGATGGTTGGATGGCATCACCAACTCAATGGACTTGAGTTTGAACAACAAGCTCTGGGAGATGGTGAAGGACAGGGAAGCCTGGAGTGCTACAGTCCATGGGGTCACAAAGAGTTGGACATGACTGAGTGACTGGACAACAACATAGTTACCTTCAATTATCACTAGTTTCAAATTCCTCTACTACTTTGTGGTGGAGGATGAATTACTGGAAGAGTTTTTCAATGTTCTTGCTCCATCTGCAGCTTTAAGCCTTCCTACATCTCAGAGGCTTTTCTCTCTGCTCCTGATCTTCAACCAGGAGTAGACTCTGCTTCTTGTTATTTGGTGCCTGTTAGCCTGGTTGTAGGAGCAGGCGATTTCTTTGTTGTCCTGGTTCAGTTTTTGTCTTGGAGAAGTCCTGTAGCCCTGTACCTTGGCGGGGGTGGGATGGGGGGGGGGGGGGAAAACAACCAAAAAACCTTTCCATGTGGAAAATATGTTAAAACTGATTTAACAAGTGAAATCTTCGACACTGAAGCCAAAGGAGTTTCCAGCATTAGCACTGTGGTGAGACCAATAAAAAGACTTCTTCAATAGGCAGTCTCTGTCGTTTTGTTCATTTTGCTCTTGTATAAATGTGAAGCAACAGTCAGGGGCAATGATACAAAAGTCCAAGGAAGACCATTACATATAAAAAAATACAAACGGTACTGATGCAGTTGTGGGACCCAGTGGTACTGGGTGAGGAAATATTCTAGATCAATGTTGGTACTTTGGGGAATTTGGTTTGAGGTTAAAGTGCACAGGGCCATTTCTGTGGCCAACAGACCTTTTGGTCAACAGACTGCTAGTTTTCTTGGAGAGGAGGGATTGGTAGTAGATAGCAAAGATGGGCAAAAAGAGGTACTGATCATCTTTCATGTTTCCTATTAATCAATATGTTAATAATAGATTAAATAAAAAATGTTAGTAATACCCTATTAATCAATATGTTGCAATCAGAGAGAACTCTCTAGTATGTCTTTCTTTTAATTATTTCATGATCCAGCTTAATGGAGGAAAGTACCAAGTCTGTTTGCCTATTCATGGAATAGGAGCTCTTTTACTGTTTTATAGAGCCGTGTTGTGATGTCATTAATATTATATTTTTGGTGCTTTGTCATAATAGGAAATTATTGGAAGCAGCCTAAATGCTTGAAAATAGAGGTTTAGTTAGAAATGTAATATTCTGTACTTACTAACATGTAAGAAGAATTATTAATGACCTGGGAAAGTACTCATTGCATAAGGTTAATTGAAACAAAAAGTTCAAAAAATGTGTACATGCAGTTGTTTCTTAACTGTGAAAAAAGATAAAAGTTTGTTTAAGGAAAAGGCTAGAATGAATCTACCAGAAAAAATTAAAGTCATTAATTCTGAGTAATGAGATTATGGGTGATTTCCCTGCTTATCATCTTAATCTTCTTAATGTCCCAGATTTTCTTTTAATGAGCAAATACTACTTTTAAAAACAGAAAAAGAAAAAAGTAATAATGTAAATGTGACATTTAGCATTACTAAGGACTAGAACAAATGGCATTATTTGTTATTTAGTGATTATCTTCATGGGAAAACCTTTGATGTTTGTACAGGTATGAGATAAAGCATACTATTTTTGCTTCAAATGTTTTCATAGCTGTTTTACATAATGACATTAACCACATGATTCATCAATTCTGGATCCTGTTGCTACCTTCAAAGTACACCATTTATACCTTTTACATATACAAAGAAGGAATTAAATGCTTTCTCTGTTTATGTCTTACCTTTCTCGTCTTTGGTTAGAGGCCAATTCTGTGTGATTTAAATGATACATGTATTTTTGTTTTTAATAATTTAGGCATTAGGAAGCTCTTCTTTCCATCCAGACTAAATCCGTTCAACTCTTTCTTGGGTGGAAAACCAGAACAGCCAAATGCCATTTCCTAATGGGAAATGTTTCTAGTGAGCCCCACAGAGTATTATAGAAATTTTTCATAGATTTTGGAGACACAAGTCATCAGTAGCTTTAGAAGCATTTTTCTTTTATAGGGAAAGCTCTAGAAACAACTAACACAGTACCTGACTTGTAGGAGGTTCTTAACAAATAGTGTTACTATTAATGACATTGATTTTTAAAAATCACTACTAAATTATTGTGTCTGTGGACACAGATGTGTACATAGGACACAATGATGTCCTATAGTAGATGTGATTTGGGCAGTCTACTTGTTGCAAGAAATAGATCAAGGGTTTCTGCATTACTTTTAAAAATTAAATTATTAAATAAATTATTTAATTACTAAAATTCAAAGTTTTATTTACCTTTGTTTTTCCAAATTCTGGTAAGTTAATTATCTTTGTTTCATTAGGGCTTTTTTACCTCCTGAGATTTTATCTTGTTTTTCATTTTGAACATATTCCTGTTTCCTCATTTTGCTTGACTCTCTGTGTTGGTTTCTCTGTAGTAGACAAAATAGCAGCTCTCCCAGTCTGGAAGGAGTAGGAAATGAACCTCATCATTCAACACCGCCCTAGCTCTTGGTTGTCTCTCAAATCTTTGTGATGGTCCAAGCCAGTTATTTCATTTTTAATGGCTTCCAGTAGTTGAGGTTGTGCCAAAACCTGTCAGTGTAAAAAACAGGAGCATCTAGATTCACGCACCTAGACTCAGGCTGATTGAAATCCAGACCCTTGGGTAGCAGCTTTTAAAATATGCAAATATATATACAGTCCTGTGGGCCCCCAGGCATAAGCCCCCCTGGCCATCTGAGTCAGGCGATCTGGAAGGTGCCTTCAGGGGGCTCCAGACAGTGGAGTGTATAAGCCCCCTTCAAAGAGATGTCAGCAAGCTGTGGGAAGGCAGAGGGAGAACAAAGATGGCGCTCACAAGCCTCTCCTCTGCGACACCTGAGAGGCGCTCTACCGGCCTCTTGTTATGTGGCGAAACGGAAGCTTGCGCCTCAGGTCAACGCTCCAGGCCGAGCAAATGGGCCTCCCTCACAGAAAGTCTGAGCTGCTGTTTCAGTTAGCAGCCTGAACTGTGCCCTGAGGTGGTAGCCTGCCAAGAACTGTCTTTCCGTTTGTTGCAAGCCTCGGACCCAGAAAAGCAAGCCCACCGTGGCCACCAAAACCAGGTAGCTGGAGTGTCCCCTGCCCAGCAGATGCAAAACCTCGGCTCCAGACATTGTAAATGTTCCCCTCCTAGAGCTATTCACGACCTGGAGCATGGACGTGGCGCCCACCCGCTGGAACTGGAATGAGTCAGAGGGGGAGTGTATAAATGCCCACAGGAAAAAAAGAGGACAAAAAGGAAAAAAGCCTTGTATTAAAAAACAAAACAAAACAAACAAAAGTTGGTGTTCCCTGACTAGCACTAGGATTGAAGATGGCGCCTCACAGCCAGCAGGTCCCTGAGGTGGACTGAATTCCATGCTTGCCCTTCAGGCAAGTTCAGCAAAGGAGCCTCATTCACAATAATGTGAACGCCTCCGGATCAGCTGCGCAGCCCTGGGGTGAGTGAGCCCACAGCCAGCCCCTTCAGGGTCATTTCTCAGATTTCTGTTACCTGGTGGGCCTTGGGGCACCTTTGGTTTTCAAAGCTAAATGTTTTGGGGGCTTGTCTCTCAGGTACTTGTCTTAAAAGCTGGGGTGACTGCTGTGGGGTTCAAACCCTTCCCTCAGGGAGAAGCTCTGAGTTTTGAGTTCCCTCCTGACTGTGGGTTGCCTCACAGCTGGTGGGATTTTGGTGAGATTATGTCCCAGACTTTTCTAACGCTTCCACATGGGTGTTCTCTCTGATTGCTTGCCTGGTGCATAGAATCAGTCAGTTTTTAATGTCTCCCCAACCACCGCCCCCCAGGCACTTGTTCTATACTTAGCTGCAAATTCATTATGTCTGTGAGTGGATGTGAGCCCAGGTCCTCCTCAGTTGCCATCTTGAACGGAAACCTGTGTTTCTAATACCTATTTCATATACTGAAAGGACATAGACTTTAAGACATCATTCATTTGATTTGAGAATATAAGAAAGAAAGAAGAAAATGAGAGATGCATGGAAATGACGTTCATGATTCCTTTTATTTTTTTTTCCCCCTTAGTCAAGGGATTGAATCCTATATGCCACATTGTTAATTTCCCCTTATGCAACAAAATTTGAGGAATAACCTCCTTAAAACCTGTGTGTTTTTGTTTTTTTTTTAATTTTTTTTAATAACTTGGTAGGCTGAGTTTCCCCAGTGTCAGAAAGTGTTTCTTAAGAATTCCTGTGCATTGATTTTTGTGGGGCACACTATTAGAAACAAAAGAAAAACATTTTCTGGATAAAGTCAGCCTTGTATCACAGATAACAGTTGGTCCAAGTCAAGTTCTAATTGAAGGCATTTCTGCATGACTAAAGACAGTGCAAAAATGCTCTCCCCCCTCCACTTTATTTGCTTTTTGGTAGGAATTCTGGTATGTTGGCAAGTAAGTTAATTGCTGCCAAGACTTAAAAATTTAAAAAGGAAAAAGACAGTATCTATCATGTGGGGAGTTTACAAGCCCATTCATGCTTCTGTGCAGTGGGGGAATTTAATACACTGTAGTTGTGACTGAATTATGGAACAGATAAGTGACCAAGTGCCCTGCATCCATTTTTCCTCGGGGAAGCTTCTTCCTACTTCTAAGGAAAGGCTGGATGATCTCTCTGCAGAAATCTCCCTGCTTCCATTCTTACCTTCCTATGGCCTGTTCTCTCCACAGAAGATAAAGTAAGGCTTTAGAAAAATAAAATATTGGATTATTTCACTCTCCTGTTTAAAATTGTCCCAGGGTTACCCACAAGGCATAGAATAAAATCCAGAGTCTTTACCCTAACCCCCAGAAAGCCCCATAACCCATTGTTTGACCTCCCCTTGGTCATCTTCTTCTGCTTTTTACTCTCATCTGCTGTGCTGTAGTCTCACTGGCCTTCCAGTGATTGAAGTTGTTCCTGCCTTAGGTTCTTGTCTCTACCTACTCTTTCTGTCAGCAATGTTCTTGCTACCTCTCTTTTCTTAGCTGCTTCCTTCTTTCAATCAGATTTCGCTTCCTCAGAGATACCTCCTCTGATTGTCTATTTTACAAGATGAACTGTTAGCCACCTTATACTTCTATTTTTTAAAAAATTATTTATTTGCTTATTTATTTAGCTGTGCCGAGTCTTAGTCTCAGCAAATGGGATCTTCGATCTTCATTGAAGCATGTGGGGTGTTCTTTTAGTGGCAGCATGTGAACTCTTAGTTGTATGTGGAGTCTAGTTCCCTAACCAGGGGTTGAACCTAGGACCCTTACATTGAGAGAGTGGAGTCAGCCACTGGACCCTCATGGAAGTCCCTATCCCTGTTTTTAATCTCTGCATAATACTTTTCACTCTAAGCTACTTCTCTTGTTTGTTTATTTATTGTTAACTTCCCCTTCCTGCCTGGAATAAAAGCCTCATGAGTATAGGTACTTTGTCTAGTCTTATGAATCTCTAATCCTACTGCCTAGTACAGTGCCAGGCACATAGAAGTGCTAAATTGCTTCTGTTGTATCTGACTCTTTGTGACCCTAAGGCCCTCTAAAAATGTGGAATAAATGATGTTCAATGGAGGTAACAGTAAGGTCATAGAATATCATTATGAGGATTAAATAAGATAATGTCTATAAAGTGCTTAAAGTAGGAAAGTGATATATAATATACTCAGCAGGATTTTTTTTGCTTATTTGTTTCAGCCATGCCATGTGATATGTAGGATTTTAGTTCCCTGACCAAGGATCAAACCTGTGCCCCCTACATTGGGAGCTTAGAGTCTTGACCTCTGGACAACAAGCAAAGTCCAAAAAGTGATATATAATATACTCAATAAGTGATAACTACTGTTGTTGTAATTATATTTTGTAATTTCTTTGGTTATTTCTCCTCCGATCTTTATAATTGGGAAGTTCCCTATAATCCAACTCTTTTGCCCACTGTGGTCTAATTTTCTTCTTTGTGGGCCACAGAGAATTGTACTCATGAGGTATTAGAAAATAGTAAGTTTAGCCCTTGGCATTCACTTCTTAAGTTATATAATTCCTTCTTATTAACTTAAATAATTCTAATTCCATGTATCTTTTCTTATACTTGGAGAAGTGACTTAAAAAAATTTTTGTGTTATCCCTGTCAGAGCCCTGTGCCAAGGATACTGAATGGAGCCCTCATCACATACTAATTAGAAAATTCCCGTACAGCTCTAATTTGTCCAGACATAAAGGAAGTTGCCCACAGAATTTTCCCTTGAAAGTGACAATTTCGCAATAGTAGTTCCACCTACTCTTAAGGAGCAGGAGTTCCTTGGATAGACATTCTTATATGCATTTTAAAAAATAAAAATGAGATAAATAATGGGTCTGGTCTTTATTCAACTCTTAAGTTCATGAACTATTTTTAGAGAGCTCCTTCCATAGCATCTTAGGTTTCCCAGTCATAAGAAGACCATAATAATTGAAGTTAGAATCTGTGAAATTATTTCATATCCAAAGTAAATATTGTTATATTCCAAAGGGAAGATAGAAGTGATCTGGTCTGGGTATTTCAGCATATGCAGAAGGTTCTGATTTTCTCGGTTCCTTTGTGTTTCATTTAGACCCTAAGGATGGAAAGCACTATGACTATTTCATCTTTCTTTTGATTCTTTGTGCAGGATTCTAAGGAGTCTTAATTTTCATAGCAAACAGTGGTTATTTCATTAAAAAAATAAAAAGGGATGTACAAATATTTCCTCAATACGTCAGAGGAATTAGTGGGATTTTGAAACTATCTGTACAGTTTATGTTATAGAATTGCAGAATAGAAAAGGAATTTGTCAGCTCACTCTGGGTGTGGCCAAACTTACTCATATTTGGCTGTTTTCCTAAATTATTTCTCAATATGGAATGTACATTTGAAGAAAAGAGACAAAATAAGAGCATGTAAAGACATTACAAATGCCAATTTATCCCTTTGTATGTACACTTTTCCCTCCTTCATAATAAAGTCAATTATGCTTTTTCTTTTTACTCCTGGTAGAAATTGTGATATTAAGGCCATCCTAAATCTGAAATACCATAGAGCAGAGGTCCCCAACTTCTAGGATCTAATGCCTGATGATCTGAGGTGAAGCTGATGTAATAATGATTGAAATAAAGTGCACAATAAATGCAATGCACTTGAATCACCCCAACACCATCCCCCGACCCTTGTCCATGGAAAAGTTGTCTTCCATGGAATAAGTCTGGTCCCTGGTGCCAAAAAGATTGGGGACTGCTGCTGTAGAGCATTCATGACTTCCATCTAGCACTGCTGTCTTGTTATAGAAATTTAAATTACATTAGAGGCAATAAAAGAACAATATTAATACTGTGAAGCACCAAAATCAGTGAGATAAAGGATAGGATTGAGAAAAATCACAGAAGTGGCTAAGGAAAAGGCCTGAGTTGCAAGAGATTAGAAATTAAATTATGGATATGAAGAATAGCCAGTGGGGATCCAAGACACAGAAAAAAACTATTCATGGACAAGAAAAGAGAAAAAAAAAAAGTAAAAGATTCAAAGATATACTAGAAGAAAACTTTCCTAAAATTAAAGAAGATCTGAGTCCTCAGATTTAAAGAGTTTATGGTGGTCCAGGAAGAATTAATAAATTATAACCACATTTCACAGAGAAGGCAATGGCAAGCCACTCCAGTACCCTTGCCTGGAAAATCCCATGGGCAGAGGAGCCTGGTGGGCTGCAGTCCATGGGGTCGTGAAGAGTCGGACACGACTGAGTGACTTCACTTTCACTTTTCACTTTCATGCATTGGAGAAGGAAATGGCAGCCCACTCCAGTATTCTTGCCTGGAGAATCCCAGGGACGGCAGAGCCTGGTGGGCTGCCGTCTAAGGGGTAGCACAGAGTTGGACACAACTGAAGCAACTTAGCAGCAGCAGCAGCAGCAACCACATTTCAAAATACATTCTGGTGAAGTTAACTAAAGGAAAAAAAAAAACCTCTACAATGTCTACAAACAGAAACGGGTCACTGTTATTCCTATTCTCTCCCTATTTCCATAAACTTTGTGACTACAAAAACAAAAGCAGCCAAAGAGTTCAGACTAATTTCTGATTCTTCAGGAGCATTCTCTAATGAAAGACAATGAAATAACATCTATAGAAGATTATGCGGAGGAGGCAATGGCACCCTACTCCAGTACTCTTGCCTGGAAAATCCCATGGACAGAGGAACCTGGTGGACTGCAGTCCATGGGGTTGCTAGGAGTCGGACACGATTGAGCGACTTCACTTTCACTTTTCACTTTCATGCATTGGAGAAGGACATGGCAACCCACTCCAGTATTCTTGCCTGGAGAATCCCAGGGACAGGGAAGCCTGGTGTGCTGCCGTCTGTGGGGGTCACACAAAGTCAGACATGACTGAAGTGACTTAGCAGCAGCAACAGCAGCAAAATGTTATGGGGGAAAGAGTGTCACCCAGCCGAGGCGTCATTCTCATGTGAGGCCAGTACCAAAATATTCTCAGGAGTGGAGTTATTAATGAACTCTTCCTGGAAAATTTCCTGAAAACATAACTCAGCCAATCAGAATAAAAATAATAACAATAGTGTAAAAAGAGACGAGGGTGTTAGTCACTCAGTCGTGTCCAACTCTTTGGGGCCACATGAACCATAGCCCCCCAGGCTCCTGCGTCCATGGGATTCTACAGGCAAGAATACTGGAGAGTGTTTCCATTCCCTTCTCCGGGGGATCTTCCCAACCCATGGATTGAACTGTTTCATAACCAGGTTCCTTACCATCTGAACCACCAGTCGCTCAGTCATGTCCACCTCTTTTGACCCCATGGACTGTAGCCTATCAGGCTCCTCCGTCCATGGGATTTTCCAGGCAAGAATACTGGAGTGGGTTGCCATTTCCTTCTCCAGGAGATCTTCCTGACCCAGGGATTGAATCCGGGTCTCCCGCCTTTTAGGCAGATGCTTTACTGTCTCAGCCACCAGGGAAGTCCTCTGAGCCACCAGGGAAGCCCATAAAAAGAGTAAAAGAAACCAAATTTATAGGTGAAGTAAAAAAAACTGGGGAAAAAACCACAATTGATTTAGCTTTAAAAGTAAGGGCAACATTCTAAAGTGCAAGTGTAGAACATCTTATACTGACACCTGAAATAAATAAATCTTTTTTTATTAATTTTTTGGCTATACTGTGTGGCTTGTGAGATCTTAGTTTCCTGACCAGGGTTTGAATCTGGGCCCTTGGCAGTGAAAGCATGGAGTCCTAACCACTGGACTGTCAGGATCCCTGAAATAAATATAAAGTATGATTCAGCTGTTGGTAAACTAAGAATAATTAGAAGTCAGAAACAGAAGAAAGAGTGATTCCACAGGAGAGTGTGACCCTGGAGTGTGTCTGTCTGGTACAACATCTCCTTATGCTGATCCCTGGTGGATTTTGCCTAGATTTTAATGGGCCAGATGTTCTCAAGGGGAGCAAAAACAGGAGCTTAATCAAGATAAGGGTAAATTGAAGAGTTCTGCATAAATCAGAGACTCCTAAAAGATGTCATCTTCATTAGGTATAAGATCAAAGATAAGGAAGAACTATTCAATTAAACATCCGGGTACCATTGGTTATCCTTATGATGGATTAAAAAATGGAAAATGCTTTCCTCTTCATGTCATACATGAAAATCAGTTCTAAAGAGATTCATAACTTAGGAATGAAAAGGCAAAATTTAAGAGCTTTCAGTAAAAATAAAGACTATATGACTTCAGAACAGGGAAAGATTTCGCACATAAGACAAAAAAGAAACTAACAATAAAGGTAAAGATTAATATATATAATTATAATTTATATACAATTTGGCATAATTGTTATATTAAACATATATATTGATATGGGCTTCTCTGGTGGCTCAGACAGTAAAGAATCTGCCTGTAAGGCAGGTGATCTGGGTTGGATCCCTGGGTTGGGGAGATCCTTTGGAGAAGGGAATGGCAATTCATTCCAGTATTCTTGCCTGGAGAATTCCATGGACAGTGGAGCATGGAGGGCTACAGTCCATAGGGTCACAAAGAGTCGGATGTGACTGAGTGACTAACACACACATACAATTTAACATTATTATATTAAAATATATATATTGATACATTGTTTAGGAAAATGCACATGTGGTAAAACTATGAAGAAAAGCAAAAGAATGTTTAATGTTTATTTGGTGTAGCATTACCTCAGCACTGGGGACCAGGAAGGGGAACACAGCCCTCACAGCTCAGGGTATAGTAGAGGGAGCCTGGGTGTCATTTTATTATTTTCATATATATAAATATGTATATATGTGCATATACTTATATGTCTGTCTTATCTATATCTGTGGGCTAACTGGGATCAACTGGGCAATTCTTGCTTGCGGTCATTCATGTCATTGCAGGGAGATGTTGGCTGGGGCTGCCCATTCAAGGTGGCTCTCCCGTGTGGTCAGCAGCTGGTACTGGCTACTGTTTGGGAGTCCAGCTGGGACTGCCTACCAGGATGTCCACATGTGACTTCTAGTGAGGTTTGCGCTTCTCTTAGTGTGGAGGCTAGTTCCACCAATTAGTGTTCTTTACATCTCAGGATGTTGTCAGGCTCTAATGAACTAGCCTCAAAAGTCATATGACTTCGTTTCTGCCGTATCTATTGTCCAGCTAGTCACTAAGGCCAGCTTCAAGGAGAGAATCAGGATACACATCTTGGTGGTAGAGGCAGCATGCGTGTGCAGGAAGGGAAGGCATTGGTGGCAGCTATCTTCCATTTTGGAGGAGTATTTGCCACCCCCACCTACCTGTTGCCTGCTTATTGAGCCACTCAGGGGACAGCCACTCTGTCTCCAGGAAAGGTGTAAATCTGCTCTATTAGGTCTTGACTTTAAGATCTAAAAGTCAAGTGGCCATATAATGTGTGCTTCTTTTTTTTTTTTTAACTGTCATTTCTTTTTCAAAACCAGCTTACTTCTGGCAATCTATAGCGATTTACTTTTGCAAATGACTGGCTTTGATATTCATTCTTGAACTCATCTGGACAGTGGAGGTGGCATTTGAGGAATGACAGCCAGCATCTGCTCCCCCTCATCCCCAGCCCCTTTTTGAACTGTACCTTGCCATTCTTGAATTACAGAAGATTTCACCATGTTCACATGCAGGGTTGCGTGGGTGGTTGGAGGGGCTGTCACTACACTGGGAAAACGCTTTGAATTTGAAAGAATTTTGCATTTATTTGAGGGCTTTTATTTGTGAGCTTGAGCAGTCTAAAGTGTCCTTGTGTACAAGCCCTGCCTTTGCTTAACTCCTATTATTATCTTGCCTTGGAAGGTCATGCCAACTGCTTAATTACATGGAGAGTTATGAAACAGCTAGGGCACCAGCACATTATTCAAGTGTGGGCTCCTAAAGGAAAATAAACTCTTCTTCTTCTTGCACTGAGGACAGCTGCCAATAAACCAGGCATGTTTGTTTGTTTGTGGCCACATGTATAGCTTCCTTGTCTAAAGGGATTCCGTGGCTGGCAAAAATCCTGGATTCACCTTTCCTGACAGCACCAGTGGTTATAGTATAATAGAACTGTTTTAATTCAGAAAGAGATTAAATCTGAGTACTTTTGAGTCAGACTTCTCCTTTCATTAAATGTAAACAATAAAACCTCTTTATGAAGGCTTTCCTACTTTACTCAGAAGTAGGCTAATGCATTTCACGTATACCTGTAATCAAACATCAGGCTTAATAAAAGTGTATGTTTATTAAAGAGATGATTATGTAGTTTAAGGTTCCCATAGTCCACCTGCCCCTCAACTGTCAACCTTCAGAAGAAAACTAAGAAAACCCATGTTCTGAGAGGTTCAACCAGTCAGATTCCTGTTTTGGACCAACTCTCACCTTGGAAACACGTAGACTTGGCATTTCAAGCATTACCTTTGTTTTATATGTGTTTAGGCAGAAGAACGTGCTAATTCTAAAAGAACTCTTTGCAAAATTAGATGCTGAAAGAGAAACAGAGCAGAAGCAGATCCTTTGAGAAAGTGCTCCTCTGCTGAAGAAGTGTTTTTCACAAGGCACTGAGATAGCCAGGAATTCTTGCTCCTGCAGGAAACAGCTTGCCCCGTTGCATAGGGTGGGGCCCTCTCTTATTTCTCTAAACACTTTTGGAGGAAAAAAAGAAAAAAATCAGGCTCAAATGCCAAAAGACTACTTTAACCCTCCAATCCCAGAACCCAAGGTCAACCAGAGGTCACACATGCAGTGCTTAAGCCAAAAGGTTGGCCTGCTCTCCAGGCAGTGTCTGTTCCTTCTGAAATCTATAGCGAAAATTGAAGCCATGGAAACGCCGCTCACTCATTCTAAGTCAGAGCTACCTGTGATTTACTAAGTGGTATGAGGTGCTGGTCAGGGCGTGAAGTTAAATATTAAAAAAGAAAATCAAACTTCTGCTCCCACCTCTACCCCTCCTTCTTAAAAACTCATTTAGACCATATCCAAGTTTTTATAAAGACATTCCTAATACCATTGTGCTGTAAATCCTATCTGATCCAACCTTCAAATATTTATGTAAACTGAAATATGTCTGAAAAGAAGTCAAAACAAAACAAATATGTTCCTCATCTCGTTACACAGGTCCCTCCTCCCTCATTTACATTCAAGTGTAAACCTCTCCAACTGGTTCCCAGCTGTTAGAGCTGGTTAATTAGTGATAATTGCAGAGACTATTTCTTTGACTGTGCTGATGGCCTTATGTCTTGCAACCAATTTAGCCTGGAGTTTTCAGCATGTGTGAAATGCTTTGGTAGCAGTTTTTTTAAATCATTACAGATAAGGGCAGTTGGTTTAGTCTCCCTACAACCTGCCTTAGCAATAATGAGTGCTTTTGATACAGCTACAGGTTGGTCATGATGTGTTGTTCCTTAAGCTGTGAATTCAGGTTTTACTGTCATTAGAGTGAGCTGTTTCTCCTGGGATCATTTTGGGTGAAGTGCTTTAACTCAGTTCCAGATGCAGTTTGCTAATGATAATTTGCGTCACTTGCAAGTTGTAGCAACCTCAGGATCTCATGGTCTATCTTTTGGCTCCTGATACCATGTAATTAGAGTGGAAAACAGGAAAGAATTTTAAAGTGACTGTATTCACATTACAGTTCTGAAACCCAGGGAAAGAAAAGAGGAACCATTATTTGTATTAATGAAGGAATACTCTTTGGAAGTTACCTGGTAACCTTTTTTAACTTCTTATTTTATATTGGAGTATAGCCTATTAACGATGTTGTGATGGTTTCAGGTGGGCAGCAAAGGGACTCAGCCACACATCTACGTGTATCCATTCTCTTCCAAACTCCCTTCCCATCCAGCTGCCACATAACATTGAGCAGAGTTCCCTGTGCTATACAGTAGGACCTCAGGTAACCTTTTGATATGGAATTGAAAATGAAAGTTAATGGTTTTTGCCCTCACAAAATTGATTTGTTTATGCGGTTTTTATTGATTCATCCAACATTTATTGAATACACTGTACTATGTTTAGAGAGATGAGAATAAAGAAGAGTGGGTGGGGCACAGCTCCTGCTCCAGGGAGTCACTCACATACCATACCTTATTTGAGAATTACTGTAATCCTGTGGGGTATGCAGAGCCCGTGTTCATCACCCCATTTTATAGGTGAGGAATTTGAAGCTTGGAGAGGTTAAGTGACTTGCCCAAGATGACATACCTAGTGAGAGCCAAGATGGGGCACCAAGGCTCTGACTCCAAGTCTAGTCTTTTCTCCTTACGTGCATTGAGGTCTCAATGGTAGGGAAGTGGGAAAAATGCAAATAGGCCTGTGAAAACAAAACAACCACAGCTACAAGTCACCCACCTGTTTGGAGCTGCACACACCAGAACTAGATCTTCTGGGCAGTGAATAGTGCACATAAATAGGGAGAACTCTAGGGTGCTGGGAGTCCCTGCAGGCTTCACCCTGGAGCACATTCCACACCTCTGCTACCTCCTTATCTCCCCCCATACTCCAGTACCCTGATGTCAGCATGGGGAGTAGCCCCTTCTGCTTTTGCCATGCCCCATCTAAACTGTACTGAGCAAAGCTTTGAAGAGACTAGGGTCTGCATGAGCAGGATACTACAGATGAAGTGAATGGCATGTAACACCTAAAGTCTCACAGGAGGACGATGGCAAATGATTTTCTTGTCGAGCAGAGATCTGGAGTGAAGCAAGAGATGGCAGTTTTAGAAATATTGGGCCAGACTGGTAGTGCTGGTGGTGACAGCTCTGTGCCCAGGATCAGGCCTTATTGGGCATATGACTTCTGCAGACAGTACTTAGGTTTGATGCTCTGCTGTCACCATCTTGAAATTTTTAATAATTTTTGAATAAGGGGCCCAACATTTTCATTTTGTACTTGTTGCTGTTCAGTCTCTAAGTCATATCCAGCTCTTTGTGAACCCATGAATTGCAGCACACCAGGCTTCCCTGTCCTTTGCTCAAACTCATGTCCATTCAGTTAGTGATGCCATCCAACCATCTCATCCTCTGTTGTCCCCTTCTCCTCCTGCCTTCAATCTTTCCCAGCATCAGGGTCTTTTCCATTGAGTCAGCTCTTGACATCAGGTGGCCAAAGTATTGGAGCTTCAGCCTCAGCATCAGTCCTTCCTATGAATATTCAGAACTGATTTCCTTTAGGATTGACTAGTTTGATCTCCTTTGCAGTGCAAGGGACTCTCAAGAGTCTTCTCGAGCACCACAGTTGGAAAGCATCAATTCTTTGGCACTCAGCCTTCTTTATGGTTCAACTCTCACATCTGTACATGACTACTGGAAAAATCCATAGCTTTGACTATACAGACCTTTGTCGACAAAGTGATGTCTCTGCTTTTTAATACCCTGTCTAGCTTTGTCATAGCTTTCTTTCCAAGGAGCAAGTGTCTTTTAATTTTGTGGTTGTAGTCACTGTCCACAGTGATTTGGGAGCTCCAGAAAATAAAATCTGTCACTGTTTCCATTTTTCCCTCTATTTGCCGTGAAGTGATGTGAGCCCTGCAAATTTTGAAGCCTGTCCTGACCACATGTTTCACTTCATTGTTTATGCTCCTTTAGTGTTTGAATATTAGGCAGTATTAGTACTACTGAGTATTAAACCCGTTTGAGTATTGGTATTGAAATTTAGTAGAGACCACATATACTCTGCAGGCTGCAAGTTGGACCCACTAGAGAAGGCGAGGATGAAAGAGAGAAGAGGGACATATTTTCCTTACTCATCAGGTAACAGAAAATAACCTTAGCTTGGTGGAATAACAGGAGGGAAAGTACTGAAAGTACTCAATTCCTGGTTTTGTTTAAATCTAGTAAGCTGTAGCAGTGAGCCTCTGTGTAGGGAGAAGAGAAACACACTGAATTGAGTTATTTGACCTATGCTTTTCTTACAGCATTTTCAATATCCAGTATAAACAGAGACTTCTTATCTTGAATCCCTTGAATTTCTGAGATATCAGAGGAGTTGCATAGAATGGAATGCAAGAGATATTTGGCTCAAGAGTTCTATAGAATAGACTTTTAGATCAAGATACATATAGAGACAATCTGAGAGATTTATTCAGATACTTGGAACATGAGTGGTAGGGCAGGTATTTGTTTAACTTCAATTAATAGGCAACAGAAATTGATTCAAGTTTGTAAATTTTCTTAGGGAAGTGCTGGCTGATGATTATGATGGTAGAGAAATAAATAACAGCAATTGCAACAACAGTCACAGGTTCTATTTAGTGAGTGTTTTCAGAGGATAAGATGGTTGGATGGCATCATCGACTCAGTGGACAAGAGTTTGAACAGACTCCAGGAGATAGTGAAGGACAGGGAAGTGTGGTGTGCTGCAGTCCATGAGGTTGCACAGAGTCGGATATGACTTAGTGACTGAACAACTTACCGAAGGACTTTTCAAGTTATTAACTCACTTAGAGCTTATTATTGTTATGAGCTTGCCACTTATATTATTCTAATTTGACAAATGAGGAAACTGGCACCGTAGAGTCAAAGAACTTTGCTCAAGGATTCACAATTGGAATGCTTTGCTGTTGGATTTTAACTGGCTGTCTGGCTCCAGCACTAATCTCAACTGAGCTGTTTTGCCTCCTAATGTTTTTCTGTTAATGCTCCTCCCAACAAATGAAAATATACATAAAAAGACATTTTCCTGTGGTTTCAACTCTTGGAACCTAAGTCTTCATCAGCACTTGTCCCACCACTAATTTTAACCCAGTTGGTTCAGGGGAGGGTTGAAACAAAGTAAATTTGGGTACTTGCTGATGTGGATTCTAATTGTAATGAGCAACTTGTGAGGAAGAGGCCAGGACTAAATGGGCAACTGTGAAATGTAGTCATCATTTTTGTCACTGACTTTCTCCCTATAAAGTTGCTTGGAGTGATGGGGGTCACACTACCTTTGTGCACAGTCAGAAGACAGTCCTGGCTGACTTGTCCCAAGTGGTCAAGGAGGGGCATGTTGAGTTCTTGATGACTCATCAGTGCTCTCTAAGTGGGGAATCAGGAAATAGCAGGTGCATCCACATTGGTGAGACCCAGCCAGGAGTCAGAGGCCTCCACTTCTAGATTTCTAAGGAGCTGCCATTTCCCCATCTGTTTTAGGACCATGAGTTCTGCTGCGTAGGTCTTCTTAATGGGCTGATGTCCTTTAAATAGGTGCACAGTGTACCTCTGTTGATTTTTCTGAGGACTGCTGCTCTGTCATCCAGTTCAATCAACTTAGCTTTGCACCATTCCATATAAAGAAACAGGTATTGAATTTCACTGGGACTTCATTTTAGGCTTATCTTGACCTTTATCCTTATGGTCTCTTAACTTTCAATAGGTATTCAGCATTTGAAATGCCTGCTTTTAAGTGTAATGTTTATTCAATCTCAGGTACTAAAAGAAAGATTGGCAGTCCAAACAGATTTGAAAACAAAGAGGGAGAGTCAAAACAAATTTGAATAAAAGTTTGTTTGTGATTAATGTCTTTGAGTTTAGGCACTCAAAGAGTGCTTAAGAAGTCATTCTAACTTCTTTGCTGTTTGAGATTGGAGGGGAAGGAGGGGTTTTAGGATTGGATTGTACTCTGGGTCACCGAGCTGCTCCTGCCTGAGATCTCCATTCTTTTACTTTCCTGCTTAGAGATTAGTTCTTTTTTGCAGCATAAAGTTAGCAGGTTTGGGAAAACAGAGTGGGTCTACCCTTTTGTCTTAGGTAGGTTTAGGAAGCAGAGCCTGAGAAGAGGATTCCTGTATAAATGGTTAATAATAAAGTGCTCTAAGGAGAAACAACGAAGGGAGGGAAGCAAAACCAGGAGGGAAGCAGGACAGGTAAGGCTTTTAGAAAAACTAAGCAAGCTTGTGACTTCAAGTGAGAAGCCACCCTTAGCTGGGTCCCAAGAGGAGCGCTAAAGTCTAAACTATACTGCAGTTTGTCGTAGCTCTGGGCAAGAGAGGTGGACTTTCACTTTCCTGCATCAGGCATTCATTAGCCATGAGCCCTGGGTGGCAGGAATGTAAACTCCCAGGCACTTCTGGCTCTGGGTGCTTCCAGACCAAGTGAAACTGACATTCAGGGTAGGCCTCTGCAGAAGATGGCAAGTGAGAGCAGTGGGAGTGAAGCTTGCAGAGCTGGGGACAAGGACATAATTCTGGGTGGAGCACAGCAGAATTTGCTGTAGACAAGGGCTTCCCTAGTGGCTCAGACAGTAAAGAATCTGCCTGCAATACAGGAGACCCAGGTTCAGTCCCTGGGTTGTGAAGATCCCCTGGAGAAGAGAATGGCAATCTAACGCACTCTAGTATTCTTGCCTGCAGAATCCCATGGACAGAGGAGCCTGGCAGGTTATAGTTCATGGGGTCACCAAGAGTCAGACACAACTCAGCGACTCACACTTTCGATTATTCCTTCAAGCGTGGACCTTGGAGGAAGAGGGCGGTTGTATACCTCAGGGCTCGTGGAGGGAAGCTATGCAGAGGAGTTCTGGAAGGGATGGAATGGACAAAATGTGCCTGAAAGCATGAAAGATAGCGAGAACCCCTCAAATCATGAAGGCGACATGGTTTGGAGTGCATCTCCAGAGTAGGAGAACCAGTGCTCTGCCTGTTGCTGGCAGCTCAGAGAGGTGGTAGGACCCCTAAGGGGAAGGCTACCAGTTTTCATTAAGGATCCAGCCTTGACATAGAAGCAGGACAGTCACTTATTTTTCAATGGTTAATGAGCATCTCAAGGCTGGTCACAATGGAGAAAATCTGGAGGCTCTTCCAACATTTTCTAGGCACAGTTCAAACTCCTGATTGCCCTAGATGAAGAGAGAGATCCAAAATAGGGTTCCTGATCCCATTTTGGGTCAGAATTTTTGATAAGCCCAGGGTATGTCTAGAGGACTGTACATTGATCCTTAGAGATCTCAGTTGAGCTCCTAAACTATAACCATTACTTTCAGCAAGTGGGACTCACAGAATTTACACAGAACATGTGTATGTGTGTGTGTGTGTGCACACGCAGTTGCTAAATCATGTTTGACTCTTTGCAACCCCATGGACTGTAGCCCGCCAGGCTCATCTGTCTATGGGATTTTCCAGACAAGAATACTGGAGTGGATTTCCATTTCCTTCTGCAGGGGATCTGCCTGACCCAGGGATCGAACCTGTGTCTCCTCGGCAGGCAGAGTTTTTACTATTGCGGCCACCAGGGAAGCCCTATGCAGAACATAGCTAATTGAACACAGCTAATTTCTCCAATCCAGAAAGCTGGACCCTCTTGTACATGTTGATCATTCCTAGTCAGAAAACAGTTTCAGTTTAGTAATTATTATGCCCAGTCCAATGTTGTAAGAAAAATGTACATTTCCTTCCAAGGTAAGACTTCTCCCTCTCACTGCTGCCCCATCCCAAATGTGGACCTCCAGTGGAGGAGGAGGAGGACATTTGCTTCTCCATTGTGTTGCCTTGTGTTTCTCAGCCCTTCTCATCCACTCTCTGGGCTGCCTCTGGCTCTTCCTGGGTTGGAGGTAGGGGAAGGAGAAGAGAGAAGGAAGCAGGAAAGTTCTTACTTAACCAACACTGTGAGATGTATCAAAGCCTGCAGGTGGCTGTAGCCAGCTCTTTTAGGGGAACTTTGTGAGTCCTGCAGTTACGGTCTATTCATTCTGGGGGTGGCTTTGCAGTTCTCTTGCCTGGGCTCACAGTTTCTCACCTTAGAATTCTTGATGGCCTGCCTTCTTATGGCATCACTTTGCCCCTCCAGACAGTCCTCTTGGCTAGGATGTGAGATGATCTCACGCCATCTCTGTCTTCTGTGGCTGATATCTGACCCACAAGAAACACTCATGTCTCTTCTCTGAGTGTCTGGGAGCACTGTTCCATCATGATGCAACCAAGCTCTTGTATTCATTGTGACAGCAGCCTGCTAGCCTTTACTACTTGCCCTTCACATGTCTCAGCCCTGAGACAGACATCTTGTCTGCTGTGACAACCATATTCAGGGCACAAGGATCAGTCTCTTAAGTGGACCGCTTATGCCCCTTTCCTTGACTTCAGGTCCAGGGAAAGCACTCTGACCCCTACCCCATGGAATGGGCATAAGACTCAGAGTGCCGCCGTAGTTCTCTCCCCAAATCCTCCTATCTTAAATGACCATTCATCTTTCAATTTAGTGGAGTTTTCTCTTAATGTGATAAAGGGCTAATAATTTTCAAAAACTGGTTTGTACATACTGCCTTTGCAAACTCTATTCTGAGCATCGCATCTCTTTTGGAGTGTGGTATCTATTATCTGGTACAATGAGGCTAAAAGACTTCTGTCTTAACACTCAGTCACATTGTACAAGAGATCAGTGAATAAATGTTACATTTATTGATTCTGTCATTTATCCAATGAACACTGAGTACTTTCATTGTGCTGATACATTTAGACTAGATGTATGGCTCCATTTGGGCTTCTCAGGTGGCTCAATGGTAAAGCATATGCCTGTAATACAGGAGACCCAGGTTTGATCCCTGGAGAAGGAAATGGCTACTGACTCCAGTATTCTTACCTGGGAAATCCCATGGACAGAGGGGTCTGGTGGGCTGTAGTCCATGGGGCTGCAAAGGTGTCAGACATGACTTAGTGACTAAAACAACAACATGGCTATATGTAAGCATACATATTATATAAATATGAAGTCCCTAGTATGCATAAAAAGTATAAGTTACTATCAGTTGTATATGTTGAGTGGTAGTTTTGTGGGTATTGAGTATGAAATAAATATATTAGTTAATAAAGAGGATCCATGGATTAATGATGAGAATGTGTCATAAATCAAAGATTATAGCTTACCCAATTCTGTGCATCCAAGTTAAAAAACTTAAAGTCCTTTGGAGAGTTCTGAGTCCAGACCCTAAATACAATAATCAGCAAGATTTCTCAAGTATGACCATGTGCTAGACACTATGCTAAGTGTCTTACAAACAGTATCTTATTTAGTCCTTTTAACAACCCAGTGAGGTTAAGTACTGTTTTTTCCCCCATTTTACAAATAAGGAAACTGAATCCCAGTAACTTTCTCAAATTCCTATGGCAGACTATGGAATCAGATTCAGGTCTGCCTGACAGCCAACTCACTCCCATTTCCCAGACGGGAACCGTCCACGTTTCATCCGGGGTGCTACAGTATAGAAGACATGACATGTTGGAGTGGAAAGAGCTTTGCAGTCAGTCAGAGTTGGTTTCTGAGTTGGCTGTGTCATTTATTAGCTGTATGATTTGAGTCAGGTTCCTTAATCTCGACCTCTTGATCCCACCTATGAAGTAGAGGATGATAATATTTACCGTTCAGAGTTGTGATATGAAGTAATGACTTTGAAGCAGTTGGCGTATGGAGGCCCTCAAAAATCATATATATTATTGTTCCCATTCTTACTCTTCACCTGAAAATATTTTAAGAGCACATAAAAGGAGACAGGCCAGGCTTGGACTGCAAACTACAGTAATCTAGGGCTTTTTGGTTTTGGGAATCAGGCTCCAATGATCTAGGACTTATCCTTACTAGGGATTGTTCTGTTGTGGTTCTTAAATAACACTGTGTAGCCGAGTCACAGAGCACACTTGGGGAAATGCTCAGGACCCCAATTTCTTTTGGACTCGAACTTCTAAATATGGCATTCTTCTTCCCTCCTGAAAACATAGTCTTCAGTACCCCTGGGTAGTACATAGTGGTATTAGGCAATATCTCCTTTGGGTAATAGAGTGGTTGGATTGTGGCTGGCTTGGGCATGATAATGCTGTTGAGTCTGTCTGTTAGGGATCAAAGTATTCCCCAGTGTTCTCAGCTGACACTGAAGGAGTAATAGCTAGAGAGAGCATATGCAATCTGCTATTTTTCCACAGAGCCATATAACCTTGTCCTCCCTATTGTTGCCCTCTGGCATCTGAGATGGTGGCAGGGGCATAGCCACATAGAACTTGAGTCGTGACCGTACAGTTGCTGCTTCTAACTCTGTCCCCAAACTTCCAGCTGTTATAAGTCTCTGGTTGCAGCAGGAAAGCCAGAAGAGTCAGGAAAGCAGGACCTGGGCAAAAAGAGCAAGGAACCGCCACTCCAGGCCTTCATTCTCACACTTCTCCATTGATAGTATTTGGATATTGGAATTGGGGTATGACATCTCTGACACCTAGTCAGCAGGCACTTCCTGAAGCCCCTTTCTGTTCCTTCCCCACATGGCTCCTCTTCTTCCCCTCATTTAAGTTATTCATAGAACCTCTTACAGATCTAAGAAACTAATTGTGAAATACCTTTGTGATTACAGTTCAGACATCTAATTAGAAGCAAGGAATTAAGCTCCCAAATACCACAAAATGAAAGCTTGAGATTCTCCTCACAAAACCTCTGCTTTCCACGAATGGGGGCTGACTCATCCATCCACCTTCTGCTCCCCAGCCCTTGTCTTTCATGCTGAAGTCAGCCAGTTTCTTCACCTGGATTTGGAAAACTGCTGAGGCCTGGTTCAGTTTCATTCCAAAACTGTCTATCAATAGGAAGGACCTGGAAAGTAACTGCCTGTTGCAGGGAAAACAGGATAAGGGCACATTCCTTGAGTTTGAGAGTCTCATGAAGACTGTTAATACTGTGTTTCTTCTAATGACAACAGACTAAAAATGGACAATTAAATATGAAGCAGAAGGACTATCTTGCTGTTGTGATTTCATTTTAAATGTATCTAGAAGACTGGGTGATACTGAAGTATGTGACTTATTTCCTTCTATGAGTTGAGATAAAATGGTTCTAATTTTCTTGCTGTTTTTCTGGCTTTAGGGCCCTGTGAAAGAATGTTTCTTCTCTTACTTTTGGTGGGAATTGGATGTTTGTCGATTTAGCATATGCTTAAAATATTTTGGCTTTGGAAAACTGCACTGATAGCCTTTTCCCTCTAGTCAACATGAATCTCATTTTCCTCCAGCTCTCATAGCTTGTGGCTCCAATACAACATTTCTCATATTCTACTTTATTCTATGGTGATTTTTATTTCTGCTTTTCTCATGTATCAGATATGCAGTTCTATGTGTGGAAGAACTGTATCCTATACATCTTTGTACTCACCTGAGTCCAGTCTGGTACATTATGTAATGTAGGTATTCAATACATCTTAAGTTAAATTCTGAAAGATCATACAGAAGGGGGAACTCTGAGTCACAGCAACAACCATCTTTGTAGCAGATGCGCCAGGGTTTCATCCATGTTGCTGCAAATGGCATTATTTCATCGTTTTTAATGGCTGAGTAATATTTCACTGTATTAGGTGGGCCAAAAAGTTCATTTGGGCTCTTCCATAAATCCTTATTGAAAACTCAAATGAATTTTTTGGCCAATCCAATATATATGTACCACATCTTTAGTCATTCATCTGTCGATCAACACTTAGGCTGCTTCCATGTCTTGACTATTGTAAATAGTGCTGCAATGAAAATTGGGGTGCATGTATCCTTTCTAACTATTTTTTTTCTCTGATATATGTCTAAAACTAAGAACAGAGCTTCCATATGGTCCAACCTGTGCTCTATATCCATGAACTTCCTTTATTTTTAGATTCCACATATAAGTGATAGCATACAGTATTTGTCTTACTCTGTCTTACTTATTTCCCTTAACATAATGCCTTTGAATTCCAGCTATGAGTTTGCAAATGGCAGGAGTTCAACAACTCTTATACACACACATACACTCCATATTTTCCTTATCCATTCATTAGTTGATGGACGCAGGTTGTTTCCATATCTTGGCTATTGTAGATAATTATGCAATGAACATAGGAGTATATATATATATATATCTTTTTTAGTTAGTGCTTTTATTTTCTTTGGATAAATACCCAGAATGAAATTGCTGGATAATACTGTAGCTCATTTTAAGTTTTTTTTGAGGATTTTCCATACTCTTTTCCATAGCAGCTGCACCAATTTAGATTCTTACTTATAGGACAAGAATTCCCTTTTCTCCACATCCTGGCCAGCACTTATTTTGTCTTTTTGATAATAGTCATTCTAACAGGTGTGAGGTAATGTCTCATTGTGCTTTTGATTTGCATTTCCCTGATGATTAGTGATACTGAGCATTTTTTCATGTATGCCATCTGAATGTCTTTGGAAAATGTCTATTCAGATCTTCTGCTATTGTATTAGTTCTTTACATTTTTGGATATCAACCCCTTATCAAGTATGTGATTTGCAGATATTTTCTCCTTTTCTTCTTGTTGGTTTCCTTTCCTGTGCAGAAGCTTTTTGGTTTGATACAGTCCCATTTGTTTATTTTTGCTTTTGCTGCCTTTGTTTTCAGTGTCAAATAAAAAAAAATTATTGCCTAGACCGATGTTAAGAAGTTTACCACCTATGTTTTCTTCTAGGGGTTTTATAGTTTCAGGTCTTACATTCAAATATTTAATCCATTTTGAGTTAACTTTTGTGTGTAGTGTAAGATAGCGGCTCAGTTTCATTCTTCCATGTGTGGTGTCCAGTTTTCTCAACACTGTTTTTTTTAAGCGACTGTCGTTTCCCATTGTATATTTTTGGTTTCCTTTTCATAAATTAGTTGACCATACAGGCATGGGTTTATTTCTGGGCTTCCTGTTCTGTTCTCTTGATCCATTTGTTTGTTTTAATGCTGATACAACAATGTTTTTTTTTTTAACTTATTATTTTAATTGAAGCATAGTTGGTTTAAAACTTTTCAGGTATACAGCAGAGTGATTCAGTTATATATTTTTAAACTCAGATTCTTTTCCACTATAGGTTATTACAAGAAACTGAACATGGTTTCTTTCTTCCCTGTGCTATGCAGTAAGTAGGTACTTCTTATTTATCTGTTTTATATATACTAGTGTGTATATGTTAATCCCAAATTCCTAATTTATCCCTCCCCTCCCCTTCCCCCTTTGGTCATCATAGGTTTGTTTTCTGGGAGTCTGTTTCTGTTTTGTAAATAAGTTCATCTGTATCATGGTTTTAGATTCCAGATAGAAGTGATATCATATGATATTTGTCTTTTTCTGGCTTGCTTCATTTAATTATAATCTCTTGTTGTTGTTCAGTCGCCAAGTCATGTTCTTCTCTCTGCAGCCTCATGGCCTGCAGTGTGCCAGGCTCCCCTGTCTTTCACCGTGCCAGAGTTTGCTCAGATTCATGGCCATTGAGTTGGTGCTGAGATTTAACTGTCTCATCTTCTGCCACCTTCTTCTTCTTTGCCTTCAATCTTTCCCAGGATCAGGGTTTTCTCCAATGAATTGGTTCTTTACATCAGGCGACCAGAATATTGGAGATTCAGCTTCAGCATCAGCCCTTCCAATGAATATTCAGGGACAATTTCCTTTAGGATTGACTGGTGTGATCTCCTTGCTGTCCAGGGGACTCTCAAGAGTCTTCTCCAACATCACAGTTCGAAAGCATTAATTCTTCTGCACTCGGTCTTCTTTATGGTCCAAGTCTCACATTCGTACATGACTACTGGCAAAACCGTAGCTTTGACTGTATGGACATTTCTCGGTCAAGTGATGTTTTTTATTTTTAACATGCTGTATAGATTTGTCACAACTTTCCTTCCAAGGAGCAAGCATCTTTTAATTTCATGGCAACAGTCACCATCTGCAGTGATTTTGGAGCCCAGGAAAATAAAGAGGTACATGAAACAGGATTCTGTGAAGGAATCTAAAGCTTTTTGGAGCTTTTGAACAGGGGGAGAGTGAAATTCTACTTCTGGTCAAGAAATAGAGTTGATGCCTCATAGAGGGGCTCAGAGTAGAGAAGTGGAAGTTCAAGCTTAGACCAGTACATGAGGAGTTCACTAAGGAATAGAACTACACTCTGTTTTAGACCAAATGACCAGAAGAGGAACATGATGTAGTGGAAGAAAGGGTTTCCAAACTCTCAACACAGAAATCTTCAGAAGAAGAGTGAGAAAGAGGCACTGATCATGTGCCATAGGAGGATTAAAGCCTGGATTGGTGAGGACACTTGGTCCATATTTGAGAGTCCCTTGGACTGCAAGGAGATCAAACCAGTCAATCCTAAAGGAAACCAATCCTGAATATTCATAGGAAGGACTGATGCTGAAGCTGAAGCTCCAATACTTAGGCCACCTGACACAAAGAGCCAGCTCATTGGAAAAGACCCTGATGCTGGGAAAGATTGAAGGCAGGGAGGAGAAGGGGATGACAGAGGATGAGATGATTGGATGGCCTTACCAACTCAATGGACATGAGTTTGAGCAAGCTCTGGGAGTTGGTGATGGATAGGGAAGCCTGGCATGCTGCAGTCCATGGGGTCACAAAGAGTCAGACACAATTGAGCAACTGAACAACAACAAAAGAGAGTGGGGGACAATGGGTAGAAGAGGATCTTGGGCTGCATTCCAAAAAGGAACCAATCTTAGGCTTGGGTCTCAAACCCCAGTGATCTAGAACTTGTCTGGTTTTGGTTACTTTATATTTATTTCTTAGTAAAAGTACATGCATATAACTAGTAGCAATTGAAACATAGGGCCAAACTGTGAAACTAGTGTTCTTCTACATATCTGTCAACACAATGTCTTAACACATCCTAGTCTTATGACTGGCCATGACACAATCCCAGAGCCAGGGACATGTGATAAAGAGAAGGGAGAAGGCCAACAGACAGAATGGAACGGATCTGCTGTGTGCATATCTGTTCCTTCATGAATAAACTTTATTTGGTTACAAGATCTGTTCCTGGAATCAGTTTTAAGGTATTGTGCTAGGTGTACTTTCGGTGCACAGAGTTGAAAAATAACGGCAAATCCCTCCTCTAGGTTTGACAGTTTGGTAATTGGTGAGGTGGTTTCTTTGGAAAATGAAGCCAGGTCCCTCCTAAGGCAAAAATAAAACAAAACATTATTCATGAGCATGCAAGAGCAGGTGGATGGTATTGGAAGATCTCAGTTCTAATTCACCAGATCTGGGGCCTTGGGCAAGTCTTCACCATATGTCTCTTCCCTCACCTGTAAAATGAGGGGTTGCCAAGCCATCCCGAGTAGACCTGGGACCCCAGATAAGATGATTGGGTCTGGAGAGGCTGGATTCAGGGCTGGCCAGGAGAGGCCTGTCCATGCGGGCATATTCTTTTACCAGAGCTTTGATTCAGCACGTTTAGTTGTTTTGGCCTCTGTTGAGATGAGGAGGTAAGAATATTTCTGAAAGTCCTTCTACTTGAAACTATTTGGGGTCTGATACAAGTTCTGTTTAAATGCTTCCTTTCCCTTCTCTTTATCTGTTTCTTTTTCTATGTTCCTTTAAAAAAGAATCAATTTTGTTGACATATAAGTGAATATCTTTGGTTTCAAGATAATTTTTCCTTTTTAAATATGTCCTGTGGAGAGTGGTAGAGGGGAAAAGCAAGCTGGGTTTGAACAAGGGAAGTGAGAAGCCTGTGTGGGCCACCTGTTTTGTCTGACCCACACCCATACTCTGGGTTTCTGCACTTTGGAAGTTCTTCTCAGATGCTCTAATATATTTTAGTGCTATGATGGCAGGGCATGGTGGATTCTTTCACACATGTAACTGGACTGTTGACCATAGGAGGGTACACAGACTTATTATAAGGTGTTCAGTTCAGTCACTTAGTCATGTTCAACTCTGCAACCCCATAGACTGCAGCATGCCAAGTCTCCCTGTCCATCACCTACTCCCAGAGCTTGCTCAAACTTACGTCCATTGAGTTGGTGATGCCATACAACCATCTCATCCTCTCTTGTCCCCTTCTCCTCCTGCCTTCAATCTTTCCCAGCATCAGGGTCTTTTCCAATGAGCCAGTTGTTTGCTTCAGGTGGCCAAAGTGTTGGAGCTTCAGCATCAGTCCTTCCAATGAATATTCAGGACTGATATCCTTTAGGATCGACTGGTTGGATCTCCTCACAGTCCAAGGGGCTCTCAAGAGTCTTCTCCAACACCACAGTTCAAAGGCATCAATTCTTCGGCACTCAGCTTTTTTTATAATCCAACTTTCACATCCATACATGACTAATGGAAAAACCATAGCCTTGACTAGATGGACGTTTGTTGGCAAAGTAATGTCTCTACTTTTTAATGTGCTGTCTAGGTTGGTCATAACTTTCTTTCCAAGGAGCAAGCGTCTTTTAATTTTGTGGCTGCACTCATCATCTGAAGTGATTTTGGAGCCCAAGAAAATAAAGTCTGTCACTACTTCCACTGTTTCCCCATCTGTTTGCCATGAACTGATGGGACCAGAGGCCATGATCTTCGTTTTTTGAATATTGAGTTTTAAGCCAGCTTTTTCACACTCCTCTTTCTCTTTCATCAGGAGGCTCTTTTGTTACTCTTTGCTTTCTGCCATAAGGGTGGTGTCATCTGCACATCTGAGATTATTGATATTTCTCCCAGCAATCTTGATTCCAGCTTGTGCTTCATCCAGCCTGGCATTTCACATGATGTACTCTGCATATAAGTTAAATAAGCAGGGTGACAATATGCAGGCTTGATGTACTCCTTTCCCAATTTGGAATCAGTCTGTTGTTCCATATCTGGTCATAACTGTTGCTTCTTGACCTTTATGTAGATTTCTCAGGAGACGGGTAAGGTGGTCTCATTTTCCCATCTCTTGAAGAATTTTCCACAGTTTGTTGTGATCCATGCAGTAAAAGGTTTTAGTGTAGTCAATGAAGTGGAAGTAGATGTCTTTCTGGAACTCTCTTGCTTTTTCTGTGATCCAGTGGATGTTGGCAATTTGATCTCTGGTTCCTCTGTCTTTTCTAAAACCAGCTTGAACATCTGGAAGCTCTAGGTTCACGTACTGTTGAAGCCTCCTTTGGAGAATTTTAAGCATTACTTTACTAGTGTGTGAGATGAGTGCAACTGTGCAGTAGTTTGAACATTCTTTGGCATTGCCTTTCTCTGGGATTGGAATGAAAACTGACCTTTTCCAGTCCTATGGCCACTGCTGAGTTTTCCAAATTTGCTGGCATATTGAGTTCAGCACTTTCACAGCATCATCTTTTAGGATTTGAAATAGCTCAGCTGGAATTCCATCATTTTCACCAGCTTTGCTCGTAGTGATGCTTCCTAAGGCTCACTTGCCTTTGTACTCCAGGTGTCTGGCTCTAGGTGAGTGATCACACCATCATGGTTATCTGGGTCATTAAGATCTTTTTTGTACAGTTCTTCTGTGTGTTCTTGCCACCTCTTCTTAATATCTTCTGCTTCTGTCAAGTCCGTATAGAATCCTTGGTCTATTCTGTCCTCAGTCCCCTAACTAGAGGTATATGTCTCACAGTTACATGCAGGGAATTTTATTCTCGGCCAGTTTCCTGCTGCCCCCAACCATGTTCTTGTACTTTTTCCCAACTCTGTTCCCCATAGTTTTTCCTGTCACTTTCTGCACTAGCTTAAGTGACTAAGTATTACTTTTTAAAATTCCCTTTCCCATTCACTTTTCATGGGCCCTCGGGATATTTGTTGTTTTTGTTGTGGTATACTGTTTGTGGTATACTGAGAAAGATGTTATGTATGTTTTCAGTTCAGTTTAGTTCAGTCACTCAGTCATGTCTGACTCTTTGCGACCCCATGGACTGCAGCACTCCAGTCTTCCCTGTCCATCACCAACTCCTGGAGCTTGCTCAAACTCATGTCCATCGAGTTGGTGATGCCATCCAACCATCTCATCCTCTGTTGTCCCCTTCTCCTCCTGCCTTCAGGTTTGGAAAATGTAGATGAGCAGATTTAAGCTATTTGCATAAGGCTCAAAGGTGGAACCCTAACTACAGCTCCACCCATTATCATCATTCTGGAAATCAAAACCCCAGAAGTTGATGTGTGTCTTGAGTCTTTAGGCTGGGTCCTACCCAGTCTAGACTCTGAATCCTTTTCCTCCTTAAACTTTATTTCTATGAAGCTGGCTTCTGGTTATCTAAGAAGTCATGGTTCTATACTTTTCTCAGACCCTTTTTATAGGCTATTGACTATGCTTTTACAATCTTGGTGAAACATAAGCAATATTCAAAGCTCTTAGCAAGGAGTCTTGTTATGCTGGGGGACAAGGGGGAGGAGCCCTTTGGCTTACAGTTGATCTACAGAAAACAGTTTCGAATTTACTATTACTATTGACATAGCTGCATAATTATATAAGAAGTCAAGTTGATCAATTATGACCATTAAGATGTATGATTCTGAGCCCTGTTTTCCTGCCAGTAGTGGCCAGAGTGGCCTCTTTGGTTCCGTTTTGTCTATTTTAACAGTGGAACCACATAGCAATTTTGTGTTTTCAATATATCTGAGCACCTACTGTGCTCTTGGCACTAGAGTCACCCAAATACTTATGATACACCCTTGCCTTTAAAGGAAAGCAGACTTGACTTTTCCTATGTGCTGATTTTAGGGGATTTAGAAAAATGGGAGTTGCTGGGTGTGGTTGTTACTGTTCATGTCGGAGGTAGCATTGTTTTTAGGAATCTAATAGCTCTTTTACTGTGACCCATGATTATAATAATGCTCACATTTGCATAATACTTTGCGATGATTTTTCATATTTCATTTCATTTGGTCTTCACAATTCTGTGAGGTAGGTTGCCAGAGTATCATTGCCATTAATTTACAGATGAAGAAACTGAAGCCAGGAGAGGTCAATAGCTAGCAAGTGGTAGAACCAAGTCTCAAACTCTGATCTTGTGACTGCTAATTCAGAAGTCTTATTGCCATTCTGCCCCCTTCAGAAAAGAATGAGGAACAGCACAGTGAACCCACGGAGGGCAGAGAGCTTATCTTGGTTCCCCCAGGCCCCTCCCTGCTCTAGCCCCTACCACGTTGTCTGGCAATAATAATGCAGGTTTATTGAGTGAGATTGGCAGAAGAAGGGGGTGACAGAGGATGAGATGATTGGATGGTCTCACCAACTCCATGGACATGAGTTTGAGCAAACTTCAGGAGATGGTGAAGGACAGGTAAGCCTGGCATGCTGCAGTCCATGGGGTTGCAGAGTCAGACGTGAATTAGCAACTGAACAACAATTGAGGATCAAGACCTTTGACGAGAGAATAAAGAGATGGCCACCTTCTCACCTTTATATCACAGACTGTAAATATTCTGATGACAATCTATTCAGCTTTGTTCTGTCCCACTAATTTGTACTGAATTGCTCATAAATATTTGTTTGTATGGAACATTCATTGCACAGCTGTCTAGGGCATTCTGGGGTAAATGGTAGCCTGAAAATAATGCTGCCAACTTTGCAGAACTGTCCACTCACATCATAGCCTATCTTATCTTCAGTCTTGTGACAACTTTGAGGACTCCGTTAAGGAATTTGGACTTCGTGACTGCTCCAGCGCCCAGCCAAGTAAACAATTTTAATAATCTCCCTGTGAATGTCATAAAGGCAGGGAGAGGGTTGGGGTTGTCAGCACTGTCTTTTCACAAATACCACTACAGGGATAAACCAGGTACTTGCCTGAAAGTTCAGAGTAAGAAAATGCTACTCTTGTTACCATCTTCCGAAATCAACTTCAGCAGAGGAAATCTATTTTAAGCTAAAATGGGCATTTTTTCCCATCTGAAACCACAGTTGCTCAATTTCAGGAAAACTGGTTAACTTCATGTAGGTGACATCTGATGGTTTTTCCTTTTGTCTGAGATGAATTTTAACTTTCTGTAAGGCCCAACATGGAAATCCTTCAGTGGGTGTCTGCTGACCTGAGCTATCCAACTAGTATTCAGAAAGTATAAAATCTATTTCATATGAGTCTGTGTTCCCATTCTGCCTCATCAGCAAGGAAGAAAGGGAACAATTATTTGGTGATAATTACTCTGACGGCAGTAATCTCTGGCAGCTGCTAGAGAAGAGACATAATTGCCTCCTACCACCCCCTAACTGTTTAGAATAGAGCTCTGAAAGCTTGATAAGAGGAGCTGAAGATGTGTGAACAACCTCAAAATAACTTTCTATTCACTTCCATCACCCAGGCTTTAATTAAACACAATTCATACCTCTTCAGAGGCTTGAGATGATGTATGTTAGAGGACTTCATAAAGGGGAAGGGCCATACAAATGGTAGAGGTTACTATACATTGTGTATTTACGCTTATCCAAGTCAGGGGCCTTTCAGGGCTGTTGCTCTAGAAGCCCGCTTTTTCTGCCACTGCGGATCAGACAGAATTGTGGAAGAATTAAGAATTTTGTTCTGAAAATTTGGGGAGAGGATTTTAAAGTGGAAGATATGTGAGTGCAGATAGAAGATAAAATTTGGATAAGTACCACTGAGAGGGCTTTCTTTTTCATGCCTTTTTTCCCATGTAAATAAACTCTTCCATCAGCCTTTCTAAAAGGGAATTTTCAATCTTTTACCATTTTTCTGTGACATTTAGCTCTGTCTCACTGCAGGATTTGGAAGTAGAACCCTGCTAATGCACTATTGTAATTTTTCTAGCAGTTCTCAAAATGGCAAAATGGGGGCAAAGAAGGAGGCAGTTGGAGGCAGGCCGTTGGTGACACAGATTGAGTTGGTCTGCTTTCAACATTATAAATAAATATGCCTATTTTTATATGTTGCACACAAGCTTTGGGTGCATTTTTTAAAATCTTGATAAAAATGTTCCAGTATAGACATTCTTCTGCTCAGTCTAAACTGCTTCATCAAACACTCTAATCATAAGTTGTCAGAAGTTTTCAGAAAGTCAAAGGGCCTTAAGAACACATTTGAATTTATTCAATAAAAGCCAGAGGCCAATTAGGGCAATTTTTGTTGTTGACCCCTTTCTACTATTTTTCATCCCTACCTCAAACCTAAAACTCCACACATTCTACTGGTCCTGATTCCTACACAAGTTGTAAAATATCCCTTCCATTTCTGTCCTCCTCTTTCATCCTATGATTCCATTTCACTGATGCTGCTCAATCTGTTATTGTATTTTCTGACACATCAGTTTTATGATATGGTTGATGGTTGAAGGTTAAGTGAGTGTGGCTGTAAAGAACAAGTTTACCTCATGAGCCTTGTGAACCACAGAACACTGTTGTAGGCTTCTTGAAAGGGACATGTGGATCCATGGGTATATTGGCATGTAGGTTGACTATTCCTGCCTCAAGAGTCTACCTCTAAATTGGGACTGTTGATTTATCAAAGTAGGAATGTGTTAGGGTGCCTCTGAAGAAAATGCCATCCTCCTGCCCTGCTGAGTAACGCCACAAAAAACCACTATCTCTTATAGTTGTTTTATGGCTATCACAGAATGAATCTTCCTTCCTCTGACTATCCCTCAGAGGATAACCTCTGTGATAATTCCTTAAGTTTCTGATGTTCTAAAACAACTCTTCTCAAACTACAATGAGCACCTGAATCCCTGCAGATCTTGTTAAAATGTGGATTCTGATTCTGGGGTGGGGTCTGAGGCTTTGCATTTCTTTTTCTTTTTTTAATTGGAGCATAGGTAATTTAGAGTGTTGTGTTAGTTTCAAGTGTGCAGCAAAGTGAATCAGTTATACATATATATTCTTTTTAAAAATTTTTTTCTATTATTGGTTATTACAAGTTATTGAGTTTTCCTTTGCTATATGGTAGGTCCTTGTTGTTTACCTATTTTATATATAGTCGTGTGTATATGTTAATTCCAAACTCCTAATTTCTCTCCACCCCCCACTTCACCATCCTCTTTGGTAACCATAAATAAATTTGTATTCTATGTCTGTGATGAGACTGCATTTCTAATAAGCTCCAGTGATGCCACTCTTTCTGGTCCATGGGCCACACTTTGAGTCTCTCCATGAGATGCAGCTCTGGATAGATCCCCTGTCTGGGACTTACATTAAGTTCTTTGGGGTCCAATCTGAACCTTCGATGTAGGAAGTGGGCCTCCTTTAAGTACTTTAAGAAACCTAGAACTGCTGAATTTAAAAAATTATTTTGTTGACTATTTAAGATATAGTTATTGGTAGAGCATATTTCAGAAAAAAGTCTTATGCATTTTTCTGCTTAATGCATTTAAGCATATGACTTGCTATTTAGCAACATCGGTCATCTCCACCTTTTCAGTATTGCTAATGTGCATTCTCTTGGTCCACAGAGCAAGTTATCTTTCTGGGAAGCACCTGTGTCTGGGATGACTAGCAATAGCATTCCCTTGGGACTGATAATGAGCCCACAAGTAGATCTAGAACAAATATTAGTCGGTGGCCTGTGGTCTTCTCCCATCTCACTCCACATGTCACTTGGAATCATTTCTCTGTCTCTTCTCTGTAAAGGATGAGTGAGTGACTTACAAATAATTTTTCTTTCTCCCCCCAAAATGATTCCAGTGAGTGTGTGTCTGTCAGAGGGTGGGAGGTGAAGGTAGGGTTCTCTATGTGTTCACCTGCCTAGAAGCTTTCTGAACAATGTCCTTTTGGGTTTTTATGGAGGCTTTATTTCATAGGCGTGATTGATTATGTCATTAACCATTGATTTTATTAATTTATTAGCCATTGATTGAACTCTATCCCCAGTCCCTCTCCCCTCCCTGGATGTCAAGAAGGGTAGAGCTGAAAGTTTCAACCCTCTAATCACTTGATTGATCCTCTTGGCAGCCAACCCCCATCCTTAGGTGAGATCCTTACTGAGTCACCACAGTAACATAACAAAAGATGGCATGATAGCTCTCATCACTTAGGAGGTTTCAAGGGTTCTCAGCCGTCGCGCTTCTGTGCGGTCCATCGCAGCCGCAGCTGCTGCGCGGGCGCAGGAGGGCCGAGAGGAGCTACTCCACGTTCAAGGTCAGGAGAGGCGGCCGTGAGAGATACCCCTCGTCCAAGGTAAGGAGCAGCAGCTGCACTTTTCTGGAGCAGCCATGAAAAGATACCCCACGTCCAAGGTGAGAGAAACCCAAGTAAGACGGTAGGTGTTGCGAGAGGGCAGCAGAGGGCAGACACACTAAAACCATAATCACAGAAAACTAGCCAATCTGGTCACAGGACCACAGCCTTGTCTAACTCAATGGAACTAAGCCATGCCGTGTGGGGCCACCCAAGACAGATGGGTCATGGTGGAGAGGTCTGACAGAATGTGGTCCACTGGAGAAGGGAATGGCAAACCAATTCAGAATTCTTGCCTTGAGAACCCCATGAACAGTATAAGAAGGCAAAATGATAGGATACTGAAAGAGGAACTCCCCAGGTCGGTAGGTGCCCAATATGCTACTGGAGATCAGTGGAGAAATAACTCCAGAAAGAATGAAGGGATGGAGTCAAAGCAAAAACAGTGCCCAGTCGTGGATGTGACTGATAGAAGCAAGGTCCAACGTTGTAAAGAGCACTATTGCATAGGAACCTGGAATGTTAGGTCCATGAATCAAGGCAAATTGGAAGTGGTCAAACAGGAGATGGCAAGAGTGAATGTCGACGTTCTAGGAATCAGCGAACTAAAATGGACTGGAATGGGTGAATTTAATTCAGATGACCATTATATCTACTACTGTGGGCAGGAATCCCTTAGAAGAAATGGAGTAGCCATCATAGTCAACAAAAGAGTCCGAAATGCAGTACTTGGATGCAATCTCAAAAACGACAGAATGATCTCTGTTTCCAAGGCAAACCATTCAATATCACGGTAATCCAAGCCTATGCCCCAACCAGTAACGCTGAAGAAGCTGAAGTTGAACGGTTCTATGAAGACCTACAAGACCTTTTAGAACTAACACCCAAAAAAGATGTCCTTTTCACTGTAGGGGACTGGAAAGCAAAAGTAGGAAGTCAGGAAACACCTGGAGTAACAGGCAAATTTGGCCTTGGAGTATGGAATGAAGCAGGGCAAAGGCTAATAGAGTTTTGCCAAGAGAACGCACAGGCCATAGCAAACACCGTCTTCCAACAACACAAGAGAAGACTCTACACATGGACATCACCAGATGGTCAACACTGAAATCAGACTGATTATATTCTTTGCAGCCAAAGATGGAGAAGCTCTATACAGTCAGCAAAAACAAGACTGGGAGCTGACTGTGGCTCAGATCATGAACTCCTTATTGCCAAATTCAGGCTTAAACTGAAGAAAGTAGGGATAACCACTAGACCATTCAGGTATGACGTAAATCAAATCCCTTATGACTATACAGTGGAAGTGAGAAATAGATTTAAGGGACTAGATCTGATAGACAGAGAGCCTGATGAACTATGGACGGAGGTTCGTGACATTGAACAGGAGATCAAGACCATCCCCATGGGGAAGAAATGCAAAAAGGCAAAATGGCTATCTGAGGAGGCCTTACAAATAGCTGTGAAATGAAGAGAAGTGAAAAGCAAAGGAGAAAAGGAAAGATATTCCCATTTGAATGCAAAGTTCCAAAGAATAGCCAGGGGAGATAAGAAAGCCTTCCTCAGCGATCAGTGCAAAGAAATAGAGGAAAACAACAGAATGGGAAAGACTAGAGATTTCTTCAAGAAAATTAGAGATAACAAAGGAACATTTCATGCAAAGATGGGTTCGATAAAGGACAGAAATTGTATGGACCTAACAGAAGCAGAAGATATTAAGAAGAGGTGGCAAGAATACACAGAAGAACCGTACAAAAAAGATCTTCATGACCCAGATAATCACAATGGTGTGATCACTCACCTAGAGCCAGACATCCTGGAATGTGAAGTCAAGTGGGCTTTAGAAAGCATCACTACGAACAAAGCTAGTGGATGTGATGGAATTCCAGTTGAGCTATTTCAAATCCTGAAAGATGATGCTGTGAAAGTGCTGAACTCAATATGCCAGCAACTTTGAAAAATTCAGCAGTGGCCACAGGACTGGAAGAGGTCAGTTTTCATTCCAATCCCTAAGAAAGGCAATTCCAAAGAATGCTCAAACTACCGCACAATTGCACTCATCTTACACGCTAGTAAAGTAATGCTTAAAATTCTCCAAGCCAGGCTTCAGTAATACGTGAACCAAGAACTTCCAGATGTTCAAGCTGGTTTTAGAAAAGGCAGAGGAACCAGAGATTGAGAAACCTGTATGCAGGTCAGGAAGCAACAGTTAGAACTGGACGTGGAACAACAGACTGGTTCCAAATAGGAAAAGGAGCATGTCAAGGCTGTATATTGTCACTGTGCTTATTTAACTTATATGAAAACTAAGATCATGGCATCTGGTCCCATCACTTCATGGCAAATAAATGGAGAAATAGTGGAAACAGTGTCAGACTTTATTTTTTGGGCTCCAAAATCACTGCAGATGGTGACTGCAGCCATGAAATTAAAAGACGCTTACTCCTTAGAAAGAAAGTTATGACAAACCTAGATAGCATATTAAAAAGCAGAGACATTACTTTGCCAACAAAGGTCCATCTAGTCAAGGCTGTGGTTTTTCCAGTGGTCATGTATGGATGTGAGAGTTGGACTGTGAAGAAAGCTGAGTGCCGAAAAATTGATGCTTTTGAACTATGGTGTTGGAGAAGACTCTTGAGAGTCCTTTGGACTGGCAAGGAGATCCAGCCAGTCCATCCTAATGGAGATCCATCTGGATCTCCAGACCCAGGAGATCAGTCCTGGGACTTCATTGGAAGGACTGATGCTGAAGCTGAAACTCCAGTGCTTTGGCCACCTCATGTGAAGATTTGACTCATTGGAAAAGACCCTGATGCTGGGAGGGATTGGGGGCAGGAGGAGAAGGTGACAACAGAAGATGAGATGGCTGGATGGCATCACTGACTCGATGGACATGAGTTTGAGTAAACTCCGGGAGTTGGTGATGGACAGGGAGGCCGGGCGTGCTGCGACTCATGGGGTCGCAAAGAGTCAAACACGAATGAGTCACTGAACTGAACTGAACTGAAGAATTCAGTGCTGGGAACAGTGGAAGAAGGTCAAATATATATTTATTATATGTCATAATATCACGCCCTCCAAAGATAGACTCTGTATCCATGTGTGAGAATTGGTAAGTAGAATTAACTTCTACAGTTCAAAGTTTAAATAGAAGAAAGGTTATCCCCATGACATAAAAGAAAAGCATGCCGAATTTTTCTTTTCCTTCCTTATCCTCAGAAGCAGTGGGAATAGACTCCAGATCATAGATCTCTGTAAAAAGGAATCCTCCAGCCCTTCCTCTCCCATTTCCTCCCAAGCTCCCTCTGCCTCCTTCCCCAAGCCCTTCACAGGTCAGAGAAGCCCCAGAGAGGTGCTGGGAAGGTGGGGAATGAAATTTGCTAAATCTCTAGGAAGCCTGTAGAGTTTGTGGTCTGTGGTAAGTGGGAGAGGTAGTTGGGGAGTGAGGGAAGATCCATGCTGTTATTCCCACAGCTTGTGGGGTTGGGAGGGTGGTCCCATTAGGCTGGAGGACTGTGGCGGGCAGGGAGGTTTTGAGTTGAGACTTGTGAGTGGGCTTGGAGAAGGGGCATGTGGGGGTCCAATGTGGAATGAGGTTGGTGCCCTTGACACAAGGGAGCCACTGTGCTGGCGCTCCCCACATTACCTGATGGAGCCCTTATTACAACAGTTCCGTGAAACAGGTCCTCATGCCTCCATTTTCTAGGGAGGAATCCACAGCTGAGAGAGGTAAAGCAAAATGCTTGGGCCGCTGAACTAATAAGTAGCAGAGCCCGTATTTGAACCCAGGTCTGCGTTATTGTAAATCCCTTGAAATCCTGCTCAGGAAAGCAGGGCTTTATGGGAAATAGTAAGACGTTTTGTAATTTAAGGCAGGTGAATGAGGCGTCAGGCAGGCTAAGCTCTAGATGTCAAAACTGGTTCTGTTTATAGTTTACATTTTTAAAAAATCCACCATATCTTACTTAACACATCTACTGGTGGTTGAGAGACCCTATTTTTTGCAGAAAACGAATGAAGTGCCTCTTTAGAATTCCCTTTGTGCTCTGCAGAGCTGGATTTCTAAATGTCAGGTGGTCTGCAGCTAGCTACAATAGCACCTTTTGGCAGACAGTGATGTGGATGGCACATCCCTCAGTGCCAGGGGCCAGGGCCTCCCACAGGATGTTTTAAAGAAGATCACAGAAGGCAGCTCAGTTTCTCTGTGGCCAAACCACAAAATGTTAAGGTTTCCTTAAAGTCCCGGAATCCCAAAGGGTGTAGGCAATCCCTGTGAAAGAATGCTGAGCTCTGTAAAATGCCAAAGGGAGGAACCAGATCCCCTGGAGGTATAGACACCATTTATCTAGTGAGGGAATTTGGGTGGTAATTGAATTCCTTAAATGTTCATTACGTGGATGAGCTTGCAGGTGTGGAAGTTATCTATGTCAGTATCACTCAGAGTTTGCTGTGCAAACGAATCATCTGGGGATCTTGTTTCACTGCAGATTCTGTTCTCCTGGGTTTGGGGTGGGGCCTGAGAGCCTCCATTTCCAAGACCTCTCAGGTGATGCTGGTACTGCTGGTCCATGGACTACACTTGGAGCAGTAAGTATTATGCCTCCCTGCATCATCCATGTTTCTCTTCTCTCTTGTTCAGTTGCTAAGTTGTGTTTGACTCTTTGTGACCGCATGGACTGCAGCACGCCAGGCTCCTCTGTCCTCTACTATCTCCCAGAGTTTTCTCAAATTTTTGTCCATTGATTTGGTGATGCCATACAGTCATCTCATTCTCTGTTGCCCCCCTTCTCCTCCTGCCTCAATCTTTCCCAGCATCAGGATCTTTTCCAATGAGTTTGCTCTATGCATCAGGTGGCCAAAGTACTGGAGCTTCAGCATCAGTCCTTCCAATGCATATTTAGAGTTGATTTTCTTTAGGATTGACTTCTTTGATCTCCTTGCAGTCCAAGGGACTCTCAAGAGTCTACTCCAGCACAATTCAAAAACATCAATTCTTCGGTGCTCAGCCTGCTTTATGGTCCAACTTGCACATCCACACATGACTACTGGAAAAACAGTAGCTTTGGCTAATATGGATCTTTGCCAGCAAAGTGATGTCTCTGCTTTTTAATATGCTGTCTAGGTTTGTCATAACTTTCCTTCCAAGGAGCAAGCATCTTTTAATTTCATGGCTGCAGTCACTGTCAGCAGTGATTTTGGAGTCTAAGAAAACAAAATCTGCCACTGCTTCCACTTTCCCCATCTATTTGCCATGAAGTGATGGGACTAGATGCCATGATTTTAGGCTCAGTCAAGATTCACTTAAGTTGTGATAACTTTCTTGAGGGAGGCAGGACAGACAGCAAAAAGGAAATTTGCAGAATCTTCTTAGTAGATCTCAAGGAAACAGTGTTGCAGCATGGTATGGATGTCAAGAGGTGTTGTGAGAGCCACAATAAAATGTGGCAGTGGTTTGTAGTCAAATAAGCTTCAAAAGTGTTGGGTTGAAAAGTTCAACAGATTTCATTATCTCATGACTTCTCAGAGCCTATAATTGGCTACTGTGCCTTGTGACTTTCACAGGGGAACTTGCCTCAAATTCATTTGCCCAAAGAATACTATTTTGGGGACCACATTAAGAGCAGAATGTTCACCAAGACTAGCTGTTTCAGACATTGCCATAGGTGACCACACAAGAGGAGAAACTCTTGCCTAAAATACTGTGTAAACATGGAATTGTTCTTATTCTCCATAAGCTAAGAGCAACTAAAATAAACTTTCGAAATAAGGATGAGTTGAGCTGGGGAGTGAATTCTCTGTGGGTTCCATGCATGAAGAATGCTGGACCTGTGACTTTGGAGAGGGAGAATTGATATAAATAGATGAGGAAGCAGATAAAAGGAAATGTTTTAGATTAACAGGGATATGGGGCAGGATGGAGTCAACTAGAAAATCCTTGTTTGTGGGGTGCAGTTAGTTAGGGGGCTTGCTCCATGAGGTTAGCCAGCGTAGGGTATGGAGAAATCCAGAATACAGAAGGGGACCAGATTCCAGGCAGGTGTTATTATTATTTATTTTTTTAATGCCCAGTGATTGAACCCTTGTCCTTTTAGGGGAAATTTCTGACTTGACAAGGCAGAGCCTTCTCACGTGGAGAAGCTGAAAAGGATGTGCCATGTTTTTTCAGCCTGTTTTTCCATTAGGTTCCTGGCATGTTGGCCTGGGCTCCTCTGATCAGAAGTGCCTGCCCTAGTGTTTCACTCAGAGCAAAAAGAGGTGCCTGGTGGGCCCCATTCTGATGAGGAGACAGAATGTTTAGTTTCCAGAGGCAACAGGGACTGTGATTGCATAGCCAATGTCAAGTGCTGGCTATGTACAGAGTACCTGTTGCCGGGTCTGTGCCCTGTGCGGGTAGCAGTAGAATCTCACAGCCCTGTGGCCCAACTCAGAGCATTGTTCTTGGTAGAGAGCTTGAGCTTGATTCCACACCATCCTAGGAATTCTGAGCTTCCCGTTTGCTTTTCATAGCTTTTTTGCTTAAATGAATAACTTGGTTTCTGCTGCTTGCAGAAATCCTGACAGACACAGGGGATGAGTGGAAACTCGCCGCTCAGCTTCAGATAGCCCCAGAGAGCATTTTCAATCTGAATTCAGGTTTAGTCTGAAATCTGAATTAAATTCACATTTAATCTTAATTCTAGGGTGGACTTTGGGGTTTATGAAGGAAGGTTTGTGTGGGCTGAGGGTCAAGGTCAAAGATGCCCTGGGAGCCCTGCTGAGCTGGTTAGGTGACAAGAGAGGTAAAGAAATGAATATTACTGAGTGGGCACTTACAGAGTGCCAGCTAGATGCTTTTATCTATATTTTTCTTAACATAACCTTGTGAAATAGATATTGTTATGTTCATTTTGCAGAAGGGGAAGCTGAGATATGGGGAGTATAATTAGTTGTCAAAATAGTAAGTTTTCGAGCTGGTGTTCCAGCCAAGTGCTGTCTGACTCTACTTATCACTACACCAGGATGTTTAGTCCACAGTTATTGATGAAGCACCTTCAATGTGTCAAATATGATGATAATCCTAGGTTATACCTGCCTTCATGGAGACTAAGATCTGCTACAGGAGATTCACACTAATGTAACTGCAAACTAGGAAGGATTAAAATTAGAAGGAATTAAAATGAGAGTAGGTAGTAGGGAAGCCTACGGGCTTCCCTGGTGGCCCAGCAGTAAAGAATCTGCCTGCCAATGCAGGAGACATGGGTTCGATCCCTGAGTTGGGAAGATCCCCAGGAGCGGGAAATGACAACCCACTCCGGTATTCTTGCCTGGGAAATCCCATGGACAGAGGAGCCTGGTGGGTTGCAAAAGAATTGGACACAACTTAGTGACTAAACAACAACAATAGGGAAGTTTGGCCTCAATATATATGTGTAAAGGGGAAAAGTTTTCCCTGAAGAGGTGCCCTTTGAGTGGGGTTTCAAGGACTGGGTAGGAGGTAACTAGGTTGAACGGAAAGAGGGAGAAAGGCTTTACTGATGGGGGAATTAAGTACAAGACAGACACATCCCATGCTTGTTAGAACCATGAGATTTCCTGCAGTGTAACACACTGCTTTGTGGATTCAGTGATCATCTGCTCTATTAAAGATGGATACAGAAGAGCAATGAAAGAAAAAGAATTTCAAGGCTGGTATAGAAGACGGAAGAAAAACCTTATTCTTGGTGCAAATGGTCCTGGAACCACCAGTTTGCGTAAGACCTGCCTTATTCTAACTTGGGGAATAAGTATCCTGCTGATTTCTGAGTGGTGAATGAGAAATAGGGATGAACACACGATGCCTACCCCTACTTCTGGCCACAACAGTGCTAAGGTTTTTGCTGGCTGCCACAGGGAGGCAGGAACCACAGTGAGGGGAGAGAAGGTGCCACAATGTCTGGGGAGACCTGTCACCCATTTCTGCATGGACTTAGGATAGAGTCAGATGAGTTGAGCTGCTGGATTCCACTTCTCTGGACACTGCCACTTTCCATTTCTCGTCTGGGAAATGCTCCTTGCCAAGGATGTATTACAGGATGATACTGGAAATATTATTCTTATTTTACTTACAAAAATCTGAAGTCCAATCAGATACTTTCTAAAAGCTAAAATCTTCAGTCTCTGTCCATGAAAATCATGTGACAGCTAAGGCTCAACTTCAAAGTCACCTCCTCCAGGAACCCTTCCTTGATTATGTCAAACAGCAGTTATGTCTTACCCCCTTGAACCTCCCAGTACTCTGAGGGCACTGTTCTTGGGGCATATACCAATCATGTCTGTGTCATATGGTAGTTATTTAGGTCCGTGTCCCCAGCCCATTGCAAGTCTGAGTAGAGGAACTGTGTATCACATGGCATTGTAATATCCAGAGTGGTTTGTGCTTGGGAGATGCTCACTGAAAAATCTGCGAGCAGAATGGAAACTAAAATTTGATTTTCAGTAAAAGCTCGTTCTTATTTTTTCATCCATTCAAGTTCCTATTAAAGTACAGAGTACATTTTGGAGAGAGTTAAAAATAGAATTGAAGAGATAGGGCTTGGTATATATGCCCTGGTTTACTGCACGGAATATTTAAGAAAAGGAGCCCCTCACTTAAGTCTTTCAATAGCCACTGAAGAAGAATGTGAAATAGGAAATCTGGATTCAAGTCCTGGTCCTGCTATGTGCCTGCTCTCTGAGCTCAGGCAAGTCACTTGATCTCTCTGAACCTGGGTTTTCTTATTTGTAACGTGTGGGAAGTGCTCTATCTAACTTGTGGGATTTCCGAGAGAACTCAAGAAATAGCACAGAGGTGCTTTGCCCCTCTCCCTCCAGGGTACTTCCTGTGGTGGATGCTAACAGAACGGGGTGGGGCGGAGGACCCTGGCATCCTGTCTCCATTCTCTTGCTGCAGCCGGGAGAGCACATGCACGCGTCGTGCCCCTTTGTACACTTGGACTTGGAGGCTGGTGCCATATTTTTTTGCTTCCTTGCAAGTGTGTCTTGAACTTATTATGTCCTTTGGTGAATTAACAGGCAGGACAAGTTGTCCATTTCCTAGTCACTTTCACAGAAGTCGGTGTCATAAATTCTTATAACTCATTTGTCCTCTTGAAGTGGGTCCTTGTGTGGAATGAAGACACTAATCCTCTCATAAAGGACTGCACCTACTTGTGAGGAGGAATTTTCTGTGAAAAAATATTTCTGTGAAAAAAAAAATTCTGGGAAAAACACACGCACATGGATTTGGGGTACAAGATGGGGTTTGTTGGTAAGGGTAGTTGCCAGACCCACATGTGTTGGGATATGAGCTCTGTAGTCAGCAGCTGTGGCTGCAGCTTGGGAAACTGCACACTTCACTTGGGTTTGGAATAAAGTGTCTTGCACAGTCATTCCGAAGAGGAGCCTCCAGGGGACACTCCCCCAGTTGGATATTCTGCTCCAAGCCTGGATCCAGGCTTCCCCCTCCATCCCTGGTGTCTGGGATTCAGAGAAACCCAGACATGCCAGGAAGAGCTTATTTGTGGGGAGTGTGAGTTAGGGGCTTAATCTATGAGGCTAGCCAGAAATCCAAAATACAGGAGGGGGCAGATTCCAGGCAATTCCAGGCAAAAGGCAAATTGTCTTTTTTTTGTTTGTTTTTTTAATGCCGAGCTTTGAGAACAGTTTCAACTTAGTATGAGGATTGGGTAAGTTCTTGGTTTCAGAGAAGATACTTTTAAGTATGTGGGGAAAAAAATAGGAGAAATCAAGATGTGAAGCCTGCCTTCCATTGGTTGGGGTCTGCCTGGGCTGTGGTGTTAAGGGGGTTTAGGCAGCCGCTGTTGTTTCTGTTGCTCTGGCAACCAGAGGAGAAATACACTACGCCCAGTGCAGGTGCACTGGGGTTGAGTGGGCCCATTTCCTCCCAACAGCCCTGGCCGGCCTGGAAACAGCGACCTCGGAACTCCTCCAGGATGGCTAGCTGAAAGTTTCGGGGTGTGGAAACCAAAATGTGGAAACTCTAAATTCGGGAAGCTTTGCCTACGGGGGCTGCCAGCCGTGCCCCAACGCTGCCCTCTCTGTCAGCTTGGGAAAGCTGGATCCGGGGTTTGGAAGGGTCAACAGGATTGCCTGCCTTTCCCTGCTTGACTTTCCTGCCTCTGGCAGCTGCAGCCCCAGCAGTTGCATCCTGCATCCCATTGAGGAAGCTCAGTGCAGGGTCAGACCCAGGTCTTGCAGCTCCACCCTGGAGCTCTGCTGAAAAGCTGAGCAGCAGGGAGGGTGTCAGGGCCCCTCACTCTGATGCCTGCCCTTGCTGAGCCCATGGATCCTCACGGAGTCACTCCGCTGTGCACACCCCTGGGGCTATCTCTTGTAAGGGGCTTGGGATGACCCTCTAGGGTCAGACACAGGTTCTATGGGGGTGGAAATAGTCCAACCTACTGCGAAGACTTGTGAGGAGGAAGTCTCTGTGAAAGTATGTAAGGTCACATCTGGCACTTAGCAGGTACTCAATAAATGGGACTTTTTCTCCCCACCCAAGTGCCAGAATTGAAGATGCGTTTATACCTCTCTGAACCTGACCAGGTGATGTGGTGGTGAAGAATCCGCCTGCCAGTGTGGGAGATGCCAGAGATGCAGGTTTGATCCCTGGGTCGGGAAGGTCTGCTAAAGTAGGAAATGACACCTACTCCAGTATTCTTGCCTGGAAAATTCTGTGGACAGAGGAGCCTGGCAGGCTACAGTTCATGGGGTGGCAAAGAGTCAGACATGACTGAGCACGCACAGTCCTCTACCTCTCTGAACTCATTGTGGGGACCATCGCTTTACCAGAAGTTTCAAGACTGAGCGCATTCAGCCAACCCAGTCCATCAGCAAACCCTGCGACTTTCTCTATTTATATCTAGAAACTTTCTCCTCCTGCCACCTCCACTGTTACCACCTATCCCAGCACCACTATCTCTTGCCTGGATTATTGCAGTTGCAATAGTGAGACATAGAGGTATATTGGAACAGGCAGGAAGATGGAAGGGAAGTAATTGAAATAATTTCCTCCAACAAGCCCCATATGGGAATGGAAGTTAGTATCTGCCCATAAGGAGGCGAAATAGAGGCACCTACTGGGGGAAGGGAAATGTCTCCCATTAGGACACTTTCACATGGTCTGACAGCTTCCAATAAGGTGCCAGTTTCCCCTGTGACTCTCTGGATCCTTTCCTCTCCCTCGTAGTTTTCATTAAGACTTGCTGTAGCGATAAGAGTAAAAATTCACTTTACGTGAGAAACTATGAGGCCAGCAGGAAAGTAAAGACCCTGCCAATGGCTGCGAGCTCTAATCTTCTCAAACTGAATAGACTCAGAGTTACATCTGGAGTTGTGTGTGCTTGGCAAACATAAGGTGGAAACCCCTCTGAAAAACATCTGACAGGAATTGCCTCTTCATGAAATGTGAAAAGAAGCTCCCACCCAATTATTAAGAGGCTGCCGAAGAGGAAAGAAAAAGTTTGTGCAGCTAACACAACACGTGGCTTGCCAAAATCATCCTGCCCTAATTCTCTTGTCAGCAGAGTTGCTTTTCCGAAGAGTAAGTAACTCGTGATTGGGTTGCTTGATTCTTCTGGCCACTTCTGCTGTGCACCCACCCCCCCAACCCCACCCAGGACCCCCTGCCTGGACCTCACCCGCCTGTCCGTGTTTTCACTGGTGGGATATTCTTTGGGGCTTGAAACCTCAGAAATTCCGTTGAGAGCACAATGATCCGGGCTCAGGATGTGAATGGCCACGAATGTCACATTGCTTATCGTGCTCTGGGCAACACCCAGCAGCTGCTGGCGTTTAACGAGGCAGCGGCACAGGGCTCTGAGAATAGTCCTGTGTGTGCATTGTTTGTGCATTTTGCAGCTGATTTAAGAGCAAGAAAGGAACAAAACCGATCTGATGCCTTTACTCCAGAGATCGTCCACATCCTTCCTAGGGCAGGAAGAGCAGGTGACTGGGACACTGAACATTTGGCAAGCTGGTGTCTTTCCTGCATTGGCATGCTTCGCCGGGGTTTTCATGAAAAGACAATGACCTTTACAGAAAACAACGACCTTTGCAGAGATCTCTAAACCCTGGCAACTCATCAGCAAGTTCAGTTCCAAAAGTGTTCTTCTTGCCTTTCCCAACAGACTTGAACAACTAGAAAGAAAGGAAGGAACTTGAAAAAATCACCCAAGTTTTTGGCAAACCTTAGGCGCTCTTTTCCCCCACCCTGTAATTAAGGCAGAAGTAAACAGTAAGAGAATATCAAATTGCAGCTTGCTCTGGTAATAGGTGCCCAGGTGGAGCTGATGCTTGTACAGACCTGTGCCTTGAGACAGAAGGGCAGCCTCCCTGGGGAGCACTCCAATGGGTCCCTAGATCTGACATATCAAGATTAAGACACGAACATTTGGAGCAGAGTGACAAGAAAGGGTGAGTCACCTGGGTATCATCTGAAAAAAAAATTGTTTTTCCTTCTCTGGACCCCTTCTTGTTTTAGGAGGTCATCTCCTGGATGGCACTGCCTCATCTCGAAGAGCCTGCTGGGTCCAAGGAACCCAAAGCACTTCCTGTTGAGCAAAGTGTGTATGAGGACTTTCCATCAGGCTGGCTTGGTCTGTGTGCTGCCTCTGGCCACTCACCAGCTGAGTGACCCCACTGAACTGCTTACCTTCTCTAAGCTTCCATTTTCTCAGCTCTATAAAGAGAATAGTATTTACCTTGTAGAGTGCCTGTGAGGCTAAAATGAAACAGTGTAAAGTGCCTTCCACATAAGAACCACCTTACCACCGGCGTTGCATGGGTCAATAGTTCACTTTTCTTATTGTTAAGTAGGACTCTCTTGTGGCTCTACTGCAATTTGTTTATCCATTCAGCTGTTGTTTTGACATTTGTGTTCCTCCCTGTTTTGGGCTATTACAGATAAAGCTGCTACTATTTGTGTACAAGTCTTATATGATCAGTTTTCCTTTTCTCTTAGGCAAAATACTTAGGAATGGCTAGATCATAAATAAGTGTATGTATAGCTTTTAAGGAAAAGGTCAAACTAATTTCCGAAGTGGTTGCACCACTTTATATTCTCACCAGCAGAATATGAGAGTTCCAGTTTCTCCACAACCTTGCCAGCACTTGGTATGGCACTTCTTATTTCATCCACTCTAACAGGTTGTGTCATGGTGATTCACATTTACTTTGGGTTGCACTGAGAAAATAGGTGAAAATTCTGCACCATTCCTGTGTTGCATTCATACCATTCATTTATTACATACTGAATAAGCCACAAAACATTATCTGAAAACAAACAGTGGTGAAATTGAGTCCTCAGTGCATAGTTGGGTGCATCTTACTCCGAAGGTTAAGTGAATTTCAAGCAACAGCAGCCTGATGACTCGGTGCTGTAGCCCCCTTAATTTTCTTCCCATCTCTCCTACTAAAGCCAAATAATTGCTGTAATTTCATTACTTCACCTATGAAGCTGATAATAATCCTGGTCAATGTCACCTTCTGCTCTTGTTACTAATACTAACAAATATCATGAGATTAGCAAGTCTATTAATTTTTCCCTTGTGTTTTTAATAGTGAGGTTGGTGAAAATTTGTTCATTCCCTTTTAGGATCCAAAAGAGAGGACCTACAGGAGAAATTTAATTCTAATCTTAGTTCTAGGAATAGCTTTGTTTTTCTTGAACAATTGGTTTATTTTCATCTGATAGATGCTGGGAATAGTGGTGTTACTTTCTTCACATTGGTAGCCAAGAACCCAGAGCCAGATTTATCTTCTGTTCCACAACAACTTGATAAGATTTATTTTATATGTTTTGTAAACTAACTCTTGCTTGACTTCAGCTTACCTTCCTATTTAATTTTTTATTTGCTTTATTTTCCATATTCATTAAAAGATTTTAAATGAAAGTGATTTTATTTTTTTAAAATGTAAGTTTATAGTGAAAATGCAAAGGCATAAATTGAGTCTTCCCTCACTCCTCTGCCCCAAAGTCACCCGGTTCCTTCCCCAGGGGCAACTGCTGTTATTACTGATTTGTTGCATGTCTTTACTGAGATCATCTATGTGAATATAAGCATATTTATGGGATGGCTGGCATATGTTTGTAAGCAGTTTGGTGAATGAGTTAGAGTTCATAGGGTATAAGCAGTAACTTTATTTCTGCTGATTCCCTGGCTCCTGAAATTTACTCTCCTATTTTCTTGCCTTCCCACAGACGAATTCTCTGTTAGATCCTTAATTTTTCTAGTCACTTTCTGGTGTTAACAGATGACTTCACTTTCACTAAAAAGTCTGGACTAATATGGAATCAAAACATCAGCCTCTGTTTCCAATGCAAACATCTCCCCTTCTCCAGCTGGGGCCTGGCTGTGGCTCAGATGTTCCCAGGGGTGTCATCTGCCTCCCACCAACTCCTAGCCTTGCTCTTCTGCTGCTCCTCCATACTCACCTGTGACCTCTGACTCTTCCAGGGGTGGTAGACTGGGTGGTTTACACCTTTCCTTTGGGGAGCACCTTTGGGTGTAGCCTCTTCACCTGTAGGTGTGGAGAAGTGGGTGTGCCTGGGAGTCTGGGGGTTTATATCTTCCCCCTTTCCCTGAGTGGGGCTTCCCCGGGTAGCTCAGTTGTAAAGAATCTGCCTGCAGTGCAGAAAACCCAGGTTTGATCCCTGGGTTGGGAAGATCCCCCGGAGAAGGAAATGGCAAACCACTCCAGTAGTCTTGCCTGGAAAATCCCATGGACAGAGGAACCTGGTGGGCTACATACATACAGTCCATGGGGTTGCAAGAGTTGAACATGACTGAGGGACTAAACCAGCACATTTCCCTGAGAACCAATGACTGAATGGAACAGAATAATGAAAGCCTAGCCCCCTTGCTGTGAAACAGACAAACTCTGAGAGGTAATTTATATTCTAGAGCCCCTGGTGGGATTAGCCTGAGACTGGAACTATGCCTGAAATCTCATAGTCCCTTCCCTTCTTCCCAGTCAGGTTTCCCCAACCCTCTTAGCAGATTCTTTGATACACTCTTTGATAAATCACTTACTTTCACAGGAACCCACATTTCAGGGTCTGCTTCTTGGGAAATAACCTAAGACAGCAACTGTCCAAATAGTGGCACTCTTATGGGACACTGTCGAAAGTTCCTCAGCATTCCCTCACTAAGGCCCCTCCAACCACAGTTCTCTTGCTTTACTGAAGTCTGCTGGGGCAGAGCTACCTACAACGCTCTCCTCAGGTCCTGGCTTCCAGGGTCCATCCCTTGGACTCTGGGTTGGGGTCTTTAACTCTGAACAGAAAGAGCAAAACTCATTGTTGAGTCATCATCACACATCTTCTCTTCTTCCACCTTAAGAATATTATTAATTATATATACATGCTCTGGATTTGTACCTTCCACTGTATAAATAAATACCCACATTTGTTCTAGTTGTTCTCCTTCAGTTAACTGGCTGAAATACACAAAACAACCAGTCATTCTTTAATGAGGACGTTTTATTCTTTTGGTTGGGTAGTATTTGTTTCTTGTAGCTTTCACAAATGAAAAGCTATGGCCACTGACCTCTTACACTTTCAGAAAAGTTTACCCATTGATTTTACACTTCTGTTGGTCGATAATAAAATTCTTAGGTCACACTTTATGTTCCTGAGGACTTTTTGGCCTTGCTTTTCTGTTTTCTAGCACTAGTTTTTTTCCACCTCTGTTAAGTGACTTGATGGTTGGTTGGTTGGTTGTTTTTCCAGGATACTAAAATGATTCTTTTTTAAAATTTTTGTAGTCAAACAGTTGTGCTGTGATTTCCACTGCCCCCGCCCCCCAGGGACAAGATGTATCTTTCAGTTTGTAAATTTAAGTAATTCCTCTTTGCGGGGAAAATATATAGCTTTTATAACCAATGAGTCAATTTTATTATTCAAAATGTTACACTCCTGGGATTGGCTAGTGGAGCTGGATTTAAAGAATCCTGTTGGATCTAACTCTCTAGAGAAGGACGTCCTCATCCTGGGGGGGCTACCACCTGAGCAGAAGTCACTTTGAATTGTACCTTGAAATATTTTACTGTTCCATTATTGGTTTCTCTTCTTCAGGGATACCAATTTTGCTCATGTTTTCTGTCTTAGTCTCTTTCATATTCACCATCTTTTTTTTTCTCTTTTTTAAACTTGAAAAAAAAATCTGCTTATTTCCGTGCTGTTTTACTCACTTTTCTTACCACGCGTGCGTGTGCATGCTAAGTCACTTCAGTTGTGTCTGATTCTGTGCGACCCTATAGACTGCAGCCTGCCAGGCTCCTCTGTCCATGGGATTCTCCAGGCAAGAATACTGGAGTGGGTAGCCATTTCCTTCTCCAGGGAATCTTCCTGATCCAGGGATCGAACCTGGGTCTCCTGCATTCCAGGCAGAGTCTTTACCATCTGAGCCACCAGGGAAGCCCATTTTTTTGTGATGCTAGAATATTTTTCTTCCACTTCTTTTCTAAATTCCATCAGTTCTTATTTCATCTACTTCCATCTTTTCATGTTTTCTCTCAGTACTTGTATCTCTATTCTGTGTTCTTGGTTTGCAGTGGCGATCTTGAATATTTTCTCTTTGCTAAGGAGCATATCACTGTGTCATCTTTGCTTTCTACCAGTTCCCAGGAATACCTAAAATAATTTAACTTCCCAAGGATGCTGGATTCAAGTTCCACTCAAGAAGCAACAAGGACCAGTGGGCTTGTGAGCTGGGCAGAATTTTGTCCAAATCCTGACTCTGCTACTTACAAGTTGGGTTATTTTGAGGATACTGGTGTTTCTGAGCCTCAGTCACCTCATCTGTAAGACAGATGTGATATTACTTCATAGTGTTGTTGTGAGGAAGAGATAAAATTAATAATGCAAAAGGTCTAGCTCAGAGTCTGGCTTTCATAGGGTACTTAATAAATGTTCCCTTTCTGTTTTGTTTTTTTTCTGACTAAACTGATGGATAGGTACAAGCTATTTTACCATAACAAGAAGAGACTTTGTCTTAAAAGTTATTAAACTGTCACACTAAAGCACCCATTACAGTGGTGGTAGTAGAAAATATTTATTAAAGCCGTACTATTTTCTAGAAATTTTGCTAAAGTTATTACATATATTCTCTCATTTAATTATTCACCCTCTCCACGAGGTATGTCATGTCATTATGCTCATTTTACAGTTGAGGAAATTGAGCCTTGAGTAATAACTTGCTCAAGGTAGTGACAGATCCAAACTCTAACTTCAGTGACCAGGTCTTAATCACTATCAGTATTGTTTATGCCTTCTGATCTTTCCATGTGTTAGGAGTAATGGCAGAAGCAAAAATGTGTGAGTTATTATGCCTGGTTTTGGGAGGCTCATAAATGCATGTGTACCCATTGCATAGTTTCATAAAAATGCAATTAGGTCCACATGCCTCGTACTCAAAGTAAGGGTTCTTATTTTCAGATAGAATGAAATTTGAGATTTAGAAGATACCTTCTTCTCTAGGGATTAGATCCTTGAACTAGAATTTTTCATTCTTATCCTTCTATTTCTTAGGTGTCCTAGTAAAAGCGAGTGAATTCTAAAGCACTTAGATTATTGGGTTTTCTCAGAATATGGTTGTGTTAAATGTACCTGGAGTTTGTTCGAATCAGGTATGGTAAGACACACAGACACAAATGATTGTTACAAAGGGAGAGTTTTGTACTCGCAGATCTGTGGAAACAGGAGACTCAGCACAGCAGGCCATGCAGGGCCACACAGGAAGCAGGATGAATCAGGAGGCAGAGAGGGCAGGGCAGAGCATGGCCAGAGCCTTTGCTGGTTTTTGTTTTTTTTGGTGGTGGGGGGAGGGGGTGGGAGGGGAGGAATGAATGAGGCAGGGAAGGTACATTGAATAATTTGGATAATTTAGGTAGATTCTGGGCTGTAAGAGTGGTTGGTCCCTAGATTTCTGATATCTAGCCCTGGCGTGATTTAGGGCAGGGGGAAAAGATTGGCTTGGTGTGTGAGAATTTGATAAAGGAGATGCTTAGGGGTGTAGACTCTGAACTGGTTGGCTAGTTAATTAAAGGCTTGCTTCCGGGGAAGTCATTTGCTGTCTTTAGAAGATAGCTAGCACCAGGGACGGGGGAGCCTGGTGGGCTGCCGTCTGTGGGGTCGCACAGAGTCGGACACGACTGAAGCGACTTAGCAGCAGCAGCAGCAGCACTAGAAGGGGCAATTTCTCCAGGATCAATGCCCCAGATACCAGAGCATCAAGATTATAAGAAATAAGAAAATTTGGTAAATACCATGGGCATCCATGCTTGTATGTGTGTGAATGCTGCAAAGAAATGAGTGGTGTCTAGTGCCCTTCTTGGGAGTGGGGAGGAATGGAATGAGAACTGGAGGGGGAAACTGGACAGGTAATGAGACTCCGTCAGAAAGAATAAGCTTATTCTAGACTGTTTATCAAATATTTTTTTTTTATTTGAAAAAATGGGGTATTACCTGTGTTGTCAAGGAAATTCCTGTAAGTATCCAGAGACTTAATGTTGTATTCTAAAGGAACTACAGAAAAGCAGTACATTGTTGTAATTCGTTATTTAGCAAGTCAATTTTAAATTGCTCTAGAAATGTGTTTTGTAATTGGACAGTTTTTTTTTTTTTTTGGTGCATGTAGCATATACAAACAGCAAGTGAAAAAGTACAGAATCTTAAGAACTGTATCGTTTGGGTTTCTCCAGACTAAACAAAAAGTTCCAAGTATGGTCAGATAAAAAGATTTTTCTGACCCTCCCCGTCTCTCACCCCACCTTCCTATCAGAGGGCTGAATTTGCAGTCCAGAGCAGGAGTGCCGGACCAAGGGCCTTGAACTGTTTCTATTCGTGGTATGTCTCTTGGCTTTGCACAGAGTGTAAGAACTCAACCATATCATGGAACAGGTTTGTTGGAATTCAGACAGTGAGTGTTTCCTCTAGATTACAATTGATTCTTTCCATAAAAAATATTTTTCTAGGCAAGCAGTTTCATAATTTATTAGCTTCAAGGACCTACAAAGTCAAATGGAGAGAATCTTTTATTGGGAGAAAATAAGCAGGCATGTTTAAAAGATGCAGACCATGGTCATTTGGGGAACTATCATTTGGCATCATTGTGGGGACCCCGCCACTGGTGCAGTATGAATGCCATGGGAACTAGAGCCACTCTGCCCACTGCTTTTTCCACCTCACAGTCTTATCTCCTGGAAGCCAGTGCACCAGTGTGAACAGGTTATTATAAACACACATTATGTGGCTGCTACTAAGTCTTTCGTGCTGTGTATTGGGCCAACTGAGTTCCTAAGATCTATTTTATTGCTTTGTCTTTAAACAGCCCAAGGAACTACTGAAGAAGCCTTTGGTAGCCTTGCTGAAGTTACACTATTTTTTTTTTTTTTACACTATTTTTTCTTATAGGTCTGGAGACACTGCAGTACTTTCTGAGTGGGAGCAGGGCTCCTCATTTTTGTTCTGGAGACTCGTTCCTGCGAGCTGGCCTTGAGTTCTGCAACTGTATGTACTGCAGGACATGCATTCAGATGTTCTGTATCCAGCCTTCTTGCTCTGTCTCTTCTGGTTCCGAATTTAATTTAGGCACTGACATTCTAAGTTTATCATGGGCAAGGTGAATGTGGACTCTGTGGAAATACTACCTCTTTGCTTTCCTCCTTCCAGTCTTTCTAGTTCCCATTCCGTCTCTGCCATTTTCTCCTTCTTCTCTCTCCTCTTTCATCTACTCTGTCTTCTGTGAATATCAATTGAGCACCTGCTGGGTACTAAGAAAAGCCCAAAGATAAACAGGACAAAGTCTTTATGTTGAGATACTCAATATAAAGGAGAACTTGATAACAAATGATGATAACATAGTATGCATTCAAAATACAAGTGCCACATTGTGCATTCCCCTGTTCCTTGTCCCCTACATTCTGGCAGTCACCGTGTCCTGCCAGACTTTAAGGATTCCTCAGATCTCTGTCTTGGTCTTTTCCTCTTCTCCCTCTATGTGCTCTTCCTTGAGGATATACTTCAGTCTATTACTTCAGTCTGTATTATATGCTAATATCTCCTGAACTTGCTTCTCCAGCCCAGAATGGTCCCTTTTCTGCTCCAGGTCCATAGAGTTAGCACCCAGCTCAGTGACCGAGACACAGTGGAGAAGCATCACTATGGCCAAGGGCATGCAGGAAGTTGCAGGGGAATGCATGAGACTTTGTTGGCTCACAAGTGATATCATTAGTGAGTAAACATAGGTTTGGACTCCAGGACCCTGGAAGATATTTGTCAAGAATGCTTTCTTCTTTACCTTGGCCTTCACAGATAAACTTTGGTGCCCTTATGACAAGTAGGTTTCTTTTCTTTTTTTTTCTGGAGTGTTGGCAGGATTTGGCCACAGCTAGTGGTTGGACTTCCCTATAGCTCAGATAGTAAAGAATCTGCCTGCAACACAGAAGGCTCGGGTTTGCTCTCTGGGTTGGGAAGATCCTGTGGAGAAGGAAATGGCAACCCACTCCAGTATTCTTGCCTGGAGAATCCCATAGACAGAGGAACCTGGTGGGCTACAGGCCGTGGGGTCGCAAAGAGTTGGACATGACTGAGCAGCTGACACTACACTACACAGTAGTTGAATGGGCTTCCCAGGTGGCCCTCGTGGTAAAGAACCTGCCTGCCAATGCAGGAGACGTAAAAGAATGGGTTCCATCCCTAGGTCGGGAAGATCCCCTGGAGGAAGATATGACAACCCACTCCAGTACTGCCTGGAGAATCCCATGGACAAGGAGCCTGGCCGGCTACAGTCCATAGGGTTGCAAAGAGTTGGACATGACTGAGACGACTTAGCATGCATGAACGCATGCAGTGGATGGAAGTTTTCAGTGGCCCCATTCTACAGTCCAGAGGGCAAGGCTGATAACCCCTCCTGTTCTGTTTTATTCAGGCCAACTTGCCTGGAAAGACAAACAGCCCCTGACTTCCTCTGTTCTGTGAGACATTACTTTTCTCAGCTAGGAAAGGCACTACTTCTCAGATGATATGCTAAGGATCCTTAATGCCAAAGGCACTTATATGTCTGGCATTGGTAACTTGAGATCTGACTTGTAGACAAAATGCTGTAACTTGATTTTCTCTCCCAGTATTCTATTTCTACAAGATAAATACAAATTTTCCTGAATGTTATTTCTCAACCATCGGGGCCATCTCAACTTCATTCTAGTCTTTTTAAGGTAATATATAAAACTTGTTTTAAAATAATTAATCTTATTGGTGGGACCATAAGTGGTTGTACTTTCTTCTTTATACTTGTCTGAGTTTTCTGATCTCTTCAATTAATTTATGTTAACTTATTAATAGGAAAAATTTACAAATTATCTTTTAAAAAATAAAAAGGACTTATTCAAAAAGTGATGATATATGGTACAAATGTGTGAGTGTACTCAAATGAAAGAATTATGATGACATCATAATGAGATTGAAAATTACGTGGATTTCTGTTTCTTTTTCTTTTTTTGGCTGCACAGTGCAGCTTCTGGGATCTTAGTTCTCTGACCAGAGATTGAACCCTCAACCACCATGGAGTTCCCTTTCTTTTTAAAAGATATTTCACAAAAAAATTATTAAAAAATGACTATTGTCTCCATTAAAGCATTGAATGGGAGGCTTGTCACACATTCCTGTAATGCCACCATTGCTTACCACACTTAAAAAAAATTACACTTTTGAATTGCAGGTACTTTTTTAATCATTCTTTTTAAGGGTGGTTTTGGTTTTGATTGTAAGTTGGGCCAACATCTTTCTTAACTGAAGAAAGTTGTAATTATAAAATAATGGATCTTATTTTATCTACCACTGTGTTACAGGCCACTGATGAAGTAGCTCTAGAGATAGTTTCAAAGAGGAGTTTTTGTTCGAATAAGTATCTTCCTAGTTACTATTTTAAAGGAATTAATGTTTATTTAAAATTGATATGTATTTAATATAATTTCTCTCTCTTTCTTTTTAACAAACTCTAGGGTATTCTGCGTACATTCTTTTAAGGGTTTGTACTGTAAGCTGTTGGAAACATGTGTGTGTTTTCTCCTAAAAGTCTTAAATAGAAAAATATATAGTTATAAAAATGACCAAAATACATATTTTTAAAGCTTGGTATTTCTTGGTGAAAGGTTATAAATGTTTGAGGTAAGAGAAGATATCATCATTTTTAGAAGCTGGGGATAATGAGACAGTGAACAAGGAACAATACAGTGGGATTCACCCAAATTTTGTACATAACTCTGCTTCTCTGCATTGAAGCCTAAAATTCCTAAATAAAGAAACTTGGTTGTTGGCTCCTTTGGACATTGTATGTACAGTCCTTGGTGAACACCAATGACAGGCTGATTGTGCCTTTGGCAACAAAGCATGGATCTAATTCTGTTTCATAGAATAGGAAACTTGGAAGGTATTTAGAATTTCCTTGAAGACAGTGGTACCAGAAACCCTCAGCTGGTGCAGACTCTGGGAACTTACCAAGCCCCCTCCCCACCCCATGTTCCCGTGTGCTTGGAAAACCTGTCATACTAACCTTCCTCCCTGTATCTACAACACTGGCTCTGACCCCACCCTCTACTAGACAACCACACCAGATGCCATCAGTTCTTCTGTACTCTAAAGGGAAGAAATGATTCCTATTGAATTGTCTCAACACCTTTGAAGGTAGTTTGGCAACCTTTCATTTGTCAAGATGAACCCCCCTCTTCCAATGCTCCACCACATCTTCTGTCAGACAGGCTCATTACAAAAAGAACAGGAGATTAAATGGGGGCAATGCGCTCCCATCTCCACACTCACTCACCTGTCTGTAGGTGAGATACCTTCCCCTGAATTTCTAGTTCAACCAGACACTTGTGTATATGACTGAGAGTTGACTCTCCTTCTCTGTTTCACTCAGAAGCCCAGGCTACTAGTCTGTCATGGGGCAGGTGCACTCTAGGGATAAACTGGTTGTTTTCCCATCTGTGGCTCCACAAAGACAATTCTGCTCTTTGGAGGATATAGTGAATGCTCCACAAATAACAGATGAATAAGTGATTTTTGAGGGATAGGTGGGGGGATATACTATCTAAACAAGACATGGTAGAATGTTGAAGTTTTTTGGAGGGTTCTATGAAAGTAGGGCTTCCTTGGTGGCTCAGTTGGTAAAGAATCCACCTACAATGCAGGAGACCACCTGCAATGTAAGAACTGTAGGTTTGATCCCTGGTTCAGGAAGATTCCTTGGAGAAGGAAATGGCAACCCAGTCCGTACTCTTGCCTGGGAAATCCCATGAACAGAGGAGTCTGGTAGGTTACCGTCATGGGGTCTCAAAGAGTCAGATATGACTTAGCAACTAAACCACTACCATGGAAGTAGAGTGGGAGATTCTGACTAACTAGAAAAATTATTTTCAATTTTGAAAAGCATTTTCCATATTTTTTAATTTTCAGCCCATATTGAGATATAATTTCTATATTGTAAATGGCTGGCACTTACAATGTACATCTCAAAGACTTTTTACATACTTTTATACCCATGTGGCCATCACTGGTGGTGATGGTGGTGGTTTAGTCGCTAAATTGTGTCCAACTCTTGCGACCCCATGGACTGTAGCCTGCCAGGCTCCTCTGTCCATGGGATTCTCCAGGCAAGAATACTGGAGTGGGTTGCCATTTCCTTCTCCAGGGGATCTTCCAGACCCAGGAATCAAACCCGGGTCTCCTGCACTGCAGGCAGATTCTTTACCAACTGAGCTACAAGGGAAGCCGGGCCATCACTGGATTAAGATAGAAAACATTTTTAGCACCTCAGAAAGTTCCTACCCAACCTCCCCAGCCTATGGTAACATTTATTCTTATTTTCATCTCCATGGGGTTGTTTTGCCTATTCTTGAAAGCCATAGAATTCTAAAGTTGTACAGATTCTAAAATATTGACTATGTTGCCTGTGCTGTAAAGTATATCCTTGTAGCTCATTTATTTTATACAGAGAAGTTTGTATCTATTAATTTGTAATAGTAGTAGTAATTTGTATCTACCCATGTTTTGCCTCTTTCCTTCCCCCTCTGCATTTGATAACTGCTAGTTCTCTATATCGGTGAGTCTGTTTCTATTTTATTATATTAATTTGTTTTATTTGAAGATTCCACATATAAGTGATAACATACTGTATTTGTCTTTCTCTGTCTGACTTATTTCACTAAGCATAGTACCCTCCAGGCCCACCCATGTTGTTGCAAATAGTAAAATTTCATCCTGTTTTATGGTCAAGAGTTTGCCATTGTGTGTGTGTGTTTGTATATGTATATTAATATATATACATTCCTTGGTGGCTCAGACAGTAAAGAATCTGCCTGCAATGCAGGAGATCCGGGTTTGATCGCTGGGTTGGGAAGATCCCCTGGAGAAGGAGTGGTTACCCACTCCAGTGTTCTTGCCTGGAGAGTTCCATGGACAGAGGAGCCTGGTGGGCTACAGTCCATGGGATCACAAAGAGTCGGACACAACTGAGCAACCAATACTTATTTACTTACACACACACATATATATACACGTCACCTCTTCTTTATCTGCTCACCTGTTGATGGGCATTTAGGTTGATTCAGTCTTGGCTATTGTAAATAATACTGCTTTGAACATTGGGGTGCATATATCTTTTCAAATTAGTGTTTTTGTTTTCTTCAAATATATATCCAGGAGTGGAATTGCTGGATCATATGGTAGTTCTATTTTTAGTTTTTTTGAGAAACCTCCATACTGTTTTTCCTACTGTACCAATTTACATTCCCATCAACAGTGTATAAGGGTTCCCTTTTCTGCACATTCTCAGTCTCTATATTCTTGTTAATATTTATTATTTGTGATCATTTTTATGATGGTCATTCTGACAGATGTGAGGTGATTCTCATTGTAGTACTGATTTGTATTTCTCTGATGCTCAACATCATGAATCATCTTTTCATGTGCCTGATCTTCTGCCCATTTAAAATTTTTTTTATATCCAATTGTATAAGCTGTTAATATATTTTGGACATTAACCCTTTATCAGTCATATCATTCGCAAATATTTTCTCCAATTCAATAGGGCATCTTTCTGTTTTGTCAGTGGTTTCTTTTGCTGTGTAAGACTTTTAAATTTGATTAGATCCCATTTGTTTATTTTTGCTTTTGTTTTCTTTGCTTTAGGAAAGAGATTCAAAAAATATTATTACAATATATGTCAAGTATTCTGCCTGTGTTTTCCTCTAAGAGTTTTATGGTTTCAAGAGCCTGGTGGGCTATAGTCCATGGGGTTGCAAACAGTCAGATATGATATTTAAGTCTTTATTTAGAATTTATTTTTTATATGGTGTTAGGAAATGTTCTAATTTCATTCTATTATATGTAGCTGTCTAGCTTTTCTAGCACCGCTTACTGAAGAGACTGTCTTTTCCCCGTTGTATACTTTTGCCTCCTTTGGCATAAACTAATTGACCATAAGTGCATGGGTTTTTTTCTGGGCTTTCTGTTCTGTCCCATTGATCTACATGTCACTTTTGTGCCAGTAACCATACCTACTTTGGTTACTGTAGCTTAGTAGTACAGTCTTCTGAAGCGTGGAGCATGATCCCTCCAGGTCTGTTCTTTTTTCTCAAGATTACTTTGACTATTCAGGGTCTTTTATTTTTCCATACAAATTTTAAAGGAATTATTTGTTCTTGTTCTGTGAAAAATGTCAATTTTATTTTGATAGGATTGAATTGAATCTGTAGATTTCATTGGGCAGCATGGTCATTTAAACAATATTAATTCTTCCAATCCATGAACATGGTAAAATTTCCTAAGTGTTTGTGTCATCTTCAGTTTCTTCCATTAGTGTCTTATAGTTTTTTGGGTGCAGTTTTTAAAATTACTTCCTTAGATTTATTCCTAGATGTTTTATTCTTTTTCATGCCATGGTAAATGGGATTACTTTCTTAACTTCTCTTTCTGATAGCTCATCATTAGTGTATAGAAATGCCAACATATTTCTCTATATTAATTTTGTATTCTGTGACTTTACCTAATTCATTGATGAACTCTAATAGTTTTTTGGTGATGTCTTGAGGATATTTTATAGTATCATGTCACATGCAGACAGTGACAGTTTTACTTTTTCCTTTCCAGTTTGGATTCCTTTTATTTCTTTTTCTTGTGTAATTGTTATGACTGGAACTTCCAATACTGTGCTGAATAAAAGTGGTGAGAGTGGGTATCTTTGTCTCATTCCTGATATTAGAAGAAATGCTTTCAGCTTTTCACCATTGAGTGTGATGTTATTAATCTGTATTATGATAAGCTGTAGGTTTATCATATATGGCCTTTATTATGTTGAGATATGTTCCCTCTATACCCATTTTCTGGAGAGTTTTTATCATAAATAGATGTTGAATTTTGTCAGAAGATTTTTTCTGTTTATATTGGGATGATCATAAGATTTTTATTCCTCAGTTTGTTAATGTGATGTATGACATTGATTGATTTGTGAATATTTAACCATCCTTGCATCACTGGAATAAATCCCACTTGATTATGGTATATGATTCTTTTAATGTACTGTTGAATTTGGTTTACTAATATTTTGTTGAGAATTTTTATATCTTTGTTCATCAGTAGTATTATTGGTCTGTAATTTTATTTTTCCTAATATGCTTGGTTTTTATGTCAGGGTGCTGCTGGTCTTAACAGAAGGAGTTTAGAAGCATTCTTACCTCTGCGATTTTGAGAGATAGTTTCAGAAGGACAGGTGTTAACTCTTCTCTAAATGTTTGATAGAATTCACTTGTGAAACCAACTGGCCCTGGACTTTTGTTTTTTGAGAGTTTTTAAACTACTGATTCAGCTTCATTACTGGTAATTGCTCTGTTCATATTTTCTATTTCTTTCTGGTTCAGTCTTGGGAGATGGTACGTTTCTAAAGAATGTGTCCATTTCTTCTAGGTTGCCCATTTTATTGGGATATGTTATTCATAGTAATCTCGTATGATCCTTTGTATTTCTGTGGGGTTAGTTGTAACTTCCCATTTTTTATTTCTGAATTTATTGATTTGGGCCTTCTCTTTTACTTGATGAGACTGGTTAAAGGTTTATCTATGTTTTTAAAAATCTTTTTACAGAATCAGCTTTTAGTTTCATTGATCCTTTTGATAATTTTTAAGTCTCTATTTAATTTATTTATGCTTTAATCTTTATGATTTCTTTTCTTCTATTAACTTTGGTATTTCTTTTCTTTTTTCTTTAGGTGTAAATTTAAGTCGTTTGTTTGCGATTTTCCTTATTTCCTGAAGTAGGCTTATATTGTTATGAACTTTCCTCTTAGAACTGCTTTTGCTTCATCCTGTAGATTTTGAGTTGTGTTTTCACTTTGATGTCTCCAGATTAAAACAAAAATCCTTCAGTGATTCATTGGATTTTAATAGAACATTGTTTAACCTCCATGTCTTTTTGCACTTTTTTCCCTTTCGATTTCTAACTTCATAGCATTGTGGCAAGAAAAAACAAGGTTGATTTTATTTCAATTTTCTTAAATTTGCTGAGACTTGTTTTCTGGCCTACAGTATGATCTATCCTGGAGAATATTCCATGTACATTTCAAAAGAATGTGTATTCTGTTGCTTTTGGATGTAATGTGCTATACATATGTATTAAGTATATTTGGTCTAATATGTCATTTAAGACCAGGGTTTCCTGATTGATTTTCTGTCTGGACGGTCTGTCTATTGATGTAAGTGAGGTGTTGATGTCTCCTACTATTATTGTGTTAATTTCTCCCTTTATGTCTGTTAATATTTGCTTTACGTATTTGTTCCTAACACACACACAATACAAGTGCTACATCTTCTTCTTGAATTGATCCCTTTTTGACATGTAATGTTCTTTGCCTGTTGTTATAGTCTTTGTCTTAAAGTCTGTTTTGTCTGCTCTTAAGTATTGCTACCCTGCTTTTCTTTTGAATTCCATTCACATGGAATAACTTTTTCCATCCCCTCACTTTTAGTCTGCGTGTGTGTCTTTAGATCTGAAGCGAGTCTCTTATAGACAGCCCCATATGGGTCCTAAAGGAAATCAGTCCTGAATATTCATTGGAATGACTGATGCTGAAGCTGAAACTCCAATACTTTGACCACCTGATGCAAAGAACTGACTCATTTGAAAAGACCTTGATTCTGGGAAAGATTGAAGGCAGGAGGAGAAGGGGATGACAGAGGATGAGATGGTTGGATGGCATCACCGACTCAATGCACATGGGTTTGAGTGAACTCTGGGAGTTGGTGATGGACAGAGGGGCCTGGCATGCTGCAGTCCATGGGGTCGCAAAGAGTCCTACACGACTGAGTGACTGAACTGAACTGATATGGGTCTTTTTTTAATTTCCGTTCAGTCATTCTGTTTCTTTTGGTTGAAGAATTTAGTTTACTTAAGAAATTATTAATAGGTATAAAATTATTGACATTTTGTAAATTGCTTTTAGGTTTACTTATAATTCTTTTTTGTTTCTTTCTTCCTCTTTTGTTCTCTTCCATTGTGATTTAATAGCTGTCTTTAGTGTTATGCTTGAATTTCTTTCTCTTTTTTTGATGTATCAAAGATTTTTGGCTTTTGGTTACCATGACATTTTAAAAATAGTAATCCCTATATATATATGGAGATATATATACATATATATATAGAGAGAGAAAGAGAGTGAGAGAGACCATGACATTTTAAAAATAGTAATCCCTATATATATATGGAGATATATATACATATATATAGAGAGAGAGAAAGAGAGTGAGAGAGATATTTTAAGTTGCTGATTTTTAAATTTTGAACACATTTTAACAACGCTGCATTTTTACTCCTCTCCTCTCAAGATTACTAGTCTTCACATCATATTTTACATCTTTGTTTTGTGTATCCCTTAACTACTTATTGAAGATATAGGTGACTTTTCTACTTTTGTCTTTAGTATCCCTACTAACTTTGTGTATGGCTGATTTATTACCTTTCATATATCTTTGCCTTTACCAATGAACTGCTTCTTTCTGTAATTTTCATGATTCTAGTTGTGACTTTTTCTTTTTCATGTAGAGAAATTACTTCAACATTTCTTGTAAAGCTGGCTTTGTGGTGTTGAACTTTTTTAGCTTTTGCTTATTTGTAAAACTTTTGATCTATCTAATCTGAACTGAATCTGAATGACAGCCTTACCAGGTAGAGTATTTTTGTTTGTAGTTTTTTTTTAATCACTTTAAAGGTATCATGACACTCCCTTCTGGCCTTCAGAGTTTCTGTGGTAAAGTCAGTTGATAACCTTTGAATATTAATTTAATAATGAAATATAATTTGTATAGTGAGAAAGAACATTACACAATTTAAAAAACTGCTTTATTCAGAAGATGGAATTCTTTTCAGGGAGAGAATTGCTTTTTTTAAAAAATGTTGTGGATTTTTTTCTAGAAAGAGAATCAAATATAATCTTTCCAAACATAATCTGGAGAGAGAATCAAAAGACTCAAAGAGAACTAAATTGCTCTTTGAATCAAATAACAGAAAATCATTCTGGTGCTTTGAGGACTGAAGAAAATGGGAGTACGCCCAATGTGGGTCATATTATGAACATTAAAAAAAGCCCTAGAACCATTAGGAACCAGAAGACAGAAAGAGGCAGACTGTGATTTAAGTGGATCCTGAATGTGGGGCCACCATTTTTTGCACTAAGAAGAAAATGATCCCAGTTGCTGAGGTAGTATCTAATATCTTTAAAAATTGGTTATAGAGTATCTTAGAGGGTGGAGAGTTGGGTTATATTTGGAAAACAAACAAACAAAGTTCCCATTGTTTTTGTAACAAAAACACCAAAGAGGACCTCTATAGCACCCACCTTTCCTTCATGGTGGGAACTCTTTTTGAACTACCACATCATATAAACATAGATAATTGTTCTATGTTTGATCCATTTACTCAGGTTGAACACTTTGCAATTCGTCTGGTTTTCCAGACGTTTACAGAAGTCACACAATATAGATCTCAGAAGTTAGTATTTTCTTGGAAAAGCTTGTACAGTGATGTACATTTTCTGAAATGGCCCTAATTGATCTCTGTCTCCTTGTTATTTACTTCCCTGTGAAATCACTTCCCTTTGTGTGTAGGCTGAGCCCAGTGACTTATTTCCAAGGGACCGACTGTGGCAAAAGGGAAAGGCGGTCACATCCAAGATTGAGTGATCAAAAACTGTGACAGTCCTTCATGCTGTCACTCCATCTTCTCTCTGACCTGCTCATTCTGATGAAGCAAGCTGCCATATTCTGACAACTGAAGACCCACCTCACCGAGAAACTAAAGCCTTAAGCCCAGTAGCCCATGAGGAGCTGAATCCTGCCAATTCAGTAAGAGTGGATCCTTCCCCCATTTACCTGTGAGATGACTGTAGTTCCAACTGACACCTTGACTACAGTCTTGTGAGAGACCCAGAGCCAGAGGACTCAGCTAAGCCTCCCCCATATTCCTGACCGAAACTAGAATAATACGGAACTAGAATAATTGCACAACAACAGATATTTAAGACAAATGATAATTTTAATGACTAGCATTCCTGAGTGTTAACTACATGTCAGGCACGAAGTATTTTGGTTGTGGTTTCTCTTTTTAGTTTCATAATAATCCTATGAAGAAGAGATTCATGTGCTCATTTTATAGATGGGGAAACGAAGGCTTAGAGTAATTTGCCAAAGTTACAAAGCTAGTAAGTCAGAATTTAAATCTGTGTAGTCTTATTTTAGAACCTGAATGCTTAAATGGTATGCTCTGTTTGCTATATGAGCTAATCTCTTTCAGCCTGAGTACATTTTCCACTGACCTGACTGCTTTTCCAAGTGGAACTATACTGCTGTTTTTGAGTAACTCCAAACCTGAACCTGTGGTCACCTTGGAGATAGGCAGGCAGAAGGCAGAGAAGGGACCAGCAGCCTTGTGCGAAAAACACATTCCATATAGTTGGGTTCTTTGATTTGGAGCTGTGATTTGTCTTAGCAGTAGAAAAGTAGGAAAGCGAGCAAAAATTCCTAGAGAAGGGTTGGGGAAGGAGGATGATTTTTTACTTTAGCTTTTATGTCAGCATATCGGATTGTATGGATGAAAACAAATTAAGTTCTATCTGAGGGTACTGCAATGCAGGAGACCCCGGTTTGATTCCTGGATTGGGAAGATCTGCTGGAGAAGGGATAGTCTCCCACTCCAGTATTCTCGGGCTTCCCTTGTGGCTCAGCTGTTAAAGAATCTGCCTGCGATGTGGGAGACCCGGGTTTGATCCCTGGGTTGGGAAGATCCCGTGGGGAGAAGACTAAGGCTACCCACTCCAATATTCTGGCCTGGAGAATTCCATGAACTGTAATAGTCCATGGGGTTGCAAAGAGTCAGACACGACTAAGCGACTTTCACTTCACTTCACTTCACTGGGAGCATATTGCATTATCTCAAATATATCTCATTTGAAACCTACTAAGAAAAAGAAAGTTATACTTAGAATATTGTGATGTAAAATGAGTATTGTGAGAATAATCTCCTGAATTGCAGGTGGATTCTTTACCAGCTGAACTACCAGGGAAGCCCCAAAACAAGTATTGTGAGAATAGCTATCTTACTTAAAAAAGATATTTCGGAAGTAGATTTTATCTCTTTTAATGAAAAAGTAGTTATTACATGCTTGATATATAAAAACATGAATAGAGCAATTGAGAAAATTATAGAAAATAAATATCACCCATAATCCCACCCATTGGCAGTAACCTGATGGATAGTTTTTACCTTTTTGTAATATGTTTCATCTGTTAATTATGGACATCTTTTCATGTCAATGACTAGGTCAACATCACTGTTTTTGATATTCTGCTGTACATATGTTCCATTATTTATTAAAAATAATCCCCTGGATATTTAAGTTGCTTCCAATTTTCTGTAATAACTCCATGAATGATAACTTTGTACAGACATCCTGTATGTTTGTCTCATGATTTCTTGATGTGAAAGAGTTGGGTCAAAGAGTTTGCATATTTTAGATTTTTATAGGCCTTGCCAAATTGCCTTCTAGAAAGGTTGTACCAAAATTAATTCCCACCAACAGTTAATGAGTGTGCCCACTTCCTACACCCTAACCAGCAATGAGCATTAGCATTCTTTTAAACCTTTGCCCATCTGATAAATGAAAAATAGCATCTTGTTTTAGTTTGCACTCCTTTAATTACTAGGCAAATAGGCATTCTTGCTTATTGGTCGTTTGTGTTTCTTCTCTTATGAATTATCTTTCTTTGCTATTTGACCATTATCTCCATTGTATTGTTAAAATTCTTTAATTAAAATTTTTTTATAAATGCAGGAATTTACTACTTTCTCTTTTCCATGTGCTGCATTTTACCCCAGTATTTAATCTTTCAACTGTTTTGATTTCATTGCTTGGTTTCTTGCTCTGTTAACATTTGGAATTTTTATGTCATCAACTCTATCCATCTTTATATTTATAGTTTCTGACCTTGTCATGCCTGGAAGGGTCTTTCATTCTGGCCATATTTTACAAAGTCTGAATGACCAAAGGAGAAAACATTTTGAGGTGGATTTGGAAAACAAAATGTGGAAGGTAATAAATTATAAAACTACTCTTCACTCTTGTAGTTTTCATGTTTTCCCCCAGGGACCTCTTCATTTGCCATAACTGATTAGTGACATTTAAAGAAAACACCTCAAGAACTGTCTTATAATATGTTGACTAGAATACACATACCTGTGTAAAGTTCAATGTTTCTTCTTGGCTACATTCTTCAGTAACAAAAATTAAGTAAATAAGTTGTACATAAGTATAATATGTTATTATACTTCTATAATTCTAGTAACAAAAACATATTACAAAATGACTTATTTTCATGTTATGTTCAGTACATCACAAGGCTATTTCACATACATAATTTATTTAGTGTCTATAGTCACACTGTAATCTGACTATTATTATCTCCCTTTTACAGATGAGGATACTGAATTTCTGAGTGGTAAATGACTTGGCCAGTTTCATACAATCAAATGATGGTAGAGTCAGGACTCAAACTCATGTCTCTTAAATAAAAATTCAGTGCTCCCACCAGTTATCAAAATAGTAATTATGATCTTTTTAGCTGCTGGATGGAGTCAATGGAAAGTTCAGAATTTAATTGCTTTTCTGGAATTTTAACAACTTTGATCTTATACAAGCAGCTTCGCAGGTTTTAACCTCAATTTGGACATTGCAGTGGATCACATATGTTAGGCTATGGTTGCTGTCCTCTTCCTGAGTGAAGACTCTATAATGCAGGTAGCTCCTTTATTTAACATACTTTTTCAATGAAACCCTACATTCTTTGGTGTGTGACTATCCATTGTGTTTCTATAGTGGTAGAACAGGTTGGCAAGCACTTCCTTTATTGATAATGTAGAAAGACCTATCTTGGAAGATTAAGGTTGGCATATGATTTTACATGTGAAGCATCTGCCTTTATAGAGTTGAAAGTATTGGAAAGCACACAACTATTTGGTCTAAACACATGCCTTCCCATATGGTGAATTCTGCCTGGCTTTCTCCTTCTCCACCCCTCCCCACCAGTGCCTGCCATCTCAATTCCCCTTCATCATTCATTCGTTCATCTATTTGTTCATTGTACATCTGCTGAACATCTCCTACATGCCAGTCACCTTGCTTACTGCAGGAGAAAAATGGTGGATAACGTGGCTTCTCTGTTCTCGAGGAATGAGGCAAAGCAGCCAAAACTTAAATAATGTATGAAATCAGCCTTGCTGGTGTTAGGTGCTGCTAATATGACATCAGTGGCCTAACACTGCACAACCCTAAACTTCCATTTGTCCACCAAAGTGGGAAGTCCAGCCTTCCCCAGCATTTTCTTTCCCCTAAAATGCCCCAAGTATCTCCAGAGTATTTGTTGTTTCAAAAGGATTACATCATATGGAATGCTGTCATGTCTTTCTAATAAATCTATAACTTAGTTTTGATACATAGAAGAAATTTGTGGATGTTGGATTAGAGCTATGTATCCAAGAAATGGGCCACATTCTGTGCTCTGTTGTTGCTGTTGCCAAACAACCAACCCTGAAACAAATAGCCCTTCACTGAGCCACCAGGGGTACAAAATAGCCAGTTTCCCTGGTGGCTCAGACAGTAAAGCATCTGCCTACAATGTGGGAGACCTGGGTTCAATCCCTGGGTCGGGAAGATCTCCTGGAGAAGGAAATGGCAACCTACTCCAGCATTCTTGCCTGGAAAATCCCGTGGATGGAAGATCCTGGTAGGCTACAGTCCATGGGGTCACAAAGAGTCAAACACAACTGAGCGACTTCACTTCACTTCTGTTTTCTCTGTGCCTGCTCATTGATAGAGCAACCCTCCCTGCAGTCCTCACCTCTTAAGAGCAGAAACTTTATTCCTTCCACTAATTTCACTCTAAACAGGGACAGAACTGGTACAAAAACCCAGGTGCACATTTTCTTCCTGGGTCAACTCCCTGACTAACCCCAATGGTGAGTGTCAGCTTGGTCCTATCAGGTGGAACTAGGTTAAACCTGTCTGTGCTTGAGAGTCTAGCCCAGTTTCCGCAGTCCCTAAGAAATCCCTTTCTCCTTGGGTCTGCCACTTCTTATCCCAGGAGTTGCTTACTCCCTGATGAATGACATAGAAGCATGTACTCCCTTCAGAGTACCTTTTCCACCACCGGTGTGTGGTATCTTCCCCACTCCAACAAGCAAGAACAGTGTACACTGAAATTAGCCTATTACCCCCTAAGTCTAGATTGCTTATTCTTACCCGTGATCACCTCTTTATATTTCAGTGTGATCCGTGTTAACAGAAACACAGTCTGTCCTTCACAGACGAGATCGTGTTTAAGTTGACTCTTAAAGGATGAGGGTGTTTTCCCAACATCTCTTCATATCCCAACAGCAGCAATGGGGACCCCCCAAAGAGAAGGAACAGAGGATAGGAAATTTAAAGAATCCTCCTAGTCTTGCTGTCACATCTGAGCCTTGACCCATTGGAATTGCTGTAGCCGTTATGTCTTTTCCTACATCTTATTGGCTGTCTATTCTCCAGCATGAACTTTGGTTCTCAGTCCTACTCTGTGATTGAGTGGGGCCACTGAGACTCACAAAGTTTAGCAATAAAGATCATATCTCATCTGTGTTCAAACGATTTCCCATCCCCCTAGAATGAAATGCAAAGTTCTTACATGATAAGGCACTTATCTTCCTTTCTGATACCACCTTTTATTATTTTCCCTTTGCTTCTTATAGTCCAGTCACACTGATCCACTTGCTGTTCCTCCTGCATGCCAGGCATGTTGCCACCTTCCAGCTTTTGCACTTTCTATTTCTACTACCAGTCTATCCCTGAACCAATTTTTCTCCTCGGTGTCCATATGGCTTTCACATATCATTAAGTCTTGGCTCAAATGCCATTTGCTGAAATGGGCTTTCTTTGACTACCCTAACTATAATGACTTTCCATCTCTTTAGCTTGATTTATTCTTCTCTGTGTTGCTTATTGCTGCCTGATATTAAATGATGCATCTGCTCATTTGTTTGTCTTTCACCTTTCTATTTTATTAGAATGTAAGCTGCATGAAGGGGGTGGCTGCCTTTTGTATTATCGTATCCTCAGCACCTAAAATCGTGCCTGACACATACTAAGTATTTAGTAAATATATGCTGAGTGGATAAATGAATAAATGGCTGAAAGAATCTAACTCCAATCCCTTGAGAAAAAGAACAAGGTACAGGGCAGAGAGACCTTGGCCATAGGAAGAGAAAACCAAGAGAATATACCTTGCAGTTCTGTTCCTCAGCCACAGGAGCAGAAATGATCATTTACTGGCTCCAGGAACTTAACTGGCTGTTAGTGCAAGGGACCCAGGGAACAGATCATTGCACAGACTTTTGCTTTTTACAAAGTAGCTTCCAGTGTGCTTCATATAGTCTAAAATGAAACATCAGTTTTCACACTATGGGTTGTCGAAGGTGTGAGACCCGAGTGGGAACATTGCCAGGTCCCACTGTATTCACGCTAAGGTCCCCATGCAAGGAAAATTTGGGAGTAAGGATTTTGATGTCCAAACCTTTTCTTTTTGAAAGGATGGCTTTTCTCTTGTTCAGACTTTCCTTCAGGTTAGAACTTCCTGAACCATGTAGAGTTTCTTGCTTAAGCCTGACTGCTCCTCGTTGGCACTGCAAAGCTCTTGGGAGTCTCCCTACCGCTCATGTGTAGGAAAGAACCTGGGGCCACTCTTCCAGTTCACTGCATACCAGCTGCCCTCTGCGGACTTGGATTTCCCTGCGAGTGCTCTGTACAGCCCCAATAACTTTCTGTGGTTGGAAGTCCTGTTTACTGCTTACTTGCATTCACTGTGGACAATAAATAGAGTGGGGCCCTCAGGGCCAGTCATGCTCCATTAGCTATGTGATTTGACATGAGGATGGGTGAGACTGGTTGGACAGCACGGACTTGGGTAACAGGAGATAACGCATCCCTTCCCCTCCCCTGAGATGCGATTTCAGTTGTTCCCACAGTATGTTTTCATTGTACAGTAGACGCAAGAGCTCCAGCTAGTGTGAGAACTGAGGCTGGATAAGAAAAACACAGTGATGCCACTGTTCCTGCGGGGCTCCCATGCTATTTTCTCAGCATTAAGAAAACCCGACAATATCTAAACAACTGACCTCGTGGTGTGTTGGTAGGTTTGCACAATTCCCGAGGGTCATGTTAGCCTATGCATTTCAACGGGAAGATCAAGAGGGCTTTGGAAAAAGCAAGACTTGAGTGTGTTTAAGACTTGAATTGCATATACAGTCTCCCTGAGCCAGAGAACAGTTGCTGAACTGAGGCCAGGCACAGTTAAGATATGCCGAGGTCACACTGACTGAAGCATCTCAACTCTTAGCAGCATATAGAAGCTGTTGTTGTTGTTGTTTTGGTTTAGAATATGTTTGTCGGAAATATCCCTGGACTCTTTAGTGTGTTGCATCAGCCTCTTTGTTGTGTTGGAAAATATTAGCAGTTGCTCAGTTGCCTGTCGGCAGAGAGCAATCATTCCTCATCAGCTGGGGTGGAGTTCCCTGGTGGCTTTTTTTTTTTTTTTTTTTGCCTCATCCACACAGTATTCCCACATCTCCCTTCTCATGTTGTAATCTCTCTGGTAACATTAAGCCTGTGGACTTTTCTTAAGTTTTTGCTTATAAAGACAGTATTTAGAAATTGTTTATAAAGTTATTTTTAGTGGGAACTCATGCAATGAGCTCCAATTGTCACCTTTCCAAAATTCCAGGAAGCTTGAAGGGCATTCTGCTAAAATTACAGGGACCAAAGTCAGGGGCAACTCTTCTCTGGGGTGCTGGCACCACCCTTGGCACTGCCACCAAGCCTGTTGGCCGCCTCCAAGACTGCTGAGTAAGGCTCCTCCACTCTGAGCCACCTGTTGATGAATGAGCTGGATCAAGAAGTAGATATTGTATGAGGCCGAAACCCTATCTATTTTGATCAGAGTTGACCACCCAGGGCTTAGCACAGTGGTTGCCATATAGTAGGTGCTTAATAAATATGTACTGAAAGAATGAGCAACTCTATCTATGAACTGTCCATTTTTATTACTGATGGATTTGAGATCATTAATAGCTGTTTCTCTTACTGTATGTGTTTGCTTCTCTTGGTTACAAGGATATGGTCTTCTAATACTGTCTTCAGGGATAAACAACACAGTGGTTAAAGTATAAGCTCTGCTAATCTATGGTGTTAGAAATCAGTTGGGGTGGAGTGAGCAGTGACTGAATGGAGCCATAATAATGGTAACTTTCCGGAAATGATGTGGCTGTGTTCGCTTTGTGAAAATTCATCAAGCATACACTTTGAGTACTGTTCTGTACGTGTGTGTGTTATTCTTCATTAAGAAGTTTGTTTTCTTTTTTACAAAGATAGACTTTGGAGCTAATTGTGTAAGTTCATATCCTGGCTCATCCATTCATTTCGTAGCTGGATAGCTTGTGACAAGTTACTTAACGTTTCTGTGTCTCACTTTCTTCCTCTGTAAATCAAGAATAATAATATGTCTGTATCACAGGATGGTTGTGAATCAAGGGTTAATCCACAGTACTCAATAAACATCAGTTGCTATTGGCTATTACTTTTCAGAAGGTGAGATATTTCAAACCTGGTACAATCAAAGACTTGGAAAATATCGTCATTAGAGTATTCCTCTCCCTCCAGGCAGGACCACTTTAACTCTTTGTGACCCCATGGAATGTAGCCCGCCAGGCTCCTCTGTTGATGGGGATTCTCCAGGCAAGAATACTGGAGTGGTGTCCCACATTGCAGGCAGATTCTTTACCGTTTGAGCCCCCAGGGAAGCCCAAGAACACTGGAGTGGGTAGCCTACCCTTTCTCCAGGGTACTTCCCGACCCAGGAATCGAACTGGGGTCTCCTGTATTGCAGGTGGATTCTTCACCCAGCTGAGCTACCAGGGAAGCCCAGAAATGTCCTAGCTTTCCAGAAATCAGTAGTCTAGTTATGGGCTGGGTGTGGGAAGAGAGAGTAGAACATCCATGCACATGATTTGTGTATACTTTTAATATTTACAGCCACACAAATACTTGTGGATTTGGCCTTCTGCATGTTAAATTCACTCCCTTTCTTCTCTCTCTCTTTCTCTCTCTTTTTTTTTTTCCTTTTGGTGAAATATTAAAATCCCCAAAGCAAACATCTTCAGTGATAAATGCCCTTCAGTTGACAGTTGTTCCCAGAAAGTCCACCTTTACTTAGGTCCTCTTAGGGACTCTAATTCATCTGGATGTGCTCCTGAGAAGCCGTCTTGTTGACTTGCCAGGGCTGGAAGTGAATGATGGGAGGGGAGCGGAGAGATCACTTAATGTTTTGATTGTAGTTTAAGCTCCCCACAGGAGTTTCTTAGGAAGGTCCTTGAGTTAAGTATGTTTGTGACAAGAAGGATCTTTGCACAGATTCACTAAACATGAATAGAGGATTTTTTTAAAGGAGTAGATAGATTTAGTAGTTGGTTTCACAGTTTGGCAGCAACCGTTTTCAATTTCTAAAAAATATCCTTGCCCACACTTGCTAGTGAAACCACATTGGCACCCAGCAAGCAACAGCAGTGTTTAAACATGCTGTGACTGGCACCATTGAAATAACAACTGAGAGGGCTTTAGCCTCTCAAAGCCTCCTGACTGTGCTGTGTAGGGTCTCTTCCAAGATTTCAGATATTGAATGGATAATGTACCAGGTTGCAATTAACACTGTGAATTGGTCCAATCATATAATGCTATTATCAAGATACTAGTAGGATATGACTTGTATTATTCACATTCCATCTACTTTGAATTGAAATTGTTTGTGCTAACATCTTCTGCATTTGTGGAAAAGCCTCAGCTGAGGTTACTGATAATTCTCAGAATGTGTTCTGGGTCATGGGTGAGTGGGACAGAGCTTCTGAAGAAGCCTCTTCCCCGTACCAGGAAATAGCACCAGATTAAGCTGATCGTTCAACATATATTGTTCTTTCCTGTCTCTTCTTTTTTTAGGCTAGAAGGTAAATCTTGCTGGTTGTTATAAAGAAACTGAGGATTGGAGTAGAAGTTGCTAAAGCAACTGACTTCCACTTAGCAAACCCACTAGCTTCCCGGACACTCACCACTTGCTCTGTACAGGATGCTATCTTCCACCTTCTGGCAGCTAGAAGGCTGCTGTCTGGTGTGCTAAGGACTTCTGCTCCTACCAAGATTTAATGAACCAACCAGTTACCTGATCCTGACTATGCTAGATATGAGAACCCCAACTGTTCTCTTGTAAATTCAGAATCCTTTATTTTATTTTATTTTCTTACTCTGTTTCATTTGCTATGTTACGGAGAAACCTACGGGGCCTAGAAAGTGGCACTGACCTAGGAAAGTCCCAAGTTATCAGGAGAAGCAAGACAGACATTACCCAGAAAGTGTGGCTAAAGAAGACTCAATCTAATTGTCAGGCTGGGCCAGGAAGATGGTCTGGGTATCTGCTCAAAAGGAGGACAGAGGATATCAGTAAGAGCATGGGTGGAAAGGAGGGTCGTTGCAAGAATCCAGATTGTGTGGGTTGGGAGGCCCTTTGCTGGGGATGTTCCACTTAGAAAAGGCTGAATTGTGTAAGCTAGCACTTTGGCCTCAAGGACTCACATCAGGAGGACATTTAGGGCATGCTTGTCGGGATATCTCTAGTATGCTTGCAGATTGGCTTGAAGTGGCAGACTGATGGTTTGGTGTTGTGTCCACTGTTTAGGGGGTTAGGCTACAGAAAGATCCATGGTGGGGGTGTAGTGTTCAATCCTAGAGATTTTCAGAGGAGAGGGAATCTTCAGGAACATGGAGAACAGCAGTCATTGTTTCCAGGAAAGAAAATAAAGGCAGGAAAAATGATGATGCAGAGATAAAGAAACCAAAGTGTGGTCCTTAATCTTTGTTAAGGTTTGAATTTCTTAAGAAATGGAAAGCTAAGCAAATAACTGAAAAATTGTCCCAGATAGAAAATCTGCCAATGGGTTTTAAAAAGGCTTGAGTTAGAAGCCCATGGATGAGTCCCCCAGAGAGATAAGAAATCTGGGAGTGCCTCTGGATAGAGCATCAAGCAGAATCCAGAAGGAATCCAGCCCAAGGATAGTCTCTTGCTCTTGAGCCTCCCCAAGTGAGGTGGGGACAATGGGAAGACTGGAATTGCAAGGTAATGACAGCTTTTGTATAATTAAAATTTTTTGTAGTAGGAGTACTAACTAAAAGTTGGGATGCTGTATATTAGTTCCATGATTGTGTGGTGCCTCCAAGTTCTGATATAGGGCTTCCCATGTGGCTCATTGGTAAAGAATTTGCCTGCCACTGCAGGAGACACAGAGGACATGGGTTCCATCCTTGGGTTGGGAAGATCCCCACGTGTAGGAAATGGCAACCCACTCCAGTATTCTTGCCTGGAAAATCCCATAGACAGAGGAGTCTGGCAGGCTACAGTCCATGGGGTCCCAAAAGAGTCGGATACAACTAAGTGACTAAGCATGGCATAGTTCTGATATAGGAGACTATGCTAGATAAATCACTATTTCTTAGGACTAAATAGCTAGGGAGTGTAAAGAGAAAAGGAGAGGAACCAATATAAGTTCAGTATCTGCTTCTGTTCAAATTCTGCATTTAGGCACTAGCAAATGGTTCTCACTTGTCTAATTAAAGATAAACATTAGATTAAGATAGATTAGGGAGAAGGCAATGGCACCCCACTCCAGTACTCTTGCCTGGAAAATCCCATGGATGGAGGAGCCTGGTAGGCTGCAGTCCATGGGGTCGCGAAGAGTCAGACGCGACTGAGCGACTTCACTTTCACTTTTCACTTTTATGCATTGGAGAGGAAAATGGCAACCCACGCCAGGGTTCTTGCCTGGAGAATCCCAGGGATGGGGTCGCACAGAGCCGGACATGACTGAAGTGACTTAGCAGCAGCAGCAAGATAGGTTAGATAATAAAACTTTATCAAAATCACTAGTTTCTCAAGTAAATAGTAGGATGTGAGTTTCCACCTACATGCAAATTCTACCCTTTAGCTTTTAACTTAGTTCTCTGAACATGAGAAGAGTTAGGTGAAATTTTACTGAGGTCAGACTAGGGACCAAGGCTCAAACAATGCTTTTTGCCTACTGTAGTATGTAAAAAAAGCATAATTTAAGTCAATAATTGGCATTTTCAATAGAAATAGAAACAAAGTTATTTATTTATTATTTTATTAACTGTTCTTTGCCTTGGGTGCTAATGAGTTCTAATGGTTTTAACTGGGGGTATAAAAAGTGTGAAAAATTCACTTTAGACTTATCCATTAAGACTTGTTCAATCGCTCAGTTATGTCTGACTCTTTTACTGCATGGACTGCAGCACACCAGGCTTCCCTGTCCTTCACTATCTCCCTGAGTTTGTGCAAACTCATGTCCTTTGAGTTGGTGATGCCATCCAATCATCTTGCCCTCTGTCGTTCCCTTCTCCTCCTGCCTTCAATCTTTCCCAGTGTCAAGGTCTTTTCCAATGAGTCAGCTCTTCACATCAGGTGGCCAAAGTATTGGAGCTTCAGCATCAGTCCGTCCAATGAATATTCAAGGTTATGAAGGTGAAAAAGGAGAGTGAAAAAGCTGGCTTAAAACTCAACATTCAAAAAATGAAGATCATGGCATCTGGTCCCATCACTTCGTGGCAAATCCATGCGGAAATAATGGAAACAGTGAAAGACTTTGTTTTCTTGGGCTCCAGAATCACTGCAGACAGTGACTGTAGCTGTGAAATTAAAAGATGCTTACTCCTTGGAAGGAAAGCTATAACAAACCTGGACAGTGTATTAAAAAGCAGAGATATTACTTTGCCAACAAAGGTCCATATAGTCAAAGCTATATTTTTTCCAGTAGTCATGTCTGGTTGTGAGAGCTGGACAATAAAAAAGGCTGAGCGCCAAAGAATTGATGCCTTTGAACTGTGGTACTGGAAAAGACTCTGGAGTCCCTTGGACTGCAAGGAGGTCAAACCAGTCAATCCTAAAGGAAATCATCCATTAAGACTATAGTTAAAATATTTTGAAGACTTGCATCTGCAGATGATTCTGACCTTCTGCAGTTATTAGCCATATTGTTTTGCAAACTTTGTTTCTACTTGCTTATCACCTTATCTCATATTATCCTACCAAAGAATAACCATGGGGACTGTTAGGAATGTATGTTTTACCTTCCAGTCCCTGATTGGGATAATGGAATTCTTCTAGGGGAGAGAACCATAAAAGAAAGCACCTATCTTTCTCAAGAGAAGAGAAAGCCTTCAGGCTTCAAGGGTGACTCATTATAGACAAGAGCAATTAATTGGAGTGAGATTGGGAGAAACTAGAGGGAAATATCAAACAGGCATAGAGGAAGAGTGGACATGCTTTTCTTGCCTAGAGACCCCTCTGGAGGGTCTGATGTGGAAGAATGGCAGAGATATAGTGAAGAAAGAAGGCACTGAGTGAAGTCCTGGGCTGGAACTGGAGCTCAGGAATAAAGCAGTTGCAGAGGCTGATGCTGTTGCTTGTGCCTGGGCAGGATGTGAAAATCCTTGGCCCTCTCTGATGTTGTGTGAGACTCAGGCAAGGGTGGCTATTTTTGTTGGCACAATATAGACTTAATGATTGCTCTTTGGATTTTCTGATCATTACACCTCCTTCCACAGTGCTGTGTTAGCGCTTGGGCTGACCAGGTAGCAGTGTTTTGGTGGATAGAGCTCCACCCATGGTTTTGAGAGAGGAGGGAGTGGTTTCAGTTCTGGAGGTTCCACAGCTTTCTGGGAACTGGGGCTTCATCAGATACTTCGCTAATTTCTTCTGAGTCTTTCACATGACCTTTCCAAGGGCATGGTTTTAACTAAACATGAGACGAAAGCTAATTGGGCTGTTTTAAAGTAATTACTGGGCAGAATCACTAAGGTTTATCTGGCCATTATGTCATTTATACAACATGGCTAGTGAGCGGCTGCTCACAACTCTGAGAAACGGAAGAGGGACTGTGTCTTCACTGAGGCCACTTTATGAGCTCAGACCACCCAGACATTCAAACACACGGAGAATTAAAATATTTAGGGCAGATTTTGACACAGTGAACCGTGTTCAAGCAACATAATCTTACTTGTGTTTATACTGACGAAAGACCTCCTTTTTACTCCATTCCCCCCTATTTCCTAAAATGCATCATTAAAATGACAGAACTTGGCTTAGCTTGAAACCAAGGCTAGACCTTTAGAATCTTTGATTTGCAACCAGAATTAAATAAAACATTTTTTACTTCCACTTAATATAAACATGATGTTTTGCCTCAGCTCAAACCAGATCTATCTTCCTTTTCAAAAGCCTTTATGGGCACATTTATGAACAGTAAATACGTGGGTGTCTTAGAATGTCGTGTCCTGTTGTAGTTGTGGATACAGATCTGCAAGGCTTCTTACACAAACTGAGATTTATCTTATTAGAATGTCAGCTCCTTAAGAGACTCTTTTCAATGCCATTGTGTCTAAACTGACAGTTGTTTTTTCTTATTTATTTTTAATTAAATGATTAATTAAATCATTGGACCTCCCTCCCACCTTCCACCCTTCCCCAACTCTCTAGGTTGTTACAGAGCCCCAGTTCGAGTTCCCTGAATCATAGAGCAAATTTCCATTGGCTATCTATTTTACGTATGGTAGTGTATATGCTTCCATGCTACTCTCTCCATTCACCTCATCCTCTCCGTCTTCCCCCTCGCCCATGTCCATAAGTCTGTTTTCTATATCCGCTTCTCCATTGCTGCCCTGCTAATAGGCTCATCAGTACCATCTCTCTAGATTCCATATGTGTGTGTGTGTTAATATGTGATATTTGTTCATGAGAAAGGAGGGGGAAGTGGGTAAAGAAGGTGACACATGAGTATGATACTCTAGGTCTTTGACAGCTTTCACTGCTCTTCTTCTGCTCCTTAGACAGATAAAGACCAGCTTTCCCAAGTTCCCTCCCCTTCCACACTCTCCAAGGCTGGAGACTGTCAGGGAGCAGAGGAAGTCAGAATCCAAGATGGAAGATGTAGGTCTGCTTTAGAATAACCTTCTGATTCTTCCTGACTGACCCCAACTGTGGCTTTATTTTTTAATCAAGACTCGGGAGTTGCTTTATGATTTTATAGACTAAGTGCCTTAATAGAAAAGTTCCATGAATTAAAAGTATTCAAAAAAAACTTTTGAATAGGCTTCCATTCTGTCTTTGTTTTCCAGAGAGGCATTCAACAATGAGAAGAAAAATGACTCAGTGGAAACCTTGTCTTAGTCTTCTTGTCCTTGTCCCTCAGTTGGTGACATGGGACATGTTCTCTCCTTTATTAAAAAGAATCTGTTGAGAATAGCTGTGAATAAATAGCTTTGCCTAATAGCTGTAGGTAAAGTAAGTCCTTGTAGAACCTATAAAAATGTTAGAAAAATATTACAGAACACAGTAAAAGCATAATATTCTCATGGTTGCAGAATATTAGTTTCCATAAATGGGAAAAAGATATTTCACTGAATAAATGGGTTGTTTTTACCTAGTTGCCTAGGTATGGACAAAACGCACTGCCATAAAAGAGTGCCAATTTATTTCTTCTCTGTATTCCCACATCATTTCATCAGCTGCTGCCCTTAGCTCACCTGCTATTGAGTTACCTATGTAGATGTGTCTCACTTACAGCTTACTGAGGGGGGAATCATGTCTGCTTTTTCCTACTGTCTTAGTAGCAGGGAAGTCCAGCCTAATATATACATAGTAGATGCTTGTTAAAAGTTTGCTGAACTGAAGCAATAACTTCTCTGTTAATATTGTGACTCATTAGCTCAGGTGGACAGCATGGTCTGCGCTCGATGCTGGACAGACTTGCTATTCCAGGCATGTTGATAATTGTCTTCACTGTATGTAGAGAACAGTGGATTCATTGACAGCTTCTATAATTCCCTGGGGATAGCTTCAAGTGGATTCTGAAAATCAAGTAGAGATATTCCTTCACTCTTAGATTTATTTATGTATTCAATTAAATAAGTACAGGATCATGAAGCAATAGCTGTGACTTAACCTTTGTATACTTTTTATCATTTTTTGAGTTTACTCTTTTCTTTGATTTTTGAAAATAAAATTTCTTAGGAGAATCACACTTTAATGGTAGAATATTTAGAAAACGTAGAAATGTATAATAAAGATGAAAGAAATCCTACCTGTAAATATTGTGCAAATATTATTTAGTTTGTTATATTTTCTTCAAGTCTGTTTATATGCATATGCGATGTTGGGCAATACACACACATTTACTTTGCACCCTGGTCTTTTTACTTAACATTTCATCATAAAGATTTTTGCATGGAATTAAAAACTACAATCATGACATTTAGTAATGACAACTGAGTGTTTGTACTATATATTACTGGCATTTCCTTGTTAATAGACATTGGGAATTTTTCTACTTTTTGGCTCTGTAAATACTTCTGTAATAAAAAGTTTTGTTTGTATGTTGCTTAATTTCCTAATGATGGATTCTCAGAAGTAAAATTGCTGAGTCAGGTTGCATGAATATATTTAGGGCCCTTGACACATATTTCCAATTGCTTTCCAAAATGTTTATACCAAATTTTATTGCCACTAGCCAGAATGTATTCTAAAACTATAGTGGTATGTAGAGGTTTTGAAAAATCACTCTGGACTCTCATTGTGAAATTGTAGAGTACAACTTCATATGTAAGAACTCTTTCCTGAATCCTTCCAATAAGATTCTGGTCCTAAAACCCATTAGTTAGCTATTTAGTTAGTTAATCATCTACTTTTCCCCATCCATTGATTTGAATTTAAAAGGGAGGATTTTGCCATGTTGGTTGCCATTGGTTTATCAAATGCTTGAGTTTATAAGAAAAAGGACTCCTAAGGAATCTATTTGGTCCACTGTACAGTACTAGGGAATTGCAGGCATATTTGTTTCTTTCTCTCCAATCACCACAGTATTAGCTTCTGAATTAAAAGTCTAGCAAAAAAAAAAAAACCTCCTAGTAGCATTCCACTTTGAGATCTTTGGAAGAACAGTCCATCCATACAGATAGTGGTTTTGTTTATTGTCGTTATAATCCAGTAAAGTCTTAGTAATGGAAAAAGGCCTAGAACTTTTTTCATCTCCACATTTTTGCCAAGGTATTTAAGTCCATCAAAGATTAACAGCCCATTTCCAAACACTTTCTGGAGATTTTATTCAAGATCCTTTCAGGAAGAATTCAGTGTCCTTATCTATAAGATGAAGTTGATGGTCCAGATAAAAATTTAAGTTCTTCTCAATGAAAATAATATTCTAGGTCTTCAGTTGTTTTTCTAAGGGGGATATTTCTGGAGGTTTCAGATTTGAGAGTTAGACATACAGCATTTGAGGGAGGACAATGCATTCCACATCTGGAAAACACTTGGTTTACCTAGCATTTTGACCATCAAGAACAATGGCATGGGGCTGTGAGTTAGGGAATAAGCATTCATAGAGGTAGAAGAACTGGACTTTCTTCTTGGAAGGTGGGAATGTTGGTTATCTCCCCAATCTAGATAGAGATTGAGAACATCCTTTCAAAAGATAAATGACGGTACAAGACATCCCATGCTTGGTGGTGGTTTGAATAGGACTGCAAAACCTGTGGCATTTACTTCTATGCCCAGTAAAGAGGCAGGGAGGGCACATGGAGGAACTCAGTATCAATGACACCACCAGGGTTGTTGATTAAAAACCAGCCTTTGATACCTAAAATGGCTGTCAGAGAAAAGAGCGCAGTGTGGAATATCTAGTGAAAGAATGGTCTGTAACACCTGACAGGTTCAAACAATGTGTACATGGACGCATCACCAAAGTGCTATTTTGAAGCTTGAAAGAGGATAGACTCTGAACAATTAAAGAAAGTGCTGCATATATGTGAAGCCCTCTGTTGTTGATGTGCAACAGGGCAAAATGACTAGATTCAAGATAAGACAGTAATAGCATAGGGTTCTCTAAAGGAGTTTCCAGGTTTTTCTCTGAAAATGCTGTCTCTAAGGTTGTCCTGTACCGCCTCCCTTCCCTCAGCGCACCCCCCCCCCCCCCCCCCCCACACACACACACACACACACACACTCTTTGCCCCTTTGGAGGAACCACAGAGACAGAGCACTTGCTTAGAAAGACCAAGAGTCTGATCCCAAAAGGTAAATTTTTGTTTTTAAAACTCTAAGCAAAAAGCCTCACACATAGTAAGTGCCTAATATTGATGTAATCTGGGGAAGAAAAACACAAGAAGGTCATTTATCATGGCTTAAACTCAAAACACAACAAAACCGTCTATAAAAAATGAACATAAATAAAAGTATGTACAAAAAGAATCTAGTGTTTAAAGAGTTTGGCCTCAAATCCAAGATAATCTGCCTTCTCTTGAGGTTATAAAAATGCCATTAGCTAAAAGAACCAGCTTCCCTCATTCCAGATGTGGGTCTTTCTTATCTATCAAAGAACACCTCTATGAACATGATTTGAGAGTCCCTACATTCCTATTCCAGTAGGAATGCTCTGAGTGGGCTAGGAGCAGGACCACTGCACATGGTAATTTTTCACTGGATGACTCTGAAGAGACGTCAGAAGGATTTGATTTGAGTGAGTGTGCTGTAACTGAATGCCAAGGCATGAAGTTCACCTGTGATGGATGGGTTCAGGGGTCAATGCCAGCTTCACTGGGTGTGTTACGGCTCTTGCAACATGAATGGATTCGTGCTGCAAAACTTGACAGCTGTGGCGCCAGAAGATAAAAATTACAAGATCATTTATGAAAGCTGGTCTTGCTGGAAAAACAAGAGAACTTGTGGCCGGCCAAGATCTTTCAAGATCAGGCAGGTACTAACAAGGGCTTCATCTTGGATATTCATTCCCCTCCAAAATAGCAGCAGTTAGGCACACTCACAGCAGCACTCTGGCCATAGGCTTGGTTTTCGGGTGCCTTCAGGCCTGGCTTTATCAGAAGGCTGATGGCTCAGCAGCAAGGCAACACACCATGAGAAGCAGTGCCTATGGCTGAGGCTGAGGACCTACTATCCATCCACTCTTTAAGAGAGGAGAGTGTTGGCAATGAACTACCTTGAGAAGTATTTAGCTAATGAGAAGAAATTTGTTGGGACTTCCCTGGTGGTCCAGTGGCTAAGACTCCACACTTCCAGTGCTGGGGGGCCTGAGTTTGATCCCTGGTCAGTGAACTAGATCCCACATGCCACAGCTTAGAGTTCACATGCTGCAACTAAAGATCCTGCATGCCACAACTAGGACCTGGCAAAGTCAAGTAAATAAATATTTTAAAAATAAAATAAAGAGGAAATTTGTTAAAGTAAGACTCATCCAAAATTGGCACAGCTTACCAGGGAAGTCTATTCTGGGACAATATAAGAAAGATCTAAATTGAATATAATTTCATAAAGAAAAGATTTAAGTAGTTGAAGCTTAAGAAACAAAACAAAACAAAAAAACCTTTCTGTTTCTTCCAGATAATCTGTGCAGCTATTATCTTTTCAGGTTTATAAAGCTATTGATTTCACATTTTCACATGAATTAATTTGGTCTTCTTTTTTCTTGCTATCAGGCTGTAAAGAAGGCCTGATAGTGTGTTGGCATCATAAATGTCTTTTCCTGCTTGAGAAGTTCAGCATTCAATAACTATTATCTTTCTCTCTAGATTTGATTGTATGGAAAAGGAGGCCTCCAATTTCTGAAAACTTGAATTCTTAGGTTTTCCTGACTATGACTGGTATGCTTACTCTCTCCTTTAAGTAGCTAAAACAGTGAGGGTCACATGGTCAGAAATGCCTCCTCTTAAAGTGAGCAGCTAATGACCCTTAATCTGACCTTGTGTGTGCAGGGGAAATCTGGGCCACAGGAGGGCCATGCTGGACCCATTTGTGCAGTAACTTAGGCTTCTTTGTCCACACTCACCACTCCGACTTCTGGACAGCCTCTCAACTCTTCCCAGTCATCCTGTAGGCTCTTCCCTTACTCACTCTTTAAAGAGAGAGCCTAGGGAATCAAAAGCACAAGGATTGGGAGCCAGGATCCAGGGCTCAGGTTCTAGCCTTGGCACTTGTCGGTTGGGTGCCCATCGATTCTCTGTGTGAAGTCTTAGTTTGCTTATCTGTGAAATTGAGAAGCTTAACTCTGTACTTTTTAAAGAGCTTCAAGTTTAAATTTTCTGTGACCCAAAGCTTCCAAGCTTGTCTATGTCCATGCCTGCTTCCTTTTCCTGCCCCTTGCCCCTTGCTCCGGGAGTTGGTGATGGACAGGGAAGCCTGGTGTACTGCAGTCCGTGGGGTCGCAAAGAGTCAGAGTGACTCAGTCACGACTGAGTGACTAACCTGAACTGAACTGCACCACTGTATCAGGAGAACTGACTTAACCAAAGGTGGATTTTCTGAGGCAGCAAAAGAGAAGGCTGGGGGTGGGGGTGCTCTCTGAGCTGTGCTAGAGATGACTAGACATTTACACATGGAATTGGTTAAAATTCCCACCACATCACAGCTTAGAGGTTGGGAGGGCTGCTCTGCCCTTTTACATCCATGCCTCATGCTGCCATTTGTGATTTCTCCTCTTCTGGGCTATCCTGGATGCTCATTCTGATTTGATTCCACATGAATAAAAATGTTGAGAGAAGGCCAAGTTCACAGTAGGATTTTAGTCAGTCCTTGAACATTTCCCAAGGGTGACATATATTTCTGCTTAGGCTTGTGGGATAATGCACAGTGTATTATACGTAATTCTATTTTCAGGAGCTTACAATCAAGTTGGTGAGATAAGACAGGTACGCATGTGTGAATTTTACCGTCACATTTCAAATAAAATTATGAGTCACTAACCTTAATTTTCCTTAGGTTGATTAAAAAATTCCATAGCTGCCCCTAAGGAGGGTTTATTCCTGACTGTGGTTCAGAAGAAATCAATAAAGGCTGGTAGAGGTTATGAAGATGATGTGAATTCTGACTTTGAGTTCTTTTGCTTTTCTTCTGGGAAAACAAACAAACAAACACAACTTGCTTCGTTCATCAAACATTAAGGTGTTCTGTATGCCAGGCACTTTTTTAAGCCTGAAATAAAAAAATCTTAAGAGTCAGGCACAGATTTTGATTTTGATTTGGTCATCCTCTTTATTTATGTGAATTGGGAAAGTCATTCCTCTTCCTAAGTCTTAGGTTTTTCCTCTTCACAGTTGGGGATAGAAGTGCCTCCTATTGTTATAAATATTTAATTATATATATGTATATATGCCTAGTACTTGGAAGGCATTCAATTAGTGGTAGCTTGGCCTTCCCCGATGGCTCAGTGGGTAAAGAATCTGCTCCTGCAATGCAGGAGACCTAGGAAACTTGAGTTTGATCTCTGGGTTGGGAAGATCCCCCTAGAGCAGGAAATGGCACCTCACTCCAGTGTTCTTGCCTGAAAAATCCCATGGACAGAAAACCCTGACAGGCTACAGTCCAAAGGGTCAAAAAGAATTGGCCAAGACTGAGCAACTAAGCACAAATAACATACAATAGCACCGTTTTTAAAAAATACAGCCCCCAGCTCCAGGGATCCAAATGTAGTGGTGGAGACAGGCATACAGAGTTGTCATCTTATGGAAATCCTGGCCTGTTGTCAGTGGAGCCTCACTGGTCACGCTTGGTGCCAGGTGAACACGGGTCCTTGCTTCTCTGCATGTTTTGTGTTAGGCTGTTTACTGCCCATGACATTTGTAACAGATTGGCCAGTGTCCACAGCAGCAGGGCGTGGTAGCCTTTTCATCATCTTCCTGTGTGATTGCCAGTGAAGAGAAGAGGTGCAAGATTTTTTTTTTTTTTTGCCTCAGTGCAGAATTCTTTTTAATGCACTCATTTTACGTGGCTATTTCAAGACACTTGCTTTCTTCCAGGAATTCACAAGCCCAATGGATGGGCCAGATAAGAGAAAGTGGCACTTCTCTTAATGAACTCTTCTAGCACCTACTGGTGTCTTTTTTCCAGTGCAGACCTACTCTGCAGGGGGATGCAGTGACATTACCGTATAGAGAGGATGGACCTGACATGGCCTATCGAGTTTTAGGCTAAGTCTTCTATACACAAAATTCAATCTATTGTACTATTGAAACCCCCACTTTACAGATGAAGAAACAAGCCTACAGAAGAAATAATGTGTCTGTAGTCACATAGTTTAGAAGGTGGGGAACCACGGTTTAATTCTAGGCCTAACTCAGTAAATTCTCACCCCTGGACTTAGTTGGGAAATTTAGAAAACTCACATAAACATGTTTAAATACCTACCTACTTACATAGGCCTCAACTTCAGTCCCACAGATTCTGATTTAATTGGTAGCCTGGGATTGGGTCCTGGTGTCAGCATTTAAACTTTCTTGTAGGGTTCTAAAATGAAACTGTGTTGAGAACTTTTGGCTTAACTCTAAAGTCACACTGTACCACGTTTCTACACCCAAGTAGCAGATCTCCCCCCATTAAAGTATCAAGAAGTGCTTCCCAAACCATATTTTAGAAACAGGAACTTTGTGAACAGGTTTGGACTTTGGGGAAATTTTTAATCATTTACCTCACTCCTTTCAGTGGAAAAACTTTTTTTTTTTTTTTAATGCTTCTGTGGCCCATAAAGCTCCACGGGAATAGTTGTTACAAAGTCCAAGGAAAGAAAGAGATCTGAGAAAATCTTCTTGGATCCTCGTTTTTTGCACGTCATTTATCAGTCAGAAATGCTGGCTGATTGCCATCATTTCTGGAGGAAATTTTGGAGGACATTTCAGCCTCTTCTCACCCACCTTGCTTGGTGATTTCCTCTTGGGTCTCCTGAACTTTGGTTGAATTTCTGTGGCTCATGTGGTTACCACCGGGAACGGTGCATGGTCCTTAGAGAACAAGAGCTGCAGGCTGTGTCTGGATGGTCATTTGACTTAGCATGACATGTCCTTGGAAAGAGATCCAGTCATTGACACAGTCCAAAAGAGTAACTGCTTCCACAGATACTGTAAAGCTCAGTTCCAACAAAAATCTCCTGTTAGTGTGGTCGGGCTCTGGCTCTTAGTAACCGGCCCTTAATGTGCACGAGGGCACCCGACGCTGATTATTTATGTTCTTTGCCATTTCTAAGAATTTTTTCCTACATTTGGAAGGAAGATTTTGAAAAGCCAAATGTTTTTAGCTAGAAGACAGTATTTCTAAATCTTTGGAAGATTATAAAGTGAAATACACTCTTGGGGATTAGAAGTAATTTCCAACTGGGCATCCATGTATCTATTAGGAAAACTCTTGGAAGTGAAAAAACAGTATGTATAGTATTTATTTTCATTTTTTAAGAATTGACATAAGGATACATAAAATATTATTAACAAATTTTTATTGCTAGAGAGTAGGATGAGGAAGTGTGGGAGATATTTATTTTTACTTTACATTCTCCTATAATAATAACTACAACAATGGTGACAACTAATACTTCCTTCTTTCTTTGTGCTTGATCATATACTATTTCCCATACTGCAGTTATCATTCACTATACAGAATAACTATGATAAGTACTGCTGTTCTAGTTGCTTTGCACTCAGCTATAAGGAACACAAGACTGACTTAAGCAGCAGAACTTGTTACCTTAGATAATAAGAAATTCTAGGCTAGCATGGCTCCAGGCATGATAAACTCAGAAACCTCAAGATCTGATATTTCTTTTTGCCCTGCCATTGTTCGATCCCTGGGTTGGGAAGATCCCCTGGAGAAGGGAAAGGCTACCCACTCCAGTATTCTGGCCTAGAGAATTTCATGGACTGTATAGTTGCATGGGGTTGCAAAGAGTCGGACACAACTGAGCGACTTTCACTTTCACTCTCTTTCATTGTCAGCATGGCAGGTGATTCTTAAGCTCTGATTGTGGCCTCAGGATGACCACTATGTCACATCCACAGGTGGCAGCATCCAGTCCCTTTTCCAATGTGTTTCTCATTATATACCTTTCCCAGAACGCCCCCACTTCCCAAGACAGCACACACAATGCTTCACAGGCCCGTGCCTGCATCAGCCTTCCACTGAGACGAGGAAGGGACCCCCGTGGTTGGCTTCACTGCCCACCTGGAGCATGTGGAGAAAGAAGGTAGAGAACTGAACAGAAGATAGTTAGGGTTGTGAGAGCAGACTTGAGCCAGAGGAAAAGCATTTTCAAAGCCCCCATCCAGACAGGGCTACCACTAGAAGTACTTGTAAGGAATTTACATTGATATGCATTAAAATTGCCCTAAACTTCCTTCATGACCTTAGGAATTGTCCCCTTATCCTTGTCACCAGGATAAGAATTCTGTTACAAGGAAGGAGGGACTGGGTTATATTACTAACTGCCTGCCATGCTACTATTATCCAAATGTTTACAGAGGATAAGAGAGGTCTGCTAAGTTCCTCAAGGACACATGGTTAAAACATAGTAGAACTGAGTCTTGCAATTAGATCTGCTTACACCAAAGCCTATCAATGCTTTTAAGTGAAATTTAAGGATCTTACATTAGTCAATGATTCATGATTCAGGTAGTGTCTAATCTAGCAGATAGAAAAAATTCCAGAAAGCTGTACAAAATGAAAGACTTATAGGCAGAAAGGAGCAGGAACAAGGAACTTATACCAGAGGGGAAAAATTGGTGATTGCAACATTACTTTCCTGTAGGGGATGGCAGGAGTCTTATCAGGCAGAGTAGTTAGCTAGTGTTCATCAGGTGACTCCCGACTGACTGGGTTAAGATTCCATTTCTGGGAAAGCTGAAATTGTAGTTAAGTCTTGATTTGGTCATGTGGGCTTCCCTGGTGGCTCAGATTGTTAAAGAATCCATCTGCAATGCAGGAGACCTGGTTTCAATCCCTGGGTCAGGTGGATCCCCTGGAGAAAGGAATGGCTCCTCACTCCAGTATTCTTGCCTGGAGAAGTCATGGACAGAGGAGCCTGGTGGGCTATAGTCCATGGCATTGTAAAGAGTCGGACACAACAGAACGACCAACACTTTAACTTTTTTTTTTTCCACTTTGGTGATGTGGGGCTTAGCACAAGTAATTCCATTTGGGCCTGTTGTTTTTTTTTAATGCCACTTAGGTAGACTGCTTCTACTGTGTGCTATCAAACACTGCCTCTCTCTCAACATGTACTGCTTTAAAAATAATTAAAATGATTTCTTAGAAAAAATTATGCTTACAAGTCTCAGTTAATTCTAACCATGGCTCCTCTAGTCTGGAAATTTGGGAAAACCACCTAACCATTTTGGACTTAGTTTCTTTTATTGTTAAAATGAAAGTGCTCAGCTAGATAAGAGCTATCTTTCCTAACTTTAAGTTCTAGAAGTATATTATTCTCATGAAAAATCATTCAGACTGGAGATTTTTAAAAAAGCTTCAGTTGTACAAATAACATCATCCATGAAAAACCTGGAAGAAAGTTCAGGAATGAATGTTACTTTTTTGTATAAAATGTACCTGCTTATTTGCCACCAGTACAGATGGCGGTGTGTAACCCTTCACTGTGGGGGCAGGAGGTGGCACTGATATCCTAGGGTGGTTTTTCTTTTCTGTTCTATCATGGTACTATTTCTTCCAAGGACTCAGCCCACCAGCCACAAATATGCCAGGAAGCCCATCTGCTAGTGGCTGTGAGCTAACAGCTGTTCCACAGTACCCATCAGAAGCCTTGACTGTGTAAAGAAGGACCATCCAAGTGAGCAGATGAGGGTCCTTGTATCTAGGACCTCTGCCCTCTAGAGCAGATGTATACTGCTTGCCTCCCTGTAACCTCCAGCTGAGATCAGCCATCTCAAACTGCCTTTGAAGGACTTGGAATAAAATGAGAGTAAAAGATAACTATCTCACCCAGCATTAAGAGCAGAGTAAAGGCATAGACCGGCGAGACAAAGAAAGGAGATGGATCTGCATATGTGTTCACTCATCTCCTTTGTAGAAAACAAGGAGCAATATATAAAGATGTGAAAGCTTTATTTAGACCAATATGAGAATTTGAAATTGAAATGAGAGGCACATCAGCAAGGCAGTATTAAACATTTGCTGAGGAACTTTTGATGTTGAAATACCTGCAGACTTTACCATTAGACAAATATAATCTTGTTTAACTTTTCAAGTTCTGGAAAAGGTAAAACATGTTTTTTAAAAATATATTATTATTTATTTACTTATTTGGGTTCATCAGGTCTTAGTTGCAGCATGTGGAATCTTGGTTGCGTCTTGAGGGATCTTTCATTGTGGTGCACGGACGCTCTAGTTGTTGCTCTGGGGCTCCAGAGCACACAGGCTTCAGTAATTGTGGTGCATGGACTTTAGTTGCTCCACGGTGTGTGGGATCTTAGTTCCCCAACGAGGGATTGAACTCATGTCCCCTGCATTGCAAGGTGGATTCTGAACCACTGAACGACCAGGGAAGTCCCACTAAAACATGTTAATTGATAAGTAAATATGTCTTTAGAATCACTATTTATCCCAGAGTTAGGTAGGCATTGTCTCAATGCCAAAAATAATCAGAAATTAAATAGTTAATAGCAGATAACAAGCAAGACTTGGTGTAAACTTTATCGAATTTATTTGATTGCCTCATGTTAGAGCCAACAGGGGTCAGGCACATACCCCAAGAATTAAAAGAGAAAATTACCCATGTTTGTTATTCTGCCAGCTATCATTATGGAGGAAGAGACCCTGTGCATGGAGAGAAAGTTTAAAAAACATGTAAGAAACAATCCACAATAAAATTATTATTGCTAATGTAATTTAAGGAGATGGTCCTCTCATTCTCTCACAAAGGAGGGATTTCGTGAATCCTTCATCCTGAGGGATTGGGAAGGTTCTGGACTCTTGGGATGAGAGTTACAGGTAAATTTCTTTATCTGAAACCTGAGCCAGGCACAGTTCTCCATGAGATGTATTTCACAGTAACAGATAACACTTGCAGTTGAGTCAATTCATGAATAGTAATTCCAGGAGACTTAAAGTATAAGCATGTGCTTTGGGATTAAATTATCCAGGTAGTTGCTTTGATTTCCATTTTACTTCCCATGTAAATTAAAGACAAAGTTCTTTAGGTGACAGAAGGAATAAGATATATACCAAATCCTAAGATGTGTTGACATTCTCATGGGCCAATCAAGACTTTGGATTCTGACCCTCTTTGAAAGTCATGCAAAGTTCTCCTTCAGACAAATCAGGGTGGTCCTTCAAAGAGTGGAGGCAGCTGCCATCCAGAAGGCCCTTTTGATTTGCAGAATTCCAGACACTTACACCTCTTAATACAGCACCAAAGACAGCTTGGCTGCCTCACAGCCTCCAATGTGCTGGTACAGCTGTGAAGGAGCTAACTTTGGCAGCCATAGATCATGAAAGCTTCATCTCAGCTTCTCTCAGAATAGCTTTCCATCAGGAAGCTTTTCACATCTCTCAAAACAAGTGCAGAAAGAAGGGAAGCAAACATTAATGGGGGCTTTAAAGAAAGATAATATTCTGACTCTTTGGGTTTTGAAATATGGCTACAGTGTATGGAATTGATCACTTCTGCTTTATGAACAGCTTAGGATGTTAGAGCAATAGATGGGGAGCTGAAGCAATTTGGATTCAGGGTTCAGCCTTGTCTACAGTTCATGAGTCATCTAGTTTAACTTCTTTGACCTTGGTTTCCTCATCAGTAAAATGAGAGGGTTTGCCCAGATGATCTTTGACCTAATAAGTCTATGAAAAGTGAATATTGGAAGCACATGTTCACCTTCTCCAGTTACCAGCTGTGAGATGTGACTGGAACAAATGGTACTAACTGTCGAAACATTTTGGGCTATAGGGGAAGCATTCTGAAGTGGGACAAGGGCACCTCGTGTTGCAACCTGGAGCCCGTCAACTCTCCAAGGCTGGGCCAACCTTTGCTTCTGCCTCCTATCCACACTTATTCTATCTGAATCAAGAGGGACACACCTAAGCATTTAAAAAAAAAAGTATATTTCAGAGGCTTTATGAACAGTTATAAATTAGATATTTGCCCCAAAATTTAACTTTTATTTCCTGCAACTGATCTAAGATTGCTCTCTAGCTCACAGTCTCATAGATAACTCAATCTCCCAATTTAAATGGTCTCCTTTGAGTAAATGCTGGGCAAGGTCGCAGTTCAAACCCTCAGGACCATTTTTCTTTCCTCAAGGCAGCCCGCTTCTACCCTTCCTTTTTCTCTTCTAGTAGGCAGAAGCTTATTCTTCTTGCACATGGCAGTTGGGAGAGGGGTTGTCGGACTAAACTGTCCTCAGGATCCTCTCTGATCTCTGCTGAGATGTGCCTGACCCACCTGGTCATTGGCAACCTGTATTAATGTCTACAGATGTGTCTAATCCCACCTGGACTTTTGGGACCTTATGTTAACATCTGGTACGTTGCCGTTAATTCTGTATTTGAAGTATGGACACTTTGTGGATTTATTTATTTGAACCCCAGGTCTTATTTGATCCAGTAGTCTTTTAGCATATGTTCTTCATCTTGGGCAATAGGAAATTCTGGATTTCCTACATGCAATCCCCAAACTTGGAGATGCTATATTGGGTTCTCTCTCTTGCCAAATTCTTCCATGTAAAATTTCTAGTCTACTTCAGCCTTCCCTACCCAACTCCAAAATGGTTCAAGACTTTGGTGAGGTTGTCTCCTCCCAGATTTCTAAGTGGAAAACTCACTAAAGACCCCTGCCACAATGGTTCATTGTGGAAAACATGTGGTAATTAGTGGTGACTGGCATAGACGGAGAAGATGGAAGTGTTCTTTATTTGCCATCATAGCTTCTGCCCTTTATAGCATAGTAGCTCTTGTCTTTGAATTAACATCATTTCCCAAGTGAGGCTGGTAAATATATGTAGGACATGACCTAGAGAAGTGGTTCTCAAACAGTATCATGCAGATCATCACCTGGAAGACTTGTTAAAACAGACAGCTGGACTCCACCTTCTGTTTCTGTTCTGTAGCTCTAGAATGGAGCCTAAGACTTTGTATTTCTAACAAGTTCTTAGATGATACTGATGCTGCTGTTCTGGGACCACACTGATATGGAATCTTCAGGTTCTGTATACAGATTGTGGTAAAAGAAATGCAATTTCTATGTATAATTTTGTGCTTGGAAATATAATAAAGATAAATCATTTTTCAGTATGAGAGATATTCCTGGGGTCTGACTCAATGGACATGAGTCTGAGCAAGTCTGAGCAAGTCCAGGAGTTGATGATAGACAGGGAAGCCTGGTGTGCTACAGTCCATAGGGTTGCAGGGAGTCCGGACACAACTGAGCTACTAAACCAAACTGATTTAAAAATTAATGGATGAGTCTTTGTATTGTTACGTTAAATATTTTCTAATGATTTCTATCTTTTCCTTTGACACATTTTTTTTAGGTTACAAACCTGATCCACCCTACAGTGAAGGTAGTTATTTTTAGGTTACAAACCTGATCCACCCTACAGTGAAGCTGGGATTTTGGATTATTAAAGGAGTTTTTTCTAGTTTTACATGGTGTGCCTACTATACCGAGATTTGCTCTGAGTTCAGATCCAAGCACTTCTGGGCTCGCTGCTTTGGTGGTCTGGTATTCCCATCTTTGTAAGAATTTTCTACAGTTTGTTGTGATCCATACAGTCAAAGGCTTTAGTGTAGTCAATGAAGCAGAAGCAGATGTTTTTCTGGAAGAGAGATCAAGAGAGAGCAAGGGCCAGCCTACCTATGGCTCAGGCTTAACATCCTGGTTTTTTCTTACATTGTTTCCAGTCTCTTATCTCCTGTGTTTCAAACACAAACTTCTGCTGAAACTTTAAAAAAAAATTGATGGCTTTATTTTCAGTTTTGTTAAGTTCAGTCGCTCAGTCGTGTCTGACTCTTTGCAATCCCGTGGACTGCAACACACCAGGCTTCCCTGTCCATCACCAACTCCCAGACCTTGCTCAAATTCATGTCCATCAAGCATTGCTTTTGAGCATTGCTTTGAGTGTTTCTCATGATGTACTCTGCATATAAGTTAAATAAGCACGGTGACAATATACATCCTTGATGTACTCCTTTCCCGATTTGGAACCAGTCAGTTGTTCCATGTCCAGTTCTAACTGTTGCTTCCTGACCTGCATACAGATTTCGCAAGAGGCAGGTCAGTGGTCTAGTATTCCCATCTCTTTCAGAATTTTCCACAGTTTGTTGTGATCCACACAGTCAAAGGCTTTGGCATAGTCAATAAAGCAGAAATAGATGCTTTTCTGGAACTCTCTTGCTTTTTTGATGATCCAGCAGAGGTTGGCAATTTGATCTCTGGTTCCTCTGCCTTTTCTAAAACCAGCTTGAACATCTGGAAGTTCACGGTTCACATATTGTTGAAGCCTGGCTTGGAGAATTTTGAGCATTGCTTTACTAGCATGTGTGATGAGTGCAATTGTGCGGTAGTTTGAGCATTCTTTGGCATTGCCTTTCTTTGGGATTGGAATGAAAACTGACCTCTTCCAGTCCTGTGGCCACTGTTGAGTTTTCCAAATTTGCTGGCATATTGAGTGTAGCACTTTCACAGCATCATCTTTTAGGATTTGAAATAGCTCAACTGAAATTCCATCACCTCCACTAGCTTTGTCTGTAGTGATGCTTCCTCAGACCACTCAGTCACTCTGATTACACTATGGTCAGCCTCAACATCAAGGATCTTATTGAGCTGCCTTTCCCTCTGTCTGCCCAATTCTGCCCACCCCTTCAAGGAGCAATTCAGACATTAGCCTTGCCTGCCCACCCTACACAGGATCTTTCCCACTCCACAGGTTCACATAGAAATTTACCCATTTAACTTCTAAGAATACTTATTAAACATCTAATCCTGTGGTTACTTTATGGATGCTTATAGTATGAACAATGATAATAATATCAATAATAATAATGATACTAAAGATTGCATAGCAGTTTGTTGTTTGTTAGGAACTTTAACTTATCTTATTACACATATATAATCTGAATATCTTTTTTATATAAAAATATAAGCTCCAGAGAATAAAAATTATTTCTTGCAGGTCACTGGCACTAGTTACTAAGAAAGCCTTGGCCATAATATAGGTATTCCATGAATTGTGCAGGAATTAGTATGCAGAATAGTGAGTTTCCCTGGTAGCTCAGCTGGTCAAGAATCTGCCTGCAATGCGGGGGACCCTGATTCAATTTCTGGGTCAGGAAGATCTCCTGGAGAAGGGATAGGCTACCCACTCCAGTATTCTTGGGCTTCCCTGGTAGCTCAGATGGTAAAGAATCCACCTGCAATGCAGGAGACCTGGGTTCAATTCCTGGATTGGGAAGATCCTCTGGAGGAGGGCATGGCAACCGACTCCAGTATTCTTGCCTGGAGAATCCCCATGGCCAGAGGAGTCTGGTGGGCTTTAGTCCATGGGGTCTCAAAGAGTTAGACACAACTGACTAAGCACAAGTGTGCTGGCCTGATACGAAGCCAGAGGCAGGATTTTAAAGTTTTCCCAGAAGGGAAAAAGTGATTCCAATAGAGCTAAAATATGGAAATGGTTAAAGGACAAATGATAATAAAAATACAACTACTACTGCTGTATTGATAGTTGTTGAATACCTTACGAGATCTTTTGTGTGCTTTATCTTGTGTAATTTTCAACAGAACTTTATGAAGTAAACACTATTATTTAGTAAGGCACTTTCATTATCAACTGTGGATGAGGAAACTGAGGATCTGAGAAGCTGTACAACTTATCTAAGACATACATCAATTAAGTTCAGAGCTAAGACTCTATTATGGAGTCTCTCCATATTAAAAGAGGAATTCCACCAAGGGATTACTGGCACATGATGGGGATAACTAGAGTCTTAGAGGTCATAACTATTTTTCTGAATCAGGAAGTGTTTCCACAGGCAATATTCCTGTTTTCATTGGAACACTGTGAGATTTAGAGTCACTTGTGAATTTCCTCCTTTGCGTCAGGGAACATTCGAAGGGAACAACCCAACGGATACAGATGGGCTCCACCAGCTTCCTAGGCCAAGGTCTTCTCGTTCTTTACTTGTTAGGAGTGGCCAGGTGGGCTGACTGCGGTCTCTGAATGTAATACCTTCCTTGTGGGGTGACCAGGAGAGCAAAGGAGATTCTGACCATCTCAGATTAGGGCTTTAGGAGCTCAGAGCTCTAAGAGCTTTAGCTGACCTCATTCAGTCAGCTGCTCGGCCCGGTATAATACGTGGCTCAGTGGTAAAGAATCTGCCTGTCAACGTAGGAGCCGAAGGAGATGTGGATTCGATCCCTGGGTCTGAGAGATCCCCTGGAGGAGGGCATGGCAGTCCACTCCAGTATTCTTGCCTGGAGAATCCCATGGATAGAGGAGCCTGACAGGCTACAGTCCATGGAGTTGCAAAGAATCAGACATTTCTGAAGTGACTGAGTATGCACACAGACACAGAATTTTAAATACATCTCCAAACTCCTTCACAGCAGTACTCAGATTAGTGTCTGATTGAATAACTAAGTAGAAAGTGTGTATATGCTGGGGTTGGGAATCTTGGGGACCATCTTAGAATTCTGCCTACCAGAAGAAGAATCTAGGAGGAGCTAGATTCCCCATTATGCTTCATTCAGAGTTGCCTCATTTTGATGAGTTTTCTATTTTTTGCCTTATAAATTTTTCAATGAATAAGCAGTTATTTGATTTAGTAATTACGTTGCTGTACCCTCTACCTACTCTGCTCCATGACCTATACTAACTCCTACATTTCACAGATGGGGAAGCTGAAGCTCAGAGAGATTATGGTATGTCAAGAAGACCCATAGGTGGTTAGTGGTGGAGTTAGAACTGCATGCCAGACATTCTGACTCTAGGACCTCTGTTCTTTCCACAGCATCATAACACTTTACCCTGAGAAGGCTGCCTTCCTCATTTCTCATCATCACCTACCCTTAATTTCACGTTAACTTAGTGAGTCCTCTCCATGATCCCTGAAAAGTGGTATTATTATTTCCTTAGGTTCTGTCTAATGCAAACCAGCACGAGTACTTATCTCTGAGTTGGGATATAGTATGGAGTGATTATTAACATTACTGGGAGAGGTAATTAATTTCCTGTAAGAGGATGGGTATTCAGAGGATGCTTGCATGCTTCTTAGCTCCCCACAGAGTTCCTTTTCCTGCTCAGAGCCTTTCCTTCTGCACAGCAAGTGGTCCCACACAACTCAGGAAATGTCAGGAGCTGTGCTGAAGATACGGTTTTCAGGACAAGAAATTTAGGAGAACATTTTGTTCTGTGATCTTTCTCTAAAGTTCAACCTGTGCCATATACACAAGCAGAGACAGTGCCAGCAAGCAGCCATTGACATGTTTCACTGATCTTAACTCCCCAGGCATCGATCAGTCAATGGTTCCACTGGTTAAAATGTACCTACCATTAAATCTGCTCCCTGAAGAAATGGGGTGACTGAGGCAAGGAACATGAGAACAGGAGTCTTTGCCAAACTCTGGGCCATCATATTCAGTGTTGCTGTTTCCTCCTGTCACAATACATAACCCCCCAAAGACATGAAAATGGACAATCACCAGGAACTATTGCTCTATAAAGATTCAGCTAAGGTTATGCAGTAATCACTGACTCAGTGGATATGAGTTTGAGCAAACTCTGGGAGACAGTGAGGGACTGGGAAACCTGGCATGCTGCAGTTCATGGGGTTGCAAAGAGTTGGACCTGACTTAGCAACTGAACAACCACAATGCCCATACTAAAAACAGTGTCCCTCGAAGTTTTTGGATTGAAACCCACATTAGGAACTATATAGCATATAACTCTATGGTATTAAATTCGGTATGCTATATTTATGGATATACATAAATACATATAAAGGAAAGGAAACAAAGTTTAATGAAATAATATCCTTTGTTCTTAGTCACTCAGTTGTGTCTGACTCTGGAACCCCATGGACTGTAGCCCGCCAGGCTCCTCTCTCTGTCCATGGGGATTTTCCAGGCAAGAATACTGGAGTGGGTTGCCATGCCCTCTTCCAGGGGATCTTCCCGACCCAGGAATCAAACCCAGGTCTCCTGCATTTAGGCAGATTCTTTACCATCTGAGCCACCAGGGATGATATTTGAAACTATTTTTAAAATACTGTTTGAGACCTGTTAATGGTTGTAGAGTGGTCAGGAAAAGGGCTCCTGGAGCCTCCTGGAAGTTGAACGATCATCACTGCCAATCTACATTTGCCCTGCAATGACCATTATACCTGGGTCCTGAAGATTAAAAATATCCCTGAGAAATGAGAGTAGCATGTCAGGACTTGAGTTCCAGAGCTCTGGTTCATGTGTGCAATGTGGATGCCATAATTTATCTTGACTTTATGTATCATTCAATTATTGAATAAATATCTAGTGAGCATTACTATATTCAAGATGGCAGGCATAATGAACTCAATGATAACTCTACTGAGAAACTACTCTGAATTATCTTAACCAATCCTCTTTATAAACCCTGAGGGGTGGGTATTATCATTCTTTCTATTGCTCAGATGAGAAAACTAAGAGTCAGAAAGTTTTTGATTGGCTGAGTTGATCATAGAGTTGGAACCCATTGATCAAAGAGCAGAGTCCATCCCCTCATCTACAGCGTAGGCATTAGAAACAAGTAAAAGCAGAAACAGAAAACTGGCACAAGTTTATTGATAATCCAGAGACTACCTGGGCAGGGTTAATCAATTACTTGTGGAAAAGCTGTGAGGACTCAGTGGGGGATGGAGAGGAAGTGGTTTCAGGTACCCTTCTGTCCTTCCCATCTCCCAGTGGTCTCAGCTGTTGCCTCCTGACCTCTGGATCAGAGTGTGGGGTTGGAGGGGCAAGCAGGTAGATTACCCAGAAAGGGATGAAGGATGCAGAGCACGTTTGGGCGGAAAGCAGTAAGTCAGCCAGGCTGACGTTTCCCTGGAAGTTCTCACCCTCTGCTGTGTACCTCTCTCAACTAATCTAAACTCCCCAGTGACATATTTTTTAAAATTGTGTTCAACTGGCATCCAATTAACAGCAAGCAGTTTGTGCTACTTATCATTTTACAGACCTCTCTGATTGCTTTCTTCCTTTATAAGTGTGTGTGTGTGTTAATCGCTCAGTCATGTCCGACTCTGCAATCCCATGGACTCCTGCATTGCAAGCAGATTCTTTCCCATCTGAACCACTAAGGAAGTCCTCCTTTACAAGGTATCTTACCAATTTACCTTCAAGGCCCTAAGACCCAGCATACAGAGCAAAGAAGAGTCTACTCCGAGTTGGAAAAACTGGGTTCTGTCTTGGGACTGTCATTTAAAAGTCATTTGGCTTTCTTTTTTGAGATAGTCTTCCCCTTAATATGGGAGACCTGGGTTCAATCCCTTGGTTGTGAAGACCCCCCTGTAGAAGGGAATGGCTACCATTCCAGTATTCTGGCTTGGAGAATTCCATGGACTATACAGTCCATAGGGTCGCCAAGAGTTGGACTCAACTGAGCAACTTTCACTTTCCCATCTATAAAGTGAAGGTAATAGTAACCACCTTCTGACCACACAGTTTTTTGGACACTGGTACAAAAGCAGTTTTGCAAAATATGCATTAGTCTTTGGAGAAAGAAGCCATTCTAATGGCCTCCAGTTACAACACTGAGTGGCCTAAAGATATTAGTTTATGTATGAGTATGTAGTTTATGTATATATATGTATATATATATATATATAAAATAACTCTGTAAAGGAGCTTGTTGTTAAGATAGGCTTTCTGTTTTGAAAGAAAGCTTTTACACTGTAGAAACCCCACCTCCAACATAAGTTGACTACTTCAGTCACTGCTGTCACCTAACAGTACCAGGAAAAATAAAAAAGATTGCTGAAATCACAAACATTCTCCTTTATCAACCATTTCAATGTGGCTAGAACACAGTGGAGGGGAGGGGAGTGGCATGAACTGAGGTGGGAAATACGGGCAAGAGTTTCATCTTGCAGGGCTTTGTATAGATCATGGAAGGACATAGGACACTATCCAAGGGAATAGGACGCTAAGTAGTTAAAGCAAATGCCTGCTCTTTTCCCAGCAGGAGTGTGAGAGTGGGAGGCAGCTTGAAAAGAATGGGGGACTCCTCCATGTGAGAAGCCTTGCCAGGTTGACAAAGCTAATGTAGCAACCCTAAGGCCACCAGCTACCTGGTACCACTGGCCTTTCACTCTCCTCCACCACCCCCATAGGGAAGATGTGATGCGTAGGGTACATGTGCCCAGAGCCCTAAGCTGAGGTCTTCTGCTCTGACCCTTTCATGACCCTGGGACCTCTGTGGACCTGCTTCCTACCCAAGGGGAGGAGAAGAGAGCTGAGAAGCTGTGAAGGAGGAGACCTAAACAGCTTCCCAGAACTATTCCAAATTCTCAAGGTAAATGAGAAATCCTCTGTGGTAGTGAATAAATGTCTCTCCCTCCCAATGTCCATGTTCTGATCCCTGGAACCTGTGAGTATGTTTTCTTATCTGGCAAGAGAGACTTTGGAGGTGTGATTAAGCTAAGGACTTTGACAGGGGAGATTATCCCAGGTTATCTGAGTGGCCCCTTAATGTAATCTCAAGGGTCCTTATCAGATGGAGACAGGAAGGTCACAGGAGGATGTAGGAGATGTCCAGGACTGAAACAAGAGGTCAGAGTGATGAGAGGAAGGAACGGAGGTGGTCTCTAGAAGCTGGAAAAGGCAAAGAAATGTATTCTCCCCTGGGGCCTCTAGAAGACACCAGCTCTGCTAACACCTTGATTTCAGACTTCTGGCTTCCAAAACTCTAAAGGAATAAATATGTGTTGCTTTAAGCCACTAAGTTTGTGCTAATTTTATTTTTTTTTACAACAGCTTAAAAGTATAATGTATCTCCTCTCCTAGTCTTTTTCCTCAAACTTCTCAATATCTGCCCCTTAAACTCATGCACTCTCAGGAGGGCTCCAGTCTTTGGGGAACCAGAGTGTGGGTATTGAAGCCTCTCAGAACTAGCTCTAGTCCCAGCTCAGTCACCTGCCTGCTTGGGTAGCCTTGGGTGAGATCAGTCATCGACCCTCACTCTCCTCTTCTGTAAAGTGGGGAAGATAATACCTACCTTGCAGAGGGGTTGTAAGGCTTAGAGCCTATGTGGAAAGGCACTGGCCCTGACACATAACTGGCCCTCACACAGGGTACTGGGAAACTCCAGGATCAGGCAGGTTCATAGCCTTTATTACCAGGGTCTGAAGCATCATGGACTTCAGTTGAGATAGGTCAGTATTCTTTGCTGGGGGTGGGCAGGCAGAAGGCCTGGTGTATAGTCTGTGAGCAGGGTGAACTGGTCTCAAGAATACAGGGCCATGCTCCCCCGCAGGCCCTTCTCCAGGATACCGTCTCATCATGGTCCTTGCTCAGCCAGCATGGACATGCCGAGTCTTTCTGCACTGCAGAAGTCCATGTGCCATGAGAAGGACACAAGGGTGGGAAGACCACGTGGGAAGCTCAGTATCCTGGATGTAGAACCCTGCAGGGCTTTGGTTGTCTACGCTCTTGCCCCTGAGGATGCCCTCTTAGAAAACACGGAGCTGTACGTGAGAGGGGGAGGGGACTCTGCAGCCCTCACTTTGGTCCCTCGATCTGAGTGACTTCTATGGCATTAGAAGCTGTGGCAGCTGGACGTATCCAGAAAGAAACTTCCCAGTGGAAAGGCTGTTACCTTTGAGACAATATTGTGTGAAACCAAACCAAATATTGTCTGAACGTCACCTGAAGAACTGACTTAAAATGAACTTCATGTCCAGGAACATATCACCTGTCAGAAAAACAAGTGCCATATAAGGCATTCCATTAACCAGACATGGCAGGCGGGCACCCGGCACACCTTTTCCGCCGTGTGACTCATCACTAGGAGGGAGTTCATCAGAACAAGGACAGATTGTTCCGTGCTGCCCGGCCTAAGGCTTTGGGGAGGGGAATGCCCTCTTCCATGAGACCCTTCCTGTCTTCTCAGGGGCAAGCTAGCTTGTCCCTCCAAAAACAAATGATGACTTCTCCTTCTACCTTGAAAATGCAACTTCTCCACTGACCTGTTGTTGATTTGGAAAACCTAATGCTGCAATCTAGAATCTTGGAATCAGGGATGCCCTTGGAGTCCATAGCTTTACATAATGTTACCCTTGAGGAGAGGGTGCCCCAGCAGGTAATCTGTCCAAGGTTACACAGCTGGGCAGTGACGGGTCAAGGGCTAGCTCTGAGCCCTGCTAAATCCTGCCTTGTGCTTTTGCCCTCTGGCAGGCTGAGCTGTGACTTTGGACCCTTAGCGTCAATGCTAAAATGAAATGGTACTTAGTTGATCACATTAGCCAACTCTTCCCTATCGGAGAGGAGGCTCAAAGAGCTGAAGATAATTTCTGAAGCTGGGGAAAGGTTTGAAAGGAGGGTATAGGTGCAGGGGGCAGAGAGACCGATGTGGCTTTAGCACAGTCAGAGCCTGCCTGGCCAACTTCTTCCCTTTCCCCAGGTCCTGTCCTGAGCTTATTGAGTGGTTCAGCTTCGACTGTCCTTATTCTCAGTCTATCTTCTATTCTAATGTCTGCTTCAAAGGAAACACGTCTGGATTCTCTATTTTCCAAAATTTTCAGAGGAGGGAAGAACCTTAGGTACCATCTAGTCCAGCAGACTTGCTCTTTACAAATGCGTAAATTGAGGCTCCAAAGAGATTAAGTGACTTGTCTGTGGCAGTGCTGTCTGATAGAACTTTCAGGGGTGTTGGGAACAGTCTATCTCTGCACTGTCCAGCATGGAAACCGTTAGCCCCCTGTGGCTACTGGGCACCTCAAATGTGGCCAGTGCTACTGAGGAACTAAATTTGTTGTTGTTGTTCAGTCTTCAGTCATGTCCAACTCTTTGTGACCCCATGGACTGCACCACACCAGGCTTCCCTGTCCTTCACCATCTCCTGGAGTTTGCTCATGCTCATGTCTATTGAGTCAGTGATGCCATCCAACCAACCGTCTCATCCTCTGTTACCCCCTCCTCCTCCTGCCTTCAATCTTTCCCAACTTCAGGGTCATTCCCAATGAGTTGACTCTACTACATTTTTAATGTTATCTAATTTTAATTAGGGGCTTCCTTGATGGCTCAGATGGTAAAGAATATGCCTGCAGTGCAGGCCACCTGGGTTTGATCCCTGGGTTGGGAAGATTCCCTGGAGAAGGGCATGTCAACCCACTCCAGTATTCTTGCTTGGACAATTCCATGGACAGAGGAGGCTGGCAGGCTACAGTCCATTGGGTCTAACACAAGTTAATTTAAATTTCAGTAGCCACATGTGGCTGATGCCTGCCATATTGGACAGCATAAGTGTAAGGTCACAGAGCTGGAATGCAACACTAGGTCTCTTTGATTTTAAATCTCTATTTTCACTCCTTCCACATGGAGCTCTAGGTAGAGGTGGAATTTTTCGGTGGAGCAGGAGCCTTAATGATGCCAGATTCCTGGACAAAGTTTTTGGGTAAGCAGTAGTGATTGGAGGTATCCTGTGAAGTGTCAGTAGTAGCGAAGAAGATATGTCTTCCTAGTATTAGAATGTGTAGGCTTCCCCAGGTGGGAAAAGAATAGAGAAGTTCATTGATTCATTCTTTCTTTAAACAGGTGGGAAAGGAATACAGAAGTTCATTGATTCATTCTTTCTTTAAAGAAATATTGAGTGTCCTCTATGTATCGGGTGAGTGCTAGCCACTTACAATGGTAACTTGACATATTGCCTGATTAAGTTTCCTAAAGATGAATGATTTAAAAGTGCCACATGAGTTCAGTGGTGAGAGAACCATTCATTGCTGGTGAAAGTCTTCAGCTTTCTTTGGCAAACACTCCATGTCATGCTACAGAAACGTCTGCCTGTACAACCTCACTGGGTCAGTACTGATGGTCAGTCTATGCTGACTCAGGCTCTGCATCCAGACTCCCAGGCAAATGGAGTGGTTTCTTCTAGATCTAGACTGATGTCTTTCCATGAATTCAGCCAGGAGGATGTAGTCAAATCACAGCTGGGAGGATAATCACATGGGTGGTTTTAATTTAGTTTAGGATTAAAGTCTAAGCTCTACAGAGAACAAGCCACAGCATTACTCTGGCATCTGTATTATGTAAACTGGCTTCACCCCTTCATGGATGACAATGAGTTCTCTATAGGCTACCTTGAGGACAGTCATTATTTGTAGTCCTTATTCAGGACTCTTAACATGTCCTTGTGCATGTGTGTGTATGTATGTACACATCAGGAGAGTAGTGATAGCTAAGACATAGGGTTTTTGTTTTTTTTTTCCATCCTAAGAGAACTTAAATACAGTCTGAAAGAGACATAAGTATACAAATACTAAAATTCAAAGAAAAGTGGTGTAAGAGGTAGACAGGCCATTCAGGATGAGGAAACATTCACTCTTGTTGAACAGAATAAAAAAAAAGAAAAAAAGATTGACAAGGTATCCTTGCAGGTGGCTCTTGAAATAATCTGTCAAATGAAGATGGAGGAGGGCATTTCAGGTGAAGAAATTGGCAGAAGCCAAGAATTTGAAGTGGGAAAGTTCAGAGAACAAGGAATAGGAAGCTATACTATTTGATTAGAACATGGAAACTGCAGATTGGGTGGTGCTAGAGACCCAACAAGAAAGGTAACCAGGGGCCTGATTGTCAGGTTAAGGAATTTGGAGTATACCTTGTTGTCAGTAGGGAGACATTGCAAGTGTTTGGGCCCTGACATAATACAGTGAAGATCAGTCAGTGTCAGTCTAGTGGCAGAAGAATGAATCATGGTGGGGAGAAGCTGACCCTGGGAAACAGTTAAGAGGTAATTTCTATAGTCCAGGGAAGAGGTTGTGTGGGTCTGAATAAGAACAGTGACAGAAGCAAATGGGTAGTTGTTGTGTAGCTCTTAATCTGATTGAAGGGAAAGGATCAGAGTCAAAAATGATGTTGAGATTCTAAGCCTCAATGATCAAAGAGATGGTGATAGTATCAAGAGAAATGAAGTCATGAGGAAAGACTGATTTAGTAGAAAAGCTGACCATCTTGATAGAAATGTCCAGCAAATGTAACAAACTGAAGGTAGGCATTGAAGGTGGATATCAGGTGCTAGAGAATAGTGGGATGGAGATGTAGCTCTTAGACCTGAAGAGGAGGTTGTCCATGAACTAACCATGTCCCTGAGAAGACATGAGGGCCAAGGATAACTCTTAAGAAGTGATGGAGAAGACCGATGAAGGAAAGGAGGTTCAGTGCAAGACCAGGGGAACGAAACACTTCAGAGCCAAGGGAGAGAAGTGATACAGGGTGGGTTAGTCAAAAAGTTTGACTCCTGTTGCTGGAGATTCATTGATAAGCAAGACAGACTGGTCTTTATCTTCATGGAGATTATCATCCACTGGAAAAGACAAATGGATCAAGTAAGCCAAGGAACTAATCAGTAATTGCAAATGATAGAAGCGATGAAGGAAATAAGCTGATGTTTATTTGATAGAAATAGAGAATATTTGATATTTGAATATTTGATAGTGATAGAGAATATTCAGAGAGGGGCATATGCTTCTTGAGGGGGAGAGTAGGAAGATCTCTTTCAGCAGGTGTCATTTCAACTGGCCTTGAAAGAGGAGTGGGGTGAGTTCTTGGGAGAGGGAAGAGCGTGGCAAAGATGCTGAGGTAGGAAAAGCGTGGCAAGGTGGAGGTGAAGGCAGATGGCCAGGTTAACAGGATCCTGGAGAATGAGGAAGAAGGGGACATGAGATAAAAAGGCAGGGGCTAGATGATATAGACCTGGGAGTGAAGTATGAACTTTATGTTTTGTAAATTTATTTTTATTAAAAAAATTACTTTGGCCACACTTGTGGGTTTTTAGTTCCTTAGTTAGGGATTGAACCTGGGCCATTGGCAGTGAGTGAGAGCATGGAATCCTACCCCCAGACCCTCAGGGCATTCCCAAGATTTGAACTTTAGAGGAGGAACCAAGGTCAACAGTATGAAACTGAAAACAGTTTACGGAGGGTGAGGATTGAGAGACCACTGGATTCTGCTACAGGGATGGAATTGGTGATATTCAAAGGACAGAGGAGAGAGGCGGTGAAGACAGATTGCAGTGTTGGGGAGCTTGAAGCATCTGGGGACCTTTTCTTGGAGGAGTTTGGTGGTAATAGGTGGCAAGGAGACAGGACATTCTCAAGGATGCCAGCCAAGACCATACTCATCTTAGATACTTAGGTAGTCATGCTGAGAATCACAAACCAATGTTTGTTTATGTCAGTGTGCTAGACCCATAATGGAGAAACAGAACACCTGGCCTGCTCAAGCTGTTCCTGAAGTCCCCTAGGAAGGTGTAGTAGGGAGCCAGCATTCCTGTAGGAGATGAAGATGAGAGCAGAAGTCACTAGCAGGACTGGCCGATTTCTGGTCGAGTGTCTGGCCTTTGCAGCTCATAGCTGATGGCAAGGCCCCCAGGCTTTGGGAATGGATTAGGAAAGCCCCAGGCCTGGTTAGCCATCTAGGGAACAGACTGTGCAATCCTGACTATCACTTCACACAGTGTGCTTGATTCATAGGTGTTGACAATTGCAGTGTAATTTTAATTACACTAGGTAGTGTTTCATAATACCTCTATCAACTGACATATTGTAAAAGGCCATGAAGTTTTAATCGCTGGCTGTTTTAAGAAAACTCTCAGCTTTTAAACCTTAGCTGAAGGAGGCTGAGTGAGATCTGAGATATAATTATAAGGGTTGAGAAGTGGCTGTGAATACTATAAATGCCAAATTAAACTCACCAACATCCAAGGCCTGCTCAGGGAGGAATGCTGAGCCAACACTATGCCTGCTGCCTTTGGTCTTTGAACTTCCTGGGACAACAGGCAGGAACCAGGTCTCTAGTTGCAAAGGCTTTCCTTGCTTCTCCTGCAAGGCCCAGGTTTGTGTGCCAGGGTCTTTGAATGGCAATCCAGGGAGAAATTGGTGGGAAAGAGACAAGGGAGGCTCAGCACTAGTATACCCTGGTCCACCTGGAGCAGCGTTTCTCAAGTCCACTGCATGTCACCTTCATCATCATGGAGCTTTGGCCAGGACATAATGACTATTATGCCTGGACCAAACACACCAGAATCTTCCATTTAAGATTTACTGATGTATTGTTTATTTACAATGTTGTGTTCATTTCTGCTGTACAGTAAAGTGATTCAGTTATACATACACATTGAGCTTCTCGTTACAATGGCTTCCCTTATTGCACAGCACAGGCTCTAGGCACCCCATGTGCCTAGAGCACGACTTCTAGGTTGTGTCAATAAGCTCAGCAGTTGTGGCCAATAGGCTTAGTTGCCCCAGGGCACGTAGAATCTTCCTGGACCAGGAATTGAACCCGAGTTCCCTGCATTGGCAGGCAGATTCTTTACCACTGTGCCGCCTGGGAAGCCCTCAGCCAAAGTGAGGAATCAATAACGGAGAATCTTGCTGCTAGAAGCGTGGTCAAGGACCAACAGTATCTGCCTCCCCAGCGAATTTATTAGAGGTTTAGGGCCCCATCCCAGACCGGCTGCAGCACCATCTACATTTAAATGAGATTCCTGGATGACTTGAATGCACACTTAAGTCTGCACAGAGTGGGCAAAGAAGGCATAAATAATGATAAATAATGATCAATGGCTGGATGGGGTGGATTGGAGAGGGAGAAGACAGCCTCTATCACAGGAGAGCTACATGGGCTAGATAGGCAAGGGCCACCACATTTTGATCTGAATGATCACTTTTGTTATTAGACTTCCCTTAGACACTTGTTTAAAAAATTTGCATTTTCCCAGGCTCCATCCAGGCTTATTGAATCAGAAACTCTGGGATGGAGCCCAGAAATCCTCAATTTTTAACAGTCTGTCTTAGTCACTCATTCTGAAAACTTCTTCTCCCAGCTCACTAGTTCTTACCCTGGTTTCATGTTAAATTACCTGGGATTTTAACCCAGCCCTCATAAGTCTTCTAGTGTTCTAGGCCCTGGAATCTGAGATACCAGTTCCCTTTGGGAGCATAATCCCACAATGTCTGTCACTTTGGGCACTGCTATCTCTACACTTCCCCATTCATTTGCTATCAAGTATTTTTTAATTTTTGACATGAGTTGTGAAAACAATGCCTTTACCCAAAGGATTTACGTTGATGCTGGACATTTTAAGCACTGTGAAAAAAACTTCCACGTCACAGGGATCCCAAAGCCAACCTACTCTTGCCTAGCATTATAGCCTCACCTTTGTTCCTTAAGTATTTCTTGTTTTTGTAACAGTATGTTTGTGTTTGAAGCCTGGTTCTGCTATTAGTTGAGTGTCTTTAAGCATCTAACCCCCCGAAACTATTTCTCCAACTGTTAAATCAGGACAATTCTACTTACTTCAAGAACTGTTCTAAAAATTGGAGAGATAATGAAACTCAGATATATATTTAGTTAGTACCTCAGTGAATGACATGTATTATTATTAAGGTAGATTATTTCATCTGGCAATGAAATCCAGTCAAACTAAAGGAAGGCTCATATCCTTGAGTATCCATAGGTATAATTAAGGTAAGGAGGGGTCTTCTCCTTCCTCATGATAATTTTTGAGAGGCTGATTGTACAATCACAAAATTTATCTGAAGTAATAAATAAGAAAATAAAAAATAAAATTTCTTTTTCTTGAAAATAAGAAAAAGAAAATACCATGAATTCTTTCAGAGCTAGGTTTGGCTTCCTGTAAAATATCTGGGTTATTTTACAGCTCTAGAGAAATGCTGTTATCATGTAGATTTTTATCTGCTAGAGATACAAGCAGTTTCTGTCCAATAGAACAAACACCCTAAAAGTTCACAGTTTATAGGTCTATTGGATGTTAACCAGTCGTGTATCTAACCCAGCAATCTTATCCCAGTGTTACTTATATATACAGGGCCTGCTTGTGAAGCAGCATTAGTTGGCTAAAATAGTTGACATGCATTAGTTTTGTACTTGCTTGAGAAATGTGATTTTACCTTTTCGAAAATTATCTTTTGAAAGTATCTGCTGATATGCAGTTTGTCTAAAACTTGACCTTTGGGAATATTACTTTAAGGGAGGTCTGATCTGGGTTCCCGTTGCAGGTCTGGTTTTCCTGATGGATCATGCAGAGGAAAAAAAGAAAGGGAAATCCAAAGAGATAGGAGTATATGTACTTTGACTGTGAGTTATCATTCTATTTCTCAACTCTCTTCTTTAACTTCTGCAGGGCTTTATTCATATTGTAAAGACAGTATATATATATCATAGCTAGATACTTATGTGTCTGTGACCTGTTTAAAATGGTGAGTTTGAGGGGAAAAGTGGTTGTGTCCCATGCGTCTCAGTATTCCCAAAGCCTGGCACAGAATTTGACACTTAGAAGCAAAGAAACACCTAAGTGAAATGAACAAAGCTTTCCAAGTCCTTCTTCCTCTCACTGTGGTCATGGACCAGAAACCAGCAGCTGGGAGCAATCAAAATGCAGAATCTCAGGGCCTCCTGCACACCCACTGAATCAGAATCAGCATTTTAATATGATCCCTGGGTGACTGTGCACTGTTCCAGGCCACTGTCAGTTTGGAAGCAGTAGCTCTGCTATAAATGATGAATGAGATTCAGACAGGGAAAACTGAGGCAATTGTCCCCAGTTTATAGCAATTCAGCAATGAATACAAAACTGAAATCATTGCCTCACGTATATTGTCTCTGAGATCAAAGTGGAACAGATTGTGCTCTCAGGATGGAATTCCAGTTGGGTCAATAAAATCTATAACCTTTGGATGGTGGAGCCATTAAGCCCAGTTTAGCAGGAAGGATGTTGCATTCTTTGAGAAAAACTCTACAAGTGAAGACTTTTCTACCCTTCTTAGATCTGACTTGGGCCCTCAAGCCTTTATTCAAGATGAAGGTCTGACTCAATTTCTGTTGGCTCCAAGCCCAAAGCAACTGGAAGGTCAAGTTATCCCTTTGTGGATCTGATGGTTAATCAAACAATTTAAATCTCTGTTTGTCACATATAGAGCTTAAGTTGTCAGGAATATTTGCCCAATATCCTTAATGAGAGAGCCGAAAACAAAGGAAGAAAGACAAACAGAAACTTTGAGAGAGTTTCAGATACAAAAAGGAGAGAGTTGTCTGCTTGAAATACGTGATATCTTGAAGAATCTAGAGTTAGAGAATAGGGGTCTTCAAAAATATTTGCAAAGAGATTTAACTTCAGTTTCCTATCAGAAAGTAATGGTTTTTCTTTTTTGTCTGAGCCACGCTTCAGTTGTTCCTGATAACGTCACAAGCCTAACTGTAAAAGAATGAGGATTTTATTTACTCTCCCAACAAAGAGATTAAACAATTTAGCAACTAGATAGAATCAGCATAGCAGAGTCTCGTAGCTAGAGGAAGCCCTCTGGATCATTTCATTCAGGGTCTGTGATCCAAATGCATTCAGGAACTGAACAAGTGAAGCAAATACGAGAAGGCAATCAGCTGGATGATTTTAGGGGTGGTTAAGACTGTGGGAACTGGAGAGTGAATGCTTAGAAAAGTCATTCGCATTTCTAAAACAATACTGGCCAAACAAAACACATCTGTGGCCCTAAGATGGTCTGCTTATTTCTATTTAAGAAACCTGAGATCCAGAAAAGCTAAATTTTCTGCCCAGGATCACCTAACTATAACCAAAGCTCTGAAACAAATGTTCCAACTGTGACAGCTCCTCATGTTTATCCATGGAGGGGACATTCAAATTGTATTTGTATATACAACTCTGTGTGTGCCTGTGTATTAAAACAAAGCAAACAAACAAACAAACAAACAAAAACAGGTTCAATTCGAATAACTGGTTATTTGGAAAATATCTAGTTGCTAACAACAGAGAGAAAGCAACAGCTCTGAAGCCCTCAAACCACCACAGTGAGAGACTAAAGCAAAGTAAACCAGCCGTCTTCTCTGCTCATCTGGCACAGATTTTTACAAGGCTATAAATAATGTATTTACAGATCTTGGGTATTTTTGAAACAGTAATAAAAATATGTATGTTTTAAGAAAAAGACTCCTGGGTTTAAAATTTAATTGGCCAATTACTTGGAGAAAGACCACATGTTCTTCTGAGGACATGACATTTAGTGGCTGGAGCTATTATCTTGGTCAACTTGCTCCACCCTAGTCAAAGCCACAGCGTACCACCAGCCCGAGTCTAGCAGAATGCACAGGATGGTGTTTCCACTCTCCTGGTCAGTTATACCTAGGGGCCCTCCTGTGCTCTCTTCCTCTAAAACATGCCAGTCATTAGTAAGAATCACTTTCTATGAGAAAGTGGAGAAAGAGGCAAGTAACAAAGCCAACCAGAGCCCTTTGGAATTGTGCTCACATAGAACCACAGTCATTCGGTGGACCCGCGTCCTCTGTTTCATTCTGTTCTGTGTATACAATGTGGTTTGACTTTACCTGTGCCAAGTACTTTCTGTGCCTTTTTTCATTTAATCTTTACAAAAAATCAAATGTTAATACAGTTGACATGTCCATTTTACGGATGAGGAAGATAAGTTTAGTTTTAATGATTTGCTTATGTAGTTGATTTCAAATTCAAATCCAGACCCATCTCCCAGCAGAACCTGAGCCTTTAGGTACTAATCTCCCTACTTTAGGCCAAGCACCCAAAGGCAAACTTGACTTCCATGGTCTGTGTTTGTTTGTTTGTTTGTTTCTGTGCTTTTGCTCAATGTGGCTCTCATCCACGAATAAATCAGAACAACAGTCTTTGGCCAGGGCTTTGAGCTCCAAATGTGGAGGGTGTCAACCATGGTTCTAGTTATAGGGAGAGGTTGGGCATGTTATTTACCAAAAATCCAGTGTTTAAAAAAAATTTGGTTTTAGGAGCTCCACTGGCAAGCCAGTAGAAATAGATGTTTTGCAGCACTAGTGTCTGAAAAGCAAATTTCAAAAGCAAATCCCATTGTTCTACTGACTGCAGTTATAAAATCAGAGGCACATTCCTACAGGCTGGAACGGAAAAAGCCAGTCGACCATTCACTGGGTTGAAAACATTTGGCAAAAACTGACCTGGCCTGGCCCAAGGGAGGGCATAGCTCAGAAAGTTACACCGTCCTCCCTTGACCCTGGAATCTCCATTTCAAGGTGAGCTCCCTTCCTTCTCTTCCTCTTTCCCTTGGCTTTCATCAAACTTGTGAGGGTCTCTGACTGGAGTAGCTCTTAGCACTGTTTTCTGTGGTTCCATCCACTCTGACTCTACAAGTAGACGGCTGGAGCAAGGGCTGCAGTATCACATTTAATCTGGGTATTGGGCTTCCCTGGTGGCTCAGATGGTGAAGAATCTGCCTGCAATGCAGAAGACCTGGGTTTGATCCCTGGGTTGGGAAGAACCCCTGGAGAAGGAAATGGCTACCCACTCCAGTATACTGGCCTGGAGAATTCCATGGACTGTATAGTCCGTGGGGTTGCCAAGAGTTGGGCATGATCCTGAACAACTTTCACTGAATCTGGGTATATTCATCCAATGCAGGTGTGTTCTGTTGGAAAAACTCCATATCCCAGACTTAATGCCTTGTCTTACGAGTTCTATAATTTCAAACCTTTACATCACATTGGCCTAAGCTAATATGTCTTGGAAGCAAATGGAGAATTTTTAATGATTAGAACTTTTCATTCCATTAATTGCCTTCTGAGGCCATGTTTCTTTTTTGCTTACGAACTTTGAAATTATTAGGGGGACTGCTCGTAGGTGACCCTGCACATTAGAAACACTGGCACACAGTGGTGGCTCAGTAATTAGTTTTTTAAGAGATGTTAAGCAAGTAACATGGAAAATTCCTCAAATTTGAGATAGAGGCAAAAGACAGGGAGACTGGTGAATGGGGATATTTAACCTCTCAGTGCACTTTTGTACCCTATCCCCTGATCTTTGTCATGCTTATAGGGCAAAGTGGGCCTGGCTTCTTTCTTCTCTTTCACCCCACTCCTAGGAGTTTCATGTGGTGGGCTGGCTCAAGGCCATATGTGATGGTGAAATAGAAAGGCTGAAGGGAATTTCCTTTGAGTGGCGATGCATTATCAAATGCCAGAAGAAATGTGTTCACACCGTGTAGAGCACACCATGGACTCTCACAGCAACGCACAGACTAAGGATCATCTTAGCATTCAGTATACTTATTAAAAGCAGAAGGGAGTTTCTGTGCCCATTGCCCATCTCTGGGGGAAGTAGCATTTTGACACCTGAACCCCCTCCCAAGGACTTGATTCTAAGGGCTGCAGGAAGTTGCGGGTTTGACCAGATGCAAGAAAGAGCCCTTCAAGTGCCAGAGCAGGAGCCAGCCAGGGCTACTGAGCATGGCCTTGCCTCATCTTGGAGTTGGCAAGACCTCTCATAGGGAGGGCAAGTGGTGGTTACCAAGACAGAGTGGGTGGGGTGTTATAACCTAGTGCCAAGAGTTTCTAAAACCTAAACAGTTGTCAAGTAAGAATGACAAGCACCACAAAGTGCAGCTGCCTCACCTCCCACCCACATCTACCCTTGGTACCATGTCACAGCAGAGCTCCCTGGCAGAGCCGCTCTTGGCCGTGGGCAGTCCAGGCAGTGGGACAATGCTCTTTCTCTCGTTTTGTGACTGGATGCTTCTCTGAGTGAACTGTAACAACAGGCTGAGCTGACTAGAACAAACTAAAATTAGGACAGACATTGCTAGAGCTGAAGGCAGCACAGCCAGAACCCACGGAGGAGGTGAATGGAAGAAGGAAAATGTTCCTTCTCGGTCTCACTCTTGTTTTCTTAACCAAGGCTATTTGGATTACGTGTTGGTTGATCACACATCCAGTTAACTCCTATTGTGCCTTTTCTATCTTAAAGCATTGTGACTTAGATGATAACTTATACTTTAGTTATTAGTCATAAATCATGGAGTATATACTTTTTTGCTAGTTGGTAAGGAAGTGGAAATAAGGTAGAAATACGCAGAATTTGGGTTTAGGAGCTAAGACAACTTCTTAGGTGAATAACAGCCACAAAATTATATCCAAAGGATGCAATAAGCTTGCTTCCATTGGTGTTACCGTCAGCCTGCAAATAGAGGGGCAGTCTCAGGGTCTGTCTGCTCAGTGTGCAAATGGCAACATTATGATTTCAAGAATCCCCTGGATTAGGAGCAGGACCTCAGCCAGTGGCTGGGGATTTAGAAAGCAGAATCTCCTTTGGTGTGAAGAACATTGACCAGAACCAGACCAGAGGTAAGAACAAAGAATCAAGGCAGACACAGGTATACAAAGTAAGCAAGTACAGCTTAGGGTAGCTCTGGGTAAAGGCTTAGTTCCACGGGCATGTAGGTCCAGAGGGTTCACTCCAAGACGAGCATGCTGAGTTCATGCCAGACACTTATGTTACTTTATTTAGTGTTCACAGTGGGCACCAAAAGTGGATGTTATGTCCTGAAGGTGGGGAAGCAGCCAAAACTCAGAGAATCAAAGTGACCTGCCTGAGATTATAGAGCCAGGATGTGGCAGAGCCAGGAATATCACCCTGATCAGCCTGGATGTGAATTCTGTGTTCTTTTCACTACACCAGGGTGCTTGAAAGATAAGTAGTGGTTTAGGGTGACACACTGGGGAAGGGCACAGGTACAGAGTAAATGGAGAGCGTGGTGCCCTCTGGATGGGGCAAGTCGCTGGGTAAGCCTGTGACAGAAGAAGCCTGTGGGAGAGTGATTGAGGCTAGAATGAGGAGGCAGGCAGGCAGGACCTAAAGGGCCCTGAAAACTGTGCTCAAGAGTTTGTGCTCTGAACCTTAGGCAATGAGAAGATGCAAAAGAGTGACAGCATCCAGCTTATATTTTACTTTTTTATTTTTATTTTTTCCTCAGGTGATGTTTATTTGCTTTTTTTAAAATAAGTTTTTATTGGAGTTTAGCTGCTTTATAATGTTGTGTTAGTTTCTGCTATACAGTGACTCAGTTATATGTACACATATATCCCCTCTGTTTTAGATTCTATTCCTATTTAGGTCACCACAGATCACTAAGTAGAGTTCTCTGTGTTATATAGTAGGTTCTCATTAATTACCTATTTTATACATAGTAGTGATATTGTTATTGTTCAGTGACTGAGTCCCGTCTGACTCTGCGATTCCATGGATTGCAACATGCCAGGCTCCTCTGTCCTCCACTATCTTGGAGTTTATTCAAATTCATGTCCATTCAGTTGATGATGCTATCTAATCATCTCATCCTCTGACATCCCCTTCTGCTTTTGCCTTCAGTCCTTCCTGTCATCAGGGTCTTTTTTAGTGAGTCAGTTCTTCACATCAGGTAGCCAAAGTATTGGGGCTTCAGCATCAGTCCTTCCAATGAATATTCAGGGTTGATTTCCTTTAGGATTGACTGGTTTGATCTCCTTGCTGTCCAAGGGTCTCTCAAGAGTCTTCTCCAGCATCACAGTTTTACAGCATCACTTCTGTGGTGCCCAGCCTTCCTTATGGGCCAACTCTCGGATCTGTACATGACTACTGGAAAAACCATAGCTTTGACTATATGGACCTTTATCAGTGAAGTAATTTCTCTGCTTTTTAATGTGCTGTCTATGTTTGTCATAGCTTTCCTTCTAAGGTGCAAGCATCTTTTAATTTCATGACTACAGTTCCCATCTGCAGTGATTTTGAAGCCCAAGAAAATAAAATCTGTCACTGCTTTCTCTTTTCCCTCCATCTATTTGCAATGAAGTGATGGGACTAGATGCCATGATCTTAGTTTTTTTAATGTTGAGTTTCAAGCCAACATTTTCACTCTCTTCTTTCACCCTCATGAAGACGCTCTTTAGTTCCTCTTCACTCTCTGCGATTATAGTGGTATCATATGTGAATCTTAATCTTCCAATTCATCCCACTCCCTCACCTTGGTAATCATGTTTGTTCTCTATGTGTATGACTCTATTTCTGCTTTGCCAGTAAGTTCATCTATACCGTTTTTCTAGATTCCACATATAAGTGATATATGATGTTTGTTTTTCCCTTTCTGACTTATTTCACTCTGTATTGCAGTTTCTAGGTCCATCCCTGTCTCTGCAAAAGGCACTATTTTCTTCCTTTTTGTGACTGAGTAATGTTCCATTGTATATATGTAGTACATCTTCTTTATTCATTCCTCTGTTGATGGACATTTAGGTTGCTTCCATGCCCAGGCTATTGGAAATAGTGCTGCAATGTACATCAGGGTTCATGCATCCTTTTGAATGATGCTTATGTCCAGATATATGTGCAAGAGTAGGACTGCTGGATCATACGGTAGCTCTGTTTTTAGTTTTGTTTTTTTTTATGGAATCTCCATACTGTTTTCCCTAGTGGCTGTACCAATTTATAATCCCAACAAGAGTGTAGGAGGATTCCCTTTTCTCCACACCCTCTCCAGCATTTATTGCTTGTAGATTTCTTTATGATGGCCATTCTGACCCATGTGAAGTGATGCCTCATTTTGGTTTTGATTTACATTTCTCTAATAATTAGTGATGATAAGCATCCTTTCATGTGTTTTTTTTTCCATCTATATGTCATCTTTGTAGAAATGTCTGTTTAGATCTTCCCCCATTTTTTATTTGGTTATTTATTTTAATATATATTGAGCTGCATGAGCTGTTCATGTATTTTGGAAATTAATCCCTTGTTGGTTGCTTTGTTTGCAAATATTTTCTCCAGTTCTGAGGATAGTCTTACTGTTTGTTTGCTTATGGTTGCCTTTGCTGTGCAAAAGCTTTAAAGTTTGACAATTAATAGGTCCCATTTTTTAATTTTTGTTTGTATTTTCATTACTCTAGGAGGTGGATCAGAAAAGATCTTGTTGCAATTTATGTCAAGGAGTGTTCTGCCTATGCTTTCCTCTAAGAATTTTGTAGTGTCCCACCTTTAGTTATGTCTTTAATCCATTTTGAGTTTCAGTTTGTATTTTAGTAGGATCATTTTGGCAACAGAGTGGTGGTTGGATTCTTAAGGGGAAGAAGGGGTTGGGGAGAACAGGAGGCCCCCCTTAAGAGGCTAGTCTAGAGAAGAAATCTTTCAAACATGTGAAACCATATTAATCTTCTTTCTTAAATCCTTAGACTCCTCATTGCCTTCCAGATAAAGTAGAAGCTCCTCAGAAAATCCCACAAGTCTTTCATGCCAGTCCTTGCTACCTTCCTAGCCACCTCCCCTGTGCTCCCAGCTCACTCAGTACCATGGTTCTTTGGATATTTGCTGTTTTCTTTGCTTACAGTGGCTCTCTCAAGCTTGTCAAACTTACTCTCAAACTTCAAATTCCAGTTCAAATATTATCCTATATAGGAAGGCCATATTACCTGAAAGGGCTTGATTCTCCCTTATCACACAACTCTAAATTTAAACATGCCTTTATTAATATGAACTTCATCTGGTTTTATAATATTTCCTTTCTTTTATGTTTCTGAACTTCTTGAAGTCAGTGATCCTGTCTGGTTCACCTTAGATTTTCATCATTTAACTTGGGACTTGTCATGTAAAAGATTCTTTGAAGCCAGCACTTTCCTCCCAATATTTGTGAGACTGGACGAAAGAATGAAGTTAGAGGCCTCAATCTCACATCCTACCTCTATTTGCTCTCAGCCTAACACCCCAGCTCCATCTTGAACCACAGGGAATTTTGCACATATGTATATGGACAATCTAATCCTTATGTCCAACCTCCATCCACACCCCTCCCCACTGTAAACAGCCACCTCTGAGCCACCTTCAACCCTATGTTTTCCAGTGATACAATAGTCTTGGAAGGACAGATCTGGGGCAGAATCCCTCAGAGGCAGACTTGGACCATTTAGACAGGGAACCTGCAGTCTTGGGCAGAGAAACAGAGTCTAGAAAGGGAGTACATGGGCCCATGGTGGCAGCGTCTCTTTGACCCTGTGTACTCTTTGACATGTGGCTAGGGGTGTGACCAGAGAAAGGACAGAACAGAACCCTTTAGAGCAGCGGTCTCCAACCTTTTTGGCACCAGGGACCAGTTTTGTAGAGGATAATTTTTCCACAATGGGGGTGGGGTGGGGAGACAGTTTCAGGCAGTAATGCGAGTTATAGTGAGTGAGAAGTGAAGCCTGGAAATGGGGACTTGGTAGTCACCAGCACATAGGTGGCAGTTGGAACTATGGGTATGGCTCAAGAAGAGAGTGTAGATTTAGAAGAGACTTCAATAACTGGCAAATAGAGTCATGAAGAAGACTAAAAGGAGTAGCCAGAGAGATACATGGAAATCCAGGGGGTAGGGAGTCATGGAGGCTATAAGACACGAGCAATAGTTTCAAAAATGATGGAGAAGATCACACTGCTGCTGCTGCTGCTGCTAAGTCACTTCAGTCGTGTCCGACTCTGTGCGACCCCACAGACGGCAGCCCACCAGGCTCCGCCGTCCCTGGGATTCTCCAGGCAAGAATACTGGAGTGGGTTGCCATTTCTCCAATGCATGAAAGTGAAAAGTGAAAGTGAAGTCGCTCAGTCGTGCCCAACTCTTAGCGACCCCATGGACTGCAGCCTACCATGCTTCTCCGTTCATGGGATTTCCCAGGCAAGAGTACTGGAGTGGGATGCCATTGCCATCTCCGAAGATCACACTACTAACTGCCAAATCAAGTATGGGAAGGCTGAAGAGTACCCATGGAGTTTTAATAAATAAGAGGTCATTGGTGACCTTAGTGAAATCAATTTCAGAGGAGGAATGATGGCTGAAGGCATGCTATGTTGTATTTAGAAGGCAAAGTGAGGGAAATGTCAACCTAGTTTGTCTTTCAAATATGTGACTATGACCACTTATGCGTGGAATGGCTAAAATATTAACATATTCTGATTTTTGTAACAGAATCTCAATGAGGGGTGATATTCAAAGTATTTAGCAACAGGAAACTATGACCCTAGCCAGGGAGAACACGTGGCAGTTATGAACTTCTAAAGCCACAGAAGCACATTTTGAGTATAATGAAGTTTGTGCTGTTGCTGTTTGATCATAGATTTTGAGGTCCATCTATTGAGTTCATTTTAGATCAGGAAGTAGGCCTCTGATACTCCACAATTAGGAGACTGAGTGGGAATCCAGCTTTGACTGGAGGCCCGTGAAGAGTGGAGTCTACTCTTCCATTGATTGAGATCAATCCTGCTCCCAACTGCCCAAGAATCAAGCTGTTTGAATCCTTAGTCTCACATGATCAGTTCACCCTAGCCAGTGAATGTGCAGTAACAACAAAGCGAGCTGCCCCTTCATGCACATAGGGTGGCCTAGAGCTGGGTGAGTGTTTTCTCAAACATCTGCTGGCTGGTGGGAGAAAACTAAAGTTGTTTCTCAAACTTTTGGTACCAAGATTCTCCAGCAAGTTCAGGGGAAAAACAAAAATTGCATCAAAGATTAAAAAATTTTTTTTCGTATTAGCAAGAGGAGTGTTATCTTCTGTCTTTCACTAAAGGTCTATATTTGGCCTCATGATAAGTCATGTGTGCTTGCAAACTCAGTCACTTCAGTTGTGTCTGACTCTTGCAATCCCGTGGACTGTAGCCCACCAGGCTCCTCTTTCCATGGGATTCTCCAGGCAAGAATACTGGAGTGGGTTGCCATTTCCTCCTCCAGGGAATCTTTCTGGCCCAGGAATCGAACCCCAATCTCCTGCATCTCCTCCTGCATTATTGGCAGGTGGGTTCTTGACCATTGAGCAACCATGGTAGGTAGAGCCATGCTCAAATGCTGCATCTAGACTGGGCTTCTCTTCTCATCGGCAATGTCGTTCCTGAAGCCTGGAAGCACAATGCCTGTCTGTCTTCAGAGAGCAACGTCTGTCCATTGCTGCTTCTTTCTGAGGAGCAGAAGAAACATTTAGTGGCCCCTATGCTACTGCTGCTGTTGCTAAGTCACGTCAGTCGTGTCCGACTCTGTGCGACCCCATAGACGGCAGCCCACCAGGCTCCCCACTCCCTGGGATTCTCCAGGCAAGAACACTGGAGTGGGTTGCCATTTCCTATTCCAACGCATGGAAGTGAAAAGTGAAAGTGAAGTCACTCAGTCGTGTCTGACTCTTCAAGACCCCACGCACTGTAGCCTACCAGGCTCCTCCATCCATGGGATTTTCCAGGCAAGAGTACCGGAGTGGGTTGCCATGGCCCCCGTGCCATCTCATCTTAATCTTTCTAACATCCAGATCTCCAATTATCCCGGCTCCCTGGCTTCCCTCTCTTCACTCCCCTCACCCACCTAGACCACTCAGAACAAGAGTCCTTTTCCCCCTCTGGAACTGCTGCTTGAGAACTCCAGGCCCACTTCCTTCTGTCCTCAGCCCCACTTGGAGCCTCTGAGGGAGGCAAGAGGAGACCTGAGAGGAAGGCCAGCCCCACCCAGGGGCCGAACGACTGAGCCTAGTGGGAATCCAGCTTTGACTGGAGGCCCATGAAGAGTGGAGCCTACTCCTTGTTACCTTTGGGGCAAATGTAATTAAGGACTTATTGAATTTCTGTTTCAGATTTCAATTTAAGAGGTTTGAAATTTGTTAAACGTGATCTGCCGCAGGCTGGGATTTTGAGTATGAATAACATTTTGAGTATAATGAAGTTTGCACTGTTGCTGTTTGATCACAGATTTTGAGGTCCATCTATGGAGTTCATTTTAGATCAGAAAGTAGGCCTCTGACACTCTACAATTAGGAGACAGAGTGGCCCCCGACCCTCAAAATAATTACAATGGCAAGCCAGCCAGATTGAGGATGATTTGGTTATGCTGGGCAGTTTTCCAAGATCAAAAGTAAAACTGCTGAGATGCCAAACCCTAACTGTCATCATCTTTATAAGCAACTTCCCAAGCAGATGATTATTCAGCATGTACGAGCAGGTTCCCATCATACGTGCTGTTACCGGCGTGAACTTATTTTTGGCAGCTTTATGAAATGAGTCCCCTTCTCCTTCCCTGCAACGGATCTCCTGACTCTTCCTCCATCTAAGAGAAACCCACCCCAGGCCCCAGAGTATACAGAAAAGGGATCATGCAAAATTAGCATTAATGGTTAGGGATCAGGATTTGGGGAGGAAAGAGTGAAACGTGATCTTGGTAATCTCTGGCTTGTTCTTAGTTTTAAAACAATACCTCCTTAGAGAGCCAAATTCCTCAGAGTGGTTGAGGAGCTGAATTTTTCTCCCTACCATGGATTTTCCTGGAGTCACATATTAACAGGACTTCAAAGCCTTTTTCTGAGCAGGTAAATTATAATAGGTATAATGTGAAAAGAACCAGCAGAATGGAACAAGTCAAGAATCTGGAGGTTATATGGTCGGAGAACAAATCAAATAGTTAACATGGTTTGGATCACTTAATTTTTTGAACTTGTGCTCTTGTCTACAAGTTCCTCCCAACCCTCTCTTGGAACATTGTGACTTTTTCCAATTAAAATACAAGCTTAGCTACATTTTTTCCTCCATCTTTCTTCCCACACCTGTCTGTCCCCATTTCTCTGTAGATTTGTTCATCTGGCATAGACGAGATGTAAGAAATTGCTGAGAAGGGGATGGTTCCCTATTTAATTTGCTTATTTGGCTGGGCTAGAAGTTAACGTACAGCACCGTGTCAAGGGCATGAACATGACATGCACCCTCTCCTAGGCAGCCGCCTCTGGGAGAGTGGCCTGTGGCGGCAGCATCTCTGAAGGAGAAAGTTTAGAGGCTGGGTGAGGTGGCAGAGAGCTCCGTCTCATTGGAGATCAGGGCTCTGAGTAAACCACTTCCAGAAAAGAGATGATCTCCTGGTATCTTACATATTTCAGGAGCCAGGAACAAGCTTTAATAATTACTTAATTATATCCCTGCCTACCCAGTTCTGCCCCTGAATCTAGGCTGCTTCAAAAGGCCCAGCATGCAGGCGTTCGGGGCTGAGCTGGTGGGAACATGCTGTGGCCGCAGGAAGGGGTGAAGGGGAACCTGGATTCGTGAGCCATTTGTGTCTCTGCTCTGTTCAACCAGTTGTGTGACCTGCCGTAGGTTGGGGCCCTGCTGTGGGCTTCAGTGTTCTCCCAGTGAACTGGGACGTTCTGAGGAGTAAATGAAATAACACCTTGTCAGAATGTTGTTTGAGAAAGTGCCTAGCTCACTGGTTTCCCACTTCCTGTGTCAGACTGACCTCCACAATGTTCCTGAGTCCTGGAGAGCCTGGATACCATAGAGGGGACGTCTCTGTGGAAAGACAGACCCCAAATCTTACTTGTATTTATGTTAAGACTGTCCTAATCAGTGTTCTTTCACATACAGGAGGTTACCATCAAGCCATTAAAATCCTGTCTATGGAAGTCTATCAGAACCAAAGTAATCAAATGAGAGTTGGGGAATGCAGTTTTCCTGTAATGCTGAAATTTTCAAAAACACTTCACAGCTTTTCTCTGGGGATTGTCTCCAGGACCGATTTACCAGCCACCTAAGAACATTAATCACACCTTATTTTTAGCTCAAAATATCATCACCCAGTTGGGTTATTCACCTTGACAGTAAATGACTTTTGAGAATTTCTGGTAACCTATTTTTGTAAAGAAGTATTTCCAGTACTGAAGAAATTCTAAACAAGGTCACCAAGCTCTAAAGAAAATTCCCAAAGAAGAATTCTGAATATTTTGAGTGATGATGGCAACTTTCCAAGGGAGAGAAAGCATGCATTATGGGGGGTTTGGGGGTCAGAAAAACCTGAGTTTGCATCCCAGATCCTCACTTTCTAGCTCTTGAACATGTTATTTAAACTGTCTGGCCATTGGTCAGTCATAGTATCTATCGAGCTTGAGGTTCAGGTGAGGACTCAAAAAATCATGTGCATATATGCATAAATATGCACATATATATGCACGGTATGCACTCAACATACATATGCACAGTATGCACTCAGATATATATGCATGGTAACTTATTATTTTTATTGAAACTTCCAGTACAACATATTCATTTTTATATGTGAACACAATATTAAAAATAATTAATAATTTTGTTTTCACTTTTACTAATTTTAGTTCATGATAAATAATAACTGTATTAATTTATTTAATTCTCACAATAGCCCTATATGATAGGCACTATAATTAGCCTAGTTGATAGATGTGAAAACCGAGGCACTGAAAGATTAAGTAATGTGTCTGGTGCTGGAGAAGACTCTTGAGACTCGCTTGGACTGCAAGGAGATCAAATCAGTCAATCCTAAAGGAAATCAGTCCTGAATATTCATTGGAAGGACTGCTGCTGAAGCTCCAATACTTTGGCCTGATGTGGAGAGTCGACTCATTGTAAAAGACCCTGGTGCTGGGAAAGATTGGAGGCAGGAGGAGAAGGGGGTGACAGAGGATGAGATGGTTAGATAGCATCACCAATGCAATGGACATGAGTTTGAGCAACCTCCAGGAGATGGTGATGGACAGGAAAGACTGGTGTGTGCAGTCCATGGGATCACAGAGTTGGACACGGCTGAGTGACTGAACAACTAAGGTCATAGAGCAAACCACTTGCAGAGTTACAATTTCCAAACCTGGGAATCTAGGTCCAGAGACTCTATTCTTGGTACAACATTGTACTGTACTTATCAGAACATCAGTCATTTATTATCACATTTTATATCTTTCTCAGGTGTGTGTGGGTTGGAGTGTGTGTGTGTGTGTAAAGGAGGGAATCCAAGATAGTGAGGTGGGTCCCCAGGCTGCATGACAGCCTCTCCTCCTGCCGTTGCTCTGGTTGCACCCACCAATCCAAATATAGAAGGGCTTTTCCTCAGGAACATTCATGGGTACAAATAAAGCCAAGGACCAGAGCAGGAGCCCGTAGACTGTCCATTCCTGGTGGCTTGAGCTGCAGTCTCTCCTTGGTGTTCCTTAGGACTGAAGAACACAATTTCTGAACCAACCTAGTTGCATGTACAGGCATAGCTATTGTTCTTTATGTTGTTGTTGTTTAGTCGCTAAGTCATGTCTTACTTTTTGCGACCCCATAGGCTATAGCCCACCAGGCTCCTCTGTCCAAGGGATTTCCCAGGCAAGAATACTGGAGTGGGTAGCCATTTCCTTCTCCAGGGGATCTTCCTGACACAGGGATGGAACCTGCGTCTCCTGAATTGCAAGTGGGTTCTTTCAGGCTGACTATCAGTGAAGCCCATTGTTCTTTATAGCTTGTTGTAATTTTGAACCAATTTCTCGTATCATCCAGTTTTACTGATGATGATGATGTGGAAGAAGAACAACTTGCCAGAGGTCACCCAGTCAGTAACCAGAGAAGGATATTTAGCCAATTTTCTTTCTACCATAGTGCACACGTCTTCCCTTTTTGGAGAAGTGAAGCTGTCACCTAATTGACTAGTTGATAACTAGTTGTCACCTAGTTGACTCTATTTTTGTTTTCACTTCCACCCTCTTTCCAGAAGCCAAAATGACTCTAAGAAAGGTGAAGAATGTGAGGCAGAGAGCAGCATGGCATCAAAGAGAAAGCAGATGGAGCAGCAAGGCCTGTGGCCAGGTGGCTGCTCTGGGTGGAGGCCCTGGCTGCTGACCCTGGAAGTCCCATAAGCAGCCAAGAGATCCATTTTTTCCTACGTGACTCCCGTTGTTAATCTCGGGTAGACCCTGACTGACGGCAGGAGCAGGGCTCCAAATGCTGTGTGCAGCAGTGATCCTGGTGCAGGAAAAGCACTCAGCTCTCAACTCCACGTGGTGGGCCCCCCAGTGCAGCCTAGCATTGCCCTTCCCCGTGGAAAGGGGTAAGCACACAACGCAGAAGAATGCTATTGGGTTTCCCAGGGCACTGGGCATGTTCTCTGCCTAGCTGACTGCAGGTCAAGAACCTACACTCATTCCCAAGTTCATGGGATTGTTTCCTGATTCTTTCACCTGAAGGTCTATCTTCCCAAGGAGGGAAAGAAAGCTGGTATTTTTGCTTAACCAAATATGTAGATTTATAAATGGCTCCATCCTGGGCACCATTCACCTATTCGGTGACCAAGGAACTTGTCTCTGTATAGATAAACTTAGAAAGTGTAGCCGGGAGGCTGTGTGAAAATATTCCAAGTGGAAACAGAGCTTGTTTATATAAATTTTGTCCTAGAAAAAGATCTGTTGGGAAAGCAGTGGCTTGGAGCTGTAAAGTACACTTTTCTTTAACTCTGTTGATTATGTTCAATGTTATTTTAGTATTTTTAAATTAAACAGTACAATTTGTTATGCTCTTATAAATTATCTTATTTTCCAATAATCTCATCTATTTATCTTGTCTCCTTAGGTGAACTCTTTTGGGAGTATGAAAAGTCCCCTTCTTTCCCTTATTTTCTATTCATCCATCATATAACTGTAGTAAATAATTATTTTTTTGACCATCCTTCACCTGAAGCGCCTCACTCTCAGGAAACCCCTATCTTGTGTGACAGAACCCAGTTCCTCTTATTATTAAAGCTGAAAATTCCAGACACTGGATTTCCTAGTCTCCCTTACAGTTCTGACATGAGACATATGATCTAGCTACTACCCATCAACTGGTATCTTTGCAACTATGATTGCTATGAAGGAAGGAACATGCAGAACCCATGCTGGTGGTGAGCATTGGATACTGTGGCAACTATCCAGTTCCTGGAGACAGCAGAGTCCGTGATTCAAGTGTCAGCGTCCAAGAAGCAGTGCTGCCCGAGCTGGCAGTATAAGCTGTAATGTCCAGACACAGGGTGATGGCTCTGCTGTCTTCCCTGGATGAATCCTGCAGTGGAATTTATAGTAGCATTCCTGGCTGTGCAGTCTTCAAGACTATTCTCTGGACCCCTAGAAATTCTTTGAGTTACCCAATGTCCTTTCGATAAATTCCTCTTCTTAAATTAGCTAGAGCCTATTTATGATGCTTTCAACAAAGCATCCCAAGAGATACAATGTTTAAGCAAACACTCAATAAATATTTGTTAAGTGACTAATTAAGAACTTCTGATATTTCTCCAAGTCCTAATGAAATTCAACACCTCCTAAAGAAGATGTACACAAATAGGGGTGGAGAAATGAATGCAAAGTATTTATGGAACAAAGAATAGAAGAGATTTGTTAGAGCAGCAAATTGGCATTTAAGAGCAGTGGGAAATGAGGCTGTAAAACTAGATTGGGAAGATACTACAGAGGACCTTAAAAAGCCAGGCTAAAGAGTTTGGGACTTGTCTCCAGATTTGGGGGTGTCTATGCAAAAATAGAAAATTTGGAGTAGTGACTATCATTTATTCCGGACTGTTTTTAGCACAATATTACCAAAATATTAGTTGTAGAATCTACATATAGAAAATATTAACAAGGGCTTCCCAGGTAGCTCCATGGTAAAAGAATCTGCCTGCAAATGTGGGAGACTCAGGAGCCACAGTTTCGATCCCTGGTTTGGAAAGTTTCCCTGGAGGAGGAAATGGCAACCCACTCCAGTATTCTTGCCTGGAAAATCCCATGGACAGTGGAGCCTGGCAGGCTATAGTCCACAGGGTCTCAAAGAGTCAGACATGACTGAGCTTGCATGCACAATAAGGAAAAAGGCATCTGTAGTCATAGATGTTTGGGAACTAGTAGATCAATTAAAATTTGGGAGATTTCTCTACTTTCCTCAGAAGATGAATTTCTAAGACAGACTGTTCAGTAAGCAGCACTTCTCAAACTTACTGGATATGAGTTTTACTCACCTAAACATGTCAATCTTGAGTAGAAAATGGGAATCCACTCCAGTATTCTTGCCTGGAAAATTCTATGGACAGAAGAGCTTGGTGGGCTCCATGGGGTTGCAAAGAGTCAGACACAACTGAGCATGCATGAACAAAAACGTGTTGATGGGTAAGAGAACCCCACCCAGGGGTATTATCTGGGTTTCCAATATCAATCAAGTTACTTAAAAAAAAAAATTCTGTAAATCAATCCAAATAAAGAACATCTAACTGGAATGAGGGATTCCCTGGTGGCTCAGAGGGTAAAGCATCTGCTTGCAATGCGGGAGACCCAGGTTCGATCCCTGTCAGGAAGATCCCCTGGAGAAGGAGATGGCAACCCACTCCAGTACTCTTGCCTAGAAAATTCCATGAATGGAGGAGCCTGGTGGGCTACAGTCCATGGGGTCACAAAGAGCCAGACACAACTGAGCAACTTCACTTGTTGTTAATGTTAAAACTGGAATGAAAAGAAATGATAAGAATTGATAATTGCTTCTTGTGGCTGCATCCTGGCTTCAGGCTGAATCTCTCTTTAGTTTTAATGTAATTTTTCACAAGTGCTTTGTGACCTCAAGGTTGACACCCTGTCACAGTGACTTTCTCCGGGGTATGTAGTCATCAGCTAATGGCTTTAATAAAGGAAGAAGTTAAGCAAGACTCTGGGCATAATTATACATGCTTTTTAGACTTTATTTTTTAGAACAGTTTTATGTTCATAGCAAAATTGAGGGAAAGGTGGAGAGATTTCCCATATACTCCCTGTTTTCATGCCTGAAGAACCTCCTCCATTCATTGTTACAATCAATAAACCTCCACTGACATGTTGTAATAACCCGATGTCCATAGTTTATGTTACAGTTCACTTTGGTGTTTGAATAAATGTGTAATGGCATGTATCCACTACTATAGTATCATACAGCCTGTTTTCACTGTGCTAAAAACTCTCTGTTTTGGCTATTTATCCCTTTCACACCCTCAACCCCTGGAAAGCACTGAATTTCCTACATTCTCCATAGTTTTACCTTTTCCAGAATGTCATATAGTTGGAATCCTACAGTATGTAGCCTTTTCAGATTGGCTTCTTCCACTTAGTAATATTCATTTAAGATTCCTCTACGTCTTTTCATGGTTTTTTAGACTATTTCTTTTTAGTGCTGAATTATATTCCATGATGTTGGTGTATCACAGTTTATTTATCCATTCATCTGTTGAGGAACATCTTGGTTGCTTCCAAGTGTTGGCAATTATGAAAAAAACTGCTGTGAACATCTGTGTATAAGTTTTGTGTGAACACACATTTTAAATTCCTTTGGGTACATACCAGGGAGCTCAACTGCTGGATTGTATGGTAAGAGTAAGTTTAGTTTTATAAGAAATTATTAAACTGTCTTCCTAAATGGCTCTACCATTTTGCATTCCCACCAACAATGAACAAGAGTTCCTGTTTCTTTACATCCTCACCAGCATTTTGTGTTGTCAGTGTTCTGGATTTTGGCCATTCTAATAGATGTTTGGTGGTATCTTGTTTTAATTTGCATTTCCTTGATGGCATATGTATTTTGGATTACAATCCTTTATCCTTTATTTGATCCTTTGTTGTTTGCAAACATTTTTTCCCCAGTCTATGGCTTGTTTCTCTTCCTCTTAACATTGTCTTTTGCAAGAGCTGAAGTTTTAATATTGATGGAGCCCAGAATATCAATTATTTCTTTCATGGATTGGGTCTTTGGTGTGTTACCTAAAAAATCATCGCCATTATCAAAGTCATCTAGGCTTTCTCCTGTTATCTTCTAGGAGTTTTGTAGTTTTGAGTTTTATGTTTAGGTCTGTGATCCATTCTGAGTTAATTTTTATGAAGGTTGTAAGTTCTGTGTCTAGGTTTCTTTTTTTTTTAACGTGGTTGCCAGTTATTCCAGCACAGTTTGTTGAAAAGACTGTCTTTGCTCCATTGTATTGCCTTTGCTTCTTTGTCAAGAATCAGTTGACTATATTTATGTGGGTCTATTTCTGGACTTTATTCTGTTGATTTGTTTGTCTGGTCTTTTGCCGTTACAACACTGTCTTGGTTATTGTGGCTTTACAGTAAAATCTGAAGTTGGGTAGCATCAGTCTTCCAATTGTATTGTTCTTCTCCAGTATTATGTTGGCTATTTTGCATCTTTTCCATTTCCATATGAAATTTTGAGTCAGTTTGTCATTGTCTACAAAATAACTTGATTTTTTTAAATTGGGGTTACATTGAATATATAGATCCAAAAATAAGAGACAGAGACACTGAGGTCTTAAGTGATTTGTCCAAGGTCATATATCTTGATTCAGTACTGGAGTCAGATAATCTGGTTCTACTGGTCAGTCCTCTGAAATACACTGGCTAGTAAATGAGAAGGGACTCTTCTCTGAGTTTTGTTCTCGAAGTTTCAGGAAATAAATCTAGAGTCTGGATTGGAGCTGGGCCAAGGAGAGAGTCAGGCCTCTGTCTTAAAACAGGAGGTCTCAGGAGCAGTGCAAAAATAACACTGGCCATTTACACCTGGCTTAGGGTGTAATGCCAGACTTCCAGAAATATGGAAGAGTCTTTCAGGTAAAAATTTTGGATGACATATAAAATATTAGCAGTTTCCTTAGTATTTCGCATATGTGAGTCTTCATCTCCAATGATTTGGCACCTGCCATTAATACTCTTTCCCATCATAAGTGGTAACCTCATAGGGATGGCATTTCTCTCTGCTGCTGCTAGAAATGGCCAAGGTCACATTCCAGAAAAGGATGCTTGCTTTGCGAAGCATGCCATTCCTGGGGAGAGATAGAGAGTTAATGTTTGAAGACATTGTCAACTTCATTAACAACTAGCAAACCTCCGTATCTTTTACTGTTGCCATAGCTTTGATCCTTCCCCCAGAAAAGTGATAATAAGAAGTAGAATAAACCTGCTCAATTAAAGAACAATGGTTTTATAGAGTTTAAGCTTGTCTTTTCAAGACTGGTGTTTGTATTTGGGGGCTGGTGGATTTTATATGCCATTTATCAAGTGTCTATTTTTAAAACTCAATATGATTTATTCAAGTCCTGGACATTTTTTGTGTTTGACAATGCTGGGAGTTAAGAGAGATGGCAAAAAAGAAAAAAATCAGGAAGGATGTCACTTGTGGGTTTCACTTAGTTTTGTTGACACAGCTTAAGTCAAGAAACGCTTGAATTTTAGAGCCAGATGGGAAGTTGAGGGTATGTATCCAAACCAACACTTCCTTTACCCAACTCAGGAATCCATTGCACAACAACCCTAACACATACTATGCTTGTATGTCTCCAGTGATAGGACACCTAATATTTCAGGTGGCTATCATGCCATTATTAGAACAATTTAATTGTTTAAAAAGTTATTTTCTTTTGTTGAACAAAGCTGACTCTGCAGTGTCCCCCCAGTGGCTCTAGTTCTGCTTGTGGAATTAATGTGGGGTAAATTCTACCCAAGCAGGGTGAACACTATAGGAGAGTAATGATGATCATGGCTCTGGAGCCACATGGCCTGAGTTCAAACCCACATGCCTCCCCCTCTTCACTGAGTACTGTGTCTCAGTGTCCTCACCTGGAAAATGTGAATTTCACCAGTGCCTACTTCATAGAATGGCTATGAGGGAGAAATAAATGGGTTTCTATGTGAAAGAATTGAGCGCAATACCTGGCACTTGGTAGGCACTCTATGAATGCTAGCTATTGATAATGTTATTTTTATTACTTTGCCTTATATACCACTTCTTTTCAGAAAATAATACTATTTAGAGTACTGTACTGAATGTATTCTGAGGCTTTGGTGAATGCCATGATTGATAAGTAATGTCTGCCAAGGGTAGAAAAAGGGAAATGATGTCACATAAGCCAGATATTTGTGATTTGTGATCCAGTTCTATTTTCTCATGGCAGTCCTTCAAATATCTAATGAAATAGACATTTTCCTGTCTTAGCCTCCTCTCTTCCAAGACAAAACTCCTGGTAGAAACTAGGAGTTTCTCTGCTGATTCTGTAAGCTGCCAAGAGATGGGCCCTCAAGGCATCCTTGAAATGGCTTAAAATGAGAGCAAGGAAAAGCATTGTATCTTGTTGTTTATTACATTACATTAAATGCCTCTGAATAGCCAAGACTACCATAATTATTTGAAATCTCTCCCAAAACATTGATATTCCATTGCTGTTGGCTTGCAGCATTTTATGGAGGGAACCTTAGATTAAGGAGTTAGGGTGTATTATGGACTGAATTGTCTCCCCTTAAAAATCTGTATGTTGAAGCCCTAATCTCCAGTGTGAGTGTGTTTGAAGACAGGATCTTCAAAGAGGTAATTAGGTTAACTAAGGTTTTAAGGGCAGGACCCTAATATGAAGGAACTGTGATTCCCAGTAGAATACAAATCCCCAAGAGAATCTCAGTTTTAAAAATGAGGGCAAAAATAAAAGAGAAGCAAAGACATTTACCTCTTTCCTGAAGATTCTGGGCCTCAACTTGTTTAGCATCTCCCATAGAAAATCCTGAAATCATAGGGAATTTTTGTTTAGAAAGTGCCTCTAAGGTGGCCGGTCTAACCATCCATTAAATTCAATGCTCCTAATATTTGCTGGGGCCATATCAATAATAGTCATCATCATTATTATGTGTGTTTTCCCACTGGGAATTCTGAGAGGATTAATGGTGGCTGAAATTACAATAACATAACTCCCAAAGAATCTGCCTGCAACGTGAGACCCAGGTTCAATCCCTGGGTTGGAAAGATCCCCTGTAGAAGGGAATGGCTTCCCACTCCAGTATTCTTGCCTGGAGGATTCCATGGACAGAGGAGCCTGGTGGGCTACAGTCCACGGAGTCCCATAGAGTCAGACACGACTAAGTGACTAACACTAACAGCACATTATTTAATTATTTTCTACAATATCTCAGCTAAGTTGTCTTATAGTCCCAAAAAAGTACATCCAGCATTAAATGTCTTTCCATCTGATTAGAGTCAGAGCCTTAGAGCCAGAATGGTCCTTCCAAAATCATCTAGCCCATCAGTACTACTTTGAAAGTAAGGAAATTAAACTCAAGTACAATGGAGTGGTTGTCTTGGATGTCACAGCTAGTAAATGAAGAGTTTATATCCAAATTTCCAAATCCTGACACTTGCCCAAGACCCTCTATGGGCCTCTGTTCTGTGAGGTCCACTCATCCCTGGCCACCCCCAGATCATGTCCACACATTCTTATCTGATTGTCTCAGGTCTTGCTTTTGTAGCCATATTGACAACATGAACCAGTCAATTTGATCATAGCCCCCCTAGGATGAGTGGTTGAAAATGGGTCTATTGGTTGAAATGGGTTTTGTCTTGGACTCTATTATTAATACAAAAGATATTTTGTATTCCCTCTTTTCCAATTTTGTTATCAATCCCAGGGTACTAGAAAGACCCCCTTATTTGTCAGTCTTTGCAGTCAGTAGGACTCAACCACACATTGAAGGCTGGCTTATGTTAGTGTAAGGGACAAAGCTGTGTCAGGAAAAGGAAAGAAGAAATGCTCCTTTATCCACTGATCAAGTCCTGAGTGACCTTTAGTCCAGAATTTAGATCTTCTGTTTCAACACACTCTCTACCTGTGTGTTTTTATATGGTACCTAATTACCTCAGATTTTAGAATTATTCAGAGACTGGTTGTTTGAGTTAACCAATTTATAAAAATACTTCTCTAAAGGAACAAATCTCATTTTTTTCCCCCTTCTATCCTGATAGTCAATAACTTCCACATTCCACACCACACTTGATTTTCCTGATCCCCCATCATGGCCTAATACAAATCCAACAGGAAAAGGGATAGAAAGTTGGGAAACAGAAAATACTGAGTGAAGAGGAAGAGAAAAGAGAATTGAGATTTCAGATACATTGTCAGGTTTTCTCCTGAGTCCTAATCTCGGTCCTCATGCCTGGAGGGTCAGAGGAGCTTTTGTTTGTTTAAATGGCTAAAATAAAACCTTACCCTGCTGGTTGGGAAGCTAAGCAATATTCCAGCCTGAGATGAAAGTGAGGTAAAATAAAGGGGGGTGACAGGGTGGGGAGTTAAAATGAATTAAGGAAAACACATGGTCTTCCGAAAAGGAAACAGAGTTATGAAAAGAGATGGAAAAACCAGTTCTTCCAGGATAACGCCTTTTGTTGGGCCCCAGCGGGAAGCTGAGACATGAGGAAGCTGGAAGGATATGATGGACGCCCAGGTTACCTGACGAGAGGAAAGAGGGCTGAAGGAAAGGCGGGCGGTGGGGGAGGACAAGGGGTCACGTTTTTCTTGGCATTGGAATCTTTTCAAATGAGCTATTTTTCAAAAGTTTCCAAGGAGGATCCTCTACCCGTTTCCAACCTCCATTTGGGATTTGAAACCTACAGGAAACAAAGCCCCTTCCCATGACCTCTTTCTTCCTCTCTAAATTAAATCTGAATGTGAGAGCTGGTTACACAGTCTGGAGCCTTTTGCTGTGCCTGGGAGTGTTGCCTCTCCCTGGTACAGTCTCAGAGGTGGTTCTGCTCCCAATTAACTGTTTTTTTAGCAAGTTCAGGGCAAGTTGTTTAAAGATTTGGCTTTCAAGCTCTCCCATCTGTAAAACAAGGAGTTTGGATAAGGATCATTGGTTAACTTTGGGGTATTTTGAGGGGGGACCTGGAGCAGAGCTGGTGGTCAAAGACCCTTTTCAGAATAGACCGAAAACCCTTCCACTGCTGTCCAGAGACAGTCACCTAGGCCCATTCACATATCCTTTTGCATGCCGCTTTGAGAGTTCCTGGCCCCTGCAGTGAACAGTTCTCCACTGTAGTTTTCCTTCTTGCAGGACGATTATACTTCTTCACCCCACTGCACTCAGGCTCCAGCCAATGAAGTGTGAGCAGAAGTTCTGGGTAACACATCTGGGTTGAAGAATTAACAGCAGTGCTCTTTTTGCCTTCTGCATTGAAGCCTATAAAGTTTCTGATGGTGGCTCCTCCGTCAGGTCTAGGAATGAGGATAAGAGTGGTCTAGGTGTAAAGTCCCCAATCAACCTTGAGTTACTATGAGGCATGAACAGACTTTTATTGTTTAAGCTTTTGTTGCTTTAATCTACTGAGATTTTTGCAACTGTTTGTTTTCACTGCATAATTTAATCCATCCTGGCTGATACAATTCCTGAATCCATTCACAGACCTTGGAGTTTTCTGTGGGCCCCGTGTTATCAATCCCAGATCTAAATAATATCTTAAATATTTCTATTTCTAAAAGTCAAAGAGTCTGTGGGACAAACTTAAAAACGCAAATTCAGATTTTTAAATCACCTGAGTTCATAGGGAGTATCTGGTCAGAAGGAGTGTCTCATTTTGGAGTCAAGTTATCAAATCCACAATTGTGTGGGTGATTGGAATGAAAGGCTCACTTTTAAAGGGCCCATCTTTAAAAGGCAGCGAGGTGTTGACCAAGGTCTCAGGGCACATCTACCTGCAGCAGGGAACTGAGGGGTCATTCCAGCCCTTGGTGTGCGATGGACACTCTCTAGCCACTGTCTGACATGCAGAAAAGAGAAATCAAGTAAACAAATAAAAGCATCTTCTGAAAGCTTCAAATGACCAAAGAAGTCAAGAAGCAGGATGTCTGCACTTTGCTTCTATTTATGGAATACAAAGTTTAAACAGAGCTCCCCATTTAGAATTCATCTGGCTATTAAAATTGCCTTCCAAGTGATTATCTGCAAGGAAGTCGGCAGCATTTAAATCTTTCCCTGTAGTAAGTTTGTATTTAGAGATGTTTCACATGGGTTTAATTCGCTGATCAATTTTACCTTGTCAAAACAGAGAACCATCTGTCAAAAACAGGAAGAAGCTCATTAGTGGGAAGCAGGAGATAATACAATAGAGGGGAGAATAAACAGACTACCCTGAAACAAGGAAATGAGAGCCTATTCAGGAAGCAAGGGGGAATAGGAGAAAATGCAATGGTAGTCATAGTAGACCAAAAGCTGGTCAGCTATACAGACCCTAGTAAATGATACTGAAGAAGAAGAAAAGAAGGGAGCAGGTGCAGTTTAGGAGATAAAGGACTTTAGTCTAAAAAAAAAAAAATAGGAACTTAACAATCAAGTTCTTAATTTAACTTAACAATTCAATTAAATCCCTTAATTGTTAAAGGATTTAATAATTTATATGTATAAAAAAAAGAGCCCAGTATGCCTATAAGCGTGTTGTGCTGAGTGGAAGTCAGGAAGCCTAGAGTCTTGACCTAAGTCTGCTCTGGCCTTTTGATCTGAGCCTCAGTGTGCCTGTCCATGAAATGAACGGTTTGATTTAAGAACTCTTTCTAAAGCAGTATTTTAGAAAAATATTGTTCAGTGACTCTTGAGCATCACAATACAGAACGTTCTAGTATATACAAAGCTTAACGTAAGGATTAATGTAAGGATGGATAATTTTTTACTTGAATAAATATCCAGAGTAGCTATTTATGAAATTTTAGAAACTAGGAAGATCCTTGGGGTGGGGGTGGGGGGTTCTTGAAAATTTAGATAGAATCCATCAGATAGAGGGTTAAGAGAGGAGGAGACCTGTGAGGTTTCTTCTAGCTATTTCAGACAATCTAAAGATACTTTGTTATTGTCTTTTAAAGGAGACTTTCACAGTGACTAGCCCCTAATAGGCGGAATACAACTCCAAAATTGTTAATTTATTGTCCTTGTGACTAAAGGAAGATGATACCGTCAATCTAAATAAAGAGGTAAATTGAGACAAGTTTGTATAACCAAAAATTGAATTTATTTGAGAATAACAGTTGAAATGACATTCAGAAAATGCATGCTGTGCGAGTTATGGAGAGTCCACTAAGGGTTTGGAGTCGTCTGTATTTATGTGTAAATAGTATAAAAGGCGGAGAAGGCAATGCACCCCACTCCAGTACTCTTGCCTGGAAAATCCTATGGATGGAGGAGCCTGGTAGGCTGCAGTCCATGGGGTCGGGACGAGTCGGACATGACTGAGCGACTTCACTTTCACTTTTCACTTTCATGCATTGGGGAAGGAAATGGCAACCCACTCCAGTGTTCTTGCCTGGAGAATCCCAGGGACGGGGGAGCCTGGTGGGCTGCCATCTATGGGGTTGCACAGAGTTGGACATGACTGAAGCGACTTAGCAGCAGCAGCAGCAGCAGTATAAAAGGGGGGAAGTCCAGCCAGAGTCCAAGCAGTAAGTTCATTGACTGGAAGATGAGGAGAGATTTTTGGTACATGTTCGTTGGTCAGGAGATAAACATCAGTTCAGTTCAGTTCAGTCACTCAGTCATGTCCGACTCTTTGCAATTCCATGAATCACAGCACGCCAGGCCTCCCTGTCCATCACCAACTCCCGGAGTTTACTCAAACTCACGTCCATCGAGTCAGTGATGCCATCCAGCCATCTCATCCTCTGTCGTCCCCTTCTCCTCCTGCCGCCAATCCTTCCCAGCATCAGGGTCTTTTCCAATGGGTCAACTCTTCGTGTGAGGTGGCCAAAGTATTGGAGTTTCAGCTTCAACATCAGTCCTTCTAATGAACACCCAGGACTGATCTCCTTTAGGATGGACTGGTTGGATCTCCTTGCAGTCCAAGAGACTCTCAAGAGTCTTCTCCAACACCACAGTTCAAAAGCATCAATTTTTTGGCGCTCAGCTTTCTTCACAGTCCAACTCTTACATCCATATATGACCATATATGACCGTCTAGCTTGACTAGACGGACCTTTGTTGGCAAAGTAATATCTCTGCTTTTTAATATGCTGTCTAGGTTGGTCATAACTGTCCCTCCAAGGAGTAAGCGTCTTTTAATTTCATGGCTGCAATCACCATCTGCAGTGATTTTGGAGCCCCCAAAAATAAAGTCTGACACTGTTTCCACTGTTTCCCCATCTATTTGCCATGAAGTGATGGGACCAGATGCCATGATCTTAGTTTTCTGAATGTTGAGCTTTAAGCCAACTTTTTCACTTTCCTCTTTCATCAAGAGGCTGCTTAATTAGGAGATAAACATAGGCCTTCTGTAAATCAGATATTTACCAGAAATCAGTCTCTCGGTTCTTTAATTCCATTCTTCTGAGGGTACATGTGTGAAAGTCTCCACTTCATATCCTCTGGTTCTATTTTAAATTGAAAATCCTTTCATGGTACAAAAAGAAATCCAGCTAAAACAAGGCTCTAGATGTGAACAGTGCTGTGTTTTTATGTTGCCAGGCGTGGTCATGTCTTACTCACAAGAAACTGGTGAGCAGTAGGATCAGTATCCGCGGTCCTCCTGCCTCACTGCAGAACCTGGGTGTTCAGAGGCTGGTCAGCATTAACAGCTACCTGAGAGCAACTGAGGGTTGATTTTCTTCCCTCCAGGTAAAATTCTCCTTTTCTCTTCTGGAATATGCTAAGGACCGCACTCTGCATACTGGATAGAAATATGTCTGATCAGGAGTATCCTGCTCTACAGCCTTCTCTGATGGCTCAGTGATAAAGAATCTGCCTGCTGATGCAGGACACTCAGGTTGGATCCCTGAGTGGGAAGATCCCCTCGAGGAGGAAATGGCAACCCACTATAGTATTCTTGCCTGGGAAATCCCATGGAAAGAGGAACCTCGTGGGCTACAGTCCACAGGATCACAAAAGAGTCAGACACAACTTAGTGACCAAACAACAACAACATCCTACTTCACAGCAGTTACTACTTTTAGAAAAGCAGGAGAGGAAAATCCTTTATTGCTACCATATTTCAACATGAGGAAACTGCCAGGCATGAGCCTCCATTAGCCGCTGATTAGAAAAAAATGTACAGCCACGGGTGGAACTGAGTCTGTGGGACTTGTCCTTTGGAAAGGCTTTGCTAAAGGGTTAATGCTAAACAGAGAAAAGGGACTCATCTAAACCCTCAAAGCCATAGAATTGTTCCTTTAGTCCTATTTTTGGAGGTGACTCCTTTACGGCTGGACTTCAGTCAAATAGGGACATATGGGGTTCCTTCTGTACCTACCGTTTTGGTGTTCTCTGCTCTCCGGAGCCAACTGTCACTCTTGGCTGTTCGGCATCTCTCTAGGTAGGCCTCCCTTTCTGGGAATTCACATAGCATACTTGGTGTGTCCTGATGTTTTTAAAAATTTTTAACACTTTTTAAATGTGAAAAAAAATGCCAATGATTGCCATTTAATGGTAGTTCATGGTCTGGGGCCTGATAAGTGAGTAATCAGCAAAGCAGATTAACCAGTTTCCTCCATTCTAGATACCACATGTTTTTCCCATTTGAACGTTTCTGAAGATATGTCTTATAATGATTGATGTACGGATCTAATGTGTTAGAATTTTCCCTGCCCACCCCTGCCAAGAAACCATTGACTTGATGGGACTAGAACTAAGAGGACATGAGAGAAAGAAAATATCAAAGTGGAATCCAAGTAATAATAAAAATGTCATTATATTACATATAACAGAAAATGCAGACTTTAGATTTGAAATGTCATTTATTTTTTCTAGATTACACTCTCATGTCATTCATAATTCAAAAAGTACATTTGAGATACAGCAAAAGTCTTCCTTTGAATTCTGTCCCCCAACTGCCCAGTTCTCCCACTTGGAAGCTGTGTTGCAATTTTCTTGTATATTCTTCCAGAGATAGTTTATTTATATGTCAAGAAAGATATATGTAATTATCTCCTTACTTATTCAGATGATAGAATGCTATGCTCACTTCCCCCTCCCCATTTCTTGCTTTTCTTTCTATGCAAGAATATGTCTTAGAGACTACTATATTGCAGTACATAAAGAATTTCCAATTTTTCCTTGATAGCTGGGTAATATTCCATTTTATAGGTGTATAGTGATTAGTTTAGCCTCTTTCCTAAAGAGAACACCTAAGTTGTTTCTAATCTTCTGGTATTAAAAACACTACTGTAGAAAATGACATTGTATTCATGTCATTATGTACAGGTGTGAATAGGATCAATTTTAGAAGTGAAATTGGTATGTCAGAAGATATGTGCATCAATACATTTGAGAAATATAGCCTATTTGTCCACCATCAAAACTGTACTATTTTATATTCCTGTTAGTAACATATGAGAATGTCTATTTCTCCATATCAGGTCAGTACAGTCTATTATCAAACATTTTTATCTTTGCCATTCTACTAGGTTAAAAACGGAATTGCAATGCAATTTTTAAAAATCTTAATTGAAATATGCTTTATTCATAAAGGTACATTTATCATCAGTGTACAGCTGAATAAGTCTTTGCAAATTAAGTGCATTGCTTAACGGACACCCAGTTAAGAAACAGCACAGACCCTACAACCTACAAGTCCCCTTTATACTTTCTTCCAGTTCATGTAGTTTTTGCATTTATCTTGGGTGAAAGTAAGCTTTTAAAAAACTATGTCATTTTATTTTGAAATAACTTGAAATGAGGCTTAACAAAAGTTAAGCATCATTTCGCGTGCTTAAGCACCATTTACATTTCTTTTTCTCTGAACTGTATGTTCCTATCTTCTGCCCATTTTTAGATTAGGCTGTTGGTGTTTTTCTCTTTGATTTGCAGATGTGATAAGGAACTTTCAGGCCACAGTAGAAAAGATCTGAGCACTGTGCTGGAATTTATGAACTGTAGCTGACCCCTGAGAGTGGATATTCAGCATTCGGAACTCCAGAAAACCAGTAAAGAGCAAAGCAGCTCAATACCTGATATAATTGGCCAAGGGAGGCTTCTGCCCTGGACCAGAGTCTAAGCAGCCCATCACCTCTCTTTTGTTTAACTTGCAAGCCTGACTGCCCCCAACCCATCCTCCCCACCCCACCCCACACCCTGTGAAAAAAAAAGAAAAGCCTGGAGCAAGTCGGTTCTTCCGTCCAGTGGGTGGTTCATCCTCAAGTATCAAGCAAATATTTTTTGGGTAACCAGTTGAAAATCCAGCTTGGTCAAGGGAAAGACCTGTTATACAGCAATATCCAAGAAAACTCTCAGGAAACATGTGGCAAGAAGCCCCTTCTAGAAGAGGGGTGCCCGTTCATGAATGAGCGGCTGACCGGGGTGCCCCCAGAGTACCCCATCCTGTGCTCAGCTCTGCTGCCACAGAAAGCAACAGCGTCAGTCTTTGCCTGGATGCTCTGCTTCAGAAACAGCCTCCTGGGGAGGACACACACAGGAGGGGAGTTTCCCTTCAAAACAAAAGCAAGTAGGAGTTTTCTGTTGTGTTTTTTCCCCCCTCTTCTCTGCCCCTGACTGGACAGTAACCTCGCACCACATGCCTTCCAGCAAACACTCATCACCCGATAAATCATGTGACCCCTTCTGTTTATTTAGAAGTGCTTGCCCGGCTGGGGCCTCTAATCCAGACCCTGGTCTGTAACCAACTTCAGAGTGGTTTTCTCTGGAAAGGGAACTTCTGAGGACCAGATAAGGCAACCTATTCATTTGCATAGAGGAGCTCCCCCGAGTCATTCCCCAGGCTGTAGAGAGAAACAGTGAAAACATCAGACAGTTTACAAAGCTGCCCAAAAATGTCTTCCAGAGAATACCAGCCCTGTTCAGTTTCTGCACAATATGGAGTAGCTAGAGAAAATCTCCTCTCAAAAGTAATATTAGGTTCCTTTTCAAAACTTTGCTTAATGCTTCAGATTCTGGAATCAACAAAATGCAAATGCAAATACTTTTGCTGAGTGCTTTGGCAAAACCTCTGACTGAGCAATTTTTAACTCTGATTAAAAAAAAAAAAAGGCTACTTATAATGAGAGGGAGGTGGAGGCTGCTTTTGAAGAGATTAAATGCCTGGCTCTGGGTCCCAAGCAATATATCTCTGAGTAGACCCAGGATCTTCCAAGGTCAGAATCTCCTGGGCTGAGCACAGAGGAAGTTCCCCAGGCCCTATCCCAGGCCTGAAGAATTAGAATTGCAAGAAGTTGGGCTCCAGAAATATGCTAAAAACAGACCAACAAAACAAAAAGTACAGCTGGAAAAAAAAAAACCTCTTCAGGTGAAATGTTATGCTTGTTGACATAGGACAACTCTGCTTCCAAAACACCATTTCAAAGACCTAGAAATGGCCTCACTGGCCCATGGACAACTAAACTGAAGTATGAAAAACTTCTGGAGGGAACAGAACCTTCACTCTGTAATGTACCTTTCCAGGTGTTTTTACCTCCTTTCAATCTACTTGCTGGCTAGGTTTTCAAGGTAAAGTGGGCACTTTATTCAGTTTGACATAAAAAAAGTCCTCATCCCCTAGCTTGTCCTTGGAGGGCAGAAGTCATGTGATTGGATGAGGGCGCCCTGAGAATGCATCAGTATAACACACGAATAGCTGTGCAGATGCTGACAGGAGTGAAGTGGGAGCAGGACGTAGAGACAGTGGACTGGGGCTCATATACAGTTGTTCAAGTAAGCCATTACTTCACATTTCCAGATGCCATGTTAAAGCCTGTCGAGCCCATGACCTCAGACCCAGTTTCTCACCTCTGAGTCAATGAATTGGGAACAGAATCCACTCAGGGATCAGAGCTGCCTATTACTAAAAACCTTGGGAGTCTTGGTAAAAAGGTCACTGCCGCATTAGCACTACTCAGGAGCTCCCTCTAGACTCCTAGAGGCTGCCCCTGAAGAGAGAAATCAGGGCTCTGTCAGCAGAGAAGAGGGCGGTGGCTGCCGCCCAGGCCATAGAGAGTTGACAACATCACAGCCTGTCTTTGGTAGGGAGTTTCCTCCTTATGCTGCTGCTGCTAAGTCGCTCAGTCCGACTCTGTGCAACCCCGCAGACTGTAGCCCACCAGGCTCCTCTGTCCATGGATTCTCTGGAGTGGATTGCCATTCCCTCCTCCAGGGGATCTTCCTGACCCAGAGATAGAACATGCGTCTCTTAAGTCTCCTGCATTGGCAGGTGTGTTCTTTACCACTAGCACCACTGGGAAACCCTCCTTCCTTATGGCCAAGAATGAATGTCCTGCCCTAGAGAGAAGGAGTTTATTTGATTTTAGAAAGTAAGACAAAGGAACATTCCTCTTGTTTTGTTTCATTGTCTGGAGGTAAATTCCTGCCTTGTCTTAAAGGTAGAAGTTTCATTTACCTCCTAGAACATAGGACATTTGCGTAAACGCTGGTTTGCCAGAAAGGTCCTTTCTCTGGAAGTCTCCATCAGGTCCTCCCTACTCATTTTTTTCCATTTGCCCCTCTGCTGCAAGAAGCATATGTTTAGCTGGGGCATACCCACATGCACTGGCATTTTTCACCAAGGCGTTTCCAGTACTGTCTAAGTGAGCTTCCAGAATCTCCAAGCTGGACATTGTTTCCTTTTTTCCTGAAGCAAATAAAGCCTGAGCAGAGAGTCATGTGTGCTCAGCAACTTTGGTGTGTTGGTTTGTCTTCCAATCTGGCCTCACTCAGGGTGCTTATCTCTTAGAAAGGGAGATTATTACCACACACACTGGGCTGGAAACCGCTTCGCTGACAGGTTTAAGAGTCTTAACAAAATAAACAGCAGAAAAGGCAAAACTGTGTGCAAAATGGCTTCATGTGGGAGGGAGGCTGCGGTGGGGGTGAGCGTTGGCATTTCCTTCCGACCAACCGCTTGTCTCCTTGTATAGCGACAGCTGCTAAACTGACAAGCCCTTCCCCATACCTGCTGATCTGGTTTATGATTCATGTCTTGAAAGAACCTTAGTGTGTTGGTGGTTATTTTTCCTGTTTTTCATACCCAGAAAGCAACACAAATAATAGCATCATGCCTTTGAGTTTCTCCTCATCTTTCTTTAAAGGGACCCAGTTGAAGACTCTTTTTCTTGGATTTGACAGAATCTGATCTATGACCAGTATTTGCAAGCAGCTTGAGGAGTCATTTACTTCTCTTTCTACTTTTCCCTTCCTAGCACCCCCTAGTATAGGACTGTTCCTGCTATTCAGTTGCTAAGTCGTGTCCAACTCTTTGCAACCCCATGGACAGAGGAGCCTGTCCATGGGATTTCCCAGGCAAGCATACTGGAGTGGGTAGCCATTTCCTTTTTCAGGGATCTTCTGAACCCGGAGATTGAACCCATGTCTCCTGCATTGCAGGCAGATTACACAGAACCACCAGGTAAGCCTATAAAAGGGTAGGATTGGAGGGGCTATAAACAATGGTTGCAAGGATTAAATGGGAAAATATGTTTAAAGCACTTAGCATAGTGCCTAGCACTTTCATAAACTCTGTACATAGTAGCTGTTGTGGTTATTATCATTGTCATCATCAGTTCCCCATACCAGAACATTGCGGAACATAGAGGTTTTGATAAAGATTGCTTTGAATCTCTTTTCTGAGAGGGTGGGTCTTGAATCCATGAAAATGTATTTACTTGGTCATGGGTCTCAGTCCACTTAGTTATCATAGATGTGGGATGAGGTTAGGGCAGTCACAGATAAATTCTCGAAAAGGGGGTGTGCAGCACAGCATGGACTCCCTTGGCCTCAGCAGCTCTGGTAAATGCAGTGTTTTCTTCCCTAATTTTGTTTTCCAAGGGGCTCATAAGGGAGTGTTCAACCACAGTCACACTGTTTACTTTTTACTACTAATCCCATCCTCCCCAGCCATCACCAAAAAATAAAATGAAAAGTAATAGACAACATTATGTTTAAAGATGGCTTTTGCTTAAAACTACTAACCCAGCGTTAGTGAAGCAGCTGAGCCAGTGGAGAGACCTGTAGCCTGTCTGACACAGATTTAGACACCAGCTTGGCCAGTTTCTGGCCATGTGACCTGCTTGACATTTAGGAGCCTCAGTTTCCTCATTTATAAAATGGAAATAGCAATGCTTACCTAACAAGGTTTCTGTAAAGGTTAGAAAGAGGAAACGTGTCTGACTTTTTGCAACCCTATGGACTGTCAGGCTCCTCTGTCCATGGAATTCTCCAGGCAAGAATACTTGAGTAGGTTGCTATGCCCTCCTCCAGGGGGTCTTCCCAACCCAGGGACTGAACCTGCATCTCTTAGGTGTCCTGCATTGGACAGGCCTGTTCTTTACCTCGAGAGCCACCTGTGAAGCCTAAAGATAAAACATACCTACTGAAGAATTTGTTTAGTTGCTAAGTCATGTCCCACTCTTTTGCAACCCCATGTAGCTTGCTAGATTCCTCTGTCCATGGGATTTCCCAGGCAAGAATACTGGAGTGTGTTGTCATTTCCTTCTCCAGGGGATCTTCCTGACCCAGGGATCAAACTGTGTCTCCTGCACTGGCAGGCAGTTTGTTTTTTTTTTTTAACCACTGAGCCACCAACGAAGCCCACTAAACGGATTAGGTGCTCACTAAAAATGGTAGCTGGTCCCAGGGTTCTTTTTGCTTTTCAGTCCCACCCAAGTCTAAGGATAAATGACTTCTCAAAGCATATTAATAGCTATGCTTATAGTGTGCCAGAAAATCCTCTAGGCCCAGCTAGTTTAGTTCTCTCAACAATACTATGAGGCAGGTGATATTATTACCCCACTTTACAGATGAGGGAAATGAGACATAGAAAAGCTAAGTATCTTCTCTAAGACCCCATAGGTAGTAAACATCAGCAGATATTTTCTCAGTCAATGTGATGTCTGAGTTCCAGCTCTTGGCCACTCTACTAGGATACCTCTTTTGGATGACCCACCTAGTGATGGAGGAGATGACAGGCTACAATCTTCCTTTTCAGAGGGCCTGCTGGATGGCCTAGGGACTTAGACCTTGCCTCTGGATGAAGTCAGAAGAGCCATACCCTCTTACAGGGACTTCCTGTTGGTCTTCTTGGGACTTAGTCTAGCAAAATAAATACTATACCAATGACAGGTTTTTGTTTTTTTGGGGGGTTATTTTGGCTATGCCATGCAGCATGTGGGATCTTGGTTCCCTGGCCAGGGATTGAACTGATAACCCCTGCAGCAGAAACATGGAGTCTTAATCACCGGACCACCAGGGAAGTCCTACCAATGGCAGTTTTAAAATTACTTTTGGAAGTGGAAAGAAGAGTCCACTGTGGAAATCCAGGGTTCTGCAATAAGAGCTCCCTGTCTCATTTTGGGGAGGCCATGTAGCTTAGTGGAAAGCCTCTTAAAGTAAACAGCTGCTATGGATGTATGATAAGTTTTGGCTGTGTGACTGCTCTGTGAAAGGAGATTAATAAAACTTACATCAGAACACAGAATTACTGCAGAACTTGCATTGTTCTAAGAATGAAATGAGATGATGCGCAGAAAGCTCCCCGAACAGTGCCAAGGCTACAGCGGATTTTCAGTGAAGGAACATTGTACTCTGCACTTTCAGCCATCTTACACAACTTCTAGAACAATTTATCTTAAGAAATGATCAAGAATTTTGGACTGCCTGTCTCTGAAGTTAGCAATCGATTGGACTGAACATCAAACATTTTGCTCTATTCCTCCTGCCTTGAACCTTCTCCCTAAACCTGGTTTCTACCACCTCTGATATCTGCTGTTGGCCAAAGTTCTGCCAGGCAGGCTTGGCAACCACCAACTCTTTAAACAGTGCTCTCCTGCCTTCAGGGGCAATTTGGAAGAAGAAAAAGTTGGCCTGGTAGGGGAAAAGTTTGGATATAAAACTAGAAGTGTGGCCAGGCCTTAAGTTCTGCCTCTTATGATGAGCTAGGGACATGACCATCTCTTTGCCATTTGTGGCTCAAGCACCTCATCTACAGAATGGGGAGGTTGCTCTATTAGAGTACTTATCATTGAGGCCACTTCCAACCCCTCCTCAGACAAGTGACCTCTTTCCCCAGTAAGGTCCCCAGCACCCTGAATTCACTGACATGGGAGGGTCATGACTTTATGGCTCAGCATTACTAGGTTTTCTGGAGAGAGAAGCAAGAGGAAGAGAAAAGCAAAATGGCACACCAAGATAAAGCAAAATTATGAATCAGACTCTCTCCCCAGGAAAAAGAGTAAATCTCCTTTGGACTTCCTGTAGCAGCAAAGAAAAGCCTTTAATTTCAGAGCCAGAGTTATTTGTATACTGTCTCAATGTCCTTTCACGGAGAGCTCATCGCAAAAACAATAGCAAAGGCAAACGAAAGACAAGCTATTGTTTTGTTGTATTTATATCTCTAATGTAGGAAACAGCATGAAAATATTGGTAAGGAAACTCAGTAAGTCTCTGCTCCAGGGTACACAAAGGCAGCAGGGCCAGATGTTGGAGGACATGGTCCCCCTGAAAGAACAAAGGAGAAACATGTTGAATTCCACAAGGGACAGCGGTGGGTTGGGGTGGGGGGTGGGGGGATTGGAGAGCTGGGAGTATTCACTCAGGTGCTCACGAAGCAAGCAAGAGGCTGTGTAGGAAACCGCCTTATCTTCATCAGTGCAGATGCCACTGCCTGACAGCTGCGGGATCGTGGACATAATTGTCATCTCTCTCTCCCTCCTTTTCTTCATCTATGAAATGGGAATAAATACAATGCTTCACTCACAGGGCTGTGGTGGAAATTAACCACTTAATATATGTAAATCATATAGGAATATATCTGGAAAGTTAAATACTCACTATTAGCTGCTATTCTTATTATATATAGGTCTGTGGAGAAGGTCTTCTTACAGTCTGAGAGCTATAATGATAAATATCCACCACCATTTCAGGGAGACTGTGTGGTACAGTCAAACTCATGTTGGTTCTGCTACTGTACACACAGGGGTGGGGATCCTGGATCCATCACTTTTCAGCCCTCACTCTGGGCAAGGCTGAAGAAACCATGGGTCACTGTGGGTCAAAGTGTAAGGTTTCTGAGGAATGTGGTCTTATTCTAGGTGTTCTGTGAGTACAGTATTGTCCTGACCTGTGGGGCCTCTTTTAAGCCTCTTTTCTCATCATTGTCACTACCATCATCGTCGTCACCATCCTCACTGTGATCAGCCAGGTAGAAGAAGAGTGACCATTTCTCATTTTCATCCTCCTAACACCTCCCCATTCAGTCTTATATTTCTCAGAGAATGGCCATTAGGGTTTGAAAGGACCTGAATAAACTGATTCTTCAAAGATGTAGAAGGAGTTGTTGTTTTTTTTTTAAGATGAAATTCATATAATATAAAATTAACTGTTTTACAGTGATCGGTTCAGTGGTATTTAGGACATTTACACGTTGTACAGCCATCACCTCTATCTAGTTCCAAAACATTTTCATCACTCCCAAAGGAGACCCTGTACCCAGTAAGTAGTCACCTCCCATTCTTCCCTTCTCCTCGGCCCCTTGCAACCACTGATCTGCTTTTCTATCTCTATTGATTAACATGTCTGGATATTTCATATGAATGGAATCATACAATATATGGCTGTTTATTTCTGTCTGTCTTCACTTGTCATAAAATTTTGGCTGTTTATTCATGTTGTGGAATGTAGTTCATTTCCTTTTATGACTGAATTATATTCCATTGTATGTATACACTACATTTTGTTTACCATTTGTCACTTGATGGATATTTTGGTTCTTTTCACCTTTGGCTACTATGAATAGTGTTGCTGTGAACATAGGCATACAAGTATTTGTTTGAATACCTGTATTCAGTTCTTCTGGGTGTATACTTGGGAATGAAATTGCTGGGTCTTATGGTTACTCTATGTTTAAACTTTTGAGAAACTACCAAATTATTTTCTATAGATGTTGTACTACTTTTTATGTTCAGTAGAGAACTTTAGTTTTGAAAAATAATACCAGTGGTTGAAATTTTCTCTTTTCTGATCCAGATTGGCCAGTGAGGTGGAAGGACTGTGCAGTGGGTTGGAGGAACAGTAGCTTTAGGGACCAGATCTCTCTGCTGCTTCTTAGTTGTAATAAGACACGAACTCTGCTCTTGGAAAAGATCATTCTACTAAACCATTAGGAAAGTGGGAGGGGGAACATGGGAGAAGACACTAAACAGGATGGACTGGAAACAGGAGGCCATTTTATAGGCCATTATGTGTAAACGGCTTTGAATCTGAATCATTTTCTTGACAAAGTAACATATTATTCTTGTGTATTTACTGATAGTATTAATTGATCACAATCTTGAGGTCTCTTGGGAATTTGCTGCCTGAAGTTGTATTAAAAGCAATTGAAGTGCAGCGTGTGTCAGAACCCCCTCTTGGGGGGCAGTCCTTCCAGGAGCATGTGGTAGAGGTCAGTGGGTGGGGCAAGGAAGTTAACTGTAGTAGCTAGAAGAGCAGAACCTGAGGGAGAATGTGGAGGGTCAGGACCAGGGGAGCTCTATGTCTGCCATTAGATCGGAGGGGTAAGGGCAAAAAGAAAGAGCAAGCCACTGGGGGTCAGGGTGGCATGTTTACAATCTAATAAGGCAAAGACAAAGAATTCTGGATGAGGCATTAACCGTGATGAGGTTGGGATGCCCCAAGCTCATTCTTCTCAGGGACTTTTTTTCATTGAGTTTGGGAACAGAGTCAGAGACAGAATCTGGGCAGGCAGTGAACAGCCATTCTCCGCAGGTTCCTGTGAGAGCTTATTAAACAAGTGTGGTGGCTCAGACAGTAAAGAATCCTCCCACAATGCAGGAGATGCAGGTTTGATCCCTGGGTCGGAAAGATCCCCTAGAGGGGGAAATGACAACCCCCTCCTATATTCTGGCCTCGAAAATCCCATGGACAGAAGAGCCTGGAGGGCTACAGTCCATGGGAACGCAGAGTCAGACATGACTGAGTGACTAACACACACATAGGGAATGTATGAACTTTATCCAGATGTCTGCAAAGATACTGATATCAAAAATGAATTATAAAACTTGTGACCTAGCAAATGCAGAGTCTCCTTTCTCTGAAAATAGTCACCGTAGTTCATATACTTGTCTATGTTGTCCCAAACCATATTAGGAATTACTGGATTTCAAACAGATCCTCAATTTATTCCTAAGAAGCAGCTACTTATTTCTCATTTTCCTGAAGCACTGTAGCAACAATGTCCCATAGTGGGTAGTCGGGTATAAAAAATCCTAGAAGTTCATTTCAGACCAAAGGTAGCTACTGCTTTCTGCTGTCACATCTTTCTCTGCTAGGAACTCCATCAGAACCACAGGGTATGGGAAATCTTGTGAGGGTGGGGGGATTGGAAAGGTCCCAGGAGCTGGAGCCGACTGGGGATTCTTTGGGATAACTGAAGGGCAGTCCCTGATAGGTTACGGGAGGAAGTCTTACTCAGCAGGGTTAATGTCCTTAGGTCTCCAAACTGCCACAGAGCACAAGGGATCTTTCCTGCAACTTTCTTTGTTCCTCTTAGTCAAGAAGCAACTCTGTTCCTTGGAGTAGGGCCATGTTTATAGAGGAGTCTACTCAGAGACCTTGTGCTCTTAGGCATACTTCATCCAACTCTCCAAAGTACTTCTCTGTAGGTGCTAAACTGGAGGACATTTCTTCTGGAGATCGCACCAGAACCTCATAGCTCTGTTAATGGCAGCATATTGAATAGGACAGGTTTGGAGAGGGGATCCTGGCATCCAGGATCAAGAGATGTGGGCTTCTTGGAGCCCTCTGGAGTCCGTGAGCTCACCATAGATAGTGTCTCCTGTACCAGGGCATAGTAACAGCTGAAGATTTGACCCCCCTTCACCCTTTCTTCCTTCATGGGAGTTGTGTACAACTTGGAAAGTAGATCAAGGACATCCTGGCTCCCAGCTGACTGCCCCACCTGCAGCCTGGAGGCCACGTCCCTCCCCAGCCAGCAGGCAGAGGTCCCCAAGTTCACAGAGCTGGCGCTCCTTTGCCTGGATTTCTGCTGTCTTGTGGACTGCCTTTTCCAGACCATTTCCTCCATAGGCAGCTCTTTCCAGGGCTCCCTCAAGACTTGAGTCCAAGTTTCAGGGAGTGAAAAAGTGAAGGCATACATCTTAGAGCAGCAGGGACCAGCTGCTGGGTCAACTCCCCTGAAAACAGGGCTTCCTGGGGAGCGCCTGGACCGTCTCAGAATCTGCCATCTGATTTCCTGCCAGTGTTGCTAATTGTCTTTTTTTAAAAAAGGATAACATGAAAATAAGATGTTTTCGTGTGATAGAAAGGGATGCAGTGGAGGGGCGCGGGGGGTTGGGGCGGGGGGGCTGTGGGAGTTAACTAGGAAGGTTCTCCCTGTAGCCAGGGAAGTTAGGGGGTACATTTTAGGAACTCCCTGAAAGCTTTTTATTGTATTTACCAGGCCACCCTGCCAAGGGGAGGATGAGAAGTCTTTGCGCCTGATGCAGGATTCAAAGCCCTGGGTGCTTAATAGGGTGACACAAATGTCTGTGTTTCTTTTTGCTTTTGACCAAAAGCCGTGGGGAGGGGCTGCCCCTGGGGACAGTAGGAGAGGCTTGCCAATGGGTTCAGTAGCCACCAAACTGGTTCCCAGCCCGGAGGCCCAGCCTACGGGGTCGGAAGGGCCTTGGGCTGCAGCCGAGCAGCCAGAGGGGCGGGGAGGGGTGGGAGGGGGCACCGGGACGGTTCCCTTCCCTTCCCGCCCGCCCGGCTGGGAGAGATACGGAGCCCGAGCTTTGCTAGCGTGGGCTCGGCTTGAATCACGCCTTGTGATGCTTTTGCCAAATGAAACTGTGTGTGTTGGGGTGAGGGTGTGGGGGTGGTGTCCGGCGATTCCCTGCCTCCCTCTCCTTTCCATCCCCCTTCGCCGCCCTCCTCGGCCAGGGAACGGCGCTCGGCAGAGGTCAGCTGGCTGCCTTTGTGGCCGCTTCCCAGGAAGGAAGAAGCGTTGTCTGCAGATCAGTTTATCAGCTGGCTTTCCTGTGCCGAGCGCCGCCGTTTTCCGGGGACAGCCGCCACCCCCGTGATTCCCAGCCGGGGCTGCCGGTGGTGCGTGAGAGCCGGATAAATAGGCCATTGTGAGGCCTCTTAGAATCCAGGTTCCTTATCAAATTATCCACCAGCGAGAAAGACATTCCGCCCCTACTGGCTGTCATCTCGGCTTCTCTTTTCTGTCTCTGCAATTATAACCATTTGAGTTTCTGTTGTTTTCGGTGTGGGACTCCCCGCTCCAGTTTTGAAGCGACTGTATCCAGAAATCAGTCTACTTGTGCATACTGTGTGAGGCGGGACTCGGGGGCGTGGCTCCTAAGAGCGTTTTCTCGGGGGTTGGGTTTACAACCTCGGATTAGACTCTTTGGCTTTCCTATGTGTCCTTTCTACTTCCTTCCCCCCACCCCCAAGCAGCCACATCATTCAACACCAACTGCAAGTCCCAGGGAGACAGATCTCTAAGGCTTTAGATCCAATGGGGGTTTTCTTCTTCTTCTTTTGGGGTTTTGTGAATATTATTTATTTTTATTCTTAGATAGCCTTGAACTGCTTTATGGACACTAAAGATTTGAAGGAGAAAAAACACTATGGAAACTGGTTATCTGGTGGAGGCTAGGAGGAAGTATGATAGTCTGAGGAAGGCTAATGTTGAGGTGTTGGTGGTGTGTGCCTTCTGGTTTAATGCTGCAGCAGCAGGCCTGACAGCAGTCGGGCTGTATTGGAGATCCCCAGTGCTTGACTTACTAAATAGTCATTAGCCACCAGAGCTGGTTTTAGGGCCTATGACTCTTGTGGTTGCACAGAATCTCTTGCTCAGAGGGGAACCCATGCTTGGTTTAATGTTCTGCTGTTATCATCCTGAAAAGCTTAATTTTTGAAAAGGACTCTGCATTTCCACTTTCCACTAGGATTTGTAAATTATGTAGCTAATCCTGTGGGTAGGAACATAGGTTCATTTCAATAAGCTTGAATAATGGTTTGAATAAGTTCCCATTTGAGGTAAAATGCTGGAGATGATTCTCTTAGTTTTCAAAATATCTATTGCAATGTTTCTGATGGGTTAGAGAACATTCTACAAGGTAAACTGAGGCCTCTGGCATCGTGGCAGCTGCAGCGAGCTGTGCCTGCCCACTGCCAGAACAAGAAAATGCATCCAGGCAAGACTTGCTTCCATCTGCCTGCTCACAGCTCTTACTTTAGGGAACTTAAAATGTACACTTCTCAAACACCTAGTGATTTCCTTGATAAGATGCTCTTTTGTGCAGTTATCACTTCTCTTTCCTTTCATCCATTCTGAAATGCCTGTCTTCCACATCTGGAGGTCAAAGCAGCATTGAAAATGGACTCATCCTATCAAAAGTCTCCCACAGTTTTAGAGACTGTGTTTAACTGGTGGCTCAGATGGTAAAGTGTCTGCTTACAATGTGGGAGACCAGGGTTCAATCCCTGGGTTGGGAAGATCTCCTGGAGAAGGAAATGGCAACCGTCTCCAGTCTTCTTGCCTGGAAAATCCCATGGATGGAGGAACCTGGTGGGCTACAGTCCATGGGGTCCCAAAGAGTCGGACACGACTGAGTGACTTCACTTTCACTTTAACATTTTTAATACCTAAAACTTTGGGGAAAATACTCTGAACCTGGGACTTGGCCCTCCTGAGAGACTGGGTGAGGTGTGGGGTGGGGGTGGGGGGGATGAAATTCATAATGAATAAACATAATGCTATTTTTCTAGAAATAATTTGTATAAGAAACAATTGTCTTGACTTAATGATTTAAATATTCCCTTCCAGAGCATATTCAATCATTTGCTTCAGTCAGTCAGTTAGTTCAGATGCTTAGTCGTGTCCGATTCATTGCGACCCCATGAATCACAGCACGCCAGGCCTCCCTGTCCATCACCAACTCCCAGAGCTCACCCAAACTCATGTCCATCGAGTCGGTGATGCCATCCAACCATCTCATCCTCTGTCGTCCCCTTCTCCTCCTGCTCCCAATCCCTCCCAGCATCAGGGTCTTTTCCAGTGAGTCAACTCTTTGCATGAGGTGGCCCAAGTATTGGAGTTTCAGCTTCACCATCAGTCCTTCCAGTGAACACCCAGGACTGATCTCCTTTAGGATGGACTGGTTGGATCTCCTTGCAGTCCAAGGGACTCTCAAGAGTCTTCTCCAATACCACAGTTCAAAAGCATCAATTTTTCGGCACTCAGCTTTCTTCACATCATACATGACCACTGGAAAAACCATAGCCTTGACTAGATGGACGTTTGTTGGCAAAGTAATGTCTCTGCTTTTTAATATGCTATCTAGGTTGGTCATAACTTTCCTTCCAAGGAGAAAGCATCTTTTAATTTCATGGCTGCAGTCACCATCTGCAGTGATTTTGGAGCCCCCCAAAATAAAATCTGACACTGTTTCCACTGTGTCCTCATCTATTACCCATGAAGTGATGGGACCAGATGCCATGATCTTAGTTTTCTGAATGTTGAGCTTTAAGCCAACTTTTTCACTCTCCTCTTTCACTTTCATCAAGAGGCTTTTTAAGTTCCTCTTCACTCTCTGCCATAAGGGTGGTGTCATCTGCATATCTGAGGTTACTGATATTTTTCCTGGCAATCTTGATTCCAGCTTGTGCTTCTTCCAGCCCAGCATTTCTTATGATGTACTCTGCATATAAGTTAAATAAGCAGGGTGACAATATACAGCCTTACACCTCATTAATTTATGACTTTACTTTTCATTCAATAAACAAAGATTCTATAGGACTGGTGCTAGGAAACATTGCGATTCAGCAGCGAAAGAGAAGGGGGTTCAGAATAGTGACTCTATAAACAAGTCACAGCTCTGTTTACAAGTGTTACAGGTGCTAAGATAGGAATATGTATCAGGATACTTTAGGGCCACAAAGGACTTATTAGAATCAATTCCATTTGCTCACCATTCATGAGTATATTTTTCTTCACAAACCTTAATATTATTACTATTGCTAATAAACAACAAAGAATTGACATGTGTTAAGCACTGTACAAGCACTTTCTCAGTTGTCTCAAAATACAATGAATTAGTTCCATTTAGAAAACCCATTGTATAGAACTAAGGCTGGGACATGAAGTAAATTGTTCAAGGCCACACAGTTCCTAAGAAGTAGAGTCAGGATTGGATATAGCTCATCTCCTCCAAAGTTTGTGCCTTTTCAAGGAAGGCTATGCTGCCTGTAACACACAGCTGTAGCCTCATGTGCAGTCACAGTTTATACAGAGTGAAAACCACAAAATACACTGAGACAACCATCTCCAAAAGGGACAGCTTTGTTCTCTCCTTACCAGTAAGATCATGCTTTTTAACTGCCTCAGGAATTTATGAGTGCCCGTGATGTAAATGGCTCCCATGAAATGAGGCTGGATTCCTAAATGTAGGATGGGTGCAGAGCAGCTTGCCATTCCTTTGTCGTTGTTGAGTCACTCAGTTGTCTCTGACTCAACAACACAGTTGAGTCAAGACTGTAGCCCACCGTGGGACTTTCCAAGCAAGAATACTAGAGTGAGTTGCCATTTCTTCTCCAGGGCATCTTCTCAACTCAAGGATGAAACGCGAGCCTCCTACACTGGCAGGTCAGATTCTTTCCTGCTGAGCCTCAGGGAAGCCCCATTGGATCCAGGCATGGAATGCTACTATGGGTTTCCCTGGTGGCTCAGCAGGAAGGAATCTGCCTGCCAACGCAGGAGACGCAGACTTGATCCCCGGGTCAGGAAGAATCCCCCATAGAAGAAATGGCAACTCACTCTAGTATTCGTGCCTGGGAAATCCCAGGGACAGGTAGGGCCTGGCAGGCTACAGTCCATGGGGTCTCAAAGAGTCAGACACTACTTAGCGACTAAACAACAACATCCATTCCCTTGGGAGGGGATTTTGTGGGCATTCAGGAATCTGGTGAATTCCACCATAATGGAAGATCAAATCTCCAGGTGTCTGTACCTTAGTGATCAGCTTTATCATTTTCATGTCAGAAGTGCAGGAAGCCAGCATTTGAGGCTCATTTCCAGAAATCCCTTTAGGCTGGTTGGCACTAGTGGCTCCCTCAGAACCACCTGAGTTTGGGATTTTAGAGACTTCCTGGTCTTACACACCGCACTGCAGCAAGGAGAAGGTGGCGGAGGCTGGCGGTTTAGGGTCAGAATGGGGCTGAGGGTGGAGCAGAGCTGAAGACGTGGCCAGGATAAGGTCACGGAGAGTCAGAGTGAATGCTAGAAATAGAATTCAGGTCTAACACCTTCCGTCTGCAGGGAATGGCCTCCAGGTAACCTGAAACAGGGTTAGCTTGGGGCAAAGCAAAGCAAAATTGAGATTTCTTTCTTTCTTTTCTACTGGAATCTAAAGACAGACTCCTTGGCTGAGTGATAAATGTTTTCACTGGGGAGAGGCCCTGTGTGGCTAAATTCAGTTCCTCCCACCCTGAGATAGTCTCTTGCTCTAACCTTGACCTGAATGTTTAACAAAGCTGTGAAATGGAAGGCAAGAATAGAAAAGACCAGCAAACAGAGAAAGAAAAGAACCATTCATTGTAACGTTGTGAAGAGCTCAGGTATTTGATTGCCAGACTCTCATTTGTTGCTTGGGCCCAGCTTATGGTTGGACTTTTTAAAAAGAGTATTATGATTATTATTATTTGAGTAAATAACATAAATGATCATTCCAGTGGAATCTGGTAACATTGGTAACATTTTTTATCCTACATAGCTGGTGAATTTTAACCTATAGTTGTTAACTGGAAAGCCTCACATTTGGAAAGACATCAACAAAGTAATTTGTGTAAACAAAATCCCTAAATACATAAAAACAATTGTTTGGGAAACAATATGACAACTTTATGCTACCTGTCTTGGAATGGTTAGGTAACCAGGGAAACTGTGTAGAGGGTATCTTTGTTCTTTAATTCATTCTTTGTCAGGCAGTGAATAGCTGTGGTTTTTTGTGCTGTGAGACAAAAAGACATAAGCTCATCTGTCCTCAGCGTGTGATGCCTCTGCTTAATCACTCAGTCTTGTCCAACTCTTTGCGACCCTGTGGACTGTAGACCACCAGGCTCCTCTGTCCATGGGGATTCTACAGGCAGGAATACTGGAGTGGATTACCATACCCTCCTCCAGGGGATCTTCCCAACCCGGGGGTTGAACCCAGATCTCCTGCATTGTAGGAGGATTCTTTACCAGCTGAGCTACCAGGGAAGCCTTATGATGCCCCAGGAAGATCAAAAAGAAAAAGTACATGAACTTGAGATTCAGATGTATCGGGGGCTACATGACGGACTGATGGGGCTGGGAGCATAAGCAGGTCCTTCCCTGAGCTTCTTTGCTTTAGGGGGAGAGAATCAAACTTCACAAGGGTGAAGTTTGTATTCAGTACTGGGGGCTTCTTGGAGGTGAAAATGAAGTGATAGTCGTCCAGTCGTGTCCGACTCTTTGCGACCCATGGAATTCTCCAGGCCAGAATACTGGAGTGGTTAGCCTTTCCCTTCTCCAGGGATCTTCCCAACCCAGGAATCGAACCCAGGTCTCCCGCATTGCAGATGTATTCTTTACCAACTAAGCCACAAAGGAAGTCCAAGAATACTGGAGTGGGTAGGCCTATCCCTATTCCAGCGGATCTTCCTGATCCAGGAATTTAACAGGGGTCTCCTGCTTTGCAGGCAGATTCTTTACCAACTGAGCTATCAGGGGAGGTGAGGGAGGGATAAAGAGGTCAAGCCAATGACTACTCTCCAGGCTCACTGCCTGAGGTGGGGATGAGTCCTTCAGGAAGAGGGCTTGCCAGCTTCAAATAAATGTGGAGGGAAGCCCTGCTCTCTAGTCCTACCTGGATCACAGTGAGAGCAGCTCATCTGTCAGGAGCGGGCACAGACTGGCAGTGTTTCCTAGGGGATGGCCCCCAGGGTGAGGATCTCAGTATTGTCCATGGAGCAGGTAGCAGCAGCAGAGGCAGTGGTGAGCAACCCCCTGATGGAGATCTAGAGCAGGAGAATAGAGGACAGTGAGCCCGTGTGGAAATCTGTTTACTGACTTACCACTGGATGAGAGACAGTGATTGGAAGCAGGGGTGCCTATTCATTGTGATCACTGCAGTGGAATTACTTTGTGATCACACTGTATCCACACGCTGGTGAGGCCCAGTGAAGAACTGAATACAGAAGACTAATTCCAAGCAATGCCAGAGAAACCAGGGTGGGCTTTGCAGGTCCCTTCAAATTCAGAGTTTATGATTTTATAAAACAAGAACTATGAAAAAAAATCCCAAGGGAAAATCAGAGAAGAATTTATTCAATGTGTGTATCAGACATCAATTTGATTATGCCCCTCTCCACAGCCTCTCTGATTTGTGTCGACCCTTTCAGGATTGCCTGACTCTGGCTCCAGAGTTATATATTTTACCACAATGAAAACAAATAGAAGCATAGGTAATATTTCTCAATAATGACCAATATACTAAAAATTGATCTGAAACCAAAACAAGTTTATTGTCACAGAACTCTTAAACATGTTTGTAGTCTTTCTTTTTTTTTTTTTTTTTAATTTTTTTATTAGTTGGAGGCTAATTACTTCACAACATTTCAGTGGGTTTTGTCATACATTGATAGAATCAGCCATAGATTTACACTTATTCCCCATCCCGATCCCCCCTCCCATCTCCCTCTCCACCCGATTCCTCTGGGTCTTCCCAGTGCACCAGGCCCAAGCGCTTGTCTCATGCATCCCACCTGGGCTGGTGATCTGTTTCACCATAGATAGTATACATGCTGTTCTTTTGAAACACCCCACCCTCACCTTCTCCCACAGAGTTCAAAAGTCTGTTCTGTATTTCTGTGTCTCTTTTTCTGTTTTGCATATAGGGTTATCGTTACCATCTTTCTAAATTCCATATATATGTGTTAGTATGCTGTAATGTTCTTTATCTTTCTGGCTTACTTCACTCTGTATAAGGGGCTCCAGTTTCATCCATCTCATTAGGACTGGTTCAAATGAATTCTTTTTGACGGCTGAGTAAAATTCCATGGTGTATATGTACCACAGCTTCCTTATCCATTCATCTGCTGATGGGCATCTAGGTTGCTTCCATGTCCTGGCTATTATAAACAGTGCTGCGATGAACATTGGGGTGCACGTGTCTCTTTCAGATCTGGTTTCCTCAGTGTGTATGCCCAGAAGTGGGATTGCTGGGTCATATGGCAGTTCTATTTCCAGTTTTTTAAGAAATCTCCACACTGTTTTCCATAGCGGCTGTACTAGTTTGCATTCCCACCAACAGTGTAAGAGGGTTCCCTTTTCTCCACAGCCTCTCCAGCATTTATTGCTTGTAGACTTTTGGATAGCAGCCATCCTGACTGGTGTGTAATGGTACCTCATTGTGGTTTTGATTTGCATTTCTGTAGTCTTTCTTTATATGAGGAATTGTGAACATAGATTTTGTTTTCTTGAATGTTAACATTACTTGGAGGTTATGAAAAGTGTTCTTGGTATTAGTAACACAACAATGTTAATGTACTTAACACACTGAACTGTACACTTAAAAATGGCTAAGCTTTTAAGTTTTATTGTTGTATATATTTTACTATGGGCTTCCCAGGTGGCTCAGTGATAAAGAATCTGCCAGTCAATGGCAGGAGATGCAGATGTGGGTTCGATCTCAGAGTCAGGAAGATCTACCTGGAGGAGGAAGTGGCAACCCACTCCAGTACTCTTGGCTGGGAAATGCCATGGACAGAGGAACCTGGTAGGCTACAGTCCATAGAGTCACAAAGAGTGGGACACGACTCAGCGTCTGAGCATGCACTCACATATTTTACTACAATCACAAAAGAAAGGGGAAAAGGGGGCCTTAGCAGGCTTAGAAATTTCTCAACTGAAAAAGGACACCTAAATGTACCCAAGGATTCTGTTACTATATGCATTTTGGGAAGCCAAGCATACCTCTCTGTTCCTGCCCTTTATTACATGATGAAGCACATTTGCAGTTTCCGTATTTTTCATGGAGCATTAGAAAGGTGCTTTGTTACCCTTTACCACTGACATCCAAGGTCCTACCTTCTAGGGTTTCTGATTGATAGCACTTCTCAATCCTTATGCACCAGGTGGTCCTCAAGACTAGTTCTCATCAGTGTGAAAATGCCTCACATGAGAACATGACACTTTTTCCACATGTTCTCTTTGCTCTTCTGCAAATGAAGAGGCTGGCCAAATGAAGAGGCTTGGAAAGAATGAGAAGAAGGTGGGACATTGTATAAGAAGAAATGAGCCTGGATCCCCCAGTGACTGCATGGAACAAAGTTTTACTGCAGCCTTGCATGGGACTGGGGCAGGAGTGAGAATTAATTTATGTTGCATTAAGCCACTGGAATTTTACTCTTGTCAAGGATTTAGCCTCCTCTGACTAACATAACCATAAAAGGTATTACAGACACATGATGTATATTGATGCACCTGTAAGCTGAGGAAGGGTCAGGGTAAGCAGGGGAAATGGAGATTACCTGTTTAATAATTCTCAGGTGTAAGCGTTTCACATTGCTCATTAATCATGTGGCAAATATGTTTAAATAAACATAGACAGGCAATTCCTGTTCAACAAATATCTCAAGGGAAAGGGGCTTTGCTGAGGCTTGGACCAGAATGTTAATACCTCCCTTTGGGCCCAGCACAGCAGTTGTGACAGAAATCGAAGAAAAAGATTTCCCAGGGAAAGATGAAAATACAGCTTAAGAGGAGAGGGTCATGAGCCCCCAGTATAAGAGTTGATTTCAGAGTCCCTGTTCTTTCAAGTCTAGGAGATTTAAGATATTTTTATAAAATGAAGATTAACACTGACACCAGACAAAGGAAATTAAGGCCCGTTGAGTCTCAGGAGTTCCCCAAGCAGTGGTTTAGCTGTATTTTTCCAGTATACCTGGGTTGAAGATCAGCCTACTGCCCCATAGCCAAGAATCAGAGGATTAAGGGCTGTGGTATTTTAAACATTTCACACATCTGGTTCCCCCTAAAAAGTACTTTGAGAACATATAACCAAAACTAGGAGCTTCCCTGGGAGTACAGCTGGTAAAGAATCCACCTGCAATGCAGGAGACCCCAGTTCAATTCCTGAGTGGGGAAGGTCCCCTGGAGAAGGGACAGGCTACCCACTCCAGTATTCTTGGGCTTCCCTGGTGGCTCAAGGAATCTGCCTGCAATGCAGGAGACCTGGGCTTGATCCCTGGGCTGAGAAGATCCCCTGGAAGAGGGTGTGGCAACCCACTCCAGTTTTCTTGCCTGGAGAATGCCCATTGACAGAGGAGCCTGGCGATCTACAGTCCATGGGGCCGCAAAGAGTCGGACACAACCGAGCATCTAAGAACAGCACAACCAAAACTAGACAAAGACCGATACTAATTTACCACATGTTAATCTCCTCCATTTCTTGTCATTTGTAGTGTCTTCTTCAGTGTGGTTACATTTTAAAGTTATAAGCCAGAGCTACCACTGAATGGTAATCATGATCGCAAGCTGCTGTTTTTCAGAATTGTAATCTGTTTAAGCAATGATCCAATGTTACATTAAGAAATGCTGCTGGAGTGAGGGTTGGGAACCGATGCTGCTATAGATCTGAACACAAACCAAGGACTGTTTACACCCCTTCCCTGTCCCCTCCCATCTCATCAGGAGCAAGACCCTTCTTTTCCAGGTAGAAGGAACTCATGCCCCATCAATATTGGGTTTTGGTGGGGAGCTCTGATAAGAGAATCTGTGCCTGTCTGGGGACTGGAGAGTGTCAGTGCCTTGGTTCCAGCAAGCCGCCTTCCTATAGTCACCCCGGAGGAAGAGCAGAACCCACACGGCACACTCCTGCTTGGCTCACAAGCCCCCCTTTCGAGTGACTTCCAGAAACACTTCCTTAATTCATTTAACTCTTGGGAAAAAAGAAAACGTAGACAGTAGGTTCTAGTGATGATAGTTTCAATCCCAAACAAAGAGTCTGTGTGTCAGACCGTGGGAGGCGAGATGCTGATGCCTAGAGGTTGCTCCCGGGCTGCGGAAGGGAGGCCGAGCCAGCTTCTCCCGTCTTGTTACTTGGGTTTCCCCACTTGCCAAGAGGAGCAAGCCCCACTTCTCTCCTGACCTCCCCCTTACTTTCCCTTCTGACAAATCCCCGCCCACATCAGGGCAGACAAGTGGGCAGGCCCTGTGGGTCAGAGCTGGGTGAGTCAGGTCTCTGAGTGACCTGACTCTAGGAAATACGAGGGTGGTGCAGAGGGAGGGAGCGGAAGTCTCAGGAGTGTCCCGATAGTGCAGGGTGCAGCACACCTTCATGAAGCAGAAATTCTGAAGCGGGGAGGCTCTGAGTGCTGTGCAGCGTGAAAGACCTAAGCAATGGGCCTGGGGTCTCCCACTAACTGGCTCTGTGATCTTCTCCTTGAGTTTTTGTGTCCTGGAAACTGGACAAGCGCCATTTAAACTCGGCTGTTTGTTAATTCTTTGTGAGCTGATTTTGAGCCCTTTGCTGTGTATGGGTCTAGTTCTGCCCATGTCTCACAGTCATGTGTTCCCTGGCCCTACAGAAGTGAGCAGGGAAGCTCATGTGTGGCTGTTGCAATAAGAATCTGATTTTAGATGCTATTATTTTTCAAGCATATTAAATGAATATTTTGTCTACTGTTTTTCCGTTGTTGTTTTAGCCTAAAAGTATATGCTGTGGAGTTGCACTTAGCTTAGGACATGGCCTGTAGTATGGGTGGAAGGATGAGCTCCATAAAAATGATAAGATCTCCTGAAATTATACACTGGTGTACATATACATTTATATGTGTGCGTATATACAAGTGATGCTAGTGGTAAAGAATATACCTGCCAGTGCAGGAGACTCAAAGGACCCAGGTTTGATTCCTGGGTTGGGAAGATCCCCTGGAGGAGGGCATGGCAACCCATTCCAGGGTTCTTGCCTGGAGAATCCATGGACAGAGGAACCTGGCGGGCTTCAGTCCACGGGGTTGCAAAGAGTTGGACATGACTGAAGTGGCTGAGCACGCACACGTACAAGGACTCACATACATATATGTATATGTGTGTGTTTGTGTAAAACTGGGTTTAAATAACATACCAGTTTTTTAAAAGTTCCTGTGTGTTTTTCTCTGTGATTTCATTACAATTTTTTTATGTTCTATTTATCTCCATTACTTTCTGGCCTCATTGCCGTCCCCGTCTGTATCGCTGCTCAAAGCAGAATTTTAAGAACACCTCAAGGTGTTTTTAAATGAAGCCAGTAAACAGCTTTAGCCGACACCTCCAGCGTGGCGTGGGGACCCAAGCCAACACAAACAGGGAGTGGGAGGTTTGCCGACAGCTCTGGGCACGGAGACCTCAGGACTGGTTTGGTGAGGCCGACTCAGACTCAAGCAGTGACTCGTGGAGAAGCCAGGGAGGGCTTAATCATGTTGTCTCTTGTACCAGCTCCCTCCCTGCACAAGGAAAGGAAATTCTAGAAGAGGCTGAGCCCTCTTTTAGTCAACGCAGGAGAAGAGACTTGCACGACCAACCCAGCTAGGGCAGGAACGCCGGTACACAGATGCTAACTCAGCACCTCCTGTGTGAGGTCTCCGACGGTGCTGGGTCCACTTTTCTTCTTTTGTGTTTGGTGTCTGGGAGCTGTAACTAAAACTCCGACATTGTCCTGTGTGCTAGTTACAATATAGATTGGGCCACTGAGATGACAAGATTCCCAAACAAACTGGCTTCAGTAAGAAAAGAGGGGTTCTTTCTAATATATAAGCTCTGGTATCCTGTCCAGAGTTGGCTGGTATCTTGGGGACCCTGCTTGTAAAGTGCCTTGCTCCACTAAATGTTCTTCACTTATCCTATTAAAAAATGAAGCTATTCCACAGCCATACAGTAAGCCTTAAAAATCCAAGAGAGTTTGTGGAAAAATAAAGGAAATAGAGACAATCAAGCACGCATTGCAGGGGGTGTTGGCAATGTGGTATAGAGGTTACATGAAGCTTTATCATATTCATTATTATTTCTTCCTCTGCAATTTCCGAGACTGTGAGCTGGAGCAAGTTATTTCTCTGTGCCTAATTTATAAAAAGATGACAATAGTGTCCACTTTGCGGTTTGTTGTAGGCCTGCCTGTATTCGTGAGTTAATACAAGAAAGTTCTTAGGACAGTGCCTAGACCACAGTTAGAGCCCAATAGTGGATACTGTTGATACCCTACCTTCATAAACTTCAGATGAGTATTTATTGCAAGCGTTTGTGACTCTGCCTCTAGCCTCCCTCTGGCCTCTCAGGGTGTGTTCTGCTACATGCAGGGCAGATCATAAGTGCTGAGAATTTAAAAGATAACCAGTTGTTCTCAACCAGGAGGCTGAGCTGTCTTCAACAGCTTTCTTGTCTCTTGAGAGACAGTCCTAAAATGTGTTCTCTATGGTTCCACAGACGTCCCTCCCCGGGGTGACGGAACCCTGGTTTCCCACATTAGAAACCAGCTCATTGACTTACTCTGTATTGCTTCCTTGCTTCCTATGGTTCCTCTCCCCTCCCTCCTGGTCTTCCTGGCATGACCACCCAAATTAACTACTTGCATTCAGGGTCAGCCTCTGGGATATGCCCCCTAAGACACATTCCTCTTACTACACACTTTTGTCCAACCATGATGATCTTAGGATGCACTCTGATCCTGACAGCCCTAGCTCTTCCCCTTTCATGCACCCCTAGCTCCTGGTATTCTTTTCTCACTTTAACAATAACATCTGCACCAGGATAAGCCAAATGCAGATTCCACGCTCCTCAACCCACCCCTCACACCCCCCACTCCCCCACCCCCCTCACCAAGGTATATACTAAGCTCCATAAAAACCACAAAGGAAGTGGAATATTATGGCAAAGAATATTCAATGTCTTTGGGGCTTGCGGCCCTGCCTAACTTCCTGTGGATTTTTTCTGATTTCTCTTGGGGACTGCACATATGGCATATTGCTTAGAATTGTGCCTGGGTTGTGACTGCATGAAATCTGAAACATGGGGGAGGACCCAGGTACCCAGCTCTACATCCTGTTGTGATGGATAAGCGTTCTTTGCATTTCCTCTCTGGGGCAGGGAGAAGATGGAAGTGTTTTTCATGAAGACAGGAAATATCTTCACTACTACTTGGTGAGTGAGATAGGATTATCCTAAAAGAGTAGGTTGATGGGGTGAGGAGAAAAGATATGTGGGCTGGATTGTTAATGAAGTGATTAAACAATAATGCTCTCTGTGGCCACACCCTACTATTTTACACAATGGGGCAAAAAGCAACTTGGCAAAATAAAATCAATGTTCGCTTCTTTAAAATGTACAACCGTTTCACTGTTATACGTGTGCAAGTCCCAGTGCCAAGAAACCCAAAGATAATACAGGTAGTCCTCATTTTGTAGGGTTCCAATATATGTGAATTTCAGTCACCACAAGTGAGTTTAGTTAAATAAAACCAGTCCCCTCTAGCAACGTGGTTCAGATTTCAGTCACCCTGGTATCTGATCTGTGGATAGTTGCATGAAGTACAAAGTGTGCTGCTAGCTCATCAGTGCACATATTTAGGGAGCTCATCACCTCTTCAATACGCACCTCACCTTCACAATCATGTCACTCCTTTCGGATTCTGTTAGTGATTGGGCACTGTGCATTTGTTATTCCGTTTACCCACAAACAGCAAAATGTGTTGTTGGGTTGCCTCCGTGTCTTCCAGTGATCACCTATGTGCCATTTTACACAAATAGATAATCAATGGAATGAATTGCCAACAAAAATGAAAGCGAAGAAAGAAACAAAAGGTGATAATTCAGGGAGGAAAATTCAAATCGAATGTAAATTGCATTTAGAAAATCCAGCTGAGCATGGGAATGTTGACATTGGAGCCACTCTGGTAAGTGACCAAAGACCAAAGGAATTTAGGAACTTACTGCCATAAGAGCAGAAAATGAAAAAAGATGATGTCTCAGGGGAAGTGACACCACCAAAAAAAAAAAAAGCTCCCTCCCCCAGCCCTCCCTCCCATGCACACACATTAAAAGGGCTCTTGGATACTTCATGGTATTAAAAGTACAAAGGATAAAATGGTGGAAACATCCAAATTTATGAAAGAGACTGACAATTTACCAAGGCATAGGAAAGGTACTTGCTCTGTATTATGTTACATGACGAGAAGGCAAGCACTGTTCTAATTACTCTACATGACATTTTTACAAAGAAATAAAACTCTTTCGTTCTCAGTATTTCCAATCTATTTGTGTGCTAAATATTTGCTTATTGTTTTTTCGTTTCTATGTGCATTTATACCTGACAGACAGTTTTTACCATTTTCCAGAAGCTTTGCATATTTTATTTGGTTGCACTGGATCTTAGTTGTGGCATGTGGGATCTAGTTCCCTGACCAGGGATAGAATCCAGGTCCCCTACATTGGGAACTCGGAGTCTTAGCCACTGGACCACGAAGGAAGTCCCAAATTTTATTTCTAATTCTTGTAACAGTGCTATTTGGTAGATATTGTTATGCCCATTTCATGGATGAGAAAATGAGGCTCAGAGGGCCAAGTAAGTTTTATGAAGCTCCAGCTACTTACATACATCTGTTTGATAGTAAAATCTGTGCCTCCTTGCCAAATCAGGGTCCTTTATTTGGTTGACGTTTTTTATTCACGTTATGAACTAATGAATAATTTTCTAGCTTTCTTTGTTTTAAAATACTTAGAAGCCAGACTAATAATGATCACAAACATGGTTAATAAGAAAACAATGCAAACTTAATATGTCATCTAATCATCCTGAGCCTCAGTAGCTATTGACTAGCTCATTTTATAGGGTGTATATTGAGTCCCTTGGACAGTAAGGAGATCAAACTAGCCAATCCTAAAAGAAATCAGTCCTAAATGTTCAATGGAAGGACTGATGCTGAAGCTGAAGCTTCAAGACTTTGGCCACCTGATGCGAAGAACTTATCACTGGAAAAGACCCTGATGCTGGGAAAGATTGAAGGCAGGAGGAGAAGGGGACGACAGAGGATGAGATGTTTGGATGGCATCAGTGACTTGATGGACATGAGTTTGAGCGAGTTCCGGGAGTTGGTGATAGACAGGGAGGCCTGGTGTGCTGTAGTCCATGGGGTCGCAAAGAGTCGGATACAACTGAGCAACTGAACTGATATCAGTTTAAATGAGATAACAGATAACATGCACAAAAATATTTCCAAGTCATTAAAGGAAAGGTACCCAAGTTTTAAATGCTCTTTTCCTAATATCTCAAATAAAAAGTTTTATTTCCTTTAGTTATTTATGAGTTACCATTTTTAGTTTAAATATTACAGAAGAGTTAAAAACCTTCAATATAGTGAGTGCTTTTTCACTCACAGATTTTAATGTCTATCTCGGTTAAGAAAAGGCGGAGGGGGCGAGGCTCATTGTTTTGCCTGGTTGATATGGAAAACCTAACATTCTCCAGCATTCTTTGGGAAAGGAAGTGGAAGCCTTCTGTATCAGATATTTTGGAAAGAAAGCAGCACCAAATGGAAGTTCCAAATGGGCGCTTTCCAAAAGCACTTTTATTGATTCTTGTTGAGTCCTCGTGGAATTGAATAGTTGCCTCTATTATTTGTATTCTGAGTCTGACACACTGCTATCAGTGATTTTCTGAGGGTTTGGTGGTGATTTATTTTGCTGCATTTGGCCGTGTGTGTGTGTCTGCGTCTGTGTTAGGAGTATCACCAGATCCTAAGCATTTATGGAGCATTGCCTTCAGGGGCTGTTAACTCTGGACTCTCTCCAGGCTGCCAGGGTCGTCCTAGGTGGCTCCTACCGACAGACGGACAAGGTTTGGTTCATCCTCAAGGATAGTTCAGATCACTATGCACCTCATTGGTTTATTTGGTCCCGGGGCGACCTGAAAGTACCCACAAAAATTTAGAAGCTGCAGCCATCTTGTTCTTTCTGCACCAAGAGAGACCTCCTTAAACGGCTTCTAGGACAGAAAGTAGAAGTGTTTGGCTGGGACAGCTGCAGCTTGACTTTCCTGCAAAGTTCAAAGGGTTATTTGGTCAGTCACGCCCTCCTGCACCCTGCTTTTGTGCGGCCACAATTCTAACTATAGGGCTGCCTGCCCTTCGGATCCCTTTAAGGAAGGTGCCTTCAGAGCTCAGCTCAGCTGAGGGGAACTTTCTAAAAAGAAGTGACCATTTTCCTCTTTAAAACAGAAAAAAAGTGGCATGGAGTCAAACATCAATAAGTATACAGTTGGTTCTATTTACACGACACACTTCGAGTCCTGCCTTATATACTGAACAATAGTTATCGCCCCTGCACAGGCTGTAACTGTGAAGTATGGGTGCTTCTAACTTGCCTAACCGGGTCCAGGGCCCTTTCTCTCTCAGCTGTAATAACATTCACTGTGATGTAAGTTCCACCAACATCTTTCAACCCAGGAGGAAGTTTGGTTTGGCTGATTTAAACTTAAAATAGGAAAAGAAAAGCTTGTTTTCTTATCCTTCTTCTAGACCAACCTGCAGTTTTAAATTAAGTTGTTGTGATCACTTATATTTATTTATATGTGGAAAATGCTATCTTACACATTGATCACAATCTTTCCCAGACTTTGATAAGATGACAGATGATCTAACCGTGTATGCTAAGTCACTTCAGGGATGTCCAGCTGTTTGAGACCCTATGGACTGTAGCCCACTGAGCTCCTCTGTCCATAGGATTCTCCAGGTAAGAATACTGGAGTGTGTTGTCATGCCTTCCACCAGGGGATCTTCTCGACCCAGGGATCAAACCTGCATCTCCGCATTGCAGGTGAATTCTTTATCGCTGAGCCACTGGGGAAGCCCCAGATGATCTAGGAGATTATTGTAAATTGTTTCCATGCATGCTTATTTATTTTCTTATTGGACTCTTTCTCTGTGAATCACACTCAATCTTATATGTAGGAATATGCCCAAGTGACACGTTAAAAGCTTGTGTGAAAAAGACAATTTTTGGAGAAACTAGAAAAGCAATATTCAACAACAAAAGGACAGTTGGTACAGTTGTGTTCAAGAACGGCAGAAGTTTGTGAACTTTTTCTTACAGTATCAGATAACCTAATTTTAAGCTCGTGAGCCATTTGATCTCCCTCACAACTACCTAACTTTGCTGTTGTGGTGCTAAAGAGCGTAGACAGTAGTCTGTGGTTTAGGCTGGGATCCAATAAAACTTTATTTTCAAAACCAGGTAGTTGTTTGCCGGGTCACAGTTTGCCCATTTTTGAATTATGGTGTAATCCATTTGATGCATGCATTTGGTATGTTGCTTTCAGCTGAAAGTAAGGGAAAACCCAACTAAAGAGACCTTAAAAATCATGTTAATTCACGTAAGAAAATTATCTCATATAAGAAGAAGTCTCATTATAGGGAAGTCCCAGGGCTGGTTAATTAAAGCAGTCTGATGATGTCATCCAAGGCCCAAGTTTGTCCCATCTTTCTTCTCTCCCGTCCTTGGCTCATTGGCTTGTTTGGCTGCTTGATTGGCTGCACAATCACAAGATGGCTTCTCCAATTCTAATGCTGTATGTAGGGGCAACAACATGTGGAAGAAGAAATAAGACTCCCTCCCAACATGTATTTCTTTTTAAGAGTAAGACAGTCTTTCCAAGAGGACCCTTCCATTGGATAGACCATGTCTATTTAACCAGAATTGGGACAGAACATTTCAAGAAGGGTTTGATCTATGTGAGCTGCCTGGAGCTTCTATGACACCAAACATGGTGACATAAAACAACAGAAATGTATTCTGTCCAGTTCTGGAGACCAGAAGTCCAAAATCATCATCACTAGGTCAAAATTAAGGTGTCATTAGGGCCATACTCTCTCAGGGTGTTCTAGGAGAGAGCCCGTTCCTTCCTTTTCCACTTTCCGATGGCTGTTAGGATTCCTCGGCTTGTGGCCATATCGCTCCATCTTCAAATCTCTCTTTGTTCCATTTTCAAGTCACCTTCTCTTCTGTGTGCCTGTGTGAAATCTCCCTTTGCCTGCCCCACCCCTTGTTTAAAATTTGAATGCTGCACAAATTTGCATGACATCCTTGCTCAGGGGCCATGCTAATCTCTGTATTGTTTCAGTTTTAGTACATGTGCTGTAGAAGTAGGCTCTGCCTCTTTCTTGTAAGGACACCTGTGATGGCCTTTAGGGCTCACCCATATAATTCAGTGAAATTGACTTGTCTCAAAATGCTTAAATTAATCATATCTGGAAAGAGTCATCTTCCAAATAATGTAACATTTATAGGTCCAGGGATTAGGATCTAATGACTTTGGGGATCATTATTTAGTCAGCTTCCATCTTGGAGAACTTTGTCAAAATAAAAACTTATTAAAGTAACAGTATTGTGGATCACAATAAACTGTGGAAAATTCTGAAAGAAATGGGAATACCAGACCACCTGACCTGCCTCTTGAGGAAACCTATATGCCAGTCAGCAAGCAACAGTTAGAACTGGACATGGGACAACAGACTGGTTCCAAACAGGAAAAGGAGTACGTCAAGGCTGTATATTGTCACCCTGCTTATTTAACTTATATGCAGAGTACATCATGAGAAATGCTGGGCTGGAAGAAGCACAAGCTGGAATCAAGATAGCCGGGAGAAATATCAATAACCTCAGATATGTAGATGACACCACCCTTATGGCAGAAAGTGAAGAGGAACTAAAAAGCCTCTTGATGAAAGTGAAAGAAGAGAGCGAAAAAGTTGGCTTAAAGCTCAACATTCAGAAAACTAAGATCATGGCATCTGGTCCCATCACCTCATGGCAAATAGATGGGGAAACAGTGGAAACAGTGTCAGACTTTACTTTTTTGGGCTCCAAAATCACTGCAGATGGTGACTGCAGCCATGAAATTAAAAGACACTTACTCCTTGGAAGGAAAGTTATGACCAACCTAGATAGCATATTAAAAAGCAGAGACATTACTTTGCCAACAAACGTCCATCTAGTCAAGGCTATGGTTTTTCCAGTGGTCATATATGGATGTGAGAGTTGGACTGTGAAGAAAGCTGAGTGCTGAAGAATCGATGCTTTTGAACTGTGGTGTTGGAGAAGACTCTTGAGAGTCCCTTGGACTGCAAGGAGATCCAACCAGTCCATCCTAAAGGAGATCAGTTCTGGGTGTTTGTTGGAAGGACTGATGCTGAAACTGAAACTCCAATACTTTGGCCACCTCAGGCGAAGAGTTGACTCATTGGAAAAGACCCTGATGCTGGGAGGGATTGGGAGCAGGAGCAGAAGGGGACGACAGAGGATGAGATGGCTGGATGGCATCACCGACTGGATGAACTTGAGTTTGCGTAAACTCCAGGAGTTGGTAATGGACAGGGAGGCCTGGCGTGCTGTGATTCATGGAATTGCAAAGAGTTGGATACGACTGAGCAACTGAACTGAACTGAGAGTAACAACCATTAAATCAACTACCAGCAAGAAGGAACTACCATGATTCTTTTTTAATACTAATCAAGATTTACTTAATTCAAATAATAGAAGTGTTGGCCTAAAATTTTTGGAAAGCAGGCATGGAAAAATCTGGAATATGACTGTTATATAGGCAAGCATCAGTACCTGCTATAGCGTACTCACGTGCAACTATTGTGTTTAGCAAGAACTTACAATGACTTAAGAAAATAAATTTCGTAAAGTAATAGGAAGAAGACCTTTTACCTATAGTATGGTCACAACAGAGAGTGAAATTCTCTTATGCATTAAAAAGATGGAGACAATACACAGTCACTAGTGTTTTCCTGGTGGTGGTGGAAGTTGGGGTTCTTGACTTTTTTTTCCTCTCTTTTTTTGTATTTTCAAAAATTTTAATGAAAAGTATATATATATATATATATATTGCTTAAATTAAAAATATTTTAATAAGAAATCAGTAGTATTGTTATATGATTATACTAGAGTATTTTAAAAGATAATATCAGTTTATTTTGTATCGTGTCACTTAATTTCTCTATCTCATTTAGTTTACTGTATCAAAATTATACAGAATAGCCACAGACTCCGGCTACCCACTCCAGTATTCTGGCCTGGAGAATTCCATAGACCGTATAGTCCATGGGGCCACAAAGAGTCGGACACGACAGCGAATTTCACTCACTCCATCCAGACAAATTCTTCTGCTTTCAAAAAGACCTAGACCCGCTTACCTTGACATTAGAGTTATCTTTCTGAAACATGAGTTGTGAGATCCACCATGCGTGCACACATGCTAAGTCGCTTCAATCATGTCTGACTCTTTGTGACCTTATGGACTGCAGCCCACCAGGCTCCTCTGTCCATGGGATTCTCCAGCAGGAACACTGGATTGCCATGGAGTGGATTGCCATGCCCTCCTCTGAGATCCACCATGCTTCTCATCAAAAATATTTAATGTCTGTCGCTTTAGAAAATGTCTTTTCTTTTCTAACTTCGGCACTTAGGGTCGTGCCTCACAAGAGCTGTACTTTTCAAAGTTCCCGACACCAGATGCCCCGCCCCCCGCCACTCAGTCATGTTCTTTTTGCTCTGCCTTGCCTTTTTATTCTCTCCCCAAGCCGATCTCTACTCAGGTGTTCTCCCTGTGGTCCCAGATGCAGGAGCAGCTCAACTCCACCAGGGATCTTATTAGAAATGCAAATTCTCAGACCTCCTGAATCAGAAACTCTCGGGGTGAGCCTCCTCATGCAAGTCTTGACAAACCCTCGAGGTAATTTCAATATATGCTAGAGACAGAGACTCAGGGTTAGCTATCTTTGTCCTACTTTCTTTATTATTGCATTCTTACATCTGTGGCATTCAACGTTACTAGAATCACCACTGTATTATTCATCTTAGAGAATTAATTTGTAAGTCAATTTTACAAGTATATATTAGGCCAGCAATTGGCCTTCTAAATGAATAACATACCTATATTCCTATGATTTTCTTGCTATATCATTTTTCCTGTAGGTAAATATTTCTTAGCTTGTTTTTATGTATTTTATGCACATGAGTCAATGAACCAGGGCAAGGATGAACACTCTTTCTTAGCCATCCTCTGGATCATTTAATCTAAAATCATCAAATGCCTACTTTGAGCAAACACTGTCTATGATTCAAAGCCATTCCTTCAGCTGCAGTTCATTGAATAGGCCTGGTAATACATGACCATCCCTCTGTCTCTTCTGTTTTCCTCAGCTAAACCAAAAATATACCTGGAAGAATCATGGCCATTCTGTCTAAAGACCCAAGAGAGAGCCCCCCCACCAACTTTACGTGTAGTTTTATAACCTCAGGCAGATCATCTTTCCTTAGAGTCTTACATTCATCATTGTGGAAAGAGAGATGGTAGAGGATTTTTCCTTTGATTATATGGATTCTCATGGGCTAAAATCTATGAGCTTCCACAGAGCTCAGTGATACGGGAGGGTTCAGTTCAGGTCCTACTTTTTCCTCCACTGTCATCTGAAGGAACTGTGTTTTGATCTCTGATCAACACCTAATCCCATGGCTGGCACATACGTGTGTGCGTGCTCAGTACTCAGTTGTGTCTGACTCTTTGCAACCCCACGGACTATAGCTTGCCAGGCTTCTCTCTTCATAGGATTCTCTGGGCAAGAATACTGGAGTGGGTTGCCATCTTCTCCTCCAAGCGGTATTTCCAACCCAGGGATCGAACCTATGTCTCCTGCATTGGCAGGTGGATTCTTTACCACTGACCCACCTGGGAAGTCAGCTGGCACACAGTGAAGGCCAAATAAACAATTATTGGATAAATGGAAGAAACAGTGAAAGGGACGATGGAAGGGTGGAAGGATAGAAGGAAGAAGGGAAGAGTGAGAGGGAGGAGGGAAAAAGGAAGGAAGGTAGGGAGGAGGGGAGAGAGGAGGAAGGCAGGGAGATGGCTATGTGTAGATCAGACACAGCTTCTGATCTGGGGAAATGCTTAGGGAAGACAGGTTGAATTGGAACTCTAATACTTAGTCTCTAATACCTAACCTGTGCCAACAGCTAACTAGCTAGGTATGCTCCAACAGTAAATTAATCATTGGTTCTCTTCCTGGAAGATGTTTTCAGCAGCTCCTCCCTGGTGCAGAGGGTGAGGCCTCTGAGAGTCTGAGAAAAGGGCTTTGTGAATTGTAAAGCAAAATGCAGATGGTAATTAACTAACACATCACAAGCAAGGACAAGTCTCCCGAGCAGTCCCAGGAGAGACTGTTTTGCCTTCTTTCTGTCATTTGAATTCTCAAAATTGTCCTCAGCTTATACAAAATCAACCTCATATGATCTATGATTAAAATTTCCCCTCTGAAAGTCTAAGAAACTTGGGAATTGAAGGAATTGGACCATTTGTAGATAATTTATGAATAATACTCTCCTTTCAAATAGCCTGTGTCTTCCCAAAGAGCCCTCTGTCCTGTCAGTGGGATTGCTGCCAAGGCCGAAACTGCTAAACTGGGCCAGAGACACTGAAGTCGCTGGTGTCTCTGATTCTTCTAAGAATCTGGGACACTTTATTGAAGCATTTGTTTTTCCTCATATAATATGTAGGCTAAAAAGTTATTAGCTATCTTTATGTTGGGAAAGGCTTTCAAAATTTTAATGCATGGGATTCACTCAGCTTTTACTTGGTCTTGTTGTTGTCGTTCAGTCCCTCAATCATGTCTCTTTGCAACTCCACAAACTGCTACACGCCAGGCTTCCCTGTCCTTCACCACCTCCCGGAGCTTGCTGAAACTCATGTCCATTGAGTCAGTGATGCCATCCAACCATATCATCCTCTGTCATCCCCTTCTCCTCCTGCCTTCAGTCTTTCCCAACATCAGGGTCATTTCCATTGAATCAGCTCTTCTCATCAGGTGACCAAAGTATTGGAGCTTTAGCCTTAGCATCAGTCCTTCTAGTGGATATTCAGGGTTGATTTCCTTTAGGATGGGCTGGTTGGATCTCCTTGCAGTCCAAGGGACTCTCAAGAGACTTCTCCAACACCACAGTTCAAAAGCGTCAACGTCAATTCTTCAGTGCTCAGCTTTCTTCACAGTCCAACTCTCACATCCATACATGACTACTGGAAAACCCATAGCTTTGACTATATGGACCTTTGTCAGCAAAGTAATGTCTCTGCTTTTTAATACACTAAGTTTGCATAGCTTTTCTTCCAAGGAGCAAGTGTCTTTTAATTTCATGGCTGCAGTCACCATCTGCAGTGATTTTGGAGCCCCCAAAATAAAGTCTCTCACTGTTTCCATTGTTTCCCCGTCTATTTGCCATGAAGTGAAGGGACCAGATGCCATGATCTTAGTTTTTTGAATGTTGAGTTTTAAGCCAACTTTTTCACTCTCCTCTTTCACCTTCATCAAGACATTACTTTGTTTACTGCTAAAATAATTGAAACTCAAATCAAATACTGAGCAGAACCCAACATATCCTGGTCACGGTAATATACAGGGGCATGAAACAATGACTAAGCTCTCTGCTCCTTTTTCACAGGATTCTGTGGACATGAAAGGGAGTCAGTAATACCATCTTTTCCTTTCCCTTTCTTTCAGGTCAGTCCTGGTGGACACAGTCTTAGCCTATGTTTGCATGTGCCTCTGAAAGGCCAGATCAGCTGTATTAGACTGATCAGTGGCACTTTGGGGTACCAAACCAGGCAAGACCATGCAGAATTGAGCTACCTGGGGAATGATGCCAGTTCTTATTTATCGATTGGGTTGTCATGTTGTTATTGTTTTTCCTTGCCTCTGCTGTGATCTCTGTGTCTCTGGCAAAATTCCACCAGGTCCACTCCCACACCCAAAATGCACATGCAGAGCCCTCCCCGGCCACTGTCTGGGGGTGTCTGAGGTCACACATATTCCTGCAGCTGGCTCTGTGGACTGGAGGTCTTTACATTGCTCCTCAAGGATCCACTAATGGCAAGTGATAAAATGGATTGCCTGGTGCAGAAGAGAGTCATATTGACTTCATTGCATAAGAAACAAGAAATTTATCAAGCAGGGCTTTTATGGTGTGGAGGTGAGAGCTTTTTCATTTCAGGAAATATACAGCATAATATACAGAGCTGTGCCATTTCAGATATAATGGGCACGGTGTAATGTTGAGATAGAACACATACCATTTCTGAGAATACTGTTCAGAATTCTCAGCTTCTGAGAATACTGTACACCTGAAAAAGCAGCTTCACAGTGGAACTCTTCTCTGCTTCTCTCTAGATCCCAGAGAGTTGTTCTTTGTGTAGTGTCTATCTTCCCTTTTGTTCCCCTTATGTTTTATCGTGTTGGCTTTCTAAAGGTTGGAAAGAAAGTTCCTAGGGTTGTGTATCAGCATTCCTAGGAGGAAATACATGTATACTTTGAAACACTATTTCATATTGTAACAGAATTCCATAATTTGAGAACCAATAAAAGGCCATCATTCTCATAACATAAGCAAAGAAGGTAAAGTTCTCTTTGCTGGGGTGAATCTGCATCATGAATCTTCACAGAGGACACCAGTTGGGGGTGGAGGTCTCATCTTCCTTGGTGGCTCATGTCAAGATCTTCTTGGGTGGTCAGACATAGTACTTTTGTTTATAAAATAGGAAGAGAAAAATGTCTAAGGCTCAGAACAATTCTGGGCACAGGAAACCCCTGTATCTTTCTGGTAGTATTAACCTGAGGTGACTGAACTGGGATACGAATGCCCCTGCCAGGGTAGGAGCCACATATTCAGGGTCTGCAATCCAGGGTCAGGAAGAGAAAGTTAAGTTTTGTAAGTGAAGCCAGCCGTGGCTTCAACAGTACAGGCTTTGCCTTCATTGCATGGATACATGTTTGTCCTAGGAAAATGGAAGAGAAGGAGGATTGTGGGCAATGAGTCCAGCAAGGGGCCTCAGAATGGGGCCTGGCCTGCTGCGCTGTATTCAGGAAGGAGGCTGCAAAGAAAGTGAAACTGTTAGTTGCTCAGTCATATCCGCCTCTTTATGACCCCATGGGCTGTAGCCTGCCAGGCTCCTCAGTCCCTGGAATTCTTCAGGCAAGAATACTGGAGTGGGTTGCCAATCCCTTCTCCAGGGGATCTTCCTGACCCAGGGATTGAACCCTCATCTCCTGCTTTGCATGCAGATTCTTTCCCATCTGAGCCATAAAGGAAGCCCCTCAAGAACATGGAAGTTCCTCAAGAAACAATTGTGAAGTGTGTGGGGAGGAAGAGGGACAGAGGCTGCTTCCTCATTTTCATTGGTGGTGCCCTGGGCAGGGGGTAGGGGCAGAGGTCCCACCTGAGCAAGCAGACAGCAGAGTTAATCCCTGTTCAGCAGGTAGGCAGCTCTTTGCAGGTGACTTCATGATGTCATTTTATAAGACCTTCTGGACCTACCCAAGGGTATTTAGTCCCACAGTCTTCAAGAGCAGTGGCTCTGGGGAGCAAAAAGAGTGAGTGAGTCAGGTAGGAGTAGTGATGTAGAGGACAGTCAGTCATAGCCAGCAGATCTGATAAATGAGTTTTGACAGTGAAAAGAGGAGAAAGCCTAGTGAGTGCAAATGCCACAAGAATTACCATGTGCCACAGCTGTGGATAGGACCATGCCCCAGTGGTCCTCCCTTGTCCCATCCACAGCTGTGGAAGAGTTGGTAGGACCCTGTGTTGATGAAAGGGTATAACCTCTGAGTCATGCTCTGAAGGGGTAGCAAGCGGCACCAGGGGAGACCAGAAGGGTGGCCCTGAGAGACGGCACTCAGAGCTGAGCATGGCCCCAGCCAACGTACAGCAATGCGACTGAGACGTCAGTCTTCTGACCAATGGACACTAGTGTTCTTTCAACACTCTGAGTGAACTTGGAAGTGAACTCTTCCCCAGAGCCTGCAGATAAAAGCCCATCTAGCCAATCCTCTCATGTCAGCCTGTGAGACCCTAAATGGAGAATTCAGCTAAGCCCACCCAGACTTCTAACCTGTTGAATTAGAAATAAGTGAGTGATTCAAGCCACTAGGTTTATGATCATTTGCTGCACCACAGTAGAAGAACAGTATAACAGCCATGCTTACACATGTTTGTAGCTGCTTTCACACTGCACCTGCAGAGTTGAGTAGTAAAACAGAGACCTCACGCCTACAGAAACTAAAATATTCACTATCTGACACTTGACAGAAAAAGTTGACTCATCTGTGCATGTATGCTAAGTTGCTTCAGCTGTGTCCGACTCTTTGCAACCCTATGGACTGTAGCCAGCCAGGCTCCTCTGTCTGTGGGATTCTCCAGGCAAGAATACTGGAGTGGGTTGCCACATCCTCCTCCAGGGAATCTTCCCAACCCAGGGATCAGACCTGCTTCTCTTAAGTCTGCCTGCGTTGGCAGGTAGATTCTTTACCACTAGTGTCACCTGGGAAGCCTCTTACTCATCGGTCCTTTAACCAAAAATGTAACCTGACCCAAGGCTTGCAAGAAACAAGACTTACATCTCAGAACACTCAGTAAACATTTCATGAAAATGAAATAGGCTGGAAAAGGAAATGGCAACCCACTCCAGTATTCTTGCCTGGAAAAGTCCATGGACAGAGGAGCCTGGCGGGCTGCAGTCCATGGGGTTACATGACTGAGCATGTGTGCACAAGGGTGGAGGGAGATGGGTTGGTAGCAATAAAGTGGTAGAACTAAAAAAAAAGAAAGAAAATGAAATAGGCCAAAAAACTAGAAGCTGTCCTAAAGACCTATTCTCCATTCCAGTTTTTAAAAGGCTGGTTGGGGTGGGGTGAGGTGGAATAGGGTAAGGGGGAGAGAGAAAGAGCACACACATTTTCAGAGGAAGAAAACCAGAGTGTTGTGTACCATATGCATATTCATTTTCCATATTATGAATTTTTATAATAGTTAAATTTTGTGTAATATATGGTATTAATAATAATTATAACCATATGATTATTAAAAGACATATTTTGCCCCACCTTGCCATGTGTGCTCCCTGGTACGGTGGCCTAGAGCAAAGAAGGTATGAAAACGATTGCTTTGTGATTAGAACTTGAATTCACTCCACTGGTTCTTTTTTTTCAATTTGTGTGTGTGTGTGTGTGTGTGTGTGTGTGTGGTAAAAGTCACAAACATTAAACATACTATTTTAACCATATTTACCTGCACAGTTCAGTGGCGCTAAGTACATTCACATTGTTGTGCAACTGTCACCACTATCCTTCTCCCGAATTTTTCACCTTCCTAAACTGAAACTCTATCCTCATTAGCCACTAAGTTCCCATACCCCCACCCCCTGCGGTGGCCCCTGGCATCTACCAATGTACTTTCTGACTCTGAATCTGACTATTCCAGGTACCTCAAATAAGTGGAATCAACCAGTATTTGTCTCTTGACTGGAAAATCCCATGGACGGAGGAGCCTCGTAGGCTACAGTCCATGGGGTCACAAAGAATCGGACATGACTGAGCGACGACAGGGAACATATATTGGGATGCATTTTTTTTTTTTTTTGCATTTTTAAGGGTAACAATATATTTTGTTATTAAGGGTAACTTCACTCTGTAATATTAATGCATATATGTGGAGTCTAGAAAAACAGTACACATGAACCTATCTGCAAAACAGAAATAGAGACACAGATGTAGAGAACAAACATATGGACACCAAGGAAGAGAGGGGGGGATAGGATGAATTGGAAGAGTGGAATATATATGCATTAATATTACAGAGCAGAGTCAGTCAGTAAGAAAAACCCCACTGATTCGTCACTCTCCTTCTCTTCATGGTACCTCTCTTCTTTCACAATGGAGCAAGTCAGGGTGATGCAGTTCTTCATTCACTATTGTTGTTTATCTAGAAGAGTAATTATCAACTACTTTAGAGCTACATTGCCCTCTAACACATACGCATATGCGCACACACACACACACTAAAAGATATGGTATGGTATGTATTTAGCTAAATTGAATTAAAATTCATATGATTCTGAAGATTGGCTAGAAAAAAATTGAAGCGGTGTACTGGTGTCCTCAGACTGTCATAACCAATTACCACGAGCTGGTTGGTATAAAACAACATGAATTTATTCCCTCACAGTTTTGGAGACCAGAAGACTGAAATCAAGATGTTTTCAGAGTTGACTCCTTCTGGGTAATCTGAAGGAGAAACCATTTCCTTCCTTTCTCTAAGTTTCTGATGTTGTTGTTCAGTTGCTAAGTTGTGACTGACTCATTATGACTCCATGGACTGCAGCACGCCAGACTTTCTAGTCCTTCACTATCCCCTGGAGTTTGCTCAGACTCATGTCCATTGAGTCAGTGATGCCATCCAGCCATTGCCTTGCCAGCAATCTTCCGAGTTCCCTTGGCTTGTAGCTGGATACCTCCCTTCTCTGCCTCGATCTTCACATGGTCTTCCCCTTTTCATGTCTGTGTCTCAAATCTCTCTCTGCCTTTCTTTTTTAAGGATGCCTGTCATTGGATTTAGGTCTACCCTAAATGCAGGATGATCTCATCTTAAGATCCTTGATTATACACACACAGTCTGATTTGCCAAATAAAGTCACAATCACAGGTCCTAAGGGTTAGGACTTAGAGATATCTTTTCGGAGGCCCCAGTCCAACTCACTATAGAAAATATTTGCAAATTCCTGTACTTAATAGTGAAAACTTTCCCTCAGTTTCCTAACTAGCAGTTGAAATCAACAAAGCTGTCCTATATTGTAGGAAGAATTGTTTTGCTTTTTATTATGAGATTTTAGGAACACTCAGCTCCTCTCCCCACAATGCTGTGAACATAGATTGGGCAATTCCTCAATGGCAAAGCAAGTGAGAGATACCAGAACCTTTACCACTATCCTATATGAGTACCCCCACCTTGTCTTGTGTCCTTTTCATCCATTTGAACAAAACCCAAGTTAAGGCAACATTAGGAGATGTATTAACAAGCAGAGTAGTTATGCTTAAGTATTACATCCAGGATAGAACCCTGTGGAGTTTTTCTGTAGGTGGGAAATTGTGCTCTCTAGCAGAAGAGTATGGGTCTCTCTGGGAGCAAGTCCACACCACTGATTGTCCATTTGGCCTTGGGAAAATTCGATGCTGTGATCTGGGTTCTCTCTCTGTAAAGAAGGCATGACAATGCCTTGCTACCTTACCAGGGTGTTGTGTGAATTTGCTGAACGCCAGAAAGCTCCCTGAAAATGAAGAGGCTTACATAAGTCCCTGGTATTATTCACACAGCAAACGTTTTCCCCTGAGAATAAAGTAGTAAATGGTACCATTGTGCAGCTGGTGGAACGTGTTCAAAAGTTTCCGTTCACAACTAGTAGATCAAGTTGTGGGTGGCTGTATGGACTTTCTGTGCTCACGCCAAACTCCTTCCAAAACAGCAGCACAATGGACTCTCCTGGAATGAAAAGCCGTACTGTGAGAGACGCCGAGTCACGGCGTCACATCACATAGGACAGTCCTGTGTAGCCAGTGACTTCATATGCACCTTTTCCTTACGGCAGAGGGGAACAATAGCAGAAGCAGCGGCCACATGGATATCCAATGCAGCAGCTCTTGAGAAGCAACTATCTTTTTCCACCACATTGACAAACTTCCCAAGCCTATGGATACTCACAACAGGGGTAGGAGCTGGGGGGATTATAATTATAGCTCTTCTTTCTTTTTTTCTTTTCTAAATTCTTAAGCCAGGAAAAGCCAGCATTCTAAATCAGATGGTGCACAGGTTAAGGACCTATTCTCTTGAAATACAATTCATCTGGTTGGGAGTGTATGGGAACAGTCTGGATAGAATACTACTGGCTGGCATCAGAGATAAGAGGGATCTCCTTTCCACCATTATAAGCTTTGGAAACACTCCAGGATGTGATGCAGGGAAAATGGCCTCTTTCTTTTGGGGACTTTCAGCCTCGGGATGCCACATCTGAGATGACAGATATTTTAATTAAATGAGAAGATGATTAGCTGCTAAAGATATTGCATTTACTTATTAAAAGTAATCATGTTCAATGAGAAATATTTGGGATTACATTAACAAACTTCCTTGGGTCAAGGTCATCCTTTTGATGATAAATATTCTCACAGTAAAGAGCTGAGGTGGAATCACAGAATCATGGAATTTCTTAGCCATGAATGATCTATCTTGATATTAAACTATTTGATAATTTTTAAAATCCCGTGGACAAGCTTGCATTTTCCCCCCCTCTTTTTTGTTCAGTTCCGTTTAGTTCAGTCTCTCAGTCGTGTACAACTCTTTGCAACCCCATGGACTACAGCACGCCAGGCTCCCCTGTCCATCACCAACTCCTGGAGCTTACTCAAACTCATGTCCATTGAGTCGGTGATGCCATCCAACCATCTCATCCTCTGTCGTCCCCTTCTCCTCCTGCCTTCAATCTTTCCCAGCATCAGGGTCTTTTCACAAGAGTCAGTTCTTTGCATCAGGTGGCCAAAGTATTGGAGTTTCAGCTTCAGCATCAATCCTTCCAATGAGTATTCAGGACTGATTTCCTTTAGGATGGACTGGTTGGATCTCCTTGCAGTCAAAGGGACTCTCAAGAGAGTTCTCCAATACCACAGTTCAAAAGCATCAATTCTTCAACAAAAAGTAGAAAAGAAGATCTTTCTAAGTATTCAAGCCATGAAGTTAGTTAAAACCTTTAGATTGTAATGCAAAGGCTATAGAGAAGGATTGTGTAACCACAGGGTGCATTGGATTCCCTCTGGGTCTCTCTCCCCCATTTTTCTGTCATACCCTGTTTTCAGAGATCCTTGCATTCATTTATTCAGTGCCTATTTACTATACATTAGGCAGTATGCTAAGTGCTAAGGGTACAAAAAGATGATGCGTGCACCACCACTGCCCTCATGGAGCCTCTCACCTGGCGAGGAGCAAGGTGGTGGTTATCATGATGGAATCAAGGTGAGAGCTGCAGTAAGTGAAGGAAGTTTCATCATGACTCCTTGCCTTAGGCCTTAACTTTCAAGGTCCTGGCACCTTCTGTAGACTTGCCTTTTCTCCGTGGAGTCCCTTCTGCTACACTTGCCACGAGAACCCTGACCTGAGCCACCATCACACTGGTTCCCTTGAGTTCATATGAGCTTCAGTCGCATCTTGGAGGATGTAGAGCAGTGCAGACCCACTAGGCAGAGAGGGGTTCTGATCCTACCCTCTTGCTTCTGGAAGAGCACACACAGAGCCTGGAGGATACCGCATGATATTTCTGCCTGACTGAGGCCATATGCAGGCAATTCAGCAGCTTCCAAGGCTTCTTCATCAATGTGCATCCGGGGACCCAAAGGTTGCACAGTGCTAATCTATGGTGACCAAGCTTAGAGGCTCTGAAGGAACTCTTTGCCTGAACAAGGCCAAGCATGCCTGTGAGCCTGAGTAATGCAATCATTTGAACAGTATTATATGCCAGCCTTCCACTAAGCTTCCAGGAAGCAGACACCAGTGTCTCTGTTGCACTCCCTGGGGCTCAGACCACAGGCTGCCTGCCCCTTTTGTGTTACTCCCGTGGCCGTCTGAGAAAATGAGATGCAGAGAGAGGATTTGAGGAGAGGGTGTCTTAGTTCCCACTCGGTTCCCAAGGTGTGGGTTCTTCCTGCAGCAGTTTCATGGCAGACCCTGTTAGTTACTCATCCTATATCCAACTCCCCATCTTCTTACCAGTTTTGTTCAGGATAGCAACATGCCCGGTTACCTGCTTGCTTTCCTCACTGCTCTCACTGCTGGCAGAAACTTGTGACATTACCTGAGCCAATAAGATGTGAGCTGAAGTCAGCTTGGCACTGGGAAAGCTTTTGCTTTCCTGATAGAAGGGGACCCGTATGTTTGGTACCACTTTTCCCATCCCCCTCTTCTTTTTTGCTTTGGACATGTGCGTGATGTCTGGAAGATAGCAGCCATCATATAACCATGAGGCAACAAATGCAAAGACAAACCAAGACTCTAAGAGAGGTGGAGCAGAAAGATCTATTCATTCATTTATTTAAACTAATACTTAGTGTCTATCATGTGCCAGGCATTGATGTTGTTGCTAGAGATATAGAAGTGAGCAAAACACAAAAAAATCCTTGCTTCCTTGAAGCTTATGTTTTAGTGGTGATAAGAGAGAAAGACAATTAATTATATTCATATACAATAGTAAAGGATGTAGTATGTCACACACAGTGGTAAGTATTATAGAGAAAAGAAAAGCAGGCATTCACCCTGTGTGGTACCTTGAATGCTCATTCAAGGACTGTCAGTAGAGGTATGATATTGTCTGACTCACATTTTAACAAGATCTCTCTGGCTTTGTGGAAGTCAGAATAGATTGTGTTGAGAATAGATTGAGAGGGGTAAGATTGAAAGAGCCAAGGCCTCTGATGGCATCAGTAAACAGATAAGACAACACCAGTAACTATCTGCTTCCAGAAGTTTTGTTATCTGTGGGAAACAACTCACTATTTCTTCAAGCTACTTTTAGTCAGGTATACCATCACCTGTAGCCAAACTCATTCCTAACTGATATGAACAAGTATCATTATTTATTGAGCACAGCCATATGCCAGATGTTGTGCTAGGTCCTTAGGATATAAATATGGAAACACACATAATTCTTGTTATTGAAGAGCTTTCAAGGGCCTTATGATTCAATTGTGAGGTATAAATAGGTGAACAAGTACATTGCAATAGGCCAATTGCTTTAGCAACATTTGTCTGGAGGCTGGATTGGCTCTGGAGGAGATCCTTAAGCCAAGTGAAGGAGTCAGGGAAGGCTTCAAGAAAGCTGAGCGGATGTTCTCAGGTAAACAAGTTATTAATAGCAGAGGGCATTCCTGTCAGGAGAAACTAACTGCATGTGCATACAGAACATGGAGTGTTCCAGGACACGTAGCTAGATCAGTATTCTTGGGAGATTGGGAAGGTGAGTAGGGGGAGGACAGCAAGAAGCAGTGGGTATTTAGGCAGGATGTGGGCAGGAGAGATGATAGAGGGGTTCATACGTACTACAGAGAAAATGATTTATCCCTCAAATGATAGTGAGGCAGTAGAGTGATCATCCTGGCAGCAAGATTAAAGACGGCTTGTAGGGGAGTGAGACTAGAGATAAAGCCAATGCAAGAGTCCAGGAAACAGGAGATAACAACCCGAGCCAAGGCAGAGCTGGGATGGAGACGAAGGGATGCAGAATTGGTGGTCTTGTGGAATAAAAGACAAGGAGACATTCCAGGAGGATCCAGCACATTGTATATACCGCTGTGTGAATAGACTGATAATATTCTTGGCACAGAGATCATGTCAGGAGACAATGAACAGCTTTTTAGTGGACTGCAGTAAAGCATGACTGGCTTTGATAAAAGCCCATGGAGATTGTGTCTGATGCGCTGATGTCAGGAGATTCCATTCAGCCAGCTTTGTGGAAATCAGAGAGTAGTTCCTTACACCTAGGCTAGGTTGTGCTTCACTCCAGCAGGGTGCCTTTGTGTTTAGTCCCCTGTGTGGATACCAGTTACTCTAGAATGTCTTTTGTATTCATCAACATTATTCTGCAAGGGTAATAGTACTAACAACTACCATCACTGGAAGACTACCATAGGACAGAAGTGTTAATACAATTTTTAAATTTTCTTAATAGCCCTGATAAGAAAACATTATTAACTTGAGGCCACACAGCTAGTGAGGCAGAGTGAGATTCACATCTTGGGCCACCAAAGCCTGTGTTGTTTTCACTGTGTTGCAAGGTTACCCACTTCATTATAACCCATTGTCCAGTCAAGATCCAGGGCTCTGTATTTTGCCCTCAGTGACAGAGCCCAGGAAAAGTGTGGCATTTGCAAAATACTTTCATATATGGCAAAAAGAAACTTTAAAGTGGGTTTTGCCTGATTTCCATGAAGGGGTCTGGGTTTTTCAGGGTTCCAAAGCTTTCAAAGGACTATAGAGTATGTATTAACAAAAAATTTAAGGAGCAAATTACTTATTCTGATAAATCATACTTTACAATACAGAATAATCCAGGTGATTAATAAAAATTATGTAACTTCTTCAGAGAGAACGGGATCAGGAGGGTTGCTTCAATTCCTTAACCATAAGGATTAGTAGAGCGTCTTAGGAATAAATGTCCTAGAACCTAAATGTGGGCAGGACCTGCAGGTGATTATTGGGGATGATGGATGGATAAGATCAGATTTTGTCCCTCGTTCAGTGGTGGTGTCACATTACATATTCAGTAATTAGTCTCCAAAGCATCTATTTGTAATGCTGCTTTTGGTACTGGGAAGGTGAGAATATATGGCGATATAAGATAAAACTCGAAGTCATGGTCTCTCTTGAGACTTTGGGGAGAAGTGAAAGACAGTTATCCATGCCCTCCAAGGTTAAAACAGTATCCGGTATCTCAAGGATATTACTCAGGATCACAGAGTTTAATAGCTGGGCCTCAGAAACCACTTTGTCCAACCTTTACAGTTCACTGACAATGAAGTTAAGTCCAAAGGAGTTTACGATTTGCCTGAGGTCAGAAACATAGCTGGTATGAGAGCTGCCTCTGCCAAGAGTCTGCTTATATTACTGTTATTTTTATTTAATAATTAATTTAAAAATATTAGTACATTCAGTTCAGTCTCTCAGTTGTGTCCGACTCTTTGCGACCCCATGAATCGCAGCACGCCAGGCCTCCCTGTCCATCACCAACTCCCGGAGTCTACCCAAATGCATGTCCATCGAGTCGGTGATGCCATCCAGCCATCTCATCCTCCGTCGTCCCCTTCTCCTCCTGCCCCCAATCCTTCCCAGCATCAGGGTCTTTTCCAATGAGTCAGCTCTTCACATGAGGTGGCCAAAGTATTGGAGTTTCAGCTTCAGCATCAGTCCTTCCAATGAACACCCAGGACTGATCTCCTTTAGGATGGACTGGTTGAATCTCCTTGTAGTCCAAGCGACTCTCAAGAGTCTTCTCCAACACCACAGTTCAAAAGCATCAATTAGTATGTTTACTTGAGAGGAAAAAGAGAGAATTTTCTATTTAACTCCAGAAAAACACCACCAAACCAGAGAGATCTCAGCCTGTCATTTGGAAGGAGCTGATCATGGAGAGGTGTAAAGTGTGTGCCAGGATCTGCACTGTAGCAGACAAGTGCCAATTTCTAGAGCCAGTGAAAACTCCAGGCAGCCTGTGCTGGTCACTGGCCTACAACTCATGCAGTGGTGCTCTCCCAGGATGGGCGGGAAGTATGATCTGGGCTGTGGGCCTAGATATTGTCTCCTCCCTTGCTCTTGCCTGTTGTGTTTCTCTAATCTTCCTCTTAATTCTGTGAGTTTCCCAATAACCTTTCTGTTGTAAGAATTTACCACTATACCTTTACCGCTGAGACTCCTTTAGCTGCACCCTACAAATTTTGATCTGTTGTGTTTTACTTTTCGTTCAATTCAAAATACTTTCCAGTTTCTCTTGTGACTTTTTCTTTGACTCATGTGTTATTTAGAACATGTTTAATTTCCACGTATTGGGGGATCCTAAAAATATTTTTCTGTAATTGATTTTTTAAAATCTAATTCTGTCATGGTCAGAGAACATACCTTCGATGATTTCAATTTTTAAACTGCTGTTTTAGGTGAAAAAGAAAGAAACAAAGAAATTGAAGTCATTTAGTCATGTCCGACTCTTTGTGACCCCATGGATTATAGCCTACCAGGTTCCTCTGTCTGTCCATGGGATTTTCCAGGCAAGAATACTGGAGTGGATTGTCATTTCTTTCTCCAGGAGATCTTCCTGACCCAGGGATTGAAACCGGGTCTCCTGCATTGTAGGTAGATGCTTTACTGAAATGTTAGTTAGATCAAGCTGGTTGATAGTATTACTTGGGTCATCTACATCTTTACTAATTTTCTCTCTGTTTGTTCTACTGATTACTGAGAGAAAAGTGTTTAAAAAAACAACAGCTACAGATTTGTCTATTTCTTCTTTCAATTTTGTCAGTTTTTGTTTCATGTATTTTGAAGCTGTCTCATTAGATGCATACACATTTAGGATTGCAAAGTCTTTATGAATCAATCTTTTTCTCATAATGTAATATCTGTTCATCCCTGGTAATAATTCCTTGTTCTTAAGTTTGCTTTGAATGATATTAATATAGGCACTTTAACTTTCTTTTCATTAGTGTTTGATAAGTGTTTGCTTCTCTTCCTTTACTTTTAATTTATAAATGTCTTTAGATTTAAAACAGGTTTCTTGTAAGTAGCATATAGTTGAATCTTGCTTTTTTTTCTTTTAATCCAATCTGATAATTACTGTTCTTTTAATTGGTATGTTTAGAACACTCATATCTAATGTTTTATATATATGTTTGAATTGACATATGACTGCTTTTGAATTTATGACTACTTTATCCTGACTTTGAAATTGTTTTTTTATAGGAGTTTTTTCTCTATTTAGGTAAATAGATAGATGATGAAATGAATATTTGTGTCCCTCCCATAAATTCATATGTTGAAACTCTAACCTCCAATATGATGGTACTTAGAGGTGGGACTTTGGGGAGATAATTAGGTTTAGATGAGGTCATGAGGATGGGGTATCCATGATGGAATTAATTCCCTTATAAGAAGAGGAAGAAAGACCAGAGATCACTCTTTCTCCACTATATGAGGACACAGCAAGAAGACAGCAGTCTGCAAACCAGCAAGAGGACCCCCATCAGGAATTGAATCTACCAGTACCTTGATCTTGGACTTCCCAGCTGCCAGAAATATGAGAAGTAATTGTTTTTTAAGCCACTCAGTCTATGATACTAGGTTATGGCAGCCAAGCTGACTATATAGATAGATTCATATGTACATACATACATAGTTTTTATTATTGTTTTAAAGAATAAAGCATTACCCTTAAAACCAGAAATTTCACTTCTCAGTACCTTTGCTAGGCAAAACACAGGCACATGTGCCCAAAAAGATACATGCAAGGGAATTCATCATAGCATTATTTGCAATAGTGAAAAAATTTTAAATAATCCAAATTTCCAGCTTTTGAAAATAATCAAATTATCTACTATACATCCACTCTATGGAGGATTATGCTTCTATTCAAAAGAATAAGATCATAAATAGGTATTGATATGGAAAATGTGTTCAGCATATATTCTAAAGTGAGAAAAGCTAGTTGTATCACTGTGTACAGAATATGACACAATTTGTACATTAAAGAAAACTCCCACCAAACAAAATATATGCTTTCTTACTTGTGAATGTATATACATATGATGTATATGCTATAGAAAAAGTCTAAAAGGATACATAGTGGATGAATAATAAGGATACATAATGGGGGGAGCATTGTAGGTTTAGGTGAGTAGGCAAAGAAAGGTTTTGACTTACCCCTATTGTTTTAATTTTTATCAATGAGAATCTATTACTTGTATAATTAAAATTAATCCATTATTATTATGAGTGGTAATTAGAACTCAGAAAACTAAGATCATGGCATCTGGTCCCATAACTTCATGGCAAATAGATGGGGAAACAATGGAAACAGTGGCAGACTTTATACTGGGGGGCACCAAAATCACTGCTGATGGTGACTGCAGCCATGAAATTAAAAGACTAAGCGTCTTTTGGAAGAAAACTTATGACCAACCTAGACAGCATATTAAAAAGCAGAGACATTACTTTGCCAACAAAGGTCCATCTAGCCAAGGCTATGGCTTTCCCAGTAGTCATGTATGGATGTGAGAGTTGGACTATAAAAAAAGCTGAGCACTCAAGAATTGATGCTTTTGAACTGTGGTGTTGGAGAAGACTAAAGACTCTTGAGAGTCCCTTGGACTGCAAGGAGATCCAACCAGTCCATCCTAAAGGAAATCAGTCCTGAATATTCACTGGAAGGACTGATGCTGAAGCTGAAACTCCAATACTTTGGCCACCTGATGTGAAGAACTGACTCATTTGAAAAGACCCTGATGCTGGGAAAGATTGAAGGCAGGAGGCGAAGGGGATGACAGAGGATGAGATGGTTGGATGGCATCACCGACTCAATGGACATGAGTTTGAATAAACTCCAGGAGTTGGTGATGGACAGGGAGGCCTGGCGTGCTGCAGTCCATGTGGTTGCAAAGAGTCTGACATGACTGAGTGACTGAACTGAACTGAACTGAATTAGAATTATAGCTTGAAAAGAAGGAGGGGAAAATGAAAGGAATATTCATAAGTCAGGAATTTCTTCTCTTTAAGTCTCATGTTTTATTCATTTCACTAAGGGTAGTAGACTTGGGAGAGGAAAGCCGAGTTTGTCTTTCTGCCTTTTGTCCTACAGCGGTAACAGCAAAAGCATGGTGAGTGTCCGGGGAGTGCGTACTGTGTCTCGGGTGTGTCCCTGTGTGTTTAGTTATACTCATTCATGCTGAGACATTGCTTTTTTGCCCATAAAAGGAGGAATTACAACATCAGACCTGGATTGTTCTCATTTCCAAACAGCCCCACAGTGTCAACATAAGACTGTCAATCTCTTGTTCTCTCTTTCTCTCTCACAAACATTCCCTGGAACCCAAGCCAATAGGCAAAACAGATGTAGGCAGGCAGTGTTTTGACAACACTGGAAACGCCTGTGATTAGGAGTCAGAAGAGCATAAGGGTGATTAATAAGCTCCTAAGAGAACAGGGAATGTGCCTCCAGGAGAAATGGTTGGATGGGTAGCCCCACTTGTATACATTCTCTCATACCCAAACAAGGGCACAGGTTCTCACTCAGGTTTATCCTAAGCAACCTCTTGTTGAGTGTTCCTGGTAGCATTTTCATCATGGCATGGCAGATGGGGTAGAAGGTTCCTGGAGGATGAGGAGAAGCTGGAGGATGGCAAAAAAAAGTGCCAACATCTCCCTTCCGCCATAAACTACATAATCTTCAAGCAATAAAGTGGATGTTGGTATCATTTTATACTAAGAGACAAGCCTTCTCTGAATTTAGCAATAAGCCATGGGATGTGGATTCTGACCATACAATTACCAGTTCTTAATTTATGAGACAGAAAATCTTTGTTTAGCTCATTGCACATCAATCAAGTTGCCCTTGGGTAATTTAATTATGTGCCCACCACTTGACCAAGTGGTTGTGTTTTGGCTGTAAATATATTTTCAACTCTGAGTAGTCTGAACTCCAAAAGGTTGTATCTCAGTGAAAGAATGAACAAGAAAAAACAAAAAGTCCACCAACTAGCATAGAGAAGCTTGTGTTTCTCTGCCAGAGTTCCGTGAAGAGACAAAGTTTCCCTGATGATTTGTACTCATGAGTCCCTGCTTCATAAGTTGGAGGTTAACTATTTTTATACCTATGCAGGCTTAGAAACTCTGGATGAGAAATTATGTTAAACATTAGTCTTGGGCATGTGGTATACCAGGGGTAGCACACAGAAGCAAAAGGAAAGCCAGTCTACACAGATCCACAAATAAAGTTCTATTGAAGATGAACTCACAATCTAAAATTAGACTATCAAGGAAACAATCCTCTAAGAGTTAGAGTTAGGAACAAAGCAAAAAACAGGATTAGGACCTAAGAACTTCAAATAACTTAATAGTTTGATCAATAATGTGATTAGCATTAATAATTCTGTGATTAAGGACATGAAAAAAAATCCTAACCACAAAAAAAGACACATTTAAAAACAAGAATGAACGAGATGGGAAAGATAAAACTAGACCTCTACGTCCTCTTACATATAAAATAAATTTCAGTTATATTAGGATTTAAATGTAAAAAAAGACAAATGTTGAAATTTTTAGAAGAAAACATAGGAGAATGTTATTATTATATTAAAATAAGGGAAACTTTTTTACTTTAAGAAGTTCATTTTTTAATGTAATTTTTTTCTTTTTTTATTTTTGGCTGTGCTGGGTCTTTCTGTACAGACTTCTCTAGTTGTGGAGAGTGGTGGCTGATCTTTGTTGCAGTGCACAGGCTTCTCATTGTGGTGGCTTCTCTTATTGTAGAGCACGGGCTCTAGGGTATGTAGGCTTTAGTAATTGTAGCACATGGGCTCAATAGTTGCAGTTCCTGGCTTCTAGAGCACAGGCTCAATAGTTGTGGCTCAAGGGCTTAGTTGCTCCCTGGCATGTCAGATCCTCCTGGACCAGGGAACAAACCTGTATCTCCCTCATTGCCAGGCAGATTCTTTACCACTGAGCCACCAGGGAAGCCCAAAATAGGGGTAACTCTCATATAAAAATCACAGGTCATAAGAAAGATGGAAAACTTGAACTTTTTTAAAATGAAAAACTGTGGGAAAAAAGATGCTGTTAAAAAAAGAAAGAAGAAATAGTCTGAAGAAGATAATTGCATTCTATATAAAAAGAAATCCTCCAATTTAATAAGTAAAAGTCCAGTTGAAAACATCTATTTCTGCTTCATTGGCTATGGCAAAGCTTTTGACTATGTGGATCACAACAAACTATGGAAAATTCTTAAAGGGGTGGGAATACCAGACCACCTTACCTGCCTCCTGAGAACCTGTATGCAGGTCAAGAAGCAACAGCTAGAACTGGACATGGAACAGTGTGCTTAGTCACTCGGTCATGTCTGACTCTTTTCAACCCTATGGACTGTAGCCCACCAGGCTCCTCTGTCCACGGGGGGGTTATCCAGGCAAGAATACTGGAGTGGGTTGCCGTGCCCTCCTCCAGGGATGGAACAATGGACAAGTTAAAAATTGGGAAAGGATTATGTCAAGGGTATATATTGTCACCCTGCTTATTTAACTTCTATGCAGAGTACATCATGTGAAATGCTGGGCTGAATGAATCACAAGCTGGAATCAAGACTGTAGATGACCACCCTAATGGCAGAAAGTGAAGAGGAACTAAAGAGTTTCTTGATGACGGCAAAAGAGGGAAGTGAAAAAGTTGGCTTAAAACTCAGCATTCAGGACACTAAAATCATGGCATCTAGTCCCATCACTTCATGGCAAATAGATGGGGAAAAATTAGAAACAGTAACAGATTTTATTTCCTTGGGCTCCAAAATCACTGTGGACGGTGACTGCTGCCACAAAATTAAAAGACACTTATTCCTCGGAAGAAAAGCTATGACAAACTTAGACAGTGTATTAAAAAGCAGAGACATTACTTTGCCTACAAAGGTCCATATAGTCAAAGCTATGGTTTTTCCAGTAGTCATGTAAGGATGTGAAAGTTGGACCAAAAAGAAGGCTGAGCACTGAAGATTTGATGCTTTTGAATTGTGGTGCTGGAGAAGACTTTTGAGCATCACTTGGACTGCAAGGAGATCAAACTAGTCTATCCTAAAGGAAATCAACCCTGAATGTTCATTGGAAGGACTGATGCTGAAATTGAAGCTCCAATATTTTGGCCACCTGATGCGAAGAGCCAATTCATTGGAAAGGACTTCGATGCTGGGAGAGATTGAGGAGAAGGGGGCTACAGATAATGAGATGGTTGCATGGCACCACTGACTCAGTGGACATGAATTTGAGCAAACTCAGGGAGATAGTGAAGGACAGGGAAATCTGACATGCTACAGTCCATGGGGTCACAAAGAGTCAGATATGACTTAAAGACTGCACAACAATAACAACAACCAATTGAGAAGGATATTAACAATTCACAGAAGAGGCAATATAAATGGTCAATAAATATGTGACAAGATGCTTCAGTTCACAGGTAATCAGGGAGTTACAGACAGCAACAAAAATTAACAAGATGTGAGGAAACAGGAGCACTTATGCATACAGATCAAGCATATATTGGAACCACAACTATGGAGAGAAATTTGGCAGCGTTAACAAAACTGAAAAGGTACATTCCATCTCTCCACAAGAAGACAAGTGGTGAAAACCTATTCAGTTAATCTGAGAAATAGAAAAAAGATATTCACGTTGATGTGCATCGAGAGGACTGTTTCTTTGAATAACTTCTTAAATACCTGCTATGCCTGCCAACAAGAAAAGAAAAGCAACTAATAAAAATTATGTATTTCAGAATAAGTGGGCCCAAGAGGAACTTCTTTGGAAGTAAACATGTTATGTAGTTGTTTGTGTTTAACAATGAAAGAGAACAAAACTTAGGGGCACAAAGAGAGGAGCCAAGTAGTTTATGAAGTCAATATGGAAAGACGAAATAAACCTGCTTCAAATATGTCTTCCCCTGCAATCAAATTTATTTAAAGGTGCAATATTAAAGTCAGATTCTGCAGTGCAGGCTAATCATGTGGTTCTTGAGATTTTAGCTATGATGAAACTCAAATTCTTGCCAAGAGTAGCAGCAAGAAAATTACATTTTCTGAGTTTTTTTAAGTTCTGTTGCTGTTGTGTGTTTGTATTTTTTTTAAAAATAACATATGTATTTGACTCTTAAGCATCTTGTTTTTCTTGAATTGGCCCATGTGCAGAGGTCTGTTCAACAATGCCCTAAGTGCAATTGTTTTGTGATGAGGATCAAAGGCTTAAAGGGGGAGGATTCATCCAACCCAGCAATGTTGGAGGCAGTGAGAGTATTTTCAGGAGCAGAGGCCTTTTTGTTTAGTCTCAAAAATGTCTCCCCAGCATCCACCACCATGATCCTGCAGTCTGCCATGGATTCACCTGTACTTAAGCCTAATTATTATAGGCATGGCTTCCCTGATAGCTCAGTTTACAGGAGGTAAAGAATCCTCCTGTAATGCAGGAGACCCCAGTTCGATTCCTGGGTCAGGAAGATCCACTGAAGAAGGGATAGGCTACCCACTCCAGTATTCTTGGGCTTCCCTTGTGGCTCAGCTGGTAAAGAATCCACCTGCAATGTGGGAGACCTGGGTTCGACCCCTGGGTTGGGAAGGTCCCCTAGAGAAAGGAAAGGCTACCCACTTCAGTATTCTGGCCTGGAGAATTCCACAAGTTGTATAGTTCATGGGTTTGCAAAGAGTCAGACTATTATCGACACATAGAAAATAAAAACTCACCCTAGTGATTTTGGGGAATGAACAAGCAACTGCCCCTAAACCTGTGCACACTTCTGCCTCTGAAAGAAGATACATCTGGTCTGCATGGCTAACTGGAGATTCTTCACTGGGTTTCACTAAGTGAACATATGGGCCCAGGGTAAGGGGCCTCTCTCCCCCAAACAGCCAAGACCTAATGTGTGTGCGTGCTAAGTCGCTTCAGTAGTGTTCTACTCTTTGTGACCCCATGGACTGTAGCCCACCAGGCTCCTCTGTCCATGGAATTTTCCAGGCAAGAATACTGGAGTGATTTGCCATTTCTTCCTCCAGGGGATCTTCCCAACCCAGGGATCAAATATGTGTCTCTTGCCTTGGCAGGTGGATTCTTTACCACTGAGCCATCTGCAAAGCCCCCAGGACCTAGGCTGAGGTCTTAGTTGATCGGGTAAGAAGGTCAAAAGGTTTAAATAAGGAAACTATGAGGCAGTGGGAGAGTTTACCCAGGGTTTATGATTTAATTCCTCTACTTCCAATATTTTTTTAGCAATTGGGGCAGGGGTGAAATGGGGGGTAGACTCTCTTTATATTCAACCTGATAACTGATTAAAATGATTGCCCTATTCTAGTACAAATTAAATGGGGTTGAGGTCTTGGACTGACATTAAAGTGACAGCTGCCCTTTGAGACCTTGGTCTTTGTATTTCCCTGGTTTTCAGAGGGGTCAGAGGGAAATAATTACAAAAACGGAATCTTCTTATAATAATGTCAGGCCTGGGAAGAGGGAGGTAGAAGATGTTTATGGGCCTTTGAAAAGAAAGAGTGTGTCAAGTCAAGCTCTTCAGGCTGATGGGAAACAGAGGCACGCTTTCAGGAGCCCTCGCACTATAAAAGGTGTCTTTGATACCTGCCTCCTCAGGAGTGGCTGCTTCGGACACTGGATGTGCCCAGGTGGGTCTCAGCACACAAAGGACATCAGGTGTGCATTTTAAGGAGGGAAGCAAGGTGCATTCTTAAACCTTCACCATCTAGTAATACTTTACAACAGTTTCATAACCTTACCAACTCCCACTGCCTGAAAATGCCTCTTAGTTGGTAAGACCTCCTGTTCTGAGCCCACTTGTGGTGGAGTGGATACGGGCTGCCCCTTCTCACCAGTATCTCTAGGATTTTCTTCAAGATCACAGTATCTGAACATGCTAGAGCTAGGAGGAAACTTAGCATTCTTTGGTCTAAAGGAAATTTTTCAATGAAGAAACAAGGCCCAGAATGGTGAAGTGACTTGCTAAGCTAGTCACTGGAAGAGTCAGCTTCAGAAACAGCTGTCACAATAGTCTTTTGCGGGTCCCCTACCTAATATTGTCAAGGGATGAAGGGTGTCCTAAGTCTGAGAGAAGTCCTTGTCTTCCATCTCAGGTCCCCAAAGCCTCCACTGTCCCTATCACCTTTCAATGCCCCAAATCATTTACAACCTATTAAAGAATACCACTGACTTTAAACCCCACATAATAAGAGACTTAGTAAATCCCTAGGCCATGAGAAAGTCCTGGGCAAGAACAGAAGCACATACCCATAGACCTGGCACTCCAGGTAGCACAGTTACACGTCTGTGCAGTTTAATTATCAAAATACTCTCTGTAATTGAAACATAGGGCTAGATGATTCCTTTTTCTAAGAGCAAATTTTCTCTCATTGCTTGATACGTGGGCTTTCCCTTGTGGCTCAGATGGTAAAGAATCTGCCTACGATGCAGAAGACCTGGGTTTGATCCCCAGGTCAGGAAGATCCCCTGGAGAAGGGAATGGCTACCCACTTCAGTAATCTTGCCTGGAGAATTCCATAGACAGAGGAGCCTGATGGGCTGTAGTCCATGGGGTCTCAAAGAGTCGGATGTGACTTACAGACTAAACAACAACATAAAGAACTGAGAGACCAATGCTTTCACTTTCTCCCAGGTATACTTAAAGAACTTCAACTCATGAACTCCTAAAGCCAGAGTAGACCTCTAGGCATATTGCAGGAAAGCCCACTCAGACTTCATGAAAATTTCCCCTGGGGAGGGGGCATCCAGGAACTCTTAGAAAGGCAGTTTGGCATTAGGTTGGAATGGAGTTTCTTGCTGAAAGTTCTGGTTCTCATCATGTTTTTCTCAGTGTTTATAAAATGTGCATATTTTATGTGTTTTCAGCTTTAAAAAATGTTTTAATGGCCTTTAGGGGCCTTGGGCAGTGTTGTTTATGCTCCTTTAAAAGGCAGATCTCTCAAATATAGGGCTTGCCTAATTAGAGCCAGAAACCAGGCTAAAGCAAGACTCCTGTTACTCTTCCTGGGCTTCCCCACCCCTCTCACCCTCTGCTGTCCCAAAGAGGAAGAAAGTATGAGACTGTTTATCTGTTTGCCAGTCTGTAGTATGTGGGAATGAAATCACTGATAAATACTGTTAGATAGTTATCACAGATAAAAAACAAATACCTATATACCCAACAATTAAGACAAAAAGTGGGCAGGAGAACTAAAAAGACACTTTTCTGAAGAAGACATACAGATGGCCAATGAACACGTGAAAAGATGCTCAGCATCACTAATTATTAGAGAAATGCAGATTAAAACTACAATGAGGTATCACCTCACACCAGTCAGAATGGCCATCATCAAAAAATATACAATAATAAATTCTGAAGGGGATGTGGAGAAAAGGGAACCCTCTTTCATTGTTGGTGGGAACGTAGATTGATACAGCCACTGCAGAGAACAGTATGGAAGTTCCTTAAAAGACTAAAAATAAAGCTACCATATGACCCAGCAATCCCAGTACTGGGCATACACCATGATAAAACCATAATTCAAAAAGACACACACACCCCAATGTTCATTGCAGCACTATTTATAGTAGTCAGGACATGGAAGCAACCTACATATGAATGGATAAAGAAGATGTGGTACATATATACAATGGAATATCACTCAGCCATAAAAGGAACAAAATTGGGTCATTTATAGAGTTGGACCTAGAGACTCATACAGAGTGAAGTAAGCCAGAAAGAGAAAAACAAATATTGTATATTAACGCATATATGTGGATTCTAGAAAAATGGTATACAGATGGACCTATTTGCAGGGCAGGAATTGAGATGCAAATATAGAGAGCAGATGTGTGGACACAGAGGGAAAAGAGGGGTTGGGATGAATTGGGAGGTTGAAATTAATACACATATCTCCATATATACACACTACCATGTGTAAAATTGATAGCTAATAGAAAGCTTCTGTAGCGCACCAGAAGCTCAGCTCAGTGCTCTGTGATGACCTAGATGGGTGGGATGAGACTGGGGTTGAAGGGAGGTCTAAGAGGGAGGGGATATATTTATACATATAGCTGATTCACTTTGCTGTACAGCAGAAACTAACAAGACGTTGGAAAGCAACTATATCCCAATTAAAAAAAAAAAAGACACTGTGGTCATGAATATCCTGTTTCCCAATTAAGAAGAGTTATACAATTTTTACAAAGGACTGAATTAGAAATAGTTTTTACAGCCTGTATTTCCCATGCCACACTATTTCCCACTGCTCCTCAGTGCCAGCCCTGGGGTTCTCTTATGTGGGCCTCTTCAGTTCCCCCCACCGTGATGTGCTGGTTCCTATCTCTGCCTTCCTTCGGCTTCTTACTCCTGCTTGGATGGAGCACCACCACCACCACCCCTCCCCCCATGCCCTGCCATCTTCCCCTTCCCAGTCTGGGGAAGCCAAGCTCTGCCTCAACTCTAGGCCACTTCCCTGGAGCATCTCCCTAGTTGGATGCTGTCTCAGCTAAATCTGTCCACATTTACAATCTCAACCCCTCACTACAGCAGATAGCCACTGGCTGTTATTTTAGTCATCTGATCTTTCTTTCCATCTTCTTCTGAAGATATCACCTCTTCGTTCTTGGAGAATTGTGCCTCACCCATTCTATGGGGTTTCCCTGATGTACATTCCAAGAATCTTCATTTCTAAGTCTTTCCCACTTTTTTAGTGGCCTCCCCAATAGAATGAAAATCGCTCAAGAAGGCAGGGCTGTGTCTACAGGAGTCACCACTTGGCCCTCCATGCTCACCTTGCTGCCTGGCACATAGTAGAAACCCAGTGGGAAATACTTACAGTAGGAAGTAAATAACCAGGGATAGAGCTTCCTGACAAGCAAAAAAGGGCAATTAATTATTCAGGTGTATAAGACAATATGGGCTACCCAGGTGGTGCTAGTGGTAAAGAACCTGCCTACCAATGCAGGTTAGATGTAACAGACACAGGTTTGTTCCTTGGCTCAGGAAGATCTCCTGGAGGAAGGTACAGCAACCTACTCCAGTATTCTTGTCTGGAGAATCCCATGGTCAGAGGAGACTGGCAGCCTGCAATCCATGGGTTGCACAGAGTTGGACATCACTGATGCGACTTAGCACGCATGCATAAGACGATATGCAATATAAGTAGAGGTTGAGTTGGTTAGATAGCATCACCAATTCAATGGACATGAATTTGAGCAAACTCCAGGAGATAGTGAAGGATAGAGAAGCCCGGCGTGCTGCAGTCCATGCGGTTGCAAAGAGATGGATGTGACTTAGCAACTGAACAAGACAAAACTTCACTTTTGCATAGAAAGGTCAGTGCTGTTCTTAGCCACACATGTGGGCATTTTTTCATCTTCCTACTTCCTACTTCATGATTATGAAACCTTTAGCACTGAACCCCTCTGTAGACCAGATAGTCTAGGAGGAAATCAGAAGCTGTGGTAGAGACACTGGGCAGAGCTTCTTTGGGAAACAAGGGTAATCTGTGAGGGTTGCAGACAAGGGGGAGGGTCAGGGAGGAAGAAGTGTGGTGGGGAGGACAACCTTGCAGTGCTCCACAAGCAATCTTGAGACCCTTAGAAGTGCCCAACCAGAATCTTCAAGCCACAGAGAAACCACTCTTAGGCCTTCCTTTCAGCAGGCTACTTTTTGTTTACATTTTCTGGATAATTATGTATTTTCAGTTTCGGGTCATTAAGGCAGAGGGCTTCTCTTCTTCCCATTGTTTCCCTGGGGATGTGTTTGGAAGAACTATGAGTAGCAGGACAGGACTTCTCTCTCCTGACCCTTCCCTAGTTCATTTCCATGCTAGAGTGGCCCATGGGATCTTTATGTAAAAAAATTCCACACTTTTTGGGATGGAGTCTCAATTTTCTACAAACCTTTCCTAAAGAAAAGCCAAGCCAAGGAAGGAATGGTCAGAAAAATCTCAGATCACCCGCCCTTCGGGGGATTATTTCTGCTGGCTCAGAGGTGACCTGGAGCTAACATGTGAGTCACTTCAGTGTCCCCTCGTCTCCTTAGGGGGCCCATTTCTCCTCCCTCCACTTCTACTCACCTTTCTTCAATTCCCAGAACTCTCCTGAAGGCTCTAATTTTCCTTTTAAATGATGGGGAAATAGTAATGTGTCACTTCTCCAGGGTACTTGAAATTTAGAAAGAGACAAATCCTTAAACCAAGAGAGTGAGTTGCTAGGTGCGGAATTTAGGTACCAGGAGGAATTTTTTTCGGTGGTAGGAGCCCTTTCCAGAGTTTCTAAAATCATGCCATGTATGTACTTGCCAATCAGCCTATTCCTGAGACCAGCCTTCCTTATGGAATGTCACTATGTATGATTTTTATTATTTCTGGGTCCTTTAACTTCTCAAGCATCCTTCCCCACCCTAAGTCCAGCTGTTTGGCGGCTGAACTGTCTTATTTTCCCAAGAAAATACAATAACCCCTGAAAATGTCAGGTCTTAAAATTTTTTTTTGTTTGTTTTGTACTGAATAAGAGTTTTTCAGACTAGAAATTGTTCCTTGTTTATACTCAAGTTTTCAGTACCTAGTACAGTCCATGGCTCATCATAAGTGCTCAGTTAATGTTGAGTAAATTATAAACTGAAGAAAAAAAAAACGCACAACCTAAAAGTTGAGAACTAGATTTTATTTGGCAGACAAAGCTGAGAACTTAAGCCCAGGACACAGCCTTTCAGATAGATCGAAGAAGCTGTTCCAAAGGGGTAAGGGAGAAGCCAGGATACATAGGAGTTTTTGCCACAAAGACCAGGTAGTTGGAACCTCACAAGATACTATTAATTAAGGAAAACTAGATATCTCAAGGAATTTAGTGCTTGTCTATATATGGGAAGATATGAAAGTCTGGGCTCACAGAAGTCTTTCCTTTGATATGTACCTCAGCTATCTGGGGCCAGCATCCTGTGCTTTCCCATCCTTAGTCTCCTCAGGGTGCGTTGTTGGGGGTGGGTGTGCCTGTAGGACTGAGGGTGTGACAGCCAGAAGTCTTTTTGTCTCCTTCCTGAGTTCCCTCAGGGCTCACTATCTGGGATAGACACAGTGACTTGATGGTTGCAACATCCTGTGTTTACTGATAGGGCAGGCCACATTCTTTTTCCCATTGATACCAGTGTAACTATCACTTGCTCAGTTTTGAGCAGATGCTATGTTTACTGGTCATCTGCATAAGCAAAACAGACTGGTATTGGTTCTTTATCAATTTGTTTGCTCTTGAGTGCAAGAAACAGAATACCTACCTAAAAGTTGCTTAAATAGAGGGGTTTATTTTCTCTCTGGTTCAATCCCTGGGTCAGGAAGATCCCCTGGAGGAGGGCACGGCAACCCACTCCAATGTTGTTGCCTGGAGAATCCCATGGACAGAGGAGCCTGGCTGGCCACAGTCCATAGGGTCGCAAAGAGTTGGACACAATCAAAGTTACTTAGTACACACGAATTTTCACTCCACACTCTTCCAAGGCCTGATGAGGACATCAAGGAGCAGGTCTTCCCCTTATTCCACTGCTCATTCCTCAGTAAATCAGCGTCCTCTCCTCTCCTGGCCCTAGCATGGCTGCCACAACTCCAAGGGCTACCTCTTCGGCAACTGCACGCAAGGCAGAAAGCAAGGAGCAGGGTATTTTCTGTCATTTGTCAGGAGGAAATTTTTCCCAGAAGGCTCAGGATACTTCCCCTTACTCCCGACTGGCCCAAAGCGGATCACATGATCCCTCTATACTAATCATGATGCAGAGGAGTGGAATCATCCTCAAAGGCTTCCACAATCTGAGCCTTCCCTTATCACAGGGAGCAGTTGCTCTTCCTTGCTACACTGACTCCCTACACCTGAGCAGAGTGGTCAAAGGGGGATTGTTTGTCTGGTAAGCAATCAGGAGTGTCAGCTCAGACTCAGTTTCCTTCATAGCAACAGTCCTCTCAGGCTTTCGACCTGTAGAGATAAGTCTAAGTTGTCTACTTCCCAGGGCAGATACCCAGTTAATAGAGAAAGAGAAGATGTTAAGAGATGTATTATCATTTTTGATCCAAAACAGCAAAACAGCCTGTTTTAAAGATAAGTAAACTGTTTGCAAACAGTATTTCTTGGAGTGTAGATAAAACAACATTGGCCATGAGATGACTGAATTTGATGGGTAATGAGAGTAACAGTATATGGAGATTCAGTATATTGGTCTATCTTTTATAATTAAAAGCAAAAGTACACATAAAAAGAAGGATTTTTAAAAATTAGCAATAATAATAAAAATACTAAATGATTTATGCCAAATTTCCATGCTGGTATAAACTCTTCAGTATATAAAATGAAAGATTTAGAGTTTTAAAGAAGCACTGAAAGGTAAAAACAAATTCTCCAGATATGCAAAGATTTTCTTTCAATTTTGATTTTATAGCTTTTGGAACATAAATATTAGATAATTAGAAACTGCAGTAATTCAGAAATCTACAAATTGATTAAACTGTGATTATTTGGAGCACTGGGTTATGCAAAGAAATTCCATAAGGCAGAAGAACAGGCAAAATATTTACTAACCTTTCTGTTAGCTCACGTTGGAGGAAGCACAGGAATCCAACTACCAAGGTCTGGTTTAGAATGTCGCCTGAGACCTGAGATGTCATTAAAGAAAAGACACTTTCTATCAGTTCTCTGTGTTGCTAAAGGTGTACAAGGAAAAGAACATGGTTCTGTGCAAGCATGTAGGAAAAGAAGCTGACCTAAACCCAGGCTTTCTCTGGGAAGTGCTGACTGATGTAAGATCTAATGAAGCAGAGGCGTGAAGCAGGTGACGGGTGAGGAGGAGCAGGGCACAGAAGTAAGAGGGAACACCACGTGTGTGAGTCCTTGATGGGAGGGCCAGCGTGCTTCTCCAGGAACTGCCCAAGGCCCGGGTGGCTGCAGGGCCTGCGTGGAGGAGAGAGAAGTGGGAGATGAGGCTGCTGGGGAGAGCAGGGACCAGACCACATGGGCCCTGGAGGCCAAGGTGAGAGAAGCAGAGGACCGGGAGGGATGGAGAAGGGACTCTTCTGAGGGTAGATTCAACAGACCTAGGCCGAGAAGAGAGAAAGCCAGTGTCTTTGTCTATTCAGGCCACCAAAACAAAAACGGCTGCACATTGGTGGCCTAAAAAATAGAAATTTATTTTCTCATAGTTCTGGCGTTTGAGAAGTCCACGATCAAGGTGCCAGCCAATTTGGTTTCTGGTGAGAGCATCTTCTTGGCTTGCAGATGGCCTCTTTCTTACTGAGAAAGGAAAGAAATTTAGTGAGAGAGAGAGAGAGTGAGAAAAAGTGAGCTCTCTGCTGTCTCTTCTTATAATCCTGTCATTAACCCCACCCTGAGGATCTCATTAACTTTCATTATTTCTTTGGTTATCCTATATCCAAATACAGTCACATTTTTTAGTTAGGGCTTCAGCATGTGAATTTTAAGAGGACACAAGTTAGTCCATCACAGGGAATCTCTATGATGATATGCAGCCAGTGGGTTCTCTGAGTAGTTCTAGGCCTGAATCGTTTCCTGTGTTCTGGTCATGAATTCCGCTGTCACATGCCTCAGCCTTGATAAAACTCTGAGGTCACTCTGTGTGATGGTCACCTTGAGTGAAGCTAGAACACAGTGAAATAGCGGGGGTGACAGAGGAGCCAAGGGCAGCCTCTGAAGCAATGTTAGGGCGTAATCAGAGCCTCTTCCCTGACGGATCTCATGTATAACTGGGAGGTGCCTGAATACCAGCTGTCAATGCAGTTAGTTGATTTGGTTGTTGATAAAAAGGGACAGCTCAAGAAGATGAGAGCACCAGAGGACAGTTGGATGACAACTGTCTTCTCTAATTCTATGACTAGCTTCTTTGGATATTTGCTGGAAAGTATGGTTTATGGGAGTTATTTCCTCTAAGCTGTGGAATGCATTTATTATTTCTCCTCTTTTATGCATCAAATATATCTGTTAGGCCTTCCACAGTATAGGGAAGTCCTGGTGTTAAAAAGTGATGTGAATATTATGGAGCAATTATTCTGAACCAACAGAGGAGGCTAATTAGCCTTCTGGGAGTGACCTTTTTCAGTTTCAGGACTAATAGCTGTCCCGGTGTGCCTGTTAGTTGTAAAATGTCTCTGGAGAGAGATGATTAATTCCCCTAGAGGAAAAACGCATGCAGGATCAGAGAATGTTGGCAGTGGGTGGGGCCTTGGGACCACCTTGGGCAGCCTCCTTCCCTGGCTGCTGAGGGCAATAAACCAGGAAAAGTTTGTGTTTGAGTCAAGGTCACAGCCGGTCAGTAGGACAAGAGTCCAGGCCTTCTGGGTCTCAGTCTCTGCTCTTTCTACTAAACTTTTTCTATCTGTATCAGATAATTGCACAGGGTCTAGGAAATCACTGTGCACCCCCCCCCCCCCACCATCCACCCAGAGCTCTTTTTTCCAAACCTCTGTTTCCTTTTGTCCAGAGGTTTTCTTTTCTTGTCCTAAATACTACAGTGAAAAAACCCAAAAGTTGAATAACCTTGTGAAACCCAGAAAGAGAGAAACTACACATGGAAGAAAGATCAAGGTCAGTTGAGGTTACTATAAACTAACATGGGCTACAAATAAAATAGGCACAGCTTTAATGTTTCCCTTGGCTTGTTTTTCTTATCCCTTTTGGTGTTACTATATTTTGCTTGGTTAATTGCATTTTTTGTAAGAGATTCTAAATCTTTTATGAACATGGTTGAATGAGCAATTATGAGAAAGAAAAATACATTTATGGACAAAGAGCAAGAAGAAATATAGAAGGACAGAGAGGCAAGTCACTCTTTGCATGGAAATTGGGTATAGTCATCATACACATCACCCTTGGGGGCAAAGATAGTTACTGGAGCCCTGGTTTCCTTCTGGTTTCCCATTTTCTTGCCATTTACATGGTGCACAGAGTCATTTATCACATTTCCAGGTCACACTTTCCAGGTCAGTCTAGTTCAGTCAGTCATTAGGACAACACTTCACTGTACACATACAGTGGGTTTGTGTGTGTGTGTGTGTGTGTGTGTGTGTATTCTATATGGGCTTCCCCGAGGACTCGGACAGTAAAAAATCCATCTGCAATGCAGGAGACTTGGGTTCAATCCCTGGGTTGGGAAGATCCCCTTGAGAAGCCTTTTTCCCTCTTAACACTCCAGTATTCTTGCCTGGGAAATCCCATGGACAGAGGAGCCTGGGAGGCTACAGACCATGGGGTCACAAAGAGTCAGACATGACTAAGTGACTAACACTTTCACTTTCAGAAACCTAAATAGTCCTGTTAAGAGGGAAAAAGGCTTTTGCTGGCGGGGATGGCTGCTTCTCTGGAGGCTCAGACTGTGAAGAATCCACCTGCAATGCGGGAGACCTGGGTTTGATCCCTGGGTTGGGAAGATCGCCTGGAGGAGGGCATGGCAACCCACTCCAGTATTCTTGCCTGGAAAATCCCCATGGACAGAGGAGCCTGGCAGGCTTCAGTCCATGGGGTCACAAAGAGTCAGGCATGACAGAGCAACTAAGCACTAGCACAGTATTCTATATATGGTCTTAAAAATATGAAACTAGTTCAGGAGGTCAAGACAAATAGACAAATGGAATGGAATAGAGATCTAAGAGGAGAGAGAAAGACCATAGTGTATCAGGAAACTTGATCTATGATAATGGTGTTAGTCCAGATCAATAGGAAAAAAAAAAAAATGGGTTGTTTACTGATGCTAATAGGAAGTTTAGGTCACTATATAAAAAAAGCAAAACAAGATCCATTCTTTATACCAACACAAAGTGAGACTCCAGTTGGATGAAAGACCTAAATGTGAAGATAATACCCTACAGCTAGTAGAATAAAATGTAAGATTTTGTGTGCGTGTGTGGATCAGCATGGGGAAGGGCATTCTAAAAAGACCCAAAGCCCCAATATAATTTATATAAAATGAAAATACATGTTAAAAATACCAGACAATTTACAAAGAAACATAATTTCAAAGATAAGTATCAAACACATTCAGGGTATAGCTTAAAATGGGGATGGACTTGTTAAGGACTGCCTGGAGGACATTTTAAAATGAAAGAAGAGGGCTTACCTATTGGCTCAGTGGTATAGAATCCACCTGCCAATGTAGGAGACACAGGTTGGATCCCTGGTCCGGGAGGATCCCCCATGCCTCGAAGCAACTAAACCCATGTACCACAACTACTGAGCCTGTGCTCTAGAACCTGAGAACCACAACTACTTAGCCCACATGCCACAAATACTGAAGTCTAAATGCCACAGACTCCATGCTCTGCAACAAGAGAAGCCGCCACAATGAGAAGACCATGCACGGCAACTAGAGTATAGCTCCTGCTCGATACAGCTAGAGAAAAGCCCACACAGTAGCAAAGACCCAGCACGGCCAAAAAAAAATTAAATATTTGTAAATGAAATAAGATCCGGGCATGGTGTGAGTGATGGTGTTAATGTCAAAACGAGCTGATGGTTTAATCAACCCTCTATTTGAGGTCGAACATAAATATGTAAAATAAAATGAAGTAACATAAAATAAAGCAAGAGGAGGAGAAGGGGACGACAGAGGATGAGATGGTTGGATGGTATCACCGACTCAGTGGACAAGCTCCGGGAGATGGTGATGGACAGGGAAGCCTGGCATGCTGCAGGCTGCAACCATGGGGTTGCAAAGAGTTGGAGTAACTAAACAACAACATAAAATAAAATAAATAAAAACAAAGCCGATGAAAGATCTTAAAATATTCCCTTTAATTCTAGGGTCTGCAAAAAAGTAAATATTTGATGACAGGTTCATCTGATCCCCGCCCCATTTTTCTCTGTGTTTATTTACTCCATTATTTGTAATAATTTGGGGGAAAAAACCCTCTGATTTGGGAGGCAGCAATTCCTAGTTATCTTCCAGTACTACTCACTCCTTCTTCTATAGTAAAAGTACCCTGTATTATAGCTGGACATGTGGCTATCTGAAATGAAGATGACATTTGAAGACTGCCTTGCAGTGAGATGTAGCCATGGGCCTACTCAGTGAGGTGTGAGGAAAAACAATATATCTCCTATCAGCCATGCATAAGGATTTTTTCAATCTTCACATCCTACTCCCTAACACCTAGCATTCTCCAACTGTCTGATTTTAGCTTGTCCTGGGATATATAAATCCAGGCACAGACTAGCTCCTTAACTTTAGTCAACAGTGAACCTTTGTCCATATCATGAATAGCACAAATACACTTGACAACATCAAAAATACCTTGAGTATGTCGAAACCAAAACTCAGACTGATAAGAATGCATCCTTGGGGGTAAGTTACCGCTGGAGAGACAGAGCAGAAGGGAAAAAGAGCCAAGACAGATTTGTCTTAAGTGGCCATTGCTCTGGCCTGGATTCGAAGGCACTGAAGTTGTAATTCCAGTTTGGGCACTAATTCCCACTGGACCCTAAGCAGATCAGTTCTTTCCAGTCAGTAAAGTGGAGAGACTAATAAAGGCCTCTCCTCAGGGCAATGAGAAGTAAAGTTTGTGAAGCACTTTGAAAAGAACGCCACTGCTACAGTTTGCAAAGAGGAAAGCACTCAGAAGCAGAGGCCTTGGGCTTAGCAGGGACAGGAAAGGTCAGCATATCCCAGCCATGCGCTGATCTAATTAATCACCGGGCAGCCCTCCCACTGGCCAGATTCAGATGTCTGTCTCTCTCTATAATGTCTGGGAAGTACAGATGAATATGAAAGAATCTAAGTATCTACCAAGAGGATAAAATGTAGTACCCCTGTGAGTCTGCGTATATGCAGGTGTGCATGTGCCTATGTGAGTGTTGTTACAGATTCATAATACATGTCAATATGCGTCTCTCACCTTAAAAAATTCTTCTCAGTTTTTGCCTGTACTTAAAGCACACTCTGGGCAGCTGGTGGCATTGTGTTTAGTCACAATATTAGTAATCACTAATAAAACATAGCAGTGATTGCAACTCTATGTATGACCTCTGACAGAGGCATCTATCTCTGAACTAATGTGAGTCCATTGCTTTCTGGAAAATGTCTATTCATGTTTTTCTTATTGTAGAATTCTACAGCCTTACCTTGTTATTTCGTTGTCTTCTCCAGAAACATTTAGTGTGTTATATGAAACTTCATTTTTTTCACTTTCACTTTTCTTTTGAATCTGAACTATTAAATTCTGGAATTTCCTATCACATTAATGTCTGTTCTTTGCAGGACAGACGTCTGGGATTTTCCTTTCCCAGTGAAAATCATATTTCCCTTTCACTGTTCCATTTAGAGAAACTTTCCATAGCTATTCTCTGTAGAGAAAGAATTTTAATCATGTGTAATCTGCTCATATTCTGTGTTTACCAGCAGAATGACTTATCTTCTTTTCCAGGGATAAAACTGAACTCAAAGACATTCTGGTTTTATTCAGAGCATTCACAAAAGGAAGACATTAATTATGGTTTCTATAGTTCTGTACTATTACGCATAGTTCATGTGCCCGTGGGTCTAGTCCTATGAGCTTCCAGAGGGAGCTGGCCAAACACAAAAATACCAATCACACAAAAATTAATAAACAAGTTCATCAAGGTAGCAGGATATAAGATTTACATGCAGAAATCTGTTGCATTGCTTTACACTAACAATGAAATATCACAAAGAGAAAATTTTTTAAAATCCTTTTCAAAATCATATAAAAAAAATCTAGAAATTAAACCTGACCAAGAAGGCAAAATACTTATATGATGAGAACCACAAAACATTGATAAAGGAAATTAAAGATGATTTAAAGAAACAGAAGATATTCCATGCTCTTTGATTGGAAGAATTAGTAGAATTAATATAATGGCCATACTACCCAAAGCAATCTACAGATTTAATGTGATTTCTATCAAATTACTCACGACATTTTGCACAGAACTAGAATAAATGATCCTAAAACATATATAGAATCACAAAAGATCCAAAATTGTGAAAGGAATTCTGAGGAAAATGAGCGAAGCTGGAGGCATAATCCTCTGATACTACAAAACTACAATAATCAAAACAGTGTGGTATTGGCATGAAAACAGATGTATAGATCAGTGGAACAGAATACATAGCCTAGAAATATACCCACACACCTACAAAAGAGGAAATTAATTAATCTTCGGCAAAGGGGGAAAAATATACGATAGAGAAAAGATCTCTTCAGTAAGTGGCGCTGGATGAACTGGACAGCTACATGTAAAAGAAGGAAATTAGAACATTCTGTAACATCATATACAAAAATAAATTCAAAATGGATTAAAAATTTAAATGTAAGACTGGATACTATAAAACTCCTGGAGGGAAGCATAGGCAAAATAGTCATTGACATAAATCACAGCAATATTTTTTAGATCCATCTCCTAGAATAATAGAATTAAAAACAAAAATAAGTAAGTGGGACCTAATTAAACTTAAAAGCTTTTCATAGAAAGGAAACCATAAACAAAATGAAAAACAACCTACAGACTGGAAGAAAATATTTGCAAATGATGAGACTGATAAGGGATTAATTCCCAAAATATACAAATAGCTCATATAACTCAATATCACAAAATCAAATGTCAATGAAAAAAATGGGGAGAAGTCCCAAATAGGCATTTCTTCAAAAATGGCATCCAGATGTTCAACATGAAAAGGTGCTCATCATCACTAATTATTAGAGAAATGAAAATCAAAACTACAAAGTATCACCACCTCACACCAGTCATAATGGCCATCATCAAAAAGTCTACAACTAATAAATGTTGGAGAGAGTATAGAGAAAAGGGAACCCTCCTGCACTATTGGTGGGGATGTAAATTGGTACAGTAACTATGGAGAACAGAAAGGAGGTCCTTTAAAAAAACTAAAAATAAAGCTAACATGTGATCCAACAATCCCTGGACATATATCTCAGTTCAATTTAGTTGCTCAGTCGTGTCCAATTCTTTGCGACCCCATGAACTGCAGCACACCAGGCTTCCCTGTCCATCACCAACTCCTGGAGTTTATTAAACTCATGTCCATTGAGTCAGTGACGCCATCCAACCATTTCATCTTCTGTCATTCCCTTCTCCTCCCACCTTCAATCTTTCCTAGTATCAGGATCTTTTCCAATGAGTCAGTTCTTCATATCAGGTGGCCAAAGTATTGGAGTTTCAGCTTCAACATCAGTCCTTTCAATGAATATTCAGGATTGAGTTCCTTTAGGATCGGCTGGTTGGATCTCCTTGCTGTCCAAGGGACTCTCAAGAGTCTTCTCCAACACCACAGTTCAAAAGCATCAATTCTTGAGTGCTCAGCTTTCTTTATAGTCCAACTCTCACATCCATACATGACTACTGGAGAAACGATAGCTTTGACTAGACTGACCTTTGTTACATATATCTGGAAAAGACAAAAACTGTAATTGTAAAAGACACATGCATACCCAGTGTTCATTGCAGTGCTATTTACAATAGCCAAGACATGGAAGCACCTAAATGTCCATTGACAGATGAATGGATAAAGAAGACATAGTACATATAATCAATGGAATGTTGCTGCTGCTGCTAAGTCGCTTCAGTTGTGTCCAACTCTGTGCGACCCCATAGACGTCAGCCCACCAGGCTCCCCCGTCCCTGGGATTCTCCAGGCAAGAACACTGGAGTGGGTTGCCATTTCCTTCTCCAACGCGTGAAAGTGAAAAGTGAAAGTGAAGTCGTTCAGTAGTGCCTGACTCGTAGCAACCCCATGAACTGCAGCCGACCAGGCTTCTCCATCCATGGGATTTTCCAGGCAAGAGTACTGCAGTGGGGTGCCATTGCCTTCACTGAATGGAACGTTACTCAGCCTTAAAAGAATGAAATAATGTCATTTGCAACAGTGTGGATAAACCTAGATATTGGCATGCTAAGTGAAAGTTAGATAGGTAAAGACAAATATGATATCACTTTTATGTGGAATCTAAAAATATAATACAAATGAACTTATTTACAAAACAGAAACAGACTCACAGACATAGAAAACAAACTTATGGATACCAAAAAGGAAAGGTGGGCTATTACATAAAATACATAAACAACAAGGACCTACTGTATAGCACAGGAAACTACATTTAATATCTTTTAATAATCTATAACAGAAAATAACCTGAGAAAGAATATATATATTCATATATATATACACATTTATATGTATACCTGAAACTAATACAACATTATAAATCAATCATACTTCAATTTAAAAAATATCCCAATAATATGAAAGTGCTTTGTAACATTAGCTGTCCCCAAAGTAAGGTGAAATTTACAAAACGTGCCAATAAAATCTGTCACCTGTTTATACCAGAAGTTATTGAATCTTAGTGAAAGATTGCTAATTTGTGATAATCTGTATGCTCAAATACATTTATTTTTCTGTATTTTAAAAATATCCTTCTTATTGACAGGGCATCAAAACCAATTCATTCATTCAATGAACATTTTTTTAGGAAAGTACTTTATGCTAGATAGGGAACTTCAGCATAGAAATAAAATCTCTATAAAAGGATCAAGTGGAAATTATAGAGCTGAAAACTACAATATCAGAAATGAATTCATTTGATGTGTTTACATGACTGGACCCAGGAGAAGAAAGCATCAGTGAATTTGAAGATAGTTCAATAGAAATTATCAGAATCAAGGGGGAGAAACACTGAGCAGAATGTTCTAGATGTGTGAGACATTATCAAGTGGTCTAATATACATTTAGTTGGTGTCACAGATAGACAGGAGAAAGAATGGGGCAGAAGAAACATCTGTAGAGGTAATGAGTAAGAACTGTCCAAAGTTGATGGAAGATATTGCCCCACACATCAAAGAAGCTCTCAATTTTCTATTCACTCTAGAATAAATCTCAAGTTAATAGAGTATATAGTCAGGCTCATGTTTATCTCTCCATTTTCCTGCAGATTTCCCTCATCTAAGCCACTCCAACTGCTCTTTCTCTTCTTTTTCCAGATTATCCCTTGTGTGGTATATTTACATATTAACATTTTAATTCAAGTGTCAACTTCTCAGAGAGATCTTGTCAGACTATTGTATCTAAAGTTGTCAAACCTCAGCCCCAGTTCTCACCTGCCTATTACTCTCTATTTAATTATTATGAGTTTTTTCATAGCATATATAATTGTTTGAATTTATCTTAACAATTTACTTTCTGCCTTCATTATTTGATTTCTCCCCACATTGGAATGTAAGCATTCTGAAAGCAGGAAGCATGTATCTCTCATTCAACTGCATAACCTGAATACTTCAAAAAACATCTGGCACATAGTGGGAGGTGAGTATACATGGATGAATGGATGGTTGGATGGATAGAGATACGTGTAATATAGCGTGTGTGTGTAAAATAGATACTGAAGGTTTCAGGACTTACTGGGAAGATCCTGAGTAGCTCAGCTCACATCTGATGCAAATCATTCCAGCTAATCTTCACTTCCTCCTTCTGGTTCTCATGTGGGCAGGATAAAAGAATACAATATTTTCACAATGTGTTTTTACCACAGCAAACATTTAAGGTTACCTCACCCAAACAGATGTTCATCAAAATCAAACAGAAAAAGGAATAAGAAGATGGGGATGTGTGTTTAACTTGTTTTAGGCTTGCTGCCTAACTGTCAAATGAGGCAGACTTCTCTTATGTCTGAAACCAACTTTTACGTAACTGACTTTTTCAATTCTTTCTTATTGATTACTTCTACTCAGAGATGAGTTGGAATCAAAAAAGGAAAAATATAGTATTTAAATAGGTCTCTATTAGCTCTCTTCCTCCATCATCTATGTTAAGAGATAAATGGGCCAATTAAAAAATATTCCTATCGAGGTTACAAAATGGAGATCTAGAGAGGTTAGATGATTTTCCAAGATCACACAGGATAATACCTAAGCTCCAGGACCTAAAATTATCTCATAACATTTTTCTGCCAATGCACATTCCATTGACGGAACACATTTTTAAACTCTAAGTCTTGGGTTATCTCCTAAGAATGTTTTCACATATAATTAGGGAAATTGAAAGTCAGTCTATTTAAGATCTCTGTTGGAGAAAGATGGAAATAACAAGATGTTAACCCTCTCAAAATTCATATCTACCTCTGCTGTCTGACTACCTTCCAGGCTTTTTATCTTATTTTCTTCCAGAGACCAGAATACCAGACAGCTATTTCTGTCTTTTCTTACATTCTGCTCATTGAATGGCCTGGTGTTTTTAACCAGCAGCCCATGCAGCTGGTATATATAATTTGAGGAAATAATTCCCAAGTCCACTGTGAAAGCAGAGAATTGAAGAAGGCATATTAATAAAGTACTTGCTTTAGATGCCGTCTTACTGTTCAAATCTATCTTGAGTTTGTTCAAATCTATCTTAATACTTCTGAAACCTTAATAATTATTATTGTGAAACTACCACCCTCAACATAAACTTTAGTTCTCTCATTTGTCCCACCTAGCAACTTTGTGTCTTTGTCAAACTTTCCATAAAGGGTGACACGAAACCTTTTGGCTTCAAGGAGCAGCAGTGTGGCTAGATAACATGGCATTGTCCCTACTCATGCTCCAAGTCCAGCGTGACATTTTTCCTGGGTGAAATCCTGCCAAGTACCTTGTCTAATGACAATAGTGCTGGGCACATGAAAAGGAAATAGTGGAAACAGCCTCCCATTACTTATCAGTAGGGAAGATAACTTACAAACATTTCATGTAAAGATATTCACTTAAAAATCACTTACTGATTGTCAATTCCACACCTAACTTTGGATGAGATTCTAGAGAAGTAAACAATAATAAAATGCAGTCTCTGCACTTAAGGAGTTCATAGTGAGGAAGACTTTCTCAAACACTCCAAACTCCAATGCTAAAAGTGAACATTTAACTATAGAGTGTTTGTGAAAGTCCTTTGAAATATGTGTTAATAAAAATGCTAGCCACATGTTGTTCAGTTGCTAAGTTTTGTCCCATTCTTTGTGACACCCCCCCCCCATGGAGAGCAGCACACCAGGCTTCCCTGTCCTCCACCATCTCCCGGAGCTTGTTCAAATTCATATACATTGAATCAGTAATACTACCCAACCATTTCATCCTCTGTTGTTCCCTTTTCCTCCTGTCTTCAACCTTTCCCAGCATTAGGGCCTTTTCCATTGAATCAGCCCTTCACATCAGGTGGCCAAAGTATTGGAGCTTCAGCTTCAGCATCAGTCCTTCCAATGAATATTCAGGGTTGATTTCCTTTAGGATTGACTGGTTTGAACTCTTTGCAGTCCAAGGGACTCTTGAAAGTCTTCTCCAACACCATAGTTTGAAGCATCAATTTTTCAGTGCTCAGCCTTCAACCAAATATTAAGACATTTAAAATACAATGATGAATGGGAACCAACCATGAAACATGTTTAAAACCTCTTTATTAATTAAAAAAAAACTTTTTTTCTGATTTTTTCCTTAATGATATCTAGAAGGGGTTTCAGAATACTGAGATTCCATGAGGTTCTATCCAATGGAAGGATGGCCAACTTGAACTGAGTAGTATTAGCATACAGCTTCTGGAACATAATATCCATGTAAAACTTTTTACTGAGTGAATGAGGGAAGGAATTTGATTAATACACAATGGCATGGAATATGTGCTTCCCTGATAGCCCAGTTGGTAAAGAATCCGCCTATAATGCAGGAGACCCCAGTTCGATTCCTGCGTCAGGAAGATCTGCTAGAAAAGGGATAAGCTACCCACTCCAGTATTCTTGGGCTTCCCTTGTGGCTCAGCTTGTAAAGAATCCACCTGCAATGCGGGAGACCTGGGTTTGATCCCTGGGTTGGGAAAATCTCCCGGAGAAGGGAGAGGCTACCCAATCCATTATTCTAGCATGGAATATGAAAAGATAGGCTGTTGCAATGGAGTTTCATTGACTATAAATATGCATGGCAGAGGTTTTCCTTCTTTATTGGGGCTATAATCTCATGAACAAGCTAAGCCCCATTCCAATTGCTCTAAATGTGTCATGTATCAAGCAGAGGATTTATGGTACAGACTAGGAGTTTGCAAACCCTTCAGAATTGATATATGACAACTTTCCATCTGACCTTCTTTTAGCAAAAAGACCTCTAATTTTTTCTTCCTTTTTTTCCATTTTTTTTTTTTTTTTTTTTCAGTTGTAGAGTCTGATGCCTAATTCAGTGTGCTTTCCCTTTGTGTATAGTTACGTGCTGCTACTCTCGGGGCATGGATATATTTAATTAGTTCAATGAATAAATCTAAAGAAATACCATCTTATTTTGGCAAAAGAAGAAAGGTGAGAATGACAGTGAATCTTAAGGACAGTGATGTGAAGAGGGGCTGCAGGGAAGGTTAGATTTACCATGTGATGCCGTATCTAAGGAATTTAGTTCTAGACATAGAGTTCCTTCTTTGGGCATACTTGTTGGAGTCTCCACTAGAATATTTGTAGACATTACTGGGCATCAATCTTCTAAATTCTAGAGATATATGGAAAGATCAGATGAATTCAGAAAAATATCCACTAAAACCATGAAATCCCAAGAGGGATAAGGACTGAGTATGAGAAAACATTTCTAGTTGTACAAATTTAGATAGTCAAGGAAAAAGAAAGAATGAAACTACTTTAAAGATCTGATAAGGTTCTTTAAAGATCTGATAAGATTAAGTGCTTTGGAAAGAGGGTTAAGATTTAAAAGTCCCCCAAAGCTAGTAGATAATAAAGGGAAGAATGAGTTGACAGTGACCATCAAGGCATATTTCAGCCTTGGATTGCAATCTCTAGCTCCCAGAAATGGGTTTCACAGAAACTACATAGCTCTCTGGCTTTGAAATGATGCAAACAATGGCCTAGAAAGACATTCTTGAGAAACAGAGGATAACTGGCCGTCAGATAAGACAAGGAACCCAAAGCCCAGGCTGGTGTTTTAGTTGTGCAATCTACTTTCCTGTGAAACTAAATTGGGGGGTGAGGGGTAGGTTAGAGGCAACAAAGAGAAGAACTCTGTCTATAGAGAGGCCACCTGCCCAAGCTCTCACATCAGAATGCCACGGTCTAGAACTTCCCTGGTAGTCCAGTAGTTAAGAATCCATCTACCAATTCAGAGCACACAGGTTCAATCCCTGGTCTGGGAAGATTCCACGTGTCTTGGTGCAACTAAGCCCACGTGCATCAGAACTACTGAGCCCAGTAGAGCTCGTGTACCACAAAAGGAGAAGCCCCAGCCGTGAGAAGTCTGCCCACCTCAACTAGAGAGTAGCTCCTGCTCACCACAGATAGAGTCCTTGGGCAGCAACAAAGACCCAGTGCAGCTAAAAATAGACAAATACAATTTTAAAAAGTAAAGTTGTAAAAAAAAAATGCCATGGTCCAATGACTGTTCCTCTCTCTATTACTGTGGGCAAGGCTCATCAATCTCTGAGCTTACTTTTGTCCTTGGGAATTGGGGATTCTGATTACAGCTCTTGTCTGTTTTGCTGGATGATTGCTTTCTGTCAGCAACTGAGAACATGGTGAGAGAGGACTCAGTAACTGTTGTTATTTAATATTGATGCAGCTGTTGCCACCACTCCATCAGACATTTTTAATCATCATTTCATTACTATGGGCTTGAGAAGAGGCAGCAGAAGAGTCGATCAGAGTGGCACAGTGACGGAAGGGCATCAAGGGCTCTCCAGTGGCACCGCTGGCAGAGGTCCACAGTGAGCCAGCATGGGTGAAAGACAGCTGACCTGCATCACTGAAGAATCGTTTCTGGTCAGAGACCCCGATGTAAGGAGTCAGGCTAGAGAGGAAGTGTCTCATCCATGGAGGGCCTAGGAAGGATGACTGACTCCCGCCTCCACCCCCACCCCCGCTGTCTTTTATAGTCAAAACATCAGCAGCAACCTTCTTGGAAGGATATGATGTGGATCCTTTGTGGGCAGAGCATTCTGGATCATAGAATCCTGTGGACTGGGGGTAATTCTAAGTGAACAAAGAAACCATAGGATTCTAAGACATGATTACTCCAAAATAAACCAATATTGCCAAACATACTGAGGTTGCTTAAAGGAATCCAACTTAGAATACAAACAGTTTCCTCTTCTAGGAGCAGCAGCCTTTAATTTTAAAAAGGGAAACAATCTTCAGTATTATTTCTTTGTCTTCAGCTCTGGGTTCAAACTCTGTGTGGTGTTAAGAACCGTCAATAGTTAAACCTACTGCACCTTCTCAAGCTCTTTTTCTACCATCTTTTAATGCCCAAACTGAGTTTACCTATTCAGGTCTCACGCTGTTCTTCCCCTCAGTCTTGGCTCATGCTCCTCCTCTGCCTACAAAGTCCCTCTGTTTTGTCACCATAAGTCAATATCCAACCCATCCTTGTCCAAATCACAGACACTTTATCCCCAAAGTGTAATCTGGCACACCAACTGACCCTTGTGCCCTCCAACTTTTTCATCTATATCTCTTTCATGGAATTCACTTTCTCCTTGGTATTAAATTATTTGACTAAATAGAAAATGCAGCTTCCCTACTATACTATAAACTCACTAAAATCAAAGTTCACTTCTGATATGTCTGTAACTTAACTCATTGAATGTTTATTAAATACCTACTGTGTGTCAGGTGTTTGGTTCGTGCTTCGCCTCCTTCATAAGATCTATTAGTTCCTGGAATATGGTTACTAAATAAATGATCAAGTGAGATAATTGGCCAGTCTTAGACTCTTTCCTTTGACCTTTTTTTCTGTTTACCTTCCAAATAGTCCCTATGAAAAATCGGTCCTACAGTAGGATACCCACACACACGCACATGCACTACTGTACCACACCTTACTCTAATTAAAGGAGTGATACCATATTTGGGGACTTCCCTAGTGGTCCAGTGGTTAAGACTGCACTTCCAGTGCAGCAGGTGCCAGTTCAATCCCTGGTTTGGGAATTAAGATCCCACATGCCATGGAGCATGGCCAGAAAATTAAGGCTTCCCAAATGGCACAGTGGTAAAAAAATCCTCCTGCCAATGCATGAGACACAAGAAACTCAGGTTCAGTCCCCAGGTTGGGAAGATCCTCTGGAGAAGGAAATGGCAACCCACCCCAGTATTCTTGCAGGGAAGATTCTGTGGACAGAGGAACCTGGCAGGATACAGTCCATGGGGTCGAAAAGAGTCAGATGAGCCTGAGCACAAGCACTGTGAAACACACCATAGTTAAACTGGTTGCAGCCCAAAGATGAACAAGATCTGCTAAAACAGCAACTACATTCTAACCACATTAAAAGGGTCTTTTTATGTCCTTTTACAAAAGGGTATTACTTGGTTGTTGCCTCTCCAAATAAACTGTAGGCTCCTTTCAGGTACAAAGCAACTTATACCTTTCTATACGATGTCTTGTATATAGCAGGAGCTCAGTAATCTTGTGTGTGTGTGTGTGTGTATGGATGACAAATTTGAATTTGTATTATGCAGTAATTTTACACCATAAGAAATTCACCATGTTCTAAAAAGCTGGAAATAGGACATTTGGGGAGCTTACCTCAATTCTGTCATAGATCTCTTAAAGCAATTGGTGTTGGTCCTTTGTCTGATTCCAGGTTAATTTTAAGAAAAAAAAAAAAACTTAATTCAGATGTTTTAGGACTCCCACAGTAATGAAGACTTATAGAGCTTAAATATTTAAAGTAGTTAGGTAGACCTCTTCAAAAAAAAATTATGCTTGTTCCTATGTTTGATGCCTCTCTATAAGGTCTCAATTTTTCATTTTTAAAAAAGATGATGCCATGAAAATCCAAAGCAGTTGAAATGAATTATGAGTCCTTATGGAGTAGGGGAAGGGAAAATAATCGTTCCCCAGGGATACATTTTTTTTAAGTTCCTCTTTCTATTTGAAATGCTTCCTGACTTGACAACTTGCAAGAATTGCACAATCACATGGGTTTGTGATTCTGCAGAAGACCAGTTCTGCAACGTAGGGGAAGAACATTTCTTGCAAATTAGAAAATTATTTGGTTCTGTTGCTGACCCTACTCAGGACTTGCTCAATGACTTGGAAATGCTAGTTGTTCTTGCTCTCTCTTTTCAATGTTTCTGTGCATGGACATGGATAAAATATATTGTATAAAATACTGATGCTAATTACAAGGTTTGGGAGTCCTTAATATTACCAGAGACACATCATAATCCAGGTGCTTGTTAATCAATAAATTCAACCTGTGATACCAAGTTAGACTTCTCAGAGTTGTCAAGTTATAATTTTTAAAAAATTAAAAGCTTATCTCTTATACAAATATACAAATTGTGACCATCTTTTTATTTATTAAACTTGTTAATGATAGAAGTAGAGAGATGACAAAGCTGACTCAAAGAGGAATATAAGAGCCAACATGTGGAAAGGAAAACTCTGAAATAAGATCACAAATTTAGACATCAAGCTGGTTAATGTCCAATGAGGCAACAAAGTCATAGCCATGGGAGTTACCTTTTTTTCTAAAAACCATTTGCAATGTATCAGTTTTCTATAACATCTAATTTTATAGAGTCTGGGCCCTAATTATTATGACAGACAGTGTTACCTTCCCTTAGGGTGTAGGATGACTCTTAACCAAGCATATTAAAAAGACACACAGAAGTCTTTTTTATTTATTTTTAGCAACTGGATAATTTTTCTTGATGAATATTAGAGAAAGGTGCAAGAATACACAGACTTTCCTAGCAAGAGTCCTGTTTTTCTATTTTTATTAAGCTGGGTTAGCTGGCAGTTGTTTCTCATGGTTGAGACTCTTCATAAATACAATAAAAAGACGAAAACTTTGTTGAGATTTCCCTTACTTCACAGAAGCTGCCTCAATGTAGATATTAACGCAAAGTCAACCGACCTAAAATTAAACAGGAAATGGGACCCAGCCACCCTTACAGCCCCATGCGCCTTCAGGTGTCCTGCCAGTGACATCACTCACTGTTATCTGGAGTCCTGCCTCACGAGCACATGCCCTCCCCGGGGTTTCTTCGTCCATTCGTGTCCCCAGCACAGCAGGCTCCGGGGACTCCAGCCTCTTTAAGGACCCAGTCAGCCCGTTTCTTCCTAATTACCCGACTTACCCTTACTGCATATCTTGACCCTGTTTTGCTGTTCTCTCTCATTCTATGGCTGCATTAAAATGGCAACCCACTCTAGTATTCTTGCCTGGGAAATCCCATGGACAGAGGAGCCTGGCGGGCTATAGTCTACAGGGTTGCAGAAAGTCAGACACGACGGAGCAACTAAACAACAATTATACTGTATTATGGCTAGTATGATAAATCAATACTTATTGACTTGGTATATTTTGAACACTTTCTTTGTACAAAGCTCAATTACAGTCTTTCATCTCTTTCTCTATTCACAGGGACTGACCTGATTGTCACAAATATATTTCCGGGACCTTAAATTCTTATAACCTGCTAGTCCTTTCATGATCTGTCAATGAAGCAGAGTACACCGGTCCCTTTAAACTAAAGATCAGATATGAGCCTTTTCTCAAGAAGGAAAATAAATAGGATGAAGGAAAACAGAGAGGCCAGAGAGATACACTGACCCACCTTTGGGTTATTTTGGTGTTTTTTAAAGTAAGCCAGTCATATCTGACTCTTTGCAACCCCATGGACTATACAGTTCATGCAATTCTCCAGGCCAGAATACTAGAGTGAGTAGCCATTCCCTTCTCCAGGGGATCTTCCCAATCCAGGGACTGAACCCAGGTCTCCCGCATTGCGGGCAGATTCTTTACCAGCTGCTCAGCTTGTTTTTTTACCAGAGCTTGTTTTTTTAAGCCTGTGCTTAAGAGCATACATTCAAGCCACTTACAGAGAGAAGGTTTAAATCCAGGACGTACTCACAGAGCAGCAATAGTCAATGACCACAGGGGTGGGCTTTTTTGGGGTGGGCATCTTTTCATACTCCCTGGAGATGTCTTTGTTGTCTTTTACAACCACTAAATCTTGTTTTCAAAACGTCAGTCTCAGTTCCTTAAGAAACTTCCTGTGGTTTTCCATCTTGCAAACTCCTATAACACTCACTGCATGGAGCAGCCAGCTGGTCCTTGATGTGCTATCCACATTCTCTGGATTGTAAGCATGAATCATAGCTCCTTGTACCATCTTGTACTTCTTTTTGTGCAATAAATCTCACAGCTCCATGTTGGAGCTCAACACAAATTGTTTATTAATTTAAGGCAAGGACTGGAGTATGATATTAAGAAAAGAAGGATGAGTTTGGAAAAATGGACTGCATCATAATGAAGCAAAGACAGATGAAACCAAGGAGGAGGTTAGGAGTGACTGTGAAATATTGAGGAAGGGATTCACTAGGAAGGAAAGAGAGTCCCACATGATAGAGAAGAGTGGAAAGGTAGTTTTAAAGGGATCACATGAGCTTGAGAGAAATATTAGAACCCACTCCAGCATTCTTGCCTGGAGAATCCCATGGACAGAGGCAACAAACAGTCCATGGGATCACAAAGAGTTGGACATGGCTGAGCTACTGAGCACGCTTGCATGCACTACAGTGTTGGTACTGTGTTAATGAGCCCTTAGTGGTATTTGATGAAGAAGCAAATGAGTCAGTGAATGAATGAATAAAATTTTCTTTTAATCTACTTCCCTCAAGCTCACTATGATTTCTATTCTGAGATCTAACGTTGTGTCTTTTCTACCATGCTCACCCCTCTTCCTCGACCCCTTTTCTGTTGCTTTAATTCATTTCAGTTTTGCTTTAGAGCAGGGGTCCCCATCCTCTGGGCCACAGATCAGTACCTCCTGTCAGATCAGCGGTGGCATTAGATTAGTGCACTTGAATCATCCCAAAACAACTGCCCCCTACCCCCACTGGTCCATGGAAAAACTGTCTTCCATGAAATCAGACCCTGGTGCTAAAAAGGTTGGGGACCACTGCTTTAGAGGGTGTTATAATCTCTCTCCACGTAGTCCTCTACCAGAATGTCTTCATGACTTGCTGTTAAATGGCATAATAGACAAATTTCACCATGTAAAATTGCATAAGCATGTGGTTTTAACTATTAATAACAGATTGATCGATTTTCTTTGGGCTTCCCTTGTGGCTCAGCTGATAAAGAATCTGCCTACAATGCAGGAGATCTGGGTTCGATCCCTGGGTTGAGAAGATCCTCATGGACTGTATAGTCCATGGGATCGCAAAGAGTCAGACACGACTGTTTTCCTTTTGGTCTAACTTAACATGTGTACAGAGTTCTTAGAAAATACTCTCTAGATCCCTCAGAGCTGACCTAAACTGGAATCTGATTAATATGTTGCCTTGGAGGAAAGATGCAGCCAATGTGTTGATTCCCTTTACACCAAAGATTACTTTAAAATTTAAAAAATTTAAAATAAGTCATAAAATGTTCCTATTTAGTATGAGAAAAAGATATTTTTTAAAAATCTATAGTTTTTTAAAAAATAAAAATGTGATAGATTTCCATTCCCCCTCCCCCCAAACTTCACACACCTAAACTTCTAGGACAAGATCTGCACTTTCAGAAAAAGTTCCAAAATATTTTCAAGCAGGAGCTAAACTACATAAAAATGGGCAAGTGTGAAAATGTCTATGTGATTGTTCAAAAATACGATTCAAAATTTGTGATCAGGGTGTGGTGATTTTTTAAAATGGCACAGATGAAGCACATTATTCAGTCAATTAAGGATGTAAAGAGGCCTGCTCCAAATCCTTTGAGCGCCTGTCTATAAAGTTTACATTTTAATTGGTCAAAGTCACCCTAGTGCACACTTCCAGGCAGCCCGACTGGTGAATTGTCTTTGATGAAGCATTTCCCTAGGCACCTGGAACGATGCAGAGTACATAGGAGGACCTCAATAAAAATCATTGGAAAGCTGAATAAATGTGACTCAAACATGGAGAAGTAGTGGAAATAAAATTGCCAGACACTGTATGTAGATTTGGGCAGACAGTCCCAAACCCTTGCTATGCCGGTGCCGTCTGTGTACATTCATACTCTAGAGTGAATGGTTAACAATTTTTACAAGTGGGAAACGATTCCCTACCCCACCCTGCAGGATCCCTGAAGTCAGGTCTCCCCCAGTTCCTGCCCCCAGACAGCAGGCCTGAGAGGAGAGCTGGCACCGTTCTGCAGGCCAGCTTTGGTTTTGCCACCTGCCCAGCTGTTATTCACCCATCTCAAGTCTCTCCATGGTCCTGTGATGGGGCTGAAAGGAGGAAAGAGTCTAAGAAAAGAAAAGAAAAAGTTGTGGGAGAGTGTGGTATAAAATGAGAGGAAGCAAACGGGTCAGGATAGGTTGGCTGAGGGGAAAAATGTTACCTGTGCCATTAACATACAGCAAAATGCAACCCACTCCAATATTCTTGCCTGGAGAACCCCATGGACAGAGGAGCCTGGCAGGCTACAGTCCATAGGGTCACAAAGAGTAGGACATGGATGAGGCGACTTAGCACAGCACAAAACGGAAGTCTGAATTTTTTATTTTCTCAGTAGTTCAAAAAACACGTTTGGGGAGCAACTGTTCTTCCAGAGGTGAGACAGACAATTCACACTAAAAGATTCTTAGTGAGATGAGCTTGTGTGTCCTTTTTAAACAAATCTGTTAAACAACAAGGTTAGTAATGCAATCTAGCAGACAGAAAACAGCCAGCCACAACAACAGACCCAAACAAAACCCATCAGCAATGTATTTCCTTCCACCCATCCTTTTAGCCCCTTTGCGTGACAGAGCAGCTAGTTGCCTGGAGGAAAGGACTCGGGGAAGTGGGGACTTCCTCCCTCGGCCCCAAGGATAGCATCATATAGGAGGGGGCAAGAGGTGGGGGTGCTCGCTGTATTTTCCAGCTCTGCACTGCTCATCTGGTCCAGCTCTTTGGCAAAGAGAAGGACACCGACGGGGACCTCGCAGTCCCTCGACTCAGCACAAAGCTTCCTTAGATTAGTGCCCAAACTAATTTTTATGACATGTCGTTCCAGTAAGGGGACTGCTGCATTTCACAGATGGGCTTCCCCAGATAGGGGCTGTTGATTGGCCGAGTTGGGATCTGGCTGGATTAGGGAAATTTAAGCTGACAGCTGGTCTTTTTTGCATGAGCGCATAAAGCCCTTGTTGTTGGAGGAAGCGATGGGGGCTGGTCAGACCCCCCCTGGCCAAATGGGACGGTTGCTCTTTGCAGTGGCCAACACTTCCCAAGCTAAAATGACTTTTTGAAGATAAGGATTGTACAAATACAGTTACACTGTACATGCCCAAATGATCTCAAGCCCTGCCTAAAAGACCAGAGCAGACAAGAAAACAGACCAATGGAACGTGGGGTGGCAATACAGAAACAATCTAAAGTAGTTCACATCTAGTGGAAATGCCAGAAGTCCTAATCATGAGGAACCTGGCTTCTCTGGAGCAGTGAGTCACTCTGTGTCTTCGCTAGAAGATTGGTTCACATGATCAGTGGGTATTGAGCAGGGATTTAAAAGGTTTATTTGCCCAAGGAAAGACCAGGCAGTGTTGGGCAATAAAAATATTAATACAAGCCTGTGTGTGTATGTGTGCATGTGTGTGAACATGTGCCAGGTATTGATTGCATTAAGTGCTTAAGGTGCATTAACTCATCCTATCCTCACAGCTACCCTGTGAGGTGGGTACCATAATTATCTTCTTTTTATGGAGGAGGAAACAGGTTTAGAGAGATTAGGTAGCCTGTGGGTTACTCTGAGAGCCTAACCTGCATTAGTAACAGTGTTTTCAGGTCACAATTCATTAAACATTATAAAATCCATTTAGTGAGTGGCAATTAGGCTTTGGGCTTTCCTGGAGGCTCAGTGGTAAAGAATCCACCTGTCAGTGTAGGAGACATGGGTTCGATTCCTGGGTTGGGAAGATCCCCTTGGAGGAGAAAATGGCAATTTACTCCAGTTATTCTTGCCTGGGAAATCCCATGGACAGAGAAGCCTGGTGGGCTATGTCTATGGGGTCACAAAAAGAGTCAGAAATGACTTAGTGACTAAACAGCAACAAATAACAAATTAGGCTTTAGAAAAACAGAATAGAAAAAAATAAGTGCTCTACATGCAGTAAAAATAAGAATTGTTTCATTATCCTTTTGATTCAGTTATACATGTGCTTCATGTTGTCGATTGAAAGATAAAATGTAGTAGCCTGATATCTAAACCACAGGTTAGTTTTGCCTGTTTTTGAGCTTTGTGTTAATGGAATGGTGTAGCATATGATCTTTTGTGTCTTTGTGTCTGGCTTCTTTTACTCAACATTATTTTTGAGAAAACATTCAATGTGGCTATAGTCTGCTCATTCTTGTATGTTGTATGACCACACATAACTTTTTAGGTTTTTTAAGTTTTTTAAGTTTCCTGTGGATGATATTTGGGTTTCCAGGTTTTTAGTATTACAGATAGTACTGCTGTGAACTTTCTAGTATGTGTCTTTTGTTAGACATACGTACATACGTACATATCCCCACTGGGTAAATATCAAAGTAGTTGCACCAAATTAAATGTTTTTCTCACAGTGAATTATGATCAAAGAAATTGGAATGACATTGACTTGTGATTTCTATGGGAAAATGCTTTCTTTAGGGTACAAATACAGAAATATATATATATATATATATATATATATATAAATCTACCCCATCCTCTTTTCCTTTCTGCTCCGACCCTCCATCTGTAAACCTGAGCAAGGCTGAGGAGGTGGGCCATCACGGGCAAGACTACAGTTTTCAAAAAAACTTCAGAGCAGAACAGAAGGAATGTCCCTGGATGTGAAATAGCTGGTTGCCCAGTAACAGGTCCTACTCTCTATGATGAGAAGGAACCCTCTCAACAGCCCTGCGACACTCCCCCACATTAGACAACCCTTGGCCTCCCAGGACACTAGGGAGACCACCCTGGATCCCTGGCCACTGCTGAGGCTTCTGAAGCCCACCTGATCACTTGGAGCGTCTGCTTCCCTGCAGAGGCAAGACCTCAGGTGGGAGAGAAAGCTGTCTACCATTCACCTGGATTGGGTAGGAGAGACAGCTGTCTATGATCCACTTGGAAGGCAGAACAGTGAGTGAGTTTTTCATATTTGTTAACAGAGTAAAAGAGATACTGAAACTGTAGCTCTACAGAGCACTGTCATCAGAAAGAGGGAAAGAAGAGGAAACGTAACATACACAGCCCCGGGACTTGTAGTCTGGAGACTGCCTCTCTCTCTCTTTCTCTTATGCCATCAGTAATGAGCCCACAGATCATCCTTGTCTCTCCAGAACCATCTCCTGCTGGTAGAGGGATGGCCCGTGACATGCCTTCTGAAGATCCTGCTCTCACTTCCCTCCCAAGGGAAACACCCAGGGTGGATCTGCCTAACCTCGCCAAGTGCCACACCAAGAACTGTGTAGGCGCAGCCTCTTCTGTGTCCCTGTCTTATGCAGAGTCTTTTCAGGGAGTCCACAGGGAGCTTGAGAAGGAGATGCAGGGCCCCTGCCTGTGCCGAGGGCTGCTTCTGTCAGCCTGACTCATCCCAGAGCCAGCCTTTATTCTAACATCCACAGGAACTCCAAATGTATGCAAGGGATCTGATTCTTCCGCTTCTCCCAGAAATTGCACACCAATCCCTGTCTCCACTATGTTCTGCATTTGGAAGCTGCCTCCAATCACAAAGAGTAGTAATAATACTGCAGGGCAGGGTACATCACCTATAAAATGAAAATATTTAGAAAGTTGACTTAAGAACAGTAGACCCTAGGACTTCCTTGGCAGTCCAGTGGCTAAGACTCCTCATTCCCAATGAAGTGGGGGCCCAATTTAATCCCTGTTCAGGGAACTAGATCCCACATGCTGCAACTAAAGATCTCCATGCCACAACTAAGACTGAAGATCCTGCGTGTGGCAACTAAGAGCCAGCACAGTTAAAGAAATAAATATATTTTAAAAAATAATAGTAGACCCTAGCCATGTGTGGCATCACACACTTGAAACATAGCTACTCCAAACTGAGGTATACTATAAGTGTAAAATACACAGTGGATGGCAAAGGGTTACATTAAAAATGTCACCTATCTCATTAATAATTCTTACATTGTTACATGCTGAAATAGTAAAATCTGGGATGTGTGTTAGTAGCTCAGTCATGTCCGACTCTTTGCATCCCCATGGACTATAGAATTCTCTCCATGGAATTCTCCAGGCAAGAGTACTGGAGTGGGTAGCCATTCCATTTCCCAGGGAACTAAAGAAAACATATTATTAAAATTAATTTCATCTATTTTGGTTTACTTTTTAAAATGAGAATGTGGATCATTTTAAATTACCTGTGCCCCATATTATATTCCTTGTAAATAATGCTCCTCTGAAGTCAGACTACTTGGTTTTAAGCTAATTGCTTAAGTTCTTTGTGTCTCAGTTCCCTCCTCTGAAAATAGGAATATTCGTGTACCTCCCTGATATTGCTGTTAGGAATGTGTTCATATATAGAGAGTGAGAAAAACAGAGCCTAGCATGAAATAAATATTCCCTCATGTTATTAATAGTATTATTCTTCTTCGCTTCATTCCTGGTCCTCTATGAGACAAAAGCTTGGCAGCTTCAGTAGTTCTTTTCCTACTCTCATCTCCAGGGAAGCCCAGTGTAGCCAGCTTCAATCATCACAGGTGGAATCAGTCATCTGCCCTCGGGAGATGCTTATAAGATTAATGATTGTATTTCCAGGAATGCCTGTCCTTTGATACAGATGTCATACACAGACAGGGTTCACACTGCCCTTTATGATGAGCAGATCCCGAGTAGATGCTATAATGAGTAGACCCTGACCATATACACTTTTGATGAAACCAGATTGTGCCCTAGTCCCCCAACTCAGAGGATGCTGGGAAGAATTTTCCCTGTGGTGTTAACTGTGGTGGTGGAAATATGCCCCCATTTCTAGTTAACATGATTATTACCAGTGTTTTTAATTTATCAGAATACAGAGGTCTTTAAAAAAGTCATGATTAAATTTGGAAATAGATATACACATTAAGAAAGAAATTGGAATCCATCTGGAACCTAAGAATATTTAATCTAAATCTTGAGCTTACATATAATAGTCTGTTAAGGATTTTCAGCCCCTGAACTGTATGTAAGACCCTTGCTTTGGGCTACAATGGTGCCTGTTGTTCTCAACTCATTGAAAAACAAGTTCTGATCTTTTCCTTTTAAAGTATTCTGTTTCCAAATGCTTGTCTTGTTTAAAAAAGAGAGAGAGAAAAAGAGGGGAAAAAAGCATATCCTGGTGCCATGAATTGGAGGCTGCATTTTTTTTTTCCAGTAAATGGCACATTATTTACTTTCTAGATGTGTAAATGAGTAATGAGTCCCTGAGAGGAAAGATAGTATTGAGGAACAAACAAATTCCATGGATGAGATCCATAGAATTTTTTTAAATGATTATAAACTCATGCTTTCAGCTAATAATAGTAAGGGTTTTGTTGAAGGACAAGAACACTGAATTGAATTACACAACTGGGAAGAGAGAAATACATTTCCATAATTCACTTTGAGCTACAGAGGCTTTATCTCTATGTTCTGTTGTTCTGGTTTTGAAAAAAATCAAATTATAAGAAGAATGATTCTGTAAAGGAGGCAAAGTTCTTTTCTATGAGATTTATAAAACTGAGCTGGTTTTTTGTTTTTGTTTTTTTTTTTTCTACTCTGGGCATCACAGATTGCTTCTGTGATCCTGGTAAAATATCTCCAGAGGCTTATTATAGTAACAGGCATGGCTGATTAATGTGGTCAGGGGATGTGGTACCTTCCCTGGGCTCCTGAGCAGGACTCACAGTTCTGTGCATCTTCTTGGCCATTAAGTACTAATCAGAGATCCAGTTACTTTAGATCTGGGCCAAAAGGCAAATCTAGGTGAGGAAATTGAATTGGACACTGTTCTTAAAACCTTAAAAATTAAAAAGTCCATGATAACTCAAAAAATTATGTCATTTATGCACAGAAAAGGGAAGGCCTAAGGGAAATGAAGATAGATTTGAGGCCTGACTTAAGTGGAGGCAGAGGGTTGAAGAAATGACCTGTTCGGGTCCCATCCAAGCTTATAGCTTTATTATGATCAGTGTAGTACCATTATCTTTACTGATTCTAAGGTGTCACCAAAATTTAACTTCATTGCCCTAGACTCAAATATTTTGCCTCTATGAGAAATGTAACAATGAGTTAGAATATATGAGTCCTTGGTCATGTAATGTTAAAATTATATGTGACATGGAATATTAAATTATAGATGGAAACTACAGAAGCATCATTTCTGCTTTATGGTTTTGAAAATCAGACTGTCATTAGTTTAGTAAAGTATTAAATAAATAATTTCCAGTATCTCCATTGATAAAATGGAGGATTATATCATTGTTGGATTTTTCTGCCTGACAAAACTATTTACTCACAAGGACTAATGTAATTTTGCAATAGTCCGTAGGGCCTACAGGGCTTCCCAGGTGGCACTAGATGTAAAGAACACACCTGCCAACACAGGAAACATAAGAGACACGGGTTAGATGATCCCCTGGGGGAGGGCATGACAACCCACTCCAGCATTCTTGCCTGGAAAATCCCATGGACAGAGGAGCCAGGCGGGCTACTCTCAGGAGGATTGCAAAGAGTCGGACATGACTGAAGAGTCTTAGCACAGTAAGTAGCAGGTAGGCCCAGCATTCTATACAGTACTTACTCATCTCTGTCCACCCAACTCAGAAGGCATGCATATCAAATTTAAGTTGGCACAAAACTGGGAGAGAAAATAAGTACGATAACAAAATCATGGTTGTTTTTGTTTTCTGAGGGGAAGGGGAATTACAAAACTACTTTCAACAAATATAAATGTGAAGATGTTTAGCAAGCCATCTTCACAAGTACCTGATGAGGGCACTGTGTTTTGGTTGAGGACAAGCCCAATAATCATGATGAGGCTGAATTAATAAAAGAATAAAATTCTAGTGGAGCGGCAAGATTCTCATGTGTCTTCTCTTTTTTGTGCATCAGATTTTATAAGACACAAATTGAGATATGGCAAAAGAAAGTGATTGGAATGACATTATATAAGGAACAGAAAGAAGTAGAAAAGAAAGGACTTCTGGGTTGGCAAGAGAGTTGTCTTCAAACATTCCAAAGGGCATTAAGTGGTAGAGACTACACATACTAGGTCCCATCTGGGAGAATGTGTGCTTTATTAAAGCAAAGTATTAACAGGATCACAGAAGGTTTCCAACCACATCTTCTGCATTTCCTTTACTAGTGTTCCAACCTTCTAGGTGGGCTTCCCAGGTGGCTCAGTGGTTAGAATCCGCCTGCCAGTGCAGGAGACACAGGAGACTTGGATTTGATCCCTAGGCCAGGAAGATCCCCTGGAGAAGGAAACAGCAACCTGCTTCAGTATTATTTTGGGGAAAATCCCATGGACAGAGGAGCCTGGCAGGCTACAGGCCTTGGGGTCACAAAGAGTCAGACACAACTGAGCATGCAGACACAGCCTTCTGTGTAGACATGCTAGACATGTAGACATGTAGATGTAGACATGTAGCCACATCTGTCCCTGGGGGATTGTAAGCCTTAGAAAGACAGGGATTTCCTTTCTGACATCCCTGCACTTTCCATCTGCTCTCATTGGGATGCTTTAAGGCTCTTCATATTAAGCCTTTTGATACCTGTACATCTCCCTTTAGCTATAATTTTTGATAAAAATTGAAATGGTTTTTAAAATGAAATAAATTTTCTTTTAAAATTATTTGGCTATGAAAAAATAGTTTTGTCTACAAGCAGAATATTTGGGAGTCTTTGAAAAGTGAAAAAAATCTACCTACAAGTTGCTTCTAAGTGTAGTGAGATTTTTAAATGTCTGCAATTAGTTGATATATTGCTGGTTGACTGCTGATTTAATGAACTATCAGCTTTGTGTTTACACAGGATTGTCATATATATGAATGTATATGATGGCTACATATAATGTAAATATATGGTCTACTATTTTCATTTTCTTGGACTCCAAAATCAATGTGGATGGTGACTATAGCCATGACATTAAAATACGCTTGCTCCTTGGAAGAATAGCTATGTCAAAGGCAGACAGTGTTTTACAAAACAGAGACATCACTTTATATGGACAAAGGTCCGTAGAGTCAAAGCTATGGTTTTTCCAGTAGTCATGTATGGATGTGAGAGTTGGACCGTAAAGAAGGCTGAGTGCTGCAGAATTGATGCTTTCGAACTGTGGTGCTGCAGAACACTCTCGAGAGTCCCTTGGACTACAAGGAGATCAAACCAGTCAATCCTAAAGGAAATCAACCCTGAATGTTCATTGGAAGGACTGATGCTGAAGCTGAAGCTCCAATACTTTGGCCACCTGATGCAAAGAGCTGACTCATTGGAAAAGACCCTGATACTGGGAAAGTTGTAGGCAAAAGGAGAAGAGGGCATCAGAGGATGAGATGATTGGATATCATCACCAACTCAATGGTCATGAATTTGAGCAAACTCCGGGAGATAGTGAAGGACAGGGGAGCCTGGTGTGCTGCAGTCCATGAGGTCACAAAGAGTTGGACGTGGCTTAGCTACTGAACAACAACAACAAGTATTTTCATAAACCTTTTCAAATTCGTAGGTCCCAGGCTAGGGCTCCTGGTGACAGGAGTGGATGAAAGTGACAATTGGTAACAACTGGATAAAAGTGCACTGTGTCTATTACATACTAAGTACTCAGTAAGTATTTGATGAATCAGTTAAAATATACTGATTTATTAATATCAGATCGGGACAATCCCCTGGAGGAGGGCATGGCAACCCACTCCAGTATTCTTCCCTGGAGAATCCCACGGACATAGGAGCCTGGCAGGCTACAGTCCATAAGGTCGCAAAGAGTTGAACACAACTGAAACGACTTAGCAAGTAGCACAGAAAACAAAATTCTAGTTCATTTTGCTGCTCTGAGCTTGAAAAGCAGAGCGAGAATCAGAGGGGAGGGTGGCAGCTGTTCTTGAACTTCTGGTGGATCCCGCTTGCCAAGCAAAGATACATTCTAATTGGGTTGTTAATTGCAGGTGTGATTGTCCCCAGTGCTGTGCCAGAGACATTACATGTTAATAGCAGGAAGTGTACTGTGATCAGAGGAGCAAATGTGCATGTAGCTCAGAAGTTGAGTCATTGCTCTTCTAAAAAAGGAAGACTATAAATATACTGAAAGGAGGAGCACATTGCTGGGTATTAGAAAGGTTGTCTTTTTGCAGGTCTTCTTGCAGGGGAAAAAAAAGGCAACTGATTAAGCAGTGGATCAAAATATAAGTGAAAGACTTGCCCACCAAGGGCAAGTTAAAAAGCAAAAAAGGAGTGAACTAAAATAAAAATAGCTCCAACCCAGAGATCAAGAGGACTATTTTGTCCGGGGAAAGAATAGAAGTGGTCCGCTTACACTCCGCCAAGCCACTAGTTTCAAGTGCATCTTTGTGTGATAGCTGAGGGCCTGAAAGACTTCATTATTAAGAAGTTAATGCTTGACAGCAGCCGACTCCACCACAGCAGAATTGCCCGCCTTCCAAAGACAGTCTCCTATGAGTCTTGGGATAATTACTCAAATCTCCAAATTATCCTTCAGGGAACAAAATGAAACATGCAGAATCAAAAGCAGATTTGTAGCTGAGATTATGAAAAAGGAGTGGGCTCGTTTCCATTTTAAAAAATGATTATTTCTATTGTTGGAACCACAGAGAGGAAAGGAAAGAAAAAAAAACTCCCAGTCTATAGACCAAGTAGGCAATAAATGGCTAGCAGCTGTATGGCCCCAGGGACAACCTAAATCAGCTCATATACTCACAAGGCAGTTTTCTCTCAATTTCCAAATAAGTCTCCTCAGATCAAATTGCTTGAGAAGAATGGGGATGCTGAAATGGAGGTATCCCAAGTCTTTTTACAGAAGAATATTTTCACTGGGCACCATTTCCTAAAATAGCTGAATGTGCCCAATCAAGTCACCTACTATCTACTGAAAATAAAATAACTACTTACAAAGCATTTCTCCCTCCATATAGACACATTTATTTCCTAAGCCTACCTCCCATTTTAAGAAGCAAATACATGAGAATCACCACCACCACCAAAGTCTTTTTTTGTTTTTGAGACAAAATTTCCATTTAACCCAATAGTTTATGACTTGTTCCATTTTGCCTTTTTAAAAACATTTATTTGTTTTTAATTGGAGGATGCTTGCTTTATCATATTGTGTTGGTTTCTGCCATGTATCAACATGAATCAGCCATAGGTATATACATTTGTCCCCTTCTGTTGAACCTCCCTCCCACCTCCCACTCCATCCCACCCCTTTAGGTTTTGCCAACAGACATGCAGAACAGATTTGTGGACATGGCGGGGTGGGAAGGAGAGGCGGAGGAATGAACTGAGAGGGTAGCATTAAAACATATACAATTTACCATATATAAAATTAGATAGCCAGTGGAAATTTGCCGTATGATGCAAGAAAAACCTTTCATTTTTATTTTCCCTGCTTTTTTTCCCCATCCGTCATGCCTGTCAGAGATTCCCCAAACTTTCTAATGGAAGTAGAGGTAGATTCTTGAGCGAGTTCTTGAAGGGTGAGTGAGGCCCACAAATTATAAGAAAATTAAATAATTTTAAGTTTGGTGATTTTCATACAATGATGATCTTAAATTTTACTGTGATGGATTAGGAGAACAAAACTCCCTTCTGCAGTGGTAATTCGCACCTGCAAGACAGTTTCCTGGAAGAAGGCTTTGGTTGTTTAAGTCAGTGTTTCTCAAACCAGGGTCTATGGATTTATTCTCAGGGGTAGAAGAAAAGTTTTATTTCTTTAAAAAGACTCTTGTGGTTCAAGTTTTGAGAAAGTGAGCTACAATGACATTAAAGCTGTTTCATAACTGCATAACCTTCAACCCCATCAGAACACACCTGCTATTCTGAAGCAGGTCAGTCGGGTTCATTGAAAGGACTTGGGGCATTATGAAAGAATTCTTTTTAAAATCCGATCTATAGGTGTCTTTTCAGTCCTGAGTTGAACAAACTATGGATAAAATAGTAGCATAATGCCTGGCACAGAATATCAATGCTAATATCATATTTAGTTTTACTTTTGGATCCCTTTATCTCCCAATCTTACCTTCTCCCCTCCAAAATAGAAATGGGTCCTGCATATTTACAGTTGCAGAGAGATTCTGAGTGATCCAGTGGGATCTCTTACAAAGTATACAAAGTTTGCCAGATATTAAAAACAATATTGAATTCCTATCAATTTCTCCAAGCTAACTGGGGCCAACTGCTAATGAACTCACTCACTCACAGTGGGTTTTTTCCTTATTAAAAAAAAATTGTAGTAAAATATATACATCATAGAATTTACCATTTTAACCCTATTTTTTAGTGTATAGTTCAGTGACATTAAATACATTTGCATTGTTATGCAACTATCACCAACATTCATCTTCAGAACTTTTTCATCTTCCCAAACTAAAACTCCATCCCCCGTTAAACAATTATTCCCATTTCCATCTCCCCCAACTCCTGGCAACCACCATTTACTTTCTGTCTCTATGAGTCTGACTACTCTGTCACAATCTTTTTTGAATGATGCTCTGATTGTTAAATCAAGATGAACCAGGAAAATCATATGGTTCTTTCCCATGATTTTCTACAAACATGAGAGATGCCTAAACCCCATTCTTGGGCACAGTCCATTAATACATCTGAAATATTTCCCCACCATTGCCTCCTGAATTCTTATGTTGGTCCAACCAGAAGGACTGGTCCATTTGCATGGCTGTGCTACCTCTAAATAACCCACGCAAGAAGTGCCCTGTACACCAAGACAAAAATGGAGCTGTTTTTCCTCAAGCTTGCTGTTTACAATCGTTCTGCCCTAGAAACCCTGGTTATGTTGGGTTGTCATCTGATATGGGTGGACAGGAGATCCCAGTTGCCTTTTCTTAAAGCCTAGGTTTCAAAGGATTCCTCTTGGCCTGTGTAAAGCTGAGAACTGATAAGAATGGTACTCCCATGTTCTTTGTTTTGGAAATGGCCTGTTGGATGGAAGGATGTTTGCTGACTGACAGGCAGAGATCATCTGGAATATCTGAGAGGGCATGAATTTCACTTTTACTAATTCTTTGCCAATGATTATTGAAGGTCATCCTGTTCTGTGCTAAAATCTGATTCAACGAGACTGGATGACATAACCCTCCTTCATAGTCAAGATATACTAGATGCAAACCAGAAGGTAAAAAGCTCATATTACAGTCAGTGAAAAACAAAGAGACACAATTTTCTTATATTTAATGGACTTTAAGAAAAGCTATGACAAACCTGGACAGCATATTAAAAAGCAGAGTCATCACTTTGCCGACAAAGGTCTGTATAGTCAAAGATATGGTTTCTCCGGTAATCATGTACGGATGTGAGAGTTGGACCGTAAAGAAGGCTGAGTGCCAAAGAACTGATGCTTCCAAATTGTGGTCTGGAGAAGACTCTTGAGAGTCCCTTGGAAAACAAGGAGATCAAACCAGTAATCCTAAAGGAAATTGACCCTGAATATTCATTGGAAGGACTGATGCTGAAGCTGAAGCTCCAATATTTTGGCTACCTGATGCAAAGAGCCGACTCGTTGGAAAAGATCCTGATACTGGGAAAGTTGTAGGCAAAAGGAGAAGAGGGCATCAGAGGATGAGATTGTTGGATATCATCACCAACTCAATGGTCATGAATTTGAGCAAACTCTGGGAGATATTGAAGGACAGGGGAGCCTGCTGTGCTGCAGTCCATGAGGTCACAAAGAGTTGGACGTGACTTAGTGATTGAACAACAACAAATGGACTTTCATTTCTTTTTATATCATCTGGTTAAATGAACACCCTTCCAAAGACCCTATACTTAAACTTCCCTATTCTCACATTACTTTTCTTTATTTGTTCTTGATTAACAGAGGAGGTAACCAGATTTAGTCAGTTGCTACTGCTGCTGCTGCTAAGTCACTTCAGTCGTGTCCGACTCTGTGTGACCCCATAGATGGCAGCCCACCATGCCCCACCGTCCCTGGGATTCTCCAGGCAAGAACACTGGAGTGGGTTGCCATTTCCTTCTCCAATGCATGGAAGGGAAAAGTGAAAATGAAGTTGCTCAGTCATGTCCGACTCTTCACGACCCTATGTACTGCAGCCTACCAGGCTCCTCCGTCCATGGTATTTTCCAGGCAAGAGTACTGGAGTGGGTTGCCATTGCCTTCTCCGATTTAGTCAGTGGAGGGAGGTAAATTGATTTCAGGAGAAACAACAGAAAAGAGAAACTGTAAAGGAAGCAGAACCATGCATATTTCCATTTTCCTTATACATTTTATAAATAATATGCTGACTCATAGGAGAAAATGTGGAATCTTAGATAAATTGACTCATTATAGAGAAAATCTTGTAGACTAAGAAATAAGATCCATTTAGTTATACAAAGCCTTGGATTAACCACAAGGCATCCATAGAATATACTGGGTGGGCCAAAAAGTTAGTTCATATTTTTCTATAAGATGTTATGGAAAAGCCCAAAGGAATTTTTTTGACAACCCAATATTTCACTTAACCCCAACTTTGCTTCAAGAGCAATAGACTAGAATCTGAAGACTTAGTTCCTAGCTTAAGTTTGATCACTAACTTGCTTTATTACATTGTTCCAGTCAAAGAGCCTCTCTGAACTTCAGTTTCGCTGTGGCTGTAACAGGGAAAAACAACATCTGTCATTGAATCAATATTATGTTACTTCACATGTAAGAATTTACTATGTATTCCTTCACATTCTTTATGTGTTGTTGCCATATATTCCCCCCATATTTTATAAACCCCACAATACATTTTTATTATTTATGCTTTCAAAACAGTTAATTGTATTTCAAATAAGTTGAGGAAAAAAACATTATTTATATTTACCCACATAATCATCATTTTCTGACAATTTTCACTCCTTTATATAGATCTGAGTTCTCACTTGTTATCATTTCCCTTCAGCCTAAAGACCTCTAATTAGTATTTTTTTAATAGTGCAGGTATGTGGTGACAAATTATCTTAGATTTTATTTATCCAAAAGTGTCTTCAATTTCACCCTTACAACTGAATGATCTATTCACTAGATACAAAATTCTGGGTTAATAGGTTTTGTTTTCTTTTCTTTTTGACACTTTAAAGGTATTATTTCCTTGTATTGTGAATTACATTGTTTGTAATGAGACATTAACTGCCATTTGCATTGCTATTACTCTTTATGTAATGTCTTTTTTTTTTCTTGAATGTTTTGTACATTTTCTTCTTTTCTTTGGTTTTCAGCAATTTGACTATAGTGTGCCTAGGTATAGCTTTCTTTGCATCATCCCATTAGAGGGTTGTTGAGTTTCTTGGATTCCGTTCTTGAATCTGCGGGTTGATATTTTTCAAAATTAAAAATTTCTTCAGCCATTCTTTTTAAAATTTCTTATTTTTATACAATTTAAAAAGTTACGTTCCATTTACAGTTATTACAAAATATTGGCTGTATCCCCCATATTGTACAGTGCATCCTTGAGGCTACCTTATGCTCAATACTTTGTATCTCCCAGTCCCCCGCCTTATATTGCCCCCCATTTCCTCTCCCCACTAGTGTGTTCTCTATCTGTGAATGCTTCCTTTATGTTATATTCACTAGTTTGTCGTCTTTTTAAGGTTGCACATATAAGCAATTATCACACAGTATTTGTCTTTGTCTTATTTCACTTAGTACAGTGCCCTCCAAGTCTATCCGTGTTGTTGTAATCAACCATTATTTCTTCAAATATTTTTTTCTTTTCTTTTTAAAAATTTGTTTATTTTGGCTGTGCTGGGTCTCTGTTGCTGTAGCAGCTTTCTCTAGTTGCAGTGGGCGGGAGCTCCTCTTGGGGTGTGTGGGCTTCTCGTTGCGGTGGCTTCTCTTGTGGAGCATGGGCTCCAGGGTCGTGGGCTTCCGTCACTGTGGCACTTGGGCTCAGTAGCTGTAGCTCCTGGGATCGAGAGCACAGGCTTCATCGTCGTGGTGCACAGGTTTAGTTGCTCCATTGTATGTGGGAACGTCCCAGACCAGGGAGAGAACCCATGTCTCCTGCACTGATGAGCTGATTCTTTGCCACTGAGCCACTGGAGAAGCTCAAATATTTCTTCAGTTCAATTATTTGTCTCCACTTTTCTTGGGACTCTAATTACTGTATATTAGACCCCTTGATATTATTCCACAGGTTATTGACATTCTTTTTTCCAATTGTTTCCCTCTTTCATTTTTACTTCAAATTATTTTTGTTGCCTAGTTTCCAAGTTCATTCGTCTTTTCTTGGGCAGTGTCCCATTTAGTGTTACTTTTATCCAGTGATCTTTAACTTTCAAGGACTGTAGTTTTTTGGCTCCAGAATTCCATTTGGTTCTTTTTACAAGTTTTTCTTTCTATTTCTAAACAGTTTACACCTCTTTACCCAATATAATTACCTTTTTCAGTAAATGATTGAACATGTTTATAATCGCTGTTTTAGAGTCATTGTCTACTTACTGTAATAACTATTATCTGCAAATCTGTTTCTAATGACTGTTTTTCTTAAATATGTATTACGTATATGTATGTGCTTCTTTTCATGTAATAGAATTCTTAAATAGATTTTTGGCTATTGTATTTAAATGTACAGTAGATATCAAAGTATGCCTTTGTTTTATTTATTTCCTGGAGAGTGCAAGAATTTCTTCTCTGATGATAACCAGAAGATGGAGTTGGTAATTCACATTTCTCCTTGGGCTGCACTGGGTCAAAGCTTTAACAATATTGAGTTTACCTGTGTTTAGCCCACTTCCCTTATCTCATCTGCTGACTGTTTGACCTGTCAGTAGATGAGTTGGATGAGGACTGGTTGAAGTTTCAGATGTTTTTAGTTTGCTTTGTATTAAGCTCTGGCAGGGCTCCAGAATGTGAAAGTTATACAATCTCCCTCTGCTTACCAATCACTCCCTCAGCTGCTCTTTTTCTCAGCAAGCCTCATGATGAGGGGAGTGTCAGGAGAAATGTTGATCCTAGTGCTCTGTCCTTGCATTTGGGGGACCTTCCAGACTCCAGTGCTTCTAGCCAGACCACACTGTCCCAGAAAGCTTGACCAATGTCCCTCCATCCATAAAAAAATATCTCCATTTATACCCAGATTCTGACTGTACCCACATTATGTACAAGCCTAAGGTATTGAAGCTGTCATGATCCTCTGCTCATGTGAAAAAAGGCTTATTTCTCTTGGAATTGAATTATCAAGGCATCATTGCATCCACCTCTCTTCCCCTGCCCTGTAGAAAAATGTAATTTTTACTTTGTCTGGGTTATTTTGTTGTTATTGAAGTGGGGGTGGTCTCTACCATCTGTCTCCACCCTCACCAGAAGCAGAAGTCTCAAAAGAAGTAGATTGTTACTGAGACAGATTGCTCTGGACTGGCACATCACTCTGTGATCCCAGAGGCACTCATTTGAGAAGTCTGTTTACTCTTACCGGGGAGCTGTCTTATCTGTGTACAGATCAGAGTATTACCTCAAGCTTTCTCCTGTCTGATTTGTATCTCTGGCCAAAGCTACCTTTTGTGTATATTTACATATTTTTCCTTCATCAAACTAGTCTCTGATTTTTATAGCAAGAAGATTTATAGTAAGTATATATGCTTCTTTAATTGTAAAAGCCCATGGGAAATCTGCAAAGCTAGGTTCCTGCTCTATCAGAAACAGCGGTTTATTGCTGTAGAGGAAAAACAGGTCGACTGTCTGCTTCCCAGATATACTATACTCTGGGCCTGAAGTCACTCTGAGGGCATATCCCGAAACCTTTCTAGGCCTCCATCTCTTAGGTTCTAATGTGGGGGTTTGCATTAAATGATCTCTAAGCACCTTCCAGGACTAAACTTCAGATTTAGGTAGCTCCAGAGTCTTAAATGCAGAGAAGGCAATGGCACCCCACTCCAGTACTCTTGCCTGGAAAATCCCATGGACAGAGGAGCCTGGTGGGCTGCCGTCTATGGGGTCGCACAGAGTCGGACATGACTGAAGCGACGTAGCAGCAGTAGCAGAATCTTAAATGAGCTTTGGATGAGTGAGTCAATAAATATGACCAATGTAATACATGCCATTGCCCTTTAAATGACCTGGTTCTGATTTGGTTGAACCTAAGACTAAAATTGGCTTGACCTGGTCTTAGACTGGCTAGGTTGTCCCAGCCTTCAGTTACCTTTTTTCTTCTCTAGCCCTGTGGATACAAAATAGGAAGCAGCACCAAAGTCCTGCCAATAAAAGCTCTTGCCAGACCAGAGTCAAATTGAGAGATATCAATTGTTCTCTTCCGGTTTTAATCTCTTTGTCCCAGAAAACATCAACCTAAATATTCTAGGATCCCTTGAATATTTAAAAATATTATTTTTGCTTAAATAATCAAAATAATTTTTGATATCATAGTAGTAACACAGTAGTACCCCTAAGATATAGTGCAGAAACTTAGGTGCATTCCTCATAAGAGGCCCTTCAAGGAAGCTGGGGAGTAAGAGTTGCACCCTTAATAGTTCAAGGAATTTGTCACTGTTGCCAACGGCTGTGCTTTCCCACAGACTTCCCTTTCTCCCATGAATCTTTAATTCTGCTGGGACTTTAATAATCAAGTAAGAATAACTCTTTAGAAGTTACTTAGTGAGCTTTAGATTTTGAAAAGCACATGTGCACACCTATCTCATAGACTGATGACAGGCTTTCTGTGATAGGATACTGGAACTGGCTCTGGATTTGGTCCAAAGTGACGTTGCTCATGGAATTCAACCAGGTCAGCAAACTCGGAGTCCTGGTTTTGTGCTGGAGTGTCAGTGACTGAAACAAGCTTTCAGTTAAAATTTGACTGTGGCTTGATTCCTTGCAGAACATGAGATTTTTTTTAGAGATATTCCGAGTAAAGAAAAGTCTTCCAAAGTCAAACGTCTGTGGGAAATGATCCTCCTCCTCTCTTATACAATCACGATGGATGCTAGCATATTTATTGATGGCTTTTCAATAAAGAAAATTGTTTACCTTTTTTTGTTCAGTCTCACAGTTCCCCAAATTATTTGGCTATAATAAAAATTCTTTCTACTTTGGAAGCACTGGAATCCTCTGAGATTGAGTTAACCTGACAAACCTTGAACAGAAAATCACATGTGGAAGTGAGGCCAAGTGTGTTCTTACCAGACTCTTTCCCATGTGTGAAGGTATTCCTTGTTCAAACACAGGAATAGACTTGGAACAGCAGAAGGGTTGTGTCAGATAGATATACTGCCAAGAGATGCTGCAGCTCTGAAAGCTTGCCCTCATCTCTCTCTGCTCAGTTAACCTTGGTGACATAAGCTTGGGGCTGCATTTTTCTCATATGTATATGAATTAATAGAGCCAAGATAAACAAAATTCCAAATGTAAAGGAAAAAAATTCATGAGTCCCTTGCGGCTTTTTGCCTAAAGCAGAAGTTCTATACTTCATCACTTCTGTAAGTAGCCATTCCTACCTGGCCTTCCCAAGGGAATAGGAAACCATTTTGCTAATTGTTGTACTCTGTAATTCAGGAGATGTAATTTATGAGCTGTTCCAGAGGCCAAGGACAGAATTATCCCAGCAGAAAATGCAGTGCTGTAAGAAAATACAGTGTTGAAATCCCCTCTCTGAAGCAAAAAGAAAAAAACAGATATTAAGACTCTTAAGAGTCTTTTAACAAAATATATTAAATGCACATGTGCTGAGGTGATGGGTAATGGTAAAGTTGGTCTATTGATGTTTGAATGTTTGGACTAGTTGGGTTCTTTCCCATGTCACTCTCCCACAGTTAACCTTGACTCTGTTGTTGACCTAACCTGAGCCTTGCATACTTTCTACAGCAGGAAAAGGTTAGGAATTTATAAAAAAGTAAACAAGACTCTGAGATTGGTTACTGTAATAGTTACTTTCCTGTTGGGAATTTTGAATCTAAAACAAAACAAGGTCAGGCTCGTATATGGTCGCCAGCTTGTGAATTTACAACACAGTGTATAGGCAGGCATTGAAAGGGAAAACTGGCGGAAGTGGGGCAGAGTCACAGTATTCAAAGAGCCAGACTGTCTCTAACACACGCATTGCTGGACACATATCTTGAAGTGAATTAAGCATACATTGACAGAGTTAAGTGGCTTAGATAGAAGCAGTTTGGAGAGAAAAATGAAAAGGTGAAATGGAGAATGTATCCATAAACACAGTTCTTAAAAATTACAGACTATCTTTTTTATCTCCATTAGGTAATGGTTTAATGAAATTTTTAACACTAACATAGTCCAAGAATTATTTTAAAAGTATAGAATTTATATTACCTGTCACAAAGAATCTGTTTAGTCTTAAGAATGCAGAATGGCTATTTTTATTTCGACAAAGATAAAAGCAATTAAACTTTGCCTCTTTGCAAATACAGATGGGTATTTAAGTACCTAATTAAGCCTGAGTACAGGGCAAGCTACTGAGAGATGTGCAGGATAAAATTCATCGGTCCATTGGGATTGCCTGTTTTGATTACAGGCGTCGACTTGCTTTGTTTGTAGTCACTATTATTATGTAGAAAGGCCAAACACTACTGAATGATCGATTGACCTTAAATAAAAATGGGTAAACAGTCTAGTTCTGCTAAAAAGTAATTCTTCCCCTACAAAATGAACTCTCTCCATCCTTTAACTGATGTATTTAATTCTATGGGTTTGGGTTAAGAAATATATTACTTTGGGTTAAGACATTAATCCCTATTAAAAACTAAACAGAAGAACTATTACAGTATATTAAACCTTTTATGTTGATCGAAAAATAATGTATCGCAATAAACTCTTTCCACTACTGAAACTCAAGGAGAATGAACGTGCCAGATCCTTTCCCGAAATAAGGCTTTGAAGGGAAAAGTAGTGTGATCTTTAGAACACTGAATGCCAAGGAGCTGCCAGCAATAGGAGATGAGAATATCCAAGACCATCATTCCTAATTAATAGTATTTTTCCAACAGTACTTATTGTAAATACTCTCCCCCAACTCCAATTTAAAAGGTTGGCTCTAAAAAAATAAATAAATAAATAAATAAAATAAAAGGTTGGCTCTAGAAAGTTTCTGGGCTTGTGTTTGAATTTTTAGAGCCATCATATTCTCAAATCTTGGCAAATAGAAGCAGTATTCTCCCCTAAGAAACACTTTAGATCCTTTCAGCATCACTCTGTGCCTAAGATTTTCTGTACTTCTGGTAATTGCCATTCATTTAACCAACACCTAAGCATGGTCAGATATTTCTGTAGCCCTCCTGCCTGGAACAGGAGGACAGTGGGAGAGACAATTCATTAGCAATGCATTGCTGTCTTTATGGCCTTGATGTCTAGTCCTCTCTGAAATGATCATATATGGCTCTTTAAATGTTTATTTTGTTTTGTTTTGAAAGTGCATTTTAAAATTCTTTTTAAAACTTGGAGTATAATTGCTTTATTATGTTAGTTTCTGTTGTACAACAATGTGAATCAGCTGTATGTTTCCGTGTATCCCCTCCCTCTTGAGCCTCCCTTCCACCCCCATCCCACTCCTCTAGGGCATCACAGAGCTCTGAGCTGAACCCCTGTGCTATATAGCAGCTTCCCGCTAGCTATCTATTTTACACATAGTCATGTATGTATGTCAGTGCCCCTCTCTCAGTTCATCCCACCCTCTCCTTTCGCCCACCCCTGAAAGCATAAAAATTTAATTAAAAAATTAAAAAATTTAATTAAAAAAATTAAATTATTGTGACTTAATGAAAAAAATGCAAAGGTTTTCCTAGGATCAGTTAACCATAAGCAAACAAATGTGATTTTAAGGAATTTATTTTGAAATTTAATTGTATAAACTTTCATATAAACTTAACCTCATAGTGAGTTATCCCATGTGCATTGTTCATGAAAAATTTTGGGAAAGACCCAGAAGAATTTTCTTGCTTACTGACCAGACCCAGGCACCTCTCTGAGAAGAAGTTACAGTCTCAGATTCTTCATTCCAGGTGGGGACACCCAGGAGTCCTTTTGCAAATTTCCCTGTTCTAGAATTCATTTGACAAATGTGGTTCTCATTCATGGAAAGAATTCACAACTATGATGAATTTTTTATTTTTTCAAATATCAAAAATCTAGCCTTAATGGTAAACTTCCCTATGCTATTTTCAAGATGGCTGCCTAGTAGGCAGCTGGAGAGAAACTGAGTGATTCGTACAACCCAAGCCCATGACCCTTGACTCACCCTGGTCCACCCAAACAAGTTTTCATGGAGGAAAACCGTTTTATACAGTGCCTTTAACCATGGTTTATCAGTAGAGATTAAATTATAGAACCACTAACTGCATCACCAAATTTAGTCAAAGTTCTTGCAGCGAACTTTCTAATTCAACAGTACTGAATTTCATTTTGTTTTTCCCAAGTTAAAAACAGTCTCAACCAAAACAAGAGAGACAGAGGATGTCAACCACTGAATCTTTCTAATATCTGGACAGACTTCAAATAACTTTTCAGATTATAAGGTGTATATTTACAGCTGGTTTGATTTCTGTGTAAGTAGGTGTGTATATGGGGCTTCCCAGGTGGCACTAGTGGTAAAGAATGTGCCTGCCAATACAGGAGATGTAAGAGATGTGGGTTCAATCCCTGGGTCAGGAAGATCCCCTGGAGGATGGCATGGCAATCCACTCTAGTTTTCTTGCCTGGACAATCCCATGGACAGTGGAGCCTTGCGGGCTGCAGTCCACAGGGTCACAAAGAGTTGGACACGACTGTAGTGACTTAGCATGCACCTGTGTCTTCAGAACACCATTACCTCCACTGAACATATTTGCATTTTTCTTATTCAGTGCTTCCTGAATCAGGCTGTCCTGGTTTGAAATGAATCCATGGTCTCTTAGCCTTCCATGCCTGCCGGGGCGCCCATTTGGATTTTCTCTGCCATTCTCTGGATACAATTCTTTATTTTAGCATCATGGATGCTACTGACAACTCATAATGATTATTCTTGAAGACAAAACCTAAATTACCCAAATGAGCCCTCCCTGAGGCTGGCAGGTACGCAGTGCTGTTACAGCGTGTTGGGGATATACAGTCTGCCGTGAATAGAGCTCTTTTTCAGCTGCTCTGGCAGGGCCACCTGCCGTCTGTGCCCCACTTCCTGCCAGGAAGCTCTGAGACCTTCAGCAGCCAAAGCCAAGTGATTAGAAAACCGGCAGCGTTCGTGCCAGGAGCTCGTCTCTGTGGGTTTTGTTTGCAGCCATAGAAAATCAGGAAGCCCCAGAAAAGAGCTGCAGAGGCTGTTCTCCTTATCCAAAGAGAAGTGTTCTCCTTATCCAGAGACAGAGGGAGGAGATTCTGCCTGTATGAAGGTAGTGAAAAAAGGCTTGTGGTGAATTTTTCTTTTCCCAGACCTTCATGACTAGCATTTGGCCAATAAGTTTCTCAAAATAAACAAACACTTTTGAGCTGCTTACCCATTTAGTAATGAAAAGGGAGACAGGAGTATCTTAGTAAGACAAACCCAGAAGTTTAAAAAACAGACCAAATTAGCAATGAAAAATTGGAAATTGAAAAAATTTTAAATACCACTAAAAATATGGAATCATAAGGATAAATCTGATAAAAATGTGTAAGACCTGTGCGATAAAACATGCAAAACATCAGTGAGAAAAATTAAAGATCAAAATAAATGGAAAAAATGTATGGTATTCATGCATCAGATGATTCCATATAACTAAGATGTCCATTCTCCCTAAAATAATCTACAGATTCAATGCAATTCTAATCAAAATTTTATAGAAATGGACTGAAATTCTAAAATTTATATGAAAGCACAAAGGACCTAGAATAGCCAAAGCAACTTTGAAAGAAAACAAAGTTGGAAGACTAATGCTAACTGATTTCAAGGTTTACAAAGCTACAGTATGAAGATATTGTAGCAATGGTGTCACAATAGATCAATAAGACAGAATAGAGTGTCCAGAAATAGACCCACTCACGTATGGACAACAAAGACACAAAGAAAATTCAATGGAGAAAAGTGTTGGAATAATTAGTCACATTAAAAAATATGAATTTTGATCCACATTTTGCACAATATATAAAAGTCAACTCAAGTGGATCACAGACTTAAAAGTACAACTTACAAGTACAAAACTTCTAGAAGAAAACACAGGAAAAATATTTGTGATCTTGGATTAGGCAGAGATTTTTTTGGGTACGACACCAAAGATATGATCAATAAAAGAAAACACTGATAACTTAAACTTCATGAAAACTGAAGCTTGTGCTGTTTAAAGACACATGAAGAAAATGGGGGCTTCCCTGGTGGCTCAGTGGTAAAGAATCTGCCTGCCAATAAAAGACACACAGGTCAATCTCTTGATCCAGGAAGATTCCACATGCCTTGGAGCAACCAAGCCTGTGCACTACAACTACTGAGCCTTTGCTTTAGAACCCAGGAGCCACAACTACTGAGCCCATGTACCACAACTACTGAAGCTCGAATGCCCTAGAGCCCGTGCTCCACGACAAGAGAAACCACTGCAATGAGAAGCCTATGCAACACAACCAGAGAAAAGCCCATGCAGCAATGAAGACCCATCACAGCCACAAGTAGATAAATCAATATTATTTTTAAAAGTGCAAAAAAAAGATGTAATAAATGATAAGATTTTTTAAAAAGAAAATGAACAGTCAGGGTATGAACTGGAAGAAATTAGTTAAAATATATTTAATAAAGGATTTGTATCAAAAACATGTAAAGAACTCTCAAACTCAATAAGTACCACTGTCCAGAATAGTTGCTGCAGGAGCAATAACAACAAGCAGCTCTGACTTGGGAGAGTTTCCACCCCATCCGCTGTTTCGCCTAAAGGTCCTCAACTTTTCCAAAGAAGATACAAAGATAGCAATTAGCACATGGAAAATCCTCAATATCATTAGTCATTAGGAAAGTGAAAATTGAAAGCACAGTGAGATACCACTGCACACCTACAAGAATAGCTAAAATTAATTGGACTGGCTGTACCAAATATTGATAAGGATGTAGAAGAACTCAAAGCGTCATACATTACTGGTTAGAATGTAATTCAGTATAACCACCTCAGGTAATAGTTTGCAGTTTCTTTAAATGCTTACACTCCTGAGTTCATAGCAGCACTATGTCATACTAGCCAAAAGGTAGAAGCAACCTAAATGTCCCTGGGCATATGAATGGATAAACACAGTATGGTATATGCATACAGTGGATTATTAGTTGGCTTTAAAAGGAAAGAAATTCAGTCATATGCTACAACCTGAATGAAACTTGAAGACATTATGCTAAGTGAAATAAACCAGTCACAAAAATCATACTGTATAATTTACTAATCTGAGGTATCTAAAATAGTAAAATTTATGGAAGCAGAAAATAAAATAGTAGGGGTTGTGAGGAGGGGAAAAGGGGAATTGTTACTCAATGGATATAGAGTTCAGATTTGCAAGATGAAAAGATGTGAACTATTTTACAACAATGTGAATGCTTAACTCTCCTCCACTGTACACTTAAAGTGGTTAAGATGGTAAATTTTATGCTGTATACTTTTTACTAAAATATGAAAAATGATTTTAAAAAAGAGTTAAGTATATATTTACCATATAACAAAGCCATTCTACTCCTAGGAAAAATGAGAGTGTGTGTCCATATAAAGATTTGCATACAAATATTCATAGGAGCTTATTTGTAATAACCAGAAACCAGAAAGGATCCAAATACCCATGAATAGATGGATGGATAAACAAATTGTGGTATAAATATAAGGATTTATTTCTGGACTTGCAATTCTGTTCCATTGATTTATAAGTCTGTCCTTATGCCAGTACCACATTGCCTTGATTACTATAGGCTTGTAGTAAATTTTGAAACTGGGAGATATGAGTCCTCCAACTTTGCTCTTCTTTTTCAAGATCGCTAGCTATTCTGAGGTTGTATTCAATCTATGTATCATTATATCACCACAGATAGAAATCCAATAGTCTCTCCCCAAAGCCTCTCTAAATAAATGTGTCCTTTCACTTTTCATTATTTTACTAATACATTTTCTTTTCACTTTGTCCCTAAAGTCTGGTTCTCTTCATAGGCGTAAAGAACTTTCCTAAATTGACTTTTAGCTTTCTTGTTTGACATGATTTATCTCAGCTACTTTCATATTTCATTAAAAACCTTGCCTTTAACTTTGAGTCATTTTTGGTTTCCCTTGGAGTCTGCCACAATGGATCAGAAAACAAGATGTTAGTTGGTTCTGGTTTTCCTGGTGGTTCAAATAGTAAAGAATCTGCCTGCAATGTAGGAGACCTGGGTTCAATCCCTGGGTCAGGAAGATCCCCTGGAGAAGTAAATGGCAACCCATTCCAGTATTTTCGCCTGGGAAATCCCATGAGCAGAAGAGCCTGGTGGGCCACAGTCCACGGGGTCACGGAAAGGTAGACACGGCTGAACAATGTCTCTATAATTACAACCATCTGAAGCCCACTACCAGCATTTTTTCCTTCTTTGCTGTGTCGTTTTGATTTGAGACTTTTGAAGACAAGGATAAAATGGAGAGAGATATAGCAAATCCAATTCAGATTGTGTTTTGTTACCAGAGCATCCTGAGAAATGCCAAATGTTTATGTGCTGACCTTGGCCTTTCACAGGCTTGCTTTGTCTTCCTGGAGAAGCCTCTTGACAGCTAGGGGCCCTGAAAGTCACTGGCTTGCAGAGGGAAATGAGATGAGAAGACCTCGACCTGTGCAGACATTCTGTTAATAAAACCTAACCTTCTTTCATCCATTCAGCCACACTGTGGGCAGAGATCCCAGTGCAAAGCAGAGTGCCTGATCAGGGGCTGGAGCAGCAGAGAGGCAAGCCCAGGGGGTGAGGGAGAGTGAGGGATGGAGGGAGGGCTGAAGGGAGCCCCAAGGGTGGAAAATTAGCCCCTGTAAAGCACATCTCCTCCCCTCCTCTGCTGTGTTGGATTCCAACCAGAGCCACCAGGCAGTGGTACAGAGATGGGAGGGCTTGTTGTTGGCTGGAGGTCACCCAAAATAGAAGATTCAAGAATCCTAACTTGCAAGGAGTGATGATGAAGTCCAAAGCGTTTAAAAAGAGGGCCATGATCATCGTCAGTGTCGGGAAAGATCACACCCACACTCGCCTATTAGCGCCATCATCTAGAACAGCTGCCGCAGGAGCAATAACAACAGGCAGCTCTGACTTGGGAAAGTTTCCACCCCATCCGTTGTTCCACCCAAAGGCTCTCAACCTTCCCAAGGCAGGATTGTTCTTGTCCTCACTCTCAGCCTCAAGGAGGGAAACAGCAGCCCAGGCTACGGCTGACAGCTTCCCTATGGGAAGATTGACTCCGAGCCCTCTGAAATATACAGTGCTTTCTTTCCCTGGAGTGGTCTACCTGCCAGGCTTCTGCCACACTCACATCTGCCCACCTGGTGCCCACCTTAGGGAGCATGCTGTCTCCACTCTGGACCCGTGGATAGCAAACCTCAGAAGCTGTTCTAAGTCAGTGCCTGTCCTGCTGCCCACCTCTTTGCTCTTTTTGGGCCCCACTCTCCTCAGTGAAGAGGTTGGCCTAAGTTGATTGTAAGATTCTTTGCAGATTGGGTGTCCCAAGAAATTCGTAAGCACCCAGGTTGGTGTCTAGTGCCAGCTCTTGCCTGGCTACTCCAAAAACCTTGATTTACACTCTGAGCTTCTGACCTGCCCCTGCTTTCCCTTCAAAACATATTCATGCTGTACCTTATACCTTCAGGGTCTTACTCAAACCATTCCAGTTACTTAGTACCTGTGCTTTCTCCATCCTGTGGTGCCTATCCGTGGGTTATCCAGATAAGAAGCAAATCAGAATATAAAAATTAATACTTTTCTGAGAATTACGTTTTTGAGAACCGTGCACATTCTGATCACAGTGCTTCACTGAGTGAAAAGCAATAAATTAAAGATACTTTGAAAAATCCAGATGGATTTACTTGGGTATTTGTTATGGGCTTCCCTGGTGCCTCAGACGGTAAAGAATCCTCCTGCAACACAGAGACCTGGGTTTGATCCCTGGGTTGGGTAGATCCCCTGGAAAAGGAAATGGCAACCCACTCCAGTATTCTTGCTTGGGAAATCCCATGGATAGAGAAACCTAGCAGGCTACAGTCCTTGGGGTCACAAGAGTCGGACACAACTGAATGACTCAACACTTCAGAATGCGGAACCTCAGATCTCAGTTGTGGCTTTTCAAACAGACAAGTTCTAACATGAGCTGAGAATGCCAGGCATATCCATACTCAAGACACAGAAAAGAGATTGGAGTGGATTTGCCACTAGTGAAATGCAATGTCCTAAATCCTAGAACTAACACTGCAGACTGAAAATGGAATGTGGTCCCTGGTAGTGCCACTTCCAAGAAACTTCAGGTTTAAGAAATAAGCAGAAAATGTAAGCTGAGAAAGGAATGAGAGTTGGGGATGAAGAGGGAAAATATGTGATTCTCTATACCTCTGAATTTCCATGCAAGAAATAGCCATCTGTACTTTATTTCATTAATCTAGTTAAATATTTCTGAGAGCCGTCCAGATGCCAGAGTGTTCTAAGAAGCAGAGAAGCAAACAAAAATTCCTCCTCTCATTGATCAAGCATTCCAACTGAGGGAGGGAGAAAATAAACCCATCACATAAACAGAATATACAGTATGGTGGAAGTACTGTGGAGGAAATGCAGAAGGAACAGGGTCTAGGGAATGTCAAGGATGTGGCTATTTTAAGTAGGGTTGTCAGAGTAGGCTTGAGTGAGAAGGTGACGGGTGAGCAAACCCCCAAGGGAGGCGATGGAATGAGTTATGTGGACATTTGGAATAAAGTGTCCAGCAGAAGAAACAAGTGCAAAGGCCCTGAGGCAGAAACATGACATCTGAGGATCAGCAAAAAGGCCAATGTGGCTAGGTCAGCGCATAGGAAATCAAAGGGGAGCCTGATAGTAAATGAGGACAGTGAAATAATGAAGAAACAGTTTATGCAGTGTCTTAAAAGTTTTTGAAGGTACATGGCTTCTGCTGATGAAATAGGGGGCCTCTGAGAGTTTAAGTGGAAGAATGATGTTATCTGACTTAACACAGGATCCCTCTGGCTGCAAGATCGGGAGTGGACTGAAGGGGGCAGAAGCAGAAACACCAATGGTGGAGACTGTCCTAACACTGCAGGTGAGAGACATTACGAATTTTAGAGTGGGGTGAAGGTCAAAGAATTGATGCTTTTGAACTGTGGTGTTGGAGAAGACTCTTGAAAGTCCCTTGGACTGCAAGGAGATCCAGTAATCCCATAGGAAATCAACCCTGAATATTCATTGGAAGGTTTGATGCTGAAGCTCCAATATTTTAGCCACCTGATGTGAAGAGCCGACTCATTGGACAAGACCCTGATGCTGGAAAGAGCGAAGAATAAAGGAGAAGAGGGGACAGAGGATGAGGTGGTGAGATAGCATCACCAACTCAATGGACATGAATTTGAGCAAACTCTGGGCAATAGTGGAGGACACAGGAATCTGGCATGCTGCAGTCCACGGGTTGCAAAGAGTCAGACATGACTTAGTGACTGAATAACAACGAGGCAATGATAGTGACCAGAAGTATTAAGATGTGGGATATGTTGTGAAAGCATAAGTGACCCTCATTAGCATTAGCAGCTAAGTTAGACAGAAGGAGAGAGAGGGGGAGACAGAGAGAGAAGCAGGGGAGACAGGCAGGAAGAGAGAAAGAAATGGGAAGGGGGAGAGGGAGGGAGGGAAAGACAGAGGATGAGAAGAATCAAGGAAGGCTTCAAGGCCTGTGGTGAGAGAAGCTGAGGTGGGGAAATGTCTGGTAGGAGCAGCTTTGAGGAGAGCGAGGATCAGAAGTTCAGTTTTGGACTTTAAATCTGAAACATCTTTTAAACTTTCAAGTGGAAAGTTTCAATAGGCAATTAGATGTATGTGCCAATGCCTGCAAGGAATGAAAAAAAAATTGTATGTTAAAAACAGTTTTATGAAGAGAGAATATTGTGGAAATTAGAGGTTGAATCAGATGTAAAAAAAAAAGTATTAATTTGTTAATTACTTCTTCAAACACTTGATTATTCATTTATTTGTTTACTTAACATCCATGTGGCCCAGTCTCTTCATGGAATCACTTTAAAATAAGCACAGGTTAGCGACTAAAGGTAAGCTTAAAAAAGAACCAGCCTGTACTTTTGATTAGAGAAGAGCTCCCGGAGGACCCATGCAGCGTCACCCACACACCCAACCACTTTCCTCTCTTGCTGCTAGGGAGAGGAACACACACTCAGAAAATTAGTTTTTCTCTCTCCTGTGGAGACTTCCTGGTGAATAAAATTTCCCATTTTATTGTATGATACAGTGATAAAGACACAATGAACTAATATTTGCAAGTCACTCAGAACTGCTATGGAGATATGCAGAGAGTTACGCTCTAAAACACGTTTCTCAAGCTGGCTATACATTAACATCACCTGGGATATTTTTGAAAGTACTAATGTCCAAACCCACCCTAGATAATCAGCTTTAATTGATCCAGAGCAGGCTTGGTTATTAGTAGTTTGTAGAAACTCTGATATATTATATCTGGTGCTTCTGATATATCTAACTGAGGTTAAGAATGTGTAATGTTAGTTGTTCAGTTATGTCTGACTCTATGTGACCCTGTGGACTGTAGCCTCTGTCCATGGAATTCTCCAGGCAAGAATACTGGAGTGGGTAGCCGTTCCTCCAGAGGATCTTCCCGACCCAGGGATTGAACCTGGGTCTCCCACATTGCAAGCAGATTCTTTAGCCTCCAAGCTGCTAGAACAGCCCTAAGAATGTGTGCTCTAAGCCAAAACTCTAACCTAGTCTATCTGTTCAGCTGCTGAAAGGCAGTGATTTTAAACTGAAATTGAAGAAATAGTGAATAAGGTGAAGTGGGCAGTAAAAAGGTGGAGTGAGGCAAGGAGAATGAGGCAATTCTCCAGGCAATAACATTAGCCAGCAAAGAAATGCTAATACCAGAAGTGAGCAGCCTCTATAACCATTTTAGTTATTCTGTAGGGTGAAAGAGAGTTTTGCTCCAAAGGAGAACATTTACTTCCTAATTTTCCACAATTGCATAAGAGAAATGATATAAAAAGAACACACCGTATTATAGAGCTGGTACTGTTAAGGGAATCATTGGGTGCTCAAAGATAACCAAAGGAATAGGTTTTTTCACTTTCCTGGTAGATATAGATTCAGTTTGCAATTTAGCAAGCATTAACTACTGTGTTTGTGACTACTTTATCCATACCTTGGGATCACTTAGAAAGAGTATCAGTGAATATAATTCTACCTGGAATTTATGGGCTTTCAGAGACAAGGCTAAGATCCTCTGGGAAAAGGCTATGGAACCATTACATCAAAATGTGTAAATCCTGAATAGTTATCCTATTTGGTGAGAAAAAAGATAGAAAATGTCATGTTAACAAAAAATAATGCAGGATTTGACCCTCATGTTACTGAAAAGGAAAGAATGGCCTTTATTGAGCTTTTTCTGAGGAGCAAAGGCTATATCTCAGTAATTATTTTAGCTCTCCCAGCCTTAGAGCAGTGTTTTGTCCACAATATAATCATGTCTGGGGCCCAGTCTGATTAGTGCTTGCATCTTCCTTCTCCCAGTCCTAAATATTATTTTTTTATCCTCTGCTTTTGTCCTTATCTTCCAATTGCTATTGGTTTGGGGAGATTAACAGAGTAGGGGATTAACAGATTTTGTTTCGAGCATAAAGTCTAAATGGTCTTTCCAAAGGATGTTTTTTTAACAATGTATTTCACACTTTTGCTGATGACAAAAATAGTCCTTGACAGGAAATATTTGTCTTATATGCCTATGGTAGTTATGATGGAAGGAGAAATGAGAATGGCCTTAAATTCTTGCACCATATTGTGTCTTTTCTTCAACTACACATGGTATTGGGTGGGGCGGGACAGGGGAGAGGAAGTGAAAAGTCCTTAAAGTAATGTGAACTTGGGAAAAAAGTCTCCAATGTAAAAATCTTTTGAGTTTTCTTTTGTACTCTGAAATAAATTATTTGAAACCAATCACTCTGTTATAACAAGCTATTGTTTGACAAGGACAAAGAGAAGGGATTTGTGTTCAAATTGAACCTGAAATTTGGGGCCATAAACAAACCTTAAAAATGTGTGGTGATCTTCAGAACACTAATCATGCCAGTTCTTTGAAATTGTGTAGTCAATACAATGTATATATTGAATTCATGTAATTAATATATTTTAAAGAAGCTCATCTTTGTATATACCCATATGCAAGCGTTAACTTCTAATTGGTCATCTTGAGGTAGGAAGAAGATATTTATGAAGCTGTTTTCACTGGAAAATATTTGCATAGAAACTTTGATTTGGAAGTAGCATAAAGTGATTTTGTAACTGTTTGGATACCTATTATAAAAACACAGTGCTAGAGATGAAAAAGAATGGATAAGACATAATTCCTGCCCTTGAAGAGCTCTTACATGAATTGAATCTTAGAGGATGAGTAAAAGCTAGCCAGAGGGAAGGGTGTTCCAGATGGTGGCAACATTTTCAATGGTACAGAAATGTGAAGAACTCTAGAAATTTCCAGGAATGAAGAGCTCTTTAGAGTAAATGGAGCACATGACTGCTGCAGGAAAAGATGGTATTTGAATCTTAGATGATAAATGGAGAGATAGAAGAACGTGGTAGTTGACAGCACAGAGTCTAGCCTGGGTTTAAATCTGGATTCCTTCGTTGACTAACTATTTATCTCTGTGCACCTCATTTCCTCAGCTTTAAAATGGGGATGGTGACACTTCTTGGGTACTGAGAATAGTGCCTGGTATGGTTTACCAAGCTAAGACAACAGGAGTTCATTGTGAGATGATGACGGCCAATGCTAAAGTAGTGTCAGTGATAAGCAGAGGAGAGCCCATTGCAAGAGATGTTTCTTGAGTGTACTTGAAAGGTTTGTAACGTGATTGGACTAGGTGAGTAAGACAGAAAACAGGAAAGAGTAAGTCAAGAATGACAATCATGTTTCCAGGTTGAGAAATCCTAGATGGTAGAGCTTGTGATCAAGATCAGATTATAGAGGAAGGGAGAGAGACATTTTGGTCATGTTGTGTTTAAGATTCCCATGTAACAACTAGGTGGATGCGTGGTAAGTCACTTCAGTCATGTCTGACCCCATAGACTGTAGCCCACCAGGCTCCTCTGTCCATGGGATTCATTAGGCAAGAATACTATATCCTCCTCCAGGGGATCTTCCCGACCCAGGGATTGAACCCACATCTCCTGAGGCTCTTGCATTGCAGGTGGATTCTTTACTGCTGAGCTACTGAGGAAGACCCAACAACCAGGTTGAAGCCTCTGTTAGGTAATTAGTAATATTTACTAATATTACCTAGTATGGGGTTTGGGAAATAACAAAAATAATGGGTTTGACCATTGGAAGTTCAGAAATGGTACTCAGAGAAACTTTAAAATGAGAGTATATAGAGTATGTTTTCCCATGCTTGGTGCTTTTCACATTTGAGGATGGAGAATTATTTGTGATAGTGGGGGTGTAGGCCCCTATATATTCTAGAAGATGTTTAGCAGCATCCCTGGCCTCTACCCTCTTGATGCCAATGGTACTTTCCTCCTTAGCTGAGATAATCAAGAATGTCTCCAGATATTACCAAAGGCCCTCCAGGGGTGGGGGTGGGTGGATTATTCCCTGCTGAGAACCAAGGACATAGAGTAATGATGGTAGAGAATGAAATCTGGGCAAATTATACACACGCTGAGCCTCAGTTTCTAAATATGTTAATTGCAAATGATTCTAGCAATAGTGCAGATACTGTTGGGAGAAGCATTTTGAAGCAGTCAAGTGCTGAGCAAATGGTACTTGTGATTAGCCAAAGCTGAAAAACCTGTATGAGACACAGGTAAAAGGGTGGGAGTTTTGAACTCCCTTCTCATGATGGGAGTGTTTTGGGCCGTCACAAAAGATATTCATCCCTCTCCACTCGTGTCAGCAGTCACTCCTCACATCACAGGCAAACACTTGGTTTCACATGGCAAAGCAGAGGGCCAAACATCTTACACTGTTTTTACACAAGGATACACTGGCTATTTGTTAGATGAAATATTTTGAGTCCTACTATATTCTCACTTTCTCTATTCTTTCTGCTCCTCCTCTATCCTCCTAATGGAGAAAACTGTTGCTAATGTCAAATAACATATTTGCGACTGTTCATGAATCTTGGTTGTCACAATCACTGAACATGAGATCTGTGGTATCATATATTTTGGTGTTACTCAGAAACATTTTTTAAAGAGCAAATGAAAACAAAGTCAGACCCCGGGTCCTGCTTTTCAACAGCAATAAATAATTCCTTGTATTCTCTTTTGCACTAGGCACTTTTACCACATGTACTCAAGCTATATCTCAGTGCACTATATCTTAGTGCCTGGGCACTAAATGGCTCCCGTAAATCAAGTGAACTTGCTGTAGAAAATGACATAATCTCTGTCCAGAAACCCTTCCCCATAGTCTTTTGCTTTAGGGAGTAATCTATTAGCAAAACTGAAACATTGTTCCACTTATTTTATGCCTGCTTCTCCTCTTGGCTGTATCTGAGATTTGTTGGGTATTTTTTTATTTTGGTTTGTTTCCTCTTCATTTCCCCCTCCTCCCGCTCCCCCACCAAAAAAATCTCCAGAAGTAAAAATTTACTGCCTGGAACCAAGAGTCACTGCTCACTCAGCTAACAAAATCTGGTTTCCAGCTAAGGGTGAAAGCAACTGGCTATAAGTGCCTCAACCTGCTGATCCTGCAAAGGCCCTCACCTCCCACACCACCAGCCTTCCAGTGGAAAATTCCTGGGCACAGAAGGGTCAGCCTACGGACAAGGAATGGGCCTGCCATGCTCCCCTGGGCACAAGGACCTTGGCATCTGGCCAACCACTGTCATTAAAAGTAGGGGCTTTTATGTTAGTTTTTCTTAAGTTCATGATTCGGGCAGCTCTTCATTATGATGTGATTTTTTTTTTTTTCTCCAAGGCCAGGCCTCCACCCTCACATCTTTGGTGGAATGTGTTAATAATTTGCTCTAGGGAGATGAAAGCCTCTTTGATACAAGTAGAATAAACACATGGAACACTGCTCAAAGGTCTAATTTCCACAATAGGAGCCCAGTTTAGGAACTGAGAGTTGAATGAAGAGAACAGTTTTATTTCTGAGTCACTTTTCTCCTGCAGAGTCCCTCCTTAGCCTCTGAAGCTCTTCCCTGACTTGTCCAGCTGAGAACAATGCCAACACCTACTGTAGAACTCTCCAGACACTTGGCAACTGATAGAGGCCATCAGTAAATGTTATAAATCCCCAAAGAAGTCGTGAAACAGACCATAAAGGTAATATCTTTCTGGATAGAAAGAAGAGTTCAGAGTCCTTCCAGGTGCTAAATGAAGACTAGTTTCATGATACCATTACATAGTGGAGTGGGAAAGATATCACCAAGTCTAACCTGCTCATGTAATAGATGAGAACACGGATATTCAGGGAAGATATATAACTTATACAGGTCTTTCAAATTCCAGCACAGTTTGTCCTTAAGACCTGTGTTGTTATAGTCTCATGGTCTCCAAGGAATGGTGGAAGTAAAAAGCCAAAAACCCACTTTTCAGCATTTCTGTAACCCCCTTTTTTGACCTTCCTGCATTTTGGGTATCCCTCCCACCAAACTCTGAACACCACTCAAGGAGCTCTTGAACCCTCTAGAATCCCGCTCAGTGGCTTGGTCTCAGTGATCTGGCAACTTGGGGCATCTCACTCACAGTTCTTCAAAGCCTCTATTCCACGTCTTAGAGACTCTGCTTTCTGAAGCCAAATGAATGCATCAAAGGGCATCCCCAGTGGGCCTGGACTCAATGGGCTACCCCTCTCAGACTTCTCACAATTCATAGGCGTACCTCATAGAAATTCACTTGAACATCCTGAAGCTAGCCTAGAAAAGATTTGAACAAGGATGTATTTCTTAGTTCCCTTTGCACTTCAGGCTTTTTCAAGTTTCATTTTGCTATACAGGCTTGGGTAATTCAGAAGAGTAGGTTTGTGGGCAACTCACGGTCTGATGGAAAGTCCCAGTTAGGGTGTCCACAGGCCAAGGTCTGGGAAATGCTATCAACTAGGTTTGACCTTACAGAGCTACTTATCTTCCCTTGTGTTCTGCCTTGCCAGACAATAAGATGGATATAAAACCTGCTCTAACCAATTTCTCAGGAGTGATGTGAATGTAATTAAACAATAGATATTAAAGTCGTTCTTTAAATAAATGGATGGAAGAGAGTCCAATTTCTTTATGGTATATTTTTCATCTAATAATTTTATGAATTTTACATAGTAGATAAATAATCCTACACACAGTGGCTATTTCATTAATGATAGACTCTTACTTTAAACTTCCTTTCATGCAACATGAATTCATGGGCATATTCTACATTATTATGATGAATTTTCTATGTAAATGTTTATAAGATTCTTGCTTTTTATTGCTTTTTTGAGGCACCCAAATATCTGCTTTCAGCCTTGTAATTCAAAGGTCGTTCTCTCATTTCTTTTCCAAAACTTGAAACATGACAGGGATTTTCTTTTTATCCAAATTTTGTAGCTTTGATCTTTGTTATCTCAACCTTCAAAATATATAGATTTTTTTTTTTATCATCAAAGTCATAAAACATGTTTTGGCTCAGACACCTCAAGAGAGATTGAGTTCGTTTCTTCAGTTCCTCTGTCAGATTCCTCCTTTGTAGCAATTTGTGTATCCCGAGGCCACATTCCTCAGAGACATGTCCTCCTCCTCACCTCACATCCTCCTTATCTGTCTCCCTCCACTCAATACACAGTCCTTTCTAGAACACACAGTTCAAGGATTAAAGAAAAATCCCTCTTAATGGTGAATATTTTAATTCTTTAAGACTTCATTTCCTCTCAAAGACAGCATTTGTTTCTGAATTGACCCCCTTTCCAAAGTTGAAATGTCCCTGAGAAAAATTAGCAGTGCTTTTAATCTACTGGGAATTAGTGGCATCTTGCCCCTTAAAACTTGGCAGTGATTATCGTTTGAAACCTCTCCTTGAAACTCCTTACCAAAAAAAGCTCCTTGGCAATTTATGTTCAACAAAATGTTAATATTCTTGAATTCTGCCCCCAAATCATATGCTCGTTGCATGTCCTTTGACAATAAACTTCCTTCTTCCATTGTCTACAATATGCTGCTCTTCTGGGAAAACACCGTCAAAGCCTCGGAAACCTATGGTGCTGGGATGCAAAACGAGGCAGAAAGAACAGAGATAAATCATTGAAAGGATACGACAGAGATGGGTAGCTTTCCTTCAACCAACTGCAGTTTCCTTTCAGGCATTGGGTGAAACAGCATCATTTTTTTTATGTGCCACCTCTACCAATGGCTGTCTCCTCCAGAATGCTAAGCAAAGAGGTGCCTAGTTTCTAAATTCAGCTTGGTGAGCGTCAAGCTACAAATTAGCTTGTGATTAATTAGTTATCTACCCATAAATAGAGCAATCACACTGACCTCCAGGGAGGCTGTGTGAATTCACTCTTGCTTTGTAGCTTGCTTAAAAGGGACAAAGCATTCTGTAAAATGTTAACAAAGTTCGGCATTGGGGATTTACAACCGTTTACTCAGCGCCGTAGCTCCCACCGCTCTGTCTTGTCAATTGCCCAAGCTGTGCCCTTGTCTCATCCTCCCCTGACCTGAAACAATACAGAAATGTCAATATAATGACCCTAATACTGGTTCCTTTGTGTTTATAACTTTGCTTTTTCACCCAAAGATTCTTGAACACACAAACTCACAAAGCCAGGAGCCCACACATCTCTGGAATATGGAACACAGGCTTATCAATGCATACGAGGCAGAATGTATTTTCCACATGTGGCATTGCAAGAGTTAAGTGATTAGCCTGAGACTAGAGAGGGAGTAAACTGCCAGAATTCAACCTGTTCCACAACAGTCTTGTCTGTGCTGTTATCTCCAGAAGTCATCCCCTGTAAAGCACTAGATACTCATATCTTTGATACTCACTGCTAACTGATAACTGGCCGGGGCTTTCCACCACGAGGAAATGACAAAACAATAAGCATTCCTTTTTTTTTTTTTTTTTTGGTTTTGTCTCACAGGATCTTAGTTCCCTAACCAGGAATCAAACCGGTGCACCCTACTGTGGAAGCATAGACTCCCAACCACTGGAACACCAAAAGATTCCCTAATAGGCAAGTATATTTCAGTGAAAATAAATAAAATTTAAAAATCTAAAAAAGATAACTAACCTGTTGTTTAGTCATTAAGTCATGTCCGACTCTTTTGCGACCCAATGGACTGTAGCCTGCCAGGCTCCTCTGTCCATGGGGTTTCCCAGGCAAACATACTGGAGTTGGTTGCCATTTCCTTCTCCAGGGAATCTGACCGACTCCTGTCTCCTGCATTGCAGGTGGATTCTTTACCACTGAGTTACCAGGACCCCAATAAGAAACTTACTAGTGGAAAAACAAAAGTAACTTCATCTAAGAAACCTCCTATCTCCCTGAAAAGAGGAAAGATCCATACATGAAATAGTAGATCCAGTCAGTACTCTATTTAGTGCCAAAACGAATTGCTTACTTTGTGAGTGTTGTGGAGTTCTCAAGAAAAGGAAATGAATGGGAGCCAAAGAGGTCTGGGAAGATTCATAGACGAGTGGGCTTGTTTTTCAGTCGCTCAGTCATGTCCAACTCTTTGCGACCCCCTGGACTGCAGCATGCCAAGCTTCCCTGTCCTTCACCATCTTCTGGAGCTTGCTCTAGCTCATGTCCATTGAGTTGGTGATGCCATCCAACCATCTCATCCTCTGAAATGGTTTTACAATGAGCTGGCGGGCAGAGAGGTGTTCTAGGCAGGAAGAGCCACTGAACACACCATGTCTTTACAATAGGCTAACAAAATTTACATGACCTAGATGGAAAAAGAAAAGAGAAACACATAAAGCTGAGATGAAAAACAAAATTCCTTTTTCTTGAAAAAAATTTTTAATTGTATTTATTTATTTTTATTAAAGCATAGTTGCTTTACCATGCTGTATTGATTTCTGCTGTAAGAGGGAAAAGTATTAGGTTAGCCAAAAAGTTCATTCAGATTTTTCCATACTGTCTTAGAGAAAAAACCCAAATGAATATTTTCACCAACCAATATAAGCCATTCCCACAAAATGTCTGGTGCCAGAGCCTGTTCTATGAAAGAGGAAAGGAGTGATGAGGACAAGAAGGTACCTGAGTATCTTAAGTGGAAGAAGGAAGCCCTGGGAAGAAAAAGGAAGGCAGATCCTTGTCAGAAATTTCACAACTCTTCCTGGGGGTGGGTAGGTGTCACTTTTGCCCTTAAACCCAGACACAGACAAAAGTGTGCCATCACACAGGCATAGGTAAGCAGGTCAGGCCTGTGATAGGTAAGATCTGGCCCTCTTCTAGGCATCACCAGGAATGACCTAGCATGATTCTTGTATATGAATGATGTCTAAGTGTTGGCATTTTAACAGTTAAATCTACTATGTGGACTTGGGCAAAGTTATATAAACTTGTGCCTTAATTTTCTGATTTCTAAAATGGGGATCAGAACAGTTTGTATCTCACAGGGTTGTTGGGATTAGTAAAGAATTAACACATATATTGGCTTAGCATAGGGCCTGGTATGTGGTAAACACTCAATAAATGTTGGCTCTGAAAAGCTACTTCATGTTGTCTCCGGCAGGTATTTTGTAAGACTTTAATGACAGGTGGGCTTCACTGGTGGCTCAGACGGTAAAGCATTTGCCTGCAATGTGGGAGACCCGCGTTCAATCCCTGGGTCAGGAAGATCCCCTGGAGAAGGAAATGGCAACCCACTCCAGTACTCTTGCCCGGAAAATCCCATGGATGGAGAAGCCTGGTGGGCTACAGTCCATGGGGGTGGCAAAGAGTCGGATATGACTGAGTGACTTCACTTGGTGACATATCGTGGTAAAGGAGGTGGACAAAGTTTCAGCTGTATCTCACCCCATTGGCACATCAACGTAGGAACATTAAGTCACATCAACATGGAACCAGAAAAAGTAAAGCCCCTGAAATTGAACTTCAGAGAGACTGGAACGTTTTCTAAAAGTGTTGTTTTCAAAAGCTTGAAAGTACCATGGTGTAGTGGCAAAAACAGCCATTGGCTTTGGAACTAGTAACACATAATCTTGAGTTCTAGCTTAAATCATTATTGAGTCCAAGCTCACTCTGCTTGCCATATGACAGGCCAGTTAACCAAGAGAAAAGGTGTTGAGGCAAGGAATACTGACTCAGAAGATGGCAGACTAATGTCTCAAAATAACCATCTTTTCGCAGTCTGGATGCCAGGTTATTTTATAGAACAGAGATGGGGGGAGGTGAGGAAATAAAATAAAAAACCATTAATATTGCAAATATCTCGTGGAATGGCCAGCCTTCAGGAAGGGATGTGTCAATTTCTTCCTTCCTGTAGCCATCCACAGATGGACAGGGTCCTGAATAAAGGTATTCTGGTTTAACATTCAGGCAGGGGGCAGGGTTCCCTGAGGCTAGCCGTTGTATATGGACAGTATCCTTTTAGTAAACAAAAGTAACAGGAAGCAACCATTAAAGTAAAAGAAACAGATCCAACATGGAGTCAGTTCTTGCCTGTAACAAAGTACTTAATTCATCTTTGAGCCTCCATTCTGTCCTCTTTAAAATGGAGATGATATTAGCACCATCTCGCAGGACTGCTACAGAGATTAATTAATGTAATCATGTACACCATTTAGCAGAGGATCATAAATACTTGGCAGAGAAACTATACTTCAGTTCATTCCTTTCCTGCCATACTCAAGATACACACACACACACACACACACCGCCATCCAAGACACAAGAAGCAAATGAAGTAAAATCCACTCACAGTCTAGTCCAGAAGTACAGATAGAGTGTAAGGTGTCACTCCTTTATTTTGTCTGTAGTTAATCTGACTTGATACCCTTGCTACTGTATTGTTAAGAAAACTTTACGTTAAGAAAACTTTAACATTTAGTCCTATCCGATTTAACACTTAGCCTTAGCCTATAGTTTAAACAGTGCCTTTAGTAACATTTGGTCATTCTCGGACACAAAATCTCAGTTTCGAAAGACTTCCTCCTTTTCTTCCTATTCTCAGTCTCCCTCTTCTGCTCCTATCTTTTCCTCCTTAGGTGGCAAATTAGAAGAAAGACCAGGAGGAGGAGGTTGCTATGGCTTATCTGACCTTGAAGTAGAAAGGAAGGGACAGAGCCTGGCAGTGGGGGTCCCCTGCTGTTCTGGTCTCTGACACAGGGCCCTTGTCCACCTGGGGGTCTGTGGCCAGAGAACTGGTGACTGGGTCTCTCTCAGGATCGTCAGGACCTAGGGCTGTCACACCCACTGACCCACCTCAGTCAGCACTGCCTGCAGACCCTGAGTCCCCTGTGTCTCCATAGCATCTCCCATCCAGGCCTTGCCTCTGCTGCAAAGCCCCCACATGCCTCTACAGAGGGCCCCAGGAGGCTCACAGGCTTTTCTTCACCACACCTCAGAGCCTCCTCTACCTGAGCACTCTATCCTGTAGACTAGGTTAGTGGAAGCCAAACAGTTAGATGTTTTCTGGAGCCCTCAAGCAGAAACATGAGTCTTTTCTGCCCTCAGTGTTCCCTCCACCTACTCAAATACCTCCTAGGCCATAAAGGTCTTTTCAGTTGGTTCTTCTCTACCACTCCCACACCCCCATCAGGAGTAGGACCCTCTCCTGCATCCTATCACCTGCATCCTATCAACCTTCCATTAAAGCAGCAAATGCATGGCCTTGGTGTTCTGAAAGGATGAGGGTTTTCTACTCTGTGGGAAGAACCAATAGGGTCCCTAGTCTTGGCTTCTTAAAGGAGAGATTTTTTTAAAAATATTTTTAAAATCTTCTCTCAAAACAATAACCTTATAAATGGATACTATTTGAAGCTCAAGAAACTGAATATTATGAGAGCTTTTATAGTTGGAAAAGTTCAATTTTTGAAATCCAACCCCTCCCATTTCCCCACCCCTCCCATCACCACCCACATACGAAGATACCATCACCATTTGAGCATGCCTATGGCCAAAAGGAGTAAGGAATGATGTCCAAAGGCAAGAAAATGGTATATTCATATTTTCCAAAGTTTTGAATGACACATGGCAGGAAGTTACCAAGCCTTCCTAAATTAACTAACCCAGCCCCAGTGAGATTTCAGAGATTATGTGGAAACTTGGTGTACATAGTCACCAAACACCTAAGTGTTTGTTTTCTGTACCATGAAAGCAACATAGGAAATTATGCAAACCGTTTGGAAAGAATGTGTTCCTTCTGCAGAATGGGCCCTTTCCTTTCCAGATCTAACTTTTACTTTTAGGTCCTTGTTTATGTTCAGAAATGCCTTTGGTATTAGGAGCACAATAGCCACCAAAACTTATTTTTAGAGAGAACACCACCACCCTATATTCCAAGGCTTTTCACTCTGCTTTAACAAGATCTTATCTATTACATTAAATCTGTTCATGGGCTACCCAAATACCTGATTCACAGTCCTTTGTCAGTAACTTGTCTAGAGATAACTGTAATCCACAGGGGGGATAAAAATGAATGAATCATGAATGAATTTCTGAAATACATGGGCCCCAGGGTAAAAATCAGTCCAGACTAACCCACTGCTAAAATTCATATGTTGAAGCTCTAACCCCCAATGTGATTGTAGTTGGAGGCTGGGCTTTTAGGAGGTGATTAGGTTAAGTGAGGAGAAGGCAATGGCACCCCACTCCAGTACTCTTGCCTGGAAAATCCCATGGACGGAGGAGCCTGGTAGGTTGCAGTCCATGGGTTCGCGAAGAGTCAGACATGACTGAGCGACTTCACTTTCACTTTTCACTTTTATGCATTAGAGAAGGAAATGGCAACCCACTCCAGTGTTCTTGCCTGGAGAATCCCAGGGATGGGGTCACACAGAGTCAGACATGACTGAAGTGACTTAGCAGCAGCAGCAGGTTAAGTGAGGTCATAATTACAGGGTCCTAATCGAGTATAAGTCTTCCCTGGTGGCTCAGATGGTAAAGCATCTGTCTACAATGCAGGAGACCTGGGTTCGATCCCTGGGTTGGGAAGATTCCCTGGAGAAGGAAATGGCAACCCACTCCAGTACTCTTGCCTAGAAAATCCCATAGACGGAGTAGCCTGCATCAGGCTACTCCGTCCATGGGGTCGCAAAGAGTCGGACACGACTGAGCGACTTCACTTTCACTTCATCGAGTATAAGAGGAGGAAAAGACAGAGAGCTCTCTTTCTCAACTTCACTAGCACCAAGGAAAGGCTGTGTGTGGACTTTATGAGAAGACAGCCATCTGAAAGCTATGAGAAGAGTCCTCACCAGAAACCAGACCCTGTTGGAAACTTGATCTTAGACTTTCCAGCCTTCAGAACTGTGGGAAAGTAAATTTCTGTTGTTACCAGTCTGTGCTATTTTATGGCAGCCAGACAGATTAATACACCAACCAAGATGCTGAATAAGAAAACTCCTGTCAGTATCATCTTCAAGGATAACCCTAAACATCTAATTAGAGGGGTGTGTGTGTGTGTGTGTGTGGAGAGAGAGAGACAGAAGACATTTTGCACTGAAGTATGCTCCTGGATTTGTAAACATGTTTACTGAAAGTAAAGTTTCCATGGTTTCTGCTGCATCTTTATTTTGGTTGATTAGAGAACAGAACTGTATTCTTGAATACAGTTGGAGAATATGTCTTAGCCTAGGATCAAGTGTTGTTCACAACTCTTTTGCAAATAATCGCTATGAAATTTAGATAATTTAGTTTAAAAATAAGAAATACAGGGAACTACTCTTACAAAGGATGCTGATAGTAGGGAAACTCATTCATTTATTTAAAAAAGAAAGATAAAAATTGGAAAATCTTCCATGCCTTTAGTTTAAAAAAGTCAGTGTGTACATTGTTGTACATTTAGTGGAAACTGGTACTTTAAGCTCCTTTACCTTTAGTGAGCCTCACACAACCTGAGGATGAAGCTGTCATATTGCCTCTGCCATGACCTAATCACTTGACCTTGGACAAGTTCCTCAAACTTTCTGTGACTCAGGTTCCACACCTGTAAAATGATGACAATATTAGTAACTATATCTGCAGTTGTTGTGAAGATGACATGAGATAATACATGTAAAGTCTGTAGAAAAATATCTGGTACAGAGTAGAAGCTCAGTCCATAGTAGACATGTTCACGTTATCATTACAATTATTTTTTAGTATAATTGTTATTTTATAGCTCTGACAGTTAAGTCTCAGAGCAATCAAGGATTTTGTCTAATAAGTGCCAGATTCAGAATTCAAATCCAAAACCACCTAATGTCAAAATCCATACTCTTAAATCACCTACCACCTTATCCTTATCCTGTCTGCAGCCATCTAGACTCAAGCAAGAATCCCAAAGCTGAAGAATACTCAGTTGACCATAACTCCTAGCTTATTCAAGGGATGAGTCCTTGCTTATTAGAAAAGAGCTGGACCATCTCCCCTTCCTTTCAAGGGTGAGCAGCTTGGATCACTGCCTCGGAGCAGCAGCGCCAGTCACCTTAATCTTTCTGTCTTACTTACAGTCTCCAGTCTCCTCACCCCACCTCCTAGATGTTGATAAATCAAAGAAATGGCAGCAAAATGAAAAGACTAAATAAACATTTTTGTAAGGATCATATGAAAAGGGATTTTTCTTTTCATTAAATATTTGATAACAATATCTTAGGCTTTTTGATATTACTTTCCTTATTTTGCACTGCATGAAAGTGTATGACTCATAGAAATAACCAAGAGAGGAAAAGAAAATGAGTCACCTTGTCCAGCCCATTTGGGTCTTCCTGCCGCTATGCTCCTGGGCACAGCATCCCTGAGGGCCAGATCAGACAGTCCCGCCTGCTGCAGATGGGGATGCATAGGCGAGGAAGGGGGTTTCTTCTGGAGACATTTGGATTCCCAGAAAAGGAGTTAGTCCAGGAAAGTGGAAATTATCAGGGCCTCAAGGAGTTACCCTGTACGTTTTCCAAAAAGCATTTTCTGCTATCAGTTTACAGGTTTCTTGTCCACATTTCATCACTTTCAACTCCCAGTTATACCCCCACTGCTGGCTAATCACTCCTGGAGTACTCTGCATACTTCAAAGAGTTGCCAGCCATGGAACTCTCCCCCCCATTCAAGTAAGCTGAGGTACTGAGATTTGTGTATCTTTCCAACAGATAAATCTCTGTTCCCTTGATTGTTTTTATTGCTCTATTGGAACCTGTCCAACAAGTATCCTTCTGTTACCAAAGTGCCAGTTAAGCCCATACTTCTGGATTCAGTCTGGGGAGCTGGAGGGAGAATTATTTCATCCGTCAGCACACTTTGCCTCAGGTCTTTTCAAACTTCCTCCTTTGAGTCATCTAGTCAGTGAACCACATTTCAAACTTAAGTGCCGCATCCATTGTCTTTCTACCTGAGTCTCTCTCATTGTGCTACTTCTCTGCATTCACTGCTTGGTCTTCTCCACTCAGACTTTGGTGCCTTGGGGCCTTTAACTTGAATTCTTGCAGCCCTGACCATTTCTCATATGGACTTTGAGCAGGTTGATCAATCTGAGCTTCAGTTTCCTCATCAGGGACAAAGGGACAACAATGCCCATGTCCTTGTACACACTGCTATGTTTAAAATGGATAACCAACAAGGACCTACTGTATAGTAGAGGAGACTCTGCTCAATGTTATCTGTCAGCCTGGATGAGAGGGGAGTTTGGGGTAGAATGGATACATGTGTGTGTGTGACTGAGTCCCTTCATGGTTCATCTGAAACTATCACAACATTGTTAAAAGGCTATATACTCCAATACAAAATAAAATTTATATATATATATAAAAGAAAAAGCAAAAACAACAACAACAAAAAATAATTCCCATGTCCTAATGTTGGGTGAGGATTTAGAGCTTGGTAACTAAGTCAGGGTTATGGAGTTTCTTCAGTCTGACTCTCTCACCTTCATCATCCAAAGGTCTCTTTTTCTCCAGGTATAGCTCCCCCTATCCCACACTACACCCTCTCAAGGTAACTTTTTAAAAATTTTCCACTCATATATTCTCTCACAAGGGCTTATTTTTCTTTGTCTTCACCAAGACTTACAATTCTATCTTTATTACCTGGTACCTAGGGCTGACTCATCTGCAGTATTGCACTAGCAGTTTATTACTCTCAGCCAAATCAATAATAAAAATTAAAAACAAAGTCATTTCTTCCATTGGTCTTTTTTTTTTTTAAATCCACTGAAAACTTCTCTCCATGGAACTTATGTAACCAAATTCATGTGAACTCTAAAAGCATAGAAAGACGGCCATTGTGTGCTTAAGTAATTTTACCAGAAACACTAAAACACCCTCCAGGTGGTTTTTAAAAATAATACTTTAATCTCTGCTCAGTTAAGAAAAAAGCAAACAAGATAACACTCTCCATATAATATTGTACATTCATCCTGTGTTAATTGGACTAAAGTATGTTTATTTTTTTTCCAGCTGTCTAGGGTGTTAAGAGGTATTTTCTCTGCAAACAATTTGTTCAGTTTTACTTTTGATAATCTAGTTCCTTCTTTTTAAAATGGTGTACAAACTTCTAACATTCAACTCTGAGATATTTATAGGCAGAGTTCTCCAAAGAAGCAAAGCAGTTATATCAGTCATTTAAAATTCACCATCACCAAAACCCCTCAATATAACGATTTCCCAAATTTTGATTATGGGACTAGTTCAAGTTCAGCTAAAAGACCACAGGGTAGCCATATTGGAATCTACTTTTTATTTAAGTTTTTTTTTAATAGCTATATCAAATCTATCCCCCCTCACCCCCTCTCCCAAATGGCCAATATTCAACAACCTTGAAGTAGATGATATTCTTGTAAACTGTTCTACTGTCAACCTAAGGACCATTTTGTTGCTTGAGACCTGCTTTTCTGTGGAGGGCTTTTAGTCCATAAAAAGAATCTTAAAATTACAAGCCCCCAAAGCATTAATCCTGGGAAGAAATGAAAACAAAATTTTCACATTCAACAGTGTTTCTGATAGACTACTATTCCTATTCAGAATATGAATTATAACTAAACAAATGACTAGACTAAAAAAATAAATCTCCATTTATTCATAATTGGACACTAGACATTACTTCTGAGGAGAAGGGGAGTTTTAGGTTGAGTTGGTTACTAGCTGTCACCCCCATCTAAAGCATAATTAATAACTACAGGCCCAAATCAATCCACTGCAGTCAATTATTGTTATTAACATATTAATGACAAGATATAAAACATAGAAAAGGTAAAATCATCATGCAGACCAGAGAATTCAAGAATAAGCCTGTTATGGGGCCGGACAGATCAGTGAGTGAAACAGACTGGAAAGTGAACTGGAGAGCTGGCCCCTGGATAAGGGAGAAGCTGCTGCTTTGTTCTGACCATTTAATGTCAAGGAGAAATGCAGGCCAGAAGATCTGTTAGATTTCTGATATTTTTGAGAGAACCCCAAAATAGTAGATTTTTTTTTTAGTGTGAACTCTTTCCATATTCAAAATTTTAAACTAACTTGAACTTTTAAAGGATTTGCTGCAGCCAAAAGGAATTACAATCAGGGGCAACCTTCAGCTTTCCTGCCACGAATATATGTGAACAGACACTGTCTAGATGCTCACCAAACCTGTTTCCTCTTCTTTCTGAGGATGCAGCTAAATTATATTTCCCAGTCTCCCTTGAAGTTAGCCCCAAAGAATGTGGGTGAAGGCAGTGGCCAGCACTGCCAGGCTCGGTCCTCCACTGTCTCCTCTTCTCTGCTAGCCAGATGCAGGGGAGCCAGGAGTACCCCCAGGGTCATGGAAGATGGCAGAACCTCCATGTCAGGAGCCCAAAGGACTACATGGAGGAGGGTCTCCCTCCTCATGCCTTCCCTCAAAGGGACGTGCACTGGACTGTGATGAGAGCAAGAAATAAACCTTTTCACAAGCCCTTTAGGGAATTCCTCAGTGGTCCAGTGGTAAAGAATCCACCTTCTCATGCAGGGAACTTGGGTTCAATCCCTGGTTGGTGAACTAAGATCCCACCTGCTGCAGGTACCTAAGCCTGTTCATGAACCTGCTCCTGGCAGCTAGAGAAGCCTATGTGCCATGATGAAGACCCAGCACAGCCAAAAAAAAAAAGCTCTTGAGATAGTGAGGCTTAGCTGATCTTGATGGTCGATAGAGTTTCTCCTTTTTATGTGTCAATAGTGATAATTGTTAGCCCAATTTGATCTTTAGCAGTGAAACCTCAAAAATAACAAAATTATTTTTCACATCATGCTGAAGTGGTAGAAAAAGAAATAATACTAAGATTTTCATGCCTACTTTGTTTTCTGAGATTGCAAATGGGCATACATTTTGTGTCCAAACTCTTTATTAAAAAACTCTACTGCTAGAGAAAATAAGTCTTTCCTCTACAAAAAGTACTCTAATTGCAAAGATAGGAGGAGTTACAGATGGCTGCATTCCACAATCATAGCCTCAGGCCCTTTCTTCCATCAGGTTATCTGTCATATTTATGGTTGACCTAAAATCCCATCTCTTTTTGAATAGCCAGAATGGCCTTGTGTTGAGTAGAAATTTTAGTGCTTCTTCCCTGTCCTTCCTATATTTTAGTTTTTCTGTCTTCACTTTCTTAACTTTTAGATGATTGAAGCTCCTGTTTTTCACATTCACCCTAGCTAGAAACACTAATGCTTTAGAAAAATTTTAACTATTCCTATTTAAAAATCACTTCCTCTTTTGGAAGCTTGAATAATTTCTAAATCAGCAAGGCATGCATAACAAATAGGGGAAATACTGCAGAATGCAGTTTTATGACCCCTCTGGTTCATTCTCACCATGGAGAATTCCATTCTCAACAGTGGATACGTCCGCTGGAACATAGTAAGATAAAAGAACATAAGAAAGCAGCCTTTGTAATAATGACATAGTTCAAATAACTTAACATACAGGCCATATACATATATGTATCTGAACAAAATACTTGTAGAATTAGAAATAAAGTTTGAAACTCAGTAGTGCTGTATTCGTGTGACTAAATTTGGCACCAGAGGGCCAATTATTAAGAGAGTAGCATAAAGCAGTAATAGTCTACTAATCATAATCACCCTAAGTCGACCCTTGGTATTGATAGAATGTCACATCTAGCTGTGTCCATAGTGCCAAAGAAAATGCAGTACTTGGAAAGAGTTTAGAGGAGAATTACAAATTTGATTGAAGGGAATGATAACAAGACCTACTTGTAGAAAGAAAATCTGTAAAGTAGCTAAACCACAGTTTCCAAGTATCTAAAGATCTTTGCTTCTTTTCTTTGTGGGGGGGCAAGGGGGAAGAACAAAAGATGGATTCAATTTTCACTCTTGAAACTTGAGTTAGACAGTGGGCTAGGAAGTGCTGCGAGGGAGGGTGGGGGGCATCCCTGTAGCATATCTACCCTGTAGTTCTAAAGAGTGTATCTCCAGGAATACTGCCCTTTGCTCATCATGCTACCTACCTCTTAATTCAAATTACTCTCTACTTCTAAGCATAAGCCCCTTCTCCCTAAATAGTTGAGTATTATTAAAAGGGAGTTGCCCCTCCTTGCCTTTTCATTGTTAAGTCAAAGGTGGGCAGAACTGATAACCTAGAGCTAGGAAGAATTAATGATAATCAAAATAGTGGCATGATTCTTGACTAGATTTTGTTTATCATCCCAGTGGGTACTCAGCATGACCTTACAAGGTAGGGCTTCAAGGCAAGCACCATTATTCTCATTTTACTGATGCAGAAACTGAGGCATGAAGAGGTTAAGTAATTTGTTTAAAGTTGTGGAGCTAAGAGCTAAAACCAGGCAGTGTGATTTTAAAATCACTTAATCTTACTACTATACCATATTGGCAATGCTACATAATCTCTGGGAATGGGAAGTGTCAACCAACTCTGCACTTTAGGTCATTTGTGAACTAGGTTTGTCTCTCCAAAGAGACCTTAAATGGGAGACCCTTATAAGATACAGGAGGCTGAATCATGAAAAGGTTTAGTGTTTAAGGCACTGGTCTTGAAAACTGGGCAAAATATCAAGCAATTGTCCAGGAATTTAGATTAGTGGTTAAGTACTGGGAAATTGCCTGGGGATAACATAGATCAGAGACAAAGCATGGATCAAATAAAAACTGTGTGTCTTATAATTTTGTTACCATCAGATCAAAAAGCCACATTTTATAAGTCAGACAATTGTGGGTTTTATATTTCCCTTGATTATTCTGTTTTTTGGCTTTTCATAACTTTTCATAGAGGCCTTTTATCAGTAGACAATAAGAAAGTTCATCAATTAATTGGTTGGTTTTTTTTGTTGTTTTTTTTTTGAGACCAGAGGACCAAACTGAGTAGAGAATCCTGGATGATGTAAGAATAAAAGGAACAAAGCAAAGATGGGGATATTGGTGACAAAACAAAGGAAAAGCAGTTTAGACTTTTAGGGTTGGCCAACTGTGAGAAGGTAAATATATGGGGAAAATAATGGACAATAAGGGCTAGTTTATACGGTTTGTTTGTGTAGACTCGCTGTGCCATCTTCTCTCACAGGATGAAGTTGTTATCAACTTCCTGGTTTGGAAAAGTAGGAGGAACACTTTCACAAGGGGAATTTATGTTCTGCTTTCAGGCAGATCGGGGAGGACAGTGAGCTATTCCTGTATCTGCTTTTTCTTGACTGCCTTCAGCTCAAAATAATCTTACGCCAGAGAGGCAGGTTTTGGGGTGATATACTCTGAACCCCTTGAACCTCTGTTATAGATCTTTTAGAACTGAACAATGTCGAACTTGCCAATCAATAAAAATAGTACACGTCTCCTATTCAATTAGGTCTTCTTTATTTTAACTCAGTGATGTTTTGCTGTTTTCAAAACACAGTATTGTACATTGTTATTAAATATATGCATAATTCAGGGATTTTTCTTTTTTATTGTAAATGGGTTCAAACTGACTTTGACAGGCTTATCTGGTGGCTCAGTGGTAAAGAATCTGCCTGTCAATGCAGGGCGCACAAGTTTGATCCCTGATCCAGGAAGATCCCAGATGCCTTGGAGCAACTAATCCTGTGTACCCCTACTATTGAACCTGTGCTTTAGAGCCTGTGAGTCACAATTTCTGAAGTCCACACTCCCTAGAGCCCATGCTCCTCAGGAAGAGAAGCCACCACAATGAAAAACCCGCACACCCCGACTAGAGAGTAGCCCCGGCTCGCCAGAACTAGAGAAAAATCCACATAGCAGCAAAGACCCAGCATAGCCAAAAGTAAATACATAAAATTATTTTTTTAAAAAAGAAAACAAACTGATTTTGTATTGGTGGAGTCTCTTTCTGTAAAATCTGTTTCAAGGAGTATGGGAATTCATAATTCATTCCTTACTGTCAAGAAGAATATTACTAAAAATTCAGTTACCACATTATATTCAAATATAAAATTAGAATAAAATTAAAAATCAATCTAAGCCAATCTGCCCTTAAAATTACAGAGATTTTCCCCCCTCTTTGATTCTTGCTGCCAAATAAAGACTTTCAAAAAGCAACTGAAGAGAAAATATAGAATTAAAATTATAGAGACTCAGCTCTCCACAAGTCACACTTAGGGAAAGCAAGAACTACTCCATATTTTACTTGAAATGGCTTACTCGGGGTGAGGGGCCAGGGAGCAGATTACCTTCATAATTATATTTCGCTTAGAATGAACTTAAGATGAGTTTGGAGGATATGTTTTCAATATCCTTCTGAGCAGCCATGAACTTAGGTCTGGGATTAAGAAATTGCCACAAAAAGTTCCCCCAAATTAAAAGCCACAAACAGTGAAGAGTATTTTGTGCTGTGTCCATACATGTGATACAGTGGTAAAGAACATGAATTTGGAGTCAGAGAGCAGTATTATTACCTTCTCCATAAAGTTCTGGTGAGTGTTAAATGAGAAAATGTGTGAAAAAGTCTTCAGACAAGGCTAGGAACATACTAAATGACTAGTAAGAGATTGAGACTATGATAATGTTCTCATTTATGAAGATAATGAATTTTGTGATGATGATTGTAATCAGTTCAGTTGCTCACTCATGTCCGACTCTTTGTGACCCTATGGACTGCAGCAAGCCAGGCTTCCCTGTCTATCACCAATTCCCAGAGCTTACTCAAACTCATGTCCATTGAGTCAGTGATGCCATCCAACGATCTCATCGTCTGTAGTCCCCTTCTCCTCCTGCCTTCAATCTTTCCCAGCATCAGGGTCTTTTCCAGCGAGAAACTTCTTCGCTTTAGGTGGCCCAAGTATTGGAGTTTCAGCTTCAGCATCAGTCTCTCCAGTGAATATTCAGGACTGATTTCCTTTAGGATGGAATAGTTGGATCTCCTTGCAGTCCAAGGGACTCTCAAGGGTCTTCTCCAACACCACAGTTCAAAAGCATCAATTCTTCAGCACTTGGCTTTCTTTATACTCCAACTCTTACATCCATACATGACTACTGGAAAAACCATAGCTTTGACTAGACGGACCTTTGTCAGCAATGTCTCTGCTTTTCAATTTGCTGTCTAGGTTGGTCATAACTGTTCTTCCAAGGGGCAAGTGTATTTTAATTGCATGGCAGCAGTCACCATCAGCAGTGATTTTGGAGCCCAAGAAAATAAAGTCTCTCACTGTTTCCATTGTTTCCCCATCTATTTGCACCATGAAATAATGGGACCAGATGCCATGATCTTAATTTTCTGAATGTTGAGCTTGAAGCCAACTTTTTCACTCTCCTCTCTCACTTTCATCAAGAGGCTCTTTAGTTCTACTTCGTTTTCTGCCATAAGGGTGGTGTCATCTGTATATCTGGGATTATTGATATTTCTCCTGGCAATCTTGATTCCAGCTTGTGCTTCATCCAGCCTGGCATTTCACATGATATATATAAATATAAATAAGCAGGGTGACAATATACAGCCTTGTCTTAACTCCTTTCCCAATTTTGAACAAGTCTGTTGTTCCATGTCCAGTTCTAACTGTTGCTTCTTGACCTGCATACAGATTTCTTTGGAGGCAGGTCAGATGGTCTGGTATTCCCATCTCTTTAAAAATTTTCCACAGTTTGTTGTGATCCACACAGTCAAAGGCTTTGGTGTAGCTAATAAAGCAGAAATAGATGTTATTTTTGGAACTCTCTTGGTTTTTCGATGATCCAACGGATGTTGGCAATTTTTCTCTGGTTCCTCTCCCTTTTCTAAATCCAGCTTGACATCTGGAAGTTCATGGTTCACGTGCTGTTGAAGCCTGGCTTGGAGAATTTTGAGCATTACTTTGCTAGGGTGTGAGATGAGTGCAATTGTGTGGTAGTTTGAGCATTCTTTGGCATTGCCTTTCTTTGGGATTGGAATGAAAACAGACTTTTTCCAGTCCTGTGGCCACTGCTGAGTTTTCCAAATTTGCTGGCATATTGAGTGCAGCACTTTCACAGCATCATCTTTTAGGATTTGAATTAGCTCAACTGGAATTCCATCACCTCCACTAGCTTTGTTCATAGTGATGCTTCCTAAGGCCCACTTGACTTTGCATTCTAGGATGTCTGGCTCTAGGTGAGTGATCACACCATTGTTTTTATCTGGGTCGTGAAGATCTTTTTTGTACAGTTCTTCTGTGTATTCTTGCTACCTCTTCTTAATATCTTCTGCTTCTGTTAGGTCCATACCATTTCTTTCCTTTGTTGTGCCCATCTTTGCATGAAATGTTCCCTTGGTATCTCTAATTTTCTTGAAGAGATCTCTAGTCTTCCCCATTCTATTGTTTCCTCTATTTCTTTGCATTGATCACTGAGGAAGGCTTTCTTATCTCTCCTTGCTATTCTTTGGAACTCTGCATTCTAATGGGAATATCTTTCCTTTTCTCCTTTGCCTTTCTCTTCTCTTCTTTTCTCAGCTATTTGAAGGCCTCGTCAGACAACCATTTTGCCTTTTTGCATTTCTTTTTCTTGGGGATGGTCTTGGTCATGGCCTCTTGTACAATGTCACAAACCTCCATCCACAGTTCTTCAGGCACTCTGTCTATTAGATCTAATCCCTTGAATCTATTTGTCACTTCCACTATATGATGGTAAGGGATTTGTTTTAAGTCATACCTGAATGGTCTAGTGTTTTTCACTGCTTTCTTCAATTTAAGTCTGAATTTGTCAATAAGGAGTTCATGATCTGAGCCACAGTCAGCTCCCTTTCTTGTTTTTGCTGACTGTATAGAGCTGCTCCATACATGTATAGGGCAAGTCTGTTCTGATTTCTCCCACCAAAGACCTTAATTGAGGCAAGAAAAATAACCCACAAACACCTTTAGATTTCAGTAGTCAGCTGGAGAGGGATGGGGTGTAGAGAGATGGGAGAGATTGATGATGTGGAAGCAAACAAACAATAATTCTTCCTCCTTGGACTACAACTTGAGAAAGAAAAGCCCAGAAAAGAGCAAATAAAGGCCAGAACTGAGACTCTTTCTAATCCATAACAATAGTAAGAAGCAGAATCTTTCTTAAGAGTCTTCATTTCTGGTGTGTTGGATCTCTAAGTCACTAGCCTGCTTCATGTAAACACCCAAAATGAAGACTAAGAGTTTTTCTTAAAAATATAGCTCATCAGGCTTCCCAGGAATTAGGAATCCCCCAGGAGAAATGGTTCACCTTCACTTAAGGCTAACAATAAGCCAGTTGTTTATATCCAGTGTCCAACATACAAAGACTAGAGGATGAATCGAAAGAGTTTAGGGAATGCAATGCATTTGCAGTAGTCTTTACAGGAAAAGCAGTGAACAAGATCATGTTTTATGTAGGCAAATTTAGCCCCTTTTAGTATGAAAAATGGTCTGCCATGCAACATAAACAATCTTCCATACAGCTACTTTAAAAAATACCTTCATTTATCTTTCATCATATTTTATTACTGCTGCATTTTGTTATAAACATTATGAGCAAAATCATTTACAAGGAAGAGAATAAGGAAAATAGCACTCACTCATGAGAGGCAATGATGAAATGCTGATACAAACTTTGTGTGTGAGTGCAAATATTCACATCTTTCATTATCTGTCTTTGCATGTTCTAGGTTAATGAATTTCCTTGTGTAGACATTCTATCAGAGATGCTTGTCACTTCTTTACAATTCTCAGAGTTCTTTCCTGAGTCAAGCAGTGTGCCAAGTACAGGTCCTGACACATCCTACTGTTTTATTTGAATTTTCTTTCATTTAATTACACTGACTTGAGCATCTCTTTGGAACCTAAGGAAGACATGCTTTTGGCATCTAAACCATTTCTTATCACACACACTTAGGTTCAAGTCAATAAAAATCTTAACAACGACTATAAAATGCTAGCCTTTCCCATACAGTTCAGTCAGTTCAGTCGCTCAGTAGTGTATGACTCTTTGCGACCCCATAAATCACAGCACACCAGGCCACGCTGTCCATCACCAACTCCCGGACTCACCCAAACTCATGTCCATCGAGTCGGTGATGCCATCCAGCCATCTCATCCTCTGTCGTCCCCTTCTCCTCCTGCCCCCAATCCCTCCCAGCATCAGGGTCTTTTCCAATGAGTCAACTCTTCACATCAGGTGGCCAAAGTATTGGAGTTTCAGCCTCAGCATCAGTCCTTCCAATGAACACCCAGGACTGGTCTCCTTTAGGATGGACTGGTTGGATCTCCTTGCAGTCCAAGGGACTCTCAAGAGTCTTCTCCAACACCACAGTTCAAAAGCATCAATTCTTCTCTGCTCAGCTTTCTTCACAATCCAACTCTGACATCCATACATGACCACTGGAAAAACCATAGCCTTGACTAGATGGACATTTGTGGGCAAAATAATATCTCTGCTTTTTAATATGCTATCTAGGTTGGTCATAACTTTCCTTCCAAGGAGTAAGCATCTTTTAATTTCATGGCTGCAGTCACCATCTGCAGTGATTTTGGAGCCCCCCAAAATAAAGTCTGACACTGGTTCCACTGTTTCCCCATCTATTTGCCATGAAGTGATGGGACCAGATGCCATGATCTTAGTTTTTTGAATGTTGAGCTTTAAGCCAACTTTTTCACACTCCTCTTTCACTTTCTTTTTTTTTTTCCTCTTTCACTTTCATCAAGAGGCTTTTTAGTTCCTCTTCACTTTCTGCCATAAGGGTGGTGTCATCTGCATATCTGAGGTTATTGATATTTCTCCCGGCAATCTTGATTCCAGCTTGTGCTTCTTCCAGCCCAGCGTTTCTCATGATGTACTCTGCATGTAAGTTAAATAAGCAGGGTGACAATATACAGCCTTGATGTACTGCTTTTCCTATTTGGAACCAATCTGTTGTTCCGTGTCCAGTTCTAACTGTTGCTGCCTGACCTGCATATAGGTTTCCTCAAGAGGCAGGTCAGGTGGTCTGGTATTCCCATCTCTTTCAGAATTTTCCACAGTTTATTGTGATCCACACAGTCAAAGGCTTTGGCATAGTCAATAAAGCAGAAATAAATGTTTTTCTGGAACTCTCTTGCTTTTTCGATGATCCAGCAGATGTTGGCAATTTGATTTCTGATTCCTCTGCCTTTTCTAAAACCAGCTTGAACATCTGGAAGTTCACGGTTCACGTATTGCTGAAGCCTGGCTTGGAGAATTTTGAGCATTACTTTGCTAGGGTGTGAGATGAGTGCAATTGTGTGGTAGTTTGAGCATTCTTTGGCATTGCCTTTCTTTGGGATTGGAATGAAAACAGACTTTTTCCAGTCCTGTGGCCACTGCTGAGTTTTCCAAATTTGCTGGCTTATTGAGTGCAGCACTTTCACAGCATCATCTTTTAGGATTTGAAATAGCTCAACTGGAATTCCATCACATCCACTAGCTTTGTTCATAGTGATGCTTCCTAAGGCCCACTTGACTTTGCATTCTAGGATGTCTGGCTCTAGGTGAGTGATCATACCGTTGTGATTATCTGGGTCATGAAGATCTTTTTTGTACAGTTCTTCTGTGTATTCTTGCCACCTCTTCTTAATATCTTCTGCTTCTGTTAGGTCCATACCATCTGTCCTTTATTGAGCCCATCTTTGCATGAAATGTTCCCTTGGTATCTCTAATTTTCTTGAAGAGATCTCTAGTCTTTCCCATTCTGTTGTTTTCCTCTATTTCTTTGCATCGATTGCTGAGGAAGGCTTTCTTATCTCTCCTTGGCTATTCTTTGGAACTCTGCATTCTAATGGGAATATCTTTCCTTTTCTCCTTTGCTTTTCGCTTCTCTTCTTTTCACAGCTATTTGTAAGTCCTCCTCAGACAGCCATTTTGCTTTTTTGCATTTTTTTCCATGGGGATGGTCTTGATCTCTGTCTCCTGTACAGTGTCACAGACCTCCATCCATAGTTCATCAGGCTCTCTGTCTATCAGATCTAGTCCCTTAAATCTATTTCTCCTTCTACTGTTTAATCATAAGGCATTTGATTTAGGTTATACCTGAATGGTCTAGTGGTTTTCCCTACTTTCTTCAATTTAAGTCTGAATTTGGCAATAAGGAGTTCACAATCTGGGCCACAGTCAGCTCCTGGTCTTCTTTTTGCTGACTGTATAGAGCTCCATCTTTGGCTATAAAGAATATGATCAATCTGATTTTGGTGTTGACCATCTGGTGATATCCATGTGTAGAGTGTTCTCTTGTGTTGTTGGAAGAGGGTGTTTGCTATGACCAGTGCGTTCTCTTGGCAAAACTCTGTTAGCCTTTGCCCTGCTTCATTCCATACTCCAAGGCCAAATTTGCCTGTTATTCCAGGTGTTTCTTGACTTTCTACTTTTGCATTCTAACACCCTGACCTAAATTTTCAGAAAACCTAGGGGGAAAAAAAAACAAAACTGAGTGTAGTCTCTGAGCCCATCATAGCAGAAAAATCCTTCAGGATTGAAAACTCGCACTTCTGAGCATGTCATGCCCATGTGGTCTGGGAGTAGCTCCACCTCCCATGTTCTCTGCTACCTAGCGCTATTTCTCCTGACTCATGACCACTCTAACCTTGCAGAGGTCTTATACTCCCCTCCAGAAACCTGGGGCTTTCCCAGAAGAATCCTGCAAATTGACTCCAAATTTATTTTCATAGCCATCACCCAGCATAGTCAGCTATTTACTGAATGCCTACTATGTTGGAGGCATTATGCTAAGTACCAAGGATACAGTAAGACATAGTCACAGGTGGGAGAGACACAAATGACACCAGAATTATAATAATGTGATGAAGTTTCTTATGTAGGTGTGTGTGTGCGCTCAGTTACTCGATTGTGTCTGACTCTTTGACACCCATGGACTATGGCCCTCCAGGTTCTTTTGTCCATGGAATTTTCCAGGCAAGAATGTTGGAGTGGGTTGCCATTTCCTACTTTCATAGACTAGGAGGTCAGCATGTGCTGGAGGTGTCAGCCAGTGGTGCTGGTTTGACAAACTATAAGTGACTGTATGATTGAATGAAGAGAGATTTAAGAGTGGAGGCAGATGAGATAGGGTAACAGGTAATTGGTATGGGGACTACATAAGTTACGGGAGGTGATCAGATGTAACTTTGTTTTTCCTACCAATGACCCTTTAAAATCTATTTAGTGGAAATAGCATAAATGCCCCACTCATAAGATAATGAGTAAAGTGTGATTTGCTCATATGATATAATACAGCAATATAGAGTCAATTTCATCTTTGTATCTATCAAAATGCATAAATCTTAAACATGTGCAACAAAGAAAGTTTCAGGTACCACTTTATTTAACTTTTAACACAGGATTACATATTTTAATAAAAGCATAAAAACATGACCTAAATAAGTACATACCTATATATCGGATCAATGACAGTGTTATAAACTGTGAAACATCGATAGGGTAGATGGAATAAAAAACAAAGATGATGTCATTTTAAGTTTTCTTTTTAAAAAATATGCCAAATAGAAATTCCAAAATGTGAACAGTTCTTAATTCTGGGTTATAGACACATGAAGTGAAGTGAAGTGAAGTGAAGTCACTCAGTTGTGTCCGATTCTTTGCAACCCCTTGGACTGTAGCCCACCAGGCTCCTCCATCCATGGGATTCTCCAGGCAAGAATACTGGAGTGGGTTGCCATTTCCTTCTCCAATAGAAAGGTATTTATAATTATATGTATAGTTCTTTATTTTGAATAATTTTAAAATGTTTTATATTGGGGGAGTTTAATGTTTAAAAAACAAAAAATACTTAATAGTTACTCTGACAACAGTACAGAGGATAAATTAGAACAGGTAGAAAATATAGATAAGGAGATTGATTGGAGGCTACTCAAGATAATGTATGATGTTTGAAGCTCTGACCTGAGGGTGACTATGATAATAGAGAGAAAAAGATGATTGTGAACAGTACTAAAAAGGTAGAGTCTGGGGACTTCCCCGGCAATCCAGTGCTTAAGACTTTGCCTTCCAGTGCAGGGGTGCGCGTTCCATCTCTCATTGGAGAGCTAAGATCCCACATGCCTCCCAGCCAAAAACCCTAACCATAAAACAGAACAATATTGTAGCAAGTTCAATAAAGACTTAGAAAAATGGTCCCCATCAGAAAAGTTATTAAAATTATTAATAAAAGTTTTATTATTTATTAACTTTTATTATTATAAAAGTTATTAAAATTAAAAAGGTAGATTCTAGTGGGCCTGCCAACTGAGTCATGGGACAGGGAGTGGGAGGGAGACACAGGGTTCAAGAGGGGAGCCAAGTTTTCTACTCCAGGAGCCTACTGAATAATGGCTGTATAGTCACAGGCAACTACTGAGCTCTTTTGTCACTACAGGTCAGTTTCTATTTTCTAGAACCGTTTATAAATGGCATGCAGTGTGTACTCTTTTCGTCTAGCTGCTTCTTCTCAACATAATTATTTTGATATCTATCCCTGTTATACAAAATCACTGTTTAAACATGAAAGTGTTAGTCACTCAGTCACGTCTGACTCTTTGCAACCCCATGGACTGTAGCCTCTGTTCATGGGATTTCCCAGGCAAGAATACTGGAGTGAGCAGCCATTCTCTTCTCCAGGGGATCTCCCCAACCCAGGGATCGAACCCAGGTCTTCTGCATTATAGGTGGATTCTTTACCATCTGAGCCATCAGATAAGTCTATATAAATAGTTCATTCTTTTTTATGGCTTTGTAGAATGTTAGATTTTATTGATTGCTAGTCTCCCTAGACTCTTCCTTCCATGCCGAGCTTTCTCACTGGCGTATCAAACAAGGTGTGTTCCCCCTCACCTGCCCACTGCCCTCCCACATCAAAATCTGCAGCTGCTTTCCTTCCCCATGTCCTCTTCTCACTAACTGATGGGCAATGATAAGATTAGAGGAATTTCCTGGTGGATTGTACAATGCTACATAAACAAAATATTAAATGCACTCTACTCTCAAGGGGCTTGGATGAGCTAATCTTCAAAGCCCCATCCTCAAAAATTCTCTGATTTTCTGCATTTCTGTTGAGTTCACAGTTTCACAAATGAACTGTCTCATCTAATATGGATTTGCTAAAGAAACAAAGATCACCAGAACAAGTGAGGTAAGACTAACTAAATGAACACCCCAGTTACCATGCTGGAGTTGCCTCCAAGTTCATCTTTCAGTTGGCCTGTGCAGATAATAAACAAACAAATCAATATCGATGGCCTACGTTCTACATAATTGGCATCTTGCCATTCCTAGAGCTACCATATGGATCAAATTCAGCTGGTAGCCCGAGGACTCCAGGGCTGCCTTAGAAAAATAACTAGTCTGGCATACCAACATCTGGGAAGTCTGCAGAAGCCAGATTCCAGGAAATAGGCACTGTGACAGGGTTACAGCATGGATGCCCAAGGGACTGAGAAGCCCTGAGAGAGCTGTTTTAAGTAGCTGCTTAATGATTGAGTACCATGAATGCTTTCACTTGGCAGGGAGAAATTACACGACCTAAAGATGTCTGGGTGGCATTCAGAGTTGATAGACAGTAATGAGGGCTGGTTAAAAAAAAGTATTTTAGTGTGCTCACAACTGCTAGACTTCCTGAGAGACATCTCCTTTCTGTGTTTATAAGTTTAACACCTGTATTAAGAAAAGAAAAAGAAGAGGGATGGGATGGAGAGGGAGGCGGGAGGGGGGATCGGGATGGGGAACACATGTAAATCCATGGCTAATTCATGTCAATGTATGGAAAAAACCACTACAATACTGTAAAGTAATTAGCCTCCAACTAATAAAAATAAATGGAAAAGAAAGGAAAAAGAGAACAAAGCAAAGAGGGAGGGAGGGTGGGAGGAAGAGAGAGTTTCTACCTTGGTTGCCTGTTCCCAAAGATTTCCGTATCATTCAAAAACTAACAGTAGCTGATCTTCTACTACATACACACCAGGCTTTTTGTCATGGGCTTTATAAATATGAGCTCATTTAAGCTTCACAACAACTACCTGAGGTAGATAGTATTTCCTCAACTCTTAACATGCTAAAACCAGGGAAGTTCCAAGTAAACAGGTACAAGTTAGTTCTCCTAACAAAAAAACAAAAATTGAAAGAAACCTTTCTCTATGTGGGCTTCCCTGGTGGCTCAGATGATAAAGAATCTGCTTGCAATTCAGGAGACCTGGGTTCAGTCCCTGGATTGGGAGGATCTCCTGGGGAAGGGAGTTGCTACCCACTCAAGTATTCTTCCCTAGAGAATCCCATTAACAGAGGAGCCTGGTAGGCTACAGCCTATGGGGTCACAAAGAGCTGGACATGACTGAGTGACTAAGCACAAACGTTTTCTCTATGCTCTTAGAAAGCTTCTCCATGTCAGGTGAAAGGACATCATAGTATGCAGAGACCAGGCTCTGAAAAAACTGTGTCCCTGTTTATACCACTAATAGCAGCTAGAAGACTTTGAGCAAGTCATATGACCTCTCTGGGCCTCATTTGTTTCTTCCTGAAATGATGACTGTAGATTGAATAAACAGTCCTCTACCCTCACTGCACACTCGAATCACCCAAGAAACTATGAAAAAATATTGATGTCCAAACCCCACCCCTGACCAATGGAGTCTCAGAATATATAGGGTTGGGATAAACTATCTGGCTTGACTGCAGGGAATAAGGTATATATGTCCCTACATCCTAGAGCTAACAATTTAGTGGGAGAAACAAAAGGCAAAGAAATATATACAGCAGGATGGTAAGTGTTAAGTAAGGGAAAGAACAGCATTATAATAAAGAATATTAAGGAAAACATGACTTTAAATGGGCAGAGGGGATCTGACACGACCATTCCACATGTTGGAAGAATAAAAATGGGAGGTGGCCAGGCAAAGTGCAGAGAAAAGAGCTTTCTAGTCACAGGGGACATATCTTACTTGATTAGATATATATCAAACTTGGTCATTTCCATATATGTCAGTATACATGTTTATATTTATATATATGAATATTTTGTTTCAAGATCCAGATCCAGACCACAGAGGTGCAAAGGAGAGTACAGAGTGATGGGAGAGAGGCACTGGGTTGGCCCAGTGGGGGCTCCAGAGCCAGGACATGTTGAGTCTATTAGATGTTTACCTTCAGTCCAACAGCAATAGCAAACCAGGGATTGGTTTAGACAGGGGAGTGACACATTCATATTTGTCTTTTAAAGATCATTTGTGTTTACATGTAGAAAAAGGCTTGGTTGGGGCTAAAGGAAAAAGAAGAAAACAGTTAACATGTTTTTATAATAAGTGAGTGAAGCTTTTGTTCTTCGATGATGCCAAGTTTTAGCAGAATTCTGGGTACCTGTGGAGATTAAATAAAGAACAGAAGAACAGGAGACAAGAAATTTGACAGAATGCAAGTGACAGAACTCATTAAAAATCAGGAAATTAATTTATACTGAATTAAGATGAGTGCCTTTGGCTGAATCTACGCTATTCTCTTCTAACTGGATTTATTTTGCCCCACAAAAGCACACTGAAGTGCCCTGCCCCCATTCCTAATCTCTCTTCCATTGTGTCTCTTTTTCCTTGTCATTGTTTATGTCTCTATGCCAAGGCTTAGGGTGGCATTCAACCTTGGAGTTCCCATTTTCATCCTTGCACAGGTTCCCATTGTGCACCAGAGCATGGTTGGAGGAAAACTCTAATTGTGTAGAGCTTGGCCAGGCACTGATTTTTTAGCTTTCTGTCCCCGCCTTGAGTGGCTGGTCCATTGGCTTCAGCCCATTCCCTAATGGAGAGGTGTCAGCTTCACAAAGGCATCACCTCAATTGGCACTAATTACTACCTTTCAGAGCCATCATCACTCAAAGACTCAAGACAGAAAGGTCAGAAGGAAAATGAACTTCCACTCACACCTTCTGGGGTGGTCTCTGGCTTCTGACCATGCAGAGAACAAGGGCTAATGGGGAACAGACCTTTCCGCCTTTCTGCTCTTAGGCTCCATGTTTCTTGAGAAATCTACCTTTGGTTCCCCAGTCCCCAGCTCATGAGATGACTGAACTCGCGGCAGAGCTCAGTCTTGTCAGGATTCCGTCCCTGTCCCAGTTTCCCAGTGATCCCTGGTCTCTCCACCCCAACCTTCACTGCCAACCTCCAGAGGCTTCTAACTGCATATGGTCCTGGGGAAGGAGGTGACGGTGGGACTTCCCTGATGGTCCAGTGGCCCAGACTCCATGCTCCCAGTGAAGGAGGGCCCAGGTTCCATCCCTAGTGGGGGAACTAGATCCCACATACCACAACTAAAAGCCCCCACATGCCACAATGAAGATCAAAGATCTCATGTGCCTCAACAAAGACCTGGTGCAACCAAATAAGGATAAATATTTTTTTAAAGAAAGGAGGTGTCAAGGCCCCTCCTGGTGTGCAGCGACAGCAGCAGTCTCAGCCAGAGGCACAATGACAGAAGAGAAGTAAGTGGTGATGATTTTGCTCCTGAAATTAAGTTCATTAAGACAGGCATTTGGCAATGTTCATTAGTGTATCAAATAAAATAATGGAAAAACATCAGAACTGTTATCAAAATATTAATAAATGTTTACAGAGAACAGACAAGCTGGAAAGTACCTTAGGTATCAATTTATGTAATTCCTGAAACTTTCTTTTTTTTTTACAAGTTTTATACAGTAAAAGTAAAATAGATCCATCAAATATTTGGGAAATGATGGAAAAGTGCTCCCAAAACTAAATTAAATGATTTATATAATAGTAGTCTTACTATTCAGAGATAACTACTCTTAACATTTTATTTTCTTCTAATAATAAATGCAGTTTTCTTTCTATGACTGGATTCATGACTCTGAAATTAGAAATGCCTCCTCTCTCTACAAAAAGAGTACTTTTTTTTATAATGACCAGATGATGACTTTTATTATAAAATACTGAGATGAATCCAAAGGGTCTCCCTTTCCTTTGAGTCCTATCTCATTGCAATGCTAAGCTATTGCAATAACCCAGCTATTATTCACACCAATTCCTTCCTCTGCCCAAAGATGGGCCTATTCAACTGCCCCCCCCACCTCCGCCAACATCTGTGGATGACACATGGGTCCTTCTACTGGCAGCTGAGCAAAAATACTAGAAAGCAGCCGTGCTCCGAGGCATGTGGGATCCTCTTGAATCAGGACTGGGACTGGTGACTTCTGCATTGCTAGGTGGACTCTCCAGTACAGAGCCACCAGAGAAGGCCATGTAGTCTATGCCTATAACCATCACAGAAGAACTGCTATATGATGACACAGAAGAACTCCTATATGCTCACAGCATCATGGTGATACCGAAGCTGCAGAACATTCTAGCATTATAGACAAAGAGGAGGAAGTTCCAAATCAAAAACTGTGAATGACTTAGAAATTCAGGTTTTACTCACCTGTGAGATTAAAAACCGTACTTAGAAAAAATGAGTGAGATAATTACTTCAAGTCATGCTTAATTCCATTTTAAAATTAGTATCATCCATTGCAATGGCAAATTATAATGTTATATAATACTTAGGCATATCTTTTTTCATGTTTTTTGACTGAAAAAAGAATCAATTGATTAGAAAAGCATGCTGCGTTTGTCTGGGCTAATTCCCCAAGGGAAGGCCATAACCCAGGCCTCAGACCACAATATTAGAGTCACACGACTGAAGCGACTCAGCAGCAGCAGCAGAGGAAACACCATGGACTTGGGATTTGAAGTCCTGCTCCAACATTTGCTAGGTGAGTTATTTACTAGGTGAAACTTGTTCATCTTGAATTCTTTACATAGGGAAATGGAATAAAATCTCCTTTGCAGAGTTTTCCTGAGGATTAAAAAAGACAGTGTTGGTAAAGTGCCTGGCAACAGAAGTTGGTTAAGAATTGGTAACTTTTATTGTCTGTTCCTCTTCATGACAGTTTCTTGAGTTTGAAACATAGTACCCAAAGGGGAAAGAGCATCCTCACAGCTTATAGCCTGGCAGTGCAAACCCTGTCATGGTGGGTATGGTAAGAGGAGGATGACTACAAAGGGTAGCAAGAAGTAGTTCATCTCTCCCTCAATACAACAGCCCTACCCGCCCAGGCAGGGAGCAGCAGCTCAGCCAGCAGGCTGGGAGCTGGCTGGCCTTCTCAGGCCAATTGGGATCAGATAAAAGCAGAGCAAAGAAGGGAAGAGAATCTCTCCCAAATACTATGCTAATCAGCTTCTTTTAAAATCTCTGAATCTTCCCAGGCTCACCCTGAGTCTCCAGTCTACCCCCCGGTGTCCTGTGGGGATGCAGATGAAGATAGATAATTGGAAATATGATTCAGCTACGTTATAATATTACAGATTAGAGGTTTGATACAGAAAGGCTGCAGGGTGGTTGAGAATAAAATAATTACAGCCCCCCAGGATCCTGCCTCTGACATCTCCCCTTTGAAGAGCCCAAACAGCCTTGCCAATATTAATGGGCTGCTCATCCTTGATCCTAACATTGCTAAGAAATGGGAAAGGGACAAAAGGAACAGAGAGGCTCTTCCAGGGCCCTAGTTGGTGAACACCAGTTATTGGGCTCCGAGGAGCACTAACAGCCATGGAAAGGCTCACAAAGTTCATACCTCCAAATTTCTTGTGGAGACAAAATTCATCTAAGAGCTAAATGGCAGACGCCAAGTTATCGAGAAGTAGTTAGGCTTCTCCTGAGAGTTGAATTATGATTGTAGCAGAGTGAGTGCAGCTTGATTTTTTTCTTTTTGTGAGACTATTAAGAAGTGCTGCTTGAACTTTTCTGAGAGGCGAGGGCGCAAACTTGCCTGAGAAACCCAGGGACCTGTGAAGGAAGGCACTAAAGCTCCAATACCTCCTCTCTGAAATTCAAAGTTATTGAAATCTGAGGTGAACTAAGGGTCAGTGGGTGACCACGGCTGCGATCCGGGGACAAGGAAGCCTCTGAAACAGAACTAATACTTTGAGAGAAAAATGAGAAAGAGAGAGCCGCCTGACCCCAACTCCACCCTCCCTTCCCCCCCCCACTCCACCCTCCCTCCCCCCCCACTCCACCCTCCCTCCCCCCCCACTCCACCCTCCCTTCCCCCCCACAACCTCCACCCTCCCTCCCCCCCCCACTCCACCCTCCCTTCCCCCCCCCACTCCACCCTCCCTCCCCCCCCCCCACTCCACCCTCCCTTCCCCCCCACAACCTCCACCCTCCCTCCCCCCCCCACTCCACCCTCCCTTCCCCCCCCACTCCACCCTCCCTTCCCCCCCACAACCTCGACCCTCCCTTCCCCCCCACAACCTCCACCCTCCCTCCCCCCCCACAACCTCCACCCTCCGTTCCCCCCCCAAACTCCACCCTCCCTTCCCCCCCTACTCCACCCTCCCTTCCCCCCCACAACCTCGACCCTCCCTTCCCCCCCACAACCTCCACCCTCCGTTCCCCCCCCCAAACTCCACCCTCCCTTCCCCCCCACAACCTCGACCCTCCCTTCCCCCCCACAACCTCCACCCTCCGTTCCCCCCCCAAACTCCACCCTCCCTTCCCCCGAAGCGGCACGGCCCCTCCCACTCCACCACCCTTCCGGCTCTTGCTTCCTGAGCCAACTGGTTGAAGGAAGTAAAGAGAATCTTGCCTACTCTAGGGGGCAGTCTGGAGCCTTTGGCTGCGGCTGCGAGGGCGTCTAAAATGGTGCCGCTGCGAATTAGCCCCAGGTTGGTGTGTTACCCTCCGGACTCAGAGTAGCACCAAAGGGTGAGAAGTGAGTGATCTTCCTTTTTGCCTCCTCAAGAACTGCCACAACCTGAGGGATCTTCATTGAATCTTGGTGGATAGGAAGCAGAGCCCAGCCACACCACCTTGCAGGACGTGAGGCTGACGGGTCTGCAGACCCTGTTGGATGAAGCTGCGTTCAGTTTGCGTAGAAGCTTAATAGCTGAGGGAGTGTTCGTCTCTGCCTGGATCTGTTAAGAAAGATTGGTTTTCCTGTAGAGATTGGAAGAGCAATGGGCTTGAGAGTTGTATTTTCTGAGGCCAGCTGGGGAGCGGGCATTTCTATTCCCAAACTGCAAATAGTTTAAACGTTAAACTCAATACACATTAAACCACTTCAACAAAGGAGGAGACGATGAGCGTTCGTGTGGTTCAGAGCTTCGGCTCTGTGGTTAGACACACCTGATTTGGAAGTCTGTTTCCATCACTGAGTAATAGCTCTGTCCTTGACCAAAGGCTCAGACTCTCTCAGCTTTTTTTCCCCATCTGTTATTATCCTCAAATGGGGACAGTAATGATACCTATCTCATAGAGTTGTTATGAGAATGAAATAAGGTAAGTCATGCAAGGTGTGTGGCACTTAGTAAGCCTCAGTAAGTGTTAGATTTAACAAACCCATCTAGGCACCAAGGTCATTCCATGGGAAGAAAACTGAATTTGAAAAGTCCCTCCAGTGGACCCAGCAATTTGTGTCTGAGTAATAGTAAGTATACTTCACCAACACTGAGAGAATCATGCTGAGAAATAATGAGCAGTTTGGTGAGAAAAAAAGCAAGTGAGTTTGGGACAGGCCCAGAACATTCTGAAGGACTTGGATGGTGAGTGGATTTAGACAGAACTCAAGGCGTCCTGTTTCCAAAACAGGACTGTGCCATTTGGGGAATAATTTTTGACTCTCCCTAAAGATTTTCAGTTTTGTTCAAGGACATTCTCTGTTTCAGTTTTTCCTCCATTTGTTTCTCCCTTCCCCCCAAACTCCCCAGTGGATTGCTCCGTCACATCTTTCCATTTAAATCCTCATTTGAAAATAACAATGTGTGCGACTGTTCACTTGGTGTTTTGGTCCAATATGCTCCACTTCAGGCATGGGAATGCCTTCCTGTGAAACGTGTTACAGGAGGACAGGCAACGCCTCTCAGGATGGTGGTGGAAGAGATAAAACTTCCTACATTAGGAATCTTCTTGACAGGCCTTACTAGGCCTGAGTCCAAGATGAAGCTGAGAAAAAATGAAAAGGGATTTGGCTGACAAAGCAGATGACAGGCAGGGAGAGCCAGTGAAAGGGAATTGGCCAATGGCAAAAGGGGAATTGGCAGGGCTTTGTGAACCCCTTGCTGAAAAACCATAAACCTCAGATTGTCCGTCTGGCGCATCGGTCCTCCGAGCCACATCGTTGTTGCCTGTGGAAGGTGCCTGCCAGGAAGCTGCACCTCAGGGGGCGCCTTTGGAAGAGTGGGTCGGGTCTGGATTGGTGCCCAACACCAAGTGGACGGGGATGAGAAGAAACCGCTTACAATGAGATCTCCGAGGGGCCGGGAGATGGGGAGCCACTCCTGTGGCTGACACTTGTGAGTCAGAGTGATGGGAAAAGAAGTTGAGAAACAGAGGAAGAGGACGGGATGCTGAGGAGGGAGGAGGTGGGACGTGGCACTGTTTATTCAGTCAGAGGCTGTCAGGGCCTGCCTCCTTCTGTGACGGGTCCCCCACTTGCAGTTACTCATCGGCTCTTTCGAAACTCAAGTCCACCCTCTTCCAGGTGAATAATCCACTCCTCTGGGTGTCTCAAATGAGCACTTACCCTCAGGAGTAAACTCCCTCCAGAGGAAAGTCTGTGTTTGCATGTGGGATCGCCATGGGCTAAGCCGATGCCTGAGAGCAGGACTGATCCTCCTGTGGTGGGAGAGCTGGACCTTCTCTTAGAGCCCTTCAGGGCTTTCTGAGTTGCCTTTTCCTCTTGTCTTAGCGTCGTACCTTTTGGTGCCAGGCATCCAGAACTCCACTTCCAGCCTTCTCGTGTGGCCTCTCACTCAATCATTTCTTTCCTGAGAGCTTCCTGGCTTATGACCCATATATCCAGCTTCTCCCCTACCCAGATTTGCTTGACGGATGTTTCCTTTCCATGGAGACTTGGCAGGGAAAAGTGCGTGCTAAGGTGTTAACAACCAGCAATAATTTGGTGGGATAAACTCAGTCAGAACATAATGCCCTAACCTAGTGCTCCCTAACATTTTCTCATGTCTGGCACACAACAGAAAATGATAATAACATTCCTATTGTTATTGTTTAGTACCTCAGTTGTGTCCAACTCTTTGGCCAGGCTCCTCTCTCCATGGGATTTCCCAGGCAAGAATACTGGACTGGGTTGCCACTTCCTTCTCCAGTGGAACTTCATGACCCAAGGACTGAACCCACGATTGGCAGGGGGTTTCTTTATCACTGAGCCGCCAGTGAAGCCCATCACTGAGGTAAATAAAAGTGAGAGACAATGGGTCACAGAGGGCTTGGCCACAGTTCCACCCACACCTCCCCATCAGCCCCACCTATGAGGACTGAAGGACTTGGTATCTCCCAACTTGTGTAATCCTTTTGTGTATACCAATTGGGAAGCTCTGGTTTAACCCGGTGGTTTTTCAGTGTCCTTCAGTGAGCCTTAACAGTTTGCGGATGTGTCTCAGAGGGAGTAAGGGGCTGCCCAGATGGGTCATCTACTTCAGTTACAGCATCTCGGCTTTTATCTGCGTTATTAGGCCTCTGAATAAAATTTGCTAAAGATTTTTTCTTTTTTAACTTTTCATTTATTTTTTTTTATATTTGGCTGCATTCAGTCTTCATGGCTGTGTGTGGGCTTTCTTATGCTGTTTGGGCTTCTCATTGCAGTGGCTTCTCTTGTTGAGGAGCACAGCCTCTAGGCACCCAGGTTTCAGTAGTTGCACATCACAGGCTCTAGAGCACTGCCTCAACAGTTGTAGCACATGGGCTTGGTTGCCCCACAGCATGTGAGATCTTCCCGGACCAGGGATGGAAACTGTGTCCCCTGTATTGGCAGGCATACTCTTAACCACTAGACCACTAGGGAAGCCCCTAAATTTTTATTAAATGGGGGAATGTTGGCAGCTTAAAGGAGTTAGAAAATCACAGTCTTAAAACCAACAAATAAAGTCTTTAGCGGTTGAAGCTTGGGCAACCATGCCAGAGTAGTGAGGGACGTAGTCTGAGGACAGAGAGATTTTCTGGGGCCCTTCCTCCATATCATTCAGGCAATATAGTTTATTCCATACTCACCACCACACAAGTCTGCATATCTGTGCAGATCTTGCCCTCTGGCTTTAGGGGGTTTGTCTCTTTCAAAAAGCCTGATGCTTGAAAAAAAAATCATCCTAACACCAACTTGATGAATGCCAGAGACTGCCAATGTCTCAGCTTGGTGAAACCAAAGGTACATTTACTGTTCTTGCCTTTGCTACCTTTTTCACTGCACTTTGATTTATTTCTGCCATTTTTTCAGAAGCCATGCAACATCTAGGAGATCAAAGCTGCTGAAAGAAAGCCTAGCAAAATGAAATGCATGTTGGTCTGCTGAGCTACTTCATAAGATTTAGGCATTGGTTCATTTACTATTTTATTGTATTATTTTGTTGTTATTACTTTACATATTTCCACACCTGCCTTATTCCAAAAAAGACTCAAAATGGGAAAGATTCTTTGAATTGTGTTCTACGGAGGAAATTTAATCTCAAAGTTTAGGTTACTTGGTGTTTGATGAATGACAATTTCAAAACTACCAAGGTTTATGGTGAAATTATTTTAAGATTTCAGTTGCCTGATTTTAATTTCAAACCTTGTGTTAAAGTATCAATGAGAGTTACAGTTGTGTGTGTGTGCATGCATGCACCTGCGTGTGTGTTTGGGTTTTTTTTTTGTATTCCATATTGTTCTTGAAAGGGCTTGACATACTTTACAAAGAATTTGAGTCAACAAAAACAATAGTTTTACACTTTAGGGAGAATGTCTTTTAAAAACAAATAGACTTTTACCTTTCAGCCAGGATTCACCAGTAACATTTTTTCTGTTAATCAGTGGAATTTTGATAACACACTTGAAATTTATGCTTCTTCACTTTTATATGCTTCTCTACTAGAGTTTTTCAGCAGCAGCAGAGGAAAGTGGAGGAGGAGAACTGAATCAAAGAACAGACTCATTTCTGTGACGCTTGACTCAAATATTCTTTCTAAGGTTCTAAAATCTCTAAGTACAGGTGTACTATTTATTCTAGATACTTCTGGGTCAGTGGAATTCTAATCCTCCAAATGAAAAGTTTTAGAAACAGCCCAATCAAAATTTATTTCTTGTAAAACAAGTCAGTCTCCAGCAAAGAGAGCCTGTCCTTCCATGGGACTCAGCACCTACTGAGGTAGGATTCACAAAGCAGAAAGTCAGCCTTTTTCTCTTGCTTCCAACTCTGTCTATACCTCAGTATAAGCGTTGTGATATAGTTGTATACACAAGTTACTCTATCGTCTAACAGCAGTTAGCTAGCATTTATGTATTTATTTTAATTGGAGGCTAATTACTTTACAATATTGTAGTGATTTTGCCATACATTGACATGACTCAGCCATGTGTGTACATGTGTTCCCCATCCTGAACCCCCCTCCCATCTCCCTCCCCATCCCATCCCTCAGGGTCATCCTAGTGCACCAGCCCTGAGCACCCTGTCTCATGCATTGAACCTGGACTGGCGATCTATTTCACATATGATAATATACCTATCAATACCATGTTTCGGAGATCTACCCTCCAAAGGTGGTTAACCAATGGATGAAGAACCCTTGCCAGAATCAAGATCTTTAAGATGGTAACTTATTTATTTCATCGAAGTATAATTAATTTACAATATTGTGTTGATTTCTGCTGTCCAGCAAAGTGATTCACTTATACATAAATACATATTCTCTTTTTATATTCTTTTCCATTATGGTTTATCACAAGATATTGAATATAATTCCCTACACTATACCATAGGACCTTGATGTTTATGCATTCTGTATATACTAGTTTGCATCTGCTAACCCCAAACTCCCAATCTATCCCTCCCTCATGTCCCACCTCTTGGCAATCACAAGTCTGTTCTCTCTGTCTTTGAGTCTATTTCTGCTTTGTAAATAAGTCATTTGTGTCATATTTTAGATTCCACATGTAAGTAATTTCATATGGCATCTTTCTTCTCTTTCTGACTTACTTCACTTAGTATGATAATCTCTGGGTCCATTCATATTGCTGAAAATGGCATTATTCCATTCCTTTTTATGGCTAAATAATATTCCATTGTGTGTATATATATAGATATATAGATAGATATCTCATATATATCTACATATATATCTATATCTATATTTATATAATCATATCTTCTTTATCCATTCATCTGTCAGTGAACATTTAGGTTGTTTCTATGCCTTGGCAATTGTGAATAGTGCTATTGTGAACGTAGGGGTGCAAATATCTTTCTGAATTAGAGTTTTGTCTGGATATATATGCCCAGGATTGGGATTGCTGGATCATACAGCAATGTTATTTTTAGTTTTTGAGGAATTTCCACACTGTTTTCCACAGTGGCTGCACCAATTTACATTCCCATCAATGGTGTAGGAGGATTCCCTTCTCACCACACCCTCTATAGCATTATTTGTAAACATTTCAGTGATGGCCATTCTGACTGGTGTGAGGTGGTACATTATTGAGTTTTAATTTGCATTTCTCTAATAATTGGAGATGCTGATCATCTTTCATATGTCTTTGGACATCTGTATGTCTTCTTTGGAGAAATGTCTATTTAGATCTTCTGCTTGTTTTTTGAATGGTTTGTTTGTTCTTCTGTTGTTGAGTTTTTGTGGTATTTGTATGTTTTGAATGTTAATCCCTTGGTGGTCACATCATTTGCAGATATTTTCTTCCATTCCATAGGTTGTGTTTTGTTTATGGTTTCCTTTGCTAGGTCACTTAGTATCATAAATAAAATTAACTATATGTACACCAGGAGGCCAATTGATTAGCATAGGAAATGCTTGAAATAGTTTTTAATTAGTGAAATTAGTAGTGTTCAAAAATGTGGCTGGTTAGTAGTTTCATGCAAGAATGACGGCCATGTCCTGAATGAAGTATTAACACCTGGCAAGTTGACAAATGTCTGTATAGCCAAAGCTATGGTTTTTCCAGTAGTTATGTATGGATGTAAGAGTTGGACCATAAAGTGGCTGAGTGCCAAAGAACTCATGCTTTTGAGTTGTGTTGGAGAAAACTCTTGAGAGTCCTTTGAACAGCAAGATCAAATCAGTCAATCCTAGAGGAAATCAACCCTGAATATTCATTGGAATGACTGATACTGAAGCTGAAACTCCAATACTCTGGCCACTTGATGCAAAGACCAGATTCATTGGAAAGACCCTGATGCTGGGAAAGCTTGAGGGCAGGAGGAGAAGGGGGCGATAGAGGATGAGATGATTGGATGCCATCATCTACTCAATGGACATGAATTTGAGCAAACTCTGGGAGGTAGTGAAGGACAGGGAAGCCTGGCGTGCTGCAATCCACGGGGTCACAAAGATTCAGACACGACTAAGAGACTGAACAACAACAAATTGGCTTGGATGGATTCCCATTCCATGCAAATTTCAAATTCATGCTTCAAAGTAAAGGACTCGATTGCAAACATACAGAGTTTATTTAGATAAAGATGGTAAGCTTATGGTTGTATTTTTCTTCCCTTAAAATTAAGGGTCTCTGACTGCCTTACTTGTCCCTGAAGACCCTGCTACTGTGGTTTCTAGGATATTTTCTAAATCCTTATATATAAATTCTGGGACCCTGAGAGTTGCCTGCTTGAGCAGTAGCTGTGCTCCTTTTCTGTGCCATTTCCTTATAAAACATTGGGTTCTAAACAGGCGGCAGTAGAAATCTAGAGCCACTGAGGAAAGAGTGGAAACTGTGTAGAATGTTCCTCCACTATGCTGGCTGTGATGGGAAGCACTGCCCAAGTTTTGAGGAGAGGTCCACTGCAGGATTTCTTTTGAGATATCAGGCCTATCAAGTTTATTTTCAAAGAACACAATGCCATTCTGATTTTTATTAGTATTTAAATGAGGGTCAACCACTGATAATTGTGTCGGGGACAGGTCAGGCCTGAGCCTGGCTTGGGCAAGAGGTTAGAAAGATGACTAGAACAATGAGGGGGAATTGAAAGGCCTGTTGAGAAGCATCAGCATAGAAACATCAGCATTACAAACCATTACAACAGTAATGGTTTTTCTTTTATTCTCCTCTCTGAACTATGCGGAGAACTGAGGACCTTGAACAGGAAGGTTGGCCTAGAGTGGGTGAGCATCCTCCCCAGGGCTGCAGGGCACTGCATCAGAGAACCCCTAGGGGGCAGCACTCAGATTCAGATCTCAGACTCAGCTGCAGGGTCGTGCAGGCATCCAGGGACACCATCTCCTGCTTCTGACGTAAAGATTAGTGCACATGCAAAGGTAAGGAACATTTCTCACGCAGTAATAAGGTCTTGAATATAAAAAAGCAGCAAACCAGAACATTCCAACAAGAAAACAAGAACAGACTAGTGTGTCCAAAAGAATACAAGTCAGGTTTCACCAAGTTTTTATTGAGAACAAACTGGATGATTTTATGAGAATCCTAATGTATAATAATCATAATTGGATTATAATTATATTTAACATTTGGTCTGTTTCATATGTGATTCAGTCATTCTCTGTCATTTTGTCATTTTTATGAGATCTGGTCATGAAAGTTACATAAGCATCCTGGGTTTACTTACAGAGAATGACCTGGAATGGTTGTCTCTTCCCTGCTTATGGAAGTGAACATTCTGGGGACACTAGCTGAAGAGACCTCAGGGCATTTATTTCTGGATCTTCATCACATCTCACATTCACCAATTTTAACTCTATTCAGAGAATTCCTCTTGTGGTCCTGAACAGTCTGAAAAGTAAATGACCAGTCATTTCAAGTAGTGTGTGAATTTTATGAAAAGAGGAGATGAATCTTTAGATTGCCTTTGGGAAAGTTTCAAGCTGGGTGATTTCTGACACAGGTTGGTTCTCCTCCCTGTAACACCTGAAAGTATCCGATAGCCCAGCAATGTTGGAGCCTCACATTAATTGCCGATGATTCAGATGTGAACTGGTGCACCCAGTCTGAGACATCTGGGTGAATTCACACATCTGTGAAAACCCCAGGCCTTGTCTGATTTCTGCTGATTCTCAGAGTGACTGACACCCTCCTGGTTCCTCCTCCTGCCTCTGGCTTCTGGGTCCACTTGTGCTGTCTCTGCATCAGCCTCTCCCGACACAGCAGTAACTCTCAGCCCTTTGCCATTTTATCCCAAAAACTCACTCTAAGCATTTCATGAGTAATACATTGTACTGAAGGTTTGAGACTCGTGGGTGAAGAGGGCATGGGTAGGTCATGTTGCATTATTCAAGGTGTGACTAGGTCCCAGTGTTTTCTTTCCTATTCCCCTCCCCACCCCATTGTCCCTGGAAGCTCCATGATCTGCTCCCTCCATTAGCCAAACTAACCCAGGTCCTCTTAGTTCATAGCTCTACCCTGCCACCAAGGACCCGCAGAACAAAGTGTCATCTGTGTAAAAAGACCCGGGCTCCTTAGAAGATAGCTAGAAATATAATAACAGCAACAATTCATTTGCATGTATTTACTAATGGATTGAGATCCGGTCTGAGTCTCTGCCTGCATTGAAAGGCAGCACAATATTTTAGGAAAGGAGCTGAATTTAGAGTCAGTTTCTTGGGGTTAGAGCCAGCAGCACCCCTCAGTAGCCATGTGGAAAAGTCAGCAATCCATTTCAAAACTCAGTTCATCATCTAAAGAGTGAAGATGTTACTAATATCTTGAATTGTTATGCTGATCTGAGGAAATAGTTTATGCAGTGTACTCTGAAACACAAGAGCAGCAGTGCCCATGACATTCAGCTTTTCAAGACTGAGGAGGCTGCTGGCATTTTTGGGTACTGCATGTCCTACATTGTGCAGAGATTCTAGGTAACACAGAATGACTTCATTACGTTCTAAATAACATGCCTGTGGAGAAACACTGTCTGAGTACAATGTGAGGATAAAATATGTGACCTCTGACCTTTCACCTTTCACACAAAATGGAGGTGGGTTAATATATAGTGCAGATGATTCTTCTAAAAGAGTTTCCTCATTCTGGGTTATTTTAGCCTAATCTTTGTTCGAAGGTGATAGTTTCTGTGGCATCCAATGCCATCATCAAAATTTTAATTACAATCTTGAGCTTTCTTCTATAAGGAGTGCTTCCACTTAAGATGTTTTTGTTTAATCTTTCAGTTGAAACTATATTATACCCTCCAGAAGACAGAAAGAAGGAGAAAAGTTATGGAATAGGGGCCACAGGAATTTTCCACATGGTGAAGATACAAGGAAGCAGGTGATTTGTGCATTGATCAGCTATTGATGTCAAGTATTAATAGTTGCCTTTTTTTAAAAATCCATGTTATTTTAATAGCTACTTCAGGATAGTCCATGATATTACACAAAAAGGAAGATTTGAACATTAAAGCTGATGGCAGAATTGTATGCATGATGTCCACAAAACAAAAAGCAATTTAAGTCATCTATTCTCAATGATTGCTGATTATGCTACAGAGAAAATTACAATATTAAAATATGTCATAATCAATGAATTAAGCTTCCTTAGAAAATCTGATTATTACAGGTAAAATATAGCATTTAGAACTTTCATTTTAAATACAAATTTTATTTTAAAATTTTAGAATTTTTTCAATGATAATTACAAAGGTCAATGATAAACAAAATTTTACATTCAGGTAATATGTCTTAAAACATTATGAAAAATAGTTTTTATTTTGAAAATGATGTCAGAAAGAGTAGCTGAATTCCCATAAAACTACAAGTTCTAGTTATGCAGTTATCATTTTGGTAGCATTAATAAGCAAACACATTTACAGTTTAACACTGCAGCTATCTGTCAAGTAATTAGGAAGAATAAATGTTGCATGTGCATTAGGTTGAACATTAACTTACATATACTTTTAAATATGGAGTTCTTTCACTTAATCTTTTGATAATTTGGACTACACACTTAAGTCTTATTGTAATACTTTAAAACCATTTGGAAACATTTTCCTTAACATCTAGTCTTGAAAACCCATTCTACTGCCTTTATCAATAGTCACTGTAACCAAATGAAATTGGTATTTTTTTACCTTAATGTGAAGTTTAAAACTTCACATATTCAAAGCTGTGATGAAGTGACTTCATGTTTCCATTTGTTTATATGGTCTGAAATCACAGTTCTGTACAGTGATCATGCTTTTTCTCTCCACAAAATATATGTTGACAGATGAGAAGAACTGGCTTTTGAAATTCATCTTGACATATTGAACAAATATCATCTGCATCTGAACACTGTCTCTTGCTGGCAGCCACTCCATAACTTGGTCATGTAAAAAATATTGGCAAAACCTGTCTGAAAATTCTTAATGTCAAAAAAAGTCCAAAAGGTTTAGTATGAGGTAGAATAAAACCAGCAATATTCCAAGAATCTATCTAATTATGTTACTAAACTCCGCATAGCTTATAACGTAATGAAACCAAACTAGTATGGGAACAAAAGTTTGCTAATACTGACAAAATTCTTCTAAAAGCATATACCAGTAATTCTAGGATTTAAAAGGCATGATGAAAGAAAGCATTTTAAGTAAATAGGCATTTTAAGCCCATGAAGAGGAATGTCAGAATGAAGCCTGTAATTCCAACGAACCAAAGTCCTTCCCAGAAACTCTAATGGACTACGGTAGGAATCTTTAAAATTAAGCTGTAAGGAAGTGACTGAGAGTAAAACGTGTAATATGAAAGAATGGAAAATCCTGCTAAGACTACCAGTAACCAAACGCACTGAATCTCTGAGCACCCTTCTCTTAGAAAAACCTGGTTTACAATGCTTTCATTTGCATATATTAAAGTTGTGAGCAGTCCAATTCCAAGAGCAATTCTTGTTACATGCTTCATGACAAGTTTTACACCCAGAATCAAAATATATGAAAGACTTTTTTGCAATCCCTTGAAGAGGTATTTGAATTCTGAGAAGGAGCTACGATGATCTCCAGGCTCTATGTTGGTTACGTCAGGCTGCCTTGCTTCATTGTGGGAGTGACTCCATAACTGGCTATGTACACATCCGTGGGAACAGCTATGGACTCCCGACCTTATAGTAATGTCTCTGGAGCTTAGATTTTCAGCACACTCTTTAGGTATGGAGTTTATCTGGATATGAACATCTCCAGAATAAAAACAGGAAGCTTCTCCTGTCAATCTTGTTTGGACACATTGAGAGGCTAAGGCAGCCTCACTGACTGCAGTTCCAGAATGGCTGAGCAATTAGCTAAAGTTGGCTTGCATGAGTCTTGAGATCCAGATTTCTTTATTTCTGGCTTCTGCCTCCCCTTGTGACATTGAGTGGACTGAGGCCTGGGCATCGACAGCAGGAAAAGTGGGAGACACCCTGAGGCCTTCAGACAGGGCCATCACCATCAAACCCCATCACCAGCATCTCAGCCCTGCTTGGCAGCCCAAGTAGCTATCTTTCCAATGCCAGTAATACCCAGTTTGGGCTTCCCATGTGGCGCTAGTGCTAAAGAGCCTGCCTGCCAATGCAGGAGGTGTAAAAGATGCAAGTTCGATCCCTGAGTCAGGAAGATCCCCTGCAGGAGGGCATGGCAACCCACTCTCTCCTGGAGAATCCCTTGGAGAGAGCAGCCTGGGCAGGCTACAGTCCATAGGGTCGCAGAGAGTCGGACACGGCTGAAGGGACTTAGCATGCACATACACATGTTACCCAGTATAAATAACTGTTGAGCTAAAGGAAGTACAAATTTCACTACCTTTCCCATCCTTCTCCCTCAGTTCTTGATAAGCCAGGTAGACATAAATAGGGCCCAGATCCTCAGCCCCCAGACCTCCAGGAGCAACACAGTTGTGATCCTCTAGCTCTTCATCTGCCCATCATGTTGTGGAGAGGCCTACCATCTGTAGACCCAACTCCTGGTTTACTGTTACTGGTTTACTGTTGGTCGCCCACCTCCACTCTGCCTTTATTCTCAGGCATAGACTCGTGGCTACTCTTCCTACCATGGAGGCAGTCCAGGTGAGTTAGGGCCGGAGACTGGGTACATATTGCCCTTGGGCCAGAAACTAGATGAAAATGTGCATTCCTCCCACTGACTGCATTCCGGGGACTTAATGAGCTGTTTTGAAAGATGCTTGATGAAGTGATATTTTCTCACAGATATTTCATGATTTATATAAGGAGGAAAAAAGCTGGCCTCTGTGGACTTCCAGAGGAACCTACTTCAGATGAGGGTGGGGGCACTGTGCTGACAGAAAGATACGAGATTTGTAAGCCAGTGTGATTCTGTCTCCAGTCAACAGGGCAAACCCTAAGTTTTGTTCTTAGATCACTTTTCTGATGACTTTGACAATATCACTTCTCCCTCTGAAATCTTCAGTAACCCTGTGTGCTGATAGAAATATTCCGATTTCCTTTCCCTTTAGTCCAATTTTTCCATAATTTGAGTCCAACCTGCTTCTTTGGTCTTCTCTCTTATAACTCACTTCATAAATCTTACACCTCAGGTCCTTTCAAAAACAAAAAATAAGCAAACGAAAGAACTTGTCCTTCCCTGAAAACAGGTTCTCCAGCTAGTTCAGCTGCTAATTAATGAGCAATGGGACCCTGGTTAATCATTAACATCCTCAAGTCCCAGCAGCATAGCTTGTAAGACCCAAGGGCAAGGCTTGGGCTAGTGAATGTGTCACATGTTGCCTGGGTGGATCTAACACACATCAAAGTTTGTGAATCTCTGGACCAAAAGCCTCCTCCAACTCTGATTTTCCCACACCTTACCCATGCACTGCAATTCTCTGCCTACATGTGTTTGTTTAATAAAGTACCTTCTCCTGGAATGTTTTGCTTTCCCTCTGATTAACCCCAGTGCATTTGTGTGTACATGTGCATGCATGCACACACACACACACACACACACACACACACACACACACAATCAGTGTCCCTTAAGATGAACTTCAATGCCACCTCCTCTGGAAAGTCTTGCCTGAGGGCTGAGCTTGCCTTCTTCAGCTCTTTGCTCAACACCTCGACCACCATCAGTCCTAGTTCTTAAGTGAGTTTTGTTTATGGTATTATTGGTAGATTATAAACTTTCTGAGCATAAATGTCCCTTCCTGTTCATCCTTCATTTTCCACCTTATTCATGGGAGTAGCTCTTGAGAGTAGGTTGAATAGAGTTAAAGTGTCCTAGAGGGACTTCTTAGCGAAGGTGACTTGTTGGAGGGCCTTGGGAAGATTGCTGATGAAGGTGAAGGTCATGTGTCTCTCTATCACATGACCTGACCAGTCACATTCTCTGCCTCTCCTTGCATGTGATGGTGGGCTCAAGAGAATACGAAAAGCTGCAGCTGGTTTTTGTCAAAATCAGATGATTTTTATATCTGTAATCTTGCAACCAGAGCAGTTGAGCTGATATACTTAATGACTCACTCTATACAGACGAAAGTTTGTCCTTGAGAAATGAAGAGGGGGGACCATTAATCTTTTATAAAATAAACAGAGTGGTAATTACCCTTGAATCTGAAGAGTAGAGATCCTGAGCTGGAACGCGGCATATAGGGACCCGCCAAATTCCATGACCAGTGAGGAGCACCCGGATGATAATTGATTGTGGGATCCTTTTCCCTGTGGTCTCTGAGGGACTGTCAGAGTATCACCAGTTTTGAGAGGGGCCTTATCAAAGGAGCTGCTTCAGCTTCGTGAGAAAGAAAAGCTTGTCATCATCTAAGGCCTTTGGGGAACTTGCTTTTCTAAGCTTGCTTTGAAGCTGTGGGGTGCCCACTGGGTCAGCATTTTGCTTTGGGTTGCCTACCCCTGTGTCACATCCATGCCTTTCCCACCCGCCCACCCCCATCCACAAGTTCCTGCTTCTCCCCGAGGCGTGAGGGAGAGAGGCTCTGTCCTTGGCTTTTCCAGTACTCACTTATTCCCTAATCCCTGAAGATTGGCCAACATACCCCTCAAGGTCATGAAACATCGGCTTTCTTTGCTGCCGACCAGGCTCAGCAGTCTCTCCGACATCCTGCTTGACTTCTCAAGGGAGTTGGACTCCCTTTGTTGCCTTGGCTTCCAACCCAATTCACTTCTGCTTCTCTCCTCTAAATTCCTCTGATGCCTCTTCCTTGCCGGTCACTTAAATACTAGCATCTCCACACTTCTTTCTTAGGTCAGCCTCCTTTCTCCCACCACGTTCTCTTTTTTAAAAATTGAAGTATAATTGATTTACAATATTGTGTTAGTTTCACATCTATAGCATAGTTAGTCATTATTTTTGCAGATTGTATTCCATTACGATTATTACAAGACAGTGCATGCATGCTCAATCACGTCCAACTCTTTGCGACCCCTTGAACTGTAGCCCACCAGGCTCCCCTGTCCATGGAATTTTCCAGGCAAGAATACTGGAGTGGATTGCCATTTCCTCCTCCAGGGGATCTTCCCGACCCAGGGATTGAACCCAAGTCTCCTGTGTCTCCTGCATTGGCAGGCAGATTCTTTAACACAGGGCTAATAGAAGATAATGAGTATAATTCCCTGTGCTTATCTACTCCTTGTTGCTTATCTATTTGATATATAGTAGTTTGTTTCTTTTAATCCCACACCCCTGATTTGTCCCTCCACACTTCTATCTTCCCTGTGGTAACCACAAGTTTGTTTTATCTGTGAGTCTGTTTCTATTTTATATATACATTGATTTGTATTATTTTTTAGGTTCCACATATAAGTAATATATACAGTATTTCTATTCACATTGCTGCAAATGACAGTATTTCATTCTCTTTTATGGCTAACTAATAGTCCATTGTGTGTGTGTGTGTGTGTGTGTGTGTGTGTGCATGCATGCGTGTGGATCACATATTCTTTTTTTTCAAACTTTATAATTTTTTTAATTGAAAAATAATTGCTTTACAGAATTTTGTTGTTTTCTGTCAAACCTCAACATAGGTATACATATATCCCCCCCTTTTGAACCTCCCTCCCATATTCCTCCCCATCCCACCCCTCTAGGTTGATACAGAGCCCCTGTTTGAGTTTCCTGAGACATACAGCAAATTCCCATTGGCTATCTATTTTACATATGGTAATGTAAGTTTCCGTGTTACTCTTTCCATACATCTCACCCTCTCCTCCCCTCTCCCCATGTCCATAAGTCTATTCTTTATGTCTGTTTCTCCATTGCTGCCCTATAAGTAAATGGTTCAGCATCATTTTTTCAGATTCCATATATTTGCGTTAGAATATGGTATTTATCTTTCTCTTTCTGACTTTACTTTGTGTAATAATTTCTAGGTTCATCTAACTCATTAGAACTGACTCAAAGGTGTTCCTTTTTATGGCTGAGTAATATTCAATTGTGTATTTGTACCACAACTTCTTTACCCATTCATTCATCTGTCGATGGACTTCTAGGTTGCTTACACATTCTAGCTACTGTAAATAGTGCTGCAATGAACAATGAGATATATGTGTCTTTTTCAATTTTGGTTTCCTCAGGGTATATGCCTAGGAGTGGGATTGCTGGGTCATATGGTGGTTTTATTCCTAGTTTTTAAAGGAATCTCCATAGTGGCTGTATCAGTTTACATTCCCAACAACAGTGCGAGAGCATTCCCTTTTCTCCATACCCTCTCCAGCATTTATTGTTTGTAGACTTTTTGATGATAGCCATTCTGACTGGTGTGAGGTGGTATCTCATTGTGGTTTTAATTTGCATTTCTCTAATAATGAGCAATATTGAGCATCTTTTCATGTGTTTGTTAGCCATCTGTATGTCTTCTTTGGAGAAATGTCTGTTTAGGTCTTTTCCCCACTTTTTGATTGGGTTGTTTGTTTTTCTGGTATTAAGTTATATGAGCTGCTTGTATATTTTGGAAATTAATCCTTTGTCAGTTGTTTCATTTGGTATTATTTGCTCCCATTCTAAAGGTTTTCTTTTCACCTTGATTATAGTTTCCTTTGCTGTGCAAAAGCTTTTAAGTTTAATCAGGTCCCGCTTGTTTACTTTTGTTTTTATTTCCATTACTCTAGGAGGTGGGTCATAGAGGATCTTGCTTTGATTTATGTCATGAGTGTTCTGCCTATGTTTTCCTCTAAGATTTTGATAGTTTCTGGTCTTATATTTAGGTCTTTAATCCATTTTGAGTTTATCTTTGTTTATGGTGTTAGGAAGTGGTCAATTTCATTCTTTTACATGTAGCTGTCCAGTTTTACCAGCACCATTTATTGAAGATGCTGTCTTTGCCCCCATTGTATATTCTTGCCTCCTTTGTCAAAAATAAAGTACCCATCAGGATGGGGAACACATGTAAATCCATGGCTGATTCATGTCACTGTATGGCAAAAACCACTACAATATTGTAAAGTAATTAGCCTCCAACTAATAAAAATAAATGGGAAAATTAAATAAATAAATAAAGTACCCATAAGTGCATGGGTTTATTTCTGGGCTTTCTATCTTGTTCCATTGGCCTACATTTCTGTTTTTGTGCCAGTATCATACTGTCTTGATGACTGTAGCTTTGTAGTGTAATCTGAAGTCAGGAAGGTTAATTCCTCCAGCTCCATTCTTCTTTCTCAAGACTCCTTTGGTTATTCAGGGTCTTTTGTGTTTCCATACAAATTGTGAAATTTTTTGTTCTAGTTCTGTGAAAAATGCCATTGGTAATTTGATAGGGATCACATTGAATCTGTAGATTGCATTTGGTAATATAATCATTTTCACAATATTGATTCTTCCCGCCCAGGAACATGTAATATCTCTCCATCTGTTTATGTCATCTTTGATTTCTTTCATTAACATCTTATAATTTTCTGTGTACAGTTCTTTTGACTCCTTAGGTAAGTTTATTCCTAGATATTTAATTCTTTTTGTTGCAATGGTGAATGGGATTGCTTCCTTAATTTCTCTTTCTGATTTTTCATTGCTAGTATATAGAAATGCAAGTGATTTCTGTCCATTGATTTTGTATCCTGCAACTTTGCTAAATTCACTGATTAGCTCTAGTAATTTTTTGATACCAACTGTAGGGTTTTCTATAAACAGTATCATGTCATCTGCAAACAGTGAGAGCTTTACTTCTTTTCCAATCTGGACTCCTTTTATTTCTTTTTCTTCTCTGCTTTAGCTAGGACTTCAGAACTATTTTGAATAATAGTGGTGAAAGTGGACACCCTTGTCTTTTTCCTGATCTTAGGGGGAATGCTTTCAGGTTTTTACCACTGAGAATAATGTTTGCTGTAGACTTATCATATATGGCCTTTACTATGTTGAGGTAGGTTCCTTCTATGCCCATTTTTTGAAGAGTTTTCATCATAAATGGGTGCTGAATTTTGTCAAAGGTTTTTTCTGCATCTATTGAGATTATCATATGATTTTTATCTTTTAATTTGTTAATATGGTGTTATCACATTGATTGATTTGTGTATACTGAAGAATTCTTACATCCCTGGAATAAGCCCAACTTGATTATGGTGCATGATCTTTTTGATGTGTTGCTGAATTCTGTTTGCTAAAATTTTGTTGAGGATTTTTGCATCTATGTTCATCAGTGATATTGGCCTGTAGTTTTCTTTTTTTATGTGTTGCCTTTGTCTGGTTTTGGTATCAGGGTGATGGTGGCCTCATAGAATGAGTTTGGAAGTGTTCCTTCCTCTTCAGTTTTTTTAAAGAGTTTTAGAAAGATAGGCATTAGCTCTTCTCTAAATGTTTGATAGAATTCTCCTGTGAAGCCATCTGGTCCTGGGCTTTCGTTTTATGGGAGATTTTTAATCATAGCTTCAATTTCAGTGCTTGTAATTGGGTTGTTCGTAATTTCTATTTCTTCCTGGTTCAGTCTTGGAAGATTGAACTTTTCTAAGGATCTGTCCATTTCTTCAAGGTTATCCATTTCATTGCTATATAGTTGTTCATAATACTCTGTTATAATCCTTTGTATTTCTGCATTATCTGTTGTAACCTCTCCTTTTTCATTTCTAATTCTGTTGATATGATTCTTCTCTCTTTTTTTCTTGATGAGTTTGGCTAAAGGTTTGTCAATTTTGTTTATCTTTTCAAAGAACCAGCTTTTAATTTTATTAATCTTTACTATTGTTTCTTTCATTTATTTTTCATTTATTTCTGCTTGGATCTTTATGATTTCTTTCCTTCTACTAATTTTGGGGCTTTTTGTTCTTCTTTTTCCAGTTGTTTTAGGTGTAAAGTTAGGTTGTCTATTCAATGTTTTTCTTGTTTCTTGAGGTAAGATTGTATTGCTATAAACGTCCCTCTTAGAACTGCTTTTGCTGCATCCCATAGGTTTTGAGTTGTTGTGTTTTCATTGTCATTTGTTTCTAGAAGTTTTTTTATTTCCTTTTGATTTCTTCAGTAACCTATTGGTTATTTAGAAATGTATTGTTTAATCTCTGTGTGTTTGTTTTTCTTACAGTTTTTTTTCTTGTAATTGATATCTAGTCTTAAAGTATTGTGGTCAGAGAAGATGCTTGATATGATTTCAATTTTCTTAAATATACTGAGGTTTGATTTGTGACCCAAGATGTGGTCTATCCTGGAGAATGTTTCATGTGCACTTGACAAGGTGTATTCTGCATTTGGATAGAATGTTCTGAGGATATAAATGAGATCCATCTCATCTAATATATCATTTAAGACTTGTGTTTCCTTAATTTTCTGTTTTGATGATCTGTCCAATGGTGTGAGTGAGGTGTTAAAGTCTCCTACTATTATTGTGTTACTGTCTTTAAATTAAAGACTTTTTAAAATATCTTTAAAGTAAAGACAATTTCACTGTCATAAAAATTTCTCCTTTTTTGTCTGTTACTGTTTGTCTTATGTACTGAGGTGCTCCAGGTTGGATGAATAGATATTTACAATTGTTATGTCTTCCTCTTGTATTGATCCCTTGATCATTGTGTAGTGTCCTTCCCTATCTCTTGTAATATTCCTTATTTTAAGGTCTATTTTGTCTGATATTGGGATTGCTACTCCAGCTTTCGTTTGCTTACCATTTGCATGGAATATATTTTTCCATCCTCTTACTTTCAGTCTATATGTGTCTTTAGGTCTGAAGTGTGTTTCTTATAGACAGCATATATATGGGTCTTGTTTTTGTATCCATTCATCCAGGCTGTGTCTTTTGGTTGGAGCATTTAATCCATTTACATTTAAAGTAATTAATGATATATATGTTCCTAGTGCCATTTTTTTTTTTTTATTGTTTTGGGTTGATTTTGTAGATCTTTTTTCTTGTCTTGTATTTCTTGACTGCATAAGTCCCTTTAACATTTGTTGTAAAGCTGGTTTGCTGGTACTGCATTCTCTTAACTTTTGCTTCTATGAAAAGCTTTTTATTTGTCCATCAATTTTGAATGAGATCCTTGCCAGCTACAGTAATCTTGGTCATAGATTTTTCCATTTCAGTACTTTAAATATATCTTGCCATTCCCTTCTGGTCTGCAGAGTTTCTGCTGAAAGATCAGCTGTTAAACATATGGGGTTTCCCTTCTATATTACTTGTTGCTTCTCCCTTGCTGCTTTTAATATTCTTTCTTTGTGTTAAATCTTTGTTAGTTTGATTAGTATGTGTCTTGATGTGTTTCTCCTTGGGTTTATCGTGTATGGGACTCTGTGTCTCTTGGACTTGATTGACTATTTCCTTTTCCATGTTGGGGAAATTTTCAACTATAATCTCTTCAAAAATTTTCTCGTACCCTTTCTTTTTCTCTTCTTTTTCTGGGACCCCTATTGTTCAAATGTTGGTGCATTTGATATTGTCCCAGAGGTATCTGAAACTGTCCTCAGTTCTTTTCATTCTTTTTACTTCATTCTGCTCTTCAGAAGTCATTTCCACCATTTTATCTTCCAGCTCACTGATCCATTCTTCTGCTTCAGATATTTTGCTATTGATTCCTTCCAGAGTATTTTTAATTTCAGTAATTGTGTTGTTTGTTTCTGTATGTTTATTCTTTAATTCTTCTAGATTCTTGCATTTTCTCCATTTTGTTTTCAAGGTTTTTTATCATCTTTACTACCATTATTCTGAATTCTTTTTCAGGTAGTTTGCCTGTTTCTTCTTCATTTATTTGGACTTCTGTGTTTCTAATTTGTTCCTTCATTTGTGTAGTATTTCTCTGCCTTTTCATTATTTCTTTTAACTTATTTTGTTTGAGGTCTCCCGTTCCCTTTCAGTGTTGAATTCTTTCTTCCATTTGATTTCTGTTCTCCTAAGGTTGGTGCAGTGGTTTTTGTAAGCTTTGTATAGGGTGAGATTTGTGCTGAGTTTTTTGTTTGTTTTTTTGTTTGTTTTCCTCTGATGGGCAAGGCTGAGTAATCCTGTCTGCTGATGATTGGGTTTGTATTTTTGTTTTGTTTGTTGTTTAGATGAGGCTTCCTGCACAGGGTGCTACTGGTGGTTGGGTGATGCTGGGTCTTGTATTCAAGTGGTTTTCTTTGTGTGAATTCTCACTATTTGATACTCCCTAGGGTTAGTTCTCTGGTAGTCTAGGGCCTTGGAGTCAGTGCTCCCACTTCAAAGGCTCAGGGCTTGATCTCTCCCTAGGATGCCCTCCAACACTGTGCTGATCTCTGGACCTGCTGTGGGGCCAGCTCAGATTCTAATCTGGTCCTACTCCTGTGTGTTCTTGCCTCCAATGCCCACAGCTATCAGAACTAGTGCATTTTCTTTTGTGGGAGCTCTCAGTGTCGTTTTATGTCTTCCATAGACATAGAGTCTGCCCAGTTGATCGTGTGGATTGATTGATCTGCAGCTTGTACAGCTGGTGGGAAGGTTTTGGTCTTCTTCCTTAGCCACACTGCCCCGGGGTTTCATTATGCTTTTATTTTCACCTTTGCATATGGGTCATCCACTGGGGTTTGCTCCTGAGGCTGCCCTGGAGGACTTGGGTTTGCCCCTGTGAGGGCCAGATGTGGAGGTTATGCAGCTGCTTGGGTTGCAGGGGTTCTGGCAGCACCAGGTACTCAGGGGAGTTGGCAGCTAGGGCAGCAGGAAATATAGTGCTCTGGAAGGGTATGGCAACCAGTATTGGCCAATACGCTCCAGTGTTCTTGCTTGGAGAACCCCCCTGACAGAGAAGCCTGGCAGACCACAGTCTACCGGGTTGCAAAGAGTTGGACATGACCGAAGTGGCCCTGTGTGCATAGATGCAAGACTTTTTTTTGCCTGTGGCAGCTCTGCCCCAGTGAGAGTTGAGCATGAAGGTGGCGCAGCTGCTTGGCTTGCGGGAACCCTGGTGGTGCCAAGTGTGCAGGGACAGGGACTGCCTCCCCCACAGGAGTTATGGCCCTATCAGAGTCTTTTTTCTGGCCTCTTGTAGCTATCGATCAGAAGGCCTCTTTGGCCAGTCTTTCTTTGTAGCTCTGCCCATTCAGGCACTTAGAGGGCTCCCCTGCCTGGGGTCCTTCTCTGTTGTTCCGTGCGTCAGGCACACAGAAGGGTCCTTCTGGCTGGGATCCTACTCTGTAGATCGGCGTGTCAGGCACTTAAAGGGGCACCCTGGGTGGGGTCCTACTCTGTAGTTCCAGACATTGGCCGTTGATGGGCCAGCCTCTCTATTGTTCAGCAGCCAATGCTGGTGTGTGGGGTGAGAGAGGCTATAGTGATGGCGCCAGCCCCTTCGCATAACTCAGCAGTATCTCCTTGCTTCCATGGCTGCCCAACTTTCCTCCACAGGCATTTCCCACCACAATCTCCTCTCTCACATCCCCATGATCAGTCTCTCCACAGTCAACAGTAGCCCTCACCCTGGGATTGCTCCACAACCCCTAAACTCCAGCTGCCAGTGCCTTCCAGGGGACCTGCATCCCTGTCTGGGGTATGTACGACCGTGGCAAGGACTATCTGATTCTCTTTCCATTTAGGCTGCCACAGATCAGCTGTTTCACTCTCACCTTAAATGTTCCTCCTCTGACTAAGACAGTTGCCCCGATGTGGGGATCGACCCCTGCTTCAGTTCCCCCACCCGCAGAGGGCCGGTCTAGTCCTGCTAACACTCCTGTTTTTCCCCCTAGTTCCTTCATCCTACCAAGTTTTGCGTGGTTCTATATATTCTATTCTGCTGGTCAGTTGCTCCTCTCTCAGCTGGTGTTCTGCATGCACTTCTGTGTCTGAAGGTGTATTCCTGATGTATCTGTGGAGAGAGATGTACTCCACATCCACCTACTCCTCCACCATCTTGCTCTCCCTAAACTTTTTATTTTGTATTGGGGTATATGCGATTAACAATGTTGTGATAGTTCCAGGTGAACAGCAAAGGAACACAGCCAGATACATATACAGATATCCTTTCTCCCCCAACCTCGCCCACCCACTCCCAATCCAGCCTGGCACACGACGTTGAGCAGAGTTCCATATGCTACACCATAGGTCCTTGTTGGTTATCCATTTTGAATATAGCAGTGTGTACATGACCTTTCCAAACTCCCTAACTATCCCTTCCCCCAGCAACTATAAGTTCGTTTTCTAAGTCTGCAAATCTCTTTCTGTTTTATAAGTAAGTTCATTTGTATCATTTCTTTTTAGATTCCACATATAAGGGATGTTGTACAATATTTCTCCTTCTCTGACTTACTTCACTCAGTATGACACTCTCTAGGTCCATCCATGTTGCTGCAAATGACATTTTTCATTATTTTTAATAGCTAAGTAATATTCTATTGTATATATGTAGCATATCTTCTTTATCCATTCCTCTGTCAGTGGACGTTTAGGTTGCTTCTATGTCTTGCTATTGTAAACAGTGCTGCTATGAAAATTTGGGTGCATGTGTCTTTTCGAATTAGTGTTTTCATTTTTTCTAAATATCTACTCAGAAGAGGAATTGCTGGGTCATATGGTAGTTTTATTTTTCACTTTTTAAGGAGTCTGCTTACTGTTTTCCATGGTGGCTGCACCAATTTGCATTCCCACCAGCAGTGTAGGAGGATTCCATTTTTTCCACATCTTCTCCATCATTTCTTCCCTGGTAGCTCAGACAATAAAAAATCTGCCTGCAATGCAGGAAACCCAGGTTCGATCCCTGGGTTGGGAAGATCCCCTGAAAAAGGAAATGGCTATCCACTCTAGTATTCTTGCCTGGAGAATTCCATGGACAGGGGAGTCTGGTGAACTACAGTCCACAGGGTCACTTAAGAGTCAGACATGACTGAGGGACTAACACTTTCTCCAACATTTATCTGTAAACTTTTTGATAATGGCCATTCTAACAGGTGTAAAGTGATATCTTGTTGTGGTTTGATTTGCATTTCTCTAATAATTAGCGATGTTGAGCACCTTTTCATGTGCTTATTAGCTATTTGTAAGTCTTTAGATAAAATACCTATTCAAGATAATGTTATTTATTTCCACATGACCTTAATGCTGAAGTTTCTCAAACCTCAACCCTCTCATGACTACAGGATCATTTTTTAAATGCCGTGATGGACATCATTTAGACATTCTATTTCACAGTCAGCGTTTCCAAATCTAATGGATTATCTCTGACCCACCCCACCCACCCATGCCTCTTCCTATTGTCTCCAGTGCCCATCTTCCATTTTCCCTGTTTCTTATAGTAGCACACAGTCATCCCAGTCACCTTGTACTCTCAACTCTGAAACATGTGTGACTCTCGACTTCTTTTCCATTCCTTTCTCTGACATGTCACTATTTACCTAATTCTTAAACTTTAATCCCATAGATTCTGTATCTGAATTGTCTCTAGTAAGACTCTTCTTTCCATATCCACAACTATAGCTCAGCCTCTCATTATTTTTGCCTCACAATAGCCCATGACTGATAATCCTCCTTCAAATGCTGTTAAGTTAAAATACCCTTGACACCAAGACTCAGGGGAGCTTCCCTGTTTGGCAACCCTTCACATGTGTTGTCACACATAATTGCTAGCAAGTAAAGTGTATCCCCCTGCAACTCCACTTGGAGGGGAGATCTGGCAGCTGGTACCTGGTTTTTCCTGGATTTCTTTCCATGCACTTTTCTCTATGGATTTTAATCTGGATCCTTTCACTTTAGTAAACCACAACTGTCAGCATCACAGTTTCTGAGTCTTGTGAATGCTAACAAATCATTGAGCCTGAGGGTAGTCATGAGGCTTTCCAAAGCATCATATTGCGCACAGACTTCAGAACTTTAACTTATAAATTGCTGGTGACTACTTCACAACTGGTTACAGCCCACCAGCAAACCTAACATGTGGGTTGTACTTTGTGAGGGGAGGGAATATGCCTTTCTTTTTATTCCCTGACGAGTCCATGCACACAAAGCATTCTTCTCATTTTGATTTTGCCTCCCAGTTAAGTCTGTCATTTAAAAAATGAACTGATTTTAGGAACTTTCAAGAAGTCTGGCCCCAGATTTATGGATATCTCCTGATAAAACAGTAAGATGACTTCTGATTATGACTTGGGTTACCATGAAGATTAACACATAGAGAAAATTCCCTGAAACAGGCCAAAGAAAGCTTTTCTGCCAGTGGATGGTTGTATATTTTATTTAATTAATTTTGTTTACATCCTTGATGTAAACATCCTCATGCAAACTAAGGTTTGTTTCTATTGATATGGATAATTCTTATCATGTGATCACCAGGCACTGCCAATAACGAGATTCTGAGCTTTTGAGGGAGGGGTGGATGCTCACATGAAGCTACCTAATTGAGGGCCTGTAAGGTGAGGGCATGTTGGACCCCAGTGGTCCTTCCTTAGACCACAGCATCACTATTTCCATCTCTGTTATGTCTCTCAATTTCTACATAACTAATGTCTCTTTCAAAAAATAAGATGTAATCTTGAAACAAGTGAGTTTTGCTAGATGGTTCTTGTCTCCATGTTCAGATGACTCTGAGAGAATCGGACTTATTCAACAAATGTGATTTACCCCAGACCCCTATAGCTGGACAAAAGGACAATCTGAGAGTTTTTCCTTGTATCATTGTGCCTTGCCAACTATTCTCCTGGTACTAGGAAATTGATCTCTTTCTAACTCTAGCAATTCTGTCTTCTGGGGTACACTTCTCAAACTTTAATGTGCCTACGCGTCACTTGGAGGTTTCTGTTAAAATTCAGGCTCCAGTTCCACAGGTTTGGGCTGGGGCATGACATGTTAGATTTTTAAAAGCCCTCAAGTGATACTAGTACTGCTGGTGAGCCACACTTTGAGTGCATGGTGTAGAGCAAGTCTCTGGGGAACAGACATAGGTAGACCAGGTGGTCACTTATACCACTGGGATTGAAGGGACAGAAATTAAGACTTCATCCACTGCAAAGTATCCATCCCACAACCTATCATTCTACCATGATGGTTTTATGCCTTTGTCTGATGAAATTTTCCCAGTCCCAGGAATCCTATGTTAAAATGTAAATACTCTTTGATAAAAACATACATTATGTCCAGCTATTACCTTAGCAGGGATCCCTTGAAGCCAGTTGGAAACAAAGATGGCAGTTGGGCTATGAGAGAGGTTGCTGACTTTTCAGCATTTCAGAAAGAGATGCTGTTCAAAAGGAAGGAATATCAGATAGGAATGCTTTTAGTTGCAAGTGACAGAAAACCCAATTAAGGGTGATTCAAGCAATATAGACATTCATTCATCTCAGCAAATAAGAAGTTCAGCAGTTAAGGGCGCAATCATATCATCAAGAATTCAGGTTCTTTCTGTCTTCTAACAACCAGTTTCTTTTTTTTTTTTTAATGTGTTTATTTATTTTAATTGGAGGATAATTACTTTGCCATATTGTGATGGTTTTGCCATATATCAATATGAATTGGCATAGGTATACATGCATCCCCCCATCCTGAACCCATCTCCCACCTCCCTGCCCACCTCATCCCTCCAGGTTGTCCCAGAGCACCGGCTTTGGGTGCCCTGCTTCATGCATCGAACTCGCACTGGTTATCTATTTTATATTTCAATGCTATTCTCTCAAATCATCCCACCCTCTCCTTCTCCCACTGAATCCAAAAGTCTGTTCTTTACATCTGTAACAACCAGTTTCTTCATCTTTGGTTATTCACTTTTTATCCTTGTGTGTATTGCATCGTGACCCCAAAATGGTGGCTGCAGTTTCAGACATCACTTGCACTTTGAAAATGGAAGGAAAGGAGAACAGCTTTGCAAGCAACATCTGTGCCTTTTACTAGGATAGCAAAATTCTTAGCAAAAGCTTCAAGCCTTCCTTTATACTGGAAAGGGGAATGGGGTTACCCTGGGCTTAGAGTAACCATGACCCACTCTCCTGAGGTTAGGAGGGGGGCCTGCCCTTCCCGATAACTAAGCAAACCCACCTAATATATGATCGGGGAGTGCAATGTGGGGCAGACAGCATTGAGCAGATATGAGCAGCGCCTGCCCAGGGAAGAAACCAGTTCATACTTGTGAGGAAGGCAGCAGAACACCAACACTCAGCGTCATCTGTGCCTCAGTGCAAGCCGGGTCCCGCCTTCCCACACTTATCCTGTATCTCCCCATGACTTCTTCATTTTAAAGATTAGAACTCAGAAAAGAATCTTGCCCAAAGCCATGTAGTTTGTAACTGGAGGATTTGGGGTTTGGGTGGGCTCTCTGATTCCAAAGCTCTGCACCTTCACACTAATTCTTCTTCATTCAGGTAAGGGTCTTGTGCAGAGTGGTCACCTTTTGAGTTTTAAAAACTTGTTCAAGAGCTCTGTTTTGCTGAAAAAGTCTCTACACCCCCTCCTTTGGAATTGCCTTTGAACCCAGTTACTGGTCACATACACATATACACACACGCATGCACGCACGCGCGCGCACACACACACACACGCACACACACACACGCACGCACACACACAGTGAGAGAGAAAAGGCTGTATTACTTTAAGGCAGTTACATCTCAGAGCCACAAAGTTCCAGATCTGCATTATCAAACATACAGCTCTAACTTGGAACACATATTACTTTTGCCGTTTACTTCTGCCTGTGTTCCACTAGTCATTGTTATCATCTGTCTCTTTCACAATTATTACAGGCTTATTGAGAAAGCTTTAGAACAGAAACAGAAATTCACTCTAGGGCTACAGTCAAGTGTTCAGCATTGTATTTGCCTTCTTCAATTTTCTAGTAATTTTCCTACCCTAGATCTCTATTCACTCCAGATACAAAAAGCTTTCCACTATCTCACTGGGTATCTTGTCTGATGGGAATCCAACTCAGGCAATTATAGGATTCTAGTGGAGGGCACCTCATTTGGGCTAGCTTGCCAACTGATTTGTTTCTGCCTCCATTGATTAAATTTCTTTTGAGATGCCTCCAGCAATTAGGCATTCAGACCCTCGAGCAAGGATCAGTGCTAGGACCCCCAACAGAAACAGATGTCTGGAAACATATCCTATTCTTTTAATTTCAGGCCCCTCAGTTCTGCCTGGTGGGGAAATTACTTGGCTTCTGTTAGTGTTGTTGGTCTTCCTTGGCCTGTGTACACCTGGGCTGGGCTGTCTGTCCCCTTTTCTGAGCTGCAGTCAAGTGTTTGGATAGAAGAGGATGTCCCATCCCTTGGTGCAGTTCTCATAAACACTCATCTCATACACCTCATCCAATCCATGTGCTAGATTTGCTCAGCCTTTCAGGAGAAATTAAAAATACATATAATGCCTTTTCTAAAGTGCTGACTTAGGGTAAAAGGAAAAGGGGAAAGATGAGGATCGGAGGTAGAGAGAGGAAGGAAGCTAGTTCTCACTTTGTACTGGAAACAGGCCTAGCCATTTTGGCATACATTATATCTTTCCACCCCCATAAGCCATTTTAAGGTATTATTCTTTATATTTTGCAGATGGGTATATTGAGGTTCAGAGAGGCTGAGAAAATTAGCAAGGTCACACAGCTTATAAATGGTAATTCTGGGGTTGAATAGTCTCTCTGTGGCCAGAGCCTCTTTCCATAACCTCTTGATGTTTTGGATGCCTAGGACACTATTTTGGAAAAGGAATGGAAAATAAACTCCATCCTTTTCCTTCTCCTAGAGATTTCAAATTGTCTCAGTGTCTCCCACAATAATATATAGATGATGATCACTGGGGTAAAACCATTGCTGCAGCATGCTGTGGAAAACCAAGACATGACATTTTTAATCCTTTAGCTGCAAAGATTGGAGCATAGGAATATAGTCCATGAAGACATAGGCCTAAGATGAATGAAGATAGCCCTAGCTATTCTTTTCCGATATTTCCTCTCCTATGTCCTTCTAAACAAACTTCCCAGGCTCTAAACTCAAAGAATTCTATTCCCTTAGCAGTTCAGGGGTTCAGCCTCTGATCTGGCCAGACCTCTGGCCCAGCTTCAAGCTCCCTCCTCCCATACACAGGCAAAGAGCCAGAGCTCTGCTGGTCTGGAAGTCCCAAAGCCAGGCACAGAGACAGCCTGGATTTTTGTGGCTTCCTCTCACACTAAGGAGCATCCTTCTCTCTTCTACCCTTACCTCCCTTTCGATTACATTTTCTGACATATCCTTCAAGTCAGCAGCAGCTACAGCTGTTCAGCAGACCTGACTCTAGAAATGAGTTGTTTGGGAAAAACACTGATGCCAAAAACAATTACTGTTGTGTTTCATCCTTCTATACCTCCATCCTATCATCTAGGCTCATTAGCACAAGATATGTACCTATACTACGCACACACACAAACACACATACATAATTCAGCTTCATATGAATTATTTTTATGAATTGAGTTTTATCTGACTCTTTTATATGAAGATACACAATTCTTTGTATTGATATCTATATCAACAATCCTAGGCCAGGCAAGTCTTCTGTCCTCTGAAGAAGCCCTTTGGCTCTTAAGTCTAATTTGATATGATGAGATTGGAGGTCGTGGAGAGAACTTATAGAAAACTCCTTGTGACACTTATCAAAAAACTGGGTCAAGTCCTAGCCCTCCACTGATCATCTAAATGGCTGCAAATCTCACTGAGCTTTAGCATCTTCCCCTTTTCTGTGGAAACTGCAATCTCTCCTTAACACTGTGTGGGAGAATTAAATAGAATAACTATTGTATGGGCTTCCCTGGTAGCTCAGCTGGTAAAGAATCCACCTGCAATGCAGGAGACCCTGGTTTGATTCCCTGCAGAAGGGATAGGCTTCCCACTCTAGTATTCGTGGGCTTCCCTGGTTGTTTAGATGGTAAAGAATCTGCCTGCAATGTGGGAGACCTGGGCTCAATTCCTGGGTCGGGAAGATCCCCTGGAGAAGGGCATGGCAACCCACTCTAGTATTCTTTCCTGGAGAATCCCCATGGACAGAGGAGCCTGGCGGGCTACAGTCCATGGGGTTGCAAAGAGCTGGACATGACTGAGTGACTAAGCACAGCACAGCACATTGTATGGCAACTGTGATCATCATTATAATGATGAATATTTCATGCCTGGTCACTAGAGGTAGTAGGTCGCTACTGTCCTTCACCCTTTTGTTCTTTTCCATTTCCCCTATACAACTCTGAAAAGCATGAACAGTACAGATTTGCTCCTAGTTCCCATGGCAAGTACCCAATTTTCCTTTGGAGGGGCATAGTTGTCGGTCAGAATCTGGCACTGGATGATACCTGAGGTAGAGTGGATGGGGAGGTAGGATTTCCTAGTGATTTAAAATCATTCACTGTTTGTGCTGCTGATGCTGCTGCTGCTAAGTCACATCAGTCGTGTCCAACTCCGTGTGACCCCATAGACAGCAGCCCAACAGGCTCCTCTGTCCCTGGGATTCTCCAGGCAAGAATACTGGAGTGGGTTGCCATTTCCTTCTCCAGTGACTGTGCTACCAGAGAGCATTTTCCCTATCCCATCCTTCTTCCCAGATCTTCCACTACGTGGCCTGCTAGGTAAAGTACAGCTATGTGGGCAAGAAACAAGCAGACCTATAGCAGGGACTAAACTTGAGGCACCATCTGCATACCCTCTGCCCAGCCCCAACAGTCTTCTTGGTGATAGGAGAGAGGGCCCCACAGAATACACATCCCTGCAAAGGAAGGAAAGGAGCTGCTGGCATGGACACAAAGACCCTCATGGAGATGGCAGACCTTACCAGAGTGTGCCCTCCTGCCAACCTCCAACATTATTTTAGGGGATCCTAATTCGATATCTGCTAAGCAGCCCCAGGACGTCTGGCCAGAAAATAAACAATAAGCTATTCTGTGGTTCATCCACACCAGCCATACATAGCTACCAAGGACCAATGCAAGCCAGTCCTCTTGGCTACAGCAGGGTTCACCGTGCGGACCAAAGGACAAGAGTGGACACAGACAACGCTGTTGACTGGAGATCCACACAGGATCAATGTGCCTTCTGTTCTCACTGTGAGAGATGGAGGGGAAACTCCACACTTCTAAGTGGAAGAGGCTAGACTGAGTTTCAGGGGGATATTGGAGTGGGTTGCCATGTCCTCCTCCAGAGGATCTTCCCAACCCAGGGATCGAACCCAGGTCTCCTGTACTGCAGGCAGATGCTTTACCGTCTGAGCCACTAGGGAGAGCATATGTAGTGGCTTTGTTATAAGTTAGCTCAAAGTTTCCACACATTGAGGCTGTCCCTTCCACACTGCTGTTCTTTGAATTGAAACAAGGAAGAATCTCAAGAGCAAGACCAAGAATAAGTGCTCCAGATGCATCCTTAAGACCCTGCAAAATCCCATGAAAATAAACTCTTATTCCACATAGGACATAAAAAATACAAGACATAAGTGCTACTCTCAGGGCAAACATCCCTGAAGTCAGGGAATTCTTCAGGGAATGCACACCAGTAAAAGGAGGAGCAAAACAGCCTCAACATGTGGAAACCTTGAGCTAAATTGTTTCATTCGTTCTCCTAAGAACTGAAAACAATCAGACAAAATCCCATGAAAATAAACTCTTATTCCACATAGGACATAAAAAATACAAGACATAAGTGCTACTCTCAGGGCAAACATCCCTGAAGTCAGGGAATTCTTCAGGGAATGCACACCAGTAAAAGAAGGAGCAAAACAGCCTCAACATGTGGAAACCTTGAGCTAAATTGTTTCATTCGTTCTCCTAAGAACTGAAAACAATCAGGCAAATCAAACTGAGGTTTCATTCTGCCCAATAATTGGCCAAGACACTTATAATTTTCAACATTAAAGACAAAAACACCTGGGGAATGAATGTTCTAGATTGAAGGATATCTAAGAGACATGAAGAAAAAATACAAGATTTGATTCTGTATTCACTCCTAGATTTTTGAAAAGAAAGCTACAAAAGGCATTATGAGAACAAGTGAAGAAATATGAAGACAGAATGAATAATAGATAATAGTATTGTATTGGTGTTAAATTTCCTAATGTGATATTTTAATGGGACTTTGCAGGAGAATGCCCTTGTTCTTAGTGGGAATAGGTTGAAATATTTAAGGATCATTGTTGTTGTTTAGTCAGTAAGTCATGTCCGACTCTGCGACCGCATGGACTGTAGCCTGACATGCTGCTCTGTCCATGGAATTTTCCAGGAAAGAATACTGGAGGGGTAGCCATCCCAGGGATCAAACTTGAGTCTCCTGCTTGGCAGGAGGATTCTTTACCACTGAGCCACCTGGGGAACCCATATTTAAGAATAAAATGTCACTAACTTACAAATTGTTCAGCAAACTACCAATGGTGATAACAATGTTAACTCCCAACCCTGCCCAACACACATACACACACATGCATGCTCTTGAACATGTAACAGAGAGAGAAAGGAATTCAAGATTAAAAGATGCTCAAGAGACATAAACACAATGCCTGGACCATGCATGAATTCTAAATGCAACAAACTGACTACCAAAGGGTACTTTTGAGATTACCTGGGATTGAACATGAATTAAATACTAGAAAATATTAAGGCATTCATTGTCAATTATTCTGGGTGTGAAAATAGCACATTGCTGTTATGTAAAGAAAGCCTTTATCTGTTAAAGAAAATAAAAAGCTATCACATTTTACAAGCCAAATGATTCATTGTCTGGGATTTGCTCTAATATAGTGTAGAAAAGAAAACATAAAGATAAGTGAGATGAAATAGAATATGAGATAATTGTTTAAGCTGGGTAATGGATACATGGAAGTTCTTTACACTATTTGCCTCTCAGCTTTATGTCCAAAAATCTTAATCATAAAAAGTTGTTTGAAAAATCAAAATACGTGCAGTGGGGTGCTAGAGAAATAATCATTCCTTTCAAAAGATAGGTAAATAATTTACAAAGAGTTGTAAATTTATAAATTTACAAATTATGTTTAGGAATTTGAGGTTGGGTGTATATGGTGCACACACACACTTTTTTAAAAATGCCCCAAGCCACACCCCACATCCCAACCCCAGAGGTGACATGTGATAAGCAGTCCTTTCCCATTTTGATAGTTGATTACCTAGTAGATCAACAGCAGCCTTCCAAGTGCAATATTTTCTTAAATTTATGTTAGAATCTTTCTCCCTTGTTCCAAATCCGTCCATCTTACCCACTCCCTAAGACAAAGTATATGAATATTACTCTCCAAAGGGGTCCAGCTCAGATATTTTTCACTCCTGTTTGATTAAGGCAGGATGGCAGCAATTGGGTAAGTATGGACAATCTCACAGTAAGTCTGTGGTTGGGCTAAGACTTGGACCTTGGACCCTAGGCCTCTGCTCTACCCATGTCCTTTCTTGACCATCCGTAATGAAGGCGGCTCTAGTCTCTATAGTAACCAATCTGCCTAAAATAGGAATTATGTGGGGAACAAAACATTTAAAGCCAATGGGATCCATTCATACCCAAACAATGTCCATTTAAGGGTTGTTACTCAAATTGGCGTTTTGAATGGTCTCCCATCATGGGTTCAGGGAAAGGCAATGTGTGTGTGTGTGGGGGGAGGTGCTGTATGGTCCATTCTATACAGGATCTTGCATGCTATTATCCCCTCCCCTGTCCTTGAAACATTTCTTTATGTTCTAGAGTCATAAGCCATTAAAGCAGACTTTTGTCAATGCAGTCATATGGCCACAAGAGTGAGACAAAAGTGAAGTCTGAAAATCTCTTACTGGCAGAGGAAGCTTCCCAAAAGAGAAATGGGAGTGAGTGCAAATCCTTCAGAGGAACCTGGCAACCTCATGCATTACCTTCCATTTACAAGGTGGGGCTTTGAACAGTTCTCCTCCCAAGTTAGCTTCTCTGGGTGGAGTTGAGGGGGAGGTGGTCTTTGGGAAGGACGTGGAGCCAGAGCTGACATGGTACAAAAATGGGGGAGGAGAAGAGTCCAGCACCTTACAATGAGCGCTTGCTCAGAGGGTTTGTGAGGATTCAACAGGGATGCCCTAAAAGTGTGTTGATGTGGATTCCACATAATTAACATTATTTCACTGTCATTATTTTTACTGCTTCCATATGCCAGCCATAACTTTTGGCTTCCACACTAGAAAATACCCATCTACTCTGCCCCCATTTTGCCATCCCTCATTCTGGAACAGTTTTTGATTCTAAAATACTGCATAGTATGGGGATTGTTCTCACCTATCCCTATAGAGGAACCCAGCATTTTTATTTTTAATCTTCCCAAATGGAAAAAGACAAGCAGTGGCATTCATTTCTCTTTTGATCTTTTTTCTTTCTTCTATTCAAGGAACATGTACTGGCTAGAAGCCTGGTGCCAGGCCTGGAGTCTAGTTGCTCTCTAGAATAAAGTGCCTCAAAGTGACAGACAAGTAAACAGTTGAATTACAGTGCAGCTAAGCTTACCAGACTCAGCAAATAAAAATGGATGTTCAGTTACATTTTAAATTAAGGTACATAACCAATAATGTTTAGTATAAATGTGTTCCCAGTTTCCGTAGTGTAGTGGTTATCTCGTTTGCCTAACATTCAAAAGGTCCCTGGTTCAAAATCACATGTGCAGTCTCTTCTTGGGCTTCCCCAGTGGCTCAATGGTAAAGAATCTGCCTACAAATGCAGGAGACACAGGTTCAATCCATGGGTTGGGAAGATCTCCTGGAGAAGAAAATGGCAACTTGCTCCATTAGTGTTCCGGGAAATTCCCACGACAGAGGAGCCTGGTGGGCTACAGTCCATGGGATCACAAAGTGTCAGACATGACTGAGCGACTAATATTACATAGGACTGACAAATAACTCAAATAATTCATTATTTATATGAAGTTCAAAAATGACTAGGCATTCTGTGTTATACACATCAGAATAGCTGCTACTGATGAATATAAACAGAAAGGACTGTGAGAGCAAAAAGGCCTGAACAGTTCCTGTGCCCTTCACAGAGGAGGCAACATAAATGAGGCCTTAACATAAGAAATGATGTTTTCCAGGGATTAAGAGGAGGAAGGACCTGCACCTACCAGGGGCCTGAAGGATAAACAGGTCACAATGTTTGTGACAAGTGTAGGATAGCAAGAGCATAGATGTTCTTAGGGAGAAGTGGCTTGAGGTCAGCTAAGGAGACTGGATATACACAAAACGCCATAGGGGTTCTCCAAAGATTTTATGCTCACAAGTGGCAGGGTCTGACTTTTTTAGGATGAAAGAGAATGAACCATAGGAAGAGAGGGGTAAAAGGAGCAGTGAGCAGGCTGTAACAGTCTATCAAGGAAATTTCCTGAGGACTGAAACTAGGTCAGTGACTCTGGAGACGAGAAAAGATGGTAGATTGGAGAGATGATTACTCGTTAGACGTGTGAGAGTCTGTTGATGGATAAGGCGGTTGGCCATGATAAGTGTCCCTCTGCAGTGTGTAGCCTGGGACTCTGCGAGAATAATGATGCTGTAAGTAGCTCCCAACAGGATAATGTATTGATACACACTGACTCCAGCTAGCAATTTAACAGCAGTTAGTTAACATTAGGAATCTACCCTCCAGGGGTAGTTAATTAGCAATTGAGAATTCCAGTCAGGAATCAATACTTTTCAGAAGTGGTTACTTAGCACTTTGGTGTGTCTAAATCCACCCCTGTGACTTAGCATAAGGGATAGGTGATAAGTTAGGAGGAAGAATCTGGCAAGCCTAGCTTCAGCTTCAGATCTCTGTCCTGCCTCTTTAAAAAAAAAAAAAATTATTTATTTGGCTGTGCCAGGTCTTAGTTGCAGCACATGGGATCTTCTATCTTGGCTGTGGCATGTGGGATCTTTCAGTTTTGACATACCAACTCTTAGTTGCAACTTGTGGGATCTAGTTCCCTGATCAGGGATCAAATGTGGGTCCCCTGCGTATTGGAAGCACCTAGTCTTAGTCACTGGACCACCAGGGAAGTCCCCTGCATCTATAACTTCATAAAGAATCTGACCTTCTAAGACTGGCCCATTCTGCCTTTTAAATATCTTTGCATTTGTTTCCCATGCTTATGAATAAATATTAACATAGCCACCAAAACTTGATCCACAACTCACTTTCATATAATGTACTCCCATTTTACTATGCCATTTGTTTTAACAATCTCACTGGTAGTGAGGGTGTGAATAAGTGTCTTGCAGCATTTCCACATCTACCATCCAAAGCCGAAAGAACTTTAGATATTTGCTAGATGACCAAATTGGCTTTAAGTTATTCAAAATACATGCTACTAGAAACTGACTCTGGGCAGAAGCAAGGAGTTTCCTTTAAAGATCATGGAACTCCCTGCCCTGCGGGTTGTAGACTCATTCAGAGCAGACCTCAGGCCACACCTCCAGTGGGGATGCCCCTTACTCAACCCTCAGAGAGTCAGATTTAACCGATGAAGTTCAGCCATAGGAACATGATAACACATGACAATTTTCTCAAAAGACTTAAAAAATGAAATCTATCCAAGCATTCCATCACAAACGTGGGCTCCAAATAGAAGATTTTACTGTAAACCTTCCAGACGTTCAGACTCCACTGTTGTTTTTGAAAAGGCATTCCAATAACAGATGCCCCTTCAGTTGGGGCATGGTTTGATAGAAAGCAGCAGGCACCATTTAAAAGGAAAAAATAGCTCTCTTGAGGCACGTCAAAACAAATTAGCAGTGATGCCGAAATTATTTCCTGTTGGATTTAATAAAGTTAACAAGATAAGTAAATATGAAAAACAGTGGTAGGAAGCAGGGAATAATTTCCTCCCTAACACGGAGCTCTTTCAGACATTGATAACAATAGTTCTGGACTTCCGTTTCTCTATTTTTATTTACCACAATATCCTCGTTCCATTTCTATTTTTCAAAATGTCCTTCAAGATTTTTTTTTTTTTGAGATAAAGTTATTTATGATATTATGACTATTTTGAAACCTATGATTCAAGTATTTTTGCTGCTTCTCATGTTCTATTTCCACATTAAATGTTGTTGTTTAGTCATTAAGTTATGTGGACTCTAGCCTGCCAGACTCCTCTGTCCATGGGGTTTCCCAGGCAAGGATTCTGGAGTGGGTAGCCATTTCCTTCTCAACAGGATCTTCCTGACCCACGGATCAAACCTGTGTCTCCTACATTGACAGGCAGATTCTTTACTTCTCTGCCACCTGGGAAGCCCTACATTAAATATAGAACCGCCAAATAAACTGTTCAAACAGTCACTGGGGAGAAGACTGACACTATTATTTAAACAGCATTTACAGACTATATCTTTCACTTAAGTAAGTTTACTTGGTCCCAATTAGCATAAATAATCAAGACAGCAGAAAGTGAAAGAGATACAGGCCCTCCCCCTAGTCACTTCCAATCTGAAAGCAAGCTTCCTCAAAGACAGTTTTATTATTGCTTACAGTCATGACTCCCTCAGCTTATGCACAAAGGGCCGTAGAGATTTAGGGAGGCACAAGGTCTTCAGATCATCAGACTTGTTTCTAGTCCCAATTCTTTCACTATTATTTAATCACTTTATCTCCTTAGTCCTAGTTTTACCATCTGAAAAATCAAAAGGTGGAATCCTTGGGACTTCCCTGGTGGTCCAGTGGCTAAGACTCCAAAATCCCATTGTAAGGGGCCTAGGTTCAATCCCTTGTCAGGAAACTAGATCCTACATGCAGCAACTAAGATGTGGTGCCCTTCTTTGGGACTGGAATGAAAACTGACTTTTTCCAGTCCTGTGGCCACTGCTGAGTTTTCCAAATTTGCTGGCATATTGAGTGCAGCACTTTAACAGCATCATCTTTTAGGATTTGAAATAGCTCCACTGGAATTCCATCACCTCCACTAGCTTTTTTTGTAGTGATTCTTCCTAAGGCCCACTTGACTTTGCATTCCAGCATGCCTGGCTCTAGGTGAGTGATCACACCATTGTGGTTATCTGGGTCATGAAGATTTCTTTTGTACAGTTCTTCTGTGTATTCTTGCCACCTCTTCTTAATACGAGGCCCATACCATTTCTTTCCTTTGTTGTGCCCATCTTTGCATGAAATGTTCCCTTGGTATCTCTAATTTTCTTGAATAGATATCTACTCTTTCCCATTCTATTGTTTTCCTCTATTTGCACTGATTACTGAGGAAGGCTTTCTTATCTCTCCTTGCTATTCTTTGGAACTATGCATTCAAATGAGTGTATCTTTCCTTTTCTCCTTTGCCTTTCTCTTCTCTTCTTTCCTCAGCTATTTGTAAGGCTTCTTCAGACAACCATTTTGCCTTTTTGCATTTCTTTTTCTTGGGGATGGTCTTTATCACTGCCTCCTGTACAATGTCATGAACCTCTGTCCATAGTTCTTCAGGTACTCTGTCTATCAGATCTAATCCCTTGAATCTATTTGTCACTTCCACTGTATAATGGTAACGGATTTGATTTAGGTCATACCTGAATGGTCTAGTGGTTTTCCCTACTTTCTTCAATTTAAGTCTGAATTTGTCAATAAGGAATTCATGATCTGAGCCACAGTCAGATCTGGGTCTTGTTTTTGCTGACTGTATAGAGTTCCTCAGCTTCTCCATCTTTGACTGCAAAGAATATAATCAATCTGATTTCAGTATTGACCATCTGGTGATGTCCATGTGTAGAGTCTTCTCTTGTGTTGTTGAAAGAGGGTGTTTGCTATAACCAGTGCATTCTTTTGGCAAAACTGTTAGCCTTTGACCTGTCTTGTTTTGTACTCCAAGGCCAAATTTGCCTGTCACTCCAGAGTATCTCTTGACTTCCTACTTTTACATTCCAGTCCCCTATAATGAAAATGACATCTTTTTTGGGTGTTAGTTCTAGAAGGTCTTGTAGGTCTTCATAGAACCATTCAACTTCAGCTTCTTAAGCATTACTGGTTGGGGCATAGACTTGAATCACTGTGATATTGAATGGTTTGCCTTGGAAATGAACAGAGATCATTCTGTCATTTTTGAGATTGCATCCAAATACTGCATTTCAGTTTCTTTTGTTGACCATGATGGCTACTCCATTTCTTCTAAGGGATTCTTGCCCACAGTAGTATATATAATGGTCATCTGAATTAAATTCACCCATTCCAGTCCATTTTAGTTCACTGATTCCTAAAATGTCAATGTTCACTCTTGCCATCTCCTGTTTAATCACTTCTAATTTACCTTGATTTATGGACCTAACATTCCAGGTTTCTATGCAATATTGCTCTTACAGCATTGCACTTTACTTCCATCACCAGTCACATTCACAACTGGGCATTGTTTTTGCTTTGGCTCCATCCCTTCATTCTTTCTGGAGTTATTTCTCCACTGATCCCCAGTAGCATGTTGGGCACTTACCGACCTGGGGAGTTCATTTTTCAGTGTCCTAACTTTTTTCCTTTCGTACTGTTCATGGGGTTCTCAAGGCAAGAATCCTGAAGTGGTTTGCCATTCCCTTCTCCAGTGGGCCACGTTTTGTCAGACCTCTCAACCATGACCCGACCATCTTGGGTGGCCCCCACACAGCATGGTTCATAGTTTCATTGAGTTAGACAAGGCTTCCCTCATAGCTCAGTTGGTAAAACTAAAACAACAAACAATAAAACTACTACTACTTTTTAGAGAACTGTAAAATGCTATGAATTTTAGAATGAGAAATAACTTTAGATATCAACACCCACCCAATTTTACAGTTAAGAGAACAAGGGCCCAGAGTGGTAAACCTGCCCAGCATCATAAGACTAGTTAGGGACAGAGTTAGAATAACACTTAGATACATTAACCCTGAGTCTAGACTTTTTTCTTTCATACCTCAGTACTTCCAAGTATATACAACTTTATCTCAAGTTGCTTTCAAAAAATTAATCCATCATGCTTTGTGATATGTATGGAGGAAGGGATGACTATCTTCTACTTGTCTGACTTGTGAGAATAGTATTTCCATTTTCCTCATATACATGATGCTGAGCAAACCTCACTGTATTTTGCATCACTGTCATCTCCTTAAGGCCTTAAGCCACAGGTAAGAAGTTTATTCAATAAATCACTAACTAAATTAAGACAAGGCTAGCTGGATCATTGGTTTTGCAACCCTGGATCTTCTTATGTCCGGGAACTCAGTAACCTTCAACCACTCACCCACATGGCAACACTCTGGGCTCAGTCACCACCCAGAGCTCCTCAGGAACCTCTGACCCTCCCCTATCACATCCTTATCCTGCCCTCCCTGCTCTTCCAGCTCATGGGTACCACAAGTCCCTTGTTCTCTGTCTTTTCCTACCCATCAGGCTGCTCCAGTCTGAACTTTTCTCATCTCTCGTAGATGCCAGCCCCCTTGTGCTGCAGTTCTTCCACTGCACTTGTCCCACAAAGCCCCAGAGCAGACCAGCAGCACTGCACCCTGCCTGGGCTGCTCTTGGTACCCTGGCTGCTGAGGCCACTGCAGCACCATGGCCTTCAGCATCACTCTGCCCGTCAGGTCTTCGATTTTTCCACCATGAGCCCCGTCACTGCCTCCAAGCCTGAGGCTCAGCCTTCAGGAGCCTTTCATCTCCTTCTCTAACACTGCACCTGGGCCCCTGCTCTACCAAGGAAAAACGAGGCAGTCAGGAAGGATCCCCTGCTGCTTCCCGCCTCCTTCACCCTAAACATGCTCAAATCCACACGCATCCTTTTGCCCTGTTCCCTGGTTTGTACAACTGAGGGCTCCCTCCTTCTTGTTCAGAGCCCAGTCTCTCTCCTGAACCACATTCTGTTTTCCTACCTCTCTCTGTGACTTCCCCCATCCTGTTCCTCTCTCAGGGCTACTTCCGTATTCTTCCAGGAGAGTTTCTCCAGTCCTGAGAGACCCAACTCTCAGCCAGATGCTCCTCTAGCTTCTGTCGAATCTCTTTCCCCGACTTCTCACCCAAACGTCTCAAAAATGTGGCCTACAGTTATTTTTCCTTCTTCCTCATTGCTTATTCCTCAGACCACAGCAATCTGGCTTCTGCCTCCTCCCTCAGCTGAAAGGAATGTCCCAAGGCCATGAATGACTTCCATCTGCCAACTGGATACTTGCCCCTCCTTACTCCAACAAACCCTCTGCTTGGGTTGCATTGATTACTCACTTCTCAAAGCTCCCTCAACTTCTGTGACTATACACTATCATGATTCTCTTCCTGACTTCCATTCATTCTTTCAGAAAAGGATTTATTTGATTCCTGTTATGTGCCAGGGTACTGCAGGGATCTAGATGTTAGGAAAACAGACACAACCTCTGTCCTCATGGAGTGTACTATCTAGTGGGAGAGACAATGTAACAAGCAAACAAACACAGGTATAGTCGATTCTCATGATTTACAATCATTATGTTCTATAAAGCCTCTGCAAAAACTGAATGAGCAAATATTATTAGTCATCGTTCTTAGGGGAAATTCAGGGTCAGGTTCCTGCAAGCAAGCCTCATAACATTTTCACTAACTGATCAACACAGAGTCTTGGTCTCTGTGTGTTTCTCCTTAAAAACCTTACTCAATATATATCTTACAAATAATAAACTATATGCAGTATTTCTTTAGAATAAAATACTAGCTGAGAGAAATTTAAGATTTTCCTCTTCTTGGATCATATATACCTCCCGAGTCAGGGTCTCTGTTCATTAAAAGCATTTCCTGAGCTGCTGTCTCATTTTGCTCCAGCATTCAGGACTAATGGCCCAATACTGATGCTTTTATTAATTTCCTAGATATGTTTTTTCTTTCTTTCTCTCTCCCTCTGACACACACACACACACACACACACACACACACACTTAGCATCTTTCAACTCAGGTCAAATTATCAGAGCTTGTGTCTCATTCTCATCCTATAAATCATCTTGACATATTTATTTCTGCTTCTCCAACTATAATTTATAGGGTACTCTGATTAAATTTGAACCTGACATATCAGATTTTTCTGAGAGCCAAGATGAAATCGCATCAGCCAGAGGTAGTGATGAAGATTACTGTGGAGTCAGTGAGAAGTTGAAGTGTAGAAACAAGGGTGAGCTCCAGACTCAGACAGACCTGGGATAAGGATTTTTTTTTTTTTGGCAGACCAGGGTTTGAACCTGGGCCCTGGCAGTGAAAGCGTGAAGTCCTGACCACTCTACTGCCAGAGAATTCCCAGACCTGGGATAAGTTATGACTCTCATTTGCTCATTGAGACCCCAGCTCTGGTACTCAACTTCTCTGAGCCTTAATTTGCTCTCCCATAAGATGGGAGTAAAAGTACCTCTGAAGGATGCTGTGAGGACTAAGTGTATGTTCTGTGTAAATTGCCTGGCACATCATTAAGGCCCAACTGATGCCTTTCTCCCGCTTTAAACCTGTTCAGTTTTCAACACCATCTTGGTATCCACTAGACCTGTAGTGATGTTCTGGGCCCACTGGAGTATGAGCTGGTGTTAAGAGCATCTGACAGTGCTGCAGAGGAGGAATCTTCATGGCTTAAACACAGAGTGAAAGACTTAGAAGAGCAGGCAAGATCTTGGAAAAGCAAGGAGAAGTGTGACAAGACCATTTTTAGCAACTTAGAAAGGGGAAGAGGGGTGATGATAAAACAGTGATGGAGAAAAAAGGGGCTGGGAGGAAAAACAGGAGTAGGCCTAGTGAGGCCATCAACTGAAGTGGAGAAAGAAAATGGACTGTCACCACCTGAGCCACCATCCCTCTGCACCCAGGAGGAGCCAAGTGCCCCTCCTACCCCCAGATTCAGCTCATAAGGAGGTTGATACTACAGGCAGAGACTCAGACAGTCATGGGTCCCTGGGCCCTAAGTGGAGAGGAAAGCCTGCTATGAGGTGTATAACCGTGGCTGGACCGTTGAACCTGAGGATGCTGAGAAAGATGGGGCAGAAGAGAGCATCTGGGGCAGCGGAGACACCACCTTTCAAGGCTCGCTGGACTGAAAGTCCACATTCCAACTGATCTGAATGTAAGGACCCAGATTTACGTCAGAATGACGTGCCTCCTCCACGGGAGCACTTGTACTTATCCTTGCACGGCACACAAATACTGCTTAGTGCATACATAAACCCTGAGGGCCCCTTGCAGAGAGGTCTGCACCCTGCAGGGATCCCAGCCCAGGGATTTAGAAACCCTGGTTCAGCATAAGGTGCCACTCCAAGAGAGAGAGGGGCAACCCCACACACCTATCATAGCCCTCTCTTCTTCAGTTTTAGAAGAGGGAGAGTTGGGGTCCGCATGTCAACTTTTCTAAGGGAAAAACCATCACCTCTGTCTTCCTCTGTGTCCACAATGGCAGAACCTGACCCACATAATTACATTCTTGCCTCACTTGGTTTCATCTCATTCATCCCCCTCCCCATTTCCCCTGGTGCCAAATTCCTCTTCCTGATGACTCAGGGATTAAAAATGCTTGGCATCCTTGCTGAGTAAATAGGAATTGCCCACAGTGATACTGGTCAGTGACAAACTGCCTTTGCTCTGTGATAAGGAAGCATGAGCACGAACATTGACTGTTGAGGACCGACGTGACCAGGACAAGGAGCAGGATTCTGGTCCCGTGTGGACGTTGAACTCACGTCCTTGGCCTTGCTTATATTCTGTCTGACTAGCTGGGCTGCCTGCACAAAAGGAAAGGTGAAAACACAGAAGGCAGGAAGAGAGAGAGGCAGAGAGGGGAAGCGGCCATGCTGAGTTCATGACTTCTACCACTAGATCACACCTGTGCTGTTGGATGATAGCCGCATTAGGGCTTCCCAGGTGGCACTAGTGGTAAAGAATCCGCCTGCCAATGCAGGAGACGGCCAGTGCAAGAGATGTGGTTCAATCCCCGGGTCAGGAAGATCCCCTGGAGGAGGACATGGTAACCCACTCCAGTATTCTTGCCTGGAGAATCTCATGGACAGAGGAGCCTGGCGGGCGACAGTCCACAGGGTCTCAAAGAGTCAGACACCAAGAAGTATATATACACACAGAGAAATCAGGTCACTTGCTAGGTTTGCAAGCAGCAGAAAAGCTAGAGTTTGAACTCTCATTTTCTTGGTGAAAGCCTATCATCACTGGGGCCTCTGAGAGACCTGCCCCAGATATAATGCAGTTGCAATGGGCATCAGAGAGAAGTGGCCTCTTCTGCCTCAACTTGGCATCAGGCTTCCCCAGAGATGGGGTCTGTAGTGTTTCAGGGGAATCATTGTGCCTTAGGCAGCAGGAGAAGAGGCGTTTCCCCTGGAGACATGGACACGACAGTCTCCTACTAACCTTGTGAATCTCCCTGGGGTGGGGGCAGGGGTGGGAGGGCAGATATGGCAGGTTCTGCCATCCCTGGTTCCTGTCTTAGCTCAGAAGACTGCAGGCTCTTCTCTGCCATGCAGGCTTTGTTCTCTCCTCTCCACAGCTTCAGAAACTTCTTTGAATATTTTTTGAGACTCAGAAACTCTCATGGGTCAGTCACTCCCAAAGATTCCATTCATGTTTGAGCCCAACATTTTGCACACAGGGTGACCAAGGTTCAGAGAAGTCAAAGGACTTCCTCAAGGTCACACAGCCCATGAGTGACAGAACCAGGGCCACAACCAATGCTCCTGACTATCGTGTAGTCACCCAACAACTACTCTTTGAGTGCTGAGTATCCCTAGGCAGCACTCTGGGCCCAGGTGCTGGATGTTATATTAGAAACAGACCATGCTGCTCTCGCTGGGGCTCCCTTGCTCCCCTGTTCTGGGTGTTTTCTATTCCCAGCCCCAGCGTCTAACCCCACGACCACCAGGACCACTCACCGTGGCATTCCTGGAGTCTTAGCCACGGTGCCTTTGTGTGCTGCCTGGAATGCACGTTACGGGACTTGCTGATTTATAGCCTCGTTGCCTTTCAAAGAATTCCCTGGCCTGCGCTAAGTCAACAGATATGAGAAAAGGCTTGTTAAAATTCTGTCACGGGAGCCAGTTGTTCCTTGTGTTAGCAGGATGCTTTCTTTAACCCCAGCCCCTCGGGCCTGTAACAGCACACCCTGGTTTTACAATGAACTGCTCAGGATCCGCGTGTCAACATGGAAACTCCCTGCAGTATAAATTTATTGGATGCCTACCCAGACTTGCCACTCCTTCCAACAGCCTTGTGTCTTTCTTCTCCCATTTGCTACTTTTTTTTTTCTTTTTATGATGCTGTACTGTCTTAAAGGTTTCCATGATTGTGTTGGCTTGTTTTCTATTTTTACACTCTAGTCATTCTGCTTGCCCACTGAGAAGGGTGGCCACGTCTTATCTGTGCATGTGAGCTTTCTGGAAAGGAACTCTTCATTCATTCCTTCATTCATCCACCTGTCCAGTCAATAACTCTGGCCCATTCTGGAAGCTGAGGATACAGCCATAGACAAAGATCCTATTCTTGTGGCTGTTGCCAAGATGCACTGCCCAGATCCCCCGTCAGGAGCACACTGCTCATTCCCCAGCTGCCTGGAGTGCTGCAGGAAGGTGACCCACAGCTGAGGCCTCCTGGGACTTGCCCTCTGCCTAAGGGGGTTGTGTCACCCACCATCATGCCCCTCCCGGGGGCAGCCTGCACTCCATGACTGGTCACCATGTGGGTTCAAAGGCCCAGCCCCTTTTGTCTCTGTTTGGGACACCACTGAAGCACTGCCCTAGCTTCGGGGCTCCCCCCCCAGCCCCTGGCGTTAGCTGAGACCTAGGTTACAAATGCAGCTCTCCTCTCCTCCCATTCCTGTGTCCTCAGTCCTCACCGGTCCCTGTTACTGAGAGCAATGGCCCTGCACACAATCTCATCTCAGAGCTTTCTCCTAGGAAATTCATCCTACAACACCTGCCATTATAATGTTTATATGATGGAGGATGGAGACAGCAAATAAACACAGTTAATAGTAACACAGTATGTGAAAAGTGACATTGCTATGGGGAAAAAATGGAGTAGGGTCAGGGGATCAGGGATACGGAATGGAGAGATCATTAATTTTCATTTTTGGTAGAGTGATCAGAGTAGCCTTTCTGAGAATGTGATGTTTGAACAAAGACTTAAAAGTAGCAAGCTACATGATCAAAAGCTTCTGAATCCAAAAGAACAACAGAACCAACAGAATATGTGTCTGTATACCTATACATATGGATGTGTGTATACACACACACACACACAAAGAGATTTGTTTCAAAGACATGGCTCACTTTGGATTTGTTTGCTGCTTACTCTTGATTAGATTCAGGTGTGATTATCCAGTTTCAGCAGGGTGATCACAGATGTGATGCTGGATTTTCTCACTGCATCCCATAATATGACACATGCTGTTGGTCTATTCTGTCACCAGTTGATGTCAACTTAGATCTTTGAGTAGTATGGTTCTACCAGGGCTCTCTACTCTAGAGTTACACTTTTTCCCTCTGCAGTTAATCAGTGTTTTGTGGAAAGTTATTTTGAGACCATGTAAATATGCCATGCTTCATTTGACTTTCACCCACTACTTTTAGCATCTATTCATACTTTTTGCCTAAAATAATTTCACTATTGGTCTCAAATTATGCTTTTCTAATTCCATTAATTCCTTCCACATTTGTTAGCTGGAATTACTATGCTATAGAGAGAAATAGTCTCTTCCCATTGTGTGTTCACTTACTTATTTACATTAGGATAAATTAATGGATGTCTATTGTAGTCAATGGGCTATAATTTGAGATTATGATTTCTTTGACACTCAACTCATCCAGTCTGGACCAGATGCATCCTTCTGAGCTATCTTCTTTGTCCTTTGGACATGTATCCATCACTCTTTGATTACTTGCTTATCATCTAGAATAATGAGATATACTACTACTGCTGCTAAGTCACGTCAGTCGTGTCCGACTCTGTGCGACCCCATAGACAGCAGCCCACCAGGCTCCTGTCCCTGGGATTCTTCAGGCAAGAACACTGGAGTGGGTTGACATTTTCTTCTCCAATGCATGAGAGTGAAAAAGTGAAAGTGAAGTCACTCTGTCGTGTCTGACTCTTCACGACCCCATAGACTGTAGCCTACCAGGCTCCTCCATCCATGGGATTTCCAAGGCAAGAGTACTGGAGTGGGTTGCCATTGCCTTCTCCATGAGAGATACTAAACTTGCCTTATATTTTTCGTCCTTGGAATTAACCATTTCTCCAGAGAACGCTGTGTCCTTTTATTGGAGAATGGTGTCTAGAAACCAAGATCTGGACTCTAGGCAGGCGTATTATTACTGGGATTTTAGTATTTCCAAGCTCAGTCTGGGACAGAGCTAGGAACTATGTGGGCTTCCCTGTGGCTCAGCTGGTAAAGAATTTGCCTGCAATGTGGGAAACTTGGGTTCAACCCCTGGGTTGGGAAGATCTGCTAGAGAAAGAAAAGATTGCCCACTCCAGTATTCTGGCCTGGAGAATTCCATGGTACAGTCCATGGGTCACAAAGAGTCGGACACGACTGAGCTGCTTTCACTTTCACTAGGAAATATTTATATTTATGTATATGCATACTTGTTAAGATATAGATGTGCATACATACACAGAAATGTACATCAATATTTATTTTTGCATCTGACCCCCCATACTGAGAACTCTAAAGTAAAGTGTTAGTCACTCAGTCGTGTCCAACTCTTTTTGATCCCATGGACTGTAGCCCGTCAGGCTCCTCTGTCCATGGAATTCTCCAGGCAAGAATACTGGAGTAGGTAGCCATTTCCTTCTCCAGGGGATCTTCCCAACCCAGGGATTGAACCCGGGTCTCCCGCATTGCAGGTGGACTCTTTGAGCCACCAGGGAAACTTCCAGTCCTAATCCTACACCACATGGCTTTTTCCAGCTTTCTCTCTATATTCATATTCCTTTCTGTTAGTGAGAAACCTGGCTACCTAACTCTTGTTACCCCATTATATTGACTTGTTTCTTCAATCCTCCTTGTTCCCTGATTTTTTTTTTTCTTTATGGACATATAGTTGATTTAAAATGTTAGTTTCTGGTGTAAAGCAAAGTGATTCAGACATACATACATTGGGATCCTAAGTGGCACTGGTATTAAAGAACTTGCCTGTCAAAGCAGGAGACATAAGAGACACAGGTTAGATCCCTGGGTCAGGAAGAGCCCCTGGAGGAGGGCATGGCAACCCACTCCAGTATTCTTGCCTAGAGAATCCTGAGGACAGAAACACCTGGCAGGCTACAGCCTACAGGGTAACAAAAGTCACACATGACTAAGCAACTTGGCGTGCAAGCACACACACACATATGTTTGTATGTGTGTGTATGTATATGTATACATGCCCTACCCTGGTTCAAACAGTAAAGAATCCTCCTACAGTGTGGGAAACCTGGGTTCCATCCCTGGGTTGGGAAGATCCCCTGGAGAAGGGAATGGCTACCCACTCCAGTATTCTTGCCTGGAGAATTCCATGGACAGAGGAGCCTGGAGGGCTATGGTCTATGGGAACACAAAGACTCGGACATGACTGCGGACTTTCACTTTCATATATATGTATATATGTACTATATGATATCTAAAAATATATATGTGAAATCTCAAAAATAATACAAATAAGCAGGAATAGACTCACAGACATAGAAAATAAACATGGTTACCAAAAGGGAGAGGGAGGAGCAAGAGGGACAAATTAGGGGACAAACTAGACTAGAGTCCATGCATCCATAGGCTTCACTTTGAAAGAGCTGACTGCCCTTTATCCCAAACCAACAGAGAGGTTCTTGTTGGAAGCAAGTGGGATGGGAAGAGAGCAAATGCAAGAAGATATAAAATCAGCAAATTTCTTGAAGTCAAAGCCAACCTTTACGGTAAAGCGCCTGAGATCAGCCGCCTCCTGTTTTCATGGTGCTGCTCTTCCTGGAGAGAAGTTTGAACTCCAGGGGAGTTTCAGCAGGATTTGTAGGTCTTGGGGTTAAATGTGCCCAACCGTAGACCCAGCCTGAGCTCTAAGACATAGAGCACCTCTGCCCCCTGCTGGCTGCTAGGTGTGTTGCATCTCTGGGCTGGTTAAGGCCTTTAGAGCACTGCCCCTTTCCTATCTGCAAAGGAGTCCTTCTTGTGATTGCCTTGCTAATTCTATTGTTGTTCTATGGTCAGCATTTCCTACCTGGCTCCATCTGTTTCTCAATGGCGTTCCCTACATTTTTCAACCTCTTCATCTCCATCTACTCTGGCATGATAGGTATTTCTACTGACTTCATATTGTGTATGGATTTCATTTTACTTGATCAGAAAATGAACCAAGAGAAGATTTGAGGTTACCTGTGTGATTGGTTTTGATTTCTCTCCTTCTGGTCCTTTGGGTGACAGACACCAGGCCTTGCTCCTTTGTTTATAAGAAGCCTTTCAGCTACCTATTCTGGGTACACACCTGAGCCCATGCTTTCTTGTGGTCCCTCTGACAGAGCAAAAGAACCAGCCATAGCAACAAAGCAGCAGAGGCCGAGCCCTAACTCTCTGTAAGAAAGTCAGGGCAGTCAACAATATCCCAGGACAGCGGGCCACAAAGCCCAGTCCATAATCAGGATGTTCCATCTACTGAGCACGCTCAAGTGTCTGATCCCATCCCTTCACTTTGGTATTTCTATGGTACCTCTCACCCTGGTGCCTTGGTAATTGGACTCGGGGATTAGACTACACTGAGCAAGCTGGGGGAAGGGCAAAGTGCTTATAGGTGAGGAGCAGGCCTTCCAGTGGCTTTACCTGCACAGACGGAGCAATCTCCACTGATTTCTAATCTTGCCACGCGCTGAAAACAAACTACAGTTGTCCCCCACAGGTATTCTTCAAAGGAGATATTTTTCAGTGCTCTGTAGTAAATTAATTTTTGTTTTTGGATTGAGACCTGAATCTAATCGTTAATCCTCTGTGGAGGGAACCTTGTGTTACTATTGCTAGCTTAGTTTTCTCTCCTCATTTTATATCGTAACTCAAGGACAATTGCCCCCACCAAACAGGAACACTCTTGTCTACGCATTACATTCAAAGACAACATCCAGGGTTTCTTAGTTCAAAAACTGCTTTCTGCTCTTGTTCCTCACAGCCAGCAGAGGGACCCCAGGGTAAGGTTCAGATCCAGTGTGAGATCAGGCTACTTGGTTGTGGGGGAAGATTCCTAACTCTCTAGAGAAGTGACATTTCACCCTAGGGTTTCCCAGCACAGATACAACAGGCTTGAGAAATAGAGCTGAGTCTCCTGGGACCCCAGGTACAATCACCTCTATTTGGGACTGAGAAGAGCTCTGCAACCACATCCACTCTGGGCAGGGAAAGAGAAAGCAGTTTAGTGCTGCTTTGGAAAATCATGAAAACTAGAGGAGAAAAGCAGCCATATCCTGGACCTAGGCCATATTCATCACTCATGTCACAACACCCCCGAGCTGGTGTGAGGAAAGAAGACATTCAACTCAATCTCATGATGCTCTCTTAGTAAACTGTGCAAATATCCGATTCTTCGTCAGTATCATTTTGTTGTGTGCTTAGTTGTGTCTGACTCTTTTCAGCCCCATGGACTGTAGTCTACCAGACTCTTCTGTCCATGGGGATTCTCCAGGCAAGAATACTGGAGTGGGTTGCCATGCCCTCCTCCAGGGGATCTTCCTGACCCAGGGATCAAAGCCAGGTCTCCCCTGCAGCCACCAGGGAAGCCCAAGAATACTGGAGTGGGTAGCCTATCCCTTCTTCAGGGGATCTTCCCAACCCAGGATTCGAACTGGGGTCTCCTGCATTGCAGCCAAATTCTTTACCAGCTGAACTACCACGGAAACCCAATACTGGAGTGGGTTGCCACACCCTCCACCTCTATCCCAACCCAGGGATGGAACTCAGGTCTCCCGCATTGTAGATGGATTCTTTACCAGCTGAACTTCCACTTGTCACATTTTTCTCCTTTTTTTCGCTTCTTCCCTATCCTACAGGTAATGTGAAATTGTGTAGAAAATAATCTTTTGACTCTAATAAAATATATACTTCAGTCATACAGACTTCTCTGTGTGAATTTTGAATGGCCAGTGTCTAGTCAGAAATAATAATAGGATTATAATTTTTACATTATTAACATAAATGTATATTATAATTTATTCTATTATTATTATAATGTGAAAACTCTGTAGAGATTTTTGGCATGCAGCAACGGCATCTTCAACCAGTCTCCATGTGGCTTTGCTAAAAGTTAACTTGAGGATCACTTTTACTTCTTAATATGAAGTAAGACTGATTGAGTGATAAAAGTTGTGGCACACTTCTCTTGTTCAGAAAAAGCACAAGGCAGTGCCAGGGCCACAGAGAAACATAAAATATGGTCCCTAAAGACAAGAAGCTGACTGTATTCCTAGGTGGAGGAGGAGACATAATCCAAAACAAGCAGTAAAGAAATATCAGGTAAACTAGTGATAATAATGACAGTCATAATAACCACTGTGTATGGAGTGCTTACTCTGCTCCAGGTATTGTGCTGAACCCTTTATATACATTATCTCATTAAATCTTCAAAACAGCTTTATAGACTATTACTATTCTCATTTTAAGAATAAGGAAACTGAGGCATACAAAGTTTAAATAACTTGTCAGGATATGATTCCAGAATGAATACATCCGAAGACCATGTCTTTACTTATTCGGTGATCTGTACTGCCTCATAAGAGCAGTGGGAGTTCTAAGGGGGGAGATCAATGTGGCTAGAGAAAGCCTTCTTGGAAGAGAGATTCGTGGAGAGTGAGTGTGGTTGGAGGAGGATGGGGAGAGAAGAAGGAACGGGAGTGAGGGCACACACAGGCAGAGAAGTGAACGGGGACACGGCATGTGGGGATTCCCAGACTCAGCCTGCTGCAGAAGCTGTGTGTGTGGACATGAGTGGGTGGTCACAGGAGACAGCAGACTGAAGCTAGGTTACAGGAGGACCTCCTTGAATAATAACTTTAGAGATCTGGGTGGAAGAAGGTAGAGTTGGAGCCAGGACAGACAATAAGTAGATCACTTCAGTGAGTCTCCATGTTAGTTGATGAAGATGAGTACTTGAGCTGCTGGTGGGAAATGACAACCAGAGGTGAAATGCTCCCAGTGACATCTGCCTAAATTCCAGCTCCAAGCACTTTATATTCTAATCCCTATGAGAAAGTATCAACCACTCATATATTTTGCAACTTTGGTCTGGTCACCTAAAAATAATAACTGTCTCTGACAGACACTTAAGAAGTCTTTTTCATATACTTTTAATTCTCACAACAAAACCTTATGAATTATCATCATCACCATCATCATTATCATCAGTGTGTTACCAAAGAGGAAATTGAAACTCAGAAAGCAAGGATTTACTAAGAGCCTCTCAGGAAATGACCAAGTCAAAGCTCAAACCCAGATCATCTTCCTCCAAGTCATTCACTGATGTACTCTACAAACACCCAGTATTCTGCCTGATGTTTATTCCCAAAGATAAGTAACTCATACCCTCTGCTTTAGGAAGCTCATGGCAAGTAAGCAAATAAAACCCTATAGCTGACAATTATTGATCCTTACAATCTTAACATTTGTAATTGGGATGAACGTGTGTAAAATACACGAGAGCGCCTTTCAAAAGTAAAAAGGTTAATTCAAATGCAGTTTACGTCATCCCTCACTTCATGCATGAGAGCCGATGAGAAGTGTCAGCTGCTCTTTCTACAGACTGGGACTAAAAGGTAATGAGTCTGATTTCTATAGTTTTCCAAGAAAATTTTTCTCACCACTTGAGTTGCTTCCTCACAAGTGAAGAGGGGAAGCACTGAATGGTACCAGCCTGCCACCTGCTGGAGCAGAGGAGAACTAACCCAGCGCCCCGGGGAAGGCCGGTGACCCGTGTGGACCAGCTCTCCTGCAAATCTTAGAGATGGGCCAACACGCTGCAACAGCTGCAGACACCCCTCTTCTCAATAGATTAAACTTGGTGAAACAGAACACCAGGAAGGTTTCAGGAAAGGAAGTTATAAGGGATTTGCAAAGACTGGAGTCAGACAAATCTAATCTGACCGCTTATTAATTGTGTCACTTTGAACATTATTCAGCCTCTCTAAACCTCATTTGCACTGTCTGTAAATGAGATTGTGTGTGTGTGTGTTGTGTATTCAGTCATGCCTGACTCCACAACCCCATGGAATGTAGCCTTCCAGGCTCCTCTGTCCATGGGATTTCCCAGGCAAGAATACTGGAGTGGGCTGCCATTTCCTTCTCTAGGGGATCTTCCTGACCCAGGGATCAAACCTGTGTCTCCTACATTGGCAGGCAGATTCTTTACCACTGTGCTACCTGGAAAGAAACTAAATGAGATTACTGGCAATCAAATACAAGTTGACTGAGCAAATGAATCAAGAACATGCATGACTATATTTTTGTTGTTAAGATTAGAAAAAAATATATGTACAGTACCTATTGTATAATATGGCACCAAGTCAATAAAATGATAGCCATAAGATATTAACAATACTGTAGAAATTACATCAAGGAAGAGAGAAACTGTTTTACCCAGTTGACTTTGTACACTTTTGATAGGACTTGCCATCCATTAGTATGTGCCTGTGAGATAGAGACTTTTAAAAGGGCCTTGGGGGAATTTTTGGAGAAATAATCCATGGATTATTGCATTTATTCCTTATAACAACCTATAACTGAGATACCATTATCCCCCCACATTGCAGATAAAGAAAATGAGGTTCAGCAAAATTAAGTGTAGCAGACATCAGTGGTTAATTACCCAGTAACCTCTTTTCTTGTCGGCAGCGTTTAAATTTAGTTCAGTTGTGCATCTCTTCTGAGGTATCTGTGGCTTGTACGCAGAGTTGGGAGGAATCCCATTCTCCATGCTGGGAACAGAAACAAGGGATCTAGTGATGTTCAATAATTCATGAGATAAGGTCTGCCAGGGGGGCTTCTGGGCAAAGATTACTAGCTAATAAAAAGAGATACCTAAGAGGAAAGTTTTCTTTTCTTCCATTGGATGTTGTGTCTGAATGTGACACAGGGAACCAAGAGAAGTAGCTTAAGACAATACTGATACATGAAGATGGCAGAGTAGAAAGATAGAAAGCATCTATCTGAGTTCTTCATGATGTCATCAAGACATTGTATTAACCAACTCTCTGGCTTAGTGATAAAGAATATGCCTGCCAATAAAGGAGACACAGGTTCGGTTCCTGGGTCAGGAAGATCCCCTGAAGAAGGGAATGACAACCCACTCCAGTATTCTTGCCTGGAGAATTCCATGGACAGAGGAGCCTTGTGGGCTGCAGTTTATGGAGTCAAAAAGAATTAGATGTGACTGAGTGACAGCATTCACCCTAACCTCAGATCTTGGATGAGTTTATGAAAAATGGATTTGAGGCAATTTTTGTTTAATTTTCTCACAGAAAAAAATAGTTCTGTATTACATGGCCATAGCAGAATAGCTGGCATCATACTAACCCTGACTTCAAAAGCACCTTTAAATGTGAGACAAAGTACATAAAGCAGGCGACAATAAACAAACAGACAAGACTTGAAGGAAAGTCCATGTTTATCTGACCTATTTTCCTCATTTTATCTGAACTATTTTCCTGAAGACATTTACAAATTTAAAAATGGGGATATAGAAAACAGACTGGGCTGAAAAGGCAGAAGTCAGAGTTTGGAGTAGTTTAAAGTTTGCTACTGGAGAGTGAAGTGCTAGGAAAAAAAAAAAAAAGAGAGAGGGAACCTAATATTGTGCATACATATTTCCCTAAAGTTATGGATTCCTAAGCTGAGCTTTCACAAAGCTGATCAGAGACTTCTACCAGGGAGGCAAAGGCCATAATTACAGCCTTGCTAAAGGGGAAGTGTCTTGGTAAATATCCCAGGCTTTAAACTGAAACCTCGGAAGGGTCATTCCCTAAGAGTAAGAACCATGCCCTAAGAATAAAAAGTGGACTTCACTGGAGGTCCAGTGGTTGAGAATCTGCCTGCCAATGCAGGGGACATGGGTTGGATCCCTGGTCTGGGAAGAGTCCACATGTCATGGGGCAACATGGGCCCACGTGTCACAAGTACTGAGCCTGCGCTCGACGGCTACAGAAGCCGGCAGGTCACAGGGCCCGCGTTCTGTGACAAGGAGAGGCCTCCGCAGTGAGAAGCCCATGCACTGCGACTAGAGAGTAGCTGCTATTCGCCACATCTAGAGGTGGCCCGAGCACAGCTGTGACGACCCAGTGCAGCCAAACAAAAAGCATTAAATAATTTTTTTTAAAAAAGAGTAAAAACCCATCCATAAAAAGCAACATAAAAAGTTGAAATAAGTCCAAGAAGCATTCAGTTCAGTTCAAAAAGCATAAAACTAAATTTTTACAAGACTTGACTATTTGCCTGCAAGACTAAAACAACCTTGGAAGAAGATATCATCCAAAGCCCCTGTAATTTTTCATTTGGGACATCTGGCATTTAACCAAAAATTACAATGCCTACGAAAATATAATAAAAAATTTAAAAGGTTGAATTACTGAAATCCAAATGAAAAATATATTTAATGGAAAAAGACTTATAGGCAAGTTAGGTATTAACATTAACTGACAGGGAGTTTTTAAATAACCATGATTAATATGTTCAAGAAGATGTAGGAAATGGTAGTCAAAATAGAAGAAAAGTTGAAGAATTTCAACAGAGAAATAACTCTATTCGAAAAAGAAGCAACTAGATAGTAAAATTTTGAAAGTGCCAAAAGCATCAATTATGTAGAATAAATCAAATGAAAAATGACCAGGAGCTCACACTGAAAACTACAGAAAGTTGCCGAGGAAAATAAAAGAAGACTGAAATAAATGAAAGAATATATCATGAACATGGAATTCAAAGATGTAAGATTGTTGTTATCAGCACTCTTCAAATTCATCTATAAATTCAACGCACTCCTAATAAAAAGCTCAACAGCTTTGTTTAATTGGTGGAAATTTGAAAGCTATTTGTAAAACTTTGATGGAAATACAAAGGACTTATTATAACTAAGGCAATCTTGAAGAGGAAAAACAAACCAAGTATCAAAGCTAGACTAATTTTAAAAGTGTGGTCTTGGTAAAGAATAAACAATAGACCATGGGATAGAATAGAGTTTAAAAAGAGGTCCACATATATATGACTAATCGCTTGATTTACGATAAAGGCATTACAGAAATTCAGTGGAAGAAGGATGGTCTTTTCAATAAATGGTACTGGCTCATATGGATATCCATATGGGAAAAAGGCAACTTGACCCTTTCTCACACCATACATAAAAATTAACTCAAAATGGATCATATACTTAAAGGTCCCTGGTGGCTCGGCAGTAAAGAATCTGCCTGCATTGCAGGTGCTCAGTCCTGTCTGACTCTTAGAGACCCCATGGACTGCAGCATGCCAGGCTTCCCTGCTCCTCACAATCTTCTGGAGTTTGCTCAAGTTCATGTCCATTGCATCGGTGATGCCATCCAACCATCCCATCCTCTGTCACCCTTTTCTCCTGCCTTCATTCTTTCTCAGGATCAGGGTCTTTTCTAAAGAGTCAGCTCTTCGCATCAGGTGGCCAAAGTATTGGCACTTCAGCATCAGCATCAGTCCTTCGAATGCATCGCAGGACACACAGGTTCAATCCCTGGGTCGGGAAGGTTCCCTGGAGAAGAAAATGGCAACCCACTACAATATTCTTGCCTGGAAAATCCCATGAAGAGAGGAGCCTGGTGAACTGGAGTCCATGGGGTGGCAAGGGCCGGACATAACTTAGGGACTAAACCACCACCACCACTGAAAAGTATAAGCTAAAACAATAAAGCTTCTAGAAGAAAATACAGGAAATACCTTCAGGACCTTCGGGGTAGGCCACAGTTTCTTAAACAAGGCACAAGAAAATATTGATAAATTGGGTTTAATTAAATTAAGATATTCCATTCAATGAACGACACTATTAAGAAGATGAAAAAAGAAAATTTGAGGCTGACACGTGTGCATGCACACACACAAGCGCACGCATGCACACGCCGCGCACACACACACACACACACACACACACACATGCCTGGTAAAGCATTTGTATCTAGAAAATATTCTTCTCCAAAAATTCTACAAATGAATAAGGAAAAGACAGACAACACCATCTTTAAATTGGGCAAGAATCCTGAGCAGGTACTTCACGAAAGAGAACCTCAAAACAGCCAACATACAACTGAGAAGATTTTCGGCATCATTACTCATGAGGGAAATGCAAATTAAACCACATCTTGATACCATATGTTGCTTGTAGTCCCAAAATATCAATGTTTCTCCTTGAAAAAGCAATTGCAAAACCACAACTCTGAACACAGAAAGTGAATTAGAGTATGTGTCAGTAATTATAAACAGCCTAGTTTAACTTGAAGAGTGAGGTTTCTGTTAAGAGTACAGTGAAATGAATTTTAATTCCCCATTATAGTCATATCGGTTACCCTTGCCAGCCTAGTACAAAATGTAAAAAGCTATAACAGAAACCTCACTCTTGTTTTTAAACATTACTATACACAGCTAATGAAATATGTTCAAATTCACTTTATGATATTCAAAGCTGTGGTTTTATCATTGCTTTCTCATGAAGGACCTTGAGAGAAACAAGGCTGCACAATCTTTCAAAATAACGTCCCCAAGATGTGGGTCTTTAGTCCCATTAGATGTGATAACATTTCAAGGATATGTCTATGTAGTGAGCAGTGAGAAAGTCTTTTTATTACAGAGCAGAAAGAAGTACTAGCATGTGGAAATACACAACATTTACGCTGTCTGGGACTGAGACATTGAATTGGGTAAGCTGTGGAAATGAGAAGCTGTTTGCACATATGTCCATTGTAACTCTGGCCCCTCGATACCCACTGCACTTCTCCTCCATCGTCACTGGTTCTCAAAGTGGTGATCTTTATGATGTCTTATGTCCTATTTCAAAAACAGACTTTTTCCATTACTCTATGGTTGGAGACTACTTTCTAAGTTCTTTAGTATTGTGTAAGGGAACATGCATGGAACTGAGAAACTAAAGAGCCAGTGGAAGTATGGATTAATTCATTGTGCATCACTTAGCAAACCAGTACTCTCTGAAAACTGCAAAATGTCTTAACAATATCTGCTCCATCCTGTCACATGCTGCAACATGGTGAACTTTGAGGAAATTATACTACATGAAATAAGGCAAATATCCCAAGTACTTAAAGCAGTTAAGTTCATAGAAAAAGAAAGCAGAATGGTGGTTTCCAAGGACTGAGAGGCAGGGGAAGTGGGGATTAATGTTTAATGGATATAGAGTTTAAGTTCTGCAAGATGAAAAAGTCCTGGAGATTTGTTACATAGCAATATGAGTATGCTTAACACTACTGAACTCTACACATAAAAATGGTTAAGATAGTAAGCTTTATATGTTTTTACAATTAAAAATAAAAGAAAATCTTATAAAAATGGAATATCTGCTCCCTGGGGTCTCCAAACCACAAGTGATTGTTCTTTCCTTTAAACCGCTTGAGTTCTCAAGTTAGGGTTCAAGATTCCCTGAGGTGTTTACAGATAGAATTAAGGAGTTGCTTAAAACCTGAATAGAAAACTATTTTCACTAACCTCTAATTGAAGGCAGCATTTACTTGTCACAAATCACAATGGCAATGGATGCAATGTGACTGTAACCAACAGAAATCACAAATATTTTCATGTCATATATATCCTGTAGATATCTCATAATATTGTTTATGTTCACTCCTACTTCAAAATTACTACAGTTATCAAAGCTACTACTAAATCGTGCTATGTAATGTGTTAAAGCAGATGCTTATATAAACGTTTTAAAACTTTTTTCACTATATAGCTAGGTAATTGGTTTCCTTTGCAATTCTATACTTGTTATCGTCATCATTTATCCTAATAGATTCTATAAATATAAATAAATTCTAATAAAGTCCATAGTTGAAGAAGTGAATAAAAATGAAAATAGGACATCAGAAGATGAAAGATGGGCAGGGACCACCAGAGACAAAATGTAGACTTAATTTATATCTACCCATGCATAGAAAATTGGACTTTTAAGAAGAGAATATATTTCTCATTTCTGATGACTGAGGGGCTAAGGGCGCAGTTGGTCATAGAATACAGCTAATTTACAAATCACATTGGGATAGTGAGTCAGCCCAAGCACTCAACCAGTGCCCCATACTCACTTATTGATTAGGATTCAATGAATGATCTCCACCAACTCAACTATTTGGTTTTTCACCAAATAAAAGAACTTAAGAATTTTGATTTGGGTCTCTACTTGTCCATGGCAAGCGTAGAATTTTTATACACAGGAGTGTGTCTCAGTGTGCAAACAGAATTATGTAAGCAGAACTTAAAGAAGCTGATTACCTCTTATGGAGCCTACCCCTGCCAGAAGGGGATTCAGAGATCACCAAAATCACCTCTTGTTTCCATCAAATATTTTTAGTAGGCTAATAATGAAAATCACTTCTCTCATAGCTCAGTCTACCAAGCAAATAGCTAAAACCTCTCCCACTGTGCTTTTTGTGTCTTGAATTATAACAAAGAAAACATGACAATAAAATAACAATGCTATTCCTAACCCATAGAATTTCTGTTTGTTTATTTAACTGGGTGAAGGAAAGCTTTGGCTTGTTGTCTGGAGAGTCAGAGATTCATTCAGATTTCAGCCCTTGAAAATTACTGTTTTGTTTCCCTAAACCTAGCCCTGCCAAAAATTTCATTGTGCAAATTGAGTTCTCTTTTTTCTCCTCATTTCTCAGTTTGAGTTTCAATAGAATTTCTTTCCCTGAGGGAAAGAGAGGGAAGTGTCAGAATATAAGCTCTGGAAGCTTAAATCCTGACGATAGGTGAAATATTCCATCAAGCTAAATTTGCCTAAAGGCTGATCTGTTGCTGCATGTATAACTCCTTTAGCAAATCTCTCACAGACAAATAGGACAAATTAGGCCAAGGAAGGATTCAGGCATTATTTCACTCAGAACCATATAAGTTGGGTCTACATGGTACCAAAAAGATGGTCATATTAGGGACCCAAAGTCTACCATCAAACTAGCTGTTTAACATAATGTAAGCCAAATAAAATACACAATGACTGACTAAATATTTAATTTTCTGCTCTGTAATCTTAATATAAATCTGTTCACCCTAATATCATTTTCAGGAGGAAGCAATACATTTTTTAAAAATTGTGTCCTAAAAATATTGTGAAACCAAAAAAGGGATTACTGATAACACACCGCCTTTGAAAACTTATCTGGGACAACTTCACATGAAAACATCCTTTTTGACAGGATGAAAAGGAAACTCCCAAACTCTTGATGTCATCAGATTGTTGATACTGTGTTCATGTACCACAGTGTCGCCTCAACCAGCCAGGCAGTAATCCAAACTTCCTTATTTTTCTTCCTACAAATAAAAGAAAAATGTTTTCTCTGATGATTATTGGTTTAGTTATCAGCTCTCTGGTTCTGTTTGTAAAAAGACTATGGTTAAGATAGCTTTTTGTTCCAATCTGATTTATGCTTCATGACAGGAAGAATTCAAGGGTTAAAGTTCTCCTAAGGGGAAAAGAGATCAGAGGCAGTCAGAGAAAGAGAAGATATATAGATCATGCCTGAGAAATGCCAGACCATCTTCAAGCAGGAGAGGATTCTATCTGAGCCCCATCTCTCTACTCAAGGGTTGGATCTGAGTCCTATGGCCAACTTTATCACTTCATCCCCCTGCCTTAATCTCCTTCAGAGATAGTGTCCTTCCAAAGCCCTCGGGTATATTCATTCCAGCACGTAGAAGCCTGAGTTACAGGCCCAGACACCAATCTCAGTTCAGGCTGAGTCAGAGTCAGACCCAACTTAGACAGCTGGTGTATTAGCTTAAAACTAAGAAGGCAAGAGTCCTGAGTACCTTGCTGAGCAAGTAATTCATTTCAGTTAGATAAGTATTGATAGAGCATCTGCCACCTGTAGAGCAGGAGAACTTGAGCCCACATCCTGTGATTCCAAAGTTCACCATTATTTCTTCTATACCACACAGCCGAGGCTAAACTGCTAAGGCCCCACCTCTACCCCTAAAGTAACGCTGGATGCTCAAGTAGTAATATCCCTGAGATTTGAGTAAAATATTATTTGAGCCTGTATGTTTTTCATAGCAAGTGTTCCCAATCAACTCCCTCAGTCATTGGAAACCTGAATGTGGTCACTGGTGAAGTAGGTCCTAACAGGTCTGTAAGAACAGCTGTTAGCAGAGTGTCTGCACAGTAGTGCCTGCCCTCAGCAGCTGCAGAGCCGAAATTGCAAAGAAACAAGGAGATCTTGGGTACTCAGGAAGGAAAGAGCAACTTTAGACTTTCTTCCTCCAAAAGAACATCAGGAAAGGAAGAATAGACCTGTTTGAAGAAATGTCACAGTTGGGACTTCCCTGGTGGCCTAGTGGTTAAGAATCTGCCTGCCAACCCAGGGGACATGGGTTCAGTCCCTGGCCTAGGAAGATTTCACATGCTACAGGACAACTAAGCCTGTGTACCACACAGCTGCTGAGCCTGCGCTGGAGAGCCCACGAGCCACAGCTACGGAAACCCACGTGCCCTAGAGCCCGTGTTCTGCAACAAGAGAAGTCACTGCAATGAGAAACCCGCACACTGCAACTAGAGAATAGGCCCTGCTTACTGCAACTAGAGAAAGCCCACACACAGCATCAAAGACCCAGCACTGCCAAAAAATATATATATATATATAAAAGAAACACCATAGTTTTGCTTTCTATTGTGTTAGTTGGATTTTAAGAACTGAAAGATGTGAGCATACATATAGGCTAAGAAAAAGAATTTTGAGGAGAGGAAAGGATAAAGTTGCAAAAGAGTTGGAATGATTGATGGAGATAATAATAGTAAATGTACTGTAATAAGAGAATTACTACGAAAAGCGTTGCTCTCAGAGCTTGACATATTTAAGTGAACTTAATTCATTCCAAAACTTTATGAGAAACTTGCTGGTATTATTCTGATTTCACAGATTAGAAAATAAGACCTAGCTTAAACAGTGTCAAGTTGTAAGACTTGGGTTTGAACCTAACCAGTCAGGCTCCAGAGTCCACACTTTTAATGGCTGTGCAAATCTGCTTCTCTAGAGAAAGTTTTTACGTAGGACCAGGTGAACTAATGATAGCCTAGCAGAAGGAAATAAGGAGAGGCTAGGGAAAGAGCTAGACATTTAGAGGCATAGGAGAGAAAAGTTGAGGTCATTAACATTGAATGGCTAGGCTAATTCTTAAGGTCCCTTTTACTCAAAATCATGCTGTCAGCACAAACACATCAAAGGAAATTACCTGCTCACTTACTATGACAGAGTAATTCATTTTCCAATTAATCTACCAGCTACAATTATTTAAACAAATGTGTGAAAACCTGTGACAGGGCCACAAATCTATAGAACTTATATGTATTCTGTTCCTACCTGTTCTGATTCACACATACTTATCACTGGATATCCTAGGGAGGGACATTCATGTCCTGGGATCTCCCTTGAGTTTGTTCAATTTGGACTCTGATGTTTCCTGTAGAGAGGATCAAAGCTGTTGGCCCAATGGACTCCAAAAATTCTGAAAGTATGCTCAATGTTTTTGTTGGAGAGGTGAAATAGAAGGCATTGATTCATCATGGAATGTGGCAGAATATGGTCACACCTTTGAGAGACTCTAAATCTTGAAAATTCAATTCCAGAATACTTTAAGAAGGAAGCTGGCGTGGAATATCCAGCGCTAAATGATGTGTTTCAAACAAGTGCTAGAGGAATTCAGAAAAGATAGCTAAGGTAGTAGTAATTAACATTTATTGAGCTCTTTTAGGTCCTTTAGGTATGATGGTAAATCAGTGCAAAAAAAAAAAAAAAGCCCCCAACTTGTAACATTTGCCAGTTTCCTTGGTGTAAATGCTCCCATCACAGCCAATTTCAAGCTACCAAATGCCTCACAGAATTCCTGAACATCTTGCAGTCAGCTCTAGAGGGCCAGGAGAAGCTGGCTCAAGCACAGCCTGGTTATGTTATCCCATCTCATCCTTACAACAAACTGTTAAGGAGTGTACCATTATTAGCTCCAGTGTACGTATTAGGAAAAATAATCAGAGGCTTAATAATTTGCATAGGTGCACAGAGCCAGAGCAAAGCAGAACTCTGAGGGAAGCTCAGACTGTATGGCTCTAAGAACGTCTAGCCGTAGGCCCACTCTTTCTTTACCGAAAAACAGCAATGGAGATTCAATCTGGTAATTATTGCCAGTCATTAACCAATTTCCACCTTGGTTCACTTCTATTACAGATAGATTTTCTGAGACCCCTTGGGGACTTACTTTAGATTTCTAGGTTTTTACTCTTCAGTAGAGAATCTCTGTACAAAAGCCCATAGGTGTATATTTTACTTAGTATTTGAAAAGTATTCTAGCCCTATGCTACCAAAGGATGGCCCAACTACCAGCATCATCTGGGTACTTGCTAGAAATACAGAATTTCTGGCTCCTATCCAGATCTACTCAATTAGGATCTATATCTTAGGACAACCCCCAAGTGATATGTATGCCTGCTAAAATTCAAGCTTTACCTACAGGATCATACCGAGGCTCTCATCTACCAAGAGGGTCTCATCTTGTATAATGTTCTTCTTGCAGTTGGCGGGGACTGGCACAGTTACAGCAATGCACTTGATCTTGTCCTGTCCCCTTGTGGCCACAGTCTATGGTCACAAAACGGAGAGACTCCACAGAGTAAGACTTTGGCCTCATTAGCAACATTTCTAAGCAAACAGCTACATGTTTCTCTTCCATTAACCTGCTCAGTAACCTCAAATTTTGTTTTTCTAACTCTACAAGAAACTTTGGAGAGCCAAGTTCAACTAGATGTCTCACAAGGATTTCCTCTCAGAAAAATTAATGCAAAGAAAAATATCTTCTAAACACTCCATAGTCTGCCAGGAAGGGGAGGGAGGGGAGCAGTTAAGATTGCTGAAGCCAGGCTGCCTGTGACTTGCCAATTTAATTCAAACCACAGGGCTTCATTTGAACTTGGCCAATAATTCATGAGTTGAAAATAGAAGGAAAGAATATGTGGCCAAAGTTAGAACTTTTTAAAAATACTCTTGAGACGTTCAGCAAGTTCACATCCACAGATATTTAAAGGCAAAGCGAGTTGGGTTTGTATTAGATTTTATTTTCTGTATTTTCCCAAATCCATTGCATTACTGGGGGAATAGCCACAATCCAGATGCAATTGAATGTAAATCCTCAATCTTTCCAGTTGAGATGGAATCTAAAATTGAAGTAAATGCAATTCAGAGAAAGAAGCATTTCAAAAATATGCATTCTAGATTTCAAAAGACCAAAATTATTCTAATGTGTGAACACCTATGGTAATAATAGCAATGCCTACCAGCCAGTGCTAGCTTAAATACATCCAACTGGTATAACAAGGTGAGCAACTCCTTTACATTTTTCATCTGGGCAAGGTAAGCTAGCAAACCTGTCTCTTAAAGAGGAAAGGAGCAGCATTAGTCAATAGAAAAGAGGGATGAAAGGAAGAACATTCTTTCTGCCCAGTTATGGGGAGGGTCAATCATTCAGAGATACTTCCCCAGCCTTCTGGTGACCAAGAAAAGCACCCATGCCCTCTGAAATGCCAGGAAGCCACAGAAGAGCCCTCCTAAATCATCCCTGAACTAAAAGTTTCTTATAAATGGGGATCTCATCTCTATTTTGGTCACCACTGTGTCCCTAGCATCAAGATCATTGTCTGATACACAGTTAGTGTTCACTAAATATTTATCATATAATTGATTAATAAATAAAGTCATTGCTACAGATTAACTTGAGCATGCTAGAAATGCCCAGTACTCACCAAATTCCCATCATGATGTGCATGAGAAAGAAAAGGTTATGGTAGTTTGAAAACTAAAAATAAAAGGAAAACATTGGACAAAGCCAGAGATGGGGTGTCTGCACTACCCAGGAATGGGACTGTGCTGACTGGATAGGGGAGAGAGAGAAAATACTGACTCTGGAGACAGAGGCTTCCATCACCTACTTCACCATTTTGCCAAAAGTTGGGTTTGTCCGTTTGGGCACTTAACATTTAGTGTTTAGCAAAGCAGTATCTGGTACTGGCTACTGACTGTGTGCATAGCATTGTTTTGGCGCTGTGAGAGAAGATCTGTCTTTCAATTGCCTTCTGGGAATGTAGGACTTGGTTGAGAGTGTAAAACTAACCTGAGTATATCACAAATAAATATCAGTCAGAGAGGTGTCCATATGTAATTTATGACTGAGTGCTAAATGGGGTAAGGTTGAAATTTTCCAAGTCTTTTTCTCGGACAATTTCAACCGTAGCCTATTTGTAATTAGAGAATATTCTCTCTTTGTAATTAGAGAACATTTTGAGTTCTTGATATGATGAGTCCCTGACACATAGTAAGTGTTAAATGTTTGTTTGGAGTAGTAAGACCAAAGCGATATGAGAATTGTCCTAAGGATAACACCCTCATATTTTATATGTAGTATATTTTATAGGGAGAGAGTTCATACTATTGTTTCATTATATGAGAACTGGGTATAGTTGGAAATCTAAAGTGATAGGATCCTCAATTTTCAAATGTTCTTCCAGGATTTTAGAAAAAATAGAGTTCAGAGTAAAACAGTGGAATTCTTAAGTATATGGGCTTTCTTGTTGTTGTTTAGTCCGACTCTTTTACAACCCTATGGGCTGTAGCCCACCAGGCTCCTTCTGTCTGTGGGATTTCCCAGGCAAGAATACTGGATTGGGTTGCCATTTCTTTCTCCAGGAGATCTTCCTGACCCAGGGGTCGAACCTGCATCTCCTGCGTTTTCAGGTGGGTTCTTTACCACTGTGCCACCAGGGAAACCCATATGGACTTGCTTATTAATAGAATAGGCCTTAATTAGCTTATGAACAGTATCCACTGATTTTAAAGGAACAGATTTAAAAGTGCTTTATAAAGTCCTTGGCTCCAAGGATAACATCAAGGACTCCTTATCATGTGGTCCACTGTTCTTCTCCACAGTTTAGAATATTCTTGAGCAGTCACTGCTTCTTCATCCCCAACTGTGTTGCTGTTGTAGAAGCATTCAATCAAGGATCAGGTCGGGAAGCTTCAAGGTGAGAAGGAGATGAGGGGCTAGAAGTGGCAAGAAGAAATATATCACCAAGAAAAAACTCTGGTTCCACAGAGACCCTAAGCTAAGGCAGCCTGTGCGTGCATGCGTGCGTGCTGGGTCACTTCAGTTGTTTCTGACTCTTTACAACCCCATGGACTGCAGCCCGCCAGGCTCCTCTGTCCATGGGATTCTCCAGGCAAGAGTACTTGAGTGGGTTGCTGTGCCCTCCTGCAGGGGGTCTTCCGAACCCAGGTTCTTTACCACTGAGCCACCAGAGAAGCCCAAGACAACCTATAGATTGATAAAAAAGAAAGGTGATGCTTGAAGTGTGGGTGATTGACTCCTGGGTTACATAATAGTGATGGTAACAATGAAAATGATGATACTGGCTTCTCTGGGCTCTTCAGTCTTCCACAATCTTCAGTATGGCCATGCTTCCTTTCCTCCTTCTCTACCCTCATTCAGATTGTGGCCCATCAGTCCTGCTGACAATAAGAAATATGGCTGAGCCAGTCAGCTAACCAGACTTTCCTAAAGATTCTTCCAAGATCCTGTAGAATAGCACAGGCCAATAGAAATAAAGTGCAGGCCATATGTGTAATATTAGTTTTCCTAGTAAACATATTCAAAACTAAGTAAAAAGAAGCAGGTAAAATTAATTTTAGTGATTTATTGTATTTAACCCAATATGTCTAAAATATTATTGTCATAGTATGTAATTAATCACCGACTCAATGGACATGAATTTGAGCAAGTTCTGGGAGATAGGAGGACAGAGGAGCCTGGGGTGCTGCAGTCCATGGGGTTGCAATGAATCAGACAAGACTTAGAAACTGAACAACAACAACATGTAACTAATATTAAATTTATTAAGGGGACATTTTGTGTTATTTTTTTCATACTAAGTCTTCAAAATCCAGTATGCATTTCATACTTAAAGCATATCTCAATTTGGACTAGCCACATTTTAAATGTTCAATAGCCATATATATTAGCTTGTAGCTACCTTATTGAACAGTACAGCTCAAGAAGCTCTGAAATGATCACTTATAAGAATTAATTGGGGGCATAGGCTTGGATTACTGTGATATTGAATGGTTTGCCTTGGAAACGAACAGAGATCATTCTGTCATTTTTGACATTGCATCCAAGTACTGCATTTCGGACTCTTTTGTTGACTGTGATGGCTACTCCATTTCTTCTAAGGGATTCCTGCCCACAGTAGTAGATATAATGGTCATCTGAGTTAAATTCACCCATTCCAGTCCATTTTAGTTCGCTGATTCCTAGAATGTCAACATTCACTCTTGCCATCTCCTGTTTGACCACTTCCAATTTGCCTTGATTCACAGACCTAACATTCCAGGTTCCTATGCAATATTGCTCTTTACAGCATCGGACCTTGCTTCTATCACCAGTCACATCCACAACTGGGTATTGTTTTTGCTTTGGCTCTCCCTTCATTCTTCCTGGAGTTATTTCTCCACTGATCTCCAGTAGCATATTTGGCACCTACCGACCTGGGGAGTTCCTCTTTCAGTGTCCTATCCTTTTGCCTTTTCATGCTGTTCATGGGGTTCTCAAGGCAAGAATCCTGAAGTGGTTTGCCATTCCCTTCTCCAGTGGACCACATTCTGTCAGACCTCTCCACCGTGACCCGACCGTCTTGGGTGGCCCCACACGGCATGGCTTAGTTCCATTGAGTTAGACAAGGCTGTGGTCCGGTGATCAGATTGGCTAGTTTTCTGTGATTATGGTTTCAGTGTGTCTGCCCTCTGATGCCCTCTCGCAACACCTACCGTCTTACTTGGGTTTCTCTTACCTTGGACGTGGGGTATCTCTTTACGGCTGCTCCAGCAAAGTGCAGCCGCTGCTCCTTACCTTGGACGAGGGGTATCTCCTCACGGCCGCCCCTCCTGACCTTGAACGTGGAGTAGCTCCTCTCGGCCCTCCTGTGCCCGCGCAGCCGCCTCTCCTTGGAGGTGGGGTAGCTCCTCTCCGGCGGGGCCCCTGACCTCCGGGGTGGGGTAGTTCCTCTCTGCCGCTGCCCCTGACCTCGGGCGTTGGGAAGCTCCTCTTGGCCACGGCTCCTGCGCTATTGCAGCCTGGCACTCATTCAATATCACCGTAATCCAAGCCTATGCCCCAACCAGTAACGCTGAAGAAGCTGAAGTTGAACAGTTCTATGAAGACCTACAAGACCTTTTAGAACTAACACCCAAAAAAGATGTTCTTTTCATTATAGGGGACTGGAATGCAAAAGTAGGAAGTCAAGAAACACCTGGAGTGACAGGCAAATTTGGCCTTGGAGTACAAAATGAAGCAGGGCAAAGGCTAATAGAATTTTGCCAAGAGAACACACAGGTCATAGCAAACACCCTCTTCCAACAACAGAAGAGAAGACTCTACACATGGACATCACCAGATGGTCAACACCAAAATCATATTGATTATATTCTTTGCAGCCAAAGATGGAGAAGCTCTATACAGTCAACAAAAACAAGACTAGGAGCTAACTGTGGCTCAGATCATGAACTCTTTATTGCCAAATTCAGAGTTAAACTGAAAAAAGTAGGGATAACCACTAGACCATTCAGGTATGACCTAAATCAAAGCCCTTATGACTATACAGTGGAAGTGAGAAATAGATTTAAGGGACTAGATCTGATAGACAGAGAGCCTGATGAACTATGGACGGAGGTTCGTGGCATTGTACAGGAGACAGGGATCAAGACCATCCCCATGGAAAAGAAATGCCAAAAGGCAAAATGGTTGCCGGAGGAGGCCTTACAATTAGCTGTGAAATGAAGAGAAGCGAAAAGCAAAGGAGAAAAGGAAAGATATTCCCATTTGAATGCAGAGTTCCAAAGGATAGCCAGGAGAGATAAGAAAGCCTTCCTCAGCAATCGATGCAAAGAAATAGAGGAAAACAACAGAATGGGAAAGACTAGAGATCTGTTCAAGAAAATTAGAGATACCAAGGGAACATTTCACGCAAAGATGGGCTCAATAAAGGACAGATGGTATGGACCTAACAGAAGCAGAAGATACTAAGAAGAGGTAGCAAGAATACACAGAAGAACTGTACAAAAAGATCTTCATGACCCAGATAATCACAATGGTGTGATCACTCACCTAGAGCCAGACATCCTGGAATGTGAAGTCAAGTGGGCCTTAGAAAGCATCACTACAAACAAAGCTAGTGGATGTGATGGAATTCCAGTTGAGCTATTTCAAATCCTGAAAGAAGATGCTGTGAAAGTGCTGAACTCAATATGCCAGCAAATTTGGAAAACTCAGCAGTGGCCACAGGACTGGAAAAGGTCAGTTTTCATTCCAATCCCTAAGAAAGGCAATCCCAAAGAATGTTCAAACTACCGCACAATTGCAATCATCTCACACGCTAGTAAAGTAATGCTCAAAATTCTCCAAGCCAGGCTTCAGTAATACGTGAACCGAGAACTTCCGGATGTTCAAGCTGGTTTTTAGAAAAGGCAGAGGAACCAGAGAACAAATTGACAACATCTGCTGGATCATCGAAAAAGCAAGAGAGTTCCAGAAAAACATCTATTTCTGCTTTATTGACTATGCCAAAGCCTTCGACTGTGTGGATCACAATAAACTGTGGAAAATTCTGAAAGAGATGGGAATACCAGACCACCTGACCTGCCTCTTGAGAAACCTGTATGCAGGTCAGGAAGCAACAGTTAGAACTGGACATGGAACAACAGACTGGTTCCAAATAGGAAAAGGAGTACGTCAAGGCTGTATATTTACGTATATGCATAATATGTATACACGTTACCTGCTTATTTAACTTATATGCAGAGTACATCATGAGAAATGCTGGGCTGGAAGAAGCACAGGCTGGAATCAAGATTGCCGGGAGAAATATCAATAACCTCAGATATGCGATGACACCACCCTTATGGCAGAGAGTGAAGAGGAACTAAAAAGCCTCTTGATGAAAGTGAAAGAGGAGAGTGAAAAAGTTGGCTTAAAGCTTAACATTCAAAAAACTAAGATCATGGCATCTGGTCCCATCACCTCATGGGAAATAGATGGGGAGACAGTGGAAACAGTGTCAGACTTTTATTTTTGGGGCTCCAAAATCACTGCAGATGGTGACTGCAGCCATGAAATTAAAAGATGCTTACTCCTTGGAAGGATAGTTATGACCAACCTAGACGGCATATTAAAAAGCAAAGACATTACTTTGCCAACAAAGGTCCATCTGGTCAAGGCTATGGTTTTTCCAGTGGTCATGTATGGATGTCAGAGTTGGACTGTGAAGAAAGCTGAGTGCCGAAAAATTGATGCTTTTGAACTGTGGTGTTGGAGAAGACTCTTGAGAGTCCCTTGGACTGCAAGGAGATCCAACCAGTCCATCCTAAAGGAGATCAGTCCTGGGTGTTCATTGGAAGGTCTGATGCTGAAGCTGAAACTCCAATACTTTGGCCACCTGATGTGAAGAGTTGACTCATTGGAAAAGACCCTGATGCTGGGAGGGATTGGGGACAGGAGGAGAAGGGGACGACAGAGGATGAGATGGCTGGATGGCATCACCGACTCGATGGGCATGAGTTTGAGTAAACTCCGGGAGTTTGTGTTGGACAGGGAGGCCTGGCATGCTGCGATTCATGGGGTCACAAAGAGTCAGACACGACTGAGCGACTGAACTGAACTGAAGAATTAATTGAAATTAAAAAAAAAAAAACAGTCTTTGTAAGAGCACTAATCCTATTTATGCAGGCTCCACCCTCATAATCTAATTACCATCCAAAGACCCTTCCTTCTAATAGCACCATACTGGGGACTGGGTTTCAACATACAAAATTTGGGGGACCATAAGTATTCAGTTGATAGCAAGTACTGTAGAAACATGAAAAAATCTGAATTATTTCAGTCAGTATTGATTAAAATTTTAATTAAAATTATATATCATGAATCTTAATGATAAGTTTTAAATAAAGAAGATATTGACTGAACTTCTTTGAGAATGTTAAGTACTGGTTAGTTATTGGCCTTTAAGTCAATTTCAAAACAAAGAGTTTCAAAAAAATTACATGCCAGTTATCAAAAAATATTTAAGTTTAAGCTACACTTACCTGTCACCTTGGCATTATAGAGTCTGTTCAGTACAGGAAAACATGATAAAATATTGAAAGTTCATATTGATAGATCCAAGGACTTCTGACTTTACAACCTTTTATTTGTTACAAGAATTTATAAATTTTAGAAAGTTTGTGGTAGAGAACTACATTTGGTCCCTTACGGTTGTAACAATGTTTGTTTTAAGAGATTGACTTTGTTAGTCTTATGAATAATTAACCTACTGATTTTCCTTGGTCTGCTTTTACTTAACCAGAAAAAAAGGCTATGCATATCTTTCTAAAATCAGAAATAAACCTAAGGGCATTTTTCAGTAAAATAGGTAAGTGACTTCAACAAATTTCTTTAAAACAAATGCATAATCCCAATTTCTCACAATTGCACTTTGCATACTTTATTGGGTTTTAATTCTTACAACAATCCTATGAGATAAATATTTTTTGTCCTCATTCATAACTGTGGTTAAGTAATTTGCTCGATATCACAAAGCTAGAAATGTGCTGAGCTGGAACTTAAACTCAGGGCTGTCTGATGCCCAGGCCCGTCACTGCCTGCATGCTGCCATTGTAGCTCCCACTTCCTTAACTTGAGCTTATCCCAGTGAAGGCTCTGGTTTCACCTGAATAAAATGTAGGAATACCTGAAACCTCTCTGGAAGTTCACCCTCAGTTTACAACACTATCAGAATATTATTGAAATATGGCAGCACATCTGAAATTCACAAATACATGGTTTTTTGTTTACACAGGAAACTGTCAAGGATATCAGAAGAACTCACCAGAAAGTTCTTAGTAAGAAAGTATTCCAATATGCAATGGTTAATTGAATTCTAATGCAACATTGTCAATGAACAAGTCATCGACTTTGGCAAGGGAAGTCCACTAATAAAGTCCTTCATTCACTAAATATTTTTTAGCACTGCCTTTGTGCCTCACTCAGCTGGACTGGGTCACACGTGGACAAAGTAGACGAGGGTCTTTATGAAGTTCATCCTCTACTGGAGAAATGTCTTTAATATGAGTTTTCCCAAAAGAAGATCCTGGGACAGTTATTCCAATGCAAGTGACTTACTGAGAAATAAGAAGGAAATGAGAAGGAAAGGTGGATGGGTGGATGTCATACAGGAGGGGAATGGCAGCCCATAAAAAGAATGTTATTAAATCAGTTATTGCAGGTGGCAGCAGAGCTTAATCTGTAAAGGGAAATGTTGGGAAATGGTGTGAAACAGCACATGTCAGAATCATTACATCTAAAAGCAAAGCAGCTAGAGCTTATAGACCAGCTCCCAAGAGTCACTGGTTGAGGGCCACTGTGGGTTGGGGGAGGGAATGAATAGCTCCCTGGTATTTCTGGCCTAACCCCCAGAGCTGGCAAAGTGGCCTTCAGCATTCTGGAAAAATGCCCTCAGGCCAGGATGTAGACTCAGGCATTTGAAAGTCCATTGAAGCATGCTGAGAAGTCTGGGAAATGACAGCTCAGGGATATGGATAATGAAGACATAATGAAATGCACAGTAATTACTGATAGTGGCAGTCACAGAAGGGAAAATGAAGACATTTTATTAACTGCTATTGGAGCTGGGCAAGGAGTCAGCTTACATAGAATTTAGAGTTTGGGTAAGGCCTCTCTGAGCTGAGACCTGGATGGTAGGAAGAAGCCATCGTGGTAAGAGTCAAAGGAAGAGAAATTTAAACCAAACTTATGCAAAGTCTGAGCCCCCACTGGTGCTAGCCTGGCTTGTCACCAGTTCAATACAAGATACGCTAAAAAATTGAGAGTACTTATAAACATAACCATTTAGAAATGGCTGTAGCAATTAAACATTGCCACATCTCCAAGCCTGTGGTAAGGGGCTTCTCTCCATGATCATGGTGTAGACCGTTTTGGGTGCTCTCTCACACTGGTATGGAAAGTCACACACAGTAGGATAGTGGTAAATACATGATATTTTAAGGTTAGTTTGTTAACTACAATCTAAATGTGTATATAAATCTAAGAAAAATAAGCACTTATTTATTTTTCTTTCTTCTCTGGCAACCATCTGTTTGTTTTCTGTATCTATGAGTCTCTGTTTTATTATGTTTGTTCATTTGTTTTGTTTTTTAGATCCCATGTATAAGTGAAATCAATATATTATTTATACTTCTGTATGACTTATTTAACTTAGCACAGTACCCTCCCAGTCCATCATGCTGTCTCAAATGACAAGAGTTCGGTTTTCATGGCTAAGTAATATCTCATTCTGCATCTATATCTTCTTTACCCATCCACCTATTGATGGACACTTGAAAAGTGAAAGTGAAAGTGAAGTCACTCAGTCATGTCTGACTCTTTGTAACCCCGTGAACTGTAGCCTACCAGGCTCCTCCATTCATGGGATTTTCCAGGCAAGAATACTGGAGTGGGTTGCCATTTAGTTCCATATCTTGGCTATGCAATGAACACAGGGGTGCATGTATCTTTTCAAATTAGTGAGGTTCTTTCCTTCAGATAAATACTCAAGAGTGAAATTGCTAGATTATATGGCAGTCCATGGGCGAGTAAAGAGTCAGACACGACTGAGTGACTGAACTGAACTGAAGGTAGCTCTATTTTTAATTTTCAAGGAATCTCCATACTGTTTTCCACAGTGGCTATATCAATTAACCTTCCCACCAATAGTGCACAAGAGTTTCCTTTCTTACATATACTCACCAACATTTGTTACTTACTGCCGTTTGGGTAATAGTCATTCTGACAGATGTGAGGTGTTATCTCATTGTGGTTTTCATTTGCATTTCTCTGATGATTAGTTATATTAAACACCTTCATGTGACAGTTGGTTATCTGTATATCTTCTTTGGAAAAATGTCTGTTTAGATCCTCTGCCATTTTTAAGTCAAGTTATTTGATTTTTTTTTTTATGTTGAGTTGTATGAGTTCTTTGAATATTTTGGAAATTAATCACTTAGATATATTTTTTGCAAGTATCTTCTCCCATACAGTGAGATAACCTTTTCCTTTTTTGATAGTTTCCTTCACTGTGCAAAAGATTTTTAGTTTGGATATTCCCATTTGTTTGATTTTGCTTTGGTTTCCTTTGCCTGAAGAGAGAAAGCTAAAACAGTATTACTATGACCTTTATCAAAGAGAGTACTACCTATGTTTTCTTCACACTTATTTATTTTTAAAACTTGCTATTTTCATTCGTTTGAATTTTACAAGTGTGTTTTAAAACATTTTAGGATAACATTATTATTTAAATTACAGAAATGTATTTTATATTGTTTATTCTTTGAGGTTTGTTGAGATATGATTTAGCAATATTCACCCTATTGAAATGTTTATTTCTCTGAGTTTGTCAAGTGAATAGAGAGTGTATAACTATCACCATAATTAAGATAGAGAGTATTTCTATCACTGCAAAAGTCCTTTCTGGTCCCTTTGAACCTTTTGTCCCTTTCCCTCCCATATGGAAAGCACCCCTCTGATTTCTATTGTCTCTGTATCTTTTACAAGGATTCCTTACAAGTGGAAATATGCAGAATGTAGTGTTTTGAATCAGGCTTTTTTCACTCAGTCAAGTGCATTTAAGATTCACTCATTCTTTGCATGTATAAGGACTTAATTCGTTTTCATTGCTGAGTAGTATTCCAGGATATGGGTGTACCATAGCTTGTTCATTCATTTACTGGTTGTTGAATGTTTGAGCTGTTTCCAGTTTGAGGTGAAAATAAAGTGCTATAAACACTCACATATAGGTATTTGTGAAAACATATGTTTTTGTTTTTCTTAAGTAAATGCCAGGGACTTGAATATCTGGGCCATATTTATGTTTACTTTTTAAGAAATAGTCAAACTGTTTTCTAAAATGGCTGGGTTATTTTGCATTCCCTTCAGCAATGTGTCACAGTTCTAGCATCCTCACCAGCAAACAGTATATTTTTAGCTTTTCAAAGACATTCCAGTAAGTGTGTAGTAGTATTTCATTGTGGCTTTGATTTAGCCTTTCCTAATGAGCAATAAGGCTGAGCATGTTTTCATATACTTACTTGCCATTTATATATTTTCTTTGGTGACATCTTTGTTCAAATCATTGTTCTTTTTTAAATTAGGGTTTTTTATTACTAAGTTTTGAGAATTCTTTGTGTATTCTGGATGAAGTGAAGTGAAGTGTTAGTCGTTCAATCTTGTCTGACTCTTTGCAACCGCATGGAGTATAGCCTGCCAGATTCCTCCTTCCATGGGATTCTCCAGGCAAGAATACTAGAGTGGGTTGCCATTCCATTCTCCAGGGTATCTTCCTGACCCAGGGATTGAACTCAAGTCTCCTGCATTGCAGGCAGACTCTTTACCCACTGAGACACTAGGGAAGCCCATATTCTGGACACAAATCTTTTATTAGATATGTTTTATAAATATTTTCTTCCTGTGTTTTTTCTTTTCATTTTCTCACCTGCATCTCTTAAAGAACAAAAGTTTTTAATTATGACAAAATTGAATCACAGTGGCTGCTGTGATTGAAGGAATGATTTTTTTAATTTCTTTTAATTTTAATTAAACTTAAAAAGTCATATGTAGCTAGTGACTACCATACTGGATGGCACAGCATATTAATGACTAAATGTACTCTCAGTGAACAATGTGTACTTTTAAAAAATTCTTTTATTATTCCTTGTTTGGATTACATTTATTGATATAACGTTATGCCTATTGAATCTAATAATAAAGATTGGGGCTTGCCTTCTATAAATCATTTTTTATTTTTAAATTATTTTTTATCATATTTTATTAATGCATCAGTTTCATGATGCTTTGAAGATTTAAAAACCTGGTTCTTTACCACACCCCTTCATAGGTCACAGCCTTATTGTGGTGAAGGGGCTTGAGTAACTCAATGAAGTTATAAACCATGCTGTGCAGGGCCACCCAAGACAGACGGATCATAGTGAACAGTTCTGACCCAAAAAAGTCCCTTGGACTGCAAGGAGATCAAATAGTCCATCCTAAAGGAAATTAACCCTGAATATTCATTGGAAGGACTGATGCTCAAATTGAAGCCCCAATACTTTGGCCACCTAGTGTGAAGAGCCGATTCATTTGAAAAGACCCTGATGCTGGGAAAGATTGAAGGCAAAAGGAGAAGGGGACAACAGAGGATATGATGGTTAGATAGCATCTCTGACTCACTGGGCATGAGTTTGAGCAAACTCTGGAAGATAGTGAAGGGAGCCTGGCGTGCTGCTGTCCATGGGATCGCAGAGTTGGACATGACTTGGCTACTGAACAATAGCAACCTTTACCATAGGTAGTCAGAGAAGCACTGAACTAGAGAGATGTTGTACATGGGCAAAGCCCTGTCTTCCTGGTGAGGGTATTCCTCAGTGTTAATCCACCAAGTGGCATGCTGAAGAAGGAAGTGACAAATGGGGTGAAGGAATGAAAGACTATTTTAGAAAATGTGGTCAGAGAAAGCCTTGATGTAACAGTGACATTTGAACTGGGGAAAAAGCATTCCAAGTGAAGGGAAAAAATAGCAAAGTTTTGGGAGTTTGGGAAAGGGCATGGCATGACCCAGGAACGGAAAGGAGACCAGTGTGGCCGGATATGAGAACAGGGAGAGTGGTGAGAGATAATCTGGAGAGGGAGCACACAGCCAGATTTTGCACAGTCACCCAGACCTCCTTTCTTTCCTCCTACGTTACAGATAAGAGTTACTGAATCACAGGCACCCGATATCTGTGAAAAGTGTGTGAATATGTCTGAATAATGGCCTTATTCAAAACACACTTGAAAAAAACAAGCAAATGTTATCTTACACTTGGCTCTGGTTGTACAGAAAAAATTCTCTCTATGTTTGCAGCCTGAGAAGTGGACTGAGCAATAAGAACTCTCACAGGAAGTTAGGGGGTGGGGTACCCACACCACAGATAAGACAGGCTCAAAGAGTCATATAATTTGCCCAAATCACACAGCTAACAAAAAACAAACTCGTGTCCTTTCTACTCTGACACTTTTCTTCAAAATGAGCCCCTAACAGCCCTTTTACAAACATGGAATTGTCTGTATTTTCATTTGGTTTTGGTAATGATATAAATGGGCACAGAAATATCACATTACAGAGACTTGCACCCATTTTGGGAAGCCCTCTTCTGTGTTAGTTTCTTGAAGCTGCTGTAACAAATTGGCACAAACTTGGTGGCTGAGAATATAGAAATTTATTTTCTCACAGGTCTAGAGACCAGAAGTTCAAAATCAAGGTGTCAACAGCACCATACTATCTCTGAAGTCTCTAGGAGGCAATCTGTTCCTGCCTCTTTCAGCTTCTAGTGGCTTCAACTGTACCTTCTTGGCTTGTGGCTGCATCATTGTAACCGCTGGTCACATGACTTCACTATGTTTGTCTCTTCTAAGGACAACTGTTGTTGAATTTAGGGCCCAATCAGATAATCTAGGAGTTCCCAGGTGGTGCTAGTGGTAAAGAACCCACCTGCCAATGCAGGAGATATAAGAGACAAGGGTTCAATCCCAGGGTCAGGAAGATTCCCTGGAGGAAGGCTCAGTAACCCACTCCAGTATTCTTGCCTAAACAATCTCATGGACAGAGGAGCCTGGCAGGCTACAGTCCACAGGGTCACAAAGAGTTGGACACAACTGAAGTGACTTAGCACACACAGATAATCTTAAGATGCGTTCACCTTGAGCTCCTTAACTTGATTACATAGGCAAAGACCCCTTTCTCAAATAAGGTCACACTCACAGGTTCTGAAAATTAAGAAGCAGATGCATCTTTGTGGTGGGGGCACCGTTGAATCCACCGCACCCTCCCTGTGCCTCAGCCTGAAAATTCTCCCCAAGCAGCCAGCGAGACTCATCAGACTCAGTTCACGTCTCTTCTCCCAGGGATATCTGGTCTACATTGCCTGCTGTCTGAAAAATATCATTTCAAATATTTTGCTTAGTTTTCTAGTTCTTTGAACTGGAGGGTAAATCCAGTCCCTATTCCTGCAGTGTAGCCAGAAGCAGAAGCTACACCCAAAGTGAAGTTCATCGAGCCTGGAGAACTTTCTTATCTTGCTTCCAGCTGCATCATCAGTGCCTGTCAAAATACCTGGAGTGTAGTAGTCTTTCCATCGCCATTGATGAGTTAATGAACAAATGAATTAAAAAGAAGTTATTCTAAGTCCTTAGTATTTCTAGTGTTTGGGACCAAGTAACCACAACTCCTTTTACCTCAGTCAGTTGGGTGAGTTTAGGCCATCTCTCCTTAGCAGAATATCCGCTAGCTTAAGCCAAAACGCCTTCACCAATTCACTCTTCAGTCCCAAAAGTCTGATTTTCACATTTAATGCAAAAAAAAAAAAGACACACAGCACTGGAAAATTTAAGAAATGCATCTATGGAGCACATTTTGGGTAATGATTTATAAGAAGTAGGTTTTGCCTGCTTTTAAAGTAAAATGAACACAGGGCATTTGTAGGGGGAAGGCTGATATGAGGAAAGTGAGTTAGTCATAGTATTGTCACAGGGAACTGAGGCCAGACAGTGTGTTGATGGGGAAAATGTGAGAGGCAAGAGATAAGAAAGAAGCTTGTATATTGAAAAAGGCTGTTGGTTTCTGCTTTTATTTTTATAGTCGCACACTAATTAAAAATTTTAAATTATCATTATCAACAGCATGTATGAGAGCATCTTCTACGTGACTGTTGGACTTCTCCAAATATCTGATTGTCTTGAATGTAGAGCTTTGTTTGTTTTGAATTTATTATATCAGGGTTTTAATAACAAATATAAAACAATAGGCTTATTATGATAAGCCTAAAAATACAGAGGTAGAAAAAGAACAAGTTAGAAATCTCCTACTGTAATCGCAATCCCCTGAAGGTGAAATTCACTCAGTCGTGACTGACTCTTTGTGACCCTATGGACTATATAATCCATGGAATTCTCCAGGCCAGAATACTGGAGTGAATAGCCGTTGCCTTCTCCAGGAGATCTTCCCAACCCAGGGATCAAACCCAAGTCTCCCACATTGCAGGCAGATTCTTTACCAGCTGAGCCACCAGGGAAGCCCAAGAATACTGCAGTGGGTAGCCTATCCCTTCTCCAGGGGATCTTCCTGACCCAGGAATCGAACCAGGGTCTCCTATATTGCAGGTGGATTCTTTGCCAGCTGAGCTACCAGGGAAAAGCCCCTGAGGGAACCAGTATTAACGGTATATCTTCATACACCTTCTTCTGCTCCTATGAACATATATAAACATATTTATATACAGACAATAGGAGGTTGGTGGTTTAATAAAAATGTAAACAAATGAAATATATAACTTTTTCCATTTGTTAATAGAATCATCCTACCAAATAAATTCATATAGATTTACTTCAGAGTTTTAAATCTAGAGTATGAATTTGCTACCATTTATTCAAGCTGCTTCTCAAATGATACACATTCAGGTGATTTTGAGGCTTTTTTCCCCACCACGTATAATACTAAACACCCTTGCGATTGCACACTGCTTTAATTTTATCGTTATGGATATCTGAGCCCTGAAATGCAACCTTTCAAACGCCACTTGCTTCCCCCATCCTCCCTGTCATTTGGAGAACAGAGTTGAAGGGAGACTAGAGATGAGTGGGGAAAGCCTGTAACGACTCCATACAGCACATGGGCAGCAGCCTCCTGCTACAATATTTACGTGCTATTCCATTGAGATGGCACTCTGCTCACATGACCCAAATGCAGTTCTCACTCCCCCAGGAACACAGCCGAATCCAGACTGCATTGGCAGCTCTGCACATGCTCTGTTTGGCCCTGTGAATCCTCACTCACCCATTGAGATTTCTTTTGGTTTAAAGCAGCACACCAGCTGCTGAATCTCCGTGACCTCCAGTATTTTCCTGGCCCAGATCCAAGGCAGGTGGCCCTCCATGAACACCATTTTTCAGGGTTTGAGCTTTTTTTCTCTCTCTCTTTGTTGGGGGCTGGAGAGTGTATAATAACTTACACGCGGGGATAGCTGATGAGTGAGACCATAAGAAGTAAGTCTTTTTCCTGTCAGGTATTAGAGGAATAACATTTACCTATTTTCATTATTTGCCTTGACAACGACCTGCAGCTCTAATGCACACTGAATTCTCAAACAGAGGGCCTGGCAGGGGCTGCTGTATCTGACTGTTGTGTTGACTGTAACGTGTGAGACGGTGTTTTCTCCTCTCTAGAGACCTGGATCCTTTTTGCCATTCTGATGGTAGATGATGAGACAGGCAACCATGGATTTCAGCACTCCATCTGTATTTGATCAACAAAAAGGTAAAAACGCTGCTTTAACTCATTCTTTGGTTCTTTGCATCTTTAGTTCAATGTAGGGATTTGCAGTTTACAGGGAGAGTGTGTGTGTGTGTGTGATGTAGAAAGAGGATTTCACATAGGAAACAAACCTGTTCTAAATGTTCACTTCTCATTTGACAAGCATTTGCAAGGGAAAAACAAGCTTATGGTCTGTTAGTCTTGTTATAGTGCTCCTACATACAAATTTTAAAAATTGGGTTTCAAGCGCAAAGCAGTTATTTCAGATAGTACCATCTTTATTCTCATTAGCTTTTTGTTCAGATCTTTAAAAATACATACATTATAGTAAGTAACATAAAAAGAAAAAATCATATATATATTTCAGTCTACTAACCCAGTATCGCATTGCTATAGTTTTGTAAATATCTCTTGATTCCCTCCAGGAATAGATGTTGCCCAAATTTATCTTGCTGTTGATGCATTATCTCCTCTGAGGTTGTGTAATGACTTATGTTATTATTTGCAGTGAAAGGATATATCTTTCTCATTTCCAATTTCCAACGTGGAGGTAATTTTCAACATGAAAAAAATTACTGTGAAATTGACCTATTCTTATTAAAAAAAACATGTATTCAGCCATACAGCCTATGTGTAATCATGCACCTTCTCTTTATAAGTACAGGAAATTTCCATTCTTTAAGTGTAATAAATATTTTTAGAAGATTTTTTAAAAATATCTGATACCTAAACCACTTTCAATAACATCTGAGTATTCCTCAGAATGCTAAGATCCTTTGGTTATTTAATTGTTTTGGCTATACCATGAAAATGGTGGTCCATGAAAGACTCATTAAGAAAATTCCTTTTCCCCCCTTTTCCTGCTCTAGGCCATAGTGTGTTTATTCTTCAAGCTACATCTGGTTTCACAGGTGAATTATTTTAGTTAGTTCGGTGCTTTGTGAAGTTACAGATTTACATTTAGATTTCTGAGCAATTACCTTCTGCATATGTTGTGTGTATCTTCCGAATGTGCCGATTCACACAGTATTTGGATATGAACACTGTAGACAAAGTGATTGTTACAGCTGTGCCCACTTCATCCTTTCTCTTTTTTGTACTACTGATGGTCATCAGCAAGAGTGAAAATACGCTGAAACCCAAAGACCTCAAACTGGCTAAAAAATGACATTATTGAGTTAAGTAATCCAAACAGGAACACAATAGGTTTATTTTTATTAAGCTAATTTGAGGGAGCTAGAACTGAGTATGAAGAACTAGCCCTTCATAATGAATTCATCTATTCCAGTGTTGTGGCTCCTAACAAGACTGAGCCCAAAAGACAGTTAAAATATTAATTTATAATATTTATTTTCTTACAGCACCTTTCATGTGAGCAACTCACAACTATTTCTCCACTGTAGGCCTGATTCCCCACCTTTGTAAGTTAACTCTTTCCCTGTGACTTCCATCTTTATTTCTCAATCATTTCTCTCCAGAGGTGTTGTGGTACGGTGGAAATAGCACAGGCAGAATAGGTTGGAATTGTAGAACAACTACTTCTTACTGTGTGACCTTAGCAAGTTACCTGACCTCTCTGGGCCTTAATTGCCTCAACAGTAAAATTGAAGAAATGATGCTTACCTAGCAAGGTTGTTGTGATAATCTAAAATAATGTATGAAAAGCATCTGTCACTTTGCCTGATGTGCATTAGGAAAAAATGGAAGTCACTCATTCATGTCTGACTCTTTGAAACCCCCCCCAAAAAAAAGAAAAGAAAAAAGAAAAGAAACCCCATGGACTGTAGCCCGCCAGGCTCCTCCATCCATGGGATTTTCCAGGCAAGAGTACTGGAGTGGGTTGCCATTCCCTTCTCCAGGTGATATGCATTAAGTACTTTCAAATTGTGGCTGTTTTTTTATTATTATTAATATTATAATTAATATTTATAATTATTAAACCCTGAACTGTGAGTTCCCCAGATATGAAAGAGTATTCTCTTCTCTATCTCTGGCTCAAATTTAGCAGTCTTCAGGACAAATGAGGATTTAGTTAAGACCAGTTGACTAGATTACATTAATTTTTTTTTTTTTTTTAGAACTCCAGGGTATCATTTAGAGCAACCCACAGAATAACAGTTAACTGAATGATAGCTGAATAATTCTGTTATCATGTTAATCCTTCCACCTTCTTAAAAACATGAAAGGTCATAACAAATTTAGACCATTGCATAGATTCTAAATATTATATTGTAGGGCAAAACCATGGTGAAATGACTTTCTCTTGAAAAGTTGAGTGTGGTTGGTGCTTTAGTAGAGGATTTTCCTGGAATTCCTGATATCTGGGGAATCAAAACCCTAGTGGTCACTGGCTTTACATGCAGATGTGGACAAAAGACATTACATCTGGAAAGATCTTAGAAGTCATGTAAGACTGCTGCAACGACAGTGCCTTTATGGAATTGGCATTTATGTATAACTTTGTGTCCTATTTTATTTTACCTTCAAAAGAAAAACATATCAAAAACCAAGGAAATCCATGGTTTTTCCACAAGTGATTGACATTTCACTGCTTGTTTGAATTACATATGGAAACTCATTGACAGTGTGGGTTGTTCCTGGGGTTGGCTTGCTTTTTTATTTTGTTTTTATTTTTGATTTTGAGTCATTGCATCTTCTACCAGCTGTTAACCATCAATGGGGCAAGGAGCTGGGGAGGAAATATTGCATTGTTGTTTGTAAGCTTTTTTATTATTTTTTACTATGATTATTAAAGACCTGACTTTCTTTTCTCATCACTACAAAATTACAGATCTATCTAAATGAAATGTAACATTGAAAAAAAACACAACTTGGTCACATATAAAAATCACCTAGCAAGTTTTTGAAAATGCTTATGCCTGGATCCTATCACTGGATATTCCAATTTAACTGGTGAGGGACATGGCCTGACAAAGCTTCCCAGGAAATTCTAATGTACAACAAATATGGAGAAGCCCTTTTTCCATCTATCCTCCTAACTTCTCAGATGGGAAGGTGAAGCACAGAGAGATTAAAATCAAGGCCCGCTTGTGAGAATATCACACAGCTAATTAGTAAGAGGGGACTTCCCTGGTGGCTCAGTGGTAAAGATTCCACCCACAGTGTTGGAGATGCAGGAGACATGGGTTCAATTCCTGGGTCAGGAAGATCCCCCGGAGGAGGAAATGGCAACCCACTCCAGTATTCTTGCCTGGAGAGTCCCATGGACAGAGGAGCCTTGCAGGTGACAGTCTATGGGGTTGCAAAGAGTTGTCTAAGTGAGTGAGTGAGTGATAGTTGATCAGTCATGTCCAACTCTTTGCGACCCCATGGACTGTCGCCCTCCAGGCTCCCTTGTCCATGGAATTCTCCAGGCAAGGATACAGGAGTGGGTTTCCATTTGCTTCTCCAGGACGTGACTGAGCACCTGAACAGTTAGTAACAGAGGGGACTGAGACCCAGCTGCTTGCTATCCAGACAACAGACTAAGGAATTTCTTTTCCTGGGCAATCTCTGGTCTTAATAGCTACTTTGAGGTGGGGGTTGGGCCCAGGTAGCTTTGGCCTATGGTTGCCCAGAGAATGGTCAGCGATGAGCACTTGGAAAATACTAATGCATAATGATCTTTGGGCTTTCCAGTTGGCTCTCGTGGTAAGCACCTGACCACCAATGCAGGGGATTTAAGAGACCCAGGTTTGATCCCTGACGGGGGAAGATCCCCTGGAGAAGGAAATGGCAACCTACTTCAGTATTCCTGCCTGGAGAATCCCATGGACAAAGGAGCCTGGCAGGTTAAAGTCCACAGGGTCACAGAGAGTTGGACATGACTGGAGCGACTTAGCATGCACACATGCACAATGACCTTCAGAGCTCAGATCAAAATCAGGTAGATTTGGAGTCCTTCCAACTGCATTTTTCTATTTTTCTCATTAGTAGAGGGAAATAAGACAATGCTATGCCAGGGTCTTGGGGACAGATGGACATTTGCTCTAGTCCAGTCTTAATCCTCATCCCAGCTGCGTGAACTGGGACATACTGATGAATTTCTGGTCAGTAAAATGTGGGTAGTGTTCTACCTTCACAGGGTGGCTGGGAGGCTCAAAGATTGTGTTATCTGACCAGGGGAATTCAGGCCACATCTCTGGCTTTCTCTATGAAGCTGTGAGGAGGAAGCCTGGGTCTTCACAGCTCTCCACTCTGGCTTTGTGCTTCTTGCTCTCACCATGGCAACATCTCTCTGGTCCCACGTGCTCCTGGCTGTCTTCCCTCTCAGAGCCCACACACAGGGAAGGACCTGTAGTAAAATCATTTACTACAGAACACAGAGGCTCCTACTAAAGCTGAGACTTTAGTTATATAACCGAAGACGTTTGCATGAGGAGGAACCCAGGGCTCCGAGAGAAAATAGAACTGAGAAGGGTGCTCCCAAGGGCCTTACCCAGCCCAGCCCAGCCCTTCCTGGCTCTATGAGAAATGTCTGAGCACTGTGTTCACAGGGATCTGTCAGGGCAGTGGCCCACCCTCACAGGTTTCTCTCTGGTAGGGTTGCTGAGAGAATGTGAGGAGGCGCTCAGCCCTCCAGCCCAGATTAGTGCAGAGCGTCCATGTTCTAGGGCTAATTTGGTAACAAATTACCACAAACCGGGTGGCTCCACACAACTGACATGTGATCTCTCCCAGTCCTGGAGGCCAGAAGTATGAAATCAAGATGTCAGCAGGCGGTGTGCTCCTTCTGGAGGCTCCAGGGAAGAATCCTTCCCTGCCCCTTCCAGCTTCTAACCATTTGTGGCTTCATCACTGCAGTCAGCCTCTGGTCTTCACGTGGCCTTTTCCTCTGTGTGTGCGTCTCAGAGCTCTCTCTGCCTGGCTCTTATAACAACACTTGTGATTGCACTTAGGGCCTACCCAGATATCCCAGGATAAACATCTACTCTCAAGATCCTGAACTCTGGCTTTCAACATGTGAGGTCATATCCCCTCTTTTGCCTTCTAAGGTATTATTCACAGGTCCCAGGGACTGAGACATGGAGATCCCTTTAGGGCCACCAACTAGCCTGCTTTATGGCATGAAAAGAGGTCAGATTTCAAGTTCCTTCTCAGATGTATGCAGCCTCCTTGCTGGGTTGTTGGTAAAATCCATTCCTATTTAAGCTAGAAGGAAGTTTGGCATTTGGGAGATGGGGTGGAAAGAGTATGCAATAAAATGGCAAAATTGAGATCCAAACCTAAACCTGCATGACTTCAAAACCCATCTTCTTTCTACTGCAGTACTCTTCCTTGGTCAACCATGTATTTTAATGAAGAAATAAGACATTAACAAAAATTAAAATTAGTGAAGCCTATGTTTTTAGAATCAAGCTATTATCCCATTGTTTTATGGAATTTGATGCCCCCATGTACAGATGTCTGCTTTTAATTTCCAACTTTTCATCCAAAATGGGAACTCTAAACAAAATGAACTTAGAGTGTCCAGATAACGCAATTTGCTGGAAGAACAAAGGTTAAAATTCTGCTGTGACAATCAGATTCCTCCAAAGGAAGAATAAGCAGATTTTCCCAGGGACTTGGGGAAGGAGTAGAGAAAAGGCAGTCAGAGGAGATTGGAGAGAGGGGACAAGTCGGGCTTAGCACAGACCTTGAAGGAGATGAAACCGGGAACACAGAGGTAAATTTTGTGATTAGACTTTCAGATTGATGATCCAGACAAAGGAAGATTTGATGGCAAATGACCATTCCAGAGTTTTAAAAGGAGATTATCTGTCACCTTTGAAAAAATACTTAACCTTCTCCCTCTTTTGGTCAAGAAAGAGGAGCCTAGGGAAGAAGAGATGGAAGAAGAATCCTTTTTCCAATCTTCTTGCCCATTCAAGACCTGACCCAGGCAAACACATTGACAGGAGGCCTGCCCCCCTCGCTCCTCTGCCTCCTTTGTGAGTCTCTCTGCAGCACACAGGAACTTCTTTTCCACCCACCAACTCCTGGCAACTGATGTGACACACCAGTCCACTCCTGGCTCCTCTGCTGGACCTAGCTAGAGGGAAAGTGAAAGTCGCTCAGTTGTGTCTGACTGTTTGCGACCCCGTGGACTATACAGTCCATGGAATTCTCCAGGCCAGAATACTGGAGTGGGTAGCTGTTCCCTTCTCCAGAGGATCTTCCCAACCCAGGGATAAAAACCAAGTCTCCCACGTTGCAGGCAGATTCTTTACCAGCTGAGCCACCAAGGAAGCCCGGCTAGAGGGAAGCCCCTGACTGATCTTATGCAAACAATTACTATTCACAGCCTTGGAGAGCCAGGAAACCGAAAGTGACTCAGTGGTGAGGGCAGTGGTGTCACTGTCAGCATATTCTCTGCCACAGCCGCAGTGTCCTCCAGATTAGGGCCTCTGGCCTGAGAATGCATCGCAAGAAGGAGAATCTGGGACTGGTATGCAGAGGGAATGGAGGCCCACCTGGTGAGCCAGATCTCCTGAATCAACCCTGATATTGTGTCCCACAGCTTGGCTAGATCAGCTTCAGAAGGCAAACCCTCAATTTAGCCCCTTGTCTGGAAGTCAGCTGGGTCAACACACCGAGCTTTTCCTACTGTTCATTAACATTCATTATGTTATTCATAATGTTCATTCATCTCTGTTCATTAACCTCACATTTCCTTAGTTACAGCTGTGTTGAGCAACTGATATCCGTGGATTTTCCCATTGAGGTAACCATTTGGATGCAAGGATATTTTAAAGGAGAATGAAGGAAAAACCACCAAAGTTGTAACTAGTTTTATTACAAAACTAGTAGAATAATGAAAATCTCACTCATCCCCAAATATGGGATAAGGTGAGAAGGTACTAGATACACCGAGGGTCTAGATACACCGAGACCCAAGGTTGGTATAAAAAATGGGTGTGGGCTCGATACTGTCTTGCACAAAGACCACATCCAACCATACTTATCAGCCTAATATAGAGGGCATGGCAACCCACTCTAGCATCCTTGCCTGGGGAATCTCCATGGACAGAGGAGCCTGGCGGGCTACAGCCCTTGCGGTCTCAAAGTGTCGGACACAACTGAACGACTAAGCAAACACAAGCCTAATACATAGGTTCGTGTGCTTAGTAACGGCCCTCAAGTTTGTTCTCTATGTGAAAACTTTAAATATCAGTTGCTTGTTGATGAGGCCACTTTTATTTTGTTGGGTTCATTGGGGGAGGAAATGAAGAGACAATGTTCCAGTCTACATGGAAAATATTTCCATTTCTAAAAATAGCCTCAGAATTTTAAAATATACACATGCAATATTTAATAACATTCTGATGCTTTTCTAACCTTTCATTTGAAAACAATTTTAAACTCAAACACTGTAAGAATAGTATAAAGAAAACTGTTTATCTTTTAACCAGATTCACCTAATATTAACATTTTACCCCATTTACTTTATTGTTAGCTCTTTCTCTGTCTCTACATCTCTCAGTCTTGGTGTCTCTCTCTCTCTGCCTCTTTCTCTATGTGTATGTATGTATATGAGAATTTGTGTGTATACATGAGTGTATGCTCTTTTGTCTCATCTGCCTGCATTCCAATTTTGTCTATTGATCCAATTAATGTCTTTTACAGCATGCCCCCCTCCCAGCCCCAACCCAGTGCCAGATTCAGTCTAGAATACTGCTATAGACTTTGTCTCTTATGACATTGACATTTTTGACTTACAGTCTCTCTCTCTTTTTTAATACCAAGTTCCTTCTTGTGGGTTTGTCAACACTTCCTCACAACTAGATTAGATTATGCATCTGCAGACAGAACACCATATGGGTGATGTAGTCATCTCAGGTTATCACAATATTATTTAAATTCTTTTAGAAGGTAAGTTGAGGTTACCGGTGTTGCACTATTAGATATCAGCTGGTTCTTACGGAGTTCTTTAAATACTCAGGTTTCTTTCTATATGTAAAGCTAGTGTCACCTTCTTCAAAATATTCCAGCAATACAAAAAAGAATTCAGTATACAAAGTGTTGTATTCTCTTAACTAGCACAGGGCTCTGTTCTTCAGAGGTTCTCTTGGCCCCGGCCTGTTCCCAACTTCTCAGCTGCCAGTATGGACCCTAGCAATTCATCTTCCATGTGGGGATGGAGAATAGCTTCTATAGGGAAACAGAAATCAGGACAAGAATATTAACCAGTAGCAATAATCAGAAGGAGAACAATAACTCTGGCTTATTAAGCAGCTCCCATTTATTCATCCACTATGTGAAACTTTCATGCCTATCATCTTGCTTGATCCTCAACACAGCCCTTGAGAGAGATTCAATTTCTAGTCCACCTGAGATTACATGATTTATCCAAGGCCACACAGGACAAAGACAAAGCTGCAATTTTAAATCTGGTTTCCGACCCTCAAGCCCTCTTCACACTCCTATTCACCATGAAGTTATACTCTCTGCATTCTTATAACACACCCCGTCAACCCCTTCATGACTCTTAGTACAAAGGAAAATAAAGGTGATGGTGGCTAAATTTGCTCAAGTTTCGCCAGGGCTGGGCTTTCATTTGAAATGAGCTCTGCACAGTGGGTTCAGTTTAGGGACAGGTTGACCTCCTCCATGGTAAGAGTGGATCCATGGCAATCTGCCCTTAGAGCAAAGAAAGACATCAGCCTCCTAGGAGGAGGAGGAGGCTTACAGGGGAGGATTACCCTGGAATATGAGCTGTGGAACTGATGTGATAAGAATTGGGAATTTGCAAGGTCAGGGCTTGGCTTGCACCACAGAAACGTTTGAAGTCAGGTTCTTTATCATTTTCCTACTCAACATGTTTATTCTGTGCAAAAACAGGTTAACATTTCTCCAAGACATAGCTCAGTAAACCCTGATCCTATAATCAAGGTCACAGACAGCAGTTGATAAAGAGGAAAAATAATTATTTTAACCTTGACATCTTAAGCTTTGATCCTGGGTGACCCTGAGATCGTTTCTCTGTTCTCTAATTCACAACAGTAAATCAGAACACAATCTGGTGTTTGTTTTTAAAAAACAACTCCCCAGACAACTTTGGGGAACAAAGAGCCTTATTTTTTAAGAACCGTGAGATGTATATCTGAAATTCATCTGAATTGATATATTTATCCTTCTTACTTAGTGCTATTCAAAAAAGATGTCCTGGAGTTTCGGCAGCAAGTCAGCTGACTCAGCATGACCACTATCGAGAGGCCTAGAGGTGGGCTTAGAGGTGTCCACTTTCAGGTGGTCACCGCCAAAACCAGTTGAAGAATGGATCCTGGAAGTGTTTTGTCTTAGAATAGTGGTCACTTGTAGAACTGAAGGAATCCCAGTGAATGTATAATTCTGTGTGAAAACATAAACCGAGGGGTTAGCTATGGAGCAGTATAGTGAACTGTAATGGCCACTGGGGTCAAACCAAAGAGTTCAAACCCCAGTGCTGCCACTCTTGTTACCGACCCTTTCCTGTCAGGCTCCAGCAAGGGTCAGCAAGGGTCCTTCTGACCAATGCCATTGGAGCCAACAGAACGAGGCTAACTTCAGTTCAGAAGTAAAGGAGAATTTTATTCTTTGATCAAAGAATGGAGGGGTGCAAGCTCAGGCTCTAGAGCAACAGTCCCAACATTTTTGGCACCAGGGACCCATGTCACAGAAGACAGTTTTTCCACCCATGGGAGACAGGGCACAGTTTGGGGATGATTCAAGGGCATTACGTTTATTGTGCACTTTATTTCTGTTATCATTAATCAGCTCCACCTCAGATCATCAGGCATTAGATTCCAGAGGTTGGGGACCCCTGCTCTGGAGGACACGGTCTCCCCACAGGCCATGGGCAGGGCTGCTTTATAGGGATCTCAGCAGCGGGGAGGGACGGAGCTCTCAGAGGGGAGCCAGACAGGTGCATGGCTCAGCTCCAGATCACAGTGCCGGGAGCAGTGTCTCGGCACAGGGCCCACTGCTGCCTCCTCAAGGACAGGAGGAGGAACTCTGGTCTGAGGTGCCAAGTACCAGTGTGAAGCCTCTGTGCGAGGCCCACTGTAATCAAGTGAAAACAGACCAAGCACAAAGGAAAAATAAAAACAGTTAGACTTTATCACCCAAACTCTATTTCCTGTGAACTGGTAACGGGCGTGACTGCTGCTGATGCTTACTGCATGATCTAGGACTTAGCATCTCTATACCTCACTTTGCTACTTGTAGATTAAGATAGTGCTACCACAAAGGACTGCTTATAGAGCCTGAATTAATGAGTATCTGCAATGCTTCTGCAACCACTGCAGCCCATAGTAATCACTCAGCAACTGCTAGAAGTGGTTATAGGGTTGTTATAAAGATGGCTATAACAATCTTCAGAGCATGGTTATAAAGATTTAATGGTATAGTACATACAAAGTACTTGGAACCATGCCTGGTTCAGAGTAATCACTTAGCAAACACTAGTGATTATTATAAATGATCTACCTAAGGTCACATGGACAACCGGTCTTCCCTGGTCAAGAGAACATCCATCTGTCAAGTAATCTTCCCCTCTATAATGAATTCATAGCATAGCACTCATTTTTAAAAATTATTTTTTAATTTTTATACAATTTTAAAGGTTAATTTCCATGGTGGCTCAGACAGTAAAGAATCTGCCTGCAATGTAGGAGACCTGTGTTCAAACCCTGAGTCAAGAAGATCCGCTGGAGAAGGGAATGGCTACCCACTCCAATCTTCTTGCCTGGAGAATTCCATGAACAGAGGAGCCTGGCTACAGTCCAGGGGGTCACAAAGAGTCGGACGTGACTGAGCAACTAACACACAATTATTGCAAAATACTGGCAATATTCTCCATATTATATAATACATCCTTGAGCCTATCATATATATAATAGCTTGTACCTCCTACTCCCCTATCTCTCCTCCCTCACACTGGTAACCACGAGTTTGCTCTCTGTATCTATAAGTCTGCTTCTTTTTCACTATATTCACTAGTTTGTTGTGTCTTTTAAATTCCACATATAAATGATATCATACAGTATTCGTCTTTCTCTGTCTGACTTATTTCATTTAGCCTAATGCCCTCCAAGTCCATCCATGTTGCTACAAATGGCAAAATTTCATTCCTTTTTGTGGCTGAGTAGTATTCCATTGAATATATACACCACATCTTTTTATTCATTCATCTGTTGATGGACACTTAGGTTGCTTTCAGGTCTTCGCAATTGTAAATAATGCTGCTATGAATATTTCAGTACATGTATCTTTTTGAATTAGTGTTTTTGTTATATGTTAATATAAACTCAGGAGTGGGATTCCTGGATCATATGGCTCTGTTTTTAGTTTTTTGAGAAATCTCTGTATTGTTTTCCACAGTGGCTGCACCAATTTACATTCCCTCAAATAGTGTAGGAGGGTTCCCTTTTCTCTACATCCTTGACAACATTTGTTACTTGTGTGTTTTTTGATGATAGCCATTCTGATGAGTGTGAGGTGATACCTCATTGTGGTTTTGGTTTGGATTTCTCTGATGATTAATGATACTGAGTATCTTTTCTTTCATGAGTGTATACGTGCAATTGCTTTTATAAACAAATTTTAGTCTGGAATAAGGAGCACCTAGTTCATTATGTTGGAGATTGTCCTCACTGTGATAGGCTATTGAAGTGTGCCTTCCTTAAGATCTGGTTGATGTGGGAGTAATGACCTTGGCATAATGCATACATCTCATATAAGGACTGAGGGGTACTCATGTTGGGTTCAACAATGATCTGGTTTAAGCTGTTTTCTGGACCAATTATTCTGTCTGGGAAATTAACACTGCTGCTCCTATTATTGTCACTGCTTGAAGATGCACACACTTTGCTTCCTCTTAGTTGGCCTTCCTTTTGTTTTTCATTGCATCCTGAGACTCCTGGAAGATAGAGTTTCTCTTACTCCTTTTGGACGGGAGAGAATGGTGATTATCATTTTTATTATCATTCCTTCTTCTTTTCTGCTTATTGTCCAATGACTATGTTCCTAATTCCAATAGCATGTTGGTAATTGGGCCCCTATGTTCATATTTAGGATCAGAGAATGCATTAGTACTAACTGAAGTGGCCTTGGCAACATTGGTCAAAGAAGCAAAGTGGGATGATGGTGAGGACCAGAGATGGACCAGAACAAGCCAAAGTGGCTCTGAAAAATCATCCTGGCATGGCTGATGGCTTACTTTAATCCTGGCCCAGAATTATAGAAACCTTCAGCATCTTTTCATGTACATGTTGGCCATCTGCATTTCTTCTTTGGAAAAATGTCTATTCAGTTCTTCAGCCCATTTTTTTAAACCAGTTTTTTTTAATGTTGAATTGTATGAACTGTTGTACATGTTTATATATGCTGGGTACTAATCCCTCATCAGTCACGTCATTTTCAAATATTTTCTCCCATTCAGCAGTCTTCACTTTGTTGATGGTTTCCTTTGCTGTGCAGAAGCTTTTAAGCTTAATTAGGTCCCATTTGTTTAATTTTTGCTCTTATTTCCTTTACTTTATGAGACAGACCCAAAAAATTATTACTATGATTTATGCAAAGAGTGTTCTGCCTATATTTTCTGCTAGAAACTTCATAGTATCCTGTCTTACATTTAGATCTTTAATTCACTTTGAAGGTTTTTTTATTTGTTTGGTTTTTGTATATGGTATTAGAGAAAGCTCCAATTTTATTATTTTACATGTATCTGTCCAGTTTTCCCAGCACCACTTATTGAAAAGACTGTCTTTTCTCCAATGTATATTCTTTCCTCCTTTGTCATGGATTAACTGACTGAAAGTGTGTGGGTTTATTTCTGGGCTTTGTATTCTATTCCGTTGGTCTAAGAGTCTATTTTTGATAGCACCCCTTTTTACTTGGAAATTGGAAAAGGCAGAATTTGCCTAGCAGGAAAACCACATCAAAAGGAAAATAATTCACCAGGAAAGCTCACAGGTCTTGGAGTACTTCTACTTTCCCTTTCCTCTTTTTCTGGGTTTCTATCTTCTCAGTCTAAGACTTGCCTTTTAGACATAACTCATTCCATTGCTTACAAGCCAGTCTATGTGTGAGCTTCTACTTTCCATGCTGGTGACAGGCAGGTTTCTAGACTTTCTATGTTGTTCTAAGGACTGATCTAGTCTTAAAGCATAATCTTATTTTTTAAACTATTACAGTTTCATAACATTTTATTATTTGATAGAGGAATCCTCCCTCAATACTTTTTTCCAAAAATTTTTGTTTTGTTTTGTTTTTTACAATTTGGTCAGGGGTGGGGGTTCCTCTTTTTGCTTGTTTCTTCTTTTGGTATAATAATACATTCACATAATTTCAAGGTATAAAACAATATATGAAAAATCTCCCCTCACACCAACCCCTCCAGCCATCCAGATGCCCTACTGGAAGCAAAACATTGTAAGCAGTTCCTTATGCATTCTGACAGAGAGATTCTGTGCATAGGTAAGCAAATACTTAAGTATATTCTTTTTTCCCTTCTTTAAAACACAACATTATCCATTTGTTTTCACAAATGAAAGTTAATATCATTTTTCTGCACCTGCCCCCTGCAAAGAACTGTTGGAACTTTTATTGAAATGACATCAAACTTAAAAATGAATCTGTGTAAAAATTAAAATTGGTTATGCTATTTAGATCTCCTGTCTGGAAACATGGCATGTATCTTCATGAATCCAACTCTTTTCTTAGTTCTGTAGTTTTCCTTATTTAGATTCTGAATATTTATTAATGGGCATTTTATATTTTCATTTTAATGAGTTATTTTCAATGAAAGGAGTTAGTTTCCTCATATTTAATATAGAAGACCTATTTAGTTTCTTATTTATTTTTAAATCTAGCTAACATTAATTCTAAACATGATGAAACCAGATTAACTGGTTTCAAATCCTGCTCTGACATTTAGTAGTGGTACAACTTTGGGGAAATTATTAAATTTCTCTCTGCTTCAGTTCTCTCATCTGTTAACAGGGGTAAAGATACTACCTACATCATAAAATTGTTGAAACAAATAATAACTTAATTCAAAGGAAGCTGTTAGGACAGTGCACGGAACATGAGTCATCTTTAAAAGTTAGCCTTGATTAAATTCTGATAATTTTGTTCTTTCATTATGACTGTCATCCCATTTCTTTTTGTTTCATATATTACTGAGTTTTCCAGGTGGCTCAGTGGTAAAGAATCCACCTGCCAATGCAAGAGATGTGAGTTTGATCCCTGGAGAAGGAAATGGCAACCACTCCAGTATTTTTGCCTGGGAAATCTCATGGACAGGGGAGCTTGGCAACCTATTGTCCATGGGGTCACAAAGGAATCAGACACAACTGAGAAACTAAACAACAACATTACTGCATTAGATAAAGCTTGTCTTCTTTCTTTCTCTATTGTTTCCCCATTAGGTGTGATGTTTGTAATTGGTTAGAAATAGATGTAGTTAATTATATTGAGAATGAAATCTTTTATTCCTAGTTGTTTAGCAGTTTTAAAAAAGAGATTAAATTTTATTAAATGCAAAAAAAAATTTTTATTAAATGCCTTTCTATTCTTTATTTATGTAATCCTATATTTCCCCTTTGTTCTACTGATGTGATATATCTTATTAATAGGCACTGGAAAAATGAAAACATCTATATTCTAGAATAAACTCTGTCCAGTCATGGTGTATTATTCTTTCAACATCCAACTGAATCTAATCTGACAGAATTTAATTTAAACCCTAGAATTCAGAGTTTACAAATTGGGTCCACATAGGAACCTGTATGCATGTGTCTTGAGCAGTGTATGTTAGCCTTAGAAAATAAATTAGAAAAATTTCACTCTCTTTCTGAGCTTCAGTATGAAAGTTATTTGTTCCTTGGTCACTTGACATTTATCTTAATGTTTTAAAATAATTCACTAATCCTCATTTTAGAGTCTTTATGCTATTATCACTAATGTTAATTCTCTCTCTCGAGTGTAGAAGCAGCTCTTTGTAGATGCATTACCAATTTTCAATTAACATGTAAAATTTAATTTTTGCTACAAATAAGTATAAACTCCAGCACAACAATGCCTGTCGAGGAGATTGCTGAGCTACACAGCTTGTGAACAGTTTGATATAGGCTGCTGTGAGTAAGAGAGAATGACATGTGGAATATTGTCCAGCAGCAAGAAAGGTCATGAGTTCACTGAAACACATGAAGGCTTTGCCTCCTGAGTCAACAGGCAGTGACAGACAATAGTGCACATTGGTCAGAGGATCCAGTCTAAGGCCTGACAGTCTGCAGGCTTATCTGAGCTTCACTACTCACTACTACCTGTGTGACTTTGGGCAAGTTACTTTCCTGCTTGATGCCTCAGTTTCCTCATCCATAAAATGGGAATCATTCTCATAAGTGAAAGTGAAAATCTCTCAGTTGTGTCTGACTCTTTTCTACCCCCACGGACTATGCAGTCCATGGAATTCTTTAGGTCAGAATACTGGAGTGGGTAGCCTTTCCCTTCTTCAGGGGATCTTCCCAACCCAGGGATCAAACCCAGGTCTCTCGCATTGCAGGTGACCCATGCAGCTGGGCCACAAAGCATTAAATGAGTCGATTTCTACAAAAGGCTTAGCACAGTGCCTGGTAATAATAAGCATGGTGTAATCATTGACCATCATTATGATTGCTATTCAGATAGTAACAGAGACCCCCTGGGGACAGGAGCATAACAGTGGATGCTTTCATAGTTGCTGGGGGACGTTGTTGTGCCATGAAAGTGATTGTATCGATGTTTTTGCTAACTTTAAGATTGTTCTGAGTTTAATTCCTTCAAATAGGCTAGCAAAAATTCTAGAACTCAAAACCATACAGGAAACACAAAACCAGCTAAGAACCTTGACTGTAGGCAGACGACAAGACTCTGTGGAGTGTGAGTGAGTGCACTTTGGCCACTTTTCCACATTCATGCATGTACCACTGCAAATGGTTCTTGGGTCCCTGCCTTCCAGGCTTCAGTTCCAATGAGTGGGCTGTAGGAGGCGCCTCCTCCAAGGTGTTAACTATGTGTTAACTATATGTAAGGTTGCCCTTACAAACAAGTGAGGAAGGAGAATTATCTGATGTTGGGGAAAAAGGGTAATTATGGCACACAAAAATAAAGTTTAAAAGTTACATATGTAAAAATAAATAAATTTTTTAAAACTTAAAAAAAAAAACTTGAGGATTAAAAAAAAGATTTCATATGAATCATAGTTAAATGTTAACAGAAGGCATCCCTAATAGTTCAGTTGGTATAGAATCCACCTGCAATGCAGGAGACCCCAGGTCCATTCCTGGGTCAGGAAGATCCAGTGAATAAGGGATATGTTACCCACTCCAGTTTTCTTGGGCTTCCCTTGTGGCTCAGCTGGTAAAGAATCCACCTGCAATGTGGGATACCTGGGCTCGATCCCTGGGTTGGGGAGATCCCCTGGAGAAGGGAAAGGCTACCCACTCCAGTATTCTGGCCTAGAGAATTCCATGGACTGTATCGTCCATGGGGTCGCAAAGAGTCGGACACAACTGAATGTTAACACTTAAGTATGAGGTTCCGTGGGTTATGACCTTTCTAATCATAAAAACAATGAACCATAAATGCAATATCCATAGGTTTTGAAAATGTAGTTTTCAAAACCCAACAAAACAAACTGAGGGCTTAAGTGGCAAACAGAGAAAAGTAACTGCAGCCTAGATAACAGATGAAGAGTTAATGTCCTGACTGTAAACAGAGCTTTTTCAAATCAATCAGATAAAGACAAATGCCTTAAAATAATATATAAAGGACACCTATGACTAATTCATGAAATAGCCATAAATATATGAAAAACTTCTCTCTCAGGAACAATAAAAGAAATGACCTTTGGAAATGATATACTCATTTCCTTCTTTCACACCAGCATTGAAAAAAAGACAAAAAACAGTAATGCAGTGTCATTAAGAATGAGGTGAGGGCTTCCCTGGTGGTCCAGAGGTTAAGAATCTTGCAATGCAGAGGACACTGTTTCAATCCCTGGTCCAGAAAGATCCCACATATTGCTGGGCCACTAAGCACGAGTGCTGAAACTACTGAGCCCACGGGCAGCAACCACTGAAGCCCAGGCCCTAGAGCCTGTGCTCTGCAAAAGAGAAGCCACAGTAATGAAAAGCCCGCACACTGCAACTAGAGAGTAGCCCATGTTCTCCACAACTAGATAAAGCACATGAACAGAAATGAAGACCCGGTGCCGTTAAATAAATAAATAGTAAAAAAGAATGAAGTGAAATGTTTGCTGTCAGGTCTGGCTTGGGGAGGGTGGGTCAACCTTTCAGGAGGGCAATTTGACAAAGAGTCAAAAATTCATTGCTTCATAAGTTCATGTCTAGGAATGTGTCCAAAGCAAATAATCAAAGATTCACAGAAAGACGTATGTGCAAGAATGTTATAGTATTATTTGGAATAGCCACAGAATTAATAATTCCGTCCAAAAGTGAAAGAATTTAAATATTCAACATTGAGAGAATGATTAAATCAATAGTGTTAAGTCCAATCAATGGAATTTTATGCCACATTTTATAAATAACATTTTCAAATCTTACCTTATGGCATGGGAAAATATTTATGATCCAGTAATTAAATGTTTGGGCTTCCTAGGTAGCCCTAGTGGTAAAAAACAAAAACAAAAACAAAAAAACTCTGCCAGCCAATGCAGTTAACACCAGAGACACAGATTCAATTCCTAGGTCAGGACAATCCCCTAAAATGGGAAATGGCACCCCACTCCAGCATTCTTGCCTGGAAAATTCCATGAGCAGAGAAGTCTGGTGGGCTACAATCCATGGGGCCGCAAACAGTCAGACACGTCTGAGCGAGCAACTGAGCACACATTAAATGTTTAAAAAAGAGAAAACATCAAATAAAAAATCAGGATGATCTCTTTTTTTTTGTAAAATGTAACCCTGGCACTATGCTATTAGTCACTGAGTGTTACAACATTAATGTATCTCTATATCCTCAGATCAATAGAGATTATATTAACCATTCCCTAGAAATACACACAAGCCACCATACAGCAGCTTAAAAAGTTATCAACCCTTTTTCAGCTGTTAGGCCTGCCTCCAGTCTGATATGGGACCTGACAAGACAGTCACTAGATGCTTTTAATATTACTCTTGATCTGGTCTCTTTTTTATTGTTTTGTTGTTGTTGAGTTGTGTGAACTGTTGTATATTTTGGAAATTAAACTCTTGCCAGTTGCATCATTTGCAAATATTTTCTCCCATTCAATAGGTTGTGTTTTTGTTTTGTTTATGATTTCCTTTGCTGTGTTGTCAGTTTTTTTAGACTTCACAACGTTACATACTCACAGCTAGATGATACAGTTTGAATCAGCCTTAGGTAACCATATACCTGTAATATATGAGAGCTGAAGAAAGCTATTTACTTCAACTCTACTTGAAATATTAGTGATATGCTTTATACAATTATTTAAAAGAGCAGAAGACTCCTTTTCCTAATTCTATTTCCAAGGATTGGGAAGGATGAGACTTCATTCCCTATATCTACTTCTCTTCAATTTGTCAATTGGAAAAGAATATGCTAATTAAATCAATTTATCAATATATACAATATTGGAGAAGGGCATGGCAACCCACTTCAGTATTCTTGCCTGGAGAATTCCATGGACAGAGGAGCCTGGCAGGCTAGAATTCATGGGGTCACAAAGAGTCAGACACAACTGAGTGACTAACCCACAAACACAGACTCAATGTATCCAACACTCTCTATCTACTTCTAATATCTAATGTTCAAGATAATTTTTTCTGCAATAATAGGAAAGCCATACTGACAATATTCTAGTGAGGTCACATGTAGGGTGATTATTCACCAGTTTGGGTTTTATTCTGTACTTTTTATAAAGCGACAAGCCCAATATAGTAAGAAGTGATTCCTGATTCCATTTCAACTACATTCAGGAATCCATGAGATTATCATGAAGAGGGAGAAAACAGAGTCAAGACAATGAAGATGGCCACAGAAGCCCAGATGACAGAAGGGAACTGTACCAGGGCTTCAGGAGCCATGGAATCTCAAGGACTACAGAAAGAGATTGATTCAATCTCTAACACTTGGACCAACCACCCAAACTGCATTTGTTTTCTTAAAATATTTTCAGGCTATCAAGGCTCTTGGGGCAATTTTACAAGTGACCACAGTGGAGGGCCACTAGGAGGATGCCTTTAAAGGACCCAAGGAAGACCCACTTCTCCAAACCCTTTTCAGCCCAATTGTCATTGTCCATCAAGAGTAAGTGATTCATTATTTGGTTCTACACTGATGTGAGAAAGACACATAGAATCTCAATCACAGAGGGAACCTTAGAGGTCAACCTTCTAGTCATACAGACATCTCCTCAAGAGCATCCCAAGATATGCTTGATAAGAACCTCCTTAGACATGGGTAGTGAGAAGGAACACATGGAGCACAAGATAATCCTTTCCAATTATGGACAGCTCTAGTCATTCAAAGTCTTAATTTTGCTCATTTCTATCCACCATAACTAGCTCTGCTCTCTGAGCTTCCATGGTGGCTCAATTGTTAAAGAATCCACCTGCAATGCCAGAGACCCAGATTCGATCCCTGGATCAAGAAGATCCCCTGGAGAAGGGAATGGCTATCCACCAGTATTCTTGCCTGGAGAAGTTCATGGACAGAGGAACCTGGTGGGCTACAGTCCATGGGGTCACAAAGAGTCAGACACAACTCAGTGAGTGGATCAACTTTCACTGGATCTGCAGAAAACAAATCTAAACTCTCCTCTAGCTTTTCCGATGTTTGAAAACAGCTGTCTTGTCCAACTGAGTCTTCTCTTCCCCAAACTGAACAAACTCTGCTCCTTCACCTATTCCTCACCTTTCAAAGTCCCAGGTTAAAATGGCAAGTTCCTGACATGAACATCTCCCATTTCTGGAAAGTAAGAGAGGTGAGTGGTGTCATACATTCGATCCAGATGAAAGTGAGGAAGACTGAAGGAACAGTGGTCAAAGTAACATGTGGATTACTCTTCAGTTTCCAAAAACCAGCTAGGCTAACACAATCCTTCATAAAAGTCATTTAAGAGTTATACTTGCCTACTTACCAAAGAACTTCTTGACATAACATTGTTGACATCAGTGAGATTTCCACAAGGCTCCAATGGGTGAGAAAGACCACTGAACATGAAAACTATACCAATCAATCAATTCATTCATTGCACATATACTAAAGGTCCTATGTATTAAAAATTGAGATCTTTTTAAGAACTAGTATTATTAAAATGGGGTCTTCCCAGGTGGTGCTAGTGGTAAAGATCTTGCCTGCCAAAGCAAGAGACATAAGAGACCCAGGTTCAACCCTTGAGTTGGGAAGATTCCCCTGGAGAAGGAAATGGCAACCCACTCCATAGTTTTGCCTGGAGAACCCCATGGGCAGAGCGGCTTGGCAGGCTACATTCCACGGGGTTGCAAAGAGTCGGACACGATTGGAGCAATTAAGCACATTATTAAAATGAAAGTTCCCTCTATGAAAATGCTTTCTAGATATTCATCATTACTGAAGTTCACACAAACATGCTTCTTAAAACAGCAAATTCCATTTCCCAGCACTACCCCCTACCCCATGTCCAGTAGAGATGCTAACTGTGGAATGGAATTCACAGGTCAGAGGAATCACCCAGAGAAATACAGTGATTTTGAGATTTACAACATGTGTTGCATCACGAGTTTGGTTATGAAGAAAGGTCTGATTGTGGCCAGATATTTACCCTTGAGATAATATTGTTGCAAGACTTCCTTCCCACAGAATGAAATCCCTTCTTTTCCACTCCCACGGCAAGAAGGTTGCTTTGAATATCTTTTCTCAGCTGGTACATGCAGAAAGCTTGGAGCTATTTTTCTCTTTAAAATGTTAGAAAGAAACTCTTTTTTTGTACTCCCATATGACTGGCACTTTATAAAACACTCTTAAAACCTCAGCCAATACACCCTGAGGGACTAAAGGAGAAAACAGGCAAAACAGCAAAATGTTTCAGCTCACAAAATTCTCTACAGTCTGCTGAGCAAGACTGAGGGTCTCATTATGGGGAAAGAAGACAGAGGTTCCCATCCCTATCAAAGTAGCAATAGTGAGTGCTTCCTTGGTGGCTCAGTGATGAAGAATTCGCTTGCTAATTTGGGAGACATGAGTTCGATCCCTGGTCTGGGAGGATCCCATGTGCTGTAGGGCAACTAAGCCTATGCATCACAACTACTGAGCCCACACACCCTAGAGCCCGTGCTTGGCAACAAGAGAAGCCACAGCAATGAGAAACACGTGTACCACAACTAGAGAAAGCCCCTGCTCCCTGCAGCCAGAGAAAGCCTGCACAGCAACAAAGACCCACCACCGTCAAATAAGTAAATACATATTTTTTAAAGTAATAATAGTGATAGCATATGATCACTGACATACTTTGAATACTTTGTGCCAGGTATTGTTCTTTATCTGGATGAACCCATTTAGCTCCCAAAACAGCCCTGTGAAGTAAATACTGCTCTTACCCATTTGACAAGTGAAAAATGGGAATAAAGAAGTTAAGTAACTCGCCCAAGATCATACAGCTAGCAGGAAACCGGCAGTGCTAGGATTCAAAATCTGGAGGCTGGGCTCTTACTATTTTTCTATATCGCTTCCATATATGTCTGCTGTGTATCACATGATGTATAAGATGAGTCACATGAAACTCATTTGATTTCAATGCCAGCAACAGTATCAGTGACCTTAAACTTGTTCCTGCATGGCCAGAGTATTCCCAACTGGCACCATCCTGGCTCAGAGCCCAGGTCAAGGCCCAGAGAGACTCTTATCACCAGTGGGTGGCAATATTGTTACATGGAGCCACTGGGGCGCAGTGAAGGCCTGACGCCGTCCCTAAAAGTGGAAAGGCCTCACCACTTTATGGACAGATCATTCCAGGCAGCCCCCCAAAAAGCAATTTCTCTACTGTCCCCAAAGCACCTAGGATAATCCTCCAGGAGGATAGATCGGTCTGGACTAGGAGAAGGCCCAGGAAACCATTCGTTCAAATCCTTTCTCCTCGGTCCTGCCATAATATCCCTGGTGTTTCTCAGTCATAAACGACACACTCCTTTTCGCATTGGAGCTTGTCTTCCTCCTACTTCCTTAGGAGCAGAGACTCTACAGCCTGTGTATCTGCAATTTCGCTAACCTAGGGTAGATGTTAAGTAAATGGATGAATAAATAACTCTCAGTTCTTCAGGTGCAATCAATTCCACTCTAAAAAACAATCTAAGAAATAACTGTGGAATCCTCTATAGTTGCCTAAAATGAAGCCTGACTTCACTGGTGACTCTAGGCTGGGTTTAGCCATCCAAGGATCCTCAGAATAGAATGAACCCAAGAAATCCTCCCAGCGCCCTCTGGTCTGGACGCTTGAAACTGAAGTACCTGACCTGTCTTTACATTGACCTTGTTGTTCCATAAAATGGTCTCAGTTTAAGAACAAATGCCAAGCTGACCTCAGGATAATTCCAACAAAGTAGGTTCAGTAGCTGATGCCATCAAGGACTTTTCCAAGGAAGTCCACAAGAATCCAGGGACAGAGTCTTTATGTGGAGGAACCCACATTTGTGTAAAATCTGAGAAGCTTTGATTTTTTGTTTTTTCCCTCTAATCCAAAACATTTCTAGCAGACTGTCATATGTCTACAATCCTACTATGACAAAGCTGGGCCCTTGAAATTAGGTAGATAATTTATGACACATGCAAAAAACTGTTAAAAGGTTTTTAACCATGAAAATTGAGGGAAATGGATGATTTTTAAAAAATCTACCCTTTTAATTTTTAAGTAAAAATTAATAAAATTTAAAATATGTTCCTGTTTTTTAAAAAATTTACTAGGGTATTTATAAAGGTTGGAATTTTTAAAATACATGTATGTCTTTCCTTTCTCAGCACTTTGTCAAATATCAAGGATTTGTTTTCTCACTCAGGCAGTCACTCAAGCTGTGTCTACCTTTCTAGTAGTAACGCATTAATGTAAAGCTAGTAAGACTCTCCTTTCTCATCATTTAAAATTTGGTTTATTTTGATGATTATTAAAAATATCTAAGGGCTTCCCAGGTGTCTTGGGGGTAAAGAGTCAACCTGCCAATGCCTGCCAATTCAAGAGATGTGGGTTCGATCCCCGGCTCAGGAAGATCCACTGGAGAAGGAAATGGCAACCCAATCCCGTATTCTTGCCTGAAAAATCCCACAGACAGGGGAGACTGGAGGGCTACAGTCCATGGGGATCTCAAAAGAGCTAGACACGACTTAGCAACTAAACAACAACAACAACATATCTAAATTCATTGTGGAGAATTGGTAAAATGTAGAAAGTACTGAATAATATGTAAGAAATTATCTCTATTGATGTTTTGATGCATATCCTTCTTGTCTTATATTTTTTCATTTATATACATATATACAGATTATTTTTTGTAAAAAAACAATCTACATCTGCTCATGGTAGCTCAGTTGGTAAAGAATCTGCCTGCAGCACAGGAGACCCGGGTTTAATCCCTAGGTCAGGAAGAACCCCTGGGGAAGGAAATGGCAGCTACTCCAGTATTCCTGCCTGGAAAATCCTATGGACAGAGGAACTTATTGGGCTACAGTCCACGGGGTCACAAGAGTCAGACACAACTTAGCGACTAAACCACATCTGTTCACATACTTTTTTCTTTCTATTCTTTAATGTCTATTTTCCATTTTCTCTATTTCAGTCTCTTTCCCTCTGTGAATTATAGAATTTTTCTTTATGCAGCCATATGTAAGTCTATCTGTTTAACTCTCAGACAGTTGGAGAGACAAAAAGCCATTCAAACCATGCTCCTCCTCTAAAATTAAATGGAAAGAAAGATAAATAGATGATAAATAGCTGACTGATAGATAAACAGACAAAAAAATAGATAGTAGATAACAAGAGGATAAAGAAAGAAGGAAGGAGAGAAGGAAGAATTTATGTATTGTTTGTTTATGTAGATCTTCTGCATATCTTAAATGGCTTTGTGACTTCTGATAGAAAAGAATTTTTCTTGCTTCTATTTTAGATTCCATCGGGACCATCAGTTGTTCTTCTCATACTTGCTATTTCTATATCACCCTTCCTCATTTCTACTGAAATTCTTTGTACTATTTCAGGTTTAGGCATAATTATTTGCATTGACTGCAATTTAAATTGACTGTTTCTACACAAGTTCCATGGAAGTTCGTTCCTTTCCTATTTCCTAATCATTTTGTAATTTAGTATAGTATCTTATGACCCAGTGGTAAAGAATCCACCTGCCAAGCAGGAGATTCAGGAGGCACAGTTTCAATCCCTGGGTTGGGAAGATCCCTTGGAAGAGGAAATGGCAACCTACTCCAGTATTCTTGCCTAAAATATCTCATGGACAGAGAAGCCTGGTGGACTATAGTACGTGAGGTCATAAGAGTTGGACATGACTAAGCACACATACATAGTATCTCAGGGCTAGAAGAAACTCTGAAATACATTCTGTTTTGCTGCACACGTCTTTCCTTCCCCATACCTTGTGCTTCTCTCTGTGTCTGAATTCCTTCTGAAACACACCCCCTTGGTGACCACCTAGCCAAGACAGACATCTTTAACAACAGAAGTTCATACTACCTCTTGAGGTATTTTTATAGTGCTCTGACAATTAAAATACCCTTCTGTCATTTTCACCATTGCTATATCTAACTGCTGGAATTTCACAGGAAAGTTTAATCATAAACTTCTCTGCCTAAAAGCTCTTTGAAAAATAATTCTGTTTATAGTAGCATCAAGAAGAATAAAACACTTAGGAATAAAATCAAGAAGGCAAAAGACTTACACATTGAAAAGTATAAAACACTGTTGAAAGAAAGTAGACACCAATAAATGGAAACATGTCTTGTGTTTCATGAATTAAAAGACAATGTTGTTAAGATGTCAATACTACCCAGGTATTTACAGATTTGATGCAGTCCCTAACCAAATCCAAATGTTTTTGTAGAAATGTTTTGTAACCAAATCCAAATACAAATGTTTTTGTAGAAATATAAATATCCATCCTAAAATTCATGTGGAATTTGAAAGGACCCCAAATGACCAAAACGAAAAAAAAAAAAAAAAAAAAACCTTACAAAAGAAGAGCAAAGTTGGAGGTCTCACACCTCCTGATTTCAAACCATACTGTAAAGCTGCAGCAATCAAAACAGTATAGTACTCGCATGGAGACAGACAGACAGATCTGTCTAGAACTTATTTCTAGAACTGAGTCTAGAAATAATCTCATACATCTATGATCAACTTAGGAGTCACCAAGGGTGCCAAGACCATTCAATGGAGGGAAGAATTGCCTTTTCAACAAATAATTCAGGAACAACTGGACAGACAAGCGCAAAATGATAAAGTCAGACCCTTACCTTAACACCATCTACACTAAATAACTTGAAATGGATAAAAGACCTAAACATGAGACCTAAAACTATAAAACTCTTAGAAGAGAATGTAGAAGGAAAATGATATTGAATTTGAAATGAATGAAAATGAATTGAATTTCTCAGATATAATAACAAAAGCATAGACAATGAAAGACAGACAATTTGAACTAATCAAAGTTAAATGCTTTTGTATATCAAGACACTATCAACAGAGTGGTAAGGCAACCCACACAATAGGAAAAAATGTATACAAATTATATATCTGATAAAGAGTTAATATCAAGAATATAAAAAAGAATTTCTACAACTGAATAGAAAAAAAGAAAAAACAATTAAAAATGGACAAAGGACTTAGATATTACTCCAGAGAAGATATACAAACACCAAAAAACCGGAAAAAAAAGAAAAGATGTTCAGCATCACTAATCATAAGGAAATGCAAATCAAAACCACAAGACATTACTTCACACCCATCAGGCTAGCTATTATTAAAACAAACACAAGAAGCGAAAAAACAGGAAATAACAAGTGTTGGTAAGGACATGGGAAATTAGAACCTTTGAGCACTGTTGGTAAGAATATAAACTGTTGGAGCCACATTGGAAAACAGTATGGTGTGTCCTTTAAAAAAATTGAAAATAGAATTATCATGTAATCCTGAAATTTCACCTCTAAGTATATACTTGAAAGAATTGAAAGCAGAATCTGAAAAAATTACTTGTATACCAATGTTTGCAGCAGCATTATTCACAATAGCCAAAAGGTGGAAACAACTCAAGTGCCCGCCAATAGATGAATGAATAAACAAAACGTGTTACATACACACAACAGATTCTTCAGCCTTTATTTTATTTTATTTTATTTTTTCTTCAGCCTTTAAAAAGAAGGAAATTCTGAGACAGGCTACAATGTGAGTGAATCTCCAGGACATTCTGTGAAGTGAAATAATCCAGTAACAAAAGGACAGATAATGTTGATTCCACTTAAATGAGATATCTAGAGTGGTTAAGTTCATAGAGACAGAAAGTGGAATGGTTTCCAGGAGACGAAGGGGAGGGAGGAGCAGAGGGAGGAGTGGGGAGTTTTTGTCTAATGGATACGGAATTTGAGTTTTGAAAGATGAAAAGAACTGTGGAGATGGATACTGGTGATACACATCATGCTGCTGAACTCTATACTTAAAAATGGTTAAAATGCGAACTTTATGTTATAAATATTTACCACAATTTTTTTTACTTGAAAAAACTCTTCAAATAAATGAAGGCAACCAATATGGCCTCACAGAAGAATCTCACAGCCATCTCCTTCCACTGTTCACCCTATTACATAAAGTCCAGTCATCCTCAGGTCACTTTCCTCTGAATATCCTTCAGCTACCTACCTATAACCCATTTAGTCCATGGGCCATAAACCTTGGCATGAAAATGACCAATTAGTTAAGAGAGAAAAGCCAAGACTTCCCTGGTGGTCCAGTGGTTAAGACTCTGCGCTCCCAAAGCAGGGGGCCCGGGTTTGATCCCTAGTCCAAGAACTGGGTCTCACATGCCACAGAAAAGGTCTTGCATGCAGCAACAAAGATTACGAGTGCTACAAGTAAGACTCAGCACAATGAAAAAAAGGAAAAAACCTATTATCACCTAAACTTTTGTTACTAGACTATTATTACTACAGCCAGAGACCTACTAGTTGTTAATTCCCATGGCGTTAACTGCCCAAATAAAGTCTATGTGCTTTTCTAATGTATCACCACTAAAAACCTTTTGTCAGTTAAAACTCTTTCAGTGATTAAGAAGAAAAACAAATACATGAAATCTGTGCAAAAAGCTTAAGCAAAAACAAGAAATGTATTGGTTCATGTAAATGTTCCCAAAATGGTGCTGGCTTAAGATATGGCTTGATTCGGGGATTTAAACAACGTCACCAGGTCTCAATTATTTTCTTCTCTTAGCCCAGCTCTGCTCTTCTTCTCTTGTCTTCATTCTTAGGCCCTCCGCCTATGAGATGTCCCCCATAACTCGTGGCTTCAGGGGTGGTAAAACAAAACTTGCTCCCAGCAATCCCAAAATATCCAAACTGTCACGGGCTTTCATGGGCTCTGACTGGGGCACATCCTTGAACCAATCTCTGTAGCCAGGATAGTGCTGGTGTTGATTGGCTTAGTTCTAGTCACATGTGCCAGCCCTGAGCAGGAACTAGTCATCTCCGTGGGCTGAAAGAGGAGAGGAGATAGTCGATAGAGAATAACAAATTTGAGATCACCAGCAGGGTAAGGGGATGTTGAGGAACAAAAACTAGAAGTTCGGGCTTCCCTTGCAGTCCGCTGGTTAAGAATCCCCCTTGGAATACAGGAAACACGGATTTGTTCCCTTGTCTGGGAAGATACCACATGCTTTGGGACAACTGGGCCCATGTGCCACAACTACCGAACCTGCACTCTAGAACCCACAAGCTGCAAATGCTGAGCCCCCATGCAGCAACTAACTGAAACCTGCATGACTAGAGCCCGTGCTCTACAACAAGAGCACCCACCGCAATGAGAAGCCCACACACCGCGACTAGAGAATAGCCCCTGCTCTCTGCAACCAGAGAAAGCCCTCGCACAGCAGTGAAGACCCAGAGCAGCCAAAAATAAACAAATAAATAAATAGTTTTAAAAGAAAACAAAACTACAGGCTCAAAATGAAAGTGAAAGTATTAGTCACTCAGTAGTGTCAGACTCTTTGCAGCCCCATGGACTGTAGCCTACCAGGCTCCTCCGTCCTTGGGATTTTCCAGGCAAGAGTACTGAAGCGGGTTGCCATTTCCTCCTCCAGGGGATCTTCCTGACCCAGGGATCAAACCTGGGTCTCCCAAATTGCAGGCAGATTCTTTACCATCTGAACCACCAAACAGGTTCAACCACCATTCAGTTAGTTTAACCGAATATTTTATGAACTGAAAGATATTACCTTTAGCTTATCTCTATTAAATACAATGTTGGTACAATCCTTCTGGTAAATTATTTGGAATTCTATCAGGCAATGCATTCCTTATTTCTCTCAGCTGTGTGTTACATAACAGTGTGATGAATGTGCCTTACAGATTTTATTGCACTCAGTGATGAGTACACATTTATGTATCACATTTATACATGTGATATAAACCGGTTATGAACACCATGTACCTCAGCCCACCACCATGACCTTCCTTTTGAAGTGACATCTCCAGCATCTTCAGTATCAAGTCATACAACCTGACACCAGGCCCATCTTTATGCTTAAGTCTTGGCCCTGTTTCTTGTGTCCAGAGATATAATGAACGATCCTCACACGATGTCTGTGCTCCTGGGAGGGCTTCTAGTAGAGAGTGAATGTTGTATGCAATCTATGCATCCTTCATCTAGTCATCATCAGAAAGACCTTTTTCTTTACATCCCCCAGATTCCAAATATTCTTGAAACATGCACACTCTCAAGAAAAAGTGGTAACAGTAGTAGTAGCCGAGTATATACAGCATTTACAACACACTATGCCCTGTTCTAAGAGCATATAGGGTTAAATATTAACTCATTTATTCCTCACAGCAACCTTATGAGGTACATGGTTATTATCATCATCATCTCCATCTTGAAGACAAGGAAACTAAGACCCAGAGAGTGTAACTGGCCCAAATTTGCACAGCTAGTTAGTACCAACCAGGAATTGAACCCCACTATTGCAGCTCTGGAGTCCTTACACTTACACAGAAGAGGCACTTGCCTTTCACATCTGTCACCACTCACTCCCAGGCTTCAGTCAAATGCACATGTGAGTTGGCTTTGAAAGCAGCTCCTGCAGTAACAAACCTACCATGGTTAGATTAGGGAACAGCTACTCACTCGCAAGGCAGTTTGTTGTCGCAAGTGAATCATTTTCAGTGACAAGCTTCTCCTGGAACAGGTCAGCTGATTATAAAATCATTAGTGACTTCCCAGAACTAATGGGACAAGGAAACCGAGCCAAAGGGTTAGGACCACTGCCAACTAAAGATCCATTAGAACTGTAAAGTGTCTCTAGCATAACGTCCACATTAGTAGAAAAACACAACTTTTCTTATACACGTATATTTTCCTTGAACCATGGCCACATGTGGGAGATATTAAGTAGGGGCCCTCGGCACAGCACTTCACAAGAGGTGTCCTCATAAACAAAATTTCTCTCCCAGCCCTTCCACTGCTCCCCTGGGGTCCCTTGACCCACAGTTCTCTTGTCACTTTTGGCGATACTATTAGTTGGTTCAAACATGCAAAAAGGTATAATCCAAGTGGCTAAGAAGCTTCCCAGGTGGCACCAGTGGTAAAGAACCTGCCTGCTAGCTCAGGGGATGCAAGAGATGAGGTTCAGTCCCTGAATCAGGAAGATCCTTTGGAGGATGAAGTGACAACCTACTCCAGTATTCTTGCCTGGAAAATTCCCTGGACAGAAGAGCCTGACGGGCTACAGTCCATGGGACCACAAAGAATGGGACACAACTGACCAACTGAGCACACATCAGTTTCAAAGGAGTTGCATATAGCTCTGTTTCTGTTAATTAAAAATTTTTTATTGGAATACAGTTGCTTTACAATGTTGTGTAAGTTTCACAGCAGAGTAAATCAGCTACATGTATACATATATCCCCTCTTTTTTGGATTCCCTTCCCGTTTAGGTCACCACAGAGCACTGAGTACAGTTCCCTGTGCTATACCGTCAGTTCTCATGAGTTATCCATTTTATACATAGCATCAATAGTGTATATATGTGAATCTCAATCTCCCCATTCATCCTCCACCCCCTTTCCCCACTGGTGTCTGTACATTTGTTCCCTATGTTTGTGTCATATAGCTCTGTTTCTTTTGGATTCACCGTGTCATGAAACCCCAGATGGTTCAAATGAAGGGCTTTTGTGAAGGGACTGCATGCAGAGATGAGGCAGGATTGAAAGGACAATGTTTGTTACCACAGGGAGCCCAGTGGTGTCTGGTTCTGGGAAAAGGACCCTCCTGCTGAAAGAGAAGCAGCTGCTGCTAGACTCTGTACTAGAGGAAGGAAGGAAATGCCCCATCTTTCTCCTCTTCTCCTCACCACTCTTTTGCCATTGCCTCCCATGGACACTGAGGGCCAAGAGGCCTGGGTGATGTGCTCAGTAATGTTAGCCCTCAGGATTCAGAGCAAGAGGAAAGGGTAGAGAGCCCATCTAAAGGGCAGAGAATAAGGAGCACATTATCTGCTTCAAAGGTGGGTAAACTGAGTCACTGAAAGGGAAAGTAACATATTTTGATCAAAAAGGGAGACCCAGAACCAAGATAAAGGCTGCACTTTCCAATCTGTTCTCACTGGTTTCAAGTAGCCTGAATGCTTGGAGAGAATCGTTAAATCTCAGAGGACATCTACTCCCTCAAGCTCCTTCCCAATATATGATGACGTTACAAGGCAGCCCACCGGGGCCCACCTTTCTTCAGAAGTAGTGAAGTTGTGTGTGATCAGTATGACTCAGCCTTCTGTCTAGATTCACCAGAGAGATTTTCATGAATCACTTGTGTGGGTGACCCTCCGGGTGTTGTTACTCTTTCAGTGAATTCTCTCCACACACTAAGTTTGTCTCTGTTTGATTCATGAAGGTGATTCATCTGAAGAAGTTGACCTGACCATGGTTTATCAGGCAGCATCTAACGGAGATGTCGGTGCTCTGACTGCTGTGATTCGGGAAGACCCTTCCATCCTAGAATGCTGTGACAGTGAAGGTGAGCTATTTATGCATTTTGGATCCTGCAGAATGTCCTGATCTGTCCTTTCAGAAATGGCCTCCAGAGGTGAGCAATGTTAAATGATATTTGAAAGGCTACTTTGATACTGAAAGGTCAAGGAATACCATTTAATGAGAGTCATGGACACAAATCTTCAAACTCTTTTCTATCACCTCTTCTCATAAAGCTGTTCAGTTTGGGTTTGTTTTCAACTTCTTTGTATGAGTGACAAAAGTAGATAGGCAAAGTAGATGACCTTAGAAGAAGTGTATGAAAAGAAGAGGCTATTTTTGGCAGCAGTGGATGTTAGGGAAAGTGTGATTATTAAAGCCAGAGAGCAAGGACTTCTGCTTCTGGGAAGATGGGGCAGAAGTAGGACCTTTTTTTTAAATTCCTTCTGCTAAATACAACCAAAAATCCTGATTATTGTATATAGCATAAACATAAGAACACTCTGGAGGGTAGAGAGAAAATGACAGACTAGCTAGGACCTTGAGATCCAAGGAATGACATAGTGGTGAGTTTCCTGGGCTTCCTTTTTGCCCCAAATTTCCCAGACTTAGAACTGAAGAAGCTGACAATGTAGAAATGTCAACAGACAGAGAGCAAAAAAGCCCCCAACAAAAGCCTGATCTCTAGTCAAAGAACCAAGAAAGGGGTCACATAGCAAGACAGAAAACTTTTAGACAATATTAAGTCTACTCCACCAAACAATCCCACCAAAACAACAACAACAACAACAAACCACAACCTCAACCCCATTCATTCTAGCAAAGACCAAGTGGGGAGCCTGCACCTCCACCTTCACCTGGTAACGAAGTCCCCGCATTGCCACCACTGAGGTAGTGTCAGGGGATTCCTTCTTCAGAATTAGGACTCTCACCACCACCCAGTAATGAAGAGTCTTCTCCCTTAAATGTCAGTGAAGGCTAAGTAAGGGACCTAGACTTCTAATCTTACCTGGCAGTACTGAGGTGGTGTCTCCCCTTCATTTCCCCTTTGGAGCAGTATCAGGAAAAAAAAAAACAGCTAAAATAGAGAATTTAAGCAAGACTTAGGCAACTCATAATGCAATACTCCAAATGTCCAAGTTTCAAAGAAAATTACTTGACATACCAAGTATCAATAAGACCTCAAACTGAATAAAAAAAACAATCAATAGATGCCAACAGTGAGATGACAGATGTTAGAATTATCTAGCAAAGATTTTCAAGTAACCATGGAAAAACGCTTCAGTGAGCAATTACTAGTATGCTTCAAACAAACAAAAAATAGAAAGGCTCAGCAAAGAAATAACAGATATACAGAAGAATCAAATGGAAAATTTTAAAACTGAAAAATACAATAATTTCAATTAAAAACTCAATGACTAAGCTCAGCAGCAGAATGAGGAAGCAGAGTAAAGGATCAATGAAATTGAAAAGAGAACAATAGCAATGAGACAATCTGAACAACTGAAAGAAAAAAAGGGTTAAAAAATGAAGAGGAAGACTAAGAAAAAGAAGGAAGAGGAAGAGAAGAAAAACAAAAAGGAGGAGGAGGAGGAGAGGAGGAGGTGGCAGCCTCAAGGACTTATGGAACTATAACAAAGAATTTATCATTGGTTTCTCTATCCTAGTATTTCTGGGAAGTAATTAATCATTTTTAACCAGTTGACTTGTCGTAAGAGGAGCTTGGAATTCCCTTGTCATGACAATAAAATGTTTTGTAAAGTGTGTGGTTGCTCCCTAATTTATCCATGGTAGTTTTTTCATTCGTTTGTTTTTTAAAGAAGAATTACTTGTACATCTGCTTTGGGGTTAGAAGTTTAAAATGAGAGAAAATAGAGAAAATCAATGAACCAAGAAACTAATTCTTTGAAAAGGTCAATAAAGCTTATAAACCTCTACCAATAAGGACAAAAAAGAAAATGAAAGAGATCCAAGTTATCACTATCAGCAATAACCCTGCAGACATTTAAAGGATAATAGAAAATATAGCAAACATCTCTACACACATAATTTGACTAGATGAAATGGAGCAATTCCTCAAAAAAGATAAATGACCACAGTTTACCCAGTAGGACATTATTTGAATAGTTCTATAACTATAAAGGAACCCAAATTGTTAATTTTAAAATTCCCATAAAAAGACATCATCAGGCCTAGATGATTTGACTGGGGACTTCGAGAAACTTTTAAATAAATTAATACTAACTGTACATAATCTCTTCCAGAAGAGGAGGAAACTTTTCTGAGTTATGATTATGAAACTAATATTACCCTGATATCAACATATGACAAAGATGATATAAAAAATAAACCTATAGACCAATACTCCACATGAATACAGATATAGACGGATATCCTTAGCAAAATATCAGCAAATAGGGACTTCTCTGATGGTCTAGTAGTTAAGACTCAACACTTCCAATGCAGGGGGCACAAGTTCAATCTCTGAGTGGGAAACTAAGATTCTACATGCCATGAGGTGCAGCCAAAAAATAAAAAGTAAATAAAAAATTTTAAATACCAGCAAACAGAATTCAGTAATATATAAAAAAGAATTATATATCCTGACCAAATGTGGCTTGTTCTAGGAATGGAAGTCCATTTCAACACTTGAAAATCGAGGCTTTCCTGGTGGCTCAGTAGTAAAGAATCTGCCTGACAGTGCAGGAGACATGGGTTCGATCCCTGGTCCAAGAAGATCCCACATGCTGTGGAACAACTAAACCCATGCACCACAACTATTGACTTTGTGCTCTAGAGCAGCAACAAGAGAAGCCACTGCAATGAAAAGCCAGTGCACGCCACCTAGAGAAGAGCCACCTCTTGCCACAACCGGAGAAAAGCCCACACAGCAATGAAGACCCAGCACAGTCAAAAATAAATAAACCTTTAAAAAAAAAAACTTGAAAAATTAAGCAATGTATCATTTTAACCAGCTAAGAAGAAAACCCACATGATCATATCAGTTGATGTAGAAAAAGCATTTGACAAAATTTAGCACACACTTATTATTAAAAACTCTCAGGAAGATAGGAGTGGAGGGGATCTTCCTCAATTTGATAGATAATATCTACAAAAAACCCTAGCACTAACATTTTACTTACTGGTGAAAGACTGAATGCTTTGCCCCTGAGATGGGCAACAAAGCAAAAAAGTTCATTCTTTCTCATATTTAACATAGTCCTGGGAGTTCTAGCCAGTGCAAAAAAGCAAGAAAAGAAATAAAAAGCATACATATTGAAAAAGAAAACTGTTCCTTTTTTTGCACAACTTGATTGTCTACATAGAAAAATCCTAAAAAAAAAAACCTATCAAAAACTCTAACTAATGAGTTGAGCAAGGTCCCAGGATACAAGATCAATATACTAAGCCAAATTTATTTCTATTGATATATACTAGAAATGAACACATGGACATCAACATTAAAACCACAATACCAAGTAAAATCACTCGATAAAAACTATTTAGGTGTGAATAAAACAAAATACATTCAAGACTTACATACTCTAAACTATAAAATGCTGATGAAAGAAATCAAAGATCTAAAATAAATGGAGAGATCATGTACACGGATTAGAAGATTCAATATAGTAAACATGAAATGCTCCCCAAATTCATATACAAGTTTAATGCAATTTCTATCAAACTCAAGTAAGATATATTTTGTGGATATAGACAAGATTATCTAAAATTTATATAGAAAGCAAATAAACTAGGAGAGTTAAAACAATTTTGAAAAAGAAGAATGAAGTAGGGGAGAATTCAGTTCAGTTGCTCAGTTGTGTCCCCATGGACTGCAGCACGCCAGGCTTCCCTGTCCATCACCAACTCCTGGAGCTTACTCAGATTCATGTCCGTTGAGTCAATGATGCCATCCAACCATCTCATCTTCTGTCATCCCCTTCTCCTCCTGCCCTCAACCCAGCATCAGAGTCTTCTCAAATGAGTCAGTTCTTCCCATCAGTGGCCAAAGTACTGGAGTTTTAGCTTCAACATTAGTCCTTCCAATGAACACCCAGGACTGATCTCCTTGAGGATAGACTGGTTGGATCTCCTTGCAGTCCAAGGGACTCTCAAGAGTCTTCTCCAACACCACAGTTCAAAGGCATCAATTCTTCAGTGCTCAGCTTTCTTTATAGTCCAGCTCTCACATCCGTACATGACTAATGGAAAAACCATGTCTTTGACTAGATGGAACTTTGTTGGGGAAGTAATGTCTCTGCTTTTCAATATGCTGTCCAGGTTGGTCATAACTTTTCTTCCAAGGAGCAAGCATCTTTTAATTTCATGGCTGCAGTGATTTTGTATCACTCAGTTCAGTTCAGTTCAGTCACTCAGTCATGTATGACTCTTTGCAACCCCATAAATCGCAGCACGCCAGGCCTCCCTGTCCATCACCAACTCCTGGAGTTTACTCAAACTCATGTCCATTGAGTCGGTGATGCCATCCGGCCATCTCATCCTCTGTCGTCCCCTTCTCCTCCTACCCCCAATCCCTCCCAGCTTCAGGGTCTTTTCCAATGAGTCAACTCTTCACATCAGGTGGCCAAAGTATTGGAGTTTCAGCGTCAGCATCAGTCCTTCCAATGAACACCCAGGACTGATCTCCTTGAGGATGGACTGGTTGGATGGCTTTGCAGTCCAAGGGACTCTCAGGAGTCTTCGCCAACACCACAGTTCAAAAGCATCAATTTTTCGGCACTCAGCTTTCTTCACAGTCCAACTCTCACATCCATACATGACCACTGGAAAAACCATAGCCTTGACCAGACAGACCTTTGTTGGCAAAGTAATGCCTCTGCTTTTTAATATGCTCTCTAGATTGGTCATAGCTTTCCTTCCAAGGAGTAAGTGTCTTTTAGTTTCATGGCTGCAATCACCATCTGCAGTGATTTTAGAGCCCCCAAAAATAAAGTCTGACACTGTTGCCACTGTTTCCACATCTATTTCCCAACTAATAACCTCCAATAAGTGTGTGCTGTACCTGTCTGCCTAGTCAGCATTGCTTTCTAAAGATACTTCCAGATTCTGCATTGTTCAAACCAACTCGGGCTTAACCCTGCCTGTTATGTCCCAAATTATACTGATTCCCAAGGCGGTAATAAACAAACTTTATCATCTGCACAAAATGTTTTAATCAAGCAATTACAGCAAGATTACAAAAGATTTAATAGGGTCTAAAAATGGATAATTTATATTGGGCTGGCTAAAAAGTTCCTTCAGTTTTTAAGTAAAAACTCTTATGTATTTTCTGCTGACTAATTCCAGACACTTTTCATCTAGTGCTGTTTTCAGTCAGTCTATTTGAGAGCAATAGAAAGTGAAGGTGAAGTCACTCAGTCGTGTCCAACTCTTTGCAACCCCGTGGACTGTAGCCTATCAGGCTCCTCAGTTTATGGAATTTTCCAGGCAAGAGTACTGGAGTGGATTGCCATTTCCTTCTCCAGGGGATCTTCCCGACCCAGGGACCAAACCCAGATCTCCTGCATTGCAGGCAGACGCTTTACCATCTGAGCCACCAGGGAAGCCCTGGGAGCAATTGTTGGAATTAATTGTTTGGTTTTCCAGGAGCTCATTAATAGAGGACGTCCTTCCTATCCCACCATATACATGTCACCTTCTTTGGATGAAGACTGGCCTGTGGTGTGGTTGGTGGTAGTTAATTTCACTTGCCCCACAATCTTTTATGTTCCCACATTATTGTACAGAATCCACTTGTCTTTACCCATCACAATTTGTTTCAAAAACAAAATGTTTTAGTTACATTTAAGTAGAGAATCACATGCAGAAATATGGTCAAAGTGTTTTTTTGCTTAACTTATGTGGAATCCAAACATCAAGGTGATTAACATAACCAAGCAGGTACAAATGGTCTTCCATACTTGATTTGGATATTTTGATATATCAGCTACCTTCTGTGTGGTATAATGTTGATCATTCTCGGTTAATGTCTTGATTTGATCATTATCAGCTTCAACTGGTCTACCCAATTGTGGAACATTGTCCAGCAAGAAATCTCCAGCATGAAACTTCACGAAACACTTTTGACATGTTTAATCAGTCACAGCACCTTTCCCATACACTGCACAAATCTTTTTTTGAGTTTCAGTTGTGCTTTTATCTTTCTTGAAATAATAAAGCATAATATGCCAAAAATGTTGCTTTTTCCTTTCATTCAATATTAAAATAGCTACAAAAATTCACCAATTAAAAAAAAAAAATTCACCAATTTTGATAATTTTTTTAAATGCATGCTGATGTGACAGCTATCACAGTACAACCAAACAAAATTGTTTAGAATGAAGTTAGAGACAAGTAAGCACTACGAGAGACAGCTTATGAAAAATAAACAAAAAAACTTTTGGCCAACCTAATATAAATGCAGCAACAACCATCATCTCTCTTCAGCTCAACAGCTGAATTTGTGTTGAGGGTAGTTCATCTGCAAAGAGTACAATAAATGAACAGGCAAATAAAGTTGACTCATAAATTTCACAAGTCAAACATTTGTAAAAGCTGTTGAAATGTCTCATTCCAGGATGTACACCCTTAATGCATGCGGTTTCTGGACGTCAAGTGGACACAGTGAAGCTGCTGTTGAAGATGGGAGCCAATATTAACACGCAGGACGCTTATGGCCGCACGAGTCTCTGTCTGGCAACCTATCTGGTACCAACTGTATCTGTGGCGAGTGTGAAGGAGTGGAGTGGACTAGATGTGTTGTTATGGGGCCCCCACTTGCAGAAGAGTGATCTTCGATTTGTGCAGCTGGTCGATAGAAATAGAAGTTCAGAAATTTTGCCTTAATCATCTCCAACATTTATATAATCACTTAGAATTGGTAGCATGGATTTAAGTCATTTTGAATCTTCCAAATAAGCCTCTAGGAGCTTCCCTGGTGGCTCAGTGGTAAAAAAAAAAAAATCCGCCTGCCAATGCAGGAGATGCAGGTTCGATCCATGGGTAGGGAAGATCCCCTGGAGAAGCAAATGGCAACCCACTCCAGTATTCTTGCCTAAAGAATCCCATGGACAGAGGATCCTGACAGGTTATAGTCCATGGGGTTGCAAAAGAGTCAGGCGTGACTAAGCAACTAAACAACAACAAACAACAAGCAAACAGAAATCACTGAAATCAAGCTACACTTCTTCTAAAATTCAAAATTTCACATTTCTTGGGCTAGATAGCCATTTAAGGGGCAGGCAGGAAGTTCTCTAGATCACAGTGAGCAGTGAGCTTAGCGAGTTGCCACCGTTGCATACAACTCTTTCTGGGAACGCCTTCTAAGGGGTTGCATAGGAAAGTATGCCTGAATGACAGCAAAGCATTACCCTCTACTGTTGACACCACCTCTGTTTGGAAGCCCAAGGTAGGGCGCCTCACTGGCTCTTCTGAGGTTCCCTGGGGGGTGAGAATAGATAGTGTCTTAGCGATTACACTGTGAAGCCCACCACTCTCTCTGGCAATGTCTGAATTAAAGTATTAAAGAGAAACTTGACAAAGAGAACATTCAGAAATTTTCTCAGTCACTGATTCAAACTCAGTATACGGATAAACTTACCATAGAGGTGTAGTCCTAGGCAAATTTCTTCACCTCTTTATGCCTGCTTCCTCATTTGTAAAATGTAGTAAAAATAATACCCTAAGTTGAGCACAACTGAAAGAGAACCACATGCAGTCACCCAGCACATAGTAGTACAAAACATAGTTTTTTGGTTCTAAATAATGACTGTGAGATTCAGATGTAGTCAATAGTTTTCTGATTTCTTTTCTGAGGAAGAAAAAAAGAAAACCACATACATAGTTCCATGAAATGTTGCAAAATGATAAAAATGTTTCAAACCCTCTTCCATCAGAAGATTTGTTTTTCAAGAGCTATAAAACTTTGGCAACTCTAAAATTTGGCAACTCTGAAATTTGTCCAGTATGCTTTTCTTTTGGTCTCCTGCTCATATTTTTCCTTTTAATCAGAGAACTTGATGATTTAAGCATCAGGAATTAAAACCAGATTTAATACCTTAGTAAACTATGACTCAAGACTGAAAACTGTTTGCTTCTACTTAACACTCAGATATTATTGGTCAGCTCTACAAAGTCATACTTAATCTTAGAACCTATGAATTTTACTGTGCTTTTGTTGAAAGTTTTTTCCTAGACTTTTCAGAACTGAAAGTTCTTATCATTATCTTTCTTTCTCTTCCACACATTTAAGTAACATTTTTATAACTACCAGTACTGCAAGGGAAAATATTCAGTAATCTTTCTCTTGTTACTGGGTAATCTTGACGCTTAACTATACAGGATAGAATAAAGCAGAGGAAAAAATAGAGTTTTATTATATTATTATTCATAATCATAACTGCATTTACTTATAAGTTTATTTATAATTAGGTGGGAAACCCAAGTGATTCTGGATGAACGTTGGAGGTATTCTCCTTGGCATGTGAGCCAAGCTCAGTTTTCAGCAGGGTTGGGTCAGTTACTTAAAGTATTAATGAACAGAAAGGAAGGACTAGCCTGCAATTATATTTTCAGAATATATATTTTCAGAAATCAGAATGACAGTGGAGAAATGACCCAATTTTAAGTGCTAACCAAGGAGGAGTCAAGCTTCAGACATGGCAATATCAGGTCTCAATCTGGTGAATTTGTAGGCAACAGAGAGTTCACAGAAGGGTCTTGGGGAATTCAGAGGTGGATAAAACAACAATTAGGAACACATAAGAGGGTGCTGGTAATAGATCCATATTCAGCAGCAGAAAGGGCAGTCAGTGGCTGGCAGGGTCCCAGCCATTGCAGTAGAGCTCAGTTTAGAATTCTAGGGATCAGAAAAAAAGACTGATTAGAGTAACGAAGATATTATCTTTGGGGTTGCTAGAAAGAGAACTTGGAAAAGGGGATGAAGGGCCATATTTCAGATATAGGTGAACTGAGGCATACAGTGGAGTTTGGGACATAAGGACTTAGGGACTTCTGTGGTGGTTAAGAATCCTCCTGCCAAATCAGGGGACACAGATTCAATCCCTGGTGTGGGAAGATTCCACTTGCTGACAGGCAACTAAGCCCATGTTGAGTCCAAGCCCACTGCTGAGTCCAAGCTCCACAACTGAAGCCCTCCAGCTCTGAACCCCATGCTCCACAGCAAGGGAAGCCACCTCATTGAGAAGCCTGCACACTGTAACTAGAGAGTAGCCCCCACTTGCTGCACCTAGAGGAGCCCTTGTGCAGCAACAGAGACCCAGTGAAGCCACAAATAAATAAATTAAATAAAATGATGACATAGGAGCCCAGTTTTGAAATTGGGCCATGGCATCCAGTTTTGGAATTAGCATGATTTGGAGTTAAGCCCATAAGGGTCTAGAGTTGACTAATCATCCTCATCACTTGCCACCTTTGGCTCTGGAAACTGAGTATAAAAGGGGAATGAATCTCAATGAGTGGCCCTAGAATTGGGGAGACAGAGGCAGAAGACTCTAGGATCTGTCTGCCTCTGACAGGAAAAGGTCCTCCAGAAAACTCAAGAATCCACACCTCAAGACCTTCAGCCCTCTGCTGTCTGAATGGGAGGTATGGGCCTTAACCAACCACTTCAGGTCAAGTAGAATATGTTTTCAGCCAAACCAAAAGAAGAGAGGGAAAGAAAACTGGAGAAAGTTTGTTGGACTCTGTTACTATGTCATGCGGGATTGTGTTATATAACATTGCTTTTGCTCTTCCAGGGATGGCTGGAAGGCTGTGTGAGTCTACTCAGAAATGGTGCCAAGCACAATATCCCAGATAAAAATGGCCGTCTGCCACTGCACGCTGCCACCGCTGAGCCCGATGTGAGGTACGTCTGTAGCCAGGTTCACACGACACTCAAATTGGGATGCACCCAAGTTGGATTAGAAGCTCACCTAATCCAACCCTTGTAGCAAATAAAAACAAATTTTATCCATTTCTTTGGTATTCACAGCACGCAGGACCACATCTCAGTGAATCAAAATACCCTGGAATAATCTCAACTCTAATATCACTCTCAATTTGACTTCGATAAAATCCTTTTCTCCTAGCCTCTGATTTAATAAGAAATGCTATGTATCACCATCTGAATTTGTATATTCTTTCACTCAGTCAGTCAATGATTAATTCCATAACTATTTATTGCATGCTTAGAATGCTTATTATGGACCAAGCATTGCTCTAGGCCCTAGATTTCCACATGAGCAAGACAGTGGCTCTGACTTCACAGATCTTACTTTCTAGTGAAGGAGTTAAGTGGCACACTAGCAAACAAATAAATAGTATAATTTCAAGTAGTGATGAGGCTATGACAGAAACCAAACAAGGTAAGAGAGCATTACTGTCTGAACTCAGAGTCATGCCAACATTTAAGGGCGGTGTCAGCTACAAATTGGAACTTGTCACTGGCACTTGCCATCTATCTCTGGGTATTTCCCAACTGGCACTAGTGATAAAGAATCCACCTGCCAATGTAGGAGATGCAAAAGATGAGGGTTTGATCCCTCGGTCAGGAAGATCCCCCAGAGTAGGAAATGGCACCTCGCTTCAGTATTCTTGCCTGGAAAATTCCATGGACAGAAGAGCCTGGTGGGCTACAGTCCATGGGGTCACAAAGAGTTGGACATGACTGAGCAACTCAGCACACATCTAGCTCTATAAAGGTTAAATCATGTGCTGCTACAGCTGCTGATTTTCAAACCCCACCCCTATCCCTCTCGCACCCACCCCTCACCTCCCCACAACCAGGAAAGGAGTTCAGGAGTTCAGAGCAGAAATGAGACATGTTGTGCTCAGGGGAAAACTGGCAGAACAGGTCTTCAGATGGTTAGATATTTTCAGGAGCCAATGTTATGAGCCCAGTTCTTGTATCTCCTCATATCTAGAAAAGCACTAAAATCCTCCATGGTGATGACTGCTCCTTGTGACTAGCAAAAGCTTCATGAGACTGGAAGAAACCTGGAAAAATGAGCGCTTGATTGCATATATTCCCCCTTCCCCAAAATCTCATATATATTCTGACCTTCCCCCCTTCTTTTTTGGAGGAGTTTCTCAGAGCTGCCTGAGTTCTCCCCAGCTGCAGTCCTCATTTTGCTCCCAAATAAAACTTAATTCACAACTCCCATATTGTGCTTTTTTTTTTTAAGTCAATAGCTGGAAGAAGGCAAAGACCCAGCAAAGGAGACTGAAAGGGCATGGGGTAACCAGTGGGTTAGCAGGAAAAGCAGGAGTGTGTGATGCTGGAGGCCATGCAAAGGAAAGTCCTCAAATAGTTGGATGATTGAGGAGGTCACTTTCTTGTAAGACGATTGTGCAACAAAGGAAAAAGTTTTGCCCAGACAGTCCTCTGTACTAAGTGGCCTGGATCCCCAATCTTTCAAAAGCCCCTCCTAGCAGCTTGATAACAAAGTTTCCCAGTATGGAATCAGCAACACTCCAGGCACTTCCTGACCCTTTGCTGACAGAGCAGACCTCTGACAGGAATTTCACATCCCAGAGCTAGGCAGCAGGCCAGCTCCTCAGGGGCTGCCTTCTGCTGCCTCCTCCTCCACACCTTGTGTCCAGAAGTAAACTGAAGCCTGTGGGGGTTGAGGAGACCAAGGCCCCTTCCAGGCTGAGAGGTGATAGGGTTTCTTCATTTCAGTCTGGTTTACACTAAAGTAAGAGGACTTGGGAAATTCCAGGACTATTCCCAACCAAGTCTTGTCTCTTATTATCATTGGATCATATCCAGCAATAATAGAAAACTTAGATTTACTCAAAGCCCAACAAAACAAGGAAGTTTAGAGAAGAAACAGCAAGCCCAGAGCTAACAATCTGTGGACATCATAAAAAGATGACTACCTTTTGATGAAAAAAGAATGACTTTTCTAGACAACCCGCAAAAATATTTAGTCACAAAATCATACTGTTTTCCCAAGAGTGTGTGTGTTAACTGTGTCTGACTCTTTGCGACCCCACCGACTGTAGCCCGCCAGGCTCCTCTGTCAGTGGGATTTTTCAGGCAAGAATACTGGATTGTGTAGTCATTCCCTTCTCCAGGGGATCTTTTCCAACCAGGGATCGAACCCCGGGTCTTCTGCATTGCAAGCAGATTCTTTACCATCTGAGCCATCATTTTAAAGACTATTCTGCATCAATTTACTCCACTTAGGTGCTTTTTACCTACCTCACTCAGAGCAGTCATTTCAAAATCTATATAACTAATTCTGGAAAATGAACACCTGCTTTAGTTATGGTAATCATAGCTGTTGTAAAAAATAGAACCCAAGTCTTCAGTATTTTTTTTAATGTTTGGCGGTGCTGGGCCTCCATTGTTGCACATGAACTTTCTCTAGTTGAGGCGAGCAGGGACTACACTCTAGTTGCAGTTCAGAGCTGGTTGTCATAGTGGCTTCTCTTGTTTCAGAGGATAGGCTCTAGGGCACAGGCTCAGTAGTTGTGGCTCATGGGCTTAGTTGCTCTGCGGTATGTGGAATGTTCCTGGACCAGAGATCGAACCCATGTCCCCTGCATTGGCAGGTGGATTCTTAACCGCTAGACCACCAGGGAAAGTGAAAGTCAAAGTGTTGCTGGCTCACTTGTGTCCAGTTATTTGCGACTCCATGGACTCTAGCCCACCAGGTTCCTCTGTTCCTGGAATTCTCCAGGCAAGCATATTGGAGTGGGTTGCCATTTCCTACTCCAGGGGATCTTCCTGACCCAGGGATTGAACCTGGGTCTCCTACATCACAGGCAGATTCTTTCCCATCTGAGCCACCATAGAAGCCTTACCCAGCATTTTAACATAATATAAGTTTAGTAGGTTTCCTGGACTGGGAGCAGGGGAGGTGGCTCCCCTCCACAGATGATTCAGAGATGCCAGCTTGTGGCTTCATTCTCTCCTAGGATCACAGAATGTTTTTTGTTCAGCCCACAGATAGGGTAAGAGGAGAGTAGACAAGCCTCACTTATTTCTTTAAAATCTCAGCCTGTAAATGACACAGTTCACTTCCGCTCACATTCCATTAATAAGGATGAGTCGTTTGGCCATAAGGAGCGCTAGGGAACATAGTCCCTGACCAAGAAAGAATCCACATCCTGGCCATGACTCCAATCCAAGAAAGGGGGACACAAATTTTGGTGAGAAGCTGGCTCTGCCATTAAACTATTGCACCTGATGGGTGAACCAAGCCTTTGCATCAAAATCCTCAATTTGGTCAATAGAGTAAGCTTATCATCTGAAATCACTGCAATAATATATTCAAAAACAATCTGAGCATACTTCCTCTTTTGTGGATTTATTAGGCCAGTTCTTATTATGCCTCTAGACTCTCTAGGACTTACATTACATCACTGTAACTGAGAGAACCCAGAGCTGTGGTTTCCCCTTCTCATGAAACTGTCCCAAATGACCCAGTCACCACCTTTGGAAGAGCTGAAGCCAGAAAAATAAAATTCTCTTTGTACTAATGATATCATTTTATTGTCCTAGATGGACAGTTTGCTGATTCTGGAAGATAAAATCTGCTTTAATTATGGTAGTGCTAGCTGCTGTAACTAGTAAAACCCAAAGGGTAAGATTAAATGTTCCAAAACCCAAATTAGCATTTCTGATAAATGTTATCCAAAAATTAATTGGGTTAAACCTTAACAACTGTTGAGAGAAAAAAATTATACACTGTAAGAGTTGTGAATTTTTTATTTGGGGAAAAATGAGGACTATAGCCCAGGAGACAGCATTTCAGATAGCTCTGAGAAACTACTGCAAAGAGGTTAGGGGAAGGTCAGTGTCTGTGTGATTTTGGTGAAGGGGGAGTACCTACATTAACTATGTATTTTTGTAGAAGCTTACTGCGAGTCACAAGAAGCAGTTGTCACCATGAAAGATTTTAGTGCTTTTCTAGATATGAAGAGATGTAAGAATTGGGCTCATAAAGCCTTCTTCTGAAAATATCTAAATCCTTGAAGGCCTGTTCTGCCAGTTTTTTTCCCAGAGCACGGGGTGTCTCATTCCTGATCTCTACCCTGAACTCCTTTCAGGGGGTTAAGTCAGCAATCTCAGCAGTTTGGACTGAATCTTTGTAGAGATAGATGACAAGGGCCAACCTATAGTTTTGTACAACCCATATAGCAAATCAGCTGACTTTGTTACCTAGAGAAGATTTCAAAACTAGCTTGACTGAAAGGATTTCTTATGGAATTACTTTGCTTAAAACTAGATACTTTATCATTGTTTTATTGAGAAATCTTATGGCTGTGGCAGAGTTTGATAACATCTGCATTAAATGTTTCAAGGCCAAACTAACCGAGCCAAAGAACTTGGGCTTCAATTGCCCATTTATGTGTCTGCTTGAACTCAGAATCACTTTCTAAGAAAAAAATCTTAGTCTGCCTTACAGGCATCTTCTAATCCTAAAATCATAATGCAGAAGAGAGTGACCTTCCATTAAGTCATCTAAATCTGTTCAACTATTTAATTTTCCTAAATGGACACAACTTTAGGCCAGCTTGTCTGACCATTAAAGCATAGCAGTCTATGGTTATAACAAGCATGATGATGACAAGCAGCATTGATTATTTATCATGTTCTGAGCAAAATTCTGAGCACTTTCTATGTACTACCTCATCTAACTTTACCACACCTCTATGTGATAGGTAATATTTCTATCCCCATTTTACAGAGAAAACTAAGGCATCAAGAAGATAACTAATTGCCTAGTGCATGTGTGAAGATAAGTAACCTGCCCAGGGGGTGTGCCATGCTCCTGGAGTCCACTGCTGTGGACCCTACTGAATTCATTTTAGTGGCCACATTTTGTCCTTAAGCCCTCAGTCTACCCCAAGAGGACTTATGCGAAACAGTCTTACGGGACTTCCCTGGTAGTCCAGTAAATAAGACTCCACTCTTCCAGGGCAGGAGACACAGGTTCAATCCTCGGTCCAAGAAGTTCTGCACACCATGTAGTCAAAACAAAAAAAGAAACAGCCTTACAGAACTCCTTATTGTCTGATTGTCAGGAAATATTTTGTTCATTACAGTGTCCAAAAACAATCTTTTCTGAAAAACCACACGAGAAAAATTTCTACTAAAGGAGGAATTCCTGTGCTTCTTCTGATGAATTATTTTTACTGTGTGGACACTGTGACTTATGATCAGGTTTCTCTCTTTATATATTTAGAAAACTCAAAACCCAATTTGTGTCTCACCTCTGGCATGCACATAGGACCATAATTATGTGTTCTTTATCCTGCCCTCATTTTCTCTCTGCCTAGTTTCTTCTTGTGATCTTGCCTTACTATATGTATCTGAAAACCACCTAAAATCCTTTTTTTGGATGGAGGTAAAGGGTGGGCAGGAGTGCCAGCCCAGGCGTCAGACTGGCTGAGGATGAATCTGGCTCCATCTCTTACAGACACTATTATCTTGGGCAAGTTAACATATTAAGGTCCAGCTTTCTTTTTTAGAAAGTAGGAGTAATACAGTACTTACCTCCTAGGTAAGTAGGCAGAAGTAAATGAGAAAATATGTGAGCACCATCAACTGTCAGTGTTCCCTGAGTGTTAGTGATGACGATGAGGGTGAGGATGTTAATGATGATGATGGTGGAAGATAGAAATAAAAAGGTATAATTGATCAGCACTAAAGAATGAAACCCCGATACCACCACTTACCAGACTTCACCCTGGCCTTTCCACCTTAGCACACACAGGTCCACAAGAAATACAACCACACAGGTACATGTACACACAGTCCTGTACTCACTGACATGAGCACACATTTCCTGTGAAGCTCATCAGGGTATGATCAACACTCCTATTTGTTTTAACCTTGGGACACAGAGCATTGCAAGATTTTAGAACCCAGTGAACATCAAACTCAACCATTAGCTCCTCTGAAACTCCCTTCTCTACCTTTGTCAGTGTACATACATGTATATTTTTCCTCTAATCATAAGTATATGTGCTGGCCACATTGTGGACTTGTACTCAGGTACTCAGACTCCTTTTAAAATCTACTCACCCCTAGATTTCCGAACAGTACAGACTCCTTCCACTAGGTGCTTGCGGGAGACTATTTAGAGTGAAGTCTCAAACTGAAGCAGCTTGTAAACAAGCCAAGGGGACACTTCACTTAGCCCTTTGCCTCCAGAGAGGTTTTGGTTCTCTGATGGAAACAACTCGCAAGCAAACCAACCAGTCGATGTGCAGCCTTAGCTAAGCGATAGCTCAGTGGGGAATCGAAGCTCCTGCAGGGAGGAAGGACCTAAAATTAAGAACACGAGGGCAAGTTGGATGGACAAAAGCAAAGGAGCACAAGTTTCATCTCGTGAGTCCCCTTCCTGCTTTGAATACTCCACTTCTCAGCAGGTCTGAATTTTCTCCCTTTCAGCTCCCCACGGCTCTTCTTGCTTCCTTGGCTAGGACATTCAGAGGGCGCCGATGTGAAAGAGGGGGCATGATCATTAACAAAGCTGCAAAGAGCCTGCAGTTGTGTTTGTACAACGCTGTGCATGCTAGAGTTGGAAGGCAAGCAGCGATTTCCTCTGAAAGCAGTCACAGGGCTCTCTGAAAGTCATTTTCATCGTCTCCATGGTTACCAGCAGATTTTTTTTTTTCTTTTTTTTTTTTTTTGCCTGCCAAGTGCCGGCAGCTCTGCCTCTTTTTATTCTCTTGATTGCAGCTAGAGGGAGGAAGGAAATCATTTCTTTGATCCCACTCTCTAGTTTCAAGATGATGCATCCTAATCTGCAGTGGATGTTTCATGGCAGCTTACTTCTACCACTGGGCAGATTCAGGGACAGGAGAGCAGATGGCAGCCTTGGGGACCCTTTTCCCCAGTCATCCTCAGGCTGAGCTAGCTTCAGGACTGTGAGCCTAAGGGGCCAGCAAAACAGAGAAGCTCCAGGAGACAAACCTCCCTTCTTTCCAGGATACTTCTAGCTGAGCTCTCCCTGGCCAACCAATCAGCTCATGGCAATCAGGGGACCCCAAGATATAAGGGTAGGACCTTTTTGTAGTAAGAAATCAATCATTATATAGAATTTATTATAGTATATAAAGTCCATTCTAAAAGCCTTATGGGCATTGACTCATTTACAGTCACAACAGATCTTTAGAAAAGAGGTGTTACATTTATTTTACAGGTAGGAAAATGTACGCACTAAGAGTTTCCTAACGAGTCCAAGGTTTGGCTGATTGGTGAGGGGGCAGGGGTTCTCATAGAGGCAGTCTGGCCCCAGCCTCTGTGCTCTCATCACCCCGACTCTGCCTGTCTGCTGGGACCTGGACCTGCTGTCCTGACAGCTGGGAGGGGGTGGACCTGATGCTGTGGCTGGAGATCTGAGAGATGGACAGAGTTTTAGCTAATAATAATAGATGGGCTTGAGGGTTATGGGATAAATACACCTGGGTCAGCTTAGCACATAACAGGAGCGCTAAGAAAACAAAACGAAGAGGTCTGCAAGTCCACTGGTCATTAAGACAGATGTGGGACAAGTTTCTTGCAGACTGCCTCTGAAGCACAGAACAATATAGAAGCACCAGGCTGAAACCAGCCATCTGGGTTCTAGTCCAAGCTGGATAACCAAGGCAACGTGTGCTGGCCTTAGCAAGCAATATAGTGCATCGCGTCATTTGTTCTCATAAAATGGGAGAGAGAAAGAGAATACTCATCTGTAAATTTGTACCAGCTTTAAGATTGATGAGTTTTAGTGACTTAGGAATCAAATGGAGGCAAGCAGAATAGATTTGCATATATCACTCAGAGTCATGAAAGGGAAAACATGAAATAGGGATGACTAAGAAAGTTTAATGAAAGGCTATTTGAAATTAGAGCTTCCTTAGTGACTCAGATGATAAAGAATCTGCCTGCAATGCAGGAAACCCGAGTTCGATACTTGGGTTGGGAAGATCCCTGGGGGAAGGGAATGGCTACCCACTCCAATATTCTTGCCTGGAGAATTGCGTGAACAGAGGAGCCTGGCGGGCTACAGTCCATGGGGTCACAAAGAGTTGGACACAACTGAGTGAGTAACACATCCGAAATCAACCAACAAGAGCCGGTGACAATCTCCACCCCCACTCTCCTCCTAACGCAGGAAAATGTTTGACCCGGAGCTCACAAGAGGTGAGGAAGGAAGCTCTTATTGGAAACTGTGTTGTAGTTGCAATTGGAGTGCAGGAGAGGGGCCACCTGGCAGGACCCCAGGCCTTTAGTAGAGGAAAAAGTCATTGTCAGAAAGGGAAGTGGCTCCTCTCCTTCCTCTTGCAGGTTCTCCCACTGACCAAACCGAATGGAAGCCAGAGGGCAGGGGACCTGGATGATGACATTGTTGGAGGTCAGCCTTCAAAGCAGGAACCTGCAGGGCAGAGGCTGGATCTGAGAGGCAAACAGAAATATCTAGCATAGGGTTCACCCCGTGATCTTCAGAGGCTCACCCAGGATGTGAGAAGAGGTCTTGATCTCCCCACCTCCATTCCCATCTGGGTAGAGTTTGCTTTCCCCCCAGTGTGATCACACTGCTCTGGAGCAGCCCCAGAAAAGCCTGTCTGACTGCAGATGATCTCAGTCTGCTCAGGGTCAGCCAAGGATAACCAGACTGGACACCACTGACCCCCTGCTCCCTCCCACTCTCCTTCACTCAGCACTTACACCAGATGTGCCCTAGACATCAGACCATGGCCATCAATGAAACACAGAGAGAGAGAGAGAGGAAGGGAAGAGAAGAGAGAGCAGGGGAGGGGAGAAGAAAGGAAGAGAGAGAAAAAGAAAAAGAAAGAGAGAAAGAAGAAAGATAGACACCAGTTACCCTCCCCTCATAAAGAAGCTGTAAAGGAAAACATAAAAAACAGTGTTTAACCATAATGCAATTATTTTTGTAGCATCTTCCCACCTGATGGAAGAATTCTAGAATTCAGAAAGGATAAAATAAATGTGCCATTTTCGGTCATAGCCACTGTTCCTTTAAAATCTGTATACTAGGGGCTTTACACCTGTTACACTAGTTAACTCTCACCACCACCACCACTGTTATCATCCTTTTTACGAAGTGAGAACTAGAAGCTCAGAAAGGTCATACAGTGGTAAAGACAGATTTAAATCACAGCATTGCCCTGGCTCCCCCAAAACAGTGATAAGACCAGATTTAATACAAGGAGCCCAGTCCATTGCTCTGTGATGACCTAGGGGGATGGATGGGGGGAGGGAAGGAGACTCAAAAGGGAGGGAATATATGTATAATTATGGCTGATTTACATTGTTTTAGAGCAGAAACCAACACAACATTGTAAAAATTAAAGAAAAAAACAAAAACAACCACCACTTAAGCTTCCTGTTTATATCACCCTCACTGAAGAAGTCTATCCCCATATAAGTACTCTTTGTAATGCAGCATGATCAATCCCTCTGATCAGTATTAAGCAATTTAATACATAGGAACTTAGGTGTAACCTAAGCTGAGCAACAGTGAAAATCTGATTCAGCAGAACGACAAGCCATTATATTTTTCAAATAATTCTTCCAAAATAACTTCTGAATTTTTTAAATTGTTTCCACATAGACAACTGTTTATCTTCTTGGTGAGTTTAGTTTGCTATTGGGGTGACCGTAACAAAGTACCACAGGCGGGGTGGCTTAAACAACAGAAATTTATTTTTTCACAGCTCTGAAGACTGGAAGGCCAACATCAGAGTGCCAATAGGCCGGGTTTCCTCTGAGACTCTCTCCTTGGCTTTCAATTACCATCCTCTTGCTGCCTCTCTTCACTTTCCACTGCGAAAGTGAAGTGAAAGGGTTAGTCACTCAGTCATGTCCAATTCTTTGGGACCCTATGGACTGGAGCCTGCCAGGCTGCTCTGTCCATAGGATTCTCCAGGCAAAAATACTGGAGTGGGTGGCCATTCCCTTCTCCAGGGGATCTTCCCAACCCAGGGATCAAACCTGGGTCTCTTGCGTTGCATGCAGGTTCTTTACCATCTGAGCCACCAGGGAAGCCCACCATGAGCGTGTGTCTTTGTGTCAGTCTGTGTGTCCTAACCTCTTTTACGAAACACTAATCAAACAGGATTCGAGCCCACTGTAATCACCCTTCATTTTACCTTGTATGTGTGTGGTGTGTATGTGTGTGTGTTAGTTGCTCAGTTGTGTCTGACTCTTTTGAACCCATGGACTGTATGGAATTCACCAGGCAAGAATACTGGAGTGGGTTCCCATTTTCTCCTGCAGAGGATCTTCCTGACACAAGGATTGAACCCAGGTCTCCTGCATTGCAGGTGGCTTCTTTACCATCTGAGCCACTGGGGAAGCCCCCATTTTAACTACCTCTTTAAAGGCTCTATCTCCAAATACAGTCACAATTCTAGGGCACTGGGGGCCTTAGAGGGGCTTCCCAAGTAGCGCTAGTGGTAAAGAACCTGCCTGCCTATGCAAGAGACACAAGAGACTCAGGTTCCATCCCTGGGTCAGGAAGATACCCTGGAGGAGGGCATGGCAACCCACTCCAGTGTTCTTGCCTGGAGACTTCCATGGACTGGGAAGCCTGGTGAGCTATAGTCCATAGGGTTGCAAAAGGCAGTTGAGCATGCACACACACTAGGTTAGAGCTTTAACATATAAATTGGGGGTCGGGGGACACAATTCTATGACAATGAATATCCATTGATTAATTCATTCAGCATCTTCCTCAGTAGTTTCCAAATTTGATTGTTTACAAGAATTTCCTGAATAGTTTATTTAAAGAGTAGAAGCTAGGCTTCTCTCCAGACCTACTGAGTCAGAAACCTTGAATATACAACCCAGGTATTTGTGGTTTTAAAAAATCTCCCCAGGGAATTCTGAGATGGAGCCTGGGTTAAAATTTCCAGGGTTAAGTATTCTAGAAATAACACTGTGCTCCAGGCATGCCTTAAATGCTGTCTGCATATTAACTCATTTAATCCTCACCCTGAGCTATAAAGTAAGCACTTTCATTCCCCCCATTTTACAGATGAGGATGCACAAGCACAGAGAAGTTAAGTTACTTGCCTGTGGTCACAGAATTGGTCAGTGTCAGAACTGGAATGTGAACCCAGGCAGTCTGGCTCCCGAGTATGGGCTCCTAAACTCAATTGCATCTCTTCCACAGATGGAGTGTTGACCTCAGTCAACCAAGTATGTGGCCCAAGTGGGATAAGAACTTGAACTTGGGAATCATCAGCTGTTGTTTCACACTGATAACTGCGACTGCATGCTCAGATATTTTGTACTTTAGAAAGAATAAGCAAAACTGTATAACCTGTGCATTTAGAAGGTATGACACATGTTCCAAGTGGTGAAGCAATTTGAAAGCACTCGAAGTTTATGCAAAATGAATAAAGAATAAGCACTAGAGAACTTTGCTTCTTAGAGTGAACACAAAGGGATACAGGTCTGGTGAATAAAATAAGCCTGAGGTTTTGCTTTCTGCATTCCCTTTCACCCTTCAGAAGCACTAAGATAGGGAGGAGGGAGAGAAGAGACAGAGGTCTTCCTCCTACCTGCCTTCCTGGGCCTTCTTACCTATCATCCTGGCTTCTTTCCCATAGATCTCTCCCCTAGGAAATGCAAAGGGCATCTGGTCATTTGAAGGCCTTCAGCAGACTGTATTTCTAATGTCATGTTCTCATACAGGTTCTGTTCTTTAAAGCTACTTCTCCTGTTTTTCTTTACAGGCTCCTAACAGTCCTGGTGCAACAGTCAAACCTCAACGAGATTAATCACCAGGACAATGAGGTGAGCCTGCCCTCACAAGGAATAGCTGGACATTGTGCAGGTTAGAGTAGGAAAAAGGGTTTTCTGAACCACAGAGCTCCCGCTCTTAAAGAGGCAAGGAAGGGATGGAGCAGTTTTGTGTTCCTACCCTGAGAGGGAAGCCCGTGTCTCTATTATTAATTCTCAGGCAAAAATTTATCCCACTGTGGCTGCGGATAGCTTTTAATCGGGTAGGATTTATTGCATTAAGTATTTAAGCATTTATCTACCACTGAGATTTTGTAATTTCCCTTTGGACATTGAGAAATAAATATTGCTCTTTCCTGTCTTCTCGAGAACCAAAAATTTCGATGGCTGCTGATGCTCTTTCTTTGAGTGGAAGACGACAGATAGATAGTAATTCTAGGCTCCCTGCTCCAGAGGCCACACTATTAATGCCAGTGATCACAACTGCTGTTGCCTTTACCTTGCAAGGCAAGCCTCTGCCAGGTGTCCAAAAAGACAGAGCAACACTCAACAAAGTTCCTGAGGGAGGGTGGATCAGACCAGGCAGAGCTGCCCCAGAGCCATTGAGGGGCTTGTATCTATTTAACTCTTTTTAAAAAACCAAGTCTGGTTTTTATTAGCCAGGTTAATTTCTTCAACCAGCTTCTTAAAATGGATTTAAATACCTGATCTTTAATGGAATTTTTTAAATGTAAACTTAATTTGACTTCACTAAGAGTGTCAGATAATTTTAAGAAGGCCCGATAGTATTGAAAATGTATATGCCTCAAGATGTAAAATAACTCTGATTTCAAGGAGGCCGACTGGCCATAGACAGAGTGGGAGGAAGCCCCTAACAGGGGCTGGGCCCCTACTCCATATTTCTCTCGGGCTCACCTCTCGTCTTCCTTGAGCCTTTGGATCAAAGGCCTCCTTCCAACTGGCTTGGCATTAATGACCACATCAAAAAGTCCCTACTTCACAGTCTGGCTCTGAGGTCAGACACCTCTCTGACTCGGTGGTCAAATGCTGCTTTCACCTACCCCTCATTTTGTTTAAAGCAAAACCCCATGTAAGAGAATATTGCACTGTTTTAAACTTCTGCTTTAAAAACGAGAACCAGAGATGAGAAAGTGCCCTTCGTGTGAAAGCAGGGAGCCTGGGGGCTTGCAGTCCGTGTCAGCTGATTAAGAACTTCTAGACTTTGGGCAACTTGCCAACCACTTCTTACACCTTCAGCTTTTTCCTTCACCCCCACCCCACACTGGGACTTATTAAATAAAAGGGGGCAAATTCAGTCATTTACACCCTAAAGTTAAATTTCTCTTACAGACATCCAACTCTGCCCCCAACTCAGTGGAGCCAAACATCCCCTAGCAAAGTGACAGTTTCCTATTTTTCCCCACCCTGGGAGGCCCCTGGCTGGTAGTGAGAATGAAAGTAGTCAGAGATCTTTCTAACAGTGGTAGTTTTAACACTTTTCAGGCAATATGTGGTTAATATTAGAAAAGTCTGTAGTTCCTTTTTGTGCAAAGCAACCTCTCAGACAAGACTCCTCTTGGTCTTATACCAGCATTGGACCTATTGACTTTTTTGAGCAGGTGCCTCAACAAGGACACTTGCCTTCAGCGTCATAGCTTCCTCTTCACACCATATCACAGCATGTCTGAAATCCATCTGAATCCAACTACTAATGCTTGCCTGTGTTTTTCTTTCATATATGTTGTGTGTGCATGTTAGTCACTCAGTCATGTCTGACTGTTTATGGCCCCATGGACTGTAGCCCTCCAGGCTCTGCTGTCTATGGAATTCTCCAGGCAAGAATACTGGAGTGGGTTGCCACTCCCTTCTCTAGGGGATCTTCCCAACCCAGGGATCAAACGTGGGTCTCCAGCATTGCAGGAAGATTGTTTATTATCTGAGCCACCAGGGAAGCCCATATATATTGCTGGTGTGAGCCAATCCATATAAATTTGCAAGGGCTAATTTGTTCTTTGCCGTTGGGAAATAAGGATAGCTCTGAAATGGAAAGAACACAGCCCAGGCTTTCCTTTCCATTTATTACCTTGGTAGAGTTCCTGGATTTGGCTTCTCAGTGTTCTGAATAAGCAATCACCTTTGGCCCCACCCCCACCCCAACCCCATAATCACTTTTCCAGTGAGTTCCAAGTACAGTCTCCATTATATATGAAGGAGTAACAGTTAAAACACACACACCCTACATCTGTTAAATAACAGGAAGCAAAACAGCAAAGGCAAAAGAAATCAGGGAAAAGGTAAGCTAGTGCTGGCGAAGCATTATGGCTTCCTGATGACAAGAGGGAAGAGCAAGACATATCCCGTATGGAGTTGGAATAAAATTATTTTCCAAGAATAACTAAAGGATTCCCAAGCTTGTCACAATAATGCTTAAAGATTAAATGATCAATTAACAGAAATCTAACTTAATTGAGACAGGTTGTTAACTGAAACTAAAGAATAGAGAGAGGGAGAGAAGAAGAAAAAAAAATGTTTTCTGCAGCCATCCTCTAACTGCTCATGTAAAACAAAACATAATATGTACCACTTTATATCAGAGATGACTATCACTCTAGAGGCTATCCTGTTCTGAGCTCAGTAACTTGAAATATTTTTTGTACTACTAGTTTTTACTTGAATAAGTAATACATGAACACATTTGCTTCTTAAAAAGTTAAATATTACAAGTAATACTAGAAGTCCTTGATTACTTCTACCCTACCACCTTAGCCCGCAGGTAATTGTTCTTTTGTGTATATATAGTATGTATATATATACTTTCTCAATCTTTTGTATGTATTACCACATCTTCTTAATCCAGTCATCTATTGATGGGAACTCAGTTGCTTCTGTGTCTTGACTATTGTAAAAAAATGCTGCTATGAACATTGGGGTGCATGTGTCATTTCAAATAAGTGTTTTCATTTTTTCTGGATATATATACCCAGGAATGGAACTACTGGATCATATGGTAGTTCTATTATTAGTTTTTTAAAGACCCTCCATACTGTTTTCTGTAGTAGCTGCACCAATTTACATTCCCACCAACAGTGTATGAGGGTTCCCTATTTTAATTTTTAGTATGCATGCGTGGTTGTTCTTCAGAACAACTGCATCAATTTATAGCTCCACTCATAGTGTAAAACGTGCTTATCACTGTTTTCCTGTTGTTGGATTTTCTTATTATTGTTTTAATTTGCATTTCCCTAATAGCCAGTGAAAATGAGCATAACTTCATAGGTAGAGTGCTCATTTTTAGATCTTCTGTGAATTGCCTATTTATTTAGATCCTTTGTCCATTCACCTTTTCTTACATATTCATAGGAGGTTTTTCTTTTTTTGACCACAAGACATGGTTTTCAGGATCTTAGTTTCCCGACTAGGGATCAAACCTGTATCCTCTGCAGTGGAAGCACAGAGTCTTAACCTTTGGACTGCCAAGGAAGTTCCCATAGGAACTCCCATAGGTTTATTTTATATTCTGACCAATCCTTTGTCTGCTATTGAATTGCAAATGTTTTTTCAAAGTCTGTTCTTTATTTTAGAACTGTTTGTGATGTCTTTTCCTCTACAGAAATTTTAAAATATGATATAATCAAGATGATCATTCTTGTCCATTATTGTTTTGTTTTTGGTATCCTTTTTAAAGGCCTTTCCTACCCCTAGGGACATTAACTACATCGTGCTAAATTTTCTTTTAGTTTGTTACAAGATTTTTTTTTTTAATATGTGGTTTCATTTATGAGTTCTCATTCCAATGATCTATTTGTTTTTCTTGTTTCATTAACCACACTGCTTAATTATAAAGTGACTTGTTTGGAAGCTATCCACACTGCAGGATTTAACACTGTGGGAAAGTCACCATGGGTCAGATGGTCAGATTGTCCTTTGTGTCTTTGTTCTTTGGGACCTCAGGGGAATCTCTGACAAAGAGAGGGGCTTGTCTATTGCAGCCACAGAGAATTAAGTTGCTAAATTCCTGGAATCTAACTCTCCTGCTTTCGTTTTAGCTCTGACAGGAAGAGCACCCCATGAAGAGGGACTATAAAATATTGGCATCTGCATTAGAATTTTGAGTGCATTTATCCAGAAAACCACTGTTATGCATGGTATTTAAAATAGATAGTTGGTCCTACATTAATGTACATTCTGATATAAGTAGATTTTTGTGAGTGGCCTGACAATTCAAACTTCCATTACAACAAGCACTCGCAGAAAATAAATCCAAGTTGCAAAAATAGACGTGAATCTTTGGATATAATTCTTAGCAGTAAAATCTACTTACAACATTCCCAGGATACAAGCACAAGCAGGGACTGTGCATTAAAAAAGGCAAAATCAATAGAAACAGTCCCTGATTTTAGAAATCTTTGTCTCTACAGCTGGCAGGAGGTAAAATAATAAAGTCAAAAAAATTTAATGCACCAGAATTTGTATTCTAAAAATGAACACCTTAACAAATAGAGTCAGTGCTACTCAGGAGCTCTCACTTCCGTCTCTCCTCAGATCCTCCTTTGCCGTTAGGTCCTAGAGGCAGACCATGTATTTTTTATCGTTATATCCCTAGAATCTAGTTCAGTAACTTACACATAGTAGAGCCTCCCTAAAATATATATTTAGATAAAGAATTAACTTATTAAATTTAAGAAAAAGGCATATGATTTTATTTTATTGTCCTTCCCCTCTTTATTGTCCTTCCCCTCTTTGTTGTGTTGACCCAACCCATGAGTGACTCATTTTATTTACCAGATTTTACTCCCTGTGACTTTTAATTATTTCCAAATATACTCTCAAAAAAATAAGATTTTATATCGTTTGAGAGCTTCAAATATGTATTGTAGCTTTTAGGGCAGGAGTCCTTGTCCATTTTCATGACATGGACACATCTGGTATACTGGAGAAGGCTGTGGATCCCTTCTTGGAAAAATGTTTGAAGTTACATAATATAAAATACATAGCATTACAAAAAATTGTATTGAAAAACAGATACCAAAATATTTTAAAGAACAAATTTGCAATATTTACATGCAAGCTCTTTTTGCTAATGCCTTACTATCCTTTGTGATCTATAATTGTAAGTTTTTACCCACATAAATTTGAAGAAAATGGCTTTCATTACTGAATTTCTTATCTTGTTTTAGAAGTTCTTTTAGACTTTTAAATTATATCCTTTATTCTAGTTTTTTCTACACAGAAGTCCCTCTGTGACATTTGTGAGCGGTAGTCACAAAATTAATAATATGTGAATATAAAAATGTCAAAGAGAGCCAAACTGGACTTCTGTGAACTTCTAGATCCTTCAGATGACCTAGAATTGTTTTGCTGATCTCGCAAACACCTGCTAGAATTCTATCCCCCGGTGCACCAAGATGCGGGATGAACCAAAGCACCCAGCCACATCACACGTTTCTCTCTATGCCTTTCAGCATCTGCAAGAGCTGGTCTAAAAGTGCAGTTCTGAAACAGAAAACAACTAAACACTGAATCAGATTTCTGCTTCATAAAGCACAAAAGTTACAGTGGTTTTGGAAAAAAAGAAAAAAGTTCTGAGAAGACGATAGGACTTGAAAGCCCTTAACTGAAATGTTGGTGGCACAGGCCCAAGGCACAGAATTACTCATGTGCACCAGAGTGTGTTCCAAAGCCAGCTTGCCATGCACACAACAGCTATCACACACAGCTGTTTCTATCAACAATCTCGAAATGGCTCCTAAGTCAACCAAAACTTAACCTCTCCCTCCAAAACTTAACCTCTCCCTCCAAAACTTTCTAGAGAGCTATGTTCTTAAATGAGTGTGAGTTACTCTTCACTCAAAGCCAACATAGCCTCTTTTTCAAAGGAGTAGAATCCTACTGTCACCAGGACCATCTGGGTGTGTGTTGCAACATATCTTCCAGAGACTCCTAGATTTTTAGCTCTCAGATTCTTTGAAGGCCCAGTTGGGTCCTCAATGAGGGGCATCACAGTTTAGACACAGGTGGCTGGCTTTCATTCAACAGACTCTGGTGTTTTATACTCCCTGTGAATCCAAGGGAACCTGGATAGCCTGCGATTCACTGATTAACTCTTCCTGCGAACATTTCTCAAATACATACCATGTGCTTGGGCATATCATAGTGAATAAGCCACAGCCTCTGCCATTAAAGTGCATCACAGCTTAATCTTAATTCTTATCACAGCTCAGGACAGACGCCAATTGCCAAATTGGAAGTCTGCCCCTTAAATGGCCACCAGTCTTAACACAACTACAATGTGCTAGCAGTGTTAAAAAAGCTGAAAGAAGGAGGATGCAGTTGTAGGAAACAGTTCCTGAACAAAGTGTGTTGTGCAATACAAAGAGTTGCATTTGAGCTGATTTTGAAAGTTTTGGTTTTCATATTACTAACTCTAAGAGGGTGTATTTTTATTTCCCATTAGCCCAACTGAAAAAAATAGCAACAGGAAATTTCTCTTGACTTGACTGAATGTTTGAAGCCTGTTTGTATTGTAATATAAAAATACAACATATTTATATTATATATTATAATGTATTATTATTTAGAGACTAATTGAGTAATTCAAGTCTTGATTTGGGGCCACTCAGAGGATCAACAGTGATTTATAACACTGATCCCAAATTCCAAGGTAGAGGATGGGTGGGAGGGATTATATATATATTTCAATAGCTTACTAAACTAAATATTTGCCAGCTGCACTTTCAGAAGAAAACTAGAAGTGATGCCAAATGAAACAAATAATAATACAGAGTGGCAACCCTTATGCTTGAGAATCACCATTCTAGAAAGTGAGAAGATCCCAAATCCAGCTAAAATCACAAAGAAAAAAATTTTCCAGTATCTGAACTCATTTCCAAAATGAAATCTTGTAGCTTGATGTGTGGAACAAACAATTTCCTCCAGAGTGGAAGGGACCCCAATTTGAATCCCAACTTGTCTTATACCCAGTCAGTGACCTTAGGGAAATCATTTAACTTGTGTTTCAGTTTCCTCACCTGTAAAATGAGTCTAAAAATACCTATCTCTCAGGATTGTTGTAAAGATTCAAGGAAGTGAATGAAGTTCTTGGCACCAAGTAGGTATATGAAAAATAGTAGTGGCCCTTCGCACTGTTTATCAAAACATGCATGAGCTGAGTTTTTTTTTTGTTTTCATTTTTGTTGTTGTTGTTTGGTTTTTCAACAGGGAGTTAAGGAGGAGTGGTGGTTGCTTTAAGAGAAAAACACCTAAAGTCTAGAAACTATTTAGGAGACAAGGATTAACAGTGTCCTAACAAGAATTAAATTAATTCACAATTTCATGCTGAAGTCTCACCTGGCTAAATCAATCTCTCTGCATATAGTGATTGCCATCTACCTCATTTGGAGGACTCATCAAGAATTCTAACCGGTTTCAACAGGTTTCAACTGAACAGTTGATAACAATGATCATAGCAGACAAGTTCATTTTCTGTAAAGAAGTCATGTTCTGTCTTTCTTGTGTGAATGATTTTAGAAAGCAAAGCCAAATTTTACAAAAGCAAAAAATTCCATCCAGAAGCATAAAAAGTCACTCATCCATTTAACAAGCTTTTGCTTAGCATTCACAATGTGCCTGGCACCGTTCTAGGTTCCAGGGACTCGGGCGGAAAAAGGCCCTGCCTTCATGAGCTTATACTCCAGTAACTCAGAATTGTCTCTGATGTCTGTAGTCCTGGGGCTGGTGGCACTTCATAATGAAGCCAATGATTCTAAAGCAAATGGTACTCAGCTCTGGGAAAGGGGTAATCACTGCACAATAAAAAGAATCTGATTCCCTGGAGTCCAGATTTCTAATTCCAGTGGGCCAAATTAAAAATAAAGAGGACCCACTGAAATGCTTTGAGCTATTCTGAACCTCAAGTAAATATTCAGCTGCAGGAATAAGAACAAGAAGTTCCACTGTTGTTAGATGGTCATTATTTTCCATATGGAACCAATTTCTTGAAATATCTTTAAGAGTATCTGGAGACTCAGTGTTTTATGACACTTGAAACTTGAAAGCAGACCATAGTTTAATGATGTAGAATGTGGAACTGGTCAAGGGGACTTACATTCTAATCCCACTGCGCCGCAAACCTCAAACCCTACATTCAGTTTTGTGCTCAGTCACAGGCTTGAGAACTTCCTTAGAACTCAACTTCCTCCATAAAATGGGAAGGACAGTGACACCTTTCAGAGCTGACCAACTGCTATAGCAAAAACTCAAAACCTCAGTGCCTGACATAATAAAAGCTTTTTCCTGCTTGCTTCATTGTTCATTGCTGGTTGATGAGCTGACCCTGTCCTGTCTCATCAACCAGGGTCCTGGACTTTTTAATCACACGATTCCAACATCTTCTTGAGACTTATCCTCCCCTCTATTCAGTTGTCAGGTGAGGAAAGAGAAAATATATAAAAGACTACACACTTTTTATTTTCTAGGCAGGCCTTGGAGGAGTGGGGGCTTCCATTCTTCCGTTCTTTCTATTCACACGGCAATGGTCAGGACTCAATCTCATGGCCACACCTATCTGCCGGGAAATTGGGGAATGTAGACTCAGTATGTGCCCTGGAGGAAGAGGAAATAGAATTTGGTGAGCACCACAGACTTCACCACAATATTTAATCCAAAAGGTTATTTGGAGGATTGAGATAATATACAGAAGAACTCATAAAGCTCTCTAGATCAATACATATCCATGTATTATCTGTGTGTCTGTCAGTCGCTCAGTCATGTCCGACTCTTTGTGATCCCAGGGACCTGCCAGGCTCCTCTGTCCATGGGATTCTCCAGGCAAGAATACTGGAGTGGGTTGCCATTCAATTCGCCAGGGAATGTATTATCTGGAATATGATTAATGTATTATCTGGAATAATAATAGCTCTGCCCTCCCAGCTAGGCTGTAGCCCATCTCCTGCATTCAGCTCATCTTGGATGAGCAGAGAAGGCCAAGGTGGTAACACTGTGTTATATGCAGAGACAACTGCAAAAAAGAGAAAGCTGTCCACTTCCTTCACTCCCTTTACCAGGCATCTTAATCTAGAATCATTTTAGACATATTTCATGTAATTGTGAGATATATGCAAAGAGAAGAGGCCATCTTTTCATAGTCCACTCTCAAATACTACTGGTTCTTTTTGGCAAATGTTTCCCAGCAGAAGTTCATTTTATTATGAAACCGTACCTAACATGTGACCTTAAGCTAGGAGAGAAGGTGGAATTCACCAGATTGGCTCATCCGGATCTGATTTCCAGGCTGCCACCAAGTGATTTCTTCTAAACAGTGTAAATCAGGTCATGTCAACACCTGCTTAAAATCCTTCACTGTCTTTCTACTGACTTCAGAATAAAATCCAAATGCCTTATACAGGGTATTCCCCATCCCACACTCCAAGGATCAGCCCTGCCTCTTTCTCCAACTGCATCTTGCATGGCTCTCCTCCTCTCCCTCTTCATTCATTCATTCAACTGCTTTTCATCTAGCCTGGGTCAGTCTCTGGGGATACTTTAGTAAACAGACAGTGCTCTGGTCTGGTGGTGGGAGATGGCATCCCAGCATACTCTGATCACAAGTGTCTGCCTCTGTGACTTGTTGCTCGCTGGTCTCTACCTTCAGGTTACCTCGGCTCCCAGAGGCCCATGTAGAACAGTCCCTACCTCCCGGGTGGTTATGCTGTCATGGCACCCCAGGTGCATTATTTTTTGCATTCAACAGTCCTGAAAATCCTTTGGCTTGCTTGTGTGCATTTATTATCTTCCTCTACCACAGTGGAGTTCCCACGAGGACATGGATCTCATTGATCTTATTCCCTATCATATCCTTGACATCTGTTTGCCTGGCATCAGGTAGGAAGCCAAGGAGTAACCATTGAATGAATGATTCAAGGAACAAGTGAACTGACAGTCAGCAACCAATGCATCTGGTGATGCCTTCGGGCATGGGGAGAAAGTGTGTTCTCCGCTCTCCTTCCCAATAGCCTGTGCTCATCTCGGTCCCTCTGACTGTGGTTTTGCAGGGGATGACAGCACTCCACTGGGCAGCTTTCCACAACCGGCCTCAACACACCCAAATGCTGCTGAAGAAGGGGGCAGACCCCACCCTTGTGGACAAAGACTTCAAAACAGCTCTCCACTGGGCAGTCCAGGTGAGAAATTAGCCAGTGGGCTTGTCTCAAGTGTAAATGGTGTAAAGCAATGTTAACAGTTCTGAGTAAGTCAGACCTGTAAGGCACAGTCCCAGCATCAATGTGGGCTTTATATATGTGATGGACTTCCCTTGCGGCTCAGCTGATAAAGGATCTGCCTGCAATGCAGGGTCTGGGTTCGATCCCTGGGTTGGGAAGATCCCCTGGAGAAGGGAAAGGCTACCCACTCCAGTATTCTGGCCTGGAGAATTCCATGAACTATATAGTCCATGGGGTTGCAATGAGTTGGACACGACTGAGTGACTTTCACTTCACTTATATGTATGACAGAGCAAGCAAGATATATGCATGCTGCCATCCTCCCTCCATCCATACCCAGAGGGGCAACAGCAGACGGCACTTTGGAGTATTTGGGTACATTAGTTGCTGAGAAGAAATCCTGCCAAGGTAAAGAGGGTGAGGAGTTACAGAATATCAGGCAGTGCCCACCTTAGCTGTTACACACACACATACACATATATACATACCTCACTCTCTCCAGCAGTGCTTGCTGAGGGCTCACTGTGTTCCATGATAATTCTTCAAAGAACTACTAGGAAGTCCCTTCAGAGTCTTTTGGACCATGAGTCTCTTCTTCCTTCCAAATCCTCTGAAGCAGAGTAATTCCAGGCGACCCTGAGTTCTACTCTGAACCCTGAAAACAGCGGCTCATGACACCCTACCTCGCTATCCCGAAAGGGAGTCTGTATCGGTACACATGACCGGAGAAATCAGAAATCTACAGCCCAAAGAGAGGAGAACTGAGACTAAGGTGAAAGAATGACCATTGGTAACATTTGTTGAGGTGTTGTCTAGGGAAATCATTCAAAGGGATTGATTAACTAAGAGTTATCTGTTCTGTCCTTGAGAGCAGTACTGTGCATCCTTTGAACAAACCTCCCAGCCCGTTCTGTCTTTTGATGCCTGATGTTGACGTCCCCACTGTTTACTTCCATCAGCCCTGTAAAGGGACCCTTGCTGAACTGCGGTCAGCATCCCCCTGATTCTGTGCGCTCCGACAGTGGTTTCACTTGGGTGTTTTCACGTGCCACACATGGCAGAGAAGGGCACCTGGCACTTTCAGGGTTGACATGTGTGCCTGAGATCAAGGGGAAATAGAAGTGATTTGGAAACTACTCTGTTTTTGTTCTTGCAAGCTTGCCTTCAGTTACTCTGCAGCAGGGCCAGCCCTGACAAAACTCTGAAATGAACAAAGCTTGTTTTTGTCATCCCCACCTGCCCTTAGCACCCTCCTACATACTTTCAGTATTTAATCAGCTGCCTTGCCCCACCATGCCAGTTCCTGCCCAGCACCCAGTCCTCTGGTCAGGGGTCACCATTGCAGCAGTAGCCTCAGGGCAATATGGCTGGGCAACCAAGAAACATCCCATGTGTGTTGGTTCTCAGCTGGGGTGACAGTGGTATCAGAATCAAGCATTTTCTGTATCTTCACTCTCATCATCGCTCTTCTCTGAATCCATAGATCTAGGATGGGGCTCCTGTACGTGCATTTGAAAAAATCTCCCCAAGTAATTCTTACCTGTATGCCTCCTCTGCTCCACCTTCTTCCATTGCACCCACAGTTTAGAGCTACTGCTTGGGACGCAGGCTTGCAATTGAATCAGCAGTGCTTGTAAAATGACAAATTCCCAGACCCCACTCCAGATCTAATGAGTTGTGCTCTTTGTGGGTGGGAACCCCTGTTTTTATCCTCCAAGAGGCAATTTTGCAAAATCAAAAGAAAACTGTGCTCAGCTCAGAGGATCTGAGTTTGCATTAACAGAACAGGATTTGTTCTGAGAAAAGTCACTGATGCCTGCTTGGCTTAACTATTGATGTATCTTTGGGGTATGAATGAGATTGTGTGCATGACAGTGATATATAATATTCTATGTAATTGGAAGAGATTATAGTTTTTATTATGGTCCCAAATTTCCTCTATGAAAGCTTAGTTAACATACTATCTACATAATCTTTCTGTCTACTAAATGACGTGGCTTTTAACCTGCTACATTGATTTTAATCCTGTCTGCACATTAAAATCAACTGAAGAGCTTTTAAGCAATACTGATTCTCAAACCCCACAGCTATTTTCAGTCAATTATTCCAGGGTGCAACCCAGGTGTTAGTATTTTTGTAACATTTTCCCTTCCTCTAGGAGATTGTAATGCCCAGCTAGAGTTGAAAACCGCTATGATAAATGAATTCATATGAACAGGTGCTAAAACCTTAGCTACTCCTACCTAAGATATTTCATTCTGACCTGTGATTTTGTAAACTAAGTATAATGCCTTACACATTTATATACTCAATAGCTTAATAAATGCTTAGTGAGCACCTACTTTGTATGTGGCATGGGAAGGGGGAGAGATTAACACGACAGGTCCCTTCTAGGACCCCTACAATCACATGTGATATTGCATGGGTGGGTGTGTGAGGATGTTAGCATACGTTTTTCTGAGGAAGGTGTCTACTATTTCTTCAACTCTTCAATGAGGATCTGTAACCAGACTTCAAAGGTTAAGAATCTTACTCTGGAGGAACTGTGCACCCTCTCCCTCCTTGTGGCTAGCACTAAAATTCAGAAGTGATGTGCTTTGCCCTTTACTCTACAGAGAAGACCAAGGGTAATTCCAAATGTCAGCCAAAACCAGGATTACACTTGCCTCCTTTAGCTATCTTCTTCATTTATAACATGGGGCCAGCACTCTGCGCCTCTTGAAGTTTTTCCATATAAATAGGCCTATTTCCTCTTGTCATTTATTCCTTTCACTGAACTTAGGGCTTTTCTCTGGGACTATATGAGACCATATTTAAAGTGACAGGACTTCAAGTTAATAAAACCTCTGTATTTGACCCAGATAATCAAAGCAGTAAAGATTTGAAACACTGGGCCCAGAAAGTAAGGCCTTCCCAGGTGGTGCTAATGGTAAAGAACCCACCTGCCAATGCAGGAGACATAAGAGGTATGGGTTCGATCCCTGGCTCGGGAAGATCCCCTGGAGAAGGAAATAGCAATCCGCTCCAATATACTTGCCTGGAGAATCCCCATGGACAGAGGAGCCTGGTGGGCTACAGTCCATGGGATCGCAAAGAGTCGGACACAACAGAACAACTAACACTTTCTTGCAAGCACGCACTCCCAGAAAGTAAACTATGTTTGACTTCTGCCCCCATTTCTCAGATCCCTTGGTAGCTGGTGGGGCCCTCCTGTGGGCCTATCGCCCTCATTCACCTCCCCCATCTGCCCAGGAAACTCCACTGTTTGGCTGTCTCTGGGCTAACGCTGAGCAGAACCCTGTCCCTATCGGCATCCAGTCTCCCCTAATGAAATCTCAGTCGCTTCGGGACATGTTCCCGCCTATTTGTGATGGCACTCACTTATCAGGAGTCTGCACAGGTCTCTCTCAGCTTCATCTCCCTCTCACTCCTCAACACTGCAGAAATTTAGTCATAAATCTTTTTTTCATTCTCTTCTCAGAAAGCCCACCAGTTCCAATGACTTCAGCTACCAATCTACTCAGAATTTTCTCAGGTCAAAATCCAGCAACTGACCTCTCTCTTGACACTAGGCTCACATTTCCAGCTCTACCAGGCATCTTCCCATCATCTCCCATGGATGTGTCAAAGTCAACGCATTCAAACTGAATCCACAGTCTCTCCTTCCCATGACATTTCCATCCTCCCTGTAGTCCAAGACAAAGGCCTCCAGTGGTCCCTGAACACTCCTTCCTTATCATCATTCACGTCCAGTTGGTTGTCAAGACCTCTTCCTTCCACCTCCTCAGGTCTCACAGTTGCCTCTTTTCTATCTCCACCGTATAGATCAGGGTCCTAGCACGAAGCAGCCCACTCAAATGGGATTAATTGAGCATAGATTCATAAAAAGGCTATTTACACCCAACCACAGGTTGCCATTAGGGAATCGGGGCCTAAAAGAGCCCGGGAGGGAGAGGTTACTAAGACACAGCCAAAGTTGTAGCTGCAGGAGAGGGCCCAGGACAGAAACTGTAGCCCTGCATGGAATAATCAACCTGTTATCTAACAGGGAGAGAACTGAAAGATAAATGCCCCAGTCACTATTTCCTCCTTATGTCCATCTCCTGCCAGTGCCACTCACTGGCCAATCCTATCTAGCAGCCACAGGGCAAAGACCCATTTAATGCAACTCACACCTGCCAGAGCAGGTTGAAACAAGGGAGTTAACCAGAAAGAATAAATGGAGATGATTAAGTACACCCACCATCACTGCCTTAGGTCAAGCTTCCCCTATTTCTCACAGGAAGTTTCAGTATCTGTATTTCTACTTCAGCCCTTTCTTCCTCTACTGTATTCTCACATTGCTGCCAGGTGCTCTTTCTACAAATTACAAAGGAATGTACTCACATAACCGTTACTACACCAAAACAATTATGGTCACCCTTGGTTCTTAGCTCAAAAACCTTCAGCAAGTGCTGTTTTTGGTAAAGAGCAAACTCTTTGATTTGCACTGACTGCCGTGAACAGCCACTCCCCACCCCACCCTCCTCCCTGCCTTTCCTCTTCAATCTGTATAGACATTAATCCAATCATACTAGAATATTAATAATCCCCTCAATACATGATAAACATTCATCCAGTCTTCCCCTTGGTCATCCTGTTCCCTTTTGGTGAAACATTTCTTTCTATTTGTTTTTCTTTAAGTGGTTATATACTTAACAGTAATCTTATTGATTTATTTGACTGCATCAGGTCTTAGTTGTGGTATGCAGAATCTTTCCTTATGGCACTCTGGCTCAGCAGTTCAGGCTCAAAGGTTAATTTGCCCCGCCATATGTGGGATCTTCGTTCCTCAGTCAGGGATTAAACCCAACTCCCCTGCGTTAGAAGGCAGATTCTTAACCAATGGAACATCAAGGGAGTCCCAATACTTTTTTCTTCTTACTTTCCCTGCATCATCCCTTCTAACTGCAGAATTTATACTTGTTCCTCCTTATTTCTCAAGGCTCAACTAAGTTTACCCTCTTTGCTGAACTCCCTTTTAGAATTTTCCCCTCTGTCTAGCACTTCCTTCCTTCTATTGCTGGTGTTACTATCAGTAGAGGGCCTGCATCTCCTCTCCTAGACCATATGCTTAAGGGCAACATGCCTTACTCATCTAGATGTCTCTCAAGACCCAAAACAGACCTTTGTGAATCTTTGTGAACACCAAAAAAGTTTTCGCTGAATTCAGTTCAATAAGCTTATCCATTGCAAGCCACTGGAATTGAAATTAGTGCTTTATTGGGTTCTTTCTGTGACATACCATTTTCAGCTTAACTGAGACCTCTAGGAATGCATCGCCTTGGTATCAAGGAGTTTTCTCAAATGATATGTAATCTAGGATAGCTATGATGACAGGTCAGCAAGACGGCCAAGTATCTACCACCCCTCAAATCTCGCCTCTAGCTCCTTCCTCCTAATCCTAGAAAATGTGTTTATTTAGAAGCTTCCTCAGTAGTACTCTTCTGGCAGTGCATTTTTCAAGGGTGGGTAGAAAGAAAAGAACTGCCCTAATATAAAGCAACTATTTCATGTTTGTTCATTCAGTATGTGATTAAGGAAATTATACACACACCCTTGGAGCTCTTGAATATAACCATGAAGCCACCAGTGTCTGAGACTGATTTGGTCTAGCATGAAATTCTCCTCCTTCCTGTGGTGGCCAAGATATGTGATCAACTGTTTGAATTGTGTCAAAATTCTATAAATATACTTTAAATATATTCAGAATGACAAAGGATAATTATAAATGTCATAGGCCAGTGGATCCAGACCATAGATGAAAGAACCTTAGAGCTGGGAGGGACCACACAAAGTCATTTAATCCAACCCCTCTGTTCACAGGTGGAAAACTAGTTCACAGGGAGGTTACCATTGTCCAAGCTCACCCTACACCCACGGGTGCCCAGACCACACAACTCCCAGTGCTTGATTAAAGGAAAACTACAAAACCACATAAGCCCAGAATAATCAAAGAGAAAGTCAAATTTACTAAATCAACTCCCATTACCATGGAAGCAAAGATGAAGTTATCTTAAAGGATAGGCTAAATGAAAGTGGCCTGCATGTGTCAGCTCCCCAGGGCTTGGCTGCAGAGAGGGAAGGAGATGGGTAGATGGCCAAAAAAGAAGAACTCACCTAGGAGTAAACACAAGTAAAGAAAGAAGTGAAAAGATAGTGAAAGGTGGGAGACAATAAGAAAAAGAGAGGAAAGCTAAGAAAAGAACGGGTAAAATTCTAGTTTGGCTTTGCCCATAGTTTGTGAGGCTTGTTTTATTTATCTATTTATGCTCTGTTCAGCCAATATTTATTACAAGTTACTCTTTATTAGGCTCCATTTCAGCAGAAAGACAGTGTTTCTACACATGACCACAGCAAGGAAGGAGGTTTCGTGGGGGTGTTTTCCATATTAATCATTAGAACACCTGTGAAATGATGTAGTTCAGCAGCTGAGGGTCACAGTGCCTCACTGCCTCTCCCCCGCCATTTCTATCTTACAGTAGCCCTCCAGGGGGGTCAGCCCCAAGTTTTGGGATACAGCAGACTCTGGTATCAGGCCAAGCAGAAAGCCTGGATCTAAATGGGCTAACTATGAAGAGAGTCCTGACTCCAAGCTAGGATATTGGGCACCTTTCTCTTCTAGTCAGGCTTCCCTGATAGCTCAGTTGGTAAAGAATCCACCTGCAATGCAGGATACCCCGGTTCAATTCCTGGATAGGGAAGATCTGCTGGAGAAGGGATAGGCTACCCACTCCAGTATTCTTGGGCTTCTCTTGTGGCGCAGCTGGTAAAGAATCCGCCTGCAATGTGGTAGACCTGGGTTTGAACCCTTGGTTGGGAAGATCCCCTGGAGAAGGGAAAGTCTACCCACTTCAGTATTCTGACCTGGAGAGTTCCATGGACTGTATAGTCTGTGGGATCACAAAGAGCTGGACACGACTAAGCAACTTTCACTTCACTTCTCTTCTGCTGCTGCTGCTGCTAAGTCACTTCAGTCGTGTCCGACTCTGTGTGACCCCACAGACAGCAGCCCACCAGGCTCCCCCGTCCCTCAGATTCTCCAGGCAAGAACATTGCCATTTCCTTCCCCAATGCATGAAAGTGAAAAGTGAAAGTGAAGTTACTCAGTCGTGTCCGACTCTTGACAACCCCATGGAGCGCAGCCCACCAGGCTCCTCCGCCCATGGGATTTTCCAGGCAGGAGTACTGGAGTGGGTGCCCCTGCCTTCTCCGTCACTTCTCTCCTAGTCAACCACAAACCCTCAGCTCTCATGCGTTCACAGTCTACTGGTTCACAAGCTAGTAGGTCTCCCCCTCCAACTCCATTCCAGTCTAACACATCTGGCTCCAGCGGAACTTAAGGGCCACTGTTCTTCTCACAGCACAGAACCACCTAGACCTTTAAAAGGGTCACGTGACCTAAAACCCTTTCATCTCCTTTGTGCAGTCACTGTCATGTGACAAACAGACCCCCTACTTCCAAGAGAAGGGCAGAGATTGGATTTCCCTCCCTGAAGAACCCACCATAGAAATAATTTCCCCAACACGTTAACAAATAAACAATTAATCCTAAATCTTGCACTAAGATTTCTCGGGAAGTCACCTAGAATAAAAAGGGTCTACAATCAGGATATTGAAATCTTGTTTTTTTATCAGTCTCTAATAACAAAATTACTGTATCTTAACCTAACTTTCTTAGCAAGGCTTTTATGAATTTTTCTCCTTCATGAGGTGTAAAGATTAAATGACTAGGACTCAGTGGTTCCCAGCTGTGTTTAAGTTACATGAAGGCAATTTCATGGATTACCCACAGACAAAAACAATACAATAAAAGAAAACTAAATAAACCCACACTCTCATTTGGCCACCCAATGCAGAATTCTAGAGCTGCATAATAAGATCTATACAATATTCTTCCCCTGTTGAACGATACTCCCACCAAATGGAAATTCACTCTCCAATCTTCCTAGGGGCCCTTGGGCAACACCCATGTCTTCTCTCCTGGTGCTTCCTGGTGTCTGTGACAGAGGCTTCCCAGGCCTGGAGACTCCATCTGATGGATGTTCAGAAGAGAATGTTGTTACCAGGAGACCACTGAGCCAGGGCCTCTGTTCACAAACTAGGGACCTCTCTTTCTTGTTGTTTAGTCGTTCAGTCATGTCCAACTCTTTTGCAGCCCCACGGACTATAACCTTCCAGGCTCCTCTGTTCATGAGATTTCCCAGGCAAGAATACTGGAGTGGGTTGCCATGCCCTTCTCCAGGGGATCTTCTCAACCCAGTGATCAAACTCGTGTCTCCTGCATCTCCTGTATTGCAGGCAGATTCTTTACCACTGAGCCACCAGGGAAGCCCTAGGAACCCCTCTAGGGCTCTCTCAAATTCTTGTGAGGGTGCACCGTGGCAACCTTCCTAGGAGAGGCTTTTAAAGCACCAAATGTGGAAAGAAGGTCTCAGTTGTAAGACACACTTCACTGCTACTGATGTTGCTGATACCAACAGCAGTTTTTACTTGAATTCCTCCCATGTGAACATGCAGGATCAAATAAATAAACCATTCCTTTAACTGAAGACAAAATAGTATAACAGCAAAGTACCAGGGCTCTGCAGTCAGTCCCAGCCTTGCCACCTCATGGCTGTGACACTGGACAATGAATCTGCCTGTGATGCAGAAGACCTGGGTTCGATCCCTGGGTTGGGAAGATGCCCTGGAGAAGGAAACAGCAACCCATTCCAGTACCCTAGCCTGGGAAATCCCAAGGAGCCTGGCAGGCTACAGTCCATGGGGTCGCAGAGTCAGACCCGACCGAACGACTCACAGACGGACAGAATCCCTCTGTGCCTCCAGTTTCTCCTCTACAATATGAGGATGATAAGAGTACCTACCTTACGGTCCTCACTTGTTTAGTCCTGAAAACCATGGAGGTGTTGTCAGGATTAAACAAGTGAGAACATGCCCTGCTGGGCACAGAACATTCACTCGGTAAACATCACTATCACCATTACTCCTGGGAGGACATTATTATAAAAACAATGGTGATGTAAATGAGGGTTAGATTTGGAGACAAAGGAATGGTCTGAAAGATTCAGGGCAAAGGCATTTTGGAGGAAAGGGGTAAGCCGGTGAAATCTTTCTTATCCAGAAAAGCCTTGTAAGAGTCCAGCTCACAAGGGAATTGCTGATTAGGACTGTCTGCTCAGGAACTCAGCCGGGGCCCACTCAGATGTGCCGGACTGCAGCCCACCCCCACCCCGCATCTAAGCTTGCGGCTTCCAAAATGGTTCCTCCATGGGTCAGGCAAGGAGGGAGGAAGACAGTGTGTAAGACGAGTGTGTTTTTTCCGTCTGTGCTTGACACTCCATCCCACACAGAAGGAGAACCCGTGACAGGCTGTTTTGCTCTTTAAAACACTTTGGCAAGCTGAATTCCCTTGCTCTTCCAGGAAACTGTAAACAAAATCAATTCATTGAATGGACACTCTTTTTTACTTCTATTTTACTTCTCCAGTGGCTAGTGCTTCTTAAAAGGGGAGAGGGGCTTCTCGATTGTCTTAAATACACATATGTCAGACCCCCCAAAATATGTTTATTTGGATCAATGAACTCATTGATCCAAATTATTTAAAAGTCATTGTGAGACAAAGGAAGGGTGTAGGGAGAAGAGGATGTAAGGGGGAAGGTGAGACGGAGGGAAGGCTAAAGGTAGCAGGCAGGGACTACTTTATGGATGTGTTCTCAGTCCCCTGGCGGGGCTCTGGGGATCAACTCAGGAAGGATCCAAATGGCAAACCAGAGCCCTAGGCACCTGGGAGGGCTTGCACTCACAGTGAGAATGCCCAGCCCAAGGGAGTGTGACGTGTGAGCCTGCTCAGTCACTTCAGTAATGTTCCACTCTGCAACCCTAAGGACTGTAGCCCACCAGGCTCTTCTGCCCATGGGATTCTCCAGGCAACCCAGGAGTGAGCTGCCATGCCCTCCTCCAGGGACCGAGTGTGACACTAAATATAGCAAATAAAACTCGCCATGACAGGTCAAAGGAGATACCACGGAAGAAAGGAACACATTATTCCTCTGGCATGTGAGCAGGGGGCTTCACATTTTTCCTGGGCCCCACAGATTATGTAGCTGGCCATGGTTATAGCATTTAAAACACACTCAGCACTCTTCCTGGGGCTCAAAGTTGAGAGCTTTGCTGCCCTCAGCCTTTGGGCCTGCAAGAGCTTTCAGAACTGGTGTCAGCCACTGTCCCCAATACAGGGGGCGCACACTGCAGGGTTCTCTGTGTAGTGGTTCTCTGAGAAGCCATGCTGAGTCACAGGATATCCGGAGAGTTCTTGGAGCAAACAGGCACAGGGGAGGGAAAGGAAGAGGAAAAGCCAAAATGAATGGGTTCTGTTCCACGGAATTGTGCAAACTGACTCAGAGGTTCTAAAACACAACCCTGGGGTCAAATAATCAAGTGGGAAGAATGCCAAAAGAAATGTTACATACTTGGGAAATTTATTATGAGATGGCTGTTGAACAGCATTTGGAGTGTATTAGAATTGCAGCTTTTAAAAAGTTCAGTACTCCCTTTCAGCCCAGGGACCCTGAGTCTGGCATGTGACCTGGCTCCTGGCCCCCAGAACTACAGCCTATCTCTCCCATTTCTTAAACCTGCTCCTCATGCCTCCAAGGGACCTCCATTCTACCCATAGGTCCTGCTGCCTAGAGATACAGGGTCTCTGTGGATTCATTGAGAAAATGCAGGTGAATTATTCGGACTGTTTTATAATCTTTACCCAGATATCAGTAGAAAACTGGAAGATAAGACTTTCCACAGGGTGAGATAGAATGAATTTATTTTATTGGCATTTGAGGATTTATTGTTATCTTAAATTGCAAATGCTTATGTAGTGCAGGCATGCTAAGCTGCTTCAGTCATGTCCAGCTCTTTGCGATCCCATGAACTGTGTGGCCTGCCAGGCTCCTTTGTCTGTAGGATTCTCCCGGCAAGAATACTGGAGTGGGTTGCCATGCCCAGGATCTTCCCGACCCAGGGATTGAATCTCAAGGAAAAGCTGGTGACTTTTAAGGCTGGGACAGGTTGCTAAAAAGACTGTAGAGAAATCTCATTCCAAAGATAAGATAAAAACTTATAGATCTACACAGAAAGAGGGATCCAATTTAAATGATTTCCTGAAGCTCTTTCCTTTTCATACTTGGTTTGTTTCTTTATTAATTAGCTACTAAATTATGACCCACTTCTGTTCAAAAAGGATTTCTGACAATTAAATTACATGCAACTTATAGCAATTTGACTATTACCAGATCATTTTGGTCATCATTATGCCACTAGTCAGTATTCATCATTGTCATTTTATTAATATTAAAATTAACTCTGCCAGCTTCTCAGGGGTCAACCTCTACAGCAAGTGGGAAATAAGATGCATATATTTAATGGGGAAGTTATCTAGATGGCCCACCCATCATGCTAGCTCTGATGTCAGTCAATTACACCCGTATTTAAGTCCTCCTTGAACTTCCCAGGTGATCAATGGTAAAGAATCTGCCTGCCAGTGCAGGAGATATAAGAGACACTGGTTCGATCCCTGGGTGGGGAAGACCCCTGGAGGAGGAAATGGCAACCCACTCCAGTATTCTTGCCTGGAGAATCCCATGGACAGAGGAGCCTGGTGGGTTGCAGTCCATAGGATCACAAAGAGTCAGACCTGACTAAGTACCCACATACCTTAAGTCCTCCTTAGTTCACTAACTATGGAAGACAATTTAGCTCTTACAGGAGACAAAAATCCCTGTCAGGACTTGAGACAAGTGGAAATCTGTTGGTGGGTTTGATAAAATGCATTTTATTTTTGTGTGTGTTTGTTTTGAATTTTTTTTTTTTTTTTTTTTTTTTGCTTTGAATTTTTATCTTAATCTGCACGGACAGGGAAGAGCACTGGATTATACATAATGAGCTTTCTTTGACTGTTTTCCAGAGTGGAAATAGAATTCTGTGTTCCATCATTCTGAGCCATCACCAGGGTCCATCCATAATCAACTACGACGATGAGAGTGGCAAGACATGCGTGCACATTGCCGCAGCAGCAGGTTTCTGCGACATCATCAACGAGCTGGCAAGGGTCCCTGAGTGCAACCTGCAGGCTCTGGATGTGGACGACAGGTATACGTGGCCACTCTGTCACCTTTTCCAAATTTTAATCTCAAAACAAAGAAGATGTTTAAGGAGTTATCTTATATGACTATATCCTTACTGCCAGTAATGTTAATATTTATACCTGGGCTTGTGACAATAAAAACTGCCCTATATTAGTCAGGACAGGAAAAACCATTGTTATGAAGAGAAACGCTGTGACAGTATTGTCAGACTTTCCACTTTTTGCTAACTGTTCTCAGAAGGCTTTCTGTATATCAGCTTCCTGCTATATACACTTTTTGTTCTTAACAGTAAGTCTTATTTTTTTCCTTCATTCCTGGATTATGTCATAAAATCAACAAGCTCTTGTTATCCAGCGAAGAGCACAATAGAGGCTTTGTGTTCAGAACTAGACGTGACCTTATCAGTGTTCTGTTTTGGTTTTCTTCAGTCATTAAAGATGTATTTACATAGGAAAGGAAGCTGAGTCCAGAAAGGTGAAGAGACTTGCCTAAGAGGTAATTAGCAACTAAGTGAAAACTTGTTGTTCAATCTGAGTCCCACTGTTTGCAACCCCATGGACTTCAGCATGCCAGGCTTCTCTGTCCTTCACTATCTCCCAGAGTTTTCTCAAATTCATGTCCATTGCATTGGTGATGCCATTCAGCCATCTCATCCTCTGTTGTCCCCTTCTCCTCCTGCTCTCAATTTTTCCCAGCATCATGGTCTTTTCCATTGAGTTGGCTCTTCACATCTGGTGGCCAAAATGTTGGAGCTTCAGCCTCAGCATCAGTCCTTCCAATGAGTATTCAGGGTTAATTTCCTTTAGGATTGTCTGGTTTGATCTCCTTTCTGTCCAAGGGACTCTCAAGAGTTTTCTCCAGCACCACAGTTGGAAAGCATCAATTCTTTGGCGCTCAGACTTCTTGATGGTCCAACTCTCACATCCATACATGACTACGGGAAAAACCATAGCTTTGACTAGGCAGACCTTTGTCGGCAAAGTGATGTCTTTGCTTTCTAATATGCTGACAGAAGAAGTAAGAACTAAAATCCCATGGCCTCCAAAATGAAAACCCAATCACAGAAAACTAACCAAAATGATCACATGGATCACAGCCTTGTGTAACTCAAAGAAAACTTGTACCCTTGTCTTTTAAATGTACAGCTTTTCACCTACTGACCCTTCATCCATAATCAACTATTAGAATTTTTCAATTACAATGCTTATCTAACCTTTGCTTCAGTTAGGCATAGACTCAAGGAAAATATGAGAATAATATAAGAACAAATAAAACTGTTGAAAACAAGTATAAGGCTTGTACATTATGCATAGTTTTTTTTAAGCTTTTTCTATTGAAGTGCAAATTTAGCCATCTACTTCCATGATTTTAGATTCCCCAAGAAGCACTTCCTACTACTTCCTGTTACCTGAAACCCTTATAACACAGGAGAAAGAAATCTTGGGTTCCATGTAAGTCTCAGAAGCTGGAGACTGTTAACAGGATGACTTTAGTTAAAATTAATTTATAAATAATTGAAAGTAGACCTTTTCTGAAGAGTAGATATTGAACTTGAGCAGGTGAAAAAGTGGAAGGATTTTGTTACATGAAGAGAAAAGGTGAATGATCCAAAAAGCGAAGAAAAGAACACATGCAGAGGGACTTCCCTGCTGGTCCAGTGGTTAGGATGCCTTGCTTCCAATGCAGGGGGTGGAGGTTTGAACTTTGGTCAAGGAATACATGCCATGTGGCCAAATAAATAAAAATAGGAAAAAAAAATATTTTTAAGGAACACATTTAGGAAAATAGGGTTAGAAAAAAGTTTGCCTACTTCAAAATACTTCTAGAAGCAGCTCTATTACAGTATTTCCCACTTGAATTATCACATGCTTCAGTTCAGTTCAGTTTAGTCACTCAGTCGTGTCCGACTTTGTGACCCCATGGACCACAGCATGCCAAGCCTCCCTGTCCATCACCAACTCCCAGAGTTTACTCAGACTCATGTCCATTGAGTTGGTGATGCCATCCAACCATCTCATCCTCTGCTGTCCCCTTCTCCACCTGCCCTCAATCTTTCCCAGCATCAGGGTCTTTTCAAATGAGTCAGCTCTTTGCGTCAGGTGGCCAAAGTATTGGAGTTTCAGCTTCAACATCAGACCTTCCAATGAACACCCAGGACCGATCTCCTTTAGGATGGACTTGTTGGATTTCCTTGCAGTCCAAGGGACTTTCAAGAGTCTTCTCCAACACCACAGTTCAAAAGCATCCATTCTTCGGCACTCAGCTTTCTTTACAGTCCAACTTTCACATCCATACCTGACTACTGGAAAAACCATAGCCTTGACTAGATGGACCTTTGTTGGCAAAGTAACGTCTCTACTTTTTAATATGCTGTCTAGGTTGGTCATAACTTTCCTTCCAAGGAATAAGTGTCTTTTAATTTCATGGCTGCAGTCACCATCTGCAGTGATTTTGGAGCCCCAAAACATAAACTCAGCCACTGTTTTCACTGTTTTCCCTATCTACTTGCCCTGAAGTGATGGGACCGGATGCCATGATCTTAGTTTTCTGAATGTTGAGCTTTAAGCCAACTTTTTCACTCTCCTCTTTCACTTTCATCAAGAGGCTCTTTAGTTCTTCTTCACTTTCTGCCATAAGGATGGTATCATCTGCTTATCTGAGGTTATTGATATTTCTCCCATGCTTAGGAGAGAAAATTTAGTTCCCCCAGTCTCAGGGAAGAAAGTATATCCAAAGGGAGTAAGAAAGTGCGAAAGATTGGGCCCTACGAAGGTTCAAAGTGAGGTAAAATCCCAAGAAGGGTCTAGTTTCTGCTCCAGAGCTCAGCTCATCCTGCTCTTCATTTTGTTTCAGTTTCTGCATCCTACATTGTATAGCTCTACCTTCACACTGACACTGTAAGCTTGTGTTAGTAGAGAATTTTTCAAAATTTTCATAGGTTTAAGTATTGAAGCATTGGCAACAATTGTGGCTTCGCTTCCCTTCTTTTTTTTTTTCCAGATAGAAAGTTTTTGAGAAAAGGGAAGAAAAATAAGGCAATGATTTTAAAAAATAAAAAAAGAGGATGAGGGAAAATATGAGGGAACTAGTCCTCCTAGATTATTAAAACACATCATAAATCTATGACATTTTAAAACATGTTGGTGCTAGCCTAAGATTGATGGTACAGAACACATAACTCATAAATAGCTTGTATAGCTTAAAGGTCCCAAATTTCATCAGTCTATGAAGTCACGCTTTCCTTTAGTACTCAAGTCATTTATCTTCAGGAAAGAGAGTCTTTAATCAAACTCTCCTCCCTACATACTTCTGGGAATTATATAGGGAATGTTTGCATGTTCCATAAATGGTTCCTTGGCTTCTGACACCTTACCAACATTGCATTCTTGTACCTATCATCTCCTGTCATTCAGAGACCACCTCATCAGCCCACTGCTTGCCTCTGATGTATTTCTTCTGATCATGGGCCCTGGTTCTCCAGCCCCTCACTGTGATAACTGAGTCCAATCTGCTATGTTTGAAGACTATCCTGAAGCTTAGAGATAAGAAAGGGACTGCAACTTACATAACTTGAAATTGGATACTACATATTACCTGCAAAGGCTTTATGTGTATTAGTTAGAAGTTATCTATGCTTCTCTTGTTTCTGCAAAATAATTTTGCCCTGTGTCCTTCTGGACCTCTTCTTCCATGCTGATGTTCAGAATGATCTCAGGTTGCCTCAGCCTGCCTCATTTGAAGCAGGGCTTCAGTTCCTGGCTAGAGGTTGAGGTCGGGTCGCAACAGTGAGAGAGCTGAATCCCAGCCACTAGACCAAAGATCAGGAACAAGGCCTTGGCCCTTCAGCATGCAGAAAAATAATTCCCACAAAGATTGAAAGTAGTGAAATAGGTAAAGTATTTATTAGGAGGAAAAAGAGTACAGTATATGTGAACAGACACACAGGCGGACTCAGAGGAAGAATTGCACCCTCATGGCAGTTTAAGTTACTTATATGGGGCATTTCCTCCAGGTTTCCTTGGCCAATCATTTTAATTTGCCTGGTTCAGAGTTCATATCTGTTATATCTCAGGAACCTCCCATGTGCACACACACATCTCTTAGCCAAGATGAAAGAGGCTTATGGTTGGGTGGCATCAGCATCACTCCCATTTTGACCTCCAGGAAGCCTTTCTATGCATGTGCAGTTGGGAGGCCTCCTGACTTCAAAAAATGAGAAATATGTGGGCTCTTATCTTCTGTTTGGGCAGGGCCCAGCCTCCTCTCTCAGTTGTCCTGCTATTGATAGTTTGTAGTTTCTGTCCACAAAGAATGAATCTCTAAATTTTACCCTGGGGGCCATCTACCTCCTGCCTCAAGAGAAATTAATACAGTCACTCTTCAGTTCAGTCACTCAGTCGTGTCCAACTCTTTGCAACCCCATGGACTGCAGCACGCCAGGCCTCCCTGTCCATCACAAACTCCCGGAGCTTGCTCTAACTCATGTCCATAGACTCAGTGATGCCATCCAACCATCTCATCCTCTGTCATCCCCTTCTCCTCCTGCCTTCAATCTTTCCCAGCAACAGGATCTTTTCCAGTGAATCAGTTCTTCATATCAAGTAGCCTAAGTATTGGAGTTTCAACTTCAGCATCAGTCCTTCCAATGAATATCCAGGGTTGATTTCCTTTAGGATGGACTGGTTGGATCTCCTTGCAGTCCAAGGGACTCTCAAGAGTCTTCTCCAACACCACAGTTCAAAAGCATCAATTCTTCTGTGCTCAGCTTTCTTCATAGTCCAGCTCTCACATCCATACATGACTACTGGAAAAACCATAACTTTGACTAGACGGACCTTTGTTAGCAAAGTAATGTCTCTGCTTTTTAATATGCTATCGAGGTTGGTCATAACTTTCCTTCCAAGGAGCAAGCATCTTTTAATTTCATGGCTGCAGTCACCATCTGCAGTGATTTTGGAGCCCCTCAAAATAAAGTCTTTCACTGTTTATATTGTTTCCCCATCTATTTGCCATGAAGTGATGGGACCATTAGTACAGTCACTCAGCAATTGTCATAAAGGAGTATTTCACAATATGCCAAAGAGAATTGTCATGTGTTGATAAACCTGACTGTTGATAAACCTGACGTGTTGCCCAAGCCTCCATCTACTGAATTTATTGGCAATATATTCTGTAATCAGGAGGGTATAATATGGCTGGTGCTTCATCTTGTTTCATAAGAAATATTGTCTGGAGACCTCTCAAATAGAATGGAATGAATCAAATTCCATTAAGTGTCCTCAAAGTGCTGTCTGTATCATAACATGAGTAGGATGCTTGATTGACACAGGACGCAGTCTACCCATTCTAGTCATACTGTGGACATGGCTACTCTCCCAATACTAAGTCCTGAGCCCCTTCACAGATAGACCCAACTGAGTCCTTCTCTGTCCAGCCCCCAGACTGCCTCCATGTCTGAGAGACCTCTTGGCTCTCCAGGGGTGGTCATCTGCCAGGTTTCAAGCCCCAGAATGAAGCCAAGGAGAGGCCTTCCATGCCTTCTTTTCCTGCCCCAGGATTGATCCTCTCCCAGAGGGACTGACAGGAAGAATAGCCCTTGTCTTCATGGGAAACCCCATTCACAGGAATATCATCTATCACCATGCCCCTCTTCAGCCCCCCAGAGTCCCACTGTCCAGACACACCACACAGACATCCCCAACCACCTACTTCCCAGCATCTCTGCCATAGAAGCAAGGTTCAGGTCCCCTTTCTTCTTGAGTCCAGTGGTCCTTTATGCTCTTATCACCTTCTTGTCCCATTTGCCTTAATAGTTCTTTCTACAGCTGGGGAACTGTTTTGCTCCACATCTGCTCTCAGTTCTGGGCTTGGTTTTTGGAAACAGGAAGACACTGACTATTTCTCTTATCTACCCCGCTATATCCCTCCCTTGAAGTTGAGCATAAAGTCAACCATATCCTTATATGGAGGAAAGGGGATGGGCAGAGAAGTGTGTACACAGTTCAGGATCTTAAAATTTGATCCCACTGCATTAATAAATGGTGTTGAGAAAAGCTGGCTATGTAAATGGAAAAATAGTCAGATTGGCTCCACACCTCACCACATATATCAGATACACGTGCAGTTTTGTTTAAATCCAAAGAAATCTAGAATAAAATATTGGTTTCCAATTTATTTACATTCAGTAAACTTTACTTTTTTTGGATGTATAGTTCTATGAATTGTAACACATACATAGATTCATGCAATCACCACAAGGCAGATCCAAAACAATGCCATCAATTCCAACACCAACTCAGGTTGTCCTTTTATAGTCAAGGCTTCCCCCATCTCCAAGCTCTGGCAGTCATGGATTAGTTCTCTCTCTTGGGTTTTGCCTTTTCCAGAATGTCATGTAAATGGAAATATACAATATGTAATCTTTTGAGATTGCTTTATTTCACCTGGTAGAATGCATTTGAGATTCATCTATGTTCCATATACCAGTAGGCTGTTCTTTTTACTGCTGAGTAGTATTCCATTTTGTGGATAAATTATAGTTTGTCCATTCACCCGTTGAAGCACATTGGGTTGTTTATACTTTTGGATGATTACAAACAGTGCAGCTATAAACATTTGTGTACAAGTTTTTGTGTAAACATAAGTTTGCATTTCTCTAGCTATAGGTGACAGACATGAGATTGCTTGGCCACATGGTAAGTATGCTTAACTTTAGAAGGAACTGACAGACTATTTTCTGGTGTGACGACTTCCATTTTGCATTCTCACTAAAAATATATATAAAAGTTCAAGTTGCCCTGAATCTTCATCCGTACATGTATTGCCAGGCTTGTTTGTGTTTTTTTTAGTTTTTTTTTTTTCATTGAAGTATAGTTGATTTACAATGTTGTGTCAACCTCTGCTATACTGCAAAGTGACTCAGTTATACACATATATAAGTCCTTTTTAAAAAAATTTTAGCCATTTAAATAAGCATGTAGTGGTATCCCATGTAGTTTTTTTTTTCCCATGTAGTTTTAATTTTCATTTCTCTGAATGAAAAATGTTACTGAGCATCTTTTCATGTGCTTGTTAACCAATTATACACTTTCTTTGATAAAGTATTCAATCTTTTGCTAGTTTTTTAAATCGATTTGTATATATATTTTTTATTGTTCAGTTTTGAAATGTTTTACATACTATCTTTGTTGGATGTGTAACTTGCAAATATTTTCTCCCAGTCTCTGGGTTTTTTTTAAGAAAATGATGGTTTTGCCATTTATCAAAGGTTTAAACACTGGTGAGTATGTATCTACCTTCTGGCTAATGAAGGACTTTCTAAAATGTAAAATCATGAAACAAATCAAAAATGAAAAGGTAAATAAATGTGGTTGTTTCTTAAAATGTTTATGGAAAACCACTAAAAGAATTAAAAGCTAAGTAACAAATTAGAGGAAATGTTTTCATAAACCTAGAAAAAACCCAATACCTTAAATATTTTAAAAGCTTATATGAATTAGTAAGAAAAGCTAACAACCTAATAGAAAAATGGACATTGCCCTAAATAGAAAATGGGCATTACGGGTCATTTCAATGAAGAAACTAAAATGTCAGATAAACATGTATTTCAAAGGTTCTTCCTCATGTTATTTAAAGAAATGCAAATTAAAGCAACACTGAAGTACTAATTTTGCCTACCAAGTTGGCACAGATCTTTGAAAGATGTTGATAACACTTCATATTAGGAAGGAGTAGGGACACAGCTGGTAGGAGGAAAAATTGAGTCAGTTTTCTTGGAAGGCAATCTGGCACTAAGTATAAAGAGCCTTCAAATTGTTCCTCCCCTTTGACCCACTACTTCCTTTTTGAGGAAATTCACAGAAAGACCAAAGAAGGGGAAAGGCCACAGAGTATCGGAATTAGAGGAGAGGCCTCCATACACATACACCATCACCCTGAAGCCCCATTTAGTGCATCCCATTTCCACACTGTTAAGTAGCAACAAGTCTGTCCTGCCAGGACCCAACTGTGAGCAGGAGCTGTTGTCAGCTAGGTAACCTGTATCATTCATGTACTCAGACATTGTGCTGTCCCCCCGTGGCCCCCAGGACACCTCTGCACTGGGCTGCAGCTGCAGGGAAAGCAGACTGTGTGCAGTCACTGCTGGAGCTGGGCATGGACGGCAACCTGCGAGACATCAATGAGAGCACGCCCCTGGCCTACGCCCTGTACTGCGGCCACGCGGACTGTGTCAAGCTCCTCTCCCAAGAGGGCAGGTGAGCACGCCGAGAGGCACTCATTTTTTATTTCGTCTCAAAGATTTATAAAATTGGATGCAATTGTCTAAACTGCCAAGACCAGCACAAAACGATCTATAACTTAATAATTGTGTTTGCCACTGCCAACTACAAATTGGCACTTGCCATCTACCTCGACAAGGATTAAACCGTGTGCTTCTGCGGCTGCAGACTTTCAACAGCCCCACCACGGAAAGGAGCTCAAGGTGGAGAGCAGAAATGAAGCTCTCTGTGCCCTGGAATTACTGACAGAACAGGTCTCTAGATAGTTAGATGTTTTCAGGAACCAATTTAATGAGCCCCGTTCTTGCATCTCCTCATATCGAGAAAGGCACAAAAATCTTTCACGGTGACAACTGTTCCTTAGACTAGCAGCAGGCTCCTGCAAAAAGTATGTGCTTGATTGCATGTACTTCCCCTTCACCAAAACCTTCCCAGCCACCTCTGCTCACCACTCTGAGCAGTTTCTCAGAGTGATCAGAAATGCTGTCTCTTGGGCTATAGTCCTCATTTTCCCCCAAATAAATAGTGACTCACAGCTCTCATGTTGTGCATTTTTTTTTGATTCACAACAATATCTAACAATGATATGTCCTTGAATCTGTGAAGCGAAATGGTAGTAGTAAGCCTGAATGTATCAGCCTAACGTTTACTGAACTCTAATCTCTTCTTTCCTTTTTCTCCCTTTCCACATCCGTTTAGGCAATACACTAATTGCTCTTTTGCCTATATCAGCATTTCTCCAACTCTTTGTTCTCAGGATCCTTTTATACTCAAAAATTATGGAGGACCCAAAAGAGCTTTTGTTTACGTGAGTTACACCTATCGATATTTATGGCATGAAAAGTGTCTAAAACTGAGACACTTTTGATAAAACATTTAGTTAGTAACTTAAAGTGATAATAACCCATTACAAGTTAAGATTAATACCATATTTTTAGTTAAAAATATTCTTCAAAACCATCCAGAATAAGTGTAATGAAAAGAGCAGCTTTATTCTACTTTGCTCTTCAATTCTCCTTGATAGCTTTATAAAAGCTTAATAGAATACAGCAGGATTCCCACATCTGCTTTTGCATTCAACCCATTGCAATGTGACTGTTTTGATTGAAGTGTATGAAAATAATCTGGCCTCACATAGACACATAGGTAAAAAAGGGAGGAGTATTTCAATAGACTTTTGAGATAACTATGGATACTTTTCCTCTGATACTACACCAAAACTTAACAAGTAGTATTAGGTTGGTACAAAAGTAATTGCAGTTTTACACTGTTGAACTTTGCATTTGATATTGGGGTACATTCTTATAAATGTGGTTATGTTATACAACATTCTAATGTGCATTTCTCACTTTATGTCTTTTTTCTAATGACTTATTACTTGCTGTTTCTTTTATATTTATTTTGACTATAGAAATGTTGTTAGACAAAAAGCAAATTTGAATGATTTTTTTATTTGAGTTAAAAATGGGTTGCAAAGAAGCAGAAACAACTTGCAACATCAACAACACATTTGGGCCAGGAACAGCTAACGAACGTACAGTGCAGTGGTGGTTCAAGAAGTTTTGCAAAGGACGTGAGAGCCATGAAGATAAGGAACACAGTGGCTGACCATCAGAAGTTGACAATGAACAACGGAGAGCCATCATCAAAACTGATCCTCTTACAACTACACGAGAAGTTTCCAAAGAATTCAGTATCCACCATTCTATGGCTATTTGGCATTTGAAGCAAATTGGAAAGGTGAAAAAGCTCAATAAGTGGATGCCTCATGAGCTGACCGGAAATTAAAAAAAAAAAAAAATTGTCGTCTTGAAGTGTCATCTTTTCTTATTCTATGCAACAACAAGAAACCATTTCTTGATCAGATTATGACATGCAAGAAATAGTGAAATTTAGACAACAACCAGTGATGACCAGTTCAGTGGTTGGACCAAGAAGCTCCAAAGCACTTCCCAAAGCCAAACATGCACTAAAAAAAGGTCGTGGTCACTGTTTGGTGGTCTGCTGCTCGAGTGATCCACAGCAGCTTTCTGAATCCCAATGAACCCATTACATCTGAGAAATACGCTCAGAAAATCAATGAGATTCACTGAAAACTGCAATGCCTGCAGCCAACACTGATCAACAGAAAGAGCCCAATTTTTCTCTATGACAATGCCCGACAACATGTCACACAACCACCACTTCAAAAGTTGAACGAATTGGGCTACAAAGTTTAGCCTCATCTGCCGTATTCACCTGACCTCTTGCCAACCGACTATCACTTCAAGCATCTTGACAACTTTTTATAGCGGAAATGCTTTCACAGTCAGCAGGAGGCAGAAGATGCTTTCCAACGGTTCATCGAATCCTGAAGCATGGATTTTTACGCTACAGGAATAAACAAACTTATTTCTCGTTGGCAAAAACCTGTTGATTGTAATAGTTCTTATTTTGATTAATAAAGATCGGTTTGGGCCTAGTTATAATGACTTAAAATTTATGGTCTGAAACCGCAATTATTTTTGTACCAATCTAATAGTTTCCCAAAGATTAGTTGCAGTGTGGACTTTGTCACCTTATCAGTGAACTTTTTGAATTCTGTTACATTAAAATCCATTCATCTCTCTAGCACCTTAAATGTGTCTTATACCTATGCATGATTTTATATCTTGCATTGGTCATTTGAAAAACATTGGTTTGCTTAGTTATGAACATCTTCCATTAAATAATACATTTCATTTTACAACATTAGAAAAAAAATCACATTTATTAATGTCACCACTGATCTCATCAGAAAAGGTTTTATGTGTCAGGAAGCTATCAAGCTCAAAGTATGCACACTAGTTTTCCAAAATTTCTAATTTTTTGCATGAAAGTTAGATTTTTGTCACTGGCAACAGTTACTGTCAATTGTTTACCTTGAAATGACAGACTCACTCTGTTCATTTCTGAAAAATTAAATGCCCAACTCCAAATAACCATAGCTTGCCTAGAAGCCATTGAAATGATGTTTCATGGGGGAAAAAAGTATCTAGTTCCACTCAAACAATTCCACAAATGTTTTACCTTAAAACATCCATCATGTATTGGTATAGGGTTGTTGTTGTTTAGTCGCTCGGTCATGTCCAACTCTTTGTGAACCCATGGACTGCAGCACTCCAGGCTCCCCTGTAGTCCACCACCTCCCAGAGTTTGCTCAGACTTATGTCCATTGAGTTGGTGATGCCAGCATATAACAGAATTGCTTATGAGTACTTTCTATTTTGTCCAAAAAAAAAAAAAAAAAATGCATCTCAAAGATCAATATTTAGTAAAATGAATAACTTTTACTGGGCATTATTAAATTAAATGGCAATTTTGTTTTAATGAAAGTCTATTGTTACTACTACCTTGATTTGTGCCAAAGAGCCCACTGTTTTACCCATTTGCTCTCTTGCATGCTTGGTGTAAAAAGCAGTCCAGTGAAAAAGACAACATCTTGATATTATTATGAATGTAGTTTTAACATCATGAAGCCTGTCAGAGACCTCACCTCCAGGGTTCAATGAACCACACTTTGAGACCCACTGGCCAAAATCACAACCTTAATAGGAAGAGGAGGTTGATCGTAGAAGATGCTAAAGTAGCATTAGCATTTAGTTAATTTAGTTAGCACAGGGGCATAATTCTATATGGGAAAACTTGCAGGAATGCTAGAGATCTCCTGGGGTTCTCTCTCTGGTACTGTCAGGAGGGCAGAATCTGTGTTTCATATTTCACAAAGCCTTTTGGAAGGTGAAAGGAGGAAGATAAAAATTTGTCACAGGAATAAAGATTCAATTATACACTGTGTGACCTACAGGAAAAAGAAAAAATTTCATTAGATGTGGCCAAAATGAGGAGTGATACTTTTCAAACCACAGGTTACAATATCTCACTGCAAAGAGTAATGTTGCAATATTGCTTTTAGGGCATGCACACAGGTCCGGTTTCATCATTAACCCATACCGCAGAAAGCACTAAATCAATTGTGGCCTCAAAAGAGAATAACACAGAAATTTCCAAGCAACAAAAACAGCATAGTGCCTCAGGGAAACTCCACACAAGAAGAGCCAGCCGGCCAACTGCAGATCTTTTTCCCTGCAGAATTTGCCTGCCCATTGGACACTGCTTACTTTTCTTCTGCTGCCACGCCCAAATTCTGGCATACACACTTCCTGTTCCGCAGCCCAAGCCCAGACAAAAGCTTCTCTCCTTGGCTTTCTTTAGTATGTTTTATTTTAAGTGTTTTTCAATAGGAAATTTAGTAAAAACTCAACAGGAAACAAATAACACACAAACTGCGTAAAATGGGCAGGCTTCCTGAGGTGGATAATGTCAGAGCTCTGCCCTTATCTCCGAGGAGCCTTTTCAGAGAACGCCTGAAAAAAATCAGACTCCCCTCCCCCAGCTCTGCAGCCTCCACCCAGCTGCTAGCTAAAGCCTGAACACAACATTTGGCCTTTATTTCTTTGACTTAAAGCTGGCACTCCTACTGACTGGCCTTAAGAAGTAAGAACAGTAACCCCTGAAGGTATTTGGTATTTTCTGCTTACTTGATTCCCTGGCAAAAACAAATTTTGAAAGGATAGTTCCTGAGGGAACAAGCAAAATCTAACTAAGAAATATTCTAATTATGGACAGTGGACTGACCATGGCAAGGAAGGGGGTGGCAAAGGGTGCTGTGAGTAGCTTTCGCACATCGCCTTTAACTTGAGAGGGCGCTGAATGACTTTGAATGATCTCCTTCCTGGAGATGGAATAGAGGGAGGTATTTTGTTTGATGACTGCTGTTGCGCCACTTCCTGTTCTCACAGAGCATCCTTGTTTTATATTCCTGTAGAACAGAGCCTCCTAGACCCCTTCCTGCCCAGAACAGTAGACCCCAGAAGAAGGAGGGACGGTTCAGCATGCTCAATCAAATCTTCTGCAAGAACAAAAAGGAAGAGCAGAGGGCCTATCAGAAGGACCCCAGCAGGGACTGGCACAGAGGGGAACACACCTCGGAAGTCGATGACATCATCACCACCTTTGACAGCAACGTGGATACCAACTGCCAAGAGCAGCCTGGTGAGCAGGTGGCTATGGTTGACTTTAAGAAGAGGACCTCAGAAAACTCAAAATATCACTTGCCAGAAAAGAAGCCTCTGGCCCGTAAAGGGCTTCCACCAATCAGAACACAGAGCCTCCCACCCATCACCCTGGGCCATAACTTCCTGACAGCCTCCCAGGGGGCCACTTCCCATGCTGGCCTGAGCTCTGGTACTCATCATGCGGCCCAGCGATCTCAGAAAAGCCGAAGTGAGCAAGATTTGTTGAATAACAGAACTGGCTGCCAGGCATTGCTAGATAACCCTTGGAAAGGTGATTCTCACCCGGTGTTCTATAAAGCCTGGATTAGGTCTTCATCTGACAAGCTGCTAGACAGGTTGCTCACCAGCAGATCTGGCCACCAGGAAGTATCAGGGCCCCCACATCTTCCTCATCTACATAATCCTTCATCAGGTAATGTCCTTCCTCATTCCTGACAGATTCTGTACAAGAAACATGTCATACCATCCTGAGTGAGGAGGGAGAGTAGGTAGCCTGAAGGACTTCCCTTTAGTCCACTGGATTCAGGATGTCAGGCTAGGCAAACAGTCTGCTTTTCCAACCTGAGGACAACCATCAGGTAGAAGCATGTGCCTTCTCATCTTATCCCATCCCACCAAATATGTGTGGTGACTGGCAGATTGGAGCAGGAATATTATTATTTCCACCAGCAAGGATTCTTAAGCAGGGATACTTGCCAATATCACCTACAAGGGGTTGATTTGTTTGTGTGACTGTTTGCTTTTAAATCAGGTGTTCAATGCCCACTCTGGGCCCACTGAACCAAAATTTTGGTGAGGCAGAAGGGAAAAGAGTAATGCCTTCCACGTGTATGTGTAGAAAGGGAACACATCACACACTTATGGTTCAAAACTCCAAACACGTCAAAGGACTACCTGGCAGTTCTCCCTCCTGTGTCTGCCTGCAGCTATGCAGTGCCCCTCATCCGAAGCAAACTATGTTATTAATTTTTTGCTTATCCTTCCAGAAGTATTTTATATGTATTTAAGTATTTGTATATATACATATATATACATTTTAAATAAATAAGCACATCACACTAAAGAATCTATATTTTTTACACATACAAGCAATATATATGTGTCTACTTTTCACCCATTTCTAAACAAACATATCACACTAAAACTTTTATTTATATTTTTTTAAATCGCCCACAGGTGATTCTAAGGTACAGTGGAGACTAAGATCTATTATTCTAAAGCACAAACTTCAGGACAGCTTCCAAAATCAGGTCATTACTATAATATCTTATTTTGTCATCAAGTGAATTAATTACTAACATTTAAAAATCATGAAGTTTTCACATAAAAATTTAAATTTTTAGCTTCTCCAGAGAAATTGAAAAATCTAGCAACACTAAACACAAGTTCCATTTGGCAATAATTGGCTAGATCTGAGTACCCAGTATCCCTATGGACACCACTTGGACATCACTGTCCCCAGTTCAGCCCAGTCCACACCAGTCTCTAGTCTCTTTCCATGGAGTGTCTGTTGTTCTTTATCAATAAGTTTCTGTTGTTTTTCTTATAGTGGGGTTAAGAGGGAAAATGATATGTTTCTTGAATCCATGCTTCTTTCAAAAGTAGAAAAGTGAAAGACCAAGAGGGTTTATATGTACTTTAAGAAGTAGAGGAGGTCCATATATCTTTGGAGGTAAGAACTATTCCTTCCCATTTAATATGCAGCATGAGTCTGGCTCTCCTCACTCATTTACACGTGCCTGGTGTCTGAAACCTGTGAGGCAGCATACGACTTCTCTCATATTAATTTGTATTTAAACATATTTATTTGAATAAATACATGACGGCTATTTCCTAAGAAGAACTTCCCTCAAGGTCTTCCTCCTCAGAGCACTGGAGTGTGGGTAGTATTCCTTGTGTTCTGTGGAGGGGTAAGGAAGCAAAGATATTGGTTTCCTGTCTTTTAACACTTTGATGGCCTCCAGGGCCTTGGCTCAGCCTGCTTTCTGGAGTTAGTCCTGTCCTGGCTAATATCTTCTTTTTAGAAAAAAAAAAAAATTTTTTTTTTTTTTTTTTTTAGATTTTTGAAAGTCTTGTTCTTTTTCTGTTCCCAGGACAGCCTGGGGCTGTTTTTTCTTTATCAGTTAGAATTGGTTCATCTGTTGTAACAGAAACCCAAAGTAACAGTGGTTTAAGCAACATAGAAGTTTATCCCTCTCATATGAAAGAAGTTGAACGTTATGGTTCCCAGTGCTTGGTGAACCATGATCACCAGAGACCCATGCTCCTTCCATCTGTATTCTCTACAACTTAACCTATGGTCTTCATCCTTTGGAGAAAGAGCAGGAGAAAGGAGAGAGGCAGGGAGAAAGGAAGAGAGGGAGGGAAAAATGGACGTCCCCAATCTGAATTATCTCCCATTAATAAGTTATCTCCTATCACTTCTCAGCCTTTTGGCTAAGAGCAAGTGTAATGAGTTATTGCCCATAAGTCCTAGAGTCTACTTCCATCTCATTGACCAGAACTTTAGTCACATGACTGCCTATCTGCAAGGGAGACTGGGAATTGTTGTCTTTTAGCTGATCATATGACTGTACCTCTAAAACTGGATTTTCATTTCTAAGAGAAAAAAGGGAGTAGATATTGAATAGAGAATTCATAGATTCTGTCACATGTGCCATCTAAAACTTTCCATGTTACTTAAAAGAAAATTCAATAAAGTTGATTTGAGGATTGATTTCACTTTTCCAATGAAGTAACTTGAAAAGTCCCTAGGGGCAGGAAAGCAGAAAAGGGCTAGCAGAATTCTCCAAGGGAATGTTAAATGATTAGCTGTGCCTGGATCAAAGCTTTTATTTTTTTCAACCAATGTTTTTGAGTGCTGATAATAACTAGGAGCCATTCTAGGTAACTGAGTCATGACAAGATAAATATCCCAAGAATCTTCAGTCTATAAATGAACTTTCAGGAACATGGATTTTCTAAGTTGATTATACAACTCACTTTAAATTGATTTTCTTCTCATGTTTACATATGAAAATCATAAGGGTTTTAAATGGAAAGGACCCTAGTCTTCACTCATTCTTTAAATGATTATTGAGTGTCTATTATTATAATTTGTCAAGAGGCAGCATATCCAGTGGTTAAGAGAAAAATTCTTTTTTTTTTCTTTTTTTTGGCTACCACATGGCTTATAGGATCTTAGTTCCCCAGATAAGAACTGAACCTGGGTCCACAGCAATCAAAGACTTGAGTCCTAACCACTGGACCTCCAGGGAATTCCCCAAAAGAGGTCTTTTAAAGTCACACTTTTGTTGTTTTGTCCATAAGTCCTGGCTCTCTTTTACTTGCTGTTAATGAATCTCTCTGAACCTTTGTTTCCCCATGTCAAAAATGGGAAGAAATACCCAACTTTTAGGGTTGTGAATTGCTATTAAGGTTAAACAAATTGATACATTTATAATACTTAAAATAGTGACTTGAACATAGTACTATATAAATACACACAAATTTGTGGATTTTTTTTTTTAAACTATGTGCCAGGCCCTACACTAAGCCCAGTGCCTTAGACACAAGCTATAGATGATGGCATTTAAGCAAATATACTATTCAACTGCCTTTTTGCTCTCAGATCTAGTCTCTTACTTTCAGCTCTAGTCTGTATCTCAGGAAACTATACCTCCCAGGCTCCCTGGAAGCTGCCTCCAGGTACTTTTGGGGAAGTGCCAGGAGGCATTGGCAAGAGTAAGAGCAGGAGAACGAGGAAAACCCGTGTAGTTCTCCTCAATGTCCCTCTGCTTCCTCTGGAATCCCCAGCAGGGGTTCTACTCCTCCTGCTTCCTCCACACAGCCCCTCACTTGTGGTTCTGGCTCCCACTAGCTTCTGGGCCTTGGTAATACCAGCTCTTTCTCTTATACTCCAGACTAGAAGTGGTTGCATCCTCCTTCTGTGGTTAATTTCTGGATGTCCTTTAACCTTGTCATCTGGCTTCTCAGCGTTTCCACCACCAGCATAACGAAATTTCTATATGAAATTGCCTCTCTTTCAGAGGCCTAAAGAAGTCTCCATTTTCCTGAATGAGCCCTGACTGATAAGGCAAGACATGTCATCTCTCTCAGCTACAGTTTTCCTACTCTCTGGATACACAGTCTGGGGCCATTTTGTTTGATAAAGGACTTTCCAGTTATAATGTACATAGCCTAGAAAAGTTAAAACAACTTGTTCAGTCTTACAACTAATTAGTGACATATTCAGAACTTTAACCCAGATCTCCTAAGAAGTTACCACACAGCCTCCTGGTGGCTCAGAGGAAAAGAGTCCACCTGCAATGCAAGTAGATGAGGGTTCAGTCCCTGGGTTGGGAAGATCCCCTGGAGGAGGAAATGGCCATCCACTTCAGTATCCTTGCCAGGGACAATACCATGGACAGGGGAGCCTGGTAGGTTACAGTCCATTGGGTCACAAAGAGTCGGGCTGAGCACATACACAATAGTGGTGGAAGTGGTTCAGTTGCTAAGTCATGTCTGACTCTGCAACCCCATGGGCTGTAGCCTGCCAGGCTCCTCTGTCCATGGGATTTTCCAAGCAAGAACACTGGAGTGGGTTGCTATTTCCTCGTCCAGGGGATCTTCCCTACCCAGGGATCAAACCCACAAAATAAGGGCTTCCCTTATTTCTGTCTTTAAATCTCAAAATCCAGTTGATAGCATGCTTACCAAATTATTTATGATGTGATTTTCTTAGAAACTACACCATCCTCCCCCAAAGAAAAATATTTCTGCCTTATGGATTTTATTTTTGCAAATATTTTTAACCCAATTTGAGATTTTTTTTTTTTTTTTTTACAACTACTGAAACTTCCAGACGACAGTTGGGAGAGTTCACTTAAGTGGTTTAAATTGTTAGTTTAGGCGGGTTGAAACTCAGCAAATTTCTGCACTGAGCTCCCATACTTGATGTGAAAACCTAATGTGGTAAAGCAATTGGGTACTATAAATCATACCACTGCACCACTGGCTTGAACTTGGATCGTCTCTCTCCCCTGGATTTTTTCTTTTCCTGCCCTGGGTTTAGTAGAAATAATATGGGCTAGCAGTGATTACTACCGTTTGAATTCCTGGCAGCTAATATCCTGTGCTGACATCAGCAACCCTGAACATTTAGCTGTAATGATTATTGCTTAACATTTATTGAGACCTGTCAGTGGGCTAGATGGAGAGGATGGGGGATAAGGCACTTCACCTAAATGAGGGAATTTGGAGCACATCAGCTTAATTCATTGCAAGCAGCTTTCAGAGAAAATGGAACAGAGAGTTCTGTGGTGTTTGCTACCAGCCTGGTTATTTACAAGTCATCACAAGGAACCTAAGAAAGTGCTTGCTTCCTTTCTCCCTCAAGAGAGAACTTTCTTCTCCAGAATTTTCTAGACTATCCCAGCAACAACTTCCTCTCCTCCCTCAATAGGTCTGAAGTCGTGACCACCTCTGTTTAAACCCATCAGCAGCTTTGCATCTTTCTAGGACAAAGGCCAGATTCTTTAGCTGGCAAAGTCCTCCAGTGTAGCCTGGCCTCACTTGCCTTTCTCAACTTCTGCACCTCCCATTTCAATCCTTCCCCCTGCCCCCATCCCCTTGAACAGTCCCTTGAATATTTCTCAGTTCTTGAGGACCCCATACCTTTTACTCTACGACGTCTTTGTCCGTGTTTTGTTTTCTTTTGTTTTTCTTTTAACCTTCCATCCACTGAGTGCTTGATAGAGTCCTACACTCTTTTAAGAACCAGCCCAAACTTGCCTCCTATGTAGAAGGCTCCTGACTGCTGTGGGAAGTGTGGCCCGTTTTTACTATCCATCATGAAAGAATCCCTCCTCCCCCTTGTTAAGCCTCCTCGGAGGCAGTGAACCACAGACTTCCCCTTCAACAGCACTGCAGGAGAGGAGCTTTTAATCCTCATTTTAGAGATGAAGAAATTGGAGGATTAGAGTGGTTACCCCACCTGCCTAAGGTCATAAGGTAGCTAGGAAGTGGCAGAGCAGATGTTTAAGCAAAGTCTATGGGATTCAAGACACATTGATCTCTCTAGACCCTTCTTTCCTCTGTGATATCTTCACAGCACTACTCATGGCCTTCAAAAGTACTTTATCTGTTTCTATTCCCATCAGCCACTTTGAACACCTTGCTTTCTCTTTGTACTCTAGGCTCTGGAATGCAAAGAGTTTGCAATAGATGAGTGCTGTGTGTATTTGTTATTATTATTAATCTTCATTCTCTTCTATTTCCTCATTTAACTATGAGAAAATTTTCTGCCTTTTTATTCTAAGACAGTGGTCATCCTCCATAGGCTGGACACTCCCTGAAAGCGCCTGCAGCACAGATAAGAGATCTTTGAACTATGCACATTCTACCTTGTTCTTCAAAACTGAGCAAAATGTCAGGGTGGCAAAAAGTTTAACTCTCCTCCCACCTCCTCCCAAATCACTGCTGAAGTCCCTCTCTGCCACTTCTCCCATCCTGTCTATACCATTTTGGCCCCTAAGGAGGCAGCATGGTGTGAATTTTAGGTCCAGACAGACCTGGGTTGGGTCCAGATTCTGTCACTTCCTGTCATATGACCTTGAGCTCCATTCAGAACTCCTCCAAATCACAGTGTCCTTATTTGGAAACTGGGGATGATAGTACCTCTCTCACAAGGGAAAGTGACTGTTAGGATTAAATGAGATTACATATATAGCAATTAGTTCAGTGTTTGACCATAGTAAGTGCTCTATAGCGTTACCCGTAATTATCATCTCATTTTTGGTTTTGCAAATTTCTGCTCCAGTGTTCATGGATAAATAGTCAGATATGAGTTGATACAGGTTTTACTGTAATTCTACTCAGGAATTTTTTTTTTTTTTAAAACAATGGCTTATGAGCTTCCCTCATGGCTCAGATGGTAAAAGCATCTGCTTGCAATGCAGAAGACCCAGGCTTGATCCCTGGGTAGGGAAGATCCTCTGGAGAAGGAAATGGCAACCCACTCCAGTACTCTTGCCTGGAAAATTCCATGGATGGAGGAGCCTCGTAGGCTACAGTTCATGGGGTCAGACAGGACTGAGTGATTTCACTTTCACTTATGAGGTCATTTAACCTTCAAAGTTCAAAGGAATAAAAACATAAGGCAAAATGTACACCCAGGAGACTGGAAATTGTGCTTAATATTGCTCAAATGACACTGCTCAGATGACCACCCCTAAAAATCTACCACTGGACTCACTGAAGCAGATAGGGGGTGGATCTTTTCCCCCTGTTGTAAGGACTGCTTTAACCAAACAGAAGACTTAAACCCTATGGGCCTTACTGTAGTGACTCTGGTTCCTTCCTACTAGACTGCTAAGTAAAAGATCAAATGAATACATGCCCCACTCTCTAGGAGATCATATTTTAAAATGCCACAGAATAACACTGTAATAATTGCTAATGTTTATTGTTTACTTTATAAACTAAATGCTTTACCTTTGTTCTCCTAGTTAATCTTTATAACAACTGGAAAAGACAGAGAAAGCTATTATCCACTTTTTACATATGAGGAAGTTGAGACTGAGAGAAAGAACATCACTTGCTCAAGTTGGGAATTAAGCCTAATCCTATCTGATCCTGTGGTCCTTGTTGTTTATTCACTCAGTTGTGTCCAACTTTTTGGGACCCCACAGACTGCAGCATGCCAGGCTTCCCTGTCCTTTACCATCTCTCAGACCTTGCTCAAACTCATGTCTATTGAGTCAATGATGCTGTGCAACCATCTCATCTGTCATCCCCTTCTCCTGCCTTCAACCTTACCCAGCATCAGGGTCTTTTCCAATGAGTAGGCTCTTTTCATCAGGTGGTCAAAGTGTTGGAGCTTCAGCTTCAGCCTCAGACCTTTCAAAGAATATTTAGGACTGATTTCCTTTAGTATTGACTGGTTTGATATCCTTGTAGCCCAAGGGGCTCTCAAGAGTCTTCTCCAACACCACAGTTCGAAAGCATCAATTCTTTGGTGCTCAGCCTGCTTTATGGTCCAACTCTCATATCCATACATGTCTACTGGAAAAACCATAGCTTTGACTAGACAGACCTTTGTTGGCAAAGTAATGTTTCTGCTTTTTAATATGCTGTCTAGGTTGGTCATAGCTTTTCTTCCAAGGAGCAAGCGTCTTTTAATTTCATGGCTGCAGTCACCATCTGCAGTGATTTTGGAGCCTAGAAAAACAAAGTCTGTCACTGTTTCCATTGTTTCCCCATCTATTTGCATGGAGTGATAGGACCAGATGCAATGATCTTAGTTTCCTGAATGTTGAGTTTTAAGCCACGTTTTTCATTCTCCCCTTTCACTTTTATCAAGAGGCTCTTTAGTTTTTCTTCACTTTCTGCCATGAGGGTGGTGTCATCTGCATATCTGAAGTTATTGATATTTCTCCCAGCAATCTTGATTCCAGCTTGTGCTTCATACAGCCCAGCGTTTCTCATGATGTACTCTGCATACAAGTTAAATAAGCAGGGTGACAGTATACAGCCCTGACTTACTCCTTTCCCAATTTGGAACCAGTCTGTTCTCCCGTGTCCAGTTATAACTGTTACTATTTGACTTGCATACAGATTTCTCAAGAGGCAGGTCAGGTGGTCTGGTATTTCCATCTCTTGAAGAAATTTCCAATTTGTTGTGATCCACAGAGTCAAAGGCTTTGGCGTAGTCAATGAAGCAGAAGTAGATGTTTTTCTGGAACTCGTTTGCTTTTTCTATGATCCAATAGATGTTGGCAATTTGACCTCTGGTTCCTCGGTCTTTTCTAAATCCACCATGAACATCTGAAAGTTCACGGTTCACATACTACTAAAGCCTGGCTTGGAGAATTTTGAGCATTACTTTGCTAGCGTGTGTGATGAGTGCAATTGTGTGGTAGTTCGAGCATTCTTTGGCTTTGCCTTTCTTTGGGATTGGAATGAAAACTGTGACCTTTTACAGTCCTGTGGCCACTGCTGAGTTTTCCAAATTTGTTGGCATGTTGAGTGCAGCCCTTTCACAGCATCATCTTTTAGGATTTGAAATAGCTCAACTGGAATTCCATCACCTCCACTAACTTTGTTTGTAGTAATGCTTCCTAGGCCCACTTGACTTCACATTCCAGGATGTCTGGCTCTAGGTGAGTGATCACAGGATCATGGTTATCTGGGTCATGGAGATCTTTTTTGCATAGTTCTTCTGTGTATTCTTGCCACCTCTTCTTAATATCCTCTGCTTCTGTTAGGTCCATACCATTTCTGTCCTTTATTGAGCCCATCTTTGCATGAAATGATCCCTTGGTATCTCTAATTTTCTTGAAGAGATCTCTAGTCTTTCCCACTCCATTGTTTTCCTCTATTTCTTTGCATTGATCACTGAGGAAGGCTTTCTTTTCTCTCCTTGCTATTCTTTGGAACTCTGCATTCAAATGAGTATATCTTTCCTTTTCTCCTTTGCCTTTTGCATCTTTTCTTTTCTCAGCTATTTGTAAGACCGCCTCAGGCAACCATTTTGCCTTCTTGCATTTCTTTTTCTTGAGGATGGTCTTGATCACTGCCTTCTGTACAATGTCATGAACCTCTGTCCATAGTTCTTCAGGCACTCTGTCTATCAGGTCTAATCCCTTGAATCTATTTGTCACTTCCACTGTATAATTGTAAGGTAGTTGATTTAGGTCATACCTGAATGGTCTAGTGGTTTTTCCCTACTTTCTCAATTTAAGTCTGAATTTGGCAATAAGGAGTTCATGGTCTGAGTCACAGTCAGCTCCTGGTCTTGTTTTTGCTGACCATATAGAGCTTCTCCATCTTTGGCTGCAAAGAATATAATCAATCTGATTTTGATATTGACCATCTGGTGATGTCCATGTGTAGAGTCTTCTCTTCTGTTGTTGGAAGAGGCTGTTTGCTATGACCAGTGCGTTCTTTTGACAAATCTCTATTAGCCTTTGCCCTGCTTCATTTTGTACTTCAAGGCTGAATTTGCCTGTTACTCCAGTTATCTCTTGGCTTCCTACTTTTGCATCCCAGTCCCCATGTGCTAATAAATGTTTAATAGGTGGCTGTTCAGAGAAAAATCAGTGCTTGTTGATTTCCCTGATGTAAGTACTCCCACCATGGCTGATGTCAGTCAAGCCACTAAGTGTGATGTCAACCATCTCACAAAATTCCTGAAAATGGGTATGCACAGCTCCAGCATAGCACTACTGGTCATTTAAATGATATATTCCAGGTCTCCAAAATGCTTTCATTCACTTCTCATCTTCCATCTCATGATTCGCAATCCTAGATTCATATTAGAATCACCTGGGAGCTGAAACAAATCTGGCATCCTATCTAGCCCCTGAGATACTCATTTGATTGGTGTGGTTGGTGTTTAGTCAGAGTAGCATCTTCTTTTTTTTTTAAACTCCTCAGATAACTTCTCAGTGAAGCCAGGATTAAGAAACACTGATCTTGAAGAATATATCCGACTCATCACCCACTCTTCAACACAGATTCACAAATACATGATACATTAATACACTATTTTATTTTTCAAACTTTTGAGTTTTGTGCAGTATATGACCAACTGTGCTTGGTTTTTTTTTTTTTCTTTTTTTGGCTGCATTGGGTCTTTGTTGCTTTGTTTGAGTTTTCTCTAGTTGCCATGAGCAGGGCCTAGTCTTCATTGCAGTGTTCATGCTTCTTTTTGCAGTGGCTTCTCTTGTTGCAGAGCACAGGCTCTAAGTGTGTGGGTTTCAGTAGCTGCAGCACACAGGCTCAGTAGTTGTGATTCCCAGGCCATAGAGTGTGTGGGCCTCAGTTTGCTCTAGAATTCAGGCTCAGTGGTTGTGGCGCCCAGCCTTGGTTGCTGCAGAGCATGTGGAATCTTCCTGATCCAGGCTTCAAACCCATGTCCCCTGCATTAGCAGGTGGATTCTTATCCACTGTGCCACTGGGGAAGTCCCTAATTGTGCTTGTTTATAATTTTTTTAAAGCTAGTTTACTCAAGAAATGATTTTGGATGCATTTTTCCTTTCACTTAAATGGTGACTGGCATGTTATAGAAACTGAATATGGTGTAGTTATTTTGTTGTTAACATCATAAATTTCATGATCTATAACACCTTGTATGATTCTCTAATCCACTGGATTTTATTATTTGCACTTGGTTGAGTCTCAAATGATTGACACAAATTATGTTTGTCCCCAGGACAAAATTTTCAGCATCTCTCCCCAAACAGACCCAAAATCAGGGATCTTCCTTTCACTCGGAACAACCTAGCTCCCCTACCAGACCAAAAATGTAAGTATTTTCAATCTTCCTCAGCTTCCTTTGCAAATAGTAGTGCTGTTATTAGGACTAAATGTTATTTTGGTTTACTTTCATTTTTCCAAGAGAACATCAAGTACCAAAACTTGAAAATTATAGGAAAATAGACTAGAGACAGTGTTTAAAGCTCCATCCAACATGGTAATGCTTGTTTAAAAGAAATACTCACTTCCTTGAGGAATTTTTATGTTTGGACTATAAAAACAATAACAGAAGTTTATTTTGCTATGTACTATTTAATGTCTTTAATGCTTTAAAAATTATTCTAAGACTGGCTTCCTGACATTGTTTTCCTTACTATGTTGGACAGAAAGAAATATGTGTTACCTCTGTACTCACAAGCTCTGCAATCCTTAGCAGAAAGGAATAATCAAGTATGATGTTCATCAGGTTTACTTTTGGCATTATTTTATACAAAACTTCTCCCAATATAAACTGTTACTATATTCTATTCACCAAGTGATCAAGTTTGCCTGTGCCTAAGTATTATCTGGGGTGCTTGTTATAAAATGGATTCCAGGGCCCCACACTCAGAAATTCTGAGTTTGTATATGCTTATATCTGTACTCTGAGACAGTGTAGATTAGAAAGCTGATTCAGAGAGGTCACATGACTCACCCATTATTATTTAGGCAGTAAGTTGCAGAGCTACAGGATACTGAGTCAGCTGCTTCAAGAAACAAATAATACTCACTGGATTCTAATTTCCTTTCTTCCTGTTCTTCCTATCCCAACGCACTGGTTTACAACATGTGTGCAAGCGCTCGCATGCACATGTACACACACACACTCTACATCCTCTTAATTGCAGAGATTAGATGACTTAGAAGCTGCTCTATTTAAGACAAGTCCCTTACCCTTTCTTTCCTTCAATTTCTTCCTGTAGCCTGTAAGAGTAGTGCAACCTGATAAGATTGTTGAGAGGATTAAATGAGATGACATGTGCAAAATCCTTGGCAACCATTTGCACAGAGTAAATAAGCAATATATCTTTTCTTCCCCAGACTGCAGTTCAGATGGTACAAGTCAAGAGTTTAGTTTAGTTAAAAACCAAGAACCATGGAGTCTTAGGACAACTCTGTCTTTTTTTTTCAGATAAGGAAAGGGAGAAGTGAAGATTTGTCCAAAGTCACACACATACTTAGTAGCAGAAACCAAGACCTCTTCCTTGACAGATTATTTTCCTTGCCCTTACTAATTTGTTAAAGAGAGAGTTTTGGATGGTGTGAATTCAATCACTGAATGAAACTCAAGTCTGACCTTGTCTTTAAGCAGAAATGTAGTCACAAAGACATTTAAGGAAAGAGTCACTTAGCCTTAAATCCAGTATGGCCTAGAGAAGCCAAAGAGAGGGGATTTTCTTTGGCAAAGCCCAGCAGCTTTGCTTTTCATGATTAAATTTAAGGAGACAGGGACAGATATAGATCTTTGGTCAACTATAGCTCTATGAAAAAGAAATGGAAAGGTACAGTGCCTTTCCTGAAAGAAACCTGAGAACCTTTTGAGGTTTGCATAAAAGCATAGTACAAACGTCTTGGGGCTTATTTAGGGCCTTGTGCTGACTTGGCTTTCAAGGGCTGCTCCACCCAAGGAAAAGAGAACTTTGCCAGGCACACACAGCCTGATCATGTTTTCACCAAACTCAGCCCTGCCTCGTATTGTGCATATTTGACTTCCCTGACTGGAGCTTCCTAGGTTGCACCATTGGTAAAGAACCTGCCTGCCGATACAGGAGACATAAGAGACGCGGATTCAATCCCTGGGTCAGAAAGATCCCCTGGAGATGGGCATGGCAACCCACTCCAGTATTCTTGCCTGGAGAATCCCATGGACAGAGGAAGCTGACAAAGAGTCAGACATGACAGAAGCAACTTAGCACGCACACACAACATCCCTGACTATGTATAAGCTTGATATGTAGATACACATGACTTTCTCCTGAAGTTTAGCTCTCTGCAAGAAAAACTTCTTAGAAGCACCTCTATTCCTTCAGATATAACACAGTTCTTCTACCACCATTCCATTCCTAAGAGAAGAAAACCTTGAAAATCTTTCCTTCTATTCTTTCCTCCCAGTTCTGTCTGGAGAACCTCTACGGACCAACCGAGTGCTTCCTGCTATTCCAAGCCAGCGGGGACACAGTCCACCAGCTGAAGAGAGTGAAAACTCTGCCAGTTCCACCAATGATGAAAAATAGCTGTGGGTCACTGATTGTGAAAATATAGACATGATCTATTTTCAACTGTCAAAGAACAAGATTACTCTAGTTCCTAAGAACGAAGACTGATCTAGTAAATTGCTTCTATAAGCCATTCATGGTTTTATAACTCAAAGTTCTTTGTTCCACATAAGCACTTAGAATCTTTAATTGTGTATATATAGTAAGTCTGTGAGTTTCTGTGACCTCTACAAACCAAATAAAAAGTCACAGTATGTTATCAGCAGGGAACCTTAGTTATGTTTGGTTTGTTTTGTGGCATGTTTGCTGATTTTTTTTTAATGATTTTCTGTTTTTAAAAATGTATGCTTTGCTGAATAAAAAAGAGAGCACATTCTATATGTGTTATTTACATTTATTGCAATTCCACTTTGGGTTCAGTTCAGTTCAGTCACTCAGTCGTGTCCGACTCTTTGCGACCCCATGAACTGCAGCATGCCAGGCATCCCTATCCATCAGCAGCTCCTGGAGTTCACCCAAACCCATGTCCATCAAGTTGGTGATGCCATCCAATCATCTCATCCTCTGTCGTCCCCTTCTCCTCCTGCCCCCAATCCCTCCCAGCATCAGGGTCTTCTCAAATGAGTCAGCTCTTCACATCAGGTGGCCAAAGTATTGGGGTTTCAACTTCAACATCAGTCCTTCCAATGAACACCCAGGACTGATCTCCTTTAGGATGGACTGGTTGGATCTCCTTGCAGTCCAAGGGACTCTCAAGAGTCTTCTCCAACACCACAGTTCAAAAGCATCAATTCTTCGGTGCTCAACTTTCTTTATAGTCCAACTCTCACATCCATACATGACCACTGGAAAAACCATAGCCTTGACTAGACAGACCTTTGTTGACAAAGTAATGTCTCTGCTTTTTAATATGTTGTCTAGGTTGGTTATAACTTTCCTTCCAAGGAGTAAGCATCTTTTAATTTCATGGCTGTAGTCACCATCTGCAGTGATTTTGGAGCCCAGAAAAATAAAGTCAGCCACTTTGGGTTAACAAAACTTAATTAAAATTAAAACAGTAAATTTCTTTCATCAGTCAGTGTTTATGGCTTTTAAGTGTATAATCATCTACAAAATATTTTCCAACACTGTCAGTTCCTGGCTAGAGATCAAATCATCTAACAATGTTTATATATCTTCTTTGTTATAAGATTATTTCCACCTATTGTCATTTTCAGATATGATTGTTTGTTCTAATAGAGAAAATCATGTGAGTTGGAAAGGTCTACATCTTGACCTAATGGAATGAAATAGACATTTCTCATGCATTCCTCAAACACTCTACATATTTAATCATTTTTTTTTCTGTTTCAAAATAATGGTCTCTGTCTACTCAAGATATTCCCACACTTATGATGTAGCAAATTTCAAAAAGACTATTATTCACTACAGATCTCCTTACTAAACAGTTTGTGTATTGTTTGGAGTAATTGAAATTTCAAGATTTAGCCATATAAGATCATACTCACTCCATGTTATTACCAAGCCTGCTGTTATTCAGGCTGAATAACAGCAGGCTTGGTAATGGTACATTTACCATTCTATGTTAGTATTATTAATATTTATTTAGGGAGGTCAGACTGTGCCATTAACTAGATAGAAGCTCCTTTGAGACCAAATAATAGTAACTTGGCTTTACACATCTAGAAATGTGTACAGTACCTGGAACATACTTACGCGCTCAATCATCTATTCTTTTTTTCTTTAGGAAAGAAGGAAGGGAAGAAAATAGGGAGATAGAGAGGTAGTTGGCAAGGTAGAGAGATGTAAGAAGTGATCAGGAAAGAAGCTACTAGTCCACAGTCTCATTTTGCTAATAATAGTTATCTATATTGGGGATTATAAAGAATAAACCTATCAACCTCCCAAGCTAGACAGTAGCTAGAGGGAGAGCAGTTTCTGGTGCAAATGGAAGAGCTCCCAGGACATAGATTCTGAAGGGTTTTCTTTTTGTGTATGTGGGGGCTATTTTTGTCTTTGAATAATCATTCTTTGTAAACATCAGGCTGTTCAGTTGTGTCACTTAGCTACTTCTGAATCCATGAGTAGATACCTGGCCCTACACTGCCTCAACTAGCCAGGACAGTCTAGCCTCTGCTTCAGTAATAAGCACCTCCAGAATCTCATTGGGTAACACAATATTTTTTTTTTCTCATTCACAATGCATGTCTCATTTCTAGCTGGCAGAGTTGGCTGATGTAGATTCCCCTTCAACTTGCACTTCCTTAGTCATCAAAATGGAGAAAATCAGAGGTGAGTCTCAGCACTTCCTCCCACATTTTATTTGCTAAACTAAGTCATATGGACATGCCTAACTTCAAAGCAGATACAGAAATGCAATCCTTCTGTTTGCGTCAGGAAGGGAGAAATTCAACTCTTTATGAATTGTCCAAAAGATTACCACACTAACCAAAACTCGGGCCCTAAGAGATCACCAAGTGGAGAGTTAAGAGGTCAAAACAATAAAAGAAAACAAAACACCCTTTATAAAACCCACCATCCCCCAACACTTGCACTTATATGTATGCACATGGAATCTTCTAATGTTGGGCCTTTCCATCCAAGTTGATTTAAGAATCTCTGCTTAGCTAAAAAGAAGTAACATGCTGCCCATTACCACCTCTTTAAATAGAGCAACTACACTTTTGCCTCTAGATAGATAAATTTGCTTGCTTGGTGTAGGATATTCCTCAGCCAATATTTTACTGACCATATCAGATAGAGATATTCACCAATTTGTGCCCAATTTTTTTTCAAACAACTTTTTCTTCTAAAATGATTTTTTGTTCTTCTACCACTTATATTCCCCTTTATTACAAAGCACATAACAATAGTAACTTTGCATACATTATTTCATTTGGATCCTTACAACAACCTGTATTTCCCAAGTACCGACAAGGTACCAGCACGGAGAAGTTAAATAATTTGCTCAAAGTCACAGAGCTAATACAAGCATATCTTGGCAACATTGCAGATCCAGCTCTGCAATAAAGTAAATACTGCTCTCATTTTTCCTAGTCTGTGGACCACCAGCAATTGCAAGATGATTTACCATTCACCAGAGATTTAATAATTAACAAGTTATTTCCTGTTTTTTACATATTAATGTTAGAGCTACCTTTGTCCTTCTGGTGACAACTATGCCAGAATAACATGGCTGACAGGAAACTCTTCAGCTTTTTATTCAATTTATTCACTGACCTCCTAGATTTGACCTCTGGAAATATCCTGGAACTCATTCAGCTGCCCAAAAGACCAAGGTTGGACTAAAATGGAGGTCAGAATGGGAATGTGTTTGCTCTGAAGAACAAGTTTTGATAGAGACCTACAGTTTGTTGACAGTATTCATCTACCAGTATTAATATTTTTATCTCAATGTCTAGGAAATATGTGATTCTGATAGAATTTTCTGATTCTAAAATAAAATTTGCCCTGAAAGCAATGAGTCTAGCTACTGCGTGTGAGAGCTGCTATCATGTTCCTTTAATTTAGTGCTTGGCTCGAGTGTCATATTTCATGCTGATGGGCTTCCCAGTTGGCTCAGCGGTAAAGAATCCGCCTGCCAAATCATCAGCCAAAAGAGACAAAGGTTTGATCCCTGCCTGGTCCAGCAAGATCCCCTGGAGGAGGAAATGGCAACCCACTCCAGTATTCTTGCTTGGGAAATCCCATGGACACAGAAGCCTGGCAGGCAATGGTTCATGAGGTCACAAAGAGTTGGACACGACTAAACAACTGAACACACACAAGGTCAAATATGTTCCTTCTTAATTACCTCATTTAAGCCTATGGTGGGGGACTTCCCCGGTGGTTCAGTGGCTAGGACTCTGTGCTTCCAATGCAGGGGGCCCGGGTTCAAACCCTGGTCAGGGAACAAGATCCCATGTGCTGTAACTAAGACCTCATGAAGTCAAATAAATAAATAAAATATATATTAAAAAAAAAAAAAAGCCTATGGTGGATTCCGAAGGGTTATTTTCAAAAGACCATCTTTAAGACACAAGGATACACTTGCTAGAAGACATGCATCAGTACAGTTTAAAGAGTACAGTACAGTTTGAAGAGGGGCAGTTTAAACAGTACAGTTTTAAGAGGGGCAAAATCAAAATCAATGGTTATGTTTGTTTTGGGGGGAAGTGCTATATTTCTAATCAGTCATTTAGTGGGATTTTCTAAAATCATATTATGTGTCAAGCTGTGACCTAATAGACTTGGAAGGGATAATAAGCTGGAGTAACAGAAATCTATTTATATTGGCTTAATTCTAGGGAGATGAGAGCCTTGGAATTAAGTGTTTACTGGAAAAAATTACATCTGTGTTAAACCAGGTAATTACTGAAGGAAACTAAGGAAAATGAGGGGGGGAACTATAACTTCCAAAAACTAATTTGGCGAAAATTACTGGGTTGGTGGGCTTTTTGTACAAGTGTTAACTGTAGCTCCACTTGGCTTGGATGACAGATAGGCTGAATAAATAAATTCAGAAAGAAGGCTATGCCAAAGGTATGCCACACTTATGAAGTTTCTGAAACAGGAATACACTGTTGGGGAATTACGTATGTGGACTATGGGACTAGAGACACTTCACTGCTAAGCCCTGCTCTGCCATTTGTATTGTATTGAGCCAAACATAAACTGCAATTGAAAGCATAACTTAAACTGCTGAGCTAGATGACAAAAGCAGGGTTTCTGAAAGTATGTAAGAAAGCAAAAAACAGAAGGTGAAGCCAATCAGCATTATAGTTTACAGCTAGAAGGAGCCTATTAGAGGAGTTTTGTCAGATCTATATGAAAAAGCCAAGCAAACCTTTGAATTCAAGAAAAGCTGAAAATCAAGGCACTGTTCTCATGTGTCTAAATAGTTCACTCAGTGAAATCAATCCCAGTGTTCTCTGAACAAGTGACTTGGGGCAAGCGGGGAGAGGAGAGGGGGGTGTAATACAAAGAAAAAACTGAATTGAAGAGATTTAAGATACCTTCCCTCAAACTCTGAGAGCTAGACCATTAAATCTCCATCTTAGGAAGCTTAGTAAGCATGACCTTCCCTTTGCCACATCCTGTCTTCATCTATGGATAAAGATCAAGCTTCCATAAAGCCCTTTGTATGAGTCTAATAAAGGCTTACAAAGTGAGTAGGATTTTGCTTCAGTGAATGTGCTAGAGTTAGCTCTTACCACCTTGCAAGATTTGATTGTTGAATCTAATGTTCAGGAATTTGGTGAACTGGTTTTTCAATCATTGGTGGCTTGAAATTGGCCATGGTGGGAACATTTACACCATGAAAATTGGCAAACACTACAAATCAGGGCATACTTTTTTTTTTTAATCTGGCTTACCAATACACCACTGGATATAACATCTGGGGGAAGGGGGGAAATCTTTCAGAATTAAGAACACATAAGGAAATTTTTCTTCTGCAAAGTTCTTCATTGTTTCTATTTGGTCCACAACTTGAGAGAAAGCTTCAGGTGGTTTAAAAGGTGCCTACTGACTGAGCATGTGTGCTCACTGTGTGCATGTATGCTCAGTTGCTTAATCATGTCTGACTCCTTGCAACCCCATGGACAGTAGTCTGCCAGGCTCTATGCACATGTGTGTGCAGTGTGTATGTGTGCTCAGGGTGTGAATGTATTCTCAGTCTCTCAATTGTGTCTGACTCTTTGTGACCCCATGAGCTGTAGCCCACCAGGCACCTCTGTCCATGGAATTTCCCAAGCAAGAATATTGGAGTGGGTTGCCATTTCCTACTCCAGAGTATCTTCCCCACCCAGGGGTCCAACCCAAGTCTCCTATGTCTACTCCATTGGCAGGAGGATTCTTTAACACTGTGCCACCTGGGAAGATCCCGGGCATGCAGATCCAAAAGGGCTTGGTTTGGGTTCTTCTCCAGGATCATGGCAGCTACCACAGCATTCAGGGTTTTACCCACTCATCTTGGGACCTCCTGGAAGAGGGCACAACTATGGCATTGGTTTTGCATCTGTAAGAGACTCGTGGAGCCCTCAGCTTCTCCTAAACCAATGTATGGAAGAAGTGATTCTAGAGCCATGTCATCAAGGTCAAAAATAGATGCCTAGAGAGAGGTAAATGTAGGAGACCTGCAGATGCAGGTTGACCAGGGCATTGGTGTGGCCTCCACCTCGGGGGAATAATTCTGACACATCTAGTTGCTCATGGTTGATCTGCAATAAGGAACTAAGCTCAAAACCAGTGTTAGTTGATCATGGAGGCAGACAATGGACGAGAAGATGGTTCCAAAGGTCGTGCCTAGAAAAGAGGTTGGAGGATGGTCAGAGGCTAGGAGAAGACACATCCCTGGTCTGTTCTGTCCAAACACTGAAGTGTTTGAAGTCCAAAGGACTCTCAAGAGTCTTCTCCAACGCCACAGTTCAAAAGCATCAATTCCTTGGTGCTCAGCTTTCTTTATAGTCCAAGTTTCACATCCGTACATGACTACTGGAAAAACCATAGCTTTGATTAGAAAGACCTTTGTCGGCAAAGGAATGTCTCTGCTTTTTAATAGGCTGTCTAGGTTGGTCATAGCTTTTCTTCCAAGGAGCAAGCGTCTTTTAATTTCATGGCTGCAGTCACCATCTGCAGTGATTTTGGAGCCCAAGAAAATAAAGTCTGTCACTGTTTCCATTGTCTCCCCATCTTTGCCTTAGCTTGCTGTGTACAGCAGCCATTCATTCTTTCAACAAACATTCATTAATGCTTGCACTGGGGTAGATGCTGCAGGGGAAAAAAACATGTAAAGTATAAAAGATATAACAAGTTCATATGAGGTTAAATGATAAGGATTTTCCTATATTTCTTAGAGAAAAAAACGGTTATTATTTGAGCTATATACTCTCTGTTTTGATTCTTTATATTTTTGTGATTTGAAGCCAGTAAATTATCTTCTAATAAAACCAAGTATTGTCTCAACATTATTTCACTATTTTTGTTCCTCCCAGAGTCACACTCTCAGAGCCTAAAACCAAAAAAATAAAAAGGCTCTAGACATGAATAAATTAATTTGAAGAAAAAACTGAAATGATAACTCATAGTATCAACATTGTACCTCTTTAAGATCCTGACACTAAAAACCAGAATCTTTTGTGTGTGTGTGTGAGTAAAAACTAGAGTCTTTCTGTAGGTGGTACAAGTGGTCAGAGTATAAAGAAATCTGGACTGGTTCTTATAAAGTGGTAACCTTACTGGTTAGGCAAAAAAGAAAACGTATTTGACAAAAACCAGCCCCAATATCAAAAGTGTTAGCATTGCTAACTTTTTCTTCCTCAAACTGATACTTCATGCTAATTTAACCTCATTTCTTCATCAGTAGACCTATTCAGGAAGAGAGAGTCAACTTCGGAAACTCTGTGGGACGTGAAGAATAGGACTGGGGTAAGAGGTGATGAAGCTGATCCTTTTGCCAGCCAGTCCTGAACCCAGTCAGGAGTGGAGATTAGAGTTTCTCGGGTGGAGGGGCAGGAAGAACATGATCCAACAATTTTCCTTTACAAGAATTACACTAGTAGAAAGTGAGAGGTGTTGGTGGTACTCCATCAACAGGCAGTGTTTTAATGAGTTATCCATTACTTTCTCTCTCTTCTCTCAAACCTCTTAACACCCACAGCTCACAAGAAGCAAAACAAACTGATTTCTGTGTTCTCATTTCTCTTAACCATTTACCCATCCTGTGTCTGGGCTCTTGGACTCTGGAAGGGGGAGAAGGAAAGAAAGAGGTGAGACCTAGACCCATCAACTTTCAATTTCTGATGATAGAGAACTGGCTGTGTGTAGCTCAGATCAATGTATGTGCACGCACAGACATGGAGCACTTGATAAAAACAATCCACCTCTTGACAGGTTCTCAGTTAAATGCTGGTTCTTACAAGAAATGAAACTTAAAACATAAAGAAGCTTCTTGTGTGTTTTATCTTCAACATTTGAAAGTTAATTTTACAAATCATAATAATAGAATTTAATGCTTTGCTCTGATTTTTGCTACTTTAAAATGTCACCAACATGAACATAAAGCTCCAATACTTTGGCCAACTGATGTGAAGAGCCAACTCATTGGGAAAGACCCTGATGCTGGGAAAGATTGAGGGTAAAAGGAGAAGCGGGTAGCAGAGGATGAGGTGATTAGATAACATTACTGACTCAGCGGACATGAATTTGAGCAAACTTCAGGAGATAGTGAAGGACAAGGGAGCCTGGTGTGCTGCAGTCCATGAGATATCAAAGAATCAGACATGACTTAGCAGCTGAACAACAAACAACAATGTGAACATATGAGTAATTGCCTTTTTTTGATTAAACTGTATCTGAAGAATATGTCTTCCTGACAATTTTTAAAAGAAAATGAATAATATGATGAAGAAGAATGGCCATTCTTCTTCCAAGATCCAAAACACATGCTTTTATAAAATATGCTAGTCCTTCCAATTTTGCTAGTGTCTTTTTGATGCAAAGAAAAAAACTTGTTAAAATAACTTTACTCTTAATTAAAAATTCATAAAAAGCGGTGATAGAGAATAATGTTTAATAAATGCTCTCTTGTTTTCATTTACCATTTACCAATTCCCTTTTGCTGCTAACAGTCAAGAGAAAAAAAAGTTGTGAACACCCATTAGGTGCACTGCTCCAGTGAGGGAACTACAGCTATGAAAAAAACAAAATGCCTACTCTCATTGTCTGTGAGGATGCCAACCCAAATTCTCCAGATTGCATTTATACAGGTAAAGAAATTATGAAAACTGTTCATTATCTTCGGTTCTGTTCTCTGACTTTATCCCTTCAATATCCCAGAAACTCCATAAAATCTGATTCCCAATTACTGGCACTGCTGCTGCTAATAGTCCAGATTCTGCTGGTTTCATTTCCTCTGAGAATTTATACAATAAAGGAGGGGGAAAGAGAAAAGCAGAGGGCACCACTCCACTTAATTTAGAGCGATTTTTTAAGTGGGCAATAAAGACAAGGTTTCATTAGAAGGAACTTCTCAGGAGGTATTTGATGGTGGGCAGGGGACTGGAGGCCAGAGTCAGGCATAAATAAAGGAGACTTTTACAGCTGGAGGGTACATGATGGAGGAGAAAGGAATAAAAATCAGGGACAGAAACAGCCATCCAAACTTTCAGCAAAGAAGAGAAGGAAGAAAAGGACAAGCAGATGGAGGTCAGTGGAGGACACTGAACATGTTAGAAAATTACATTTGGAAAAAAAAAAAAAGAAAGAAAATTACATTTGGGAACTTCCTTGGTGGTCCAGGGGTTAAGACTCTGTGCTTCCACTGCAAGAGGCATGGGTTCCAGTCCTGGTTGGGGAACTAAGATCTTGCATGCTGCATGGAGCAGCCAAAAAAAAAAAAAAAGACATTTGTAGTTGAAGTCACAATAAAAGAAAGGAGAACTGATACAGCTACTGCTTTCTGGCATCCTCTTATCAGATCTGGTCTAAGTGCTCCCATTCATGATCAATGTTGAACATTCCTCAGGCATTTACCATGTACCACCATTGTTCTGAGTTTAGTACATACTTACGGGAGTCATCTTGTTTAACCCTCACAACAGCCTGAAAAGGTAAGTACCATTATTATGGCTGTTTCACAAAGAAGGCGACACAGCTGCAAGTGGCAGGGTTGGGATTCCGGTGCAGACAGCCTGGATCTAGAACTGTGCTCCCTGCATTTGGGCTCAGATCACATCCAGCAAGCGGCTCCAAGAGAGAATAAACTGATGGGTAGCCATTCAATCAATTCAGTCCATTTATTGTATTATGTTCGAAGGGCAGGAAGGTTTTCGGTGTTAATATCCCCCTTTTCTGGAAAATTTCCTGTAACTATAAAGGAAAATATCAGCAAAACAACAGAGTGGTTATTGGCTTTGCTTTACAGCTAATGTTTCATCAGAATTCTTGATAACCAGCAACCCAGGCAATAGGAAACCTGCATGCTCTTACAGGCCAGGGAGGCTTATTAGCCCAGAGCTGGTATAAGCTGAGTCTCCCTAGTACAGTCAACCTGAAACTGCGCTGGGGAATCCCCAAGGCTGAAACAGAGCTCTTTTGTTCAAACCTTCTTCTCCTTCAATCCCCAGGCCATTGAGATGCTGGACTCCTGGGTTCTATCAATTCCTATCGCCCAAGGGATTTCTCCAGGGAAGTTCCACACGCACTTGTCACTGTTCTCCGTGTTTGTCTGAATATATAAGACCCTGACACACAACCCACCTCCAGACCATGACCTCTCTGCTCTGAGACTTTAACCACTCAGTCACTGCTGCTACTTCAAAACCACTGAAGGCCTAAGAAGAGAAAGCGAGAGCTATTAGCATCCTTAGGGCTCTATCAACCATGGGATGCTCACCAAACTGCAATAGAAGATGCCTTCTCTTCCCACCTCCTTCCAGTCATATTCTACACATGGTAAGTGATTCCTGAGGAGGAAGGGAGAGGCAATTTGGTGATGTTAAATGGAGAACTCAGAAGGAAATGTGACTAATGGAGTGTGGCCATAGCCTACTCCTCTCTTTTCCTACCTAAAAGTCCTTGAAAGATCCCCCTGGATTTGCCTCTGCTGCTAGAGTGGAGAGAAAAATCCAAGGATGCAGAACCAACACTCTATGGAAAGGCTGACATCTTGGAAGCCTAAACCTCTGGACCAAATATTCTCTGAAGGTAAATAGGAATGATCTTGTCTAAAACAAGGGCAATCTTTGGACTCTCTGTCTTTAGCCTCCCAGGCTGGGCTCTTGGTCAAGCACTGCAGTTATTTAAGCTGGCAGATCCCCAGTCAACATTTAAAAAAAAGAAAAAACAAAGCAATCAGTCTTATGTTCTTTTCAGAAACAGTGAACCAACTGGTATCCTGAGTGCCTCCCCAACACCAGAGGCTACTTCATTCTGCTTTACAATAGTCTAATGCATGTCCTTAAGAGAGCGGTGTTGTTTTAAAATCTTCTATGAGTGATTATCAATACCATAAAATCTTAGAGAACTTTGGAACTGAAAGAGATCCTAATGAAACAATTTTCCTATGTACAGAGTGCTTTGGACTAGAACATGTCTAAACATCCTTTCAACCGTACAAGTCTATGATTACATATGTGTGATATGTCCATACACATGAAAAGAGGCCATAGAGTATTGAGCTGAATTTTTTTGGGGCAAACATTCTAAATGTGTGTGTAACCCATTTTTCTAAGGAGTCATCATAAGAGAGTGTGAACATGAAAGCACTTTTAATCTTGTCCATCACTCCATAGTAAACATGGACCATTGTTTCAGGGCTTTGATTAAAACTCAATCAAGTCCCGTAGGTGTTCCAGGCTCAAGAACAGCCTGTTATTTTAAAAGTTCAGAACAGTTTAACATTGAAACTCCAACCTAATTCTTATCTAAATTTCTAGATCAAGTCGTCTTCAGGTTTGTGAGCCTGCAACCGAAAACTAGGTGTTATTGGCTTCTTCTCTCCCCCTTTATCTACCTTTTCTCCAACTCCCTAGCAAAGTTTTAGACCCCTCGGGGTCAGAGGCAGGAACAAAGAAACAGTCTAGCAAGACTGACAGAGTTGCGCTCCGGCCTCTGCCCTCTGGGTGCAGCTGTGGTACGGCTGCCTCTTCCCCAGTGGGACTTCTAAAAGCTTATCTCACTCTGTCTCCATTGCTGTATTTCCCTACCTGCCCCAAGATTCTGATCACCTGCCTTTCTCTTAAGGTCCTTTCTCTACCCTTGGAAGCTCTCTTGGACAGGATCCATTTACCTTGTTCCATTCAGGCTGCTAGAGCAAAATATCACAGGCTAGATGGCTTATAAACAACAAAAATATATCTCTCACAATTCTGGGGGCTGGAAATCTGAGATCAGGGTGCCAGCATGGTTGCGCGAAGGCCCTCTTCCAGGTTGCAGACTAGTGACTTCCCACTGGTCCTTACATGGTGGAAGGGGCCAGGGAGCTCTGTGGGGTTTCTTTTACAAGAGCACTAATTCCAGGCATGAAGGTTTCAGTCTCCTAACCTAATCGCTAATTACCTCCAAAAGGCCCCACTTACTAATATCATCACCCCTGACTAGGTCATGGGTGTAGAGCCCTCATGAATGGGATTAGCGCCCTTAAAAGGATCCCAGAGAGCTCCTTTGCACCATCCACTGTGTGAGAACACGGGGAGAAGACAGCCATCTCTGATCCAGGAAGCTGGCACTCATCAGACACCACAACTGTTGGCACCTTGATCTTGAACTTCCCAGCCTCAGACCCGTGAGAAAATTTCTATTGTTATAAGCCACCCTGCCTCTGGTACTTTTTTATAGCAGCCCAAGTGAACTAAGATACCTTTTCTCCCCAGGCTGAATGGTGGTTTAAGGAAGCATTAAATAATGAAATTTCTTCTCTATGAAGAAGAAATGGAATAACTTAATCCAGGAATGCCTGGCTCTTCCTATGAGGTCTTTGCAAAATGTTCTATGACAAATGTGGGTAAAGACTCATGGGATGGCAACTGCAAGTTAAGAAATGCAAGATACATTTTTTTTTTTTCAGCCTCTGCCAGATATGCTCAAAAGCTCAGGCATGTAAACATCTGTTTGCTCTAGTAAACCAACAAAAATTCCACTCACTCATAAGTAATGATATCATCAGTCCCCACAATGACCTCCTTTTCCCCAGTACATATTAGCAATTGCATGCCTACAAACAAACCAAAAGATAGATTATTAGCTCGCTATTCATTTAATTACTAGAGATGGGAAACACGTGGTCCAACTCAACAAGTTAAAAGACAGTCCCTAAATGTTTTTAAGACAGCACATTTTTAAGCGGTGATGATTTGGCATTAACATTCCCAGGGATCTAATGAATGGCTATATGCATGCGGTCAAAATATATCATGGATAATCCATCACCCTGAGGTCTGCGTTGCTTCAAGCCAGTGATTAGCCCTTGGGGTTTTTATGCACCAATCTCTACAAGAATGATCTCAGTTTTAATCACCACTGGAAAAAAAGAAAAGAAAAATGAAAGTGAGTTTATTTAAATGTCATTTCAATGGAAGAACAAGGAAGTGGTTTGGCTTCTTTCCTTACCCCTGGAAAATTGCATGACACACAGTAAGTGCTCAGTGAATGTTACTCCTGATGATGAAGGAAGCGTGAGGACAATCATTTTAGTGTTCTCAGGACAGACAGCGTCACCGAAGCACTCTTGTCCACAAGCACTGGTTGGAATCACAGTCATTTATTCAACAACTATTTGTGCCAGCACTGGGCAAGGTGTTGGAAATGGTCCAGTTAAGGAGAGATGGGGCTGCCCTCAAGGTGCTTGGAACAATTAGGGAAACAAGCAAGGAGACAGGCACTGACAACAGAGCGCGGTGAGATTTTTGGTGGAGGGATTCTATTGCCTCCGGGAGCACCTGAAAATTAGAAAAGGCTTTAATTAGGGACTTATATCTCTAACCTGGGATCTAATAAGTAAGCTTGAGTTAGCCAGGAAGAGGAGAAGGAAAGGGAGTTCCAGGAACTGCACAAAGGCTGGGAGTGGAGAAAGGGCATCCAAGATACTGGAAACAGTTCAGTATGATGGGGTGGGGGTAGGGATGATGAGGCAAGAGACCAGGGAGGCTCACAAAGAACAGAAGATGAAGGTCCTTGAAGAGTATGCGGGAGAAATCTGGACTTTGTCCTAACATCGGCAGGATAATAAGGCATCATCAAAATGGTGTAACGTAGGGAGAGCAGGTTGCTTATGCCCTGATGTGAATGCACAGAAAGATCTCCAGCTGCAATATGAAGAACGGAAGGAAGAGGACAAAAATGGAGTCAGGGAGACTAGTCAGGAGTTTGCTGCATTAACCAGGTGAGAGATACAGTAACTCAAATGAACACAGAGGCACTGGGGATAGAAATAAAGGGATTGTAAATATTCAAGATGTAAAATGAATGGGTCTTGATGATTGACTGGATGCGGGGTACGTGGAGGGAGGAGCTGAGGGTGACATCAGGATTCTGACTAGGACAACTCAAAGATGATGTCACTATTTACTAAGAAAGGGAGCACAGGGCAGGGTGAGGAGGGGTGGGGCACTGGGGACAGGCTCAAGGGTGGAGATAATGAGCTCAGTTTAGGAAGTTCCTAATCTAAAATGCCAGTAGGATATCCATGTGGAGAGGACAGCACACTACTGAATTTTCTGTGGCTTCTATGATGAACAGATAAACAGAAATGGAACCCACAAAGGATTCTAAGAAATTATAGTGGAAAATATGAATATCACTAAACCAAGGGAAGACAGTTTCAAGGAGATAGTAGTCACTAGTATCAGATGATGCTTAAAGCTCAAATCAGATAATGTCAGGGAAAAAAACCTTAAAATTTAGCAACAGTGTTATTAGTGATCTTGGTAGGAGAGGTAGCAGAGGAATGTTTGAACAGAGGCCAGATTTCAAGAATTTCAGAGTGGAGAATAAGGAAGTAGTGATGGTGAGTACAGACATCTGTTTCAATACACTTGACTGAAGCCAGAGAGAACCAGATAAGGAAGTAAACTTCCCCAGTGGTAAAGAACCCGCCTGCCAGTGTAGGAGATGCAGGCTTGATCCCTGGGTCAGGAAGATCCCCAAAGAAGGAAATGTCAACCCACTCCAATATCCTTGCCTGCGAAACCCCATGGACAAAGGAGCCTGGCAGGCTATAGTTCATGGGGTTTCAAAAGAGTTGGATACAACTTAGGGACTAAACGACAAGGAGGTAGGTGAATGTTTTAAAATATAGGTTTCATTATTATTCCAGTAATGTGAGACCAACAGATCAGGAGATGACTGCCATCAAAAAGACAGTTTGTTATTCATTGTTTTCAAGAGGTTGGGGCGCCAGGCCTCACAGGGTCTTACAGGGAAGCCCCAGGAGGAAGAAAGAGAGGGAAAACATAGACAGGAGATTTGATTATGGTTTTTACAGGAAAGAAAAGCAACACAGGGTAAGAAGGTTTAGGATTGGTTAGTTGAAAAAATTTTAGTAGGCTCTCATAGAGGCTGTTTCCAGTCCTCTGGTATCTGTCCCTGGGGTGATTAGGGCAGGAGGATAGTGGGCCAAGTATAAGGACCCTGTGAAAACCAGTAAAGGAGGTGGTTGGGGTATTGGCTCTGGAACTGGTTCCTTCGCATAGAAAAAGTACACTCTCAAGTGAGTAGTGTCATATCTCTAGGAATTAGTTATCCCTGTGGGGGTGGGGGAGGGGCAGGGAAAGCCTTCCCTGGTCAGCAAGGCTTCAAATGCCAGAGGATCAAAAATATAGAAGTATGTGGCATGATGTAACATACCACTGAATGACCTCTCCGCTAACACCCTTTATGTTTCAATAAATTTGTCTATATCTCAAAAAAAAAAAAATAGAATTATGAAAATATTAATACATTGGAAAGGAATGTAGAAGCTGCGGAAGATATTATTTTTAGGCTAGGAGAAATAACTTTAAACAACTTGGGCTTGCTTAAAAACTAATGAAAGGAATCGGTAGCAAGTGAGGCAGCAGGAGAGAGGAGGGATCTGCAGTGGAGCAGTCTATCAGATTGCAAGAGAAATATAGAGCCTTACAACGACCTTGGCAATGAGCAATCACTTCAACTATGACGGAAGGAAAGGAGGAAGATAAGCATCCTTGCAGATGTGTGGCAAGATTTTGAGGGAGTTTCTCTCTAGTGGCTTTTATTTTCTCTTACAATGTAGAAGAGAAGAAAAATTCCCCAACAGATTATACATAGGGCTTCCCTGGTGGCTCAGTGGTAAGGAATCTGTCTGCCAATGCAGGAAAGCTGGATTTGATCCCTGGGTCTAGAAGGTCCCCTGGAAACGGAAGCAGCAACCCACTCCAGTATTCTTGCCTGGGAAATCCCATGGACAGAGGAGCCTGGCGGGCTACCCGCTAGGCTCCTGTGTCCATGGGGTTGAAAAAGAGTTGGACACGACTTAGCGACTTAGGGCTTCCCTTGTGGTTCAGCTGGTAAAGAGTCTGCCTGCAATGCGGGAGACCTGGGTTCTACCCCTGGATTGGGAAGATTCCCTGGAGAAGGGAAAGGCTACCCACTCCAGTACTCTGGCTTGGATAATTCCATGGATCTGTGCAGTCCATGGGGTCACATAGAGTTGGACACGACTGAGAAACTTTCACTTAGTGACTGAACAACAACTTTGTGTGTGTATGTGTGTGTATTGGGAGAGAAAGAGATGCCAACTTTACAGTCAAAATTTTTCTCTGATAGTGATTTCGCTTATAACTAGAAAACAAGACAAAACAAAACTTGTCATTAAGTGCTTCTCTTTCCTTCCTTTAACAGGTAGGTCTTATGTCCTAGCCACAGCTGTAGGCCCAGGAGATGCCTTCCAAGCTCCAGGGAGCAGCGTGGGGACCAGCACAGCTATTCTCCTGGGCGCCAGCTCAGATCATAGGAATGATTGCTGTGTGCCCAGTGAGCCTTCAGTCACAAGAACATTGGGGAAGGACAGAGAAGGGAGGGTTTTCTAAAGCCCAAGAAGCTCTGGTGGCCCAGGAAAGAATTATTGAAGAAGTGGAGGGCTGACCTCAGAGAAGCAGAGGCTAAAGAACAGGAAGAAAGAACCTAAAGATAGAAGTCCAGAAAGGGCAAGTGCAATTCACGTAGACAACCAAGTCAACTTCCTGAAACTCACACTGCGGATTATCCAGAACTTGAAGACACTAACTCCAACCACTCTCTCCCTCCCTCTCCCACCAACACCCTTTTTGTTTTTGTTTGTTTCACAAAACCTTTAGACTATTTTCTGTATTCATTGCCTTCAAATAAAGTATTAATCTGCTTTAAAGCTCAAGTGATGATTTCCAGGTACTTAGTCAGCTTCCTAATGTACTTCCAGAAAGCCAAAGCTGTTTGAAACTCCGAGGCCCCACTTCCCACCGTGGCTTCATACAGGAGAGGGAACTCCCACCCCAAGTGGCTGACACCAGAAAGCGGTAGGGCCCTCTGCATGCCCAGGGGATCCAGATCCATCCCTGATTGTGCATCAGGAAGGCCCTCACATAAAAGCGATTTTCAACGTTCCAGCTTGCCTTGCTGTTCTCAGCAATCTGCTTTCCAAATCAACCATGTAGCAAAGTGGAGGCCAAGTGACCGGCCAAAAAGCCCAGGCCTCCCACTGGATCTTGAGGAGGGAACACAGAAGTTTCTACCACTCCTGCCCTTTCTCCCCACTCTGGGGATCAAGTTGCTATTGTACCACAAAGAGGGGAGTCCTTGAGGGGTCACCTGATCTCTCACCAGCACCCTCCCCACCCCCTCCCTAAGCTGTTGCAAAAGAGACAGGCTCAGATCCGCCTTAATGAAACCTCTAGAGAAAAAGATTTCATAAACTTCCGCAGTGACTATTTCAAAACCAAATAATGTTCTGATTTTGCCAGAGAATGGAATGTGTCTGTGTGTTGGGGGGCAGGGAAGGGAACACCACAGTGAAAAGGGAAAACAGGAAACAGAGTTAGGAAAAGGAAAAGCCAGGAAATGAAAAGGTTTAACTATAATCTCCCAGTTGAGAATTTTGTGTAAAATTATAGCTCTTTGCAACCCCATGGACTGTAGCCCACCAGGCTCCTCTGTCAATGGAATTTTCCAGGCAAGAATACTGGAGTGGGTTGCTATTTCCCTCTCCAGGGGATCTTCCTGACTCAGGGGTCGAACTCAGATCTCTTGCATCTCCTGCATTGGCAGGTGGGTTCTTTACCAGCTGAGCCCCCAGGGAAGCCTGTGAAATTATAAAGTCCTCTTGTTTCTCCCCTTCAGTATTAGGCATTTTACCACATTCAGGAAGAATAAAACAGGGCCTACTCCACCACTAGACATGAGTTGTTGGAGAGTTTTTTCCTTGTTAAAAAAATAAACAACTAGAAATTCCATGGAGCCAAAGTAAACAGATATTCATATCAGGCTGGCTGGAACTGTCCCTCCAGGGTTTCCAACCCACATCTTCTGCTGCCATGACTGTCCTCCTCCACTTCTCTCTTCCCCTAAAGCAGGATGAACACTTTCAGGAATCCTCTGTTTGCCTGAATTTTCATGTTCTCTGACTGCCTGTGGCCTAGAACTTCCAATTTAAACCCACAGCTGTTCCCAGCCTCCCCACCAACTTCCTTCTTTCTCCTCACTCCAAGCTGCCCACCACCTCCCACCTCCACCCATCCCTCTGAAAGGGAAAGTAGATCCTGCTCTTCCTGGGTGATTTGCTGGAGCGTCTCAGCCAAGACAATTGTTTATTGACTTTACAGCAGAGACTAAATCCCGTCACGTTTCTCCATCAAATCAGTGGAAATCTCTTTGTTGCCTGCAGGAGTCAGTGGGAATGATTTTCCGCCTGGAGACAGACTCTCTGGGGCAAGAGAGTGGTGGTGACACTAGTGGACCTGACATCACATAGAAAACAGGCTCTTTTCCTGGGATGAACGTAAGAGGTTTATTGACTTCATGGAGAAGGAAATGGCAACCCATTCCAGTTTTCTTGCCTGGGAAACCCCATGGATAGAGAAGCCTGGAGGGCTACAGTTCATGGGGTCATAAGAGTTGAACATGACTTTGCGACTAAACAGCATTGACTTCATGGAAACTGAAGGAGAGCTTGTTGTTGTTTAGTTGCTAAGTTATGTCTGACTCTTTGCGACCCCATAAACTGCAGCACGCCAGGCTTCCCTGTCCTTCACTATATCCTGGAGTTTGCTCCAATTCATGTTCATTGAGACAGTCATGCTATCTAACCATCTCATCCTCTGCTGCCTTCTTCTCCTTTTGCCTTAAATCTTTCCCAGCATCAGGGTTTTTTCCAATGATTTGGCTCTTCCCATCAGATGGACAAAGTATTGGAGCTTCAGCATCAGTCCTTCCAATGAATATTCAGGGTTGATTTCCTTTAGGATTGACTGGTTTGATCTCCTTGCAGTCCAAGGGACTCTCGAGAGTCTTCTCCAGCACCACAATTTGAAAGCATCGGTTCTTCAATGTTCATCTTTCTTTATAATCCAACTCTCACATCTGTACATGACTACTGGAAAAATCATAGCTTTGACTATATGGATCTTTGTTGGCAATGTCATCTCTCTGCTTGTTAATATGCTGTCAAGGTTTGTCATAATTTTTCTTCCAATGAGCAAGTGACTTTTAATTTCATGGCTGCAGTCACCACCTGCAGTGATTTTGGAGCCAAAGAAAATAATATCTTTCACTCCTTCCACTATTTCTCCATTTGCCATAAAGTGATGGGATCAGATGCCATGATCATAGTTTTTTGACTGTTGAGTTTTAAGCCAGATTTTTCACTCTCCTTTTTCAAGCTCATCAAGAGACTCTTTAGTTCCTCTTCATTTTCTGCCATTAGAGTGTTATCATCTGCATATCTTAGGTTATTGATATTTCTCCTTGCAATCTTGATTCCAGCTTGTGATTCATTCAGCCTGGCATTTTACATGATGTACTCTGTATAAAAGTTAAATAAATAGGATGACAATATACATCCTTGTCGTACCCTCTTCCCAATTTTGAACCAGTCAGTTGAAGCCCCTTCATGGATCATAGCCTTGTCATGGTGGAAGAGCTTGAGTAACTCAATAAAGCTATGAGCCATGCCACTCAGGGCAACCCAAGATGGATGGGTCATAGTGGTGAGTTCTGACAGAATGTGGTCCACTGGAGGACAGAATGACAAACCACTCCAGTATTCTTGTCTGGAGAACCCCATGAACGGCATAAAAAGGAGAGAGTTTAACTTCATTCAAAATGGTGGCTGCTGGTTGCTGCTACTGATGATGAAAAGATTCATTCATGGGGACTCGAGAGTCCTAAGTTCAAAGACTTTCTCCACAGCATGTTTTACGGGTGCCAGGGTCTCGTGTGGTTGTTGCTGGCAGTGATGGGAGAGCTATGCAGGCCCCTGCTTTGTTGGAAGGCTCTCACTAGCTGACGGCAAGGACAGGAAAGGGACATCCAAGCAGAAGGTGTGAGAGCACAGGGTAAGTCTTCGGTCTTGAAGCCTCAAGGATTTGTGCCAAGATGATGAGAACAAAGAAGAGGATAGAGGGGGAGGTCCCTGCCATGGAGGAGACTCCTGCAGCGGTGTCTGTGGTTCTTCCTTAGGTCAGCTCACCTCAGAAGTCTGGCAAAGTTAAACAACAACAAGAAAGTGGGACTTTTGATAGAATTGGCTGGTTCTTCAACAAGTCAATAAACATGGGAAAGAGGGGAAGGGAGTGCTGAAAAAGAGACTTAGGAACATAATAGCTGAATGTCTCCAATTGGTTGGTCAAGGACCTACCAACGCACACCCGGAGTGGATTCTAGTTTAAATAAACCAGTCATAAGAAATCTTCTGGGGACAATGGTGACATTTGGGAACTATTTATTAGGTATGATAATATGAATATGTGTGAAAATGGTATTATGGTTCTGTCAGAAAATGTCATTATTTTCAGAGATGTATGAGTATTTAGGGGTAAAATGTTATTAAATCTGAAATTCACTTTGAAATAGTTGAGCAAAGAAGAGCAGGTGAAATAAATATGGCAAGATGTAAGCAATTAGTAAAACAGTAAATCTAGATAAATGAGTACTCACTGTGTACTGTTCTATTTTATTTTTCTGTTTATATGAAAATGTATGAAAGTGTAAAAATGTGAGAGCTGAGGAAAATAAGAGAAAAACTCCCCAGGCAGGTCGATTATCCCCCAAAACACTACTTGCAGGAACTGTGGGTAAGGATGAATAAAAACCCAGTTGTTGAGGTAACAGCTCAGGGTGTAAGGCAGATAAGTAGACAGACCAGGGCCCACACAGACCAATGTATCAGGCAGGTGCCGTGTGAGCGAGAGAGGAGTATGGTCTCAGGTGGGTGGGAATTGGGAACTGGTGTGTGAGGGGGTGGTGGCCTCATAAAGAAAACTACACTTGGGCTGAGGCTTCATAAATGGAAGGCTTACTGGGCAGTCCTATAACTGGCCCACCTCGCTTATCGAGAAAGTACACTCAGATTTGGGGGACAAGAGTTGTGAGACTGGGCGGAAAGTGAGGTATGGGGAAGGAAATTGTCAGAGGATATGGCTTTTTAAGCCCGTTCATGGCAATATGCCCCGGAGAAGGAGAATGAAAGTTTAACTGAGGGTCTCTGGGTAGTGCCTCAAGAAAACCATTTCTCAACAAAGTCAGAAATGGGTCACAACAAGGCAAGACAGCTTTAAGGAGACACGGAGACTATCAGGCAGCCCCAAACATCGAGGCAAGGGCTGGTCTCCTTCCCCTGCAAGTTTTCCTCACCCAGGCTGGTGTCCTGCTTTTCTGACTAGAGGCCCTGTGCTCAAAGTCTAGAAGTCTGTTCTGCTTTCAGAGGGCTCCAAAGTAGACCTCCACCCCTGCCTGGGGTTCCAGGATACAAATATTTTCAAATAACACTTAATCTTCCTTAAATTTAACTATCCACTTGTGGTTACACTGACCTAACAAAAGGCAGACAAGAGCAGTAAGTAACTGGGGCCACCCCAAAATCAGCAGGTTAAATATGTCCCTGCAGGTCTGAGCAGTAGTCCCCACAGCCCTGCAAAGAGGCCCAAAGTGCAGCTGATGACCCAGCTACCAAAGGACCTGAAGGGTCTGGAGAGCAGCTAATGTGCTTGGTTAAAGGAAAGAGACCATCAATTACTCAGAAAACTTTGTTCCAGTAAATTTAGGGCTGCTGGAATATCATTACAGAGTGGGAGGTTTGGGAGGAAATTTGGAGAACCTCTAACCCAATATTCCACCCAGCAGGGGTTCCCTTTACTTGGAAGTTTATGCTAAGTTGACTTATCAGAGTGTGTTGTTGTCAGTTTCTTAAGCAAAGGCCTCACCCATGATGAGGGTTAATTAGCAAGTTGAGACAACGTCACTGGAAAGAGAAAGGCAAACTAATACAAAACAAAAACAACCTCATTTCACACAGAGATCTTTTTTCACTGTGGAAAGTAGTTTTCAAATTTATTTGCCCAATATTGGAGCAAGTAAACTAAAAGGATCTGAAGTTTTCCTGTCTAGGGACCATCTTTGTTCTTAGACACAAAGTACAGTGTTGTAGCATCTTAAACTGCAGTTGGGTTCCAAAAGTAGAAACTCTTTAATTTTCCTAAAAGAAGGATATATAGTTGGATTATCTTCTAGCATTTGAAGCCAGTTCAGTGTCCTCAGTTAAACACCAGATAAAATAGTCAACTTGTATTTAAAGGCTGTGTTGTATAAATATTTAAAAACACAAAAAAATAAACAAACCCCAGCACAGCACAGTAGAAGCAATAGAACCACATTCAGAGGGAAGGTACCATTGCACCACATTCTGAGAAGCCCCTGGAATGGAGACCCATCCAGCAGAGCCTGGCTGCAGGGTTCTGGTGCTCGCCCACAGATAGAATCACTGCACTCTCTAAACTGACTTTTTTCATCTCACTTTCTCTAGTGCTCATTGATTTGATTTTTCAAAAGTTAAATATGCTGATGACATCATTCCAGACAGAAGTTTAAAGAGCTCATTTTCATGAGTCCATTTTCTATTTTGTAAGATCTCATTAGGATTTCTACAACTACTCACATGGAGCTAAGATATTTTTTAATAATAAAACACCCCAATTGAGTGTTGTGCGCTTACCGTTCACCAGGCACCTGCTAAGCATAATTGACTGAGCATTAAAAATAGAGCCTTCGCTCTCCAGGGGTGGACAGCAAAGTTGAAAGAGAAGACTCTAGAATGCTGAATTGCAGAGAATAATACTGGATGATTTGCTAGCTGATACCATGTTGGTTTGTGAGGAGAAGTGTTGAGGCTTTCTGAGAGGAGTGAAACACAGCAGCTCAGGGAGAGCTTTGTGAGGGTGGGTGGGTCTGAGCCGGGAGGCAAGGGCCTCAACCAGACCGTCCTGCCTGACTCTGGCCTCTGCCGCTTATGAGCTGTGTGACTTTCTAAGTCTCAGTTTCACTTCTGTTAAATGAGGATAATAATAACACATGCCCCATAGGGCTCAGTGAGGATTAAATAAGATTGTGTGTGTTTGTGTAAGGGCCTGGTATACAGATAGCACTCAGTAAATGTCAGTAGTAGTAGTACTATGACCGGGGTCCTGAAGGATTGGTAGGAGTTAGACAAGAGAGAGACAGTAGAGACCAGGCTTGGAGGCCATCTGGAGTGAAGATAGCAGGAAGGAAGTACTGTAGTGATGACACTGCTGTGAATTCTGATCCTGGTTCTCCTACTTTTCTTGTGATGTGGGGCAAGTTCACTCTGTGCTTCAGTTTCCTCATCTATTAATAAACATGATAATAATAGTTGCCACATAGGGTTGTGGTGAGGATAAAATGAAATCACTTATTTTAAATGCTCAGCACAAAACTTGGAAGGCAAACAGAAGAGACTGGTGAAACTGCTGGATTCTGGGGGAAAGATTAGGGAACAAGAAAGGAAAGAAGAATTACTTTTGGTATTTCTCACTCTATGTTCTTCAGTTTCTTATACATTTTTTGCTGGGTGGAGATGACCAACTTTAAAAAAAATGTAATCTCAAAAAGCATATACAGGGATTCCCCTGGCAGTCCAGTGGTTAAGATTCTCTGCATCCATTGTAGGGGGTACAAATTCCATCCCTGGTCAGGGAAGTAGGATCTCACATGATGTGATAAAAACAAAAAACCTGATTTAAAAAAAAAAAAAAAGCACATGCAAAAATAAATCAGTACAGAGGCTGGTACATAGTAAATACAAAAATAGGGAACCAATGTTATTATTGCTATAATAATTGTTATTATTGCTACATGTATTCCACATGGAATAAGACCATGTTCTTGCTCATCCTGATAAAAAGAGAGCAGAATAATTTCAAGATATATTCTAAATCTACAGTATTTTGAAAATTAAGATTTACAGAACAAATGCCAAAATCATGTTTAGACTTCTGAAGGAAACCAACTGTTTTCAAGTACTTAAAGTATTTTGGCAGCATACATTTAGATAAGACAACTTTGTGATTGCCAGGAGAAATATCAATAACCTCAGATAGGTAGATGACACCACCCTTATGGCAGAAAGCAACGAAGAACTAAAGAGCCTCTTGATTAAAGTGAAAGAGGAGAGTGAAAAGGTTTGGCTTAAAACTCAACATTCAGAAAATTAAGATCAGGGCATCTGGTCCCATCATTTCATGGCAAATAGATGGGGAAACAAAGGAAACAGTGAGAGACTTTATTTTGGGGGGCTTCAAAATCACTGCAAATGATGACTGTAGCCATGAAATTAAAAGATGCTTGCTCCTTGGAAGAAAAGCTATGACCAACCTAGACAGCCTATTAAAAAGCAGAGACATTACTTTGCCAAAAAAGGGCTGTCTAGTCAAAGCTATGGTTTTTCCAGTAGTCATATATGGATTTGAGAGCTGGACTATAGAGAAAGCTGAGCACAGAAGAATGATGCTTTGGAACTGTGTTGTTGGAGAAGACTCTTGAGAGTTCCTTGGACTGCAAGGAGATCCAACCAGTCCATCCTAAAGGAAATCAACCCTGCATATTCATTGGAAGGACTGATGCTGAGGCTGAAACTCCAATACTTTGGCCACCTGATGCGAAGAGTTGACTCACTGGAAAAGACCCTGATGCTGGGAAAGATTGAAGGCGAGAGGAGAAGGGGACAGTAGAGGATGAGATGGTTGAATGGCATCACCGACATGATGGACATAAGTTTGAGTAGGCTCTGGGAGTTGGTGATGGACAGGGAAGCCTGGCATGCTGCAGTCCATGGGGTCGCAAAGAGTTGGACACGACTGAGTGACTGAACTGAACTGATCACAATTTTTTTTTCCTTTAGGCATTTAAGCCATCCCAGGAGGATTTCTAGTTGTTTTCTCAGTTATTTAATGGCTAAGGAACAGGTCTTAAAATAGTAAATTTATGTTAACTCTAAAAATGAATGTATTTTTGAGTTTTTATCCAGGTCAGACCTCTTCGACACTAGTCTGTGTATACTGAGAATTCATGTGGTTGTATACTTCAGAACAGTCTGTGTCTCTTCTCCAGACTTTGAGCTTGAATTTCTTTCTGCTTTCTTTCTTTTCTTTTTTTCCTCCATGTACATTGGTTTCCATTTCATTCCTTTTCAGAGTCTCCTATAAAACTCATTGGTCAATCAGTTTGATACATTCCAGTTGGCAGCCCTGTGGCTGCCTAATCAAAGTTGTCAGTTCTACAAGTGTTCCTCAATTTCTGCAGAGACCCATGGACCAGAAGATTAACTCTCAGCCCTGAGAACCTCAGGCTTTGCTTTCCAGCCCCGGCTCAGAGCCCTACCTCCCCTGAGTACTCACAATCACCGAGGAGTTGCTTATCATACACCACCTCCCAGGGACCTGAACTGGATCACTTCCATGAAGCAGCTGCCAGGGGCTCAGTTACCGCAAGGATCCACAGCCATGTAGGAGGGATCTTCCTGTGTTAAACTGACTGCTGACTTCTAAAAAAAATCTGACCACATTTCATTTTTGTGTTAATCATCAGAGGACCTTGCCTTCCTTCAGATAAACTCAACCTATGACTTTTTCCTCTTACTACAGGAAATCTATTGTGTGGCAAATATGCTAACACTGCTTAAATCCCAGAGTAAAATTACAAGAAGTGAGAGGAAACTCAACAAAACTGGCATCATTTTTAAAATAATTCTAGTTTTTCTCCAAGTCATAGGCAATAGTTTTCTAGAAGTAGATTTTACTTTTCACTTTTCAGATTGGAGACTGTTTTTCCATCTGGCTTTTCCACGTTCAAATTCATTTGTTACAAAACTGAAGTCAACATTCTCACAGCTCCTCAGTGGCAACTTACAGCTTTTCACCCAAGAAACAAAAGTAAAATTGATTTGAAGACAGGACAAGATGTACACAAGACACATTCAGAGATACCAGACTTTCCCAGCTTCCCGCTGTTTGCCTCACAGAGCAGAGCCAATCTCACATTCCTCCTCTTTGGCCCCAAAAAACTTCTCTGGAAATTCTCTCACATGACAGCCAAAGAGCTGTATTTAGAGCTATGAGTGAGGGCAAAGGATCACTTTAAAAAGAATGAGTCTGGGAGCTATTATTTTTTCCAGATGGATATGAAGTCATTTTCAAGAAAATAAAGGCATTGATTTCTTTGGGGGACTTGTCAATAACAGTTCAAAGTTTGCATTAACAGAGGAAGGAAGAAGCTTCATCTTCTAGGAAAAGATGATGGACTTAGTGATGGGAACCAAGGACAGGATTTTCTCTTAAGCCATAAATTTTTGTCGGTTAAGCTGCAGGGTCCCTTGCTTGCAGAGGCCCCCTGTGATTGCTGGGGGTTACTTGATGGTGGAAAAGGGAGGAAACATTTCTATGTAAGCGTTTCTGGTAAACTGCCTAATTTCAGAAAGAACGAACTGAAATCTCCACAGCTCTAGTCATTTGTTGTGATTTATTTTCTCTTTATCTATTTTCATGGCCACGTTTTTCATAATTTTATGTTACCTTAACAGGAGTGCCCAAAGCTGTATAAACTTCAGCATCCACAGAATCTGACTCCACTGTTGCAAAAGAATAGGTAATATTTAATTATAATTTATTGCCTAGAGTCAGTTTACAGTCATTTTAATTAGTGGCTCCTTTTTAATTTTAAAAACAATTACAGTATACCCTTTCCCTCATTCATCCAAGACACAGAATGTGAATTTGAGAAAAGTGTGTGTCTGTGTGTAAGTGTGTGTGTGTGTGCATGCACACGTTGCATACCATAGATTGGAGAAAGAACAATGATAGGGCTCTGAAAGCAGGCCTTTCTCCTTCTTCTAGAAAAATGGACTATTAATGTTTTTTCCTCACTGAGACATTGAAATTTCCTATATTGGCAATATTTGGTGGCTTTTCACAGTTGTGAACATGTACTGTTATTTCAAAGAACCCACCACTACCACCACCCACCTTTCCCCTGAGTACAACTTGCTGGACTAAAAGATTCTATCATTGTATCTCCTAAAAAATATGGGGTTCCCAAATGGCACTGGTTGTAAAGAACCCGCCTGCCCATGCAGGAGATATAAGAGACATGGGTTTGATCCTGGGTCCAGAAGATCTCCTGGAGTAGGAAACAGCAATCCAGTCCAGTATTTTTCCCTGGAGAACCCATGTCAGCGTTTCACACTGTCCTATCCAGGAGACTCTCCAAAGAATTTGTCTGGTCTTAGTACAAAGAATGGTTTACTTATTTTGGGCCACTGGCTTTTTTTTTTTTTATCTTATCAACTGTGTAAACTGTATAACCAGTCACACCTCCCACTTTGAGTTGATTGCTGGTCAGCCTGAAGTTAAATCTGCACCCAGGTCATGACTAATAATTATGGTGTGCATTTTTAGTTACATTCCTGGCTCTGTTTTGCATTGTCCTTATTCTTTTATTTCTAATTATTATTCATGCTGTACCGTTCAGTTTCTATATCCTTTCTCAAAAGAGTAGCAATATGAATTAATAAAACATTATTTCCAAAATATTCTGTTAATAGTTTTATCATAGCCATAAGGATTTGTAGCAAAAATTCTCTACTTATCGCATCAAAAGCTAAAAGGATTTTGAAGGAGGAATATTTAGCTGTGAAGCAGCCTTCTTGATGCTTCCCACTTACTCTCTCCACACTCACACTTCTGCTTACTTACCGAGGACGTCAGGTGTGCCTCTTCCACTATCCCAGCCGTCTGTCACTTAATCTCAGGGAACACTAATGGTGATACCTGTTTCTATCCCATCTGTGCCTCTTAGAATTTATCCCACCCTCAATCCCTCCCCACTCCAATTCCTGATACAGAATGCTCTGAGAACGCTTACCAAGATTCAGATTGTGCTCAGGGTGTCAACAAAATGCACTCAGGGCAGATGGATACAAACAAAATTTTAGGGAAGATTCTTAAGAGTCTGAACAAGAGTGTGAAAGGTGCTCTGACCCTAGGGATGGCATTACATATAATTCAGACAGGAAAGAAGAAATCTGATTGGGGGAGGAGGAGGCCCAATCCACTGGACCCTCCTCAAGACTTGAGTTATCTTTGTGGAGACACTAGACCTGCTGGAAGCGGCAGGCAAGGATTGCTGTGCCGAGAGACCTGAAAGTGGGAAAAGCTGCTGATTAGCAGAGACAGGGCTTTAACCCTTGTCAGGACAGTCTTCCTCTGGACTAATCTGAATTTAATAGCCCCCATTCAAACTTCTAATCATTCAAAATGTCAGACTCAGGTCGGGGTGAGAACAGAGTCTAACAGCCAGGCACTGACCATTACTGCAAAATGTTAGTTCTCATGTCCTTTTGCCCCCATGCTGCTGCTGCTGCTGCTAAGTCACTTCAGTCGTGTCCGACTCTGTGTGACCCCATAGACAGCAGCCCACCAGGCTCCTCTGTCCACAGGATTCTCCAGGAAAGAATACTGGGGTGGGTTGCCATTGCCTTCTCCTTTTTGCCCCATATGCCCCTCTTATGGAAGTATTTAGTCCCAAGAGTGTAGCATCATCCACCTGTCTGACTTCACTCTCCTAGAAGCTCCCTCACTGACATCATCGCTCTCTTTTCTCTATTTCAGTCAGGGGTACATTTCTCAGACTTTTTCCCCTATTCCTAAAAAGAGGGGGTAGGTTAGCACTGGGTAAATCTGAGACTCTGCATGAACATTTTATTTCTACCCACAAATTGAGCGATGACTACTACGGAGTTATGTCACCTAGGAAAGGAAAGTCAACCTTCAAAAACACTTCAAGACCAGATGGAAGGAGGCATTGAATGGTGTCTCAGTCAGCGTGGGCTGCTATAGCAAAGTATCATAAACCGGGTGACTTATAAACAATGTAACTTTGTTTCTCACAGTTCTTGAGGCTGGGAAGTCCAAGATCAAGGCGCCTGCAGATCTGGTGTCTGGTGAAAGCCCACATCCTGGCTTGCAGACTCCACAACTGAGGTTGCAGACATCCAAATGGTGAGAATGGCAGACACTCTTCATTGCTTCCCAACATTCATTCCCCCACATTTTTCTTTGCTAACAAAATTCTAGTTTTGCTCAAGTATTAGGTGACCATGTGTCTCAAACACTGGGTTCTTACCCCTTCCAGGGGTGAATCCTGATTCATCTAGGCTGGTCATGGTATTCTGTTTAGGATTATAAAGCAATTGAATATTGACATTGAGCATATTTTTAAGTGCTTATTGGTCATTTTTTATCTTCTCTGGAGAAAGGTCTAAGTCTTCTCCCCATCTTTTGATAGGTTGTTTGGTTTTTTGTTTTCACATTGTAAGAATTCTTTATATCTCCTACATATTAATCACTTATCAGACATGTGATTTGCAATTATTTTTACCAGTTCTGTGGGTTGCCTTTTCACTGACACACACAAGTTTTAATTTTGATGAATCCAGTATATCTAATTTTTTCTGTGTAATAATAGATGCACATACTATAATTGCATGTAAATCTGCAATTATCTTAAATTTAAAAGTTCAATCAATCAGATAACATGTAAAAACCCTTCCTAGCTTGTGAGCCATACAAAAACAAACATCATTTGGACGCAAAGCCATGGTCTGCCACCTCCTGCTACAGATAGAAAATAGAGCTGCAACTCTTTCCCTGTATTCAAAAACTCTGTCCTTTCCTCATCTTGCTCCTAACCCACTGTTTCTGGGCTCAAGAACTTAAAATATTACAGCCACATATATTTCTGTGTATAGGACTATGTGTATAAACCTGGTTCTATCTTATATATTCCAAAAATCAAAGGACTTCAAAAAATAGCTACAATTCCACATTTAAGTTTAAGAAGCCAATACTTCAGGGTTTTAAATGCCCCTGTAAAGCTCTGCTCTTCCCATTTATTTCTTCTCTTTGCAGCATCATGGCAGAGGGTTTTAGGAAGAGCACGTTTGCACCCATCCACTCGATCTCCCTCCGCTCCTGGGAACCCTTCCTCTGCATTCTCACACAGACTGCTCTTGACCTCCCACGGCTCCTGAGGCAGCTTCTTCTATTGCCTAAAAGCTCTAATTGTTAGAAAGTCCTGATATCACCACATTCCAAGGAGAGTTTTCAATCCCTTTTTAAAATTAAGCACAGAGTCTGGTTTAAAGAAGATTTTCATAACAATAATGTTCTGGTTCTCAAACAGGGAGATGGCTTTGCACAGTTTTCATTATGTTCTCTATGTTTACCTTAATGTTTTACACAAATTCTTTTTTATATGTTGAATATTTTATAATAAACACATTTTTTTCATTTATTTTTATTAGTTGGAGGCTAATTACTTTATAATATTGTAGTGGTTTTTGCCATACATTGACATGAATCAGCCATGGATTTACATGTGTTCCCCATCCTGAACCCCCCTCCCACCTCCCTCCCCATCCCATCCCTCTGGGTCATCCCAGTGCACCAGCCCCGAGCACTTGTCTCACACATCCAACCTGGGCTGGCGATCTGTTTCACACTTGATAATATACATGTTTCGATGCTGTTCTCTCAGATCATCCCACCCTCGCTTTCTCCCATGGAGTCCAAAAGTCTGTTCTATACACCTGTGTCTCTTTCTGTCTTGCATATAGGGTTATCATTACCATCTTTCTAAATTCCATATATATGTGTTAGTATACTGTATTGGTGTTTATCTTTCTGGCTTACTTCACTCTGTATAATGGGCTCCAGTTTCATTCATCTCATTAGAACTGATTCAAATGAATTCTTTTTAATGGCTGAGTAATATTCCATTGTGTATATGTACCACAGCTCTCTTATCCATTCGTCTGCTGATGGGCATCTAGGTTGCTTCCATGTCCTGGCTATCATAAACAGTGCTGCAATGAACACTGGGGTGCACGTGTCTCTTTCAGATCTGGTTTCCTCAGTGTGTATGCCCAGGAGTGGGATTGCTGGGTCGTATGGCAGTTCTATTTCCAGTTTTCTAAGGAATCTCCACACTGTTCTCCATAGTGGCTGTACTAGTTTGCATTCCCACCAACAGTGTAAGAGGGTTCCCTTTTCTCCACACCCTCTCCAGCATTTATTGCTTGTAGACTTTTGGATAGCAGCCATCCTGACTGGCATGTAATGGTACCTCATTGTGGTTTTGATTTGCATTTCTCTGATAATGAGTGATGTTGAGCATCTTTTCATGTGTTTGTTAGCCATCTGTATGTCTTCTTTGGAGAAATGTCTGTTTAGTTCTTTGGCCCATTTTTTGATTGGGTCATTTATTTTTCTGGAATTGAGCTGCAGGAGTTGCTTGTATATTTTTGAGATTAATCCTTTGTCTGTTTCTTCGTTTGCTATTATTTTCTCCCACTCTGAAGGCTGTCTTTTTACCTTTCTTATAGTTTCCTTTGTTGTGCAAAAGCTTTTAAGTTTCATTAGGTCCCATTTGTTTAGTTTTGCTTTTATTTCCAATATTCTGGGAGGTGGGTCATAGGGGATCCTGCTGTGATTTATGTCGGAGGGTGTTTTGCCTATGTTCTCCTCTAGGAGTTTTATAGTTTCTGGTCTTCCATTTAGATCTTTAATCCATTTTGAGTTTATTCTTGTGTATGGTGTTAGAAAGTGTTCTAGTTTCATTCTTTTACAAGTGGTTGACCAGTTTTCCCAGCACCACTTGTTAAAGAGGTTGTCTTTTTTCCATTGTATATCCTTGCCTCCTTTGTCAAAGATAAGGTGTCCATAGGTACGTGGATTTATCTCTGGGCTTTCTAATAAACAAATTTTTTAAGCAAGCAATTCATCATTCTTTCTATTAAAAATATTGCTATTTCTAAACAGAAGTATTTCTATTGTTACAGAAAAGACATCAATGCAAACTATCTCAGGGGTTTGGAGGGTTAAAGAGAAGATCCCCAATGCCACAGCCCCAACCCACTGTGAAGTATCCCAGACAAGGCAACTGCCTCCCCACAGTCCTCCGCACCTCCCTCTAGTCTGTTCTCTGCACTGCAGCTGGACTGATCTTTTCAAAAGGCATGTCTGATTCATGCTTCACACATTTTAATAGTCTCTCATCAATCTCAGGATAAAGACCAAAGACCCACCAAGCTCAACACTGGCAGTCTCCAGCCTCATCTTCTTTCCTTTCCCTCCCTCCATGCTCCATATTCTCCATTCTTATACTTTGTCCCGCTCTTGGAGAAGCTACTTGTTCAGTCTGAATACTCTCTTCCTCCCACATGCACCACTACCTGCCAGGGACATAGGTTTTCATTTTTTTTCAGTAGATACCTAGGAGTTTGAGACCATTGTATGGGCTAAGTGTGTGTTTCACTTTATGAGAAACTGCCAAATTGTTTTCCGAAGTGGTTGCACCATTTGTATTTCCATGAGCAATGTATGAAATTTCCAGTTGCTTTCATCTTTGCTAGCACTTGGCTTTGGTAGTCTTTGGTATAGGCTGTATTTTTAAGAAAGTGTAGAATAATATCTGATTATGAGATTTTGCCAAAATGCATAGAAGATGAGTAACTTCTTTGAACTCATTTTGGTGACAGTGCTCTGGTCTAAGCTATCTCCCACTCATCCTCCAGTGTTCATGGTAATAACCTTTAGCCAAGTTGCTATGAAAGCACAGGGGGATTTAACATGCTTAACCACAGAGGTTGTTTTTCAGACTGAATTGATAAATGCACTGCAGCTTCAAAGTTTTACCCTAACATCTCAACAAAGCTTAGAGTCACCCTCGACCACGACTTCTCTGCTGGAGTCAAAGTGATGAGTGTGAAGGTCACGTGTGTGGAAATGTCACAAAGGGCCTAGTCACAGAGGGTGCAAAGACTTCCGGGAACGGAAATACTTTTGAAGGTTGGTTAACATATTTTCCAGATCAACTGCTGGTTAAACTCTTTAGAAAACTACTCGTGAATTTTTTTTTTTCCTTCACACAAAATCTACCTGTTGGTAAGCACCAGGAGATGCCAGTACTTTTGACAAATGTAGTTTGCAATACTAAATATAAGTGTGGCTAATATTACACCAATTAAAAGGCTGATGTGCAAATTGCTAGGAGTATTTTACAGATAATTTGCTTTTTATTTCATCAGAATATTCCAGTGAGAATGTTTGTGACTGAAAGGTAATAGGCGGCCAGCTCTGGAACTAGCCTTTGCTAAGGTAACATATTAATGAGTCATCAGAGGCTATAAATAGAACCCAGCATGAACTTCTGTCCACAATTACACCACTATTCCCACAAAGGGAGCTGTTACTAATGACAGAACACAGCCTGCTAGCCACTATTATAACCGAGGAGGGGTGCAGACCAGGCAACCACAGCCCTCTGGGAAATGTGCCTGGAGGTACATTTTGCCAAGATGTCATTATGTGCTTTTTTGGTCTCCTTTACAGCCTGTGAAGCAGCTGTGCTGTTTTCCTTAGGGATCATCACTGTGTGTACCAGCCAAGATTTTCCAATTCTCTCAGATGATAAATCCCTGACAGTCACTGCCTTAAGGCATCTATTTATCTTATCTTTGTCTCTTCCCTATTCCTTCCCAACATATATTATAATGTATCATATAGCACAGTAGCATGTACATAAAGTGAAAGTGAAAGTGAAGTCGCTCAGTCGTGTCCAACTCTTTGCAACACCGTGGACTACAGCCCACCAGACTCCTCTGTCCATGGGATTCTCCAGGCGAGTATACTGGAATGGGTTGCCATTTCCTTCTTCAGGGGACCTTCCCGACCCAGGGATCGAACCCAGGTCTCCTGCATTGCAGGCAGACGCTTTAACCTCTGAGCTACCAGGGAAGCCCAGCATGTACATAGGAGGGGTCCATAATTGATGGATGGATGAATGGATAGATGAAGGGATGGGTGGATAAGAAAGTTAACTATGCTTCCACAGAATACTCTGGAATTTTGACCTTTTATATAAACAGAGGAATACATTCAAGTCAATTTCCTATGTAACATGCATCTAAATGTTTCCCTGACCTAAAAAAAAAAAAAAATTTCTTCACCAACAGTCCTACTGTGTGTCCTCACTTCTGCCCTGCTCATTTCTTCAGATGATAATGAGGAGAGAATAACATATCACCTAGAAGCAGAGAGAGAGCAAATATGTTCAGAAACTATCACTCTCCACACCTTAATTCCAATTTCACACTAGCCTTGAAGGGAGGACAGAATACAGGAAAAATAAGGGTGAGGAGATAGAAGTAGTCAGAAAATGGTCTAGTACACAAAGACCGCTGGGGTAGATGGCCACAGAGCTCTCCACCGTGGGAGCCTGTCTGTAAAGGCACCAAGTTGTGGGGAAGAAGTCCAGAAAAGGGAGATAAAGAAGCAGCCAATCCAAACAGATTTTCTTCACTGATGGTTTTTTGCCTGATTGTTCCTCACCTCTATGACCAAGTCTGCAGTGAATGCGTCCAGCCCTGAGTCAGCCTGAGGAAGCAGGGGAAGGCGGGGAAGGCAAGGTGTATGTGGTAGTACAGCAATTTCCTGTTTTTGCTCATGGTCAGATGCAATCTGAACACTAGGGAGTTCAATCACTGAATCTTCTTCACCGGTTCAAGTCCAAACTGTAACATCATTGTGATCTAACCCCTTGGGAATTCTCTGGTGAGAAGGATCTCAGCTACACTGCTCCACTTCAGTACAGGCTAGACCCAGTCAGTCTAGTCACTCAGTCATGTCCGACTCTCTTTGACCCCATGGACTGCAGCATGCCAGGCTTCCCTGTCCATCACCAACTCCCAGAGCTTGCTCAATCTCATGTCCATTGAGTTGGTGATGCCATCCAACCATCTCATCCTCTGTCATCCCCTTTTCCTCCTGCCTTCTTTCTTTCCCAGCATCAGGGTCTTTTCCAATAAATCAGTTCTTTGCTTAAGTATTGGAGCTTCAGCTTCAGAATCAGTCCTTCCAATGAATATTCAGGACTGATATCCTTTAGGGTTGACTGGCTGGGTCTCCTTGCAGTCTAAGGGACTCTCAAGAGTCTTCTCCAACACCACAGTTCAAAAGCATCAATTCTTCGGTGCTCAGCTTTCTTTTGGTCCAGCTCTCACATCCATACATGACTACTGGAAAAACCATAGCTTTGACCTGACAGACCGTTGTCAGCAAAGTAATGTCCCTGTTTTTTAAGGTGATGTCTAGGTTGATCATAGCTTTTCTTCCAAGGAGCAAGCGTCTTTTAATTTCATGGCTGCAGTCACCATCTGCAGTGATTTTGGATCCCCCCAAAATAAAGTCTGTCACTGTTTCCACTGTTTCCCCATCTATTTGCCATGAAGTGATGGGACTGGATGCTATGATCTAGTTTTTTGAATGTTGAGGCCATACTAATTCCTAGGAGCTATAATTAGATGGGAGCAGAAATCTGATGATCTCAAAATTCTGCATCCAACCAAACTTGGCACAAACTCCAAGAGGGCACATAAGCTACAGTCTACCTTCTAACCACCAGAAGTTGTTAAGACTCCTTGAACTTTCTAAAGAAGATTCAGTTTGTTACAGATTCACACATTGAAGCCTGGACCCAAGATCCTGTTACATTCTCCTGAGACCAGTCTCTAACAAGTACAAACATCTTAAAAATGAAAGATATCTACATACAGCCTCCCAAGATCAAAACATTCAAAAATTAGAATCACTTGGGGAACTTTTTTTTTTAGTTTCTTTTAAATTAAAGCAAAAGTCATATAATGTAAAATTAACCATTTTAAGTATACAATTCAATGGTATTTAGTACATGCACTGTGTACAAAAAGCATCTATATTTCTTTTAAGACATTTCCTCACCCTAAATGAACATTCATACCCATTAAGAAGTCACACCTGCTGAGCATTTTAGAAATACATATTCCATGGCCCCAAACCCAAGGGATTGAAATTCAGTGAACATAGGAATATTTTTCAAAACTTTTCAGGGATCTCACTTCTATATATTTACCCAAGAGAAATAAAAATGTACGTCCACACAAAGAACTATGTATGAATGGTTATAGCAGCTTTATTCATAATCATCCAAATTTCGGAATAACCTAAATGTCTCTGAGCTGAGGGTATATAAACAAACTGTGGTACATCTGTATAATAGAATAGTACTCAGCAATTAAGAGGAACAAAGTTCTGATAAAAGCAACAACAAGGATGAATCTCCAGTATATTGTACAAAGTAAAGGAATTCCCTTTCTATACTATAATTCCACTTATATGACTTTCTGGAAAATGTGAAACCTTAGTGATGGAGGACAGATGAGTGTTTTCCCGAGTTTAAGGATGGGGATGGGTTTTGAGTACAAAAAGATAACACGAGGGAATTTTGGGAGGAGTGGTGAAATGGTTCTACTTCTTGATTATGATGGTGGTAACAAGCATTTGTCAAAACTCGTAGAACTTAACACCAAAAAGTGAATTTTACTCTTTAAATTTTAAAATAAATTGGAAAACATTTTAAAGTTTTCTGGATGTGTATGGGGTGCAGCCTGTTTGGGGAACAAGTGCATAATAATACTGGACAACCTGGTTATTCTATAACCCAGTCAAGTTATACTTTGGACACCTGGGGCCTGCCAACTTACCTTTACTATCTCTCTATTTGTCATCATGGCATCTGGACATTTTCCACAGACAAGTATAAAAGTAAGCTGTCAGGTGAAGCAGATCACAGACATGGACTATGCAATTGTTCTATTCTGGCGTTTGTCAAACTGAAATCATCACACCAAATGCAGTGACTTTAGAACCTTTCTTAAAAATAGGAGTTAGTAGTTTGAGATGGGCATGTACACACTGCTGTATTTAAAATGGATAACCACAACATGTTTCCAAGGGCTGTGGCCTGTTGTGGCCATGGAATCTCCAACTGCATGCGAGAGCAACGTGGAGAGACTTTGACAGCACAGGTCAGCATAATACCTGCAGCTGCCACTCGCCTTTCCTATAATCTCTCAGGATTTGGGCTGGAAGTCTTCCACTTGAATCCATGTTTCCATCAAAATCACATTCTGTGTAGATTAGGTTTTTTGTTAGCGCTTAAAAAATAAATAAATTAAATAAAATGGATAACCAACAAGGACCTACTGCACATGGAACTCTGCTCAATGTTATTTGTCAGCCTAGATGGGAGGGGAGTTTGAGGGAGAATGAATACAAGAATGTGTATGGCTGAATCCCTCCCTATTCACCTGAAACTATCACAACATTGTCGATCAGCTGTACACTAACACAAAATAGAAAGTTCAAAAAAAAGAAAAAAGCCATATTCTGCTGTAGTTAACCATCTACTTAAAATGGATAAGATTCAAGTAGAAGCTCCCAGATGAGAGAAGAGAAATGAGAAGTAGTCAATGCTTAGATTGGAAGATAATGCTCATTTCAAAGGAAAGAAAACAATGACAAACCCCTCCCTGTGTAGTTAGGTAGATTTATCTACTGTTTCCATCCACTAATGTACGTTTCCAAATCTGCAATTCTTTTTTGCTTGTGCTAGCCTCAAACCTTTTCTGTTACCACTATTGCTCTGCTTCCTCATCACTTTGCAAACTAAGCATTCTGTTCGCCTAGCTTCTTTTTTTAGACCTGCTTGTGCCTGGGAGGAAATGGAGCTACGAGTGTTTTCTTTCCATTCAAAACTGGAACTTTTTTGTACTGGGGGAGGAAGCTGAGGACTTGAAACTTACTCCCAGCAGTTTGAGACAGTACTGTTGTTTATTGTTTAGTTGCTAAAGTCATGTCCAATTCTTTGCAACCTTATGGACTGCAGCATGCCAGCCTCCTCTGTCATTCACTGTCTCCCTGGGTTTGCTCAAATTCATGTCCATTAGTTTGGATGGTTGGATGGTTCAAACTTGTACCACCCAACCATCTCATCTTCTGTCGTCCCCTTCTCTTCCAGCCTTCAATCTTTCCCAGCATCAGGGTCTTTTCTAACAAGTAAGCTCTTTGCATCAATGGCCAAAGTATTGGAGCTTCAGCTTTAGCATCAGTCCTTCCAATGAATATTCAGGGTTGATTTCCTTTAGGGTTGACAAATTAGAACTTCTTGCAATCCAAGGGACTCTCAAGAGTCTTTTCCAGCACCACAATATGAAGGCCTCAATTCTTTGGCACTCAGCCTTCTTTATGGTCCAACTCTCACATCCACACATGACTGCTAGAAAAACTATAGCTTTGACTATTTAGACCTTGGTCAGCAAAGTGATGTCTCTGCTTTTTAATACTCTTTCTAGATTTGTCACAGCTTTCCTTCCAAGTAGCATGGATTTTTTAAATTTCATGTTTGCAGTCATCATCCACAGTGATTTTGGAACCCAAGAAAATAAAATCTGTCACTGTTTCCACCTTTTCCCTTTTTATTTATCATGAAATGATGGAACTGGATGCCATGATCTTAGTTTTTTTTAATGTTGTTTTAAGCCAGCTTTTTCACTTTCCTCTTTCACCCTCCTCAAGAGTCTCTTTAGTTCCTTTTCGCTTTCTGCCATGAGAGTGCGATCATCTGCATATCTGAGGCTGTTGATATTTCTCCGAACAATCTTGATTCTAGCTTGTAATTCATCCAGCCTGGCATTTCACATGATGTACTCTGCACAGAAAGTCAAATAATCAGGTTGACAATATACAGTCTTGTCGTACTCCTTTCCCAATTTGGAACTAGTCCATTGTTCCATGTCCAGTTCTAACTGTTGCTTCTTGACCTACATACAGGTTTCTCAGGAGACAGGTAAGGTTGTCAGCTGTTCCTGTCGCTTTGAGAATTCTCCAGTTTGTTGTGATCCACACAGTCAAAGGCTTGAGCATAGTCAATGAAGCAGAAATAGATGTTTTTCTGGAATTCCCTTACTTTCTCTATGATCCAAGGGATGTTGGTGATTTGATCTCTGGTTCCTCTGCCTTTTGAGACAGCCCTGAGTTTTCCCGTAAGCCTCTCTAGAAGCCCTTGTGTTATAAATTATATATAAATTTTTCACACCCTCCAGAAAGCAAGTTGGGCAAATTCTCCTGATGCCAGATGGCTCGGCAGACTTTTCTGATGTTACTACTCTATTGCACATCTCTCCCTCTATTACCCCATGTCCCAAGTACATTCAACTAGAAAGTGCATAAAAAACTCATTATTTCACAGGTCCTCAGGCAAAAGTTCCTTCTCTTTGAAGGATTGATTTTATCCCTCCCCAAACTGTGAGTAGTGAGTCTTCCTCCACAGTTCCAATCTGAGCACCTAAGTGTGCTGTCCTGGGAACCTAGGATATAGCCAGGCATTCTATTCAGTAATATGGTTTTTACTGAATGATTTGACTTAAAATAAAAACAATATTGGGACTTGCACAAATTTGATAGTAAAAATGACTTTTTAGGAAAATTGCCACATTTATTATATCAATCAGAATTGTTTGGTTGTAAGTGGCAGACCATATTTGAACTAGCTTGGTGAGGGAAGGTCATCTAGTGCTCATATAATCAGATTACGACTTCCCTGTAGCTCAGTTGATAAAGAATCTGCCTGCAATGCTGGAGGCCCAGGTTCGATCCCTGGGACGGAAAAATACCCTGGAGAAGGGAGTGGCAACCCACTCCAGTATTCTTGCCTGGAAAATCCCATGGACAGAGGAGACTGGTGGGCTATAGTCCATGGGTTTGCAAAGAGTCAGACACCACTGAGCGACTAACACTTTCAGTTTCAGAGGGAGAAGGTCATCTAGTACTCATGTAATCAGAAAAGATAAGGGAAAGCATAATCCAAGGGCTGGAGACCATTAATACAGTTTTCCTTTCTGCCTCTTGCTTCTGCTTTTCTCTGCAGGAGAAAAACAGAGGGAACAAAAGATGCAAATCACATTTGTGTACATTAGGATGGACACACACACACACACTCCAGTCACATTTAAAAGATTCAGTCTATATATTAGAGCAATGAGATGCAAGGGAACAATGTCCAAAAGGAAGAGGACAGCACAAATGTGGCCCCTGGGAGAACTGTTCTGAGCCAAGAAGAGATTCTTTTTATCTTAAGACATCATATATTTCCAGGCACAAAGCCTCATATCCCCAAGAATTCATTGACATCATTATGAGAAGCACAGACATGTCATACAGTACTTTGCTGCTGCTGCTAACTCACGTCAGTCGTGTCCAACTCTGTGCGACCCCATAGACGGCAGCCCACCAGGCTCCCGTCCCTGGGATTCTCCAGGCAAGAACACTGGAGTGGGTAATACAGTACCTTAGAAGGCCTCAAATCCATGTCCTGTGAAGACTTCTCTAGTGAAGCATTGTCTGTTCTTTGATAAGATATTTAGATGGACCCTGAGAGCCTCAGGAACTTTGGGGGATAAGACAATGACAGAGAGTTAAAAATCCTTTTCAGGAAAAAAAAAAAAAAGAGCAGGAATGTTGGGTAATTAAAAGAAAGAAATGGATGAAAGGAATAAAGTGAGAGAACAAGTCGGCATGAGCCTGAGCACTGCATTGAAAGTCCCTAGTAGTTAGAAGGCCAAGGACTCTCTAAAAATTAGGACTATAACATTAAATGTGAAAAGTTTGTATCTCTGTGGTGTAAATCCTCTGACCAAGATAGATTTGGTGTTATACAAAGCCATTTTCTTTTCTTCCTTAGTTCAAAACTAGACTATATTTCCCAGCCATCCTGGAGGTTCTAGTCAATGGAATGTGGGCGGGAGGGATGTGGGCCACCTCCAGGCCTGGCTACTATAATTCCCACCTTATTCTCCACACCTTGCCCTCAGCTGCAGAGGATCAGGTGGAGGAAGCAAGGGCCCCGGAAGATGCTGGAGCCACCAGAAGAAGGACTGGGCAGATCAGGCCCCTTCCCATAACCACTGAACTATGACTTAAGTAAGGGATCATCCTTTTCCTCTTCTGCTCTTGTTGTTAACTTCTTGCAATTGGGACTGGTTTGCTATAGTGGTTAAGCAGACTCACCCTGACTAAAACTTCTTCATCTCATACCCTTTCAAAACTTTTTAAAAAGTCTGCTATACATACAAATATGGTGGCTCTGTGGTGATCATCAAGGAGGCTGAATTTCACATCTGATTTAACATGGCAGGGAATAGAAATTGCATTTATAGGAAAGCAATATGTTCCATGATCTAAACCCATCTACAAAAGCAGGGCTGATACAGAATGAGATAGTTGGATAGCATCACCCACTCAGTGGACATGAGTTTGAACAAACTCCAGGAGATAGTGAAGGACAGGGAAGCCTGGTGTGCTGCCATCCATACGGCTGCAAAGAGTCAGACACGACTTAGCAATTGAACAACAACAAAAGCAGGAGTTCAGGGCCAGCCATGACCATGAGATCATAAACTCTTTCAATACTTTACAGAAGTATTGAAATGGGCTTCGACTTCTACCGAGCAAGGAATGAAGGAGGTTTTATGAAACTTTACCTAGATCTGAAGGGAATAGCACGGATTATGTTGCTATTTTTGTTGCGGGTCAGGATGCAATGAGTGAAAACAGTTTTTGACTAACGTGACAAGGGTGAAGATTTTAAAACTTTTATGACCACAAAATCCTGAATTAATAATTAAATCACTTGGATGCTTACAGAAGTATTTTGCTCTGAAAAATCCCTGATAGCTGAATGGAGTCTGTTCTTACAGGCAAGGAAAAGAGCAGCCAGCATCTACTTCCCTGGCTCCTCAACATAAGTTACATTCTCCTCATTTTTTTCTCTTGTAACACGCTGTTGTTTTCCTTTAGGCATTAGTGAGGTATTTTTTATTGCATTTGTTTTTACTGTGTTTCCTCCATTAGACTCTAAGCTCTAGGAGGACCAGTCTGTGTTCGTTTCATCATTCAATGTATACATACCATCTAGCACGGCACCTGGCACACACGTCATGAATATTTGTTGGGATGAAATGAAATCTGTAGGTGTGGGAACTTCAGATAGTCCCTGGCTGTTCTTAGAGAATTCACCTCCTAATTTAGGTTTAACAAATCAAATATTTTTTTGAACTATCTGGTTATTTGCAAATGCATTGTTACCTTTACTTAAAGAACAAATGACATCTATCACACATGAATGTGATATGGGTATGGGTTCTCATATATGAATCTTACAATAACACAGCTATATAGAGTATTATTATTTTTATTATTATTGATAACATCTGCTTCTTCCTAGAAAACACATGAATCCTTTTTCCATGTTTTATAGCCTAGGCTGAGTTTGAAGCTAAGAGTGTCTCTATCTCTTCAATCCAGGCAGCAACAATATTAAGTAAATAGCCTTCCTGGCTGAACCTCAGCTGACCTGACTACTGGAACCTTTCTTATCAGAGTTCCAGGAATAATCTCTTTTGTTTTTTAAGAACGTGATATTGATAGAGCATAGCAGCATCCTTTTTTTCTGATTGCTTTGTACATGTCTGGCAAATCTTCCTCAAACAGGACAACTTAGACTCACAATTATGTTCTTCCTCACCATATTTTACCCCTCCCCCAGCCATTGGCATCCACTAGTCCAAACTTCCACCTTAACACTGTCTTAGCAGATTTTAATCATTTTGTGCAAATTTATACTGAAGACATACTTATCTCTTTTCCTTTGGTTGCTTATAAGATTAAGGAGACAGATTGAATAAATACCTATTGATCTTCTTTTTTCCTTCATTCTGAGAATGAGTCCTTAGGATAATTACTGTTTCTTAGAATAGTAGAAAAACAATTAAGTCTAAATTCTATATCAATCTCTCCATTTTATAGATGAAGCAACTAAAACCTAAAGTAACCAAGCTGACTTGCTTGACATCAGATAGCTAATTAGCAGCATGTCATTTTCCCTCTGACTTTACTGAAATATTATAATACACTGATACTTCACATGACAACATCTTCACAAACACAACAGCCTCACTTACATACCAAATGATTACTTTGAGTTCATCATGAAATTGCAAAGTAATTTACAACACACCATTGTAAGTGACTACACATCACTTCCAGAGCAGAACTTTTAGTAATGGTAAATCACTCACAATTTCTCAAATATATCACATGATCTTGTTAAACCTCCATGCTATTATAAATGATTTTACCCCAGTCTAGATTCTCTAGCTTCCCTGGTGGCTCAGATGGTAAAGAATCCACCTGCAATGTGGGAGACCTGAGTGCGATCCCTGAATTGGGAAGATCTCCTGGAGGCGGGAATGGCAACCCACTCCAGTATTCTTGCCTAAAGAATCCCCAAGGGCAGAGGAGCCTGGAAGGCTACAGTCCATGCGGTCACAAAGAGTCAGACACGATTGAGCGACTGAGCACACAGACTCTCCTTTGCTGCCTGATGAGTCCTCTTCATCCATCAACACCCAGTAAAAGGGTCACCTTCTCTTTGCAGCCTTTCTTGCCTCCTCACACACTCTCCTCTGTATTGCGTGGCTCTACGTTCTTAGTTTGTACTCCAAGAAGCTGGACATTTCAAAGCCAGGACCTTGTCTGTATGCTGCACCCAAGCACTGGCTTTTACACTTAATAGATACTTAAATAATATCACTGAAAGAATAAGTGAATGAATTACTAAGTAAATTGAATTAAATATTCTCTGCCAAAAATTATTCACTTCTTGGGAGGTACAGCAGAAAAGGAAAATTAAAGATGCTTCTTATACTCTGTCAGTGTGGTTCTTCTAGCTGCTAATTGACATCAAATATCTGTAGCAACTTGCAATGTGCTGACACAGACACTTAGGAAATGTTCTTTTGTTTTTCTTCTCCTATGTCCAGCCTCCATTATGTATATGTGATAAACAAAATGAAATGAAAATCAGAAGATCAATATTTAAAGTTTTGTCAAATATTGTGAGAGACTTCCCTGATAACTCAGTGGTAAAGAATCTGCCTGCCAATGCAAGAGACGCAGGAGACACAGGTTTAATCCCTGAGTCAGGAAGATCCCCTGAAGGAGAAAATGGCAACCCAGTTTTGTATTCTTGCCTGGAGAATCCCATGGACAGAGGATCCTGGTGAGCTACAGTCCATGAGGTCACAAAACGACCAGACACAATTGAGGGACTGAGCTTACAAATGCTGTGAGGAGGGAAAGGAGTGCCTTTGTCCTTTAAATGACTGGACTGTCTCAGAGTAGGCTGATGTCCAATCACATTTGAAATAATATCTTGGTTTCTAACACAAAGAAGAAGATGCAGACCTGCATGGCTGAAATGACTAGGATTTAATTCTGAGGTGACGCCTTATAAAACGCTCAACACATTGTTAGCCCTTCCTCTCAATGAGCAGTGGCTTTACAGAGTCTAACTGTAGGGAAAGATTTTCTGCTCAGAAGGGGAAATGATCAATTAGTTGTGTCACCTTGGGTACAAGATGGGGAAATGGAACTTCTTTTCCTGGATCTAGAATCTATTGCCTTAAACTTAAGCAAATTTGGATTAACTTTCTAAATTCATGGGGCTCACAGAGAGACAAAACAGAAGTGAACTTTTGATGTATTGTGTTAATGTTAGTGGAGTGACCAAATATCATTGACTGTAGATAGCTGCATGGCACAATACAGGAGCCCCTAGCCACATGTGGCAATTTAAATGTAGATGCCAATTAATTAAAATGAAAAGAAATTTAAAGAACAGTTCCTCACTTTTCCAGCGCTCAATAGCCACATGTGCCTATTGGCTACCATACCGGACAGCACAGACCTAAAATATTCTCATCATCTTAGAAAGTTCTATTGGACAGAGCTGGCCTCTAGGATACCTTAGAAAATTGTGTTAATGCTTAAAGCACATTTTAAGAGCTTCAGAGCCTGGGCCTTGTACTGCATATTATCTTTCCTATACTTTATAGACAATTTGCAGAACCTAGGTCGAAGAACAGTTAAGCTTCCAGCTAATTTTTACTTTATCAGAAAAGTAAACCAGCTTTTCCTGGCATGTGGTTTGCTCCTTGGGCCTTGCTGTATGTTACAGATGTACTCTTTGATTTTCAGCTCATCTCCCTCGGCTATTCTGAGGGCACACTGGCATATCTACTGCGTACTTTAGTACATATGCTGTTTGTGCATGCGTGCTAAGTTGCTTCACTCGTGTTCAACTCTTTGCGGCCCCATGGACTGTACCCTGCCATGCTCCTCTGTCCATGGGATTCTCCAGGCAAGAATACTGGAGTGGGTTGCCATGCCCTTCTCCAGGGGATCTTCCTGACTCAGGGATCGAACCCATGTCTCTTGTGTCTCCTGCATTGGCAGGCAGGTTCTTTACACTGGCACAACTTGGGAAGCCCCTCATATGCAGTTTACTTAGAAGTAATGAAGATACACTTGTCAGATTTAGGAGGAAAAAAGGATCCCTAGATAAACAACAAATAAATTTTAGTATAAATATGTCTCGTGCAATATTTGTGTTTTATCTGGTAACCCTAATTGAAGATACCACTGGTTCCATACCAAAGGGATCAATTGTCCTACCATGTGATATATAGGAGAGTTTAGAAGAGACATGGTAAATTAAAGATGGTCACGAGTTCTTTGCCTCTTTTCCAATTGAGATCAGTTTATTCCCCTCCTTTTGAATCCTGGCTAGCCTTAGAGATGTTCTTAACAAATATTAATATAATGTGGCAAAAGTGACATTCCGTGATTTCTGAGGCTAAGGCACAAAAATCCTTGCAGCTGTCAGCTGGGTCGTTCAAACCCTCAAGAAGCCCTGAGAAGGGTAGTAAGAAATCTGAGCATCCTGAGATCACCATGCTGGAGAGGACACATGGAGGTGCCCTGGTTGACCATCCCTGCTGAGCCCAGACTTCTAGCCAACCCTGCTGAGCCATCAGACGTAAGCAAAGCCATCCTGGGCCCTCCAGGCCAGCTTACCCCACAGTTGAATACCGAGTGACTAAGTTGACACCTTACCCTGCCCAAATTTCTGACACACAATTGTAAACTATTAAAAGAAAGAAAGAAAAAAAAAGCTGTTTTCAGGCACTAAATTTTGGGGTTCTTTGTGACACAGCAGTAAATAATCAGAACAAAAGAAAACAAAACTATTTTATTACTTAATATTTTAATAATCAGTGCACAGAATACCAGGAATAGGGTGTTTGCTCGCATAATAATCTCATTTCCCAAACTAATACCAAGATCATACATAAGGGTGAAGCAAAAGGAATGTATTCATCAACATCAAAAATACAAGAATGATTACTCTCAAAATTATCATTTAGGTTTTCTGGAATTTTAGGTGCATTTCAATGAGCAATAGTAACACAAAACTCATTTATTTTTTTTGGTATCTGATACCTCTAGTGGCCAGTCCTGACATCCTCTCAGCCCACACTTTCCTCCAGTCACTGCTGGGAAATCTGCTTTTTGCAGGTGTAACCTGGAAGCACCTTCCTTCAGCTTCCCCTCGTTTCTCTAACTGTTCTGCCCCCAGGGTTTCTCTGACATCCAGAAAGATGCCTGCCAGAACCTGCTTAGCACCCAGGTAGACACCTAGGGCCTGAGAGCTTGATCATGAGACTTGTGCAATGTCGCGGGCTCTGTGCTCAGAAGGGTCCCAGGCTTGATTTAAGACTCTTCTATCATTCATTGTCTTGAATTTCTTACTACCTTTTGAACAAGGATCTATAAATTCATTTTGCACTAGACCTCATGAATTTTATACCTGTTCCCACATGCACCCATTGAAATAACAGCCCTTGACCAGAGTCGCAACAGAATCTAGTAGGTAGATACCCACTTCCTCTGTCCCTTGAATGGACAGTTCTGAGACACATTCTACGTGGCTGCACAGCAAAAGTCAGTCTCCACGATTCCCTGTCTTTGAGTAGCCACGTGAGGACAAACATTTGTATTGGCTCTCCTGCTTCACTGTTTTTCTTCCCCAACCCCCAGGCTTACGTGAAATCACTTCCCCCAAATGCACGCAAGTCCTGCTAGCAGACATCATTTTCTAGGAATAATACAGGCTAAAGTATTGTTTTTCAAGTGCTTTCCATGCCATGGTTCTGGATACCAGGGATTCAGACGTAATCAGATGTAATCAGAACAAACCAAATCCAGGTGGCAAACACATGGTTAATTAGTGAACAAATAAACAAGATCATTATAGATTGTGATAAGTGCCTTGAAGAACACAAACAAGGTGCTCTAAGAGTGGGAAGTGTGGGGACATGGGTATTGAACTTGATCCCTGAGGGGCTTCTTTGGTGATTCAGATGGTAAAGAATCTGCCTGCAATGAAGGAAACCTGGGTTAGATCCCTGGGTTGGGAAGATCCTCTGGAGAAGGGAATGGCAACCTACTCCAGTATTCTTGCCTGGAGAATTTCATGGACAGAGGAGACTGGCGGGCTACAGTCCATGGGGTCACAAAAAGTTGGACACGACTGGGTGACTAACAAACACACATGAGGCCTGAATCATAAGAAGGTGAACATATGCCAAGGGCTAGAGTGAAAAACACGTTCCAGGCAGAAGGAGTAGCAAGTCCAAAGGAACTGAGGTGACAGTGCCCTTTGTGTGTTCTAGAGAAAGAAAGAAGGCAGAGTGGTAGGAGCCCAGAGAACAAGGACAAGAGAATATTAGATGCTATTAGAGATAGAAAGGGCTTCCCTTGTGGCTCAGCTGGTAAAGAATCCACCTCCAATGCGGGAGACCTGGGTTGGATCCTTGGGTTGGGAAGACCCCCTGGAGAAGAAAAGGCTACCCACTCCAGTATTCTGGCCTAGAGAAATCCATGGACTGTATAGTCCAAATCACATGGCACCATGTTAAGGAGTTTGCGTTTCATTCTAAGCCCTATTGTTAGTGAGAGAGTATGTGCATGGGATCCAGCTACTCACTGCTCAAAAGCCAATAAACAGGCCAGGCTGGTGGAAAGAAAAGTTTGCTTTATTTCAGATGCTGGAAACTGTGGGGTGGAAGGGTGGCAAGCTGTCCAAAGGCCAGCTCCCCCAACTGACAAGCATGGGGTGAGGCCTTGTTGCGGGGCGGGGGGGGGTTGCTACATATAGAAACAGCACAGTCATCTCTAAGTCATCTTCAAATTGGTCATCAGCAGTCTGCCCAGCATTATCTTGATTGTTTTAGGTACAGTTAATCTTCAGTTCCAGGGTCCATTCATTCCCATTTCTTTGCTGTCAATTCTCAGACTTGTGGCAGCTCATGTCCTAGGAATAGTCTGGTCATCATATAGTTAACTTTTCCACCTGGGGTTTTGGTATCCACAAGACAGCTCATAGGAATATTATCTGTAACCCTTGAGAGAGAACTAACGGTCCTTGACTACGCTTAATGACATTATTATTATTATTTCATCTCCTTTGACTGTTTTCCTTTGTTTCAGCATTTCTCACTTCTCTGATTAAACTTATTCTTTGACTAAAATTTTCCACAGACAAAAAGCAGGCAGAGTACATGGGGACATGATGGCGGGTTGGGGGTGGCAAAGACCGTAGTGTCCTGTTTCATTTCACAATGGGGACTGAAAAGTTTTTAACAAGGGAGTGTATTTCTGATTTTGACTTTTAAAATATGTCCCTGAAAAAAAAAAAATAAAAAAAATAAAATATGTCCCTGAGAGGAGAATGGATTGGAGAGGAACTAATGCAAGTGTCAATGTGAGTGCTCTTGGTGGCTTATAGGAAGCTGGGGTCAGGGAAGATGGAGAGAAGGGAGGAATTGCATCAGAACAGGAGCTTCCCAGGTGGTGAGGTGGTTAAGAATCTGCCTGCCAATGCAGGAGATGCAAGAGACACAGGCTTGATCCATGTGTAAGGAAGGTCCCCTGGAGAAGGGAATGGCTATCCACTCCAGTATTCTTGCCTGGAGAATTCCATAGACAGAGGAGCCTGGTGGGCTACAGTCCATGGGGTCACAATGAGTCGGACATGACTGAGTGACTAACACTTTCACTTTCAGGAGCACTAAGGACTCTTAGAGCTGATCCAGGGTCCTATCCCTGGCCAAAGATGAACAGGCTCCTAGTAGAACTAGAAGCATGTCAGCAACTTCTTTCCTGGATGCAGAGGCTACAGCCCCTGCCATATCCTCCCTCATAGAAGGAGGAGAGGGAAAAGCAAGGCTCCCGGCAGAGAAATGGGAAACAAAGGATCGCTGACAAGAGTAGGTCAAGAGCCAGCCCTCAGGTTGCAGCAATTGTGCTGTGCAGGCTTCTCTGCCTCTTCCCAGATAAGCAGATAAGCACCACCCTTGCTCCTCTCCCCACCCTCAACTCATCCTCTGCAAATTTGTCAAAGAAGTGGAGAGCACAGGGAAGAAAAGATTGCTTTAGACATAGCATTTTCCACACATTTTTGATAATTAACAATATCCATGAAACAAAAAAGATACAATTATTTGAAAAACATTAATGTTATGCCAGATGATCTGATTATGAACTAAGAAAATCCGATTGACTCAACCATTGTAGTTTAGTCACTATATCATGTCTGACTTCTTCCAACCCCGTGGAATTGCAGCCTGCCAGGCTTCCTGTCCTCCACTATCTCCCGGAGTTTGCTCACATCATGTCCATTGAATCAATGGTGCTATCTAACCATCTCATCCTCTGCCTCCGTGTTCTCCTTTTGCCTTCAACCATAAGTCTTTGAAATTCCTAAGAAAGTTCCTCAGAGCAGTCAAATGCAAAACAGCCAGAAATCTGTAGATGCCCCATATGTCCACAATAAGTTCAGTAATATAGTGGGAGAAACAAGCCAATTTATAATTTAAAAATATTTTTTAAACTGTAGAAATAATCCTAGTAAGAAACATATAGGGCTATATGAAAACAACCACAAAAACAGTAAATCTGTGTAACTTTAAAACTAAAATTGTAATAAATCAAAAAACAGTTCACCTTCCTAAAGCAGATTTAATTTATGAGTTAAATCATAGTGTAATTAAAAAGATTTTCCGTGTATGGGAACTTTACAACACGATATGAAAACAACTGCGAAACAAATACTTCCTGCCAAATCAGTAAATGAAGATTTCACAATCCTCAGTAATTGCAGCTCTCCAATGTGAGTGGGTGAACCCTAAAGGAACCCAGGAAGGAGAATACCTGCTATCTAGCAGCCATCAGGCTACAGTTCAATTCAGTCACTCAGTCGTGTCCGACTCTTTGCAACCCTATGACTTGCAGCACACCAGGCCTCCCTGTCCATCACCAACTCCCAGAGTTTACTCAAACTTATGCCCATCGAGTCGGTGATGCCATCCAGCCATCTCATCCTCTGTCGTTCCCTTCTCCTCCTGCCCTCAAGCCCTCCCAGCATCAGGGTCTTTTCCAATAAGTCAACTCTTCGCATGAGGTGGCCAAAGTATTGGAGTTTCAGCTTCAGCATCAGTCCTTCCAATGAACACCCAGGACTGATCTCCTTCAGGATGGACTGGTTGGATCTCCTTGCAGTCCAAGGGACTCTCAAGAGTCTTCTCCAACACCACAGTTCAAAAGCATCAATTTTTTGGTGCTCAGCTTTCTTCACGGTCCAACTCTCACAGCCAAATATGACCACTGGAAAAACCATAGCCTTGACCAGATGGACCTTTGTTGGCAAAGCAATGTCTCTGCTTTTTAATATGCCATCTAGGTTGGTCATAACTTTCCTTCCAAGGAGTAAGCTTCTTTTAATTTCATGGCTGCAGTCACCATCTGCAGTGATTTTGGAGCCCAAAAAAATAAAGTCTGACACTGTTTCCACTGTCTCCCCATCTATTTCCCATGGGGTGATGGGACCAGATGCCATGATCTTAGTTTTCTGAATATTAAGCTTTAAGCCAACTTTTTCACTCTCCTCTTTCACTTTCACCAAGAGGCTCTTTAGTTCCTCTTCACTTTCTGCCATAAGGGTGGTGTCATCTGCATATCTGAGGTTATTGATATTTCTCCCGGCAATCTTGATTCCAGCTTGTGCTTCATCCAGCCCAGCGTTTCTCATGATGTCCTCTGCATATAAGTTAAATAAGCAGGGTGACAATATACAGCCTTGACGTACTCCTTTTCCTATTTTTAACCAGTCTGTTGTTCCATGTTCAGTTCTAACTGTTGTTTCCTGACCTGCATACAGGTTTCTCAAGAGGAAGGTTTCTCATCAGGCTATACCCACTCCCTAGTGGAACTCAGGATGTGAAAACAGGATACTAGCCCCAGATAGCTGAGTGAGTGAAAAGTGAAGTCGCTCAGTGGTGTCCAACTCTTTGCGACCCCATGAACTGTAGCCTACCAAGTTGCTCTGTCCATGGGATTTTCCAGGCAAGAATACTGGAGTGGGTTGCCATTTCCTTCTCCAGTTGACCTTCCCGACCCAGGGATTGAACTCAGGTCTTCCGCATTGTAGGCAGATGCTTTATCGTCTGAGCCACCAGGGAAGTGGGTCATGTCAAAGGAATGATTTCACTGAGGCCAGACTCTTGCATCTTCCCATACGTAGAAAAGTTCCTAAATTCTTTAACTTGAAATATCTGGTTTTCTTTAATTTACAAAATCTTTTGAAATTCAAGCCACCTGCCCTTTGCTGCAAAACTTCTATATAAAGTACAACTACCCCTCACCTCCTCAGAACAGTACTCTCAGGCCACTTGAAATGCTATCTCTCAGTCTTGGAGTCCTAAAAATTTCCACCAAATAAAACATAACTCTCCACTTGTAGGTTGCATGTATTTTTTCAGTCGACATAATTATAAACTGAAAGAAAAAGAATTAAAGAATATCTAAGAAATTTTTGAAAGAAAAAAGCTATCAGGTATTATAACATAAAGCTAGAATAATTAAAACACGGTATTACTGATGCAAAAATGGTATCTTTTAGTGAATCTCAAAACAGACTTAGTAATATAAAAAATCCAATTTATTAATGAATGAATGATAAAGAATGTATTATAAACTAACGTGGGCAAAGGGCTGGATTTCTAAGTATAAAAGCAATAGAAAAATATGTCAAAGATGACATTATATTTGACCACACAGAAATTTAAACTTTTATATAACAAAAAAATTTATAAAGATTAAAAGCAAATCACAAACTGGGAAAAAATATTGGCAGTATAAGGGACATGCATGAAGTAACTCTCCTTACTATGGATAAGTCCCAAAAAAATCTGTAACAAGAAAACTGCAATCCCAGTTGAGAGTAGTCAATGGACAGGAATAGTAATTCACAGACATACATATTGGCCAAGAAGCATGAAAAATATTTATCATCACTAATAATCAAAGAATGCAATTTAATGTAACAATGAGATAGTTTTCATATATCAGATTGGAAGGGAATTTTACTGATGATCACAGACCAGCATTTATTGGGTATTTACTATGTACTAGGTACTCTTCTGAGTGTTTATGTATAATATGTCATTTAAATGTCATAACAACTCTACAAAGTAAGCAATATTGCTTAGCCCACTTAATAGAAGAGAAACTAAGACACAGAAGAGCTAAGCAACTCCTCCCAGCCAAGCAACTCTTCCTAGTCCACATAGCTAGGATGCGGTCAAGATTCAGTTTTAGACGGTTTGATTCAGGAGCCTGATCCCAGTGCTAACCTATGAGGCAAGAGTTAGTGTTGGGAGGAAATCATGAAACAAACACTCTTCTGAGCTCCTGGTGGTGGAATAAGTTGGTAATGTCTCTTTGAAAAGCAGTTTGACTCTAAGTATCAAGGCTCTCAAAAGGGTCTTTGGTTCTTGGTTCCAATAATTTCATTTCCAAGATTCAAATTCTAAGGATGTTAGAAATAGAGAATTACATGAAGAATATTTATTATAGAATTATGTATAAGACTGAAAAATTTAGACACAAGCCAAAGTGTTCAACAATAGGAAAGCATCTACTAAAATAAATATGCATTTTAAAATACATTTAATGACATGAGGAAATGCAATAATATAAAATACTAAATTTAAAAAAGCAAGATATAATATGTATAGTATGGTCCAGGTATTTTAATACAGGACAGAAAGACTTGAGTAAACACATCAAGGTGTTCACAGTGTTTATCTCGAAGAGGTAGAATTACAGGTGAACTTGATTTCCTCTTAATACTCTTCTCTGACTTGCAAACTTTCTATAAAGAAATCTATGAGATTTTTTTTTTCTGTAATCAGTAAAAAGCCAATGAACATTAGGTTATGCTTTAACAGAATTATTTGGAACATTATGAATGACTTTTACTTCTTTCAGGAGATAAACTGCATACCAGTTTGAGGTATCTCCCAATCTTATCCACCCAAAACTAAAAACAGCAGCAGTGTGATTATTTCTGTCAAAAGCAGAGCTGCAGAGAGAAGGCCACAACTCTTTCCTCCTGGAGTCAGGAGAGGAACCACCTGAACTGCCCAAGATGTGAGCAAAGGATGCTGACAAACTTACAGCCCCAGTTTTTGTTGGTGTGCTTGCGCTCAGTCACGTCTGTCTCTTTGTGACCCCATGGACTGTAGCCCACCAGGCTCCTATGTCCATGAGATATTCTCAGCAAGAATACTGGAGCGAGTTGCCATTTCCTTCTCTAGGGGATCTTCCCGACCCAGGGATCGAAACTGCATCTCTTGCATCTCCTGTATCTCTTGCATTGGCAGGTGGATTCTTTACCACTGTGCCACCTGGGAAGCCCTTAGTGGGAGGAAACAAAATACATTAGCATACCTTCTTAAAACAATTTCCTTTGATAAGCACAGCTAAGGTCTGAAGAAAAAATGTCCATACTCTCTTGCTGTTGTATTTTTATAGCACCCTATAGAAGAGTTGATGCCAGAAGACATGAACTCAGCTCTAAATTTCTCAGCTGCATGACTGTGAGCCAATCATTTTATTAGTCTCTCTGAATTTTAATAATGTCATTTCCCAACTAGGAATGCTAAAAGTGCAGGGCCAATCAGCTTAAATGCCTTTAAATGTGTAGGAGTCATTTGGATATAAAAAATTCCTTAGGTAAATGAAAATTATTATTATAATTAAACCTTTCTCCATACCCAAAAAGACTGATTATCATCAATGGAACAGGTTCAGTTCAGTTCAGTTCAGTCGCTCAATCATGTCCGACTCTTTGTGACCCCATGAATCGCAGCACGCCAGGCCTCCCTGTCCATCACCAACTCCCAGAGTTTACTCAAACTTATGCCCATCGAGTCGGTGATGCCACCCAGCCATCTCATCCTCTGTCGTCCCCTTCTCCTCCTGCCCTCAAGCCCTCCCAGCATCAGGGTCTTTTCCAATAAGTCAACTCTTCGCATGAGGTGGCCAAAGTATTGGAGTTTCAGCTTCAGCATCAGTCCTTCCAATGAACACCCAGGACTGATCTCCTTCAGGATGGACTGGTTGGATCTCCTTGCAGTCCAAGGGACTCTCAAGAGTCTTCTCCAACACCACAGTTCAAAAGCATCAATTTTTTGGTGCTCAGCTTTCTTCACGGTCCAACTCTCACAGCCAAACATGACCACTGGAAAAACCATAGCCTTGACCAGATGGACCTTTGTTGGCAAAGTAATGTCTCTGCTTTTTAATATGTCATCTAGGTTGGTCATAACTTTCCTTCCAAGGAGTAAGCTTCTTTTAATTTCATGGCTGCAGTCACCATCTGCAGTGATTTTGGAGCCCAAAAAAATAAAGTCTGACACTATTTTCACTGTCTCCCCATCTATTTCCCATGAGGTGATGGGACCAGATGCCATGATCTTAGTTTTCTGAATATTAAGCTTTAAGCCAACTTTTTCACTCTCCTCTTTCACTTTCATCAAGAGGCTTTTTAGTTCCTCTTCACTTTCTGCCATAAGGGTGGTGTCATCTGCATATCTGAGGTTATTGATATTTCTCCCAACAATCTTGATTCCAGCTTGTGCTTCTTCCAGCCCAGCATTTCTCATGATGTACTCTGCATATAAGTTAAATAAGCAGGGTGACAATATACACAGCCTTGATATACTCCTTTTCCTATTTGGAACCAGTCAAAAGCCTGTTGTTCCATGTTCAGTTCTAACTGTTGCTTCCTGACCTGCAAACAGGTCTGGAACAGGTTACCTATCATCAAAAAAAGGACAGAAGCTGCATAGAACTCCAGATGTGCTGGACCACGTTTCTCTAAACCTTGATCTTCTGAGGTCCTACCTGCTCCCCTCTCAATGCCCCCAGGCCTTCAGGAATGAGAGAGAACATGAGCTCCTTTACTGAACTAACATCTTGGCCTCCTCTGCTGCTGCTGCTAAGTCACTTCAGTCGTGTCAGACTCTGTGCAACCCCATAGATGGCAGCCCACCAGGCTCCCCCGTCCCTGGGATTCTCCGGGCAAGAACAAAGGAGTGGGTTGCCATTTCCTTCTCCAATGCATGAAAGTGAAAATTGAAAGGGAAGTCGCTCAGTCGTGTCTGACTCTTAGCGACCCCATGGACTGCAGCCTACCATGGCCTCCTCTACCCAGCTTCAAAAGTGCTTCCTTCTAGTGACCTCAATAGACTTTTAATGTAAACAAACATTTCCTTTGAATCTCAAAGGGCCGTATTTGCTATAGTCATATGTTTGTCTTAATGGGGTGAATAACAGTGTGTAAATATTCAAAGACTTGCCCTAAAAACTTATTAAGCACTTGTTCCTAAGTTAATAAGTATAAAGAAAATGCGAATAATTACATGGCAGCTATATATGATTTTTAACCAAATGCTTTTGTCTCATCAACCCTGGGTCAAGCAGACATGAGTAGCTCTGGCCCACAATGAGGCAAGAATTCTCTCTCTTTTTTTTTTTTTGATAATTTTATTTATTTATTTTTGGCTGTGCTGAGTCTTTGTTGCTGTAAGGGCTTTTCTCTGGCTGCAGCGAGCCGGGGCTACTCTCTAGTGTACTCTTTGCGGTAGCTTCTTTTGTTGCACGACAGAAGCTCTAGGGCAAGCAAGCTTCGGTAGTTGTGATACGTGGGCTCAGTGGTTGTGGCTCCCAGGTTCTAGCAGGCAGGCTCAATAGTTGTGGTATACGGGCTCAGTTGCTCTGCAGCATGTGGGATCCTTCCGGATCAGGGATTGAACCCGTGTCTCCTACATTGACAAGCAGATTCTTTACCACTGAGCCACCAGGGAAGCCCAAGAGCTCTTAAAGCATTCTCCAAAGTTCTTCTCCTAGCAAATTGAGTAGGCCTCTGGAAGTTAATCCCAAAATTGGGAAACTTGAGCTAATAATTAAAAAGAGTATCTGCCCAAGATTTTAGAGATCCAAAGTCTCAGCAAGGTTCTCTGCAAACTCTGGAAAGTCTGTAGACCTCAGTTTCTCCAATTGTAAAACCAAGGCCAAATGACCCCTAAGGTAATTTCTAGCTGAAAAGTCCATGACCATAATTGCCAAGATCCATTTAGTTCTTGGGTTTCCTCAATGACTCCAGCAGTAAAGAATCTGCATGCAATGCAGGAGACATGAGTTCGATCCCTGAATCAGGAAGATCCCCTGGAGGAGGAAATGGCAACTCATTCCAGTATTCTTGCCTGAAAAGTCCCCTGGACTGGGGAGCCTCCGGGCTACAGTATAAAGGATGGAAAAGAGTTGGATCTTGGCCTAAACTCCCAGGCTCAGTCTCTCTCCCTAGACCAAGTATAAATGAAATTCATAGATTCTCCACTTCCTGAGAAAGACCCTGAGAAGGACCATGTTTAGGGCTCAAAAGGATTCCTGCCCTGAGGCCCTCTCTTTAGAGGAACTCTTTTGAAGAGCTCTCCTCTGGTTGCTTTTCCTCCACACAGATCAAAGACTCTGCAGGGCCAAGGGATGGGCCCAACAGGAGCCTTCCCCACACTCCCTGTATTAGTCAACTCCAGCTGTCATAAGAAAATACTACAGACTGGAGGCTTAAATACTAGACATGTATTTTCTCACAGTGTAGGGGTTACAGGTTTCCCAGGTGGCTCAGTGGTAAAGAATCTGCCTGCCAATTCAATAGACACAGGAAACATGGGTTTGATCCCTGGGTTGGGAAGATCCTCTGGAGGAGGAAATGGCAACCCACTCCGTATTCTTGCCAGGAAAGTCCCATAAACAGGGGAGTCTGGCAGGCTACAGTCCATGGGGTCACAAAGAATCAGATACGACCAGGCAACTGAGCACTCATACACACTTCCTTAGAGGCCCTATCTCCAAATATAGCCATACTGGAAGTCAGGACTTCAAAATATAAATTCAGGGGTTGGGGCGGGGGCCACAACATTTAGTGTATAACATTCCCCTTAGAAGGAGTTCCTAGTATCCAGGACTCCACCTGGAACTTCCCTCGAGAATGCTAGGTAGCACACTTTCAACCCTGAGTTGTGTATGGTAGTGGGGATGAGGAGGGTACACCTTCAACGCTGAGACGGAGCACAGGAAGAAGCTGGCAATGGAAGAGGCTTGGGGCCAGGGGCTGGCCTCTGGCTCCATTTCTACCTCCAAATTCTGGCATGGAACTCTGAGGAGTGGTTGTAAAGAAATATTTCTCAAGATAGGAGAATTTTGCTAATGTCTTACTTAACAGCTTTCTAGCTTGATCTATAACATTTTCCCATTTTTATTGAGATATAATTGACACATGACATTGTATAAGTTTAAGGTCTACCACTTAACGATGTATGTATATACTGTGAAATGATTAATGCAATAAGCTTAGTTAACATCCATCACCTCCTATACGTACAGCGTTTTTCTTGTGATAAGAACATTACTATTGACTCTCTTAGCTTCCAAATGTGTAATACAGTATTGCTAACAATAGTCACCGTGCTATACCTTACATCCCTAGAACAAATTTATTTATTTATGAGGTATAGTTTACTTGATCTATGACATTTAAGCAGTTAAAATATGGTAAGTGGGGCTGGTTAACACTCTGTCTGGTTCCCTACAGACGTGAGGGGCAAACCTGGTGGGAGTGCTGTCCAAGTTCCCTCTGGACTCCCTTTTCACTTCTCTCTCTGATGAATTAGCCAGCCTCCATCAGGTAAGGATGTTAAGGAGAAAAATACTAGTTTGATTCTACCTGAGAGCAGGTTCTTGACTCATCCCTACTATATCCTGAGAAGAATTCCATGTCATGATTCCTATATCACAGGACTAATACTTAATTCAGATTTATGCCAATACTTCATTCAGCTATATGCCAATTGATGTCATAAGCCCTTTACATGCAATGATTCATTTGATCCTCCAGCAACCTGTGAAATAACATTATTACTATTCCTATTTTATAAATAAGGAAATAGAAACACAAAGAAGTTAGGAAACATATCCAAGATCATCCAGCTAGTAAGTGGCAAAGCTCAGATTTGAACTAAACAGTTTGGCCTCAAGATCCTGTTCTTAACCATTTTGCTGTAAACCACTCAAATAAGAGGTAATATTTATTGAGCTCTCCCTGTGTAACAGACCCTGTGCTATTGCTAATACTATGAGGTTGGTACTATTATTTCCTCATTTTATAGATGGGGAAACTGTACTTTAAAAAGACTAAGAAACCACCCAGAGGTATGCCCCTTTCAAGCCACGCTGGTAGATTTGAACATGGGTAATCTGATCCAAGCACGTGCCCTTGATTAGACCATTTCTGTTTGTTCAATGTCTTTCCTTGAAGGAGAAGACACAAATGGCCAGGGGAGCCTGATATAACATTGGGTCAGATTGTGACAGTTACCACAGAGGAAATTCATCTATGCTCAATGAAGAAATAGGCTGTTTTGAGTAATATGGCCATTTGAGGAAGTTAAATGGATTAAGATTACAGGTTGTGTTTCGCATTAGGAAATATAGTTGCATTTTTAGTTCCTGTGGCTTGATATGAAATCTCAGAGTGAATCATTAGATTCTGACTTTAAACATGTCTTCAGTCCCCGTAAGAGTGATCTATTCCTCGAGAATTCATGAGCCATATATGAAGCAGGTGAGATCTTAAAGCAGCCTATCCCTCAGACCTGTTTCAGTCTATAATAAATTCCTCCACAACAAAGAAATATGAAAGTTTGTCAGCAGGGAGGCTTTTCCAATGATATCACAGTTTTCCTGCTTAGGGCATTGCTGAAGTCCTCACTGATGTGATCAAAAGCTGGAAACATAACATGAGGCATGTGTGAAAACACACAGCTGTCCACCTCCGAAGTTTCATATCTAAAGGTTCCCTCAGAGCCAACAGGATCACTGAGGGACAAAATGGATCAGGAAATATCATTTTTCAGTTCCAACTATGATGACACAGCTCTCTGGCGTGACCAAATCATGTTATGGCTGTAGTCAAGGACCCAGTGGATTCCCAGGGACACATCTTGGCTCAGGGTGACTTCAAGTGTTTTCAGTCCTTCTGTCTAGTGCAAGGTTTTGTTTGCTGATCTTCATTGTCTTTGAAAATATTGTTTGATTATAGGGAAGGGCCTACGTTGAGTAGGTTAAAATTTAAGCTCACAATCAACACAAAAAGAGCTTAGCTCAGGGGAGAAGATGTCTGCCTATGCAGTGTGATTTCTCGGGAAAGAACCTATACCTCAAAGCTGAGTCCTCTTCAGTTACTGTCTTAGATTTCTATAGACACTCTTTATTTAGCCAAGCAAAGCCTTATCTATATTCATGTTTATAACTAAAATGTTCTCTCTGTCAGAAAAAAATAGGTATCTAACCCAATTACGGTCTTCACCAGTGGCTCAGCAGTAAAGACTGCCTGCAATGCAGGAGCTGCAGGAGACAGGGGTTCAATCCCTGGGTCGGGAAGATTTCCTGGAGGAGGGTATGGCAACCCATTCCAGTATTCTTGCCAGGAGAATCCCATAGGCAGAAGAGCCTGGAGGACTACAGTTCATGGGGTTGCAAAAAGTCTGACAAGACTGAAGCAACTTAGCATGCATGCAGGCAACCCAATTATATTCAAATTACAAGTTCAGAATACTATAGGTTAAGTTAGGACAGTGGATCTCAAATTTTACTATACATTGCAATCATCTGCAGGGTTTTTTAAAACAAAGATTTCTGGACCTCACCCTGAGAGTCTCTAATTTAGTAAGTCTGGAGTTAAGCCTGAGAACATGCATTTTCAAAAAGTTACCAGGTGATCCTGATGCTGCTGGTGTGTGAACTATAGTTTAAGAGTCACTGGGCTGACGGTCCCCAACTTTTTTCTCCACACTCACACACCTGGGCTTAGGACATGGAGGATGGGTTGCTCTCCTGTCAGCCACAGGGGATCACCAGGGCGGTGATCCTGGCTGTGCATTAAAAACACATTAGAGCTTTCAAAAAATGTCATTCAGGATTGTACCTTAGACCAAAGAACTCAGAACACCTGGAGGTGGGCCTCGGAGGTGGGCCTCAGGCCTGGGAATTTCATTTATAATTCCCCAGGTAATTATAAAGTGCGACCAGGGTTGAGAATCTTCACTAGCATGAGATCATCTTTGGAAGGTCTAAGGCAGAGATTCCCAGTTTAACCACTCCATCAGGTATTTTTGGATTTCTCTGGTGGCTCAGATGGTAAAGAATCTGCTTGCAATGCAGAAGACCCGGGTTGGATCCCTGGGTCAGGAAGATCCCCTGGAGAAGGGAATAGCAACCTGCTCCAGTATTTTTACCTAGACAGAGGAGCCTGAATGGTTACAGTCCATGGAGTCTCGAAGAGTCGGACACAATTGAGCAACTAACACTTTCACTTTGTTTTCTTTCTCAGGTATTTTTAATACATCTTCATGGGGTAATATACCTTCTGTTCGTTTTGTAACCAGATTGAAAACCACCAGATAACAGTGTTGAAAAGTTAAGGCGTGAACACATACAGGGTCAAGCCACTCCAGAAGTTCTCTTGCTCTTTGCCCATCCCCTGCTCAGCCAGCCCTGCCTTACCAACGTTGTGCTCATGTGAACAGGCTTGCCCCCTGCCTCAGTGAGTGACCGCTCTAACCCTTAGGCCAGAACGACTCCACCTGCTAATTTACTAAAGGAAAACTTCTGCCCTCGTGATGGTCATTCACCTGAGGGGCTGGGGGGGATGTGGTTCAGCTGCTTGTCTCCTGGGTAGCTGATGAGTCCATCTGAGGTCAATTTCTCCTAGAAATGGTAGCCTCCTCCCTGCCGCCCCCCGCCCCCCACCACACCAAAAGCGATTGCTGCCACATTCTGCCTACTGTCTGCCATACAGTGGCATGTTGCTCTAGCTCCTTTTGCTGCAGACGTGAAAGATCCCCTCCTCAATACATCATCGTGGTCTCTGTCACTGTTTACACGCTCCATTCAGCCGCCAGGCTGGGCAACTACAAGGCTTGCAGGTCTGCGGGTGCAGCCTAACAACATGACATTCCCAAAAGCTAAATGGTCAGTGGCACTTGTCTAGATTCTTTTATGATTGTCATCTTCCTTTTTTGTGGTTGTTGTTCCTATAATTGGTTAGGAGAAGGATAAGTTACAAGCTGGGCTTCCCTGGTGGCTCAGAGGTTAAAGCATCTGCCTGCAATGTGGGAGACCTGGGTTCGATCCCTGGGTTGGGAAGATTCCCTGGAGAAGGAAATGGCAACCCACTCCAGTACTCTTGCCTGGAGAATCCCATGGGCAGAGGAGCCTGGTGGGCTATAGTCCACGGGGTCGCAAAGAGTCGGACACGACTGAGCGACTTAACTTTAAGTTACAAGCAGGGAGTAGCAGTAAAATAAAGGAACTGGAATAAACATGATTGCTTCCTTCTTCTGGCCTTTTCTCCTGCCCCACTTTCACCCCTACACCCTCCTTCTGTATCTGCTGATATCTGGACTAGAGGGAAGGCTGGGCCCCATTGGCTAAGACAGATGACCTGGAGCATCCTGAGAACTGCTGCTACCTGAGGCCTTTTGACACTGAGAATGTGGACCCCAGAAACAGGGGAGATCAGAATGGGTGTTACAGTGAAAGGCCCCTGGCTCCCAGAGATGCTTGGAGTCAAAACTACGTGATCTCTTATACAACTGACTCAAAATCAGATGTTGCTAGACAGTGACCCTGAAATCTACAGTTTCCCACTGCAATACTAACACTGCCTGAATGACTAAGTACAAGATACCTATCTTCCTGGAGTTTCAAGTTTCCCCACATATACAACAAGGAAAGCATGCTAATCTATCTACCAGAGGGGTATTTTAAGACCAACCAACATGTTCTTATACAATGGTAAAAACAAAAAAATCAAAAATACTCATAGCTCAGCTTTATTCTTTGCATTAAAACATACTGCCATTTTTTAACTTCACAATATTTCTAGACACCTAATTCTACCTTTATAAATATCCAAGAATTCTAGAGTTCATAATTCTTTAATTATAACTTTAAAACATGTACATATAATTCAACCTTCTGCATAACAAGCAGTCCATAAATATTTGTTGACTAAATGATGGATGATGGGTCAATTGACTAAATGAAGGCATTTCAAAATCAGATATATCACTAATAAATAAAATCACAGGTTGTTACTCTAAGTGAATAACTCAGTGACTATTTCCTAAGCTGAATTAATTACCAGAGTCTATAACAGCTCTGCATTAGAGATATTAAATATGTGAAATACATAATAAGTTTCCAAAGTGATCAATTTATTCATGGTTGAGTTTGAGGCAACAGAAATGGAAAAAATTAACAACTATGTTAATGAACAGGTGCTTCTTTCTGTGCTCTGACCAGAAGAATGTAATCCCCAGAAATCCTGCTCTGCTTTCCTTTCCCTTGTTTTCCATAGAATTTAGCCCCTTCCAACATACTGTATAATTGACTTACATGTTATGTAAACCAATTGGCTCTTGGGATTCACAGCTATATGGTGAAATCCCATTGACGATTGAAAACTGAGGAAGTTAGGGACACCCATGCACTCAGATATCTGAGTTTAACTTTCTAGTCAGCCTTCCACATCCAACTTTCCACATTCATGATTCAATCAACTGAAGATCATGTAGTACTATTTATTGTGGGTGGGGTAGAAATTTTTAAGTTTAAACCTGTGTGGTCCAAGGGTCAACTGTGTCAGTTTTCTTTAAATTTCTACATTTTTCTTCATATGTTCTCATACTTGGTATGAGCCTATTGGATTACAGGACCCAGAAAGAAACTCACTTTTAAAAATATGCAGATTTTGGGTGGCCATAAATTTAAGTTGTAAATAATGTGTTCCTGAAAACCTAAAACCAACATTTGTATGGCTCCCAGGAACACATGCAATCTAGTGTAAAGGAAATAATGTTTGAATGTATTCTGCACTGGTCAGAATGAATTTAGAATACTCTATGTCCATTTGTAGACAACTTTCTTTCAACGAGACAGACCCAAGCTTCATAGCAATTAGGTAAAATAGAACTCATTGTGAATCTTCATTTTAAAGACTGTGTTAGGATGGGCATGATAGCTGAGACCTCTGATATTGAAAAAGCAGCCTGTACAGCATATCTTCGTCAGCTCAGGTCACTATAACAAAATACTGTAGTGTGTGTGTGCTAAGTCGCTTCAGTCGTGTTTGACTCTTTGTGATCCTATAGACTCTAGCCCAACAGGCGCCTCTGTCCATCAGATTCTCCAAGCAAGATTACTGGAGTGAGTTACCATTTCCTCCTCCAGGGGGATCTTCCTGACCTAGGGATTGAACCTGTGTCTCTTATGTCTCTTTCATTGGTTCTTTACCACTAGCGCTACCTGGGAAGCCCCAAAATACTGTAGACTGAGTGACTTAAATGCAGAAATTTATTTCTCACAGTTCTGGAGGCTAGAAGTTCAAGATCAAAGCGCCAGTCTATTCAGTTTCTGTTGAGAGCTCTCCTTGTGGCTTGCAGGTGGCTGTCTTCTCACTGAGCCCCCACATGGCCTTTTCTCACGCAGTGCATGCAATGGAGAGAAAGAGACCTTTCTTCCTCTCTCCTTTTAAGACCGCTCATCCTATTAGATTAGGATGCCACCCTTATCACCGCATTTGGGGCTTCCCTGGTAGCTCAGCTGGTAAAGAATCCACCTGCAATTCAGGAGACCCCAATTCAATTCTTGGGTTGGGAAGATTCCCTGGAGAAAGGGATAAGATACGCACTCCAGTATTTTTGGGCTTCCCTGGTAGCTCAGGAAGTAAAGAATCCGCCTGTTATGTGGGAGACCTGGGTTGGGAAGATCCCTTGGAGGAGAGCAAACCCACTCTAGTATTCTTGCCTGGAGAATCCCCATGTACAGAGGAGCCTGGTGGGCTGCAGTCCATGGGGTCGCAAAGAGTCAGGCATGACTGAGCGACCAAGCACAGCACAGCACAGTTGTAACTCCCTGTAAGAAAACTTTCTAGCAAAACTTTTCAACAATGAAACCAATCCCCCACCCTTTGAGACTGTGGCCTTCCTATCACTGGAAGCAGTAACTCAGTTTTAAAGAAACTTTTTCCCAGTGATGTTAGAGAGGGGATTCCTAAATGATCAGCAGCTTGGAGAAGAAGACTGCTAGGCTCTCTCCAACTCAAAACTTCTACCTTGTTTAAACTTTTATAATATTGCTATTTTGCTAGTTTCACCCCAAGTTGTCTCCCTCTCAAAGGATTGAAACCATAAGTGGCTACATTGGCATAAGGAGAAAAGTCTATTAAAAGGCTTGGAACAACACAATTCAAACAATTTTGAATTAAGTAAAATTTCACAATTCTTGGTTTTGCAAAGAGGAATGAGATATCTATGATTCTCATCTAGATTTTGCTTGAATTTGTGATTTTGTGTGGGGTTGGGAGGAAGTGGTTTAAGTAAACTCTTAAGCTGCACCCCAAACACTGCTTGCTATCAGTTTCTTAAGAAACTCAAGAGGTTAAATATGATTTTATGAATAAGGTGGGAGCTGTCTGATATGTAAGATCATTTCAAACCTAGTCTTGGTAACCTTTAGGTAGAAGAAACTAAGAAAAGTGTACTAGATTAAGAAAGAAAAACATGAATATTCTTTCACTGCTTTTCTTCCAGAAACTACATGGCCTCCTACTATGACTGCCAGATGTAATAAATTTTCAACAAAAATTTTTAGTTCTGGATGAATCAAAAGTACTTGGCAACTAACACTATTTATTAATTCTGAACTCTGTTTTACTGTGAACTGCCTTATGGTCAAGGATTTTAAAATAGAATATTTTAGATTAATATAAATGTTTCATATTTTCACAAAAATTATAAGTCAATAAACATAAGACATTAAATGAGTTATTTGCAATTGATGCCTTACAGCTTAGTAAAACAGTAAAGTCTGCTACCTGCCACTGCAGCAGACATAAAGAGACTCGGATATGATCCCTGGGTTGGGAAGATACACTGGAGGAGGGCATGGCAACCCACTCCAGTATTCTTGCCTGGAGAATCGCCATGGACAGAGGAGCCTGGTGGGCCTCAGTCCATAGGGCCACAAAGAGTCAGACATAACTGAAGCAATATGTAGCTTAATAAAATGAGTTATACTGTTAAGAACATTAAGCAAAAACGGTATCAAAAGCTATATTTATTTTATGAATAGAGGATAGTTTCCTGATAAATTAAGAACAGTGCTCCTACCACACATCAGTCAGGACCCAACAGTCCTGACTGTTAATGGGTTGATGGTTGATACTGCTGGGTTTTCCCCCTCTTTTACATCCTTGGACACAGGACAAAGAAGAGATTTCCCAGTTGGAATACATACTTTATTGATATATCCTAGCCTGGGCTCACTTGTAGGGAAAGGTCTCTGTCTTCAGATAATGGCTTCATCCAGCAACTAAACAGTGCCAGTCACATATATCTGACTATATCTTATAGATATAGCTGATTATATCTTATAGTCAGATAGTCACGCAATTTATATGTGAAAGTGACACGGGCACTTTTGAGAGTAAAGGAGACATAATCATACTGGCTTAACAGACATAAACAAGAACTGTGTGCCAGATAAACCAGTGCATTTAGTGGCCATATCCATAGGAGACATTGTGATCAAGGCCCCAACCTCCACTTCACCCCCAATATGAATAATCATTCTAAGATAGTGCTCCCCAAAGTGTGGTTCCAGACCAAGTAGTACTAATCATATAGCAACTTGTTAGAAATGTAAATTCCAACCCAAGACCTACTGAGCCAGAAACTCTGAGGTAGAACAAGGTGGCAATATGTGTTTGTATGAGCCCTCCCAGGTGAGTCCAATGTAGACTGAGGTTTGAGATCCACTGATACAAGCCATTCATAATATTCAATTTCCTTCAATGATGGGTTTAGGAACAGGCAGGCCTAAAGCCAGTTTGAGCCAATGAAATACATAGACAGGTTAGTTTGAGATTTTTGGTAAAGATAAATCAATCATTCTTTTGTTGGATATGAACAAGGGAATACACTGCCCGACTGTTAAATGTGACACCAAGAACTGCAGAGCAGAGACATGAAAACCTGGCACTGTTTAGTTGCTGGATGAAACCATCCCGAAGCCCCTCCAACTTCTGGACTGTATTAAAGAATTAATGTGTGGAAGCCATTTCTGGCCCAATGAGCAGAAAGCATCCTTACACACTAGTGCTCATTCCCACTTTTCTTGAACCTACCTTGGCACTAAACCTTCTCCCACAATGCCATCCTTTCTCAAACCTTTCTCCCTTCAATCCCCACCCATTTTCACATAGTCAAATTTCATTCCTCTTTCAAAGTCCAATTCACTCCATCCTTCATAAAGCTCATCCTGACTTCTCCACCCCAAATTGTCTCCTCTTCTTTAGAATTCAGTTACTTTCTGAGCCACCGATTTGTTTTCATCATATACTATCTTCTATGACTTTCTTTTAAGTTTAAGTGCCTTATCATCTGTAAGTCCCTGGCACCTGGCTTTGTGTGTGGTATTCCAGCCATGCTCAGGAAATATTTCCTACAGGTGGTGATTCCATTGGTCCATGGAGGTAAGAGTTGGTGTGCCACCAGTTGCTGTCACTTTTAGCAACTCTTCCCCATCTCCAGGTCACAGACATTCCTTGGTTTATGACCACCACATCAAACCCTGGCTTGTGACTTCCCTAGCGGTCCAATGGTTGAGAATCCACCATCCAGTGCAGGGGTCATGGGTTCGGTCCCTGGTCAGGGAACCAAGATCCTACATGCCATAACTAGGCCCACAAGCCACAACTAGAGAGGCCTGCACACTGCAACGATTCAGCCCTGGCACTCTAGAGCCCATGCTCCGCACCAAGAGAAGCCCGTGTACACCACAAGACCCAGCACAGCCAAAAAAAGAAAAACCCTGACTTAATTACAATGCTAATCCTGTGGTGGCCTAAAATTAAGGTTAGACAACTTTATAACATCTATTAGCCAGAATCTCCAGCAGCAAAAAGACACAGGTAACCAGATAAAAGGTTGGTCACCCTTCCAGGACAGGACTTTACTGCACTGATGCAGCTCTACATGGTGAGTCGGAAATGGAGTTTCTAGATCATCATTAGCACCCAACCCCCTTCTCTGCATTTGCTTTCTTCAGAATCTGGATCCCCGCAGTGGGGTTTTGTTTGGTGGCAGGAAGCTAAGGGTGTGAGAAGGTATGTGAGCCAGAGATTACTCGGGCTTCTAAGAAGACAGTACATCTCAGTGTTTGAGGATGTGGGTTTTAGAGTCAGACTACCTGGATTAGACTCTCACTGAAGACTGCTGTCTACTTAAAATCTTGGGCAAGTCATTGGACTGCTCTGACTCTCGGTTTCCTTGTCTATAAAATGGGATAATGCTCATACCTATCTCATGTTCTGACATGCAAAATAAATAAGATCATGTATGTAAAATCCTTGGCATCACGCCTGACACATAGTAGATAGCAGTTATTGTTAGGAACCCAACCTCTCTGTGGCTCAGTGCTGACTTCCCTGCTCTCTGTGGTTGTGGGATGTGAAGGGCCTAGTTCCTCCCTGTTCACAGACTAGGCAGTGAGTGAACAGTGCAGAGTGGAACTGGAGTCTCACATACAGTAGAGAGAGCAGGCTTGGCCCTGGCTTTCTACCTGCCTGGCAGCTGTGGGTTAACATCTGAAAGTAAACACTACCAATGTCCTCCTTAGCACCACACTTCCACCCGCTCCCCACCTCCCCACCCACTACCCTCTCACAGAAGTCACTCTCAAAGCAAGGAAGTTCTGCGGTTGCTACTAACTCCCTACATCTCCTTAGCTCTTTGCGGTCTTTGTCTCATTTGGCCCTCATACCATCCCTGTGCAGTACCCAGGCGCAGCCTTTGTTAGTCCCATGTTACCCATCAGGAAAGTGAAATTCAGAGAGATTATGTGAATTTCTCTTCCAAAAGCTGAACAGTCAGGAAGTTACAGAACCAGGACTCAAAGATGTTCTGACCCTTGTCATCTGCCCACCCGCTTCACGGCCCATATGCCTGTCACATGGAATGAGGTTTTCCAAAGTAAAGCATATTGTGTATGTTCTACATGTAAGATAATTGAAGTCAGATTGTAGAATAGTAAAAATTTTCTCACCTTCCTCTCCAGGATCTTTTGCTCAGTATTCAAGTATGTGTACTGCTCCCAGGAAACACAGGGTTCAGGTCTGTTCTTCAGTTAGTTATCCAAAAAGTATCTAAGGTCGTGTTTTAGGGCTTCCCTTGTGACTCAGTTGGCAAAGAATTCGCCTGCAATGGGAGAGACCTGGATTCAATCCCTGGGGCTGGGAAAATCCCCTGGAGAAGGGAACAGCTACCCACTCCAGTATTCTGGCCTGAAGAACTCCATGGACTGTATAGTCTGTGTTGCGTTTTAACCCTAAGCTGTAATCAGATCCTATTTAACTTGAGTGTTTGCCCAAGTCTCTACTTCTTGTGTTTATTCAAACCAAAGTTTCCATATGTGACTAGGTATAATGATTCTTTTCCTTCCCTTCAAATTCCAGGCAGGAACGTGAAGTGTTTAGAAAGATTTGGAGAGTTGGGGTCACCGCAGTGTGAATTCACTGTAACAAGGAACATTCCAAGCACTTATTTGAAGTAGAGAATTTTAACAGTGTGAATTACATTAAGCAAGAAACTCCATCTTAGGACAACTAACTTTGGGGGCAGAAGTTTTGTTTTCAAATTAGCTAGGAACTAAAGATATGGCTATCAATGAGACAATCAGTCTTTGTCCCTGAGTTGTCCATATTAACTAAGTGGTAGAAAGAACCTGGGTTTCATTGCCTTATCGACCTGGCTTAGAATCCTGGGTCTGACATTTACTAGGTCTGTCACCTTGAATAAGCTCCCTAGTCTCTCTGAGCTTTGATTTCAGTAAAATGGGAAACTAGTACCAACTTTCCAGATTGGTGGAAAGATAAAGTTACCTTAAGTAGAATACCTTCACATAATACATGGTTAACTCATAATGGTGGGCATAATTTCTTATCCTAAGCAATTAACAAGAATTATACTTTGGCAGTGTTTCCTAAACAATCCTTAAGATGATACAATGTATGATATCAGAACAATCTATCTCTGACTTCTATCAGGCTCAGCCAGTTACTCAAAACCCTCAATTATTTGTAGACAAAAGACTCTGTTATCTCCATGTAATGGAATCACTTGAGGGTTTAACATCAGACCCAGGCTGCTCCACTGGATCCTGTATCTTACCTACCTGGAAAAATGGAAAGAGCCTAGGACTGTGGGTTATCATCCCAATTCTGCCATTAACTATTTATTTGAACCACGGTCTAATTAGAAGCAGAGCAGGTCCCAGTTTTCTCATCTATAAAATACGGTTGGATGTACAGTCAAATTTCTGGAGTATTTACCAATTCTTAAAAGTTAATGATTCTGGAATTTGAAAGAATCCTGTGTTGACTACTTTGCAAATGGGTAGCAAAAACTAGAAACATCAAAAAAAAAAAAAAAAATGACAAAACACCACCACATCATTACCAAGAACACCAAGTAGACAAATTGCTGTGTGTGTGTGTGTGTGTCTGTCTGTGAGTCTACGTGTAGAATCAGGATAGATATTTATGTTTGTTTTTGTAAAATGGGAGACTAGTACCAACATTTACGTTTTTGTTGTTATTTTGAGACCCTAAGCCACAGATCTCTACCAAGCTATCACAGTTTACTAGGCAGTATGCAAGTGTTTGAATGGTTAAACTCAATAATAATTTTAATGACAATAATAACATACCTTAACATTTATATTTTTCCATATAAATCAACTTTACATATACTATCTGATTTAGATTTCATAATAACTTGTCTTTTTATAATTTTTTGGAATATGGCTGATTTATAACGTGTTAGTTTCAGGTATGCAGCAAAGCAAATTATATATATATATGTATATATAATATAGTGAAAATGTTGGTCGCTCAATCATGTCCAGCTCTTTGTGACCCCATAGACTGTAGCCTACCAGGCTCCTCTGTCCATGGAATTCTGCAGGCAAGAATAGTAGAGTGGGTAGCCATGCCCTACTCCAGGGAATCTTCCCAACCCCGGGATTGAACCCATGTCTCCCACATTGCAGGCAGATTGTTTACTGTCTGAGCCCCCAGGGAAACCCCATATATAGGCATACTCATTCTTCTTCAGATTCTTTTCTCATATAAGTTCTTAGAAAATACTGAGTGGCTAGCTCCCTGTGCTATGCAGTAGGTTCTTACCAGTTATCTACTTTATATACAGTAGTGTGTATGTTAATCCCGATCTCCTAATTTATCACTTCTTCCGAAGTTTCCCTTTTGGTAACCATACATTTGATTTGGAGATCTCTGAGTCAGTTTCTGGCTTGTAAATAAGTTCATCTGTATCATTTGTTATTTGATTTCACATATGAAAGTGAAAGTTGCTCAGTTGTGTTCAACTCTTTGTGATCCCAAGGACTATACAGTCCATGGAATTCTCCAGGCCAGAATACTAGAGTGGGTAGCCATTCTCTTCTCCAGAGGATCTTCCCAACCCAGGAATTGAACCCAGGTCTCCTAAAGTGCAGGCTGATTCTTTCCCAGCTGAGCCACCAGGAAGTCCAAGAATACTGGAGTGGGTAGCCTATCCCTTCTCCAGTGGATCTTTCTGACCCAGGAATCAAACCAGGGTCTCCTGCATTGCAGGTGGATTCTTTACCAGCTGAGCTACGAGGGAAGCCCAGATTTCACATATAAGTGATATCAGATGATATTTGTTTTTCTCTGTCTGACATAGTTAGTATGATACTCTCTAAACCCATCCATGGTGCTGCAAATGGCATTATTTCATCCTTTTTTATGGCTGAGTAAAATTCCATTGTACATATATTCCACATCGTCTCGATTCATTCCTCGGTTGATGGACATTTAGGTTGCTTCCATGTCTGGGCTATTGTAAAGAGTGCTGCAATGAATGTTGCACATATCTTTTTGAATTATGGTTTTCTCCAGATATATGCCCAAGAGTGCGATTGCTAGATCACATGGTATTTCTATTTTTAGTTTTTTAAGGAATCTCCATACTGTTCTTTATATGGCCATAATAACTTACGGAAAGAGATTATAATCCCATTTTACAGATGAGGAAATGGAGGTTCAGATGAGACCTTCCTAAAGTTAGTAGTCTGCCTAAAGTTACCAGACCGGAGAAGTGGTAGAGCTGTTTGGTCTTCTGTCTCTTCTCCAGTGACTCTTCTCAGACCCATAATATAAACACCAAATCATAACTAATTGCCCTTCATGTGAAAAGCGTCTGTCTGCCTCTCTTCACCTAACTGGTTGCTTCCATCCAGGCCCAGCAGAACAGAAATCAGCGCCAACAGCTGCCCACCGCTTGGCCAGTGCCTTGCACCATCACGCATAATGTGATCACTATGAACTTTGCTTAGAGACTAACACACAAAGCGTCAAGTCATCTGAGAGCACAAAACACTGATTAATAGTTCTCCATATTTGTATAATTCCCACTCTTCTAGAAAGTTAGCTTTACAAATACGATCATATAACCCCCACCCCACCCCCGCCAAGGCAGTGTTAATGACGTGACCTATTTCCTTATGTGTGAAAGGCCCAAGTAGAATATTGGAACTTGTTACTTGCCTCAAAGAGGAAAATATTTTGTTTGGCACATATTGACTGTTAATCCACAAGTTCAACCTGCCTATTCTACTTAGGAAAACACAAATGAGTATGGACCCACAAATTCAGGATCTAAAATATTCTGTCCAAATCCAAGAGAAATTGGCGCTCTTACAAGTGAAAATCCAACCAAAGTGAAAAACACGTCTCACAGAGACGATACTGTATGTCTTCAGAGACTGATGCCAGGGCCATGCTGGGGGTTTTCAGAGTCATGCAGTGGAAGCTCCTTCCACCCATAACTTGCCATAATCCTAATTAATTTCTCCCCATTGTTTGGTCTTTTTACTCAAGCTATAGAGTTTCTCAGGTCATGAAGGAGTGGATGTTGGTGTCTACAGTTTTTTCTGTTGGGGATAGTGGTGACGAAGCAAAAGAGGCTGAATGCTGCTGGGAAGTTAGAACCTACGTTCTCCTCATCCTCTCCCCTCACAAACCAAACCCCAAAAGCCATGCAAAGAGGGACGTGAAGCTTGGCTGTAGGAGAGGCAAGAGTAGTGGGGAGCAAAAGACATACAGATGGCAGTAGTCACATGAAAAGATGCTTGACATCACTAATTATTGGAGAAATACTAACAAAAACTGCAGTGAGGTACCACCTCACACCAGTCAGAATGGCCATCATTAAAAAGTCTACAAATGCAAATGCTGGAGAAGGTGTGGAGAAAAGGAAACCTTCCTAACCTGTTGGTAGGAATGTAAATTGGTACGGCCACTATGGATAACAGTATGGAGTTGCCTCATAAAACTAAAAATAGAATTACTGTATGATCCAATAATCCCACTCTTGAGCATATACACAGGCAAAACTATAATTAAAAAAAAAAGACATGTGATCGGGTAGAGAGGGAGGTGGGAGGGGGGATCCGGATGGGGAATACATGTAATTCCATGGCTGATTCATGTCAATGTATGACAAAACCCGCTACAATATAAAAAAAAGAAAAAAAAGACATGTACCCTAGTGTGTTCATAGCAGCACTATTCACAATAGCCAACAGAAACAACCTAAATGTCCATTGACAGATGAGTGGATAAAGAAGATGTGGTACATATATACAATGGAATACTACTCAGTCATAAAAAGAAAAAAATAATGACATTTGCAACAACATGGATGCAACTAGAGATTATCATACTAAATGAAGTAAGTCAGAAAGAGAAAAACAAATACCATATGATATCATTCATATGTAGAATCTAAAATATGACACAGATGAACATATCTGTGAAAGAGAAACAGACTCACAGATATAGAAACTTGTGGTTGTCAAGGCAGGGGAGAGGGAGAGAGATGAACTGGGAATTGGAGTTAATAAATGCAAACTATTACATTTAGGAGGTATATCAACAAGGTCCTAATACCACAGGGAACCATATCCAACCTCCTGAGATAAATTATAATTGAAAAGAATAGTTGAAAATATATGTGTGAGTATAAAACTGAGTCACTTTGCTGTGTAACAGAGATTGGAACAACATCGTAAATCAACTGTACTTCAATTAAAAAAAAAAGAGTAGTGGGGAGCAGCCTGGCAGCTGCCTCTTTCCAAGACCACACCCAGGCTAATTTGAAATTGCTATGCCTTCCAGGTGGGCTTCCCAACTGGCGCTAGTGATAAAAAATCCACCTGTAATGCAGGAGATGCAGGAGATTTGAATTTGATCCCTGGGTCAGGAAGATCCCCCCTGGAGGAGGGCATGGCAACCCACTCCAGTATTCTTGTCTGGAGAATCCCATGGACAGAGGAGCCTGGTGGGCTATAGTCCATGAGGTCACAAAAAGTTGGACATGACTGACTGCATACGTATATCCTCCAGCTATGTCTATTCTTAGTATCTATATCAGAGGGATTTATTTGAAGACTTCTTAGAGCTAATAAGCACATGATGAGTGTAGTCAGTAGAATAAGCTTCTAACAACATTGGAAATTGCTTGGGCCATAACGGTAGGATGAAGAAACAAAAAGTGTATGGAATTAAAAAATATTCTTAGAAAATAGGAATAATTCTCAGCCGTAGGAGCATGGGTGTCATTGGCAATTGCCATTTCCTGCCCAGCATATATTCTCCCTCCATGAAATAACCCCCTGTATTTGCTTTGGGGAACCATCCTCTCATTCTTAGACATGTCTCTTGTGTGAAATACATAAGTGGAACCCAGCGAACTGAAGCTAATCAGTTCAGCTCATTCTCTTGGCCATGGTTTATGTGTGGACATGCAACCTAATTAGAGCCAATGAGACATGAGGAGATGTTTGCTAGAGCTTTGGGGAAAGGCAAGCTTTCACTCTTCTCCCATTAAAATGGTGTAGTAATGTTAACTTTCAAACTTTTGCAGGTATTTTGTCACCATAGAATGAAAACATGTAATGACTCAGGTGACCTCTTAGTAGAGCCCAAGGCTCTAACTATACTATGGAAGCAGAGTAGAGAGATAAGAGAAAAGACACATCCGTGGTGCCAACATTTGAGCCATTGGATCAAAGTTTTCCTGGAGCCTCTGGACTTCTCTCAGAAGTAGTACTGGGTTATTCTGTTATTTACAGCATAAGGAGCCCTAGTTGATCTAGACATTGATGGCTGATTACATATTTTAAATTATAAAAATAACTTGATACACTATAATTTATAAATAGCTGTTTCTAGAGTGTTCAACAGCACAGTCTCAGGATTCAAGTCCCAGATTCTCATTTAGCAGCAGTGAGATCTTGGGAAAATTGCTTCACCACTGAGACTCAGTCTTTTTCTTTTTTTATTTATTTAATGGCCACCCCAGGTCTTAGTTGTAGCATGCAAACTCTTAGTTGCGGGATTTGGGATCTAGTTCCCTGGCCAGGGATGGAACCCTGGCCCCCTGCACTGGGAGCGTGGAGTCTTGGTCACCAGACCACCAGGGAAGTCCCTCAGTTTTCCCATTTCTAAAACAGAGATAATAACTATACTGATTTCATAGAATTGTCGTGAGAATTGAAAATTAAGATATAAAGCACTTAGGAAAATGTCTAGCGCATAGTAAGCACTAAATGTTTGTTATTATCACTCTGATTTTCACACATAGTAAACCTTACTCAGAGAAATTAGTGCCATGACATCCCTGAATTAGACGGAACAACATGACAGAACTTTGTGGCTAGAAAAGACTTTTCTCCAAAGTCTCTCTCAATACAATCTGATAAGTTCAAAATGGTATTCCCTGGTGGCTCAGTGGTAAAAATCTGCCTGCAATGCAGGAGATGCAGGCAGGAGATACAGGTTCCATCCCTGAGTCAGGAAGACCCCCTGGAAGAGGAAATGGCAATCCATTCCAGTATTCTTGCCTGGAAAATACCAATCCATGGGGTCGCAAAAGAGTCAGACATGACTGGAAGACTAAATAACAAACAACAACAGCTTTCTTATCACCTCCTACCAGGTAAACACTTCAGAGCTATTGCTCATTCTTTCATTTCTTGTTCTGCCTTCACACACGCAGCCAAAGACAGGATATGGAAAAACATTTGTGATTATGATGTTAAGAGGTAAGAGAGTATAAGAGAAAGGAAAGCATGAAGAAAGCCAAAGGGGGAGAGATGTGTGACAGGAATCCTACCTCCCACAGTTGCACAATGTGCAACTGAGTGAGCCACAAAAGAAGTTTGGTGCCAGGCAGTTTTTCAGTTTCCCCCTTTATTCACCACAAGAGAGAGTGTGACCTACCTTGAAAGTCACTGGCAAATTTTCTACATGACCTCTGAGGCTCAGTCCCAAGTCAATCAACCCCTAGGAAAATATCCCGTTCCAAGCTCTGGCCTAGGTGGTGGTGGTGTTTAGTTGCCAAGTCATATCCAACTCTTTTGTAACTCCATGGACTGTAGACCCTGTGGACTAGAGTGAGTTGCCATTTCCTTCTCCAGGGATCAAACCCACATCTCCCGCATTGACAGGCAGGTTCTTTATCGCTGAGTCACCAGGGAAGCCCCTGGCGCAGGTACTTGAAAGCAATTTTCATCTAGTTGATCTTTCCCCTCTTCTACCCACACAGCAGATATCAGACTAAAGAAGTAGACACTCTTCATTCCAGTGTGAATCCAGTATGACTTCATTCAGGTCAACACCTATGACTGTGTTGGCCAATGTGAGAAGAGGAAGCCTAGATTTGGAAGAGCTAAAAGCTTTATTCTGGTATGTTAAAATATTTTCGTATTCATTCCAAAGTATGCTTTTTCTCTTTGCACCCCCCTTTTACTAAATTTTTCCCATTGCTTTAGAAAAATTAGTTCATCATTAGCAGAGAATCAAGTTGTCAGACTCTTAACATCCAAGTTCAGAAAATTGGATCCAGGTATAAGACAGAGAGACTTGGGAAGAGTGTGTGCTGATCAGGTTTAACTGCCCCTCTACTAACATCAGGCTCCCATCCATCCCCATCTTCAGACAAGATAAAGACTTTCCAAGTTGAGGATCACAGAAGTGGATAAATGAGGGTAGGCAAGAGAATTCAAGGTACTGAAGGTGTAAGAAAGTGTCCTTCTCCATGCCCCTTACCTTGAGGTTGGCTCCAAGGTGGGGAAAGATGATGAAGGCTCATGATGCTGTCAGGAATCTGTTACTGTATGAAATCCTGGGAGGCAAGAGCCTCATAGATGTTTCTTAGTCCACAAGGTTGTGACAGTGGTGAGTTAAAGATGACCACACAGCGTGCCACAGGTAAGGAAAGCCTGAGACAGCCTTTCTAAATCTCTAACAGCCCCAGAGAGGCAGAGGCAAAGAGTTAACTTGCCCCTCTGCCCCCCAAAAGAGCACAGAATTTAGCTGACAAAAGGCCCAAGAGGCTACGTAATTGAGATGAGTCATGAAAGTGGAAAGTGGCATGAAGTGTATATCAAGAGTCCAGCTGGGCCAAAGACATCTCCATAGGCGCCTGATGTGGGGGTGATGACACCTAAGCACAGGGCTATTGCTCATCTCAACAGATGCCAGGGCATGTCAAGACTGAGGACAGAAGCCCTCTCCTACTGACCCAGAACTCAGCTTATTCTGGAAAAAAGGAGATAGTGGATAACGCCTAGAATTATTTGCATTCTTTTTCTGTGAGTTTCTCAGGGCTTAGGGCTGGGAGAAGTCAAAAAAGACTTCTGGAAGGAGGATATAACTCCCAAGATATTGAAGGAAAGTGATCAAGTTAGATAAAGACAATGAGGAAGGCAGGGATAGGCCAAGGGAGCAGCATAAGCTATCTTTGCTTGGCGTGGAAGCAGGAAATTGTATGCTGGAGGCTGGCCCGGGCACCATTAGCAAATTGGTAATGTGATGGCCAAGAGTTAGAAGTTATATTAGAGATAAGGCTAGAGAAGTGAGTAGAGGTCAGGTGAAGGGGGACTCTTACGACTTATAAAAGGGGCTAAGGTAATAGGAAGGCATTGACAGACCCTCAAGGAGTGAGATGGTCAGATTTTCAGCACTGTGCGTTTGGATGTGAGGGTTTCCTCTGGATATTTACTGCTCCCTAACAAAACTTAGTGACTGAAAATAACAAACAGTTTACTATATCTCACAATTTCATGGGTGAGAAATTTCAGCAAGACTCAGCAAGGCAGATTTTCTGCTCTATGTGGCCCTGATTGGCATCACAATAATATTTGCCTTGCAGCTGATACAGTTTGAAGGTTCTAAGGTGGCTTCATTCACATGCCTCGTGCCAGGACATGTGCCTGGTGCCTGGTCTCTCTCCATGTCACTCTCACCATGTGACATATGGTCTCCATATGGTCTAAGAAGGCAGGGGGACTTATAATGACAGCTTAGGATTTCCAGAGACCAAAGTGAAAGCTCCTCTAAAAGGCTAGCCAACTGGCACACTGTCACTTTCTCTGCACTCTATTGAATAATCAGTGCAGTACTCAAGCCTATGTAAGTGAGGGAGGAAGGGAATAGACCTCATCTTCCACAGATGATTATTAAAAAATTTGTGGCCATCTTTAACCCACCACAGTCTGAGGATGTGAGATTGGAGGTAGAGAAGAGTGCAGAGTTCCTATAATCCCCAGTTCCTGAAGTATTTGTGCAGGAATATTCCCAGAATGGCCTTCCCAATCAGTCATAAAGAATCCACCTGCAGTGCAGGAGCCTCAGGAGACAGGGGTTCAATCCCTGGGTTGGAAAGATCCCCTGGAGGAGGGCATGGCAACCCGCTCCAGTATTCTTGCCTAGAGAGTCCCATGGACAGAGGAGTCTGGTGGGCTACAGTCCATGGATTCAGGTCGCAAAGGGTCAGACAAGACTGAAGCAATTTGACATGCATGTATTCCCAGAATGCTCTTACATAGAAAGCTCTCTTACTTTAGTATAATTGATGATTTATTTAATCCCTCTTTCTCTCATTAAATTTTGAGGGAAGAAAAATATGTGTCTTGTATAGATCTCAATCTGAGTGTCTAATACATAGTTGATACTCAATAAACATTTATGGAAAAAATAAACTGAATAAATTGAAATGATTGAGAGCCCCTTAATTTCTGGGTGTTTAGGACACCAGAGCAGCCTCCTGTTTGATATAATTTCTTCACCAGATACAGATCTTCTTATTGACTTAAGGACTGCTTGAACTGAATATATAAAAATAACACTCACTATGAACATTTACATGAAGAACTTTCAGCTTTTGCTGGCTGTATGAGTCTTCTAATGCGGTATCCCACCAGCCTCTAATGGAGGCAGGGCTTTTGTCAGAGGCTCTGGAGGGCAAGGAGGGCGGAAGAGTAGCCTCCTTCACATTTACCTGGGAGTCTCCACATGCCTTCTCTAGGAACCTCGGGAGTACTTGGCACTTAACAGCTCCTCCCCTAAACCTTCAGGCCCCAAGTTGCCCACAGCTGATGCAGCATTGATTGCAGGATACCAGCAGCATTCTTGGAGCATTGCATCCTGATTGCAGGATACCAATCTGAGGATCTCCAAGTAGCTGAGTCATACTGGGTATCATGGCCACCAGGGCAGGTCCCAGGGGACCAGACTGGTAGGTTGCATTGCCCACAGGCAAGGTGTCCACACAGCAGGGTCCTTGTCTCCAAGCCCCAGCAGCAGAAGGTTGAGCAGTCCTTCCTGGCTCAGCAGGGCCCCACATAGGGCCATGCTATGTTGGAGCAAGTGTCCCAAGAGCCCATAAGTACAGGCCCGCACAGAATTCTACTAAAAACTTAGCATCTTCAAACAACATGCATTTATCTCACAGTTTCTGTGGGTCAGGATTCCAAGCACAGCTTGACTGGATTCTCTCCCTTGGGTCTCCAAAGGCCGTGATCAAGTTGTTGGCTGGGGATGCTGTCTCATTTGGGGTTTGACTGGGGCAGGATCTGCTTTTGTTGGCAGAACTCAGTTCCTTGAGGTTGTAAGACTGAAGGCTTCAGTTTTGTACTAACAGTTGGCCAGAAGCCAGCCTCTGTTCCTTGACACACAGATCTCTCTATGTGGTAGCTTGTTCATCAAAGCTGGCAAGGGAGAAAGAAAGAGTCTCCTCACAAGATGAGCACTATAATCTCATGTAATATAGAGGCCATGACATGGAAATTTGATTTTTCAAAGCTACGATGAAGAGACTCTTGTAAGATGGCACTAAAATCTATGCAACATAGTCACACATATCCCTTTACACTCCTGGGAAGAAAATCACATGAAGAGCACTGGAAAGCAACAGGTCAGAGAGTTCACCCCACGAGTCTGCTTACCATGTTGCTTATAGCAACATTATGATTCTCATAAGATGAAATATGAGGTAGATTAGCTTTCTTTCCAGTGTAATTGGACTCTGAAACAGAATTCCACTTGTTATTTGTCAATCATGGAAAATGACCAACCCCTAAAATTCTAAAGAAAAATCAGGACAGACAGTTTTCAGAACATTCCAGTTATCTCAGAAAGTAGTGTTATTTAATTTTTGCCTTTTCATCAGGCACTGCCATCTTCCCTTGGGGAGACAGACGTGCATTTGCCTAAGCCACAATTTAATGCAATTAGTATCGTATCTTTATCCAAATGCTAGCCAAGGGGCTGGGAATTCTTACCCATACAAGCCCACAAAGCACATATTTTTAAACATTCATGTTGGTACTTTCTCACCTATCTAGTTTTAGTATAAGTATCAGACTTGGAGCTAAGGAATGTATTTTGCAACTGAGGAGGATTCCTTCAAACAAGGGCCAACAAAGGAGAGCCCCTTCTTCTGCAGGAGTGGTCAGAGTAAGCAAAAAGAAAATCTGCTCCAACTCCTCAGGATGGTGTTCTGAAAGCAGTCTGGGCCATCCCAAAGCTGTGGTCCCAATACCTGACTTCTTTATCCTATATGCATGTCTAGGAACAGTATGAACCTAACTGCTACTCATTCCTGCATTAGCCTTTCCTTCTCTGGAGCCAAACTCCCTGTGAAAAAGGTAATACAACATTATTGACCAGCACTGGGCCATTTGACAGGGTTTTCCAGAAATCCAGAATTACCAGAAGCTAGACTCCCTCTGCTTCAATTTGTGTTGTGTGACCTTTTGACAGAGTGGTACTTATTTCATTTCAAACTCTCTTGCTTTACTATAGTTATTCATTAAAATGAAATCAAATAAGAAATAACATTAAGATGTTTCTGCTAACATCTCAATTTTAAAATGACAGTCATAAAACTCTGGTATTACAAGTCTAAATATGGTCACCAATAATATAAGTGGCCTTCCAGTAACTAGAAGGGAGGAGGAGGGGCTTTTTGAAGTTCTGGTCATGTTCTGGTTCTTGATCTAGGTGCAAGTTATGTGGCTGTGTTCAGTTTGTGAACATTTTTGAAACTGTACTCTTATAGTATGCTCATTTTTCTGAATATACATTATTCTTAAGTAATATTTTAAGTGTTTAAGCCATTTTGAGTTGATCTTTGTGTATATTGTGAGGATGTGTTCTAACTTCATTGATTTACATGTAGCTGTTCAACTTTACTGTCTGAGCCATTACAGAAGCCCAGACTTTCCCAGCACCACTTGCTGAAGAGACAGTCTCATCTTCATTGTATTAATATATTCTGGCCTCCTTTGCCAAAGATTAATTGACTGTAGGTGTGTGGGTTTATTTCTGGGCTCTCTACTCTGTTCCAACGATCCATATGTCCATTTTTATGCCAATACCATGCTGTTTTCATTACAGTAGCTTTGTATTCAGTAGTATTTTTGAAATGGAGACGTAATGTTGCTAAGTTTTGTTGCCATAAAATGAATTTTTCCTGTTTTCTAGTTTAGAAATTTACTTACAACTTGATTTAGGTTCATATTTCATTACAAACTTCTTTTATTAAGTGGATTACAATGTGCCTTAAAAAGCTTCATTTTGAAACATATATTAATTAATTACTTTTAATTCTTTTCAGTGAATTAGATGCTATTAAGTTCCAAATAGGTTGGGTCATGGTGGAGAGGTCTGACGGAATGTGGTCCACGGGAGAAGGGAATGGCAAACCACTTCAGTATTTTTGCCTTGAGAACCCCATGAACAGTATGAGAAGGCAAAATGATAGGATAATGAAAGAGGAACTCCCCAGGTCGGTAGGTGCCCAATATGCTACTGGAGATCAGTGGAGAAATAACTCCAGAAAGAATGAACGGATGGAGCCAAAGCAAAAACAATACCCAGTTGTGGATGGGACTGGTGATAGAAGCAAGGTCCAATGCTGTAAAGAGCAATATTGCATAACAGTTGCAATATTAGGAATGTTAGGTCCATGAATCAAGGCAAGTTGGAAGTGGTCAAACAGGAGATGGCAAGAGTGAATGTCGACATTCTAGGAATCAGTGAACTAAAATGGACTGGAATGGGTGAATTTGACTCATATGACCATTATATCTACTACTGTGGGCAGGAATCCCTTAGAAGAAATGGAGTAGCCATCACAGTCAACAAAAGAGTTCGAAATGCAGTACTTGGATGCAATCTCAAAAATGACAGAATGATCTCTGATCGTTTCCAAGGCAAGCCATTCAATATCACGGTAATCCAAGCCTATGCCCCAACTAGTAATGCTGAAGAAGCTGAAGTTGAACGGTTCTGTGAAGACCTACAAGACCTTTTAGAACTAACACCCAAAAAAGATGTCCTTTTCATTATAGGGGACTGGAATGCAAAAGTAGGAAGTCAAGAAACACCTGGAGTAACAGGCAAATTTGGCCTTGGAGGACGGAATGAAGCAGGGCAAAGGCTAATAGAGTTTTGCCAAGAGAATGCACTTGTCATAGCAAACACCCTCTTCCAACAACACAAGAGAAGACCCTACACATGGACATCACCAGATGGTCAACACCAAAATCAGACTGATTATATTCTTTGCAGCCAAAGATGGAGCTATACAGTCCGCAAAAACAAGACCTAGAGCTGACTGTGGCTCAGATCATGAACTCCTTATTGCCAAATTCAGACTTAAACTGAAGAAAGTAGGGATAACCACAAGACCATTCAGGTATTACCTAAATCAAGTCCCTTATGACTATACAGTGGAAGTGAGAAATAGATTTAAGGGACTAGATCTGATAGACAGAGAGCCTGATGAACTATGGACAGAGGTTCGTGACATTGTACAGGAGACAGGGATCAAGACCATCCCCATGGAAAAGAAATGCAAAAAGGCAAAATGGTTGCCTGAGGAGGCCTTACAAATAGCCGTGAAATGAAGAGAGGCGAAAAGCAAGGGAGAAAAGGAAAGATATTCCCATTTGAATGCAGAGTTCCAAAGACTAGCAAGGAGAGATAAGAAAGCCTTCCTCAGTGATCACTGCAAAGAAATAGAGGAAAACAACAGAATGGGAAAGACTAGATATCTCTTCAAGAAAATTAGAGATACCAAGGGAACATTTCATGCAAAGATGGGCTCGATAAAGGACAGAAATGGTATGGACCTAACAGAATCAGAAGATATTAAGAAGAGGTGGCAAGAATACACAGAAGAACTGTAAAAAAAGATCTTCATGACCCAGATAATCACAATGGTGTGATCACTCACCTAGAGCCAGACATCTTGGAATGTGAAGTCAAGTGGGCCTTAGAAAGCATCACTACGAACAAAGCTAGTGGATGTGATGGAATTCCAGTTGAGCTATTTCAAATCCTGAAAGATGATGCTGTGAAAGTGCTGCACTCAATATGCCAGCAAATTTGGAAAACTCAACAGTGGCCACAGGACTGGAAAAGGTCAGTTTTCATTCCAATCCCAAAGAAAGGCAATGCCAAAGAATGCTCAAACTACCGCACAATTGCACTCATCTCACACGCTAGTAAAGTAATGCTCAAAATTCTCCAAGCCAGGCTTCAGCAATACGTGAACCATGAACTTCCAGATGTTCAAGCTGGTTTTAGAAAAGGCAGAGGAACCAGAGATCAAATTGTCAACATCTGCTGGATCATCGAAAAGGCAAGAGAGTTTCAGAAAAACATCTATTTCTGCTTTATTGACTACGCCAAAGCCTTTGACTGTGTGGGTCACAATAAACTGTGGAAAATTCTTCAAGAGATGGGAATACCAGACCACTTGACCTGCCTCTTGAGAACTCTGTATGTAGGTCAGGAAGCGACAGTCAGAACTGGACATGGAACAAAAGACTGGATCCAAATAGGAAAAGGAGTACGTCAAGGCTGTATATTGTCACCCTGCTTATTTAACTCATATGCAGAGGACATCATGAGAAACGCTGGGCTGGAAGAAGCACAAGCTGGAATCAAGATTGTTGGGAGAAATATCAATAACCTCAGATATGCAGATGACACCACCCTTATGGCAGAAAGTGAAGAGGAACTAAAAAGCCTCTTGATGAAAGTGAAAGAGGAGAGTGAAAAAGTTGGCTTAAAGCTTAATATTCAGAAAACTAAGATCATGGCATCTAGTCCCATCACCTCATGGGAAATAGATGGGGAGACAGTGGAAACAGTGTCAGACTTTATTTTTTGGGCTCCAAAATCACTGCAGATGGTGACTGCAGCCATGAAATTAAAAGACGCTTACTCCTTGGAAGGAAAGGTATGACCAACCTAGATGGCATATCAAAAAGCAGAGACATTACTTTGCCAACAAAGGTCTGTCTGGTCAAGGCTATGGTTTTTCCAGTGGTCATGTATGGATGTGAGAGTTGGACTGTGAAGAAAGTTGAGTGCCGAAAAATGATGCTTTTGAACTGTGGTGTTGGAGAAGACTCTTGAGAGTCCCTTGGACTGCAAGGTGATCCAACCAGTCCATCCTAAAGGAGATCAGTCCTGGGTGTTCATTGGAAGAACTGATGCTGAAGCTGAAACTCCAATACTTGGGCCACCTCATGTGAAGAGTTGACTCGTTGGAAAAGACCCTGATGCTTGGAGGGATTGGGGGCAGGAGGAGAAGGGGTCGACAGAGGATGAGATGGCTGGATGGCATCACCGACTCGATGGGCATGAGTTTGAGCAAGCTCCGGGAGTTGATGATGGACAGGGAGGTCTGGCGTGCTGCGATTCATGGGGTCACAAAGAGTCGGACATGACTGAGCGACTGAACTGAACTGAACTGAACTGAGGTTCTAAAGATTTTAAGACACACAGCAATACTGTCTCCAGTTCTTTGAGCTGATGTTTAATTTTTTAATTTTCCAAGGTATTTTATACTAATAATGAAAACTGTAAAACTATGAACCTGGTTAATGCAGGACCAAAAACTGAGAAGGAGGGAAACTTTTTAAAGAATAAGATTGTTCTTCTTGGACATTCAGAAGAGAGGAAAAAGATACTAAAGAATGATGGTCCTGGTTTTTCCAGGGAATAATGAAACAAGGCTCTGCTATAGTGTTGGGATAGAGCTGCCAGTTCAGGGAATTAGGAAATAATGCTGACAAGGTGTCATGGCTGAAGGTCAAGGGAATTAAAGATACTAGTGAGAGTGCAACTAAAATGGTTGATAAAAGGGTTCTCAGAGTTTAGGAAGATAAGAGAAGGTGGGAAGTAACAGATAAACTATGAGAAAAAAGATTGGAGGTCACACTAAGGACAAATGACAGGCTCAGTGGGAGTAAGAGAGGCAGAAGGTGGGTGGCTGTGGGTAGAGAGGGAAACTCACAATCCAAAATTTTTCAGGTAGTGTACTTTCATCTGATGACTGGCTTCAAGGTGTGGCTACATGTGTGGGTTCCTGATATACAGTGAAGTTGAAGATGACTGAAAAAAAGAAAGATGAGAAATTGTGAGGTCAGGGTGCTAATGAGTCATTATTGTGAATGCTGAAATCATTGGGTCGATGAAGGACTTGGGGATAGTTCAAGGCTGACACAGAGTTTCAGAAACACAGTTGGGCACAGGCAGGGAAGTGGATGGCCAACCTGGGCAGGGCCAGATTTATGCAAATAGCAAGGCAGGCAGTTGGTCTTTGAAATTTATCACCTTTGTTTGTTCTGTAGCAGTTTCTCTTAGTTTTGTTCATTTAGTCTCAAGTAGCCTCCAAGTTCTCATGTCCTCTCACTGTACAGGTTCCCCCTCTGATTCTGATATATCTAAAATCCTGAATAAGTCTCAAAGCACAAATGGAAAGTTCTCAATTGTTATATCGTTTTTTCCCACTTTTCTTTGCATTTTACAGGGTATTCTAATGACAAATCCTTATCCTGAAAGTGGTTGTTTCAGGACCAGTACCTTACAGAGGTTTTGCAAAGTCATGTAATTCCAGCCCAGGGGAGATGAGCTCTTGCTGTCCTGAAAAATCTTTCTCCAATATTGATTTATTGTTTTAGCCAAGGACTTTAACCATTCCCTGGGCTTCCACGATGGCTTGGCAGTAAAGAATTCTCCTGCAATGCAGGAGATGCAGTTTGACCCCTGGGTCAGGAAGATCTCCTGGAGGAGGAAATGGCAACCCATTTCAGTATTCTTGAATGGAAAACTTCATGGACAGAAGAGCCTAGCGGGCTATAGTCCATGGGGTTGTAAAGAGTCAGACACGATGGAGTGAAGCACACAAATTAACCATTCCCCACAAAATGGGAGTCTTTTATGGGTTAGTGTTAGCCAACACAAAAATATCCACAAAAGAACTCACTCAGTTATTTGCTTTCCCGCCTAGTGTACAATACAGGCTACTGTGCTGTAATACATTGATTCCCTCTGTCTACCTCTATGCCAGAGAAGTATTGTCATTTTCAGTATACACTGCAATACAAACAAAAAGGTTGAGGAAGCACTTTCATAGTAGACATTCAAGAAAGATAACAGCAGATGTTTATTGAGCATCTACTGTGTGCCAAGCATTTCATGTATTTTAGTTCATTTAACCTTGGGAGCAAGAAATTCTGTTAGGTTGGTACTGTCAACTACAAATTGGCATTTGCCATCTATCTCTACACAGACTAAATAATTTACTGCTGCAGCTGCTGATTTTCAATCAGAGGAGAAATGAGGCATTCTGTGCTCTGGGAAAAACTGGCAGGACAGGTCTTCAGATGGTTAGATATTTTCAGAAGCTGATTTCAAGAGCCCAGTTCTTGTATCTCTTCATATCTAGAAAAGCACCAAAATCCTTCATGGTGATGACTGCTCCTTGTGACTAGCAGAAACCTGAAAAAAAAAAAAAAAAGTGCTTTAGTGCATATACTCCCCTTTCACCAAAATCCCGGATATATGGACCTTCCCCCTACCTCTTTGGAGCAGTTTCTCAGAGGTATCTGAGGTGCTGTCTCCTGCACTATTGTCTTCATTTTGCCCCAAATGAAACTTAACTTGCAACTCTCACATTTTACACTTTTTTTAAGTTGACAGTACTGTTTTCTTCTCATTTGATTGAAGAATCTGAGAAGACCTGCCCAAGTTCATAGACGTGGAAGATAGCAGCACCAGTATTCAAACCCATGCAATCTGAAAACAGAAAATACACTTAACTGGTATCAGTTCAGCTCAGTTCAGTCACTCAGTCGTGTCTGACTCTCTGCGACCCCATGAATCGCAGCACGCCAGGTGTTCCTGTCCATCACCAACTCCCAGAGTCTACCCAAACCCATGTCCACTGAGTCGGTGACGCCATCCAGCCATCTTATCCTCTGTCATCCCCTTCTCCTTCTGCCCCCAATCCTTCCCAGCATTAGGGTCTTTTCCAATGAGTCAACTCTTTGCATGAGGTGGCCAAAGTTTTGGAGTTTCAGCTTCAGCATCAGTCCTTCCAATGAACACCCAGGACTGATCTCCTTGAGGATGGGCTGGTTGGATCTCCTTGCAGTCCAAGGGACTCTCAAGAGTCTTCTCCAACACCACAGTTCAAAAGCATCAATTCTTCTGTGCTCAGCTTTCTTCACAGTCCAACTCTCACATCCATACATGACCACTGGAAAAACCATAGCCTTGATTAGATGGACCTTTGTTGGCCAAGTAATATCTCTGCTTTTAAATATGCTATCTAGGTTTGTCATAACTTTCCTTCCAAGGAGTAAGCATCTTTTAATTTCATGGCTGCAGTCACCATCTGCAGTGATTTTGGAGCCCCCCAAAATAAAGTCTGACACTGTTTCCACTGTCTCCCCATCTATTTCCCATGAAGTGATGGGACTAGATGCCATGATCTTAGTTTTCCAAATGTTAAGCTTTAAGCCAACTTTTTCACTCTCCTCCTTCCCTTTCATCAAGAGGCTTTTTAGTTCCTCTTCACTTTCTGCCATAAGGGTGGTGTCATCTGCATATCTGAGGTTATTAGTATACATTGCCCCTAAATAAATGTCCATTAGATTTAAATGAAATTTTTAAGTTTTTTTTTTTTTGGCTGTGTTGGGTCTTCGCTGCTGCATGGGTTTTTCTCCAGTTGTGGCAAGCAGGGGCTACTCTGTAGCTCTCTAGTTTCAGTTTGCAGGCTCCTCATTATGGTGGCTTCTCTTGTTGCAGAGCACAGGCTCCAAAGCGTGCGGGCTTCAGTTGTTGCAGCACATGAGCTCAGTAGCTGTGGCTCCCCGACTCTAGAGCACAGGCTCAATAGTTGTGGCACAGGGACTCAGCTGCTCTGCAGTACGTGGGATGATCCCAGGTCAGGGATCAAACCTGTGTCTCCTGCATTGGCTGGTGAATTCTTTACCACTGACCCACTAGAGAAGCCTCAATTTTTTTTTTTTATTTTTTAACTGAATAATACTTTATTTACAATGTTGTGTTAGGTTCAAGAGTATAGCAAAGCGATTCAGTTACATATACTATTTTTTCAGATTATTTTCCCTTATTGTTGCCGTTCAGTCACTAACGTGTCCAACTCTTTGAAACCCCATGGAGAGCAGCACACCAGGCTTCCCTGTCCTCCACTATCTCCCTGAGTTTGCTCAAACTCATGTCCATTGAGTCAGTGATGCCATTCAACCGTCTCATCCTCTGTCACCCGCTCTCCTCTTGCCCTCAATCTTTCCCAGCATGAAAGTCTTTTCCAATGAGTTGGCTCTTTGAATCATGTGGTCAAAGTATTGGAGCTTCACCTTTAGCCCTTCCAATGAATATTCAGGACTGATTTCCTTTAGGATTGACTGATTTGATCTCCTTGCTGTCCAAGGGACTCTCAAGAGTCTTCTCCAGCACCATGGTTTGACCGAATCAGTTTGGTGCTCAGCTTTCTTTATAGTCCAACTCTCACATCTGTACATGACTACTGGAAAAACCATAGCTTTGACTAGATGGACCTTTGTTGGCAAAGTAATGTCTCTGCTTTTTAATATGCTGTCTAGGTGGGTCACAACTTTTCTTCCAAGGAGCAAGTGTCTTTTAATTTCGAGGCTGCAGTCACTGTCAACAGTGGTTTTGGACCCCAAGAAAATAAAATCTATCACTGTTTCCACTTTTTCCCCATCCATTTGCCATGGAGTGATGAAACAGGGTGCCATGGTTTTAGTTTTTTTTTTGTTTTTCATGATCTTAGTTTTTAATGTTGAGTTTTAAGCCAGCTTTTTCACTCTCCTCTTTCACCTTCATCAAGAGACTCTTTAGTTCCTCTTAACTTTCTGCCTTTAGGGTGGTATCATCTGCATATCTGAGGTTGTTGATATTGACTATAGTTCCCTGCGCTATACAGTAGGTCCTTGGTTATCTGATTTATATATAGTAGTGTACATATAAAATTCCTAATTTATCCCCCCTTATTTAACATTTTATAAGTTTGCTTTAAAATAAATACCTCCATAAATGGCTGAGCTAGAATACACTCCAGTCACTCTCTGGGGGTTAGATATAGGATGACAGGAAGCAGCAAGAACCAAAGACACAATGAAGCTTTGTCTCTTCTGCAGCACAATCCCCAGCTGGCCTGGGACTCCCTTAGCTAGACACAAAACAGGCCCACTTTCCTGTGATTTAAAAATGATCTGATCAACTAAGAGATCATAATTTGCTTTGTGTTTTTCTGTATCTGAATCCTCAATATAATGAAGAACCTTACAATTGTTAATTTATGGGTATAATTTGTTCAAGTCTATTAAATCATTATTGCCCTCCAATAGCCTGCCATTCTTCCACAAAAGGCGCTGGCCTTGGGTGTGTTTCTTGATAAACACACACACACATTTATCTTTTAAGCTTCTCATCTTACTTTGAAAAAAATATATATCAAAGTGAGCCTAAAGGTTCATTTTCCAGACCACTAGCGGGAAAGAGAAAGGTTGTAATGAAACTGGTTTTTATTTGGTATTTTTGTCACAGATTGGGAGGTACAAATTGCAAGAAAAACTAGTTTCTTGGCGTGTCACCAACTCTGAGTTTCTCTGATCAATCACGCCCAAACATATTAATTTAAAAACATATATTATGGCAAGGTTCTTTTATGTAAGACTTGGACCAAAGCCGCCACAATCTGCGGTAATCTCACGTGGAATCATTGTCACCGAGCCCTTCACGTTCCCTGAGGAACTCCCACGCTTCCCCAGTCCCCAAGGACAGCCGGCGGTCCCTCGCGGCTCCGAGGTCCTTGGGGAAGGCACTGAACGCAAGCCAAAAGAGCCGCGGCAAGAATCGAGGACGGACGGCGCAGGTAGCACCCGGGCTTTAGTTCACGACCCCGTTATTCCACGGGAAAATGGAACATTCCGCTCCTTCCGCCCGCAGAGGGAAGGTGGGGGAACCCTTCGATCTAGTCTGGGAGAGGCGACGCGGGCGCAGCCACCGGAATCCGGGACGCCAGGAACCGCGTTACGGGAATAGCAGCCTCTCGGAGTACCGCCTCCTCGCCTTCGGGCTACAGCTGAGCCAATGCCGGAGCGCGCCGGGTATCACAGGGGCCAATCAGTTTACAGAGTCCAAGTCCGGGGGCGGGGCGTTACGGGGCGCCGCGGGGCGGGGTCAGGGGGCGCTTTGCCCCGCAGCGGGAGGAGGGCCGCGTGCAGCGTCTGCTGGAAGGTCCCGGGAGCTAGCCGGAGCTGGGACGAGGAGCCGACAGGCCAGCGGAGCCGCGCGGGGAAGGCCCGGGCGCAGCTGAGCTGGGGGGCCGCGGCTGCCGGCGGACGGACTCGGCCGGGCCAGGCGCCGAGTGGGACGTGCTCTGTGGAGTCGCGGAGGAGCGAGTCACCGCGGCCTGAGGTGAGGAGGGGCCTTGGCCGTGTTGAAGGGCCGCGTAGCCGGAGGGTGAGGGCTGCGTCGGGGCGGCCGGGTCAGGGGACTCGAGGGGGCCATCCTTCTCCGGGGGAGGGGCGCCCCGACAGCGCGCGCCCCAAACTTCTTGTTATTCCAGCCTGGCAATCCCCACATTCCTTTCTCTCCCTGTTCCCACATCTCCGAATTTGATCTCCACAAGTTTATCACCTAGATTTCCCAACGCTAAAAAAAGCCTCACTTACACACAAACACACACGCACACACGACACACACACACACCCCCCTTCTTAAGCCTCTAGTTTCCAACGCCTTTCTTGACTTTACCCCTTTTTGGCTACCAAGTCCTGGTTTTCCCCCCGTCGCCTTCTGTCTCCCTTAAATTCCATTAGCCCCGCACTTGACCCTACATTTTCAACTTGGAGATTAATTTCCTTTTCATCATTGTAACCCTTCAAGATTGCTGAAAGTTACACCGTGTACTAAAATTCCTCACTAACGCCTCTTTTCATCTTTTGATTGCTTACAGAGCCAGGCCCTAATGAACCCCACATACCACTGTAACCTGAAGGCGCCGGATTTTTAAAAAATTCTATCACCCCTCCCCCAAGTTTAAAGATCATTCCAAGCAGCAGAGTTCTGTTTTTCAGTATTTTTTCGAACTGAAAAAGAAAAAAAATCACAGCTTAAAAATAAGACCTGCCACTTTTGTTCTTTTCTTTTTTTTTTCCCATTTCGGTTTGATTTGTGTAGTATTGGGCATTTCAGCGATTATACTGCTTTAAAATAATTGTTAGGGTGCCAGGATGAAATTCTAAAAGATTGGAGTGTTTGGTTTAGTCAGTACTGTAAACAAATCCTTTAGACTGTGTGACTGCCAGCTTCAAGTTGGAACAACTCTTAATTTGAAATTACTGACTCAGATCATCATATGAGCTATTCGCCATTATCATAATTTCTTAAATTCATCTTAATTCCTATTTGGAAGTTTTTTTGAACTGTAAACTGGAATACTACAATTATAGAACCAACTTGCTATTAAGTTAAATTATGCTTTCCAAATATTTCTCTTTGGGGACAATTTTGAATACTTGTTTTTAATCACAAGTGGAAGAAAAAATTACTGGATGGAGAAAGTGTCATAAAAGATAAATTTTATGGTAGAATTTTTCCTTCATCCCAATTCTGTATTATTGACTCTACATGTTTAATTTTCTCATAGGTAATTTGGACTATACATGGCTAATTTAATGCATTTTCTTATGTACTGAAAAATGTGTTCAGTTATTTATGAATTACCATATTTTCAATGTATTTAAAATTTTTCCAAGGGGATTTACATTTCAGTTAAATGTTAGGGTGGATGTTGATTGTCCGATACCTGTGAAGTTGATGTTACAGTACACACTTTATAAAGAAGGAAACTAAAGCTCAGTGTCCCTTTGAAACATAGATCTGTGTAATTCCAAATCCTCAATCAGTCATTTTGTCATGCTAACACATTTCTCATAGAGGGTTCACTGCTACAATTTGGTTTGGGAAGAACTCCCCAAAATTCCTCTGCAGGGAGGGTTTTTTTCCTCCTAGAAGCTATTTGAGAGCAGCTTATTTTAATGGGAGTCAGTCTTCCCTGGCGCTAATACATTTGCAGTTTGGCTCTTAGAGAAGCATGGAATGTTCTCCCAGTCTTCTCCATTTCTTTGATTGCAAAGACATTTTGATCAGAGTTGAAGTTTCTACTGAGCTTTATTATTTTACATAACAAGTACTAAACACTTAGTAGTTACTTTAGGAACTCAGAAAAATGCATGAATTGTCCTTAGGACCTTCAAAGAGTTTACAGCAATTGGGTAGACATTTTGTGAAAAACAACAAGAATGCAAGATAGTTTTAATTAAATGCAGAGTGATACAGAAGATGCTATAAATATCCAGATTAGGAAGTAATCATTTATGGGTTGAAATGATCAAAGGATTTACCAGAGGTCATCAACCTTGAAACCTGGGTAGGTGGTGGTTTAGTCGATAAGTTGTGTCCGACTTTTTCAACCCCGTGGACTGTAGCTTGCCAGGCTCTTCTATCCATGGGATTTTCCAGGCAAGAATACTGCAGTAGGTGAAACCTGGGTAAGATTTGGATAAGGGGAAAAATGAAAGGAGCCCATTCCAAATAGAGATTTATGTGGAAAGGGTAAAAAATAATCAAGGTATAGTAAGGATAGTAGTACAATGTGTATGTAATACTTACTTTGTGTCAGTCACTGTTTTGAACACTTTGCTTATATTAATTCATTTAATCCTCATAACCTTATAAAGTAGATCATATTATTTTCCTTTTATAAAGAAAGAAGCCAAGGCATAGAGAGCTTAATTAACTCACCTGGTGCCACGGGGCTATTAAGTGGTGGTGGTTATTGTTCATTCGCTAAGTTGGTTCTGACTCTGCAGACTTGTGAACTGCAGCACACCAGGCTTCCCTGTCCATCACTGTCTTCCAGAGTTTGCTCAAACTCATATCCATTGAGTCGATGATGCCATCCAACCATCTCATCCCATTACCCCTTTCTCCTCTTGCCTTCGATCTTCCCTAGCAGCAGGGTCTTTTCCAGTGAGTCAGCTCTTCACATCAGGTGGCCTAAGTATTGGAGCTTCTGCTTCAGCTTCAGTCCTTCCAATGAATATAAAGGGTTAATTTCCTTTAGGATTGACTGGTTTGATCTCCTTACTGTCCAAGAGACTCACAATTTGAAAGGATCAATTCTTCAGCCTTCTTTATGGTCCAGATCTCACATCCGTGTATGACTTCTGGAAAACCATGACTTTAACTAGATGAACCTTTGTCGACAAAGTGACGTCTTTGCTTTTTAATACACTGCCGAGGCTTTGTCATGGCTTTTCTTCCAAGGAGCAAGTGTCTTTTAATTTCATGGCTGCAGTCACTGTCTGCAGTGATTTTGGAGCCCAAGGAAATAAAATCTGTCACCATTTCCACTTTTCCCCCATCTATTTGCCATGAAGTGATGGGACTGGATCCATGATCTTAGTTTTTGAATGTTGAGTTTTAAGCCAGCTTTTTCACTCTCCTCTTTCACCTTCATCAGGAGGCTCTTTAGTTCCTCTTCGCTTTCTGCCATTGAAGTGGTATCTTCTGAGGTATATCCAGAATTTATACCTAGACATCCTGACTTCAGAATCTGAACTCCTAAAGCTGTAAGTATACTACCTCTTCATACAGTATACTTGAGTGACAGCTGGAATAATATGGCCATTCCAGAAGGTCTTTTAAAACCTACTCTTAATTGTCCACTGTGTGCTTCAGAGGGCTTCCCTGTTGGCTCAGTGGTAAAGAATCCACTTGCCAATGCAGGAGATGTGAGTTCAATCCCTGGGTCTCAAAGATCTGCTGGAGAACGAAATGGCAACCCACTCCAGTCTGCTTGTCTGGGAAATCCCATGGACAGAGGAACCTGGGGGGCTGTAGTCCATGGGGTTGCAAAAAGAGTCATACATAACTTAACAACTAAACAACAGCAACAGTGTGCTTTAAAGTATGTTAGATTCTCAGGATATAAAAAATATAAACAAAAATTACGTTGTAAATGCTCTGAATCCTATTAGGGAACTATAAACAAGTGCTTTGGGAGCAAAGATGTTTATGGGAGTGGGGAGGAATTCCACAGAAGAGATGATGTTTCATCTGAGTTATAAACCATTACTACAAAGCAGAGTTTGGGGAAAGACATTTCTAGAGTCAAGGAACAGCATTTGTGGAAGCACACTCTGAAAAAAAACGTGTGTTAGAGAAAGCAGTAGTTTGCTGTAACTTGAGCTTAAAGTCTGTAAGGGTAGCTAGGAGGACGTGATATAAGGAAAGAGCAAATTGTGTGGCATGGTAAAGTTAAGTAAAATGAAGAGCTTAATTATTTGCTTTGCACTTAGGAAACTATAAAAATAATTTCAGCATGATCAGAGTAGAAACCAGATTAGTTGTAGTTTTCTCTAGAGTTTGAGGGCAAAATCTGAATAGAGGGTTTTGGTTTTTTTTAAGAATAGATTTAAATATTAAAAAAGAGAAATTGGACAAGCACGCTGAAACCAAATTTTCAAGTTCTTAAGTAGCTAAAATATTGGGCATCATTATTCACCCTTTAAAAAGCTATGAGGAAAAGAATGACAGGTTTGAAATATGTTTAGAGATATTTCACCCATCAGTAATAATATTCAGAATGAGTTGGAGGGAAGAAAGAGACCAGAAACAGGAAGGCAATTTGTAAGAACTGAGGTGATCAGTACCTAAATTAGGTTGGTCATGGTAGAGAGTAGAAAAGAAAAACAAGTGGGAAAGATTATGAAAGAAGATTGAATAAGATTTGTAACTGAGAAAAGCTAGAATGTAATGGATAGGCAAGAGACAACGATAGACCCTACTGAAGAAAATTCAAGAAGGATGTGTTTTTAGATGAGGATTCCGTGATAGCTCAGTTGATAAAGAATCCGCCTGCAATGCTGAAGACCCTGGTTTGATTCCTGAGTTGGGAAGATACCTTGGAGAAGGGATAGGCTACCCACTCCAATATTCTTGGGCTTCCCTTGTGGCTCAGCTGGTAAAGAATCTGCCCACAATGCGGGAGACCTGGGTTCTATCCCTGGGTTGGCAAGATCCCCTGGAGAAGGGAAAGGCTACCCACTCCAGTGTTCTGGCCTGGAGAATTCCATGGACTGTATAGTCCATGGGCTTGCAGAGTCGAACAGGACTGAGTGACTTGCAGAAAGCACTGTGATTTTTTTTTTTTTTTTTAAGTGGGTGCATTTATATATTTATGTGTGTGTTGAGTGTGTATTTTTAGACCTATTAAACTTATTTGAGTTACAGGCAGAATATCTAAGATGATGATATATAACTGAACTTAGAAGGAAGATCTCAGAATATTTGAAATTATTTTGTGTGAAGGTAGCAGTTGAAGTCATACATTTTCAAAGAAGTTGGTATTTTAAAAGAAGAATAGATGCCAGATACTTTTGGGTACATTCATAGCTAGAAGATAAGACCTAGCAGAGAATTCTGTGAATGAGACAGTAAAGTGAATAAAGGAAAGAATTCAACCTCATGATATGGTTACATAGAAACTGAGAGATAAGAAAATTCAGGAAGCAGAGATAATCAATGTGAAATGCTTCAGAATGTTTGTGACATTGTTAAATGGCTACAGTCTCTTTTTTATTCTATTTATTATATCTTAGTGCAATTTCATGAGAAATATTAGCCAATTGACTTGAGCCAATTGACTTGAATAAGAGAGCTCCATCCCTTGAAATGTGGTATATTATGAATTATTGTTTTAAAGCTGAATGTATATATATCCATAGAAGGAACTTCATTCCTTTCAGCACAATGAATTTGTTGCCCTGTGAAAATCTGAATATTCTGCTTCTAAATTCTCATTTGCTTTTGACCCAAATGAACTAGTTTCACCGTTTGCTCTAAGATAGATTGGTTTTATCATTACTTCTGAATAATGCATTTTATATTAGTCTTCTGTGCAGTCTGTTTTTGTTTGGGTGTTCTGTGGTATGTGTTCCCCTGTAGTAATAATTTGTAAAAGACTTTCTCCAACTATAAGGTCAAAAATAGACTGTATTTTCTTCAGTAGTCCTACAATTTTGGTTTTGCATTTAGATCCTTAATCAATCTGGGATATATATGCTCTTTATTTTTTTGCTTGTGGAACCAGTTGTCTCAATGCTATTTGTTGAATAGTCCTCTATTTCCCCAGTGATAGCAGTAGCTTTTTTTCCCATAAAATATTAAATTCTTATACACACAGAGACACACATACACATACACACTTGTGTCTGTTTCTGGACTTTTTGTTTTATACCTGATTTAATTGTTCCTATGCCAATGCCATGTTTTAATTACTATAACTTTATATAGTATGTCAATAGATGTAACATCAAGTATTCTGTTTATTCTTTTTGAAAATTGGCTTCAGGCTGTTCTCTAATATTTTATGTAAAATTTTAAGTTGGTTTGTAAAGTAAACCACATTGCAAGTTAAACTAAAATTATATTGCATTAATATATTTGTGAAGAACTGATGTGTCTATATGTGTGTATATATATTTTTTCTTTCCACGGTATTTAGGTCTTACTAATCAACAATTTTTAGTAAAGTTTTGTAGTTTTCTCCATAAACTTATGGCATTGCTCAGATTTTACTGTTTTGCCTAGATATATTTTATTATTTTAAATGCTATTGTCAATAGGATTTTTGTTTTCTATTACATTTTCTAACTGGATATTGCCAGTGTACGGGAGAGGGATTTTTTCATGATCTTTTTGTTCAACTGTTACGTTACACTCTCAGTGGTCTTAGTAGTTTGTTAATTGATTCCCTTTGTTTTCATATCATCTACAAGTTTTTCCTTTTCCATTTTTATATCTTATCAGTTTATTATTTTTTGTTTAAGCCTGCTAGAACAATGTTGAATAACTGTTGACTCAAAGCATCTTGTTTGACGCCTGACCTTAATAGGAATGCTTCTGATTTTTTTCTTTAAATGTGTTTACTCCAGGTTTCTGATAAAGTACTGTGGCAGAAACAGCAAGAGCAGCACTGCTAACAGCTGTTACTGTTTATTGAGTATGAGGCAAATGGATTCTAAGCAGTCTGTGTGTGCTGACTTATTTACTCCTGACATTTCAGTAGGTGGTGGTATCATCCTCATTTTTATAAATAGGGAAAATGAAATTTAGAGCTAGTAAATAACTTGCTTAAGATGTTTTACAAAAAATAGAGGATCTAGAATTTTAATACAGGCAGTCTGATTATAGAGTCCATCCTCTTATCTACTTCATTAAGCGAAAGATCCGTCTCTTTCAGTTGTAGTTTTGCAGTACCTTGTTGTTATTTAAAAATTTTAAGTGAACAGTTGTTGAATAGTATGAGATGCTTTTGAAGCATCTAGTGCAATGATTGTGTTGTTTTCTTTTCAATCTTTTCATAAATCTAGGGGATAGCATTGGTGTATTTTCTTATGCTGAAAGATACTTGTGTTGTTTAGGCAGAATACTTATTCATTTCAGTCACTCAGTCATGTCTGTCTCTTTGTGACCCCATGGACTGCAGCATGCCAGGCTTCCCTGTCCATCACCAACTCCCAGAGCTTGTACAAACTTATGTCCATGGAGTTGGTGATGTCATCCAACCATTTCATTGTCTGTCGTCCTCTTCTCTTCCTCCCTTCAATCTTTCCCAGCATCAGGGTCTTTTCCAGTGAGTCAGGTCTTCACATCAGGTGGCCAAAGTATTTGAGCTTCAGCTTCAGCCTCAGTCCTTCCAATAAATATTCAGGATTGATTTCCTTTAGGATGGACTGGTTTGATCTCCTTGCTGTCCAAGGGACTCACAAGAGTCTTCTCCAACACCACAGTTCAAAAGCATCAATCCTTTGGTGCTCAACTTTCTTTATGGTCCGACTCTTACATCCATACATGACTACTGGAAAAACCATGACTAGATGGACGTTTGTCGGTAAGGTAATGTCTCTGCTTTTTAATATGCTGTCTAGATTTGTCATAGCTTTTCTTCTAAGAAACAAACATCTTTTAATTTCATGGCTGAGGTCACCATCAACAGTGATTTTGGAGCCCAAGAAAATAAAATCTGTCACTGTTTTCATTGTTTCTACATCTGTTGGCCATTAAGTGAAGGGACCAGATATGATCTTTTTTTCTGAATGTTGAGTTTTAAACCAGCTTTTTCACTCTCCTCTTTCACTTTCATCAAGAGGCTCTTAAGTTCCTCTTCGCTTTCTGCCATAAAGGTGGTGTCATCTGCCTATCTGAGGTTACTGATATTCTCCCAGCAGTCTTGATTACAGCTGGTGCTTCATTCAGTCTGGCATTTTGCATGATGTAATCTGCATATGAGTTAAATGACCAGGGTGACAGTATACAGCCTTGACGTACGTACTCCTTTCTCAATTTGGAACCAGTTTGTTTTTCCATGTCCAGTTCTAACTATTGCTTCTTGACCTGCATACAGATTGCTCAGGAGGCAGATAAGGCAGTTGTATTCCCATCTCTTGAAGAATTTTTCAGAATTTGCTGTGATCCACACAAAGGCTTTAGCATAGTCAATGAAGCAAAAATAGCTGTTTTCTGGAATTCTCTTGCTTTTTATATGATCCAGTGAATGTTAGCATTTTGATCTTTGGTTTCTCTGTCTTTTCTAAATCCAGCTTGAACATCTGGAAGTTCTCAGTTCACGTACTGGTGAAGCCTGGCTTGGAGAATTTTGAGCATTACTTTGCTAGCGTGTGAAATGAGTGCAATTGAGTGGTAGTTTGAACATTCTTTGGCATTGTCTTTCTTTGGGATTGGAATGAAAACTGACCTTTTCCAGTCCTGTGGCCACTACTGAGTTTTCCAAATTTGCTGGTATATTGAGTGCGGCACTTTCACAGCATCATCTTTTAGGATTTGAAATAGCTCAACTGGAATTCCATCACTTCCACTAGCTTTGTTCATAGTGATGCGTCCTAAGGCCCACTTGACTTTGCATTCCAGGATGTCTGGCTCTAGGTGAGTGATCACACCATCGTGGTTTCTAGGTCATTAAGATCTTTTCTGTATAGTCCTGTGTATTCTTGCCATGTCTTCTTAATGTCTTCTGCTTCTGTTAGGTCCATACCATTTCTGTCCTTTATTGTGCCCATCTTTGCATAAAATGTCCCCTTGCTATCTCTAGTTCTCTTAAAGGTATCTCTAGTCTTTTCCATTTTATTGTTTTCCTCTATTTCTTTGCATTGGTCACTGAGGAAGGCTTTCTTATCTCTCCTTGCTATTCTTTGGAACTCTGCATTCAAATGGGTATACCTTTCCTTTTCTCCTTTGCCTTTCACTTCTCTTCTTTACTCATCTTTTTGTAAGGCCTCCTCAGGCAACCATTTTGCCTTTTTGCACTTATTCTTCTTGGGGATGGTTTTGATCAGTGCTTCCTATACAATGTCATGAACCTTTGTCCATAGTTCTTCAGGCACTCTGTCTATCAGACCTAATCCCTTGAATCTATTTGTCACTTCCACTGTATAATAGTAAGGGATATGATTTAAGTCATACCTGAATGGTCTAATAGTTTTCCCCAATTTAAGTCTGAATTTGGCAATAAGGGGTTCATGATCTGAACTACAGTCAGCTCCTGGTTTTGTTTTTGCTGACTGCATGGAGCTTCTCCATCTTTGGCTGCAAAGAGTATAATCAGTTTGATTTCGCTATTGACCACCTGGTGATGTCCATGTGTAGAGTTATTTCTTGTGTTGTTGGAAGAGGGTGTTTGCTATGACCTGTGTGTTCTCTTGGCAGAACTCTGTTAGTGTTTGCCTTGCTTCATTTTATACTCCAAGGCCAAATTTGACTGTTATTCCAGGTTTTTCTTGACTTCCTACTTTTGCCTTCCAGTCCACTATGATGAAAAGGACATCTTTTTTTAGTGTTAGTTCTAAGAAGGTCTTTTAGGTCTTCATAGAACTGTTCAACATCAGCTTCTTCAGCATTAGTGGTTGAGGCATAGACTTGGATTACTGTAATGTTGAATGGTTTGCCTTGGAAATGAACCAAGATCATTCTGTCATTTTTGAGATTGCACCCAACTACTGCTTTTCAGACTCTTTTGTTGACTCTGAGGGCTATTCCGTTTCTTCTAATGGATTCTTGCCCACAGTAGTAGATATAATGGCCATCTGAATTAAATTCACCCATTCCAGTCCATTTTTGTTCACTGATTCCTAAAATGCTGATGTTCACTCTTGCCATCTCCTGTTTGAGCACTTCCAGTGTACCTTGATTGATGAACCGAAGATCCCAGTTTCCTATGTAATATTGTTCTTCACAGCATTGGACTTTCCTTCCATCACCAGTCGCATCCTCAGCTGGGCATTGTTTTTGCTTTGGTTCCGTCTCTTCATTCTTTCTGGAGTTATTTTTCCTCTCTTCTCCAGTAGCATATTGGGCCTGGGAGTTCATCTTTCACTGTCCCATCTTTTTGCCTTTTCATACTGTTCATGGGGTTCTCAAGGCAAGAATGCTTAAGTGGTTCGCCATTCCCTTCTCCAGTGGACCACTTTTTATCAGAACTACCCATCATGACCCATCTGTCTTGGGTGTCCCTACACGGCATGACTCATAGTTTCATTGAGTTAGACAAGGCTGTGGTCCAAGTGATCAGTTTGGTTAGTTTTCTGTAATTGTTAGCATACAAAGAATAGTCATAATCAAGAGACTCGACACTTGGTGGTGAAAGGCAATGATCTTGCAAGATGGGAAAAAGTGAGCCTGTGATTGAACTAGCTTACCACCTTGAGAGGGCTTCCCTGGTGGCGCAGTGGTAAATAATCTGCCTACCAATGCAGGAGATGCAAGAGATGAAGGTTTGAGATCCCCTGGAGAAGTAAATGGCATCCCACTCCAGTATTCTTTCCTGAAAAATTCCATGGACAGGGGAGCTTGTACTGTCTTGGGGTTGCAAAGAGTGGGACATAACTGAGTGACTGAGCGTGCACATGTGAACACACACACACTACATTGAGTTTACAAACCATGTCAGAGGTAGGAGAAATCTAGGTCTAGGCTAAGCCCAGTGGATACTTTTTGAGTTAAAGATGACGACTAGGGACCCCAAGATGGGTGGAGTTCATAGAATAGAATACTGGAGAGCTCTTGAAGTAAGAGGATTCTTAAATGCTTCAGCGCGCCCCTTCAACTATTGAGCCGAGTACTGACCAGTGGGTGCATATAAAGAAACTGCTGGAACTTCCCTGGCAGTCAGTAGTTAAGACTTTGCCTTCCAGTGCCAGGGGTGCATGTTCGATACCTGGTTGGGGAGCTTAAATCCCACATGCCTCCAAGCCAAAAGCCAAGACACAATACAGAAGCAATATTGTAACAAATTCATTAAAGTCTTTTTTAAAAAATGATAATGAAAGATATTTTAGATATACAGAAATTTTAAAAATTTATCACCAGTTGACCCATATTCTGAAAAGAATGTTAAAGGAGTCCTTCAAACAGAGGGGAAGTATCATATGGACATGTGGCTCTATACAAAGAAGTGAGACACTCTGGTCACTACATGCGTAAATACATAAAATTTTCCTATTGTTTAAGTCTCTCTTAAAATAATTGTTCAAACAAAATATGCATGGGGAGTTTATAACATATAAAAGTTACATTCCAAAATAGCACAAAGTCAAGAGAGGAGAAATGGGTATATACTCCATGTAAAGAGTTTACTTTACATGAGGTGATAACAGTATCACATGCAGGTAGATTGTGATACGTTAAAGATATATGAAAGTGAAAGTGTTAATCGCTCAGTCTGTCTCTGTGATCCCGCGAAACAATGTATATTATAAACCATGAAGCAACCTGTAAAATAAAAAACAAAGAATTATAGATTATAAGTCAACCAAAGGTGACAAGTGACAAACAAAAACAAATGCTTAGTTAACAAAAATAAGGACAGGACTTCCTTGGCGGTCCAGTAGTTAAGACTCTGTGCTTCCACTGCAGCAAGTACAGGTTCCATCCCTGGTCAGGGAATTAAGATCCTGCATACTGCACCCTACAGCAAAAAAAAAAAAAAAAGATAGGGACAGAAAAACAACAAAAAAAAAGGAGAACAAAAACCAGGAAACAAGTACATGCTGCTTAGAAAACCAAAGCAAAACAAACACCAGCAACAAAGAAGATAGTACTCTAAATATGAAGAGACAAACAGTCTAAACATAAAAGGATGGGGAAAGATACATATATCAATAGTGCCAAAAGAGCCTAAAATATTTACTGTGTGGTGCTGTAGGTAATAAGCTATGTCAAGAACTATCAGCTGCCACCAGAAGTTATGAATAGGCAAAGAAGAAATCTATCTAGAGTCTCAGAAGGACTTTTGATCTACAGAATTTTAAGAGAATAAGTTTGTTTTAAGTTTGTGGTACTTTGTTACAACAGCCCTAGGAAACTAATACTTTGTTTGTGTCCTCAAAATAGAGTGTAAGGATTTTGCATGTTTTGCTCCATTCTGTATTCCTAGTATCTAGAATCACACTCAGCATAGTAAACACTTAATATTTATTTGTTGAATGAATAAACTGAGTTCATTTTTGAAGCAGGTGGATAACATATATTGCTGTAATAATATATATATAATTCGGGGCTTCCCTGGTGGCTCACTGGTACAAGAATCTTCCTGCTAATGCAGGAGATATGGTTTTGATCCTGGGTCAGGAAGATCCACTAGAGAAGGGAATGGCAACCCATTCCAGTATTCTTGCCTGGGAAATCCCATGGACAGAGGAGCCTGATGGGGTTGCAGAGTTGGACACAGTGTAGTGACTAAACATCTTCTGCTTCATTGACTACGCTAAAGCCTTTGACTGTGTGGATCACAACAAACTGGAAAACTCTTCAAGAGATGGGAATACCGGGCCCCCTTACCTGCCTCCTGTGAAATCTGTATGCAGGTTAAGAAGCAACAGTTAGAACCAGACATGGAACAACAAACAGTTTCCAAATTGTGAAGGGAGTACATCCAGGCTGTATATTATCACCCTGCTTATTTAACTTATATGCAGAGTACATCATGCAAAATTCTGGGCTGGATGAAGCACCAGCTGGAATCAAGATTGCTGGGAGAAATATCAATAACCTCAGATATGCAGATGACACCACCCCTTATGGCTGTATAGAGGCTCCCTCCCAGTGAAGAAGAACTAAAGAGCCTCTTGATGAAAGTGAAAGAAGCGAGTGAAAAAGTTGGCTTAAAGCTCAGCATCAAAAAACGAAGATCATGGCATCCAGTCCCATCATTTCATGGCAAATAGATGTGGAAACAATGGAAACAGTGACAGACATTTCTTGAGCTCCAAAATCACTACATATGGTGACCTCAGCCATGAAATTAAAAGATGCTTGCTCCTTGGAAGAAAAACTGTGACAAACCTAGACAGCATATTAAAAAGCAGAGACATTTCTTTACCAACAAAGGTCTAGTCATGGTTTTTCCAGTAGTCATGTATGGATGTGAGAGTTGGACCATAAAGAAAGCTGAGCACCAAAGGATTGATGGCTTTTGGACTGTGGTGTTGGAGGACTCTTGAGAGTCCTTTGGACAGCAAGGAGATCCAACCAGTCAAATCCTAAAGGAAATCAGTCCTAAATATTCATTGAAAGTACTGACGCTGAAGCTCCAATACTTTGGTCAGCTTATGTGAAGAACTGACTCACTGGAAAAGACCCTGATGCTGGGAAAGATTGAAGGGAAGAGGTGAAGGGGACGACAGACAATGAGATGGTTGGATGGCATCACCAACTCAAAGGACATGAGTTTGAGTAAGCTCTGAGAGTTGGTGATGGACAGGGAAACCTGGCGTGCTACAGTCCATGGGGTCACAAAGTGTCGGACGTGACTGAGCGACAATTAAACTGAACCATTCTGTCAATTTTAAAACAAGGTAAGCCCTCGAATAAAAAAAGCAAAAGAATTAGAAAAAAACATCTATTTCTGCTTTATTGATTAAGCCGAAGCCTTTAACTCTGTGGATCACAGTGAACTGTGGAAAATTCTTCAAGAGATGGGAATACAAGACCACCTTCCCTTCCTCCTGAGAAATCTGTATGCAGGTCAAGAAGCAACAGTTAGAACCATACATAGAACAGTGAACTGGTTCCAAATTATGAAGGGAGTACATCAAGGCAGTATATTATCACCCTGCTAAGTTAACTTGTATGTGGAATACATCATGCGAAATGCCGAACAGGGAAGCCTGGCTTGCTGCAGTCCACGGGATTGCAAAGAGGTAGACACGACTGAGCAGCGACTGAACTGAACTGAACTGAAACCCTCAAATGGGCTATATTACACATAATGTTTTTGATAGTAGTCTTGAGTCTCCATCTCTTAGGTTGGACTATGAAATCAAGTTTCTTAATAGATGTTCCTTTATCACATTTCAGTGACAGTCCTATAAAAATTAGGAAACATTACTTTCTAACAGTTAAAATGTGAAACCTGCCTTTGCCTATTTTCCTTTTACTGTGTTTCATGGCACTACTCCCATAAATCTAATTGCTTTGAAGTAATAAGTACTTTCATGGGACTTCTTGTTTCAGAGTTTTGTTATGAGACTATAGTGCATAAATAGAAAGATTGCCCTTTTTCAGAACTATACAGAAACCTCTCTACAGTGTGAACAAGGTACTTGCTAGGGTAGTGGGTCAGGATGACATGACCACATAGTACTTTGCATGCATACTCAGTTGCTGTGGTGTCAGACTCTTTGTGATCCTGTGTGTTATAGCCCAGAGGCTTCTCTGTCCATGGCAAGAGAATTATCCAGGCAAGAATACTGGAGTGGGTTGCCATTTCTTCTTCCAGAGCATCTTCCCAACCCAGGGCTTGAACCCCACATCTCCCGCATTGGCAGGTGGATTCTTTACCACTGAGACATCTGAGAATCCCCTCGTAGTACTCTACCAATATGTATGTATTTTTCGTTCTGTTGCTTTGATAAACAGTTGAATGACATGGTAGATTTTTCTATTCTAGGACTATTCAAAGTTGGGAAGTAAAGGAGTAAAGCAGGTAGAAAAAAAGGGATCCTGCAACTTAGTTCATTTTTATAGCTTCACCTGAGACAGTTTAAAGAATTCACTATGAAATTGCTTTGTTATAGATTGACTATTACCTGGTTAGGGAATATAAAAGTGAAGTTAGCATTAGTATTTCATAAAATAATACTGTTTCATACATAGTACTCTGAAGTCCTCATCAAGAAGTTAGTAGTTTTATCTGGGAGATAAAACACATTAAGTAAGTGTTTTTTAATTTAAATTTTATTTACTTTCTAGTACTGAAGCCACATGGTACAAAGTCGGAAAGGTACAGAGTGTACTGTATAGAGGCTCCCTCCCAGTCTAGTGTCTCAGACAGCCCGTGGCAGCTAGTATTTGAATTTTTATCCTTGCTGAGATATTTTATGTACATATTTAAATTAGTATGTGTTTTGTCTTTTTTGCTGTGTCTTTGCCCATGAATAATAAATACACTGTTTATACTTTAGCAATGTATTTTAGATACACTTCTATATCTGTACATGTTTTATGACTACAGTATGCTATATTTGTATATGCCATAGTTTACCTAGTCCCTTATTCACAAACATTTAGGTTGCTGCAGGCTTTTACTATTAAATTGAATGCTATAGTGAATAACTTTAACTTTGTACATGTGTTGTTTTGCTTATATCCATAGCATACTGTAGTAGAAGTAGAATAATTAGATTCAAACATGTGTACTTTAATTTTGATAGAGCAACACTGGCCATACACCTTGTGTAGGTAGGGTTTTTGTTTTTAACTGAGGTCTAATGTACAAACAATGAAATTCACAGTTTTAGGTGTAGAATTTGAGGGGAAGGTTATGCTAGTTTACACTGTAACTATCAGTTTATGAGAATGCTTTTATGTCATATTTCACAACACTTAATTATTTTTTAGTTTTTAATTTTTTTGCCAGCACTCAAGGTGAGAATATTGCAGTACTTTTGTTTGTTTACTATTTTTACTAAATACAACTTACATACAATGAAGTCCACAAATCATAGTATAGAGCTCATGGTTCACTATCCCAGAGTGTTTTCTCTGCCCTTACACTACCCTCCCTACAAAAGATAACCACTATTGTGACCTATCCCCATAGATTTAAGTTAGCTTATTTTTGAACTTAATATAAAGGAAATCATATAGACCATACTTTTATTGCATTTGGATTCTTCTCTGTTATATGTGAAATTTAGTTATGTTGCTGTGAGTACCTTTATTTTATCCTTTTTCATTGCTGTGATTTAGTTACTTGAATATACCACAATTTATTCTACTGCTTGTGGATTTTTGGTTTGGTTGCTTCTACTTTTCCACTTTTATGAATATGATTTCTGTGAAAATTCTTCTACATTTCTTGAAGAAATTTAGCACTCATTTCTTTTGCCTGGACGTGTTATCTGGATAGGTTTTATTTGTTTTTAATTGAGGTCAATTTATAAACAATAAAATTGACGAACTTTTCCTGTACAGTTATTTAGAAAGCAATTTCCCCTGGGTCTCTTGCATTTCTACATGTCTTACGAGCAATAGCCCTAACTGCCTTTCCTTCCAGACTATCTTTTCAAGGATATTGAAAGATAGAAATGGTATCTCTTCATAAAGCAAAGAGCAGGTTTCTGACAGCCGTGGAAAGCAGATACCGTGTTTCCCTCCAGAGTAGAGGGCAGGTGTACTTGTGTGTGTGTGTGTTAGTCGCTCGGCCACGTCTGACTCTTGGCGACCCCGTGGACCGTAGCCGGCCAGGCTTCTCCATGCCTGGGATTTTCCAGGCGAGAATACTGGGGTGGGTTGCCATCTCCTTCTCCAGCAGGGGTGCTTCCTGCCATTTTAAAAGACAGGCTTCCATAGGCTTAGTCTTCCTCTCCTGGAACACAACCCTCTGCAGGTACAGGTGTTCCATGACTCCTTTCACAGTGTTCTGTGAATTGGGGTTTGGGCACCTGGCACAGGAAAATGCTGTTAATTCTAACTGGTGTTCCTGGTATGAGTAATAAAATCATATGTATCTGACTCAAGAGTCTCGTGTCTTCTGCCAGTATCCATGAAACTAACAGGTTAACTTGTTAACTTGTAAGTAGGATTAAATCTCAGAGCCTTCATAATTCTTGACACAATGTGGTAAATTTTGACAAATGTGTAGAATCTTATTACCACCCTAGTCAATTCATAGCACATTTCTGTCCCAAAAAGCTCCTTTGTGCCCCTTTGTATCTATTCCCCTTTCCCTAGTTTTGCCATTTACTGAATTTCTCATACATAGAATTTTATATTGTATCAGCTCAGTTCACTTGCTTAGTCATGTCCGACTCTTTGCGACCCCATGGACTGCAGCATGCCAGGCCTCCCTGTCCATCACCAACTCCCAGAGTTTACTCAAACTCGTGTCCATTGAGTCAGTGATGCCATCCAACCATCTCATTCTGTGTCATCCCCTTCTCCTCCTGCCTTCAATCTTTCTCAGCCTCAGGGTCTTTTCAAATGAGTCAGTTCTTTGCATCAGGTGGCCAAAGATTTGGAGTTTCAGCTTCAGCATCAGTCCTTCTAATGAATATTCAGTACTTATTTCCTTTAGGATGTACTGGTTGCAGTCCAAGGGACTCTGAAGACTCTTCTTCAACACCACAGTTCAAAAGCATTACTTCTTTGGCACTTAGTTTTCTTTATAGTCCAACTCACATATCCATACATGACTACTGGAAAAACCATAGCCTTGACTAGATGGACCTTTGTTGGCAAAGTAACGTCTCTGCTTTTTAATATGCCGTCTAGGTTTGTCATAGCTTTTCTTCCAAGGAGCAAGTGTCTTTTAACTTCATGGCTGCAATCACCATCTGCAGTTATTTTGGAGCCCCAAAAGATAAAGTCTGTCACTGTTTCTACTGTTTCCCCATCTATTTGCCATGAAGTGATGGGACTGGATGCCATGATCTTAGTTTTATGAATGTTGAGCTTTAAGCCAACTTTTTCACTCTCCTCTTTTCAGTTTCATCAAGAGGCTCTTTAGTTCTTCGCTTTCTACCATAAGGGTGGTGTCATCTGCATATCTGAGGTTATTGATATTTTTCCCGGCAATCTTGATTCCAGCTTGTACTTTATCTAGCCCCGTGTTTCTCATGATGAACTCTGCATATAAGTTAAATAAGCAGGATGACAATATACAGCCTTGACATACTCCTTTCCCTATTTGGAATATAGCCTGTTTTTTATGGCTTCTTTCATTCAACATAGTGCTTTTGAGATTTGTTCATGCTGTTGCCTATATCACTAGTTTGTCCCCTTTTATTGCTGAGTAGTATTCTATTGTCAGAGAAGGCAATGGCAGCCCACTCCAGTACTCTTGCCTGGAAAATCCCATGGGCAGAGGAGCCTGGTAGGCTGCAGTCCATGGAGTCGCAAAGAGTCAGACACGACTGAGCAACTTCACTTTCACTTTTCACTTTCATGCATTAGAGAAGGAAATGGCAGCCCACTCCAGTGTTCTTGCCTGGAGAATCCCAGGGACGGCGGAGCCTGGTGGGCTGCCCTCTGTGGGGTCGCACAGAGTCGGACACACGACTGAAGTGACTTAGCAGCAGCAGCAGCAGCAGTATTCTATTGTATGGATATACTACTGTTTGGATATTTGTTTATCCTTTCACCAGTTGATTCACATTTGGATTGTTTCTAGTTTGGGACTATTATAAACAAAACTGCTGTAGGTTTGGATATAAGTCTTCATGTGGACATTTATTTTTCTTTCTCTTGGATACATTATTAGGAGTGGAAATGCTAAGTCTTATGATGTGCTTTTAATTCGTAAAGAACTGCCAAATTGTTTTCCAAAGTGTTTGTATCATCTTACATTCCTATCTGACTTGATTTAATTTATATCTCATTATGAGTGAGGTTGAAAGTATCTTTTCATATGTTTGAGTTACTTGTATTTCCTTCTCTATAAATTGCCTGTTTGGCTCATCTTACATGTTTTCTTCTAAACAGGGAAGGTGAGGTGTTGGAATTTTTGTAATGATTTGTAGGCATTCTTCATATGTTGGGATAATTTTGGTTAGGCTATGAATTACAAGCTTCTTTTTTCCCATTTGGCTATTATCTTTTGAACTTGCCAATGGTGAGGTTTTGCCATGTAGAAATTTGTCTCTCTGAACTCTTCAGTCTCAGAGAGTATTTACTAGCAGTGCAAGACTTCATAATATAGAAACAGGTTTGCTCTTTTAATTGACCTTAAAGTATAAATTGGGCTTCCCTGGTGGCTCAGTCAGTCAAGAATATGCCTGCAATGCAGGAGACCTGGATTTAATCCCTGGGTCCAGAAGATCCCCTGGAGAAGGAAATGGCAACTCACTCCAGTATTCTTGCCTGGGAAATCTCATGGACACAGGAGTCTGGTGGGCTCCAGTCCATGGGGTACCAAGAGTTGGACATGACTTAGTGACTAAAACCACCAAAGTATAAAGTATGTTTCCCAGCAGTATTTTATGTAGCCATAACGTTAGGGGGAATAAAGAAAAATATTCTAAAGAGTTAAGTTTGTTTTCTGCATTCTTACAAGAATTTTACCACCGTTTAGAAAAACAACTATACAATGGAAACAAAAGAGCTTTAGAACTTGTGTCTTTATTATGCACAGTAAGAGTAAAATATTGAAAATAATATTGCATGTGTCTTTTACAGAAATATCTATGCAAGATGTTCACATTGCAAACTTGGATAGTGCAAGCCTTGTTTATTTTCCTCATCACTGAATCTATAGGTAAGGTTCATGAGATATCGTACCTCCCAATCCCACAAATTAGGTTTGTGTATTGCTGAATAATTATATAATTATGCTTACATATTTATTCTTTAGGATCATTATTGAAAGAACAATGTTGTCTTAAAAATGGGCTCAAGTTAAAATGCTCTTGACAAATTATAATTTGTATCATTTGAGTTGAAGCAGTCTATAATCCTAAATCTTGTTCAGCTGTACTAATAGTTAAGTTTAATGTTGAGAAGGAAAAAAGGGGATTTTGTTTATTTTTTTAAATAAAGAAACAGGATCAGGTTTGTTAACTTTTAGCACTTCACTCCTTAATAGCCAAAGATGTCACTGAGCAGCAGTGAGATTGTGATATCAGAAGAAAGATCACCTAGAGCAGTACTGCCTCAACTGGTCCACAGCCTGAGAACTGGTTGTTATTGGTCCATAATGAGATGGATACAGAAATTAAGAATAAATGTTTAGAAACTCTTTTAACAATTTGACATAGCCATGATATCCAAGCATGTGATCAGTGGATTTGCCTCATCAAACGTAATGTAAAACAAAAGTGTATGTCTGTGTAAAGGATTGGGTGAAGAAAACCTAAACTGCTCCTTCACCCCAGATAATTTGAGAAGCATTGCTCTAAGTCAAACCCTCTCCAAATTCAAGAATGCAGCCTCTTTTTAAACACTGAAAATGATACAAACCTTACGCTGAAATTTTTTCTCATTTAAAAGTCTTTCCTTAGTCTTAAACCCAAATTTTCTTCCTTGTAACCTTTTCTCATTAATCTTAAAAATCCTTCTATTGTAGTTCCACTTTCCTTTGCCACTGCTCAAGTCTTCAAGTATTGAAGGACTGCTTTCTAACACCTCTCTTGCCCAAATTAAATTTACCTAGTTATCCTAATTATTCTTTGTAGGACTTGGCTTCCAATCTGTATGCACTGATTACCCTCCTGACTCTTCTCTTGATTTTCCATATCATATTTAACATATAATGCCATCCCACTTAATTCTAGTTAGCAACAATGAAACTTTAGCCATTCACTTAATCTGTGTCTCAGTTTCATGATCTGTAAGATGGGGATAGTAATGTCTCTAACTTCTAGGGTTATTGTGAGACTTAAATGAGTTAATACACAGAAGGCATTTGGGTAGTACCTGGCGCATAGTATGCTTTATAAAAAGAAATGTAATAGTATATTTATTATTTATTATTAAGGTTTGAATAAAATGCACTTAAGGAAAAAATATATCAGAACTTGACATATTCTGAGTATAGTGATTTTATTATTTACTTTTGAAGGATCATCTTTATTAAAGCAACATAATTTTTTGCCAGTTAAGATACACTGTAGTTTTATGTTAAGCTATCTACCAGTCATTGAAAATTCTCAGATTGTTTTCATGTCAGTTACTTTTAAGCCATTTCCCCTTCACTCTATATTTATTTATCAAACTAAACAGAAGATGATTTTGCCAAATTTATTAGCCTATCAGTCTAGTCCTTCAGCACAATTTTGAATCCTGACATTATCCAAATTGTTAGCAATCCATTATAATCTTTTGCTGATTTGATAAGTGTGTGTGTCTATTTTCCCCCTAAGTTGTTGATAAAAAGATTGAAAATGACAGAACTACATTATCTGTTGCTGCCAGACAGATTACTCTAAAGCTTCATGCCTTAAAATGGCATTACTTATTATTTTTCATGGTTTATGTGTGACAGGCTGTCAGACACACAGTTTCTCCTTTTCTCTGTGATATCTGGGTCCTCAGCTAGAATATTCAGAGATGAGGACCTGGAGTCATCTGAAGTCTCATTCACTTATTATGTCTGGTGTTGATGCTGGCTGTAGATTGAGGGCTTTTGGGCTCTTGGCTAGAACACGACATGTGGTCTCTCCTTGCGGCCTTGGCTTCCTTACATGTGGCTGGATTCCATGGCAAATGTCGCAAGAGAAAAAGAGAGCTAGTCAGAAGTTGTATTTTTTGATCATCTAGCCTTAGAAGTCATTTAGCACACTCTGTTGGCTAGGGCAGGCATAAGCACTCTTAAAGATCTGAGAGCAAAAGGGAAACATAGACCCTCATTTCTTTGGAGGAGTATTTGTCACTTTGTAAGATGAGCATGTTGAATGGGATACATTTATAAGTATGACCTTCTTTGGAAAGTACAGTCTGCCCCAAGGTTTGCGGGGAGGCACTTCAGCATACTACTATAGCCCCCCTCTCATTGACTTTTTTTAGTCAGTGATTTTTTTATATGTAGGTAATCAATCAAGTGAAAATCTATTAGTTTGAAGTTATGAAATACCTGTTTTTATAGATCAAGAGTAGTCAAAAATCAGCCTAGTAGCCCTGTAAACACGGGTTTCATTTGGCACAGGATGGTTTCAGTGAGCCTGTGTTTCATTTCAAAAACTGGAACATTTGCCTGTTTCTAGTATTTCTTATTCTGTGTGATTAAAAATTGTTATTTAGTCTCTGGCTATATCTCATGTTCTTTAGTACTCTGAAGTATATTCCTAGGTTAAGGTTCCCTCTCATTATTAAAGAGAAAGTCAAACAGGAATGATTTTACCAAGGAACAAAGTAAGATTGGAGGAGTTTTAAGGACTTGCTCATTATCACAAGGTAACTTACTAGCATGTCACAAGATGGAAATTGAAAGGAGTTTGTGCACTAGGACTTGCCATTGACATGAATCAATAATGGCAAGGTCATGTAAATAGGCCACATCATGAGTTTTGAAACAAACATTTTGACTCTGGGCCTTATGAGCTTAATGACAGATATGGAATAAGAAGTTAATTGTTTAGTTTTTAAAAGTAGTTTTTTCCTTTGTGCAGTCTAGCCTGGGACCAAGTTGAGAATTGGAAAAATCTGCCAGATATTTGAGGTTGACTCCATAAAAGTATCTTAGTGTTCTTTATAAAATAAAGGATTGAAGTAAATTCTCTCCACGGTTTTTGTCAGTTTTTTTATTCTCTGATTCTGTACGTCTTTTACCTTAACTGCTAGAACCAGTCACCTCTGAGAGACCTTTCCAGATTCTGTCAGTGTGACTAGATTACTTGTCTCTGGATAGTAGTAGTAATGATGATTTGTTGTTGTTTAGTCTCTAAGTCATATCCGACTCTTCTGCAATGCCAGGGACGGTAGCCCACCAGGCTCTGCTGTCCATGGGATTTCCTGGGCAAGAATACTAGAGTGGGTTGCCATTTCCTTCTCCAGAGGATCTTCCCAACCCAGGGAGCAAACCTGCATCTCCTGCATTGGCAGGTGGATTCTTTACCACTAAGACACCAGGGAAGCCAAGTAATGGTGATAGGCTACCATTTATTGGAGGCCTTGTGAAGACCAGGCATTGTAGTAGGTTCTTTACATAACTAATATCTGATCTCAAGAAACTTTCAAGATAGCCATGATTAACTTCATTTTCCAAGTGAATAAATTGAAGCTGTTAGAACTTCAAATTCCATTGGCAAATGGGATTCACTCAAGAAAGCTGCCTTAAGTTTCTAGACAGTGAGGATAGAGAAGGAGGATGGAATCATGTCAAATATTGAGCATTTTATCTTGATGGTAATAGGTAGTCATTAAATAATTTAAAATAGGGAAATGGCATAATCATTTTTGAACAGTAACTTTGGGAGCTGTATGTTTAAGATAAACGAGAAGGAGGTCATATTGTGATATAATATGATAGCCTGAGGGCCAGCAGCCAAAATAGGGTTGATGAGAAGAGGTTGCTTTACATACTAAGAATGTGGAAACAAAAAGAGCCAGGGAGTGTGGGAGGAGGCTAATTAGAGAGGGAGGACTACAAAGTTATCTGGCCTAGGTGACTAGATGAGAGTGGTGTTGTTCGCAGCAATAGAGAAATAATAAGAAGAAAGAATAAGTTTGGAGGGGACTGTGATACATAGCCTATGCCCCGACCAGGAAGGCTGAAGAAGCTGAAGTTGAACAGTTCTATGAAGACCTACAAGACCTTCTAGAACTAACACCCAAAAAAGATGTCCTTTTCATCATAGGGGACTGGAATGCAAAAGCAGGAAGTCAAGAAATATCTGAAGTAACAGGCAGATTGGGCCTTGCAGTACGGAATGAAGGAGGGCAAAGGCTAACAGAGTTTTGCCGAGAGAACGCCCTGGTCATAGCAAATACCCTCTTCCAACAACACAAGAGAAGACTCTACATATAAACATCACCAGATGGTCAATAGCGAAATCAGATTGATTATATCCTTTGCAGCCAAAGATGGAGAAGTTCTATACCGTCAGCAAAAACAAGACCTGGAGCTACTATGGCTCAGATCATGAGCTCCTTATTGTCAAATTCAGACTTAAATTGAAGAAAGTATGGAACACCACTAGACCCTTCAGGTATGACCTAAATTAAATCCCTTACGATTATACAGTGGAAGTGACAAATAGATTCAGGGGATTAGATCTGACAGACAGAGTACCTGAAGAACTATGAATGGAGGTTCATGACATTGTACAGGAGGCATTAATCAAGACCATCCCCAAGAAAAAGAAATGCAAAAAGGCAAAATGGTTGTCTGAAGAGGCCTTACAAACAGCTATGAAAAGAAGAGAAGTGAAAGGCAAAGGAGAAAAGGAAAGATATACCCATTTGAATGCATAGTTCCAAAGAATAGCAAGGAGAGATAAGAAGGCCTTCCTCAGCGATCAATGCAAAGAAATAGAGGAAAACAATAGAATGAAAAAAAAACTAGCGATTTCTTCTAGAAAATTAGAGATATTAAGGGGGCTTTTCATGCAAAGATGGGCACAATAAAGGACAGAAATGGTAGGGACCTAACAGAAGCAGAAGATATTAAGAATAGGTGGCAGGGACACACAGAAGAACTATACAAAAAAGATCTTCACAACCCAGATAATCATGATGATATGATCACTCACCTAAAGCCAGACATCCTGAAATGTGAAGTCAAGTGGGCCTTAGGACGCATCACTATGAACAAAGCTAGTGGATGTGATGGAATTCCAGTTGAGCTATTTCAGATCCTAAAAGATGATGCTGTAAAAGTGTTGCACTCTGTATGCCAGCAAATTTGGAAAACTCAGCAGTGGCCACAGGACTGGAGAAGGTCCGTTTTCATTCCAATCCCAAAGAAAGGCAATGCCGGAGAATGCTCAAACTACGGCACAATTGGACTCATCTCACATGCTAGCAAAGTAATGCTCAAAATTCTCCAAGCCAGGCTTCACCAGTATGTGACCTGAGAACTTCCAGATGTTCAAGCTGGTTTTAGAAAAGGCAGAGGAACCAGAGATCAGATTGCCAACATCCAATGGATCATCGAAAAAGCAAGAGAGTTTCAGAACATCTATTTCTGCTTTATTGACTATGCCAAAGCCTTTGACTGTGTGAATCACAACAAACTGTGGAAAATTCTTCAAGAAATGGGTATACCAAACCACCTGACCTGCCTCCTGACCAATCTGTATGCAGGTCAAGAAGCAACAGTTAGAACTGGACATGGACACAGACTGGTTCCAAATTGGGAAAGGAGTATGTCAAGGCTGTATATTGTCACCCTGCTTATTTAATTTATATGCAGAGTACATCATGAGAAATGCTGGACTGGAGGAAGCACAAGCTGAAATCAAAATTGCTGGGAGAAAGATCAATAACCTCAGATATGCAGATGACACCACCTTTACTGCAGAAAGTGAAGAGGAACTAAAGAGCCTCTTGATGAAACTGAAAGAGGAGAGTGAAAAAGTTGGCTTAAAGCTCAACATTCAGAAAACTATAATCATGGCATCCAGTCCCATCACTTCAGGGCAAATAGATGGGGAAACAGTGGAAACAGTGACAGACTTTATTTTGGGGGCCTCCAGAATCACTGCAGATGGTGATTGCAGCCATGAAATTAAAAGACACTTGCTCCTTGGAAGAAAAGCTATGACCAACCTAGACAGCTTATTAATAAGCAGAGACATTACTTTGCCAACAAAGATCCATCTAGTCAAAGCTATGGTTTTTCCAGTGGTCGTGCATGGATGTGAGAGTTGGACTATAAAGAAAACTGAGTGCCAAAGAATTGATGCTTTTGAACTGTGGTGTTGGAAAAGACCCTTGAGAGTCCCATGGACTACAAGGATATCCAACCAGTTCATCCAAAAGGAAATCAGTCCTGAATATTCATTGGAAGGAATGATGCTGAAGCTGAAACTCCAGTACTTTGGCCACCTGATGCGAAGAACTGACTCATTTGGAAAGACCCTGATGCTGAGAAAGATTGAAGATGAGAGGAGAAGGGACAACAGAGGATGAGATGGTTGGGTGGCATCACCGACTTGATGGATATGAGTTTGAGTAAACTCCGGGAGTTGGTGATGGAAGCCTGGTATGGTGCAGTCCGTGGGGTTACAAAGAGTCGGACACGACTGAGTGACTAAACTGAACTATGATACATAGAATTTTAGGCATGTTCATTTTAAAGTACTTATGAAGTATCTCAGGTGGATGTCTTATAAGCCACTGAAAACGGGAAGTTAGAGTCAGAAAGAGGGTTTTAGATGTCGTCAACATGGAGTAGGTCATAGGTAAATCGTGTAGTTGCATTTTATTTTTTTATATAATTTGGTTCTTTGTTTTTTAATATGAGATTGTATCCCATATACTTATTGTTAAAACCAATGTATTTGGTCATCTTATTTTACTCATCCTGTTTTTTACTACACCCTTGCTCTTTTTTGTCTGATTTTGACATACGAACAACGTATACTGTCTTTGCATGCCCCCATCTGCACCCTCAACGGCATTCAGGACTGGCGAGAGCAGAGACCACTGCCTGTGTTCTGGTGGGTCTATATAGACACTGGGTGTGAGTTGAGAAACACAATTGGTGGCGGAGCAAATATGAATCACCCTGCAGGCAAACTGTTTCCTAAAGCAAAGTAGATTGTTATAAAAACGGCTGAAATTTGCATAGGTTTTTTTTTTTTTTTCTCTGTAAAATCCAGCTTCATCTGCCACGTAATTGGTATAATTCTTTTCAAATTTAGACATTAAATTCTGGTGATACTAACTTTCACTGTGTTTCTTCTTTTTCTGTGTCTTTAGAGATATTTTAGTGATGATAGAGGAACTGTACTAATATAGAATGTCATTTCGTACCAGGAAATTTCAGTTTATTCTTACATTTTCTGTTATTATTCCTTTCCAGGTGAACTTATAGTTCCATGTGCTCATATCCACCCTGAATCTTCAGTTGTACAAATTGGTTCGAATTTCACGGCAGTTTGTGTGCTAAAGGAAAAATGTATGGATGATTATCATGTGAATGCTGATGACATTTTCTGGAAAATAAACCGTGCTACTGTTTCTCGTGATCAATATACTGTCATAAACAGAACATCATCTAGTGTCACATTTTTAAATATACCTTTAATAAATGTTCTGCTCACTTGCAATATTCGTATGTTTGGACAGATTAATCGGAGTGTTTATGGAATCAGAATCATTTCAGGCTGTAAGTTTTGTTTTACCTTTTTTATTTCAGACTTTGTCATGACTGTTGAATTGCATCTTTAATGTCCATTGTCTTTTGGTCTTTTTGAAATGCAGTAACTGTCAGCTCAGTGAGTTTTGGATTTTTTTTAACGTTTTAAAAAAAAATAAGCTTAGAAGTAGAACTGCACTTGCATTACAAATGTATAAAAGCCTAAAGAGTAACACAAGTTTTATATTTTTCCTGAAAGTCAAGCATCTGTCAACTTTCTAGAAAAATATTTTGACATGAGACACCCACCAAAAATGTTGAGTTGAAATCTGTGACTGTGTTCATAGTAACTTTCAATATCCCTTAGTTGTGGAAAAAATTCAGTGTAAAGCCGCTATCTGAAGAAGGTGAATCAGTACTGGAGAACCCTTTTATATTGAAGTAGACAAATAAATTTATTGTGATCCAAGAATGGATCACCAAATTTGTGGATTATCTAACACCATAATTTTAGCATTTGCTTTCTCTGCAGCAGAGTTTGGGAAGGGAGAGATATAAATGAATCATTTTTGCTTCTAATTACTTGCCTCTTACTAATGTTCAAGTATTAGTTTCTAAAATACACTTGAGAAGTCAGTTGTTGACAATGCTTTCCAGCTATAAATGAAAGTTGACTTTGTCTAGAAAGTTAATTAGAAACATACCTATTAATGACAGGTATGATAGAAAATGTATGTTACTATCTAAAATGTTTGAATTTACATAGAAAAGAAATGAATTTTTTTAGTCACCAGTATTTCGTTATGTCTTTTCTTGGTTTTGTTTTTTTCTGTCTGATTTTGGTTATCTTAAGTGTCTGGAGGAGTATATAAATTGCATGCTTTTTGTGAATATGAAGCTTTTTGAAAATTGCTAATTTTTCCCTTTTAGTGCCTCCTGAAAAACCTGAAAATTTGAGTTGCATTGTGAATGAAGGAAAGAGAATGATGTGTCAGTGGGATCTTGGAAGGGAAACACACCTGGAAACAAACTACACTTTAAAATCTGAATGGCAAGTTATTTTAAATTTGTTGTACATTGAATTTATTAAGTTTGCCTTTGTGGTAGAATTTTTATCTTGTGAGGTAGTATTATTAAATGCAAATTTTAAATGTTTTTTTATTTTAGAACACCTGAAACATGAAAGTAGAAAGAATAGTGTAAGAAATCCTCACGCTCATCACCGAGCATCAATAATTATCAGCTCATTACTAGTCTTACTTTATATAATCCCCACACTCAGATTATTTTAAAGAAATAGACATCATATCATCTCATCCATAAATATTTTAGTACTTTTATGGAAAAGATAAGGACACTTTAAAAAAAATCCAAATATAATTGAAAATACTCTCATATTGTTACATTTTTAATTAGTGTTCAAATTTTCCCAGTTGTCTCATGAATGTATGTATATATTTTGACACTTGTCAAATCAAGATTTAAGTAATCACCATATATTGCTTTTTCATATATCTTGTCTCTCCTAACCATAGGTTCTCCCTTCTTTCTTTGCAGTTCAGCTGTTAAAATAATGGTTATACATTATTTAACACATTCCTTTGTCTGTCCCTTTATTTACTAAAACTTGCCATTAGATCTAGACAGTTAATCAGTTTTTTTTCCCCAAAAAAATAATTCATAGAGGAGTTATATATATTTTCATTAGGAACGACCATATAATGTTTGTTTGTTTTTCTTTTTCTTATATTAAAATTTGAGCAATGGTTTCAGGTATTACAGAATTTCTGTTTGGTTTTTTTTTCAAATATAAAGAAAAGTTGAAAGAATTTTACAGTGAACATTTATACATGCTTGTTACCTAGATTCTACAGTTGACATTTTACTGTACTTGTCTCCATCTACCAACCCATCTCTTTTTAATGAATTTCAGAATGAGTTAGAGACATCCATATACTTCCACCTTAATCACTTGAGCATTTACATCATTAATTAGATTAATGAATCCCTAGCATCTTCCAACGGAGAAGGCAATGGCAACCCACTCCAGTACTCTTGCCTGGAGAATCCCATGGACAGAGGAGCCTGGTAGGCTGCAGTCCATGGGGTCGCTAAGAGTCAGACATGACTGTGCGACTTCACTTTCACTTTTCACTTTCATGCATTGGAGAAGGAAATGGCAACCCACTCCAGTATTCTTGCCTGGAGAATCCCAGGGACAGAGGAGCCTCTTGGGCTGCCATCTATGGGGTCGCACAGAGTCAGACACGACTGACATGACTTAGCAGCAGCAGCAGCAGCATCTTCCAAAGGTAGATACAAGGGATTTTTCTCCTCATTATGAATTCATATTTAAACATTGGATGTCTTGTTATTTATTTATCTGGCTGCGCCAGGTCTTAGTTGTAGCATGCAGGATCTTTGATCTTCATTACATCATTCAGTTTTTTTAGTTGCAACATGCAAACTCTTAAGTTGTGGCATGTGGGATTTAGTTCCCAGATCAGGGGTGGAACCCAGACCACCTGCATTGGGAGCACAGAGTCTTAGCTACTGGACCATTGGGAATTCCTGATTTGATGTGTTTTAGTCCATTACAGTTATTCTTCTTAATACTTAAATTGTCCCATCTTTGGTTAGTGGGAACTTTTCAGTTTTATCCTTTTGACACAACTTCATTAGTTCTTTGATAGCTTCCTGATTTCTAAAGTGACATGATGTTCCAGGTTCATCTTAATATGTTTTCTGCTCCAGACCTAGAATCAACCAATTCCCAAGTAATCATGGTTCCACTTAGTGTGGAATACAATTTAGAGACTGTAGTCTGGGTGTTGGGGAGCTTATTGCTACTGGGTTGTTGTTTTTAGGCTTTTTTAGTGAAAAGAACTAAAAATGTTTTTAAGATAAAATACATCATGAACTCGTACTGGTATTTCCAATTTAAAATCCAGACTATAGGTTTTTAGTTAATTCACCTATCTAACATCTATATCTCCCTTCTTCTAGCTGTTTCATTTTGCTTGTGGTTATTAAGAATTTTCTTCATTGTATAAAGTAATAAATTAATCCACACAAATTTCTAAGACAAAGTATGTTTATAGAAGTCTCTGTTCCCTGTCTCCTTTGTCTTATTTCCCCCCTCCTCCCAAAGGATACCTGTTTTGATTTGGTTTTGATTTATCCTATTTTAAAAAACAGTGTGTGTGTATATATACACACACACATATGCATACATATGCATATATATTCTTAATTGATGCATGATTTAAACATATGTGAGTAAATTTAGTCATATCACTTGAAACTTTCTATGATAATAGAAATTAGAAAGTGGTTGGAAAGAGCTGAGGGAATTTTCTGGAAGGATAGAAATTCTACCCCTGCTCTATCACCTCCTGTCATATTGTGTTTTGAAAAAGCATACTGTGATTAAAGAGACATTGCTGATACCGTAAAGATTCTGTTCAAGGAAAAGAAAGAAACAGCACTGATATCACTAATAAGTTTTGGTTGGAGAAGGGTCATTGGGTTAGAGCATAAGATTCTAAATATGATATTCTTAAAGTAAAATTTTGAAAATAATCTTGTGTTTTAAGATATAGATCAAACTCAGTTTTGAAGAAAAACAGATGAATGTTTAACAAATTTTGTTTCTAGTGTTCAACAGTTTGTTTTAAACTTATTGAAATTAACTTATTTATTCTAAGCTGTGATAATCTGGGTCTCATCAAACTCGATTTTCAAGTAACCTTTTTCACTCTAATTTATTCAAATCTGTTTTTAATGACTGATTTTTACCATTTTTGTATTTAGGGCAACAGAGAAGTTTGAGGATTGTAAAGCAAAACGTGACACCCCCACCTCATGCACTGTTGCTTATCCTTCTGTGTATTTTGTCAACATTGAAGTCTGGGTAGAAGCAGAGAATGCCCTTGGGAAGGTTGCCTCAGATCATATCAATTTTGATCCTATAGATAAAGGTATTTATAAACCTAAATTTGAGAATTTATTAGAATATATGTGTCTTATAAATTTGTTTTGAGTTTAATTAATGTAAAAATAATAAGCATTTATTTTCTTAGTGACTTCTACAAATTAACTTTATCAAGAACATTAAAAATACTTTGGAAAAAGAAAAATATCTGTAATCCAACCACACTGACAGCTGTTTTTACTTTTAATATTATCTCTGATATCTATTCAGATATCAAACATCTTGTAGCATTATAGTCATAGTATATATGCTTCATTTTTATTTTTTTAAATTCCATATGTCATCACTATTTAACTTTTAATATCTGAACCTGAAAATATTAACAAATGTAATAAATTGACAAGGAAAAGAACTAGAATTTCTTTAGGAACCTTTTCCTTCCATTATAGTAGTATGGTATAGCATTTTTTTAGACAAATTTGTTCATTTGGTGAGAATAAATGCATATTGTGAAATAAAATATAGAGTATATTGGACTTTGTAAGAAGTTGTAAAAGTAAACCATGGTAAACATTAGGATCTTTTTTATTTTTCAGTGAAGCTCAATCCACCACATATTTTATCAGTCAACAACTCAAAGGAACTGTCTAGTATTTTAAAATTGACATGGACTGACTCACCTTTTAAGAGTTTTATAACTCTGAAATATGACATTCAATATAGGACCAAAGATGCCTCAACTTGGAACCAGGTAAATTGAAAGTTACTGTTTATTCAAGTAGTCTTTTCTTTAACCCACTAACCTAAAAGTCTCAGTCATTTTCTGAATGTCTTAAATTTCTGGTTATGTGAAGTAGTTTGCTTGACACTTCTAGATCTGTATTTCAAGCAAGGACCAACAGGAAGACATCCAGATAGATAATACAATTTTGCTCAGCACAGTAGATTTTAAGTGAAATATGGAAGTGATGCAGAATGAGAAGGAATAGCATTTTTGGTGAGAGGTGAAATGACCACAGATAACAGGAAGCAGATTAGGTAGAGGAGTAAGAATGAAGAGGTTATATGGGTAAGGTAGAGCAGGCATTAACAAACTACATCTGTAGGCCAAATTCAGCCTCTCATCTGTTTTTGTAAATAAAGTGTTATTGGAACACAGCCACAAACGTTTGTTTACATGTTCTTTCTGATGATTTTTATGCTACATAGAAAGAGTTGAATAACTGCAACAGAGACCATCTGGCCCACAGCCTAAAGTATTTACAGTCCAGCCCTTTATAGAAAGATTGCCAGCCCATGAAACAGAGGGATTATAAGATTGAAAAATAAAAGGACTGTATACCCAAAGTTACAATAAACTGTGGAAAATTCTTAGAGATGGGAGTATCTTACCTGCCTCCTGAGAAACCTATATGCAGATCAAGAAGCAGCAGTTAGAACCGAACACAGAACAATGGACTGGTTCAAAATTGGGAAAGGACCATGTCAAGGCTATATATTGTCACCCTTCTTATTTAACTTATATGCAGAGTACATCATGTGAGCTTCCCTGGTGGCTCAGATGGCGAAGAATCTGCTTGCAACACAGCAAACTCAGGTTCAGTCCCTGGGTCGGGAAGATCCCCTGGAGAAGGGAATGGCAACCCACTCCAGTGTTTTTGCCTGGAGAATTCCATGGACAGAAGAGCCTGATAGGCTACAGTCCGTGAAGTTGCAAAGTTGGACATGACTGAGCAACTAACACTTTACTTTTAACTTTCTTTCACATCATGTGAAATGTTGCACTGGGTGAGTCACCAACTGAAATCAAGATTGCTGGAGAAATATCAACAACCTCAGATATGTAGATAATACCACCCTAATGGCAGAAATTGAAGAGGAACTTAAGAGCCTGTTGATGAAGGTGAAAAAGAAGAGTGAACAAGCTGGCTTAAAACTCAGCATTCAAAAACCTAAGATTATGGCATCTGGTCACATCACTTCATGGCAGATAGACAGGGAAAAAATGGAAACAGTAGTAGATTTTATTTTCTTGGGCTCCAAAATCACTGTGGATGGTGACTGCAGCCATGAAATTAAAAGACACTTGCTCTTTGGAAGAAAAGCTATCACAAACCTAGACAGTGTATTAAAAAGCAGAGACATCATTTTGCTAACAAAGGTCCATCTAGTCAAAGCTATAGTTTTTCCACTAGTCACATACAGATGTGAGAGTTGGACCATAACAGAAGGCTGAGCACCAAAGTATTGATCCTTTCAAACTGTGGTGCTGGAGAAGACTCTTGAGAGTCCTTTGAACTGCAGGGAGATCAAACCAGTCAATCCTAAAGGAAATCAACCCTGAATATTCATTGGAAGGACTGATGCTAAAGCTGAAGTGTCAATATTTTGGCCACCTGATGTGAAGAGCCAACTCACTGGAAAAGACCCTGATGCTAGGAAAGATTGAGAGCAGGAGGAGAAGGCGGTTACAGAGGATGAGATGGTTGGATGGCATCATTGACTTAGTGGACATGAGTTTGAGCAAACTTTGAGAAATAGTGAAGGACAGGGAAGCCTGGCGTGCTGCAGCCCATGGGGTTGCAAAGAGTCAGATCCGACTTAGTGACTGAATACCACCACCACCATCCAAAGATGATGTTATAAGCAGAAGAAATACTAGGAGCTTTTAATTTAAAAGGCCAACATCATAGCATTGAGATCTGCATACTACTCTTCTGTTGTAACTCGGTTTACCATTAACAGTATGCCTTTGCTTTGTTTCTCTGGTTGCAATAATGAGTTCCGAAGGGAATTGAGCCCGTGACTTTCCTGCTTCTGTCCTCCATTCCACATGGACTCAGAATACAATCAGAAAAAGCAGCAAACTAAAGTGGATTAATGCTTCATGTTGTACGTGAGGATTGTACAGAGAAGATACCTACTAGAAGTTCTTCAAAATTTTTTCAATACCATAGAATCTTAATTCACTTATAGAAAAAAGACTGACACATTTTGTATTCAATATTGAGATCTCAGAGTGGTAGAAAGAACCTGTTATTTGTCTATGTTTGAAGTGAAGTGAAGAGAAGTCGCCCAGTTGTTGCGACTCCTTGGACTGGGGCCTGCCAGGATCCTCCATCCATGAAATACTCCAGGCAAGGATACTGGAGTTGGTTGCCATTTCCTTCTCCAGGGGATCCTCCTGACCTAGGAATAGAACCTGGGTCTCCTACATTGTAGGCAAACGCTTTACTGCCTGAGCCACCAGGGAAGTCACTAAATCTATGTTTAGTCTACTCTCTTTTTTTCTGAAAACCAAGTTTATCTACAAAGATAGTTTTTGTTTTTCGTAATTGGGCTGGATATCTTCCTTTTGCCCATCTAGATTTATATTCTACCCTTCTCCACCTACTCTTGGTCTTGGTATGCAGACCTGTATGGATTTTATCTGTTGGTTCTCTAGTTTCCTAGTAAGTTGCTAGTTAATGGGTAGAGGGGTCTTGGCAAGAGGGAGGAGAGAGAGAAGTGAGATCAGCATATTTTTTTGCGCTGCTTCCTCCCTAGAGCTCTCCTGTCTCAACCTAAAGTCACTACTGCGCTCAAGTTAACCCTTTGTGACCCTGTTCTTCCAGGTTCTGGTGCCACCCCTCTTCCCTTTGATTCTAGAGGTGGTAACACCACTAAGCTCCAGAGTACTGCCTATACTACCTAGTAAGGTTTCTTACACTCTGCTCATATTTCCTTTAGTAAACCCTTCTTGAATTAAATTTTAATTGGAATTTCTCTTTTTCCTATTAAGACCATGAGTGTTATAGGAGCATAGAAGAAAGAAATAAAGGATGAAAAGAAATAAAGGATGAAAAGATTAATAATAGTTGTTTCCATATTTCCCAAACCTATTAACTTTTACTAATTTTGACTGCTTTTTTCACTTGAATTTATTTCTCTGCAGAGCTTGAGTCAAATTAGTTTTTTTTCATTAGTTATTAGGCTTGTTTCATTAATTAGCTTCTAAATATTAGGCAGTTTAGAAGATCTGTAATAAATACCTCTGTACTTTTTGTTGGTCAATTTGCTTTGTTTTCAGGTTCCTCCTGAAGATACATCATCTACCCGATCTTCATTCACTGTTCAGGACCTTAAACCTTTTACAGAATATGTGTTTAGGATTCGTTGTATGAAGGAAGATGGTAAAGGATTTTGGAGTGACTGGAGTGAAGAAGCAAGTGGTATCACATATGAAGATAGTAAGTAGATAAATACATGAAGAAAAAAAATTTGAATTTTGACTATAAATTTTACCTGCTTTTAATAATATAGACTTCATTGCATCTTTTGTGGCCATTTTATTCAAACTGTTATTTTACACTTTTTAAAGGATCTCAAGATGTAAAATTTAATATACATTATTGATAGTACAAATCTATTTAATACCTAATTAAAGGAAATTGTGGAATGGTGTCTTAGATACGAAGAGAAAACCATTAATAGTTGGTAAATCCAGGACATTTTATTAAAGGAGAGTAGTCTAGAAATATATCTTAACTGGAGGATCATATCCTGAATCTTTAAAATCATACTACCTACCAAAATATGCATTAGACTTTCACTATCATAAAGATAGCTGTAGTGTAGCTTTTATTCATTTTTTTATCAGTACTTAATAAGCCCCTGAAAAAGCATTTTTGTGTTTTGATTGGTTGGTTTATTTTCATTTTCCCTTTGTTTTTCATGATAATACAGTGCATATAGCGTAGAATCCAAAAGGCATAAAAGGATACACGATATAAAGTAAGATTCCTTCCCCCAAAGCATCTGATGTTACTAATTTCATCTATAACCATCAAGAAATAATCCTATGGAGGGGGGAAGACAAGATGGCAAAGGAGTAGTGGACATGGAGTACATCTCCACAAATGTTTCAGGAATGCATCTTCAGATACAGATCTTTCAGAATACCAGCTGAGAGCAGGCAGGAGTCCCTGACCCCTGGAAAGGAATATATATAGATCCACATAAAACTTGGTAGGACGAAGGAAGGAAGTGAAAAAGAGGAGAGTGAGCAGGACTGGACCCATACATGGAGGGTGAGGGAACTGAAGCAGGGGTCAGATCACCACACTGGGGCATTGTTTGGGATGCAGGGAAGCATTTGAGGCTGTTAGAGAGTGCAGCAATTGATCTGTGACAGTCTGAATGGAGTGAGAACCCCACAGATGATCCTTGCCGCATCCATATGTATCCCAGACAGGAATGCAAGTCCTCTAGAATGCATGGTGGCTGGGAGCTGGAATGTAGGGATTGAGGAGCAATCCCAGGGTGAGGTCTGCTGTTGACTGCAGGGAGATGGCCCCCAGGGACGTGAGGGAGGAGATCTCAGAGGGGAATGACTCTGGAGGAAAGTCGGGTAGTCATGGAGGTAGGGTGATACTGCTGAGTCACATGCAGGGGGATGGAGCCATCACTGTAGTCTGTCTCTCCCCACATGCCAGCTGATCAGCAGAGAAAGAACCCAGAGAAGGAGGCCCTTCGAGTGCACTGAGCAAGAGAAGCACCCAGCCAGCTTCCCTGGTGACTCAGACAGTAAAGTGTCTGCCTGTCGTGCTGGAGGCCCGGGTTCAATTCCTGGGTTGGGAAGGTTCCCTGAAGAAGGGAGTGACAAGCCCCTCCAGTTTGCTTGCCTGGAGAATGCCATGGACAGGAACCCAGTGGGCTGCAGTCCATGGGGTTGCAGAGTCAGACATGACTGAGTGACTAACACTTTGACACTTCATCACCACCCTGGGGGGGACCTTTGAGTGCCTTCTTTACCAAGAAACAAGAAAAGGACCAGCCAGGGAGACCCTTTGAGGCTAGAAAAAAACTCTTAATAGTGCCACCGCTCCTGCACCTGAGGCAGCTGGCATCCCTGCACACTTTGTGACTCCAGGGTGAGAGGGTAACAGGCAGGAAGGCCAGGGGTCTCCAGACGGAGGAAGTAGGCTGCAAGTGTCAGACGTATTTTCTGTCTCTTAAGTGGCAGGAGGAAACAAACTACAAGTGACAGATTTTTTTTCCCCCTTCTCTATACAAAATTATTTATTTTGTATGTATATATGGGGCTTCCCTCATAGCTTAGTTGGTAAAGAATCTGCCAGCAATGCAGGAGACCTGGGTTCGATTCCTGGTTTGGGAAGATCACCTGGAGAAGGAAACAGCAACCCACTCCAGTATTCTTGCCTGGAGAATCCCATGGACAAAGGAGCCTGGCAGGCTAGTCTGTGGGGTCACAAGAGTCAGAAATGGCTGAGCGACTAAGCGCCCACACATACACAGAACCGACAATGGCTCAACAAACCAGTGTGTTTTACTCATACAGTTGTCCTCCTACTCTGTGTTAATGAGACTATGTATTTGTTTGGAAACCTGCCTTTCTTCAAGATTCATGTCAATCATTTTATGGCCTGAGATGACTCACCTTGTACCAATGTTATCTCAAAATGAATGTTGTGGGTGAGGGGTTTGGTGCCATTCTCTGAAGTTTTGAGCCATTTCCTTTCTCTAATTAGCAGCCTGCTAGTAGGTGTATATATATATACAACTTCCTGCTAAAGACCAGCAGGGGAGCACTCTTTCTGCCCCCTTCTGATGTCTATGTCAGAAGTGTTCTCCGTCTCTTTTATACTTTAATAAAACTTTATTACACAAAAGCTCTGAACGATCAAGCCTCGTTACTGGCCCTGGGTTGAATTCCTCTCCTCTGGAGGCCAAGAATCCTTGCATCTTTCATGGCTCAGCAACAACCTTTCAAGGGTCCTCGCAATCCAAGCAACTGTATTACCTCCACACTTGATCTCTACTGGGGCAGAGCTGCCAGAGGCTAGAAAAAACTGTAACATACCTCCTGTGTCCATGGCCACAGGCTCCCCTGTGCTGCCAAGGTCCCTATGATCCAAGTAGCCACACCACCTCCATGCTCTATCCTCTGTGGGGCAGAGTGGCCAGAAGCTAGAAAAACCCTAAGAGCTCTATATCTCCTGTACCCGTGGCCACCAGCTCCCCTACATTCCTGGCACTGCCAGGGCCCCGTAATCGAAGTAGCTGCACCACCGCCATACCCGGTCCTCACTGAGGCAGACGCAAGTCCTCCAGGGCAGCCTCAGGAGCAAACTCCTGTGAATGACTCACATTCAGAGGTGGGGATAAAACCACAATTGAACTTCAGGGGCAGTGTGGCTAAGGAAGAGGATTGAAAACCTTTCACCTTTCCACCAGCTGTACAAGCTGCAGATTAAACCCACACAGTCAAGTACGCAGACTCTGTGTGTATGGAATATATAAAAGGAGAATGAGAATTCCCACAAAAGAAAATGCCTAACTCTGGCAGCTGTGGACATTGGAGGCAAGAACATTCAGGAATAGGGCCAGATTATAGAGTCTGAGCTGTCCCCACAGCAGGTCCAGAGACCAGCCTGGTATTGGAGGGCATCCTAGGGAGGCAGAGGTGATTCACAGTGAGGAAAAGGATGCTGACAGTTGAGATCAGAGAAAAACATTTATTATTTTTATTCTGATTTATTCTGTAGTTGGTTCTGGAATTCTTTTTTTCCCCTGTTGCTTTGCTGTGGTTGTTCATTTTATTATTATTAACTCTATTTAAGCTTTGGAGAACTTTTTTTTTTACATCACACTTTGTATTTCCTTTATATACTTCTACATCTGTGTTTTCTTTTTGCAGTTTTATGGGGTTTTTTTCTTTTGAAAATTGTTTTACTTGTTTATTTTTCTTATTCTTTTCCTGGTATATTCTTTAATATATATAAATCTTTTTTAATATACTTTATTTAACTTTGCTTTTCTATCTTTTGCCTTCCTTTTCTTTGACCCTGTTATTTCACCCTATTCATTAGTCTGTTGTTGTTGTTTTTTTTCTTTATTCCCCAGTTGGCAGTCTGTTTTTGTCTTGTTTTCTGATTTGTGTTTTGTTTTTAATTGGTCGATACCGTTTTTGGTTTCCTTTGTTCACCAGGTCACTCTCTTATACTTTCTTTTCTTTGGACTGTTCTGCTTTTGTGTGTGTATGTGCGCGCATGCGTGTGCCTTTGTTTTTGATATTTGTCTGATTTTGTATTTACTATTTGGGATTCATTTTTTGTTTCTTGTTTTGTTTTCTGTTTTGTGTGTTTGTTGTGAAAGTGAAAGTCACTCAGTCATTCCGATTCTGTGTGACCCCATGAAACCGTAGCCTGCCAGGCTCTTCTGTCCGTAGGATTCTCCAGGAAAGAATACTGGAGTGGGTTGCCATGCTCTTCTCCAGGGGATCTTTCTGACCCAGGGATAGAACCTGGGTCTCCTACATTGAAGGCGAATTCTTTACCATCTGAGCTACCTGGGAAGCCCTGTGTTTGTTTCAGTCCTCTTTAATGCCATAACAAATGGCTTGTGGAATCTTGGTTCCCTGGCCAGATATCAGGCCCTGAGCCTTTGGAGTGAGAGGGATGCATCCAGGACACTAGACTGCCAAAGAACTCCTGACCCCATGAAGTGTTAATCAGTGAGAACTCCCATGAAGACTTCCACCTGTATCCAGGACCCAGCAGCACCCAGTACAGGATTCTTCACCCAAAGAACAAGCAAGACAAAAACAAACCCAGTCATCGGCAGACCAGCTTCCCACAGACACTCGAAAATACCACCTTACACAGCCCTGCCCATCAGAGGGAAAAAACTCACCTCCTCCCCTCAGAAGGCAGGCACAAGTCCTTCCCAACCAAAGCCTACCACTGGAACAACCTCACCCACCAAGGGCAGAAACCAAAAGGAAGAAGGAATACAACCCTAAAGGCTGGGAAAAGGAGACTCAAACACAGTTATCATGACAGTATGGTACTGGCACAAAAACAGAAATATAGACCGATGAAAGAAGATTAATTAAAAGCCCAGAGATAAACACATGCACCTGTGGGCACCTTATCTTTGACAAAGGAGGCAAGGATATACAATGGAGAAAAGATAGTCTCTTCAATAAGTGGTGCTGGGAAAACCAGACAGCTACCTGAAAAAGAATGAACTTGGAACACTTAATAAACTCAAGAAAAATAAACTCAAAATGGATTAAAGACCTAAATGTAAGACAGAAACTATGAAACTCTTAGAGGAAAACATAGGCAAAACACTCTGACATAAATCACAGCAAGCTCCTCTATGACCTACCTCCTTGAATAATGGAAATAAAATCAAAAACAAGTGGGACCTAATTAAAAGGTTTTGTACAGCAAAGGAAACTAAAAACATGGTGAAAAGACAGCCCTTAGAATGGGAGAAAATACTAGCAAATGGAACAACTGGCAAAGGATTAATCTCCAAAATAAACAAGCAGCTCATGCAACTCAATACCAGAAAAACAACCCAATCAAAAAGTGGGCAGAAGACCTAAGTGGACATTTCACCAAAGACAGATGGCTGATAAATACATGCAAAGATGCTTAACATCACTCATTATTAGAGAAATGCAAATCAAAATTACAATGAGAAATCACCTTATACCAGTCAGAATTGCCATCATCAAAAAATCTACAAACAATAAATGCTGGAGAGGGTGTGGAGAAAAGGGTACCCTCTTGCACTGTTGATGAGAATGCAAATTGATATAGCCCACTATAGAGGACAGTATGGGGATTCCTTTAAAAACTAGGAATAAAACTACCATATGACCCAACAATCCTATTACTGGCGTATACCCTGAGAAAACCATTATTGAAAAAGACACATGTACCCCAGTGTTCACTGCAGCATGATTTACAGTAGCAAGGACGTGGAAGCAACCTAGATGTCCATCGACAGATGAATGGATAGAGGCTGTGGTACATGTATACAATGGAATGTTACTCGGCCATAAAAAGGAACGCATTTGAGTCAGTTCTAATGAGGTGGATGAACCTACAGCCTATTATACAGAATGAAATAAATCAGAAAGAGAAAAATAAACATTGTATATTAACACATAAATGGAATCCAGAAAGTTGGTACTGATGAACCTATTTGCAGGGCAGCAGTGGAGACACATACATAAGAGAACAGACTTGTGGACACAGGGGAGAAGGAGAGGGCTGGACGAATGGATAGAGTGGCATGGAAACATACATGCTACCATATGTAAAACAGACAGCCAGTGGGAATTGCTGAATGACTCAGGGAGTTTAAACCAGTGCTCTGTGACAACCTAGAGGAGTGGGATGGGGTGGGAGGTGGGAGCAAGGTTCAAGAGGAAGGGACATGTGTATACCTGTGGCTGGTTTATGGTGATACATGACAGAAACCAACACAATATTATAAAGCAGTTAGCCTTCAATTAAAAATAATCCTATGGAATACAGATTTCTTTTTTCTGAACGTTTTCTTGTCACAGTCACCCTCTTGAGGTGTCAGTGGCAGCAGCTATGACTTTGAAACCTTCCCTACCTCCTAAATCCCTTCACTTCCACAGAGCTCTGCCAGAGGTTTCATGAGAGTTATGTGAATTGAGAATGTCAAAGGCAGAAAAGTAAAGTAACATTCTCCACCACAAATTTTCTCTTATTCTGAAAAATGCCAAGAAAGAAAGTAATCCTACTCTTGCTGGTTTGGGAGTCAGATTCCTTTGTCTTGGCTAGGAATTTTGAAACTGTTATTCTTGAAGAGTTTAAAAGTACATTGATCAGTTTGGGGGAGTTCCTAAACTACTTTAAGAGGTAGACAAAATATTTGTGTTCATACTTGTGTGCATTTTCTGGAGAGAGGGCATATAACCTTTGTCAAATCAAAAGAGATTTCTGGTGTCCCAAAAGTTATGAACAATTGGATTATGCATTTCTTCAAATTAGTGAAAGAAGCCAGGGTTTTTTTTAACATTAGAAACAGTTTCTAGCCTCTAAAATTTCCTTTATAGCTTTGTGTTCTTTATTCTTTGAGGGTGCTGCACTGTACTCATGTATATATCTATTCAAACCCCCTGTACCAGCAGCTTTTCCCCCAGCCTTCCTGGTGTGCCTTTCCCCTTTGTTTTGTCCACCTGTAGTTACTTCTTCATGATCAGCACAACACTGCTTAGATTTTGCTCAGATTATTTTTTATCCTATTTAATGCCATATTTTACAATTATAAAATTTTTGAATTTTTAAAACCTAATTAGCAATCAGATTTGATGTTTTGTAAAGTGCTTTTTCACATGGTTGGTGATTATTACAACAATCCTGTGAATTTATTTATATTATATTCCATTACATTGACTCCCAGTGTAAGGTAATAAACTTAATACTATGTTACTCCATTTATTTTATTTGTCTGATATCCTTAAATATATACATTTAAGGATTGTACACATGTATTTAAATATATTTCAGTTTGATTTTTAGCAATAAGAAATAGTGATACATCTTTGGTTATTGCTTAGGATATATTTGTACCTTTACAATTTTAAGATTACTAAAGAGTTGCAATATAATCTAAATTGTCAAGCTATCACCCTGAGTAAAGGTGAAGTCCAAGACATATCATGCTGAGGTGGGAAAATGCTGGTGTAAAGACAGAAATATAGACACCATATCATTGAAGGGCAAGAATATTAAAAACAAAGTAAAAGAATAATTTCTAGGATTTTAGCTTATCTTGTTATAATAGAAACTTTTATTTTAAAAATTTTATATCATCTCTTTAGGACCATCCAGGGCACCAAGTTTCTGGTATAAGATAGAGCCATCTCATGCTCATGGCACTAGATCTGTACAACTCAAATGGAAGGTAAGAAAAAAAATTTGATTATATCCTTTTATCTCATATAAATATATTTTATGTGGTGTCATGGGTGGAGCTTAATTTTTGGTATCAAATAGTATTTGATAACTTTAATAAACATGCAAAGCTTTATATATACTAAAAAGAAAAGGTTCATAAATTGCCAGTGATACCTCATAGATATTTCAGCATAATTCTGTCAAAGTTCTATAAGGGGCCTGTGTTTTATCAAACTTTCCTCAGTGCCTCAAATAAATAACATTTGGGGTAGTCAGAGTGTATGCTGGTAATAGGAAATAAAGTTGTTGTGCGCTCCATAAATGATCATGAATGGATCATGCTAAAATAAGGTAGAAAGAAAAATATTGAGACTTAAAATAGTTTAGGCCAGCGCACCATCAGTGAAGAATTGTATAGAGAGCTAATAGCTAACAGAATGGTGCTACTTTCTTTCTTAGTTTACTCTTCATTCAGTGTGTAGTAGTTTCCCTTCAGTAGCGAGTTCAAAGTAAGGTTGCCAGCCCCTTGCAATTAAATATTTAGAGATTTGACATAATAGAATTTGAACATGAAGAAAAACATTACCTTTATTCAAGATTTATGAAATATGTTTTAAAAGTAAATTGTCTTATTACAGACATTGCCTCCTTTTGAAGCTAATGGGAAAATTTTGGATTATGAAGTGACTCTCACAAGATGGAAATCACGTTTACAAAATTACACAGTTCAGGACACAAAACTGATGGTGAACCTCACAAATGATCGCTATGTAGCAACTCTGACAGCGAGAAATACTGTTGGCAAATCAGATGCGTCTGTGTTAACTATCCCTGCCTGGGATTTTCAAGGTTTGTCCCTAAGATGGAGCCTCACTTAAGAATGGTAAAGGGTAGTTAGGTATGGACAGGACTCCTGTAAAAACATAAGTATTCTAAGACTATGTCCTCAGTATCTGCAGTGGTTTAAATTTATTTAAGCATTTTATGATTATTTGTCTTTTTTAAAAAATATATTTTTTAGGTTTGAGGAACTTATTATATACATTAAACTTAAATATATTATTTTTCTATAGCTTTATCTGTAGCTTTCAAAGAAGAAAATGCGTTATATACACAAAATACTTGAAGAATTTGGGGAAAGGAATTGAAGTTTGAAAATAAGTTGACTGTATAAATTAGTGCTTTTATTCATGTAGATACAGTTTAATCTTATGTGCTATGAAAACGTAATAGCAAGATAGTTCACATGGTTATGAAAATGAATGTAAAATGTTGGAACTTCAGAGTTTTAAATGTTCATTTATCATATCGGTATTCATACTTTGTTTTAAAGCTACTCACCCCGTAACCGATCTTAAAGCATTTCCCAAAGATAACGTGCTTTGGGTAGAATGGACTGCTCCAAATGAACCTGTAAACAGATACATACTTGAGTGGTGTGTGTTATCTGATAAATCGCCCTGTATCCCAGACTGGCAACAAGAAGATGGTACTGTACATCGCACCTATTTAAGAGGTATACCTTGCTAGAAACACTTAAGTCGTTGTCCTTTTTCTAGTTCTTTAGACAGATTTTTCTTGTACTTAATCTTTTCTGCTTTGTAGACTTTGTGGTCCATTGAAAAGACTTCCAGTTTATCATTGTTACTAGTTAACTCTTGTTTACTAGACTTGTGACTCTCAGCAAGTCATACTTACTAACCTCACTAAACTGCAGGGTCTGTTTATGGACTAAGTGGGGTTAATACTATCTTCTTGTAATACTCTCTGTTGTTTTGATCATCAAAGGAACGCTCACAGAACTGTAAAGTAAGAAAAATACAAGGTAGTACAATCTCTGCTCCTAACTAGTATGTTCTCTGTACCTGATTTAACTTCATCCTTTAATGAGAAAAATTTCCCTGAGCTTCTGGATGGCTTGTTAACTTTTTATAGCTGTTGAACAAGGGAAGCAGAATCAGAACTTATATTTTCTTGTCTTTTAAACTGGAAGTACTAATAAAGGACAGAAAGTAAGAGCTCCAGTATGGATTGCTTTCATTGCAAGTTACTACTTTTCAAGTAGCTTTAAAGTGATAGAACAACTTTAAGGAGGAAACAAAGCACTCAGTTTGTACGTGTGTAAAGAGGATAACCATTAGAATTCAGCTACAAATAATATGATTAATCATAGAAGAGCTGTTAAAAAATATACTGTTTATATATTGCCATAAAGAGCTTTATTCATAACATAGGCTGTTTGGCCCTCATTAACCCATTATTTAACATATAATTTTACTAATCCCACTTATCTAGTTTATCAGTCTTGTCCAAGTAAAAGCAAAGTAGAGCTAGAGAGAAAATAGATTGGTAGTAACTGGACCGTGGATGGCATACGTGCTCAGTCATGTTGGACTCTTTGCGACCTCCTGGACTGTAGCACGCCAGGCTCCTCTGTCCTTGGAATTCTCCAGGCAAGAATACCAGGGTGGGTTGCCATTTCCCTCTCCAGTGGCTCTTCCCCACTCTGGGACTGAACCCGCATCTCTTGCATCTCCTGCATTGGCAGGCAGATTCTTTACCACTGGTGCCACCTGGGAAGCCCTAGCTGGACAGTAGAGCAAAGGTTCTGGGGACCTTCAGGTTGTGCAAGTATTCCCACAGAACTAAGTAGGCCTGATAAAACATCACTGTATAAGCAGAATATAAAAATTATCTTCTTGATAATATTGAATCATTAAGAAAATGACTGTTTATGAAGACAAAGAAGCATATATAACTTCATGAATAAACAGTTAAGGAAATGTAAGTTCCTATTGAAGGTATAAACTTCAGTTTATAAACAAAAATAAGTTTTTTTGTTGTTGTGTGCTAAAGACATAGATTACTGTGTTAATTTGGGAAGATTATAAATAAAGGAAGAATTTAAGATAATTTTTTCTTTTAAAATTCTGTTATTGTGGGAAATAACACTTAATTGTCTTTTTCCCAGTCACCTGGCCAACCACAGCCGTTTGTGCTTTCCCTAGCTCTGATTACTGACATCTTGCTCATAGGCAGTTCTCAATTAGGTAAAATGTACAAAAATTGTCAAACTATAAGAAAGACCCATTTGATAAATCCTGAATATAAATGCAGTCATTTGTTACTTTTATTGACAGTATAAATATTTTTATTCACTTACTGGCAATAAAAATAGCCTTTTATTTTCATAAAGATTTACTCTGTTAAGCTTGAATCTAGTACACAAAAGGCAATGTTTACTTAAAAATTGTAGTGTTAAAAGAAAGTTCAATGGTAATCATTTCATAGTGTATGCAGATGTCATTATTATTTAGTATACCTGAAATTAACATTGTATATCAACTGTGTTTCAATTTTAAAAACATAAATGAATAAATAAAAGAAAATTCAATGGTCATGAAATTATAATGTAAAAGTAAGCAATGGAGTTAATTAAGTTTTTTTCATTGTAAGGAAGAAAATGCTTAATCTACTATTCTTATTTTAGGAAACCTAGTAGAGAGCAAATGTTACTTGATAACAGTTACTCCAGTATATGCTGATGGACCAGGAAGCCCTGAGCATATAAAGGCATACCTTAAACAAGCTGGTAAGTCCAGGCCTACTTTCTTTGAAAAACAGTCGCATTTTGTACTGACAAAGACATTTTATCCTTCTTAAATAAGGATATGTTTCATTATGTTCAAATAATTTCCATGATAATGAAATTCTACCAAGTTCTAGTGGTTTACTAAATTCTTACGCTTTTCAGTTAGTAAATACCTTATTCTGTTTTAGCACCTTCCAAAGGACCTACTGTTCGGACAAAAAAAGTGGGGAAAAATGAAGCTGTCTTAGAGTGGGACCAACTTCCTGTTGATGTTCAGAATGGATTTATCAGAAATTATACTATATTTTATAGAACCGTCATTGGAAATGAAACAGGTAATAAAGCTATATCAGTTATTAAGAATCAGGTGTATTTTCTTAGGCTTTTAAATACTAATTTAAATCTTACCTTCTTGTGTTTTTTACATCTTAATATAGCATTTTATGCTCAGAAAAGAGATACATGAAAATATGCTTTATGGTTGCCTTCATGATCCTACTAAAAATACATTGTTTTCTAGTGAAATATGGTTTGATTCCTTTTTTTGTACTCTCCCAATATCAAATATAGGCCAAACCATGCAAGAGTAGTTGGTTAAAGTGCACTTACTGCTTTCTTCCAGCTGTGAATGTGGATTCTTCCCACACAGAATATACACTGTCCTCTTTGACTAGTGACACTTTGTATATGGTGCGAATGGCAGCATACACAGACGAAGGTGGGAAGGATGGTCCAGAATTCACCTTTACTACACCAAAGTTTGGTAAGGAATAACGATGCTTGAGTTTTCCTTCTTTCTCTTTTCTTTTAAAAATTTAATCAGACTAAAAATGGGCCTAACTTACATGCCAAAATTTTGTTTAAAGTGCATCTTTGGATTCATATAAATGATGTGTTCATAAATTATGATTTTTGTTTTGTTTGGTTATTTCTTTAAACTACAGAAAATGTTTTCCATACTTTGTTGTTGTTTCTTCAACTGCTTCTAATTTTACCTGTACTCTATAAATCCCAAAATAATTTGTTTATCTTTCTAAACGGGTTCATTTTTTTCACTGGCAAAACTTGGGTATGGTCTCGCTTAGACAGACGGGCGCGGAGACGCTTCTGGAAGTAACATTGCGTTGGCTGCCCAAGGAGAACCCCAAGTTCAATTCAAACTTGTATTGGTTGGTGATGGTGGTACTGGAAAAACTACATTCGTGAAATGTCTGACTTGTGAATTTGAGAAGTATATAGCTACCTTGGGTGTTGAGGTCCATCCTCTTGTGTTCCATACCAACAGAGGACCGATTAAGTTCAGTGTGTGGGATAGAGGTGGTTAGGAGAAATTTGGTGGACTGAGAGGTCAGTGTGCCATTATAATGTTTGATGTAACGTCGAGAGTTACTTACAAGAATGTGCCTAGCTGGCATAGAGATCTGGTATGAGTGTGTCAGAACATCCCGATTGTGTTGTGTGGCAACAAATTGGATATTAAGGACAGAAAGGTTAAGGCAAAGTCAATTGTCTTCCACCGAAAGAAGAATCTTCAGTACTATGACATTTCTGCCAAAAGTAACTACAACTTTGAAAAACCCTTCCTCTGGCTTGCCAGAAAATTGATCGGAGACCGTAACTTGGAGTTTGTCGCCATGCCTGCTCTTGCCCCACCAGAGGTGGTCATGGACACAGCCTTGGTAGCACAGTACAAGCACGATTTAGAGGTTGCTCAGATGACTGCTCTCCCAGATGAAAACGATGACCTGTGAGAAAGTGAAGCTGGGGCCCAATGTCAGAAGTCTAGTTATATAGGCAACTATCCTGTAATGTCAGTGGTGCAGCGTGTTTGCCACTTTATTATCTAACTAAGCAGAACATGTACTTAATCTTTGGATGCTGAAGGAGATATTTGGGCTTTGGAATGAATGTGGCTGTTTAAAAATAAAGAAAAGCTTCAGTTTTTTGGACCTGCATATTTAGGTATTTTGGAACACAGTTTCCTCCTTGAGTTTCAAATATAAGACTGCTATAGTCACATGACTATATTGAGAGGTGGAATCTTGTTTGTTACTGTCATTCCCACTCCTTTTCATTTAGAATCAGGATAAAGTTGTATTTCAACTATCTTAAAAAAAAAAAAAAAACTTGGGTATAGTCTCTTCTCTTGTACTTCCTTTAATGGGCAGGTTGCCTGGAGAATTCCATAGACAGAGGAGCCTGGCGGGCTACAGTTCATGGGGTGGCAAAGAGTTGGACACGACTGAGCAACTAACACACACAGGCTATAAAGACTAATCCACGCTTGCAGTCTCGTTTCCATACCTCCAGCTCAGTTTTTGACCTGCTGAAACCAGATTTCCACCCCACCCACCACTCCACTGAAACCTGTCTGCTGTCACACGTGGAAGACCTCTTAGTTGTCCTGTCCAGTGCATGCTTTTCAGTCATCTTTTCTCCCTATACTTGCCAACATTTGATCCTTCCTATTGGCCTGTTCATCCTTGAAACAGTCTCTTCCCTCGGTTTATTTTTCTAGTAGCACTCTCCTGAGTCTCCTCCTTGTGTGGTACTTTTTTCTTGGTCTCCTTTTCTGCTCTTTTAAATGTTTTGTATTCTCCAGAGCTCTGTTCCTGGCACTGTTTTCTTGTCTTCCATTCCAGAGTCCCTGTCTAAGACTCCAGCCATGCTCTCTGCTCTTCCCAGACAGGTTTCTCTTTCTTTGTTCCATGTCATAACTCTTTGCCAGACCCAGAAATTTAGGGGTAGTCGTAGTAAATTTCTCATCTGTTTCTCACTTACGCAAACTAGCAAGTTCAGTTGCTCATGCCTTCTAATTACTGCTGTGCATGCCCTTTCATAATCTCTTTCTTTGACCCTAAACTTCTCTTCATTTTCCCCACCTCTCTCTTCATTTTCCCCACCTCTATGTCTTTTCCCAGTACATTCACCTATACCTTTTCTTGTTTTGGCTATTTCTGTAGCCTCTCTACAGCAGACTTAAAATGCATTCTTTCCTGTAACTACTACATTTTGAATCATCATTCAGTTACCTTATTTTATTGTTATTGTTTTTGTCATATCCAAGAACCAACACAGTTAATGATAAATAGTAAGCTCCATGTTCCTTGTTGGTTGAATGTTTGCTGTATGAGAAAATAAGTGGATAAGTGACTACTACATAAGATAGACATTGAAAGATCCTGAGCTTTGCTGTGTGATGGCCAATAATGAATATAGTCTGTGGGATAAGATTTGTGTTGACATGTTTGTAGAATATATATGTAACAAATACAGGTTTCTACCTCTAACCAAAAGTTGAGCATTCCTCTGAAACCTTTTATAAGCCAGAATGGTTTAGAGCAAAGAGTATCCCTCACCTTGGGCAAGTTTGCATTATGCCACTGCATTTTCATGAAAGACCTACATTAAATGCACTAACAAGCTTTTTTTATAAGTTTATTTTCGTTAGCAAAAACAGACAATGTAATTTATGGAAAAAGTTTTTTAGTATATTAATGTAAATCTTTTGTGAAAGTGAAGTGGTAAAATTGAAACTTTCTGAAAATGGGGGCATACCTGTAATATTGGAAATAAAACTTTGTGCCATGATCTTTAGAAAAAATAAAAGTAATTAACTTTAAAAATTTATGCTGTTAACAAAAGTAGTGTTCATTATAAGGAATTTAGACTATACACTAAAACACAAAGAGGAAGAAAAATCACTCCTAATCCCTCATCCAAAATAATCTTTTAACATATTTATATATCCTCCTAGTCTTTTCTATGCATACATTTTTTCCCCAAAACTGAAATCATATTTAGTATTGTTTCATCCACTTTTTCCTCTGACCTATTGTTTTATGGATCCATTATACCTACTTCACATGGCTTTGACTTTGCCCTCAAGGACCATATAGCTTAGTTGAAGAAATAAAGTATAAGTAAACAATACAGAGAGCCATTTGAACCATGCTACTAGTAAATAGAACAAGAATTTAAAGATACTGGTAGTGGAAAATTTCACCTTCAAAGATTTTTGTGGAGAAGACAGTACTTGAGCTTTGAGGTTAAGATGTGGACAGACAGGGAGAAGAAGGCATCCTGGAGCAGCATGAGCAAAAGGCCCAAGACATGGAAGCTTAGAAGGAAGTTCAGCGCCAGTAGAGGACAGGTTCTGCCTGAATTTGATGTGTCATGTGTATGAGAATCTTAGCATTCAGGAATTAATATTTTCCAACCTATAGTTTATTCCTCTGATTTCTCAGTTCCTATTATGCTTCACAGGATGTAAAGGGATATGTGTGGTGGGAAGGTAAGGCTGAGTAATGTGTGGCTGTCGCACTACTTTCATACATTTTTCCTGTAAAAGACTAAGTGAAGGAGGGTTGGAGGAGTTTACCAGAAACAACCAATCATTTAAAAATCTCTAATATAAATTCTCCCAATTAGCGATTCATTTGATTACTAAGCTGTCTTTCAGATTCAGAGAGGGATTCATGTGGTATTGAGGAATCTGAGGCTTGCTGCTTTTTAGGTGATATTATTCCTACTTCTGCTACTCCTTGTGCCTGTTAAGGTTCTCCTAAAATTCTTAGCCCTATATCAGTAAATAACGATTAAAAATTTTATCTGAATTTTACATTTTTATTCCTTATAGAAAGTTACATTTGTAGTTCAGTTATTGAGATCGTTTAGAGCTTTTCCAATTCTACTCCTCTAACTCAAAAGTAAGCTTTTGCTAAGATTCTGCTGAGTGCAAATGATAAATGTAATAAATAAATAGGTTTGAAAGCTGTTACCAGGTATATTATCTATCCAGTAAACTGAACTAATCAGTTTATTCCCCCAGCCAACTTCTATTTTATGTATACTTTGTGGTCAGGTTACCATGACCTAAGGCATAAGCAACTAGGATATGATTTACCAAGGGGGAGGGATGGGGAGAGGAAAACACCTTTAAGTTTGAAAAGTTTGTAAAAAAAAAAAAATTAGGATGGTATTTCATCTTTTCAACAGTAATCTGGTTGGAAAGTTGCATTATTTGTCTGTAGCATATGTGTCAACAATTTTCCTTCTTTCCCGTTTTTGTTTTTTAGCTCAAGGAGAAATCGAAGCTATTGTTGTACCTGTTTGCTTAGCATTCCTATTGACAACCCTTTTGGGAGTTTTATTCTGCTTTAATAAGCGAGACCTGTAAGTACCCTTGTTCATATTTTTGCATTTTCCCCCACTTTTATTGACCTATAATTTACATGCAGTGAAATTCATCCATTTGAAGTGAACAGTTTGATGAATTTTTGTAGCTGTATGTAGATGTGTAACTACCACCACACTTAGGATGGAGAACATTTCCATCACCCTGGAAGTTTCCTCGTTCTGTTTTGTAGTCTGTCCTCTCCCTCAGCCCCTAGCCCCAGCAGTCAAATGATCTGTGGTTGTATTTTTGCCTTTTCTAGGATTTCACATATATAGAATCAAGCAGCATGTAATTTTTTGTGTATGATGTCTTTCACTTCTTTGAGATTCATCCATGTTGTTGCATATACTAATATTTTTCTCCTTTTTATTCTTGAATAGTATTCTGTAGTATAGAAAGATCAAAATTTGTTTACCCATACATCTGTTATGAAAATTTAAGTTGTTTCTTTGATTTTTGACTATTATGAGCATTCACACACATATCTTTGTGTAGGCATATATTATCATTTATCTTGAGTCAATATTTAGCAGTGGGATTGCTGGATCATATAATCCAGAATTGCTGGATGCATATTTAACTTTATAAGAAACTGTCAAATTGTTTTTCAAAGTGGCCATATCATCCTGTATTCCCACCAGCAATGTGAAAAGTTCCATTTGCTCAATATCATCCCCAGTTCTCGGTACTGTCAAGGTTTTTAATTTTAGCCATTCTTTCTCAGGGGTTTATAGTGCTATCTCAGTGTGATTGTAACTTCTGTTTCCCTGAGGACTAGTAATAGATACTTTCATGTGCTACCTTACATCTTCTTTTGTGATACGTCTTGAAATCTTCTGCCCATTTTTAAATTGGGTGATTTGTTAATATTGAGCTTTAAGAGTTCTTTATATATCTTGTTACAAATTTTTTGTCACATATGTTTTGCAAATTCTGGACTGTGGCTTGCCTTTTTGGTTTCTTAACTGTGACTTCAGAAAAGCAAAAGTGTTTAATTTTGATCAAATCCATTTTGTTAGGGTTTTTATTTTTTAATGGTTATTGATGTTATGTCCTTTTTATGAAATCTTTGCTTAATCAAGTGTCACAGAATGTTCTCCTGTATTTTCCTCTAGAAATTTAATGATTTTAACCCTGTGCTGTGATCTGTTTAGGATAAATTTCTGTGCATGGTGTGAAGTCAAAGAATTTTTTCCATAGATATCTAACTATTCCAGCATTATTTATTAAAAGACTGTCTTTTCCTGTTGAATTGCCTTCAACCTTTACCAAAATCAGTTATTCGTATAAGTCTAGATCTATTTGTGGACTCTTAATCCCGTTCCTTTGTTATGTATGTCTATTGGTGCTGATACCACATGGTCTTGATTTATTATAGCTCTACAGTAAGACCGGGTGGCAGAATTCCTCCAGTATTTTTTTTTTCAAAATTATTTTTTCTAGATTCTTTGCCTTTTCATATAAAATTATCACCTTATAAATTTCCCTTAAAAATCTGTTAGAATTTTTAGTGGAATTTTATTGAATCTATACATCAGTTCAGGAGAAAGTGCAGTGTGAACTTGTTCATGAGTCACTTGTTCATGAGTCACATGTATCTTTCAGTACATGAACATGGTACATTTTTTGTTTCCTTTTGCAATGTTTCGTAGTCTTCAGGCTATGTTAAATTTATTCCTTCCTAAGTGTTTTTTTACGCTATTATAAATGGAATTTAAATATTTTTATTTTCTAGTTGTTCATTTCTGGTGTATTGAAAATTGATCCTTTTAAGCATATTGATCTTGTATACTGAGATCTTGATAAATTAATTTATTGTAGTCACTTTTTAGATTCCATAGGACTATACAGTCCTATGACTATACAGTCATGCTGCCTGCAAGTAAAGATGGTTATTCCAGTCTTTATACTTTTAGTTATTTTTCTTATTCTACTAGCTAAGACCTTCAGTAAGTACAATGTTGAATAGATGTGTTAAGAGCCAACATCTTTCCATTCTTCCTAATCTTAGGGGAGAGAGCATTCACTCTTAACACTATTGCATATATTTTTTCTTAAACACTATTGCATATTATATTAGCTGTAAGTTGAGGAAGTTCTTATATTTCTGTTTTGCTAAGAGTTTTTGTCATGAATGGTTATTGAATTCTGTCAAATGCTTTTTCTGCATCTGTTGAGATGAGCTTATGATTTTTTTTTTCCTTTCATAAATATGGTGAATTTTATCATTGATTTTCAGATGTTATATCTTGCATTCCTTGGAATTTGCTGGATTCGGTGTGTTAAAAATTTTTGTATTTTTATGTTAAGAAGTGGTATTGATTTGTCCTTTTTTTGTGGCATCATTGTTTAATTTTGGATTCAGGGTAATACTGATTATCTCATAAAATTAATCAGTACATATTACCTCAATTTTCTGGGAGAGTTTGTACAGGGTTTGTATTATTTCCTCTTTAAATAACTAATGGAATTCACAAGTGAAGCTGTCTGGGGATGCTCTTTCCTTTGTAGGGAGATTTTTAATTAGAAATTGAATTTCTTATAAGTATAGGGCTATTGAAGTTTTCTTTTCCAGTCTGTTTCAGTAATTGGTGTCTTTCAAGGAATTCCTTTTTTTTTTTTGGTTGGTCAGTTTATTTAGGTTGTTACTCTATTGCTTTTTCTATTATGTCCAGACTTCATAGTTGTTCCTGCTGGACAATCTGTTAGGATCTTACTACCCATCTTTATTGTTTATTTGAACTTATTCTCAAGATGACTCATTTCCTGTGTACTCACATACCCTTGTGAACCTCTGATGTTGTGCTAGGGACTATGTTAAACATATTTAAATAGGTTTTTGATGACGGATATCTTGAATTATTTTTATGTTAGCCTTTTCTTCCTTGTGAAAAATCATATTATTTTATCTTGTACCAGTGTGATAATTTATCATTGTCTGAATTATTTTAGTTGGAAATTGAACATTTTGGGGTTTTTGTTTTGCAGAGAAGGTGTGCCACAATGTTTTGTACCCCTGGCTAAAGTTTTTAAGTGGTTATTATTGCAGAATTTGATTTCAGAGATTTTTAAAAATTGAATACTGATTACCAGCTTTAGTCTTATAAACAAACAGTTTTTCTTTAAGGATAAAGACTCAGATCCTTATGTATTTTTAAATAGTATTTTATTCTATTGGTTACAAGAAAAATGATGTTTTTGTTAGCTTTGGAGTACAGTAGGTATTTTTTGTTTAATTGGTTTTATTCTTAAGATTTAGATGATCACATTTATTACAAGTGGTTCTCCATATGCAGTATTTCTTTCCTCTCCAGAATTAAAAAACACATCTGGCCTAATGTTCCAGATCCTTCAAAGAGTCATATTGCCCAGTGGTCACCTCACACACCTCCAAGGGTAAGATAAAATGTTTCTGACTAGTTAGAATACACAAGCATATTAGGATATATTTGTAGAGTTTATGAAAATAGTACATAAATTAGAATTTTAGTCAAAATTAAAAATAGTACTTGCATATTCTAGTAGTTTATTATCACCATAGCATATTTGTCTTTATATTCCTAATTCTATTTAGTATACATTAAAAATATTTGACTGAACTTGTAAGTTGAAAGCCTAATGTTTTAATACAGCTATGTGATAATTCTGTTATAAGATAAGCATTTTAGATTGTATATTAAAATCAAACTTAAAATCTATGATTTTAATATGATTAAATGACTTCTGGAAGCCTATAATAAATTTCTTAAATTTCCTTAAAGGGAAGGTTATTTATATTTTTTTACTTCTGACAGTCCTTCATAACCTATGAAACTTGAGTTTGATTTTTCTTAATGTTTTCTTCATTTTTCTATCCAGTTAATCCTAGGCTGCCTAGACTAGGCATGAAATATGAAATTTTACTTCTAGACTTTTGTTACTATTATTCAGTCCCTAAGTTGTATCCAACTCTTTGCGATCCCATGGACTGCTGCACACCAGGCTTCCCTGTCCTTCGCTATCTCCTGGAGTTTGCTCAAATTTATGTCCATTGAGTTGGTTAGTTTATAAAAATGTAACACCCCAACAATATTGATTTGGAATTCTGACGAAATACAGTCTAATTCTTACCTTTTAAACAAATTTCACAAAATCCATGATTCAAGCAGTTAGCAGTGACTTAGTGATATAGATTATCTTTGCACTATTAAGTTACTGAGAAGTTTCAGAGATGCGTTTTGTGACTCTACTATGTTATACTTTGTGCCTCTAATATGTTATACATAATTATTTCAGATTTTCTAAATGAATGTGTACCATAGGTAATAATTCATTTTCTGTCTTTCTTAGCATTTTAATTCAAAAGATCAAATGTATCCAGATGGCAATTTCACTGATGTAAGTGTTGTGGAAATAGAAGCAAATGACAAAAAGCCTTTCCCAGAGGATCTAAAATCTTTGGACCTATTCAAGAAAGAAAAAGTTAATACTGAAGGACACAGTAGTGGTATTGGAGGGTCTTCGTGCATGTCATCTTCGAGGCCAAGCATTTCTAGCAGTGATGAAAATGAATCTGCACAGAACACTTCAAGCACTGTCCAGTATTCCACAGTGGTACACAGTGGCTACAGACACCAGGTACCGTCAGTCCAAGTCTTCTCAAGATCTGAGTCCACCCAGCCGTTGCTCGACTCCGAGGAGCGGCCAGAAGATTTACAGCTGGCAGATAATGTGGATGGCAGCGATGGCATTCTGCCCAGGCAGCGGTATTTCAAGCAAAACTGCAGTCAGCATGAAACCAGTCCAGATATTTCACATTTTGAAAGGTCACAGCAAGTTTCCTCAGTCAGTGAAGAAGATTTTGTTAGACTTAAACAGCAGCAGATTTCAGATCATATTTCACAGCCCTATGGATCTGGGAAAATGAAAATGTTTCAGGAAGTTCCTGCAGTGGATGCTTTTGGTCCAGGCATTGAGGGACAAGTAGAGAGATTTGAAACAGTTGGGATGGAGGCTGTGGTTGATGAAGGAATGCCTAAAAGCTACTTACCACAGACTGTAAGACGAGGCGGCTACATGCCTCAGTGAAAGACCAGCCCCGGTTACAGCTTCAGAAGTACCTGTAAAGTAAAGCTAAAAGTACTTTATCTGTGATTTCAGATCTTCACTTGCTGAAGATGATCATTTGCCCTTAAGGACAAGAATGTACTGTCCTGCCACGTGGGCTTTTTCCATCCCAGTATATCTGGGATTCAACTTTAAGCACTACATAAACTGACTTCATCCTCTGAATAGCTGAATGACTTTGTGCTGTTTCAGGATGTTTGCACTGAAGAAAAAAACAAAGTTTGTCTAAAATTTATAAAGTGAAACTTTTTGTGTTGCTGTCTAGAAAACAGAGGGTATTTAAATTAAAGCTAGTCATAAACAGCTATACTGATTTTAATGAGAATAGTCATTGAATATCAAATCTTAGGGAGAGAATTAACAAAAATTAGAGGAACAAGGTCTTAGACCCTCTACTTTAGCTGACAACATAATTTAAGAAGAATCCAGATGATACAGCTAATATGAGCCCAGCTTTTGTTGTCTGCCAGAAAAAATTGGGGTCATTTATAATCATACCAACATGTAAGATATTAGTCCTCTTCCATTGGTAGTGACACTGCCAGTTACTGGAGAAAAGGAATTCTGTTTTAACACAGCAAACTAAAAATATTAATTTTTGAATATTAGACAATCAATAATTAAGTAAATTTTCAAAAATTTGCTTTCTATTGTTATTGACAACCTTTGAAGATACACTTCACACACTCAGCAGAGTGTCTGGATAAGAGCTAGGAATGAATATGACAAACTATCTCAAACATTTAATACATTCTTTGCCATTAATAAAGGCTTAGATTATTAACACTTTTCTATACCTATATATAAACTTCATTGACCCTTCTTTTTAAGACGTCAGAGAATTTGGTTGATTAAGCACTTTATACAATATATCTTCACCTTAAAATGTGTTTTGACTTAATACGCTTTGTTTTTCAGTAGGCCAAGATTGAGTTTGTTTGTTTTTCCTAGTAGGTATCTGAAGCAGACTAATAAGTTATAGGACTTGGGCGATAATCACCAAAACAAAATACCACCCCTAAAATGTACATATTGACCTTAGTAAGGATCACAGTTAGCAAATATCCTTATTGTAGAGGCACTTAATGAAGAGATAGTATTTAATGTCTGCCAGTTCTGAGGTAGGTGGAATTTAACTCTACATGATGATTTAGGAATATTTTAAACCTCATCCCACATGTTCTCTTCTTCAGGGGAAAAGTGAGTTGAGCCTCCAGAGTTTAGTTCTATACTCACTTTCACATTCATGTTATCCTCTACCCACCACCTTTGACAAGGAGGCAGGGCGAAAGCCAGGGGCTGAGTAAGTAAGAAGAAATAGATCATGTATTGACTACTGCTCTCAAGTAAGTTTGTTTTTCTGTCATATTTAAGATACAGAAACCAGGCCCACTTAAAATATTTGCAGAGGTTATTGAAGAATAAAAGGTTGAGAAAATTTAGTGCACATTTACAGTTGAGATGTAAGTCGACTCATTACTCTCTCATCAGTATTGTTCACAGTAGACTTCGTGTTATGCTTTATCCTTTGTATTCTTGCCTAACACTTCACAGAGTTCTTTCACATAAATGGTCTTTGTGAGACAGAGCAGATGCTTTATTCTGATATATCCAGTTATTTAGGCAAAACCAACATGAGATTGGTAGACTGTCAGAATTAGAAGGAAATGAGGAAAAGTAGGGACAGACCCCAAACTCACACTCGACAAGGTAATAGCATCACCACCATTTAAGTTGACCATCAAAGGCTGGTCCATATCAGGAAAGGATTGGTCTTGCTAAATGTCAACAAATTTATATCTACTACATTTTTTTCGTTTCCTCAAAATAAGTAGTCATGTTGTTTTAACCATGTTTAGCTCTGACCTTCCTCCTGACACATAGCAGTGTTGTGAAGAACATTTTAATGTAATGATTGTACATGGGGGGAGGGCAGTTATAAAATGTGAACTCATGATCTAAAGGAATGAGAACAAATAGTTATTTAAGAAAGGACATCATTATAAGTAAATTTATATGTTGAAACTTTACATACAACATGGTGCAGTGAGCGAATGCCCTCTAACCACAAAAGCACTTTAGGTATATTAAATGGATGTTTGGATACTGTGCAAAAATTCATTCAGGAAATATTTATATAATATACGTCTTTGCCCCAAAAGAGAAAAGCAGTTATAAAACTTAAGTACAAGATTACTTTCATAGGGCATGTCATAGAATAATCAGTTTTGATACATGTGAATTATACTTTAGGTCGGCAGAGAAATTAGGTTAATTTATGTGAAAGTTAGACTATATTTAAGATAGTGGGTTTAGTACTCATTAAATATCTAGTATCCAAAAATTTGATGCAGTTACCCTCTTGTAAGATTGAAAATAATAAGCATATGTTACCTTTGTTATTACTGTAATTTGATTATTCATTACTGGTGTCTTTGATATCTTACCCTCATCCTTCATAAAGGCGCGATGCTAAATAATTCTTGGAAAACTATCAGACTTCAAACCTACTAAAACCTTACAGTTTAATTCTTTTTTTAACATGGATCATTCATCACTGGGAAGTATACCCAACACGTGAGTAGAAACAAGGGAAAAAGCAGTCATTCCCATGTTTTGTGTTCACGTGTGTTCTTCATCTAGTTGTTTAACTTCAGCCTTTTTCTTTGATGAGAGATTTTTTTTTTTAACATGTGAAGTCATCTAGTGACCCTAGTTTATTATGAAAACATTTATTTATGAAAATTCACATTTAAAGTGAAACATCTAAAATAGCTCTATAAATAGCAATCAAACAAGTTTTAAAAAGATGTCTTTTTTCTGCTCACATAGTTAAATAGTTAAATAATCATGACATAAATTTAGAAGTAGAATAATTGTATAGTAGCATTCCCTAAAATATTTCTGTTAACTGGCATGTATTGACTAACTGTAAATCAAGTAGGAAAGCTCTTCCTCTATTCCATTATATTCCACACCAATCTCCTCCTCTGGTGTCAAGAACAAATTTCTATACCTTACACTTCTGTTTGTTGAAATGGGTAAAATGTCAACATAATAAGCTACATAAAACTTAAAAGTTCAATTAATTAAAAATATTGGGATAACTTTGTTGTAGGTTGTGTTAGATTCTATTGCCCTCTAAGATTACTTTAAAAAAATTTTTGCACTTTTTTTTTGTAAACGAAAAGAATATGAAGCCATACAATGGCAAGATATTTAGGTTTAAGAAATTTTAAACTAACAAACTTAACAGCCTAGTTCTTTAGACTAGTCCCTGATAGCAGTTCCTTTCAGGCTATTTATAAGCAGAATTTAGATGCAAGTCAAAACTTTCCAAATCCAAATACTGATCTTTGGAGTTAAATCTATTTTTTTTTCATTGTATATTCTACTTGTATGTGTACTCACATGATATTCTAATATACATTGCATTAAAAATGAAAAGGTGGCTCTGGATGAGCTCTTTTGTTACATATTTGTTCCTAAATTTTTAAAGGCTTTTTGTAGTTAAAGCAGGTTAGTTTAACTTCATTACCCAGTTCTTCTTTATACTTGATAGACCATGATGAAAGTGCATTTGAGGCCAATGGTGGTAGATGTTACAGACCTTTTATCCCTTAAACATAAGCTTTGACAATGATAACTACATATTTCAAATGCTATTACATGAATATAAAAATGTGATATGTCAGAAATAAAGGGATAATTTAAAGGTGGATATTTGAAATTTCTTTAGTCTTAGTGTATATGTGTGTTGAATAGTATACTCTAAAAATAAGTGTGCAATTTGCTAGTACTGCAATTCAGTGGTTAGCATTAGGTATGTCTCCTCTTTATACCCTGGCTATGTCCCATTTAATTATAAGTGCAATCCTTTCAAGTTCACTTGCTCTTTTACCCTGACCTAATCTAACTTCATATAGAAGGCTTGTCTAGAAAGAGTAGTGTGTGTATTTTTACTTTTGCAGAATGAATTGCATGTGCAAATCGTAACCACAGCTACTGTTTTTATGTTGAAATAACTAAATGTTCTGTTATATATCAGCTCTAATCCTTTAAGTAAATGTAATAAATTCTTACTCAAATTTTTTCTGGGTGTGGTCACTACCATTTGATGTCATTACCCGTAATATTTAAGGTAGCGGTGTTTATCATTATTGGTGTTGAGGCTTTGTGTAAGCTTGGTGCTTTTGGAGGGTTCTGTGGTTTCTTAATTCCTCATTTAACATAATAGATCAGGTTTTAGAAGAAAATCAGTACCCTACCTCAGCCTTAATAAATACAGAATAGACTTGGAGATGGCAAATTTATGAGTTTTCTGGATTTACAACATGATTTCTAGAATCCCAGCATCTCACCTCTCATTGGATATTTTTCAACTGGTTGCCAGTGAAAAGTGCAGAGGTGCGGTGCCACCTTGTGGCCTGTCTGTATCCACACCCTACTGGGGTCTTGTCACGGTGAGGCGTGAAGCCGACTGATCCATAGCATCCCACCACCACTCCCCTGAGCTTGTTAAGTGTAGTGTATAAAAGTACTACTTCCACCTGGAAGGAAATCTGAACTACTGGATTTTTGTAACCTCACATTGTGATTTTATCTAAATATGCAGGGAGTGAGAAATCCACACACAAGTTAACTTCATCCTTTCACATATATACTAAAGGTTGTAGAAATAGCATCTCAGCCTTGGGCTATGTGTTTGTGTAAATCTTTGGTTAGGTCTCTTACAGGCTGTTACAGCATGACTTTTTTGTAATACTTCTTGTCTTATCCTAATTTATATTATGGGTCCAGTCCATCCTACTGCCAAAAAGGCATTCAGTTTTCCTGGCCCAGAGACAAACAATTTTAACTTCTGGTTTAAATTTTATTCTTTTTAATATAAAACCTTCCTTCAACACTCTCAAAATATAAACAAGAATAGTACAAACTGTGCTCTTATATACATGTTTGCATTGCATGTGTGCTCAGTCATGTCCAACTCTGCAACCCTGTGGACTGTAGCCCGCCAGGTTTCTCTGTCCATGGGGTTTCTACCCACTAGAGTGGGTAGCCATTCCCTTTTCCAGGGGATCTTCCTGACCCAGAGATTGAACCCATGTCTCCTGCATTGCTGGTGGGTTCTTAACCACTGAGCCCCCTGGGAAGCCCACATACATATTTCATTGATGTTGAGTCACTAAGTCATTTCCAACTCTGCAACCCCCATGGACTGCAGCACACCAGGCTTCCCTGTCCTTCACTATCTCCTAGAGTTCGCTCAAACTCAAGTCCATTGAGTCGGTGATGCCATCCAACTATCTCACCCTTTGTCACCCCCTTTTGCCATCAGTTTTTCTCAGCATTAGGGTCTTTTCCATGTTTAAGTCTAGTTAAACATGCTCTGGCTACTTAATAGAGTATAGAAGAGAAGGAGGCAAGGAGGCCTGAGATAGAGAAGGAAGTGGAGAAGCAAAGGGAAGCATATAGTGACTCCAGGTCAATGGGCTTTCCTGGGGGCTCAGACAGTAAAGAATTCACCTGCAATGCAGGAGACCTGGGTACAGTCCCTGGGTTGGAGAGAGCCCCTGGAGGAGGGCATGGCAACCCACTCCAGTGCTCTTGCCGGGAGAATCCCCATGGACAGAGGAGCTTGGCGGGCTGCAAGTCTATGGAGTTGCAGAGAGTCAGACAGGACTGAGAGACTTTTCTGTGCCCCTCCTCACCAGAGGGGACCCCCACATCCTTTCTCTGGGTATACATCTCTGCTTCACCTGTCTTAATTTCTCTGTGTGCTCTCCCACTTCTTGTGCTATGTTTCTAAAAATAGACTTTGTATAATATCTACATTTACAGTTTTGCCTCAGTGATAAATGCATTTTTCACTGGGGCAAAGATCCAGGGAAAACTAGCTTCTGGCCTCTAGCTTTTGTTGGTCTGATGGCTAGGAGTCCTGGTTTTCATCCAGGCTTTGTTGCTATTCAATCTCTTAAGTCGTATCCAACTCTTCACAGTGTCATGGACCACAGCACGCCAGGCTTCTCTGTCTTTTACTATCTCCCAGAGTTTGCTCAAACTTAGATCCATTGAGTCAGTGATGCCATCCAACTGTTGGAATAGTGTATAATTTCCTCAGTTCTGTCTTGACTCAACAAAGATTTGAAATGGTGGACCAGTGTGACAGCTCAGTTACACCTCAGAGTTTTATTCAATAAACAAAGGATAGTACACTCTTGAGGCATGAGGGCAGGCTGACCCCAAAGGAGAGGTCTCAACCCATCTTGGCTCCCCATTTTTTATACGTTTTTTTCTCCTCCCCTGCCCCGCCCCTGCCCACGCAATGCAAATTAGGGCTTGCCAGGAAGGGGGCCTGTTTGTTTCATCTGAGGTTCTCACTCCGGTCTGTGGATTTTTCCTTTGTTCCATTTTCGAGGGCTTTTCTGCTTTCTTTGCCTGTCTTTTAGACACCACCATTTTGGACTCTTTTTTCCTGTTCTATCTACCTAACACAACCATCTCATCCTGTCACCCCCTTCTCCTCTTGCCATCAATCTTTCCCAGCATCAGGGTCATTTCCAATGTGACTCTTCACATCAGGTGGCCAAAGTATTGGAGCTTCAGCTTTAGCATCACTCCTTTCAATGAATATTCAGCATTGATTTCCTTCAGGATTGACTGGTTTGATCTCCTTGCTGTCCAAGGGACACTCGTCTTCTCCAGCACCACAGTTTGAAAGCATCAACTCTAGCACTCAGCCTTCTTTAGAATCCAACTCTCACATCCCTATGTGACTACTGGAAAAACCATAGTTCCAATTATGTGAACTTTTGTCGGCAAAGTGATGTCTGTGCTTTTGAATATGCTGTCTAGGTTTGTCATAACTTTTCTTTCAAGGCGCAAGTGTCTGAATTTCTTGACTGCAGTCACTGTCCACAGTGGTATTCCCATCTCTTTTTCCTCAGTTTGTTGTGATCCACACAAAGACTTTAGTGTAGTCAATGAAGCAGAAGTAGATGTTTTTCTGGAATTCCCTTGCTTTTGCTATGATCCATCAGATATTGCCAACTTGGTCTCTTGTTCCTCTGCCTTCTCTAAGTCCAGAACTTCCATCTGGAAATTCTTGGTTCACATACTGTTGAACTCTAGCTTGAAAGATTTTGAGCATTACCTTGCCAGCATGTGAAACTAGTGCAATTGTGTGGTAGTTTGAACATTCTTTGGCATTGCCTTTCTTTGGGATTGGAATGAAAACTGTCCTTTTCCAATCCTGTGGCCACTGCTGAGTTTTCCAAATTTGCTGACATTTTGAGTGCAGCGCTTTAACAGCATCATCTTTTAGGATTTAAATAGCTCAGCTGGAATTCCATGACCTCCACTAGCTGCTTTGTTGCTCAGTCGTGTCCGACTCTTTGCGACTCCGTGGACTGTGGCCCACCAGGCTCCTCTATCCATGGGGATTCTCTAGGCAAGAATACTGGAGTGGGGATGTTCCCAACCAAGGGATCGAACCCAGTTATTCTGCATTGCAGGCGGATTCTTTACCAACTGAGCCACCAGGGAAGCCCTTGCTCATAGTAATGCTTCATAATGCCCACTTGACTTCACACTCCAGGTTGTCTGACTCTAGGTGACTGACCACACCATCATAGTTATCCAGGTCATGAAGACCTTTTTGGTACAGTTCTGTGAATTCTTGCCACCTCTTCTTAATATTTTCTGCTTCTTCTAGGTCCTTGCTATTCCTGTCCTTTATTGTGCACGTCTTTGCATGAAATGTTCCTTGGTATCTCTAGTTTTCTTGAAGAGATCTCTAGTCCTTCCCATTCTACCATTTTCCACTTTCTTTGCATTGTTCACTTAAGAAGGCTTTCTTATCTCTCTTGACTGTTCTCTGGAACTCTGCATTCAGTTGGGTATATATTTACCTTTCTCCTTTGCCTTTCACTTCTCTTCTTTTCTCAGCTATTTATATTCTCAGACAAAGCCCTCTTCAGACAATCATTTTGCCTTCTTGCATTTCTTTGGGATGGTTTTGGTACTGCCTCCTGTACTATGTTATGAGCCTCCGTCCATAGTTCTTCAGGCATTCTGTCTACCAGGTCTAATCCCTTGAATCTATTTATCACCTCCACTGAATAATGATAAAGGATTTGATTTAGGTCATACCTGAATGGCCTAGTGGTTTACACTACTTAATTCAATTTAAGTCTGAATTTTGTAATAAGGAGCTCATAATTAGAGCCACAGTCAGCTCCAGGTCTTGTTTTTGCTGACTGCATAGAGCTTCTCCATCTTTGGCTGCAAAGAATATAATCAATCTGATATCAGCATTGACCATCTGCTGATGTCCATGTGTAGAGTCTTCCCTTGTGTTCTTGGAAAATCGTGTTTGCTATGACCGTGTGTTCTCTTGGCAAAACTCTGTTAGTTGTTACCCTGCCTCACGTTGTACTCCAAGGCCAAACTTACCTATTACTCCAGGTGTCTCTTGACTTCCTACTTTTGCATTCCAATCCCCTATGATGAAAAGGACATCTTTTTTTTTTTTTTTGGTGTTAGTTCTAGAAGGTCTTAGAGGTCTTCATAGAACTGTTCAGCTTCTTTAGCATTAGTGGTTGGAGCACAGACTTGGATTACTGTGACGTTGAATGGTTTGCCTTGGAAATGAACAGAGATCATTCTGTCATTTTTGAGACTGCACCCAAGTACTGCATTTCAGACTCTTACTGACTACGAGGGCTATTCCATTTCTTCTAAGGGATTCTTGTCCACAGTAGTAGATATAATGGCCATCTGGATTAAATTCACGCATTCCAGTCCATTTGAGCTTGCTGATTCCTAAACTGTTGATGTTCACTCTTGCCATCTCCTGCTTGACGACCTCCAATTTACCTTGATTCATGGACCTAACTTTCCAGGTTCCTATGCAGTATTGTTCTGCACAGCACTGGACTTTACTTTCACCACCAGACACATCCGCAACTGGGTATCATTTCTGCTTTCGACCAGCCTCTTCATTCTTTCTGGAACTCTCTCTCTGCTCTTCCCCAGGAGCATATTGGACAACTACCAAGCTGGGGGAGCTCATCTTCTGGTGTCAGATCTTTTTGCTTTTTCATACTATCCATGGGGTTCTTGGGGCAAGGATGAGCTGTGCTGTGCTCAGTCATTTCAGTCGTGTCTGACTCTGTGAAACCCTGTGGAAGAGCCCAGGCGAGAATATTGGAGTGGGCTGCCATTTCCTTCTCCAGGGGATCTTCCCGACCCACAGATCCTCTTAAGTCCCCGACCTGCATTCTCTTAAGTTTCCTGAATTGGCAAAGTGGGTTCTTTACCACTAGCGCCACCTGAGAAGCCTAGCACTATTCATGGGGTTCTCAAGGCAAGGATACTGACGTCACTTGCCATTCCCTTCTCCGTGGACCACGTTTTGTCAGAACTCTCCACCATGACCCGTCCATCTTGGGTGGCCCTGCATGGCATGGCTCACAGTTTCACTGAGCTACACAAGCCTGTTATCCACGTGATCGTTTTGGTTCGCTTTCTCTGATTGTGGTTTTCATGTCCAGGCTGCCTCAGTTCAATTGCTGGTCAGGGAATTAAGATCTCACTTCATACCACTACTCACGGCTGCCTTGTGGAGATCACCCTCAGCACATGCATTTGCTCCAGCCGCATGTAGAAAGACCTCAGAGAGAAGTACCGGTGTCTCTCTTTCCCAGGCACAATGCCTGTTAACACAGCTTCCGCATCCTCATTGTGTGTGCTTAGTCTCTCAGCCATGTCCGACTCTGTTACCGTGAGGACTGTAGCCCGCCAGGCTCGTCTGTCCATACGGAGTCTCCACGCAAGAATACTGGAGTGGGTTGCCATGCCCTCCTCCAGGAGGTCTTCCCAACCCAGGGATCAAAACCAGCTCTCCCACATTGCACGTAGATTCTCTACCAATCTGAGCCACCAGCTAAGCCCATGTAGTCTCATTACTTTATTAAAAAAACAACAACAACAACTCTTTTAACGGTGGAACCTGACAACTGCAGCCAGTGACAAAAAGACCCAGGGGAGAGCATTTTTCCGCAGTGCTCAGATCACACCCCTCCTCTCCTGGTTGGTTCTGCCATGAACTTCACGTGTCTGCTGCTAAGCGCAGGTACCCACCTCCCAGCCTGACCTCTTCCTAGGCCTTTTTTTCAAAGTGGTTTTCCAGCTGTGCCTGCCCAACTCCAGTTAACCCACTAGAGGGCAGCATTGGCAGCAGGAAGGGCCCACTGAGGTCCTGCTACTCCAACCAAAAGGTCAACATTTGCTTTCCGGGCTTCATCTTCTGATCCTGTTTTTCCAGCCTCAGACAGCCTCATCTCCAGGTATACACTCGCTAGTTACCAGATCATATTGTGTTTCTTCTGATCTCCCGGCCCATGAATATGGTTTCTTCTAAAATGGTCTCCTGGCCACAATTCATAGCTCAGCTGGAAAATTCTTACCTCAGTTCAGTGCAGTCACTCAGTTGCATCTGACTCTTTGTGACCCCAGGGACTGCAGCACACCAGGCCTCCCTGTCCATCACCAACTCCCGGAGTCCACTCAAACTCATGTCCATTGAGTCACTGATGCCATCCAACCATCTCATCCTCTGTCATCGTCCCCTTCTTCTCCCACCTTCAATCTTTCCCAGCATCAGGGTCTTTTCCAATGAGTCTGCTTTTCGCATCAGGTGGCCAAAGTATTGAAGTTTCAGCTTCAGCTTCAGTCCTTCCAATGAATATTCAGGACTGATCTCCTTTAGGATGGCCTGGTTGGATCTCCTTGCAGTCCAAGGGACTCTCAAGAGTCTTCTCCAACACCACAGTTCAAAAGCATCAGTTCTTTGGTGCTCAGCTTTCTTTATAGTCCAAGTCTCACATCCATACATGACCACTGGAAAAACCATAGCCTTGACTAGACAGACCTTTGTTGGCAAAGTAATGTCTCTGCTTTTTAATATACCGCCTTTGTTAGTCATAATTTTCCTTCCAAGCAGCAAGTATCTTTTAATTTCATGGCTGCAGTCACCATCTGCAGTGATTTTGGAGCCCCCAAAAATAAAGTCTGATGCTGTTTCCACTGTTTCCCCGTCTACTTGCCATGAAGTGATAGGACCAGATGCCATGATCTTAGTTTTCTGAATATTAAGCTTTAAGCCAACTTTTTCACTCTCCTGTTTCACATTTATCGAGAGGCTCTTTAGTTCTTCATTTTCTGCCATAAGGGTGGTGTAATCTGCATATCTGAGTTTATTGATATTTCTCCCGGCAATCTTGATTCCAGCTTGTGCTTCTTCCAGCCCAGCATTTCTCATGATGTACTCTGCATATGAGTTAAATAAGCAGGGTGACAATATACAGCCTTGATATACTCCTTTTCCTGTTTGGAACCAGTCTGTTGTTCCATGTCCAGTTCTAACTGTTGCTTCCTGACCTACATATAGAGTTCTCAAGAGGCTGGTCAGGTGGTCTGGTATTCCCATCTCTTGAAGAATTTTCCACAGTTTATTGTGACCCACACAGTCAAAGGCTTTGGCATAGTCAATAAAGCAGAAATAGATGTTTTTCTGAAACTCTCTTGGCTTTTTGATGATCCAGCAGATGTTGACAATTTGATCTCTGGTTCCTCTGCCTTTTCTAAAACCAGCTTGAACATTTGGAAGTTCACGGTTCACGTATTGCTGAAGCCTGGCTGGGAGAATTTTGAGCATTACTTTGCTAGTGTGTGAGATGAGTGCAACTGTGCGGTAGTTTGAGCATTCTTTGGCATTGCCTTTCTTTGGGATTACAATGAAAACGGACCTTTTCCAGTCCTGTGGTCACTGCTGAGTCTTCCAAATTTGCTGGCATATTGAGTGTAGCACTTTCACAGCATCATCTTTTAGGATTTGAAATAGCTCAACTGGAATTCCATCACCTCTACTATCTTTGTTCATAGTGATGCTTCCTAAGGCCCACTTGACTTTGCATTCCAGGATGTCTGGCTCTAGGTGAGTGATCACACCATCATGGTTATCTGGGTCATGAAGATCTTTTTTTATAGTTCTTCTGTGTAGTCTTGCCACCTCTTCTTTTTTTTTTTTTTTTTTTAAATTTTTTTTATTAGTTGGAGGCTAATTGCTTCACAACATTTCAGTGGGTTTTGTCATACATTGATATGAATCAGCCATAGATTTACACTTATTCCCCATTGCCACCTCTTCTTAATATCTTCTGCTTCTGTTAGATCCCTACCATTTCTGTCCTTTATTGTGCCCATCTTTGCATGAAATATTCCCTTGGTATCTCTAATTTTCTTGAAGAGATCTCTAGTCATTCCCATTCTATTGTTTCCCTCTATTTCTTTGCACTGATCACTGAGGAAGGCTTTCTTATCTCTCCTTGCTTGGAACTCTGCGTTCAAATGGGAATATCTTTCCTTTTCTCCTTTGCTTTTCACTTCCCTTCTTTTCACAGCTATTTGTAAGCCCTCCTCAAACAGCCATTTTGCTTTTTTGCATTTCTTTTTCTTGGGGATGGTCTTGATTCCTGTCTCATGTACAATGTCATGAACCTCCAATCATAGTTCATCAGGCACTCTGTCTATCAGATCTAGTCCCTTAAATGTATTTCTCACTTCTACTGTATATTCATAATCATTTTATTTAGGTCATACCTGAATGGTCTACTGGTAGCATATTAAAAAGCAGAGACATTACTTTGCCAACAAAGGTCCATCTAGTCAAGGCTATGGTTTTTCCAGTAATCAAGTATGGATGTGAGAATTGGACTATAAAGAAAACTGAGCACCATATTGTTGATGCTTTTGAACTGTGGTGTTGGAGAAGACTCTTGAGAGTCCCTTGGACTGCAAGGAGATGCAACCAGTCCATCCTAAAGGAATCCAGTCTTGAATATTCATTGGAAGGACTGATGCTGAAGCTGAAACTCCAGTTTTTGGCCACCTGATATGATGAATTGACTCATTGGAAAAGACCCTGATGCTGGGAAAGATTGAAGGCAGGAGGAGAAGGGGACGACAGAGGATGAGTTCGTTGGATGGCATCACCAACTCAATGGACATGAGTTTGAGTAAGCTCTGGGAGTTGGTGATGGACAGGGAAGCATGGCATGGTGCCGTCCACGGGATCACAAAGTGTCAGACATGACTGAGTGACTGAACTGAACTGAAACAGGGATGCAAATACCCAGAGACTACCATCAGTCACCTCCCCCCACTGCCCCTCTCCAGCGAAGGTGACCAGGCACCATGGCCAGAAAGGAATGGGGGGAAGCTGGGATGACCATTCACAAGCCCTGAGGGTGGCAGCCCCCTGCCCCATCTCCCAGGTTTGGTCCCAACTCACATGTAGTGGTTCTGATGCCACCATCTGCTATCCCCAGGCTCTCACAGAGCCTCGCTGCCTGCCCGGCCTGTGAAGTCAGGAATGTGTCCATCTGTGGGCCTGCACATCCACTCTGCTGTGTGCAGCACAGCCATGGGTCCCCAGGACCACCCTGTCATCACCTGGGACTGCAGACCTTGGAGGGACCCTCCCAAGCTCATTTGCATCAGGCTCTCCCAGCCAAGAAGGGCAGGGGGTCTCAAAGCACAAGATGCAGATGATAGGAGCCCTGGGTTTCATTTTGTTGTTTTCTCTTAGGATTGTTTCCTTTTGAAGTTTTCCCTTTGCGTTTGTTTTTTGTTGTTGTTGTTTGTTTGTTTCTGGTTTCTTGTTTTTGTATGCCTGTTTGGGGGATATTTTTTTAATTTTGTTTTTGTTTTGTTTTGGCAGGGAGAGGTGGAAAATATTGCTTTGGATCCAAGAGACACTGCCTTTGTACAGCATGTTCTCTGTCTGGTTCGAAGTATTATGTGTTCTCTGGAACCAGTCCTGAGATTTCATGGAATTGTCAGTTTAGGAGGCTGTTATCTTACCATCAGAAAATCTTCATTGACAATCCTAGAAGCTTTTTCCTGGAACTTTTTTTTTTTTTCCCTAGAAGACAACAAAGGCTAGCTGATCAATTATGTCTTGGGAGGGGCTCGAGTTACGGACACATGCTGACTCCTGTAGAGAATATGTTCAACTTAGCTTCTAAGTAGTTATTTGTGATTTATTTGCAAGGGCAAAGGGGAGTTTTTCCCATCCTTCAGGTTGATCTCTTATGAAGGAAAATCTGGAATAAAGTGACTCTGAGATGTGTATATATCACATTGTGTTTTTGACCCCCCAGCACCGGGGGTTTTCCACTAGTTGGGATGTGCTTCCTTGGAGTGCAGAACGCTGCTGTGTCCTAAACATCACGTTAGTACTTGGAATTCTGAACTGAGTGGAAGGTTATTTAGACCCAGCACAGACTCCCCTTGCACCTCTCCCAGGACCTTGGCCTTGCAGTTCTGATGGGCCAAGACTCTCAAGGGCCCCAGGGGTCAGCCCACGGTCTGGTTTCTTGGTGCCTCTGTCTGGGAGCCAGCCCATCCAGAGGACTATGCACCCTGGTCAGCTCTCCGCCCCAGAGAAAAGGGACCTGTCCCTGCAGAGTGAGCCCTGTGGAATCCAAATGAGCTCATAATCCAGTGTGTCTAATTCTGGGGTGACCATTAGTAAGTCCTCTGGTTCACAGATCATGCCAGGCACTCTAGGCAGCTTGGCTGGCAATAAGGTTATTCAGGTCTCTGTCCAGGCATGGTCTGTATCTAGCTTCCATTAGACTCAGGGACTGAGCCAGACAAGGCTGGACCCTGGGTCAGGAACACTAAGAGGTAGACAAACTTAATCAGAGACAGAGTGAAGCCTTGGTTGGACCCTTAGTGATGTGCTTCAGACCTCAGACTGAGCTCAGCCCCAGGGGAAAGAGGGAGACAGGACTCCAGAGGAACCATCAAAGCGATGCAATGGTGCTGGCTTTGTAGATGGAAGAGGTGGCAACAAGCTAAGGAACAAAGGCTGCCTCTAGAAGCTGGAAAAGGCATTGAAACAGAAGGAGCAGAACCCCGATGGCACCTTTATTTTAGCCCTGTGAGATGACATTGAACTTCTAACCTACAGAACTGTAAGGTAACAAGTTCATGTCACTAAAGGCACTGAGTTTGTGGTGACCAACCTAGACAGCATATTAAAAAGCAGAGGCATTATTTTGCCGACAAACATCCGTCTAGTCAAAGCTATGGTTTTTCCAGTAGTCATGTACGGATGTGAGAACTGGACAATAAAAAAAGCTGAGTGCTGAAGAATTGATGCCTTCAAACCATGGTGCTGGAGAAGACTCTTGAGAGTCCCGTGGACTACAAGGAGATCAAACCACTCAATCCTAAAGGAAGTCAGTCCTGAATATTCATTGGAAGGACTGATGCTGAAGCTGAAGCTCCAATACCTTGGCCCCCTGATGAGAAGAGTCAACTCATTGGAAAAGATCCTGATGCTGGGAAAGATTGAAGGCAGGAGGAGAAGGGGATGACAGAGGATGAGATGGTTGGATGGCATCACTGACTTGATGGACATGAGTTTGAGCAAGCTCCAGGAGACGGTGAAGGACAGGGAAGCCTGGTGTGCTGAGTCCACGAGGCCACAAAGAGTCGAACACCACTAAGCAACTGAACAACAAAGTTTGTGGTAATTTGTTACAGAAGCCATAAAAAACTAATATTTGTTAACTCTTTAAAAGTGTAGCACATGAGCAAATAATTTAAAAGGAACCTCACCCATTACTATGATATGGAGTTTGGATGTTACCTATGGACCATTCCACTGGGGATTAGGAAACAGGCCAAAGATGGAACCAGACCTCTGTGTAGAAATCATTCTAGAGGTCATGTGGAAGGTGGATCCATAGGGTTGCAGCAAGGAAAACCAGGGAGGAGGCTGCTCAAAGACCCAGACCAAAGATGACCTAGCTAGGGGTTGGCATGGGATTTGGGAGAATAGAGTAGAAAGGCTTATGGGGGAGAGAAGCTTTGCAGAGAAAAGGTAAGAATTCGGTGACCCACTGGATGCTGGTGGCGAGGAAGGAAGGAGTTTCAATGACTTCAGGTTGTCCAAGTAGGAGAATGGAGAAACAAGGTTTGAAAGAGGAGGGGTGGGTTGGGGATATACGTTCTTTGTCTTGGACATGCTCATTTCAAGTGGAGATGTCCAATGAGCAATTGGAAATGCAGATCCTGGGGTCAGTGCAGATGGAAATTTGGGGATGACACAGATGCAGCTGAAGCCTGGGTGTGGATGACAGAGAGCTTGTGGAGTAAGCTGTCCACCAGGGACTCAACCCCAGGGATCTGCAAGGTTCAGATGGTAAGTCAACCAAGAGGAGTCTGAGAAACAAAGATCAGAAGAGTGATTAGGGAGGAGTGGAAAGAGCGAATTGGTTGGGAGGGAAGGTCACATGCAGGGCCCTGATTCAACTCTCCTGGGAAGTCCCCTCTTCCAGCAGACCTCCCTGTGTCCTGCTTGAGGGCCCAGGGTGTTCACAGAGTCTATCACTCTGTTGCGGCATCTTGTCTTGCTTCTGCAGCATCCCAAGCCCATCCGGAAACTCAGGCTCCCTTGGGTCTTCTCTCTTCTTGTCATTCCCTGTTCTGAGAACAGGGACATGGTGTCTGCCTCCACCTCCACTCACTCCTGGATCAAAAACCAATCTCGGGGTCCTGGCAGGCACCTCCACACCTTGAAGAATCCACTCCTCTTTAACTCTCTCTGACCTCAGGAGCCAACTTGTTATTGGCCAGAGAGGCAGAGCAGCTCAGGGGAATTAGCGGCCCAGTTCCAACCCACCATTCCCCAGTTGCCCAGTCTTGGCCAAGTCCCTGAAGCCTCTCTGAGCTCAATTTCCTTGTCTGTAAATTGGATAATGGTACTACTCTATTGGGCTTCCCCGGCGGCTCAGACAGTAAAGAATCTGCCTGCAATGCAGGGAGTTTGATCCCTGGGTTGGGAAAACCTCCTGGAGGAAGGCATGGCAACCCACTGTAGTATTCTTGCCTGGAGAATTCCATGGACAGAGGAATCTGGAGAGATACAGTCCATGGGGTCACAAAGAGTTACGAGCAACTGACACTTTCGCTTTTTTCACTACCCTTTCACCCCTTCATGAATCACAGCCTTGTGTATCCCTTGGACTACAGGGAGATCAAACCAGTCAATCCTAAAGGAAATCAACTCTGGATATTCATTGGAAAGACTGATGCTGAAGGTGAAGCTCCAGCATTGGACACCTGATGTGAAGAGAGGACTCACTGGAGAAGACTCTGCTGCTGGCAAAGATTGAAGGTAAAAGGAGAAGAGGGTGGCACAGGATGAGGTGGTTCAGTGGTATCACTGACTCAATGGACATGAGTTTGACGGTGAAGGACAGGGAAGCCTGCTGTGCTGCAGTCCCTGGGGTTGCAAAGTGTCAGACACGACTTAGCGACTGAACAACACTACCCTATCGATGGTACCCACCTTTCTGTAAGTTGGATAACCACACAAATTGTGAGAATTGCTGGATAGTGCGCAGAAAGCTCTTAGTAAGTGCCGTTAAGCATCAGGTAGGATTGACCTTAGTGATGAACAGAACAAAACCTGAGGTAATCCCCCCACCCCAGGGCTTCTCCAACAACAGTGGGCACACATGTGCCTTATATGTGAACACTTAAGAGGCCAGTCTGAAGCCTTTGTTCCCAAATTGTCTGCTCCTAAAGCACTGTCTTTCTATTCCTGTAGAACATTTTAGCAGTTCCATCTTCTCAGTATCGAAAATAAAAATAAAAGACTTAAGCTGCTTGGAGAAGCTGCTGCTGGGTTGCGGCTCTTTCTACCCTGACGTTTGGCAGAGCTGTGGGGTCACAGACAGCAGAGGTGGAGACGGAGGTGCGTTTCCTCTTCTCTTGGAAGCCTGTTTAGAGGCCTGAGGGGGAGGAATTGCTGGAGAGGGAGAAGGTGACAGTATAGGAGAGGCCAAGGAAGGGATGGATGCAAGCAGGGCCACCTTCACCTCTGACCTTCGCAGGAGAGACGGGCCTCCGTGAGTGGGGACCACGTCACCTGCTGACGTGAGGGGAGCTGTGAGGGGAGACCCCGGGGAGCTTGAGGAGCTGGAAGGAGTTTGAAACGCTGCCACGAGGAGGAATCAGGTCGGAGGACAACCAGGGCTCTTGCCTGAGGCCCGGCTGGCTCCGCGGTGGGTGGTGTGCGTGCAGGAGTAATTGCCTACCTCTGCTTCCTGGCCACCTGGAGCTCTGGTGTTTCCCACAGTCACCCCTCATGTCTAACAAAGGTGGTCTTTTACATTTTGAAGTCTCATTTTAAACATCTGAGTGGGTAAAACTTTTAAATGGATGTATATGCATTACCTCCAATACTTTGGCCACCTCATGCGAAGAGTTGACTCATCGGAAAAGACCTTGATGCTGGGAGGGATTGGGGGCAGGAGGAGAAGGGGATGACAGAGGATGAGATGGTTGGATGGCATCACCAACTCGATGGGCATGAGTTTGAGTAAACTCCGGGAGTTGGTGATGGACAGGGAGGCCTGGCGTGCTGTGATTCATGGGGTCGCAAAGAGTTGGAACACGATTAAGCAACTGAACTGAACTGATGCATTACATACAAATGGTGTTACAGCTTTATTATTTGAAAAATCAAAATATAAATGCACTTACAATAAAGCATCTGAAAAGCTATTCTCATTACAATAACCGTGTTTTTCACACACATGAACTTTCATGCAGAAGCATTACATGTTATATCGACATACGAACAATCCATGGAAAAGACGACAGGCAGAGCCCACAAAGAAACGCTTCCCTGGTACAGGGGGTCAGCTTTCCTCCCTGACATCAGCATTCCGGTTTGCACATCTTGATTTCTAAGTCCAGGCCTTGGGATACCCTCCTGGCATTTCACACCCCCCCACACACATATGGTGAAGCTGGGTAGGACCTGGACCCGCTCCCACCCCCCACCACGTGGCTCCCTTCGGGCTGGCTGGCTGCCCTCCCGCAGGAGTCACCCCCCTTTCTCAGCAGCAAGGGGGCAGGTACTGTGACAGAGCAGCCCAGCAGTGTGGAGGGCAGGGCCGGCCTCCACGAGTCTGCAAATGTGGCCTGGGGCTGTTCAAGCTTCTGAGCAAAGTCTCCCCCTGCTGACCCCAGTGTCCAGTAAAAGCCTGCTAATGACCCTTCTCATGGTCTGCTTCACAATGATTTAAGCAACACAAATGACTATGAAGTTTCATTGACCATACCCAGTAAATAGACAAAATTCAGTTTACAGCCGTGTCTGGTGCTATTGCAAATCAGTGCAGCTGTTTGGGGGGCACAGTCATGCAATAACCATAATACTTTGACCCAGCAATTCTACCCAAGGAGTGAGGACAAAAGTGCAAAAAGAAAATTTTGTGCAACAAGGTTCATTGAAGTTTCTACTTATATGAGGAGGACATTTAAAACAATCCTGAGCAAACCATGATATGCAGGTACACTGAGAGGTTCGGTGTGGCCACTGTGAACTGTATTCATATATGAAATTTTATACATGAAATAATAAGTAACAGTAAAGGGAGACTCCAACTGAATCAATAATTAATGTATCAGTAATTAAATGAAAATGTATTTCACTTAAGGGACACAGATCATATCAGAAATGAATTAAGAATGAAATAATTGGTATTGAGATGTTTGTTCTTGTTGCTGTTGTGAAGTTGAGTCCAAAACAAAATTTAATTTATGAAAAAATTAAAAAGAGAGACCCCCTAGAGCTATGTGTGGACCCTGAGAGGCACCTGTGATCATTGCTGTAGGCGCAGGGCAGAGGTTAGCTCAGTCAGGATTTCTCACCTCAGCACCACTGATGCCTTGAGACACATAACCCTTTGTTGCGGGGTCTGTTCTGTGCATTGTAGGGTGACCACCATCTTTGCTGGCTCTTACCCACTCAATCCCAGCAGTGCCCTCAGGCATTGCCAAATGTCTGACGGTCGGGGATGGGAGACAAAATAACCTGGGTCAAGAACTACTGGAGTGAGTGCTAAATAGCCACAACTATCCAGCTTAGCCACAGGCAGAGGCAGACAGAGATCGTGAGGGCCGCAGTGTGCCCTTTTAAGAGGGCTGTCTCGATCCAATTAGGAGTCCAGAATGACACAGCCTGATTTTGTTTTTCCTTAGCAGATACTTCAAAGTTAAAACACTTTGTGCAGTCTGAGCCTGTGTCTGTGGGCTTCACAGGGGTGGGTCAGCAAACTTTTTCTATAAAGGACCAGATGGTGACCACTTGAGGCTCTATGGAAGAAGCTCTGTCACAGCTATTCATTTCTGTCTTTGTGTGCAGAAAGCAGCTGGAGATGATATATCAAAGATGAGTGTGACAGTGTCCCAACTAAGTTTCAGCAGTAGACACTGAATTCTGTAGCATTTTCACATATCATTAAATGTTTTCTTCATTTAATTTTGTTTTCTAGTCTTTTAAAATGTTAAGAATCATTTTTGGCTCATGGGCCCTTCAGAAACAGAGCCCAGACTGGGCTCAAGGGCCGGCTGGCAGGGACCTGGGCTGAAGCATGCCTGCAGCAGCATCAATAGCTAAGAGCCACTGGAGACCCAGGGAAGGGATTGGGGGCGTGGGGGGTAACGGCGGGGGTGGGGGGTGGATTGGGCAGGCCAGCACAGGCTTTCCCCACACGAGGTAGGAACAGCCATGGGGGTGTCGGGACCTCCCCATCTTCTGCCTCTTTCAAACCCCCACCTCCACCAGGACCCCCACCTCACATGGTATTGTTACTCTGCGTTTTATTGCAGCTGCCCGAGAAAGAATGAAGGTACCATCTCCCTTTTTTGAACCACTAACCACTTCTCTGCCATTCTTTAAAAATTTTTTTCTGATATTACTGTAAAAGAAAGGCTAGTAACAGGGCACTAATGTAGCTGTTTGCGTGGTTCCCAGAGCCCTAGAAAACTCGAAGGAGAATTTTACCAGTTTTTAATGAGCTTGATAAAACAAGTTTTCCTGTTTGTGTCTGCTCAGTGTCTCTCTGACAGCAACAGGAAGAAAACGCAGATGGCCCTCTCCATCTGCAGTCACAGAGGCAGCGCAGGACCCTGGAGCAGGGACAGTCCGTGACCGGATTCCAGGGGAGGAAGGTCACCGCTGGCTTCTCCCAGGCCAGGCCTGTGATCTGCTCTGCAGGCCGGCGCTGCAGGGTGCTTCCCGGGCTGCCTCAGAAATGTGCCCCTTTTCCTGGCAGGAAACACTGACTCTTGTGAAACCGCCTTGGGCCTTCTAGAACAAAACAGAGGCCCCTAAATGTCCTAGCCCTCAAAGCTAGCAAAAGTAAATCTGGAGATGTTATAAGGGGGCTAATGGAAAGGGGAGAAAAGGATAAAAAGAAAAGAAACAAGAAATGGGAGAGGGGGAAAAAGGAAGCATTTAAAAAGATGCAAAGCTGCTGGGAATGGTGGGAAAAAAGGAGCAGAAGACAGGAGGCAAGAAGGAAAGTGGGAAAGGGAATGAAACGGAGGAAGGGCCAAGGGTGTGGTGCATGCGTGCTAAAGTCACTTCAGTCATGCAGCCGGACAGGCTCCTCCGTCCATGGAATTTTCCAGGCAAGAATACTGGAGTGGATTGCTGTGCCCTCCTCCAGGGGATCTTCCTGACCCAGGGATTGAACCCGCATCTCTCCTGTCTCCTGCATTGGCACGCAGGTTCTTTACCTGTATTGTCACCTGGGAAGCCCCAGGGTGTGGTATTTGCCAGCTATTCGTCAGAAGCTTCAGGTGTTAATGAATGGTTAAGGGAGGGAGAGTAAGGGTAATGGCTTCACCTCTGAAACCCACTTCGATTTGTGACCTTTTCCCTCTCCCCATCATCAAATTCTTGGACTTTAGGTTCAAAAGGGCGTGAGAACAAGACTACAGGGACTCACTGGCACTCCCTGCCCCTCAGCTGGAGGCAGCAGAGTGTTTCTCAGGAGAGAGAGAGGAATGTGGGGTACCAGCCTAGGGCCTCCTGTGAGCTCAGAGATCAGAGGCGGGTGGAAAGGGCCTGTCTGGGATTCTGGAGGACACGGGGTTCACAGAAGTGCCCACATAACAACAGGGTTGGGGAGGGAGGCATCAGGGCAGAGAGCGCCCACCACAGCCTGGAGTCCCTTTCATTTGGTCCCTTTCTGCTCTGAGAACATAGGCTCCCCAGCGCCTGCCCCACGCATCCTTTCTTCCTAGATTTATCAGTGGTCACTGTTCTGTGAACCAGGCCTGATGAATTTGGGGGGTGCTATAGACACTGGAGACTTAATGAGGAGACAGCTTTGGGAAAGCATCCTTGCTTGTGCCCACAATAAGGATGCAGTGACTGGAGGAAAGTGGCAGGGGACAGGGAAGAGGGCACGTCCCTGCCCGGGGTTGGGCAGCAGACCTCACACTCCCCTGAATATCTGCTGGCACTCAGAGCCAGTCCCAGGGTGGACGGGGCATTGAAATCCCAGGTGAGCTCGAGCTCCAAACCCAAGGCAACTCAGAATCACTAACTTGGGGTGGTTCCTTCTAAAGGTCAGGGGCTGGGACTGGAAATCAACCTTGGTTATAGGAAAGGAAAGCAATGTTTTTGCACACCCGAGTCGGTGGCTTGTGAAGTCTGTGATTGCTGCTTGTGGACCACAAGCACAGACTTCCCACTCTTGGAGAAAATACCATCAGCCTTTCTATCTGGCAAATGCTGGGCTCACTGGACCCCACTGCCCCCACCATACCAGGCTCTCAGCAACTTCCCGCAATGGCCAGACAAGCCATCGCCAACACCAGCAAGTCACTGTGCGCAGGGTGTGAGCCCACGGCCAGCCGCAAGTTCCCAAGGGTCTGCCATCAGCCCTCGGGCTAATGGTTCCAGTCAAGGCTGTGGGCTCCTGGCTTTGCCGGGTGAAGGCAGAGGCGCCCCGGCGTGGGAGCGGCACAGTTACTGAGCATTCCATGGGCCCAGGCCCTGCTCAGCTGCTTCTGGGGAGAGGCCTTTGCAGGATGTGTTCCATAGGCATTCCTGGGCTCCAGGCCAGCACGAGGCACCAGAGTCCCCGTCTAAAAGCCGCCGCCATCTTCAGTGTCTTTCAACTCCCAGGCTTGGGTACAAGACAGACGGGCAGCAGGGGCCTCCGGAAACTGTTGGCAGGGCTGGGCTATGACCTGGCCAGTGGGGCGGACCTGCCAGCCCAGGCGAGAGTCCCTTCTCCAGCGCCCTGCTGAGGCCCTCCCTTGTTCCTCCATCCCCCGCTGCAGGCGTGGAGTGACCAAGGGCAAGAGTCCTGGGTGGGGTGTTGCTGCAGACACTTGAGATTTAATGAGGATAATGAGGTGTTTCAGGCACTCCATCTGGAAGGCCACCCTGCTTTCTGCCTCTGTGTTGAAAGAGAGATTTAAAGCGACTCTAAAGTGATGCCAGGGCTGCCTCAGAGTGGAGCCTAGAGCCGGGGAGGTCAAGGTGATGGGAAAGCCTCTTGCCTCCCAGCAGGTCACCCAGGTGCCAACTAAACAACGGTCTTCTGGCAACAGGGAAAGTCTCTCCTGGAGCTGTGAGGAGCGGCGCCAGCAGAGGCCGTGCCCAAGGCCCAGTTCCTCAGGACGGCCACATATGTCTGCCTTCAGTGTCTACTGTCCCTCCGAGTCCATCTGCCAGGGGCCTCAGTGATAGCTTGTTAGCTGAACAACGATAACAACAAAAGATTGTTCTTCGTCTGCAAGGTGCTCGGGCTGATCACCATCCTTTCTTCTCAAGAGAATTCCACATCTGTACCAACCAAGTTTGGGGGTGTGCAAGGCTTTCTCTAACACAAGCAGGATGGGAAGATGCCAAGAAAGCTCTTGGAGCCACACCTTCTACCTCTGTGTGTCAGCCACACTGAGACGCAGGGGAATTCAAGTCACAGCAGCACTTAGACTTCTTTTTGGATTTGCTCTGGAAGTTTTTCAGACACAAGAAATTCTCTGGTTGTCACTGAATTTTTCAAGTAAGGGTTTGATGCGCCTTCCTCACAGAGATGGTCTGGCCCAAAGCCTTGGGCGGGAGGGAGAAGCTGCTCTCTGGTTTCTGAGCAGGTCTCCTCTAGCATCCCAGGACACAGGCACTGGGACCCTCTGGGTGGAATCTCGGTTGAAACAGTGGGACAATAAGGCCTGTTTGGGGAGGTCACGTACTCATTCTTTTCCCCTCCCAAGATATTTTCCCAACCCTTCCCAGGATGCTCAGCGGAAACCACTTCCAAAAAATTCTCAAAGTTCACCACCAACTTGTCAATAAGGCCATTGGGTGAAGAACATGGTTTTAGAATCCTGTCTTCTTCTCTGTACACAGAGTTGTCAAACTTCTTCAGATTTAGCTTACCCTGGAAAAGTGAGAGAGACACGCCTCCAATGGTTATATGGGGGCCACACATGATGTAGCCAAAATCTACTGGGCTTGGGACACCCAAAGCCCACCTCTGCACTAGTCTGCCACATTCATCTCAGAGACCAGAAGTGGTGTCCTTCCATGGGACCTTGGCAAGAGTGGCCCATTTCCTGAGAAGAACACACTATATTCAAATAATTTCTTCTTCTAGGGAGCCCAAAGCTATTTTTCATATAATCATAGGCTCACAAAATTCCAGTGGAAATGGAAGCATCAAAATTAAAACTGTTACAGATGGAAAAACCACAGCCATAAAGACAAATGACTTTCCCAACATCACCATAAAAATCAAAGATGGCTTCCTGGCAGGGGCAGGGTCTGATATCTTTGCATTCCCAGTGCCGAGTTCAATGCTTGGCATATATAGAGTGATTAATAAGTGGGTGCGGCAGATAATTCAAAAAACATTTTAGACATCAAACAATACTTCCTATGAATTAATTTACTCTGTTAATAACTTTTGGTCAGTAGGAAATTAAATAGGATAATACATGAATGATGAGAGAAGAAAATAGAAATAACAAAAATTTAATTAAATAAATAATAAAATAATTTTAATGTCCACGTTAAAAGAAGTCTTCTGAGTTGAAATGAGGGCTAATACTAAAAATTCCTGCATCAAGGAATACTGAAAATAGTCCTTCAATAATAAGGATTTAAAGGTTATACTTGATTGGGCTTATTTCTACTTAACCAGGAAATTAAACCTTAAAAATTTCAGAACAGTTTTCACTTTCAAAATGTATGTGAAAGGAAACTTTCTATTATGAATAACTCACGAGAGTACCCATTGCCAACTTCTCCAATCTGAGAAAAACAATTTGATGCAGCCTGCCCTAGCCTTCAGACAGAAATGCACATAAGCAGTCCCCAGGTGGTTTCTGTATTAATTTGCTCTTGGCTGCTGTTTCAATGTCCTCCAACCTTATAGCTGGGCTCTCCTGCTTTCTAACTGGACAGTAGGTCCTTAAAGGTAAGGCCAGTGCCTTTCTTCTGTGGCATCCCTTAAAGGATCAGTTCTATGCCCAGCAAACACCAGGTTCTATGAGCCTGGTGAAGCCCTTTCCTCTTGTCCAAAGATTGAGGTCAAAGTTGTTCCAGGAAGGCTGATTCCACTTGTCCTGCCCCATTCCCTGGGATATTTAAACCTTGAGTTCCCCTTATGTGAACCCTGTGCAAATCTCAGCCCAGGACTGCTCCCCGCATGCATCATCTTGTCCACCTCCCATAACCAGCCTGCTCACAATCTCCTTAATAGAAACAGGAGTGTTTACCTTGAAATCATCTCCACACCACGTGGCTATACTGCTTTCAGCAGGGTTGGGAACATCAGGCCAACATAGGTGCTTCAGTTTGCTAATAAGAGAGAAGATTTTAAAATGGAAAGTAAGTCCAAGAAGCATTTTACTTGTACTGCATGGCCAAGCCAAAAGAATGCTATCCCGCCTTCTAGTGGAGGAGACACAAGACCCAGGTTCAAGTTGGGAAGATCCCCTGGAGGAGGAAATGGCAGCCCACTCCAATATTCTTGCCTGGAAACTTCCATGGACAGAGGAGTCTGGTGGGCTACAGTCCATGGGTCACAAAGAATCAGACACGACTGAGCATGCACACACACATGGGGAATTGTACGACTCCCTATTGAATAATGGCAAGCTCACAGCCTCCTGATGGAAACTGAGAAAACAAAGTGCTTTGCGGTAGGGGCAGGAGAGTGGCGAAACTGCAAGTCATTTGTGGGACGTAATGGAGGGAGAGCTTTCCCCAGACAAAGTTACTCTTTCCCACTCTCCTGCCACCGCATCTCCACCCCCTGGTCCTGGTGCCGGGAATCACACTATCACAGAGCCATTTGTTTGAGATTTATTCCCCAGGAAAGGTAACAATATAAGTCTTAGAAGATACTCATATTTTAGAGCAGTGATTCTCAAAGTGTGGTTCCCAACCAGCAGCATCGTCACCACCTGGGAGCTTTTAGATATGCAAAATGTACAAGAATTTGTGTTGAAGATTCAGTTACAATCCACGGGAACTGAGGTTGACTTAGTTTGACCATAACTAAGCACAGCTTGGGCTTCCCAGGTGGCGTCAGTGGTAAAGAACCCACCTACCAATGCAGGAGACATTAGAGACATGGGTTCAATCCCTGGGCTGGGAAGATCCCCTGGAGGTGGGCATGGCAACCCACTCCAGTATTCTTGCCTGGAGAATTCCACAGACAGAGGAGTCTGGCAGGCTATGGTCCCTAGTTAGGGTCTCTAGGGTTGCAATGAGTCAGACACGACTGAAGTGACTTAGCATACATGCACACACAACCTCAGCTTGGCAGAGAAGACTCACAACTGTGCAGTTCTGGAGAGAGGGAGGGAGCCCATGACCCTCAGGGTAGAATGAGGCTCTCTGGGGAGAGAAAGGACAAGACCCTGAAGACAGGCTTCCTTCCCTACAGTGGCCAGAGCAGGCAGGACAAATGGCCTTCAGCCAGCCCTCCAACACTGTGTAATTAGCAAGGACTAGTCTATGCTGGGCATGCGCTGGCCAGAGCTCCAACTCCATGGGCACCCTGCTCCCTACTCTACCTAGAAGAGAAGCTGGCCACCTGGAGACCCTTTGCTGCTGCCAGTGGTCCCCACTAGACACTGAGAGAGAGGATCTTCTCCCCAACTCTAGTCTCAATTGCAGAACATAGCAGATAAAGCCTGTGAGGCAGCTGATACTTCCCTGGCTTCAAAAAGTCCTAGGCCTGGTGCATGGGGCTGTGGGGGGTAGAGGTCCTCTGCTCCAGTTAGAATTCTAATGTACCACAGTGTAAGGCACATGATAAATTCAGTAGCTAGGTAAAAAACCAAAAACATGAATGAACATGCCTAAATAGCAGAGCACCCTCTTCCACCCATGGTGCCTTCCACTTTTGAGGGCCCGCATTGTTGTCTCCAAACTCACTTGGGTTTTTTGATGCCATATGCCACTGTCAGGAGGATGAGAATAAGAAGGCCCCCTCCAACCAGAGAAGTTACAAGAAAAATCTCAAAGACACCTTTGGGAAAAAGAGAACAAAATTAGTAGTAGGCTGAGCTCCTTACTTTCTTGACAAAAATCAAAGAGTAATATTTCCTTCCAGTAGTTTTAGCAACATATTCCTTGTCAATTTCCTTTCAATTTAATTCAAATTCATTCCATTTCTCCTCTCCCTGAATAATACTGACTGAAATTATGTTCCCCAGGTTCATCCTCCAGTTTCATTCATTTAATAAACATTTTCTGAGCACTTATAATTTGCCAAACACTATTCTGAGTAATAAAACAAACAGCAAGAAACACAAGAATCCCTATTCTCATTGAGTTTACATTCTGGTACAAGAATTCAGACAATAAATAATGTAAGATTATTTCAGATAAAATGGGTATTTTAAAAATTATTTTTATTATTAGAGAATAACTAGGGTAAAGTGGGATAGGAGTTAGCACCTTTAGATAGGGTAGCAAAGGAAGGCTCTTGGGAGAAGTGAAATTTGAGCTAATGTGAATAATAAGAAGGAATGAGCCATGTTCATTCTGGGGAAAGCATTCCAGACAGAAAAAAGAGCAGATGCAGGAGCATAAATGGGAACATAATTGGGAAGTGGTGGGAGGTGAGATCAGGAAGGGACAGATGAGGAAGTGTCCTGAAAGCTATGGGAAGGAGTTTGGGTTTTATTTAAAATACAACAGAAGCCATTGGAGGCTTTTAAGCAAGGGGTCTAGGATTTTAAACTCTGGCTGCTGTGTGGAAAACAGATGGTAGAGGATCAAAGATAGAAGCAGGGAGATCTATAAGAACCAAGGGTAAAAAACTTCTAGGCTCCAAGGTAGACTTTTGCCTTCAAGTTGACCCCTAGAGAAATTCCACCAGATAACGCAATTTGTGTCTAGTGTTGTAAAAATATGACATGATTTTTAAAGATTTTAGACAGCAATAGCAAAAAAAAAGTCCCTAAAGACAATGTTTCAGTCAATAAAAAAGAACATGTTTTCTGTGTAGAAACACATACTATACCCACATTTTCTGGAACCATAAACTGCTTTTCTTCTCTTGGAAACATGATAATAAACAAGGGACTTCCAAGAATGTTTAGACTGTTTCTAGCTTTTATTGAAATTGTGTAATATTCCTTCACTTTTAAGTTTCATTTTTAAGAACAGTGTTAGTATATCCTTACAATCAAATCTCTGTCATTCAAAGACTTAGAAAAATTAACCTGTTTCTCCCATCTGCCTTCCTTCTTTCTCCTTCATCTCCCTTCTCAGCCCATCTTCTTTCCCCTCTTGAATAGGCCCCACAAGCATCATATGAATCACATTTTACATTATTGTTTTATTTATTAAATTTTTATTGCTCCCATTTTTAATATAAAATCTGATTACTAGAACATATTATGCACTTTTTTACTCAAAAGACTCCACGAATGATGACATTAAGTGGGTCAATGGTGCAAGGTTTTTCCTTGTTTGACACACAGGGATTGACGACTGTAAACTGGGGACAGTCTTGAGGTGGGGCTGGTTTGAAGTGTCAGTGAAGTTGGCATTAACTTGATCCCTTCTCTCTATGAAGATTTGGGGCTACCCGTGAGGAAGAAGCAAAACGAACCATCTTTCTAGATTCAGCTCTCAATCTTCCTGTTCTCCGTCCCATCACTCATATGCTTTCCTGGAAGGCCAGTGAGTCAGACAACAAATGGTTCTTCTTACTTCGCCCTTTCATTTGGCTTTCCCCTGCCCCTGGCAAACACCATCTGTGACTGGCCTAAAGGAAATGTCAAGGAGACATTCCCAGGGACTAAAAGAGTACTCACTAATTGACAATGTCTTGAAGCTTATCCCGGGGCCATTAGCTCCCCCAGCACTGGTGCTGGCCATGACCCAAACAGTGTAAGAGGTCTTTCGTGTCAGGGACTCCAGGTCACACTGCAGGATGCTGGAGTTGACTGTCTTGGCTAAAGGAAAAATACAGAAGTCAAACACCACAGCCAAACCCAAGTGAAAACTGTGCTTTATTGGAGTTCAAATAAGAGCACTGGAACCTGTGCTTCCAAGCTTGGCCATCTAATACTCCTATCTCTCTATTAAAATTAGCTTACTAAGATGGATCAAAGACCTAAATATAAGAGTTAAAACTATAAAACACTTAGAAAACCACATAGGGTAGATCTATATGGCCTTGAATATGACAATGACTTCTTAAATATGACACCAGCACAGAAGCAGCAGAAAGATTAAACTGGACTTCATCAAAATTCAAAGTTTTTGTGCATCAAAAGACACTATCAAGAGAGTGAAAACCTCACAGAATGGGAAAAAATACTTGCAAATCATACATTTGATAAGGAATTTGTAATCAGAATGCTTTTTAAAAAAAAACAAAAACAAACCCTAACAACTCAACAACTGAATGACAAACAGCCCAACTTAAAAACGAGCAAAGAGACTGAGAAGACTTTCTCTAAAGAAAATATATAAATGGCCAACAAACGCATATAAAAGATGCTCTACATCATTAGTTATTATGGAAGTGCAAATCAAAATCACATTGATATGGCTGATTCATGTTGATATGGCTGATTCATGTTGATATATGACAGAAACCAACACAATGTTGTAAAGCAATTATCCTTCAATTAAAAATAAATACATTTTAAAAAAAAACCACATTGAGATAGCATTTTATACCCACTAGGACAGCCACGCTTTTTAAAAATGAAAAATAACAAGTGTTGTTAAGGATGTAGAGAAATTAGAACTCTAATTTATTGCTAGTGGAAATTTAAACTGGTGTAGCTGCTATGGAAAACAGTTTGGTGGCCCCTCAGTAAGTTAACTTAGAATTCCCAAATGACCCAGCAATTCTAATTCTAGTATATACCCCCAAAGAATTAAAAGCAGAGATTCAAACAGATATTTATACACCAATGTTCATAGCAGCATTAATAACAGTGGCTAAAATGTTTTATCAGCTGATAAATGGATTAAAAAAAATGTTTCTTGATATAATAAAATATTATTTAGCCATAAAAAGGAATGACATACTAATACATGCTACAACATGGATGAATTTTGAACACATTATGCTAAGTGAAAGAAGCCAGGCAAAAAAAAAAAGTCACATATTGTAGGATTCTGTTTATATGAAATATCCAGAATAGGTAAACCCATAGAAATAGAAAGGAGTTTTGTGGTTGCCGCAGACTGTGGGACAAGGGTAAGGAAGTGACTGATTAATGGGTACATGGTTTCTGTTTGGAGTGGAAATGAGTAGTATTATGGTTACAACATTACAGATGTTTAATACTTAATGCCACTAAATTGTATACTTTCACATGTTTGAAGTGGTAAAATTTACATTATATGCACATTATATGTATTTTACCGTAACCAAAAAAAAAAAAAAAAATTAGCCTAAACAGAAACTCAGGCCTAGCCCACAATTGAGGATGTCAGGCAATATTGTAGACGCAAGAAAAAGGCAGTGGACAATAGAAGCCATTGTAAAGGGTCCTGCACTGAAGCAAGTGCCACCAAACAGGGTCTGTCCCCTCTAGCCTTTAATCTAGGCATGTCCCACTCTGGAGTAAAGGTCAAGAGCTCCCTGGGGGCCCACTGTTCACAGCCTGATGGGCACAAATTACATCAATTTCTCTAGTCCCTACAGGACTCTCAGGTACAGTCATTTCAATCTCATTTAACTCTTAAAAACTCAAGAGATGGACACCCTTGACACTGTTTTCAGAGAATCTCAAGGAAGTTAAGTGATTCCTGCAAAATGGCAGGGCACCCACCATAGGAGCTACCCCAATAGCAGGTCTATCTGCAGCATCTATCTGGGGCTCAGGGTTCTTTCAGCTTGACTATAAGCTCACTTACAGAATTCCTTTCCATCTTCAGCTTGGTAAAATATGGTGTAATTGTTGATGAAACCATTTCTCTGATGCTTGGGAATCTCCTTCCATGTAATTGTGACTGTCCTCACACCAATGTTCTCCACCTTCGTCACGGGACCTGCTGATGGAACTTTATAGGACAGGGAGACAAATGAACACTGAATCACACCCCAGCACATCCTTCCCCTACGAAGTCTCTGCCCAGTCCTCAAACTGTAATCAGTGCTGGGGGTGGGAGGTGGGGCAGAGTAGGGAAATGATGAATCAATTTGTCTTGAGAAAACTGTTGTCTGGAATCATGCCTCTCAAACAGGAAGAGAAGCAGAGTCAAAGACCAGAGAAAGAGTACTTCCTCATAGACTTCTCACTAATTTGGCACCCAGCTTTTTCATCCATATGTGTAATAGCTATTATCAAACAGTTGAAGATTATGCTTCCGTGAGCTATCGTTGAGTGACAGGATGTATTTCCTAAGGCTGAATCTGGAAGATGTTAACTTCCAAAAAGGTAGAAGTTAAAGTCTGAGTGGTTCACCAATAAAACCTTTGATTATTGCTATACAATCAAATATAATTTTTTAGCATCTCCAAGTTACAGTTAACTCTTAGGGTCCCTAGCTTGGTCTTTCTTTTCTGATTATAGAGATGTTAGCGCTGTTTCTTTGTGACTTTGGGCAAGTTGGTTCACCTCTCTGAGCCTTGCTTTTGTGAGATGAGGGACTTGGACTTGATGATCTCTAATGTCCACCACAGCTTTAAAATTCAGTGACTCCATACTCTGACCACAACTGTGTCAACTTCTACAAACTGTAATAAGTATACATAGCTTATTACAAGCTAAATGTGCAGCACGGATGAGCACTAAAGAAACTGTGAACAAGCTACAGGCCTTCACAGCCTTAAGTAAATGTTGGACAGGCCCCAGAGTTTCCTTTGCCCAATGGAACCTTGTCCATACGTACCACCTTCTTTGACATAAGCCTGAACGGAATATGGCTCGCCCACTCGGTTTTGCAACATTGGATACACAGAGATATTATAGCACCAGAAAGGTTTCAGTTCATCTGTAGAGAAAGGGGAGGTGCCGGGGGGCAGAGGGAGGGAAAGAGAGAGAAGGAGTGAGGGAGGGAGGAAGAAGCGTTAGGTGCAGAGCATGGCATAGAAGACGGAATGCTAGACTAAGACTTATGACCTGTGACTTACAGAAGATACTTTATTTCTCAATCATCTCCACATCTGAAAAATAAGGAAGTTAACTTGGATGGTCTCTAATATCTATGTTGTTTCTAACATGTTAAAATTAATTCTTAGAACCAAACCTGCACCACTCTGACAAAATGGCGGAGCCACCCAGGAAGGGAGAAGTAAGAGATCCAGGCTCTCCTTCATCACTGATTTTGTTACATCATTTGGGGAACACTACAGAATAAATTTAATTCTTCTTTCAATAGCATATCACCCTAGAGAACTCAGCTACCATACGTTCTAGCTCTTCTGTCTGTCTGCATCCCTACATAAGTATAATTCTTCATATAGATGCTACTAAGTATTAAAAAATGGTTGGAGTGATAGGACTGGGAGAGTAAAGCCTCACTTATGTGTCTTATACGGAGCAGGGACTTTCTTGAAAAGAAGGCTATTCTCTGTATCAGTCACTTGGGGAAGGGCCCTAGAACCTAAACATGTAGCCAGAACTGAAGGAGGCACCCTGAATAGGACAGATGGGATACAAACTCTGGTGTTTCCACACAATCGCATGATTTCCACATTGTATCCACATGATCATGGTATCTGGGAAGAGCTCTCTGATAGTGGGTGTCCACCACCAAATATGGTGCTTTCCGCCTGGAAGCATGTCAGCTGCCTAGTCCGATACTCACGGCTTATTCTTCCAGCATTGCTGGGAAATGCCAAGAAGCACACGTCACTAAGCTTGCCCTAGCCTGTCAAATTCTATTACTTACAATTTACAGGTTTGAAGCCAAAATTAAGGATTTTAAAACTGGTGAAAACGAAAGTGAATCCTACATAGCAAGAACCTGTGGGGTCCGCACTGGCTACCTTGCTGGATTGTCCAGTTCCTGGTATGAGACACAGACTCCCAGGAAATGGCCAAGGGCTTTGAGTCCAAGTCTGGGACCCACTCCACCATCCATGTATCAACCTCCAGAGCAGAGCTTTGCCACTCCACCACCAGCTGGTCCTGAGTGAGGCAGGTGTGCATGGCCTCAATGCACTGGAACACTGAAAGGAGAGGAAAAGACTGCTTCACAACACCGAACTCATCCTCCAAATGCACCAACCACATTTACATCTATTCACTGCCCAAAGTGTAAAGAAGGTCAAAGTTCAGGATCTCCACTGCCACCTTCCACTGGGATGCTGTTTTTAATGTTTTTATTGTATCCCTTTTCCTTACTCTTAATATTTGATGAAGTGCCTTTTGTTATCTTCCCCAAATTTGCCTGTTGCCAGCAGAGAACCTTACTAGACTGTTGATGCCTAAGAAAAATTACCAGGCATCTCTGGGGTCTGTGCAAATCAAAAGGAAAGTAAGCCTGAGACAAAGAATAGATCTCTAAAGGTAGAATTTCAGGCATCTATAACTTTGTGACTGGGAAGCTAGAAGCTGGTGACCCTAAAATCATACCAGGGTGATGGTTTCTAATTTCAACTATCTAAACTGGTGCTATACAACCTGGCTATGCAATCCCATCTTCAGGTAGGAAGAACTGTGTCTGTGCAGAAGGATATAGACACACCCAACTGAAGCACCTAGATGTGGACCAATAGGTAAATGACTGCATTCCCTGCAGACCTAGCAAAAAGACAGGGGGGAACAGTCCACAGTGTTCTTTAGTAGAAAAGTTGAACGTGTGGCTTCAAGTCTAGTACCTGGGATCTAATCAGAATTAGAGAGTTCCCTTATTGAAAATGTTCTGAATATGCAGAAGAGAGGACTACTGGAGATGTGGGGAGAGAAGGAGGAGAAGGAGGGCATGAAGGAGTGGGGCTCAGAAGACCACAGCATGTGGCTTTCCCGTCTTCTACTCCTAACCGCCTGCAACACCCCTGAGCCTATAGAATTGGAATCCACAGGAAGCATGTTTAAATTAACATCAAAGATGGTTCTGGATGAGGGCAGAAGAAGAGGTGGAGTCCCTCAAAAAAGCCAAAATGCCTCTGGAAGTTGGAAACCTAGGCAAGTATAGAGATTTGGCATAAGAGGCCAGGGGGTACTAAGTTCTACTATGCCTATATAACAAATACATTCAGTTCAGTTCAGTTCAGTCGCTCAGTCGTGTCTGACTCTTTACGACCCCGTGAATCGCAGCACGCCAGGTCTCCCTGTCCATCACCAACTCCCGGAGCTCAAATACATTACTATGTGTAAAATAGATAACTAATGAGAACCTACTCTATGGCAAAAGGAACTCTATTCAGTGCTCAGTGGTGACCTAAATGGGAAAGCGAAAATTGCTCAGTCGTGTCCAACTCTTTGCAAGTCCATGGACTGTAGCCCACCAGTTTCCTCTGTTCATGGGCTTTCCCAGGCAGCAGTACTTGAATGGGCTGACACTTCCTTCTCCAGGGGAATCTTTCTGACCCACGGATCGAACCCGGTCTCCTGCATTGCAGTCAGATTCTTTACTGTCTGAGCCACCAAGGAAGCTCCCCACTCCAAAAGCAACTATACTCCAATAAAAATTAATTTAAAATAAATAAATAAATAAAAGGAAAACAACAACAACAACAAGCCCCAGAGGGTTAGGGTTAGCCCCACAGCCTCTGTCCTTGAAGCTCACAATTGGAGGGAAAGGAGTCCTTTCCCCATACTAGGCCTTTATGAGAGACTCTAGCGTCTGGTCTAGAAGCAAGGCCAGAGAATATGTCACCTTGAAAGGGCAGCTCTGCGGAAGAGCAACGGAGCCATGGGGAAATTGTGAAGCTGGAGTAGGGCAAGGAGCACAGAGCCAGGAAACCAACCCCACCTGAGCCCTCGCGTTCCAGCTCTCTCCTCCCTGCCCTCCCCGGCTCCCAGCCTCTAAACATCCTTAGTCACTGTTGCAGTCAGGCTTAAAGTCATTATTGGAGCATTAGGAAACTTACTCAGCCTCTTGAAGCAGGTAACATTAGTGTTCCCTGTTCCCCTCAATCAGTAAAGAATCTGCCTGCAATACAGGAGACCCAGGTTTGATTCCTGGGTTGGGAAGATCCCCTGGAAAAGGAAATGGCAACCCACTCCAGTATTCTTGCCTGGAGAATCCCATGGGCAGAGGAGCCTGCAGGCTATGGTCCATGGGGTCACAAGAGTTGGACACGACTTAGAGACTAAACTGCCAACCAATCCCCTCTGATGTCTTTTTGCTGTCTTTATGTCACCTGCTTAGGATAACTTTGAGCTGTAACAAACTTCAGAGTTCCTGTGCAGGGTCAGGCTGGAACCACCCTCCCCAGGACTGTCAACTCAGATCGAACCATTCTGGGTTGAATTGTGTGCCCACAGAAGACATTCTTGGTATTGCAGAATGTAACCTTATTTGGAAAGCAGGTGTAAGAAGCTAAAATAAGATGAGAGTCCTTAGCCCAATACAACTGGTCTCCTTAAAAGTGGAATTTGAATGCAAAGAAAGATACACACAGGAAGCTGGTCATGTGAGGAATGAGTCGGATTAGAATCAGACTGCTACAAGCCAAGGAAAGCCTGGGGCTTCCAGAAGCTGGAATAAAAAGGATCCTCCCTTACAAGTTTTTAAGGGAGCACGGTCTTGCCAGAGCCTCATTTTCAGACTTTCTATCCTGCAGAACAATGAGGCAGTTGAGTTTCTGTTGTTTGAAGTCACCGAGTCTATGGTGCTTTGTTGGGAAGATCTGGGAAAATCAATCAACATCTTTGGCTCAGCCTCCTCTTCCTCCTCTTCCCTGGCCTTCCTTCCTTTTCTGATTAATAAACCACTTGCACGAACATCCCAACTTGAAGATGGAAGTGACTGTTGGTTGCTAATCCCACACTCTTTCTCTTTAGCAGCATTGGAACTCTGAGGAGCAGAAGTCAGGTCTAAAGAGTTAAGAAATAAGCACAGATTCTGGACCACAGAGGGTGTGGAATCAAGCCATGAGTCAGCCTAGCAAGACGAAAGGGCCTGGGCAGCATTAAGGGTTGTTGAAAGAAGTTTCCAAGTCATTGTTCTACTGAATGTTGACTAATTGCCTCCATCACTCAACAATCACTTTTTGAGCAACTTCTCCAAACACAATACACCCCCAGATGTGGTAGGAAATAGATCCCTCTTGAGAAAAGAGGAAAGGCACTTAGACTGCACATGCCATTAATTTCTTATGATTTGCATGAAGTCAGTCACTCCAGGCCCATCAAATACCATTCTCAGATGCTAGCAGTGCTTCGTCTTTGCCCACCATCCTAGCCCAACCTGAACCCTACCTCAACTCAGTACCAACCTCCTCCTCGGACAATTGGCCATGTTTTGCCATGTCCTACCTCAGACCACTCCACAGCTGTCTGCTGGCTAAGGTCTCCTAGAAGCAGAGCTTCTTGTCTTGGGGCCAAAAGGAACCTGAAGGTGTTTCTGTTCCAATTCTTTATTTGAAAGATAGGAAAACAGAGGTCCACAGAGGAAAATAATCATTCAGTATCACACAGCAGCTGTGATCAGATTTCTAAGTTACTTTACTAAGTCCAAGGTTCTGGATAAAATATATTGGACGAGTTTGGAATCATGTAGACCTGTGCTTAAAGTCCACCTGAGAGATCTTTGGGCAAATTACTAAGCTTTCCTGAATCACAGTTTCATCAGCTAAAAAGTAAACCTGATAGCACCTATCCCATGGGTCATGTGAGGCTAAAATTAGATTGAATCATATCATTTTAGCACAATGTCTGACATATCCTAATGGACAATATTGGATAATTGTACTTAATGACTGTTAAACTTACAAGTATTATTATAACTATTCTCCAGGTGACTCTAGTAAACAAAATTCTGTAAAACATCACATTCTTAAATGTCTTGGACTGGGAATTGCAAAGAGGTCTGTAAAGGGTCAAATAGGAAACATTTTAGGTTTTGCAGGCATCTGTTGCAAGTGCTCAACACTGCCATTGCTACACATTGTTGCAGGAGACGCAGGAGACAAGGGTCAGATCCCTGGGTCAGGAAGATCCCCTGGAGAAGGAAATGGCAATTCATCCCAGTATTCTTGCCTGAAGAATTCCATGGATACAGGAACTTGGTGGGCTACAGCCCATGGGGTCGCAAAAGAGTCAGACATAACTTATCAACTGAACAACAGCAACAAGATCTAGAGAGAAAATAAAGCCAGGAAGAGGAAATAGATTGCCTGCAATTCTTTGAACAAGACTCAAAGAAGCTATTTTATTCCAAAACAGGATATAAGTTTGCATGAGAGTAGCAACGTTTTTAAAATTACTTAATTAAAGGTGTAATGAGCAATTATTGGCAAGAATAAGCATTAGAGCCAACTCATTAGAAAAGACCCTGATGCTGGGAAAGATGGAAGGCAAAAGAAGAGGGTGGCAGAGGATGAGATGGTTAGATAGCATCACCAACTCAATGAACAAGAATCCAAACAAACTCCAGGGAGACAGTGAAGGACAGGGAAGCCTATGGCATGGGGCAGTCCATGGAGTTACAAAGAGTCAGACACTACTTAGCAATTGAACAACAACAACAATTAACATTAGAACTATCCCTAACTAGATAATCAAATGGAAGGGAGAAAAGGAAGAAAACAGGAGAGTGAACAAATCAAGACTGGGATGTGGTCAGAACTGTGAAGGGAAGATTTCGAAAGACATCTTTTAGCCACTGAGGATAAACATGGCAGATCTGACAGTTGTATAATGCTCAATCCAGCTTATATTCACTCAGAATAAAACAAATACTTGCTGCACATAGAACTTCTAGGCTCATGACTGTGTATCCTATGATTTACGAAATCTCTGATTTTCAACACAGGCTTTATTCCAAAAGAACATTATTTCAAGAAGCTCATTAATTAATTGAAGATTATGATTACCTCACCATAACCTAAAATGTCCTTACTTCATTTTCATTTTGATGCTAAAAAAAACAGCAACCATTGAGAGGATAGGGAGAGTCAGTCAGTCAGTCAGTTCAGTCGCTCAGTCGTGTCCAACTCTTTGTGACCCCATGAATCGCAGCACGCCAAGCCTCCCGGTCCATCACAAACTCCCGGAGTTTACTCAAACTCATGATAAGGACAATTCCTTGGCAAATCAGATGGGGTAAGGCATCTAACTAGGAAGTTTATGTCATACTTACACTTTTCATCAATAGCTGGAATCCTCAAGGTGGCCTCTGGAGATTTCCCAAGAGAATTATAGGAAATCACATGTACCCAGTAGGTCTGGTTTCCCAGGTACAGTTCAGGCTGCTGGTCAGTAGTGTTCATTGTCTCTGTGAGGTTAGTATTGTTTTCTGGAAAATACCATATGTTGTAACCAAGTACTTTCTCCAGGACTGGGGTTCCTTTTGCCTTCTGAACACAAAGGAAACAAAATTTACTGCTAACAGCAAAGAAAGAAAGTCATTGAGACAGTAATAAATGGTGGGAATCAGGGATGGGAGGTAATATTAACTATTAGGTGTTAAACTATAATCATATGATGATCCCTCTGGAATGAGTAACATACGCTATGCCATGTTAACCCTCCAGATGCCAGGAGAGGGGATTTCTAAATGGTCTCTTGGTATCAACCCTTGACATAAATCTAATTCCACAAAGCTAAACTAACATGATGCCCAAACCAATGCAAGCAAACCACTCCTATTCCTTTAGGCAGCATCTTTCTCTCTGTCTTAAATGGGAGAGGTTGTTGTTCACTTGCTCAGTCATGTCCGACTCTTTGCGACTTCATGGACTGCAACACGCCAGGCTTCCCTGTCCTCCACTCTTTCCCGGAGTTTGCTCAAACTCAAATTCATTGAGTCGATGATGCCATTCAACCACCTTGTCCTCTGTTACCCACTTCTCTTCCTGCCTTCAATCTTTCCCAGCATCAGGGTCTTATCCAGTGAGTCAGCGCTTCGCATCAGGTGGCCAAAGTATTGAAGCTTCAGCTTCAGAATATTCAGGGTTGATTTTCTTTAGGATTGACTGGTTTGATCTCCTTGCTGTCCAAGGGACTCTCAAGAGTCTTCTCCAGCACCACAGTTCGAAGGCATAAATTTTTCGGTGCTCAGCTTTTTTTATTGTCCAGCTCTCACATCCATACACAACTAATGGAAAAAACATAGCTTTGACTACATGGACATTTGTAGGCAAGGTAATGTGTCTGCTTTTTAATACACTGTCTAGGTTTGTCATAGCATTTCTTCCAAGGAGCAAGCGTCTTTTAATTTCATGGCTGCAGTTATCATCCACAGTGGGCTCTTTGAAGCCCAAGAAAATAAAGTCTCTCACTGTTTCCACTGTTTCCCCATCTATTTGCCATGAAGTGATGGGACCAGATACCATGATCTTAGTTTTCTGAATGTTGAGTTTTAAGCCAACTTTTTCACTCTCTTCTTTCACTTTCATCAAGAGGCTCTTTATTTCCTCTTCACTTTCTGCCATAAGGGTGTTGTCATATGCATATCTGAGTTTATTGATGTTTCTCCTGGCAATCTTGATTCCAACTTGTGCTTCATCCAGCCTGTCATTTCACATGCTGTGCTCTGCATATAAGTTAAATAAGCAGGGTGACAATATACAGCCTTAACACACTCCTTTCCCAATTTGGAACCAGTCTGTTGTTCCATGTCCAGTTCTAACTGTTGCTTCTTGACCTTCATAAAGGTTTCTCAGGAGGCAGGTAAGGTGGTCTAATATTCCCATCTCTTGAAGAATTTTCCATCATTTGTTGTTATCCACACAGTCAAAGGCTTTAGTGTAGTCTATGAAGCAGATACAGATATTTTTCTGGAATTCTTCTGCTATTTCTATGATCCAGTGGATATTGGTAATGGACAGAGAAGCATAAACTTAAAAGTTGAGGCATTTCCTCTGAGCCAATCCCAAGTCTGTTCTGGCCCTGGGTCATTTCTTTCACGGAAACCTTCAGGGGTTGGAGAGTGCCCTGTCCTTTTATCTCCATACCACCCTCTCCAAGGAGAGAGCTAGCTTCCGCAACCAGACATTCCAGCTAAGAGGGCTAGAACATTCAAGGTTACCCTACCAGACCAAATCCTTGGTGAGAAATGAAGGTGACCCCAGGGTCTCCAGGCCAACCTTTTATTCAGCCTTGAACCTGAGCCCATTAATCATATGTTTTGCTAGAGATCAGCATGCTGAGTATTTCTCAGGAATTAGAGGGCTTTCCTGTTTTTCTCTTTCTGTTACTGATAACACAGAGAGATGAGCGGAATGACTGAACATAAGGTCAGAAGGACTTCAGAAGTCACTTTGTCCCACTGCCTTTTTGGTTTGAGAATTTCCTTTACACCTCTCATGACATAAAAAGTCAGCTAAAAATCTTCCTAATGACTGGGAGGCATTTATCTTTCATGATAACTCATTCTTTTTTTATAATAAAATAATAGTTTTATTGAGATATAATTCACATACCAGAAAATTCACTTTTTTGGAATGTGCAACTCACTGGCTTGTAGTATAGTCAAGAGTTGTGCAATCATCACCATGATCTGATTTTAGTTCATTCTTTTTTAAGCAGCTCTAATTCTTAGAAAACTCTACTGAAGCAAAAGGAAGACCAGTCTCCAGGTGAGGGGGAGAAGAAAAAGGGCATTCAAGTCCATCTCACTCACCTACTTCACAGGTTGGCCTACTTGATCTATGTGGGTCTGGCCACACACAGGATGTGCCCTTGTTTACTTTCCTTCTCAGAAATATGTTGACAGAGTAATTCCTTTCCACACTTGATGACTGAGAAAGAACTCACAACATCTGGGAGCAATTCTTGAAGATTTCCCACCACCACTCACTGGCTGTGTTCTCCCTTGCCTGCTGCCACTGAGGGTGTCCTTCTGTCCTCAGGGTGGGGAGAGGAGAAAGGTAGAAGGATGCTCCAACCCTGAAGTAACTGGGATTGGGATGTCATTTGGAAAAAGCAGGGTGATTTCTCCATTTTCAAGAGCATTTGAAACTTGCCCAGACTTGAGCAAGTATGAGAAAACCCAATGAGTATTTCCTGAGGAATCTGGAGACACACCAAAGAATTGGGGCATCTCACTGCTCTCCTCCCTCTCTTCTTCCCCCCAACTCCTCTCTCCTGCTTTCTGGCTGGTTTTCCCCCTCTGTTTGCCCTTTCCTTTCCTACTGATTCCCTCTTCCCCTCCTTTTCTGTCCTTTTTCCTACCGTCATCTCTCATCCCCTCTCTCGTGTCCTCTATATTAACCACCTGGATCCTCCTTTGTTCCTCATTCCGAGGCCTCCATCCTACAAAGGACCACTTGGCCCCTGTCCTATCCTTGCACCCCACTGCCCCAGTGCTCTGGGGGGCACTTGTGCAATGACCTCAGGACACACGAGTAAGCTCAACCCCAAGGCAGTGCTCTTCTCCAGTGTGCGGGTGGGGACTATATAATTTTACATTGCCTTGGAGTGAAGGCCAGCCAGCGACAGTTCTCTCCAGAAGGTCAAGGAGCCTCCTGCACTTACACTTGCACTCACATTTTGTACCTGTCCCAGGTGTTAACATTTCCAAGTGTTAACATTTCAGATCAAAGAAGAAGGCTCAAGGTCTGCATTGCCCATTCAGGACTTCTACAAAATGACATATAGGGCTTTTCTGAGGTAGGAAACCATTGTGAGATTTGGGGTATCAAAGCCTCTAGGGAAGGAAATTAAGGAGGTAAAATGTCCATAATCACAGTTCTTAGAGGTATAAGAGACCAAGGCTTTTACACAGAATTGTAAATAATAACCCAGAGAGAGGTCACCTTCCACAACAACTGCACTGTCCTTTTTCCATCCACTTTGTCTGATCTCAGGACTCTCCATAGATCCAGGCCATGTGGAGCTGTAAAGAATAAGAGTGAGGTGTTCAGCAGAGACAGAAGGGAGTTGTAGCAGGAGATGGTGAAATTAGTGAGGCTGTCTGTTTAGAAAATGAAGTTGGGGAGGATTTGCTCGAGGGGCTCAGCAGGAGTAAGGTGGAGAGTGGAAGACTTCATTGCAATGACGTCTTTATCCTGTGGTTGAAGGACTAGAATCAACCAAAAGTCAAAAATAACAAAGGATCTATAAAATTAATATCCTATACATAAATCACTCTTCCCCTGCAATGAAAATGTTGGGATTTTCTTGTATTAGAACACTACTATAATGTTGTGAAAAGCTTTGTATTTTGTGAAAAAAATAAAACCAGAATCATGTAGGGCAAAAATAAAAATGAAATAAAAAAATAAAACTGCTCTTGGATCTGATGACTTAAGGTAAGCTAAAATAAAACTACAATAGATCCCACTGTAATATAATTTATCATTCAAATCTAGATTGGAATATGACATCTCATGTCCTCTATCATTCACATACATGAAAGCTAGGAATAACATAGATAACTGCTAAGGAGATTTTATATATAATTTATGCCATATATACTCCTCAAAGAGATGAAACCACACACTTACAATATTATAAAGCACAACAAAGAATCAAAGAAGAAAGAAGCAGAGAAATAATCTTTCCTAAGCCCCTCTCTGAGCTCTAAATTTAATGCTGATCTTCCAGGCAGGAAGAGTGAAAAAGAATAAAATTTAGTTGTGTACTCTTTATGGGCTGATAAAAAGAACACATAGAAATCATTGTGAAGAGGCAAGTTTTTTCAGGCTATGGGCATTAAATTCATAAATGGAATTATCTTGTAGATCCAGTCAAAAAAGACGAAAGATAACCTAAAAGCTGATGTCTGCAATCACAGTTGAACAAAAGTACATAAATATGGCAGGTGTACACTTCTCATGGTTGTCTTCTATGAAATACAAGGTCATAATGTGAAAGCTAGGTTCATGCATTTCTCCCGTGAAAAACAACATACCTGAAGACAGCATAGTTCAAGTGTGTTAGCTTCTGATGATCTAACTATTCAGGGATAAAACTTAAAAAAAAAAGAGAGAGAGAGAGAGGAATTTCTATTACACTTGACCTCTAGACTGTATCTCCCAAATATCTTGTCTCAAGGAGTTTTGGCACAAAGTGGGCCACTGGTAATTTATAGTTGAACCTTCTGACATGCACCTGAAATTTCAAAATGCTGAGCTACTGACTAAAGAATGACACATACACTTTAGTCAAGAGAGGAAAGCAGCGTTCTAAAGAACTGTTCAGAAGGCTATTGGCCTGTAATTGAGGAAATGTCTCTAACTGAAGCTGCAGTTTATGAACACTAAATCTTTTCTTGAGGAATTCACATGGATGAAAAGAATGTAATTGAGTCTGCAAAAAATGGGGTCTGCCACTCAGGCCAAGATCTAAACTACTTTAGTACTGAGAGACTATTTTTAAGGATTTTTTTGTTTTTAATTTAGGTAATTGAGTGTTCAATGTGAAATTACATACTGAACTCTAATTAAAGACAACTTCATAATGTAGAAAAGTGCACTAAAGGGCAATTAAATCAATGACCTGTCTTGTCATCAATGAAGGGTGACATTTCTACAACTATGCTTGCAGAAGTCAAAGTGTGGTTAACACAGTCTAACTGCTAGATTCCAAGTGTCCCGATGAGACCTATTATAATTCCATGTAAGTTCCATATAAGGAAATTGGAACATTTAAACTTTATATATGACTCAATCTTCATTCCATTGAAATGTTGTTTTACAAGCTCTGCCAGGAGTTTTCCCAAATGTCCTTACCGAATCAAGAGACTGGACAGTCAGGACTCAACTTACTCAGACAGAGAGTAACAGGTTTCAGCCTGTCATCAGGTTACAGCCTGAGATGTAAGCAAAGACAGTGTTCCTCCCAGAAGACAGTCTTCTCAGCACAAAGATACAAAGTCATGAGACCTTCATAGGTGACCCACGGAACTGGAAAGACTCTCAATCCATCTCTTACTTGCAGAGTCTCTCTGTTCCAGTTACATGGAAGTCAGACTCTGGGATAATAATATTGAGAATAAGAAAGAAAAAGCCTAAAGGCAAAGTTTTCATTACAAGCCAGTTCCAAATACTCATCTGAAGCATAGACAGAAACAAAAATAAACTGATTATTAAATAATCAATCATTCCAGTCATTGATTAGAAAAAGTAAAATTCTACTTAGATTTACCCCATAGGCAGCCATTTAGTTCTAGTAGATAGTAAACAGTGCTGATGAAGGAATTTAATCAGGTATTTTCTTCTTTCACTGTGGTCACTATTTCCTGCAGATGTGTTCCAAAGAGAAACAGTCTTTCTGATGTAGACTTCCTACAGACGCGACTTTTAGTAAAACAAATGGCTAGCATTTAAATCTTCTATAATTATGTGTGCATGCTCAATTGTGTTCAACTCTTTGCAACCCCATGGACTGTAGCCCATCAGGCTCTTCTGTCTATGGAATTTTTCATGCGAGAATACTGGAGTGGGTTTCCATTTCCTCCTGCAGGAGATCTTCCCAACCTAGGGATTGAAACTGCATCTCCTGCATTCACAGGTGGATTCTTTACCACTTGAGCCATCTGAAAAACCCTCTTCTACAATTATTACAGTCAATTTTCCAAGATCATAAGTTGATAATGAATAAATTAATAATCCAGCTTAACCAAATGGGGAAAAGCAATAATTCTGTATTTGTGAAATAATACTAAGCTTTCACAAATTTGCCAAAATATTTACATATTGGTGGTGGTGGTTTAGTCGCTAAGTCATGTCCAACTCTTGTGACCCCGTGGACTGTAGCCCTCCAGGTTCCTTTGTCCATGGGATTCTCCAGGCAAGGAATATTGGAGTGGGTTGCCATTTCCTTCTCGAATTACATATTGGAGTTTACATATTCCAAGGCATCAACTGTTTGGACAGATGTAGTAAGAATTTGCCGCTCTGTTGTTCCAGTTACAATCTGGAAGTACTCACAGTCACCACCAATCAACACTTTAGACACATTCTGCTGCCTTTGCTGAAGACTAACACTAAGAATCGCTCACTTTTAGCAAGTGTCACATACTAAGCATTTTACCTGACTCATCTCATCTAACCTCCACAGACCTATAATTAGGTACATCAATATTACTATTTCCTCTTCTGAGGTGCTAAGAAGTGAGAAAATTGCCCAATATAACTCTTAAGTAATGGCGCCAGGAATTAAATATTATTATATGTTTCCTGTTACTGTTCAATCACTAAGTCATGCCCAACTCTTTGCGATCCAAAGGATTGCAGCACTCCACGCCTCCCTGACCCTCACTGTCTCCCGAGGTGTGCCCAAGGTCATGTCCATTAAGTTGGTGATGTGATCCAGCCATCTCATCCCCTGCTGCCCTCTTCTCCTTTTGCCTTAAATCTTCCCCAGTATCAGGGTCTTTTCTAATGAATCAGCTGTTTCATGTAGTATGCATGTTTCATGTAGTATATATTTATATGCTTAAATGTGAGTAAATAATCCTAATAATCAATATATTGAAATGCAAAAGGGAAGAGTACTTCATATTCAACTTAAAACAGAAAATTTCACATTAGAAAAGGTTTGAGGTGGTGTGTATAAAACAGTGGCATTTCATTGTGAAACAGGGAAACACTTTATGAATTAGAAGAGGATAAATTAGGATTTGCCAGGGGTGGGTACATTTTCATTAGTTTCTTCTGGGATTCTGAAAAAATTAAGAAAAGCAAAAATTGTCCAGTGGCAATGTTGACAGATGTTCATTTTATTTAACTAGCACAGGGCACAGAGGACACTAGCATCTAATGTTTTGGTAGTCAATCTTAGCCAAGCAAGCTGAAATAATAAATCAGTTGAAATGGTAAATCTCATTTCTAGTGGTGAAACAAGTGTATGAAATTGACATTAGCAAGTGGTTGGACTGTGATGAACCTAAGACAGTGAACCATAATGATGTTAGGTCTCTAAGAAGAATGACAGCTACAGGGAGGAGAATTGTACAAAACAAGATCAAACCCAGGGTAGAACTCACTCTCCCAGATTGCCTGCTGAGAGGTATAGCAGAGGGAGAGGACAACTTGCACAAGGATATTGCTTGCATTTTGTTCTAATATTTTAAAAGATAGGGGTCAGTCAAGTCACAGACAGCAATAACTGAGCACTCCAACAGATTATAACCATTGTGTCATTTTATATTGTATAATTTAAGTGCTGTTTGGTATTTGTAAACTAGTATATTTGTTTTGAAAGTGAAAGTGAAGTTGCTCAGTAGTGTCCGAATCTTTGCAACCCCATGGACTGTAGCCTACCAGGCTCCTCTGTCCATGGGATTTTCCAGGCAAGAGTACTGGAGTGGGTTGTCATTTTCTTCTCCAGGGGATCTTCCCGACCCAGGGATTGAACCCAGGTCTCCCGCATTGTAGGCAGATGCTTTACCATCTGAGGATTATTTAAGATGATGTCTATACAGTGTTCCCAAATACTGCATATAATTTTAATCAAAAATTCACATTAGGTCCACAACTTGACTAGTTTTGTTTTAATCATGCATGTATTTTTATTTATTTAAAATTTATATAGCACTTACCATTTGTAAGGCACTGTTCTAAGCATATAAACACATAGGGATTAGAAATTTTGTGTTACTTTTTCCTGTATTCCTACAGTTGAGCATGGAAGCCTGGATGCCTGAATGCCATAAATGAATAGAATCTTAGAGTAAGAAGGGACTTCAGAGGCCATCCAGCCCAATCCTCTATGTGTGTCACATGAATCTTTGTTGTAACTACATCCACCAATGAGTAGTCCAGACTAAGTATGAACATCTCCAGTGGGAGATACAAAATTCAGAAGGCACCTGATTATTCCCAGATATATGATCATATGGGCAAACATGGCAAATATCTGTTAACACTAACTTGGGTCTCATGGGAAACTCAACCAGGATCCAGGGGAATACACTTTTGCCATATAGACCAGGGAGCACGGGAGCTGACCCCACATGTTGCATAAGATCAGTGAGGGACTTGTTGTAAGACTGATTAAAAAGGGCCTGAAATCATGCCCGGGGTGGGGTGAGGGGAAATTCATGGTCTAGAACTTACATGTCTCATAAACAAAGTTAAAGCCTCAGAAGGTTAGAATGATCAGCATTTTTGTTTCTCTTACATATTTCAGAAGATGTGTGGCCTTTGATAAGTATTCATTTAATTAGTCATTCATTCATTGTATTAGGTTGAAAAATGAAGCCCCAAAATCTAAGTACAAATCTCTTATCACCTATAAACGTTACCATTTATGGCCAAAGGGACTTTGTATATGTGATTGGGTTAGGATCTTGAGATGGGGAGATTATCTTGGATTATCCCAGTGGGCCCTGAATATTATCACAATGGTCATTACAAGAAGGAAGCAGACAGATTTGATACAGAAGAGGAGAAAAAGGTAATGTGATGACAGAAGCAGAGACTGGAGTAATATGCTTTGTTCATAGGAAGGGGCCACAAACCAAGGAATACAGACAGCTACTAGAAGATAGAAAAGGCAAGAAAATATATTCTCCCTTAAAAATCTCCAACTGTGCCAACACTTTGACTTTAGTCCAATGAAACTGATTTTGGACCTTTGAATTCTAGAACTAGAAAAGAAAAAATAGTTGCGGGCTTCCCAGGTGGCACAGTGGCAAAGAATCCACCTGCCAATGCAGGAGACACAAGAGAGGGGAGTTCGGTCTCTGGGTTGGGAAGATCCCCTGGAGTAGGAAATGGTAGCCTGCTCCAGTATTCTCACCTGGAAAATTACATGGACAGAGGAGTCTGTCGCGCTATAGTCCATGGGGTTACAAAGAGTCAGATATGACTGAATAACTGAGCACACACACACACCCACAATTTGTTACAGTGGCCACAGGAAACGAACACATTCATCAAACACTTATTGAACGTCTACTGGGGTCAGGCTCTGGGCAAGGCTCTTGATTTATAGAGCATGGTAACATGCTGAGTGACCCTGAACAAATTAACATCTCAGCTATCTCACTTGCAAATGGAGGTGATTCTACATATTTTATAGGGCTCTTAGGAGAATTAATAACACTAATAGGAAATTTGTCAATTACTGAATGTTGATTATGGGCTAAACACAATTATTTCATTTAATCTTTAACATAATACTAAAAAGTAGATACTACTATTAACTCAATTTTATAAATTATAGTTCATTATGGAAAAGGGGAAAAATTAGTAAGGAGACTGAATCTTAGAGGGTGGGTATCTTGCCCAAAGTTACTCCACAGCCAGGCTGGATTTTATATTAAGCCCATAGATTAGGTTGGCCAAAAAGTTCATTCCAGTTTTTCTGTAAGATGTTATAGAAAAACTCAAATGAACATTTTGGCCAACCCAATAGTGTTCTTAATTACCATTCCTGACTCATGGTAACCATTCAATCAAGGTGCAATCCTCTTCTCCTTCCTTCCTTCACTATAATTAAAGATGTGACCTTTTTTCTCATTAGTTACACCTTTATTTTTTAGCAGTAGCTCAGGGTTTGCAACATCAAACTTTAATTTATCATAGGACATCTTTAAATAATATTATACTACTTCAAGCATAGTATAAGAACTTTATAAAAGTATTCAAGATATGGTCCTTTGCCTTCAAGGCAAAAAGCTGCTCATGTCACTAACATCATCAGGGGAAGGCCAGCTTATCCTGTAGGCTCAGGCATGTGACATGCATGCCCTGTGGAGGCGCACTGTACAGACTCTCTGGCTCTGGGATTGTGGGATTCCATGATTCCCAAGTATGGCAAAGTACTTGACAAAATCCACAAGGGCTCAGTTCAGTTTGCCCTAAACCAGAGCAGGCAAGAAAGAAACCACAAGGGACCGACTTGCCTTCTTCCATAGTTATTCCCATTTTTTCTTGACTCCAGCCACTCCAGAACCTTGACTTGTGAGCCACACATTGCAGAGCCACAACGTACTCTGTAAAAGCCTGCAGCCCTGTGAGGTTATATGCTGCCTCTTCATTCACACAGCTCTTGGTGAAGTTGACTTCCATCTAAAAGACAAAGACAGCCTTAAGCTGGATGGGAGACCACATGTTATCTTTCCATGTTTCTTCTTTACTCCCCAACCCTCTCTTACCTTTCTGAACTAGTAGCATTATATTTCAAATTTTTTAATTTTCATAAATAAACTTCTACACATGCTTGGAGACTGTTAGCATCAAATAGAGGTGTTACCCCAAGAACCACCACCCATCCCCTTTCTTGTTTCTAAGCTTGTGAGATACATATTCCTGCCTCTGGGCTGGATGTGAGTGAATCTTGCTGTCCTGGAAGATGCAGGGTGGATGGAGTCCTGGCACCCAATACAGGCCTCAGTTTAATTTCTGGAGATGACAACAATACCTAGAGATAAGATCTCAAGGAACAGTATGTAAAAGATACCTTGACAGCATTCAGTTCAAACTCATGCCATGAACAAAACCCAGACAAGTTAAGTGATTATGGACTACCTCAGCATTTATAATCAGCAGAACTAGGATCAGAGCACAGATTCCCTCAAGCCCAGACTCTTTCCTTTTATTCAAACTTCCCATTTCAAATGATTGGTCTCTGGGTGATCAGTCAAGTTGCTAAAGATCTCAGTATCCTAGATACATAAGTTCATTTTGACACTCTCTCAATGTGCAGAATAGGGAGAGGCAAATAAACTACCTCCCCTTTCTAGACCTGTTTCCTTGTTAGTAAATGAGCGTGTTGCTTTCTATAAAGCCCCTCTGGACTTAACTCTCCTCAAGAAAGTAGAAATTCAGCTATGTCTTACTGAGCATGATCATTGTTGCTGCAACATGAACTTTTAGCTGTAGGTTTATATAACTTTATATTGAGCTTATTAATGAAAATAAACTGTACTTACAGACATGACTACTTTCTGAGGATGCACACTAGCCCATAGAATCTGGCAAGAATAGGAAGTCCTGATATCGCTTATGTGTACAACAACAACTGCAAAAATAGGTACACAATTATAGGTGCTGGCCCTAAAGGAAATTGGGGCAAAATCAGGATGTGTCTATGTGGCCAACAGCTGAGCATCCCAGCTGCAGGTGGACGGTTCTGAACTCCCAGGCTAGTGAGATGGCATCAGAGCAAGGAAGCAGCATCCAGGCCTGAGGGCAATTTTGGGGCTGAGCCCCAGGTTCCCTGAGCACATTCCTGCAAAAGCCCCTGGAGACGTTGCAGTGGTAGAACAGGGCTGCTGGGAACATATCTTGGGGCAATTCATCATCTCTGGGGAAGTAGCCTCCCCAACCAACCTCAGTTATGGGGCTCAGTTAAAACCAGATTAAGACCTTTGGGAGAAGGTCAACCACATGGTACTCTCCATGAGTAAATTGTAAATCAAAATAAAAACAGTATTAATACATAAAACACATGTAAGGAAGTCTAATGACATTCTATTTTACTTTTCATGCTTTTTAAAATACATAATATTCTTATTCTATTTTTAATTTCTCAAAATTTTCCTCCTGTTTTGCTAGTACCCTCAGCATATGCTTGGTCTCTTGTTGGGTCTCCTCACAATCAGAAAGCTCTCTTTACTGTACCTGTGCAAACCTGTTCTTCCCAGACCCAGCCTCAGGGCAGTAAAAAATGCAGTTAAAGTTCCAAAGAGTGCTCCTCTAAGACTTCTTTACTGTGGCTTTTTTCCAGGCTATATGGCTTTGGTCCTCAGTGGATCCAAGACCAATTGATCCTCCATATACAGGCTTAAATCTAAAAATCCCCTAACTCAGAACAAGCAATGGACTCCTACCAAAACACTAATTAACCACCAGTTTTGTTTCTAGCAACCTATATTTTGTGCCAAGTCCTAGCTTATCCCAAGTGTTTATATCTTAAGAGATGAGTCAGAAATTTTGGAGCAGAGCCTAAATCAAATTCTTAAAACAGTCTTGAAATCCTTTGGTAGAGTGTTCACATGGTTCCCTTTTATAAAAGTAGAAACCCTTTACACTACGGCCATGGGAGGGTGGTTTGGAGGCTAAAGTATGGTCAAATGAATGACTGAACTTGGCGTCACAAAACCTGAGCTCAACTCTGTAACTTACAAATCTTGGACAGATGACCGAAGTGCTCTACATTGCAATTTGCTACTGCTACTGCTAAGTCACTTCAGTTGTGTCCGACTCTGTGCGACCCCATAGACGGCACCCCGCCAGGCTCCCCCATCCCTGGGATTCTCCAGGTAAGAATACTGGAGTGGGTTGCCATTTCCTTCTCCAATGCATTGCAGTTTACTAATCTGTAATAACAATGGGGCTTCCCTGGTGGCTCAGTGGTAAAGAATTCACCTGTAAATGCAGGAGATGTGGGTTTGATTCCTGTGTCAGGAAGATCCCCAGAAGAAGGAAATAGCAACTCATTCCAGTATTCTTGCCTGAGAAATCCCAAGGAGGAGGAGCCTGGTGGTCTACAGTCCATGGGGTCACAAAGAGTCGGACACAACTTACTGACTAAACAACAACAAGAAGAAGAAGAATAGTGATATCTTATTTATAGGAGGGGTTTCCCAGGTGGCTCAGTGGTAAAGAATCAACCTTCCAATGGAGGAGACACAGTTTCAATCCCTGGGTTGGGAAGATCTCCTGGAGAAGGAATTAGTAAACCACACTAGTATTCTTGCTTATGTTTTCCCAGTAGTCACATACGGATGTGAGAATTGGACCATAAAGAAGGCTGAGCACTGAAGAATTGATGCTTTCGAACTGTGGTGCTGGAGAAGACTCTTGAGAGTTCATTGGACAGCAAGGAGATCAAACCAGTCAATCTGAAAGAAAATCAACCCTGAATATTCACTGGAAGGACTGATACTGAAGCTGAAGCTCCAGTACTTTGGCCACCTGATGTGAAAAGCCTATTCATTGGAAAAAATCCTGATGCTGGGACAGACTGAGGACAGGAGGAGAAGGGGTGACAGGGGATGAGATGGTTGGATGGCATCACCGACTCAGTGGACATGTGTTTGAGCAAACTCTGGGAGATAGTGAAGAACCAGGAACCCTGGCGTGCTGCAGTCCCATGGGGTTGGAGAAAGTCAGGCACGACAGAGCGAATGAACAACAACATTCTTGCCTGGGAAATCCCATGGAAAGAGAAGCCGAGCAGACTATGGTCCATGGGATTGCAAAGAGTCAGACACAACTTATTAACTAAACAACAACAATTTATAGGGTATTTGCAAGGATTAAGTAGCTTGGAATATAAAAAAGCACTCTGTAACCCATATATTGTGTGCATGGGTGCTCAGTCACTCAGTCATATTTGACTCTTTGCAATCCCATGGACTGTAGCCCACCAAACTCCTCTGTCCATGGGATTATCACAGCAGGAATCTTGGAGTGGGTTGCCGTTATCTCCTCCAGGGGATCTTTCCAACCCAGGAATTGAAAACAAGTCTCCTGCAGTTCCTGCATTGGCAAGTAGGATTCTTTACCATTGAGCCACTTGGGAAGCAAACCCATATATTAGCATCACACAAATATGAGTCTTGTTATATGAACATATTGGGATTTTGGAATTGGTTTTTATATGGTTTAGTTTAACTAAACATTTGTTGAGCACATATGGCAGGCAATGAGAATACTAAGATGAAAATCAAGGTCTCTGTGTTTGAGGAACTTATCATCAAATATGAGGAGAGGTGAGTTTAAGTGACTAGGTGAAGTGCAATGACAGAGGAGGAGTACCTATCTCAGACTCCCAGAAGAAAATATGTCAGACCAGAGTTCTGAGAGATGAGTGACTCTAGCAAGGTTTAGGCCAAGAGGAGAGGTACAAAGCATAGAGCTGTTCTAGGCAGAAGCACAGAATAATGAAATGACATGACACAAGGGAAACGCAATTCAGAACTACTAGAGAAGCAAGAGCAAGATGGAAGATGAGTTTGGAGGGCTTGATAGGGGCCAGGCCTTGGAGGGTTAAGAATTTAGACCTTTTTCCGTTGACAATGGGATGAGAACCATCCAGGGAAGACTGGATTGGTTTAGTTGGATTTAGAACTGATTAGACTTGGTTGTGTTTGAGAACTGAAAGGAGAGAGATTCTGGTTGTACATTCCACTCTCCTTCCCACTTTCTCCAGGTTAGCAGGAGGAAGGACCTCTTCCTTCCAAGGGATTGGAAGGAAGGAGGCAAAGATGAGTACAGATGCAGGTAAGTTTTTCAAAGAGGTGGGATACAGGATGCTAGGGATTGAAGTAATTTGCATGTGTTGCCCTCACTTAGTATTCTAAATGGTTTAGTAATTTTCCAGAGGAATATAGCTCCTGGCTTCTATTTCTTGTTGGATTTTGCAAAGTAGTCACAGGACTCTGGGATCAGACAAAAGAAACCAAGAGTTGCTAGACAGTAGATCACACAGAAGTTCCTCAGATTCACTGAGCCCATGTTATGTGGTATGAAGATGAGCTTATGTTGTGCTGGGGAGTGCCCTACTTAGGGGTTCCTTTCTGGGTTCCAGAAACTACCAGTCAGTGAGTCTTATGTTCATATAGTCAGTTCTAGGAGAATGGATCCAGAGTTGGCACAGAAAAGAAGCTGAGAGGAAGAGTGAACTCATTATTTCTCTTGACTTGAATATAAGACAAGTGAAACTTAACCAGTTTTCTTTTCTGCAAGAATTCTAGTCTGGTGGAGGATGCAATAGATATAGTACCATGGCTTCAGAAAGGAAAAAGTCTAGTGATGGCCTCATGGCCAAGATGAAAAAAGCAGGCTGAATGATTGTGGTGGTCTTCTATATTCAAAGAGGCTTGAGTAAATGAGCTTCTTTTAGCACAAAGGAGAGGCTGATGTCTTCGGATGGGCTCCGATGTAGTCATTCTTTTTGATCAATGATTAGATGAAGGTATAAAAATGTTATCAAATCTGAAGATATTTAAAAAAATTAGAAAGTAAAAAGTTAACTCTAAGGTTTATTGAAAAGTTAGAAAGTAGAAAATTAACTACAAGCTTCGGGTAATAGAATAAAGATTCTCAATAGGCCAAAATGATGGATAAGACCAACCTGAAGAAATTCAATAGGAATAAATAAAACATCAGTATTTTAGGTTAAAAAGGGATAAGTTATAAGACAGTGGAAATGTTCTTACTAGAAAATCTTTTGTGTGTTGGGGGGGAAGTCTTAAAGATTTAAATGATTTAATTGGCTGGAAGCTAAGAGTCAATAATGTAAGTTGGTTAGAAATAGAAAGTTGATATAATATCAGACTGCATTATGGAAATATGATAATTATTTCTGAATTTTGAGGTAAGAAAATATTTCTCAAGATGCAAAAGACAATAAATATAAAGGAAAAGCTTGATAAAATTTGACAGTATTCATATTAAGAAGTTCTGTTCCTCTAAAGTTACCATTAAGAAAGTGAAAAGGCAAGCTGCATAGTAAGAGATGTTTACAAGACACATAAATAATAAAAGACTCATAAACAGAATATGTAAGTAACTCCTATAAGTCAATTAAAAAATCAGATCTTCCAACAGAAAAAAAGTGTGCAAAAGGCTTAAATCAATACTTCACAAAGAAGGATTCCAAGTGGCCAATAAATACATGAAAAGACATACAATCTCATTAAAAGTCAGGTAAATGCAAATCAAAGCCATAATTCCATTGTGTACATGCAACAGAAGACTACATTGGAATAAAAATGTATAAACTCAAGCACTGTAAAACATGAATGGATCTTAAAAGCACAATATTGAGAGAGAGGAGTCAAACATAAAGAAAATACAAAGTATGTGGATTCCATTTATATACCATCTCAAACTACATTGTTTAGGGATGCAGGACTACATGGTAATACCATAATAAAAAGCAAAGAAGCAATGACCATGAAAATTAGGATAATCATTAGTTCTAAAGGCAGGAGGAGTGTGTCATCAGAAAAAGGTAGGCAGGGGGCTATCACATGCTATTTTTTATATCAGTGGTTTTTACATGCACACTGACTTAATAATAATTTGTTAAATGCAATATTTATATTTTGTTCACTTTTCTAAATATGTGTTATAGATCACAAAGTTTAGAACAATTTAAAAGGAAATTCCCAAGCTATAGACTCTCAAGAACAAACGTAGCTAGACACAAAACAGGATGAAATGCAAAAATAAATTTCTCACTTTTTTGTATGCCCCTATGTTCAGAATGCAAGATGCATATAGTAAAACACTTTTCCAATCTAAAAGGCCCAAATGGGAAACTGGGGAGAAAAATATTCACTATTGTCTATCTTCTATTTTAAATGTAGAAAATAGAAAAAATGATTCCAGATCAACAAACATCAATAATTCTCTGAGAAACATTATAGTGGCATAACTTACCCAGTGGGTACTATTTACTGCTCTGAATCGAAGTGTATAATTTAAAGTAGATGACTTAGGTGCCAACACAGGCTGTGTCCATTTTATTTGAACCATTTTTTTGAGGCCCAAAACTGGTTTCACACTGGAAATCTTAGGAGGCTCGATTTTAGCTGAAAATAAAAATCATACAGTTCTTGTATTTGCACAAAGACCAGAAAGTGCTAATAACATCCAGCCAGAATCGCAAAGGAAATGATGGTGCATATTTAGTGATTTAGTGTATGCACAAGGCTTTAGGAAAGCAGGGCAAAAAGAATGCTGCCACCTCCCATTCCTTCAAAAGAGAATGTCCAGTGAGGAGAGGCTATATTTCTGCGATTTTTTTTTTTTTTTTTTACAAATCAGCCTTTTACTGACTGGTTGAGATATTTTGTCAAACAGAAGGGAGGTAAAAAGAAACTCCATGACCAGAGAATGGGTTGTTCCTCTTGTCTATTGTCCCCATCTCTCTTTCTTTGACCCCCAGGATGAAGAAGTGCCCAGTAGAAAGTACCTCTTATCTCCCCTGAACACTACAAACATTCTCACCCTATATCTCTCCTTGAAAATGTGTGTGTGTGTGGCGGGGGGGGGGGTTATAAAAGTAATATAGGCTCATTTCAAAAATTATTTATTTAAATGTATTTATTTGGTTGTGCCAGGTCTAAGTTGCAGCATGAGAACTCATAATTGTAGCTTGTAGGATCTAGTTCCCTGTTCAGGGATCGAACCCACGCTCCCTGTATTGGAAGGCGGAGCCTTGACCACTGGACCATCAGGGAAGTCCTCCCCAAATTTTTTAGATATAGAAAAACTACAAAGAAAAACGTAGTCAACCATAATTCTATCAACCAGCATGCGTGCTAAGTTGCTTCAGTCATGTCTGACTCTTTGTGACCCCATGGACTGTAGCCCACCAGGCTCCTCTGTCCATGGGATTCCCCAGGCAAGAGTACTGGAGTGGGTTGCCATGTCCTCCTTGCCATCAACCAGAGATCATCCTGATTAGCATTTTGGTGTATTTCCAGGCTTTTTCCTATACAAGAATTTGTATTTTTTTAAAACAAAATTGATGTTATGCTAAATAAATCTTTTGTCTTTTTGAAAAACATTATGAAATCAGCAAACATCCCTTTGCATTAAAATTTTTCAAAACATGTATTCAAAGCTTCATAATATTCTCTTACAGAGGAACAGAATTTGACACTTTCTCTATTAGTGTACATAGTGTTTCTAATTCCTCTTTTTAAAGCCCCTCTGAGAACAGAAGAGACTTGATCACAAGGCCTTGGATTAACACTTGGCACTTAGCAGATTTCAGATATTTGTTAAGTGAACACATAAGTGGATAATAGTTGTATCCTTGTCCACATCTCTCATGGCTTCCTTAGATCCTCTAGGACAGAAGGATTCAATTAAAAGGTATAAACATTTTGGGGCTTACCAGGTGGTTCAGTGGTAAAGAACCCACCTGCCAGTGCAGATGTGGGTTTGATCCCTGGGTTGGGAAGATCCCTTGCAGAAGGAAAGGGCAACCCACTCCAGCATTCTTGCCTGGAGAATCCCATGGACAGAGGAGCCTGGCAGGCTAGAGTCCATGGGGTTGCAAAAGAGCTGGACATGACTTAGTGACTAAACAACAACAACATAAACATTTTTAGGGCTACTTTCCACAAAATGTCGTTTTGCTTTCCAAAATAGCTACAGTAATTGCAGTGTATATATATAGCACAATTTCTTTATTCATGACTCTTGGTGGTGGGCATTTAGGCTGTTTCTATATCTTGGCTATTGTGAATAATATTGCAATGAACATGGAAATGCAAGTATTTCTTTAAGATCCTAATAAGATCCTATTTAGATAATACCAGAATTGGAATTGCTGGTAGTTGTATTTTTAATTTGGTAGTTGTAGTTTTTAATTTGGTAGTTGTATTTTTAACATGGTAGTTGTAGTTTTAATTTTTTTTTGAACTTTCATACTGTTTTCCATCAATTTACATTATTGCTAAAGTAATATATGTTCATTTTAAGAAAGTAAAGATAATAATAAAATAAAAGTATGTGTTTAAGAAGTTAAAAACCTTGCCCCTTTCAGGCCCATCGTCAAGAGGTAGAGCCAATGTTAGCAGTGTGATGTAAGCCTTCCAAAGGAAGTTCCTAAAAATGTTTTTAAAAGAAACCCAAGTCAAAACACTTCACAAAAAGAAAACCTGAGGCCCAGATACCTACACTGCTGAGATGTACCAGAGGTTTAAAGACAAATTACCACTGATCTTTCAGTTCAGTTCAGTTCAGATCAGTCACTCAGTTGTGTCCGACTCTTTGCGATCCCATGAACCACGGGACGCCAGGCCTCCCTGTCCATCTCCAACTCCTGGAGTTTGCCCAGACTCATGTCCATTGAGTCGGTGATGCCATCCAGCCATCTCAGCTTCTGTCATCCCCTTCTCCTCCTGCCCTCAATCCTTCCCAGCAAGAGGGTCTTTTCAAATGACTTAGCTCTTCTCATCAGGTGGCCAAAGTATTGGAGTTTCAGCTTCAACATCAGTCCTTCCAATGAACACCCAGGATTGATTTCCTTTAGGATGGACTGGTTGGATCTCCTTGCAGTCCAAGGGACTTTCAAGAGTCTTCTCCAACACCACAGTTTAAAAGCATCAGTTCTTCTGCACTCAGCTTTCTTTATAGTTCAACTCTCACATCCATACATGACTACTGGAAAAACCACGCCTTGACTAAATGGACCTTTGTTGGCAAAGTAATGGCTCTGCTTTTTAATATGCTGTCTAGGCTGGTCATAACTTTCCTTCCAAGGAGCAAGTGTCTTTTGATTTCATGGCTGCAATCATCATCTGCAGTGATTTGGGAGACCCCAAATAAAGTCAGCACTGTTTCCACTGTTTCCCCATCTATTTGCCATGAAGTGATGGGACCGGATGTCATGATCTTAGTTTTCTGAATGTTGAGCTTTAAGCCAACTTTTTCACTCTCCTCTTTCACTTTCATCAAGAGTCTCTTTAGTTCTTCTTCACTTTCTACCATAAGGGTGGTGTCATCTGCATATCTGAGGTTATTGATATTTCTCCCAGCAATCTTGATTCCAGCTTGTGCTTCTTCCAGCCCAGTGTTTCTCATGATGTATTCTGCATATAAGTTAAATAAGCAGGGTGACAATATACAGCCTTGACATACTCCTTTTCCTATTTGGAACCAGTCTGTTATTCCAGGTCCAGTTCTAACTGTTGCTTCCTGACCTGCATACAAGTTTCTCAAGAGGCAGGTCAGGTGGTCTGGTATTCCCATCTCTTTCAGAATTTTCCACAGTTTATTCTGACCCACACAGTCAAAGACTTTGGCATAGTCAATAAAGCAGAAATGGCACTCTCTTCCTTTTTCTGGCACTCTCTTCCTTTTTCGATGATCCATTGGATGTTGGCAATTTGATCTCGGGTTCCTCTGGCTTTTCTAAAACCAGCTTGAACATCTGGAAGTTCACGGTTCATGTTTTGCTGAAGCCTGGCTTGGAGAATTTTGAGCATTACTTTGCTAGCATGTGAGATGAGTGCAATTGTGCGGTAGTTTGACCATTCTTTGGCATTGCCTTTCTTTGGGATTGGAATGAAAACTGACCTTTTCCAGTCCTGTGGCCACTGCTGAGTTTTCCAAATGTGCTGGCATATTGAGTGCAGCACTTTCACAGCATCATCTTTCAGGATTTGAAATAGCTCAACTGGAATTCTATCACCTCCACTAGCTTTGTTCATAGTGATGCTTCCTAAGGCCCACTTGACTTCACATTCCAGGATGTCTGGCTCTAGGTGAGTGATTACACCATCATGATTATCTGGGTCATGAAAATCTTTTTTGTACAGTTATTCTGTGTATTCTTGCCACCTCTTCTTAATATCTTCTGCTTCTGTTAGGTCCATACCATTTCTGTCCTTTATTGTGCCCTTCTTTGCATGAAATGTTCCCTTGGTATCTCTAATTTTCCTGAAGAGATCTCTAGACTTTCCCATTCTATTGTTTTCCTCTATTTCTTTGCATTGATCACTGAGGAAGGCTTTCTTATCTCTCCTTGCTATTCTTTGGAACTCTGCATTCAAATGGGTATATCTTTCCTTTTCTCCTTTGCTTTTCACTTCTCTTCTTTACACAACTATTCGAAGGCCTCCTCAGACAGCCATTTTGCTCTTTTCATTTCTTTTTCTTGCGGATGGTCTTGATCCCTGTAACTTTTGCAAAAAACAGGACCAGGAAACACTTTCCAACTCACTCTATGAGGCCAGTATTTCCATGATGCCAAAAACAGACAAATATATCACAAGAAAAGAAAGCAACAGACCAATATCCCCTATGAAGATAGAAAAAGTCCTCAACAAAAAAACTATCAATCCAAATTCAGCAACGTATAGAAAGCATTGTACACTTACAACCATGTGAGATTTATTTCAGGAATATAAAGTTTGTTAATTTTGCTTAAAAATTAACTCAGAAAGGATCATAGAACTAAATGTAAGAGCTAAAGCTATAGTCTTTAAAAGAAAACAGAGTAGAAATCTTTGTGACCTCAGGTTTGGCACTAGTTTATTCGTTCTGACTCCTGAGCACAAGCAATAAAGGAAAAAATAGATAAATTATAATAAAATCATCAAAATTAAATCATGTTTTAGTTTCAAAGGACATCATTAAGAAATTGAAAATGTAACCCACAGGAAGAAAGAAAATATGTGCAAAACATATCTTATAAGGAGCTGACACCCAGAATATATAAAGAACTCGAACTTCCCTGGCAATCCAGTGATTAGGACTCACTCTCCCACTGCAGGGGGCTCAGGCTGATCCCTAGTAGGGGAACTGAGATCTCACATGCTGCAAAGCACTGCTCCTTGCAACAAGAACTCTTAAAACTGAACAATAAAAAGACAACGTAATTGTAAAATCAGCAAATACATGGATTAACATTTTTCCAGAGAAGATGTACAAATGGCCAATTAGCACATGAAAAGATGCTCGGTATCATTCATTATTTGGTAAGTGCAAATCACAACAGTGAGGTATGATGTAATACCCATCGGGGAAATTCCCTAATACCTACTAGGATGGTTATGATAAAAAAAAAGTGCAATAACTAGTGTTGGTGAGGATATGGAGAAGCTAGTAACTTTATAAATTGCTGGTGGGAATGTGAAATGATACAGCCATTTTGGTAAAATATGGCAGTTCCTCAAAAAGTTAAAGACTGAGTTATACGACCCAGCAATTTCATTATGTATATATCTAAGAGAATTGAAGCCTATATCCACACAAAAATTTGTACACAAATATTTATAATTGCAGCATTCATAACCAAAAAGTGGAAACAACTCAAATGTCTATCAACCAACGTGTGGTTAAACATAATGTGATATATCCCTACGATGGATTATTATTCAGCTATAAAAAGGAATAAATGCTACAAGATGGATTGAACCTTTAAAACATTATGCTGTGAAAGAAATAAGATACAAGGACTATACTGTATCATCACATTTATATGAATTTTCAAAAATAAGTAAATCCATAAAGACATAAAAATAGATTAGTGACTGCCAGAGACCAAGGGGAAGGTGGAATTAAGGATTTCTGCTAATGGGCATGAAGTTTCTTTGAGGGGTGATGAAAAGTTTCTGGAACTAGATCCTGATGATATTTGTATAACTTTGTGAATATGATTTTTAAAAACTGGTGAATTGCCATTTTTAAACGGTGAATCGTTGGAGTGGGAGATGGGATGGAGGTTCAATAGGGAGGGGACATATGTATACCTATGGCTGATTCATGTTGAGGTATGGCAAAAACCAACGCAATATTGTAAAGCAATTATCCTCCAGTTAAAAATAAATAAATTAACAAAAAAGGTGAATCTAATCACATGTGAATTATATCTCACAAATGATATTATTTTAAAATTAAACAGTAAAAATTACTCTTTGAAAAAGAATTTAAAAGGTAACAACCAGTGAGATATTTTTTAAAATAAGAGTTTTACTTTCTCCTACAGGAGCAATAATGTTTTGAGGGAGAAACACTGTTTCTTCTAATATAATTTATGGTACAAACTGCAAAAGAAAATCAAGGACCAGCAAAATGTTTCTTCTCATTCTTTTTTTTTTTTTTTTTTGGTCAATTCCTCCTTCCTTCCTTTCGTCTTCTCTCTGACCCTCCCTCTCTTTTCCTTCTTCAAAAGAAGACAAATTTTCCATATATCCATAACATACACCTACTATATGCTTGAGCTGTGAATCTACTTTTTAGTTCACAGATATCTCTTTTAAAAAAAAAGAAGAGGGCATATTTTAATAAAAAAGTACATAAGAATATAAAGTGACACTTACTTATGGTATATAAGTCCCAATATGTTACATCAGATTTAATTATACCGTATGCATTTTGAGCCTCCACTTGAATAATGTAAATATCTGGTGGTGTTAATCTTGAATAAAAAGAGCATGAAGAGCCATTTTCACTTGTAGAATTACAAGTATCATTTTCATGTAAATAATACCTTTGAAGGAAAAAATGATTCAGCATTAGTTTAGTACAGCAGATTAGAAACATAAGCATATTTAATATATTAAGCATGTATTTGGTAGCTTCCTTCTGGGTCTCTCTTGAGAACTGTATAGTCCAGAAACTGATGTTTATCTCTCCAGATTCCTTCCTCACCTTCGAGGAGAGAGAAAAGTTACCATGGATACCTCCCTGGGAATCTTGTAAGTCCATCAAAAGTTACAGTCATATAACATATTTCCTATTGGTAAGAAATAATGAATAGGCTCTTGAAAATCTCAGATTCTAATCTTGAGAACTGATTCTTAAAAGAAAAAAGTAAAAAGAATTTGTTAAATAAATTACAGTAGATACATAAATAGAATTTAAAATGATGGTTTTTAATACAATTATATTTATTGATAGGGAAAGATGCCTGGTACTCTATTAATGGTGAAAAAAAGCAAGATGCATATTATATAAATAATGATTACATTAATATGAACTTACATATTTACATAACTCTTCTTAAAGGTGTCTAGAAAGGCCTTCATCAAAATGTTAAAAATTGTTACCTTTGGTGGTGGGATTTTGGGTGATTTTTTATACTCTTCATATTTTTCAGATTGAATTTTTTGCCACTGGTGTACACTGTTTTCAGAAAACTCATTACAATTATTTTCTTAGATAGATAACTTAAACCCTATCAAGCTATAACTTAATGAAAACAATACACATATTGGTAGGAATCAAGTAGGTGGGTATTGCTATAGTCCTCTAGGGACTATGTGGGAGATGAAACAGGCTGAGACCAGAAGAGGGGGCCCACTTTGTAAGGATTTGTAAAGGCAGGGGTGAGGGAGCAGAGACTGAACATACAGAAATATAGAATCATGGAATTTTGAAAGCAGAAAGGATCTCAGGGTTTTCCATGGTTATCATAGAGTGCAAAAAATGGCCAACAGGGTAATGTTGCGTCATGGTTATACAAGCATCCTCCCTACCCTCTTAGCTGTAGATCCTATCAGTATGGTTGCAAATAACCAAGATATCACCCCAGCCACCAGATGCAAATAATGGTTATCTAGAAGCTATAATTGAGAAAACATTGTACTGTCTAAGCGACTTGAGTCATGAGTTAAAGTGGGAACCTCTGCCTCCTCCCCTTACTCCCCCTGACAGCACACAAGCTCCCATACTCACAGAGTTCTCCTGACTGTGTATGATACAAAATCACCTTCTTTCTCTGGACTCCAGGTGCAAGTAAAATTTTTCCTATAGTAGAAGACGCAAGAAATGTTCTCAGGCTTAGTTGGCAGGTCTAGAAAAAGACACAAACACAGTAAATTTAGTGCATGATAAATATTGCCAGCATTGAAGAGTTTGATGAAAACAGATTAATCAAAAGCTGAACTTCTTGGTAAGCTCCTAGGTATAATAGGTTCTCCTTATCAGGGCCATGGAAGCAATCTAACTCCATCTCTGCAGTTACTCCCTTTAAACAGCTAGATTTTTACTTAAAAAACACTTCTTATATTTTTATTCAAGGAAGTTCCTACCAGATAAGAGGTAAAAAGTCCATCACTTGTAGCAAGTAAAATATTGGAGCAGGGGAGTGAAGGTAAGATGGAGCAAAGAACTCAGATATCAGCGTTCTTGGTGCAACAGTACAAATACGCATGGGTGTGAAGAACCGAGGTCATTTGGGCTGGTGGCCTATTTCACCAGGCATAGGAAGTCTAGTTGGAGCCTCGTGTACCACTCAGCACCAACTCCAGCACAATATGGAAGTCCTAAACTGCAGAGCGTGACTTGGTGAAGATCTTCACGTAAGCTCTGAACAGGTAAGAGTAGCAAGCAGGGATTCAGAAGTCCCCAGTATCGCAGGGTGAGGAACTGGGGGTGGGTATAGATGTGTGGGGTTGGTCCAGGCCTGGGATTCAGAAGAGATCAGGCACATTCAGGGTGATATGGCTGTAGATCAGGCCTGGGATTCAGATGAAGAGGCTTCTGTGCACAGGGGGATGTCAAGACCACAGGCAAACATCTGGGGCATGAACTTCAGGAGTGGGTTTGGCAATGATACCCCAAAGCCCACGCAAAGCTGGCTGCCTGGCAGCAGAGAGTGGAGAAGGGATAAGACCCCAGCAGACCGTCCAGAGGAAAACAAAGACTTGCTCACACAGATTTAAAAACCAGGACTCCGAAGTTACGTAAACCCTATCATATACTGAGACACCACCCTAGGCAGGAGTAGGGGACAGGCAGAAACTCTGGAACTGCACACAGTTACCCCAGAGAGACTGAATCAGCTGAAAAACACTATAAATCAGGAGAAACTGAGACAATGCTAACAAATGTAAGTGCTGCCCATGTTGTTCCCTTCCTCGGGCTTGCCTGGCTTTCCAGGGGAGCAGGGACTTTTTGAAAACTGATTAGCTTAATCATAGAAGATAAGGATACTATAAAATATATCTGCATATCTGACTAATGTATACTTTTCAACTCTTCCAGAGGTAACACCTTCTAATAGGAAGTCAGTGATAAACGGTTTCAGAATAGGTTGTATTCACTGCTTAGATTTGGGACTTTCGGGATTTGTATATTCATTCATGGGCTTCCCTGGTGGTTCAGATGGTTAAGAATCTGCCTGCAATGTGGGAGACTGTGGTCTAAGAAATGAGAATTGTCCACATAGGTAAAGCAGCCCCTGGGAGTGCCAAACAAGAGTGAAGGAGAGCAAGGGGCCTTCATGTCATGTCCACATTTCCAGCTTTTTCCTGAGAAGCCTTCCTCTGCGTCCTGCAGATGAGCCTGATCCTGACAACATCCACTAGTCAGTAGTTAAGTCAATGACTTTCTATCTGTGCTACTTGCATGCTGAAAACCATGAAAAAGCTGGTGATCTCCAAGTCCAACTGCTTAAAGGACCAAAGTTAACTGACCTGAACCAAATAATACTACATGTTAAGTGGAGATCAGAAGGTAGACCAATTAGCTCAGTAATTCCTCAGAGAGCCCACATAGCTTGAAAACCCTCCTTCAGGAATCCTCAGGAGAGCAAGCAGAATATTAACAGATACACACTTCACAACTGTCAGTGGGACAGGCAAAATTCTCCAAGAGGGTGAGCCAAGGGTTAGCCAACAATGTCCCCAGGGGAACGGCTTTCACACTGACTGACTCACTCTCTGGCTCAGAGATATTGGCTGGATATGTTTGTGTGTACATGTGGGTCTGTCTTTAGTCCTCTAGCCAAGTTCCTTACAAATAGTCATCCAAAGCTAGCCTGCCCTCCACCTCCATTTTACTCATACCAGCACATGAACTCTTAGCAGGATTTCAAAGTTGATCATTGGCTGGAAAACAAAGAAATAAGATGCCTTTCCCTGTCTCCTCAGAACAGTGTTTAGTTTTGCACCATTCTCATTATGGCCCCCTACAGTCACATTTTATTTCCACCTTCGTTCTCAGTCTGTCTTGCACAGGCTGATTCCAACGATAGCCACCAAAAAAACCAGTGTAGAAATAGATGGACAGAGCAGCCTCAGACACGCCTGAGGTGACTTAGCATAGCACAGCACAGGAATAGATCCTTGTGGATCTGAACATATTCCTATCGAACCATGGTCAACTCTGGTCTTTACTATTCTTCCTTGAACATCTCTCTTTAGCTCTTTCAGAAGCTTTGATTAAATCTATAAAAACCATAAGTCAGAGGGGAATCCAACCTCTGGTTACCAGAACCATCAGTGTCCTCAGATATCAGAAGAGGAAGGAGTTGTAAAAATGGTTTTCCTCTTCTCCTGAGCTTTTTTTAAGGAGCTACATTTGTTTTACCCTCACTGTTTGGTACATGGCAAGACAGAAATATTTTTGCAGAGGCCACTTGATATTGGTGTAGAGAAGGAAAAAATTCTGCTTCCTTTTACTCTCCTAGGTTCTCCAGCCAGGACCCTGTAAAATCAGACTGACAAAAGACAGGTTAATAAGAGAAACCATTATATTAATGCATGCAGTGAAATTACACAGGCAAAAACTCAATAAAGAGTAACTTAAAGAGGTGGTTAGAACTTGGGCTGATACAGCATCTTAAGACAAAACCAATAAATCTGCAGAGAACTGACAGGGCAAAGGAAAACAAACTTAGGCTTTCAAGGGTGGCAAACTGTGAGAAGGTAAATATATGTGAGACACTAATGGAGCAGGGTTTACATGTGCAGATCCATCCTGGCACTGATTTTCTGTCTTCCTCATGGTCATAAAACTCCTCCGGGAGAGGAGATTTATAGCAGTCCTCACTTTTCAGAAGTTTCTTCTTTTAAACAAATAAAAGAAGTTTCACAAAGACTTCACTTCTGCATCTCTTGATTCTCATTTGACTCCGAATCAAAATAAATCCTTATGGACAAAGTGGTATATTTTGGGTTGGCATAGTCTGATCCCCTATGTTGGTGTTACAGAAGAGATTTATGATAAATAAAATGAATGCCCAGGAACATTTCCAGTGCTCATCAGTATTTCCCCTTCCTGGACATACGGGAAGATTTTATTTCCTTGCTTCCTTGGGCATAGCAACATGACTTCTTTGGCCCCTGATATGAGAGGAGACTAAAGCACTGGTACATTATTATCCTTTCTCTCCTCCCTCTGCCCTGCACACCCTGCAAATCCATGTTGAGATGATGAGTCTTAGGCTGGTACAGCCTCCATCAGTCTAGGTCCATACTTACCAGTGATGGGCATACAGACTTTGTTGTCTTAAGCACTAAGATTTTAGGCTTGTTTATTTTCATGGCATAAACAGCTTTCCCTGTCTCATGTGAAAAATAGCTTGCTTGAAAATCCAAGATTTTAGGACTTGGGGGAGGAATTCATTTAAGAGTAATTTTCCCTCTTCTTCTCTTTGTTATGTCCTCATGACATTCTAACTCTGCATATGATCTCAGGGCACTGTAGATTTGTTTTATCACAAATGAGGGTGTCAAGGGGAATTGGAATAAAAAGGAAAACCAGATCAACAAACAGTTTCATTTTTGCTTTCTTTCTTTACTTAGACTTATTACTTACAGCCTCAGTTATCTGGTGTGGATCCCATATGTCTGAATTGCCCTAACTTATGTAACTGCCAGTGAGTAGCAAGGCTGATACATCTGTTGTCCTGCCTATTTGTTGGCAACTAGTGTGCCTATTTTAAGTCTTATTCAACTTACCTCTAATTAGAATATAAATTCTTCATCAAAAGACTGTCACAAACATTATATAATTGTGATAGACAATGAAGGGCATTTTACCTCTGTTCTATTTTTCAAAAAACTCCAAGAGTACTCACGGTACTCTTCAGGACTGCCACAGTCATGAGAAAAAAGGGAAGACTAAAGAGCTTTCATCCACCAGAAGAGACTAAGCAGACATGACAATTCAGTGCAATATGCTACCCTGAATTGGATCCCAGAATAGAAAGAGAACATTAAGGAAAAACTGGTGAAATCAAATAAAGTCTGGAATGTACTTAATAATCATGTGCTAATATCAGTTTCTTTGTTTTAGCAAGCATACGATGCTATTATAAAATACTAGCAATAAGGGAAACTGGATGAAGGGCATATAAGAATTCTCTGTACTATCTTCACAATTTTTGTGTAAATTTAAAACTACAACAGAATGTTTATTTTTTACACATGGACAACTGAGGGCTACATTTGCCCCTCACACACATGTATCCTTCCACATGTTAAGAAAAAGCATATAAACATGTTGCTACATTTCTAGAAATAACTATTTCCTCTATTTTTAGAAATAAGCAGAAATATTCAGAATTTTCCTCTAAGAAGGACCAGGAGAATGTTCTGCTCTTGCTTATCAGCAAATTTCCTACATGCAAAAAGAACATTTTTCAAAATTAAAAAGATCTTCTCAATCTCCCTTCTTCCCCTCTATGCTCATATCTCTTTGGTGTCTTTGCAAAGTTAAGTTTTGTTGTGAACAATGCCTTGAAATAAAAGAAGGGCAAGGCTGAGACCGAAGGAAAAATTGTCTAGAAGGGAAGTAGTGTGGAAACTGGAATCAGTTATACAGGAAATGGTATTAATGAAAGGTAGTAAGAGAAGACTGAGATACAAGACCGAGATACAAGTTGAGAGGAAAGGTGTCATGATGCTTATAAGCAGAACTTTAAATTGAACAGTTGGAAGCAATTGGGGATTTCTGAGATGGCTGAAAGAGACAGAGACACAAGCCCTACCTGCCTGTACTGTCTCCAAAGCTCTGGAGTGTCCACAAGTATAAGCCCAGGGACCTGCAAGGTGGGCCAGGTATGCCAGAGGTCTAGAAGACATTCTCATTATCTCTGGATCACAACTGCCTTCTGGGTGACCTCTGATGATGATAAGTTACGGACTGAATTGTGTCTCTCCCCACAAATCTCATATGTTGAAGCCCTACCCTCTCTCTGCTCTGCATTTGGAAACAGGGCATATAAGGATGTATTAACTAAAATAGGGCCTTTACAGTGTATCCTAATTCTATCTGACTGGTGTCCTTATAAGAGGAGATTAAGATACACAGAGGGATGACCATGTGAAGAGGCAGCAAGATGATGGTCATCTACAAGTCAAGGAGAGAGGTATCAGAGAAAATCAACTCTGCAGACACCTTGACCTTGGACTTCCAGTCTCCAAAATGGTGAGAAAATAAACTTCTGTTGTTTAGGCTATCCAGTCTGTGGTATTTTGTTATAGAGCAGCCTGACCAGACTAATAATTATACTACATGCCTTTTCTACATTCCTAGTGTTCAGTCACCATTTCTTTTAATCTGGTCTTATCTTTTTTAACATAATATGTGATCTAAGTAATACATCTTAAATCTACAAGGTATTATATGGCCTTTAGGCCCATAGTTTTGAGTTGGACCATTGTAGAAACATGTTGCTTCATTTCCCTTTATACCCTTGAAATTTATCGCAAATAGTGTGAAAATGTATATATGTTTTTGTGTGTGTATCCTACATGAACCAATGCACACTTAACACAGGAATCACCAAGATAATCACCTACTATTACTCTAAAACAGTGAATCTTTACTTTCAAAGGGCCATATCTCCCTTTGAAAATATGATAGATCATCTTGTCAAACTTGCACATGCATAAGTATATATCAACACACACATACAACCCCACACAAATTCAGGGAGTTCACAAATCCCCCATTGTTCATCCATGAACGCCCATGTTCAGGTGCCCCTTGGTTCTCAAGTTAACAACTCTTATCCAAAAAAGGCAAAAAGAATCACATAATCCATAAAAGGGCACAGGCTGACCTACCTGCCAGGCCAAATCTGCAGATTAGAGGGAGCGTCCACAGTGTCCAGGCCCACATTGTTCCCAAATAATGCAGGGAGGCTGAAAAGAGAACAGAGAATATCATCAGTCAAGAGTTAGTTGTTTCCTGTCTCTCCTCAACAGTTCTGTTTCTAGTGACAAGCAGATTCTGGGAATTTTGAGGAAAGGTATTTTATTTTATATATTTTGTATTACATTCTGTTTTGTTATATTTATTTGGCTAGCATCACATAGATCCCTCTGTGATTATTCCATTACCCCAGTCAATTATTTTGTCCACAGTCAATTCTACTATATAATACAAAAAGTACACCAGCCAGCAAGATTACACTCCAGAAAGACAGTACTGTCCTCCAGTCTCTGCCTCAGTTGCTGACCGCTCCAGCTAAACAAGGCATCTCGTCATTTCCCAAAAGCACCATGCAATTTCACATCTCCATGCTTTGTCCATGTGGTTCCTTCTGTCTAGAATGTCCTTTCTTTCCTATTCCTGACAAAGTGATCCATCTTTCCAGACTCAGCTCAGAGCCAGCCTTCTCCAAAGCACCTTCCCTGAGCTCCCAGATGGACTCGGCCCGCCGGTCGGTCAGCCTTTGCGCCCCAGCCGCCCTCCACGCCTTCTGTATTGTGCACGCAGCACACAGAACGGTGTTTAGTAGATTACCTGCTGGCTTCTCTACAGATAGGGAGCTGCTGAAGAGTGGAGCTTCTCTCGCTGTGAAGCCTGAGTGTGGAAGGCAGTGCCTGGTACCTGGTAGACATTCACTATTGTTTGCGGAATAATTAGAATAAAAAGGCTGCTGGCGCCTCACGTCATTCCAGATGAGATGGTGAGATAGTCTAAGGATTAAAGCAAATGTAAAGGCAATATCTCACTTTCAGAAAGAAATAAATGATGCTACATTTTCAGCTGACATACCATTATGGGGGGAAAAGGAGACTTTTCAGCAAAATAAATCATTTTAGGAAAAGTTGAATGCAGCATTTCTGGACAAAAACCACAGGGATAACGTTTTCTCACACACAAACCAGTTGAAACACCTAACTAGCTGAAAGTGCCTAAGGCAAAATAAAGCAGAGTGAGAACTTGGATCCATAGTCATAGAAATACCATTATGAAACAACAAAAGACTGGTTACATAACAGCAATAGTTAATGCTTGTTACTCAAGAGCTGTGGCTAATCTCTCCAAAAACATTTTGATTTAAATGAGTATAAAATTTATGAAGTTTTTAAATTTTTCATTGAAGAATAAAAGTGTTCTTTGAAAATTAATTATAACAGCAATAGATTTTTTTTTTTTTGGCCTTGAATAGAATTTTTTCTTTCTTTCTTTCTTTTTTTTTTTTTTTTGCCCTGAAGCATGTGGGATCTTGCTCCTCTGACCAGAGACAGAATCCATGCCCTCTGCAATGGAAGCTCAGAGTCCTAACCATTGGAACACCAGGGAATTCCCAGTAATAGCACTTTTTAACATCCAACTATTCACAATGTCTTAATTTTCTCAGGTTCTTAGCCAAAAAGCATGCCTTTACAAGTTCTAAAAGCATACTGGCAAGTGAGGGAGGCCCAGTCATGAAGACACTATTCAAGACATGATGGTGACAGTCTCAATGATTGAATAAATAAGCAATTATAAGTGCTAAAGCTCAAATTGTTATTCCAACACAGGCTTTTGCATTTTAAAATCTTATCAATATTAAATATTGAATATTTTGTACTTAAATATTTTAATTAATTTTAATTATTGCTTCTTTGCTTTACAGTGAGAATACTCACTTATTATTTGTGAATTTTTAAAGCCTTAACAAAAAACAGCAGTACTAACAGTACTAAATTATACCCAGAGACAAAGCTGTAGAAGAGAAAAGGGTTGAGAACCACTGATCTACTTGCAGCAACAGAAGCACAGATAGTAATAGCAAATGTCACCTGATAAGTGCTGTAATTACCATAGTGCAAGGAGAGCACAGAATGTGCAAAGAGAGGGAAGAGCTGATGACTGGGGAAGTCAATAAGCTTTGCTAGAATGACAATGCCCTAACACCTGTTTGTCCTCCAGGGCGTTTTCCACTTCCCCTCACACACCAGAGAACTACCACTCATGACTGCTTATTGGTAGTAAAAGTGGACAAATGTGAGGTACCTCCCAGGAACTTAGAAATAAGTTCAACTGAGAGTGCAACTAGCAAAATGCGTGCACAGAAGTGATTCTAGTTAACTGTGGGAGTAAACCAATAATGTATTTGTAAAATGGCATTTGAAAAACTTGAGTTCACTCTGAACTTCTTCCAAGGAAGCCTGGGTGTACACTCAAGATAGTTGGATCTGGAAAATTAACACTGTCATTTAGTTGCAGGAATTTATTCAACTAAATGTATCCTAAATGGAAGGAGACTATGGAAATGGAAAGGAGAGGTCACAGAAAAAAAGTTGGCAGTGTTCATCGGTGTTCATTGGGCTTCCCTGATAGCTCAGGGGTAAAGAATCTGCCAGCAACACAGGAGATGCAGTTTCGGTCCCTGGGTCAGGAAGATCCCCTGGAAGAGGAAATGGCAACCCACTCCAGTATTCTTGTCTGGAGAATCCCATGGACAGAGGAGCCTGGCAGGCTGCAGTCCATGAGGTCACAAAGAGTCGGACACAACTGACTAAGTATCCATGGGAGGAAATTATGAAGTTTTCCATTGCTGGAGTGACACACAGTTGACCTTGAGTAATGCCAAAGTTAGGAGCACAGGCTCTCCACACAGTCAGAAATCCACTCACATAACTTCTGTCCATACGCCCAGTTCCTCCCCATCTGAGGTTCTGTAACCTTGGATTCAACCAATCACAAACAGTGTAGTACGACAGTATTTACTATTGAAAACAAGACACACAGTTAAAATCCATGTTGTTCAAGGGTCAGCTGTACTCCATAACAGGACAATCATTAGACTTCACCACAGCCTTGATGAAAGATACCTCAAACCCCAAAATTTCCATGATTGCTCTGATTCTGTGAGGCCATTTCTGATTATTAATAATTTAGCAAAAGTTCAAATCCTGAACAAAGGATGTAAGTCTTCTAGTAATTAGAAAAGACTACCCTCCTCTGTTTAAACATACCGGTCTCATGAAGTCTTACATGCGGTAATCAGCCTCCCCAAATCTGAGCAATTCTGGGTGCAGCAAGACTGTGGGCTACAGAAAATTCACGAAGATTATCCTGAGCTCTTAAGGAGAACCATTAAACCATTACCTTCATTGCCTGACTTATCAGCACTAACTTTTAAAATGCAGCAGCTTTGAATAACTGTCTCCACTAAGGAGGCACTTCCTAGGAAATATACACCTTCTCATTAGTGGTGCCTGATTTGAATACAATAGGAGCTCTGGAATTCTCAAACAACACTATGAATATTCCATGCTGAACCAAAGGACTCAGAACATAATGTGATGCCATTTGAGTTATTTTTAGTGACTTATCTTTAAAGTAGTAGCTACTGTTAGGAGTACAATGACTGGGAGTGAAACCAACCAATTATTGCTGACTACAGCAGTGGCTGGAGACAAGAAAACAAAGGAAGAGACTCTGCTCTTGCCAGCTGATGTTAAACTATCCCTTCCTCTCCACATTCTATCTCTTATCACCCAAGCAGAAGCAATAGCACGGCTGTTTTCCTCTCTAGCAATCTCCCATTACACACACACAAACACCTCCACCACCCCACACACAGGCTGTTCTTTGGAGCTTCAGTTCCCACTCAAGGCTGTGTCCTGGAGGCTGTTTTACCTGATTTCGCCTGCACACAAATATATCACTATATGACCCTGCTTTCATTCATTCATTCATTCATACATTTACTCAGTTAATGTGTGCTGATACCCATTCTGTGCCACAAACTGCAGAGTATGGAATTGAGTTTTTAAAGGATGGACAAAGAAGTAAATTCTAGGGATAGTAACATACTTTTAGGTTGAATTATACAAAATTGCTATTTTCATAAGTCTAAAACAGTCAAATATTGGCAATTTCAGCCCAGTAAACTAACTGTATCTTCCTTTTGGGTGAGGAAATGCTTATGCACCTTATCAAGATGAGATTAAGAGCTGTCAGCATGGTGACTAATATGTTAATATTAGTTAATAATACTGTACTGTATATTTGAAAGTTGCTATGGCAGTAGACCTTAAAAGCTCTCATCACAACAGAAAAGATTTGTAACCATGTATGGGCTTCCCTTGTGGCTCAGCTGGTAAAGAATCCGCCTGCAATGTGGGAAACCGGGGTTCGATCCCTAGGTTGGGAAGATCCCCTGGAGAAGGGAACAGCTACCCACTCCAGTATTCTGGCCTGGAGAATTCCGTCTGTGGTGTATCAAAGAGTCGGACACAACTGAGCAACTTTCACTTTCATGGCAGTAGACCTTAAAGGCTCTCATCACAAGAGAAAAGTTTTGTAACTATGTATGGCGGTATGTGTGCATGCTAAGTTGCTTCAGTTGAGGCCGACTCTGCGACCCTGTGGACTGGGGCCTGCCAGGCTCCTCTATCCATGGGGATTCTCCAGGCAAGAATATTGGGTTGCCGCACCCTCCTCCAGGGGATCTTCCCAACCGAGGGATCGAACCCACATCCCTTACATCTCCTGTATTGGCTGGCATGTTCTTTACCATTAGTGCCACCACATATGTTACCTTAACTAGACTTAATGTGGTGATCATGTCACACTGCATACAGATATTCAATCATTATGTTGTATACTTGAAACTAATAAGTTAATTATATCTCAATTACTTTTAAGAAGAGTTATCAGGAAACTGCATTCAGTTTCAGAGTATAAACCCATTTGAGGTTCAGGCTGCTTTCACACAATGAATACTTTGACAGCCAGCAGCAAGATTGGCAAAAACACAAGTATGATGCGATAGTAAGAGTCTACAAAGTCCTAATTGCATTACATAAATTTCATCTGTCCTTCCTAAAATCCCTGCAGAGTTGGTATTATTACCCCTACTTTACAGATATGGAAGCTGTGGCTCACAGTGTCACATAATCAGTCCAAAACTCTCATAGTTTGTAAGTGACTTCAGTTTCATTTTCAGTTCAGTCACTCAGTCGTGTCCGACTCTTTGCGACCCCCTGGCTGGATTCAAACTGATGCTTGTCTTATTCTAAAGCCTAGATTCTCTCCATCAAAATCAAGCAGTAGTTAGTAGTGGTTTACTCTCCCTCAGTCCTCCTGCCACAAAATGCCATTACACACAGGGATTTTCTTCTGAATCTCCTAGGTCTAATTTTCTACAGCCTCAAGTTCCCAGAAAGATAAATCTTTAACATTCCTATATTTTCCCCAGCCCCTGATTGCTGTCCTCCACCATCTCCCACCCTAGCACCAGCATTTTAAAAAGATTTACTGCCAGAAGATTATATTCCTTGTAAACATCAATAACCAGTCTAACTACAGAGTAAGTCATGCAGTGAGTTCTGACCGATAACTTTATTGAAGAAAGCAGAAATAAACTCTCATATAATAGAAGAAGGGACCAAATCTGCAAATGTTTGCATTATCAGGTTCTGTGGCCTGATACTCACCTTCCTGTGTGGGGTGGTATCCCACAGAGGTTCTGCTGTTTGAAAAGATCCACATCAAAGGTGCTCTGTCTTCCGCAGCACAAATGAGAGCAAGGAGAGTGGTTTGTAATTTATCAACACAGTTATGCAAGTGTTTCCTCTCTGGTCCAAGGGCTTTTCCTTTGCTTTTAAGCCCAGCCCAAGCCAGGGTGGCACTTACCCACTTATGCTGGGAAATGGACTGCATTATTGTAACTTTAAAAAAGTCTGCTTCTGTGAGACCACTCAACTTTACAGGAAAAAGTGCCATCTGAAAGTGCCATAAACAACTAAAAGGAATGACCAAATTTAAAATGTTCTATACAGGAAGTCCTTACAAATGCAGGTGGTAATGGGTGAAATGCTAAGAGTATGTTTAGCTTCAGAAATATATTATCATGCAATGATCTTTAAATGAAGAAGGAGATGGAGAGAAAATAATGGTAGCTAACTTGAAAAGAGATTTATAATTCCTAAGCATGTGTTGGGTTGGCCAAAAAGTTCATTTGGGTTTTTCATCCAGTATTGCGGAAAAACAAACATTTTGACCAACCCAATATTAAGTATACTAAACTGGGGGGCTGGAAGCCAGCTAAATTACTAATTAAGTGACTTAATATAATAAATATATATGGAGATCTTACTACATGTCAAGCATAGTACTACAAACTTGAAATTATCTCAATCTTCACAACAATTCTATGAAATCAGCAATATTTTTCCTCTCATCTTATAGATAACGATACAGAGGCCAGAAAGAGATACTTGTCCAAATCAAGTAGTAGAGCCAGGAACTGAACCAAGACAGCCTGACTCTCAGTATCCTATAAATCAAAGGTTAAATCTGATGGTTTCTGGGATCACTTTAGGCATTACAATTTTATCTTTTTGTAATTGACAAAATCATAAAGTCTACGGAACTGTCTATGGAAAAAATGATGCAAAAGGAAAGAAACCTAAGCTTTAAAACAAGATATGCTCTCCAGCTGAATATGTTTTTTTATTTAGTAATTTTTAAAAACTGATTAGTTATTCGTTTATGGCTGTGCTGGCTCTTTGTTGCTGCATGGGCGTTCTCCAGTTGTGATGAGAAGGGGCTAGTCCTTCTGGCAGGGTGCAGTCTTCTTACTGCAGTGGCTTCTCTTATTGCAGAGCAAAGGCGCTTGGGCTTCAGTAGCTGAAGCATGCAGGCTCAGGAGTTGCAGCTTATGGGCTAAGTTGCTCTGAGGTATGTGGAATCTTTCTGGATCATAGATCAAACCCATGTCCCTTGCATTGGCAGTGTTCCTATCCACTGTGCCACCAGGGACGTCCCCATATAGGTCTTAATTTATTTCCCATCTTCCTTAGTCAATGTTCTACTAAGTAGGAAAGTTTAGCAGAAGTAAGGAGGAGAAAGTTTTTTTTTTTTTACCTAGTAAACTATGAGGTACTAAAAAAAATACCATTATAATGTACTATCTAGGACAGGTACATTTTTGCACAAAAATAGCAGTTCTTTAATTTATTCAGCAAATACTTAGTAAACTTATTATACATATAACACCTGACTAATGATGTTATACAATAAAATTCTGGCTCCATGGTTGATTGGATATATACATTTCTCTCTGCTCTATCAGATAACTCCATGAAAATTACGGTAAAGGTAGAGGAAAGCTACAAAGTCACACAAAACAAAACAAATGGGAGAAGAGACAACAAAACACGGCAATAAGAGAGGTCAAAAAGCTTTGGAGTATGAGAAGTGAGTCAAGCGGCAGCGGGATTAAGAAACATGAGAAAGTTGAAACCTAAAAACACCTAAAAAGGCCACCAAGAAGCAAGATTTGTGCCATGAATCTCATAATTTCAGAAGATGAGATACTACGGGGGCACAATCCATCCTCATTATCCATAGATTCATATTTGCAAATTCACCAACTCTCTAAAATTCACTGTGTCCCCAAAATCAGTCCTTGAGCTGTGTCATGGTCATTCACAGACATAAGCAGTGGCAAGAAGCATGCATTCCATGCTGAGGTTGAATAAGTAAAACTGCTCTTGTACTGTACAAACTTTCTTTTCATGATCTGTTCAGTGCCACAGTTTTCGGATTTTTGTGTGCTTTTTGATGGTGATTTTGCCATTTAAAATGGCCCTCAAGCATAGTGCTGAAGAGCTGTCTAGCGGTCCTAAGGAGAAGCTTGTGATGTGCTTGACAGGACATACGTGTGTTAGACAAGCTTTGTTCAGGTGTGAGTTATACTGCTGTTGGCTGTGACTTCAAGGTTGATGCACCAACAATATACATTGAACAGCTGCTCCTGCTGCTGCTGCTGCTAAGGAACTTCAGTCGTGTCCGACTCTGTGCGACCCCATAGACAGCAGCCCACCAGGCTCCCCCGTCCTTGGGATTCTCCAGGCAAGAACACTGGAGTGGGTTGCCATTTCCTTCTCCAGTGCATGAAAGTGAAAAGTGAAAGGGAAGTGGCTCAGTCGTGTCCAACTCTTTGTGACCCCATGGACTGCAGCCTACCAGGCTCCTCTGCCCATGGGATTTTCCAGGCAAGAGTACTGGAGTGGGTTGCCATTGCCTTCTCCAATACATTAAACTAGGTGCCTTTAAATGGAGACACATATACAACAAGGTTATGTGCTGAGTATCTGACACGAATGTCGTGACCAGAGGTTCACAGGAACTGAACCCTGTGTTTCCACGAGGGAGAAGTGTTCAATATTCGCTAACTCAGAGTCCACAGTGCCTTTATAAAACATGATTACCACAAATAACACAGGCAATAGAGAAGATAAATGTCAACTAAAGGAGGAAAGCAACTTGGACTTTTAGGGACCATTGAAGCTATGGCAGGAGTTTACTGATGGGGCTAAAGTCAATCTGAGCATATGACAGAAAGCATGGGACAGAGCACAATAGGAGACAGTGCTGGCTAGAATGGCTAATCAATACACTTGAAGAAAGTAACATTGAGTTTGGAGGAGGAGAGATGAAATCCACGCATTCCAGCCTTTCAACTCAACTCCACAAACATAAGTCAATGTCAGATCTTATGCTTGAGATTGTGGAAACAAAGTTGAGGAAAGCAGAGGTCCCAACTAGTAAAAATTCACAACTTCGGTAGGAAAACAGACTCATAAACAAAGCTGCTGGGTGCTGTGCTGAGCTAAGCCGCTTCTGTCGTGTTTGGCTCTGTGCGACCCTGTGGACTGTAGCCCACCAGGCTCCTCTGTCCATGTGATGCTCCAGGCAAGAATAAACAAGGCACTATAAAACAAAGTGGCAAGTGCTGTTAAAGGTGTGTATAAAGTGCTACAGGAAATGGGAAAGAGGAGCCATTAATTGTGCCCTAAGGGAAATGGATCCCAGAAAGTAAGAGAAATGAACATTTTAGCAGTACATTGAAAGTAAATGGAAAAATTATAAAAATAACATATTTCTGGTAGAGATGTGTAATAGCCTGACATGGCAACTGGCTAAAGCCTTATCGATTCTTATCAATTCTGTTTTTCATTTCTTCAAAAAACAGTTCATGCCTTCATCTATCTTTTCTATTGATTTTTTCTCCAGGGGGGCTCTATTTCATTTCCTGATTGATCTTTACTATTTCCTTCCTTCCACTGACTTCAGGCTTTGTTCTTCTTTTTCTAATTCCTATAGATAGTAGGTCAGGTTGTTTGAGACTTTTCATGTCTCCTGAGGTTGGCCTGCATTGCTATAAGCTTCTCTTCTGGGCCTGTTTTTGCTGTGTCCCATAGATTTTGTGCTTCTCTGGTGACTCAGGCGGTAAAGAATCTGCCTGCAATGCAAGAGACCTGGCTTCGGTCCCTGGGTTGGGAAGATCCCTTCAGAAGGGAATGGTTACCCACTCCAGTATTCTTGCTTGGAGAATTGTAGGGACAGAGGAGCCTGGTGGGCTACAGTCCATGTGGGGCTGCAAAGAGTGGGATGTGACTGAGCGACTAACACTTTCGCTTTCATAGATTTTGGAAAGTTGTATTTTTGTCTTGAGGTATTTTCTGATTTCCTTTTTTATTTCTTTGTTGTCTCACTGGCTTTTTAGTAGCTTATTGTTTACTCTCTATGTGTTTGGTTTTTTCCCCATTTTTCTGAATGTAGTTGTTTTCTAGTTTTATACTATTGTGGTCAGAAAATAATGCTTGATATAGTTTCTATCCTCTTAAATTTGTTGAAACTTGTGGCCTAGCATATGATCTACCCTAGAGAATGTTCTATGTACACTTGAAAAGAATGTGTATTCTGCTGGTTTTGGATGAAATGTCCTATACATATCTATTCAACACAACTGATCTAATGTATCATTTACTACTACTGTTTCCTTATCTTCTGTCTGGATGATCTGCCCACCAGTGTAAATGGGGGTGTTAAAGTCACCTATTATCAATGTCAACTTCTCCCTTTATGTCTGTTAATATTTGCTTTATATATTTAGATGCTCCTATATAAGGTGCACACACGTTAACAGATGTTATATCCTCTTATTGTATTGATCCTTTTATTATTATATAATGGCCTTGTCTTTTGTTACAGTCTTCGTTTTAAAGCCTATTTTGTTTTATATGAATATTGCTACCCCAGTTTTCTTGCTATTTTTATTTTCAGGAAATATTCTTTTCCATCACCTCACTTTCATTCCATGTGTGTCTTTAGCTCTGAAGTGAGTCTCCTGCAAGCACTATATAGAGGGGTCTTATTTTTTATCCAATTAGACACTCTATGTCTTTCGATTGGACCATTTGGTCTATTGACATTTAAATACACTTATTGCCACTTTGTTACTTGTTTTCTGGTTGTTTTTGCAGTTCTTCTGTTTTCTTCTTCCTTTAGACTCTTCTCTCATGGTTTGATTGCTTCAGCGGTATGCTTAAGTCCTTTTCTCTCTAGTTTTTGCGTATCTATTGTAGGTTTTTGATTTGTAGTCACCATGGGGTTCACATATGTTGGCCTGTATCTATTGTTTTAAACTGGTAGTCATTAAGTTCATACACATTCTAAAAGATTTACATTTTTTTACTCCTCTCCCCTGCAGTTTTGTATTTCTGATGTCATATTTTACATCTTCATGTTTATCCCTTAACTGTTTATCATAGTTATGGTTGATTTTAGAATTTTTGTTTTTTAATCTTTACACAAGTTTACTTAAGTCATTGATTCACAATCTTTACTATATATTTGCCTTTACTAATTGGATTTTTCCTTGCCTATAAGCTCTTCTTCTTGCAGCCTTTTCTTTCCACCTATAGAAAATCCTTTAACATTTCTTTTAGGGTTGGTGTAGTATTGATGAATTCTTTTCACTTTTACTTGTCTGAGAAGTTCTTTATTTCTCCTCCAACTCTGAATTATACTCTTGCTGGGCAGATTATCCTAAATTGTAGGTTTTTCCCCTTTCAATACCTTAAATAAACCATGCCACTTCATTTTGGCTTGCAAAGTTTCTGCAGGAGAATCAGCTGATGACCTTATGGGAATTCCCTTTTATATGAGTCTGTTCTTACTGCCTTTAAAATTCTAAATTTTGCTGTTTTAATTATATCTTGGAATGGGTCTGAGTTCATAAATTTTAGGGAACTCACTGTGCCTCTCATACCTAGATATCTGTTTCCTTCTTCAGATTCAGACATTTTTAAGCCACAATTTAATCAAATTACATTTTCAACACATATTTCTCTCTCTTCTTCTGGGACACCTATAATGTGAATATTAGTATACCTGCTGTTTTCCAACAGGTACCCTAAATTGTTCCCTTTTTTTTCTTTTTCCTGTTCTGATTGGGTGATTTCCCTTATGCTGTCTTCCAGATCACTTGTGTTCTTCTGTTTCCTTGTGTGTGTGTGTTTGTTGTTCAGTCGTGCCCGACTCTGTGCAACCCCATGGACTGTAGCCCTCCAGGCTCCTCTGTCTGTGGAATTCTTCAGGCAAGAATACTGGAGTGGGTTGCCATTTCCTTCCCCAGGGATCTTCCCGACCCAGGGATCAAACCTGAGTCTCCTGCACTGCAGGTGGACTCTTCACCACCGGAGCCACCTTTTTCCTGTTCCGAATGCATAATTTCCCTTATTCTGTCTTCTGTATCACTGTGTTCTTCTATATCCTTAGTCTGCTGTTTATTCCTTCAAGTGTGTTTTGCATTTGCTACTGTATTCTCCAGTTCTGACTGGTTCTTTTATTCATTTTCTAGTTCCTTATTAAAATTGTGTTCATCTATTCTTTTCCTTAGTTCAGTTAGCATTCTTATTACTAATGCTCTGGATTCTTTATCTGGTGCTTGGATGCTTGGCATGGACTGAGGCATGCACTGGGGTGGTTGAGGGAAAGCAGACTAAGTTCTAGGCAGCTTCAATCTGCATCCTCTGCCTTGTTTCAGCAGTAAGCAAGCATGTGCATGCTCTTCATGAATGAAGTCTAGGTTCCTAACAGTTGTTAGTTTCACTGATTTTCATACCAACTAAAGGGACTTGTCTTTTCAGGGTCAGACCCCAGGGTTGACACCCAATATATGGTTCAAACCGTTTACTCATCAGGGAGGCTCTCCAAGCCCACATAATCTTGCTCCTCTTCTGTGCTTTCTCCCAGAGGGCAAAGGTCCTGATCTGACCACTTCTCATCCCTTCCTACGCAACTCAGTGTGGATCTTTCTTACAGCCTTAGTTATATGTCTGCCAGTCTCCAGTTTTTCTGTGAGAATTGCTTCACATGTAGATGTATTTTTATGTGTTCATCAGGGGAGGTGAGCTCCACATTCTCCTACTTGGCTTTCTTGCTCTCCATCTGCTAGTACTTTTATTTTTTACTTGGAAGAAAACTGCTCTACAATGTTGTGCTGGTTTCTGCCAAACGACGATGTGAAAAGGTCATAATTACATACACACACACATAAATATATATGGGCTTCCCTGGTGGCTCAGTCGACAAAGAATCTGCCTGCAATGCAGGAGACCACCTGCAACACAGGAAACCCAGGTTCGATCCCTAGGTTGGGAAGACTCCCTGGAGAAGAAAATGGCAACCCATTCCAGTATTCTTGCCTGAAAACTCCCATGGACAGAGGAGCCTGGTGGGCTACAGTCCATGGGGTCCCAAGAGTCAGGCACGACTTAGTGACTAAACCACATACACACACCATACACATACACACACACACACACACACACACACACACACACACACATATTTCCCGCTCTTCCCCCCATCTCACTCTAGGTCATCAGAGCCCCAGGCTGGGCTCTCTGTGCTATATAGTAACTTCTATATGATAGTGTATACATGTCAACACTACTTTCTTAATTCATCCCACTCTTACCTTCCCCATGTCCACAAGTCCATTCTCTAGACCTGTGTCTCCATTCCTTCCCTGCAAATAGGTTCATCAGTGCCTTTTTTCTAGATTCCATGAATTAATAAATGACATTTATTTTTCTCCTTATGAATTCACTCTAATTTCACCCACCTCACTACAACTGACCCAAATTCATTCCTTTTTAGGGCTGAGTATGCTGGTACTTCCTTGATTTTTATCCCAAAGCATCAATTAAATCACAACTGTTATCTGGATGACATCAATTATAAAATACATCCTGATTTCAAAGATATTAAAATGTTGGGAAATGTCTACCCTGGAACAGGTAAGGGTAGTTTGAGGTCCTGAGTACAGATTTCATACATAAGGAGCCCATGTCCCAGCCAAAAAAACACTGATTTTTTTAGGCCGACCATAAGCAATTACAAAGACTTTCCTTGGTGGGCTTCATATCAAAGGTGTCCTCCTCATATCAGATTTAATACAAAATCAACACACAATGCCTTACCATCTCTGAAAGTTGTTGCAGACACGGATTCAGGTCCCCCTGGATGGCGGTGCTGCTAAACACATCTGCATTTCTGGCCCAGGCACCTCTATCTGGAAGTCTTCTTATGGGAAAAAACTAGAAGACAATTTTCTAGACCCTGACTCAGTACTTTTCCATTCCTAGTCTTTCCTTCTTCCTTTTCCCAGCCTCTGGGTCCATAAGTCTGCAGGTGCCTTTTGTTCAGGGCTCCCGAAACAAAGAGACAACCCCCAACATCTGTGCTGATCCGTCCGACCCTCGACAAGTAGGCCATTCCACAGGAAGAAGTGGATCAGAGGAAGCCTTTGAGTTCAGACCTTTGTCTATACAAATGCTGTAAGCGGTTAAAACCTTGACTCACTTTCATTTTGACCTGTTTAATGCAGTACTCCAACACTTGGCAGTTAGCTCTCCAGCTCAGCTGAACTATTCTCACTACTCAAGTCAAGAAGAATGCAGTAAAGCAATTTGAACTCAAAGCACGAGAACAGTCAGAGGTTCTTAAGAAGTCTGTCAGTCAGGATTTCCATGTGTCATTTTTTTTGTGTACTCAAGCACATGTTGAGCAACTGTACTTGTTAAATACTGAGACGACGGAGTTGAGATGGCTAGACATGACATGACATGAGTCAAATGAGAAACAATCCACAACACTGTAGATATATATTTGGATAACAAAATATTTGAGTCTGTATATTTTTGAGATTAATCCTTTGTCTGTTTCTTCATTTGCTATTATTTTCTCCCAATCTGAGGGCTGTCTTTTCACCTTACTTATAGTTTCCTTTGTAGTGCAAAAGCTTTTAAGTTTCATTAGGTCCCATTTGTTTAGTTTTGCTTTTATTTCCAATATTCTGGGAGGTGGGTCATAGAGGATCTTGCTGTGATTTATGTCGGAGAGTGTTTTGCCTATGTTCTCCTCTAGGAGTTTTATAGTTTCTGGTCTTACATTTAGATCTTTAATCCATTTTGAGTTTATTTTTGTGTATGGTGTTAGAAAGTGTTCTAGTTTCATTCTTTTACAAGTGGTTGACCAGTTTTCCCAGCACCACTTGTTAAAGAGGTTGTCTTTTTTCCATCGTATATCCTTGCCTCCTTTGTCAAAGATAAGGTGTCCATAGGTTCGTGGATTTATCTCTGGGCTTTCTATTCTGTTCCATTGATCTATATTTCTGTCTTTGTGCCAGTACCATACTGTCTTGATGACTGTGGCTTTGTAGAATAGTCTGAAGTCAGGCAGGTTGATTTCTCCAGTTCCATTCTTCTTTCTCAAGATTACTTTGGCTATTCGAGGTTTTTTGTATTTCCATACAAATTGTGAAATTCTTTGGTCTAGTTCTGTGAAAAATACCATTGGTAGCTTGATAGGGATTGCATTGAATCTATAGACTGCTTTGGGTAGAATAGCCATTTTGACAATATTGATTCTTCCAATCCATGAACATATCAAAAATATACAAGCAACTCCTGCAGCTCAATTCCAGAAAAACAAATGACCCAATCAAAAAATGGGCCAAAGAACTAAACAGACATTTCTCCAAAGAAGACATACAGATGGCTAACAAACACATGAAAAGATGCTCAACATCACTCATTATTAGAGAAATGCAAATCAAAACCACAATGAGGTACCATTACACACCAGTCAGGATGGCTGCTATCCAAAAGTCTACAAGCAATAAATGCTGGAGAGGGTGTGGAGAAAAGGGAACCCTCTTACACTGTTGGTGGGAATGCAAACTAGTACAGCCGCTATGGAAAACAGTGTGGAGATTTCTTTAAAAACTGGAAATAGAACTGCCATATGACCCAGCAATCCCACTTCTGGGCATACACACTGAGGAAACCAGATCTGAAAGAGACACGTGCACCCCAATGTTCATCGCAGCACTGTTTATAATAGCCAGGACATGGAAGCAACCTAGATGCCCATCAGCAGATGAATGGATAAGGAAGCTGTGGTACATATACACCATGGAATATTACTCAGCCATTAAAGAGAATTCATTTGAACCAGTCCTAATGAGATGGATGAAGCTGGAGCCCATTATACAGAGTGAAGTAAGCCAGAAAGATAAAGAACATTACAGCATACTAACACATATATATGGAATTTAGAAAGGTGTTAACGATAACCCTATATGCAAAACAGAAAAAGAGACACAGAAATACAGAACAGACTTTTGAACTCTGTGGGAGAATGTGAGGGTGGGATATTTCAAAAGAACAGCATGTATACTATCTATAGTGAAACAGATCACCAGCCCAGGTGGGATGCATGAGACAAGTGCTCTGGCCTGGTGCACTGGGAAGACCCAGAGGAATCGGGTGGAGAGGGAGGTGGGAGGGGGGATCCGGATTGGGAATACATGTAAATCCATGGCTGATTCATATCAATGTATGACAAAACCCACTGGAAAGAAAAAAAAAAATATTTGAGTCTATGAGTTCCAGGATGGGAGGAAGCACTGCGAAGTACAGTAACCAAGAAAGACTTTGCAAAAGAATTGTGACTTGAGTAGAGCACTGCACTAGTAAAGTCTGGGTAATTAGTGGGAAAAACATAAGAACATTAATATATAAAACTCCCATTCTCAAAGAATATAGTTCTTTTTTCATGTTTTTTTCAAAAAGCATTTTTTGTTGTTGTTGTTAAATTACATGTGTATGCCTCTGTAACACAACAAAATAGTTTCCTCTGCAGAGCAACATGAAATAGGATGTATGATTATTTTTCAGAATTTGAACCGTAATTGTTTTAACTTCATTTTCCTTTAGTTTCTATTCCCCAAATTCAAACCAATGAACTGCAGAAAAACCAACTTTGAACATTTTCCTCCATAGTTGTTTAGCTAATCCACTATGTGGTGATTAATATGCAATTTGACAGGAGTTGCCAGCCACTTGAGTGGAAAAAGACATCTTCCAAAAATGTATAGCCATTATAGCCTAAATCACTGCATGTATAAATGCTGTATTTAATAATAATAAATGCTATATATAAATGCTATATTTATATATAATATATAATTAAAATATATGCTATATAATATATAAAATAAATAATATATATTTAAAAACATACATATTATATAATGAATATATAAATAAAAATAAATGCTATAATTATATATAATAAGCATACACTAAATGCTTATTAAGAATAATTAAATTTTTGAGACAAAAACTTGGCTTTGGAAGCCTGGCTTCCTCCCAACTATTCAATTAAATTATTTATTAAACCTCACTTTCAACTCTTACCAACTTCAGAATAGGATGACATTATTTTCAAACCACAAATATTTCTTGAGCACTTTCTCAGTTCCAGGCAGAAGTCCCTGCCTTCCTAGAGCTTACAGTCTGAATTTAGTCTAGACTTTAGAATTGCACTGTTGCTAAAAAGAGTCTTAGCCACTAACCACATGTGGCTACTGAGCACTTGAAACACAGCTAGTACAACTGAGAAATTGAATTTTTAAAATTTTATTTTACTTAATCTAAAGCTTGAGACTTGCTTTGGCTACTGGGAAACTTAAGTATATCTTAAACAACTTGAGTATGTGAATCTATATTGGGTATTAAATCACAATTTACTATATTCAGTATAGTTTATAAAATCTAAATACTAAATATTTCCAATGAAAGCTTCCAAATTGAGATATGAGGTAATTATAAAATATATACTGGATTTCAAAGATTCAGTACAAAAATGTAAAATACCTTAATTTTTATACTGATTATATACTGAAATGATATTTGGGATGTATTGATCACATATATCTCTCCCGTACCAGCAAGGCAGCGGTAAAGAATCCACCTGCAAATGCAGGAGACTCAAGAGACGTGGGACTGATCCCTGGGTTAGGAAGACCCCCTGAAGCAGAAAACGGCACCCCACTCCAGTATTCTTGCCTGGAAAATTCCATGGACAGAAGAACCTGGTGGGCTACAGTCCATGGGGTCACAGAGTCAGACACGACTGAACAACTGCGCATACACACAGCAGCTGGAGATGCGCTAGACTGGAGCAGCAAACAGACTTCTGAGCCAGAATATCTGGGTTCAAAGCCCCCCTCTGCCACTTGCTAGCCTCCCTTACAGTTAGATGTGATTAAGTTCTCAACAGTGGAATAGCAAAAGAGATCTATATGCCATTTCTTTGTCTAATTCATAAACATCTTCCTCTTGTCCACCTCTGCCCTCCCCTGGCCCCACTCTTTCCCTTTTCCTGGCTTGATGAAGAGAAGCATAAAGTCCTTGGAAACCATGTACCAAAGATAGTAGAGGCACATGACAGAAGAAGCCTGGAGTCCTAAATAACCATTTGAAAGGCTGCCTACCTTGCAGGAATACCCTCCTTGGACAGTTAGGTGAGCAAAAACCTACCTCCATCTTGTTAAGTCACTGAAGTTCTGGGGATTTCTAAAAAGCAGCTAGTGTCATCCTAGTAGATAAAATCAGTGACTCAAAAGACTAACAATAAACCAGTTCACAACTCTTGGTGTCATCATGAAGCAGTAAGATAACACCCCATCCCTTGATTCCATCTCTTCTCCACCCCCTTACATGACTCCCAGGTGTATTGTTGCCAAGACTGTGATTGGTAGACATGTAAACAGATGAAGAAACAATGAAATAAATGACCAACAGACACATGAAAAGGTGCTCAACATCACTAACCATCAGGTAAACATAAATTAAAACCACAGTAAATGGCTAAAATTTTAAAGCTGGCAATAACAAATAATGGTGAGGATGTGAAGCAAATGGAACAATCTTCCTACAACGCTGGTAGCTATAATAATAATAATTCAACTACTTTGGAAAACTCTTTTGTTGTTACTAAGAAAGCTAAACACATACCTACCCTATGACCCAGCAATTTCACTCCTAGGTACACACCTGTGAGAACTGAGAGCTGTGTTCACCAAAGACTTACAGAATATACTTAGGAGCTTTATTTACAATAGTAAAAAATGGGGAACAACTCAAATGCCCATCAATAAGAAATTAGAAAAACAATTTATAGTATATTCATATGACAGACCACACAATAAAAGAGAACTGATACACACAACATGGAGAAATCTCACCAATACTATGTTGAAAAAAACCAACAAAAAAGAGAGTTTATTATTCCATTTATATAGAGTTCAGGAACAAACATAATTTATGATTATAAAAATCGGAATAGTGGTTACCTCTGGGCAAAAGAGTTGAATGCAAAGGGGCAAAAGAAATGTTACCCATTTTGATTTATGTAATTGTTTTAAGTATATATAAATAAAAATTTAAGCCATACACTAAATGTTTGTGCATTTTAAAATATGTAAATCATATTTCCAATAAAATGATCAAAAAGTTAACTTGCCCCAAAGCACACAAATACAAGATGTTGAGCTCAGGTTCAAACTTAGGTTAATCTTAGTCTTCTGATTTGAGTAGGGTTCACTTTTCCATCCAATCCATTGAGAAATGAGAAAACTACAAGAAGACTGTCGTTACTTAGCTTAAATACGTCAGTAGCATCACTCTTGCTACATAATTTATCCATAGCATCTATATTATGATAAACTGTACTGATTTTTCAACAGTACATGAACCTTGAACTTCCAGATGTTCAAGCTGGATTTAGAAAAGGCAGAGGAACCAGAGATCAAATTGTCAACATCCGTTGGATTATCAAAAAACCAAGAGAGTTTCAGAAAACAACTACTTCTGCTTTACTGACTATGCCAAAGTCTTTGACTGTGTGTACCACAACAAACTATGGAAAATTCTTTAAGAAATAGGAATACCAGACCACCTGACCTACCTCCTGAGAAATCTGTATGCAGGTCAAGAAGCAACATTTAGAACCAGACATGGAACAACAGACTGGTTCCAAATAGGGAAAGGAATATGTCAAGGATGTAGTTTGTCACCCTGCTTATTTAACTTATATGCAGAGTACATCATGCGAAACGCTGGGGTGGATGAAGCACAAGGTGAAATCAAGACTGCCAGGAGAAATATCAATAACCTTAGATATGCAGATGACACCACCCTTATGGCAGAAAGTGAAGAACTAAAGAACCTTTTGATGAAAGTGAAAGAGAAGAGTGGAAAAGTTGGCTTAAAGCTCAACATTCAGAAAACTAAGATCATGGCATCTGGGACCCATCCTTTCACGGCAAATAGATGGGGAAACAATGGAAACAGTGAGACTTTATTTTCTTGAGCTCCAAAATCACTGCAGATGGCAACTGCAGCCATGAAATTAAGACGCTTGCTCCTTGGAAGAAAAGCTTTAATCAACCTAGACAGCATATTAAAAAGCAGAGACGTTACTTTGCCAACGAAAGTCCACCTAGTCAAAGCTATGGTTTTTCTGGTAGTCATGTATGGATGTGAGAGTTGGACCTAAAGAAAGCTGAGTGCCGAAGAAGTGATGCTTTCGAACTGTAGTGTTGGAGAAAGCTCTTGAGAGTCTCCTGGACTGCAAGGAGAGCAAACCAGTCAACCCTAAAGGAAATCAGTCCTGAATATTCATTGGAAGGACAGATGCTGAAGCTGAAACTCCAATACTTTGACCACCTGACTCGAAGAACTGACTCATTTGAAAAGACCCTGATGCCGGTAAAGATAGAAGGCAGGAGGAGAAGGGGATGACAGAGGATGAGATGGCTGGATGAAATCACTGACTCAGTGAACATGAGTTTGATTAAGCTCTGGGAGGCGGTGATGGACATGGAAGCCTGGCATGCTGCAGTCCATGAGGTCACAAAGAGTCAGACACAACTGAGCGACTGAACTGAACTGATTTTGGCACCAAAACATTCTATAGTTCAAATGATGGTTTTAATTTGTAGTACTACAGCAATAACAATTCTGTCTATAGAACTGAAATAAATTATTGAAATCAAACTTTCCATCATCCCATACAACTGGTAACAGGAAGATAATCCACTTGAAGAACAAACATGGTAAGATAAAACTGTCAGAACCCGCCATTTATAACTAGCACAAATATATTAGTTGATTAGCATCTGTAGATTATCATGAAAAATCTCAAGTGGTAGAACATCCTAAGACTGATGAAACAATTAATAGATGAAGATACAGTGAGATGATAAATGGTCAATTAACAAGTGTCACTCATATCCCTGTGATATTTGTAAGCAACTCAAACACTATAGTTGCAAATGTGATCCCTACCTGTTTCTCAGGAAACAACTATTTATTGATCATTGATGTATCAGCTAATTCAGTACAGTATGTTCCCTAATACAAACCTTCAAATTGCTAACTCTGAAGGATGCAAACATGAGTCCCATCAACATCAGGCATGAGTGAAACTGGGGCTTGCCCTCTGTTTCCTATTGCTGACGATCCTTCAGGTCTATCATTTCCCATCTCCTTTCTTTCCCTCCTCCAGTCAGTAACTCTTCTTGCCTGTTCACTCAATGCCAGCTCCTGTATGTTATTTCTGTACTGTACTACTATACTCTTCAAGGCACTGTAAGACTAAAAGTGTTTTAATTTTTTTTAATGTATTATTTGTGTGATAAGTATTATAAACCAATACAGTACAGCCCTGTGTAGCCGATTGTTCTGCTTGGGTACCCAGTTTAACTCTGTTGGATTTACAAGCAAACCAGATTTATGAATGTGCTCTTGGAATAGAATTTCTTTGTATGTAGGGGATTTTTTGTATTAGAATAAAATGAACATTAAAATATAAGGGCACTAGCATATGGCTATGATACTCTGCATTCTTACACAGGGCTGCCTCTTTTAAAAGTATTTTATTGTAACTGCATGCACTGACTGTGTAGCATCTTCACTGGATGCACACTGGATGAAGAAAACTCCAGTTATTGTGTTTCTTTTATGTAAAAGCAGACTGAAGGATAACCAGATCATTGATAGTGCTAGGTACCACCCAAGTCATCGAATAAGGCCAATGTTAAGGCTGCTCCAACTAGTTAATACGAAGCTTCATACCCACCTTGTGATACAGGAGTGTCTCTTCCTACACATAAAAGTTTATGAGTATTTTAAACTGTTTTTGTACCTGTTGCGAATATATCCCTCACATGGTGAACCTCTGCCAAAACCAAGGAGAAAATCAGGTTAAATAGAAACAGCCAAGACTTCGGGACAATAAATTCATATACACAGGAAAGAAAAAATTGGGCTTTGTTCCTGAATGCTGAAAAAGAATTCTACAAAAACACGATTCCAAATCCAGAAAACACTGATAAAGGAAAAAAAAGAAAAGAAAAAAAAAAACCTTTCCCAAGGAATTCTTACATGCAAAATCCCCCACAGAGAAGTAGATTTCAATGCCCTACTGTAATTTGGCAATCTCCTAAATTATAGCAAAACAATTAATGAAGCACTTAAAGGATTAACCTGAATTGCCAGACCCCAAACTCTAGGACAAATCATTTGCTCATTTCAATTTCAAGCATCCTTAGTGTTCCAGCACACTCATCTTATTGTCCTCCCCCCAGAACTCTCTCCTCACAAGAAATTCCTCAGGGAACCACCAACTGTCTCTAAAGCAGGAGTCATTTAATCTTTGGTTCCCTGACCTTTTTGCTGTGTCTATGGATGGATTTTACATAGGTAGATAAACCTAAGCACATGACTAAGCACAGCACAGATAAATCCCCTGAAAATTCAAGTAAAACTTGAGTTGAAAAACCAACGTGATCTAAAGTGATTAGGAACCGAGATTCTAAAGGGAGAACCCAAGGAGTACAGCAGCGCCAGCCCACCACGCAGGCACGCCCCACACTCACTTGGATGCGATCAGCGCCAAGTTCTCAGCGGCAGGGACGCCCTCCTATCTGCTTATCCCTGTCGCTGGGATCCCAGGAAGCCAACCTCCAGCTCCGCCCCAGGGGGAAGTTTCCCGCCGCCCCCACGCCCTCAGTAGCTGTCGTTCCCGGCAGCGGGCAGAGCAAAGCACTGCCCTGCTTCGGGAAAGGGCAGGACCACCAGCACAGAGCTGCCTCGGTGACCAAGCCGGGGTGCAGGCAAAGCTGCTTCCCAGCGCCAGCTGCTTCAAGGTGACCACAGCCACACACGCTGTCTGATCGCTCACATCTGTCTGACCCCGAGGCTGAGCTCTCTGCTGGTCGGATAGTAAAAGAGCACTTTTCCTCCCACTAGCATCGTGGGACATAATACGAGTCCATTCTGGGCTTTTCCTAAGGAGGTACTAGGTTCCTGGTTCTGCGTGGGGCATGGCGGGGAAATCTAAAGCCCACACCGAACGTTAAGCGCCGACTACAGCATCATGCACACTGGCGTGTGGCTGAAATTTTTAACATGGCCATTTTAAACATAGTTTAAAATCTATAATGAGCACACAAAACAAAATCAAAAGCTCTCTTCTCCCCAGTTAAGGGACCAATAAAGAGACTATAGGAACAGCACAAAATGTAAAGCCAGGGGTGTAAAGGAGGTTAAAGTGTAAAGAAGGGGTGAACTTCTGTCCAATGCTGCTGCCCTATGTTATCAATGCTGAAAACTTAAATCATAAAATAATCACTACTCTACCCAAGACCCTAACGGACAGATGGGTTGGATGGGTCATGTACCCAGTATGAAATCAGGACCACTCTTCATCTTTCCTCTCTACTAACATCACCATTATTCCCAAATCTTCATTTGTACACCTGATGCCTGACATTCTACATTTTGAGCTTCTTTACTTTGGGCCAGAACCTTTGACTCTGCAAAGTTTTAAAATGCAAAGAATTCAAGGGAAGAAAATCTAAGCTTTATTATTCACATCTTAACCTATGCCTTTTCAGGTGGCGCTCGGGGTTAACAATCCACCTCTCAATGCAAGAGACTGGAAAGACACAGATTCAATTCCAGTTGGGAAGATCCCCAGAGTAGGAAATGGCAACCCACTCCAGTATTCTTGCCCGAAAAATTACCTGGACAGAAGAGCCTGACAGGCTATACAGTCCATGGCGATGCAGAGAGTTGGACACTACTGACAAAAGTGACTAGGCACTCACCTGAGAGGAGGCCTCAATAAACAGATAGAGGAGGAGAGGTCACTAGACCCTAGTGGTTGGCAGGAAAGGCACAAAAACGAACAGATTACTGAATTTGCCTAAAGCCAGCATTCTATATACCATAACAAAAGATTTCTGATATCAAGCAGCAGGAAAACAAATGCATAATTTAAAAAAAAAGATTTCTCAGGTTAAATTTCAGGGATTAAACAAGCATTAGTGAAGTAGAAAATTCACTATTAAGCAACACTTGGAAAAACAAAATTAGATAGCTATTGAAAATAAAATATAATTGCTAAGAAAATATATAAGAAGACTTAAAGATAGTATTCTACCAGAACATAAGCAAAAAGATGAAAAAACATGAAAGACAGAAGACTTAGAGATGAATTGGTAGTTCTAGCATCTGATTGGAGAAGGCAATGGCAACCCACTCCAGTACTCTTGCCTGGAAAATCCCATGGACGGAGGAGCCTGGTAGGCTACAGTCCATGGGGTCGCGAAGAGTCCGACAGGACTAAGCGACTTCACTTTCATGCACTGCAGCAGGAAATGGCAACATGCTCCAGTATTCTTGCCTGGAGAATCCCAGGGACGGGAGCCTGGTGGGCTGCCGTCTATGGGGTCGCACAGAGTCGAACACGACTGATGTGACTTAGCAGCAACAGCAGCAGCATCTGATTAATATCAACAGGAGTTCCATAAAGAACAAAAAAAATCTAGGAAAAATTATCAAAGAAATACAACACACTCCCAGAGTCAGAAAAGTATGATCTGCAAAGCACACCAAATACTCTAGAATTGAAAGGTCCACTCATTATTAAATTTAAGAACATTAACATCTTTGGGAATCTAGCTTCCAGACACTAACTTTGAACACAGAAAATATTATGATGAAAAGCACATATTTCTTCTCCCAAAAAGAGAAAGACAATAGAAACAGGTAAGCAAACTGCTCTAAGAGTTTATTCAAAATTAAAGTAAATTGGTCTGTGAAATATTTATAGTAATTGTCCCTAGAAACACAGAGGTGACAAAACTGGATAAATAGTAAAGGAAAGATAATCACACTATGTTAACTGGCCCATGCAGAGAACAAATTATATAATGTAAACCCTATTGATTTTCAGTTTTAGAACCAACTTGTAGATATAACAGGAGAGCTTTGTTACAGAATGCAGATGTTAACTTTGGAAATGTAAATGTACAGTTCACAGATGTTGCAGTGTAAAAACAGAAGTAGGGTGTCTTTATCATCTCACAAAGTATACTTCTAAGTAAAGTTACCAATTTTTTTCTTCTTTTCTCTTTTTATCTACTATAAGATGATGGATGCTAACTAAACTTATTGCAGTAATCATTTCACAACACAGTATAAGCAAAACCATATGCTATATGCCCTAACTTACACAGTGGTATATATTAACTGCATCTCAATAAAATTGGAAGAAAGCTACCAAAAAGTTACCAAAGTTACCAAAAAGTTACCAAAGTTACCAAAAGTTACCAAAGTTACCAGAGAAGGGAGAATGAGGTGAGTGGTCTTTACCATGCACAGTCAGTAAACTGTGGGATATGGAATAGCAATTTAGAAAGGGAGAGGGAGCAAGATATTGCTCTATTATAATCCTTCTATAGAATTTTATTTTCTAGTCATATTTGTATCTGTTACTTTGATATTTTTTAAAGAAAATTTTCAAATCTATACTCAGAAATAAGGAAAGTAAATGAAACTTGGATATTTATAGTTGGTTTGTTATGATGGTAGGATTATGTGTGACTTTCTCTTTACATTTGTTTCAGTAAAGCTCTGATGGTAAATTAGATAAATCAAGCATGACTCAAGATAGTTTTAAGGCAATCAGGCTATGACCAAGAAGCTATTTGAGGAAATAAAAACAGAAATGACCTATAAATTCTCTTTGTAAACAAAACTGGAAGAGACAATTAAGACACACAGACAAAACAACTAACGGTGTGAACACTTTCATTTAGCCTTTCCCAGAAGTGAGATTTACAGTATTAAGTTAAATATATCCTGTTTATTAGTTTGCTTGCAGGATCTTAGTTCCCCCAATCAGGGATCAAACCCAGGTCCTTGGCAGTGAAAGCACGGAATCCTAACCACTGAATTCCCAGGGAATTTCTGTCGCATATTCTTTTTAACTAAACTTCTCATTTTGAGTTGTCTGTTCTATGTGTATTTGTCTAATGGTATTCCTACAGACCCACATATATAAATAACTATACACTGATAATCCACTGTAGTCATAGTGATATTTTTCCTTTTCTGTTTACCGTTTTTATATAAGCAACTAATTCTGTTGTGATCAAATCTATTCATTGTTTCCTTCATGATTTCTGTCCTCTGAGCTTAATGTCAACTCTCATTCCCAAGTCAAAGGTTTAATATTTAACTGTATTTTTTAGTAGTTGTAATTTTTACATGTCACACAGGGCTGATTTTTAATACGGCATGGGGGTAGGCATCTAGTTACCCCAGAAGAATCTGCTGAATGTTCCATTCCTCTTTTAACTTGTGATGCCTCATTTACTAACCAAAATTCCTATAACAAGACAATCATGTTCAAGAAATGCTGCTTTGGATATTTTAAGTGAACAACAACATACACTTGAAACGTTATTTTTGTCCCCCTGTATTTATGTCTCACTTGTTTTATGTTAATATTTTGGTTCATTTATTTAATGATTTAGTAAGAAATTCTTACAATCTAGACACAGAAAGTTTTTTTTTGCCCTTCTTCCCCCTTTTTTAAAATTATTCTTAATTTGAGACTAATTACAACATTGTGGTGGTTTTTGCCATACATTCACATGAATCAGCCATGCATGTACATGTGTTCCCCATCCTGACCCTCCCTCCCACCTCCCTCCCCATCCCATCCCTCAGGGTCATCCCAGTGCACCAGCCCTGAGCACCCTGTCTCATGCATCAAACCTGGACTGGCGATCAATTTCACATATGATAATATACATGTTTCAATGCTACTCTCTCAAATCATCCCACCCTTGCCTTCTCCCACAGAGTCCAAAAGTCTGTTCTGTACATCTGTGTCTCTCTTCCTGTCTCGCATATAAGGTCATCGTTATCATCTTTCTAAATTCCATATATATGCGTTAATATACTGTATTGGTGTTTTTCTTTCTGGCTTACTTCACTCTGTATAATAGGCTCCAGTTTCATCCACCTCATTAGAACTGATTCAAATGCATTCTTTTTAATAGCTGAGTAATATTCCACTGTGTATATGTACCACAGCTTTCTTATCCACTCATCTGCCGATGGACATCTAGGTTGCTTCCGTGTCCTGGCTATTGTAAACAGTGCTGCGATGAACATTGGGGTACATGTAGACACAGTAAGTTTAAGATACGTAATGGTAAGTGAAAAAGTTTTCACCCTCAATATTAAAATATCAAAAAATTAATTATGGCAAGAGTGAACAACACTGTTTCTGTTGATATAGTTTGAGCTCAAAGAATGATTTTCATTACTGCATCTGTGTATTTATGTATATTATACATATTCAATTTATATAAGACTTTTCACTTCATTGGTTTCACAAGACTCAAAATTTCAAAATACAAGAGTTGAGAACCATAATCTGTAACAAGAAAAATTAAAAGGGCGGCTGGAAAACTTAGGGGGGAAAGAGTTTCATCCTTTATTTTTAAGAAGTCTGTATATTAAAAATACAAACAGTTGTATCATTGAGTACAGAGTTCACGTTGCAAACATTCAACCATGTTCATCGCATATCTGATGATATAAAATCAAAATTGCTTTTAAAAGCTTGTCTTTCACTGTTTCTATCATGAAAATCATGTCATTACATTTCAGTGACACACTATTGTTTCAAGGCTCCTTTTAAGCAAAAATAGAACCCAATAATTTTTAACCAAAAGTGTATCCTATAATCCTGTTTGCTCTAGGATCAATAAACACTATACTAAGACATGGCATTTAGACATGAAATATGTCTAAAACCCTTGAAGAATACAATAGAAATAGGTAAGACATTTAGAATGCTTTAATCTTTCTGGTTAACACCATTTGCATTAGTAACTGCAACGTTGTAACTTTTAGCATTTCACGTTAACTAGTCAGTAGGATTTTTTTTTTTTTAGGGTGGGAGTACAAACAGAAGGATAGGAGATGCAAGGTTTCATACTTCTGTTTAAAAAAATCAAAAATCAAAACTACTTTCTTCTCTGCATCAAAACTGTACCACAAATTTGCAGGTTGTTTTCGTTTTAATCCCATGACTCATCATCTACTGGATTAGGAGCTTGTGATGAAGAAAAGCTCTTGCCACGGTAATTCTTAAAAAAGAAAGAAAGAAACAAACATTTAATTTTATGTAGTGTTAAAGTTATACTACCTAGACTGATAGCAAGGACTCAAGCTTTCTACCGTTTCTTCCCCAAACAAAAAATTTCATTCTCACTGAATCCAATTCATTTGAAAAAAGTTCCATATCAATCTAGGAAGTTTAAATTGCAGAGTATTTCAAGAAAAAATGTAAGCCAATAGTTTTGGCAAACGGAAAAACAAAGCTCTTCACTTTAATGAATAAGCATAAATACTTAATGACTAGTATGCCCATTATTTCTGTATAAAAACTATGTTGCCTAGACTGACACAATAGAAAAGATATGTAACCACACTGCTATTATTTTATCATAATTAATAATGTGGTCAGAATTCAAAAAATAAAGAATTACTACGAAAATCTCAGAAGATCCTAAATTAGAATTTAAAATGGGAAAGGAAGGTGTTTGAGCATAAATCTTAAATTCCTCCCCTTTAAGACCAAAACTATATATGTATATACAATTTTTAGAGAAACATTAATCTTCTACACATGAAAATAATGGCTTAAGTTGTTGTTACAGTTACTTCACAATATTAAGCACAACATTTACAAAGAGTAAATAACTAAAAGCCAATTTCTAAATTTTCCCCCTCAACTAACCTTTCTAGTATCAACTGATGCAAACACATTTCCTCTTGTACTACCACTGAAGCCAGGACCATATGTACTAAAGGCAATTTCTTCTAACCAGGCAGGAACATCTTGTTGAGCCTTAAAAAAAAATTAACTTCATAAACAACATGCATAAAGTCTCAAAAGATTCACATGTTTACTTTTCCTTCGAAAAAGCAATAGAGTTCCAGAAAAACATCTTCTGCTTTATTGACTACACCAAAGACTTTGTGTGGATCACAACAAACTGTGGAAAATTCTTAAAGAGATGGGAATACCAGCCCACCTGACCTGCCTCCTGAGAAATCTGTATGCAGGTCAAGAAGCAACAGTTAGAACTGAATATGGAACAACAGACTGGTTCCAAATAGGAAAAGAAGTATGTCAAGGCTGTATATCATCACCCTGCTTATTTAACTTATATGCAGAGTACATCATGAGAAACACTGGGCTGGATGAAGCACAAGGTAGAATCAAGATTGCCCAGAGAAATATCAATAACCTCAGACATGCAGATGACACCACCCTTACAGCAGGAAGCAAAGAAGAAATAAAGAGCCTCTTGATGAAAGTGAAGAGGAGAGTGAAAAAGTTGGCTTAAAGCTCAACATTCAGAAAACTAAGATCATGGCATCCGGTCCCATCAATTCATGGCAAACAGAGGGGAAACAATGGAAACAGTGAGAGACTTTATTTTTTGGGCTCCAAAATCACTGCAGATGGTGACTACAGCCATGAAATTAAAAGATGCTTGCTCCTTCGAAGAAAAGCTATGACCAACCTAGACAGCATATTAAAAAGCAGAGACATTACTTTGCCAACAAGGGTCTGTCTAGTCAAAGCTATGGTTTCTTCAGTAGTCATGTAAGGATATGAGAGTTGGACTTTAATGAAAACTGAGTGCCGAAGAATTGATGCTTTTGAACTGTGCTGTTGAAGCAGACTCTTGAGAGTCTCTTGGACTGCAAGGAGATAAAACCAGTCAACCCTGAAGGAAATCAGTCCTGGGTGTTCATTGGAAGGACAGATGCTGAAGCTGAAGCTCCAATACTTTGGCCACCTGATGTGAAGAACTGACTCATTGGAAAAGACCCTGATGCTGGCAAAGATTGGAAGGCAGGAGGAGAAGGGTATGACAGAGGATGAGATGGTTGGATGGCATCACCACCTCGATGGACATGAGTCTGAGTAAGCTCTGGGAGGTGGTGATGGACAAGGAAGCCTGGCATACTGCAGTCCATGGAGTCGCAAAGAGTCAGACATGACTGAGCAACTGAACTGAAAATCCATACATATAAAATGTCCACTTTCAATGACAAGGTAAGAACACTATCCATTCAGTTTTAAAAATTAAAAACTTACATCTGATAGCACTTTCACTAGAGGCTGTGCTAAATGGCTATCTGATTCCAGATCAAAAAAGGAAATAGCTCTGCCAGTATTTCCACAACGACCAGTACGCCCAATTCGATGAACATATTCATCAATGGTAGAAGGAAGATCAAAATTAATAACATGCTGAACATTTTCAATATCCAGCCCTCGTGCAGCTACTGAAGTAGCAACAAGAACGGGGCACTTTCCACAGCGGAAATCTCCAAGAGCTTGCTCTCTTTCTCTCTGTTCACGATCACTTGAAAGAAAACAAAGCATGTATTAGAACAGTCCTTAACAAAATTATTAAAGAGAACCATTAAAGTTCAATGGATAGATTTTTTTTTAATAACAGTAAAAAAAAACAGCAACATTTAACATTAATGTCTACTTCTTACATACAAAGTATTATACTCATTTAAGTCATCATTTAATTTTCATAGTAACACTTTGAGGTTAGGACGATTAACCCCATTTGCAGATGAAGTAAGGTGACAGCTAATACCTACAGCCAAAATATAGACTCAAATATGACAAACATCAAATCTTACCCACTAATAAACTCTTTCTAGTTTTGACAAAAGATAAACAACTACTTGATCAAATGATTTCTCAAAAATTACTCATTAAAGTATAATCTCTGAATTCTACATATTCACTGATTAATATTTTAGATCTCCTAGTAAAGTGCCAATGAAATTGTGTTAATATGACATTTTTGAGGACTCCAATGAAAAAAATATCAAGCACTGAATAGATTTAGCTGAATAACCTAGATCTAAGGATCAGAGAGACTTAAGTGAGATCGCTTGACAATCATGATGAGGAACTTAAGATACTTTTAACTCACCCATCCCTGCCACTTGGTTCTTATAAAAACTTAAAAGATGAATAATAATAGTTAGATCTTGAGATTCTAATTCCAGGATTTTTTACTAGTTAAATATACCAACATTTCTTAACAAATGACAAATAGAAGTTACCTCCTTACTAGGAAATCATAATAACCTACTCACCCATGAATACTTGTTGTTGATATTTTTTCTTGACAAAGAAAAGTGGCAATAAAATCTGCTTTTTTCTTAGTTTCAACAAAGACCATAGTTCTTTCATCACCTACAAGACAATGAAACATTCAAATTACAAAATCAGGAAAAGAAAAAAATGCACAGGGTGAGTAGGAAACTGTCTTATCCACCACTATATTCCCAGCACCTAAACTCAGGCCTGATAGGTAAGAGCAATTCAAATATTTCCTGAGTAGATGAATGTCAAAGATAGAGAGACAAGGATTTTTTTCTACTTTATGACTAAAAAAAAAAAAAACAAGAAAAACAACCACTTGCCCTTTGCCTTCATAGGCCAACCAATAAGTAGAGACTTCAGTTCAGTTCAGTTCAGTCGCTCAGTCATGTCCGACTCTTTGCAACCCCATGAACCGCAGCATGCCAGGCCTCCCTGTCCATCATCAACTCCCGGAGTTTACTCAAACTCATGCCCATCGAGTCGGTGATGCCATCCAGCCATCTCATCCTCTGTCGTCCCCTTCTCCTCCTGCCTCCAAGCCCTCCCAGCAACAGGGCTTTTCCAATGAGTCAACTCTTTACATGACATGGCCAAGGACTGGGGTTTCAGCTTCAGCATCAGCCCTTCCAATGAACACCCAGGACTGATCTCCTTTAGGAATAGACTGGTTGGATCTCCTTGCAGTCCAAAGGACTCTCAAGAGTCTTCTCCAACACCACAGTTCAAAAGCATCATTTATCGGAGCTCAGCTTTCTTCACAGTCCAACTCTCACATCCATACATGACCACTGGAAAAACCATAGCCTTGACCAGATGGACCTTTGTTGGCAAAGTAATGGCTCTGCTTTTTAATATGCTATCAAGGTTGGTCATAACTTTCCTTTCAAGGAGTAAGCATCTTTTAATTTCATGGCTGCAGTCACCATCCGCAGTGATTTTGGAGCCCAAAAAAATAAAGTCTGACACTATTTTCACTGTCTCCCCATCTATTTCCCATGAGGTGATGGGACCAGATGCCATGATCTTAGTTTTCTGAATGTTAAGCTTTAAGCCAATTTTTCACTCTCCTCTTTCACTTTCATCAAGAGGCTTTTCAGTTCCTCTTCACTCTCTGCCATAAGGGTGGTGTCATCTGCATATCTGAGGTTATTGATATTTCTCCCAGAAATCTTGATTCCAGCTTGTGCTTCTTCCAGCCCAGCGTTTCTCAAGATGTACTCTGCATATAAGTTAAATAAGCAGGGTGCCAGTATACAGTCATGACATACTCCTTTTCCTATTTGGAACCAGTCTGTTATTCCATGTCCAGTTCTAACTGTTGCTTCCTGACCTGCATACAGGTTTTTCAAGAGGCAGGTCAGGTGGTCTGGTATTCCCCTCTCTTTCAGAATTTTCCATAGTTTATTGTGATCCACACAGTCAAAGGCTTTGGCATAGTCAATAGCAGAAATAGATGTTTTTCTGGAACTCTCTTGCTTTTTCGATGTTCCAGCAGATATTGGCAATTTGATCTCTGGTTCCTCTGCCTTTTCTAAAACCAGCTTGAATATCTGGAAGTTCTTGGTTCATGTACTGCTGAAGCCTGGCTTGGAGAATTTTGAGCATTATTTTACTAGCATGTGAGATGAGTCCAATTGTGCAGTAGTTTGACCATTCTTTGGCATTGCCTTTCTTTGGGATTGGAATGAAAACTGACCTCTTCCAGTCCTGTGGCCACTGCTGAGTTTTCCAAATGTGCTGGCATATTGAGTGTAGCACTTTCACAGCATCATCTTTCAGGATTTGAAATAGCTCAACTGGAATTCCATCTCATCCACTAGCTTTGTTTGTAGTGATGCTTCCTAAGGCCCACTTGACTTCACATTCCAGGATGTCTGGCTCTAGGTGAGTGATCACACCATTGTGATTATCTGGCTCGTGAAGATCTTTTTTGTACAGTTCTTGTGTGTATTCTTACCACCTCTTCATACTATCTTGTGCTTCTGTTAGGTCCATACCATTTCTGTCCTTTATCGAACCCAACTTTGCCTGAAATGTTCTCTTGATATCTCTAATTTTCTTGAAGAGATCTCTGGTCTTTCCCATTCTATTGTTTTCCTCTATTTCTTTGCAGTGATCGCTGAGGAAGGCTTTCTTATCTCTCCTGGCTATTCTTTGTAACTCTGCATTCAAATGGGAATATCTTTCCTTTTCTCCTTTGCTTTTCGCTTCTCTTCTTTTCACAGCTATTTGTAAGGCCTCCTCAGACAACCATTTTGCCATTTTGCATTTCTTTTCTATGGGGATGGGTCTTGATCCCTGTCTCCTGTACAATGTCACAAACCTCTGTCCATAGTTCATCAGGCTCTCTGTCTATCAGGTCTAGTCCCTTAAATCTATTTCTCACTTCCACTGTATAGTTATAAGGGATTTGATTTAGGTCATACCTGAATGGTCTAGTGGTTTTTCCTACTTTCTTCAGTTTAAGTCTGAATTTGGCAATAATTTGGCTCATGATCTGAGCCACAGTCAGCTCCTGGTCTTGTTTTTGCTGACTGTATAGAGCTTCTCCATCTTTGGCTGCAAAGAATATAATCAATCTGATTTTGGTGTTGACCATCTGGTGATGTCCATGTGTAGAGTCTTCTCTTGTGTTGTTGGAAGAGGGTGTTTGCTATGACCAGTGTGTTCTCTTGGCAAAGGAAAGATAAATGATATCTACCTGCCAACTCTTAGCAGTTCCAAATTTGACTCAGGCTCTTTACTTCCCTCTCTATAAATAAATGCCTTTGTTCTTCCCATGGTCATAGAATCTTTTATTCTACCTTGACTGCCAGAGGCATTCATAATAATTGCATTCAACCCAGGGCTAACAAACTCTACAATATTCTATGTTTCAGCATTATCTCAATTCAAACCCCTTAATCCCCAAAGTATCTTATATATCTATATAGATATATAAGATATTATCCCAGGGTCTTAACACATTAAAGAATATTTACTTGTTAGCTTACAGTAGTTAATTGGTTTAAATTCAAGCATGAGCCAGAGACGTTTCCACACAAAGAAATTTTCTATAAAATGTTAGAGAGGAAAGATAATCATTTACAGCCTGAATAGAAGTAACAAGGTGTTACTTTTCATAATCCCACTCCCCCATGTCCCTATTAGCTGGCTCCATTTATTCAACAAACATTTAGCATCCAGTAGATGCCAGTATCTATTCTAGATAATGAAAACACAGCAAATAAAACCAAGTACCTACACTCATTGTGGACAGGTAAATAACAAATATGATGCATTAAGTCTAAAAAAGAAAAAAATTTAGCAGAATAAAGGGCCAAATGGGTTTATGCACTCTCTCCAATTAGATGACATGTGAGGACAGATATTACTATACAAGTGAACTATTCAGATATCTGAGGAAACAGCATTATAAGTCAGAGGTAAGAACAAATATAAAGATTCTAAGGTATAGATGTTCTTTATGTGCTCAAAAAAAAAGAAAAGAGGTCCCCATCTGGTTTTTACATTCTAGGCAGAGGGAGTATCAAGAACAAAGGTAATGAGGTAGAACCATGTCTGGTACGTGTGGGTAATAGTAATGAGCAAAATGCAGCTAGAATAGGGTGAGCAATGGAGAGCAGTAGGATTTGGAGAGGGATAATGGAAGCCATTTCATGAAGTGCCCTGAAATCCACCAAAAGATCTTTACTTTGAGGAGGGAAGCCATTGGGTTTGGAGAAAAGTAGTAAACCTGATCTTTAACTTAGCTGCTGATGGATTCGAATATAGTTTGATGCTAGACAGAAACAAGAGGACTCTGCTAACAGATCAGATATGTACACTGGAAAGAAATCAAAGATGCCTCATATTTTTGTGTCTGAACAACTGGAGTAAGTCTTAGTCGCTCAGCTGTGTCCAATTGATTCCTTGTGACCCCATGGACTATAGCCCACCAGGCTCTTCTGTCCTTGGAATTCTCCAGGCAAGATACTGAATGGAATTTCCTAAGTGAGATAGTAGGATTGCAAGAAAGGAAGGTTTTAAAGGTGATATTTAATCTCAGATATCAGACAACCAGGTGGGAAATCAAGAGAATAACTGATTCTTACAGTAATAAATGAGCTATATCCTTGAGACATAGTCATTTTATTAATCAGTAATGATTTTGTTTTATCAAAAATTACCTTTCAACAGTTTTGGAGATAATCCATCAAGATGCCCAATGCCAAAACTGATTCATTTGATATAGTCAGGTACATAATACTACTATGCAGCTTAAAGCCCTGATCTCATCTTTTCCTGGTTCCCCAGTGTGAATCCCAAAATGGTAATAAAAATTTAACTCTGCTGACACTTTCTCTGTTTTTTCCTCTACTAAAAATTTTGGATTTTTTTCTAGTTCAGGTAATAAGCTATATCCCTTCAGTGGCAGAGATAATGAAAATTTAGTTTTATGATCAGATCATTTTGTGATCTTTGTAGATGGATTAATGAATTATAACCACTTATTCTGTGAGGTGAAAAATAATACAGAATTGTTAGTCCATTATAAACTATTAAGAATCTAAAAAGAATACTAGCTCTGGTAGCCAAATTGCAATTTTTTATATTTCTGTGTACATTCTTGACCTATGGCTTAAGTGACAGAACTGAAGCTATCATCTCTTTATGTATCTATAATTCAGAAAGAGGTTTATCTACCACTGTACATAATCATTATGTTAATACTCTAGGGACAAGTATTAACAAACATAAAGCCTCTTAAAGGAGCTCAATTCTGACTGGTTTACACAGAAAAATTAGAGAATTTATAGAAATCCATAATTCTAAAAACTATGATTCTAAAAATTCCAGAAATCTAAAATTCCCAGAAAATAGAGAAATTGATTCATAATACTCTAACTATTGGAGAAGGAAATGGCAACCCACTCCAGTATTCTTGCCTGGGGAATCCCATGGACAGAGGAGCCTGGCAGGCCATGGTTCATAGGGTCACAGAGAGTGGGACATGACTGAAGCAACTAAGCACCCACTGTATATCAAATTAAAAACTCTTCCTATAGCAACTAAGCAGAAATATTTTAAGATTCCAAGTTCTCATAAATAAGTGAAACTTCTGATATACAAGACTAACTTAATAACTCTGGTTTTAAAAATATGCATGTCCTTTCTCCAGTTTATCAGTGTTAAGTAGAAAACAAACATATCTTACTTTACTTGGGTTTTTCTTAATGTATGAAGATTTGCCAATCAAATTAATATTCTCCATAATGTTTAAATGTATGAAAATGTAAATCTGTGTTCAACTAAACAGACTATTCAACATTGTCTACTGTTTTGCATACTGTCACCTGAAGATAATTTCCAAGATCTTTAGCTTTAGGTTAACTTAAAATAGTAGACTATACTGAGTTAATTAAATTGATAATCACTGAATATTTAGGATGGAATTTGCTTGTTATTTTTCATATATCACATATAGGCAATATCTTTGAGTCATAATAAGGAAGATACTCAATTTTGCTACTTTAAGTGTAAAAGGATATGTGTGGTGTAGAAAGTAGTATAGAAAGTTCGAGTTCTGGTAGTCAGCCTCAATGTCCCTGTATGGTATCTCTCAACTGTCCATCCCTGCCTCTAGTTTTCTCTATGAAACAGAAGTGAACTTTGGTTAAAAGTAATAATTAACATAAGTGGTCAAGACTATCCTAGGAGTAATATTGACCAAGAAACATAAACTATTTTTGCATTTATTTTTCAAGGAAAGAAAAAGTAAAATTTCCCTAAAGTTGCAGCTCTCAAAATTTTGGTCTATGACTCTTTTAAACTCAGAAAATTATCAACAATTCCAAAGAGTTTTAGCTACATGGTTGTAACAACTAACACTTACCACCCTGAAAACTAAAACCAAAAAATTTTTAAAATATTTACTGGAACATTCTGCATGTTAAAATAATTTTAGTATAATTACGAAGATTGTTTTTACCTCACAGACTCCTTGAGAGCATCTCAGGGAACCTGAGAAGGATTCATTTTGTCCTAAAGTGTCAGTTTGCTCCAGAATATGAAAAATGCACAATGAAAGATAAAACTTGGAAACTGAATTTTATACCAGTTTATAATATGTGACTATTTAAAAAAAAAGCTACGTGCTTGTCTTAAGTCACTTCAGTGGTGTCTGACTCTTTCCGACACCATGGACTGTAGCCCACCAGGCTCCTCTGTCCATGGGATTCTCCAGGCAAGAATACTGGAGTGGGCTGCCATGTCCTCCTCCAGGGGGCATCTACGTGACCTAGGGATTAAACCCGTCTCCTGCGTATCCTACACTGCAGGCTGATTCTTTACCACTGAGCCACCAGGAAAGCCCCCCAAAAAAAGAAAAAAAAAAAAAAAGGATGAAATATGTTAAAATGTTAACAAATTCAATCAATTTGCATGGAACTATTTCCTGATTTACTGTTTAATGCCTTTACTTACAATATGAAAGGTTCTTCTTTCTTCTTTCTCTTCCTTATAATCAGCCTATATAGCAGAGATTCTTCTGACTTTATTATGTCTTTGGTTGTTTAAAGAGAAAAAGACCTTTATGAAAGAGCTATTAAAACAATGTTATCTTCTACTCTTAATTTTAAATGCTTTGTCACTTCAATTAAATTACTGCCTAAGAACTAAGTAATCTTACACTAGTAAAATGTTCAACTCTCTTCTGAGAACTTTTGATTTTGTCTTTTTTAAGATCAGACTATAAAGTCAGACCTAACAGAAGCAAAAGATATTAAGAAGAGGTGGCAAGAATACTCAAAAGAACTGTACAAAAAAGATCTTCACGACCCAGATAATCACGATAGTGTGATCACTCACCTAGAGCCAGACATCCTGGAATGTGAAGTCAAGTGGGCCTTAGGAAGCATCACTACAAACAAAGCTAGTGGATGAGATGGAATTCCAGTTGAGCTATTTCAAATCCTGAAAGATGATGCTGTGAAAGTGCTACACTCAATATGCCAGTAAATTTGGAAAACTCAGCAGTAGCCACAGGACTGGAAGAGGTCAGTTTTCATTCCAATCCCAAAGAAAGGCAATGCCAAAGAATGGTCAAACTACCGCACAATTGGACTCATCTCACATGCTAGTAAAATAATGCTCAAAATTCTCCAAGCCAGGCTTCAGCAATACGTGAACCGTGATCTTCCAGATGTTCAAGCTGGTCTTAGAAAAGGCAGAGGAACCAGAGATCAAATTGCCAATATCTGCTGGAACATTGAAAAAGCAAGAGAGTTCCAGAAAAACATCTATTTCTGCTATTGACTATGCCAAAGCCTTTGACTGTGTAGATCACAATAAACTGTGGAAAATTCTTAAAGAGATGGGAATACCAGACCACCTGACCTGCCTCTTGAGAAATCTGTATGCAGGTCAGGAAGCAACAGTTAGAACTGGACATGGAACAACAGACTGGTTCCAAATAGGAAAAGGAGTATGTCATGACTGTATACTGGCGCCCTGCTTATTTAACTTATATGCAGTGTACATCATGAGAAACACTGGGCTGGAAGAAGCACAAGCTGGAATCAAGGTTGCCAGGAGAAATATCAATAACCTCAGATATGCAGATGACACCACCCTTATGGCAGAAAATGAAGAACTAAACAGCCTCTTGATGAAAGTGAAAGAGGAGAGTGAAAAATTGGCTTAAAGCTCAACATTCAGAAAACTAAGATCATGGCATCCAGTCCCATCACTTCATGGCAAATAGATGGGGAAACAGTGAAAACAGTGGCTGCTGACTTTATTTTTCTGGGCTCCAAAATCACTGCAGATGGTGATTACAGCCATGAAATTAAAAGACACTTACTCCTTGGAAGGAAAGTTATGACCAACCTAGACAGCATATTAAAAAGCAGAGACATTACTTTGTCAACAAAGGTCCGTCTAGTCAAGACTATGGTTTTTCCAGTGGTCACGTATGGATGTGAGAGTTGGACTGTGAAGAAAGCTGAGTGCCGAAGAATTGATGCTTTTGAACTGTGGTGTTGGGAAGACTCTTGAGAGTCCCTTGGACAGCAAGGAGATCCAACAGTCCATCCTAAAGGAGATCAGTCCTGGGTGTTCACTGGTAGGACTGATGTTGAAGCTGAAAATCCATTACTTTGTCACCTGATGTGAAGAGCTTACTCATTTGAAAAGACCCTGATGCTGGGAGGGGTTGAGGGCAGGAGGAGAAGGGGACGACAAGAGGATGAGATGGTTGGATGGCATCACTGAGTCGATGGACATGAGTTTGAGTGGACTCCGGGAGTTGATGATGGACAGTGAGGCCTGGCATGCTGCGGTTCATGGGGTCACAAAGAGTCGGACATGACTGAACAACTGAACTGAACTGATAAATTTAGAAGAAGAAATCTGCCTAAAGTACTTCTGAAATTTCTCTGAGAACCCCAGGGAAAAGACAGGCTTTTTATTTTACCATATAAAATAAAAGAGAAGCTAAAAAATAATTAAGCTTGCATAGCACGTTATTACTTTTAAAGAGTTGTGTGGTAAGAACTGTTGTATCAGAAGACATTAAGCTTTCCCTAGGTTGAAGCGCATAGGTAAAATGTTATTCACACATTTCAAAACTGTTTACTTCATGAGAAGTCCCTAGAATTATGTAAATTCCCTTGCTGTTCATAATATTTTTTATTTTATTTTTTTAAATTAATTTATTTATTTTTTCAGTGGGTTTTGTCATACATTGACATGAATCAGCAATAGATTTACACGTATTCCCCATCCCGATCCCCCCTCCCACCTCCCTCTCCACCCGATTCCTCTGGGTCTTACCAGTGCACCAGGCCCGAACACTTGTCTCATGCATCCCACCTGGGCTGGTGACCTGTTTCACCATAGATAATACACATGCTGTTCTCTCGAAACATCCCAACCTCACCTTCTCCCACAGAGTTCAAAAGTCTGTTCTGTACTTCTGTGTCTCTTTTTCTGCTTTGCATATAGGGTTGTCATTACATAATATTTTAAAAATTTTTTTTCCATTTATTTTTATTAGTTGGAGGCTAATTACTTTACAATATTGTAGTGGTTTTTGCCATACATCGACATGAATCAGCCATGGATTTACATGTATTTCCCATCCCAATCCCCCCTCCTGCCTCCCTCCCCACCCCATCCCTCTGGATCTTCCCAGTGCAGCAGCCCCGAGCACTTGTCTCATGCATCCAACCTGGGCTGGTGATCTGTTTCACCCTTGATAATATACATAATATTTTTTTTAAAGTTCAAGAGAAACACTGACCAAGACACTTATGAAACAACTCTAAATAGGCTTTCTGTATATTTCAGAGGTACACTGCCCCATACAACCAAATTTCTTTGTTTGTAGCATTATTCTTATTTTCAGCCTTCATCAGATCTTCTGTATTTAACAATGATCACTAGTAACTTAACCACAATCATTCTCTGTCAACTACAGACAGTTTCTGTTTTGTTTTGATGCTTGTCCAAAGACTTTCTATAAACCAGAGAGTTTCTATCATCAATGAAGAAGAACAGACTTCAAGTCTTCTGGGAAAGGACTGTTTCAGGCACTTCAAACTACTGATACCTCAAAGTAAGAAGTCTTTAAACTGACATTCTGACAACTTGCAAAGATCACTTATTGAGGATAATTTCTAGAACTGTTTATAGTCTAAAAGTAGATGGAATCTGATGACAGATTCAATGAAACAAGAATCAATTACATTAAAAATCTGGGGAAATTTAGAAGAGAGGAATTCACTTAAATTTCTAGCTTCTGCAAATGGTATATGAAAAGTATCTTAGACTTAGCTTCCTATTCTTCAGAGACCTTTACAACTTCAATCTCAGATTTCTTATGAAACCTATCTAAAAGTTAATTTTGTGACTTTCATAGTTGTTCAATATTATACGGTTCTAGATTTGCGAAGCAAACTTGAAGAGGCCTTTGTTATGAAACAGTCTTGTTGCACCTATGAAAACAGGCCAAACATAATGAGACCAGCCTTTCTTGTGATCAAGAATAATCTGAGATTATTGTGACTATGTGGGAATACAGGTTGTCAGAAAAAACTGTTGAAGACTCTGAAACAAGCAAAGCTGATACTGCAGCATACCCTTCAAGGTTGTCTGTACCTTTTACTACCTTTGTTTTATACCTCTACTGCAACTGAGAGCAATGCAAATGATTCTTATCGATAAAAATACAAATGAAAATCTTCCCTCAAATTTAACAGATTATTAAACTTTGTGGATATTGATCAATTTTATATCTATTTATAAATTCATCTTAGTCTTCCTGATATCCTACACATAAATGTGTTCTTTGAATTCTCCTCTGAACTGGCTATAACATCTTACTAGTTCCCTTTGTAATTAATGAGCTCAATAAAATCTTTGACACCTGTTCATTTAAAATTATGAAAAAGGCAGTTGGTAACCTAGATAGCATATTAAAAAGCAGAGACATTACATTGCCAACAAAGGTCCATCTAGTCAAGGCTATGGTTTTTCCAATGGTCATGTATGGATGTGAGAGTGGACTATAAAGAAAACTGAGTGCCGAAGAATTGATGCTTTTGAACTGTGGTGTTGGGAAGACTCTTGAGAGTCCCTTGGACAGCAAGGAGATCCAACCAGTCCATCCTAAAGGAGATCAGTCCTGGGTGTTCATTGGAAGGACTGATGCTGAAGCTGAAACTCCAATACTTTGGCCACCTCATGTGAAGAGTTGACTCACTGGAAAAGACCCTGATGCTAGGAGGGATTGGAGGCAGGAGGAGAAGGGACGACAGAGGATGAGATGGTTGGATGGCATCACCGAGTCGATGGACATGAGTTTGAGTAAACTCTGGGAGTTTGTGATGGACAGGGAGGCCTGGCGTGCTGCGGTTCATGGGGTCACAAAGATTTGGACATGACTGAGCAACTGAACTGAACTGAAGTGATACTACTATGAAATAATGAAACCTATACATTTTAAAAACAGAAGAGGAAAGCTACCAGATTTAAGTTAATGATTAGAAAAAGAGATAAATTTATATGAACAAAAATATATAAAATATGATATACAGCATAACATTTCTATGCAAAGTAAAAAGAAACCAAGAATAATAAATTATGAACTATAAAATATTTACCCTTTCAAATAATATAGAAGCATACCAATAGTGCTTACATACTGACCTCAAAGGTTTCGCAAAGGGAAACCAGCACTTTTGAAACACTATCTTCAGCTGAATTATTCTCAAACTTCATTCCATAAAATCATATATAAAAAAAAGTCTTAAGATAATTATACTACAAATGTGCTCTAACTTCAGCAAAACCATGTATTACTTATCTCCTGTTGCATTTGGAACTTCAATTTATACTGGGCAAGTTATCTGACATCTCTGTATTTCAGTGCCCACAACTTAAAATGAGGATAACAAACCCCACCCTCAGAAGGTTGTTTTGTGAATCAAATGAGTGAACACATGTAAAACAATCAGAATAATATATAGCCCACAGCAAATATTATTTTGCATGCAACAGTACATGCTATGAAACATATCATGAAGTAAAACTAATAACATTTCTCAAACTCAAGATGAATATTTGGTTTTTAAAAGTTTTTTTTTATATAAAACTAGAAAAAACTGAAGACGAGAAGCCTTTTAAAAGCATTTCTAAATCAACTTTTTCTTATTTGGAAGTTAGACAGCTTCTTGCCTTTTTATTCCCCATTCCTAACACTGACTTCAAACTGAAACAGACACTTAAAATGGAGGATGAGGAGATAGGATCCATATCATACATTTAGCCATAATATTTTAATAAAAATATTAAAATGGCCATATTATAAAATTTTATTTCTAGGCACAAACTAAAGCTATCTCAATCAAACAAAGAAATACAACTTTCCATAAAAACTGGCTTTTTTGAAGGGAGGGACAGAGTTTCTCATTAACATTGTAAGGAACAGAATTAGACCTTTAAAGTCCCTTCTAGCTCCAAAATTCTTTGAATGTATGAATACAGGAAGCCTTAGAGAGCAAAAACTGGGAATTAGAAATACAACAAAGATATTACTTTTAGTGGAGTAAATAGAGCTTGATGTAAAGGTACGTTACTAATCCTCTCTATTTTCTAAAACAAGAACATATATATTTCTGCTGGAATAGTTTTTGGTCAAGCACTGTTAAAGTCTCAAACTCCTCCTATTTTTTTTTAACATTTATAGAGGAGAAAGGACTATACTGCTATATAATTTACCAGAAAATCAAATCAAAATAAAAAGAACTTCAGAGGAAGAAGAAACAGTGAAAACTTACTTAACTCATGCCAAATAATCTTAAAGTCATTTCTAAAAGTAATTTTTGTAAAAACCAAAATCATGACAAAAGATAATCAACGTAAGATATACCTATGTTTTGTAGAATTTCAACAAGTTTTTCCCTTTTTGAGTACTGGCCAACTTGAAGAATGGTCTGCTGAACATCTCTACATGCTCCACCCACTTGTCCAACAGCAACAAACAAATAATTCGACTTTAAAAACTCCCCAGCCAACCTAGAAAGACAAAAAGTATTCCTTAACTTATTCTCTTCCATTAATACTAATAATATTCACTGAATTCCTGCAAGTGTTACTTCAACATTTATAAACCATATTATAACATTTATAAGTCAGATTATAACAGTCATAATAAGAGATGGTACATATTACATGATCCAAGTATTACTCTCAAATATCATTGTAAAATCTTAGCATTTTGCAAAACATCTATTAAAATGAAAAAACCTGTGTCAAATGATGGGTAAGTAATTTCAACTGGAAGCCCTGACCACACGAAACTATATAAAATGTGTATATAACAATAATAAAAAGTATGCTAAACTATTAGACTACAACAAGCAGGCATCTTTTAATTAAAGATTAAAATGCAAACCTACAGCAAAAATTCTGTTCTTCATTCATCACCTTCATATATGTTATTTAAAAGTTGTTCCCTGAAAATATGAGCTGTTAAATTAGTATACTCCAAATGAACTATAATATTCTGAGCAAACCAGATCTTAAGTCAATGCTTTTCACATCACGACAAACATAGAAAATGGTATGCACCTGTAGAGCATAACTGGTGAAAAAAATGAGACCAGGTGAACAGACTAGGGGTAGGCCACACCAAGCTGCAGATGCTCTCCCCAAAGTCTGAGGGTATCAGCATCCTGACACACACACAACTCATGGATAATATATAATGAAGAAGCCCTGCTTTAGATCACAGAAACATGGGGTGAGGAGAAGCAGAACTGCCAATTACAGAGCAAGGTTGGGAGGAAAAAAGAGGAGGTCATGGGGCTGTCCTCCTCTCTCCTACATAGCAATCTCTTACTTTCTAGTCATCTCCTAGCATATCAAGAAAATAGTTCAAACTCTGCATATAAATAAATCTTAATAAATCACTGCTGCTTCTTTTTCATCTGCTGTCTTACCATAAAAGAAAAACTTCTTGTTCATACACTACTTCTAGAGTCAAGAACCCTTTCATCCAGGCACAAACCTTGACATTATCTGAAATTCTTAATTATCAATCATCCTTCACACTCATTAAAATATATACTGAGTGCCTCATGTGACGCATACGTGGTATAAGGTACTGTGTGTATAAAGATGAATATGATGGTCTCTGCCTGTGTTGCTCATATCAAACAGCATAAACATAGCTATATAAAAGCAATTACTATAATTTAAACATATTTTATTGTTTAATATTTACATATTTTAATTATTCAACGCTTTACTACAGTAAGTTAGTGCTACAATAGTTAACATCGATTGAACCTTACTATATTACAAGAAAACTGCAAAGTGTTTTAAATAGTTTCTTTCAAAAGATAGAGGGTTCTTTTACAAGATGGGCAGGAAATGGATGAAATGATGTCTATTAAGAGTCTTCAAGTTTAAAGCTTGATCTAAGGAAGCAGCAAGCAAGAACATGAAATAGGGATGACTAAGGAAAAGCACTCTATGCAGAAGAAGAAATAAGGATAAATAATGAAGAGGAAGAGAATTTGGCTTGCATAGCCAACAGGAAATACTCTAAATAAACCAGAAAAATATCATTCCAAGGAATAAAGTGGCAAATGAGGCAAAAACTGTCATATATAAAAGCATTTAAAAGTTGGTTAGTCTGTGGAAATGGAAAGACATGGGAGAATTTATTTTAAATAAATGGCGATAAAGATCAGACTTAGTTTTGCAATTTTAACAGCCCAAAAGTCAAACTACAGACATATTAGAAAGCTACTATCAACGAGCAGAGAGGAACTGAAAAGGACCTAAAATAAGGTGGTAAATAGAGAAGAAACTAACAAATTTGCAATATTTTAGAGATAACTGCCAAGTTGAATACTTTTGAAGGGCAGAGTTAAAGGAATATGAAGGAGGAATCAACATGCTTCAAATGACTTTGGTTTCGAAAGACCTCGAAGCCAACAAGGACAACTGGAAAGATAAAAAGAGGGAGTTGCAGAAGAGGTTCAATTTTGTACCTGATGAACATGAGTTACTGGTAATTCATCAAAGAGGAAAAATAATCCTGAAGAGTTAAATCTAAAAGTCTGAAGCTGAGGAGAGAGATTAAGCATACAGGTAATAATCAGGCTGGTTTTTTTTTTTTCATATTAACTTAATACATTAACTTATACAAGTTCTTCATGTATTTTGAATATTAATCCCTCATTGAACATATTGTTTACAAATATCTTCTCCCAATCAGTACACTGTCTTTGGGTTTCTTCATGATTTCTTTCATAGTGTAAGACGAACAACCCAATTTTTTTAAATGGGCAGAGGTCCTGAATAGACATTTTCCCTAATAAGACATACAGATGGCCAATAGGCACATTAAAAGATGCTCAATAACACTAATCATCAGGGAAATACAAATCAAAACTACAATGAGATATCACTGCACACCTGTAAGAATGACTATTATCAAAAAGACAAGAAATAATGAGGGTTGGCAAGATTGGAGAAAAGAGAATCCACACGCACTGATGGTGGGAGTGTAAACTGGTACAGCCACTACAGAAAACAGAATGGGCATTTTTCAAAAAATTCAAAATAAAACTACCATAGGAAGCAATTCCACTACTGAGTAGATATCTGAAGAAAATGAAATCACTAAAATGAAAAGATATATGTTTCCCAATGTTTATAGCAGCATTATTTACAATAGACAAGATATGAAAACAACCTAAGTGTCCATCAACAGATGAATGGATAAAGAAGATGTGGTACACACACACAATGGAATATTACTCAGCCATAGAAAATAATGAAAATTTTGCCATCTTCAATAACATGGATGAATCTGGAGGTTAATTATACTTAGTAAAATAAGTCAGAAAAAAGCAAATACCATATGTTTTCACTTATAAGTGGAATCTAAAAAATAAAATGAAGGAACAAACATAACAAAACAAACAGACTCAGATATTGAGAAGAAACCAATGGTCACCAAAAGAGAGGGGGCCAGGAGAGTAGTAAGAGAGGTGAAAAGGATTGAGTTACAAACTACGAGGTATAAAATAAGTTACAAAGACAGAATGTACAGCATAAGGAACATCCTTAACATTTTATAACTTTGTATGGAATATATTCTATAAAATATTAAATTACTAAGTTGTACACTTGAAACTAATATAATATTGTAAGTCAACTATACTTCAATCAAAAAATTACAGGTAATAAGTTTGGGAGTGCATACAGGTAGAAATGCAAGCCAAGGATATGGATGCTACAATGGTTCAGGGAATATGCAGAATGCGAAAAATGGACTTCAGATGGAATAATAGGCAATTTGTAACATTTAAACACAGATAGTAAAGCATTCAGTAGGAACCAAAGATCTTTATGGAGTATATGGGTCTGGGAACCAAGGGATACAAGCTAGAGTGGCCCATTTACCATCACTCCCAGTGACCCACATGGGAAATTGTGCTTACTGCACCAACTATAAGTACTGGAGGTCTTGGTTCCCAAAGAGAGAACAGTTCCAGCAGAGAAAACAGGAGTTTTACTGAACTGTATAAGCTAGACCTGCTGTATGGGTACTTCAGGTTCCCTGTTGCTAAGGGATTAGCAGGCAGAAAGAAGAGTCACCATTCTAGCAGGAATATGTCACGCTAACCTCAGAACTCACAGACCACACAGTGTATATATGATACTCAAATATCTGTCAACAATTAGTACATAAATTTTCTAACACAACTGCAATTCCCCCAAACTCTATAATTTGGGGTCAAAGAGGGGGCACCACCATAAAAGTAATTTCATTTAGTAAGCACTTACTAAATCCTAGCGAGGTGCTACGTGCTCTCATTTTCTCACTCACACAACCACATACACTCTAATAAAATGCGATGCTAATGCAAAGCCAGGAATTAAGGTAAAAAACAATGAAAAATACAGTAAACCTTTTAGAAATACTTTTACTTTTAAACTATCCATGTTATAATCTCTCAAGAATAAGATACTCACATTGTTTCTCCTGCTATAAAAGCATTTTAGTACATAGCAGCTACTTCTAAGAAGAAAAAATTTACCTTTGAATTTCTTCTGGAAAAGTTGCACTGAACATAAGGGTCTGACGCTGTTCCTTTGACGGCATTCCTGGGCAGGAAATTAACTTTTTCATCTCTGGTCCAAAACCCATATCCAGCATGCGATCAGCTTCATCCAAAACTAAGTATTTGACTTGTCTGAGACCAATCTTTTAGGATATTTTCAAGGGTTAGAGCAGAGAATGCATACTAGTTAGTATAGTAGTTGATATATTATATGAAAATATTCTCATCAAGTCTAACTATTAATATATTCTCAAAGATGAAGATTAGAAATCAGTGCATACAATGATGAGACCACTGTTATGGTTAGCTAATCGTATTAGTGTTCATTTCATTTCTCAATTTTTTCTTATGTTATAAAACATTTCATAAAACTCAAAGAAACCAAAAAATTTATATAAGTATTACACAATAGACCTTTCTGTAATTACTTAAATATTCTATATCTTCAGTATTAGCCAGTAGCCATATGCAGCTATTAAGCACTTGAAATGTAGTTAGTGTGCCTGAAGAACAAACTTTTAATTTTATATCAGTTAAAATGTAAATATCCACATGTAGCTAGTGACTACTGTATTGGACAGCACATATCTAGACTATATTATCTGATAAAGTCAGGCTATTTAATGTAAGAAATAAAATTTCTTAATAGCATGACATTATCAAATGGCCTATAACTGACAAATTCATTTCTAACTCCTTTAAACCCTTAATAAATCCCCGATTCTCTAACCACTCAGCAACAAATGGAAAACTTTTCTTACCTATCAGGAATATTTAGTGCTAAAAACAGAAGCACATATTTGCAAAAAGAAAACAAGTTATTTTGTTACCCTATGGAAGATGGGAAACAAGGTGGGAAATCAAGGTGAATTTCTCTGGATACTCTTAATAAGTACCATAAGAAAAATTCCTTTCTGCAGAAAGAGCATATTTTTAATAATCCCTTTAAAGAACAGTCTTAAGAAAGCAAAGCAGGGTCATGAAAGTGAACTGAAAATACTGATAAAGAGATGTAATAATGTGGTATATGAATACTGAAAATAAATAGCCCTAAAATCGCTCTCCAAAGACAGAAACTTAGCAATCCTGGATAATATCACTCTCACACTTAAAACAGGAGACAAAATAACTGATACCACAAAGGTTTTCTTCCAGGAAAAAAAAAATTATTTCCTCAAGACATATGTGAAACTAGAAAAAAAGCATTGATTTCATTTTTCTCTCAGTGTAGTGGGTCTAGGATATGTATTCTGGAATCAGATCCAGATTCTAACCCTATCACTTACTAGAGCTAACTTAGAGATTAAAATAAATTACATAATCTCACTAGAAGTTTGTTTTCCCAAGTATAAAATGGAAAATACTATTTACCTATTTGTATTAAGATTTATATAAGAAAGCATTCAAGGAATCAGATGGGAGCCTAATATACAAATGGTGCTGTAACGAACATACATGTCTTTACACAAGTTTCTCTCTTTCCCAAACAAAACAATTACTAGTCAAATCACAACTCTGTTATCCCTCTAGAGCCTACCTTTTCTTTGCCTATGATATCCATCAGTCTCCCAGGAGTAGCACATAACACATTACAGCCTTGTACTATTTGTCGAATTGAATGCCCCAACTGGGTTCCCCCATATGTGACAACTGCTCTTACGCAAGTCCTATTGACAATAAAAATAAATGTCATTTGTTTTTAATGAGATGCAAAATGAAACCCATAAAGAAAAAGCTAATACATTCAACATTCTTTTACAATTCTTCCCAGAAAGTTGAAAAGCTGAGGGAAAAAAATATTTGCAACCTGCCTGATAGAGCTCTTCAAAAACAATGATAAACACAACCAACACCCATACAACAGGCCAACAACATGAACAAATGTTCATTAAAAATACAGATGGTTTTTAAACACTTTAAGTTCAATATTACTTTTAAAAGCAAAAAAGCAAAACAAATGAAGTCTAACAAAATTTTCCCTCAAGTGTGATAATGCCATGTTAGCCAGTGTAGGGAAACTGGCACTCAGGGGGATAAACTGATACAATCTCTTTCACAATTTTAGTCTCTATTAAAATTTTAAAACTTATTTTTCCCAATAAATTCACATACAGGAATTTTCCCTTCAGATATATCCCCACAAAGGGGTAAAGACGACTGTGTAATATATTCAATGCTAACATGATTTTTAGTATTGAAAGACTGAAAATTATCTAACAATAAAAAACAGAATTATAGGCCTTCCGTACAAAAGAACACTGAGCATCTATAAAGAGGAATACAGTTCTATAGTAAGTGTTAGCTCCAACATATACCTTTTTTTTCCCAAAGGATGGAAACCAAGCTTAGTATGCTAAGATTTGTTGAGAGGAGAATTAAAGTGCATATATGTGCACCAGCTCTTTCTATACTATTTCACATAAAACCGTAATAGTGTAAACTTTGAAGAGAAGGATTAAAGATAGACAGTTAGACACTTCTCATTTTTTTGCCAAAAAATGTTCCAACAAATATCCACATACTAATACACATTTTGTGCATACATATTATCTGAAATATCATTATTGGTTTTTTTTTCTTCAAGAAAACTTTTACTTGATTTAAAAGCTTGAAGAGCAACACAGTACATGGGGGTCAGTAAGAAACAAACACTGGTATAAGCAATGTACATCTACTTCTTACAAAAGATCTGTCAAGCTTGACATTAAAAGAATTTTAATAATTTTAGTTTTTTCTCCTCTAATTTCAAATAAACTGATTTATACAAAATAAAAGGTGAAGGTTCTAGATAGAAAGCTCTAAAGAACTGTACAGAAAAACACTAATATACCAACAGATAAATGGGTAGACAACAAATGGATAATTCACAGGGAAAATGTACAAAGCATTCAAAAAGTAGTTCAACCTCTCAATAACCAAATAAATGAAAACATGAAAATAGCTGTAGTGATTTTAAAATATGTACACAAAAAATAAATAAATAAATAAAATATGTACACAAATTCTTCAATACACCTTCCTTTAAATATAGATCCTAACTCCCTCCAAAGATGTGTGCAAGGCTGGCTTCATAGGTATATAACCTGTGCAGTAATACAGAGTCCTATGCTTAAAAAAGACCTAAGCTTGGTTTAATATTCTATTTGCTGCTTTAAAATTCATCATAATTTTTTAACAAAGGACCTTGTACTTTCATTTTGGGCTAGTTCTCGCAAATTACATAGCCAGTCCTGAGTATGAGCTAGACTTAGTGACCTGCTTAGTAACGAAGAGAATACAACAAAAGTGACTGCAACTGTCTTACAAAAGTCACAGAAACCTCCTCCTTGCTCTTTCTCACTGACCCTTCAATCTATGTGAAGCCAGCTGTCATTTCCTAGAGACAACCATTCTTACAGAGAGATCCAATAAAGCCAGATGACTGTAATTCTGGATGACATCTTATCTGCAACCTCATGAGATGCCAAGCCAGAAACACCCAGCTAAACTGTTCCTCAATTCCAAACCCTCAGAAACTGTAAAATAATATGTATTGTTTTGAGCAACTAGGTTTTAAGGTAAGCAGCAACAGATAACTAATCTAATACCAAATAGTGGCAAAGTGTATAGTGGAAGTTGGCATTTTCAAATACTGCTGGTAAAATGCAAGCTTTAAAATAACTTCATATTCTTTAACATTAAATCTATAAAAATCTACTCTAATAAAATACTTAAAACATAAAAGTAGAAAAAGTTTATAAGCAAGTTGTTCATTAAAGCAAGAATTGCTTTTATTTATAGTAGCCCCAAATTAGAAACAACTTAAATCTTCCAAATAGAGAAATAAAATACAAACACATAGACAATCTTACAGTCATTAAAAATTAGGTCTGATTGTTAAATAAGCAGTTATCCATTTTATGAAGTTACGTGTTAAAGGACAGAAAGTTATTAGGAACACCATAAACTCATTTTTAAACATATACTTAAAAACTACCAGAAAACACATGAATATGTACGTCTTATCGTTCTACTTCTATCACCATCTAATTTTTAAAAACAGATTCTATAAACAAGACTATGAAAAAGTCAACTTCAGTCAAGTAACACCAAATTAAATTATATGACTGCATTCTTATTCATGTACTGAGATCTTCCCAAAATAAATACAATAATTCTCTAAAGAAAAACTTGTTTGTGAGTTGCATTCCAGATGTACTTACCCAAAAGAAAATTTTCTGGCTTCCAAATAGATCTGATTGATCAACTCTCGAGTTGGTGCTACAATAATACACTCTGGTTCCTGCAGTTCTTTAAAACGACTGGCAGTTATTCCATCACGCATCATATGAGCCAAAATTGGCAAGAGAAAAGCTGCCTAGAAGTTAAATTGCATAACTTACAAATTTACAGGGCATCATCCTTTTCCCTATGGCAACCTATTCCTCATGTCTTTATATCCTTTAGCTTCTTCTTTCATCTTTTTGATAAATTTAAAGTGAGAAAGGGAAATAATTTTTATTTCAATGAGTTTCTAACATTTTGGTCGTTATGCTCATATTATACAATATAAAATGTTTGATAAAGTTAATCTATCTGATGAAACTATCTTTTGTGCTTTTTTAAAAACAAACACAACCAAAGATTCTACATAAACAAACATTAACTTATTTTGAGAGGTAAATGAGGAATGCAGCATTTATTATAAGTGATTCCTTTTGAGGTAGAAATAAAATCAGAATGCATGACAAAAGTGGTCCACAAAACAGAGCAAAAATTGGGAAAGCATTCATTTGAATTACTAAACATATCACCCTCATAAAAGTTACATATGGCAAGAGAAACTTTGTGCTACAGTTTTCTTATTAAATAAGACACTAAAATCTACCTCCAAAACCACATTTAAGTCACACATTAGCTCCTATATTGTACAACTTATTTTCACTTATTTTCCTTTCAACTCTACTATGGAGGATTTTTAAGACTAATATAGTATGAAGCAAGACTATGATCCTGGAAATGACAGTCTTTAATGCTCATCTCATGGAATCCTATTTAATTCACAAATCTCACAGTTTAGTCCTAAGACCAACTTGGTCCCATCAGAGTTCTTTTAGCATTAGCATAACCAGAGGTCACTTCATACTAAGGACCAGGTACAGTACATAGACAACAACAGTACATACAGCTATTTCTCCTCCAAAACTGTATCAGCTATTACACTGTTGTTGTTAATTGCTAAGTCGTGTCCAACTCTTTTTCACCCCATAGACTGCAGTACGTCAGGCTGCTTTACTATCGCTTGGAGTTTGCTCAAACTCATGTCCATTGAGTTGGTGATGCCATCCAACCATCTCATCCTCTGTCGCCCCCTTCTCTTCCTGCCTTAATCTTTCCCAGCATCAGGGTCTTTTCCAATGAGGTGGCTCTTCACATCAGGTAGCCAAAGTATTGGCGCTTCAGCATCAGTCCTTGCAGTGAATATTCAGGGCTAATTTCTTTTAGGATCGATTGCTTTGATCTCCGTGCTGTCCAAGGGACTCTCAAGAGCCCCCTCCAGCACCACAGTTTGAAAGCATCAATTCTCTGGCTTTCAGCCTTCTTTAAGGCTCTCACATCCATACATGACTATTGGAAAAACCTTAGCTTTGACTGTAAGGACCTTTGTAAGCAAAGTGGTAAATTTCTGCTTTTTAATATGCTGTCTAGGTTTGTCATTGCTTTTCTTCCAAGGAGGAAGTGTCTTTTAATTTCGTGGTGGTAGTCACCGTCCACAGTGATTTTGGAGCCCAAGAAAATAAAATCTGTCACTGTTTCCACTTTTTGTTTTCCATCTATTTGCCATGAAATGATTGGAAAAACTTTACATTACATAAATTATTTTTCCCTTGCTCTTATAATCAAAGGTCTTATAACCTTTGGTGCTTTGACTCTCAGTTATTTTGTTTTAAATATTATGTCCCACAGAAGGAGCTGAATACACTTATAGACTAAACATCTATGAACTACAAAACACTACTCTAGAAATAGTTCAAAATTCTTTCTTCAAAAGTATACAAACTTCAATAAAACCAGAAATCAGAGGCAAAAACATGAGTATTTATGAGAGTTCACTAAAATCATCAATCAAAGTTCAAAAAAGTGACAGTTTGAATACTGGGCAAAATATATGTAGGGAAGTGACTTACAGTCTTTCCAGAGCCTGTCTGAGCACAAGCCATCAAATCTCGTCCTCCTAGTATAATAGGAATACTGTATTTTTGCACAGGAGTAAGCTTAGTATAACCAGCTTTAGCAATGTTGTTATTCAGTGTCTGACAAAGATTAGCTTCTTCAAAAGTCTAAAAAAATCAGGGGGCAGTGGTTAAATTCCATGTATCATACACTAGTCATTCCATAAACATATTCCATTTGAATTGGTTTCAAGTTGTTAATTCTACTTTATATAATACATATGCCCCCATTCAAAAGTAACATCTAGAACCTCTATGTGACTACTTGATAGAATTAAGGAATATTCCATATAGACAACGGCTCTAAAAACTTTTTCAGCCCCCTTAAAACCTGTGAGATACAAATAACTCTGATCAATAAAAACGGTTCATTATCAACAGGGAACTCTGGGCTCCCCGACTCCTTAGAAAATCACTCCCCTAAGATGCACTTTCTCACATACGTAGAAAGCAGAAATATTGAATCTTTAGGAAAAGTATCCTTTTTAATAAATTTAAATCAAGTTTCCATCCTAGTTTGAGGAGGTGGGGAGGAAATATAGTACCCTCCCTTTCAACACAGCAATTAATTCTAATGTAGATGTTAAGATACAATTCTAAATTTCCAACCTAAGACATTAAATATTAAAGATGAAATTTTTGTATTCTTTAATATCAACTTAAAGAAATGTTCCAAATTTTTAAAAAACAAAGTTTGTCTCACAGTCATTACAGAAACAATTATTACACTGACCAGAATTGCTGGTGGTGGATCATGTCCAGATACTTCTACAAGAATAGTATCATATTTGTCAAAATTTATGCCTGTCTGATAATGTGCAAAGATGGACTCCTCATCTTCAGGTGGAGGAGGTGGTATGTAGGTCACTTTTGGTCCTTAGAATTTAAAAGAAAATTTACATTATAAGGATTAGAATAAAAATAAAAGAGAAAACAGACAAAACCCAACAAACTCAAATTCAAAACAACATGCAAATTCCTGGGCTTCGCTGGTGGCTCACTGGTAAAGAATCCACCTGCCAATGCAGGAAACACGAGTTCAATTCCTGCCCCGGAAAATCTCACATGCCACAGAGCAACTAAGCCCATGCGCAGCCTGTGCTCTAGAGCCCAGGAGCTGCAACTACTGAGCCTACGTATCACAACTACTGAGGCCCGTGCACCTCAGAGCCCATGCTCTGCATCAAGAAAAGCCACCACAATGAGAAGACCACAGCTAGAGAGGAGCCCTCAGTCTCCGCAACTAGAGAAAAGCCTGTGCAGCAACGAAGACCCAGCACAGCCAAGAGTAAGTAAATAAAATTACCAAAAAAGGTCCCAAGGTTTACCATTAAAGTTTTTACTTCAAACTTTTTAAAGTTATCTCTTTAAATATTCTGCATTTGTATTAAAATGTAATATACATTTATGTGGATCACACAAAAATTAATATACCCTGAGTGTCACCACTTTCTCCTCCTTCAGCTTCTGACTTCCAAGAATCTTAAAAGGAATCAAACAAAAACAAGACAAATGTTTTTTAAAATCGAGGGGTAAAACAATACTCACTATAAAAATCAAATACCTTATCTAAAGTAAAACTTACTCTTTCCAGAGCCTGTAATTACTTCTTCATTTAAACCTTTGTAACCACCTATTAAAGAAATACACAGTGACAGTCAGTCAATATACAAGACTGTGTATATCTTTATTTTTGTTGCTTGTCTTCAAAGAGAAAAAGTTCTAAACATGGATGGTCCCTTCGAACAAATAGTATTTGAGACAATTAAGATAAATAGAAGCCTGAATATTTTAAGTTCCCTTAGCATTCACAATGCTGACTTTATGCAGGTTACAATGTTATAACATATTAGTATCTTCTTGTTTAAGCTGTTATGTCTCTTTCCTATTCCTATATTCCTCAACAAAGGAATATATTTTCTAAGAGGAACTAAAAGTCCATCTCTTTTTAGATGTCCCCACTATAACCTATAGGTTCTATGATTTGCTAGGACTCAGAATACAGTCAAAACTATGGCTGTGACTTATTACATAGAAAAGATATGGAGCAAAATGAGCAAAGGAAAAAAGGGTATGGAGAAACGCCAGAGAAGACTAGGCGCAAGCTTTTAAGAGTCACTCCCACTGGGGTCATACAGGACGAGTTGTGACAACATGCAGAAAATGTTTACCAGAGCAATTAATTAGATATTCAATATCCAGGGTTCTTATGAGGGGCTGATAAAGCAGGCAGGCACCTTCTGCCTGGCATGTACCAAATTTCCCAACTCCCAGAAGAAAAATGGGTATTCGTCATAAACCACATTATTTTACAAACCATTTAGGTACAGTGGACCACTCACACTGGTTAAGGGTGTTGAGACCCCTCCCAAAATCCAAGTTCCCAGAAGTCAGGGAAGGGTCTTGTAAGAAGGACTTTCCAAGAAGAGCAGTCAGGCCTATCATGTTAACTCTTTTCCACACACCACCTTCCTGGTTTCTAGACAAGGAGTCATTGACTGTGCCACTTTCAGGTACTATCACAAAAAGAATAAGGACTGCATTAGCTTTGAAAGGCTAACACATAGCACTTTAATATGTGCACTCTCTAATTTTTTTGTCCTGTATGTCCACAGGTCTTCAAACCCCTTTTCAAACAAGATCTAAGAATTTGTATAAAACATGGTTTAGCCATTAATAATCTTTTTCTACACTGAAGAAACCAAGAATCTGAAAGAGTGAAGCAGGGAAAAGTGGTTCAAGGGAACTGCCACTCTGAATGCTCTCAGACTAATAATGATCACAGAATTTTTCAGATATTAAACAAGCTTTATTGTTTTACTAGTCTGGAAAATATTTTAACTTTTATATGAAATTTAAGCATTTTTAACTCTGAGATTTTTTTAATAGTATAAAATTATCTATACTGAACTTTCTTTATGCCCTACACCAAGCTATCTATCTCATAAGAAAGATTATTTTAATATAAGAATCTGTAAACACAGATTACATTTCAGTCTTTAACATTTGCATGGTAACTCCCATTTTATGGTTATGTTATTTATTAAGCAGTTATTTATTGATGAATTTTAGGTGATTTTCAGTTTTCACATATGAAGCTTAAGTGAACATCCTTTTACATGTATTGAGCATATATACCTACAGTATATAACGGAACTGCTGGATTAAAGAGTAGTACTAAACAACTTGCTTCCCCTGGAGTAGGAAATGACAACCCACTCCAGTATTCTTGCCTGGAAAATCCCATGGACAGATGAGCCTGGTGGGCTATAGTCCACAGGGTTGCAGGAGTCAGACACAACACAGCAACTAAACAACAAAAGTAAACAACTTCTCCAAACTGGCCGTGCAAATGTATACTCCTCAAAGTGTGTATAAAAGCAGCAACAGTTACCTTTAACTTCAAAAATTAAACTTGGATTACAGTCATTTTAACCACTTACAGGTAAACCAAATAAGAACTCACCTCGCCCACTTCCACTACCACTTCTGCTTTGGAAAGTGTCACCATTACCTGTAAGGCATTGTTTTACAGAAATATTCAGAGGAAACACAGCTCCTCTTCAAGCACATAAAACATATAGCTATTTCTTTACAAATACTGAGTAATTTCTCAGGATTCCTAGACCCTTAACCCACCCATCTCCTAATTCTATATTTAACTAAAAACTTTTTCTCATCTGAACATTTTGCTTAAACACTTCATTTTTTAAGGCAATTTCAGGTTCACAGAAACATTAAGGGGAAAATGCAGAGACTTCCCAAATACTTCCAGTCCTCACACCTGCATACTCCACACCCCCCCGACATAATCAACACTCCCCACAAGAAAGGTATTTTGTTACAGTTGATAAACCTATACTGGCACATCATAATCACCCAAAGTCCATGGTTTACATTACAGCTCATTCATGGTACTGTACAGAGTTTTTTATGTTTGCAAAAATGCATCATGGCATGTCTCCATCATTATAGTATCATACACAGTAACTTCACTACCCTAAAAATTCTCAATGCTCTGTCTGTTCATCCCTTCCCTGAATCCCTAGCAACCATGCAATTTTTTTCACCCCTCTTCTTACAGTTTTGCCTTTTACAGAATGTCATACAGAGTTGGAATCGTACAGTATACTGTCTTTTCAGACTGGCTTCTTTCACTCAGTAGCACATATTTAGAGCTTCCCCAGTGGCTCAGCAGTAAAGAATCTGCCTGCAATGCAGGAGTCACAGGAGACGCAGGTTCAATCCCTGGGTTGGCAAGATCCCCTGGAGGAGGGCATGGCAACCCACTATAATATTCCTGCCTAGAGAATCCCATGGACAGAGGAGCCTGGTGAGCTATAGTCCATGGGGTTGCAAAGAATCTGACACAACTGAAGTGACTTAGCATGCATGCAGTACGCATTTAAGGCTCCTCCATGTCTTTTCAGGCTTGATATAGCTCATTTCTTTTTAATACCACAGTTCATTTAACTACTTTTAAACATTTCATCAACAGGATGCTTTTTTTTTTTCCCACTTTCTCCTCAAATTCCCTCAGAATCCTTTCTTTGAAACCAAAGGAAACCTCATTTTCCTTCTTCTAATTAAAAGTATAATTTATATCTCAAATTAACTGGTAGATAAGAAAGAAGGAATAATTCACAGAGCACAAAATACTTAAAAATATATATTAGGTTCAATAATCCTAGAGCTAAAAGCAAATGTGAATGATTAATATTCAGTAATAAATTCTATTTCTCACCTGCACCACTTAATGCTGATCTTCTAGAACCAAAAATGCCACCAGAGCGCTGGATCCCCTCATCTTGTTCATATCCGCTATCTAAATTTACAGATAAAAAATTTAGATTATGTTACTTTTAAAAACTTTTAAGTCATGCAGTAAACAGAAAAAAATCAATTTATGGTGCCATAAGTTAAAAAGATTCAGGATAAAATAATTAAATTTAACAGGAATCATACTGTTTTTGAAGTATCACACAGAAGGATTTTTCCATAAATTATTTCCTTCAATTATAAATTACTTTCTCAAAATTTTATTAAAATTATCTTATAAAAGTAGTCAGAGCTAATACTAGACCAAAATATGATATAAGCAAGTTAAATTACCTTTGAAAAACAGTACTGTTGCTGCCCCTCAAAATTTCACATTACATAATCTTACTGCTTATTCTCCAGAATAGCATCCCTTGGTACCCACTGCACTCAAATCAAACTTTATCAGTCTTAAATAGCAACCATGTGGATCGCTTCACTTTTAAAAAGTGACAATTCACTAATCTGCTACACACCTATTAAATCATTTTATCAATTTACGTTTTTAGTTTCACTACTCTGTTCTCCTCTGTTAAGAGAGACATGCATTCCAAAAGTGACTTCAGGAGACAGTATCTTAGCACCAAGGAAAGATGACTGGAAAAATTTAGGTAGAAAGCCACACTGATATAAGAAGGTATAATGGGAGGCTGAATCATGAGAATGCCACTTATTTGTAAGGTCAGCCATCTTTATCAAAGCTCTAAAACGCTTCACAGCATGTAATATTAAAGAACTGCATCACACAAACTTAGATTCACATATTCTCATTTAATCTATAAGGAATTATATATGTCTACAAAATAATATTTTACATAGCATAAGTGATTATGTACCAGCCATTACACTAAACCATTCTCATATAGTCATAACAAACTTATATGTGATAGGTGTTATTTTTAATAATTTCTTTAATAAATGAAGCACAGTATTTGCAATCCACTACTAACTTGGACTTCCTAGACCAAATCCTCCACGGCAACCTCGGAAACTACCTCTTCCACCTCTTCTGGACGATCCTGAAGCTTCTGAATCATTGCCGTCTTGATAACCTATAATATTAAAACACAAACACACAAACAACACAAAAACCAACAAAGAAATCTTGGGGACATGGTGGCGAAGTTAATTTAAGTCTTGCATAATTCAATGACTTTAATATTTTAAGTCATCAACAGATAATTACTAAAGAGAAATGCTGTATTTGACCTATAAATGTTCAACTTTACCAGTAAATAAATAAAAGCTATGATCTTTTTTAAAAAATCCACTATTTGCTTTGCAAACAAAACCTATAAATGACTAAAAAGAAAAAGTGACACCTATAAACACTGTGGTATTGGAGAAGACTCTTCAGAGTCCCTTGGACTGCAAGGACATCAAACCAGTCAATCCTAAAGCAAATAACTCCTGATTATTCATTGGAAAGACTGATGCTGAAGCTGAAACTCCAATATTTTGGCCACCTGATGCGAAGAATGGACTCATTGGAAAAGACCCTCATGCTGGGAAAGATTGAAAATGGGAGGAGAAGGGAACAACAGAGGATGAGATGGTTGGATGGCATCACCAACTCAATGGACATGAGTTTGAACAAGCTATGGATGTTGGTGATGGACAGGGAAGCCTGGTGTGCTGAGTCCACAGGGTCACAGACAGCCTGAGTGACTGAACTGAACTGAATGTCCTGAAAATATCAATTAAGTCTAACTGTCCTAATACATCATCTAGGATCTCTGTTGCCTTATTGATTTTCTGTCTGGAAGATTTGTCCACTAATGTCAGTGAGGTGTTAAAGTATCCTCTATTATTGTATTCCCATCCATTTCTTCCTTTAGGTCTGTTAGTATTTGTTTTCTATATTGCAGTTCAGTTCAGTTGCGCAGTCTTGTCTGACTCTTTGTGACCCCACTGGACTTCAGCATGCCAGGCATCCCCGTCCATCACCAACTCCTGGAGTTTACTCCAACTCATGTCCATCAGATCGGTTATGTCATCCAACCATCTTATCCTCTGTCGTCCCCTTCTCCTCCCACCTTCAATCTTTCCCAGCATCAGGGTCTTTTCAAATGAGTCAGTTCTTCGCATCAGGTGGCCAAAGGAATGGAGCCTCAGCTTCAGCATCAGCCCTTCCAATGAATAGTCAGGAGGTACTTGCTTTAGGATTGACTGGCTGGATCTCCTTGAAGTCCAAGGGGCTCTCAAGAGTCTTCTCCAACACCACAGTTCAAAAGCATCAATTCTTCAGCACTCAGCTTTCTTTATAGTCCAACTCTTACATCCATACATGACTACTGGAAAGACCTAGCCTTGACTAGATGGACCTTTGTTGGCAAAGTCTCTGCTTTTTAATACGCTGTCTACGTTGGTCATAGCTTTCCTTCCAAGGAGCAAGTGCCCTTTAATTTCATGGCTGTAGTCACCATCTGCAGTGATTTTGGAGCCCAGAAAAATAAAGTCAGCCACTGTTTCCACTGTTTCCCCATCTATTTGCCATGAAGTGATGGGACTGGATGCCATGATCTTAGTTTTCTGAATGTTGAGCTTTAAGCCAACTTTTTCACTCTCCTCTTTCACTTTCATCAAGAGGCTCGTTAGTTCTTCTTCACTTTCTGCCATAAGGGCGGCATCATCTGCATGTCTGAGGTTACTGATATTTCTCCTGGCAATCTTGATTCCAGCTTGTACTTCTTCCAGCCTAGCATTTCTCATGATGTACTCTGCATGTAAGTTAAATAAGCAGGGTGACAATATATAGCCTTGACGTACTCCTTTTCCTATTTGGAACAAGTCTGTTGTTCCATGTCCAGTTCTAATTGTTGCTTCCTGACCTGCATACAGATTTCTCAAGAGGCAGGTCAACTGGTCTGGTATTCCCACCTCTCAGAATTTTCCACAGTTTATTGTGATCCACACAGTCAAAAGCTTGGGCATAGTCAATAAGGCAGAAATAGATATTTTTCTGGAACTCGCGTGTTTTTTTGATGATCCAGCAGATATTGGCAATTTGATCTCTGGTTCCTCTGCCTTTTCTAAAACCAGCTTGAATATCTGGAAGTTCACAGTTCACGTATTGCTGAAGCCTGGCTTGGAGAATTTTGAGCATTATTTTACTAGCATGTGAGATGAGTCCAATTGTGTGGTAGGTTTGAGCATCCTTGGGTATTTGCCTTTCTTTGGGATCGGAATGAAAACTGACCTTTTCCAGTCCTGTGGCCACTGAGTTTTCCAAATTTGCTGGCATATTGAGTGCAGCACTTTCACAGAATCATCTTCCAGGATTTGAAACAGCTCAACTGGAATTCCATCACCTCCACCAGCTTTGCTCATAGTGGTGCTTCCTAAGGCCCACTTGACTTTGCCTTCCAGGACGTCTGGCTCTACACTATTCTGATTATCCGGGTTGTGAAGATCTTTTTTGTACCGTTCTTCTGTATATTCTTGCCACCTCTTCTTAATATCTTCTGCTTCTGTTAGGTCCATACCATTTCTGTCCTTTATTGAGCCCATCTTTGCATGAAATGTTCCCTTGGTATCTCTAATTTTCTTGAAGAGATGTCTAGTCTTTCCCATTCTATTGTTTTCCTCTATTTCTTTGCACTGATCACTGAGGAAGGCTTTCTTTCTCTCTTTGCTATTCTGTGGAACTTGAATTCTTTGGAATACTTTATTCTTACTCTATTTTATCTTATTTTATGACAGATAGGATATCTGCCATACATCTACTAATTGAACTGCATGGAAAGCTGTTAATTTCTGTATGCTGATTTCACAATCTAACACATTATGATATTATTTTCAGTGGTTGATGAACTATGTATTCTTTTGTATTTTAGAAATATATAATCAAATCATATGCTGTGCTTTCTTGTCAAGGTCCTACATCTTCAATAACATTTTTCCGATTGCACTGGCCTTCCACACAACATTAGGCAGAAACGGAGGTGGTGGAGTAGCAGGCAATGATGATGCCCCTCCTGGACTCCTTCACTGGGCCAGTGCACTGTCGCCAGCCCCAGTATGCAACTGGATCATATCTGCATACTTATTTTGAAGAACTGCCGTCGACCAATGGGAGTAGCCTCCATTGGATGCCTGGGAAGTGGTGCCCACCCCATGGAGCAGCCCACAGCCATGTAACCCCATACATTTTTATATGGTCTGTTTTTATAGTCATTCCATTCTAAATATTTCATCATTTCCACATAAATTACTATTCATAAACTGAGAAATGCAGTTCCCAATCCACAAGGGTCAGGCATCTGTTATTGATTTCTACTTTTAATGTATTTTAACAAGTACAATATGTACCTTAATAATTACAATATGGTCTATGATATAAATTCTATGATATATCTTGGGCCTTTCTTTTAGCCTTAGTAGATTTTCAAATTGTGTGTATTTTCTATATGCTGGAAAAGGATCTGTAATTTGTAATTTGGGAATGTATCACTTCAAACAAAACTATTAAATCAAGCTTAATAACTGATATTCAAATCTTATATTCAAATCTTCTGTAGTCTTACTCATTTCTAGTCTGCTCAGTCTATCAGTTTTTGAAAAATAAAATAGTTTAAAATCCTAATGGTGATTAACTGTTTAACTAGGGTTTGCACATTTTCCTTATTTCAATTTTTGCCCTATATATTTTAAGACTATGTTGTTAGATTCAAAGCATGTTCAGAACTATATCTGCCTTAGAGTCTATTTTGTCTATTTCTACATCAGCTTTGTTTAATAAGGTACTGATATTTTTTCTCTTTATTCTCAACTCTGCATTGAAAAGCTTACATAAAATTACTGATACATGTTATTTTTACTCCTATCATCTTATTTTGTGTTTTCTCTTCACTGAGCTCTTTCAATGCTTCCTGTTTTCCTTTCTGGCCTTCTATTAGATATCCCCAAAGGCTGTATTTTATTTAATGATTTTACTGACATCCTTCAATGTCACCATGGATATTGAAGCTATTATTAAAATTATTTTCAACCTAATCTCCTTCCTACAAAGTCCTCTCCTCTTTCTACTGTATTTCCTCCACTAGTAAGTTATTTTATTCTTTTTCTGATTACCCCAACATTTTACCATATTTAAGATACCTTTAATTTCAATCTATTCTCATTTTTACTAGTAAGAACTGACATAGAACTGTCTTTTCATTTGTTAAAATTTTAGTTCTTTTTTATTTCTAAATAACCCTAAAATAATCGTTATTACTAGCTCATGCAGTCAGTATGCTTTCAATTATACCAATATGCTTACGAATTTTGAAATTTTATTTATTTTTGCTCATCATTGCTTCCTACTTTCTTCCAAAGCTCAGTTTCCTTTTTACTAATATGATTTAATAGTTCTTTCCTCAATCGCCTAAAAGTATTAAACATCATCTTTACCCAAAATATTATTTCTAACACCCAAATTATCTGAAAACAGCAGCTTGGGTTCGGAGGTATTCTCCCTTAGTATTCTGAATTCTACCTTATTCTGACCTCTGTCTGCCCTTACTGAAAAAATTTATGCTGTTGACCTACTGTTCTTTTATCAGTTCAGTACAGTCTTTCAGTTATGCCTGACTCTTTGTGACCTGATGGACTGCAGCACACCAGGCTTCCCTGTCCATCACCAACTCCTGAAGCTTACTCAAACTCATGTCCATCGAGTCAGGTGACACCATCCAAACATCTCATCCTCTGTTGTCCCCTTCTCTCCCACCTTCAATCTTTCCCAGCATCAGGGTCTTTTCCAATGAGTCAGTTCTTCGCATCAGGTGGCCAAAGTACTGGAGTTTCAGCTTCAGCATCAGTCCTTCCAATGAATATTTAGGACTGATTCCCTTTAGGATTGACTGGTTTGATCTCCATGTAGTCCAAGGGACTGTCAAGATCTTCTCCAACACTACAGTTCAAAAGCATCAATTCTTCTGAGCTCACTTTTCTTTATAGTCCAACTCTCACATCCATACATGACTCCTGGAAAAACCGTACCTTTGACTAGGTGGACTTTTGTTGGCAAGGTAATGTCTCTGCTTTTTAATATGCTGTCTAGGTCATAGCTATTCTTCCAAGGAGCAACCATCTTTTAATTTCATGGCTGCAGTCACCATCTGCAGTGATTCTAGAACCCAAGAAAATAAAAGTCTGCCACTGTTTTCCCATCTATTTGCCATGCAGTGATGGGACCAGATGCCATAATCTTAGTTTTCTGAATGTTGAGCCTGAAGACAACTCTTTCACTCTCCTCTTTCACTTTCATCAAGAGGCTCTTTAGTTCCTCTTCACTTTCTGCCATAAGGGTGGTGTCATCTGTTTATCTGAGGTTATTGATATTTCCACCAGAAATCTTGATTCCAGCTTATGCTTCATCCAGCCCAGCATTTCTCATGATGTACTCTGCCTATTAGTTAAATAAGCAGGGTGACAACATACAGCTTTAAAGTACTCCTTTCCCAATTTGGAACCAATCTGTTGTTCCATGTCTGGTTCTAACTGTTGCTTCTTGACCTGCAAACAGATTTCTCAGGAGTAAGGTGGTCTGATATTCCCAGCTCTTTAAGAATTTTCCACAGTTTGTTGAGATCCACACAGTCAAGGGCTTTGGGTTTCCCTTGTGGCTCAGCTGGTAAAGAATCTGCCTTCAGTGAAGGAGACCTGGGTTCAATCCCTGGGTTGGGAAGATCCCCTGGAGAAGGGAAAGGCTACCCACTCCAGTATTCTTGCCTGGATAGGTGGATCTTTTCCCTCTGGTAGTTTTTCAAAAATTTTTTAATCTCTATAGTATTTTTTAAGGGTGTAAATTTGCTTTTATTTACCTTGCTTAAGACTCTTACACCTCATTCACTCTGGAAAACTCTCACCTATTATCTTTGAACAGTCTCCTCTCCTTCTGTTCCTATTCTATCCTCAGGAGATATTTACATATATGCCAGAATAACAGGGCTGCTTAATCTGTTTTTCATATCTGTTAATGGCTTTCATGCTGTACATTTCTGAATTTAGAGAACTTCTACAAATCTACCTTTGGATTCATTTATTCTATTCATCTGTGTTTAATCTTATTAAATTCAACATGTTTTTAACCACTGGAATCTTTTCTATAAATTCAGTTTCATTCCTTTCCAAATCTACCTTCACTGGTGGACCATTAACATAATGCATCAGTACCTCTGGTAGCTATAGCTTAATGATTCTACACAAAAATGTCACTTTTCATAATATAACATCAATATGCTTTTAAAAGTAACCTAAGTCCTTCCCATGAACTACATCCTGCATTTTGTAAGGGAGAACTGACAGTTTTGAGCAGCTCTTAAAGATGTCTGGTAACAATCTTTAGAAAAGAATGAATTTATAAATCAATTAAACTTTGATAAAAGAACATGAAAAATTTTGTTTTTTAAAAATTACTTATAAGTTTAGTGATGTTACTGAAGCTTCAATATACAAAGGTTAATTGTATTTCTTTATACTAACAAACAAAATAAAATTATTAAATAATGTGTATCACTAATAATCAGTAAAAAGAGCAAAGTAAAGGTCTCCAAATGCTGCTCCACTAAAGAACAAAATAAATTGTCAAATTAATACTTTCCAAACTGAAAATTAATCCAGGACTTGCATAAACTCAAAGAACATTAAAAAAAAAACAAAAAACAACATTAAATGCACTGGTCATAGCAAACACCATCTTCCAACATCACAAGAGATGACTCAACACATGGACATCACTAGATAGTCAACACCGAAATCAGATTGATTATATTCTTTGTAGCTGAAGATGGAGAAGCTCTATACAGTCAACAAAAACAAGACTGGGAGTTGACTATGGCTCAGACTGAACTCTTTACTGCAAAATTCAGACTTAAATGGAGGAAAGTAGAGAAAACCACTAAGTCATTCAGTATAACCTACATCAAATCCCTTACCATTATACAATAGAAGTGACAAATAGATTCAAGGGATTAGATCTGACAGACAGAGTGCCAGAAGAACTACAGACAAGGTTCACAACATTGTACAGAAAGAAGTGATCAAAACCACCCCTGAGAAAAAGAAATGCAAAAAGGCAAAATGGTTGTCTGAAGAGTCCTTACAAACAGCTGAGAAAAGAAGTAAAAGGAAACGGAGAAAAGGAAAGATATACCCATCTGAACACAGAGTTCCAAAGAACAGCGTGGAGAGATAAGAAAGACTTCCTAAGTGAATAATACAAAGAAACAGAGGAAAACAACAGAATGGGAAAAACTAGAGATCTCTTCAAGAAAATGAGAGAAACCAAGGGAACATTTCATGCAAAGATGGGCACAATAAAGGACAGAAATGATATAGACATAACAGAAGCAGAAGACATTAAGAAGAGGTGGCATGAATACACAGAAGAACACAAAAAACATCGTAATGACCGGATAACCACAATGGTGTGATCACTCACCTAGAGCCAGACATCCTGGAATGTGAAGTCAAGTGGGCCTTAGGAAGCATCACAACAAACAAAGCTAGTGGAAGTGACAGGATTCCAGCTGAGCTATTTCAAATCCTAAAGGATGATGCTGTGAAAGTGCTGCACTCAACACGCCAGCAAATTTGGAAAACTCAGCAGTGGCCACAGGATTGGAAAAGGTCAGTTTTCATTCCAATCCCAAAGAAGGGCAATGCCAAAGAATGTTCACACTACCATACAATTGCACTCATTTCACGTGCTAGCTAGGTCATGATCAAAATCCTCCAAGCATCTATTGAGATAATCATACGGTTTTTATCTTTCAGTTTGTTAATGTGGTGTATTACATTGATTGATATGTGGATATTAATGAATCCTTGCATTCCTGGGATAAAGCCCACCTGGTCATGATGTATGATTTTTTTAATATGCTGTTGGATTCTGTTTGCTAGAATTTTGTTAAGGATTTTTGCATCTATGTTCATCCGTGATATTGGCCTGTAGTTTTCTTTTTTTGTGGCATCTTTGTCTGGTTTTGGAATTAGGGTGATGGTGGCCTTATAGAATGAGTTTGGAAGTTTACCTTCTTCTGCAATTTTCTGGAAGAGTTTGAGTAAGATAGGTGTTAGCTCTTCTCTAAATTTAGGAGTATATCTTTGCTAAGAAACAAAAGACCTATACATAGAAAACTATAAAACACTGATGAAAGAAATCAAAGAGGAAACAAATAGATGGAGAAATACACTGTGTTCATGGATTGGAAGAATCAATATTGTCAAAATAAGTATACTACCCAAAGCAATCTATAGATTCAATGCAATCCCTATCAAGCTACCAACGGTATTTTTCACAGAACTAGAACAAATAATTTCACAATTTGTATGGAAAAACAAAAAACCTCGAATAGCCAAAGTAATCTTGAGAAAGAAGAATGGAAATGGAGGAATCAACCTGCCTGACTTCAGACTATTCTACAAAGCCACAGTCATCAAGACAGTATGGTACTGGCACAAAGACAGAAATATAGATCAATGGAACAGAATAGAAAGCCCAGAGATAAATCCACGAACCTATGGACACCTTATCTTTGACAAAGGAGGCAAGGATATACAATGGAAAAAAGACAACCTCTTTAACAAGTGGTGCTGGGAAAACTGGTCAACCACTTGTAAAAGAATGAAACTAGAACACTTTCTAACACCATACACAAAAATAAACTCAAAATGGATTAAAGATCTAAATGTAAGAACAGAAACTATAAAACTCCTAGAGGAGAACATAGGCAAAACACTCTCCGACATAAATCACAGCAAGATCCTCTATGACCCACCTCCCAGAATATTGGAAATAAAAGCAAAACTAAACAAATGGGATCTAATGAAACTTAAAAGCTTTTGCACTACAAAAGAAACTATAAGTAAGGTGAAAAGACAGCCGTCAGATTGGGAGAAAATAATAGCAAATGAAGAAACAGACAAAGGATTAATCTCAAAAATATACAAGCAACTCCTGCAGCTCAATTCCAGAAAAATAAATGACCCAATCAACAAGTGGGCCAAAGAACTAAACAGACATTTCTCCAAAGAAGACATACAGATGGCTAACAAACACATGAAAAGATGCTCAACATCACTCATTATTAGAGAAATGCAAATCAAAACCACAATGAGGTACCATTACACACCAGTCAGGATGGCTGCTATCCAAAAGTCTACAAGCAATAAATGCTGGAGAGGCTGTGGAGAAAAGGGAACCCTCTTACACTGTTGGTGGGAATGCAAACTAGTACAGCCACTATGGAAAACAGTGTGGAGATTCCTTAAAAAACTGGAAATAGAACTGCCATATGACCCAGCAATCCCACTTCTGGGCATACACACTGAGGAAACCAGATCTGAAAGAGACACGTGCACCCCAATGTTCATCGCAGCACTGTTTATAATAGCCAGGACATGGAAGCAACCTAGATGCCCATCAGCAGATGAATGGATAAGGAAGCTGTGGTACATATACACCATGGAATATTACTCAGCCGTCAAAAAGAATTCATTTGAACCAGTCCTAATGAGATGGATGAAACTGGAGCCCCTTATACAGAGTGAAGTAAGCCAGAAAGATAAAGAACATTACAGCATACTAACACATATATATGGAATTTAGAAAGATGGTAACGATAACCCTATATGCAAAACAGAAAAAGAGACACAGAAATACAGAACAGACTTTTGGACTCTGTGGGAGAAGGTGAGGGTGGGATGTTTCAAAAGAACAGCATGTATACTATCTATGGTGAAACAGATCACCAGCCCAGGTGGGATGCATGAGACAAGTGCTCGGGCCTGGTACACTGGGAAGACCCAGAGGAATCGGGTGGAGAGGGAGGTGGGAGGGGGGATCGGGATGGGGAATAAGTGTAAATCTATGGCTGATTCATATCAATGTATGACAAAACCCACTGAAATGTTGTGAAGTAATTAGCCTCCAACTAATAAAAAAATTAAAAAAAAATAAAAAAAATAAAAATAAAAAAAAAAAACAAAAAACAAAATTTAAAACTTTTGTGCTTCAAAGGATACCATCAAGACAGTTTAAAAAAACAACCACAGAAAGGGAGAAAATACTTGCAAATCATGTTTCTGTTAGCCCTTGTATCAAGAATATATAAAGAATTCTTAAAACAAAAAGATAAATAACCCTGATTTTTTTTAAATAGGCAAAGGAGAGCTGCTTAACATCACAGTCATCAGGAAATGCAAATCAAAATCACAATGATACAAGGATATGTTGTGCAACACAGGGGATACAGCCAACGTTTCATAATAACTATAAATGGAGTATAACCTTTAAAAGGTATGAATCACTATGTTTTGATACCTGTAATTTACATAATATTATACATCAACTATATGTCAATCATAAAAAATCATGAGATACCACTTTATATCCATTAGAATGACTATAGTCAAAAAGACCAACACTAACAAGTGTCACCAAAAGAAATGTACTTGAATGTTCAGAGGAGCAGTTTCAGAACAGTCCAAAACTGTTCATATTTACAAATTCCAAGTACCCATCATTAGCAGAACAGAACAAAAGAACACTATACAGCAATAATGATCTTCAACTGCAACCAACAATAAGACAATCTCACAACTACATTAAGAGGAAGATAGACACAAAAAGATTACATACTATGTGATTCCATTTATATTAAGTACAAAATTTTTAAAGATTTATGCTGCTAGAAGTCGGAATAGAGATTAACCAGAAGGGCAGTGCTAATGACTAAAAATAGCATGAAAGGGGTTTTTGAGGACCTAGTAATTTCTACTCCTGATCTGGGTGCTTGGGAAAACACAGAACCTAGGTGTTTTCAGTTACTGAAAAATCACTGAGCTGTATACATTTATGACATATGCACCTACCTGTTCCTGTATGACATCATACTTCAACATAAACTTAGATACAGTTCTATTTACACACACCTCTGTATTTACTGAGTGACCACTGTGTCACACACAAATTTTCTACCTTCAAATGTATACATCTAAAGAAAATGGCAATCAGGGACACCCTACTAGTCAACAAGCCAGGATCAAGCACAAAGAGCTACAACTGGCTTTTCACTGCTTCACTTAAATATGAATTAAAATGATTTAAAGAAAACTAAATAGTAAGATAGTCACTGTTCTGCATAAAATCAAAAATTTTAAATAAGAGCTATGTTTTAGGAACATTAGTGTCAAAACTGCTTGCTAAAGGGGGAAGGAGAGCAATGTTCAGAGGAGTCTGTTTCTTAGCTGAATGTCTGCCCCATCATTGCAGGACCCCCTGCAATTGCCATTAAAGACTCAACTTATGAGATAAATAAGCCATCCCTCCTTCACCACCAAATTCCTACCCCCCTCACAACTCAACCAAGGCTACACTGAAATCCACAGCAAGTCTCAGCTTCACTAGGAAGGCCTGCTATTCAATGATCTATTCAATGAGCCAATCATCTAGTAGGCAAGGGAAAAGGATATCCCCAAGTTGCAGCAAAAACTATGATGTATCTAGTGATAGAACTAAAGTTCTATCATGTTTGCACACTTATAGCAATTTTATAAGTTCACTGTGGTTTTTCGTGGGTATTGTTGCTATTTTAACATGTCTGCCTATCGATAATCCAGAACTGAGCATGATAATTTTTATACCATCTCACCTAAAGTAGAGGCAGGATTAGCAAGTATGGTAATTAATCTACAATTTCTCCATTCCCCCATATCTCCAATGTTCCTACTCAGAGACAAAGACATCCCAGTTTATCTATACCATGACTGACCAAGATTCACACAGTCCCACCTTTTGTACTTCATAGAACACTCTAGAGGTCTTAGGAAAAGACAAATCCAGTGACAGGAGAGACACCTACTGAATATTAACTCAAATATTAACAGCATAAAGGATATGCCAAAGTATTTTTCTTGAAACGTTTTCACCACCAGAATTTTTCTTTCAGCTCTTCCAAAATCAATTTTTCAGTTTAACTTCTGTCTTAAGTACAAGTTGTTCCAAAACATGGTCCTTACCGCCTCTCTTGGAAAACCCTCTGTTCCGTGTTTGATTATCTTCACAGTCATTACTAGACTCTTGAATAAAAATTTAACATGTGAATAGCATCTAAATAATTACTACAGTATTTATATTATTGTAGTATCTAAATAGTACTGTCACAAGAGAAATAACCAAGAAAAAATAAAGATATTCATAAGTTAACATATGAACAAAATTTTAAATTTTCAAATAACAACAAAATACAAACATTATTCAGTCAGTTCTTTTTAAAAATCACCTAATATACCTAAATACTAAATGTTAAGCATGTATCTGCCATGTTCTAAGCACAGCCAAAAAATATGAATTTCATAAATGTCATGAAACAGTTTCAGAAATATCTGAACAGTTGAGTAGTCAATCGAATCTCAGAAATGCATAACTATTATATTTATAATGTCATCATTACTTCCGTAAATTGCCTTTCTTAATAAACCTGAGACATTAGTGTTTTTTTAATATATGCAAAGTTTCCCCCATCCATCCTAATGGAAGCATTTGGGGATATCCTGGCTTTCTGTTCTTAGTGACATTATTAAGTAACATTACCAGTTTCTACATAGTAGTATGAGTAAAAATTACCAGGAAAGTTGGTTAAAAATAAATTATCAGAACCCACCCTAGAGATATTTATTTTGAATGTGCAGAGCGACATCAAGGAATGAATAGTTTTTCTAAATTAAAAAATTATACATTATTGATATAACTTTCAGTAATAACTTAAAGCTTTCTAGAAGATTCCAATAAAGCCATATTTGGAAAATACCAAGATGGTTTCAAGGAATGTTTGTACATATCACTAACATTTAGTATTGGGGAACTTTAGATCCCAGTGATGACACATGTGGCTAACCAGATTAAAAGTTATCAGTTGTTTATGTACAAAAGTACTAATCTACTCAATTAATATTGATTTATAATAAACAATGACCCACAGCTCTTGTTGCAGGCTCCTATTTGAGATGACATCAACAACTGACAATACTCCTGAAGAGTCATTTAACATCAAGACAACCTTCTCAGAAGCAAGTTTTCGTACAAGGGAGTTGAAGAGGAAAGAAAGAATTCTGGAAAGATTCTTAGAATAACCTGGAATAATGGAATTATTATTTGATGATATAATAATTCATCACCATCTGGAATAATGATGATGGTAGCTAACATTTATTGTCATATATGAAAGAAAACCTATGAATTAATTTGGGACCTGACAAGGAGAAAGACACCTCACATAAACTTTGGCCAACTGTTCTCCTAAAACAAACTTACAGTTATTTTGACCACATTGGGAATTAAAGTAGGCTAATGACATTAGGAGAAGTTGGGTGAGGAGTACAATTACATTAAAGGCAAGCTGAAGGAAATCTGTACTATTTCTGAAACTTCTTGAGTCAAACGACTTCAAAATAAAAAGTTATTTAAAAAGAAATTATCTCTGTAGAGTTAAAAATAAAGCTAAGCACAAACAAAAATGAGATAATGATCCCAAGATTAGTTATAATCTATTAATTATAGAAAAATAATGTAATAATAACACATAAAACTTAGTATCTGTCACTCTTCTAAATGAATTCTACTTTAACTTTTAAAATCTTCACAAAAACCTTAGGAGGTGGGTATTATCCTCAATTATAAACAGAGAAAAAGAAATACAAAGTTAAACATGTTTTTTTAAGATAATACAATTGACAGGAAGAGAAGGATCTGGGTCTCAAACCCCAGGTGTCTGATTCCAAAATCTGGGCTCCTTATTGCTATACTGTACCAGCTAAGGGACAGAAGATACAGGAAAAATAACCACAAAATACACTATATATCTGTGTGCAGAGGAAAAAAGCTTCTATCATGATAGCAAAACCTGCTTTTTAAGTTATAAAGACTCCATAGATCAGTGGTTACCAAATGAAAGAGGCATCAGAGTCATCACGGAGGCTTTTAAATACAGGATCCAGGGCCTCACTCAAAACTCCTCAATCAGGTTCTCTTGGGAAAGTATTATTAATTATTTAAGTCTATCTTCTGCTAGCAATACTCTATTCTCACCATTTTCTGTATTCCTCCAAACCAGAGTGTCAGTACCTTTACATAAATGTCTTTGATTTCAGCAATGATCCAATCTCATGAATCCTTTTCCACTGGAAATACTTATTTGAGTCTGAATAAGGACCTACATGCCCCAAATTGTATTTATGTACGAAAGTGAAATTTTGCTTCCTGACTTGCTCTACTATCCTCTTTTTCTTAAGGTAACACAGCATTCAAAAGTTGTACTTCATAGATTAGTTAAGATAGATGACAAAAGCCCAGATTAGGAAGGCTGAATTCTTGGTTAAGGCTCTGCCTATACTACTTTGGTCACAAAGAGTCAGACCAACTGAGAGACTGAACTCATACTGCTTTGGGGCTTCCATGGTGGCTCAACTGGTAAAGAATTCGCCTGCAATGTGGGAGACCTGGGTTGGGAAGATCCTCTGGAGAAGGGAACAGCTAACCACTCCAGTATTATGGCCAAGAGAATTCATGGATGCACAAGCTGGAATCAAGGCAGCTGGGAGAAGTATCAATAATATCAGATATGCAGATGACACCACCCTTATGGCAGAAAGCCAAGAGGAACTAAAGAGCCTCTTGATGAAAGTGAAAGAGAGTGAAAAACTTGGCTTAAAACTCAATATTCAAAAAACGAAGATCATGGTATCTGGTCCCATCACTTCATGGCAAATAGATAGGGAAACAATGGAAACAGTGGCTGACTTTATTTTCTTGGGCTCCAAAATCACTGCACAGGGTGACTGCAGCCATGAAATTAAAAGACGCTTGCTCCTTGGAAGAAAAGCTATGACCAACCTAGACAGCACATTAAAAAGCAGACATATCACCTTGCCGACAAAGGTCCATCTAGTCAAAGCTATGGTTTTCCCACTAGTCAGGTATGAATGTGAGTTGGACCATAAAGAAAGCTGAGCGCCAAAGATGCTTTCAAGCTGTGGTATTGCAGAAGACTCTTGAGAGTCCCTTAGACTGCACGGAGACCAAACTAGTCAATCCTAAAGGAAGTCAGTCCTGAATATTCATTGGAAGGACTGATGCTGAAGCTGAAGCTCCAATACTTTGGCCACCTGAGGCCAAAGAATTGACTCATTAGAAAAGACCCTGATGCTGAGAAAGGTTGAAGGCAGGAGGAGAAGGGGACGACAGAGGATGAGACAGTTGGATAGCATCACCGACTGGATGGCAATGAGTTTGAGCAAGCTCTGGGAGTTGGTAATGGACAGGAAAGCCCAGCGTGCTGCAGTTCATGGGGTCGCAAAGAGTCGGACACAGCTGAGCGACTGAACTGACTGATAGCTGCTTTATAAAACAGTGTTTAAATAAATTAGAGCTGGAACAGACTAAAATAATTTTATTTTCTCCTTAGCATGTGTTCTAGACACTAAATTCTTAAGTGACTACGAAAAACAGTGAACTTACCTCTCCAGAAACCAGAGCTATCACCTTCTTCAAACTTGTTATTTGAAAAACCTACACGAAACATAAAATTAAACTTGTAAATTTCTGAAAACAACTACCTAAATCAAATGACCAAAAACCAATTTCTTCTGCAGAAGAAACAGAGAAGAAAGAGGAACACCTTACAGGGACTGCTAGTTATGATGTCCCTTTAAAACTGTATAAATTGCATACAACTATATATATAAATAGTGAATGAGAATGCATATGCATTGTATGACAACTTCTGCCTTGTGTCAGTTTATTAAGATTAAAATACCAGCCAATCTTATATTATCTGAAATGTTACATATTCCTCCATATGTACATGAGTGAAACATGGATATGTGTGTGTGTATCTCACTATAACCACTATGTACTTTCTATTCAAAATATCAAATTTTTATGAATTTTATAAATTATACTTTCATCTGCTGGAGGACAACTAAATTACAATCCAATATCATATCATTTTTCCTTTCTCAGTATCGAGGAAATCCTACCAACTTCTATTTATAAAATTTTAAAAACAATCTTTCACCAAACTCTGCTTTCAAATTTCTCATTTAATAAAACCTTGTGTCTAAATCTATGTATCTCTGGAACATATAGATGTAGCTCTAAAATTCACTTTAAAAGCATCCATCAGTAATATTTCATACATTTTAAAAAATATGAGTTTTAATAAAATGATGTTTTAGGTACCTGAGTAACTACAAGTTACTCAGATAATGTAACTTAAAATTAAATGTCAATATGCAATATCTCTCAATCATGATCTAATTTAAATAATAAAATATATTAAATTACAGCTTCAATAGTACAGAGACCAATCAATTACTGTTTGAGAGACATTAAATTTATATGCAAAGTGTCTACATATCAAGTCATTTAACATCTCAGGCTCAACAAAATCTCATGTCCCAGCATTAAACTCCAGAGACATTTAATACACAATTAGCATATTAAAAAGTAAGTATCAGGCCACATATGGCCTCTATATATGAATGGATAACACTTTTTCCTTAAGCAGATATATAATTTCAAAATAAAGACAGTCCCTACAAAAAAAAGTGTATATAAGAAAACAGATTTTTTGGTTATTTTATTCATTTAAATACTTGCAACTTTTGAAGCTGGTTCAGAAAAGGATTACACTCTACTGCCCTCTACAATTGCCCCTTCCCCTCCATACACCTTTCCCAGAAAAGTCAAATGCTGAGTCTCCAAAATGCTTGAGAAGTCTTCCATCTATGTACTATTGGTTTTGATCTTAAACTCTACATAAATTCTACTTTATAGTTTTTAAATGTTTTTAGACACAAAATGCAAATTCAAAACTTCTACTGGTTCTTTTGTAGAAGGAAATGGCAACCCATTCCAGTATTCTTGCCTGGAGGATCCCATGGACAGAGGAGCCTGGCAGGCTACAGTCCACAGGGTCGCAAAAGTCAGACACAACTTAGCAACTAAACCACCACCACTGGTTCTTTGTTCAAGTAAAGATGGAAACTCAGATTCACCCCTGGAAGTTAAAGATAGATCTCTTGCTGCAGGAGCAGGGCAAGGAAGTCATGAGTACAGGAGAAAAGACATGGGGTTCACCTGTGGGGTAAATCAGTTTGACGAGATGCTGCAACAAGTAGCATGGCTATTAAAAAGGAAAACAAGAAAACTAAATAGAATAGCAGACACATCCAAAGCAGCATAAAGTGTTGCTCTGAACTATGATTAGGAAAGTGAAAGCACTCCCTTGTGATCTCCATAAACTCTTGGGAAAGGCACACACTTCCTATGTATGTTAAAAGGAAACAGTTCTTTGGCCCATTTTTTGATTGGGTCATTTATTTTTCTGGAATTGAGCTGCAGGAGTTGCTTGTATATTTTTGAGATTAATCCTTTGTTGCTTCGTTTGCTGTTATTTTCTCCCAATCTGAGGGCTGTCTTTTCACCTTGCTTACAGTTTCCTTTGTTGTGCAAAAGCTTTTAAGTTTAATTAGGTCCCATTTGTTTAGTTTTGCTTTTATTTCCAGTATTCTGGGAGGTGGGTCATAGGGGATCCTGCTGTGATTTATGTCAGAGAGTGTTTTGCCTGTGTTCTCCTCTAGGAGTTTTATAGTTTCTGGTCTTACATTTAGATCTTTAATCCCTTTTGAGTTTATTTTTGTGTATGGTGTTAGAAAGTGTTCTAGTTTCATTCTTTTACAAGTGGTTGACCAGTTTTCCCAGAACTCCAAAGAAGACATATAGATGGCTAACAAACACATGAAAAGATGCTCCACATCACTCATTATCAGAGAAATGCAAATCAAAACCACAATGAGGTACCATTACACGCCAATCGGGATGGCTGCTATCCAAAAGTCTACAAGCAATAAATGCTGGAGAGGGTGTGGAGAAAAGGGAACCCTCTTACATTGTTGGTGGGAATGCAAACTAGTACAGCCACTATGGAAAACAGTGTGCAGATTTCTTAAAAAACTGGGAATAGAACTGCCATGTGACCCAGCAATCCCACTTCTGGGCATACACACCGAGGAAACCAGATCTGAAAGAGACACGTGTACCCCAATGTTCATCACAGCACTGTTTATAATAGCCAGGACATGGAAGCAACCTAGATGTCCATCAGCAGACGAATGGATAAGGAAGCTGTGGTACATATACACCATGGAATATTACTCAGCCATTAAAAAGAATTCATTTGAATCAGTTCTAATGAGATGAATGAAACTGGAGCCCATTATACAGAGTGAAGTAAGCCAGAAAGATAAAGACCAATACAGTATACTAATGCATACATATGGAATTTAGAAAGATGGTAACGATAACCCTGTATGCAAAACAGAAAAAGAGACACAGATGTACAGAACAGACTTTTGGACTCTGTGGGAGAAGGCGAGGGTGGGACGTTTCAAGAGAACAGCATCGAAACGTGTATATTATCAAGGGTGAAACAGATCACCAGCCCAGGTTGTATGCATGAGACAAGTGCTTGGGGCTGGTGCACTGGGAAGACCCAGAGGGATCGGGTGGAGAGGGAGGTGGGAGGGGGGATCGGGATGGGGAATACATGTAAATCCATGGCTGATTCATGTCAATGTACGGCAAAAACCACTACAATATTGTAAAGTAATTAGCCTCCAACTAATAAAAATAAATGGAAAAAAAAAGAGAAACAAATTAAGATATAAGACCATGAAATTTTCAAAGATGGAAAACTTGTAAATCAACTATATTTCAGTAAAAAGTAAAAACAAAGATGGAAATTACATTTTTTATGTCCTACTCAGTGTGGACATTCACACATTGTATCATGATTATATCAACGTATTTGATTACTGCATGCTACTTCAGACCTTGTGGTGCTAATTATATAATATTCTGTTCATGTACTGTGGGCTTTAGATATGGGCCTATGTAAGTTTTTTTTTGTTTTTTGTTTTAAACAGACTTTAAGATAAGAATTGTTAGACATGGAATCCATCAGGGCAAAGGATTAAAGGAAAGATTCTCAGGAAGATGAAGCAATTCCAAATGAATAACATAACCTCCAAGTATACAAAAAACAAATTAAGATGAATTACATGAATATATATATGGAAGTCTTTATACATCTCCATTGGTTCTTGATAGGTCAAAAAGGAAAAAAAAAAAATTCTACAGATATAGCAAACTTCAACCACAGAGTCAACAAGCTTAAACCGAAGGACAAATATGGAATCCTGCAGAGACGTTAATTAGCTATTGTAAGACTTTAAACAATCTGAAATTGTTCCTGGAATCATCTATCAGGTGGAGAGACTGGTCAAATGACCTCTAGGATCCTAACTAAGTCTGGGATTGTTTAGTCTAGTTTCAATAAATATTTTGCTCAAAGGTTTAAAAAAAAAAAAAAAGGAAACAGAACTCAAAGACTATAAGGTATCACTTAAGTTTCAATTGAAAGACATCATAAGCAGATTCCCTCTGTTTCCAAAACTCTTTCCAACTCCAAAACCACCCACTGTGGATGTATTCTCTCTTTTATTAGACTCACCAGGATCTGAAAAGGTTCAGATACAATTAAAACTTTTTGAAATATAAAATCAAGTGCGTCATCAATAACTAGGAATTAAATGAATCTGTGTGGTAAGGGATGAGGAGAGAGTATTACAGGGACTTATGAAATTAAAATATACCTACAACTTCTTTTTTAAAAATTCTTACATTATACCAAAGTAAAAACGTAAATATACTACTGCTGAAATACAGCTCTCAACTAGTTGCTATTTTACTAGAGAACTTTAACCAAGAAATTCAATTCTACAATTGAACTCTATTCAACTCTCATTTTCTATATATTGAAACCTCACCCTGACAGATCCAGCCATTTACATTATACCTCTATGTAAAAGTCACTGCTAATGAAAATTCTATACTCTTGTCCTATAATTATTTATTCATTTAAAAAATATTTATTATTTATTTGGCTGCACAGGTCTTAGCTGCATCATGAGAACTTTTAGCTGCAGCATGTGGGATCTAATTCCCTGACCAAGGATCAAACCAGGGCCCCTGGTATTGGCAGCATAAGAGTCTTAAGTCACTGGACCACCAGGGAAGTCCCTATTTATTTTTCTAGTACTTAAATCACTCTCAATCAACTTTTTAAACTTAGAATTAAGAAGGAGCTATATAATAATGAAAAAATGCTAAGAATACCACTTGCCTTTATCTCCCACTCCTCCATAGTATTTCCCCATATCAACCTTCTTAGTTTTATATTCCACTGTACAACTCTGACCACCCAACATTTTAATTCATAAAACAACTTTCCATACTCCACACTGTTAACTTCTAATATCTTCTATTTCCTACATGCTATTCCTTCAGCATGACATTCCTTGCTTTCCTATTTTTCCTAGCAAAATTCTTTTCACTCTTCAAAAGCCTGATTCAAACCCACCTCTTCTGTGAAGTCCTCCTTCAGTCCTCCAACTGTAATCAATTCATCAATCACATTCCCACAGCATACTATGTGTATCTCTTTTTAAGCAATATTTCTTTCCATGTGCTTCTCTACCACTAAATTAAGAATTTTGAGGGCAGGGTTTCTATGTCAAGCAGCACAGTTATTTAAAACATAAACTTAAGCACCCAAAACATCATAAATAGCCACTTTAAACTATCATTGGGATAATTATCATAATCTTGTGATTTTCACAAATTGTCTTCCCTACATCTATAATATCCTAATACAGAGGAGCTAAGAGATCTGTGAAACTCCTAATGCCACATGCAAAACTGTGTATATGCTATCAGTATTTCTATCAGATTCTAAAAAAGCATGTGATTTGGGAAGTTAAGGCTTTTTAGGCCATACTTCACAGAAGATAAAAAGCGAATCAATATATATTTTAGGTAATTAAAAGTCAATTTTAAAACCATGTTACTAGATATATCCAAGTTGTGAGAAAAAAAAAGATTGAAACAAACTAGAATGTTAAACTGAATCATTTGGGAAAGGTGTGGTTCTTCTATAAATTTCCAGGATTATATGCAGTATTAAAGATAACTTTTTCTTAAATATTATCGGAGTATAGCTAATTTACAATTTTGTATTAGTTTCAGGTATACAAAGTGATTCAGTTTACATATACATATATTCATTCTTTTTCAGATTTTTTCAAAGAAAACTTTTTAAAGTATCAATATTCACAGTTTCGATCAGAAATTTAATGTATTTAAATCTACAACATATTGAATTAACAATTCATAGTAAAATCTCAGTGATGGTTTTCTCATTTTAAAAGGCTCTATTCAACAATGTTTAGAAGTCTGCATCAAAAAATATCATTCTAAATTAGGATTTTAAAATATATCCAAATAAGTAGTTCCCTGAGTGTCATATTAAGGTATTTGTTACTTCTTAGTAGTAGCAAACAAAATACACACTTGAATCTCTAAGCACAACTACATGGTCCAAAACATTAATGCCTCTTACTTAATACGCAGGCTTAAAAATAAAAAAATATATATGCATCTTCAACAAATTTCATTAGTAGAAGAAATATGTCAAAACATAAAATTCACACTTATGTTAACTGTATCTTAAAAAATTAAGTTTTCCAAGTAGCAAATGAAATACCATATACCAACTTTCAGTTTCCAATGGATAAAAATATATACAAATACCAAAATTTTCAAAAACTAACATTTAATAAATTCAAGAGTAAGTGTCATGTATATTTAAAACTATTAACCCTAGCTTATGGCCCCATAAGAGAAATTTATTTAAAAATCCATATGACCATTTGAGGTTCTAATAGTATTTTGTTGCACTGTAATAAAACACAGTGCAGAATATTTTCAGCATTTTAATAACAAATCTAAAAATGGAATTGAGGAAAGTATTTTGCCATGTCATTATCTGTCAAATCTAGTGCTGGTTGTTCTGAAAGTGACAATAAAAATTTTCAATTTGGGGAAAACAACCTCTTAATACTAGTGAGCTAACAGAAGTGTTTCACATACTGCCTCTTCTTGAGAAACATAAAACTTAAGAAAGAGGTCCTTCACACTCTATAGTCTCTGGAGTTTCTCCCATTCCTCCCATGCCAATGGGAACAATAACCATCAACACATCAAGAAACAGCTCTGGGAAGCAACTCTCTTTAACCAATCTACCCATCTCATCAATTCAACTATTTCCTACTATCTTAAAATGTAAAACAGTGAAAAGAATACTGGTATTAAAAAAAATTTCATCATCCCAACAAAGTCTACTGTACACCAAGTTATATCAGATTTAACCTTGCACTAAACAGCCATAAAAGCCTCTATTCATTCCACTATTCACCTATTATAACAGATGATTAAACAAAGATACTTACCTCTGTTTCCCAAACTCCTCCCAGAGGCAAATCCACTTCTCATGAAATGATCTCTTTGAGACGATCCATCACCCATTTCTAAAGTAAATAACATTTGAATAAGTCAAAATAACAAAAAAGTATCCTGGTGGTAAGTAAGCTTTAAACCATCTAAATGTGCCATCCACACAGCATAGGAGGAATTTTACATAGCAGTAAGAAAGATGAGTAGCCTAGTAGAAAAATGGACTATGAATAAGAATAGGTAGTCCTCCAAAAGAAAAAAATGCTGACTAACTCTCACTCATAATTAAGGACACTGAAAATCAAAAGAAGAATATAACTTTTCCCAACCATGACTGACTGGAAAACAGTTTGCTAATATGAATCTAGTAGAAGACCTAAATGGGCTTTCCTCATAGCTAAGTCAGTAAAGAATCTACCTGCAATGCACAAGACCCAGGTTAGATCTCTGGGTTGGGAAGATCCTCTGAAGAAAGAAATAGCAAGCTATTCCAGTATTCTTGCCTGGAGAATACCATGGACAGAAGAGACTGGCAGGCTACAGCCCATGGGGTTGCAAGAGTTGGACATGACTCGGACATGACTTAGTGACTAAACCACCACCAGAAGACCAGACATTTCTCCAAAGAAGACATACAGATGACCAACAAACACATGAAAAGATGCTCAAAATCACTAATTATTAGAGAGATGCTAATCAAAACTACAATGAGTTATCACCCCACACAAGTCAGGATGGCCAACATCAAAAAGTGTACAAACAACAAATGCTGGAGACAGTGTGGAGAAAAGAGATCCTCTTACACTGTTGGAGAGAAGGTTAATTGATACAGCCACAATGGAGAACAATATGGAGGTTCCTAAAACATACTACAAATAGAAGGACCGTATGACCCAGCAATCCCAACACTGGGCATGTACCCAGAGAAAAACGTAATTCAAAATGACACATGCAATCCAATGTTCACTGCAGCACTATTTACAAAAGCCAGCACAGGGAAGCAAGCAAAATTTCCATCAACAGAGGAAATGAATAAAGAAGATGTGGTACACACAGACAATGGAATATTACTTGGCCATAAAAAGGAATTAAATTGGGTCACCTGTAGAGACATGGATATACCTAGAGACTGTCATACAGAATGAAGAAAGTCATAAAAACAAATATCATATATTAATGCATAAATGTGGAATCTAGAAAAATGCTACAGATGAACCTATCTGCAAAGCAGAAACAGAGACACAAACATAGAGAACAAATATATGGATACCAAGAGGCAGGGGGTTGGGGGAAGGATGAACAGGGAGATTGTGATTCACGTATATACACTATTGATGCTATGTGTAAAATGGATAACTAATGAAAATCCTACCGTATAGCACAGGGAACTTTATTGATTGCTCTATGGAAGGAAATCTAAACAAGTAGAAATATATATATAACTGATTCACTTCGCTGTACAATAGAAACTAACACAACATTGTAAAGCAACTATATTCCAATAAATATTTTTTTTTAATACCAAGGCTAGTCAAGGACATAGGGAAACAAGCACGAATCAAATACAACATTGAAACTATAAACTAGATCCATCTTGATCCTAATTTTAAAGGAAAATACTTTTTGAAAGTATACTAGTATACTTTTTCCTGTGGATATACTCACATGGTAACAAAGATACACATAAAAATGTTTTGATAAGCACTGTAACAGCCAAGAAAAACAGTCAAAGGAGAAGAGATAAATTACAATCATCCACAGAACACTGTAAACATTCACAGAACTAAAAACATTAAACTGGTGACTTTCTTCAACAATAGAATATTCATAAAAACTGACCACATGGAAGGCCAAAATGTAAATTCAACAATTTCAAAATCAGTAATCATATACACAAAACTCTCTAATTGCAATGCAATCAAATTAAAAATTACTAGAAGACAAATACTGTATATTTTTGCTTATATATGGAATCCAAAAAATAAAACAAGTCAACAAATACACAAAAACAGAAAAGATGAACAGATATAGAAAACAAACTAGTGATTTGCCAAATGGGAGAAGGGTGAGGGAGGTATGAAATAGGTGAAGGGGAGGTAAGAGGTACAAACTACTAGCTATAAAATAAATTAGCTACAGGGATGTAATATACAGCACAAGGAATATAGTCAATATTTTACACTAACTTTGTATGGTGTATAATCTATAAAAATAGCAAATCACTATTATACACTGACAATGACAGAGTAACTCAATTATACAATTTTAAAATTCTCTTACATTTGGAAATATATTTTTAAAACACTTCTATACAAAACAGTTCAAAGAAAAAAATTACAATGGAACTTTAGAAATACTTAGAATTGTATGATAAAATGACATATATCAGAAATTAAATTTTTATACAATAAGAACTGAAAATTAATGAGGTAAACATCCATCTCAACTATTAAGAACATTAGAAAAACAGCAAAATAAATCACAGAAAAGTAAAGGAGAAAAAAGGTGGTAAAAACAGGCCTCCCTGGTGACTCAGTGGTAAAGAATCCACCAATGCAGGAGACACAGGTTCAATCTATAGTTCAGGAAGATCCCACATGCGGTGGACAACTAAGCCTGTGTGCCACAACTACTGAACCAGCGTTCTAGAGTCCATGAGTTGCAACTACTGAAGCCCATGCACATAGAGCCCATGGTCCACAACAAGAGAAACCAGTGGAATGAGAAGCCCATGCACTGCAACTAGAGAGTAGCCCCCAGTCACCACAAGTGAAGGCCTGTGCAGAGCAATTATGACCCAGTACAGCCGTAAATAAATACAAGTAAATAAATCTTTAAAGAAAAAATGTTAACAACAAAAAATAATGAAATAGGAAACAAAAATATAATAGTGGCTCAATAAAGCCAAAACCTAGTTCTTTAAGAAACCAATGACCCACTCCAGGACAAAGGACTGAAAGTGAGGAGATGGAAAAAGGTATTTCATGCAAATGAAAATGACAATAAAGTGGGGGATGCAACACTCATATAAAAAAACAGACTCCCAAACTAAAGCCATAAAAAGGCCAAAGAAAGACACTATATAATGATAAAAGAATCAATACAAGAAGAGGATATTACCCTCAATGACACATACACACTCAATATAGGAGCATCTAAATGTATATAAATATTTATATATTTTTATACTAAAAATTATATTAAAATATTTAAATACTTATATATAAATATAAAAACATATAGGTATATAAAAATATCATATTCTTTGCAGAGAAACATGGAGAACTCTATACAGTCAGCAAAAACAAGAACGAGAGCTGACTGTGGCTCAGATCATAAACTCCTTATTGCCAAATTCAGACTGAAACTGAAGAAAGCAGGGAAGATCACTAGATCCTTCAGGTATGACCTAAATCAAATCCCTTACGATTATACAGTGGAAGTGAGAAACAGATTCAAGAGATTAGATCTGATAGAGTGCCTGAAGAACTATGGATGGAGGTTTGTGACATAGTACAGAGGGCAGTGATCAAGACCATCCCCAAAAAAGAAATGCAAAAAGGCAAAATGGTTGTTTTAGGAGGCCTTACAAATAGCTGAGAAAAGAAGTGAAGTGGAAGGAAAAGGAGAAAAGGAAAGATATACCATGTGAATGCAGAGTTCCAAAGAACAGCAAGGAGAGATAAGAAAACCTTCCTCAGTGATCAGTGCAAAGAAATAAGAACAAAACAACAGAATGGGAAAGACTAGAGATCTCTTCAAGAAAATGAGTGATACTGAGGGAACATTTCATGCAAAGATGGGCACAATTAAGGACAGAAATGGTATGGACCTAACAGAAGAAGAAGATGTTAAGAAGAGGTGGCAAATACACAGAACTATACAAAAAAGATCTTCATGACCCAGATAACCATGATGGTGTGATCACTCACCTAGAGGCAGACATCCTGGAATGTGAAGTCAAATGGGCCTTAGGGAGCATCACTACAAACAAAGCTAGTGGAGGAGATGGAATTCCAATTGAGCTATTTGAAATCCTAAAAGATGATGCTGTGGAAGTGCTGCACTCAACATGCCAGCAAATTTGGAAGACTCAGCCAGTGGCCACAGGACTGGAAGAGGTCAGTTTTCATTCCAATCCCAAAGAAAGGCAATGCCAAAGAATGTTCAAACTACCCCACAATTGCACTCATCTCACATGCTAGCAAAGTAACCTTCAAAATTCTCCAAGCCATGCTTCAACAGTACATGAACCGTGAACTTACAGATGTTCAAGCTGGATTTAGAAAAGGCAGAGGAACCAAAGATCAAATTGCCAATATTCATTGGATCATTGAAAAATCATGTATTCCAGAAAAACATCTACTTCTGCTTTATTGACTACACCAAAGCCGTTGACTGTGTAGATCTCAACAAACTATGGAAAATTCTTAATGAGATGGGAATACCAAACCACCTGACCTATCTCCTGAAACATCTGTATGCAGGTCAGGAAGCAACAGTTAGAACTGGACATGGAACAAAAGACTGGTTCCAAATAGGAAAAGGAGTACGTCAAGGCTGTATACTGTCACCCTGCTTATTGAACTTATATGCAGAGTACATCATGCGAAATGCTGGGCTGGAGGAATCACAAGCTAGAATCAAGATTTCCAGGAGAAATATCAATAATCTCAGATACGCAGATGACATCACACTTATGGCAGGAGGCAAAGAAGAACTAAAGAGCCTCTTGATGAGAGTCAAAGAGGAGAGTGAAAAAGTGGTCTTAAAATTCAACATTCAGAAAATGAAGATCATTGCATCCAGTCCCATCACTTCATGGCAAATAGATGGGGAAATAATGGAAACACTAAGAGACTTTATTTTGGGGGGCTCCAAAATCATGGCAGATGGTGACTGCAGCCATGAAATTAAAAGATGCTTACTCCTTGGAAGAAAAGCCATGACCAGCCTCGACAGCATATTAAAAAGCAGAGACATTACTTTGCTAACAAAAGTCCATCTAGTCAAAGCTATGGTTTTTCCAGCAGTCATGTACGGATGTGAGAGTTGGGCTATAAAGAAAGCTGTGTGCCGAAGAAGTAACGCTTTTGAGCTATGGTGTTGGAGAAGACTCTTGAGAGTCCCTTGGACTGCAAGGAGATCCAACCAGTTAATCCTAATGGAAATCATTCCTGAATATTCACTGAAGGACTGATGCTGAAGCGGAAACTCAATACTTTGGCCACCTGATGTGAAGAACTAACATTTGAAAAGATCCTGATGCTGGGAAAGATTGAAGACGGGAGGAGAAGGGGACGACAGAGGATGAGATGGTTGGATGGCATCACCGATCAAGGGACATGAGTTTGGGTAAGCTCTGGAGTTGGTGATAGACAGGGAAGTCTGGGGTGCTGCAGTCCATGGGGTCGCAAAGAGTCAGACATGCCTCAGCAACTGAACTGAACTGAAATATAGAAAACAAATACTAACAGACCTAAAGGGAGAAATGGATGGGAATACAATAACAGAGGAGACTTTAAGAGCTCACTGAAATCAGTGGACAAATCTTCCAGACAGAAAATCAATAAGGCAACAGAGACCCTAAATGACGTATTAGAACAGTTAGACTTAATTGATATTTTCAGGACGAATATTCAGTTCAGTTGCTCAGACTCTTTGTGAACCCGTGGACTGCAGCACACCAGGCTTCCCCATCCATCACCAATTCCCGGAGCTTACGCAAATGCATGTTTATCAAGTCGGTGATGTCATCCAACCATCTTATCCTCTGTCATCCCCTTCTTCTCTGACCTTCAATCTTTCCCAGCATCAGGGTTTTTTCAAAAAAGTCAGTTCTTCGCGTCAGGTGGCCAAAGTATTGGAGCTTCCACTTCAGCATCAGTCCTTCCAATTAATATTCAGGACTGATTTCCTTTAGGATGGACTGGTTGGATCTCCTTGCAGTCCAAGGGACTCTCAAGAGTTCTCCAACACCACAGTTTAAAAGCATTAATTCTTCAGTGCTAAGCTTTCTTTATGGTCCAACTCTCACATCCATACATGACTACTGGAAAAACCATAGCTTTGACTAGACGGACCTTTGCTGGCCAAGTAATGTCTCTGCTTTTTAATATGCTGTTTAGGTTGACCATAGCTTTTCTTCCAAGGAGCAAGCATCTTTTAATTTCTTGGCTTCAGTCACCATCAGCAGTGAGTTTGGAGCCCCCCAAACTAACGTCTCTCACTGTTTCCATTATTTTCCCATCTATTTCCCATGAAGTGATGGGACCAGATGCCATGATCTTAGTTTTCTGAATGTTGAGCTTTAAGCCCACTTTTTCACCCTCCTCTTTCACTTTCATCAAGAGGCTCTTTAGTTCTTCGCTTTCTGCCATAAGGGTGGTATCATCTGCATATCTGAGGTTATTGATATTTCTCCCAGCAATCTTGATTCCAGCTTGTGCTTCATCCAGCCTGGCATTTCACATGATGTACTCTGCATATAAGTTAAATAAGCAGGGTGACAATATACAGCCTTGACGTATTCCTTTCCTGATTTGGAACCAGTCACATTACATCCCAAAAAAACCTATACTACACATTCTTTTCAATTACACGTAAATCATTCTCTAGGTTAGACTCATACTAGGATACAAAACAAGCCTCAACAAATTTTAGAGGACAGAAATTATTTTAAGTATCTTCTCCGACTACAATGGCATGAAGTTAGAAATCAATCACAGAGAAACAAGGGAAAAAGTGATTATACAGAGACTAAACAACATGCTACTTAAAAAAAAAAAATGGATCAATGAGATCAAAGAGGAAATTTTAAAAATACCTTGAGACAAATGACAATGAAAGTATAACCATACACAAAATCTATGTGATGCAGCAAAAGCAGTCCTTTGAGGGAAGTTTATAGTGATACAGGCCTTCCTCAAAAAACAAGAAAAACTCTCAAACAAGTAACCTAACCTATTACCTAAAGAATTAGAAACAGAAGAACAAACAAAAACTAGAGTCAGAAGGAAGAGGGATTTAATAAAGATCAAAGAGGAAATAAATTAAAATAGAGATTAAAAAATAGAAAAAAAAAGCAAAAATACCAAAACATGGTTTTTCGAAATGACAAACAAAATCCACAATCTTGGCCAGGCTAACCAAGAAAAAGAGAGAGAGGACAGAAATAAAACAAGAAATGAAAGGGGATAAATACCAACCAATACTGCAGAAATACAAAAACCCATAAGAGAATACTATGGACAATTATATGCCAATAAATTAAACAACCCAGAAGAAATGTACAAGTTTTTAGAAACATGCAGCCTACCAAAACTGAAGCAAGAAGAAATAGGTAATCTGAACAGACTGATCTCTAGAAGTAAAATAGAAACTGTAATTTAAAAACTCCCTGCAATAAAAAGGAATGCATTTGAGCCAATTCTAATGAGGTGGATGAACCTAGAGCCCATCATACAGAGTGAAGTAAGTCAGACAGAGAAAAACAAATATTTTATATTAATGCATATATATGGAATCTATAAAGATGGCACTGATGAAATTATGTGCAGGGCAGCAATGGAGACACAGACACAGAGAACAGATTTATGGACGTGGATATGGTGAGGAAGGAGAGGGTGGGATGTATGGAGAGAGTAACATGGAAACTTATATCACCATTCTGTAAAATAGACAGTCAACAGGAATTTGCTGTATGACTCAGGGAACTCAAACTGGGGCTCTGTAACAACCCAGAGGGATGGGACTGGGTGGAAGCTGGGAGGGAGGCTCACGAGGGAGGGGACATATGTATACCTATGGCTGATTCATGTTGATGTTGGGCAGAAATGAACACAATTCTATAAAGTAATTAACCTTCAATTAAAAAATAAATTTAAAATTTAAAAAAATATAGGGACCAAGATATTACTAAAAGAAAAAAAGAAAGAAAAGTTCCCTACAAACACATGTCCAGAACTGGATGGCTTAAATGGAAAATTCTACCAAACACACAAAGAAAAACATGAACCAATCCTTCTCAAACTGTTCCTTAAGACTGAGAAGGAACACGGCCAAAGTGATTCTATGACATCACCATCACCCTGATACCAGGCAAAGACATTAACCAAAAAAGAAAATTACAGGCCAGTACCTCTGGTGAATATAGATGCAAAAATTCTCAAGAAATATTAGCAAATCAAATCCGACAACACATAAAAAGTCATACACCATGATCAAGCTGGATTCATCACAGGGTCAAAAGAATGGTTCAACATATACACCATACTGACAAAAGACAAAAACCACATGATCATCTCAACAGATGCAGGAAAAACATTTGATAAAATTCAACACCCATTCATGATAAAAATTCTTACCAAAGTGGGTATGGAAGGAACATACCTAAGCCTAATAAAAGCTATTTATGACAAACCACAGCCAACGTAGTACTCAAAACCAAAAAGCTGAAAGCCTTCCTACTAAAATCTGCAACAATATGCCCACTCTCACCATTTCCATTCAACATAGTATTGGAAGTGCTAGCCACAGCAATGAGATAAGAAAAATAAAAGACGTCCAAACTGGAAAGGAAGAGGTAATACTGTCATTATATGCAGATGGCATGATAATATATACAGAAAACCCTAAAAACTCCACACAAAAACTACTAGAACTGATAAAATCAGCAAGGTAGCAGGATACAAGATTACCATACAGAAATGTGTTGCATTTTTTAACACTTACAATGAAATATCAGAAAGGGAAAATTAATGAAAACCCTTTTTAAAATCACATTAAAAACTCCTAAAAGAGAAGAAAGGCAAAACATTCTCTCAAATAAATCTTACCCAATGTTCTCCTAGGTTACTCTCCCAAGGCAATAGAGATAAAAACAAAAATAAGCAAATGGAACCTAATCAAACTTATAGGCTTTTGCACAGCAAAGGAAACAAACAAACAAAAAAAAAATTAAAAGACACACTACAAAATGAGAGAAAGTATCTGCCAATGATAGGACCGACAATGGATTAATCTGAAAAATGTACAAACAGTTCATACAAACAGCTCAATAACAAAAAACACAAACAGCCCAATTACAAAATGGGCTGAACACCTAAACCAACATTTCTACAAAGTAGACATACAGATAGCCAACAGGCACATGAAAAGATGCTCAACACCGCTAACTATCAGAGAAATGCAAATCAAAACTACAATGAGGCATAACCTCATATCAGTCAGAATGGCTATCACTAAAAGGTCCTGAAAATAAACCACTATGTTGGCTGTGGGTTTGTCATAAAATAATAAACCCTGAAGAAAGTGTGGAGAAAAAGGAACCTTCCTGCACTGTTGGTGGGAATGTAAACTGGTGCAGCCACTATGGAAAACCTCCATACATTATGGAGGTTCCTTAAAAAAGTAAGTTACCATATGATCCAGCAATCTCACTCCTAGGCATATATCTGGAGAAAACTCTAATTTGGAAAGATACATACATCCCCATGCACCCCAATGTTAATAACAGCACTATTTATAATAATCAAGACATGGAAGAAATCTAAATGCCCATCAACAGAGGAAAGGATAAAGAATACACACACACACACACACAATGGAATACTGCTCAGTCATTTAAAAAAAGACAAATAATGCCATCTGAAGCAACATGGACAAAGCCAGAGAATAACATGCTAAGTGAAGCACGTCAGAAAAATGAAGACAAACATCATATAATATCACTTACATCTGAAATCTAAAAAAAGACATAGAACAAAGTTCTGATTCGCCAAAACTGACTCAAGAAAATAAAAACAAACAAAACTGTCCTACAGAAAGTGAACCAATACTCAAATCTCTGTATCATACCTATTTAAATGTAGTTTCACAGGTGAGTTCTACCAAACTCTCAAAGAACAAATCATTCCATTATACAATTCTACCAGAAAACAGAAAGAGGAATTATTCCCCAAATTCATTCCACAAGGCCATAGTAATTATGATATGACAAGACAGAAGAAAATTATAAACCTCTTTCACTCATGAGTGGATATAAAATCTCAAAAATACATATTAGCAAATCAATCCCAATAGTAAACTGAATAGGTAGAAAAGTACGACCAAGTTGAGTTTATTCCAGTATGCAAGGGTGTTTAACATCAGAACATCTAAAAAGGTAATTAATGAACAACATTAACAGATTAAAAAACTAATTATCTCCACAGATTGAAGTACATAATATAGTTCAATACCATTCATGACCTAAAACATATATTTAGCAAACAACGGACAATAAGAGATGTTCATGGCAGCTTTGCTTGTAACAACAACAAAGGAAGCAACTCAAATGTGCATTAAAAAAAGAATTCAAATATGTGGTACAGTCACACAAGAGTTTTACATATATTGTGTTCTGTACTGTATTACAAAGTATTAAATATATGGTATATTCACACAACAGAGTATAATTATAAATTAACTACAACAATTGGCAATACAGATAAACCTGGTAGTCTGGTATTTTGTGTGGCAAAAACCACCACAATATTGTAAAGTAATTAGATTCTAATTAAAATAAATTAATTAAAAAAAAAAAGAATCTGCCTTCCAATGGAAGGGACACAGGTTCAATCCCTGGTTGGGGAACTAAGATCCCACATGCCTCAGGGCAACTAAGCTACTGAGCCTACATGCCTCAACTAGAGAGAAGCTCACACGCTGCAACAGAGCAGACTCAGACAAATAAGTAAATATGTATTTTTTTTAAAAGAAAGAAATCTAAAATACCAGAGTCAACAGACTTAAACAAAACAGAGTTTAACAAAAGCAGTTAAACCTGGGAGTCAAGATTTCAGATTATTTTCTCTTTTCACCACTACATTAAGTTTTTAAATTTTGTTGGTTTTTTGCAGTAAGAGTATTTAGATAGTAACTTAGGATCGCATTCATTGCTCTGATATGTACTTCTGTAATAAGAAAATCTGTTCTCATGAAAAAAAACAATTAAAAAAGAGATACCAAAGTACTTGTTATTCAGAAGGTAAACAGGCAAGCTATATTTTTCATTATTGATTTTACTTCATTAGTCTGAACACTCAAAATCTAATGCCAAGAAAAGTCCACATTTTTAGCTGGTGGCCATTTCAATCTAGCTTATTGATGACTTCACTACAAAGTAATGTTACACCTTAATATACTATAGATTCAAACTTTCATTCCTTTATGACAGTTATCTCTGACACCTCACAGAAGATGGTTTCTTTTGATTACACAATGATCTATGCATATAGATATGTTAAGTATAGAATACTTTCACCCAATTTTCTTCTTTGAATACTTCAAGTATATACACATACACATGGTTATTAGCCTTTTGCTGGGGTTTCAGCAGGCAAAAATTGCATAAACTTTTGAGAATCAGGATATTCTATATTAAACTGCTGCATTTAAAAGTTTACAAAAGATAAGTGTATCTTGACAATAACAAAAGCATTTCTTCTAAACTTGACTTCCTTCTATCAAGAGGATTACTCTGAACTTTAGGTGAACATGGGAATTAAATTTGCTTTAACCTGATGAACTCTCTCAACCCCTCTTCACATTTTATAAACTACCTCTCCACAGGTATTTTAACATTAGGACAGGCTTCAGTGAGCCAGTAGCTCCCTTAACTACAAAATGTTTTACTTCATTCATAAATTTTTTTTTTTTTAATTTTTTTATTAGTTGGAGGCTAATTGCTTCACAACATTTCAGTGGGTTTTGTCATACATTGATATGAATCAGCCATAGATTTACACTCATTCATAAATTTTTGATGAGCAAAATGAAACCACCTGGTGTCACCAGGCCCTCTCTCTTGCATTAGTTCTTGTTTTAGTCACAAAGTCGTGTCCGACTCTTTTGCAACTCCATGGGCTGTGTAGCCCACCAGGCTCCTCTGGTCCATGGGATTCCCCTGGCAAGAATTCTGGAGTGGGTTGCCATTTCCTTCTCCAGAGGATTTTCCTGACTGGGGATCAAACAAACATCTCCTGCATTGGCAGGTGGATTCTGTACCACTGAGCCACCAAGAAAGCCCCTCTCCTGCATTAGAGTAAGACTTAAAAGAAGTAGTTACTCAAGGTCACAGAGACTCATAAAAAATTCATAGTAACTTAAATTCATAGAAAGTAAACAATGGTTGCCAAGAGCTGAGGAGAAGGAGGGATTGTTGAGTTATTGTTTAACGGGTATGAAATTTCAGTTTGGGAAGGTGAAAAAGTTTCAGAGGTAGACGGTGATCATGGTTGCACAGCAACATGAAGGTACTTAATATCACTGCATAGTACATTTAAAAATGGTTAATACAGTAAATTTTGTTGTTATATGTATTTAATTGAAAAAATACTACAAGTAGCATATTAGCCTGCTGTGAACTTCAACAAAATCAAAGACTACTGTCATGAGATTAATTTTCTAGCCCAGGTCCTACCACTTCCACCTATCTTCTCAACTTTATAAAAAATGTAGGCGAACAAGATGGAGACAAGTGATGGGGGAAAACAACAGCTCCCTTATCTTTATTTGTTTCTCTTATTTGCCAAGGACCTCCCTAAGTTAGTTTTCAGATCCCAAAGAAGCTCATATTATCTTTTTTTTAATTAAATATTTTACTTTTTTAATTAATTGATTTAATTGGAGATTAATTACAATATTGTGGTGGGTTTTGCCATACATTGACATGAATCAGCCACGGGTGTACACAGCTGTACCGTGTAGAGCCACAGGTGTTCCTTGTTTGGAACAAGGCTGTTCCAAACCGTCCTCCCACCTACCTCCCCATCCCATCCCTCTGGATTGTCCCAGTGCACCAGCTTTGAGTGCCCTGTTTCAAGCATCGAACTTGGACTGGTCATCTATTTCACATATGGTAATATATATGTTTCAATGCTATTCTCTAAAATCATCCCATCCTCGCCTTCTCCCAAAGAGTCCAAAAGCCTGTACTTTATATCTGTGTCTCTTTTGCCATCTCACAGAGGGTCACTGTTACCATCTTTCTAAATTCCACCATATATATGTGCTAATATACTGTTATTGGTGTTTTTCTTTCTGACTTACTTCACTACGTATAATAGGTTCATTTCATCCACCTCATTAGAACTAACTCAAAAATGTTCTTTTTTATAGCTGAGTAATATTCCATTGTGTATATGTAACACAACTTTCTTATCCATTCATCTGCGGACAGACATCTAGGTTGCTTCCATGTCCTAGCTACTGTAAACAGTGCAGCAATGAACATTGGGGTACACGTGTCTCTTTCAGATCTGGTTTCCTCAGTGTGTGTGCCCAGCAGTGGGACTGCTGGGTCATATGGCAATTCTATTTCCAGTTTTTTAAGGAATCTCCACACTGTTCGCCATAGTGGCTGTACTAGTTTGCATTCTCACCAACAGGGTAAGAGGGTTCCCTTTTTGCCACACCTTCTCCAGCATTTATTGTTTGTAGACATTCTGATAGCAGCCATTCTAACCAGCGTGAGATGGTACCTCATTGTGGTTTTGATTTGCATTTCTCTGATGATAAGTGATGTTGAGCATCTTTTCATGTGTTTGTTAGCCATCTGTATGTCTTCTTTGAAGAAGTGTCTGTTTAGTTCTTTGGCCCATTTTTTGACTGGGTCATTTATTTTTCTGGTATTGAGCTGCATGAGCTGCTTGTGTATTTTTGAGATTGTCAGTTGCTTTGTTTGCTATTATTTTCTCCCATTCTGAAAGCTGTCTTTTCAACTTGCTTATAGTTTCCTTCGTTGTGCAAAAGTTTTTAAGTTTAATTAGGTCCCATTTGGTTTTTTTGCTTTTATTTCCATTACTCTGGGAGGTGGGTCATAGAGGATCCTGTTGTGATTTATGTCAGAGAGTGTTCTGCCTATGTTTTCCTCTAGGAGTTTTATAATTTCTGGTTTTACATTTAGATCTTTAATTTGAGCTTATTTTTGTGTATGGTGTTAAAAAGTGTTCTAGTTTCATTCTTTTACAGGTGGTTGACCAATTTTCCCAGCACCACCTGTTAATGAGATTGTCTTTTCTCCGTTGCATATTTTTGCCTCCTTTGCCAAAAATAAGGTGTTCACAGGTGCATGGATTTATCTCCGGGCTTTCTATCTTGTTCCATTGATCTATATTTCTGTTTTTGTGCCAGTACCATACTGTCTTGATGACTGTAGCTTTATAGTATAGTCTGAAGTCAAGCAGGTTGATTCCTCCAGTTCCATTCTTCGTTCTCAAGATGCTTTGGCTATTCGAGGTTTTTTGTGCTTCCATACAAATTGTGGAATTATTTGTTCCAGTTCTGTGAAAAATGTTATTGGTAGCTTGATAGGGATTGCACTGAATCTATCGATTGCTTTGTGTAGTATATCATTTCCACTATCTTCCAATCCATGAACATGGTATATTTCTCCATCTATTTGTGTCATCTTTTGATTTCTTTCATCACTGTTTTAGTTTTCTAAATATAGGTCTTTTGTTTCTTGAGGTAAATTTATTCCTAAGTATTTTATTCTTTTTGACGTAATGGTGAATAGGGTTGTTTCCTTAATTCCTATATCTATTTTCTTATTGTTAGTGTACAGGAATGCCAGGGATTTATGTGTATTAATTTGATATGAGTTTGGTTTAAATAGTTGCTATCCTGACAGGTCACCATCATTGTAACCTGCTTCAACACCTGAGTCTACTCTCCTACTGCCTTATATCGGGAATCCTGACAATTCCCATAGCAGCCTGAAAGCCAAACATGCAACTTGGAGGCTGGGCAAAGGTTTTACAGCAAACCCACTAAATCGAAGGACACACTCTAACACTACACTCTCTTTTCTCTCCCTTTCTTTAATTATAAGAGGCTCCCAACCCAAAATATTCAAGCCATAACGTCTCACTAGAAAATTTAAAAAACATCCTTGACAAGGTATCTATTAGTCTGCTTCTCATCCAGTGGATGAAGCCCTTAACCTAAAAACAGTTCTGCATTTTTGCCTTAACACATACCTGATGATGAAGGCGGAGTCCTGTTAAAAGTGTCTCCATTTGCTCCAGAAGAATACCTATCCTGTAAGAAAAAAGAAAAGATTAGTTTTCTACTTTGAATAATAAAAATGAGTAATCTATCTCATAAATACTAGAAAGTTTTAACAACTGGATTTTGTCCATAACAAAACAATTAAAGAATGTAAGACTTCCTGGGTCATTGCATGTTCCTTTACTGCTACTCTAAAACACCTTCACTTTAAAATTGTATATATAGCATACTAATATATCACTTAAAACAATGGTCAGCAAACTATAGCCACAAGCCAAATTGGGTGGGCTATCAGTTTTTATAAATAAAGTTTTATTGGAAAAAAGCCTTCCTTAATTCATCTAGGTATGTAACAGGCTGTTTCCTCTCAAACAAGTTTCCAATACTAAAGGCAAAACTTTTGAACAGAGCTCTGAAATTCTTCAAAATCAAATTCAATAATTTAAGCATAAAAAGTGACCTAAAGTTTACAGATAACACTTCAATTAACTGACTGAATTAGAAAAATCACAATATTTTTGCCAAATAAGTTTCTTTAAATAAACCTAAAGCTGGAGGGAGTGCACCAAGGTAGGTATTAACATTGTCAGGTAATACTTTTGCTCCAAAATTTCTTTCACAAAAGACACTGACTTTAAAAACTACCTTTATAAAGCTCAAAAGACATTCAATTATTTTTCTAACTTACTAAATACATACGATAAAATCTTTGAAATGGCTTGGGATTTTGATAACTGCTACAGTAAAAAGTTCCAATTTATGATTACCATAGACGATAAGACAAACAAGAAAAGTAATCCAGCTTTCCCGATTTAAAGTGAAACACTGAAGACTTTTTTTCTCTTTTCTAGTATCCAAAATACTACAGGACGAATAGAGCCCCCAAAGAGGCTAGTTTTCTAAGTGTTATAACATTCAGCTTCATATAACTGATAAAAAGTAATGAAACACTCTGACACCAAACAACTGGAAAATTATTATTACTAAACAATCTTCAGAAGATGGAATTTAACATCCCACACACATTCTAAGGAAAATTTTGAAAAAAAAATTTTTTTCAATAGAATTCATCTTTCATCATAAAATCCTTAACATTTTTCATTACCTTAAAAATATAGTAACTTCATACTCCCTTCCAGCTACTCTATCATTTCTCTGCTCCATTATAAGCAAAAAAATTTATCTACATTTGCTGCCTCTGTTTTCTCACATTCCGTATTTCCTTCAAGCTACTCTTGCTAGCCTCCATCCTCACCTCTGCACTGAAAAAGCTTATAGTAAGCATATTATGTAATAAAATTACTACTTTTAAGCTTCATCCTGCCAGAGCTCTCGGCAGCATTTGAAACAACAGACTATCTACTTCCTTCTCTGGCTTAGGGAACACATCCTTCCCAGGTTTTCCTCTTGCCCCATGGCCACTCCCTCCACAGTCTCCTTTGCCAGCTCCCCAGCTAATGTACCTTTAAAATCAAAGTGCCCCACAGTTCATGGCAGAGCCCTCTAAGTCTGTTTTATTCAATCCAACTTTACCCACTCCACTCTCACAGATTTAAATCCTATGAAAATAGATAAATTTCAAATTTGTACCTACAGCTCTGATCCCTCTCCTAAGCAACAACTAATGACTAGTATCCTTACTTACATCTTTTCTTAGGCATCTGAAATTCAACACTGCAAATACAGAATTCTTGATTTTTCTCCCTCCCAAATTGGTTCCCCTTCCACATATTTCCCGTTTCAGTAATGAGCACCATCATCCATCACTTGCTTCAATATAAAAACTTAGCATCACTCTCTCTTGCGTTCCCCATATCCAGGCCATCTAGTTCTATCAACTATATGTCCACTTCTATCTTGAGGGCCCTCTCCCTCTCTTCCTTTTCTTTTCCTTCTCAGATTTCATTTTCTACAAATCTTGCCTTATCTTACTATAGTTTAGCCATACTAGAAATTTGTTGTTGCTCACTCAGTCATGTCCGACTCTTTGCGACCCATGGACTGCAACACGCCAGGCATCCCTGTCCTTTACCATCTCCCAGAGGTTGTTCAGAGTCATGTCCATTGAGTCACATGATGCCATCCAACCATCTCATCCTCTGTTATCCCCTTCTCCTCCTGCCATCAAGTCTTTCCAAGCATCAGGGTATTTTCTAATGAGTCAGCTCTTTGAATCAGGTAGTCAAAGTATTGGAGCTTCAGTAACAGTTCTTCCAATGAATATTCAGGACTGATTTCCTTTAGGATTGACAGGTTTGATCTCCTAGCTGTCCAAGGAACTCTCAAGAGTCTTCTCCAACATCTCAGTTCAAAAGGATCAATCCTTGGCACTCAGCCTTCTTTACGGTCCAACTCTCACATCATTACATGACTATTCAAAAAACCATAGCTTTGTCTAGGTGGCCCTTTGTTGACAAAGTAATGTCTCCACTTTTTAATATGCTATCTAGGTTGGTCATAGCTTTTCTTCCAAGGAGCAAGCATCTTTTAATTTCATGGCTGCAGTCACCATCTGCAGTGATTTTGGAACCCCCAAAAACTAAAGTCAGCCACTGCTTCCACTCTTTCCCCATCTATTTGCCATAAAGTGATGAGACCAGATGCCATGAACTTCATTTTTTGAATGTTGAATTTTAAGCCACCTTTTTTACTCTCCTCATTCACTTTCATCAAGAGGCTCTTTAGCTCCTCTTCGCTTTTGGCCATAGGGCTGGTACCATCTGCATAATCTGAGGTTATTGGTATCTCTCCCAGGAATTTCGATTCCAGCTTGTGCTACATTCATCCCGGCATTTCACATGATGTACTCTACATATAAGTTATATAAGCAGAGTGACAATATACAGCCTTGACGTACTCCTTTCCCAATTTGGAACCAACCCATTGTTTCATGTTCAGTTCTAACTGTTGCTTCTGGCTTTGCATACAGGTTTCTCAGGAGGCAGGTCAGGTGGTCTGGTATTCCCATCTCTTTAAGAATTTAACACAGTTTATAGCGATCCACACAGTCAAAATCTTTAGCGTAGTCAATGAAGCAGAAGTAGGTGTTTTTTTGGAATTCTCTTGCTTTTGCTATGATCCAACAGATGCTGACAATTTGATCTCTGGTTCCTCTGCCTTTTCTAAAACCAGCCTGAACATCTGGAAGTTCTCGGTTCATGTTGAAGCCTAGCTTTGAGAATTCTGAGCATTACTCTGCTAGAGCATGAGATGAGTGCAACTGTGTGGTAGTTAGAAAATTCTTTGGCATTGCCTTTCTTTGGGAATGAAATGAAAACTGACCTTTTCCAGTCCTATGGTCACTGCTGAGTTTTCCAAATTTGCTGGCATATTGAGTGCAGCACTTTCACAGCATCATCTTTTAGGATTTGAAATAGCTCCATACTAGCTATAGTAGCAGAGAAGGCAATGGAACCCACTCCAGTACTCTTGCCTGGAAAATCCCATGGACAGAGGAGCCTGGTAGGCTGCAGTCCATGGGGTCGCTAGGAGCCAGACACAACTGAGCGACTTCACTTTCACTTTTCACTTTCACATACTGGAGAAGGAAATGGCAACCCACTCCAGTATTCTTGCCTGGAGAATCCCAGGGACAGGGGAGCCTGGTGGGCTGCCGTCCATGGGGTCACACAAAGTTGGACATGACTGAAGCAACTTAGCAGCAGCAGCAGCTATAGTAGATTGAATAACGTCCACTCAATGATATCAAACCCTAATTTCTGAAAAGTATGTTATATTATTTGAAAAAAAAGTAGTTCTGGCCGATATAACTAAGAATTTTGAAATCAGGAGATTACCCCGGACTATCTGCTGCTGCTGCTGCTAAGTCACTTCAGTCGTGTCCGACTCTGTGTGATCCCATAGACGGCAGCCCACCAGGCTCCCCCATCCCTGGGATTCTCCAGACAAGAACAATGGAGTATCTAAGTGGGCCCTAAATGTCATCACAAGTGTCCTTATGAAAGGCCAAGGGTATTAACACAAACACAGAGAAGGCCCAATGAAGACAACAGAAAGAGATGCAGCCACAAGTCAAAGCTGCCTATAACCACTAGAAGTTAGAAGAAGCATGGATTCTCTCCAAGAGCCTACTGAAGGAAAACAACACTGCTGAGACCATGGTTTCTAACTTCTGGCCTCCAAAACTATGAGAGAAATTTTTCTGTTACTGTAAGCCATCTAGTTTGTGATAATTTGTTACAGCATCTATAGGAAACTAACACATTATACTTCTTCCTGTTGTCTTGATACCCTAAGTTTGTTCTCTCTTCAGATCTCTGCACATCATGTGTTACTGGGACTCTTTCAGGTCTCCAGCTCATGAGTCACAGTCTCAAGGAATATTTTCCTCTCCATATGATCTAAATCTACCCATACCAATCTTCTTCTCCCTCACAGAGAGTTTCCTGATTATTTTATTACTATTACTGTTTAATAATTTTCACTATTAGTATATGATTTTTAATGTGCTTATTCTGTCTCCTCCAGTAAAATACAACATCCATGCCAGCAAGCCCCTTATCTATCATGTCTACCACTAGCTCCAGGATCTAATAAGGCACAAAAAAACTTGTTGAATGAGTCTTAGGTCTTAACATTACCTATTTTTAGAACACTTAGCTATAAAACATTTATAACCTCTTTACTCATCCAAGTGAACCAATTTAGAAATTTTAAAACTTAACATTTCAAATATTATAAATTTCAAAATAATAATTGTGGATGGACTAATTATCTTAAGCAGTTTCCACTTTAATCACAAGAGTATATATGCCTTCTGAAATACGCCAGAAAAAAAGCAAAAAGATCAGACAGAAGAGATGAGTGTGTAGACTCATCGGTCAGTTAATAAGAAATATTACAACTAGCAAGCAAACCCAGTATCCTGTTACAGTCATCACGCTCATCCATTTCATCTCTCACCCCAACAAGTGTGCGCACAATATGCAAATCCCTAACCATTTCTGGACTACTGTAACTTCTAGATTACCAAATATTTCTCAACCTCACATTTTTTATTATTCTATCCCCACATGGTACACTCACTTCAAAAACTAGCATTAGGAAGTTCTAACTGCTGCTGCTGCTACTGCTAAGTCACTTCAGTCATGTCCGACTCTGTGTGACCCCATCCCTGGGATTCTCCTGGCAAGAACACTGAAGTAGGTTCTAAAAACTACCAGAAAAGTAACCTGTTAGTTCAAAATTATATAAGCCTGTGTTAATACTAAATCTCCAAAGAAGGATCCTTAGAAGCATTCAGAAAAGGCTTACCACATAATAAGAACCTCCTGCATAGCACAGGGAATTCTATTCAATACTTTGTAAAGACCTATATAATAGTAGAAGATAAAAAAGAATGAATATATGTATAACTGACCTATTTTGCTGTACAGCAGAAACACAACATTGTAAATCAACTATACTCCCAATTTTTTAAATTAAGAAAAGGCTGATTAGATATTATTACCAATCCAAGATTATCTCAGAGCCAATACAAATTGAACAAAAGGGAAGCCCAGTTGCTTCCTGGAACAGAAATCCAATTAGAACAACCAATCAAATGGTGCCTTTAAAAGGAAACAGGCTGAAGACCTCAGATTTCTCCTACATAAAAATGTCATGTGTTCATCCTTAGCTTCTACACATCTTATTCAATGAAGACAAGCAAACAAAGCCACTGAATGCATCATGTTCCTTCAAGTCAACAAGTCAAGTAGGTCAAATTACTAACTGCACACCTAGCACCAGGTGTTAAGTTTGTGGACAAATGCAAAAAGTTTACTACAAATTGGCCCCACACAGATATGTACTAAGAATTGTAAGGTAGAAATATTAACATAATTAATATTCAATCAGTATGACCAACATCAAGAAACAAAGTATGTTACTGAATAGCACAAAGACTCCCAAAAGGTAAATCTGGAAGCCTGACAGTTGATGATCCTCAATTTCAGACACCCTTTGCAATAACCATGCACAACATTCTACAGTGCAGTATACCATTTGAATAATACTTAGTTAAGACAAAATCTCATTGTAAGAAAAAGTAAGAATTGGACAAGTCCAAGTGGAAGAACATCTGTACCTATGAGTTAAACTGTGTATTACAACAAATCTACCAAGAACCTGGGGAAAAAAGAACCATAGAAAATTATTTGACCAAGTAATTCCATTTTTGAAAAAAATACTCCCAAAATAAACAATAAACTGTAGCTATTCATGACAATACTGCAGTGCAAAGATAACACTTTAATTTCTACCAAAAGAAAATCAATTATGTTGTAGTAGTTCTAGTCCATTAAATACTACATACCCATAGGAAATTATTTTTAGGAAGTTAGTAATATGGAATAGCTAGTGCTTTAGAGTGAAAAAGCTGAAATCAAAAATTACTATTACGTACAATCATTAGAATCCATGTAAAAATATGTTTGGGAAATATAGAAGAAAATTTACTAAAACCTGAACAGAGCATTTGTGCTAGTGAGCGAGACTGTAGGTAATGTTTCTCCTCTTCTGGTCTTACAATATTCTTACGATATTGTTTAACATAAAGAAGACTATAAAAAGATAATATGCAAAGAAGTTATTTCTAAAATAAGTCCCAAAGCAAGAAACATGATAAATTCAGATTAACATCTTAGGTATTTTATTTTTTTTGTTTTGTTTTGTTTTGAAGAAGTTCAATTTATTGATTTTTTATAATAACAACAAAAAAAACCAATGTGATTAAAAAACAAGCAGAAGACCTGAATAGATACTTTTGCCAAGAAAACACCATGCTGGCCAACAGTCACACAAAAAGATCCTCAATGCCACTAATCATCAGGTACATGCAAATCAAAACCACAGTGAGATATCACCACCTCACACCTGAAAAGCTATTATCAAAAACACAACAAATAACAAGTGTTGGCAAGGATACAGAGAAAAGGGAACCTTCACACACTTCATACACAAAGTAGACTTTTAAGTCAAAATCTGTCGTAAGAAACAGAGAAGGACATTATATAATGATAAAAAGGTTAATTCACCAAGAAGATAAAACATTTATAAACATATATGTACCAAACATCAGAGCTCCTAATGTGTGAAGCAATAATTTCTTATTGGCAAAATTAAAGGGAGAAATACATTTATAAAGATAGAAGAAAACTTCAAAACCCCCTTTCAATAATGGATAGAACAGCAAGATAGAAGATCAATAAGGAAATGGAGGCCTTGAATAACAATAGAGTCCAATTAGACCTAGCAGACATATACAGAAATGTGTTACCAAACAGTAGCTCTCAAGCGCATATGGAATATTCTCTGGGGTGGATGATAGGTAAGGCTGCCACAAACAAGTCCTAATAAACTTTAAAGACTGAAACCATACAAAGCATCTATTCTAATCATAATGGATAAAACTAAAGAAATCAATAGCAAGAAGAAAACTGGAAGCTCCACAAGTATGAGGAATTTACACAGTACATCCTTAAACAACCAATGGGTCAAAGAAATCACATGCAAAGTTAGAAAATACCTTGAGATAAATGAAAATGAAAACACAACATACGGAAACTTATGAGACTCAGCAAAAGTAATGCTAAGAGATAAATTTATAGTTGTAAATTTTTAATTAAAAAACATTAAGTCAGTAACCTAACTTTACACCTTAAAAAACTAGAAAAAGAATAACAAACTAAACCCAGAGCAAAAGCAATAATGAAGACTAGAGCAGAGATAAAATTTAGAATAGAAAAAAAAAAAGAAAAAAACAGCAAAACAAAGAGTTGGTTCACTGAAAAGATCAACAAAATGAACTTTAGTTAGACTGACTAAAAAAAAAAGACTCTAAGTAAAATCAGAATCAAGAAGGGGTATTACTAATAACTTTACAGAAATATAAAGAATTATGAGGGAGTACTATGAACTGTATGTCAAAACAGGATAAACTAGATAAAAATGGACAAATTCCTAGAAACACAATGGGCCAAAATAGAAATATGAAAAAACAGAAATATGAATAGACCTGTAATTAGTAAAGAGATTGAAATGGTAATTTTAAAAAAACACCCAACAAAGAAAAGCCCATGACAAGATGGCTTCACCGGTGGATTCTATCAAACATGAAAACAATTAACATGACTCTTCCTCAAATGATTCCAATGTAAACTGAAGAGGAGGGAACACTTCCAAACTCCAGATTCTGAGGCCAGCATTATCTTGATGCCAAAAACAGAGAAAGATTGTACAGGACAAGAAAAACTACAGACCAATATGCTTAAAGTATACAGATTCAAAAATTCTCAACAAACAAGGGGTGGGCTATGGGTGAAGTGAAGGTGAAGTCGCTCAGTCGTGTCCAACTCTTTGTGACCCCATGGACTGTAGCCCACCAGGCTCCTCCGTCCATGGGATTTTCCAGGCATGGGTACTGGAGTGGGTTGCCATTTCCTTCTCCACATCTTAGGTATTTTAATCTAAAGTTTATATGCAAACAGGCCAAATTCAAGAAAGACGAAGAATTAAATTTTATGTTTTGGGGTAAATTAAGAATTTCTATTAAGACATCACTTGAAATATAAAGTGTCAGAATTGACTAACAAACTGGAAATCCTAAAAGGAAAACAAATTGACTTTAGAAGACATTTTCAAGTAAATAAAACTTATGTAAAAGCAATCCATTAAATACACTGTCTTCCAAAGTAGACTCCGTTCACCATCTTAAAGTCAAAACTAAAATCCAAAAACCCACTCCATAATCCCCTCATGTAAATTTCAGTGTAACTCTTCAAAAGCTATTAAGGAAAAAGATCTGCAGATTTGTACATCTGAAGATCAAACTGATGTTACCATCTGAACCAACCTAATGTTTTCATCTTGAGAGCCCTGCTTGTATAAAACCAAATTTCAGAATTCAAACTGCCACCCAAAAACGATTTTTATTTTTCCATTTTCTATACAACTGTATCTTAGAGACATTCAACCACATTAACACAAGCTTGCTTTCACCCACAGTAAGTTCTAAATCACTGAGATTTGAATTAAGTTGCTAATAATATTATACCCCTTTTAAGTTTTAATTATTAAATTATGTCAGACTGTTTTCCTCTATTGGGCTTAACATGCTTCATCATTCCCTATAATACAGTTAATAACAATCACATGAAGAAGCATAGCATGCTTCTCACCACAGATGAACTTTCTCACCACAGAGATTTTCAACTCTGATAAAATCTGTAGCATTCAATAACTACAAACTTTAAATTTTATTACCTTCTCAAATACAGGAACATAGGAAGACATATGAGGGTTGATTATTTCTGCTTCCCAATCTTCATCTCCCATGGCGGCTTCCAGTTCAGTTTTTATAAAAATACAAACATGCACATTTAGGCTCAGTCAGAATCAGAGATCAGAATTGTACCTTTAAAAGCATAAATCATCATTTCACACATATACCTCCAAACTACACAATTAACTGTTGATCCTCCCCAAAAGTTTTTGCAAAAAGGGCAATTAAGTTTTGTTTCTTACCGACAGATACCGTTTATATTCATCCTTTTGGCTCAGACGGTAAAGAATCCGCCTGCAACGCGGGAAGACGTGGATTTGACCCCTGGGTTGGGAAGATCCCCTGGAGAAGGGAATGGCTACCCAACTCCAGTATTCTGGCCTGAAGAATTCCATGGACTGTACAGTCCATGGCGTCGCAAAGAGTCGGACACGACTGAGCGACTTTCAATTTTTTTATCTTTAAAAATTAGTTGAACCACTTATCTAATCACTCTAGCAATCACCATGTCCCGGTGAAGTTCAGGCTTTTCCCCAAAATCTGTTGACAGAATTTAGTTTCTCACCGAAGGGTTCCCAATGCGTCTTAGTGAATATTAAGGGGGAGGGGAAATTTTTCAAATACTACTCCAGGTTTCTCCCTTCAAGAGTGGGTACGACGTTTCGCATGGGGTTTATTTAGTTTCTTTGCGGGGGGAAGGGGGAAGTGACCAGGGAACAAGGCCTTGAAGTTTGGCAGGGAAGAAAGGGTAATTAGGTGGCCTAAATATCTCCCACAAACAACTAGTTTCGCCAAAGCGGGTGTATACACTAAGTTCTACAACCATCCGTGTTTAGAGAGTCTTTTTCTCTGAACACGGATGGTGTAGTACTATGTGGTAAAAAATGCTCCTTCGCCTTTCCTGCAGGCCTCAACCCCAGACTTCGGACACGCACAGTGCTACTGGACCCTCCGGCAGGAAGCAGAAAGACCCCAAAGGGCGGCTTCAAACCCCTGCCCACCCCAACCGTTCTTCACTTGGCCCGAAGTGCAGCTACTACTAGGAAGCCCAGAGCGTTGGGATGAAACCCGTACTGGGAAAAGAGCCGGCGGCCCACTCACCTCTCCGCTGCTTGCTCTCCCGGAGTCCTCACAGGCGCTGACGCGACTTAAACGGCTGCACGTGCAGGACGCAGAGTGCGTCTGGTGCGCTGATCCAACAACAAATGGCACCAGGCGACGAGCTCCATCAGCCAATCAGCGTCAGGCAGCCATGTCGTCCCGCCCCCATCTCCTGCCTCTCCTACCCTACGTGTTCGCGTTCGAGGCCGCAATCAGCTGACCCATTACGTTCCGGACGGAGTGGCCCGTTAGGCCTGGGGGTACAAGGCTGACCGAGGGTCACTTTCTCTGTATTTTTCTGGGGGGTCTTCAATCTGGAGAGGCTATAGAATTTTCCTATGTGAGCACTGCAAGTCAAAGCTAAAAATAGAAGAGGAATTAAACGTCCTCCTACCTACCTCTTTAAACTTTCTCTCCTTTTTTGCCTACTGCAGTCCCTGGCAGTTGGCCTCTATTTCTGAGGCGCTTGCTTCACATCCAGGGGGTTCCCAGGTACCTCGAAGTATGGCTGAGGCTGGGGGTGGTGGGGGATTTCTTTTTCTTCCCAGACCGAAGGATGAGACTGTCACGCCGACACCTAGGAGGCTGTGAAGTCAGTAACTTGTCTTACAGAGCTAGAGGTCGAATTTTTGGGAAGGAGACACCCTCTGATCCAGAAGGAAGAAGTAAATTGTGCTGGGGGAAGGTCGTTCGTTAGATTTGTGACCCACCTGTTTATATCCCTACTTACTGGCCAAACCTAAGGGTGTCCGAAGGTCATTTCGGTACTTACACTCATCAACCAGTTAGTGTTTGTTCTGTCTCACAAAAAGTCGGGGAAATCTTTCCATATTTTCCCATCCCTCCAAAAGGCATAACAACAGACCACTTGAAAAATACCATTTTTATTTTTCGCTTTATTTTCATCATTTCCCATGCTCTGAATCTTTTAATAAATCCCTGAATAGTTCAGAAATGTAAGTGCCAACACAGTCTGACACTCAGGCATAGAGGCTGAGGTACTTTATGGAACACTTTACACTTTCCAGCTCTAGAACCATCATTATTGATCTCTTTAATCAAAAATACTTATTTTCTTTGAATCCTTAAAAAATATTTAGTTAGCATTAAACTTTGCCAGACCATTATCAAGGTGAATTATCTTCAAAAGATTACATTTAACAAAAGTGAAACCAGAATATTTTTTAATTTTATTTTTTCATTTTTAATAATTTCTATTTTTAAACAAAATTTTTACATCATACTCTTGAGGCATCTTATACTTTCAATCGTATATCTGTGGGGGAGAGCTACCAACACTCTTTCTGATGCTCTGAATTTGTACACAGGGTCCTCTGACGTACTTTTACTCACTTTGAATTGAATGTTCTTTCAAAAATTTTTATGTTGTGGGAAAATATGTATTAGGTGAAAATAACAAGATATGAAATTGTGTAGATAGAATGATAACTAGATTTTTTTATTTTAGGAATGGAAAGCTTGGAAATATTTTCTAAAATGAGCATATTTTTAAAAAACATTTGGCAAACATTCTCTATTAACTCTAGGAGAGAAGAAATTTTTGTGCTTTCAGGTACTGCAATGAAATAGTTCTTTATGAAACACTCAATATAATCCTTGAGAGTTCCTGGTTAAGAAAAAGTGCATTCTGATGAGAACTAAAGTTCAGTACTGAGTAAAGGATAAACAATGGATAAAATTCATGCAATTCAAAAATTGAACATAAACAGTGAAAAAGAAAAGCCCACGGTTTAGTAAACACTTGCTCCTTAATGGGTGTCCCAAGAAAATGAAGCCAGTATATTCTATTTTCTTGTTCTCACTAACAGATCCTAAGTTACTGGTGGTAATAAATCACAATGAATGGAAAAGGCAAGGATTCATTCATTAGTTAAATAGGCTTTAAATGAGCACCTACTGTATGCCAGGTATTATGCTAAATGTTCCAGGTAAAATTAGCTTCTCAAGGAACATTCTAGTGACAAGAATGGCAGTGACCAATGGAATTTAAACCTTAACATTCTTATCTCAAAAGATTCCCTGGAAAGCTTATATAATGTTTCTCCAAATTTCCTAAATCCTTCTTTAATAAGGTAGGACAAGAGTTTCCTCAAAGCTGTCTCTCAATTTGGAATCAATGTAGTTAGTTCAAAGTAATGCATATAAAGATGACTGATATTTTAGATTTTATGTTCTAGCATTCTCTCCACATTATTCAAGTAATGATTTTTTAATTGATGTGTACTGTGCCTTGCACCATGTCAAGGCTATTAAAAATTCTTTTAATCTACCAGTAGTACATGGGGCTTCCCTGGAGGTTCAGTGGTAAAGAACCTGCTTCCCAATGCAGGAGACATGGGTTCAATCCCTGGGTCCAAAGACTTCCTGGAGAAGGAAATGGCAACCCACTCCAGTACTCTTGCCTGGGAAATCCCATGGACAGAGGAGCCTGGTGGGCTACAGTCTGTGGGGTCACAAGAGTCAGACACAACTTACTGACTGAACAACAAACAGTATAAAAATGGATTACCTCACATGGGGGAGAATTAGATGTTCATCTTTAAGGATTATAAATACTTGATAATCTTTTATTATGCACATAACCATACAACAGGCTAAAAAAATTAAATACTGCAGGTTGGAGCCCTGTAAATCAACACAAAAATGAGGTGGAATGGGTTATAATGTCTCAGACAGCACATCTTGTACTAGTGCAACATCTAAGGAAGAAAGCAACTTGGACAGGGGTTTTCAGCATACCAAGTAGGGTTCAGAGAGGCCAAAATATCTGTATTTTTCAAGTAATGGCTAAGGCAGTGTTTATGAATGTGTGGTACTCATACCACTGATTTAGGCAACTCAGACAATTTTCATTTTGATAGTCATTTTAGTGTTTTTATTTAATATCTTAGTATATATTAGACACATTCATCAGTGCATATGTTGATAATGAACTCTTGTTAGGGAAGCTTCGAGGTAACAGACACCCTCTTACATCACTGTTGGGGATGTTCCATGGCCTAAACCTAGAGGGAAGGGAATTTGACAACATCTAGCAAAATCACATGTGCATTTATCCTTGGATCCTGTAATCCTACTTCTAGAATTTATTTCAAAGATACACTAACAAAAATATAAAAGGACAACTCTGTTGTTCAGTTGCTCAATTGTGTCCAACTCTGCAACCCCATGGACTGCTGCACGCCAGGCTTCCCTGTCCTTCACCATCTTCTGGAGCTTGCTCAAACTCATGTCCATTGAATCAATGATGCCATCCAACCATCACATCCTCTGCCATCCCCTTTTCCTCTTGCCTTCCATCTTTCCCAGCATCAGGGTTTTTTCTAATGAGTCAGCTCTTCATGTCAGGGGGCCAAAGTATTGGAGCCTCAGTTCAGCATTAGTCCTTCTAATGAATATTCAGAACTGATTTCATTTAGGATTGACTGGTTTGATCTCCTTGAAGCCCAAGGGACTCTCAAAAGTCTTCTCCAACACCACAATTCAAAAGCATCTATTCTTTGGCATTCAGCTTCTCTATAGTCCAACTCTCACATCCATACATGACTACTGGAAAAACCATAGCTTTGACTAGACAGACTTTTATCAGCAAAGTAATGTCTCTGCTTTTTAATACACTGTCTAGGTTTGTCATAATTTTTCTTCCAAGGAGCAAGTGTCTTTTAATTTTATGGCTGCATTCACCATCTTAGGTGATCTTGGAGCCCCCCAAAATAAAGTCTGTCACTGTGTCCACAAAGTTATTAACTGCAGAACTAAAAGTTAATGAGAAATAAGTCAAAAATCCCTCAATTGCAGACTGAAACATCCACCCATGTAGTTGAAGGGGCAGAAAAATTTTCCCTTCTTCCTTTGTAGGCTTTTGGGCTGTTCCAATAATTAAACTGACATTAAACAAAAGGAGAAAAACAATTTTAATTTCATAAATACAGGAGTCACATAAAAATATGAGACTCAAAGAAGTGACCAGGGTTTTCTTGGTGGCTCAGTATCAATATAATGTCCTTCCAGTGCATATTCAGGGTTTAACTTTAGGATTGACTGGTTTGATCTCTTTGCAGTCCAAGGGACTCTCATAGTCTCTTCTAGCACCACAATTTGAAAGCATCAATCCTTCAGTGCTCAGCTTTCTTTACGGTCCAACTCTCACATCCCTACATGATTACTGGAAAAACCATAGTTTTTGACTATGTGGACCTTTGTTGGCAAAGTAATGTCTCTGCTTTTTTTAATATGCTATCTAGGTTGGTCACAGCCTTTCTTCCAAGGAGTAAGTGTCTTTTGATTTCATGGCTGCAGCCACTATCTGCAGTGATTTTGGAGCCCAAGAAAAGAAAATCTGGCACTGTTTCCACTTTTTCCCCATCTATTTGCCATGAAGTGATGGGAACAGATGCCGTGATCTTTGTTCTTTGAATGTTGCATCTCAAGCCAGCCTTCTCACACTCTTCTTTCACCCTCCTCAAGAAGTTCTTTAGTTCCTCTTCACTTTTTGCTATTAGAGTGGTACCATCTGTGTATCTGAGGTTGTCGATATTTCTCCAGGCAATCTTGGTTCCAGTTTATGAGTCATCCAAGCTGGCATTCCACATGATGTACTCTGCACAGAAGTTAAATAAGCAGGATGACAATATACATCCTTGACATTGACATACTCAATTTTGAACCAGTCTGTTGTTCCATGTCCAGTTCTAACTGTTGCTTCTTGTCCTGCATATAAGTTTCTCAGGAGACAGGTAAGGTGGTCTGGTATTCCCATCTCTTTAAGAATTTTCCAGTTTGTTGTGATCCACACAGTCAAAGGCTTTAGTGTAGTCAAGTATGTTAGGTCAAGTATGCTGCTGGCTTATATCTAAAGAGATATATCTGCTTATATTTTTTTTAATGGAAGGATAAGCCAAAAATTATAAAATGACTAAAAGAGAATAGATTGAGAAGGATGAGAATGTGTGTCAGACTTCTCTGAATGAGTGGATTTGATTGTGAAACCATGTGATTGTTATACAAAATTATAAAACTAAATCAAATCAAAATTTAAAAGGCAATCTTTAAAGTTAAAGCAAAAAAAAATGCACTTAAATAAATGTGTATTTAGTTAGTGGCTTAACCACACAAATTTATTTCAAATGCTTTAAAATACAGTAATTTGACCATATGTCCCTAGTGAGAGATATCATAAGGCAAAAAATACTGCATAAAATCCACCAATTCTGTAGTCATATTGTCAGTAATAAACTGGTACATAATTAAGTTACTATTGTTTAAGAAGTAAGATTTTTCAGTGTGAGAGAAAAGAAATTGAAAAAGAAAATCAGAGGTTAAGAAATAACCCTATCCTCTTAAATTTGAACTAGAAATATCAGTATGAACTCATTATATATTATCTTTAAAAAAATAAAAATAAAAAATTTACAACACAAAGACGTCCTTAACTCTGCCCACTGAAAAAACTTAGCAACAACGATAAACCCATCAGCAGTACACATGCTAGCACATAAGACTAATGTTGACTTGAAACAAAAACACTACTAAATATTTCTCCAGCAAAGATTTGTTTATTCAGGATCAGAAGAGAACTGCAGTGTGGGGTCGGTGGCCATCCCGAACCACAGGCAAGTCCTGGCATGCCAAAGGAAGGAGAACAAGGCTGCCCAGTAAGATGGGTCCCTCATGGCTCCAGAGGAGAGCCCCAGGGAGGGGTAACCACTTCTAAAAAGACTTTAGCCACAGAAGAGGTAGTCTGTCTTCAAGGAAAGTCTTCAGTCCAGTGCACAAACATACAGATCATGACTAAAACAGAGAGCTCATGGCTTTTCACTGAATCCTTGTCAGGAAAGGAGTCTTTCCTCTTGTTGTTGGATTCTATTATCATCACAGGTTACGAGAGCTCCCCCTTCTGGTCTCCCAATTCTATTTAACTGAGGTTTCTGTTCATTTTTCACATCTTCCCCTTTTGATCAAGCATTGCTGATCAAGAGTCAGCGTTTCTAGTTTTAACAGCTTTCTGTCCCTCAGTGTCACAAAGGACCATTACTGGGCACAGTGTCTCACATTAGATTGGAAACCCATTAAGGTCACATTTGAGTAACAAAGAGGGGAAGGAGGGAAGACTGTCAAGCACTTTTTATCTGAAGTCCTGTTATCAAAATCATAGACATTGGAGATCTTCTGAAGCATTATGCCATCATCAAAGGTTTGGCAACAGACTTCCATCAGGCCTGGTCTACATATCTAGGGAACGTTGTCTCATCAGATGTCATCTGCTTCAATTCTGGAAAATCTTCATTTTCGTGTCACCAGACGATATGCAGTTTCAGTCAGGGTTTGGTGCTTTCTTTAGGTGTAGCTCAGGAATCCAACGGAGAAGGCAATGGCAACCCACTCCAGTACTCTTGCCTGGAAAATCCCATGGACGGAGGAGCCTGGTAGGCTGCATTTCATGGGGTTGTACAGAGTCGGACATGACTGAAGCGACTTAGCAGCAGCAGCAGCAGCAGCAGAAGTCCAAGAGTCTATTCTTTGGAGTCTGGAGGCACAAGGGTTGTTTGGAGTACTCAATAAAGGACTTTCCAGCACGACTGAAGAGAGTTCTTCTGGATGTATCTTTTCTAATAGACGAAATCTCCAAGTTGCAAGTTGTGACACTTAAGGTCTTTGTCCCCCAAGGGTTCCATTTGAAAAGACTGATCTACCAAAACATGGTTATTTTTAATAGAAGCTATTGCTGCTGCTAAGTCGCTTCAGTCATGTCCGACTCTATGCGACCCCATGGACTGCAGCCTACCAGGCTCCTCCACCCAAGGGATTTTCCAGGCAAGAGTACTGGAGTGGGTTGCCATTGCCTTCTCCAATAGAAGCCATTAGGCATTTGCAATATTGGAGTTGCTTTCCTTTTATCAGTTGTGGATCAAAAGAAGCAGGAGTCAAGTTCATTGGATATACTGTGACTATCTCTAAGAGTTTATAAATTCCAAAAGGAATGGACGTGAGATTTAAAGCAATCAGAGCAAAGCTTTAGGCCTCTCTGAATTTTGCCAATTGAATCTTAACACACTTCATGCATTAGACTAAACCAGAGGACTAAGGATGGTAAGCACAGTGAAAGTGATATAAAGTTAGCCAAAGAGAACAGACTTGTCAAAGCACCTGGCCAGTAAGATGGGCTCCTCATAGTTCTAGAAGAGTTCCCCAGGTAGGGGTGATCTTTTTCAAAAGGACTTTAGCCACAGAAGAAGTAGTAGTCTGTCTCCAAAGAAAGGCTTCATTCAGTCCAGTGTGAAAATATATAGACCATGTCTAAAACATACTTATATGCATTAGATGGAGGAACTTGTATGAAATCCACTTGCCAGACCTCAGTTGTCCATGATGCAGTTTAAATTGTCCAGGATGCAATACAAACCAGCTTCCCAGGTTTGTACTTTGGACAGTGAGACAAGTGTGGTAGGCACTTTCTGCAGTCTTGTTAATGTTTCCCCACCAGTATTGATTCACGAAGGCTATTATTTTGTCAGTATACTAATTGTTTAATTCATATACAGTAATGAAGTGGGAATTTTAGAGTCTTCAGCAGGACTGGATTATTATTTGGTCCAAAACACAGTTTTTAAAAAACCAACACTTAAAATTTTATTTCCACTGGAAGAAGGAAGCCATGTTGCTTCCACATTCTGAAATCATGAACTACTTCAAAAGCACGTCTACTAACGGTATAAATATTGGCAGTTTTGTCCTTGCCTAAAGTACAAGCCCATGAAAGAGCATATAATTTAGTGTATTGGGCTGAAGTAGTCATGGATAAAGATGCTGCCTCAACAGCATCAAAAAGAGTTGTTATAGCATACCCAACACAATATTTTCCATTGTCACCTTTCAAATAAGAACCATCAGTGAATCATGAGAAAGAAATATTACACAATGGAATTTCCTTTAGATCCTTATAAGAATTCAGGAGGTGACCCATCAGCATTAAGCAGTCATGAGGTACTTGATTAGTGACAGAGGGAAGAGAAATAATCAGGCTAAGGTTATTACAAGGTAAAAGACTTATGTGAAGGACAGTTAACCAAAATACTTCATTGGAATTGAGGCAGCTGTCTAAGGAATGCTGCGTGTGATGGGAACTATGCTGTGTGTGTGTGCTTAGTCATGTTCAACTCTTTGTAGCCCCATGGACTATAATCCCCCCAGGCTCCTGTGTCCCTGAAACTTTCGACACAAGAATACTGGAGTGGTGGTCACTTCCTACTTTAGCGGATCTTCCCGACCTAGAGATTGAACCTCCATCTCTTGCATCTCCTGCACTGGCAAGCAGATTCTTTACAACTAATGCTGCCTGGAAGCCCTGAGCTTCTGCTGCCTGAGAGGATGTGCATAATTTTGTAACAATCCAGACACTAAAAGACTATGGTGTGAAAGTGCTACACTCAATATGCCAGCAAATTTGGAAAACTCAGCAGTGGCCACAGGACTGGAAAAGGTCAGCTTTCATTCCAATCCCTAAGAAAGGCAATGCCAAAGAATGCTCAAACTACCGCCCAATTGCACTCATCTCACACACTAGCAAAGTAATGCTCAAAATTCTCCAAGCCAGGCTTCAACAGTATGTGAACTGTGAACTTCCATATGTTCAAGCTGGTTTTAGAAAAGGCAGAGGAACCAGAGATCAAATTGCCAACATCTGCTGGGTCATCAAAAAAGCAAGAGAGTTCCAGAAAAACATCTATTTCTGCTTTATTGACTATGCCAAAGCCTTTGACTGTGTGGATCACAATAAACTGTGGAAAATTCTGAAAGAGATGGGAATACAAGATCACCTGACCTGCCTCTTGAGAAATCTGTATGCAGGTCAGGAAGCAACAATTAGAACTGGACATGGAACAACAGACTGGTTCCAAATAGGAAAAGGAGTACGTCAAGGCTGTATGTTGTCACCCTGCTTATTTAACTTATATGCAGAGTACATCATGAGAAACGCTGGGCTGGATGAAGCACAAGCTGGAATCAAGATTGCCAGGAGAAATATCAATAACCTCAGATATGCAGTGGTGTCATCTGACACCACCCTTATGGCAGAAAGTGAAGAAGAACTAACGAGCCTCTTGATGAAAGTGAAAGAGGAGAGTGAAAAAGTTGGCTTAAAGCTCAACCTTCAAAAAACTAAGATCATGGCATCTGGTCGCATCACTTCACGGCAAATAGATTGGAAAATAGTGGAAACAGTGCCTGACTTTATTTTTCTGGGCTCCAAAATCACTGCAGATGGTGATTGCAGCCATGAAATTAAAAGACACTTACTCCTTAGAAGGAAAGCTATGGCCAACCTAGACAACATATTAAAAAGCAGAGACATTACTTTGCCAACAAAGTTTCATCTAGTCAAGGCTATGGTTTTTCCAGTAGTCGTGTACGGATGTGAGAGTTGTACTATAAAGAAAGCTGAGCGCTGAAGAATTGATGCTTTTGAACTGTGGTGTTGGAGAAGACTCTTGAAAGTCCCTTGGACTGCAAGGAGATCCAACCAGTCTATCCTAAAGGAGATCAGTCCTGAGTGTTCATTGGAAGGACTGATGTTGAAGCTGAAACTCCAGTACTTTGGCCACCTGATTGCGAAGAACTGACTCATTGGAAAAGACCTTGATGCTGGGAAAGATTGAAGGCAGGAGGAGAAGGGGACGACAGAGGATGAGATAGTTGGATGGCATCACCGACTCAGTGGACGAGTTTGGGTAAACTCCAGGAGTTGGTGATGGACAGGGAGGCCTAGCGTGCTGCAGTCCATGGGGTTGCAAAGAGTCGAACAAGATTAAGCTACTGAACTGAACTGAGACCCTAAGCAGGTTTTTATCATATTTAGGAGCCATCATTTACTGGAGTTAAAGATTTAAAAATTTTGGCAGTGTTCCTTTCACTCAACATTTAGAGTATAATGGAGTTCTTTTGCCAGACTTACTAAATCTGGAGTGAACATAGTTTTCCATTCTACCCTCATAGTTTTTTCTAGAAGGAAAAAGTCCCAGTTCAGCCCATTAGTAAACATAAGAGTTTAAAACCACTCAGGTGGATGGAACCATGAAAGACCCAGTATTGCAAAAGCAAACATGAGGAAAAAGAACAAAGTTATAACCCTCCCAGACTTCAGACAATACTACAAAACTATGATAATCAAAACAAAATGTTACTGGGAGAAAAAAAGACATATGGATAAATGGATTAGAATAGAGACCCAAGAAATAAACCCACCTCTGGTCAGTCAATCATCAACAAAGGAAGTAAGTACAATGGAATGAAAATAAAATGGAGAAAAGACAGTCTCTTCAGCAAGTGGTGCTGGGAAAGCTGGACAGGCACATGTAACAATGAAGTTAGAACATTCTCTCACTATATACAAAAATAAATTCAAAGTGTTTTAAAGACTTACATATAGACATGCTACATGAAACTCCTAGAAGAGAATACAGGCAAAACATTCTCTGAAATAAACTGTATGAGTGTTTTCTAGGGTCAGTCTCCCAAGGCAAAAGAAATAAAGCAAAAATAAACAAATGGAACCTAATCAAACTTATAAGCTTTTGCACAACAAAGGAAACTATAAACAAAGTTCAAAAAGAGAAACTATGGACTGGGGGAAAATATTTGCAAATGATGCAACCAACAAGGACTTTACTTCCAAAATATTAAAACAGCTAATGTAGCTCAATGACAGAGAAACAAACAATCCAATCCAAAAAATGGGCAGAAGATCTAAATAGACATTTCTCAAAAAAAGACATACAGATGGCCAATAAGCATGTGGAAGCTCCCCCTTCCATCAGGAAGCTTCCACAAGCCTCTCATACTTATCCATTAGAGGGCAGACAGAATGAAAACCGCAATCACGAAAAACTAACCAAACTGATCACATGGATCACAGCATTGTCTAACTCAATGAAACATTGAGCCATGCTGTGTAGGGCCACCTAAGATGGTAGATCATGAAAAAATGTGGTTAACTGGAGAAGGGAATGGCAAACCACTTCAGTATTCTTGCCTTGAGAACCCCATGAACAGTATGAAAAGGCAAAAAGGCTGGACACTGAGAGATGAACTTCCCAGGTTGGTAGGTGCCCAATATGCTACTGGAGAACAGTGGAAAAATAACTCCAGAAAGAATGAAGAGACAGAGCCAAAGCAAAAACAATGCCCAGTTGTGAATGTGACTGGTGATGAAAGTAAAGTCTGATGCTATAAGGAACAACACTGCATAGGAATCTGGAATGTTAGGTTGATGAGTCAAGGTAGATTGGAAGTGGTCAAACAGGAGATGGCAAGAATGAACACTGACATTTTAGGAATCAGTGAACAAAAATGGACCGGAATGGGAGAATTTAATTCAGATGACCATTATATCTACTACTATGGGCAAGAATCCCTTAGAAGAAATGGAGTAGCCCTCATAGTCAACAAAAGAGTCCAAAATGCATTACTTGGGTGCAGTCTCAAACATGACAGAATGATTTCTGTTTGTTTCCAAGGCAAACCATTCAATATCACAGTAATCTATGTCCCAACCACTAATGCCAAAGAAGCTGAAGTTGAACAGTTCTATGATGACCTCCAGGACCTTCTAGAACTAACACCAAAAAAGATGTCCTTTTCATCATAGGGGACTGGCATGCAAAAGTGGGAAGACAAGAGATACCTGAAGTAACAGGCAAATTTAGCCTTGGAGTACAAAATGAAGCAGGGCAAAGGCTAACAGAGTTTTGTCAAGAGAACTCACTGGTCATAGCAAACACCCTCTTCAAACAATACAAGAAAAAACTCTACTCATGAACATCACCAGATGGTCAATATTGAAATCAGACTGATAATATTCTTTGCAGCTGAAGATAAAGAAGCTCTATACAGTCAGCAAAAACAAGACCAGGAGTTGACTGTGACTCAGATCATGAACTCCCTAAGGTAAAATTCAGACTTAAATTGAAGAAAGTAGGGAAAACCACTACATCATTCAGGTATGATCTAAATCAAATCTCTTATGATTATACAGTGGAAATGAAAAATACATTCAAGGGACTAGATCTGATAGACAGAGTGCCTGAAGAACTATGGAAGAACATTGTACAGGAGGCCAGGATCAAGACCACCCTCAAGAAAAAGAAATGCAAAAAAGGCAAAATGATTGTCTGATGAGGCCTTACAAATAGCTGAGCAAAGAAGAGAGGCAAAAGGCAAAGGAAGGAAAGATAGATATACACATTTGAATGCAGAGTTCCAAAGAATAGCAAGGAGAAATAAGAAAGCCTTCCTCAGTGATCAATGCCAAAAAATACAGGAAAACAATAGAATGGGAAAGATTAGAGATCTCTTCAAGAAAACTAGAGATACCAAGGGAACATTTCATGCAAAGATGGGCACAGAAATGGTATGGAGCTAACAGAAGCCGAGATATTAAGAAGAGGTAGCAAGAATACACAGAACTATACAAAAAAAGATCTTCATGACACACATAACCACAATGGTGTGATCATTCACCTTGAGCCAGTCATCCGGGAATGTGAAGACAAGTGAGCCTTAGAAAGCATAACTATGAACAAAGCTAGTGGAGGTGATGGAATTCAGTTGAGCTATTTCAAATCCTAAAAGATGATGCAGTGAAAGTGCTGCACTCAATATGCCAGCAAATTTGGAAAACTCAGCAGTGGCCACAGGACTGGAAAAGGTCAATTTTCATTCCAATCCCAAAGAAAGGCAATGCCAATGAACGTTCAAACTACTACACAATTGCACTCATCTCACATGTTAGCAAAGTAGTGCTCAAATTCTCCAAGTCATGCTTCAACAGTATGTGAACAGAGAATTTCCAGATGTTCAACCTGGATTTAGAAAAGGCAAAGGAACCAGAGATCAAATTGCCAAAATCCGCTGGATCATTGAAAAAGCAAGAGAGTTCCAGAAAAACATCTATTTCTGCTTTATTGACTATGCCAAAGCCTTTGACTGTGTGGATCACTCTGTAAAATTCTTAAAGAGTTGGGGATGACAGACCACCTGACCTGCCTCCTGAGAAATCTGTATGCAGGTAAAGAAGCAACAGTTAGAACCGAACATGGAACAATGGACTGGTTCCAAATTTGGAAAGGAGTTCATCAAAGCTGTATATTGTCAAACTGCTTATTTAACTTCTGTGCAGAGTACATCATGAGAAATGCTGGGCTGGATGAAGTACAAGCTGGAATCAAGATTGCCAGGAGAAATATCAGCAACCTCAGATATGCAGATGACATGACCCTTATGGCAGAAAGCAAAGAGGAACTAAAGAGCTTCCTGATGAAAGTGGAAAAGGAAAGTGAAAAAGCTGGCTTAAAGTTCAACATTCAAAACATGACAATCATGGCATCTGGCCCCATCACTTCATGGCAAATAGATGGGGAAACAATGGAAACAGTGACAGACTCTATTTTCTTGGGCTCCAAAATCACTGCAGATGGTGACTGCAGCCATGAAATTAAAAGACACTTGCCCCTTGGAAGAAAAGCTATGACCAACCTAGAAAGCATATTAAAAAACAGAGACATTACTTTGCCAACAAAGGTCCATCTAGTCAAAGCTATGGTTTTTCCAGAAGTTGTGTATGGATATGAGAGTTGGACCATAAAGAAAGCTGAATGCCAAAGAACTGATGCTTTTTAACTGTGGTGTTGGAAAAGACTCTTAAAGAGTCTCTTCAACTGCAAGGAAATCCAACCAGTCAATCCTAAAGGAAATCAGTCCTGAATATTCATTGGAAGGACTGATGCTGAAGCTGAAACTCCAATTCTTTGTCTCCCTACATGAAGAACTGTCTCATTTGAAAAGACCCTGATGCTAGGAAAGACTGAGAAGAGAGGAGAAGGGGACGACAGAGGATGAGATGGTTGGATGGCATCAAAACTCAATGGACATGAGTTTGAGCAAACTCTGGGCGTTGTTGATGGATAAGGAAGCCTGGTGTGCTGCAGTCCATGGGGTCACAAAGTCCATAGGGACACGACTGAGCAACTGAACTGAACTGCTGAGGAACATGGAAAGATGTTAAAGATCAGTAACCAGTAGGGAAATGCAAAACAAAACTACAATGAAATGTGACCTCACACCAGTCAGAATGGCCATCCCTAAAAGGTTTATAAATAATAAATCTGGAGAGGGTGTGGAAGAAAGGCAATAAATAGAATTACATATTATCCAACAATCCCACTCTTGGGTCTATATCTGGAAATGACAAAAACTCTAATTCAAAAAGATACATGCACTCCAATGTTCATAGCAGCACTATTTACAATAGCCAAGGTGTGGAAGCCACCTAAATTTCTATTGACAGATGAATAGATAAAGAAGATATTGTACATATATACATATAAATGGAATACTATACAGCCATAAAAAGTATAAAATGCCATTTTCAGTAATATGGATAGACCTACCGATTAATCATACTAAGTGAATTAAGTCAGAAAATGAAAGACAAATATCATGACATCACTTATATGTGGAATCTAAAAATATGATGCAAATGAACTTATTTACAAGACAGAAATAGATTCACAGAAAGAGAAAACAAATTTATGGTTACCAAAGTAGAAAGAGAATGTGGGAGAGGTTAGTCAGTTCAGTTCAGTATTCAGTCATGTCCAACTCTTTGCGATCCCATAGACCGCAGCACGCCAGGCCTCCCTGTCCATCACCAACTCCCGGACTTTACCCAAACTCATGTCCATTGAGTCGGTGATGCCATCCAACCATCTCATCCTCTGTTGCCCCCTTCTCCTCCCACCTTCAATCTTTCCCAGCATCAGGGCCTTTTCCAGTGAGTCTGTTCTTCGCAATCAGGTGGCTAAAGTATTGGAGTTTCAGCTTCAGCATCAGCCCTTCCAATGAATATTCAGGACTGATTTCCTTTAGGATAGACTGGTTGGATCTCCTTGCAGTCCAAGGGACTCTCAAGAGTCTTCTCAACACCACAGTTCATAAGAGATAATTAGAAGTAAAAGAAATTTAAAAACTGCTCAGATGGACTCAACATTTGAAGGAAGATGAGAATTTCATTTAAAAACATTCTGTTTCACCCTTGATAGTATAATTGTTTCAATGCTATTCTCTCAGAACATCCCACTCTCGCCTTCTCCCACAGAATTCCAAAGTCTGTTCTGTACATCTGTGTCTCTTTTTCTGTTTTGCATATAGAGTTATTGTTACCATCTTTTTAAATTCCATATATATCCGTTAGTATACTGTATTGGTCTTTATCTTTCTGGCTTACTTCACTCTGTATAATGGGCTCCAGTTTCATCCATCTCATTAGAACTGATTCAGATGAATTCTTTTTAATGGCTGAGTAATATTCCATGGTGTATATGTACCACAGCTTCCTTATCCATTCATCTGCTGATGGGCATCTAGGTTGCTTCCATGTCCTGGCTATTATAAACAGTGCTGTGACGAACACTGGGAGGCACGTGTCTCTTTCAGATCTAGTCTCCTCAGTGTGTATGCCCAGAAGTGGGATTGCTGGGTCATATGGCAGTTCTATTTCCAGTTTTTTAAGGAATCTCCACACTGTTCTCCACAGTGGCTGTACTAGTTTGCATTCCCACCAACAGTGTAAGAGGGTTCCCTTTTCTCCACACCCTCTCCAGCATTTATTGCTTGTAGACTTTTGGATAGCAACCATCCTGACTGGCGTGTAATGGTACCTCATTGTGATTTTGCACTGGGAAGACCCAGAGGGATGGGATGGGGAGGAAGGAGGGAGGGGGGATCGGAAAGGGGAACACATGTAAATCCATGGCTGATTCATGTATAGCAAAAACCACTACAATATTGTAAAGTAATTAGCCTCCAACTAATAAAAATAAATGAAATAAATAAATAATAAAAACATTGTGAAGTCAATTGTAATATTCATGAGCAGATTTATCAGATTTTTGTAAGTCTGAATTTTGTTTCGATCAACAGGCTTTGGAAAAGCTCTACAAATTGCTCAATGAAGTCATCCAGCAATTGCCTGAGATTGATCGTATAATAAGTTAGCAGGCTGATTTCTCAGTTGTAACTCTAGAACTCTTTCAGGACTTTCGCAATTAGGAGTTTTCATTCAATGCTGGGCCTGGCTATTGCCAACAAACATATAAACAAGCTGATACAGATCAGAGAAACCTGGTCGATATGTCTGAATCACTATATTAAAATCCTCAGCAAATCCACAACAACCTTCAGTTACTTTGTGGAGATCTTTGGCTATGGTCTGCAGTTCAGCTGTAGTCCAGAAAGTATGAAAGATTGAGCTTTTAGTCTCCAGATCCTCAGAATGTTACTTAATGTGACAGATTCTGACAAGTTCAGAGAAAAGGGGAGTGAGGGGAGTTTCAGAGAAAGAGAGAAGTTAAGTGAGAGAGTTAGTACTGGGACAATGGTAAAGTGGAAGCACAGGTGGTGTAGAAGGGAAGGAGCAAGGTGGTGCTGAGGCAGAGAGACAAGATCGTGCCAAAGGCAGAGCCTGAGACACAGAAGCCAAGCAATACGAGCCTGAGGCTTCTGGAGCCACTTTAGCTTTCTTTAATCATTCATTTGCCTCAGTTAATCTCAGTTTTATTTTCCAATCTTAGACTTCTGATAATTTCAGAAAGCCTCAAAAATACCCATTGAAATAAGCGTTCCACTCAGTTCTGGAAAGTTCTGAGCTATTATAGTCCAATTCTAATGAAATTAAGTTCGAGGGTTTCAAGAGTTCCCCACAATGGCCACTGATCTTCTAACCTGCCTTTGGTCAAGTCAGGCTATTTAGTTAGAAGTGCACAAGAGAAAGGACCTTGGTTTTAAACATAAAATTGGCCACAGTTTACACCCTCAAAATACTTAGATAACTGAGTGTACACCCTCAAAATACTTAGATAACGGAGTGTACACCCTCAAAATACTTAGACAACTGGGATCTGATTTTCTAGGTGTTTTTCCTCTGGCATAAAGAACAATTTCCAAACAGTTTAAATAGCTTACAGCACAAATGTTTAAAAGCCCATTCTAGCCAATCTTAAGGAGACAGCTTGGCCCCTGAAGAGCCAAGATAAAGGCCTTCTCATCTCTTCTGCTGTCTCCTCTCTCCTCTTCTTTTTCCTTCCTTCCTTCCTTTCTTTTTTTCTTTTGTCAGTCTCCATAAGATAGCCCCAAAAGAATGGGCTGGAGGCTAAATCAGCAGTTCCATTTGAAGCAGCCTATTCCCAAAGAAATTGGGCCGAAGTCGTTTTCAGCCAACTTCGGTTGAAACATTCTGATCTCAAGATCAGACCAAAGTGCCAAACAAGTACTCAAAGCAAGTACTTCAAGTAAATCCCAAATATAGCCTGGAAAACTCCAAATCCTAAAGGGAGTAAGCTCATGTCCAGGAAAAGAGGGAAAGATCTCTTCTTTGAAGAATTCCAACTAATAAATGAAAATCTCCACTCTGCATTCTCTAGACGAGGAGGTCAGGAAACTACAGCTCTGGGAACAAATCTAGCCAAATACCTGTTTTTATAAATGGATTAGAATACAGCCACCTCATTGGTTTACATACTGTATCTGTTGGCTGCGGTCATGCCACAAACACAGAACTGGGTAGCTGTTGACAGAGACCATATGGCTGCTGCTGCTGCTGCTAAGTCGCTTCAGTCGTGTCCGACTCTGTGCGACCCCATAGACAGCAGCCCACCAGGCTCCCCCGTCCCTGGGATTCTCCAGGCAAGAACACTGAGTGGGTTGCGATTTCCTTCTCCAATGCATGAAAGTGAAAAGTGAACGTGAAGTCGCTCAGTCGTGTCCAACTCTTAGCGACCCCATGGCTCCTCGGTCCATGGGATTTTCCAGGCAAGAGTACTGGAGTGGGGTGCCTTCTCCGACCATATCGCTACAAAGACTAAAATACTTACAACTAGGCCCTTTACATAAAATGTTTGTCAATTGTTGCTATCGGCCAAGAAAATAATTGCTGATGACCTGCAGTTCCTAAACTATGAGGTTACCACAGGGAACTCATAAGGACATCATAGAGCATTTTAGATTTTTGAGGAAAACACAGCAACATCTGTCAGATGCCATGTGAACCAGCTTGAGATACTTCAGTTTTAACATTAGATCAAGCTAATTCTTTTGGCTAACATCACATCTTTGCAAAACTGAGTTTGCAACAGTTGCTATGATCTCAAGTGTCATGCAAAATCCAGTGTGGGACAGGACATGAAGATAGTGATGTCCCATCTGATTTCCAGGTTTGAGAAGTTACACAGTGCCCAATAGGTATACACACCCAATTAGTAAGCAATTGTGGTTCCTTAAGAATAAAATAAAATAGTTTTATTTTAATTTACATATCTATTTAAATGGTTTAAATTGTTAGGGCATAAACACATATTAACTTGTTTGGACCTAACTACATAGTAAACAGAAATGAAAGACACTGAGAAAAATTTACTCAGACACTAAAGGTGACATGAACCTCTGATCTAGCAGATGATCATCAATGGCTACTGATTATCAAAGTATGGTGAAAAGCTAAAGGAGAATTTTGAAAGAGAAAATATTTGAGCCCACTGAGTATTTTAATACTGCAAATGAGACTTCCCGAAATGTGCTTCCTAATATGATGGGAAGTACACAATACCATTTATAAAGACTTGCTTTTAAAAATCAAGCTTAAAATGATCAAGCTTCTAGACTTAACTGTGGTTGTTGTTCAGTTGCTAAGTCATGTCTGACTCTTTGTGACCCCATAGACTGCAGCACGCCAGGCTCCTTTGTCCTCCACTGTCTCCCAGAGTTTGCTCAAACTCGTGTCCACTGAGTAGGTGATGCTATCCAATAACAATCTCATTCTCTGCTGCCCTCTTCTCCTTTTGCCTTCTATCTTCCCCAGCATCAGGGTCTTTTTCAAGGAGATTTAACTACCAGTCAACTAATTCTAAAAAGTCTGCCTTCTTTGTTGCATGACCACGCCATTCCATTAGCTTGGTGGTCAACTAGTAATTTAGCAGAGAAGTCTTTATTAAATGCCTAGAAGCAAAAAATTAAAAATAAACAATCAAGATTCAAAAAAAACTCTTCCAGTGCTTGCCAATTAGTTGTGTCATTGGAGCACTCCTTCAATGCTTAGCTAGATACTTTACAGTTCTGCAGTAGTCTTCACTTCCTCCTTGCACCAACTCTAAAGGTCAACCAGAAGCGAGAGCTTAGGTGGACAGAGTCTTCTCAGGTCTTTTCTGAGTATGTGTCCAGACCAAGGCAGGCATGTGGCCTTCTAGTTTCCCCAGAATAAGAGGAAGCTTATTCTGCTCCCCCAGCCTCTTCCTTCCCAGGCTTTTGGCCTGCTTATTGTTTGTCTCCTCTGTTATACTGTACCTGATGGCAGTGGCTAATATATTTGCTTTAAATCCTTTTGACAAACCCTGCCTGGGAAGCTAGCTGCCTCAGTCCTGGGGAGGCTCCAAGACAGCCTTGAGCCAAACCTTCAGGGAACCACCAGAGAGGTCAAAATACACAATTACAACTCTTTCTCTTTTTCTTTTTTTTGCCCTCACAGCACTGCCTGTGAGATCTTAGTTCCCTCACCAGCAATTGAACAGGGGCTCTCAGCAGTAAAAGCAGGAACTCCTTAACACTGGACTGCCATGGAATCCTCACAACTCCTTTAGAATAAGGTCCGTGTTGCCCTCTGTGTTACCAGCAACCTAAGCCAGGGATGTGGGCTGCTGTCTTCAAGGCCACTGACAAGCTGGAGATGATCATAGAGCTCTCTTGCCAAAATTCAGCAGTCTCTCCTTAAGTGTTCCCCTGGTTGGTGTAATTTTTTTATTAGATTCCAGAGTACCCAAAAAAGTTGATTCTGACAGTTTTGCCAGCTTATTTCTTGCTTTTGTGGGAGGGACAATTTTCAAGTTCCCTATTCAGCTATCTTTGCTGATGTCATTCTATACCATTTCCTTTCACACTTTTCAGCCTTGCCTAAAAATATTTTCTCAGCTTGAAAAGCAGAGAAAAAAGAACATTTTTCTATCACTGGAGTTATCAAAAGAAATGTACTGTTGATCTGAAGAATGTACTGTTGATTTAAAGAGCAGCTGCAAAAGTTTTTAAATACGTATACCATTAGCAAAATAACTTTTATCTACCTTAAAGGCGAGGAGGGCATGGCAACCCACTCCAGTATTCTTGCCCAGAGCATCTTATGGTCAGGGGAGCCTGGCGGGCTACAGTCCATAGGGCCACAAAGAATCACACACTATTGAAGTGACTTAGCACGCACCTTAAAGGCAACATTCATCACATCACCTGCCTTGTAATTGCCAAACCCTCACTACCACAGGCAGTGTTTGAGAGCACAGGTTTTGGAATAAGACCTTAGTTTGATTTTCAGCTCTTCTGCTGCTCAATAGTTATTGTGCCTTGGGTAACTCACTTAAATTGTCTAGGTCAGCTTCCTTATTTGTAAAATAGGGGTAATACACACTTCTAGAATCATGTGGAAGACTTAAAGAGATATTGAATGTGAGGGTACAGTGGATAATGATCCAACTGTCAATGCAGGGGACACGAGTTCAATCCCTGGTCAGGGAAGAGTCCACATGCTGCACAGCAAATAAGCCCACGCACCACAACTTCTGAGCCCAAGAGCCACAAATACTGAAGCCAGCGCACCTAGATCCTGTCCGCCACAACAAGAGAAGCCACCACAATGAGAACCCTCTGCAACGAAGAGTAGCCCTGCTCTCCACAACTAGACAAAGCCCGGACAGCAACAAAGATACAGCACAGCCAAAAATAATAAAAGAAAACATTTTTAAAAGATATTTTGCATGTAAAATGCTTGGCACTCAATATGAGATATTTGTTAAATTTGGGTTATTTCATATTCCATTAACATATTACATTGTTGGATTTATCCTGGTTGTTTTCCTTCAAAAAAAAAAAAAAATCACCGGCTTCCTGTATAAGAAGAGCTTAGGTATCACTATATGCTTTTCAGAAGGCTTACCTTAAGCTGACTTTTAATAACAAGCACATTAATTTTACTTAGTTGTATGTTTATTTGGGGTGGCTCTGGGAGAAACTGCTAGGGATGGGGAGAGGGTGCTTAAAATCCTCCCAAATCCCCTTTCAGGCTTGTGAGTAATTTGCCAACACGTTAAAAATTTTAAAAAGCCTACGTGTCTACACAAGGAAGGAAAAGTGCCAATTCAACATTTTTTTTTTCAAACCAGCTTCCCTTGGTATCCATAGGGTTCAAGCACGTGATGAGAGTACAGAGCATCATCCTGAAATAAGAGACAGTGGGAAGTCTGCGCTAGATGGAAATATCACATCCGCCTTTTCTCAGTGGCCTCGGGGGTGGTACCGACTGCAGGAGATCGCGTCCCTCCACTTCGACGCCTTAAAGGGCCTCGGACGTACAACAGACTCCAGCGCGGACGTCACACGGCTGGGGGGAGCGATTTGTCCACCCGGGCCGCCCCTCTTTCTGAAGCTGAAGCCGAAGCAAAAGCCGAAGCTGAAGGCGGGGGGAGGGGGGTGGGTTGGGCTCTGCGGCGGGAGGCGTGTTGGTTGTCGCAGAGCCCTCTGGGAGTTGTAGTCCGCGACGGCGGGAGGTTTGACTGCGGCTGCCGGCTTGGTGCTCTCAGAACTCCATCCCCCGCCGGCCCCCGCGACCTAGGCCTTTGCCTTTTCCTGTCCAGGGGACTTAGAAGCCTCGCTGTGGCAAGTTGAGAAGATTGGGGAAGGGGTGTACTCCTTCCCGCCAAACGCTCTGAGTTTCTGGGCTTGGCCTGCTCAGGTAGAGCACGTTCCGGGTTTTGCAAACTCACCTCCGGGGAAGGAGCGGAGGGAAGAGGGGAGAAGCGGCCTGAACGACTGAGCTTGCATCGGAGCGGGCTGTCACTCGGGGAAGTTCTTTGGGGAAACGCGTCGGAACGGTGGCTTCTTGCGGGAGCGGTGAGGCCAAAGCTGGGGCCCGTGGAGTCCTGTCCGGAGGGGCGGCGCGCGCTCCTGCAGGGTTCGGGTGCGAGCAAAGTACGGGACTCAGTCCGTGCCTGGGAGAACTCGAGGGGCTGTGGGAGTCGTGTCTGCCGGAGCCTTAAGGAAAAGGCAAGGTTACAGTGGGTGAAGACCCAGGTGAGAGGAGGGAGGTGGAGAATTGGGAGAATTATAGTAATGGGAGTAGGAGAGAGCTAGAGAGGGGAAGTGGGGGCGGGGGATCCCCTTTGATGCCTTGAGCTCGGGCCGCAGATGGCGGGGGCGAAGGGTGGGGAGTGAGGGCCAGACCAGTAAGTCCTTGTCACTCTTCTCCCCAACCCCCACCCCCGGCTCGATTGTGAGAGCTAGTGCCCTGATAGTAGGTGGCTTGACATCTTCCTGTCTTAAAATAGCAGAGCTTGAAGGGGTCGTTGAGAGTTGCTATCAAGTGCGTTGAGACTTTCCAGATGAGAAAAGTCAGGCCCACCAAGATGAAGAAATTGACTCGCTCACCACCAGACAACCAGTTATTGACTGAAACCTAATTTTCGTGACTCTCAAGCCTTGCCTTAATCTATTGCTGCGATCAGTAGATTAGCAAACTCTAATCTGTTCCCCCTTTTATCTTTTTACTGCTGTCATATGCAAGGTAACCAGGCAACCCCTGAAGGGAAAGGCTTTTAAACTTTTCAATGCGTGGGTGCAAAGTCGCTTCAATCCTTTCAGATTCTTTGCGATCCTATGGGGCTGTAACCCTCCAGGCTCCTCTCTCCATGGGATTCTGCAGGCAAGAATGCTGGAGTGGGTTGTCATGCCCTTCTCCAGGGACTCTTCCTGCGCCAGGGATCGAACCAGCGTCTCTTCCCTCTCTTGCACTGGCGGGTGGATTCCTTACCACAGGGGCCACCTGGGAAGCCCTTAAACTTTCCAATAGGTTAAAGAAACCTTGTTTTAACTTGAACAAAAATCTCCTTGCATCACAAACATCTACAAACTTCATGTTAAGATGACAGATCAGTAGCAAACTAAAATGTCACCTATAGATTTTTTGACTGGAAGAAAACAAAGTTCAGCTTTCCCACTGTGTGCCCACTAGAGCTCTGAGAACCTTTAGCCTTAGATTTCTTCTCTCAATCTTAAATGCTGCATATCTCAGTTACATACGTAAAAGTAGTTGCTGTTTATTGTGATTTTCATAATACCCTGAATAGTTAGAGTAAAAGACAAACAGCATAGGAGGATGGGAATGCATGAATTACAAATTAAAATAATGATTTATAGTAGTATTTTTTTTTAAGGAGATATGACCATAAAAGTAAAAAAAAAAAAATCGTTAATAGGTTAAAAATCTACCAGGCCAACATTTTATAATACACTTAAATTTAAGTCCTTTACCAGTATACCAGTATTCTTTCTTTTTTCCTCCCTAAACATAACTTTAGAGCATTATAATAGAGTTCCCCAGTGTGGGAGGATAGGTTTTTTGGTGCTACTGCATTGTTTTAACTGGTAATTTCTTTATTAAACCACATTCTCTTCCAGCACTGTCAAATTTACACCTCTTGAAGGATTTGTTGATCCAACTGTCACATCAGAATTTAAATATTATAGCTCCTATTGGTTGACCATTAAGCAATTCATAAGGAAGAGGTTGGGATAAGTCCATTACTGGACTTTATAGAAGTTACAGACTTACAATACATAGAAGAACATACATATACATAACAAAACTGCTTTCATCAGAATTTAAATATTATAGCTCCTATTGGTTGACCATTAAGCAATTCATAAGGAAGAGGTTGGGATAAGTCCATTACTGGACTTTATAGAAGTTACAGACTTACAATACATAGAAGAACATACATATACATAACAAAACTGCTTTCACCAGGCTGCCTTTTTAATGATATGATTCCATTTGCTTTTTTTTTTTTAATATTTATTTATTTGACTGCATCAGGTCTTAATTGCAGCATGTGGGATGTTTTAGTTGTGGCATGTGGAATCTAATTCCATGACCAGATATCGAACCCAGGCCCCTTGCATTGGGAACACAGATTCTTAGCCACTGGACCAACAGGAAAGTCCCCTATTTACTTTTATATTGGCATACTGGATAGGTGCGTAAACCATGACCAAACTTGGCCCACTGCTGAATGTATTTACTTTTTATGTAGTTTTACTGGAACACAGCCATGCTTACTCATTTATATATTGTCTTTTGTGCTACACGGCAAAGTTGAGTAGTTGCACAGACCGTATGGCTGGCAAAGCCTAAGATATTTACTATCTGGCCATTTACAGAAAAAAAAAAAAAAAAAAATTATCAACCCCCAGCCTGGTAAACTGAATATAAATGTAGTATCTAAAGCTCTACCATATGCAGAAGTATTTGTTAATAGTAATTCTCACTCATAAATACTTATATGGTGGGTTCATAATCCATTTCTTTGGGCAAAAGCCAGTGCCTGTTACTGCAGATTGTTGCTAGCATCTTGGCATATGTATTGAGTTGGCCAAAAATTTCGTTTGGTTGTTTTCTGTGAGATGCTGTAGTAGTGCTTTGTTGTCTTTAACTTCATTTGAAACAGTTCTGTTAGATTGTATTGTAAGAGCTGCCATGTCAGTGTGCATTAAAAAAAAAAAATTCATCAAAATTGGTGAATTTTTGTGTAGCTATTTTAATATTGAAGATGGAAGGAAAAAAGCAACGTTTTTGGCATTTTATGCTTTATTATTTCATGAAAGGTAAAAAGGCAACTGAAACACAAGAATAGACTTGTGCAGTGTGTGGAGAAGGTGGCATGACTGATCAAATGTGACAAAATGGTTTGTGGTTAGTACTGGAGATTTCTTTCTTTCTTTTCTTTCTTTCTTTATTTATGGCTATGCTAGGTCTTTGTCGCTGTGTGGGCTTTTCTCTAGTTGCGGAGAGGAGGGGCTACTGTCTAGTTGCAATGCATGGGCTTCTCACTGCAGTGGCTTCTCTTGTTGTGGAGCACAGGCTCTAGGGTGCACGGGCTTCAGTAGTTGCGGCACATGGGCTCAGTGGTTGTGCCTCCCAGCCTTTAGAGCACAGTCTTGGTAATTGTGGCACACGGACTTAGTTGCCCAGTGGCACGGGGACTCTCCCCAGACCAGGGGTCAAACCTGTGTCCCCTGCATTAGCAGGTGGCCTCTGTAATCATTGAGCCATCAAGGAAGTACAGTACTAGAGATTTCTTGCTGGGTGATGTTCCACGTTCAGGTAGACCAGTTGAAGTTGAGAGTGATCAAATCGAGACACTAATGAGAACAGTCAACTTTATATCATGAGGGAAATAGCCAACATGCTCAGAAAATCCAAATCAAGCTTTGAAAATCATTTGCACCAGCTTGGTTGTGTTAATTGCTTTGATGTTTGGGTTCCATGTAAGTTAAGCAAAAAAACCTTGACCATATTTCTGCATTCAATTCTCTATTTAATGAAAATTCCATTTTTAAAACAAATTGTGATGGGCAATAAAAATTGGATACCATACAGTAATGTGGAATGAAAGAGATCATGGGGCAAGTGAAATGAACTACCACCAACCACACCAAAGGTTGATCTCCATTCAGAGAACATGATGTTTTGTATACGGTGGGATTGGAAGGGAGGTCTCTACTATGAACTCCTTCTGGAAAACAGAACTCTTAATTCCAACAAGTACTGCTCCCCATTTGACCAACTGAAAGCAGCACTCAAAGGAAAGAATCTGGTATTAGTCAACAGAAAACACATAGTCTTCCATCAGGATGACGCAAGACTGCATATTTCTCTGATGACCAGACAAAACCTGTTACAGCTTGGCTGGGAAGGTCTGATTCATCTGCCGTATTCACCAGACACTGCATCTTCAGATTTCCATTTATTTCAGTCCTTCCAAAATTCTCTTAATGGAAAATTTTCAGTTCCCTGGAAGATTGTAAGAAGCACCTGAAACAGTTTCTTGCTCAAAAAGATAAAAAGCTTTGGGACGATGGAGTTATAAAATTGCCCGAAAAATGTCAGAAGGTAGTGAAACAAAATGGTGAATGTTATCCAGTCACTAAGTTGTGTCCCACTGTTTGCAACCCCCTGGACCCCTGCACAGCAGCATGCCAGGCATCCCTGTTCTTCACTATTTCCCAGAGTTTTCTCAACCTCATGTCCATCAAGTCTGTGATGCCATCCAACCATCTCATCCTCTGCTGCCCCTTCTCCTGCCTTCAGACTTTCCCAGCAACAGGGTCTTTTCTGCGATGAGTCAGCTCTTTGCATCAGGTGGCCAGAGTATTGGAGCTTCAGCTTCAGCATCAGTCCTTTCAGTGAATGTTCAGGGTTGATTTCCTTTAGGATTGACTGGTTTGATTGCCTTCCTGTCCCAGGGACTCTCAAGAGTGTTCTCCAGCACCACAGTTGAAAGCATCAGTTCTTTGGGGCTCAGCCTTATCTATGATCCAACTCTCACATCTGTACCTGACTATTGTAAAAGCCATAGCTTTGACTATATGGACCTTTGTTGGCAAAATGATGTCTCTGCTTTTTAATATGCTCTCTAGGTTTGTCATAGCTTTCCTTCCAAGGAATAAACGTCTTAATTTCGTGGCTGCAGTCACAGTCCACATTGATTTTGCAGCCCAAGAAAATAAAATCTGCCACTGCATCCACTTTTCCCCCATCTACTTGCCATGAAGTGATGAAACCGGATGCCATGATCTTCGTCTTTTGAATGTTGAGTTTTAAACTGGCTTTTTCATTTCCTTTTCACTCTCCTCAAGAGACTCTTCAGTTCCTCTTCACTTTCTGTCATTAGAGTAGTTTCATCTGCATATTGGTGAATATGTTGCAATTGGTGAATATGTTGTTCAGTAAAGTTCTTGGTGAAAATGATGAAAAATGTGTCTTCTGTTTTTGCTTTAAAACCGCAGGAACTTTTTGGCCAACCCAGTACTATAAATTTGCTTTCTCAAAGAATTGTGAAAGGAAGTTTCTGAACCTGGAGTGGAAAGGACTGACATTCTTTGAAATATGATAATGCTCACGGTTAATACCTTTTAAAAGACGTTACAGGAACTTCCTTTTGTTGTTCTCTATGTTCTTTTTGTGGAGATAATGTTTCAGCATAGGTATTAGCAAACAAGTTATTAATAAGCTGTTTTTGTCTTGAGACCCCATACTAAAACCAATCTTAAATGATTAGGGTCTCATTATTAAATGACTTATCTTTGACGTTAATCTTGCATCTGGGACTTTGTTTTCAAGGTCAGAGGACTGAATGAAATAGAAGTTGAGTATGTCTGTTTATGTCATTTTGTGTATTTAGTTTCCTGTATTAGTGTTAGTCTATGACAAAAATAATGCTTTGGAATATTTAACAGTTTAGTCAATCATTGAGAGCACTATCCTGTAATATTAGCTATGAAACTCCAGTTCACCTCTCAACCTAATTCATCAGATTTTAAGATATCTTATAGTTCTCATCAAGACTTTCAAAAAAGATATTAAATTTCCTTTGAGACAGCTTTCTGGGGGGATTTAAAGTTGAGGCAACTGAAAATTATCAATTTTCTTACAATTCTTCATATTTATTTGAATATTATTAAATTTCTGAAAGGCACTGGGAACTTTGGATTTGAACTTTGAACTCATTCACGATTTATTTTAAATCATTGAAATAGCAGTTTTATACTTGTTTGGAATAAAAGGCTAATTTGACAATGCAAATTTCAGGTTTGCTCAGGAAAAAAAAAATAGATGTTTGTGATTAAACTGGAACTTTTATGTCAATTCCTGAATATCCTTCATATTTTCCTCAACCCTGATTACTACTTTTTATTAAGGCTGACTGAAATTTAAGAACCTTTCTAGATTTTCCTCTTTTCTGGTTTCCTAACATTCAATAATCAGTGAAAGTATCATCTCTGGGAGTTAAAAGAATCCTATTTGTAAATTCAGCCACATCCTAGTTTAGTTTAGGAACCAATACAATGGAGAGCATTGGTTAGCAAAGTAAGTCAGAACCATGTAAGTGTAACCATGTATTGCCACCACTGTTTAAGCAGGTAACTTTTTTCCCTACTGTGACTTGGTTATTGACTTTTCCTCTGTTTCACTGATGCTAGAAGGATTATTGCTGTCTAAGGAAATACCTAGGGCTTCCCTGGTGACTCAGATGGTAAATATTCTGCCTGCAACACAGGAGACTCAGGTTGGATCCTGGATTGGGATGATCCCCTGGAGAAGAAAATGGCTACCTACTCTAGTATTCTTGCCTGGAGAATTCCATGGGCAGAGGAACCTGGTGAGCTATAATATATGGGGTCACAGAGAGTCAGATATGTCCATGGGATCACAAAGAGATATAGTAAGGAAATGCCTAGGGTTCCTCTGGTAACTCAGATAGTAAAGAATCTGCCTTCAACATAAGAGACCCAGGTTTGATCCCTGGATTGGGATGGTCCCGTGGAGAAGAGAATGGCTACCCACTCCAGTATTCTTGCCTGGAAAATTTCATGGACAGAGGAGCCTGGTGAGCTATAGTCCACGGGGTCACAAAGAGTCAGATATGATTGAGTGACTACCACCTACTTACTTACTAAGGAAATATCTAGAGTTTCCCTGGTGGCTCAGTGGTTAAGAATCCACCTGCCAGTGCAGGAGACCCAGGTTCAGCCCCTGGGTCGGGAAGATCTCTTGGAGAAGGAAATGGCAAACCACTCCAGTATTCTTGCTTGGGAAATCCCATGAACAGAGGAGCCTAACGGACTACTATCCATTGGGTCACAAAGAAATCAGACACAACTTAGCAAATAAACAGCAAAGTGTTCCATTGTACATATACCACATCTTCTTTATCCATCCATTCATCTGTTGATGGACACTTAGGTTGCTTCCAGGTCTTGGCAGTTATAAGTAATGTTGCTCTAACCATTTAGGTACCTATATCTTTTTGAATTAACATTTTCTTTTTTTTTTTGGATATATACCCAAAAGTGGAGTTGATGAGTCATATGGTAGTTCTATTTTTAGTTTTTCTGAGAAATAGCCATACTGTTTTCCACAGTGGTTACACCAATTTACATTCCCACCAACAGTGTATAAGGGTTCCCTTATATCGGCATACTCACCAAGACTTGTTATTTCTTACCTTTTTGATGATAACCATTCTAATGGGTGTGAGGTAATATCTAATTGTGATTTTGAATTTCCCTGATGATTAATGATATTGAGCATCTTTTCCTGTGCTTGTTGGCCATCTGTATGTCTTCTTTATAAAATGTCTGTCCAGGTCTTCTGCCCATTTTTAAATTGGGTTGTTTGGTTTCTTTGTTGAGTTGTATGAGCTGTTTATGTATTTTGAATTTTGACCCCTTATCAGTCATACCATTAGCAAATATTTTCTCCCATTTAGTATGCTGTCTGTTTTGTCACTGGTTTCCTTCGTGTTCTGCAAAAGCTTTTAAGTCTGAATAGGTCATATTTATTTTTGCTTTTATTTCCTTTGCTTTAGCATTTGTTGTTCAGTTGCTCAGCCACGTTCCAACTCTTTGTGACCCCATGGACTGCAGCACGCCAGGCTTCCCTGTCCTTCACCATCTCCCGGAGTTTACTCAAACTCATGTCCATTGATTCAGTGATGCCATCCAGCTGTCTTGTCCTCTGTCATCCCCTTCTCCTTGCTTTAGCATACAGATAAAATAAATACGCTGTGATTTATGTTAGCATGTTCTGCTTATGTTTTCCTCTAAGAGTTTTATGGTTTCCAGTCTTATATTAGGTCTTTAATCCATGTTGAGTTTATTTTTGTATTTGGTGTGAGAAAATGTTCTAATTTCATTCTTTTACATGTAGTTGTCCAGTTTTCTGAGCACCACTTTTTGAAAAAAATTCTTTTCTCCACTGTATATTCCTGCCTCCTTTGTCATAGATTAATTGACTATTAGTGCATAGGTTTATTTCTGTGCTTTCTATCCTATTTAATTGACCTGTTTGTCTGTTTTTGTGCCTATGTCATAGTTTTGATTTTTATTATTATTTGTTTTTGTAGCTTTGTAGTATAGTCTGAAGTCAAAGAATATTATTCTTTTAACTTTGTTCTCTTTCTCAAGATTATTTTAGCTATTCAGGGTCTTTTGTGTTTCCATACAAATTTTAAAATTATTTTCCTATAGTTCTGTGAGAAAGGCCCTTGGTATTTTAGTAGTGATTGCATTGAATCTGTAGATTGCCTTGGGTAGTATGGTCATTTTAGCAGTATTAACTCTAACCCATGAACATGGTATATCTTTTCATCTATTTGTGTCATTTTCAATTCCTTTCATCAGTGTCTTGTAGTTTTCCAAGTATAGGTCTTTTGCCTCCTTAGATAAGTTCATTTCTAGGTTTTTTATTCTTTTTTGATGCAGTGGTACATGGACTTATTTTCTTAATTTCTCTTTTGAGTAATTCATTATTAGTGTGTAGAATTAACAACAGATTTCTGTATATTAATTTTGTATACTGCAACTTTACTGAATTCATCAATGACATCTGGTGGCAGTGTAGGATTTTCTGTGTGTAATGGAGGTTCCATTATAGGTTGTTATCCTTTTTCCCTTAGCTACCTTTAAAATTTTTTCTTCGTGATTCACTTCTGACAGTTTTTTGTTGTTATTTTTTATGGCTTTATTGGGTTTTCATTGCTGTATGGGCTTTCTCTAGCTGCAGCGAACATGAACTGCTCTCTAGTTGTGGTACAAGGGCTTCTCATCACTGTGGCATGCATGCCTGGGCACGTGGGCTTCAGTAGTTGTGGCTCCCAGGATTTAGAGCAGTCTCAATAGTTGTGGTGCATGGGCTTAGTAGCTCTTTGGCATGTAGGATCTTCCTGGATCAGGGATGGAACCCATGTCTTGTGCATCGGCAGACGGGTCCTTTACCATTGAGCCACCAGGGAAACCCCTTTTGACAGTTTTAATATGATGTGTCTTAGAGAAGATCTTTTTGCATTGAGGTAATTAGGTGTTCTCCTAGCTTCATAGACTTGTATATCCAGTTCTTACCACAGGCTTGGGAAATTCTCAGCTATTATTTCTTTAAATAAACTCTGTCCCCTTCTCTCTTTTCTGGGATACCCAATGTCCTAATGTTGTCCTTCCTTAAAGAGTCGGTCAGCTCTTGTAGAATTTTCTGATTTAAAAAAATATCTTATTTCTACTCCTCTCCTACTGGTATTATTTCTAGATTTCTATCTTCAAGCTTGCCAATTCTGTCTTTTATCCAGTCTGCTCTATTTCCATTACTTTGTAATTCATTCTTCATTTCATTTATTGAATTCTTCAGCTCTAGAATTTTCAGTTAGTTCTATTTTAGAGTTTAAATCACTTTGTTAAAGTATTACTTCTGTTCATTAATTTTATTCCTGAGCTCATTGAATCTGCCTTTCTGAGTTTTCTTGTAGTTTGTTGAGTTTCTTCATGACAAATATTTTAAATCTGTTTCAATTAGGTCACAATATTTCATTACTTTACATTTAGTTTTTGGAGAATTGTCATTTTGTAGTGCAGTGTTCGGAGAAGGCAATGGCAACCCACTCTAGTACCCTTGCCTGGAAAATCCCACGGATGGAGGAGCCTGGTAGGCTGCAGTCCATGGGGTCTCGAAGAGTCAGACATGACTGAGCGACTTCACTTTCACTTTTCACTTTCATGCATTGGAGAAGGAAATGGCAACCCACTGCACTGTTCTTGCCTGGAGAATCCCGGGGACGGTGGCGCCTGGGGGACTGCCGTCTGTGGGTTCACACAGAGTCAGACACGACTGAAGCGACTTAGCAGCAGCAGCAGCAGCAGTGTTACTGCGGTTCACGGTGCCTAATGAGCTGTTTCTCCACAGACAAATTTCAAGTGGCAAACACCTTTTTGCTTGATTATAACAGATTCAATAGATTAGAAGTTAGAGGCCTTTCTTCTGTTTTCCAGTAAGTGGTGCACGATCTTTTGGCTTCTCTTAACTGAACTACCTGTAGTTATCTTTGAATCTTCGCTCTCCACCCTCTATCACCTCTGTCGGCAGTGTTACCCTGGGCACTCAGTACCGCTTCTTGTGCCTCCAGGGTTGTTGGTGCCTTGCCTTCTGCTATAGCCAGGATGGTGCTCCGTTACCTCAGATCCAGGATCTCCTGAATTACAGGCTCTGGCATTGCAGGGGGAGGGAGAAGAGAGCCTCTATGCTGGGTGAAGTGTCGTAAGGTTCTCCGTCTTGGCCTCTGTGTTCCTGGCGGCTGCTGAGGCAGGAGTCGTGTGCCCACCTCCCTGCTGCTGTCCAGTCCTTTCGGGGCTGCAGTCTCAGCGGCTCAGCTGGAGGGCTAGGACTACAGACACCACCATCACCCTTCCCTCGGTCTCTCCCTCCCTCAGTTTCCCCCTCTTCTAAATATCCTATCTAGTCTGCTCACTCTTAGATGTGCAGATGTGTGGAATTCTCCAGTATCCTAGTGTGCTGGGTGGAGGCACTTCTGTTGTGTTATAGATGTGTTACTGGTCGTACTTTGAAAGGAAAAGATAAAGGGAGCTTTTTATTCTACCATGTTGCCAGCATCCTCTCTTCAGCTTTTAAATACATCCATTGAGTTTTAAATTTTGGCTATTATGTTTTGTTTTATTATTTTTTTTCTTTGTTGTTATTTATCTGGGCCTAAGTGTTCACTCTAGTCCTTTACAAACATGCTTTTACTTTTTGAAAATATCCACTTTTTCCTTTATTTGTTTAAAGGTAGGAAGCATAATTGTTTTTTTGTTTTTTTTTTATCAGCATAATTGTTTTATAATCTTATTCTGATAATAAGAATGTGGTTGAAGCCTTTGTGAAGCTATTTCTGCTATTTCTTCTGGTTCTCACTAATAGCATTTTGTTTGTTTATATGTTGGTTTATTGTTGACAGTGTACTATTCATTGTTCTTGAAAAATTGTTTGCAAGCCTTTTTTGAGGCCTAGGATCAGTGTTTTCTGGATCCTCAAAGAAAAGATTTACATTTGCTTCAGCCAGTTACCTATAAGCTCTACCAAGCAAGTAACCTGAAATTATGTTCATAGATTTAAGTGTTCTTTGATCACCTTGCAAATCTATGAGGTGCAGTTTGTAGTGTATAACATTTCCCTCTACACAGACACACACACAGAAACACACAAACACACACACAGGCTGTGGTCAGTGTCAAGAAAACTTGTTTGCAATTCTCTTGTGATGGAGTGAGGCACTTTTCAGTTCAGTTCAGTCACTCAGTTGTGTCCGACTCTTTGCAACACCATGGACTGCAGCATACCAGGCCTCCCTGTCCATCACCAACTCCTGGAGTTTACTCAAACACATGTCCATTGAGTCAGTGATGCCATCCAACCATCTCATCCTCTGTTGTCCCCTTCTCCTCCTGCCTTCAATCTTTCCCAGCATCAGGGTCTTTTCAAATGAGTTAGCTTGTCGCATCAGGTGGCCAAAATATTGGAGTTTCAGCTTCAACATCAGTCCTTCTAATGAACACTCAGGACTGATCTCCTTTAGGATGGACTGGTTGGATCTCCTTGCAGTCCAAGGGACTCTCAAGAGTCTTCTGCAACATCACAGTTAAAAAGCATCAGTTCTTCAGCACTCAGCTTTCTTTATAGTCCAACTCTCACATCCATACATGACCACTGGAAAAACCATAGCCTTGACTAGATGGACCTTTGTTGGCAAAGTAATGTCTCTGCTTTGTAATATGCTATCTAGGTTGGTCGTAACTTTCCTTCCAAGGAGTAAGCATCTTTTAATTTCATGACTGCAGTCACCGTCTGCAGTGATTTTGGAGCCCAAGAAAATAAAGTCAGCTACTGTTTTCACTGTTTCCCCATCTATTTGCCGTGAGTGATGGGACCAAGATGCCATGATCTTAGTTTTCTGAATGTTGAGCTTTAAGCCAACTTTTTTACTCTCCTCTTTCACTTTCATCAAGAGGCTCTTCATTTCTTCTTCACTTTCTGCCATAAGGGTGGTGTCATCTGCATATCTTAGGTTTTTTATATTTCTCCCGGCAATCTTTATTCCAGCTTGTGCTTCATCCAGCCCAGCGTTTCTCATGATGTACTCTGCATATAAGTTAAATAAGCAGGGTGACAGTATACAGGCTTGATGTACTCCTTTTCCTATTTGGAACCAGTCTGTTGTTCCATGTCCAGTTCTAACTGTTGCTTCCTGACCTGCATATAGGTTTCTCAGGAGACAGGTCAGGTGGTCTGGTATTCTCATCTCTTGAAGACTTTTCCACAGTTTATTGTGATCCACACAGTCAAAGGCTTTGGTGTAGTCAATAAAGCAGAAATAGATGTTTTTCTGGAACTCTCTTGCTTTTTCGATAATCCAGTGAATGTTGGCAATTTGATCTCTGGTTCCTCTGCCTTTTCTAAAACCAGCTTGAATATCTGGAAGTTTATGGTTCACATATTGTTGAAGCCTGGCTTGGAGAATTTTGAGCATTACTTTGCTAACGTGTGAGTTGAGTGCAATTGTTCAGTACTATGAGCATTCTTTGGCATTACCTTTCTTTGGAATTACTTCCTGTTAACTCCTAATCTGATGGTGAAGCGCTCTGTAGTCACAGCTGTATTGAAAGTAGGGGTGGGGGTGATTTCTTACTACACTCATTCCTTCCTTTGGATGAATTTTGGGGTTTGTCTTTTATTTCCCTGCTATTCCAAAACATGTTGAAAACCCCAGCACAGTTTCTCCTGGCACAGCGAATACCTTCAGAATGGAACCAACTTGTTCTTGCTAGTTACTTTCTGTGTTCCTTAAATTCACCTACAAATGGCCTGCTTTTCCTTACTATTTTCAAAAAAAATTTTTTTATATTTTACCCAGTATTTTCAGTTTTCTGCCGGAAAATGAGCCCAGATAGTCTAATCTGTTTTATTACTGGAAATGGATTGCCTTGCTTCTTTTTTTATTAAGCTGAAAAATAAGTAGTAACTCCTTTTCAACTTAGCAAGTTTCTGATAATATGAGTATTTTAGGCATATCTCATTAAGATATCTTCAAATTCCTGTGTTTTTTTATTTCTTATACATGCAAATGTATTACCTATCAGTAGTGAAATAATTCTTATATTAAACTTTATATTATTTCTCTTTTCTGATTTATTACAGGACTGACTTCTTTAGTGCCTAGAGTCTGAGGAAAATGGCAAATATGGATAGTGATTCTAGGCATCTTCTCATCCCTGAGGGAGATCATGAAATAAATCCTGGACCTATGAATATCCAGTTTGATTCATCAGATATAAGATCTAAAAGGTAAGTGTTCAAAATAAAAAATTTATTTCAAAATTAAGACTTTTAGTTATTAAAATAGAACTCATTATAACCAAATATATAGAGATTTTATTATAAAATATCTAATTTCTTACAGGATCTGTATGTTTGTATATAAAAGGGAATATATATGAATACATTTTCTCACTTGTATTTGACTTTTTAGACTAAACTCCGTTATCTCTGTCAGGGATGGCTGAGGTAAGTTTTATGAAGTAATATGCATGTGACTCATGTAACAAATACTTATTGATTGTCTGATCTGTGCAACGTATTACATGAAGTCAGGCTTCCCTGGTGGCTCAGTATTAAAGAATCCACCTGCCAATGTAGGAGATGTAGGTTCGATCCCTGGGTCGGGAAGATCTCCTGGAGGAGGGAATGGCAACCCACTCAAGCATTCTTGCCTGGAGAATCCCATGGACAGAGGATCCTGACCGGCTACAGTCCATGGGGTTGCGAAGAGTTGGACACGACTGGGCAGCTGAGCACAAGTATGGGAAGTGCTGGGAATAGAACAGTGAAAATAATTCATGATCCTTACCTTCTCTGAGTTTAAATTCCAGCAGGTAGTTGAAGATAATTAGAGTTTAAAATTTATTTCATTCCTTACCTTGAAAATCCAAAAGAATCCACTGAAAAATTATTATAAATGCAATTTATAATAACAATTTATAAAAAAACAATTCAGTAAGGTGGTTGTTTACAAAATAGGCAAGAATCAATAGCATTCTAATAAGAAAATATAATGGAGGAAAAGATAAGATACATAGGAATAGCCTTAAGAATGTGCAAAATCTGTATGAGAGAAACTCTAAAATACTAAAATAACAGCACAGTGTTTATTCAAATCTGAGCGGCTGATTAAAAGGTGTACTAGTTTTGGTTGTTCTTTTTTTTTAAATATAAAACTAACATAAACTGCTGCCCATACCTCTGATGCAACAATTTCTTAGAACTTAGAATTTTATTTTTGTACTTACTAGAATTCTAGTGTGATTATAAAATCGAAAATATAAACAAAATATATTGGTTAAAATATTACAAATCTGATTCTTCACATACAGTCTGATTCTTCTGATTCACTTTTTGACTTGCAGTCATCAAAAATCATTATTTTTTCCTGCTCACACAAAATTGTCCTTATTACCATTAAGAGTATTGATAGTATAGTATTTCTTGAAAGAATTTTCTTCCAAATCACTGGCACTTTTTAGTTTTGATGCTTGCACTTTCCGGATCTTACCAGAAGGTGTCACAAAAAGCTTTCTAACAACACTATGGCTCATATTTCTTCCTTACTGCTGCTGCTGCTAAGTCGCTTCAGTCGTGTCCGACTTTGTGCAACCCCATAGACGGCAGCCCACCAGGGTCCCCCATCCCTGGGATTCTCCAGGCAGGCAAGAATACTGGAGTGGGTTGCCATTTCCTTCTCCAGTGCATGAAAGTGAAAAGTGAAAGTGAAGTCATCAGTCGTGTCTGACTCTTTGTGACCCCATGGACTGCAGCCTACCACGCTCCTCTGTCCATGGGATTTTCCAGGCGAGAGTACTGGAGTGGGTTGCCATTGCCTTCTCTGATTTCTTCCTTAAATGATCTCTAAATGGTTTGATCATTGAAATGACCACAGATGACCTGTCATGCCACCAAGAGCAGTTATCTTCATGACTGCCACCTGGCTGACAGTGATTAAAAGATGTCCTGGATTATTATTAGATGCATCCATATTTTAGAAAGGACTAAATGTGTATGCTAGAGTTAATAAGATATTACATGTAACAAAAAGGGATATTCTGTTCTCAGTCTAGAAGACTCTAAAATACAGTGTCATGCTCTTTAAATTTTAACCCCACAAAATTAATGTGATCTGCCCCTCACCAAAAAAAATGCCATCAACCAATGCCAAAGTTTACATGGCCCAGCAGTTTCACTTCTAAACATTAATTTGCAGTGTCAAGTAGTATATGTACAAAGTTGTTTGATGCACTGTTTTTTAATAATAGCAAAAGGTTGAAAACAACAAAAATGTCTTCTTATAGGACTGGATAAATTATGGCACCTTGATACAATGGAATATTTTTCACCCATTAAAAAGAAAGTAGTGACTTTATTACATATCAAAATGGAACAAGTCTTCAGCTTATTTTGTTAAATGAAAAAATGTGAAGTGCAGAGCAATCAGTGTATATAGCATACTGCTGTTTGGGTAAAGACATTAAAAAGTTATATATAATGCAAATATATATATAAATGAGTCCAGGGGAGTAAATAGGAAACTGTCAGAGTGTTGTCTCCTCAGAAAGAAACAGTGCTTGAGGTGGGACATGTGGCAGTTACTGTTAGGTAAATACCCAACTATTCAAGAACCCCACCTATTCCTTGAACTTCTGTTTTTCAGTTTTCTCTGTTTCCTCTTCCATTTCTCCCAGGACCTAGGGCTTTCTTACTCATCTCTGTGTGCCAGTTTTTCTCAGGGAATTCACTCAAAAATTCCCTCTGTTAGACAATGCTTTGTAAATTATACTTTTTCTTCCTCCCCTTATTCACTATTGCTTATCTATCCTATTTGTGGACAAGCTTGTTGTCTGTTTAATGTTACGATGGCAAAAAAATGCTGATTTTGTTAAGGCTCTAAGCAGTTTCCAATCCAGGAGATGAAAGAGGATTGATTTAAACTATTCTTGATAATCCCGCTTCCATTTTCCAGATACTTATGTTTAGTCTTTTTTAGCAGCTTGAGCAGTATGAAGTTTATCACATGAGAAATGCATCATTGTCATTTAAAGTGGCCATCAGAGAAGATAATAAATGAATCTTGTAATTTTCACTTGTATGTTTAGTATCAGTGAATAGAAGGACTAATGAATGCTGATTAAATGCTCAGAACTTTCTTGAAACCTCTAAATTCTATGATAAATAATTGATCACTGTGACAATAGAACATAGGTCATTAAAGTGCATTCCACTGCAATAGGTTGGCAGGAGTTCAAACAGTTCTCTGAGTATTTAACCATTTAGATTAAATGGAAGTATATTTTCTATAATGAAATTTGTCAAAATAAGAGGGAATCAACTATTTTCAATCATAGGATAACTGTCTAGGTAAGCATGTCTTAAGAAAAGCAAATTTTTATAGGACTTTAGCAGTAGTGAATGCTAATTTTCATGTGAAATAATTTCAGGAACTTATTTGATGAGGGGAAAAAAACAGGAATATCTTAAAATATTGTTATTTCCACTAAAATTTGGGTTATTTCATTTTATATACATAAATCTCAGATACACTGTATTTTTCAATTTATTAACTTTGAGAAAATTAGTGTTAATATAGCCTTATCTTCACATATTTGTGAAATGATGAAGTATCATTTATACTTTTTTCTAGTATACATTGCAGTAAATACAAAGGAGTTAAAATAGCATTTATCCTTGTGCTACCTAAAATCATCTTTCATATAGCCACACTTTGGGAAACTGTCTTCAACTGTTAGAATACAAAAAATAACATTTGATACTTTTAGATTGCTTATTCTTAGTTTAATTTGTGGTTGACTCTGTCTCTTCCACTAGGTGGCAATCAAAATCATGTTCCAGTTCAAATATAAAAATTTTAAGAAATGCTTGGGACTGAAAGCGTGTTGGACCTGCTTATCATTTTGGTGGACTGGGGGTCTGATTAGACTTAGGTAGATGAAGGACCTTGTCACTGTAGAGGAACCATACATGTCACAAGCATCTGGATCATTTGGAGAACTTTTACAAATTACACAAATCCACATTTCTCTCTGCATGCCTCCCCTCCCCTCCCCTATTAGTTTTTCATCTGATTTGGGGTGAAGAATGTGGGTAGGGTGACAGAAAGGTTTAGAAATCTCCTATACTGTGCTTGATATATGTCTTTGGCAATCACTGGCCTTAGAGTTTGTTTTCCTGCTTTTCCCAGACTTTCTGGTAACCAGATATTAGAGCTGGTATTCAGGATTGCTTCATGCTCTGCTGCTGCTCTGGGATTATAACCTTTGGGAGTTGACCCTCCCAGCCAGCCTGAAACCAAATTGGGATTTGAACTTCCCTTTTTCAGTTTTCTCAAACTCTGTTTCCTCTTCCACTTCTCCCAGGACCTAGGGCTTTCTTACTCATCTCTGTGTGCCAGTTTTTCTCAAGGAATTCACTCAAAAGTTCCCTCTAGACAGTACTTTGTAAATTATACTTTTTCTTCCTCCCCTTATTCACTAATGCTTATCTATCCGGTTGGTGCCAGTTCTGTTGTCTGTTTAATGTTATGATGGCAAGCAAGCTGATGTGTCAAAGACCTAGTCTATTACTTTTTCATGACTATTTGCATTTTAATAAGGAGAATTCTAGAAATATAAAAGCCTAACCTAAGGATTAGATTTTTCTAATAACATTTCAAGTACTCTGGTAAGCCAGTACGGTAGAGAGATATTTAAAATAGGCAGTATTCTGGGTGCCCGTCAAAGATACCAAGCATGCTTATGACCCCTATTTCTTTAAAGTGTCTGTTTGTTTGCCCATGTGCAAAGTGGTCTCTCTCACTTTCATCTGTCATTAATACTGTCACTAGATAGCAGCCTGAATTGACTCTTTTTGTTATCTGTGGTCTGAGAGAGAGAGAGCAAGTGAGCAAGAGCGAGCAAGCACATAACAAAGTGAAGAGTTTATTAAAGTGTCCTAGGCCAACAACAGTGATCGGAAGTGATTATTTGATTATTGAGGCTCGCGTTGTTTCATAGTTGGGGATTTATACAGATCTAGAAAAGTAGTTTCTAGAAAAAGTGGAAAAGTAGTTCCAGGAGAGTTGGTTTCCAGAGCTGTGTAATTGAATTTTGAGGAACTTGCCATCCATGTTAAATAGGCAGGACCAGGGCCCTTGACCATGTATCAGTGCCCTGGAGCTGAAGACCAGTTTTCTGATTGTGTATTATATCTTTTGTTCCCTTCCCTCTCCTTCCTCCTTTTTCCCTTCTTCTTGCCTCTCTTCTTTCTCTCCCTCTTTAGTCGTCTTCTCTCACCTCTCTTCTCCCTACTTTCCACCATTATTTTTCTCCAGTGGAGCTCTTTTTGCTAAATGCTTAAAGAGGGCAGTCTTGGCCATGGATTTCGAGATGCTTTAAATCGATAACTATGGCCTTTGTTAGAATGGGATCTTATTTCAAGTTTCATTGGAACCTTTTTATTCTCTCCGGTTCATAGGTTCTTTTACTTCTGCCAGTCTTTCCAGATGTCTTTGTTTGCTTAACTATCCTTTTGCATTTATATCTGCTTTCCTGAGGTGCTTCCATTTCTTTCCCTATATCTGTCTGTCCTATCTGATTTTGCTATTTCTTCCCTTACTTGCAAACTAGTTCTTTATTTTCTTCCCTATCTTCCTCCCTCATTAACATTATTTGGACGAATCTGAAGAAAGAGGGAGCCTAATAATGGAGTGTGACTGGTGCTCATCAGGGCCAGTCAATCAAGTGTGTTTTGTTGGGAGGAAAGGGTATGAAGAGTTGGCCTAGCATTTTTCTCTGTCTACTCAGTTCTACTTAGTGTTATAACACCTCCAAGCATATAGTTAAAAAGGATTTTAGTGTATCAACCCCGCCCCCCAAAAAAGTGCAGTGGGCTGCAAATAAGAAAAGAGTTTATGGTGGGGGGGGTGTCTTAAAATTATAATTCAGGAGACACAGATTTGGGTGATCCTGAAAGCGTGTTCTGAGGAAAAGAATCAAGGGCTTATTATAAAAACAGAAAACCATGAAATTGTTAAAAATTGTCTGGAAAAAATTGTTATTCATCCTTAAGGAATCACGAGTTGTTTTAGGATAGGGGTCCTAGAAGTAAATAGACTGTTACTGGTTATTTTCGGGTAAGGATCTGATAAGTATCTTGAGTTTCTGGCATATGTTCTAAATAACTTGCTTATCAGGTCAAAAGGTCAGATTCCATCCAGGCTGAGACATGTATAACTCATACTTCCTTAATGGCTTCCTGGCTCCCTTTCAGAAAACTCTCAAAAATACCAACTCCATTTGGATTTTCCTTTCATAAGTAATTATATCATTACTGCAAAAACAATGAAACCCATTGCAAACCCATTCAATTTTCTTATTAAAGAAAATTAAAACTACTTTTAACAAACAGACAAAATCAAATATTTTTAATTGGAGGCACATGAAATTTAGGGATCTTGTCAAAAGCCTAATGGATGACTGTAGCCCAAAGATAAGGAATTGATATAAAAGTAACATACTGAGATTATGTATCTTTGGCCTGCCTGTTATGCTTTAGTCTTAGTCTCAAATTGTCTCCAAGTCTACTGTATAATTTTCCTATGGCTTCTTGTTTTAAGATTTCATCTTATAATCTGTTCTGTATTCCTTTCTCCCCAATTGTAGTTTCTAAGGGCTTTTAAATTTTAAGAGATAAGTGAATGCCTCAACATTTCAAGCTAAGAAATACTTTTCTATAAAGTGACATAGAAAATTACTTTGGTGCTATACTTATTTTTAAAAGTTTGATTAATTTGCAACAACATCACACTTCCTCATTTTTTCTATTTCAGTTAGCTTATAATTTAACTTGGCATGTATCACTACTTCAATTAAGGTTATTTCTCTTTTATCAAATTCATATCTGACTTATTTATTCTAACACTAGTTTTTATATCTACCAATGCCTCTGTTTTTTTTTTTTATTATACTTCTTCCACAGAATGGCTTCTAATCTTCTCTTAAATCCTGGCTTATTCATTATAAATTGATGTAGCCGTTGGTCTTCATCCTGTCTTTGAGTGTTGTTATGCCCTAGCTCTTATATATTAAAATTGTTGTTACTTTAGTATGTTACTTTGATTTTGTTTCTCTTTTATTATAGTTGGCTCAGAGGGTAAAGCGTCTGCCTACAATGTGGGAGACCTGGTTTCGATCCCTGAGTCGGGAAGATCCCCTGGAGAAGGAAATGGCACCCCACTCCAGTACTCTTGCCTGAAAAATCCCATGGACGGAGAAGCCTGGTAGGCTACAGTCCATGAGGTCGAAAAGAGTTGGACACAACTGAGCAACTTCACTTCACTTATTATAGTTAGAGAATTATTTTTATAAATATTTTCTGTTTTATTTCAGCATTATTGAGGCATAATTGGTCTGTTTTATTAAGGCTAGTAAATTTCAGTGTTAAAAATAATTGCTTGAAAAGAGGGCATGATCCTTAAACATTGCTAGTGGAAATGAAACATGATATAGCCACTCATTATTCCTTCCAGTTTTATTGAGATATAATTGACATCCAGCACTTTATAAGTTTAAGCTGTACACCATAATGATTTGACTTACATCATGAAATGATTATCACAATAAGTTTAGTATACATCCATCATCTCATGTAGATACAAAAATTTAGAAACAGAAAAAAATATTTTTCCTTATAATGAAAACTCTTAGGATTTACTCTCTTAACAACTTTCATATATAACATACAGCAGTATTAACTGTATTTATCATGTTGTCCATTATATTCCTCATACTTATTTATTTTGTAACTGAAAGTTTATACGTTTTCACTGCCTGTCTTCTTCCATTCCTCACCTCTACCCTGCCTCTGGTAGAGTCTTTATTTCTATTCAGTCTTTATTTCTATGAATTTGTTTGTTTTTGAAGTATAATTGACCTATAACACAGTTCGTTCCTCTTATACAGCATAGTGATTTGACATTTCTGTGCATTTTAAAATGATCACTTCAGTAAGCTTAGTTATGATTTGTCACCATACAAAGATACTACACTGCCTTTGTTTCCCATACTATTCATTTCATACCCATGACTTCTTTTGCAACTGGTATAGCCACTTTTGAAAACAGTGTGATAATTCCTAGAAATGTTAAATATAGGATTATCATTTGACTTAACAATTCTACACCTAGGTATATACTCAAGAGAATTGAAACATATGTCCAAACAAATATAAAGAAATGTCCATAACATTTATAATAGCCAAAAGTGGAAGCAATCCAAATATCCATCAGTTGATATATATATAAACCAAATGTGGTATATCCATACAACATATTATTATTTGACCATAAAAAAGGATTAAAGTGTCAATATATGCTACAATATGTATGAACCTTGAAAACATGTTATGTAAAAGAGGCCACACAAAAAAAGACATATATGATTCAATTTATATGAACTATCTAAATTAGGTAAAGACAATAGAGACAGAAAACAGATTAATGGTTGCAGATGCTGGCAAGAGGAAATAATGGAACCTAAGATTTCTTTTTGGAGTGATGAAAAGTTCTAAAGTTGATTATGATGGGACTTCCCTGGCAGTCCAGTGGGTAAGACTCTACACTTCCACTGCAGGGGCACAAGTGGTGCCCCTAATGGGAGAACTAAGATCCCACATTCTACATGGCATAGCCAAAAAACAAAAAATTGCTTTTGGTGCTTGAGGGAGAACTCCATGAATGTTCCAAAAACTATTGAATCACACATTTAAATGGGTAAATTTTACGGTATGTGAATTAATATTTTAATAATCTATCATTTTTAATAAAGTATTTTTATTTTATTTATTTTTTAAATTCTTTGGCCATGCCATGCAGCATGTGGGATCTTAGTTCCCAGCCAGGAATCGAACCCTTGCTCCCTGCAATGGAAATATGGAGTCTTAGGTACTAGACCTACTAGACACACTGCCACGGAAGTCTTGTTAATCTATTACTTTTTTTTAATTAAGAAGGCAAGGGAAATTTTTGCTTATGACAAGGGCAGACTAAGGAATTTGGACCAACCAACTGCTGAGAATAACTAGAAAAACTTACCCGCCCCTGCAATTTTTTTAATGTGCCTACAGACATAGGAGAACTGATAAGACAAGAACAGTAGAATCTAGATCTTGAAGAAGGAAGGCACCAAGAAAGGGAAGTGCAGCATTTCCTCAAGAGTATCTGCCAATTCTAGTGTAAGTTTATTGGCTGAGAAGCTATTAAATTGACAGAGCTTTTGACAGCTTTACAAGGCTACAGGGAGAAAAATTGGAATTCAGTGCTCACTAAAAGTAAGCAGGCCCCGTGCAAACTTCAAGGTGAAAAGCCTAGAAATATGAATGAACTGGAAATAAAATGGTCTTCTTTCAGAGACTATAGCTCAAGTTTAACTCATCTCAGTTCCTAAAATTGAATTAAGGTAATCTAGGTTGGCTAAGTGTCTTAAATTGGCTCCCCAAAGCAAATGTACATCCTTTCTAAAGAAAATAATATTATTCTAAGGCTTCAACTTACTTATACTATTTTCTGTATACTAGAATTCCATTAAGTACAATGCCAGGTACTTAAACATAGCTAGGCAGAGAAGATAAACCAACATGATTAAAAATTAGAGACTTAATACACAATAAGGGCTGACAGATGATCCAGATGATGGAGTTATAAGAAACAAACTTTTAAAGACTATGTTTAATATGTTCAAGGAAACTGAAATAAGATTGAGAATTTTGGCACTGGCTAAAAATATAAAACAGAACCAAACTCATAGAAAATGTTTGCTGAATTAAAAAAAGGGCCCAGATGGAAAATCTGGGACCGAAACACAGAAAACAGTAACCTAAAGTAAGAAATCAGTCAATGATGAAAACAAATCAAGGCAAGGATATAGAACAATAAGAGTGATTATGCAGTACTAGAGTGAGTCTGAATTAGTATGATCAAGTTGCAAGAGAGTTGTAATTGTCTGCTAGCATTTAGTATACACTATTTGTAACCAATGGAAACATTTCACCAAGAGACATGTACAAAAATATAGATTATAAGTTATTCATAAGGGTGGCAAACTGGAAACAACCTGGATACCCACCAACCAGCTACAGTTAAATAAATCATATTTTCATGTAATGGAATATTAAACATTTATGAAAATGATCAATCTACAGCTGCAAACAAGAATACGGATGAACCTCAGAAAGATAATGTTGGCAAAAGAAGCTAAACAGAAAAACACATATTGTGTGATTACACTTTATATAAAGTTTAAAAGCAAGTAAAACTAATTTCATGTTTCTGCGCACCTGAGTGCAGAGTGTATGTATGTGGGTCTCTGCTTACCTGAAAATATACTAGAATATTAACTGATTATTTCTAATGGGTGATTTTTATTTTATTATGTGGTATCTGTATTATCCTCAATATAAACAGTGTACTACTTTTATTAAAAAAAAGCTTATCCAGAAAATATAGCATTCCCATAATTTAGGATAAAAATAGTATATACAAAATGGAAAACCCATTTTCTTACAAACAGTGTTTGAATCAACTGTACTTCTGTAGGATGATAAATTTATCTTTTTTCTCTAAGGGTAGATCTTGTTTTGTTCTTGTATAGAGAAGGTTCTGGAAAAAGACAAAAGCATAAAGAAACATATTCCCATCACACAGAGGCAAGTGTCGTTAAAGCATTTTAGTATATTTTCTCCTATCCTTTTCTATGATTTTTTAATGAGATCATATACTATATACAGTTTTAATTTTTTTAACTTTTTCAATTTAAATTTTTATTACATGCTGTTGTTACTTCTGCAAAATATTCCTTAGTTGTCTGCCTGTTTTTTCTCCTTCTCTGCTTCTGTCCCTTGCTATTTCCTTCCTCCCTTTCTTTTGTTCTTCTATCCCTTCCTTTTGTCAATAAACATTCGCTAAGCTCCTTTTGGTGCTAGACACTCTGAGGAAGGAGATAGACACTCAGCAAAAGTATAAGAGAGGTTATAAATATTTAGTATGTATTTATATACATGTATATATAATATATGTATATACACATATATGTATATGTACACACACACATATGTATGTTTTTTCAACTCAGTACTCATTTTTAATGAGAAAAAAGTACTGATTTAACCCATCCTGATCCAGCAATACCAAGAACCCATGGGATCATATCCCAGCAAATAACTATGCTATAGGGTCTGGCTAAGTTCAGCAAAGAGTAGAATGAGGTCATCTGTGGTACTAATGGATAGGTGCTTTGGAGGTTTCTGTGCAGGCGTTTCTTTAAGAACTTTCAGTGGTCAAGTGCAGGGGTCAGCAAACTTTTTTTCTGTAAGGGGCCAGATAGTAAATATTTTAGGGTTTGTGGGCACATGCACTCAGTTTTGCCATTGTGGAATGAAAACAGCCATAGACAACACATAACTGCATGGGCCTTGCTGTGTTCTGATGAAACTTTATTGATAAAAACAGACCATGGGCCAGACTTGTCCTATCTGACTGTAACTACCAACCTCTGGTCTGCAAGGAGGGACTGGACTTAGGTGTAAGCAACTGTAGGGACTGGTACTTCTGACCCCTAGGGTACTTCTTGCCTTGCTTCTGGAGAAGTTAAAAAAAATAAGGTCCACTCACCTTAATTTCTCTCCACCCTCACAGTTGTTTCTAATAGTTGTTCTAATCAAAAGAGCCTTTTGGATAATAAAAGAGTCTCCAGCCTCTCCCTGAACCTCAGGCCTCTGCAGCAAATCTAGAGTTCTTTGGCAAGGTCACCTAAGGGTTTAGCTGCCATAAATTCTAGGAATTATGACTGAGGCTAAGAATGATAAGGAGAAAGTACCAGGTTTCAAGGAATTGTAAAAAGTTTTACAATAAAAATTATCCTTAAGGATCATTGAAATGCCCCAAAAAGCTATGATCATTTTTCCATATTAAGACTTACTTCTAAATATCATTTTATATAAATGCATATTATTTAAATATATCATAATTTAACAGTGTTTAACTATTAAGCTGTTCACAATTTTAATTATTTTAAATAATGCTTTAATTAGCAGCTTTCTATATGCCATATTTATACCATATTTTGATTTCTTCTAGTAGAGTCTCAAAAGTATAATTATTAGAATAAAAGGATGTAAAGCACAATTAAGGTTTTTTTAATATATTACTATATAGCCAAATTGTTATCTAGAACAGTTGTGCAACTTTGTACTCCTGCCGTCTATGTGTGGAAGTTCCTGTGTCAGAATCCCCTTTCTAGCACTGTTTCTTTTTCACTAAATTGTTTATAAAACTTTCCTGTATATAAAATTAGTTGATAAGAGCCAGTTGGCAGCAGATTTCATGTTGGACTGTTGCCTTTGTCAGACTGTTTGGTTATTTTGGGAGTGGTTTGCTAAGTAACATGGCATACAACCAACAGTGGATTCTGGTCAGGTTCAGTGTTTGCCATTTGGGTTGAAGGCTGATTTGTGTAGACCATTTGTTGCTAGTGTCTTTCTAGTGGCAAAGCAGAAGTTCTCTTAGCTGCTTTACCTTTTTTTTTTTTAAATCTCATTTGGCTCCACCAGGTTTTAGTTGAATCATGCAAGATCTTCAGTTGTGGCATCCAAACTTGTAGTTGCAGGTGTGTGGGATCCCACACATGTAGTTCCCTGATCAGAGATCAAACCCCCTGCATTGGGAGCGTGCAGTCCTTAGCCACTGGATCCCCAGGGAAGTCCCCCATTTACCTTTCTTGAGGGTCATGATAAAGATTTCTAAAGCTTGATAAATTGTTGTTGTTTTTGTTCATTTGCTAAGTTGTGTCTGACTCTTTGGGACACCATGAACTGTATACACCAGGCTTCCCTGTCCTTCACTATGTCCTGGAGTTTGTTTAAATTCATGTCCATTGAGTCGGTGATGCCTTCCAACCATCTCATCCTCTGTCGCCTTCTTCTCCTCTGCCTTCAATCTTTCCCAGCATCAGGGTCTTTTCCAATGAGTCGTCTCTTTGTACCAGGTGGTCAAAGTATTGGAACTTTAGCATCAGTCCTTCCAATGAATATTCAGGGTTGATTTCATTTAGGATTGACTGGTTTGATCTCCTTAGTATTCCTTTCTTAAGTTATGGGAGAGGAATAAGAGCAAGGCTCTTTTTCTCTGGTAATCTGTTTAAAGAGTAGATGAATTTTTTGTGTTTTCAATTTCTAGGTAACAAGGTAATGAAGAAAGCAATTCTAATGTTCATCTGAAGAATCATAAGTATATATCAATAATAAGACTTATCTCAATATATATACTTACTGAAGTATTTCATTACATTTCCAGCTTTTGAGGAAATGTTAGTTAAAATGCTGGCTTGGCAATTTTCTTTTCCCCTGCTTTTTTTCTTTTTTAATGGGGAGTAATTAGGCTTTGAAACTAGAAATTTCATTTCTCTTTCAGAAATTCTTTTGGTAGATTTGTGTAAGAAGGAGAGTAATAATGGGTGTGACATTGAGGGTTGAAGTCTACAATGTCTATAATTTATATTATTACTTATTTATAATTAATATAAATAATTATAACTATATAATTAAGTATATCTTAGTTATAATTTATAATTAAGACAAATTCTTTTCTTCAAAAAATTAATAATACTCTTACTTTATTGCAGTTAAAGAAATTGAGACAATTTGTAACTTATTTTGGCATTCTTATAAAATGAGTGAAAGGAAGAACTGCTTGGAGAGTGTGCCCTCTTGGGAATTTTTCCCACATTCCTAATCTTACTTTGTAGAATGTCACTCACGGTGTTGGAACTGCTTTTTCTAGGTAGAAAATAGGATGGGGTGGTGGTGGTGGTGTTACTGTTTTATATCAACCTAGAGAAAAACTAAAAAACTGTTAGGTTTGTATATACTTACAGGTACTTCTAGCATCTTAACTTTGTTGAAAGCTCCTACCATTTATTTATAGAATTCTTTTGGCCTCATTCCAGTGCTGATACTAAAATCAAAACAAACAAAAAAAACCTTACATTTATGTTATTGATAATTTTGTAGCCATGAAAGAAGAGATTGTTTGTTTTTAGCATAGTTGAATTAAAACAATTTATGGGTTTCTGAAAAACAAAATTTGAAAGCATGAATTGCACTGAAAGAATTTGTAAATTCATTCTTAGCAGCATCTGCATTTAATTAAACTGTATAGTCCTGAGAATTAATATTCAGGTCAAGTTCTTTGTCCATGTGTCATTAAGGGAGATTTTACTTGTGGCTAAGTAACAGCCTAGAATTTTAAAATAAAGAACTCATAACCTTCAGCCAGGTGTTTATCAGCATTTACTTTTTTCATCATATCATCCTTATCACTTAAAAAAATAATAAGCTGAAAAATTGGAACTGTGTATATTTATATGTGTGTATATGTACTTCTTTTTTTTCTTTTTGTTTCATTTTATTTTTTTTGTATGTGTACTTCTGTATTATGTATATTATAAAACACAAAAATAGAAATTTAAAAATTATGTAATGATCTTGATAGAATTAACTTTGAAGAAGTGAAACTCACTCAGTTGTATCTGACTCTTTGTGACCCCATAAATATACAGTCCATGGAATTCTCCAGGCCAGAATACTGAGTGGGTAGCCTTTCCCTTCTCCAGGGGATCTTCCCAACCCAGGGATCGAACTCAGCTCTTCTGCATTGCAGGTGGATTCTTTACCAGCTGAGCCACAAGAGAAGCCCAAGATACTGGAGTGGGTAGCCTCTCCCTTCTCCAGTGGATCTTTTCAACCCAGGAATCAAACCGGGGTCTCCTGCATTGCAGGCAGATTCTTTACCAACTGAGCTATCAGGGAATCCCAGTAGAATTAACTTTAAATTTTATTTAACAGTACATTAAAACTTTTATTTTTACTTTATAATATTAACCATAACAATAGAATATGCTTTATTATTTTTGAAAATCTTATCACACTGCCACAATAGTAATTCAAGATAATTTGAAATTCATTTCTGCTCATCTTACAACATATGGTAGTTTTTATTGAAATTTGCCTGGTAAATTTTTATCCTTCCCAATATGACTCAATCACATTTAGTGACTGCTGTGCTAGTTTTGTGTATTCTGGTATTCCTTGTTATTAATATTTTTAAAGCCCCAAATACTCCTATTTTTATTGGTTTAATACTGTTAACTTGGAAACAACCGGTAGCGTTGTTCACCTTTCTTGGTTCTCTCTCCAGTCTATTCTCCCACCTCTCCTCTCCGTCAAAAAAAAACAAAACAAAACCAAACCACACTGATTTAGAGAGAGCCTTCAGAAAGCAACTAATCTCTTTCCTGAGGGGAGGGAGAAATTAACAGAATCATCCTTCTCAGGTTAACTGGAATTAAAATCAAAACTGTTATAAGCCAGTAGCTCCTTGGCCAGAATGGAGAAGCTACCTCACTGGTCTGAAAGCACCATTGGAGGGGAGCTAAATACTTCAGGGGTATCCATTTGGAAGGTACTCTGATGAGAAGGATACAAAGGAGAAAGAATCATTAGATACACTCAGATCTAATAATTTACATTGGAATTACAACTTAACAATGTTTTTTATACTTTTTATGCAAAATGTAAATTTTCATGTTTGAAATAAATTGAATGTTTAATGTCACTGACTTTTAACCATTTTATACTCTGAATACTTTTTAGTGAAGATATTAGTATTAATATTTAGTATTCTATAAAATAAATACGTAGATACTGGTGTTGTCATTTGCTTCATTATTACAATTTTTACTTTGATTTTTGTGTGTGGTTAATAACATGTTCAAAGACCATTTACATTCTTTGGAAGTTCTTAAACATTAAAAAAATTTTAATCCATGTCTATAAAATTGCAGTTTTGAGTTTTATTGGTGACAGACATTATTTTCAACAATAAAATAATGTAACAATGGAAACATTTTTAAACATCCATTATCAGAATAGTTTCTGTATAATGTGAGTTTTTTAAAAAGCAACTGCTTTTTCAGGGACTTCCCTGACAGACCAGTGGTTAAAACTCCAAGCTTTCAATACAGGGTACACAGGTTTGATCCCTGGTCAGGGAACCAGAATCCCAAATGTCACTCAGAATGGCAATAAATTAATTTTAAAAAAGCAACTTCTTTGTCAGTCATTGTTACAATATCTTTACTTTGAAGGGAGACAGATTAGGTATGTGGGGAGTTATTTTAGTTTTGGATACCTTCTGGGTACCTATGTAGCATACTGTTGACAGCCACAAGTCATCATATAAGAGATCAACAAATTTGGAACAATTGTCTTGTTACAGGAAAAAGGTAGCTAATTCATACTTAAGTTTAACAAATATTTAAGATATTTTGCCAGCAAATTTCTGTGTAGTACACAAGAATTTTGGGGTCCCTCTTGATCTCACTACTGAATTTTGAAAGAATATGTTACTTTAAGATCTGTTTTTAAAGTTCTTTTTATCATATGTTATATACAGTATACAAAAGAGTGTATGGTACATATGTACAATTTAAAAATTCATAAAGCCCACACCCATCCAACAGCGAAGTCTAGAAATTAGCTGCACTGCAGCTCTTTTGAAGCTATTTTGAAGGTGTGCGTCCTTCACCAAACACATCCCTCTGTCTTCCTATAGGTAATCACTCTCATGACATTTGTGTGATCATTTTCCTGCTTTTCTTTATTATTTATTATCTATGCATCCCTAAATACTGAATTCAGTTTTACCTGTTTTTGCATCTCATGTAAATGGGATCCTGCGGTGTATATTCTTCTGTGACTTTTGTTGAGTAGGGTTAGGGTTAGGGTTAGGGTTAGGGTTACAGTTTTCATCCCAGGGTACACAGCTACTTTCATTGCCAGTGCTTTCTAGCATTTTATTCTGTAGCTGTCTGCAGTTTATTTATTCATTCTACTTTTGAACATTTGGGATATTCCCATTGTGGGACTTTTACAAAGAATAACATTATTGTATGTGTCTCCTGGTATACGTATACGAGAACTCTTCTAGGATATATCCCTGGGAGTAAATATGATGGGTAGTAGTGTATATGTATATTCAACTTCACTAGATAGTGCCAGACTATCTTCCACAGGGGTTATACCAGCATATATTCCCAGCAGAGTTTCCATTGTTCTACCTCCTACTAGTATTTGATATTGTGAGATTGTTAAATTTTCACCATTCTGATGAACATATAATGCTGTGTCATTATATTTTTTCCATGAGATTGAAGTTGGTAAAATGTTATTAATGATAGCCAGTTGTGGGATTATAGGTGATTTTTATATTTTTTATGCTTTTAAAGCATTTCCCTATAGTATTTACACTTACCTCTTCAGCTACCACTTCATTGCTCTCATTTCTCTTTACAGAAAACTCCTTGCAAGGATTATTTGTACTCACCATACCAAATTTTTCTCTTGAGCCCAGTTCATTCAGGATTTTGCTCTAACTACTCTGCCACAACTGCTCACATGCAGGTTACCAGTGGTCATTTCATAGACTAGTCCTCATCTCATTTGACTTAGCAGTGGTATTTGACACAATCATTCTCTAACCCTGAAAAGTCTTTAATTTGCTTGAGGATACCATACTAAATTGATTTTCTTTTAGGTTGCTGCTTCACATTTTTTATAGTTTTTGATACTTTGATTATTCCCTCCATCATTTCTCCCCCAGGTATTTATTTTAAAAATTTTAAAACTAAAGAAAAGTTAAAAACGTTATCTTCATGATTTTTTATTAACTTTTTTCCTGATTATAAAAGCAATATAGGTTTTGATGATCATACTGTGGTTATATAAGATGTCATCACTGGGGGTTAACCTGCGTAAAGTATGGGAAATCTTTGTAGTATTTTTTCCAACTTCTATATTTCTAAAGTGATTTCAAAATGCATTTATTCACTGTATTTTATTGGGCTCCTATGACATGCCAGGTACTGTTCTAGGCCCTGGGAATAGAGTAGTGACCAAATTGACAAAAATCCCTGTTCTCGTGAAGCTTTTATTTTTTAGAGGTAATCAGTAGTAAATAAAAAGTACATATTATGCTAGATAGTATAAATGCTAGAGAGAAAATGTAAGGCAGAAAAGCAGAGATGGTGTATAAGAAATGACAGGGATGGAGAAGAGAGGTTGAAATTTTAGGTATGGTGACCAGGATAACCAAATGTCTCATTGAGAAAGGGGACCTTGAGGAAGGACTTGAAAGAAGTAAAGAAGCAAGCCATGAAGATATTTAGGAGAAAGGCCTTCAGAGCCTTTGTTTAAAGTAATAGCGAAGGTCCTAAAGTGGATACATGCTTTCAGTATGTCAGGAATGGTGAGGAAGGTGCTGGGGTTAGTGTGGGATACAAATCCGAGAGATGGGGTGGGGAGGGGTAGCAGGGAGCAGTTACGATACGTGAATCGGGAGTTCAGGCTGGAGATAATAGTTGCAGTGCCATCAGCATGCACATTTTATATTTAAAGTTATGGAACTAAATGAGTCCACCAAGAGACTGAGTGTAGATAGAGAAGAGAAAATGGATTAAACTCTGGATTACCCTGACATTTAAGGATTGGGGGTTTGAGAAGGAATCAACTAAAAAGACTGAGAATTTGTCCCTTTAGGATTATGTCTATTGGCATGTGAAGTCCTCCAGGTACTAACCCTGATGAGGTTTCCCTCATCTCTTACTACTCCTCTTCTTAGTACTTGTAGTTTTAAAACATTTATCCTGCTCCCTTTCTGGGTTCTTTCTGCATACTTTTCCATTCTTTAAAGCACAATTTTTTTTCTTTTCCTCATCCTTGATTAACTCCTTGGTATCTTTTCAGATTCACCTCAACAATAGTTTTCTTGTGGTCTGCCAGACATGATTTAGTTTCCCCTTCTATGTATTCTGCACGTACCCAACATCGCACAACCTTCTTGCTCCTATTATTGCTCATAATCACCTTCTCTCTTTTTCTATTTTTCTCTCTGAACTGAAATTGCTTACTTGCCTGTCTTCTCCAGTAGACTATGATCCTTGAGGTTCTATGTCCTGCTGATCATTTAATATTTAACACAGTGCTTAATACTTTGTTGGCACTTAAACAATATTTCATAAACTAGAGAACCAATAAAGTAATTAACCCTAATAAAAAGAGAAGAGCTTATATAGGCTCAACCTTTGGAGATGTTTTGCCAAAAATTTTACTTTCCTTGGTTCAAAGGATTTGTTAACAAAGAAACCACTCATCACACACAACAATTTCTATAGTTAATAGAGAATTATTTGACTTAATTTCAACATACAGTCATTAAAAGAAGAGAAATAGAAACAATAGAGAAAAGTAACAGCATATACAGCCCCAAATTAGGCCAGCCAACCTCCAGACTTAAACAGTGCTGGGAAGTCCCTCATTAACAGCAATCTGGAGTCCCAGTGGGAAAGGGTCCCAGGCAGTGCGTCCAACCACGAGTGAGACTTCAGATTGCAGTTTCAAGGGCTCCCACTTATAATTCCAGACACAAAAATGCAGCTCTGACTTTTTTTTTTTAACTTTTACAATGCTGTTTGTTTCACCTCGTGAGTCACAGAATTTTGCTAGACCCAAGGGGTCAGACCTTGGCCAGACCTCCAGGGGCTCAAAAATTTCGAAACCTGCTCTCTTATCTAAGGTACTGCCTGACTTGCTGTGCTTGCAGGCAGGCATGGAATCCGGGCAGTACCCCGGCAGGTCAGAAGCAGGTCACAGGCCTGCTGTCCTGCTTCTGAAGTCTGAACAAGACTTCCTCCATTTTAATTTCCCTAATAGGAGACATTGAGTAAAGTTGGAGCATAGAGCAGGGTTTTTGTGAAAGAGAATGTTATTTAGGCCTCAGAGGAAGCAAGAAATGTGTCAGCAAGCCAGAAATTACCAATATTTTTCTTGTAGCAGTAAATATCTGGTACAATGGCTTGATTAACTTCTTTTCTGTCTTCTTTATTGAAAAGCTGCCCAGCAGACATAGTGTTTTACCAAACAGGTAGAAACAAGTACAGTGGGTTCATTATTTTGAATATTTATTTGCATGAGATTTTTGTGAATACTTGATTCTCTTTTCATTTTCTAACAAACAGTTCCAATTTGGTAGGTGTTTGAGAGTTTCATCTTCCTTAGAGATGTGAATAAAGAAATAGTTTTAAATCAAGAGTCTTCATTTTGAGAATGAACCTTCTTAAGAGTCATGGAATTGTTAGTAAATTTCAGAGAAGCGTAACTGGTCAGTAGAAGGGTGGAGACAGATTTAAAAGCCAAAAATTTTTAAGGAATTTAAGGAGTGGAACCTAGAAAATGTGTTAGGTAGAAATAAGGTTTCTTTGTTTATTAAATGAAAATACAGGGTTTTGAGTCACATTTTAAAATATTTTTAAATATTTTAAAAATTTTGCTGAATGTTAAAAGCAATTTTTTTCTGTAGCATGACCACAAATATTTTTAAGGTGAGATAAACATAACTTGTGCATGAAATATTACAATTTCTTTTCAGTGTGACACAGTTGAGCTGCATTTCAAATGAGAAGTACCATTGATAGGGAGCATTCATGTGAAACTGTTCAAAAGAAAAAGTTTCAAAAATGTTTTATTCTGAATATTCTCTGTATAGTTTCAATTTTAAAAGTGTTTTCAATTCCAACAAAAGTTCAATTTAGAAATATAATTCAAAATTTTTGCTTTCTCAGATGAAGCTTTAGCATATGTTTCTAATAATTCAATTAAAATATGCTGAGTTGTATGTTTTTAAAGAGAATCTGCATTGAAAAGATTCCAAAATGTTTGTTTGAACAGGCACTCAGCATCTTGATGAGAACTGTTGAAAAAGAAAAACTTTCAGAGTTATTCTGCTCTCTGAGTACCCAAGCCAACTAAACTGGTACAGTTAACACTTCTGTAAGAGGCCAGGAGCCAGGAAATTGGAACACTTCCTGGACTGCTTTTCAACAGGCCTTCGCGCCAACTTAGTGCTTGATATTAAATATTAATACCATTGAATTTTCAGAGTAATAAGCTACGAGTAGAATATCCTCATCTCTTTCTATCAATGTCATACTTGTTAGTCTCTATTAGTTATCATTGATTAGCTTAAAGCTTTACTTTATGTTGGCATTAAAGCTGTAGTTTGTTTTTTAATTTTGTGGGATGTCATTCTTACAAAAGAAGAAGGGAATGTCCTGTAGAATGTGACCCCTCACTGTCCCCCAGACATATATATTTTTATATTGCTTTTTTAATAGTACTACTGAGTGCTACAGTAGAGATGTAAATTATTTAGAACAGCTAATGCCTTCAAAAGAGTGGTAATTATCTCAGGCTACCAAGTTTATAAATAGGGATAGTTTATTTGGCCTCTGACTCATGTTTTCAGTGTATCCCCTTGAGATTTAGTGACATCACTGATTTCATTTAGCAAGTATGTGCTTACTATAGATAATATGGCATATTGATCTCTATACCTACTTATTTGCTCTAGGGAATGCTCTTAGATATTTTTTTAATTGAACTAGAAAGTACCCACCACATTTAGGTGCTATGGTAAAGAGTAAATAATAAACAAAAGACTCAAAGATACTGTATGCCAACTAGAGAGACTAAGCTAAATTTACCTTCTCTAATATTACAGAGTTATTTGGAAAAATTGCATAAACTAAAATTCCAGTCACTTGGTTTTTCAAGTGCTTCCCGCAAGATTAGATTAACAGTGTCTCCAAAAATGGTTACCATACTTTAAGAAATTTTAAGCTTATTTCAGAACTATAAATGTAGAAGACTTACAGGGAACTAGTGATAAATCTCTTGGCTTGTTTTCCCCTTTATTATTTTGGATCTGTGTACAATGTGAAATAGCAAATGACATACAGTTTGGGAGACAGTTCATTTGTAACTTCAACAGATCTGAGGAATACAGTCACTTCATGCACCCCTGCAGATCTTTCCATTTAAAGTAGTTTATTGCTGGAAAGAAAGTGAATGGAGGGAGTTTCAGTAAGGAACTGAATGGGTTAATGATTGAACATGATGATTGAAAACAAGCATCTATGGTTGATTGGGACACAGTTATGAGAAGAAAGCATTACATATAAATAGTAATGTAATGGTATGTTACTGAAATCTAAGAAAAGTAGGATGAGACAAAATATGTCTAGTGTCTTAATGTTCCATTTGATAGTACTTTGGATAAGTTTCATAAGGGAGATGGTTGAGATCACTAATCCTTAGTACATGAACCAAGAAATAGGAATTGTGTTTATCATAGGAAGTAATTTTGGCCCATAAAGTAGTAGAGACTCTTTAACAGAGGAATGTTTTTGTCTGTAATCTCTCTGATCCGATGCCAAATATTTTTCAGAGAATATTCAAAGCTGTGCCTAAGTTTCATTGTTGAAAACTGACAGCTGCTATGTTTCTTTTTGATAACTGATTGAAGCTCTTTCTGTTATGCCTTCTCTGTTGCTAAATTCCTTAAGTTTAAATAAGTGTGTTTAAAGTAAGAACTTTATGAAACTAAAGCTTTATTCTGTAGATTGGATAATACTTCTTTTGTGACATTTTCTTTTCCCACCAAAAGTGAGAAGTGAATGCCTTGCCTTGGTACATCCCATTTCTAATGGAGGACAAGAAGTCATTTTCTTCAATGGCTGACTTCCAGAATTTCTGCCTGAACGTTCTTTGTCAAGTGTATATTCCCTTCTCTAGGCCTTTCTATATAGAGCCCACAAACATCGTCAGTGTGAATGATGTCATTCAGAGGGTTAGCGACCATGCCTCTGCCATGAACAAGAGGATTCATTACTACAGCCGGCTCACCGCTCCTGCAGACAAGGCACTGGTAAGGGGCAGAGCATTGCTGATTGTCTAAGGTTAAGTTGAAATGAACAGTGCACATAAGCCAGGGCAACTCCCAGTGGTTGAACTTTTTGCTGGCCATATTCCAGGGATGGCATCATGGAAAGTCAAAGATACTAATTAATACATCTTACATCTCAGACTAGTTCATTCTTATTAGCCTGGCATAGAGAAATTTGAAACAATCTTTTTATGTTTACAACAGCCTAGAGATTTGTTAGATTGAATTCTGCTAATCCATAATCCTAAAATCTTTGAGAAGGATGAACTGTTGAAGTAGTTTAGGTCATTGATTAATAAAATAAATAATAAGTTCTGCTTAGTCTATTCAATTTTTAAGTTTGTAGCTATAAGGGAAAAATGTTTTGAGGAATTTTCTACAGAAATGAGAAACTGAAACTTATACATATATATATATAAAATATATATATTATAGATTAAAAACAAGTCAAAGAGCAGATACTAAAGATTTTAAGCTTTGCAGTCCACCTACTGTTGCATATTCTTTTCTGCTTTTGTTTTTGAATCATTTAAAATGTAAAAACTGAAAAAAAAAAATGTAAAAACTGCCCATAGAAAGAGACTATAAAAAATCAGATTGAAGGCTAGATCTTCTTATTAAATCTGTATTATTATCTTAGGTTCAAAACTATATAAGAAATTTCATGCTTATAAGAATTACCACATATGAGATGTTCAGAAATTTGAAAGTTTAAAGAAGAATGAAACATTCTGAGAAAAAAATGATTTTTATAGGTAATAATAAAAAGGGAAAAGGGAAGTCAACATTCTAGATGTTTACAAGGGACGAGAACTGGGCTAGTCACTTGAACACAGATATCTCATATTAGGCCTTGTGAATTCCTAAGATATCCTTTTGCATAGTCAAAGTAGGGACTTTCAAAATAGTCTGGGTGGGATTATTTGTTTCCCCCAATTTTTTCACTTTTTCTTACTCTAGGTCTTTGCGTCAGCAGTTATGGTAAAGTCTTCGCGCTGTATCAGAATTATCTAAGCTCTCTGGGGAGTAGAAGTAATCCAGTATCTCCAGGCCTAGTTCAGACCTCCTAGAGGCTGTATTCTCAGAAGCAAACTTCAGAGATACCAGCTGAGCCAGTCTAAGTCTGAGTGTATGTTGTTTGCCTGGAAATTGTCAGCATTGTACACCAAGTTGAATCCCTTTTGTTAACTGACAGTGAGTTGCGTCTAGTTAATCAAAGTATATAAACAGTGATCTAAAGTGAATATGATATGACCATTTTTAATGATTGTGTGTATACACCATGCTCATTTTCTGAGAATCCCAAAATTATTTTTCTTAAAAGATTTTTAAAGGAAGAGAAATATGAAACCATAAGTGTCAGGTCTTTGGAGAGTTATAACTTTTTATTTCTGAAAATTTCCCCACTTACCTTAATATTTTTATTCTAAATTGGAGAAGGGTAGTAAATCATTTGACTGCCAGCATCTCCTAGATGCTTGCTAATAAATGTGTGGCCTGCACAGGCCAGCATCACTGAGAGCTTGTTAAAAAGGCAGACTCTCAGCCCTTAGTCCAGATCTACTGAATCAAAATCTGTATTTTAACAAATTCTCTGTGTGAATCACAAAAATATTCAAGTTTGAAAAGCACTGTCCTAGACCCACTGACAGAGTGTGGGATCCAATCTCCCAGTTTTTCTGTATCTCCTAATAATTTCTTATCCTCTAGCTTTTTAATCCTATCCCTGATAACTTTAGATTTTCACTTTTTCTGAACTTGCTCTGGTAGATACCATAGTTTATCTCCTGCCTGGTAGATACCATAGTTTATCTCCTGCCTGATACAGACATGGTCCTGCCCCTTTTTTCTTCTACTCCATAGTAGAAGACAGCAGAACTCGGACCCTAGAGGACTGAGGGTAAAGAGAAAGCAGCAGACCTATTTATTTCTATATATGCTTTTGTAGCTCTAAGAAATAATTGTTTACAAAGCCACAGGCATGGCATTCAAGACATTCTTTTCCCACAAGGCACCAAAAATTATATGCATAAAAAGAGAAGGATTTGATATTCTTTCTTTTTGCACCAGTTCGTATCCTGTCTACCTACTGAGGCCTAATATTCTGTCACTTTCTTGAGGTCTTTCCCAACTATTCCAGTCCCCATTATTGTTGTTATTATTGTTGTCATTTCTGTGTTCCAGAATTGAACACTTAATTTTTATTCTTATAGCCTTGTATAATTGTTTTATATATTTTCTAACTGGAATTAAACTTCTTGAAGTTAGGAGCCTATATTATTTTTTTCTTGAACACTAAACTTAGCATTGTACCTAGCACAAAGATGTAGATTTATGTAGTAAGTACTGATACAAAAGATTCTTGCTTTATACCAGTCATTTCTTATATCTTTAATATTATTTGTAAGGGCTACATATTCTCAAAGGACAATTCTCAGTGAGATGGTCAGAATTCCATCAGGAAACTGTATTTTTTTTCCCCCCAGAATAGGGAGGTAGAAAGAAATATATCGGGGTCAAGTGAGTGTTATGTGTATAAGAAATATATACATATTTAATCGTTCTTTTCCTGTGTGTCTTCAACCTGTCTCTATTGGTTCCATCCCTACTATTTACATCTCCTGTCTTTAAAAATCTTTGTCTTGCCTTTACCTTAAGCCACTTTAGCTTACCTTTTTCTTCTAGTACCAAAGCGTTTAAAAGAATAGTCTATATTTTTTATTCTTTTCTTTCCCTTCTTTTGACTCCTCAATTTCTTATAGTTTGAGTTCCCAACCTGCCTCTTTGCTAAAACCACATTCACATAGGAATTCAATGACCACTTGATTCTTAAAATTCTCACTTAAAGCCCATTCCCTTCCATCTAGAATTCTTAATTTCAGTCTTTGTGGCTCTTCTTCCTCCTGTCTCTTAAAAGTAAAGAGAAAAATATTTTGACGATTGCATATTCTAAGAATTCATTCTCATTTAGGATGAACAGTTTATTATTTATAGTATTTAAACTCTTACTCCTTTAGATCTTACTATATTTAAAAAGTAATTTTTATGTTTTAATCAGGGATACACACTGTTTATTTGTTCCTGATAGTTGGAAATGTGTCTATATTCAGGTACTTTATTGTATAGAAAATATCCTGTGTTGAACATTTACTGGTTCTAACATTTCCTTACTTTTTTTTTAACCAGATTGCCCCAGATCATGTAGTTCCAGGTCCAGAAGAGTGCTATGTGTATAGCCCGTTGGGTTCTGCTTATAAACTTCAAAGTTACACTGAAGGATATGGTAAAAACACCAGTTTAGTAACCATGTGAGTTAAACTACTTTTTGGAGCATAACTTAAATTATGTGTAAATAAAAATTACTGATTATTTTAATTTTTGTCTTAATTAAAATATTTGAAGAGTCAAACTTTATGTTTTACTACTATTACTCTGCTTTCAGTTTTATGATTTGGAATACCATGCTGGGAACATCTATACTAAGTATTCCTTGGGGCATAAAACAGGTAATATAATTTTCAGAACACTTTGTATTAGAATTTTTTTCTCTTTGTATTGTAAGTTTTACAATAAGTTTTAATAAGTCTACATAAAATTATTAAAGAAATAGATTATTTAGTTTTACATTAGCTGTCAAATTTTTATGATAATTGTTTAGGGTAACTTAATATGGTTGCATATTAATTTATTCTGACATGCTATATGTTGTTCTATATTTTTATTTTTTTAAACAGGCTGGGTTTACTACTGGAATGTGTGTCATCATGCTGATGGGCCTTCTAACACTTTACTGCTGCTACAGAGTAGTGAAATCAAGATCTATGATATGTAAGAATTTATCATTGTAAAAATAAATGAATGATGTGGATATTAATAAGAACTGATGTTGAGGTGGATCACTGATGTGTGATAACACACATTTCACAAGTGTGTTAACTACTTTCTGCCTAAAGGTTTATTTCTTGTAATTCATAGCATTTGGCAGAGCGGATATGTTAATAAATTTAGTGGCTTCCTTTGAAATTCTGAGAGGCTAGTTCTTTGCAGAATACATTTACTTCGGTGCTAATTTCCTCAGAAGAATAATTTAAAAGTCGTATTTTAAAAATAAGATGTTTGCCAGAACTAAATTGAGAATTTTATGATTCTTACCAGTTAATTGTGACTCGTTCTGACCTATCCCTACCAAGAGATCTAGATATATTGGCATCTCCTAAAAGTGAAAATTGTACATATGAAAATGTGAGCAATGTGTCCTTTATAAGCAATTCTCAAAGTTGTACCAGCATGTCCACTCATTTCTATAAGTTCTAGACCAGGGATATACCTTTTTAGATTGTTTTAAAGTAGTTTAGGACCTAAATAGATGTACATTATTTCAGTCAGTCTCAGCAAATGAGAATCAACAAACCAGGCTCTGCCTCCAGTTTTTTTGTCTCTACTAAGCAGTGGTATGTTTTTCTTAATTGTATTATTTCATCATATCCCTTTCCCATTTATCCATAAGCCCCTTGGTGCTCTTATAGATCTCCTAAATTCTTTATATGAAGTAGGCAGTTAACCCTTTATTATGTCTTGTCAGTTTCTCTCATATTCATTATTTGAAATGGCTTTTGTATCATATCAGTTTGTTTATATCTGGCTATCTTTGCCATTGTAGTTTCTATTTCTTCAGTTGATAGAAAAGGACAATCTTTCAGTTTCTATTTTTATATTGTCATTAAATTTTCAGTTGTTTCTTAAATTCTTTAACAATTTTCTGAAATTATTAATTGAAGTATAGTCAATGTACAATATTAAATGTTACAGGTGTACAATACAGTGATTCACAATTTTTAAAGATTATATTCCATTTATAGTTATTATAAAATATTTTCCATATTCCTCATGTTATACAGTAGATCCTTGTAGCTTATTTTATACATAATAATTCATTCCTCTTAATCTTTCACTCCTCTATTGCCCTTCCCCACTTCCCTCATTGTCTGAAATTTTAATTGGCATGTTATATAAAGTATGACTCAAGAAAACATTTCTCCATATTAAGTATGCCAAATATTGGATATTGTCTTCTATCCCTTATTGATGATTTTTTTTCTAGCCTTGGTTTATCACTTGCTGTTACTAGTTACCCTAATCTACTTCTCAGAATCTGTCTATGATGCAGATCTGGGTTCAGTTCCTGGGTTGGGAAGATCCCCTGGAGAAGGAAATGGTTCTTGGCTGGAGAATCCCGTGGACTGTAGCCTGCCAGGCTCCTCTGTCCAAGGGGTCGCGGGAGTCAGACACGACTTAGTGACTGAACCACCGCCACCGCCACTTCTCAGATTATTACTATTTCATTGGCCTATACTTCTTTTTATATGTTTGTGCTATAACTTCTTGCTTTGTTTTGTTTTTTTATTGACATATAGTTGATTTACAATGTTGTGTTAATCTGCTGTATCTAATGTTTTAATTACTGTGATTTCATAAGATGGTCTAATACCTGGTGGTGAAATACCCATAATCTTTTGCTAAATATTTTGAGTCAATTTAGAGAACACAAATTATGAATATGGAGTATATAATTGACATCTAATTTTATTCTCCCCTTTTGTATTTTATCTAGCATCAGTGGATACCACTACCTGGGAATATCCAGATGTCTGCAGATACTATTTTGGCTCCTTTGGGCAGTGGTCAAGTCTCCTTTTCTCCTTGGTATCTCTCATTGGAGCAATGATAGTGTATTGGGTGCTGATGTCCAATTTTCTTTTTAATACTGGAAAATTTATTTTTAGTAAGTATCCATATCATATGCTTTAGCATAATTATTTTCAAATAACTACTATACTGTTTTGGTTTCAGTCTTAAATTCTGGACTTGGAATTAATGACATAAAAAGTAATATTTGTGATTCTAGGAGATATGTTTGATTCAATTTGTTTTCTATGGTTTCTATGTTGATCACAAATATAAAATGTATGTTAATTTCCAAAACCTTATTTTTGGGTGAATATATTCCTTCAGATTCTCTAATTAACATAAAATATTTCTAATTTCCAAAAGATGTTTTAAGCATTGTTTGCATCTCCTAGGAATGAATTTTTTTCCTGCTTAAGTAATGATATCCATTTAGAAAACATGATCTCAACCTGTACTCACTCTTCACCTCACTATTATATATAATAACTATATTAGTTCACTAATATAGTTATTATATATAATAGTATATATACTATTATTTTATCATAATAAATACAATTCTCTTTTTTATATGGAATTTGCATTCATTAAAATATACACATCTTGGCCATATAATTTTGACAAATGGATACATCCATTAAACCACACCTCCTTCATGAAACATTTCCATCTTCCCAGAGTAGTGATATGTTTTTTAATTATAAAACTTTCAGATTGTTTGTTGCCATTATAAGAGAACCTAGTTCATTTTTTAATATTTGTCTTGAATCTTACAAATGTGTTGAATTCTTATTGCTTATAATTTTGTAGATTCACTTTGGATTTTCTATTTAGATAGTTGTGTCATTCATGAATGTGAAAACTTCATCCTAAGTAGTTATTATTTTTTGAATGATTCATGTATATATGCATACATTTATATTTAGTATATACATTCAAACATATATAGGACTTCCCAGGTGACACTAGTGGTAAAGAACCTATCTGCCAATGCAGGAGACATAAGAGATATGAGTTCAATCCTTGGGTCAGGAACATACGCTGGAGTAGGGCATGGCAAGCCACTCCAGTACTCTTGCTTGGACAATGCCTATGGACAGTGGAAGCTGGCGGCCTACAGTCCATTATGTTACAAAAGAGTCACACATGGCTTCAGTTCAGTTTTCAGTTCAGTTCAGTTCAGTTGCTCAGTCGTGTCCGACTGTTTGCAACCCCATGGACTGCAGCACACCAAGCCTCCCAGTTCATCACCAACTCCCAGAGTTTACTCAAACTCATGTCCATTGAGTCAGCGATGCCATCCAACCATCTCATCCTCTGTCGTCCCCTTCTCCTGCCTTCAATCTTTCCCAGCATCAAGGTCTTTTCAAATGAGTCAGCTCTTCGCATCAGGTGGCCAAAGTATTGGAGTTTCAGCTTCAACATCAGTCCTTCCAATAAATACTCAAGACTGATCTCCTTTAGGATGGACTGGTTGGATCTCCTTGCAGTCCAAGAAACTATCAAGAGTCGTCAGAAGTTCAAAAGCATCAATTCTTCGGCACTCAGCTTTCTTTATAGCCCAACTCTCACATCCATACATGACCACTGGAAAAACCATAAACTTGACTAGATGGACCTTTGTTGGCAAAATGATGTCTCTGCTATTTTTTTTTTTTTTTGATTCTTATTTTTTTAATATAATTTATCTTGCTGAGACAGCAAGTCAAGTTTATAAAGAAGATGCATTTAGGAATAATCCTAAAAGATAAAGCAGGTTTACAACCCTGCTATTTAATATGTTGTCTAGGTTGGTCATGGCCTTCCTTCCAAGGAGTAAGCATCTTTTAATTTCATGGCTGCAATCACCATCTGCAGTAATTTTGGAGCCCGCCAAAATAAAGTCTCTCACTGTTTCCACTGTTTCCCCATCTATTTGCCATGAAGTGATGGGACGAGATGCCATGATCTTAGTTTTCTGAATGTTGAGCTTTAAGCCAACTTTTTCACTCTCCTCTTTCACTTTCATCAAGAGGCTCTTTAGTTCTTCTTCATTTTTTGCCATAAAGATGATGTCATCTGCCTATCTGAGGTTATTGATATTTCTCCCAGCAATCTTAATTCCAGCTTGTGCTTCATCCAGCCCAGCTTTTATCACAATGTACTCTGCATATAAGTTAAATAAGCAGGGTGACAATATACAGGCTTGACGTACTCCTTTTCCTATTTGGAACCAGTCTGTTGTTCCATGTCCAGTTCTAATTGTTGCTTCCTGACCTGCATACAGATTTCTCAAGAGGCAGGTCAGGTGGTCTGGTATTCCCATCTCTTGAAGACTTTTCCACAGTTTATTGTGATCCACACAGTCAAAGGTTTTGGCATAGTCAATAAAGCAGAAATAGATGTTTTTCTGGAACTCTCTTGCTTTTTCGGTGATCCAGCAAATGTTGGCAATTTGATCTCGTTTCCTCTGCTTTTTCTAAACCCAGCTTGAACATCTGGTTCACGTATTGCTGAAGCCTGGCTTGGAGAATTTTGAGCATTACTTTGCTAGCATGTGAGATGAGTGCAATTGTGTGGTAGTTTGAGCATCCTTTGGCATTGCCTTCCTTTGGGATCGGAATGAAAACTGACCTTTTCCAGTCCTGTGGCCACTGCTGAGTTTTCCAAATTTACTGGCATATTGAGTGCAGCACTTTCACAGCATCATCTGTTAGGATTTTAAATAGCTCAACTGGAATTCCATCATCTCCACTAGCTTTGTTCATAGTGATGCTTCCTAAAGCCCACTTGACTTCACATTCCAGGATGTCTGGTTCTAGGTGAGTGATCACACCATCATAATTATCTGAGTCGTGAAGATCTTTTTGGTACAGTTCTTCTGTGTATTCTTGCCACCTCTTCTTAATATCCTCTGCTTCTGTTAGGTCCATACCATTTCTGGCCTTTATTGTGCCCATCTTTGCATGAAATGTCCCCTTGGTATCTCTAATTTTATTGAAGAGATCTCTAGACTTTCCCATTCTATTGTTTTCCTCTATTTCTTTGCACTGATCACTGAGGAAGGCTTTCTTATCTCTCCTTGCTAGTCTTTGGAACTCTCCATTCAAATGGGTATATCTTTCCTTTTCTCCTTTGCTTTTTGCTTCTCTTCTTTTCATGGCTATTTGTAAGGCCTCCTCAGCTAACCATTTTGCTGCTTTGCATTTCTTTTTCTTGGGATGGTCTTGATCCCTGTCTCCTGTACAATGTCACAAACCACTGTCCATAGTTCATCACGCACTCTGTCTATCAGATCGAGTCCCTTAAATCTATTTCTCACTTCTACTGTATTATTGTAAGGAATTTGATTTAGCTCACACCTGAATGGTCTAGTGGTTTTCCCTACTTTCTTCAATTTAAGTCTGAATTTGACAATAAGGAGTTCATGATCTGAGCCTCAGTCAGCTCCTGGTCTTGTTTTTGCTGACTGTATAGAGCTTCTCCATGTTTGGCTGCAGAGAATATAATCAATCTGATTTCAGTATTGGCCATCTGGTGATGTCCATGTGTGGAGTCTTCTCGTGTTGTTGGAAGAGGGTGTTTGCTATGACCAGTGTGTTCTCGTGGCAAAACTCTATTATCCTTTGTCCTGCTTCATTCTGTACTCCAAGGCCATATTTGCCTGTTACTCCAGGTGTTTCTTGATTTCCTTGGCAAGGAAATAACAACAAGAGATGACCATAATTGGCTTAGAATCAGAGAAATTTGTTCTCTCACAGTCATAGAAACTAGAAGCCTGAAATCAAAGTGTCTATAGGGCCCTCTCCTTCCTCTGAAGCCTTTAGGGAAGAACTCTTCCTTTTTCTTCCTAGTTTCTGGTGATCAACCGCTAGCAGTGCTTGGCATTCCTTAACTTTAGTAATATTTCTCCAGTTTCATCCTCTGCCTTCATATGGCCATCTTCCCCCAGTGTCTCTATATCCAGAAATCTCCTGTTCTTGTTAAAGACACCCATCACTGAATTTAGGGTGTACCCTAACCCAGTACAACCTAACCTTAGCTTGATGATGTCTGCACAGACTCTGTTTCCAGATAAGGTCCATTCTATGTTTCCTGGTGGACATGGATTTGGGTAGAATTCTATTCAACCTAGTATACTTGGTGTGTCAGGGTTTTTACTTGCCTTATGTAAATCTTTGGCATCAAGAATTATGTAATTATGTAAAGATCCATAACTTCCTTTCTTGAATCACTAATAACCCGTGGAGACATTATAAAAACCTAGAGCATAGATTACTTCTTTTATTCTGTCTTGAGAAGCATATAGTGGAGATGAATAATTCACATATATAACTTACTTTATGACCTTAAAATCTAATCTAGCTTTTTCTGTCATCTTATTTAAGTTTTACATCACTTTCATTAATGCTTACTAAGGTTATGAAAGGCTAACATCAAACAGAATAAAGTAAATTCCCTCAGGCAAATAAAAAACATATTTTTTACCCATTCTCTCATTTACTATAGAATGATATGAATGCCAGGTATCTACATTAGCTTTTTATTTTGCTGCTACTTTTAGTAAAACTTAGTGGGACCTGTGATCAATAATTACTATATAGCTTTCACTTTATAAAAGCTGTTCTATATTTTGTCAAAACTTTAAGTGATTTTTTCAGATAAATTCAAGTGTCTTGAGTAGTGGCTTTCCACCTTTTGCAGGTTTTAGAACTTTATAAGATATAACTATACTTATATAAATCAGTGTGAGTGTAGGATAAGAAATTGTGCACATTATCTTTATTCCAGGACTTTTAACTTCAGCCTTCTGGGTGGTTTTTTTGTTTTGTTTTGTTTTTAAAATCTTCACTCATAAAAATTTTCCACCATGAGACTGTGACACCAATGATGTCGTTCCTATACAGCAGAGAAAGCTGAAGAAGGTGAAGTTATGTTAATAATGAAGTAGTCTTTGTTCAGGGTACTAAATAATATTACCACAGAGTAGATCTTAAAAGATTTTTATAGATAAAGAAAATTTAGAGGGTGATTGATTTAACATCTTCCACTGAGTATTAAATTATGCTTTCCTCATAATTTTTAGATTTTATTCATCACATTAATGACACAGACCCTATACCGAGTACCAACGACAGCAACCCTGGTAAGTAGTTTGAAGTTGAAAGTTTGCCTTGTTTCTTTATTCATCACCTTTTTTCAAAAAAGATATAAGGTAGAATCTATAACTTTATTTTAGGTAAATGACCAGCATAAAATCATTATCTTTAGGTTAACTAAGCCACTGTTAAATTGTTGATAACCAGTAAAGGTTAAAAAAAGAACAGTTCCACAAAAGTTTGTGTTAATGTAAGCTAAACAATATTTAGTTCATGTTATACAGTTCACAGTTATAGCTCACATCGACCGTATCCATATTTGCTTATGATCAATAAATATTTTCAAGTACCTCTATCACTGCTGATTGTTTTAGAAGTCTGGAACCTTTGTTCTTAGTTTATTAATTTAGTTTTAAACATTTATCACTTTAGTTAGTAATATTTAAGATATATAAATGTGTGTCCTAAATTTCCTAATGATCCAAGGCTAGGAAACATGGAAAAATAAATTGAAGATTTGTACCCCCCCCCCAAAAAATCAATTTCTTAGAAAGTTTATTTTAATTAATTTATTAAAAATAAACATTTGGGGACTTTCCTGGTGGTCCAGTGGCTAAGACTCCATGTTCCCTGTGCAGGGGGCCTGGGTTTGATCCCTGGGCAGGGAACTAAGATCCCATATGCTGCAACTAAGACCTAGTGTGGCCAAATAAATACATTAAATAAATAAAGAGAATTAAAAAATAATTAAAAAATAATAAATGTTTGTAGTCTGTGTTTATCCAGTATGGCAGTCATAGGAAAAATGAATAGAAAAGCTAATATAACCTGAGTAACAGCATAACTAACATCACCTAAAGCTTTTATGTGTTTAGGTTTTAGAGATACTGAATTGATATTTTGATGGAGGTACACATTGATCACTAAGAGGACAATTCACTCAATGCATATTTATTAAATCTGTTATGTGTCAGAAACTGTTCTAGGCTCTGGGATATAATGGACAGACAAGAGTTTCTCTTGTGAAGTGTACATTCCAGTGTTTGCTGTTCAGTGTCTTACTTTACCCCTTAATTAAATTAATTAATCTGTCATTTGTTAACACTAGAAAATGAGTGAAGTACCAGCATTATTTCTGTGAATGCACATACACACACACATACACACACACATACTTTTCATTAATTATACTGAAAATATATTCATATAATTTAAACACATACCTCTTGAACCCTGTTCCTTACCTCAGAATTTTCAAAAGCCCAAGAAACATACTGGTTTTAAAATAGAAATTCATTTACTATAGCTACTCTGATATCAATTGATGAAACTAGTGTATTACTATCTAGCAGGATTCCTTGAGTAGAGAGTCAGTTCATTGTTGAGTTCATGAATATTACAATTGCACTAATAATTTGGAGAGCATTATCAGCAAAGTCAGTTTACTTTGCATAGTGATATGTTGATAGTATCACTTCTTGATTTTTTGGTTTATTTTAAACAAAGTATTGAACAGAGTATCAAGCAATCCATTTCAGTAAGTATTAGAAATGACAGCAGACATTTACTGGATACTCACTGTGTGCAAGCATTGTTCTGAATGTTTTACAGCACCTTCATAAGGTAGTACTGTTCTCTTCATTTTCTATAGGGCTTCCCTGGTAGCTTAGCTGATAAAGAATCTGCCTATAGTACAGGAGACCCTGGTTCAATTCATGAATTGGGACAATCCCCCAGAAAAGGGATAGGCTACCCATTCCACATTCTTGGGCTTCCCAAAGCATAGAAAATTTAGTGACTTTGTGTGTTGAGTGACAGAGTGAAGATTCTTTATTCAATCAGTTTACTTCCATAACCTATGTTCTTTACCACTCTAGTTATTAGCACAGGAAAAATTCAAGTTAATTTGCTTTTGTCCAAAGCATAGAAGGAAAAAAATACAGGTTAAAAGTGCTGACTAAGAAAACTATTTGGCTTTGTGGCATGCCAAATAACAGATAGAGAATAAAATTGTTGCTCAGCATTTTTTTACAGCATTAAACATTCTTTACAAAGAGCTGATTATTAGCAAAAGTACTATTATGAACTTAGAAGCACAGTGAGAATGATTTGTATTCTCTCTGCAAACAGAAGAAACTGCCACTTGTAGATCAGTGTTAGGAAAAATACAGTTCATTCACTTCCCAGTTCTCTGGATAACATCTGGGCTTTCAGCTGCTCTAAGGCCTGAGAAACATCCAGGACAGTTACTCTGGATTGCTGGTATTCAAGATTCTTAAATTATAAGCAATTATTAGATTTTGGCAGTACCATGGCAATGTTTCAATGGTGTCTGCTTTTTATTCCAAACCCATCGATTTTGCTTATTGTTAGAAGAAGCCTGTTCTCTGGACTTTGTGTGGGTTATTAGCAAAATGAACAATTACCTTGAATGATGTGTCTTATATGATTGTAATAATAAGATCAAATATCATCCAACCCAATATTTTCTCTCTGGTAGTGGGACAGAAGGATAATTGGTAGAATAATTTTATAGTTTCCAGTAGAAAGTAGAAATCAAGGCTATACCTCAAAATTTTCTAACATTCCACCTTTAATTATTTATAGGTAAAAGTTTTCTGATATAACTACGTACAAAATAGATAAACCACAAGGACCTCCTATATAGCGCAGGAAAGTATATTCAATATCTTATAATAACCTATAGTGGAAAAGAGTCTGAAAAATAATATCTGAATCACTATGCTATATACCTGAAACTAACACAACATTATAAATCAATTATACTTCAAAGTTAAATAATAAAAAAAAAAATTGAAAAGGCTCCACATATATCTAAACATAACCCTCTATTTTTTTTCCCCCAAAAGGAGAAACCTAATATTCATGGTAAAACTTAAGGTTGGTAGAGCAAGTGTAAGTCTCATTGTTCTTCTTTGTTGCCTCCTCTGATCTGTTGCTTCCTTGTTACAGTGATTTGTCCAAGTGCCGGGAGCGGTGGCCATCCTGACAACGGCTCCATGATTTTCTATGCCAGTGACTCGGGACTCCAGCAGTTTGAAAAGTGGTGGAATAAGTCCAAGACAGTGCCCTTTTACCTCATAGGGCTCCTTCTGCCACTGCTTAATTTCAAATCTCCTTCATTTTTTTCAAAATTTAACATCCTAGGTAAGCCAAGGCACTGTGTTATAGAGCCTCTGTATGGTATAATACATGCTGGATTCTGTGGGAATATGGTCTGACCAGCAAAACAGTCACCTTCCAGGCCTGTTCATCTGTGTTCAATTTGTTCACGCAATATTGCCCTACTTTTTGCTTTTCTTGATGAAGTTTGGCACAGAAAAAAATAGAGATGGCCATCTCAAGCCCAAGTCCCTGTTTAAGATGAGTTACTGGGTTTTCCATTCGATCCTTACTGAACAACTATTCCTCATTTCCTCTACAACTAGTGGCAGTAGACTAAGATTTCAGCAGGAGAAATCCAAAGGGAATATTATAGAACTTCTCAGTTCTAAAGTTTGGAAATATTAGAACTTACTAAGGGAAATTATGGAATATTTTTTCCCTACAGTTTCTATTTAAGAGTATAAGCACAGAATTATCCCTTGACTTTGAACCTGGAATATTGTTATCTAACTGAAGGGCCTTAGGCTTATTCTGTTTTTGCTCTGTTCCTCAGTGCTTTTTCTTTCTTTTCAACACTATTGCCTCTAAAGGAACAGACTTCTTTTTGTAAGACCTGTTTTTCAGAAATTTCTGAAATCACTGAAGAAATTTCAGAAAAGGACCCTGTATGAAAGCTCAGGTCTGGTTAACTAAAGACAAGGGTATCATTCATAAAGAACTGATAACTCAAATAGATAATAGGATTTCACCTTTTCCCTGTAGATATGGTCTCTTGGTAGGCAGACTAGAGTATGAAAAAATTAGATTACATCAAAGAGATGACTTTTGGGTTTTTTTTCAAAAGACCAAAGAAGGAGGTAAGGATATTTCTCTATACCTTAGCTTCATAACAAAATTCACCATGAGACTACAACAGACACACACAGAAAATGAAGAGTGGTGGTTATATAAGCTTCAACCTCTTGTATGCATCCTTTCTGAATCAGCTAACCTCCAAACCCACAGTAGAGCTTATAGAGCTCATTTGTGGTTTCCTGATTTGCTGGCCAACTTTCCTATGGAACAGATCTTTAAAAGTTAGCTTGTGAATTTACAGAAGAACTTGCTCAATCGGGCAAAACAATCACTAGGCTTCTAACCAGGTTAAATTCTTCTCTACCTCCTTAAGATATTTTGGTTTTGTCCTTTCTCTTGTCACTTTCCCTTTTAAAACTACATATAACTTCTTTAGAGAAATCAGAACCTAATTCCTCTAAATACCATCATGGATCTCTTGACTCTGCTCAATAGTGACTGGACTTAATTCCTTAAATCCTCTAACTTCCAGACTACTAAAAAATCCTGAAATTCTGAATGCCCACTTTACCCTACATAAAGTAAGTGTTCAGTGTACACACAGTGAATGAAATCTGAAATCTTTCCATGGAGCAAGTAGTACTAAACAACCAAAACTTCATCTAGATACTAGATCAGGTTGTTCATGGACTATTTGACTTATTGCCTTTCTCAAATAAGTTTATGATCCACATTTACTACTTTTCTTTCTTTACTTTCTACTGTCTTACACTAAATATTTTGACAGATTTTCCCAACTTGTTGGCTGTCTCTAACTTTTAATATGGAGAATAAGAGTCAGGGACTTCCCAGGGGTCCAGTGGTTAAGACTTCGTGCTTCTAATTCGGGGAGTGCAGGTTCTACCCCTGGTTGGGGAATGAAGATCCCACATGCTGCACAGACAAATTAGAAAAAAGTCAGTTTTGTGTTTTGTTTTTTCCTAAGTAACCTTACAATCTTATAATAAACTCTCTGCATGTATCAGAACCTAAATTCAGCTCATAACTTCTTAGGCCTACTACATAGTTTTGTGCTTTGTTTTCTGATATCTTCCGGGGTTTGTTTCTGTTCTTTAGATCTCACCTGCGCATAAATACTAATGCTAATTTTCCAAACTTTGCTGAAAGTGTAGAAACAAAATTTGATTTTTAAATAGTCTGTAAAAATAAATAAATAAATAAATAGTCTGTAAAACAAAGATGATTAATGGTTTCTGAATTTTTCCTTGCAGGCACAGTGTCTGTTCTCTACTTGATTTTTCTCGTCACTTGGAAGGCTATTCGCTTGGGATTTCATTTGGAGTTTCATTGGTTTACACCAACAGAATTTTTTGTCCCAGGTGAGCTATTTCAGCCAAGTAAAGAATTAATAAATTACAGTAATGTGATCTTTAGTTAACTATTCTTAGCTATTGTTACTATAAAACAAATAATCATAGTTTTTATGATGAGCACTTTTTATTAATGCTGTTAAGCTAAAACCAGGAATACAGTTGAAATTACTATGGTTTTCTTGCAGTTGGGGATAACCAGGACCCTTTGTCATTTCTACTTGGGAGTTCAAAGTCACAATGCAATTGAAAAATCAATAACTCATTCTCTAGACATCTCTGAGAAGGCATAACCCTAGAATTTTAGAGACTTAGAACATAGTAAGTAATAAATATATATGGATAATACTAGTAATTGTAGGTCATCTGCTTGGTGGTTCTATGGTAGGTAATGCCACGTGACCCAGGTCTGCTGCAGGCAGAGCCCCTGTCCCCGGGGCAGGCCACTGCTGACTTGTACCTCCACAGGAGACACTCAAACACTCAAAGGCAGGTCTGGCTCAGTCTCTGTGGGACCTCTGGGTCCTGGTGCGCACGGTTTTGTTTGAGCCTTCCGAGCATCTCTGGTGGGTAGGGGGGTTTGATTCTAAATGCGATTTCTCCCCTTCTGCCATTTTGTTAGGACTTTTCCTTTGCCCTTGGACATGGGACATCTTTTTTTGGTGAGATCCAACATTCTCCTGTGAACAGTTGTCCAGCAGCAAGTTACAATTTTGGAGTTCTCGCAAGAGATGAGTACACATTCTTCTATTCCTCCATCTAGTTGCAGAATGATTATACCAAAGAAATTCCCACAGTGTTAAGAAAGTTCTAGGACCCACAACAGATTTCTCAACTTGGGGATCCGGCAAAGGGACTCAGAACCCCCAGGCAATTTGACTTTGGAGACAGTGGGATTTGATTACAGAACTTCCACAGGGCTGGGGAAACAGATTCTTGGAGGGCACAAACAAAACCTTGTGAACACCAGGACCAGGAGAAAGGAGCATTGTGCCCACAAGAGACTGAGTGAGACTTGCCTTTGAGTGTCAGGCAAAACAACAGAGATGGAACACAGCCCCATCCATCAGCAGAAAATTGGATTAAAGATTTCCTGAGCATGGCCCCACCCATTAGAATAAGACCCAGTTTCCCCCACAGTCAGTCTCTCCCATCAGGAAGCTTCCATAAGTGTCTTATCCTTTTTTATCAGAGGGCAGACCGAATGAAAACCACAGTCACAGAAAACTAACCAAACTGATCACATGGACCCCAGCCTTGTCTAACTCAATGAAACTATGAGCCATGCCTTGTAGGGCCACCCAAGATGGATGGGTCATGGTGGAGAGTTCTGACAAAAGTGGTCCACTGGAGAAGGGAATGGCAAACCACTTCAGTATTCTTGCCTTGAGAACCCCATGAACAGTATGAAAAGGCAAAAAGATACGACGCTGAAAGATGAACTCTCCAGGTCGGTAGGTGCCCAATATGCTACTGGAGATCAGTGGAGAAATAACTCCAGAAAGAATGAAGAGACGGAGCCAAAGCAAAAACAACACCCAGTTGTGGATGTGACTACGGATGGAAGTAAAGTCTGATGCTGTAAAGAACAATGTAACATGGGAACCCAGAATGTTAGGTCCATGAATCAGGTGGATTAGAAGTGGTCAAACAGGAGATGGCAAGAGTGAACATCAACATTTTAGGAATCAGTGAACTAAAATGGACCGGAATGGGAGAATTTAACTCAGATGACCATTATATCTACTATTGTGGGCAAGAATCCCTTAGAAGAAATGGAGTAGCCCTCATGGTCAACAAAAGAGTCCAAAATGCAGTACTTGGGTGCCATCTCAAAATGACAGAATGATCTCTGTTCAATTCCAAGGTAAACAATTTAATATCATAGTAATCCAAGTCTATGCCTCAACCACTAATGCTGAAGAAGCTGAAGTTGAATGGTTCTATGAAGACCTACAAGACCTTCCAGAACTAACACCAAAAAAGGATGTCCTCTTTATCATAGGGGACTGAAATGCAAAAGTAGGAAGTCAGGAGATACCTGGAATAACAGGCAAGTTTGGCCTTGGAATACAAAATGAAGCAGGGCAAAGGCTAACAGAGTTTTGCCAAGAGAACTCACTGGTCATAGCAGACACTCTCTTCCAACAACACAAGAGACAATTCTACAAATGGACATCACCAGATGGTCATTACCGAAATCAGATTATATTCTTTGCAGCCGAAGATGGAGAAGCTCTATACAGTCAGCAAAAACAAGACCAGGAGCAGACTGTGGCTCAGATAATGAACTCCTTATTGCAAAATTCAGAGTTAAATTGAAGAAAGTAGGGAAAATCCCAAGCCCATTCAGGCATGACCTAAAATCAAATCCCTTATGATTATACAGTGAAAGTGACAAATAAATTCAAGGAAGTAGATCTGATAGACACAGTACCTGAAGAACTTGGTGACCAAGACCATCCCCATGAAAAAGAAATGCAAAAATGCAAAATGGTTAGCTGAAGAGGCCTTACAAGTAGCTGAGAAAAGAAGAGACGCTAAAAGCAAAGGGGAAAAGGAAAGATATACCCATCTGAATGCAGAGTTCCAAAGAGTAGCAAGAAGAAATAAGAAAGCCTTCCTCAGTGATTCAATGCAAAGAAATATAGGAAAACAAAGAATGGGAACACTGGAGATCTCTTCAGGAAAATTAGAGATACCAAGGGAACATTTTATGCAAAGATGGGCACAATAAAGGACAGAAACAGTATGGACCTAACAGAAGCAGAGGATATTAAGAAGAGGTGGCAAGAATGCACAGAAGAACTGTACAAAAATATAAAAAAGGTCTTAATGACCCAGATAATCACAATGGTGTGATCACTCACCTAGAGCCAGACATCCTGGAATATGAAGTCAAGTGGGCCTTGGGGAGCATCTCTAGGAACAAAGCTAGTGGAGGTGATGGAATTCTAGTTGAACTGTTTCAAATCCTAAAAGATGATGCTGTGAAAGTGCTGCACTCAATATGCCAGCACATTTGGAAAACTCAGCAGTGGCCACAGGACTGGAAAAGGTCAGTTTTCATTCCTATCCCAAAGAAAGGCAATGCCAAAGAATGCTCAAACTACCACACAATTGCACTCATCTCACATGCTAGCAAAGTAATGCTCAAAATTCTCCAAGCCAGGCTTCAACAGCATGTGAACCGAGAGCTTCCAGATGTTCAAGCTGATTTTAGAAAGGGCAGAGGAGCCAGAAATGAAATGGCCAACATTCGCTGGATCATCAAAAAAGCAAGAGAGTTCCAGAAAGCATTTACTTCTGCTTTATTGACTACACCAAAGCCTTTGACTCCTTAGATCACAACAGACTGTGGAAAATTCTTCAAGAGATGGGAATACCAGGCCCCCTGACCTGCCTCCTGAGAAATCTGTATGCAGGTCAAGAAACAACAGTTAGAACTGGACATGGTACAATGGACTAGTTTCATATTGGGAAAGGAATATGTCAAGGCTATGTATTATCACTCTGCTTATTTAACTTATATGTAGAGTACATCATGCAAAATGCTGGGCTGGATGAAGCACAAGCTGGAATCAAGATTGCCGGAAGAAATATTAATAACCTCAGATACGCAGATAACATCACCCTTATGGCAGAAAGCAAAGAGGAACTAAAGAGCCTCTTGATGAAGGTGAAAGAGAAGAGTGAAAAAGTTGGCTTAAAACTCAACATTCAGAAAACTAAGATCATGGAATCCAGTCCCATCACTTCATGGCAAATAGATGGGGAAACAATGGAAACAGTGACAGATTTTATTTTGGGGGCTCCAAAATCACTGCAGATGGTGATTGCAGCCATGAAATCAAAAGACACTTGCTCCTTGGAAGAAAAGCCATGACCAACCTAGACAGCATATTAAATAGCAGAGACATTACTTTGCCAACAAAGGACCATCTAGTCAAGGCTATGGTTTTTCCAGTAGTCATGTATGGATGTGAGTGTTGGACCATAAAGAAAGCTGTGTGCTGAAGAATTGATGCTTTTGAACTGTGGTGTTGGAGAAGACTCTTGAGAGTCCCTTGGACTGCAAGGAGATCCAACCAGTCCATCCTGAAGGAACTCAAACCTGAATATTCATTGGAAGGACTGATGCTGAAGCTGAAGCTCCAGTACTTTGGCCACCTGATGTGATGAGCTGACTCATCTGAAAAGGCCTTGATCCTGGGAGAGATTGAAGGCAGGAGGAGAAAGGGATGACAAAGGATGAGGTGGTTGCATGGCATCACCGACTCGACTGACATGAATTTGAGCAAGCTCCAGAAGTTGGTGATGGACAGGGAAGCCTGGTGTATTGTATTCCATGGGCTCGCAAAGAGTCGGACGTGACTGAGTCACTGAACTGAACTAAATGCTGGTAATTATCATTGTTCCCCTTATGGGTTTTTTCTTTTAATGTTGATGTTTTTCAGACTAATTAAGATGGTGATTATTAAGTGTTTTTTTCCTCCTTTTTTCCCCCCATAGCAATTTTTTGTTTCACCCAAATTTAGAGTATTTTGAACATGACAGAAGGGCATCTTTCCAACCAGGGGATCAAACCCAGGTGCCCCGAATTGCAGGCAGGATTTTTTACCATCTGAGCCACCGGGGAAGCCCAAGAATACTGGAGTGGGTAGCTTAACCCTTCTCCACGGAATCTTCCCAACCTAGGAATCGAACTGGGGTCACCTTCATTGCAGGCAGGTTCTTTGTCAGCTGAGCTACCAGGGAAGTCCAAAGCAATGAATGGATAATGCTAAATGAGGAGACAGACTAGAAAATAGAAGTGGCTATTATGCTTGTACCTTAAGAACTAATAAGGAGAAAGAAAGTAGTACAAAATCCTGTTGTTGATTTAGAAAGACTGGTTTCCTTCCATTCTTCAACTGTTGATTCTGGCAATGTAGATTTCAAGTCTTTATTCAATTTCTCAGGTTTGTCTCTACAGCCTACAATTATAGTTGTCTTTGTTTCATTTATTACAACATTCTTGAGTTTTCCAGGTGTACTGAGTTGGTGATCGTTGGAAGTCATTGTTTGTGTTACCATGGTTACTTATTTTTAGTTCATCTGGCTGCATCAACTTTAATTTTTTAAATTTCTATTAGACGCCCACAAAGAATAAAAAGTCAGTTTAAATTCAGGATAAAGGAAGCACTGGGGCTTGAAAGGCATCCTTCTCTCACAGATTGTATTTAAAATTGAATAGTGATAAAAATGGCAACTTTAAGCTACTTTTTCCACTGATTAATAAAAATAGTCTATTTTCTAAAAGTAGTTTCATAATGATTTATATTTAGACTTAGTGATTAAAGTTCCTGCTAATGATAGAACATTAGAGATAAATATGAAAGAAAGGGAGAGTATTAATAGTTATTTAGAAGATGGAAAAGAGAAACATGTTTAAGTAGTTATCAAGCCATTTATTTCACTTTGCTTCATTTCTAAATGATGTGAAAGGAGAATCATGAAGACTGAAAGGAGTTTTTATAAATATTTATGGCTCTGAGACTTACTGTGATTGAATAATTTTTCAATAAAGAAAATATGTCATAAATCTTTCTTAGTAAAGGCTCATTAAAAACAAGAAAACTTGGAGGGTGTGAATCTTTACTGTCCTGGTGAAGAAATTCTCATAAACTTCTGGGTCTAATTGAACCTTTATGTACTCTTGTTTCTAAAAATTCACTTTTCAGTTCAGTAAGTATATCCCATCACCCTTCTTCCCAGATAATTGGAAAAATAACAAGAAAAACTTGCTAATGTATTTCATTCTATCCTTTCCTGCCTACTCGGGGACTTTACTTTTTGCAGTTATCTTTTCTTTTTTAATCATGCATTATCAGATTTTTCCTACTAAACTATTCCTACTAGTATACAAACATGTTTCCCAGTCTAAAAACAAAAACTCGTATGACCCCATTCCCTGTAACTGTTATTTCCTTTTAAAGAAAAACTTTGTATGAGTTGTCTGTGCTGTCTCCACTTCTTCCATTTTGCCTCACTTTGGTTAGGCTTTTGCTCCAGTCACTCCAAGACTGATGACCAATGACTTCATCTTTCCAAACCCCATGACCAAATCCCATACCTCTTCTTACTCAACCTATAAGCAACATGGGGCACATTTGGCCACGTCTTCCATCTTAAAACACTTTATTTGCTTAACTTCTAAAACCCTATTCTCTTGATTCTTCTACATAACTGTTCCTTTTCTTATCTCTGACTTCTAAATGATAGTCATCCACAGTTTAGACACAAACCCCGCTTCTCTCTACCTTTATTCCCTAAATAATGTCATCTATAATCACCTAGCTTTATATGTTATCAAAGAAATTATGTAAGAAATTTCCTCAGAACTGAAGAACATGTGTTTGTAGACATAAGGGCCCAAAACATTGTGAATAAGACCCACACCAAAGCATATCATTATGAAATTTCACAACACCAGGGATAAAGAAAAGAGCTTTCAGGGACTAAGAACAAGCCTGTACAAAAGATCTGGAATCAGAATAGTATCAGACTTTTTAACAACAGCTCTGAAAGAAAAAGACAATAGAAGGTCAACAAAGGTCTCAGAATAAATTATTTTGACCTAAAATCCTAAAGCCCACCATACTGTCATCCAACTGTTAGAGTATATAATAAAGGTATTTTCGGAAAGTCTCACAAAATTTTACCTTCCATGCACTCTTTCTCAGGACAATACTGCAAAATGTGCTTCACCAAAAAGAAGTAGAATATCAAGAAATTCTCAGAATGATGGTGAAGGGAAATCCTAGGAAACAGCTGTGCAGCAGGCCTAGGGAGCAGCCAGCCCAGATTACAGCAGGTAGACAGATGGCTCCAAGAGGCATTTTTTCAAAGACAAAAATCATAAAATGCAAAAGGTTATTTGATGTGTTATATAGATAGAGTGGAGTTCTTCCATTCTTTTGGAGAGTTTAGGGAAGAATTAGCTTTAACTAGAAAATTAGGCAACCAAAAAGGAAAAAAGTCAACTATTACTTCCAATAAAACAGCATAAGTATTTTATATAAGAAAGAAGAATGTAATAATAGTAATAGATTCCATGGCTTAACTATGAATAATAGATAATAATCATAAAAATGAAAACTTTGATTTTACAAAATCAGAATTATGATTCTATTAGGGGTATAGGACATGGGAAGTGAAGGGTGATAGTGATATAAAAGTCCTAAAGCCTTCTGGTGGAAAATTAATGGATCATGTCTAACATTTTAAAGTAAAGCAAAAGGAATATAAGCATATTACTTAAAAATAGATTATAAATTTAAGATATGCTAAATAGTTACAAGAGTTATAATTAGTTGCCTCTGGGAAACAGAATTCAGGATGGGAGATGTGAAAGATATGAAACTGGTTTTTGTTAGCAACCTTGTGATACTATTTAACTTTTAACAATTAGTATACATTTAAGACTACAATTTGGAAAACCCCATGGATAGAGGAGCCTGGTAGGCTGCAGTCCATGGGGTTGCTAAGAGCCAGACACGACTGAGCGACTTCACGTTCACTTTTCACTTTCATGCATTGGAGAAGGAAATGGCAACCCACTCCAGTGTTCTTGCCTGGAGAATCCCAGGGACGGCGGAGCCTGGTGGGCTGCCGTCTGTGGGGTCGCACACATGACTGAAGCGACTTAGCAGCAGCAGCAGCAGCAACAGCAAGACTGCAATTAAGATTACATTTTTAAAATGAAAAGCTGTTAAATGCTTTGAAACTGACTTCAAAAAGAGACTCAGACACTGATTTTCAAGGATTATGGAGTGATTTGCCATTTGATAGAAGCATTGTGTTAATCTGTAACCAGAAAAACATAATTTTCTAACCACATGTACTTTAAATAGTATGTATATAGCCCACATTTATTGTTGTTTTTGCTTTTGAACTTTTTATTAAAGTATAGCATGCATTTATAATAAAAGTGCATAGTTCCTAAGTGTACAACTTTATTAATTTTCACAAACTGAACAAACCAGATAACCAGCACCCTGTTTAAAACCAGAAATTACTATGAATAACACCGCAGAAGTCCGTCTCATTCTCCCTACCAGTTGGTATTGCCCTGCAGAGATAACCACTGTTCTAACTTTTAACCCCAAAGATTAATTTTGTCTGTTTTTTGACTGACTATAGTTGGTTATATCTGTATTTAGTCCTCTGCCCATGTTTTTAATTGGATTGTTTATTTTCTTGCTATTGAGTTATATGAGTTATTTATATAGTTTGATTATTAGTTGTTTATCCAATACATGATTTGCAAACACTTTCTCCCATTTTGTAGGTTGCCTGTTCATTTCATCAATGGATTACTTTGCTGTACAGAAGCTTGTTAGGTTGATGTGACTCCATTTGTTTATTTTTGTTTTTGTTGCCTTTGCTTTTGGTGTCAAATAAAAAAAATCACTGCCAAGATCAATATCAAGGAGCTTACCCTCCTGCCCATGTTTTCTTCTAGGGATTTTATGGTTTCAGGTCTTACCTTCAAGTTTTTAATCCATTTAGAGTTGATCTTTGTATATGGTTTAAGATAGGGGGGCCCAGTTTCATTCTTTTGCATGTGTCTCCCAGTTTTTCCAACACCATTTATTTAAGAGACTGTTCTTTCCCCATTGTATATTCTTGACTTCTTTGTCATAAATTAATTAACTGTATATGTGTGGATTTATTTCTGAGCTCTCTGTTCCACTGATCTACGTGTCTGTTCTTTGTCAATACCATGCTGTTTTGATTACTATATCTTGTAATAAAGTTGAAAACCAGGAAGTGTGATGCCACCAGCTTCATGCCTCTTTCCCAAGATCACTTTGGCTGTTTGGAGTCTTTTATGTTTCTATACACATTTCAGGAATGTTTGTTCTATTTCTGTGGAAAATGTCATTGAAATTTTGATGGAGATTGCATTGAATGTGTAGATTGTTTTGAGTAGTATGGACATTTTAACAATATTGATTCTTCCAATTCATGAACTTGGAGTCACTTTCCATTTATTTGTGTCTTAAGTTTCTTTCATCATGTCTTACAGATTTTAGTTCATAGGTCTTTGAACTCCTTGGTTAAATTTTTCCTAGGTATTTTATTCTTTTTGATGCTACTATAAATGGGATTGTTTTCTTAATTTCTTTTTCTGATAGTTTGTTATTAGTGTATAGAAACACAACAGATTTTGTATGTTGAAATAGTGCTCCCCAAGTTTTCTGATTTTATGTATTGGTTCTAAAAGTTTTTTGGTGGCATTCTTAGAGTTTTCTGTATATAGTATTATATCCTTGACAGATGGAGTCAGTTTCATTTCTTCCTTTCCAATTTTGATGCCTTTTATTTCTTTTCTTGCTCTGACTAAGACTTTCAATATTGTGTTGGATAAAAATGGCAAGAGTAGGTAGGCATCCTTGTGTTGTTCCTGTTCTTGGAGGAAAAGTTTTCAGTTTATCGTCATTGAATATGACATTCGTTCTGGGTTTTTCCTATATATGGCCTTTATTATGTTGAGGTACTTTCCCTCCATACCCAGTTATTTGAGAATTAATATCATAAATTGGTGTTCAGGCTCGATTTTGGAGGGTAAGTCCCTCCAGTGTGCACACTGGGAACATTTTTTTCCAATCAATCTGGGCTTTTCCTTTATAGGACAAGCCAATTTGGTTGGGTACCCATTTGCAGAGGAGAGGTGTTGTTGGATTCTACTCTGAACTGATTCATTTAGAACTAGTTCTCGTGGGGCAGGCCCACCCTAGTTGAAATTAGCTCATTTGTAGGGTACATTTATTTACCTGATTTGGGAACTGGTCCAGTTGGAACTGGTTCATTTGGGAGCTAGTTCTTGAGGGGGTGGGTAGCCTAGTTGGAATGAGTTCATTTGTTATATAGGGTAAATTTATTTTATAGGGTAAATTTGTTTTATAGGGTAAATTTATTTACCCTATCAGGGAATCAGTTCATCTATATTCATCGATGCTGAAATCTGTGCCGTTTTTCTTGGAATTTGTCTGCATCTTTTGTGTTTTGGTGTTAATAAAGCTTATAAAAATGGGAATTATTTCATGTGTACCAGGGGAAAGATCTTTGGGGTGCATATTAGATACGTTAAGATCAGAAGGACAATGGCCCCTGAATGGTTCACAATTAAACAGTCAGAAGTGCTTTACAAAGGAGAGGAACATTCTGATAATGAACATGCCCAGGAGGCTCCCTTGGACTTGTGGCATCCAATTTTAATTTCCCCTACAGGAGCCTGGGAGAAGGAAATGGCAACCCACTCCAGTAGTCTTGCCTGGAGAATCTCATGGACAGAGGAGCCTGGGAGGCTACAGTCTATCGGATCACAAAGAGTTGGGTGTGACTGAGTGACTTAAACTTATTGTAAAATGCTTTTTCTGCATCTATTGAAATGATCATATGATTCTTATTCTTCAATTTGTTAATGTGGTGTATCACACTGATTGATTTGTACATGTTGAACCATACTTGCATCCCTGGAATAAATCTCACTTGATAATAGTGTGTAATCCTTTTAATGAATTGTTTAACTTGGATTGCTAATATTGAGAATTTTTGTATCTGTGTTCATCAGGGACATTGGCCTGTAATTTTCTTTTTTTGTAGTATCTTTGTCTAGCTTTGGTATCAGGGTAATTCTGGCTTTGTAAAATGAGTTTGAAAGTATCTTTCTCTTTTATTTTTTGGAAGAGCTTGAGAAGGATGGTATTAATTCTTGATTGGTAGAATTCACAGTGAAGCTATCTGGTCTTAGACTTTTGTCTGTTGAGAGGGTTTTAATTGTTGGTTCAATCTCTGGTCTGTTCAAATTTTCTGTTTTTTCATGATTCAGTCTTGGTAGTTTGCATGTTTTTAGGAATTTATTCATTTCTTCTAGATTGTCCAGTTTGTTGGTGTCTTGGTGTATGATTGTTCATGTAGTGTCTTATGATCTTTTGCATTTCTGTTGTATCAGTTTTGGCATCTTCTCTTTCATTTATATGAATCCTTTCTTTTTTTTCTTGGTTAATCTAGCTGAAGTTTTATCTATTTTATCTTTCAAAAAAAAGCCAGCTCTTAGTTTTGTTGATCTTTTCTATTATCTCTTTAGTCCCTATTTCATTTATTTCTTGCTGACCTTTGTTATTTCTCTTCCTTTTAACTTTGGGATTTATTTGTTCTTTTTCTAGTTTCTTTAGGTACAAAATTAGATTGTTTATTTGAGATTTTTCTTATTTCTTGAGGTAAGCCTATCATGTGTAAATGATAATTTTATCATCTTCTCAAATATTGGAGCTTTGTTATAATTATGTAAGTATAATGCTGTTGATCATTCTTTTTCTTGTTAGAAGGTATCCCTCTGTTGATGTCTGTCTCAATAGGGCTTTTTTTTTTAACCTGTATTGTTGAAACACCTCATAGAGTAACTGCTATGAACACTGGAATGCATTATCTTTTCAAAGTAGTGTTTTCATTTTCTCCAGATAAATACCCAGTAGTGGAATTACTGGGTCAATATGGTAGTTCTGTTTTGATGATAGCCATTTTGTATGAGCTGCAAGGTAGTATCTCATTTGGTTTTAATTTGAATTTCTCTGATGATCAGCAGTGTAGATCATTTTTTCATGTACCTTTTGACTATCTGTGTATCTTTCTGAAAAATGTATATTGAGGTCTTCTACCCATTTTTCATTCAGACCCTGAATTTCATCTTGCTCTGCAACATACTAGTTGTATAACCTCAAACAGAAATAACTAATATAAAGTACCCTCACATGGACTTTCCTGGTGGTCCACTGGTTTCGACTCCGTGCTTCCAACACAGCGGGCATGGGTTCGATCCCACATGCTGCGAAGCATGGCCAAAAATGATAATAATAATAAAACATCCCCACAGGCATGATTTCTTGATTCCTCTTCTTTCCCTTTTCAAGTATTTGTTCAAGTATAACGTTAGCCTTGAAGAACTTTATAAAGACATTTTATTCGGCTACTAGTACTCATTTTCCAGTTGTCAGCTTTAATGCATGTTTTTTCCTCTCTCTTTTTCTCCTAGAGATAAGATTTCAGTTTCCACAACTGACTGGGGTGCTTACCCTTGCTTTCTTTATTCATAATTGTATTATCACACTCTTGAAGAACAACAAGAACCAAGAAAACAATGTGAGTAATTACCTGAGAAATTGACTTTTGTTACTAAACCTTAACTTTTAAATGTAAACCACAAAACAGTGGTCAGCAAACTTCTGTAAAGTTTCGGGTGGTAAATATCTTAAACCTTATGGGCCATGGGTTTGCAACTACCCAACTCTACTATTGTGGCATGAAAAGTAACTATAAACAATATGTAAGTAAATGGGTAGTGCCTGTGTTGCAAGAAAATTGTATTTACAAAAACAGACAGTTGGCCATATTTCATCCATGGGCCGTAATATTTTGCTCTAGAGCAGTCACTTAAAAAAGGAAAAAGAAAAGATGTATAGCTGATAGCCAGTAGCCGTGAGATCTTTAAAAATACCCAAGTGACGTAAAAGAAAACAGGAAAAAGGAAACAAAGAATATATGGTACAGATAGAAAACAAATAGAAAGATAATAGATTCAAACTCAGTCATATTAATAATTACATTTAAAATGGTCTAAATACTACAATTAAAAGAGATTGTCAGTCTGACTAAAAAGAAAAAAAACTATGTACTGTCTACAAGAAACTTACTTTAAATATAAAGATATACCATGCAGACATTAAGTGTAAGAGAGTTGTTGTTCAGTTACTAAGTCGTGTCTGACTCTTTGCAACCCCATGGACTGCAGCATGCCAGACTCCCCTATCCTTCTCTATCTCCCGGAGTTTGCTCAAATTCATGTCCGTTGAGTTATGATGCTATCTAATCAACTCATCCTCTGCCGCCATCTTCTGTTGTCTTCAATCTTTCCTAGTATCAGGGTCTTTCCCAATGAGTCAGCTGTTTGCATCAGGTGGCCAAAGTATCAGAGCTTCAGTTTCACATCAGTCCTTCCAATTAATATTCAGGGTTGATTTCCTTTAGGATTGACTGGTTTGATCTCCTTGCAATCCAAGAGTCTCTCAAGAGTCTTCTCCAGCACCACAATTTGAAAGAGTCACTTCTTCAGCACTCAGCTTTTTTTGTGGTCTGGCTCTCACAGCCATAAATGACTACTGGGTAGAAAACAAGTAGAAATATAATAGATTCAAATCCAGTTATGTTGATACTTACATTAAAAATGGCCTAAATACTACAATTAAAAGAGATTGTCAGTTTGATTAAAAACAAAACCTAATTATATACTGTCTACAAGAAACTTACTTTACATATAAAGAGATCATGCAGACACTAAGCGTAAGAGAGATGGAGAGGCTATTTTAATATCAGACAAAGCAGACTTCAGAACAAGGAGTATTGCCAAAGATAAAGAGGAACATTATATGATGATCTTTAAGGACCAGTTCATCAAGAAGACATAATGTATGCTCCCAGTAACAGAGCTTCCAAGTAAAGGAAACAGCAACTGTCTAAATTGTAAGAAGTAGAGAAATCCACAATTATGTTAATAATTAGTGATTTCATCAACCCTCCCTTAATAATTGATGGAGCAAGTGGAAAGTAAGTAAAGATATCGAAAGCATGAAAAACACTATCAGCCTGCCTGGCATTTACAAAGTCTTAAACAACAGCAGAATTCACGTTCTTTTCAAAAACACATGAAACATTTACCAAGATCAACCATACGCCGAGTCAAAGAATGAGTCACAATACACTTGAAAGGACTGAAATCATACCAAGTATGTTCTTTGACCACAATGAAATTAGAAGTCAGTACCAGAAAGAAATCTGAGAAATTGACAAATATGTGGAAACTAAACAACATACTCTTAAGTAACTAATGAACTCAAGGAAAAAAATTACAAGAAAAATTAGGGAAGTACTTTGAGATTACTGAAAATGAAGATAAAACATATCAAAATATATGGGATGCAGTAAAACTGTGCTTAGAGAGAAATTTATGGCAGTAAACACCTACATTTAAAAAAAATCTCAAATCAATAACCTAACCTTCTACCTTAAGACACTGGGGGAGAAAAGAGCAAACTAAACCCAAAGAAAGCAGAATTTAACCAGTTACCTGTGGCCTTGTTTGTAAAATTTTAATTCAGCTTGATAGCTTCTAACCATATAAACAAAAATCATGATGAAATTCTAATAGGAGTCTATACAGTTATTGAAAAGTGAAAGTGTTAGTCACTCAGTCATGTCTGACCCTTTGCAACTGTGGATCTTTCTGCTAACAGGAAAGAATATCCTTTGTGTTTTTTCTAGTGCCTTTAAATTTGTCTTGCAATGAGAACATATTAAGTCTTCTCCAAAATTTCTTTGTATGATATTGATAAGTTAGACTCTCTGAAAAATAAGTAATTCAACCACATCAGTTCTTTCTTTCTGTCTTCTCTCATCACTGTACTAGATTTTAATATTAAAAGTGGCTTTTATCAAGGGTTCATGGTAATACAAGAAAGCCATGTGTATAATGTTGCTTCATTGTTTTATAAGAACTGTAATTGAGATATTCTTTGTTAAATTGCTCAGCATCCTTTATGCAAAGACTAGAGAGAAAATTTTCTCTGTTAAAGGCTAGGAAAACATTTCCTTAATGAACTCATTATTTGATAATAAGGGTCATATAACTATTCTTGTTTCTATTTTTGCTTTGACTTTTGGAAAACTTAAGGATTAAGTTCTCTTACCATATTCTATAACTTTTCCTAGGCAAATGTATTTTTATAGTTTTTTCCTTTTTCTGTTACCCTCACACTTTAGATACAGTTTTTATTTTGGAAATGTTTAATCTTATTGTACTTCTGTCATAAACAGTTTTAAATCTTTGGAGGGAATGGGAAGAAAATCTTACTATCCTAAATGAACATTTGGAACTTTGGAGTATAAAGGAAAAATTGAGAATATACTTTATGGCTTTTACTTTTAAATCCCTCTCTCCTTCTTCACAAATTTCCTGACTCCTTGCCACTTGAACTAAGCTGCCAATCACAAATTTTAGGAAGTTTAGAGATATGTGGAAGATATCTTTTTTATCATCAGGAATAGTGTATGTAGTTAACAGTGTATACTTTGGTTTCAGCCAGGTAACCTTTCTATCCTACTCAACTGATCTCTAATGCTAATTTAAACCAAGTACCACAGAAACCAATTTTGTGAAGTTGGATTCTCATGTTTTGGGTCATTCTATCCATAAGGCTGTGTTTCTCAAACTTCACCACCAAAGTCCCCTTAATGAGAGAGAACACCTGGTACACCTGAGAGTCTGGGGGTGAAGAAAACAATTTCAGTGGAATCTCATGTTTTATCCTAAACACTCATGCATATTTTTATTGTGCTCATAATTAGTTTGTCTTACTATAAAACAGTCTTAAAACAGTTGTTTAAGTTACAGGCAGACTTCTCTTTGCACAGTTCCCATATGCATGAATTTCAGTTACTGTGGCTTAGTTAGATTATATCCGTTCCCCCTAACAACATGGTTCAAATTTAGGTTACCACAGGGTTTGAACATGCATAAAGTAGTAACTGGGAGCTTGCTAGGTGGTGCAGTGATAAAGAATCCACCTGCCAATGCAGGAAGGACTGTATAAGTCAATGAATCACTTACAGATCTTCATCTGGAATCAACTGCAGAAAATCTTAGCACCTTAGAAAACTTCACCTCAAGCAGTTTTTTTTCTAGTGACTCCCAGAGTCTTGATTGGCATCTGAACTGGTCCTTCCCTTTTAGATTATTTTCCTTTGTGCCTCTGATCTAGTCCGCACACCCCTTCTCCAGAGATTTTATATTGTGGCTGGTTGGAGTAATTCTCCCTCGGTGAGGTGTTAGAGGTATCTTCCCATGTAACTAAATGAGATATAGTTTCTGTTCCTTAGTAAGACATACCTTACCCCAGAGAAAGTTGTAGAGTTGAAGATCATCCAACTCATTCCTCATCATCAGAATGCATTTGCTATATAACCATCCTGAGTCTGTGGACCACCCTCTTCCTATTTCCTCATCATGTTTGAATCAGAAGCTATACCATGCTTGTTTTGTTTTGCCTATCTTTATTTAGTTTTGTTCCCTGCTTACTTCTTTAAAAACTATTTGAGGTGCTCATAACTTAATTTGTTATTTACTTTTTTCTTCTTATGAATCTTTGTAGTTTACTCAACTATATATGTCTGCAGTAGTGTTTATGTAAATGTTTGGGGTAGGCCTGTCTCTTTTTCAGTAAATGTTCCACTGGATAGTCACTATGAAAAGTATGTGGAACAGAAAGATTATAAACCATTTTTGAGAAACAGAATGTGCTCCCAGGCCCACTGTGCCCCACTTGGCATCCTTCCTGTCATTACTTCTGTACTGCCAGCCCTGCCAGCTGCTGCTTATTTGTGAGGCAGAGTAAGTTACTTTATTAATGTACAGGGTTCTTGACACATTTACCAGTTCTTATGGTCACTTGTGCTGATTTTTAAATATATTTTTTACTTTGAGCCTCATTTTCTAAAAGATGGTTTTTTTCTGCCGTTTTCCATTAAAGAGGCTCTTAAGAGGCCATATCTCCAGGCCTAGAACAGTGACGGCTTGGGTTCAAAGACCACATGTGTGCATGCTATTCATAGGTGGCATGTTTCCCAGGATCATGCTAAACCTCAGCTGCTTTTATATTAAAACATCATTTCTGTTCATTAGAGTATTTTCAGATGAAAACAGTTACTTTACAACTCTTGACATAGTTCTACTGAATGTACATTTAAACTACTGAGAAATAGAACTTTTCTAATCATTGTTATTTCTCTTGCATCTGTATGTGTATTTTATTGTTATCTTTTGTTACTCATTACTTGGTACCTCTCTTTCACTGTTTTCTTTACTATTGTTTATTAACTGTGACACAAATGTATTATTAAACTGGTTAACTCTCCATTGTAGTAGCTAAGGGCATGCAGTTTGGAGCCGAAAAGTCTTTGGTTTGAATATTGACTTCATCAACTATTCACGTTGTAACCATGAACAAGTGTTGTAACCTCTCTGCACTAATTTATTTCTCTATAAAATGAAGAAAAGGATAATACCTACTTTAAATATAGAGATTATGTACTGTGTTTTGTACAGAGCCTAGTACCTAGAAGCACTTAATAATTGTAGACAACATGATTATTTTTATCTACATTTACTGAGTCCCTGCCGTGTGCCAGGCATTGTCCTGGGTATTGGGGATATAGGGCTTCCCAGGTGGCGCTAGTGGCAAAGAACCTACCTGTTAGGGCAATAAGAGATGCAGGTTTGATCCCTAGGTCGGGAAGAGCCCCTGGAAGAGGGCATGGGAATCCAGTCCAGTATTCTTGCCTGGAGAATCCCCCAGACAGAGGAGCCTGGCAGGCTGCAGTCCATAGGATCACACAGAGTCAGACTCAACTGAAGTGGCTTTGCACGTGTGCACGCATTGGGGATATAAAGATGAAGACACAGTCCTTGTCTCAGGGATGTCATAGTCTATTAGTATGGACCAACTTGGATGTAGAAAAATTTAAAGACCAACATAATAGAAGAACTATTAACTTTGACTACTTTGGGGTGTGAAAGAATATTTTCTTTCCAGTTGATATCCTCATATCATAAATATAGATTCCTTTATAATAAAAATTAATGATGATTACAATATAGGGTAGGAGATGCCATATTTCAGATGTGTATGCAGTGCTATAAGAACAGGGAAGCAGAAGGGGGAAACTCTCTCATCAGGAAGCCCTTGCATCTTCGCCTTTTTATCATAGTCAGATTTTCCCCAGTTTGCTAAGGTATACATCTTTGCAGAAAGCCTGCCCAAAATAATATGCTGATCAGGTGGTATACAGGCTAAAGACTATCCATGAAATGGTAGCTGTCCCTCTATATGGATACATAGCTCTCTGACACAACCATTTTGGCCTTCCAAGATTTTGTGTTTTGCAAAACTTCTTTGTTCTTGAGTAATATTGAGTAAGCTAAGGGTGGAATGACTTTCAAACATCACTCTGTGAGACACCTACCCATTGTTATGAATATGGGGATTGCCTGGTCCATTTCTGTTCATACCTCACAAGACCATCAGGCAACTCAAAGGGTGACTGAAGTCTAGCCTGGGATGGGCCCTAGAGCTTCAAGAACTAGAGAAGAGACTTTGAAACTTCTCTGGAGGTTTTTCGGCCTCCCCTTGTTCACCCCTACACGGTTAGAAACTCTTAAAATGCTGGAAGCAGTCTCCATAGTCCAGGTTCCTGTAGTTCCATAGCCTTATGAAAGTGTTAGTGAAAGCACTAGTCACCGAGTCGTGTCTGGCTCTTTACAACCTCATGGTCTGTAGCATGCCAGGCTCCTTTGTCCGTGGGATTCTTCAGGCAAGAATACTGGACTAGGTAGCCATTCTTTTCTCTAGGGGATCTTCCCAACCCAGGGATCGAACCCAAATCTCCCGTGTTGTAGGCACATTCTTTGCCATCTGAGCCACCAGGGAAGCCTCTACCATCTAATTTAGGGATTGAAATCCCTGTTTTGTTTTCAAGCTGATTGTCAACTTAGACTTGACTTTTGGGTTTCTCATAGTTTGTTTGTTTACTTGCTTTTGAAGTGAATTTATCAACATTTAAGTTTAGAACTCTCTACTATTGCTTTAGCCCATTTAAGGAGAAACGTCTTCCCCAAAATCAGAAACGTTCCCTAATACATGTCCAGTTTTCTTACTGTGGTATCAAACTAAAGCAAAATTGTATATAATTTTTTTTCTTATCTGTTTTTTTAGCTTTCAAAGTAATTTGTGTTTAAAATGAAAAATGAATAGGCTTATTGCCATAATTTAGTTGTGCTGAATTGTTTGGCCATAACTTTTGTGGTGATGGAGACCAGATTTATGAGCTGTGGGATCTGTTCTTTTTGGATCTGACAGCTGGCTCCATTAAATATCTTGGAGCTTTTTACTTTGCACGGGGATGGTTGGGAGGGTGGGAACAGCAGTGGACGAAAGCAATCCACTTTATTTAATGTTCTGCATTGTTTACTGGCTCCAATCATAACATGGTGCAGCTGTTTGAACAGCTGCCTTTTGATTTCCTTTTGTTTACTGTTTAGGTTTATTAAGCTTGCCCTTAATACCTGCTTACTGTCTGCTTTTTAACTAGCTTTCGTACTTTATTAAATATATTTTAATATATACCAGTCTCTTTTGGGCTAGGCATGCTTTGATGATCTATGAAGTTAATTCACTAAAAGAAAAAAAAAGTTTTTAATTCCATAGGTCATACAGAAAGCAGCCCATTCTTGATTTCTTATTGTCCTTTAGCTTTATTATTTTAGTTAAATATTTTATAATTTGGTAAATAAATTGCATTTCAAAATTAAGTCCAAATTTCAATCATGATAAACCACCACTTATGTTAACTTTCTAAGCCTGCCAACAGGTAACTTAGTCTACATACTCCAGATAGTTTTTAAAAAGTTGTCAGACTAGTTGTATGTGACTTTTGTTTTAACAAATGTCTCTGAACAACCTGGATACCTAGAAGATATATATTTACACAGAGAGAGCAAAAAGATAAATATTATATTTATTTGTTAGTCTTATTATTTAGCCTATTCAGACATACTTACTAAAAATTTATTCATCATTGTGGGAGTTTTATTCTCTCTTTACAGGTGAGGGATTTGTCTATTGCTTATATGCTGGTGACATTAACTTATCTCTATATTGGAGTCCTGGTTTTTGCTTCATTTCCTTCACCACCATTATCCAAAGATTGTATAGAGCAGGTAAGGCACCGTGTTCCCTCTCTGTGTGATTGTTTACACCTTCATATCTGCAAGGCAAACAGTGTGATACACTAGCAATGTATAATACCAGACAGGCCTGGGTTTGAATCCAGTCTCTTCTGTTTACCATCCATGTGGGAATTCAGGCACCTTCCCCATTCTTTGTGAGCTTCAGCTTCCTCTTCCATTAAATATCACAACAGATACTCCATAGATTTTAGAAGGACTCTCAGAAACCTTCTGTATGCTGACACCTGTGGTACTCAAATAAATGATTCCTGTTATTTGCTTCATATTTCTCTGTGTGTGTGGATACTTATGCTAGTAGCAGTCTTGAATTTATAAACCCTCACAGAGACTATATTCAGTTCCCTGATTTTCTAAAGTCCAGATCTGGAAATGTCCTGAATAAACTGGTTTCTTAATTCATCAGTCCCTGATAATAGATTTAACACTCATTTTGGTACTAGGTGGCAAGCATAAAAGCAAAGAAAGACTATTTCTTAAAAAAACAGAGGAAGAGACAGAAAGAATAAAAGAAACATTCTTTTACTAAAAGGCTGCCATAAATAATGTTTATTATTTGATTTGACCCATCATAAACCTGGGAATAGCATAATCTCTAGTTTTATATAACTGAAGACAAAGTTCTCACAGAAAGTAGCATTCACGGGTGATTTTCATTCAAGTCAGAAGAAATTCCTCTAAAAAAGTGTAGTGGAGTACAAAATATGATTTATTACCTATGAATTATAAAAGTTATTTCAGCATAATAGTGATAATAATGTTCTCATCTTTTCAAGATAAATAGGTTTGACTTGTTGTTCTTTTGATAGTTTGAAATGCTCTCTTGATTTCCTTGATTCCAAAAGTTCTTTGGCAGCCAAATGTTTGCTGAAAATTCCCCTGATATGAACAATCCCATATAAAGCCCACTCCCTTGGGAATAAGAATATCTGTGGTATTTGTATTTGAAAGGAAAAAAAAAATCTGAGTGATTGGCTTTCTTTTTCTTAGATGCCAAATGAAAATGGAGAACAGAATCATGAAAGGAAGTAGAAAAAATTTCTTTTCTTTTCTTTTATTGATAGATTATAGATAATAGTGATAGTTGGTAATAGATATACTCTCACCTTATTCTATAATCTTTAAAAGTGCTACAGTGCATCAGAGGAGAAAAAGTAAGAGAATTATTGAGAATGAAATAGCATTGAATTAGCTATTTAAATTTATTGAAACAATTATACCTCATTTACTTATAGAGCAGTACTTCTCAAGCTATCAGTGGTAAATAATGTCTTCTTTGTTGTTGTTTCAATGTCAAATCAATTGCAGATTGACGTTTTTGTAAAATAAAAATGTGCCAATGTCAAATTTCTTTAAGTTTCTAAATACTTACTTTTAATTTCTGTACTTAGCTATTGAAGAGTAATAGTTAGCAAATAGTTTGTGAACGGGCGCCATCCCACAAAACCACACAATTTGAGTGGCACCTGTGTTCAAAATAAGCAGAAAATTCCATTTTATAAATTTGTACTTACTGAATTTTATTTGTAACGTTATTATCTTTCTTGGATTAGAATTTTTTAGACAACTTCCCTAGCAGTGACATCCTGTCCTTCATTGCAAGGATATTCCTGCTGTTCCAGATGATGACTGTGTATCCACTCCTAGGCTACTTGGCTCGTGTTCAGCTATTGGGTCATGTCTTCGGTGACGTTTATCCTAGGTAAGGGCTCTTCTCTTGACCAGCAAGATGTGCCAAGCAACAAATGACTGTGCAAACAGGTCAGTTTAAAATGTGACTGATCCTTTTGCTATGAAACTTTGCCTGATGAAAACGGTTACTAAGGATAGACCTTTGGTGTTCTTTTCCCAGAAGAACTTTAAAAATAGAAGCCGCTTCCTTGTCCAGAATGATTTAAAGTTAATTCCTGCCCGTGTAGATATTTTAGCTCTGATATCAGCTATACTTATCTTGTGATTTAGTTGATATTTATCTACTCTTTGCTAGGAAGTTAGTAGTATGTAGTACCTGTGTTAGTAATGTATGGCTAATGAGAAACAACTCATTTAGTTTTGGTTATTGGTATTTACTTGTATATTTATTACCATTCATGCAGTTTTATATAAACAATAATGGTTTAGGATTGAAGGTGAGATACATAGCAAGTTTAAATTATAATTTACTTCTGTCACGATTGGCTGTAATTTTTAATCTCTTATTGGTGATGGAAGAGTTTGAGTCCTCTTGAAAAATCTGTTCAAAGCTAGTCATCCTCATCCAAGAGAAGTTTTCGTTTACTGAAACTTCCTTGTGGGCCCCTGGTTAACGCCCACTCTTACATTAAGTTTTATTATAGATTATTCTAGTAAAAAGTACCTAGTCCTAACCTATTTTATTGGGAATAAATTATCTTAAATGAAGAAAGCTTTGGGATAAAATTTGAAAAAAGTTACATGTGCTGTAACCAACTAAACAAGTGGTCTTAACCAGTTTATTTGAAGTGAAGTAATGCAGTCTTTCCCCTCATTTAACAAATAATTGGTTATAAGTATGTAGTTTTAAAAACAGAAAATTTTTAAAAGCGAACATCAAGAGTTACCAAGCCTCTAGCCCTGACCACAGCAGCAGCTACAGTCCTCACACTGATTTCAGTAAATGTAAGAATCCTATTGTGTTTATACGCCCTGCTGTATTTACGTTCACCAAAATAATAAATACAGCTTAAGTCATAGATGAAAAAAAAATTGTAGGTAAATGCATTTTTCCTGTGTTCTGCCGTTATTTTGCATAATGTTGGCTGTTAGAATGTTTTCTCTTCTTGGAAAAAGTCTGGAATTTCCCTCTTGCATTCACATTACATTTCTTCCCCTACCATCAAGAACACATTATCATTTATCCTACAGTTGCAAGTACCCTACACACTGCATACTTTGGAACATACTTTTTGATCTCAGGACCCCTTAACACTCTTAAGGTTTATTTAAGGACCCCCAGGGAACTTTAGTTTATGTGGGTTATATCCATCAATATTTAACATGAAAAATTAGAACCAAACTTTTAAAATGTTTATTAATTTATTTAAAAAGCAGTAATAAAACCATTACTTGTTAACATAAATTATATTTTGAAAACTAACAATTTCCAAAAAATTTTCTTTTACATTTCAAAACTCTTCAATGTCTGATTTGCTAGTAGATCATTGGACTATCCTATTTTCTACATTCATTCTCTTGTAATATGTAATTTTTGTTTAAATATATGAAGAAGATACACCCTTCCATGGACACATAGTTGGAGCAAGAAGGAAGTACTTTTAATAGCCTTTCCAGATCATTGTGGATATTTTTCTTTGATACTGTGCCAAACCTTGACAGGTGGTAGTTTTATAAAAGTTAGTTGAATCTGAAACTCAGTTACATTAAAAGCCATTGGTCTGTCTTACAATTTGGATCTTCTACCCATGTATGATTTTATAACATTAGGTTTAGTCATTTGGAAAATATTGGTTCACTGAATTCTATAGATATCCCTTGACCCATTTCATTATATATTATCAAAACCCACTTTTGCTATTATCACCACCAGTTGCATTATAGAAGTCTTAGATATTGGAATACTGTCCAGCTCTCATGGTGGCAAATACCAGCTCTCCAAATTCTAATTTTTACTTGAAAGCTCAAATGTTATGCTTGGCAACACAAACTACCAGTTGTTTCTCTTGAAATGATAAGATCATATCATTTATTTTCAAGAAAATGTCTGTCACATACCCAAATCTAAAGAACCATAGTTTGTCTGTCTTTCAATTAAAAATAGTCTTTGGAAAAAACAGCACAGTTGTCCCCCAGTTCAGTTGCTCAAGTGCTTTTCCTCAAGACAGCCACTGTACTTCAGTATGCAGCAGATGTGCTTTATTATATACTTACTATTTGATCATACAGAGTATTTAAAAGATGTTTGTTCAAAGTATGAGATTTTGCGCCACAACTGGAGAGAGCTCATGCACTGCAATGAAGAGCCCGCGAGTCAGATGCAGACCCAGCACATCCAAAAACAAACAAAAAACAACACCGAAATATGAGGTTTAATAAAACTAATAATTTTCAGTCTTTTATCAAGGACAATTTTTAATAAAACTTTTTTTTTTGAGAGAATTCAGTAAAGAACACAGTATAGAATACAGGGATCGTTGCAGCTACCTCTGTCCAATCTAAGGGGGCTGCAGGTGACCCACCATTGCTTTTGCAAAGCAAGTAATGTTTTGTCTGACTGGAAAATAATTTTTACCTCAGAGCTTCCTGGAAGGGAATTGGAAACTTCCTGAGGTTCGCGGTTACACTTTGAGAACCACTGCTTTGGAAAAATACACAAAATTGTTTCCTTTTACAATACAGAAATAACAGAGGCCCAGCCAATGTCTCAAACCTCTGAAGCAATTTTAAGGTTGGAGTTTTTAGATAAATAGTAAGATCTGGAAGCCTGAATATCTTTGTAATTTGTCAAGAAAGATGACTAACCATTTATTTGTATAAATAATTTTCCTTATTTTTAATTCTTTCTGTAATCTTTCCCAGGGATTAATTAACCTCTGATAACTTGAGCTCAAAATATTGCTTTGATATGTAACTTTGACTTTTAAGGATCATTTTGGGAGGAAATGGAGTTATTTCTCAAGCATCACATTCCATCTACCATATGATTATTTCTGTCCCAAAATTGATTTCCCAAGCCTTGAATTGTTAACATCTAGTTCAATTTACTTAGCTGATATTCTGTTCATGGTAAATACTGAATAGCTTTACGTGACTAAATCTGAAAAATAAAAACCTGCCCATTTTGCCTTTCCCTTGATAAAATTTATTTTTCTAATTATAAAAGTAAAATAATACTTTACAAAGGAATACTATAAAACATATGAAATTTATCAGGTGTAGAAATGAAGAAAAACTACCCCAAATCCCAAATTGTAACACAATCACTGCTTCCTTTTAGTGTATTTCCTTCTGATATTTTTTCTAACGTTTTAAGATGTTCTTGTGTAGTAAAAATCTAACTAGCTTTTTCCTCAAAAATCTAACTAGCCTAGATAGATTTTTACCATCTAGGTAACAGTGAATATTTATTTTTAATATTTTAAAATGTCTTCCATCAAGTAAATTGTTACCCTGCCATATATCTAGGATGCTGCTGTCTTTGTACAAATCAGTTCAGTTCAGTCGCTCAGTCATGTCCAACTCTTTGAGACCCCATGGACTGCAACACGCCAGGCTTCCCTGACCATCACCAACTCCCAGAACTTGCTCAAATTCATGTCCATCAAGTTGGTGATGCATCCAACCATCTCATCCTCTGTCGTCCCCTTCTCCTCCCGCCTTCAGTCTTTCCCAGCATCAGGGTCTTTTCCAATGAGTCAGTTCTTCGCATCAAGCGGCCAAAGTATTGGTGCTTCAGCTTCAGCATCAGTCCTTCTAATGAATATTCAGGACTGATTTCCTTTAGGAGTGACTGGTTTGATCTCTTTGCAGTCCAAGGGACTCTTAAGAATCTTCTCCAACACTATGGTTCAAAAGCATCAATTCTTTTTACAGTTCAAAAGCATCAGTTCTTTTTACAAATACCTTTATGTTAATAGTTTTTTAATTTTCTTTTGATATTCCACCCAAATGGAATTACAGATCAAAGAATGTGAACCCTGATATACACTAACAGTTTGCTCCTACAGAATTTAGCTTGGTTATATAATTGCAGGAAAGGGCGAATGTCACTGTCCCACCACCAGTATTGAGTACTCCTGTTACCTTCTATTTATGCTGTAATTTTATTGTCAAGTTTAAGACATTCTCATTTTAGAGATGATAGTAATGAATTTCATTCTCACATTAATTGTTATAATTTGCCTGTTTTTATATTTTTTTCTTTCTCCAAACTGTCTTCTCAACTTTTAGCATTTTCCACGTGTTGATTTTTAATCTGTTCATTGTGGGAGCTGGAGTGATCATGGCCTGTTTCTACCCAAACATAGGAGGAATCATAAGGTACTGCCTGTAAGGGAACTTTGCCCCTTTACATATTGGTCTTTATTTTTATGCTTTCTTATTGTTGTTGTCTTGATATAGTTGTTTAAAATTCCAGTGAGTATTTAAAATTGATAACATTCAAGTACAGTTCACTGGTATCAGTTAAGGGGATCTTTATCTTCCACTTTTGCTTATTCCTTACTCTAGAAGCACCATTTTCCTTAGCCTTAGGTACCTTTCCCCTTCTCTTTTTCTCAAAATCTTCCAATGTATTTCTTTCTCTTTATCCAAAATAAAGTTATTTTTAATATATAACATATAACTTCTTGGGGGACCTGGAAGGTCTCTAATATGTCAAGGCTATGTCCTAACTTTCTTAATCCATTTCTCCTCAAGAACATATTTCAGTGTCAATTGTAGTCAGAAAGTTTAGATCCCAGATGGCTCTTTCCTTAATATCCATTCTCCAAATACATTGTGATAGGTTGAGTAGATTGGGATTAAAGTTGTGACCTCAGATGCTCATGGAAAACTGAAATTTAGAATGATCCGATTTTTCTTCCTCAGCCTTGTAGAAGGCAGGACTGAGTTACTTTTTTTGAAGACCCTTTCCTATAAAAGTAGCGAAAGACAAAAGAGGAGACCTTTAGCCTGACACTTTTGAGATATAATGGATTTACAAGTTCCTTTTAAGCTGTTTACAAGGAAATTGAGGATAGGGAAGGAGAGAAGTAAGTGTAGGTTCCTCAGTCATGTGTTTAGGTATTTTTGTTAATGATAATTACGCTGAATACCAACAAGGCACTCATCTGTTCTCAGTCTTAAGCAGATGCTTACAGTCCTTCAACAACTCAGAATTTATAATTAGTTTATAAAAGATCAAAGATAGAAAGCCTATCTCCAGATGTTTCTGAGGAAGTAGCCATAATCACTGAGATACAGAGGAACTACGGAGACTTGAGAGAGAAATAAAAAACTCTGTCAAGCAGATGCTATAAAGATGAACAGGAAATAGTATTTTATATTAACTTAGCAAGTAAAATAGGTTTTAAACTCAGATGCTTTATGTCAACAAAAACTGACTCAAAAATAATTTTATTATAACATCCGATTGAGGATGATTTAAATTATCCTATATTTACCATAATTGTAAATCAGAAAAATGCAGAATGAATATTAACCTAAAAACTTTTTTATTCTGCAGGTATTCAGGAGCAGCATGTGGCCTGGCCTTTGTATTCTTATACCCATCTCTCATCTATATAATTTCCCTCCACCAAGCAGACCGTCTCACGTGGCCTAAATTAATCTTTCACGTTTTCATCATTATTTTGGGCCTGGCTAACCTGATTGTTCAGTTTTTTATGTGACATAGTCAACTGCCTTCTCAACATCTTTCATGGTATTTTGAACTTTGACAACAGTCCCACATAAATTCACTTGTAAATGCTATTCTTGCCATGACTATAAATGTTTTCCTAAGGTCATTTGATAACAAGGAAATAAGGGTCCATTAGTAAGTAATTATTATTAGAGTGGGGAAAAGGGCAGTAAGAGTGGTCTTAATCTCTTTACCGTTCTCATGTTCACTCATCTCTTGATTCTCACTGTCTTTTTCCAAGTGGAAACATATGCCTCTAGGAAAAATCATGCTAGGTTTTACTTGTAGAGATGTAAGGTGGGTAGGTTCATTTTGGCTACAGTAGATTCTCAGGGTGTCACAGCAACTGTATTGCCAGATCCCATTTCTATTTTATGTTTCAGTGATTCGGTTTCATTTTATTACTTGCTAGATCATTTCTGCAGTTTGCCCAAACCTTTACTGTTTTGGACAGTAAACCAAATACCTCATTTTAAAAAAGTGTCCATGACGTCAGTGTTAGTAGAGAGAATTCTTATGTGAGTCCTTAATATCTGTTTTAAAAACAGGAAAAAAATTCTACAATGTCAATACAGATCCCATGGTTGTGAAACTTTTACAAAATAAAGGAACTAGGAGAGTTTGTTGCAGTCTGACTCCTCTTTGTTTCTGATCCAGTTCTAGTTCCCCAGCCCCAGTTTGCATAGGAACAAGTATGGTTGCCCTCCAAGACCCAGGGGGCTCTTTTGCTTTTTGGATCCCTGAGGATTGCATAGGATGTGATGACTAGACCAATGAGGAGGAGTATAGGAAGCGTGGAAGAGAGAGATGTATAAGGTGTTAAGGGAATAGAGAGAAACAAGACGGAGTGAGACCTCCTTAAAAGTATATTCTTTGCAGGGGGTGAAAATGATTTCTTCAACACAGGAAAGGATTACTTCTGTTTAAAGTATGACCTCCAGAAGGAGACCACCCCGCCACACACAGCTTACTTCTGTAATTGGCAATGTGAAATTGTTAGGTGCTCAGTCGTGCCTGACTCTTTGCAACCCCGTGGACTGTAGCCTGCCAGGCTCCTCTGTCTTTGGAATTCTCCAGGCAAGAATACTGGAGTGGGTTGCCATTCCCTTCTTCAGGGGATCTTCCTGACCCAGGGATCGAACCTGGGTCTCCTGCACTGCCAGCAGATTCTTTACCACCTGAGCCACCATGGAAGTAATTGACAGGGTAGAGGTTAAATCCCCATAAGAAAAACTACTTGGATCTGAGAAAAGTATTAGGGAATCTAAATTCTTCTAATTAAAACTCTCCTCTTTTCCTTTCAAACTAAAAGTTAAACCAAAATCCAAATCCATGTCTTCCATGTAATGAAACCTCTACGTTCAGCTGGAAAAGGTAGATTTCTCTTATTTTATGGTCACGTTAAACAGTTTTGTGTTAATACACAATTCCAAAATAGTACATAAATTTGTTATTTCCTTCCTATGAGAAAAACAGGTGAAATGGTTTTTTATACCTGGTAAAGAGCCGCAGATTCAAGACCAGCCATTCTTTCTTTCTGCAGAGGTTTCTGTCTAGTCCACAGACCCATACCTATAATGATGACCTATACTGCCTAAACATTAGTCATTCAGTAGTGTCTGACTCTGCAACCCCATGGTCTATAGCCTGCCAGGCTCCAATCTCCATGGGATTCTCCTGGCAAGAATACTGGAGTGGGTAGCCATTTCCTTCTCCAAGGAAACTTCCTGACTCAGATGTCGAACCTGTGTCTCCTGCATTGCAGGCAGATTCCTTACCATCTGAGCCATTAATACACCACATATTACCTAAGCTCTTTTTTAAAAAGTCTGTTTATGAAAATTCTCCAACATACACAAAAGTAGGAAAAAAAAATGACAAATTCCTCATATACTCATCCCCTACATTTAGTACAATAATTATAAGACTTTGCCATTGCTCATCTATCCCCCAGTTTTTCTTTTCCACTGAAACTTTCTAAAGTCAATCTTGGAAGTTATGTCATTTCATCTCTATAAACCTTAATATGCACTAATAGCCTCTTGAACTTAGTTGTGTTTATTGAATGAGACAGTCTCGCTAAAGTTTTTGTTTGTTTTTAGCAAAAACTGCTGGTAGATTTTAAGTAATTAGAAAAATCTGTGTTAAATATCTGGATCTTTGTGTTAACCTCTCTCAGAACAGGAGTATAAGATGGGAGAAAGTGTGTCTTTGTGCCTATGCATCTTTGTGACTTGAGAGTTTTGTTCAGTTGGGAGACAGGAATCAAAAGCCAGACCTTGAGGGATCCCTGTTTATCCCGAGTTTCCTCCCTTGTCTTTAAAAACATGAGAGACAAAGTTGCATTGCCTTTTTTCAATGATGTTAAAACACTGTAATGTTTTAACACATAGAAAAAATGATTTGATATGTTTTTCCCATTTAATAAAGTGAATATGAAAATGAATATATTATTTATTAAACTAAAAACCAATGTGGATATTTGCTTTTTGTTTTCTTTGAGAGATTTGCTAATTTAGAACTTCCAAAATCCTATGTTAGATTTATGCTGAGTGACTGCCTCCTTAGGTTTTTCTTCACAGAGCCAGCTCCTTTGGCCTAGTGATAGCTTGGTTGGAACACTCTTTGTGCAAGTCTGTGTGTCCTGGCTCGCACATTAGAATGATGAGATAAGGTCCCATTCCAATCATTCTACAGTGAATTTTAGACTTCTTCTACTGTCATCTCTTTGAATTTTCTAATTAAATTTCTTTTACTTTTTGCTCTGATGTGATTTATTTTAGTTTTGAATTTAGCTTAGTTAACACATGATCAAGGACATTTTAAAATTTAAAATAGCTTGTTTGGAGAGCTCTTCCTTGGAAAGGCTCTGGATGAATATGTAGTATCCTAATACTAAGCCAGAAAAAACAAAGAAATATGCTTTGACATCTGACATCTGTGGGTATTCATCCAAAACCTGTTTCATCTTCACACCCAAAAAATGCAGTGGAGGAAAGAATAAACTTACCCACAAAAGGGACTGTTTTAGAGGGAAATAATCACTTTATTTTTTTATACTTTGCAAATACAATGCAAACTCTAAATGGAGAGGCAGAAGAGTTTTTGGTTCTACTTGAAGTTTATTAGGAGAATTTTTTAATCTATATTTTGACTTACTCCACAAATAATTGAATAACACTGTCAGGGAAGGGGAAATTTCCCCGCACCCTTCTTAGTTCTTTTGGCTGATCTAATAATTAGATTGACCCAAGACAGATTAACAGGAGAAAAAAACAAAACAATTTAATTCACATGTGTGGAATTCTCATAGAAATAAGATTGCCCAAATGATCAAAGCAAGTTCTTTATATATCATTTTTAGACAAGGAAAGAAATTGGTGAAGATTTAATGTATGCTAGGATAGCAAACTAATGAGGAAGTAACAGGTTTGTTTAGGTAACTGTTTAAGCCTTGAATTCCCTAACTCTGATGATAAGGATATTTTCTAACCTCCTGGTATAGGGAGGATTCCTTTACCTTGAGATTTACTTCTTGCTTTCATGAAGAAGGAGGAAATGAGTGTTTTTTATATCTTTTTTTTCTACCAGCTGTTTCTCAAGTAACTTCATTTCAGAATAATCAGTATACCACTGTGCCATATCTTGGGGCAGCCTGCCCTGAACCTCAGCACTGCAACGTTCAGTACTTTGGAGGAGGCAAATATGTATAAGACATCATTCATATCCTAAAGGAACTTGTAGTCTAGTAAAGGAGCTATCCCTACAGTTAACTGTGACACAGGGTACCGTCAGACCAAGAGAAACAGATCCCTTCCAGTTGGGATCCTCAGGGAGGGCAGGTAAGGAAGCTGAGTGGTAAAGCTGCAAGGATAACTGTCCAAGATTTTAGATCTTTGATGCATTCACCGTCAAGTGGGATCTTGTAAAGTGTAATTGCTTTTGGCAAATTGCCTCTAAATAAGAGAGGTTTAACTGCTCTGTGTGCTATTTATTGTTCTCTTTGTGTTTTCACACTGCCTTGTTCACTTCTGTGAATCTTGGACAGCACAATACAATTGATCAATAGGGGAAATAATCAGTAATACACTGGGCAATACGAACAGAAAGATTATATAAAATTTTCTCTCCAAAAACTTGACTTATTTAAATATCAGTATTCAAAATGTCAAATGTTTGGGCCCATTGATTAGAGCAGGAAATATTGATGTTGCTTGTTCTCTTTACAAAGCACTGACCTATTGCATTTTATTTTTTTTCCATTTATTTTTATTAGTTGGAGGCTAATTACTTTACAATATTGTAGTGGTTTTTGTCATACATTGACATGAATCAGCCATGGATTTACATGTGTTCCCCATCCCGATCCCCCCTCCCACCTCCCTCTCCACCCGATCCCTCTGGGTCTTCCCAGTGTACCAGGCCCGAGCACTTGTCTCATGCATCCAACCTGGGCTGATGATCTGTTTCACCCTAGATAATAGACATGTTTCAATGCTGTTCTCGAAACATCCCACCCTTGCCTTCTCCCACAGAGTCCAAAAGTCTGTTCTGTACATCTGTGTCTCTTTTTCTGTCTTGCATATAGGGTTATCGTTACCGTCTTTCTAAATTCCATGTATATGCGTTAGTATACTGTATTGGTCTTTATCTTTCTGGCTTACTTCACTCTGTATAAGGGGCTCCAGTTTCATCCATCTCATTAGAAGTGATTCAAATGAATTCTTTTTAATGGCTGAGTAATATTCCATGGTGTATATGTACCACAGCTTCCTTATCCATTCTTTTGCTGATGGGCATCTAGGTTGCTTCCATGTCCTGGCTATTATTAACAGTGCTGCGATGAACATTGGGGTGCACGTGTCTCTTTCAGATCTGGTTTCCTCAGTGTGTATGCCCAGAAGTGGGATTGCTGGGTCACATGGCAGTTCTATTCCCAGTTTTTTTAAGAAATCTCCACACTGTTCTCCATAACGGCTGTACTAGTTTGCATTCCCACCAGCAGTGTAAGAGGGTTCCCTTTTCTCCACACCCTCTCCAGCGTTTATTGCTTGTAGACTTTTGGATAGCAACCATCCCGACTGGTGTATAATGGTACCTCATTGTGGTTTTGATTTACATTTCTCTGATAATGAGTGATGTTGAGCATCTTTTCATGTGTTTGTTAGCCATCTGTATGTCTTCTTTGGAAAAATGTCTGTTTAGTTCTTTGGCCCATTTTTTGATTGGGTCATTTATTTTTCTGGAATTGAAAAGCTGCAGGAGTTGCTTGTATATTTTTGAGATTAATCCTTTGTCTGTTTCTTCGTTTGCTATTATTTTCTCCCAACCTGAGGGCTGTCTTTTCACCTTGCTTACAGTTTCCTTTGTTGTGCAAAAGCTTTTAAGTTTCATTAGGTCCCATTTGTTTATTTTTGCTTTTATTTCCAATATTCTGGGAGGTGGGTCATAGAGGATCCTGCTGTGATTTAGGTGGGAGAGTGTTTTGCCTATGTTCTCCTCTAGGAGTTTTATAGTTTCTGGTCTTACATTTAGATCTTTAATCCATTTTGAGTTTATTTTTGTGTATGGTGTTAGAAAGTGTTCTAGTTTCATTCTTTTACAAGTGGTTGACCAGTTTTCCCAGCACCACTTGTTAAAGAGGTTGTCTTTTTTCCATTGTATATTCTTGCCTCCTTTATCGAAGATAAGGTGTCCATAGGTTTGTGGATTTATCTCTGGGCTTTCTATTCTGTTCCATTGATCTATATTTCTGTCTTTGTGCCAGTACCATACTGTCTTGATGACTGTGGCTTTGTAGTAGAGTCTGAAGTCAGGCAGGTTGACTCCTCCATTTCCATTCTTCTTTCTCAAGATTACTTTGGCTACTCGAGGTTTTTTGTATTTCCATACAAACTGTGAAATTATTTGTTCTAGTTCTGTGAAAAACCGTTGGTAGCTTGATAGGGATTGCATTGAATCTATAGATTGCTTTGGATAGTATAGTCATTTTGACAATATTGATTCTTCCAATCCTCTATTGCATTTTAGAATCTGCTGCTGCTGCTGCTGCTGCTGGTTCATTTTCTCATCCCAATTCAAATGTCCAAAACAAAATCCAAACCTCACTGATACCTAAACAATAGAATGGTACATGAGTTTGTTGTCCAAAGTGGAACGCACACAATGTAGCCTGGCTGGCCCCAGTTTCACAGTCGACTGCAGACTTGACTTCTGATTATATAAACATGTATTGCAAAATAGCTCTGACGGGAAACTCATAACCTAAACAGTATTCTCTGAAATGTAATTTGTTGTCCTTTTATATTAAAGAAGAAATTAAATCAAAATTATTTTGACGAAAAACAACTCTGGGATTTTGTTTAATTGAATTTTGCCGGGAAATGCTATTGCCTACTAGCACTGACCCCAGGACAGAAGGAGTCCATCTTTTGCTGGGTCAAACTTCTCAAGTGACTCTGTGAGTGTCATCAGGTCATCCAAGTGACCGATGAGCTTGTCTCACAACAGGCCACATAGCCCCCTCCTTCATGTTCTAGATCTTAGAAAAAGTGATATGCTGCTTGTTGTTAACCAAAACCTAAAATGGTCCTTTTCGAACAATAAACTGTTATGACTTCTCCCTCTAAGAGCATTTCACAATGCATGTGGCACTTCAGATAAGGGTAGCCCAGTTTCTGGCATAATCTTACCGAGCCATTAAAGGCAATAAAGAGCTCTGTTTTCTTTAAGTTAAAATTCCTTTTGTTCCCAATTTTTTTTTCATTATTTCTCAACTCTTCTGCAAAGATAAAATAAGGCTATGTCTTTTTAAAAGATTAAAATTTTCTCCTTTCTCTTCTTTCATCTCAGGCCATAAAGTACAGGATTAGGATAGGGATTAGAAAGAGCACACTATGCAAAATTTTCCTCCTTTGGGTCTCTGATGATATTCTAAGTAATCCAGTTGTGTTTGTTCCCAACAGATACTTTATATACTTGTTTAATTAATCAGTGAATTAGTGATGCAGATTCCACTTTAATGAAAAACAGTAATTGCTATTTTTAAAAGTTTTTTGTTTCTACTTGGGAGTTATATTACCCCCCGTACCCACCCCCACCCCCCCAAAAATCAACAAAATTGAATCAGTCAGATTCAGAATTAGTCCCTTGGTCGATATTTACATACTAACCGGATGCCGGGCCCTGCTAGGCATGGAGCATCCAGTGGTGACAAGCCGAATGTGGCCCTGACAGTCAGCATCCTTGCCCACCGTCTGAACTGTGGCAGCTGGTCCTTTTTTCTCAGTGCCATGAAGTACCAGGCTGTGATCCTTTTCTGCTGCCCTCTTTCTGGTGAAGACTGTGACATAGCCACATCATACACATTTGGAAGAGATGAATATAGAACAGTGGTGCAATAAATGTGACTCTGTGAAGTGAACTATGTAGGCATGTGGACATGTAAACATGCGGACTTTGTGGACAAAAACTGGAAGGGACCATAGAATAAACGTGCATGACCTGCTGAAGTGATGAGTTTCTAATCATGTATGTTGTTACTTTATGATTTGCATGACAAACTTTCTAAAAGAATATCTTTTACAAATCACAGAAGAGGCTTGTGGGAATATATCTACACTCAACCCATGAAGTAAAGGACCAACTTACAAAGAACCTTTGGAATGGGGGATAGAGGTTGTTGGTTATAGAGCAAATCCAGATTTTGTGGGGCCTGAAGGTTATATAATATGTTGTTACCTCTTAAGGAAAAACATAAAAACTACAGAGAACCCCATACAAATGAGGATCCCTTGCTTTAACTTTTTTAGCTTTAAGGTAAATCATCCTCAGACAGCTCTGAAGATGGGATTTCGAAGACTGAAGGAGATGGAATGAAGAAAAGCTTTAGTGCTCTGATATGTCAAGTTTTGAGTGTCTCTGTTACCTTTAGGAATTACAACTTTTATCAGATCTGAACCTTTGCTTCTGGGAGGGTCTAATTGGATATAGCAAAATAGCATTGGGTACAAATTCAGTAATGGTTAATTTGGAATCACAATGGGACATTTTTCTTTTTTAGATCAGGGAGCTTTTACTTGAGGGAGGGTTTTACAAGAGTGGGGGAGAATGGGGGAGGAGTGTTCCTTCTAACTTTACAGAAATCATAGAGTTCAAAGATAATGTTTGTTTGTCAAATTGTGGACTTAATTGTTGATGAATCTTAGAGATGAGAAACATTTAAGGGCTCTTGATGCAGAAAACAGGCTACCAAGAGCAACACTAGGGTAAGGCAACATTTATTTACCCTTCACTTTGTTCTACAAAGGAACTGTTTCTACTACAATAAAGTAAAGTCAACTTTGAAGAATTAACTTGAAACATTTTTTTAGAGACTAAATTAGAAATTTATGACACTCTTTAAGGAAACTATTCAAATAAACTTTTATAGTTTTATAGTTCTTTTTTGTAGCTCATATTATACTTCTTTATTGTAGATGATAAAGCCTTATTCAATGCAGTAAGCCTATTGATTGTCCCAGATTTGGAAATGCAAATATAGAGACATCCTTCCCAGTGCTGCCAGAATTCTCTTTATGTGACATGACCCTGATTATGTCCCTCTTCTGCAAAAACCTTCAGTGTCCCCATAGAAAAATGGGCAAGGGCCTTTGTAACAGACGACTCAGAAGAATAACTACAAGTAAACATGAAAAGAAAAAAGTTCAGGGTCGAAACATTGATCTGTGCTAATGGATAAACCTCAAAACCATGAAAGTGAAAAAAGCCAGATGCAAAAGACTACATATTGTATGGTTCCATTTATATGACATGTCTAGTAAGAGCAAATTTATAGGAACAGAAGGCAAAATCATAGTTGCCTAAGACTGGGGGTGGGAGCAGGGGTTCTCTAGAAGCGGCTATATAGTGGTGATGGTTTATTCACTAAGTCATGTCCAACTCTTTTGCGACCCCATGGACTGTGGCCCCACCATGCTCCTCTGTCCATGGGATATCCCAGGCAAGAATGCTGGAGTGGGTTGCCATTTCCTTCTCCAGGGGATCTTCCCAATCCAGGGATCAAACCCACATCTCCTGTACTGGAAGGCAAATTCTTTACCACTCAGCCACCAGGGAAGCCCTAAATGGCCATGGGGAAGAGATTTTCTAGGGCTATAGAAATGTTTTAGAAGAGGATTGTGGTAATAGTTGCACAATTGTATAATTACTAAAAATCAGTGAATTGTAAACTTGTATTGGTTGAATTTTATGAAATGTAAGTTATCCCTTGAAGCAGTTTTTGGTTTTTTTTTTGTTAAAGTTCAACAGTGGTGGTAGAAAAGTAGCTTAAAATATTTTCTATTTGTCAAATACTAAGATAATATTAACTATTGTTGTTTTATTTTTATTATTATTATGTCATGACAAAGGTATGAGAATGAACACTCATACACAAGTGGTAGGTGTAAAATTAGGTGCAGATTTTCTGAAGGTAATTTGACAACATTCATCTAATCCTCAAAATGCTGCTATACTTTGACTCCCTTCCAGTTGTGTATCCTAACTGGAGGATAAACACAGAGATATTCATCTCTTTACTGTTTGTAATGGAAAAATTAGAAACAACCTAAACATCCAACAATAGGAGAAAAATTATGGAATACCCATCAATAGAATACTATGTATCTATTTTAATGATAATGCAAATGCACGTATGCAATGTGTCAACATGTTTATAAATATAAGTGAAGCGATTACAATTAAATATGTATAGAATCTAAAACATTTGTGTACATTTTTGGATGTCTATATAACAAATATGAATTAGGTACCTCCAAGTACTAGGACTACTGGGTGTTTCTTCCTGTTTTGTTTATGTGTATTTTCTAAAGCTTTTAAATGTATCATGTATTATGAAAAAAAAGAAAGTTTTTTTTTTTTCTTAAAAGGATATCTTTTCACTGACTTATCATGACTTTAAGGATCCATTTTGATATTAATAACAAAACCCTTTGGACCCTCACATAATAGTAGTTCAGTTTTTAGAATTTTTTAACTTTAGTTTTTTATTGGGCTGCATCAGGTCTTGCTTGCAGCACATGGGATCTTTGTTGCAGCACGTGGGATCTTTGTTGCATTGTGCAAGATCTTTTGTTGTGGCACACCGTCTCTCTAGTGTGCCAGGGTTTGGTTGCTCTGCAGTATGTGGGATCTTAGTTCCCCAACGAGGGACCAAACCCGGATTGCGTTCCCCGCATTGCAAGCCAGGTTCCCAACCACTGGCCCACCAGGGAAGTCCCTTTAGTATTTATTGATTAATATGAAAAGCTATGATAACCTCTAATACCTCATATATAAATTTGAATATATTATTAAAGCATCTACAAACAACACCCCCCCACTGCCTGCACACACACACACACTCACACATCTTTTAGACTTATATAGTCTACATTACCAATTTTGAAACCAGTCTGTGGTCTGCAGTTTGGGAAGGACCAACCTAGAGAATCAAGTAGAAATGTAGCTTGGTAATGAAGGTCCTTTTTATTACAGTCTTCCTACCTTTCCAACTTCACACCACTTCATACAAAGCTACTAATTCTCTCACTGGTCATGCTCTCTTATTTCATCTGCTTTTGTACATTCTGTGCCTTGGGCCTGACATGCCCTATTTCTTTTGAACACTTCACAGATTTTTATTTTACAGGACATTGCTTGGAAATCACCCTTTTTAACTCCCAAATAGATTCAGTTCAGTTCAGTTGCTCAGTCATGTCTGACTCTGCAACACCATGAATCGCAGCACGCCAGGCCTCCCTGTCCATCACCAACTCCTGGAGTTTACTCAAACTCATGTCCATTGAGTCAGTGATGCCGTCCAGCCATCTCATCCTCTGTCGTCCCCTTCTCCTCCTGCCCCCAACCCCTCCCAGCATCAGGGTCTTTTCCAATAAGTCAACTCTTCGCATGAGGTGGCCAAAGTATTGGAGTTTCAGCTTCAGCATCAGTCCTTCCAATGAACACCCAGGACTGATCTCCTTGGGAATGGACTGGTTGGATCTCCTTGCAGTCCGAGGGACTCTCAAGAGTCTTCTCAAACACCACAGTTCAAAAGCATCAATTTTTCGGCGCTCAGCTTTCTTCACAGTCCAACTCTCACATCCATACATGACCACTGGAAAAACCATAGCCTTGACCAGACGGACCTTTGTTGGCAAAGTAATGTCTCTGCTTTTCAATATGCTATCTAGATCATAACTTTCCTTCCAAATAGATTAGGTGCCCCCTTTTCTGCACTTTCCACTTGGCACATTTTTTTTTAAATTGGAGTATAGTTGCTTTAGAATGTTGTGTTATAATGAAGTTAGTCAGAAAAATGAACATCATATATCAACCCATATATATGGAATCTAAAAAAATGGTACAGATGAACCTGTCCTCAGGCAGCAGTAGCAACACAGATGTAGAGAATGGGCAGATGTGTGGGCACAGGGCAGGGATGGGATGAATTGGGAGATTGGGATTGACATATGTGCACTGCCATAAACAGATGGATGCTGGGATCCTGTACACATACTTTTATTGAAGCATTTATCATGTTGTATTGTAATTACTGGCCATTTATATTTCACCATCCAGATAAGTAAGTTCACCTTTGTATCCACTGTTTCTGGCACATTGTCTGAAATAGAAGAAAGGCCTGTAATCTCAGTTGAATGAGTGTGCAGAGAAAGACCCAGTCTTGCCCTCAAGACAGTTGGAGTCTAGTTAGGTACACATACATGTCTCATATTATTGTTGTTCAGTTGCCAAGTTGTATCCGACTCTTCACAACCCCACTGACTGTAGCATGCCAGGATTCCCTGTCCCTTACCATCTTATGGAGTTTGCTCAAGTTCATGTCCATTGCATCAGTGATGCCCTCCAACTATCTCATCCTCTGTTGCCCCTCCTTCTGCCTTCAACCTTTCCCAGCATCAGGGTCTTTTTCAATGAGTTGTTTGTTAGCATCAGGCGGCCAAAGTATTGGAGCTTCAGCTTCAGCATCAGTCCTTCCAATGAGTATTCAGGGTTGATTTCCTTTATTTATTTATTTTTGGTGTAACAATATATGTTTTGTTTTGTTTTGTTTTTCATTTAAGATTAACCAGTTTGATCCCCTTGGACAGGAAGAGTTTTCTCCAATACCACAGTTCGAAAGAATCAGTTCTTCTGCACTCTGCCTACTTTATGGTCCAGTTCTCAGAACCACATGTAACTACCAGAAAAACTGTAGCCTTGACTGTACTGAACTTTGTCGGCAAAGTAACATCTTTGCTTTTTTACCACACTGTCTAGCTTTCCTGCCAAGAAGCAATCGTCTTCTAATTTCATCGCTGCTGTCACCATCAGCAGTGATTTTAGAGCCCAAGAAGATGAAATCTGTCACTGCTTCCACTTTTCCACTTTCCCCTTCTGTTTGCCATGAAGTGATGGGACCAGATGCCATGGCCTTAGTTTTTTTAATATTTAGTTTTAAGCCGACTTTTTCACTCTTCTCTTTGACCCTCATCAAGAGGTTCTTTAGTTCTTCCTCACTTTCTGCCATATATATTAGTCCTATAATAGATGATGTGAATGACCACACAGAAGAGATAGTGGTTAATTTTGACTGGGTGATTAGGAACTACTTTCCACAGTAGGGTCCATTTGAATTATTTTGACATGCTGAAGAAGAAAGGAGGAATAAAAGCCTTGAGTCCCTTGTTACACTTTAGAAATTCAGTCTATAGAAAAATGGAAATGACTCACCAGTTACTTCCTGAACTTGCAGCTCTCTAGTTATCCTCAGTCCTAACTAAGCATGGTTCCCACTGCCCTGGCTTCCCTTTCCTCTCATCTCATTGTCAAAAATCACTGACAATAGATTTTCTTTTTAGAATGCAGAGTTGGCACTCTAGTCTGGCAGAGAGTTTGCGTACCTGATGATATGCATGTTTGAGTGGTAAGAAAAAGTGTTACGTGAAGCATAGGAGAACTGGTTTCTAATCCTGGCTTTGCCATAGTCTCGCTCAATAGACTGGCTTTATGACACGTTCATACTTCTTGGTTTTCAGTTTCTTCTTTGGCAAAATGGAGGTGATTAGATTAATTATCTCTTTAACCTAATTAATATAGTTATTTAGAAGAATATATATAACACTATATAGAAGAATATATATAACACTATATAAAAGCACCTTACGAAACTGAAATACTGTAAAATGCTCAGTTTGGGGATTATATCATTACATTTCTGAAACCACTTGATGGACTTGGCCAGACTCCTCCTACTGAGGGGCTGTATAACTTAAGGAGAAAAGCATGGCAGAAAGTTGGGAAAAGAATTCTCGTTTTGCTTATACAGTCAGATGAGTGGTTTTTAGGTGAGTGTGGGTGATAAAACATCTGGAAATCATAGAAACACAAAATATTTATGCATTTAATTACATCATACAAATCAGGACTATTTAGTTCTCATTAGTCCTGACTCTTTTGATGAACTATGATTATGTAATATGTATACAATACAAATAAAAGGGCTTACCAGGTGACTCAGAGATAAAGAATCTGCCTACAATGCAGGAGACACAGAAGATGTGGGTGTGATCCTTGGGTTGGGAAGATCCCCTGGAGAAGGAAATGGCAACCCACTCCAGTATTCTTACCTGGAGAATTCCATGGACAGAGGAGCCTGGCAAGCTACAGTCCATGGGGTCACAAAAAGTCTGATGTAACAGCACCCAACACTGACTCATACAAATAAAAAGTAAAGGAGATATACTACTCCTCAGTTCTTTCCTCACTCTAAGCCCAAAATAGGGTTAATTGAGCTCTTTACTCACCATAGTAGTCAGGGTTCTCAGAAAAATAGAACCAAGAGGAGACAGATAGGTCAGAAGATATCTTAAAGAATTGATTCATATGATTGTAGAGGCTGGCAAGTCCAAAATCTGCAGGGCAGTCTGGCAGGCTAGAGACCCAGGAAAGAGTTGACTGTACAGCTCCAGTCTGAAGGCAGTCTGCTGGCAGAATTTCCTCTTCCTCAAGGGATGTGAGTCTTTTTCTTAAGTCCTTCAGCTGATTCCATGAGGCCCATCCACCTTGGTTGGATGGCATCACCAACTCAATAGACATGAGTTTGAGCAAACTCCAGGAGATAATGAAGGACAGGGAAGACTGTCATGCTACAGTCCATGGGATCATAAAGAGTCAGACATGACTTAGTAACTGAACAACACCACCACCTTATGGAGTGTGATCTGCTTTATTCAGTCTGTTGATTTAATCTCATCTTAAAAGGATATTCACAGAAACACCCAACTGTGTTTGACCAAATATCTGATACCATAGCCTAGCCAAGATGACACAAAATTAACAAGCAGACTCACCAACTTACAAGTCACAGCAGCAGGTTGCAGTTTCCCCATCCCTCCCTTGTCAATTTTCCAGGAATTTCTTACAACTGAATGTCCAAGGGTGATTCTGGGTGTGCCATGGGAGGAGACAGCATGAAATGTGATAGAAAGTCCAGCGCACAGCAGCTCTGAAACATTAAGCAATGAGGCCCAACTGGGACAGCTTCCAGGGACAAGTCAGCCCTGGGACCTCCAGTCAGGCCATTGCCCAAGGCCTAGCAGCAAATCGTGCTCCCACAAAGCAGTTCTAATTCCTGCCCATTGGACCCAGACCACAGGCTGAGCCCAAAGGCAGTGTCAGGCTAAATTTGGGTGACAACACTCTCAAGAAACACTCGGAGCCTCTTCAATTACAGTTAAGATTGTTCTCCTTTTTTTCTCATTTACTGATCGTTCTGTTTCCTTTATTGTTTATTATGCAAAGGCCAAGTCTAAATCATCTCAGACAACTCTGCCACTCTGAATCCTGACTTGAAATCTTGGTGAAGGTTGTTTTGTTATTTTTTTGTTTGTTTTCTCTCTAAGACCTTCTCAAGTAGTTCTCTCAGATCCTTTGTTTCTGATGACTTTTTGCCTAGTACCTGGGACATGGTTCGTGCTCTATGGTTTAACTAATCAGATCTAGCCTGCAACAGAAGTTGTTTTAGTTTATCAAGTTAACACAAGAGAATTTTCTGAGAAAAAAAAAAAGCTAAGGTTTAGAAAGGTTTCAGTGGTTTCAACCCTGACTAATTTCACTGGGCTCGAAACTGTACCAGAACAATATTGTAAAGCAATTATCCTCCAATTAGAGGAAAAAAACTGTACCAAGAGCAGCCAAACCTCCTTCCCCATCCCTCCTCTGCTGTTTGGTAATTGCCTATTGTTATTCTCTAGGTGTTTTGTTGATTCTTTTATCGTGTTACCTTGTCACACATAGATGGACACTCAAGAGATACTTGTTAATGGAATGAATAAGATACCTGCTAGAAAAAGAATTTGTTGTAACAAATCAAGCAACAAACAAAAGAAAGTATGAGTGAATGTTTATCTCAGCTGTGACTGAATAAGAACTATGAGCCATAGAGGAAATCATATGGTGGTTGGGGGTTGGGGGGAGAAGCTGTATACTTGATTACATAAATTGTTAAACTCTACAGATCAAAAAAATCATAAGCTACATTTAAAAAGAAATATCAAACTGGGAAAATATTGGCTACATATAATGACATATCAATGTGGAAGTAAATAATGGAGAAAAATCTAAAATTCCAGTTCAAAAATGGGAAGAACATAAAAATAGATAACTCACAAAAGAAGAAGTATAAATGACTAACAGTCATAAAACGACAGAAAACATTTTCTAACAACTACTATTAACAACAACAACAACAAAAAAAATCAGAGTACTCGTTACTAACTATGGTGCAGTGACTTGGGCACCCTCTTCCATATTTCCTCTTGATCATCAAAGTCAAGTTTTTAAAACTCAAAGCTAGACATTTAATCAGTTTCTTTCTCTGCATTTTAGCTGCTTAGACTCTACATTAGGAGCAATACAAAACAAAAGACCTCACTGCTGCTGAAATGCTGGGAGAGGGGTAGGAACACAAAGAATGGAGAACTATAAGATAAAAGTTATAGTATTATTCTACTACAAGTAGATAGGGATCAAATGTATTTTATTAATTTGAAGAGTGTGATCTATATGTAGTCCACCAACACTTAATTTCAGCCATTCATACCTTCAATGAAAGAATGATCAGTGACTACTGATAGCTAGAAAGTTATGAAATTTCATAACTAGGAAGTTATGAAATCAGTTATATTACTTAGACTGCTTTTTATTGGGTATTGGTTTCCCAAAGGTCCAGAGAGAATGACGTAATGAAGCATGAACTTTCGTCCTGTACTGCCATGTCAGACCAATAACAAATTCTTCTTTCAAAATCCTTTCTCTCTTTCAAAAAACTATGTTTATTCTAAGTAAAATTGAATTGCGATTTTAGCATTGGCACAGTCCTCAAAACAGAAAAATTACAAATTATGTGCCTCGCAGAATCCTTTTTTCTTTTCTTTTTTTTTTTTAAAGCTAATCACCAACCACAATGTGAATTCCTGCAAGAGTGGGGTGCCATGTCACAAAAGATCAGTCTGGCTTCACAGTCTGTTCTTTGCCTGTGTGGAAGACAGATGTTTTTTGTTGAATCAGGACCATAATTTGCATCTGGAAGGACAATGGGCCATATTCTCTCCTGTCCACACACAGAACTACACTGACAACAGCAAGAGCTGCTCAGAGATAGAGGCAGAATTTGGCTCAACCAGTGCAAAATACAGCCCGATTTTTAAAAGTAAATTCTCCAGCTAACATCTAGTGAAGAACAGACCAGCTAGTGGATTTGGAAGTTTCCTTTAAAATTTCTTGAAATTTTCCTTTGAAATTTCCAGCGCAGTGTATGAAGTAATTCCAGACTCTAATGAACTTCAGAGGCCTCTCTGGCTGTAAATAAGAACAAAAATGATTGTCTATATTGGATCCAGGACTTTCTTAGGCAGTAGATAATTTATTGTTATGCTCTATGTCCTCGTTTTCCGTCAGTGATTGATGTATTCTCTTCTGTTTTCAGAAGGCTTTTCTAATATTCACCTTTCTTCAAGATGATCCTGAAAGATGAGTCAGAAGTTCCATACCTGCCTTCCATATGGGGAAGCTGGGGCCCAGAAAGGTTAAGCAGATTTCCTACCCGGGCAACAAAGGAACTCTGAGTTCTCAAGTGGTTATGGAAATCTAGTCAGAATGGAAACGAAACTTCTGCTTCCTTGGGCTATCTTTCCTGCTTGTTTAAAATGAAATCCTTTCTATGTTATCAGTTTCTAGGAGATTGTTTCTGACACAGGTAAATTTGGAATCCCCTCTAACTGGAACCAATTTTCTCTGGGACATCCCAGTCATTGGTGACATCTTTATAGACCTCCCCTCCCCATATAAACACAGCCCTCTTCTGGCCAAGCAGGTCATTGTTGATCAACGTCACCAACAGCACACAGAAGGTATAGAGAGTGAACAGCTGAATTCCTAGCTCTAGAGTATTATCTGTGAAACCCATGCAAACCCATGCATATGAAACCCTTGCTTAGTAAATCTGTTTGAACATATTTACTCTCAGAGTTCTATTATTGATGTTTAGATTTTGAGATGGTTTGATCATCTGAATTGAGAAAGAAAGATTTAACCTTGAGAAAGGAGAAAAAGTAGAGAGGGAGTTATTGGTTTTGTGAATTTTAGATTTTCCAAGGGAAAAAGTTGAACAGGGCACAGTTCTATTTTGGGGAGCACAAAATTCTTGAGTGATATGATGTACTTCCCTTTTATAGAACGAAGGAATCTAAGAGATTTTTTTAGTCCAAGTTCCCCATCTTACACATGAAGACATTGAATTCAGGCAAGTTTTGATGTGTCTTAGAACTATTTCCCTCTCAATGTGTATACATTTACCTCATTTTTTTAAAAGTTGTGTAACATCCTATAAGGAGGCATCTTTATTTAGCCATATTTCTTTGAGAACTATCTTGGTTATTTCCAGTTTTTTTTTTTTTCACTATTATAAACAATACTGCAAAGAATAACTTTATATAGGTATCTTAGTATTTACTTAGTATTTTTCAGAATAGATAACCAGAAATTAAGTAAAAATTTTCATTGAAATAGTCCTCTTAGGAAATTGTACCCATGACAGCACATCTTTGCCAACACTGGATATTTTCAAACTTTTAATTTAAGTTTTTTTTTTTTTTTTTTCTTATTTTGGTCATGCCACATGGCTTGAAGAATCTCAGTTCCCTGACCAAAGATTTAACCCAGGCCATGGCAGTGAAAATACCAAATGGTAATCACTGGACCACCAGGTAAACACGCCCCTCCCCTGCCCCATTTAAGTTTTTAAAATAATTGTGGTCAGTTTCATGTAGCTCATTAATCTATCTGAAATGTAATTTTCTGTACTATGTGAGATGGGGACCTAACTTATTCACTTTGTGAATATTGAAAATGAGAGGAAGAACAGAGCACTAGGTGTGGGAAGTGTAAGAAAAGCAGCTAAGGGCAGCCACCAGGTTATACAATCACTCAGCAAAATAAAAGCCTTCAGCTTACCAGACCTGACCCCTGTGGACACCTTGGAAGGCTAGTTAGAGATCCTGTATTACAGTAGAACAGTTGTATCATATATGCATTTGGGGGCTTAGCTGTACAGTATTTAAGCTTTTGAGGGCCCAGATACTAGTGATTTTAGGACATTTTAAAAGACTTTTAAATGTAATTTTGCCTACCGTGTCAACAATAAAATCTATACTTGGAACTTCCCTGGTGGTCAAGCAGTTAAGGATTCATCTTCCAATGCAGGAGATATGGGTTCGATCCCTGGTGGGGGAACTAAGATTCCACATGCTGTGGACCAATTAAGCCCAGGCACCACAACTAGAGAGGAGCCCACGTGCTGCCACTAAGACACAAAGCAGCCAAAAAAAAACCCCACAAAAGTAGACTGTCTCCACCCACCCGATTCCTACTCATGATTTAACTAGAGCACACTGCCTCCTGAGGGTTTCATTGTGTGTCTCACCCACACACAACCTCCAAGGATCTTATGAAAATATTCCTTTCAGTAGCATATGTACATATATAATGTTCCTGAAAAGATCTGCAAAATACAACTTTCTCTGCCTCATTATATGTGGAATTTTGAAGCTTTTCAGTAATTTTTTTTTTTTTTTTGCACCCTTATATATTGGTATCCAGCTGTCCTAATCCATGATCAAGCCACTTTTTCTCTCCATGCTTCAGAATTCTCTGGGCTTCCCAGGTGGCTCAGACAGTAAAGAATCTGCCTGCAATGCAGGAGAGTCGGCTTCGATCCCTAAGTAGGGAAGATCCCCTGGAGAAGGACGTGGCAAACCCACGTCCAGTATTTTTGCCTGGATACCTGCAGTATTTTTGCCTGGAGAATTCCATGGACAGAGGAGCCTGGTGGGCTACAGTGGACGGGGTCTCAAAGAGTCAGAAATGATTGAGTGACGAACCCTTTCAGAGTTCTTCGCAACACAGTTCTCTGGGTAGCCCCCAATAATGGATCAGGGTTGACACGCAGGTGTAATCAGTTTGCCGTCTCTGGTCTAGGCCATTGTTAGTAAAAGTCCCATGGTATTAGTGGAAGATTTGTGTCTTGGATATATGCATTTTACCATCATGATGTGCATCAGTGGTCTTGCCCACAGATTTGAGACAAGAGTTATCTAAGGTGGTCTGGCCACCCATGGGAAATTAGGATGTGGCTCTTTGGGGAAGAAGGCCCTTCCTTTTTCCTTTTACAGCTAAGATGAGTCATAGTTCTTCTTGCTTTCTCTGTCAAAGGGCAGGGTCCATGATATGATTTCATATCAAGAGTTCAGAGGTTACATAAGTGCAGATAGCAGATGCTTTTGGTCTCCCACCCACATTCTCTGCTCTATTTAAAGCAGGCGACTTCTGTGACTCTTCCTAAAGATTTTGCTCTGGCTGCAGACTCACGTGGCTTGGGCATGGGGCAAGTGACAAGTGCTGGGCGATTTATGCCCTCAGAAGCATCACTTACCAAGTGACAGGTGGGAATTGTGCTACAACACTCCAAGGGGCACTCTGCAGTTTTCAAGAGCTTCCCAGCTGCCCAGTGGCAGAGGATTTGTTAAGGCTTCCTCCCTATGAACTGCTCCTCTGTTTCACATCTCCCTTCCTCTACCAAGATCCCCTTCCTAACTGTCTTACATCCCCCTTCCCCAACCAGGATCACCTTCCAGAAACCTTCTTGCACGCCAATCCGTGACTCAGAATCTGCTTCTGGAAGAACTCAAACTAAGACATCACTTTCATAGTGGGGGAGGACATATCTTTCTGAGAACTGATACTAGCAAACAAAGCATTTTAAGGAGCTTCCTATTAGCAATAATGAATTTTAATTCTTCACTCGCTAAAAAGATGCAAAGATTCTTCTGTTTTTGTAGAGACAAGGGAGCTATAAAGGGAAGAGGTGAATCCCAGGTCACGAAATCCCTGTCATATCTGACATCATCTAGCTGAAGTCATGGGGTTCTGGGCTTGCTAAAAGAGCCTGGGGCGGCAGACAGGTTGGCTCAAGTGCCAGTAACTGTACCAGAGGCAGCAGTGAGAAATAAAATATTATGTTGTGATTTTTCCACTTGAAGAAATGGTAAATATAACCTTGTTTCAAAAAGTATTTCACTTCAGGATTATCAAATGTAGTTTGATGGTGTTGACTGAAAAAAAAGCACAACGTATAAGCTGAGAATTATGTTTTATTGGGCAGGCTGACTGAGGACGTAAGCCTCAGACGGTTCTGAGGGACTGTGCTGACGAGTGAGAGGGGAGTCAGAGTGCACGGGAGCTTTGGCAAAACAAACAAAAAACAGGTAGTCAAACAGCAAACGATTCCTGTTAATTTAAAACAGACAACTCAAGTTAACGAAGTTAGTGCTTTACTACGTATGAGAAAAAGTAGAAAATGGCAACCCACTCCAGTATTCTTGCCTGGAAAATTCCATGAACAGAGGAGCCTGGTGGGCTACTGTCCATGGGTTCCCAAAGAGTCTTGACAAGACTGATGGACTTAGCATGTATGAGAAGATGTAAGAGTCTGGGCTTAGTGAAATTACTCCTGTGATATTCCTTCGATCTTCTCTACCGAGGGCCAGTATCTTGCTTTTCTCCATTCTGACTCCCTTCAGGGTACACTGCCGGGTGCAGCGGCAGTGGCTGATGACATAATAGTTGCAACATCCTATTGTTGATAAGGCAATACTCTTGTTCTCAGGGCCTCACCTTGGTCATAAACCAAACAACAAGGCCTCATCTGGGTCATAAATCAAACAACATTGGGGAGGCATTTCATGAGCAATTTTGTCCCACAGCACTAGAAGTCTTTTTTCTACACCAGATGAAAATTCTGTCGATGGGTCACTCTGTGCTAACAACCTAAAATTCTCTGGATCTTACTAGTTTAGTATAATCCAAGAAATATTTCCCTTTGTTGCTTCCTCTTATACCTAGACTTGCACTATGACAATTATTCTGTGCAGAGTTATATATATGATCAACTGTCTTGAGACATCATTAATTTTATTGGAGACCTGATTACACATTGTATAATGCAGGAGGCAACAATCTTATAAAACACGATATAAGTAATACAGCTAGCAACATTAATAAAGTCATAGAGCAGCAGAGAGAGGCACATGGCATAAATAGTTTGAAAACAACAAGAAAGAGCACATTAAAACAACGATTAGTATAATGAGTTATAACCTGGTCACAATAAGCCATTAAGTCCACAGGGCAGGCAGCTGGAGAAGCCAAGTTCTGGAATGATCAGGTAGAGATAAAAAGATAAATCATCTTTTTTGTAAAGGTATACTTCATCAATTTTTTTGTTGGTCATAATTTGTGTAAGAGGAAAGGTTTTCTAGGAAACAAAAATTAAAAGTCAGTATATTTCAGAAAAAAAGTCATAAAATTATAAACCATATTTATCAGTTCATTCAGTCCTAAGTAATTAGTTCCTATTGATCTGGATGAAGTCATCAGATTTTCCATTAGAGTTTTTTAAAAAATATTTATTTATTTTATTATTTGGCTGCATCGGGTCTTAGTTGCAGCATGCAGGATCGTTTAGTTGCAGCATGGGGAGTCTAGTTCCCTGACCAGGGATTGAATCCAGGCCCCCAGCATAGAGAGCTCAGTGTCTTAGCCTCTGCACCACCAGAGAAGTCCCACCATTAGAGTTTTGTAATTTCTTACTCAGTTCAGTGGTATGATCTAAAAAGTTATCAGAAACATAATTGTCAAAAAGTCCTTTTTATGAATCTTCTTGAAGATCTCCATTTTATGAAAGCATCAGAATAAAACAATGATTATAAACAACAAGACTTAAAGTTGCATGATTAAAGATTTGATTACAATGCAATTGACAAGGAATTTGGATATTTCTATGACGCACAACATTTTAAGGTAATAAGTAGAACTATGCCTGATAACATTATACCAGGACATATCAGACTTTTAGGAATGCCTTCTAAATTTTGTAATATATTAAAGACATCTAACCTAAGAGTTTTTTTTTATCACAACTTATTTGACAATGTTTTCATGTAATTTAACAAAAATAATCCTAGTTAATTTAATATGTCTCTTGAGATGTTTCAGGAGCCCTTTGGACTATCCCAAAGTTAGCTGGAGGTCAAAAGAACTTTATTTAGAATTTTACTAGAGGAAGTTTGTCAAAGATATCAAAAGGTTTTAAAATACCTGGTTAAACAGGATCACACGTCACTGTGAAACAATATTTATTTATTCAACTAAAGTGACAATAAAAGGTTTTTAAGGCCTTTCCATTGGTGCTAGTGGTAAAGAACCCACCTGCCAGATGTAAGAGACTCAGGTTCAATCCCTGGGTCAGAAAGATCCCCTGGAGAAGGGCAAAGCAACCCACTCCAGTATTCTTGCCCAGAGAATCCCATGGACAGAAGAGCCTGGCAGTATACAGTCCATGGGATCACAGAGAGTTGGACACAAATGAACTGACTTAGCACGAATGCACACACAGCAAATACAGATCATTCAGAAGGCAAATGAATTTACAATTTGTTATCAAAAGTAGCTCAGCAGTCCAAGAAAACTATGTGCTCTTAACAGAGGGAAAGAGAACCCTTGTGGGCTTGTGATCAGTGGCTCCCAGAATTTAGGATTTCATGACACTCTCCCCTCACCCCCTGCCCAGTAAAAGAGAGACACTAGCAAATGATTGGCAGCTTTTAATTCTGGGAAATAAGCATATTATTTAAAACATAGTATCTTCTATCAATCCTATTTTGTAAAAGCATGAGCATTTAAACATTTTATTTCATTTTTTTTAAATTTTATTTTATTTATTTATTTTTTAAAGAATTTTTTAAATTAAAAAGACAAAACCTAAGAACAGTGACAATCTTTTCATTGTGGACAAAGAATGTCACTTGCCATATCAGCAAATAAGGGTTGTTTCAGTCATCAAGGCATCAGCCATTTCCACTGGTACGATAACTTGGTATGTTATTTCCATATGATAAAATAAAGGTAAATGAGATAAGAGTTTTCAGGTGACTTCTTTAGAAGTAATTATGTTTTAGATATGTCTATCTAAAATAGTTTATCCAGATTTCAGGTAATTTGAAAGTTTAGAGTTTTGCTAAAATTAAATTAAATGAAGAGAATTCATGGGATAGCCAGGTGATTTCAAACAAGGTAGAATACTGGAACACTAATTGCTAAACAGGTCTACTTTTGTGTTCTTACAAGAGGAAAACTAAATATGTTCGGGGTTTATTAGACATGTGTCTGGCATCACACTGAGAAAAGAAACTCTGCTACCAGACAATGCAAGTTTCTAGAGGTTATTTTGCCAACCAGGAAATGTTGGTATGACAAACAGTTTACAGTTACTTGCTGCTTGTTGGTTTTCACTAGAGAGTTTTTAATGGTTAAAGTTGTAATATGTGATTAAAGCTACTAGAAACAATAAAGGAAACATGTCAGTATGCAAGGTAAGTAGGATGTGTGTTTTCAACAAGAGAAGGTATGAGAGATGGAAATACATTTTCTTAAAGGGAAAGAGTGACTTTGTCTTAGAGCTGGTTTTCTAAATGGAACAGAAAAATAAGTGATAAACTAAAATAGACACAGAAAATTGTGGAAGCTTTGTGGAAAGGGAGCCCTGAGAAAATAATTTTGTACATTGCAGCCTGGGATTGGATTAAACTTAAATAGGTAAATAAATTTTGTTATTGAGAGTGGGCCAGCGCAGGACTGGATTTTGGTTCACTTTCCCTCTGTTAAGAGCACAAAGTTTTCTTGGACTGCTGAGCTACTTTTGATAACAAATTGTAAATTCATTTGCCTTCTAAATGATCTGTATTTGCTGTGTATGCATGCATGCTTAGTCAATTCAGTCGTGTCCGACTCTCTGTGATCCCATGGACTGTATACTGCCAGGCTCTTCTGTCCATGGGATTCTCCGGGCAAGAATACCAGAGTAGGTTGCTGTGCCCTTCTCCAGGGGATCTTTCTGACCCAGGGATCGAACCTGAGTCTCTTACATCTCCTGCATTGGCAAGCAGGTTCTTTACCACTAGAACCAATGGAAAGGCCTTAAAAACCTCTTATTGTCACTTTGGTTGAATAAATAAATATTGTTTCACCGTGACCTATGATTTACACATTTACATATAAAGATTCTAGCAGGGATTTGCCAGCTAGATTCTAGCATGGATAATCAGAGACATTGCTCCTCAAATTCTTAGACAAACTGTCCCTCTTGAAAACTACTCTTGTTTTCTCTGATGTAGTCCTTTGAGAGTATGTATCTAATCCAGGTGGCAATGTGATGAAAGAATCCTTAGACAAGGGAGTTAGAAGACCAAACCTGTGTGGCCATTCTCGAACTGAGATTTCAGACACAATAGTTTGCTAGGGCTGCTCTAAAAGAGGAGCACAAACTGAGCTTAAAGAACAAAAAGTTTTTGTCTCGCGGTTCTGGAGGCTAGAAATCCAAAAATCAAAGTGTTGGCCAGGCTGTTGCCTTCTGAAAGCTGTGAGATGAGGATCTGTTCCCTGCCCCTCTCCTTGGCTTGCAGACTTCATGTTCACAGAGAGTTCTCCCTGTGTACATCAGACTTCTCCTCCTTATAAGGACACCATTCATATTGGATTATACGCACCCCAATTGCCTCACTTTAACTTGTATGTCTGTAAAGATTTTATCTGCAAATAAGGTCACTTTCTGAGATCCTGGGTGTTAGGACTTCAATACATGAACTTTGAGGAGACACAATTCAACCCTCAACATCCAGCAACCTCTCTGGCTTCAGTTTCTCATACCCAGAGGAAACTGTTGGCCTTAATGCTCCTGAAGCATTCTTTCAATCCCAGCTTTCCAAGATTCGCTCAGCCCTTTTGACGTGGCCAAGTCTGGTCCCCTTATTCACAGGACTATAAATATAAAAATTTTCCTGACCCAAGCCTGCCAGCCAGGCCTGGAGGGTGGGAAATGAGTAGGGAAATGCTACTAGGGTGGGGTTTTCCTTTAACCTTTTGTTATTTACAGGAGTTCTGTAATCAGATAAACTTTCAGGGTGTGGTGAACTGGGGGTCTTGACATCCCAAAGGCAAATAAGCAAACTCCAGTGACATTTGTTCTTTTCCAAACCCCGAGGTTTTCTGTGCTCCAACTATAGATGACAAAACTGTTCCAGGAGAGTTGCAGTGTTTTGTTCTCCATGCCAGTTCATTAGCAGCAGAACGGCTGCCGGGCTGTAATCCAACCTGGCTGACATCAGTTCCCCAGTAAAAGGACGGAGCCGGAGCTGGGTCTGTGCAGCCAGCAGGGATCAGGAGGGCTCAGCTGTACTGACACGTTGGCAAAAAAGAAAACAAAACAAAAAAAAAGATAGAAAGAAGGAAGGAGAGAAGAAAGAAAGGATAGAAGGGGATAAGAAAGTTGCAAAAGTTTAGAAAACGAAGAGGCCACCTAGGTTCCTCAAGGGACACAGACAGGAAAGCAGGAGGGAGGGGACACTAGGCATGGTGATAACCCAAATTAAGGTCTGGCCAGCATCGTCTTCAGTATTTAGAAAAATTGGGGTGTGCTTAACCTATAAATAAAAACCATGGATTTTAGAAACCTAAACTAGGAGCATGTGTGCAAAAAAGAAACCTATATAAGGATGTTGAGCTGAACTGTAGTTATGGGAGGCCCAGTAACAGCCCACTTCCTTTCTCTGTGCCTTTTTTATTCATCTCTAAATGTGGTGATGGTAATACAATTGCACTCTTCTCAACTTAAAAATACTTTTCTTCTGAATCACCTGACAAGTCTTTTTTTTCCCCTACACAGCACTTACATCCATTAAAGGATCTTCCAGAGCCCCTGTATCAGTCTAGCAGGTCTCGTTGGAAACTTCCAGCTCTCCAGATGCTGAACGCAGTCCATGGCTCAGTCACCGACCCCTCACTATTTTCCTTTTTTAATAAAGTGCCAAATTTTTATGTTTAAGCTATGTTTTATTAAGAGCTTCCTGAGCTTTCTTTCCATGGAATTTCTCTGTTCCCACTTCTGGGCTTCCCTCCCAGTTTTATGATATTAGAGAGTGAGCTTGCATGCCACTTTATATTGTTTGAAAAGCCTGGATATTGTATGAGTGTGTCCACATCTCGCCTTCTGTTTCTGCCACGTGTAACAGGGCAGGGAAGGGGGAAAAAATCATCTTTGTGGCCCCACTTCCCAGCTTCTCAGAGGCAGATCATGTGCCTGATGGGATAGGCACGTTTCTGGCTACACAGTAGCTGAACAAAACCAGGACACCGATGAGCTCATCATAAAAGAAAAATCTGGAGTTAGGTGAATCGAGGGTGAATTATAACACATTTCAACAACTTACTATGGCTCAACTCCATTTTCCAACTCAGTTACCCTCAATGTATGTCTCTCAAAATTCTATGTTCTGCCATCCCTCCCCGTCTATACCCTCAGATACCGACTCTTCAGTTCAGTTCAGTCGCTCAGTCGTGTCCGACTCTTCACGACCCCGTGAATCGCAGCACACCAGGCCTCCCTGTCCATCACTAACTCCTGGAGTTTACTCAAACACATGTCCAACAAGTCAGTGATGCCATCCAGCCATCTCATCCTCTGTCGTCCCCTTCTCCTCCTGCCCCCAATCCCTCCCAGCATCAGGGTCTTTTCCAATGAGTCAACTCTTCGCATGAGGTGGCCAAAGTATTGGAGTTTCAGCCTCAGCATCAGTCCCTCCAATGAACACCCAGGACTGATCTCCTTTAGGATGGACTGGTTGGATCTCCTTGTAGTCCAAGGGACTCTCAAGAGTCTTCTCCAACACCACAGTTCAAAAGCATCAATTCTTCAGTGCTCAGCTTTCTTCACAGTCCAACTCTCACATCCATACATGACCACTGGAAAAACCATAGTTTTGACTAGATGGACCTTTCTTGACAAAGTAATGTCTCTGCTTTTCAATATGCTGTCTAGGTTGGTCATAACTTTCCTTCCAAGGAGTAAGTGTCTTTTAATTTCATGGCTGCAATCAGCATCTGCAGTTATTTTGGAGCCCAGAAAAATAAAGTCTGACACTGTTTCCACTGTTTCCCCATCTATTTCCCATGAAGTGATGGGACCAGATGCAATGATCTTAGTTTTCTGAATGTTGAGCTTTAAGCCAATTTTTTCACTCTCCTCTTTCACTTTCATCAAGAGGCTTTTTAGTTCCTCTGTAAATCCTCCCAATTAAATTGAACTCTTGGATACTGAACTTGACTTTGCTTCTTTGGAAATTATATCTAAATTTAGTTATTCATCCATTCATTCAATAGCAAAGGTTGGGTGTCTCCCATCCTTCAAGCATGTTGCTCAGTCATAGGATGCATAGGATAATAGGAAAGGTTACCTGCCTTGGAGAAACCCCTAGTTCCAGGTCTCCTCCAATCCATGTGAGCTCGGGGTTTGGGTTTTGGCTTTGACTTGTTGAACTTACGTACCCCTGCTTCCTTTCCAAGGAGGAACTTGGTTTCCTTGCTAATGGCAGAATATTATTGTTATGTTATGTTAATCGCTCAGTCGTGCCCGACTCTTTGTGACCCCATGGACTGCAGCCCACCAGTCTCCTCTGTCCATGAGATTTTCCAGGCAAGGATACTGGAGTGGGTTGCCATTTCCTTCTCCAGGGGATCTTCCCAACCCAGGGATCAAACCCGGGTCTCCTGCACTGCAGGCAGATTCTTTACTGACTGAGCTACAAGGGAAGCCTACCAAATCCCTGAACTCAGCCAGACGTCTGGTCCCAACTTCTCCTGGTTCTTCTTGTCTCTGAAGCTGATCACAGCAGCCTGGAGTTTCCACTTGGATACAGAAGTTTTGTCCACATATCAAAGTTTAGATCCAGAGCCTTTGGACCTGTGGGACCTCTAAAATGTTGCCTCTGTGGGATCTCAGCCCCGTTTGTTTCCTCAGCCTGAGTACCACTGGGCTATGACAGAGTTGTAAGAGCCCAGCATATCCGATAACTCATCTGTGACAAATGAATGTGGGAGCCAAAGAAGATTCAAGCTGCTTCCCTTTAGAACCGATCCAACTGGGCTGAGTAGTCAGAGTGGTATCTGGTGGCAGCAACCTTGCCAGGCCCTTGGGAGCCCAGGTCTGCCCTGCACACTAGCTCCTCAGCCATTCTCGCTGCAACATCTCTGGTGGGGACGGTGGGGAGGCGGTTTCTGTGTAGTGATGTAGTGGGCACAGCCTACGCCTAAGAGGCAGTCAGACCTAGAGGGTATTACTGCCAAAAATGCTGCGTGTGCAGCAATGCAGAGGATGGAAAAAAGACCTTGTGGCCCCACTAAATCTAACCAGGAAGAGATACTCAGCCATCCAGACTGTGGACATTCAACAAAACAATTGTCCTGAACTCTTCAAAAATATCAAAGTCAAGACACCCTATTAGGTAAAAAATAAATAAGAAGAACTTGCTATATAGTACAGGGAACTCTTCTCAACACGCTGTACTGACTTATATGGGAAAAGAATCTTAAAAAGAGTAGATATATGTTTATATGTAAATGATTCATTTCGCTGCATACCTGAAACTGACACAATGTAAATCAACTATACTCAAAAAAAAAATTTTTTTTAAAGAAAGATTTTAAAAACAAGAGGGTTGTTCTAGACTAAAGAAAATTAAAGAAATATGATAGCTAAATGCAATGTGTGATCCTTAATTGCATCTTGAACTAAAAAAAATATATAGCCATAAAAGATATTATCAAGATAATTATGTGGGACTTCCTTGGTCGTCCAGTAGTTAAGATTCCGAACTTCCACTACAGGGGGCGTGAGTTCCATCCGATGTTGGGGAACTAAGATCCCACAAGCCATTGGTGTGCTGCCAAAAGAAAAAGACAATTGTGTGTGTCTGTGTGTATGGGAAGATGAAGAAAGAGAAACAAGTGTGGCAAAGTACTAACAGTAAATCTAAATGAAAGATACGTAACTATTCATTGTAGTGTTGCCTCAACTTTTTTGTAGGGTTGAAGAGAGGCAGTGAGAGAAGATGGCATGAGCAGACAGGCAGAAGCCAGGGCAGGCATGGCAGCCAAGCTAGCTCGGAACCAAGATCTTGTCCCAGTGAAAAAGCTGAGGAGGCTCAAGAGGGAGGGGACATATGTATAATACCTACGACTGATCCATGTTGATGCATGACAGAAACCAACACAATATTGTAATTATCCTTCAATTAAAAATAATTTTTTAAATGCAAAAATTAAAAAACAAATAAAAAAAAAATCAGAGACCAGGCAAAAGATTAGGCAGGCAGACTGACCATAATCACAGGGAACCTGCAGCTTAGTGCACACCTGGGTCAATCCTACCATCTGGGGGCCAGATGTGGATGCAGCAGGCCAATTCCAGGCCCACTAATAACAAAGAGCTCCCAATAATGCCACGTGTAGCCTTTGGAAGCTCAGGACGGGGGAATGCTGAATGATCAAGTGCTTGGCCGTTGTTCCAGAGGCCAGAGAGGATTCAAGCCAGCAGGAACTGCCATGTCTGCCCGTTGCTAGCTCAAGAGCCCAAAAGCCCGAGGAAGGGGTAAGGGCTCCTTAAGAGGCAGGGGCCTAACTGGTTGTGTTTGCTCTGAACTGGTTAAGTTTTGCATTGTCAGATTAAGTTACTGATTAAGCCCACAGATGTCTCCGTAAGTCCCCCCACCCCTACACACACACACACACACTTTTTTTTTGTCTTCTATTTCTATTTGTAATTCTTTCTGGCTGTCACTATTCCTCTCCTGGTTTTATGCCATTATGATGTGTGGAAAACATTAGGAGACCTCTCTACAGTGTCTTTAAATGCCTGAGTGCAGAGATGAACACAAAAATCAATCAAAGCTGGTTTTGGACTCAATACTGTGATACGTCATTTCCAAAGGTCAGGGAGCTGAGTGCAAAAGTGACCAAATTTCCAAGCCCTCTGGATTTGTCATCTTTTGGCATTTCCATAAGTTTTCTGACCCCTAGAGGAATTGCCGGTGTCTCTTTCTTGACTCTGGCAAACTCCGCTGTCCTGAGCAGAGCTTCCGCAGTTCTGGACGGGACCAGCCAGGCAGTCCTCTCCTCTCCGGGGCTCCTGAGCCTTCTTCCCCTTTCCGTGGAGATGTACAGTTTGGAAGGTCAGCCAGGGGTTGATGTGACGGCTCCAGCCAAGGGCTCTGCTCAGTTTCCACCAAGCAGCTCAGAAACAAAGCAGCCATGACGAGTATTGCCAAGACTCTGTGCTGGGAGCCAGGAGCAGATGAATTCCCGGTGTGAGCAAGGAAAACAGCAACCGAGTTTGCTGTGACTGTGATTAATATCCAGGATTCAACCAGGAGAAGGCCCCTCCTGAGAAACTATAACATTTGCGCAAGGGGCTTCTTTCAATCTCTCTCTCTCTCACACCCTCTCTTTTCCCTTTCTTTGGTAGCAACTCCCTACGTTCAAATATACATTTTAGACAAGAACCAATACCTAAAAGAGATCAAAACTCAGCCTGTCTGATTTTTTATGGGGACTGTGGACCTATATGGCCCCTCCCCAGTCAACCCCAGGGGTGCTTGGGCTCTATTACCCCCGACCCACGCACACAGAGGGAATATGCAGGTTCTCTGATCATGACTCGTCAGGTATTACTCCAACAACACCTCCCCACTCCTCCCCCAAACTTGTTCAAGAACTTTATGGAGTGAGAGCTGTACAGTGGCCAAAAAGTTCATTCGGATTTTTCCATAACATCTTATGGAAAAATTTGACCAAATTGTTGGCCAACCCAATATCTCTTTCTTAAAAGTTGGAAAGTGTCCTTTGATGGAAAATGAGTCTGATGATAATGCATGATATCTTCAAAACAGAGCACTGGCCTGAATTTAATGTATATCATCCTCCTAGAAACATACAGGTGTGATCACAAGGTCTCATTCCCCTAATGTCAAGAAGGCAGCATTAACACATGTTTCACTTACCTCCCTCATGAGATGGGAAAACCCAGGGTGTGGCTACTCTTGCCAGTTCTATTGCACTGGCTTTGTGTTAACTCAACATCTTGGATCAAATTGAACTTGCTTCATTTTTTTATTATTACACACTCTATCAGCCACTTACTTTTCCTGCCATTGACCGCTAGTTACATTTTCATCTATAACCTCAGACGTCAACAGATAGAAAACTGTGGGAAAGTTTGACTCTGAAGCAATGGAAATTTCCCACATGTGAGAACAACACAGCAACCTATGGTGGGAAAGGCCACTAAACAGCTTTATTACATCAGCTATCACAATAGCAAAGACTCTTGGGGTGGAAAAATTATTATTTTACAAGATTACCAGTCATCCCAAAAGAACAATGTGTTTTTAGCCATTCATTTCAAATTTGGCTCATTCCTCTGTTACCCACTTATTTTTCCTGTTTTTTATTTTTTTTCAATAGCGGTTAGCCTGTATTTCCCTAGGCCACACTGCTCAGATTGCTGTGTACTCTGAAAATACAAATAGTGATGATCCATATGTCTCCTGTTCCTAGCCTCACCTCTAGTCCCCACCAGGATGTCATGAAGTTTGGGGACAAAATGGGAGAAGGTCCTCTCCCTTTTATGTAATATATCTATATGAATGAAATACTAAGGCAGTACCACCTTTCATCCAGGGTCTTAAAGTTTTTGATGAGAATAATTATCTTAGTCCACTCAGGTTGCTGTAACAGAAATACCACAGGCTAGATGGCTAACGTGTGCTAAGTCGCTTCAGTGGTGTCCAACTCTTTGCCATCCTATGGACCATAGCCCATCAGGCTCCTCTGTCCATGGGATTCTCCAGGCAAGACTACTGGAGTAGGTTGCCGTGCCCTCCTCCAGGGGATCTTCCCAACCCAGGGATCAAATCCACGTCTCTTAACATCTCTGGCTTTGGCAAGGGGGTTCTTTACTACTAGTGCCACCTGGGAAGGTGGCTTATAAACAACAAAAATTTGTCACAATTCTGGAGGCTTTGAGTCCAAGATCAGAGTGCCATCCTGGTTGGGTTCTGGGGAGGGCCCTCTTTAGCACTACAGACTTCTGACTTCTTGCTGTGTCCTCACATGACACAGGTGGCTAGGGAACTCTCTGAGGTGTCTTTTATAAGAGCACTAAGCCCATTCATGACCTAATGGGCTCCAACCTCATGATCTAATCACCTCCTCAAATCCCCACCTCCTAGTACCATCACATGGTGGAGTTAGGATTTCCATATGAATTTTAAGAGGACACAAAAAGTCAAACCATGGAAATAAAGCTTTCAGATTTTACATACAGGCCTTTTTCTTCTGGGACTCAGTCCTGGGTACACGGAGGCAAGACCAGGGTTTGGGGAGTCCTATGTTTTTGGAACTGTGCCTCCCAACAAAAGCTTAGCAAGCTTTCCTGTGTAAGTCTCTCTCCCCTTAAATTAGTTCTCTCTCCCAAGTTTATTCTTCCTCTTAAAAATCAGTTTCTGGCAGCTCAGTTCACCAAACAGGCCCAGACACATCTGAACCCCAGCTGGGGATGGCTTAGGCTTAAGCCAAGGCCATTGCTGGATAACTTTCAAGTTTACTGCAGGCTCTTTAGCTAGTATGTACGCTTTTTTTTTTAAAAATTAACAGATAACATCAATCATTCATTCCCAAGTTAGTCATTTGCTTTTCTTTTGCCTTTTCTTCATGAACTCTTGGATGTTAAAAGGCAGATTGGCGGGGTCATTACTGATTATTTGACTCATGCACTTTAGCTACGTGAGTATGAAGTGTATCATTCCTATTTCTTCAGGTCAGCATTCTGTTTGCCTAAACGAAATTTACTCAGATGGATCTTTACTAGGATGTGGAGCAATTGGAACCCTCACACATTGCTGGTGGGAATGGAAAACAATGCAACCTCTTTGAAAATCAGCCTGGCAGTTCCTCAAAGAAGCTGAACAGAGAGTTACCATATGACCCAACAATTCCACTTCTAGGTGTGTACCTATGAGAATTGAAAACATATGTTCACAAAACAATGTGTATACTAATGTTCATAGCAGCATTATTCAGCATAGCCCCCAAGTGGAAACACAACTACCCATCAACTGATGAAAGGATAAATAAAATGTGATATATGCATGCAATGGAATATTATTCAGACACACAAAGGAATGAAGTACTGGCATACTACAATTAGGGTGACATTTTTTATTGTAAAGTTCTAAGTATTTCCCTAAACAAATGAGTATATATTTTTCATCTTCTTTTAGCTGCTTTCATAATCTAAAACAGGAAAATAGTGGGGAGATGCTTTCTTTTTTTTAACTGAGGTACAATTCACATAGCATAACCTCCTCCCCCTGCCCTTTATTTTAGCCCTGCGGGATCTTAGTTGCCCAACCAGACATCAAACTCACGCCGCCTGCAGTGAAATCAAGGAGCCCTAACCACTGGACTGCCAGGGAATTCCCCCCTCCCCCCTCTTTAAAGCATACAATTCAGTGGTTTTTAGTATATTCACAGATATCTGCCACCATAACCACTATCTAATTCCAGAACATTCTTATCACCCCAAAAAGAAACCTCATATCAAACAAGAGTCACTCCCCACTTCCCTTCCCTTCAGCCCCTGGCAACAGCAAATCTACTTTCTGCCTTTATGGATTTGCTTGTTCTGGAGGTTTCTTATAAATAAAGAAAATAAAATCATACAACATGTGGTCTTTCGTGCCTTCTTCTGCTTAATGTACTGTTTTCAAGTTTCATCCAATCTGTGACCAACACAGATATATCCCTGCCTTCATTGAGAGATTCAGGCAATTCAATACAGCACACGGCTCTTGGGAGTACAGGGAAGGAACTACCACTCAAACGTGACAGGCCAGGGAAATCTTTCTGAGCCCCTGCTCCCTACTAGAGGCCTGCAGTTGAGCCCAAGTCAGGGACGCAAAAAGCAGAGTGAGGAGAAAGAGGAAAGAGCATATGCAAGGACCCTGAGATGGAACGAGAACACAGCAAGTTCTGGGAGCTAAATAGTTCAGGTCCAATCTAAACATCTGGTCTGTTCTGAGTCCAGACTAGTAATCTGTTCAGGAATTCAGCAGTTTGCCAGGGCTCTAGCTTGTTCACACTTTACTCTTTATGTCAGTTAAAATGTTTTCAGATGCAAGTAACAGAGATTGACTCCCATAGGTTTGAAGATTATTTATTACCTCATGTGACAGGGTGGGCAGACTTCAGGGTTGATGGGTTCAGTGGCTTGACAATGTCTTTAGGCCCCAGATTCTCCCTGTCTCTCTGCTAATTACCTGTTCAGCTTCTCTCTAAGGCAAATTCCCCTTGAGGCTACACAGCCTGGGACAACATGTTTTCTTGTTCCTTTTCAAGAAGAGAAACACTTTTTTCTCTTTTCTGAAAGCCCCAGCAAGCCTTCCCTGGTATCTCATTGGCACAAATTCCTTAACAGAGTCCGGGTAAGGGAGCAGTTACCATGAGCGACTTGAATTAATTATGTAGCAGTGGGCTGAGGGTTGGGGAGTCAACCTCAGTATGACCACACCAGGGACCCTAAACATAATTGGGTGCCTTGCGCTGGCACTGTGCTCACCAACAGCTGCCTTGGGGTCCGTCTTCCACTTTGGTATCCAAAAATATGTCCAAGCGCAACTTCAAAGTAGGATGAGTAATGTGGTTTGTATTCTACAGGTTTTGTGAGAACTGGCTATCATACCAACAAACTTGCTAAAAATTATCTGTAAACCCCTTTCTCTTTCCCCAAATTTCCACTTCTCACCACAGCCACCACATCTTTCTCTCTCTCACCCCATCTTCCTCCTCAGGCTTCTTGTAGACAAAATGGTTGTTACCTCTTTTCCCACACCTTTTCTTTAAACCACTGAGCTTGCATTTCCCACCCAACAGACACTACGGCTGCCCCATGCAAAAGAAGAAGATTTCAGGTCATTCAACTGTTCCTTTTATGTGTTCCTGAGGGCTTCACTTCACTCTGCCAAAAATTCAACAGGAGATCTGCATGCTTATATTGGTGTTTCTGCACCCAAAGTCCTGGAACCTAATCACTTCAAACTCTTCTCACTCAATAAACTATTAAAAGTCTTAAAACTATTAAAAATGACTATTAAAAGTTATGGCTAGTTCTGTTTGGGAAAAAAAATAACTTCAATATGGCTAAAATACCACAACCATGTTCAAAGACAGACAAAAAATAATTGAGACATATTTGTAAAATACATGCCAATTCCCTGAATGTACATAATTGCTTTTACAAATCGCTAAGAAAAAGATGAACATCTCAAGGTTAAGGATATGAAATTTTAGTTTACAAAAGAGAAAGAAATAACACTCATTTTAATTTTTGCCTACTAGATTGGCAAAAATTTTTTAAATTACTCATACCTGGTGTTGGCAAGATTATGGAGCAGTATGTTCTGTGGATGAGATGTTGACTGCAATAACTTCTCTGAAAGTAAGTCAATCTGCATTTGTATCAATATTTAAAATATTATTTATTTTTGATTAAGCAATTAATACTTTTAGGAATTTATTCTAAGGATCTATTCAGGCAAGGACACAAAAATGTATGTACAGGATATTTATCATAGCTCTTTTTATAATGGCAAAAGAAGAACTTTACTGTTCATCTATAGGAGGTTAATTTAATGAATTATGGTAAGTTTGTGTTTTTAAAGACTTACTTACCTAGGACTGCATTTGAAGATTCTAGCTCAATGACAGATATATATATATATATGAATATTTATTGAATAAACAGATATAGTAGATGTTCTATAGTCATTACAAATGGTGAAGCAAATTTATATTTATTGAAGTGTAAAAGGAAAAGCCCATCACTGAACTGCATGAATAGAATAATCTCATCTTTGCATAAAAAAGCATATGTGTGTATCCACAGAAAAAATTTTAGAAGGCTATCTACCAAAATATAAGTTGTGGTTCTTCCTAAATGGTAAGATTATAACTGTTTTTTTTTTGCATTCTTCTTTCTACCTTTAAGAAATGTCTGGATTTTTTTTAACTGTAAGCATATGTTACTTTTATATAAGAAAAAGGAAATAAATATATTTATCTAGAACAACAACAAACATCTATGAATCCATGTGTTACTGAAACACACAGACATGAAAGTAAGCATAAATTATTTCATAGTTTTACATATCTTGCTGGAAAAGGCTGAAGATGCAAAGTCCTTGTAGAAGCTTGTCACCAAGGAAAACTCAACAAATTGTCAAAATTTTTTCAAAGAATATACACAAAGTCAAGTCTCAGGGAGTTCTTCAGCAACACAATGCATGATGAGGTACTAGATAGGCAAGGATCCAGATGGCACTGCCTTAGGTCCGGTCAAGGGGCATTTCCTGGCCCACAAGATCTAGGGGCTGAGCTGTGGTCCTCTTCTGGCCACCGTCCTCCACACAGGGCCAGAAATCCAAAGAGCCAAGCTCACCCACTTCTAGACCATGTGCTAAGCATCTGGGAACTGGAATAGGCCCTTGTATTTGCTTCCTACACAGACCTCTTCCCTAACTATGACCTCCAGAGATCACTGAGCTGGTGGTGTACACTTCCTGAGTCCAAGCAGTATTTATCTATGAATTAGATAAATACTATCTACAGCCAAGTGATATTTATCTAGGAAGGGATGGGTGATTGAGTTGTCTGCACATGTTTGTGCAAGAATCCCAAGAATGGGTCCTGAGTTGGGAAACAGGTGCAAAGAATAGTAAGCAGATCAGAGGCTGGTTTTCCATGTTTTTTTGGTGTGGAACTCTAAGAACTCTGATAATGCCAAACTTGAAGCCAGCCTTCCAGGTCAATACAAAGATATGGTTATAAAAGAAGGATGATAAAATATGCTTTGTATAGTATGTTGCCTTGATTTCTAATTTTCAATATTTAGAAAACATTGTATGTAGGCCTACATTTGTATTCTTGCCCTGGTTTCCACAAATGTCAGGATGGGTCTGGAGGCAGAGAACAAAATCAAGTAGACCAGTTTGTCATCTGAGGAGTCCCATATCACATGAGTGGGTCTTCAGAAGAGCATAGATGGTGCTCTCTAGCCTCATGGACAACATAGATCTAGATCTGTCTTGGATGACATCCATGGTTTCCCAATACATCCACTGGTACCATCTAGACTCTAGTGAATAAGTAAAGCAGAGAACCAATGATGAAAGGACTAGTATATACCCAGTCCATCAGAGGAAGCAATGCTTATTAAAGAACAATTGATAGGTGAAGTACTTGCTAAGAGTGGACAAATAAGATCCCCAAGCATTTGGGCTACAAGCTGTGGAGATAACTGAGACTTATTTGGAGGGAAGAAAGAAAACAAAACTGACTTCCTATACAGCTTTCTAGAAAAGTACTGCTTCCTGGGAATCCCAGCTTGGGGTTATGCATGAGTTTGGAGGCAGAGTCAAAACTAATAATAAAGGACAATTGAATTGTCCTTATTCTTAGTTCAGTTCAGTTCAGTTCAGTTCATTCGCTCAGTTGTGTCCGACTCTGCAACCCCGTGAACCGCAGCACTCCAGGCCTCCCTGTCCATCACCAACTCCCGGAGTTCACCCAAACCCATGTCCATTGAGTCGATGATGCCATCTAACCATCTCATCCTCTGTTGTCCCCTTCTCCTCCTGCCCTCAATCTTTCCCAGCATCAGGGTCTTTTCCAATGAGTCAGCTCTTCACATGAGGTGGCCAAAGTATTGGAGCTTTAGCTTCAACATCAGTCCTTCCAATGAACACCCAGGACTGATCTCCTTCAGGATGGACTGGTTGGATCTCCTTGCAGTCCAAGGGACTCTCAAGAGTCTTCTCCAACACCACAGTTCAAAAGCATCAATTCTTCGGTGCTCAGCTTTCTTTATAGTCCAAGTCTCACATCCATACATGACCACTGGAAAAACCATAGCCTTGACTAGATGGACCTTTGATGGCAAAGTAATGTCTCTGCTTTTTAATATGCTGTCTAGGTTGGTCATAACTTTCCTTCCAAGGAGTAAGTATCTTTTGATTTCATGGCTGCAATCAGCATCTGCAGTGATTTTGGAGCCCAGAAAAATAAAGTCTGACACTGTTTCCCCATCTATCTGCCATGAAGTGATAGGACCAGATGCCGTGATTTTAGTTTTCTGAATGTTGAGCTTAAAGCCAACTTTTTCACTCTCCTCTTTCACTTTCATCAAGAGGCTCTTTAGTTCTTCTTCATTTTCTACCATAAGGGTGGTGTCAACTGCATATCTGAGGTTATTGATATTTCTCCCGGCAATCTAGATTCTAGCTTGTGCTTCCTTCAGCCCAGCATTTCTCATGATGTACTCTGCATATAAGTTAAATAAGCAGGGTGACAATATACAGCCTTGACGTACTCCTTTCCCTATTTGGAACAAGTCTGTTGTTCCATGTCCAGTTCTAACTGTTGCTTCCTGACCTGCATACAGGTTTCTCAAGAGGCAGGTCAGGTGGTCTGCTTCTTAGGAGATACACAAACATCTATTTAGAGATGAAGATGTCTGTCATTCACTCTGAAATGGTTCAGCAATAATAACAGTAACAAATAATCAAAATTATATATACATATATATAAAGAGAATACAATTGTGGCAAAATGTTAATTGATGAGTCTAGGTGGAAGGCATACAAGAGTTCATCTTACTAGTCTTGTAACTCTTCTGAAGGTTCAAATTTTTTTTAAAGGAAAAAGTTTCAAAAGAAGAGGTGCAGAGCAATCTATAGTTTACTACTTTGGGGAAAAATGTGTACATGAGCTCTGGAAGGAAACAGAAGCAGCTGATACTAGTGGTTGTATCTGGGGAGGAGAATTGGCTTGAAGGATGGCATAGGAGAGAGATTTGCTATATAGTTTCTCTAATTGTACTGCTGGAACCAGCTCAAATTTTTTAAACTTGTGAACACATGCTCTATTCAAAGAGAAAGGAAGAGAGAGAGAGAGACAGAGACAAAGACAGAAAAAGTTGTTTTAAACGTAGCCACAGTTACTAACCAACAAAAGAAAACTTCACTTCCATTGCAAAATCATTAGAGAAACTCACTTTTCCTAATCCATTTTAGGCATGTCCATGTACACTGATCAAAATCACTCAATATCATTCTTAAAAAATGAAAGTATGAAAGTCACTCAGTCATGTCCAACTCTTTCCGACACACGGGCTGTAGCCTGCCAGGCTTCTCTGTCCATAGAATTCTCCAGACCAGAGCACTGGAGTGCGTAGCCTTTTCCCTTCTCCAGGAGATCTTCTCAACTCAGGGGTCGAACCCAAGTCTCCCACAATTGCAGGGGTATTCTTTACTATCTGAGCCACTAGGGAAGTCCCTCAAAATGAAGGGCAGAACAAAACATGCTGCAGCTCAGAAAAAAGTACAATTAATATTTTCCTGTTTCCTTGTAGCCTTTTCCCTACACACATGTTTTTTTAACATAGTTGAGATCATACTTATAAACTTTATGATCTACCTCCTTTTTGTTTCAATATTATATCAAACATTTTTCACATTCTTGAAAACTCTTTTCAGACAAAAATTTTAATAGCTTCATGACATACTGTCCTGTGATATCTTACAGTGTATTTGACCATTCCCTATGGTTGGACATTTAGATTTGCAGGGGGTTTTTTCTATAATAAGTAAATTTGTAGTGAACATAATTACTTAAAATTCTTCATCTGTTTTCAATTATTTCCATAAGCTAGTTTCCCAGTAGAGAAACAACAGGGTTGTGGGGGTTTCAACACATTTAAACACTCTTGAGATGAATTATCAAATTCTTTTCTTAAAAGATTATTCCAGCACTGCTTCTTGCAGTGCCAAGGGCCTTCTAGATTCTGTAGTAACTGGACTAGAATTCAGGAGAGCTAAAATCAGCTGTGTGATCCCAAGAAAAGTAATTTTAAAATATATAAATTTTTAAAAACTTACATGATTTTTAAACCACTTTGATATTTTCCCCCAAACCTCCCAACCACCATGAAATAGCACGGAGATATCATTACCATTTGAAAGATCAGAAAGTGAGGCCCAGGATGGTTAAGTGATTTTTTTTTTCCAGGATCCCAACTGGTAGACAGATATGGAACACACAACTTCTGGTTCCTGTTTCAGCATGATTTCTACTATCGCACCCTGCCTCTTTCTTTTCATTTTGTCGTACAGTCATTCTGCATCTCAAGATAAGGGTTGTCCTAGAGCTTCCCAGCCTTTACTGTACACATATTCTGAGGGGAACCTTGTTATCATGCCAATTCTAATAAGGAGGCCAGGGGAGTACCCAAGAGTGTACATTCCTGACAAGCTCTGGATGAAACAATGCTACTGTGGACTGCACTTTGAATAGCAAAGTACAAATCAGTCTGTTAAACTCCTCTCTGCAAAATATTCAATATTTCAGTACTTTTCACCTAAAAGTCAAATCGCATCATGTACTGAAACTGTTTACTATATAGAACCCAACAGGTTCTAAAATGTATAGATCAGTGGATGATGATCAGTAACTGACCACAGCCTGAATTCCATAATTTTCTGCCACAGTGTCAAACAATGAAGCTTTAAACAGAATGTAAGTGTGATAAAAAAGGTTCTTCAAAATCCAGAACAACCCAGTACTGAGTATAACATTTGGCTGGAGAGGTCAGAGCAATCCACACTCTGGTCAGAGGTCTGAGCAATCCAGAAGCAAAAAATCATAGACTGACTGCATTGGTTAACTACATGTGGCACCTGGGAGCGTCCTAGGTGGCACAGTGGTAAAGAATCCACCCGCCAATGCAGGAGACACAAGAGACGTAGGTTCGATCCCTGGGTCAAGAAGATCCCCTGGGGTAGGAAATGGAACCCACTCCAATATTCTTGCCTGGAAAATTTCATGGAGGAGGAGCCTGGCAGGCTACAATCCATGGGATCACAAAGACTCAGACATGACTGAACACACACACACACACACACACACACACACACACACACGTGGTGATTATTGGAGGAGTTTAAGCTGAGTCTTTGAGGTTTTAGGCAGGATGACAGGTTCAGTTCAGTTGCTCAGTCACTCAATCATGTCCAACTCTTAGCGACCCCATGGACTGCAGCACACCAGGCTTCCCTGTCCATCACCAACTCCTGGAGCTTACTCAAACTCATGTCCATTGAGTTGGTGATGGTACCATTAGCAAAAATAGGAGCGTCAGGAAATGAGCCGACTAGAAAAACAACCATAACATCAATCGTCCCCACCAGCTTTATATCCTGGCATGGCCTAGAATGCCATGATCCCAGTAGCAGAAAAAAGATAATTGAGATAATTTTGCATTAACTTTCTGATTATTAATTAACATTCTGTCTTTTGACTATAAAAACACCTGCTCGGCTTATACACGATTTTCCAGGGGTGGTGGCTGTGTGTGGATTTCTTCCTCCTTTCTCCCTTTCCTAACAACTGTCCTTGGTGACACAGTGGACTAGAAATAGAAATCTGCATGCTTGTATCAGGGCCAAACTAGCTTGTCTCTGGGCCAAACTAGCTTGTCTCTGTGGGATTCAGACCCAGAAATGCCATCGTGAGTTCCTGCTCTCTGTCCACCCTCAGCACATATCGTTCTATAAAAGCATTCACCTAGTACTGATTTCATCCTGATTTGCAGGATCCACTAGAAACTTCCTTGCTGGAATCTTAAATTGCTTATGACTGAATTCAGCTCACAAAAACACTGCTTCATTGCCTTGTGAGTCCTTGATGTCCTCAGAATAGCACAGTTATTTGCAGCAAAGGGCAAACCTTTGTGCACCATTGGCAGCCTCTTCTCAGTAGAGCTTGTGGGAGCCTGAGAGGAAGAAGCCCAGACACGCATGCAATTTCCTCCTCTGTTCATCAATTCACTCCATTGTCTTTTTCGGTGGTTTGACCTCATGTCACAATTGTAAGATATCTTGGGAAAATCTGAGATATAATTTATAGCTCTTGCTGTACAGAGAGAATATGTTTAATTAAAATGATAGCAATAATAGAAACATATTTTCAAAGAAGAGGGTTGGATTCTGTTTAAGCCGCAAGTCTTCATCAAATTCCAACTGGAATAGTCTCATGTGCAGATCTCTTTCTTCTCACTTCTTATCTCTGATAATTAACAAGGATTTGTGGAACACCCACTCTGTTCAGAGTACAATAATAGTATGCCATTGTTTAGAGTTCAAAACAAGTTGCTAATTTGATAAATCCAATGAAAGAGTTTGGTGGGGTTTTTCCCCCCCCTTTTTAGAAAAGCCATTTTAATCTGAGCAATTAACTATATTTCAGTGGTAGTATTATATGGTATCCTGCAGCATGATTCATCATAAATTCGCAGTTGACTGTGAAATGAGATCAGCTTCCCTGGTAGCTCAGCAGTAAAGAATCCACCTGCCAATGCAGGAGATGCAGGTTCAATCCCAGAGCCAGGGAAGATTCCCTGGAGAAGGGAATGGCAACCCCCTCCAGTATTCTTGCCTGGAGAATTTCATGGACAGAGAAGCCTGACGGGCTACAGTCCATGGGATGGCATAAAGTCAGACATGACTGAGCACACACACACACATACACACACACACACAGGATGGAATGGGACTGTGATATGAAGCCAAAAAGAAAGGGGTTTATCTTTATTTTTTTCTCTCTTCTTGACTTCTGACACTTATAGTTTTGGGAGAGATGCTCCAAGTCTGAAGAAAAGACAGATACAACATCAGCATCTGTCACAGTAGAGATAAGTAATGAGTTCTCAGAATAATTCTGTATTTGTCTGGCCATTAAAACCTGCCCTGTGTATTTACCACTTTTCTCAGTCACTTCTTGGGTCAGTAAGCCTGACATAAGCAAAGAAATCCATTCAGATATGTCTTTAATCACAGGAGAGCCTTAGAGAAGTGGCAACTGATTCAGAACAACTTATTATTTCAACCACAAGCACACAGCAGGAAAATAGCCCAAACCAAATAAATTCCCCACAACTTGCATAAGAACGAATCCACAGAAAGAGACGATAAAGCTCTGCAGGAAACCAGCTGGATTTCATTTATTACTTCAGCTGTTTGGCAAGATCTTTTCGACATATACTTTTTAAAACTTTCTTATCTGTGGGACCAGTTGAGTTCTTTGAAATGTCACTTCATCTTGACATTCAAAATGATGACTAAGCTTAGTTTACTGGCTGTGTCCAAACACAGAAGAGAATTTAAGTAAAGTTTCTGGATGATTTGGACCAGAAAGAACATTTTTTTTGGCAATTTGGAACACATTTCAGTTGTTTCACTTTCAGTAATTGTTTGACAGAGACTAAACAATTTGTGTTGCTCCAAGTTTTGCATTTAAGTTTTGGGATATTGTACCAAATCTTACAAAGTATCCAATTTACTAAGTTGTGTAGAGCCCAGATATCATTTGAAGGTAATATAGATTTGCCAACCAAGTAATGATAATGATAATGATGCAGGAGGCTGCAAATAAGAAAAAAGTTTGTTTGGGATCTTAGGAATTGCAGCTTGGGAGACACAGATTTGGGTAACACTGAAGGAATGTTCCAAGGAAGAGAAAGAATCAGAACTTACAAAGAGAAAAAGTCACGAGGTTGCTAAAAGTTGCCTGGAGAGAATTATGATCAACTTTGACAAGAAAATATTTGCCTTTAGGGAATTGCTAGGTAATTTAAAGTAGGGGTCTGATAAGTTATTTATGTCAAGAGGTATTTTAGGGTCACTTCAGTTCAGTCACTCAGTTGTATCCAACTCTTTGTGACCCCATGGACTGCAGCACGCCAGGCTTCCCTGTCCATCACTAACTCCTGGAGCTTGCTCAAACTCATGTCCATTGAGTCGGTGATGCCATCCAACCATCTTATCCTCTATCATCTCCTTCTCCTCCCGCCTTTAATCTTTCCCAGCATCAGGGTCTTTTCCAATGAGTCAGTTCTTTCCATCAGGTGGCCAAGGCATTTTAGGATGAAGGTCCGATAAGTATCCTGAGCTTCTAACCTGTGTTTTTGATAACTTCATGTCAAAACTTCAGATTCCAACCAAGCTGAGATGTTGCCCAAGTCACATTTTCTTAAGAGCTCCATTTAAGAGCATTCTCTTGACAATACCAACTCCACTTTGATCTCCTTTTGTAGCTTTTACCTATGATAATAAAGTTAAATCCATTGGCGTCCAAACCTCAAATTATTCATTCTCATGTCCCTAGAAATATCATTTAAAATGTTAAGTACAACATGAATATACCCCCAGGAGATATTGTCCTCATTTTGCAGTTAATATAAGGGCATCATAGAAGGTGGTCTCAGCATCAGTGACAATCTGTGTTATTATTATTTATTGAAATTTTAATTGAAGTAATTGTAGGTCCATGTGAAATTGTAAGAAATAATACAATGAGATCTTGTGTACACTTTGCCCAGTTTCCCCCAATGGTAACATGTTCTAAAACTATAATACAACAACCTGGATACTGATATTGATACAATCCAGTTCTACTTGGACTCCAGCATGTGTATGTGTGTTTAAGGTGACATCTATGTAGTTTTGTATATCCACCACACAGTCAAAATACACACAATTGCATCACCATACACACACAGTTGCATCACACAAGAATTCCTTATGCTGCCTTTTCATAACCACACAGGCTTCCCTCCTATCCCCCAAACTGTTATTTTTTTATTTATCATTTAGTTTTGGAAAGCCTATATATATATATATATATATATATATATATATATATATACAGTTTAAGAATGGCTCAGAAATCCCCATTGCCTGGGGCTGAATCCTGATTCTGCCCCTACACTAGGTAATTTATATACATGATCTTACTTCATGCTCACAAAGCCTCTTGAGATAAGTTTTCGTGTCCCTACTTTTATATGAGGAAATGAAGTCTTAGAGAAATATAACACAGAATTTGCCCAAACTAACACACTAGTAGACATTTTAGCAAGATTCAAAATCAAGTCCATCTGACCTCAAAACTCAAGCTTTTTCACAACAGTCATATTGATTACAAGTGTCCCAGTTAGAGTAAGACTTCCCCTATGGATCAAGCAGTAAAGAATCCTGCTGCAATGCAGCAGGGACAGGAGACACAAGTTGATCCCTGGGTCAGGAAGATCTCCTGCAGGAGGGCATGGCAACCCACTCCAGTATTCTTGCCTGGAAAATCCCATAGACTGAGGAGCCTGTCCGTCTCTAGTCCACGGAGTTGTAAAGAGTCGGATACAACTGAGCACAGTTAGAGCAGTGTGTTGCTTGTTAAACTATTGTCTCAGCCTCAAACTCACCCTTTTGTTCACTGCTTGGTGACACAAACGACAATTCTCCCTTGCCAGTGGGGTCCCTGATTGGTTTTGCCAATGGAAGCTCTAAGGGGACAGACAAGTTACTGGCTCCTTATTGTTTCCTCTTCCTATCAGCATAACCCTGGAAACAGCTTTTCATCTTGGCAGTGGCAGTTCCTTCTAGTGGATTCTGGTTTACAAGTTGTTTGCATTCCTAGCACCAGAGACATTGCACCCACTCAGGGATGCCATACGGTCCATCCACATCCCCTCCCGGAAATCTGGCTCCTGACTCCTCTGGATCCCTCCTCTGAGTTCTGAAGGCATCTTCGATCTTCAGGTGCCACCTCCACGGTGTCACCTTTTAATAGTCCAGCCTCTATACTTTGTCCCTCCAGTCCTAGGCATGATAATCATGTCCTGAAGTTACTTACTTCTGTAATATCTTAATGCTCTCTTTTTGTTCAGCACTTGATAAACAATTCTTTAGATTAAATTCTCTCTGTTAAAATAATTGTTCTGATTCCTGACTGGACCCTGACTACTAACTAACTCATAATTTGGAAATTTATTTGCAAGATTGACCAAAAATGTGCAAAATTTTTCCTCTAACAAATAGGACATGTTATAATGTTAAGAAAGAATATTCAAAACTTTGAAAATAAGGCAAAATGATGACTGTATGTCTGTCCCTTAAGAGTCACACTGGCATTGTCTAACAGACCTACCCACATACTACATAATTCTCCAGAGAAATGCACTTTTATTGAACTTATTATTTATTATTGCTAAGGGCCTTCACTCTGTGAAATTAGACATAAACTTGTAGAAGATTGTGTCAAATGATTTTTCTAGAGTAGAATCATAAATAATTTCTGTTGGATAGAAAAAGGAATCTCATAAGTTATGGTTTTATTACCCTAAGGGCATTAGACAAATTTTAAAGAAAAAAATAGATGTTTTTTCTTAGAAATTTCAGGTTCACGGATAAATTAAACAGATAATACAGACAGTTCAACATACTGTCCTTCCCTCTTCACCTCACTTCCATTGTTTTTCCTATTCATAACATTTTGCATTAGTGTGGAATATTTGTTATAACTGATGAACCAATGTTGATATATTATTAACTAAAGTCTATAGTTTACATTATTACTCTTTGTGTTGTACAGTTCTATGAGATTTAACAAATGCATGATGTTATATACCCACCATTACAGTTTCATAAAGAAAAGTTTTGCTTCTCTAAAAATCTCCCCTGCTTCACCTATTCAACCCTGACCACCACCACCAACCCCCCACCAAACCCCTGGCAACCACTGATCTATCTACTGTCTCTACAGTTTTACCTTTTCCAGAATGTCATGTAGCTGGAATCATACACTGTGTAGTATTTCCAGCCTGGCTTATTTCACTTAGTGCTATGATCTCAAGGTTCTTCCATGTCATTTGAGGTCATTTCTTTTATTGCCAAATAATACCTATTGCATGGATATATCACAGTTCGTTTGTCCATTTACCTATTGGGGGATATCTTGGTTGCTTCCTGCTTTTAGCATTTATGAATAAAGTTTCTATAAATATTTGCATGAAGATTTTTATGTGGACGTAAGTTCTCAACTCATCTGCGACTGCTGAATCATATATGTGGACAAAGAATGGTACCTGCATTAAACATTAAACAAATGATGTTGCACACATCAAGCTATCCGCCACTGTAGCCGCTCTTGACGGCGCACCCTGAGGGGATTCAGGAAAGAGAAAAACAAGATACTTGCCCTGATAACTATCTTGTTGAGGCACATATCAAAGGAATACTTTCATTAAGCCCAGACTCTTGCATTCTTCCCATACACAGAAAAGAACTAAATTCATTATCTTGAGATGTCTGTTTTTTCTTTATCAGTAAACTTTTGATGTTAGACTACCTGTGTTTGTTTTTTCAAAGATATCTATATCCTGGTTCCTTCCTTTGAAACAGTCCTCCAGAGCTCTCTGAGAGGCTGTTTCCTAAGTTTTAGGTTTTCAGTATGTTCACCAAATAAAACATAACTCTCAGCTTTTAGGTTGTGCATTTTTTTTCAGTCGACATATGGTGAGGGTATATTTAGCTTTATGAAAAACTGCTAAACTGTCTTCCAAAGTGGTTGCATCATTTTACATCCCCATTTAAAAAAAAAAAGTCTGGCAATCTTATTCCTAGATTCTTTCTTTCCTAAACTACATATACTTAGCTTCTTGAATTCTCTTATGAAGTAGTTTTACCATCTTGATGGCTCCCCAACCAATAAGGTAAATAAACATTTGGCACATGCTCACTTAAATATTTGTATTGAGGGCCATGTTTTTCACTTTCTAAATATTACAGTTTGACAATGACAGCCAACCATAATTCCCACATGAAAGATGACCTTGCTGATTCACCTTTTGCTATTTTTCTAAGTCAGGTAATGACCTTTACAGTCACACTCCAATTGACTTTCCCAAGAGTCACCTCTTCTGTAAATTTGCTCAACTGCCCTATGAAAAGTTAATATTTTACAAATGCAAAAGAGCACCTAGTGAACATTCCAGTAAACTGATCCATAGATTCATTAAAAAAAAAAAAAAAAGCTTCAGTTTGGGAACCAATTACTGGATAAATGCTAAGTCATCCTGGCATTAATCTGATTAAAGTAAACGTTTCAAGTCATATGGTCTCCTTTTTTCTATGTATTTTAAAATTTGGTGGCTTCTGTTAGGGAGAGGGTGAAAATCTATCCTCTGCAACTGGGTCTTAGGCTTATCTCCAAGAAATAGAATCCTCACAGGGTTTTGAGGCCTACGAGCTGAATTCTGACATTGCATAGACGGTCCACAGCGGGGGTAGAAAGAGTAGAATTACATGTCGCAGTCAGGGAGGCTAGAGTGCATGGTTTGAATGTCAAGGGCATTCTTGGGCTTGCTGCAAACCTCATTCTGATTCATCCACTTTCAGACTGTTGAGCTGAAGACTTTTTCGCTGCAGTTTTAAGTTATTCCAGACCATGGCTAGAATGGTTCGCTCTCCCCACTCTCCTCAGATGTGGAGCCCCTGGCAGCGGCTGGCAGTGTGCACATGTAACTTGCACACGAATGTAAAGGTCCCAACATAAACATTAGTTCTCACCAATGTTCCAAGGATTTTAAAGACTTTGGTACTGTTAAAAAAAAAAAAAAAAACAACTTAGCCTGTGACAGCTACAATTCTGCTCCTGTTTCAGCTTTTAAAAAAAGAAGGAGGGAAAAAATGAAACCATACTCATTTCTTCCTTCCACAGTTCAGTGAAGTTCCAAAAAGTAGAAAGAATCCCTTAGCTTGCCTCGTTGGTAGAAACGCCTGGCTGGGACATTCCTTTGGCCACTTTAACTGAAAACTGCATGCCTCTGGAAGCACAGCATCTCTGCTTTAGCCTCCAGTCTCAAAACTGACTGTGAACTGTCTACAAAGATAGGAGAAGTCTGCAACTCCCCCAACCCCCTTCCCACCAGAGAAAACAACACAAAACCACACCTGGCCCAGATGGCAGTTGCATTTCCAGAGAGAAAACACAGCCACTGAGATAAGAGCATCCTTCAGGATCTCTTTTCATTCTGACTGCTGAGCAAGGAACCATCTTCTGGGGAGCACTTGTTTCTGTTTCCATCATATCCAGGGAAGTGTAGGAAACCCTTTTACCCGGAGAAATGAGACAGTAGCCAGTACGACACACTTGGTAATCTTCTCCAAGGCGCCATCCTTACAAGAGCAGGAACCCTGCCCTGTAGGAAACGGAAAAGCTGATGGGGCCTTTCCTATCTAGGATACTCGGGGTCGGCTTGCTGCTGCAGCTTGTGCTTAATTCCTTGTTTTACTTGGCAATGAGCAAGTGAGGAAAACAAGGGTATTAATAACGATCATCAACATTTGAACTTCCCGGGTACACCCTGTGCTTGTACCCAAGCTGAATAGAATTTTTTAAAAAGATTGTCTGTGTGTGTGCAGGAAGGAGACTAAAATTTGCCACAAACTTAAATCATTCATTTTGCTTTGTCCCAGAAAAACACATTTTTTGTCTCTGTGGCATTTGAATCTTCTTTCCTTTCTGACTTTTGGCGTTTGAAAAGGTTTTATGTCATGAAATGACCTTATTTATGCATTCTGCAAGTCCTGCCACAAAGCCTTAGGGCACGTCAATTAAAAACACAACTGCAAAGAAGTGAAGCAATGCGATGATTTTCCATCGATGAAATTATTTCCATCAGCAAGCTCCTTGCAAAACGACACTGCTGCTTGGTGACTCCCATGCCATAAATCTGGTTGTGCTTCTGGTTTTGAGGCAAACCCCACCTGCTGTGGTTTTGGTTGGTGACTCGGAATTTTGATCTGGCTGCTGTTTATTGATCCCTGGCCCCCATCCTTCGTTTCTTAGAAAGGGGGGAAGTCAGCAGAGCTGCAGGTACTGGAAAAATGGAGATCCCGGTTGCAGTTTCCCTGAGTGGTACCATAGTCCGTTTATGAACCATGACCTATGGAATTCACATTCTGGGACATATGAAGTCTGCTCCATACTCTGGGCATATTAAAATCTGCCCGCAAGAGAGTTTACCAGAAAAGGAATTTCTGAGGGGAGGAACTGGTGTCTTCATCTTTGCCTCAGATGGTCAACATTTCTGAGAAAAACTCAGCTGGGAGTTCTTCTGAGAAATAAGCTGATGTCATATGGTTGAAGAACTTATTGTCTCAAGACTCTAATGCTCTAGAAAACTTAAAGCCACTGTTTGTTTAAAATTGACTCTAGCTTGGAGTCAGATGCATTGATGCTTCCTTACCAGCAAATGGAGAATTTGTGCCCCTGGAGCAGTGTCCTCTGCTATGAGGAACTCCACTGTCAGCAGCTTGTATGATTAATACAGTGGTAAGAACACATGTGGTGGAAAGCCTCCAGCAAAAGCAATCAGTGTATCTATCCCTGATGCTGTCCACTCCACACCACCACCACCCCCACCCTGCCCCCCCCAACCCTGCCACTTTGGCCTTCTTAAATAGCTTAATCCATCTAACTGCACATTTTGCATTTGCATTCTGAAAACACAACATTGTCAGTGATGAAAGAGAATAAATTGAAGATAGAAGATGTTTAGGTGTTTAAATGACCTAATCTAATCCCTAACAACTCCTTCCCTGCCTCCCTACTTTCTTCCTTTTTAAAAAATTAAAAGGTCAGGGGATTCCCTGGCAGTCCAGTGGGTAAGACTCCACACTTCCACTGCAGGGGGCACAAGTTTGATCCCTAGTCTGGGAACTAAGATCCCACAATCTGCCCAGCACGGCCAAAAAACAAAAAGGAAGAAAAAGTATACATATTCACATGGAACAGAATTTATTAGAGCACAAAACAATTTTTTTTCATTTATTTATATTAGTTGGAGGCTAATTACTTTACAATACTGTAGTGGTTTTTGCCTTACATTGATATGAATTAGCCATGGATTTATATGTGTTCCCCATCCTGAACCCCTCTCCCACCTCCCTCCCCATCCCATCCCTCTGGGTCATCCCAGTGCACCAGCCCTGAGCACAAAACAATTTAAAAAACTTTTCATGGTTCCCAAACTAGAAACAATTATTGTAACATCTTTTTCTATGCAGAAATTATATGTATTTTGTATTATAAATCATATGTATAGCATTACATTGTATTATCAATCATCATACTTTCTACAAACAATTAACATAAAAAGTAAGGGAGAGGGCTTCCCTGATGGTTCACTGGTAAGGAATCCACCTGTCAATGCAAGAGGTGTGGGTTCAGTCTCTGGTCTGGGAAGATCACACGTGCCATGGAGCAACCAAGCCTGGGCCCCACAACTACTGAGCCTGTGCTCTGGAGCCGGGGAGTCGCAACCACTGAGGTCATGTGCTGCAGTTACTAAAGCTCAAGCAACTTAGTAACCAACACTCCGCGACAAGAGAAGCCACCGCAATGAGAAGCCCGCACACAGCAGCTAGAGAGTAGCCCCCACTCGTTGCAACTGGAAGAAAAGCCCATGCAGCAACGAAGACCCAGCACAGGCAAACTGATTAATTAATTAATTGAAATAAGAAATAAAGGAGAAACTAGCATTTCCTAAAATCCCAATCCACAATAGTTTTTAATATCTAGTATATATCAAGACTATATATACATTATGTAGACCTATAATTCATAAATTAATATATACAATATATTGACATACAGTGTCTAATATATATCTACTACATATCATTTATTATATATAATGACAATTTTTTACAAATGACTTATACTACGTATTCTGTTCTATAATTTGCTTTTTTTCACAAACACTATCCAGACAACAATATCAAAGTCCAGATATATGTATCTACTCCATTTAAAAAATGACTATATAGTATCCCTTTGAATGGATGTACCATGGTATTTTTTATGTAATCTCTACTGATAAAGATTTGTTTCCAATTTTTTGATATTGTAAAAAATAGAATAAACATCCTTGTCTATTTATCTTTGCACATCTATTTAGGAAATAGAATTGTTGGATCAAGGGACATTGAACATATATTTTAAAGAAAAATAATAATTACATCATATATAATTACGTCCTTCACTTCCATTAAAGATTGTATCATTTCTTGATCCCACATTAACTTTGTAAATATCATTTCAATGGCTGCAAAATCTCTTACCAAGTGAATTCTTACTTCTAACCATATGAATACTGTATACATGGGACACTTACCCCTCACTGTTTTTAACTTCTAATTCTAGTGACTGACTTTAACCACATCCTGTGTAAGACTCAATATGGCTATAAAACATACTTTATTTGAGGCCAAAAAATACATAAGCAACTTTAAAAACTTCTCTATACCTGTAAAGATAGGAAAAAAGATATAAAAAGTCACATTCCATAATTTTACTAAGGGAATAAGCCAATATTTCAAAGATGAAAAAATATTTATTGACAGAAAATCTAAGCCACCTAAGATCTTAGCAAAAGTCTCTTTAAAATATAGTCATAATATATATACTATATATACTAGTCTGCATGTACTAATACTTCAATAAAATAATCTTTAAAATAATCATGTCAGAGCCAGAGGAAGATTCTAACTAAAACAGTTCTTTAGTAGTTAACCTAGGAAACCACGGTGTTTCCTGATCGTAATCTTTGCTGCCCTGGTTCCTCATCCCCTGGCTTGTACATGCAGTGTCTCTGGCTAACAGGTATCAGATAGTTTCCTACCATGGTCATTAATGAACACAACAGTGAAAAGACTAATGAGCCTGTTCAAACCTATGTGTCCAAGTTGCCTTAAACACACCTCTTTCAAGAGCCTGATTCCCAGAAACATCAAATGTATTAGACCATGCAATTCTGGAAACTTTTATTAATCTGCTCTTTGTAAAGCACTGTCCATAATCCAGGATTTTTAAAAATGAGTAAATGGAACACTTTTTTCAAATAAAAGTTTGTACAGAAACCTAATATGTAAAACATTAAAGAAAAAATCTGCTTAGGCCCAAGCTAGATCCAGGCTCAGAGTTCTACTTCTTCAGCCCTCTCTTTTCCCCAGTACTATGGTCCTCGAGGTAGTCTTAGACAACAGTTGGGTCTGAAATAAGCAATAAATGGAACAGAGTAATAGATGAGATATTGATAAGGAGAAGGGCCAAATCTGCAAAAAAAAAAAAAAAGAATTCTCTTTTTTCCCAAGAAACAATATTTATTAAGGGAATTTATAACTAATTTTATTGACTTTAATGCACATATTCAGTTCAGTTCAGTCGCTCAGTCTTGTCCGACTCTTTGCGACCACATGAATCACAGCACACCAGGCCTCCCTGTCCATCACCAACTCCCGGAGTTCACTCAAACTCACGCCCATTGAGTCGGTGAATGCACATATTAGGCTCACTCAAACAGCTGGATTAACACTACAGACATATTCTGATAGATACTCTAACATATGGTAAACATTTTGTAACATTGTTAAAAACAGTAGTACAGTTACCAGATAGTTTCTCTCCTTCTTTCTTAAAAATAGAGCTCCATTTCACCACCACCCTTCAGAGAAGTAGTACTTTTAATTAATAATACTGCTTTCCTAGACTCTTTGCAGCTAAGGTGGCAATACGACCCATTTCTGGCCAATAGATATTAGCAGAATCTAATAGAACATTTTAGAATCTAACAGAACATCTGTGAACTCTTTGTGGAAGGGATAGTCTGGTTTGCTCCTTAACTTGAATATAATCAAGAAGGGGTCCAACCTTTTTCTTAGAAAGTCCAACCGTTTTCTCATAAACTGACAAGCTTCAATCAGAGTACACCATTTCCTGTGTGGTTTTCAGCAAATGTTCTGTTTTCTTTATTAGGCTAATTTTAACTAAATTTTCTAGCACTGCCAATCACATCACCATTTCAAATATGCAGCTTGTACTTAGTATTATATTTTAAGTTTCTAACAAATTTGAAATGAACACAATCCAGTACAATTTTAATACTCCCTTCACTTAGGCTTTCTTGGGTTATTAATTAAGGTTTAGAATAATCTTACATAATTTTTCATTCTTACTGTACTAAAAGTTCTTCTTATACAAAAACATATAGATAGATACATTTTTTAAAACCCAAATCTTGAGTTCAAGTATAATCAGAGGTCATTTATTATCTAACAACTGGAATTTAACTAATGTTAGACCCCCTAAACCATTCCCTACCCTATCTTTTGGGATCTCATTTCTCATTTTTTTAAACTATTGGTGTACTATATATTATGTTAGTTTCAGGTGTGCTACATAGGGATTCGATATTTGCATACGTTATGAAAAGATCACCACAATAAGTCTAATAACCATCTTTCCCCATGCAAAGTTATTACAATATTATCAGTCATACTGCTTATGTTGTGTACTACATCCCTGTGGTTTATATATTTTATAACTGGAGATTTTTATCCCTTAATCTCCTTCAAACACACTCCTCCCCTCTGGCAACCACCAGTTCTCTTTGAGTCTTTTCATTGTTTTGCTTGTTATGTTATTTAGATTCCACATATAAGAGAGATCATATGGTATTTGTCTTTATCTGACTTATTTCACTTACCATAACAACACTATATCCATCCATGTTGTGGCAAATGGAAAGTTTTCATTTTGTAATGGCCGAGTAATGTTCCATTGTATGTATTTGTTGTTGTTTAGTCTCTAAGTCACATCCAACTTTTTGTGACCCCTTGGACTGCAGCACACCAGGCTTCCCTGTCCTTCACTATCTCCGAGCTTGCTCAAACTCATGTCTGTTGAGTCAGTGATGCTATCCAACCAACTCATCTTCTGTCGCTCCCTAATCCTTCTGCCCTCAATCTTTCCCAACATAGGGATCTTTTCAAAAGAGTCAGCTCTTCACATCAGGTGGTCAAAGTATTGGAGATTCAGCTTTAGCATCAGTCCTTCTAGAGAATATTCAGGATTGATTTCCTTTAAGATTGACTGGTTTGATCTCCTTGCAATTTAAGGAATTCTCAAGAGTCTTCTACAGCACCATAATTCTTAAGCAGCAGTTCTTTGGGGCTCAGCCTTCTTTATGGTCCAACTCTCACATCTATACATGACTACTGGAAAAAAATAGCTTTGACTATATGGACATTTGTCAGCAAAGTGATATCTCTGCTTTTTAATATGCTGTCTAGGTTTGTCATAGTTTTTCTTCCAAGGAGCAAGTGTCTTTTAATTTTATGGCTGCCATCACCATCTACAGTGACTTTGGAGCCCAAGAAAATAAAATGTCACGGTTTCCAGTTTTCCCCCTTGTGTTTGCCATGAAGTGATGGGACCAGATGCTGTGATCTTAGTTTTTTGAATGTTGAGGTTTTTAAAATTTATTTACTTTTTAATTGAAGGATAATTGCTTTACAGAATTTTGTTGTTTTCTGTTAAACATCAACATGAATCAGCCATAGGTGTACAAATGTTCCCTGCCTCTTGAAACTCCCTCCCATCTCCCTCCCCATCCCACCCTTCTAGGTTGATACAGAGGCCCTGTTTGAGTTCCCTGAGACATATAGCAAATTCCTATTGGCTATCCATTTTACATATGGTAATGTAAGTTTCCATGTTACTCTCTCCATATATCTCACCCTCTCCTCCCCTCTCCCCATGTTCATACATCTGTTCTCTATGTCTGTTTCTCCATTGCTGTCTTGCAAATAAATTCATTGGTACCATCTTTCTAGATTCCATATATATATGCATTAGTATACAATATCTATCTTTCTCTTTCTGATTTACTTCACTCTGTATAATAGGCTCTAGGTTCATCCATCTCATTATAACTGACTCAAAGGTGTTTCTTTTTAAGACTGAGTAATATTCCATTGTGTATATGCACTACAACTTCTTTATCCATTCATCTGTTGATGACATCCAGGTTGTTTCCATGTTCTAGCTATTGTAAATAGTGATGCAATGAACATTGGGGTGCATGTGTCTTTTTCAGTTTTGGTTGCCTAGGGGTATATGCCTAGGAGTGGGATTTCTGGGTCATATGGTGGTTTTATTCCTAGTTTTTTAAGGAATCTCCATACCATCTTCCATAGTGGCTGTATCAATTTACATTCCTATCAACAAGGCAAGAGGGTTCCCTTCTTTCACACCCTCTCCAGCATTTATTGTTTGTAGACTTTTTGATGATAGATATTCTGACTGGTGTGACATGATATCTCATTGTAATTTTGATTTGCATGGCTCTAAGAGATGGGAATACCAGACCACCTGACCTGCCTCTTGAGAAACCTGTATGCAGGTCAGGAAGCAACAGTAAGAACTGGACATGGAACAACAGACTGGTTCCAAATAGGAAAAGGATTACATCAAGGCTGTATATTGTCACTCTGCTTATTTAACTTATATGCAGAGTACATCATGAGAAACTGGGCTGGACAAAGCACAAGCTGGAATCAAGATTGCTCGGAGAAACATCAATAACCTCAGAAATGCAGATTACACCACCCTTATGGCAGAAAGTGAAGAAGAACTAAAAGGCCTCTTGATGAAAGTGAAAGAGGAGAGTGAAAAAGTTGGCTTAAAGCTCAACATTCAGAAAACTAAGATCATGGCATCCGGTCCCATCACGTCATGGTAAATAGATGGGGAAACAGTGGAAACAGTGGCTGACTTTGTTTTGGGGGGGCTCCAAAATCACTGCAGATGGTGACTGCAGTCATGAAATTAAAAGACACTTACTCCTTGGAAGGAAAGTTATGACCAACCTAGACAGCAAATTAAAAACCAGAGATATTACTTTGCCAACAAAGGTCCGTCTAGTCAAGGCTATGGTTTTTACAGTGGTCATGTATGGATATGAGAGTTAGACTATAAAGTTGAGTGCCGAAGAATTGATGCTTTTGAACTGTGGTGTTGGAGAAGACTCTTGAGAGTCCCTTGGACTGCAAGGAGATCCAACCAGTCCATCCTAAAGGAAATCAGTCCTGGGTGTTCATTGGAAGGACTGATGTTGAAGCTGAAACTCTAATACTTTGGACACCTGATGCAAAGAGCTGACTCATAGGAAAAGACCCTGATGCTGGGAAAGATTGGGAGCAGGAGGAGAGGGGGATGACAGTGGATGAGATGGTTGGATGGCATCACCGACTCAATGGACATGGGTTTAGGTAGACTCCAGGAGTTGGTGATGGAGAGGGAGGCCTGGCATGCTGCAGTTCACGGGGTTGCCAAGAGTTGGACACAACTGAGCAATTGAACTGAACTGAATAATGAATGATGTTGAGTAGCCTTTCATGTGTTTGTTAGCCATCTGTATGTCTTCTTTGGAGAAATGTCTATTTAGGTCATTTTCCCACTTTTTGATTGGGTTGTTTGTTTTTCTGGTATTGAGTTGTATGAGCTGCTTGTATATTTTAGAAATTAATCTTGTGTCAGTTGTTTCATTTGCTATTATATTCTCCTATTCTGAGGATTGTCTTTTCACCTTGCTTATAGTTTCCTTTGCTGTGCAAAAGTTTTTTGTTTAATTAGGTCCCACTTGTTTACTTTTGTTTCTATTTCCGTTACTCTAGAAGGTGGATCATAGAGGATCTTGCTTTGATTTATGTCATCGAGTGTTCTGCCTATGTTTTCCTCTAAGACTTTTATAGTTTCTGGTAATTACATTTAGGTCTTTAATCCATTTTGAGTTTATTTTTGTGTATGGTATTAGGAAGTTTCCAATTTCATTCTTTTACATGTAGCTGTCCAGTTTTCCCAGCACCACTTACTGAAGAGGCTATCTTTGCCCCATTGTATATTTTTGCCTCCTTTGTCAAAAATAAAGTACCCATAGGTGTGTGGGTTTACTTCTGGGCTTTCTCTCTTCTTCCATTCTAGAAGGCCACCATCACCCTGATACCAAAATCAGACAAAGACAACAAAAAGAACAACAAAAATAAAACTACAGACCAATATCACTGATGAACATAGATGCAAAAATGCTCAACAGAATTCTAACAGAATTCAATAAGACATTAAAAAGCTCATACACCATGATCAAGTTGATGCAAGGGTTCTTTAATATACATAAATCAATCAATGTGATACACCATATTAACAAATTGAAAGATAAAAACCATATGATAATAGATGCAGGAAAAGCCTTTGATAAAATTCAGCACCCATTTATGATTAAAACTCTTCAAAAAATAGGCATAGAAGGAACCTACTTCAACATAGTAAAGGCCATATATGATAAGCCCACAGCAAACATTATTCTCAATGATGAACAACTGAAAGCATTTCCCCTAAGATCAGGAACAAGACAAGGGTATCCACTCTCACCACAATTATGTAACATAGTTTTTGAAGTCCTAGCTACAGCAATCAGAGAAGAAAAAGAAATAAAAGGAATCCAGATCAGAAAAGAAGTCAAGCTCTCACTGTTTGCAGATGACTTGATACTATACATAGAAAACCCTAAAGATACTATCAGAATTTCTAGTGCTAATCAGTGAATTTAGCAAAGTCGCAGGATACAAAATCAATACACAGAAATAATTTGCATTCCTATATACTAACAGTGGAAAATTAGAAAGAGAAATTAAGGAATCAATCCCATTCACCATTACAACAAAAAGAATAAAATATCTAGGAATAAACCTACCCTCAGAGACAAAAGAACTATATACAGAAAATTATAAGACACCAATGAAAGCAATCAAAGATGACATAAACGGATCGAGAGATAGTCCATGTTCCTGGGTAGGAAGATATTATGAAAGTGATTATACTACCAAATGCAATCTACAGATTCAATGTGATCCCTATTAAATTACCAATGGCATTTTTCACAGAACTAGAACAAAAAATTTCACAATTCATATGGAAATACAGAAGACCCCAAATAGCCAAAGCAGTCTTGAGAAAGAGGAATGGAGCTGAAGGAATAAACCTTCCTACTTGAGATTATATTACAAAGCTACAGTCATCAAGACAGTATGGTACTGGCACAAAAATAGAAATATACACAAATGGATGTTAAGCTTTAAGCCAGTTTTTTCAATCTTCTCTTTCACCCTCATCAAGAGGTTCTTTAATTCCTCTTTGCTTTCTGGCATTAGATGGTATCATCTGCCTATCTGAGGTTGTTGATATTTCTCTCAGCTTGTGCTTCATCCAGCCCAGCATTTTGCATGATGTACTCTGCATATAAGTTAAACAAACAGGGTGACAATATACAGCCTTGATGCACTCCTTTCCCAATTTGGAGCCAGTCTGTTGTTTCATGTCCCGTTCTAACTGTTGCTTCTTGACCAGCATACAGATTTCTCAGGAGGCAGGTAAGGTGGTCTAGCATTCCCATTTCTTTAAGAATTTTACATTTTGTTGTGATCCACACATTCAAAGGCTGTATCATAGTTAATGAAGCAGATGTAGGTGTTTTTCTGGAATTCCCTTGCTTTCTCTATGATTCAACGAATGTTGGCAATTTGATCTTTGGTTCCTCTGCCTTTTCTAAATCCAATTTGAACATCTGGAATTTCTTGGTTCATATCCTGCTGAGTCCTAGCTTGAAGGATTTTGAGCATTACTTTGCTAACATGTGAAATAAGCACAACTGTACGGTGGTGTGAACATTCTTTGGGACTGGAATGAACACTGACCTTTTCCAGTCCTGTGGCCATTGCTGAATTTTCCAAATTTGTTGGCATATTGAGTGCAGCACTTTCACAGCATCATCTTTTAGAATTTGAAATAGCTCAGCTGGAATTCCATCACCTCACCTAACTTTGTTCATAGTAATGCTTCTTAAGGCCCACTTGACTTCACACTCCAGAATGTCTGGCTCTAGGTAAACGACCACACCATCATGGTTATAGGAGTCATTAAGAACTTTTTGTATAGTGTATTCTTGTGTGTATTCTTGCCACCTCTTCTTAATCTCTTCTGTTTATGTTTGGTCCTTACCATTTCTGTCTTTTATAGTGCCCATCCTTGCATGAAATGCTCCCTTGGTATCTCCAATTTTCTTGAAGACATCTCTAGTCTTTTCTGTTCTATTGTTTTCCTCTATATCTATGCAGAATTCACTAAGAAGACTTTCTTACCCCTCTTTGGTATTCTCTGGAACTCTACAAAAAAAATTGTGTGTATATATATATATATATATATATATATATATATATGTATATACACCACATTTTCTTTATCATTCATCTATTAGTGGACATTCAGGTTGTTTCTCTATCTTGGCTGTTTTTAATAATGCTGCAATGAACATTGGTGCATATATCTTTTAGAATTAGTGTCTTTTTTTCCTTTGGGTAAATACCCAGAAGTGAGATTGCTGAATCATGTGATAGTTCTACTTTTAATTTTTTGAGGAACTTTCATACTGTTCCTTAGTAGCTATACCAACTTACAATCCTACCAACAGGGTGTGAGGGTTCTCTTTTCTCTACATCTTATCAACACTTCTTTGCTTTCTTTTTGATAACAGATGTGAAGCAGTATCTCATTGTGGTTTTGATCTGCAGTCCTGTAATGACTAGAGATGTTGAGCATCTTTTCACATGTCTGCTGGCCCTCTGCATGTCTTTGAAAAAATGTCTATTCAGGCCCTCTGCCCATTTTTTCATTGGACTCTTTGCTTTTTTGATGTTGAGTTTTACTAGTTTTTTGTATAGATTTGTTATCAGATTTGTCCTTTGCAAGTGTCTTTTCCCGCTGAGCAGGCTGCTTTTTTTGTTTTGTTGATAGTTTTCCTTTGCTATGCCAAAAGCTTTTTAGTTTGATGTTATACCATTTACTTATTTTTGTTTTTGTTTCCCTTGCCTAGAGAGACAAATCCAAAAAACTCTCTAAGCCTGGTGTCTGGTTTTCTTCTAGAAGTTTTATGACTTCAGGTCTTACATTTAAGTCTTTAATTCATTTGAACTTATTTTTGTACTCAATGTACTCAATGTGAAAAAGTCCAGTTTGAGTCTTTTGCATGTAATGGTCCCGTTTTTCCAACACCACTTGCTGAAGAGGCTGTCTTTTTCCCATTGTATAGTCTTACTTCCTTTGTTGTAGATTAATTGACCATATAAACATGGATTTATTTCTAGGCTCTCTATTCTGTTCCATTGACCCATATGGCTGGTTTTTGTGTGTGTGTGTGTGCCAGTATCATATCTCCAGCTTTCTTCTTCTTTCTCAAGATCATTTTGCCATTTGAAGTCTTTTGTATTTCCATATAAATTCTATAATAATCTGTTCTTTTTCTGTGAATGTGGCCCTTGGGCTGGGAAACCCCTGCTGGGAAGATGGTGCTGCTTCATGAGAAGGAAAATAACATGTAACATCCTGCAATCTCCCATCTGCTGACCTCTGTGGCCTGCACCTCACTTCCTTGAAGCTTTGGATCTGGCTAAGCCTGAGCCCCACCTGTGAATGCATCTTTCTTATCTCCTGTGCAGGCTGTGTTTCTGCTGGGCAGGAGGACAGAACTTCGGATAGAGAGAAACATACCATGGCTTCAGGCACCTGACCATTTTATTTGGGAAAGCTGAGCTATGAGCAGTGTTTTTTGTTTTTTTTTCCTCCAAAGGTGGGACAACCACTTCCTTCCCACATCACATCAGCAATGAGGGCTGGAGGACTGGTCAGAACTATTACTGTGACTGGGGCACGGGGAGAAGAGGGCACTGGAATGCTTCAATGTAAAGATGTGTAAAGAAGAAGCAGAAAAAAAAGAGCTCTAATTGTTTCAAAGTGTGGGAAAAAACACCCAAGCACTTTAACTCCACTGTACCAAGTGAACTGATACAGCACAGAAATTTTCCTTTACACCAGCTGTCATTGCCAGAATTTTGTATTCTGTTTCATAAGGATGTAATAAAAGTCATAAAAACTAAAAAAAAAAAAAAAAAATCTGTTAGGGATTTTTTTTTTTTTATTTCTTAAGCTTTTTTTTTTTATTTCTTAAGCTTTTTTTTTTTTTTTATTAGTTGGAGGCTAATTACTTTACAATATTGTAGTGGTTTTTGTCATACATCAACATGAATCAGCCATGGATTTACATGTATTCCCCATCCTGATCCCCCCTCGCACCTCCCTCTCTACCCGATCCCTCTGGGATAACCCTATATGCAAAACAGAAAAAGAGACACAGATGTACAGAACAGACTTTGGACTCTGTGGGAGAAGGCGAGGGTGGGATGTTTTGGGAGAACAGCATTGAAACATGTATATTATCTCGGGTGAAACAGATCACCAGCTCAGGTTGGATGCATGAGACAAGTTCTCGGGCCTGACGCACTGGGAAGATCTGGTAGGGATTTTGATAGGAATTGCATTGAATCTGTAGATTGCCTTGGGTAGCATGGTCATTTCAACAATATTTTTCTAATTTTTCTAATCTATGAGCACAATATATCTTTCCATTTGCTTGTATCATATTCAATTTCTTCATAAATGCCTTATAGTTTTCTGAGTACATGTCTTTTACCTCCTTGGTTAGATTTAGTCCTAAGTATTTTATTCTTTTTGATGCAATTTGTAAATGGGGCTGTTTTTCTTATTTTCTCTTTCTGATAGTTATTAGTGTATATAAATGCAACAAATTTCTGTATATTAATTTTGTTTTGTGCAACCTTATTGAATTCATTTATTAGTTCCAATAGTTTTTCGGTGATATCTTTAGGATTTTCTGTGTATAGTACCATGTCATCTGCAAACAGTGAAAGTTTTACTTCTTCTTTTCCAATTTGGATTTCTTTATTTCCTTTTCTTCTCTAATTGCCATGGCTAGGACTTCCAATACCATGTTGAATAAAAGTGGCAAGAGTGGACATCCTTGTCTTATTCCTGATCTTGGAGGGAATGCTTTCAGCTTTTCACCACTAACAATGATGTTAGGTATGGGTTTGTCATCTGTGGGCTTTATTATGTTGAGATATATTCCATGTGTACCCACTTTGTGGAGTTCTTTTTTTTTATCATAAATGAATGTAAAAATTTGTCAGAAGATTTTTCTGCATCTGCTGAGATGATCATATGATTTTACTACTTTTGTCTTTTGACCTTCCTACTAGTTTTATAAGTGCTTGGTTGATCTACCTTTACCATATATCTGCCTTTATCACTGAGATTTCTTTTTTCCTTTCATAATTTTCTTATTTGTAGTTTTGGTCTTTTCTTTTCCACTTAGAGAAGTCCCTGTAATGTTTTAATGTAAAGCCAGTTTGGCGGTATAAAGCCAGTTTGGTGCTAAACTCTTTCATCTTTTGTTTGTCTGTAAAACTTTTGTCTCTGCATGATACCTTACCAGTTAGAGCATTATTGCTGTTGTTTCCCCCAACTCTCTCTTCATCACTTTAAATATACTGAGTCACTCCCTCTGGCCTGCAAAATTTCTGCTGAAAAGTAAGCTCATAGTCTTGGAAGTTCCCTAGTTGTCCAGAAATTAGAACTTTGAGCTTCCACGGCAGGGGCCACAGGTTTGATCCCTGGTTGAGGAGTTAAATCCCTCAAGCTGTGCAGGGCAACTGGAAAAAGAAAAAAGTAAGCTCATAATCTTACGGGAATTCCCCTGTATTTAACTATTGCTTTTTCTTTGCTTGTTTTAAGATTCTCTCTTTATATTTAATTTTTGCCATTTTAATTTTAGTGTGTCTTGATGTAGATCTCTTTGGCTTGACCTTGTTTAGGACTCTCTGTGCTTCTTGGTCCTAGAGGTCTGTTTCCTTTCCCAGATTAGGAACGTTATTTCAGCTATTATTTTTTATGATAAGTTTTCTACTCCTTTGTCTCTTGCCTCCTTCTAAGACCCCTATAATGCAAATTTTAGTATGCTTGATGTGATCTTAGAGATCTCTTAAACTATGCTCATTAAAATTTTTTTTCTTGTATTTTGTTTAACTTGGGTGAGTTCCACTACTTTGTCTCCCAGTTCACTGATCCATTCCTCTTTATCATCTAATCTACTGTTGATTCCTGCTGGGCTGTTAAAAAATAGTATTTTTAAATTTTAAAGAAAACAACTTCAGTATTTTATTCTTCAACTCTGGTTCTTTTTATATCTTGTAATACTTTGTTAAACTTCTCACTGTGTTCATTCATTCTTCTCCTGAGTTCATTGATCATCTGTATGATAATTGCCTTGAACTCTTCGTCAGTTCTTATCTCCACTTTGCTTAGTTCTTCTTCTGGGGTTTTATCTTGTTTATTCATTTAGAATGCATTCCTCCATCGTTTCGTTTTGCCCGATTCTCTATTTTCATTTCTATGTGTTACTGTTAGGTAGGTGGGTTATGTGTCCTGATTTTGGAGAAGTGGCCTTATGTAGAAGTCTTAGGACACCCTTAGGACACATCAGAGCTACGTACTCTAGTAGTGCCCTCTCTATGTGCTGCATAGACCTTTCTGTTGTGCTATGGCCAACTATTGTGGGTATGCTATTACGTGGGGCTGCCCCTGGCCCCGTTGGTTGCCAGGCCTTGCCAAGTGTGAAGGTTGCCAGCTTGTTGGTGTCTGAGGTCAGGTCTTGGGACAGTTGGTGATGGGGTCCACAGGGTCCTGAGGCTGGTGCCAGCCCACTGGTGGGTTGGGATTTGTTCTGGGGCACTGGCTGTTTGGCATGGGGGCTTCCAGACTGGTGCTCATCAACTGGTGGGTGGGTAAGCCCCCAGCCCAATAGCTTAGGGAGAGAACTCCAAAATGGTACTTGCCAGCACCAGTGTCCTTGTGGTAGAATGTGCTCCTAAAAATGGTTGCTGCCAATGTGTGTGTCCCCATGGGCAGTCCTAGTTGCCTTCTATCTCTCCAGAAGGCTCCAAAGTAAGCACATGAGTTTGACTCAGATTTCTTCCAAATTACTGCCTCTGTGCTGAGTCTGAGAGCTTGTGCAGTTCTGTGTGCATCCTTTAAGAAAGAACTCTTGGTTTCCTAGAGCCCTCTGGCTCTCCTGTACACACACCCTGCTGGCCTTCAGTGCCAGACATTCCAGACACTTGTGTTCTCCATGCAGGATCCTTGGATTTGAGAACTCAGTGTAGGGCTCAGACCCATTGCTCTCTAGAGAGAGTTTCTGCAATCATGGTGATCCTCCATTTGTGGATCACCCACCTTGGGGTGTAGAACTTGACTATATTGTGTTCAATCTATTTATATATATTAAATAGTGTATGTTTGCTTGGAGGCTAGTCCAGCTCAGCACAATAGGTTTCTTTCTAGTAGGAGAAGAGAAAACATGGAGAATACAGAAATTTGGACTAGAATAGCCTCATCTTTAAGCGCTGTTTAAAAAAAACAAAAACAAAAAAACTCCACAGACCACCTACATCAGAATCATCTTGAAGCGTTAAACATATTAATTTTTCTACTTCACTTCCAAAAATTCTTCCTCAACGTCTGGGGAGAAGCCCAGGAATCATCTAGTCTCCAGGTGATTCCAATGTGTGCTCGGGCAAGAAACTGGCAATAGGGAGTTCCAGCAAGAGATACTAAGGAATTCTGGAGGGTTAGTGTGCAGAGCTCAGCTGAGAGTAAACTATAAGACAGGTAAGCATCTGGCATCCAAGATGCCTCAAACCAGTCCTATACCAGTTCTGAGCTACTTGTTATCAGATCTCCTCTTCAACTCTTTCTTTGCTCTGCTTGGTACAGCAGGATATCTTGTTCCTGCAGGCTGTTTCCTAGGCCCCTATCATCTGACTTCCCAGTGGGATTAGTCAGTGAGAGATATTGGCATAAATCTGAAGGGCAGAAGGAAGAAGCCAGGGCATTTTTCCCCATATCCCTGTCTTAGCCTCCTCTAGCTGCGACTGTGTTTTCTTCACCATGTCAGCTTCCAACAGACCCAGGCCCACTGAGTTGACTCCAGCCCCCAGTTTCTAATCATACTATTTTCCATCTCTGTACCTTCAGGTTTGAAGTGGAAGTGCCTTCCTTCTGCTGCTGCTAATATCTGGAATGCTTTAAATTCCATATTAATTTCTCAACTGCTCCATCATCCATCTTTCTTAAATTCTCTTTATTTAAAATACTCTGAACGGCAACATGGAAACATACATTACCATATGTAAAATAGATAACCAACGGGAATTTGTTGTATGACTCAGGGAGCTCAAACTGGGGCTCTGTAACAACCTAGAGAGGAGGGATGAGGAGGGAGGTGGGAAGGGTGTTCAAGTGAGAGGGGATAGAGGTAAACCTATGACTGATTCATGTTGATTTTTGGTAGAAAGCAACACAATACTGTAAAGCAATTATCCTTCAATTAAAAATAAATAAAAATAAAATAAAGTACTCCGAACAATTTCTGTTTTTTTTAAATTGGATCCTGGTTGATATAAGGCCCCATTCACAGAACTAGCTAGGGTTCAGAACCAGGCCTCCAGTCACTCCTTAAGTAGGTATAAGTGAATAAGTTCCAGAGCAGGTGGTGAAGAATAAAGCAGACAGGGCCTCAGTCATGTGCTAGGGCCCTAGGGTATATTCCTCAGAATTTTCCAAATGTGTGATAAGGCTTGCTGCCTCCCCACAGACTGTATTTTGCGATCTTCAAAAGAAGTCACCAAGGTGCAATGTCTTCTGGAAACCATATCACTGGACTGTCTAGGATGTAATAACTGCTTAATCAATATTTACTGACAGGGGATAGCCCTCGTGGTCCAGTGGTAAAGAATCCACCTGCCAAGGCAGGGTACACGGGCTCAATCCCTGGCCCAGGAAGATTCCACATGCCACAGGGCAGCTAAGCCCATGCACCACAACTATTGAAGCCTGCATGACTAGAGCCTGTGCTCCCCAATGCAACAAGACAAACCACCGCAATGAGAAGCCCATGCACCACAAAGAAGCGTAGCCTGGCTCACCCCAACTAGACAAAGTCCGTGTGCAGCAATGAATACCCAGTGCAGCCAAACAAATAAATAATATTTAAAATAAATTTACTGACTACAGTTTGCACAGGAAGTTATCTGATCAGATTTAGAGTGAAAAATTAGAAAAAGATGCTTTTCACCCCTATCTAACGAAAACTTCTGGAGTAAAAAAAAAATTGAAAGCTTATCTTTCTAAAGCTATTGATTTTTATTTTTAAGTACTCATAATTTTTTTCTCCTGAAACTGTATATTGTCTTTTAGAGATTAAGTTGTTTTAAAAACTAGAAAACCAAGACTATAAACTAAGAATTTATTTTATCTACCTGCCAATGAATATTTGTCAGTATCTCTGGCAAAAAAAAAAAAAATGCATGTTAATGAGGTACAAAATATCAGACTCCTGTTACATTAGGTTTCTACCACAATTTTGGCTCAGCATGTAAAGAAGCCACCTGCAATGCAGGAGACACAGGAGATGCAGGTTCAGTCCATGGGTCAGGAAGATCCCCTAGAGAAGGAAATGGCAATCTACTCCAGTATTCTTGCCTGAAAAATCCCTTGGACAAAGGAGCCTAGTGGGCTACAGTCCATAAAGAGTTGGGCACAACTGAGTGACTAAGCACACACAGTTTTGTAGAAAAGTGTTAACACTCCTATGAAACTGAAAGTCTACTGTTATTGGGATAACAAGGTTTAGGGGAAAGCAGAACATATTGAGATTAATGGGTTAATTTTTCAATGTAAGTTGGTACATTTAATAGTTTTATTTATTAAAATTCCATGAAATCAAAATTTTCACGTAATTACTATCACTCAGTAACTAGAACATATAATTTTTAAGTCAAAAATTAAAATGTTGGGACTTCTCTGGTGGTTCAGTGGCTAAGACTCTGCACTTCCAATGCGGGGGACCTAGATTCAATCCCTGGTCAGGAAACTAAATCCCACATGCCACAAATAAAGATACCACATGCCGCAACTAAGACCCTGAGCAGACAAACAAATAAATATTAAAAAGTTTAAATGTTGATGTACAATGTTAGCTTGCACAATGTTGATGTTATGTTAGCTTCAGGTCTACTAGCATATAGTGACTTGACGTTTGCATACTTTATGAGATGATCGCCATGATAAGCCTAGTAACTGTCTCTTGTTGTTGTTCAGTTGCTGAGTCATGTCCAACTCTTTACAACCCCATGGGCTGCAGCACGCTAGGCTCCTTGCCCTTCTCTATCTCCTGGAGTTTGCTTAAACTCATGTCCATTGAGTCAGTGATACCATCCAATCATCTCGTCCTCTGTTGCTCTCTTCTCCCCATGCCCTCAATCTTTCCCAGCATCAGGGTCTTTTCCAGCAACTGTTCCTATACAAAGTTATGTAAAGGTTATAAAATACTAATTGTATTTGTTTTGGGTGTATTGAATTATGGTTGATTTTTAAATCTTTTTTCTTTTTGTTATCCATATATTTCTAAAAGAATGAGCATTTATCTTTTCTTTAACTATTATTATTACTTTTATTATTATTCTAATGAAAAGCCTCTTGATGAAAGTGAAAGAGGAGAGTGAAAAAGTTGGCTTAAAGCTCAACATTCAGAAAACTAAGATCATGGCATCTGGTCCCATCACTTCACGGCAAATAGATGGGGAGACAGTGGAAACAGTGGCTGACTTTATTTTGGGGGTCTCCCAAATCACTGCAGATGGTGATTGCAGCCACGAAATTAAAAGATGCTTACTCCTTGAAAGGAAAGTTATGACCAAACTAGCATATTAAAAAGCAGAGACATTGGGGTGCACATGTCTCTTTCAGATCTGGTGGTTTCCTCAGTGTGTGTGCCCAGGAGTGGTATTGCTGGGTCATATGGCAGTTCTATTTCCAGTTTTTTAAGGAATCTCCACACTGTTTTCCATAGTGGCTGTACTAGTTTGCATTCCCACCAACAGTGTAAGAGGGTTCCCTTTTCTCCACACCCTCTCCAGCATTTATTGCTTGTAGACTTTTGGATAGCAGCCATCCCGACTGTCATGTAATGTCATTGTAGTATGTCATTGTAGTTTTGATTTGCATTTCTCTGATAATGAGTGATGTTGAGCATCTTTTCATGTGTTTGTTAGCCATCTGTATGTCTTCTTTGGAGAAATGTCTGTTTAGTTCTTTGGCCCATTTTTGATTGGGTCATTTATTTTTCTGGAATTGAGCTTCAGGAGTTGCTTGTATATTTTTGAGATTAATCCTTTGTCTGTTTCTTCATTTGCTATTATTTTCTCCCAATCTGAGGGCTGTCTTTTCACCTTACTTATAGTTTCCTTTGTTGTGCAAAAGCTTTTAAGTTTCATTAGGTCCCATTTGTTTAGTTTTGCTTTTATTTCCAATATTCTGGGAGGTGGGTCATAGAGGATCCTGCTGTGATTTATGTCAGAGAGTGTTTTGCCTATGTTCTCCTCTAGGAGTTTTATAGTTTCTGTTCTTACATTTAGATCTTTAATCCATTTTGAGTTTATTTTTGTGTATGGTGTTAGAAAGTGTCCTAGTTTCATTCTTTTACAAGTGGTTGACCAGTTTTCCCAGCACCACTTGTTGTGCACTGGGAAGACCCAGAGGAATCGGGTGGAGAGGGAGGTGCGAGGGGGGATCGGGATGGGGAATACATGTAACTCCATGGCTGATTCATGTCAATGTATGACAAAACCTACTGCAATGTTGTGAAGTAATTAGCCTCCAACTAATAAAAATAATTGGAAAAAAAAAAAAGCAGAGACATTACTTTGCCAACAAAGGTCCATCTAGTCAAGGCTATGGTTTTTCCAGTGGTCATGTATGGATGTGAGAGTTGAACTGTGAAGAAAGCTGAGCGCTGAAGAATTGATGCTTTTGAACTGTGGTGTTGGAGAAGACTCTTCCGAGTCCCTTGGACTGCAAAGAGATCCAACCAGTCCATCCTAAAGGAGATCAGTCCTGGGTGGTCATTGGAAGGATTGATGCTGAAGCTGAAACTCCAATACTTTGGCTGCCTCATGCGAAGAGTTGACTCATTGGAAAAGACCCTGATGCTGGGAGGGATTGGGGGCAGGAGGAGAAGGGGACGATAGAGGATGAGATGGCTGGATGGCATTATTGACTCAATGGACATGAGTTTGAGTAAACTCCAGGAGGTGGTGATGGACAGGGAAGCCTGGTGTGCTGCGATTAATGGGGTTGCAAAGAGTTGGACACGACTGAGCGACTTAACTGAACTGAACTGAATGATAATCATTAATAACTTCATTTTGGTTACCAGACTCCTTTGTAAAATCTGTATTTTGTATATTAAGCAAGGTTCTGTAACATTTCTAATTTGGTGCAATGAGGAACAGGTACAAGGGAAACTAGGGTTTGGCAATGAAAAAAGTAGTCTCATGGGACGTTCCTTAGGCTAATCTTTGCAACATCAGTGATCCAGCCCAGTTATTTGGGGGACAGGTCTTCTACATCAGATCCCCAGCAATTTTCAGTTGAGAAAGAAAAGAAAACAAGGTTAAAATTAAAATATAAAGCAAAGTAATTTTTTAAGAAAGAACAGCAAAAATGCTAACCATAAAGGGAGAAATTGACACACTGGTCCGGATTGTATGAAAATTAAGAATTTCTGCTTCTCAGAAGACAATCAACTGATAAACCCGACTGAAAAGGGCTTCCCAGATCAATTCCAATCTGTGTGTGTGTGTAGGCTTACCATACCAATAACCAGTTCTGGAATGCCCCCATGTTGTTTGAGAATTCAAAGCAATTCTGACACTATCTACCTGGAGATAGAATCAGATTCCACAGGTAAAGGGTTCCATCCCACAAGACTACCCTCTGCTTTAGACAGTTAGTTACGTACCCAGTTCACCTGTCCTTCTATCCAACTGGCTATACAAATGGAAGTTTCCAACAGTCCCTTGCAACTCTGGATGCCCATTACAAGTCCAGGCTTTTTGTTACCTGTACTTCTGACCAACTGACTGGTAGTCAGAGGTTCCCACTCTCCCTTCCTCAGTTTTGATTAATTGGTTAGAATAGCTCACAGAACTCAGAGAAACATTTTACTACTGGACTACCAGTTTATTATAAAAGGAGGTGATGAAGGATACAAAAGAACATCCAGATGGAAGGAGTGGGAAAGGGACACAGAGCTTCCATGCTCTCTCCAAGGGGACCACTCTTCCCAAGTCTCCATGTGTTCACCAACCCAGAAGCTCTCTAAAACCTATTCTTTTGAGTTTTTATAGAAGCTGTATTACAGAGGCATGGTTGATTAAATAATTGGTTATCACAATTGATTCAACCTCTAGCCCCTCTCCCAAAAGTGGGGAATGGGTGGTGGGAACTAAAAGTTCCAACCCTCTAATCACATGATTGGTTCTCTTGGCATCTATTAGGTGCTTCCCAAAGTCACCTCATTCACTTTATCATTCTCAATACTTAGGAAATTCCAGGGGGTTGGGGAGCTGTGAGCTATGAACTATGGATGAAGACCAAATACATACAGAAGATATATTTTGCTCATCTGAATGATCATATATGTATTTCTTATAAATAATAATACTGCATCAACAAAGAAATTATTTCCAGAAATACTAAGACCTCCTAAAAATCTATAAGAAAAAGACAACTCAACAGAAAAAATGAACAAAAGAGTTGAATAGACCCTGCATAAAAGAGGATATAATTGTGTCTGATAAGTACATAAAACGTTACTCAACTTCATTTGTTATTAGGGAAATGTAAATCCAAACCATAACCTCTAAACCTCTACATAGCCACAAGAATGTCTATAAATAAAAAGATAGGCACCAAAAAAGGAAAAAGAAAAAGATAGGATATAAAGAAAAAGTACTGGTAAGGATGTGGAATAACCAGAATTCTCTTATATTCCTGGTAGGAATGGTAAAAAACATTTTGGAAAACTGTTTTGGCAATATTCACTTAAGGCTGGACATATGCATGTCTTATTGAGGTATAATCCAATATAAAGGTGTTCATATGTTCACCAAAAGACATGGACAACAATGTTTCTAGCAGCACACGTCAGGATAGCCCCAAACTTGTAATCTCTCCAAGTACCTATAAACAATACAAAGGATAAATAAATTGTGTAATTATAATTACAACAGAAAACTCTACAGCAATGAGAATGATTTATAACTACATGCAACAAATGAATGGATCTCACAAAAATTATGTTGAGTAAAAGAAGTCTATATCAAACAATTCCATGATAGTAAGATAGTTCATTGATATTGAGAGTACATATCATCTAATTCCATTGATATGAAGTTGAAATACATATAAAACTTATAGCACCAGAAGTTAGACCAGTTAGAATTTATGCAAAATTTCTAAAATGAGGTCGGTATTCTGTACCATTTGAAGGTATAGTTTATAAGGAAGTATTCATTTATAAAAATTGTATCCATCTATACTCTGCTAATGTGTGAACTTTTATGCACATAGATTATACTTTAATAAAAAAAAATCTGTAAATGGAATGAAATGCTCTAATGGGGCCTCTACACAACAATTTGCTTATATGGCTTATGTGTCTATAGCACTTGCAGCTAAATAAACATGGCATTTGTTCTCTATTTCCCTGTTTAAGCAAATCTGTGATAGGCAGAATAAGACTTTCCCCTTCAAAGATAATGTCTTCATTACCAGAACCTGTAAATATGTAATTTTATATGACAAAAAGGACTTTTCAGGTGTAATTAAATGAAAAACTTTGAGAAGTGAATTTTCCTGGATTATATGAGTGAGCCCAAACTAAAATCACAGGTGTCCTTGAAATTGCAGAACCTCTCCCAGATATGGTCAGAGGGAAATACAACTATTAGAAGAATGTTCAGAGAGATGCAATGTTGCCGGCTTTGAGGAGGAATATGGGCAGCCTTTAGAAGCAGAAGAAGCCCAAGAAATGTATCTCCCCAGATCCTCCAGAAAGGAGCGCAGCCTTGCCAATACTATGATTTTAGTCCAGTGAGACACACTGGAATTCTGACCTATAGAACTTTAAGATAACAAATCTGTGTTGTTTTAAGCCAGGAGTTGGTGGTAATTTGTAACAGCAGCAGCAGAAAACTAACACACCTTCCTTTTTCCTATTGTTAGAAATGCAATTTTTGGAAAAAAAAACCCTCACGCTTTAACCCTTTGTGAACTACCACTGTCAGCAGCAGTAACAAATATCCTAGAATATAAGAAGTTTGGCAAGACTGGGAGTTTGTAATTGTATTGAATTGAAACCGATATGCAAGGAGTAAAGGGCGCAGAGGGCTTATCTACAGTCCAACCCCTTCACTGTCCTTGGAGGCTCTGTCATGAAAAGAAGTGCTGTTTCTGCAAGGTACAGAGGTCAGGAAATGCTCCAATACACACCTGCCCTTGGTGTAACAACGAAAGTGGCTTCATAAATAGGGAAATCATTCAAGTAAATACATGGCATGCCAGTAATTCTAAAAACACATTCACACATCTGAGAACTGGTTATACCTCCCTGACATAGGGCCAAGAAGATGACCTTTCCAAGGTTTCCAACAATAATAGAATAATAAAGCCAAGCAAAAGAACTCCATTGTTATTAGCAAGCATGCAAAATAATACCCTGAGAGTGTATCAATCATTGACAATCTCCTCTCTCTATCCATATTCTCTGATAGGACCTTTGATTTTTTTTCCCAGTTGTTTTGAAAGTGTTACGTAAGTACAAGTTTAAGGCACACTTCCTGAATCCTCCTATGTAGGAATATTGGAACTATTAACACTTCTAGAGCTAATATTTGATACATGACTTTGATACATCATACCTTCTGGATACTTGCTAACTTTCGTTGAAAACTGTTTGGTTTTATCTTGTAATGCTGAACATGTCGTTAGTTTCCTATTAAATCACCACAAACTTGATGGCTTAAGACAACAGAAATTTATTCTCGCACAGCTGTGGAGACCAGAAGTTCAAAGTCCACAGTCCAAGGTTCACTGGACTGATTCAATGTGTTGACAGGGCATCTTCTCCTCTGCTGTCTTGGAGTCAAATCTCCTTTTGCCTCCCACTTAAAAGGACACTGGCATGTAGAACCCACCTGGATGATCTAGGGTAATTTTCTGATCTCAAGGCCCTTAATTTAATCACATCTTCAAAGATGCTTCTTCTATAAATATATACAGTAACAGTCACAGGTTTGGGCGGTTAGGATGTGAACATATCTTTGGGGACCATTGTCAGCCTACCACAATACCTAGCAATTCCAGTCCAATTAATGCTCTGAAGATACTCCTGCCAAAGAGCATCAGGAAACATATACAAGACTATTCATAAGTGTACTTTATAAATGCATTTTAAAAGTCCAAAGGAAAACATCCAGACGTCTGTTAGTAAGTGAATGGATTAATAATGAGTGACATGTTTACATAAAGAGAGCTTTATCCATTAGTGACAATGAATAAACAGTAGAAACAATAGAATGAAAAGCAAATCCCCACTTACAAGTGTATGTGATATGATACTGTTTTTATAAAGCTCAAAACATGTAAAATATTGACCAGGGACAAATATGTGGTAAAGTCTTGATTTTCTTTTAAATAAAGATAATGATAAAGACAACATTTAGAATGTAGTTACCTATGGGTTAGTGGCGGTAGAAAATGGAATAGGCTAGGGGTTTGGGATTGAGAAGGAACACCCAGGTAACTTCAACAATATTGGAGATGTTTTAACTCTCACGTTGGGTAGTGAGTTCTAAGGTGTTTATTTTCTTATGCTTTACAATTTGCACATATTACAAATATTCTATATATGTATCAAATATTTTTAAAAACCCTAAGGTAATGGACCTAGAGGGTATTATGCTAAGTGAAATAAGTCAGACAGAGAAAGACAAATATGACATCATTTCACTTACAGGTGGAACATAAAAAACAAACAAACAAAAAAACCCCAAACAAACCAACAAAACAAAAGAGAAACAGACTCATAGATATAGAGAAATTGGTGGTCACCATAGGGGAGGAAGAAGAGATGTGGGCAAAATAGGTGAAGGAGAGTAAGAGGAAAAACTTTCCAGTTATAAAGTAAGTAGGTCACAAGGATATAATATACAGCAAAGGAAATATAGTCAATAATATTGTAATAACTTTGTATTGGCACAGATGATTATTAGATTTATCACGGTGATCATTTCATAATGTATTTAAATATGGAATCACTATGTTGTATACCTGAGACTAACATAACATTGTATGCCAACTAGATTTCAATTAAAAAAAAAAAACCCGCCCCCTCAAACTATCCCATCAGTGTAATTTTTGGCATTGTGCTAGGCATGTTTTGAAGCTAGGTATATAGACTCAAGCTGGAGAAAACAAAGGGATTTATCACAAGAATTCACATGGATAGGAACTGGGAAGCTTCTGAGATTTGAAGCAGCTAAATTATTAACTTAGCTCTGGTGCACAGGAGGAAGAATCTGGTGCAGTGAGGCTGGTCCAGCTACAAACCAATTATCTCACAAATTCTTAACTTGCCGATAGCTTCATTTTTTGACAGCAGTGTTTCCTTCCTAAATATAACAATCACACAGAGTAATTTTAAAAGTTACCAGATTTAATAAATTAGAATTTTCAAAAAAGACATCAGATAATCTGCATATTCAGTTATCAAGGAAACCTGGGAATCTCTAGAGCATTGCTTCTCGGACACTAACATGCACAGGAATCACTTGGGATCATTTTGAAATGCAGATTTTGACTCAGTAGGTCTGGAGCAGAATCTGAGTGTGCCTTTCTGAAAGCAGCAGGTAATGCAGACCCTGCCAGTCGAGGGCACTATTTGAGCAGCAAGGTTCTAGAGTTCAGAATTGTGTCACAGAACCCCCACCCCCACCCCACCTCCCTTCCCCAATTTGAAAGTTTGGAAAGTGCTAGCTATAGATCCATTTCACAGCAAAATTCATAAACATTGAATTTAACACAATTGCAAAGGAGTTGGAGATTTGAGTGCCCCAGGACACTGTCCTTCAGTCAGTCAGTTCAGTCACTCAGTTGTGTCCGATTCTTTGCGACCCCATGGACCACAGCACACCAGGCCTCCCTGTCCATCACCAACTCCCAGAGTTTATCCAAACTCATGTCCATTGAGTCAGTGATGCCATCTAACCATCTCATCCTCTGTCACCCCCTTCTCCTCCCGCCTTCAATCTTTGCCAGCATCAGGGTCTTTTCAAATGAGTCAGCTCTTCACATCAGGTGGCCAAAGTACTGGAGTTTCAGCTTCAACATCAGTCCTTTCAATGAACACCCAGGACTGATCTCCTTTAGGATGGACTGGTTGGATCTCTTTGTAGTCCAAGGGACTCTCAAGAGTCTTCTAAAACGCCACAGTTCAAAAGCATCAATTCTTCGACACTCAGCTTTCTTTATAGTCCAACTCTCAATTCCATACATGACTACTGGAAAAACCATAGCCTTGACTAGATGGACTTTTGTTGGCAAAGGAATGTCTCTGCTTTTTAACATGCTGTCTAGATTGGTCATACTCCTTTCCTTCCAAGGAGTAAGCGTCTTTTAATTTCATGGCTGCAGTCACCATCTGCAGTGATTTTGGAGCCCCCCAAAAATAAAGTCAGCCACTGTTTCCACTGTTTCCCCATCTATTTGCCATGAAATGATGGGACCAGATGCCATGATCTTAGTTTTCTGAATGTTGAGCTTTAAGCCAACTTTTTCACTTTCCTCTTTCACTTTCATCAAGAGGCTCTTCAGTTCTTCTTCACTTTCTGCCATAAGGGTGGTGTAATCTGCATTTCTGAGGTTATTGATATTTCTCCGGGCAATCTTGATTCCAGCTTGTGCTTCCTCCAGCCCAGCATTTCTCATGATGTACTCTGCATATAAGTTAAATAAGCAGGGTGACAATATACAGCCTTGACGTACTCCTTTACTGATTTGGAACCAGTCTGTTGTTCCATGTCCAGTTCTCACTGTCACTACCTGACCTGCATACAGATTTCAAGAGGTAGGTCAGGAGGTCCAGTATTCCCATGTCTTGAAGAATTTTCCACAGTTTATTGTGATCCACACAGTCAAAGGTTTTGACATAGTCAATAAAGCAGAAATAGATGTTTTTCTGGAACTCTCTTGCTTTTTCAATGATCCAATAGATATTGGCAATTTGATCTCTGGTTCCTCTGCCTTTTCTAAAACCAGCTTGAACATCTGGAATTTTGCAGTTCACGTATTGCTGAAGCCTGGCTTGGAGAATTTTAAGCATTACTTTACTAACGTGTGAGATGAGTGGAATTGTGTGGTAGTTTGAGCATTCTTTGGCATTACTTTTCTTTGGGATTGGAATGAAAACTGACCTTTTCCAGTCCTGTGGTCACTGCAGAGTTTTCCAAATTTGCTGTCATATTGACTGCAGCAGTTTCACAGCATCATCTTTTAGGATTTGAAATAGCTCAACTGGAATTCCATCACCTCCACTAGCTTTGTTTGTAGTGATACTTCCTAAGGCCCACTTGACTTCACATTCCAGGATGTCTGGCTCTAGGTGAGTGATCACACTATCGTGATTATTTAAGGTTAATAGGATATACACTATTAACCTGATTCTGATGAAATGATAGAAATCTTCAAATAATAACATCCAACATTTATTGAGCACCTACTATATGCTTTGGCACTATGCTAAAAGTTCTCAATGTATCATCTCATTTAATCCTCAACAAATCTAAGAGGAAGGCACTGTTGTTACCATTCTCATCTGACAAATAAGGAACTGGTGCATAGCAAGATTGAAGTAATTTGCTCAAGTGTATTGAGTGAGCCTGATTCCTGAGCCTAGATGTTTAATCACTATGTTTCAATCTAGTCTTAGTGTATAGCAATTACTTTGAAGAAAGTAGTTCCTTTTATTAAAATTTGTCAGGAGAGTGAAAATGTGGACTGACTAGACCGGAGGTTTTCAAATTCTGATGGGTTTTCAAATTCAGAATCTCCTGGTGCACTTGTTAAACATGATGAAACAATGCTTGAGTTATATCCTAGAATAGAATCTCTGGGAGTGGGGGAAGGAACTTATGTATTTAAGCAATGCCCCAGATGATTCTAATGTGTAAAGTCTGAGTATCAATGCCATAGATTTAACAAAGGATAGTGTTTCGGGACTTCCCTGTAGCCTCAACGGTAAGAATTTGACTGCAGTGCAGGTGACCAGAGTTTGATCCCTGGGTTGGGAAGATCCTTTGGAGAATGGTATGGCAATTCACTCCAATATTCTTGTCTGGAGAATTCCATGTACAGAGGAGTCTGGCAGGCTACAGTCCGCAAAGAGTTGGACACAACTGAGCAACTAACACACAGAGTTTTAAAAATCCAAAGGTAAGTTAAATGAAAGTTGTTATTCAATAAGGAAAGTTGGCTCTGAGGGTTAGGAAGTTCCTAGAAATGCATTTCTGACTCTGATCTTAATGAGGAAGAAAAGCAGGGGAAGTTTCCTTTGCAGTCCTAATAGGAGTATTCCATAATACAGTCACTTAAATGGGAGCAGAACCATTTTTTTTTTAAGTTTATGATATTTATTACTGGGATTGTTTACAGAAAAAAATCTTATTTTCACTGTTTAAAAACATTTTTTATTGAAGTATAGTTGATGTACAATGTTGTGTTAGTTTTGGATATACAGCAAAGTGATTCAGATGTATATATATATATGATGCTTGATACTTGAAAGAAAAGCTATGACAAACCTAGATAGCATATTAAAAAGCAGAAATATTACTTTGCCAACAAAGGTCCACATAGTCAAAACTATGGTTTTTCCAGCAGTCATGTATGGAATTGAGAGTTGGAATTGAGAGTCATGTATGGAATTGAGAGTCATGTATGGAATTGAGAGCTTTCTATAAAGAAAGCTGAGTGCCCAAGAATTGATGCTTTTGAACTGTGGTGTTGTGTAAGACTCTTGAGAGTCCCTTGGACTGTCAGGAGATCAAGCCAGTCCATCCTAAAGGAAATCAGTCCTGATTATTCATCAGAAGGACTGATGCTGAAACTGAAGCTCCGATACTTTCGCCACCTGATGCAAAGAACTGACTCCTTAGGAAAGATCCTGATGCTGGGAAATATTGAAGGCAGGAGAAGGGGATGACAGAGGATGAGATGGTTGGCTGGCATCACCGACTCAATGGACATGAGTCTGAGCAAACTCCAGGAGATGGTGAAGGACAGGGAAGCCTGGTGTGCTGCAGTCCACAGGGTCACAAAGAGCCTGAGTGACTGAACTGAACTGAACGTCCTGAAAATATCATTTAAGTCTAACTGTTTTAATACATCATTTAAGATCTCTGTGACCCTGATGCTAGGAAAGATTGAAGGCAGGAGAAGGGGATGACAGAGGATGAGATGGTTGGCTGGCATCACCGACTCAATGGACATGAGTTTGGGCGAACTCCAGGAGATGGTGAAGGACAGGGAAGCCTGGAGTGCTGCAGTCCATGGGGTCGCAAAGAACTGGACGGAATTGAGTTATTGAACAAGTGTGTATCTGTGAATCCCAAACTCCTAATTTACTCTGCCCCCCTTTTGCCCTTTGGTAACCATAAGTTTGTTTTCTATGTTTGTGGGTCTATTTCTGTTTTGTATATAAGTTCATTTGTATCATTTTTTTTTTAGATTTCACATATAAGCGATATCATATGATATTTGTCTTTGTCTGGTTTACTTGGTATGATAACCTCCATTGGTAATCAAGATTGCAGGGAGAAATATCAATAATCTCAGATATGCTGATGACACCACCCTAATGGCAGAAAGTGAAGAGGAACTAAAGAACCTCTTGATGAAAGCGAAAGAGGAGAGTGAAAAAGTAGACTTAAAACTCAACATTCAAAAAACTAAGATCATAACACCAGGTCCCATTACTTCATGGCAAATACATGGGGAAACTATATAAACAGTGAGAGACTTTATTTTCTTGGGCTTCAAAACCACTGCAGATGGTGACTACAGTCATCAAATTAAAAGACACTTGCTCCTTGGAAGAAAAGCTATGACCAATCTAGACAGCATATTAAAAAGCAGAGACATTACTTTGATGACAAAGTCCATCTAGTCAAAGCTATGGTTTTTCCAGCAGTCATGTATGGAAGTGAGAATTGGACTATAAAGAAAGTTGAGTGCCAAAGAATTGATGCTTTTGAACTGTGGTGTTGGAGAAGACTCCTGAGCGTCCCTTGGATTGCAAGGAGATCAAACCAGTCAATCCTAAAGGAAATCAATTCGGAATATTATTGGAAGAACTGATGTTGAAGCTGAAGCTCCAATATTTGGCCACCTGATGTGAAGAGCTGACTCCTTAGAAAAGACCCTGGTGCTGGGAAAGACTGAATACAGGAGGAGAAGGGGACGATTGAGGATGAGATGGTTGGATGGCATCACCGACTCAATGGACATGAGTTTGAGGAAACTCCAGAAGATGGTGATGGATAGGGAAGCCTGGTGTAATGCAGTACATGGCGTCGCAGAGTTGGATACGACTGAGCGACTGAACTGATTGGTAATTTAGACATAAGGATAGGTGTTTGTCTCATGTAACTTTTTAGAACTTTTAAATACCATAAAACTGAATATATCAGGGCAAATATTAGTATTAAATTTTTCTAATCAGAGGAGGGGGATAGATTCACTTTTTAAAGAACAGTTCAACCTTGAACAATGAGGGTTTGAACTGCTGGGGTCCACTTCTACTTGTTTTTTCCCACTAAAAGCATACTACAGCACTACATGATCCCCATTTGGTAAAATGCATGGATGTTGAACCTAGGGTAAGTAGGGTCGACAGTAGAGTTATTCTTGGGTTTTCAGGGAAGGATCAGCTCCCCTAACTGCTCAATTGTTCAAAGGTCAACTGTAGTTCACATTATCGAGGACCCAAAAAATTACAGAGTGGTGTCATGAACCTGTAAGAATAGTGGCGGGAAAATTAATCCTATAACCCACCTCCATCCTCAGACAAGCTTAAAACACAGAAAGCATGGGGGGCATAGCTTGCGTGTTTCCTAAACTCTTGCTTACTTTTTGTCCTCTGTTCATTTGCTTATTCAAGCAATTTAACATAAAAACTTACGTGTGACTTCATTGTGCCAAGTGTAGCTCTAGGAACTGGGGATACAGAGCTGAAGAAGGCTTATACACTTTGCTTTAAAGGAATTAACCAGTTATATCAGTAGAGGTATGAGATTTAACAAAGAACAAAATTGGCGGTTGTGAACAGAAAAGCAGTTAAAAGGTGAGAGAAGGGAGAATTTTCTTGATTTCCAAAGCAGCAAAAGAAGGTAGATTCTGATTAAAGACCAGTAACTGGATGGCAATCCTACCCAAGATTTTTTTTTTTAAAGAAATATATATATGATGCCTTTAATGGTACAGATATTTTATAGAAATTTAACTTTATCTCTGGTGATATATATATTTTAAGAGATCATTGAAGAAATAATTTGTGAGTATCCTAGAGAAGGGAAGTGGTGAACATCTGAGCCAAGAACAAGTCATGTGAGATCAGGTTCATTTCTTTGGTATTAATAGATTAGGGAACCATGGTTGATGTGGGGTTGAGTGGGTGGTAAGGAAGCAAAAATAATAGATGTGGATTCACAGAAATGTTTGTTTTAGAAACAATATGTATTGCATGTCTGCCTAGATCAGACAGTTGCATCTACATTTTTATATTTGATTACCATAAGCCTGTTAAGGAAATACTGTCAGCTGAGAAAATAAACAGAAAACTCAGGCCCGCCAAGCTTGACACTGAAGGAGTCTCAGTAAAAGAAAATCTTGGTGGAGCTGGTTTGCCTACCCATTAGGCTTCCAACTCTGATCCTAGGGATTCACTTCCTTTTATGGAGAGAAATACTCTCACAATGACCTTTTCTTACATTGGTAGACTGGCTCAATTATAACAGGAGACTTTCCCCTTAGTACTCTGCAGCAAAGCTAAAAAAGGGCTGGAAGCCATAAATAAGATTTTGGGAACCACAGGAGAAAACAAAATGGAAATAAACATAGAAAGGACCTGAAACTAAATAATATGATTTACAAAATAAAGTTTATTATTTACAAAATAAAGTTTATTCATCTTGAATTTGCAACCCACTGCAGAGATTATGATTTTCTCTCACTACTAGATTACTTCTTTTGAATGACTGTTTTCAGCACACTGTCATATATTTTCAAAAGTTTTTTTGCTTCCAGACACACTTTAAAGCTACAGAGTGCTTTAACCTATCTTGCTAGAACCTTATCTTCTTTGTTCATATAATTTAAAAAAATATTTACTTTTGGCTGTGCTGAGTCTTCGCTGCTCTGTGAGGGCTTTCTTTAGTTGTGGTGAGTGGGGGCTACTTGAGTTGCACTGTGCAGCTTCTCAGTGTGGTGGCTTCTCTTGTTGTGGAGCACAGGCTCTAGATGCATGGTCTTCAGTAGTTGCAGAATGCAGGCTAGGCAATTGCAGCTCACAGGCTCTAGAGCCCAGGCTCAGTTATGGCGCATGGGATTAGTTGCTTTGCAGCATGTGGAATCTTCCTGGACCAGGGATCAAACTCATGTCCCCTGCCATTGGCAGGCAGATTCTTATCCACTGCACCAACAGGGAAGTCCTAGGACCTTATCTTCTACTAGTCCTCAATGTGAGTTCCTTGTTTCACTGCCATTCCTACTCAAAGACTTCAGAATATGTCACTTGTTTTGCCTCTAAGCTCAAACCATTCTTCAACATCCATTCCAGCTACTCGAATTGTTTTTTTTTCCTCTGGACTTTGTGGTTTCAAGGACCAAAAATTCAATTAAATTAGCTCAAGTAAAAGGTTTTCTTAGAGTAATATATGTGATTTCTCAGAAATAGTCATCAAAGTACACAAGCCTTGTATCAGTTGTGAATATTTGAGACTTAAGCAATAATTTTCCCTTACATCAGAAAATATCTGGAGGTAGCCAAGTTGCTGGTTGTTCTAGTAGCTCAAGATTAGAAAGACCAGGGTTTCTCTTCTTCACCTTTCCCTCATGATCACAACATGGCTGCTGTAACTCAAATACTGTTCAAGGAAAGCAGAAAGAAGAGGGAAGGAAAACCAGTGTTTTTCTTTGGTCAAGAAAGTAAAAATTTTCACAGAAATCTTCAGTAGACCTCTGCTTACATTACGTTTACAATAACTCTGGCACATAGCTGCTCATAAAGGCAATGAGATGACAAGTCACATATTGGAAGGAAAAATTTATAACATAAAGAATTGCTATCAAGAATATACAAAGAACTTCTATAGTTTGATAAAAATAAGAAAAACAATCTAATAGAAAAATAGGCAAAAACATGATTATGTAATTGACAGAAGAGGAAATATTTTTGGTAAATAAATTTAGGAAAAGGTGCCCAACCACATTAGTGATCATGCAAATGTAAACTAAGACTACATTGAAATAGACACTGCATCTATTAAATTACCAAAAATTAAGCACTCTCAAAATTTTAAGTGTTGATGTAAATATGGAGTCGTATCTACCACTGGTGAGGGGTAGGTAAGATGGTATAATGCTTAGTAATACAATTTTGGATTTTCTAGTGAAGTTGGATGCTTGTATACCCCATGAAAGTAGTTCCACAGCTTTCCACACAGGAGACATGTATGTGAACGTTCACAGCAGCATTATTTGTAATAGCAAGATTGGCAATAACTCAGGTGGCCATTGTCAGAAGAATGAATAAAATGACACATTTATATGATATACCTGCAATGATTGCAGCAACATCAATGGGTATAAGAAATGAGTGAAAAAAATCAAGGGCAGAAGACTATATATATGGCATATATTTTTAAAAGATAAAATACAAGATGGCTAAACAATGCATATTTTCAGTGACATGTACACATGTGGCCATGTGTTTTTCCACATGGAAAAAACAAAGAAAGAACAAGATAAACATAAAATTCAGGATAGTGGTTACCTCTTCTGAAGTAGAGTACAAGAGAGGGACTGAGCATATAGGTAGATTCAGTGATACCACAATGCTCTAGGCACTGAGTAGTGGATTCCCAGTCATCCACTATTATGTTTTATAACTTACTTATAGATATATTTATGTATCAAACATTACATAATAAAAAAATTTAATAACAAATAATTTTGACAATAAATACAAAAAGGATTATAGCAGACTGTAAAGTTTTTTGGATGAGGGAGACACATGTACTAGGGAACCAGACATTTACATTTTTAATTGTTTTAGTTTCACAAAACTTCTTGAGTATAATAAAAACTATATTTGATTCAGTCCAAGTAGGGAGAAAGGACATAATTACATACAAATACTCTAAGGGAATTTATTCACTAAATTTTTTAAGGTGAATATCATCCACTTTGCAGAAACTTTATAAAATAAAAAGAAGCAAGTATTGTTGGAACAGACAGGAGACTTACCAATAACATTATGTTAAAGAATAGTGAAAGAAAAGGAGTGGGGACAGAAGTGAGAATACACAAACATTTAAAGAGAAACTGAAATGGACGGTGCAGATTATAGTCTCCTTTTCAAAATGCGTAGTAATACAAGAAGAGAGGAAATTAGTTTCTCATTTCTTCAGAGATTCTTCAGGACTATTCTTCCCAAGTGCACTCTACTTTGCTTTTATATTTGATACCTGTATTACACAAAGAAAAATACAGATTCCAGGACAAATTTTTATTAAACATTTAAAAAAATCTCTAAGGTTTCATGTCCAATCCAGGGACACACTAGAATCTACCCCCAAGGGGGTGTTAATGATGTCACTATATAAAAATTGTCTTTTTATTATTTTCACTATCATTTCAAGGTTATTTAACTCATTCTCAATTCCAGTGATCATACTAGAAACTAATCATAGAAAATAAACCAAAACAATCCATACTCCTTCCAAAAAGTAACAAAACCTCCCACTTCCCAAAACAAAATGACATTTCTTAATCATTCTTTCAATTGAGGACTTACTGCTTATATGCACATAGTGCACATCCCTTTTAAAATCACATGGCGCGACAATGCATTTTAGTGGACTTTTTTGATTTTTTTTTTTTTTGGCCACACTCAGCAACTTGTGGGATCTAAGTTCCCCAACCAGGGATTAAACCCAGACCCTAGTCAGTGAGTGTGGAGTCCTAATCACTGGACCGCCAGGAAATTAATTCCCTGTTGATTTATTTTTAAAGCTATTATTTGTAACTCCTCCAAAAAGCAAAACATACTGTCTTCTTCATTACCTTCTCACCTAAGAAAATGGCTGTTGATGTGGGGGAGAGACAGGAAAGAACAATGTAACTATCACCCTCCTATGAAGTGCTTCCAGGGCTCTCAGGTGTAATCCCCGCCCCTTTTGTGTGCCACCTGTACACTTCTGGGGAGAAAGTCCAAAGCGGTTAAGTAGAGTTTTCAATTTGTCTAACGTCTTTGATGAAGGTAAGATATGAATGTGGGGGAAAGTTACCAATGGTTAACATCTGTAGAGGGTTTAATCTTTTGGAAAACACTTTCATATTTATTTTTTTCCGGGCTTCATCACTTCTTGACTGAAACACACAGCAGGGATTATCAACATCCTGATGTTACAGGTTACTTTGCTAGGGTCCTACGGGAATGAGGGGTGAGTGAAATAAACTCGTTTTGCCACTTGTGAAAATGGTGAGGTACAGTCTATTTAAAACGATTCCAATAGGGGATCATAACTTGTAACAGGAGAAAGAAATTGTGCTCAACCTCGAATACAGCAAAGACACCGGAAATTTATTATAGCCAACAAACAAGAAGAGTGAGGGGGTTAGTGGATGAGAAATTAAGACAAAACATTAAGGACAGGAGGATACTTGCTTCAAGGCAGGTCCGAGGTCTTATATACTAACGGACTTTATATATAAACGAATCTGATCGCATAGGCAAGGTAACCAGATACTATAGGTGCAAGGATGACTTCGCAGAATTCACGCTAATACGGGGCTCTCCCCGGCCAGATTCGAAGGCCTCAATAGAGGCCTAGGCGAGTAGAGGGCTGGGAGGAGCCTGACTAAAGTCTGGACAAGGAGAGAGAGACTGTCACCGACAACCCCGTTTCTCTTTATTACCCAATCCCCATGGATGAGAAGAGCTGGCAGGCAGCCGGGGTGGGGTTGGGTCGTTCTTTCTCCGAAGCAGCAATGACGGGCGACCAGACATCATTAGGCCAGGTTCGGCGACACCAGCAGAATGCGTGTCTGAACAACGTCCCTCGCACTGCACGGGAGGTGCCCACACGCTCCGCCCGTCCGCCGCGCGTCCCACTTGAGGGGCGGGCTCCGCAGGTCGGGACTGGAGGCGCCGATTGGCTGACGCGCCCGAGCCGGGGTTTCCCGGCCCCGCCCCGTCGTCCCTCACTGGCCGCCCCACCGCCGCCGCCGCGCTCCCTCAGCCCGCGAGGCCGCGCGCAGGCAGGTCCCGCGCTGCCCCGCGGGAGGGGCCTACCGGTCCCCATCCTTAAAGCACGAGTCCGGACGCCCCGCCTGTTGGAGAGGGCTCCTGGCTGTGGACAGCCAACAGCCGGGGCGGGCCAGGGCCGACCGAGGAGGGCCTGAGGCTACGGAGCCGCCGCGGCTGGCACACTAGCGTCTCGGCCCGGATCAAGTGGTTGCGGGAGCTGTGAGGGGAGGGGTCGTGGGCGCCATTGCTGCCCGTCAGAACGCTGCGGGGGTCTCCGTCAGCCCTAGCTGCTCTCCCCTGGCTGGGAGGAGCCGTCGCCAGTCCCCGGTCCGGTCTCCTGAATCGGGTGCCTCCTCTGCCATCCGTGCGGAGACCATGTTTGACAAGACGCGGCTGCCGTACGTGGCCCTCGATGTGCTCTGCGTGTTGCTGGGTACGTATGCGCCGCCGGCCCGAGGGGCGTGTGCGCGCGAGCCCGGGGTGGGGTGCATCGGTGGGGTGCGGGCGTGTGTCCACTGGGAGGTGACTCGCCGGGAGTCGCGGACGGGCGTGGGGGGGTGTGTGCCTGACGCGCGAGCCTTGCCCGGCTGGACGCTGGGGGCGGCTTCCGCTGCCGGGGGACCCCGCTTCGCAGCCCGCATCCCCGCGTGGCCGCTGCTGTCAGTCTGCCTTTCTGTCGCCCGCTGGTGCGCTGAGCCCACCCTGCTTGGATGCTGTTCACGCCTCTGCGCTCCATCCCTTGCTCTCCTGTCCTCTGTTTCCAGTTTCACTCCCAGCAGAGAGGATGGGCTCCTCCCCTCTCTGCTGTAGGGAAGCCTGGTGGTCACTGGCTCATCAGGTTTGGTGACAAAACCGGAGGGTTTTGATGCACTGGGAATTCTCAGTAACTGGCGCCAGTGCCAGGTTTATCTTCCTTGTGGGAAGCAGTTTTAAGTTTTCGTCTATAAAAGGTTAGAACGCTCCTAATTAGAAGGTGTTACCGGCTTGTAAATTGTCGGGCTGTAAGTGGGTGTGATGATGCCAGGTTTCTGCCTATAGGTTTGAAGGAGCTTGCTTTTGAGGGGGATGGGGTGGAGGTGGTGTGCCCCAGACCTGCTGTTTCCTTCTCTGCACAGACCTCGTCATTGTGTAGGTTTCCATCTCCTGTGAGAGTCCACGAGGAGCACTGGACATTTCTTTGGCTGCAGCGAATTTGGCGTTGTCTTTCTGACGGAAGAGTTCAGTCGTAGGGCTTCTGGTCGCCAGTTGCTCTTTTCTTTTGACAAAAAAGAATCGAAGTCATCTGGATAAGGGCTAGGCATTGGAAGGAGAGATTTTCACCGTCTTCATATGTATTGTGTAGAGCAGTATCTTTGAACTATTTATATGTTTTGGAAAAAACTACTTACCAGAAGACCTGCTCGATGTTCAGGTAGTCGTCCTCATGTTTGAGTATCGAAGTAATAGTATTGGCGAGCTCTCAGCGTTGGAGAGCTGTGACTTTAGCATCCTAGACGCAGGTCTGCATAATGGCTTTTCGGTGATAGGAAACTTCCTCTGCTTTTAATCCAGTATCCCTCTCCCCTGCCTCAAACCTGACCATTTAGGTGCTTGTAGTCTTGCCGAAGTTGTATAAATTGTGTTACCTGTTTTTTGAGGAAAAATCTTGCTTATGAAACATCTTTATTGTTTACCAGGACATTTCCTATATAGCCCCACAGTGAATTTTAGGAATTCCGTTTAGGAAAGGGAAACACGATTTTGGAACACTATTTTTATAAAAACACAAGTGATCCTTTCAGATGTTCGGACTTATTCATAATTACATTAGGTATATTTAGATTTATTGGCAATGAAAAGTTTACCTTGGTAAATAGGTTATCTTTTAAAATGTATTTAAATTTATACTCAGTGTTTGTGGAGCTTTGTTAAATTTCATTTATATTAGTGAGGGGAGAGGAAAAAGTTCAGTCAGAAGTGATTTTTAAAATTCTAATATATTGGATATTAGCCTATCATTGCCACATACTATACTGTCAGAATTATATATAAAGTTCCCATTTTTTCTACCTTGTCCAGTTATTAATTCATGAAACAAATGCGTTTTTTCTTTGGGCCAAGCACTGAACCAGGATAGATGAAACGTAATACTGCTCTCAGGTAGCTCAGTGTTATTAAACACAGAGCCATGTGCTAAATCTATGTTTTGTTTGTTTTAATTCATGTGTATTTGAGGAAACTATTTGCAGTACAACTTTATAAAATTGTGGGTTTTTGTAGTCTATTTTCAACATGCTGCAAGCATCAGGTAACTATCCAATAGAATTAAGAGTAATTTTATTGCTAACTTGGCCTGACAGTTGTAGAATTTATGATGACTCTCAAAAAAGATAAAATTGTTATTTCTGATTTTAAAATCTTTGGTTGGAAAAAGCTTGTTTAGGAGACTTACGCATTAAGTATCAGTATCAGATCTATTTGAAAAGTACCTGATCTATTTGAAAAACATTTTGTCTGTTTTTGTATTGCTGGAGTTTTAAAATAATTCATTGTATTGTCAAGATAAGCTCAGAATTCCCTTTTCATGAATAGAAAGTGAAATACTGGCTTATTTTAATTTGGTATATAAGATGAAATTAGGTTTAATAGCATCAATATTCTGTTACAAACAACAGTGAAGGAGAACAGTGATGCTAGAGATACAAAGTATTTTCATGCTGAGTTTTGGGAGATTATATGTTTTTATTGAAAAACTCACCTTTCTAGTGGGGTCTATGAGTCATTTTATTTTATTTATTTTTAAACTTTATGGCTGAGCTGCACAGCATGCAGGATCTTAGTTCCCCAACCAGGGATTTAACCTGTACCCCTTGCAGTGGAAGCAGAGTCTTAACCACTGCACTGCCAAAAAGTACCCTTTAAGGGTCATTTAAAGTTTTATTTTTATTCATCTTACTGACAGCAGGAGGTTGGCAGCCTTTAAAATAGTGGTAGCTCAAAGAGGGTTATCAACTTGGTATTAACTTTTTTCTTTTTCTTTGGAGAACTACAGGTAAAAGTTGACTATAGCAACAGAAAGATGATTAAGCAGATCATAAGTACAGGGTTATGTGAAAGTGGTTCTTAATTATAATGTGAATATGTTCCAGGTTCTGTTAATGATCACCCAACATCATGCAGTGTATCCATTTAATATGATGATGTTATGTGATTGTGTTACATGGCTACTTTATAATATTACAGAAAGTGATGTCTGCTTAAATGATAAACATGCCTGTATGTAAGGGCGCGGGTGTGTGCATGCTTACACACGTGTAAAAGCATTTCTATCCCAAGTCAATATTATCACCACTATGAAACATGATTTCCTCCATATAATATACCCAAATTATTACTTCCTTCAGTAATAATTGGTCTCTTCTTGGAAAAAGAGTGAGAATTTTGAGAGATGATGTGTATTTGATTCCTTTCTGAGATGGAGTGTGGTCTTGCCAACTTTCTCTGGCTCCTTTGATAATGAGTTCTATGATTGTAGAAAAGGCCATAAATATCACCTGAGCACACAAGAAAAGCTGCTGTACAGAGAATCAAGTGGGCTGATGTGAAAGCTGTGTTTTGCTTATTGTGTTAAACCACGTCCTAAATAAAACTTAATTGCTGAGAGTCATTTTAGATTTTATGCACTCTGGCATTAGGCTGCCAATGAATTGATTCAGTGTACATTGATTGGAGGTTAACTCTGTTCCAAGTTATGTTAGGTGCTAAAGATAAAGATGAATTAGAAAGTCTGTGCCCTCAAGGAGCTTAGGGTCTAATGAGGGAGAAACAAACAAGAGGTTATAATACATCATGATAAATGTAATAATAGAGGTATGGAATAGATGCTCTTTGAGTACAGAAAAAAGAGTTGTGCTATAAATGATCTATCATAGATAAATGGGTTGTCTGTTTTTGTTTAGAGATGCAGAAATGACAAATGTTACCCCAGGAGTACTCTTAGAATCTTTTCTTTTTTTTTTTTTTTCTCTCTCAGCTCAATACAGGGCAGTGGGAACCCAAGTAAGTACCTGTGTGTATGACTTTTTTGCAAGTATCGCGTGATGCCTGGAAGATTTAGGTGGAACCGGCAGAACCTTTTTATGTCCTGAACTTTGCTGGGTAACGGTCATTTGGAATATCTTTCTGTGTTGTACATTCTTTTGCTCCTCTAGATCGTTTCTCCAGCCTGCGCTATGCTGTGGAAGGCTAGCGCTGTGGACTGCAACTAGGCTGTTGCTTTTTGTTTCTGGTTGACTTTGACCAGTGGGACAACAGCAGGAGGCCTGGAAGAGCCAGTTTCTTCCTGCTGGATTTGCGTTGCCAGAGCTATTTTGTGTTCTGTGAGTAGGTCACAGCTTCTATTCAGTGGCCCTCTGTGCCAGCCAGCTACAGTTACAGGTCTTTCTGGGTTTTGGTAACCCTTTACTTGCTCCTTTAGCTTAGAGATGATAATGGCTTCCTGATGTTGCTGGTACCATTCCCTGCTGCTTTCCCTAAATCCTGCCTATACCTGTGAAGGTGGTTCCTTCATTAAATTCTTATTTAAATACCTTATTTGGTGCTGTTTTTTGCCAGGGCCCTACTGATAATACTCATGTTATGTCCAAGACCGATCTGAGGTGACTTCCCTTTCTGCACTTGACAGCAATTACACTGGCCCATAAAAGCAGATGATAACAGGAACTCATGGGCTCCAGCATTGGTTTTCTTAGAAGGGAGGGGGTCATGGTTTCCTCAGCATACTGCAAAGATGGTATGACCTTTATGCCAAATCAGAGTCAATAAATTTAGGGGAAAATCTGGCAGCAAAGAACACTGGCAGCCATACTAGGTGGTTGTGTGTGCGTTCTAAGTTGCTTTCGTCGTGTCCGGCTCTTTGCTACCCCAATGGATTATAGCCTGCCAGGCTTCTCTGTCCATGCAGGTTCTCCAGGCAAGAATACTGGAGTGGGTTGCCATGCCCTCTTCCAGGGGATCTTCCTGACTCAGGGATTAAACCCGAGTCTCTTATGTCTCCTGCAACGGTAGGCAGGTTCTTTAACACTAGTGCCACTTGGGAAGCCCCAGGTGATTGTGGAATCCCGTTACTTATTCTGTTTCAGTAGTTATGCTGACTTTATTCTGCCCCTTAAGTATTACCCGCAAGGAATGCTCCTTTTCCTGATCTCAGTTTGGGCCATTTTCTCAAAGGAAAGTCAGATATTTGATGAAAGAGTCTCCCTTGCTAACAGTCTGCAGCCTTCCTTTTTCTCCTAACACTTATTTGTTTATTTACTCATTATTGGGTGAATTCACCCACACATTTGTTTTATTATCTAGGAGATGTTGGGAATTCTGTTAGATACCAAAGAGGTAAATAAGTAAGTAAATAAATAGGACAGTACTTATCCTGATTACTTGCCATTTCAATTTCTGTTAACTTCTATTAAGCTAACTTCTTTTGCTTCTGATTAAAGTTGACTGTGTTTGTTTCTCTGTTTTACATAACTTTGGTCTTTCCTCCCAGCCACTGAGAGGGGAAGGAATCTCAAAAAATGAACAAAAATTTGTCAATCTGGCATATTCTTGGGTCAGACTGGCCTCCTGTTGCAAGACTTTTTCTACCTTTAAATGGCTAGTTTGGAACAAAAGCAGAGGCCTGGAGAAAATTGATAGTATTTGGCTCTAATTGACTTTATACGGTTGACTTTAAACTTGAATTTACCTTGCTTGGATGAGAGTATGGAAATATTCAGAAAACATTCCCCTCTATAGCTTTTGTGAAAAGTAATTTTTTCCTTTATATTCTGTTTGAATTAAATCCTTTTGGAAACTCATGGACATGCCATAATCTTTGTTAATTTCTTTTTGCTTAGTCATTTTTGGCTGAATTCTACCAAAGTTTCCTGTGTATTACTCAGCTTGTGGAATTATACTAATTCGTTTTGATAAGAAATTAAAGTTTAAATTGTTATTGTTTATCTGACTTAAAAATAAGCTGATAGAAAGTTACTAAAACCTACATTTTAAGCGAACTAGTTAACATGTAACTTTAGGTTTTTATGTTTTTTTTTAAATTTTTTGGCTGCTCTGGCATGTAGGATCTAGTTCCCCACCAAGGGATCGAACCCAGGCCCTCCTGCCTTGGCAGCATGGAGTGTTAACCACTAGACCACCAGGGAAGTCCCAAGAAACGATTTTTTTCCTCCCCCCCCCATGGCTTGTGGGATTTTAGTTCCCAGACCAGGGATTGAACCCGCATCCTTGGTAATGAGAGCCCAGAGTCTTAGTCACTGGAACACCAGGGAATTCCCTTATGCAAAGGAATTTTCCCTTATGCAAATATTGTTTCCTGCTAATTTACTGGTTTAATTCAGCATTTGGGATGGAAATATAGAGTCTGTGTTGTAAGCTAGTTAGGGATTATATAGGCACTGTCTTCTCCCTTATTTTCTTTCTGAAAAAGCATTCATTCAGGTATTATGAACAGTGGTTACAAGTAACTCTTTTCTTTCTTTTTGTCCCACCTTTTTGTTGTATGTGTGTGTGCTCAGTCATGTCCTACTCTTTGTGACCCCATGACTGTAGCCCACCAGGCTCCTCTGTCCATAATTTTTCAGGCAGTAATACTGCAGCAGGTTGCCATTTCCTTCTCCAGAGGATTTTCCTGACCTAGGGATCAAACCCCAGTCTCCTGCATCTCCTATGTTGGCAGGTGGATTCTTTACCACTGCTACTTGGGAAGTCCTTCTTTTTCTGCTTACATTATTTTTCGTTTTCACTTTTTGCTTCCTGCTTTCCTTCGCCCTTCAACCTTCTTGCTGTCTAGGTTTAAAGCCCAGATGGCTCAGACTGAGTTGTTTCGGTTTTACTTAACTGAAACTAATCTAACATTGGTAATGACTTTATAAACTATTGATTTTTCTTTAAAACATTAGATAGACAGCATAGTCTAGTGATGGACTGTGGATCCAAACTGTGTAGGTTCAGTTCCAGTTCCTCCATTTACTAGCTGTGCGACCTTAGGCAAATTTCCTCTGTGTGTGTCTGTTGCATCAACTGTGTAATGATAAAGTACCTACCTTGTATGGTTGTTGTGAGGCAAAATATAAAGGTCTTAGAGTAGGCCTTGCACTCATGTGTATAATATGATTGTCAAATAAAAGTAATCCTGTATAATCCTGCAATAATTAAAACATCATTATTTTAGTAAAAATAACATCAACATAGTTTTGTATTAGGAACAGAAACACAAACTTCAAACTGTTTCCTGTGAATACTCATGGAATGTCTTTGAAGCTTACAGAACATCTTGAAATAGTAGTGTCTTATCAGTCATGTGTAAAAACCACATATATGATCTTCAGGTAGTGGTAATCCCAGCTATGTTGGAAAATGATCTGTATAGTCTGTGGTAGAGTATAACTAAACAGATGGAAAAACTGTTACTTTATACAGTGGTTAAGTCCTGAATTTCAACTTCAGAAAATGGAGTTAGCCACACACTGGTCACCTTCACTATTTTTACTGTCCAGGCCTTGGAACTGATTGAGTCACCATATAAAAAGTAGACTTAATATTCCTAAAATTTTTGAATGACCTTAATTGTATTCCCTCATTTATGTGAATTCTGTTGTTTGATTTCCTACCTATGGTTAAGCAGGCAGCAAAGAAAAAACTATTGTGTAATACCTCTTCATACTCCATCTCCTCTTACTTCTGTTTTTTCAATCAGATATTTATTTATTGGCTGTGCCGTGTTGCTGTGTTGCTTGTGGGATCCTAGTTCCCTGACCAGGGATCGAACGCCGGCCCCCTGCAATGGCAGTATGGAGTCTTAACTACTGGATCTCCAGGGAATTACCTCAGCTATTTATTTTGACATATGTTAACCTGATACTATCTTTTATTTTTTGTGTTGTGTTTAATACAGTGTTATTGCTCAGTTGCTAAGTCGTGCCTGACTCTTTGTGACATCAAGACTGCAGCACACCACGCTTCTCTGTCCTTCACTGTTTCCTGGAGTTTGCTCAAGCTCATGTTCATTGAACTGGTGATGCCATCCAACCATTTTATCCTCTTTCACCCCCTTCTCCTCCTGTTCTCAATCTTTCCCAGCATCAGGGCCTTTTCTAATGAGTCGACTCTTTGCATCATGTGGCCAAAGTATTGGCGCTTCAACTTCAATATCAGTCCTTCCAATGAATATTAATATTGATTTCCTTTAGGAATACAATGTTGTTTTAAAATATTTGACTTTGTAACATCATTCACTTGTTTATTAGCTATTATGTGCTTAATGGGGCTTCTCTGGTGGCCCAGCTGGTAAATAACCCATCTGCCAATGCAAAAGATGCAGGAGACTCAGGTTCAATCCCTGGGTGGGAAAATTCCCTGGAGACGGAAATGGCAACCAGCTCCAGTATTCTTGCCTGGAAAATTCCATGGACAAAGGAGCCTGGCATTGCTGCAGTCCATGGGGTCACAAAGAGTTGTATACAACTGAGCACACATGCACAAACACACACATGTCTTAATATTTACAATGCTAGGAGTTGTAAATTTCATTGTGAAAAAGTAAGTAAAGTCTCTGTACTAATAATTACAGATGTTTGTGAATGTCGTGAAAGAATGAAAGCAAGGTTAGAAGAGAGTGAGATATTGAGGGGTGGTAATCTCAAAGAAGGCTTCTCTGAGGAAGGCATATTTGAATTCAGGTTTAAGAATGAAAGTAAGTTGGTCATGGAGGAGCTGAAAGAAGATGATTCCAGGCATAGGAAAGAGCAGGTGTTGAGGGGCAAAGGGCATTTGTAACAGAAAAGAGGCCGGTGTGGCTGGAATACAGTATGTATCCTAGTGTTCTTAATAGTGAATATTGTAGCTTATTTCTAAATGTCAAAGCGGATAATAATAACTGACATTTAGTGCTCACTATGTCTCTGTGTGGCTGTGAGGTCTATCAAAACCTGCTCAGGGAGGATAGCTTAGTTATCTTCATTCTGTTGATGGTGGAACTAAGGCCTAAAGTAGCTGGGAAACTCCCAGTGGAGCCCAGGTAAGAAGTAGCATGGTTGAGAATTGGGAAATGCATTTTTAAGAGTTACAACTTTTGAATTCAGATTGACTGTCCAGATTGAGAAATGAAGAGGGTAAGAGATGAGGGACCGAGGGAATTAATTGGCTGTAAAAGCAGTGATTATTTTAGGTGGGCTACATCTTTTATGACTATCTTTATTCCATATGATGTGGCTTCAGAGTCAGTTTGTGCTTATCATGTTTTGAGCATGTGTCTGCTGTCCAAAGGAGGCACTTTAATTTTTCATAAGTCAAACTCCTAATAACTACTAAGAATTTGCTAGGAGGGTATCTCATACTGGAAGATATAACTCATTTGCCCTGATCAGTAAAGTTTGTTGTTGTTTAGTCACTTAGTTGTGTCTGACTCTTTTGTGACCCCTTGGACTGTAGCCTGCCAGGGTCCTCTGTCCATGGGGATTCTCTATGCAAGAATATTGAAGTGGGTTGCCATTTCCTTCTCCATGGGACCTTCCCAATGCAGGGATCAAACCTACATCTCCTGTGTCTCCTGCATTAGCAGGTGGGTTCTTTACCACTGTGCCACCTGGGAAGCTCGATCACTAATATACTCGTAGATTTTTTTCTTCAAATAGCATTGTTGTTATAGGCAATTTTACCCAGGAAAGGAAGACCTTTGTACTTTATTGCATTTCATGTGAATCATGTGTGTAGAGTTTAGAATCACCTTTGGTAACTCATTCCACCAGATATAGTTAGAACCTCATGGTTTAGTTCTCAGTTGTCACTTCTTGGAAATGTTTTCCTGTGTCTTTTTTTCAGGGTGGGGTGCCTAGGAAAATGACATATAGGAAATGTGTAGCAGATGAGCTCTTGAGTTAATTGGCAGCTTGTTAAGCCAGGTTCTGCCTTGCCTTTTGGTTCATTTACGTCAGCAGGATGAGAGGGGTTGACTGTGTAGGTGCTGAGAGGTAAGTAAGAAGAAAACTATTCCTTATTCGGTGCATAAATGAGCCTTTGGTAAACGTTTTACATAAACTCATGAGATCATCACAAAACTGTGAAGTTAATAGGCTTGTTGTATGCCCTAGCACTGGTGATACAAAAATGGGTGAAAAAATAAAACTCATGGATCTCAAGTAGCTTCTTGCTTACTCTGGAAGACAGACTCATAACAAACAATGACAATACCATATGGTAAGCTGAGTGCCTGATATGTCATAGCACTTAGGTACTAAGAGTGAGTGAGACAGGGTCTCTGTCCCCAAGGGGCACACAGATGCTGTAAGTGGAGAGAAGTAGGTATTTTAATGAAGTCTGTCTGTGTTTCAGAACAATTTCTCCTGAGATCTTTGCTTTTACTTTCCAGGAAGGATACTGTAAACCTTGGGGAACATTACACTTTTGGTTAGTGCTAAATTCTGGAAATAATTCCTATAGATAGTTCCTAAGTGGTGAAATGAAAGTTGCTCAGTCGTGTCCAACTCTTTGCAGCCCCATGGACTATATAGTCCATGGAATTCTCCAGGCTAGAATATTGGAGTGGGTGGCTGTTCCCTTCTCCAGGGGATCTTCCCAACCCAGAGATTGAACCCAGGTCTCCCGCATTGCAGGCGGATTCTTTACCAGCTGAGTCACTGGGGAAACCCAAGAATACTGGAGTGGATATCCTGTCCCTTCTCCAGTGGATAGTTCAGAATCCGTCTTTATTACTGGGTGGAAACACTGTAATATGAGTGCTTAGGAAGTGTGTGATACATGGTTCAGTTCAGTTCAGTTGCTCAGTCGTGTCCAACTCTTTGTGACACCATGAATCGCAGCTCTCCAGGCCTCCCTGTCCATCACCAACGCCCGGAGTCTACTCAAACCCATGTCCATCGAGTCGGTGATGCCATCCAACCATCATCCTCTGTTGTCCCCGTCTCTTCCTGCCCCCAATCCCTCCCAGCATCAGGGTCTTTTCCAGTGATTCAACTCTTCGCATGAGGTAGCCAAAGTACTGGAGTTTCAGTTTCAGCATCAGTCCTTCCAGTGAACACCCAGGACTGATCTCCTTTAGGATGGACTGGTTGGACCTCCTTGCAGTCCAAGGGACTCTCAAGAGTCTTCTCCAACACCATAGTTCAAAAGCATCAGTTTTTTGGCACTCAGCTTTCTTCACAGTCCAACTCTCACATCCATACATGACCACTGGAAAAACCATAGCCTTGACCAGACGGATCTTTGTTGGCAAAGTAATGTCTCTGCTTTGTAATATGCTATCTAGGTTGGTCATAACTTTCCTTCCAAGGAGTAAGTGTCTTTTAATTTCATGGCTGCAGTCACCATCTGCAGTGATTTTGGAGCCCCCCAAAATAAAGTCTGACACTGTTTCCACTGTCTCCCCATCTATTTCCCATGAGGTGATGGGACCAGATGCCATGATCTTAGTTTTCTGAATGTTAGGCTTTAAGCCAACGTTTTCACTCTCCTCTTTCACTTTCATCAAGAGGCTTTTTAGTTCCTCTTCACTTTCTGCCATAAGGGAGGTGTCATCTTCATATCTGAGGTTATTGATATTTCTCCCGGCAATCTTGATTCCAGCTTGTGCTTCTTCCAGCCCAGCGTTTCTCAAGATGTACTCTGCATATAAGTTAAATAAGCAGGGTGACAATATACAGCCTTGACATACTCCTTTTCCTATTCGGAATCAGTCTGTTGTTCCATGTCCAGTTCTAACTGTTGCTTCCTGACCTGCATACAGGTTTCTCAAGAGGCAGGTCAGGTGGTCTGGTATTCCCATCTCTTTGAGAATTTTCCACAGTTTATTGTGATCCACACAGTCAAAGGCTTTGACATAGTCAATAAAGCAGAAACAGATGTTTTTCTGGAACTCTCTTGCTTTTTCAATGATCCAGCGGATGTTGGCAATTTGATCTCTGGTTCCTCTGCTTTTTCTAAAACCAGCTTGAACATCTAGAAGTTCATGGTTCACATATTGCTGAAGCCTGGCTTGGAGAATTTTAAGCATTACTTTACTAGCTTGTGAGATGAGTGCAATTGTGCAGTAGTTTGAGCATTCTTTGGGATTGCCTTTCTTAGGGATTGGAATGAGAACTGACCTTTTCCAGTCCTGTGGCCACTGCTGTTTTCCAAATTTGCTGGCATATTGAGTGCACCACTTTCACAGCATCATCTTTCAGGATTTGAAACAGCTCAACTGGAATTCCATCACCTCCACTAGCTTTGTTCGTAGTGATGCTTTCCAAGACCCACTTGACTTCACATTCCAGGATATCTGGCTCTAGGTGAGTGATCACACCATTGTGATTATCTGGGTCATGAAAATCTTACATAGTAGGCATTCAGATATTTTTTACATGAATGAGTAGGCAAGATACTTGAGTCAGTCACTCTTCTGGGGGTTGGAATTTAACTCTGTTACTAACTGTGTGACATTGGGCAGGTTGTTTCAACTCTCCATGAGTTTTGTCACCTAACGAGGAAAAAGATAATGATAATAGTGTCTTCATAGTGCTGTAAAATTAGATGAGATAATGTGAGAGAGTGTATGTGAAGTGTTTAACATAGTCCTGGTCTGTGCCGTTGTTGTTATCATTATCACTATTAAGATAATAACCCAATTTGGCCACTGATCCCCTCTGTTGTTTAAATATGATACCATGTACTGGTGAGTTTTCTTTTGGGACATTGTTTAGTGTAGTTACAGCTTCAGTTTAAACAGCATTTGAATTGGGACCTGGTTCATATTTCAGTTTTTCGTGCCCAGATCACTATGGGAGATGTTCTAATTACTTCTAACCTGTTTCTTTCTGGAATCAGATACCTCACTCAGATCTTATCGTTTTGCTTCTAGGTGAGCAGTGTTTCCACAGCTCATAGACAAGGTACCCAAATGAATGTCTGTAGTTGAGCAGACTAGAAATAGTAATAAACAAAGGTGTGTGTGACGTGGAAATGGCATGATTTGGGTAGTCGTAACTTGGTTCTCAAGTTTTAAAACATGAAGATTTTATTTCTTGAATATGAGCTAGTCAGAACCTAATAACTTGCAGTTCAGGCTGAAGTATGCCTGCAGTACAACTAAATAGAACAGGTTCTTCTCATAACTTCTCTTGATCAGTAAGAGTTTTTCCTTGTTTTCTTCCCATGAGGTTTTAGAAATAAATGTTTATAGTGGTCACATCCACCTGCAGTGTTCTGGGATAGGCCTAATTTTAGGATAGCCTTCCTCATAAAGGCAGTATGATTCTGTAATTAAATGTATGGCTAAATGTAATTAAAATTCATACTTTTATAATATTTTATATTTTAATATTATATATTTACAATATTTTTCTTTAAAAAGCCTATTTAAACAGTTTTTCAATTGAGCTGACGTTCCAATTGATTTCAAAAATATACCTAGCATAGTTATATAGTGCAGCAGAAGCAAGTGACATTTATTGTATTTTATGTTTTTAAAAAATGGCATTGATAAGAGAAAGAAATTTTGAATATGCTCCTTCTCCTATGTTGACTATGTCTGACCCAGTGGCCTAGTTGGAGAAGAGGTCTCTTAAATTGTGATGTTATCAAAACTTGTTAGGCAAATTATGGGTAATACTCAACTTTAGAGCTAATATTGGATATCTGTATGAATATGAGTGAGATTCTATGTTCTTCCATTGACTGTAATTTAATTACTAACCAAATAAAACAATGAATAAATTATCTTTTAAGAAGACAAGTTTTTTGCGTTAGACTTCCCCTCCTTGCCTAGGATTTGACATTGTGGATAATTTTCCACTGAATAACAATTTTGTTTATGTAATTTATTTAAAGGGTTCAAAGTGTAATCTGGTAGTGAAAGTGGTTGTCTTGGAAGTCACATTCTAGTTTTGCTTCCACTGTTCTCTCTGATCACATGGACAGGATCCCTTGGGCTGTTTCGTTTACTTATGTGTAAATTATAATGAGAATAATGTCTGCTTTATCTATCTCTCTGGATCATAATGGTAAGCAAACTTTCTTATTAAGGAGAGTCATTAGCTGCAGAACATAGTTGAACATTTGACACTAGGGTAGGAAAACAAAGAACGCAGGGTAAACGGGGCATTTTGAGCAAGGCAGCACACTTGTAGGAGATCAGTTATTAATCTAGCCAGGCCATGAAGGGAGTGTTGTCAGCAGAAAAGAGGAAAAATCTGAAGGCTGACTGAAGTATTTGGAAAGTAGTGACATAGGAAAAATGGTCCCTGATACAAATAATGTAGGCCCCCGGCTTGAGCTTCTTCTTTTGCCACACATAGGCATATGACTTTATCAGTGACCAGATAGCTTATGAAATCTTGAAATTAGTTGGATACTCTTATGTCAGCCATACTGTTAGAAGTGGTGACATATGCCACCTTGAGAACCCAAAGCAAAATATAATTTGGTCAGACTCACTGAAATTTCAGTGAAGGGAGATTTTCAGTTTTAAGAAAGATAAAGGATGTTCAATTGCCGTTAAATTAAAAAAAATACAAAAATAAATCACAATTAGACTAGGTTGGATCTAGTCTGCTTAATATCAGGAGATTGTCATCTGTATCAATAGCAGTTTGTTTTTGGCTAAGACTGTCAAAATCTTTCGGCAAAGATCTGAAATACCAGGGAAATCTCTTTTGACTTTGTATTCACCTGTGCTCTATTCTATTCCAGTGACTTGCAGAATATTTAATAGGAAATAGGAGAGAGATGTTCTTTGAAATAAAATAATTACATTATCTAAGATTATGTTTCTATTTTCCTCAGTACTAGTCTTGTAGTTTGTTAGTCAGTTAATGATTGGAGTTGTGAGACCTTAATATTACTGTGTAGCTTTGGCTGGCAGAATTATGCATTACTATGTAGGGCATTGGCATATAGCTTTCATTGAACAGTTAAGGAATTTCATCTACCCAATAACCCTGGAAACCCACCACTAATTGGAAATACCTACACCAGAAGTAAAATACTACGGCCAAAGTTACAAGAAGTATTTAAGTTCAGTCCTATTTAAGAATCATATTTTTGTTTGCTAATAATTTAAAGCTTACACTTAAAAGCATTGAGCTATTCAGTAGTTGTGACTGAAATTTTGAACTCATAAGCATCTGTAGCTCAAAAGCCCTGAAGTTGGCTTTCGCTAACTTAATTTCTTCTGATAAAAAGGGAGGCAAAGAGTTGAGTGAGGAAAAGAAAAAATTTTTTTAATGAAGAAGTGAATATTGCTATAGTCTGTTTTTACCTTGCAAGAGGAAGCCAGGAAAGGATGAAGCTTCCTTGAGAGAAAGAGGGACAATAGGATTAATCATGAGGATATGCCTCACAAGGCCTAGAATGAGTATAGAAGTGCTTCCCACTAAAGAGATTATAGTGGAGATTCTGATTTTCAGTTGGATAAATCTAAGGGTCACATTTACAATGGTTTAAATTTCCTAAAGTAAAGAATTTGTTGTTTAGGTTGGTCAACTATAATTCAACCTATGTTTAGAATTTACTAGGGAAAGAGAACAGATTGCTGAAAAAGTTTCATTATAGTTACCCTTACTTCCTGTCCTCAGACCTTTCATAATTAAGAATGAAATACTGAGATTGGAGGGGAATTTCCTGGTGGTCCAGCGGTTAGGACTCAGTGCTTTCTTTCTCTCTCTTTTTAAATATTTATTTATTTATTTGACTGTGCTCGGTCTTAGTTGCAGCCACACTGGATCTTTGATCATGTGGCACGCAGGATCTTTAGTTGCAGCGTGCGGGATCTAGTTCACTGACCAGGGATCAAGCCCAGGCCCCCTGCATTGGGGGCATGGAATCTTAGCCACTGGACCACCAGGGAATTCCCAGGACTTGGCACTTTCACTGCCATGGTCTGGATTTGATCTCTGGTCAGGGAACTAAGATCCCACAAGCCGCCCAGTGTGGCAAAAATCAGTCAATCCATCTACCCATCAATCAATAAAATTTTAAAACAAATAAAATATTGAGATTGGAAGATAGCATAACTTGGTTGAATGTTTTATAAATTAAAAGCAGAGAGGTTTGAAATTTTGAACTGTCAGACATATCAAATAGAGTTGTGACAGAAATGTTATAGCTCAGATAGGGGCTAGCTATAAACATATTTTAGCATATTATCTGAATATAATTCAGAAGAAGATTTTATGTTATAGGAGATAAAGACTCATTAATGCTTTCTATAATAAAGGGTGTGAATGGGTACTTTTTTGAGGGGGCTAGCACCATATCTGTGCAAACTAATTACTCAAAAGTAAGAGAGAAATGAACTGTTGCAGTTTAAATGTAGGGTTTTACCTTGCAATTTCAACAGAACTTTATTAAAATATTTTTTATTTTATCAAGATACTAGTTCCGTTTATTTTTTTTAATGTATAAAAGTTTTACAAAGTTATTTTGTATTCATAGAATGCATAAAATTTAAAGAATATGGACACTGGAAAGGTACAGGTCTGAGTTTGAATACTGTTTCTATCACCTACTAGGGTGAATCACCCAAGTTCACAACTTCAGTTTCTTTATCTGAAAATGACTGGGTCTTCATCTGTATGTTCTCATTGGCCGTGCTGCAGTGTCCATTATGTAGTAGGCATTTGTTATTCCAGTAGTATTCGTTCTTACACACACTGTGTGCTGGGTTCTGTTGAGGGCAGTGGAGATGCGTATAGTCACACAAATAAAGATAAAAATGAACCATTAAGTGCTCTGAAGGAGAGGTTTGGGTACTATGAGAGTTTATAAACAGGATTTTGAATAAGAAGGATAGGGTAGCTTTTTAAAATGATGACTTTGGCTGCAGGGTGGAATAATAGATTGGAGCTGGAAAAGAATGGATTTAGGGAGATCAGTTAGGAAGCTGTTGCAGGGGACCAAATGAGATAATGGTAGTGAAAGTAAAGAGGTGCTGGTAGAGATGGAGGAAGGTTGAGGGATTTGTGAGGTATCTGGGAGGTAAAATGGACACGTTTTGGCGACATAGGGAAAACTGAGAGTCAGAGAGAGAGAACTATCATAGATAGTTTTGAAAGTTCTGGCTTGTATAATTAGATAGATGTTGATTTCTGTAATAATTAAACTGGGAAGCCCCAGGAGAGAACCCGTTTAAGATGGGAATGGGAATGGAAATGGAAATGAGGTAGTGAGTTTGGTTTTCACCATGTTACGTGAAGTTTTGAATTTTCCAAGAAGGAGTATCTAGTCCTTGTTTGGATAAATGGATCTAAAGCTCAGAGGAACTGTCTGACTTTTCAGAGTTCTGGGCATATTCATGGTAATCGAAGTCATGAGAATTGATGAAATCTCAGGAAGAAGTTATAAATTGAAAAAAAAAAAAAAAAAAGGTTTAGAACTGAGCTTCAGATTGGTTGGAAGAAATAAAAAAGGCCAAGACTGAGAGGGAGAGGATGCTGTGAAAAACCAGAAGACTGTTTCTGGAAAGCCAAGTGAAGAGAGTGCCTCAAGAAGAGAGAGCCTCAAAAAGAGAGTGGTAACAATGTCTACATCCTCTTGAAAGGTGAGGTAACACCTGGAAAGTGTCCATTTGGTTTAGTTACACTAAGGTCACTGATAACTTTATGTAAAGCCATTTTTAAATTGTGGTGGGCTGAGAAGTGAGTAGTTGGTGAAGTAGAAATTTGTGGGTATTGGTAGTTCTTTTAAAAAAGTTAGACTTAGAAAGGAGAGTGTAGTAGCTAGTAGTCTGGGATAGTAGGTTGTCATGGTTTCTTGTGATACGCCAGGTGAGGAAAGAATGATCTTGCCAGATAAAGGAGCCATTTTCAGGTCAATGGTATAGGAATAGTTGAATTCCTCTTATAGAACCCAGAAAACAATGGATTATTTGATATCCATGTTTTCCAAAGTAGTTGTTAACCAGGTATGGTGGAATTTGGTATATGAAACCTGGTAGACTGGTTTCAAAATTCTGCTTTGCTGTAGGAGCTGCTGAAGACACCAGTTCAATCCCTGGGTCAGCTGTATACCCCGAAGGAGGAAATAGCAGCCCACTCCAGTACTCTTGCCAGGATAATCCTGTGGACACAGGAGCCTGGTGGGCTCCAGTCCATGGGGTCAGAAAGAGTTGGACATAACTGAGCACACATGCACTGTTTCTACTACGCATTCTTGCTTTTGGTCACACAGATGCTTATTTAGTCTTGTTGAACTTCAGTTTCTTCACTTGCGTAATGGAGAGAATACTGTCTGCTTCACAGATTTGTTAGTAATAAATAAGAATTGGTAGGCAGTCAACAACTATTACCTGCCTGTCTTTTTTTCTTGTTTCCCATGGTAGCTGCTGTTTATTGTATAGTTTCAGCATTGCATGTTTGCTCTTAGCCTGAAATGAATAGTTTGTGGGAGTTCTTCCTTCTTGCAACTTTTATCTTCCGTATAAAATTATACAGAAGATAACTTTTATTTTCTGTATGGAATTTATCTTGAGTGGCACAAACATAGATTTTTGGGAAGATGGATAAATGATTTGCTGCTGCAATCATCGTAACTATTAAAAAAAAGAATTTTACCGAACTTTTTGGCTTGTGTGCCCTTTTTTAAAAAAAAGTGCATGTGTTTTAAACAAAGCTTACTAATTTAGATATGCTACTTTGGTCACTTCCTGCCAAAGTTAGAGTTTTTATGTTTTACTTCTGAGACACACCTTAGTGTAACTTTATTTTAGTTTCTGGAACCTTGCCATTTGGCATAATTTCAGGGTAGACATGATGGATCCATATAAATTAAGATTTAAATACACAGTACATTTTTTAATTGGTAGGGGCATGTGAACTCTTAAAAGCAGTTGAGATCTTAGGTCTGGATTTTATTTGGTGGTTTAAACTTTTTCATCTGTAGTTTTGATTCTTTTTTTTAATTTATTTTTAATTGAAGGATCGTTGCTTTACAGTATTGTGTTGGTTTCTGCCATATGCCATGTAGTTTTGATTCACTAAGTACTTTTATGCATGTTTGTACCAAAATGATGAAATCAAGTTTATCAGATTTTGTTCCTACAAATTCAGTTGCTAAAGCAGTCTCCTTAAAGAATTTAAAATCTGCCCACCAGCCACCACCATCCATAGTTTCTAAAGAAGCATTTATGTATATACCTTTCTAGATGATAACAATTCTAGAAATTCTATAAAGGCATTAGAATTTGTTAGTTTTATTCAAGAATCACTATACTATTAATAGTAAACACACACTTTTATTCTTTGGAATATAGGCCTTCCTGCTGAATGGAAGAAGTTGTTGGTTGCCTAGTTGCTGAAAAAGGAGATTTTGTTGGTTAAGAGAAGTTTGTGGATGGGATTTCCGAGACTCGAAGTGTCATTGGTTCAAAGAGAGAAATAACTTAATCAGATGTTCTTACCTGAACATGGGATGCTTTGTTTTACAAGCTTAAATAATACCCAGATAAATCCCTACAGTTCATAATTTCTTTGGGTTTCCCAGGTGGCTCAATGGTAGAGAATCATCTGGCAGTGCAGGATACGGGGTTGGGGGGGTGGGTTGTGATCCTGTGGGGAAGATCCCTTGGAGAAGGAAATGACAGCCCCCTCCAGTATTCTTGCCTGGAAAATCTCATGGACAGAGGAGCCTGATGGGCTGTAGTCTATGGGGTCACAGAGAGTTGGACACAACTGAGCAACTAAGCAGGCATGAATCATTTTTTTAAGCTAAAGACTAAATAAATTCTATAGAAACTGTGTTTCAAGGAGGAACTTTCTCCTTGATTCACTGTGTTATATTGTCTTCTGAAATTTGTTGCCTCTTGATAAACTTTCAAAGAAAGATACAGTAGTTAATATTTGTTGAAATATTCCTGTATATCTGTTCATAGATCTTCCAAGTTAAAAAACTTTCTCATTAGAGGAACTTCTCATATCTTGTTTCTTTCCCAAAGGTATATAGTTTATAATCTATTTTACTTTGGAAATACATGGTGTTTCATTATGTGGATTCATCATAATGTATTTATTTTACCCCCATTTTTGGACATCTGTGTCTTGGACATGGAATAGCATCATTAGTGAAATCTAGATTAGTTTTTTCTTTTAAAATAATTATTCTGTGGTTTCCAAATTTTCTAGAATTAACATGTAATAAATTGGTAAAGTCTAAAATGCCCAGAAAAGAAAGTAAATATCATTACTAATCCCACTACCACCTAGAGATGATGCCTTTTAATATTTTGGTTATGTATCTTTTTATGTCTATGAACTTAACACTTTTTTAAAAACCTGTGCTCTAAAAAAAAGTTGAGATTACTTCTGTACTTTCTTTGACATAGTCTTCTACGAAATTACCTTTAATGGTTATGGGGTATTTCATTGTTTTTGGCATAATCCTCTTTACCTCTGTTTTTAAATATTTAGGTTATCTGCAGTTTTTGTGGTGTAGTTCAATATACAACACCTTAGTAGATATTTTGGAAAACCTTCTTGAGTCATCCACCCCAGACTGTCTCAGAGTGTTCTAGCCTTTTCTTCCCGATTCTCTCTCTCTTCCAGTATTTCCTTCTTTAACAGTAAGACCAGATCAGGTCGACACAGTATTCTTCAAACAATTTAACTTATCAGTCAGTGAATATGCTGGCCTCTGTGAATTTAGGAATCGGAGAGAGACACCGAGCCATTTTATTTGCCAAAGATAAATAATTTCAGTACATAAGTTAAGTGTTGTGATAATTTTATGTTAAGTATCAGGTCTGTGGAAACTCAAAGTGATTCTGAAGGCAGTAGGCAGAGGAGAAAGATCAGGGAATAGCATTTAATTTGTTTACAACAGGGAGGTACATAAATTCTATTTATTTGCATTCACTGCATGAGGAAACTGAGCTCAGTTAGATAGATAATTTGCCTGTGCTCACTCAAGTAGTAACTGGGAGAATGCCAAAAGTAAGCCCAACTAGGTGTATCTGACTACAAAGTCTCAGCTCTCTTTAGGACCCCACCCTGCCACACCAAAGGAAAGATTCCAGGAGGAACTGAATAGAAAGAAGCTAGAATGGCAAGTAGGTGTTAGCTGGGTGGAGGGGGTGGGGTTATTGTTTGGAGCTTGTCGAAGAGATTTGAAAAAAGTGGGAGTAGAGAGAGGTGACGTGAGGCTTAAGCTCACATTTAAAAAAATGTATATAGTAAAATTCACTCTTTGGGGATACAGTTCTGTGAATTGTTGACAGTTTAAAATTTAGGGCTATGTAACCACCACACAATCAAGATACAGAATTAGTCTGTTACCGCCCTAAATTCCCTCATATTTCTCTTTTTTAGTCAGCTCCTCCCACCATTCTCCACTTCTGACAACCACCAGTCTGTTCTCCATCCTATAAGGTCATATAAATGGAATGTCATATAATGCCATATAGTAAATGGAATTATACAGTATGTAGTCTTTTGAATTTGGCCTCTTCACTTAGCATAATGCATTTTAATTAGGCAGCCATTAATGATGTAAATGTTACTGTACAATTTTGCTATAGTTTTTTTCCTACTTCAAAATTTCTATATCATCTTCAAGTCCAGTTTCATGTAAACAGAATGCTTTTTTTTTTTTGCTGAGAAATGATTAATAGCTCCAGATATCAAAGAAGCCCAAAATATATTCCCAGTAAATGCCCAGGAGAAATTAAAATAGAACAAAATCAGCTGTCACTCCCCACACCCTGTTACGTCAGCCTTCTCCTTGCTTTTTGCATGTAGAAATCTGCATGGAGAGTTTGCTACTGAATGTGACCTTTGCCAGCTTGAAGAAAAAAGAGAACAGCTGTTACTAGGAGAGAGTGGAAGGAAAGAATGTTGTTCCTGGCCAGCTGGCACTGTGTGCCTTTCTGGAGCAGTAACAACAGGTGACCAACTTCTGCTTTTTATTTTTGTTAGTGTATAAATAAATAGGCTAACTTGTTTTTTGTGCAGAAATCTCAGGGTATATATTAAAATAACCTGCCCATATAGTTGTCTTGGATTTTTTAAAAAGCTGTTTAAATACATACACAAATTTATTTTAAGTGTCTTAATGAACTAAGAGACTCCAGGGTTGAGGATATTATAGGTAATTATTGACAGAAAACCACAAAGAGTAAAACTTTCTTTGGTAAATGTCACTTATATCTAAACTGTAGTTTCTCCCTTTTGTTTCAACTTGAACAGAAAGCCAAAACGATAACTAAGTACTTTTTATAGTAAAACCATGTCAGCCACAGAGAGGTAGTGACTACACGCCAGTGACCAGAATGTAGGTGTTCCTAAAAGCTGAGGATGCACTGTTCTTTGAACTCTTGCCCCTGGATACTTTGAGTGCCATCTCTGTGAATCACACCCAAATATACAGCTCTCGACCACGGACCCCTCCTATGTGGCTCCCCGCTCTTCACCTTCTCCCTCTCTACCTCGCGTAAACTCATCTTGAGGTACAACTTCCATCAAGTCCTTTCTTGTTCAAAGCCAGTGTTGATTTTTCATTTCTTACTGAAGCATGTCCAATTAATTACCTGGAATTGAAAATCTTCATCCTGTAGTTTTGCTTTGCCCATTCATATTTCTCTTATTCCTCCTTGCACTTTACCCTACCACAGTTGGACTATCTTTTTTTTTTTTTTCTCCTAATTGTCTGGCAACAGATTGAGCTCAGTTATCAACTTTTAATTCATTTGTTTCCCATTGCAGTTGTGAATGTTTTTCTACTCTATTAAACTCCAGTTATCTCCTACTTTCCTCATTTTTTCACAAATATACCATTTCCTACTTCGTTTAGAAGGCTTTAGTCATGTAAGTGTGTGTTTGAGTCCTGGATGCATCACTTACTATCAAAACAGGTAGACCGTATACATCTGAGTCTTAGCTTCCCTCACCCACAACTCTCTCATGGACCTACCCAAGATCCCACAACTAAAAGGTTCAAGCAGAACCCAGCTCCTCTAGCACCAGCTGCCATCTGTTCTGAATGACCGTGCTGGTGTGTATTAGTTGTTAAATATTTTAAATTTCACCCTTATTATATGTATGACTTTAATTATGTTACTTATCCTCTTTGAGTCATCCTCTCATCTTTAAAATGGGGATAGTAATAACACGGTGACTCTTTGTTCATTCACTAAATATTTGTTGAGGGCCAGCCTTGTACTAAGAACTGTCTTAGGTGCTTGGGGTATATCAGAGAACAAAAGAAATTTATGCCTTCTTGGAGCTTGTGTTCTAGTATTGTAAGGATTAAATGAAAATTATTGTTAAGTGTTTGGTCTGGTATCACATCCACAGAGGTGCCCACACTGTTTCAGCTCCCTTTCTTCCCTTTGCCACATGTTTTCATCAAGGCCATAGGGCCACGGGGAGTGTGGGAAGGGGAAAGAGTGAAGCCAATGCTAATAACCGAATGTGGCATCTCAAGAGTAACCAGAACCTGATTACATTGCAGAGCAATACAAATCAAATAGGAAACATTAAAAAAAAAAAAACCTAACAGTAACCAACCTGATCTTTTTTTTTAAATTTATTTTTAATTGGAGGATAATTGCTTTACAATATTATGCTGGTTTCTGCCATACAATGTCATGAATCAGCCAAAAGTATAACCCTGTTTTTGATGAGTTGATTGTCTCAGTATGTTTACATTTCCTTTCATCTCCTGTGGATTCAGCTCCAGCTATTCATCCTCATTCTGAAGTTCTCCTCTCCCACTACTTGCATTGCACTGCTCACTATCACAATTGCAACCAGCTCACTATCACATCTTTTTCACCGTAGACAAGACCAAAAAAATCATCACCCTTCTTTTGCTGTATTTATCCTTCAAGGTATAGACCACGTTCTCCCCCTTCCTTCCTTTTATATCACAAGGCATTTAAAAGTTTTTCACCCAATTACTCTCTTTCTATAATTCTTTCAGTCTTTCTGTTCTCACTCAGAGTACTGCAGTTCTTCCGTCATGGTTCATCAGTTACCACTTGTGTGTTCCTTTTCTGCTCTGTTTCTTTGTAAGTGGCATCTATTATTGTTAAGACCATCTGAACCCAAAAGGCTCATGGCCTCATTGACGTGGGTTTTGAGTCGTAATCCTGCAACCTAAGTTGCCTTGGGCCAGTTTCTTCATCTTCAAAATGTAATAACATTTACCTTTTAAAGTGATTGAAAGAAACCTAGCATACTGTCAGGGAGTTAAGTAAAAACGTTACTGACATTTTTGAGAAGTGTCCCCCTCATTTTCCTTGACACTGTTCTTTCATGTTCTTTACCTACTTACCTGGTAGTTCATTCCTTATTAATTGGCATGCCTGTGCACTAAGTCACTTCGGTTGTGTCCGACTCTCTGCGACCCTTGGAAGGTAGCTGCCAGGCTCCTCCATCCGTGGGATTCTCCAGTCAAGAATACTGGAGTGGGTTGCCATGCCCTTCTCTAGTGGATCTTCCCAACCCGGGGATCCAACTCGCATTTCTTTTGTCTCCCGCATCGGCAGGCAGGTTCTTTACCAATAGCGCCACCTAGGTGGGTTATTAGTTAGCTGTCTCTTTTTTCTTTAGATTATTGTTCTTGTCACTTTTTCTGATCTTAGTAAGATCTCATGGCTTCAGCTATCCCTTTTATAATTGAAATTTCAGATATTCATCTCTAGTGTGAGTTCTCTCTTGAGTGCTAGATATGAATGTCCAGCTGTGAGCTAGATGTGAAACATTTGTCAAATGATCTGGAATATGAATCAAGAAGGAGTCTCAGCATTTGATCTGTAGAGGAAACAAACTATCTTACCTGGCATACTTACTAGTTTCACTTGTTCAAGTTGGTAAAATTTTGAATGACTTTCTTTACCTTTATAGAGAAGGAGAAGAGAACCCTTTTTGTTTAAAAATAACAACGTGATTCTGGAAAGATGTGCAACACCTGTTTCCAAAGAAAGCAAGAAAAATATTGCATGTTTTTCTCTCCAAAATGTATTTTGTTCAAACTGAATTGGACACCAAATAAAGAACATTCCTTAAATTTGGAATGAATAGAACTTTCTAAAAACTGCTCAGGTAACACTAAGTAGTAAAAAGCCCAAAAAATTTTATTTACTTTTAACCTTGGACTGCTAAAAGGAGAAAATGAAAGGGTTTGTAGAAACAAATTTCACAAAAGTAACTGTAGACTTATTTGTTAGACCCAAATATACATGTAGGGAAATGAACAAACATGGTTAAATTTACATATGTTGGATTTTTTTTTGGAAGGGAGAATATTTCTTACATATGGGTTTTATCCATTACATAGTTGGTAAAGCATCAGCTCCTAGAAGCAGTTACCTCACTGTTTATTTTTCTTGTAAGTTCACTGTTTATTTTTCTTGTAAGTTTTGCTGAGGTTTCTTTCAAGTTTTGCAAAGTGCACTTACACATTAGGATGGCTCAATCAACCCAAGTGTAGTAGATTGAGATGTATTCTTGGTCATACAAAGCAACTCCACCTTCACCCCCAGTTGAACCAACATAAGGAAATAAGCTGTTTATATACAGACCAGCTAAAGCTCATAGAATCATGGATTGAAAAGAGACCTAAGAAATGTCATTTCTCTTTTTTATTTGTAGCTAAGGAGACTGAGACCCTGATAGTTATTCTAAGAGAGGTGGTATGATATGAAAAGAAGAGGAACTTTTTGTTAAAATTCTGACTTCCCTATTTACCAACTGTGAATTTTAGTACCTGTCCTAGTACACACCCGGGATCTTTGTACTCTTGGGTGAGTTGCTTAACATCCATGAGTTTTTGATAAAATTTAGTTCTAAGATATAGTTAATGCCGTTTGAAATTTTTAATAATTTGTTGTATTTGTGTTTTTCTTTTGTTAAACTTTAGCAAGCCTGATTATTTCGTTAATCTGTAAAATCTCATTTGGTTTTATTGATTTGACTTTTCCTTGTTCTGTTTCATTACTTTCTGTCCTATATTCTTCCACTTTCTTGAGCTTTTAAAAGTTACTGTGTTGAATGTTTGTTTCATTAATTTCTAATATATAAATCTAAAACTACATTTTAATGTGTAGTATTTTAACTGTACTTTAAAGTTTTACTTGTCATATTTTCATTCATATCCAACTATTTTGTGATTTATATCTTGACTTTCTCTGACTTAGTGACTTGTAAGTTTTCAAACATACAGATTTGGGAGGATACTCTCTTTCCTCATCACAGAGTTGTGAGATAGACTATAGACAAATAACTGGCAAATAGTTGGTATTCAACAAATGGTTTTTCTTGTCTTTAAAAAAATACACTTTGACTTTTGAAATTAGAACAGGAAACATAACGTTGGAATAAGTGTAAGTAATTCTAATAGTGACTTTAGTTCTATAATGTAGCCAAATAAGGAAATGAACTGTTAAGAGCAAAGAGGGGTGATGGGAAGAGGGTAAAATTGGAAGGAGGAGAAGAGGAAGGAAAATTAAGGGAAGATATAGTAATATCAGGTTGAATTATTTCTAGCTTTTCCGAGGTCATATTCTAGTGATCACTTAGGTCTGTGGGCTTTACAGTATTAATTGTTTTTATTATGTTTCTTATACCTTAAAATAGAAGTGTCCATAGATGACCGTTTTTGGTATGTCAGTGTACAGGTTGTAAAACTATATGGAAAAAGTTCTTGTGTTTTCATTAGAAACTTAAAGGAGTCTGGGAACCCCAAGAAGTTAAAGAACTGCTTACTTTAGAGACCTCTCTATGTGGGATAAATTGAGAAGCCTACCAGGAAAGAATTCTGTTTTTTCCTGTTCTAACAGTAGTGATTATTACCTTTGAGAGAGAGTGAGTTTTCCTGATAACTCCTTAGGTTAGAAGTAGATGGTCAGGCAGTGTACTAAGAATGGAATTTAGCTTTTAGTGAAGTGAAATTTAAAACTATATGGTATTTTATAAGCATAAATATTGTACGACTTGGAATGAATTACCAAAACTTAAATGTCTTTGAGTAGTAGTATTTTTATATAGCTAAGGTGAGTGTTCATGGCCTCCACTAAGGGTAGGAATAATTCTGGAGGTAAGAAGCAATTGGTTGTTTTTGTTGTTCATTCGCTCAGTTGTGTCCGACTCCTTGACTCCATGGACTGCAGCATACCAGCCTTCCCTGTCCTTCACTATCTTCCAGAGTTTGCTCAGACTCATGTCCATTGAATCAGTGATGCCACAGTTGGTAGCTGCCATGAAGATGGAATGCTGTAAAGGCAGACTTTGGGCATCCAGAGACAAAAAGGCACTCTGCTGGCTTAGAGATTAAGGAACTTCTTATTCCAGGACAGAAGAGTAGTAAGATTTGAGATTGGTGAAGGAGGTAGGAGAGTACCCCCACATTACTTGACTGGCCCTCTTTCTTCCCCATCTAGGAATGCTAGTTGCCTGGAGAGAGAAACCAATGCAGGGTTCTAAAATTTGAGGAATGCAACAGGGATAGGTTCTTTAAAGGAAGCAAGCCAAGAGTATTCTTGTGAGGGAATTTTATTCTGAGCATTAGCTCACAGTTAAATCTATGTTTACTCAAGTACTTCATAATTATTTCCTCTTAAGTTAGGGAATCAAAGTTAGTTTAGCTGTGTATTAAGTCTTAATAAAATTGGTTGGCTCTCAACCTTAGTTTATCTTTAACCCCCTAAATCTGCATTATCCATTATGAAAGCCTCTAGTTATATGTAGCTGTTTAGGAGGAAGTTCAGTTCAGTCACTCAGTCATGTCTGACTCTTTGCGACCCCATGGACTGCAGCACTCCAGGCCTCCCTTGTCGATTACCAACTCCTGGAGTTTACTCAAACTCTTGTCCATTGAGTCAGTGACGCCATCCAACCATCTTATACTCTGTCGTCCCCTTCTCCTCCCACCTTCAATTTTTTCCAGCATCAGGGTCTTTTCAAATGGGTCAGTTCTTTGCATCAGGTGGCCAAAGTATTGGAGTTTCAGCTTCAGCATCGGTCCTTCCAATGAATATTCAGGAACTGATCTCCTTTAGGATGGACTGGTTGGATCTCCTTGCAGTCCAAGGGACTTTCAAGAGTCTTCTCCAACACCACAGTTCAAAAGCATCAATTCTTCGGCGCTCAGCTTTCTTTTTTTTTTTTTTCTTTTTTGTTTTGTTTTGTTTTGTTTTTTTTTTAATTCTCCCTGATTACTTCAGCATATATAGTGTTAACTAGGGTACAATGTTTGTTTTTGAGGCAAAATTTACATACAATGAAATGTACAAATTTTTAAAATCTCTTTATGCTGCTGCTGCTGCTAAGTCGCTTCAGTCATGTCCGACTCTGTGCGACCCCATAGACGGCAGCCCTCCAGGCTCCTCTGTCCCTGGGATTCTCCAGGCAAGAATACTAGAGTGGGTTGCCATTTCCTTCTCCAATGCATGCATGCATGCTAAGTCGCTTCAGTCGTGTCCGACTCTGTGCGACCCCGTGGACAGCAACCCACTAGACTCCTCTGTCCACGGGATTCTTCAGGCAAGAGTACTGGAGTGGGTCAGCTTTCTTTATAGTCCCAACTCTCACATCCATACATGACTACTGGAAAAACCATAGCCTTGCTTAGATGCACCTTTGTTGTCAATGTAATGTCTCTGATTTTTAATATGCTGTCTGGGTTGGTCATTAAAGTAAAATTAAAAATCAGTCCTTCATTCTCACCAGCCACAGAGCAAGTGCTCATTAGTCATGTGTGACTAATAGCAACTGTATTGGGCAGTACATTATATTGGACTTATTTGTCACCACAGAAAATTTTGTTGAACCTTACCCTAAATAAAATTGTTTATTTTCTTTCTTCTTTCCTCCATCAGACTAATGGTTTTTATTAAAACTTAATCAATTTTGAGGTTTGCTAAAAGTATAAAACTTGAAATACCCACTAGAGTAATTCCTTTGCATATTACATAATTTAAAAGATAGTTCCACCCTTTTAGAATGATCTGAGTACTGTTATTTTATACAATTTTTCAAGCAAGTGAAGTCGCTCAGTCGTGTCCGACTCTTTGCGACCCCATGGACCGTAGCCTACCAGGCTCCTCTGTCCATGGGATTCTCCAGGCAAGGGTACTGGAGTGGGTTGCCATTTTCTTCTCCAGGGGATCTTCCTAACCCAGGGATCAAACCTGGGTCTCCTGCATTGCAGGCAGACGCTTTACCATCTGAGCCACCAGGGAAGCCAATTTTTTAAGAAGTGGTGACAAAAGTATATTTCTTATGGGTTGCATTTGATTGCCTCTCCTAATTGATGACCCTCTAGATTATTTCTGCTGCCTATAAGATAAGAATGTTCTGGAGGAGCCTAAAAATTTCTAATGTCAAAAACAAATTTCTGATGTCTCAGACTTTGGAGGTTTGTTTTGTACACTTTTTAGGAGATGTTAAACTTATAGCTATTATGATTTACCTACTTCACATGTGGTACATCATCATAGCTCTCAAAAGCTGCAAGATAGGAAAACCCCCAGAAGTACTAATTTCACTGTAGTGCTACTTTTCTGAGAACCTATCAATCAGGCATAAAAGCCAAAGGATAATTTCTGTTACTTTATTTTTTGTTTTTAACAGACTAGAAACATAGGCTTTTTTCTTTGCCCTGGTTTCAAACAATCTCTATACCATAGATAGGACTTTTTCAGTTAAGTTGCATGTATAGAAATTTCAGGAAGCACAATGAAAAAGGTGTGGATTAAGCATTTTTTAAAGTTCAAAATTAATGATCATGATCTTTTGTTTTTTTATGAAATATTCAAACATGGAAGCACATATAGTAGAAAATGAGATTTCTATGTAATTTGTATTAATATCACAGGAAGATAACTACTGAAAAGTTGGTTGTATATTCTTCTAGGCTTTCCCACCTTCAATTTTTTCCAGCATTACTGGAGCCCACCAGGCGCCCCCGTCCCTGGGATTCTCCAGGCAAGAACACTGGAGTGGGTTGCCATTTCCTTCTCCAGTGCATGAAAGTGAAAAGTGAAAGTGAAGTCTCTCAACTTCTTAGCGACCCCATGGACTGCAGCCTACCAGGCTCCTCTGTCCATGGGATTTTCCAGGCAAGAGTACTGGAGTGGGGTGCCATTGCCTTCTCCATTGTATATTTGAACATAAGTGCAAGTAATTTGTTTTATATAAGTGAAATTACACTAAATACAATGTTTTTAGAGATTTTGCCTACTAAACAGTGTATATACGTATGCATATATTTCTGTGTATATGATTCATACTCATGCTACTGATTGGGTTTAAAAATTTTTCCAGATTGTATAGTAGGACATCTGAAGTATAACTATGTTTTGTGTAAAGATAATATACAATTGTAGTGTATATACAAGTGCAGCTGCTTTAGCATGATAGTGATCTATAATATGTGCTCAACACATGTTAGTTTCCATTCTTCTTTTTGGACATGTTTGATAAAGGCCATGGAAGATGATTAACTGTTTTTTCCACTATAAAGTAAATCTTTCTCTTAATCATATTTGTGTTTTGTGATTCAGGTTTATAAATTACTACAAGACTAGCAGGGTTGCTATTTAAGAGTCTTGTAAGCTAGGCTGCCCCAATTATTTTAGGTGCTTATGGTAAGAGCAAAGATTTACTGGTGGTTAAGAGACTACATTATGATGTATCCTACAGCATGCGCTGTAAAGTCGCACAGCATGTGACAACATTTTACATGGGAGTCGTGGAATGAAGTCCTTTGCTAACGTTGAAGGTGTACGGAGTGGGTGCTGGGGTTGGGACTTGCGCGCTTCTGTTACGGAGTAGCATGTGTTACTGTGTGCTTTGTGATGGAATTTCAGGTCTGATAGTTTCTAAAGGTTCTAGAGACGCAATTAGGGAAAGATGGATGTAGAGCTGATTGTTAATTATTTGTAGAGTCTTATTTTGAAGTATTATTGATTTATACTCATGGTTTCATTTGGAAATTTGATCCTTCTGCTTTCCTGCAGGGAATTTATAGACAGCAGTTTTGAGTAGATCAGTAAAGAGGATGGAATTGAGGCCCCAACTCCTTTTTTCATTGAGGAAAGAGGAAGGGGTGCTGTTGACAGAAATGCTTCTGCAGTAGCCATGTCTGAAGCTTTGCTTGGAGATGACACTAGACTATACTGAAATTGCCTCCAAGATTCCAGGAGTTCCTGAATGATCAATTCCTTATATAGTTAACATGGGTATATCAGTCATTTTATCTTTGTTAGCACTTTGTGTTCCCAGTGGAAAACAAGCTTGAGAAATAATTGTTAGACTATAGAATTAGAAGTGCTTCCCTAGCATATTCTTGGACTTAAGATTGTTAATCCAGTTCTGTTTTTTTGCTTTTTGTTCTTTTCTTGGTTTGTTTGTTTTAACTTGGGTCTTGTGGAGAGAAAAATAACTTAAAACTTTTCAAGACCTAAGTTTATAGTTATACAGAATTATTATTATGTGCCTCAGAGGCTTTTGCTTGCTTGTTTATTCATTCAGTGTACATTCCTTGAAGTGCTTACTATAAGCGGGATTGTGGCGGGAAGGCTATGAGATAGTAATCTACTCAGGGTTAAAGGAAAATTGAAAACTGTATTCTGTAGAGAGTCCAAAGGCTGAAGATAGGGGTGTGTGTATATGTATTTAAGAGACGGAGGCACACATCCATATATACATACACAGAGACATAGTCCATAGTTCTGTAGGAAAAATCTCCTAAACATTTTTAGAACTGTCTCCACTTCTATTCCCACTGTTATTTCTTTATTTCAGCCCTCAACATGTCATATACACTTGTATTTCTTGCCTCTGGACTTTCCTTTTATTCTAACTCCACACTTCTTTTTCCTTTATATACAGGAAAAAGTCTTTTCCCCCACTAAGGCACAGATTGGGTTATGTGTTTCTGGTCACCCACAGAATAAAGTCCAAACTTCTTAACATATAGTCTCAGTATAGATTCTGTGAATAGTCCTTTTGTTAAAACCTCTCCCGAGTTATCTACTTTTACTCTGTATTCCATGCTGAGACCCTGACTGGTCTTATCTTCTGCATCTCGGTTCTAGATAGCTTCTTTTTCCTTGTGTCAGTCTGCTCTCATCGTTGCCTACCTTGTCCTCAGTACTGGAGACTCACTTTGCCCTTTGATTTCTAGATGGGTTTGATGCATGGGAAGCCCTGGAAGAAGAGGGGAGTGTGTTTTTTCTCCTGGCATTCTCTTGCCAAATCCTGTCATGTTGGCTTTCCCAGAGGTCATAGCTCTCTGAACCTTTTAGGCCTATGAGTGGCTGATGCTTCAGGAGGTTGTATTAATACAATCTCTTAACTTTACCCACACCCTCCATACCTTGTATATAGTCCCTTATTAAGCTCTTCTTAAGTTCCCCAGTTTGAGGGTACTGTTTACTGGGGGATCCTGACTGCTACATTGTCACAGTCATCTAAGCTTCAGTTCTGTTTGCAGTTACAGCTGTGTTATTTTCCAGTAGCACTTCTCTCTCTCTTATTAAAAAATTTTTGGTGAGGTCTTTTTCATTCCTTCCCTTTTAAAATTTTTCTCTGTTTTCTTTTAACTGGATTAAAGAAAAAATATTTTCTTCACTGCACATGGCATGTGGGACCTTATTAGTTCCCCAACCAGGGATCAAACCCACACCTCAAGTGTAGTCTTAATCACTGGACCATCAGGGAAGTTCCTCCTTCCCTTTTTTAGTCTTTTTTTTCCCCCTTTCCTGGCACCATGACTGTCATGTAACAGGAATTGAAATGTCTGAGTGAATAAAGTGAGATCTTCAAGAGGATGGACACTTGAATGTCCCTGTGGTATAGCATAATTTATTTAGATGTCTGAAACTGAGAAAATAGGTGAAGGTAGTGGGTGCTGAAGTCAGTATAGTCACTTTAGTAACATCTAGATTTATATTTCATTCTTTTCAAAATAAACTTAGAACTTGTTTTTCTTTACCTTTGCTTCAACATACTAGAAATTAATTCTCTTTAAAGTGCATTTTAGATTTATTCCATTGGATTTTTTTTGTAACAACCTGTCTTTAAGAAAATATGTACTGTATATAAAATGGGAGATATTTCAGTTATTACTTAATTGTAGGAGAATGTAGGTATTCATTTATCTGTCTTCCTCAATATAGCTTAGAAGAGATGCACTAATAGCAGACATATAGTAGCTAACAAATGTGTTTATTAGCAGGATTGAGCTTTTATAAAGTGATTTCTCTTAAGAGAATTTTAATTAAGAAAAAATATTCTAAAGTTATGATTAGGGTCAAAAATTGTTTCTATAGTCTTTACATATTAAGGAAAGAGTATGTGTCCTCTGAAACAGTTTATTTTGAAAAGAATCTTCCTATAACACTAACTTTTATACAGAACTCTATTACTACCCTAAAAAATTACCATTGAAATTAATTTCTATGTAGATAGAAATATTTCATTGCTTTTTAGAGTAGAGTACTCTAGGGGGATGGCTATCCTTCTGTGTGTATGTGTGTGTCTTAGTCTGCTTGGGCTGCCATAACAAATTACCATAAACTCAGTGGCTTAACAACAGAGATTTTTCTTCTCAGATTCTAAAGGCTGGGATCCTGAGATCAGAGTGCAAGCATGGTCAGAGCTCTCTTCCTGGCTTGCAGACGGCCACTTTCCTGTATCCTCACACGGCCTTTCTTTAAATGTGTGCATGTGGAAAGAGATCTCTCTCTTCCTTTTTTTATAAGGCCACCAATCTTACTGGATTAGGACCCTACATTTATGACCTCATTTAACTAAATTACCTCCTAAAAGTCCTATCTCCAATTATAGTAAAATTCGGGGTCAGAACTTCTACATAAGAATTTGGCGGGGAGCAGACACACTTCAGTTCATTGGAGTGCGCATGCATATGTGTGTTTATATATATAAATCATATGAGCAGTAGAGGAGATCATTGTGATACATTTAAACTTGAAGAAAGAGATTCATACTTAGACAATGACAACCCAATATTGAAGCTCATTATTGAATTTTCTTCATAAAGATATTGTTGTGTTAATGGGGGTGGTGTAAGATACTCTCACAGAGTTAAATATGACGATCTTTTTCCTCAGACCTCATTGTCTTTACTCAGTTCTCATCCTTGATGTCTTAGCTTTGAATCCTACATTTACCTAGATCTAGACTTGATACTCTAAGCTACTTTCATTGGCTTTTGTATAACAACATTGTCTGATTTCTCTCTTCATTCTTGTGCTTAAAGAATGGCCAGTATATTCTGCTGAATGAGACAGACAACAGCCCCTGCCCTCTAGAGCGTGAAATCATCTTTTCTTCCTCTCTCTCCTGCAGTCTCTTTTCATGATTTCACTATGAATATCAGTCCCTACCTGATTGTTTGTTTTTTTGTCTCTGTTAGTCTTGACTTTAGGCTTTCTGAGAGCTGTTTCATTCTCCTGGCTTTAGTTACCACCTCTAATGCTAACAATTTGGAAAGCTCTCTCTACTTCTAATCTTCATCCAGTGTTATGTTCCTTTAACCATTCAGTAAATTTTTATTAAAATCCATCTGTATGCCTGGTCAGAGGATACAAGAGTGATATAGTCTTTGCTCTCAAGTTGTTGACAGAATGCAAAAAGTAATTTAAAATACTATGTAATGTATGTGTGTCCAGCGTGCCATGGGACAGATAAGTAGGGGGTGCCTGGCTTGGACTTGAAGGGAAACGAGAGGACAGGTATCCCCACCAGAAGGTTGAACATATACGTAGGTACCTAAAGTTTTGAAAACATAGTATGTTCCATCAACAACAAATGGTTCAGTTGATCAGAGCCTTAAGGGCTAGATGAGGCTGAGCATTTAAGAAGGTGTCAGATCACCTCAAAGGCAATATTTTCAGTACTCAACTAATTTTCTTTCATCATAAACCAGCTCCCCATCCCGACTGCACATGTTTGTCAATGGGACTGTCACTCTCCTTACTTCTGATGCCTGAAGTATCATCTCTAGGTCTGCCTCAACAATTGTGATGAGTCCTCAAGTCAAGTCATTTCGATATTCAAAATACTCTTTCATGTGTCTTTTTCTATTTTCACTGTCAACACACTGCTTATCATTTAATTAGTAGATTATTTCATAGCTGTATTATTGCTCCCTTTTCTAATTTTTTAAGTTAATTTAAAAAACCCCTTATTTTACCCTGTTACTAACCCTATACAAAAGAGGACAGTGATATTTTATTTCCTACAGGACAAATCCTTTTTTAGGCCAGTATTTTAAAAGCATGATTCTTCTTTTAAACCCCCAAATCTCAAGCTGTCTTCCTCCCGTGAAAAACCACACAGTTGCAGAATTATGAGTAATTTGCGTAAATGAAGGTTTTGTTTCATTAGCATTGAGACTTTATTATGAACACAGCATATATTTTATATTGAACAAACTTTTTCAAAGGATAGTTCCCCTTCACTCAAATCATCTTCCTTATCAGAATTCTGTTAATTCAGCCAGTCACTGGCCTCCATGGGAGGCACTATATATATACTGACTCTAGGAACAGACAGCCTGTGCTGTAATCTTGGTTCTGATACTTAGTAGTTCCAGCAAGTTCCCCCATTTCTTAAAGCCTCATAATAATTTTATGTGAAAAAAGGGGGAAGTGAAATTATCTACTTCACAGGGTTGAGTAAGGATCAAGTTAATCTTTAGAGCCTAGTGCCTGGCATATGTGAGCACGCAGTACACATTTAATATAAAGTATTATGTACCTTGAAAACTTCTTTCTGGTTCTCTGTGCTCTTGTTGGTGTGATGTCATGCTGCCCTTGCACCCTTCTACCACTAAGTGCTCTCCTTGAGTCCCTTCCTGTTGCCTGTGATTTACATGCTGTTTTAAGTTCAACTTAGTTGCGTGTTCTTCAATAGTCTTTTCTGACTGCTCCAGTTCACGTTGACCTCTGAATTCCTATAGGGCCTTTTATACCATTTTAGAAATTAGTCTTATTTTTTTTTTTATGGTATTCCTTTTAAAATTTACATACAGTAAAATTTACTTTTTTGGGTACAGTTCTATGAGTTTTGACAAATGTTTAGAGTTGTGGAATTACCATCACAACCAAGATATAAAACAATTTCATCATCCCTCAAAAATCTGTCTTAGTGTTATTAGTTTCAACACTGTTTCCTGAGTATGCATTCTGTTTCCACGTGTACAATTTAGGTTCTTGAACTGAGTGCCTGTTTTACACTATTGTGGCCTCTATTATGGCATAGCTTAGTATCAAGGATATAGTAAATAGATGTTTAAATGTTTAAATTGTACAAAACAAAGCCTAAAAGTGTGATAAATTTAAACATACTAAGAAGCTACTGATTTTATTTAACTTCTCTTTGGTCTTTTATTTTATTGGGGTGAAAAATTTCAAATGAACATTATTCCTATATAACTTGTTAAAGTGATTTTGGAGTCCTGCCAGGGCTAATAAAAACCATTTTTAATTTGTTTTTGGAAAATAAAGGGCTTATTTCTGTCCTTACGGTTTCTATTTTTTCTAACCCTGTTAATTTAAATTTTAATATGAAACAAAATTTTGTATCTTTTCTCTCTTCCCTGGGGGTTTCTTTTATTGATTGTCCCTAAAATCAGAGGTCAACGCAAATAAGAGAATTTAAACTTGATAAAGGTGAGGCTGATATGGACAAGCTAATGCTGCATGGTTGCCTCCTTCCTGAGTCTTTGATATAATGGAATAGTGATCCTTTTTCAGAAACGGCAAAAAATAGTTAAAATTTGCATCCCATTCAGTAGACTTTACTTCCTAATGAAGTGAATTGAATTTAACCACGTGTATCTTTTTTTCCCTTCCCTAACAGCTTCCATGCCTATGGCTGTTCTAAATTTGGGCCAAATAGATCCATTTCAGAGAGGCTTTTTCTGTAAAGACAACAGCATCCAGTATCCGTACCATGACGGTACCATCACAACCACTGTCCTCAGCACAGTGGGACTTGGTTTACCCATTTCCTCTGTAAGTAAATTAATAAGTAGGTAGTGATGGGTTTGTTGTGCTGGAGACTGTATGAAGTGATTGAGTTGGGGTGGGGGTAAATCCATAGTATTGTCTTCGCCGGTGTTGATATGGTGAATGAGTGCTTGAAGAATATACCCACTGCTTCAGTCCAGGGCAGTGTTTCTCCGGTTAAAGAGAGATATTACCCCAAACAACTTGATGCCATCATGAGGAATTGTAGTATGATTATTTTAGAATGAAGAATTCATTTAAGTCATTTGAATCAACCCTTTTCAGTATATAAGTGAAGAAACTTAAACCCAGATACTTGCTCAAGCCCAGTAAGCTATTTTATGGCAGAACTGAAACTAAGATTAAGTTTGTTTTATCATATTAGATGGAAATTGAGCCCATAAAAAAGGAGAGAGATTTATTTGTTAAATTTGAGAAAACAGCTCATCAGAAAGAATAATACATGTGCAAAAGCAAGTCCTCAGAATATATCAAAACCATATCACTTTTTAAAGTTGTACTATCTTTTAGAAAGTTCATCAGTTTGTAAGTTAATACTGGGTTTCATTACGTTAGACAACTAGAAACTTTCCTTCTAGGTTAAATTTCACAGACTAGCTTAAGATTGGCACTTGAGGTATTGTGCTTACTTTCTTTGTCCTTGGCTCTGATTTTTACACCTTACCCTATGTCTCTTTATGTGAGCTGGAATTAGATGAGAAGAAGCAAAGTAAAGGTTTACCTCCTTGAGTTTCTTGAACTGTCCAGCAGAGATCATGCCATACTTCTCTTTTGATCACTGTCTCTTGTCACTTGCCTTCCCCAGGTAGTTGACTTAAAATTTTTTATTGTCTTAGCAGAGTCTGAAGCCTTGTATTTCCACAGTAGGACAGACTGGCTACCCCCCACCCCCTATTTTCGAAGAAATATTTTTTCTATTTTTGGTATGCTAATTGCTTTCAGATTAATTTTTAAAAATCACTTTACTTTCTTTATTAATGTCTGAGGGAAAAGACAATTCAGGATAAGTTTGGGGGTTAAATTATTTTATAATCCTATATCTGTAAAATTTGAGATTTGGCAATATTTGGGAAGATGAAGGAGATCATTTACTATGGATATGTGAATTTTTTTCAAGCTGTTTGTTTTTGGCATATAGTTTGAAAAATCATATTTCTTTAGGTGACTGTCCCAAAGGAGGTAGATTAGGCCCAATTTTTACTTTTTTGAGTAGCTACTTAGATGGTAATAAAAAATTGCTATGAAGAAGAAAGAATGGATGGGTTAATATGTGTTTTTTTTAATAAACTGTAAAAATAATATATAAGTAAAGTATTATATAAGGGCTTCCCTGGTGACTTAGACGGTAAAATGTCTGCCTGCAATGTGGGAGACCCAGGTTTGATCCCTGGGTCAGGAAAATCCCCTGGAGAAGGAAATAGCAGCAGCCCACTCCAGTACTTTTGCCTGGAAAATTCCATGGACGGTGGAGCCTGGTGGGCTCCAGTCTATGGGGTCGCAAGGAGTCAGACACAACTGAGTGATTTCACTTTGTTTCCTTCTTTAAAGTGCTGTATATGGCAAAAGTGACCATAAGTGCCCTGTACTGTAGGAAGACAGTGGTGTTTGTTGGGTTTTATGGCATGGCAAGTCTCTTGTGCCACCTTTCCTGTACTAGTCCAAAAAGCTGGTATCAAAAGGGCCTATTGCCCACACTTGAAGAGTTCAACTCCTTTGTTTCCATGTTGACATAAGTACTGTGCTGCCTCTTCCTAGGTTACTCCCAGTCAGCACAAGGCAATAAGCTTTGCTAGGGTAGGAATGGTCTGTTTTGCTCCATTTGTATCCTTAGTGGCAGGCACATTGCTTGGTATGTAATGGGTGTTTAATAAATACAGATAGAAATATTTAATTCCATTAAATAGGAAATGGAATAAGATTGTCAATTATGAATAATTACTACCATGAAAATTCAGATTAAGTCTTTGGAAATACAGTGTGTCTTCAAGTCATCTCTTAGCATCAGATGCCACATTAAAATAGCTTTTCAGGAAGAGTGGGACAGTATATACTGAATATACAATCCTGATTAAAGGTATCTTAAAATATAGGGGAATGTCTATTAGAATGAAAGAAATACAGTGTTAAGGAGCTTAATTTCTTAGGTTGGAAAAAAGTTTTATTTCCTTATTTATTTATTCGGATGTGGAGCTATATTTTTTCCTACATTGTTTTGAAAAGCTCTGCTTTAATCAGTTCATGTATTCCAGCACTCTTTCTACATGTAATTGTCACAAAATGAAGTAGTATAAGATGCATTCCTAAGTAATTTGTTATAATCACAGACATTTTCTTTGTTTAAAACAACTTTTTATACTACCTTTGGAAGAGATAATGTGTAGATTTGACATATTAAGTATTTGTTGTATATCTATTTTACAGAACACTTAAAAATATTTTGATAAAGTTTAATACATTGGATGAACCTAAAAGAAAGAGAAGTTATATAAATATTGAGTATATACTGCCAATAATGAAAACTAAAGCTCAGTTAGTTTCACATTAGCCAAGCTTACCAAATTCCACTGCATTCCCAAATGCTGTGGCTTTTAAAAGGATTCATAGGGGGAAATATCTGCTCATGAAGTTTTCTTTTTAAAAATAGTTTCTGTGAATGTTATGGATACCTTTGCTAAAGTTAAGTGGTCCAAGAACTGCTTCACTGAGTATAGCTCTATTAAATTAGTGGACATTATCTTCTGACTTTGCTACTGCATGTATCTTGACAAAGCTTTAGGATTTGAATGGGTTAAATATTACTCCTGGATGGGAATTCTGATTTTTGAGAAGCCCTAAAATCTCTTTCTAGTGAATTATATGTGATAAGGAGATAATTGAAATGAATGTTCATTTTGCCTCCCACCAGGACTTAAGTCGTCTTCAGTTCAGTTCAGTTGCTCAGTTGTGTCCAACTCTTTGCAACCCCAAGAACCATAGCATGCCAGGCCTCCCTGTCCATCACCAACTCCCAGAGTTCACCCAAACCCTAAACTTGGAGTCAGAGTTACACCTCTGCTACTACTACTTTTTAAAGCAGAATTGACATAATTTTTAAGTTTGTTAAATATTGAACTGGCAAAATGACCAAATATATTTTTGATGGATGCAATGAGATTAACATACAGTTATGTTAAAACATATTAAGGTCAGATTTATCTTTTTCATTAATTCCTTTTTATAGCATAGGCCAAATGTTTCTTTAAAAAAAAAATAAACCTTTCATCTCTGAGTACATGAAAATACTAGTCTGATAATGTCTTTGTTTTTCTGTTGTGGATCAGTGAGTTTGAAAGTAGAGTATTCAGTATGACTTATTTTGGGCATGTCATCTGTCATACGTTAGGTAAAAGTGAGTGCGTTTGTGTTAATATTTCATACATTTATTTTCCTCTTTCATAAATACTGTTTTAAAAACTCTGACTGGGGATGTTAAATACTCTACCTTTTTACGTCCTAATGAATTGGTTGAACTGATGACATTTTCTTGAAAATTTTTTGTAATTAAAAGCGAATTTGCAGCTTGGATTTGTTGGTGAGTTTTTAGATGACAATGCTAAAAGTGTGGTCCATGAGAAAAAAATAAGTTGTACTTAATTAAAATTAAATTCTGCTCTGTATAAAGCTACACACTGGGGGAAAATGTTTTTAAAACACATATCTGATAATGGAACTCTTAAAGCACAACAGAAGCAAACAATCCAGTCAAAATGTGGGGAAAAGATCTGAGTAGACACTTTAATGCAGAAGATTTAGAAATGGCCAAGAAGCATATAAAAGATGCCCCATATCCTATTTCTTTAAGGAGTTGTAAATTAAAACAACAGTGAGTTACCTCTGCACATTTATTATAATGGCTAAAATCCAAAACGGTGACAATACCAAATGCTGTGAGGATGTGGAGCAGCAGTTCTCAATCATACTAGGGGAATGTAAAGCCACGTTGAAAGACAATTTCACAGTTTTTTTACAAAACTAAACATAGTCTTACTGTAGCAGTCAAGCTCCTGCATATTTACCCAAATGAGTTGAAAACTTACGTCTGTATAAAAGCCAGCACGTGATGTCTAGAGTGGCTTTATTCATAATTGCCAAAGCCTGAAAGCGACTGAGAGGTCCTTTAATAGGTGAATGGATAAACTCTGGTACCTCCATACAATGGAATATTACTCAGTGCTAAAAAGAAATCAGCTATCCAGCCATAAAAAGACATGGACGAACCTTAAATACATATTGCTAAATGAAAGAAGCCAATCTGAAAAGGCTACCTAGTCTATGATAACAACCATTGACTTTCTGGAAAAGGCAAGGTTATGGAGATAATAAGATCAGTGGTTACTAGGAGTTGGTGGGAGGATAGAGGAAGAATGAACAGTTGGAGTACAGAGGATTTTTAGGGAAGGGAAACTATTCCATACATTGTAATGATGGATGCATTACATTATGTGTTTGTTATAACCTACAGGACTATACAATACAAAGAACAACCTTTAATTGTAAACTGTGTAGTTTAGTTTATGTATCAATATTGGTTCATCATTTATAACAAATATACCATACCAATAAAAATTGTTTGTAATAGAGGACACTAAGGGTGGTAGTTGTGGAGAGGGAGTATATCTTTTACTTTTGGCTCAGTTTTTAAAATAAACCTAAAATTACTTTAAGAAATAAAGTATATTAATCTTAAAAATTTTGAAAAGAAAAAAAATTTGCTCACAATGGTGAAATGTCAGTGCTCTTTGTCTAAATATTAGTAATGATTGCTACAAGCAATTATCCTCATAGTGAATAATTGATATGTTGTTGCTAGGAATAAGATTACTTGATAAGATATAAAATAAAATTTCAGGGCTTTGCTTCATATGTTTCATCTGTTAACTCATTTTATGGAAATATTTGACAATATCTAGTGAAGACTTAAATTTAGAAAACATGATAGTACTTATAAATTCAGTGTAAGTTTTCAGTTTTTATAACGAAAAAAGCAAACAGGCGACTGAAATCTTGTCACAATCTTAAAAAAAATATGTGTGGGATATCATTTAGTTCATTTTTTGTAAAGGGCCATTACTATTTCAAGTTTTATTATGTAAGAGACCTATATAATCCATTAACTTTTTTTGGCTCTCTGAAAAATAATAAGTTGAATTCATAAGCATCTTTTAACAGTGAAGATTTTGTCTAAATACAGGTTCACCATCCATTATCCAGAACTCTTACAGTCAGAATTTTTTGAATTTTTGAAAGGTTATATGATTCACATATAATGCCCTCAGCAGGGTCTAGGACAGTACCTTGTATCAAAGATGTTAATTTTTAAATAATGAAGTAAGACTAGTCAATATAAGTGGGGTAAATAAAGGCTAGGGCATTCATTTGTTCAGGTTAAGTTTTGCCATTGGAGAAGTTCAGGTTATGTTGTAAAAGAACTAGGGTTTTGAGGGTTTTGGGTTTTAAAATAAGGGATTGCGGGCCTTTTAATGAAAGCTGATTTAAAATTATTTATTTCTTAGTCCTGTTATCTGTTTACTTTAAACAAATATTTGAAAATCCTAAAATTTAGTTTTCATTGAGAAGCAGGACTTATGGTTAAAAGTGTAGACTTAGAACTGTTTATGTGAAACTAAACTCATTTGTGATCGGAGTGCAGGGTTAGTGATGTAGGCCATAAAAAATAAACTTGTCCAGTGCAGTACAGTGATTTTTTTTTTACTACTTTATTCAATAATTGTGGAGTATGAACAAAATTATTATCCTGTAAAGAATATCTCGGTGTTCCCTTGTAGTTACTAAGAGCTTATATTGCCTATCTAGCTTTCTATAAAATAACTTAATATTCTATTGTAGCCAAATTATTGTGGGCTCCACCTTTAAATAAGAATTTTAAAAAGCTCTCCACCATTTTTGTCAGTTATCTTTACGCTTCCACATTTAGAGTGAGAATGAGGTAACATTTTAAAAATGGCCATTTACTGTTTTATCATGAACTTGTGTTTCTAACATGACAAGAAACGAAATGCTGTTTACTCATAGAAAGATTTGTTGTGCTCTTACATCGTTTTTGGGCTCTAAACGGTCAGCACCAGTTCACAGTGTCCGATTAAGGTAACCTACTTTCAGAAGGCAGTTCCTAGTTGCTGCCTCTCTGGCACCAGGGTAGATGGCTAGCTGCAGGGAGTGTTGTTAGTCGCTCAGTAGTGTCCAGCTCTTTGCAGCCCCATGGACTGTAGCCCTCCAGGCTCCTCTGTCCATGGAATTCTCCAGGCAAGAATACTGGAGTGATGAGTTGCCATTCCCTTCTCCAGGGGATCTTCCTGACCCAGGGGTTAAACCCTGGTCTCCTGCATTGTGCACAGATTCTTTACCATCTGAGCTTCCAGTGTGCAGCAGTGAGGAATCTTTTTTCATCAGACTTTCCAAAGGCTGTCTTGGCTTAGAGGGCTGGATGGGTATGAAAGGCAATTTAGTTTGGGATCTTATTAAATCTAGGGGAATATAAGCAGAGGTCACTGGCAGGACATTAAGTGTGGGGTCTAATGATTCACTGATTTTCTCAATAAAATATGTGGTATTTTTGAAGCACAGTTGCACCAATCATGTATTTAGTTAAATAAGCATGTTTTCAATCAGATACATTCTTATACTTGAGTGTTAGTCTTCTGATATACCTAAAAGCATCCTGTTAGAAGCTAGCAACGTTTGAGAGAAAAAAATGAAATTTCTGTCAAAATAATTTCTCTGTGAGTTGGGGGAGTATGCCCTGGTATTATTTTAGCAGCAGATTTCCTGTTTTCAATGTGGAGAGTAACTGTTTTGTGGGACCCAGAAAGAAATCATTGAACAGGGAGATGGAAGGAACAACTATGAAGGTACCCGTTTTGTTTACTATAAAATTTTGCTTATTCTCTAAGATTATAATTGAGTACTCATTGGTTTAGAATTTTTGCATATATGGTAATGGAAGACTGTGTTTGTTCTGTCATTTATTGAGTGTCTTTTGTGTCTTAAGTACTACTGTGTTATAGATTCTTTCCTTGTAACTACTTTTTGAGGTTGCTAGGTAATTCTTTTTTATAGTTACTAAGAGGCCAAGTTGGGATTTTAACTCCACCAAGTCTATTTACATTCTTTTTGACAGTCCCTCATTGTCTTCATTGTAGTGTGGGTCTATTTTGATGAAAGTACGTAAATACAGTAAATTCTTTTGTTTTGGTTTTCTTTTATTCTTGTAAATTATGAACGAGTCAAATTCCCATTTGAATGCAGAGTTCCAAAGAATAGCAAGGAGAGATAAGAAAGCCTTTCTCAGTGATCAATGCAAAGAAATAGGGGAAGATAATAGAATGGGAAAGACTAGAGATCTCTTCAAGAAAATGAGAGATACCAAGGGAACATTTCATGCAAAGATGGGCATAATAAAGGACAGAAATGGTATGGACCTAACAGAAGCAGAAGATACTAAGAAGTAGCAGCAAGAATACACAGAACTATATTTAAAAAGATATTCATGACCCAGATAACCACAATGGCGTGATCCCTTACCCAGAGCCAGACATCCTGGAATGTGAAGTCAAGTGGGCCTTAGGCAGCATCACTACAAACAAAGCTAGTGGGGGTAATGGAATTCCAGTTGAGCTATTTCAAATCCTAGAAGATGATGCTGTGAAAGTGCCACACTCAATATGCCAGCAAATTTGGAAAACTCAGCAGTGGCCACAGGACTGGAAAAGGTCAGTTTTCATCCCAACCCCAAAGAAAGGCAATGCCAAAGAATGTTCATACTACCTCACAATTGCACTCATCTCACACGCTAGTAAAATAATGTTAAAAATTCTCCAAGCCAGGCTTCAACAGTATGTGAACTGTGAACTTCCAGATGTTCAAGCTGGATTTTGAAAAGGCAGAGAAACCAGAAATCAAATTGCCAATATCCACTGGATCATCGAAAAAGCAAGAGAGTTCCAGAAAAACATCTACTTCTGCTTTATTGACTATGCCAAAACCTTTGACTGTGTGGATCACAACATACTGTGGAAAATTCCGAAAGAGATGGGAATACCAGATCACCTGACCTGCCTTCTGAGAAATCTGTATGCAGGTCAAGAAGCAACAATTAGAACTGGACATGGACCAACAGACTGGTTCCAAATTGGGAAGGGAATATGTCAAGGCTGTATTTTGTCACCCTGCTTATTTAACTTATATGCAGAGTACATCATGCGAAATGCCAGGCTGGATGAAGCACAAGCTGGAATCAGGATTGCCGGGAGAAATATTAGTAACCTTAGATATGCAGATACCACCACCCTTATGGCAGAAAGTGAAGAACTAAAGAGCCTCTTGATGAAAGTGAAAGAGGAGAGTGAAAAAGTTGGCTTAAAACTCAGCATTCAGAAAACTAAGATCATGGCATCTGGTCCCATCACTTCATGCCAAATAGATGGGGAAACAATGGAAACAGTGGGAGACTTTATTTTCTTGGGCTCCAAAATTACTGGAAATGGTGACTGCAGCCATGAAATTAAAAGATGCTTGTTCCTTGGAAGAAAAGCTTTGACCAACCTAGGCAGCATATTAAAAAGCAGAGACATTACTTTGCCAACAAAGGTCCATCTAGTCAAAGGTATGGTTTTTCCACTAGTCATGTATGGATGTGAGAGTTGGACTATAAAGAAAACTGAGAGCCAAAGAAAATTGATGCTTTTGAACTGTGGTGTTGGAGAAGACTCTTGAGAGTCCCTTGAACTGCAAGGAGATCCAACCAGTCCATACTAAAGGAAATCAGTCCTGAATATTCATTGGAAGGACTGATGCTGAAGCTGAAACTCCAATACTTTGGCCACCTGATGTGAAGAGCTGACTCATTTGAAAAGACCCTGATGCTGGGAAAGACTGAAGGCAGGAGGAGAAGGGGACGATAGAGGATGAGACAGTTAGATGGCATCACTGAATCCATGGACATGAGTTTGAGTAGGCTCTGGGAGTTGATGATAGACAGGGAGGCCTGGCGTGCTGCAGTCCTTGGGGTCGCAAAGAGTCGGACATGACTGAGCAACTGAACTGATGAATGAGTCTAGGTGGTGAAGATTAGAGAAGAGTGGTAGGAAACTTGGGTTAGTGTGGTAGCAGCCACCAAAGCATGTAGTTATCTGCCTAGGTTGACTTTACCACTAGAAGAATTTCTGAATCATAATTTACACTCTTTGAGTGAAAATTTGAATTTGAAACTTGTTTCTTAGCTGCACTCCTGAAATTCATTGTAACCTTATGCAAGTCACTTAATCTGTTCATATATATTTCTCTAACTCTAAAAAGGGTGCTTTTTGGTTTATCAGAAAGCCTTGAAAAGAGAGTTTGTTTCAATGATGCAAACTCCTAACCTATCTCAAAGTCTGTCCTTGTTCTAAGAATAGAGTTCATTGATTTAACTCCCAGGATAGTAGCTACCTTGGTATTGTATTTTGGAGAAAGACACTGCAAATTATCTCTCATTTGTTCAGGAGTGAAGTGCTTTACTTGTCTTTCTTTCCCTGACTTTTTCTCATTGTCTATCTTTACTACTCATTTTGGGCTTTAATATGCTTTTTTGTGGACCTTAAAACTCTAGAAAACGTGTGGTTGTTTAAATTGTACTTGATATAGTCAGTAGCTTCCTTGGGAATTTTTCAAGAATAAACTGATCTTCCCCCTCCAATTTAATAAGAAATTTTCAGTTCCCATAACTTTTCTACCTCTAAGATCTTATCCTTTGTTTGCCTCAGGTATTTACCTCTCAAATCATATCCATGTCTAATTAATTAAACTCCATAATTTGAATTTTAAACATTCTACTCTATTATCACCACCTTTATGCAAATAGTTGCTGTCAGTCACCAGCAATTTTCAAGTGGATAAATCCAATGGTCTTCAATCTTATTTGATCTATAAGCACCATTTACAAAACATTTAGAAATGTTTTATTTTGAAAAAAAATTGTAAACTCATATAGAAGTTGAAAAAATAGCTCAGAGAATTCCCATGTAACCTTCACCCAGCTCCCCCCAAGGATAACATCTTATATAACTATGGTTAAATTATCATTACTATAACCAAAATACAGGCCATATTCAGATATCACCAGTTTTTACATGCATTCTTTTTGTGTATGTGTATAGTTCTATGAAATCTATCACTTGTATAGATTTGTGTAACAATTGCCACAGTCAGGGTTTAGAATTGTTCATCACCTCATAAACACTCCCTGCTGCTGTCTCTCTCTAGTCACATCTTCCCCCAGTCCCTAACCCTTGGCAACCACTCACCTATTCTCCGTCACTCTAATTTTATCAAGTATGTTATATAAATGGATTCATTCAGTATTTATCCTTTCTAAGTTGGCTTTTTTCCCCCTCGGAGTTATACCCTTGAGATATGTCCAAGTTGTTGAGTTCATCAGTGGTATGTTGGATTTTTCTTAACTGTTGAGTAGTATTCTGATATATGGATGTATCACAGTTTATTTGTCTACTTGTCTGTTAAGGAACATCTCTTAGTTATTTCCAGTTTTTAACTATTACAGGTAAAACTCTATGAATATGTGCCTACAGGCTTTTGGGTGAACACAAGTTTTCGTTTTTCCAGGGTAGATATTCAGGAATGGGATTTCTAGGTTTTTGGGTAAATGTATGTTTAAATTTATAAGAAACTGCCAAAATGTTTTCCAGAGTGGTGTACCATTTTGCATTCTCACCAGCAGTGTATAGTGTTCTGCATCTTCACCAATACTACTATTGTCAGTGTTTTTTTTTTTTAATTTTCACTATTCTAACAAGTGTGTGTTGACCTTATATCCTGTGATCTTCCTGTATACACTTATTAGTTTGATGCATTTTGGGGATAGATTACTTGGGAGTTTCTATCCTCTCCTGGTTTTAATTCTGCTTTAATGACTGCTTTTTCTCATTTTGCTTTGTAAGTTCCTTCTCTTCCTGACCTTGTAATTTTGGAGTGATGTGGGTATCAGTCCTTGGGTCCTCTTTTCTCCTCTGTACTCTTTCCTTGGTCATCTCATTCAGTTTCATGGTGCTCATAGCACCTCTGTGTTAAATTTATGGCTTCAGTCTGGACCTTCCCCCCTCAATGGACCTTACATCCAGCTGCCTCCCTGACATCTCTACTAATAGGCGCCTCAAACTTGACATATACAACTATGAATTCTTGGCTTTATTCTTTGCTCCCCCTCTTAAATCTCTAGTCCTCCTCATCTCAGTTAACCCAGCTTTAAACTTTTAGTCTCCATAATGGAATATCTTCATCATTTCTTGTACTCATATTCAACCCATCCATCAGCAAATACAGCTGATGCTACTTTCAAAATAAATCCAGATTTGACCACGGTAAGACCCGTACCATTACCTATAAGTCCCTCCCCAGCTCAAGTCTGTATCTTGAACAGAGTAGTAGGAACTCAGTTAATTGTTAAATAATTGAATTGAGTGATTGCTTCTTTATTAGAGAAATCTCTTTGAGATCTTATTTTCTCTAGTTGAATTATAATGTCCCTTAATGTTGACAAAAATAACAGTTATTTTTACATCTTGTTTCCTATATTTTTTTTTCCCTCCGTTCTTAAGACTTTGATTATAGATTGAGTTCCTTAACCTTTTGGTCTATATATTGAATTGTGGTCAAATGTAATTAATATTAAACTGTTTCAGAGTTTTTCCTTTCAGATATGGTGATGTGTGCTTGTGTGCTAAGTCGCTTCAGTCATGTTTGACTCTTTGTGACCCTGTGTACTGTAGCCCACCAGGCACCTCTGTCCATAGGAGTCTCCATGCAAGAATACTGGAGTAGGTTGTCATGACCTCCTCCAGGGGCTCTTTCCCACCCAGGAATCGAACCTAGGTCTCCTGCATTGCCACGCAGATTCTTTGCCACTAGTGCCACCTGGGAAACCCAAGATATGGTGATAGAATTTACAAATAGAAAAAATGTTCTGGCTTCAGTTTATTTTAGTTATTATTTGTTAAACAGGTTGAAAATAATTATTTTTCTGTTTTAAAAACCCTGCCTCTAGTAAAGATTAATATTAATGAAATACACTCATAAAAGCACTACATGTGATTTGAGTGTATGTTGTATATACAGTAATGCTGTTAACTGTTTACAACAAAAGAAATGCGTTCGTTCTGTTTGACAAAAGAATGCAGTAGTCCAAATTTTCTTTTTTTTAGCACTTATCTCAATTCTGCCTTTATGGTCTTGTTTGTTTGGTGTATAGTTCAGTAATTATTTTTGTTTCTGGTCCATTCCTTCTGTTTTTTGAACTGCATTTTATCGCATACCCTACTAGTGCACTTCAGTTCATGCATGGATGGGGCAGAGTAACTTCACAGGTTTTCTTGAATAGTCAACACAGTTTCATTCTTTTAAATATAAGCAGAAGAAAAAAATAAGTAATTGGCATATTCTTTTTACTGTCTTATTAAATACGATTGTTTTTTATATAGCCTCTAGTATCTTTTTCCTACTTGCGTTTTCAAAATTGACCTTTTTCCTACTTGGAATTTTCCCCATTGGTAAATAAACAAATGACCTAATAGAGAAGGTAGACTAAATACATACACACCCCTCACATACCTACTTAGCCTAGGGGAACAGTCAGATGGCAAAGATAATCATAGACACATTATCCTACTGTTTGACTTGTACCTTTGGATTCTTTTGGCTTTTGGGTCTCTATCTACATCCTTCCCTTCTTGTTCATGCATTAGGAAAAGAATATAATCTGTCATATAGTTCACAAATGGCCATCGTCCATTGTGGTCTGTTTGAGGTCTTTTGGCCTCCCAGTAGGGTGTTTCCATCTTCCCAGGCTGCTGAGGTGTGGTACCAGACTTTGCAGCAAATCTGGAGGTGCCTAACATCTTTGTGTCAGGATTTCTCAGGCTGTTGCCCACTGCTGATAGCTCTGAGGCAGTGGAGCCCTCAAATATTTGCTGTTAATGACTGTGAAGCTGCATGCCACTTTCTCCTGGGCAACTGGTAGGTTTTATATATACATAATGGAATACTAGTCTAGCAATAAAAAGGAACAAAATGCCAATCTATGCTATGCCATGGATGAAACAGTATTTCTGGAGGCATTTGTGTAGTTTTCAATGGAAGAGTTCCCTTCACATGTAAAAAAGTTTTTAACCATACACAGTTTCTCAGTTTTGCTGGACACTCTGTCCCCAATCTTTCTAACATAGTTGTTAGCATTTGTATTGTGGTTTCAAGATCCTGATTATTTGTGCAAGAGGAAGTTGAAGATGTTGTGTGACCATGATCTTATGTTGTCTTTTCCTGTCTCTGGTAAAAGGATGGAGAAGTGTTCTTGTGGTATTTAGTTTGAGGAAACAATGAGTTACATATCACCACCTCTCTTTTGAACCATTACAAATATTCACTTATAGAAGGTGGAAGGCTATATTTCTTTGTGGGTGAGTGTGAGTTTACTGTGAATAGAATCTAATCTTAAATGGGCTAATATGATTAGCCACGTAGGCATATTAAAAAGCAGAATGTAGGAATGTAAAGTGGTATGGCAGTTTGGCAATTTCTTAAAAAGTTAGACACAAACTTACCACATGACCCAGGCATTCCACTCCTGGGAGTCTACTCATTTGAAATGAAAATAATGTCCACACAAAGATGTGTACATGAATGTTTTTGGAGATACTAGTCATAATAGACAAAAACTGAAAACAACCCAAATATCCATTAACTGGTGACTGGATAAACCAAATATAATGTATACATATAATACTATACTGTTTGGCAATAAAAAGAAACAAAATGCATGTTACAACATGGATGAACCTCAAAAGTAAAGATCAAGGGCAGGATGAGAAAGGGGCGACAGAGGATGAGATGGTCGGAGGGCATCACCAACTGAATAGACATGAGTTTGAGCACACTTTGGGCGGTAGTGAAGGACAGGGAAATTTGGCATACTGCAGTCCGTGGGGTTGCAAAGAGTCGGACATGACTTAGTGACTGAACAGTAACGACAACAAATGATATAAACCACTAGCAAAATACCACATATTGTATGATTCCATTTTTATGAAATGTTCAGAAAAGACAAATCTGTGTAGGTACAGAAAACAGATGAGTGGTTGCCTGGGGTTGGTGGTGGGAACAAGGGTTGAATGCAGATGGGCTCATGGAAATTTTTTGGGTAATGGAAATGTTCTAAAACTGAGTTGTGCTGATGGTTGCACAACTCTGTACATTTACCAACATCATTGAATTATGTATTTAGAGTGGATGAATTTTTTGGTATATAAATTGTACCTCAATTGTTTTTAAAAAGGAAATGAAAATGAATTTTATAAACTAAAGTATTAGAGAAACATTATATGACAGATGCAGTCATTTGACAAATGAAAAGGGATTGTTTTAGAACTGTAATCTTTCAGCTGAAAGGAAAAGGGTATTTGATTTGAGGAGGTAAAAGAGTAAATGAAACCCTCCATTTTTGCCCTGAAATCTACAGTAAATGTCAAAGATAGCATCCGATATCTTTAAATTTTTGCATTGATCTACACATTTGTATACTGTGGCTGGTAGAATAAATTGGTGGTTAAAATAACTTTTCTGAATAGCTTATCAAGGACCTTAATGTTTATATCCTCTGACCTATAATCTCACATGAAAATATATTCTAAGGAAATAATTAGAAATGCAAAAAAGGATTGGTTTTTAGAAATGTTCATTATAGCTTTATATAGGGCAATCAAACAATAACCTACATGCTCTCAAAGTATGGGGAATGGTTATAATTGTTTTAGTTAGGCTCTGTTGGTTGCAAGGAGCAGATCCTTTTATGGCCAGCTTAATAAAAATTGACTTTTGTTGAAAGCATACAAGGTGCTTTAACAACCCCCAAACAGCAAGATCAGTGTAGCCCTTTGGTAGTGGGGAACCAAAGCTACTTTCACCTTTTCTGTCTCCAGTCAGACTAGGCACTTCAGTTTTCTTTGGAGACCTGCTTTGTCTCAATCTCTTCTGCAGCCAGTGTTTCTTGTGCATGGACCAGTGCTGTTTGCCAGCTCTGAGTCAGTCTTTGTTCCAGTTCCAAATTTTCCAGAGCAGGACTCTGGACTAGCTCATCATTTTCAGCCCTAAGTGGGTCAGTGAACAACTGGTGATTTAGTCTTCCTCTCCATCCTTTTTGGTGGGGGAGAGGGTGGTCTGCATTCACGTTTATTTATTTAGTGAAAATGAAACTATGCAAAACCTAACAAGCTTTTTTTAATCTTAAGTTTTGGCATATCTGGGCTTCACTGGTGGCTTGGTGGTAAAGAATCCGCCTGCCAGTGCAGGAGACGCAGCCTTGAGCTCTGTGTCAGGAAGATCCCCTGGAGAAGGAAGTAACAACCCACTGCAGCATTCTTGCCTAGGAAATCCCAAAGCCAGAGAAGCCTAGTGGAGTATGGTCCATGGAATCACAAAAGTCGGACACAGTGACTAAAAACAAGTGACTTTGTAATACATCTCATGGGTTTATATGAGAGATTGCAAATATTAGTATTAATTTAAAATATTTCTGAGGCCTTCTCTAATACAGTCTCTTCACTTAAACTCTCAGAAGGATAGTGTGCATTTGTGGTAGATTCATGCTTTTTTTAAAAATTATTCCTTGTTAAAACCTCTGTGATCTGGTTTCCACCCCTTCTTCCTTATTGAAACCACTTTTACTAAGTTTGGCAGTAGAAAACCCATTGGACACTGTGGACCAGTCACCACCTCCTGAAATGCTGTCTCTGCACTTGCCTCAATGACACTGCCTTCTCCTGACTTTCCCTCCCAGCCCAAGTCTGCTGCCTCAGTGGATCCTCTTGCTCTGCTCATCCCTTTAATGTTGCTGTTGCCTCATGCCTCACTTTCACTTCTTTTTATTTCATGTCCATCTTGCACAGTTTCTCTTACTTCTTTGACTTCAGGGATACTTTATATCCCCAAATCTCTGTCTCTATACCAGACACCTTCTATTGAGATTCTGAGTGTGATAACCAGCATCTTTTTGAATATCACCACTTAGAGCCTCACCAGTTCTTATTCTCTTTTGAAACTTCATAGCTCTTTGCATCTGTTTAGTCTCTGCTGAAATTATGTACTGTGCCTTATTTAATTTTGTATTCCTTGTCTCCTCTCACAGAATTCCTTGCACGAGAGATTCACTTAATATTTGCCCACTTGAATATTCCTGTTTTTAAAAATGGACTAACTATACTTGTTTGTAATTTTGTTTCCCAGTTTTTTTTCTAAATCTAAGAATAATTTCTTTTGTGGTCCAAGGGAAAAACAATGTTAATGGATATGATTAAGAACATACTTCAATATAGTTGGGTCTGTTAATACACATTTTTCTTTATTTTTATTTTTTTTTATTTTTTAATTTTTATTTATTTATTTATTTTTTGTCATACATTGATATGAATCAACCATAGATTTACACGTATTCCCCATCCCGATCTCGCCTCCCACCTCCCTCTATTTAATTTCTTTACTGCATGTCATTTCTTCTCTAAAAGAAATGCTAATTGGACCTTCAGCCAATTCAGAAATATGCATTGTAGACATTGCAAGTTTCCATTATTATGTATAAGTTAAATGAATTCTATAAGTGGTGGTTCTTTGTAAATATGAAATAAACTTGCTTATTGAGCCAAGAGTATGGTTATTGGTTGAAGGATGAGCATTTAATTATTACTTACAGCTGGCAGCAATTAAAATTATAGATCTGAGTATTAATCTTCACAGTGTGTACTGCTAAGTGCAAAAGGTTTATGCTGCAAACTGTGGTATTTGTATTAAAGAGTTGGGAATTTCATGCAGAGGAAGGGTCCTCTGCATGTAGACTATTTGGTAAATCTGAGTATAATCTGAATTCAGATATGATAAGTAGTATAAGGGACAGTTAGCAATGTCAGCTCTAGTTTAATTTTTTTTTAATGTTGCATTTACTACAAATATAGCTTTGGGAACCTTGTGAGCTTTCTTTTTAAAAAATTTTATTTATGTATTTTATTTTTGGTTTCACCGTGTCTTCATTGCTTTTGCATTGGCTTTTTCTAGTTGAGGCGAGTGGGGGCTATTCTTCTTTGTGGCCATTCATTGTGGTGACTTCTCTTGTTGAGGAACACATGCTCTAGGTGTGCTGGCTTCAGTAGTTGTGGCACATGGGCTCAGTTGCTCCGAGGCATGTGGAATTATCCCAGACCAGGGATTGAACCCGTGTCCTCTGCATTGCAGGCAGATTCTTATCCACTGTACCACCAAGAATGTCCTCATTGTGGTTTTGATTTGCATTTCTCAGATGATTAGTGATGGTGAGCATCTTTTCATGTGTTTCTTGGCCATCCGTATGTCTTCTTTGGAAAAATGTCTGTTCAGATCCTCTGGCATTTTAAAATCAGATTTTAAAAAAAAAAATATTGAACTGTATACTTTATATATTAACCCCTTACCAGATATACCATTTGCAAATACCTTGTCCCGTTCGGTAGGTGGACTTTTTGTTTTGTTGATAGTTTCCTTTGTTATGTAAAACTTTTCAGTTGTATGTAGTCCTATTTATTTTTGCTTTTGTCTCCCTTGCCTGAGGAGACATATCCAAAAAAATATTGCTAAGACAGATGTCAAAGAGCTTACAGCCTATGTTTTCTTCTAGAAGTGTTAGGGTTTCAGGTCTGACACTTAAGTCTCTAATCCATTTTTATTATTTTGTGCATGGTGTGAGAAAGCATTCTTTTGGTGTGAGTTTGATTATTTTTTCCACAGTTTATTGTGATCCACACAGTCAAAGGCTTTGGCATAGTCAATAAAGCAGAAATAGATGTTTTTCTGGAACTCTCTTGCTTTTTTGGTGATCCAGCGAATGTTGGCAATTTGACCTCTGGTTCCTTTGCCTATTATAAAACCAGCTTGAACATCTGGAAGTTCACAGTTCACGTATTGCTGCAGCCTAACTTGGAGAATTTTGAGCATTACTTTACTAGCGTGTAAGATGAGCGCAATTGTGCGGTAGTTTGAGCATTCTTTGGCATTGCCTTTCTTTGGGATTGGAATGAAAACTGACCTTTTCCAGTCCTGTGGCCACTGCTGAGTTTTCCAAATTTGCTGGCATATTGAGTGCAGCACTTTCACAGCATCATCTTTTATGATTTGAAATAGCTCCATTGGAATTCCATCACCTCCACTAGCTTTGTTCATAGTGATGCTTCCTAAGGCCCACTTGACTTCACATTCCAGGATGTCTGGCTCTAGGTGACTGATCACACCATCGTGATTATCTGGGTCCTTGAAGATCTTTTTTGTATAATTCTTCTGTGTATTCTTGCCACCTCTTCTTAATATCTTCTGCTTCTGTTAGGTCCATGCCATTTCTGTCCTTTTTTGAGCCCATCTTTGCATGAAATGTTCCCTTGGTATCTCTCATTTTCTTGAAGAGATCTCTAGTCTTTCCTATTCTATTGTTTTCCTCTATTTCTTTGCAATGATCACTGAGGAAGGCTTTCTTATCTCTCCTTGCTATTCTTTGGAACTCTGCATTCAGATGGGTAGATCTTTCCTTTTCTCCTTTGCTTTTTGCTTCTCTTCTTTTCACAGCTATTTGTAAGGCCTCCTCAGACAGCCATTTTGCTTTTTTGCATTTCTTTTTCTTGGGGATGGTCTTGATCCCTGTCTCCTGTACAGTGTCAAAAACCTCCATCCATAGTTCATCAGGCACTCTATCAGATCTAGTCCCTTAAATCTATTTCTCACTTCCACTGTATAATCATAAGGGATTTGATTTAGATCATACCTGAATGGTCTAGTGGTTTTCCCCATTTTGTTCAATTTAAGTCTGAATTTGGCAATAAGGAGTTCATGATCTGAGCCACAGTCAGCTCCCGGTCTTGTTTTTGCTGACTGTATAGAGCTTCTCCATCTTTGGCTGCAAAGAATATAATCAGTCTGATTTTGGTGTTGACCATCTGCTGATGTCCATGTGTAGAGTCTTCTCTTGTGTTGTTGGAAGGGGGTGTTCGCTATGACCAGTGTGTTCTCTTTGCAAAACTCTCTTAGCCTTTGCCCTGCTTCATTTTGTACTCCAAGGCTAAATTTGCCTGTTATTCCAGGTATTTCTTGACTTCCTACTTTTGCATTCCAGTCCCTTATAATGAAAAGGACATCTTTTTGGGGTGTTAGTTCTAAAAGGTCTTGTAGGTCTTCATAGAACCATTCAACTTCAGCTTCTTCAGTGTTACTGGTTGGGACATAGGCTTGGATTACCGTGATATTGAATGGTTTCCCTGGAAATGAACAGAAATCATTCTGTCGTTTTTGAGATTGCATCCTAGTACTGCACTTCGAACTCTTGTTGACTGTTATGGCTACTCCATTTCTTCTAAGGGATTCCTGCCACAGTAGTAGATATAATGGTCATCTGAGTTAAATTCACTCATTCCAGTCCATCTTAGTTCACTGATTACTAGAATGTCGACGTTCACTCTTGCCATTGCCTGTTTGACCACTTCCAATTTGCCTTGATTCATGGACCTAACATTCCAGGTTCCTATGCAATATTGCTCTTCACAGCATCAGACCTGGCTTCCATCACCAGTCACATCCATAACTGGGTGTTCTTTTTGCTTTGGCTCTGTCTCTTCATTCTTTCTGGAGTTATTTTTCCATTGATCTCCGGTAGCATATTGGGCACCTACTGACTTGGGGAGTTCATCTTTCAGTGTCATATCTTTTTGCCTTTTCATACTGTTCTTGGGGTTCTCAAGGCAGGAATACTGAAGTGGTTTGCCATTCCCTTTTCCAGTGGACCACATTCTGTGGAGTTGTTGATGGACAGGAAGGCCTGGCGTGCTGCGGTTCATGGATGCAAAGAATTGGACATGACTGAGTGACTGAACTGAACTGATTCTTTTTGGTTTAGCTATCCAGTTTTCCCAACACCATGAATTGAAGAGCCTGTCTTCATTTTTAATCTATGTGTCTTTAGATCTGAAGAGTAGGCAGCGTATATATAGGTCTTGTTTTTGTATGTATTCAATAGTTTGTCTATTGATTGAAGCAGTTATATCTAAGGTAATTATTGATATGTGTGTACTTATTGAACTTCCCAGGTAGTGTTAGTGGTAAAAAACCTGCCTGCCAATGCAGGAGAGGTAAGTGAGGTGGCTTTGATCCCAGGGTCAGGATGATCCCCTGGAGGAGGAAATGGCAACCCACTCCAGTATTCTTGCTTGGAGAACCCCACTGAGAGAGGATTCTGGCAGGTTACAGTCCCTGGGGTCACAGAGAGTCAGTCAGACATGACTGAAGCGACTGACACGCAGCACATGTACTTATTGACATTTTGTTAATTGTTTGGGTGTTGTTTTTGTGGTCCTTTTTTGTTTCTTTCTTCTTTTGTTCTCTTTCCTCATGATTTGATGACTACCTGTAGTATTATATTTGGATCTTTTCTCTCTTTTATGTATTTATTATGTATTTTTGGTTTGTGGTTACCAGGATTAAGTTGCTGATCTGTTAAGTTTGAATGCATTTTAACCACCCTTCATTTTTATTATCCACTCCCTTACCGTTTGTGATGTCATATTTTATATTCTTTGGTTTTGTGTATCCCTTTACTTATCTTGGATATAGATGACCTCACTACTTTTGTCTTTTAACCTCCCTACTAGCTTTATAAATATGGTTGATTTACCACCTTTACTGTATATTTGCCTTTACCAATGAGAATTTTCCTTTTATGCGTGCATGTGTGCTCAGTCACTCAGTTGTATCCAACTCTTTGCTCCTTTGTCCATGGAATTTTCCAGATGAGAATACTGGAGCAGGTTGCCATTTCCTGTTCTATGGTACCTTCCTGACCCAAGGATTGAACCCTCGTCTCCTCCATCTCCTGCATTGCAGGAGGATTCTTTACTACTGAGCCATCGGGAAGCCCCTTTTCCTTTCATAGTTTTCATATTTCTGATTGTTGCCTTTTCTTTTCCACTTATAGAAGTCCCTTTAATATTTCTTGTAAAGCTGGTTTCCTATAGAAACTGATGTTGAGTTGAGTTCTTTTCATGTTGAACTCTTTTAGCTTTTGGTTGTCTGTAAAACTTTTGAGCTCTCTTTCAAATATGAGTGAAAGCCTTGCCGGGTAGAGTATCCTTTGTTTTAGGTTTTTACTTTTCATCACTTTAAATACATCATGTTGCTCTCTTCTGGCCTGCAGAGTTTCTGCAGAGACATTAGCCAACAGCTTTATGGGAGGTGGGGGTTCCCTTGTATGTAACTTGTTGCTTTTACTGTGGTGCTTTCAATTTTCTCTCTTTATTTTTAATTTTTACCATTTTAATTATAATGTTCTTGTTGTGATTCTTTTTAGGTTGATCCTGTTTGAGACTCTGTGCTTCCTGGACCTGGATGTGTTGCCAAAGGTCTCTTAAACTGTCCTCTTTTTTTTTCTGTTCAGCTTCACTGATTTCCACAATTCTGTCTGCCAGTTCCTCTGTATCATCTAATCTACAGTTGATTACTTCTAGAGTATTTTTTTATTTCAGTTATTATATTTTTCAGCTCTGTTTGGTTCTTATATTTCCAGCTCTGTAAAAAACTTCTAACTTCTCATTCTGTTCTTCCATTCTTCTCCCAAGTACTTCAAGCATCTTTATGATCATTACCTTAAACTCTTTTTTTGGGGGGGGCGGGGGGTAGATTGCTTATCTTCATTTAGTTCTTTTTCTAGGGTTTTATCTTATTTCTTTATTTGGAATGTATTTCTCTGTCACCTCAATTCACCTAATTCACTGTTTTATATTTTTGTGTATTTGGTAGGTTGGTTACATTTCCTGATCTTGGAGAAGTGGCTTTGTGTAGGAAGTACCCTATGTGGCCCAGCAGCATACTCCCCTCTGATCACCAGAGCTGTATGTTTAATGGGTACCCTCTGTGTGGGCTGCATAGGTCTGTTTCTTGTGCCTGGCTGACAGCTGTGGCTGTCTTACTGGTGTGCGTGGTTGGCCTGGTCCCATTGATTGCCAGACCGTACCAGCTGCTGGTGGGTGAGGTTGGGTGTTGGGTTGGGATGGGTTATGGCTTGGCTGGCTGTGTGACTTCCAGTGTTGCTAATGGCCTGCAGGTGGTTGGAGCTGGATCCTGACATGGCTTGCTCAGAGGCTTAAGATGTCCTAGAGCTGGAGTTGGCCTCCTGTTGGGCGGACCAGGGCCCTTGGTGTCCAGGGTGGTGCCAGACTACTGGTGGGTGGGCCAGGTCTTTGCACAACTTGCTGTGGGGGGTTGTGGTGGTCCTGGGGCTTGGTGGCTGGTGTGGGGGCCCAAAAGGACATGGGGCTGGTGCTGGCCCACTGATGGGCAGAATGAGGTCCTGGAGTCTTTTGCTGTGGGGCCTGAAGTTTCTGCAGCTAGCATTGGCCCTTCTGTGGGCAGTTCCTGGGCCCAGGTTTGTGACTGCAGGGCTTTGGGTGTCCCAAGGGTGGTATCTGCCACAGGTGGATGGAGTTGGGGCCTAGCAGATCTTGGGGCTGGTGCCTGACACCTGGTGTTTGAGGCCAGGACTGGGGCTAGTGCTGGCGCACTGGTGGATGGGGCTGGGTCAGACGACCAGCTGTGTGTGTGTGTGTGTGTGGTGTGTGTGTGTGGTTTCCGGTGGTCCCAGTGCTGTGGTAGCCCACTTGTAGATGGGGCTGGGTCCTGGGTCCTGTAGTGGGTGCAGTCATGTCCTGAATTGGCTGGGGGCCCAGGGAGTTCTCTATAGCGTCAGCCTGCTGGTGATCCTGCCCACCTAGCTGCCTGGCCTGGTGCATCCCAGTGCTGGTGTTGTTTGGTAGGCCTGGCCTGGTCTCTCACTGATTGGTTAGAGGGAGGATTCTAAAGTGACACTTAACAACACCTGTGTCTTGGTGGTGGAATGAGTTTCCCAGAATGGCTGCTGCCAGCATCTTTGTTCTCAGAGTGAGTTTCAGTTGCCTTCTGCCTCTCTGGGAGGCTCTCCAGGATGAGCAAGTAGGTGAAAGTTTGTTGCTGAATCCAGGAAAAGACACTGGAATTCTTGGCCTCCAGAGGAGAAGAATTCAATCCGGGGCCAGAGACGAGGCTTGATCGCTCAGAGCTTTTGTGTAGTAGAATTTATTAAAGTATAAAAGGGATAGAGAAAGCTTCTGACACAGACATCAGAAGGGGGTAGAAAGAGTACCAGTTTGCTAGTGTTAGCAGTGGAGTTATATACTCTCCAATGAATCCAAAGAATGTCTGGAGGTTGTAAAGGCCTCACTAGACCTACTCCCATAATTTACATTTTAAGATAACAGAATTAGCCAGAAGGTTTAATCCAGAGACTGTCCTCAGGCAGGATGCATCCTTGTAAAGACCAGACCTACTCCCATAATTTATGTTTTAAGATAACAGAATTAGCCAGAGGGTTTAATCCAGAGACTGTCCTCAGGCAGGATATATTATTGTTATATAACCCTAAGGAATGTAGAGGAAAAAAAGTAAAAAGTTTGTCCTTTCTTCCTCCTTGAGTATTCCAGACCTCTCTCCTTGGGGACCCCTAGACTTCTTACCAACCTGCCTAGGAAATGACTCTCTGATTTCTCCCCTTTTCTTTTAGGAGAATTATGTTGCCAAGGGAAAGGTGTTGTTTTCATCCCATAACTACTTCATGCTGTTTAGGGGCGTAGTCCCTAAATTGTTGAGGCAGCATATTCTCCTAACCCTCATATTGAGGGTCTCTGATCCAGGGGCCCCACATAATAGTTGGAGGAGGTTGTGTGCACTCGTAGGAGCTTGGACAACCATTTGTAAATTAAAAGCTTTTAGATGGTTAGAAAACCCTGTTATACAGTTAGAAATGTAAGGCAAAATAGTCAGTCATTAAACCACGTTAAAATCAAAATGAAAAGTCACATTATGTCCATAGCTAAAGTACAAAGTGTTGCACGAGTTCATTTTAGGGTTATTAGAAGTCATCAGTTTAAGAAGAGGCATCACATGCGATTGTTGTCAGAGGTATTTGCAGACTTGGAGAGGTGGCCAAAGTACTGGAGTTTCAGCTTCAGCATCAGTCCTTCCAATGAACACCCAGGACTGATCTCCTTTAGGCAACTGCTTTTCCCAAATCTCCACTTTTTGAGTCGGGAGTCAGTGTTTGTCCCAAGATATACATCACATCCTTCCAAGTAAGGTCATAAAGCAGAGTAACACCTTTAAAAGCTCTAATATATTTTTTCTGGGTCCTCTAAAGAGTCTCCCAGATCCCCCTTGATTCTTTTTATTTCTTGATAAGAAAAAGGCTATTAACTCTCATAGACTGATTATTTCTCCCAGTGGGTGCTTCATGAAGAGGCAACAGCTTGTGTGGCTGTTCCCTCAGTCTCTCTGACTGCTCTGCACATATGATCCCAGGGATAGATTGGAGAAACCTGCTTTTCTTTATCTCTTTGTCTCCTGTCCTCCATCTCATCTAGCAAAGTAGGAGGACAGGAGGGAACTGAAGGAGTCACACCCAAATCTATGCCCTTAGGACATAAGTCTGGCATATTTCGCAGAGAGAAAAAGGGCAACACATACGCTACTTCTACCCATTTCCCTTGTTTTCTACAGAACCGGTCTAATTGTAAAACAGTATTATACTTAAAAGACCCTCCAAGCGGCCACCGTTTGCCATCCTCCAATGGATACCATGGGCATGCAGTATCACATAGAAACATGAGGTGTTCCCCCTTCCCTGTGCTTAAGAAAAAAAAAAAAGAAAAAAAAAGAAACAAACAAAAAAAAAGAAACATGAGGTGTGTCTTCTTTAAGCCCTGGGGATCAAATCTATCCCAGTTTTTCAGGATACAGTTCAAAGGAGTGAGGCTGGAATTGTTAGCTCCCATCTGTAAGAGAGAAAAAAAGCGACCAGCGCCATCTTTCTACCGGAGGCATCCCTTCCTGCTCTGGATGGGGGTGTAGACAGGCTTTACACCAAAACTTTCCTTTCTGGTCAGACTTAGTCTGTCCCTTACCAACGCAGGCGACCTACTCGTCCCTCCCGGTCCTACCATCGAGACGGGGTGGAGATGAACCAGGGGTAGGTCTGACGGCATCCCTGACTGACGTCTAGCTCCTCACCATTAAGACCTTGCTTGCCTCTGATGCCACCCGGGGTGTAATCAGAGTAACCTTCCGGAATGCCTCCCAGGCTAAACCACTGGGGGAAACATTCGTCACCTGAGTGCCTGTGCATGACCTTGAGTATATTCCTGACCACAATAAGACAGATAGGAACATGAAACTGAGATGTTTCTTCCAAGCATCACCATACCAGTGTAAGAGCCTCCTAAGCGTCACCACACCAGTATAAGAGTCTCCTCTGGTCCACTAAGAGCCAGTGTTACCAAAGGAGAAAAAAACCCATTGTAGTTCCAATCTGAGTAACCTTTAACCTCAGAGATGCTCTTGTAGCTAGAGCTCCATCTAACTTCCGTACTTTTCGATTCCTAATGAGGCTAGGTACTTCCTGACTACCAATCCAAGTTTGGGACCTAAGTCACAGTACACAGTGGCAGCACAGATCACAAGTCCCTTGAAAGTCTGTGATCCGACAGATTAGTTTAGTACTTCTAATTTCCAAGGAGTTATGAAATGGCCAAAGAGACCGAAAAGTTGACCAAGAAAGGAGAGTTAGGTCCACACGCTTTGCCCATTTCTGGTCGGTTCCGAAGGAGACATTTGGTGTCTCTTGGCATTGGCAGGTTGGTATAAACCCCCAACAGGTTTCTTCCATAAACCATATGAGGTCACCGCGGAACCGCAGAGCAGGGCTCCTCACTTGCTTCACGCAGGGTGTTTCATTCATTCACGCAAGCACATCGTAAAGTACAGCAGAAAACGTGTCCGCTAGGAGAACAAAGAACTAGAGCTCCAAGCATCCTTACCTTGTCCTGAAGAATCCCGGACGAGCCCCCAAGATGAAAGTTTGTTGCTAAGTCCACGAAAAGTGAAAAGTTTGTCCCTTCTTCCTCCTTGAGTGTTCCAGACCTCTCTCTCCTTGGGGACCCCTAGACTTTTTATCAACCTGCCTAGGAAATGACTCTCTCATAGGTCCTACACAAGTTCCATTTAAATTACTGCTTCTGCCCTGGGTCTTAGAACATATAAGATTTTGTGTGTGCTCTCTTAAGACTTAAGTCTCTTATTTCCCACAACTCTCTGATTCTCCAAAAAGGAAGCCCTACTGGCTTTCAGAGGTAAACAGTCTAGGCGGTGGGAGGGGAGTTCTTTATGTGCAGACCCCTGAGTTGAGGGGCCTGATGTAGAGCTAGGACACTTTGGTCCTTGGGGAGGACTTCTGCAGTTGTAATTTATTCTCCCATTTGTGGGTTGTATACCCTGGAAATATGGGTGATGATCATACTTCACCCTTTCTGCTTATCTTGTTGTGATTTCTTCTTTATATCTTTAGCTGTAAAAGATCTTTCCTACTAATTTGCAGTTCACTCTTATGGGTAGTTGCTCTGTAAATAATCATAATTTTTTTGTGCCTGCAGAAGGAGCTCACAAGCTCATGGTCTTCCTACTCTGCCTTCTTGGTCACTTCTCACATCATAAAGACTTCTAGTGGGGTAATAGCATGACACATTGGTTAACACAAAGAAACTTTGGTTCATATATTCAGAGTTTAATGAAAAATAGAAAAATAAAAGAACAAGGAACAGGCTTCCCCTTTTCATTGACCCTTGAAGATTGAGCACATTTGATATTTGTAGTCGATGCATCAGGCAGTTCATTTGATACTTGTAGTCTATGCATGAGGCAGAGTGTCAGAAGCTTGGTTGTCTTTGACTCTTTAGGGCTTAGCAGAGTTGTTGAGAACTGTAAGTGGTTGTCAAGACGTGCTGCTTCATGGAAAGAACACTTGAATATACAGTGAGTATGCTAGCTAAATGGTTATGGTATTACTGCTGGGTGAATGGGTCCATCCTTGGGAAAGTCCTGAAGCAGAACTCATGCTGAGGGTTTCTGCTAAGCTCTCTTAGAAAGCAGTCCTAGTCAGTATGCTGCAGTTTTAATCAGGATGCTGGATGCAGTGATGAAATAAAGGAGGACTGAATTCTTAAAGTTCACATTTAGGTAAAAGTTTAGACATCTTAGGAGATGAGTGTGAGGCATGATCTTGATGATGACAAAAGAGAGAGCTCTTTTAGGTGCTTTTGTGCTTGACTTCACTGTCCATCTTTTCTTTAGAAACTTGGTTTAAGCTTGCACTCCTTTTCATAGCAGTTCTAAACTTGTCAGTAGACAGTACAGAAATGAGTGGATAATCTTTAGATACTCTGATAACTGATACTCTGATAATCTTTAGATACTCTGATAATAGCCAGTGACCATGACCTGTGATATGGTAGTAATATCAAGTAATATCAAGATAAAATGCAGAATGCTGTTTTCTTTTTGGAAGTAAAGATCCTGACAAAGGGGTTTGAAAATAGTGTTGAAAACCCTATGATTAAATGACAACAAGAGCATGAGAAGAGATTTCTCTTCCTCTAAAATCAGGTTAGTGTATTTGGGTAGAAACAAAGAGAAGACGTTTTTCTTGGTTAAACTGGTTAATAGAGGACTTGAAGGCATTGTTTTTGTAGACAAAAAAATCTTTACCCTAAGCTGTAATTTTTCTAACTTCTGTTGCATATGTCGCTACATTTTCTTTTTCCATGTGCTCTTACTGTTTTCATGGCAAACATATTTTAAAAGATGATCTCTGGGATAATTATTGCCATTGATTAGTTTTGATATTCCTTTTTAATGATATTTTCATTTATTCCTTTTGCTAGCTGGATTGCCTTTTGCAATTCTTACTTCAAGGCATACCCCCTTCCAACGAGGATTATTCTGTAATGATGAGTCCATCAAGTACCCTTACAAAGAAGACACCATACCTTATCCGTTATTAGGTGGAATAATCATTCCATTCAGTATTATCGTTGTAAGTTAAATCCACTTTTCCAAGTTTATCACTTTTGGGCAGTTGGCTTTAATTTTGTGTTATCCTGTTAATGATTGAATGTATAACCCTCTAAAACATGTGTTTTAACTTTTTATGTTATTTGATCAAAATAATCTCAGCTATTTTCAGTGGGGCTAAAAGAGTAACAGTGTATAATTAGAAGAACTGTACTAAATACGTGTGGTTTTATGCTAATCTTTTCCAAGTCACTGTGATTTTTTTTAGCTCTAATTTGCTATTGTTTCAGTAATAATACAATAGATGCATACTGTATCAATGTATTTTTAGCATACTTTATACTTAGGATATTATTTTATGATTTATTGAGACTGTTTATGAACTGACTCTAGTTACTGAGTTCTAGAAAAGAAAAATTACTAACAGGTGTTAAAAGCCTTCATTTAACCCATATTTAGTTTAAAGAATTTTTAGATAATGGCAGAAATAGGGGAGAAAAGCCCAAGTTCTATAGATAATTAACAGTGAATATGAAAGCATTTTTACTGGTATTAAAACTAATAATTACTGTTTTCTAGGATTTCAGGTGAGAATGTCTAGAGAATGTGCTCTGGTTGAGGAGAAGATTTCAAGTGATTTGACTAGATGATTTTTATTATCTCTTGACTCAGAGATTCTATGACTTTAATTTTATGCTCCGTATCTTGTAACTTTAGAAATAAGATTTATGCTAAAAGCAGAAAATATGGTCTCATCCAGGAGATAGGCCAAAAAGATAAATAGCCAAAAAGATACATCTTGTCTGTTCTGAAGTTTATTAAAAAACAAAGCAAAACTTCTTGATTTAGAAATTTAGTGTCTGATTGCAAAATGATTACAGCTCCTTATTAGCACTAAAAGTTAATTCCTAATTTGTGGTGTATAATTAATCAAAGAAAATCTCTGCTATACAAATAATTGTTTCACAGCACTGTGAGCTTCTGAAGGCAGAAATGGTGCCTTGTTCATCTTGTTATCCTTGCCATTGCCATGGACGCTACCTTGTCCTAGGTGCTGGAATGAAACTGGAGAGATTATGTAGTAACGTTGGTGACTCTCCTGCAATATATGAATATACAATATACAATATACAAAACTTCTCCTACAGTATGAAGTTTTAAGAAATCAGTGGCCCATTTAATCTAGACAGATCTTTACACTAAGTTTTTACTATGAAAAGAAAGCAAGCCTATGATCCTTCTATTAAAGAGGAAGTACAAGTAGACTCTTTTTTAAGTATATATTTCTGAGAGATTAATAGCTCTTTACATATAAAAATTTTAGCAGGACTTTTCTGCAAATAATAGCTGATTATAGACAAGATTTAAGTACTCAAATGCTGCTACAAATGTACTTGTCTTTCAGTTCTACTTTTGTTTGTGTCTCAGTAAGAAGGATGCCGCACGAGCAAAACTACAGAAACTGCTACAGACCAGAGGCCTGCCAGTGGACAGGGTGCTGTGTGGCCTGCCTAGCAAGCGCAGGGCCCATAGACACGCAGTTAGCAAAGACTTGTTGTGTATGTTTTATTAACTTGCAAGTTTCGATTATTTCACCATCACCTGTGAAAAGGTTATCTCTGTATTTACAAAACAGCAAGTGAGTTGAGTGTGGTGGTGGTTTAGCTGCTGTGTTGTGTCTGAGGCTTGAAACCCCATGGACTGTAGCCTGCCAGGCTCCTCTGTCCATGGGATTCTCTAGGCAAGAATACTGGAATGGGTTGCCATTTCCTTCTCCAGTGGATCTTCCCAACCCAGGGATCAAACCCGGGTCTCCTGCACTGCAGGCAGAGTCTTTACTGACTGAGCTATAAGGAAAGCCTCAGTTGAGTGTAAAAAGAGCAGACTGTGTAAAAGTGCTGTACAAGGGCTTTTTCCACATCAACTATATCAACAGAGACACATGCTGGCAGTGGCTTTATGTACTAATTTAAGATAATTTCAGATTATCCACTAACTCAACTTCTTTCAGGCAGCACATGGTTAGACTTGTTTATGTTTAGTTTTGTTTTCTAGAAAGTAAATCATTTCTTTAAAAAAATCAGGACTATGATTGGGACTTCATACCAGGCCTTTGATGTGACTTGCAAGTGATCCACAAATATATGAGTGATTGAGGGACCCTGGTAAAGAATCAGAATTAATATAGTATCACAGAAGCCAAGGGAGAAGTTCAATAAGGACAAAATGGTCAGTGATGTCATATACTACTGGGAAGTTAAGATTTGGGTTGATAAAAATCTCTTTGATCTGATGAGACCATTTTGACTTTTTGGAGAGCTATTCAGTAGAATAAAGGGTTTAGAGATATTTAGAAAGGAGTGGAAGTATGGCAGTGAGTGATTTTAGACTATTCCTTCAGGAAGGTGAGTCCTGAGTGGAAGACACATAACTATAGTGACAGTGTAGAGACATATAAGATGATCTTGGTTGATGGAGATATAAAGATGGTGAGAAAATACTCTGATACATAGGTTTTAAATGATTAAATCCTTCTGATTTAGATAGCTACTAGCTTTGATCTTCAAAAGTATTTTGTTTTACACCCCCAAAATCATCTTTAGTACTTTAATAATTTATCCTTAATCTGATTAAATAATGTTTGACAAGCAATCCCAGCTTTATGATTAGAGCAGTTAGTTTAAGTGTGAACTTCACCAGAGGCTGAGTTGGCCTAAATGACTCAAAGGGCAAGATAAGGTTTTAAAATGAAATGAAAATATGCTGTCACGTGTCAATGGAAGGCACAGACGTCTCCCTGCGTTTGATTTAGAACGTCTCTGTTATCTGTTTCTCTCATTACAGATGGCATACATAATTTAAAAAAATTATGTACTCTGATCTAGCATTTGTTAGATTTAGAGTCCCTCTGCATCCTTTCCCAGAATTAAGGGTTAAATTTCAGCATATTCTACATCTGTAGGTCAACTTTTAATTTGTGCCCAGTATGCTGAATGTTACTAGTGAACTGATTTTCAGTCATCAGTGGCAAGAACCAGAGTCTAGGTGGCCCTAGACAGTGATTATTATGACTAGGAAGACTCACAAAGATTAATATTTGTTTTTAGAAAGTAGTTGAGTGCTTACACAAGAAGAACTGACAGCTGGGAAGTTGGAAGTTTCACTGCTCAAATTGTGGTTGACTAATATACTTGGTATATATTTCAAATTATCAAAGGTCATCTCCATAACAAAACATTAGCGATATCTTTTCTTGCTGTTTATCTATCAAAGCAGTTGCTGGAACACCTTAATGGCCTGAGGAGATGTAATATATTTTAATTCAAGGCCTCTAGGACAGTCACCAGGGAGTACCCTAAGCACACTTGTGGAGGTATGGTATCCCCAGAAGTGAATGTGGTTTTCCTCTCCTGTGAGACCTGTGCTCAGCAAAGGCTTGATTAAGTCATCCACATTAAGGATTATAACGAGGGATATATTCCTATGGGGTTTAATGTATTTAAGGATGTTTACTTTTTACCCAAGAGGTAGCACCTTGAATTGAAATTTATTGACCACCAGCTCTGTTTTAGGCCTCTGTGGTGGTGGTAGCTTTCTGTTCAACTAAAAATTCATCTTGGTTTTGTAGAGTTCATAGTCTAGTTGTCAGAGTTACAACATTGTAATTATGGAATTCTAGGAGCCATTAAGCCAGATGAAGAAAGAATTTTTGATATCAGGTTCTTGAAATCCCTTTCAGGAGACAACCATTTATCTCACCTCCAAAGACAATGAATAGTCGCTAAATGGAAATGTTTGAATGCTTTGTAAAATCGTTTATTTAAATTGAAGATGAAGCAGTGAAACTCTTTAAGTGAAACTTTGTGATTTATATCCATGCCCAACATAAATTAGCAGCAGAATTTTTTGTTTAAGTGTTTATTTTGGTCTCAGGTAGCTAGAGTGCGGCTTATTATTTTTTATAATGTTGCCATTCAGTATTTTTTCAGATTTCTTAGGATATTGGTCTGTGAATTTGTAAAGTACTTGAAAACCTTTTTATGCCTTTAAACCCATTATACTGGTGTGCACTTACACACACACTACTAGTATCTGAGAAGGCTATGACTCCCATTTTACAAAAGTCAGTGAAAAAGAGGAACGAGTCACTTGAAATGTTTTCTTGGAGAAGGAGAACATCAAGTGTGTATTTGGTCTTCTGATGAGACTTGTTAAGGAAGCCAGCCCTAAAGGCTTCCTGGAGAGGCAGGACTGGGAGACCTTGTCAGCTGGTCTCTGCCCTCTGCACCCTTTAACCTCAGTGTTAGATCCCCGCTTTTATTAGGTTAGCTTTTTCTCTTAAAATCTTTTACCTTTTTTTAACATGATGAATATTTTTGGTTCAAAGTAATATCTGATGCAAATGCAGACTCTGAGATCAAAGTGCTTATATAAGGGATATTCTAATTGGAAAGTTTGTATTCTTTGAAAAGCCATTGTTTTTATACTCCGTGGTACATCATTGTCTACTTATTAAAGCTCAGTTTATTTGAATACAAGAAGTAAGGCCTTATTGTTTCAAGTTAGACTTTGGAATTATTTAGGCTTTGATGACACCTTTTTTTGTGGTCTAGAATTAGGAATCCTAAGTTGTTCTCCATTTGAAAAGGAAAAAAGAGAGGGAGGTATTTTTAAAACAAACATTTTATTATGATTTACCATTTTCTTCTATGTTCTTTTCCTTGTTTGACGTGTCTGGATACTGCTTTAACATTATTTTTCTGTTTTTTTTTTTCAGATGATTGTTGGAGAAACCCTGTCTGTTTACTTTAACCTCTTGCACTCGAATTCCTTTATCAGGAATAACTACATAGCCACTATTTACAAAGCCATTGGAACATTTTTATTTGGTGCAGCTGCTAGTCAGTCCCTGACTGATATTGCCAAGTATTCGATAGGCAGACTGCGGCCTCACTTCTTGGATGTTTGTGACCCAGACTGGTCAAAAATCAACTGCAGTGATGGTTACATTGAAAACTACATATGTCGAGGGAATGCACAAAAAGTGAAGGAGGGCAGGTGCGTGTTAACTTTTTAATGCTTGTTTTATCTTGTGCATTCTTGAAATACAAGGTTTCAGTGATTGGAAGATGAGCTATCCAGTAGCTTAAAGAGAGAGAAGCTAGTATAATCACTGGGAGGTGAATTGAAATCATGTTTGATCTATTTTCTCTACTTACTTTTTTTTCCTGTTTTATCCCAGTACTCTGTTTAAGAGCATTTTAAAGCAATTCTTTTCATCTTCAGTGTATAATAATGTAAAATGAACCCTTTAGATCACACAGTCCAGGATCAGCAAACTTTTTTTTAAGATGCCAGATAATAAATATTTTAGGCTTTGTGGGCCATGTGTTGGCTACTGTTCATCTCTGCCTTTGTAGCAGAAAAAAACAATCACAGACAGTCCTTGAACAAATGAGTGTAGCTGTGTTCCAATGAAACTTTACTACGTAGATAGTGGCTGCCCTATGGGTTATACAGTTTGCTTATTTTTGATCTAGTTCCTGGAGCTCTGCTAGATCTCTTGGTATTCTTAGAGTATGTTTTTTTTTTAAGTTAATTTCAACCATATATTGATAGATCTGGGACCTCAGATTGCTTTCTTATTGCACACTTGGGCTACTTTCTACATTGGGAGCACTATTAGACATGAATGAAAGAGAATAGTTGGAACCCAAAAGGGCTAATGCCTTTAATTTATGGATGAGCAGACAAAGGCCCAGTAACATTGAATAAAGCCACACTAACGTAAATACACTACTATGTGTAAAATTGTTAACTAGAGGGAAAATAATTTATATTTAGAGGGAAAATAATTGGGAGGGAAGCTCAAGAGGGAGGGGATATACGTATCCATATAGCTGATTTACTTTGTTGTATAGGAGAAACTAACACAACATTGCAAAGCAATTATACTCCAATAATAAAATTCTTTTAAAAAGACAGAAAAGCCACTAATTAGTAGCAGAGCCAATTCCTCATCCCAAATCTCAGAATTGTCAGGCTTACTTATTCTGTGTTTGATCTTCTTGTATTTTAGGATAGCTATTACCATTTTCCTTTATTTATTCATCCAACAAATACTTTCTCTCAGAAAAACATCCTCTGATTGCTTTTTTATATATGATTCCCAGACACATCATTGTCCTTCTTAGTTCTTTTGTAAGTCAAACAGGCCTGCTGCTGCTGTTGCTAAGTCGCTTCAGTCGTGTCCGACTCTGTGCGACCCCATAGACGGCAGCCCACCAGGCTCTTCTGTCCCTGGGTGTCTCCAGGCAAGAATACTGGAGTGGCCTGCCATTCCCTTCTCCAATGCATGCATGCATGCCAAGTCGCTTCAGTCTTGTCTGACTCTGTGCGACCCTATGGACAGCAGCCCACCAGGCTCCTCTGTCCCTGGGTTTCTCCAGGCAAGAATACTGGAGTGGGTTGCCATTTCCTTCTCCAAAACAGGCCTGCTAGTGGTCCTCAATATTTGCATTTAATGGAGATGAAAAAACACTTTGTTTAAGAGTATGCATTATGCTGTGTGCTTGAAATTCAGCAGTGAAGAAGATAGCTCTGATTTCTATCTTCATGGAGCTTAGTCTAGCAGAAAAGATTTACATTAAACAAATATTGACAGTAGAAACCATGAAATTAAAACACACTTGCTCCTTGGAAGAAAGCTATGAGCAACCTAGACAGCATATTAAAAAGCAAAGACATTACTTTGCTAACAAAGGTCCATATAGTCAAAGCTATGGTTTTTCCAGTAATCATGTGTGAATGTGAGAGTTGGACTATAAAGAAAGCTGAGCGCAGAAGAATTGATACTTTTGAACTGTGGTGTTGGAGAAGACTCTTGAGAGTCCCTTGGACTGCAAGGAGATCCAACCAGTCCATCCTAAAGGAAATCAGTCCTGAATATTCATTGGAAGGACTGATGCTGAAGCTGAAACTCCAGTACTTTGGCCACCTGATGCAAAGAGCTGACTCATTTGAAAAGACCCTGATGCTGGGAAAGATTGAAGGTGGGAGGAGAAGGGGACGACAGAGGATGAGATAGTTGGATGGCATCACCAACTCAATGGACATGAGTTTGAGCAAGCTCTGGGAGTTGGTGATGGATAGGGAAGCCTGGCATGCTGCAGTCCATGGAGTCACAAAGAGTCAGACACGACTGAGCTACTGAACTGAACTGACAATGGAAGAGAACCTCCCTGTTGTTAACAAGGCCAAAGAATAAACAGGTTGTTGAATGACAGGCTCTGAGGTGATGATACGAGGACTGATATGGGTATAATGTCTTAATAAAGTGGGGAAAGTGATTTAAGTGGAAACTGGTTGAGAAGTAGATAGTGGAAGGTGGTATTTTGATTTGAGCTTAGGTAGGAAACCTTTTTTTTTTGTAAGAGGGAAAGACTGGTCCAGCAATGGCTGTAAAGAAAGATGAAGATAATCAAGACCAACAGTGGACTCTTAAGGTATAGGATGTGGATATCTCATTCTCTGCTTTGATAGTGATGTAGAGCCAAGTACTGTCTTAGGGAAAGGCTCTTTAATGACTAGTAGATGCAGAAGGCAATGGCACCCCACTCCAGTACTCTTGCCTGGAAAATCCCTTGGACGGAGGAGTCTGGTAGACTGCAGTCCATGGGGTCGCCAAGAGTCGGACATGACTGAGCGACTTCACTTTCACTTTTCACTTTTATGAATTGGAGAAGGAAATGGCAACCCACTCCAGTGTCTTGCCTGGAGAATCCCAGGGATGGGGTCGCACAGAGTCGGACACGACTGAAGTGACTTAGTAGTAGCAGTAGCAAATGTAGTGAGCTTCAGTGAAGAGTTTGAAGACACAGGGAAATACAGAGGACTTTAACTGTCCTGGCAAGTGGGTTGCCATGCCCTCCTCCAAGGAGTCTTCCTGACTTAGGGATCAAACCTGCATCTCCTGCATTACAGGCAGATTCTTTACCACTGAGCCAACGGGGAACCCCCCCCCCCCCACACACATATCACATACAACCATAGAATTCCAGAATACACAGAGAAGGAGTTGGGTTGGAAGGGGAAAAGTGGCTTGGTTGGAGAAGAGGAAGCTTATTTTGATGGTAGTGCTTTAGTCGCTAAGTCGTGTCTGACTCTTGTGACACCATGGACGTAGCCTGCCAGACTTCTCTGTCCATGGGATTCTCCAAGCAAGATTACTGGAGTGGGTTGCCATTTCCTTCTGCAGGGGATCTTTCCAACCCAGGAATCAAACCCGGGTCTCCTGAACTGCAGGCAAATTCTTTACTGACTGAGCTATGAGGGAAGCCTTTATTTTGGTAGAGGTTACTTCTAATTTGTTCAGTTTGTAAAGAATTGCCATTTTGATATTAAGTCCTCTAATTCATGAATATGATATTATCTTTCCATTTTTTTGATGTTCTTTTGTTTCTCTTAGCAGTAGTTTTTAGATTTTGGTGTCCATGTCTTGCACACATTTTGCATAAATGTGTCAATAATTTTTAAGATTTCTTGATGCCATTATGAAAAGTTTTTAAAAAAATATTTAAATTGATTTCTAGTTGTGTTTAAAAATAAACAAAAAGTTTTTTATATGGTTTTATCTGGCCTTTTGTCCTTTAAACTTGCTAATGTAACTTCTTATGTAGGTTCCTCAAGATTTTCTGTGTTCCTGTCAGTATTGTCTGTGAATAAACAGTGTTGTTTTTCTTTTTTTCCTTTTCTTTATTGCCTTTTATTTCTTTTCTTTACTGTATTATACTGGCTAAGACTGCTAATACAATGTTGAAAGAAGTGGTGAGAGCAGATATGCTTGTCTTGTTCCTGACCTTGGGTAGAAAGCACTGTCTTTCACCATTAAATATAGTACCAATATGTTTTTGGTAGATGCGCTTTATTAGATTTTTGTCATAAATGTGTTTTGTCAGATGCTTTTTCTTTGGCTGTTGAGGTCATACTGCTTTTCTTTTTTCTCTTAAAATAGTGTATCCCTTTAATCTTGGAATATTAAAGCAACTTTTCATTCCTGGGATAAACTTCACTTGGTGATGGTATATTATACTTTTTGTATTAACTGGGCTCAATTTGCTAATGTTATGTTAGTGATTTTTACTTCTGTATTCATGAATGTTACTTGTCTATAGTTTTCTTGTGAAGTTTTTGGCTAGATTTAGTATCAACGTTTGGTATTAAATGTTAGGTAGAATTCATCAGTAAATACACTTAGACTTGAAATTTTCTTTGTAGGAATATTGTAAACTATGGCTTTATTTTTTAAAGTAGATGAGGATTATTCAAGTTATCTCTTTCTTAGGTGAACTTTCATCATTTGTCTTTTAAGACATGTGTAAATTTTATCTAAATTATCAAGTTTGTTGACATCAAGTTGTTCAGTTTCTCTTTCCTTATTGTCGTTTTATTGTTTGTAAGAAATGTAGAGCTAACCCTTCTTACATTCCTGTCATTGATAATTTTTGTCTTAATCTCTTTTTTCCTTGAGTGGTCTGGCCAGAAGTTTTATCAGTTTTATTAATCCTTTTATTAGTTTTATTGGTTTCTTTTGGTGTCATTGACTTTATTGTTTTTCTGTATTCGATTTCATCTATTTCTGCTATTCTTTTGCTTGCTTTCAGTTTTATTTCCTCTTCTTTTTTTTTGTAGTTTCATTAAGGTAAAAACCTAGACCATTAGCTATGTCACATATTATTATATATTGTAACTTCATTTTTGTTTAACTAAAATTATTTTCTAATTTCTTTTGTGTTTTCCTCTTTAATCAGTGGGTTATTTCAGTTCAGTTCAGTCACTCAGTCGTGTTCAACTTTTTGTGACCCCATGGAGTGCAGCACGCCAGGCCTCCCTGTCCATCACAAACTCCCAGGGTTTACTCAAACTCATGTCCACTGAGTCAGTGATACCGTCCAACCATCTCCACCTGCCCTCATTCTTTCCCAACATCAGGGTCTTTTCAAATGAGTCAGCTCTTTGCATATCTTTCTGTAATTGATTTTTTGATCTATGTCTATATGAATTTTCTGTGGAGATGTTTTGTCAGTTATTCTTAGGAATTTGAAATTTCTAACTATAATTGTTGATTGTTTGTGTTCTTTCATTTTTGTTAGCTTTTGTTTCATATATTTTGTGATTCTCTTGTTCAATGTATAACATTTCTGTCTTTTTCATGTGGTATGTACCCTTTTCCATATGAACTCTCTTTGTTTCTAGAAATATCCTTTGCTTTAAGTCTGTTTTGTCTGATAATAATATATAGCCAGTCTCCTGGCTATATTGTTTATTGTTTGGATAGTATGTAGTTTCCATAAATAAAACATTTAGTTCATTTGAATCCTTGAATTTAAAGTGTGTTTGCTGAGTATTTAAAGTATGTAAGTCAGAACTAGTTTATACTTTATAATCCAATGTGAAAAATCCCTGCTTTTTGATTATTACTGTTGTTAGTCAGTTGCCAAGTCGTGTCCATGTGACTCCTTGGACTGCAGCACGCCAGGCTCCTCTGTCCTCCACTGTCTCCCAGAGTTTGCTCAAATTCATGTCCATTGAGTCAGTGATGCCATCCAACCATCTTATCCTCTATCATCCCCTTCTCCTCCTGTGCTCAATCTTTCCCAGCATCAGGGTCTTTTCCAATGAGTCGGCTCTTTGCATCAGGTGGCCGAAGTTTTGGAGCTTCAGCTGCATCATCAGTCCTTCCAGTGAATATTCAGGGTTGATTTTCTTTAGGATTGACTGGTTTGATCTCCAGAAAATGTTTTTGTAAATTATTCTTTAATTTATGTTTGGCTGTGCTGAGTCTTCATTGCTTTTTTCGGGCTTTCTTTAGTTGTGGAGAGCAGGAGCTACTCTTTAGTTGTGGTACGTGGGGTTTTCGTTGCAGTAGCTTCTCTTGTTGTGGAGCACAGACCCTAAGGCGCTTCAGTAGTCACAGCATGCGGGCTCAGTTGTTGTGGCTCACAGGTCCAGAGCACAGGCTCAGTAGTTGTGGCATGGGCTTAATTGCCCAGTAGCACGTGTGATCTTCCTGAACCAGGTACTGAACTGGTGTTCACTGCATTGCAAGGCAGATTCTTAATCAGTGGACCACCAGGGAAGCCTATAAATGATTCTCAAAGGACACAAATTCTTCACACATATATTGTTTTCCAGGTTTAGGTACATAAATCTTAGCTCAAACTTTGATTATGACCTATCTTACTGAGAAATTTTTCTATCTTATGCAAACCATTTGGGCAAAATTAGAAATAATATAATTTAGTTTAAATGGTATAAAAAGAACTACATTTTTCAGCCCCTATGTGTCATACTCTCTGTCTCTTTCTAGTGTACCCAAATTGGCCAACATGAACTGTTACTCTGATTGAACTTTTGACTTAAGTACACTTGGGTTTTTCACCCATCATCACTTAACATTTCTACATCAACCCACATGCAGTTATGTAAGAGTCAGGAAAACCATCTTATAAAGCAATATAAATATCTGGATAACTCAAATTGCAAAGCTATGTATATTACACATAATTATTATCTATAGTTTTCAGTGAAGAACTTCTTTTGGTAAGTTTTGAGCTTCTGAAACAAGGATAAGGGAAAACCAGACATAGATGAAATTTTAAGAAGACTATATCTTATGAGAAAAATGTGATTTCCATCAGTGTTTCCAGAATGAATTGGTGGTTGATAGTTTCAGAGCTGTATAACATTGGAACATAACTGTGGCTTGCATTGCTGTTTTGTTGTGGAGCATAGTTTGGTTAGATACAGACTTTCCTATTCTGTTTCTCTTGAATTTTAAAGTCAGAATGCCAAGAATGGAAAAACATTTAAGTCTAGAATTGCCTATATGTTTATTAAGATTATGGTATAGTCTGCTCTTTTATTTATCACCACAGCCTGCCCCATGTAGGTTTTTAATTATAAAATTATAATGTTTGACGGAGAAAAGGGAACATAGGCACCCGAAATGAGTCATTTTTGTTGACTATAAGTGAGTCAGAATTATATCTTAGGATGAGAGTATCCTCTTGCAATTTTGGTTTTTGGTCTTGATTTTTTCCCCCATTTGTTCTCTTATTTCTTTTTCTCTTTTTCCCTCCTCCCTTTCTGCTCATGTGTATGTTCTTGTGCTCGCTGATATCATTGACGTCACAGGATTTTTACTAGGCTTCATTTGCAGTGGCCATCGGGTCCTAAACATAAAAGTGATAACATAATGGACTATAATAGAATACTTATTAGTTGTAATAGCCAGAGTCCTATTCACTGTTTAAAATCAGTACCTGTGAGTTTACTATGAAATAAAAGGGACTTAATGCTTGGAACAGTAGGACATTTAATTTCCATTGCTTATGTTAGAATAACATTACTCTCAGTTTTTGAAACAAATTCCTAATGAACCCAGGTAGTTTAAACTGGTAGCTCCCCTCACAGGTCAAAATTCTCTTTAGAGAATCAATGGGCGCCTCATATTAGTGGTTCATTAGAATCACCTGTAAAGTTTGTTTAAAAACACAGATTTCTAGGGCTTCATCTTCCAAGTTAAGATGTATTCAGAAGGTTGGGATAGGGTCTGAGAATTTGTATGTCTAGGAGGTTCCCAGCTGCTGCTGCTTCTGTTGATCTTGGGACCGGGCTTTGAGAACTACTGCTTTATATCACTTGTATATGGGAAGATGACTTTGCATGACCTCTGCTATCTCAGGTTGTGAGAGCTGATATTTACCCTATTAGGTAGAGTGAATTTAAGATGTGCACGGTGAGCAGGCCTATTTATGATAATACAGTAGAGAAACTATTGGCTTCTCTGAGAGATTCAACTTTCCTTTTTCTGGCTTTTATTTAAAGTGTATTTATTTAAGCATAAGCTCAGTGTTCCTGATCAGTTCTAAGTGTTTAATCTCTGACTGTATGAATCAAATATCCAATACAAAGTTATTTCTGTTTAAATTATGGTGGCTTTTATTGCTTAGATATTTAATTGGAATATATTTGGTCAAGTGGGAGAAATACATTTCCTTTTTTTTTTTTAATGCAGCCCACATGCAGGTAAATAAAGCTGAAGTTGGAGGGTGTGCCTTCTATAATAGTGAAAAACCATTATAACTAGACTGACTGGCTGTGGTACTAAGTACCTGGTAAAACCTGCCTTATATTTTGAGAGAATGGCTGCTTCTGTGTAGCCTAATTGTAAACATCACTGGGTCGGCCTAAAATGTATGCCTTCAAAATGATTCATTCAGGCTGATCTGTGGTGTTTATGCATGTGTGTATCAGTAAACAAGACAGTCTTGTTTTTAGTCATATCTGTATGGGAATATCAATATATAGAATGAAAGAAAGAATGATTTTAAAAGACCTTTCACTCTAAGGGCCTTAGCATTTAATATGGGATGACTTCAAGATCAGCATCTCTTTCCATCCTCTGTTCTGAACAGCAGTGCCTAATAGTCTAGGTTGTAGCTGTAACCGCTTTTTCACCCCCATACCACCCTGACTCTTTTTGCCCCCGTGTTTCTCACATATTAACCACATTGGAATCATGTGGACAGTTTGTTAAAATACAGATTGCTCGGCCTCACCCTCAGAGTTTCTGATTCATTCATTGGGTCTGGGGTGGGGCCCAGGAATTGGCATTTCTTAAAAAATGTTCCCAGATGGTGCCTTGGCTGCTGATCTGTGAACCACTGCTTCAGTGTATTACAGGAAGTTACTAAATTCAACTAATACTTATTCCTCTTAAGTCCTAGTTAGTGTAGGAGCTACTAATAAGGTGTGCCTCTTGCTTTTATGGTGCCTACTACGTAGGAGCTGAGACTTGTTTGGAGATTTTGTGGGTGATAGAAAGTGCTTCATGCCTTAAAGGAGTGAAAATAAAATGCTATATGAAATCAGAGGAGGGTTATACTTCTTCTAGGGGAGGCATTTTGGAGGATGAGTAAGGTTTGAATGTGCAGAATTGGGATGGAGTATGTCTCAGGCCCAGGGAGCAGCATGATTAAAGGCTGGCAGCTTAAGAGTGTGCAAGCCATGTTTTATTAGACTTTCGGTATAACCTGTTTCATTTTTTGGGTTTTGTTTGGTACTTTATAAAGGAGATCTTGGGCATTTAAAACTAAGGAAACTTTTCTAGAAAATGAAAATGATCCCTAATAACTGATACCTAATTAAATAACTTAATACATTTCATGCAAACTTCTGATTTAGCCTGTGTTGCATTCGCACATTCCATATAACTTTGTTTTAATTTGGCAATAAAAGCAAAAAATTCTCCCCCGCCTTAGATTTAACTTGGTGCTCGATTCTTTTTCCTGAGAGGCAGAATGAGTTGAGTCTAGGTATGAATCTGTTTTGGATAAGGTGTAAGTTTGCAAAGATAAGAGCCTTTCTTCACTTCCTGTGACATCTGCCAGTACGTTTTGATAAATATTTGTGTACCATAATTTATTTTAAAAACAATTAAAAATCCTTTGCCCACCACACACCAAACTAATACTCTTCAGTTGACATTTCACTGTATTCCCCTCCCCTCTTTTAAATGATTGTTTAAAGGATTAGTATTAACAAATACATCAGCTTTTTGTGTTTTTTGAATTATCCCTTGGATTTTCTTCTCAGTTTTTGAATTAGAATGTAGGTCTTGCAGTGGATATGTTAAGATGAAAGATATTCTTGGGTTTTAATAAATCAACCAGTGCTTTATCTTAAATGTTAAAAGGCTACTAAATCATATCAACATATCATCAACTGATTACATTGTGTTGATGCTGTATACCTTTTCCTTAGAACCCTTGAATGCCACATTGCCCCATTTGAAATGTGAAAAACAGTTTCATAAATATATTAGTGAGATGTTTCTCCGGATTAAAATATAATGATAAACCCCATGGATCAAGTGATCAAGTGTAAGTTTTCATTCAAAATAAATGTGAACGATACCCTTGGATATTTTTGTCTAATAGCAAATAAATATTTTTATTGAGAGGTAGGAAGGTAGTTGAGTTTGTGAAGAGCAAGATAAGCCTAATGTATGGTTTTTTTTTAGCTACGTATTCAAAGAATTGAAATCTGCGTTAGAGTGATGATTTTTTAAATAAAACACAGTATTTTTCTATTTTAAGTAATTTTTGTAATGAGAAGATGGAAAACACGAAAAGCATCAGCATTCTCTTGGACGTGGCTATCTTCATAAAGTGCCTACACTGTTGACTTAATCCTAAGTGTATTCCTAAAAAAAGTGAAAATGTTAGTTGCTCACTTGTGTCCCACTGTTTGCAACTCCATGGTCTATAGCCCGCCAGTCTCCTCTGTCCATGGGATTCTCTGTCCATGGAATTTTCCAGGCAAGAATACTGGAGTGGGTAACCGTTCCCCTCTCCAGGGGATCTTCCCAACCCAGAGGTCGAACTTGGATCTTCTGCATTGCAGATAGATTCTCTACCATCTGCGCCACCAGGGAAGCCCAAGTGTATTCCTACTCAAGGTCAGAATTACTTTTCTTCTCATTTCTCTCCCTTTGCCATTCATAGTTTGGTTCTCTGCTCTGACTAGCAGACTGGGTATCACCTGGGAGCTTGTTAGACAACAGAATCTTGCATCCCACCATTGGCCCTACCCGTAAATTCTCCATTTTGAGCAAGATCACCAAGTAATGCTCCATACATTAGTTTTAGGAGCAAGCCTTGCTCTGTCTTGTGACTGTTGTATCAAAATGGCACTCATCGCACCTGGACCAGCTAATTTCCTAAGAGGTTACTAGTCAGTATAAATGACCATTGGGTGCCTGGATCTTCACTTCCTTGTGATGCCATTCTCTGTTGAGTAAGTGGACAGAAATGGTTGTGTTGCTGTGGGATTTTTAATTCTTCTCCTTTGGGAGAGTGAAATTTGGAAAGACACTAGATAACATCTAATAATATTATTACTATTCATTTATATAATAAATGAGCTTAACACATTTTTCTTAGGAGAGAAAGATCACAGGATTGGCTAAATTTTTTCTTTTTCTTTTATGTAATCTATTGCAGCTGCAGTGTTTGGCTTTTCAGGTAGTTTGGAAATTTATGAAGAAGTTGGGAAATTTTCAAGATTTTGTTTTATTGAAGGATAGAAATGAGTCTTTTAAAAACTGAGAAAAGCCTTCATATAGGTAATGTAAAGTAGTATTCGGACAATACCTAAAACCTTTTCCCTTATTTGTCACCCCTTGTTGTTTTGCTTTGGGCTTTGGCCACTTACATTTGCTTTGAGAATGCTTTTAAAAAACTTAAATTTATTTTTTTTTAATTTACAACAGAATATACCTGTCACTTCATCACTGTGAGTATCACTTGCTCCACTAATCTGATTGCCTTTGATCAGAATTTAAAAAAGGTTTCTGGACATTTTACATGCATTGTTAAAATGTTTGCCAGATGTGTTGGGAAACATGCATTAGGTACTGCATGTTTAAGCTTGTAACACTTTGACATTGAAACTCCAGATTCTCCTGCACATTGATGAGAACATCAGAATCCTAATCACTGTAAGGGAAAACACAGCAGAGGGCATGCTGTTAAAATCATAATTTATCTCATGTGGCTTGCTACAGTTTATTGGCATAGACTAAGCTGTGTGTGTGCACACACATGTGCGCTCAGTCATGTCCAACTCTTTGGAATTCCATGACTGTAGCACTCCAGGCTCCTCTTCCATGGACTTTTCCAGGCAAGAATACTGGAGCAGGTTTCCACATCCTTCTCCAGGGGATCTTTCTAATCCAGGGATCTAACCTGAGTCTTTGGCATCTCCTGCATTGCCAGGCAGATTCTTTACTTCTGTGCCACCAGGGAAGCCCAAATGCTAAGCATAGTTTTTAATTACATGATAAAATTATCATGCAAAGATAACTTACTTTCCTTAGTTTTATTTTTATGCATTTTACAACTGTCAAAGCACAAGATAGTTAAAGTGTACTTCTTATGGAGCCACTAAAGTGATACCTTATTCTTGGTGCATGATGGGTTGGGGGGTGATGGGCAGAAGAGGTGGATTTGTATGTAATGTTTAAAATGTGAAAGAAAGTGAAAGTGAAGTCGCTCAGTCATATCTGACTCTCTGCGACCCCATGGACTGTAGCCTACCAGGCTCCTCCGCCCATGAGATTTTCCAAGCAAGAATACTGGAGGGGGTTGCCATTTCCTTCTCCAGGAGATCTTCCTGACCCAGGGCTTGAACCCAGGTCTCCCACATTGTAGGCAGACTCTTTATTGTCTGAGTCACCAGGGAAGTCCTTAAAATACGAAGTGTGTGAATTTAATATTTTCTGGGATAACTAAAATCAAAATGATTATTCAAGAAATTAAGTTCTACTTTAGCTTAAAAAAAATAAATTAAGAACTCACTCTGTGCTTGATATTGCTGTTGGGTGTTAGAGATACAAGATGAATTAAGATGTGATCTCAGCCAGGGAGGATGGGAGTTTGCCAATATTTTTTTTTTGTTTAGCTGTACGTTCTGAAGTTTTATCATGAATATATCCTATGTAATAAAAAATACCAAAATTTCTATTTAAAAAGTCTTATTCCACCTCTACCCATCTGCTATATTAGAGGAAGAAAGTATAGTTATAGGTGATTTTACTCTAAGAAGGTTGGTGCTAAGACAGATTTATTCATTGAGTGTTGTTGGTCGCTCCTTTGTAGTGAAAGAAAGGGCAATAACTATAGACTAGCTGTTTAAGAAAGGTTTCTTGGAGGAAATAAGTGTCTCTTATATAATAATTACTAAAGAAAAGTGGGAAGCCTGTTCCAGGCAGAGGGATGAGTAGGCAGAGAGAGCATGAAACATGGTGTGCATTGGGAATTTTAAGTACTTTGGTAGCAGATGAGAGACTGGTGGGGCTTATGAAGGGTCTGTTATTCTGTATTCAGTAATTTGTGCTCATGAAGGATTTGAAACAGGAGAGTAATTCTGTTTTTATACTTGTAAAAAATATTTAGCATTCCTCCACTTAATTTTAATCTAAATATACACTAAAATGGGCATTATAGGAACTGATATAATTTTCTTTTCTCTTAACAGCAGAAGGACTTAAAAATACTAAAGGAAATGTGACTTTTCTGCTTTTGTGCATCATGTAGAAAGGTTTCTGTAAGTGGAACTCTGCTAGTCCTGTAGCATGAGCTCTACTGATATCATCAGGTCTAATCTAAAAGGACCAAGAGTGACCTCTCTGGCCAGCTTCCTTTAGGGCTCTAACAATTTTATACCTCTGTGGGCCTTTGCCACTTCTCTTACCGCTGAAAGTGTCTGCTTCAGCTCGTATCTCAAGTTTTGCATTGGTGCAGACCTAGTTTTATTGATGTTCCGAGCCTTGTCCTTCTTGGCCCTGGTGACCAAGAGTTAGTGGTGACTTCATGGTCTGTGTTAGGGTTGAAAGTGGAGCATACTAGGTAGGTACTAATAGACTTTCTTGGCCTTGGTGTTGTCTTTTTGGGAGAGGGCTTAAACTTGAAATCTTGCCTCTAGGTATCAATCCTGCCTCTTAAAAAAGATAAACAACTTTGAAAGTGATTTAGAACTGTCTCTTCCTTCTGTTTTACTCTGAGATCTTTTCGCTTTAAGCAGGTGGTATCCTTGTTAAATGTGTTTTTAAAAAGGGGGTTGGCAGTTCAGTTCAATTGCTCAGTCGTGTCCGACTCTTTGCAACCCCTTGGACTGCAGCACGCCAGACCTCCCTGTCCATCACCAACTCCCGGAGTTTACTCAAACTCATGTCCATCCAGTTGGTGATGCCATCCAACCATCTCATCCTCTGTCGTCCCCTTTTCCTCCTGCCCTCAATCTTTCCCAGCATCAGGGTCTTTTCAAATGAGTCAGTTCTTCACATCAGGTGGCCAGAGTATTGGAGTTTCAGCTTCAACATCAGTCCTTCCAATGAACATTCAGGACTGATCTCCTTTAGGATGGACTGGCTGGATCTCCCTGCAGTCCAAGGGACTCTCAAGAGTCTTCTCCAACACCATAGTTCAAAAGCATCAATTCTTTGGTGCTTAGCTTTCTTTTAGTCCTAACTCTCACATCCATACACGACTACTGGAAAAACCATAGCCTTGACTAGACGGATTTTGTTGGCAAAGTAATGTCTCTGCTTTTTAATATGCTGTCTAGGTTGGTCATAACTTTCCTTCCAAGGAGTAAGCGTCTTTTAATTTCATGGCTGCAGTCACAATCTGCAGTGATTTTGGGGCCCCCCAAAATAAAATCAGTCACTGTTTCCACTGTTCCCCGTCTGTTTGCCATGAATTGATAGGACTGGATGCATGATCTTTGTTTTCTGAATGTTGAGCTTTAAGCAAACTTTTCCACTCTCCTCTTTCACTTTCATCGAGGCTCTTTAGTTCTTCTTCATTTTCTGCCATAAGGGTGGTATCATCTGCATATCTGAGGTTATTGATATTTCTCCGGGCAATCTTGATTCCAGCTTATGCTTCATCCAGCCCTGCATTTCTCATAATTTACTCTGCATATAAGTTAAATAAGCAGGGTGACAATATACAGCCTTGACATACTCCTTTTCCTATTTGGAATCAGTCTGTTGTTCCCTGTCCAGTTCTAACTGTTGCTTCCTGACCTGCATACAGATTTCTCAGGAGGCAGGTCAGGTGGTCTGGTATTCCCAACTCTTTCAGAAAATTCTACAGTTTATTCTGACCCATCCAGTCAGAGGCTTTGGCATAGTCAATAAAGCAGAAATAGATGTTTTTCTGGAACTCTCGCTTTTTCTATGACCTAACAGATGTTGGCAATTTGATCTCTGGTTCCTCTGCCTGTTATAAAACCAGCTTGAGCATCTGGAAGTTCATGGTTCACGTATTGCTGCAGCCTGGCTTGGAGAATTTTGAGCATTACTTTACTAGCTTGTGAGATGAGTGCAATTGTGTAGTAGATTGAGCATTCTTTGGCATTGCCTTTCTTAGGGATTGGAATGAAAACTGACCTTTTCCAGTCTTGTGGCCACTGCTGAGTTTTCCAAATTTGCTGGCATATTGAATGCAGCACTTTCACAGCATCATCTTTTATGATTTGAAATAGCTCCATTGGAATTCCATCACCTCCACTAGCTTTGTTCATAGTGATGCTTCCTAAGGCCCACTTGACTTCACATTCCAGGATGTCTGGCTCTAGGTGAGTGATCACACCATTGTGATTATCTGGGTTGTGAAGATCTTTTTTGTACAGTTCTTCTGTGTATTCTTACCACCTCTTCATACTATCTTCTGCTTCTGTTAGGTCCATGCCATTTCTGTCCTTTTTTGAGCCCATCTTTGCATGAAATGTTCCCTTGGTATCTCTGATTTTCTTGAAGAGATCTCTAGTCTTTCCCATTCTATTGTTTTCCTCTATTTCTTTGCACTGATCACTGAGGAAGGCTTTCTTATCTCTCCTCGCTATTCTTTGGAACTCTGCATTCAAATGGGTGGATCTTTCCTTTTCTCCTTTGCTTTTTGCTTCTCTTCTTTTCACAGCTATTTGTAAGGCCTCCTCAGACAGCCATTTTGCTTTTTTGCATTTCTTTTTCTTGGGGATGGTCTTGCTCCCTGTCTCCTGTACAGTGTCACAAACCTCCATCCATAGTTCATCAGGCACTCTGTCTATCAGATCTAGTCCCTTAGATCTGTTTCTCACTTTCACTGTATAATCATTAGGATTTTTGATTTAGGTCATACCTGAATGGTCTAGTTGTTTTCCCTACTTTCTTCAATTTAAGTCTGGATTTGGCAATAAGGAGTTCATGATTTGAGCCACAGTCAGCTCCCGGTCTTGTTTTTGCTGACTGTATAGAGCTTCTCCATCTTTGGCTGCAAAGAATATAATCAGCCTGATTTTGGTGTTGACCATCTGGTGATGTCCATGTGTAGAGTCTTCTCTTATGTTGTTGGAAGAGGGTGTTTGCTATGACCAGTGTATCCTCTTGGCAGAACTCTATTATTCTTTGCCCTGCTTCATTTTGTACTCCAAGGCCAAATTTGCCTGTTACTCAAGGAGTTTCTTGACTTCGTACTTTTGCATTCCAGTCCCCTATATTGAAAGGACATCTTTCTGGGGTGTTAATTCTAGAACACCTTAAAGGTCTTCATAGAACCGTTCAACTTAAGCTTCTTCAGCATTACTGGTCAGGGCATAGACTTGGATTACCGTGATATTGAATGGTTTGCCTTGGAAATGAATAGAGATCATTCTGTTGTTTTTGAGATTGCACCCAAGTGCTGCATTTCGGACTCTTGTTGACTATGATGGCTACTCCATTTCTTCTAAGGGATTCTTGCCCACAGTAGTAGATATAATAGTCATCTGAGTTAAATTCACCCATTCCAGTCCGTTTTAGTTCGCTGATTCCTAAAATGTCGATGTTCACTCTTGCCATCTCCTGTTTAATCACTTCCAATTTGCCTTGATTCTTGGACCTAACATTCCAGGTTCCTATGCAATATTGCTCATTACAGCATCGGACCTTGCTTCCATCACCAGTCACATCCACAACTGGGTGTTCTTTTTGCTTTGGCTCCGTCTCTTCATTCTTTCTGGAGTAATTTTTCCATTGATCTCCGGTAGCATATTGGGCACCTACTGACTTGGGGAGTTCATCTTTCAGTGTCATATCTTTTTGCCTTACTGTTCTTGGGGTTCTCAAGGCAAGAATACTGAAGTGGCTTGCCATTCCCTTCTCCAGTGGACCACAGTTTGTCAGAACTCTCCACCATGACCCGTCCATCTTGGCGGCCCTACACAGCATGGCTCATAGTTTCATTGTTACACAAGGCTGTGGTCCATGTGATTAGATTGGTTAGTTTTCTGTGATTATGGTTTTCAGTCTGTCTGCCCTCTGATGGAGAAGGATAAGAGGCTTATGAAATCTTCCTGATGGGATAGACTGACTGAGTGGGATGCTGGGTCTTGTTCTGATGGAAGGGGCCATGCTCAGTAAATCTTTAATCCAATTTTCTGTTGATGTGTGAAGCTGTGTTCCCTCCCTGCGATTTACCTGGGGCCAAACTGTGGTAGAGGTAATGAAGATAATGGTGACCTCCCTCAAAAGATGGGGTTGGCAGGCAAGGCACTGTTAGTTGCTGCATTGGTATACTCTCGTGTGTCCTTTGCTTAATCTCCACTTGCCTGTTGTTTCCTTTTTAACTGTCTTATATAAGATGCCTTTGGTAATTTGGAGTTTTCTGCACATAGTCATGAGTTTTCTCCCATGTCAAAGAAAGCTTGTGAGCTCTCTTCCCCTAGTTAGTATACCTGTGCATGTTTTACCCTTTGTCACACCTACTCTCTCTTCATGTGTTGCTTGAGTCACACAGTTTCCCTGTTGAGAGTTTGGAACAATTTCTTGCTGTCAGCTGACTTTCAAGACACACACAGTTCTGCATTCCTGTATCTTGGAGGTTCTCAGCCACGTCTCCTGTCCAGATTCCTGCTTTTTGCAGTATTCTTCCCTGAACACACGACACATGAGCGTTTGTTTTTAGTCATCAAATGGTTCATTAAATCAAGAGTTAAAAATACCCTACACATGTACCAATTGTTTCCTACTTTTTTCCTCCCTCTTTTTCATTTTCTATGGTCCTGCTAGTTTCTTTCCTTTAAGGTTCATGATATAATATTTGATTATTATTTCACTATATGATTAACTGATCTTAGTGGCTGGGCAGTGGTGTTTGATGCTTTAATATTGAGTAAAATTGAATAGTCACATGTGACTTATTTCAGATAGCCGCGTATCACTTTTATGCATAAAGTGGCTTGGCTAAAACTGACCCCATATAATGTAGCAACAGCTTTATATAGAAATATAATAAAATCATTGTAAAAATAATTCAAAGAATGTATGACAGGGTTTTCACTGCTCATGAAATAAGTTCTCAATCTCTGGGTGCTTCAAGGATATGAGAATAATTAACATTAGTTTTTGTTGTATTTTATTTAAAATAAGTTTGGTTGGGATCATCTATGTTCCTCCACCATTTATTACTTTTATCCTTGTCTTTGTACACTTTAGAGGAGAGATACTCTGTAGTCCTTGTATTTCTGGACAGTCTGATCTCTTTTAAAAAATCTTCTCTAAACACTCAGTATTAAAGTAACATATATGGCTCTGCTACTTGTAATAACTTGGATTAATATACTGACTTTCAATAGTTTTAAATCATCTGCATATATTTTTATTAGAAACACAGCTTGTGGTATTTAAAAATACATGTATTGCAAAAGAATGAAACTAGAACACTTTCTAACACCATACACAAAAATAAACTCAAAATGGATTAAAGATCTAAATGTAAGACCAGAAACTATAAAACTCCTAGAGGAGAACATAGGCAAAACACTCTCCGACATAAATCACAGCAGGATCCTCTATGACCCACCTCCCAGAATATTGGAAATAAAAGCAAAACTAAACAAATGGGACCTAATGAAACTTAAAAGCTTTTGCACTACAAAGGAAACTATAAGTAAGGTGAAAAGACAGCCCTCAGATTGGGAGAAAATAATAGCAAATGAAGAAACAGACAAAGGATTAATCTCAAAAATATACAAGCAACTCCTGCAGCTCAATTCCAGAAAAATAAATGACCCAATCAAAAAAATGGGCCAGAGAACTAAACAGACATTTCTCCAAAGAAGACATACAGATGGCTAACAAACACATGAAAAGGTGCTCAACATCACTCATTATTAGAGAAATGCAAATCAAAACCACAATGAGGTACCATTACACACCAGTCAGGATGGCTGCTATCCAAAAGTCTACAAGCAATAAATGCTGGAGAGGGTGTGGAGAAAAGGGAACCCTCTTACACTGTTTGTGGGAATGCAAACTAGTACAGCCACTATGGAAAACAGTGTGGAGATTCCTTAAAAAACTGGAAATAGAACTGCCATATGACCCAGCAATACCACTTCTGGGCATACACACTGAGGAAACCAGATCTGAAAGAGACATGTGCACCCCAATGTTCATCGCAGCACTGTTTATAATAGCCAGGACATGGAAGCAACCTAGATGCCCATCAGCAGATGAATGGATAAGGAAGCTGTGGTACATATACACCATGGAATATTACTCAGCCATCAAAAAGAACTCATTTGAATCAGTCCTAATGAGATGGATGAAACTGGAGCCCCTTATACAGAGTGAAGTAAGCCAGAAAGATAAAGAACATTACAGCATACTAACACATATATATGGAATTTAGAAAGATGGTAACGATAACCCTATATACAAAACAGAAAAAGAGACACAGAAATACAGAACAGACTTTTGAACTCTGTGGGAGAAGGTGAGGGTGGGATGTTTCAAAAGAACAGCATGTATACTATCTATGGTGAAACAGATCACCAGCCCAGGTGGGATGCATGAGACAAGTGCTCCGGCCTGGTGCACTGGGAAGACCCAGAGGAATCGGGTGGAGAGGGAGGTGGGAGGGGGGATCGGGATGGGGAATAAGTGTAAATCTATGGCTGATTCATATCAATGTATGACAAAACCCACTGAAATGTTGTGAAGTAATTAGCCTCCAACTAATAAAAAAATTAAAAAAAAAATAAAATAAAAATACATGTAAATAAATGTCCAGACATTTCATTGAGAGATGTAAAAACAGGCTTCTAGGACTTAAGTCAGTGCTGGGTTCTGGGCGTGAGCTTGTAGGAAGGAAGCTGCTTTTGTTCTCCAAGTAGCAGCTCACTCGGCAGAGCAGCTCTCAGGGAGACTGTTAATCAGGAAGAGGAGTTTGGGGAGAGGTGTGTGTGTGTGTGTAGTGGGGAAGGGGTTTGTAGGAAATTTATAGCAGACACATCAAAGATCCTTTGATTACCATTGAAAAAATATTTTTCATATATATGTTATCCCTATAACAACAGGTTGTGTACTGTAAAGTGTAAAAGGTTTTGTTTTTCAGTCTCCATTTGGTAACTTTCCCCAGAGCCACTGTTAACAGTTTGTGTACCCTTTCTGTCGTTTTTTTGTGTTTTTATATTAAATGTGAAATAGAGTTTTATGTGGTTTGCATAAATGACCCTTTAAAATACTCTTGTTGGTTTACACAGCATTACTTTTAGCTGACTTGTAGTACTGTGTTCAGAAAATTCGTGATAGAATTGTTCTCTTGGGTCTTTGAGTGGCCAGCAGTGTTGCAGCAGACATCTTTGTGCTCACGCTCTGTTTCTCTAGGATGCCTCGATGCCTTGGTGTGGAATTACTGGGTCAAAAAATATGCTGGTTTTATATATAGATAGGTACATTTAGATACATGTTGCCAGACCACTCTCCAACAAGTGTGAGCTTTTTCAATTCAGTATAAAAGTACTCATCTTTCTTTCATAACCTACTTGAATGCCACAGTATCTTAGAAGTGAATTTTTTAAGGTAATAACTTGATGTCTCATTGCTTAAGCATTTTTTAACAGTTACTGGTTGGGAAAAAAAAAACCCTTTAGAAATAAAATACTGGGGAAATTGGTCATTAAGGGTCATTCCTCCTATGTGTAGTTGGTTGGGACATAGTTTAACTGTTTTACAGGATCAGTCCATGTTTAAAGGTTATCACTGAAGGGAAATTTAACATGTCCTTCAAGTTAATTTGCTGTTGTGTAAACTCTATAATCAGGAAATACCATTTGGAGAAAATGCCTCATTTTGCAATTTGACATCCTTTTATTTGAGCTTTAGAGCATACAAAGGACATGTTAGTATTCACTTAAGATGACTATTTACACATAAACAATATGTCACTTGACTTCACACATGCTGCCTTGTATGAGCAGGGAGTCCTGTTTCTTCTGACTGGTGCTCCCTGCCTGGAGATGGCAGGATTAATGCTGCTGCTGGCTTGCCTGCCGTTCACGGGAGTGGAATCACGGCATGGCGGGAAAGAGATGGGAAGATTCAGGTCTAACCCGCAGGGTGATGTGATTTTTGAGTTAGCTGCTGAGCTTCTGGTAGGTTCAGTTTGCTCTGTGTGTGAAATCGTTTGATAGTTCCTATTCTGGGTGTTTTCCTAAAGAGTGGAAATACTGTGTATCAATAAGTACCTGAACATAGAAGGTACTCAGTGGCTTGTAACCATTAACAGTCTTTTGAGAATCTTTCGTCTTTAGAATGCTTTAGGAATTGATATCAGGATGATTTTTAGAGAAAAAAGGAAGTTCTCCTAATTTGCAACGGAGTCACTTTGGCATACTCAGTACTGGTAGAATAGTAATAATTGGCAACTTCTGTGAGTGCTGGACACTTTATAATTAAAAACAAACTGTTGCCAAACTGTTGTCTCTCCTAGTAGAGCAGTTTATTTTAGATAACATTTTATTAGTTCTAAGTCTTGTTTTAAAAAACAAAGATTTAAAAAAAGATTGCTTCTATTTCTAGCAACATGGAGGATTAGAAATGCTTACTGATACAACTCAACTAAACACGTGCATGTGTTCAGTCATGTCCGACTCTTTGTGGCCCCCTGTAGTCCACCAGGCTCCTCTGTCCATAGGATTTTCCAGGCAAGAATGCTGGAGTGGGTTGCCATTTCCTCTTCTAGGGGATATTCCCAACCCAGGGATCAAACCCACATCTCTTGCGTCTCCTGCTTTGCAGGTGGATTCTTTAACACTAGTGCCACGGGAAGCCCTCAACTAAACATGCTAGGTGATACATCACAATATACATATTGTTTTATATATTAAAAGTATATAAATCTTAAAACAGTTCAGTTCAGTTCAGTCGCTCAGTCGTGTCTGACTCTTTGCGACCCCATGAACCGCAGCACTCCAGGCCTCCCTGTCCATCACCAACTCTCGGAGTCCACCCAAACCCATGTCCATCGAGTTGGTGATGCCATCCAATCATCTCATCCTCTGTTGTCCCCTTCTCCTCCTGCTCTCAATCTTTCCCAACATCAGGGTCTTTTCCAGTGAGTCAGCTCTTCGCATCAGGTGGCCAGAGTATTGGAATTTCAGCTTCAATATCAGTCCTTCCAATGAACACTCAGGATTGATCTCCTTTAGGATGGACTGGTTGGATCTCCTTGCAGTCCAAGGGACTCTCAAGAGTCTTCTCCAACATCACAGTTCAAAAGCATCAATTCTTTAGTGCTCAGCTTTTATAGTTCAACTCTCACATCCATACAAACACATATAAATCTTTTAAATAAATAGCTGAGCTGGTGGAAGAGTAAAGGAATTTTTATAAGGTTGGAGTCAGTTAATGCCATAGATTTGAAGTGTGCTCTGAAAGAACTCGCCAATTCCTGGTCACCTAAAGCCTGAATTGTGATAGTCTCCGAACATGGCACAGGAGATAAAGGCTGGGCAGTGAAGAGAGACAGATGGAAGGCCTGTGGATAATATAGGGGCTCCCAAAGGGAAACATCCTCCCAGAAGAAACTCATCAAGAAGAATCCTTAACCATAAGAATCCTTAACTCACACTCATACTTTTATGGAGTCAGAATTCGTACTATCTATGTGGCTTAAAAAAAAAACAAAACTGAAGTGGATTGATAGTGAATCTTGCAAAAGAGAACACATATATCTGGAAGAATGCGCTTTCAACCAGATACTCTTCAGAGTCCCCAGACTGAGTCCCAAGAATATGAGCTTTTATCTAATATGAGAGTCAGCAGAAAAACAAACTATATAAACTCTCAAAGATTCAGATACTAGAATTACCCTATGGGAAATAAATCAACATATCTGCTGTGTAGGAGCAAATAAGAGGTTGAGAATATGATGCAGGATGATGAGAATCAAAATTCACCAAACAGATTTGCAGATGATCCAGAAAGATCTATAAATGATACATACATAGTAATTTAAATTAAAAAACAGATTAAGCAGACTAGATACAGTGAAGGGAGGGAAGATAGACCTGAAGTGACCAAGATTAAAAATAGAAAAGAAAGTTTAAGAGATTTGGAAGGACAGAATGGAAATGTCTAACATGTTGAATCAGAATCTCAGAAAGGAAAATAGGATGGGGGATACATAATTCAAAGGTGTAATAACTGAGACTGATCTAGAATTAGTGAAGTGTACAAATCCTCAGACATAGGAAGCCAACGAATACTAAATCAGGTAAATCAAAGGAAAGTCATACTTAGAAACATGATAGCAAAACTGCAGAATATTGAAGACTTTGGGGAGTAGAGGAAGCAATTACAGAGAAAAGACATACAACCCAGAAAGGCAGCTCATATTTTAACAGCAAAAGTAGAAGCCAGAAGATAGTATGATATACTCAAAGTGATAAGGAAAAAAGTCATCAACCTGGACATTCTGTAGTCAGGTATCATCATTCAAGCATTAATGCAAACTCAGGAAATTTTCAAACTGAAAGCATAACCAAAGTTGCAACTGTTTTGTGTTTTCCACTGTTTTGTGAGTTAGGAAAAAGAGAGGAAGAAAGTCAGGTGGTAGAGGAAGAGCAGTGAGATGATTAGGAGGTTATTTGTGAGTTAGTCTTCCCATGAGCCCCAGAATATTTAGTAAATTCCATTAAAAAATTAAGAAGCACTTTGTGTGAGTTGATTGCTTCTGATGACTGATAAAAGCTGGATTTGGTTGTCTTTGCATTTTATAAGGCTGAACACTGATGTCATTGTTGAAATACAGAGATAGAAGAGTGGTGAATTGAGGAGTAGGAGCCCAGACCTTGTGGTGCGGGGGTGGGTGGATGGCTGCGAATGAACGCCCTTAAGGCTATGATATTGAGGTTTAGACCAAGTTTAATGAGCTCTCCCAGGAGAAAGGGATGACCTGGCTGACAGATGTAAGAAAAAATCATCTTAAATTTGCCATTTGAAATAGAATCCCATTCACAGTAAGTTACATAGTTAAGACCAATCTACTTGCTCATTGTTTAATAGACCAGGCCACAGAACTGATGAAAACAGCTGAATTTCAGAATATATTCTTATCTCTGTAAATTTTCTTTTTGAAAAGTCTTTCCTAAACTTTGATGGAGAACTAGCTTAAATTGTTAATATATGTATGTAATTTCATCAGATTGGCTATAATGAAGTGAGTCTAGGATTGGTTAAAACCTCAAGAACAAAGCAGGTTCTTAGACCAGGGACAAAATTTCAGTTGAGGTCCCTATGATGAAGAGTCTACATTTTGACTACTCTTTGGATTTTATCAAAGTGCCCATATAATTATTTGTCCATTTGTGAATTATGGACATAATAAGATGCTGTATCTCCTAGAGACTTAACCAGTAAGTTTTGTATGGAATATGAAAATAATTGATCTCTTGACAGCCAAGTGGTTGGGAACGCTAAAAGTGATTTATTTTTCTTGTTTTATGTATATTAAACCCAGAATAATTATCAAGTTTGATTACATAAATCTTAGTTGGCACGTGTTCTAGGAGTCTTTTCTCCTTTATGAATCGGGGGAAACAAATCCCTTTTGAAGTAAGTAGGGCATAATAAGTAAAATACTTCAGAACCTGTTCCTCTTGATTTTATTCTTAAGTGCAATAAAATTAAGTTTTGTAAGCATTCTGTCATTTTTAGGTAGAAAGATGATACCTAGATGTTTACAGAATATAATGTTGAAAGACATGGCTAATCTGGTACAGGACTATCAGTGCACAATTTAAAACTAAATGTCAAGCTAAAGTACTTAATCTGGTGGGAAATCTAAGGCAAGATGCTAAAATATGACTTTAAAATTATTTTTTTAAAAGTACTCAACTTGTGAGTGTTCCAAAGAAAGTATTTGTTACTGCTATTCAGGGACACACACTTCAAGTGGAAAATAAAACTTAAATTATGGTCATACAAGTTTTTATGTGAGAAACTCAGGCCATTTATGCTGGTATAGCTTGTCACGTTTTCCTTTAGAAATGCTTGGCAAATTTGTCAGTGACCCATTACCCATCCTGAAAGTATCAATAAAATGATACTGTGTAGAAATCAGACCTCAGACCCTCCTAGGACTCTTTAAAGTTCCTGTTTAACTGTCCTCCCACCCCACCCTTCTAACCTAAGGTGAGGGAGCTATATACAATGGGAAGGTAAGGAGATTTATGAAATAAAAATATTCTCGGTCTCTAGGAGGGAAGATTCATGTTTCTCTTCTTTGTCTTCTAGACTGTCCTTTTATTCGGGCCACTCTTCATTCTCCATGTACTGCATGATGTTCGTGGCGGTAAGTACTTTGGGTCTGTTGATGGTGGGTTATGTGTGCGGGCACTTCTTACGTTCGGGTTTGGTGTTTTCTCCTGCGCGGCTGCCTCTGACATTCTCATTGGCCTCACTGCTCAAGTCAACTGGAAGCCACTGCTTGTTGCACTAGGTTCAGAAGAGGAATGGATTGCCTGTGCTCTGCCAAGGCCAGTTACAGTTGTTTGAAATGACTTTTGTCCTTCATTTAGAGGAAGCAGACAGGTGCATTGTATAGCAAGCTGCAAATTGGCAACCTTCAGGATAAGAGGGAGCCTTTACTCTTGAAGCAGACAAGTTGTCTAGGCTACTTGTCACTTTCTGACAGTGGTAGAAGCCTAAACAGATCATCAAGTCTGCAAGCCTGGTGCTCAGAATTAGGTGACATATCCCCTTACTTTGGGCTATGTTTTCTGAAAAGGTTTTCTGGAATATACAGACAGCTCCTGCGTCATCTCAGCAGGTCACTGCTCTGAAATCCAGGCCAAGGTGGTGCTGCTGCTCCTCGTAGCCTCTCCCTGAGCTGGAGCCCTGGCCTCATCTGCACGGTGTGGGTGCTGAGCAGCCTGGCTTTCCCGCGCCGGGGGCTGCTGGGGTGAGGAGTTGTGATTACTGGATGTGAAGGCAGCTCTGTTGCTCTCATCTGAGCAAGTCTTGTTTTCCTTCCACTTTGCGAAACATTGCCCGGACTGCTTTCCAAGGACTAGGAAGGTTTCAGCTTCAGGGAGAGCCAGTTGCTGCAGGAGCAATTTTAGTTGCACTTGTATTATACAAAGTCAGCAGTGGAGAGTTAGAGAAGACTGGCACTTTGCATATCAAACTAGAGATGAATGTGTTTCGAGAGCAATTAGTGGAAGACCAGGCTTTCGGGCACTGCAAGGGGTTTTCAAAGGTCAATTTAATTGACTTATTTTTATCAATCCTCTTTTTATGTATAAAATTATCAAAATTTGGTGGGAAAAGGAGATCTCTACCCTTACAGATCAGATGTAATTTTTCTTTGTAAGTGGACTTTTATATAGTTGTGCTGTGTAAATTTGCTGTTATCTGGCTGTTTCCAGTTACCCTTTCCCCTCAGATCACAAGTGCTGTATGATAATTAAATCTATGATGTGGAGTAAAGATTCATGATGTGTATTGTTAAGATTACCTGCTGGAAGTTACTTAGTTGGTTTCATTTAGGAAGAATTTAATATCAGTTTTACCAGAATCTTACTTTTATTTGAAAAAACCAAACTCCAGAAATTAAAAGAGCATAAAATTTATAAAATGGAAAAATTGCAGATGTGTTACATAAAATTCAAATCCACAACTTCAAAACCTTTTCACTAGAGCTAATTTTTGGCTTCTTCAACATCTCTGGAAATTGCAAGGGTTTCATCATGTCTTAATTTTGTGAGGAAGAAACTGTACCAATTCAACAAAATTCAGAACTTCCTTTTTCAAAAATACCCAAATGTTTCTGAAATTGTGCCATAGGAAATGTGACTTATTTGATGGTGAAAGTGAAAGTCGCTCAGTCATGTCCGACCCTTTGTGACCCCATGGACTGTTCAATCCATGGAATTCTCTAGGCCACTGGAGTGGGTAGCCTTTCCCTTTCCCAGGGGATCTTCCCAGCCCAGGGATTGAACCCAAGCCTCCAGCATTGCAGGCAGATTCTTTACCAGCTGAGCCACAAGGGAAGCCCAAGAATACTGGAGTGGGTAGGCTATCCCTTTTCCAGGGGATCTTCCCAATCCAGGAATCGAACCAGGGTCTCTTGCATTGTAGGTGGATTCTTTACCAACTGAGCTATCAAGGAAGAGCTATTTGATGGTAGTAACAACAAATACTGTTCAGTTCATTTATCTTACTAGGAAAAGCTACCATTCTTCTTAAAGGGAGCCACCATTTTTTTTTTTTTTTCTTTTTAAATAGGGCGTGGGGACCAGGGGAGAAGGGAAAGGCTGGAGCTATTAACATATCCCGAGAACTTTTCCCAAAGCAAAGTTTGTGACTACAGTGAATGGCTTTTGAATGTTTGTATGCCCCAGAGCCAGACACCACCAGGGCAGCTTTTGTGGTTTGTTATTCACTCGTGTGTCAGTATCTTTGAGTCCTTCTTTATGAGAGATCTAAGAATCTGAGGTTGGTTGATACTGAAGATAATTTGCTTTTACACTACTGTCTCTTTCTGATAGCCCCCACGACACAGAAGAGGGATGACTGCCACCCTTTCACAGATGGGGAAATAGGGGCCTTGGGAGGAGGCTGCTAAGCTCTGTAAGCTCTCTGGAAATCTCTTGTTAATCAGGCTCCCTTGCTTTCCAGTTATTTTGAAGTTCAGGTGATACAGATCTCTGAAAGTAAGATGGCGACATGTAACTTCAACCCACTCTTTAATTTCAAAGAATATTCTCAGATGTATCATACTCTTTGCGACCCCATGGACTGCAGCCTCCCAGGCTCCTCCTCCTATGGGATTTTCAGGCAAGAATACTGGAGTGGGTTGCCATTTCCTTCTCCAGCGGATCGTCCCGACTCAGGGATTGAACCCGGGTCTCCTGCGTTGCAGGCGGACCTTTACCCTCTAAGCCACTAGGGAAGCCCTATCATACTCTAGACCTTATAATTATTTTTGCACTTCTTTGCTCCTTTGACCTTAAAATATCTGTATATTTGCTCAAACAGAAACATTTAATGAGCTTTTCTTGTGAAATATGAAATCAATGTGTGGAGGATGAAACTATAGAGGGCCTTGATGGCTAGCCTGCCCTGGAGACACCCAGGAACAAACAAAGAGGCAAATTAAGGATATATGCAGAGGGCAAATTACCTTAACTCTAGTTTGGTAATTGGGTCTGTATGAGTCATTTAGATGCACAGGTATAACGCAACAACAACAACAAATTCAGGTGAGGTTTGTCGTAGACCAAGAGCTTTGAAGAAGTAGGCAGGCTACAGCAGCCACGCACTGGGTTTCACCGATTCTGAGCAGTGGAAATACTGACTTGAGGTGGATGTAGGCTCTAGCTTTTATTTCAGCCCCTGAATACACAGATGTCTCCTTGCTTTCCAGCTTTCGTATTTATATACAACACTTAAACCACTACCCACCGCCCCGCCCCCTGCCACACACACATTCCTTAGGCAATGACTCATCTTGTTCTCCTAGGCATCTTGGCATCATGGGTCAGTCCCAGATTTGGAAGATGTAGTCATTTGAGGAGTCAAATTTGATAGCCAAAACTTCCCTGTCAATTCCTGACACCCAGAAATTAACTTCTAGTTAAAAATGTCTCTTAAAATACCTGACCATTGTTCTTCTCTAGCAGGAACCCTGCACCCTACAGTGCTAGGAGTTAGCCCCCTGAAAAACACCTAGGTTGGTGGGAGCAAAGGGCAGGGCTCCTTTCCAGGTAGCCAATTGATGTGCAACTGACTTTGACTCCCCTTGACTTTGGCCAGATGCCACGTTCCAAATTTACTTGATTGTTCAGGAAAAGAGGCATGGGCTGAAACCATCCTTTTTTCAGTACAATAAGGAATATACAGTTTTTCCCAGCACTGTCAGGGAGACTGTCACCCTAGGTTGCTTATATCACTGCAGTTATAGAGGTTTGTTTGTAAATTACTACGATTGTTTATATCACTACTGTTACGAACTTTCCATGTAAATGACTCCAGTACCCAAGTACCTCTCAGTGTCTATGCTTCAGCTTGGCTTCCCTCCCTCTCACAGACTGCCTCGTATCTGGGCCTTGCCCCCTGCTGTGTTCAGGTAGTGCTTGCCCGCCCAATTTAAGGAGGGATTTGAGGTTTAACTAGGAATTCTGTGAATCTGAAAGATGGTGAAACTAAACTCTAGAGAAGAATAAACTTAGGCATGCCTTTCAGTGCTCTTCTGGCCAGGTCTCTCATCACATGAAGGTGGAACAACAGTGTACTTGGCATGGTCTTAGGCCAAGGTATATTTCTTTGTGTTTAGCATGCTGTTGTTAGTCTAGTTCAGGGGTTGGCAAATTTTTTGTCATAGGTCAGGTAATATTTAGGCTCTGTAAATCAGGTGCAGTCTCAGTTGCTTTTTTTTTTTTTTTTAAATCAGTCACTTCAGTCACTCAGTCGTGTCTCTTTGCGACCCAGTGGGCGGCAGCACACCAGGCTTCCCTGTCCATCACCAACTCCTGGAGCTTGCCCAAACCCATGTCCATGGAGTTGGTGATGCCATCCAACCATCTCATCCTCTGTTGTCCCCTTCTCCTCCCACCTTCAATCTTTCCCAGCATCAGGGTCTTTTCTAATGAGTCAGTTCTTCACATCAGGTGGCCAAAGTATTGGGGGTTTCAGCTTCAGCATCAGTCCTTCCAATGAATATTCAGGACTGATCTCCTTTAGGATGGACTGGTTGGATCTCCTTACAGTCCAAGGGACTCTCAGGAGTCTTCTCCAACACTATAGTTGAGAAGCATCAATTCTTCAGCACTCACCTTTCTTTACAGTCCAACTCTCACATCCATACATGACTACTGGAAAAACTATAGCTTTGACTAGACAGAACTTTGTTGGCAAAGTAATGTCTCTGCTTTATAATATGCTGTCTAGGTTGGTCATAACTTTCCTCCCAACGAGCAAGCATCTTTTAATTTCATGGGTGCAATCACCATCTGCAGTGGTTTTGGAATTCAAAAAAATAGTCTCTGTTTCCATTGCTTCCCCATCTATTTTCCATGAAATGATGGGACCGGATGTCATGATCTCAGTTTTTTCATTGTTGAGTTTTCAACCAGCTTTTTCACTCTCCTGTCTCACTTTCATCAAGAGGCTCTTTAGTTCTTCACGTTCTGCCATAAGGGTGATGTTACCTGTGTATCAGAGGTTACTGATATTTCTCTTGGCAATCTTGATTCCAGCTTGTACTTCATCCAGCCCGGCATGTAAGTTAAATAAGCAGAGTGACAGTATACAGCCTTGATGTACTCCTTTCCCAATTTGGAACCAGTCTGTTGTTCCATGTCCAGTTCTAACTGTTGCTTCTTGACCTTTTCTTACTGTTCATGGGGTTCTCAAGGCAAGAATACAGAGGTGGTTTGCCATTCCCTTCTGCAGTGGACCACGTTTTGTCCAAACTCTCCACCATAACCCGTCCGTGTTGGGTGGCCCTACCCAGCGTGGCTCATAGTTTCATTTGAGTTGGACAAGGCTGTGGTCCATATGATCACATTTCAAATAACCATTTAAAAATGTGAAAATAAGCCCTTGACTCTAGTTGAAAATTGGGTGGAGGGACCCTCTTATTTTAAGAGTAAAATATAGGAATATCTCATTTTATTGTGCCTCACTTTATCATGTAAATCGAAGGTTTGTGGCAACCCTGCACTAGGGAAGTCTGGTGGAGCCATTTTTCCAACAGCAGTTGCTCACTTTGTGTCTCTGTGTCACATTTTGGTAATTCTCAAAATATTTCAGACTTTTTCATTATTACTGTTCTATTTGTTATGGTCATTAGTGGTTTTTCTTATTAGTGTTACAAAAAGATTGCAACTTACTTGAAGGCTCAGATGATTGTTAGTACTTTTTAGTAATAATATATTTTTAAATTAAGGTATGTACTTTTTTTTAGACAAAATGCCACCACACACTTAATGGACTATATAGCATAGCATAAACATACACTGGGAAACCAGAAAATTCATGTGACTTGCTTTACTGTGATATTCACTTTATTGCAGTGGTCTGAAACCAAAGCCACAACATCTCCAGGTATGGCTTAATACAGGTATGCCTGTATTAAGAGACTTTATGAGGCAATAGCATTTTGTAGTTACATATTACAGAGTGAGTTGAGGAAAGGCAGAAACAAACCAGCTTCAAAAAATACCTTACTCAACAATTTAATTGAATTTTAAAAATGAGATTTTATAATAGATCCTTTAATAGAGGATACTGGTCGAGTCATAAGGTCTCTTCAGACTAGTGTCTGCTGACTGGAACTAGGCCCTGCACATGCAGTGGTTGTACCAGATTGGCTCTGAGCTCTTGATTCGACTCAGTCTTAGCCACTGACCACCAGGGAAGTCCCCCCAGGTAGTTTTAACCAGCTCACACAGTGGGACTGCTGACTGGTTGTGGGAAGGGATCCTGGCTACATTCCTTAGCCACCTGCTGGTGCTTGTGGTGGTTTAGTTGCCAAATCATGTGTGACCCTTCTGACTCCACGGACTGTAGTCCGCCAGGCTCCTCTGTCCATGAGATTTCCCAGGCAAAGATACTGGGTAGCCATTTCCTTCTCCAGGGAATCTTCTCAACCCAGGGATTGAACCCGCATCGCTTGCATCTCCTGCACTGCAGGCGGATTCTTTACCAACCAAGCCATCAGGGAAGTCACCAGGAGCCCAGAACAAAGGTCTGGCCAAATCTTGACCCAAAGGCATTTCACCAGGGAACCTTGACTCCCATTTGTTTCAACATGTCACTTAAGAAAAACAGCATCAGAAATACCACTGATGACAGAAGTAGGGTATCAACCTGCCACAGAAAACATGACAGCAGGTTTAATTCTGATAATTATAGAGTTAGGGTTCCAAAGAAAACAAGGTTTTGTTGTTGTTTAGCCACTAAGTTGTTTCCAACTCTTCATGACCATGGACTGTAGCCCTCCAGGCTCCTCTCCATGGGATTTCCCAGGCAAGAGTGGAGTGGATACCATTTCCTTCTCCAGGTAGTCCCTGTTTTCAACCTGCCTTTTTATGTCACCAAGTCTTCCACTTGCTGTCTGGCGTTTGGTGGATCGCCCTGCTTACAGAACCGGTAGCTGCATGTGTCACCCTTTGCTCCTCGGCTGTCCTGCCGTGGGGCCTCCTGAATCTGTAGCATCTCAGTGTGAAGCCTTTGCTTCTCGGGAGCACCTTAGTGAAGTGCTGCAGGTTGCTTTTGTCCTGCCAGAACCTTGTCTTTTATTTCTAGTTGTGACCTTTCTACTTCACCAGAAAGTTGAATTTCCACTTGTCTCACTGGCCACCTGGTTTTTTAGAGTGTGGCTGCCACTCTTCTCCATTTTCTATTAAATGGCCCGTTCTTGTCTAACCATAGCTTTTGTTTGCCAGTAGCCTATCATGTATCTGTTAGGGACCGTTTCTACAACTTGTGAAAAATAAACAGTTCCTTCATAAATAAATCCTAGAACAAACACAGCCCAGCAGATTTCTGGGCCAAGTCTGTCCTAAGTCATACTCTGCCCTCTCACAAAGTAAGGCAGGGTATGTGGTGCCCTTCAGTTCTGTCTGTGGATTGGCAGTTTCCCCCAGCGGGGTAATTTGAAAATTGTAGATGCTGCCACTGAGCCAGCCAGTCTGCTACCATACACAGCACTGGATACAGAGTTCCAGAAGTTCTAAATCTTAAGATACAAGCAATTGAATGCTTTCCTTCTTGTAGTACATATGTGATTAACAAATGCACATGTAGGGAGAAGGGGAAGAGTGGAGGTTGCAAAGGCAACAAAGGTAATAAAGCCTTTTTATTCTCAATTCTGGCATTAAAGCATGAGCAGTCCCCGTATCTAGTTCTAATATAGCAGTGCTGAGATATATCAGATATTCAGTTTCTCTGAGACAGAGAAAGATGGAGGAATAGAGACTTGTTTTTAAAGGAACATATATGCTTTCCTCTCCCCCGTCAAAGGACAAGGAGTAGAATAGGAAAAAATAAATAAATCCACAAAGTCAAAGAATGGAAAAGGAGACAATAAGCAAGAGGAAAAGATTTTGGAAAGCATTATAGAGTGGTAGGAGGAAGCTGAATCTCTAGTGCCTCTAGAGGGTGGGAGCTTAAAAGAGCTGCACTGTGGAACCTGAGAACGGCTTAGGAAGTGGAGCCCCTCGAAGGTCAGCACTGTACGCTTTCTTGGACCTGCTTATGTAGGATAGGCTTTCGGCTGGCAACACGAGAGGTCAGTTGTCTCTGGAGTTCAGGGCATGTCAACCGCACAACTCAGGTGACCCAAGGTTCAACAAACTCAGTGTGTGTACCTCTTGGGGGTCTACTGAAACCCAAGTCCTCACGGGGAAGAGCAGGGCCAGAGGTGGTGCCCGGCTTTTGCTACATCAGTGCCTTGGGCCCAGAGATACAAAACAGGCAAATAGGAAGCCCACTCAATTAGCCAGTCTCACTTAGAGCTGAGATTTGTTCTGTAACAAGAGCCTTACTCAAGCCATGGCCATTAGTCCCCAGAAGAGACGAACACAGACTCTATTTAATTAGGTACTTAGAGGGGAAAGATTTCACCTAGAGTATACTGCAGTGTGTTTGGTTATTGATCCATAAGCAAATGTTATTTTCACAGGGATGTTGAGGAAGAGATTGGGGCAAAATAATACTTACTTAACATATGTGTGTGGGCTACCTAAAGTCAAAGAGTTCTTTGGAAGAAACAGAGGGATTTTAGAATCCTAACTGAGGAAGAACCTTGAAAGTCCTGAGTTTCCTTTATGTTGGAAGTAAAAAAATAAACCCCTAAGTCCATTTGACAGTTGTTTTTTCACTATGTTCCTAGCAGGGAAGGGTGCAGTTCTCCCTAATATGTCTGCATTTAGGTCAAGTATTTGTAATTCCTAAGTATATGTTTTTATGGTCTAAATAACCGATGCCTTTAACCATCATCTGAAAAGATAGCTTAACAATAACTAGAAGAGAGACAACTAAACTTTTGGATAATAACATACAAAACTTGGCCCCTAGTTAAAGAACTGTTTTCCTTAAAATGAACAAAAAATTTCCAGTTAGAACTAATGAGGTGAATATTATCTGGCACGGCTGTGGTACCTAACTGGCTTTAGCTAGCACATGCTAAGTAACTCTGCCCCAACCAGAACCAAGTATCTTAGCACCTCCAGAATCTTGAGACAAGCCTCTTACTCTGTGCTTGCTTATAGCTTCAACAGCAGCAAACAAAAAAGGGGAGAGGAGCTCTGCAGAAAGCCAGTGGCACTTCAGCCTGTTAATGAGTTGAACTCAGTTAAACAACTGGTATGCTCTTTTAGGATTAGATGTTTATACTATAAGGGACTTTATAAAATTAGACGACCTCTAGGTCTTTGCCAGGTGCTAAGAACTGAACACGCACAACAGTGCCCAGTGAACTAGGAATGGACTTGTCTATCTACTTTAAATAGGCAGGATCAGTGGGCACAGCGACATAAATTGTTTTCTGCAGACTGCATTTAAGTAAGTTGTATGAGCCATAAATTATTGAACAGAGTTTCTAAAATGAATATTACGAATTATATTATTAGATAGAAGTTAGGGAAAAAAAAAAAAAGACCATATTTGCTGAAAGGTGTTCATAGGAAACTATTCCAAATTTGTTCTTTATTACAGTCTTTGGGGATGCACCAAAGTCAAGGGCAGGCTGACACAGCAAAGGGGAAATTCTCAGGTCTGACTAGTGTATGGAAAATCATAGAACTTTAAAGGGTACAGTGCTATTGAAAGAAAACTCTTACTGGATCAGGACTAAACTACAGACTGTATTCTTTACTTAGGCAGATTATTGTATCTACTTATAAATACAGATTTATTTAATCTCAGTCACTCATGTTAAATAATTTGAGGCTAGAGGAACTCTCAAGTAAATTGTTTGGGTGAATTAAGCAAACTTAGTTCCTAAATAGGCTGCGCAGAAAATACAGCAGCCTGGCCCAGAGTAAGGGCAGCCTGTGCTCAGAGCACTAGCAGTTGATCCCAAGACTCCGAACTAATGATCACTGTAACTCAAAATGGAAGGGAAGGAGCAGCCCCTGAAATCCTAGGTTATAAACACAGAAACGCTTACCTTGTTTATAATTTGGAGAGTGGTCTAACTAGATAGGTAATAAATTCTTGTAAACTGGTACTAGGGCAATTTGTATTTTCGTTTTATTTTGGGATTAATTTTTAGGTATTCATGAGTACAAGAATGCTTACCTAAAGCCCTCTCCATATATAACAACACTGATTAATGATTATTAATACTTAATGCTGTCATTTTAAACATCAATCCTCTAGAAATGATATTTAATATAAAATATAGTCTTCAGTTGGTATATTAAACTCTTTTTCTCCCCCCTGTCTTTTCTATTAGCTTTACCTTCAAGCCAGAATGAAGGGAGACTGGGCAAGACTTTTACGCCCTACACTGCAATTTGGTCTTGTTGCTGCATCCATTTATGTGGGCCTTTCTCGAGTTTCTGATTACAAACACCACTGGAGTGATGTGCTGACTGGACTCATTCAAGGAGCTCTGGTTGCAGTATTAGTTGTAAGTATACATGGCAGCAGCCTACATCTTGAAATTGATAAACACTTGGATAAATAAGTAGGAAAAAAGGTTCCAATGAGAAAACTATGTTAAGGCAGAGAATGTAGCTCAATAATTGCTACTGGGTAAGGACCCCAATGTTATTAAAAGTCATTTTAGGACAGACACCAAATAATAACCTAGGTTATTTACTTTCTGCCGAAGTTATTAAAAAAATTTCTTGTTTTTTTTTTTTTTAAATTGTAAGAAGTCCTGGGTATAAAGTTTTCTTTTTGGTATAAATTGAAAATAATTTACATGAAGTACGACACATTTTTTTCATTAAGGGCTGGCTGCATAGTGAAGCTTTTTGCCCAAGACATAACAAAGCAACTCTCAGGATGTCTTTAACAAAAATTCCTGTTAGCCACTAATTTGTTGTTGCTGTTTAGTCACTGAGTCGTGTCCGCCTCTTTGTGACCCCATGGACTCCAGCCTGCCAGGCTCCTCTTGGCCATGGGATTTCCCAGGCAAGAATACTGGAGTAGCTATTGCCTTCTTCAGGGGCCCTTCCTGACCCAGAGAGTGGACCTGCATCTCTTGCATTGCAGGCAGGTTCTTTACCACTGAACCACCAGGGAAGCCCAGCCACTAATTTATTGGTACCCTTAGCTTGTACCCTGTAATGTATATCCTTTTTTTTATTTTTTGCACACTGCTTATTGCAATTTTGCTAGGGTTTTTCAACTTCTTTAAAATGGTATCACTTAATACTCTGGCCCATTCTAAATGTTATCTGTTCTACATAGGCTGTATATGTATCAGATTTCTTCAAAAAGAGAAATTCTCCTTTTAAAGAAAGAAAAGAGGAGGATTCTCATACAACTCTGCACGAAACACCAACGACAGGGAATCACTATCGGAACAGTCACCAGCCTTGAAGGTGGCAGAGTGCCCAGATGAAGCTGGCCTGCTTTCTAAAGAAAAGTGATTGCAACCAGAAGGCAAGAGGATGCGTCTTTCTTCCCGGTGTACAAGCCTTTAAGGGACTGCTGCTACTATACCTCTTGGATGCCTACTTTACCTGTGTGTATATAGTTACATTTAACACAATGGTTACCTAATAGCTCTAAGTTCATTTAAAAAAATTTCAATGGCCTTTCACTAAAACAATGCCCCACCTGTACATTTTTTTTATTAAAAAATGTAATGCTTATGTACAAATGTGTATGCAATATGCTTTCTTAGAATGATGCTTGATTTAAATATAATACATATTAAAATGTTTCAGGACAACTGTCTTGAGATGGGAAAACCAAATCAATACTTATAGGCGTTTGTAGTTGATTGTAATCAGACAGGTGGAGAACAATTTACAATTCCACATTCCTTAGCTGACTGTTTATAAGTAGAGGCTGGCGGCAAACACAATATCTCTCTTGATTTTGGTGATTCCTAAGAGAAAAGAAAATATGATTTAAATTTTCAAGACCACAAAGAATGTAATGCCCATCCACTGGGGTTTTAAACAGTACTCATTAAATTGGTGAGAAGACAGTATGGAAAATACAAAACCCTTGCTGGTCTGAAAGACACCTAGAGGAGTTCATAACCATCTCTGAGAAATGGGAAACTTTGAAACCAGACCCCTGTTCTTATGAATCCTGACTCTAAAAGTACACCATGTGTGTAGGGGCTGGGGGTGTCCAAAATTACTTTAAAAGACTTGAAAGGAATAAGCTGTCAAAAGAAGTTAGTTACCCAAAAGCATGAATTTTCAGCCTACAATGGAAGGCACTATATTTCAGTTACCATGTGAAATTCTTTCTGGGCTAAGGCAGGACAAAGTTTTCGAAAGTTTACAAAAAGTAGACTTAAACCCACAGTGATTAAATAGGTCTGCTCTATTTAACAACGTTGAAAATGTAAGCCAGTTTCTGCAAACTTCTTAGAACACTAAGTAGATAGTGAAATCAGTAGGTTTGACTGTGGGCAACCAACTCAGAGCAGCACCGCGTCTGCTATTCTTTGGTGTTTTAAGTCCTTTTTCTCAGCCAACATACAGATGGCATGAAATTATTTGCAAGCGTGTGTGCCTCCCCCCATCACTACCACCATGATCTAGCCAGCCTTTCCTGAGTTGGTCATCCTGCTTCCAACCGAGCTCATCTACAGACTTGCCTACAAAGCACCAGCAAGAGCTGCCTGGTGAAACCCATGTCAGAGCACACCACTCCTGTGCCCAAAACCTCCAATCACTTCAGAGGAAAAAGCGGAGTGCTGGGGCCTACAGGACCATTCTTTTCTTCTTCCAGCCCCTACTGTTCCATCACTGTTCACTGTGCTCCAGCCACACTGGCCTGTTGCTCAAGTACATCAAGTAAATATGGAGGGACTCTAGGCCATCATATCCATCTTTCAAGTCTCTATTGTCTCTTCCTTTGTTTGTATCACTACCTGATGTATTTTAATTGTTGACCTGTTTACTGTCCACCTCCCTGCACTAGAATGTGAGCGCCATGAAGGCAGGGGTTTGTGTCTTTTTTTGTTCACTGCTGTATTCCTTGGTGCTTAAACCAATGCCTGGCACACAATAAGTGCACAATAAATATTTTGAAATTTTATCTATATTCATTTACAAACTGTTTCCAACACACACTGATATTTTCTTTGAATGCTACCAGGTGGCCTGCCATGGCAGTCCAGTGAAGAATATCTGAAAATGTTCTCCTAGGTTATGGTCAAGAGGATTTGCCGAAATTACTAGAACTTCATGGGCCGGATACTGACCTTCTGCAAATTTATTCTCCAGCTCAGTGTTTCCAATGGCTTTTGCTGCTTGACACATTTGTCGAAGTAGTTCTTCCAAGCGCCTCATACAACGAATTATGCTGCCTGGACAGAAAAGGAGACAAACCACTTGTAAAGTGTATCCCTTGTAAAGTGTAAATAATCAGGAAAAGCAGAGCTTTTGTTAAGACACAAGGAAGGTGAACAAGGGGTGATTAACCGATAGTCCTCTGAGGAACTTCTACTGCAGTAAATCAGGAGTAAACGTGACTAGTGACTGCTAGGCACCAGGAAGGCTACAAAAATGAAAAGTTTAATTCCCATCTTTGACTCAGGGTAGAGAGAGTCATGGATTTACTTTAATGTGTTGACACTTGCTCTTACAGAAGTACACAAAATGTCCTGGGAACAGAGGACAGAACAACATGGGTGAAGGGCAGCAAAGGTGACATAATCTGGGTCCTTTATGCGTAAGGTCACTGTCAGGCAGGGACAAGGCAAGACCACGGAGGCAGTGCAGAAATGCCTAGCAGGCTACAGCAGGCCCTGGGTGTGGCCTACTACAGCCTCTGGATACTATTCTGTGAAGAGAATGCAACAGGGAATGTTTAAGGAAGGGAGTAAGAGAATCAGATTTTCATTTTAAAGGTGCAATCAATCATTCTTCTGGACCTTAAACAGCTCTTTCATTAATACTTTCCTCACACAGTGTATCCTCAATGAAGCATAGAAGAGGCAGTCAGTCCCTTCCCACTGGGATCTGACTCCTTGTCTAAGACAAGTGTTTGCATCACAGGTGAAGTTGTAAACACACTTTCACTTCTGTCAGACTTGCATGAGGAGGAGCCTCAGGATTCTTTCTCTAAGTGCCACCTAAGTTGAAAACTCTTGGATTTTAGTTTTAATGCCTGAAATACAAGAGGAGTATCAGTTCTTTCTGGTATGCAAGCTGTGACCTCACACTTCAGGTTCTTATTTAACTCCTTGTAACACTGGAATAATTTATTAACATGTATCTTGTAAAACACTCATTGTACTGTGTTCAGGGCTCTTTTTCCCTTTTAATGCCCTCTACATTATGAGCCAATGTGCCCAAGGGAGAAAAACAATGGAGATCTAACTCATAAAGCTTTTGCTCTTAAACATGGTATGTTATGTTGGTAGCTGGAGAAGATGTGGATGAGAAATACAAACTTCTAAAGTGGCAGCAGAAAGGATGGGATTCAAAACTGAAGAGGGTGCAGAAGAGTGGAAGAAGGCCCTGGAATCGGGAGTAATTTCCTCTGAAGAGAGAATAAGGGACAAGATATATGCACATGAGTTTCTAGCTTAAGAAGACAGGCCTACTGGCACCTGCCTTTCCTCTGAAGCAGAAGTGATCATCTACAAAGCTGGGACAAGTTGAGGTAGGTGCGCAAGGAGAGCAAAGAGGATCTGGAATTGCCTGTAAGACAAGTCTCAGAGCCAGAGACAAAAGTCTCTGGAGGTAGGTAGACTAGGGATTACATTTCAGCTGTGCCATCTACTGCCTGAGAGACTGTATTAGCAAGCTAGGGAAACACTATAAACTAAATGAGGCAGAATGTTCCTAGTGTCAGGTACCGAGCTGGTACACACCAATCTCTCTCCTCTGCTACTGCTACTTCTGTTATTACTAGGAAAGTTTAATGTGATTCTGAGGTTACAGACTATGGCTTCTGAAGACACCAAACGGTACAATTTTTCTCCAGTAGAACTCTGCTATTAAAGTACAGGAATGGAGAATGAATTATTAGACTGATCCACCTTGAGGTGCATATAATGGCAGATGGAAACACAAGAATCTCAGTTGCATCCTAATTCTCTTTCCATGACTAGAAAGGGAACTGCGGCTCAGAAGGGAAGTTCCAAGCAGTAGGTTTGTCCCCTTCACAGCAGGTCTCCAAGAGAATGAGGAAGCAGCTATATGATACCTACCTGGGCATTTACTTCCTGTTACTGAGACAACTGGTTCTGACACCAATATGCTATATTAATATTTTGAAAATTAACAAAACAAATGAAAAAACAGACTTGCTCCTGTTTTTACTAGTAACCTTTAACAGGAAAAAAAAAAAAATTATTTCACAAAAATGTTCCCAAGTAGGAGGAGACTGTGTCATTGGCTACTTCCAACATCCTACTACCATTTTACAGATGAGAAACCCTAGAGGGGTTTATGACTTTGAGGTTCACCCTTTAGAGCAATGGCTTCCCTTTAAACTGTGAGGCTGAGTTCCTGGAAGAAGAATCTCAGAACTTTACAAGCTGAAACTTTATAAAAGTTGAAGATACTAGTTTGTTTTTGCTGATCATAGCTTTATGCTATAATGATATAATGCTATAATTTATGCTATAATGATAGCATAAAGCTATGATCTTAGCCGAGAAAATTAACTGCAGAATGGGCAGACAGGATCAGGGAAGGAGAATGCCCAATTAATGGCCAAATGAGGCAGGGGTGGTAGTGGGGGGGCGGGGTGCAGAGAGAGAGGCGGGGGGAGCAAGGGAGGTGGGGGAAGCAGGCCTTCATGGCATCCGGAGGGCGCTACCTGGGCGAGACAGGTAAAAACGCACAAGGCAGCGAGAGATTACAACGGGGAAATACACGATGGGGCTGCAAGCAAAAGCACAGAGCAAACACAGCAACCCCGTACAAACGCAGGGGAGAGCAGGAGCCCGCGCCCTAGGGGCAGGAAGCGGCCAGGTGGGCCACTAGCCACTGTAGGGTCAGACGGCGGCGTCCCCGGGACCCCCCGTAAATTCATGACGTGATGAACGGACAGCGCCCACTTTTCTCTCTCCCCTGGATGCTGGTTCAGCTCCTACTGCTCTTCGCCGGCACCCCCTGCGCAGGCACAAGCAGCACAGTAACAAGGGCTGCAGTCCCGCGGGCAGGTGAGGAGCCTGTCCCTGACCCCCTGCATCCCGGGAGGAATAGTGCTCCTCCACTGCCCCCAAATCTAATGCCACTCATTCAGATGCTGCCTGGTGAGTCTGTTTCAGCCCTGATTCAAACATAAGGTTCTGGATGGTCCATGTGTGATACTTCTGTACCAGGATAATCATTTGGGGACCCTAAGTTTTAGCTTTAAAGATATTATTTCATGAAGTTCAATCAATAGCATATCACTCATCTGTGCATTTTTTACTTAAATAAGTGAAAGTTACTCACTTCTAGGCCACAATTATAAAAACAGTTGTCACAAAACCGAAATAATGCTATTAAATTCTACCTAGAAACTACTACTGGATCAACAAAAAGTTGATTACCCACACATATTACAGACACCTCAAACAGTTTCACAAAGTGAATTCATTCTTTTCTTTCCAAATCTTCTCTATTAACCTGTGAAAAACTTCAAGTTTACTAATCTATAAAGTGGAGATAATAATAATTCTTAAACCTAATGGGGTTATTATGAGAAATGAATGAAATAATGTATGCACAGTGCTTAGTAAGTGGCAGTAATACAATAGGAATTCAATAAATGCTGGCTATTACTTGTTATTTCTGTTCTCAGTGCAAAGAATGCTGAGCTCTAGTACTGCTTTGCATTCAAAGAGGAAATCCAATCACAGTAACATTTGGGTGTCTAAATAGAGTGGGGGCTGGAACACAGAACGTAAAGACCATCAGAGTACCCATGCAACTAGATAGTAAATGTGTATATTGCAAACACTTCTATTTGAAGAAAATTAAATGAGGTAATGGTTAAAAATGTAAATACACAGCACTTCAAAAAGGGACAGAATGGATTTCACAGGCCACTTAAAATTGAAAGGAAATCCTTTATAAAATTTTTGCTGTGCAGGGCATCACAGTCAGATGCCTGTGCTCACAAATATTTTTTTGACTGAATTCAAATGTGTCCTGGGAAACAAAGATAACTTGATATTGTTTAGGTATTTCTACAAATTGAGAAACTCATGTTAATAGCCAGAATCTGCAAAAGCTGTCGGAGGCCAAACATATGAAGCAAATTGCTAAGATTAAGGTATAAACTAAAGAAACTAAACACACATCTGACCTGCCAGATGTAGCTCACGCCAGCTCAGTTTCAGATGACATGAGAACCATTAAGAAATGAGGCCAGGAGGTACAGGGTTGCACATACAATGGCTGTGGCTGCTGGCCTCAGTCTTTTGTCAAAATATCACCTTATGTGTACAAACACCGTTCACAGCTGCCTGCAGCGTAAAGGCTATTTATTGCTGATGGAGATTCATGCAGACTACTGGGAAGAAGTGAATTTCCCAGCATACTTTCTACCTACTACAGTTCTCTGTAATCCAAGGCTTCTCCTCACTCCCAGCTTTAGAAATCATTCTGCCTCATCAATTAGGACCACCTAGATTAAGTCTAAGACAAGAGATTAAAAAGCCATGCCCCTTCCTCCCAGGCTATCTGAAGCTGACCAGAAACAAAAACATACACTAACAACCAAATAAATGGTTGTTAACCATTAAATGTTAACCATTTAATGAACCTTTTTTTTCTGGTTTTTGCCAGTGGAAAGTAAAACTGAATCCTTAATAGCAATGAAAACTGTGGTAAAATATATATAAAATCTACCACTTTAAAGCATGTACCCCAGTGTCACTACCCCTTTTTTAAACTTAGGTTTATATCACCATTCTGGAAGAATGCACACTTAGATAAATAGTTCACATGGCATAAAATTCACCCTTTGGGGACTTCCCTAGTAGTCAAGGGACACGGTTCAATCCCTGATAGGCGAACTAAGATCACATATGCTGCAGAGCAACTAAGTTCATGAACTGCAACTACTGAGCCCCAGTGTTACAACAAAGTCCCAGTACCACAACTACTGATCCCCAGCACCATGACTACTGAGCCCCAGCACCACAACTACTGAGCCCCAGTGTTACAACAAAGCTCCAGTACCACAACTACTGAGCCCTAGCGCCATGACTACTGAGCTCCAGCATGATGACTGCTGAATCCCAGGGCCACAACTACAGAGCCCCAACGCCACAACTCAGAATCCATGGGCTGCAATGAAAGATCCCGCCTGACTCAACAAAGACCCCCGCATGTCCACAGCTAAGATCCGGTAGAGTCAATACAAACACAAATTCACCCTTTTAAATAAGTACACAAATTCAGTGGATTTTAGTATATTCAGAGTTGTACAACCATAATCACTATCTGATTTTAGAATCTTTTTATCAAACCCAAAAGAAATCCAAGTCCATTAAGCAGTCACACCCACTGCCAGTCCATGGTTACCACAAATCTACCTCTGTCTCTCTAGATTTGCCTATTCTGGACATTTCACATAAATGAAATTATACAGTAGGTGGCTTCTGTGTCTGCCTTCTTTCACTTAGAACCTTAAAGTGTTTCAGGTTCATATACTAGCACAAATCAGTCCTTCACTCCTTTTTCAGGCTGAATACTGTTCCACTGTATGAATGAAACACAATTTATCCACTCCACTGAAGGACATTTGAGCACACAAGCTTAAGGGCAGTTTTACAAACATCAGGCTCATGTGGTTCTTGAACAAAACATTATTCTAGTTGAGGATAGAAGAAATCAACATATTTCTTTACCTGGAGAGGTATTTATTTCTACCTCCAACTTTCTGGCATTCCCAAAAGTGGTTCCTCACAGTTTATGCCCTGAATCTCATATAATACCTCCTATCTAAGTGGTTACTGAGGCCTGAGATTAGAATCATAAATACACTTTCCTACAATCATTTACCATATTAGATCCCAGCTCAGGCTGAAAACATTCTGGGAGGGCAGAGACTATTGCTTGCACTGCATGCAGCGCAATTCCTGGTCCCACTAGGGTCTCAGTTAATTTATTCAACAAAAGAGTAAGAATCAGGTGCTAATTCTTAAGTCATTTAATACTAAAATTGTGCCAAAAGTTAAACAGAGAAAAGATACATACTAATAAAATGCTACTCTATTAGCAAAAGCATGTAAAAAATAAACCAGCTGGAAAATCCCTTATGACACTGATGTATCCTCTCCTAGAGAAGGGTAAAGCTATGCTAGTTGAAAGGCATTTGAAAAGAACTTGTGGGGGGGCAAAGAGTGGGAATGCACAAAACAGCATTTTCTTTAAAAACCCATGACAGACATAAGTACTACAGTAAACAGTTCCAAATGATAATTTGTCACAGAAGCTTTCCTGATGGCATGTGCTTAAATGAAAGCAGATCCATCCAGCACAGGGAAGAGCACCATACTGTATCTGTAGGCAAATGAACAGTACCCACCATTCAATGTCAACTAGCTCCAGCTAATGTTTGAAAAATTCTTAAAACTACTTCTGAGGCTCATGACATGACATGATTGGACACTGACCACAGCACATAAAAAGTCCCAGTGTAGTCATTTTCTGCCTATAAAAGTAAAGACACGCTATACGATGGGTAGAGCTGTGATTATAGTACTTTTCCAATTATATCAAGCATGTACTGTAACAAGATGAGGAGAGAATGGCTATTCTGAAATGGATAAAGTAAACACCACCACAGTTTAAAAAAAAGGTTGTGGCAAGGAGACACAGTATGCCAGAAAAAGGAAATAATATCCTAAGTAATATCCTAAGGTTCTCAGTATTTTTTTTTTTTGCTGTTTAATTACATATTTTACTCTTATGAGCTAATATATAGTCTGATCCAATTTTAGAAAGAAAAGGTAGAGCTGACATAATAGTACCATGAAAACTGTGTTGATATTAGACCCAATTTCAAGTTATAGTGATGAATCCTTTAATTTTCAAGTTATAGTTATGAATCCCTTAATTTTCCAACTCAGATTTCACAAGCACACTGTGACATCAAAACAGCCGCAAGGAATTGAAAAAGAGGCAAAAACATTGATTTCAGGAATTGCTCATATGTAGGGGAAAACATCAACTCATAGGTGGCAGAAATACAAACTACCTTCAGTTTTAACACTTTACAATTTATCTTCCATACTATGATAGCTTTTCCATTTAAGTACAAAGAATAGAAAAATAATCTACAAAGATAATTTTATAAGGCTTCCTCTATTTCTAGGTCTACTGTTCCTTCATTTCTCTCAAACAAATAAACCAAACAGTGCATCACTACTGTTTTATGCCACTGTGTCTACCTTCTCAGAGATGCAGATATACAAATATGAGCTAGCATATTAATGAGTCTTAGAATCTAGGCACAGAACAGTCATGGTTTCATTCTTATCTTCCAAAAAGAAGTTATACTGAAGAGTGGTGATCCTGTACTTGATCGCCTTTGTATCTCTGAAACACACAAGCTGTCATACACCACCCCACCCCGGGCTTCTGTGTGTTAAGTGAGGTGAGGGTGTCACACGTCCCTCTTCTCACACCATCAGTTATGATAGGCCTTCTGACCACCCCTACAGCATTAATTTTCAGAGGATGGAGATGGCACAATTCTAGGTAGTATTCAAGAATTCTCTTGGTGATCCAAACCTCAAAGATGAGGTTATTACTGTTTTTAGATGAAGTAATCCACTACCATGTGACCTGCAGTCACAGAGTCCAGAATCCAAACATACTGTTGTCATGCAGTACACCTCCATGACCTTGGCCAAATTACTTACCTTTTATAAATCAGTCTCCTTGTGCAAAAGTGCAAATAGTAAGTAACTACTCAGATGTGCCATTTGGTGATTAATTTAAATTATATAAAATGCTGACTATAGCACAATGCCTGGCACATTGTTTACCTAATAAATAATCACCATCCTCATAACAGAGTATAGTATTCACAAAAAGATTTGGGGACCATAATACTAATGATCATTTAATGGAAGTTTAGAAATAAACTTTAGGGAAAGGACTAAAACAACACACTATTAATTTAAAAATGAAAGTGAAGGTCACTCAGTTGTGTCAGACTCTTTGCAACCCCATGGACTATACAGTCTATGGAATTCTCCAGGCCAGAATACTGGCGTGGGTAGCTTTTCCCTTCTCCAGGGGATCTTCATATTTAAAACCTTAAAACCCATAAAATTCAATACATTGAAGTAAAGGCTCACAGCTGATTTTGTGATGTTTAATCTATGCATCACAAAAGTCACTGATTTATAAACTCAGTAATCTATTAGTTAGTCTTCAATAATACCAGGTGAAAAGCATATAACTCAGGGTATGTTAAAAATAATTTCTCTCAAAATAAATAGTTAAGAAATAGTAATATTTTGAGTATCTTACAATAATTGCTATGAAGTCCAAGATCATTTATTTTCATTTTAAAGAAAGTTCAATGTATACAGAATTCACCACTATATATATCTACATAAGTCAATCTTTTTGCAATGAATACAACATTTCTAAATATGGCTTTCTTTATATACTGTGCCTATTATTTGCTTCTTATAATTCACTTATAATTACTCCTTTTATATTTTCTTTACCTTTGCTTTTTCATTTAAAATTTTTCTTCAGTTAAATTAAGTAACTATTTTAGAAATGCAACGGACAGCATTTTTCAGCTCTGCTGTTTTTTGGTGGAATTACATAGTAAGCCATTAGGGTGTTGTTGTTTAGTCACTAAACCGTGTCAGACTCTTTGGTGACCCTATGGACTGCACACAGCCTGCCAGGCTCCTCTGTCCATGGGATTTCCCAGGCAAGGATACTGGAGAAGGTTGCCATTTGCTTCTCCAGGGGATCTTCCCAGCCCAGGGATTGACCTGCACCTCTTGCATTGCAGGAAGTCTCCTGCATTGCAGGCAGATTCTTTACCACTGAACCACCAGGGAAACCCCTATATGGGCAGAAGATTTCCCTTTATTATCAAAAATTAGAAATAATATATTATTCTTTTTTGGTAAATCAATGTCATCCTAAGTATATTTCTTATATCAGAAAGAAGTATATGTATAGAAAACTTAACCATACCTTCAAAGACATCTGTCATTTTGCAGATATGGGCAAATGTAGCTCCAGTTGCCCAGGTGTATACTACATCCATTAAGTGAGGTTTAAATGAGCTTAGATAAGTCTCCTCATCAATTTCCAATTTGGCTTCTGCTGAAACTTTTGCAATTCTTTTAGCACATTCCTTTGAAAAGAAAAGATATGCTTCAAATTTCTTACTTATGCTCTCCCATATCACTTTTTCTTTAGGCTTCCAAAGCCAGTATTCTACAAGTTTCCTTTTTCTTCCTTGGTAATAATATGCCTACAATCTGGATGTTCTGCTTCTAAGTAGTCACACTGCCTAACCTATTGTTCAGTAATCAAACAGCAAAGCTTTCTCACTACATTAATTAGAAAAAACAAATCAAAAGCAAGATTTTCACCCAGTAATACCTTTTGTACAATAACCAAAAGTCTTCATTAAAACTATTCAAGAGTGACATTTAACTAATCTGTTTCATTAAGAGAACAAAGACAACAATAACAAAACAGCCTTAGAGAAACAAAAATCCTATGGCGAAATGATGCTTTTCTCCAACAAAGCTTTAAAAAAAGGTACATTTTAAGATTTTCTTTTCCTGATGATAAGAAGTTAAGAGTCATTCTTTTCCCCTGGTAACTGAAAGGGTCAAAAACCCCCAGGCCTATGAAGACTTCACTGGTTCTGGAGTTTAAACTTCTTAGTAACAAGAAAAAGTGCTAAATGTTCCATTACAGAGACCATTTTTATGATTCACTCTTCATTCCTCTCTTGCAATGTCTTACAGTCCATCTTTTCCTGTCTTTTTGCCTAATGCTGAAAAGGTAGATAAAATCATTCTTCCTAAAAAAATAATAAAAGAGACCAATTCATTATTATGAACCAAGGGTCCCCAAACTCTGGGATCTAATACCTGATGATCTGACGTGGAGCTGATTAACAATAACAGAAGTAAAGTGCACACTAAATGTAAAATCATCCCCAAACCACCTGCCCACCCCACCCTGATGGTGAAAAATTTGTCTTCCATAAAGCTGGTCCCTGCTATCAAAAAGCTATGTCTTTGAGGATCCAGAGATAATCTTAAAACCTGATTTTAAAATTTATTATAAACTAGGATAGAAAAATGTAAAACAAATTGAACTAACTCTATCAAGATGCCATTCTTAACATCAAGGAACACAGTGCATGCACTGAATTGCTGATACAGTTTATCTACACTATGCAATGGTAAATCTGTACTCAAAGCAACTCTATATAACTTATTATTTTGGTGAGGAAGATGGTTTTATTTTTAAAATAAAAGTTACAAATGATGTTATCAAAATAGTATTAAATGAAAAAACTAACATCAAATGATATATTTAATTTGAAGGAAGCTGTCTCAGTGGAATGAAAAATACTATGATTAGACTGTCACAAATGTTTATTGCACAATATACTATTCATAAAATATGTAGTTCAAAAAAATCTTACCTGCATTTGACGAAGTGGTCCTGCTAATTGCTCTGTTAATTTGGGCATCTCACTAGACTATAAAAGAAAGGGAAGATTATATACAAAACCCAAGTTTAAAATGCATTATATACTATTTACTTTTAAAAACAAAACAAAGCTTTCATGATATCCATTAATTTCAAATTATAAGACTTCAGTCATTAGCATTTAAAGTTTCTAATTAACTTAATTATGTACACAAAATTATCACTCCTGTCATCCTGAATTATACTATTCTTTTATATTTCAGAGGAAAATACCACACTCCTAAATTTGCAAAGTGTGCTAAATTAGCTATTTTTTGTGACCATAAATAGAACTGAAAGAGAGCAAATACTGTAAACATACATAGTTCAGTTACATCAACATTTATAAACTGTTACATCATACTTTGATTTTTTTAAACAGTTTGATTTCTAGGCAACTTTTAACCTGTGAAAACTAGAAATCTTGGGTAAGTTACATTGGAAGTAACTTACTTGCCTTCAATTTTAATCTTACCCAAGTATTTCTAACTCTCTAACCACTTTGAAAAGTGTTAGCTGCTTAGTCATGTCCTACTCTTTGCAACCCCAGGGACTGTAGCCCTGTAGCCCACCAGGCTACTCTGTCCACGGAATTCTCCAGTAAAGAACACTGGAGTGGGTTGCCATTCCCTTCTTCAGGAGATCTTCCCAACCCAGGGACTGAACCCAGGTCTCCTGCATTGCAGGGAGATTCTTTACCCATCTGAGCCACTAGGGAAGCCCGTTTGAAGACAAAAATTGAAATGAGTTTCACTGTTCTTACTGTTCTCTTTCCATTACTGAAAAGTCCATCAATTTCTCAATTAGAAAAATTAAGTTTCAGGTCTATTACTAACTAATCAAATTAACTTGGACAAGCTGCTTCAATTCTGTGTGTTAGCTTCTTAACAGTCTATGGCACTCAAAACCTACAGACTTGTGATTAGTATAAAGATATTATTAGGTTGGTATAAAAGCAATTTCAGTTTTGCATTATTGAATTATGCCATGTGATATCAGAATACATTCAAATGTGGTTCTGTTATACATCATTTTAATGCTCATTTCTTGCTTTATAAAGCTTTTTGCTAATAAATTATTACTTGCTGTTTATTTTATATGTATTTTAGACTATGGAAAGCAAATTCAAGCAAATTTCTTATTCAAGTTCAAAAGGAGTGAGAAAGCAGTGGAGACAACTCGCAACATCAACAATGCATTTGACCCAGGAATTGCTAATGAATATACAGTGCAGTGCTGGTTCAAGAAGTTTTGCAAAGACGACTAGAGCCCTGAAGATGAGGCGAGCAGTGACTGACCATCAGAAGTTAACGGCAATCACCTAAGAGGATCATTGAAGCTGATCCTCTTCCATCTACACAAGAAGTTGCCCAAGAACTCAACAGTGATCACTGTATGCTCATTTGGCATTTGAAGGAAACTGAAAGGGTAAAAAAGCTCGATAAGTGGGTGCTTCATGAGCTGACTGAAAATCAAAATATTCATCATTTTGAGGTGTCATCTTCTCTTATTCTACTCAACAACGGACCATTTCTCAACTGGACTGTGATGTGCAATGAACAGTGGATTTTATACGACAGTCAGAGACAACTAGCTCATTGGCTGGATGCAGAAAAAGCTCTACGGCACTTCCCAAACCCAAACTTGCTCCAAAAAAAGGGTCATGGTCCCTGTTTGGTGGTCTGCTGCTTGTGTGATCCATGACAGCTTTCTGAATCCTGGCGAAACCATTACATCTGCGAAGTATGCTCAGCAAGTCAATGAGATTACCCAAAACTGCAATGCCTACAGCAGGCACTGATCAACAGAAAGGGCCCAATTCTCCACGACAACACTTGACGGCATGTAGCACAACCAACGCTTCAAAAGCTGAACGAATTGGGCTGCAAAGGTTGGCTTCATCTGCCATATTCACCTGACCTCTCACCAACTCAATACCACTTCTTAAAGTATCTCGACAACTTTTTGAAGGGAAAATGCTTCCACAACCAGCAAGATGCAGAAAGTGCTTTCTATGAGTTCATCAAATCCCAAAGCACGAATTTCTATGCTACAGGAATAAACAAACTTATTTCTCATTGGTAAAAATATGTTAATTATAATGGTTCCTATTTTGGTTAATAAAGATGAACTTGAGCCTAGTTATAATGATTTAAAAGTCAGGGTCCGAAACTGTAATTACTTTTGCCAATCTAATATTAAGGAACAATTAATTTTGACAAAGGTAGACTTACTATATAAAAAATTATTACAAGAAATGTATGTATATATGTGTGAAACAAGATTTAAAGTAATTATAGGTAAGTTAAATAAAAACCAAACTACAGGCTAGTTGTAACAGATCTGCCTTTAAGCATCAATATTTATATAGGACTTGGTTTTGATTTGTATCAGGTATATATTATATAATAAATTATGAACCAGGTTCTGTGTTATTCCTGTTAAAACAAAAAAATCATGATAAATAATGAGAAAGCAAAATGGCCAGAAGGAACTCAATATCTCAGTTTAGTGAAAAGTAGGCAAGACTGTAAATGTTTTTGATATTGCATCCATTCCCTGGTCACCAGTTACTGATCACTTCCTCTTTCCTGGTCACTATTAGAAGAAGGCACTGGTCATGATGTAAGTAAGTTAAGTGTCTGTCATTTTACCAACACGCTCCCACCAGGTACATGTGTTTGCCCGCTGTCTCTCCTTTAGGTCTTGATTCAAATTTTACTATCAGTGAGGCTTTTTTTGATCACCTTATTTAAAATAGTAAACGCAGCCCCCCCTCAATGATTTCTATTTGCCTCCTTTGCTTCACTTTTCTCCAAACCCCTCATCCTTCTGACATAATATGTCTGTTAGTGACTTCTTTATCTTCACTGACTAGCATACACAAAAGCATCAGGAAAGCAAGAAATTCTGCTGTCTCTCGGGTCTAGGTCTCTGCACTGCACACAATGGGTGATTAATAAGCATTTGAAAAACACTTGATACTATAAAGACTGTGTAATCTTGTATTACTGTTAATGATATAAAAAATAAGGACAGAGTTTCAGAAATAACACATTTTAAAATAGAAATTATCAGCATTGATAATCAATATCTTACTGTATTTACCTTCTTCTCTGGCTAGAAAATACTTTTTAAAGTATCAACAACATTCCATGTTACTTTCAACACAATTATCCATTTTGATGTTGAAGGCACTGTAAGAATGATGACATTACATACAGCATAGTGGGGCCTCACTGAACAAATCTTTACTACACATAGTGACATCTTGCCCCAAGATTTATAAACTATGGTTTGGTGAAGCCCAACTCCTGTGAAGAGGTAACACACTTCGCCTCTCAGAAGACAGGAATTTTGTTTTTCCACATTAAAAACAAAAAACACAACACAGTATAAGAAATTAGCTAGAAGACAAAGTCTGCCATAGGCAGAAAATCATCAACCCCCAAACAATCTGTAAACCTTAGATCTGTTCAAATAAAATCTGACAAACATTCTTAATTATCTCGGAAATTAATGTAGTAAGACTTTGAACCTAAGGAAAACAGCCAAACATAATATTTCATAAAGAAATGCATTCCTCACAAGCAGATTACATTATTTCCTAAGTACACAGCAGGCATTCTTAGGAGAGCATAAATCATTTTTCGATTACTGTCCTACTTATTATCATGGCCACTATACTTGTAATGTTAATATGTAATCAGAGAGCTTAAAGAAAAAGTGCCCAGACCTAGTTCAAGAAGTTATGTAACTGATCTGATTAATAAATAAATAGTTAATGGATAAATAGATTAATGGCAGAACTGCAAAAACAAATCTGTCTTACACAATTTACTTTTTTAAAAATTAAACTAAGTATATATCATAAAAGGTCTAAAAATTTACATAACATTGAATTATTTTTAGAAGGCAAATATCCTTACTCTTACTTCATTAATTTTATACACAGTGAATAAAATCTTGAATTTGAAATGTGAAACATGTATTTTACTCTTTTAAACAAATACTGGCTTTTGAATTCAAGTAAAGGGCTTCCCAGGTGATGCAGTGGTAAAGATTCCACCTGCCAATGCAGGGGACGCAGGTTTGATCCCTGGGGTTGAGAAGATCCCCTGAAGTAGGAAATGACAACCCATTCCAATATTCCTGTCTAGAAAATTACATGGACAGAGGAGCCTGTTGGGCTACAGTCCACAGGGTTGTAAACAATCAGATGCGACTGAGCACAATGGATGATTAGTGTTCTCATGGTCCATCCAGCACTTCATTTTTTTTTATTTCTTAGAAGTTGCTGGAAGTCAACTAACTACTCATTTGAAAAGATTATTGATGAGAATCTTATGGCCATTACCTCAAATCTTGCCTATGAAAACAAAGATTTCAGCCGCTAGTATCAATATAATCAGCTGCCTCACAGTTCCTCTCCAAAACTGAGAAAAGGCGTATTCATTCAATCTCATTCTCTTTTCATTTTTACTAGTTTGCCTAATTTTACGTGTTCTTTTTCCTTCTAGGACTGTCTGACTAAGCCAGACCTTCAAATAATGCACTGGGTTGTAGAACAAATTTACAACTTAGAATCTGACTAATAATGATTGTCTATAAATAAAATTCTACTTTATTCTTTTCTGATAATATACCTATTAATATGTGAATATGAAAGTCATTTTATAATTTAAAAATTGATAATATTAAAATTAAACCATAAAAATGCAAATTAATAAATAAGATGTGCTAAATACATAAACTCACATTCTCTTGAAACACAAAGCAGCTCAGCAGTGCTGTTGCTTGTTCTGCAGACAGGTCATTGAAAAGGCCATTAAACATCATCTCAGTTAGAAGGAGCTCATCAGCACTGGACCACCACCACAAAAAAAAACACAAAACTCCAAATATCAGAGTATAAAAACACATATTATACCCACACATCCTTAAGACATAGTTTTAAATTAAGACTTATCTAACTAAGGAAATGGCAGGTCTTTATATTTATGAATAAATCAATAGTAAATGTGAAATGGGTGTCTCATATAAAGAGCTCATCCTAGCAAACACCAAAACAGATATTCATCGAAAAAATCTTTTCTTGACTCTCAGAATACCAAAAAAATCAGCCATTAGCATTTATTACCTAGGTTTAAGGACCTTTTAAATTGTTTGTAGCTCAATTAAATTTGAATTATTTTTACAAATAACTTTAAAAAACAGAAAATGAAAAACAACTTTATTAGACATCTTAATTAGAATGTATCCATAGCAGACACACATTTTGCAAACTTCCTATGATTTCTAAAAGAAAAGTCACAAACCATCAATCTTTACAGTAATAACTAATCAAAAAAAAAAGTCAAAAGCTAAATATGGGTTCCAAGTGATAAACAGAGTTAAGTTCCTAACAGCAAAAGCAAAAGGACAAAAATACAAATAAGACTACTTCTATAATCTAATGTGGGAGAGGCAGATGAGAAAGATAATAAGCACATGATAGCAATTTAGTAGAGATTTATATAGGCAATTATGCAAAAAAAAAAAGTTGACACTAAAATCAATCTGAAGCAACTCAAAGCCAAGTTTCAGAAGATCTTGAAAAAAAACATGCAGGAATGGGGAATGATGGAAAGGTCATGCTAAATGCAAGAAACATGTGTGGGATGTGGCAACAGAAGGGATACACAGCAAAGGGCAAGAATATACTCAATTATGGATTTTATTTTAAAAGCAACAGAAAATCATTGACAGACTTTTACCAAAGAATGACATGCTAGGATTTATGCTTTGGAAAGACAATTCTGAAAGCAAGAGAATAAAGGATGGGTTGCAGAAACTTATAAAAGGAATGTACTTCAGTTAGTGGGAACAGTTAAAACAGCACAGAGACAGAAAACAATCATGAAGATGTGGAAAGAGAGTAAGAAGGGAGAGGAGGAATCTAGGATGACTCCTCAGTTTTTGCCTGCAGTGGTTTTATTCTCCAAGATAGATCAGAAGGAGAGGCAAATCTGGGGGAAAAGTAATGTGCTTTGGTATATGATGTTGTTATCTTTATCTCTCTAAATATTCTTTCTTCCAAGACTAAATCTAGCTGCAGATATCCAAGAGAAATACATCAATTATTTAATAATATATTAAATTTATATTAATTTAATAATTTAAAATAAACTTAATATCAATCTTAATTTAATAATTCAATTATTGAATACTATATAACATCACAAAGAAATAATTCCAATAACATTAATTTTGGCATTTAAATAAGCAGAGCGATGTTATAGTCTAAATTTAAATCCTGCATACATTATTAACTTTATAGTACTGAGGTTTCTTTAATTACAAAGCAGGAAAGCTTAATTTTATCAAGGTTAAAGGAAAGCTATTCAATACAAGCCTGTGGGCCAAATCTAACACGAAGTGTTTTATATTTAGCTTGCATAGGAACCTAAAAACATAATCTGAAATATTTTGTGAACATTTAAAAATCAAGAGATTTCACAAAAAAAAAAAAAAGAAGAAAGAAACTAGATGTTTGACTTTTCTAAGTTATACTCTGATATCACATTATTTTGTAATAACTAACTGGGGCTGGGTAGTTGCTGCCTCCTTTTGTTGACCTAGAACTGTTCTGTCTGCCACAGAATCTTGGCCTCTGCAGATGTCTGAAGTCGTATCTGAACTAGATGATCCACAAGAACGATATGAATAAGTCTTCATAAGGAATGTCCAAAAGCATTTACAAAGGCTTGTAATTTTCTGACCCCATTCATTAGGGCCTTAGTGAGTACATAAAAGCTACTTTGAGATGACTTTTATGAACTCACAGAGAGTGACTATGGCAAAATATTTTCAAAATGATGGCAGTCACAAGGGATCCTGAGCCAGAACCATCCTAAGGGCCCACTCTTCTGGAATTTCTGACCCACAGAAACAACCAGAGAGAATGAAATGGCTTCTGCTTTAAGTCATTTAGCTTTAAGGTCATTTGTAATGTGGTAGAAGATTCCCAAAATAAACAGCTTATATCTAATATACAAAAGATTATATCTGATTTTAAGCTGTGGCATGCAATATGCTACGTTAGCCCAAAACTTTACATAAAAAAGGACAATGATTTTAGTTTCAAGGTGCGAAACTGTTCGTAACTACAAAAAACTCGGAAGTATAAAAATTCATGTGTAAACTAAGACTACAGTTACATAAAAGTTCCACAGTGCTATAAAATAAAAAGGAAACATGAAAATACTAATGGTGTCTGCATTAATTAGTAAAATCCAAGATTTAAAACCAGTATTTTAATATGAAAAGCACCAAACTTTATTATTTTTAAAACGTTCTTTTTCCAAAAGATTAACAGGCCTCTTTTAAAATCAGTATTCCATTTTAGAATCAGTTTCCTAGAACAACCAGGTATTACCTGCTTATCTCACAAGCCACTCGTCCTTTCATCTCTATGACATCAGAAGATGTAGCAAATCCCAACCTCCTTAAAACACGTTTGCGACATTTGAGCTCATCCATTTGTAGGACAGTTCTTGCTTTCTTTAGTTCTCGCTTTGCGGATTTAATGTCTATTGCAATCTGAGGCATACAAAAGTAAAAAGAAGTTCAATAATAAAGTAAACAAAATAAAAATTATATTTATTCATGAAATGAAACAAAAAATATTATATTGGGGGGAGGGGTGGAGAGGAACATAGCAGTTTCTTACTATTCCAGGATATTATACAAGAATGATGATGTTATCTGAGGTAGCAATCACATCAGCTCCAGCTTTTCATCCTTATGGAATTAGGGGCAACTCAAGAGAAGAAGGAAAGAAAGATAAGTGTATGAATCTTGTGCTCTTTCTCTTTTAAGCCCTCAAACTGCATAAAAATCTGCCTAAAAGCTGGAAAAGGATTTAGCAAAGAAAATAAGTCTTTATTCTGTAGACAGAGATGAAAGTTTAAAAGGAAAATGTTATTTTGAGGTCATACTTTAGGTTAGATGTGTTTTAAAATTACATTAATCTGTAAATATTATATACTCATCAACTGTGACAGAGGATGACAGTACAAAGCAAAAAAACACTGGGATCCTAAAGTGGAGGCTTGAAGTTCAGAAAAACATTGACAGAAAGTTTAGGAACTGAGAAGCTGAAATTCAAAGACTTGGTATTTTGCAGATGCTTTATTAAGCTTCAACTGAGAAGTTAAAGGCAATGACTGTGGTCAGTAACTGACATTGACAGCTAACTATGAATTCTGATTCTTCAAGTGCTTTACATTATTTCATTTAATTCTTACAGCAGACATAAATGTGCATTTTACAGATGAGAAAACCGAGGGAGAGAGAGATTACCAAGTAAACTGGTCAAGATCACAGAGATAGAGAAAAATAAAAACTGGGATTCAAACCCAAGCTTGGGATTTGATGGGATTCAGACTCCAGAATTTAAACTCTTAGCAATTATTTACATTGCTATGAACTGACAAGTCACAATGCTAGGAGGATAAGAAGGAATGCTTTATATGTTACCTAGCATGCTACCTCTATGCCACCTGGCATGTTTATTAGGCCTATCAGAAAAAAAAATTATCTTCTAAAGTTTCTTTAGTTGAAGATGCACCTATGTTATTAGCATAGAAGATTGTGCTAAATATTCAGAGGCATACAAAGCTTACAGGTTGGTAGGAAAGAGTCTACTATTTAAGATTTTTACCTCAGTAATTTTTATACTGATTACATGTTGAAATGTATTCTGGATACACTGAGTTAAATAAAAATCTCATTAAAATTAATTTCACCTGTTTTTCACTTTTTAAAAAAGTGTCTACTAAAGAATTTAAAATTATGTGAGAAGCTTGTATTATATACTGCATGATGCTGTTCTAGATCTTTTTCTATATACCTTAAAAGAACACAGAATAGATTATCCATGTCTGTAAATACATGAATACACAGGTACAGCAGTTTTCCCCACAAAAGTGTGATCAGCTTCCTTTCCCACTTAATACAATCAGGATTTCTTTTCCAAAAAGTACATATACATTTACCTCATTCTTTTTAAGGGTCATTTTGATACCCATTGTGTGGATATGCACAATTCATGTATGTAACTTTCTACTGATGAACTCAGAGGTTGTTTACATTCATTTGCTTTTTCGAACAATGCTACAAGAACATCCTCATATTGCCTCACTTTGTAGAAAGCTGGGTCAGAGGGTATGAGGACTTAAAATGTTGACAGTTGAGAGTCAGATTCTGAAGGGCTTCCTAGGCGGGGCTAAGGAATGTTAAGTTTATCTTGAAGTCTCTAGGTCATAAAATTGTTAAGTCTTCATAGTTTTCTTAAAGTATAAGTAAGGGGGAACAGGGGAGATACCTATTATAATCTCACAACTCACAGTTTTCCTTTCAGTTTCTTTTGGTGTATAACTACTACTCAGCAAAAGTAAAAACATAGTCCACATCAATTTTAGGTCTTACTTTTAGAACTTGATGCTCCTGCATAAGCATTTTTTGCATGTATTGCAGTCTTTATAACAAGTTCATTTAGCCAGACTTTTAGCCAGACACTAGGGCCTTTTTGTTCTATTTGAGCATCTCAGATAATGCCTTTCTCTGGGGATTCAAGTCACATTATCCATGGATACTCTCCAGTTATCACTCAACCAAACTCAGGTCTCTTTGTTGTTGTGTTGAAACTGTTAAATCTGATTCTCTGGTGTAGGGAGTAACTGGAAGCAGGGAGGGAGCTGCAAAGGTCCTGGTGAGAGGTGAGCAGGCGAGGCTCACACTAGCATACTGTGAGCATACTCAGCTTTTAACGTCTCAGTTTCTCATTTTGAGAAGAAACCTTCATGGTGGGCCATGGCACAGTATATATACCACATGTTCACTGAGAACATACTTGCTGTGCCCAGCATGGCACAGGGCCACATCATGTCAGTTCACAAAAAGCTAGGAAGGGGCAGTGCTGTGAAAACCATGAGCTGAGCACATTACTTGATTAGGCCAAGAAGTTTCTACTCATATTATTTATTCAGTAAATACCAGGCATCTACTTCATAAAAACAGGTCATTATGGGAGATATGAGAGAGTACAAGTAAGCTAAAATGAAACACCTGAGCCTAAGGAGCTTAAAATCTAGTTTGTGAGACAGAAAGACAAACACAGTAAGAGTGGCATGTGATAAAAGCTGAAAAAGCATAAAAACAAACAGTTATAAACTTCAAGGAGAAAATGATATTTGGATATACAAGAGATTCTAGTTCAAGAGAAGTGGATAGTGGAAAGAAACGTGTTCACTTCAAAAAGCTTTTTCTAAATTCAGTATTCAGAATGGCTGTAAGAATGCTTTAACTGGTTAGAGAACACAGCTAGTTACCCTAAAAAGGTAAACGACTACTTCTTACCACTAGAACAGCTATAATTAAAAATGCAGACAATAACAAATGTTGGGGAGGATGTGGAGAAACTGGAACTTTAATAAGCTGCTGAGAATATAAAATGGTGAAGCCACTTTGGAACACAGTTTGGCAGTTTCTCAAAAAGTTAAACACAGAGTTCCTCTATGACCCAGCAATTCTACCCAATTCCATCTAAGGGAAATGAAAACATATGTCCACATAAAAACTGTACACAAATGTTTATAGCAGGATTATTCATAACAGCCAAGAAATGGAAAAACTCCAAATGTTCATCAGCTGATGAATGGTAAACAGAATGCGGTATAACACATATATAAGAGAATATTTTTCAGCTATAAAAAGGAATACAATACAAATTCATGCCACAACATGGATGAATCTTGAAGACGTTAACTAAGAAGACAAATACAGAGGCCACATATTGTATTATTTATATGAAACCTCCAGAACAGGCAAATCTATAAGGCAAAAATGAGATTTGCAGCTGCCATAGACTGGAGGGTAGGGAAATGGGGAGTGACTGCTAATAGGTATGAAGTTTCTTTTGTGGGTGATGAGAATGTTCTGGAGTTAGACAGTGGTTATAGTTGTAGACCATACTGTGAATACACTAACAACCACTAAATGGTATGCTTTAAAGGGATGAATGTTATGCTATGTGAATGATATCTCAATTAAAGCAATCAACTTTTTTTTGCTGGTAAGAATTGACAGCTAGACATCTTCCTGCTTTAGCTGATGAGACCAATAGAAAAATAAAATGAAAAAAATATATACTCTTTCATATAGTGAAATACATAGAATTCTATGATAAAAATGTTTCTGCCATACCTGTGCTTTTTTTTCACAAAGTGTATACACAGTTTCCAAATTTGGATCATTGTGAAGAGGATGAGAATACATTCGATGCTCAAAGGCCTCTACTTTCTGGATAACTTTTTTCAATCCTTGATCCTGAATGCCCATGTCATCAATAGGATCTAATAAGGGAACACCATCAGGAAAACGTTTCTGAACTTCCTGAAACAAAATATTTAAAATTCATTTTTCACCTCACAGATAATGTTAGTTAAGACTAAGCTAAACCACTATTTCCTTTTATGTTTTTCCTATGCACATAGACATGTATTATAACTTATTAATAATTCTAATATTTAGAGTTTAGTAAGTTCTGGATGTGGCACAACTTATTGATAAAACCCATTACTGTACATTTACTGCTATAACTTCTTGCCATTATAAATAATCCTGAACTGAACATCTCAAGTGTAAATTTTTTTCAATTTTCTGATTACTTCTTTGGGCTGATTCCTAGGGTGCGTGGTACTGAGTTGAAAGACTTAAAAAGACAAACTTTTTAAGGGACCCAGATTCCCACTGCTACATTTTTTTTTTCTAACATGATTTAACTACTAAATATAATGAGCATGTGAACTCAGAGAAGAGATAGGTTATTACAGTCTGATATCCCACTGGAAGACTTTTAGGGTCTTAGATAGGCCTTAAACGTAAGATAGGATTTGGCCAGTTAGAAGGGTGCATGAGACAAGTGCTCGGGCCTGGTGCACTGGAAAGACCCAGAGGGATCGGGTAGAGAGGGAGGTGGGAGGGGGGATCGGGATGGGGAATACATGCAAATCCATGGCTGATTCATGTCAATGTATGACAAAAACCACTACAATATTGTAAAGTAATTAGCCTCCAACTAATAAAAATAAATAAAAAAAGAAAAAGTATCAGAAGCAAAAAAAAAAAAAAAAAAGGTTACCCACAAAACTTTTTGTAAAATTGTTTTTTTTTTTTTTACCATTAACTCTAAATTTATCTTTTTTTAATTTATTTTTTTTATTTTTTTATTAGTTGGAGGCTAATTACTTCACAACATTTCAGTGGGTTTTGTCATACATTGATATGAATCAGCCAAAAACTTTTTGTAAAATTGTTAAGAGAATTATTCATTTTAAGAAGCCCACATATGGACTACAGCTTAAAAATTCCTACTCTACACGAAAAGCATCCAGTTTTCTCAGATTTTAGTATATGGCCTTTGCTACATAGTAAATGCTCTTCAAATATTTATTTACTAACCAACTAATAATTTTCCATAAGACTATTTTATCCATGTATTAACTATACTACAGTAGTCAAAAGTCTAGGCACATGATTTTATATACAAAAGCTTTTAACACATTCTATAGTTACTTTCATTCATAACCAGTAAAGCAAATATATTTAACATACAACAGTGGTCACATTTTACTTTGTGAGCCCTCCTTTAGACTAACTTGTTGGTAGATTCAGAGAGGGCAATCTACATATAGATCTGCTGCCATGCCACTGTGTTTGTTAAAAATAACTGCCACTACTGGCAGTGTTTATAGTTTTTCTGAAAGAAAGCAATATATTTAAAAGCATATCAATTGCCTTGTTATACAATCTATTTATATTTACATAAAATTTATATTTAATTCATAAAATTAATGTGTATACCTGTATTGATTTTAGAACACTCTGTCTATTGTCCAGTGGTCGAAGGTCTTTAGGGATGTAAAGTCTAACACTGCTGATAGCAGACAGGAGATGCACCAAAACTGGAACAACCTACCAACAGAAAAGTTATATATATATAACAATTAACATTGCACATTTCCAAATTCTGCCATTTCTTAAATTTAGTTTGAATCCTTATAAGAAAACTGCATTTACATTATGTGACAGATATAATAAGTGGATAGTAACCATTGTGGAAGCTTATACATTAATAGAAACTATTATTTTGTTTTAAATATATTTATTTATTTGGCTGCACCAAGTCTTAGTCACAGCATGTAGTATCCAGTTTCCTGACCAGGCATCAAACACGGGCCCCCTGCATTGGAAGCCCAGAGTCTCAGCCACTGGACTATCAGGAAAATCCTTAGAACTATATTTAAAAAGTAAAAACAAATTCAAATCTTTAAGTAACAGGCTAACAAATGGTACATAAAAATAAGTGATTCCCTCAATACAGAATCCATACTTCATTCATTTTTGCATCCTCAGTAATTGGTACTTTTTGAATATCTAAAAGTACTACAGCACTACAAATGAAGGAAAAACTATTTAAGTGTAGATGGCCATGAAATATTCATGTAATCTCTGGATGGGCCAGAATGACTCTGTTAGACATCATCTTGAAAACCAACTATTTTCAAACTTTCCTCCATGCATTCTCCTGACAAGAATACCCTTCCCTCACCATCACACTGAAGCTGGCAAAGCAACAGTGATAAAAGTAATTTTCAGAATACACTGTTTAAAGTGTTAACCTCTACTAATCAACTATTATCCAAAGCTAGCTATATTCTAAGCCATCTTATTTTTTCTGGAAAAATAAATTCAAGATTTATTTCACAGGCAAAAGAAATAGCCACTTTACAAAGTCTTACACAAATGTTGATGAAAAGCTAAATTTCGCATTACATACACTTAAAACTAGAGAAGGGAAAGGTAACTATGGAAATCCCATTTCCTCTTCATATTTCATGTAAAGGAAATAGATTCAGCCAACCCTAAATAGTGCTACACAATCACTGTAGTTGAGAGATGAGATTTCCTTACAAACTGCCTATGGCATTAATTGCCTATATCCAGTAGTCCTACTGAAAATATTAATTTGCAAAAGCAAATAATATTTATATGTATTCAACTTCTTAAGGTATACTTTCCCTCCCTGTTTCATTCTGTGCCTTTGTCATTCAACCACATCAGACAGAAAAACTAGGAATTATTTTTAAAGAGGGCTGTTCTGTGCTCTGCACATGCTGCTTCCATATCTTGGAATGCAGATGTATCTTTAAAAAGTTTCTAAAAAAAATTAAAATAAAATAAAAATAAAAAATAAAAAGTTCTAACATTCCTAAAAATTTGCCTAAATTTCTTTTTTTTTCCCCCATTGATTCAATTTACATTTTTTTTTTCATTTATTTTTATTAGTTGGAAGCTAATTACTTTACAATATTGTAGTGGTTTTTGCCATACATTGACATGAATCAGCCATGGATTTGCATGTGTTCCCCATCCCTATCCCCCCTCCCATCTCCCTCCCCACCCCATCCCTCTGGGTCTTCCCAGTGCACCAGCCCCAAGCACTTGTCTCATGCATCCAACCTGGGCTGGTGATCTGTTTCACCCTTGATAATATACATGTTTCGATGCTCTTCTCGCAAAACATCCCACCCTCAGCTTCTCCCACAGAGTCCAAAAGTCTGTTCTGTACATCTGTGTCTCTTTTTCTGTTTTGCATATAGGGTTATCATTACCATCTTTCTAAATTCCATATATATGTGTTAGTATACTGTATTGCTCTTTATCTTCCTGGCTTACTTCCCTCTGTATAATGGGCTCCAGTTTCATCCATCTCATTAGAACTGATTCAAATGAATTCTTTTTAATGGCTGAGTAATATTCCATAGTGTATATGTACCACAGCTTCCTTATCCATTCATCTGCTAAATTTGTCTAAATTTCATTACTTCTTTTATAAGCTTACAACATGCACATATCTTCGATAAGTCACCTCCTTGAACACAAAATGCTCCCTCCGTTATCTCTAAACCCCTTAAAGTCAGAGACTATATATATTGATGCAATTCATGCTTACGCATGTCCACCTTAATTTCGTTAGTAAGACATGCTAAAGTAAACTGAATAGAAAATGGTTTTTCAGCGGAGGAAAGACACTCAGTTGGCCCACAGGGTTCAGTGAAGGCTTCTCTGGAGAGATTGTCAACTGAACCAAATGAAATCGTATTATTAAGAGCTGCAAAGTTTCTCGTTATCTTTAAGTAAAACAGGCACAGATGCTTATGCTTAATAAAATCTGGGCCTAGAACATGGTAGACAACAAACAGTTTTCACCTAAAATACTAACTCCAATGAATTACTCATCAGATCATTTTCTTAGAAAGAGTCTAAGCTTTGAATGTAAAAGGGAGCCATGAATTATTATCAATGTATGCCAGGAGAGAAGGAGAATGTTGGGATGTATGCCACATATTTGCCATTCCAAGTTGCAGCAACTTAAAAGATTCCTTCGGCTACAATGAATATACGCCAGATTGGGAGAATTTTAGCCTAATTTCAGGCAAGCAGTCAACTGACAAAATAAATGTTAGGGAAAGCTAAATCATATACGTTTCAATGGTGGTGGAATTCTAGAGAACAAAGAAGAGTGAGGAACAAAGACCAAAAGCTAGGTGGCATTCAGAATTATAGATAACTAGGCTTTTAAATGATTATTTTAAAATGTTTAACAATACAGTCTTTCTAATACTGTCAACTCTGAGTCTCACATTCATTTCATCGACCCAAAGCAACAGACTATGATGCTGCAATGGCCGATTTTACTTTGTAGAAACCAATGCCTATTATGACAAGTATCACTACAATGACCTTTCTTCAAAGACCTAGCCAATGTACCATATACTTAAAGCACTATTTAAAAATAACAAAATTTTGGTATATTGGTCTACAAAAAGATCCTTGAAAAGTCCTCAATAAGGTTTACTTACAATTACTCTATATTAATTATTTTAAAATAAAATAGGAGACATTCAATATGAGTTTCTAATGTGGCAAACTGAATGCTTTGCATTTAATTAAAAGGACGTATATTAAATTATTTTAAGGAAACTTAGAACTTATTTTCAAAAGACTGGCTATTTTCAGTCATTATTTTCACAGGAATGCAAAAAGAGTATGGATGGAATAAAGTGTAAAATTAAACAATCACAAATTAATGATAAAACATCTTTTTAGCCCAGGTAAATTCCAGCTTCATTATTAAATTCTTTATCCTTTACTATGTCACTAATTACCTTGCTGTAATTTGATAAAGGGATTAATCATCTTACTGGTTTTAGATGGCTTTAATAAACCTTGAAAACTTCCAATTTAGAAATCATGTTTATTTTAATCACATTCAGGAAATCCAGTGATTATAAATATTTGAAATCTAGAAATGAAAAGTAAAGTACAAACCTGCATCTCTCCCTTCTCATCAGATTTAGCTGGCTTTGCAGCCTCAGTAGCAGAATTTTTCAAGCTTTCTTTGCTACAGCGCAGAAGTACTTCTACTACATATAACGGATCCAGTTCACCAGAATTAGGCTAGAAAAAAAAAAACGGGATAAAAGTATATCAATTTTCAAAAACTGGCACACAAATTATAAGTCCCATGTGTACAGTAATTATGTTCTTGCATTTAGCACTATGACTGGCATATACTACACAATGTCTCCTTCATGAAATGAAGCCTGTCTCTCTTCATCCTTCAACATGCTCCACTGGATGAGAAAACAGAGGAATTACTTGATATGAATTTAAATAGTATGATTACTGTCACCTGATATGCCATCGTTAAGTTTCTAATGATCAGCTTATTATTATAGTTCATTTTATGCTAGAATTAGAAAATGAAACCAAAAGAATGATCAGTATCAGAAAATAAATATGTATTTTCAAATAACTCTCATTAAACAAGATGAAAAATACACTGAGAGTAGATTATTTTAGTTTTTGATTCAATATTTGAATAATCTCTTTCGTATAAAATTAGGTAAATAGAGAAGTTATTTTTTTCATTGAAGTACAGTTTACAGCTTCCCTGGTGCCTCAGATGGTAAAGAATCCGCCTGCAATGTGGGAGACCTGGGTTTGATCCTTGGGTTGGAAAGATCCCCTGGAGAAGGGCATGGCTACCTACTCCAGTATTCTTGTCTAGAGAATCCCATGGACAGAGGCGCCTGGCAGGCTACAGTCCATGGGGGTCGTAAGGAGTCAGACACGACTGAGCAACTTTCACTTTCACAGTTTACATTTACAAAGCTGTATTCATTTCTGCTAAACAATTCAGTTATACATACAGTGCAATCTTTTTATATTCTTTTCCATCATGGTTTATCACAAGACATTGAATATAGTTCCCTGTGCTATAATAGTAGGACCTTGTTGTTTATCCATTTTATATTAATAGCTTGCACCTGCTAATCCCAAACTGCCATTCCATCCCTCCTCTACCTCTCTCTCTTGGCAACCACAAGTCTGGTCTCTATTTCTTTGAGTCTGTATCTGTTTTAGATAGATTAACTTGGGTCATATATTAGATTCCACATATAAATGATATCATATTTGTCTCTCTCTGTTTGACTCATTAGTACGATAATCTCTAGTTCCATCCATGCTGCTGCAAAGGGTATTATTTCATTCTTTTTATGACTGAACAGTATTCCATAGTATACATGTATCACATCTTCTCTATTCATTTATCTGTTGATGGAAATTTCGACTGTTTCCATGTCTTGGCTACAGTGAATAATGAACACAGGGGTGCATGTATCTTTTGGAATTATAGCTTTGTCCAGATACATGACAGGAGTCAGATTGCTGGATCATATTCTTGGGCTTTCCTGGTGACTCAGATGGTAAAGAATCCGCCTGCAATGTGGGAGACCTGGATTCAATCCCTGGCTTGGAAAGATCCCCTAGAGAAGAGCATGGCAACTCACTCCAGCATTCTTGCCTAGAGAATCCCCATGGAGAGAGGAGCCTGGTGGGCTACAGTCCACGGGGTCACAAAGAGTCGGACACGACTGAGCGACTAAGCGCAGCACAACATGGCAACTCTACTTTTAGTTTTTTGATGAATCTCCATGCCGTTTTCCATAGTGGCTGCACACATTTACATTCCCACCAAAAATACAGGTAGGTTCCCCATAAGGGGTAGTTATTTTGATCAAGAGGAGAACAGAGAAAGAAGCGATTACTTGATCTCCTCCCATCCCTCCTGCACAGACTTATGCAAAAATTGTCAAAAAATACCCATTAATTCATGCCTACAACCTATTTCTATACTAACGTATGAATTTGCCTAAGAATAGTAAAATATATCTTCAAAACAAATCAAAAGTATAATCATAATCAATTAAACCTCTGAGTACAAATTTCTTCAAAGAAAGCATAAACTCCATTTTCCAATTCAAAAGGGAAACTAGTTTTGTCTCAGCATGTTTTTTTTTCCCCAAATATGATAATTTTTAAAGGATTTTTAAAACAATTTTCAGTATGGTATAGATACAAAGCAAAGACAGGGTATGCTGAACTACCAAAACCACTTACAACATTACAGAGATATTCTCAAGTACTAGTATGGAAAATCATTCCAAAGCCTCCTTTTTAGGAGCATTAAATGAAAACTTGCTATTGTATTTATTTCCTAAGATGATAAAACTTCTCTCGGCAAACGTTTTCTAGTTCTGTACTCTGATAAAGATAGATCAATAATATCACCCGTCACATAAGAGAAATATAGTTTTGATAATCAAGATTGTAGAATGTAAAGCAACAACACGCAATACTGATGATGCATTTTTATCTCCTTAAAATGATTTAAAATATTTTCTTCTTTAGTATGCATTTTCCCTCTGTGGACAAAGAATGTCATGTCACCTGCCAAATGAGAAAACAAAGAATGATGCATCCATTACCGACTGCAGCCACCCCTGATGGTGGATCCTGAGGGGAACTCAGGACTAAGACAAAACAGGCTGCCAGCCATCAACCTATCAGCCTCTCAGCCACCCCATCCCAAGGGTTCACTCTGAGGGGATTCAGGGCAGAGAAAACAGGACAGTTAAGGTGCATATCAAAGGAACAATTTCAATAAGCCCAGGCTCCTGCATCTTCCCAAACACAGAGAAATGTTAAATTCATTTACTCAAGGTGTCCGGTTTTCTTTAATTAACAGCAGTAGCTCTGACTACCTAGTTTTTGTTTACAAAAACTTTCTATGTATCTGACTCCACCCTTCCATCTTCAAAACAATCCCTCAAAGCTATCTGAGAGGTTGTTTCTTTGGCTTAAGTCCTCTGTTTAAGTCTGACAAATAAAACATAATTCTCAACTTTCAGGGTATACATTTTTTTCCCGTCGGCAGTTTTGCTGACCAACAAATAAACTTAAGAGTAAAGTACTTCTCTCCTTTGTCTGAACTTCATGAAGATCCAGAGTCTTTGTAGTAGCAGAGGTCAACTGGGTCTGTCTCCCTTCTTGGAGTCAAGATATTTGGTAGTAAATTCCTTTTGGGAGAAGTAGGTTACCTTTGAAACTCAGCTGAATGATACTGAAAAGATTTTCACTCACTTTAGACACTCAGTGGGATACCCTCAGTTGAAAAATACTAAGAAGACTTTGCTCAGTTAAAAGACAGAGTAAGATTGGACTAGCTAATGATGTGGAAGACGGGCTTGCTGTTTTCCTTGAACTGACTTAGTTCAGTCGCTCAGCTGTGTCCGACTCTTTGCAACCCCAGGACTGCAGCACGCCAGGCCTCCCTGTCCATCACTAACTCCTGGAGTTTACTCAAACTCATGTCCATTGAGTCGGTGATTCCATCCAACCATCTCATCCTCTACTGTCCCCTTCTCCTCCCGCCTTCAATCTTTCCCAGCATCAGGGTCTTTTCCAATGAGTCAACTCTTCACATCAGGTGGCCAAAGTATTGGACTTTCAGCTTCAACATCAGTCCTTCCAATGAACATTCAGGACTGATCTCCTTTAGGATGGACTGGTTGGATCTCCTTGCAGTCCAAGGGACTCTCAAGAGTCTTCTCCAACACCACAGTTCAAAAGCATCAATTCTTCAGTGCTCAGCTTTCTTTATAGTCCAACTCTCACAACCATACATGACTACTGGAAAAACCATAGCCTTGCTTAGACGGACCTTTGTTGGCACAGTAATGTCTTCGCTTTTTAATATGCTGTCTAGGTTGGTCATAACTTTCCTTCCAAGGAGTAAGCGTCTTTTAATTTCATGGCTGCAGTAACCATCTGTGGTGATTTTGGAGCCCCCAAAAATAAAGTCTGCCACTGTTTCTCCATCTATTTGCCATGAAGTGATGGGACTGGATGCCATGATCTTAAGCCAACTTTTTCACTCTCCTCTTTCACTTTTATCAAGAGGCTCTTTAGTTCCTCTTCACTTTCTGCCGTAAGGGTGGTGTCATCTGCATATCTGAGGTTATTGATATTTCTCCCAGCAATCTTGATTCCAGCTTATATTTCTTCCAGCCCAGTGTTTCTCCTGATGTACTCTGCATATAAGTTAAGTAAGCAGGGTGACAATATACAGCCTTGATGTACTCCTTTCCTGATTTGGAACCAGTCTGTTGTTCCATGTCCAGTTCTACCTCTTGCTTCCTGACCTGCATACAGATTTCTAAGAGGCAGGCCAGGTGGTCTGGTATTCCCATCTCTTTCAGAATTTTCCACAGTTTATCATGATCCACACAGTCAAAGGCTTTGGCACAGTCAAAAAGCAGAAACAGATGTTTTTCTGAAACTCTCTTGCTTTTCTGATGACCCAGCAGATGTTGGCAATTTGATCTCTGGTTCCTCTGCCTTTTCTAATTCCAGCTTGAACACCAGGACCCAGGAGAAAGGAGCAGTGACCTCACAAGAGACTGTGTTGGACTTGCCTGTGGGTGTCCAGAGTCTCCAGCAGAGGCGTGGGTCAGTGGTGGCCTGCTGCAGGGTTGGGGGCACTGAGTGTAGCAGGACATGCATGGGATCTTTTGAGGGAGGTCACCATTATCTTCATTAAAGTGAAACTGAAGTCGCTCAGTTGTGTCTGACTCTTCTCAACCCATGCTTACCAGGCTCCTCCATCCATGGGATTTCCCAGGCAAGAATACTGGGGTGGGTTGCCATTTCCTTCTCCAATGGATCTTTCCGACCCAAGGATCAAACCCAGGTCTTCTACATTGCAGTCAAATTCTTTACCACTGAGCCACGAGGGAAGTCACTGGAGAAGGGAATGGCAACCCACTCCAGTAGTCTTGCCTAGAGGATTCCATGGACAGAGAAGCCTGGCAGGCAAAGAGTCAGACACGACTAAGTGAATAACACTTTCACTTCACTTTTACCTATTTCCCACCTGGGAAGGTGAGAGCTTCCCTTGTGGCTCAGCTGGTAAAGAATCTGCCTGCAATGCAGGAGACCTGGGTTTGATCCCAGGGTTGGGAAGATCCCCTGGAGAAGGGAGAGGCCACCCACTTCAGTATTCTGGCCTGGATAATTCCGTGGACTGTATAGTCCATGGGGTCGCAAAGAGTCAGACACAACTGACATGACTGTAGCCTGCCAATCTTCATGAGATTCTCCAGGCAAGAATACTGAGCTGGGCTGTCAGGCCCTTGGATCTTCCCAACCCAGGGAGAGAACCCAGGTTTCGTGCATTGCAGGCAGATTCTTTACCATATGAGCCATATGGATTCACAAAAGACCCCAAATAGCTAAAACAATCTTACACACTCTGATTCAAAACTATACTACAAAGCTACAGTCATCAAAACAGCTTGGTAGACACACAAAAAAAGACACAGATCAATGGAACAGAATAGAGTTCAGAAATGGACCCACACTTATACTGGCAATTAATTAATCTACAACAAAACAGGCAAGAATATAGAATGAGGGAAAGACAGTCTCCTCAACAAATGGTGTTGGGAAAACTGGACAGCTATATGTGGAAGAATCAAACCAGACTGCTTTCTTGTACTATGCACAAAAATAAATTCAAAATGTATTAAAGACTTAAATGTAAGGTATGAAACCATAAAGCTGCCAGAAGAAAACACAGGCAATGAAGTCTTTAACACTGGTCTTAGCAATATTTTTTCAGACCTGTCTCCTCCGGCAAGGGAAATAAAATCAAAAATTAAAAAAAAAATGGGACTACATCAACCTGAAAAGGTTCTGCTCAGTGAAGGAAACTATCAACAAAACTTAAAGATCACCTACTGAATGGTGAAAGATATCTGCAAATGCTATATCCAATAAAGGGTTAGGGGGCTCAGTGATGAAGAATCCTCCTGCCAAGTAGGAGATGTAGATTTGATCCCTAGGTCAGGAAGATCCCCTGGAGAAGGAAATGGCAACCAACTCCCGTATTCTTGCCTGGGAAATGCCATGGACAGAGGAGCCTGGCGAATCACATGAAAGTGAGATGAACTACATGTGAGTCCACAGGGTCTCAGGGTCAGACACAACTTAGTGACTAAAGAACATACAATTTGATATCAAACAAACAAACAGAAAACATAACTAAAAAATGGCAGAGGAGCTGAGTAGACATTTTTCCAAAGAGGAAATACACATGGCCATTGGGTACATGAAAAGATGCTCAACATCACTAATCATCAGGGTAATGCAAATCAAAATCACAATGAGGTATCATCTCACATCTGACAGAATAGCTATTATTAAAATGGCAAGAAATAAGAAGTTGTGGAAAAAAGGGAACTCTCGTGCACCATTGGTGGGGACGTAAATTGGTGCAGCCACTATGGAAAACCGTATGACAGTTCCTCAAAAAGGTAAGTATATAACTACCAAATGATCCAGCAATCTTATTCCTGAGTATTTATTTGAAGAAAACAAAAACACTATTATCCAAAAGGAAATGTGCATGCACCCTTACATTCTTTGCAGCATTACTATGTATCTTACAAGAGTCAAGATGTAGAAGCAAGCCAAGAGTCCATTGATAGAGGAAAGGATGAAGATGTCGCTCACACACATAAACACAGGGGAATATTACTAAGCCATGAAAAAAAGAATGAACTCTTCCCATTTGCAGCAACATGGATGGATGGACTGGAAGGAGTTATGCTAAATGAGATATGCCAGATAGGGAATGACAAATATGGGATGATTTCACATAACTGTAGAATATGAAAAACAAAACTGATCAACAAACATAACTGAATGGTAACAAAGTCACTGACACAGAGAGAAGATGGTTGTCAGAAAGGATGGGGGAGGGGAGAGAGGAAAGAAGTAGGTGAGGGAGATTAAGAGGTACAAATTTTCAGTTATAAAATAAATAACTCATAGGCATGAAATGTACAGTGTGGGGAATACAGCCTATATCTTTTCATGGTGACAACTAAAAGTATCAAGGTGAACACTTTGAAATGTATAGAAATATACCATGTTGTGTAACAGGAACTAATAGTGTTGTGGGTTAATTATGCTTCAAAAACAAACTCATAGAGAAAGAACTCAGATTTGTGGTTATCAGAGGCAAGGGTGAGGGAAGGAGGAATGAGATGACAGTAATAAAAAGATACAAACTTATAGTCATAAGACAGATATTAGGGACATAATGTACAACATGATATATATATATAATAAACAATGCTATAGGTTAAAAATGAAAGTTGAGAGTAAATCCTAAGAATTTTCATCACATGGAAAAGTTTAAAAATTGTTTTTAATGTATCAACATGTGATGATGGGTGTTCACTTAATGTATTGTGATAATCATTTCATGATGTATATAAGTCAAATCATTATGTTGTACACCTTAATATTACATAATGCTGTATTTAAACTGTATCTCAATGAAACTGGAAGAAAAAAATAAAAAAGCCAAGCAAACCAATCAACCAATTAACCTTCAATGCCAAGCTACTGCTTTCAAATGTTTAAATCCAGAGCCACATACTTAAAATGTGAAAATCTGTATTTTAAGTACTTTTGGTGATTAATCTCAATACTTTGATTTTTCTCCTTCCCTTAATCTGAAGTGTTCTGCACCTGCTGCATACTACTTCCACCAGTGAATATCCATGAAATGAAATTCTACTCAGTGTTTAAGGTTCTGTTTAAAACTTCAAAAATTCTCTTCCTCCTCAGGTGCCACCTCGAACAGCTCAAACAAAATATCTTCCTCCTCCTGCTCTAAATGCACTCTGTTTATGTCTTTACTGAAGTATTTCCTATATTGCCATGTTATTTTCACTATATGCTATGTTCACCAAATAAGTGAGTACAGGAATTCTGTGTCTGTGGTCAATGAATGCTTCCTAAATTAGAATAAAATGAGACAATGAGTGTGACAATACTTTGAAAAAAATTATTGCAAATTAAGTTACTAATGAAAGTTATTTATGAAAACAGTAATAGTAAACTAAATATCCTTAAGAAGCTATTCAGTAGGATTAACCATAGACCATTAATCAAAACACCTACCACAAACCTAGGAACTTTATTTCTCCACAACAAATGGCATCAGTATCTCAAATTTCCTTTACATATTTCAGGACTAATTTTCAATTCCAAAACTTAATTCTCAATTACCCTTACACAAAGGTGGGATTAATAAGTTAATGATAACAAACTCATGAAATGGTCAACCTTAACACAGTGTAAATGTCACCTTACGCAAACCTTTCATTTTAAAAATAAGGAAAAACAGGCATGGAGATACAAAATGTCTTGCCTGAGATCACTTACTGGCACCTGTTTAGTTGGTGCCTACAACTAGTAAAGAAAATACAATAGACAGGAAGGCTGATTTAATTTTGAGGCGATCATTCTTCTAACAAATGATTAAAATCATCCTTGATTTTATGTATGTGACATTTTCAAAGTATTTAAATAAATAATGACCAAAATCAACTTTATTATTGCCTTCATATGAATTAGAGCAAATTAAAATTGACCAGCTTTCCTAAGGTCTTGCTTTTAAGTCTCTGATATATACCCAAATCAAAATTCTAATTTCCAATGTCAGATGCTAATTTTTTCTAATATTCAATTTATAGGAAATGTATAAAAAAGGACTGGTAACTCAGAGAAGAAATGTAAGATAGTCATGAAATTAAAATCTGTGATAGTGTTAAGAAAATAACCATACCACTTTAAGGATAAAATCTCTGATTAATTGAAAAGTTAATTCCTTATATAGACTTTATTATAGTTTCTCTTAAGGTAATGCTACTTCTAATCTGATTGATTTTCTGATCCTGAAGAAACATTTCACTAAAAATTTATATACAATTTTACTTTCAGGACAACAGTTTACCTTAACATTCGATTTCTTTGAGAAATTCACCACTACACCCCAACCAAAATCATCTCCTTCATTCTTCACCTGAAAAGAAAGTAAAGCAAGTAAAAAAAGTATTTATGTTAAAACGCAATTTAGATGTCATGCCCACATTGTAGGCTAATAAAACATTCTGAGTTTTCCTGATAAAATATTTTTTGAAAGATCCATTTAAAATTAAAAAAAAAAAAAAAGACACTGACACTACAGAAAGAAATCACTGCCTAATTTCACAGGCTTTCCAGGAAGCAACAGGAATCTCTCAGTTGGCAAATAAATGTGAAAAATGATATCTTGTATTTGTTTGGACTATATGTGAAATCTTTTATAATTAATGAATTCATCCAGGTCTTAAAATTGCCTTATTTTTTGGACAGAATTTCATAACTAGTAATATTTCATATTAATTCCAAAACTGTCTACTTCAATTTATATTCCTCCAAATGAAAACCAGTAGAGATTAAAAGGCGTTCAACTGACCCCTCCTTCCTTAATCAGTATCATGTGAAACAGGTTAAACAATAAAATTAGTACAGATCAACTACTGTAGCAGGAAGCATCCACCAAAGAAAAGAAAAAATACTGGAATCTTTATCTAAAAAATACTATATACTGAAAAATTTATAGTAAAAATGACATACCTTTACCAAACGACCTGGTTGTAGAAATGGTAAGCAATATTTCGGTTTGTGAATGTATTCTTCAATTTCTTTACCCAATTTGGCAAGCTGCTGTCTAATCTTGTAGTAGATGACTACACTTTCTTCATTTGGTATTACTATTTTATTATACTGTTCTTCTGAGTTCTTCACCTCTATAAATAAAACACATACACAGTATCAAAAAATTATGTAGGTAATACCAAGGATACATCTTTGACTACTACAACTGTAGAGACTGTACTACTACACATTGCACAGATTAAAAGCTTTGAGGAAAAGATTCAGAGACACCCGTAAAGCATGCTGCCTAGTTTCTCCCTTCTTCATTAAGGTTCACTTTCTCTATCTCGTCTTCACAGTTCACCACTCACTAATTGTGGATCCTCAAAGCAATTCTGAAGTGGCAGTGGTTTAACGCCTTCCTGTGGATGGGGAGAGACCTACTCTGTTGAATAAGCACTGCTCTGTAAAACTTTTTATGTAAACCATGTCAGCACTTCCCAGTATAATAGCCAGTGGACAGCACATGAGGCTTCCCAGATGGCTCAGTGGTAAAGAATCCACCTGCCAATGCAGGAGACACAAAAGACACACGTTTGATCCCTGAGTCAGGAAGATACTCTGGAGTAGGAAATAGCAATTCACTCTAGTATTCTTGCTTTGAAAATTCCATGGACAGAGAAGCCTGGCAGGCTATAGTCCATGTGGTCGCAGAGTTGGACACAATTGAGCAACTGAGTGTGCATGCACACACACACACACACAACATGGCTATTTAATTTTAAAATAATTAAAATTACATAAAATTAATCATTTAGTTCTTCAGTCACACTAGTACCATACAGAATGCTCAACAGTTATATGTGGGTGTTGACTTCTCTACTTGAATAGCAGAGAATATTTCCACAGAAAGTTATATTGAGTAGCACTATTTTGGATCTTCTAGTATGGCGCTTTGACTCTGCAAAAAATCCATTTTGCTAATTTCATTAGGCTTCCACCATCACCTGGTATATGTCTCTAAAACAGAAGACAAGAAATTTAACTAGTTATCTCTCTATTCAGTCAGTGGCTAAAACACTAGCTCCTTTCAGAAATTGGTCTTTTAGTTAATCTAAACATCTATGATGCCATCTTTCACCTAGTGCTGACCCATCTTCCTTGCTCATTTCCACTGTGAACAAACAGTAGTTTTATTGGAGTAAAACACACATAACATAAAATTTACCATTAATGACACATAGTATACTCACAATATATGAAACCATCATTGTCAAGTAGTTTTAGAATGTTTTCACTACCCCAAAAGAAAATTCCATACCTTTTAGCAAACACTCGTTCTCTCCCTCCCCTAGACCCAAGCAACCTTTCTGTTTGCACGAATTTACCTGTGCCAGATATTCCATATACATGGAATCATACATCGTGTGGCTTGTCTTTGGCTTCCATAACTTAGCATAATGTTCTCAAAGATCTGACTTCCCTGGTGGCTTAGATGGTAAAGCGTCTGCCTATAATGTGGGGAGACCCAGGTTCAATCCCTGGGTCAGGAAGACCCCCTGGAGAAGGAAATGGCAACCCACTTCAGTACTCTTGCCTGGAAAATCCCATGGATGGAGGAGCCTGGTAGGCTACAGTCCATGGGGGTTGCAAAGAGTCGTACACGACTGAAAGACTTCACTTTCACTGTCTTTTCTCAAAGATCAGTCATGTTGTAGCATGCATCAGCACTTCATTCCTTTTAATGGTGAAATAACATCACACTATGTGGGTATACCCTTTTGTTTAACAGTTGATGGGTATTTAGACTATTTCTACCTTTTGGCTGTAATGCTGCTATGAACTTCCAGGCACCAATTTTTGTTTGAACATATTTCCAGCTCTTTTGGTTATGTATACCCGTGAGTGGACGGCACCACTGGGTCTTATGGTGATTCTAGACTTCACGTGCTGTGCTATGCTTAATTGTTCAGTCATGTCTGACTCCTTGCGACCCCACCAGGTTCCTCTGTCCATGGGAATTCTCTAGGCAAGAACACTGGAGTGGGTTGCCATGACTTCCTCCAGGGGATCTTTCCAACTCAGGGTTCGAACCGCTACTAAACTATTTTCTACAATGATCACACCATTTTGTCAATTACTTAAAAAAAAAAAACACCAAAAAACCCATTCTAGTGAGTGTGAAGTGGTGTCTCAATGTGGTTATAATATGCATTTCCTTAATGACTAATAATGTTGAGCATCTTTACATGTACTTATGTGTTTTTGTTAGAGTAATGTCTATTCAAATCTTTTGTTCATTTGAAAATTAGATTATTTGCTTTTTGTTGCTGAGCTCTAAGTGCTCTTTATATATTCTACATACCAGACTCTTTATAAGATGTATGATTTGCAAATATTTTCTCCTACTTCGTAGGTTTTCTTTTTATTACTGCTGGTGTATGTTGAAGTGCAAATGTTTCAAAATTTAGACAAAATCCTATTCATTCAATTTTTCTTTTGTTGTTTGTACTTCTGGTGTCTTATCTAAGAAACCACTGGGAAATTGAAGTTTATGAAAATTTATACCTATATTTTCTTCAAAGAGTTTTAAGGTTTCAGCTATTCTATTCAAGACTTACAACCATTTTCAGCTACGGTATGGAGTAAGGGTTCAAATTCACTTTACGGCAGGTGGCTATTTCATTGTCCCAGCCGCACTTGTCAAAAATCAACTGACACAGGGGCTTCCCTGGTGGTTCAGAGGTGAAGAATCTGCCTACCAATGTGCAAGACACGGGTTTGATCCCTGGTCCAGGAAGATCCCACATACAGTAGAGGAACTAATGACATGTGCTGCAACTACTGAGCCTGTGCCCTAAAGCCTGCGAGCCACAACTACTGAGCTCACATGCCACAACTACTGAAGCCCACGTACCTAGAGACCATCTCTGCAATAAAAGAAGCCACAGCAATGAGAGCAGATGCACCACAACTAAGGAGTAGCCCTGCTTGTCACAACTAGAGAAGTCTGAGTAGCAACAAAGACCCAGCAGAGCCAAAAATTAATCCCCTGGGTCAACGGTGGGCAGCAAGTGTGACACTCTTCTCTACAGTTCTTCTTGCACTTGACTTCTTTCTTAGAAAAATCAAGAAGAGCAGTAACAACATTTCTACTGTACTTGTCCCTGGCCAGACCCCACGCAGAATATACGATTTACCTTCGAACACCACAACTTAAGAAGGACACATTTAGACATTTATAAAGCTGGTTGGAGACTGGATGTGTGAGCAGACCCAGAGTTTGAAGACTACTTCCTCCTCCTCTAAGCCTATTTATTTTTAGTGACACCAGAGTCAAGATGCTGCAAAAGTCTACCTCAGTATTGAGATATGTTCTTTGGATTTTTTTTCTTTTCTTTTTTCTTACAACCTCTAACTTCTGGTCTTTGACACACTCTGAGGCATACTGTATCATCCTGGTTATTTTTAATGAACTGCACTACTTCTTACAAGAATCATGTTCCTTTCATGTGAGAATAGAAGGCTATTCTTAACACATGTTACAGCAGTAAACATAATCAGAAAAAAGATATGATTAAAAAAAATTGGTAGGCTAAAGTCAATAAGAGCTTCTATGAGAAGGAAAACTATACACTGAGATGTTAATCTTGTTGCCCTACCAAAAGTTACAAAGTAACACTGCAGGTATCAGTAGAATATTAAATAAGCACTGACAGGGGTTGTTTATGGAGAGATGATATACACAAAGACTCTGCCTGAGGCCCACATCCTCCACTTCAAAGAATTTCTGTTCTCAGACTACTTAACTAATGAATCAAAAGTTACAGAGACATTTTAAGAAATCACATGTGTTTTGTATGCAGGACTCTAACTACAGCTACATATCACTCTAGGAAGTTAATTTAGGTGCAGCCTGCTTTTCCCCAAATTAAGGACAGTATCTCTTTCTAGCCAATCAAAAAGTAGAGGAACCTCAGTATAAGCTGGTTTCCCTCCAGTGTACTGCCATAAGAAAGCCTCAGTATCTTAGGAAACAGCACGTGAGATATGCCCATAAACTCTTAGGACAATTTCCAACCAATATTCCCCTTTTGAGGGAGAGGTGGTGGTTCCAAAAATATATTTGTATCATATAAAATGTGCAATAGATAGACCTGTGAGAGATGGAGAAATGAAATGCCACCCCCAGTACTGAGGAAATTTTATGAAAGGTTTAAGTTTAAATGGCTTTAATGATCTACAGCATTACTAACACTAATAAAATAGGCATTTACTGAGCATTACATAACATAATAATCTTATTATAACAATAATAATCTTAGCATGAAGTGAAGTGGAGTCGCTCAGTCGTGTCTGACTCTTTGCGACCCCATGGACTGTAGCCAACCAGGCTCCTCGGTCCATGGGATTTTCCAGGCATGAATACTGGAGTGGGTTGCAGTTTCCTTCTCCAGGGGATCTTTCCAACCCAGGGATCGAACCCGGGTCTCCCGTATTGTAGGCAGACGCTTTACCATCTGAGCTACTATAACATAACATAAATGATCTAATTTAATTTTCATGAGTTGAATGAACCAGGTATTGTTACAACTGCATAAAAAAGAAAACTAAGGCTGGTAGCTCAGGTGGTAAAGAGTCTGCCTGCAAAGCAGGAGACCTGGGTTCAATTCCTGGGTCGGGAAGATCCCCTGGAGAAGGAAATGGCAACCCACTCCAGTATTCTTTCCTGGAGAATCCCATGGACAGAGGAGCCTGGTGGGCTACAGTCTATGTGGTCACAAGAGTCAAACACAACTAAGCGACTAAGAACAACACAACAAGAAGTCTGAGGTAGTCTGGATTTAAATCCAAATCTAACTCCACAGCTCTTGCTATTTAACCATAACATTATCTATTAATGAATAAACAAAAAGATTAAAATTAAATCTGAATACTTATTTAAGAATATAAATAAAGAACGACACATGTGTTTGTTAGCCATCTGTATGTCTTCTTTTGAGAAATGTCTGTTTAGTTCTTTGGCCCACTTTTTTGATTGGGTCTTTTATTTTTCTGGAATTGAGCTGCAGGTGTTGCTTGTATATTTTTGAGATTAATTCCTTGTTGCTTCGTTTGTTATGATTTTCTCCCATTCTGAAGGCTGTCTTTTCACCTTGCTTACAGTTTCCTTTGTTGTGCAGAAGCTTTTTAATTTTAATTAGGTCCCATTTGTTTATTTTTGCTTTTATTTCCAATATTCTATTATTAGAGAAATGCAAATCAAAACCACAATGAGGTACCATTACACGCCAGTCAGAATGGCTGCTATCCAAAAATCTACAAGCAATAAATGCTGGAGAGGGTGTGGAGAAAAGGGAGCCCTCTTACACTGTTGGTGGGAATGCAAACTAGTACAGCCACTATGAAGATCAGTGTGGAGATTCCTTAAAAAACTGGAAATAGAACTGCCATATGACCCAGCAATCCTGCTGCTGGGCATACACACTGAGGAAATCAGAATCGAAAGAGACACGTGTACCCCAGTGTTCACTGCAGCACTGTTTACAATAGCCAGGACATGGAAGCAACCTAGATGCCCATCAGCAGACGAATGTATAAGAAAGCTGTGGTACATATATGCAATGGAATATTACTCAGCCATTAAAAAGAATACATCTGAATCAGTTCTAATAAGATGGATGAAACTGGAGCCTATTATACAGAGTGAAGTAAGCCAGAAAGAAAAACACCAATACAGTATACTAATGCATATATATGGAATTTAGAAAGATGGTAACGATAACCCTGTATGCGAGACAGCAAGAGAGACAAAGATGTACTGAACAGTCTTTTGGACTCTGTGGGAGAGGGTGAGGGAGGGATGATATGGAAGAATGGCACTGAAACATGTAAATTATCATATGTGAAACAAATCGCCAGTCCAAGTTCGATGCATGATACAGGATGCTCGGGGCTGGTGCACTGGGATGACCCCGAGGGATGGGATGGGGAGGGAGGTGGGAGGGGGGTTCAGGATGGGGAACACATGTACACCCGGGGCAGATTCAAGTCAAAGTATGGCAAAACCAATACAATGTTGTAAAGTTAAAAAAAAAAAAAAAAAAAAAAAAGAACCACATTTATTTAAGAATGTATTCCAATGCCAAACAGCAAAGTTCAACAAAGCAAAACCGCAATTACTTTTCCACCAACATAACTGAGAAAATACTTGGAGAATTCTGCCATTATCCTCTACTGTATCTGGGATATTTCCTATGGAATTACAAAAGAATAATATACAGGTGAAGTTTAGAAAGTAATTTACCAAACTTCAAATAGGAAGGGTTGGGGAGGGATAAATTGGGAGTAAGGTATTAACAGAGGCACACTACCATATAAAAAATAAACAACAGGGTTTTACACACACACAGAGAGAACTATATTCAGTAACCTGTAATAAACTATAATGGAAAAAATTTTTTAAAAAAGAATATAGATTTATACATATACATGTGTGTATAGCCAAATCACTTTGCTGTACACCTAAAACCAACACAATATTATATAAATCATCTATATTTAGATTTTTTAAAAGTAATTTAATAACTGTTCAAATATACTATTTTTATAAAGAAGGGAAAAAGGCAAAAGTAAGTGCACCAATGTGCACCCTATTTCTTTTGGTTATTCAGTCTTTCTGGCTGTATGTGTATGCATAATTATCTTAATCATGAATGACAGTGCTAACTGCCTTGGAGGAATATTTTAAAGTTTCATTCTTTTTAGTGAAAATATTTAAGGTGGCTTGTAACTATACACTTGATTCAACAACAGCCATTTGAAACTTCTATGAACTAAAGTAAAATTAATGACTTTCCTTCTTCAGTATCAACCTGATTTCAATACCTCCTTAATTTAAACCCAAATCCACACTGTGCTTAAATTCTGTTGATTTTTTAATTCTATTATCACATATTATTTTTTGCATGAAGGCAGATTTACAGCTCCTCTAAAATCACAATTCTTTGAAACAAGAATCATCCTTTTCCCTTGCTAGGGCTATGGCTTATTATCAAGACAAATTGTATTAAATACTTAATAAGAAAATAATATTGGGTTGGCCAAAAAGTTTGAGTTTTTCTTCAATGTCTCATGGAAAACTGAACAAACTTTCTAGCCAAGCCAATAAAATGTAAAGTGATCTAAAATTATATATTTGTGATTAATTTTATATGATGTGTTTTAAAGAGTCAATCAATGGCTTTGCTTCTGGAAATTTAAGAAAGGACTTTCCTGGTGGTTCAGACGATAAAGAATCTGCCTGCAATGCAGGAGACCCCAGTTTGATCCCTGGGTTGGGAAGATCTGCTAGAGAAGGGAATGACAACCCACTCCAGTATTCTTGCCTGGAGAATCTCATGAACAGAGGAGCGCGCGCACGCACGCACGCACACACGCACGCACGCACACACACACACACCCCTAACCCACTCCAGTATTCTTGCCTGGAGAATCTCATGAACAGAGGAGCGCGCGCACGCACGCACGCACACACGCACGCACGCACACACACACACACCCCTAACCCACTCCAGAGGAGCGCGCGCGCGCGCACACACACACACACATACACACACACACCCCTAACCCACTCCAGTATTCTTGCCTGGAGAATCTCATGAACAAAGGAGCGCGCGCGCGCACGCACACACACACGCGCGCACACACACACACACCCCTAACCCACTCCAGAGGAGCGCGCGCGCGCGCACACACACACACACATACACACACACACACCTAACCCACTCCAGTATTCTTGCCTGGAGAATCTCATGAACAGAGGAGCGCGCGCGCACACACACACACACACACACACACACCCCTAACCCACTCCAGTATTCTTGCCTGGAGAATCTCATGAACAGAGGAGCACACACACACACACACACACACACACACACACACACCTAACCCACTCCAGTATTCTTGCTTGGAGAATCTCATGAACAGAGAAGCGCGCGCACACACACACACACACACACCTAACCCACTCCAGTATTCTTGCCTGGAGAATCTCATGAACAGAAGAGCGCACACACACACACACACACACACACACACACACACACACACACACACACACACCCCTGGAGAATCTCATGAACAGAAGAGCACACACACACACACACACACACACACACACACACCCCTGGAGAATCTCATGAACAGAAGAGCGCACACACACACACACACACACACACACACACACACACACACACACACACACACACACACACACACACACACACACACCCCTGGAGAATCTCATGAACAGAAGAGCGCACACACACACACACACACACACCTAACCCACTCCAGTATTCTTGCCTGGAGAATCTCATGAACAGAGGAGCGTGCGCGCGCACGCACGCATGCACGCACACACACACACACACACGGCTACTGTTCATGGGGTCGCAAAGAGTTGGATATGACCGAGCGACTAACACACACACACACACACACACACACACACACACACACACACACTTCTTAAAATAAGCCAGCTCAAGTGTTTTCTCATCCATGTTTGGCAGATAAGTTACTACATCTACTCTTCTAATCAAAAAGGGATGATTCATGCTTTAATAAAAACAGCATGGCTTAGACAGGAACAGGACCAAGATTCTAATTTCAAACCTGTCATCAATCAAATGTGTAACCTAATATACTGATAACTTCTCTATGCCTTACTTCTTTTACAGCTGTAAAATGATGCCAAAGCTTGTTCTAGAGCTACAGTTTGTAATGAAGAAGATGCTCTTAATTAAGATGTAAGAAATTAAGAGGAAAGAGTTATGATCTATCATCTAGGTAAGGGTAAAAAAAAAATGTGAATTTAACTTACTTGAATATTTCAAGACTTTTTCACTTTTTTAAGACACACTATTATACTTTGTCTACTTTTAGCTACATGAAAATTGAGTGGTAGTGTCCTATCTACTTTTGATGGAAACATATTGTTGCCTTTATTATTAAATAACTCACAGGACGTTTATAAAGTGAAATTATATAGTCATTAAAAACTACACTTTCAAAGAATACTTGAAATTAACTTTAAAAAGCCAGAATGAAAAAAAAAAAAAAGCCAGAATGAGTGAGTCAGTGAATGTAAAGCATTTAACAAAACGCTAGGCATATGGTGAATGTTTAACAATTGATATTATAAATAGCATTGCTGTTATTACCAAAGCACTGTTAAACCTGACTTTGAACAAAAATATGAAAAAAGTGTATGAAAAAAAAGGGAGAACCCAAAGTGTTAACAGCTCGCTGTGTGGCTGTCTGTGAGATCACAACTGAGCTCCAATTTCCTTTGTATCTTTTGCAAAATTTGTTTTTTTCTTTATGACTATGAATTATTTTTACAAGATTTACCCAAGCCAGCATTTTAAATCTTTCTTCTATTTTAGATTTTAAACAGCTTTAAATGATGATCAGCCATGACATCTTCTAAAATAAAGATCAACACACAACAAAGAACTCTACTTGAACATAATTATCATAGAACACTTGCTTTTTGGACTTTAGAAAGCATTATCTTAATTTTGTTATGTCATTAATCACAAATGAGTTACCATGTGATATGTCTATAACAATAAAGTATACTACATTTGAATTAACAGCAGCGTCATGTTCTGACAGAGTTCTCTTACTTTCATTTTAAAATGTTCCAGGTGGAACATTACTGTACTTTTATATAAGGACAAATTCTTGGCTTACCAGAAAAAAACCAAGGGCCAATGCAGTCAGTAACACATAAACCTTGCTATTTAGTCTACCCTAGCTAAATAAAGCTATTACAGTAATTGTATACTTACTCTCTACTACTCCTGGAATTGCTCTATAATGCTGAAACTGGTAGAAGGATTTTTCCAACATGTACTCAGGATTAATTTCTTCTACACGTAGTAAGTTCAAAACCATGTTGTAGGTCAAATGGAAAGCACTATTTAGAGGATCAGCTGAGCCCTAAGAGAAAAAAACATGTCAATGAATTTATTTTTCAAATTCACACAAACATTTTAACCTCAAACTGCTTAATAATTTAGTCTACATTAAAGAATACTATAGAAACATACTAAGTTCCTTCTTTTAAATGATCCACCCAAAGTTGTAAAACAGTAGCTTTTTGGGAAAGTGAAGGGGAGGGGAATCACTAAATAAGACAGTAGTAGTTAATATACTACTGGCCAAATACATTTAGCTCTCTGCCTTCTAGGCACTTGACAGGATTACACATTTTGACCTCAGTGTGGAGGGCAAATCAGGTGTAGTGATATATCACTTCCTGGCCAAATATTTAATTGGTGGTGTGAAAAGCTGTATTTTCCCTGCTGGCACAGTGACTGCTAATATTCAAGACAGTGGTTTCTCTATCAGCTTGAATCCATAAACAATAATAAGCTGAGTCTCCTTTGTAAACCTGCAATGAACAGGTTAAGAGAAACAAACCTTTAAGTTACTGAGATTTAGGTTTGTTATAGTAGCATAACCTAGCCTATGTTGACAGAGCACACTAAATTTATTTCAGATAAAAATTAGCTATCTCTAAACTCTCGACTTCCTAGAATGACATAAAACCTTCTAGTGTTTAGCCCAAATTTATAGGCCATTCTTTATCAACACTTTGATAATTCCTCTTTCTCTCCCTAACTGTAGCTATTACCAAAGAAGGGCTAGGCTAATGGCTAGGCAAAATAAAACATTTATCCCAACAGTGTGACCTTAACTTGCAAGATGATCTATATCCAAAATACTTTCTAAAGATGTAAACTTTTCTTATAATGTTTCTTTGGGAATACTATTTTCTAAATGCAAATACTTTCTAAGATTGAAAATGATTATGTAGTTGTACAGGAGAATGACCAACTTCTTGAAGATACAGGCTAGAATACTAAGAAGTGTCACAAAACATTCATATCCCTAAATGGCATAGCAAAATAGCAAATACTCTTAAGGTATTCAGGAACTTTTCAACTGCGATCCATAAGCCAGCCTTATTGCATTCAGAATTATAAATAAACACATACAGGATTTTATGACAAAGAGTAGAACTTTGAACAGTCTCAAATGATCATATTCCTTAATTCTTGAAAAATCAAGAGCCATTTACCATAGGGGGTCAGTAAGTCCCTAAAAACCTTAATTTGTATCCACTTTCCTGGAAATTAGAGCCAAAGGGAAATGTGGAATTATATGAAAACCACATTCTTGAGAAAGAGGAATGAAAGACAACTTCATCTACTTTGTAATTTTGCAAACAGACCAACTTTTTATTATTATTTTTCTTTTCTACTCTTACTACCTTTAAGAAATTCGATGCTTCAATATTATAAGAGCTTATTTCCAACCTCAAGCTCTTCTTTTATATTCCAGCTGTTGCAGAATACACCTATCTGAATTCTCTATTACATTAAACTCAACATAGCATTGTAACACTGTACCCAGTGACCCCAGGATAACCCCAACTTATACATGATATATTGGCATAATCATTAATAGTCCCTTATTTCACTGTTATAGTATTCTAATTTGGATACTAAAAAATATGGCTATACAGCATGCTCTCAGTATCCTCAGGTTCCCTATCTGAGGACTCAAAACTGTGGATTGAAAATACCTGGGAAAAAATTTGCAGAAAGTTGCAAAAAGCAAAACTTGAATGTGCCATGCAGCACCAACAACTATTTACATTGTATTTACAGCTATTTAAATAGCATTAACACTGTATTCCATACTATAACCTAGAGATGATTTAAAGAAAAGGATGTACGCAGGGTATATGCAAATACTATGTATGACATTTATAAGAGACATGAGCATCCTTGGATTTTGGTAGTCTAGTATGGGGGGGGGGAGGTCCTTGAAACGAATCCCCTGAGAATACCAAGGATGACTGTAAAATATATACAGTCATTAAATACACATAACAGAATACTACTCAGACTTAAGGAAGAAAATTTTGCAACAACACAGGTGAACTCTAAGAACATTATGCTAAATGAAATAAGCCTATCATGGAAAGATAAATCCTGCATACTTCCATTTATATGAGGTATCTAAAATAATCAAATTCATGGACTCAAAAGAGTAAAATGATAGTTGTCAGAGACTGAGAGGAGGAGTAATTGGAAAGTTACTGATTAAAGAGCACCAAGTTGCAGTGAAGTGAGATAAATAACCTTTAGAGATTTGCTATACAATAGTCAATAACAACATAATTTTACAAAATAATAGTTTATGAAGAGAGTGGATCTCAAGCTAAGTGTCCTTTTCACAATAAAATTTAAACTCTTCCCTTTAATTAAAGAGAACAGAACTTTACACTTATAGAGTAACAAATCTAGAGCTGTCAAGTAAGTGGAATGAAAAAAATCTGTACTAAAGGAACCAAGAAGCTGTCATTAAGATACTTTCTTCTGACGCAATTATTTTCATACACAAAATATGAGGAAAGAAAGTGTTTACTATAGCCAACAAAACTTAAAGAAAAGACTAATACAGATTTTCAGTCTTGGCCATTTTCTGTACACAAAGAACTAGTTACATAGATCCTAAAAATGGGTTTCCAAGTGTTAATCTACAGAGTGAAGTAAGCCAGAAAGATAAAGACCAATACAGTATACTAACGCATATATATGGAATTTAAAAAGATGGTAACGATAACCCTATATGAAAAACAGAAAAAGAGACACAGATGTACAGAACAGACTTTTAGGCTCTGTGGGAGTAGGCGAGGGTGGGATGTTCAGAGAGAACAGCATTGAAACAAGTATACTATCAAGGGTGAAACAGATCACCAGCCCAAGGTTGGATGCATGAGACAAGTGCTTAGGGCTGGTGCACTGGGAAGACCCAGAGGGACAGGATGGGGAGGGAGGTGGGAGGGGGGATCGGGATGGGGAACACATGTAAATCCATGGCTGATTCATGTCAATGTATGGCAAAAACCACTACAATACTGTAAAGTAATTAGCCTCCAACTAATAAGAATAAATGAAAAAAAAAAAACTGAAAATAAGATACCATATGATCACTATGAATATGTACAGATAAGCCTTCCCTTCACTGATATAAAAACAAAAAGAAAAACAGACCTTAACCTATTTTTATTGCAGCATACCAGGCTTCTCACAACCTTATCTCAAATTCTCCAGGCAAATCCTAAGATACTGGCTTATGCATGTCTTTACATGTTTTGAAGCTTTAAGTAGCTAATCAGCTGGCAGTTAATTTTATATTTTTAATGCATTTAATTAAGTTTTTTACCTTACTGACAGCATTCTCTAGGGATATGCTTAATAATTCTTTACTACATGGAAAAGGAAAAGGAAAGCAATCAGGTCAAACTTCCTTGAGAAGCTCTTCAAAACAAAACAAATATGTTAGACAATCCAAAACACAAATACTAAACAAACAAAATGAGCCGGTTAATTTGAAATAAAGCCTATATATTTAAATTTATTATTGGGATATTTACACACTCTCAATAGGATGAATTAGAATGGTAGATTATAGAATTAATTTGTTAAGCTATCTGGGCTTACAAAAATAGAAGAAGTTAACTGTGCAAAATACTGATATCATCTGCCCTACTTCCTGTTCTGACAGGTGAGGAGCAATCTGTGCAGTGGAGTGGGCAAATAGAGGTATCTTATATTTGGAGGGCAAAATAAACATTTCTGCCCTCTCTGCAGACCTCCATCCCCTCCACTGCATGACTTATTCTTTTCCTATTAGAACAGAAAGTAGGGTACAAAGAATCAGCAATTTGAGCAGGCACCCTCCTCTACCTTCTAAGCCCAGATAGTTTAGTAAATTAACTCATCTACTCAGAAAGTATTTGAACTGATGCAATTAATCTTGATGGAGTCATGAAGTATGTTTCTCAAATTCCTGGTGATGGCACAGAAGCTTAACTTGGTTACCTTAAGAAGCTGTTTTCCAATCGTTGGGCTCATCTTTTCATCTACCATAAGAATTACAATTCCTCTATCATCCATTCCCCTCCTTCCAGCACGACCAGACATCTGAATATATTCACCAGAGGAAATCTGAATGAACATAATCAAAGTTTAGGAGAAAATCTGGTAAAAAACATATTCTTAAGATTTTTCTTATCATGAAATACACAAGCACAGCTATCCATTTGAAGAAAGGAAACAAGATTAAAAACATGAACTTTTAGGAAAGATTTATGTAAAAAGACAAAAAAGCAATACTTAAGAATAATGTTGCAAAATTTTAGCTCCATAATGATCAAATGGCTATAGGGAAATATTGGCTAATTAACTGGTGCAAAAAATATCTTTAAGCTAGATATTCTGGAAAATAGGAAAGTTTAAGAAAGCAAACAATGACCCAAAATCTACTAAATATCAATTCTGACTTGATCATAAGTTTTCTTAATTTCCAAATGGTATTAATACAAAAATTAACACACACATAAAGCACAATTTCTATTTTCTCAGTGTATATCCCTGGGGTCCAGAAGAGTCCCTTCGTCATTAAGCACCACCTAAGGGAGAAAGGTTAGAAGTATCCCACACGCAGTCTTTCAGGGTAAAACTGAACAAACTGAACACTGGGCAAAGTTTTATCTGTAAGCACACATACTCTTCTCCTGTGGAAAGGGTTCAGCATTTGAAGACTCTCAAAAAATGTTTGACTCAGGAAGGGTTATGAACTACTATGCCACTAGAAGGCATATTACTGATAGCATTAAAAACAAACCTAACAACCTGGGACCAACCTTAAAAGATTAGAAAAGAATATTTCAAAATGGCAGTCTGATAAATCTCAAGAGGGCTCAAGGGCATTACATTTTGACATAATCTAAAATTATGCTCTTTAGATTTCGTAATTATGTTCCTGAATCATCAAGAAAAGGTCCCTTTTTAAAATTCAACTACCCTCATGACTCCATATCCCTGTCTGGGGTCCACTGGAGGCCAAGGAGTATGTAAAGTAACAAAAGACTTATTTATTTTCTTGTAGCATTAATTTTATTCAAAGAACTAACTACTTTTAAACTGATAAATTATAAAGAATTTAAAAATTTATATTAACTTAAAATATAAAACATGGAAGACTTTATCCACTTTACCATTAAAAATTGTATTCTACATGAATTAGTCTTCTTTCAATTTAAAAAGTCACAAGTTACATAAAGTTTTTGAATGTTATGTAAAAATTTTCAAAAAGAAATGGTATTGACTCTGTATACTTACATTTCTCTTGTTTAGCATCCAACACACTTCAAAACAAATCAAGAAAAATGCTTTGCCTTTAGAATTCTACCATGAGATTTTTCAGTATATTGGTGATTAGTAACTACTGCCAGATATTTCTTCAAGCAGAAAAAAATCATTAAGAACAAAAGGAATAGCTAATAATTTGCTCCAAATGCCACATTATATGAATTTTTGGTTTGCACTAAATACTCAAAACTAGAAATCTCCCTTTCTCCACCTGCTTTTCACTCTTCTGATGCTGCAGACTGCCTGGTAAATACCCATCTGCTGTTTGTGGCTCAGTTTTAGGATTGCCTTCTTTATGAAGTCTTTCCTGACCCCTTAATAAGTGACTTTTTTCTTGTGTTTTATTCTTCCTGTAGGTACTTCTCAGGGTCCATAAAATAACTTCCACCTGCACTAAGTCACTTCACAGTAGAAACTGGTTTGGTTTTGTGTTAAATTTAACATCCTCAACACTTACCATAGTTCTAGGCCCATAGTCTAGTAAGAAGGGGTTACTTGCCTCTGGATTAAGGATTTATTTTTATTCCGATTCACCATTTCACTCATGATCCCAACTTTTGCTTTAGAAAAGACATATGTGCAAACCTATTAAAAATCTCCATTTTAAATCTGAAGAGTAAAACAGTGAGCTACAACTGTAGCCACCAAAGCAGAGGTGCTTTAAATACACTTTAAGAAACAAAAAGTCTAGATGCATTTAAAATGCACTGCAACAGTCATGCTTCATGTGCACTCTTATCACCAACTCTTTCAGCAAAAGTAATTTTTGACTAAAAAACAGTGATAGAATCAATCTTAAAACTTAATCTTAATGAACTTATTAGCTCACATACAAGTTCTTAAGTATTTAGAACTGAAAATCTCGAAGACTACGTGAGCCAAAATCATCTTAGGTGATTAACGATTGAAGCTTCAAGTTACTTCAATATATGAATTATTTTACTTACCCATCGAAAATCCTTCCCATCAAATTTTCGGGCGTTTGTAAATAAAACAGTTCTAGCTGGCATGTTAATCCCCATAGCAAAAGTCTCAGTGGCAAATAAGGCCTAAATGAATGAATAATTATAAAATTAAATATATATTTTACACTGAAAAACTAGTCTCATATTCAAGTATAAATAAATCATTACTTTTTAAAATTAGTTGCTTGTGTGTGTGTGTGTGTGTGTGTGTGTGTGTGTGTGTGTGTGTGTGTGTTAGTTGCTCAGTTGTGTCCAACTCTTTGCAACTCCACAGACTGTAGCCCACCAGGCTCCTCTGTCCATGAAATTCTCCAGGCAAGAATATTGGAGTGGGTTGCCATTTCCTTCTCCATTAGTTGCTAATGAAACTCTACAAAAACAAGACATGCTACTCCAGGTATATTTCTGTATTTTATACTCAAATTATTAAATGTACATAAAATTATATACATTATTATAAATTTATATTATATTTAATGTCCCTTATATCCCCCAAATTTTTAATTCAGGGAAAACAGTTTTTCTTTAATTCCAGAGGTGGTAACTTGGAAAGACTATTAACGGCCTAATGGACAAGGCATTATTAGGCTGTAGAATATTTTTCCAAACATATTGAGATTTCCTGGCTTCTTCCTTGATTCAGTGGTTTTAGAGCCACCTTCAAAATCGGCAGCACTTTTAGTTCACATTTAAGACTTTACCAACAAGAAGCACACAAATGTATGTGTAGAAATTAAGGTATGTGTACAAATTAAGTCACTGAAGTACTATTAAATAATCTAAATTGTCATCAATAGGTAATGAGGTAAAAAAAACTTTGTCATCAACTCAAAAGAATACTATTCAATTGTTAAAAAGAATGAAGAGCAATGCATATGACAAAATTGAATAATATAGGTAATATAATCACTTTTGTTTAAAAACTAAATCAAGTATTATTTGTATGTATCCTGGTAGATATTCCTGTGAAGTGAAGGGCAATGTGGGTCTTTAATGTTTTACTTTATGTACAGTTACTCTATTTGACTTCTACACTATACTTAAAAGATTCTTTAAAATGGACCTAAACAAAATATGCATTCTATGTAAGAACATCAACAGGGCCTTACCAGGACCCAGGTATAAACAGTGACCAAGTTTTTATCTAAAATACTTCAAGTATGGTCTTTTTAGGGTGAGTAAATTTCTTTTAAATATCCTATTTAGTACTAAAGTTCTCATGAAAAATCTCTAATTTGAGTTTTAAACATAAAATAATTTGAGTCATATAAAGGTTTATGACAACATTTTGGAGTTGTTTTCCATTTTCAATAGTCTGTTACTGGGTACAGGTATTGACATAATACTAAATATTAAATTAGACTCTCTTCAGTTTAAATGAGAACATCCTAAATAGTTCTTTTAGAAGTCTAACCAGCAATTCTCCTTGTTTTCTCTAAACGAGTCTTTTCAACCTTTATAAAGTAAGGAGTTCACTTACAGAATCAACTCTAGGTGTGATAATTAAACAACACCTGGAAAATTCTACACTGTATTCAGTAATGATACCATTTCTTACTTTAAAACTAGGAAAAGAGGGACTTATCTGGTGGTAGGTACAGTGGCTAAGACTCTAGATCCAACATGCCATAACCAAGAGTTCACTTGCTGCAACTAAAAGACCCTGCATGCCACAGCCAAAGTTCCCTCATGTGGCAACTAAGATCCAGTGCAGCCAAATCAATAAAGACTAGAAAATAAAACAAATGACTTCTACATATAGTCCAAAATTTATGAAGCATAATCCTGCACACAAAAATCAAGTTCATCACCCAAGTCATTCCATTCAACTTACTTAAAAACAACAACAATTAAAAAAACAAAGTTTCCTATGAACAGTGTTCTTGGTAATTTTCAAATTGCCCACAAAACACAATTTTAGGGCATAATAAATAAAAATAAAATCATACCTTTATTAATCCTTCAGAAAAGAGAATTTCTATAGTTTCTTTCAATATAGGAAGTAAACCACCATGGTGAATACCAATCCCCCGTTTCAAGAGAGGAAGTACATTTTCAACCTACAATTGGATTAAATTATATTTTTTAAAAGATGTGAGGAAAAGAACTTTTCAAATGTGAAACTAACCAAGCAAAGGAAAGTAAGTAATCAAGAAAGAATCCTGTTAAAAGAAACAATATACAACTTTTTCAGAAAAAAGCAAAAACCAAACCCATATTCCCAGATTATTAAATACAAAATACAATGTAATTCTGTCACAGCTTTAACATGAATACATTTTAAATAAACTTTATAAATGTTCTGCTTCCTCATTCAAATTTTCCAGCATCACTTCATCTCCTCCAAAAAAATTAATGGTTATTAAATGCCAAAGTTTGCATCTGTGCAAAATAAACAAAAAATACTGGCCAACTCAAACCAAAAGGGAATAAATAACTATAAAGCATATTTAATATAAATATTTGATTGTTAGTCCAACTCTTTCACAACCACATGGACTGCAGTCCACCAGACTTCACCATCCATGGGATTTTTCAGGCAAGAATACTTGAGTGGGTTGCCATTTTCTTCTCAAGGGGCTCCTCCTGACTGTGCGTGTATTGTTAAGCTGCTTCAGTTGTATCCAACTCTTTGCAACCCCATGGACTGTAACCCGCCAGGCTCCTCTGTCCATGAGATTTTCTAGGCAAGAATACTTGAGTGGGTTGCCATTTTCTTCTCAAGGGGCTCCTCCTGACTGTGTGTGTATTGTTAAGCTGCTTCAGTCCTATCTGACTCTGCGACCCCATGGACTGTAACCTGCCAGGCTCCTCTGTCCATGGGATTTTCTAGGCAAGAATACTGGAGTGGGTTGCCATGCTCTCCTCCTGGGGGATCTTCCCAACCCAGGGATCAAACCCACATCTCTTATGTCTCCTGCATTGGCAGGCAGGCTCTTTACCACTAGCACCTGTACTTTATCTTAAAACAAATAAATTTACTCAAGAGGTCTAACTTATTAACACTATTAAATGCTATTAAATTTTCTTATTAGCACAGACTTCACAGGCTAGCGTGACTCATCAGTGAAGGCTGAGGTGGCACACACATGTGCCTCAAGATACCCAAGCCCTTTTCAGACAAGGACTGTTGGCCACTCCACAAAGGCATTACTTGTCATGCAGTCCTTCCCCAAGGAAACAGACAACACACTTCACAGAGGTCTCTGTTATCAATATTCTATATTCCTAACTAATAATAAATCCAAAGGGGCTCTTCTCTCAAAATAAAACCAAAAAAAGAAGTGTGCTAGAATGACAAGGATAGACATGGCTCAGCCCTTAGATACTATTAACTCAGCTGGAAAGAAAAAATCACAGTAAGATTTTGTAAGTTAAATGCTATTCTAAATACCAAGAAACATGCAATGCAGTCTTACGTAATGACCACACAAATCAAAGTAATCATTTGTAGGCAGAGTATGACCTTCCAATTTTTCTTTTCACAAAATAAAACTTTCACACAGTATTAGGTTGGACTAAAAAATTAGTTCTCAGGATTGGATGCACATTAGAATAAGAGTTTCTGAAAGATTCTAATAATCAGGGCACACCAGATAATTAAATCAGAAACTCTGGAGTGGCAACGAGGCATGAGCATATTGTAGAACTCCTACGGCAATTCTTACAGGCAAAAGAAAAAACCACTTTAATTAATTAAAGAAAAGCAGAAATCAAATTTTTCACTAAACATGATTTTCATTAGGTGTACTTTATTGTGTCTGGTAGCCTTAAGAATTAAGAAACTGACTGACTTAAAATTAGCATTTAAAAATTTTGTAGTATTAGGAACAGAAGCAGTAATTTCCAGATCATGCTAGCTTTCAGAGAAAAGTTCCTTCAAGGCAGCAAATCTTTCCTTCTGTCACCTTCTTAGAAGTTCAAAACAAAAATTAAGGTATCATTTCAGTGCACAACGCAACATATTTACTGCAGTGTGCAAACAGTGCAATATATAATATAGTAACAAAACCATGAACTACAAAGTGAATATATACCATCTGTTAATATCCATACTCTACTTAATGACATTAAACACACCTGAGGGAGCTTTTTGTCTTCATCAGACAAGCAGTCAATTGCATTACTGAAAACTTCTTCAACCATCTTCTTTTCTTCATCTAGGAGAGAATTCAAGGGTATATAAATATCTAAGTGAGTTGGTGATACCAAATTTCACACACTGCAAAGAACAGAGTCAAGAAGAGTAAAAGTAATGACTCAGGATTTAAGACAGAAGGGAAAGCACATCAAATTTACCACATAATTAAATAAAATTCACTGCCTTTAAAGACAGATCTAGCAGCTAGTCCACGAATAAAAGTGCTTTCTTATAAAAGCAGTAACAGTAACTACACTAGCTATCTACGTGCAATATTTAAGTGAAAAAATTGCAGGACATGGGGATTATTATTACTCACTATTGAGGAAAGTGAGACATACAGAAAATAATGAGCATTGATATTAACTGTTAGATCAACAATTTCAAAACCTATACTCTTAACCATTTATACTGCCTTCTCTACAGTGACTATTAAGTTAACAGCCAAAAAATATTTGTTGACTTAATCAATACAAAACCCTGCAACATTAAGCACATGCAGCACTGGTAGTGATTAGAAAACATTTCTAAGTAGAGCAACTGACTCAGTAAAAAAGAAAAAAATATTGGCTTTAGGTGGGCATATGGGTTATCTGCCATGTTATTTTTACCCATGGATAAGTAAAAATTAGCTTTAAAATGCAGGGGATTGGGACTTCCCTAGTGGTCCAGTGGTTAAGAATCCACTCAGTGAACTAAGAGCCAACGTGCTACGGAGCAACTAAGCCTGTGCGTCCCAACTACTGAAGCTCGAATGCCTAGAGCCCGTGACCCACAGCAAGAGGAGCAACTGCAGTGAGAAGCCTGCACACTCCAACTACAGAGTAGCCCCTGCTCACTACAGCTAGAGAAAAGTCCATGTGCAGGAAAGAAGATCCAGTGCAGCCAGTGTTTAAAAATACATGGGATTAGTTCTATGCCTTGACAGAGAAAACAAGAGAACGGAAATCTGATTTTGGATGACTGAAAATATTATTTACTTCTCACTGTATAGGATTAGATATGTAAAAGCCTGAAGTAAAAGACAACTGGGTTGGTATTCAGCCTGCACAGATTTTTGCCTAGAGTACACTACTATCTAGCTGTGTGATGTTTCAGTAGTTACATTTACAGTTAATATGTGGGAATAATAAGTTGATTTGCTACAAGTTTTTCTACTTTTTTCAAAAATTATGCCACAGCTGGTACAGGGGCAGATCTTCCTAGTTTGGATTTCCAGAAGAATGAAACATAACAGAGGATAGTCTGACCAAGAGACTAACCTTAAGTAATCAGATAGAAAACCACAATAACCAAAGAGCTATGGCAATAAAGTATAAGAAGGTAGGAGTCTAATACTTCTTAGTAGGGTTCTTTGGATTTCATGTAGAACAAATATTTTATATATAGATATATACTTATCTTCCAATAAAAGACAGAAGAAAGGAAAAGAAATAGTAAATAGAGCCTTAAAGCTTTTACAAATGTGATAGAATTACTGCTGTAAGGTGAACTGTAAATCTTAGCAATACACAATTGCTGTCTTACCAGAAATATATTTACATTCACTTCCACATGGCATTAAAGCAATACTGAAATTATACAGTACCTGTGTTGAAATCTAATTTGGTCATCTGAAGTGCATAAGCTTCACAATCTTTCTTACTAAAACTGAAAATAATTACAGGTTGAAAATTTCTTTCCATAATCATCTTCACAATTTTGAATACATTTGATGGACCTGCAAAAAAAGTACATAAACTATAATGAAAAATTAACTCAAAATGGACCACAGACTTAATTGTAAAACTACAAAACTTATATATATGTAGGAGTAAATCTTCATGATGTTGGGTAAGGCAAAGTATTCTTAAAATATGACAGCAAAAGCACAAGCAACAAAAGAAAAAAAATCAGATAACCAGATTTCATCAAAATTTGAAACTTTTGTACTTCAATATACACCAGCAATGAAGATACCCTTAACTTACAGAATGGGAGAAAATATTTACAAATCAGATATCTGATAAAGGTCTAGTACCCAGAATATATAAAGAATCCTTACTATTCAACAACAAAAAGAAAGTCTAATTTTTGAATGCACCGAAAATTTGGATATTTGTCATAAAATCATAAAATGGAATATTATTTGACAATAAAAAGGAATGACATATTGATATATGCAATAACATGGATAAACTTGAAAAAAAAAAAAAAAGCTAACTAAAGGAAGTCAGATGCAAAAGACCACAAATATCATGATTCCATTTATATGAAATGTCTACAACAGGAAAACAGAAATAGAAACTAGATTAGTGATTACCCAAGGTTGAGGGGTAGAGAAGAGGTTGGGAGAAAATAAAGAATGACCATGAATGAGTATGGGGCTTCTTTCTGAGTTAATGAAAATGTTCTAGAATTACAAAGTAGTTGCACAACTTTGTGACTATACTAAAACCCACTTAATTGCACCCTTAAAAAATGGTGACTTCAATAGTATGTGAATTGTATTTCAATAAAGTTGACTGTGGTGACAGCAGCATAATTCTGTGACTATACTAATAACCACTGAATTGCATACTTTAACAGGTCAATTGTATAATGAACTATCTCTCAACAAATATCATGTAGAAAAAAGACATAAATTTTTACTCATTCAATTTTATCACATACTACCTAGATGTCTACATAGCTTCCAGAGGGGGGAAAATTTTTTTTTTTTTTAAATGTACTTTGAAAATACAATTTCCATCTAAAATTCTCAAAAACAAAGTTCCAAGTTACCTTTTGTTCCTCCTTTTCGCCCCTTCTGATCTCCTTTTGCCAAATCACCAGCATCTCGAAGTACTTGCATTGCAGTATTAAAATTATCTTCTCTGAAGTCACCCTAGCATCACAAATATTTTTCTATATAACTTCACTAATACTTACTCATAATCCAAACTTCTTTTTACCTCAAAACAAAGCTTCCTCAAATAATAAATAATTTAATAATAAAACTAGAAAAAGCAAAACCATAAGATATCTGAAACATGTACAGAGCCCCTTATTTTCAAGGAATTTAAAAATACTGGAAAAGGAGGGGAATCTAATTCATGCATTTAAAAAATATGAGTCTTAAATACAATTTTTGAAATAAAAATACATATACAAAGAAAACCAACAATAACTTTGGACTATAAAACTAGGGAAAAAAAACAGATCTCTGCTCTTCTTCCCTAGTTTAAAGAAAGGTGGCTATAAGCAGTTATGTGATATTAAAGATATAAGAATTATAATTACTCCCTTACATTTTCATCAACCACAAGGTGCAGGCCATCTCCCCCGGCTGGAAAAATATAGTGCTGTAATGGAGTAGGCCGATAATCTGTGTAAATTACGTGACAAGGCTGTAAAAACAAAGAAAATTAAAATCAAGGACAAATACATGATTGGAGTTTCCATAATGATTTCATACTTCAGACCTATGATAACGTAATTAAGGAAGACTTCTATTTTTCTGTAGCAGTAGTATGGCAACACAGAATGCACTGAGGTAAAACGGGAGTTCTCGACCCCACAGAGACTTTTTACAGCTTTACTAAAACAGTAGGTTGATCTATCTCTTCCAGAAGATTCACTGAGATTCTATCCTACAGGAGCAACATGGGTGTTACAAAAATACCACTAGAGAGCTAATAAATGGATAAAAATAAATTTGTGAACCTTCTGGTATAAAGGAAAAATAAGGGCAGAAAAATAAAACAAGAATACATGAACAAATGCTTGTTATAAGGTCCTTTAATGCTCCTAAAATTGGACTAGAAAAGCAAAAAGGAAACGCAGTCAATAAAAAGTCTGCGCTTACATGAGAAAAATCAAACCACACTCTCAAGAAGTGAAGTCAAAGTTGATTAGTCCTGTCCACTCTTTTTGACCCCATAGACTATAGTCCATGGAATTCTCCAGGCCAGAATACTGGAGTGGGTATCGTTTCCCTTCTCCAGGAGATCTTCCCAAACCAGGGATCAAACCCAGGTCTCCTGCATTGCAGGCAGATTTTTTACCAGCTGAGCCACAAGAGAAGCCCACACTCTCGAGAATACCCAGCTTTTTTTCTAGTACCAAGGTCTTAGAGGAAATTTTCTACCATGTACTCACGGCTCCCTGGATGAGCAGATGCAGTAGTTTACAAACCTGGCAAATCATCAGGATCAATTTGGGAGCTCCTAAAAGTTAAAAACTTCATGACCCAAGATCCTCCTCTCAAGAGATTTTGATGTACTGGGTTTGAGTTGGACTCAGAAATTCACACGTATAAAAACTTAGTTGATTTTGATGAGCTTGCTTGCTTTGAACAGTAGTTTTACATTAAAATGTCTTTATCCTAGGTAGCATTAGGAACAAAGTATAGGATATAGAAAGGCAAACTTATAACATTTAAATATCGAAAACATCAAAAAAGAGAAAGAAAATACCTGTTTATGTAAGTGGCAAATCCACTCAGCAAACTGTCGGGCATTTGGAATAGTAGCCGAAAGAAAGACATAGTGAACGTTATCAGGAAGCAAAATAATAGTTTCTTCCCATACGACACCACGCTCTGAAAAATACAAATATACCTTGGAAATCAATGTCACTTTATCATTTTCTCTCATGCTCAATTATCAGAAATGCAGACCACTTTACACAAATATATTTTTAGCCACAGATCCTTACTGTAAACTACTTTCTAACCATGAATTGCATCTAGTAGAAAGTTAGTAGACTAGACCACCATAAATACAATGTACTCTGAAATAACGGCCTGCAAAAGCAGCTCCAAATTGAATCCTGTTCGGTCTAAGAGTCCCAGGACAATGGAAACAGTATTTCCATCACTTAGAGAAGCAAAAGTTATTGGCTTACAGAAGGTCACAGAAACAGATTTCAAAGAAACACTATTACTATACCACAGTGTCTTTCATCTAAATTACCCTCATGATCTCTAGAGATGAAAGAAGGATTAAAATGTAAAAAACAAACAGGAAAATCCATTTGAGAATTTCCTTCCAAATGAACAAATCAATAAAAGATTCATAATTTAAAAACAAAAATAACTGTTTATAATTTAATCTTTTGAATATAATAAGAGTAAAATGTTTACAAAGGGTAAATGATTTCTTAAATTGTATTATTTTTCCTATAAATACAGGTTAACTCGGTGCTTTAGCCAAATAAAAACTAATCTTCAAGTGTGTACACATTAAACATTTAACTTTTAAATATGTTAATTTCTGCCACGTTGTACCTAAAAATCTCAAGTACACTTACTTTTCCATTACAGTAGTGTAGTAGTTCAGGTAAAGAGACTTTTTTTGTTGTTGTTCATTTTTATCTTATAATTCTCATTTTTTAAATCATAAACATGCATTTCTTAGTTTTTTAAAAAAACTAAAATAAATTGATAAAAATCAAGAAAGTTAACTCTGTAGGCCAGCAGTTGGAAATTCTTTAATATTAGATATATTAGAGAACTCTCTATTAAAAGCAAACTAATTTTAATTCCATTTTAAAATCTGAAGTTGCATTTTCTCATCCAGAAGTTCTCTATTCAAGAAACTGAATTGGATGAGGTCCAACCAGAAAAACTGTATCATGTTATCCACAATTTAGTTTACTACAACTCTACCCACAAGAAAGTAAGATAACTTGTTCAAAATTCCTAATTTCATTCTTAAATAACATGGCACACATCTCAATAATACTACAGAATATACCTGAGTCTCTCATGTAATGAATTTCATCAAATATGACCCAAGCAACTTCTCGCATAACTTCAGAACCTCTGTACAGCATACTTCTCAAAATCTAAAGAAGAAGTAGAAGATTTAGCAGGATTCTGACATGTCAAAAACTCTTCTAACAAGAAATTTTGTATATTCTTTTTTAATAAAAACATTAAAATAATTTTAGAGAGTTACATATCTTAAGTATATAATACTCCTTTGCTAAATCCAAAATAAATTATTTCTCAAGTTAGTAATCATATATAATCCATGGAGAGAATTATTATCAACTCCATATCCATATACCTTGAATATGAAGCTACTTCCTTATATGTAAAGCACTTCACTCAAGACCTACACTTGCTAGGAAGCCAAAGTAACTTAAAATCATCTTCTATCTAACACAACGAATCTCATACTGCTACCGATTTTTTCTACCTCATCTTAACAACATGAATACTTCCTAGCAACTGTTCCTCAGATTTCTGAGTTAAAGAAATTTTTCTATGGATGGAAGAAAGTTTTGAGAATGGAAAATAAACTTACTTTGGGGATCAAGATGAACATGAGCAATGCTTTTGGCTGACTCTAAAAACCAGAAGGTAATTTATGCTCTCTAGTATAATATGTCTTTGTAGAATGCAAGGATATAATTCAAGCATGTAGAAAAGTACTTAGTAAAGACAGCTAAGTGTCCAAAATGTAAGATGCTATAAGTATATGCAGAACTTAACTGTGATTATGGGAAGAAGCTAAACATAATTGGGCATTTTTAAAAAAGTTATTTATCTATTTGTATCAACACTGAGATGCAAAAGAAAAAAAAATCATAAAGAAAGTGTCACAACTTATTCAGAGGTACGTACTCCAATCATTGAAACTATATAAAACCATCAAACTATTATCATGTCACTGACAATATCCTTTAAAAATACTTTATGCAACTTTATTACATGATGACAGAAATAATGGAAATTTACAACTAAATTGAAACAATTGATTTTAAGATAAAACTCTACCACCCCTTTCAAGTAAATCTACTCAGAAAGTATTGCCCTTTTATCTGTATAGAGCAAGTAATAAAACATTAGCTGTTTTAACTGATGAATCACATTAATTAAATTAAAAAGGAAAAATTAGATGAGACATCATATAAATTACCTCTGTGGTCATAACAAGACAGGATGCTGTAGGATTAATAGTAACATCTCCAGTCATCAGACCAACATCTTGAAATTCTTCATACATTTCACGGTATTTCTGGTTACTCAGGGCCTTAATTGGGCTAGTAAATATTACACGTTGTTTTTCCCTTAGCGCCAATGCAATGGCATATCTAAAAATGTGAAAATAAGTAAGAATAAACTGTTTACAAAAAACTCTTTAGAAGTATGTGATTTTAAAAATTATTAATATATAAATTGTGTCCAAATTTTTCCTAATTATCTAAAGACTTTGTAAAATATTAATGTCTTATTCTATTCACTTTCAACAAACTATATATTCACTTTCAACAAACTAATAATTATGACAAATCTGAAGAACAGTGGTCTAAATGAACAAAAACATTTTAAATTCTGGTGTCTCAGAGTTAATGTAACTTAATTACTAATATCAATGAATTACTAATAGCTACCCTATTTCTTGGAGAAGGAAATGGCAACCCACTCCAGTATTCTTGCCTGGAAAATTCCATGGACTGAGGATCCTGGTAGGCTACAGTCCATGGGGTTGCAAAGAGTCGGACACGACTGAGCGACTTCACTTCACTTCACCCTATTTCTTGGAAGCAAAATATCTTTGGCTCTGTGGATGGACCTCTAAAAGTTTACAGAGCCTCGGGCTGTCAGTTTTTACATAAAGACTATAAATATTTAATAAACACTGGAAAATGAGTTGTTTTTGAGTTTCACAAAGAAGTTAATCATATATATTCACTTTGCACTTGTATTAGTTATCAACTCTGTCCTTGACTGGAAATTATAGCAAGTTCCAATAGTTCTTTCATAAAGATTAATGCACTACAAGATAGTTTTTCTTTTTCAAAGAAAATTCAATTGAGTTAAATATTTAAATACACACCACGAAATCAGGACTAAACTTAGCACTGTGGTAGATCTTCCTTATTTAAGATACAGTTCCTACCAACAACAGGCTTATGACCTATTTCAGGAGACAAAAACAACGTTCATCCCAATCATGCCCCCAAAGAGTGAAATAATTAAAAAACCAAAAGTTGTCCAAACATGGTAAAATATGAGTAGTAAGAAATAGACATCAAAAAGAAAAGAACATGCAGATGCTGTAAAACACGAGAAGACATAAAGAGAAACAGGAAAGTGTGAGCAACACTGAAGAAAAAGACGCACTCATGAGAAAGTGAGTGGGCCCGGATGCTGGACTTAGCAAATAAAGACTTCAAAGCGGCTGTAAAAGACATGTCCAAAACATGTAAGAAAACCATGTTCTAAGAATTAAAGGACATAGGACAGTGATTCAAAGAGGCAATCTCAAAAGAGAACTGAAACTATAACAAAACCAAATGAAAACTTTATAGATGAATAGTACAATAATGTACAATAATGAAATGAAAAATCCACTAGATGGCTCAAGAATAGATATGAGAAGGCAGAAGAAAGTACTTGTAGATATGAAGATAAAACAATAGAAATTATCAAAGCTAAAGAAAGAAACAGAAGAAAAATAAACAGACATTCAAAGATTAGTGGGACAACCTCAACTGTTCCAATGTACGTGTGTGTGCATTCAGTCAAGTCTGACTCTCTATGGCCCCATGGACTGTAGCCTGCCAGGATCCTCTGGCCATGGAATTTCCCAGGCAAAAATACTTGAGTGGGCTGTCATTTCCTACTCCAGTGGATCGTCCCAACCCAGGGGTCGAACCCACCTCTCTGTGGCTCCTGCACTGTCAGGCAGATTCTTTACCACTAGTGCCACCTGGGAAGCCCCATGTGTTTCAACAGAAGTACCAAATGGAGAAAGAGACAAAATAAACATTTTTCTTAAAAAAATAACCATAAAAAAACTTCCTAAACTTGTTTTTTAAAAAATATTAATCTATAGGTCCAACAAACACAATGAACCCAAGCAGGAAAAACTTTGGAATCACACCTAGAAACAAACTGCTGACTGACAAAGACAAAAAGCAAGTCTTCAAAGCAGCAAAAGAAAAACAACTCAAAACATACAAGAGACCACCACCATAATTAAGACTTATTTCTGATGGGAAAAAATGAAACAATGTCAGCAGAATGACTATCCAATATTCAAAAGAAAAAAAACTGTCAATCAAGAACTATATATTTAGTGGCATTATCCTTTCAAAAATAAAAGCAAAACAAAGACATTTTCAAATAAAAATTGAGGGAATTCACTGCTAAAACATCAACCATACAAGAAATATTCTTAAAAAATTCTTTAACTAGAATCCAGATAAAAGAATAGAGCTTAAAATAATAAATATGTGGGAAAATGTAAGACTTTATACACTTCTCTTTTATTCAATTAGTATTTTTTAAAACATAAAAGACTATTTAAAGCAAAAACATTATTTTAACATTGTCTTATACTGGATTTATAGGAGGTAGCACAGTGGCAAAGAATCCACCTGCAATATAGGAGCCCCAAGTTTGATCCCTAGGTTGAGAAGATCCCTGGGCAGGAAATGGCAACCTGCTCCAGTACTCTTGACTAGAAAAATTCCATGGACAGAGGAGCCTAGTGGGCTACAGTCCAAGGGGTTGCGAGTTGGACAAGCCTGAGTGACTGAGCACACATGCACACATAGTCTACACAGTTGAAATACATAGGTAGCAAAAACAGCACAGAAAAGAAATAAGGCTATGAATATTTTACAGAGATTGTGGCTGTGAGAATAATCACTAAACATGTAATTCAAAGGTTAAAAAAAATTAACAAAGGAATTAAAATGGTGTACTAAAAAATACTTGTTAAATATAATAGAAGGCTATAAAAACATGAGACATTACTAAAAAACAAAAGGAAAATATAAACACAACCACATCAATCACTAAATCAAATTATTGAAATTATAAAGTATCTTTTTCAACCACAAAGAAATTGAATTAGAAACCCCAAAATAGAAAGATGCATGGAAAACCAACAAATACTTGAAAGGTAAAGATAAGAGGAAATAAAGAGAAACTAAAGAATGAATTAAATTGAAAATAAAACTCAAAATTTATGGGATGCATATAAAGCAGTACTAAGAGGGAAAATTTAAGTCTTAAACATGAATATTAGACAGGAAGAATAATCTAAAATCAATCTAATTCCACCTCAAGAAATTTCTTGAAAGGCACAGATTACCAAAACTAACTCAAGAAGAAAGAAAAGTGAGCTAGCAATTTAAAAATCTTCCCATAAAGAAGGGCTTCCCTGGTAGCTCAGCTAGTAAAGAATCCGCCGGCAATGCAGGAAACCCTGGTTTGAGTTGTGGGTCAGGAAGATCTGCTGAAGAAGGGACAGGCTACCTACTCGAGTATTCTTGGGCTTCCTTAGTGACTCAGACAGTAAGGAATCTGCCTGCAATGTGGCAGACCTGGGTTTGAACCCTGGGTCAGGAAGATCCCCTGGAGAAGGGAATGGCTAATCACTCTAGTACTGGCCTGGAGAATTCTACAGACAGAGGAGCATGGCAGGCTACAGTCCATGGGATTGCAAAGAGTCGGACATGATCAAGCAACTTTTCACTTTTACTGTCCCATAAAGAAAAACCTAGGTAGTTCACATGGCTTCATTAACAAGTTCTGTCAAACATTTAAAGAGAAAATATAAAACCTGCACAAACTTAGAGAAAAACAGACCAGGAGGGTCACTTCTCAACTTATATTATGAGGTCAGTATTAACATATCAAAACTAGACTCAGCTATTAAAAAGAATGCACTTGAATCAGTTCTAATGAGGTAGATGAAACTGGAGCCTATTATACAGAGTGAAGTCATTCAGAAAGAAAAACACCAATACAGTGTATTAATGTATACATATATATGGAATTTAGAAAGATGGTAACGATGACCCCATATGAGAGACAGCAAAAGAGACACAGATGTAAAGAACAGACTTTTGGACTCTGTGGGAGAAGGCGAGGGTGGGATGTGATTTGAGAGAATAGCTTTGAAACACGTATACTACCATATGTGAAACAGACCGCCAGTCCAGGTTCAATGTATGAGACAGGGTGCTCAGGGCTGAAGCACTGGGATGACCCTCAGGGATGGGATGGGGAGGGAGGTGGGAGGGGGGTTCAGGATGGGGGACACATGTACACCCATGGCTGACTCATGTCAATGTATGGCAAAACCCACTACAATATTGTAAAGTAATTAGACTCCCATGGCTGACTCATGTCAATGTATGGCAAAACCCACTACAATATTGTAAAGTAATTAGACTCCAATTAAAATAAATTAATTTTTAAAAAATACAACATGTCCCATAAATATGAATTTCAGATTAAAAAAAAAAAAACTAGACAAAGATCTTGTTTAAAAAAAAAAAAAGAAAACTACATATCCAAATCTCTCATGAAGATTCAAAGAAATTCCAGAACAAAATATGAGTAAACTGAAACTGGCAACATTATATAAAATGATCAACTGCCATAAACATCGAGGTTTATTCTAGGAATACAAGGATGGTTTAACAATAGAAAATTTGTAATATACCACTTTAAAAGAATAAAAAGCAAACACCATATCCTTGCCTCTACAGATAGAAAAAGGATTTAATAAAATACAATGCTTCTTTTTTAATCCTCAATCCACTTATTTTCCCCAGTTTTATTAAGATTTAATGATATATAACATTATGTAAGTTTAAACTATATATTGTAAAGTTTGATACACATATATATTGTGAAAATGATTACCACAATAAGCTTAATTTACATCCTTATCACCTCATTAATTATCTTTTTTTTTTTTTTTCTGGTGAGAGCATTTAAGATCTACCTTCTTAGGAACTTTCAAGTATATAATACAGTATTGTTAACTGTAATCACCATGCTCTACGTTAGATACCCAGAACTACTCATCTTACACCTAGAAGTTTGTTTCACTTCACCATTATCTTCCTACTTCCCCCACCCTGCCCATCTCAGTCCCTGGAAACTACCATTCAACTCTGTTTCAATAAATTCAACTTTTTTAGATTCCATATCTGAGATCACAGTGTTTGCCTTTCTCTGACTTATCTGACTTAACATAATGCTCTAAAGGCCCATTCATGCTGTCACAAACAGCAGGATTTCCTTCTTTGATGGCTAAATAATATTCATTGTGATTGACTGTGTGTGTGTGTGTGTGTGTGTACGTGGATATAGACAGAAACCACATTTTCTTTATCCACCCATCTGCTGATAGACAAAGGTTTCCTTGTCTTGGGTATTGTGAATAATGGGAATGCAGACATCTCTTCAAGATACTGACTTCATTTCCTTTAGATACATACCCAGAAGTGGGATTACTGAATTATATTCTATTTTTAATTTTTTGAGAAATCACCACCCTGTTTTCCACAGTAACTGTACCAATTTATATTCAGAAAAAATTGCACAAGGGTTCCCTGTTCTTCACATACTTGCTAACACTTGTCATCTCTTGTCTTTTTGATAACAACTATTCAAATGGGTGTTTTTTAAAATTCTTTCATTGTTCCCAATTAAGAATAGAAGGGAACTTACTCAACCTGATAAAAGGAACCTAGGAAAAAGCTAGTTAAATTACACTTCATGGTGAAACACTGAATGTTATTCATTTAAGATCAGGAACATCCAAGGATATCCACTGTCACTACTACTATTCAACATTGTACTGGATTTTGCCAAAGCAATAAGAAAATGAAACAGATGGGATAAAACATCAGCAAGAAGCAGTAAAAACTGTCTTTATTCACAGACAATATGACCAACTATGTAGAAAATCTTATGGAATATGCAAAGTTACTATAATTTGTTAGTAAGCCAGTTTATTAACAAAGTGACAAGATAAAACATTAACATATAAAAATAAACTGTACTTCGTAAGCCATTAGCAACCCAAATATGAATTTAAGGAAGAATGTCATCTGCAACAACACAAAGCAATAAAATACTTAGAGATTTAAGAAAAAAATGTGTTAAAAAAGAGGAAGATGTGTAAAATCTGTACACAAACTATAAAATATTGCTGAGAGAAATTAAAGATGTGAATAATAAATAATATACCATGCTCATGGACTGGAAAGAGTCTATAATAATGTTAAAATGAAAATTCTCCCCAAATTAATCTATACAACACAATCCACATAAAAATGCAAGTAGTCTTTTTGGGTAGAAATTAACACACTAATCTTAAATTTTTATTGAGGAACACAAAGGACCTAGAAGAGCCCAAACAATTTTGAGAAAGAATAATGTTAGAGGACTCTACCTAAATTTTATACATACTTCAAAGATAATGTAATCAAGATAGTGTGGTAATCAAGGTAATCAAGATAGTGTGGACTGGTATAAGGATTGACAAAGAGATAAACAGAACAGCAAGTCCAAAGCCAAACCTATACATTTATGGTCAATTCACTAGGAATTCAACAGTCAATTCAATTCAAAGACAATTCAGTGGGAAAATCAACATTTTTTCAACTGGAACAATTATCCACATAAAAAAAAAGGTTAATTTCAACCCCACCTTTACCTCACATCATACATAAAAATTAATTCAAAGGAAATCATAGCTCTAAGTGGAATGGCTAATACTATAAACTTCAAAAAGAAAATAAAAGGGAAAATATTTGTGATATTGGGATAGGCATAAATGTCTTAAGTATTGATATCAAAAGCATGATCTAGCCATAAAAGAAAATATATGAGAAGCTGAACATCAAATTTAAGATCTTTTGTGCTACAAATGATACCACTAAGATAATTAAAGAATTATTTATGATGCAATAAGACCAACAATTCAATTTTAAAAATCAGCGGAGACTGAATGAAATAGGTATTTCATTTCAGATATACAAAGGGGTGATAAGCAAATGAAATGATACTTAACATTTTGTTAGTCATCAAAGAAATTCAAAACCACTATGTGACATCATTAGATACCTACACTAAAATAGGTATAATCAAAAAAGACTATGCCATGAGGTGGTTAGGACATAAGAGAAACAGGACATAAGAGAAACATAAGATTCCTTATCCATTACTGGTAGGAATACAAAATGGTACAGCCACTTTGGAAAACAGTCTGGTCATTTACCGAATCATTAAATACATATTTGCCATAAAATCCAACAATTACATTACAAAGTATCTATCTACCCAAGAGAAATAAAACGTGTCTACATAAAGACCTATGTATGAATGTTCATATCAGAATTACTTAGAATGGTCAAAAATGCAAAACAATTCAAATTTTTATCAACTGAATAAACAAAATGTCATGTATCCATAAAATGTAATATGATTTATCAATAAAAAGAAATGAACTAATGATATATGCAATGTGAATGAACCTCTAAGTATTATTTTAAGCAGAAAAAGACACTAAAGACTCCATATTACATGATTTCATTTATATGAAATTCCTAGAAAAGGCAAAACTATATAGGCAAAGCTGATCAGTGCCAGCGCTGGAGGTGGAGGCAGGGTGAAAGCACACACACATAAGAAAATTATGGACAGCAGCCTAAAACTGTCCAGTTGAGGGTTGCACAACTGTACAAATTTATTAAAATTCAGTGAACTATATACTTTAAATGGGTAGATTCCATAATATTTAAATTATATAATAATAAACCTAACACTTTTTAAAAAAGCTTTACATAGAATAAAAAAATAAACAGGGTCAGAAAAACTACTCAATTACCTAGGTAAACAGCCTGGTACCAATGTATTAATCTAGCACCAGATTTATAAATAAAATGTTATACTCGTTACAGTTATCAGCTAACATTGAAGTTTACGTTAAGTTCTTGAATTCCTAGGGGAAATCTTTATCTGAGATCCATGAACCACTCCCTGAAATCATAAAATCTGGTACGTACATACAAATAGACACTTCATTGGAGGTTTTTATTGAGGTAAAATTCACAAAACATAAAACTGTTTTAAAGTGCACCACTGAATGGATTTTAGCACATTCACTATGCTGTGCAACTACCACCACTATCTGATTCTTAACCGTAATTCTCATCCCTCCAAAAACTTCATAGCAATTAAGCAGCTACTTTCTGCTCCCTTCCTCTTAATATTCCCTGGCCTCCACCAATCTGCTCTCTCTCTCTAAGAACTTACCTGAGATATTCTACACAAACGGCATCAAATAATATGTGAACTACTGAGTCTGGCTTCTTTTACTCAGCATGTTTCTGAGGTTCATCCACACTGTAGCATGTATCAGTATTTCAGTGCTATGGCTGAGTAGTATCTCATTGTACAGACACACCAGATTGACTTATCTATTCATCCACTGATGGACTTTTAGGTTGTTTCTACCTTTCCACTATTGTGAACAGTACTGCTGTGACCATTCATGTGTAAGTATCTGTGTATTTGTTTTCAATTCTTTGGCGTAATACACCTAGGAGTGGAACTGCTGAGTTGTACAGTAATTCTACATGTATCTTTTTGAACAACTACCAGACTGTTTTCCACAGCAGCATTCAAGAGCTTTCAAAAGTGTCTATAACCCTGGTGAATTTCTTAAAATCTCTTTACAGTCTCCTAACCCAGAGTAAGCCTCTGACTGTGTGGATCACAACAAACTGGAAAATTCTGAAAGAGATGGGAATACCAGACCACCTTACTTGCCTCCTGAGAAATCTATATGCAGGTCAAGAAGCAACAGTTAGAATTAGACATGGAACAGACTGGTTCCAAATTGGGAAAGGAGTACATCAAGGCTGTATATTGTCACCCTGCTCATTTAACTCATATGCAGAGTACATCATGCAAAATGCCGGGCTGGATGAAGCACTAGCTGGAATCAAGACTGCCAGGAGAAATACCAAGAATCTCAGATACGCAGATGACACCACCCTTATGGCAGAAAGAGAAGAGGAACTAAAGAGCCTCTTGATGAAAGTGAGAGTGGAGTCAAAAAGTTGACTTAAAGCTCAACATTCAGAAAACTAAGATCATGGCATCCAGTCCCATCACTTCATGGCTAACAGATAGGGAAACAATGGGAACAGTGACAGATTCTACTTTCTTAGGCTCCAAAATCACTGCAGATGGTGACTGCAGCCATGAAATTAAAAGATGCTTGCTCCTTGGAAGAAAAACTATGACCAACCTAGACAGCATATTAAAAAGCAGAGATATTACTTTGCCAACAAAGGTCCGTCTAGTCAAAGCTATGGTTTTTCCAGTAGTCATGTATGGATGTGAGAGTTGGGACTATAAAGCAAGCTGAATTGATGCTTTTGAACTGTGGTGTTGGAGAAGACTCTTGAGAGTCCCTTGAACTGCAAAGAGATCCAATGAGTCCATCTTAAAGGTAATCAGTCCTGAATATTCATTGGAAGGACTGATGCTGAAGCTGAAACTCCCAATACTTTGACCACCTGATGTGAAAAACTGATTCACTAGAGAAGACCCTGATGCCAGGAAAGACTGAAGGTGGGTGGAGAAGTGGACGACAGAGGATGAGATGGTTGGATGGCATGACGGACTCAATGGACATGAGTTTGAGCATCCTTCAGGAGCTGGTGATGGACAGGGAAGCCTGGCATTCTGCAGTCCATGGGGTCACAGAGAGTTGGACACGACTGAGCGACTGAACTGAACTGAACCCAAGAGTACAAAAGCAGGTTTTAACATACACTGGAAAATTTCCTATACTGAAAATCTCTCTGCTTTAGTAGCAAAAACGAAAGCAAAGTTACACTAATGCCCAGAATTCTAACATCTATATATGTTGGCTTCAAATGGATAATGCACCAACTACTATACACCTGTACACTTCTCAAAGTGAGATAAAATAACTAAAAATAGTCAAACCTACAATTTGTGCCTTAGAAGGAAATAAGCTTCTGACTTCAGTACCTTCTAAAAAGAAGTGGACAATAAAAAAAATTAGTCTTATTCCACTAGATAGAACTAGGGTAATACTGGACCATAATGTGTCTGAATCCAACAAACAGACTAAGACTACTCTGCAACTGGCTGACACCATTTCAATGATAATCTAAGATCCAAAGCTTCACTCCTCTAACTCCCCTACAAAAAGAAACTTTTAAGTTACACCTCAGCCAAGATCTGAAAAGACTAATATACAGTACTCAGGCTCTGACTATCTGAAGGACAATATTCCAATATCCACCACTATGCCAAGGTAAAGGCACTGTTGAACAGGGTGATTGGTGCAATTTTTATGTTTTTTTTCCTTTATGATCTTCTTCACTCTTCATGCGATCACTGTTGGGAACACTTAATTCAGTTGTTCAACAGGAAAGCTGTAATTTCTCCATAATGAAGAAATAAAATATATTATTAAGAGTTAACCTGTGAACACAAATTGAGTTCTGAAAAGGTGCCAAGATTGAGGAGAGAAAATAGTCTTTCAACAAATGGTTCTGAGGCAACTGGATAGCCACAGGCAAAAAAATGAAGTTGAACCTTTACCTTATATACAGAAATGTAAAACCTCAAAAAGGATCAAAGAACTAATAGCTAAAATTATAAAATTCTTAGAAGAAAATATAGGCATAAATCTTTGTGGCCTTGGATTAGGCAATGCTTTCCTTAAAATAACATGAGCAACAAAAGAAAACAGACAAATTGCATTTGGTCAAATTAAAGACATTTGTCCCTCAAGTAATACGCTTAAGAAAGTAAAAGGATGACTTATAGAAAAAGAGAAAATGTTTGCAAATTATATATCTGACAAGGAACTAGTATCAGAATACAAAACAACTATCACAGTTGAACAAGGCAAACAACCTAATGAACAAGTAAAAAAGGACTTAAGCAGATATTCCTCCAAAGACATACAGAAGGCCAATACTAAAAAATGCTCAGTATCATTAGTCAATAAAGAAATACAAATCAAAACCACGAGATATCACCCTCACAACTGACAGAATGACTATTATCAAAAAGGCAAGAAATAACAAGTGTTGGTAAGGATGTAGAGAAAAGGACACCCTCGTGTACTGTTGGTAGGAATGTATACTGGAAAACAGTATGGAGATGCCTCAAAATATTAAAAACAAAACTATCATATGATCCAGCAATTCCACTCCTGGGTATTTATCCAAAGAAAACAAAAACACTGATTAGAAAAAACATGCATGCCCCTATGTTCACTGCAGCATCATTCACAATTGTCAAAATACAAAAGTAGCCCAAGTGTCATCAACAGATGAATGGATATAGTATATGTATATGCATGAAATATTATTAAGTCATAAAAAAGAATGAAATCCTGCCATTTACAACAACACAGATGGCCTTAGAGACCATTGTGCTAAGTGAAATAAGTCAGAGAAAGACAAATAGAATATTGTTTTACTTATATGTGGAATATAAAAAATAAATGAACCAACATAACAAAACAGAAATAGTTATAGATACAGAAAACCAACGGTAAACACCAGAGGGGAGGGTAGTGAGGGGAGGAAACAAATAGGTGAGGAACCTTAAGAGGTATAAACTTGCAGCTATAAAATAAATGACTCACAGGTATGAAAGGTATAGCATGGGAATCTAGTCTAATAATTACATATCTTTTTATGGTGACATAGCATAAACAGACTTACCATGGTGACCATTTTGAAATGTATAGGAATATCAAATCACTATGTTGTATAATAGGAAATAACACAGTGTTGCAGGTCAATTATACTTCAAAACAAATGAATTTACAGAAAAAGAGATCAGGTCCATGGTTACCAGAAGTGGGGGCAGCGGGGAAATGGGATGAAGATAGTCAAAAGGTAGAAACTTCCATTTCTAAGTAGTAGAGATGTAATGCACAATATGATAAACATAGTTAACACTGCTAAGAGTTATATAAAAAAGCTAAGAGTTCTTTTCTCATCACAAGAAAAAGTTTTTCTATTTAGTTCTGTATCTATACAAAATGATGGATGTTTATCAAGCCATCATTTGTTATAATCATTTGAGGATGCATGTACATCAGATTATTATGCTGCAATGTTTGAACTTATATAGCGCTATGTGTCAATTTTATCTCAATAAAGCTGAAAGAAAATTATTTAAAAATAAACTTCACATAATTGGAAATTAGAATAATGAACATTATATAGGATTATATCACTACTAATACCCATAGAACATTAATCTTGTCTAGAAATAAGTAACATTACTGTGCTTTTTTCTTTCTGGAATTCTTTTCAGAAACCTAACTAGTCCACCTTGCAGAATATTTTGTATTATTCTGACTAACCTGTATTACACTGAAAATCAACACTTAAAAAGTTTATATTTAAAACAATTATAAAATAAGTTTACTATATAATCAATTTTTTAAAAAAGGTAGTAACAAGTGTTCGCAAGGACATGGAGAAACTGAAACCCTCATATAACTATGGGAAAATAAAGTGATGCAGCTGCTATGGAAAACAGTTTGGTGGGCCCTCAAAAAATTAAACGCAGAATTAAACACGACCAAGTAATTCCATTCCTAAGTATATACTAAAGATAAGGAAAAATATGTATTCAAACAAACACTTGTACATAAACATTTCCAAAAGCATCATTCATAATAGCCAAAAAATTAGAAACACTTATACACCTATCAACTGATGAATGGATAAACAAAATGTGGTATATCATACTATATAATTAAGCAGTCACAAAATATTAGCCATAAAAAGGAACTCAATTCTGATGTATACCACAACACAGATGAATCTTAAAATCATCATCCTTAGTGAAATAAAACATAAACAAAAAGCCATATATCATATGATTCTATTTAAATAAAATACCCAGAAAAGGTAAATTCATACAAACAAAGCAGACTGGTGGCTGAAAGAAACTGGAGCTAAGGAAATGGGGAATGACTTATTAATGGGTACGTGGTTTCTTTCTGCCATGGTGAAGACATTCATGAACTAGATATTGGTGACAGTTGCACGCATTAAGGAAAACAAGTTAACCTACAAAAGTCTATCTGCAACAGATCGCAAAATCCCGTCCACATAAAAGAGCAGAACCCACTTTCAGAATGGCCCAGTTCCTCTCAAACTTTAACAGATGTATCCATCACCTGGTGATCTCGTTAACATGCAGATTATGATTCAGTCGTTCTAGGGTGGGGTGTAAGATTTTTGCCTAATTTAGCTAGTAGGTAATATGCAGGCATCTGGTCTAGGACCATACTCTGATTAGCAAGACTCTAGAACAGTGGTCTTTACATAAATTTTAGAAGAAAATATAATACCTATCACAAAATTTAAAACACAGACAATATGTGTGTATTTATTTTACACATTAGGTAAGGGAACTACTATAGTATTTGAGACCACGTATTAAAAATAACACAGAAAATATCCACTTATTTTCAGCATGGAGTAATAAGGACCGGGTTTACCTACCCACCTGTAACAACTGCAAAATAGGATAAAATATGTGAAACAATGATTTCAGATACTGAATAATCAGAGTAATCCCTGAGAAGAGGGAAGTATATGACATAATCTCAGATTATTGTTCACAGAGTTTCCAAGTCACAGTTTCAGGAGATGAACCTTGAAGGTTTCCCGAAGTTAAGCAGACAGTGGGAATCTGGGGAAGCCATGGCAGCTACACTGCAGCTCAAAATAACCAGAGAGGAAAGAGGTAGACAAAGGTAAAGCTCTGAACATCTGCTGAACATTCTGGTGTCTTCAAGTAAGCAATAATCAGTGAATAAGTGTTAGGAAACAACTTGAAGCAATGGGAAAAAACAATCAAATCGAGTGGAACTAAAAAAATGATACAATCTTCAGAGCTGGCAGTAACTCAGGTTCCCGCTAGTCATGGTGGAAAAATTCATAATTCACAAGATACTGGCTAGAATACCAAAAAATATATTAAAAAGTTGAGAAAAGTAGCCTTAAGTTAAATGCTTCTCTAGTCCTGCCTAAAATCATGAAAGCCTTGAAAGAAGTACATTTTTCTCCAAGTAACTGTACCCCAGAACAAAGCTCAAGAATATTAACAGAAATGCAAAAATAGTCATCACTCAAGAAGGTAAAATTCACGTCTTGTGAATTAAAAAACAATCAGGTAAGCAAAGAAGCAGGCATATACAACATATAATAAGGAGTAAAAATAAATAAATGAAAAGGCATCCAAAAATGAGACAGAAAACAGAACTAGTAAATGAGGACACAGAAAATTACCACTACAATATAACTATATTCTATATATTCAAGAAAACTGAGGAAAGATTAAATAGCATGCTTAAAAGAAATACTAAAAATATTAAGACGTGAACCAAAATTTTAGCACAAAAAATATAAATCTGAGATGAAATAAACTGGATAGAATTAAAATCAAATTAGACATTGCAAAAAAAAAAAGAATAAACTTAAAGCTGTCCAAAATGAAACACAGAATAAACAAAAAATAATAAGTATCAGTGAGCTCTGAGACAACTTAAAATGACTAATACAAGTTTAACTGAGGTCCTCTTGAGTACTAAAAAGGGGTACTATTTTAAGCAAAAAATAGTTGAAATTTTCCCAAATCTAATGTAAACAAACAAACCCACAATCTGAGAAGCCTAACAAATTCAAGCATAAGAAATATGAGAAGAATTATGTAAAGTTACATAATAATTAAACTGCCGAAAGTCAGTGATGAAATTAAAAACAGCCGAACGACGCATCAGAGCGGTATGTAAAGCAGCAGGAAAACACTGACGTATAATGAAGGGAAAAGTCAATTAATTAAAACAGATCAGGAAGTAACACAGATGAAAGTAATAGTAAGGAACATTTAAACAGTTTTTAAACTGTATTCTGTTGTTCAAGAAGCTGGAGGAAAGTTAAGTAGACACATGGAAAACATTAAACACATACAAATGAACTTCAAGCAAAAAAACTATACATGTCTCACTGAAAAGGATTAAGGACAGATTAGGTAATGCAGAAGCAAAGATTAATGAATCTGAAGATACAGCATGAGAAAAGACCTGAAATGAAACACAGAAAAAATGAACACAGCATTAGTGAATCATGACCCAGATTCATGATTGATGGGAAATTTACAGCACTAATTATCTATATTAGAAAAGGAAAGCTCTGAAATCAATGACCTCACCTGCTTCCTTTAAAAAACTAGAAAAAGACCAAATGAAGCCCAAAGTAATAAGAAAGGAAATAAAAAGTCTAAATTTACTTACAGAAACCAGAGAAAATTTAAACTTTTAAACAGTATGGTAAGAAACAAAGCTATCTTAAGATATGATTTTAAAACTACAAAGAGAGCAAGAGAAGAAAAAAGGAACAGAGGGAAACTACAAAACAGCCAGAAAACAATTATCGAAAAGGCAGTACATACATACTTACCAATAATAAAATGTAAATGGACTAATTCTCCAATCAAAAGGCAGAATGGCTGAATGGATTAAAAAAAAACAAGATCCAGCTATATGCTGCGTATAGGAGACTCACTTCAGAGGTATGACACACAGACTCAAAAGTGAAGGAATGGAAAAAGATATTCCATGCAAACAGAAACCAAAAGAAAGTTTTGGTAGCTACACTCACGTAAAAAAAATAAACTTTAAAACTGTAACAACATACAAAGTAGGACATTACATAATGATAAAGGGGCCAGTCCAACAAGATGATATAGTATTTATAAACATTTATGCACCCAGCACAAGAGCACCTAAATGTACAAAGCAAATATTAACAGCCCCAAAATCCCATTTAAAAAGAAAGCTACTCACTCAGCGCAAACAGTTTTTCCTGCTGATGTATGTGCAGATACTAAAACAGACTGATTATTATCAACACACTGAATGGCTTCTCTTTGAAAAGCATCAAGAATGAATGGATACTCCTAAAAAAAAATTAATATATATATGAAGATACCTTGCCACATCAGAACATACTTAAAACCAAGAGATGCTACCCCCAGAAGCGTTATGGAAGCATTTATGAGTCTACTTGGGAAACATTCTATCCACTAGAGAAAATTAGGATTAATTAAAAAGAAAACTTCAACAAGACAGAATATAAGTTATTTCTGCCATCTAATTTTTCAATTATTATATTATGCTTACACGTATACTAATCACAACAATTATTACCATATATTAAGAACATGCTTTATAGGAGGCACTGGAACACATTTCCCACATATTAATCTCCACAGCAACTCCTAACGTAGGTATAGTTTTCTTTCCCAGATGGGAACACTCAAGAGTCTGAAAAGTCAAGTCCTCAATGAAGTTCACTCAGCAGAGGCAGAATAATATATGTATCAGATTTTAAAAATTCAAGTTTACCACACTGTACTGCCTTTTTTACTTAAAGAAAATGACTTGGAAAACCTACACTACTCTCTTACAGTCTATCAGGGATTCAAAATGCATTTAGTATCAGCATTAGAGTTTAAGTTTCATTAGAAGCTTGTTAGGCTCCAGAACTGTATGCAAAACATATTGTACATATGCATTTTTTTCTGGAGAAAGATTGATACTTTTCATTAAATTCTTTGAAAAATCTTATCACATGATGCTTGGTTTTCAGTATGGTTGTTTACTGATTTGGTTCTCACCATATCTGACTTCAAGTGGAGGCTTCAGAGTGTGTAATTGCATACATACACACACAGAGGGAAATAGAAAGTTTTTAAAGTTTTACCTTTTAAAGTTTACCTTTAAGACTTTTAGGAAAACAGACTCACAAAACTGTACCAACTATACTGTTCAAGGTACAAACCTTTGCAGCTTTTCCAACTCGAGGTTTCAGTGGTAGATAATCTTCATCTGCAGGAAGTGCAACCTGATGTTTGAAAAAAACAAGAACTGACACATTCAGCATACCATAATTAATGACGGTCTGAAAAATAAAGGTGATGAACTAAAGTGTTCTGACAGTCTTAGACACTATAAAATTAAATAACCATCTTCAAGAACAAGGCAAAATGCAAATGTAACAACATTCAAAAAAAGTGTTTACCTAATAGTTATGTAATCAAAAGCATTTAAGTCTACCTCCCGAAAGAAACTGTGTTTATTAAGGTCTAGGACTTATCTCAGCTATCTTTGTATATTCTATATCTAATGTACTTCTTGACATTAATGAATGCTCAAAAAAGCTGAATGGACATAAAAAGAGATGCCACTATATGAAAGAAAACTATGTAGAATAAAGTATTCCTTAGAACAGGAAATTAATTTTCCTCTAGTGAAGATTAAGATCTGCAGAGCAGTTCACAATATATCTAAATTCCCAAGACTTAAGCCAAGTAGTGTATGAATAATCAACAAGGGCAAAGTAAGGTACACAAAGAAGTCAGAAATCATTTCTAAGAGCAAAATTTCAACAAACAATTATGAAATAAGATTAGCTATCTTAAAAATATTCAGATTGTTGGTAAACTTGCAATTCAATTGCAATCAAGATGACATGTGCAGCATTTCAAAAAGTAGTAAGTAGAAGCTGACTATAACTAAGTGAAACAATAAATTATGAAACCTAATGAAAAGTATCTAAAATAATGAATGTGTCGAAAGAAACTTGACATTCTAAATGGAATCTATATGGTAAAAATAACCCTATATGCAAAACAGAAAAAGAGACACAGATGTACAGAACAGACTTTTAGACTCAGTGGGAGAAGGCGAGGGTGGGATGTTTTGAGAGAACAGCATTCAAACAAGTATATTATCAAGGGTGAAACAGATCACCAGCCCAGGCTGGATGCATGAGACAAGTGCTCAGGGCTGGTGCACTGGGAAGACCCAGAGGGATGGGATGGGGAGGGAGGTGGGAGGGGGGATCAGGATGGGGAACACATGTAAATCCATGGCTGATTCATGTCAATGTATGGCAAAAACCACTACAATATTGTAAAGTAATTAGCCTCCAACTAATAAAAATAAATGGAAAAAATAAATAAATAAATGGAAACTATAAAGGGGTAGAATTTGGAAGCTTATTCAGCAAGCATTACAAAAGGGTAAATTTAGGAGGTGTTTTTATTAGTAAATGAACCTTTCTGGGGGACAGGAATAGTTTTCATCAATCTTTCCCTTAAGACTACATATTCTCCTTTATTATGACTCTAAGAAATTTCTAAGTAGTTTGATTCCCAGGTAGTTTGGTAGTAAGAGGATTACTTATCCATTAATTTTAGGAAATGTTCTTTTTTTGCTACACTATACCATGAATATGAAAGTGATTCTGTTCTAAAGACCACAATCGCTAGCACACTGACAAAATCAAATTTCTGAATCTGAAAATCTTAGGACTAGATCCTCAATCATGGTGTGATCCAGTTGTCTCACTTCCCTCACACTTCTCCTTGATACTTGCTATGACATGAACAAAAAACATTAACACAAAGCAATTAAGATTTTAACATCTCTGAGATTTAATATCAACAACAACAAACTGTGTTTTCACATGTTTGAGAATCAGTGTTTTATGTTTATTCTTTAAAAACAGTGTGAGTAACACTAACATAAAACAGACAGGGAGAAGAGAAACCTACAGGGACTAAGGAGTCAGAAAAAAAGAAAACCAACAGAAAAATCAAATAGACTTAGCAATTAGTTATTGGTGATTTTTTCCAGAACAGTTTGGAAGACATGGAGAAAGAAGAAATCTAACCACAGTAGATTAAAAGAGGACTGGAAGGCTAGGAAGTTGAGCAGGGATTTTCTAAGCAGAGCAATCAATAACACCTCTGAAAAGAAAGGACTATATATATACTTTTTGCGTGTGTGTGTGTGGTGTTTCTCTTTATATTCAGTGAATAATAAAATGTGCCTGGCATTCAAAAGATAGGCACTAAATGAATAACTACAAGAAGAAGAAGAAACAACACAGTGGTTAAAAGGAAGACATACAACAAGAGAAGCTTTCAAATAATCATATGCTGATAAGAAAGGGAAAACAGAAAAGGAAACACTAGAAACAGTCAAGGGAAAATGGAGTGATCCAAGTCTTGGCAGAGGCCGGATAAGATACGACCAAGAACACTGACAGAGCAACCCTCCTCAGCCTAAACAATGCAGTACCTCTTCCTTGGAGTGGATGTGACTCCAACTTGGTATCTTTGAACCACTAGATAAAGAAAAAGGTAAGGTGACCTGCTAAAAAAGTGAGAGGAGATAACAGGATGGAGGGTTTGAGGATAATCATGAAGGAGGACAGAAGGAACCTTTGACTTCCTGAGAGCTAAATTTGTGTTTGGTTTTTCTTTCCCATCTTTTTAAGACCACAGTTTCAAAGAGGGTCTCATGTAAGTGTTAAATGTATGATCTAATGGATATTATACCCACCAAACTAAGTGCTATTCTAAAGGAACATAAGGAAATTTCAATTAAAAAGACAAGTATTTTTTTAAAAGGCTCCAAATCTAATCAAAAGCAATTTTTGTTAATTTGGAATTATTTTGCTTATTCAATAAAGACTTCTAGTAAGATTCCCCAATTATCTGTAGTAATAACTTGTCAGGTTACATGGTGAAGGCAAAGGGGCTTAATAGAAAGAACTAGTGTTACAATTTCCTTACATCCTTCCGGTTCATAAACTCTCAGTGATAAAGGGTTACTACAAGCTATCCGTGACCACCATCTTGTGGCAGAACAATGAAACTGCAATATATCGGCTGTCAGAGGAAGATGAAAAAGCACAGGACCTGTAAAACATCACTGTTACCTGACTTTAGGAGCATGGGAATGAACACATACTAAATGCCTACTCTGTGCTGGGTATCTTACCTAATTTTCTTACATAATCTTCACAACAATCCCATGATGTAATTCTTATTATTCTAAATTTACAAATTAGAAAACTAACATCAGAGGTTAACATGTTTATCCAAGACTGTAGTTAGGAAAAGCACTGTCAGTATCCGAGCTCAGGTCTGAATACAAAGCCCCAGCTCCTTCCACTAGACTATGCACTCTGCAGAAAAGCTACTTATTGTTTCCAAAGCCCTTAAGGCTAAACCACCTGCTCATCAGACAAGATAATCCAAAGCAAAATCCCACTCACAACACCACCTCAATCATACACTGTTTGTGCTTACCTCATGTGTACACCCTTCAACAGTTTCAACTGACTGTACCTTGACTCTGGGCATCAGGTCAGCCAAACTTAAAAAAAGTTATTAAAATTACATTAAGATATTGATAAATTACTGAGAATTACATAAGCAGAGAATTCAAAATGATCAGCTAGCATCTCTTATTACAAATACAAAACAAAGAGACTCCAAGTAATTATTCAAAGAATTATGTTAACTTAGATCCAGTGACTATTTTAAATAAAAAGAACCTCTACAAAGCATTATCATTACTTCAAAACGCAAAGATGCTTATAAAAACCATTACATGATAGAAAGTATAAAATAAACTAGCCTAATACAGATGTTGCTATAATTCATAAGTGTTTCCTAGTCTCATCAGAATCCTAGGTTTTACTCATGTAGGTTCTCTGTTTAGACTCTTAAAGGACATGACTGTGGATAAATTAAAGAAAAACATGTATTTCTGCACAAGATTTATCATCCTCTCATTGGCTGTACTTTTGATTTTTACTTTAAATCAATAACCATACTTTGGGTAAAACTCAAGGGTTACTACAAGACGCAACAATGATTTTAAACTATAAATATTATTTTGTAACCTATTCCACTAGCTTAGACAAACAGTGTATCTTAAATGTTTCAGGGACACATCTATCACCATCTATAGTACCTACTTTTGCTAGTTACAACAACAGCTAGCTGGTTAAACAAACAAACAAACAAAAAAAACCACTGGAGTAAATTTTCCATTGTAGCGCCAAGCTAGAATACGGCAAACAAGGAGGGAAAAGCAAAACAAAGTCAGGATCATCATAACGATAGGATACAGGTCAACCTAAGAAACCAGCATCAATATCTAGAAAGTTTCAACTTTTGAAATGAGAGAAACATCAACTATTTCAGCCTCAGATATCCACTGGTCTCCCTCATTGACAGTAGTCTTAAGATTCATAGCCACTCTACTGCTGCATGCAAGAGTGAAAATCTAATTCCTCCTAATGCTCCTCCTCAAGTCAGTTTTATTCTTTCCTTTTATCCCACACTTCCAGTGATCCTCTTCTTGAGACATTAACAAATAAAAAAAAAGTGTCATTTCTTCTTTTTAAAAAATCAGGCTTCAGGACTTCCATGGTGGTCTGGTCGGTGAAGAATCCACCTGCAGATGCAGGGGACACAGGTTTGACCCCTGGCCTGGACAGATCCCACATGCCATGGAGCAACTAAGCCCGGGCACTCCAACTACTGAGCCCGTGTGCTGCAACTCCTGAAGCCCGAGTACCTAGAGCTCTTGCTCCTCAACAAGAGCAGTGCACTGAGAACGCAATGAGAAGTCGCTCACAGCACTGCAATGAGAAGCCAGTCCTCGGCAATGAAGAGGAGCCCCTACTCCAACAACTAGAGAAAGCCCATACCCAGCAACAAAGATCTTGTTTAGACCAAAAAAAAAAAATCAAGCTTCAAGATTCTTTCTTAAAATTGGATTCAAAATATTAAAAATCTTTCTTTCCTATACTGTTTTCCATTTCCCCAAACACAGATAAACATTCTAGTTATATGTCTATTTGAGTATTTAAGAATATTTACCTTCACTTCTCTAATTCAACAAATACATTCATCAAGTAACAACATATAAGCAACTTTCAAAACTTCAGGTAACTACCCATTCTGAGTTACCAACATTTATGATAGTGGAAATACTACCTTAAATCTTCAGTTATTGACTCTTCCACCCTGGGTTTCTTTCCAAAAATAGGTTCATCAGCACCCTCGAAGTCTGCATCTCTCTTGGTTTTTCCAACATTAGTTGACTCTGACTGTAATTTACCATCAAAACATTTTCTGAAAAGTAAACAGGTTAGAATGAATTCTGAAACAGCACTTGTTACTTTAAGGGCAATTCCATATAATATTACCCTTGTATAATATACACTATTAGCAGAAAAAGTCACATAAATACATGTTACAAACCAAAACTGGCTAGCGCCCAGAATATTCTAGTTTTAACCAATAAAACTGAACATTACTCCTTTTTCATTTCATATTTTCTTGGAAATTGTTTTTAAAATATTTTGCAACTCACATTATCACATTAACATAACTAACACAATATTCTTAAAAGTTAAAAAACACCATTATACATTTACATGAGCACTTTCAATAAACATTTAATACTTTTCTAGTGGCATAATATCAATATTTTGGAGAAAAAAAATTTTTTTGTGATTGGATTTACTGGTTAAAAGTAGTAACAATCAACAATGCTTGGTAGATTGGACATCCATAGGGTAATTCAATCTGACCCTTCTGCTCATTTACGCAAAAATCAATATAGATACTAGATCTACTTGTAAAAGGCAAAAACAACAAAGCCTCTAGAAGATAAAACAAGAAAACTATCTTTATGTTTTATTAAATGACATAAAATTATTAATCAAAAAGTAATTCTGATGAGTTGGACTGCATTGAAACTAAGAGCTTCTGTAAATGAAAAGGTACTCTTAAGAGAGGAAGAGGTGGGGAGAGAGGTGGGAGGGGTTCAGGATGGGGGACACATGTACACCCATGTCTGGTCATGTCTATGTATGGCAGCTACCACTACAATACTGTAAAGTAAGCCTCCAATTAAATTAATTTTTTTTAAAAAGAGGAAAGACAAAGTAGGAGAAAACACACATGTAACTAACAAAAGGCATGTATATCTAAAATACTGGAACACTACAAATTTAAGAAGATAACCCAATTTAAAAATGAGTAAAAGACTAGAACAGGCACTTTATAAGATATCCAAATCACCAATAAGCATATGAAAAGAAGCTCAGAAACCATTAATTACAGGAAAATGGAAATTAGACTATACAGTATCACTGGCTCTTGAATTTTTGATCTCAGAATCCTTTTCCATTCTAAAAGTTACTCAGTATTCCAAGGAATTTTGTTTATGTAGTCATGTCTATTGATATTTACCATATCAACTATTAAAACTGAAAAAACTTTAAGTTTAGTTATTCATTTTAAAGTGGCAATAACTATTTGAAGTTAGGGCTTCTCCAACGGCTCAGTTGGTAAGGAATCTGCCTGCAATACAAGAGACACAGGAGACGTGGGTTCAATCCCTGGGTGTGGAAAATCGCCTGGAGAAGGAAATGGCAACTCACGCCAGTATTTTTGCCTGGAAAATCCCATCAACAAAGGAGCCTGACAGGCTACAGTCCATGGGGTCACAAAGAGTTGGACAAGACTGAGCACAAGGCAATGCTGAGGCTTAACTGACCTATTAGAAGTTAACATAAATAACATTTTTGACAGAAAATAAGAATTTTCCCAAAAAGATTTAAACGAGAAGAACGGCACTGTTTTCTATTATTTCAAGTCCCTTTAATGTCTAGCTTAATAGAAGACTGCTGGACTCTCATCTCTTTCAACTTGTGATATGGTTTTTGGCTTAAGTATATGAAGAAAAATCCAGTCTCATATAGTTGAAAAGAAGCAGACTTTTCACATAACTGGGAATATTCCTCTGACCCCACATCAAAACTTAATCATACTTTGAAAAGTACTGCTAGAGCTACAGTCAAGAATTTTACAATGTTGAGCAAAAGCTAGACACAAAATAACATATATGAATCCATTTACATTATATCTACAAACAGGAAAAAAAAAGTAACACATGTGGTTATCATGTTAGTCAATTTTCTGGGGGAAAAAGAGGAGGGATTTCTACAATATTCTATTTTTCATCCCAAATGGAGTTACACTGGCACGTTCACTTTATAAAAATTTGCCCGCCCCCAAAAAATTTGTCCCATAATTTCCACACCTTTCTTACATATGTTTTATTTCAATAGTAAAGTTTTTTTTTAAGAGCCAATGAATACTAGTATTGATCTAAATGCTATAATCTTTCTATAACAGAGTTTATTCTTTGATGCTAGGCAAAACCTGAAATATGTAAAACATCTCACTCTCAATTTAGTGGAATAGGTATTCATAGTTATCCCACATTACTTACATGAATCTCCTTTGGACAAGCCATTAATATCTTTGGCTTTCAGTAAAAGAAGACATTTAAATGATAATTATGATTCCTCTAAGATTTTATTATTCTGTCTGAATTAGTAAGCATCAACCATACCATTGTAATAAAAACCTACTAGCAAAAAAAAAAACAAAAACCTACTAGCAGTTGATGATAACTATAAAACAAAGAAATACAGATCCTATACCTTTGAGAAGCTTAAAACCTAACTTCATGGTGGAATATTTTCCTTCAGAAGAGTTCCATTATTCTTTAATATTGTATTCTTATCTAAACAACTAAATCTGAAGCTAATCAAGTCTCTACATCCATACTGTTTAAGATATATACATGCAATTACCAACGTACTTTAAATTTCTAATAACCATATTAAAATAGTTTCAAAAGAACCCAATTTTAATATACTTCATTTAACTTCAAATATACTACATATTAAAATTTCAATATATAAAAATAAAAATGAACCACTGGATATTTTTTATATCAAGTCCTCAAAATACAGTGTATATTTTCAATTTAATGCACATCTCAATTCTGATTAGCTACATTTAAGTGCCCAACAGTTACAGGTAGGTAGTAGCTATTACTGCAGTCTTCTCTTATCTGTGTTTTGCTTTCCAAGGCCTCAGTTACCCTGGGTCAACTGCGGTCCAAAAATATTAAACGGAAAATTAGTATTTTTAATTTTTAAACTGGACACCTTTCTGAGCAGCACTCTGAAATCTCGTGCACTCCTGCTCCATCCCACATGGGACATGAATCATCCCTATGTCCACAGCATCCAGCTTGTTAGTAACTTAGTGGCTGTCTAAATTCTCAGATCACTGAAGTGGTATGGCAGCACTTGTGTTTTAAGTAATTCTTGTTTTACTCAATAATGGCCCCAAACTGCAAAAGTAGTGATGTTGGCAATTTTGAGAGCCAAAGAGAAGCTGTACAGTGCTTACTTTAAGTGAAAAGGTGAAAGTTCTCAAATTATATATTGATATAATTATTTTATTAATAATTTTAATCTCTTACCATACCTAATTTATAAATTATGCTTTCATAGATAGTATTACAGGAAAAAAAAAAAAAAAACTACACACATGTTTTGGTACTCTCCAAGGTTCCAGGCATCCACTGGAGCTCTTGGAACCTATCCCACTCAGATAAGGGGTTGTTCAGTCGCTAAGCCATGTCCCCATGGACTGCAGCATGCTAAGCTTCTCTGTCCTTCACCATCGCCTGGAGTTTGCTTAAACTCATGTCCATTGATTCGGTGATGCTATCCAACCATTTCACTCTCTGTTGGGGCATTCTCCTCCAGATAAGGGGAGGGGAGTGCTATACATTGGATAGTTCAGTTCTAGATATAAGGACAGTTTATAGTAAATAATTGAGGATAGAGAAGCTAGTTAAATGATAGTATAAGAGCAATCTCAGGATGTGGGAAACTATACAGGACAAATGAGCTGGTTTCTCCTCTCATCTACACTTCCAGAAGAAATCAACAGCATAAGGAAAAAAGAGACTTGTAAAATAAAGGACTTCAGGGATATAACAGGGGCTTCTCAGGTAGTGCTAGTGGTAAAGAACCCACCTGCCAATCCAGGAGACATAGAGACTTGGGTTCAACCCCTGGGTGGGGAAGATCCCCTGGAGAGCAGGGCAACCCACTTCAGTATTCTTGCCTGGAGAAACCCACAGACAGAGGAGCCTGGTGGGCTATAGTCCACTGGGTCTCAAAGAGTCGGACACAGCTTAGCAACTGAGCACGCATGCATGCATCTTCATAACATCATAGTTGCCCATTCAAACTACAGAAATTAATTATTTCTGTCTAGAAAAAAACAAAAATCATCTGTCCTTCCTCATTTTCCCTGAAAAGTTATCCAAAACTACTAAACCCTCTAACTTAATGAGAGAGGAAGACGTCCTTTCTGTTATTCTTTCTTACGTGTGACACTTCACATTCTTTGATTGTTCTGATGTCCCTCTAATCTCTGTCATGTGTATGAAAACTACACATTCCCAGAGAAATCTTCACTTCAAACAGTACCAACTCAAATAACATCCAGATATATACCTTCAGTTCTGGTATTACTTCAAATCCAAATTAAAACCGCCCCATGGATACTTCAATATGGATACACTATCATCACTTCACTTTGCCTAGAGCCAAATTAATTTCCGAATCAAAATCACCTATAAATTTCCCTATTTTTCTTCTTCCTGATATCCAAATTTAAAACATCTCTTTTGACTCCCTTTCCATTGTTCTCAGTAAATTAAGCCTGTCAATTTTTTCCTTTACAACATTTTATATCTTTCTTTTTCCTTCCTTCTGTCACCTCCTGAGCTGAAGTCCTTATAATCTCATAATTAGACAATTTAAATACTTTTTAATTTACTTTTACTATCAGTGCCTTTCCTCTTTAAATATATTGACAAATGCTACCAAATTAATTTTTCTAAACTAACACCCTACTTCTCCAGTTATCAAGTTACCTGTTCACTGGGTGCACTCCCCCACTGGGGTTTTTTAAAAATAAAATCAAAAGTCATATGCTTGCTATTCAAGGCCCCTCATAATCTAAAACCAATTTATATCCTCTGCCTTATCTCTTGTAGTCCTAAGCAAACACTGCTTCTAGGCCAGTCCGTGCTACCAAAAAACAAAAAAATCTCAGCATCAATAAGAAATCATTTCCTCAACTTAGGATAGCTTCTTGCATGTAAAGCTCTCTGGACACCACAAACAGATACCACTTTTCTGAACTTTAATAGCACTTCACTGTACATACAGCTTATTCTATTCCAATCTCCTACTAACTCTTTAAACTAGGTATCTGTTCCACTTCCTCACTTCAAATAAAAATCCCTTGAAAGCAAAATTATGTTTAACTTAACTCAAGCATCTACTGGGTATCTTCCTCCAATGTCAAGAGTAAATTTTCACTACTAAGGAATCATCTTATTTTAATTGACGTCTCAGGGACCAGTAATTTTTTAAGTTTTTCTTAATGAAATCAAAGAAAGCCAGCATCTAAGAATCCAATATATGCTAAGCACTGTTAGGCGCTTTACACATACTATCTCATTTATTCTTCACCAAAACCCTAGTGGTTGGTGCTACCGCCTCATTTATGGGCAAGAAAACTCCAGCTTGGAGACTGAATTTCTCTCCTTTCTGCTATTTACCCTGTCCTCTCCAAGTCACATTTTCTAACCTTCTTGCCTGGTGGCTCAGAGATTAAAGCGTCTCCTGCAATGCCAGAGACCCGGGTTCGATCCCTGGGTCGGGAAGATCCCCCGAAGAAGGAAATGGCAACCCACTCCAGTATTCTTGCCTGGAGAATCCCATAGACCGAGGAGCCTGGTGGGCTACAGTCCATGGGGTTGCCAAAGAGTCGGACACGGCTGAGCGACTTCACTTTTCACTTAATCTTTAACTCAACTGTTGATTCGTTTCGTGTATTAAACGCTCTGTGCCCAGTTCGTGCTGGTGCTGCGGGTGCAGAAGCTAAGAAAAAGCTGCCATGCCCTCACGACCCCACGGGTAGACTCAGGCAGGAGCCAGAAGCCCTCACGCCGGCGTCAGGGAAGGGCAGGGCTAGGAGCCCACGCTGCATGCAATCACCGGGAAACGGCAAGACCCAGCTTCCCCAAACCAACATTTTTCCTCCCTCTTAAGCAATTTTCTCAACGCCCTTCACTTCCCTACTCCAATCATGTACCCCTACACCCACCCCACTTATCGAGGTCTTCAGAAGACAGAACAATTTTCTTCCTTCAACACTGGGGTTATTTTCCTTACCCGGCCTTTTCTGCAGACCCTGGCGGCCCCTTCCATTTCCCCTTTTCCTTTTCCTTGTCTTTTTTGGCTCCGGGAGCCGTGGTCGAGTCGTCCTCGAACACGCTGAAGAGCTCATCCCCGAAAGCGTCAGCCATCTTCCGAAGCTGCGAGACTCAATTTCCCTCCTACCCACAATGCTCCGCGACCGCACCAACAGTGACGACAGTGAGGCTAGAAGAAGCCTCAACGGGGGCCCGCGGATGACAAAATTAGTGGAGTTACACAGTCGCCGAGACTTCTTCCCCGTTTCAGTTTTCTCCTCTGATCTTTCCTTTCCTTTCCCACTGGCGGAGGAACAGCTCCGTAGGTAAGAAGGGAGCTCGGCCAGGATTCCCGGCACCCCGCAGACACCTCGGGGGCGGAGAAGAGGCGGGGTCTTGGTGAGCCCGACCAATTACGAAGCAGCGGTCGTCCAGGCCCGAGAAGCCCGGATTGAGGGCGCACGGTGGCGGCGTGGGACCAGGGGAATGTAAAGATTTCTTGGAGGCCGTGCTGGAGTGGTACCGGCAGCTGGACAGGGAGGGGTCTTCTGCCACAGCTGCAACATGGGCGGCAAGAACAAGAAACACAAGACCCCGGGGGCCGCGGCCGTCCGGGCTGCCGTGTCTGCTTCCAGAGCCAAATCCACCGAGGCCGGAGCTACTGGGGAGGCCCAAAACAAGAAGCCTGTGTCCAGGCCGGCCCCAGCCGCCGCTGCCAGCACCAGGGAGCCCCGGGTCAAGCAAGGTATGAATGGTCAGGCCCCGGACTCCTCCGGAGCCTCAACTACCAGACCCGAGGGAGAAGCTTTCGCACGTGGGCAGACCCTCGATCTTAAAATTTATTTCACACCCAGAGCTACTGTCTACCCATCTGGTAGCCTTGTTTTAGATTAGTGTAGGCTGTTCGGGCCTCCGGAGTTCCGACGGTAGCGTCCCCCACCTAACCTCCATTTGCCTTGAGAAGAAACAAAAAAAATTTGCATTAGCGCTCGTTTTTGCAGAGATCAGTCCTGAGCCGCCCTCTAAACTAGCGAGGCGAATGCAGAGAGTAGTGTGTGGAGTTGTTAACCTCCCAGAGCCAGACCCTTTTTCTCCTTGCTTCTCAGACCATTTTCAGCCACGATGTAGCGTTTCCATGTGTTATGGAAAAATCAGTACTTAATAAGAATTTCAGCGTTTACACCCCGAATATGGGTATAATATATTGTAAAAAATTATTAGTGATCTTGACCGCAGCAATGCATTTTTGCTTCTTGTGCGTTTTGGTTTGATAACTCATCTTGGAGATTGCCAGTTCTGGCTGCAGATCAACAGCCCTCTATTAACAGCTGTTTTCAAAAGATGAACAATTATACGCTGTTTTGTTCTGTTGAGCGTGTTTGCTTGTTCTTACAGAAATATTCGTCCAACAAATATGTATTGAAAACCTCCGTGTATGGGATGAACAAAATAGATAAATCATCACTCTTGGAGCTTGCCAATCTAATGGCAGAAGTAAATACACAAACATTGCGTTATGATTGTTAAGTGCTGCTAAGAGAATTTTACAGGGTAATATTTTTACTGGGAAAAAGGAGGAGTGTTGGATGGTGTCTTTGAGAAAGTGATGGTATTGGGGGGATGGATTGGTATTAACTCCAATTAAAATGGGGGGAATAGTATTTCTGTGTAGGAAGAAACACTTCGTGCCAAGATCTTGAGTCAGGAAAGGGCCTTTGAGATACTCAGAATGTAAGCATTGCCTAAGGAGGAAAGGAGATGAGACTAAAGTAGGCAGGTAACAAACTTTCACTTAAGAAGATGAATAATAATTCTTTGTCCTGCAACTTATCGTAATATTTTAGCTACAGAATTGCTGTGCCTGCAATTAGAAATGCATAGTATTTTTTCTTGACAATTCTGTGGCCCTTTTACTCTGTAAATCAGCCTCTTTCTTTTCACGCTATTCCTCTGAGTTCTTTGAATTTTCTAATAGTCATTTGTTGTATTCTTTGGCTTCCCAGTCCCCCAAACCCAAAATGTGACAGTTACTGAAGTGTCCATCTTAACAGTATGATTCCCTCTCCAGCCCTTCCAGAAGAACTCATCTACTTCCATTACTTCTATCTTTTCCTTTGTAGGTGACTCTTCAATCAGCACATCCAGTTGTGGTCTTGATTCCAAGCTCAAGTCAGCCATTTCTACACTGACTTGGAGATTTGGCCCTATTTTGGGAGCATGTCAAATTTAATAACATGGCTAATTATTCTCTCCCAAACTAGCTACTCCTGTGACTTCTTTGTTTCTTTTTCCTTATTCCTCTTTATTCAATGTCAGTAGTTCTTTTTCTTAATGGCTTCCTTTCTTCTTCACATCCAATCAGTTCTCAAGCTCCATGTAGTCTTTGCTTATTTGTCTTCCATGTATGCCCTTTTTCACTTTTGATTTATACTCTTCACGCCTCATTTTAGGCACTCATGAATTTCTGGAATATGAGCACAGCTTTCTAATGGATCTCCCTAGCTGTGTTCTTTTTTCCTCCTCCAGTCTGTCCTGCATAAAATGTTGGATTGATCTTCAGAATCACTGCATTGGTCATATCACTTCCCAGTTTTTTCTACAGCATTCTTACTGACATTGTGATAAAGTACAAACCATTCAGCTCGTATCTAAGACCCCCCTTTCTAGCCTTTTTACTTGTTCCTGTATTGTGTGTGTATGCTCCGTCATGTCCAACTCTTTGTGAGCCTATGGACTATAGCTCAACAGGCTTCTCTGTCCATGGCATTTTTCACGCAAGAATACTAGAGTGGGTTGCCATTTCCTCCTCCAGGATATCTTCCCAACCCAGGATTGAACCCAGGTCTCCTGCATCTCCTGCATCTCCTGCTTTGCAGGCAGATTCTTTACTACTGAACCACCAGGGAAACTAACTCTGGTATTCACCTATAACATTTTCTGTGTGTTTTCACTACCCCAAATTCAGCTGTTGGCTTTCTGCCTCCTTGTGTTTATTCTTGCCATTTTCTCTTATGGAATGGCATCTATCCCTAACACTGTCTATCAGAATCCTGTAATACCCACCCCCAGGTATCAACTACTTTTAAATTCTTCCTATCGCCACAACTCGTGTATCATTGTTGTTTGAATCATTCTTTTTGGTATTTAGATCTGAGGAGTTACACATTTTATCTGTCCTACAAAATTATAGGAGGTAGGAACAGTTTCGTGGATATGTATTAATATCCCTCAATCTCTACTCAAATGCTCTGAATATAGTCATCCAAAAAATTTCTTGGGTAAGTGACAAGGAAAAATCAGAGAAATTATTAAGACCAAGAAATTGAGAGAACATGAGAGGTTATCTACCAAATTTGTAGAGAATTTTATGTAACTATAAATCAGTATCTATATATATAGCAGATAAATGTTGCAATGTGATTGCCACATGATTTTGTTTGTTTTCTTTTTTCTGTTTGGATATTTTTATATTATATATAATAGGGTTACTTGGAAGAAAAAAAAATACACAGAAAAAATTATCTCTAAACTCTTTTTTGCTCCTAATGTAAATGTAAGTATTTTACTCCCTTTCCATCTCTCTCTGTCTTTTTCAGACAATTTGAAAAATTGTACATAGCATATGTCCTAAAAATTGAACTCTCATCTACAGGTAGAAATTGGCTAGTGCTACAGAATAGTTCTTGGCACAGTTCTGGGTGTTCTTCCACTTCTGTTTTTTCATTTCTTTTGTTCATCAAATAATTCTTGAAGAGCTGCTATGTGCCAGGCAAGATTTGAGATACAGAGGATACCACAAGTACAGAACAGACTGTACTGCTTATTACTGAAGCTTGGTGGAGGCTATTTAGAACCATAAGGCTTGTGTTTGTGAAAATTCTTAATCCTAGTTGAGACTTAAAATTTTAAGAGGGAAATAAGACAAGGGGACTGATGTCTTGAATAAATTCATGAAAGCCATTACAAATATTTTTTAGGGTCACCAAAATAAAATAGAAAAATGCCATCAAAGAAAACAGTGTCTTGGTAAAGAATAAATCAGGTGGTGGGGTCTGTTTTGATTTAGAACAGAGATGGCTTTTCTGAGGAAACCTGCTGAGATGATTTGTAGCAACCAGCTATTACATCTGGAGACAGAATGAGGCTTAGGGAACAAAGGTGAAGGCCCTAAGGTGGGAGCTTGTAATGAAGCAGGAAGACAAGGTCTGTGTGGGTGGAGTGAAAGAGCGAGGAGGGTGTTGGTATTAAATGGGGAAGAGACCTTAGCTAGGAATAGTCAAGTAGTTGTGGCACTGTGGACTTCCTCAGACACCCTGACTGCTTCGATTATGTCAGCTAGCTCTCATTTTGGAGAAGGCAATGGCAACCCACTCCAGTACTCTTGCCTGGAAAATCCCATGGACGGAGGTGCCTGGTAGGCTGCAGTCCATGGGGTCGCACAGAGTTGGACACGACTGAAGAGACTTAGCAGCAGCAGCAACTCTCATTTATTCCCCAGATACTCGCGTTTATAGTTTACTTGGAAATTAGTTGCTTAATTACTTCATCAGAATAGCACTGTGAGGACAAGACTGGGTGTTATTCCTGACTGGATCTCTTGGCTGATTTGGATGCTCTTGGAGATGTGTGCTGTTGGTCAGAAGGGAGCCGGAGGGCCTCAATCCACCCGTCACCAGCATCAGCATCTCACAGTGAATGTCTCAGTGATAGTAGATCACTGTATGATGTAAAATGCAATACTGTGTAAAAGGAATACATTCTAAGAGTATTGGGCAACAGGAAACTGTTTCTGTCCGATGCCTCTTTTTCCTCACTGAGTCGTCTTGAGGAAATCACTTAGTTTTTCTGTGCTTCAGCTTTACTAAGTATTTCTGAGAGCCAGTTACATAAGTTCCATTGTCCATGTATAGTCATTATAAATTGAAATCCTTAGCGCATTTGCCTTGAAGATACGTACTGCACACTAACCTCCTTATTTCCAGTCAAATTTCCAATAACTCCCTTCTTCTGAAACAAAACCAAAACTTGGAGAAGGGTTTCTGAACAGCAAAAAAGGTAACTGTCATACATCTTAGGCAGATTACTTGGCAAAAGAATGGGGACCATTTTTATTTCATGGCCTGTTGACTTAGGATTGTATTTGAAAATAGGGTTACTCATGTCCAAGTTTCGGTATCTGTTTTCTTCTGGTGCCATCACTTTTTCCTAGGTAACAGATTAGAATTTGGGACTGGGGAGCTGTTAGGTTTCCATTCTGAAAGTTGGCTGGCTGACAGGAGAAGAGACCAAATTAGAAGAGTCTCAGAATATTGGGTAGGCTCTGCAAGCCTCTTGGCACAATAATAGATATTCATAATAAATATTACATCATGAAATGCTATGAATTTTGCTTATTGTAGTATTATTATGGCAGGAAGTCTAAATACATTTTAGAAGGATTTCTGTCAGATTGTTTTAAAATGCATCTCAAATTTTGGAGTTTTAATTTGTACTGATTAAAAATCATTTGTTAGCATGTTTTAGGAAGAATTTGAAAATGAAAGGGCCTTACTGGTTAACTTGATTTAATTGGTAATATCCCTGGCATGATCTCATTATTACTTCAGTTTCTCAGAGAATTGATTAAAATGAAAGCACACCGTTTTCAGAGACCCTGACTGACATCCAGGGAATGCACAGCAGTATGAATGTTCATTCCCCTCTTGATGTTCTGGGGACTTAGATCTTCTTATATTTGCCTTCTTGAAGTTTGCAGTATAAACTGACCTCAGGCAAGTGATATGATTGGATGTTTTAGGTGCAGTGATTGAAGGAGACAAATGAGAACTGACTGCAGTCTTCAGTTCACTAAAAAACAAAACCAATCCAGAATCTCCTGATGGTCCAGTGAATAGAAACTTGGCATTTTCACTGCCAAGTTCAGTTACTGGTTAGGGAACTAAAATCCTGCAAGTGGTGTGGCACTGCCAAAACAAGAAAGAAAATAAAGCAAAAGTTACTAAAGGAATTTTACAATCTTATCTCTGTGAGTAACACGTCAACCTTGAACTGTTTCTAAGTATTATCTTGGTAATGAAACATCCATCTATAGAAAAGGTTAATGGTTGGTTGTGGGGTAGGGGGAGGGGTGCTTCTACATGGGTTTAGGGACTGATTAGTATGCTAAATTTGTGAATGAATTTACTACAACTGGTAAGACCCCCCAGAAATGATTAAAGACTGTTGATATGTACTCTATGACCATTGCCATTAGTTTATGAACAAGGTTACTAGGATTAAGGTAAAGTCTGAGACTAAAGGATGAGGAAAACCATACCAGAATTCTTACTATCTTTTAACATATTTGCTAGTATCTTAAAATGAACAAAGCACTTCCCTGGTGGCTCAGACGGTAAAGCATCTGCCTACACTGTGGGAGACCCGGGTTCGATCCCTGGGTCAGGAAGATCCTCTGGAGAAGGAAATGGCAACCCACTCCAGTATTCTTAGAGACTAAAATCCTTGAATTTAAAATTATAACAAGCAACTCTTTAATATTTAGGTTTCTCTGAGTGAAAAAAAATTCTTGTTTTAAGATTTATAAAAGCAGAGTAACTAGGTTTTGTACAATTCTGGGATTATTTTTATATAGCTGTGGTTCTCAAAAGTGTGCTCAGGGGATCCTGGGGAATTATTGAGACTTATCTAGCCAAGGCTTAATGAAATTAAACTATATTCATAATCTAAAATGTTGTTTGTCATTTTCCTTTATATTTTCTCACTAGTGTACAGTGACTACTTGATGTGTGATATTATAGAAAAATGCTGAATATAGACATTAAGAGATTTTCAAAAGTAGAAAAGTTTTTTTATCTAGTAAACTTTTCATAAAAGTATTACTTATTTTAACACATAGTAAAATTTATTTTCAATGAATTAATGTTTTTAAATTTTTCTCTTTCATCAATATGTGAAAAATATCATTATTATAACCCACATAAACAAAAAGTACTTGGGATCTTCAGTAATTTTTAAGAGAGAAGGAGATCATGAGACCAAAATCTGAAAGTAAAATTTATTCCTTCCTGGTTAGTCATTGTTACAAGACTGATAACATATAGTATTTCTACTGACTGGAACAGACTTGACAACTGTAGTGGATTCAGTAGTGTTCACCCAAACATTCACGTCTACCTGGAACCTCAGAATGTGATCTTTTTTGGAAAAAAGATCATTGCAGATGTAATTGGTTAAGGATCTTGAGATGAAATCATCCTGGATTTAGGGAGAGCCATAAGCCCAGTGACTAGGGTCCAGAGAAAGGAGAGGGAGATTTGGACACAGAGACAAAAGGAATAAGGCCATGTGAAGGCCCGTTTTAGGAGCGAGACAGACAAGCCAGGAAACACCTGGGATCGCCGGAAGAAGCAAGAAAAGAGTTACCTAGAGCCGTCAGATGAAGTATGGTCCTACTGACACCTTGATTTTGGACTTCTAGCCTCTAGAATTGTGAGAGAATGTTTCTGTATATTCAGCCACGAAGTCCATGATAATTTGTTTCAGCAGCCTTGGACACTGATACAGCAACCTTATACTCAGCAGGAGACGTGATAGGTGCTCCCACTTCCTTTTTCCTTAGGAGTGCTTTCTCTTCAAAGTTACCCATCTTCTCTGCCAGGAATCAAATATCCTCTAAGAGGTCTTCGGCTAAGTGCTGAAGCATTTGCACTCTGTGAGAAACTAGTTAACCTAGAGAATACTAAACAGTAAAATGTTTTCGAAAATTTAGCAATATTGCTGACTTCTGGATTGGGTTATTTGGTAAAGTGGAAAAGAAAGAGTTGAGATCAAATATTTAATAGTTAGTGATCTTTAGACAAAAATTAAAATAGTATAATGGATATTGATCATTAAATTACCTTGACTATTTATTGTCTGTTATGTACAGGTCCGAAAATTTACAGTTTTAATTCTGCAAATGATTCTGGTGGTCCTGCAAATCTGGATAAATCAATTTTGAAAGTGAGTACCCACATTTTGAGTCATTTCAAGAAATGTTACTTTAAAAAAAATCTGTACTCTTAAATGTAAGCAAATGATGGGATATTTTAAATTTTTGTAAATAGTACAATAATTACTCATCTATACTAAATAAAAAGTAAATCATACTTTTTATGATAAAAAGTAAATGATAAAAGTACTTTTATGTTTAAAGTAAATCATCTGTTGACAGCCTCTAAGAAATTAAGGAAGAGCTGGGTAAGGTCCAAACTTGTAAGTCTAGCATACACATCCCTTCAGATCTGACTTGGCATACCTTTCCAGCCTTCTCTATTACTCTTCTCCACTTGAAATTTTAGTTCACATCTCATCGTTCCCCTAAATCCCATATGATTTTATGACTCCAGGCTTTTATCCGTAGGCTCTCTGACTAGAAAGCTCTACTTCCCCTTCTTATGTCTTTTTAATAATGACATGCTGGGTTATAGTTTCTTTTTATATATGTTTCTTGGGCTAGACTGAATTCCTGAAGTATGTTTTTGTGCATTGCTCATAGTGAGCATTCATTAAAGATGTGACCAAAGGAAGATATATTTGAGGGTAGATGGTTATGTAATCTTAGGTTAAGTATATGGAAACAACAGAAGACAAAATGGCCAGTAGGAAAAAATTGAAGACAAATAGTGGAAGCCAAAATAGTTTGTGTAATCTAATACTACAATTTATATTAATATAAGTTTTTACTTTACTTGATTTTCCCCTCGTTTAGCGTCACATCCATTCTTTCAGGTAGTGTGCTTAGGTTGCTTTATATTAAGGCACATTTCTGGGTTTCTTCCCCAAGGATTCAGATTCAGTATGTTTAATAAGGCCCAGGAATCTGTCTTTGTAGTGGCAACATAAGGGTGGTCCAAGGACAATGTCGTGAGATACATGACTTCATGAGGCTTTGTAAAAGGATTTTTGTTTTGCCAGATGTTGCTTTTACCATACCTCATTTTTTCTTAAATATGTGATAGGAATGTGATCCAGTGAATGGTATTCCAGTATAATCACTGTATCCGATTTCAGCTGAAATTCTGGGCTTGGTTGGTAGGGATATAGAAAACTGATTCCTTCCAATTATTTAATTACTAAATGCTATTTAATAATTCATCTTCTAATTGATATGATCTTTTTGGTCTCAACAGGTGGTAATTAATAACAAACTAGAGCAAAAAATTATTGGAGTGATAAATGAACATAAAAAGCAAAATAATGACAAGGGAGTGATTTCTGGAAGACTTACTGCCAAAAAATTGCAGGTATTTTGCAAACCTTTTTTTAAAGTTACTTATTTAGTGGAGCATTTTTTAAAAAAATTTTTTTAATTGAAGGATAATTGCTTTACAGAATTTCGTGGTTTTCTGTCATACATCAGCAAGAATCAGCCATAGGTATACCCATGTCCTCTCTCCCCGAGACCTCCCTCCCACCTCCCTCCCGACACCCGCCTTTAGCCTGTCGCAAGCCCCTGTTTGAGTTCCCTGCGTCATACTGCAAATCTGTTTTACACATGATATTGTAAATTTCTGTGTTACTCTCTCCATACATCTCCCCTGTCCCTCCTCTCCTCCCACCCTGTCCATAGGTCTGTTCTCTATGTCTGTTTCTCCATTGCTGCCCTGAAAATAAATTCATCAGTGCCATCTCTTCAGATTCCATATATATGTGTCAGTATATGATATTTATATTTCTCTTTCTGACTTACCTCGCTCTGTATAATGGGGTCTATTTCGTCCACCTCATTAGAACAGATTCAAATGCATTCCTTTTTATGGCTGAGTAATATTCCATTGTATATATGTATCAAAGCTTCTTTATCCATTCATCTGTTGATGGACATCTAGGTTGCCTCCATGTTCTAGCTATTGTAAATAGTGCTTCAGTGAACACTGGGATACATGTGTCTTTTTCAGTTTTGCTTTCCTCAGGGTATATGCCCAGGAGTGGGATTGCTGGGTCATATGGTGGTTTTATTCCTAGGTTTTCAAGGAGTCTCCATTCCATCTTCCATAATGGCTGTATCAGTTTATATTCCCACTAGCAATGCAAGAGTGTTCCCTTTTCTCTAGTGGAGCATTTTTAAGACAGCTCCACATGTGAGATAAAATGACTTTTCAACTTCCATTGAAATTTCATGTAGATTAGTTCCATCTGCAAAAACGAGGAAGAAGTTGTGCTAAATATGAGTGCACACGTTAAAATAGTGATATGAAAATTAAATTACATCCCCAAAATTATGTTGGACTTGTAGTGGGCACTTTGCTTACATTTTCTCTGACACACCAATGCTGGAAGGTTTTAGCCCTATTTTTCAAATGAAGAAATTGAGGTTTAGAAGGATTACATAAATTATAGCCTGAGGTTGTTAATTACTAAATAGCAAAGTAAAAAGGGCTTCCCTGGTGGCTCAGAGGTAAAGCCTCTGTCTGCAATGAGGGAGACCCGGTTTGATCCCTGGGTCAGGAAGATCCCCTGGAGAAGGTAATGGCAACTCACTCCAGTACTCTTGCCTAGAAATTCCATGGGCTACAATCCATGGGGTCGAAAAGAGTCAGACACGACTGAGCTTTTCGCTTTTCACTTTCAAAGTAAAAAGAGTCTGGATTTCAACCCAGTCTTGCCCAGATCTAAAGATGTTATAGAAAGTACATTAAAAAGCTTTACTTTTTATGTGAACATGTTCATTGAAGCACTGCTTATTATTTAAGAAAAAGAAAACATCCCAAGTGAGCACCAATAGGAAAATATATAATTAGATTATGATACATCTATCCAGTGGAATATTCTTTAACTATTAAAAGTGATGTACAATTGCTAATAATTTGGGAAGATGCTTAGTTATAATGTTAAGTAAAATGTGTTTTTAAAAAAATCACAGAAAAAGTGACTGAAGGACCCACACTGCATTCCCAACAGTATCTTTGGATAGTGAGAATATGAGCAGTTTCTCCTGGTCCTTTTTTATTTTTCTGTAGTTCTCAAATTCTCTAGTTTCAAATAAAATAAATCTTCAAACTGGAAAAAAAGAGAAAAAAATAGTTTTGAAGTTATAATTTGTGTCAGAATTTCTGTTTTAAAATGAATGGGAAAATACACTTAGTAATGAAAAAAACAGAAAATTGACAGAATGACTTTTTTACATTTCCCTTCCATAGGATTTATACATGGCTTTACAAGCATTTTCATTTAAAACTAAGGACATTGAAGATGCCATGACGAACACACTCTTACATGGTGGTGATCTTCATTCTGCCTTGGATTGGCTCTGTTTAAACCTTTCAGATGGTAAGCAGTATTGTCATAAATGTCTTTCAGTTTATAAAACCTTTTGAAATAATTTATGATATTTGTAGCAAGCTTTTGGTTTGCACTTAAATTTTTTTCACTGTGTTATAATTATTTTTAAATGTTCTTACCCTTTTCTAGTCTTTTTGGTATATTCTTAAAGATTATCGTCTGTGCAAGAAAAAATTATTTGTGTGTGTGTTGCTTTCAGTTCTTAATGGCCATTTTACAATGCACATAATACAGCATATTCTCAACTGTCTGTAACCTGTCAGGCTGTGGACCTGATTTTGGCTTAGAAATTAGGGCTGTCTTGCTTTGGGTAAATAATATTTAATTAAGCAGAGGGTTCAGGCTGTAATCTTTGGCAAGATCCTGGAATGTAAATTGCTTCTATGACTGATTTAAGGCTACTACCACATGCAACCAAGGAGGAGGGGAGAGTTAAGATTTTCTTATGAAAATTTAGGTGTCTAGCACTTTGAGGGTGAAATGGCCAAATCGAGGTGGGCTGGTTATCGTCTAGGGAATGTTCCCACTGGTTTGATAATAAAACAACTTTGATTGTAGGATTTTTATTCCTAAGAGATGAGCAGTAGAAGAAAGTTAAGTGCTCTTTGTCTAGACAGGTTTTATGCACACGTTTAATAAATATTTGTTTTCTGTATCATGTACATTATTTTTATCCCAATTTCTTTTAAGATGCACTTCCTGAAGGATTCAGTCAGGAATTTGAAGAGCAACAACCTAAAAGTAGGCCAAAATTCCAGTATCCTCAAATGCAAGCCACTATTTCACCCCCATTGCAACCTAAAGCCAAAAAACAGGAAGAAGATAAGATCAAGGTAATTTAAGAATTCAACATTTAAAGTGTAAAATCTGAGTGAAAGGTGTAGCAGTTCATAAGAGTATAAATATTAGATTGAAGTTATGGTTTTACTCATTGAAAATGTCTAATGGGTTTGCCAAACTCCTTAATAGCACTGTCGTTTCAATTATCTATTGCTACATAACAAACTACCCCAAAATGGAGTAACTTAAACCAGCAATTTATTCCTTATGATTTTTTAGTTTGGACTGGGCTCAGGTAGGCAGTTTGTCTGATCCAAGAAGTGTCTCCTCAGGCTAGAACAACCAAAATGATTTATTTACTCACATGACTAGAGCCTCTGCTGGGATCTTGCTAGCAAGGCATCTCTCTCTCCACATGATTAGCTTAGGTTTCCTCTTATATGGTAATATTAGAATGGTCAGACTTCTTACTTGACATCTAGCTTCCAAGAGCAAGTATCTCAAGATAGTAAACACCAGTGTACACATTTTTATAAAGCCTCTGCTTGTATCACTCTTGCTAATGTCACATTGGCTGAAGCAAGTCATGTGGCCAATTCAGAATCTTTGTGGAAGGGGGTTACAGAAAGGCATTAATACTGGAAGGTGTACTTCCTTAGGGCATTACACACAAATACTCCGCATATCATAAAACATCTATGAACATGGGTGAAACTAGAGAATATTATGCTAAGTTAAATAAGCCAGTCACAGACAAATATTACATGATGTCACTTATATGAAGTAGCTAAAATAGTCATGTTCATAGAAACAGAATGGTAGTTATCAGGGGCTAAAGGGAGAAGGGGCAAATGGGGAGATGTTGCTTAATGGTAATAAAGTTTCAGTTATGCAATATCAGTAAGTTCTAGATATCTGCTGTTCAACATAGTGCCTGTAGTCGACAGAACAGTATTATGTACTTTAAAATATATTAAGAGGATAGATCTCATGTTAAGCTTTCTTACCACAACCACCCCTGTCCCCACAGCAGTACACACACACACACACACACAAAACACTCAAGAATTTTTGAAGGTAACAGGTATATTTAGTACCTTGGTTGTAGTGATGGTATCATGGGTATATCAGTCAGTTCAGTCACTCAGTCGTGTCCAACTCTGTGCAACCCCATGGACTGCAGCACACCAGGCTTCCCTGTCCATCACCAACTCCTGGAGCTTGCTCATACTCATGTCCATCAAGTCGGTGAAGCCATCCAGCCATCTCATCCTCTGTCATCCCCTTCTCCTCCTGCCCTCAGTCTTTCCCAGCATCAGGGTCTTTTCCAGTGAGTCAGTTCTTCACATCAGGTGGCCAAAGTATTGGAGTTTCAGCATCAGTTTGGACATATGCCTATATAAGCATATGTCTAAACTCATCAAAATGATGAGTGTATATATATAACATAGTTAAAATCACAATAACATGTACAATTGTTAATGTTATCAGACCTCAGTAAAGTTTAAAAATAAATAAAACAAAAATCTGTGGAAACAGCATCTGCACAAAACCACTGTTTTTAAGGAATAACACAGGTTTTTCACAGTTTCCAATTTTTTGCCTCTTTATGTAAATGGATTCTTTGAAGTATGTAAGTTTAGACTTACCAAAGTAATGTTGAGTTACATGCATTTGTCCTTCACTATGATTCTTGAGGCTTATGTGTCTACTGTTTCTCAGTGTAAAGAAATTATAAAAGCAGTGACACTTGATGATAGTTTTGACATCTTTTTCTAAGTTTGATTTTTCAGATATTTGTTGGTTTTTTTTCTAGCCAAAAAAGGATGAAAAAAATTTGGAAGTAAATATGAAAGAATGGATTTTGCGATATGCTGAACAACAAAACGAAGAAAAGAGTGGGACTTCTAAAAGTTTAGAAGAGGAAAAATTTGACCCTGTGAGTAGAAATTTGTATTGAGCTTCTAGTTGGGTATTCCTTGCAAAATATTTAAGTTTTCTAAGACTTAGTCTCCTCATTTGTAAATTGAAGAAATAGTTATCTCTAGGGGTTTATGTGAGAGTTAAATAAAACAAAACTTAGGGAAAAACATGACACAAAATAACTGAGCTGCTGCTGCTGCTGCGGCTAAGGCTAAGTCGCTTCGGTCGTGTCCGACTCTGTGCGACCCCACAGACGGCAGCCCACCAGGCTCCGCCGTCCCTGGGATTCTCCAGGCAAGAACACTGGAGTGGGTTGCCGTTTCCTTCTCCAATGCATGAAAGTGGAAAGTGAAAGTGAAGTTGCTCAGTTGTGTCCAACTTTTTGCGACCGCATGGACTGCAGCCTGCCAGGCTTCTCCATCCATGGGATTTTGCAGGCAAGAATACTGGAGTAGGTTGCCATTGCCTTCTCCAGTAAATGTTATTACATCAGTTATTACATCAGTCCCATGTCTAAAGAGACAGTCGCCAAATATTTTTAAATGATTAAGTGTTAAGAGTATTGCTACATTATTCAGATAATTTTAAAAGCACATTATTTTATAAAGGAAAGCCTTTGCCTGGACAGAGAAAACCTACATATCATAAGAAAAACTAAAAATATTAGATTAAGTGAAAAAATCAAGTTGTAGGAAGAAAATAACAATACCTATATTTGATTAAAGACTTCTATCTAGAATTTATAAAGAAGTTTTAAAAGGACAACAGGCATTTTACAAAAGCAGATATTTGGATGGCCAGTAAACATGTAAAAATAACTTCAACATTGTTAGTCATGGGATGTATACATTTATCAAACACATTCACTTAAAATGGGTATGTTTTATTATAAGTGAATCATACCTTTATAAAGGTGATTTAGAATGGAAAAAAGGAAGTTGTAGAACAGCATGTGTAGTATAATGAACTCATTTGAGTAAAAGAATACACACACAGACACACACATACATGTATTTGCATCCTTTTGTATGCAAAGGAGAGATCTGAAGAAATACACAAGAAGCTATTAGTAGTGAATAGGGCTGGGGTTAGTAGGGTGGGTTATACTCCTCTGTATCCTCTTGAGTTTTTTTTTAAGCATGTGCCTGTATTAATGTAACAAAAACAAAAACAATTTATGATAGTACACATTATTTTGAGGTTCAGAAAAAGAGGTCTCTTCTGATTGGAGCATTAGGTCAGTACTTACTGAAAAGAAGTGGGATTTGAAGGACTCATAAAGTATGCATAGGCAACAAAGAATGGGAAAATGTCCCAGATGGGTGAAATAGTGTGAATAAGGGTACAGAAGTGGAATTGTGTAAAAGGGCCTTTGCATGTTAAACCGTAATCAGGATAAATGTGTGAGTACTAGCAGATAGAAGTAAACAGGTGAGTTCAACTGAGGCTAGAAAATTTTGATGCCCAGAAAATGGATTTAAGAACTTTCCCTATTGATTGTGAAGGCTTGCTAGCTGTGTGGGAGCAGGTAACCCACAAGAATTTTGACTTTTTAGGTCAAATTTAGTAGTGATTAATGTGATATGCAAAGGGTTAGGGAGGCCATTTGGTAACTCTTGCACTTGCTCAGGTGTGAAATAATAAAGTCCCAATTTGGAATTTGTATAGTTTTTTGGGGGAGAGGTGGGAGCACACTGCACAGCATGCAGGACTTCCCTGACCAGGACTGAGCCTGTGCCCCCTGCTGTAGAAGTGCAGAGTCCTAGCCTCTGGACAACCAGGGAAGTGAAAGTCGCTCAGTCATGTCCGACTCTTTGTGACTCCATGGAGTATAGCCTGCCAGGCTCCTCATGCAATTCTCCAGGCAAGAATACTAGAATGGGTTGCCATGGGGCTCTTACCAAGCCAGGGATCGAACCCAGGTCTCTCGCATTGCAGGCAGATTCTTTAATATCTGAGCCACCAGGGAAGCCCAAGAATACTGGAGTGGCTGGCTTATTCCTTCTCTAGGGGATCTTCCTGACCCAGAAATTGAACTGGGGTTTCCTGATTTGCAGGCAGGTTCTTTACCAACTGAACTACCAGGGAAGCCCCTGGACAACCAGGAAGGTCCCCAAATTGGAACTTGGAAGAGAAACATTTAAAGGAAGAATCAATAGAAATTGCTGATTTACTGAACATAAATTAAGAAGCCAAAGACAGCAAGAGATCTCATAGGCAAAGGGATGGTGGTATCAGTGCCACAGATAGGAAAGATTGAAAGAATGGGTGTGGTTTGGGTGAAATTGAGATGATAGCTAATCCTTCTGTCTGTTACATTATTGCTGTCTGCTTCTACACAGAACAGTCCCAGAATTGTGCTTCCTTAGTTGTCTCTTTTCCCCTCGGCTCAGTGGTTGTGTCTCATAGCAGTGCTGCTAATGCCCTCTTCTCTACCCAGTGCTTTGATGTGTCTCATCTCTTATTAACTTAACCTAAAGGAAAAACCCGGAGAAGGCAATGGCAACCCACTCCAGTACTCCTGCTTGGAAAATCCCATGGATGGAGGAGCCTGGTGGGCTGCAGTCCATGGGGTCGCTAAGAGTCGGACATGACTGAGCGCCTTCACTTTCACTTTTCACTTTCATGCATTGGAGAAGGAAATGGCAACCCACTCCAGTATTCTTGCCTGGAGAATCCCAGGGACGGCGGAGCCTGGTGGGCTGCCGTCTATGGGGTCGCACAGAGTCGGACACAACTGAAGTGATTTAGCAGCAGCAGCAAAGAAGAAACCAGTAATTTGAGTTTAGCTCTCTGTCTGGTTTTTGCTCAGCAGAGTTAAATTTTATAATACACATTTTCTCCAGAGGCCTTTTTTTTTTGTAATGTCCCTGACTATCTTCCATAAGATAGAGATTATAGGAAGGTAGCTTTCAGAAAAGTGTGTATTTCTTTTTTTTAAAATATAAAGTCTTTATTGAATTTGTTACAATGTTGCTTCTGTTTAGTGTTTTGGTTTTTTGGCTGCCAGTGTTTTATACTATTGCATATACAGTCCTTTAAATCCATATATTTATAAAGTGTATAAAAGTAGCTTTTCTTTTTACAGAAATGAGCTCATACTTAGATTTTATTCCATAGTTTGCTTATTTTATTTAACATGTCAAGTAAGTTTCTCCATGTGGATTCAGTTCAGTTCAGTCGCTCAGTCGTGTCCGACTCTTTGCGACCCTGTGGACTGCAGCACGCCAGGCTTCTCTGTCTATCACCAACTCCTGAAGCTTATTGAGATTCATGTCCATTGAGTCAGTGATGCCATCCAACCATCTCATCCTGTCATCCCCTTCTCCTCCCGCCTTCAATCTTTCCCAGCATCAGGGACTTTTCTAAGTGAGTCAGTTCTTTGCATTACCCTCATTCTATTGCTTCTTGACTTTTTTCAAACCCCAATGACTAGTTTTCTCTGTAGAGCATACCACACTTGATTTCCAGTTTTCCTTTTCAATCAGAACTGCAATGAACATCTGTATACCTACAAATTTGCACATTTGTATTATTTCTCTATGAAAAATTGCTAACAGATTTGTTGGACCAAAGAATAAGATCAAAAGATCACAGGTTTTGATACAATACATTGACAATAGATAAACTAATCTTGCTGTTCGTTTCTTTGTCATCATCTTATTTGGAACAACAGAATGAAAGGTACTTGCACCTTGCAGCTAAACTTCAGGACGCAAAGGAGCAAGCAGCTACCTTTAAACTAGAAAAGAACAAGCAAGGCCAAAAAGAGGCTCAAGAGAAAATAAGGAAATTTCAAAGAGGTAAACGCTTTAAAATTCTTAGATGTATTGATATGTCTTCTTTACTGGCTTTCCTAGGATGGAGGTTGCCTCTTTTTTGTATGTCTTCTTTTTCCTAACAGTTTACACTTGGGGTTGGCAGACTTTTGCAACAAGCCAAATAGTAAATTTTTAAGTTTTACAGGTTGTTATGATTACTCAGCTCTGCTGCCACAGCATAAAAGCAGCCATATACAAGACATAAGCAAATGGTTATGTTCTCACAAAACTTTATGGATGCTGAAATTTCACATAATTTTCACATGGCACCAAATATTTCTTCTTTTTATCTTTCAACCAGTTAAAGATGCAAAAATCATTCTTAGCTCACAGACCATATGGAAATAGGTAGCGGGGCTGGATTTGGCTTGTTAATCTGAAGTGTACACCATAAAACAGTATCTCCACTCAAGAAGGAGAGATGAATATAATTCCATAATTCCCTGAGAATTTATTTTTAGTGAAGATGTTTTTCCTGGCCTTCTACATCTGTTAAGTGATTTGTTCTAAAAATGTTAGTATATAATGTGAAAATAAATTGCCTTGAACTTCTAGCACAAATTCCTAGTATGAAGGATAAACAAACAATATTTAAAAAAAAAAATTTGCAAAGTAAAAAGGCATGAATAACAAATATGAATAAAAACAAAATAAATAAGCGTCATTTTTTTTGGTAGAAATGGAAACTTTAGAAGATCATCCAGTATTCAATCCAGCCATAAAGATTTCACATCAACAGAATGAAAGAAAGAAGCCTCCTGTAGTCACAGAAGGAGAAAGTGCTTTGAACTTTAATTTATTTGAAAAATCTACTGCTGCTCCTGAAGAAGAAAAAGGTAAAATGAAGGGAGAGTGTTCCAGAGTGTAATTTGTAAATAGTAAAACATCAAGGACTGTATAATTGAGAAATTGTGTTCCTTTGTATTCCAACAGACTACAAAAGATGGTAGTAAAGTTACACTTACACACACTGTCTTGGGAAAGTAATCTTTATAATTTGTTTAGCATTTTGTGATTACCAACATCTGGCTTCAGTCTTATCTCTCTCCAGTTCAGACTCCTGCCAGAATTATCTTTCTGTAACATAGATATGAGTTTCTGGTTAAAACTTTTAATCAGTTAACAAGTTCAAACCTTGTGTTATAGCATTGACAATCCTTTGCATTCTGCCACAGTCTCCCTTTCCACCTTATTCTCCCAGCTATGTACTACAGCTGCATCATTCTTGAAACATATATTGTTTCATGGCTTTATGACTTGGTCATCCTATTATCCCCTTTTTGGCCAGCCTTTCCCTTGCTCGAATCAGGTCTGTCTGTCCTTTTCTAACCTATTCTCTTCAAAAAAATCTGTTCCCAAAGGTGAGAGAACTTTAATCTTTCAAAAGATATTCTGTATTACTACATTAGCATTTTTAAAGAACCAATCTTTGTCATTTTAGAGAAAAAGAAAGAACCTCATGATGTAAGAAATTTTGACTATACTGCTCGAAGCTGGACTGGAAAATCTCCCAAACAATTTCTCATCGATTGGGTCAGGAAGAATCTTCCCAAGAGTCCAAATCCTTCCTTTGAAAAAGTTGCAGTAGGTAGATACTGGAAATGTAGGTATGTTTTTGGCTAACTGAGTGAACTTTTAGAAAAATCTAAGATGAAAATATATTTTTTTCTTATGAGTTAAGTAGACATTCAGGAAGCTGGTTCCACATCTCTAGGTTGATAATGCCTATAAATCATTACCTAGTATTAATATAGTGTTTTCTGTGAGAATATTTAATTTAAATAATGTAAACTATAGTTCAGTGTTAATGGAATTCTGACCATTTTTACTTCATCACTTTTATTTGAAAATGTCTTTGGCTTCCTTTAGGGTGAAGGTAATCAAGTCTGAAGATGATGTCCTGGTCGTGTGCCCTGCGATCTTAACAGAGGACGGTATGCAGGCCCAGCACCTGGGAGCCACTTTAGCTCTTTATCGTTTGGTGAAAGGGCAGGTAAGTTTCTATAGATCCAAGTGTCTCAGAATTCACTTGTGGAGTAATGGGTATGTTTGGTCAACATAAAACTATCTGCATGTGCAAGGGAATATTTAATCGTGGCCCTTTGTGCCAGTTTTCTCTTCACTGAATGCAGCTTCTGAGTAGTCCTTGTTTCTGCTTATTTATAATTTTGACTTTGTCTCATCTGCAAACATAGTTCAAGCTTTCTCTCCTTGGACCAGAGGCACTGAACCATTTGGTCCAGCTTTGCAAGCTGTACTGATTTAAAGATTAAAAAACTGTGCTAGAGTGATTGAATTAAGGAGAATTCTTAAACGATTGTTTTCCTTTAATGTTATATTGTCTCTCAACTTTAAAATACAAGACATTGGTTCCAGTTTTCACTTTGAGGTTACATTGACTAAAGCGTCCAGTTTAAGGAATGATGAAAATAAAGTATTACTGAAGAGAGCACTTTTCAGAGAACACTATGCTTTTTTTTTTTTTTTCGTTGGGAGTACTGTCAACACTTTCTCTTTATAATAAGTATATCTTTCTTTCTTCCTGGGGAATTAGAACTACTGAAAATTTAGACACTGATTAAGTGGAATTCCAAATAATAGTTCTTTTCCATTTTCTCTCAGTAAAAGTTTTTAATGTCTTTATTTCCCTTGTTTTGCAAAATAAGGTATCATAAGCTAAACTTAATTGATGGAAATGACTGTCAATGTTACAAAAATAAACACAGGCAGGATAACTTAGATTCCATCCAATGGAGTTCCCTAAAATAGTTTGATTTGTAATATACAAATGGAATCTCAGAGGGAACTTTGAGAAATGTTTTGTGGATCATCTACATATTTAAATAGCACCACTTTAGGAATAAATAATAAACATGTGTTTAATAGTTTATTGTGTTCTAGAATAAGCACTGTGTTTGATTAACTGAAAGTTTACCTCAGAGTATGCCTATAAGGGAGGTATAATTATTAGCCCCGTTTTACAAATGTAGAAACTAAGACACCAAGAAGTTAAGTTACTTGCCCAAGGTCACACAGCTAGGCAAGTCCAGAAGCCTGAATATGATAGGCTGTTTATAAATTTGCATCATATGCATGTATGTGTGTGCTCAGTCGTGTCTAGCTCTTTGTGACCCCAGAGACTGTAGCCCACTAGGCTCTTCTGGCCATGGAATTTTCCAGGCAAAAATACTGGAGCAGGTTGCCGTTTGCTATCTCCAGATATGCATGTATATCTTATATTAAAGTACAGTAGTAACCTACTAGTTTAAGAGATATTTTAAGAGCAATAGCTATTCTTTTCAGTTCTAACCTATTGGATTTTGGTGTCCAGTAATTAGTGAACACAATGTATTACTATTTTTTTCGTTTACAGTCAGTTCATCAGTTACTTCCTCCTACTTACCGAGATGTTTGGCTAGAGTGGAGTGATGCGGAAAAGAAAAAGGAAGAATTAAATAAAATGGAAACCAATAAACCACGTGACCTTTTTATCGCCAAACTTCTGAATAAACTGAAACAGCAGCAGCAGCAACAGCATTCTGAAAATAAGAGAGAAAACTCTGAAGATCCTGAGGAATCTTGGGAAAATTTAGTTTCTGATGAGGATTTTTCTGCACTGTCCTTGGAATCAGAAAAGGTGGAAGATTTGGAACCTGTTAGAAACCTGTTTAGAAAGTTGCAAAGCACACCTAAGTACCAGAGACTTCTAAAGGAAAGGCAACAGTTACCTGTGTTTAAACACAGGAACTCAATTGTCGAAACTCTTAAAAGGCACCGGGTTGTGGTTGTGGCGGGTGAAACAGGGAGTGGGAAAAGTACTCAAGTGCCACATTTTCTATTAGAAGATCTGCTTCTGAATGAGTGGGGAACAACTAAATGCAACATCGTCTGTACCCAGCCCCGAAGAATCTCAGCAGTGAGTTTAGCCACACGAGTGTGTGATGAATTGGGCTGTGAAAATGGACCTGGAGGAAAGGTAAAATGTTGTTCAACTCTACCTCAGAGAATGGTGATATGACATTACTTACCTGTGCTCTTGGGATCCAAATGGAACCTGTACCATACATGAATTTTGGCCGATACTGTTTGTTCAATAGCACATCTCAGGTGCTTTTCATGTTTTCTTTGATAGGTATGATATGCCACTCTCCTTTATAGGAAAAGGATTGTAAGTAGTTATCATTAAAATTTGCATGTAAAAGGAAAAATCTATTCACTTTAATAACTGAGTACTCAAATATATTACATTACTAAGTTGATCATTCAAAGAATATAAATACATACAGATAAATTGTAATACCAGATCTCAGTATTTGGAAATCTTTTCTGTAGCATATATTCCTGAATGATTTTCATTAGCTCAATGAACAGAAGCAAAAAACAATATAGAAGATAATGTCAGACTATTTTCAAATCCTGTATATTAAAAAAAATAGAAAAAAGAACTTAAAATACCTGTTGTTCTGTGTTTGGGGACAAAAGTGTACACAAAACTGGCCAAACCTTAACCAGAGTGACTGCAAAATGTAGGAATTAACAAAATTGGTTTAGAACCAAATATAATGAATTCCAAGTTCATGTAATTCAATTTAATTATGCTTTGAATTGTTCTTTCTAGATATGGTACTTAACATTTTAGTCTATAAGTTAGATAGCCCTTCATTAAAATTTTATGTGGCAATTTTTCTGGGTTCTCTCATGACATGTAAGGGGACAAAGGGCACAATTTCTGTCTTATAAGGAATTTACGTTAAGGGGATATCAGACATGTTTACAAACACAGCAAAGGAATGACTGAAGGAGTAAGAAAGAAAATGTGATGGGAATAGAAGTGACTTCAGGATCCCCATCAGGCACCACTGGTTTTTAATGGTTGAAGCTTTTATGAGATCTTGATAGAAGAGTAGACTTAAGTTGTAGCAGCAGATCTAAAATACTGTTCCTGAGCACCTCAATATTTTGCTCCAAGATAATTTCATAAGAAATTGATTAAATCTATTAATATTTCCATAATTGTGTTAATGGTACTCAAAGCAGGCAAACAGTTTTTTGTTTCAAAATTCTGAAAAAAGTTTTTTCTTGTTTAAATTGCCAAAAACAAATTTTATAGTTTGGTATAATTGAAAACATAGGCAAGTAATAAATGGCACTGAAAAGATTTACTAAGTAAATCTGCTCCATATCGGAGCAGGACCAGCACCTGTACTTCAGTTTTTAAAGCTTATTTCCTGGATCATTTGTGAGAATCCAGTCTGGGCTCTGTGTTTTCCCTTCAGAATTCTTTGTGTGGATATCAGATCCGGATGGAGTCTCGCGCTAGTGAATCTACCAGGTTACTCTATTGTACAACAGGGGTTTTGCTAAGAAAACTTCAAGAAGATGGTCTCCTAACAAATGTGTCTCATGTTATTGTAGATGAGGTGAGTAGATTCTATCGCTGTATGTTCGAGAAATGATTCTAAACATTTTTATGTTAAAAAGATGTTACTTCTAATACTAGCTAACATTGTCTCCATTTTTACTAAATGCCAAGCACTTTACGTGTAATTCGTTAATTTCCTCTAACAGGTCTCATGCTAATTGATTTATTTAACAAATACTGTATAACATTTGCTGTATGCAAGGGGCTATTCTAAGGACTTCATATATACAACTTCATTTAATCCTTCCAGCAATCCTTCATTTAATCAAAAGAAGTAGATATTATTATCCCTATTTTATAGTTGAGGAAACTAGGCACACCAAGGTTATATAGCTTACTCAAGTTCATATAGCCAATAAGTTCTGCAACTAGGGGTTCAAGCCTAGGGAAGCCGGCTGCAGACATTTCTTATCAGTTAGTGTATGTTTAAGTGATTTGCTTGGTACATAATTTTTTGAAGAAATTATATATATAGCATTTCACTTATTTAAAAATTTTTTTCAATTTCCCTGATGAAAAGTTTTTATGAATTTAATTCACCAAGTTCAGAAGGCATTAGTGAAAGTATAATCATTCTTTGATTTTTAATTAATAGACTACATATTGATTACTGGGTTATTTTCCTCCTTTTGGTTAGTAAGTATTAGAAGTATAGAGAGATACAAAAATGAAAATAAACATCTGTAGTTTCATGATTCAGAAAAAACTTAATGTTGCCATTGTGCATTTATATATATTTTTTTATAATTTGTATGTATATTCACTTTATAATTCTTTCACATCATTAGTCTGCAAAAATATAATTTTTAATAGCTTTATAGAAGTATGTTATTTGGATATCCCATAATTTATTTAACCATTTTCCTGTTGTTGTACTAGTTCAGGTTAAGATGTTTTTAAATACAATATTTTGGTAATAGGTAAGTGATAGAAATTCAAGAGAAAGAAAGAGGATATATGGCAGCTTGATTGAGCATTCCCATGGGTAACTGCTCCTGGCAGTGATGGGTGGGAACTAGGGTGTGACAGTTGTAGCCATGTTGTTAATACCTGGATTTTATCAGTATCATCAAGAATCAACTTAAAATGCTAATTTGTCTATTTATAATGAGAAATTTTTTCTGCTAGGTAAGATGAAATATTTGCATCAGCCAGTAGTTTTTCTGGGAACTCCAAATTATTAAAAAAAACTGTGTATGTGTGAGTCACTCAGTTGTGTCCAACTCTTTGAGACCCCATGAGCTGTAGCCCGCTAGGCTCCTCTGTCCATGGAATTCTCCAGGCCAGAATACTAGAGTGGGTTGCCATTCCCTTCTCCAGGAGGTCTTCCCAATCCAGGGATTGAATCCAGGTCTCCCTCATTGCAGGCAGATTCTTTATTGTCTGAATCACCAGGGAAGTTTAGTAAATACATATCAGAATGAACCCTAAGTTAAAAGTTAGACCAACTGCAGGGGAGCTGTTCTTTGATGGTTTCGTATTATTAATAGCAATCTGTAGACCTGATTTACTGAACTGTCCTTGTGATACTTTCAGCCTCTTATTGAACAGTACAATAAGAGTAAGAGAAAACCCAGTGAAATTCATCATCATGTTAAATATAATGATGAAAGAGATGCTGGGACAGAGTTCATTATGTTATTCAGGAACTTCTTTATGAAGATGCTTAGGATGATACTCTGACTTTCTTATTAGGAACAGTTGTGTGATTTGTTTTAGTTTATGGTCAGTGTGAGAGTTATGCAGCTTTTCCTCTGGCAGCTGTTAGGTTTACAGCCAATCTTTTTGCCCACCTCTCTCAAATGTACTTAATAAAGTATACATTTTTATTAGCTGTATTTTATGTCTTATCCTCATTTTAAATTTTCTTTTTTAAAAAATCAATAATTGGGGACTTCCCTGGCAATCCAGTGATTAAGACTCCATGCTTCCACTGCAGGGACACAGGTTTGATCCCTGCTTGAGGAACTAAGATCCCGCATGCAGAGCAGTGTAGCAAAAAATAAATTTAAAAAATTGATAACCTGTATAAATTACCATCTCTTTGAGGAGGTTCCCCAGATCTGTTTCATCTATCAGAAAATATTTCTCTCAAGCTTGAGATAATATCCTGGTCAGACCAGTAAAGTAAAAACATCCAAAATTATTCCTTCTTTCTTGTATATCCTCTAAATCTGGTCACCTGGACTTTGTTGATTTTTTTGAATACTTTTCTCACATTCGTTTACTTCTCTCCATATTTACTGGTGTTGCCCTCATATAGGCTACCATTATCTTATTTAATTACTTAATAAGCTTCTAATTAAACTGCCTACTTTCTGTTTTGCTCTCTTCTACGTTCTTCACATTATAGCTAGAGTTACCTTTTTTAAAACAAAGTTCAGACCGCATGATTCTCCTCCTTTAAAATATCTTACCACCCTGACTCATCAGGATAAAGTCTCAGCTCCTTAACAGGGTTTACGAGGCCTCATATGAATCACTGGGCACCTCACCCTCTCTGTCTCTTGCCCATTCCTCGTCTCATGCTCAAGGCATAATTTTTGTTTCCTCGTTTCTTGAAATGTAGTGTGATCCCACTGTCCTCCATGATTTTGCGCAAGTTATGTCCCATGACCACTTTTTCCCCTTTATCATACTGTTCTTTCCTCCTTTTTTAAAAACTCATTTCAGTTCTCAGCATAGATGTCAATTCCCTCTTAGTAGCCTTCCTGACCACCTGAATTAGCTACTCCTTGCTGTACAACAGGAACTAATACAACATTGTAAATGAACTATAACTCCAATTTAAAAAAAAAAACCAACTATAAAACAAAACCAAAAAAGAATATTAGACTGAAAAAAAACAAAATAGCTGCCCTTCATATGTAATTTCAAGCCATCCTCTACAGAATCCTCTTAAAAGGCTATAAACTCTGAAATGACTATCTCAATCATTATTCCCCAGCATCTAGCACAATGCTGAGTACTATTTGTTGATCTCCTCTAATGGCCAACCACTCTATGAAATTTGTCTTATTTGTATTCTTGTTTCATAGAAGAAGAAATAGGCCCAGGGATATTTGAATAACTTTCCTAAAGTCATATTTTAATTGTGCAAGCCAAGAAGAATTAAGCCTAAGCAAGCAATTCCAGAGTCTGAACATTTAACCACTACTGGCTCCCTTCCAAGCAAAATGATCAGACCTGTTTTAATTTTTGTTGATCAAACCTGTTTTAATTTTTGTTGATCAATCCTGTTTTAATTTTTGTTATCTCAATGTATTCTATCTTTTGTATGCTGCTTTAAATCTCAAGAAATAAAATGAGGTAGAAATAAACCCAGTACAGCAAGTTGCAATACAGACTAGTACATCCAGCAGATACTAAGTTCTCCTAACGTCCCATGTTTCAATGCTCTATAGCAAGTTTACCGTGCTCATCCCTAAAATTCATCTGTTGGAAAAGCTTAAAACCCATTTTCTTAGGCAGTTGATAGAACCTGTCAGATTCATACTAAAAAAATTCCCCCTTTGCAGAAAAGTGTATAACCATCTGTCTTGTTGCAGTTCTGTGTCTATTCAATTTTATATTAGTGGCAGAGCTTTTAAGCATTACACTGGCTTCTGAGTGAAATTCGGGAGATACTTTAATGTTATCAGCTGAACAGTTACAGACTAACTCCTAAGGTAGAGTCTTACTATCATAGCTAATCTTGGTCATTATATGCTGATTTTTACTAACTTCAGTTTTAAAGAGGGTGACTTTATTTTCAATTTGGAAGATCTACCTCATTTGAAACACAGCTTCTCTCACCTTCTCTATGTATTGACTGTATGTAAATATTGATTGACTTTTAGTAGATTTGAAGGTCTGATTGTTTTATCTTCCTACTAGATCTTATTATTATGTAAGGGCTTCCCTGGTGGCTCAGATGGTACAGAATCTGCCTGCAGTGCAGGAGACCTGGGTATGACCCTTTGGTTGGAAAGATTCCCTATAGAAGGAAATGGCAACCCCTCCAGTATTTTTGCCTGGAAAATTCCATGGACAGAGGAGCCTGGTGGGCTATAGCCCATGGGGTTGCAAAGAGTTGAACACAACTGAGCAAATAACACCCACCTACCTTACATATGACCTTTTTTTTTTAATTCCCTTTATACTAGGTTCATGAGAGAAGTGTCCAGTCAGACTTCCTACTAATTATCTTGAAGGAAATTTTACAGAAACGTTCTGATTTACATTTGATTCTCATGAGTGCCACTGTAGACAGTGAAAAGTTTTCTACCTATTTCACACACTGCCCTATTCTGAGAATTTCAGGAAGAAGTTATCCTGTTGAGGTAAGTTTTTTTAATAATGCCTCTGTGAACAGAAACTACATTCCCACCAGTGAGTGTCCCCAGAAGATAGGCCCTTAAGTCTGCTGCTGCTGCTGCTAAGTCACTTCAGTCGTGTCCGACTCTGTGCGACCCCATAGACGGCAGCCACCAGGCTCCCCAGTCCCTGGAATCCTCCAGGCAGGAACACAAGTGGGTTGCCATTTCCTTCTCCAGTGCATGAAAGTGAAAAGTGAAAGGGAAGTCGCTCAGTCGTGTCCAACTCTTAGCGACCCCATGGACTGCAGCCTACCAGGCTCCTCCGTCCATGGGATTTTCCAGGCAAGAGTACTGGAGTGGGGTGCCATTGCCTTCTCCCCCTTAAGTCTGAGCCTAGAACTATTCCTAAGGTAATGCAAGTCAAGAGAGGACCTGGAGATGGCCGTGGGAATCAGATAGCTGAGCTGCCTTGACTGAGCTGCCAAATAGTGGGCTGGAAGGAGGATTGTGCTGAATGACATACGTCAGAGGTACACAGCATAAAACAACTCTATAGCAAAGCCAAATCTACATCCAGATTGGGGGCGCTGCCTAACAATAAGGAACTGTTTTTCCACCCATGTGGAAGTTGGATTGAGAGTTGGACTATAAAGAAGGCTGAGCTCCAAAGAATTGATGCTTTTGAACTGTGGTGTTGGAGAAGACTCTTGAGAGTCCCTTGGACTGCAAGGAGACCCAGCCAGTCCATCCTAAAGGAATTCAGTCCTAAATATTCATTGGAAGGACTGATGCTGAAGCTGAAATTCCAGTACTTTGTCCACCTGATGTGAAGAACTGATTCATTGGAAAAGACCCTGATGCTGGGTAAGATTGAAGGTGGGAGGAGAATGGGACAACAGAGGATGAGATGTTTGGATGGCATCACCAACTCAAAGGACATGAGTTTGAGTAAGCTCTGGAAATTGGTGGACAGGGAAGCCTGGTGTACTGCAGTCCATGGGGTCACAAAGAGTTGGACACGACTGAGTGACTGAACTGAACTTTCCACGCATTCCTCAAATTTAGGGGGATTTTTCTTTGAAGCTTTCTTCTATTCTTAATGTTTGCCCTTTTGGTTCAGCTGATAAAGAATCTTTAAATTGATTTTCACATGTAAAAAATATACACCATAATGTACTTTGTCCTGGAATTACTAGGGACAGATCCATCTATATCAGGCAAGTTCTTCATTCCCAAATAATGCAGGAAAAAAAGTTTTTTTAATATTCTCATTAGCATGTGGTAACATTCAGAGAGGTAGCAATTCCTTGTTCTCTTTAAGATGATATTTACTGAAATGAATTTGAGCTCACTGTTCATATGCCTTCACCTGTGCAGGTTTTTCATCTTGAAGATATAATAGAGGAAACAGGCTTTGTACTGGAGAAAGACTCAGAATATTGTCAGAAATTTCTGGAGGAGGAAGAAGAAATAACCATTAATGTTACAACCAAAGCAGGGGGAATAAAAAAGTATCAGGTAAGAAGAAAACACTTTTAAAGACATCTGATGATGATATCCAAGACACAAACTACCATAAGAGTTTTTAAATCATGTGGCTGGCACAGTGCATTCAAATACATTTTGTTAGAGGAATAACAGATATGATTATGAGCAAATTTTAAACATCATTTCTTTGATCTTTGTTTTACTGACTCTTTTACTGTTTTACTTACTGTTTGGTTTATATTTGCTTTACCTCAACGCTTTAAATAGACTGGGGCAGGCCCAGAGTCTAGATCCCTGCCACTGGTTTTCTTAGCAGCCTCTGTCCTGGCATGAGCCAGCCTTAGCTCTGTATCATCCAGGGAAGCACAGTTCTTCATAGAGAGTTAGTTTAGTTTGAATGACATAATTTTAGGAATATCACAAAAGCTACACTATCCTGCATTTTGACCAGTGGTACTATTTACATATTTTCACTGTATCTACAATATTCCATTCATCTAATGGACAAATTTAAAGTTAGTTTATCTTTTAATTAAGCAGATAAATCAAGGAAGCAAAAACTAAAATCTTTTCTTAAAACTGTAGAAAGTGTTTACATGCCAAGATTAAAAGTTTTGCTGTACTTAAGGGGGCTGGATGAAATTAATAGGATAGAGATGAAATTTTATCATACTTTAATACTGTTAAAAATTGTATTCTTGCTATATTTTAATGAAATAATGGTGACAGAAAAATACAAATTTGAATAAGTGCCAAGTAGTTTGTTTTTTCCTTCTTTGTGTTTACTTCATATTTTTGTTCAGGTTTTTCTGATTATGTTTCTTTTAGGAATACATCCCAGTTCAGACTGGAACAAGTGCCGATTTAAATCCATTTTACCAAAAGTATAGCAGTCGTACTCAGCATGCTATTCTCTACATGAATCCTCATAAAATCAACCTGGATCTCATTTTGGAACTTCTTACATATTTAGGTATGTACCTGTTTCTAATGTGTCTCCATTTGTTTTGATAAAACTTTTCAACTAACCGGAGATGTTTTATTAATATTTTATATGCTGTTCCTTATTTTTGAATATTGTATGTTTCAAAAAATTTCAGACAGAAGTCCTCAGTTCAAAAATGTTGAAGGAGCAGTACTGATCTTTTTACCAGGCCTTGCTCATATTCAACAGTTGTATGATCTCTTATCAACTGACAGAAGATTTTTTTCAGAACGGTAACTACAGATCTTCATTATATTCCTGGTAGTTTTAAAATAGAGCAATGTTTTGTACATTAAAATTCTTGATCAGAGCTTTCAAAGTCTTTTCACCTTTAGTTAAAATTGTCCATGACAAAGCAATTCTTATTTTAACTTTGTTATAGCATTTTATCTACTAAAAATTTTAGGTACTTTTTCTACATTTGTTTTATTTTCTTAATATGATTTAGCAGAGGGAAACTTGTAGTTAAAAATAACCCATGGGATGATGCAAAACCCCAGCAACATTGCAGTTTATCATCCATACAGACTGAATTGGCTCTGTACTGTGTCTGTTTTTATATAGTTTATTACTGCTGTTATCATTATCACCTTGGCATCAGAATATACTTTTTAAAATACTTTAATCCCTGCATTCATATAATTCATATTAAATTTTTCTCATCAACGAGTGTATATATATATTCTCAGAACTTTTGTGTGTGTTTAAAATTTTTCATAATAAAAAATTTTTTAATTGCTTCCTATTTGCAAATAAATTTTGTTATTCTTTGCAGTGTCTTCTAAAGAGAAACTCTTGCTAAGAACTATGATTTTAACTTTCAGATATAAAGTGATAGCTCTGCATTCTATTCTTTCAACTCAAGATCAAGCTGCAGCATTCACACTTCCTCCTCAAGGAGTCAGGAAGGTAAAACTCAGTACATCAAATTTATTTATATGTGATCCACCTGAGAACAGTTCATGAAAATGATTCCCTATCATCAAAGACAGTTATTAAGTACCTTATAGCACATGGCAGACTCCAGATGCTCTGCAGTCTAATATCATCAAAAGTGAACCCAATATTAAAATTCAATTTATATTATGTTAGGTGTTTATATTATGTGTTATCAATAACTTCAGAGGAGTGGTAGTTTAAAAACATGGCATTATTGTTGCTTTTGAGAAGGAAAAGTCACTACTATTCCTTTAAGAAGAGAACACAAAGGATGTTTGATGTCAGAAGCTACTTGAATCCTGGGAGGATTCTTTTTTGTTCTCTATAGTCTATTCATCCCTGATCATTTTTGCAACACAGAGAACATTAGGTTAGGAAACAATCTTAAGGTATTTTCATTGTCTCCTCTGTTCAGGATTCTGAATGAAGAGATACTTTGCAAAAAGAGTTTCTCAGATTCTTGTCCCAAAGCTGCTGCCATGTCTTTGGCTTTTGGCAACCTACTCAGCTTTACTTTCTCATCTTTAAAAGGGGTTGAATTAAATGTATGGTTTTCTAACTGTGCTCTGAAAACTCCAGGGGTTCATAGGTTATGCTCTGATCTGTAACATTTGGGCTTCTCTGGAAGATTTTGTCTGAAGAAAAGAATTCCACCACCTCTAAACACTTTGATCACCTAGGTCCTATCTAAGTCTTAATAATCTGGGTTCTCTTTCCTAGGATGAAGGATAAGAAAAGCAATCAATTCAGTATTGAGATAGAGTGATAACATATTGAACTGACCTAAAGTTGCCTAAATGTTTCACCTCCAAAGACTCAACAGAAGAAAAAACACACACAAGAAGAAGGGCTGTTCAGCCATCACCATTAAGAATTTTTGAGCTAGAAAGGGACCTAAGAAATCATGTATTTCTTCCTCTTAATTTGAGACCAGAGAGGTAAAATGACTTGCCCAGGTCACAAAGCTAATAAGTAGCAGAGCCGGGGCAATAAGCCACCAGTTCTTCTTACTAAAGAAAGTATTCCCTAATAATTGTAAAGTTTCTGCTGAGCAGTCTCCATTCTCTGACCCACTTTCCCATTTTACATGTATCATTTTTAAGGTGACTGACTAGAATTAAGGGACTATAGTATTTCTGTTGGAATAAGAATCTATAAGTTTAATTAATAAGCTGAGGTGATAAAATCAATTAGAGCAAATTTAAGTTACACAGTAACAGCAATTAGATTGTGAATTTTTGTAAAGAATAATTGAAATTCACTTTTTAAAATGCACTGGCTAAACTAAAGAATTTTTAAGTGATGGCACATTGCTGAAAGTAGTTACCTAAATGTTTTGGCTTTGTGTTTTCAGATTGTTTTGGCAACAAATATTGCAGAGACGGGTATCACTATTCCAGATGTTGTATTTGTAATTGATACCGGAAGAACGAAAGAAAATAAGTAAGTTTGCATTTTTTTCCCAAATCAAAACATATTTAACCTGAAAAGGGCTTGGAACTGTTGAATTGTTAGGAGACATCACAGAACCATTCCAATCAGTACATGTACTGCCAAAACAAGCACTAGATCTCAGAATCACATGGGGAACATCTCAAATGTCCTAATTCTGTCCAAAACAAAAGGTCTCAGAGAAGCTGTAGGGAAGTTTAAAATGTCTAAGAATATCAAAATTGTCAAAGAATATGTCAAAATTAATGTCATCAGTTTTCCCATAAGTAATATCAGTGTACTGCTACTGATAGGAAAGTGCTGAGAAAATTCAGACAGAAATTCTTATCAGTTAGTTTGTAAAATAAATTGTTTTACAAAAACATTATTTATGGGATTATAAAAAAGCATGGGTTTTAGAATCAGAGTTAGATTATAAATCTTGATCTATAATTTTGAGCAAGTAATATTAAATCAGTTATAATCATCAGTGTTCTCCTCATATGTAAGTGGGAAAATTAAAGTTTCATAAATTGAAAATACGTACTACAGTAATTGGCACATAGTAGATAACTTTAACTGTTAAATTTAACTTTAACAGAAAGATTATTGCTTTATAAATGTTTTGATGTTTATGTTTAACAAATAAGACCATCTTCGTGGTCTATTCTAATCTATATACACTGTCCCTAATATTAGAAAACTTCAGCAATATTTGGAAATGAGTATGACTGTCCAATACAAAATAGACTCCTGACTTTTTTTAACTATACCTTTAGAGGAAGTGTTTTCAGGGTTGAACTGTATTTTGTGAAAGGTGCTTTGAATTGTGATGCTCACAGCAGAATTTCTCACTTTTTCAAAGAATTCTTATTGCATAATTAATGGGCATTCTAATCTTCAACTTTAGAATCAAATACTTCCAGGTTTTTTTTTAGATTTTTATTTAAGTCAGTTATCTACATATCTCTCCTAAAACATTTTTCTAGGTACCATGAGAGCAGTCAGATGAGTTCTTTGGTCGAGACATTTGTCAGCAAAGCCAGTGCTCTGCAGCGCCAGGGGAGAGCTGGGCGGGTCAGAGATGGCTTCTGTTTCCGCATGTACACGAGAGAAAGGTATGGCGTAGCCTGGAGACTAAAAACACACAAACCAGCGTTTATTTCTGATAATATGTGTTTAGGATTATTTTACCTTATTTTTCAGATTTGAAGGCTTTATGGACTATTCTGTCCCTGAAATCTTGCGCGTGCCTTTGGAGGAATTATGTCTTCATATCATGGTAATCCCAAAGGAACTTAGATGAACTTTTGTTCTCCACCCCTTTATAAGAAAAAAGAAAAAGACCTAAACTTATCTTACCTTCTGTTGCACTAGATTTTCAAGTATTTTATTTACTCTGCTCTAATAAATTCCCTCTTCCCCCATATTTTATAAGGAAACCCACTGTGCTTTAAATCTGCCATAGGCACTCATACTTTAAGTATACTCATAATTTTAAGAAATTAAAATACAGACTCATAGCCCAGACCACTAGTTCTCAACTGGGGATGATATTGCTCACCAGGGAAAATGTCAGGAGACATTTTTAGTTGTCAGAGCTGCGGGAAGAGGGAGACCATGCTATGGACATCTAGTGGGTCAAGACCAGGGGTGCTGCTACACACTCTACAGTGAACAGCACCGTCCCCTAAAACGAAGAATTATCTGGGCCCACTAACAATAGAGCTGGACTTGAAAAGTCCTGACCTAGACCAAAGGCTTCTGTGTCTGAAAGATCTATAATATCCTTCAGTTCTTAGATTTTTTGGTTCTATAAAAATCAGGAATGAAGAAACTAAAAATATGCAACTGGAAAAATCTCCTCTTTGCTTAAAATTTTACTTAAATTTAGTTTCAGTTTGACCATCTTTTTGTTAATTCTTTCTGATCACATCCGAATTTTATCACTTTTTCAATCTGCAGAAATGCAATCTTGGTTCTCCTGAAGATTTCCTCTCCAAAGCTTTAGATCCTCCTCAGCTTCAAGTAATCAGCAATGCAATGAATTTACTCCGAAAAATTGGAGCTTGTGAACTAAATGAGCCTAAACTGACTCCACTGGGCCAACACCTTGCAGCTCTGCCTGTGAATGTCAAGATTGGCAAGATGCTTATTTTTGGCGCCATTTTTGGCTGCCTGGATCCAGTGGTAAGACAAGCAACACTGCTGCTTCCTCCCTGTAAATATCGTTTTGGTTGGGGAGGTATTAAGTTGGGAAAAATTTTTTTAACTAAATAGGGTGTCTGTACTAACATTAAAGCCAGAAAATCTGAATGCTTAATGAGAATTTTTGAATATTTAACTTTTTATATTTATATACAAGAAAATATCTTCATCCATATACTCTTGTGTATTGTAGGTATTATTTTGTAAAAGGGTTTTGGCTTGTCTAGACTTCTGCTATCAAACATCCCACTTGAAATATTTACTTAATTCTGTGCGTGTGTGTGTGTATATATATATATATATATATAGTAGATGATTCATATAGTAGATGGATTCATTGAGAGTTTTGAACTCCACATTTAAGTAGAATCAAAACTTCCTTCCTTTTTTCTGGGTTTTCTCTGAGCTAGCAATTACCAGCAATTCTGTTTTCTCAAATTATCTCAGAATTAACAAACTTTTTGCCTCTCTCTGAATCTCTTGCCTGCTTTGCCATTCCAACTTTATCAAGTTGTAGCCTTTTCTGGGACTACAAATAAGGCTGTTTGAAATCAAAATGGGGAGAGTATGACTTACTCTAGTCTTTTTTTTTTTCTAGTATCAGAAATATATACCAGAATTGTGTTGAGTCTAAGAAATATCTACTGCCATGATAGTTGATCTGAAAAGCTGCAGCAACAACAAATGGGTTGTTATATAGTCCAAATTATGTAAGAATTACTTAAAGAGCATTGCAGGCAATGGAAATTCAGACTCAGTGTCAAAATTCTGATCTGTGATTAAGGAATTTCTTTTAACTGTGTGACAATCAGTCACTTGCACAAATACTCATTTTTTAAAATCCCTGATTCTGTTGGTATTACTTCCCTGTCTCACAAAGATGATATTAAAAGTAAATGACAAAAAAAAAAAAGTAAATGACAGATTTTTAAAATTCCATAAAATGAAGCTAAAAGTAACTAATTAAAATGAAAACACTAGCTATTATAAAACATAGTAAATTCAAAAGAAGAAACATGCAACTTGAAAGTGCTGTTATTTTATGATTTGCTTTCTATTACAATACAAATCAGCTTTCAGTGTGTACCTCTTTAAGGTTCAATTTTTTTGTTTATTTATGGGTAGGCAACATTAGCTGCAGTTATGACAGAGAAGTCTCCTTTTACCACACCAATTGGTCGAAAAGATGAAGCAGATCTTGCGAAATCAGCTTTGGCCATGGCAGATTCAGATCATCTGACAATCTACAATGCATACCTGGGGTAAAGAAATAATCTGGGTTTTGTCAGTAGGTCAAACCTGAGGGTATTTACTTTTTAAAAAATTTATCTTTGACTTTTATTAAAAAGATACATTTAAGGTTTAAATTTAGTATTAACTAGTTACTTTATCTGTCAAGTATAATTACTTTAGACATTTGTATTTTTATAATCCTAAAATTTAAGAACAATGTACTTTGTATTACTATGTGTATATTACCTTATATTTGAAGTTATTAATATTCTGATATACATAAGCAAAGAATACCTATATTGTAGTTGAAATTGACTGGCTCTTAGAATAGGCAAGGCCCTTCCTGGTTTTATATGATTATAATATAATTAAAGCTATGGTTAGTACCTCTGAAAGTGAGTTTGAAAACATTAAACTTCGGTCATTTTTCTTACGTAGATGGAAAAAAGCACGGCAGGAAGGAGGCTATCGTTCTGAAATAGCATATTGCCGGAAGAACTTTCTTAATAGAACATCACTGTTAACCCTAGAGGTAAGTCTTAATGCAGCTGTCTTAATTTAGGGTCATATGGTGGACCAGTGGGATTATTTTGGAAAAAGAAATGCCTAGGATAGTGCTTGATACATAGTAAGTGTTCAATAAACATTTGCTGAATTAATAAATTTGTGATTTTTTTGTTTTGTTTATCACAACAGGTAACCTGTATTATATGGTGATTCAAAATAGTATTTAACAGGGACTTCCTTGGCTGTTCAGTGGTTAAGACTCTGTGCTTCCAAAATAGTGTTTAACAATCATATTATATTCAGGAAGTGGTCAAAGATGCAACATGATTTCATAGAAATAACACTAGTTTGAGAATTAGGATAGTTGTCTATTCAACAGCTCAAACTTGGAAGTTAATTTAGTCTCAGTTTCTCATTTAAAAAAGAGAAATTGAATTGGGCATATTCTACAGTTTTTCTCAACTCTGAAAACCAGTTGTTATTTTGAATTATTATGGAAATTTTCAACTATACATAAAAGTAGACAATAGTATAGTGAACTGTGTACTCATTTCCCACTTCCATAATTATCAACATGTGCTCAATCTTGTTTTCCTTATACTCCCCTTAATCCACTATCTACCCTCTAGATTATCTTGAAGCAAATCCCAGATGTCAGGTTGTTATATATCTCTGAAGTATAGGACTTTTTTCTTTAGCATTATGCCTTGAAAAATAATTCCTTTATATCATCAACTATACAGTGTTTAAATATCCCTGATTTTTCATAATTTTTTTTTTACAGCTAGTTCAAATCATGATCCACACAAGGTCCACACATTAAAATTGGTTGATATTTCTCAAGTGTAGGACAACATTTAAAGGGAAATGGTGTTTAGTGCAGACATGCTATAAAAGTATTCAGAAAATAAACTTACCTCTCACATAATTCCCCTATTCTGTGCTCATATTTTAAAAGGTTGTCTGGCTCAGGTTCAAGATAAGGAGAGAGAAGCAACACTCCTTTGTCTGCACCCCACTTCCTCCAGGCCTTCAAGTTGCCTCCCACTCCCTCCCTTCTATCAGCCTTTTCTTCGCCTCCCCTAGGCTACAGGGTTTTCAGTTCTTTCCCAGTCTTGTAGTATTACAGCAACTGTTTGTCTGATTTTTCTTCTCCTAGAATTAAAGTCCCTTAAGTCCCAAACCAGAAACCTCAAGGAAATCCTAAATGTAAACTTAATCTTTTAATCACTTATATCCTGTCTACTTTAAAATTACTCCTCCTTGCAAGACAGCAAAAGAGACACAGATGTAAAGAACAGACTCTTGGACTCTGTGGGAGAAGGCAAGGGTGGGATGATTTGAGAGAATAGCTTAGAAACATGTATATTATCATATGTGAAATAGATCGCCAGCCCAGGTTCGATGCATGAGACAGGGTGCTCAGGGCTGGTGCACTGGGATGACCCTGAGGGATGGGATGGGGAGGGAGGTGGGAGGGTGGGTCAGGATGGGGAATACATGTACACCCATGGCTGATTCATGTCAATGTATGGCAAAAACCACCACAATATTGTAAAGTAATTAGCCTCCAATTTTTTAAAAAATGGCAAATAAATAAATAAAATTGGATTAAAAAAAAAATGCTCATCCTCCCTATGGTATTTTAGCTGATTGGCACTACTAAAGGTAGAAAAAGATTTTAAGCAACAAGTATTAGATGGTTGCCATTAGTAAACATTGTCAGAGTTCTTTAGGAAATTGTTTCCCAGAGACAAGTGAAGAAGGTTCTTGCAGTCTAGGATCAGAATCCTCTGTAATTCTTCCTCAGTGTTCTCTATGTGACCATCCTCACTGAGTAAAACTCTTGAAAGCAGAGCTACTGCTAAAGTAGATATACTGAATGAAAATGCATTCAGGCACATTTTTATTGCTTTCGCATATTAGACATTCATATTTTATGATATTTAAAGTCTTGGGAAGATAATCTGTACCAAAAAATCAGTTATGTTATATAATCAGGTGACCCCTTAACATTTCAGTATCTTTTTTTCTTCCCTAATGTAATTTACACTATAGCTTAGTAAATAATGATTGGGCATCATGTCAGTTTTTTTTTTAATTGAAGTATGGTTGATTTATAAAATAATATTTCAGGCGTACAGCATAGTGATTCAGTATTTTTCTAGATTACACTCCATTAGAAGTGATTACAAAATACTGACTATAATTCCTTATGATGTACAATATATCCTAGTGGCATATCTCTTTTATACATACTTGTGTGTACCTCTTAATTCCATATCCCTATCTTGCTCCTCCCCCTTTCCCTTCCTCCAGTGGTAACCACTTGTTTGTTCTCTATATCTGTGAGTCTGTTTCTGTTTTGCTGTATACATTTATTTATTTTAGATTCCACAATTAAGTGATATCACACTGTATGATATGTATGTCTTTCTCTGTATGTCTTTCTCTGCCTTATTTCACTAAGTATACTGTTTAGTCTATCAACATTGCTGCAAATTATCTTTTTTTTCATTTTTACAAAAGTTTTATTATATATTTATGGAACTTGAGGAATAGTAATATATTAAGACATTTCTTCAAAGGATAAGCTGTGTTAAACTTGAAAATAAACTGGTATGTTAATGAGATGCATAATCTAAAGAGTTTGCTAAACTAATAAAGTATTATTTATTCAAAGAATAATGCACAAGGACTTCCTGGTGGTCCAGTGGTTGGCATTCCGTGCTTCCAATGCAGGGGTCATAGATTTGATCCGTGGTCAGGGAACTAAAATCCCACATTCCATGATATGTGGCCAAAAAAATTAAAAAAAAAACAACAATGCAGAGATATATACTTCATGCTGCTGGCTTTACTTAGTAATATGATGGATTAGGAAAATATTTGACAAATGTTAATATTCATAATAAGGTTAGAAATGAAACATTTTAGCATGCCAAATTCTATAAGGTTTTTTAAATTAGCGTGTAGTTGGTTTATAATATTAATAAATTTTAGGTATACCACATAGTGACTCACAAATTTTAAAGATTATAGTCCATTTATAGTTACTACAGAATATTGGGTTTTATTGGGTATATTCCATGTGCTGGCAACATATCCTTGTAACTTAATTATTTTACACATAGTAGATTGTATCTCTCAGCCACCTACCCCTACCTTGCCCCTCCCTCCTTCCCTCTCCCTACTGGTAACTACTAGTGTGTTCTCTGTGTTTGTGAGTGTTTCTTTTTGGTGTTATATTCACTAATTTTATTTTTTTTTTTGGAGTCCACATATAAGTGATAACATATAGTATTTGTCTTTGTCTGTCTGACTTATTTCACTTAGCATAATGCCCTTCAGGTCCATTCACTTTGTAGCGAATGACAAAAATTCATTCTTTTTTTTGCCAAATAATATCCCATTGTGTGTGTGTGTATTATCTTTCTCCATTTGTCTATTGATGGACATTTGGGTTTCTTCCATGTCTTGGCTATCGTAAACATCTATGAATATTGGAGTTAATGTATCTTTTCAAATTAGTGTTTTCATTTTTTTCTGGATATATGCCCGGGAGTGAGATTGCTAGATCATGTGGTAATTTTCTTTTTAGCTTTTTGGAATCCTGTCCCTTTTGATAGGAAACAGTAATATAAAGTACAAGGCTGGTTGGCACCTTCTTTAATCGATTATGATCTTGTCTCTTTTTAACAAACCAATCTAGGATGTAAAGCAGGAGTTAATCAAGTTAGTTAAAGCAGCAGGATTTTTATCATCTACAACTTCTAATAGCTTGGAAGGAAACAGAGCCACACAGACCCTCTCCTTCCAAGAAATTGCCCTTCTTAAAGCTGTACTTACTGCTGGACTGTATGACAACGTGGGGAAGATAATCTATACAAAATCAGTTGATATTACAGAAAAATTGGCTTGCATTGTGGAGACAGCCCAAGGCAAAGCACAAGTACATCCATCCTCAGTAAATCGAGATTTGCAGACTTATGGATGGCTTTTATACCAGGAGAAGGTAAAATGCTCATTCTTAAATTCCAGTATTTGGGACATTATTCTAGAAGTCAGTCATAAGAAATTTGGATGCCCACCAAATACTATATATGGTTCTTAAACTGAGTTATTCATGTTTATTCATATTTGAAATCAAGATGTTCATGGTGTCTCAACAAAAATATAAACATGTCTTTTTTCCACATTTCCAAATAAGGGGGATATGGAATGGGATAGAACTAAACGTGATGTTGCAACAGTCTGAGACACAGTGCAACCTAAGATGACTTAATAGCAAATATTTGTAGATTAAAACAGTCAATCTTTTGAATCATAGCTCATTAAATTAATAAAGATCCATAATTTCAAGCATTGGCTTGAGTAACTCCCAGCTTATCAGCAAACTTAAATGTGTAAAACATGACAAATTCCTGACTAATGGTCATTGCTGAACCTTGCTGTAGAAACCGGACACTTTGAAACTTAATCATAATTTTATCTTTCCATTAATTATTTAACAGCATTAGCATAACACTGCTTGTTCATACTTTATGTTCAAGGTATACAATTCAGCCTTACAATTAATGTTTAAAATCCTTTAATGGTATAAATACACAGGTGGTGACTATGATTATTATAAAATAGATTGTGCAACAGAATGTAGACATGTAGCTTTATAAAACATGATTTAAAATAGTAGCAAATTACAGAGAAATGCTTACATGAAACAGATAAATGAATTTTTTATTATTTTAGGCTGTGAAGTGTTTTTTTTTTTTTTTTAATACAGATACGATATGCCCGAGTGTATTTGAGGGAAACTACCCTAATAACCCCTTTTCCAGTGTTACTTTTTGGTGGTGATATAGAAGTTCAGCACCGGGAACGCCTTATCTCTGTTGATGGCTGGATCTATTTTCAGGTACGTGCTACAACTGATCTTAAAATTTTACTGCCAGTACCATTGAGGTAGTTTTTTTTTTTTTTTTTATTGGAGTTTGCTTGATTTCTTCCTATGGTTTGACTTAAATAGAAGACGTCTGTATTTTATCTTGCCTGTATGGTTTTAAATCTGTTTAAGTTTAAAATCCAACTATATTCCTAATTGCATATTGCATTTATTGTCAGTAATAATAATTTGCCATGTGTGTGGACTTCAGTAGTTAACTTTACATGGATCATCCTAATTTAATACCCCTAACAACCTTGTTAGACGATTTCTTTCTATTGACGAGGCACTTAAGTTGAGTGAGAAGTTAAATAGCTTACATGGATTGTTAATGGTAGAGCAAGGTTTAAACCTAGAACTGTCTGATCCTCACACTTGCGCTCCTTCTGCTATATCATGCCACCTATAAAAAGACACAAATTCATTTGATTCATACTGTTAAAATTCTCCTCTGGAAAAATCAAACCAACCAGTGCTACCGACAGTAAGTTTATTTCTCTGTAACTTATCAACATTGACCACTTTAAGCAAATCTAATATATTCTGCTATGATATACCATGATAGCTGTTTGTCTAAGACTGGAGAGGTAAATTTTAAAGGCAGATTAAAAAATATGTGCACTTCTCACAGAGAGGGGGAGATGGTGATAGTGTTCTATAACTGGATTGTGGTGATGGCTGTACAACTCTATAAGTTTATTAAAAATCATTGAGTTGTACATGGTGAGTAAATTTTTATGATCTATAAATTATTCCTCAGTAAAGCTATTTTAAAAAATTCCATTTTAAAACCTGTAGTCCTCTTTCTTCCTCTTCCGGGGACGATATCTAGAGGCATTCAGGATGGTCCAGTGTCTGACCTACCGTCATAGGCCGTCCTACAGTACAGCCTCTAACAAAACCAGGCTGTCCCGAATCCCTGGTAATGGAATTGTTTACCTTTATACCAAGAAGGTTGGGAAAGCACCAAAGCCGCATGTGGGCTCTGCCCAGGCCGACTTCAAGGAGTTCATGCTGTGAGACCTAAGGTTCTTATGTGGTTGTCTAAAATGAAAAAACACATCAGCTGGGCTATGATGGTTCCGTGTGTGCTAAATATGTCCGTGACAGGACAAGCATGCTTTCCTCATCAAGGAGCAGAAGATGGTTGTGAAAACGTTGGAAGCACAAGCACAGAGAAAGCTAAATTAAAAAATGAAGCATTTTTGAGCAATAAAATCAAAAAGCACAAAAATGAAACTGTAGTCCTCACTCCCATAGAGTTGATACAAGAGAAGAAAATAATTACAAAATGGTTGCTTTATTCTGGAAAGAGGTATCAAGTTTATGGGTACTTAATAAGGAAATTGAAGTTTATGTCTCTTAGCTGCAGACGGAAATTTATTTTTCTCATAACATTTTATATTTAAGTCAATATGTGTTAAAGCACATCATAAGGCATATATGCTTACCTTGATTTTATTTGAACACATTCACACTCCCCGGGATTAAGGTTGTTCAATTTGTCATCTCTCAACAGGCACCTGTTAAGATAGCTGTCATTTTCAAGCAGCTACGAGTTCTCATTGATTCTGTTTTAAGAAAAAAACTTGAAAACCCTAAGATGTCTCTTGAAAGTAAGTGTGTGACTCTAAGAAAGAGGAACTTTCTCTGAGGTTCTCGTTATGTTTCTCTACCAGTCTTCCAAATGTAGAGCTGTTGGTCTATAATCCTTCCAACAGAAATCTGCAATGGACACCTGAGTTGCCTGTTAGCCTGGTATGTGCTTTGCTGTGCTTAGTCACCCAGTCATGTCCGACTCTTCATGACCCCATGGACTGTAACCTGCCAGGTCGCTCTGTCCATTGGGATTCTCCAGGAAAGAATATTGGAGTGGGTTGCCATGCCTTCCTCCAGGGTAGTCTGGTATAGTATTTCCCAGACTTGCCAAATGATCAGAGTTATCCTGGCAGTTGTTAAATATATATATATTGTTTATATATATCTATATGGTCCAAAGACCTAACTCAGGCATACTGAATCTCCTCTATAGGGGAGGCCTATGGCTATATGCTATTTTATAATCTTTTCATCTGTAATACTTACCCTGTACTACCATCCCCATTTTTAAGTGCAGTTATTTTTAATAAACCAGGTTGTTTTTCTGGTAGAATTTCTTATGTTTAGGATTTGGGCAGTTGCATCTTCATGCTTTGACTTAATGTTTCTCTGTTTCCTATATTTTCTGCAAACCTGAGTTTGAGCCCTCGGTCGGGAAGATCCCCTGGAGAAGGGCATGGCAGCCCACTCCAGTCTTCTTGCTGGAGAATTCCATGGACAGAGGAGCCTAGTGGGCTACAGTCCATGGGGTCACAAAGAGTTGGACATGACTGAGCGACTAACATACATACACATTCTCTATATTTCCTGAAAACTGGTAGTTATATCTAATGACTTGATTAGAATCTGGTTTTTAGAAAAAGAATATTTTTTGGTTGGTGCTATATCCTTCCCATTGCATCACATCAGTTTGATTTTCCTGTTTTTAATGATAAGAATTGATCAGTTTGTTCAGTGTGATTATATTTAACAGACATCCCAATTAATTCTAGTCGGTAGGCAAGTTGGGGAGCCACTGCCCTGAAGTCTCACACTTTATGTTAATTTCCATAACTGAAGGTGAATGAGTAAGCACTTAACTGTTAGCTTTCCTGTACTGCTGGGAACTTAGATCCGGTCGTGTGGGCTCTTCCCTTGAGGAACTCTGTGCACTACAACACAGCCTAAAACAAACCAAAAAAAATACATTATATTAAGGACAGGTTGAACCTCAACTTTTAAATTAAGAAAAGTCAATTTAAAAATGATTTCAGTGTCTCCCTTTGCCATAACAGGAAAAGTAGAACCTGCCCTCTGATGAAGCATGTATCTTTGATGAGGGTGGATGAAGTACATTAGTGTCCTCTATTTCTGGACTTAGAGAAGTTGGGATACAAGGGACACCAAGCTTTTGAAAAAGAAATAACTGAAGTTTCTCTTGTATTTTCTTTTACTATACTATTCCTCAGACTAAAAATCATAGTTCTTTCTAGACCTGTCATGTTCGCCTTACAGCCAGTGAACTTTCTTCCCTCACTCCTTTTTATTTAATGCCACTATAGCCTCCAAGAGCCTGAGTGTCAGGCCATGGACCCAGTTATCAAAATTCTCCATTGCAGTCATTGAAACATAGACCATTTTCTTACTGAAGTGTCTAATAAGATAAGAATTTCAGTCTTGGAGTCCTGATAATTACAACTATTCAGAAAGTAGTTATGAAGTCACAATATCAGACCAACTGATTAAAAGCAGAGGCAGCTGTTAAAACCTCTAACAAATAATGTAGCCCTTATTTAGTCTGTTTGTCCAATTAATTGGTGTTTGATTCCTTTGTTGTGTAGAGAGGTCTGTCACTTTGCCATCTACACTTCTAGAGCACTTCCCTGGTAAATTTTTTTGTTTCCTTTGAACTAAACATGGAGAAACAGATAAAGAGTGCTTTATTCCTTGCCCATACTGTTGGCATCCTGGCTAATTCTGAAGTACATGGATGAATCAAAAAGTAGACTTGAACTAGGTGAAAAAGTTAGGAAATTTACTGTCTAAATAGAATTTTTAAGAAATAATAGAGGCATATCTAGTTTTATAAGTGAATTGCTGGTGTTAACTCTGTATTCTAATTTAAAAGAATCTTTTAATAAAGTATACCTGTGGCTTACATGTGTATACACTGAAAAATTAGTCAGTGGTGAATTTATTCATTGGTTTTTTCCTTCTTCCATCCAGATGACAAGATTCTCCAGATCATTACTGAATTGATAAAAACAGAGAATAATTGAAACTGCAATTCATGATCAACTGCTTTGAAGAGAGTCATGAAATTAGGTGAAAATGGACCATCCCATGAAGTATTTCAGTACTTAAAATGTTGGTACTAGTCATCATGTGAAGGTGGTGGGAAAAAGCACATACTTTAAACGTGTGGAATTTTCTAATTTCTTTTTAATGATAGTTATTCTCAGTGTATTTGCCACTACATTTACAATAAATTCTTTGGTATCATCCATGTGGTATGCATCATCATGTGCCTCACGGGCAAAGCCTGTGTCTGTAGTATCGTAACTTACTATTGTGATTCCCTGCGTACCCACCTCGTCCTCTTATCAGTCCTTGATGTCTAGAGAGTTCAAGCCTTCTTGAGGAGGAAAAGATCTAAAGATCTTTCTCCCAAAGGAGAAAGTGAGCTCCAAAACCAGTTGTAATTAAATTTTCACAAAAATATACAACTTCAGTTATTTAATATTTGATAGGAAAAGTCAAAACTTAAATAAGGTATACACTATTAATAGATGCCATCTACATTAGTAGCATTCACTAAAGCACGGAGGATAGGCAGCAATGGATAATGCTACTGTCAAGCCGGGGTGACACCATTTGCACCATTTTCCTCAATCATAAGCTTTGATATCACTGCTCTTGAATCTTTTTTGTACCGATAATAGGATTGATAAGGTCAGTAACTTTAAGATACTAAAGCATACTTAGATATTTTTCAGTGGTTTTCTTTGTTTTACTTACTGGGGATTTTTGAAACTCCATCTTGATTATGTTGAGGAATTTTCCATTTTCTGTCAAGATTGTTTAGGAACCTCAAATATATTTTTGTGTAGACCAAATGGCAAAAATTGTATCTGAAGGACAAAAGATTAGAATTGAGTAGGTACTTAGTGACTATAGTTGACCCTCCACACAGTGGTACCAACCCTCCACACAGTCAAAAATCTGTGTGTAACTTCTGACTCCCCCAAAACTTAACTTCTACTAGCCTACTGTTGGCCAGAAGCCATACAGCTGATTAACATATATTTTCTGTTGTATCAGGGCTTCCCTGGTGGCTCAGCTGGTAAAGAATCTGCCTGCAATGCAGGAGACCTGGGTTTGATCACTGGGTTGGGAAGATCCCCTGGAAAAGGGACCAGCTACCCACTCCAGTACTGATGTGGCCTGGAGAATTCCATGGACTGTATAGTCCATGGGGTCACAGAGAGTCAGACACAACTGAATGCCTTTCACTTTCACTTTTCTATGTTATATCTAACATACATTTTATACATTCATGAATACCTTTTTCTTAATTTTTTTTTTAAATATTTCTAGGCTTCATGGCTCATCTGCAGGTTTTTTACATTGTTGCAAACGTCAAACATTTTCCAATATATTTATTGAAAAAAATCTCTGTAAGTGAACCCACACAGTTCAGACCTATGTTGGCCAAGGGGCAAGTGCATTTGTTGATGAATGAATAAAAGAAGCTGTAACTGTCACTTTATGTGCAGATGAAAGTAAAAATAGTAGCAATCTCTCATTTTAGGTTTCTGCTTGCAGTGTGAGAAATGAATTGACAGCAAGGAGTCAAATGTGGCTGTGGTTAGGAATCCCTCTCCAGTGCCATTAATAGAAATGGAAATGTTAAAGAGCTAGATAGGTGCTGGAGGCAGTTCAACTTGTGAAATACAAGGACATAGAAATTGTGAAGTTGTGCTGGTGGAACTAACGTTAATAGACTACTTTGTGTGTGCATGCTAGTGCCCACGTGTTTTTTGTGTACTGACTTATTTAATCTCCACAACAACCCTACGAGGTAGGTAGTGCATTATCTGCATTTTACAGATGAGGAACCTGAGGCCTGAGGAAGTGAAATAACTGGTCCAAGATCAGGCTGATAGTAAGAGGCAGAAGAATCATTATGGCTCTGGCGCTATTTACATTTCTGAAATGTAACCATTCCTTTGAAAATGTGAAAACAGTGGCTCACTTGAGGATTAGGATCATAGAGTTAGAGTCTTTCGCACAGAGGTGATAGTTAACAATGTGGGAATGAAGATAACCACCAAAGGAGAGAGCAGATAGAAGATAAGTGATGTTAAAATCTTACAGAACTCCATATTTCAAAGTCCATTCACTCCTTTACATCTCCTCAGCCATAACGCAGACCGACATCACCATCATCTTTCACCTACATCACTAGTAATATCCAAATTTGGCTCTCCCCTTCTTACCCCTCTCTAATCCATCTTCCCTACAACTGTAAGAATGATCTTTTGAAAAGGTTATCTGTTGCTTGGCTGATTCAACCCTTGCCTGGCTTCCCATTGCCCTTAAAGTATGAACTTCAAAACCTGGCTGCAAAGCTCTAAGTGATCTGGAGCTTGCCACCTTCCAACTCCTCTCTACCTCTTCTTGCAGTGCTCCAGCCACACCAGGCTCCTTCGGAATCCCAGAAGATGCCAAGTGGCCTTTTAATTATTTATACATGTTCTCTGTTCTGGTTCTTTACCACACAGCCTATCCTGCTCCTTTGCTGTCTTCACAGACCACCCGACTGACTTCCTCACTGACGATCCTGCTGAAGTGTAGCTCCCCTTTTAATCACTCAACACACAGTACTTTGCAGAAGTACCATCTGCTTTCTGTCTTCTCCCGTGGGACCACAGACTGCATTTTGACTGTTTTCCCATGCTACTGTATACTGGCTGCAGCACATACAGGCATTCAATAAAAGTCTGCTGAAGATGAATGAGGTATGAGGAGGGGCAGGGTCAGGCATTCTTGCCGAAGTCCAGGAAGGAGAGTTTCTGGGAAGCAAGGGTTTGTCAACAGATATTACAGACTAAGAAAAGACTTCCAGATTTCATAAGCAGGTCCTGCTTTTGAGAGCAGTATTTGAATTAAGGGTGGCAAGGAAGGACACTGAGAGGTCCCACAGCCGCCTACACATTCAGTGGTTTGCTAAAGGCACTTGCAGGACTACTATGATAGAGATATACAATAGGATCGGCCAGCGGAAAAGACACTTCACAGGGAGTCTGGAGGAATCTACCAACAGGCTGTCTACGTGTGTGCAATGTCTCTGTCCAGAGAAGCTTGTTGGAGACTCGAAGTCCAAGGATTTTACTGAGGGCTGATTACAGGCACAAAGACCAAAATCATAGCTCTCAAAATTCCAGCCTCCCAGAAGGAAAGCAGGCATTCAGTGCCTCAAGCAGAAAAAAGCATTATCTGAAATGCAGGGAACTGTTAAAAAACCAAATTCTCAGGCTCCAGCCAAGAGCCAGCCCTGCAAACAGACCCTTCTAAAGACAGCAACCTCAGGACTGCTGTGTTCAAAACTGGCCTGCACAGTCACAAAGCTACCAAATCCATTCCATTCCCACAAAGGACTTTTAGGGAATGATTACAAACTAAAAGGTGGGGCACCAAGTAAAAAATACTCCTTACAGATGTGATGAAGAAACAGGAAGCAGAAGAGGTTGAAGAAGGAGATACTTTAGGATAAAAAAAGACCCTCACTGATTTGCAGATAAATAACTAGCTGAGGTTGAGGATAATACTACCATTGGAAGGAGCCCAAGAAAGAACTAAAGAAGAATATAGAGAACAACTTGAAAAGGCTTTTTGGCTTTTCCCACCCAGAAATGCTTAGGTACTTGAGGAGATAAGCAACTTAAGTTAATAAAAGGCTTTTTTGCATTCAAGTGACCTTGGTGTTGGGCTTCCCAGGTGGCACAGTAATAAAGAATCTGCCTGCCAATGCAAAAGACGCAAGAGATGCTGGTTTGATCTCTAGGTCAGGAAGGTCCCCTGGAGGAGGAAGTGGCAACCCACTCCAGTGTTCTTGCCTGGAAAATTCCATGGACAGAGGAGCCTGGTGGACTACAGTCCAATCAGTCAGTTCAGTTGCTAAGTCATGTCCAACTCTGCGACTCTATGGACCACAGCATGCCAGGCTTCTCTGTCCATCACCAACTGCTGGAGCTTGCTCAAACATTGAGTCTGTCAGGCCATCCAACCATCTCATCCTCTGTCGTCCCCTTCTCCTCCTGCCTTCAATCCTTTCCAGCATCAGGGTCTTTTCCAATGAGTCAGTTCTTTGCATCAGGTGGCCAAAGTATTGGCGCTTCAGCATCAGTCCTTCCAATGAATATTCAGGACTATTTCCTTTAGGATTGACTGGTTTGATCTCCTTGCAATCCAAGGGACTCTCAAGAGTCTTCTCCAACACCACAGTTCAAAAGCAACAATTCTTCGGCATTCGACCTTCTTTATGGTCCAACTCTCACATCCATACATGACTACTGTAAAAACCATAGCTTTGACTAGATGAACCTTTGTTGGCAAAGTAATGTCTCTGCTTTTTAATAGGCTGTCTAGGTTTGTCATAGATTTTCTTCCAAGGAGCAAGCGTCTTAATTCCATGGCTGTCCATAGGGTCACAAAGAGACATGACTGAGCATGCATACATACACATGACCTTGGGATCTTAGAGTGAAACAGACTCTATTTTGTCTTCTTTATGGCTTTCTTAATAACATTTTTGTTCTCTTATTTTATTGTAAAAATATAGTATATAATACGTATAACATAAAATATGTTAATCGATTGTTGACATCATCAATAAGGCTTCCAATGAATAGTGGGCTATTAGTAAACTTACCTATGGATTTTCAGTAGCATGGCACGAAGGGGAAGGGTTGGTGCCCCAACCCTACAGTGCTGAAGGGTCAACTGCACACTGCAAAATGATCACCACAATAAGTCTTGTTAACATTCATCACCATGCATGGCTATAAAAATTTTTTTTTCCTTTTTTCTCTTTCTTCATTCCTTTTTGTTCTTTCTTACAATGAGAACTTTTAAGATCCACAGGACTTTGTGGAAAACAATTATATTGCAGAGGTTCTCCCACAGGAGTGAAAGTCTGGGGCCACACACATCAGGTTCCCCAATCTGGGGGTCTGACATTGGGAAGAGGAGCCCCCAGAGCATCTGACTTTGAAGGCCAGCGGGACTTGATCACAGGAACTCTACAGGACTGGGGAAAACAGAGACTCCGCTCTTAGAGGATGCACACAAGGTCTTGTAAACACAAGGACCTTGGGGGAAAAAAACAGTGATTGCATAGCAGCCTGGACCAGACCTACATGCTGATCTTGGAGGGTCTCTTGAGGAAGTAGGAGGCAGCTGTGACTCATGGTGTGGGCAAGGACACTGGTGGGCAAAGAAAGACTGAGGGCAAGAGAAGAAGGGGGTGACAGGAGATGAGATAGCTGGATGGTATCAGTGACTCAATGGACATGAGTTTGAGTAAACTCCAGGAGATATGAAGGACCCCAAAACCTGGCATGCTGCAGTTCATGGAGTCGAAGAGTCCTACACGACTTAGTGACTAAACAACAACAACATACAAAAGGCAGATTCCAATGAAGAGAGCCCAGTCAACTCAGCCCATGCCACTCAGGCATAGAGAGACCAATCCCAGTGTCCAGTAAGAGTCAGAGATAAAGAGAACAACTTCACCAAAGTACCACCCTTAAGAACTAGCTGGTGAAACTGTGTTAGTTGTTCAGTCGTGTCCAACTCTTTGCAATCCCATAGACTATAGCCCACCAGGCTCCTCCAGCCATGGAATTCTCCAGGCAAGAATACTGGAGTGGGTAGCCATTCCCTTTTCCAGGGGATCTTCCTGACCCAGAAACTGAACCCAGGTCTCCTCCACTGCAGGCAGATTTGTTACTGTCAGAGTCACATTAATGCAGACAAACCACACATGAGGCCAAGGAAAATAGGTCCACCATAAGGGCAGGGCTTATGGGTGACAGTCATAAAGAACTACTAAAAGGAGTAAAGAAAGAGATTTTACAGTTAGGTTTGAGTAGCCTGCTATTCAGGTTATGGATTTCTGAGGCCATATAGAAAGGGAATTGCTATATAACTCTATTCATGGGTATGGCAGCTAACAAGTAAAATTCATTCTAACGTAAAGACCTCACCTACCGGGAAAACACTAAGAGATATAATCTAGGAGTAAATTGGAATTTTACTAGAGTAAACAATGGTACCAAATTAAAATTCTATCCAGTCAAGAATCCCAACAACTAGGTCAAGACAAAGTCACACAACTAGTCAGTAGTAGAGCTTTAGACTAGAATCTGTAGAAGAAGGAATCAGTGCTGTGTATATGCATTTGTTCCTAGTTTTGCAACATCAATTCTCTGGATATATTATCCCCTCAGTTTTCTAGTTGATATGTTTGTAAAAGATTCTATTCTAGCCTCTAGATAACAAAAGAGAAAAGGGTCAGGTGAGTGTGGCAACTGTGGTCCAATGGGGGTATCTGGACCCCCTAAAGTAAAAGCCAAACAGAATCAGGACTGTCTGTCCGTGTCCATCCGCTGGGTTTTGCTATGTGGACAAAAAGGAAATGTTGTCTGCTATTTCAGAAAACAAGGAGTGTTGCGCCATCAAGCCATCAGCTACTACAGCCTCATCCCAATTGCCTTACTCCCCACCTCAGTGTACCCTGAAGGGAGTTTAGGATGGAGAAAAACAGGATACTGGCCCTAGATGGTTAAGATGTCTATCAAAGGAATAATTTCAATGAGCCCAAACTCTTGCATCTTCCCATACACAGAAACAGAGAAGGAAATGAAAACCCACTCCAGTATTCTTGCCTGGAGAACCCCATGGACAGAGGAGCCTGGTGGGCTACAATCCATGGGGTTGCAAGAGTCAGACACAACTCAGCGACTAAAGAGAGAGAGACACAGAAAGGCACTAAAATTATTAACTTGAGATGTGTGTTCTTTTGTAATTAGCAGTCATCTTTTTATAAATTAGACTACATGATTTGATGGACATGGGTTTGGGTGAACTCTGGGAGTTGGTGATGGACAGGGAGGCCTGGCGTGCTGCAGTTCATGTGGTCACAAAGAGTTGGACACAATTGGCTACAGAACTGAACTGATATAGTATATCCTAGTGAGTGTGTGTGTATATATGAAGAGCTTGATTTTGTTAACTAAAAGATATATAAAAACACATACATATGTATTATATGTATGTGTTTAGATATATACACACAAGTAACTGAAAGATATATACTGTAATGTCAGTGTTTTATAATCATAAAATTCTCTATTCATTATGAGATTTTTCTAATTGTACTGCAATAAATAGACATTACTTTTCTAATCAGGAGCATATAATAAATGTTATTAATGAGAAAGCATGCGGCCAGGCTCAGGGCATACACTGAATGAACACTGGGAGATGAACTGAAAAGCATTTCTGGTCAGTATCAGCCATATTAGAGAAAGGAGTACTTGCTACTGTCACGACTCTTCCTGGAAAGCCTAGCTACCTTAGAATGATTGTACATCTCCAAAATAAGTCAGGAAAGTTCTCTAAACATGTTACTTTGGAGAAAAACACTTGTCACAGTTCTATGTGAAACTTGTATTGCACATATCACCAAAAAGACAACCTCCAACTGGTCTTTGCGTTACAAATTTTTTTACACATGTGCATTCTTTTTAAATATTCTTTTCCATTATGGTTTATCACAAGATCCTGAGTATGGTTCCCTGTGCTGTACATTAGGACCTTGTTGTTTATCCTTAAGTTACAAACTGATGTTACTATATAGGACACAAAGTCTGCAGACAAAATGTCTGGAACACACTGAGAGCACAATGTCTGGAACAAAAACCAGATTTTCCACAAATGATTCACACGTATCTACCTTGAAGCTGATACAGAAACAGCAGACATAATCAACATACAGCAATGCAGGTTATAATGCTGAATAAAAATGAAAATTTGTCAGTCTCACCAAAAGTGCTAGAAAACATTTTTCCTGAGGGATATAACTTTAACACCCAGACCTGCCACATGGGGAGAAAAGCCATCCACACGGTCCATTCATTTCAAATCTGCATAGTTGAACTCACTCAGAGACTGGCTGGTGCCCCCCAGCAGGGCCGCCCTAACCTGCTCCACACTGAGTGCCTTTGTTAACTGCAGGCCGTAGGTGTCTTTTCTCATAAATTTTGAGAAACATATGATGAGGTGGTCCTCACCAGCTGCTCTATTTTGATCTGCACCCTGTGATTTGACATCCAAGCAGGCGCACTGCATACTGCGCCCCTCAGCCTTCCTCTTTGTTGCTGTTCAACAGGATCAGCTTTGCTTTACTTCTGGTTCAGGCGGTTGTTTTCCCGTGGACTGAAGACACTAATTGCTACCCTCTCTGTTTTCTGTGTGGTAGAAAAAGAAGAGATATGATAGATCTGCTCTATCCAACAGAGAAACCTGAGCTTCTGTTAGCACAGGATGCCCCACTGGAGAGAAGAAGGCTCTCCTCTAGAGCGGGGGCCCAAGGGTGCTTTCAAAGTCTTCTCTTAGTTCTTCCTTTGTTGCTGTTTTCTCGCTCAGTCATGTCCAACTAACTCTTCTGTGACCTCGTTGATTATAACCCACCAGGCTCCTCTGCCCATGGGATTTTCCAGGTAAGAATACTGGAGTGGATTGCCATTTCCTTCTCCAGGGGACTTTCCTAACTCGGGGATTGAACCTGTGTCTTCTGCATTGGCAGGTGGGTTCTTTATTGCTGAGCCACCTAGGAAGCCCTAGTTCTCCCTTATTGTTTTTTTTTTTTTTTAACACTTCTAACACTTAGTTTTTATTTAGAATCATGGGGAGCCTGAAATGAAATACTGTTGCCATTTAAAAGAGTACTCAAATATCCATAACACAGAGGTCTATTTACAATTTTCAACCTAGTCAAATGTGATTATTTTAAAGAAAATCAGAATAAATTAAATGGTTTTCTAAAAGAAATATACCTTTTTTAACACTAGTTCTTATGTCTTGAGGTGATTCATTTTTTCAATTTTTCAATTCCTTTCTTCAAAGTAGAATTTTTTTCTTTTTTATTTTTTGGTTTTATTTATTTTTTATTTTTTTTTCCATTTAATCAAAAAATGGGCCAAAGAACTAAACAGACATTTCTCCAAAGAAGACATACAGATGGCTAACAAACACATGAAAAGATGCTCAACATCACTCATTATCAGAGAAATGCAAATCAAAACCACAATGAGATACCATTACACGCCAGTCAGGATGGCTGCTATCCAAAAGTCTACAAGCAATAAATGCTGGAGAGGGTGTGGAGAAAAGGGAACCCTCTTACACTGTTGGTGGGAATGCAAACTAGTACAGCCGCTATGGAGAACAGTGTGGAGATTTCTTAAAAAACTGGAAATAGAACTGCCATATGACCCAGCAATACCACTTCTGGGCATACACACTGAGGAAACCAGATCTGAAAGAGACACATGCATCCCAATGTTCATCCCTTATTGTTGTTCAGTCGCCAAGTTGTGTCTTTGCGACCCCTGTGTGTGCCCTGCAGCACACCAGGCTTCCCTACCCTTTACTATCTCTCAGAGTTTGCTCTAAGTTCTCCCTTAGTACTTAGTAAATACAGAACAGGGAGTTCCCTGGAAGTCCAGGAGTTGAGACTTTGCCTTCCAATGAAGCGGGTGGGAGTCCGACCCCAGTTAGAGAGCTAAGATCCCAGGAGCCTTGCAGCCAAAAACAAACCACCACCAAAACACAAAACAGAAGCAATAATGTAACAAATTTAATCGAGACTTTAAAAAAATGGTCCACATCAAAAAAAAATCTTTAAAATAAATAAGGAAACAAACAATAAATAAATACAGAACAGCATCAAGATGAATGTCCAGTCTAGAATCTCAGACTTTGGTTTAAGGCCTGGTATTCCATGAGTAATTGTGACTCTTCAAGCAAGCTCCTTAACCTCTCTAAAGATTCTCTCATCTGGAAAACGGGGATAAGAACCATACCTAGCTCGTATAGTTCAGGCAATGATTACATGCTACAACAAATAAAAGAGCAGCCTGACAAAGCCTGAGAACTCAGTGAATGTTGGCAATAACAGGGTCTCACAGGATGCGGCTCTATTCCCAGTTTTACTTCACCTGCTCATCCCCTCACCCCAACTCCAGTTACACTGGGCTCTTTGCTATTCCTCCTCACGCTGGGCTTGCTCATACCTCAGGGCCTTTTGCACCAGCTATCCTATCTGGCAAGGGTGCTTCCCCACCCCCACCAGATTCCCCTCTGAAACCTCCCCCCCCCAATTCTTAGAGGTCTCTGCTCCAAACTTCCCAATGAGCTTTATGTGACCAACTTGTTTAATCCTGCAACCTGCCTGCTCGCACTCTCAATGCCCCAGTCCCCATTCCGTTTGTCTCTCCTTGCCCCGCCATCCTGTATAAGCTCCACAAAGGCAGGGATGTCTGTCAGTTCTGTTTGCTGATACGATCCAAGATCCAAAACAAAAGCCTCATATATGAAGCAAGACAACTTTGCTCCCAGAGTACCCAGGCCTTGTCTTATTCTTACCCACTCTTGTCTAATGACCACATATGAGAGCTATTGCCACTTTCCAGGCCTCTCCTAAGGGCCCCGCTTTGTAACTTTCCGTTCATCTGTATAGGAAAAATGCCATTTAAAAAACAGATTTATACTACTTTTTCAGTTTTTCTCAATGCCCACTTCTGACTCAGGCCCTGCAAGGACAGGCTGCTGCGAGAGACCTCCCACCTCAATATTACATCTTCCTTCTCGTATGTGGCAAAATGACATCCATTTTACAGAAGAAAACTTCTTAAATGTTATCCAAGGTGATGCTTATTTAGAGGGCTATATCTCTAATTCAGCACTTCAAAGATCAGCCTCAGATTTCAAATGAAGTCCAGTGGAACTATAATATGAATAGCAGCCTCCTTGTCCCTTGCAACTATAAACATATATCAACATATAGGTCAGATATATATGAGATAGTATATATATGTAATACATATATGTATCAACACACTGAATGACATGTTTTATTTTCCTCAGCCAACCTGGATGGCAAAATAACCCACATACTTTAGCTAGGAAAATTCATAATTATACCAGTAGGTAACTCATATTGAGCACTACATGAGCACATTATATGCCTTACCTAATCCTCACAACAATTTTTTTAATATTTAAAATTATTTAAGTGGCAAATGTCATGTTATTTATTTTTAATGATAATATGGAACAAAAGAATGTAGTATTAATACATATTGTTGTTCAGTCGCTAAGTTGTGTATGACTCTGTGACCTCAAGAACTGCAGAAAACCAGGGCTCCTCTGTCCTCCACTATCTCTCAGAGTTTGCTCAAATTCATGTCCATTGAGTCAGTGATGCTATCTAATCATCTCATCCTCTGCCACCCTCTTCTCCTTTTGCCTTCAGTCTTTTGCATCAGGGTCTTTTCCAGGGAGTTGGCTCTTTGCATCAAGTGGCCACAGCATTGTAGCTTAAGTATTGGGATACTCTTACTACAACATTTTTTTAAGACTTCAACACTTCATTACCAAATGATAAAACAATTAGACAGAAAATAAGCAAGGATATAGAATTCCATAACATCATCAAACACAGAATGTAATCTACATTTTTAGAACAATAAAACCAACAACAGCAAAATACACATTATTTTCAAATTCCCATAGGATACACACTAAGATCACATTCTGGCCACAAAATAAATCCCAACAAATTTAAAAGAATTGAAATCGCACTAAATTGACTACCTCATTTTTTTAACAGCTGTGGAAGCTGAGGAATAAAGAGGTTGAATAACTTGTCCCTCTTAATGGAGTTTGTGCTGCATACCAAGGCTTCAAATCCAAGGAGCTGGACTCCAGAACCAAAGCTCTTAACCATTACATGCTACCACCTGTGCTGGGCAGACTGACACAGATGGATGGCAGTTGGGAGGAAAAGTATATGCATGCACAAGGAAAGAAGCACTTGAGCGTGTGTACTAAACCCTTAATGAACTGGTAACTGGCAAAGCACCAAGAAGGCAGGTAACAGGTGTGGACATTTAGATGTGTCAGTAAAATGTCTGGATTTTTTTTAAGGTGCTGAAAATTCCTGCCCTTTGTTTACTAAATACCAGCAAAACTTGTCTGATTTCAAGCACCTTAAATACTTCTCAATTTAGACACTTTTATACATGAATAGAAAATAGTCTTAAGCAAATATTTTTAAGGCTTCCCAGGTGGCGCTAGTGGTAAAGAACCTACCTGCCAACTCAGGAGACATGAGAGACATGGATTTGATCCCTGGGTTGGGAAGATCCCCTGGAGAAGGAAATGACCACCCTCTTCAGTATTTTTGCCTGGAGAATATTTTTAGTGACATCAAAGCTGAGTTTAAGGCTCATGTGAGGTGCTAACAAAGTTGTCCATATCTAAGTAGCAACCCACTTGCTTTGTTTGCTGAAACAAGGTACTGCCAGGAAATGCCATCTTCCCCCTTCAGTCTCCCATCCTAGACCTGGGGCAGTGTGAAGTTAGGGGCTTTGATGGAAGCTAAAATGAAAAAAAAAAAAAAAAGACAAGATTGGTTCCATTATATTACTACTCACTTGCAAATTTCATAAACAACACCTGAAAATAAGCAGGGTCAAATCTTGGCTAAGCAGTTTTCATCATAGCAGCCTGTGTTTAATTAGGTTTTACGTTTTTAAAGTAATTTAGATTTACCTAATTCCCTTAAGATGTACTGGGCTCAGGTCCCAGAAAGATTAACAAGCAGAAATTAATTTTAGAGACTCTTCATAGGAAAAATAGAGTACCCTCAGCTTGAACTACAATTACCGTACCTAAAGGCCTCCAGTTTCGCTTCCTCCAATCCATTTCCCACACATCAGAGTAATATTTTTCTAAAACAAAAGGCAGATCATGTTTCTTCCTTGGTCAAGCACCTTCAGTGGCTTCGCTTCAGGTAAAGTCTAAACATTTAACGTAGACTACAAGGAATTGCATGATTTTGCTATTGAAGGAGTTGTTGTTTAGTTGCAAAGTCATGTCTGGCGCTTTTACGACCCCGTGAACTGTAGCCCGTCAGGCTCCTCTGTCCATGGGATTTCCCAGGCAAGAATACTAGAGTGGCTTGCCATTTCCTTGGCATTTCAAGGGGATCTTTCCAATCCAGGGATCAAACCTGCCTCTCCTGCATTGCAGGTGGCTTGTTTACCACCAGGGAAGCCCACTGAAGGAGTAGAGCATTGTGATTATGGAACACTAGGCTGTCTCCATTTGAATCCTAGTTCTGCCATTTACTATCTGCATGATCTTTCCTGTCTATGCTTCAGTTTTTCTTCTCTGTAAAATGGGAATAATAATATACTCTATCTCATAGAGTTGTGAAGAGTTAGTATTATGTATACATATAGATAGATAGATAGAGCATGCGCACAACACAGTACCTGGCATGTAAAAAGTTTTATATAAATATTAGCTACTATCTCTTATCTCCCCTATTCTCTTCCCTTCCCCCCAACTCTGTGTTCCAGCCATTCTGCATCTGATAGGCCCGAGAATGTCTCAAGAACCATTCTCCAAACCTTCCCACATCCTGTTTCTCTATTTGAAATACCTGCAGCCAAATCTCCCTTCTATCTTCTTTCTACCCGCATCCTTCTATCTTTGCCTAACCACCTCTTGCTTTGGGAAAACTTTCCAGTCCAGACCAGTTGTTTCTACCATGGACTCCCACAGCTCCAGGCAGGACTGCCAGAGGTTAGAAGGTTCAGTTAAAATTGAATGTCAGTTAAACAACAAATACTCTTCTAGCATAAGAAAACCCCATGCAATATTTGGATTTTGGATAAAGAACGAACAATTTTTCAGTATAAATATGTACAAGGCAACATTTGAGACACACTACATTTATTCATCTGACATTCGAATTTAACTGGGAGTCCTGAATTTCATCTGTCAACCTCACACACAGGCGATCCTCTAATGTCACCCTTACTACACTTTAGTAACTTTAAAAGTATGACAAGTGGTTTTGTTCCCCGCCAACCACTAGAGTGTGAAATCTGTGAGGGCAGGGCCTGGGCAACCTTGCTCATTGTTTTGGACCTGGCATGGCAGGTATTCCACAAATACATGGCTGGCAGGCAGGCATGGCCTGAGGAATACAGCCATCAATCAGGCCAAAGCTCAGGCACCTCCTATTACGAGTTAACTCTAACAACAGGCAAACTCTCTAGGAGGACAAAGCATTTCAACAGGTACCATTAATCTCCTGTCCTCAGGTGGATAAAATGGTGGTACTGCTTTTCAGAGTATTGCCAGTGTGATAGTACTGACTCCCCAAGGACAGTTTTAAGGTGACCCTACTATTTTATATTCAAAAAAGGTCTGCGTTTTCACACCTTTTTCACTTGACTCTTTTTTGTTAGGTTTTTTTTTTTTTTTTTTAATGTGGACCCTTTTAAAGTCTGTATTGAATTTGTTACAATATTATTTCTGTTTCCTGTTTTGGTTTTCTGGCTGCAAGGCCTTTGGTATCTTAGTTTCCTGATCAGGGATTGAACCCGCACCTGCATTAGAAGGTGAAGTCTTAACCACCAGTAAAGTCTCAAATGTTTTTGTTTTTCTTTCTTTTCTTTTTCTTTTTTTGTGATATCACATGACTTGCATGATCTTAGTTCCCTGACCAGGCATTGATCCCAGGGCCCCAGCAAAAAAAAAATAGCAGAGTCCTAACCACTGGACCACCAGGGAATTCCTCACTTGACTTTTAAGGCAAGTATTAATACCCACATCTAACAGATGGGGAAACGAAAGCTCTGAGAAGGTAAGCAACTTGTCCAAGATGACCAATAAAAGGGAGCAACCATTTTGACCCTATAACCGAGTGCTCTTTCCCCATACCACATGGCTATCTGGGGCAATGTAAAGAATCAGAATCTTTATGTTCTTCCTCTTCTCCTAGACACTCTCTCAAAGAAGAAGTCTGATACCTGACTCCTCTCCAAAGATTTAATTGCTCCTCCTCAAAAAGATTCCCCAACAACAGCCTGAGAGGAGACAGGGAGGCCTGGCATCTGTATTTTGAAATACAAGTAAGTCTTAACTAATCTCTCATGTTATAAATGACACTATCTAGGTCTGAAGACTAAAGACCTTGCTAGGAAACAGGAGTAACACTGACCGGAACCTGAAACCTGTCCCTTTTCTTTTACCTGAAGCTCTAGAAGACATCAGTGCACGCATTTCTGGGAACAAGGATTTACACCTTGATTACATATATCTGTCAGTTTTCTTCTGGAATGAAAATGGCTGAATCTGCTCTCAATACAGCACCTAGTAACTCCTCTCTTGGAGCACTCTGCAAAATTCCTCAGCCAGAGGGCATGCAGGCTTTCCGCCACTGGGAGATGCCTGTATGGCTGACTAGATGCTATTGGTGCCTCTTGTCCCAAAGGATCTGACCCGGTTAGGAAGATTCACTCAGGCCAGAGAAGCACCGTCGTCTCTACCAGGACAGGAAGCTGCCGTCTAATCCAGTCTTTCTCTCCAGGACGCTCCTAGCCTCCCCAACCTCAGTTCTACGTCTCTAAGCTTCTGAAGGAAGCTTCCACAAAGAAAACTTCCATTTTGAAGGAGAAGAAACGGGAAGCACGTTATAACCAAGAAAGATTGGGCCTCCAGGGGCAGAGGGTCAGAAGTTAATGATCTAAAACGTAACAGGCTGTGAGCAATTCAGTAAAGCTAGAAATGCAACCCCCAGAGAATATGCAGTTCTTAAACTGCTGCAGCTTACTTGGTTTGGGGGAGAAATACGCAGAAAGTATTTCAGGGCCGTGGACGCGCTGCTGGAGGTTCCTCGGGCAGTCTTCTGTTAGGAGCGCGAATACCTGCTGGCTGACTGGCTGACTGGCTGAATTGGCCCCTGGAGACAGAGCAGCGCCCAGGAACCTTCGGAGGCTCTGCTCCCCGGCCCGGCGAAAGGAGGGATACTGACTCCTCAGGCCGGCCTAAAACGAAAATCACAAAAGCAACTGAATTACCATTATTGCCTTTATGGGTCACTGAAGAAAACTGTGTTGACCGAATTCTAGCTGGAGGCTTCGTTTGGAACTGGGAAGTGTGTCCTTTACAAAATTACCGACCTGGATTAGAGACGGCATAGAAGGTGCTCGCACGTGTCGAGACCATCTGGTCAAGTTGAGGAGATGCCCTCGGGGAAATCTTTCCCGGGCGCACAGTAGAGCCCCTCAGCTGGATTCTGCGTTCACCTGGCGTCACCGCCGCTCAGCCTCTACCCCTACCCCACGCAGCGCGGGCAAATCCCGCCGGTAGCCGGGTGCAGTTGCTCAGGTAACAAGGGATGCGCTGGGGGCCGGCGGCGCAAGGCGAGAGCGTTCGGCGGGCCGTAGCTCCCCCTCCCCGGTGCAGACGCAGGAGGCTGAGTGTGCCAGCTGCGCGCTCGCGAGCGGGTCTTTAGCCGGGAAAGCGCGGTTTTCGTGGGGCTCTGGGCTCAGCCAGTGAGAGGCCGGGGGTGTGGCCGAGGGAACGCGCAGGCCGAGTACTTAGCGGCTAGGCGAGTCCGGCTCGGTTTTCTCCGCACTCTCGGGTGCGCGGGTCCACCTTCTCTGCAGCCCGGGAGTCCGTCCGACTTCATCATGGTGACCCCCGGCCCTACCAGCCCCATGAGCCCCGCCGCCTGGGCTGGGAGGCGGGACGCCCGGAACCTCCGCGCCCCGGTGAAGAAGAGCCGGCGCCCACGCCTACGGAGGAAGCAGCCGCTGCAGCCTCTTAACACAAGCCCGCTGCCCGGAGACTCTGGCGTTTGCGACCTGTTCGAGTCACCCCCCAGCTCCGGCTCGGATGGCGCAGATAGCCCCGCGGCGCGAGGCTGCAGCCACGCTCCGGGTGCCGCCCAGCAGCTGGCGCAGCTCGATCTGCAGACCTTCCGTGACTACGGTCAGAGCTGCTACGCCTTCTGCAAGGCGCGGGAAGGCCACTTCCACCCGCGGGAGTCGCTGGCGCTGCAGCCACAAGTGAGGCGCCGGCGGAGCCAGCTCTCCGCCACCGCTCCTCCTCCTCTCCGGGGCTCTTTCTCCTCCTGCTCTGTCCGCCCTCTGCGGCGCCCCGGCCCTCGTCAGCCCAGCTTCTCTCCCTCCCCTCGCCCGGTTCCGAGCGAGAATGAGCTTTGAAGGGCCGGGCCACCGGCCTCATTTTACGGATGTAGGAAAGGGGGGCCTGGACGGCCTCAGTGACCGGCCCGAGGTCTCCAAACTGGGTAGCAGGGACCCGGTAGAATGCAGAGGAGTTACGACAGTTTCTAGGTTCGAGTTCGGACTCCTACCCGCCCCGGCAAGTTACTTAACAATCTGAGGCTTGCTTCTTCACTTGCCAAGTGTGGGGACCCTTTGAGTTGCTGAGAGGATTACACGAGGTAACGGGTATCCGCACTGGACACAGCGCCAGGCATGAATCCAGGCGTCCCGGCGCCCAGCCGGCCTGTGCTCTTAACTCGGCGGCGCTGCGCACCTGTTTCCCGGTTTCCAGCACCTCTGGGCTTTTCCTTTGTTCCCCGCCTCCCTCCGGGGACGCTCCGGGTCTTGGTGCCCTGTCCTTCCACAGTCCCTCAGCCCTAGGCTCAGCGGGCCCGCCTCCCTCCTCCCTCCGGCAGGTGACGGCGGAGTCCCGCTGTAAGCTGCTCAGCTGGCTAATCCCCGTGCACCGCCAGTTCGGCCTTTCCTTCGAGTCGCTGTGCCTGACGGTGAACACCCTGGACCGCTTCCTTATCACCACGCCTGTGGCTGCAGACTGCTTCCAGCTGCTCGGGGTCACGTCTCTGCTCATCGCTTGCAAACAGGTACCTCCTCACGGGGTCTGGGGGCAGCCGGGCTCCTGGCCGCTCTGGCTCTCCAGCGCACGCGACTGACCGCTAGGCTCCCTGAACTCATTTTGGCAGACGTTTGCACACTTACCTACCCCACAGCCTTAACTTCACAACTACCCCCGCCCCGCCCTGGCCAAACGAACAATCCTTTCACTCGGTCCCCAAAGAAAAAAGCCGAGTCTCCACAGCGCTCTGTAGCCCTTCTATTCTAGTCTCTGGGCGTGGGGGAAATCTTCCAAATTTCTCAAACCTGTTTTCTGCACGACGGTAGTTAGAGAAACTGCGCAGAAAGTATACCCCAGACAATTACAGTGGAAGTATGGAGAGAGGAAGCCCCCACATATCTCGCTGGAAGGGATGGGGGCAGTCCTGATTCGCCTGGGTGGGCCTCCGGCCTCGGATGCTACACAACGAGAGCTGAGTGTCTTTGTGTTACAGGTGGAGGTGCACCCGCCTCGCGTGAAGCAGCTCCTGGCCCTGTGCTGCGGTGCCTTCTCCAGGCAGCAGCTCTGCAACCTCGAATGCATCGTGCTGCACAAACTGCATTTCAGCCTGGGCGCTCCCACCATCAGCTTCTTCCTGGAGCATTTCACGCACGCGCGCGTGGAGGCCAGGCAGGCCGAGGTCTCCGAAGCCCTGGAAGCGCAAGCCTTGGCGCGCGGGGTGGCGGAGCTGAGCCTGGCCGACTACGCTTTCACCAGCTACACCCCTTCCCTGCTGGCCATCTGTTGCCTGGCGCTGGCCGACCGTATGCTGCAGCTCCCTCGCCCCATGGACTTGAGCCTGGGCGGGCACCCTGAGGAGGCGCTGCAGGACTGCCTGGGCAAGCTGCAGCTTCTGGTGGCCATAAACGGAACCTCCCTGACTCATATGTTGCCCCTCCAGATCCGAGAGAAGTGCTGCCTGTCCCCGAGCTTGAAATAAAGTAGACCCTTGGTCTCCTTTGATCCCCTCTTGGCTGTTGGACCTCTCCCGTTGCGTTGAAAGAGTACAGTACTGACCCAAAGAGAGGCTTTCAGGTCTCCAGGTCATCCTGCAGGTTGTAAATAGTGTAAGGCAGTAGCATCTCATTGTTTTGCTAAGAGCACAGGAGAGAAAAGCAAATCTCTTCTCAATAAACAGGCTGTCTTGGTGGTTTATCTGAATGTTACAAATGCAAGCATTTGTCCGAAAGAGTAACTAAGAAGAGCGCCTCCCTTGGAACATCTCTGTTTGTAAACACCAGGTCCCTCCAGGTGTTTTTATTTGTACCATTTGTCATACATTCAGATTTATTCTAAATGCAGAAGAATGACAGTTTATTCCCAACTTGTAGCCAGTTACAAGGCGAGTCAGGGTCACTTATTGGCCTGAAACCAGGGACCCTCTTGTTAGAAGGTTGAAGACTGCTTACTCCTAGAGTCAAAAGGTGTGGTGGGGTGTGAGACCGAAAAGAATGCACTGCAGCCTTTGTTGGGGGGGAGGGAGCAGGGCGCAAAGCACACTGCTGGTGTAAGCTGAGAAACTTTGGGACCAGGCAGTCCCACTAGCTAGGGCAAGTAAGAGCTACCCTGATAAATGCCAGATAAGGAAAAATGAAGGCTTTGCTGGCAGTGGTGGCCACTACAGATTGAGTCCGATTATAGAGTTCCTGCTTGTTTTATACCTGCTACATGTGAACCCACAGTAACAATAGTACAATAGTAATAGTGCTTACATGTACCGGGCACAGTGTTCAGCATTTGTTATTTCAATGCCTCTAACAATAGGTGGAGTCTATTATCCCATTTTTCAGAGAAGGACACTGGGCCACAGAGAGGCTGAACAACCGTGGAGCAGCCAGGATTTGAAAGCAGGTGGTCTGAATCCGGAGTTCCACCCTTTGCCACAACGCTCAATTTCCCTCATGTGCAGGTTTCTGAAAATGCTCAAAAAAGTCTCTTCCCAAGGCAGATGTGGGACAAGTGATCTGCACGGTCCATTCAATAGGGACTATGGAGAATGTATTCGGAGAGCCAGTACAGTCCCTGCCTCTGGTCATATTGCAGGAGTTATTTTACAGATGGGAAAAGCGAGTCAAGAAATGGGACAGACGCTTGCTGGAGTTCTGACTCCACAGCTGTCCCACCATCTTCATCCTCACTGTTGGCAATCTGCTAAAGGCCCTGAATCTGTAGCCTCCTGCAAATTTCTTAACCTGAACCCAAAAGCAAACTGTCACCAGGGTTGTTATGAAGCTTAAACTAGGTTGTTATGAGGTAGTACAAAGTAGTGGTTAAACACCTGGCCTCTGAGATCAATTTGCTGGGTGACTTTAAGCAAGTCACATATCTGTGCTTAAGTCTCTCCTGTAAAAAGGAGAATAACTGTAGCACTTACCTGGAAGTGTTGAGGTATAGATTTAATGAGATGTTCTCTACACACCCCTCAGCACAGGTCTTGCCTGGTACATAGCAAATCTTCAAGAAGGCTGGTGCAGCCTACACAATGATGGGAAGGGAGGTTACACAGAAAGAAAAATAGAGATAAAGCAAATATAGGAAAATGTTAATGTTACCATCGTTCACTGTATTGTTTTTCAAATTTTCTGTATGGTAGAAAAAAATCAAGTTGGGAATAAACTGTCATTCTTCTGCATTTAGAATAAATCTGAATGTATGACAAATGGTACAAATAAAAAGCAAACTCAAAACATTTAGAGAAAATTCCTTGCTCTTCTTGGGTACCCTTGTACACTCTAGAGCAAGGGACCTCCTTCTCTCCTGATAGGTTGACATGCTATGCTTTCCAGGAACTTTCTGCTGGCTCAGGGAAAGGGTATTCACAAGAGGGATTCCCTTGGTAATCTTCAAGCTGTTTAAGGAAAAGCTGGTCTGTAATAGTGGAAAGGAGGAGGAGAAAAACCATACCATCTCGTCCAAGTTCCAAAATATCTGGAGCCCTCAGCCCAAGTGTTAGGGGATGGAGAACACTGCATTCAGCAAAAGAATGCCTTGAAGAGCAGTTATCTTCACCAGCGTTCACTCCATCACTGAGCTGAGATTGATATGGGTGATTTGGTGCCAGAAATCATCCAGACCAGGAGTCATATAATTATGCATTCCAGCTCCCATTGCCAAAGAAAATCTATTGTACATTTTAAAATACAATACCCTTATTTTTCTACTCCAGCTCGGAACTCGTTGATAGAAAATGGGCCTGTTTTGGATCTTCAGATATGTAGAGATCTCTCCAAAACTCAGCTAAGAGCTTCCCCACTCCTTTTACAAACCGGGACGTCATTAAGGATAGGGACTGGGGATGGACTAGCTAGTGGCTAGGCCATTCGGGAACCATAGGAAGTATGAGACAGAGTGGGCAACAGGCTGTGGAAGGCTGGACATGCAGCTGAAAAGGCTTCTCAAAACAACATTAATTTATCCACACCAAGCGCCAGTCACATTACATAAACAGTCTCATCTTCACAGCAACTCCCTTGAAGTTAGTGTCATGGTTTAATGGTTTTCCAAAAGAACTAGGGTTCACGGATCTGGTGGAGCCTGGGTTCCGACCCTGAAGCCAGAGCTTTTTCCTCGCCATCAGCGATACCACACCAACTCTATCTGGCTGACCTCACTAGGTTCCTGCATCTATAGGTGGGTCAGAGAGTCTCTAAGTCTCTTCTAATTACATCATTAGGTTGCTTTCCATCTCTGTTAGGGCTATCTTGTCTATGAATCCAGATAACAGGTGCAAATAAAAGAGGATCATGCCCTTTAAAAGAGGACCTTGCACTACTTCTGTGAGGTATAAGATATCAACAAGGCGCCCAATAGAGGGTCACAAAGATTTCAACTTCAGATGATTGTTCAAGTTGGATGGATCTAAGAGTGGTCCTGAGAGAGACCTCTCACCCAAGAAGCTGAAGATGCCCCTTCCTGGGAGAGGCTTCCAGCTTGGGAAAGAGGAGCCAAGACTCCCGGAGAGCGGTGGAAGCAGGTTGTACAGAAAGTGGCCAAAATGCTTGGAGAGGTGGCTGGGGCTTCCGTGGGAGAGACCCGGGTTTTAGGGGATTTGGGGCTGTTCGCTGTAGAGATATGCGACCCTCGGTTGTAAAGTCTGTGTTCAGGTGTTGCTGCCTGAACAAGTGCGGGGTACGGCCATGGAGAAGGGCTCTAGGCTTCAGACAGTGAAGTCAGCACCAGGAGCGCTCTCCAGCCCTTCTTTAATCTGGGGCTGTTCTGGGGAGTCCCCGCTGGAATTCTACATCCCCACCAAATCCTACATACATGGCGGGGCAAATGCTGGGCTCTGGCTTTGGAGATGGAGGCTCTAAGTCTGTGCCTTGTGGCTGGGGTAGAAGAAAATGAAATCAGAATCGTTAACTTTCCCATTCCCGCCGTCCGTAGGCGGGAAGGCCGTACCCTGCGTTAGGGACCAGTAGGGGATGTCCTCCCCTCCTCTCTTTTCTGGCGCGGCCTGGAGTCTGCGGCGCCAACGCCAGCCTAAAGGGCGCTCGCGGGCCCGGGCCCCGCGCTCCGGGTTCCCGGGGGAAGCCGCGTTGCCAGGTTGGGTTTAACGCCTCCGCCAAAGTGCAGATTGTCCGGGGCTGAAGGCGCCATCTCTGGCGCTCCGGCGCGAGCCGCCCCTCCCGCGCCGCGTCCCCTCCGCTCTCCACCGGGCCCTCCCTCCTCACCTCCACTGGAGTGCCTTAGCCCCACCCCGACCACGCGCCTCCCCGCCTTCAGGCCGGCCTCGGAGCCTGCGGAGCGCTGGGTGTAGGGTCGCCATCCAGGCCCGGGCCGCCGCCTCCGAGAAGTCGGCGCGGGGCTCCGGGCCTGAAGCGGACAGGAAGGCAGGATGCAGGAGTGCGGGGGAACCGCGGCGGGTCGCCGGGCCTTCGACAGCATTTGCCCCAACAGGATGCTGGATCCGCGAGGCCGGCCCATGAGCAAGGCCGGGAAGCAGGAGAGGAAGGTGGGGCCGCGCGCCGGGGCCGGGCGGGGTCCGCACGCTCCCGGCCCCTAGGGCTGACCCGCGCTCCCTTTCTGTGCCCGGCTAGTTCGCTCCTCCGCGGAAGTTCTTTCCCGGTAGCAGCGGCTGCAGCCGGGTGTCGGTGTACCAGGATCCCCCAGACGCCGAGACCCCTGCACTGCCAGGTGAGCACGGGGGTCCCCGCTCGACCCCTCGGGTTCCCCAAGCCTGGTGGGTGGGGCGCGCGGGGCTCAAAAGAACCTCCCCCCCTGGGGTTTCGGAATCCTGGCGGCGTTGCCCGCGGCGAGCCCTTGCGGGGAGGCTCAAGGTCCGCCCGGCGCGTGTCTCGGGTTCTCGCCGCGCAGCGCTCACCACCATAGACCTGCAGGACCTCGCCGACTGCTCCTCGTTTCTTGGGTCCGACCCGCCGCCTGGTGGTGACTCAGCCGCCTCACAGGTACTTCCCCTGGTGGAATCCCCTTGCCTCGCAGCCCGGAGTTCTATTTCCCGAGTTTCATTAAAGAACCGTTTGGGGAGGGGAGCACAGGAACACCTGGCTAGCAGGGAGAGACGTCCTTCAGGAATCTAAGCCGCGGGAATAGGAACTCCCTCCTCCCTCCCAGTATGTTAACGGGGGCTCTATTCTCAGAGCTCCAGCTCTGCACAGGGAGGGCTCCCCTGCCTGACGGGTCTCCCGTCCTCCTCCCCATCTATTCCTTGGAGCTGAGATAGAGCAACTCGGAGGTTGCGCACCGAGGGATCAGGTGGGTAGGTGGGAGCATAGTTGCGCTCTGGGCACCAGATCAGCGCGTCCTCTCTGTCCTTCCACCATGCCTTTCCCGGTCATTCATTCACTATTTTCATTCTCTGGATGTCTAAGGAGTGTGGAGATTGGGGAATAACTTCTCCATCAAGCCTGGAAAAAAACGAAGAGGATTTACATTTGGAGGAAGTGGGAAGAGTGACAAAGGATTTGAAGAAATCTGACTGAAAACGTTGTTCTCTACAGAGATGGCCCTTCAGTAGTTGGGCACTTTATAAAAGTCCTTTTCACCCTCTGCAAAGGCTACTGTCATTCCCGTGGGGGAAAGAGGCATTTCCCCCAAGAAAACCTATCCTCTCACTTCCATCTCACTCCTACCACTCACCAGGGCTGAGACTAGAAGCCTGGCTCACTGATGGGATATGAAGTGCCCAGAAGGACAGGGGGTCCTAGCTAGATGGTACCTGCAAGAAGAGTGCCAGTTCCAGGTTCCTGGTGGCAGGTGCTGGGGACATGAGAGTATAGAACTCTCCAGAGGATGTGACCACCTCCTAGAACTGTGATTGGGATGGTGGAACAAAGTGTCCCAGGGTCTAAGTGCCTCTAGAATTGGGCCAGAGCCCAGGGAGACTTGGGGTAGGTGGCCACTGAGAGCAGAGACTAGGAAGGCAGGAAGAGTGGGCGTTGCCCTGCAGAGGCTATTTATTCTTTTGTTCTCTTAGAGTCTGGATGCTCAGATTTTAAAAAAAAGACAATACAGGATCATCATGCAACTGACCCAGAGGGTTACATCAGTCCCTTACTCCAACATGTTTATTTTGCAAGAGAAAAAGTAGGCTCTTGCTGAATTTTGGCTTATATATACAGAACTTAAATTTGACATCATGTTCTGTTTTATTTTTTTTTTCTCCCCCTGCTCTTTGTGTTGGAGAAGTGCCAGGTTTTAACTGGGAAGATAGTAACAGAGTAACCACTGAAATATCACTGAACTACCTAGGATTGTGGTGTCAAAGAACCTAGGATTGTGTGTCAAAGAACCCACCTGTCAATGCAGGAGACATAAGAGACTCAGGTTCAACCTCTGGGTCAGGAAGATCCCCTGGAGGAGGAAATGGCAACCCACTCCAGTTTTCTTGCCTGGAGAATTCCATGGACAGAGGAGCCTGGCAGACTACAGTCCATTGTGTCACACAGAGTCAGGCACGACTGAAGCGATTTGGCCCAGCATGCACCAAGGATTAAGCCCACAAACCAGAGCCCATGAACCGAACCGAAGTTAGCCCATGTCTCCTTCGAGTTTCAGAGAGTTTTAAGGGCAGAGCTCTTGCCAGATGGCCCAAGAGATCCATAAGTTGCCCTGGGGAAGGCAGAGCTGGTGCAGAAGGAGATACATCTCCAGGGGAAGACTCTCCAGGGGAACCCTCTGGCCAGTGCACACTCTGGTTATATTTCTCCTTCCTGTTGGGGAAAGTGGACACAGAGAGGAAGTGCTCTAGAAGTGTTTGGGGTCCAGAATGGGCCAAGACCTGGGATAGCACAGGAGGAAGCATTTCCTGGGCACCAGTCCCTCAGCTGGCCTCCAGTCTTCTTGTGATAAGGGCTTTTCTCTACTAAGAGGGAGACCTTTTAGCCCTTGGAAAATGCCTCATTTCTGACTCTTTCAACCAGGGAAGAATCTGTGCTTCAGGATCTGTCTGGGGCCCTCAGTCCTTCCTTTCTAAGCTCCCTTCCCTTTACAACCTCAGATCTCAATAGGTGCTGGACTTCTCCTCCCTGAAGGAAACTGATAACTTGTATATTCTTTGAAGTGCGAGTCAGATTAAGCTCTGACTTATTCTGGCCTGGAGAATTCCATGGACTGTGTAGTCCATGGGGTTGCAAAGAGCCGGACACAACTGAGTGACTTTCACTTTCACACTTCCACTTCAGATTAAGCTTCTCTTCTCAGAAGTATCTGAATGGTTAAGATGGGTGTTTGGGAGATGAGTAAGATTAACCCAGAGGAATTAAAAAAAAAAAAAACGATGATAGAACAAAAATCATTAGAACAGATATTTCTGGTGGGCGTATTGGATGCACCCCTCACATCATGCCCCTGGGGGGGACCTCTTTCCCCTTCCCCAAGCTCTTCATTGGAAGCCAGGCTTTCCTGAAAGAGAAATAAAAGCTAGAGGCAACCAGGGGTAGAGGAAAGAGGATTGAAATAGGCACCAGCAGAAGCTCCAGTTTTACTACTTCAAAGTTGGGTGCTTGGGCAACTTGATTTCTCTGAGTTCAGCTTCTTCATCAGGGGAGGAATCACTTCTCGATCTCTGCCAGCTTCCCGAACTGCTGTGAGAATTAACAGAGAAAATCAACGTAAAAGAGTTTTGTTAGCTCTGTCCGTAAATTAGGGGAATAAGAAATTTCCTGGCAGCCAACATTTTACCGTCCCCTTCCATCTCACTCACCCAGGCACATTGCAGGAACCCAGGAGAGCGTCCAGTCCACAATGTTAGACGTGCATCACCCTGGACGGAAAAAGTCAACTCCAACTTTTTGAGAAGCAAAAGAGCAATAGGGACCACACCGGCTGCGTGCCGAACAGAAGCACTTTCCACATAGCATCCTTGGCCCATCATATCTTAGCCGACCTTTTCCCTTTCTTGGTGGAGACGGGTGGTTTAGTTGTGATTGAGCCTTCTCGGGTTATGTGGCCTGCAGTTACTATTTTGGATGCCCCTGCACGCTGGCAGATCTTGGGAGCACGGACGGAGTGTTTGCACACCGTGCTCCCAGTTCTTAGAGCTGTGGCCCCTTGGCCTGTGAGAGGTAAGTCGGGGCTTGAGGTCTGCGGCCTCACTAGGAACGCGCAGGGTTGGCTGATGGCGGGCCAATGAGGCGGTGCGGGACTGTGCCTGCTGCCCGAGGCCAGGCGCGGGGCGGCGGCGGTGAGCTGAACGCAGTTTCAACACCCTGCAGGACCCTCGCAGCAGGGTCCCCACTTCGTGCGTCCCTCTCCCCACCAAGGGCGGTGCAAGCGTCCTGGATTCCGCGCCTCGGGCGGGGCTTTGATTTTCAGCTACAAGTTTCCACTGTGAACGCGTTTGCGCGTAGACCTGCCACCGAGTCCCGGAGGTTGGCTAAAGTCTAGGAAGTGTTCCAGACCCGCCAGGCTTAACATTAACTAGTTTTTACCAATGGTTTATTTCAGAGCCATTCCCTGCAAACGGCAGCGGACTTCGATCTGCAGGATTTCAGAGACACTGTGGAGAATCTCATTGCAGGCAAGTGCAGTTTCTGCAGTAAAATTAAAGTGGGGGTGTCCTCCACCCCTCAAATCTGACAAGTTTGAATTTCATGATCCTGAAGGTGGTAAACTGTGTACTTATTACCAACTCGCCAGCAACTCATCAAAGTGTCAGGCTCTTCCATATTTAGGGGACCCCCTCCCTTTTCCTTATGGAGAAGATGAATCCTGAATCGCTATAGATGGCATTTTCTCCGTTTGCCCGTGCAGCTTCTGGAAGAGAGCCCAGCCTTAAGCTGTGACGTGGCCAGGAAGAGCCTGGGTGCCAGGAGTGTGCGGAGTAGTGGATTTGTGTGACTTCAGACAAGTTTGCCCTGGCCACTGTGGAGGTTCAGTGGAGATCATCTCAACAGGCATTTATTGAGCACCTGCTGAGAGTGTACAGGATATCAGGAAGGACCTGGGGATCTTAGGGATTGCAGAGTGAGGGTTGATTTATCAATAAAGAAAAATCTCTATATAAACCCTACACCCATCATGACATTTTGTCCCTGTGGTTAGCCAGGCGCAAGTCTGAGGCTGCAAACCTAGCTCCCTCTCTTCTTCTTCATCAGACTCATCCTCTTTGATGTCACCTTCCCTGGTGGCCGGAGACTTCCCGTTCTCTCCTAGCGACGTCCTGCCGTTTGGTCCCTGTCTCTCCCCACCGCTGAGCCCGCCCAAAGTGCCCCCGCCAGAGCAGTACTGGAAGGAGGTGGCTGACCAGAACCAGAGGGCGTTGGGGGACGCACTCATCGAGAATAATCAAGTAGGGACACTGGACTGGCGTTCAGGAATCCTGGGGCAGGGGCAGAGCATGGTGCTCGGGGACAAAGCGAAGGCTGCAGGCGCAGAGATGTGCCCCTTTGGCACATTAGAACCAGTGGATCAGTCCAAGTAGCTGCTATTCCTCCACTGGCTCAGTTTACAACGTCCCTAAGTGGGAATAATCCTACCCACCAGATTTTTAATAGGGCCACCCAATATTTATCGAAGGCTATATGCCTAGTAGTGCGCTTACCCATTTACTTTTCCTCATTTAATACCCACAGCCATTGAGCTAGATACTCTTACCAGCCTCACTTTGCAGATAAGGAAACTGAGGTACAAGAAGATTGAATTTCGGAGGCAGAACCTGTATCTGCCTGTTGCCCAAGTCAGTACTCCTCATCGGTATACTGAGGATTCACTGAGAAACATTCTAAGTTGTTTGTAATAAAAACTGATTATTATTCTCACCAGTGTAAACGTTCTTGGGCCCCCAAGTTTCTGATTAGACGTGAGGATCTGGGTTCAGTTCCTGCCGAGTGTACAGAGGAGACAGCACGGGAGCCTACAGCTCAATGTTTGGGTCCCCTCCTGCAGCTGCACGCGACGCTGACCCAGAAACAGGAGGAAATCGCCTCCCTGAAGGAGCGCAATGTGCAACTGAAGGAGCTCGCCAGTAGGACCCGGCACCTGGCCTCGGTGCTGGCTGTAAGTGGGGCGCGGGCGTGTAGGACACTGCAGAAGTCGGAGGTCCTCCTGTGCACCCTCCCCCCACCCTGCTCCCAGTGTTGGCACCCGGCGAGGGTCGAGGGAAGGAGAGGACCGCTGGCAGCTTGCTGAGTCACTTGCAGGGGTCGGCCGAGTCGCGCTGTTGGAAGTTAGCCCAGGCCTCCTTCGAGCGCCAGTCAGAGGCGAGTCTGGCGGCCCCAGGGCGGCGCTCCTCCTCATCTTTTGTAGAAGCTGATGATCACCCATTCCCGGGATCCCGGGGCGGCAGCCGAGCCCTTCCAGCTCAAGGCGACGGCCAAAAGGAGCCTGGAGGAGTTGTTCAGCGCTGCGGGGCAGGATTGCGCGGAAGTGGACGCCGTTCTGAGGGAGATTTCTGAGCGCTGCGATGAAGTTCTGCAGAGCCGCGATCCCAAGAGGCTCCGGCTGCAGCCCGAGCCCCCGAGCCTGGACCGCAGGCCCGGGAACCTGCACGGCGCCTTCCCGGGGCTGCGCACAGACTGCAGCCGGAGTGCGCTGAACCTGAGCCACAGTGAGCTCGAGGAGGGCGGCTCCTTTAGCACCCCCATCCGCAGCCACAGCACCATCCGCACCCTTGCTTTCCCCCAGGGCAATGCCTTCACCATCCGGACCGCCAACGGGGGTTACAAATTCCGCTGGATCCCCAGTTGAGCTGGGATGTGGTCCTCCGAAACACTGCCTCTATGCCGATTGAAGCGCCTGGAAGCTAAACGCGGGTAGCTGAAAGCTGGTTTCTCAGAACTTCGCCTGCAGGACCGATGCCACTCTGAAACTTTTTTTTTTTTCAGGAACAAGAACGTAAAACGTTTTGATACTGATGCACTGTAAAGTTCTGTAAGATACTGTACTGTCCCTCCCCTCTTCACAGCGAAACCGCGCGCTTGTGTGTGTGTGTGTGCATATATCAGTCAATTTTAAAGTATTTATTTTTAGCAGCTTTGAATTCTGTACTTTTCAGAGCTGTAAGGGACCTAAAAACCACTTAGCTGTTTTTAATTACATAATGCCCTAGTTCCGCAGGAAGCAAAAGGAGATTCTAAGAAATTAAGTAATTTTCTACCATCAGAGGCGTCATGGGAACCTTCTTAGTGTTCTCACTACTTTTTTCAAAGATTGTAGGTCCAGAAGCCAGGTCTTTGGGTGAACCTTTAAGTACATCACTCACTTCCCTTGATCCAGGAAGAACACTGAATTTTGTTACTATTGAAACTTTTCATTGTAGCTGAAGGAATAAAACATTAGGAGAGGTTAGGATTAAGAATTTCTAATCACTTGTCTCAGGGCAAGCAATAGAACAGGAAGGTGCAGATTCTGAGTCAATGGGTTTTTGATAAAAACAGGTGCTAAACACATTTGTTTGTAATGATTATTCTTATAATTTTGTAAGATTTATGATAAATATTTATATGAATAATATAATTTTATTTGTCTGAACAGAATAACCACAGAAAAAGCAAGCTTTCTTAGTAAGAAACATTTTAAGAAAATGGCATATTCCACGTGAAAAATAATGTGTTTTAGCATGTTCTTTTTTTTTTGGCAGAAACCAAGTGTGGAAATCTTCGTAAAACTGTCTGTTTGAATTCCATGGATAAAAATAGGGTACACATTCATGTTTCATATTTCTTGGCTTCATCTTCTAAGAAAAACGGAGGTGTTACATGATGCCTTCACTTTGCCTTTTGTTTATTCTCTTTTGAGTGCCATTCCTTTTCCTATTCTGTTGTGTAATTTTGTGAGTAGAGTATGTCAAGCAGTGATTTGTCCCCACCTCCACAGTTCTCATCACGAGGGCTACTTCTTGTCTTTGGGGGGCTCAGCCTGGGCAAGTTTCCAACCCTGTTACACCACATAGCTGGTTCTGCCACCGGAATGCTATTCTGAATGGAGTGATCGGGTAACAGGTGAGCTGGGCGGGGCGGCAGAACCTGCTTCTCCTGTTTACCCTGTGTGCTGTTATCTGCATTGAAATGGCCATTTGGAAAACAGACAAAAAAGTGATAGAGCACATTTCCTCATACTTCGTCTAACAGATGGACTCAAAAAAATATACTGGATGGTTCAGAATTCTTTTTATCAGCTTAAATATGAAGTCACTGCAGTTCAGCATCAGAGGAAACAGAAAACAAAAACAAAACCCTTTAACTTGCTTCGAGAAACAGTCATCTTGTTAAAAGTTCTTTTCCTCTCCAGTCCTCAATTAGTATTTTCATAATGCATTAGCTTCAATGACAGAAAAGTTAAAAAACTATATGTATTTTTCTACTTGTCTTATGCCTGGAATTTAAAAAATTATAAGACTTATCAAGAATGCTGTGTGTAGTGGTTGGTGGGTTGGGGTCCTTCCCTGAGCTGAATGAGCCCACAAACCAGAGCTTCCTTGACCTGGTGTTTTCCTTGCTTCTTTGGGATGTTAACCACTCCATGACTGAGTGCTTATATGAGCAATGAAGGGATCTGTGCCCACTAATATATGTCCTTATGTTCCTTCCATGGTATGAATTCTTAGTACTGCTTGTTGCTGGTTTAGTAGAAAACATCAGTGAGAACAACTTTGAACCAAATCTTAGCCATTTTCTCCATGATTCTTTGAGCTTATATTCAGCTGTGTGATCTAGCCTAGTTCATGAAGACAGGTTAGCTTGAAATTATCGCAATAATTTCTTCATTTCAAATAGGACCAGACACCATTCAAGATGTTGGGGAGTCAATCATGAACAAAACCAAGTCCTTGTTTTACAGAAAATAAAGCAGGGTTTAGGGCTAGGATGTGACTGGAATCATTATTTTAGATAACATGGTTGGACTGCTTCTCGAACAGATTCTATAGCAGCACAGTCAGTTTAAAAAAAGAGGCACACACATTTTAGCTAAATTATTTTTAAGGAAATGACTTCATATTTGCAACAGTTAGATGTTGTTGTAAAGTAGTGGTTCTTAAACTGTAGCATGTATCAGAATCAGCTATGCTGCTGCACGCCAAGTCTCTTCAGTCTTGTCTCTTTGCGACCCTATGAACTGTAGCCCACCAGGCTCCTCTGTCCTTGGGATTTCCAAGGCAAGAACACTGGAGTAGGTTTCTATTCCCTTTTCCACAGAATCACCTACAGAGCTTATTAAAACCCAGCTTGCTGGGCCCTCCCCAGAGTTTCTGATTCAGTGAGTCTGGGTAAAGTCTCAGAATGTCAATTTCTTACACGTTGCTAGGTGATGTTGATGCTTGGATCTAGGGCCACCTTTGAGACCACTGTTGTAAAGAAATTTTTTAAAGATCACTTTCAAAAAGATTAAAACAAACAAAAATCAGCTGACTTGATGGCATGCAAATAATTCTTGTGATTTAGGATTAAGTTTTTAATAGTAAAAATCTTATGTTACATTAAAAAAGGGCTATATTTCAAAAAGTTGGAAGTGACAATAATGTACTTTGAAAGATGATGTTAAGTAACACAGAAGGTAGCTTCAGTGATGAATTGAATACCTTGAATGAAGGACTTGATGTTGAAAATAAGCATGAAGTGTCTGAATAAAATTATTTATGAAATGTGTTAAAGAACCTCAATTCAACTGACCCTTAAACGTGGGCAGTGGGATTAGGACCGAGTCCTAATTCTTCTAATTAACTCAAAGTTCATGTAGAAGAATAATATGTAACACTTCCAGTTGAAGGATTATAATGTCATTAATTTATAACATTAACTAATTATATTTTTGTGTCTATATTTAACCTAAAGGAGAACTAGATAGTACAATGATATTTAAATAATTTAAAATTATTTGGAGTAATGATATGACCAATAAGGAATTAATATCCAATGTATATAAACATCTCATATAACTCAACATCAAAAAAACAAGCAACCTGATTAAAAAATGTGTAGGAATGTATTATGTTACTTCTATGGTAATAAAATAAGAAATTAGGAAGAAAAAAATGAGCAAAAGAACTGAATGTATTGTGCATTTTCCAAAGAGGAAATGTAGACAGCCAATATGAACATTAAAAGATGCTTAATATCACTAATCAATAGAGAAATGGAAATCAGAACCATAATGAGATATTACCTCACACCTCTCAGAATGGCTATCATCAAAAAGAACACAAATAACACATTTGGGAGGATGTGGAGAAAAGAGAATCCTTGTGTTCTGTTAGTGGGAATGTAAATTGGTACAATCACTATGGAAACCCCTGGAGAAGGAAATGGCAACCCACTCCGGTATTCTTGCCTGGAGAATTCCTCGGACAGAGGAGCCAGGTGGGCTATAGTCCTTGGGGTCACAAAGAGTCAGACACAACTGAGTGACCCACACACTATGGAAACCAGTATGGAAATTTCTCAGAAACTACAAATAGAACTACCATATGACCCAGCCACTCTTGAATATGCTTCTAAAACCCCAAAACACTAACTCAAAAAGATATATGCACCCTAATTTTCATAGCAGCATTATTTACAATTGCCAAGACATGGAAACAACCTAAGTGTTGGATAAAGAAAATGTGAGAGTATGTATACAATGGAATACTCAGTTGTGTCTGACTCTTTGCAACCCCATGGACTGTAGCCCACCAGGCTCCTCTGTCCATGGAATTCTCCAGGCAAGAATACTGGAGTGGGTTGCCATTTCCTTCTCTAGGAGATCTTCCCAACCCAGGGATTGAACCCAGGTCTTTTGCATTACAGACAGTTTCTTTACCATCTGAGCCACTAGGGAAGCCCCTAATGGAATACTACTCAGCCATTAAAAAGAATAAAGTTTTGCCATCTGCAACAGCAGATGGACTTGGAGGGCATTATGCTAAGTGAAACAGGTCAGACAGAGAAAGACAAATATTGTATGATATTACTTACGTGTGGAATCTAAAAAACACAACAAACTAGTGAATACAACAATAAAGAAGCAGACTCACAGATACAGAGACAAACTAGTAGGAGAGAGGGAATATAGAGGTGGGGGGAGAGGGAGCTACAAACTATTAGGTGTAAGACAGCCTCAAGGATTATACAACACTGAGAATAAAGTCAATATTTTGTAATAATTGTAAATGGAAAGTAACTTTGAAAAATCGTATAAAAATAGTTGAAAAAACAAGAGACTAAATTTCAGTAATAAAGATTCAAATGCATAAAAATAGTTTATGTGCAAGCCAAAATGTTCACTTAACAAAAGAAAATCAATATACCTTGCAGTTCACACTGATTTTCACTGTTTAAAATTTAAAGCAACATGTGAAAATTCCAACTGGTCACTTAACATGACATAATTGAAATAAGTTACATTTCTTTGCTTGCTCACTGTGCCAGCATTGTTCAGTTTTAATCTCCTGTTTAAATGCAACAAAATGATATATCACAGGAATGAGTGACATGAACTCTGACTAACACAAGCTCACAGAACCTAAAATATGAGGACCTTTCTCTCTCAAAGACAAGTAGTTAAGCCCCTGTTTGTTGAGGACTGACTGTATAATGGGGATTTTCCCAATTAACTATCAATGTTTATAAGAGAATAAGAAATAAAAGTGTGTTGATTTGAAGCTTCCATCTATAGTGTTAAAATTCAACAATGATAATAGATTGTAGAACTTAGACCAACCAACAAAAGCTTTTTTCAGATAGGAATATTTTATCCCATTTATTTAGAAGTACTCATCCCACATAATAGACAATTTACATAATAGACTTATAATTGGTTTTGTTTTGTTAAAGTCTCCAGACAATGTATCTTCTTAGTCCTGGCACTTCTGAGTAGACAGACTACTCCCATGACCTTTAGTATGCTATAGGAAAAATGGCATTCCATTTTATCAGTTATTCATGAAAAAATTTATTTGAATCAAAACATAAGAAGAATCATTGGCTGGATGATTCTGTAGGTCACATGACTGAATCTAAATGTCAATCTTACTGTCTCCTCCTTAAAATAGATGCTGTGGGCTGAAATCTGTGTCGTAAGTGATAAGCATGATGTCTCAGTTTCAGCATAGGGTTTTATTGGACAGGACAAAATTAGGGACTTGAAGCAATCTATATGTGGAAAACACAAACAGATTTCCCCCAATTACTTCTTCCTCCTCCCCTCTCCCTGTTCTCCTTCTCATCTCTGCATCTAACAGAAAGGGCACCAGAACTCTAATGTCTGCAGCAGACAGTTGAGATAGGAATGGAGGTAATCACATTTGGGTTTTAAGATAAGGGTTTGTTTTTCCACACAAAATCAGGTGAGACAGGAGTTGCTAACATCTGCCAATGATGCTGTCAACAAACCAGACTTTATGGTTTATGCTGCACTAATTTATTAGACATTTGTCTTCATGTTCGATGTTTCATGATCACAAGATTGTTGCTGTAGCTCCAGGCATCTTGTCTGCATTAAAGATAAAAAGAAAGGAGGGGTAGAAAGCTTCACGGATTGCTTCTGTCTCTTTGTTTAAGGAAGCAAAAAAGCGTTTCCCAGAAAATTCCCAGGTGGGTGTTCACTCGAGTCTCAAAATCAGACTTAAGGTACACAGTTACCCCAACTTGCAAGGGAGGCTGGGGAATCTAGTTTCTCATTCTCCTAGCCACTATAGTGACAGGTAGGCAAGAGAGAAAGGAGTTGGGAAAAGCTCTTACACTATCTAACAGGATCTGTCACAGAGGTCTAGTTGGTGGCAGTAATGTAGAGAAACCTGAAGAGAAAAGACAGCAGAAGTGTGTCCCTTAGACCCTGGCACCAGAGTTTGGGCTCCCTAGCAGGGAGTGAGGTGGGCTTCCATCCTCAGAGAGGGCCCAGGAGAGTTGGCCTTCCTTTGGGGACCTGGGAGCCTGAAAGGGAAGGAAGCACTTGGAGGGCTGCTACAGCTAGAGCCCGAGACCTGGGTATGTGATGAGTCTTTAAGTGTGGGAGTCTCTGGGAATAAGATGAAAGAAATGATTGGTACTCAGGTCGGATTCGCCTTAATAAATTTTCACCTTCATCTTTTAACTAAAAAAAAAAAAAAGGAAATAAAAATTTTATGCAAGTAGAATATGCTCACTGTAAAGTAATTCATATAAACAGGAAAACACAATGAAGTAAGAAGTGGTAATCCTACCATCTAAAGATACGATTCTGAATATTTTGGTATATTTTCTTTCAGAAAATTTTAATATTTATACACATGTGAATGCATAAGTATGTTTGTGTGTATTTAAAACTTGGATCCTCTATACATATGATTATTGAATAGCAGCAGTGGACCATTGTATAGAAATGGTCAAAGGTTCTGCAGTCACATAGAGATGGTTGATTCCTATCATGGTCCTGAGGGGACTGGCCAGCTCAGTGACTTGGGTCTTATTGCTCAATTTTGAAACCAGGACAATAGAAATTGTGAGACTGATCGAGGTGATGCATCTCAAATGCTTGACACAGTGCCTGTTACCTGATAAACACTATGGTTATCTGTTTGTATTAGTTATCTATGGCTGCTATAACAAATTGCCATAAACTCAGTGCTTAAAACAACACAAACTTACTATCTCATAGTTCTGAGGGTCAGAGATGGCTAAGCTGGGTTCTCTGCTCTGGATTTCTTGGAAATCAAGGTGTTGGCTGGATTCTTATTTAGAGACTCTGGGAGGATTCCATTTCCAAACTCAGTCTGATTGTTGGCAGAATCCAGTTCCTTATGATGGCAGGGCCAAGGTTCGTATTGCCTGGTTTGCTGCAAACTGGGGACTTGTCCTTGCTCCTAGAGCTGTCATTCTGGTCCTTGCATGTGGACCCCTAAATCTCAAAGCCAGCAAGGTGTGTCAAATCCTACTCACTGGAATCTAACTCCTTCTCTCTTGCTTCCAACTGGAGAAAACTGCCTACAAAGTAAAAATATAGGCATGAGTTAATGTCAAAAGTGTGGGCATAGATTGCATTTGGAGAGCAAATATGGTGTCCTTGCTCACGGCTGAATTCTGGAGCCTACTTGTCAAATGTAGGGATCTAGAGAGCAATTTTATTGAGTGCTGAGGCACTCACAACAGTTTCTTAACTCTTCTAGGCAATCGTGGGGAGGAAATCCAGAAACAGTAAATTGAATCCAGTTCTTCCTTCCCAGTGGAATTCCCTGCCTCAAGGTATCTCATTTGAGCTATGGAAGGAAACTTGCCCAGGTCCTGGAGGCATTTTAGTCCCTTGGGAAAAGATGTATTCATTTAAAAAGAGAGAACATTGCATGCATATCTCAATGTCCCACAATTCTGAAAAGCTTAAAAATGCATTATCATGTGACCACAAGCCTATTAAAAATGTTATTTAAAAGTTCTACATTTTTATTCTAACTCACTGAGTTAACAGAGTTTTTCTTGCCATCCCAAGTACCTAATCTTTCTTTGAAAAAAATCTATTCTCATATTAATGAATCCATCTTCATCTAGTACCTCTCTCTCTCTGGAGTGAACTTTGATTCACTCATTTGTGAGGTCCTGTATATTATTTTCATCTAGTTGTTTATATTGTATTGCCACTTACATCCAGAATTAATCTGAGACCATTTGTAATGAAAACTTACATGAGATAGGATGATTAAAACTGAGTACCATCGGGAATTCCTTGGTGGTCCGCTGGTTAAGACTTTCACTGTGGGGAGCCAGGGTTTAGTCCCTGGTCGGTGATCCCCAGGAGCTGTGAGGTGTGGCAACAAAACAAACAAACAAACAAACAAAAAAGAAAATTGAGTACCATTCAATGTAAGGAAATCAGCATAGTTAGGATAGTAATTTGCTTTGATTCTGTTAGCCCTGCCCTTTAAGATCTATAGCCTTCCTTTAGGCAAACACCTGTTCAAACTTGCATGGTGGTGGTTGTGGTTTAGTCGCTAAGTCATGTCCGACTCTTGCGACCCCATGGACTGTAGCCTGCCAGGCCCCTCTGTCTATGGGATTCTCCAGGCAAGAATACTAGAGTGGGTTGCCATTTCCTTCTATTTTCTGTATTTACTTTTAGCTGCTTAACGAAACACAATGTAAATCAGACATGATAATTATTTACATTTATTCGTATTGTACTGATGCAAGGGAAAAGAAACACCACAGATTTACTTAGGATTTATATGGATAGCCAAGTAATAATTAGAAATTGCATTTAGGTATAGGATGTGGAAAATTAAATTATTTTTAAGTCATGCCATGGTTTAAAGCAAACACAGATACCCTGTTCTGTGAGGGATAATGATGGTTTTGAGCACTTTTATAAGATCATGCCTAACCCTCAAGGTTTCAGGATTTGTCTTTCATTTATTTCTTTATAATAGAAATTCCTAATGTAGAAGATACCTCTTAGGGTTGCTTCCAAGCACATTATGACTCCCCTTTCTGGGAAGAGGCCCAAGGACACAGGACTGGTTCTGTTTGTTTTAGACTGTCACCCAGCTCTTGCCCTCATCACCCACATCACCAACAAGAGTTGATTGACCCCAGGGATTCTGTTTTTTTTTTTAACAGAATTATTGTAATACATTTTACATACTATGTAATTCACTGATATGAAATGTGCAACTTAAAGTTTTTTAGTGTATTTGAGGGTTTTGCCACCATCCCCATTGTTCAATTCAGTTCAGTCCCTCAGTTGTGTCAGACTCTTTGCATCCCCATGGTCTGAAGCACGCCAGGCTTCCCTGTCCATCACCAACTCCCAGAGCTTGCTCAAACTCATGTCCATCAAGTCAGTGATGCCATCCAACCATCTCATCCTCTGTCATCCCCTTCTCTTCCTGCCTTCAATCTTTCCCAGCATCAGGGTCTTTTCAAATGAGTCAGTTCTTCGCATCAGGTGAACAAAATATTGGAGTTTCAGCTTCAGCATCAGTCCTTCCAATGAATATTCAGAACTGAGTTCCTTTAGGATTGACTGGTTGGATCTCCTTGCAGTCCAAGGGACTCTCAAGAGTCTTCTCCAACACCACAGTTCAAAAGCATCAATTCTTCGGCGCTCAGCTTTCCTTATAGTCCAACTCTCACATCCATACATGACCACTGGAAAAACCATAGTTTTGACTAGACAGACATTTCTTGGCAAAGTGATGTCTCTGCTTTTTAGTATGCTGTCTAGGTTGGACATTGCTTTTCTTCCAAGAAGCAAGCATCTTTTAATTTCATGGCTGCAGTCACCATCTGCAGTGATTTTGGAGCCCAGAAAAATAAAGTCTCTCACTGTTTCCATTGTTTCCCCATCAATTTGCCATGAAGTGACGGGACCAGATGCCATGATCTTTGTTTTTCGAATGTTGAGTTTTAAGCCGACTTTTTCACACTCCTCTTTCACTTCCATCAAGAGGCTCTTTAGTTCTTCACTTTCTGTCATAAGGGTGGTGTCATCTGCATATCTGAGGTATTGATATTTCTCCTGGAAATCTTGACTCCAGTTTCTGCTTCATCCAGCCCAGGATTTCACATGATGTATTCTGCATAGAAGTTAAATAAGCAGATTGACAATGTACAGCCTTGACGTACTCCTTTCCTGATTTGGAACCAGTCTGTTGTTCTATGTCCCATTCTAACTGTTGCTTCTTGACTTGCATACAGATTTCTCAGGAGGCAGGTAAGGTGGTCTGGTTATCCCATTTCTTGAAGAATTTTCCAGTTTGTTATGATCCACACAGTCAAAGGCTTTGGCATAGTCAATAAAGCAGAAGTAGATGTTTTTCTGGAATTCTCTTGCCTTTTCTATGACCCAACAGATGTTGGCAATTTGATCTCTGGTTCCTCTGCCTTTTATAAATCCAGCTTGAACATCTGGTAGTTCACAGTTCACCTACTGTTGAAGCCTGACTTGGAGAATTTTGAGCATTACTTTATTAGCATGTGAGATGAGTGCAATTGTGTGGTAGTTTGAACATTCTTTGGCATTGCCTTTCTTTGGGATTGGAATGAAAACTGACCTTTTCCAGTCCTATGACCACTGCTGACGTTTCCAAATTTGCTGGTATATTGAGTGCAGCACTTTAACAGCATCATCTTTTAGGATTTGAAATAGCTCAACTGGAATTCTATCACCTCCACCAGCTTTGTTCATAGTGATGCTTCCTAAAGCCCACTTGACCTCACATTCCAGGATGTCTGGCTCAAGGTGAGTGATCACACCACTGTGGTTATCTGGGTCATGAAGATCTTTTTTGTATAGTTCTTCTGTGTATTCTTGCCACTACCTCTTAATATCTTCTGCTTCTGTTAGGTCCATACTTTGTCCACCTGATGTGAAGAACTGACTCATTGGAAAAGACCCTGATGCAGGGTAAGACTGAAGGCAGGGGGAGAAGGGGGCAACAGAGGATGAGATGGTTGGATGGCATCATCAACTCAATGGACATGAGTTTGAACAAGCTCCAGGAGTTGCTGATGGAGAGAGAAGCTTGGTGTGCTGCAGACCATGTGGTTGCAAAGAGTAGGACATGACTGAGTGACTGAACTGAATGGCAGTGATGATTCTTTTATGATTTTCATCTCTGAAATATTTTAATGACTTCACTTCATTATATATATGTGGAATAGCTTATTTAATCAACACTCTGTGGCTGGATATTTAAAAATATATATGGGATTACACTCATTTCTACAATTATCTCAAAAGTGAACAGAATGGTAGGAAATCAAGGGAAATAAGGCATTTCTTCCAAAATTCAGATTTTTGGGCCTTTATAATGGTGGGACAGTTTTGAGTTCTATAATCTAAGATAAATACTGAAACCTGAGGATTCAGAGGAGGACAGTAAACAAAGCACTGAGAAATACGAATTGAAATTATTTAACCTTAAGAAGAGGAAGTTTACAGACAACAATATATTTATATAAATGAGTACCCCACAACACGTTACATTTTCATGTGTCCCCTCTCGCAGACTGTCAATATTAGAACTATTACTGCGCCTGTCTCCTCTTCACTTTTAGTCCGAGAGCTCTCCAAGGGCAGAAATGAACTCACTTCTTTGTTTACCCTGTAGTGTGTGCTGTCCATTGAACAGGAGTTGAACATAATCATGATCTCTCAAAGAACTAGAGAGCAGCCAGAGTTTAGTCCTGCCTATAGTAACTATGCTAATTTTCCTAAGTTTCTAAAGGAATTGCCAGCCACGTGACTCTCTATGCTACTGTGTGTTTCCTATTTCCGTGAAGAAGAATTTAAGAAGCTTCTCCTCTGCCTTACTGTAGTAAATCAGGTCATTGTGTATAGTATTACTGAAATGTAAACATAATTGTGTTGAAATTATGACCAAGTTGCTAATTTGAACTGCACAAAATGTTAACTAAATGCTTCAGTATTTACACAGGTATATTTACTCATTGGATAAGCACAGTTGGAAGTGTTTCATTTAAGTGTGATGGTCTAACAGTCTTGTGCTGCAGCTGAGGGGCAAGTTTTCCATAATAGTGAGACAATTCAAGTTTTCTGAGCAATTTAAAAAACTAATATCTAGGAGATAAAGCTATGAAACCTCAAGAAAAAGTAAGAATGGTAGCCCCTGTGGCACACAGCCAATCCATGTTGTCAAATTATGCTCTCAAACTTTGAAGGTTGTTCTAAAATTGTACTAGCCTCTTGAGCAGTATGGTAACAGTAAATTTTTAGGTTTTTTGACTCACACCTTCCTACACTGGATGACAAAATAATTTAGGTGGCTTGTAGGTCTGATTCTGGTGCACGTTGACTGATGTTTAACAACAGGAAACAGAAAATGTCCTTGATGAGATCTTCACTTTTATTTGGTAGCAGGTAACAAAGTAAAGGATATTTAGTCAAATCTCTTGTTAATAAAGACAAACATCCTACCTTGCCTCCTTAAGTGCCGTCCTGGGGTGGGAGGTAGTAAGCAGAGAAACAAGTTTATAAATGCTTCAATTCCCTAGCAAAATCAGGTAGGTTGGAACTGTGTGAGTTAAATATTACTTTAGAAGAGCTCCTGGGACTTCCCTGGTGGTTCAGTGGTTAAGACTCTAGGCTCTCCCTGCAAGCAAACACAGGTTTGATCCCTAGGGGGGAACTAAGATCCCACATGCTGCGTGGTGCAGACCAAACCAAACCAAAACCTCCTTCCTTTAATTCACTGCTGAAGTTTGTAGTACAGTGGCTGAACATGGTTAGCATTCAATAAATTTCAGCTATTAGTTGTTTTTTTAAATCAAGAAAATATCAATCTAATAACTTACTCAAAAAGCAAATGGAAAAAAAAAAAGCTAATGGGTACATCTACAATTGACAATACATTTAAAGAATCAAAGTGAAAAGAAAATGACAAGAAATCAGAGGTACCAGGATGCATATTATGTTGCTTTGTTTTTTTAACCTAATAAGATAGTCCTATAGTCCTGAAAAATTTAGTGGATTTATTACTTTTCCTTGTTCACAGTGCCACCTTCAGGAAGAAGTTTCATTTTAATTTAGTGTGAATGCATCCTTATTGTTTTGAGCCAGGTCAAGTACCTGATGATTAGGCATAATAAAGACAATGTTAGTTTTAATTTAATCCATTATCATGAGAATGTCTGATTTTTTTCTGCCTGGCTGTGTTCAATGCAGAGTTTTTAAATTTTGATTTGGAGCATTTAAAAAATTGATTAGAAAGGGAATGTGAATGTTTCTAACTTATTTTCTTTCAGAACATCATACTTAGATCATAATATATAAATTAGTATAAAGAAGAGGGGATACTGGAACCAACGTGACTCCAGAGTCCAGTTTCTTAATATCTACATTATACTACTTCCTGGAATAACCTTTACCTGGAATCATAGAAATCAGAGCTATGTACAGAAGGTAGAGGCCTTAATTTAAACTTTGCTTTATATTTGGGAAAATTGAAGCTGAGATCTTGTCCAAGGTCTCCTGGACAAGAGAAGTTAAATAACTTGTCCAAGATCTCCTGTAGCTGAATCTCATATATTTACCACTTCCTTTGAGGTGGGTGAATTATGATAAATCCTAAGCAGGAGAAGAAGAGGGTGCTCTGGCATCAAAAATTAGGCGCTGGGATATGGTTTGAAAAGTCAAGAAAGGAAATAATGTTTGAACACCGTAATCAGGGAAGAAATTAACTAGGTTGAGGAGGAGGGGCATTAGGAGGAATGAAATATATGAAAATCTCAGGATGAAAGGAATATGGTTTCTTTAAGAAAAGGAACGGTTACTACAAATAGAATGCAAAGGGGTGTGTGGTTCCAGGTGAGGCTGGAGAGAAAAGCAGAGGCCAGATCACACAGGAACCTTTGGCCTTGTGAAGATTCTGTTCTTAGGAAGACTTAAGCAGAGGAGTGACACGATCTATTCTTAAAAGGGATCACTCTGACTTTACTATAACAAAAAATGGGTGAGAGAAGAATGAATATGGGAGAGTAGCCAGACAGTCATGGCTATTGTTAGGGCCAGAGGTATTGTCACTTATGGCTGCATCTCTACAGATTTGTAGCAAGAGTTTGGTTAGAGGAAGATGCTCACACACTTTGCTGAAGACATCTCAGAGTGGTGGGTTCTTGTCATAGTCTCATAATAGATTTGCGCCACAGGACTTCAAATCCCAGACTTTCTGTCATCTCTTCCTTTGGAAACCTTTAGCTTTTCCTCTCGAATCTTCTATATCCTGTATTCTGGCCTGGAGAATTCCATGGACCATATAGTACATGCGGGTCGTAAAGAGTTGGACATGACTGAGCAACATTCACTTCGATGTCCCAGGTTTCACTTTGTTAGGTTGCAGATGATCCATAAGTTGCTTTGTTCATTTCTTGATATTAGCAGAACAAGACCTCTTAAAACTTACATGTGCTTTTTCTAAGACAGGGAATGAAAAGGATCATTTAAAGATTAAAATTCCAAACTACCTGTATGTTTTCAATGCAAATACATCCAATTAGGGAAAGAACATCAAATTCATTGAAATTTTTAAGCCTTTTTTCACATTTATTTTACTCTTGTGATTTTACCATCTTTTTTTTTTTCCAATTAAAAAAAGAATTTATGGTACCTCAGACGAAGAAGATGGTTGTGAAAAGTGAGTAAAATTTAGGAGGTAAAACTGACTGGATCTGGTAGTGGATAGAACAAGGAAAAGGAGTGAGATATCAAGGATGCTGGCTTATATCACTGGATGGATTACAGCACATTCACTGAGTTAGTGAATATTGGAGGAGGCCAAGATTTTGGGAGAAGGTCTTCAGTCTGCTCTTAGTAAAAGTCTGAGGTGCTTGTGAAGCCTATTTGTCTGGATTAGGTATAGGTAACTGACACCATGAACAAGGTTGCGATTACCTGTGGAGAGTAAGTATAGTGTTAAGAGGAAAACCCCCCCAGTGGTGGGCTGGAGCTGATCTGCAGTGCTCCGTGAGCCAATTTGCTCTTGTCTTCCCATTGCTGCATGTCATGTTGGTAACTTGAAACAGGCAATGCTGGAAATATTTACAATACAGAAATTGGCAAAAACTTCAAATTTTAGGTCTCACCCTGCCTCTCAACTGATTATCAGCATGCTACTTAAACATTTCAAAAGCTTAGTAAGAATGAACCAATAGTAGCTACTAAGAAAAAGGAAAATCAAGAAGATAAAGGAAGACCAAGCTTTAGTCTTTAGAAATGTCTTAATTTTTTAAGTAGAACAATACAGAATTTTAAACAAAAACAAATGAAGTAGAATGTTTTTGTTGAGTGTGACCTACTTCATTCTTACTAAAATGTATGTAATATAATTAAAAACTTAAATCAGAAGATTTAGAGTATAATAGGCCAGGTTGGCCCTTTAAACATATTATTTTAATTAGGACTATAAGAGGATATAATGGCTTAGATGGAATTACATTGAAAACTTTAACCATAGAACAAGTTTCATCTATTTAGAATGCAAATTTTTAATGCATTGTACTGTTGAGTCTTTAAAATTCTTATCTGTCGCATTTGCGCTAACTGACTTCTAATGTAGGTATCCAAATACTTTTAAAACTAAAAAATAAATCTAGTAAACTAAATTGTGCAGAGATTGAAATAATTTTGATCTTGCTAGTATCCCATGGGCTAACTAAATTTCTCTAACATCTAAATTTCTAACCATCTTCAGATGTCTTGGACTATGAAAATGACACAGACTAGCAAACATAAAAAACCTATGGCTATGTGAAACTTGGTTTTCCGCTCTTTCACTCTCATATTAACTTATCACTTAAGGATATAGGTCTTCAATTTTATTTTATCCTATTTAAATCTGATAAATTAGCCTATTTCTGTTGCATGGGTGCTGGCAGAGACAAAAGATTTTGTTTTTAATTAAATTTTTTTTGTTGAAGTATAACTGATATACAACATTATACCAGCTTCAGGTGTACAACATGATTTGATATTTGAATATGTTGGGAGATGAACACTATAATAAATCTGTTGCCATGCTGTGCTGTGTGTGCTTAGTCGCCAAGTCGTGTCTGACTCTTTGCGATCTCATGGACTGTATCCCGCCTGGCTCCTCTGTCCATGGGGATTCTCCAGGTGAGAATACTGGAGTGGGTTGCCATGCACTCCTCCAGGGGGTCTTCGAAACCTAGAGATCAAACCCAGATCTTCCGAATTGCAGGCAGATTCTTTACCAGCTGAGCTACCAGGGAAGCCCTATCTATCGCCATACATAGCTATAATTTTTTCTTAAGAACAAAGGACTTTGTTATTCACAACATAGCAAGAGGCATGAACATCAATTCACCTTGTCCCCAGATCCCACAGGGATGATGTGAAGGGTTCAAATAAATGCCTTTCCCCACAGTAGGTTGCATTAGAGAAGAGGAAAGCTTAGTTGGAGAATCTATTTCTTTTACAGTAAGCAGAAGAAAGCCTGTTCTTTGTTCCAGATGGAGAGGTTACCCCATCCCTCAAGACTGCTTGTTGCAAATAAATTCTGAGAAATGGTTTCCCAGTCATCCAGACCTTGCATCATCCTTAGCATATTCAACAAGACATGCAGGAATGTGAGAGACCCATGGGGGAGTGTCTTCCAAGATAAATGTTAGGGTTTCTGCTCCTAATCAATTTATTGGCATTTGTGTTGCATGGTCAGATACAGTGAGATGATGACTCAGTTCATTTCAGTTCAGTCTCACTCAGCTGTGTCAGACTCTTTTTGATCCCATGGACTGCAGTACACCAGGCTTCCTTGTCTATCACCAACTCCTGGAGCTTGCTCAAACTCATGTCCATCGAGTCGGTGATACCATCCAACCATCTCATCCCCTGTCGTCCCCTTCCCCTCCTGCTTTCAGTCTTACCCAGCATCAGGGTCTTTTCCAGTGAGTCAGTTCTTCACATCAGGTAGCCAAAGTATTGAAGTTTCAGCTTCAGCATCAGCCCTTCCAATGACTATTCAGGACTGATCTCCTTTAGGATGGACTGGTTGGATCTCCTTGCAGTCCAAGGGACTCTCAAGAGTCTTTAACACCACAGTTCAAAAGCATCAATTCTTCAGCGCTCAGCTTTCTTTATAGTCCAACTCTCACATCCATACATGACTACTGGAAAAACCATAGCTTTGACTAGATAGACTTTTGTTGACAAAGTAATGTCTCTGCTCTAGTTGTGACTTAGAGCACAGTATTATCAAGTTGTTAGTGCCTACTTTAGTTGTTAATTGGTGAACAGTATGACACAGAGGTGGAAAGAATATTAGAACTCTTAATTTTATAAGTAATCAGACTTTTGGGAGAGGAGTAACTTGGCTAAAATCACACTGCAAGTTAATGGCAGAACAAGAGTGTCTAGCTTGCACTAGAAGTCCACTGTCCTTTTCACCCATCCAGTTCCTATTCTACTTCTCCAGAAATATTCTCAATTCAGAACGATTATGGGGTACTAATTTACATTACCCCGGCTCAAATCTGGAGGATAAATCAGAATTCAATTCATTTCCAATTGTAGATATGCAACTGTCTAGAGTAGTGGCAGGTCCCTGTCAGGGGTAGTTTTTCTCAAACTTAAGCTTAAGTCTTAAATCACAAGGTTGCATGGTGAGCACAGAATTGGAATATATGAGTATTCTAATGATATAATCATCAAACCAGAGAAGCCACATGGATTCCTTTTGATTTGGGATATTTCTATTTAGACAACGAGGTTGGAATTTTAGAATGTATTCACTCACATAATATTTATTGACCATCTGCTATGTGTCAGGCATCTACTATGTGTAGGCTCTGGGCCCAAGGATAGTCTTCTCTTGACAAGTGCTTATAGAGACGTATTATTCAAACACTCTTTAAAGTGAGACAGCTAAGTGCCATTACTTTATCTCAAAAGAGAAAAATTATTATCTTATAGGCCTCATATGATTTCTCTTCATTCTCATCATAAATCTGTACAGTAGAAAATAGTTATCACATTTTGCAGATGAGGAACTTGAGACTTACAGGGGCCAAATAACATTTTTTTTTTTCCAAATAACATTTAAGTCACACAATTAGCAAGTGGTAGGAAGGTCTTTCTTTTGTGACTCTATTGTCCTAGTTCCCAGGTGACTCAGTGGTAAAGAATCTGCCTGCCAAGCAGGTAACTCGGGTTCAATCCCTGGGTTGGGAAGATCCCCCGGAGAAGGAAATAGCAACACCCTCCAGTATTTTTGCCTGGGAAATCCCATGGGCAGAAGAGCCTGGGCTACAGTCCATGGGGTAACAAAGAGTCTGACATGACTTATGGACTAAACAACAACAACAACAAATTCTAGTTCCATGATTTGGGAAAGATCCTAATCTCAAATCTGCAAATCAATTCAGCAAACATTTACTGAATGACAACGATGTACAAAGTTTACTATGTGCAAGGCAGTGAGCTATTCTCTAAAGAGGACACAAAGATGAAAAAGCAAGATTCTTGAATACTTGAAGGTTACAATATAGTGGAGAACACACACACACACACACACTCATATGTAAAAGCTGGAATTAAGTAGACAAGTAGTACAAAAGATATGCTATGGGAACATAAGGAGGAGAAAAAATTCCAACTAAGAAAATCTGAGAAGGCTTTTGGGAAATGGGAACTGAAATTTTATGATCAGTTTGCCAGGAGAAGATAGGGAAAAAGAACTCTAAGGTGAGGCTCCCTCAGCAAAGGCCTGAAGGCAGGACAGTGCTGGGCATTACCCACAGCATGGAGGACTAGAGATGTTTTCGTGGGATTGTGGGAGATGAAGCAAGAAAGGTAGAGATGTTAAAATCACAGAGGACTTGTATTTGAGCTAGAAAATTTAGAGCTTAATTCTGTGTGTAAAGAAGATCCTTTCAGGGATTTGGGGCAAGGGAGAAACATGATTAGCTCAAGATGATGTTTATTGCCTTTTAAAGCTTTGTCACTGGATCTCCACTGCTTTGCCTAGTGCATGGTACTTGCTGGGTGCAAATAAACATGTGACATGAAGGGGGCTGGAGTAGACTAGAGGCTGAATTATCAGTTAGGTCCTTGTAATCTTCAAAAAGAGGACAGATGGAATCAACACTACAGAGGGAAAAAACTGTCTTTGATAGCAGATTTGGGTACATGGTAAAGGGAGAGTTAAGAGTGACTTTGACTTTGACAAGGAAGACAGCAATATTGGGAATAAGGTGCAAGCAAAAAGAACAGGTCGTTTGGGGAGGATGGGAATAGGGAAAGACTCTCAATTCTGTTTTGGATTATGTTGTATTTGAAGTGCTGGTAGGATATCTAATAAAAGACTGTTCAGGTCTAGAGCCTTATGAGGCCTCTTTTCTTTGAGGGGGTATCATGTTCATATTCCTGACTTAATCTGTTGTGTTTTATACAGATTTGTTCTCATTTTGGTTGGATAGTTAACTTTACATCCCTTAAAATCGTGGGGAAATAACAATACCCTATGCAAGAGGTACCCTGTGGAGAAGGAGAAGGGGAAATGATTTGGAGGTTGGAGGGGTTGGAGGTGAAGTGATATGATTTTCATGCTTTCAGCTGCCACTTTACTCTCCATCGTCATTAACTGGGGTATGGATGGGGAAAAACATTTCAAAGGGACAGACTCTTAAGAAATCATTCAGTAACTGGACAACATGCATGTACTTTAACTACTGCTAATTGAAAAATAATGTGTAACGAGGTGACGTACTCTACTGGTTACTCTTCTGATTGACGCTTTTACAGAGCTAGAACCTTCACAGGTTACGTTTTTAGAGTCCTACCGATAGTCTGAATTATAAGGGGATACATTGATTTCTTCCCCCGCGTTATTTTGAGCTATATATTTTGGGGAGAAAGCACTCTCAGAGAGTTTATTAGTTCAGAACGCATTGGTCTCCTTCCCTCCCTTTCCCCTCACTCCTCCTCCGTAGTGGAGAGATCTTAAGTCCGTCTTCATCCAGTCTCGCACCCGCACACCCACCGCCCCCCGCTCCTCCCCGGTCCCACGCAGGCTTTCCCCTCACCGGGCGTGGCACGTGTCCCCAGACCGTTGGCGCAAACACCAACCGTCCCTCGGCTCCGGTAAGGCGCGTGCGCGCGCGCGGGACGGGTGGGGCGGGCGCGCGGGCGCGCGGGCGCAGGGGCGCGAGCTGGGCTGCGGACGCGCTACCGGCCTCCAGCCGCGTGGGAGGAGCCGCGGTCCGAGGGACGCGCCAACAGACCGTTGGAATTGGGCCTGGGGAGCTCTCCGGTTTGCGTTTCTGGGAAAGCGGTTGAAATCAGTGAGGTAGAAAAAGCAAATTGCAAAACGGATAAGTATAGTAAGATCCCATCTATGTAGAAAGCTTCACAGAGCCGGGTTATTTATGTGTACGTCTGTAAATACGTTGGAAAAGGTCTGACGATGCTTTGAGGAAAGGAATAGTAGCTTGGGAGAGCGGGTGAAGGGAGCTTACTTTGTACATTGTACATTTCTGAGATTTGAACATTGTTATTATTTAGAGTGAAAATGTGATCATGTAATTAACAAAACCCTCTCCATTTGGGAAGCTTGGGTATCCTTTTCCTTCCCATCGGTAGAGCCCTGGGTCAGCCTCAGAGCACCAGTAAGAGATGAGCCCGGAAAAGCTTCTTCCCTCTCGCCCTTCTTCTTTGTGCCTCTCTAAACCACCTGTTTCCCCGTCACCTTCTTACTCCAAATCCTTCGAGGGGGACTCTGGCTTTTGCCAAGGGATCTTCCTCACAGCCTTTCTCATTATTACAACACTACCTTCCAAAATCCACTCCCAAAGATATTTTGAGGATAGTAAATTACACAGGCGCTGAACATTTGAATTAGCCTGTTATTCGTAAAACCTATTTGACAAAAAGTTAAGATAAAATGTTTACAGAGTATATCTATATAGATATATATCTCCTAAACAGTTGCACCATCGTTTTTTCTATTTGTATAACCAATGATGTTAATTTAAAAAATTTTAAGGTTTCATTTTGAACTAATTTGACTTAAAAAGAGTTACAAAAATTGTGGCTAGAATCCCATTATATCCTTCACTCAACTTCCCTAAATATTAACATTAAACATACCAATAATAAATGATTATAACCAGGGAATTAGCATTACTATTATTACTCTGTTAACTAATCAACAAGATTATTCACATTTCTGCAAGTATCCAACAAATGTCCCTTCCCTCCCCTTCTCATCTAGGTTTCAATCCAGGATCTCATAATGCATTTAATTGTCATGTCTAATTAGTTTCTTCTGATCTGTGGCAGTTTCTCAGTCTTTCTACCTGTCTCACACTTCTGAAGAGTACTACTGGCCAATTATTTTGAAATGTCCTTCAATTTGGGTTTATTTAGTATTTTCTCATTATTGAAGTTATAATTTTGGGGGGCAAGAATATCAGAGAAGTAATGTTGTCCCCTACCAAGTACACAATATCAAGAGGCAAATGAGGTTTATGTGTCATTAATGGTGAGGTTAACCGATTACTTAGTGAAGGTAGTGTCTGCCAGGTTTGTCCAATGAAAAGTTATAATTTTTCTTTTTATATTTAATCATAGGAGGCAGGCATCCTCATCATAGTCACACCAATTTTACCATTCATGGTTTCTGACTGGGATAGTGTGTGATATTTGCCAAATGGTGATTTTTCTGTTTCCATTATTCTGAAGTTAAATTCCAATCTGAGTATTTAAAATGTACAATAGCTTTTAAAAGGAAAATTTTGACTAATATTTTTCTACTTTACATTAGGGCGGAAAGGTATTTGGAGGCTGTGAGATATACCATGGAATTAGTGGCTACAATGGAATTTATGAAGGTATAGAAAACTGAATTCTAAATGAATAATTTGCTATCCTTAGTACTTGTAAAGAACATGGGGTCTAAAATCATAATTTATATGTATTGATAAGTTCATTAACTGAATTGGTTGTTACTCCCAAGTTTGTACCCATTCTTATAAATGGGTAAATGTAAAATGGTATTTAAAATAGACCAAAGATAAAAAGTCTTTAATATTATTTCCAATGTATTGCTATTATTAGTTGGTATTGAAAACTAATCCTTTAAATCAACAATATATCTGACTTTTATCCAATGAGAAGATTTAGCCTCCATGTTTGCTGAAAGGATTTACTGGAAGTCGGAATGAGTGTCCTTTGAATGCACTGAAAGTAAAATTCTTGTGGGTGAAGTTTAGACATCTTTTAATCCAAGGGTTATTTGACTAGCAAGAATTTTGATGAATCTCATTTGAAGATTAAGTTACCCTGTGCAGCATTTCCCCTAACCTTTATCATTGTAGATGGAAAACTGTCTTAAGATTGGGTCTTAGCCTTGGTGCCATTTCTCTTACTTTCAGTGTGGAGGAAAGCAGGAGACTGAGTTTAGATATTTTTTAAAAAATCACTGACCCTTTTGACTATCTGATATCTGTTAACTCTTCCCCCCCTCAAATGCATAAACTCGTATGTTGTATTAGAGGGAAAAGATCCCCTGGAGAAGGGAAAGGCAACCCACTCCAGTATGCTTGCCTGGAGAATTCCATGGAGAGAGGAGCTTGGTGGACTGTAGTCCACGGGGTCACAAAGAGTCCGACACGACTGAGTGACTAACACTTTCAATCCATTGTCAGTAGGGGTTGGGGGAACAGGGAGGAGGTAGGTGATAAAGGGTGGGAGGGAGCAGGCTTTCAGACTGTCAGAGGTTTCCCAGACGGTCTCCCCTCCTGCCATATGGCACAGCTCTCCTCTCCTGGCAGCCTGGCAGCTCAGGTGTGGCAGCTCAGGCTGCACAGCCCATCTGGCTCCTTTTCGTTTTCCCCCAAGCCCCTCATTCAACCCCCAATATCATCCTCTTCTTTATCACTTATTCCCTAGTCTGCTCAGCTCTCTTGCTGGGTCTTCACTCCTTATCAAGTCACAGGCTCTTTCATCAACTCAATAACCATTGTTTGGGAAGAAAGCTCATAAGATCAAGTGAGAGAAGCTGACCACTTAGAGCAAAGGAGAATTTCTTGAATAAATACGTCAGTGCTCCCCGCTTTCTTATCAGCATAGAAATCTTGCCACGTTTTCCAGTCAGTTTGAATATGGAGGGAGAGCTGATGAACACGTTGGCAGAACACGCCTAAACTCAGTTGCTTACACAACGGTGTTTATCGCAAAAAAAAAGACGCGGCCAGAGTTATTGTATCCCTCCGATGCCTCAAAGGCAGCATGATGGGGTTAGAGAATGAGAAGTGGGGGCCGAGGAAAAGGGTCCAGGGCCCGTTATTACGAAACAGTTTTGTTTCTAGAATGCAAAGAACGTTAATTCACAGAACCCGCTTCTTTGCCCGCCAACCCTCTCTCCTCCTGCGGCTCTCCAGCCCTCCGCGCCCGCCGCAGCTCAGACCCGCCACGGCTCGCGGTAAAGCTTGGCGCTACGGAGCGCGCCTCCGCGGACAAAGAGCTGGAGGCTGCGGGGCGGGGCCGCGGCCGGGAGCGGGGAGGGCTCAGGCGCGCGCAGGGGGAATCCCTCCCGGAGACTGACGTCACTGCAGTGCTGGCCACTGAGAAGTCGGGTAGGGGGATTCCCGCTCCGGCGGCCGCCCAGCAGGCTTTTTAAACGGTACTCTGGGGACCACGCTCTAGGAGAGGTGAGAGGAGTGGGAGGAAAATGGAGGTTAGGAGTGAAATATGATCGTCCTAGGGGACAAGACTCCAGAGGTTTGACGATTAAGGGTCAAGACTGGCTTAGACTTGGGGTTTGACGATTAAGCGTCAAGACTGGCTTATTCTTGGGGGACAAAACCAAAAGCGGTCGAGGAGAGGCTACACTCGAGCCAGCACGACAAACGCCTCCAGAGATGGAGTGGAAACTGGAGCGCACCGCCCGGAGGAGGGTCCGCACTGAAGAAGAGATTCTGTGGGTGAGTAACGCCCTTCCGTTTCCTCGCCCCAACTTCCTAAAGGGGTTTCTTGTCGAAGTCATTGTTTGTAATACCTGTCTAGGACCAAGAGGTAGTTCAGAACTCTAAATCTAATATTGAATTGTGTAATTTATATTCTGGAGGTGGTTGGTTGCTTTAAAAGTGAATCTAATTTGACAAGCTGAGGCTCTAGAAACATTCACACCTAATATTATGATTTTTCTAAATAGTTTGTATTCTAATATGTTGCCTGTATTTTCAAAGGAGGATGTCATGCGGGTGCTCGACAAAGACATGAAACAGAAGAGAGGTCAAGTTTCTCCCAAGGTGAGTGTCCAATGCTTAATCGAGCTCTCTGTCTTAAATATGACTCTGAACAAACTAATTCTTGCTAAAGAAGATATTTGTTGGACGTATGCAATGGTCTGAAAATGTAGAAAACTTGCACGTCTCATATCATCACTAACTACAGAGTCTATATCTAAAACATTTTTGTAAGAAATTGAAGATCTCTGCCAAATATCGGTAATCATTTGTATCTGAATGGTACTTTCCAGTTTTTGCCTCTACAGAAAAAAAAAAAAAGAAACTTGAATGTGTCAGGTAGGCAGTGCATCTCTAGCTGGCTGTTTTAATTTCATTTTAACAGCTGCTAGCTGCACTCCCCTCTGTTGCATTCAGAAGCTTGCCTTCCAAAGAGTCGGAAATGGTGCCATCTTGTGGTCAAGGGGAGAAGTGCATAATTCACCGCCCTTAGCTTAGTTAACTTAACTGTTGATCCAGTTAAATTTCAACTTGAAAGTCCGAACGCAAAGGTTTTCAGCTTCTCTTGTAATCAGTGTGAAAATAAAACAAGTCCAAAGATTTTCATCTTAACTTTTACACATAAATAGCTCTTTTATCTTTATGGATCCCAGGTGGCGCTAGAGGTAAAGAACCCGCCTTGCCAATACAGGAGACAAAAGAGACGCGGATTCGATCCCTAGGTTGGGAAGATCCCGTGGAGAAAGAAATGGCAACCCACTCCAATATTTTTGCCTGGAGAATTCCATGGACAGAGGCGCCTGGTGGGCTACAGTCCATAGGGTCGCACAGAATCAGATACGACTGAAACAACTTAGCATGCACACATATGCTTTAGATTTCTCACTATCAGGATTCACTTTGTTTCTCTCTAGTCTAAATAGTTCACATTCCTTTAGTCTTTACGCATCGATTCTAGTTTCAAATCCACCAGTTTTAGAGTTTTCTAGACCTTCACATTTTTCTGTATTTTATTGGTGACACAATAAATTCTACACATGACTTTCAGAATGCACTTTCAGAATGCAATGACTAATATCCTTTGTATCAGGAGAAAACAAATGGCATTTAATTCCTTAAGTTCCCTGAATACTCATATATTTATTTTTCCTGAACATAGTTGAAGATTTGTCTTATGCCCAGATTTTGGATAACCATGACTCCTAGGTATTTTACTATTTAATACAAACAATCGGCCTTTTTGTCTGTAAATAAAAGTCTTTGGAAAAACTGTAGTTAATTATAACTTTCTTAATTCACTTGTAAGCCATACGTAATTTCTTATCTGAGCCTTAGTTTATAAACCTAAGTGGAAGTATTTTGAAAGTTTTTCTTTTTTTAAGTTTTTGAATAGATGAGAAAATACTGATTTTATTTCTCATAATATTTTGGAGAAACAGGTTTTGTCTATAAGTTTTTTAAAATGTGACTATTAAGATGAAAATTCTGCCACTGTTTCATGTTACAAATTTAGCCTCAGTGACTTTATGGGCCATGATGAGCAGCAGTGACCTGAATCAGGTAGGCAGTGTATTGTTAGCTGGCTGCTTTGGGTCAATTCAGCAGCCACAACTGCCCTGCCACTTGCTTCTGGGTAAATTCTTCTTGTTAACGAAGTACACCGGTGACCTATGTGTGATGGGTTGGCAGTGTATTGTTAGCTGGTTGAATATGTGAGTGCCATCAGCTAACATGCAACTGCTATCTTATTGCATGTATAATGAGCATCAGTAATGGGTATAATTAAATCTAAGTAATATGTGTGTGGGTATGTGTACTTTTTGCCATGAACCAGGGCCCTCTTTACAAAATGCTTTTTACTACTTTTCAGTTATAATACAATGAACAGCTTTATAATGGTGAAGAAACTACTTGATAATAATAAACTATTACTTATGTTAAAAATTTTAGATAATATTCTGGAGTCTGTCATACTTGTAGACAGTATTAAAGTACTTGAGAAATTATATATTTTAAGTATAAAATTTAGAACATAATGACAGTTTGGAATGGAAAAACTAAAATGTTTCCTCCAATTTTCAACTAAGTCTTCAATATTCCTTTTGAATGATTAGTTTCTTAATTTGACATTAGAGTAGGTCTCGGTTACCATGTGTGTATACAGCTAAAGGAAGAATTTAGGTAACTTGCCAAATGAGTCAGTCAACTAAAACATTTTCACTTGAATATCAAGAAAATTGGGGATTTAGGGGGGCTGGGGGAAGGGGTTGAATTGTTTAGAAGACTTGTCTCCAGTCTTCATTTTCTGTAAAATACAGACTCATACAGTGTTTAGAAAAGAGCATGAGATTTAGTTTGTGAAGGGGGAGAACTGACCATTCAATATAATTTTAAATATTTTCTCATTCCCTTGGAGCACATTTTGACCCATGGAGCAGTTTCAGGTTTGTGCTGGGTCCCAGACACACTGTGGTCGTGTAGACATTTGCAGCAAGTTCATGGAACTGACTTTGCTGGTTTGGTCAATTATTTTCACCCTAAATGAGATGTGAGAAATACATCACATTCTTTACTGCATTGGATTATAAGCTATTGGTAAAATAATTTAAATTCATATTTAAATGTAAATATTTTTAGAACCATGGGTTAAATAGATATCTATAATTTGACTCTTACGTGTTTTACTACTTTCAAATCTTATCTCTTTATTGTTGTTGCCTAATATCATTCCATTTTCAGCATCTTTTAAGTATCCTTTACATGTAAATATTGTTTTCATCTTGTTTTTTTAAGGTTAAATTTCAATATGTTATTTTCTATAGACAATCACTGACCTGTTGATAAAAAAATAAAACCTACTAAATTTAGGAGGCTGGTCCTTTGTGTTTCACTTTTTAAAAATTTTTGTAAAGAGCAAGACATAAAATGCCAACATTGGTACTGAATAAACAGAAGACATAGTTGTTCCTATTACTGAGATGATGAGAAAGAAGAAAGAATGGAGTGCAGTAAAAATAAATGAGATCAGTGGGTAAGGAGGTGATTGTATGTATAAATTCAAAATGAGAATGTTGCCATAGAAGTGAGAAGGAAAGAGAGGGATCACACTTGGGATGTCAAAGGAAGAGGAAAGAGGGTTGAAAAAGAAGAGGGAGGCAGGCAACATTGGTTCAAAGTATTTTTTCCTGGGTATTTTCTCTTGCGGCAGCCCCATTGGTGCTGAGGATGTAATTGCTTCCCATCACACCCTCTGGAAAATGTCTTAGTTCCTCACTGCTCTTTACTTGCCCTCACCCAGCAGCCCCTGCCCCAAAAAGAGAAGGCTTCCCTCTGCAAAGTGTGGCCTTAACTGTTCAGAGGGAAGAGGGTATGTGAAGAATGGAAAGAAGTGTGACGTGTTAGTTTCTTGATGTAACAGTTGGTAGGATTTTATTGTTCCCCGAGGAAGATGAAGTCAAGCTGAGGGATAAATATAGAGTGTCACCATGTTAGCTCCACCCAAACCTGACATTTTTCTTTCGAAGGGACATGTTGTCAGGACTACACGTGATTTTGTACAGGGATCACTCAGGATTTTCCAGCTCATGATGGGCAGTCTTGAAACACAGTCATTATGTTTAAAGAAAATAGAGAAATAGTTTTTGTTTTTCTTCTTAGACTTTGTATATATATATTTTACTTATTTTTTACTAGAGTGTTTTCCTACTTGAAATTACCTGCAGTCCAGTTAGGTCATTATAGTGTGAGTATACAGTTAAAATGTTAGCAGCTTTTCATAATTCAGTAACTGCATATACATCCACATTTGTATATAACCTGTCAAAATAGTATATTTGTGATAACAAGAAGGCATATATATGTTATGTTTTTGCTTCAGATTTTTCTCTTTGGGGATTCTTATGATACCCTGATTAAGTCTGATTTAAATCTTTTTGTGCTAGAGCCAGTTTGTCCTAGTTGGTGAGAATCAATTGCTAAATTTTCAGAAATTTTACAAACCAGTTATGAAACCATTAGTAGATTAAAATAAGACTATGTGCAAGTATTCATGCCATAGAAATTGGAAATGCCGCAAGTTGGAACTCCTCCACTAGGGATTTGGTTGTTAAGCATTCATGAGTCACCACTGTATGATTGTTACATGGTGGTGGTTTAGTCACTAAGTCGTGTCTGACTCTTGTGACTCCATAGACTGTAGCCCACCAGGGTCCTCTGTCCATGGGATTTCCCAGGCAAGAATACTGGAGTGGGTAGCCATTCCCTTCTTCAGAGGATCTTCCTGACCCAAGGATTGAACCTGGGTCTCCTGCATTGCAGGTGGATTCTTTATTGACTGAGCTACCAGGGAAGCCCATATATACTATAGTTATTAAGAATTACATTTATGTACGTATATACATGCTATCTCTGGAGAAGGAAATGGCAACCCACTCCAGTACTCTTGCCTGGAGAATCCCATGGACGGAGAATCCCGGTAGACTACAGTCCATGGGATCACAAAGAGTAGGACACGACTGAGCGACTTCACATACATGCTATAGGTACACTATAATTAGTATGCAATTTCAAAAATGAAGTACAACTTCTCGGGAATATTTCTGGCCTATTCATATTTATTCAAATCTCCAGCACACTCTGCTCTATGTAACAGTACACTCTGCTGCCGTTAGATGATGATCAGGAGTTAGTAGGAAGTACTCCTCTCCACTTCCCAAACAAACTGAAACAAACTTCAAGTCAATGACTTATTAAGCACTAAAAGTAAAATAGATTTTGTCTGTGTCAGGAGGGCAACTGCTGAATACTCTTTTACCTACTATTTTTCTGTTATCCTTCTCAGGCAGCCTGTAGCAGTTTATGTCCCAGACTTTTGTTGCTGAGATAGAGCTTATGCTCAATTCAGGAAAGATGCGTTTTTTTTTTTTTCTCTGTGTTTTTGCTGGCGGTGTTCATGAGACATTTGAGGTCGGGGCAGCAGCACATGAGCAAATGGCTCTCCTCCCTTTTACCACACGTAGCCTGGTTGGACAGGCTTCCCAGGTGACTCAGTGGGTAAAGAACCCGCCTGCGATGCAGGAGATGCCAGAGATGTGGGTTTGATTTCTGGGTCAGGAAGATCCCCTGGAGGAGAGCCCGGCAACCCATTCCAGTATTCTTGCCTGAAGAATCCCCTGGACAGGGGAGCCTGGCGGGCTACCGTCCAGAGGTCACATCGAGTCGGACACAGCTGAAGTGACTGAGCACACAGCACAGTGCAGCCTGGCTGGACGCTGTAACCCTGGATGGACACCCGTATGTCACACATTCCAACCCCCGCCTGCCCTCCCTGCATCCTCAGAGTGGCGAGAGGAGAGGATCTAGTCTAATCTGGAGTAGACTGCAGACTCAATGAGGCAAGCAAGTCAGGAGATACGTAAGTGCAAGACCCACTTTATATACCTTTGGAGAGAACTGTGGTTTGGAGCAGGATGGACATCTGAATTGTGTTCTCCGGGACAGTTCTGGTCTGTCTGGCAGTGGGGTGTCTGTGTAGCCTCTGCAGTGCTGCACATACCCTGATGTGAGCACATAAACACCCCAGCAGTCCCACAGCACTGCTGTGAACTCATGGAAGTCATAAGTGGGAGTATATGCAAGAATGTTCCGGAAGCAGCACTTGAGGGCTAAACAAAGTTTTGCTTAGAGGCCCAGAATTCAAATTGCTTAAAAGCGTTTGGGGGCACACTTGCAAAGGACAGATAGACTGGTTAGGTGGTTTTCATTTCTTCAACAATAGGTTAGTACTGATTCCTGATCACTTGACACACCTTGGTAATTTGGAAGGGGCTTTTTGTTCAGTTTGACCCCCTCCCCCCATACTCAATTCACAGGTGAAAAAGCTGAAAAGTAGTGGCCTGGCTGAAGGCTCTGCTGCTGGTGAGAGGGAGAAGCAGGCTTGCTTACACACTGACCGCCATTCTTTAGGTGCTCCTGCAGATCCCCTTGACCTGAGGAGAACCACACTTCACCCCTACCTGAGAGCTTACTAAATCCATTCAGAGCTGGGGACATATATGTTGAAGCAGAAGGTATTCCAGGATATTTTTGGTTTAAGAACTTTTAAGCACTGTAGCAGAATTGTATACTCAGGTGGGTATTGCTGATTTCATCATGAAAAAGAATCTTCACTTTCACTCATCAGGTCAGAAATGGAGAGTCAATTCAGTTATTTAGATTTGGTTTTCCTTCTTAGCCAAATTTTACACGACTTTTTTCACATTGTTTTGCCCCCACTATTACTTTTTTTTTCTCCCCCACCCCACTATTCCTGTTTAATTCCTTTATGAAATGAAGATATATTTATGGGGCAAAGGTGGCCTTGTTAGTAATTAGAAGGCTGACAAAACATAAAGATCAGGACTTTGGGAGAAAAAATATGTTGTGATTTTCAACAGACTCAGTGATTGCTGATGTTTCTCATGTAATTACACTCACTCCCTTTTTTTTACATTAACCGTTTTGACTGTTTGGAGTTGATTCTTATTATAGTCATGGGAATGATGTACCATTGAATTCTTTCCAAATGGCTAATCTAGTTTGACCAGATTAGCAACCAAAATTAACCTGTAAGGAATTAACCAAAACCTGTAAAGAATTAACCAAAATTAACCTGAAGGAATCAAGCTGAATGATCATATACTTATGGCTTTTTTCTTACACTTCGAATTTTCACTCAGAAATACAGACTGACTCAAGTGTTAATATTTTAATTGTGGAATTTGAGTTGCTTCTGGAAAATAAGAAATACTGAAAATGATCAAGGCTTTTTCAAATGTTATGTCATTTATATTAACATTAAATGATAATGTCATTAATAAACAACTGTGCAGAGTACATCATGAGAAACACTGGGCTGGATGAAGCACAAACTGGAATCAAGATTGCCGGGAGAAATATCAATAACCTCAGACATGCAGATGACACCACCCTTATGGCAGAAAGTGAAGAACTAAAGAGCCTCTTGATGAAAGTGAAAGAGGAGAGTGAAAAAGCTGACTTAAAACTCAACATTCAGAAAACTAAGATCATGGCATCTGGTCCCATCACTTCATGGCAAATAGACAGGGAAACAGTGGAAACAGTGGCTGACTTTATCTTTTTGGGCTCCAAAATCACTGCAGATGGTGACTGCAGCTGTGAAGTTAAAAGACGCTTGCTCCTTGGAAGAAAAGTTATGACCAACATAGACAGCATATTAAAAAGTGGAGACATTACTTTTCCAACAAAGGTCCGTCTAGTCAAACCTATGGTTTTTCCAGTAGTCACGTATGGATGTGAGAGCTGGACTATAAAGAAAGCTGAGCACCGAAGAATTATGTTTTTGAACGGTGGTGTTGGAGAAGACTCTTGAGAGTCCCTTGGACTGCAAGGAGATCCAACCAGTCCATCCTAAAGGAAATCAGTACTGAATATTCATTGGAAGGACTGATGCTGAAGCTGAAACTCCAATACTTTGGCCACCTCATGCGAAGAACTGACTCATTTGAAAAGACCCTGATGCTGGGAAAGATTGAAGGTGAGAGGATGAGGGGACGACAGAGGATGAGATGGCTGGATGGCATCACCGACTCGATGGGCATGAGTTTGAGTAAACTCCGGGAATTGGTGATGGACAGGGAGGCCTGGCATGCTGCGGTCCATGGGGTTGCAAAGTCTTGGACACAACTGAGCAACTGAACTGAACTGAATTGATCTGGCTGGATTGGAGAAGGAAATGGCAACCCACTCCAGTATTCTTGTCTGGAAAATCCCATGGACAGAGGAGCCTAGTGGGCTACAGTTCATGGAGTAGCAAAGAGTCAGACACGACCAAGCGACTAAATGACGTTAATCTGGCTGGATATGGTAAAACATACCATGACCCTGTACTTAACAAAATTCTGTATGTGAAACAAAAATGCATAAGTATTAGAATCTATGTATATTTCACATTTTCAATGTTTATTTTGCCTTTCATTACATAAAAATATCATTTACAGTTACTCTGGAAATGTCACACAGTATCTTGAATTCAAACAATGGTCTAGTGTATTGACATTTCCATCAAGTACAATCCTAGAAAATGTCAAGTGAAACAATAGGATATTGAAGCACATTGGTATTCTGAATTATTTAGTGTGGTCAGATGAAGTATTTAATATATTTCATTTAGAGTCGCTGGCTGCTGTTTATTTTTGCTTTAGGTAACATCTGTACTGTGGACATTCATTACTACTCACTAACAAGATAACATAAAAGGAAAGTTATCCTTCAGTGCCATATTTAATTGTTAGAGTTAATTTAAAAGGGGACCAAATCCTCATGGAGACATTTTTGTATTCTGACTATTGCCATATAATGGTTCAATGGCATTTTCATAGATCCTCTTTCTTTTTTATAATCATTTGTCTAATCAGAGCTGCTATCTCAGGCCTGATGACTTCAATGGGTTCCTCTGGCCTCCAGGACTTCACAACTTGACCTTCAGGGTTGACCAGATACTTCCAAAAATTCCACCTTGGTTCCTTCTTTGAAGAATCTAAAATATCAGAATATATTTTCATGAGTAAAATTTTATTCTTTGTCAAGATTTTCATTTCTATTAGTATTTGCAAAAATTACAACTTTGGAATCAAGTTCTAGAATTGTCATCATTTCAAAAACCAAACTAAACAAAAAGCAAAACACCCAAACAAACTCAAAGTCTGTGTAATCAGATGTCTGTATACTTGGTGACTTTACTAAAGATTGTACTGAACTAGAATCATGAAATGAAATCAACTAGATTTGTTAATCTGAACCGCTAAAAATTTACCTTGTCACTAGCTGAAACTTTCAATTGCTTCACTTTTTTTTTTAAGATAAAGTGATGCTCTATGGTCTTTGGTAACATGAATGTATGAATTGCTTTTCATAGTAAATGTATATTTTTGATATTGTTACATATTACATAGTAAGGAATGCTAAATAACTATAGACATCCTTTTGATACATCTTAATTTAGGTAAGAAATGTAAAACTTTTTTCTATTTATATCATACAGGATTTGTGTGCATTATTATTGACTCTAGTATGAGAAAAAAAATGGGCTTCCCTTGTGGCTCAGCCGGTGAAGAATCTGCCTGCAGTGTGGGAGACCTGGATTTGATCCCTGGGTTGGGAATATCCCCTGGAGAAGGGAAAGGCTACCCACTCCAGTGTTCTGGCCTGGAGAATTACATGGACTGTATAGTCCATGGAGTTGCAAAGAGTCGGACATGCCTGAGCGACTTCATGAGAAAAATATAAATAATTATTATATGCCTAGTAATGTATGCTTAGTGCTTTAAATGGATCCTCTCATTTAATCTGTATAGAAACCCTGAAAAGGTTGGCTATTATTATTATCCCCATTTTGCAGATGAGAAAAATGGAGGCCTAGACTCACGGTTGTGTAGCTAGTGAATGGTAGAGTCCAGATTGATATCTAGACCTTCCTATTAGAAGAGCTCATGCTCTTAAAATAGGGGACAAGGTAAAGCAAGTAGATATTAGGAGGAAGATGACAAGTTCATTTTTGTGCATGAGGGGATTCCGGTTATGTGGGACACCCCATCAGAGGAGGCTTTGGAGCTTAGGAGCTAGAGCTCACCCAGGGAAAGGGGACAGAGTGAGGAGAGCCCGGGTAGATGTGGCAGAATCCTGAGGATCAGTAGAGGTAAGGGTGGATGGAAAAAAGGAACCTGGAAAGAAGAGAAGGAGCTGGAGTAGAAGTCATAGGCTGAGACCCACTAGGTTCAGGTGAGCCGTTGGAATGAAAGATCAAACACGGTGATCTAAGAAGGAAGCACAGACAGGGAGGCAGAGAAACCAAATGTTAACTATTCTTTCAAAGATGTTAGTGATGAGGTAGGTAGAAGGAACATACTGCTTAGAGTTTTTAAAGTTGGGGGATCCTTTGTTTATGCTGGGGAAAGAACCAATAAGGGAGCATAGGTTAAAAAAAAATAAAAAGTAGCCTAATGTTTACTTATATGTGCTATACTTTGCATACTGTGCCAAGCATTTACACTGATTATTTCATTATTAGGAGTATTGCTGATTAGCTCAAACATCATTGACTTGGTAGGAGCATCATATTAATTGGTTAAAGTCTTCTTAATATCATTCTGAAAAATAGACATTTTCTATAAATGTATTTTAAAAGATAACACTCATCAGAGCAGGGCTCTCTCTAGCCAGTATCTTTGTGTGAATTAGAAAAAGATACTCTCCTAGGTGGGGACAGTCCCTAGGCACATACCTTTCATTTGCCTGGGTTACAGCCCCCATGTGACTCCTTATTCCTGTTCAGTGAACAACCTGCACACCTGTACAGAGCCATCTTGTTTGTGATCACATGATCAGTTACTATCTATTTTGGCCAATTTTAAAAGATCTACTTTTCATTTAGCCATCATTTCATAGTCTTTGTCTTTGGAGCTTTATCTCACTTTAGGGAAACCTTAAATCACTGTTACCTTTTTGATTAGACAGGGTAAGTGGAGTTTCTTTTTTAGTGACAAAGGGGAAGAACCTAGGAGCTATTGTGCCCAAGTATTTGGCTGTTATAATTGAGAGGTGACTACACGGGCATATGCTCTGGCTTTTCTTCACCTCAGTGTATCCTGGAAATAAAAGGAATAAAGACCTCACTTTCGTTGTTATTGATGGTGTTAGGCATTATGCTGACTTTCCCTAGAAATTTGAATACAGTCTTTTTGGAAGATTCTGCTTTCATACTTAAATATTATAGAATATCATTAGCCGGTTTGTTGGGTTGGAAGATTGATTGCCTGGCTAAGGTCATGGTTTTAGCAAAACTCAAATTACCTGCAGTGGAAATGACTGAGGCAATCATCCACATAAGTTAGATGAGAGGACATGAATGTCCTTTAGAATAGGGTCTGGCACAGTGGAAGCTCTGTAAGTACTTTATTTTTATTATTAACACACTTAAACCTCCAAACAATCTTAAGGGATAGATACTATTGATGCCATTTTACAAAGGAGGAAACAGACACAGAGAATTTAAGTTACATGCCTGGAGTCACACAGTAAAGGTAACAGAGCAGGGATTTCAACCCAGGTACCCTAGGGCTAAAGCTTAGCTCTTAATCACAATACTGTACTACCTTTATGCTGAAAAAAATCTTTAAATAGACTTCCGTTCTTAGTATATGTGCTGCCTAAGTGAGCACTAGACTTCCATAATTAGTTTAATTATAGAGGTAGCCTAACACTGCTGCTGCTGCTAAGTCGCTTCAGTCATGTCCGACTCTGTGTGACCCCATAGACGGCAGCCCGCCAGGCTCCCCTGTCCCTGGGATTCTCCAGGCAAGAACACTGGAGTGGGTTGCCATTTCCTTCTCCAATGCATGAAAGTGAAAAGTGAAAGGGAAGTTGCTCAGTCGTGTCTGACTCTTAGCGACCCCATGGACTGCAGCCCACCAGGCTCCTCCGTCCATGGGATTTTCCAGGCAAGAGTACTGGAGTGGGGTGCCATTGCCTTCTCCAAGCCTAACACTACCTTCCTCCAAAAAAAAATCAAGATGTATTATTTTGAATTTTACCAAAAACCACCTGGCAAACTGAGATGTTATTCACCCTTGAGGATAATATCTCAGATAAGGCAACATAAAATTAACCAGAAAGATTAGTTTAACTAATAATGCTCAGCAATATTGATAAGAGATGTGTAGTCAGCTTAAACTACATTCTTTGGAAAAATAATAAGGAATAAAATACACTGTAGTAGATTTATTTTGCCATCCAAGAAGTTAAAACATTGATTTTAGGAAAGCATAACTTCTAGAAAGTTACAGAGGATGAGAATCTAGCTCTTTGATAGTTTTATAAAACTTTCCCACTAAAACATTTAAAATGAAATAGGAAAGTATGGTCCTGGTACATTTGTTTTAAAAATGAAAGCAACTAAAAACATTAAATTGGCGAGGCAAGGTAGATATTTACCAACAAGAAATCTAAATGCAGGTTCTGCTTCAGATCCTAGAATCTTAATCTTGTGGAAGATGGGGAATGTTACTCCGAAGTTATTTCTTGCAAAAGATACTACGTCCTTGCTCGGGCGGGGCTCCGATTCTCCAAACTGATTGCATGGAAAAGCCAAGACGCTGAAGTGGAATGGTCCAAACTCCTTGTGCAGTTCCTGCAGTGCTAAGTAATTTCTGTCTGTGAGTTGGCAGTCACTAGCCACGTTTACAACTAGTGCAACCTCCCGGAAAAAGAAAAAAATCCAACCGGAAAGTAAAGCAAATAAAAGATTAAAAAAAAATTCTGCAAGTAGTTAAAACCCTAAACCATTTTGGAGGAATACAACCTTTGAAAGATGGTTATTTCATATTTTTATGAAATTTATTCCATACAGTAGATGTCCCCAATTCTACTGAAAATCATTACTTGAATGCCTGAGTTAAAACTCTGAAAGATCACAACCATTAATAAAGCCCTAGGTACTCATGAAAGTTTTTTTTTTTTTTTTGAAAGTTTTTTTTTTAAATAAAAGATAAATGATTAACAGCTTTTTAATGCTGTTAGATTGTGGAGTTAATACTTTCATATTCACATTATATGGCATACTCCGTAATCACATTACTATTAGAATTTCCTAAACAATTTAAAGTATTAATCCAACACTTAAAACTTTTTAAAGCAAATAGTTAAGATAATCAGTTATCAATTAGTATATAAACTATGAGGGTACTGATGGCTAAAGTGATATACTAATAACATTTCTCTGAGGACTAAATTATAACATGCAGTAAAAAATGGACTGTTAAGACAGTAAGCAGAGAACATGGACAAACAATAGAAAAATCAGAAAGTGCAACTTACTTTGCCTTTAAACTTTTCCAGAGAAACCGCCCTTCCATTTGCATCTTTCACTTCAAAGGTATAAAAGCTGTTGATTTTAGGTTTTAGGAATTTGAGTTGTAGGAGGAATAGCATTACTGTGCACAGAACCATAGACAGCAAAACTGCAAATGCCTTTGCTTTGGGCCCTGAACATCTCAAAGGGTAGGCTGTGAGAGGCTCCATTTTGGATGATTCTAGAGGAAAGTCTCAGCAAGCTGGAATTCAAGGAGGAGCTGAAACTTGAAACCAGCTCTGCTTAACGGAAAGTCAGGAAGGACAGACTAGCTCCTGTCACTGCTGGGGAATAGAAAGCTCCTTCTCAGAGATGGAGCAAACTCCTAAATGAAGTAAAAAGCTCTAAAAATATCAACGTATATATGATGTCAGTTGTAATTTTTGCTTGAAAAATGACCTTTTTGGTAGCTCTTTCATATCTGCCCAACAAAGAAAATATTTCACCAGAAGATGGTGCCCTTGTATCTTAAAAGCTGTAAAGTACTTCCAGCAGTTGGCTGAATGTAGCGGATTGGGTGTTTTAATACCCAGTAGTTCAGAGTTTCAATTAAATTGGTCTATTAGTATGTCACCTAATCGGTAGGAATTTAATATTTATATGTATATAAAGTCATATGGCTTAAGCATACTGTAAGTTCAAGAAATTTATAGTGGAAAGGGCAGTGAAATATCTGAAAAGGCTACTTGCTCAGACCTTATCCAGCTAAGGCAGTGCCAGGTGAATATAGTAAAAATAAACAGATGAAAAACTGATGTCTTTAAAAAACTGTCCTCTATCATAAAACAAACTATAGTTCAGTGAGTTTTCAAATTTTTGGTTATGGTGCATAGTAAGAAATGCACTTTATGGTATAACTTAGTACACACACAGACAGGTGTACCTGAGAAGTTTTATTAAATGAGGTTTCCCCTTTGAACTGCAGCACATCCTGGTCTATTGTGGTTTTTTTTTTAAATTTTTTTTCTTTTTCTATTGTGTTTTTAAAACAGCCTGCTTTTGATTTCAAAATGATTTCAAGGTTCACCAACGGGCTGAAAACTCTAGTCTGTAATAAAGCAGGACTTTAACAAATAAGATGGTGGTGGTGTAGTTGCTAAGTCATGCCCAGCTCTTGTGACCCCGTGGACTGTAGCCCACCAGGCTCCTCTGTCCATGGGATTTTTCAGGCAAGAATCCTGGAGTGGGTTGCCATTTCCTTCTCCAGGGGATCTTCCCAACCCAGGGATCAAACCCAGGTCTCGGGTATTGCTGGTGGTCTCCTTCATTGCAGGCAGATTCTTAACCAACTGAGCTACTAGGGAAGATATTTCTATACAAAAGGCAAACACTGCTCCCCCCAACTCCCTGGCCCCCACCTTTCTACTTGGGTGTATCATCTAGTTGTTTCATCTTTTGTCTTCATTTTTTTTCTGTGGCTGCCACCTTCTATGGGAAGCCTAACTGTTGAAAATTTTAGGAGCAAATATGGAAAGGGAATTGAAGGCTGCATATCCTGAAAGCCATGGTTTCTTTAGCCATCTTTAAAAAATACCCATCTTTATAAAAGGACACATAGCAGGTTTTGAATGAAGTTGCTTTGTTCCACCAGGGCCTGACTGTTGATGTTGTGGTGAGTTTGCAGAAAGTGCTAGGAAAGTGCATGGAATGATTTGAGAAGCTTGTGAGAGTCCCTTCCCATTGCTGTTAGATCTCTGGAGATTTAGAGGAAATGCTAAAGGGGCTGCCAGCCCTGCTCCTGGGCTGTGTGTGTTTGGAGGCAGCTGAGCAATGCCCACAGCTGAGGTATCTAAACCTTCAGAGACCGTAAACCACTTAACTCCCACTCTTGGGCCCTGATAAGAATGGATACAAAAGAAAACTCATCTCATGTAAATAAAAATTCTAGTAAAAAACTAGAAATGAACACAAAAGGTATTCTGTCACTTAACTGTGATAATATTATTTTGGTGTTCTCTAGCTGAGTCATTGAAAAAGATAAAGCCCCTGTGTTTATATTACATCTGAACACTGCTATCTGTAACTTAAATTCTCTGGTTTTCCTCCTCCAACTCGGGTCCTTGTCTGTAGTGCTGCCATCACCTGGGTGCTTGTTAGAAACAAAGCATTTCAGGTTTCATCCCAGCCTATTTTGAATCAAGGTCTGTGTTTTTACAAGATCCCCTCATGACTCAAGAGCACATTTAAGTCTGAGAAACTTTAGACCTTAATCTTTCTCTGGTTTACAGAGCAACAAGCTTCTCTTATTTCCCTGTATCTTCCACACTAAATTATTTCATGTCTGTGTCTACAGCAGCTACGTTAACTCCTCAGACTATTTAAGCAAATAGTTTTAAAATTTAATTCACAGAACCTGCTATAATTTGAAGCATGTAAATCCATCCCGTTATAACTGTGCTTTGAGACAGGGGACAGAGGGAGAACTCTGGAAAGGGTGTTAACTGACCATCTCCCAGGCAGGGACCCAGAGGGTGATATAACTTTAATAAAATCGTTATGATAGCTTCTAGTCCATTGTTTTCTAAGAATCTCCCATTGAGTGATCCGGAGCTGAAAGGACTTGAGAAGGCCAATATTATGCTGTATGAACTTGCAAGAAATTGCTGTAGAAGCCACGATGCTAGTTTTTACAACCAGAAATATAACAATTGTGCAGACCTGATGTTTTATGTTAGTTTGACCAGAAAATTCACTTTATATGGAAATGACTTTGAAAGCTTAAGTAAGTCTCTTGTCACAGACAAAATCAGATCAGAGTAGGTTTGTTAATTTTATGATTCTTAAGGCTTGGGAGCATGATATATACATATATAGATATATATTTATGATATATAAGTATTCATAAAGGCCCATTAACCAAACATTCAAGACAACAGTTTGGAGAATTCCCACCCTAGACAGTGGTGAACACAGATTTTGGATCTTAAAAATTTCTCCGTTTTTCATTTGGCAGAGTCTTTCTCTGTATATATTTGATTTCATCATCTCTTAGCTTTTTGGGGATCTGTCATCATTGCTTACATGTTCTGTCCATACTGAAATCATCTTCAGATGATAGATAAATCCATATTTTAAATTTCTCTTCATAGGGGATCATATGTTAGAAAACCCACCGACCCTCTTTCAGAAGATCTAGGAAGGCTTCCAAAAGGGGGAGAAGAGATTGATGAGGTTGAAGGTCAAGGTTAAGGGAAGCTGCTGGGCTAAGAATGGGCTAAAGCAGTTGACTCAGTTAATTAATCAACTCAGGCACTGTGGAAGATACCATAAAGTGTAAGTGATGCAGGCAGCTTCACACAAGTATGAAATCAAGTTTGGACACAAAACATGTGAAACAACTAGGGAATAATTATAAGGAAGCAAATAACCAAGTGCTTAAGAAATGACTTACGTTTGTAAGAGCTTTATACTACACATGATTCTAATAACATATTTGTAGAAAGAAATTTTTTATATTTAATACATAAGTATGTATATGGTTATGTTAAAGGGAATCATGTGTTGTATAAAGATCTTTACAGACCTTATGTAATAATTCTTTGAAATATGAAGACATTAATAGCTCCCTCAATATCACAGAACTAATAAGAGGGACAGCTAAAATTAGAATTTAGGACTTTCAACTTCATAAGCAAAATTGTTTTAAAGACATTAAACTATTTTTTTTTGGTAATAGACAAAATATGCTTACTTAGGAGAAAACATGAAAGGTCAGACTGCTGGTGAATACGACAGTACTACCCCTCTGGTGAAGGGGTTTTATTCATCAGGAGACAGTTTTATAAGAAATCACTATAAGGGTCTGAAGAGGGGAGGGAGTGAAGAAGAACAACCAAAACCTTGGCCATATGTACTGAAGTTCTCTGGAAGGGGTCAGAGTCTGCAGAGCAAGTCAAACAGAGAGATGATAATTTATTAAGGAAGGCAACCTTGGTCAGGGACATAGAAAGGAAGGCATAGATGCTAAAGACACTCTGGAGCCCCTAGTGGCAGGTGTTGGCAAGACAGAATTAAGGATATCTGATCTTGACAGTCTTTGCTTGGGTAGTGCTGCTCCCTAGAACAAGAAGGCATTGGATGTTAAAGAAGGGGAAGATAAATATTTTGGTCTTCATGATTAACCTGAAATAGTATTGAGGCCCTGAATTTGAAATGTCTTGTGGACTGCTGTGTTGGGCTTGTGGTGGTGAGGATGGTGGTAGGGGCAGACATTCAGAGGCTGAGAAAGGGTGGTTGGGGGGATATGTTGGAGAGCTGTTGGGCCATCTTTGTTACTTTTGTCTCTGCCACTGGGTTCTAGAAAGATCCTGACATCACCAGCATGTCTTTCCTTGAGATGTCTAAGTCTTTCCCACCCACTGAATATTTGTGTGTCAGATTATTTATCACTAGATATGTATTTGTTTCTATTTTCCTAGTTGTTTCATTTTGTTACTTCCTGACCTTATTTTTAACCTCTCTATCCTATTTATTTTTTGGCCCTGGTGCCCTGCATTCCTCCCGATTTAGTGTCAATATGATGTGAACTCTAAAGGTAAACAAGCCACACTGATGTGCTTGGACTATCAAGTCATTCATCCCTTTTCCCTTCTTTGTCTTGTTTTTCTTATCTTCCTCTTCCTCTCTATTAATAAATACTTGAGTCATTTAAAACTATGCGACAGGCATTTCCTCAGCAGGAGATAGATCCTGAAACAAAAGTTTAAAAACATTGAAGATGAAATACCACAGTCTACAGCAGTGTTTCTTAAGCTATAGTTATTTGTATACCATCTCTGATTTTTGCCCTGTCTGCATACCATTTGTTAATGACTTAATTTTTTTTTTGGTTCAAATCATCATTTATTTTACTCGAATTAATTTTCATAAGGGAAAACTTTCTATCAACATTGAAAATTTTAAAACATTAAAAAACACATTAAAATACATAACTCTTAAAAAAATGTTCATCTGTGCCCTTATAAACCACATGTCCTTCATGGAGGGGCTGCCTGAGAACTATATATTCAAAATGTTACCAGTGATTGAGTTCTAACTCTTTGAATGGTTGTTTGTGTCGGATACAGATTTGCCTCCTCCCATGCAACAGGGGTCAGTCCTAGTTTTGCGGGGTCAGTCCTAGTTTTGTCACATGAAAGCAATACAAAAATACGTTTTTTCTTTTATTTCACAAATTGCTTCCCTTTAAAGAAGACAGTTCCAGGACTTTTCCAATGCAGGGATGCGGGTTCGAACCCTGGTGGGGGAAACTAAGATCCTACCAGCTGTGTGGCACAACTGATAAAAAATAAAGAATACAGTGCCTTTTGGGCCTCCTTTCCTCTGGACTAGATACCCCAGGTGCCTTCACCCCATTCTTGGGTCACTCTGTTACTGTGTTTTCTCTGATCTCCTATTATTGTGGTCTCTCTTCTCCAAATAAAATCAAGTTTTGAATCCTGGCTTGTCCATCTCCTTTTAAAAGAACAGTTCTGAGACTGGCCACAGTTCTCCAGATGAGTTCTGACTCGTGCAGAGATAATAAGATTTTGCTTGCTTTTTTCCTGGACACTGTTTTTCCCTTAATAAGAGCTAAAATTGTACTCCTTAAACGAAGCAATGGCATTATACTGTTGTCTCATATTCTGGAGGTGGTTGTCTAATACTGCCTGTCATTTTCACTTCTTATCAGTTCTTTCCCACGTTAGGCCTGTGCAGTGAAAACAATCTAAATGGGAAGATTTTTCACATATTCTTATTGAATGGAATTTTGCTGACTTTGGTCTTTGTCCCAGGCTTTATATTTTTAATATTTTAACTTTCTTCTCAACTTGGGAAAAATAATTTTGATAAATTCCCATTCAAACCACTAATAACAAATTGAATAGTGTTAGGCCAGGGACAACTCCCCTGTAGTACATTGCAGGGGGATTCATTCAGCCTCACATGGATCCAATAAGCCTTGTGCCTTCTGGACTGCTGTCTGCAAGCTACTTATTTCTAGTGACTTATTCCTCCTATTGGAAAACCATGAATAACATTTGTCTATCTAAATTTGGGGGGCATTTTCTCATTTGTCATCATAGATCACTAATCAGTGTCCATTCTGGAAGTGTTGCCAGTGTTCTGAGGGTTCATTTATCTGGTCCCAGAGATTTGAACTTATTTAAAATGCTCAGATGAGTACTTACTGCTTAATTTATCTCACTCTCCAGTTTCTGCAGAAATGTTTATTATATGCTGTCCAATTTGAAAATCATTCTTAATGGAAAAGAAAGAAAGAAGATAGCTTATTTCCCTGCCTTAGATTCTTTCTTAAATCCCTTGTGCCTTTTCAGGATTAATTGCCTCAGAGGAAAGAGATTCATTCATTTGTTCATGAACTCCTAGATGCCAGTAAATATCCTGTAATCTGAGGCTAGTAAGAGAAAAGACAGAGTCTCTGGTCTTCAGGAACTGCTGATATAGTAGGAGGACATAAAAATAATCAGCAAAGTGAAATATGAGCCGTCTTAGTCTGTGTGGGCTGCTGTAACAAAACACCGCAGACTGGGCAGCTTATAAACAATAGGATTTTATTTCTCACACTTTTGGAGGCTAGAAGTCTGAGGTCAGGGTCCCAGTGTGGCCAACTGAAGGCTGTCTGCTGGGCTGCAGACTTCTTGTTGTGCCCTCCCATGGTGGAAGGGACTGGACAGCTCTGTGGGGCCTCTTTTATAAGGGCACTAGTCCCATTCTTTACCATCTGAGCTTCCCTGGTGGTTCAGATGGTAGACTCTGTCTCCAGTATAGGAGACCTGGGTTCAATCCCTGGGTTGGGAAGATCCCCTGAAGAAGGGTATGGCAACCCACTCCTGTATTCCTGCCTGGAAAATCCCATGGACAGAGGAGCCTGGTGGGCTACACTCCAGGGAGTTGCAAGGAGTTGGACATGACTGAGCGACTAACGCTTTCACTTTGCCCTCATGACCTATTCACTTCCCAAAGGCCCCACCTACTGACACCTACCTTTAGGGGTTAGGATTTCAATATGATTTTGTGGAGGAAGAGGGGAGAGACACCAACATTGAGACTACAGCATGAGCAGAGATGTTAAAAGCACAGGGACTGAAGACTGAGTGGCTTTGTGAGTTGAAACTGCAGGTTGCCCTGGTCGAGTATGAGGTTGTGCCCTGCATGCTGCAAAGGCCATCACGTTGTGTACAATTGCGGTGGCCTGAATCCTGGCTCTCCTACTTGTCAGCACTGTGTCTTTGCTCAAGTTATCTTGTTCAAGCCTATTAGCCTTCACTTTCCAACTCTGGAGAATGGGGGAAGTAATTGTACGTATCTCATTGTGTTGTGATGAAGTTTTAAAGAAAAATCCTCTAATGCATTTATCTCAGTGCTTGGCACATACTGAGCACTCAGTGAACACTATTATTATTCATAAAATGTGGCTTGGCTCTATTGGAAGCACACACAGTGAGCCATGGAAGCACAAGGAGTGCTAAGTATTAGCTTCTAATGACTGATGTAATAAATTACCACAAATTCCGTGGCTTAAAACAGCACTCGTGTGTTCTCTGACAGTTATGGAGGCTAGAGGTCCAGAGTCAGTTTCGCTGGCAGAAGCGAAGTAGTCAGCAGGGCCTTGCTTCTTCCAGAGGCACTTGGGGAGGAGCTGTTCCTTGCCTCTTCCAGATTCTGGTGAGCCAGAATTTCTTGATTGAGCAACACTCCAGCCTCTGCCTCTGTGGTCGCATTGCCTTCTCCTTCTCTGTGTGTGGTCAAGTCTCCCTCTGCCTCCTTCTAGAAGGAGGGGTGACCCACATAATCCAAGATGATCTTCCCATCTCAAGGTCCTGACCTTGATAAACACATCTGCAAAACCTCTTTGTCATAGGAGGGAACATTCAGAGGTTCTAGGGCTTAGGACCTGCATATCTTAGGGGGCCAATATTGTATAAGGATTCTCTAGAGAAACAATCAACAGGATATATGACAGAGACATAGATATAGACATTGACATAGACACAGACACCAGTAGAGATACAGATAACAAGTTCATGAGGTTATGGGAGCTAAACCCCACAACCTTGTCATCTGCAAGGTGGAGAACCAGGAAAGCTGATGGTATGATTCAGTGCAAGTCCACAGGCCTGAGAACTGGGGAATTGCAGTGGAGACTACAGTTGAGACTACTAAGTCAAGGAATCTGAAGGTCTAAGAACCAGGAGCTCTGATATCTGAGGGCAGGAAAAGATGGATATCTCAGTTCAAGAAGCAAGAGAATTTGCCCTTTATCTTTTTGCTCCATTTGGGCCCCTTGTGAATTGGATGGTGCCCATCCATTTTGGTGAGGGTGGATCTCGACTCAGTCTACTGAATCAACATTTTCGGGAAGGTGTTCTGGTTGATCCCAGCCACAAGGCTAGAATTTGCTCCTGCAGAGAACAGTTGAAAAGCATCCCAGATGGGGAAACTGTACGGTGAGAGTAACAGTGGACAAGTCAGAGAAACATGGCTCAGTGTCAGTGTGAAGTTTCTTAATCATTTTTCTTAGCTGACATATTCTTTTCATGTTCATATGACATATTCAATTCATATTCAATTTGACATATTCATATTCTTCTTTATTTTCCCTCTTCTAAACTCAGGATTATTTTGTTTTTATATATTTAAATTGGGGCTCCAAGAAAACCTTGGATCAAGAGCATCATGTTTGGTGCAAATTAATCTTCAAATATGGTGGCTGCCGTCTTCCTTGCCACCGAGAAGGGAGAGGGTGGCTTGGCTGGTGTTTGCAGAGGGTGCAGACCTAACCCACAGCCTGGACGGGGCCCACAGGCTTGCTTTCCCATGGCATTTGAAAATTTTTGAATCATTTGAAGGCTTTAAGAAATAGAGAAATTGATGAAAAGTCTCAATTTCTGTTAAAACAGGGACAACGTGCCCCTCTGACTTTCTTCTTATTTTTTTAAAAAAATTATTTAATTATTTATTTTTGGCTGTGCTGGGTCTTCACTGCTGCACGGGCTTTTCTCCAGTTACAGTGAGCAGGGGCTACTGTCTAGTTGCGGTGTGTGGGCTTCTCATTGTAGCGCCTTCTCCTGTCAGAGCACGGACAGGAGAGTCAGAGCACGGACTCCAAGGCGAGTAGGCTCCAATCGTTGCGGCTCCCCCCAGGTTCTAGAGCACAGGTTCAGTAGTTGTGGTGTGTGGCTTTAGTTGCTTTGCGGTAGGTGGGATCTTCCTGGAGCAGAGATCTGACCGTGTCTCCTGCATTGGTTGGAGGATTCTTTTTTTTTTTTTTTTTCTTTATTAACAGACTTTTGGACTCTGTGGGAGAAGGTTGGAGGATTCTTGACCACTGAGCCGCCAGGGAAGCCTGCTCTTTCTTGGCTGAGACGTGAGCCTTACGGTCAGAGAGAGATTCCCACCACCCAGTCTCCCTGTGCCTGCGGCTGAGCCTCTCCAGTCGTTGAGTTGACTCTCTGGTTTCCTTGGAGGACAGTAACCCAGAAGTAGGAAGAAGAAAATCTGAGCGGGCCACATTTCTCCCTGGGGGTCTGCTCCTGTCAGCTTCTTCCCTGTTGCTCCCTTGTCTAGACTTCTGAGCAGGAGAAGGCTGATTTGTGTTTCCCGGGCTCCCTCCTTCCTGCTTTTCAGCTTTCCTGTTCCTACTCAAAAACAAGAACAAGAGTAGAACAATTGAAAGGCAAAAAAATCAACCCCAAGCAACACTGTTCACATCAGTGGAGGCCTCAGGCTCCTGACTTCTCTATTTCTGGGGAAGGACACTGTCCTTTTGATGCCTTGGGGAGGGAGTTGTTGCCAGATGAAGCAACTGCCTGTCTGCCTTTGGGAAGGAAGATCACTTTCACACATACTCACTAAAAAAAGCAAACAAAACCAATATTCCCTGCCTTAAATGTTCTTGCATATTTTCTTTCTTCCTATCTTTCTTTTATAAATAGGAAGTGGGACCATATTGGAATACTCTTGTATAGTGTCCTTTTTTCACTTGTTAGTAGAGTGTAAGCATTTTCATGTTTTATTGAATTTTATTCTACTTGAAAGGTTTTTAAATTGAAGTGAAATCACAAAATATAAAAACATAAAAATAAACATTTTCAAGTGAAAAATTCAGTGGCCTTTAGTACATTCAGTGTTGTACAACTGCCACCTCTGTCTCCTTTCAAAATAATTTCATCATCACAAAAGAAGTCTCAAAAAAAGACAAAAGAAGGCTCTATAACCATTAGGCAGTTTCTCCCCATTTCCTCCTTCCCCAACCCATGGAAACTACTGTTTCTGTGGAGTTTACCTATTTAGGATATTTCACGTACATGGAATCATACAATATGTTTTTGGCTTTTTAAAATTATAGTATTTTCAAGGTTTATCCACATTGTAGCATTTTATGAGTACTTCACTTCTTTTTATATGAGTAATATTCACATATATATATGTTGTTATATAGGAATATGTATGTATTCCACTGCACACATACTTCTGCCCTCAATTTGTTTATCCGTTTCAACCTTCTGGCTATTATGAATAATACAACAGTACAGGGAGGAAGCCAGTTCTGACCCCATGATGGAATTGTTTCTTTAACTTGCTTTTCTTTGCTTTTGCTATTATTCAGTTCAGTTGCTAAGTCACATCTGACTCTGCGACCCCATGGATTGCAACATACCAGGCTTCCCTGTCCATTTGTTATTATATCGTACAGAATGGTTTGCTTCAGAATCCTGCCCCTCTGCCTGACTGTTAAACTAATGTGCCTTTGTTCGGAACCCTGTCCACCTGTGGATGGCAGGAAGGGAGAAATTAACACTTCCCTTGCCTGAGACTTGCCATTTTAGGAGATGTGTGCAAGATTAATGGCTTTTTTACTTTGCTTCCTCACCTCCCCCCATCTCTGATCTATAAAAGAACCTGGCATCCAGAATGCGATAAGATGGTTATTTTGAGGCGCTAGCCTGTCATCTTCTTGATGTCTCTCAGATTCATTGGCCTGTCGTTTGGCGGCGAGCAGAGTGAGCTTGGAGTTGGTAACACTACTATGAACATCCGTACATCTGTATTTATTTGAGTACCTGTTTTCATTTCTTTTGGGTATATACAGGAGTGGAATTGCTAGTCATATGGTGATTCTAGGTTTAGCTTTTTGAGGAACTGCCAAACTTTTTCCACAGCAGCTGTACAGTTTTACAATCCCATAACGAATGTACAAATACTCTAATTCCTCTACATCCTCACCAACAGTTATAGATAGATAAATTTATTGATCATAGTAGTGAGTGTGACGTGGTGCTTCACTGTGGTTTTTATTTGCATTTCCCTAATATGTGTCATCATTTCTAATGACTTCAGAGTATTCCCTTCTATGGATGCCACAGTTTACCTGACCAGTTCTCCCCTGGTGAACACTGAGTCCCCTCATCTTTTTCCCTTATATACTGCAGTACACATCCTTGTGTTCTCAGTTGAAAGTGTGGACTGTGGAGTCAGACAGATAAGGTTAGGGCATAGCATCTCCATTTACTCACTGTGTGGCCTTAGGCAATTCACTTAACTTCTGAACCTCAGTTTCATCATTGGTAAGATGGGAATAAATAACAGACTTGCTTCACCAAGTGTTTCTGAGGATTATATATGAATGTACATAAAGCTCTTAACACATGGGTTTGTATGTGGTAAGCACTCAATAGATGCTGCAATCTTTGGTTTTCATCCTTGAATTCTTCTAGGTGACATTGCTAGGTCAGTAGAGGTTAGGCACATAATAAAGGGCTTTTAACACACATCGCCAAATTGTCCTTTCCAAACATTATTTTTTGACACTCCACTACTGCATGCTAGTGCTTGTTTCTAGAACCTTCAACATTAGGAAATGTCATTTTAAAAAATTGCTAACATCTCATTATTGTTTTAAATTTGCATTTTTTATTACGAATGAGCTTGAATATTTTGGGAGCATTTATATCTCTTTTGTGAACTGCTTGTTTTTCCTATGGGATGGCAAACTTTTCTAAATTTCTGTAAGAGCCCTTTGTAGAAGGATATTAACCTAATATGGGCTTCCTTATAAACTCAGCTGATAAAGAATGCACCTGCAGTGCAGGTGATCCCAGTTTGATACCTGAGTCAGGAAGATCCCCTGGAGAAGGCTATCCACTCCAGGATTCTTGGGCTTCCCTGGTGGCTCAGGCAGTAGGAATCTGCCTGCAATGCGGGAGACCTGGGTTCGATCCCTGGGTTGGGAAGATCCCCTGGAGGAGGGCACGGCAACACACTCCAGTATTCTGTCCTGGAGAATCCCCATGGATAAAGGAGCCAGGTGGGCTACAGTCCATGGAGTCACAAAGAGGTCGACATGACTGAGCGACTAAGCACAGCATATTAACCTAACATGGGGCTTCCCCGGTGGTTCTAGTGGTAAAGAACCTGCCTGCCAGTGCAAGAGACTTGAGACCCAGGTTCCGTACTGAGTCAGGAAGATCCCCTGGAGGGGGCATGGCCACCTATTTCAGTATTCCTGCCTGGAAAATCCCATGGACAGGGGAACCTGGGGGCCTGTAGTCAATAGGGTTGCAAAGAGTTAAACACGACAGAAACAACTTAGCAGGCACAACCTAATATGCCTGTCATTTTGTTAAAAAATAACTCATTTTCATTTTAATTTCACGTAGCTCCAGGGCATGGCTCACCACTAAAGGATCTGTAACTACCAAACTCCTGTTATTTCTCAGAAAGGATGGACAGAAGTTGTGCAAGTTAGGCCTCAGTTTTCCTATCTGTGAAATGGATTGGACTTAGAAAATTGCTGTTTATTTCCAGATTTTATGAAATTTTATGATTTTATGTAAGCATCTTATATGCTCAGTATATAGTATTATTCAACTTCATATTTTATATTTGTATGTAATAGTAATAAGCATAAGTATAATCACTCCCTCAATTGCTTTGGTGTGTCTTGAGACCCTCAGCAGAGGCTCTGAGTGTGTGTGTGTGTGTGTTAAAATATGTAATCATATGTTTATTTTATATGTATATGTAAAATAACATTTTCCCAGGTCACAAAAATTAAAAATTTCATGTATATGTATCAACATATACATGTTGTATTGTACTAGATGAGTTGTTTATAATTCTCTTTTAAGGAATCTTAATGATTGTATCATTGAGGGTACTGTAAATCATGGATCTTTTTGTTATTAAATAGGTAGTTAATGTAGTTAATACTACATACTCTAACTTCACCAGCAACTTGGCAAAGAGGCGGTCAGCTGAAGTTCCTGTTGCCAGTAGCCCGATGACCACAAGATGGCGGCAGAGCCAAGCCAGGGATGTGACAGCCCGTTCCTTTGGGGAGGAGCAGTCAACCACTGACCTCCCAGGCACGGTGCTGAAGATGACTCCTGGCAAAGAGACCGTGGCTCCAGGTGAGGTAATGGAGATGCCACAAGCCAGTTTTGAAATCTTAAAAAAAAGATATAATTCTGAGAGAATCTTTGTCTTACAGAAATACCTAGTGTTGTATTTAGTCAACTGCTTTCTCTTTTTCTCCTTTTGAATAAGAAATTTCCAAAGGGGCAGGGGAAGGGGAGGACTGAAACAAAACCAAAAGAAAGTATGTTGTATTTAAATGTGATGTTAGACACAATGAGGCACCATAGTCCTGCAGATTGAGAAGAAGCCCAAATCTTTTTTAAATCAATGAAATTCTCATGTAATAGTAAGTAACAATACTGAAAATAGCTGGCTGAAGCAATAGGAGATACAGGGTTGGAGAAAGGTCATCCTTATGGCTGTCTTCTGAAAGATATTTTAAATTGAAGAGTGATTTTAATGCTAACTGTTTCAGAGGAATTTCTGGCTAATTGTTTTAGAGGAATTTCTCACTAAAGTGGCTCCCTTTTCTTTCATAGGTCCTTAATTAATTAGTTATTTTCAAATAAGACATTGCATGAGAAATTTAGAATTCTAAGAGATAATCAGACAAAATAATTTTATAATGAAGTCTATTTTATTTTCCATTTAAGTTTATACTGCATATTAATCAGAAACATTGGTTTCTCGGTGTTTTGCTGGTGGGGTTTCTTTCTTTTTGTTCCAGAAAAGTGAACACTGAGGACCCTCCCATCCTAAAAGGGATGTTTGTAGAGAGGTTCATTTGCTGTCATGCTTTGTGGACAAAATCTGAGAGGTCCAGGATTCCTTAGGCTGGTGGACGTGAACTCTTTGTTGATAACTGGGATGATTGTCAGTACTAGCATTCAACTGCAACATTTTCTTTTTCATTTGAGGTTCAGAGAGCCAGCTTCTTTTCCTCTTTACTTGTCTACAAATATCACAAAACAGGCATGCATAATTTTGCAGGACAAAGAGTAAGATCTAAAACTTTGCAGAATGTTTCAGCAAAGTTGAAATTAGATTTTGGATTCCTCCTTCCTCTTAGATTTTGGATAGCCTAGAGCCCAGAGGGGTTGGGCTCTAGGAACATCAGTGACAGCTTATCCAGAACATGTTTGTCCGAATGAGAAGAGATTGTCACATGGCAAAAGGCCGAATACTTAATCCGGTTGTGCCTTGGTTCCTCTGATGAACAAGTGATATAGCAGATATTTAACTTAAGAAGATGACTTGTGAAGGTTTTCGTTGCAGTTAAAAGTCTGGTAAAGGGCTTTCTCAGTCTTGAGAAGAGAATAGACATGGATCATAACGATGCAAACAACATTGGCTCTTCCATGACAGTAACCTAGGAAGTATTTTACTAAAGTCATCTCAAACTAGTTTTACATCTTTGTGCACTAGGAAGAGGGAGAGGCAGTGTTTTGCTATAATCATGTGGTGAACATGAGTGACTGACAGGCAAGCATTCCATAGTGACTTCCTGGCAGAATGTTCACCACCTGGGCAAACCAGTTACTCTTCTCACCATCATTTTAAACTTTGAACTGTTAGTATCCATTCTTCAAATGCGCAAATGTGTTCTTTCCATGCAGAGTTAAATCATTTCTGTTGCTGCTGCTGCTGCTGCAGTTGGAGTCAGGTCTTTACTCTTGACATTTCCTCCTGGTTCTGAGACCACCGAGAGAATTTCTCACCCAGTGTTCACTCATGAACCCAGTAACCTGCCTCGACCCTGTGCCGCCCCTCCACCCCACCCCACCTAGGACTTTGGAGAGATGAGGGCCTACATCTTTACATTCTGTTTTGTACATGCCAAGGACTGACCTCCCACCAAAGGTTTAAGAGATTATGGTGGTGGTTTAGTTGCTAAGTCGTATCCAACTCTTGCGACCCTATGGACTGTATGTAGCCTGCCAGGCTTCTCTGTCCATGGGTTTCTCCAGGCAAGAATACTGGAGTAGGTTGCCATTTCCTTCGCCAGGGCATATTCCCAACCCAGGAATCGAACTCGAGTCTCCTGCATTGCAGGCAGATTCTTTATCAACTGAGCTATTATTTTAAAAACCAAATTCAAAGCTAAATGTTTTCTGGCAGGATCCTACAAGGAACCACTGAAGACCCCCAACAAAGGAAGTTCTGAAACCAATAACTCTGCTCTCCAGTTTGGGAAGGCTCCTTATGCACTGCAGAGAGGCTGGAAGGATAAAGTTGCTTCAAAAGGCCCGGTGGGTGAAGAGAGAAAACCAAAGATTTCTCATCTTGAGAATCTCAAACAGCTGAGTCCCAAATGTGAGATAAGAGCTGGCTTAGTTGCTCTTACAAATCAATAAGGAAAGGATGGGTTCCTGATAGGAAAAATGAGTGTATGAAGGACACTTCCAAAAAGAAACAGTGTTGTTAATTAACATAGAAAAGTGTTTAATTAGCATCAATCAAAAAAGTGAAAATGAGACTAACCATCCAAAAGGTAAAGATTAAAGACAGGGGGACTTCACCGGTGGTCCAGTGGTTAAAACTCTATGCGTCCAATGCAGGGGGTGTGGGTTCAATCCCTGGCCCAGGAACTTAAGATTTTGCATGCCAAATGGTGTGGTAAAAAAAAAAATAGAATAAAATTATGCATACTATGGTATGTTTCCTCTCAGTGCAAAGTTCTGTTGTGCGGTCTTTTCCCAACTCTTTGGAAAGTGTGTGGTGATATGGTCTGCCCTTTGGCAGATTGATTTGACTCCTCCTCTATAAGATGGTCTTTTCAGTATTTCCCTTAAGTTTTGTGGATTTTTAAAAAAATTTCTCTACGAAGTTAACAATTATTTTAAGGATCTTATTGATTATGATTCTAATATCATAGTCCACCCTAAATCCTTTGCACACATTAAATATTAATAGCATGTTTTTAGGTTTATCGAATCCAGTGAAGAGCCTCTGAAGGAATCAATGTTTCATTTAGAAAACTGAACTAGGAATATTATAAATTCTCAATTTAGGCATAGTTAGTCATTTGGCGTGTGCTTCCTGTGTTTGGCATATGTGTTTTGCTTGAGGAACAATAAAATATTGTGAATGTGAAACTTAATTGTTTGAACTCATACGCAGTTGAAAACAACTGTATTAGAGCAAGCCTCCTGCGGTGCTTTGCTGCTGTGGGGCTTCCCTGGTGGCTCAGAGGGTAAGGAGTCTGCTCGCAGTGTGGGAGGCCCGGCTTCAGTCCCTGGGTTGGGAAGATCCCATGGAGGAGGAAATGGCAAAACACTCTAGTATTCTTGCCTGGAAAATCCCATGGATGGAGGAGCCTGGCAGGCTACAGTCCATGGGGTCGTAAAGAGTCAGACACGACTGAGTGACTTCACTTGCTATTTGCTTGCTGCTGGGTAAGGGTAAGATGGCGAGGGAGTTATGTTGAGGGAACTATGTGTGCTGTTGAACTCATGCCCAGGCCAGGCTGTTAGCACCACTGTCCCTTCCACCCTCTACTGGTGACTGGAGGTTTTACTGCCGTGAGTTCCAGGACTTCCCTTTTCCTTCCCCTTGGGCTGTCTGGCAACTGGTAGCAGCAAAGTTGGTGGCTCTGTTGGTGGGGTCATGATGGTGTGGGCAAGTTACCATCATTACAGCAATTGTTATCCAGCCTGAACATCATCCCAGTTTCACTGGAGAACCTGGGCAGGGGATAATGGAAGCTGTTTCACTACTTTATGTAGAGCATTTGTTGTCATGACTAATTGGGAGTCCAACAGCAGCAAAAATGGTGCAGAGGTAAAGCGAGGTCTTTCACCTTGGCGGTGGACAGGTGTCTTCCTGTGGTCCTCAGAGGTCATCCAGAGGGTATTTCCACAGTGAGAGCTGAATAGCTATGGAGATGTTCAAAACTCTCATACCCAGCCAGCTGTATGCCAAGTTGCTCATTAAAGTAATAGTAGATCTCACCTAATGAAGAGTACCCCTGGGTGCATGGAGCACACACACACTATCTGGGCAATGCCTTGGTCTTTGTTGTCTCTACAGGATTCTGAAGAATGAATCTGTGAAGAGTTACACTGAGCTACCGGCCAGCAGGGCATTTAGAAATGGTATTTTATACCAGTGCTCCTCAAACAGGGGTGATTTTGCTCCCCACAGAGCATCTGACATGTCTGAAGATAGTTTTGATGATCAGAAGCCAGGGGGAAGGTATCTGGTAGACCACAACAGTGCATTATTTGCCCATATTTCTGTGGTTGTGAAACTCTATATTTAATTTTTCTACTTTGAATACCTAAACATCCATGATTTATTGACTGGCAGTGCCTATTATATGACATAATATCTGGGAAGAAAGCCAAAATATCAAAGTGATGCTTGATGGAGAGACTTCTGTCTGAATTATTGTGAGTCAGTGATTACATGTATCATTGAGAAGGAGGAAAAAAAGAATCTTCTCTGTTTTGACTGTTCACTATTATATTTCTAGAATAAGTACTTTTCTTTCCCCTTTTTACTAATTTGCCTCTTTGTTTTTGATCAAAGTTAGATGTAAGAAAGGGGCTTCCCAGGTGACTCTAATGGTAAAGAACTCACAAGCCAATGGAGGTAGATATAAGAGATACAGGTTTAATCCCTGAGTCGGGAAAATCCCCTGGAGGAGGGCATGGCAACCCACTCCAGAATTCTTGCCTGGAGAATCCCATGGACAGAGGAGCCTGGTGGGCTGCAGTCTGTAGGGTTGCACAGAGCTGAACAGGACTGAAGCAACTTAGCACGCATGCACAGATGTAAGAATGTCAGGAGGGCTCATTGTATACTTGCCCAGAGAAACAGCAACCTGATTTTTGTGCTCGTGGAAATTTAGACAATTGGCTTAACCTCTCTGTGAGTTGATGTTCCCATTTCTCATGGGAAAGGGGGTTAGTGGAAAAGGACCTTTAAGATGACTAGTTTAATCCCCCCCCCCCCCCCACGAGAAACTAATACAACATTCTAAAGCTATTTTGTTGTTGTTTAGTCGCTCAGTCGTGTCTGACTCTTTGCGACCCTATGGACTGTAGCCCACCAGGCTCCTCTGTCCATGAAATTCTCCAAGCAAGAATACTGGAGTGGGTTGCTGTTTCCTTCTCCAGGGGATCTTTCTTACCCAGGGATCGAATGTGTGTCTCTTGCGTCTCCTGAACTGGCAGGCAAATTCTTTACCACTGTGCCACTGGGGAAGCCCATAAAGCAATTATACTTAAATAAAAATTAATTAAAAAAAGAAATAATATATCAGTAAAATGTTTGGTACTGTGTTCATTACACAGTGGTTATCTAGGTTTTGACAATGTGTAGTCTTTAAATTTTCCAGTGAATTATCAGTTTTACTTTTATACCATGTAACACACCTGAGATGTACACGGATGTTTCTGAATAAGTATTCTCTTTGTGTTTGTTTTCAGAAATGCTTAAATCAGCTATTTTCAACCCAGAACGTGGCTCAGCAGGTTAATGGGAGCATGCAGCTCTGTGAGAGATCCCAATGCACTTGGAAAGGTATGGGCCAAAGATTTCCCGTCTGTCCTGCTTTCCCACCCTCCTCTCTCCCTGCCTCCTTCATTTCTTTCTTATCTTAAAATATATTATTTTTACATTAGAACAAAAATCAGCATAAAGTTTGGATAATTCTCATAATCCTCTGTCTTAACTATCCTGACCCCATACCTCATTTCCTAGAGGCAACCACCTTAGCTCTGCCAGCTATGCCCCCTGGTATTTACATCTAGTTTCTAAATAACATTTGTAAACTCTTAATTTATTTTTTTACAATTTTAGACTTAATCACAACTTTCTAGCATAGTAAGAACTTAGTTCTCCTCCTATTTCATTCACTTCTCTCAGTCTATTTGTATTACACTTTAACAAAGTAAAATTAGTATTTAATATTTATATCATATTCAGTTCAGTTCAGTCGCTCAGTCGTGTCCGACTGTTTGTGACCCCATGAATCGCAGCATGCCAGGCCTCCGTGTCCATCACCAACTCCCGAAGTTTACCCAAACCCATGTCCATCGAGTCGGTGATGCCATCCAGCCATCTCATCCTCCGTCGTCCCCTTCTCCTCCTGCCCCCAATCCCTCCCAGCATCAGGGCCTTTTCCAGTGAGTCAACTCTTTACATGAGGTGGCCAAAGTATTGGAGTTTTAGCTTTAGCATCAGTGCTTCCAATGAACACCCAGGACTGATCTCCTTTATAAGCCAAATAGTGTACTCTATCTATACCTCTTTTCTAGTTTAATTCTTTGTTTTTCCTAGAATTAAAAAGTTGCTTTCTCTTTTCATTTATTAGCTACCTATGAAATTATGACTGTGTTCCCTAAATGCTCCCATGCTTTGTTCCATAGCCATCAATAACCTTTTCCACGTACCTGTCCACATGGGTTGTTGTTTTCCTTGGTGGCCTCCTACCCAGAACCTGCTGAATAGGCCACTCTCTTGGTCAGTCCCACGGCTGTAATTCTGGGACTTCTCTCTGATGCTAGATCCACTGTTTCCTGGCAGCCATGTTGTGCTCTTTCTGGGTTTGCTGGTCTGAAAGTGTGCTTATTCCACTTTTACACTTGATTCATAGTTTGGCTGGCTACAGATGCTAGTCTTACTCAGAACTTTGTGGAAAAGGTATTGCTTTATTGTTTCCCAGCACCCATTGTTGCTGCTGAGGCAGTCATATATTGTGACTTCCTACCCTTTCTATGCCACCTACTTTTTCTCTCTGAATACATATAGAAAAATATTTATTGTTACTGTTTTAAAATTTCATGATGATAAAGGTTCATGTATGTTAAAAAAAAAACCTCGCTGTAAATGACAAACTCACTAGTGGATCTTTCAGTCTTGGACACCTGTATCTTTTAATTATTGGAAAGTTTCTTGAATTATTCTTTAGTAATTTCTTCATCTTTGTTTCTTTTTTTCTTTCTTTCTGAGATGTTGGCTGTAATTGTTGCTCCTTGTGGATTGATTCTCTTATTTTTTTCTATTCTATTTTTCATCTCATTTTCTTTCCTTCTACTTCTAGGTGGTTACCTCATTCTGTGTACTAGCCTTGCCATTTAAATTTCTTATTTTGGCTATCTTAGTTTTAATTTTAGAATTTCTTGGACACCATCAGGCCTCTCTCTCTCCCCTCATCTCCTCCCTCCCCTTGCCTCCTTCCTGTCTCCCTCCGTCATTTCTTTCCTCTCCGTCCTCCCTCCCCCTTCTTTCCTTCCTTCCTTCTCTCTTTCCAGCATCCTGTTCATGCTTCATGTATACACTACTTTCTCTTATTTCTCTGAAAAATTTCATATAGAGCTTGGAAGTATTGCTGTTCTTCCTGAACTGTCTTTCTTTGCTTAGCTCTTCCCACAGTAGTTTTGGTTTCACTCTTTCAGAATTAAAGCTTTCTGAAATGTGTGGTGTTCTGGAAATAGAACTAAAGAATTGTGGGCTACTAAAATCTGTATAACAGTTTTCACACAGTCTATCTTCGCTCATGCTCTTGAGTTAAGAGGTTGTCATTTTTCGTTTATTCAGAGAATAAACACCTGGTTTCTTTTGATGTGTGCACATGTGTGTATGGGTGTGTGTGCAGGGTGTGTGTGCGTGAACTTCACATCTTTCAACCAGCTCTCTCTTTCTAAACTTTTGCTGTGTCTCTGAGCCCTGACCCCTTGTGGGGTTTCTGCAAGACAAATCAGCTTGCTTTTCTTTACCATGCCCCCTCTATAGGCACTCGAGTTTCATTTTTCATGTTCTTCCTGGTCAGTTATCAAACCTTTACCCATTTTGCAGAAAATTATTGCAATCTCTTCTTACTGCTCTTTTCACTCCCATACTCTTTGTTCTTATATCTCCACACCTTAAAAAGTCATTAGCTGTCATTCTGGTGAAGTTGAAAATAAGAGGCAGAGGAAGTACACTTATGTGACCTTTCCTCTGACTTGACTGCAAATCTATTGCTCTGCTTTAGAGAGATCATTGGTGGTGACACTGAAGAAGATTTGAAAGGGAGAGCTGTTGGAAGCAGAGACTAATTGAAAGGAACGTTATATGTAGGGCTCTATTCTTAATTCTCTCAAGGAGATTTAAAATATGAAATGGATTCCACATAGGCCAGATAACTAATCTTAGCAAAATGGATCACTGGGATAAGTTTTATCCAGATACTGTGCATGTAAAGTATTTCTTTATGCCTTGTCTATATTTGATAAGACTCTGAAACCTCACAGTGGACACCGCCTGTGACTTGTAAGTATACTTGTTGAACCCAGTGGGCACGTCCTGTGACTTGTAATATACCTGTTGGACCCAAAGCTAGTACAAATCTTTGGGTGGTGATGTCATGAGTGTGTCAGGGAAGATCTGCAGCCATGCAGTGGAGAGATATTGCTCCTGTGGCAGTTTCTAGAAGGTCTTCCTTCCATTCTTTATTTAATGCTCCCCATGTCATTTCCCCTGCATTCCACGTGTTCTCCTTCTTACTTCCCCTTTCCATCTTGGAAGTCTTTTTGTCATTCATGAAATTGTTGTCATGGTTGGAAAATAATTGATTAGGAGTCTACCTCTGTGAGAGAAACTTAAGAGAACCAATGGCTCAATTAATTCATAAATGCCAAGGAGACTTGCCTGTTACATTTCCCTCTGGGAGAAGATAACTTTGTGCATGCGTGCTCTTCATGCCTCTGTTTCCCGGCAGTATAAAGGGGACAAACAGTTAGATCATAAAAATAGGCACAAAAGTTGAAGGCTGGCTGAATATTCTTTTGGGTGGTTTGGGAATATACAGTTGGATGAATGAGTGAATCATATCCTTTCCTTCTTTATTCTTTTCCTTATAATTGTATTTTCTTAAAAGCAAAATAAAATATCTGGGGACATGTCTTACCTTATCTCTCCCACTTTCCTCTGATCTGATCAGTAACAAGTTCATGTTTCTGTAACATGCTGAATATTTGATGTAGAACAGAAATTATATGATGTATGTGTGCTTATTTGCCCAGTCATGTCCAACTCTTTGTGACCTCATCGACTGTAGCCCACCAGGCTCCTCTGTCTATGGGATTCTCCAGGCAAGAATACTGGAGTGGGTAGCCATTCTCTTCTCCAGAAGATCTTCCTGACCCAGGAATCAAACGTGGGTCTCCTGCATTGCAGGCATATTCTTTACCACTAGTGTCACCTATATTCCATAAAAGCAGAGAGAATATACCTATGTTATTTTGATCCTAGGAGATCTATCTACCTCTGTGTATGTATATGTGTATTAATCTCTCTATCCATCCTGTTTTTTTAGAGAAGTTTTGAATTCACAGCAAAATTGAACAGAAAATACAGTGTTCTTGTGTATACCTTGCCCCAATATATGCACAGCTTTCCCCATGATCAACATCCCACACTGGATTAGTACATTTGTTATCATTGATGAACCTCACTGACACTACTATTATCATCCAAAGTCTATCGTTTATACTAGGGTTCACACTTGGTGTTGTATATTCTATGGATTTTGACAAATGTGTAATGATACGTATCCACCATTATAACAGCAGATAGATGTTAATGTTCTAAAAATCTTTTATACTTCACCTATTCATCTCTCCTTCTTCCTCTAACCCTGGCAAACTTTTCAGTCTCCATAGTTTTACTTTTCCTAGAATGTCATTTAGTTGGAATCATACAGTATGTAGCCTTTTCAGATAGGATTCTTCCAGTTAGTAGTATGCATTTAAGTGTCCTCTGTGTCTTCTTATGGCTTGACAGCTCATTTCTTTCTAGCACTAAATAATATTCTATTGTCTGGATGTACCACAGTTTCTTTAGGCATTCACCTATTTGAAGACATGTTGGTTGCTTCCAAGTTTTGGCAATTATGAATGAAGCTACTATAAATATCTGTGTAAAGGTTTCTCTGTGGACATAAGCTTTCTACTCACTTGAGTAAATATCAAGGTGTGCAGTTGCTGGATTATATAAGAGCATATTTATTTTCATATGAAACTGCCCAACTGTCTTCCAAAGTGGCTGTATCATTTTGCATTCTCACCAGCAATGAATTAAAGCTCCTGTTGTTCCACATCCTTGCCAGAATTTGGTGGTGGTCAGTGTTTCAGATTTTGGCTGTTCTAACAGATGTGTAGTGGTATCTCATGGTTTTAACTTGCAATTCTCTAATAAATATAATGAAAAAGATGTTGAACATCTTTTCTTATGCTTATTTACCACCTTTCTTCATGAGGTGTTCAGTTATTTTGCCCATTTTAAAATTCAAATTTTTATTTTTCTTTGTTGTTGAGGTTTAAGAGTTACTTTGTATATTTTGGGTAAGAGTCCTTTATCACATATGTCTTTTGCAAATTTTTTTTCAGTCTGTGGTTTATCTTCTCACTCTTTAGGCATGTCTTGTGGAGAGCAGAAGTTTCTAACTTTAATGAAGTCCAGCATATCAGTGATTGCTTTCATGGATCATGCTCTTCGTATTATATTTAAAAAGTCACTGCCAGAGAATTCCCTGGTGGTCCAGTGGGTAGAACTCAGAACTTTCACTGCCATGGACCTGAGTTCAATCCCTGGTTGGGGAACTAAGATCCTTTAACCTGTGCAGCATGGCAAAAGAAAAAACATCATTCTGAGGAGATCTAGATTTTTTCCTGTATTATTTTCTAGGAATTTTAGAGCTTTGTGTTTTACTTTTAGGTCTACAATCTATTTTGAGTTAATTTTTGAGTTCTGTGGGTTTTTTTTAAACTTTTTATTTTCTATTGGCATATAGTTGATTAACATTGTTGTGATAGTATCAGGTGGGTCACAAGGAACTCAGTGATACATATGGATATACATGTATCCATTCTCCACCAATAGGTCTGTGTTTAGATACATTTTTTTAAATTGAGGCGGAGTTGACTCTCAACTTTATGTTAGTTTCAGGTGTACAGCAAAGTGATTCAGTTATTTTTTTCCAGATTGTCTGTGGATATTCAGTTTTTCCAACACCATTTGTTGAAAAAACTAATTTTCTCGATCTTATTGCCTTTGCTCCTTTGTCAGAGATCAGTTGACTCTATTTTTGTGGGTCCATTTGTGGGATCTCTGTTCTCTTCCACTAATATATTTGTTCTTTTGCAAATACTACACTCTCTTGATTGCTGTTATTCAGTCGCCAAGTTGTGTCCAGCTCTTTATGACCTCATGGACTGCAGCATACCAGGCTTCCCTGTCCCTCATCATCTCCTGGGGTTTGCCCAAGTTCATGTCCATTGAATCAGTGATGCCTTGATTACTGTAGCTTTTTCATGAGTCTTAAAGTCAGACAGTGGAGGTCCTTCAGCTTGGATCTTCTCCTTCAATGTTGTGTTGACTCTTTTCCATATACACTTTAAAACCAGCTTGGCAATGTTCACACAGTAACTTGCTGGGATTGTAACTGGTAGAGCATTGTATATATAAATCAAAGTGGGAAGAGCTAATGTTAATAATACTGAGTCTTGTTATCCATGTACATGAAATATCTCTTCATTTATTTAGCTTCTTTTTTTTTTTTTTGATTAGAGTTTTGTAGTTTTCCCTCATACAGATCTTGTACATATTTTGTTGAATCTATATTTAAGTATTTCATTTGGGGGGACTTAAGTAAATGGTATTGTGCTTTTAATTTAAAGTTCCAGTAGCTTGTTGCTAGTATATAAGAAAGTAATTGACTTTTGTATATTAATCTTATATCTTTTTATAATCACCCATTAGTTCCAGAAGTTTTTTGTTGATTATTTGGGTATTACTATTTTTAAAAAATATAGAATTTTATATTAGCTTCAGGTATGCAACATTAATGATATATTTGTATATATTACAAAATGATCATTACAATAAATCTAGTTTACAACTGTCACTAGATATAGTGACAGAATTTTTTTCTTGTGATGAGAACTTTTACGCTCTACTTTTTAAGCAGCTTTCAACATGCTGTACATTAAATTCTCATGATTTATTTATTTTCTAACTAACAGTTTGTACTTGATTTTTTTGAACCATTATTGGCAGTGCTTGAGTACATATTTCTAGTAACCTTGTAATTCTCACAATTGCAGGTTTTCATAGTTAGCACTAAGTCTATGAGTAACACTCTGGCTTCTTGGTGTGGCATTGTGATGCTCTTATTCATTTATCAGAAGCTATGTGGTCATAGGGACCACAAGTCAGCTGGGTGGGCTCATTTCCTGTTGATCATGTCATTCTCACTTTGATGCAAGCCAGGTGGTTGGAAAGATGAAAAGGCAGTGGCTTGTGGTTTAGACTTAGTGGGGTCTTTTGATGAGAAGTAAAACTGAACACAAGATATAACCTTAAATTCAGATAGTCATGGATAACACTAGCCTAAAGTAACTGTGTGCTCTAGTACAAAAACAGTGAGAGAAAGAGTAAAAATCAATGAATCAACAGTTTTATTGACAAAGACTCAGGGCAGAGCTTAGGTCTATTAGAGAATTGTTGATATTATAGACACATGGATACATGAACATTACTTTGGTCTTAAAATCTCAAGTGACAGAACAAATATTCAAAGCATGATGTAGTGTCTCTGTGTGCTCCCCACAAGCTCTGTCATTACATTTAGGTCTGGTACTCATGTGCTTTTTATTAGAAATGTCATTGGATATTTTTTTTAAAGTGTTTAAATAAATACTGAAGTCTGTTTCTTCCTTTCCTTCCCCTGCAGCTTGTAATTCAATTTTATCATGATGACCACTTTCTTGTTCACTCCAGTATCTCTTAATACTTGCAAAGATTATTATTTTGTTTTCAGGATTATAGTGTAGAACTGTTTGTTTCTTGCAGGCTGCAGCGATGGAGTCAGAGATGAATACTTCCAAAGATTCGGTGATATAAACTATTCCATACTCCAACCAGAGGCGAAGATTCATCTTACAGGTCTTCGAAATGACTATTGTATGTTATTTAGATCATCAATTAAAACATTGAAATGACAAAATGTATCCTGTGCTGTAGCATAAACTTGAAATTTGATTCTGGAAGAAGCAAATGGCCTTGTGCCTCATGCTTAAACGGTGTACCATCCAAATATGTTTAATATTGTGAGTTTTTCATTGTAGAATTTTCATGTTCAGGAATGGGCATTGTTTGTCTTGGTGAGGCACAAGAAACACACATTTTTACTGTAATAAAATGAACTATATAAATGATGACCTACTCTTATGCTTATATTTTAAACATGGATAAATCTTACCAGTAAACAACCATATTGGCTGTTTGTCCCTAGTTTCTTCTTATGTCTTTAGCTTGCGATCTAGTTGGGAAGATGAGACTAACCCACATTGAACTGCTGCCAACATGCCAATATAGAGTATAAACAGTAAACTGTGGGGTATAAGGAGCGGTAAGACTATATATAGTTTGGTGATCTTTGGAGTTGTCTGGAAAGACTTTGTGGAGATACTAAGACTTGAGATGCATCTTCAAAAGATGGGTAGGCTTGGAGGAGTGGAAAAGAGAAGACAGCATTTTTAGCAATGTTGGCAACATGAACAAAGGCAGGATGTTGGTAATTAATGATAATCAATGGCAGTGAGGAGGATACTTTGGGGAGTGGGGAATAGGGGGTTGATGCAGATTATAGAGAAATTTCAAAGTCTGAAGCAGATTTTTAGATTTGTTGTGGGAATTCTCAACTAGGCGAAACATCAAAGGAAAATTCACGGCAGAGTATGCAGAATGCATTTAGTAGGAGAGTTATGAAAAAGTAAGGTACTATTTTCTCTGCATGAGGAAAAATATATGGGAGGAGGGATAAATTTAAGATTATTCCAAGTTTTGAAGCAGTGGTGTCACCAAGAAGACAAGTTAGCAGGAAAAATGGTATGAGGAGGGAAGACTTTTCTTGTAGTATTACATTTGAGGGAACAGTGAGACATTTAAGAGTTTCTGGGAAATCATTATAAATGAGGTTGGTGAAAGAGGGGAAAGGTCAGATGACTATATTTGAAGCTGATAGCCAGGTGAGCTCTTCTGGTGAGGGAGAAAGAGCAGAGGGGTGAGGTTTGGTTCTGTGGTGTGTTTGCAGAGAGGAACAAGCAAGAGAAACACAAAATCATTAAAGGGAGCAGTTCCCCTATCGTTCTTCTACACCTCCTTCTCCAAGAGAATTTCTTGCCATGACTAATGAAAACTGAAGAATTCATTTCAAGAGATGTTTAAAAAGCACACCACTCATATTAAAAAGCAAACAAAAACCTTTTTTCCCCACTTCCCCTTCAGGCCATAACCCCTTTTGTCTCCCTTTGACAGCAAAACCTGTCAAAAGATGTCTATAATTCACAGTTTGTTATTTTCTCTCCCCATTTTGTTTTTAATCCTTGCTAGTCAGTTCTTAAATCTCACCATTCCATTGAAACTGTTTTTTGTAACATCACCCCAAATTCTTCACTGCTAAATCTAACAGTCACTTTTTGGAGCTCATTTACTTAACTCTGTCAACCACATTTGAGGCAATTGGTCACTCTTCTTGGTTTTTTTTTTCTGATTTCCCTCCTCTTCTGTCTCTTGGCCTCTTAAATTTCAAAGTGCACTAAGTCTCATTCCTTGGACATCTTTTCTTTCTGACTTCTACATTAGTTGATCTGTTGGCTTTCTGGCTATATCTCCTTGTATTATGTTTTTAGTTATTACTTTAGGGACTGCAATGCAGTCTAAATTTTCTCAGTCTACCTAGAATTACTGCTGCATATTTCACACAATATGTAAAAATCTTGCAGTCATGTGTTTCCCCAACTCTCAGCTTTTTTGGGAGAGTCACTTTAGTTGTCTATGTTTTAAATCTACATGCATTGAAAACTTAACCATTGTTAAAAGTTTGAGTTTAAAAAGCCATATATATTTGTGTGAGGGAAAAATGGTCCTTATATTTACCCAAATATTTACCAATTATAACATTCCCCTCCATTCCCAAAGGGCCAAATGTTCCTCTTATATAACTTACTTTCAGTAAAAAACCTTCTGTTAGTATTTGCAGATCAGGTCTCTTACTGAAGGCTTCTCTTACCCTTATTGTGATATATTTGCCTGATATAGAATTCTGGCTTGCCAGATATATTTTCAGCATTTTAAAGATGTTACACTGACTTTTGGTCTCTATGGTTTCTGGGGAGCACTCATATGAAACCTTGTTCTCTTGTTTCCAAGACCTGACTCCAATTACGTATATGTTAGATACGTTGTCTGCCCACAATGCGGGAAACCCAGGTTCAATCCCTGGGTCGGGAAGATCTCCTGGAGAAGGAATGGCAACCCATTCCAGTATTCTCGCCTGGAAAATCCCATGGACGGAGGAGCCTGGTAGGCTATACAGCCCATGGGGTTGCAGAGTTGGACAAGACTGAGCGACTTCACTTGCACTTTTAGATCTGTGGATATTATTCCACCAATCCCTGAGGTTCTGTCCATTTCTTAAAAAATTTTTTCCTCCATGTTTTTTAGATTGGATAATATGAGTTTTCCTTGTACTTACACACTTTGGGGTTAGGCTGAGGTGTGTGTGGGTTCATACACTCACAGAAAAGAGGATGCTTTTCTGTGGTCCTCTCCCCTCCCAGGCTTTCTCCTCACACTTTGGCCACCTTGAGCTCCTTTCTCTGATTTCTTTGACCAGAAACAAGGTAGGCTTTCTACTGCTGTTATTCTGATTGGGGCTCACCCTCAGTGTAAAGCTATGTAAGGGGAAGAGTGGAAAACTCACCCCTGGGTGGATTGCCTCCCCAAGTTTTCACTTCCTTAACTTGGTTTACCTGCTTTTGCCTATTTTCCAGAGTTCTCAGGTGTTTGTTTGTTTTTCGAATTTTGTTTAGAGTTTGTAGTTTGCATCGGTGGGAGAGATGAGCTATAGGGAGCTTAGACTGCTCTGGTGGAACTGGTGAGATTCATAGTTTCATACTGATGTGTATCAATCAGGATAGGAGTTTCTGTCTTGTAAGAAATAAGATCAGGTATGGCTTAGTATGTGGTCATGCAGATATGGTTTCTCTGAGCACTCATGTAATTCTTAGAGTGTAAGATAGAGAATACTAAGAACTTCCAGGTATCAAAATAAGCCAGAGACCACCTCTTCTAGATTTACTGTAGTTAGGTTGTCTTTTGGTTAGAAATGGTGGTGGCAACTCTCATCTGTATATTCTAGGTCCAAGGATGTCTCCATAAGAATTATGTGCTTTTAAACTTTAATGATCTGTTAGATGAAATCCATGTATTACTTATAATGGTAGGTTAAACTGCCAAGTTTTCTAAATGCCTCTAAATAAGTATATAAGAGCATAAATGATAAGCATTATTGCTTATCTTGATATAAGCGTTATTGTATATCTTGATGTAAGATTCTATTCCAGCTTTCATTTTTGAACTTCTAATCTGATTGGATCCATGATTCTGTTTTTCAACTGACCGTGGGGAAATTATTAATCTTTCTCCTCTACCTATAAGTAAAGTTGTTTTGTTTGAAAATATTTTTATTTGGCTGTATGATCACCCCAATCTGAAATGCTTTCTTATAGATCTGAATATCCTGGACTGGAATTTTCAAAATCTTGTTGCCATAGCCCTTGGATCTTCCGTATACATCTGGAATGGGGATAATCACAACAGAATTGAAAATATATACTTAAGTCTCACTTGTAACTATATATCTTCTGTGTCCTGGATAAAAGAGGGAACCTGCCTGGCAGTTGGCACCAGTGAGGGAGAAGTACAGGTACTGGACAGCTTTTTCTTTCTCATAATGTATTCTGTATAGTTGCTAGATAACTAAGGTTGACTTTTTTAAAGCTTTTTTTTTTTTTTAATATGGACCAGTTTTAAAATATTTATTGAATTTGGTACAGCATTGCTTCTGTTTTATGTTTTGTTTCTTTGGCTGCAAGGCATGTGGGGTCTAAGCCCCCTGACCAGGGATCAAACCCATACCTTCTCCATTGGAAGGTGAAGTCTTAACCACTGGACCACCGGGGAGGTCCCTAAGATTGACTTTTAATAACAGGTTATGATAAAATAAAGAAACTTATAGTAGATGTGGTGCTTGAAGCTATGGGGAGTAAGAGGTTATGCCATTCTGGGTCTTCCCTGAATGCTGTTTAATGAGGACATAGGGATACTCTGCTTTGTTTTTTCACAGAATCTTTCTTTGTGTCACATTTCCTTTTATCCCCTCATTTTTTTCTCTCAAACTAAAGGTGGGCTTATGAGAGCCCCAGTTTTTAGAACTTTGGAGAGAAGTCCTAAAACTGAAATAGATAACCTTCCAGTCCTCCTTTCTTACCGAAAGCCAAAATCAGGAGTTACTTAAAAGTAGTGAATTTTTTTCTAATAGGCTATCTAAAATGGGAGCTTAGCAAGTTTCTATCAATCTATCTTATTTCTCATGTGTTATTATTATTGTTTATTAGCAACAGATAAACAATGTTGCTTGGGTGCCCAATGACTTTGGAGGGCCACAGATGGCTCTACTGTTTTTTCATCTCTGTAATGATCCTATGAGGGTCATGTCATGCATTCTTCTTATGCCAAAGTTCTCATTCCTAATATGGGTTACAATATTTTTTATAGCTGGCAGGAAAGGAGTCTCTTAGCAGTGAATGGAATTCCTGACTCTAGAAATTGTGTAGGCACTCAAATTTTATTTGTTGATAACTGTAGGTGGATTTCCAGCTTTGGAATTCCCATAGTTTGAAGGAACTAGAAGTGTCAAACAGTGATTCTCAACCTTTTGCAGCAGACTGAATTCACCTGAGGAACTTTAAAATAAATGCTGTATGCCCAGGCTCTTACTCCCACCATTGAATCAGAATGTCTAGCACCCAAACTCTGCTCCCTAGATGATCCAAATATGCAGACAGCATTGAAAACTGCTTTAGGGTTAGAGGTGCTGAACTTTCACTTAGCACAAGAGCTGGCTGTATCAACACTAACTGGCTATTAGCTCTTTGAGAAGATTGTGGGTTGTGAAAATGCTACATAACCATGCTTTTTCATTTTTTTTTCAGTTATGGGATGTGGTCACTAAAAAGCGACTGAGAAATATGCTTGGCCATTTATCAGTAGTTGGGGCTCTAAGCTGGAATCATTATATCCTCAGCAGGTGAGAAGCATCTTATTGGAACCAATTACGTTTGCATCACCAATTGATTACAGGTGACCAGAACTATAAAATTTGAAACCAAAACCAAAGTAAAACCAGACAGACATGATTAGTAACAGTCATGATCCTGCCATAGCTGTCAGCTGTTCAGACCTGGTGATGTTAAGTGGTCCAGCGGCCACGTGTTCCATGGTGGCTCCGTGTCTGCAGCGTGTGCTCGTACTGGGATTGTGAGGCTCAAGATTTACAGGTGAAATGATTGTTAAAGTAAAATGTAAAACTTTGTTTAAGCAGAAAGTTTCTCTGTAACAAGTAATACTTGCTAGAGGGATATTTTGTTGAAATCAGTATTTATTGATGTCAGTATCACTAATGGGGAAAATGTTAAGCTCTCTGGGGGCATAATTCCAATTCACAGACCCACAGAGGTTAGAGCTGGAAGGAAGGAACCTCATAGAATAACCAGTTCAGTGATTCTCAAACTTGACCATGTGTCAGAATGGCCTGGAATGCTCCTCAAAACCCAGATTGCTGCCCTTTCTCTGAGAATTTGAGATTCAGTAGGTCTGATGTTGGGCTGATAATATGCATTACTAATTTCTCAAGTGATGTTGATGCTTCCTCACTTTTGAGAACTAGTGATTTAGTTGTCTAACTACTTCTTTTTGACTAGAAAAGTTAAGTGACTTGTCCTTGTGAGCCTACATAATCAGTCTAAATATTTATTTAATAAGTCATTCATCATCATACTGTATTTCTTAAATAAAACTCAAAGCCGTCTATAATTTCTTTCAGTAGCTCAGATGTAAATTGAGATTTCAAAACTTTGTGATTATAGCCATACTTAAAACTACTTACACAAAATGCCTTTATAAAGGAATAAATATTTACCCTGAGGTGGTGTTGCAGCCAAGTCAGTTCTACACTTGGGTTCCTTTTACAATCTACACTGGGTAAGTTTAGTTTCATTATCCATGAGGAATATGAGCAAATATTTTCTTAGAATAATAGCAGCTAAAGCGTCTGCCTGTAATTTTGGAGAGCTGGGTTCGATCCCTGAGTCAGGAAGATCCCCTGGAGAAGGAAATGGCAACCCACTCCAGTAGTCTTGCCTGGAAAATCCCATGGATGGAGGAGCTTGGTAGGTACAGTCTATGGGGTTGCAAAGAGTTGGACACGAGTAAGCGACTTCACTTTCAAAATGTTTGGAGTACTCTGTGCTAACTCTTGATGTGTATAACTGTATTTTAATCCCTGCAATAATACTGCAAAGTGATTTGTATCCCCTGTACCCTCTTTTTTTGAGGAGTAAACTGTGACAACTGCCTGAGGTCACATGGTTAGCATAAGGGGAAGAGTCAGGCTTTGAACCAGGTGGTCTGGCTGCAGAGTCTGTGTAGTTCATCAGAATGCTATTCAGGGCTGAGCCTAAGTAGTTTAAGAATCTGACACTGGACTTTGAGAAATTTCAAGAAATAATTATAGGCACTTATTTACTTTCTCCTTGGAGAAAACTAGTGCAGAAATCATTATCAGTATCACTCATTGCCTTTGAGTGATAAGACCTTTATCATCATTTGGATCCAAATCACTGAGAGTAGAGACATTATCCAGTGATTTTGAATCATATTGCAGTTTGTTGTGACTTTCAGATAGTTTTATAATCTTTTTAGATGATAGTAGAATGAACAAGTAGATCTGCAGATTACTAGAAAAAGGAAATAATATGTTTCTATGTCTAACAGATATATGGTATATACACCATTTCATTGAGATAACATGAGGTATTGAATTCCAGAAAAGTAATATTTCCTGTGTCCAATACATAAACTACTATCTGGGAAAATATGATAATCTTCTAAATTTATCTTTTCCATGCCTGTCTGCATCATATTAAAGCCATTGGAGATAGCTATCAAAGGATATATTTTTAATATCCGGATTTGAAACTGTCAGACAAATCTACTTGTGAGAAGAATCACCCAGACAGTATACTTCATCCTTATTAAGTCAAGAAATGTCTATGTTTTGAATCTATCCTAAGGGGTTTTTCAAGAGCATGAACAATACTTCCCTTCATGTTATGCTTATGCAGCAATAGGGCTCAAGTTCTCTGTCCTAACCTGCCCCTTTACCTCTTGGCAGTGGGTCGAGACTGGGCCGTGTTTATCATCACGACGTTCGGGTAGCCCAACACCATGTTGGAACTCTTCAACACAAACAAGCTGTGTGTGGGCTGAAGTGGGCACCGGGTGGCAAGCTGCTTTCCAGTGGCTGTAGTGATGGACTGCTAACTATATGGCCCCATGATCCAGGTGCAAACACACAGGGCCACCCACTAAAAGTCATACATCAACCTACAGCAGTCAAGGTAAGAAATTCAACAGTTTTGAAAGGTATGCTTGGGCTGGTGGTTAAGCATTGGGGTCATCTGGTGAAAAGGTTAGTTAAAATATAGCTTTGATAAAGTGACAAGGCAAAAGCTCTCTTGCAGAGAGCTGCTTCCTGCAAGGAGCTGCTTATATTCTTAGATGTCTTATCAGAAATACAGTGAATTGAACTAAGATATTGTCGACTACACACTGGCACTTGCCATTGGCTCTTGCCATCTACCTCTATAAGAATTAAATCATGTACCGCTGCAGCTGCTAATTTTCAGTACCCCCTGAAGGACTTCCCTGGTGGCTCAGATGGTAAAGAATCTGCCTGCAATGTGGGAGACCCAGGTTTGATCCCTAGGTCAGGAAGATCCCCTGGAGAAGGTAATACCTACTCACTCCAGTATTCTTGCCTGGAGAATCCCATGGACAGAGGAGCCTGGTAGGCTACAGTCCACGGGATCACAAAGAGTCGGACACGACTGAAGTGACTTAGCTTAGCGTGAAAGGAGTTCAGGGTGAAGAACAGAAATGAAGCAGTGTGCTTGGGGAAAACAGGCAGAACAGGTCTTCAGATAGTTTAGGAGCTGATTTTTTGAGCCCAATTCTTATATCTCCCACATCTAGAAAAGAACTAAAATCCTTCATGGTGACGACTGCTCCTTGTGACTAGCAGAAACCTACTTTAGAAAATAGGTGCTTGAGTGCATGTACTCCCCCTTCACCAAGATCACATATATACTGACCTTCCCTCTACCTCTTTGGAGTAGTTTCTCAGAGGTATCTGAGCTGCTCTCTCCTGGGCTATCGTCCTTATTTTGCCCCAAGTAAAACTTACTCACAACTCTTCCTGCTGTGCATTTTTTTAAGTTGACAATAGAGTTTCTGGAAACTTGAACAAGCCAAGCCTTGTGGCATCTACTACCTGGGGAATCGTAAGAACAGTCACTAGTGTAAATGTTCTTGCAGGCACCGCAGACTAACCAATTAGTGTAACGAGCAGACTTCAGATGTTGACATCTGTGTGATTCTGCTCATGATGGAGCTTCTAGTTTTGCCAAAACAGCCTGTTTGTAGTAAAAGCTAATTAGAAATAGGATACTGAAGAGAATGATTACTAATAAATATAAAAAATAACTAATATTCATCCTGTGATAAAACTGAGGTTCCTGGGCTCAGGAGAATTTCTCAGTCTCTTCAAATTATATACAAAATTTTGTTTTTACTGTAACAGCTCCCTTATTCGGCCCAGTAAGGGGTGTAACGGAATGGTTATTTGAAAAAGACAAGGCAGGTAACCATGAGAAATAGTACATACATATTGTAAATCTTTAATTTCAATTTATTTTATTCAACAAATATTTTATTTTAATTCAATTTTAATTTCAAAATTAAATTGTACATTTATTCATAATACAAGGCCAAGGTCTTTACTTTGAATGAAGTTTGGCTGATTAGAGTTCTTCACTGTCTTTCTTGTATGAACTACAATCATATTTCATTGTCTGTGGTTTCTAATTATATTTATTCTGGTATCTATTTTTAATGTAACAAATTACCCTGAATCCTAGTGGCTGGCTTAACATAATCATTTTATTATCTTTTATGGTTTCTGTGGGTCAGACTTTAGGAAGGGCTCTTCTGAGCAGTCTGGCTCAGGGTCTCTCATGAGGTTGCAGTCAGGCAGTGACTGAAGCTGAAAGTGCTAGGAGCTGGGACAGTGCTGGCTGGCCAGTCATCCTTCCCTCTTCATGTGGTCTCAGAGCTTCTCTACATTTTTGGACTAGTCTTACCACATGGGCTTCCTTACCACTGGCTGCCTTAAGAGAGGTGGACTTCGTGGTTCAGGGCAGCAGGGCCAGTGCTTCAGAGAGCAAGGTGCAAGTGGCATTGTTAGGGGAAGCACACTGACTGAAACCGCCCACCCTGGCCAGGCACCATAGTAACCATTTGCATGAGTTGTTTTATGACAGGAGGTCCTGGTAAGGAACACGGAACTAATAAGCTACCACCAACTGGAAGAGTTCAGGAAAGGTCAAAAGGAGACACCGCAGGTCCGACCGCCTCCCATAATCCTTCTCTCTGGCATCCATCTTGGCTGAACAAGACATGCACCGCCAGGAAGGACTCTGAGTCAGAATGATTGGCTAAAGACAACCCAGAAACTAATCCCATCACCATAAAACCGGAGACTGTGAGCCACTGGCAGAGCAGTTCTCCTGGGTTCCCTTGCCTACTGCTCTCCACCCAGGTGCCCTTTCCCAATAAAATCTCTTGTTTTGTCAGCACTTGTGTCTCCTCGAACAATGCATTTCTGAGTATTAGATAAGAGCCCAGTTTCAGGCCCTGGAAGGGTTCCCCCTTCCTGCAACAGCATCACCTTTTATGACCCAATTCCAAAAGCCATGTAGTGACACTTTTGGTGCATTCAGTTGTTTGCAAGCCAGTCCCAAGCCCTCCCAGATTCAAAGGGAGGAGAATGAGATTCTACATATTGATGGAGGATGTTGGCAGTTTCTAGAAGGGCAAGTGGGATGGGAGATTAGTTTTTAATGATAAATGAGCTTAAACTGAGGATGAGATTAGTGTACTCATCTGATTCTGGTGTTGTAAAAAGTTACTACTATTTGGAAAAATTTATGTCAGCACTTCTGAAACTTGGAATTTACCTAAAAAATAATATATTGGAAACAAAGACATATGCCAGAATATATTCATTAGAGTATTCTTTATAAAAACAAAGAATACAACCCCCCACCCCACAGCTTTCTCCTAAAAGCTCAACCCAACCCAGTGCAAACCAAATGAAAATAAGATGAAGATCAGGGAATTCCTTGGTGGTATGGTGGTTAGGACTCTGCACTTGCACTGCTGGGGGCCCGGGTTTGATCCCTTGTTGGCAAATTAAGATCCCACAAGCTGCACGTGGTGCAGCCAAAAAAATATTGCCATTTGGAACAAAAAACAAATGAAAAAAAATCAACCTGAGTGTAGCATTAGAACAAACATTAATTAGAGTATAATAACATGATAGAATATTGTGGGATAATTAAAAATTATAATTATGAAAAATATGTTAAACATGGGAAACTATATAAGTGAAAACATCAGAATTAGCAACAGTAATTTATAATTAAAGAATAGGCAATTCTGTTTTCTAAAATGTATTAGTGAGAGGGTTAACAGCCTTGGTAGGAAGGCCGGAGGTCCCCAGGTGGCAGGAGGAAATAAACTGCAAGTGGCAGAAGTTTTTTTTTTTTTCTTTTCTCTTCTAATCCTGTCTTATCATGGCAACACCTGGTTCAACCTGAACTTAACTTTTCTCAAACCTTGAGCTAAACAATGTGATTTTTCTTATGGAAATGTTAACATAGCTTTTCTTAAGCTATGTTAATGAAATTATGTATTTGCCTTGGAATCTGCCTTTCTTCAAATTGGTTCGCCTAAGACTCAAACCTTGAACTGATAATGGGTCAACAAACCAGTACCTCTTACTCATGGGAATGTTCTCTTAAGCAATGTTAAGGAAACTTAATGTATTTGCTTGGAAATCTGCCTTTCTTCAAGATTCATGTCAATTGCTTTATGACTGGGGATGACTCACTTTGTGTCAGTCAGTGCTATCTCAAATGCATGTTGTGGGAGAGGGGCCTGGTGCAACTCTCTCAGTTTTGAGGTGTTCCTTTATCTGATTAGCAAGTTGCTAACAGGTACAAAACACCTTGCTAAAAGCTAGCAAGGGAGCATTGTTTCTGTCCCCTTCTGATGTTTATGTCAGAAGCTTTCTCTATTTTATGCTTCAATAAAGCTTTGCTACACAAAAGCTCTGAATGATCAAGCCTTGTCTCTGGCCCTCTCTTCTGGAGGACACGAATCCTGGTGTTGTTCATAGTTCGTAGCAGCAACCTTTCATTAGGATTTGAAACATAAGATTTTTGTGTTGCGAGCAAGCAGTTATAGCTCTCCATTCTCTTCTGTTCCCTTCTCTGACCTAGAACCTAAGAACACAGGTAGACAAACCAGAGGAAGACTGCATTTGGTGATCAGATTCTAGAGGTACATGTCAACTATTTTAGCAGCAGATTTTTTGCCCCATTGGATATGTTGAATGTAGCTTTTCAAACGTATTATTGTGTAATTTTTTTGTTTGAAATACTTGCACTTGTTACCTAAATTTGAAGAAGACACCAATAGGTGAATTCCAGTCCATGAGAAGTATTCTCTGGAGAGGGCTGTAGCTCTTGCCTTTGGATCAGAGGTTCTGGAGATCTGCCATGGGAGCAGAACTCTGGAACTTCTGGTTATATGTGTGCATCTCATTCATGAGTTCACCTCCAAAGCTGACCTGCCTGTGTGATTATTTGGAACTTTAAAGGCCATTGATTGGTGTCCCTGGCAGACTGAAGTCCTCGCTGTTGGAGGAGGAATGAAGGATGGACGCTTACACATCCTGGACATAATACTGGACAGAGCATCCAGACCCCAAGCACAAACTCACAGGTAAATGTCTTTCCTAGAGTTCACCTTCATTCTGATCTTCTAGAATCTTGTGAAAATGATATATGATAGAGCATAGCACCCAAACACACCTCTCTTTAGCTGCTGAATCTATAGGAGTTTCAACTCCTAAGAGGTTTTTTTTTTGTAAAACCCTTTTCACCTGTGAGTTGCAAGTTAATTTAACTTGTGTATCCATTTTTTTTTTTTTTCATTTTCTTTCTCAGCTCTGCTTTAACTGTGAAACTTTGGAGCAGTCTGACTGGACAGTGATCATGCTGTTGTCGTTCAGTCGCTAAGTTGTATCCGACTCTTTGCAACCCCATGGACCGCAGCACACCAGACTTCCCTGTGCATCACTAACTCCCTGTGTTTCCTCAAACTCATGTCCTTTGAGTTGATGATGCCATCCAACCATCTCATCCTCTGTTGCCCCCTTCTCCTCCTGCCTCAGTCTTTCCCAGCATCAGGATCTTTTCCAATGAGTCAGTTCTTTGCATCAGGTGGCCAAAGTATTGGAACTTCAGCTTCAGCATCAGTCCTTCCAATGAATATTCAGGGTTGATTTCCTTTAGGATTGACTGGTTTAATCTCCTTGCAGTCCAAGGGTCTGTTAAGAGTCTTCTCAAGCACCACAATTCGAAAACATCAATTCTTTGATGTTCAGCCTTCTTCATGGTCAACTGTCACATTCACACATGACTACGGGATAAACCATAGGTTTGACTATATGGACCTTTGTCGGCAAAGTGATGTCTCTGCTTTTTAACACACTGTCTTGTTTTGTCATAGCTTGATTTCCAAGGAGCAAGTGTCTTTTCATTTAATGGCTGCAGTCACTGACTGCAGTGACCTTGGAGCCCAAGAAAATAAAATAATCATAGTCCACTTCAATTCATAGGTTCATTGTGCCTAAATCTCTTTGTATATTTAGTTTTTTGTTGCTTTGGGATAAACTTTCCTGGAACTAACATAATTCCTCTAATACCCTAACCCTATATGCAGACTGGAAAGTAGATGTGGACAAGCATACTGCCTAGACTTAGTTTAAAATACATTCAATGAATCAGAAATTGTCATAATTCTGTATTTTGGGGGTCATCATTACAGATTTGTTCCCTAACCTGGCTACCTAAGACAAAGGAGATTGCAACTGGCCAAGGTTCTCCCAAGAATGATGTGACTATGTGGACCTGTCCTGGTCTGGCCAGGTCACGTGGATTTTTTGGTAAGTATATAGGTAGGTAAAATGACATGTACCTATTGCAAGGTGAGCTGTTATTGGTGGAAAAAGCCATGGATAGAAGATTTTCTTCTTCTCATTCTTTGAAGTATATATTTTATCAGAGGAAAAAACCCTACTTACCACACCTCAGGGATAGACAAGTGTTTCTGAATTTGACTAAGATTGTTCATCAGTTATAATGGTCATTTTTTTTTGCATACATGTAGGGATGATGAAGTGATAATTGTGGGCAGTTTTCAAACTGTGTTTCTGAACTCTGGAGTTAGCATTGTAACTCATTTTACCCTATTTGGAAGAAGAGCCCAACAGTGCTGTAATGTGTGGAAGTTAAGAAAATATGAAAAGGGTGAGACATTATTCTATGTGGGAAGACCATTCCAGAGCATGAGATTCTGGGGGAGCCTCTGCCCTTTCAAGACAGACTGATGTTGTTTCCTGGTGTGGTTCTGTAAACACTTACTGGCTACTTCTTGAGAGCAAGACTGCATGATGGAGAACAAGACTCAGGCCTTGTTCTCAAGCGTCTTAAACTACCTTTGAGTGCAATCTGAAATATTAAGTGGGGGCTGAGGAAAATAGAAGTGTTGGTTGTTGAAGGAACAGGGCACTGACATCCAGTCTCTTGTAGACCTCTGATTATATATTCTGTCTTCTTCCTTTTGCCACTCAACTCATTTTCTGGTCATCCCTGAAATGTATTTATTCAACATTTATTTGTTAATATTAAGCATCTATTATGTACGGTAATTTTGATGGTGCTGGGCATACACAGGTGAACCAGACAGGCAATATCCTTACCATCATGGAGCCTATACTTCTGTGGGAGAAGATAGACAAAAGTCAAATATATATGATATTATGTGGTGATGATGCCATGACTCTCTGGAGATTCTGGGAATGTTATTTGGCAACGACAAAACACCTTAACAGAGGGTCTTGCTGCTTCTGCTGCTCAGCCTGGCTGGAGCTCTGCTTGGCCTCAAAATAACTTTCCATCCTTCAGCTGTTATACTGTGTGACTTGGTGAATAAAAATACAGACAGCTCTTGACAGAGCCACTTCAGTGCCAGAATGGGTATAGGAGAAGCATGAAGTGGTCCTTTGCATATATTAATTACAATTTACCAGACCTTTTTAGTTTATGGAAACATTTTAAATCAAGCCTTAAAACCTAGATGGGAGTACTGATAGATAACTTTTGCATGAATTTGCTGATGCTCAGAATAGAGACGGTATTAGTGCTTTTATTTTTTTTTTCCGTTTCTCTGGTCATAATAAGTTATACTTTTTAGTTTTAATGATTTGTGAATTTTTTTTATATTAGACAGCAGAGAGTATATTTAACCCTTCCTACTTCCTTTAAAATGTTTTTGGTTGGAGAAGATGCAGTTAATTTTGAACTTTTAGACACTAATTTTCATCTCTGACTCAGTAGTTTCTTCTATGTACAATATTTCCCCGAAGTATTTAGCAGGAAGATTGTTTTACAAATGCACATTATGTGGTCAGATAAATTTGGAAATTCTGAGTTAAATAAGAGCAGATTTTCTTTCTTAATGATGTCTCAAAGCCTTTGATACATTACATGTATTGGGACTCCTAGAGGAACCATTTGGTGTTTCCCAAGTTCATTGGGAAGTCTTTGTATGGGAACATCTCAAGATCTTGCTCTGTGAACACCGTTCAGGGGGCAATGCCACATGGTGTGGGGCTGCTGAGGTCTTCAGCTTCTATGTGTTTTTACTGTGAGTCAGTATTTCCATCGTGGGTCAAGATCAGCATTGAAAAAAAAGAAATAGAATGGTATAGAATGGAAAAATGGAAAAGTAGGTTTTATTTTATGAAACTTTTGTCATTGTTATCAGTACATTTGCATGTATATGTATGGGGTCACCACATGTAGTTTTGACAATGAATTGTGGTCAAAAAGCTGGAAAGAAGCTATTCTCAATTATGGTCATGCTTTCAGTAATTCTTATCCTGTTACCCACAATCATAATTCTCTGGAGGAAAATTTTAGTTAAAGAGGTTCTCATCCACCTGACTATAGGAGAAAGATGCCTAATAATTTCCCCTCCTACCCACCCCGCCAACCCCCCCACCCCCACCGCCAAGGCTGTAATTTCTAAGCTTTGAAACAGCGGTAGGTGACTTTCTAGCTTATAAGTGAGATCTGGCCTTTGATGAGGTTCCATCAGTCCATCACACATGTGTCAGTACATGGCCTCATTTATGGCTGTTGCTGCATAAAGAAAACCAACCTGTCAATACTTCCAGTGACAGTACTCTTGGAACATGGGGATGTAGATTCTAAAGAAGAACTTCATCTGAAATAGGTGGCATTTCCTTCTATCCTGTAAACTAAGATTGTCATGAATGTGAAAGAAGTATTTCAAGAATGCTTTTGTTTCCATCCAAAGACCATTTTCCTAACAAGTTCTGGAAGTAGCTGTCCATCTTTTAAATGAAGATATTTTTCAAAGTCTGTTCTATAAAAGATTTGGGACTTTCCCCCTGTTACTCCTTTTTCCACTTTCTCTCCCTCCTTCCTTTTCATCTTAATGCACATAATAAAGAATGCATGATTATTTATCACTGATTATATTTATTGAATAGAATTTTATTTTTAGGTTTAATTTTTATTTATTTTTTTTTGAATCAGCCATGGATTTACATGTATTCCCAATCCCGATCCCCCCTCCCACCTCCCTCTCCACCCGATTCCTCTGGGTCTTCCCAGTGCACCAGGCCCGAGCACTTGTCTCATGCATCTCACCTGGGCTGGTGATCTGTTTCACCATAGATAGTATACATGCTGTTCTTTTGAAATATCCCACCCTCACATTCTCCCACAAAGTTCAAAAGGCTGTTCTGTATTTCTGTGTCTCTTTTTCTGTTTTGCATTTAGGGTTATCGTTATCACCTTTCTAAATTCCATATATATGTGTTAGTATGCTGTAATGTTCTTTATCTTTCTGGCTTACTTCACTCTGTATAATGGGCTCCAGCTTCATCCATCTCATTAGGACTGGTTCAAATGAATTCTTTTTAATGGCTGAGTAATATTCCATGGTGTATATGTACCACAGCTTGCTTATCCATTCATCTGCTGATGGGCATCTAGGTTGCTTCCATGTCCTGGCTATTATAAACAGTGCTGCGATGAACATTGGGGTGCATGTGTCTCTTTCAGATCTGGTTTCCTCAGTGTGTATGCCCAGAAGTGGGATTGCTGGGTCATATGGCAGTTCTATTTCCAGTTTTTTAAGAAATCTCCACACTGTTTTCCATAGCGGCTGTACTAGTTTGCATTCCCACCAACAGTGTAAGAGGGTTCCCTTTTCTCCACACCCTCTCCAGCATTTATTGCTCGTAGACTTTTGGATAGCAGCCATCCTGACTGGCGTGTAATGGTACCTCATTGTGGTTTTGATTTGCATTTCTCTGATAATGAGTGATGTTGAGCATCTTTTCATGTGTTTGTTAGCCATCTGTATGTCTTCTTTGGAGAAATGTCTGTTTAGTTCTTTGGCCCATTTTTTGATTGGGTCATTTATTTTTCTGGAATTGAGCTGCAGGAGTTGCTTGTATATATTTTTTTTTTTTTAATTTTTTTATTAGTTGGAGGCTAATTACTTCACAACATTTCAGTGGGTTTTGTCATACATTGATATGAATCAGCCATAGATTTACACTTATTCCCCATCCCGATCCCCCCTCCCATCTCCCTCTCCACCCGATTCCTCTGGGTCTTCCCAGTGCACCAGGCCCAAGCACTTGTCTCATGCATCCCACCTGGGCTGGTGATCTGTTTCACCATAGATAGTATACATGCTGTTCTTTTGAAACATCCCACCCTCGCCTTCTCCCACAGAGTTCAAAAGTCTGTTCTGTATTTCTGTGTCTCTTTTTCTGTTTTGCATATAGGGTTATCGTTACCATCTTTCTAAATTCCATATATATGTGTTAGTATGCTGTAATGTTCTTTATCTTTCTGGCTTACTTCACTCTGTATAAGGGGCTCCAGTTTCATCCATCTCATTAGGACTGGTTCAAATGAATTCTTTTTGACGGCTGAGTAAAATTCCATGGTGTATATGTACCACAGCTTCCTTATCCATTCATCTGCTGATGGGCATCTAGGTTGCTTCCATGTCCTGGCTATTATAAACAGTGCTGCGATGAACATTGGGGTGCACGTGTCTCTTTCAGATCTGGTTTCCTCAGTGTGTATGCCCAGAAGTGGGATTGCTGGGTCATATGGCAGTTCTATTTCCAGTTTTTTAAGGAATCTCCACACTGTTTTCCATAGTGGCTGTACTAGTTTGCATTCCCACCAACAGTGTAAGAGGGTTCCCTTTTCTCCACAGCCTCTCCAGCATTTATTGCTTGTAGACTTTTGGATAGCAGCCATCCTGACTGGTGTGTAATGGTACCTCATTGTGGTTTTGATTTGCATTTCTCTAATAATGAGTGATGTTGAGCACCTTTTCATGTGTTTGTTAGCCATCTGTATGTCTTCTTTGGAGAAATGTCTGTTTAGTTCTCTGGCCCATTTTTTGATTGGGTCATTTATTTTTCTGGAATTGAGCTGCAGGAGTTGCTTGTATATTTTTGAGATTAATCCTTTGTCTGTTTCTTCATTTGCTATTATTTTCTCCCAATCTGACGGCTGTCTTTTCACCTTACTTATAGTTTCTTTTGTAGTGCAAAAGCTTTTAAGTTTCATTAGATCCCATTTGTTTAGTTTTGCTTTTATTTCCAATATTCTGGGAGGTGGGTCATAGAGGATCTTGCTGTGATTTATGTCGGAGAGTGTTTTGCCTATGTTCTCCTCTAGGAGTTTTATAGTTTCTGGTCTTACATTTAGATCTTTAATCCATTTTGAGTTTATTTTTGTGTATGGTGTTAGAAAGTGTTCTAGTTTCATTCTTTTGCAAGTGGTTGACCAGTTTTCCCAGCACCACTTGTTAAAGAGGTTGTCTTTTTTCCATTGTATATCCTTGCCTCCTTTGTCAAAGATAAGGTGTCCATAGGTTCGTGGATTTATCTCTGGGCTTTCTATTCTGTTCCATTGATCTATATTTCTGTCTTTGTGCCAGTACCATACTGTCTTGATGACTGTGGCTTTGTAGTAGAGTCTGAAGTCAGGCAGGTTGATTCCTCCAGTTCCATTCTTCTTTCTCAAGATTACTTTGGCTATTTGAGGTTTTTTGTATTTCCATACAAATTGTGAAATTCTTTGGTCTAGTTCTGTGAAAAATACCGTTGCTAGCTTGATAGGGATTGCATTGAATCTATAGACTGCTTTGGGTAGAATAGCCATTTTGACAATATTGATTCTTCCAATCCATGAACACGGTATGTTTCTCCATCTGATTGTGTCCTCTTTGATTTCTTTCATCAGTGTTTTATAGTTTTCTATGTATAGGTCTTTTGTTTCTTTAGGTAGATATACTCCTAAGTATTTTATTCTTTTTGTTGCAATGGTGAATGGTATTGTTTCCTTAATTTCTCTTTCTGTTTTTTCATTGTTAGTATATAGGAATGCAAGGGATTTCTGTGTGTTAATTTTATATCCTGCAACTTTACTATATTCATTGATTAGCTCTAGTAATTTTCTGGAAGAGTCTTTAGGGTTTTCTATGTAGAGGATCATGTCATCTGCAAACAGTGAGAGTTTCACTTCTTCTTTTCCTATCTGGATTCCTTTTACTTCTTTTTCTGCTCTGATTGCTGTGGCCAGAACTTCCAACACTATGTTGAATAGTAGTGGTGAGAGTGGGCAGCCTTGTCTTGTTCCTGATTTCAGGGGAAATGCCTTCAATTTTTCACCATTGAGGGTGATGCTTGCTGTGGGTTTGTCATATATAGCTTTTATTATGTTGAGGTATGTTCCTTCTATTCCTGCTTTTTGGAGAGTTTTAATCATAAATGAGTGTTGAATTTTGTCAAAGGCTTTCTCTGCATCTGTTGAGATAATCATATGGTTTTTATCTTTCAATTTGTTAATGTGGTGTATTACATTGATTGATTTGCGGATATTAAAGAATCCTTGCATTCCTGGGATAAAGCCCACTTGGTCGTGGTGTATGATTTTTTTAATATGTTGTTGGATTCTGTTTGCTAGAATTTTGTTAAGGATTTTTGCATCTATGTTCATCAGTGATATTGGCCTGTAGTTTTCTTTTTTTGTGGCATCTTTGTCTGGTTTTGGAATTAGGGTGATGGTGGCCTCATAGAATGAGTTTGGAAGCTTACCTTCATCTGCAATTTTCTGGAAGAGTTTGAGTAAGATAGGTGTTAGCTCTTCTCTAAATTTTTGGTAGAATTCAGCTGTGAAGCCATCTGGTCCTGGGCTTTTGTTTGCTGGAAGATTTTTGATGACAGTTTCGATTTCCTTGCTTGTGATGGGTCTGTTAAGATCTTGTATTTCTTTCTGGTTCAGTTTTGGAAAGTTATACTTTTCTAAGAATTTGTCCATTTCATCCAAGTTGTCCATTTTATTGGCATAGAGCTGCTGGTAGTAGTCTCTTATGATCCTTTGTATTTCAGTGTTGTCTGTTGTGATCTCTCCATTTTCATTTCTAATTTTGTTAATTTGGTTCTTCTCTCTTTGTTTCTTAATGAGTCTTGCTAATGGTTTGTCAATTTTGTTTATTTTTTCAAAAAACCAGCTTTTAGCTTTGTTGATCTTTGCTATGGTCTCTTTAGTTTCTTTTGCATTTATTTCTGCCCTGATTTTTAAGATTTCTTTCCTTCTGCTAACTCTGGGGTTCGTCATTTCTTCCTTCTCTAATTGCTTTAGGTGTAGAGTTAGGTTATTTATTTGGCTTTTTTCTTGTTTCTTGATGTAAGCCTGTAATGCTATGAACCTTCCCCTTAGCACTGCTTTTACAGTGTCCCATAGGTTTTGGGTTGTTGTGTTTTCATTTTCATTCATTTCTATACATATTTTGATTTCTTTTTTGATTTCTTCTATGATTTGTTGGTTATTCAGAAGCGTGTTATTTAGCCTCCATATGTTTGAAGTTTTAACAATTTTTTTCCTGTAATTGAGATCTAATCTTACTGCACTGTGGTCAGAAAAGATGACTGGAATGATTTCAATTTTTTTGAATTTTCCAAGACCAGATTTATGGCCCAGGATGTGATCTATTCTGGAGAATGTTCCGTGTGCACTTGAGAAAAAGGTGAAGTTGATTGTTTTGGGGTGAAATGTCCTATAGATATCAATTAGGTCTAGCTGGTCCATTGTGTCATTTAAGGTTTGTGTTTCCTTGTTAATTTTCTGTTTAGTTGATCTATCCATAGTTGTGAGTGGGGTATTAAAGTCTCCCACTATTATTGTGTTACTATTAATTTCCTCTTTCATACTCATTAGCGTTTGCCGTACATATTGCGGTGCTCCTATGTTGGGTGCATATATATTTATAATTGTTATATCTTCTTCTTTGATTGATCCTTTGATCATTATGTAGTGTCCTTCTTTGTCTCTTTTCACATCCTTTATTTGAAAGTCTATTTTATCTGATATGAGTATTGCGACTCCTGCTTTCTTTTGGTCTCCGTTTGCATGAAATATTTTTTTCCAGCCCTTCACTTTTAGTCTGTATGTGTCTCTTGTTTTGAGGTGGGTCTCTTGTAGACAGCATATATAGGGGTCTTGTTTTTGTATCCATTCAGCCAATCTTTGTCTTTTGGTTGGGGCATTCAACCCATTTACATTTAGGGTAATTATTGATAGGTGTGGTCCCGTTGCCATTTATTTTGTTGTTTTGGGTTCACGTTTATACAACCTTTCTGTATTTCCTGTCTAGAGAAGATCCTTTAGCATTTGTTGAAGAGCTGGTTTGGTGGTGCTGAATTCTTTCAGCTTTTGCTTATCTGTAAAGCTTTTGAATTCTCCTTCATATCTGAATGAGATCCTTGCTGGATACAGTAATCTAGGTTGTAGGTTATTCTCTTTCATTACTTTCAGTACGTCCTGCCATTCCCTTCTGGCCTGGAGGGTTTCTATTGATAGATCAGCTGTTATCCTTATGGGAATCCCTTTGTGTGTTATTTGTTGTTTTTCCCTTGCTGCTTTTAATATTTGTTCTTTGTGTTTGATCTTTGTTAATTTGATTAATATGTGTCTTGGGGTGTTTCGCCTTGGGTTTATCCTGTTTGGGACTCTCTGGGTTTCTTGGATTTGGGTGGCTATTTCCTTCCCCATTTTAGGGAAGTTTTCAGCTATTATCTCTTCGAGTATTTTCTCATGGCCTTTCTTTTTGTCTTCTTCTTCTGGAACGCCTGTGATTCGAATGTTGGGGCGTTTCACAGTGTCCCAGAGGTCCCTGAGGTTGTCCTCATTTCTTTTGATCCTTTTTTCTTTTTTCCTCTCTGCTTCATTTATTTCCACCATTTTATCTTCTACCTCACTTATCCTATCTTCTGCCTCCGTTATTCTACTCTTGGTTCCCTCCAAAGTGTTTTTGATCTCATTCATTGCATTATTCATTTTTAATTGACTCTTTTTTATTTCTTCTAGGTCTTTATTAAACAGTTCTTGAATCTTTTCAATCTTTGTTTCCAGGCTATTTATCTGTAACTCCATTTTGTTTTCAAGATTTTGGATCATTTTTATTATCATTATTCTAAATTCTTTTTCAGGTAGATTCCCTATCTCCTCCTCTTTTGTTTGACTTGGTGGGCATTTTTCATGTTCCTTTACCTGTTGGGTATTTCTTTGCCTTTTCATCTTGTTTAGATTGCTGTATCTGGAGTGGGCTTTCTGTATTCTGGAGGTCTGTGGTTCCTTTTTATTGTGGAGGATTAACCCAGTGGGTGGGGTTAGACGATTGGCTTGTCAAGATTTCCTGGTTAGGGGAGCTTGCGTCAGTATTCTGGTGCGTGGAACTTGATTTCTTCTCTTTGGAGAGCAATGGAGTGCCCAGTAATGAGTTTTGAGATGGGTCTATGTGTTAGGTGTGTCCTTGGGCAGCCTGTATGTTGATGTTCAGGGCTATGTTCCTGCGTTGCTGGAGAATTTGCGTGGTATGTCTTGCTCTAAAACTTATTGGCTCTTGGGTGGTGGTTGGTTTCAGTGTAGGTATGGAGGCTTTTGGACGGTCACTTATTACTTAAAGCTCCATGTAGTCAGGAGTTTTCTGGTGTTCTCAGGTTTTGGGCTTAAGTCTCCTGCCTCTGGATTTCAGTTTTATTCTTCCTGTAGTCTCAGGACTTCTCCAACTATACAGCCCTCTTTTCGAAGACAATGGGCTGCTTTTCTGGGCGCCTGATGACCTCAGCTAGCGATCCGAAGTTGTTTTGTGAAGTTTGCTCTGCGTTCAGTTATTCTTTTGATGAATTTGTAGGAGAGAAAGTGGTCTCCCCGTCCTACTCCTCCGCCATCTTGGCTCCTCCTCTTTAGGTTTAATTTTAAAGCATTGGTATCAGTTCAGTTTAGCAAGCCCAGTCGTGTCCGACTCTTTGCGACCCCATGAATCACAGCACGCCAGGCCTCCCTGTCCATCACCAACTCCCAGAGTCCACCCAAACCCATGTCCATTGTGTCAGTGATGCCATCCAACCACCTCATTCTCCATTGTCCCCTTCTCCTCCTGCCTTCAATCTTTCCCAGCATCATGGTCTTTTCAAATGAGTCAGCTCTCTGCATCAGGTAGCCAAAGTATTGGAGTTTCAGCTTCAACATCAGTCCCTCCAATGAACACCCAGGATTAATCTCCTTTAGGATGGACTGGTTGGATCTCCTTGCAGTCCAAGGGACTCTCAAGAGTCTTCTCCAACACCACAGTTCAAAAACATCAGTTCTTCTGCGCTCAGCTTCCTTTATAGTCCAGCTCTCACATCCATACATGACTACTGTAAAAACCATAGCTTTGACTAGACGGACCTTTGTTGGCAAAGGAATGTCTCTGCTTTTTAATATGCTGTCTAGGTTGGTCATAACTTTCCTTCCAAGGAGTAAGCATCTTTTAATTTCATGGCTGCAATCACCATCCGCAGTGATTTTGGAGCCCAGAAAAATAAAATCAGCCACTGTTTCCACTGTTTCCCCATCTATTTGCCATGAAGTGATGGGACCGGATGCCATGATCTTAGTTTTCTGAATGTTGAGCTTTAAGCAAACTTTTTCACTCTCCTCTTTCACTTTCATCAAGAGGCTCTTTAGTTCTTCTTCACTTTCTGCCATAAGGGTGGTGTCATCTGCATATCTGAGGTTATTGATATTTTTCCCGGCAATCTTGATTCCAGCTTGTGCTTCTTCCAGCCCAGCATTTCTCATGATGTACTCTGCATATAAGTTAAATGAGCAGGGTGACAATATACAGCCTTGATGTACTCCTTTTCCTATTTGGAACCAGTCTGTTGTTCCATGTCCAGTTCTAACTGTTGCTTCCTGACCTGCATACAGGTTTCTCAAGAGGCAGGTCAGGTGGTCTGGTATTCCCATCTCTTTCAGAATTTTCCACAGTTTATTGTGATCCACACAGTCAAAGGCTTTGGCATAGTCACTAAAGCAGAAATAGATGTTTTTCTGGAACTCTCTTGCTTTTTCGATGATCCAGCGGGTGTTGGCAATTTGATCTCTGGTTCCTCTGCCTTTTCTAAAACCAGCTTTAACATCTGGAAGTTCACGGTTCACATATTGCTGAAGCCTGGCTTGGAGAATTTTGAGCATTGCTTTATTAGCGTGTGAGATGAGTGCAATTGTGCAGTAGTTTGAGCATTCTTTGGCATTACCTTTCTTTGGGATTGGAATGAAAACTGACCCTTTCCGGTCCTGTGGCCACTGCTGAGTTTTCCAAATTTCCTAACCAAATTAAGTTGCTTTTCATTTATATGTCTTGTGTGTGTGTGTGTGTGTGTGTGTGTTTGAGTACTCGGTCCTATCTGACTCTTTGTGGCCCCATGGGCTACAGCATGCCAGGTTCCTCTGTCTTTTACTATCTCCCAGAGTTTGTGCAGATTCATGTCCATTGAGATGATGAAGATATCTAACCATCTCATCCTCTGCCGCCCCTTCTTCTTTTGCCTTCATTCTTTCCCAGCATAATAATGGATACTGGCCTTTAATAGAAAAAGAAACTCTTCTTTATGCTGGGTTTGGGGCATGGTAAACAGTTAAAGCTTTGAACTGGATTCTAGTTCTGGCTCTGTCATTAATCAGCTGTGTGACCTTGAACAAAGTGTTTGATATTCTTAAAGTTTTTCTTCAACTCTAAATTAAAAGGATGGCATTATATCAATGAATTTAAACATTTTTTATGCACCAACATGCCTAGGGCCAATCCCATGTGTCCTTGGAGGCATTTCTCTGTGCATATTGTGTGTGTCTCTGTATGCATGAAGGAGAGCACTGGGAGTTCTGTGTGTAGATGGAAAAAGCCCTAAGTATCTAACAAATGTCTCCTTTAGGAGTGAAATAGTGTAGCTACACTCTTTGCTGTTGAGAATCTTGTGTCAGAGAACAAGATTATTTCTAAAATTCCAGCTTCAATTGAGTTGTAAGCTGTACTGCTCTATGAGGGGGTGACCACCCATCTCATTTGATTTTATTTGTGCCCCTGAATACCTACCCAGTCAGAAACATATCCCTCTCCGTCTTTCCTCCTTTGTCCTAGTCCCAGCTTTCTTTCGTGGAGTCAGCTTTGTCTATTTCAGTGTAAAGTTTTGATCATGAAAGTCATTGTCGGATTAGGATAGGTTTTGCAAAATATTTTCTGAGGAACATTAGTCCTTTAAGATGCTCAAGTCAAAAGGACCAAGTAAGTTTCAGAAATGCTGCCTATTATAACCTCTTCTCCCAAATATTTATAATGCATATGAAAGTGTTAGTCTCTCAGTTGTGTCCAATTCTTTGTGACCCCATGAACTGTAACTCACCAGGCTCCTCTGTCTATGAAATTCTCCAGGCAAGAATACTGAAATGTTTTGCCAATTCCTCCTCCAGGGGATCTTCCTGACCCAGGGATCAAACCTGGGTCTCCTGCATTACAGATAGATTCTTTACGTACTGAGCCACTAGGGAAGCCCTATAATGCATATGGCAGTTTTGAAATAAGGAATCCTGTTTAATTTCCTTAACTTGGAGCTTCCAAATTAACATGATCATTAAAAACTCTTTTCATCTTTAAATACCTAACAACCTCATATAAAACTATTGCCCCATAGAATGTTCTTTGAGAAATGGCCAGTTGGATAACAGAAAGAGGGGTATTGTCCTCAGAATTTCACACAAAACGCTCATGTTTACTTTGTTGGATAGATTTTTGTGTCCTTTTCCCTTAAGCGGCATGAGTTTATTTGATTAGCTTCTTGAAACCAAGATTCTCAAGGGATTACTTTCAGGGGAAGATAAGAGGAGGAATGGGGTGTGTGGTAGGAACATGGCCTTGGGAATTCCTGAGTGTTGGTGGAATAGAGAATATAGAACTAATAATGGTAGAAGGCATGAGGTTGTGGGGAACTAAAAGCTGGTCCCCTCAGAGCTATCCAAGTCAAAGTCCCTGGAACCTGGGAATGTGACTTTATTTGGTGAAAGGGTCTTTGCAGGTGTAATTAAGTTGAGGATTTTGAGATGAGATCATTCTGGATTGTCCAAATGGGCCCTAAATGTAACAGAAAGTGTCTTATAAGAGGCACACAGAGGAGAACAGACACACAGATGTGGAGGCAACTTGACCATGGAAATAGAGACTGCAGTGATGTGGCCACCATTCTGGGATGGTCAACAGCTGCCAGAACTAGAAGAGGCAGGGAATGGAGTCTCCAGAGGAAGCCAGCCCTGCCAACCCCTTGATTTGGGACTTCTGGCCTGTGAGAGAATATTTTTCTGTTGTCTTAAGCCATGTAGTAAATAATAAATAAATTACCTTGTGGTAATTTATTACAGCAGCCCTAGGGATCTAATACAAGGGGGAAACACCCTGAAGGGGAATGGTGAAGCAGAACCTTGGCCACTTTAGGGTGTCCCCCAGAGCCCACGCTGACTGTGTTTTCTTGGCAAAGGTGCAGTGGGAGCACCAGCCCTGAATGTGGCAGGTGTTTGGAGAAGCCCTTTATCCTGGGATGGGATTCATGGTCCCCAGCTTAGGTTGCTTCCCAGTCCTAGGCAATAGCCCTTGACACGTGGAACATGAGCTGTCTTGTCTATCTTCCCACAGACCACCGAGGCCGAGTGCTACACCTGGCTTTGAGTCCAGACCAGACCCGAGTCTTTTCTGCTGCAGAGGATGGCACAGCCTGCATATGGAATTGCTGCTAGTCACTCAGCCCCTCCCAGCTTCAGCTTCCTCATTTTGACATGAGAATAATGATACTGGCCTTGCCTTCTCCATGGCATTATCATGAGGCTCAAACAAGATTGTGCTTTTCCTGAGGTGAATGCCTGTTCCCTGACCTTTTCTCAGGTTACTTTACTGGCTCTGTTTCGTCCCACCACAACTTCCAGACATTGTCTCTCATTCTGTGCTTCTCTTTCTGCTTTCCTCCTTCTCGCCTTTTCTTCTTCTCTCTCTGTCTCCTCCTTGTTAAAGATGCATTTTCACTGCTATAGTCACAAGAATATCTACCGCAACTATTTCTAAACTCGTCTTTCCCACTTCACTTTTCTCCCAAGCTCCAGCCTTATACTTGGGTCTCTGAATATATATATATATAATATATATTATATGTATTATATATATGTATTATATATATATTTCTATTTTGGCTATGTGGTACGGCATGCACGAGTCTTAGTTCCCTGACCAGGGATCAAACCCATGCCCCTGCAGTGGAAACTTAAAGTCATAACCACTGGACCACCAGGGAAGTCCCTTGGTTATTTCTTCATTGAGATCCTTTTCTGTCTTTAGCTCAAACTCAGTACATTAAAAACACAACTTATTCACTTGAATAAACACAACTTACTCATTTAAATATTGATTAAAGTGCTCCTCTATGTTAAGCATAGGACTTCCCTGGTGGCTCAGTCGATAGAGAGTCTGCCTGCAGTGTGGGAGACCTGGGTTCGATACCTGAGATGGGAAGATCTCCTGGAGAAGGAAATGGCAACTCACTCCAGCATTCTTGCCTGGAGAATTCCATGGACAGAGGAGCCTGGTGGGCTATAGTCCATGGGGTCACAAAGAGTCGGACATGACTGAGTGACTAACTGTAATATGGATTAAGCATATGGATTATTTCCTCTCAGACAAAGACTTACTTAGGACTCCCTTTTCTGTCTTAATGATCTCATCTTACCCTAGTCATTCCATCACTCAGGGAGCCTCCTGGTTATTCAGTTTACCCCTTGTTCTCTATCTTTTGTTTTACCCTAGTAATGTCCTACACACATGATGACAAATTTGTGGCAATTGCCTTCTACCTGGAGAAAGCAATGGCAACCCACTCCAGTACTCTTGCCTAGAGAATCCCATGGATGGAGGAGCCTGGTAGGCTGCCGTCCATGGGGTCGCTAGGAGTTGGACACGACTGAGCAGCTTCACTTTCACTTTTCACTTTCATGCATTGGAGAAGGAAATGGCAATCCACTCCAGTGTTCTTGCCTGGAGAATCCCAGGGACGGGGGAGCCTGGTGGGCTGCCGTCTGTGGGGTTGCACAGAGTCGGACATGACTGAAGTGACTTAGCAGCAGCAGCAGCCTTCTATCTGGTTTCCTGTCTTTATTCTTAATGGGTTTCCACATTACTGTTAGGTTTAATTTCTAAAAGCACTGTGCTGATCCTCCCCAGCCCCCTGCTCATAAACTCTCAGTGACTCCCCATTATCTAACCCTCCTTGACCTCAACCTCGGAGTCCTGAGCCCAGAATCTGAAGTTAGGGGACCTATACTTAACTAGGCTCTGCCGTAAACTTACTGAGTGACCTTGGGTATGCCACGACATTTGCAAATAGGGCTTTGGATTTGATAACTGCTAAGGTTTCTTCAAGCTCCATCAGGTCACTGTTCTTTTTAACATTAATCCTCACTCACCTCCTGTGTTATCGCTGGGCTGTTCTGTGATTTCCTGCCTTATGCCTTTGTTGGAGCTCTCATCTTCTAGTCTGGAATTCCTGCTCCTCAATTCCTTTGCTCTGTACCTTCACATAAGTCCTGTCCTCTGTTTTGAAATAATGTTACCTGGCTTTGAACTCTTGGTATCAGCCTGTGTCACCTACTTTGTGTTAATATAACTATTCTAATTGTTTTAAAAAATCTTCTATTAGTATGGGAATCTTTGTTTATTTAAACTTTAGCATGCTTATTTCTTTCACAAAATTATATTGAGGAGTTGAGGGGGCATATGTTATATTTTTTTAGTGCCCTCTGGAATGTTTTGCATGTGTCAACTAATATACATTGATTAATTTCTTTACTTTGTCATAAATGGCTTTTACCAATACACACACACTCCTTTAATATCTCTCTTCAAAAAAATAATACCAAATAAATGCCTTGATAATTGAAAAGTGGAATAGTAAATACAAGGAGTGGTAGGACTCTCCTGACAAATTAACAATGTATTCTGTTCTTTCCCCCTGTTTTTAAACTCAGAAAATATGCTTGGTAGTGCTAGTAATTCTTATCTTACAAAATTTTAGGTCACCAAAAGTGCAAATAAGATACATCACTGTAATGCACATTCTTCTTTTTTAAGATAATGTCTGTCATTTGATCTTATTTAGCCAAGTATGAACTATAGAAAAAGTTTAGCAGGGAAAGGAGCAAAATGGTGAGACCATTTCCAAGTGTCCCCCACCATTCTGATATGGTTACATCTTTCTTAAAAATCTCATGAGACTATGACATGACCAAAGGACCAAAGATTACTTCTCTCAATTAATACTGGTATGTGAACAAGGTTCTCATTTAAGAAAAATAGCAATATATCTTTTACTGCTGTTAGTTTTATGGACGTCTGGAATATGGTTTCAGTAAAGAAAAAAATGAACTCAGACAATACACAAAACAGAAGCCTTGGCTACAAAAATTGTGTAGTATAAAATTTTTATTGAGTAATAATTCACATAAAGCATATAAATCTTAAGTGTATAGCTCAATGTATTTAATTTATGAATAGATTAAGATCAAGATCTATGAGTAAATCATCTAGATCAAGATGTGAACATTTCTTTTACCCCAGAAGATTCTTTGTGTCACTTAGTCAATACCCCTCCATTATTCCAACCTTGGTCACCATGAATTAGTTTTGCCTTCTGCCAATCTTCAGATAAATGTAATAATACAGTAAATATTCTTTTATGTGAAGTCTGGTTTCTTTTACTCAACATTAAACTTGTAGAAGTAGTTACTGTTGCTACATGTAACCGTAGTTTGGTCTTTTAATTGCTGTGTAATATCCCATTGTATATACAACAATTGTTTTTCTATTTTATTATAGATGGACATTTATTTTTAATTTTAACTTTCAAGGATAAAGTTGCTATGGACATTCTCAAACACATATTTGGTGGGGAAAAGCCCTCATTTCTGTTTGGTCTCTACCCAAGAGTAAGAATTGTTAAGTCATAGCATATGTGTGTCTTCAGTTTTAATAGACACTTTCACTTTTCCTAAAAAACTCTACCAATTTACATTTCCACCAGCAATGAACAAGAGTTTCACACAACTATTTTTAAGTGAACTTCAAAATCTGTAATAAATGTTGCCAGTAGAGAATATTTCATCTTCTTATTGCTATTATAATCCTAATTATGGATTATAGCAGGCATCTAAAGTATCATCCTAGTGACTCTCTTATCTCTTTTAGATATCAGCATGAGATTTCACTTTCTAATATAAGGGTTCTTATCACCAGCTGCATATTAAAATCATTGGGGAAACTTAAGTGTTGATAATCAACCTGGTGGAAAGGATACTTTCAAGAATATGCAGGTGAGTGGATTGACCAAGGTTGGGGCTTAGCCAGTGAAATACTGTAAATAAGAGGAAGGAGAGAGAGGCAAGGCTGATGAGAGCTGACAATTTGATATGGCATATTTTAGTATGCTAGAATTGAAAAAGACAACATAACATTTCAAAACAAACACAAGATATGGGTGCAATACGTCCCCGTGGATGTTGTTCTTTCAAAATAACCACTGCTATATTGTAGAAGTATTGATGTCTTGACCAAAATATTTTTGTTCCTTCTAATTTGTCATTATAAAACTATCTACTTCAATTTTGTATGAATTTTCAATGTGAATTAAAGAAACCGTTTTGCAATTTATTATGTTTATTGGGCTTAATCATTCACTGTTTGATTCTTAATGAATGTGATTTATTCCTAGGGAAACATGTGATGAAAATGAACTTTCTTGCACAGGGAAAATAAAATTTAAGAATAACTACAAAAAAAAAAAAAAGAACACTCTGTCCTGGTTCTCATCAAATTAAATAAAAATTTCTAAAAGTGAGGCATAGACATTGGTAATTTTAAAGAGCCTGGTAAGTCTAATGGGCAGCCATGGTTGAAAACCAGTGGACCAGTATTTTGGTCAGTCTATAAGCTATGTCCCTTTGTTTGTTTTAAGAAGCTGTCTCTTAGTGTTGCTGTGTGTTCTTAGTTTGGACATACCATGTGTATATATGTATATGTTTATATACATACATATACACACATAAGATTTATAGTCCAAAATGAACTGATGGAAATCAAAGGAATCTGTTCATATAATCTCATCTTGATGTGGCTACTGGACTGATGATTATCCACTATGTTCAGCATGCTGAATGAACATCTTGGTTTTTCTCCCATAGAAAACTTTCAGACCATGATTCAACACTCACTCCCTAGTATGAGATGGCAGCCACCGTAACCATGTTGGTTGTACCTACCCAGGCTCAAGGACAAGGAGAACCAAGAAATCACCTAGTAACCCAAGGCTTAAATTCACACTACTGAGAAAGGAGGCTGACTTTCTCTAGCTAAGTGCCTTGTTAATATCCCCTAGAATTTTAATTTCCATTTCTTGCCTGCTTTGAAAAATACTCTAAGGCATTTCCTGTTTCTGCTTCTCCCAATGGACTCAGATTCTTGTATATAAATCTGAGTAGCAGGTGTTGATGTGGAACAGTGGCCTGTGAAGGGCAAATATTTCCTTTTAATCCGAATGCTTCAGACTGGCTGCTTCTGTTTATTGCAGAATTGCTGGGCCCTTGACTGTACTTGTTACTAGGCAGACTGACCTTAGTGTTCCTCCTGCTAGGCCCGGCCCATTGAATCAGTGAAGTGAATAATTCAAGTCAAATTTGCATGTCACTTATCACATGGATGACACAGGTGGCCCTGGTCCCTTGATCTGTCCCTCGCATTATCCACAAGGTCTCTATATTACTCTGTTCCACTTTGCTGGTGGATATCTGCCTGCTATAAGTTATAGGAGACAAGTGCAGTGATAGAAGTTGGTTTTATTTATGATGAAATTAAGAAATGACAGCACTGGGTATATATCTGAAGAAAACCGTAATTCAAAAAGATATATGCATCCCAATGTTCACTGCAACACCACTTAAAAATAACCAGGACATGGAAGCAACCTAAATGTCAATCGAAGGAATGGATAATGAAGATGTGGTACATATACACAATGGAATATTACTCAGCCATGAAAAAGAACAAAGTAATGTCATTTGCAGCAATGTGGCTGGACCTAGAGACTGTCATACTGAGTGAAGTAAGTCAGACACAGAAGGTCAAATATCATATGATATCACATGTATGTGGAATTGAAAAAAAGGGGTAAAATGAACTTATTGATGAAACAAAAGTGGAGTCACAGATGTAGAAAACAAACTTAAGGTTATCAGGGATGGGGGGAGTGATATATTGAGAGATTGGTACTGACATATACACACTACTATCAATTTATTTAAAATAGGTAACTAATAAGAACTTGCTTTGTAGCACAGGGAACTCTTATTTAATACTCTGTAATGGCCTATATAGGAAAAGAATCTAAAAAAAGAGTGGATATATGCGTAACTCTGATTCACTCTGCTGTGACCTGAAACTAATACAACATTGTAATCAGCTATACTTCAATAACATTTTTTATTGAAATACAAGTATCTAAACCGCTTGCTTCATAGTCTTAGCTATCCAGTTGAGGTGTTTCTTTGAGAGAAGGATATAGACGCCGGGCCCTCGAGGGTCTCCGCATTTCCCCTCCATGCCAAAGGCAGTGATGCCTCTGAAAGTACCTTCACATATCAGAGGGCTTCCAGAATCTCCCTTGGGGAAAACAAGAGGAATGGTGGAGATCAGCATCAAGTATGACCACTAGCAGGATGGAAGAAATGCCATTCAATGTGAAGCATTTAATGTGAAGTTAAGACCAACCTTGACTTACTTGATGATGAGTGCTTAAAAAACCAAAATGTTGAGGAATATTCAATGATATAGTCAATTTTTTTTCTCTCTTTGTTTACAAAGCAGTGAAAATTGAAATGAAACTTGAATTATTAATTTGTGGAATCCAGTGATTTTGAGACAGACTCTCTGCTTTGGAAACTCCTTTTTGTCATTTTCTCAAAATGCTGAGTAACTCAAGGCATAAAATAGTTAAATGCAGATGGGCCATTGAGGCAAAGAATAAAAGCTATGTTTTCTAGTTCTTCTGGGAGTTAATTGTTTTCTCAAAGAAACAAAACCAAAGCAACTTGTACTTCATCTTCTCAAACAGAAATTGCTCCCTTGAATCTCTCTTTTTTTAAATGAGAAAGAAACATTTAATGAAATAAGTTATACAATAATATCTCTTAAGAGCATATGGAATGTGAAAGACTCAAACTTAAATCAAATGAAACTCAAACTTCATCAATGCAGTAACCATTGAAGAGAAAATTACATGATAACGCTTGGGTCTATCACCTTATCATAGGCTCAGTGAACATTAAAATTAGACCTTGGAGGTCAGTTCCTTCAAACTCTCACGAATGCCATTCTTCTCTAGCAAACATTGTTCATTTAGTCAATATTCATGGAGCACCTACCAGGTGCCATGTAGTCTTCTAGACACTAGGACAAGATCAGTGAACAAAATAGACGAAAAGTACTCCTCTTGTGGAATTTGCATTATTCTTTGCTCTTCCTCCCAAGTCTCTTGAGCATCTGATGCTAGATGGATGCTCCTGGAAGTCAGTGATTACACTTCAGAGCTGCCTGGTTCCACCAGGAGGGAGGCTTCAGTTAGCTGTGAGTCATGCTTTATTCTTGTGACTGCAGTACCCAGTATGTGACCTTGCATTCTCTCAAGGAACTCTTTGCGACCCCGTGGACCAAACAGTCCATGGAATTCTCTAGGTCAGAATACTGGAGTGGGTAGCCTTTCCCTTCTCTAGGGGAGTTTCCCAACCCGGAGATCAAACCCAGGTCTCCTGCATTGCAGGCGGATTCTACACCAGCTGAGCCACAAAGGAAGCCCCAAGGAACTCTAGATCAGCATATTTAAAGATATTTAAAGTCTAGAGACCCAATCGGCTGTTTCCTTGCTATGGCTTTAGGGATGACGGGTGTTTCTGGATGGAGAGTCATTGAGGCTTGTACATGGAGTTCTGCAAATGAAAGTTTCTGAGAGCAGTTCCTCCCCGGGGAGGTGAGAAGGGACAGACCAGTGCTCAGGGCTTAAACCGTCCTCAAGTGTTCTTCTGCTCCTATCTTTAAGCAAAGACCTGTCCCAGCCCTTCTCAGGGCATGCTGAGAGGGAGGCTTGCGTGTTCTCTGGTATGGAGTGCTTGGAAGTTGTTTCCAAAGGTCGAGCTTGGCTCTAGGGAGCTATGCAGTTTACTCCAAGATCTTCAGTCAGTCTTGGGAATGCAGGTATTTCAGACTTACCTGGCTAAATGGCAGAGGGATTATTAGGGAGTGCTCAGATGGGCAAAGGTACTGAAGGCCCTAGATGAACCCTGACTTCAGCTCTCCTGAGTGTTACATATCTTTTTTCAGTTTAGATCTATATATGTTAATATGAAAAATGAGAAAAAATTGCTTCTTAGTGGTTTTTGATATAAAATCAAGAATATGCAGTAGTTCAACCTAGTCCCATCACTAGCAGTGAACGTGTTATTTTTGATGAACAACTCATCTGAGCTGAGAACATTAATTTATTTGACTGGAGTTTTATCAGACTTCTTTTAAAAAGCACTAGGACTCTGTAAAAGCCAATGCAAATCATGACATTACGTTCTCTATATCTGTATGACTTAACCCAACAGCTCAAGTTTGGGATCTTATTTTACTTACCTCGCAGGAGTCTTTTCCACCTTGGAGGCTTCCAGCACAAATCATATTCAGTCCAATCACAGGTTTATAATTATAGTGTGACTGATCATTGCAGATTTTTCTGTCTATGATAGTGACATTGACTTCTCTCAAAATATCAGACCGAGGGGAATTATTGTGAAACTTTCCCCACCCTGCAACTCGACACGCAGTTCCTGGTTTCACATCACTGCCCACTTTTGGGAGCTGAAGGATAGCCACGTTTTTATTAAGTGTTGCTTTTTTGTTCAGCTGTTGGGAGGCAAGCAAAAAGAGTTAACAGAACAAGATAATAAAAATGTCACTTTTTAAATTTAAGTTCTAGCCCAACCGCCAGGGACCCCCTTATACAGTTATCAGGCCACTGAGAAAGATTTCCATATCAGAAGCCAGATTGTAGGAGCTTCTATGACTTTTGAATCAGTCAAAAGTATAATCAAAGGTTTGTACCTTTAGCAGTTTAAGATCGCCTTCATGTGTGTCCTGGTCATAGCACGGATAGGGAAACTGTTTCTTAATGAACGTGATCTGTTTTTCAGGCTCTTTCTTGGTTATTGAGTGAGCCCCAAGAATGATCTGGGTTTTCCGGTTCCTGAAAACAGACACCATACTGTTTATTTGGTTTACTCTTTAAATCAGGAGCTAAGCATATTATGGGCTGATCACTTTCACTGTCCCATCTATAAATGTGCTTGCTGTGGAAATACCTGTTTGTGACTCAGAAAAAAAATGTATACTTTAAAGAATAAAAGTGAATTGTTTATGAATTTATCATTATCATCATCATCATGCTGACCTGCAGCTTATTTATAACAAGCTAAACTAGGTTCATTGAAAATCAAATGATAAGAGAATTCCATGGGGGACTTCCTCATTGGTCCAGTGGTTGGAGTCCACCTGCCAGTGCAGTGGACGTGGACTACATCCCTGGTCTGGGAGGATTCCACATGCCGCGGGGCGGCTAGGCCAGTGCACCATGACTACGGAAGTCCTTGGGCCCTAGAGCCTGTGCTCCACAACAAGAGAAGCCATTGCAGGGAGAAGCCCACACACAGCAACTAGAGAGTAGCTCCTGCTTGCCGCAACTAGAGAAAGCCTGCTCGCAGCAACAGCCAAAAATTAAAATGAATATGTAATAAATATTAAAAAAAGAGAATTCCATGGTAGCTAAGCCAAGTCTTGGGATCTTTGGTGGAGTTATACTGCTGTCTCCCTCAACCTTCCTTTAGTTGTAATAGGGAATCCAGTTGCAGATAACTGGAACACAGAAATCTCAGTGGTCTAACAACAAAAGCAAAAGACACTCGATAGTTGTAGAACTAATGCACTGAAAAAATCTTTGTAAGAGGACAACAAACTTATCTTAAATGGGCAAACTTTCAGAAATAGATTGCTTAATGGAAGACCCTATGTGCATGGCACTGAGTGTGTGTATTTGAGGGAAAGGTGGTCTAAAGGGGGGCCCCTTCAGATCTTCCTTTTCTTACACCATTCTGAAGATTCATTTGGGTTAATAAAATCAAGATACTCTCTGATGTATTAATGATGAAGGCCATTATTATTCATAACTTAGCACAAACTACACCAACAATATATTCACACTGCTGTTTTTCCATTACACAGCTGATATCAGTCTCACTTAGACCTTAGAACAGCGCTTTTAGTAGAGCATACTTTGACGATGAAATATTCTATAAGTCCTCACTGTCCAATATGGAGCCCCATGTAGGCTACCAAGGACTTGAAATGTGGCCAGTGAGACTGAGGATCTAAATTTGTCATTTGACTTAATTTTAATGAATGAAAATGTATATAACTATAGATAACTCACATAACCAACATGATAGTGGCTATCATAATGGACAGCCCAAGTTTAGAGGCTTGATTTAGGGGCGAAGAAAAGACCAGCCCTGAAAGTGGTTTGAAGGCCGTGGTTGACCGTGGTTATGAAATGGCTGCAGGTGTGAGAAGTTTTAAGAAAACAGGAAGGTTTTCAAAAGAAGCCTTCTTTACTTGACAGTGGTGCTCAGGTCCCTGAGGGGACACTGAAGTTTTTCTCTCTTCTGCACCATCAAGATCAGAAGCCAAGACCTGCAGCCCTTGAGCCTGGTGGCTCCAGAGGAGATCTTCCAAAAGTGCTCTGGATGCTGCTTCCTCACTGGTCTGATTCTCTGGGGATGAGTCTGGCCTCAACTCCCTTTTGCGGGTAAAGCAAGCTGCCAAAGATGTAAATAATGTGAAGATCCTGTGGCTTTAATGATATTTACTCTCTTTGTTAATATTCCCCCAAGTTAGACTATCTCCACAAAATTTTTTTTTTTTTTTTTAACCCAAGAACATACAGGTCACAGTGAGCTGCAGTCAATACCCAGTCTTTGGCAATCAAAGCTCCGGCACAGATATTTTCCCCCTTAAGTAGCACCATGTAGGGTCTTGAATGAGGAGTCACTTCATTTCCTCCAATAATTTTTTCACAGAGATCTATTCAAAAGACAAAGACAAGTCATATCAGTGACCACCCTAAAGAGCTTTACTTATAATCACGTTTCTAAGTGTTCTTGCCTGGAGAATCCCAGGGACAGAGGAGCCTGGTGGGCTTCCGTCTATGGGGTCGCACAGAGTCGGACACGACTGAATCGACTTAGCAGCAGCAGCAGCAGCATAGACAAGGAGAAGGAAATGGCAACGCACTCCAGTATTCTTGCCTGGAGAATCCTGTGGACAGAGGAGCCTGGTGGGCTGCTGTCCATGGGGTCACACAGAGTCAGACACAATTGAAGCGAGTTAGCATCATACATGCATTGGAGAAGGAAATGGCAACTCACTCCTGTATTCTTGTCTGGAGAATCCCGGGAACAGAGGAGCCTGGTGAGCTGCTGTCTATGCGGTCGCACAGAGTCGGACACGACTGAAGTGACTTAGCAGCAGCAGCAAGGCTAGACATGCTTTTCCCACATAGAGAGGAGGAGGGATGAAAGCATACTCCACCCTCTTCGTGTCAATTTCAGATGTGGGCATGCTTGCTAAGTCTCTTCAGTCGTGTTCAACTCTTTTCAACCCTATGGACTGTAGCCTGCCAGGCTCTTTTGTCCACGGGATTCTCCAAGCAAGAATACTGGAGTGGGTTGCCATGCCTTCCTCCAGGGTATCCTCGACCCAGGTATCGAACTGGGGTCTCCTGCAGCTCCTACATTGCAAGTGGATTCTTTACCATGGAGCCGCCAGCAAAGCCCAGATCAGATACCGGAATGTAAATCCCATTCCTGTTGGAATCTGAGAGGTTTCGCTCTTTCTCCCACAGAAGCCATGCCATTGGCAGGTCCAGGGATTATCAGGCTGGACATCTGTCACAACCACTGGCCTCAGCCCTCAGGACTTGCTAAGGGCAGACAACTGTGCATGAGTTTATACCAGTAACTGGTGCTACAGGAACTGCTGGTGTCTGCCCATCCCTCCCCTTTTCTGGCTAAGTATTAATCTGGGGGAAGCAGAGTTGATTTTACAAGCTTGAAAACCACCCTTTTCACTCCGAGCTCTTGAAAAACACCACAGCTTACCAACTGGCATTAACACCTTTTAGCTGTAACCCTACCCATGAGTTTTTTGGTCATCATGAGTCTTTTGCTTATTGAAATTTGCACCCTTCTCATTCAGTATTCTTGCCTGGAGAATCCCAGGGACGGGAGCCTGGTGGGCTGCCATCTATGGGGTCGCACAGAGTTGGACACGACTGATGTGACTTAGCAGCAGCAGCCTTCATAAATTGAGAGACTATCTTTTGCACCTGAAACTCTTCTTCAATCTCCAGACTGAACCACTTGGTTTAATTTAAGCCCTTTTCTAATGGAGAGAAGTGAGAAGATGCTATAAGGAGAGAATTCTGCCTTAGCCAAATTTCCTTGGTGATAGACCAAGAGTAGAGACTTATTATTAGGGAAGAGTGAGATGGAAGCCCAAAATCACTGCAGATGGTGATTGCAGCCATGAAATTAAAAGACTCTTACTGCTTGCAAGGAAAGTTATGACCAACCTAGACAGCATATTAAAGAGCAGAGACATTACTTTGTCAACAAACGTTTGTCTAGTCAAGGCTATGGTTTTTCCAGTAGTCATGTATGGATGTAAGAGTTGGACTACAAAGAAAGCTGAGTGCCAAAGAATTGATGCTTTTGAACTGTGGTGTTGGAGAAGACTCTTGAGAGTTCCTTGGACTGCAGGGAGATCCAACCAGTCCATACTAAAGGAGATCAGTCCTGGGTGTTCACTGGAAGGACTGATGCTGAAGCTGAAACTCCAGTACTTTGGCCACCTGATGTGAAGAGCTGACTCATTTGAAAAGACCCTGATGCTGGGAAAGATTGAGGGCAGGAGGAAAAGGTGACAACAGAGGATGAGATGGTTGGATGGCATCACCAACTCAATGGACATGGGTTTGGGTAGACTCTGGCAGTTGATGATGGACAGGGAGGCCTGGCATGCTGCAGTTCATGGGGTCGCGAAGAGTCGGACATGACTGAGTGACTGACGTGAACTGAACTGAACTGAACTGAGATGGAAGCAGAAGGCAAACCATCCCTGTTGGTTGAAAGGATGTTGTGCACTCTTGATATACTCTCAGCGCCACGTTCCTGCACCAGATGTTCTTGGATTCTTCTCAAACATTGCTCCTGACCATTGACTAGGCCTCATGTTTCTCTCAATAGGGCACAGTGCCTGTTACTCTTTTATTAAAGCCAACTCATTGCCAGATTTACAATGAGATGTAAATGATGAGAGGGATAGGGAAAATGGGTGTCCAGAAGGGCTCTCATTTCCAGAAGGGAGTTGGGGAGGGGAAATCCTAGGCTCTAGAAGTAAAAGGATAAGGAACTTAGAGAAACAAATAGAACTTCACCTACATCTCAGTTTTCCTGATGGATATCGTGAAGAGATGGATTCCAAAGATGCATCTTTGGACTGTTTGAGCTGTAGAAATTGTAAACTCAGTACAATAGTTCATTTTGCAGAGTCCTGTGATTGGTGAGCACAGAAAAAAGTCCCCGTCTCCCTCAGACTAGGATTTGGGAAGAGGAATTAGAACAGGTGAAAAGCTTTAAAAACTAGCAATTCTTGGTTCCCACCTAGAATCAAAATAAATTAAAATCAAATAGGATCAGGGCTGAGATGTCAGTATTGTTTCAAAGCCTCCAGAGGATTCTAATGTGTAGAAAGATTGAGACAACCTGTCTAGAGGATCAAATCTTGCTTTGCTGTGTCTGTTCCATTTGGGGACCCATACTACTCTCTCTGACTGAAGGAAACAGAGTAATTTGTGTTTGCTGTTTCCTTTGAAGAAAAGATATGATTGGATTTTTTTTTAATATGCTTGGTTTCAGTGTTTCATAGGACATGGGCTTCCCCAGTGGTTCAGCCCATCTGCCTGCATGCAGGAGACATGGATTCGATTCCTGGGACGGGAAGATCCCCTGGAGTAGAAAATGGCATCCCACTCCAATATCCTTGCCTGGGAAATCCCATGGACAGAGGAGCCTGGTGGGCAATAATCCATGGGTTCACAAAAGAGTTATACATGACTTAGTGACTAAACAACAACAATAACATGCTCTAACATAGTTGTTGGAACACGCTTGTATTTTGCTGCTGCTTAGTCGCTCAGTCGTGTCCAACTCTTTGTGACCCCATGGTCTGTAGCCTGCCAGGCTCCTCTGTCCATGGGGATTCTTCAGGCAAGAATATTGGTGGTGGGTTGTCATGCCCTCCTCCAAGGGATCTTCCCAACCCAGGGAGTGAACCCAGGTCTCTTGCACTGCAGGCAGATTCTTTAGCGTCCTGGCCGCAAGGGAAGCCCATGCTTATATTAATAGTACTCTGTCCATTCTTCTGTTTCTAATGTCCTGCAACCTTATTATTTCTAAAATTTCTCCTTATTTTTAGGTGCAAGATAAACCAGAGATCTTCCTCGGGAATTTTTGGTAAGATAGGTTGCATCAGCCCTTGTCCACCATTTCTACCTCCAAAAACTGCCAGACCATGGAGAAAACCCAAGCTCTACACTTGTTGGCACAGTTCAGCCTAGCCCCAGAGTCGTTATTAGTGCCTAGAAAGATTTTAAGGAATATCTAGAGCTACTCATGGCTATTGTACCCAGGGCTATGCCCTATTACCCTTCTAGAGAGAATCCCATGACTTTTACAGCATTTTAAACTAATGCCTGTGCAGCTCACATAAAATCAGGCTAGTTGGTTACTACTTAGTGCATCAAAGAATATACTTAATACAAAACACTATCGCACTGCCAAAGAGCTCCCAGTGTCCTAATGTATTCCCAAGGACATACTAGCCTAGAGAAAAAATGATGAATATTTGAATCATTTTGACTTGGGGGGGTACATCTAGGTCAGGCTTTTTTTTAAAGACTGATGGATTATTGAAGTACAGTTGATTTTGTCATTAAAACTATCTATGCATTTTCTGCAGCGAGAAAGGCTGAGGTGTCACTATTCCTTTCCTGAAAGGTGCTATTTGTTTTCCTAGTTTAAGAGCTTTATGTCTGTTTGATTACTTGTATTTACAGTGTCCTTTTGGGCAATTTTCAAGCCACAAATTGGCAGCACTGGTGGTTCCATTATCTTTTAATAAAGGAATTGTAAAGAAGAAAGAAGGGTTTTTCCTTCTAAAATAAAGATATATGTGGAGGGACTGCCCAGGTGCCCCAGTGGTTAAGATTCTGTGCTCCCAATGCAGGGGCACGGGTTCAGTCCCTGGTCTGGGAACTAAGATCCCACATGTCGCAACCAAGATCCAGTGCAACCAAGTAAATGAATGAATAAAAATTTAAAAAAAAAGATAAATGTAGAATCCAAGGAAGAATGTTAAGACTTGCAGAAAAAAAGTCTCCTCTTAGAACACTTAATTAATATTGCCAAAAAGTCTACTCCATTTTACTTAATTTATTATAGTGGAAATGACAAGGATCAGTCTTACCTTCAGGAATTAGGAGAAAAACGACAGTCGAGAGAGTGGCTGCCAGAAAGGTAGAGGAGTTCCTCATTGCGGCTGGTGTCTCCACATCAATCAATGTGAAATCTGTTTTCAGTTCTTGACTAGCTCTTATTTATATACTGAGAGTACAAAGGATGTGGTTTCCTTTCTTTTCTTTCTTTCCAATTTCAAAGTTAGGCATTAGGGAAAGAAACCCCACAAGTGAGAACGGTGAGTAACCACTCCTCACCAGTGGGTGTGCCCCCCTCGGCGAGGACCTCTGCCGGGAGAGGGTTGTAAATCCGTGGCAGGTGGGGACTATGGGACCTTGTTGCCATCAGAAGATAGGATACAAGAGACCTCAAATGTTTCGGCTGAGGTTTTGAGCATTCTAGTTTTCATCGTCAGCAACATTATCTTCTCTATCCATTACCTAGCATAAATGAAAGCTCTTTATAGACTTTAATCAGAGATTTAAAATTGGTTGCCTAAAAATTGGTCACTAGCCAAATGTCTTTTTAGTCATCACCTAGGGTTTTGCAAGAATGAATCAGCCAAGGACACATGGAAATGTAGGAGGGAATCTTATTTGTTCATAAGCTCCTGCCTGGATTTTCCTTCTCCACTTTGAGGAGGTAATTTGTTGTGCCCCTATCTGGAATCTGGCAGGTGGGGACAGAGGCTGGTGGGGTTAGGGAGCACTGGTTCTTTCCAGGCCAGCCTCTGATTGTGCTTCCCCTGATGGTTTGATTTTACAACTTTAGACATGTGAGACTATCTGAATTTCTCCTCCCTCCCTCCTTCCCTTCCTTTCTCCCTCCTTCCTTTCTTTCCTCCCTTTCTTCTTTCTGGATTTAGCTAAGAAAGGAAAATGGGAGTCAGACATTGCTACTTTGTTCCAATATTGGAGAACAACTTGTCTCTAAGAAGGATCATTCTCAGTCTCTGAAGGAACAGTATTCTGTATGCTTTCTATTAGAAATGTCATCAGCTCTTCTTCTGAGCTGAGGATGTGGTCTTTATTATACTACGTAAATAGTAATGTGTTCGATCAGGGTGTTTGCTGTTAACCAGCCATCCCCAGCGTTAACACCCTGAGGCTTTCAAACTCAGAGCTTGCTTTTTCAGAAATCACATGACCTTGGAAGGAAACCCCACCGAGACCCCCTGTGTTTCCTTTTCTCACCTATCACTGGTGCATCAGAGATGAATCATTTTCAGTAAAATAGTGGGATACTCTGCTTCTGGTTTTGGTGAATAATTTTAACGCAGACTTTTTAAAAAGTCAAATTTTAATTGGCTATAGCTACTGAAAATGTCCTAAAGGAAACATTGATAGTTCTGTTTCTTTTTATGTGAATGTGCTTTACCCTCCCTTGACACATGGTAATGTTTAAAAAGATATTTATTTATTTTATTTTTGACTGTGCTAGGGCTTTCTTGCTGCGTGTGGGCTTTCTCTAGTTGCAGTGAGCAGGGGCTCCTCTGTGGTGCAGGAGCTTCTCTTTGCAGTGGCTTCTCTTGTTGTGGAGTACAGGCCCTAGAGTGAAGGCTCAGTAGCTGTGGGGCACGGGCTTAGTTACCCCGTGGCATGTGGGATCTTCCCAGACCAGGGAGGAACCCGTGCCCCCTGCATTGGCAGGGGGGGCTCTTAAGCACTGGACCACCATGGAAATACCTTGTGATGATTTCTAACAGCTTTTGAGATATAATTTATATACTATCAAGATCACTCATTTGAAGTGTATCATTCACTGGCTTTTAAGCTGTTTTGAGTTGTGCAACCATCACCGTAATCTGATTCTAGAACACTTATCATTCCCGAAGGAAGTCTCATAGCCATTAGCAGTCACTCTGCATTACCCTCCTTTTCCTGACTCCCCTGCCCTAGACAACCTCTAATCTAATATCTGACTTCTTAGACTTGCCTATTTTGGACATTTCATATAAATGGAAACGCACAATATGTGGTCTTCTGTGATTGACTTCTTTCACTTGGCATGATGCTTTTTATTCCTTTTTATTGTCAAATAATATTCCATCACATGGAAATATATTTTATTTGCCAATTCAGCAGCTGATATACTTTTTGTTGTTTCTACTTTTTACCTATTATGAATAATGCTGCTGTGAGCATTTATGTACAAGTTTTTCTGTGGACATATGTTTTCAGGTGGGGCATAAACCTAAGAGTGGGATGACTATGTCATATTTTAGCTATGTTTAGCATCTTGAAGAACTTCTATTTTTTAAAGTGGCTGAATCATTTTATATTGCATTAACAATGTTCCAGGTTTCTAAAGATTAACATTAACAATGTTCCAGGAATCTAAAGAAGATTCCAGGTTTCTAAACTATTGTCAGTATTTTCTATTAGTATTATTTCTTTACAATTGCTATTCTAGTGAGTGTGAAGAAGTTTCTAATTGTGGTCTTGACTTGCATTTCTGTAATGACTAATGACTAATGTTGAGTTTCTTTTCATGTGCCCCCAGGGGAGTCCCATAAGTATAAATTAAAAAAATTGTAAATTAAGGCTACCTATTCATACTCTTGGAAAAATGTTTAACTTGTTCCAGTTGTGAGTGAGCCTTTGCAATGTTGTAAGCCAGTAATTCTCAAAGTGTGGTTGGTGGACTCCTGGGTGTTCCTGAAACCTTTTCAGGGGTCTGTGAGATTAAATTAATTTTCATAATAATGCTAAGATGTTGCTTGTTTCTGTACCTGTGTGTTAACATTTTCGCTAATGTCACAAAGGCAATGATGGGGAAAACTGCTGGTGTCTTAGCACAAATCAATGCGGTAGCACCAGACGGTACTGATAGTCACTGTATTCTTCATTGTTAGACACTCTCAGAAGAGAAGACCAGTTTCAATGAAGAATGTCTTTGATGAGACAGCAGAAACAGCAAAATTAAAAGTTAACACGTCTTTACCCTGTAGTAAATGCCTTCTTAATATTCTCTGTGATGTGGGAAGTGTGCAATGTATGTCTGAAACATGCTGGTTGCACATTAAAGTACAGTGGTTGCTTTGAGGAAAAACACTAGTGTAATTGTTTGAGTTGCTAATTGATCTCTCTCTTTCATGGAATACTATTTTTATTTGAAAGAATGCTGATTCATTTTTGCTATGCATTAGCAGTGACAGAGGATGAGATGTTTGGATGGCATCACTGACTCAATGGACATGAGTGTGAGCAAACTCTGGGAGATAGTGAAGGACAGGGAAGTCTGGCGTACTGCAGTCCATGGGATCGCAAAGAGTCAGACATGACTGAGCGACTAAACAAGAAGAAGCTAACACAACGTTGTAAATCAACTATACTGCAGTAAAATTAATTAAGAAAAAAAGAATGCTGACAGACAAAATATGATTATTCAGACTTTGATATTTAATAACACTTTCTCAAATATGGATGAAGTGAGCCTGTCACTTTAGAGAAAACAGCTGACAATGTTTGTTGCTAACGATAAAATTAGAATTTTGGAAACACTTGTATCTGTTCTCACAAGCTTGACATCTTCCCAACACTTAAGGACTTTCCCAATCAGATGGTAGTGATATTAACAAATGTATTTTTAAAATATTTTGCAATGAATGTGTCAGAATTTGGAAAATCTACATAACTCAATGAATTAATATTTTCTAAAAGAGCAATGCATGCTATTATATGCATTTATATTTGAATTTGCTGTCCTCTTTCCATGGTCATAGAGAAATGAATCAGCTGTTGGGGACAAGGCCTGGAATCATATTAATTATTGAACACCTCTGAAGTGCCAGACACAGTGCTAAATGCTAGAGATAAGACATAAAGGTGAATAAACATTTAATCTTTGCCTTATGGAGCATAGCGTCTACTAAGAAAGAAATTTATAAACGTATGAAATGATTTTAAATTGTGTCATGAAGAAACAAAACTGGGTTCTGAAGTGGAGAATACTAAGAGAGGGTCTGACTCTGAGAGGATGAACAGCCAACATTAAAGCCAACCTGAGAAAACCTAGTGGGGAGTGGGCGTGTGTGCAGGCGTGAGTGTGAGTGCCTGTGGGGTGGGGGCATATGTGAGAGTGTGTGTGTGTGTGTGTGTGTGTGTGTGTGTGTGTGACTGGGGAAAGGATATTGGCACAGCCGGAGTGAAGTGAGTACAGAGACGCCACTTGTGCAGGGCCTTGTACACTGTGCTAAGTTCATTGTTCTTAATGTTTGTGCAAAGGCCTCCGTTAGAGGATATTTTATTTACACACTTTTGGATATGGGTGATTATCGGCCACTCTGCTCATGACAGATTGAGGACACGGGGGCCAGAGAGCTTGAATGATTTCGTCAGAGTCCTGCGGCGAGTTAGAGGCAGAGTGAAGTCAGGGCCTCTGGCCCAGCTTCGTTCCTCTGTTTACTCCACCAATCAACGCTGCAGCTGAACTGCTTCTGTAGCTGAATTTCTGCTAAGGACCGTACAGTTCACTTTTGTACAAGTTGTCTCAGCGTCACCAGTGGGGAGGTTGTTTAGGACCGAGTGTCTTATAGATAGAAAACATTCAGTATTTGGAATTTTCTCATTGGATACACAGAAATGTCTGTTTCTTTTTTTATTTGGCTATGCCGACTCTTAGTTGCGGCATGTGGGATCTAGTTCCCTGACAAAGAATCAAACCTGGGCTCCCTGCATTGGGAGCTTGAATTCTTTGCCACTGAGCCACCAGTGAAGTCCCTCTACAGATTTTCAGTTTATAGATGTGAAAGTGGAGGCACAGACTAATACTCTGCTCAAGGTCTTACACTGTCTAGTGATGGAGCTGGTGTCTGACCTGTAGACCAGTGGTCTTTCCACCAGGTTATCGTGATGTCTGTGGCATTCTAGTCGGGAATCCAAAATTTGTATTGGTCTGTCTAAACATAGGGCAGATCTCAGGAGGAAGACTCTGAGAGATAATTGGGATGGCTTCTGGGAGTGTGAAATATTATTTATCTTTCCCCCATCACCTCTCAACACAGTGGACAGCCTTACTCTGTTATGTGTTCTTTAGAACCCAAAGCAGATGTCCTCATACTTACGGATTTCTCCTTGCTTCCTATCAGACTTCAAACATTTTGAAAGCAGTGGTCACATCTTAATATTTATAAATCTGGACAGAATGCCTGGCACATAGTGGGCCCTCAGGAAGTGTTTGAGGAATTAAATTGGATAAGTCAGCCAGAATTATTAGAGAATGAGCATTTATAAGTTAACTCTTTGGAGAAACAGTGCAACAAAAAGATGTGATTATAAATGGTAGGTAATAAAAAAGCCATCTTTATTTATTATATATCACAGTCTATCAAGAATAACATAGAACTAAGCTTAGTGCTTGCATATATAAATTGTCTAGCTAAAGCAAAATACATACCAAAGTACTGGGGGGACTGCAGCCTACTCGTCTACGTAATTTTAGTCTACTTGTAATTAATAAATGATGCAGTTTCCCTCAATTATCTCTAACCTCAAATTCTAAATTTTCCCACTATCTAAAACACACACTGAGTCTTTCCCACTGTATTCATAATTAGAATTTTTGTAAGAAGTTAAGCAATATAGAAGCATATAGTAAGAAGTGAATAACCCCTCTTTATCTCTATCTTTACTCTCACATTGAATACAATATCAGGCTCTGAATTTCTAAGAACAAATATTTTGGAGCTTCATTTGGAAGAAAGGAGAATATTCTAACTTTCTCGAGATTGACTTCCTTTTAAGAATGAACACAAAAGTGACAGTCCAAATTCTGAATAAAACAAAAAGTCACAGAATTGGAGAACTTTTTCTCAAGGGACATCTCTCACCATGGATAGAGAACATGTGATGAATCAGTCTTTGCTAATCAGGGAAGAGTGATAGCAGGAGGTAATTTCTTTCATTGCTGAATTTATTTTAGACAGGTGGCATTTTGTATATGAAGTTCAGAGGGTTGCAAGATGCTTCTTCGGATAGGTCAAGTTTAAAACCCTTTTACTTGGTTACTTCGATTTTCTACTTTGAAGTAGAAATGTTATATGGCTCCTGCAATGGTTTTCTTTATCCAGTTGAGGTGTTTTTTGGTAAGGAGGATGTAGATGCCAGGCTTCTGGGGGTTACCACACTTGCCAAAGGAGGTGACACCTCTGAAAACGTTATCGCATATCAGAGGACTTCCAGAATCCCCCTGAAACAGAAAGTTACATGATTTAGACAGGAGTGCTTTTCAAGGATATTTAATCACCATTTTAGTCATTCATTTATTCACTCATTCACTCACACGTTGCTTCTCTTTTTCCTTAAAGGTTAATTTATATCTCTTTTATTAATTGTCTGCCCTCAGCATCAATTACACAGATTTGTTAATATTTTCCAATCATTTTCCTTTTGCAAAAGACAATTCTGGAGATGTGCAAGATTTATTTTCATCGGTAAAACAAAGGCAGAATAGCAAAGGAAGCTTTTAACAGTGAAAATAACTGTCTCCTTCAGTCGCCCTGTATACCCTTTTCTTATCAGTAGACGTTAGGGGAAGAGACTGGATGTTGGGACTGCCTGAGGCATGAGATGGGATTTGAACTACATCCTGCTTTAAAGAAGGACACAGGGTAAGCCATCTTAGACCAAGGAGTACTTGTGAGAGTTCAAACAAATTTTAGGGCTCTTTTCCAGGGTTCATCAGTTCTCATTTCATATTCTCTCTGACCCTGCAAACCACTTCTGGAACATGAGTTCTAAATAAGGCCGAACCCTGGTCAAGCCCGTTCTTGGCACGTGGAGAGGCAGAACAACGCAGGAGTTGGGAGTCGAACGGCCTCGGTTCAAGTCCAGGTCCACCCTACTGACTGCTGTTATCTAACTTGGGAAGTTAAGTAACTTTCTATGTCCTAATTTCCCCATCTATAAAATTTGTTGTTTAGTCTCTAAGTCGTGTCTGACACTTTTGCGATCCCATAGACTAGCCCGCCAGGCTCCTCCGTCTGTGGGATTTCCCAGGCAAAGATACTGGAGTCAGTTGCCTTGCCCTACTCCAGGGGATCTTCCTGACCCAAGGCAGGAGGATTCTGTACCACTGAGCCACCAGGGAAGCCCCATCTATATAATAGGATTGATAATAACAGTGTCTATCCCATGGGGCTATTTGAGGATCAACTGGCATAGAATATACAACTTAGTATAATTCTTGGCATCTGATAAATGCCAGCTGTCATGATCAGCAGGACAGAATCCATGTGCTGTGCTATGCTTAGTTGCTTAATTGTGTCTAACTCTTTGCAACCCCATGGACTGTAGCCTGCCAGGCTCCTCTGTCCATGGGGATTCTCCAGGTAAGAATACTGGAATGGGTTGCCATGCCCTCCCTCAGGGGATCTTCCTAACCCAGGGATCAAACCCAGGTCTCCTGCATTGCAGGCGGATTCTTTACCATCTGAGCCACCAGGGAAGCCCGCAGCACCATAAGTGGTGGTTAAATGGGATCCTGATCATGGGTAATGAGAGGAGTTTCCCTGGATGGAAGGCTTCACCTGGGACGAGGGAGCACACAGCAGCCCAGGGTCAAGCAGACATTCTCTCAGACCTCGGATATAAGAAGTAATAACAACAGTACCTTGTTCTTAGGCATGCTTTTTAACCTGATTTCCCATTGCCCCAAATGGTCAAAATTTTAATTTACTTACTTCACATGAGTCATCTTCACCTTTTCTACCACCAGCACAGATCATACCGAGATCAATAACTGGGCTAAAATTATAGTGCTGGGCATCACTGCATATTTTCCTATCTATCACTGTAACGTTGGCTTCTCTCAAGGCATTAGACATTTGACATGCATCTTTTTTGGTGCTTCCCCATCCTGCCACATGACACTTGGTGTGGGGTTTGACATCGTCTCCTGTTCTTGGTAGCTGAAGTATTCCTACAGCTTTGGTCATAGTTGCTTTACCTTCCAGCTAGAAAAGAGACAGAAGACGCAGTTTAAGGCAAGGACCACAGTAACCAAACCCAGAAAACAGCTCTGACTTAGATAACTTTCTTATTTAGCATGTTCTTATGAAGGATATAAATCAAAACATGTTCCAACCTAATTGACCATCAGTTATTGGTTTTTTAAAGTCACAGCATACCTTTTCAGGCATGTTTTGCTAGGCTAGTCTAGTAAACTTCAGTCAGTTGACCCGTCAATGATGAAATTTTATTGGTGGTGGCTGACAGTTCTGTGGCTGAAAAGCTGTATTGGAGAGCTCAATCATTATTTTATTCAGGTGGTCTTAAGTTTGTGAACTGACTGATATTAAGACCAATGAAAGGAAACCAGAGCTCCAGGCGCAGTGGGGCAGGGTGGGAAAGGGGTCAGTGTCATTTTCCACTTCAGTGGAAACGTGGCTTCCCCTCTTCTGAGCAAGCACCAACCACCTGCGCTGCCTTCGAGGGCTCACGCACACTTTGCCCTTTTCTTTCATTCGCCAAGCCCTCTTCTTGCCTCACTACCTTGCTTTCTCTCGTTTTCTTCTGAAAATTCAAGGTCAGGAGAGTAGGGAGTGTGATAAGAGTTGAGAAGAGAGTAGAGGAAGATAATTCTAGTTCTTTTCTTCTTGCCTCAAGCTGTAGGGAGTCCTGGTACTGCAGACCTTCTAAAAACACGGGAGCACAGCAGCAGAGGCCAACTGCCACATTCCTATCATTGCATTGCTTTCAGGCCCCACTTCCTGACATGAGACAGTCCCCACTTCCTCAGTGCCCCCTCTGAGTCAATGATGTGACCCCCCCCCACCCCATTAGAATTTAGAAAAAGAAATGGCCACAGCTTAAAGTCTTTCCACAGAGCTTCAAACGCCCATGTGCAACACCTGTCCTTCTGTCCTGCTCACACAAGTCCTCATGCTTGTTATCTGGCTGGATTGACAAGGAGGCAGTAGAACCCCCAGAAAGGACTTCAGGTCTGAATGAATGGATCAGAATTGGAGTCAGGATGTGCATACTTGTAGACAGCTCTCCTGGGGTCAGGCACAGCACACAGACCAGTGATGGGCACATCAGTAGGTTTTCACACTGGAAGGTTAACCATGGGGAGGTCCTGACACCCTCTTTAAGATTTCTCCAGCAACCTCACCTTTCTGGCCACAGTGTCAGAGGTGAGAGGGAGTTTCCCGACTCTACTTCGTACCCCTTACTCCCCGCACACTCTTTTAAAGATATATAAGTCCTAAAGGAGACTTGACCACTGCTACCACTTTCTTGAAAACTGAGTTCAGAATCTTTTCCCTTGATGGGTTTGCCATTGTCTGGCTTAATTCCATCCCTTATCCAAAATTATTCAGGAAATGTTTATGGAAGGTCTACCATGTACTAGGAACTATGCTCCCTGGTATAGGGGAGAAATAAAAAGATAAAAATATCTGTTCTTTGAAGTTGACATTGCACTGAGGGAAACAAACAATCTGAAGTATTTAATATATCAGAAGTGCCCTGCTGTGGAGAAAAAGGCAGGAGGGAAGTAGGCCAGGTAGCGCCCTCTACTGGGCGGGGAAGGGAGTTACGTTGCTCCGTGCCGGAAGCAGGACGGGAGGGAATTAGAGAATGGGGGCGGAGAGGAGACCTCTGAGAGAGGCAGGGCCTGGAGTCTCAAGGCAGAAAGTGTGAGGGTAACTGATAAGTATTGGGGGCAGGGAGAGTGGGGAGTTTGCCAGAAGCCTACAAAGCTCTAAGCCCTCTCTTTACTCCTGATGTGGGAATGTGTGGATTCCTTGAGCTTCCTCTTAAATCCTGCTGGGGAAATTTCTCATCAACCCTCTTTAGACAAGTGTGAACCTGCAGTTCACACTCTGCCCAATTCTGCCTCTTCTATCATACTTTCTGCATAGCAGTCAGATAATCCTCCTAAAAACAAGTCTGATCATGTCACTGCCCTGCTTAAAACACTTTCCCATTTCCTTCCCCATAAAGTTCAAACTTCTTCCCATGGTTTGCAATGTCTGGGTTCCCTCTTTCTTAAATCTCATGATAACTTCCCTTTCTTCCCTCTTCCTCCAAATGCATTTTCCATTAAAGACTCCTCTTGCACTTTCTGCCTGGAAGGCCCTTTCCTCTTTTTTGCCTCCTGACTCCTATACCTTCTCTAAGAAATCTTCCCTGACCACCTGGACATAGCCTGTGTTCCCTCAGAGTCCCCTTCTTAGCCATTTCCATCACTGATGAGTCACATACAGCCGGATCAGAACAGTTGATATATTTGTCTGCCTCTCCCACTAGAAACTGTGAACACTTTGAGAACAGCACCTGTTTATCTTATGAAGAGAGAATATCTTCCTGGCACTCACAGCTGGGCCACAACTTTTCCTATTGATCATGAACACTTTTATAGACCACCAATATCAGATAGGGCTTCACTGGTGGCTCAGACAGTAAAGAATCTGCCTGCAATACAAGAGAACTGGGTTCAATCTCTGGGTTGGGAAGATCCCCTGGAGAAGGATTCACAAGATCTCCAGGATTCTTGCCTGGAGAGTTAGGTGGACAGAGGAGCCTGGTGGGCTACACTCCATGTGTCACAAGAATCATAAGAATTGGACATGACTAGGCAACTAACACTTTCACTTTTAATATCAGACAAGGTGAGCCTAAAGAAATAAGCAAGACTCCAGGCCACTCTGCACTCACTTTTGAGTACAGGCAAAAGTAAGGTCTTTGTGCCCACCACGAAAATGACCAAACACCCCTATCAGCTAAAATGAGTGGCTGCTGCTTCTTATCAATCACAGATTTAGCCTCCTAGATAAGTAAGATTCACTGAGATGCTCCATCATAGAATTACCCCACTTCCTGACAATAGTCAGTTCAGAGCAAACTCCTACTTCCTAGAATACTCCTTCTCATCTGACACAATCCCAAATCCTGGGATAAGTCCTATCTAACACTCTTAAAAGCCACTCATGATTCCTAATGGTGGACAGTCGCCCTTGCTGAGCAAGAGTCAACAAATGCAACTTGGTTTGACTGTAATTGAGTTGCTGGTGGCATTATCACCTTGGATCGACAGGTCTTACCATGGTAGGACTTTTGTCAATATTTGTTAAATTGAACTGACTTCCCAGAAGGTGAACATTTGTGTAATTATGGTGGGTCCCTGCCGTGCTTCTTACCCTTACATCCTGGCATTAGCCAGTCTTGGCTGTGAGGCCAGTGTGTAAAACTGGTTTCAGGTTAAACTGACCAAATTTCAAAATTTCAAAATAGTTATTGAAAAAAAATCATATTTACCTGAAGTAGTTGAAGATCCCCTTCAAATGTCTGTGGATCAAAGCATGGGTAGGGAATTGCCTTTTTAATGGAAAATACTTGGTCAAGTTTCTCTTTATGGGATGTAGAGTGGGCCCCAAGAATAACTTGAGGATTGCCCTTCCTGGAAAAATCAAGGACGATATAATTTATGTGACAGAACAGATGAAATTAAGTCTGAACTTAATTTATTAAATCTGATCAGTTCTTTTAAATGGTTTCCTATATATAAATAAGCACAGCAAGTTAGCGGGCATTTATGAGGCTTTTTTCTTTAGGTGTTTTACCTAAAACTTCCATGACATATGTTATCTTAGATGCTTCAACTTCAGGCCTTTTCAGGGAAGAAGCAACAGGAGGGGAATCCCAGGCCTTTTGGCAACAGCAGGAGCATTGCCTTGGTAAGGCCTAGAGAGGTGTGCTTGGGTGCTGACCACGTGGGCTGCTGCGGAAAGCAGAGCTGCCAGTTTCTCCATCTGCCTTGGATTTGTGGAATCAACACCTAATGGAAGAAACTCAACCCAAGAACTAGAGAGTAAACCCAAGAACTAGAGACTTAACCAAAGAAGGAGAGCAGGGGTGGCGGGTTTATTTCTTTGTGTTTCAGGGAGATAGTGTAACTTGCTTGTCTTCAAAGATGACAAAGATGGAAAAGAGCCTAGAACTGAATAGGTAGAACTGAAGAAATGAATCTTGACATAATAGTGAAATTTTAAAGCTGAATCTAGGGGACTTCCCTGGTTGTCCGGTGGTTAAGAATCTGTCTTGCAGTGCAGGAGACGCAGGTTCGATCTCTAGTTGGGAAACTAAGATCCTACATGCCTCAGAGCAACTCAGCCTGTGCACTGCAACTATTGAGCCCATATGCCACAACTAGAGAGTCTACATGCCACAGTGAAAGACGATCTGTGATGCAGCAAAGATGCCACGCAGCCAAACAAATAACTAAAGCAAAAACAAAACTTAATCTAAGCACACACACAGAAGGAAATAAACTGGTAGCCCCCAAGTCTAGTTTGTGAACCTAATGATAGCTAATCTGGGAGAGATGGGCACAAGCATTTCTTGATTTGCTGGACAGACTTTGCACTAAGTGGGCCTATTACTCAAGCCAGTGGTGATCTTAAGTGTACATTGTGCTGAAGTTCCCTTGATAAATTCTTATTTAACACAACAATATAGTGCAGATCTCCTTGGATCTTCTTTGTGGGGGGCTAGTTTTTAAGTCTTTTCTTTTATTCATGCAATTTATGCTAAAGTGAGCAGGGAAATAGTACATTCCAGTTACCAACAACAAGTACTGATGAAGAAAACAGCAGCATATCCAGGTGATAAACATTATTATGACTGTCAAATCACAATTAGGGAAAAATTAGTTTGATCATAGGAAATGACTGTTTTGGAAAGTCAATCAGTTAAATATCAGTAATATATGGTTCAATCTAATATGTAGCAACATGGAATAAGACTAAATCACAGTAAGTAAATCACTTGTAATCATAGAGAACACTTAACTTGCTCAACTATGTAAAATACATTTGTGAAAAAAGCCTGAAATAAAATATAGCAAAATAGTAACAGTGAGTATGTGAAGTTGATAAGATTAGGAGTGCTGTTTTTCACCATTTTGATTTTCAAAATGTTAATAATATTGCTATTTATAGTTAAAAGAAAAAAATAATATGAGAAAAGAGTCATACACTTCAATTTTATTCTAAAGGATCTGGCCTTTGCTTATAGAGATAAACATAATAATAGCATATAACATTGAATGTACTTGCACACTTTCTTCTCCATCCCCACCTAATTTTGGTTTTGGACTTCAGAGTCATCTGACAACCTCTGTCCCTGCCCCCACCCCAGCCCCCAAAACTGTCTGAGAATGAGAGGAGCTCAGAATTACTTACAGGTCACAATGAGCAGCTGTCAACACCCAGTTTTCTTTGATCAAAGCCCCTGCACAAAGTTTCAGCCCTTTGATTAGAGCCATGTAGCGTCTTGTGTGAGGGGCCACTTCATTTCCTCCTATAATTCCCTCGCAGGATACTGGAAAAACTGTAAGAGTGATCCAGAGTGAAATCCTGTCTTACCGAGTTATGTGTCCCCCTGAGAAAGTTCTGATAATAATGAACAGATCCAGAACAAGTACTTAGACATGCACTTTGTGTCCAGGGAGAGAAGATCAAAGTGGTCCAGGTGGTTTGGAGTTTTTACAATTTTCCATGATAGCTTCGGATAATAGTATCTTGAATTTAAATACTACTTCTCTTCCTCAAATTCAGATCACCTTTAACCTAATATCCATCTCCTTCCTATCCCTGGGAGGCAGAAACTGTCAGGCAATAGAATCTCTTTTATTAAAGCTCAAAAAGCAAAAAGATAAAAGATTTACCCAATATCATACGGTAAGAGCAGATGGGAAAGAAAGCTCATTCTCCTTTTTCTGCCCTTCCTCAGTGGTTCACTTCCTACTACAGGCTTCAATGTCTTAGTTTGGGGTTGGGCACTGTGTTATTGACTTTAAAAATCTCAGTGTTCCATGAGATTATTGTTGGGAATGATGGTTTGGTAAGTTGCATTAAATTTGAAGAAAGAACAACTATAGTAGCAATAATGGTGAAAGCATCTATGATTTACCAGGCACTGGTAAGTTTCAGACACTGGTTCTGATGTTTGTTGCAATGCAAGGTGGGTGTTATTATTCCCATGCAGAGATAAGGAACATGAAGTTTAGACAGAGCAGTTACTTTGCCCGAGTTCACTCAACTAATAAATAGTAAAGCAATCTTCTAATCCAGTTCCTCATCATGAAAAAAAAAATACACTCTGTCCATTGTGAAGAACTGTTTGTCTGAAGTACCTATGTTATTTTTGAAATGTAGAGCCATTTGAGAATCTGAATAAAGTACAGACACAGATATGCTTGTGAATATTTGCATACAGTTTTGGGAGAGTCACAGACTTCTTAGTGTCCATTCATGCCCTTGAAGGAGCTCAAGGATCCCACATTAAGAATCCCAGCTCTGAAGGTATCACTGAGCTATAAAGATATCATAATGTGTAGTTAAGAACATGAAATCTGGGTTCAAATCCCAGCCCTACTCCTTACTAGCTGATGACTTTGGTAAATTGTCTTAACCTCTTTGTGCCTTAGTTTTCTCATATGTAAATTGGGCTGAACAATAATACTTAAGAAGCGTGTATGTCAAACACTTAGAATATACTTAACTAAGTTTTATAAAATGTTGACACACACATATATATAGTTCATTGGATTATTTTACGTTGATTTATTGCTTTCTTTACCATTCCCACTACTGGAAATAAACATAATTCATTCTGAAAACCAAACTTTTAAGATTCATCTGAGAGTTATGAGTTGTGTTAGTTGCTCTGTTGTGTCTGACTCTTCGCAACTCTATGGATTGTAGTTCACCAGGTTCTTCTCTCCATGGAATTCTCCAGGCAAGAATATTGGAGTGGGTTGCCATTCCCCTCTCCAGGGGATCTTCCCAACCCAGGGATCGAACCCAGTCTCCTGCACTGAGGTGGATTCTTTATTGTCTGAGCCACCAGACAGAGGGTAACTAAGCCTTCCAGTTGATAAATAATCTATCCATCCCAAGTTTAATGGCTCTGTTGGTTTTTCACTTGCTGGTTTTGCTCTGTGGATCTGGCCTGAATTTGTGAGAACCTCCAGATACAGTTATGCTTTCATATTTTTGCTGTAAACACAATAGGTTACATTTTCATTTTAAAAAGCAATATGCCATTTCATTATCAAAGACTAAAAGTAACATGAAATATTATTGGAAATTAAGTTATGATTTCTTTTTTCCTTTTATGCAATATTGAACAAAAATTAAACCAATATAAAATTCCATTTTCTTATAAGCAAAACTGAAAAGCATATGAAAATATGTCTTACCTCCAGGAATTAGAAGGAGACAAATGGCAGGAGGAAAAGAGAAAGGAAAAGGAATATTCATGGCTTCTGTTGCTCACAGACTATTTAGTTTCAGGTACTGATAATAATATATAATGAAACACAAAGGATGTGGGTTTTTTCTTTTTTTCTTTCTCTGCTTTGTGGCTAAAGACTTTGGTGTTTTATAACTGGAAAACATAACTTTATTTTAGAGATGGTGTGGTTACTTACTTGTTTCACATTTCTTTCAGGGTTAGACCTTTCTTACCTTAAAGAGTACATGTGAAGCCATGAGACTGTGATAAATTGAGAACATTAAACAGAAAATTGCTATTTTTGGGCAACTTTTTCACTCTCAAATATGAGTTTATTTTAAAAAGCTGAGAATTCAAGTCTGTATCAGAAATTGTTTTGAAATAGCATCTTTAAGCTTATTCTAGTGGGGAAAGGACAGATAGTTGATCCTTTTGTTGTTGAGATTGCTGGGTAATCACTGAGGGGAAACTGAGTTATATTCTTAATGCACACTGTTCAGCTATAAAAACACTAAGTGAAGATACAGATGAATATTTGTACATGTAGAAAGGAGAAAGAGACTTTGAGATATGATATCAAAGGCAGAAAGTGTAAAAGCTTAATTTATGATATAAAAGTTGAACCTTCTGTACCTTGACACATCAAGCATAAAGCCAAATTACAAAATTTTCAACCTATGTGACACAAATGCCTATTTTTATAAAGCAATAAGAAAAGATGCATGTTTGGAAAGAAAAATGGTCAGAGAATTTGAACAAGTAATTTACAAAAGAAGAAATAAAAATGGCTGCTATATTCCTAATCTATGGAAGAATCAGTAAACACATACCATAAGTAATCAATAATAAGAATGCAATTTAAAACATTTAGGTACAAATTTTGCCTGTCAATTACTAAAAATTAAAAGCAAAAATACTCTCTGATTTTAGAAATTGTCTTTGCTGATGGCATTTAAAACTGCTACTATCTTCCTGGAGTGCAATACATATAAAGGAATTACTAAATTTTGCATGATCTTTGACCCAACAAGTCATATTTATGATTCATACTTAAAAAAATTGTGGAGATGTATTAGTTTCTCATTGTTTCTGTAACAAATTACCACAAACTTAGTGACTTAAAACAATAGACTTTTATTATTTTATAGTTCTGTAGGTCATAAGTCTGATGTGGCTTTCCCTGGGCTAAGGTGTCAACAGGGCTGTGTTCTTTTTTGGATGCTCTAAGAAAATCCATTTCTCTGCCTTTTCAGTTTCAAGAGGTTGCTCGCATTCCTTGGCTTGTGGCCTGCTTCCAGCTTCAAAGCCATCAGTAATCAGTGGAGTCTTTCTCACATTTCATCACTCTGACATCGAGTCTTCTTCTACCTCTGCTTCCGCTTTTAAGGACCCCTGTGATTACCCTGGGCTTCCCAAGTGGCTTAGTGATAAAGAATCTGCCTGCAATGCAGGAGACGTGGGTTTGATTTCCTGGGTAAGGAAGATCCCCTGGAGAAGAAAATGGCAACCTGTTACAGTATTCTTGGCTGGGAAATCCATGGACAGAGGAGCCTGGTGGGCTACAGTCCATGGGGTCACAAAGGATCAGACACAACTTAGCGACTGAGCCAGCAAACACGTGATTACATTGGGCCCACTCAGATAATCTCCCTATTTTAAGGTGGGTTGATAAGCAATGTTAATTTTATCTAAAACCTCAATTCCCCTTTGCTTTGTAAACTCACGTTCCCAGGCTCTAGGGATCAGGATGTGAGCATCCTTGAGTAGGTGGGGAGCATTATTTGACATATATTGTATGTCGGCTCTAATTAGAGTATGTTGGCCTTAATTAGAGTATGTAGGCTCTAATTAATCTGTACAACCATTCTGTGCAAAAATTAAATATTAATAACATGGAAAGTGATCACAAAAATATTGCCATATCAGACAATTCTTGTGTCACCACAGATCCCCTTGGCCTCATGTAATCCATGAACCTTGGCCACTTGTTCTTCTCAGCTTACTCTGTGGAGACCAATTCTGCATGGCCTTTTACCATATCAGGCACCACCTGATAACTCCTTGCTTCATGCCGGCATGACACAGCTTTTGCCTCCTACCCCTGGACTCCACTGTTGCTGCTGAGATCTAGGGCACGATGCAGAAGTGCAGGAGATTTCAAGTCTTTTAAGGAAATCTATTTACTAGTAGGAGATGGAATCTAATAGATAAATAGGTTGTTCTTTGAAGCACTAATTCTTATGGTTCTTGGAAGAGAGTCTGAGCAATCAGTTGGGCTTGTTGCCAAGTTTCCAGTCCAGCCATTCACCCTTGTATTGGTGCTTCTCCTCAACATTCCTTTCCTCTCTTTCCACACCACCTGCTACTCCCTTCTCAAATATTCTCATCTCTAAGAAAGTGGTAGCACGTAACTTCCACCTCTGGAAACGCAAGTTGACAGTTGAGAGTGGCGCTAGGAGTTGGGAGTGACCTTACAAATTAGATCCACAAAGTAGGATTTAGAGTTGAGGGAGATTCACTGATCTGAAACACTGGGGACCCCACTGGTGGTGGTAAGGGGGCGCCTTTCCTTCTCCTGCCCTATGGTGTGGGATCTGGGCAGCCTGTTCTCTGCCTCCCAGTAAGGGACATGTGTGGGAGTGGGATTTCCCTGAAGTGGGACAGGTGCAAGGGGGTAATTGTAACTTATTCGATTATCTGAACTTTGGACTTAGAATGAACCTTGAGGGAACTGTTAAAGTGAGAAGAGACTTTTATGAGGTTCCCACCAAACCTTTCTAGTTGTAATTCGGTCATTCAGATGTGGTCTAGGGTCAGAGGTTTCTGTGTGGTAGGTTTTCTAGGTAATCAAGCTATAGATCATTTTCCTCCCCCTGCTCCCCAACCGTCAGCTTTGCATATCATGTCACCCTACTAGATCACTCACCACCGCACCATTGATGTATCTACTGTGACCACTGGGACAAGTCCCCTTCACTTCATTTCTTTTTTAAAGTCACTTTATTTAGATACAACTTACATATCATGCAATTCATCCACTTAAAATATTATGATTCAATGGTTTTTAATATACAACTATTAATTTTTAAAATTGTGGTTTTATATATATAGGTACATATATATATATATATATATACACACACACACACACACACCATAGAGTTTGCCATTTTAACCATCTGAAATGGCAATTCAGTTGCATTAATTATATTCACAATGTTGTGAACCTATTCAGTTCAGTTCAGTTCAGTTGCTCAGTCGTGTCTGACTCTTTGCGACCCCATGAATCGCAGCACGCCAGGCCTCCCTGTCCATCACCAACTCCCGGAGTTTACTCAAACTCATGTCCATCGAGTCGGTGATGCCATCCAGCCATCTCATCCTCTGTCATCCCCTTCTCCTCCTGCCCCCAATCCCTCCCAGCATCAGGGTCTTTTCCAATGAGTCAACTCTGCATGAGGTGGCCAAAGTATTGGAGTTTCAGCTTCAGCATCAGTCCTTCCAATGAACACCCAGGACTGATCTCCTTTAGGATGGACTGATTGGATCTCCTTGTAGTCCAAGGGACTCTCAAGAGTCTTCTCCAACACCACAGTTCAAAAGCATCAATTTTTCGGTGCTCAGCTTTCTTCACAGTCCAACTCTCACATCCATACATGACCACTGGAAAAACCATAGCCTTGACTAGACGGACCTTTGTTGGCAAAATAATGTGAACCTATTACCAGTGTCTATTTCCAAGACTTTTTAGTCACCTTTAATAGAAACTGTAACCATTATGTACTTACTCCCTATTTCCTTCTCCTTCCAGCCTCCAGAAACTAATCTACTTTCTGTCTCTATTAAATTGCTTATTCTAGATATTTCATGTAAGGGAAATCATACAATATTTGTCCTTTTATTTGGCTTATTTCACTTACCATGATGTCTTCAAGATTAGTTCAGTTGTAGTAAATATCAGAATTTCATTCTTTGTTATGGCTGAATATGTATATGCTACATATTGTTTATTCATTCACCTGTTAATGGACAGGCTTCCTGGGTGGCACAGTGATAAAGCATCTGCTGCTAATGCAGGATATGCAGGTTCAATCCCTGGGTCAGGGCAATCCCCTGGAGTAGGAAATTTCAACCCACTCCAGTATTCTTTCTTGGAAAATTCCATGGATCGAGAACCCTAGTGGACCCCAGTCCACTGGGTTGCAAAGAGTCAAACACAACTGAAAGAGTGAGCACACACACACTCACTGCTGATAAACGTTTGGGTTGTCTCTATCTTTTGGCGATTGTGAATACTGAGACAATGAACACTGATGTACATGTATCTGTTCGAATCCTTGCATTTGGGTGTACACCTAGGAGTGAAATTGCATAGTTGTATGGCTATCTGTGTTTAGCTTTTTGAGGAAATCCCTCATTTGGCATTTTCTTTCCTTGCATTTTTCCTTTCTAATTTATTTATTTACTTGTTCATTTTTTACCTTTGTTGAAAAAAAAGAAGCTCACTTTTTACATTTGCTAAACTGAAGTATAGTTGATTAAAAAATTTTTATTGGAGTGTAGTTGATTTACAGTGCTATTAGTTTCAGGTGTAAGGCAAAGTGAATCTGTTACACACCCACGCTCTCTTTCATTCTTTTCCCATTTAGGCCATTACAGAGTATTGAGTAGGGCTCCCTGTGCTAGACAGTAGGTCCTTATTAGTTATCTATTGTATATATATAGTAGTGTGTATAGATAAATCTCCCAATTTTTCTCTCCCTCCTTCACTGATCTGGACTATGTGGACATACAACTCTTATTCAATTTCTAGAACTTGAGATATCCATTTAGTTATTCATTCAATTTAATATACGTATAAAGTACCTGCCATGAGCTAGATCTGGGAATTACTGCCTGAATGGATCTTCTGGCTTAAATAGAGACTTAGAAACACTGATGTTCAGTGCTGTGGTCAGTGAGGGCAGCAGGGTTTGGAAACAAGAGAGACCTGCCTTTAAATCCTGGCCCTGCCATTTGACATCCACATCCTTTCTGGGCTCAGAGGTCCCTAGCTTATCGGACGGTTGGGAGGACTGCTGTAAAGTAATGGTTTTGGCTGAGATACTTAGTCTGGGGTGGTCCCAGGTATTTCCCCCAAAGTTTCCCAGGTGATTATAAAGCGGCAGTCGGGACAGAGAAGTGCTGTGCTGAAGTGTTACCTTGCACATAGAGGGCACTCAGCAATGTTGCCGCACCTCCTGGGCTAACCGGGAATCACCTCCAGATCACACTCCTGGCCAGATGCTGCCCGGAGGCTGGTTTCTTCTTTATTGTGATTGGGGTGGGGAATGGATGGAGTGACGAGGAGGAGGGTCTGCTGCCAGTGAGTCAGAGATTGGCTGGGCTGTAGCTGCCTGAGGCCTGTTCCCCAGGAACAAAGAAGGTTAGGACTTTATAATCCTCCTCCCCGGCCTCTCTAAGCGCTTGGACACCAGGGATTTGGCTCAAGGCAACACACTTCCGAGGTTTACTTTTCACCAGAGCACGCGTAGGGCCTTCCTTTCCTTCTCTGAGATCTAATTCAGTCTTTCCGCTGCCCTAAAACAACAAGGTGCCTATTTTATTTTTTGTGAAAAGCATACTTTAGATGACATATAAGGTGGCATAAATTTACCTTTCAAAGATTTTTGAATTGGCAGCACTTGATAATTAACTGGTGACGGGGACTGGGTAATAGATATACAGGGATTCATATATTATTCTTTATACTTTTTGGACATTAAAAAAATAGAGACTTTGATGGTTTTCCTGTGCTTTCTGCATTATTTGAACCTTTGACAGAAAAGTGACCTTTTAGTATATTCTTGCCATTCATAAGGAGATGTATTGTTGAACTTGGCCAGTTTACCAAATATCCTGTATCACCAAGCAGAAAAATTTGGCTAATTACAACAAGCTATAACGTAAAAAAAACTTGAAACTCCATTTGGCATGCTAAGTCCCTTCAGTTGTGTCAGACTCTTTGCAACCCTATAGACTGTAGCCCGCCAGACTCCTCTGTACATGGAATTCTCCAGGCAAGAATACAGGAGTGCATAGCCATTCCCTTCTTCAGGGGATCTTCCCAAATCAGGGATTGAACCCTGTGTCTCTTGCATCTCCCACAATGGCAGGCGGGTTCTTTACCTCTGGTGCCACCTGGGAAGCAAATGCTTATTCTGTTTTTATTTGGACTTAGATTTTTTTTTTTAAATTGATAGTCTGTGAGATGGCTGATTTTTTATTTTTGGTCTGGGTGAATTTGAAGAGATGTATAGTATACTTGACTTTTTATAACTTCATAGAAAGCAATACAGACACAATTTTGTGGCCATGAATTGAACCACTTGACAGCACAGGTGTAAGGCAGGGAATGGTTGCTCCATCTTTGAGTTAGTCATATCCCATCTTATTAAAGTAAAAATGTTTGAAGAATGAAAACCACATTGATGCTTGGGAGAATAGAACTAGTTATATGGGGGCTCCCAATAATTTGGGTTATTGTTTTTGCTTTGGCCACCAGGCTACTTTATTAGATCAGATTCAGTTACCTCTGAAGAAGGTGATTGAGGGTAAATGAAGACTGAGACCTCTTTATCTTCTTAAATGATATTTGGAAAGGGATGGGGTAGGGTCATATGGTGCCCTAGGCAGCGGGATGGGGGTGAGGTGTAGAGGGATGGTGGTGTGGAGTGAAAGTTGTATGTGTGTGCTATAAGCTGACTAATTATGAAAACAAAGGGCTTCATTAGGATGTCTTTTGTTCAAATGAAAAATTTCAACTAAGATGAGAAAAGAGTGAATGAGGTAATTCTACTAAGATGTTAAACAGGAACATCTCCAGAGAGGCAGCATTTGCTGTTATTGTTGTGAAAGAGGAATTGTTTATTCTCAGTTTACAGATGAGGAAATTGAAACTCGGCAGGATAAATAACTTGCCCAAAGTTGCATCACTAATAGTTGACAAGCCAGAATTTGAGCCCAAGACTGCCTGATCCCAGAACTGACCAATGTCCTTAAAGTTTGGTGAGTCATTGGATCAGAGATTTAATAGAACATGTCCCCATCTAAGGCTCTGTTCCTAAACCATGCCTTTTGTCCATCTATGATTCTCTTTGTAAAGGATCTTACTGTTTTTGAAACCTCTAAATGAAAGGAGGTTTTGGCCCCTGTGCCAACCTGTGTCCTCTTGGAGACCACTCAGGTATGAGCTAATTTCCTGCCCATGTACGTGTAGGACTTGTCCAGCTGACCTGGAGCAAGGTGACTCCCCTGAGTCTTTGTCTGACAAACCTGGGTTAAGAGAGGCTCCAGACTCTGCTGATCCACCCCAGGTTTGGCTCTGACTCCTAAAGGGTTTAGTCACAGACTCTCTCCAGGACAGATGCTTTTCCCAGGAGAGCCAGCTTCCTTTCTAAGTTGCTGGCACCGTTTTTAAAGAGTAAGATGGAACAGCAGTTATCATATAGCTGAATTACAAGAAAGAACGAATTTTCCTTAGCTATAATACAAGCAGAAGTCTGCCACTGTGATTATCTCCTGCAGTTTTCTCAACTACCCTCTTTATACACTGATGCTTAGGGAGGTTAAGTGACACGGCTCATTGACTGCGCTCCTGGAATGCAGATCCAGGCAGACACCAGAGCCCATTCTGTTAATCACGGTGCAGTAGTGCCGCATATACGAGAGTGATACCTGAGCAATAGTGATGTTTGCCCAACGGCTAAACAACAATGATATCTAAAACTAGCTCCCTAAAATGAGGCAGCTGGTCAACCCAACTCAGTCTGAGTGTACAAAGGCTGGAGCACTGCAGAAAATCTGGATCTTGTCTTTGTTTCTCTCAGTGCCCTGTGGATATTGTTGTGACTATTCAGTCACTAAGTTGTGTCTCTTTTGTAACCCCCATGGACTGTAGCCTGCCAGGTTCCTCTATATGTGGAATTTCCCAGGCGAGAATACTATAATGGGTTGCCATTTCCTTCTCCAGGGGATCTTCCCTACCCAGGGATTGAACCTGTGTCTCCTGCGTTGACAGGCAGATTCTTTACCACTGAGTCACCAGGAAGCCCTCTCTGTGGATTGTCCCCACTCTAATCCATTTATTTACTTCGCGGCTACATTTTCTGTCTCTTTAGTGGGAGGGACAGTTAGACATGAAGTCCTGGCAAAGCCTCAGAGACTAGAGGGGAATTTACAAAATTAGTTTTCAGAATGTCATCTTGGACAAATACATACCAATTTACAATTTCCTTGTGACTGTTTTCCACAAAGTGTGGGAATCTATGAGGAAGTGTGGTGAGGACCCTGGGGCTCAGGGGATAGGGGAAAACCTCTGGTGGTGACTGGCTGGGCAGCTGCCTGCGGGCCTGTGAGAAGCCTGACTTTCTGCTTCTTGGGGTGACTGCCCAAGAGTCTGGCATATAGGGGAGTTTCCATAGAGTGACTTGATTCCTGGGCCTAGTTACAGCTGACTCACAGCACACTGGCAAAGACCACGGCTAAGTTTCTAACTCTATTGCAGCAGTTGATGCTTCAGGGTAAGGGAGACACCTACTGTTCATTTTGAGGAAGATAGCTAACTTTAGTCCTTTGAATTCAGGGCTGGGTGTGTGCTTGTGTGTGTTGTTGTTGTTGTTGAGTCGCTAATTGTGTCTGACTCTTTGCAACCCCACGGATGGCAGCACGCCAAGCTCTTCTGTCCTTCACCATCTCCCAGATTTTTCTCACACTCGTGTTCATTGAGCTTGTGATGCCATCCAACATCTCATCTTCTATAGTCCCTTCTCCTGTCTGCAATCCCTCCCAGCATCAGGGTTTTTTTTTTTTTTTCCAGTGAGACGGCTCTTCACATCAGGTGGCCAAAGTATTGGAGTTTTAGCTTCAGCATCTCTGTGTGTGTTAATGGGAGGGATTTGTAATCATAGTGCTTGGTGGTGGGAGTAGTGAGGTGAATGCAGGGTTATTCAGAGAGTTCTAGGATGCCAAAGCTGCAAGAGGTCTTGGAGACTATGTTATAGAGCTGGGTTGTCCAATGTGGTAGCCAGTAACCACATATAGCTGTGTAAATTAAGTGGACTAAAATTTAAAATCCAGTTTCTTGATTTCAGTAGCCACGTTTAAGCTACTCACTCTTCACATACTGTTGGTGTTTGCAATATTGGACATCATGGATGTAGAACATTTCTATCCTCTTGGAAAATTGTATTGGACAATGCTGTTCTAGAGTCTTTAGGACAAAGCCCCTTGTTTTTGTTTTATTTGTTTTTTTTTGAGCAAGACATTAACTTTCATTTTTTCATCCACAAGGCTTGAGATCATTTGTTATTGCAGCATGACTTAGCCTACGCTAGCTAAAACAGTTGAAAATTTTAATAATGAAATAAAAATAGATGTATATAAGTCAAGTTGCTCAGTCGTGTCCGACTCTTTGCAACCCCATGGACTGTAGCCTACCAGGCTCCTCTGTCCATGGGATTTTCCAGGCAAGAGTACTGGAGTGGGTTGCCATTGCCTTCTCCAGGAGATCTTCCCGACCCAGGGACTGAACCTGGGTCTCCAGCATTGCAGACAGATACTTTACCGTCTGAGCCACCAGGGAAGCAATTCTTTTCTCAAACACTTCAAAGCACAACTCAATGTCTTAACGTATATAAAAAAATGTTTTCTAACAAGCTGCCTTTGAGCCCTCGCCTCTGTGCATGGTACCGACACCAGGAGTCAGGCTGCAGTGCCAGATCACATGCTTGGGCGTAACCGGGGTCGCTGGGCCCGCAGCATCGCCCTTTTAACCAGGACTGCTGAGGGGCAGTGCCTGGGCTGCCAGTGGGTGAGGGGCTGAGGCCACTCAGGCTTCAGCCCTGAAAGCTAAGGTGGAAATTTCTTCAGAAAATGTTGGGGATCCTGCAGTCTCTGTTAGTGCCCCACATGTCTCTGTCTTCCCTGTAAGTCAGAGTGTCATCTCTGCCAATTTCCTTTTTTAAAAATGAGGAAACTGAAGCTCAGAGAAGGGACTTGCCTAACTGGTTTGTACTGAAGCTGGGCCCAGGGCCCAGGTTATTGGCACTTCTTGCCTGGTGCCCTTGAGGCACTTCCTAATTAAGCTTATGGCACTGTGCCAGGTATGAGGGGTTAACGAATGGTACCGTTCTGACCTCTTGCCCTTCTGCAAATCATAGTCCAGTCACATGGGCTACACCAGTGTTTTTCAGATATTTTTGAGCAGGGAAGCTTCTCTTCCCCATGAAATCTGTGGAAAACTAAAATATAAAGTAGATGAAAACCAGAGCTGCTTTTGCTGAAGCACAATGCGAGTCTGTGTGTGTGTGGGGTGGGGGGGATGGGTCCCCAAGGCCTTGCTGTCCCAGTCTCATCCTCATGGCCCCTTCACCCTCTTGGGAAGATAGAGCTCCTGGAAACAGCTGGGAAACTGTGGTCTATACTCAGGCCGCCTAACTGGAGGAATCTGGGCTGTCAGTTTTGGACTGACTGTAAGGCATAGGGATGGAGATGTGCAGAGAGGGGTGATGGGGGTTATTGCTTGTCTAGTGTTTCAGAAGCTCAAGGGGTATAGATAGAGGTTTGAAGATGATGACATGTCTTCTCATTATAGCCTCTATTTCCTTCAGGGGTGGAAAGGGGCAGGGCAGGGCAGAAACACAGACATTTGAAAACTAAATGGTTGGTGGCAGAGTTTTTCCCAGACTAGGTGGGCTTTTCTTGTAGGATTTCAGGCATTCATTCATTCACTGGTTTATTCATTTATTTGTGAGATATTTATTGACTTCCTATTATGGGAAAGAGGCTGAACTAACATTCTGAGTGGAGTGGGTGCTAAGATAAATCAGATAGGGACCTTATCTTTAAGAAAGTTAGAAACCAGTCAGGGAGAAAAGATAGAAATATCAATACCTAAAATACAAGATGGGGCTTCCCAGGTGGCATAAAGGTAAAGAATCTGCCTATCAATGCAGGATACCCAGGAAATGGGGTTTCATCCCTGGGTCGGGAAGATTCCCTTTAGAAGGAAATGGCAACCCACTCCAGTATTCTTGCCTGGAAAAATCCCATGGGCAGAGGAGCCTGATGGGCTACAGTCTGTGGGGTTGCAAAGAAAAATACAAGATAGAAAATGCCAAACGCAAAAATCTGAGTATTGCTAAAGTATTATGGGATTGTGGAAGAGGAATAAATTACCTCTAACTGGTGACTGAGCAAGGGATCGTGGAGGAGAGGAGTGAATTTAGACTGGGGAGAGAGTCCGGAAGCATGTCTCTCCTCATGCCTGGAGCTGGAAAAGTGGGACACAGCAAGCAGTTCAGTTTGGTGGGAGCAGGAGGTTATTAAAAGCAATTCGATGGTTTTTGTCTTACCCAGCGCCTGCATCTTCGAGAACAAGCTATCATGTGGAAGAAAATATCAGGCCCAAATCTTGCCTCCATTGGTGAGAATGAGAAAGTAGTTAGGGACAAAAGCTACCTCCTTGTCTTGGAGCTTTCAGGATTCTGCTGAGGAGAGAAATCTGCCAAAAGATCAACTTGAAAACCTTCTTCCTTGCTGGCTTCCTCAGCAGATCCTGACACCCATTTCAAGCAGCGGGGAGGGGGCAGGCAAATCAACTGTCCACATAAACACCACCGGTGGATCCCCGCTGCCAGCTCTTCCTGGGGCTTGAAAGCTCCTGGTTTGGTGAGTTGGCTCCTTTGCACAAACCCTAGAAACACACCACTGTAAATGAACTGTATCTTGGAGAAAGAGCTGAGGCGAAACCGTTCCAGTTTTTGGACCTAACACTGCCTTTGTTCTGGCACGAGGAAGACCCTGGGTGTGCACACAGGGAGAGGATGGGAAGAACATGAGAGGGTCCTGAAGCGGCTTCTGCCAAAATATTTTCACAGGCTCTAGATGTTAATTTCCAGACACTAAGTACATACAGCTCGGAAGATGTTGCGAAAATTGATGAACGTCTTGGAAAAGTTTACCAATATGGCTGCATAGAATAGTAGTTAATTCTTTTATTTAGAAAAACTTAAAAATTTGCAAGATTTTAAAAAATTGCAGTAAAATATAAATAAAATAACATTACCATTATAACCATTTTAAGTGTACAGTTCAATGGTATTAAATATGTTCACATTGTTGCGCAACCTCCGATATCATCCAGCTTCAGGACTTTTTCCATCTTCCTAGATTGAAACACTATATCCATTAAACAGTCATTCCCCATTCCTCCTTCCCCCAGCCTCTGGAAACTACTGGTTTGCTTTCTGTCTTCATGAATTTGACTCCTCTAGGTACCTCATATACTGTGACCCCATGGACTGTAGCCTGTCAGGCTCCTCTGTCCATGGAATTCTCCAGGCAAGAATACTGGAGTGGGTTTCCATTCCCTTCTCCCGAGGATCTTCCCAATCCAGGGATTGAATCCAGGTCTCCTGCATTGTGGGCAGAATCTTTACCGTCTGAGCCACCAGGAAAGCCCTACCCTCCAGGTACCTCATATAAGTAGAACTGTATAACATTTGTTTTTTGGTAAACTGGCTTATTTAACTTTGCATAATCTTTTCAAGGTTTATCCATGTTGTAGCCTGTGTCAAAATTTCCTTACTTTACAAGCCTGGATAATATTCCTTTGTATGTGTTTACCACATTTTACTTCCCTAATCATCTCCTGATGGGCACTTGGGTTGCTTCTTTTAGCTAATGTGAACATAGGTGTATAAATGTCTGTTTCAGTACCTGATTTCAATTCTTTTGGGTAGATACTCAGAAGTGGAATTATTATATTATATGGATAATTCTATTTTTTAATTTTTTATACTGTTTTCCATAGTAACTGCATTTTACATTCCCACCAGTAATGCCCAAGGGTTCCAATTTCTCCATATCCTTGTCAATACTTACTGTATTCTGTTTTTTTAAAAATAATAATTATCATTATGAGGGTGAAGTGATTGAACACTTTTTGAATAGTAATAATGTACTTAGCTTTCCAGAGCATTGATTACAAAGCAGTGTAATGTTTCTGTTTCCCCAGGTACCTATTCTAAGTTTCACATGGATGTTACACTGACTGATTTCTTCCTGAAACTGGGACAATTAAATCTGTGTTTCTCAAAGCAAATAGAAAAACAATGACACAGCAACGTGATGAGATATCACTTAATTATTGTGCCTGATGTTCTTGGGTCCTGGCCACACACCCTCAAGACTTCCAGTTCATATACTCTACCCCAAAACTTTCAGCTGCAGAAAGATCTACAGATCTTTACTTGTGAGCTTCCTCCAGCTGTTGGGGTCTTCTCAGCCTTGAACAGGGCAGCCTCAAAGTGTTGGGGAGTTAATACCTGGTGGGAACAGCCCTCGATAGCCTGCTCATTGGCATCTTTCCTTGTCTCACTTCTTCAGTTTCCTGACTGCTTCTTGGAATTACCTCCTAAAGAAGCTATTTGCATTCACGTCTGTCTCAGCATCTGTTCTGGGGGAACCCAACCTATGACAGTCATTACATGATGACTAGGTGGAATTTGTTGTTGCTTGATGAAAAGTTTATGAAATAATGACACATGAAAAGACTGTAACTAGATTAAAATTATGCTTCTGTGAAATAAGCTTCATAACTGCTTATAATTTTTATAAAAACATTTTTTTCCTGCTGAAAGTATTCTATGTGTGTTTCCCTTGTGAAGCTATTTACATTATGTAATAAAAATGAATTTTCTTGAACATTTCAAGGTTTTGGTCATCTTGCTATATTCAATATTTGAAAATATCTTGTCTCTATTATCCCAAGAACAACTTTGTCTTTCACAGATGCCTTAGGTTACACTTAATGTTTCAGATTCCTACAATGTCCCACCTTGGAAAGATGGCTTCATGCTGGCTCCTGGGTATATTATTGTCTGCAGCTATGCATCAGCTTAAAAGCTAAGTGAGACTTGAAATTCTATTCTCCTTGCTTTACATATGCAGAGAAATATTTATTGCCTTTTCCTTTTGTGCTGAGAGTCTCATTTGTGAAATTTTACCCTGTTGAGTCGTATACCTTTCTAATGGGAAATATTTTAAATTTTGTTTGATAGACCATTCTTTGACTTTCTTATTTCCAAACGTTAGTTTCATGAGTGTCTAGAAGGAAGATGATTTAAGGATTCCTGGGCAAATTAGGTTTAGTTATGTGACAATGTGATTTGCCATAAATTGCATACTCTGTATGTCTTAAGTGAGGATTTATTGTGGAACCTGAAAAGTATGTGGTCAAGGAGTTATTTTTAATTTTTTGAGTGTTATTGGAAGTCTAAATGTTTCACTGCAGACTCACTAAAATTTTGAAAATTAGATGAAATTTATAGGCAGGAGCTCGAGGAAGGGGATGCTGTCCAGGGGGAAAAGGCAGACTATGAGGAGGTAACTTCTGATAAGAAATACTATTTCCCTTGAAGCTTTGGGGGCCGGATGATGGCCAGATTTAGTTGTTGGCCAGCAGTCCTGGAAAGGCTTCCCTGGTGGCTCAGATGGTAAAGAATCTGCAGAGTCAAGCAGAACCAAGTTCGACCCCTGGCTCGGGAAGATCCCCTGGAGAAGGGAATAGCAACCCACTCCAGTATTCTTGTCTGGGGAATTCCACGGAGAGAGGAGCCTGGTGGGCTACAGTCCCTGGGGTTGCAAAGAGTCAGACATGACTGAGCAAATAACACTTTCAATATCCTCAATCCTGTATACCTAGGTGAAGATTTTCTCAGGGAAACTTAATCCATTATGGGTGAGGCCATTATCAAGTTAAGGAGAAACTGACCTGAGTTTGATATTTGGTTGTTGCAAAATGAGTGGCAGTGAGTTGCTTTTCTTTAATAACTCATGGAGGTTTGGAGGTCTACAAGTTATAAACTTTATAACTCTTCCAACAATGTACATATTCCTAAGAAGGTCTCCCTTAGAACTCTGAATAATGGAACAGGGTGCTGAATTTCCAGAGGGTAAGTTCATTTTGCCTGGCAATTTCTTCTTTAGACATATGTCTTTGCATCGGGGGCACTGAGCTTGCTCCTGAAGGATGGAGAACCGACATCCAGTGAGAGAGCATCAGGTACCACTGTGCATCTGCTTGGTGGTGTGTTGGGCACCGGGGACACATCCATGAACAAAAGTCCTCAGGGGCAGGGATTATCCATATCTTTGATCTTTAATTGCTCTAACACATCCTGCTGATTTCTACATGTGTCCGTCTGCCTCTTTGATCTTTGAGAGCCGCATTAAATTTAATATAGGGTTTGTTGGCAGTGAAGTGGTGCTAAACCACCAGTTCATCTTATTCAACTACAATCTTCCCCCATCCATCCTCTGTCCCCCATTCATGTTGTCTGTGAGACAGACAAAACTATAAAGGTGGTACCCATTATATTTTATTATGATGGAAATGTGGAAGGACTTTGACATATTCCACAGAGGGCTCAATAGAGAAGTCACAGTTTGACAAATCATTAAGTAAAATGATACAGCAAACCTATTCTGACACAGAATAAGCAAAAAGTAAAAACAAAACCCCTAAGACTGCTTCACAGCTTCTTTTTGTGTGTGTTACCTCCTTGGATAATTTACCCCTATGTAAAACCCATCCTTTTACAAGTTCACCTTTCACTCAATACTTATCCATAAAAGGAAACACTGGCTCAGTACCATACTGGTTCTGGCTTATACCAACTCACAAGAGCCAACTGTTAAATTTTCAGGGAATTTGTAAGCCAGTTGTTAAACACAGTCAATATTAAAAATTAACTTAGATAAACTTGCAATTAAACAAATTATATAAAATAAGGATAATTAATATTCTATATCTATCACATCTTAATCAGATTATGATGTTCTATTAATATTTGTACTTTTGAGGTGTTTTATTTCAATCATATCTGTGCTGTATAATGATAGGCTACTCTGCATCTCTTCCCAACTTCATGTTTGGTGATATCATATTGGTTGTTTGAAAGCAGCTGAAATTGGCAAACACTATAAATTAGGGCTCCTCCCCCAAGGGCCAGCCTGTTGCTAACCATTTACAAATACACCACTGACTCTGCTTTCAGGGGCATTGCACTTAGGCCATTGGAGAAGGCAATGGCACCCCACTCCAGTACTCTTGCCTGAAAAATCCCGTGGACGGAGGAGCCTGGTAGGCTGCAGTCCATGGGGTCGCTAAGAGTCGGACACAACTGAGCGACTTCACTTTCACTTTTCACTTTCATGCATTGGAGAAGGAAATGGCAACCCACTCCAGTGTTCTTGCCTGGAGAATCCGAGGGACGGCGGAGCCTGGTGGGCTGCCGTCTATGGGGTCGCATAGAGTCAGACACGACTAAAGCGACTTAGCAGCAGCAGCAGCACTTACGCCATACTTGTGAGATCTGGGATAACCTCAGAGACTGAGGCATCACTGCAGCATTTGGTGGGGTTGTTTCCCCTTCTGCCGGCAGCCCAGTACACTGAGGCACAGAGGAAGTGGTGTATCTGGGATGCTGGCACAGTCTAATGGGCACTAAGTGGCTCAAAGAAATATTCTGTCTACAATGAAGCTATGGTTCAAGGCCAGTTTTAGGTTAGGCAGAGACATGGCCATAAAAACTCTTGTGGGTACACTTGCCAAGCAGCAATCTTGCTGAACAGTGTGCTTTTTTACTTCCTCAGTTTTCCCTATAGAGTTGTGAACTTTGAGTACATTCAATGGATGCTGCCTAATGTACTACAATCATTTTTGAAGTGACACATATGACTACCGACATTCAGTGATCACACGACTTAGCTCTCTCTGACCAAAGATATTTCTGCCTCTTCCCAACCCTCTGGGTCTCCACTTGCAGGCTTCTAGCATCTTCTTCACAGATAGCACCATTGGAGTGTCCACTTCATAAAATTTCCTCTCATACTATTCTTGGAGTCTAACTTAATCTGCCAAGTTCGCCACACATTTCCCCAGAATTCACCCCTTCTCCTTTAGTAAACATAATATAAATTTTGAGGTCAGTCCAACATGGTGCAAATGTGAGCTTTGTTATTACTAATGGCTGTTACTGCTGTTATCACACCTAAGTCTGAGTTTACTTATCTATGTAATGGGTGTGGACCGAATAGCTCTTTTGTCTCTCTCATTTGAGTATATGTGCTCAGTTGTTTTCAGTCATGTTTGACTCTTGGCAACCCTGTAGCCTGCCAGATTCCTCTGTCCATGGAATTCTCCAGGCAAGAATACTGGAGTGGGTTGCCATTCTCTTCTCTAGGGGATTTTCCCGACCCAGGGATTGAACCTAGGTCTCATGCATTTCAGGCAGATTCTTTAGCATCTGAGCAACCAGGGAAGCCTGCCACTATGTGAATGTGAATATCCCCACTTGGTGAGAGCAGGACCTCCACTTCCTCTTTTCAGGATTCTGGGGGATTGGTTGGCAGCTGTGACTTCATCAGGCCCCACCCCACCACATCTGTGTCTTTGCAGTCACCTGGGTTTCTCTCTGCTTAGCCTCTGTCTACTGTACCTGTAGTTCTGGATGCCCCTTCCCCTAATCCTCATATTGCTGCTCTTTTATTTCACTGGGCCACATGTGGACATATCCTTTCACTTAATTTTTCATAGAACTGCTGGGCCAGGCTGTATCATTTAAAAAGATATAATTGATGATTCAAAGGTAAGAAAAGAATTCTAACATGAAGAGTGATTGTCAACTGGCTACTGAGTGTGGCTGCCTGTGGGACTCACAGGCCCAGGATCTCCTGCCTTGGTTTCTGCTTAGAGCCCAGGTTGGTGCCCTAGAGAAGGGGCAGTGTTTCCCTCCCCATGCCTGGGACAAAGGAAGAACTAGTGAGCTGAAGTATAGAACAACAGAAAATTCCTAATATGAACATAGAGAGAAAATAGACTGGGAAGAAAGAAAGGAACAGAACTTGAGGCACCTGTGGAACCATAATAAAAGATCTAGCATTCATGTCATAGGAGTTCTGGAAAAAGGAGAAAGAAAGTGGGCCTGAAAAAAATCTTCAAAGAAAAAATGACTGAATACTTCTCAAATCTGCTGAAAGACATAAATGTAAATCTGAGTCAATCCTAAACATGGTAAATCCAGATAAATCTACATTGAGACGTATCATAGCCAGATTTCTAAAACTATAGACAAAGCAAAAGTCTTGAAAACAGTGTAAGAGAAATGACATCTTACCTTTAGGGGAAAAAACAATTCAAATGACTCAAGATTTATCATCAGAAAACATGGAGGCTAGAAGGAGGCAGCACAACATTTTTCAAATGCTGAAAAAAAAAAAAAAAAAGAAAAATTGTCAACCCAGAACCTTATATCCAGTGAAAATATCTTTCATGAATAAAGAAGAAATCGAGACATTTTCAGATGAAGGAAAACTAAGACAGTTTGTTCTTAGAGGAAGTTGTCTCAACAGAAAGGAAATGATAAAAAGAAGGAATCCTGAAACACCAAGATGGAAGAAAGAACAGTTCAAGCAAAAAATAAGGATAAATACAAAAATAGGGATAAATACTTTCCTTATCTTGCATCTTCTAAATTATGAACTTGGACACTCAACTGCATATATTATATATCTATTGTCACAAGTTAGAAGTTTAGCTAAAAGCTCTGGGAAAACATTCTATAAGTTCTGTTTTCTCTCCCCTCATAGCATGGGTAGTAAACTTAATCTAATAGGAGTAAGGCTTCTGGTCCTTCTTTAAGGTCACCATAAGCCTTAACTTACATCTTCACTCTGGGCTTCCCTGGTAGCTCAGATGGTAAAGAATCTGCTAGCAATGCAGGAGACCTGGGTTCAATCCCTGGGTTGGAGAAGATCCCCAGGAGAAGGAAATGGCAACCCACTCCAGTATTCTTGCCTGGAGAATCCCAGGGACAGAGAAGCCTGGTGGGATACAGCACATGGGGTCACAAAGAGTTGGACACAACTTTGCTTAAGGTCAAAGGATCATGAAACACACCACAACAGGGGACAGCCTGTCCATAAGAGTCCCCAACAGAATTGTTGATTGTCATCCAAGGGCCAAATCCTCCCGTTGATTACAGCTGCTGCTCCTGTAGCCTATCAGACGAACATGCTGTTCCAGCCAAAGCCCATCAATTTCAGGCCCACTTCCTTTATATGCAGGCCTCCCCTGAGGAATAAGATTAAGTCTGGAGCCTTTGTTTAAGATCTTCCTTCCACTTAATATTGTTATTTTCTTTCTTGATCTCTTGTTCTATCATTTTAGCTTTTAGGGCAGCAGCGACATAAATAAACTTCATGGGAAACTGTTCCTGAGGCTTTAAATTTCTGGCAGGCACAAATGGACCACTAACTGGCTGAGAGACACACAGCAGTCCTCTCTTTGGGATATGATTGTGGCAATGCCTGGGGAACCTGGAACTGACAAACTGTTGACAGAAATGTGCTTTGGCTGGATAAAGAGGGTAATTCATAACAACCAAATATGGAAGGAGACTCAGTTCTGCCACATCTGAATAGGAAGTGTATTTTGCCATCCATGTAGTGCAGCCTGCATGAGTTTTGCTTGAGGAAAACTGTGGCTCTGGCCTTTTGTGACATGATCTATGATCTGTCTCCCATCTGTTTTCCACTCATCACTTTTTTTCTTCTATCCCATGCCATTCCTTCAAGAAGCTACTTGTTGTTCCCCACTTTCTGCCTCTGTGCCTTTGTTCATGCTGTTAATTTTGCCTGTAATGACTTTTTCCTCTTCTCTAACTGGAAAGTTCCTACTCATTCTTTAATCCAGTTCAATAGCTTCTTCCTCTATGGAGCCTTCCTTGAATCTATTCCACCGTCATCTCTACCCCATTCCAATGAACTGATTTCTCCTGGGTCTCCTGTAGCACTTTGTATAGCACTATTATTATTATTTAACTTATTTATTTTAATTGGAGGCTAATTACTTTATAATATTGCAGTGGTTTTTGCCATACATTGACATGAATCAGCCATGGGTGTACATGTTTCCCCCATCCTGAACCCCCCTCTCACCTTTCTCCCCATCCCATCCCTCAGGGCTGTCCCAGTGCACTGACTTTGAGTGCCCTGTTTCATGCATCAAACTTGGACTGGTGTAGATCACTATTATTGTTATTCAGTCACTCAGTCCTGTCTGACTCTTTGAGACCCACATGGACTGTGACAAGCCAGGCTTCCCTATCCTTCACCTTCTCCTGGAGCTTGCTCAAACTCACGTCCATTGAGTTAGTCATGCTATCCAACCATCTCGTCTCTTCTGTCATCCCCTTCTCCTTCTGCCTTCAATCTTTCCCAGCGTCAGGGTCTTTTCTAATGAGTCAGCTATTCTCATTAGGTAGCTGAAGTATTGGAGCTTCAGCTTCAGCATCAATCCCTCCAGTGCATATTCAGGGTTGATTTCCTTTAAGACTAACTGGTTTGATTTCCTTGCAGTCCAAGGGACTCTTCTCCAACACCACAGTTCAAAAGCATCAGTTCTTCAGTGCTCAGCCTTCTTTATAGTCCAACTCTTATATCCACACGTGACTACTGGAAAACAGTCTGCTTCATTTTATATTATCTCCTCCACTGGACTGAGATAATGTGATCTTGTTCTTCCTTTTAACTTCAGGGACTGATTCAGTGTTGAACATGTGGTAAGAGTTCAATAAATTCTCATTGATCTAGCAAATAAATAGATGAGGATACGTGCAATGTCATAGTGATAAAACATTGCCTAACACATCGGTGTTAGAAAAAAGGAGTAAAAAGTGCAATGCCAGAATTCCACTTCTGGGAAGACTTAGTAAACATACTTTATCCTATTCTTTCTTGGATATTATATAAGAAACAAGCATAAGGAGACTCTGAAAGTTGGAGAGAAGAAGACAAACTGCTTAAGACCTGGAGATCTAAAGAACTCAGTGGGGAGTTCTTCAGGTTTTCTTTCTGCCCTTATGATCCCAGACTTGTAGCTGAGGGAGCTGGCAACCTGGAAACACCAGTGTGTGCAGACAAAAAAAAAGGCCCCAACAAATGCTTGCTTCCTCTAGTCAAAGGGCCAGGAAAGGAGCAGCCTAAAAAGACAGAAAACTTAGGGGAAAAAAATCTTCTCAAGCCAAACTCCACAAAAAAACTCTGGGTCCCTTGCCATGCCAGCAGAAACCAGGTGGGAATCTCAGACTTCTACCCAGTCTATAATGAGTTTTCTCAGGTTCCTCCTACCTGGAGTGGTGGCAGAGAAAATTGAGTAGGGAGCTGGGACTTCATTCCCACTGAGAGGTAGTGAGTGGCCCGTGCCCACGAGGTGTCAGTAGAGGGCATGTGGGGATCAGCAATGAGGCAGACACGTTTCCATGGGGATCTAATGGGAAGCCAGAATTGGCCCCCCAGCCCAGTAGTAATGAAGGCGTCCCTTGCTCAGGCATTAGTGATGCCTAAGTGGGAAAGCTGGACTTCCACCTCCATTTGCCAGGAATGAGGTGGCAGCCTTTCTTTTCTCATTGAAGCAGTGTCGGAGGACGGCAGCTAAAACTAAAAGTTAAAGTCAGATTTGCTACCCAGGATCTTTTTGGTTTGCACCAAAGAGAGGTATTTCCTGTTAAAGCCCTGGATTCGTTTACTTACTCAGCAAATGTTAATTGAATATCTACCATCTGTTAGTGCATGACATTGAGGATAGAACTCAGAATAAGACAGACATAGATGTGATCTCTGCCCACAAATAACTTACATTCTGATAGGGAACACAGACTTCACAGAAACAAATATATTATAGCATAATAAAATTAAGAAGTATTAATAATAATAGTACAAGAAGAAAACCATATCATCATTAACCCTTTCATGGTACTTATTGTATACAAGTACAACCACCCAGAAGCTGGACTCTTCTATTTCACACTGGTTATCAACACTTCCAACCTCTTGATCAAAAACCATTCCAGAAAACATTCCAGAAAACCATTTGATCAAAAACCATTCCAGAAAACATTCTTGTGTTTACAAGATTCTCTGATTCACTGAGAGTATCTTTTTAAAAATGTATCCTCATGATAAATTAGCTAGGAGAAGTTTTTAAATTCACAGTTCATTAATAGATAAGAAATCTTTGAATACATAAAATATTCACTAACATATAGGATTTATGCTTACCTCAGCAACATTTCCCAGTTTTCATTCATGAACTTAACTGGTATATTTACAGATTTTACACGTGAATGATTGTGCTTTTTACTTAACAGAAGTTTATTGAGCATTTACTATGTGTCAGACTCTGTACCAGGTTTTAGGGACACAAAGACGAAGATGATACAAAGCATTGAGAATAGAGACAGGGAGAATTTCTTCCTCAACTCTCTATGAGTGAATCTTACAAGAAAAACAAAAACAAACAGAAAGAACAGACATCCTACTTATTACGGCATTATTTGGAATTGGAGAAGACTGGAAATAATCCAAGTGTCCATCAGTAGAGGACTGGTTGAATAAATATTGGTATATCTATACAATGGTGTACCATGTAGCTGTAAAAGAAATGAGGAATATCTCTGTATAATGCTAGGATGTAATCTTTAGAATACTGTGTTAGCGTCAAGAAAAGTGAGGGGGATGAAATGTACAAAGTCCACTATCATATAAAAACAGAAGGATAAATAAAAAACAAGTTTCCATAAGAATGTCATTATCTATTAGAAAGGAAAGGAATAAGACTGTGATCAAAGCTACACTTCTCTGAATATTTGTTTTGCAGATTTGACTTTGAAACCATATAACTGTTCAATATAATTGAAAACAAAATTCAATTAAAAACTAATTTCTAATAATTGAAAGCAATAAGAAACAAATAAACCTGTGTATCAAGTTGGTTGCATAACCACACAAATAAAAGTTCTGTTAACTGTCTGTATAATGCAGGATTTTGTCAGTGAATTTTTAGTGAGATATACCCTAGGAAAAAAAGCCCCGCAAAATAAACAAACCACTTCAAAACAAAACTAAAAAACCCTTAAACTGTTTTTAGCAATGATATTTTTGGTGTATTGTCATTATGTGTGTATTTTGTGAAATACAGATTATGTGTATATCTTGTGAAAGAGCCAGTGAGTGTCCTTTTGTATTGTTGAGAATTGGGATTTCAGCATGAAAAAAAGGAGCTATGAATCCAAGAATTTAAGTACATATCCTGTGTACCTAAGTTCACGTAGTAAGTATTGGTGTGAACTGGTTATGTGTTTTAAAACAAACATACAAATTCCTTTCCTAAATATGTCTACAGAAAAGGCCTGGAAATGATGACTGATCCACTAGCCAGGAGCACTCTAGTGAATTAATGGATCTAGACAATCATTAATAACTGTTAACACCACAAGAAAGACAGGTATTTTTGTTCCTAACAGAAATGGAAACTGAACCTCAATCTGATCAAGCCTCTAGATCTTATTACCAATTCACAGAAAATAGAATGGGGAGAGAGGTACATGCTAAATGACACTGTGTGTGCTAAGTTGCTTCAGTTGTGTTTTCCTCTTTGAGACCCCATGCACTGTAGCCCCCCAGGCTCCTCTGTCAAATGGGATTCTCCAGGCAAGAATACTGGAGTGGGTTGCCAGTTTCTCCTCCAGGGGATCTTCTGTGGTGATGTAATAATTAAGAGACACTCTGGTAAGCTGTACCAGGAAAATGGCCCAGTTTCTTCAACAATTAAATTAAAAGGGGAAAAAATAGTGGCAGGAAAAGTGTATGTTTATTTATTTATTTCATTTATTTTTATTAGTTGGAGGCTAATTACTTTACAATATTGTAGTGGTTTTTGCCATACATTGACATGAATCAGCCATGGATTTACATGTGTTCCCCATCCCCATCCCCCCTCCCTCCTCTCTCCAGATCCCATCCCTCTGGGTCTTCCCAGTGCACCAGCCCTGAGCACTTGTCTCATGCATCCAACCTGGGTTGGTGATCTGTTTCACCCTAGATAATATACTTGTTTCAATGCTGTTCTCTCAAAACATCCCACCCTCGCCTTCTCCCACAGAGTCCAAAAGTCTGTTCTGTACATCTGTGTCTCTTTTTCTGTTTTGCATATAGGGTTATCATTACCATCTTTTTAAATTCCATATATATGCTTTAGCATACTGTATTGGTGTTTATCTTTCTGGCTTACTTCACTCTGTATAATGGGCTCCAGTTTCATCCATCTCATTAGAACTGATTCAAATGTATTCTTTTTAATGGCTGAGTAATATTCCATGGTGTATATGTACCACAGCTTCCTTATCCATTCGTCTGCTGATGGGCATCTAGGTTGCTTCCATGTCCTGGCTATTATAAACAGTGCTGCGATGAACATTGGGGTGCACGTGTCTCTTTCAGATCTGGTTTCCTCGGTGTGTATGCCCAGAAGTGGGATTGCTGGGTCATATGGCAGTTCTATTTCCAGAATATTGGAAATAAAAGCAAAAATAAACAAATGGGACCTAATTAAACTTAAAAGCTTTTGCACAACAAAACTGTATGTTTAAAGAGACCAGGCGGTGGTAGTGATAAAGAACCTGCCTGCCAATGCAGGAGATGTAAGAGACACTGGTTCTATCCCTGGGTCGGAAAGATTCCCTAGAGGAGAAAATGGCAATCCACTCCAGTATTCTTGCCTGGAGAATCCCATAAACTGAGGAGCTACAATCCATGGGGTCACAGAGTTGGACATGACTGAAGCGACTTAGCAAAGAGACCAAAGAGACGTATTAATCAGTTTCAATATAGGAACGCTATTTGGATATTAACTTGACTAAGTTACTTGTTTAAAAAACTAGACAATTGGTGACACTTGAACATTGGATATAATTTGACATTAATGAATTAATATTAAATTTTAAAATGTTCAAATTAAAAAGTTTTAAAAAACACAATAATAGTTATGCTTTTAACGGTTCAGAGACCTTGTCTTGTGAAGATACATATTGCAGTATTTATAGGTGGCATGACATAGACAGGGATTTACTTCAAAATATTGCAGAGTTGGGGGAACTGAATGGGACAGACATGAAACAACATTTACCATAAATTGAGAATTGTTGAAGTTGGGTGATGGATTCATGCAGATTCATTATAGCACTCTCTCTAGACTTTTGCAAATGTGCAAAAATATTCATACTAAAAGGTTAATAACAAAGAAGAGATAACCTACTTAATACAAGGTTTACTTTCTGAGTTCATTAAGCCTTGGTCTGACCATGTTTAGGACCTGTCATCTGGTTCCCGTTTCCTTAGATACTAACAAATATTATTATGAAAAGAAAAATGAATTTGCTGAGATACTTTTTCCATGTGCTCCCCTAATGTAAGAGAAATCGGGGGCTGCCAAACCTGTGAAACTGAAACTGGAGTGAGGAGCCTAGTGTGGTTGCTGACTTGCTCTTTAGGGTTCTGCTTCTTCCATTTGGTCCCTGATACTGATACCCAACAGCCATCTGTGGCTGTGGCTTGGAAATGATGTGGCATCTGAAAGGGAGGGAACTCCAGCAGCAGGACTGTGTCAACTGCTCAATAAAGAAGAACATAAAATATTGCCTCTATGTTGCATTAGTAATTGAGAAACATGTTTGAATCTTGGGTCATGGGTTTTTAGGGCTCTTAGGAACCTTATAGCTTTCTAGTCCAAATCATTTGTGGCAGATGAAAAAAATGAAGGCCCAGAGAGATGACGTGACTTGGTCAAGGTTGCAGAGCTCATGGCAGAGCTGGGGTCAGAGCCCACATTTTGCTGGTTTCCAGAGTTCTGTCCCTTTCCTCCAGACTACATCTAGAGTGGATGGTACCTTTAGATGGTACCATCTAAAGTGGATGTGTTTCTTCTGTCTTAGTCTGGACTCTGTACAGTAAGTACCACTCATTCTCTGTAGCCATGTTCTATCGTTCCTGTTGTTGTTTAGTTGCTCGGTAGTGTCTGACTCTTTTGCAACTCCAAGAGATTGTAGCCTGCCAGGCTCCTCTGTCCTTGGGATTTCCCAGGCAAGAATACTGGAGTAGGTTGCATTTCCTCCTCCAAGGGGTCTTCCCAGCCCAGGGATGGAACCTGTGTCTCCTGCATCAGCAGGCAGATTCTTTACCACTGAGCCACCTGGGAAGCCCAATGTTCTACTACAATGCAGAATCTTCAGTTCTTCCAGTAATGTATGTGTTGGTGGGGAGGGGAGTGCATGACTTTAAAATAGTTAACATAATTGGCTGAAGGAAACTTTTTTTTTTCTTTTTCTAATAAGACTAAATTTATTCAATACCCTAGTAAAAGTTTTGATTATAAGTATCCAACAGTATAAAAAGTACAAAACAGATTTGTAGATTTCTAATATATTAATACAAAGTGCATGACTACATACAGTACCTCCTACAGGCAAAGAGAGGTGGAAGGGGGAAAGAAGACTGTGGTTGAGGTCTAGTAATAAATAAATAAATACAGAAGTAGAGATGATCCATATTATAGTATATTCTACCACCAATACTGCAGCCAAAATGTACAAAAAAAATTTCAAAATAACTCAGGAGGAAGATGATAATGGCTGGGGTTCTTGTAATACACCTCAAAGTCTGTGGGAGCTCTGACCCAACTCACTGTGTATTCTGTGCATACGGTGGCTTGTAGTTTTTTCCAAAGGAAGAAATATAAAATTTTAAGTTTCGATTAAAAACTATAAAACTATAGGGTGCCCATAAAAAGTGGCTCACTCTCTTGTTACGTATACTATCCAATCTTTAAAATCCAGTTTTAAAAATAAGCACTGAGTCATGTTTTACCAGGGAGGCTAACGATCCTTCCTCATTATGAAAACGGGTGATATATTTTTCCTATACTTTTAGAAAAGAGGCAATAGATAGTACTTTGGTTTGGGTTCAAGTAAAAGGTTTTTGATGAAGGTTTTAGAATGGAAGAGCTCCACATTTAGGATGTATCATCTAACACCTCAATGTTCAGAAAGCCTGACTAAAAGAAGCCAAACCAAAACCAACCCACTCAGCATTAACACACACCTCTTTTCTTTTAGTAGAATTTTAATATAGAATGAAAAAAAAAAAAAACCCAAAACCCTAACAGGTTAAAACAAGTCAAACAACCATTCTACACAGATAAAACCTTCACAAAGGTCAACTGAAGTAATCCAGAGCTAAAACTGAATTGTGCAGATTTTTCAGTGAAGTCACCAGTCACGTAACATAAATTATTTACACACTTGCAAGCCCTCTAAGAACCGTGCCCCAAAAAGCATTAACCTTTGTTGTTTTCGTGTGCCATCCTAAAGACTTGCACATTGTTATTTTTCAGATAATCTAACATTTTTAATAGAGAATGTTCTCTACCAAGTGGTAATGCTTTGGTACTATTCATATAGGATTGCTTATCCTGAAGACTTGACATTTCCCCAAGAGGAACTTTGATTCTGCTTTAAGTTTTGATTCTGCTTTTTAAGTTTCATATAAATTAAAATCTGTATCAAATATCAATATGGAGGGAGGTGACACAGGATGCAACATATACAGTCAGGTTACCTCTGCCTATTTAGAAATTGCTCCTTCAAGATATTCGCACCAGAGAGCTGTCTGTCCCGCTTAATATTCAGTAGTACAGGTTTGAATCACCAGAACCTTGGCAAGACCTTAATATTTCAGTTATTAACAACTACCTCTAGGGGCAAGTCCATGTTTACTGAGTTATGACAAATTTATTATAACGAAGGAAAACAAGTGTAGCCAGCCATCTTAAAAAATGCCCCAACCACTGCTTCTCAAAATAGAAAGACTAAAACTACATACGTTTATCATACAACAAATCCCATCTCTGTCCCCTGAAAATTCCCCTAATTTCATTCATTAGAAGGGGATTTTTAAACAAGACTTAAAGAGCACTTTACAGCAGCATTCAGCTTTCCTATGAAATACTCAGCATCTTAAATATTATGTACACTTCTTTTTTATCTCTTAGTAAGCTTCATTGGCTTCAGAGTTTGTGGAACTGGAGGAAAAATAACCCATTCAAAACTATTCTACAAATCCATCTTTTGGCAGAATAGCAGATATCCAAATTAAAAATAGGAGGGTCATTTTGTTGCTTTGTTTTCCAAAATTTAAATCATTTTTGCTCCCCTTCTACATAAAGCTTAGTCACCACTCCTGAGTGGAGATGGGCAGAGGCTCTGGCCCCTGCTCCTCCGGCTTCTCAGCAGCTGCTTTCGCTGCAGCAAGGCTTGAATAGATGTGTGTCGATGAGGACTTCCCCAAAACGGCCTTTATAGATAATGCCACAGCATATTTTCTGTCTTTTTCAGTATGTGAGATCTAAAAAGGAAAACACTGGCGTTCTGTTGGAGCCAGAAGCCATCTCTGTATCTGAGCCATCATCTGACTGGTTACTGTAACAGGGAGACTGAGCTGGAGAGGCACTTGAGGTTGTACTGTGAGCATCAGAATTGTGGCGTTTAAATTCCTTCTGCAGTTTACTGATCTGGTTACTTTTTATCCTGTTTCCAGATAGAGTTTTCACTTTCTTTGGTTTCAGTGTAGTCTTTAGACTGGGTCCTGCGCTTGCATCTACCACATGATTCCAGTTTTCCTTTTTTGATCCTGCTGGCAATTTCTTCCATCTTTTCACAAGCAGGACACAGGCATTACAGATATCTCCTGAACGAGTCTCATGTAACCCAAAACAGCTCTGGAAATCCTTTTCATAGCGTTTACTGTCAGTGAATCGAGAACTGGAGGATTTAGCTCTGCAAATGCAGCAGCCCTCTATACTTCAGTACATCTTTGGCTTGTGAAAACCAAACATCTTTTCTTCTGGGCAATAGCCTTCCAAAAGCAGCCGTTTCACGCGCAATAACGATCCCGAGGGGCGCAGTGCATGCTAAGTCAACCCCCCCTCAATCGCTCCCTCCTCCTCAACAGCCTTGTCTAGAAAGATTGTCTCCTGCAGTTCTGCAGTTGCTACCGCTGGTGGGGAAGGTGTAGATTCCGCTTTCCTGAAGGAAACTTCTTAGGGGAAGTTGTGACTTGTGCTTGGTAGTGAAGAAATTTGCAGTATCAGAGCGTGAGTTTGCTCACCAGATTCTAGGAAGGAGTTTATAGAATAAGTGGGCTCTGGTGTCAGATAATCTAAGACTGAATCCATGTTCTACTGCTTTCCAGCTGTGTGACCTTATACAAATTATCAATGTCTGTATAACATCTATAAAATGAGGATAATTATAGCATCTACTTCGTGGTGTCATTGTGAAAACTCAATGAATCAGTGTAAGTAAAACTCTCAGACCAAGGCCTGGCACCATTCAGTCAATGTTGGCTGCGACCTAAGACGGCATGCAAATAGCAGTCATTGGGCACGACCAGTAGGACTTAGGTAGAAGATCATTAGGCTTCCCTGGTGGCTCAGTGGGTGAGGAATCTGCCTGCAATGGTTTGATCTCAGTTCAATCTTTGGGTTGGTAAGATCCCCTGGAGGAGGCCATGGCAGCCCACTTCAATATTCTTACCTGGAGATTCCCCATGGACAGAGGAGCCTGGTGGGCTACAGTCCATGGAGTCGCAAAGAGTTGGACTCGACTGAATGACTAAGCACAGAACAGCATAGGAGATCATTAGACACTTGGTAATTTCAAATAGAGCCTGCTTGCTGAAACTGCCTTGGGGTGTGTTAACTATTTCTTAGGATATTAAAAGTTTCCTTCAATCTAGAGCTGATACACTGCCTGAAAGTCTCAGCCTTGGTCAATGAAGTTAAAGACTGTTTTATGATTAATTGTTATCTAGAAGTAGTAAGTGTAATCATGTAAGTCATTAAACACCTCATTGTCAATTCACTCATCATCCAAGAGAGAGCTAGTCAGTTAGCCAAGCCTTTATGGTAGGAAGCACAGTCAAGAACAATATTGAGGAATGTCAACTGAAAAGATGCACAAAGTGATAGTTGCTAGTTAAGTTTTATTTGGGGCAAAATGAAGACTGCAGCCTGGGAAATAGCACCTCAGATAGCTCTGAGGAACTGTTCCAAAGCAGCAGTAGGGGAAGGTCAATATATAAGATTCTGGTGAAGGGGGAGTTCAAGGCAATCAAGTACTTACTTTATAAAACGTTTTCTACTAGTCCTGAGGAGCTGATGTCACAGGAAGGGATTTAGTGCTTTTCTAGGTATGGGGAGCTGCAAGACTGGGACCATGAAATCAGTTCCTGAAAATATCTAACTATCTAAAAACCTGCTCCACCAGTTTCCCTGGAGCAGAGTGCCTTACTTTCCACCCTGAATTCCCTTCAGGGAGTGTTGAAGGGTGGCAGCTGCAGCAGCACAGGCAGATGGCTAATGCTTGTGGTTGTTCAGTCGCTGGCAAATGCTCTTGGTGACTGACAATTTGAAGTTGACAGGAGCCTGATGAACACCTCCAAGGCAGTTACAGTAGACACTGTTGGTGCCCATATCCCCTGGCTGTCACTTCTGTATTCCCAAGGCTGCTTTCTCAGAAACCTTGAGCCCTGTCCCAGGGTGCTTTATTCTCTAGCTCTGGGAGTACATTCGGCCCATGAGCAGGGCAAGCTGGAAGTGCAGGAACGTTAATGACCCTGGAGTAACTCTCCAACATCTCCAATGACGGTGGGTGAGTTGGTGGCTAATGCCCCAGCTTCCTAGCCCCATATTTGGAGTGACTCTGAGGTGTGTTCTGCACTGTCTCCCAGTTCCGCCATGGGATCGAGTTCCCTCGCCCATACTGGTCATCAGCATAAAAAAGTACCCTTTATTACCTGTTTGTTCTCAGTCCTCTACTATCCTAGTGGTTTCCTGGTGTGTCTCATAACTAGGTTACCTGCACACTCAAATTCTGGTATCAGTTTCAGTGTGTGTGGATAGAGAGGTCTCCCTCATCGGTGGCTCAGACGGTAGGGAATCTGCCTGCAATGTGGGAGACCTGGGTTTGATCCCTGGGTTGGGAAGATCCCCTGGAGAAGGGAAGGGCTACCCACTCCAGTATTCTGGCCTGGAGAATTCCATGGACAGAGGAGACTGGCAGTCTACAGTCCATGGGGTTGCAAAGAGTTGGACACAACTGAGCAAATTTCACTTTCTTTTTCACTTTCATATCACCAAGAAATGCTTTGATACCAGCTGGGGTGTCCTACAATTTAACTCAATTCTGATGGTATCTATCTATCAGAGAGAGCATCAGGTTCCACAGGTTAAGGGCTCAGTCCCACAAGACTGCCCTTGCTTTGGATGCCAATTGAAATTCCAGGTTGTTACTTGTGTTTTTGACTGACTTGCTATAAATGAGAAGTTCCTATGACTCCCTTGATTAATATCTGGGAGTGGCTCTCGGATTCAGGAAACATGTTTACTCACTGAATTGTGGCTTTATTACAAAGAATACTAAAGGATACGAATCTACAGTCAGATGAAGAGATACATAAGGCGAGGTTCTGAACAAAGAAGCTTCTGTTCCTGTGGAATTTGGGCCTGGTATGGTGGCGTGTGGAAGGGCTCTGTTTCACCAGCCTGGAAGCTCCTTTCAGGTTTTTATGGAGGCTTCATTACACAAGCATGATTGATTAAATCATTGGCTATTGGTGACTGATTCAACTTTCAACTCCTCTTGCCTCTCCAGAAATCAGGGGGCAGAACTGAAAGTCCCGTTGTAGGTTCCCCTGGCAATCAGCTCCCAATCCTTAGGTACTTTCCAAAAGTCATCTCATCAGTCCTTAGGTACTTTCCAAAAGCCATGTTATTAATATAAACTCCATTGTGGAGGGAAGGTGCTTGTTATGAATAGTATGACACCCATTTCAGCTTTGTGGCTCCCAGGCAATTTCAGGACCTGAAGTGAAAGTGAAAGTTGTCAATCATGTCCGACTCTTTACGACCCAATGGTCTGTGGAATTCTCTAGGCCAGAATACTGGGATGGGTAGCCTTTTCTTTCTCCAGGGGATCTTCCCAACCCAGGGATCGAACCCAGGTCTCCCTCATTGCAGGCGGATTCTTTACCAACTGAGCTATGAGGGAAGCCCCAGGACCTGAAGACAGGAGACCAAATATTGTAACAAAAGATGCTCCCATTGCTCTTATCACTAAGGAAATTCCAAGACTTTGGGGATCTGTGAGCCATGGAGAAGACCAAAAAGATATTAGAAATACACTTTGGTCATTTGAGTGATCAAATATATATTTTTAATACATCATGATATCTCACATTCAAATCTGTACCTCAGGATCTGCTTTGGGGGAAGTCCAGAGCAGGATAGTAGTCTTCCAGCATTTGGCTGGGGCTCCCCATGCCTCTTGTTCTTTCTGCCTCTCCCCATTCTCCGCATCTGCAACCACAATTTCAACCCCAAAATTTAAGGGCTCTTTTTTCTTTTATTTAATTATTTAATTTTGGCCGTACTGGGTCTTCGTTGCTGCCTGTGGGCTTTCTCTAGCTGCCGTGAGTGAGGGCTACTCTCTGGCTGTGGTGCGGCGCGTTCTCATTACGGTGTCTTGTTGCAGAACACAGGCTCTAGGGCACACCAGCTTCAGTAGTTGTGACACAAGGGCTTAGTTGCCCTGCGGCATGTGGGATCTTAGTTTTGGAAACCTTGTTCCCTGTTGGCAGCTTCTTAACCACTGAACCACCAGGGAAGTCCTAGGGGCTATTTTTCTGATGTAGCTACTAGTATTTCTATGGAAATCTCCCTGGAATAAGTAAGGAATAGGTATTCAGAATTAACAGTATCACAGAATCCTCCTGAAATAAGCAAGCCACATAGACTGACACTTGGGAAGGGGGAAAATGTCAAAATAAAGCATTTCTCTGTAGAACTCAGGAATTCAATTCTTGACAACCAATTCCTAAATGAAATCAGGAAATTCAAATTTGGGCTGGAAGCAAGTTATCTGACATCTCTTGCATCAATACCACCATTAACAAAATTTGCAAGTTGTACCCATTCTCAGACTTATTGACCCTGATAGTATTTTAATAATTGCATCAAGTTCATCAGGCTCCTTTGAAATATAATTTTATACAGATTTGGAAAATATTACATTTCTAAATCTTTTATGCAATGAACTGATGAGAACAGGCATCTTATTAAAATTAATGAAACAATTTTCTCCTTAAAGTTCAATATTGCTAAAAGTGAAGTAGTATTTAGACAATGATGACAAGGCCAAAACAAGTAACTGTGAAAGTTATCTCTTTCAGACCAAGCATACTAAGTGCTTTTGTAACCTTTTTTTTCCTTCCTACAAAGTTAACGACAAAGCTTACCAAGTCTAATACAAGGGATGGCTCATTGAAATTTCAATTAAATAATAATATTCAATGTTTATATAGTTTTTTTTACCATAGTGCTCCAAGAATTATCAAATAATAATTGAACTTTCTAAGTCACCTACTTCACTGCCTCTACCCGTCACCTTTATGAAGAATTTTTAAAAATAACTTCAAGCATATGATAATTATATTGTTAAAAGGTTCTAGAAGTAGAGTTTTATCAATTTGTCATTCATTTTTTCAATCATTCATCATTACAATAAAATTTTACATTTATCCATCCATTCATCCACACACTCATCCATCTACTTACAAATTTTTATTAAGCAACCACCACATGTGAGGTCTTATGGTAAATTCTGGCTACACAGTGGTGATCAAAACAGTTATGGGTCCCAGCTCTCATGGAGCTAGTAGCATAGTAAATTCTACAGCATAAATTCTAATAAGATTTACGTGATTATACTGTTTCCACCCAAAATAATTTTTGAAATAAGCTTTTCCTAATTAGGATTCAGATAATTTCAGGTATAATACTTTCAATTGCACAGATTTAAAGATAAGAACATTTGAAAAGAGAATGGAGGCCTTGTCTGAATACAGCTGAGTTCAACAAACACAAACCTGTGTTCCATGCAGGTTAATGTGGTTGGATCATATTATGAGGTTTGCCAGTGTGGCAAAGCAAGGCAGTGGCTCATGGAAACCAATATATTAGCTCACTTCTGTTTTAATGTTGTTCTGTTAAGTTTTTTTAAAAAATAATTAAGAGAACAGAGGTTACAGGAAAGGCTAAAATTTGTGATACTTCCATCTTAGAATTCCTATGTCACCTTGGGGTTTGTAAATTTTTCTTCCCTTCCTTGGTCATTGATGCTTCTAAAAGGGCAGATAAATAATCATTTCTGACTCATAGAGCAAGCTGAATCATCTCTAGCTGAGAGAAATGGGCCATTTCCTCTGGAGATGTGTGTGCTCACATTGCTTAGTCTTAGATATCTCTATGCTGGGTTAGGTCCTGAGAGAGTTGAGTTCTCAAAAAGAGCAAATGAATTAACCTTTATTTTCATTGACATGATTTTTACCACAGCAATTGCTGTAGCTTTTTTTCTTTTGTCTAGTCAGAGGTGGGGAGTACAAAACTGGTGATCTAGATATTTCCTTCCCTCTACCTTAGGAAATTGTTGACAAACTGCTAGTGAATCAGGCCTCATCTGTACCGGACAAGAGTGTTAAGAGGAAATTGTCCTGCAGGGATTCTGAATGACTCACACTTGACTGAGCTTTCTTTAGAACAATTTTTGTATTATAGGTGTTTTATATTGATACGTGTTGCCATTATGACTACTGTATGCATATCACTTTTATAATAATTTTTGGAACATGGCATATTCATTTGCATGTTCACATTAGCTTGTTAGACCCTGAGTTCCTACATGGCAAGAATTGTTTTTTCTTTTTGGTATTTCCAAGAATCAGCACAGTGCTCAGTTAATAGTGAAAGTCGCTCATTCGTATCTGACTCTTTGGGAGTCCATGGACTATACAGTCCATGGAATTCTCCAGGCCAGAATACTGGAGTGGATAGCCTATCCCTCTTCCAGGGGATCTTCCTGACCCAGGAATCGAACTGGGGTCTCTTGCATTGCAGGCGGATTCTTTACCAATTGAGCTATCAGGGAAGCCCGCTCAGTTAATAGAGGTGCTTGATAAGTGTTTGTTGTGTGAATGAATGAATCTCTCTGAATGCTCAATAGTGAGAACTCAGAAGTGTATTTGGATTGGTTATTAATGTGGCCACTCTGCACTGTTGGCTGGTATGACCACATGTGAGCCAGATTAGGTTTTCTACAGCATGGCTAATATTCATGGTATTACTATATCCAATGTTCTTCCAGTGGAGTTGCTCTTATAGTTCCAATGGAAAAGCTGCTATATTATTTCAAATGGTTGTGAAATAATAAATAATAATCTCAAATGTCAGAGAAAATTATTTTCATCGAACTTTACAAAAAAGAGTTCTACAAGATCCACTTACAAAATATACACAAAAGGAGAAAATAGTGTTACGGACTACTGAGTACCATGTATTATATTTATAGAAGGAACAAGAATGTTTGCCATGCAGCAGTATGCGGTTAAGATAAAAATATCTTTTCAAATAAGTCAGGGCATTTTTTTCCCATCCCACAGGATGAAACAATGAGAAGGAAGTGATTTATTGATTATAACATTTAAAAGTTACTTTTCTGAATCAATTCTTATTTTAACAAAATCATTTGGAAGTTTGGAGGATATGGGCATAAGGGCATAAAGACATATGCTTATCACTGTTTGGAGCATAACAGGGACAGAAATTTTAGGTTTCTGATTTTATCTATTAGGATTGGTCAAAGATGTATAGTGGACTTCCTCGTGGCTCAGTGGCAAAGAATCTGCCTGCCAATGCAGAAGACGCAGGAGATGAGAGTTTGATCCCTGGGTCGGGAAGATCCCCTGAAGGAGAAAATGGCAACCCACTCCAGTATTCTTGCCTGGGAAATCCCATGGATAGAAGAGACTGGCGGGCTATAGTGCATGGGGTCACAAAGAGTTGGACAAGACTGAGCACGCACACATGAAGATGTATGTAACAGAAAGCTCCAAGTAATAGTGTATTAAACATATAAATGTTTGTTTTCTTTCATGTTAAGGAAGTTCTCAGGTAAAGAGGACAGGAATGGTAGAGAGGCTCCTCTCTGTTTCGTTGTCGCTGACACTTGGTCTCTATTCAAGTTTGCCACGTGGTACCAGGATTTTTGCTGGAGTTCTAGTCATCACAGCTACAATCCAGGCGGTAGGAAGGAGAAAGGGGAAAGGGGCACTCCTTCCTGCTGAATCAGTTTTCCTTAAAGGAACTTCCTGGCTAAAAGTTTATTAGTTTTGCTTATCCTTTCAAAGAACCAGGTTCTTGGGTTCAAACGCTGTTTGGGATTTTTCTTGTTTCCTGAGGTAAGCTTGTATCCCTATAAACTTCCGGCTTAGAACTACTTTTGTTGAGTCCTATAGGTTTTGGAAGAAAAAGCTTAGGAAACCAAAAACAAAAGGAAAAGACAACCTATGAAATGGGAGAAAATATTTGCAAATGATGCTACTGGCCAGGGATTTATTTCTAAAATATACAATCAGCTCATACAGCTTAATATAAAAAAAACAATCAAAAAATGGGCAGAAGATATAAACAGACATTTCTCCAAAGAAGATATACAGATGACCAACAGGCACATGATGCTTAATACTGCTAATTATTAGAGAAATGCAAATCCAAACTACAATGAGGTATTACCTCACACCAGTCAGAATGTCCATCATTAAAAAGTCTATAATTAATAAATGCTGGAGAAAGTATACAGAAAAAGGAACCCTACTACACTATTGGTGGGAGTGTAAATTGGTGCAGCCACTTTAAAGAACTCTTCCTCAAAAAATGAGAGTTGCCATACGACTGAGCAATTCTATTCCTGGGCACATATCCAGAAAAGACAATAATTATAATACTAAAGATATCTGAATCTCAGCATTCATAGCAGCACTATTTATAGTAGCCAAGACATGGACGCAACCTAAGTGTTCATTGACAGTTAAATGGATAAAGAGGATGGGTATATAGGTGTGTGTGTATATATATATATATGGAATATTACTTGGTCATAAGAAAGAATGAAATAATGCCATTTGCAGCAACATGGATGGACCTAAAGATTATCATATTAAGTGAAATAAGTCAGAGAAAGGAAGACAAATATCATATGACATCATTTATATGTGAAACCTAAAGTAAATGACACAAATGAACTTATTTACAAACCAGACATAGACTCATAGACATAGAAAGCAGACTTACGGTTATCAAAGAGAAAAGGAGTGGAGAAAAATATAGGAGCTTGGGATTAACATATATACATTACTACACATAAAATAGGTAAGCAACTAGAACCTACTGTATAACATAAGGAACTATATTCAATGTCCTTGTAACAACCTATAATGGACAAGAGTCTGAAAAAGAAGTTCTATGTGCATCTGTGTGTGTATGTATAACTCAGTCACTTTGCTGTACATTTGAAACTAACACACATTGTAAATCAATAATAATTTAAATTAAAAAAATTAAATTAATGGAAAAAAATAAAGTGACTTTCTGGAAGCTCCCAGCCAATGATTTTTACTTACATCTCCTAGACCATTACTCACAGTGAGAGAGCCTGGAAAAGACCATCTTTTAGCTGTGTACATTTGTAACTCCAAATAAAGTTTGAGGTTTGTTACCAGGGAATAAGGAGATGGTTTTGAGAGGCAAATCAACAGACCCTGCTACTGAAGAAACCAGATAAAACACAGGTAAAAAAAGCCATAACACTTTCTGGGGGTTATTGGACGATCAGAGTACCAATGGGAATGTGTATGTAGAGATACTCCAAATGTGAGTATCTGTGGCCAGAGCACAGATGGCCCAAGTACTCTCTGAGGGAAAGGCAGGTTGTAGATCTGTTGAAATGTCTCGTGGGGTAGTTAAAATCATTATGTTGGCAAATTTACCAAGATTCAGACTTGATCTTCATTACTGTAGGGAATGAAACTTGATTTTTTTTTTTAAAGCACACTGGAAGTAGATATGAGTCTTAAAGAGAAATTCAAATACCCTTAATTTAAAGGTTAAAAAAAAATCATAGATGTAGGAAAGCAAAGTGTTTATTATTATTTTGCAATAAGAAATAACTGTCTCAGGGAGCAAAATGCTCACAGAAGCTTGCTTGGTGAGCATGGAATTAGAAAAAAACCAGATAAATCATCTGAATGCCTAGTGGAATTAGGCTAAAGGCAGGATAGGCTTGCTATGGGATCAGAAGGCAGGTGTAAGGACTCATCTTCCCCTCTTCCCTGTATCCCCAGACATCTTCCTGTCCTTCTGATTAGGATGCTCTTGAGAATTGTTCACTTTCAAGCTGATTACAGCCTATCTTGTAGACTTGGGAACCTCACTGTCTCTTTAGAGTGATTTGTATATTTCCACTCTAACCCAGTATGTGTGGAGTTTACAATTTTAATTCTCTTAAAAAATTTAACTCTCAGAGGGCAATTTAATTCTACTTACTTCTAAGTTCTCAGGAGATGCCTCAGTAAAGCCCCATATGCTGCCTCTAATAGGCTGTTACATAGACATTTACTGTTAAAACCAGAAAATGAACATAACCCTTTCGTGGTGGAGGATAAAAGGTGAAGAGGAGGGTATGTCAGTCTAGAGTTGACCGGTATGACTCAGCAAAAAGACTAAAACAGTTAACATTTGTAAACAGGAAGTCAACATGTGAAAGCCTGAAAGCAGGGCTGAATCTTGAATTCAAGGAACATAACTGTCGAGTCAGAATGACTTGGTACTCAAAGAACTCATAAGACAATGCATGGGTAGCTTTCACGTGTGTCTCAGTAATCTTGTGGAATTGTAAGCTTTTTGAGAGATCTGAGTATTTTGCCCTTGGACGGTCTGTTTTCCCCCTCATCACACGTGTGTCCTTTCCCAAATGGAGAACTTTGTCAAAGAGGAAGAGGGGCCTGACTAACTGAGAGCAGCTCTCCTCTAATGAGATAACTTTCTGAAATGATCGAACTCTGAAGTACTAGTCTTCTGATTGTTTCAGGGTGAGCTGGGATTTATTTTGTGCAAAAACTGCTACCTAGTCCTATGTCAGTTTAATTGCTCACCTGCATTAATATTGATTATATTTGGACCTAATTGTTTTCAGGGCTATCACTTTTTATTAAAACTGGATAGACATAAAATAAAGCATGAAGTTTTTCCTGCGTCTGTGAGGAATGCAAATATATTCTGTCCACAGTTATGAGGAAAGGAGAAGGTGGGATAACTCAGAATGACATCAGATAATATGTTCCCCTAAAACCTTTGAACAGTTTAAAAATTTTTAAATTTTAAATTAAGAATTAAAAAAAATTTAAATAAGAGAACTTTTAAAATATGCCTCATTTGACTCTCACCTTGTCTTTGAGGCCATCAGTTCAGTTCAGTTCAGTTCAGTTGCTCAGTCATGTCCGACTCTTTGCGACCCCATGAATCAGCACGCCAGGCCTCCCTGTCCATCACCAACTCCCGGAGTTTACTCAAACTCATGTCCATCGAGTCGGTGATGCCATCCAGCCATCTCATCCTCTGTCATCCCCTTCTCCTCCTGCCCCCAATCCCTCCCAGCATCAGGGTCTTTTCTAATGAGTCAACTCTTCGCATGAAGTGGCCAAAGTATTGAGGCCATAGATGGAATCAAATAAGCCCTCAAAGACAGAATTCCCCACACTAAAATGCTATATTCTTTTAGGCTATTTTGGGAAGATTTTGGTATGTTTAATAAAATATTACTTCTCTGAAAGGATGAGGGATACTTTTCAATTGTAGTCTCCATCATCAGCTGCCGGTCAAAATAAACTGTTTATCTTCCAATTTCAGAGTCACCAGACCTTCCATAGCTGTTGACAGAAACTTCCTCTCTGGCAGTCTGATCTGGTGCGGACTATTGGATGTGAACAGCATGGAGTCTAAAATCAAAACACAACTCTCAGGTTTTTAGCAACAAATTATCAGGATACTCACCAACTGCAATCCGAGGAAATCTCAACAGTCCTTTTGTTATATTAAAGAGACTTACAACAATATGTTCCATGGATTTGAAATTTAGATGAGATAATTATTTTTTTAACAGTGAGTCCAGAGTTTCTATAAATCTCCCTCTCTTTTTCTTATGAAATATAATCTTGGATTTCTAGGTCATAATTAGTATACTTTCAATGAATCAAAATGACACTAAAATGTAATTTTTAAAGAATCATTTTCTACTTTTTTCTCAAAGTAGTTCTATAATTTTAATTAGATTCCTTTTTAACACAGTTCTTCCATTTGTAAGTATTCATAGTCAAATAGCGCTGGTTAATGTTTCTAAAAGCCATGACAACAAACAAACAAGCATAAAAGAATCTATTTCTATATGAATGCAAGAAAACTCAATGCCGTCACATGGAAAAGAGCATTATTTCTCTTCTGAAACCCAGATTAAATGTAAAGGCTGAGATGAATCCTTTGACTGCTGACCATTGAAAGAGAAGCCTGAATTATGCTCCCATGCTCTGCTACGCCCATTCAAATTAGAAATTGTTATCACTGTAATCACTGGACCACCACAATCAAGGACAGCTAAGACCCTCAAGTGCCCCTACTAAATTGCACCTTGGTCTTCAAGTGTCAATTCATATTGAAGGATTTGTAAAAAAAGAAAAATGCCATGAGATTTATTGTTCTTTTTTGTAAGATGTTATTAAGGATGTTCATTATCAGTGGCTTTCGGATTTGAGCATTTATTAGAATCAACTACACTGCTTTTAAACAATGCAGATTTCCAGGCCCACCTCAACCCTGTTCAATCTGAATCTCTAGGCAAGGAGCCAGAACAGGCTATATTCCAAAACATCTTCTCAGGTTATCCTGATGCCTTTGGTAGAAACATATGAACCATGGCACTATGTCTTTCTTAAGGGGATTATGGAAGACAGTTCTGTTTCTAGCACCAGTGGCTCTACTTCTGGAAAAACAGTATTTTTATTTCTTGGATACTGTAATTCATATAACTGATTGTGTTGATCTCTTTGCATTGTCTCATAGGGCCAAATATGGCTCCTTCTAGCAAAAGTGTAGGGAGGAAATTGTGGTACTTTGAGTATTAACAACATTCCTATGTTCATCTTCTCTTTCTTACTCTCATTTCCTCCTTGTCTCAATTCCTTCACCAAATTACTATTTATTTTAATTAATTAGCTAGTTAATTACATTTATTTACCTTTTGACCCTCTTCACCCATTTCTCTTACTCCTCACCCTCCACCTCTGGCAACTACCAATCTATTCTCTGTATCTGTGATCTTTTAAGATTCCACATATAAGAGAGGTCATTTAGTATTTGTATTTCTCTGTCTGACATTTCATTTAGCATAATGCCCTCAAGGTCCATCTATGTTTTTGAAAATGGCAAGATTTCATTACTTTTTATGGTTGAATAATATTCCATTGTGTGTGTTTGTATGTATGTGTGTGTATATACCACAATTTCTTTATTTATCATCCATCATTAGCCATTTAAGTCATTTCCATATCTTGGCTATTGTAAATAGTTCTGCAATGAACATGTTGTTGTTAACTTGCTAAGTTGTGTCCGACTCTTTGCAACCACATAGGCTGTAATCCTCCAATCTATAGCATTCTCCAGGCAAGAATACTAGAATGGGTTGCCATTTCCTTCTCCAGGGGGTCTTCCTGATCTGAGTCTCCTGCACTGGCAGGCATTTTTTTTACCTCTGCATCACCAGCGATCATTGCAATGAGCATGGGGTGCATATATCTTTTTGAGGTAGTGTTTTAATTTTCTTCAGACAAATATTTGAAAGTGAAATTGATGGATCACATGGTATTTCTATTTTTTTGAGGGAAAATTGTTTTTAATTTCACATTTTTTTTTATTGCAGGTATTTTTATATGTTGCTTTAAATCCTGTTTGGAAGAAAATGTGACATAAAAATAATAAGCACTATCTAAATGTTGTATAAACCTTGATGATTTTTTCTTCACTTGAGCTGGGATGCTTGAATTTAGTGTTTCTTCAGACATGACTTAGCAACTGAACAACACCAATAATTTTAAAAATACAGCTTTAAGAATGATACAGCAGAAATAACATAAACATGGTTGAAAGTGATGCTACAACTGTCTTTTTTAATCATCTTTTTGCCCTTTGTGGGGGTGTAGATTGAGTTGGGGGACATATCATTCCCTGTATCTTATTTCCATATAAGACGAATAGACACTCTTCTAAATTTTATTCAGAATAAAAGCAGCATAGTAGAAACACATCAGTGGTACATGTGAAAAAGAACTTGTATTCCTCAACAAAATCAGTCCTAACAGGTCAGGAGTGGACCCTAACTGTGCTCCACTTTAACTACATTCAAGTACCTGTGCAGGTAAGTTAGCCTGTGGAACACATTATGAAACAAAAATGAAAACAAGCAACTGATAGAGCCAATAAAATCATCTGTAGTCTTAGTCTGCACGAGATGGGGCCACGTTGCTTTTGATCCAAGCTTGGTATTTCCGGGTTAATAGGATGTAGATTCCTGGTTTCTTGGCATCACCACATCTACGACCTCCAGAAACTAAGGCATGAAAGGCACCTTTGCAGATCAAGGGGCCCCCTGAGTCACCCTGGAAAGAAGAAAACGGGCAGATATTTGGCAAGGAGATGTTGAACTTTTGGACCATCAACTGTTAATAACCATCAAATGATTATTATCTGGGTCATTGGTTTCTTTGTGTCCTGCAGAGTGCCTGATACAGCCTCTGAGCAGTATAGGTTCTCTGTGTCTCTCTCTCCATCCAGAACCATGGTTCTGTCCATTTGTCTGTCTGCCTCTTTGTCCATGTCACTGTCTCAAAGACTATGTATATATATGTGTCTTTTAGCAGTCACTGGGACTGTTGAGCTTTATTCATTAAGAAATGGGTAGACAAGGAAGTTTGAAATAATCCACTGAAATAGAAGAAATTTTTTAAATTATGAATTTCATTTTGGTGCTCTTGGGTTTGAAATCAAGTTGCTATTGAGGCTGACAGAAAAGAGCAATGTATTAGAGAAATGTCTTGGTGGCGGGCACTCTACCTTCTCTATTATTTTTTTTTTCCCATTGTCATTGGATTGAACATGGGACTCTGCACATACCCAACACTTAGCAAATACTTGCCCAATGAATAGATCCTTGAAGACTCACTCTGACAACAAGACATGTAACAAAAATTCTGTCAAGGAAAGTGACAAGGTAATAGAGAAGGAAGCCTGGCCTTTCAGATAAGGAGCTGGGTTTTGAATCTAAAGAGCAGCTTTTGTCTCTGCTGCCATGCAGATTGCACTTGGTTGGCCATGAAAATAGAGGTTTGGGGGTGACAATCTTGGGGCACTGCAGTCACACATCATCTTTGAGATCATCAGATCCTCCCTTTAAAAAATGCTTAATATAGTATGTGAATATTTGTTTTTTTTTAAAGTAATCCATCTGTGCTAGGTAGCCTTCATCACCTTTTAACATGGCGGTTTAGTCATTCGGTTGTGTCTGACTCTTTGAGACCCCATGGACTATAGCCCACCAGGATTCTTGGTCCATGGGATTTCCCAGGCAAGAAAACGAGTGGGTTGCCATTTCCTTCTCCTGGGGATCTTCCCTACCCAGGGATTAAACCTGGTCTGCATTGCAGGAGGGTTCTTTACCTACGGAGACACCAGGGAAGTCCTTTTTTTTTTTTTAATGCCTCAAGAAACAAAGATTTTGAAAAACATGACTGATGTTCTTTTAGTTAGTTAGCAGTCAACATTATTTAAGAAACACAGAGTGTTTAATATACATTTGATCTTTTTGCATTTGAATTTTATAAGACCTCTCTATTAATTAGTTTAGGGGCTTACCCGGTGGCTCAACAGTAAAGAATTTGCCTGCAACGCAGGAGATACAGGAGACATGGGTTCAATCCTTGGGTCAGGAAGATCCCCTGGAGGAAGGCATGGTAACCCACTCCAGTATTCTTGCCTGGATAACCCCATGGACAGAGGAGCCTGGTGGGCTACAGTCCATAGAGTCAAAAAGAGTAGGTAGGACACAACTGAAGCGACTGAGCATGCATGCACATATTGATTAGTTTAAAGCCGGGTGGGTCTGGGATTGAGAGATTATTTTCTAGTCACCACTTGTGACCTCAGGTTTGGTAGGCTTTCTAAGGAGGGTAGTACCCCTCAGAGGAAGCCTGTAAAAGTTATCATATGTAGTCCATTACCCTGATTAACAAACATTAATGAGTGCTAACTGTGTGGTTTCACAGGTTCTACCACTTACTTGCAGTGGCAGATGAGAAAGCACAGTGAAGGCTGTGTAGGATGGGGGAGCACCCTTTTGGAGCTGTGATGCTGTGTTCACCACGCCTCTCCTCCTCGCTGCGAGTGTGCAGATAGAGCTTGACTATAGCCCAGCGTCCTGAAATGCCTGTCTGAGTGAGGGATTCTTTGAGTGAGGGATTCTTACCTGACAGGAATCCTTCTGGCCTCTGGCGTCTCCTGCACACAACATGGTTCTAGTTATAATAGGGTTGTGGTTGTAATAATCTCGGCTGTTGCACGTTTTTCGATTTATGACAGTGACAGTGACTTCTCGCAGGGTGTCCGAGGGGCTTAGGCATTCTGGGTCAGTAGCTCCCCAGCCAATAACCTGGCATTTTGTTCCAGCTGTGATATCATTTTTAGTTCTTGGGTGGAGCAGTTGGACATGTCTGTTGAGTATTGCGGCCGTGTGAAGCTGACAGATTAAAAAGAGAATAAATGATCGTTTATCCCCAGTAGTATTTTGTGATTAGTCCGAGCGATGTATGTGTGGTCCCTCTGTTCTCTGAGGGCGTCCTTCTTCTTGAATCTACTTTGGTGGTAGCCCGCAGCTGCATTTGTGGTTGTTGCTTTTCTGAACATGCTCATCATTCCCTTTAGAGCTCAGTGATGCTCAGGGAGGAAGCTTACATAGAGCAGGAATTTTGCCCAGTCTCAAGCCAATTGGCCTTTACTCTGCATTGGATGATTTTCTGTGGAATAACATCCATAGGTCATGACTTTGAGGGCTGGGCTCTTTCCTGCTGGATAGGACCCTTGAGTATGGTCTAGACTGAGTTTGGACTGGACTTAGTATGGTCTAGACTAAGTTGTAACTCACTTCTGTGTCCCTGAAGTCACTTGCTTGGCTCTGTTGTATAAGTGACTTGTACTTTTCACTTGCTAATGAGAAAAGCATTGGGAGAAAAAGCTTGCAGTATGGATCCTTGGGCCTGTTGGGATGTTCTCCTCCCACGTATGTGAACATCAGAGCTGTTTTTCCTTGTATAAACATAGCCCAGGCGTGTTTATGGTACATACTTTTTTCTTTCAAGGCATTAAATGGAGTACAATGAGCCTTAATAGAATATGTCACAACACATCACCTTGAACAGAGGGAGAATGCTAACAAAATGCAACTGAACTGTGAGGTATAAGAATGTTGGAGAAATTGAAGGAACACAATGCTACATACCTTCACCAGCATAATATCATTTGATTTAGGGTCTAATGTAAATTTCGGGAATCGTATGAATTTTTTAATCTCAAATGTTTGCTTGGAGGCCTCATTCTTTGAGAGAGAGTGTGCTCCTAATACCACTTTGGAAGACTGGCTTTTGGCAAACCTAAAAAAAGCAAAAAGAATAGACACACAGAATGATTCCCCCAATCTTCCAGTGGAGAGTAGAAATGGCGGAGAAGCCATATACATACAGGAATAAGGACCAGCTTCACAGTAACCTGTGCAGGATTAGGTGGAGTGACAGAGGTCATGGACCCAATAATGAAAGGATGAAAACAAGGGCCAAATCCATCCCAGTCCAATTCCCCAGCATTGCAGAAGAATTTCAGAACTAGTGCCGAACTGTGGGGGGAAAGAAGGAAGATCCTAAGTGACTGAATTCAAGTTTATTCACCTTCCCAACATTAAATGTTTTAATAACTAAAAGGAAAAGACTCAACTCTGTGTTTCCCTGGTGGCTGAGCAGTAAAGAATCTGCCTGCCAATGCAGATTTGATTCCTTGGTGGGGAAGATCCCCTGGAGAAGGAAATGGCAACCCACTTCGGTATTCTTGCCTGGGAAATCCCATGGACAGAGGAGCCTGGCAGGCTACACTCCATGGGGTTGCAAAGAGTTAGACACAACGGGAGCAACTAACACTTTCACCGCACTTTGGAACCACTTGCATTCTACAAAAATGTCCCATTTTTATGTGTGTTCTCAGGAAACACCCAACTTCGAAGCCTTTTTTGGAAGAAGGAAGGTGATAAAAAAGAATTATATTTGTTTGCATGTAACTGTTTCATTGTCATATGGAAAAGGTCAGGGCAGATTACAATAAACACACACATATCTGATAAACACACATACACGCTGCGCTGTGTTGTGCTTAGTTGGTCAGTCATGTCCGACTCTTTGCGACCCCATGACCTGTAGCCTGCCATGCGGACTCTCCAGGCAAGAATGCTGGCATGGGTTGCCATGCGCTCCTCCAGGGGAATCTTCCCAGCTCAGGAATTGAACCCAGGTCTTCTGCATTGCAGGCAGGTTCTTTATCAACTGAGCTACCAGGGAAGCCCAAACACACACACATATATATAGATGAATAAAGATTAGCAAAAATTAAAAAGAGCACAGAAACATACAGAAAAAAGAAGAAAAGTTTGTTGCAGGTTTGGGGAACCAGTGCGTGACTGTGCTTAAATGGGTTTGTGTATGGTAGGGCTCTGACTGCAGGGAATTAACACTTTGGGGTTTCTACCAAAAGAGTTTGTTTTGGGAATTTCAGCTCTATTTGTTGAAAAATTTGCCTGTTGCAAAATCAGGATGGGGATGAAATTTCTCAAAGGATGTGGATTGGATTTCCTAGGATTGATTCAGACTCAAATTCAGTGTACCTGCTAAATCCAAAACTGTGGAAGGGAAGGATAATATAAAATCCCTGGGGCTACTGATAAAATAGAGAAGACAGATATGTACATAAATAACTAACACAGAAAGGCTGGGAGATATGAATGTGGGATGTGGAAGATGAATTCTGACTAGGGAAAGGGTGCAGAGAAAATGTCTGGTTTTCCTTCATCTTTTACCAATTTCCTTGATTTGTTAATGACTTTGAAGTGTTTTGTTTACTTTTTGTCTCCTCTGGGACATGTGAATACCAAAAACAACCCAAGCAGACCGCAAATGTTTTTTGAATTTTCCGTTTCTAGATACAGTTCAACTGTAATCTGTACTACAAAGGTCAATATTTTCTGCCCACAGGATACCTGGAATTACCTGAGTCCCAGAATCTCACCTCCTTAGCTAAATTCAGGTTGGAATTCCCATGGAGGAGAAGCAACAATACCAGCGTCTCATTTGCACAGCACAGTGTTTCCCTATGGGTGGTCCAAAGACCAGCTTCAGAATCATCCGGAGCTGTTTGGCTGCATGGCAACTTTATAAGCCTCATGCCAAGTCCCTTCAAGCCTCTTAACTTCCTCTGCCAGTCTGCCTTGGCACTGAGCAGTGTTTCTGCTTAGACCCATTCCTCTGGGGTTCCTATTTTTTTGAGGTCTCTTGCATAAGAGAGAAGGGAATGACCAGGCTGTCAGAGATGGGCTATTATGGTTTTATTCTATCAACATGACTGGATCATGAAATTTGTTCCTGAGTGATTACCATGGACCGTACAGATACACAGATATTAATATAGCATTGTTGTTGTTCAGTTGCTAAGTCATGTCTGACTCTGTGACCTCATGGACTGAAGCACACCAGGCTCCTCTGTCCTCCACTGACTCCTGGAGTTTGCTCAGATTCATGTCCAATATAACATTATACCATTAGACAACATTTATTAAATTATTATAGCGTGTCAGGTTTTGTGCTAAACATTTTACATATTTTCCCTCATTTAAACCTCACCATAGCCCTGTGAGGGAGGTATGATGATCATCCCCATTTTGCCGATGAGGAAACTGATGATCAGATATATCAACAGACTTGAGAAAGTCTCACTGATACTAAGCGGAGGCTCCAGGATGCAGTGAAAGTAGGATTAAAGCCCTTTTGGTTTGAACCCAAGGTCTGAATTTGTAACCATTCTACTCTGGGAGCCTTGAGAGATTTGCAATGGAATGAGGCCATATGGAAGGGGTGGAGGTGGGGTTCTATCTATAATATTTGCTGTTAACCAGCAAATTAAGTAGAATGCTTAACGCAGGTGACACGGCTTCCCTTGTGGCTCAGCTGGTAAGGAATCCACCCACAATGCGGGAGACCTGGGCTCGATCTCTGGGTTGGGAAGATCCCCTGGAGAAGGGAAAGGCTATCCACTCCAGTATTCTGGCCTGGAGAATTCCATGGACTATAGTCCGTGGGGTCGCAAACAGTCGGAGTGACTTTCACTATGCAGGTGACATGATGGGGCGAGTGTTCACTGGGAGAAGGCATTGGTAGAGACTCAGAAGACAGTAGGCAAGACTTGGTGACAGTTTTGCTTCTGATAAATTGAAATGCTGAAAATAAGATTATATAAGACATTAATTTTTTCTTTTTGCCAGTTTCCTTTTATAATCAGCATGGCAACTAACAAAGGGGCCTAAGTGAAGAACTTAGTGTGGATGGGTAGTGAGAAGAGAACACCCCAGATTTGGCCTCCTTCACCATTTTGCTGAGAGAGGGGTCTAGTGTTACTAAGTTATTCCCACAGGATACTTGGGAGTACATTTGTGGGAAGCCACCATTGAACTATTTCATAAATATTTTGGATTTCATAAAGTTTAATATTTTTCTAAGCACCAATATGCCTACATTTTTACACCCAAGTGTCCTGTAGAGGAAATCTGAGCCACATATTCTGGAGTTCTTTTAAACTCCAGCCATTTAAAACAATATTTAGCAATTTTTTTTTTAATTCCAAGATTCTTTTTTCCCCATTTTTCAATTTGTGAATGTATTTCTACTGAATCAAGTTCATTTGACAAAATTTAGAATTCAACTTAATAATACTATTTATCTTTGGGTAGTTGGCTATCCACTCCAGTATTCTTGCCTGGAGAATTCCATGGACAGAGAAGCCTGGTGGGCTACAGTTCATGGGGTCGCAAAGAGTTGGACATGACTGAGTGACTAACACTCTCACTTTTCTCCTTTGAGTAGCCCTTTACGGCTTACAAAGGATGTCACATAATGTGCTTTTAGCTTAGCAAAACCCAAAAAACCCTTCTTCTCCAATTTATTTCCCTTTTTTCTATCCAGCATTTGTTCAGCATTTATAATAAATCAAGCTCCGTGTCTGGGGAGGTTATAGTTCATTTGAATGTGTAACCACAAGCATATCTGAAGTGTGCGTATTTGAAACTGAATGAACATTTATCTATGGTCACCCTCTGCCTAACTGATCCCCAGGGGACAAATGCCCTAGAAAGGACAGAAGTGATGCGGACACAAGTGTTATTTCTGTGACAGCAAGAACCCCGCTTAAATGAAGTAGCCATGTTAAGTCAGAAATTAGTGGCTTGCTATTTAGAAATAAAACAGAAGTTCACATAGTTTGCAGGCTTCAAAATTTCTCATTTGTATTCAGTCTCATTAAAATGTGGCAAACAAACAAAATCCCCAAAATATGAAAGCAAGGTCAATTCAGTTGTTTCATTTAGATATACAACTGATGCCTAGAGAGCAAATGATTATGGCTAAGAGGTTCTTAAGTGTGGTGCTGTCATGTTTGTAAGGAAAGGGGAAGGTTCATCTTTTCTTATTTTTTAGCTTATTCAGGCAAGAAGGATAAAGAAGAAATATACAAACAAAAAACAACTCCCCCAAACCAAAACAAGCAAATAAAACAACAAACACCAAAATAGTTTTCTATTGCTTTTCCCTTAGTGATGTTTGCAGCATCCCAGGAAGGGTTTTGGATATTTTTAGCTGAAGTAAGAAGACCCTGGACAGTCCCCTGGACTCCAAGGAGATCAAACCAGTCAATTCTACAGGAAATGAACCCTAAATATTCATTGGAGGGACTGACACTGAAGCTGAAGCTCCCAATACTTTGGCCACCTGATGGGAAGATCTGACTCATTGGGAAAGACCCTGATGCTGGGGAAGTTTGAAGGCAAGAGGAGAAAGGGGCAGCAGAGGATGTGATGATTAGACAGCATCACTGACTCAATGGACATGAATTTGAGCAAATTCCAAAGCACAGAGAAGCCTGGCACGCTGCATTCCATGGGGTTGCAAAGAGTGGGACACGACTTAGCAACTGAACAACAGCAAGGGAATCCTAGAGTGAGAGGTTATAGTCTGTCTCTACAAATACTTTCACTTTAGGTATCCCAGAAAAATAGTCACCCCCTCTGTTTCTGTGTAAATCATCTAGACTTTTTTTTTTTTCACCTAGGGAAACTGTTGCCCCTTATAGCTGTGATTCCTAAACTGTGAACTCTGGGCTTCTGGGGTAGGCAATAAGCAGGCGAGTTAAGGTAAGGGTCTAAAAGTCTATAAGCAAAGCCAACCTATTGCAACTTATCTGTTTAAGTATTTAAAAATATTTAAATAGATAATTTTTAATCCTCAAAACCCCATGAAGCAGTTATGTACTATAATTATTATAACCCATTTTTAAAATAGGGTGCAAAGTCAGGATGTCTGATTTCCCCTAACAAGGTCAGGAACATTGCTGCTTTCAGTTATAACTGTTGCTGTGTTCCCTGGCATTACATGAAGGACTTGAATTTGTCTGTTAGGTTGTCTAGATCTCCCAGAAAAGTAGAACTTCGGGCAGAATCAAGGATGTGTGAGACAGTAAAATCGATTCCACCAATTGGTCAGTTATCACAGAAGCTAAGGATAAATCAGGTAGTGCTAGTGGTAAAGAAACCGCCTGCCAATGCAGGAGACGTAAGAGGCGCAGGTTTGATCCCTGGGTCAGGAAGATTCCCTGGAGGAGAAAATGGCAACCCACTCCAGTATTCTTGCCTGGAGAATCCCATGGACAGAGAAGCCTGGCGGGCTACAGTCCATGGGATCACGAAGAGTTGGACACGACTGAAGTGACTTAGCATGCACAAGGGTAGATCGAATTTTCTCCCGGGAGAGGCGAGCTTGTTTTCTAGGCAACTTGAGGGAACACAGCGAGTAATACTCACCGAGAGTGGCAGTGGGCTGCTGTGAGCACCCACTGAGGATGGATCAGTACTCCTCCGCAGATGTGGTCGCCGCCATACTGCAGGGACGCCATAAATGGCCTGGAGTGAGGGGACACTTCTCTCCCTCCGATAATCTCCATGTTGAAACCTGCCACAGAAAACCAACAGTTAACGGAACAGATCTAAGTGGATTATTTCTCATAATTCTTTTGACAGTCATTGTGTCATTTTTGAAGGTTAAAAAAAATCTTTCAGTCACCTAATAGTGATTATAATTTTACTGATGAACAATTGTATGCTACATTATAGTTTATCGGGATCTACATGGACGTAAACATTATTTTCATTTATAATGCTATAACACAATCACTAGAAACTCATTGAATGCTGACAGGTGGTAGGTATAGGAGATACTTACACTCTGGAGTCATATAAGTCCCGGCTAGTAGGAAACATAGAAAAAAAGAAAACTTAGTCATGTTAGTGGCTTAGATTTAAGAAGCCCAGATGAAATATTCTGACTGTATCCGTGAAGGAAGAAGAGTCTGAAGGTTGAGTTTTGATTTTGCAGATTTAGCCTTCTCACCACAAGTGTTTTGGAGGTAAAGTTTTTCACACCTAAGATTAAAGGTATGTATCAGTTTGGGGAGTTTCAGAATTATGCTTGTAGGACTTTTTGAAGCAAGGTATGTGTGCCATAAAGAACTCATTTCCAGAGTTAACCATTTTCAGTATCTGTATAAGTACTCATCTTATAAATGGTGAGAGAATAAAAATAGTCCAAACTATAAGAACTCAATCAAATTACAGACAGAGTTCAAAGATGTTCATTGCTCTAAAGTAATACTTACTATTTTTCCTGGCAGAAAATGGTGCCTATCATATTTAGTTACTATTTTTCATTTGGACATAGATTTATTACATAGAGAGACATGGAACCTTGCACAGACCATGGTTGCCTTACAATAAGTCTTAACTAAAGCCTGAATATCATCCAGAGAAACCCATATGTTTTGTAGCAAGCTTATTCCTAGACGTGCCATTTTCTCTAAATGTGACCAAATTTGGTTAAATTTTAGTTACATTTTTGGGAGGTTTCATAATGTTATTAAAGGGGAACATTGGCAACATATTTTTTAATTCTGAGTCTCTATTTTACTCATTTTTAATTGAAAATGACCATGTGTTTATCCAGGGTCTTAATAATAATATCTTTTCAAAATCAAGGACTGCACTTTGTCACTCTCCCCAGGAGCAGATGAAATGCATTGCCAGCCTTTCTATAGTACTTTCTCCTTTATTACAAAAGATGTTAGCCTTAAGCTTCCATGAGATTCTGTCTGTGCTAGATGCTGATCAGTAGGGCAGATGTTATCAAATGAATACAGACAGACCAATCAGGTACCACACAGGACCCCAAGCACTTTCTAAAAATACTGACCAAAATTAACCTTTAACTAACAGATCTTATTTTCTTTCTCCTAAAATGTTTGCATCCTATCTTTTATTTTTTTTTACAAAAATAAATTGAAATCCAGAGCTATTTTTCTTGCCAGATTGCAAGACTCCTACTGAATTGTTTTCTAGCAAGATAGTAGGAATAATACTAATAACTATTATACTTGCATGTTCTACATTGAATTTAACAAATGTCTTAAATCTTCCTAAAATTTTCTTTACATGATCATTTATATGTTTTCATATCTTATGTCTGTGTGGAAGGCAGGACAAACTATTCTATCTGTCTTACAATTAAAGAAATTGGCTCAGAGAGGTTAAGTAATTTGCCTAAAGTTACACAGCATATAAGCTGGATCAAATCAATTGCCTGATCTAAAATAAGTTGTATGTTAATAACTATACCACCAGAGCACAAAATATGAGAAATATCCTGTTTGTACTTTATCAGGATGCAGCAACAGTAAAGCTCTCCTGTATAGTAAATAAGAAGAATGGACAAACCCAATGCAGAGTGGTGACTTCCTGTCTCATAGACCTGTGGGTGAGAAACGGAGGAGCCAGATTAAGAAAAGTCACAAACTTAATAAAGCAAACAGCCGTAAGCTCCTGTTACTTTTCAAGTCATCTTTGTCACTGTTGGTGTGCCTCAATGGAGCCCCCATTTTTTTTGCCACTTTTGCAAGCTGTAGAGTGGACGTGATGATGCCAGCTCCTCACTCTATCACGATGATGTTGGGAACTTAAGCAAGATCATGTGTGACATGTGGAAGTGATTTAACAATGAGGAAGAAATGAACTGTGCAAAAGACAAAGCTTTATTCCTTCATTTCTGGTGGAGTGGGGCATGGTTAAAAACATCTCTCAGCTGCTTATTTCTGTGTAGCAGACTAGCATCCACATACATTTTTACAAATTGGTAGGCATTTTCAACCCAGTTTCCAGGGAAGTGGCTGATATTAGGCTTGTTTTGTTGATAAAGACTTGATGGAAACTACCGAGCTAGCAGGTGGCAGAGTTTGTTCTTAAACCCTTAGGTGCTGGCTCCAGGCTGCATGTGGCTTTCAACCTGACCACATGCCTGCTGGGCTTTGAGAAGTTCTGTGGCTTAGATGCTCTAAGAGGCAAGCTGGCTGTGCAAAGGGAAAAAGGATTTAGCTGTATACACTGCAATTAGACACAGTGAGGTTTAATTTAATTGGGAGGACAGTCTCATAACTCTTGTAGCTGACCAGGAAAATTCTGAGAATCATGTCGGTTTACAGTCAAGAGTTACTTGGTTTGGGCTTTAGACTGATGTGTGGGTCAATGGTAACATTTATTATAACATTCAGGATCCTGGATTTGAGAACAGTGGGCTGTGTAACATGATGAGCTCTGAGATCTAATTTATTTCTGGGTGTTGGTTTTTGTTCTGTTGAGTCTGCTACGGGGAGAGCCATGTTTGCTTTGGATGGATTTTGCAGCAGCTGTGCTGGGGCTGAGCAAGTGCGAGGCAGTGCTTCATGCTGGACTGGTTCATGGGTCAGGGGCCTTGAGCTTCTTCGCTGTGCTGTGTTCAGCTGTCCTTATTAGCTGCTCTTGCGGATGCTGATTTTGAGCTTGGGGTTTTTGTTTTCCTCCATCCCTCTTCTCTCTTGACCCTTCTATGTTTTGAGAGACTCACATAGAACAGCTGTCTAGAAACTCCAAAGGCCACGTGTGGTTCTCTCCAATGGGTTCTTATCACTTCATTAGCCACTCCCTCTAAAGCTTTGTCACTCAAAGCATGGCCCTCAGACCTGTGCTGGTGTGTGACCTGTTTAGTAGCCATCCCGGGCAAGAGGAAGACAGAAGCTGAGAGTCAGGGTTTAGAAGTTGTTACAGCCATTTATCATGACTCTATACTAATTTATTTTATTTCATAAAATGCAATATAATATCTGTCCAATCTAATCATAAACTAGAGCATGCATTTTATATGCCTTTTAAACTTTTACTTTTTCTACGTATTTCTATTGTATAGTCCACAATGAATTGAGATGAAAACCAAACAAATCATCAAACAAAATTCCAAAACACACCTGGTCTTCCCCCTGGGTAGTTTGAGTGCTGCTCTGTAGACACAACTGCAAAGCAAGTCTCTTTCAAGTCCTCCCATCTCTTCCCTTTTGGCCTCCTCCAAGAAGTTTTCCAACACCAAGGTTTCCAAGACTCCCATGGCTATCCAATTTTCCCCTGCCCCAGGCATTCAAGATCACGATTTGGCAGAATTCTACTGGGTCCTTCCTTTATGACCATCACCCGTGGGCCTTGGTTTCTGTCCAGTAATGATTTAGCTAGTCTGATAAATGCATCTGCTAACAATTATGATAAAACTATGGCAGTTTTGAAAATTGCAGTAGGGAGGGCTATTGGGGTGCTGTATGATGACATTATATCCGAAGGTCCCAAGAAGATAAATCCTACTTCAGATTACAGCCGTTTCTCCCACGAGATTCTTTAAAATAGATGAACTTGAGAGTAATTGCAAAAGAGAACAAAGTATCCCTTGATTCAGGCCTGGAGCTGTGGTGTTAATCTCAATGCAGAGAAACTCAGTAAGCTGGGTTGGAGCGTATGGAGCCCTGTCTTTTTCCTAAACTACTTCATTTGAAATACTTTAGAGAACTGCTCTATGCTCTCCCCTTAGTGGAATGATGGTGATGATGAAAGTAGGATAGAAGTAAATTTGTTTTGTATTTCTCTGCCTTAACTTTTAAGCAGAACATGTTACATACTAATTATCTTCCTTTGTTAAATATGTTTCCTAGTCACCATTGAGTTAAGGAACACAATAGTCCTTTAACTCTTCTCCAAATCAACTCTGAAATAATGGCAGTGGATAGGAAGTACAGTGGGTGAGTACAGGATCTTGGCATAAGGAATAACCACATGAAAACAGCTTGAAAATTTGGCAAATGGGGATTTCCCAATGCACCTGGAGCTGGTTGCCTGGTCAGATACCGTCCTTATCTCAATCTTTCCTCAGGGCCTTAAGGGCCTTAAGCTGCCCTTTTGTGATACCTCTTCTTTTTCTTTTCTTTTTCAGGGTGGCTTTTGATGTTCATTTTCACTGAGTTGAAATGTTATGGGAGGGAAAGTCCCATATGGGGTGGTCCTGTGATGTAACTGGGCCTGAGGCAGATCACTCACACTGTCTGCAAAGTTTGTCCTAAAAGATTTACACGTGTGAAAGGTTTGCAGCCCTGATCTCTCTTCTGGCAACAGACCTGTAGGAACACTGGTCTTGAACAAAGGAATGGAGGACTTGGATGACCCTGGTGAAGCTTTAGGGAGAAAATGGGCCAGTATGTAGTCAAATGAAAGATGTCAGGAAAAGAACTCGATGAGAGAGACCAGAAGAAGTGTGAAAGCAGGAAAGGAAGGAAATAAACAAATATTGTAGAGGGAAGAAGGAAGCAGTCAATGGAGGAAAGGAGGCCTTACAATGAAACACTTCCATTTATATTTGAACATTTCAGATGCTGTGATATTTGTAATAGAAACAGATCTGTTAAAATAAGTACTCTTATCATATTGAAAGCAATTCAGTTATTTAAGCAAATCGTAAAGTCAAGTCAAAGCAGGTAAAATAGCAAGTATTTTAGTGGGGATGATCAGATTCATTAATAAAAGAGTCATTCATTAACAAAATAAATGCTGTGGCCAAGCTGAAACTCAATAAATCAATTGATTCTGTATTCCTTAATTTTTCACTGACAATGAATTCAAGTAGAAACTCACACAGTTGTGTGTTAAAAATACTTTTCCCAAAGGTGAATGATTAAGCAAACAACATACACACACACACACACACACACACACACACACACACACACACTAGCACATCCCTCCTGCCCCACAACCACTGATACTTAAATACCTATCCTATTCTTTGTCAGAAATAAATTCCAGGTGAATCAGAGATTTTTCTATGAAAAAAGATGAAATCATTATGAACATTAAGTGAAATGATTAGTTAAAAATAAGACTTGAGAGAGGAAAGCATAAAATAAATCACCAGTACATTAGAGTCTATAAAATACTTTGGTAAAGAAAAAAACCACCGTAGGCAATATCCAAAGGCATATGACAAAACATTTCCCCAAAAGACGGTATCTTTAATATATGAAGAGTTCTTACAGATCCATCAAAGAAGATAAGAGTAATAATAAATGAACTTGATGATGGATAAATCAGTATAAGTATAAACAAAATAATGCTTTAGTTACATTTCCTCACTAACAACCTAGCATATAAATAATATTTTAAAAAATCTTGGTGATTATAGAATAAAAATAAAACACATTTCATGTTTTTGCAAGTCAGTAAGTTTGATGTACTAGTGGTAAAACTATAGCAAGTAATGATAAAAAGACCACTAAGCTGAGAAGATATAAATCAGCAGAAGCATCATCTACTAAAACTAAATTCTCATTGTTGGCTGACAAGTCAGTGGATGGGTTTTAACAACAATGTAATGATTGTGCTCTTTCTTTTAATCCTGAACTTTGTCAATCCTCTTTCCTTTGAATGAACAACTTCCTTAGTTCACCTCTACTTTTCTCTAAAGTCCAAAACACATACTTCCTATTCTTATCAAAATTTCTGATCACTGGCCTTTTTGCAATTTACCCACATCTACTAGCTTTCTTTTGGACATATCTGATCTCTTTCCAGTCTGAACAAGATAGTCAAGTTAACAAGGCCCACCTATTGTGTATTCCCTGGCAGTCCAGTGGTTAGGGCCTTTCATGGATCATAGCCTTGTCATGGCAAAGGGGCTTTCATACAGTTGTGCTCATTTCACATGCTAGTAAGGTTATGCTCAAAATCCTTTAAGCTTTAAGGATTCAGCAGTATGTGAACCGAGAACTTCCAGATGTACAAGCTGGGTTTAGAAAAGCACAGGAACCAGAGATCAAATTGCCAACATTTGTTGGATCATAGAGAAAGCGAGGGAGTTCCAGAAAAACATCTGCTTCTACTTCATTGACTACAGTAAAGCCTTTGACTGTGTGGATCACAACAAACTGGAAAATTCTCCAAGAGATGGGAATACCAGACCACCTTACCTGAGAAACCTATATGCAGGTCAAGAAGCAACAGTTAGAACCAGACATGAAACAACTGACTGGTTCAAATTGTGAAAAGATTATGTCAAGGCTGTGTATTGTTACTCCACTTATTTAACATGTGAAATACCAGGCTGGATGAATCATAAGCTAGAATCAAGATTTCCAAGAGAAATATCAACAACCTCAGATATGCAGATGATACCACTCTAAGGACAGAAAGTGGAGAACTAAGGAGCCTCTTGTTGAGGGTGAAAGAAGAGAGTAGAAAAGCTGGCTTAAAACTCAGCATTCAAAAAACTGAGGTCATGGCATTGGTTCCTATCACTTCATGGCAAATAGAAGGGGGAAAAGTGGAAGAAGTGACAGATTTTATTTTCTTGGGCTCCAAAATCATTGTGCATGGTGACTGCAGCTGTGAAATTAAAAGACACTTGCTCTTTAAAAAAAAAAGTTATGACAAACCTAGACAGTGTTTAAAAAGCAGAGACATCACTTTGCTGACAAAGGTCTTTATAGTCATTGTCCTCAGTTGCTCAGTCGTGTCCGACTCTTTGAGGCCCCATTGACTGTTGCCCTTCAGGCTCCTCAGCCCTTGGAGCTGGTGGGCTAGCCCACTAGGGTCCTGTGATTTTGTGCAGCAGAATTCTTTAAGTAGACTTTGAGCAAGCAAACAGGAAGTTAGATGTAGGGTTGGGTAGTTTCACAGTAGAAGGTTAAGGAGGTATGACACCTGCAGTTGATAGATGGGCTGTGTTTTGTTTGTTTTTGGTTGCACCCCGCGGCATGTGGGATTTTATTTCCTGGACCAGGGATTGAACCCATGACCCCATGCAGAAGAAGCATGGAGTCCGAAATACTGGTTGCAATTGTTCAGTTGCTAAGTCCTGTCTGACTCTTTGCAACCCCATGGACTGTAGCACACCTGGCTCCTCTGTCCTCCACTATCTCTTGGAGTTTGCTCAAACACATGTCCACTGAGGTGGTGATGCTATTAACCTTCTCATCCTCTGCCACCCTCTTCTCCTTTTGCCTTCAGTCTTTCCCAGCATCAGGGTCTTTTCCAATGAGTCAGCTCTTTGCATTGACCGGTTTGATTTTCCTTGCAGTCCAAGGGACTCACAATGATTAAATAAAAATTATATAAAATGGACTCTAAATTAAAATTTTCATTGTTTTGTTGCCGTTCAGTGGCTCATTGTCTTCATCAACAAAATTATAACATTGGGAAGCTTCTTTTTCTTTTCCCTTGTATTCAAGATAGCAACCATATTTCATTGTAAGTGATTTGATGCCAATAGTTGAATCAGTCTGTCTTTTAATTTAGTATTTCCTCCAGACATTCTTTGAACATGTGTCAACAGGAAAGAACATGTTTCAAAATTTTCTTCTGTCCATTTCTCCTTTAATAAACAAAATGAAGTTTGAAAATATGTCTTTTTAGTTCTGTTTATGCTTTATAAAATTTGACAAAACCCAGAATTATCAGAACTGGCCAAGATCACATTCTGAAGCAGGTAAAATTGACCATGGGGAGCCTTTCATTTCCACTCTCAGAATTCCTATTTCTCTTAACAGTCTTTATCTGCAAGGATTTATTGTCAGCAAATACCCGCAAATACCTGAAAGCTCAAGAATATTTTAAGATGTTGCTACTTTATAGTATATTCTCATTTTCTTTAATGTTTCTTAAATTAAAAAAAAATCTCTAAATAGTCAGAGGAAGCATCTCTAATGATGAGCTATCGGGGTGGTAGAGAATATTCCTTGTCACATCGCATAGGCATCGCCTACTCTAGGAATGACTTTTTTGTTGCTGTGTTTTGCATATTGTTGGGTAATTGAGAAGCTGGGCATTCCTGAACTGCTGCTGCCAAGGAGATGTTTAAAACTGTCACACTACAAGTGCTAAGGCACCTGTGTTTCTGCCCAGTGTGTTTGTGTAGGTTGTGTGGGAGGTGGACAGAGAAATATTTTAAAGTTTGGACTTTAATCAGAGAGTGATTTACTCGCTTGAATACTCCTCTGAAGGAGCAAAGGGCATAAAGGGCGAGGAGTGCAGGAACAGGGTGGACTTTCGGTCTACACACTGCACCGACACACACAGACACAGACATACCACACAGAAGCCATTTCCGGGTACTATGGACTAAGGGTATAGGAAGCTGGGCAGTGGGGTAGCCTGCTATTAGGGAAGAAGGTCCTTCTCTGAGTGATGCTTCCCTTGTGTTATTAACTGCCAGATACCTGCTGTAGGAACAAAGTCTCTTGGTGTTAGAAGTTTAAAAAATGTGACAGGATCCAACCCAGCAAGTTGCAGCCCCAGCTGACTGCATGCAAGGAGATGGACTCAAATCAAAGCCAAGGCTGCTTGTTGTGGGACCTAAATCAAAGGGCAAGGTGTTCTAGATGATGCACGCTAAGTTGCCTCAGTCGTGTCTGACTCTTTGCCACGCCGTGGACTGTAGCCTGCCAGGCTCCTCTGTCCATGGGGTTCTCCAGATAAGAATACTGGAGTGGGTTGCCATTCCTTTCTCCAGGGGATCTTCCCCACCCAGGGATCAAACCAGTGTCTCTTATATCTTCTGCATGGGCAGGTGGGTGGATTCTTTACCTTTAGTGCCAACTGAGATGCTTTCAATAATTTATAGTTCAGGGAAGAAGGAAAACTTTCCTAGTAGACCTGTCAGCCTTCCCTCCCAGACATCAAGAACACTCCTCACTGTTCATTCTTCAGGTTTTTTCTTGTAATGTTGTTTTGTGAAAGCGTCAGAAGAGATTCAGAGAGAAAAGAGACTAGCGATGAGAAAGGTTGTATGCATCCGAATGGCCAAACCTCTTGAGGCAAAGGGTTGGGAAAATTGATGCAAAATCTCTGGGTCAAAAACCAACATATGGGAAACCTGTATTTTATTTTAAAGTAATTTTCTGGGGGAAAATCTCTTCATTCTCAAGTTTTAAAGTAGCAATAATAACCATTGGCAACAGTTGGCATCTTGGACTATATTTTAAACTTATTAAATAAAGGTTACTCTTCCAATAGGAAAACAGGGAATGAGAGAAGTAGGCAGCCTGTATTTTGCCAAGTGTGTCAGAGCAAAGCCAAGACTCCATAGCAATTTAGCAATGAAGGATTAGTCCCTGCTGTAATTCACTTTATGGACCATGCATCAAGTCCTGGACTTAAAACAAGATCAACACAGAACATACACACAAGGGTCATCAGCATGTGGACAATGCAAGTAAGAGACAATGGGCAATTCAGGCACGTCCACTATGGGAACTTTCGGTTTTATCCAGTTCATTAGTGAACACAAAGTTTTTACCTGAACTGTCACCAGGAATAGTACTTCAGTATTTATATATGTTTATATATGTGTGTGTTTTTAAAGGTAACTGCTTAGTAACCTTCACATAATTAGACAGATCCTTTTATAAAGTCCTGAGGTAAAGAGATAGCCAGGTAGGGTTACTTACTCCCAGGGCAGAAGAAAACCCACCTGAGTTAGAAGCCATAATTCTGGTACCATAATATACTCCCTTCTGAATGTCATTTCATCAAAGTGTGTGCTTGGGCTAGAAGTGTGAGAATCACAGGATGTTATTGCTGAAAGATATCGGTTTCAATCACATCCTGTCAGGAAACAGAATCTTACTCAGGTGATTCAATGGGTCTTCCCTGGTGGCTCAGATGATAAAGAATTTGCTGCAGTGCAGGAGACCCAGGTTTGACCCCTGGATGGGGATGATCCCCTGGAGAAGGGAATGGCTACCTACTCCAGTATTCTTGCCTGGAGAATTCCAGGGACAGAGGAGCCTTGCAGGCTACAGTCCTTGGAGTCACAAAGCATCAGACAGGACTGAACTATTGACACTGTCATAGCTGATTCAAATGAAGAGACTTCAGTGAAGGGATGACTCACAGAAGTGTGGGCAGGCTAAACGGACTGGTGGCCCCCAGGGATGTGTAGGCTGCCGTTGCTGCTGCTAAGAGCCCAGCAAGAGCTGAGGGCTGGAGAGGGGGCCCAACAGGAACTTTGGGCGTGGTGGGATTCAGTCCCCACCACAAATGCAGGCCAGAGCAGGAAAGGAAGAGGGAGGAAATGCCATGGCCTCTTTCTCCTGCTGTGATCCTCTGTAGGTGTCTCCCATAGGCCAAACCCAACCAGAAGTCAAAGGGCAAGGGAGCCTGGGTGATGGAAAGGGCAGGAAAAGGGCAGAGATTGGATCTGGGGTGGGTGGAATAAGTGGCAACAAACCACACACCTGCATGCTAAGTCACTTCAATTGTGTTCGATTCTGTGCAATCTTATGGACTGTAGCCCGCCAGGCTCCTCTGACTATGGGATTTTCCAGGCAAGAATAGTGGACTGGGTTGCCATGCCCTCCTCCAGGCATCTTCCCAACCCAGGGATTGAACCCACAGTTCTTACATCTCCTGCATTGGCAGATAGGGTCTTTACTACTAGCACCACCTGGGAAGCCCAAAAAACCACATCAGTTCAGTTCAGTCACTCAGTTGTGTCTGACTCTTTATGACCCCATGGACTGCAGCACACCAGGCTTCTCTGTCCATCACCAACTCCCAGAGCTTGCTCAAACTCACGTCCATTGAGTCGTTGATGCCATCCAACCATCTCATCCTCCGTCATCCCTTTCTCCTCCTGCCTTCAATCTTTCCCAGCATCAGGGTCTTTTCCAATAAGTCAGCTTTTTGTATCAGGTGGCCAAAGAATTGGAGCTTCAGCATCAGTCCTTCTAACAAATATTCAAGACTAATTTCCTTTAGGAAGGACTGGTTTGATCTCCTGGCAGTTCAAGGGACTCTTAGAGTCCCTTTTTTGGTCCCATCACTTCATGGCAAATTGATGGGGAAACAATGGAAACAGTGAGAGACTTTATTTCTTGGGTTCCAAAATCACTGCAGATGGTGATTGTAGCCATGAAATTAAAGACATTTGCTCCTTGGAAGAAAAAGCCACATAGTCCTTTGAGCTCTTATAAGAAACTCCAAATTCTTTCTTTGGTCATAGACAAGGCCCAGGTGGGCAGCATGTGTAGTAGGCATGTGCTGAATAAAGTAGCATACACCTGTTAGAGGTAAGAGATAATTTGTTAGAGGTGAGCAGCCTGGCCTCCCCAGGAAAGAGGTGGCCTCTCTCCATGGAAACCTGGTGCCCCAGTGCTTATGTCAGTCAGCCCCAGTCAGCCTCTAATTGTGCCAGGAGATGGGCTAGTTCTTTGTCAATCATGAATGCTGGGAGGGGAATTCTGTAGCTAGCTTGTGGTATTCCAAAGCCCAAAGCCCCCATCATGCCCGGAAAGACCAGCCTGGTGGGACAGAGCTAAGGTATTGACATGCCATGTCACTCTTGCATCCAGTCTCTGATTACATCAGGTAAAGAGCTAGGGCCTCCTAATCATGGGCCCAAAGTCTAACTCAGTTTGGCTCTCGGTGCACAGCTCTAGAATGGGTCATGGGGAGACCGTTCCCACCTCCCCAGTGAACTCTGCTCTGTCAGATCAGATGTGTGTGTACAGCTTTGCCAGCTGTCTTTGTTTACAAGAAACCAAGGCAGGAACCAGTAGAGTGGTATGGGTGGCACAAGGTTCCCACAGAAGATTTGGAGAGTTCCCCCAGTTCCCCAACTCTCCAGCCAAAATTTCCTTTAATTTTGTCGTGTCATGTCATGTCATGAGGCCAAGATGACTGTGAAGTACTCATCTACGTTGTTTTGCAAAGTGGGCCTCATCTTGAATGTTGCCCACTTCATGTACATCCAGCAAGTGTGACATTACTGTGACACCTCACCTGTGGCTGGTGGGCAGACATCATCATGGGACAAAGAATTCAACCAGAAAAACAAAATAGATGTGTCTTTTACAAAATGATTACATAAGTGCCCTTGAATAAATTAGTAATATTTATTTGCACTGCATTGCAAGTTGCTCAGTTATGTCTGTATTTATTTCTGATCGCTTTCCAAGTTGTTCAGTTACGTCTTTAATCCCTTCCGCATCAGTACAGTTTCAACTTCCATTCATTTTGTTTGGGGGTGGGTATTGTGAGAAATCGGCTTTTTATTGTTCCGCTGAAGTCCACTTTGTCAGAGATCCAAGTGGCTATAGCAACAAAATCTCCTGCTAACTCTTCCTCTAGACTCAATCCCTGAAAATTAGTGGGAACAGATTATAGTGAGCCCTGCAAAATGCACCATTTGGTTTCAGAGGGGCAGTTAGCTGGAAGGCTCATCTGTTCTTTGATCCTCTGTGAGTTCTCTGATCCTGTGAGTCCCTGTGAGTCCTATACCAAGTCTTGTTGTGGTTTCACTGCCCTGGAAACTGTTGGACTGTAATAAATAAGGCCCGCTCCTGGCTGTCTTGACCTTCAGCCTTGAGGGTGGATTTTGCAGATCCCCCAGAGCGCTGGACCAATGCTGAAGACTCCTTCCACATGCATGAGATTGTGGCCATAAAAATAAACTGTTTTAACAATTTGGGTTTAAATTGACTTTTTATTGTATAAATCAAGCTTCATCCATATCCCCCACCCCCATAAATAAAGAGAATCAAAGGGTTTAGTGGGTGAAGACACAACCTGAGCTTCTGTAACTTGCTGGAGATCTTCTCTGTCCCTTCTCTTCACACTGTTTACATCCTCTTGGATGCTCCAGAGACCAGAAATCTTGGGGTCATGGAGGGGTGGTCTGGGGGAGGCCCAGCCCAAGGCCTCAACATATTTTGAGAGCTTATTGCTCATTGTGTGCTGGCTGGGTATGTCAGTTTAACCCTAGGAAGTAGGTATTCTCATGTGTGTTTGCACCTGGGGATGTCAAGGCTTAGAGATTTAAATGCTATGCTCCAGTTTTTACTGTGAAAAAGTTGTGTACTCGGGATTTAAGTTCAAGTGGTGGTGGTTTAGTTGCTAAGTCATGTCCAACTCTTACGACCCTGTGGACTGTAGCCTGCAGGCTCCTCTGTCCATGGGATTCTCCAGGCCAGAATAGTGGAGTGGGTTGCCATTCCCTTCTCCAGGGGATCTTCCAGACCCAGAGATTGAACCCCGGTCTCCTGCATTGTAGGCAGATTCTTTCTTTCTTTTTTGTTAAAAAAAAAAAAATTTATTTTTTAATTGAAGGATAATTGCTTCACAGAATTTTGTTTTCTGTCAAATTTCAACATGAATCAGCCATAGGTATTCTTTATTGACTTAGCTATAAGAGAAGCCCAAATTCAGGTGATTTGACACCAAAGCATATGTTTTTAGCCACTGCTTTATATGGTGAAATAAATCTACTTCTCCCACCTCCCTTTAATTCCTAACAGTGGAGCGAGGAGTCACCAAACTAGTAGACTTGGCACAGGAGGGGATGGAGGTGGCAGAAGGTACAGGGCAGAGAGTGATCCTATAAACTCTCTCCCGCTAATGTGCTCATGATGCAATGCCAGAGCTCTTTCTAGTGTTGAACTTTAGAGGAGGGTGAAGTGAACCTGCGTACCTGCAGCCACGGCTGCCTGAAACTTCGGCAAGGGGGGAGGAACCTGGGGGATGGGGATGGCTGTCTCAGTCGCTGTCACTGGGTTGGTGTGTGGGAGACTGTCCCTAAAGTTTGCATATTTCTTTTTAGAGCCTATGTCATTTCTTGAGCCCCTCGGATGTGCAGTACCTGAGGGAAGCATTGTTACGATCGTGACAGCCACTGTGAAATTGTGCTGGCTCACCCGAACTGGTGCGCTCCCTGAACATCAAGAGTTGTGCCCAGGTGACTTTCCTGGTGGTCCAGTGGTGAAGACGCCAAGCTCCCAATGCAGGGGGCCCAGGTTCGAACACTGGACGGGGAACTGGATCCCACATGCCATAACTAAGAGTTCACATGTCACAACTGGAGATCCTGCCTGCTGCAATGAAGGTCGTACATCCTGAGTGCTGCAACGAAGACCCGTTGCCATCAGATCAATAAATACATGCGTGTGTGTGTTCAGTCTCTGAGTTGTGTCCAACTCTTTAGGTTTAAGTGCTTCCCTGGAAGCCTAAATATATCTGATCTCTGAATACAGTTCTTTATGTATGCGTATATAAAGAATTGTGTTGGAGAGCAGGTATGCCAGGTTGGGTGAGGGTTCCATTCTGGCCCAGAGGAGCTCAGCAGGGGCGCCATCCCTGAGGGTTTCACCATGAGCGGTGAAGTGTTTTGATGGATGCAGAAAAGAGGGGGAACAGGTGGATGGGGGAGAAGTCTCAGGCCACATTGTTAGCAACTGTGGACACATTTGTCTACAATCTGGTCATTTTTGTTTTCTATGGTGAGAAACACTGAACTGTAAATACTTTTAGTATAAATACCTATATAGTGTTGTATATAGGTCAAGATTAAAAACAAAAGTTTAAAAAATATTTAGTTAAAAATTAATTAGAAAATTGAAAATTATCAAATGTTTCTTATTTCTGGTCTCTTTGACAGTTGAATAAACAACTTATCCAGAACCACTTCGTAAATCAGACTTTCTCTAGTTCTAAGCTCCAGTGTATTTAGGGCTAAGATGTTTTCTGTGGTTACTTTATTGCTTCTGCCCATTTCTCCTCTCTTCAGCTACTAGAGTCTTTGGTTACCTGTTTATTCTAGTTGCCTTGGCAGCACAACATTACGTGGAGGGGAGCTTTTACTTTCCATTTTGAAGTTTTGGACTCTCGGAACTGAGTTTGACAGGCTCTGATGACATATCCTCTCCTCAGGGGAGAAGCCTGTCTCCCTACAGCAGGTTTATGTGGGTTTCCAATTGCAAGTGAGCCATTTTGAAGGCTCATTATGTAGGATTGTTGACAGAGTGAACCTCTGTTTTTGTTGCTGCTTCTGTTGCCTTTATGGGGTGTGTGTGTTTGTGTGTGTGTGTGTCTGTGTTTTAACCAAGGAAGAGGCTATCAAGGCAAGCATGTCATACAGTTATCCATTTTTCAAGTTTTACTAATTGGTTTCCTTTCAGGTCCCTTCAACAGTGCCTGTCAGATAGGCACTAGGATCAGATACCCCACATTTTCTTGTTTTCAGTATAAGCACTTGTCTGGCTGTGGGGTGCTTAAAAGCCCATCATTCGTGGCCTTATTTGAAGTTCCATTAGTTTAAGTTTATAAAATGAAGGCATTAATGCTAAAAAACTAGCATGAGTCAATGCTCATCAAATTATCCATCTGTTATACTTTTGATTCTTCCTAGACTAGACCACATGAAAGTTGAAATTTTGATTTTGAGGATACTTAGAGTATTGAAAGCCTAAAGTATATGTTGGAGTCCTTTTATTCTTGAAGACATTGTTTGGTGTATTATTCAGTAAGTACTTCTTAAATATATTTACAAAGGAGAGAGGCTCAGCATGTTGTCTGGAAGTGGTGGTGTGTACACAGGCTCAAGAGGCACTGTTAGAAATGTAAGCTCTGTGTGTGTGTGTGTGTGTGTGTACTTTGGAACTGACAGTGGGATATTAAACTTGGACATTACAGCATGTATATATCACTCTAAAATACCTGGACAGGTTAGGATGATGTTTATCAGGCAGCTTGCACGAGTTGGGTCTTCAATTTCATCACATAAGGTTCTAGTAGAAGATTAAAGACTGATGAAACAATTCATTCTGCTAAGTAAACTATTGATGGTGGGTCAATACAAATAAAAGCAGATCTGTTTATTTTAGTTCAGTTCAGTCACTCAGTCGTGTCCGACTCTTTGAGACTCCATGAACCACAGCCAGGCCTCCCTGTCCATCACCAACTCCCACAGTTAACCCAAATTCAAGTCCATTGAGTTGGTGATGCCATCTAACCATCTCATCCTCTGTCGTCCCCTTCTCCTCCTGCTGTCAATCTTTCCCAACATCAGGGTCTCTTCAAATGAGTCAGTTCTTCACATCTGTTTATTTAGACAAATACTATATTTCCTTGACTCAGAAATTTTTATCGATATATTATGTGCCATTATATCATTGAGAAAGAAAAAAATCCTTCCAATTAAACTCTGACATAATGCTTTTGCATAACTAGAATTTTTATTTATACTTATTGAAACTACTTTTTAGGCTTTATTTGGATATAGATTTCTATCATTTAGAACTTTTGAACATTCATAAGAGGGAAAATAAACTCAATAAATTGGTTAAAATATTCCTAAATGATTCCACATTTATATCTGGTCCTTCTGAATCACTTGTCACAGAGATGATCAGTAATGCAGCATTTCTTAAAAACTAGCTCCACTATTTGTCTATGAGAATCTCTTCCAGGTAACTAGCACTCCTCCTGCTAGTTCTGATGTGCATATGTGGGCAATGCCAATTACATTAAAATGGCCATATCCCAACTTCAGTCAGGTTAATATGTGATATATGTCTTAGTAAAATAGGCCAGAATATGTGTAGTGCATAATATAGTTAAAAATTATAGGTCAAGCCCTCAAAGATAGGTTTTTCCTGTCAGAAATCTCCAGAGTAAATATTATGGACTAATTCTGCTAATGTGAAGGGATGTAATTAGGAGAAATCATTAGTTTAGAAGTTTCTCAAATTTTTTAGTTTGTCAGAAACAAATGGCCTACTTGTTAAAAATGTTTATGCCTAAGCGTACCCCAGACCTATGAAATTAGAAGCCCTGGCTGTGACATTTTGACAAGGTACCTGGACATTCTGATGCAGGTGGTCTGGGGAAGAGTGCTTTGATGCACTAAGTCCTATCTCAGGTATCTTTAGTGTACATTAAGCTCTCAGATTGTAGGCTTGGAAACTTCATGAACTCCTTAGCAGCCAAAAGAAAGCAAGACACTTGAAAAAAAGGTCACCGTGTGGTTTGAGAACATCCTAGGAAGAAAGGAGCCAGCATATTTCTATACCAGATAAGAGAATATGAAATTGTTAATTCCTTACAAAATTCTAAATAAGAGGTGTGGAAGTTATGCTTCTTGTTTCTCTCTTTCCAGTACTTACCTTTACATTTTAATAAAACACACAATTATCTATTCAACCCATATATCATGTAACAGCTAGGGCTCTTCATCACTAGATAAATTCTGATGAGTCTGGCCAGGCTGGTCCTATTAATATTTTATTACATTATGGACTGGGTCAGTTTAAGGTCAGAAGAAGGAAGTGCCATGCTGTTAGAGAAGCAAAGTAGCAGAATAATTTCCTATGACTCTTGTATTAATCAGAAATTCTAGTCTTTCCAAAATTCCTAGTGAAAATTCCAAATGTCTTAGCAATAACTTCTAACATGACTTTTTAAACCTACTTTCTCTTATGTCAGATAGTTCTAATGTGTAAATGACTTCCAATGCCTAAATTATTTCTTTAGTCATTTAGGAAACTAGCAATTAAAAAAAGCTCTTTAGGTCTAAAAGAGCAGTTTGTGGGCTGGTTAGTCATCCCACTCCGGATGGGGTGAGGCTGTAGGGAGAAGTGGTGGGGTCCTTTTAAACCATAAAGTGGGTGTTTAACCATCATTCTGTGAGAATGAGAGAATGAAAAACAGTACCACCTTGAAGAAGGTGAGGAGAATGGAGGAAGGGGTGAGGTCTGAGATAGACAGCCCCAGGCTTATTTTCTTTCCTGGTATATATATAATTTGTCTTATAAATAACTTACAATGTTTCACACCAGTACAGAGAGCTTAGAGTTGACAATATGTTTTCACATCTACACTATCTTTGATCTTTTACCACATCACTTCAAGAAATGGACAATAGGGTTTCTATCCCTTATATTTTGCTGAGAAAAAAATGACATCATATTAATCAGGAAAGCTGGTTGTTGTCTTGCACTGGGGCTGATGGTGGAGTTAGACTCAAACTCGGGATCTCCTGGCTCCAAGTTGAGAGCTGCTTTTGGTACTCACACTCCACTTCATTCCACCCTGTCCAAGAACTTGGCCTTACTTTGCTTCCCCTGGGGAACATGGAGGGGCCGTATTTAACTTACTGCTCTCTGAAAAATGGTTCTGGGAAACAACTGTCTATGTTCACATATTTATTAAGTATAAACTCTAATCGTATGCTAGATCTCACCACAGACACATACAAAATTGCCATCAGCTGGTGTCAAAGCAGCAAAACTTTCAGATGATACCTACCCAAAACCAAAACCAAAACTAAACCAGAAAAAAAGCCTCAGACACTTATATTCCTCCACTTGCTCCTTGGAAATTTCCACCTTCAAAATTTTCATCTTTGCAATCCATTTTATTTTTATTTAAAAAATTTTTTAGGGGGGAGGACCAAGATGGCGGAGGAATAGGAGAGGGAGACCACTTTCTCCCCTACAAATTCACTGAAAGAACAAATGAACGCTGAGCAAACTTCACAAAACAACTTCTGATCGCTAGCTGAGGACATCAGGTGCCCAGAAAAGCAGCCCATTGTCTTCGAAAGGAGGTAAGACAAAATATAAAAGATAAAAAGAGAGACAAAGGAGCTAGGGATGGAGACCCGTCCCGGGAAGGGAGTCTTAATAGAGGAAGTTTCCAAACACCAGGAAACCCTCGCACTGGCGGGTCTGGGGGAAGTTTTCGAATCACGGAGGGCAACCTAACTGGGAGAGAAAATAAATAAAACCCACAGATTACGTGCCTAAAAGCAACTCCCAGCAGAAAAGTACCCCAGACGCCCGCATCTGCCACCAGCAAGTGGGGGCGGAGAGGAGCGGGCGGCATTGCTTAGGGTAAGGACCGGGCCTGAGTGCCCTGAGGGCAATCGGAGGGAGCTTTTGTGAGACAGCAACTTAATCTGTGGGTTAGTAAAAGAGAGAGAGAAAATTAACCGGCCCGAACACACTGCCGGCCTTTCGCAGAGCAAAGGGTCTGAGCAAGTCCAGAGAAGAGCTAGCCGGCTGCGGACCGGCCCAGCCCCGCCGGAGGCAGGAGGCAGGGGGGAGGGGAAAGGGGCAAACTCGGCCCCAAAGATGGCATCCCCTTCCACACTGCAAACAGGCCTCCAGTTTCTAAGCAAAGACTTCCTGAGATTCTGGATGGTCAACATCCGCTGGGAGGGTCGCGGCTAAACACAAGGCGCACGCACCCAACAGGCGCGGGTGGAAACTGAGGCCAGGGCCGCTGAGGGGAGAAGGCGCACCGCACCCAGGGAGAGTGTGCCCGTCAAGCTCCTGGCTGCCTGAGCTGCTCAGGCCGGGGAAGGCACAAAACGCAGGCGCAACCGAGTCCGCGCTTTTGTGGAGTACCCGCAAACTGGAACCGCACGCAACGCAGGGCACGCTCCATATAGAGCAGCCGGGAGCCTGAGCAGCGTAGACGGGGAAAGCAGTGCCCCTCCCTCCCCTCAGCGCGGGGGAACTAGCGAACCTGAACAAGAGACCACCTCCGCCCGCCTGTGCCAGGGCGGAAATTAGACACTGAAGAGACTGGCAAACAGGAGCCAAATAAACAAAGGGAACTGCTTCAGAAGGGACCGGTGCAACAGATTAAAATCCCTGTAGGTAACACTGACTACACCGGAAGGGGCCTATAGATATCGAGAAATGTAAGCTGGAACGAGGAGCTATCGGAAACTGAACCGAACCCACACTGACCGCAACAGCTCCAGAGAAATTCCTAGATATATTTTTACCTCTTCTTTTTTAATTAAAAAAGTTTTTCTTCTTTTCTTTTTTATTTTTTCTTTTATTTTCTTTTAAAATTCCCTATTACTCCCCCATTACTCCTTAACTTTCATTTTCGTATATTTTTACGATTTTTTTAACTAGGAAAAAAACTTTTTTTCTTGTTCTTTTTTTCTTTTTTTTCTCTTATTTTCTTTTAAAGTCCTCTATTACTCTGCTACTACTCCTTAATTTTCATTTCACTATAACCTTGCAAAAAAATAAAAAGAGAAGCCCTATTTTTAAGCTGAACTTCATACATATTTCTAAAATTTTTTGTGTTTTTGTTTTTAATATTGTATTTTTAAGAATCTAACCTCTACTCTAGATTCTTACTCTTTGTTTTTCAGTATGTGATATACATTTTGGACATTTAAGAATCCAATATTCAGTTCCCATTTTTAGTCAGGAGTGTGTTGATTACTCTCTCCCACTTTTGACTCTCCGTTTTCTACCTCAGAACACCTCTATTTCCTCCTTTCCCCTTCTCTTCCCAATCCAATTCTGTGAATCTTTGTGGGTGTCTGGGCTACAGAGAACACTTTGGGAACAGACAACTGCGTAGATCTGTCTCTCTTCTCTTGAGTCCCCCTTTTTCTCCTCCTGCTCATCTCTATCTCCCTCCTCCCTCTCCTCTTCTTCATGGAACTCTGTGAACCTCTCTGGGTGTCCCTCATGGTGGAGAATCTTTTCACCATTACCTAGAAGTTTTATTATCAGTGCTGTATAGTTGGAGAAGTCTTGAGACTACTGGAAGAATAAAACTGAAATCCAGAGGCAGGAGACTTAAGCCCCAAACCTGAGAACACCAGAAAACTCCTGACTACATGGAACATTAAGTAATAAGAGACCATCCAAACGCCTCCATGCCTACACTGAAACCAACCACCACCCAAGAGACAGTAAGTTTCAGAGCAAGACATACCACGCAAATTCTCCAGCAATGCAGGAACATAGCCCTGAGCGTCAACATACAGGCTGCCCAAAGTCACACCTAACACATAGACCCACCTCAAAACTCATTACTGGACACTCCATTGCACTCCAGAGAGAAGAAATCCAGTTCCATGCACCAGAACACTGACGCAAGCTTCCCTAACCAGGAAACCTTGACAAGTCAATCGTCTAACCCCACCCACTGGGTGAAACCTCCACAATAGAAAGGAACCACAGACCTCCAGGATACAGAAAGCCCACTCCAGACACAGCAATCTAAACAAGATGAAAAGGCAGAGAAATACCCAACAGGTAAAGGAACATGAAAAATGCCCACCAAGTCAAACAAAAGAGGAGGAGATAGGGAATCTACCTGAAATTTAGAATAATGATGATAAAAATGATCCAAAATCTTGAAAACAAAATGGAGTTACAGATAAATAGCCTGGAGACAAAGATTGAGAAGATGCAAGAAATGGTTAATAAAGACCTAGAAGAAATAAAAAAGAGTCAATGAAAAATGAATAATGCAGTAAATGAAATAAAAAACACTCTGGAGGGAACCAAGAGTAGAATAATGGAGACAGAAGATAGGATAAGTGAGGCAGAAGATAAAATGGTAGAAATAAATGAAGCAGAGAGGAAAAAAGAATAAAGAATCAAAAGAAATGAGGACAACCTCAGGGACCTCTGGGACAATGTGAAACGCCCCAACATTCGAATCATAGGAGTCCCAGAAGAAGAAGACAAAAAGAAAGGCCATGAGAAAATACTCGAGGAGATAATAGCTGAAAACTTCTCTAAAATGGGGAAGGAAATAGCCACCCAAGTCCAAGAAACCCAGAGAGTCCCAAACAGGATAAACCCAAGGCGGAACACCCCAAGACACATATTAATCAAATTAACAAAGATCAAACACAAAGAAAAAATATTAAAAGCAGCAAGGGAGAAACAACAAATAACACACAAAGGGATTCCCATAAGGATAACAGCTGATCTATCAATAGAAACCCTCCAAGCCAGAAAGGAATGGCAGGACGTACTGAAAGTAATGAAAGAGAATAACTTACAACCTAGATTACTGTATCCAGCAAGGATCTCATTCAGATATGAAGGAGAATTCAAAAGTTTTACAGATAAGCAAAAGCTGAGAGAATTCAGCACCACCAAACCAGCTCTTCAACAAATGCTAAAGGATCTTCTCTAGACAGGAAATGCAGAAAGGTTGTATAAACGTGAACCCAAAACAACAAAGTAAATGGCAATGGGACCACACCTATCAATAATTACCTTAAATGTAAATGGGTTGAATGCCCCAACCAAAAGACAAAGATTGGCTGAATGGATACAAAAACAAGACCCCTATATATGCTGTCTACAAGAGACCCACTTCAAAACAAGGGACACATACAGACTAAAAGTGAAGGGCTGGAAAAAAATATTTCATGCAAATGGAGACCAAAAGAAAGCAGGAGTCGCAATACTCATATCAGATAAAATAGACTTTCAAATAAAGGATGTGAAAAGAGACAAAGAAGGACACTACATAATGATCAAAGGATCAATCAAAGAAGAAGATATAACAATTATAAATATATATGCATCCAACATAGGAGCACCGCAATATGTAAGGCAAATGCTAATGAGTATGAAAGAGGAAATTAATAGTAACACAATAATAGTGGGAGACTTTAATACCCCACTCACAACTATGGATAGATCAACTAAACAGGAAATTAACAAGAAAACACAAACTTTAAATGACACAATGGACCAGCTAGACCTAATTGATATCTATAGGACATTTCACCCCAAAACAAGCAACTTCACCTTTTTCTCAAGTGCACACGGAACATTCTCCAGAATAGATCACATCCTGGGCCATAAATCTAGTCTTGGAAAATTCAAAAAAATTGAAATCATTCCAGTCATCTTTTCTGACCACAGTGCAGTAAGATTAGATCTCAATTACAGGGAAAAATTATTAAAAATTCAAACATATGGAGGCTAAATAACACGCATCTGAATAATCAACACATCATAGAAGAAATCAAAAAAGAAATCAAAATATATATAGAAATGAATGAAAATGAAAACACAACAACCCAAAACCTATGGGACACTGTAAAAGCAGTGCTAAGGGGAAGGTTCATAGCAGTACAGGCTTACATCAAGAAACAAGAAAAAAGTCAAATAAATAACCTAACTATACACCTAAAGCAATTAGAGAAGGAAGAAATGAAGAACCCCAGGGTTAGTAGAAGGAAAGAAATCTTAAAAATTAGGGCAGAAATAAATGCAAAAGAAACCAAAGTGACCATAGCAAAAATCAACAAAGCTAAAAGCTGGTTTTTTGAAAAAATAAACAAAATTGACAAACCATTAGCAAGACTCATTAAGAAACAAAGGGAGAAGAACCAAATTAACAAAATTAGAAATGAAAATGGAGAGATCACAACAGACAACACTGAAATACAAAGGATCATAAGAGACTACTACCAGCAGCTCTATGCCAATAAAATGGACAACTTGGATGAACGGAAAAATTCTTAGAAAAGTATAACTTTCCAAAACTGAACCAGAAAGAAATACAAGATCTTAACAGACCCATCACAAGCAAGGAAATCGAAACTGTAATCAGAAATCTTCCAGCAAACAAAAGCCCAGGACCAGATGGCTTCACAGCTGAATTCTACCAAAAATTTAGAGAAGAGCTAACACCTATCTTACTCAAACTCTTCCAGAAAATTGCAGAAGAAGGTAAACTTCCAAACTCATTCTGTGAGGCCACCATCACCCTAATTCCAAAACCTAAGATGCCACAAAAAAAGAAAACTACAGGCCAATATCACTGATGAACATAGATGCAAAAATCCTTAACAAAATTCTAGCAAACAGAATCCAACAACATATTAAAAAAAATCATACACCATGACCAAGTGGGCTTTATCCCAGGAATGCAAGGATTCTTTAATATCTGCAAATCAATCAATGTAATACACCACATTAACAAATTGAAAGATAAAAACCATATGATTATCTCAACAGATGCAGAGAAAGCCTTTGACAAAATTCAACACTCATTTATGATTAAAACTCTCCAAAAAGCAGGAATAGAAGGAACATACCTCAACATAATAAAAGCTATATATGACAAACCCACAGCAAGCATTACCCTCAATGCTGAAAAATTGAAGGCATTTCCCCTAAAATCAGGAACAAGACAAGGCTGCCCACTCTCACCACTACTATTCAACATAGTTTTGGAAGTTTTGGCCACAGCAATTAGAGCAGAAAAAGAAGTAAAAGGAATCCAGATAGGAAAAGAAGAAGTGAAACTCTCACTGTTTGCAGATGACATGATCCTCTACATAGAAAACCCTAAAGACTCTTCCAGAAAATTACTAGAGCTAATCAATGAATATAGTAAAGTTGCAGGATATAAAATTAACACACAGAAATCCCTTGCATTCCTATACACTAACAATGAGAAAACAGAAAGAGAAATTAAGGAAACAATATCATTCACCATTGCAACAAAAAGAATAAAATACTTAGGAGTATATCTATCTAAAGAAACAAAAGACCTATACATAGAAAACTATAAAACACTGATGAAAGAAATCAAAGAGGACACAAACAGATGGAGAAACATACCGTGTTCATGGATTGGAAGAATCAATATTGTCAAAATGGCTATACTACCCAAAGCAATCTATAGATTCAATGCAATCCCTATCAAGCTACCAACGGTATTTTTCACAGAACTAGACCAAAGAATTTCACAATTTGTATGGAAAAACAAAAAATCTCAAATAGCCAAAGTAATCTTGAGAAAGAAGAATGGAACTGGAGGAATCAACCTGCCTGACTTCAGACTATACCACAAAGCCACAGTCATCAAGACAGTATGGTACTGGCACAAAGACAGAAATATAGATCAATGGAACAGAATAGAAAGCCCAGAGATAAATCCACGAACCTATGGACACCTTATCTTCAACAAAGGAGGCAAGAATATACAATGGATAAAAGACAACCTCTTTAACAAGTGGTGCTGGGAAAACTGGTCAACCACTTGTAAAAGAATGAAACTAGAACACTTTCTAACACCATACACAAAAATAAACTCAAAATGGATTAAAGATCTAAATGTAAGACCAGAAACTATAAAACTCCTAGAGGAGAACATAGGCAAAACACTCTCCGACATAAATCACAGCAGGATCCTCTATGACCCACCTCCCAGAATATTGGAAATAAAAGCAAAACTAAACAAATGGGACCTAATGAAACTTAAAAGCTTTTGCACTACAAAGGAAACTATAAGTAAGGTGAAAAGACAGCCGTCAGATTGGGAGAAAATAATAGCAAATGAAGAAACAGACAAAGGATTAATCTCAAACATATACAAGCAACTCTTGCAGCTCAATTCCAGAAAAATAAATGACCCAATCAAAAAATGGGCCAAAGAACTAAACAAACATTTCTCCAAAGAAGACATACAGATGGCTAACAAACACATGAAAAGATGCTCAACATCACTCATTATTAGAGAAATGCAAATCAAAACCACAATGAGGTACCATTACACGCCAGTCAGGATGGCTGCTATCCAAAAGTCTACAAGCAATAAATGCTGGAGAGGGTGTGGAGAAAAGGGAACCCTCTTACACTGTTGGGGGGAATGCAAACTAGTACAGCTGCTATGGAGAACAGTGTGGAGATTCCTTAAAAAACTGGAAGTAGAACTGCCATATGACCCAGCAATCCCACTTCTGGGCATACACACTGAGGAAACCAGATCTGAAAGAGACACATGCACCCCAATGTTCATCGCAGCACTGTTTATAATAGCCAGGACATGGAAGCAACCTAGATGCCCATCAGCAGATGAATGGATAAGGAAGCTGTGGTACATATACACTATGGAATATTACTCAGCCGTTAAAAAGAATTCATTTGAATCAGTTCTAATGAGATGGTTGAAACTGGAGCCCATTATACAGAGTGAAGTAAGCCAGAAAGATAAAGAACATTACAGCATACTAACACATATATATGGAATTAAGAAAGATGGTAACGATAACCCTATATGCAAAACAGAAAAAGAGACACAGAAATACAGAACAGACTTTTGGACTCTGTGGGAGAAGGTGAGGGTGGGATGTTTCAAAAGAACAGCATGTATACTATCTATGGTGAAACAGATCACCAGCCCAGGTGGGATGCATGAGACAAGTGCTCGGGCCTGGTGCACTGGGAAGACCCAGAGGAATTGGGTGGAGAGGGAGGTGGGAGGGGGGATCGGGATGGGGAATACGTGTAAATCTATGGCTGATTCATGTCAATGTAAGACAAAACCACTGCAATGTTGTGAAGTAATTAGCCTCCAACTAATAAAAAAAAAAAAAAAAGAAAAAGTAAAAAAAAAAAAAAAAAAGAGGGCCAAAGAACTAAACAGACATTTCTCCAAAGAAGACATACAGATGGCTAACAAACACATGAAAAGATGCTCAACATCACTCATTATCAGAGAAATGCAAATCAAAACCACAATGAGGTACCATTACACGCCAGTCAGGATGGCTGCTATCCAAAATTCTACAAGCAATAAATGCTGGAGAGGGTGTGGAGAAAAGGGAACCCTCTTACACTGTTGGTGGGAATGCAAACTAGTACAGCTGCTATGGAGAACAGTGTGGAGATTCCTTAAAAAACTGGAAGTAGAACTGCCATATGACCCAGCAATCCCACTTCTGGGCATACACACCAAGGAAACCAGATTTGAAAGAGACACATGCACCCCAATGTTCATCGCAGCACTGTTTATAATAGCCAGGACATGGAAGCAACCTAGATGCCCATCAGCAGATGAATTGATAAGGAAGCTGTGGTACATATACACCATGGAATATTACTCAGCCGTTAAAAAGAATTCATTTGAATCAGTTCTAATGAGATGGATGAAACTGGAGCCCATTATACAGAGTGAAGTAAGCCAGAAAGATAAAGAACATTACAGCATACTAACACATATATATGGAATTAAGAAAGATGGTAATGATAACCCTATATGCAAAACAGAAAAAGAGATACAGATGTACAGAACAGACTTTTGGACTCTGTGGGAGAAGGCGAGGGTGGGATGTTTTGAGAGAACAGCATCGAAACATGTATATTATCAAGGGTGAAACAGATCACCAGCCCAGGTGGGATGCATGAGACAAGTGCTCGGGCCTGGTGCACTGGGTAGACCCAGAGGGATCGGGTAGAGAGTGCGGTGGGAGGGGGGATTGGGATGGGGAGTACATGTAAATCCATGCCTGATTCATGTCAATGTATGGCAAAAACCACTACAATATTGTAAAGTAGTTCCATGAAGAAGAGGAGAGGGAGGAGGGAGATAGAGATGAGCAGGAGGAGAAAAAGGGGGACTCAAGAGAAGAGAGACAGATCTACGCAGTTGTCTGTTCCCAAAGTGTTCTCTGTAGCCCAGACACCCACAAAGATTCACAGAATTGGATTGGGAAGAGAAGGGGAAAGGAGGAAATAGAGGTGTTCTGAGGTAGAAAACGGAGAGTCAAAAGTGGGAGAGAGTAATCAACACACTCCTGACTAAAAATGGGAACTGAATATTGGATTCTTAAATGTCCAAAATGTATATCACATACTGAAAAACAAAGAGTAAGAATCTAGAGTAGAGGTTAGATTCTTAAAAATACAATATTAAAAACAAAAACACAAAAAATTTTAGAAATATGTATGAAGTTCAGCTTAAAAATAGGGCTTCTCTTTTTATTTTTTTGCAAGGTTATAGTGAAATGAAAATTAAGGAGTAGTAGCAGAGTAATAGAGGACTTTAAAAGAAAATAAGAGAAAAAAAAGAAAAAAAGAACAAGAAAAAAAGTTTTTTTCCTAGTTAAAAAAATCGTAAAAATATACGAAAATGAAAGTTAAGGAGTAATGGGGGAGTAATAGGGAATTTTAAAAGAAAATAAAAGAAAAAATAAAAAAGAAAAGAAGAAAAACTTTTTTAATTAAAAAAGAAGAGGTAAAAATATATCTAGGAATTTCTCTGGAGCTGTTGCGGTCAGTGTGGGTTCGGTTCAGTTTCCGATAGCTCCTCGTTCCAGCTTACATTTCTCGATATCTATAGGCCCCTTCCGGTGTAGTCAGTGTTACCTACAGGGATTTTAATCTGTTGCACCGGTCCCTTCTGAAGCAGTTCCCTTTGTTTATTTGGCTCCTGTTTGCCAGTCTCTTCAGTGTCTAATTTCCGCCCTGGCACAGGCGGGCGGAGGTGGTCTCTTGTTCAGGTTCGCTAGTTCCCCCGCGCTGAGGGGAGGGAGGGGCACTGCTTTCCCCGTCTACGCTGCTCAGGCTCCCGGCTGCTCTATATGGAGCGTGCCCTGCGTTGCGTGCGGTTCCAGTTTGCGGGTACTCCACAAAAGCGCGGACTCGGTTGCGCCTGCGTTTTGTGCCTTCCCCGGCCTGAGCAGCTCAGGCAGCCAGGAGCTTGACGGGCACACTCTCCCTGGGTGCGGTGCGCCTTCTCCCCTCAGCGGCCCTGGCCTCAGTTTCCACCCGCGCCTGTTGGGTGCGTGCGCCTTGTGTTTAGCCGCGACCCTCCCAGCGGATGTTGACCATCCAGAATCTCAGGAAGTCTTTGCTTAGAAACTGGAGGCCTGTTTGCAGTGTGGAAGGGGATGCCATCTTTGGGGCCGAGTTTGCCCCTTTCCCCTCCCCCCTGCCTCCTGCCTCCGGCGGGGCTGGGCCGGTCCGCAGCCGGCTAGCTCTTCTCTGGACTTGCTCAGACCCTTTGCTCTGCGAAAGGCCGGCAGTGTGTTCGGGCCGGTTAATTTTCTCTCTCTCTTTTACTAACCCACAGATTAAGTTGCTGTCTCACAAAAGCTCCCTCCGATTGCCCTCAGGGCACTCAGGCCCGGTCCTTACCCTAAGCAATGCCGCCCGCTCCTCTCCGTTCCGCCCCCACTTGCTGGTGGCGGATGCGGGCGTCTGGGGTACTTTTCTGCTGGAAGTTGCTTTTAGGCACGTAATCTGTGGGTTTTATTTATTTTCTCTCCCAGTTAGGTTGCCCTCCGTGATTCGAAAACTTCCCCCAGACCCGCCAGTGCGAGGGTTTCCTGGTGTTTGGAAACTTCCTCTATTAAGACTCCCTTCCCGGGACGGGTCTCCGTCCCTAGCTCCTTTGTCTCTCTTTTTATCTTTTATATTTTGTCTTACCTCCTTTCGAAGACAATGGGCTGCTTTTCTGGGCACCTGATGTCCTCAGCTAGCGATCAGAAGTTGTTTTGTGAAGTTTGCTCAGCGTTCATTTGTTCTTTCGATGAATTTGTAGGGGAGAAAGTGGTCTCCCCGTCCTATTCTTCCGCCATCTTGGCTCCTCCTCCAGTTATGTGGTTTTTATTGTGTCTCTGGCCCCTACTGCAGAAGGCCACATGTTGTCCTTTGGATCATGAGGTGGTCTGTTTGACCCATCATGGTTTGAACTTGCATTTTCAGAGCTGTGAAAGCTTATGTGATTCCTCCTAACCTCACTGACAACTGACTTACACAATAAGGTTAGAGATTTGCTGGTTGCAAATCAAAGCAAGCCTGCCAGGTGGACCTCCTAGCCTCAACATCACCAACTTTGCCTTCATCTTATTTCCCCACCCCTGCAGATTAAAGATGGCTTCTTGTTAACTCATGCTCTGATTTCCTAAATCTTCATGGTCATAGCTAGCTTTCCTCATAAGATTGGTTGTTCTGAGTTCAGGGCTGGGAGAGACAAAAATAAAGCTAGACACAAATCCCTTAGGGACTGTGCTGGGACCAACAATTTTTGTGGGGTCTTGGAAGGAGTTGAAGGAGCCCCCAGAATGAGCTGTTAGGTAGCACTTGTTGTGTTGGTTTCGCCATCTGTGAGCTCTGTTGAGCATATTTTCTTTACTCTTCTGTGAATTGTGTTATGGTTTGCTATTATTTGTGAATTTGGTATCCTCAATTGATATATTCTCTCTGTGTTGTTATCATTTACTAAAGGTTTTACCAGTTTTGAGAAATGCAGAAGGTGTTTGGCTGTGAGCTCCTCTTCTTCCCCTCAACTCTTGGGATTTGGACATTCAAAGGCCTTTATTGTTTCTTCTTTAAATTCCTATAAAAATCAGAAGATTCTTACTTTTTTTTTTTTTTAAACTCAGTGCCAATTCTGTGATGGCTGTAGTTTTAAATTGAAGAGTAGCCATCATTTATTGAATGCATATTACTTGACTGACACTTTCCATCACTTATCAATCTTTACACTGACCCTATTAAGAAAGTATTATTATCCCATTGTGTGCCATGCAGAAATGGAGGCTTAGAGACATTAAACTAAATATACTTAGGGAGTAAGTGGCAGAGTAGAGATTTGGATCCGGCTCTGACAGAATCCAACATTTATAGCTAGACCAAACTAGTGTGCAGACTGGGTCCAGTCCAAAGAAATGAAGGCACAGATGATGTTTTCTAATTTGAATGAAATACTGGCTAACATTTAAAAATTAGGGGATTACATTCAAAAGTCTGGATTCTATCTTCTCTTTAAAGAAATCAGAAGATTCGGCACAATGTGCTCATATTCCTACATGGCAGCTGTCAGGAACCCTAGGGAGTGGCTGCTCCCCTTAGAGGAGGCATGTGCTTGCAGGTGGACAAATCCTCTCCCTCGTATTACACGAGGTGCAGCCTCCTGGTGCAGTTTACCACCTCACCCACTAGGGTCACCTGTTTGGAATCTATGTGTCTTTGACTTTACAATCTTTGTTCTAGTCTCTGGAGATGGTCTGCCTTAGGGTTGGAGTCCTGCTTTTATGATTTGCTAACTGTGTCACCTTGGACAAGTTACTTAACTCCGTGAATCCTCAGCTTTCACATCTCTAAGATGGTGATAAGAATAGCACTTAGCTCTTGAGGTTTCTCTGAAAGTTAAGTGTGGTAACTTCCATAAAGAGCTTAGCATGATGTCTGATACATCATAAGCTTTCTATCAATATAATAGTTAGGTGTTATTAATAACCACTATCCTGATTAACCACTCTTCTCAGAAAATAGAGTTCAGCAAAGTTTGAACAAGAACCCTGTCTCAGGGTCAGCCTAAATTGTGAACAAGGCCATCAGACCATTGGCCATGGAAGCATGATCATGTTGTAATTGGCAATGTGAGTTTGACATTAGACCGACATGGTTCAAGTTCAACCTCTGACATTACAGGGATCTTGGACAAATTATTTAGTGTCTTTCTGACTCAGATTCCTCACTCATAAAATGGGCATGAGAATGGTACCTAATTCATAAGGTTGTGGTGAGGATCAAGTGCATTAATACGTGTAAAATGCTTCAGGACCCACGATTGAAAACAATTAATCAGTGTGCCGTTTGCCAAATCTATGTTTCCTTCTGCAAGATTAAGGTAGAATATTTGAAACTGGATTATCATGAAAAATTTGGGAAATTTGGAAGCTGAGTCACTTGCCTTCATTTCCCATGTTCTCAGTTCCCTGCACCTTCTGTCCTCTACATCCTCCTAAAGCTTCAGTTTCGAAGGCTGATCATCAAGTCGCATCCAATGAACTCAGCCTTATCTTCTACAAGGGACAAAAGCTTAAGCGATCAGCTAGCTTCATACTGTCAATTCTCAAAAGGGAGGCAGAGGCTGAGAGGAGCCCTGTGGCTTGTCTATCACTACACTGTGACAAATCAAGAGCTGTCAACCTTACTGGTATATTTACTAGATGACAGTGGGATTTTGTCTATTTTGATAGGTGGATGCAGCTTAGAGTCCAACACATAGCTGGTGCAAGAACTCTCCTCTCTCCTCTTTCACTTTGTTTTTCCTGTCCCACAAACCTTGCTTAATGAGGCCTTGATCCAGTTAATATACTAAGAGGACTGCTTTGTCTTCCCTGGAGGGATCTAAGCACTGTGACCCTCCATAGCATGTAGACCTTGTTCCCGGATGGGTTATGTTTTCCCTTCTCTGTGACTTGCCTCCCTGGACCACATTCCAATTTGCCTGCTGGCTCATTTGTTTCCTTGGGCTGGCTGCCTTGTTTGGTGGGTTTTAGTGAGAATTCTGATCAATGCCAGGAGGTGAGGGGAAGGGCTTCCAGTGGGCTCAATCATTGGACAAGCAGACTTGGTGATGGATGAGCCTTCTCCCCAGTGAGTCTTGACTCAGGAGAAGTCCAGCTGGTAAGTTTTTCCAGAATTGAGTAAACCAGAAACAGTGCCAGCAGCATCGTACCTCTTGTGGTTTTTGTATTGATCTTAAAGGAAATTCTCTGCGGCAGTTCCACATCTCACTAGAAAATACCAGCTACATCCATGATAAGCTTAGATATATGTCATAGGAGCTGTTTTAGAAAAAACATTTGAAGAGGAGTGGGAGGAAGGAAGAGAGGGTCTTTTTTTAAAAAATCCCTTTCAAAATATTTTCTTTCTCCTCAGTATTGAAAAGGCACACTATAACCCTTTCTTCTTCCAAATGATCTCATAGCTATTTATTGAAGGGAAATACCAAATGTTTATTTATTTATTTTAAAAGGAGCTTCTTCGGTTCTGATGATTCACATCGATATAATTTTCCTCCTGACTGCAGAGGCTCTGAGACAAAGCAACACCTCAACTGATGTGCCGGTGTCAGAACAATTCCTGTCCTGGAGGAGGGTGTGCAACCTTCTTTATTCCCCCTTCACAGACGTCCTTGAGCCCTTGAGACGGATGTGAGCGAGTTTTTCAGTCCTCATGCAAAACAACCATCTAAACATAACAGATGACATCAGCCCAGGCTTTTCAATTCCTGGATGGCAGCAGCGTGTTAATCCAGCCTTCATCCTGGATTTCATAAACTAAAACAAGAGAGCCTGGCAGAAGGACAGCGCTGCTGCTGGGTTGAGGAAATTGATGACGGGGAAGCATGCGGGCAACCCAGAGTATAAAACTCACACACGTGTAGGCAGACGCTCAGCTACCACTTTGGACGGTGGCTTCCCGCCAGTAGAGACCCCGCCGCGAGAAGCGGAGCCCGAGCCGCGGGAAACATGAAGCGCCTCCTGCTGCTGGTCACGCTGCTGGTACCCGCGCACCTAGCGGCCGTCTGGAGCTTCAAGTACGCGGTGGATTGCCCCGAGCGCTGTGACAGTAGGCAGTGCAGAAGCAGCCCGCGCTGTAAGAGGACAGTGCTAGACGACTGTGGCTGCTGCTGGGTGTGCGCCGCGGAGCTGGGAGACACCTGCTACCGCACAGTCTCGGGCATGGATGGCGTGAAGTGTGGCCCCGGGCTGAGGTGTCAGTTTTACAATGAGGAGGATGATTTTGGTGACGAGTTTGGTATCTGCAAAGGTAAAGAGCGACCCCTTGCTTCTTGCCTCTTGCCTAGGGCACCCTGCAGGCTTTTAGCCAGCGTGGGAAGAGAGGAGCCTTTCCTTCTAATGCAGAGGGAAAATGCAGGTGGGTTTAGGGACTAGGTTCCCCCCACAGGTGCTGTCACAGGGAGAGAGAGAAAGATAACTTTAGAGATTGCGGCTGAACCCTGCATGCAAGAAAGCTCAGAAAGAAATATAGCGTTTCACTCGTGATGTTTAACAGATTTTTTTTTTCTTTTTTTTTTTTTAAGTTGCAATGGAAAATTGTGTTGCTTCCTTTTCTGGAAGACTTTAGAAATTTGACAGATAATCTGTTATGGCTGGAGTAGGTGGTCTCTCTTCTATAGGCAGTGATTACAGAGGTCTGCCCTGGATAACCTCTTGGAGTGGTGGCTAGCCCTGGGATTTAGTAATTCTTTGATCTTAAGAGAGTCCACAGGGTTGAGGGCACCTCTCACGATCAAGTATTTCTGATGCACACTAATGCGCTTTGTGAAATAAGATGACTTAAGTCATCTAGCGAAAGAAGTCACGTTCTTGGAAGAGGATACCCTGAAGTATCAAACAAACCTAGAAAAATAACAGAGTAAAACAAGCAAAAATAGCGCCTAAAGAAAAAAACTGAAACTCTGTAAGAAAAAGACTTAAAGAAAAACGTTATTAGGTTGAAATTATAGCTAAACAGTGTAGTTCAACATTTGTAGAATTTATTTCAAACTTAGTGACTGTAGCTTAAAATATTTAGAAATGAAAAAATGAAGATTTAAAAATACTCTGTGTATGGATACCTCATGATCTCCTTAAGGATTATTATTAAGGTTCAGTTACATATGTGATAGCTCCATTCATCAGTTTTGTAGTACAAAGAAGATTTTAAAATTAAAGGGACTAAGTTTCTAAATAATTCTTAATGTGTTTAATACAATTGTAAGCTTTTATGAATAATAATCACCCAGGATTAAGCTAATCTCATGAATTCTTTTAGAAAAATGTAAGTCGATTAACTTTTAAGCCACAAAACATACTAAAGATTAGGAAATAGATGGTTGAACTTTAAGGAGAATTTTAGTTTTTTGTTTAGTTTATTTTTGTTTATAACCAATGAAAAGTAGAATACTGAGGAAACATTTTCTTCAGTGGACATTCACAGACATTGCTTTCAGCTGAGTGGGATCTGTGATTTCTGTAAATTACAGGGCTTATCAGCCAAGAAAAGAGTACTTCACATAAGGAAATTAGGGAGGAAGTGGTTAACACAATCATACTTACTATATAACAAGTATATGCCGTGTATTGCTTTTTCTCTTGGCATACAAACTGACTCGGTATATGTGATTGTAAATGTCCAATTACATATGGGTAAAGAAACAGGCTGTAAGGCATCTGGAGTCTTTCACACTCCAATATTCACTGAATGATCGAGGTAGCTGTTAATAAGATATATTTTAAAAAGCTGTTTAGGATGACTCTTAGACATCCTTCAGATTGCAAATGGGTCTGGTTACGAACATTTTTCTTTCTGCTGGAAATAATGAAGCTGTGTGAACCTCGACAGCTACATAGAGATGTTGTATTTTGCTATAGGCGAAATTTTGTCCTTCAGCTTTTTTTTTTTTTTTTTTTTTTACAGAACACCTCTGTGAAATCTGTATACTATAGCTGCATATCTGGATGTTTTCTAAATATTCAGATATTTTGCACTGCCTTGCCCAGATAGCAATATTTATTGAACACCTACTATCTGCCCAGCACTATTCAGTATATTGGGGGATACAGTAGGAGCATAACTGAGAATTTGGCTAAAGTTTTAGTTTTCAATATCACTGGAGACACAGTCATATCCTAATCCTGTGTGTTTTTCTACCAGAGGCTTTTTCAGTGTCTCTTCTAAGGACTTCTTTTTTCCTAGCGAGAGACTAGTGTTTAAAACCAGGTGCTTCTCTAATCTGAAGGATGCGGAGTACAGCAGTCTTAAATCTCTTTAAAAATGTATTTCATTAATAGCTATCTTGATTATTCTGTGGACAATACTAGATTGCCAAAGACTTAGATGCCTCACAATTTGTTTCTTCACCCGTGTGTGAATGTACATTTACAAGGACATTCTTATGCCAGGAGAATAAATATTCTGCATCTATTCTGCTTGGCTGTTCAGGGCTGGCTATTCTATTGAGATGCTGTTCACATCATAAAAAAACATGCATTTTTAATAATGAATTTGTTCTCTTTTTCTCAATATAGTATGTTTTAGTCTAAGTATGGGAACATCAAAGCTCTAAAAGCTTCCAGATTTGGGTAGGTATATAAATATATTCTCAGCTTTCTTCTCATTTAGCATATTGTATTTTAGCTCTGCAGAGGACTTTATTAGTGAATCTTCTTAACATCTGGAGGAGTTGAGTATGTTTGTACTGTTGTTTTGATAGATAAGGAAGTTGATAAGAGTTGGAGCAGATTGAGGATTGGTCACTTGATGAAGAGCTGAGATGACAGCCCTCTTAGCCCCTGGTTAGTTTAAGCCCTTTCCTAGACATTTAGAACAGTAAATTGCCTGTGACTACAGGGCATTCAAAGACAGCATTATATCTTTTAAACTCTGTGAGGGGCTGATACACATGTTTTTTCAATTGCCCACTTCACTGAGCTGGCACAGAGGTAGCCCAGTGAGATCCTGCCTTTTGCTTTCTAAGCAGACAGTAGACAGAATTAAAACCAGTTCAGAGATACTGGTTATGTGCATCTGTCTTCAGCTAAACTTCACAGCAAGGCACTACAACTAAGGCACCCATTATCTGGTCTTAGTATGTGGTTTCACATTTGTGACTTTAAGCGTGGGATTCACATTTCATATTTTCAAAGCTTGGGGTTTTTTAATAATTGGGCTTTATCTGATAGTCGAGATTCATGAGGTTTGTTCAATTACTGAGGCTGTGCACACAGGGACTGTGAAGTTAGAAGCTTCTGTACATCAAGAGCGCCCTCTCTCAACCTTCCCTTTGTCCTCAGACTGCCCCTTTGGCACCTTCGGGATGGAATGCAAACAGACTTGCAGCTGTCAGTCTGGCATATGCGACAGGGTGACCGGCAAATGTCTGAAGTTTCCCTTCCAGTATTCAACAGCCAAGGCTACCAACCAGAGATTTGTAACACACACAGGTAAGAACTGATTCCCAGGTAAACATTGAAACCATAGTCTCATTTTCAGTTTGAGTAAGAAAAATTATGAATGAGTAGAACAAGATGTTGGTTTAAATGATTTTGTTTCTTTTATTCTACTTATGGGAAAGGTAGGTGCTTGTTGAAATTTGTTGCAATGTTACAAAGAGACTTCATTAATAATTTTTAGATTATACAATTTTTCACAAAGTTTACCCAGTGTACATGGGGGATAAATATGATTGATTACCCAAAAAGGTAATAAAAATAACCAAGATATACAAAGCTCTTAAAATTCTTTGGTGATCTGTTTTATATATGTACTAGATAAAGCTACTTCCCTCCCAACTCAACAGTGAAAGAATATTCTGAGGAATTTATTGGATAAGGCTTAAGAGCCAACATAGAAAATATAAAACATTTCTTTTTAAAAACCAAGTGGAAGTATTTAAGTGGAATAATTCCAAGCATGTCTTTTTGTGGATTTTGGAGAGAATAAGAGATAGTATCTATGATTAAAATTTGGGAATCATCTCTAAACCTTTGAATGAAAATGTAATAATACTCACATGCTGATTGTTAATGCTTATGTATTTCTTACACAAGTTGTTAGAATGTAAGAAATACAGCTTGTAAGATGATGTTAAGCGTATAGTTGGTTATCTTGTTGAATAAATGGTTAAATTGGAAGTAGCTCATTTAAAACAACAGGTAGCCACAGCAACTACCAGTATCCACAAACTATATACTTTCCCCCCTTAGATATAGTTGACAATCCAGACTTACTTCAGCTCTTGTTTCTGGTTCTTCACACTTCAAATTAATTAAAATTTGAAATATTTGACAAATGTGTTTATTCCTCAGCTTTACCTCCTTCTTATACATGGGTTCAGTTAAGAACCTCAAAATAAATGGGAAATATTGTATTTTTAAGTGAATTATTAAGTGTGGCTTTGGCCTTAAACATTAAAGTGAAATCTTTTTAAAAACAAAACCTTATTGCATGAATATCTTTGTGAATGCTTGATCTGGAAATTAAGATCAGTATTAACATTTTAAATACTTATGACTTGTCCCTATAGTCTTTGACAAACAATATAGAATAAAATTGAATTTTAAGTCCTGAACAATTTTTTATTGAGGTGAAATTCACCTAACATAAAATTAACCATTTTTAAGTGAAAGATTCAGGGCATTTAGTACATTCACAGCATTAGGAAGTCACAGCTTCTATCTAGTTCTTGGGCAATTTTCTCAGCTCGAAATAAAACCAGTACCCATCAAGTAGTGACCCCCACTCTTCAGCCCCTAGCAACCTCCAATCTACTTTCTGAAATTTTTTGAATGGTTCAGTTGTCAGGTTCCTCAGGTGGCTTCCCAGGTGAAGGACCTGCCTGCCAATACAGGAGACTTAAGAGACAGGGGTTCAGTCCTTGCATAGGGAAGATCCCCTGGAGGAGGAAATGGCAGCCCACTCCAGTAGTCTTGCTGGCAAATCTCATGGACAGAGGAGCCTGGTGGGCTATGGTCCATAGGGTTGCAAAGAGTCAGACATGACTGAAGCGACATAGCACGCACACACAGGTTTGAAACTTATTGTTTCAGCACTGCTAGTTGCCTCAAATACTTGAAACTTCTTTTGTCTTATTTTGCTTCCTTAAAACCACAGGTTACAAAGAACACTGAAGGATCAACTTTATTAATAGAATCCCTCTTCTCTCGTTAACATTGCTCCTGACCTTTCTCACCAAAAGAGAATTGAATCTGGTGAATCTTTGTCAGTCTTTGGGGTGTATGTCTGGGTGGCGTGCTCTGGAACTCCTCTGGAATGTCCTCGGTGATGGAACTCTTTTCTTCCCTCCATGCTTTCTGCTGCACACACAGGAGCACATCTTCTGCTTCTCTGGACCAGTGTGCTGTCTCTTTCCTTCGGGCCTATCACTTTCTCTCATTCGCTCGCAGATTCTGCAAAATTCCTAACCAATGTATAGTTGCCTTGGAAAAAGATACTCTGGACCCTTGAGCAACATGGATTTGAACTGTTTGGGTCCACTTATACACCCATTTTATCCCCAATAGATATAGTACCTATATTTTCACTTTACAGATCTTTAAATTAACTAAGTGTGGGGGAAGGGATTTGTTTTCAATTAGAGATCACAGTCCACAGAGTCAAAAGAACTAGGGTTGGAGTCCTGATTTTATCCAAACTCTTTCAGCTTTCTGCCCTTGGGTGAGTCATTTACTAGTTACTTTGTTTGGGGGGCAGACATAGTGGTAGGCAGATTTTCCACTGCTCAGGGGTCAGCACCTCTAATACCAGCATTGTTCAAGGGTCAACTGTATTTTGCTGGATGAAAATTACATTAAGGGTTACATAAAAAATATTTCTGTACTCAATTAGATATCAAGATTCTTATTAGAAATTTATGGAAAATGCATTTTCTGACCTAAGGTGTTTCCTTTGATAAAGGAGCAACTAAAGATGACTATTAGGGTCCTCCTCTTAAATCTTCCTGGTGGCTCAGCTTGGAAAGAATCCCCCTTGCAATGTGGGAGACCTGGGTTCAATCCCTGGGCTGGGAAGATCCCCTGGAGAAGGGAGCAGCTACCCACTCCAGTATTCTGGCCTGGAGAATTCCATGGACTGTACAGTCCATGGGGTCTCAAAGAGTTGGACACGACTGAATGACTTTCATTTTCGTAAACCTTAGATTGAGGAAGGAGTGCAGAATATCCTAAAAAGCTCGTGGTAAGGATGCTGGAGCCCTTCTGTTCAGTTGTGCATCTCCACGTGGGACTTCATGGGCTTTAAGTGCTACTGTTTTCAGGATGGGGCTTGGTTGGGGCCTCAGTCCTTGCCATGAGTTTCACATCATCTCTGCCCAAGTCTGTTTGGGCCCAGTCTTTGTAAATGGCGCCAAGGTTCCTCAGCATAGGGACTTCGGAGGAGCCTTTCATACCTTGATTGAATGCAGTGGTCTTTTCTAACTTTCTACCTGTTGGTCACAGCAACCTTGGCAAGTGGGCTTCCTGGTTTCTCGTCTTCATTTGTTGTCATTGCTGTTTTTGTTGTTTAGTAATTAATTCTCTGACTTTCCAAGACTGGATATTCACAAGCATTTTTTTTTTTTTTTTTGTGGGGGATAATGGTTGAGTTTCATGAATTTACATGCATTTATCTACTGGACCATCTTAACCTCCTAATAGCATTCAATTCCAGAATGTACACTGCAGAAGCAAACATACTTCACTAGTCTTAGAAGCAGAAAATCTCATTAAAAAATTCTAAATATTAGAAACTTGTTAGGTAGAGCAAGGACTATTTGTATAAACATTTATAAAAGGCCCTTTGGTGTGCTTTCTGCATTCTAGAGCCACGTCAGTAAGCTAATTCCTCTTCCATATCAGATAGTAAAGAATCTTGCTTAGAGATCTATACTTACACCGTTCATTCATTTGGTAAGTATTAAGTGCCTACCATGTTCCAAGCACTGTTGCAACAGTGAACAAAACAAAGTCCCTGCCATCATAGAGCTGATATTCTAGTGGTACAGTGAGATAATACCAGGGGAAAAAAAAGACAAATAAATGTAGAGAATAATGTCAGTTGACGATGGGTGAACGAAGATGTTTAATTCAAGGAAATGCTAATTGGTAGAGGGCCGGTGAACATGGAATAGACTTTTCAAGTCTATTATAGATTTCATTGTAAATGTGTTATAATACAAAAATAATACAAAATTGTACTTAATCTTGGAGTTATAGATGTTTGGACATGATTTATATTCCTTCTAATTTCAGAGCATGACGTGGCATCTGGAGATGGCAATGCTGTGAGAGAAGAACTTGTGAAGGAAAAGGACACCCTATCTCCTGTAACGAAGTGGTTAAATCCACGCTGATCCTGGGTGGGGTTTCTGAGAGAAGACCCTGTTTTAACAATCATTCAACACACAGCCAACATTTTAGGAATTCTCTGTATTATAGCATATGGACATATGATTTTTGGAGACCAAGTGCGATTTAGGGTGGGTCCAGGAAAAAAAAGTAGGCTACTAACAATCCATAAAATGCATATAACTGAACTCTTTTAGATATTTGTTAAACATTTGAATGCATATAGATTTGTTAAATATGTGTTTTTAGTTGTAGTGAAGAACTAAAGATGCGATTTGGATAACCTTAACTTGGAGGGAAAGCAGCCAAAGAGAAGGCTAGCCAAAGCTGAAGACCACAGCCAGTATATGGCTCTTTGACTCGATGTACATTATTGTCCAGATATGGGCTGGAGAGAATTAAGAGCAAGCGAAGGTGGGGGTGGCGGCTGGGAGAGAATGATATTTAGGTCTTCCTTTGGTAGCTTCAGTAGAATTTACTTGTGGTTTTTTTTTTTTTTTTCCCACTTTGGAAAAAGTCAAAACAAAACAATCCCTGAAGGAAGTGGGACGTTTGAAGCTTGTGGGAGTTTGAACAGCAGCCTTGAACTGAAGCAGGTTTCAAAGGATGGCTAATGTAGTTCCCAGTTTATCGCGTCTGAAGGATGGTTCTGGGGGGTACAGGGCAAACACATATTTGCAGAAATGGTTTTAAAGAATGCCACCTCAGACTGAGAGTAAGGAAGTATTTTGCCCATTTAGGAGAAGTGTGAAGGTAAATATTTATATATTTTTGTAAACACTTATTAGTATAAGTCATCCTCCATACCCATATTTATCACTGTCTTGAGAAAATAAGCATAATGTCATCGTTTAAAATGGTTAGAATAAAAGTATAATTCTCTAAGCTTTTCAAACATCCAAGGCATGGTAAATTTATTATCAATAATTATAGTAATATTAACAGTAAGTATAAGAGAAACCTAGAAAAATTTAGCCACCATGGATTAAATGTCAAAACACATGAGGGAATTTATTTAAAAGTAAGTGCAATGATTTAGGTGAGCTTTAAATTTGAAGCAGAAAATGCTTTTTATTAAGTTTGGAAAAGAGTCAATTTTAGCAGGAAATGTCAACTTTAAAATATAGTTCATTTTAATGTATTTTTTCTTTAAACTTGGTTGATAAGTGGAATTGTGAGTACCCTTGGAAGGATCTTCGCACAAACAGGACTGTTGTACTAGATTTTGTTAGGAAATATTTGCAGAAGTATTTTATTTGGAGTGAAGAATTATTTAAGATTATTTCAATATTTGCCTGTACTTTATTCTTGAAGTTTGCCTACAGAGTTGTGAATGTGTGTGTGGGAGGGTCTTTTAATGTAAACTGAATAAGCTGTTTGGATTTCTTTTAAAAAGACAAGTTTACGATTGATCAATAAAAAAAAAAAAAACCAAGACAGTCACTCCTGAGTCCATTCATGACTTCATTGATCACTAAAATATTTAAACGACTCATTCAATGAATAATAACTCATTAATGCACATTAAAGGACAGGCTTCTCATGTAAATTTTCTCCTACAGATAAGCATCTTCTGTCAAAAATTTTTCCTTTGCCTTTTTACAGCTTCCTTAAAAAGTTGGTCCTTGTATATTAACACATTTCACAGAGGCAAAACAAAAGACAAACAAGAAAAGACTTCTATTGGTGTTTGACAGTGGTTACAAACAGTTCAGTTAGGCAAAGACAAACATATCAGTGCCTATAAAAGAGTAGAGTAACATTCAGCTTTGAAGCTTGAGAATATAAAAATCAAGAATAGTATTCAACCCAACATTGTATAAATCAGCTACACTTCAATAAAATTAAAAAAGAATAGTGTAAGTTCACTCAGTCTTATATGAAAATTACAGAAACCTTTTAAGTGAATTGATACAGTGCTGAAAAAATTATGTTTGCATTAGGAAAAATATTGAGTTTGCATAAATTCTTTTTTTTAAAGAGGGGAGAAACTGGATGTGAATGAGATAATGCTACATTAATATAAGGTATAAATGTTATTATTAAGCAAAGCAGAAAGCATCAAAAATCTTTACTTTCACCAGTGTGCAGTGACGTTTCAGAATACGCTTTCAAAGGGTAGGGTTACTTAAAGATCTGCCATCTTGAACTGAAGGCCATGACACAATTCAGTTGCCCCTTTGGGATAGTGAATGGTGGAATACGAGCTAGACTAGGGCAGGGCTTGCCTCTGCTCCTGACTCTGCAGCAACCATGTATGTGACCACAGACAAACAAAGGTGGGTTGATCTAGTCTTAGTTGCAGGCATGTTTTCTAGCTACCCAGATTCATGCTACTTTTGCTTTCTTCGTTCCAAACACTAGTACCTATCTATCTTAAATTGCTCTGTCATCTTCTGACTCTCTTCTTCATAGCAGTGGTCTCCTAAATCTTTGGATTTTGCATATTTTTATTGCAGTTTTTGAGCATGCAATTTTATATACACATAGCATGGTATTAGTAAATTATGTTCATTATAAAATGTATACTCAAACTAAAAATTTTTTAAAGGATAAGAGATACATAGAAATAGAAATTCTGAGAGTTTCTTCCTCCACCCCAATAGGCTATCCTGGGAGTCACCCGAGAAGCAAAAGAAAATGCCATGGCTCAGTGATCTCTAGTGAGGCCCAACCTCATTTGATTTTGAAGAGAAACCAAGTTGGCACACATTCCACATGATTAATATTTCTAGGATGAGTGGATGAATGGATGAATGAAAGGGTGGTTGGGTAGACAGGTGGGTGGAAGGATAAATGGGAAGAGAGAAGGATGAGTAGATGGATGAATTGGAGGAATGAATGAAGCAGGTGATAGGCCTTCTGCCTCCAGCAGAGCCACAGCTACTGAGGGAATAGATGGCTTCTCATTTCCTTTCATCTCCCAGCTCCTCTGTTTCCTTGATGGGCAAAATCCCAATGCCTATTGGGATTGAAAAAAACAGGGGTGTATGTTAGAGTCAGTGAGTATGACAAATAGGTTGCCCAGGGCAACAGAGACAGGGAGTTTGTCTCCCCCAGGCACAGGGAACATCACTTGGTAGCCAGACCGGAGTGTTATTTTCTTTGAGAGGCAATTTGGGAAGACTATTGCTTCCAGCCTATACATCATCCCTTCCGTATATCCTGAGCTTCCTAGAAGAGAAGAATCCATAGATGTAATTCAACATCACACAGATATTTAGAGGGTCAATTGATTATTTCTGATTATTCATCAGTGAACATCAGTCATTAAACTAAGGCTAGGGTTCAAAGTGTATATGTTACAGAGCAGTGGTTCTCAAAATTGAATGTGAATCAGAATGGAGACACAGACATAGAGAACAGACTTGTGGACACAGTGGGGGATGTGAAAAATAGGTAGCCAGTGGGAATTTGCTGATGACTCAGGGAGCTCGGACTGGTGCTCTGTGACCACCTAGAGGGCTGGGATGGGGTGGAAAGTGGGAGGGAGGTTCAAGAGGGAGGAGACATATGTATACCTACGGCTGATTCATGTTGACATATGGCAGAAACCAACACAATATTGTAAAGTAATTATCCTCCAATTAAAAATAAATTTAAAAAATTTAATGTGCATCAGAATCCTTCAGTTAGTCAGTGCAGTTGCTCAGTTGGGTCTGACTCTTGTGACCCCATGGAATGCAGCACACCAGGCTTCCCTGTCCATCAGCAACTCCTGGAGCTTGCTCAAACTCATGTCCATCGAGTTGGTGATGCCATCCAACCATCTCATGCTCTGTTATCCCCTTTTCCTCCCTCCCTCAATCTTTCCCAGCATCAGGGTCTTTTCCAATAAGTCAGTTCTTTGCATCAGGTGGCCAAAGTATTGGAGCTTCAGTTTCAGCATCAGTCCTTTCAATGAATATTCAGGGTTGATTTCCTTTAGGATTGACCAGTTTGATCTCCTTGCAGTTCAAGGGACTCTCAAGAGTTTTCTCAAATACCACAGTTCAAAAGCATCAATTCTTCAACACTCAACTTTCTTTATGGTCCAACTCTCACATGCATACATGACTACTGGAAAAACTGTAGCTTTGACTAGATGAACCTTTGCTGGCAAAGTAATGTCTCTGCTTCTCAATATGCAGTCTAGGTTTGTTAAAGCTTTTCTTCCAAGGAGCAAGCATCTTTTAATTTCATGGCTGCAATCACCATCTGTGGTGAATTTAGAGCCTAAGAAAATAAAGTCTGTCACTGTTTCCATTGTTTCCCTATCTATTTGCCATGAAGTGATGGGACCGGATGCCATGAGCTTTGTTTTATGAATGTTGAGTTTTAAGCTAGCTTTTCCACTCTCCTCTTTCACATTCATCAAAAAGCTCTTTAGTTCCTCTTTTCTTTCTGTCATAAAGGTGGTTTCACCTGCATATCTGATATTCTGCATATCAGAATCCTTTGTAAAGCACAAATTACTGATTTGGTATTGTCTGAGGTGATGCCCAAGGATTTTCCATTTTAACAAGTTTCCAGGCGATGCTGATGCTGCTGATCCAGGGACCACACTTCTAGAATCAAATTTAGATTTGCCTAGAAGTGAGATAAACTAAGGGGCTATCAAAGCTATCATTGCTGGCCTTATGAAAGAATAAGTTGCAATATTTATTCACCACTTGGTTCATTTAATATTTTACTTGAAGATACTTAACTATATAAGTTGCTGAGAAGGTTCTCTGAAATGTCAGAGAAACTTTAAGCTAAACCATGGAGACTTGTGAGGGACAAGTAGAGGATTATAGGGGGAGGGTAGAGGTGGAAGAACCAAAGACTCAGAAAGTAATCAAGGAGCCTGTGGCCTCAAGAAGAGTGATGAGTGGTGCCATGTGTTGTGGAACAATCAGGCAGACCCAAAGAGTCCCTGGTGGCCAGAGTTGAGCAAAGTCCATGAAGAGGTCAGTGCAGAAGTGTGAATGAAGGGCATTGAAAACTGCATGCAGGTGAGCACTTTTCCAGAAAGTCATTTGGGAAGGACAGAACAGCAGTTAGTCTGCAGCTAGAGTAGAGAAGCCGTACTTACTAGCAGAGTATTTCTTTGTTTCTGTCCCCTCCTCCCCCAAGATTAAAGAGACGCCATTCTAAGCTAATGGTTATCAGTTAGAGATGGAGATAAAGGCTTTCTGAAGTGATGGCATAGTTTGATGTGATTACTTGAATCCAGTTTAGAAAATTCCATTTATATAGAGTTTTGAGATGTAACTTTTATAAAGTAGATATAATTATACACTTTCAAGCCCCCTAGAAAATACAGCAGTATGTGGAAATCTGAGATATTGGGGTTGAGAAGAGGGACCTTAGAATTAGTGTAAATCTTTTATTTTACATATAAAACTCCCTAGATTCAAGTAATTTCAGCGATAAAATGTCATGCTTGGTGGTAAAAACTCTACTACTGTAAAGTGTCATTGTACCACTGTTAACCATTGATTTTTATAAATGAAAACATTAAAATCTTTAGTTTGCCTTGTTGCTTAGTTGATAAGTTATGTCCAACTCTTTTGTGATCCCATGGACCTTAGCCTGCCAGGCTCCTCTGTTCATGTGATTTCCAGGGCAAGAATACTGGAGTGGGTTGCCACTTCCTTCTCCAGGGGATCTTCTTGATCCAGGGATCAAACCCACATCCCCTGCATTGGTAGACAGATTCTTTACCACTGAGCCACCAGGGAAACCCTTATCTCATATTTAAAAATATGTACCTACCTCAAACACACATACACATATATGAAGGCTTTAAAAGGTATACACCCTTTCATGCAAAATTTATCCAAGTCTATTCTAAGGAAATAATTTCAAGTTTTCAAAAATGTTTTAAGACTGATGTGGCAGCTTTTACAATATCGAAAGATTATGAAAGATGTGAAAAGGTCATATATCAGGTACTGATTAAAGAAATGTCAGTGGAGCCAAGAACGGGCTCTGGTTCAGACACCAGAGATGATGAGGTTCATACAACGATTGACATGTCCACTGCAACGCAGAGGGCGACAACGTAGTTGGGGTTGGTATTTGGTCAGGTACAGTGGCTGGCCGTAGAGCACACGTGGTCTTCCTTGTCGAATCCACAATCAGGATGCTGACTCCTTCTAGATTTTCATGACTACCTCTCTGCACCTGTTTTTTAAAGTGATACCTTCATCAGGTTAGACTGAAACATGCACCTTAGTTTTTATAGAAACAACAATCCTCTTCTTGTGCTGCTAGCTTACTGATCTTTTAATATTTAAATTATGTAACCATGATAACTGGCACAAACCGGTTTGAGAAAAAATACAATAGCCTCTTGGTATGTTTCTATTTCAACTGGTAGAAATGCACCTGGTTTAGGTGCATCCCAGAGAGAGACCTGCCTACCTGCATCCTTTAGTAGACACCGAGGATGTCAAGAGTTCTACATTATCCAGAGAGAATGGAAGTATGTGTGATTTCTGTGAGAATATTAAGAGAAGGTTGCTTGAGAGCACTTTGCATTACATTAAAAAAGTATGCAACAGTGCTATATGAATAATATGATCTTTGTGAAAAAAAAAAAAAAAACCAAGTGTATATAAATTGAGATATTAACAATGATACTTATTTTATTCTCTACAATTTTAGCCATTTGCTAGAATTTTGCAATTAGCTTTATAATTGAGAAAAAGCTTTTATTTCTTTCCTTTTTTGAAAATTTAAATTGTGGCAAATTTAAACAAATGAAAACAAATTAGTGGTTTATTACATACATGGTGAACTAAGAACATCTTCCTACATTTCAGTTGTTTTGAGATGTACTTTGTCATCCTGGTACCATGTTAAATAGGGAGATAGGAATTCAAAGGAAGTAAATGTAGAGAACTGTAGTTTTCTTACAAACACTAGAAAGGCTACAATGCACGTTAGCATACATTGCACTTCTCTTGTGGAGCAAATCTTTGTCCAACAGAACCAAATCCAGTGAATACTTAGAAAATATAGATAAAGGTCTCTGGCTTATAGTAGACATTTTAAATTACAATATACCTTCTACACCTATGCACAGAAATGCTGTCTGCTTAAACAGGGGGTTAGGCAACCAGGGTTTTTAAAGCATTTCCTGACACCTGTGAGTTGGTAAATATTTCCTGTTTCTGTTGTGTCTAGAGAAAACAGGAATTAACAACTTGGAAGTGATGATTAAACAAGTTGTGAATGACTTCTACATAGGCAGTTCTCAGTATGAGATTTCATTTTCTTAAAATCTATCATAACATATTTCTGTTAAGGGAAAAAGTAATTGTCATAATGATTTGACAACTGACTGAATGATGGAAGATAAACCTTATACCCAGGAGGAATGGCTCCTATATTAATGGTAGGATGTGTACTATACATTTTCATAATTTAAATATAAATTCGATGTCTTCAAAAGTAAGCGAAACTGAGAAAGTAAGCAACAAGTATCCTTTCTCTGGCTTTGTACTATATATACAAAGTTAGCCATTTTGAAAAATATTTTTGTTACCTTAAGTACTCTGGAAGTACTTTGATCTGAGTGAACCAGGATTAGCTCACTGCGATACTAATTGTCGACTTCAGATGTGTTCTTCAACCATGTCTTTCCAGTATCTTCTGGGCAGGGTTTAGGTAATGACTTGTGTGCAAAGTCCTAAGAAACTGTGCACAAGTTCTCTGTATGTCATTTTATCCTATCGCTGCACCTGCATTGTTGTTTAGTTGCTAAGTTGTGTCTGACTCTTTTGTGACCCCATGGGCTGTGGAGCCTGCCAGGATCCTCTGTCCATGGGATTTCCCAAACAAGAATACTGAAGAGAGTTGCCATTTCCTTCTCTAGGGGATTTTCCTGACCCAGGGATCGAACCCGCATCTTCTGCATTGGCAGGTGAATTCTTTACCACTGAACCACAGGGAAGCCCCTGCGTCTGCCTAGTTTAAGCTTATCCAACAAAGCAGATAATTTAAGTGTTATCATATAAGCCACCCTCAATTTTTGGGTATCTTAGAGGTACATTAATTGCAGCAAGACTGAAATATTTAAAATATTTCACATGTTCTGTTAAAAATGAATACATAGACTGAAGAAAATCAACTGACTCCTTAACAAACTTGAATATACCTGTGAAAGGTGAGTAGCAATGAATGAAACTCAATTAACATCATCTGAAACTCTCACAGTTCTACAAAAGAAGTTGCTATTTTTAAAGAACAAATAATAGTGTTCTATTTAAGTCTCCAGACAATTATTAGCATGCTTCTGAAAAAAAAAAAAAAAGGTACAATGCTTCAGGAGAATGCGAGGGAGCCCTACAGATGTGCTACACTTCCCCGTGTACTATTTTTAGTTGTCTATTCCTGCCTTTTATTTTGGGACTTGGCCCACTTCCTTTGTAGTTTCCCCTTAACTTGTTCATATCTTTCTTACTTGTATAATGCATTTCAAGCTGGCTTTTTTTTCACCTCTCAAAGGAAACTCAAGGAATGTTGACCAGTTCAGAAACCCCCCGCTAGTCTTGGCAACAACAGAATTCTTGGTTTGAAAACAACCTTGGAAATCCAGGGTCATGGTTGACTTTCTAGTTATTCAATGAATCAGAGCTGCAGAGGGATTGGAGACCAGGCATTAGTGGATTTTGAACACCGTTTTCATGAAATTGTTTCATGTCTTGCAGAAACTGAAGGAATTTGAGATGGACTTTGATTCAATATACTTATACTAAGGCAAAATTCAGCTTAAAAAATAAGGAAGGGCTTCTCTGGTGGCTCAGCGGTAAAGAATTTGCTTGCCAGTGAAGGAGACGCGAGTTTGATCCTTGAACCCGGGAAGATCCCACATGCTTCAGAGCAACTAAGGCCCTGGGCCGTAACTCCTGAGCCTGTGCTCGAGAGCCTGGGAGCTGCAACTATCGTGCTCCAACTACTTGGCCCAGATGCCTGCTTTGCGTCAAGAGACGCCACCACAGTGAGCAGCCCATGCCCGGCGACTAGTGAGTAACTACAGAAAAACAGGTGCAGCACAGCCAAAAATAATACAATAAGTATTTAAGATGTGAGCTTTTTAAAAGTGCCTTTTAAAAATGTAGTCATTTTAAAAAATAAGGAGAAAGTCCAGGAAGTCTAGTGTAGGCTAGGTCACCTTTTATCTATGAGCAGTCAGGCAATGTGGTTGGGGAAGTAGTCATCCTGCATGGCGTCAACAGAAGCAGAGTAGGTGATGGTCCCCATCTTTAAAGAGCCCTAGAGAGAGACAGTGGAGATGGGACAGACAGAACTGAAATGCACCTGTGCACAATGGAATCCCATGTGGTGGTTTATGGTTCTTGGGTGTCGTCAAGCAAAACAAAACGAAACTGAAAAGGCTGACTTTGGCCAACTTCAACAAAAGGCTAATTCATCGATAGGATATGGCATATCTCACAAGATGGAAAATCAGAACACCTGCTGAATCAATCGGTTTGGAGGATGCAGGGCAGCTTGGGAGGTGCAGGTGACAGGAGTGAACAGACATCCTTGCTGGGATAGAGAGCTACAGTTGTTCTGTTCCTATGCTAGTGCCGCTTCTCTGAAATTCCTCTTTGGGGTATCACCCTCAGGCTTTGTGGCCTGTTTTAATGAAGAGTTCAATGGTGACACACATTCCTTCTTTTAGGTGAATTTCACTTTTGCTAGCTAGTGAAGTTGCTCAGTTGTGTTTGACTCTTTGTGACTCCATGGACTGTAGGCTGCTATGTTCCTCCATCCATGGGATTTTCATCTTCTTTTTTTTTTTTGAATACTGGAGTAGGTAACTCTTCCTTTCTTCAGGGTATCTTTCCAACCCAGGGATCAAACCCAGATCTCCTGCATTACAGGCAGATTCTTTACCAGCTGAGCCACAAGGGAAGCCTGGATTTCATTTTTGGTTGTAGTCAAAGCCATTCAAAGCTCCGTGTGGCCAGTGAAATGTTGATTAACTTGGGCAGAATTATTTTGATAAATAACCAAGTTGTGTAAGATAACAGGTACGAATAGGACTGGGGCAAGAAAGAGTGCTTTCAGGAACCAAGAAATTAACCCTGTGGTCTTGGGTTGTTAGGAAGTAGGGGCCATTCTAGATCATTTGTGTTATTAGAACTCTTGGGTGAAGCACCAAGTGTCTTCATGGGTTGTGCTACTCAAGTGTCTTTGTGGGTTAGTTGAAGCTTCTCAATGAATGGAGCAGAGGCATGACCAGGCTCAGATGGGACCAGCATGGGGTCAAAGGCTGTGGTGTCAGTGGCAGGAAGCAGTCACCTTTTGACCCATCTCATAATCTAACCACTAATTCTTTTTTTTTTCCCTTAAACGACTTTATTTTGATGTCAAAGAAAAAAATTATTATTCACAATTGCATTAAGACAAAATTGTCTTCAAGAAAATCCAGTTATTTAACATCAGTGACTTTTTGTTCTTCATCTTGAAGTACATTTTTAAAAAACCTCTTCCTTTCAACCCTACCTAAATAGCTGTAATTTATGCTCAAACAGGAAAATCATATAAATATGCATACATATTGAGAGCAGGAATGATAAAGTAAAAGTGATGAAAATGTTAACCTTTGAGGAATCTGGATGAAAGGTATATGGAAACTATTTCCCATTCTTGAAACTCTTCTGTTAATCTAAAATTAGGTCAAAGTAAGTGTTAAAGAAGCGATCACTGGTATTTTAATCAGCCTCCCTCTTTTCCACATTGTCTTTACAACAATGAGGTCAACATAACACCTATTAAGAATCTTGAAAAGCTGCTACTTTTAGGAAACATGCTCAGGAAGGTGACCACCCCCTTGCTTCTGAGGCCCTGAAAAACACCACTTGTCCATCTCTAAGTCTGCATGAGGGCCATGACACCCAGAAGTAACAGGAAAAGTCAGGATTGCATCACTGAGGCAACGGAACACCTGTTTTTTGCAGGTGGAAGTGCCCTGTTAAGACTGACTCTGACACCTACAGTGAGTAAAGGCAATAACTAGGGGAGGTGTCCACACCCAAGGGAGGTGATGTGTCCAAAGCTGAGGAAGTTTCCCAGAGCAGATGCAAGGCTCCTCTTAACTCTACAATCATTGTCACTCATTGTAAAGTACCACATCTGGTCAACATTGCCTTCTTTTATTTGTGCAATTGTTTTCAGGCAATAAAGAAGTGATGAGAGCCAGAAATTCCACTTGGGTATTTGCAGAAAATGAAAACATTAACTTGTAAAAATATCTGCACTCTCAAGTTTATTGCGGCATTAATGGCCAGGACATGGAAGCACCCTAAGTGTCCATCAATGAAAGAATGAATAAAGAAATGTGGTAGATACACAATGCAATATTATTCAGTCATAAAAAAGAAATAAATCTCGCCATTTGTGACAACATGGATTAACCTCGAGGGCACTGTGATAAGTGAAATAAGTCAGAGAAATACTATATGAGCCCACTAATACATGGAATCTATAAAATAATAGGAAAAAACCAAGCTCACAGATAAAAAGAATGAATTGGCGGTGCTTTGGGGAGAGGGCAAAATGGGTGAAGGTGGGAAAAAGGTACGAAGTGAAAGTCACTCAGTCATGTCCAATTCTTTGTGACCCCGTAGACTGTTGCCTGCCAGGCTCCTCTGTCCATGGGATGCTCCAGGCAAGAATACTAGAGTGGGTTGCCATTCTCTTCTCCAGGGGATCTTCCTGACCCAGGGATCGAATTCAGGTCTTCCGCATTGCAGGTTGGTTCTTCACCATCTGAGCCAAGGTACAAACTCTCTGTTATAACATAAATAAGTCTTGGGGATTAATGTACAGCACTGTGACTATAGTTAATGATACTATTTGTATTTGGAAGTTGCTAAGAGAGTAGATGGTAAAATTCTCAACACAAGAAAAAAAATGTGTAACTATGTATGGAGATGAATGTTAACTAAACCAGTGGCGACTGTTTCTCAAGGCAAAACAAATATTGAATCATTATGTTGTGCTCCTGAAACTAACATCAGGTTATATATTGATTATGCTTCCATAAAAAAAAGATTTAATGAAATCTAGAAAGATGGTACTGATGAACCTATTTGCAGGGCAGCGATGGATACATAGACACAGAGAACAGAATTATGGACACGGGTGTTGGGGAGGAAGGAAAGGGTAAGATGAATCGAGAGAGTAGCATGGAAGCATATGCACTACTGTATGCAAAATAGATAACCAATGGAAATTTGTATGACTCAGGGAACTCAAACCTGGGCTCCGTGGCAACCTAGAGGGGTGGGAAAGGGTGGGAGGGAGGTTCAAGAAGGAGGGGACATATGTACACCTATGGCTAACTCATGTTCATGTATGAGAGAAACCAAAGCAATATTATGAAGCAATGATCCTTAAATTAAAAAGAAATTTAAAAAATCAATGAACTATGGGTAGCTATTTCTGTTCAAGCAAGATTAATTTTTCATTTTCAGAGAAATACTCTAATTGATGGGGACATGAGTATATTTATGTATTTTCATCTTTATAGGTTGGTGGCAGTCACTGAGACTGCTCTGATATGTCAGGGTTGTAATTCTGAAATTCAGGATCAAAGTGAATTTTGATTCCTTGATGGGTGAAAACTCAGGCGGAAAAAATTGGGCCAGATGTTTTCACCTCTTCCAGGGTCTATTTTCTTTCCTCTGAGTGCTGGCTCGGTTGCCCTCATTTAGTTTTCTGTTTATTTTGAAGTAAAGAGTAAAGGTCTGAGGGGGAGTCAATTTCCTGGGGAAGAGTGTGAGGGCATTGGGGTAAATCTTCTCAGACACGTTGTTTACTCACTGACAAGGGAGCTGGAGTGTGTGTGGCTTTGGGGGCATTTTATTTGTGTCCTTTGGAGTGACACATCTTGGGGGTGTTAAAGTGAACTCTACTCATTATGCTGTGGGAAAAGTTTTTTCCTTAATGACTCGAAAACATGGGCTTGTTATTCTGAAAAAGCAGAGTACATCCTCATTCCACACAAACAATGTGACACAGACCTGGAGCCCGGCCAAGGTTTTCTATGAATAGAACTTAGGAAAGAGAATGTTAGAAACACGTTGGATTCGCAGGGCAATCCTGGTCCTAACAAAGGAAATGATATACCTACTCTTCCAAGGTAGAAATGAAGAGGATTCCCTCTTGTCCTCCTAACACAGGACAGGGCCAGGGCTTCCTGGTTAGCATGGCAAGTGTCCATACAACTGAGATAATGCTGGCGCCTGCCATCTGAGAGATACTTGCTTTTGAATTGTTTTCCCAGAAGTAGGATGGATTTTGATGGAGAGAGTACACATACATGACCTGCTGGGGGAGCTGTCAATGCTGTTGAATATGGAAGTGTCACCTGGTCTGGCCTGCACCGTGTGCTTCAAATGCCATGATTTTGTCTAGGTTTATTTGATTACAAGGAACAGAAATCCAATCAAAGGGGTTCAAGTTTTGTTTTAAAAAAATTGGTGGGTGAGTGGGTGGCTATTTAATTTAATTTATTTTATTTTTTGTCTATGCCATATTGCATATGGATTTTAGTTCCCCAAGTCAGGGATTGAACCCAAGCTCCTTGAAGTGGAAGCATGGAGTCATGGACCACTGGACCACCAGGGAAGTCAGGGTGGCTATTTTAAGGAAATAGACATCTTATAAAGTATGGCTGCTCCTATGGGAACTAGAGAGACATCTGAAATACAGACAACTCCTTTCTCTTCCTCTGTGGTCACTTTGTTTCTCATCTTGTTCCACTGTTTATGCCTGGTTCACTCTTTCTGTTAAGTGGCTTCTTCTGCTTAGTTCAGTTCAGTTCAGTTCAGTCGCTCAGTCACGTTTGACTCTTTGCGACCCCATGAATCACAGATTGCCAGTCCTCCCTGTCCATCACCAACTCCCAGAGTTTACCCAAACCCATGTCCAACAAGTCGGTGATGCCATCCAGCCATCTCATCCTCTGTCGTCCCCTTCTCCTCCTGCCCCCAATCCCTCCCAGCATTAGGGTCTTTTCCAATCAGTCAGCTCTTCACATGAGGTAGCCAAAGTATTGGAGTTTCAGCTTCAACATCAGTCCTTCCAATGAACACCCAGGATTGATCTTTAGGATGGACTGGTTGGATCTTCTTGCAGTCCAAGGAACTCTCAAGAGTCTTCTCCAATACCACAGTTCAAAAGCATCAATTTTTTGGTGCTCAGCTTTCTTCACTGTCCAACTCTCACATCCATACATGACCAATGGAAAAACCATAGCCTTGACTAGATGGACCTTTGTTGACAAAGTAATGTCTCTGCTATTAAATATGCTGTCTAGGTTGGTCATAACTTTCCTTTCAAGGAGTAAACGTCTTTTAATTTCATGGCTGCAATCACCATCTGCAGTGATTTTGGAGCCCCCCAAAATAAAGTCTGACACTGTTTCCACTGTCTCCCCATCTATCTGCCATGAAGTGATGGGACCAGATGCCATGATCTTAGTTTTCTGAATGTTAAGCTTTAAGCCAACTTTTTCACTCTCCTCCTTCCCTTTTATAAAGAGACTTTTTAGTTTCTTTTCACTTTCTGCCATAAGGGTGGTGTCATCTGCATATCTGAGTTTATTGATATTTCTCCCAGCAATCTTGATTCCAGCTTGTGCTTCTTCCAGCCTAGTGTTTCTCATGATGTACTCTGCATATAAGTTAAATAAGCAGGGTGACAATATACAGCCTTGACGTACCCCTTTTCCTATTTGGAACCGCTCTGTTGTTCCATGTCCAGTTCTAACTGCTGCTTCCTGACATGCATATAGGTTTCTCAAGAGACAGGTCAAATGGTCTGGTATTCCAATCTCTTTCAGAATTTTCCACAGTTTATTGTGATACACATAGCCAAAGGCTTTGGCATAGTCAATAAAGCAGAAATAGATGTTTTTCTGGAACTCTCTTGCTTTTTTGGTGATCCAGTGGATGTTGGCAATTTGATCTCTGGTTCCTCTGACTTTTCTAAAACCAGCTTTAACATCTGGAAGTTCACGGTTCACATATTGCTGAAGCCTGGCTTGGAGAATTTTGAGCATTACTTTACTAGCGTGTGAGATTAGTGCAATTATGCAGTAGTTCGAGCATTCTTTGGCATTGCTTTTCTTTGGGATTGGAATGAAAACTGACCCTTTCCAGTCCTGTGGTCACTGCTGAGTTTTCCAAATTTGCTGGCATATTGAGTGCAGCACTTTCACAGCATCATCTTTCAGGAGTTGAAATAACTCAACTGGAATTCCATCACCACCACTAGCTTTGTTCATAGTGATGCTTTCTAAGGCCCACTTGACTTCACATTCCAGGAAGTCTGGCTCTAGGTGAGTGATCACACCATTGTGGTTATCTGGGTCATGAAGATCTTTTTTGTACAGTTCTCCTGTGTATTCTTGCCACCTCTTCTTAATATCTTCTGCTTCTGTAAGGTCCACACCATTTCTGTCCTTTATCGAGCTCATCTTTGCATGAAATATTCCCTTGGTATCTCATTTTCTTGAAGAGATCTCTAGTCTTTCCCATTCTGTTATTTTTCTCTATTTCTTTGCATTGATCACTGAGGAAGCCTTTTTTTTTTTTTTTATCTTTCCTTGCTATTCTTTGGAACTCTGCATTCAGATGGGAATATCTTTCCTTTTCTCCCTTGCTTCTCGCTTCTCTTCTTTTCACAGCTATTTGTAAGGCCTCCTCAGACAACCATTTTGCCTTTTTGTATTTCTTTTTCATGGAGATGGACTTAATCCCTGTCTCCTGTACAATGTCATGAACCTCTGTCCATAGTTCATTAGGCACACTGTCTATCAGATCTAGTCCCTTAAATCTATTTCTCACTTCCACTGTATAATCATAAGGTATGATTTAGGTCATACCTGAATGGTCTAGTGGTTTTCCCTGCTTTCTTCAAGTAAATCTGAATTTGGCAATAAGGAGAACATGAACCGAGCCACAGTCAGCTCCCAGTCTTATTTTTGCTGACTGTATAGAACTTCTCCATCTTTGGCTGCAAAGAATATAATCAGTCTGATTTTGGTGTTGACCATCTGGTGATGTCCATGTGTAGAGTCTTCTCTTGTGTTGTTGGAAGAGGGTATTTGCTATGACCAGTGTGTTCTCTTGGCAAAACTCTATTAGCCTTTGCTCTGCTTCATTCTATATTCCAAGGCCAAATTTGCCTGTTACTCCAGGTGTTTCCTGACTATCTACTTTTGCATTCCAGTCCCCTATAATGAAAAGGACATCTTTTTTGGGTGTTAATTCTAAAAGGTCTTGTAGGTCTTCATAGAACCATTCAACTTCAGCTTCTTCAGTGTTACTGGTTGGGACGTAGGCTTGGATTATCGTGATATTAAATGGTTTGCCTTGAAAACGAACAGAGATCATTCTATCGTTTTTGAGACTGCATCCAAGTACTGCATTTCGGACTCTTTTGTTGACCATGATGGCTACTCCATTTGTTCTAAGGGATTCCTGCCCACAGTAGTAGATATAATGGTCATCTGAGTTAAATTCACCCATTCCAGTCCATCTTAGTTTGCTGATTCCTAGAATGTTGATGTTCACTCTTGCCATCTCCTGTTTGACCACTTCCAATTTGCCTTGATTCATGGACCTGACATTCCAGATTCCTATGCAATATTGCTCTTTACAGCATCGGACCTTACTTCTATCACGCCCGAGGTCAGGGGCAGAGGCCGAGAGGAGCAACCCCACGTCCAAGGTCAGGAGGGGCGGCCATGAGAATTGCCCCTCATCCAAGGTAAGGAGCAGCGGCTGCGCTTTGCTGGAGCAGCCGTAAAGAGATACCCCACATCCAAGATGAGAGAAACCCAAGTAAGACGGTAGGTGTTGTGAGAGGGTATCAGAGGGCAGATACACTGAAACCATAATCACAGAAAACTAGCCAACCTGATCACACGGACCACAGCCTTGTCTAACTCAATGGAACTAAGCCATGCCGTGTGGGGCCACCCAAGACGGTCGGGTCATGGTGCAGAGGTCTGACAGAATGTGGTCCACTGGAGAAGGGAATGGCAAACCACTTCAGTATTCTTGCCTTGAGAACCCCATGAACAGTATGAAAAGGCAAAAAGATAGGACACTGAAAGATGAACTCCCCAGGTCGGCAGGTGCCCAGTATGCTACTGGAGATCAGTGGAGACATAACTCCAGAAAGAATAAAGGGATGGAGCCAAAGCAAAAACAATGCCTATTTTTGGATGTGACTGGTGATAGAAGCAAGGTCTTCTGCTTAATCATAATGTTAATAATAATAATACCAATGGTGGCTTATACTTTTTCGAATGTTTATTCTGTACAAGCCTTGTTCTAAAGTGTTTTATATGTATTAATTTGTTCAGGCCTCGCAACAACCCCATGAGGCAGGTACTATTTTTATACCCATTTTTCAGATGAGTATACTGAGGCACAGTGAAGTAGGGTAACTTGCCCAGGGTCAACAGTTAATATATGGCAGAGATGGATCTTGAAATCTAGCGGTTTGGTTCTGTTTAGGCTCCTCCACTATTTTGATTTGCACTAGGTATTGCCATGTTTTGGCAGTAATTTCTTTCCCAACCCTACATAATCTTTTTATTTCTAGAGCTCAAACTCATTGGTTGACTATATAACAGTTTCTGAGTATATAAGTATAAATTTTTGAGAGAAAAGGTCTGTTTGGTCAACAGGCCAATCAATTCATCTTTTTGAAAACAATGTATCTACTGTAACTCTTTCACTATGCTTTGGTGGTAAGTGACAGAAACCCAGTATAAAATCATTTAAATAAAAAAAGGGAATATGTTGGTTCTCCTAACTGGAAAGCCCAGAAAAATAGCTCTGGTTATTTTCAGGTCTGACTTAATCCAGGGGCTACACTTAGGTCATTAGGGTTCTCTCTAATTACTCTGGCTCTAATGTGTCTTGTTCTCTTGTCTATAGTGCTCCCCTGATCCTATTCTTTGCTGACTTAACTCTTAGTCATTTTTTAAATTTCATTTTAATTGTCCACTTTTTAAAACTTTGCCTAGATCCCTAGACATGGCTAAATTACTTTCTGATATGCTCTCCAAACATATGCAGTTTCTCTGCAGTCATTTATGAGATGTGATTTTCTAGCAATTAAGAACACACTAGGTCTTTTCCTGAGACTATAAGCTCCATGAAGATACAAATTGCACCTAACTGTTTTCTCTCATCACTTATCTCTAGGAAGTAGCCCCGTGCTTGGCATATAGTAAGGATTCAATAAACATGTGCTAAATTTTTAGTTTTCAGGTGGTTTGCGTCATCAGGGAAAATTGTATAAAGCAAAGTTTTCCTTTCGTGCATTTCTCTTCAACTTATATTTTACAAGTGTAGGGTGTGGTTGACTAACAGCAGTGATTTGTTGTTGTTGTTGTTTAGTTGCTAAGTCGTGTCTGACTCTTGTGACCCCGTGGACAGTAGCTCGCCAGTGATAGATGAAGGGAAAATGTACTGGAACGTCCACTCTCTCAATTACCGAAGAGATAGCAGGTGTCAGCAGGCTTTCCTTCTTTGGCATTTACCTTCTCAACAGAAACCCTTAACACCAAGCACCATGTAGAACCCAAAGACTCTCCTAAGGACGCTATGTCCAACTGTCACTTGGCAAGACATGAAAACCACCCTGCCTCTCCTGGGGAAGGCTGAATTCACATGCCCTGGCCATGCTTCTGTGTTAGCTAGGATTCAGGGATCGAAGGAAGAGCCTGGTTATCGCTGACAGTGGCAATGAGAGGTGACCAGAGCCATCTTTCAATCCGCACATCTTTTCTCTGTGTAAGGAAGAATGGCAACTTCCATAGGTTCTTGATACCTGGGTGGGGCCATCTAAAGAACAGATCTCAAAGCTGAATAGGATAGTGGCATATGGGTTTACCTCATTTCCTTCCATTCTTCTCAAGATCTCGGAGAACATCAGGTTTGACTGTATCGTACTGACAAATTTGCTGACACCGTCATGCAAGGTGAGGAGATGCTAACGTGGAGAGCCATGCTGGAGGGCCATCATAGCTGAAAGGATGAACACTGTCGTGCAGATCTGTGCTAGCAACTCCAGCACTCTGCCCAGAGTCTCCTACAGGTGCCCATTTGCTGGATGTGCTGCCAGCAGAGCTCTGCTCTCAGCTGCCAGCTTCCTTTTACAATTAATTGGCTCTGCCAGGAAGAGTCTTTCGGGGGTGGGGGTGCTGCCTGCATCCACAAACTAGCCAACATGGGAGTCTAAAGGCCCAGTCCCCTTGCCCCAGCTTGAGACAGCTCTGAATGCTCTTCTTGGCTTCAAAGCCCCCCAGCAGGCTCCCCTGAGGTTTCTGTGGAGACTGCATCACAGGTCAGCTTCTCCCTCTGTCTAATCCTGTCCCTTGCCTTCCCTCCTCTCCCCCTCCTCCCTTCCCTCTCACAGGTGTTGCTCCAAGGGTGCTCCCTAATAAACCACCTGCTCATTCATCTCCATCTTGGAGTTGTTTTCCCAGGGAACTCAACCTGTGATGAGCAGCCCGCCTAGAAGGTACTGGGGGTTTTCACACAACCCACGCCTGCTCACCGAGTTGTAGCCAGTGTGATCCAACTGCTGCCTTTTGGTGATCATTTGCTGAAGTGGGTGTCTTTTTTCAAATTTCCCTGCCTGGAGGGGGCACCTTTGTGTAGTTCATCAGCTGGGAGGAATTACTTTTGTAATGTATCTGCCTCGTGGGTGTTCTTTGGCAATCTGCACTCAACCACCAGAAAGTATCTTTTGCCAACCCAAGCTTTCCATATCACCAGTGTGCAGGCCTATTAAGTTTGGATAAACTACAAAAAAGATAAAAATATTTGTGGGAAAAAAATCAGAGAGGAAGTGAAATAAAATGTCTTGAATTTGAGGAAAAAAATAAACTAAAAGGAAATTCCATAAGTGGTTCATCAGAGCTCAGGTCCTTGGGATTTTATTAATCTGCAAGGGAAAAATGCAAAACGGAAATCGCGCTTCAGAATTAAAGGCGACTTCTGAGGTGGCAGGAAGATGGCTGGGGAGTCCATTGCTGTTTGCTATTTAGGCACAATCAAAAAATATTTTTCAGTGCTGTGTGGCATCTCCTGGGTATTGAGACAGCTCACCACAATACTCATGGGCTCTTGGCAAACAATAGACAGGAACCAGAGAAAAGGCACCACAATTCCATCAGGGCTACTTGCATTTAATTTTAGGCCAAGTAAAAGAAACTCTAGATGGAACATCTGAAGGGTCCACATAGTAAAAATAGAAAAGTTCCTTTGTCGAGAGGACTTGGGACAGTGAGACAGGTTTGAAGATTTGCCTTGATTTGGGTGTGTTACCACCCTGAACAGATATAAGCTTTTTAAAGACAGGAGAAGTCATTTTGTATCCTTGATATATGTGGTCCAACATTTCACACATACTAGATGAGCAATAAGAACAATAAGAGCAGTAGTTTTGAATGAATGAATTCAGCTGATTTAGTCATTTAGTGTTTACTAGTTGCCCTTCATGAATTAGATCTTGGATCTACAGAGAGAGGGGACAGACTATTACACATAGAGGATAATATAGTGGGATAAACCCTGAAGTGAAGTGTGTCCAGGTCTACAACAGACTCAAAGAAGCATCTCACAGAAGGAAAATTGAGACATGTAGCAGTTTGATGAAGAACTATGTAAGTCAAGGAAGTGTGAGGCTTAGGGAACAGTGTATACAAAAGCATGGAGATTTGTGAGATCATGACATGTCTGGGGTATATTAAGTAGGTCTAATAGTTAATAGATCTAGGAGATGGAGGAATTTAAGATGAAGTTTTCAAAAAAAAATGAGAAATTGTAGAGGCAGGCTCAAGACAGATTGTGCAAACTCTTCAGTGTGATATACAGCAGGTGATGTTTCTCCTGTAGCCATCAGTTATAAACTGTACACAATTTTGTGCACAATTGTATAATGATGAACTCAATTGTATATCAGTGTAATGGACACAAAATGAAGGTGAAGAACTGTTTCTTAGCTTTTTCAAGGTAGCTATAGCCCAATAATGCAACAATGAGGATGATGATGTCCCAGCGGCAGGAAGTTTGAGCTGTCAGGCTGTTTATTATGTGATGGGATGACCTCATATCCAGACCTGGATAAGCACAAATAGTACCCTTACATGTATAGAGAACTTTCAGTCCTCAAAACTCTTCTAAATATAACAGCATTTGGATTCTTACAGAAGGCTGTGAGATGGGCAGGGGCAGAGATGTCCCAGACTTTGCAATGGGGAGTTAAACAATGTCTGTAAAATCACACAACAGTTTATGGCAGACACCTTCTTCCTGTAGAAATTTATGGTTGCCAGTAGTGACCCATCTACTGGGAAGGCAGGAGTCTGCAGGTGAACCTTTCCACACTATTTGTTCATAATCTCTATAGAAGTGTGGCCTTGACTAGCAGACCCACCGAGGAACACATCCAACCAGAAACTGTGTCAGGGTGAGGTGACCTGACATTTGGAGTGCCGAGGATGGGTGGCTTGGTGGTGCTTCGTGACCACGGATTTGCCTGTTACTGATACTCCAGGTACTAACTCTCAGCCTGTGTTAAATTTTATTGTATCTGAGCAAAACAATACAGAGTCTTCTTTAGCAAGATTCCAGAATAGGGAGATGGAGAGTGCATAATCAGTCATAGTAAAGAAAGCAATAATTCTGGGGAGGAATAACATTTTCTATGAAAAAGGGAACAGGTGGCTCCAAATTCTTCTGTTAGATTAAGAGTCTGTTTACTTGTTTGTTTTAGCACTTTGCACAAAAATGAGGGTTAGCAAAGTGAAAAAAACATAAAAATTTTATATATGTTTGGGATCACATATAAGATGAAGACTTTTATAGTTTGAGTGTTTTTTATTTTTCAAATGGAGTGTTTGCCAAAGAAATGATTGCATTTTTAAAAGTTTGGGCCAAAGATCCATAGATAGGCATATTTTAATATTCCTACAGTTTAAATGGAGAATCTTGGCATATATTTTTGCGGCTCTCCAAACCAGTCATTAACTTTACACTTACTATGTTCAGTCTTGTGTTTAGTTCATACAGAATATGTTGCCAGGATGGTTTTTTATTTTACGTTGGATGTTTGTTTTTTTTTGAAAATGGAATATACTTATAACTTAATAGTCAAGAACCAAAATTACTGTAAAACCACATTGCCACCAACATCTTAAAAATGACTCCAGAGATAACAAACAGTTTAACAGAATAAAAACACATTAAAGTTTTAAAATTATAGCTATTTCTCACAATTTAAAATGAGTTCCCATTTTATGTTTTTAAAATAGAGGTAAGGTCTTAAAGGAATACATTACTTTAAAACAAAAATAAATGTATTTTTTATTCTTGAATATAAAAGTAAACAAAAGACTTCTGTCAGAATGGCTCAATAAGTTCACATTTGAGTAATCCCTTCTATGCCAAACACATATATTGAGAAAATAAACAAGACATAGCCAGATTAGAAAACAAGATAAATAACATCATGAACAATTCTCATGAAATGGAAGACATTTGAATGTGATGAGCGGGGCTAAAGCTATGAGCTTGCTGAGCTTTCAGTTGGAACTGAAGGTTTAGCTTTGACAAGGATAATGGGAACGAAAAAGTATTTTGAAAGACAGGGAACAGGATTCAGACTCCCTTGAAATGAAAAGAGAGGGTGAGCTTTTGCAGATATGAAAGGAGGTTGAGACCTCTGCCAGAAGCTGTGGTTTAGGGAAGTTTCTGAACGAAGGAAATCCTGCTGATGTAGTCCTATGAACCAAGATGCCCTTTGGGTGGGTAGACGGATCTGCAATTCTCTCCAAAACCATCCTTGTGCAAGCTCTGTGCCTGGAGAGGTTCAGTGCAAGGCCAGTGGCACCTGAGGGAGTCAACTATGAAACCACTAAATAGGGAAGGGAGCATGGAGAAGGAAGAGAGAGAGAGAAAAATCCCACAAACAGATTCTTAAAACTTTCCACTCAAAATTATGCCTGCACACCAGAATTCCAAAATACATGCTAAGAAAAACATGTAATAAAATCAATCATTGGAACGTGAATTTTCTGAAAATGAAGTTAATTTGATCAAACCTGAGAACCTCAATAGATATTTTAAGTTACACACAGAAATACATACATACATGCAAATAGAACAGAAAGAAATGTGTTAAGAAGAAATGATTTAAAAACCAGGTAGAAATCTTGGAAATATGAAATATAATTATTAAATAAAATATTTGGTAAATGAAGTAAACTGTTACTGTTTTTACTTCAACAAAAGGAAGAGCAAACTCAAATAAAATCCATGGAATTAAACATACATCTGTGAACACAGAAATCAATGTTTATGTTGGTAAATTTTTAGTAAAAATTGACATAAAAATGACCATGTGTGTGTAAGTATGTGTGTCTGTGTACATGTGTTTAAAATGGGTAAACCATTACACGCCAGTCAGGATGGCTGCTATCCAAAAGTCTACAAGCAATAAATGCTGGAGAGGGTGTGGAGAAAAGGGAACCCTCTTACACTGTTGGTGGGGATGCAAGCTAGTACAGCCGCTATGGAGAACAGTGTGGAGATTTCTTAAAAAACTGGAAATAGAACTGCCATATGACCCAGCAATCCCACTTCTGGGCATACACACTGAGGAAATCAGATCTGAAACAGACATGTGCACCCCAATGTTCATCGCAGCACTGTTTATAATAGCCAGGACATGGAAGCAACCTAGATGCCCATCAGCAGATGAATGGATAAGGAAGCTGTGGTACATATACACCATGGAATATTACTCAGCCATTAAAAAGAATTCATTTGAATCAGTTCTAATGAGATGGATGAAACTGGAACCCATTATACAGAGTGAAGTAAGCCAGAAAGATAAAGACCAATACAGTATACTAACACATATATATGGAATTAAAAAGATGGTAACGATAACCCTGTATGCAAAACAGAAAAAGAGACACAGATGTACAGAACAGACTTTTGGACTCTGTGGGAGAAGGCGAGGGTGGGATGTTTTGAGAGAACAGCATTGAAACATGTATATTATCAAGGGTGAAACAGATCACCAGCCCAGGCTGGATGCATGAGACAAGTGCTCGGGGCTGGTGCACTGGGAAGACCCAGAGGAATCGGGTCGGGAGGGAGGTGGGAGGGGGGATTGGGATGGAGAATACATGTAAATCCATGCCTGATTCATGTCAATGTATGGCAAAAACCACTACAATATTGTAAAGTAATTACCCTCCAACTTATAAAAATAAATGGGAAAAAATATTTCACCTTTGATGTTTCTATATACACACCTATAAAAATAAAAAGCTAAATAAATTTCAAAAAAAAATGGGTAAAACTAAATTTTGGCAATATTATGGTGGTGGTGGTTTTGTAGCTCAGTCGTGTCCAACTCTTTGTGACCCCATGGACTGTAACCCACCAGGCTCCTCTGTCCATGGAATTCTCTGGGCAAGAATACTGGAGTGGGTGCCAGTTTCCTTCTCCAGAAGATCTTCCAGACCCAGAGATCGAATCCAGGTCTCCTGCACTGCAAGCAGATTTTTTACTGACTGAGCTACCAGGGAAGCCCCAACAATATTACAATAAGAAATAATGTTGAAAAAGTAACTCAAGTATGTTCAGGTGTTTCATTTGTTCACAATGAGGGTAGAATAACTCCAGGAAGAAATATTTAATTAGTTTTTAAAATATGCATACCTAATAACCACAAAAATTAAAAATGCAGCCAATAACTTTGAAAATTAATGAGGAAAAAAAGAGAATGACTGAAGGAAACTTTGCCATCCTTTTAAAGAATTATCTCTGCCTTCTGGATGAATTTATGACTAGAAAAAAGTTTTAAAGGTTATAGAAGAAATAAATTCAAATATACCAGTAAGTTTAATAAATGTAAGTGGATTCCTCACCCTCCACTAAGAATATAGAGGTTATTAGATTAGATGAAAAAAACTCAAAATCTATCTGCTTTCAAAAGTCATACTCTAAAACAGAATGATATAAAAAGTTTGAAAATAAAGGAATAGAAAAAAGATATCTTGGGCAAATATGGAAAGTAATACTGTAATTCATACACATTTAGGATTATTTTAAAACTTTAATGTGAAAATGAAAGTATTTCTGTAATCCCTTCCCTTCATATCACCAATGGTAGTTTTAGGAATAAAATAATGTTCTTCAATTCACTAAAAACCTGTACTGTATGTACCATACTATACCTTACCATATGTCATCTCACGCAGTGACGAAGATGCAATTCATTCATATTGTCTGAATTACTCAGCTCTTAATGGGCTATTTCCTAGTGACTCAGACTCTGAGGGCTAAGTTGGCAGCAGCAGTCCTGGGATCTGAGGACCTGTCAATGTCCCACCACACATCCATTCACTGAGGACACCGTACATGTGAAAGCATAATATTAGGGAACACAAAATTGTTATCCTAAAAAGAGTTATGAGGTGCAGTATTTTGCCTTACAACTGATGCGCTTCCCCCAAAGAGGAGCCTGAAGTAGAGTCTTAGATGTAGATATTTTTAAATATTCTTTGAGAGAGGTATAGGAGAGAGGTGTAGAGAAGAAAACAGGAAGCAGGAAAAAGCAATATTAGAAGGGTTAAGTTGTCCAGTTTGGGGTGATTGGTCCTCTGTCCACGACTTTGTGGTAAAGAATCTGCCTGCAATGCAGGAGATCTGGGTTTGATCCGGGGTCAGGAAAATCCCCTGGAGAACGGAATGGCAACCTACTCCAGTATTCTTGCCTGGAGAATCCCATGGACAGAGGAGCCTGGTGGACTACAGTCCATAGGCAAAGAGTCAGACACGACTGAGCAACTAACACTTTCACTTTCAAGTTGTCCAGTTTGGGGCAATTGGTCCTCTGTCACGGTCTTGTTAGAAATCTTACTAAATATATCTCAGAACAGTACTCTTATAAGACAACACAGTTGTGAGAAGCATTTATCCATTAGCTTCCATTCTCCATTAGTTACAAGAAATCCCTGGGGATAACCTCTCCTACATTTCTAGGTTGTATTTGCTCCTGTCCACATCCAGCTTTGCTGTGATGGAGAAGCCTCAGGCCATGAAGTAAGAGGTACTTGGTATGTGTCTGAGGGGAAGCACTGAAAATTATACCTCAGGAAGCTTGTCAGAGTCCCAGTGGGACTTGCAGCCTCTTCAGTGGCTGAAACAAAGGGAGGTGAGGAGGATCAGAGATTGTGTGGGGTGTTGGATACAAATCTTAATTTTGCATTTTCAGAGAGGCCATCTTCAAACAGTCTAGGCAGCAGATACAAGTCAACTGAATTAAAGTGGAGTATCACTGTGATAGATCTGATCACTGGATTATCCACCCAACTTAGACACTTAGACCTTGTTGCCTTCTATTTAAATAATGAGAACCTACAGTAATGTACACCCTGTGAGTAAACAGAAAAAACAACTTAGGAGGATGATGGAGGATTCAAGTTGGGGGTAAGAAAGAAAGTCAATCAGTGAAAAAGGTGATAGAAACTGCCAAGATTACATTAAAGCCATTTCAGAACTTCCCAGATGGTGCAGTGCTAAAGAATCTGCCTGCCAATGCAGGAGCTGCAGGAGACACGGGTTCCATCTCTGGGTCACGAAAATCCTCTTGGGGAGGAAATGGCCATCTGCTCCAATATTCTTGCTGGGATAATCCCATGGACAGAGGACCCCGGTGGGCTACAGTCCATGGGGTTGCAGAGTTAGACATGACTGAGCATACATACATGCATTTCAGAACATTTACTTTCTTGTGAGTGATTCTAGCATTGATTGTCTGAAGAAAGGATTTGATTGCGATAGTGTGCCAATAGGCATCATGCAGAGTTCGTGCACGTCATCATCTGGCTCCCTCCTGTCCAGCTCATACATGCTTGCCTTTCATTTGGCTCAGATGCTGGCCTTTGGCTGAATAAGCTATGGCAATTATAATAGCTTGGTTTCACTCAGTGGCGGTGGTAAAAATTATAGTGGTAAAAATTATGGACAGAAAATTGCCATATGGATTCTCTTTTCCTAAGAGATTGTGTAACTGACAGGCATGTAAAGGCTTTGTGACCTTTTTAGTACAATCTGGCTTTTTTCTCTAGTTCTTAATGTGGCCAGAGCACACGGGTTACCTGCACTGCAGGACTGCCGCCTCCCAGCCTGATTAGGATGAAAGAATGGTAAGAGATAGCGTTATAAATAGGAGTGATGACATGGAATAAAGGATTACTATTGTATTTTTTTTCATTTATTTTTATTAGTTGGAGGCTAATTACTTTACAATATTGTAGTGGTTTTTGTCATACATTGACATGAATCAGCCATGGATTTACATGTATCCCCCATCCTGATCCCCCCTCCCACCTCCCTCTCCCACTACTATTCAACATAGTTTTGGAAGTTTTGGCCACAGCAATCAGAGCAGAAAAAGAAGTAAAAGGAATCCAGATAGGAAAAGAAGAAGTGAAACTCTCGCTGTTTGCAGATGACATGATCCTCTACATAGAAAACCCTAAAGACTACCAGAAAATTACTAGAGCTAATCAACGAATAGAGTAAAGTTGCAGGATATAAAATTAACACACAGAAATCCCTTGCATTCCTATACACTAACAATGAGAAAACAGAAAGAGAAATTAAGGAAACAATACCATTCACCATTGCAATAAAAAGAATAAAATACTTAGGAGTATATCTACCTAAAGAAACAAAAGACCTATACATAGAAAACTGCTATTGTATTTTAACATCTGACACCAGGATTTCCCTTGGGGAAGAATCAACCTGCAAAAATATGTGGAATCCCTATAACCTGGAAAGGCTGATAGCTTTAGGGAAGAGAGAACAATGCCTCTGCATGCAGAAGAAAAGGAATTTTCTTATTTCTCTAGGTGAGGAGAGAGAGGGTCATCTGATTTCAGCTCAGTGATACTGGGCTACCTATTCAACTGCCAGTGAAATTTTTCTATCTTCCATTTGGAAAATGGAGATGTTAGCAAGTTGATCTAAGCAATTAAAATACTATCTCATTTTTTAGACTGGATAGGGTTTGAGAGATGAGAGAAGAGAAGAGAGAGAGGAACAAATGAGATGGAGAGAGGCTGAGGCCAGGTAAGGTGAAGAGGCATGAAGCTCAAACTCACAGCTGGGTTGGCCTGGGGACATTTCAAAGACAGTGATGCTTATGATTTAATTTGCAATTGTTTGTGCCTCTTATTTGTAAATGTGTTCTCCCTCGCTTCCAAACAGGCCCCAAATCTTTAGGAAAGTCTATCATGCTCTTTCTAGGGAAAGTAAAGTTTTACCCGGTGGAACTCAGAGAAGGAGCTCATTTTCTGGCTGGGTTAATACAAGGAGTAGGAGAATCAGTATCCTAAAAGGTAGAGAAGACCACAAAAACATTAACTACCTGCAAAATCAAAGGCATCTTGAGGATATCATAGGCTGGGAACTTTAGAGGTTATAGTCACCTTCTAATCTTGTCAACCTGATGCCCTGAGGTACTTCTCCTCTGCTTGTGAATATGAGGCAAAACCCCTGTACCTTTAAAGACCATGCTGTTCAACTATGACGCCATTTCATGACTTGGGCTCTTGGCTCATAGGCTTCCTTTAGATTGTCATCCTGGGGCACTTTCTAGCCATGAGGACAAGCTATCCAACACCAGGGCCTCTCAGTTCTACCACCTCCTCATCTACAATGCCTTCTCCCCGTCTCTTTACCCACCTTCCCAACCCAGAGATCGAACCTGCAGCTCCTGTGTCTCCTGCATTCCAGGTGGTTTCTTTAACCTGCTGAGCCATCAAGGAAGCTCCACTTTACCCACCACCTCAGACCTAATCACTCATAACTACCTTTAAAATCATTAATTCACATATGTAGTTTTCTGACTGGTGTCCACTCCTTTCAATCTGTCTTTCTGATTACTTACACAGGTAACATTCTTAAAATGTACTGGGAATTTTAGTGTCTAGTATGTCAGTTTTCTATGCCTTTTATATCCGGTTTCCAAGAAACCTTTCCAAACTGACCTCCTACTTTTTTCTTCCTCACACATTTTTCACTCTGACCAAAACGTAAGATTCTATGATCTTGGAGACACACTGCTTTGCCACCTCCTTGTCACTGCTCACTTGTTTTCCTGATAGTGAAATCTCTTCTCTTATATCCTCTCATCTCTTATGCTACTTAATCTTCAAAACATATATATGTTTTTGTATATGTATATACACAGATGCAAATTTTTGTGCATAAACACATGTGTATACATATACACTCAAGGTATGCTGACAGATGTTTCATGACAGACTTTCTGGGGGTAAAGTCTCATTTTATAGTGTTTTCTGGTTTCCATGATATAAATATTCCACTGTGGTCTGTCTCATGTTACCAGTTTGATGTCACAGGACGAGGGGTTGGGGAAGAGATACATATTCTCAGGTCTCTTGGGCCAGTGGGGGCTGCCTCCAGCACAGAACAATTACACACATTTATATATACATACATGTACATACACAAAACATACATGTTTACATCTCTGTATGCTTGTGTGTATTAGTATATTTGTTTAAATAGCCTGGCAACTCATATTAACTTTGTCTAGCAATTCAAACCCACTTAAAATTATCTTTGAGCTCTGAGATAAAACAATTAAAGATAGCATCATCTAAGTAGGAATTTAACTTCCTTCCACCAAAATGAAAGTGACAGCTTGAGAGAGAACAAGAGAAGAGATTGTCATATGTGCTATTTATCTTTCATCACTAAAACATTTTAATTCAGTTTTCATCATCTTCATTAAAGATAACCTATAGACAAAATAAAATATGATTGCTCCTGCTTTAATTTGGGGTTTCAACTTTCTTTTCCATCTTTAATTCATTAGAGTCAAATGTATGTCAGGTTTTCCTGTAAGATACAAGTGGAGCATGACATAAAGGAAAAATAAAATGACTGAATAGTCATAGGAATTCTGGAGAACTTTCCAATAACCTAGCCAGACACAAGAGTTACTTAACATTTAAGGATAACATTTAACAATTAAAAAAGAAAAACTTGGATAATCTTTTTAGGCTAGTTATAAAGTTTTTTCCTTTATAATTTCCTTTATAGTTTTGTGTACATTTTAAAAGTTTCTCTAAGGAAAAATGTCAGAAAAATTGAGAATGTATCTTACAGCCAAAGAACCAAATTTAAGCAAAGGTTTTCAGTTAGGAAAAACAATTACCAAGTTTATTGCTGTAACCTTCCTATTTTGGAAGGCCAATGTGTTGATTTAAGTCATTCAGGCATGAACATGTTTTAATTTCATAAGCCTTGCATTTCCCAATAAGAAGCTGGATGTGAATGGCAATTCAAATATTAAGATATCCATTGGGTCAGGTATCTTTATTTGAACCATGAGCTTTGCAAATAGAAAGTTGAACAGAAATCCAGTGTAGAATGATTTCTTTTTCTCTGCAGACATTCAGCATTTCTGGACTTCAGCCATGACATATGTGCCTATGGCTTGGAAAGTTGACTATTTAATGGTAAGTTCTGGTACTGTAACTCCCCCTGTTCAGAAAACCTCCCTAGTTCCCACTGATTAGAGCCGAGATCTCCTACTCCACTTCCCGTCCATGTGCCATGGGATCTAGCTGTGCTACAAGTCAATTATGGGTATGCTGACATAGTGATCCCCTTGGCCTTTGGGGAACTCCAGGCTGTGGCCTCTAGCCAAAGGTTGTGTCATCCACTTCCTCCAGTGTGCTGTAAAAACGTGGTTATTTTCTATGTGTGCCGTGACAGGGCAAGGGCAGACACCCTGGCCCTGGTTACAAGATCTAAACTCTTTGCATGGCATTCAAGGCCATACAATCTTGCCTTCTCTCTGAGTTGACCTCTCACAGTTCCCCTCATGTACAGCCCTTTTCATACTAACTGGACCAACCATTCTTTTTAAAACCTTCCACTTTTGCCTTCCACGCTTTGCTCTTTCCATTTTTTTTCACTTAGAATGCCTTCTTCCTCATCTACACAGTGGATCTCTTATGATTTTTTGAAAGATAGAGCCCATGCCATCTCCTCCATGAAATCTTAAGAGATCTCCCCAGCATGAATCACTTTCTCCTTCCTCTGTGCTTCTTTAGAAGTTTGATTGTTACCTTGTTACGCAGGTGTCATATTTTTCCTTGTGTTACAGTTATTCATGTGCTTGTTTCATCAGCCCTTCTAGAGTATATACCACTCAAGAGTGAAGACCATTTTGTTTATCATTGCATTCCTCCCAGTGTTTGCTGAGTCTTGGAACACTGAATAAATGCTGGTTAAATTGAATTGATGTAAATACAAAAGGGAGGATAAGATCCACTCACATTTGTTGCATTTCTGCTAACACCTTGCTGACATGCAAAATAGGATGTTGTGCGGAGTCTTCACAGTATCCCATGGAAGGCATGCAATTTTCAGATGAAGAAACTGAGGAATGGCAAGTTTGATTGCCTCCAAATGATCAGTTTTACACTGGAAAAGAGAAACTGTTGAAACTGCAGAGCATTGCCCTATTCAAGAGTCCAACAGAGAACTTGGCACTCTGATGGTTTCAAGGCTTTCACACCACCCTGACCAAGTGAATCCCCAAACAGTGGGGGGGACAGCAGGGGCTTACTGGAAGCCTGCTCAGAGGTTTGTTGCATGAACTGCCTTGGCTGGTAGAGTCCTGGCAGGAGTTCCGTTTCATGAACTTAAAAATCAATCATTCTTTCATCAACAAGGAAATCCTTCTCCCTAGAATCCAATCTGAGATGACTAGGACAAAGCGGGTAGAACAAAAGCAAAGTTTTTCTTTGCTTTGGAAAAGAATCTTCCAGTGAAGCTGAAGTAGAAAAATCAAATCAACTCTTTATATTCTAAATACTTTATTTGAGTAAATGGTTTCCCTCTGTTCTTTCTGATTACACCATGATTTTATTTATTCTGTTATGCTTGCATTTATGTTACTTATGGAAAAGAGTTTTGGAAACAGTACCCAGATTAGATGACTTAATTAGTTTATATAAATTCAACATAAGGAATTTCTGATAAGGAACATCAGTGTTCAATGTCCAATGGCACTGACTGGCCAAGACTTATGGGGAACTGGACAAGCATTTTAGTGTTGAACATTGACTTCCTCATCTCTAAAGCAAGATGGAAAATGCTGACAAAGGATCCTGGAGATGACAAATCAACAAGTCTAATTTTCTTGGAACTTTAAAAACCCTAAAAGAATCAATGATTTGGTTTGTCCTTCCACATGATTCCCAGGTGCTGTGACCTTCAGAGCTTCCCATGGGGCCAATAATGTAAGATAACCAGTGATCATAGGCACCAGCTCTACCTCTTATGTGGTGACATCACATCTAGCAGCTTGTGGGGCCTTCACAGCGACCTTGGGGAGCCGATATGCTTAGCGGCATCCCTCATTCTCTAGGAGTGAGAAGTTCATCACTCAGAAAAAAGTAGCTTGCCCAAGGTCAGAGAGCTCCAGATAAGTGGCAGATATAGGACTCAAAATCTAAGCTGGAGACTCTGTCCCAGTTCATCTCTTTAGCATATTTAATTGATTGACAGGTTGGAGGTAAGTCTGGGTGTTGGGAGATGGGTAATAAAATTTGAGAGACTACAGATAAAAGGGGCTTGATGCTAAGAGCAAACAGATCATAAAAGGAATTTCCAAACAAATGACTTCTATATTTATGTGCTTTGATGTCTACCTAAATCTGCACTTAAGTGTGGCATTTTAAAGGAGTGGAAGGAAAGGAAAATGAACAAGCATCAGGCAAATTATCAGCTGGTCCAGTAAACACTACTGCTCCAGGACAAGATGGTGCTTCACAATCCTTTGTTATATTTCCTGATTCATTTTTCAGTTTTACCAGATCTATATACTTTATTAACTTGTTTCTGAAAATGAACAAAAACTAAGGAGGCAGAGAAATATAAAGGAGATGTTAGGTTTAAGAGGGTTATTTTCACTGGAGGAAATAAAAAAGTGCAACATTTTCAAACCTAAGGAAAGTTTAGTTGCAATTTCCATTAGTAACTGTTCACCTCAAAAGGATTTAATTTTCTATTTATTGGATTTTGATGCAAGTTGAATCCCATCTTAGATCATCACTGTCCAATAGAGCTTTGTTTACTGACAGAAATGTTCAATAGTCCAGGTTGTCCATACAATATCCTCTAGCTACATATGCCTATTGAGTGACTGAGATGTGACTAGTAAGACAAAGAAACTGAAATTTTACTGTTATTTAGCTTTCATTTATTTAGTGGCATGTGGCTCACAGCCATGGTACTGAACAGAACAACTCCAGAAAGTCACACTCAGTTTGTGTTTTGTAAGCATATTGGTATAGAGAAGAGGATTTATAAAACCAGCTCTGTTTTCCTGAATGTTTCGAGGATAAGAATTCTTGTTTTTCAATTTCAAATGGACATTAAAAATCATGATAAATGTGTACTTAAGTAATAAGAAGACTGAAAAACTTGGGTACATGTCGTAGCATTCCCAAGTTTTGTAGTCTCAGTCAGTAACTAGATAACACAGTTTTCTACTTTAATTGGCATGGATGCTTCAACTCACGAGAGTTCTCATCTATATTGATGAGACTAATTATATTGTTATTTGGCAGATGAAAATGTCAAACTGGATTCCTATATTTCAGAACTTAGAAAATCGATTACTTCTCACTGATAAATCTCTTATAATGTTTTCTATTTTTGTACAGACCCTTTCTAGACTGGGAAGTTCTACATAATGCAATACACATTCACTAAGGTAGCTATCTGAAGCATGTGGGAAAATCAAGCGAACAAATGAATGATAACCAATTGTCTGTCTAGACAATCCCAGTGTTTGGCTTTGCCAGAGTGCCCAACCCCTGATGAAAACACGTATGTGAGGTCCCCAGATGATATCCCACGACTGTGATAATTGTCACGTGCCTGTTTATTTTTCCCTTGAGAAACTGAAGGAGTGAAAAGAAAAAAAAAAAAAAAAAGATTCACAGCTAAACAAAAGCATACCAATAACAGGAAACTGTTGGTGAGAAATACCCTGACGTTCCTGTAAATTCACGTCACCAGATTCCCCAGGGACAAAGGTGCATGAACTGCATGGGTAAATAATTATGATTTAATACAGAGTCCTTGCTATGCTGTTTACAATAAGACAAAAAAGAATTGTCTCTGGAGGCACAAATAAGCAAATAATAGAAACATATCAATATAATCAGGAAGTGATGATGCTATGTCTAGGTCAGCTACTGAAAACAATCTGTAATCTATTAGAGTATTGGGTTGGCCAAAAAGTTTGTTAGAATTTTTCTGTATGATATTAAGGAAAAACCCAAATGATCTTTTTGGTCAACCCCAAATCTCCTTTGGAACTGCAAGCAGTACAAGGTGGGACCTTAAGAGGAAGAGAATCCCTCAACCCCTGGCTGATTGGAAATGGCAGAGAAAATGGGAGAAAATCTTGGAGAATTTTCTGAAAAGGTTTCTACCTCATAACACCTGTCTGTTTGCAAGGCTTTATTCCCAAAAATGAGAGAGAAAATAACAGTCTCCTTTCTTCTTTAAAAGGATTTCCAATTGGAGAGTAATGTCAACTTGTAAATATACACCCATGGTGCATGCATGTTGCGGCTGAGAAAAGAAATGGATGGCCAGGCTTCAAGTGCTCAACTGTGTTCCCATGTTTAGGGCCTTTCCTCTATTTTTATTTTATTTCTTTTTAAAATATGTATTTATTTACGGTTGCTCTAGGTCTTCATGGCTGCATGCGGTCTTTCCCCAGTTTCAGCTAGCAGGGCCTTCTCTTTGTTGTCGGACGTAGACTTTTCACTGTGGTGGTTTCTCTTGTTGTGGAGGACAGGCTCTAGGGCATGCGGGCTTCAGTAGTTGCTGCTCTAGAGTTCAAGCTCAGTACTGGTGCATGGGCCTAGCTGCTCCATGGCATGTAGAATCTTTCTGGGCCAGGCATTGAACCCATGTCCCCTGCATTGGCAGGTGGATTCTTAACCATGGGACACCAGGGAAGTCTTAAAGGATGTTTTTCATGATAAAAGTGAGGGAATCATAATTTTCTCTTTTTTTTTTTCAGAATCTACTTCTGAAAGATTTTTTCAGAATCTATTACATAGAGATCTACTTAGTAAAAATCATTAAGGATTTTGCCTAATAGCCTGCGGAGAATTCTAAAGTTTCATTGGGGAGTTTGGTGGGAGGCAAGAATTGAAAGAGTGAGCAGTAGTGAAAGTCAGCACAAAATTCTCACCTGAAATCTCTCTGCTTTTTTTTTTCTGGGTAATACGGAAATTCTGGAAGTCTCATTACCTTTGATTGCATAGCTAGGTAAAAATTTAAAACTACTTATTCTCAGAGTCTAAGCAGATCTAAAAATTTATCCAGCTGTGCAGTCAAAGGTAACCTCCCTTTGACTATCCCTACTATTATTTCTCCATTCTTAAAAGATTCTGTGACAGGTAGAATAATAAAATCCCAAAGATGTTCATCTCTTAATCCTTGGATCATCACCTTATGTTACAAGATAGATTTTGCAGATGAGATTAAATCGATTAAATTAAAGATCTTGAGATGGAGAGATTATCCTAGATCATCCAGATGGGTTCAATGTAATGCTAAGAGTCCTTATTAGCATCAGAGAAGTAAATGTGATAATGGAAGCAGAGAGAAAAAGAGATCTGAAGACCCTGCACACTGCTGGCTTTGAAGATGGAGGAAGGAACCATAAGCCATGGCACTCAAGTGGTTTCTAGATTCTGGAAAAGATGAAAGACAAACTGCTCCCTCAGAACCTACAGAAGGAATGCAGCCCTGCTAGCACCTTGACTTCAGTTCAGTAAGGCCCATTTTAGCTCTCTGACGTCTAGAACTGTAAGATAATACATTTCTGTTTTTTTGAGGTACTGAATTTATAATCATTTGTTATAGCAGCAATGAGAAACTAACATAGACCCAAAAGGTGCTTTTACATTCAATGGAAGTATTAGGTCTATAAAATTATTTCTCAGTTTCACGCCCTAATAGACTATTAGGCTGTACATTAGACTCATTTGGACCACGTGAAAAATACTAAGGCCAGGGCTCCATCGCCAGTGATTTAGATTTAGGAAGTCTAAAGTGGAGGCAGTATGCTGGAATTTTTATACAAAGCTGCCAGATGATTCTACTGTTCATCTAAGGATTAGAACCCCATTGTTAAAGGACTACCTCCTTTGTATGTTCTCTTGCTGTTTGCACTCAGGAAACATTCTTTGGATCAATAAAAATAAAAGGGTCCTTTCACTGTTGCCAGGGCAGGAAAAAGCACAGTCTGACCTCTTTGGTCTTTGATGCTGCATTTGATTTTTGTCTCCATCTGAACAAGGTTCATCCTCTGGGAGTGGATAGTGGATGCCTGGGAAGCAAGGCCTCCTCTGTGTCTCAGTTTCTATTCAGATGCAGCCAAGGATGACTCCCCCAGCCACAGCTCCTTCCAACAAGATTTCTGGCACTTGTGATGAGGTGTGGAGTAACATACAGTGGACAGCAGGGATGATGTCTCAGGATCAGGGAGTGATGCACAGAAAAGACCCTTCTCCCCACTGGGCCTGTGTACTTCTTGAAAGAAAGAGGCAATTACTGCTTGTAAATCCCTGCTGGCCCTGCTTCTAGTGACTATCATAGTAGAAAGTCTCATTGGTGCCAACTGTGCTTGAACCCGGGCTCAGCCACTTATTTTAATAGTAACAGCTCTCCCTCCCTGTCTACTAGGCACTAGGCTGTTTCGCATAATGATGATCACATGTAATCATCTTAACAACCTGGGAAAAGACTGCCATCATGACCAATTTTACACTGATACATTTTAGATTTTACAGATGCTAAAGCTGAAGTCTAGAGAGGTTTGAGGAAATTAACCCATGGGAACACAACTTGAAAATGATGAAACCAGATGTTGGGTCTAAGCTTGTGTGATCCAAAGGCCAGACTCTCAGAAAATTGGAGGAGACAGTAGGGTGTGGCGCTTGAGTGATCCTGGACCAAGCCACTGTCCCTTTGGAACCCAGTTTCCTCCTGTCAACGTGGGAGGCTTGTGAAATACTCAATATCATGCCGCAAGTTTTCTCCAGTTTGGGCCTCCTGCAAATCCATGCACCACATGATCAACCTCTTCTCCGTGGCCAGATGCAGGGATAGGAGAAAATATTCACCTCCTCCCAGGCAGCATTCACAGGAGCACAGTCTCAGGCATCCTTTCTGCTCAGAGAAAGGTTCCCGGAGTCCCTGTCTTTGTCTGAAAATGCAACTTCCCGAGGAAGTTGGAAGCTGCTTTGTTGGCTCCATCTTTGAAATATGTCTGTATCCGATCACTTCTCATCACCCCCATTGCTACCACCACCCTCATCTCCTGTCTGGCTTATTGTAATAGTCTTTTAACTAGTATCCTTGCTTCTCCTGAGTCCCCACAGTCTTCTCAACATGGCAGACATAGATCAGATGACAGAATTACCCTGCTCAAAACCTTCTAAAGACTCTCCTTTTCTCACTGAAGAAAAGCCAAGGCTTTCAACATGGTCTATAAGGTTCTATCATCTGCCCCTTGCCTTCACCCCATTATTCCTGTAATAGCAGGATGAATTCTCTACTTAAAATTTCAGCCTGTTCCTTCTCAGCAGTCCTATTCCTTTTTCCTTAGTTATTATGACTTTCTAACAAGCAAAGAAAGTGAAAGTTGCTCAGTCTTGTCTGACTCTTTTTGATCCTATGGACTATATTGTCCATGGAATTCTCCAGGCCACAATATTGGAATGGGTAGCCTTTTCCTTCTCCAGGGGATTTTCCCAACCCAGGGATTGAACCCAGGTCTCCCACATTACAGGAGGATTCTTTACCAGCTGAGCCACAAGGGAAGCCCAAACTAATCCTAACAAGCAATATAGGCTATTTATGTGTATTGGTTGCTATCTATACCCTCCTGATAGAATGTAAGCTCCAAAATGGAAGGGCTTTTGTTTATTTTGTGCATGGATATATCACAAGAACTGAGAATAGTGCCTGATACCACAGAGAGGGCATTCAATAAGTATTTGCTAAAATCAATATTAATTGTTATATAGAAACACACATCTGTATGTATGTAATTTAGAGTTTATGTTATAAGAAGTAGATTTAAATATTTTTAAGTGTGTGTGTTAGTCGCTCAGTTGTGCCCGACTCTTTGAAACCCCATGGAATGCAGCCCACCAGGCTCCTCTGTCCATGAGATTCTCCAGGCAAGAACTGTGGAGTGGGTTGCTGTTTCCTGGGCATGGGTTGCCATTTCTTTCTCCAGGGCATCTTCCTGACCCAGGGATTGAACCCAGATTTCCCGCATGCCGGGCAGATTCTTTCCCATCTGAGCCACCAGGGAATCCCAGGGAATCACCAGAGAATCCATATTATAGAAATATTTTTATGATATGGTATAAAGTATATTTATTTACACCTACCCCTACCTCTTGGGCTTCCCTTGTGGCTCAGTGGTAAAGAAAACACCTGCTAACTCAGGTGATGTGGGTTCGATCTCTGGGTTGGGAAGATCCCCTGGGGAAGGAAATGGTAACCCACTCCAGTATTCTTGCCTTGAGAATCCCATGGACAGAAGAGCCTGGCAGGCTATAGTCTATGGGGTCACAAAAGAGCCCAACATGACTTAGCGGCTAAACAACAACAATCCCTACCTATACTGAATTAAAGAGGGAGGAGGAGAATAGCAGGAGGGGAGAAGAAAGGATGGAGAAGGAGAGAGTAAGAGATTGAACAAGAAGGGGAGACGGAGAGGAGGAACGACCCTCTTAAAGTTGTTACCTAAGGAACGTCACACTCTAACAGCACATGCCTTTCAAACCATAGCTTTCAACCTCTTAACTACTAACCCCAGTCTCCTGCCCTTGAATATTTTGGACTTTCATATCTCCGTTTCGTTGGTTCAGATCCTCCAGTATTGGACCCAACTGGTCTCTGTGGCTCCCTGGATATGAATCTCATAAGTAGGAGGCATGATTTCAAATGCTGTAAAATGTGCATGCCGAGCTCTCACAGACAGTAGAGTCTTCAGCACTCTATCCTCTGAGTTCTCTATCAACCTCTGCCTGATCCCTTACAACAGTTACAGATTTCTATTGGGTATTGTCATGGTTTGGCATATATCTTCTCTCCCTGGGGAGGAAGGAATTGAAGCAACTGGCCTGTGATGCATTTTCTCTCCTTGTTACTGGCAGATGTTCCCAAGGGAAGGAAGGAAGGCAGGTGACCTGGTTGAGTCTCCTTGTCAGCAAAGTAACCGGATCTTTGGGAAACAGACTAATGGCATTTCCTAGAAGGAGAGTCTTTCCCCCATAGATTTCACTTAGCAGAATGTCTTTGATTTGCCTAGGGAAACATATCTGGGATCTATAGGTTTATGAAGCATGATTCCCTGGAAAATGTCTTATCAGCTATACGATTTTCTTGGGTATAAAATGAAGGTATGTCATAATCCTATGCTCCCTGCTCTGTAAGGCAACCCACAGCTCTCACTTAGCAGATTTATCAGTGTTGGGCCTGAAAGCACGTATCTAATGTGAGAAGATGGACACATGGGGGCCATGGGAGAGCCCAGACCTCTCTCTATTTAGTCTCTGCTTCCTGAAAGTTGTATTCTTGAATTATTAATAAAGCTTGATATTGGGTAAGATCTCTGATTCATGTAAGTTTGATTGAAAACCTAATCCTTTGTACTAGCTCAATTTCCTATTAGACCATAGTGTCGTGGAAGGTCAGAACTGTATCCAACTCATCTCTGTGGGCCTGGCCTTGTGTTCTTTTATATGCCAGCTGTTCAGCATATAAATATAACACAGTATTCTAAAGGATTGAAAAACTGATGTAAAATGTAGGAGTATAAATTTACACAAAGGGAAATGACACACTTCCTGACCCTGACCATTAGTGTCTCTTTCTCCCTGCGTTGGGTGTAATACATTTTAAATGTAAATGCAATTTATTTCTCTATTAAATTCAAGAGTTCTTTATATTGATGTCATGAAAATTGTAAGATGGTTAGGACTTTTAAAAGTTTTTCCATTTAGGTTAAATTATAGGGATTGTAAGCATATTTTGAATACTGCTTTACCATTCTGGTTCATAGGAGCTCATCAATCAATCAATGGTTGTACTTAGTAGTGCCAATTTTGACTTTCCTCAGCCTTTACCACATTCGTCATTTGTAGTTCAAATTGATCCCCATGGGAAAAAAGTAATTTATATCTTTAATGAACAATACAGCTTGTCTAGGCATGGAATCTCAATTTGTTTCATTGTGGTTGTGGATCTAAGTATGGAAATTCTCATCTTCATATGGGGTAAGACCTCATAAGTACGGCTTTTTGTGTTGTGTTTGGGGGTATTTATAGGTGCCATATACTTCAAAGTGTCTCCTTTATGCTCTATAATTGTGTCCCAAATCACCAACTCAACTGTCACTCCTTTATAAAATTAAGAGATTATTCTTTTGTTTCTTCAGAGAAGGAATCTGTAAGCACTCAAGTGTAATCTAAAGAGTGCAGTCTAATATCACAATGACCTGTTGACAGAGTATGTAATGTCTCTTTTAGGTTTCCCCCCAAGGCAGACCCTTAGAAAACGACTCTGATGAAGGCGGTTTATTTGGGGTGTGATTCCAGGAAGGTAGAAGGAGGTAGAGGAGCAAGTCAGACAGTGAAGGGGGAAAAGTCAATGAAAATCATGTTAGAGAATTACTGCTGCTGGTAACCTAGGCTCCTTCTAGCTGAAGATTGTCTAAGGAAATGTGAGAAATGAACATCAGGATTACGTGAAAACCAAGGACTTCCTCTGACATCCATCCTTTGGTTGTGAGGGTTGCCCCTGAGGGTGTTTAATCTCTGGATAACCCAGGACACCAAGTGCAAAGGCTAAGCAGGCACTGGACAAGGTCCCAGTCAGAGAATAGCAGGGAGGGAGTCCCTGAAGTGGGCGCGATGGATGGGACGCCCACTGCACATGCAGATGCGAGACCCTGGGCATCACCAGTGTCTGCATTTGTTGGTTTTATCCTGTGTTCTAGAATCAAAGTATGAAAGGACAGAGCAGAGATCAAGTGAGTTGTCTGGGAGAGAGAGGATAGGATGAAGAAGAGCCAAGTGAAAAAGCACTGAGATGATGTTCCTTGAAGACAGAAAATCGAGGTGAGTTTCAGTGTGGGGAGCTCTGGGTTTGAGAATCCTGGGAGAAGGAACTAAAGATAATGCTTCACAGTTGGCTGGAACCTGCCTTGACTCTTTGGGTACTTCTGAACTTTGGATATTCTGTTAACATAACAAAAGAATAGGGTTATACAGAAGGTAGAGCTTTATGAAATCTCTCTCCCGGCTTCACCACTACTGATTTCTCACTTAGAGGGATCACCCTTGGGCATGCTTCATCATTAGCTTGCTTGGTTCCTTAGTGCTCTTTTCTATGGGCTCTTTGGCACACTTGTGTGGGTACGGGGTCAAGTGCATGAAACCTACCTTTCTGCACCATGGCTGGGCAGGGGGCACTGCTCCAAAGCTTGTTAACAATTCACATCCAACTTGTTTTTGTCATTTAGCACTTAAACTTTCAGGGTGACTTGGATCTTATGTAGGTTTTTACCCAAAAGGAGTGCAGTGTTTTATTTGTACTGATGCATCTGCATGTTCTTGTGTCTTGTGCTAACTTTCTACTGAATGTCTGTTTGAAACTTCTACCCAAATCCTGCACAAGATTTCCTACCTGAAATTCAGCTGTAGACTTATGAGTGGCTTACTTGCCCCCCACTCTCCTTCTCTGAAACTTTTCCTATGTATTCTCTACTCTGTCTCCAGATTAATCTTTTTCTAGCAGAACTCATTAGAGAAGGAAATGGCAACCCACTCCAGTATTCTTACCTGAGAATCCTGTGGACAGAGGAGCCTGGTGGGTTACAGCCCACGGGGTTGCAAAGAGTCAGTCATGACTGACTGAGCGACTGAACAACAAACAACAAGCAAAACTCATATCACTCCACTTTTCTGCTCAGAAATATTCAGTGGTTTTCCAGTGTACATCAATTTAAGCACACATTTCCAAGCCTAGAAATCCACATTTTTTTTTTCCATAATAAGGCTCAAATCCAAGCTTATTTAAATGTTTCCCCCTATGTTCCACTGTCACATAACACTAGAGATTATAACCCACCTCTGGGCTGTTTATTCCTAATCTTTAGACTTTGTTCAGTTAGCATACTACTTTTCTTGAATTATTAATTTGTTGTTCACTTTTAAATTGTCTTCGCAATTTTGTCTTTTCCAGAATGCTATATAGTTGGAATTATATAGCAGGTAGTCTTTTCAGATTGGCTTCCTTCACTTTGTAATAATGCATTTGCAGTTTCTTCCAATCTATTCAAGGCCTGATAACTCATTTCCTTTTAATGCTGAATAGTATTTTCTTGTCTGGGTGTAACACAGTTTATTTATCCATTCACCTGTTGAAGGACATCATGGTTGCTTCCAAGTTTCTGCAATTATGAACAAAGTTGCTATAAGCATCTGTACACAGGTTTTTCTGTGGGCATAATTTCCAATTCCTTTGGCTAAATATCAAGGAACTTGCTTGCTGGATAGTATCATAAGAATTCAGTAGTCTTCTCTTATCTGTGGGGGATGTGGTCCCAGACTCCCAATGTATGCCTGAAACCTTGGATAATACAGAATCCTGTGAATACTGTTTTTCCTACACATGCATACCTAAGATAAAGTTTAATTTATAAATTAGGCACAGTAAGAGATTAATGACAACTAATAATAAGCTAGGACAATTATAACAATATACAATAATAAAAGTTATGTGAATGTACCTCTCTTTCTTTTTCTCAAAATATCTTAAAACTTAATGCCTTTTCCATCCTAACTAAGCACTTATCAAGCATTGTGGCCATAACTTGTAGTTTGAGGTTCAATAGCAAAACTAGCACAAATTTCTTTTTCCTTCACAACTTCACTGATGGAAGATTCATTTTTACCATAGATCTTAGCAACATTAGTGCATAATATTTTCTCTTTTCTTAAGTTGAGCACTTACACCTTTTCACTTAAAAAAAAAAAATCACTTTACATTTTCACTTAAAAGGAAAAACTTTATGGCTTCTCTTGAGGATATTATTCAAATTGCCAGCATCACTTCTTTGGAGCCATTATTAAGTAAAATAATACCAGCACAGCCATAGAGCAGCTGAGATAACTGAGAAGACTTATTTTTGTTTAGTTGCTCATTTGTGTCCGACTCTTTTTTGACCTTTGGATTATAGCCGGCCAGACTTCTCTGTTCATGGGATTTCTCAGATAAGAGTGAGCTGCAATTTTCTTCTCCAGGTGATCTTCCAGACCAAAGGATCAAACCCACATCTCCTGCATTGGCAGGCAGATTCTTTACCCCTGAGACACCAGGAAAGCCCCAGCTGAGAAGGCTACTAAATGACAGGATACGTTGAACAAAGGGATGATTCACATTCTGGGTGGGACCGAGCTTTTATCACACTACTCAAAATGACCTGAAATTTTAAATATTAGGAATTGTTTATTTCTGGAACTTTCCATGTAATATTTTCAGACCATGGTTGAACATGTGTAACCGAAATAACAGAAAGAGAAACACCAGACAGGGAGGACTAAGGAAGTTTAGTTTTGTAAGAAACCTCTAAAGATAAAACTACTGTGTCTTTCAAAGCGACTGTATGTTTTTCCATTCCCATCAGCAATGTGTTAATATTGAGAGTTGCTCATATTAATATTGCTCTACCTTCTCACCAGCATTGGGTGTTGTCAGTGTTCTGGATTTGATCACTCTAATAAATGTATGTATTCATCGTGTCTGACTCTTTTTGACCCCATGGACTGTAGCCTGCCAGGCTTCACTGCCCATGAAATTCTCCAGGCAAGAATACTGGAGTGGGTAACCATTCTCTTCGCCAGGGAATCTTCCTGACCCAGGGATTGAACCCGGGTCTCCAGCATAGTAGGTAGCTTCTTTACCAACTGAGTCACCAGGAAAGCCTAATAGACACATAGTGGTATCTCACTGTTTCACTTTGCATTACCCCATGACACAGGATGTGGAGTATCTTTTCATACACTTATTTGCCATGTAGACATTTTCTTTGGTGAGGTGTCAAGATTTTTGTCCCACTTTTTTAAGGTGTCTATATATTTTGTTTAAAAGCACATAGAATATCATTTAAATTCACCTATACTCGTTGTATAGGTGTATGTGCATAATGAGTTAAATTTAAGAATGATTCCCATTACATTAATGATGGTTATCTTCAGGTGATCATCAATTTCTCCTTGTACTATTACATGTTTCAATTTTTCTAATGAAATTATACTAAGTAGTCATTTAAAATCTATTTTAATTATAAGGGAGAAAATTTCAGTGTTATTACTAGCTATTTCTATTTTCTCTTTTATTAAAGCTTCCCTGGTGGCTCAGATGGTAAAGAATCTGCCTGCAATGCAGAAGAAGCAGGAGAACTGTGTTCGATCCCTGGGTCAGGAAGATCCCCTGGAGAAGGGAATGGCAACCCACTCCAGTATTCATGCCTGGAGAATCCCATGGACAGAGGAGCCTAGCAGGCTACAGTCCATGGGATTGCAAAGAGTCAGACACAACAGCGTGACTTTCACATGTCTTTTGCTGTTTTTCTAATAGTACGACAATCATTCTTATTGACATATTTCTCCTCTCAATAAAAAAAAAATATTGTTAGTATTAAGATCACTATAATCAAAATTGAAAGGCTACTATTGATCCATTTTAAAATCAGGTTATTTGTTTTCTTATTGTTGAGTTTTTAGTTTTTTGTTTATTTTGGATAACAGTTCTTTATCAGATGTCTTTTGCAAATATTTTCTTCCAGTTTGCGTCTTGTTTCTAATTCTCTTGATGGTGTCTTTCAGAAAGCAGAGATTTTAAATTTTAACAAAGCCCAGCTTGTCAGTTATTTCTTTCATGGGCTGTGTCTTTTGTGTTGTATCTAAAAAGCATCAACATACCCAAAGTCATTTAGGTTTTCTTTTACTTTATTTCTAGGAGTTTTATAGTTCACCTTTTACATTTAGGTCTATGACCCATTTTGAGTTAATTTTTGTAAATGATGTAAAGTCTGGGTCTAGATCCATCTTTTCTGTTTGTGGATGTCCAGTTGTTCTAGCACCATATACTGAAGAGACTGCCTTTGGTCCACTGTATTGCCATTGCTCCTTTGTCAAAGATCAATTGACTATGTTTGTATCAGTTGATAGGTCTATTTCTGGGTTCTCTACTTCATCCCATTGATCTGTTTGTCTGTTATTTTGCCAATACAACACTGTCTTGGTAACTTGATAGTAAGTCTTATAATTAGGTAGCCTCAGTCCTTCAACTTTGTCCTCATTTAGTAACATGTTGGCTATTCTGAGTCTTTTGCCTCTTTATCTAAACTTTAGAATCAGCTTGTTGATATTTGTAAAATAACTTGCTGGAATTTGATTGGGGTAAAATCAACTTTCTCAGAAATCTAGAAATTAACTGAAAGCTTACAGAAACCTGTGGATCATTTAGTAGATAAAAATGACTGAATCTCAGTAAGAAAAGTGATGTTTATGGCATTTAATGTGCCCTATTTTCATTCCATGCTCCCTAGTTTGGGGGTAGCCTTGAAAAATCAGTGTCTGCATGCCTGATACTAGAGACAGCAGAATGGAGATTGAGCTCTTTCAAAACCTCATTCCCAAAGAACTGTTATGACTTCTTTGCCTTGTGGTTCCCTGGAAGACCCCAATCAGAAGACTTTTATTTGACTTGAGCTCAGCCAAGGCTAAAAACCTTTCTCTGGGTCATTTGTTGAAGATATTTAGAAGCAAATACAGGTACTTCACAGGTGCCTCAGGTGATGGATAACACGACAAACAATAGATTAAACACAAACAAATGAATTACCTGAACATAATTTTTATTTGCATTCTTCACTTAAGAATGAATTATCCACATGTGCTTTGAAAAGCTCTAACATATTCCTGAAAAATCTAGAAAACCATGTGCACACTTATGAATGATGCTAGAAGATCCTGTGCCCTCACCTTTGGTTGACCTTGAGGCTCTGTATAAGTAAGAAGTAAAGGCTAAGTCAGAGTCATAAGCTGCCTGGTTGAATGTGGAAGACAAACTTCAACCTGCACACAGAAGCCCTCGGCAAAGATTGGAGATTTATTCATTCAGACAATTTAAGAAATTCTCCATTCAGTCATTAGTTGATTACAAAGCTGAGTAGAGACCTCAGTTGGATGTGACTGAAGGACTTAGCAGCAGCAGCAGAGACCTCAGTGCTAATCCTTGACAAAGAATACATATTTTATAGACTTAGTTCAGAAAAGTCACAAGACAAACAGCTTCAACAAGCAGCAGCAACAAACCCTGGTGGTGGGGGGTGGTGACCTGATTTCCAGAGTTGCCACATTATATTATCTAAAATGTCCAGGTTTCAACAAAATGTATAAGACATACAGAGAAACAAGAAAGTCTGACCTATACACAGGAAAAAAGCAATTAATCGAAACTCTACTTCTGAGAGAGGGAGAAAAGCCTTGACTCTCCTGTTAAGTACAATCCTTTGAATGTAAACCAATTCTCTCAGGAAGTAAAGGGGAAAATCCCTACCCTGGACCAGGCAAGCCTCCTGGAGAGACAAATTTAGTTACCCTAGAAATGGGAGCTAACAGCTTCCAGTCTAAGACTCTTTTAACTTCCAAAGTTTGCTTTTTAACTCAAGTTTTAGTTTCCTTTGCTTGGAAAGCCCTAACTGTGTAGAAAAGGAAAAATATTTTCTCTACTGCCCTGCAGTCATCTGACTGGCCGAAATGGCAACCACACCAAGGAATGCCTACAAGATGTAACAAATTGGATGATGCTACAGTTTGGCTTGTCCAGGATGGTCCCGACTCATACATGTTGTAGCTCAGTTAATGCTTGTTGATGATTTTAGTGCCTTCTTTCATTTTATAAAATCTCCCAGTGGAATAATTAGTTATGCCAACCCCCCACAAAACATTAATGGTGCCTGTTTAGTAGGAGCGTGAAGAAAAGCAGGAGGCAAGGAGATGGGGCCTGGGTACCAACTAATTTCTCAACCGGAGTGAGTTACACACTCATAGATCTGAAGTTTTATTTTACACAGGCAGTATTCAAACTTGATCCCATATTTCTAAAGCAATTGAATAAGTGACCTGGGAAGGGAAATCCAAGCTGCAAAAAATTATAGGAAGTCGATAAGATTCAGCTAAAGAGAATAACAATGGAAATTATACAAAATAGCGAAGAAATGAATCAGTGCTGAGTCACAGGTAATAAAAAAAAAAAAAAATAGCCCTGATCCATTTTAGAGATGTGAATCAGAAGAGGAAGAAAAGAAAAGGAAACGATCCCAGAGGAGTTTGGCTTTCAGGGAAGCCCAGGAGTCAGTGAGTATTGATTCTTACCTGTATTTATCCTCAGGAAACACGTTAATATTAATGATGCATCCAAGGAGTATTATCTGAACTAAGCTCCAGTGTTGTGGAATCTAAGCCTTTTGCTGTTCCGTACGGGGTGGTGAGATGTTGAGGAGCTTACCCAGGGCTTTCTTGTCCAGAGATTTCCTTCAAAGATCCATGAAAGGGCTTATTGGTGGCAACATCTCTGAGAGGCTCTCATTAATCTCATTTGCCTCCTGGTTTATCAAGCATTTTACCCAGATGTCTCCTGCAGATTTATCACATTAAGTTGTTTCTATCAAGCATCTTCCTGATGCTCTTACAGGGCAGGGCTGAGTCTTATTCACCATGGTAATGAGTATGTCAAGATTTGGGCACTGTCATATTGAGTGAAGGAAGTCAGAAAGAGAAAGAGAAATACCATATGACATCCATTGTATACGGAATCTAAAAAGAAATGATACAGATGAATTTATTTACAAAACAGAAACAGACTCACAGACTTTGAGAACAAACTTATAATTACCAGGGGGCAAGGGTGTGGGGAGGAGATAGTTTGGGAGTTTGGGATTGACATGTATACACTGCTATATTTAAAATAGATAACCCACAAGGACCTACTGTATAGCACAGGGAATTCTGCTCAATGTTATGCGGCAGCCTGGATAAGAGGGGAGTTTCAGAGAGAATGGGTACCTGTATATGTATGGCTCAGCCATTCTGCTGTGTATCTGAAACTATCGCAATATTGTTAATCCGCTACTCAGGTCACTTGATGTTTTCATTCAATCACAGTCCCCTGGACTCTTCTAGGAATCCTATGACGAGTTTTTTCTTTTTGTCCGGGCACTTAAATTTTTCTCATTGCCCTGAGCGTAGTCTCCTTTCTGAATTAGCACACATGAACTCATTCTCATTCTCACTCTGCTCAACTCCCTTTTACACACACACACACACACACACTGTATCTTTCCAAGTTAAGACTTCAAGGGCTCTCTCTTTTCAAATCACTAGGGTCATCCTTTGAAGAGATTATGGCTCTCTGGGATTTTACTTTCTCCTTCAGTCATCAAATACGCACTCTACCACTTACCCAAAATTATAAATCCATGAGTCACATACCTTATTTGAAATCGTTTCACTGTTTATAAAGCGAGGAAAACAACACCTACCCCCTCAAAGAGTTATTGTGAGGAATAAATGGACTTACATTCATGAAAATAGTATTCAAATAATTATCTTATTACTCCTTTTGGTCAGGGAATCCAAAGTAGCCTCTGTCTGATAAAAATGTGAATTGTGTTATTGAAAAGGTTAAAAAAACAATTGCAACAAAACGTATCAGACAGGTGGAAGTTGGTCTCTGTGAAAGGCAGCATTAGCTTCAGGCAACAATCATAGATTATTTAGTGAACATCTAAAGCCTGGGGCCATTGGACAATGTTTGGTGGGTGGTCAGAACAGCACTATATAGATGGTGGGAATGTAATGAATACATTCTGCCTCTGTGAATACTGATGACGGTGGTGGTGGCGATGATCACATCAAAGGTCATTGCATTTATGAAGGTTGGTGTATAAAAGTGGTATTGATGTTTGCAAAGATGTAACCATTTTTCTAATGATGCTCTCTGGAGGTCTTCTCATGTCTAGATTCACTGATGAATGGGCAATTATTTTCCCCTGATCTGGTTCTACTCTTTGGCTTTCCAATTTCCTGCCTCACTGCAGAGCTAATCAGAGGATATTTGCAGTGGAATTTTGCTGGTTGGCTGAACACCGAGCCTGACAGCTGTGTCTGGAGGGTCACAGGCAATTAACCACACAGCTCTCTTTCAAGGAACCAGTTTTTCAGGGATTCAGTGATGGACTGACATCTTATGAAATAATCGTGTGGGTTTGGCCGGGGAACAATGGGCTACCTTTCATGACTCAAGACACATGACCACCTTGACAATACAGTCAAATTTCCAGGGAAATAACCAGATGAGTTTTAGAAGAAAGCCAAGGGAAACAGGATAGTCACCACATCATCAAGCAATACTAATCCGCAGTCTTTTAGACATCTCTGGTGGCAATTAAAGCTCCTGGAGAAAGTACATTGGGCTTCTCATGATGCCAGGGTACAATTTAGTAAGTTACTAACATGTTTTAATAAATTAACTAAAGTTTGGGTGACAGTTACCATCTGGGGACTAGTTTTATTCCTGCCTTATTTTAAAGTAAATGTTGTTTCTCCTGGAGGTACAACAAGACTATAGTGGTAATAAAATAATCCTTGGTTCAGCCTCCACAAGCAAAATCAGTGGATCCTTAGCAGTGCCCATTGCCACAAACTGAAAAATAATCCTCTATTTTTTTTAACAGGCATCTGGGACCTGAAATGTGATCACCAGGGCTCTCTTCTTCTACTTCTATCAATCTTACTGGGGCTCCAAATCTCTGGGAGTTAAGGCTGTTTGGTGTTTTGGCCAAAGACTGGTCCAGGAATCAGTGGATGGGCATATGTCCCAGTTCAGTTGCATAGCTCTGGGTGAAACCCTGTGCCCAAGGTTGGTTCTCAAACCTCTTCTCCTTTCCTAACTTCTTGCCGTTGGCAATCTTATGGCCCCAACTAATAGTATGCACAGGTTCAATAACTCAATGTTTGTTCAACAAATATGTACTACCTGCTCACTCTGTACTAGATACTGTTCTTAATGCTGGCTGAAACACACACACAGACACACAGACACCTTCTCGTGGTAAGAGATGAATAATGAACAATTTAATAAACAATTAAAGAAAATATGTAAAATGAAGATGATAAGCAATGGCAAGAAAACTAAAGAAGGGAAAGGAGAACCAGTGAGGGGAGGGGTTAGCTGTCATTTGAAAGAGAGGCTGGAGGAAGTCTTAATGTGGAGACAGCATTAGAGCAAAGTCCTAAAGGAGGGAAGGGAGTGAACCATGAGGATCATTGGAAGGAAAGTGCTCCAAGCAGAGGAAATGGCCAGGGGAAAGTTCCTGGGTCGGAGTAAGCCTGGTGGGGCTTGTGGTCCAGCCACGAGGCTGATGTTGCTGGAGCTGAAGGACCAGGGAAGACAGCAGAGGAAGAAGAGTTCTGAGAATTAGGAGTACCCATCAGGTGGGGTCACGCAAGCCTTTGTGAAGACTTTGGCTTTTACTCATTGCAGGGTTCTAGCTGAAGGTGATCCGAATCATGTTTCAGAAGGACCACATTGCCTGTTGTAAGAATAGATGGGAGGGGATGGGGTATCGCAAAAACAAACAGCCAAACCAGTTGCTTCGCTGAAAGTTTTGTTTTTGTTTTAGGTTTGAAGGATTCGTTAACAAAAGAAACCACTCAACATACACACAATAAACAATTTCAGTATTTAATAGAGGATTATTTAACTTAAGTATACAATCATCAAAAGAAAAGAGAAATAGAAACAATAGAAAACAGTAACAGCACAGACATCACAAAATTAGGTTGACTAACATCCAGACAAATAGCGCTGGGAAGTCCCTCATTAATAGCAATCATCAGTCCTCATTGGGAAAAGGTCCCGGGCCGTGTGTCTACTCCATGGGTGAGACTTCAGATTGCAGTGTCGGGGGCTCCTGCTTACAATTCCATCATCAGTTTGCATGCAGAAATGGAGCTTTAGTTTTCCTTGAATCTTTTTACAATGCTGTTTGTTTCACCTTGTGAGTCATAGGATTTCGTTAGACCCTGAGGGGTTGACCAGACCTCCAAGGGCTCAAGACTTCTAAGGACCGCTCACTTTGATTTGTTGTGCTTGCAGGCAGGCCTGGAGTCTGGGCAATGTCCAGACAGGTCAGAAACAGGTCAAAGGCCTGAACGAGAACAACACTTGGTAAGACACATCTGTGAAAAATCATGGTGGTTTGGACCAGGGTAACAGTGTTAGAGGAAAGAGTGATCAATTCGGGGTTGATTTATAAGCCACCGCCAACAAGATGGGCAGGAACAATCCCAAATGGACATCTCTGATTGGCTTCTTTCCCAAGTACTAGTCCCACAATTTTAAACTGTGTCTGGACAACGCCACCTGATGACTTTTCAGCACTCCAAATTTATCATGCCCCTAATACCAATCCCACTCTAACCACCTCTCTTCTTAATATTTTTCCCCCGGACATAGGAACTTAGAATCATGTGAGTCTTCCTCACATTCACACAGAGTAGTTGATAAATTCTCAAGATTCTTTCTGCTTTGCCTCTGAATCCACTGCTAGTTCTACTGCTGCACTGAAGTTAGACTTCCCTAGTCTCCCTGTTGAAGATTCAACTTCACTGATACTGAGTGTCTATTATGGACAAGGCCCTGCTGGAAACATAAGGAGGGGTTGAATGCAACCCAGCCATCCAGGTGGCTTGCTAATAATGAGATGAGATGGTAGCAAGACAGGAAGCCTCTTGCTGGTCACACAGCAGCATCCCAAGGCTTGGATCTCCAGACTTCAATCACACCAGGGCTGGGGGTGGTGCTCACAGCTCCCATGAATGCTGAGTTGGCAGAGGTGGGCTTGAGCCATATTACATCCCTCTTACATCCCAACTCTTGCTATGTCCTTGGACTGCTGATGAAAAGACCAACAGTCATCATCCCAGAGAGTCTGGGCTTGCTGTAGTGAAGAACCACGAATTCTGATTCACATGCTCAGAGCTTGAGCCTCAGTTCTACTACCCATTCATTCCAGGCCTATGATGAGCTGATTAATTCTCTCTGAGCAAGATTCCTGGAGTTTAAAGGTAGTAAATATAAAGTGGTTTGCAGAGTCAGCATTTCATAAACAGTAATGTGTACCGGGGAGGGGGGGTGCGGGGGCTTCCCAGGTGGTGCTAGTGGTAAAGAGCCCGCCTGCAAATGTTGGAGAAATAAGAGACTCAGGTTTGATCCCTGGGTAGGGAAGATAACCTGGAGAAGGGCATGGCAACACACTCCAGTATTCTTGCCTGGAGAGTCCCATGGATAGAGGAGCCTAGCCGTCTACAGTCCATGGGGTCACAAAGAGTCGGACACGACTGAGCGACTTAGCACATACTCTGCATATTGGATGTTGTATCTCCTCTTTTGGTAAAACTTTATGCCCCATCCTGAACCCCCCTCAGGATGGGGAACACATGTAAATCCATGGCTGATTCATGTCAATGTATGACAAAAACCACTACAATATTGTAATTAGCCTCCAACTAATAAAAATAAATGAAAAATTAAAACTTAATGATATACTCAGTTAGTTTTCCTAAAACACATCTAGGTTTGCTACGTTGCCTGTGTGATAATTTATCTTAAAAGAAAAGCCTCAAGGAATGTAATGTATATGTGTGTTTTTAAACTTTAATCCACATTTTTTTTTTGATCTTTGACATCCTCAAGCCTTTTCAGCAATAGAGACCACCTTCTCTTCCTTTAAAGACCAGAAAATAGAAAGAAACTTTTTTCCCATCTTCTTATTTCTTTTGGGATAACTCAGTAAATTAGAAAGTATTGTATTATGTGCCTGAAACGTTCCTGGGTTAGGCAATAGGAGTTACAAGTATATAAAATCTGTCCTCTGTTTTCAAGGGTCTTATAGTCCAATGGGAGAGACTGGATTCATATAGAAAACATTCAGAGCAATACAGTTGCAAGAGAAAATCTAAGCAATGGGATGATTATCTGGAAAAAAAAAAAAAGGCTTTATTGAAACCATGGAGCTCACACTGAGTACCAAAGACTGAATAGATTGGTGAAAGGTGGGGAGAGGAAAGTCCAGTTTATATTGATGATGCTTTGCTCTGTTATCTAATGCTCTGTTACAGATTATTTGCCTAGTAAATGTCTCATTCTGAAAAATCCACATTAACACTGTCATACTCGATTGAATTCAAAAATTCATTTTAGAGCCTTTACCCTTCGCTTCCTACAGGAACCCTTTGCAGCCCCCAGCTTGGAAATTTCAGCTTTCCCTGTTATTTCTAGTATTCTCAGCTGAAAGTAGGACCTGCATTAGGCAGACAAACCCTGATAAGGAGACTGGGGTCACATGTCAGCTTTTCTGTTTTCTGGGAATTTTCAAACACTCAAGTAAAGCAAGGTTTTTCCCCATGGAACCCAAATTGCTTAGGTCTCCAGTTTAAAGTCAGAAGTTTCCTATTATGCAGTTTGGTCCCACTATTTCTCTCACTTCACACTGGAATGTTGATCTTAAGCAACTGTCTCTTCTACAAAAATACACAGGGCATCTTTTAACACAATATCTTTTTTTATTTCATTTGGCTGGGGAAAGGCAGCTTTGTAAAAGGGAATTTAGAACTTAAATGAATTTGGGTTAATCTCTCTTGAAAATAAAAGGTAGATTACTGTTTCCCTTCCTTTTCCTAGAAATGAGACCTAAATTCAGTTTTATTTTGCAGAAGTTGTTGGACATGTTTGGGCGCTTTCAAGGTAACAGAAAGCTCTTTTCTTAAAACCCAATGGCGCCCTCAAGTGGCACAAGCTTTGCTTCTAAGAAAGTAGAGAAATTATTTTTTCAGTGACAAAGCTGCAGTTAGGTCTCTCCTCTTTTAAGATGGCTTCTAAATTCTTCCTTATTAGCCTTGGATTCCTGGAGAACTTGAGATGCTTCTTGCTACCTGCTGCCACAAGGAAAGAACAGAGATGCGTGCATTGATGCAACAGAGCAAGCCTGATGGATGGTTTCTCAGGACATTCTCATGGGAAGCGTGCGTTCGCTCCCAGAATCAGTGGTTGTGCTGAGATAAGGCTTGAGCAAGGGAGACATGAGAAAATAGGTAAAGGATTTGAACCTAAGCATACCTTGACCTTCTTCCTCACACACACGCAGTTTCAAGCAAGCACAATGATTTATACTTCACAAGGGAGTAAATACTGCTCCTGAATTCTTAGGTTTCCTCCCAAGTGTCAGTGATCAGGTTACTGGTGGGATGAAGAACTATACTGGTCACTGCTTTTCAAGGCTGACTTAGAACAAAGAATCTTTGAGGCACTCTAAGGAGATGGATTCAGAGCTTCCCGTGAATGGCAAATCATTCACCAGACCTACCACCTCCCCCAGTGCAACAGGAGTGACGTGGGTGACAGGATAGGCAGGCCAGCCAAGGGCTGTGGCTGAGTGGGCCAGTGTCGGTTGCGCGGGTGTGTTACTAGTGACTTGGTCCAAAGAATTAGCTTCCTAAGAGCCAGGAAGCACTGCCCCTGCCCTCACTCAACCAGGATGAGTGATTGGATCGACAGTCAGCGCAGACCTAGCTTGGCACATGCGGACATGATCTGGGGGTGTGGGATGGCAAATTGCCTCACACAGCGTCAGTCAGGGGAATAACCTAGAGTGATTCTCAGGCTTACACTTTCCCAATAATTTTGGCATTTTACACAGGCCCAAGGTAAGGGTCAAAGTAATTATCTAATAACTTGAAAACTATAGGAGTAAGAAAGAAAAGGCTTTCCTAATGTCTCTTCATTTCTTGGAGAATAAAAGATCAATTTCAGCAAGATATCTTTGAGATGTATGCACAAGTCAGGAAGTTTATCAGCTTCCAAGACATCAGGATTCTGTCGTTGTTGCTAAACTCATTAATATTCCCAGGAAAGCAATGAACAGACACCACTCTGCTAATCATGAGATTACAAGTCCACGCCGACTTGGGAGATGAAAAGAAGTTGAAAGAGCCAAGAAAGAGAAAATACAAATAGAGGTGTAATTAGTTGGCACAAAAGAGAAAGAGTTCCTTGGTTTTCTTGCTTGCTCTTCTGGGAAAGGAACTAACTTTTGCAACACCAAGCTGTTTCCATAAAGTTACAAGACTGGATGATCAGCAGAGTTTCATCATGAAGGAAGACGTCTCACGCTCCATGCTTTCTCATAATGCATGTGCCTGGGAATCAGGGACAGCCCGGTAAAGGACAAGACATGCCTTCTAACTCAAAGAAAGCTGAGCACAGTGGGGAAAGGATTGAGACCTGGAGACACTCACTGGGATTTAGGATCATTATTCATATTGGCCGTTGGAGGGCGCCTGTGAGTTGTCACTGCCCAGAAGCCCAGACAAGATTTTTTAGATGCAGATCTAAATGTATTGCAGGATTTCTCAGCCTCAGCCCTGGTGATACTTTTTTTTTCTTTTCAATTGTCTCTCTTTTATTTTTTAAATTATGAAAGTATGATAAAACATTTATGGGAGACTTGGAAAATATAGGGCAAGGTTACATATAGTTACAGTCCTGGTAGCTTAGCTGGTAAAAAATCTGCCTGCAATACAGGAGACCCCAGTTTGATTCCTGGTTTGGGAAAATCTGCTAGAGAAGGGATCAGCTACCTGCTCCAGTATTCTTGGGCTTCCCTTGTGGCTCAGTTGGTAAAGAATCAGGCTGCAATGCAGGAGACCTGAGTTTGATCCTTGGGTTGGGAAGACCCCCTGGAGAAGGGAACAGTTACCCACTCTAGTATTCTGGCCTGGAGAATTCCATGGACTATCCATGGGGTCACAAAGAGTTGGACACGACTGAGAGACTCTCACTTCACTTCTTGGAAAATACAGGGCAAGCTTACATATAGTTCTACTACATATCACAGTTGCAATTATTTTTTAAGTAGATAAATTAAGATTTTCAGTTGGAGTTTTCATACCAAGCTCTCAAAAAAAATTAATAGAATGGATACAGTAGTATAAGTAGAAGGATATAGTAGACATGAAAAGTGCTATGAACAAATTCAACATAATAAAGATTTATACAATTTTCACACAACAGTAAGAATACAAATTCTACTCAAGGTCCCATAGATTATAAACTGAGAGACACTGGAACATATCCAGGGACATAAAACAAGGTGCAAAATTTTCATGGGCTAAAGGTGTTGAAATCATACAGAATCTGGTCTCTTATCACTACCACTGGTACTCTTTTGACCGATCTTTGAGGCAAGGCAGCTGCCCTCTGCATTGTAGCATGTCACAGCATATCTGATCTCTGACCACTAAGGGACTGTAGCCCTCACTGCCCCCCTCCCAGACCCAGTCATGACAAAAAATATCCCCAGACATTGCCAAATGTCCACGGAGGGCAAAAATCGCCCTCCTATGGACAACCATTTGTGTCTTGAATGTTGGGTCTAGACATCAGTCAGACCATTGTTCCAAGGCTCAGACTCTCTTTCCCTAAACTCTTTCTTTAGCCTGGGCTCAATAAACAACTGCACAGACACTAAAGTTTCTCTGGCCAACATCTGCAGAGATTTCTCAGCTAAACCCCAGATACAGGGCTCCCAGTCTGATATGCTACAGATGTGCATCCTGCCTTCTTTATCTGCAGCTGCCTCTCTTCAACACTCTTCCTCCAGTTCCACCAGAGACAGCAGACGACTAGCGGGTGAGGCATTTTGTCCATTAATTTACATGAAGCTTCCCTTTTTCATCTGGTATACTTCTGGGCATCATCATGCTGAGGGATACGTACATTAAAAATGAGAGAACTGCCTGAAAGAGGATGTGGTTTAAATCTAGTGAATGAGTCTCTAACAACAGAATTCTAGGAACCACTGGATCTGTAGCATGGGGGCATCAATAGTATTTATCTCATAAAGTTATAATGTGTCTAAATAGGTAAAACACTTACAACAGTACCTGACAAAAAGTAAACAATTTAAATAATACTAGTTGTTCTTTGCTACTATTACTATTTTATTATTTGTCCAAAGACATGTTTGGAAAGGGGTATACTAGCTTCCAGGCTGAACCAAATTCCGTTGAAACTGTCTTTATCTGATAAATAAACATTTCTCCAAAGAAGACATACAGATGGCCAACAGGTTTATGAAAAATGCTCAACATTGTTAGTTATTAGTGAAATGAAAATCAAAGCTATTGTACAATGAAGTATCACCTCACATTAGTCAGAATGGATATCATTAAAGGTCTACAAAAAACAAATGCTGGAGAGGGTGTGGAGAAAAGGGACCCTCCTACACTGTTGCTGGTAATGTATATTGGTGCAGCCATTATGAAGAACTGCATAGAGTTTCCTCATAAAACTAAAAATGAAGTTACCATATGATCCAGCAGTCCCACTCCTAAGCATATATCTGGAAAAGATGAAAACTCTAATTAAAAAAAACTATGCATTCATCCCAGTGTTCATCAGTTCAGTTCAGTTGCTTAGTCGTGTAGGACTCTTTGCAACCCCATGGACTGCAGCACACCAGGCCTCCCTGTCCATCACCAACTCATGTCCATTTAGTCAGTGATACCATCCAACCATCTCGTTTTCTGTCTTCCCCTTCTGCTCCTGCCTTGAATCTTTCCCAGCATCAGGGTCTTTTCAAATGAGTCAGCTCTTCACATCAGATGGCCAAAGTATTGGAGTTTCAGCTTCAACATCAGTCCTTCCAATGAATATTCAGGACTGATTTCCTTTAGGATGGTCTGGCTGAATCTCCTAGCTGTCCAAGGGACTCTTAAGTCTTCTCCAACACCACAGTTCAAAAGCATCAATTCTTCAGCACTTAGCTTTCATTATAGTCCAACTCTCACATCCATACATGACCACTGGGAAAACCATAGCTTTGGCTAGACGGACCTTTGTTGGCAAAGTAATGTCTCTGCTTTTTAATATGCTGTCTATGTTGGTCATAACTTTCCTTCCAAGGAGCAAGTGTTTTTTTAATTTCATGGCTGCAGTCACCATCTGCAGTGATTTTGGAGCCCCCCAAAAATAAAGTCTCTCACTCTTCCCATTGTTTCCCCATCTATTTGCCATGAAGAAATGGGACCAGATGCCATGATCTTAGTTTTCTGAATGTTGAGTTTTAAGCCAATGTTTTCATTCTCCTCTGTCACTTCCATTAGGAGGCTCTTTAGTTCTTCTTTGCTTTCTGCCATAAGGGTGGTGTCATCTGCATAACTGAGGTTATTGATATTTCTCCCAGCAATCATGATTCCAGCTGCACTTCATCCAGCCCAGCGTTTCTCATGATGTACTCTGCATATAAGTTAAACAAGCAGGGTGACAATATACAGCCTTGAGTACTCCTTTTCCTATTTGGAACCAGTCTGTTGTTCCATGTCCAGTTCTAACTGTTGTTTCTTGACATGCATACAGATTTCTCAGGAGGCAGGTCATGTGGTCTGGTATTCCCAGCTCTTGAAGAATTTTCCACAGTTTTTTGTGATCCACACAGTTAAAGGTTTTGGCAGAGTCAATAAAGCAGAAGTAGATGTTTTTCTGGAACTCTTTTGCTTTTTCGGTGATCCAGCGGATGTTGGCAATTTGATCTCTGGTTGCTCTGCATTTTCTAAATCCAGCTTGAACATCTGGAAATTCATGGTTCATGTACTGTTGAAGGTTCACTTGGAGGATTTTGAGCATTACTTTGCTAGCATGTGAGATGAGTGCAACTGTGCAGTAGTTCGAGCATTCTTTGGCATTGTCTTTCTTTGAAATTGGAATGAAAACTGACATTTTCCAGTCCTGTGGCCACTGCTGAGTTTTCCAAATTTGCTGGCATATTGAGTGCATCACTTTCACAGCATCATCTTTTAGGATTTGCAATAGCTCAACTGGAATTCCATCACCTGCACTAGCTTTGTCCGTAGGGATCCTTCCTAAGGCCCACTTGACTTCACATTCTAGCATGTCTGGCTCTGGGTGAGTGATCACGCCATTGTGATTATCTGGGTCGTGAAGATCTTTTTTGTATAGTTCTTCTGTGTATTCTTGCCACCTCTTGTTAATATCTCCTGCTTCTGTTAGGTCCCTACCATTTCCGTCCTGTGTTGTGCCCATCTTTGCATGAAATGTTCCCTTGGTATCTCTAATTTTCTTGAAGAGATCTCTAGTCTTTTCCATTCTGTTGTTTTCCCATTCTATTATTTACAACAGCCAAGACGTGAAAACAATCTAAATGTCCAGTGACAATAAATGGATAAAGAAGATGTGATATATCTATACATCACCTTAATGTTACTTATCCATAAAAAAGATTGAAATAATGCCATCTGTAGCAACATGGATGGACTTAGAGATTGCCATGTTAAATTAAGTACATCAGACAAAGACAAATATCATATCACTGAAATGCAGAATTTTAAAATATGATACAGATGAACTTATTTACAGCACAAAAAAACAGATTCACAGCCATAGAAAACAAACTTATGAGAAAGGGGGAAAGGGATAAGCTAGGAGTTCAGGATTAACAGACATACACTACTATATATAATGGCTTTCCAGGTGGTGCTAGTGGTAAAGAACCTGCCAGCCAATGCAGGAGATATAAGAGACACAGGTTTGATCCCTAGGTCAGGAAGATCCCCTGGAATAGGGCATGGCAAACCACTCCAGTATTCTTGCCTGGAGAATCCCATGGACAGAGGAGCTTGGCGGGCTACAGTCCATGGGGTCACACAGAGTCGGACAGAACTGAAGCAACTTAGCATGTACTACAAAATATAAAATAGATAAACAGGGTCCTGTGCATGCCAAGGGACTTCCCTGGTGGCTCAGATGGTAAAGAATACGCCTGCAATGCAGGAGACCCAGGTTCAAACCCTGGGTTGGGAAGATCTCCTGAAGAAGGGAAAATAGATAAACAAGGTCCTACTATATATATATATATAAATAACAGAATTGCTTTGCTGTACACCAGAAACTAACACAACATTGCAAATTAACTATACTTTAATTAAAAAAAACCCCACAAACTATCCTTGTCTCTAACATCTGACTCTGTAGTATCATGTCTAGAAACCTGGATCAGACCTGCCCATGAAGCAGAATTAATTTTCAAGGTGAAAAATTAATCCACCTGGAAATTTCCCTTAGAATACTCCCCCCTGAGTTTAAACATCATTGAATAAATGAATGTATGAGCTATAGAGAAAATGGAAACAGGTATTTGCGAAGCACCTACACTATGCAAGACGCCATGAGGCTATCTAGAATACTAGAGGTAACTGCCTAATTAATAAATATGAGGGCACTCAGATCACGAGGACCAAGCAGGGCTAATGAGAGGAGAGTGTAAGGGTGCAGGAGAGATGAGGAGGGAGTGTGAGCCCCACACTGTGGTTGGTGGGGCATGCACTTGGCTGCCGAGTCAGGGAAGAGGACCAAGAGCCTTTATTTTGGGCCCCAGTGTTACAGCGCTACCCAGAAGCTGGGGCTCCTCCAACACAGAGTCCTAGGCTCACCCAGGGCAAGTTTCATGTGGGCCGTTTCCACAGCAACATCAGCAGACTCTGCAACCCTAAACTCACACAAAGACCAAATAGTTTTTCTGAACCTTCCAGTCATGCTCCCTGTATTCAGGTTCTTCATGGTTTCTGAGAAATGCTTCATGGAGAGTAAATGGTCTAAACCCCAACTTGTGCTGAGCCTGAGAAATAGGAGTCTTCAAGAAAGGGCACAGCTATTGCCATTTTCTCAGTTCCTTCCAGTGCAAACAGAGAAGGGCATTGAAGATTGTGTGTGTGTGTGTGTATGTGTGTGTGTGTGTGTGAGAGAGAGAGAGAGAGAGAGAGAGAGAGAGAGAAAGTACTGATTGCCAGTTGATTTATATTGGAAGGAAGATGAAGGGTGTCCCTGAGTGACAGCGTTAAGGTTTACTTCTATTTTAGAGTCAATTTAATATTGTCTTTGGATTAATTTACTTTAGAATAATTTGTATAAAGAGTATGACTTTTATGTACAAGTTAACTCCAGTCTTCATCCCAGAGGTGATTAACCATCTTTGAAACTCACAGGGTTCTTAGTTAGTTACAGCAAATCCTAAATAGCAATCTAAACCTCAAGTTGATCTCTTGGCTGTTAAAGTATTATTACTGAAGTAAGACCTAAGAGGGCATGGGAATTAGCATAAGGAATGTCAGATAATTTTTTTTGGAGGTTTTTTTTTTTCCATTTATTTTTATTAGTTGGAGGCTAATTATTTTACAATATTGTAGTGTTCATCGCAGCACTGTTTATAATAGCTAGGACATGGAAGCAACCTAGATGCCCATCAGCAGACGAATGGATAAGGAAGCTGTGGTACATATACACTATGGAATATTACTCAGTCAGATAATTTTAAGTAGCGGCATTCATGGTGTGAGAGAATGCCTAACCCTAACCCTAACCCTAGTTTTCTTTGGGAGGATTGTATGGGACTCACTATCCTTGAATGAATGATGTTTAAGACTCTGGCAAGCTCAGAACTTTGACACCTGTTCTCCAGACCTAAAATACCTTTGTCCCTGCTTCTTCTGGCTACAAGGAGGATTTTGTCACTGGATTTGACCACAAAGCTGGGCTTTCATGCACCTTGGAATGGGCCTTTTATGTGAGCATGATCATATGGCCAGAGCCGAGTGTGGGGTTTCTGCCACATAGAAACTGGAGTTTGAATTGTAATTCTCAGTGGAATTTGTCCCTTTCATTGTTCTACTACCTGGTAGTGAGGTTCTGGTGAAGGGAAAGTCTAACTGCACCCACTCTGAACCACTGGAGAGTCAGCTTCTGGTTGTTCTGTTGTGCTGTGTTAGTTGCTTGTGTCTGACTCTGATCCTGTGATCCTGTGGACTGTAGCCCACCAGGCATCTCTGTCCATGGAATTCTCCAGGCAAGAATACTGAGCACCGAAGAATTGATGCTTTTGAACTATGGTGTTAGAGAAGACTTTTGCGAGTCCCTTGGACTGCAAGGAGATCCAACTAGTCCATCCTAAAGGAGATCAGTCCTGAATATTCATTGGAAGGATTGATGTTGAAGCTGAAACTCCAATACTTTGGCCACCTGATGCAAAGAGCTGACTCATTTGAAAAGACCCTGATGCTGGGAAAGATTGAAGGTGGGAGAAGGGGATGACAGAGGATGAGATGCTTGGATGGCATCACTGACTCAATGGACATGAGTTTGGGTAAACTCCGGGAGTTGGTGATGGACAGGGAGGCCTGGCATGCTGTAGTTCATGGGGTCGCAAAGAGTCAGACATGACTGACTGACTGAACTGAACTTCCAAATGCTCTGGGAGATTACCTCAAGTGATTACCACCGATCTGCACTTTTGTATGGGGGAATTTCATCTATTTTCTTCTGAGTAGGTTTTGTCTATAAGACATCATGAAAAAAAAAAAAGACATCATGAAGACAGCTAAGGAGAAGGGTCCCATGGGAGTAAGGGCAGGATTGGCATTGGGGGTATTAGAGTGTACTGACTTCTAAATTTTTCCTGGGGTCTCTGAATTCTACTGTGAAATGACTCCTGGATGGCAAGTATTCTCCAGTAAACTGGTAACTCTAAATTGAAAAAAAGTTCATATTCATTTTTTCACCCTATATTTACTATCAGCTATTACCAATCAACAAACCACTGCTCCAGACTCTAGCGGTATAAGACAGAGACAATGGTGAGGTGGATAAGGGCAGCAGTAGGGATGGAGAGAAGCAGGTTAATTCAGGTCATGTTCAGAGGTAGAACTGAAGAATCCTGGATGTGAGGGAAAGAGATGAATGAAGACTGATGCTTAAGGTTTGGATTTGAACCACTGAATAGATGGTAGTGTTATTTATAGAGATGAGGGATAGGATTGGGGTGGTTGTGAAATAGAGAGTTCTAGTTTTGTCATGTTAATTTTGAGATGTCTGTTAGATATTCAAGAGAAGATGACAAGCAGGCTTGTCTTAGCTTGGGTTGCTATAATAGCATAAACTGGATGACTGAAGTATCAAACATTTATTTCTCGCAGTTCCAAAAACTGAGGAGTCTAAGAAGAAGGTGCTGGCAGATCCAATGTCTGGTGAGAGCTTACCTTCTGGTTTGCAGATAGCTGTCTTCTCATTGTCTCCTCACATGGCAGAGAAGAGAACAAGCCCTCGTGTCTCGTCTTATAAGGGCACTAATTACATTCATGAGAGCTCCAGCCTCTTGGCCTAATTACCTCCTAGAGGTCCCACCTCCAAATACTATCACACTGGGGTTAGAATTTCAACATATGGATTTGGAATACAGGGGCAGACACATTTAACCCATAACAAGGTTTTTCGAAATGAAAGTAAGGCTGAAATCCAGGGTAAAGTTCATAACCAGGGATGTGAATCTGTGAGTCATTTCCATGTAGTGGGCTTCCCTGGTAGCTCAGCTGGTAAAGAATCTGCTTGCAATGCAGGAGACCCCAGTTCGATTCTTAATACCATGGGATTGTAGCTAGAGAAGAAAAAAGAGGCAAGGTTGAGCTCTTAAGGTTTTGCAGCCTGTAGAGACGGCTTGGAGCTGGCAAAGGAGACTGTGGAGGTGTTGTTACTGAAGTAGGAGGCTGACCAGGAGGCCTGGTGCTTTATGGAGGCCAAGAAAGGGAAGGGTTTCAAGGAGGGAGTACTTACCTTGAACGCTTCTGAAAATCAGATAAGATGAGAATGGAGACATGCCACTAGATGAGGTGACCAGTGATCAGGATAGGACCAGGTGCAGGTGAGCAGAGATGAGGCCAGATTGGGGTTGGCTAAAAGGAGTCTGGGAGGTGAGAAAGTGGAGGCAGTGAAAGGAGATGACTCCTCCCCCCAAAGTCTTTTCTGTGTTACAAAAGTAGAAGCATGTTGGGCTATAGGAACAGGATGGAATTTGAAGTCAGAAGACTTGAATACTAGGACTGAGATGCATCAGTTGGATGATTTGAACAAATACCATTGCACATCTCAGTGTCAGTTTCTTCACTGGCAACGTGGGTTTGGCAATACTGCCTGCTCCATGGAGTTTTGTTTTGCTTTTGGTCTTTAAATATTAAATATTAATATTTGCCTTTTGCCCTTGATCCCAAGAAACTGACCATAGCTCACCTACCCAACAGATTTACCTGAAGGGAGATATAGGCCACTCATCTACTCATATTGTAAGAATCAAGATGGAGTCACTCTCATAGAATCTCTCTCCCATTTGATCATGAAGACTTATCAAAATTCCATTAAAACAGACACTGCATTAAAACTCTAAGTAACCACTCATTCACTTATTATTTTTTTCATTTAGTCAACACACAGTAATTAAAAACCTATGATGCCCAAACACTGGGCTTACTGCAGGGGACCAAACCAAGTCTCTGCCACAGAGTTCATATTACAGTGTGTGAAGGCAGACAAGAAATAAGTCCACATACATATTAGACAGTGATAAATGCTATGGAGAAAAAGCAGGGGAAGTGAGATTGAGGAGCTATTTTCCACAGGTGGCTATGGAAGTCCCCCTAGCTAGAGGGCATTTAAGCAGAGACCAGCAGATAGAGAGGGATGGACCAGGAGGACATAGGGGCATCGCTAGCAGAGGACACAGTGAGTGTCAAGGTCCATAGCAGGGAATGTACCTAGGGTGGTTGTCTGCTATGGGGCTGATTTTTCCTTAGGAATCCACTCCAGACATCCTTGATGTTTTATTGTCCTTCCGAGTTTCAAATTTCATAAACTGCTCTTTAGAAAAAGAAAGCAAAGTCTGGTAAAGTGAAGGTTGCTAATGGTTGACTACACAATTGCCATTCCTTCCATATATGGCCCTTTGGAGTTTGCCATTCAGGATGACAATATTTCCCCTTCTCTGGTGACCCCCAGATTTCCTCTTCCCAACCTATCACAAGTCCCTCCAGTCCCATCTATGCATCACGAAATTCCACACCTCTCCTGATGCATAAGGCAATTCTCAGGTGGTGGTGGGTGGGCCTTTGGTTATATCAGTACTTAAAAGAAAGTCAGAGCTTCCCGGGTAGCTCAGTGGTAAAAAAAAATCTGCCTGCCAATGCAGGAGATGCAGGTTCGATCCCTGGGTTGGGAAGATCCCCTGGAGAAGGAAATAGCAACCCACTCCAGTATTCTTGCCTGGGGAATCCCATGGACAGAGGAGGCTGGCAGGCTACAGTCCATGATATCACCAAAGAGTCGGATATAACTTAGTGACTCAGCAACAACAAAAGAAAGTCTCTGATGCTAATGTATTAAGGACGTGGGCTGTGGTGTTCATGCAAGTTCTAGGCACTTCCCTCTCTCCTTCCTACAGCGCAGTCTTCACTGTAGACTCCGAGGCTGTTGTCTTGTTCCCCACAATGAGTAAATGAGAGGGAAGTAATCGAGGCTTGGAAGTGGGCACAGGTCAAAAGCACCTTTTAAGGCAGGGTTTCTCCTCTGAGAGATGCTTAAAACTGCAAACTTTTCCTGTCTTCTTACCTGTGTCTCAAAGAAACAGCATGGACGGCTGTCGTTATCTCCATGCTGTCCAATTACCAGAATTTTCGAATCTCTTGAATGCCCAGCCTTCCACTTCACCAACAGAGGAATCATCCCAACCCTATACTAAAATATAGTATAGTCAATTCTACTTTTTGCTTTGTGTCTGGATGCAGGGTTCTGTACCACGGGAGAAAACGACACAGTTGTGCAGATTGAAAAAAAACATGAATCTCTATCTATCTGTCTGTATAAACTATTGTTCCAACTAGGACACTGTCGAGAGTGAATGGATACTGTGAGAAATCACACCCGGACAACATGTGTAAACCAGGACTCTCTTGAACACAGAGCAGGTAATGGTCAACCTACTTATAAACAAGCTTGCATAACCAAAGAAAAGGGAAGGAGGAGCAGATCAAGAATGATTCCAAATAGTGTGTGATATCACTTCATGCGGAATCTAAAAATGACACAAATGAACTTATTTACAAAACAGAAATAGACTCATGGACAAAGAAAAGAAACTTATGTTTCCCAAAGGGGATACCGGGTAGGGGATAACTTTTTTTTTTTTAGTAAAAGGATGATTCCAAACCTTCCAGACCTGTGTTGAACCCATCTGTACTTAATAGGCATCTTTCATCCCATTTCATAGAGAAAATCGAGGCTACCAAGCTCATTTCCCTGTGCTCTGACCCATAAACTTGCCATATATCTCACTTGCCATATATCTAAGTTCGCCCTCCCCTCCTCTCCTCTCATTCAGGACAAACCTCCACTCACATGTGAACCCCGTTCCTTCCAGGATCTACCGCCAGCTTCCCCTCTCTTTCCTGTAATCTTCAATCTCTTCTTCTCTGTTTTTCACCACCTAAAAGCAAACTCTAATCCTAAAAATCTCTTTCTTGATATTATGGCCCCCTCATCCTATAATCTAATTTCATTCCTTCTCTTCTAATCAAACCCTTTGAAGTGCTATCTGCATGTGATGTCTCCTCTTCTTTGTGTCCCATCCATACAGGGTTGAGCAATTTCTGTCTCCCTCTGAGTTATTAAAGCTAGTCTCATCAAGGTCAGTTTTATGGAGAATTCCCTGGTGGGCCAGTGGTTAGCACTTGACGCGCTTGCTGCTCGGGCCCCAGGTTCAATCCTTGGTTGGGGAACTAAGATCCTGCAACATGTGCAGCATGGCCAAAAGAAAAAAACGTTAGCTTTATCCCAGTGGTCAAAACCACTGGATGACCTTTATCCTTCTTCACTGCTCTAGATGCCTTTAGCACTGTCAAGCCTTCCTGATGGACACTGATGACTTCCTCATTCTCCATGAAGCAAGACCTCCTGGTTCTTTGGTACCTCTGTGAGACTGCTCACTTACAGTCTCCTCCACAGTCAACTGTCACTAGTACGTTACCTGGACTAACACCATATGAAGATAAAGAACATCTGGCTATTTCTACTTCCTGCAATGACACCAGAAACACAGGGTCAAGAGCAAGTGGACAGAGAAGGAGCTCAGAGAAGCTGGTGATGCTCTTTGTCCCTGACTTGAAAACCCTCAGTGCTCTGGATCTGGAGGAGTCATGTGGCTGAGGCACTTAGTTTTTTTCAAGTCTCACCCAACTGTGGGGTGAAGGTAGGAGTGGGCCACATGTGTAACTTGCATAAGAGGGAGGCCAAACGCAGCACTAAATTGTTTTTTGGGAAGCAGAGTTCAACAATTTAAAATCAACTTTTGTTCTCAGATAGCCAAAAATAGCTTCCTGTGGCTTCTTCTATTTCTTTCACTAGGGTTACCAGAACTCAGCTTTGTGTCAGAAATGCAAGTTTAGCAGAAACATCTTCCCCTAATGAGGCCTGGTGCCTGTCGGTATTATGTCTGAGTCCCTGGGGCTGTTCAGTGGGTGATTTTCCAGTTGTTGTGAAGCCCATAGGCATCCTGCGGACATGTTAAATGGCCATACCCCCCACCCTGGGACTCAGTGTAGAGCTTCCATGTGGGGCCTGACTCTACACGGAGCCTTGTGGGGAGCAACTTACCACTCAGAGCTGGCTGTATGAACCCCCTGTCTCTTGGTGGGTGGCTTTACATTGAAGCCTGTGGCCTGATGGAGCCTTGATTCTGAGTGAAGCTAAATTCTTTATACCACCAGCATCTCCCACTCTTTTTATGAACTTGTTGCCACTGTCTTCTGTCCTCACCTGACGTGGAACAATGGACTGGTTCAAAATCGAGAAAGGAGTCCATCAAGGTTGTATGTTGTCACTCTGCTTATATAACTTGTAAGCAGATCTGGCCATTGGAAGCAGAGGATTCACCAGCTGTGGGAAGGTGGCAAGAATTCCCATTATGGCTACAGACCAGAGTCATCTTTGTGTGGTCTGTGTTACTGAAAGGCCTCTGGAAAAGTTCATTTGTTCAAGGCATCATGGATTACAAGAGCTGGCAGGGGCCTCAGAGGTCCACCAGCCCAGGATGTCAGTCTTTTTAAGTTTTGAAAGAGCCTGACCTCCATCATTGTATCAAGTCATGTTATTTCAAAATGTTTTACATTCTTTCAATGTTAAGCTCTTCACTGCTGACAGCAAAACATGAAATGAGAACCAAGTGAAACATGAAGGTCTTGTAAAGGTAAACTTGTTATACCACCAGCATCCCCCACCCTTTTTAATAACTTGTTGCCACTGTCTTCAGTCCTCACCCTCTTCAGAGACAGATCTCGAGGCCTTCATGTCCTCCTTCTTCCTGGGCTCTTGGGCCATCTCCAGTGACCCACGCTTCAAAGTCAAGCTCCAGTGCCCAAAATGGTTCTTGGTCCCCTCATGTTCATCATATATGGCCTTTTGTTCTACCCAAGGCCCTTCTAATGGAATGCTGTTCTTTGCTGACAAACTAGTGTGGCAGAGTAAACTTCTCTACTATTTATTTTGAGGAGGTCTTTCTTTTTCTTAACTGAGGTAGACTATCAAGTAAGTTACAAGTATATAAAGATAGTGATTCATAATTTTTAAAGGTTATACTTCATTTATTATAGTTTAGTTGCGAAGTCGTGTCTGACTCTTTGTGTCCCTATGGATTGTAGCCTGTCAGGCTCCTCTGTCCATGGGATTCTCCAGGCAAGAATACTGGCACAGGTTGCCAAATCCTTCTCCAGGGGATCTTCCCGACCCAGGGATCCAACCCAGGTCTCCTGCAGCTCCTGCATTATGGGCGGATTCTTTACCACCGAGCCACCAGGGAAGCCCCATACTTCATTTATAGTTATTATAAAACATCAGCTATATTCCCTGCACTGTGCCATATACCCTTGTAGCTTATTTATTTTATACATTGTAGTTTGCGTCTCTTAACCCCCTACCCCTCTCTTGTCCTTCCTCCCTTCTGTTTCCCCACTGGTAACCATTAGTTTGGTCTCTGTATCTGTGAGTTTGTCTCTGTTTTGTTATACTCATTCATTTGCTTTATTGTTTAGATTCCACATATATGATAGCATATGGCATTTGTCTTTGTCTGACTTGTTTTATTAAGCATATGCCCTCCAGGTCCCTCCATGTTGTTGCAAATGGCAAAACATCATGGGTGTCCTTGTGAAGACATCCAAAAACAGAGAGCTGCCACACCCCCTTCTCCCAGTCATTCCTGTTTTGGCACTACATGAGGTCTATGGCACTTCGACAGAACACAACACCACACAACACAACACAGGGCAATGCAGGAGAAAAAACTTCAGTTCACTGAGAAATAGTTTTTTCATCCACAGCAAATTGAGAGGTCAAAACAGAAATCAAGTTGAGTTTTTTAAAAATGTAGAAAATTATCATTTATGTACACGTGAATTTGTGGAGCTAGAGTTGTATACTAACTCAGTAAAATGTGGATTTATCAAAAGAACTCAGAAGACTCTCATGGAAACAAAACTTAGGAAGTACATCTGGGTTTCACGGGACTAAGAAAGCCAATGGGCAGCAACTTATGGTCTGTCACTCTGACTGTCCCTCATAATCACATTTTCTCTGGGACCCGGTGCCAATCCTCTCTCTGCAAAGACCTAGAAAGAGGCAAACAGCTTCCTCTCCTGACTCATGGTCCTTGCAAACCTTTGCAGACATGGCTGGTGCTCATTAAGGTGCCATCTCCACATGACTTACTGGCCTGAGATCACCACCAATCATTTCATTCTTAATGCTTCTAGGATGAAAGTTTCAAGAAGGAATCAGCTTTGACACTCTTTTCTCTGGGGTCCATGGTCCTTAGACGAGAAACCCACCCTGCCCCAGTCATGGTGGGGTGGGGGTTAAAGGGAGGGTGGTCATGTAAATGAGACATGGCTGCTCAAGCCAGTCACATCATCAAAGATGTATGGCTTGGACGTTCCAGAGAAGCCCAGTTTCTAAAGCACCCTTATTAAAATTACTGCTATCCTTGTCTTACACTCCTCTCAATATTTTTATATTTTATTTCAGTTTTTGGCTTTGCCAAATGGGATCTTAGTTCCCTAAACAGGGATTGAACCCGTGCCCCCTGCAATGGAAGTGCAGAGTCAACTACTGAACCATCAGGGAAGTCCCAACTCCTCTCTATTGTAACTTCCTTGGACGCAGGGGCTCTAATTCATTTCTGTGAATGACATCTTTTCTGTGCCTTTTCCATTTGGAAGAGGTCAATGAATATTTGTTGAGTGAATGTCCATCTCTATATTCATTCTCTGTTCTCCTTATCTTCATGCCTCAGAGAACAGTGTTCAGGTTAACATCTGAACAGAATAATTCCTGTTGCTGGGGCATAGCAGGTGAATGCCAGTCAAAATGACTAGATGATTAGGTCTGAGTGACTATAAGTGGGTTACATAGGTGGGTTTCCTGATTAGATACTATAAACATCCTTAGAATCACAATATTTATCATGGGGCTTTCCATAACAACTGAGCATGATAATTTCTCATCATTCTAGAGCCAACTTCACTGCTGCAGAAATTGGCTGGAGACTTCATTCAATCTTTGAAGAACTTATGTGATAGATGAGAACTAATTTAAAGAAGAGGAGCAAGTGATGCTCTATAGGGAGATAATTCCTAGTCTCTTTTTGACACTTTGAATGATTTTTTCTAAATTAAAATCTTGAAGTTTATTGGCAATCACTGCTTGAAGTAAAGAAATCCAAACATTTTGTGATTCTTTGTGCACTAATTAAAAGGGCTCTATTTAAATGGCAGAGCTATTCCGATGCCAAAGATGACAAATCAGAATCATAAAATTTTGAACCTGGAGGGAATTTACAGATCACTTAACCAATCTTTGCATTTTGTAGGAGAGAAAATGGAAGCCGTGACACATCTAGAGGTAGAACTACCACTCCCACCAACCTGGTCCAAGGTTCTGCAGCCCCAGGAAAATCAGCTTGACTATGGGCAAGTGGGGGATGCTGGAGATTATGAACATGGATGACATACGGCATCTTCAGTAGTTCAGATCAGTTTAGTTCAGTTGCTCAGTCGTGTCCAACTCTTTGTGACCCAATGGATTGCAGAACATCAGCTTCCCCGTGTCCTTCACCATCTCCCGGAATTTGCTCAAACTCATGTCCATCGAGTCGGTGATGCCAACCAACCACCTCATCCTCTGTCATCCCCTTCTCCTCCTGCCTTCAATCTTTCCCAGCATCTGAGTCTTTTCCAATGAGTCAGTTCTTTGCATCAAGTGGCCAAAGTATTGGAGCTTCAGCTTCACTCCTTCCAATAAACACTGAGGACTGATTTCCCTTAGGATTGACTGGTTTGAACTCCTTGAAGTCCAAGAGACTCTCAAGGGTCTTCTCCAACACCACAGTTCAAAAGCATCAAAGCTTCCCTGGTGGCTCAGATGGTAAAGAACTTGCCTACAATGCAGGAGACCTGGGTTCAGTCCCTGGCTTGGGAAGATCTCCTGGAGAAGGGAATGGCTACCCACTCCAGTATTCTTGCCTGAAGAATCCCGTGGACAGAGGAGCCTGGCGGGCTACAGTCCATGTGGTCGCAGAGTCGAACATGACTGAGCGACTGACACTTTCACTTTCTTTCAGCTTTCTTTGTGGTCCAACTCTCACATCCATACATGACTACTGGGAAAACCATAGCTTTGACTAGATGGACCTTTGTTGGCAAAGTAATGTCTCTGCTTTTTAATATGCTGCCTAGGTTGGTCATAGCTTTCCTTCTGTTAGGTAGTTATAAGAGGGAAAAGGAGTCCAAACTGGCAGTGGCTAAAAGACAGGAAGGGAAAAGCCCGCAAATATAGAACAGAGGAAGGTCAAGGGAAGGTCCGAGGACCAGAGTGAGGACTTCACGTAGAACAGCGCTCCTGCCTAAGCCCAATTTGCATAGGACAGGCCCAGGGGGAAGGAAAAAAAACATATAAAAAGAGGAGCCGAAGGACTCTCTCTATCTCCCGCACAATGGGGGTGCTCTTCTCTTTGCGTCTTTGGATCGACGTGCCCTCATGCCCCGAAGATGGATTTTCCTGCTATCTTCTAAATAAAATAGAGCTGTAACACTGAGCTGTAACACTGATTTCTTTAAGAGCTATAACACGGTCCGTTCGAGACCTGAGAGCTATAACACGGTCTGTCCAAGACTCGAGAGATGTGACCCGCCGAGGGGGCTTTAATGTCCGTCACTCCAAATCTTTGTTGTGACGAGACAAAGAACCGAGGAACATACACTCACCTGACGCTTCCAAGCAGCAAGCGTCTTTTAATTTCATGGCTGCAGTCACCATCTGCAGTGGTTCTGGAGCCCAAGAAAATAAAGTCTGTCACTGTTTCTATTGTTTCCCTATTTATTTTCCATGAAGTGATGGGACTGGATACCATGAACTTAGTTTTTTGAATGTTGAGTTTTAGGGCAACTTTTTCACTCTCTTTCACTTTCATCAAGAGGCTCTTTAGTTCCTCTTCACTTTCTGCCATAAGGGTGGTGTCATCTGCATATCTGAGGTTATTGACATTTCTCCCAGCAATCTTGATTCCAGCTTGTGCTTCATCCAGCCTGGCATTTCTCATACTCTGCATAGAAGTTAAGTAAGCAGGGTGACAATATATAGCCTTGACATACTCCTTTCCCTATTTGGAACCAGTCCATTGTTTCATGTCTGGTTCTAACTGCTGCTTCTTGACATGCATACAGATTTCTCAGGAGGCAGGTGAGGTAGTCTGGTATCCCCATCTCTTGAAGAATTTTCCACAATTTTTTGTGATCCACACAGTCAAAGGCTTTGGCATAAACAATAAAGCAGAAGTAGATATTTTTCCAGAACTCTCTTCCTTTGTCTATGATCCAACAGATGTTGGCAATTTGATCTCTGGTTCCTCTGTCTTTTCTAAATCCAACTAAAACATCTGGAAGTTCTCAGTTCACATGCTATTGAAGGCTCACTTGGAGAATTTTGAGCATTACTTTACTAGCATGTGAGATGAGTTCAATTGTGCAGTAGTTTAACATTCTTTGACATTGCCTTTCTTTGGGATTGAAACGAAAACTGACATTTTCCAATTCTGTGGCCACTGTTGAGGTTTCCAAATTTGCTGGCATATTGAGTGCAGCACTTTCACAGCATCATCTTTTAGGATTTGAAATAGCTCCACTGGACTTCTGTCACCTCCTCTAGCTTCATTCATAGTGATGCTTCCTAAAGCCCACTTGACTTTGCATTCTAGGATGTCTGGCTCTAGGTGAGTGATCACAACATCATGATTATCTGGGTCATTAAGATCTTTTTTGTATAGTTCTTCTGTGTATTCTTGCCACTTTTCTTAGCATCTTCTGCTTCTGTTAGGTCCATACCATTTCTGTCCTTTATTGTGCCCATCTTTGTATGAAATGTTCCCTTGGTATCTCTAATTTTCTTGAAGAGATCTCTAGTCTTTCCCACTCTGTTGTTTTCCTCTATTTATTTGCACTGATCACGGAGGAAGGCTTTCTTATCTTTCCTTGCTCTTCTTTGGAACTCTGCATTCAAATGGGTATATTTTTCCTTTTCTCCTTTGCCTTTCACTTCTTTTCTCAGCTATTTGTAAAGCTTCCTCAGACAACCATTTTGCCTTTTTGCATTTCTTTTTCTTGGGAACAGTCTTGATCATTGCCTTCTGTACCATGTCACAAACCTCCATCCATAGTTCTTCAGGCACTCTATCATATCTAATCCCTTGAATCTATTTGTCACTTCCACTGTATATTCATAAGGGATTTTATTTATGTCATACCTGAATTTTTTTCCCATTTTCTTCAATTTAAGTCTGCATTTTGAAATAAGGAGTTCATGATCTGAGCCACAAGTCAGCTCCCGGTCTTGTTTTTGTCTTCAGTAGTACATATGGCTAAGCCCAAGGAAGGAAAATGAGACGGCCTTCTATCCTGAAGGAAAGAGAAAAGATGGCTCAGTCTCAGGAGTGTGTGTCTAGCTAGAGTTGTTCCAAACTGGTCAGAGAAGCCCCATGGGCCTGGCAGGGGTCCTGGGTATAACAAGGCTGCCCAGTGAGTTCTTACCACCAGCCAGACACCATGCTCAACACTCAGTCCTCATGGGCTGGAATAACCACACAACCCACCTACGGGATCAGCATCATTACCTTCCTTTTACAGGAGTGGAGACAGAAGTTGAGACAATTAAGAGATTTGTTCAAGGTCACCTAATAACATCTGAACCGTGATTTGCCCTCAGGTCTCTTAAGGAACCAAGCTTATGTCCTTAACCAGGGATGACATTTGAGTAGAGGCTCCCTGGGGACACTGGTGACAGTCTGGGGTTCTCTGGGCAATCTCGCTCTGCACTGCTTGTGCATTTACATTTCTGTGGTTACCTGAGCCTGCCAGAAGAAAAGTCTGCATGCCTGGCTCAGCCTGGCCTTCCAACCCAGGCACAGCTACACCTCCAGCTCTTGCCTAGGACACAGCCGGCCCGGGGCGGGACCATTCTCTGTGCTAACACTCACATTCCTCCTGGACATCCTTTCCATTTGTTCAGAATTCGAACGTGAGAATGGTAAATCTGGAAGGACCTAAGAGATTTGGTGCAATCTCCATTTCCAGAAGGAAGTAACAGAGGCTCAGTTTGCGTTTAATTCTTACTCATTTATCTGCAGGTGTATATGCACCAGGTCAGCGTTGGGGATTCAACAATAAGCTGGAGCTCACTCTGGAACCTTAAAGTCGTCTTCGGTAAGGTCCTACCTCCACCAGGAATGCTTCCCCCTCCATTCTCCATTTCTCATCAGCGCCCGCACGCACAGTAAACTCCACCGCAGAACGAGCCGCGCAGGGCGGGCGACTCGTGTTCTGTCCGTACCGAGTCTGTCAGGGTGCTCTGGCCCCGCGGCGTGTCGGCGCCGTGCACCCGGGCGCCGGGCGGAGCGTGATGGGGCGCAACAGCTGCGGGCTGCCGGCAGCTTTCCCCGCCCCGGCCTAGCCCCCGCGCTGGTTGGGGGCGGCGCCCCCTGGTCTCGCTCCGGGTCCCGGCCGGGGTCGGGGAGGGGCCGGCGCAGGTAGCTCCGCCGCCACCGGGGAGCGAGCTTGGGACGCGGGGCTGTTGCAGCGGGATGGGGCGGCTCGGGGCCCGCAGCCTCTTCCTGCTCGCCGCCTTCCTGGGGCTCTGCGGGGCGCGCAGGGTGCTTGGAGGTACGCGCCCCAACTTCCCCACTTCCCCTCCCCGTCCCTTCTCCGGCCGGCCGCGCGCGGAGCCCGCTAGAAGCGGCGGGGAGCGGGGCGGAGGGCGCGGGCGGGAGCCCCCGGTGATCCGAGGGCCCCGGGAGACCCCGCGGCCCGGCCAGTCCCGTGGCAACCGCGACTTGGACTCTCAGGCGGGGCCTTGGGAGCCGGGCAGCCCGGGGAGGAGAACGCTCGGCCCTGCGCAGTGGCTCCGTGGCCTCCACGGAAAACTTCCGATTCCCCGCCTCGCGCGGCCGGGCCCCTCCGGTCCCGGCCAGTTCGCGAGCCCCGGGGGCGGGCCCTGGGCCGCGGGTCTGGGCTTTGGGGCCGGACTCTCGGCGGCACTCGGAGGAGTAGACGGAAGGCGTCCTGCTGTCCTCCCTTCTCAGGCTTTCCCCCCTACCCTACCCAGGCCCTTCCTCGACTGCTCGTGACCCTCAAGAGGCCTTAAACTGCTCGCCGAGTTTCTTTTGTGGATGGCTGCCCTCTTGTTCCCTAAGTCCCCGCACACGTCCGCAGACATTTTCTGGACCCCGTTCGCTGGAGGTGCTCTACATTTCCTTGGCGGCTTTCAGAAGTCAAAGATGACTAATGAAAGCACAGTGACTTTTTACATCATTGAGCTGGACACTGGGGCCTTCCCGCCCTCTTTGGCTCTTTGAAATTTAATTCAGTTTATAACAAAAGGCATTCTTCGAGACTTGAGAACGCATTCTTAATCAAAGGCCTTGCCAATCTTTGTGGTCCCCAGATTAAGTTCGGAATGGTTCTTTACCTCACTTTAGGCGATTTCGCAAGGAGCTCTGGAGTGATGTTCAGCGCCCGGCCCTGTGCGCAGGCACGCCTGGCTCTCACCCCCGTGCGGACCTGCTTCAAAGTTCGTCTGACACTGCGCAGTCAATTCTGCTGTTTGGGGCACTTGCGAGCTCCTCCCTCTTCATCTTCCTCCTTCCAGATTCTTTTTTCTGCCCGCTTCCCGGCCTCTTCCTGCCTGGCGTGCAGGGAGCAACCTGAGGGTACCGGAGTCCAGGTGTGAGGCCACTGTGGCTGTGGCTGTGGTGTATCCTTGAGAGGGAAGGTGCTGGCTGCAGGCCAGGGGCATCTGAGTGAGCAGTGAATGGAGCTGGGGGACAGGTGAGGTGGGGATGGCCAGGGCCGGGGGAGGTGGGGGAAGGGTTTTAATCCCTGGGTTGGAAAGATCACCTAGAGGAAGGCAGGGCAACTGACTCCAGTGTTCTTGCCTGGAGAATCCCATGGACCTGTTGCAGGAAGGGGGATCCCTTCCAGGACCCCAAACTGGACTCTTGTTTAACACTCAGAAATGAATTGTCCGAGGAGACACATCTGCTGACAAAGCAAGAGATTTTATTGGGAGAGGGCACCCAGGTGGAGAGCAGTAGGTAAGGGAACACAGGAGAACTGCTCTGCCAGTGGCTCACAGTCTCCGGTTTTATGGTGATGGGATTAGTTTCTGGGTTGTCTTTAGCCAATCATCGGACTCAGAGTCCTTCCTGGTGGTGCATACCTTGTTCAGCCAAGATGGATGCCAGAGAGGAGGATTCTGGGAGGTGGTCAGACATGTGGTGTCTCCTTTTGACCTTTCCTAAACTCTTCCATTTGGAGGTGGCTTATTAGTTCTGTGTTCCTTACCAGGACCTCATGTCTAAAACAACTCATGCAAATGGTTACTATGGTGCCTGGCCAGGGTGGGCGGTTTCAGTCAGTGTGCTTCCCCTAACAGACCGAGGAGCTTGGTGGGCTACAGTCCATAGGGTCACATAGAGTTGGACATGACTGAAGTGACTGATCACGCGTGCAGGCAAGACCTCCACACAGGCAAGACATGGCAGCCTGGAAAGTGAAATCGCTCAGTCGTGTCCGACTCTTTATGACCCCATGGACTGTAGCCTACCAGGTTCCTCCATCCATGGGATTTTCCAGGCAAGAATACTGGAGTGGGTTGCCATTTCCTTCTCCAGGAGATCTTCCCAACTCAGGGACTGAACCCGGGTTTCCCGCAGTGTAGGCAGACGCTTTACCATCTGAGCCACCAGGGAAGTCGGCAGCCTGGAAACTACTGGATAAATGTTCATTTCCCTTCTCTCCTACTAATGACTCTCCTGTCCTCTTCATCTGTGAGATTAGCTTGGGCATGAGAAAGACCCAATAGGTTAGATATCCATTGAGGGGTACAGAATATGGATAGAGGAGATTTATTGAATGAAGCCCTGGAGAAGGAAATGGAAACCCACCCCAGTTTTCTTGCCTGGAAAATTCCATGGAGAGAGGAGCCTGGCAGGCTACAGTCCACGGGGTCACAAAGAGTTGGGCACAACTGAGTGACCGAGCACACATTGAATGAAGAATTCCACAGCATATAATTCAACATCTATACTGTTCTTCACCCTCGACTCTAATTGTATGACAAATATCTAATACTGAGATCTCACCAAAAGCTGTTTTCGGGCACTTTGAAGAATATATTCTTGCTTAGCCAGATGTGTAATGTGAGTTTATCTTTCCTCCTTGGGTGATTCAGGCTGTTGTTTTGAAGAATCTAATTGTTGAAGATGCCAACTAAAAAACGCACAACATGAGAGTTGCAAGTTAAGTTTTATATTTGGGGCAAAATGAGGAGATGGCAGGGAGACAGCATTTCAGATAGCTCTGAGAAACTGCTCCAAAGAGGTAGTGAGGAAGCTCAGTATATATGTGATTTTGGTGAAGGTGGAGTACATGCACTCAAGCATCTATTTTCTGCAGAAGGTTTTTGCTAGTCACAAGGAGCAGTTGTCACCATGAAGGATTTTAGTGCCTTTCTAGATGTGAGGAGACTCAAGAAATGGGCTTATAAAATCGTCTCCTGAAAATATCTAACTATCTGAGGACCTGTTCTGCAAGTTTTTCTCAGAGCACAGAATGCCTCACTTCTACTCTCCACCCTAAACTTGCAGAGGGTGTTTTGTTGAAAATCAGCAGCTGCAGTAGCAACTGATTTAGTCCTTGTAGAGGTAGATGGCAAGTGCCAGTTTATGGTTGACAAAGGCTTAGATAAATGCTGCTCTCAGTCTTTATATGACACAGGGTGTTATGTCCTCATGGAGTCTCATCACAGTAGGAAGTTACTTTTGTCTGGTAAGCAGATTGGGGATGCTACAGATACTCTTGCAGAGATAGTTACATCTTCAATTCATTCAACATGGATTGTATTACTTTAGATAGTGAAAGGGACTTTGCAGATGTTATCAAATTAGGGATTTTGAGGGTAGAGAGATTATCCACCCTGAATTATCTCAACGGGCCCTAAAGGTGATCATAGGGGTGCCATAAGAGGAGGGCAGGAGGGTCAAAATCAAAGAAGGAGATGATGTGATGGAAGCAGAGGTCAGAGTGATATGATTGCTGGCTGGGGCCACAAGCCAAGACATGTGATGGTCTCTGGAAGTTGGGAAAGGCAATGAGACAGATTCTCCCCCAGAGCTTCCAGAAAGAATGCAGTCCTTCAAACACTTTGATTTAGCTCAGTGAACTCCAGAACTCTTCATTGTCTAATCGGTGTGTGTCATTTTAAGCGATTAAATTAGTGGCAGTTTGTTAACAGCAGCTCAGTCATGTCTGACTCTTTGTGACCCCATGGACTATACAGTCCATGGAATTCTCCAGGCCAGAATACTGGAGTGGGTAGCCTTTTTCTTCTCCAGGGGATCTTCCCAACCCAGGGATCAAACCCAGGTCTCCCGAATTGCAGGCGGATTCTTTACCAGCTGAGCCACCAGGGAAGCCCTAACAGCAGCAATAGGAAGTTTATAGAGGTTTTCTGAACTAGTAAGAGATCATATAAAGGGCTATTTAATTCTGTTTGTTTTTAAGCTTTTTATTTTATATTAGAGTATGCATGAATGCTGAGTCGTTTCAATAGTGTCCAGCTCTGTGACCCCATGGACTGTAGCCCTCCAGGCTGCTCTGTTCATGGGATTCTCCAGGCAAGAATACTGGAGTGAGTTGCCATGCCCTCCTCCAGGAGATCTTCCCACCCAGGGATCGAACCCATGTCTCTTATGTCTCCTGCATTGGCAGGCAGGTTCTTTACCACTAGCCTCACCTGGGAAGCCCTGTATGTTATAATATAGCTGATTAACAATGTTGTGATAATTTCAGATGAACAGTAAAAGAACTCAGCTATGTATATGTGTGTATCCATTCTCCCCCAAACTCCCCTCCCATCCAGGCTGCCACATATCATTGAGCAGAGTTCCAAGGGCCATTTGATTCTGATTGTCAGGAGAAGGCACATGCCATCAGAGAGCAAGGGAGCTGGGAGCTTTAGAGAAGGTTCTGTCCATGTGCAGAGTGAGTCTGGCTCTAGCACTCACTCTAGAGCCTGTGGCTGGGCCTTGAGAGCTCCTAGCCAGCGGGGGAGCAGACACAAAAATGTCTGAGTGTCACATGTGGAGCATTCAGGATAGGACATAAGCTCTGCGGTCACTAAGGAAGGAGCTGTCAGCTCAGCCTGAGGTGGCTGGGGACCAGGATGACCACTGCCTCATTCTAGGGGTTTCTACAGGAATCTACAGCATCTACAGGATTAGCTCCCCCTGGAGTTGTGCGGGACACAATCTTTATGACCATTTTTAGCAGGCCTAGAGAACGCCCCACTGAGAGGGGGTATGGGCAGGGCCAGTGCGGCTTTTCTCTTGCAACCTGAACAGTGGGCATGGAGACTGGTATTTGGGGAATGAATGAAAGTTGAGAGGCTGGTGGGACATGTTCTGCAAGAGCCAGGATTCCAGGGCTGTGGATTGCTCCAACTCTTCCTGGAAACCTAAGATTTCCATCCTCACAGTGGCCTTGGGCCTACTACTCGCTTCTCCACCACCCTCCCAACTATGTCAGCAACACATTTAGTACAGAGATGTGGAGCCAGGGACCTGTCCTACCCTCCCAGCCTAGTGAATACCTGGTCAGCTGCCCAGCCTATGGCCGTGGAGCAAATATCTATTCACTCATTGATTTTCTTTCTTAACTTACATGTTAGTGGACCTGACTCTTGTGGGAGAAACTTAGAACTTTCCCTATTGGGATTTGCTTTCAGTGAATAAAGGAGGTCGGGCCTCCTAGGGCATGTTAGATATTTGTGCTAATTTTTTTCACATTTATAAGTTTTCTTCTTAGAGTGCTGTGGATTAAGTTGTATGCATGTGAGCTAAATTGCTTCAGTCATATTAGATTCTGTGTGACTCTATGGACTGTAGCCTGCCAGATTCCTCTGTCTATGGGATTCTTCAGGGAAGAATACTGAAGTGGGTTGCCATGCCCTCCTCTAGGGGAGCTTCCTGACCGATCGAATCAGCGTCTCTTTCGTCTCCTGCATTGGCAGGCGGGTTCTTTACCACTAGCACCACCTGGGAAGCTAGTGCATAAAGTTAGTGATCTCTTGACTAAGTGCTCAACATCAGTTTGATAAAGTATGGGCCGTCAATACCATGGTGAAACACTGTCAAGGCTCTTATGGATGCATTGTGGGGTAAAATGTGGCTTTCCTATCCAAGTGAAGTTATTCCACTCAAATGATACAGCATGAGTAAGAGCTGTTTTATAACTTCAGCCCTTCTCTAAGGACTTCATCTTAGGAGTCTGTATAATGCAAATACTCTAGCAGAGAAGTTTGTTTTCATTGTTTTTTATTTTAATTTAAAAAATAAGTTTCTACACTTATGCCATATCATCTATAGAACATCTTGGAAGAAACACAGTACATAAAAAGGCATGACATAAAGTTACCAAAAATACTGTATTATGAAAAGACAATTCTAATTTCAGTGAAAGCAAACAGTTCTGAAATCTTTCTTTAAAATATTTTTCCTGGTTAATTTCCGTCCTATTCTTGTTTTGCCCTTGCATAGTCACCAGAACAGATACGTCTTTTTCCAACTGAAAACCATAATGCTTCCTTACTGTCTGCAGAATAAGGTTCAACCTTCTTGATATGGCTTGTAAGTTACCCACCCCTGTAAGTCGGGATCCAGGTGATCAGTCAGTTATTTGCTCCCTAAACGTTTATTGAGAATTTCCTGTCATATATATACACAACAAAACAAAGGAAAACTAAAGCTCCCCTCCCAGGTTCCCTCACTTAATAGCTGGCTACTCAACCAGAAATCTGGACTGCCCCCTTGGCCTCTCCCTTCCCCTCTCCTGACAGTCCTACTTTTAAAATATCTCTTGAACCTGCCTACCTCTCCCCACTGTTTGCTTCCCCCCATCCCTACCATCCCCTTGAATTCATTCTCTGCATTTCAGCCAGAGTCCTCTTCTAAATTGCAGTCTGGTTATATCATGTCCCTGTGTGACCACTTTATGGTCCTCTTCAGATAGTCTAAACTCTTCAGCTTGGCCTCTAAGCCATCATTTACAGAGTGCCTAATGTGCCCCACACTGCTGTGTGCACGGTGAAGCCGTGATCAAGATCAACAAAGGCTCCTGACCTCAGAGTCTTACCTTCTGTTTGGAGTGGTGTGGTGTTGGGACTGAATAATAACCCAGAAAACAAATAAAGAAGATAATCAGAGATTCAAGTAAGAGTCTTGAAGGGAGTAGCCAGGTACTGGGACTGGGTATCTACCTTTGCAAACATGCATGTGTGTGTGTGTGTGTGTGTGTGTGTGTGTGTGTGGCTGTGCGCATGCCCTTTAAACTGAAAGTTCAGGGAAGGCCTCAAATGGATGCAGTGGTATTTGCCCCCTAACCCCTCGTGCCTGTGCAGCTTCAATCCTGGCTGCCCACTCCTTATGCTGTGCTCAGCCACACTGGGCTTCTGGTTCCTTGCAGTCTCCTCTCTTCTATCTCTCCCCACTCTTTTTCTTTCCTCTTCCTTTCCTCCGCCCCTCACCAGCTCTTCCTAGAAGCCAGTGCCTTGCCTGAAACACTTTTCTTCCTTCTACCCTTCTTGACAAGGCCCAGTGCTTCTGTTGTGGTCTGCATTTCCTGGTTAATAATCAGGCAACTGTAATTGCTTGATATACAGTCTTTCTCAGTCACCACTGAATTCCTAGGACCAAGCAGTCTGTGTGGACAGAATATGCACATGGGATGGGATATTTACATCTGCCAGGGAGAGACCTTAATAGATTGCTCTTTCTCTCATACCCCACTGGGCTCAAGCCAAGCTTCTGTTCTAGCCCTTCCTATTATCACTTGGATACCCTCTTTTTTCTAAACAATTTTCTCCTGTGATAGATTGGGAGTTCCTTTGTCTTATTAATTCTCCAACCAACCCCTCATAGTACCTGGCACACAGTAAATGCCAAAAAACTTGAATATAAAACCAAAATCAGACAAAAATCCAGGAAGATAGAGTTTGAAAAAAGGAATGGAAGCCAATTCTAAATGGTAAAATGAATCACATAGTCACCTACCTGGGGAAAATTACAGAAACCTTCCACGCAAAGTACTTTACCTCATGGTAAAACTTTGGTTTCTATTCAGACATTTCACCATTTATTTAAGGACACAAAATCAGGAAGTTGCTCTGATTTTTTGGTTCAACTTGATTCGCTGCCCTCCTATAAAATACCCAAGTACAGCCTTCCCTTCACTGCAGGTAGAGATTGCCTTTCTTTTTCTAGAAACCAGTTTTACTTGTGCTTCTACTTGCTTTTTATTCTGATTTTGAGACACTTCCTAGGGACCACAAAAGTTAGGGTCGACTTGGAAGTATGTGGCTTCAGGCTGTCAAGCCAGAAGTTTTAAACCTGCTTCCTTGTTTTTCCCCTGAGGCAATGGAAATTTCTAGCCATCAGCTGAGACTGGGATTGATTCAGTGCCAGAGGTGAAACATGGGAAAATATAGGGATGTTGTTTATTAAGGTTACTTAGTCATTCTCAGCAGTAGATTTTATGATTTAGAAAACATTTCCTGGTTTTGAAAACTTAACAATACACCCTCTAAGTCTGTCAAAAATTGGAATGGGAGGTTTCAGTAATGGGAGAGCCAGAAGGATAAGCTAGTGGATTTGTAATTGCTTCTTTCAACTTTATGACTGTGACCCTATGTTCTAGTTTTATTGAATTTAATTATTAATGACTGTTTTTAATGAGGAAAAAGGATGCTTCTGCGTATCTGAGGAAGTCTGAAAGAGATCATGTTCATCTCTGTATCAACTTTGTACCTTGGCGAAAAAAAAAAAAAAACCCTGGCGTGGTGATTGGTTATGCTTAGGTTTTGTCAGTTCAGTTCAGTTCAGTCGCTCAGTCGTGTCCGACTCTTTGCGACCCCATGAATCGCAGCACGCCAGGCCTCCCTGTCCATCACCAACTCCCGGAGTTTACTCAAACTCACATCCATCGAGTCGGTGATGCCGACTTTTTTTTGTCAGCTCTGCTTCAAATTAACTTTGACTTTACCTAAGTCCATAAGCTTCTTTAGGCCTGACTTGACTCAACTATAAAATGAAGGTTTATTGGTTACTTCAGTGTGGTTGAGTAAATGATTGCCTGCTACCTACCTAGCTTGGATTGGGTTCCCTAGAGAGAGAGGCTTAGGAAAGGATTCTTGTGGGAGTGAATAATTGAGTGAGTGCTACCAGGAGAGAACTTTAAGGAAGTGATGGAATCAGGAGAGGGCAGGGAAAGAAACCAAACAAAGATGTGGTCTCATCTCAGCTCTGGAATATGGAGAACAAAACACCTCTTTCAGTCATTGGCTAGAGGTTGCCCTCCAGGACAGAGGGTATGATTTTACTGAAATTTCTGGATAACAGAGTTCATCAGCTGGGGGATGGATGTACCAACCTGTTAAAAGAGATCTAAATAGGGTACCAAAAATCTATTATACCACATGGGTGCCAGGTACTGTGCTAGGTATTGGAGAGAGGAAGGCAAAAAAGAGGTAATCCCTCGTCATAGGAAACTCATGGACTGGTGCAGGAGATAGATGAATAAACAAGTAATTTTAATCCCCCAGGCAAATGCTAGGATAAAGAAATGCACAATGTTGTAGGAACAAAGAGGAGAAGCAGGCATTGCAGCCTGGGTTACTCAGGAAGCCCATCTGGCCAGGCCAATTGCTACTACCTATCAGTCTTTATTCTAACCTCAAGCCACTTCTGGCTCCATTTAAACCAAATGATTAGATATACTACCCATAGTTTTACCTTGGGAGGAATTTTCCCTCACTGGTGGTTTCATGGCCATGCCTAAGAGCAGCTGTAGTGTAGTTGGAGTCCATTTCCAGTCTGCATGCACATGATGATGTTGACTCAGCCGTGAACCAGGCTTAGGTGTTTTGTCCTTCCATCAGCTGGCAATAAGGGGTTTCTCCCTTATTAGGCAACCAGACGCACAAGCTGAGGAAAAGGTGCTGACACAAGAAAGGTGATGACATGAAGCTCCAGGCCACCATGTCATGTAGCTTGCTCATGATTTCTGGTCCTGTCCATGCTCAATTCTGGATGTACCACTTCTGTCCCTTGAATCTCTGCTTCCACCATCCATCTGTCATGGCAATTCTGTCATGTGTGTCTCAGACTGGGTCATTGCACTTTTGTGCTTCTAGGATCTACCTTAGCTGTGAGTTCGCATCATTTACAGTTGTCTGTGCCAGCAGGTTGCATCCTGCATCCCTGGGGATGTGCCCCCAAAAGTATTATTAACTCCCCCTATTTAACTTTATGTTCCTGCCCCCTTGATTATGTACCCTTGGTCCCATGTGCATTTCCCGGCTGCTGGTACTACCCTCTGGATAGATCCTGCAGCTCCTGTAGGGTCTAGTCCATGCCTCCCTATAGGTTATGTTGTGACTTAGGCTTTGTTTTGGGTCTAGTGGTCAGGAGGAGAGATGGGGGCATGTCTTCAGGGGTTACATGTTATTTGTGAGGAGAGGTTTCTGCATCCTCTTTCAGTAAAGGGAGGATCACTTTAATCAGGGAATGGGTCTTTTCTTCAGGATCAGAGTGTTCAGAGGGATCTAGGGACACAGGGTATTTGAGCATCAATCCAGATGTCCCCATCCCATAAGTCAAGTTTCCATTCTTTCCCAAACAAGACCTTGGACTTGTCAGAGGCAGCCTGACATGATTGGAACTTGAACTTTGTTTGAAGCTGACAATGCCATTTCCTGGGTGAGAGTCTCAACTTCCCCTGCCCACCTGCTGTAGGAGATGAGAAAGACTTTATATGCTATGAGGGAAGTCCTTTGGCTTTCACACCTGCCTTGTAATTGTCAGCTAATCTATCCTAGTTTTTCCTTATCTTTTCCAAAGTTTCATTCAAACTTATGGATGGATATCCAATTCCATTGTTCTCATTGCTACTACTTGCCCTATATTTCTCATAGGTTGATATTTCAGAGCTGGCTAATGTGTTCCCTTTCACTATAAAACCAGTTCACCATCAGCGACTTAGGATCAGCCCCTTTAGAAGGGAAAGAAGCAGAATTGGGTAGATAGAGAAGCAGATTTGCAATTCAGTTTCAGTAGAAGCCTCAGCCCTCTTGAGAGTTCTGAAGAGGGACTGACCCATCAGAAGTGTCCTGAGTTGGAGCAAGAGAACACAGCATTTATACCCCCACGACAGATCTGTGGGCTACCCCAGGAAGCAGGTGTGGCCTTGGGTAAGGCAGCTGTCTTCAGCAGGTCTCTCCTGCAGGGAGATGACAATATAAGTGTAACAGTCGCCGTGTAATAAGTTTACTAACTTCTTTTTTCCTACAGCATCTTTTTATGGTGAAAGCTACATGGGGCTCAATATCATAGAAGTTTCCTCTGAGCTATCTCTTCAGTTAAAATTTCAAACCAGCAAACCACAGGGATTACTTTTTCTTGCAGCTGGGGTAAATGACTACTGTATAATAGAACTTCTATCAGGAAACTTACGGGTAAGATTTTTTAAAATCTTTAAAAATGTACAGTGATTCAATTACTGGAGGGAAAAACAGTGAGAGAAAGAGAACAAAACACTTGATTATTGTTATTTCACTAGAATAAAATCAGATGCCACATGTAAGGGTTGAGATCTTCCCCAATTTTACGAGCATGTCTTAAATATTCCAACTCAGAAAATTTCAATTTCAATATGTTGTTCATAAGTGTGGGAAGGGGTTTCCATGTCCGGGTTTCTCTTTCTTTCTTTTTGTGAATGGCCATATTTTCTCAATAAAACACTAGGAGATGAGATTGCTTAATTGTGATTCTTTGTCTTTCAGGTGAGAGTGAATCTGGGGACAGGTGAACTAACTAGTGCTTCTTTCTGAGCAAAGACTTCGTGTGGATGACTTGGCTTGGCATTTAGTGGAGTTGTACTGTGTTAAGGATCATGTCTCTGTGGTTATTGGCAAACATTATGAGATGACGGGCCGGATCACTGGTGGGATGCACGATTTGCACTTTCAGCATGGAATCCACATAGCAGGCCGCAGTGGACTTGATGTCTCATATCTCGATGGACAGCCCCCTAATTTCCGTGGCTGTATGGAGGATGTGGTGTTTAACCAGAGGGAGATCCTTTCCTCTCTTAGATCTTACCCTGGTTTTAAGAAAGTTTATGAGGTGTCACTAGGATGCAGTGATGAATTTTTTGCAGGGGAGGATGAAGCCATCAATTTCTTTAGCTCCAGATCCTATGTCACCTTCCCATAGTGGAAGGTCCAAGGGGACGGGCTGTTGGAATTTGCTTTGCAGACTGGAACTCAACAAGCCTTGCTTTTATTTCAGTCAGGTAGGGAAGGAGATTTTGTCGCTTTGGAAATAGTTAAAGGTTTTTTGAAGGCTCATGTAGGAAGGAATAGGAGTGATACTCAGCTGTCTTCTTTTAGATTAATTAGTGACAACCAGTGGCACGATATTCAACTCAGATTCACTGAAAGATACCTGGGCCTGATGGTGGATGAACAAACCGTAAGGACAAACCTGCCTCTGCAGAGCAAACTGTTTGTATCTGCGGGCCCCCTCTTCGTGGGAGGTCTTGATAGACACAAGAGAGAAGAACTTAAGAGGTTAGGACTTGCCTCTGTGCCTGGGAAATCTGCTGGAGGAATCTCTTTTAACGGGTGCTTAAGAGGCTTGGAAGCCAACTCAGAAAAGAGAGCATTAAAGGATGCCTTTGTTTCCAAAGATATATCTGCTGGGTGTAAAATGAAGGGCAGTGATAATGAAAGTCCTTCTGCAACAACCATGGAGAAACTGCTGCTGGCAGAAGTTCCCCTTTCCACTGCTGACTCTGAGGTAGGCAAGCCTAATCTTCAAGATGTGAGTAGCTGTTTCTTGGTCCTGAATAACTTGGAGGTCCAAGAAGGTGGACAAGCCTTACTGGAACAAAGGCATATGAAGGTGGATGTGGAGCTAAAGGATTTGGGTATCCATCAGTCTCAGATACTCTTTAAAATAAAGGAGATGCCTGTTCATGGGTTCCTTCGATTAGATGTTTCCCCCGAGCAAGGACTGGAGAAAGTTTTCACTCTGTTGGATTTGGAGCAAGGGAACGTTTGGTATGTCCATGACAGTTCAGAAGAACCTAGGGATTATTTCACATTTTCACTCTCTTCCAACAGCAAGAGGGAAGTGCCACTATATCTGCAAGGACATGTTTCTTATGTGTTTAACATTGTTGTCATTCCAGTAAATGATCCCCCAAACCTTAAGCTCCCTGAAGGAAACTTGCTTCTCGTGTTTGAGAATTCTAAGAAACGACTGACTCCAAATATCATACATATTTCAGACCCAGATACAGATTCCCTGAGTCTTAGTGTCTCAGTGCTTGGCAACTTTAATTCAGATGCTGGGTTTTTAGAAAATATCAATGATCCTGGGAGAGCCATTAATGGTTTCTCATATGGGGATTTAAGAGATGGCAACATTTTCTATGTGCACAGAGCCATCCAAACTCCCGGATCCTTCTGAGAGCAAATGATGGAGAGCTGGTTAGCAGTACAGTGGTGTTGCGGGTCATGGCTATTCCTTGGGACTTGGCAGTGGCCAATCGGACCGGTGTGGCCGTGCAGCAGGGTAGCTCGGTCCTGATTACGCAGAGCAACTTGTCAGTGGAGGTTAATGGTGAACGCCCTGAGGTGGACACCCGTTATGTTATCACTTATCCACCTCGCTTTGGCCAAATTCAGCAACAAGGGCCAAGTGGTGAGTGGGAACAAATCAGTACCTTTTCTCAGCATTCTGTTGATCAGAGTCAGATTCAGTACTGTACTACATTCAAAGATTTGCAACTAGAAAATGTTACGGATCACTTTAAATTTAAAGTTGACATAGAAGGAAAAAGCAGCAAAGAGCTGGTGTTTCCTATTACGATACAGTGGCTGAAGTTTACCCTTCTGAAAAATGTTGCCCTTGAGATCAGTAAAAAAACAGGCACGTATTGAATTCTGATCACTTACAGGCCGTGACAGAGGGGGTGGAAGTAGCTGAGAGGGAACTGCATTTTAAGTTACTGACCCCACCTAAGAAAGGAAAATTGCTACTTGGCACAGAAGTTCTACAGACAAACTCGGTCTTCAGCCAACAAAACATTACAGACGGTAAGATAAGTTATGAACCACAAGAGAGGCCCAGGGAACATTCACAAGATATTTTCAGGTTCTTGATGGTTGCAAAACACATAGAATCAAAAGATTATACTTTCAGAATCAACTTTAAAGCAGAGAGGAGGCATATTATTTTAACAAATAGAGGATTACTTGTAAAAGAAGGAGAAGGGAAATTAATCACAAAGTCGGAATTATTTGCTCAAACCTTGGACAAGAGGACTTTCCAATATACAGTCACCAAGAGTCCGCAGCACGGGAAGCTGAAACTGATTCGCTCTTCAGATTCTCCTGGAAATCAGGACAACATCACCGCCTTCACAGATCAAGACATCCTGGGTGAGCGGCTGATATATGAGCACGATGACTCTGAGACCCAGAGTGACGAATTCCTCCTTGTGGCCTCCACCGCAGGACCAGACCAAGAGGAAGCATTCAGGGATCTTGACATGGAGCATCTGTTTACAGAAATCAAAGTCACCATTTCTGTGGAGTTAAAGAATGACCAGAAACCAGTGCGCATGGTGGATAAGGTCTTTCAGGTTGTGCAGAACGGCCAGCGCTGTTGACCCTCTCAGATCTCTGCTACCATGACCCTGACTCAGATTTTGACGATGGGCAGTTGCTCTACATCCGGCGGGGCATCCCGAACGGGGACTTGGTGCAAGCCAGTGACCCAGCTCAGGAACTCTACTGGTTCAGGCAAGAGGACCTGTGGGAAGGACGCGTGCTCTTCAGGCACCGGGGTGCAGACTCGGCCCGTTTTGTGTTGTTCGTGATGGACGGTGTCCACTACACATCATCCCTCCTCGAGGTCAGCGTGTCAGACCCCTATGTCCGTGTAGTCAACAACACGGGGCTGCTCGTGCAGAGAGGAAAGGACAGCAGCCTCACGACAGCCAACCTCAGTGTCACCACCAACCAAGATGTCAGAACAGACCACGAGGTCCAATTCCACATCGTGCAGCCCGCAAAGCGTGGCAGCGTGCTGGTCAACAGCTCAGCATCTGGCTCATTTTCCATGCATGACTTGAAGCAAGGGCGTGTGATTTACAGGCATGACGGCAGTGGCAGCTTCGATATGTTCAACCTAACAGTGCGAGTTAAAGATACACATTTATATGTGGGAGTCTACATGCAGGTGGACTCAGAAAGCCACCAGCATCACACGCGGATTCTGCACAGTAAGACCCTTGTGGTTGAAGAAGGAAAACCAGTAAAACTGAGTAGAGAAAGGCTCCAGGTAGGTGGGGGTCCCAGCTCCCAGCATTCTCCCCCTCTGGAACCGCAGGGACAAGTGATCTCTTTGTTTGCTTCTGAGAGCTGATTTGTGCTCATTTCTCTCCTGGTATTTGGAATTACTTTTTAAAAATGCAGATGCCGTTGAAAAGAAAAGCCAGAAGGTTCCATGATTTTGATACTGCTAATTGTTCTATAGTCGGAAATGGAACATAAAGAATCCTAAAATCCCTTCATTTTAAAGCTGTGTGCACAAGATTACACAAGTATGCATATATGTTTATAATGTAGAATAACCTGCGAAGGAGGAGGGAATGTATATATTACAGGTCATTACAGTATATATTACAGGTTCATTACAGTAATGAAGAGGTCATTACTTTTTTCATCTTTCATGGCAACACTGACAATATTTCATTTGATCTGAGTTACATTTGTAATGTGGTGAAGCAGGGTATAAAAGTGTAATTTAACAGACATAAAAAGGATTCCTAAAACAGATGAGGATACTATATTGCACAGTTTATTTCTTTAGCTCTGAATGTGGCCTTGTGTAGTTTCTTGAAATTGGTGGATAAATTGGCCCAGACCCGGGGAATGCCAAGGGTGAGCCTTCACACCAGAAGCCTCCTGGTTTCCTGAGGCCCCGACTTGAGAGCTTCTAGCAGCACAGCCCTACTGATCAGAGTTAGGTGAGAGTGAGTAATCTGTGCAGGGTACGTAAACTGATTTATGACAGTTGGCCACAAATGCAAGCTATTCTGAATCTACCCTCAGGACTGCAAACAAGTTTGCCTGCTTGCTAAATACAGCCAATAACATCAAGTAGAAGTGAATTTGGACTTCTCTGGTGGGTCAGTGGTAAAGAATCTGCCTGCGGTATAGAAGACCTGGGTTCGATCCCTGGGTCGGGAAGATCCCCTGGAGGAGGGCATGGCAACCCACTCCAATATTCTTGCCTGGAGAATCCCATGGACAGAGGAGCCTGGTGGCTACAGTCCATGGGGGTCGCAAAGAGTCAGACACGACTGAGCGACTGAACAGCAGCAGCAGCAGAAATGAATTCAAGTCAGAGCAATTTACTGAATAATGAGTTTTGACCAAGAGAATATGGAGCCCCCCCAGCTTTTTTCTCAATTATTTTTCAGGATCTTAGAGAATTTAAGTTTCACCACAAGGGGGTGTACACAGTTCATGGACTATAAATATATCACAGAAAGTTTTGAGATGAATTTTGCTGAATCAGTAAATTAAAAGTATATTCAAAATGCTGAGCTAGTTTAAAAATAGACTTTCCTTTAAAGCCTTGCAATTTTAGTGCTTTAACTGCTACTTCTTCTACCATCTTTTATTCCTTCTCTAGATACCATTTTATTTCTTTCAGCTCTATTTTCTGAGTCCTAGGTTTCTTGCCACTGTGAATGATATCTTGATAATACATTAGTAACTGTTCAAATGTTGCTTTGTCTTTGTGATCAGGACTAAAATGCGAAATATTAGCATGGTTACCAGAACAGACCCAGGCTTAAACTGTGTCTTAACCTGGATTGTAACTTAAGCCATTTGTGAACATTAATAGAAAAAAAATTTGGTTCATCAAGGGTCTTGACTCTTCCGTAGATTAATGTTTTTCTTTTTGTGTCTCTGTGTTGTTAATGTGCACTCAAGGCTGTGCATGAAGACCTTGTTCCTTCAGAGGCAGTGTTCATTGTTAGAACTCCGCCAGTGCATGGATACCTTCGAAGGTCTTTACCGGACGAGGGTAGTGCGGGTGCAGAGGAGAAGTTCCCTTTGATGTTTACGCAGCAGGATGTTGATGATGGTTACATTCATTATGTACAGACAATGCCTGACCAACAACTGGACCGTTTTATACTGGATGTTATGAGTGGCTTCCAAGCTGTGAGCAGACTTGAAATCCTGGTGGATGTTGTCCCTAAACAGATTCCTCTGGCAGTACAAAATTTCACAGTCCAGGAAGGTGGCTCCAAGGCACTTCCAGAAGACTATTTCAAAATTCCAGGCAAGCATTTTGAGGGACTTGACTGTGAATTTGTTCTACTCAAACCACCAAAACATGGTTATGTTGAAAATTCTCATTTTCCAAGAGTAAAGCTGATGAAATTTACCAGGAAACAGGTAATAACTCTCAGTTAATATATTTGGATTTGGATATGTTGGATAAGAAAAAAATTGGCTGTTTATCACTTGGATTCTTGGACTTTGGGAAGTGATGGGGCCTTAGTAGATATCTGGTCCAACCTCCCAGCAGATGGAGAAGCCCTTCCAGGATAACCCTTTACAAAAGGTCATCTAGTCATTGCTTAAATATCCTCAGTGGGTTTTTAGAGTGTTATTATTGTGATAGTTTGCTTTCTTACAATGAATAAAAGAATGATTTCCATACTTAAAAAAAATATTGCAAAGTATCTTTCAGATCCCCATTATTTCCTTTATAAGCTCCTAGGAACACACTGTCTTCAGGATGGAAACCATGAACAGCTATGTAGCATCTTTGGATATCTTTGTCCAGTTAGCTAAGAACGCATGTTGCTGCTTCATTTTGCTTCTAAGGATTTCACCTCATCAAGTGACTTGAATCCATTTACTAAAAACTTATTCTGTTCAAGTTACTATGTAAGGCTTCCATGACAAGTAGACATATTTTTTTGCCTGCAAGAATTGCTGTGGGGGAGTTAGGCACATGAACTTTAATATAAGCTATACTCTTCTTGTCTTTCATGTAGCACTTTAACAGTGATATTGTGGGTGTGCAGAATGGTCACATTTGACTCTAATTGAAGGCTTCTCGGAGGGAATAAAGTTTAAGCTAGACTTTTAGGATAGAGTGAAAGGGCAGGGAGATAATAGAGGTGAAGAGAGAAAGCAAAGAAATGCAAGCAAAAGAGGACTATATGTCAGTGGTGTGAAGGCATTGAAGTGAATGGTGTTCTAGGGGCCAAGGAATAGTTCACGAGGTTCCCAGATGGACAGAGTGTGCTGGAGGGTGCTTAGGGGCCAACTTTGGAGAGCCCTGAGGCACATGTCAAGAGGGTTAGACTCTATCAGGTGGTATTCAGAGCCACGGGGAGAAGTGGAGAGTGCTGAGGGTGGAAAAGACCTTGGAGCTCAGTGCCTCTCAACTGGGGATCCAGGGGAGGTGATTCTTCCGTGATTCCATGCAGCCATCTCTTAATGATAGCTTCCTTCCCAAAGGCTGGACAAACCACATAAGATAACCACCTGCTCTCATGTGAATGGAATTTAATTCTATTCACCCCATGTACTCTGGGTGAGAGACTGAGCCCTAAATTTTGGTTCTGTCTTAACCGATTCTTTATCGTCTGTGCTTTGTATTATGAGAAGTGTGTATTTAAGCATGGTTGGTTGAAATATGCATCAAGTGTGTGTGTTCCCTACAGTATCCATGTTGTTGTGTAGCCTTGTTCACAGTCAAGACTATATGTTCCTGATCTTCAGGTGACCCTGTTGACTTAAAAAATAGTCACAGTCTAAAAGTTGAGAGTTGTGTTTTATTTGGTGGAAATTTTTAGGGCTTCAGGCCCAGGAGACAGCAGCTCAAGTGACCCTGAGAGAATTGCTCCAAGAAGGTGGGGGGAGAAATCAGGTTATATAGAAGTTTGCAACAAAGAGCAGGTAGTCTGAACATCAAAAGATTATTGTCAATGAAATAAAACCAGATTAACCAAGCCAAAGAATTTAGCACTTTTCTATTTATGAGACAATGAAAGAGTCTGGGCTCACTCGAATCATTCCTTTCACATGCACCTCAACTAGCTGGGGCCAGTATCCTGTTTTCATATCCTGAGCTGCTCAGAGCTCACTGTAGGGAGTGGCTACAGCCTAACGGCTGCCAGGTTGTGGGTATTCTTCTCCTTCCTGAGTGCCCATAAGGCTCAGGAATTCACATTTGGAGAACCAGAACATCACTGTGACATCCTTTGTTTACTGATGTGACTGGAAATCCTCCATTTCTCAAGACCTTTACAATTTCTCTTCTTTGATGACTTCTGAGGTCCCTGGGGTTTGACACATGGTCATTTTCACTTATGGTGACACCTAACAACTTGTGGCTATAACCTTCAGTGACTCAGAGAAGGAGAGGTCTTGGCCATTTTTGCCCTTCATTCATTCAATGAATAGTTCTTGAGTGTCCATTATGTGTCAGGTGTGCTAGTTCTAAGTATTGAGTGTAAAGCAGTGAATTAACCCAGCAACAAACCCTGCCCTTATGGATTTTTTTTTTTCCTGGTGGGGAAAGAAAGAGACAGAGAGAGAATAAATGAAATAAATAAGTAAACTTATATAAATAAAATAGATGAATGAAGATTAGTGCTATGGAGAAAAATAGAACAGGAAAGAGAGATAGGAAGTACTGGGAACATCAGTGATGTTTGTGTGTCTGGGTGTGCTGATGCTCAGCTTCAAATACAGTGGTTGGGGGCCCAAGGCAGCCTTGAGCAGACACCTGGAGGACGTGATAGAGAGTGAGCTTGGTGGATATGGAGGAAGAGCATTCAGGCAGAGGGAAGAGCAAGCAAACAGCTCTGTGAGGGGAGCAGGAGGAGCTCAGCGTGTGGAGCTTCCCACAAGGGTGGGGGGCCGTAGGTGAGGTTAGGGAGGTCCAGTATGGGAGGGCTTTTGACTTCACCTTTGACCCCTAGTGAGATTCAGAACAATGAGGGAGGGAGAATGTGATTTATTTTTGTTATTTTTTTGTTGATTTATTTTTGTTATTTATTTGTTGTTATTTTTCTGTGTGCTCAGTCACGTCTGATTCTTTGTGACTCCATGGACTGTAGCCCGTCAGGTTCCTCTGTTCACAGAACTTTCCAGGCAAGAATACTGGAGTGGGTTGCCATTTCCTACTCCAGAGGGTCTTCCCAACCCAGGGATCAAAACAGGGGTCGCGTCTCTTATGTCTCCTGCAATGGCAGGTGGATTATTTACCACTGAGCCCCCTGGAAAGCCTGCTGCAAACAGAAGGGGGGAACTTAATATTCCCTGAACATGACTGGTGATGGCGGACCAAACACTTTTTAACCTTTTAAGATTTTCTACAAGTTTATTAAGTACCTGAAGGTCAGCAGATGTTTTTCTAGCATTAGAGCTAGGAACAGATACATTCCCACCAAACCCTCCTTGCCTTTAGATTAATACCTACTAACTGGCATTTTGGGCTTCCCAGCTGGCTCAGCTGGTAAAGAACCCACCTGCCAATGCAGGAAGTGTAAGAGCTGCGAGTTTGATCTCTGGGTTGGGAAGATCCCCTGGAGGAGAGCATGACAACCCACTGCAGTATTCTTTCCTGGAGAATCCCCATGGACAGAGGAACCTTCAGGCTATAGTCCAAGGGGTCAAGAAGAGTTGGACACGACTGAGGTGACTTAGCATATGCATGTGCACACTGACATTTTAAATGGTAATTTGAGAGAGTATTACTCCATTGAGGAAATGATGTATTTCTACAGGAAGGATACAGAGAAGGGATGTCTATTTAAATGCTATCTTCCTAAAGCATATTAGGTTAGAATTTCTCCTGCCCTCTGATGCCCATCTTCCTCATTTTTAAAAAATAGCTTAAAATAGTATGTTCCAGAAATATGTGGTCAGGCCTATGGTCTGGAATACTCTTCCCAGGGAACTCCAAAGAAACTTTCATGCACCTGTGTTCAAGTGGTTACAACCTTCCCTTGAGACAGTTGGTGAACTTTTCAACTCTTGTCAGAGACACCTCTGAGAGATCAAAAGTCTTTGCTCAAAGGAAGTGCGCCATAGAACTGGACAAAGTTGAACTGTTAAGAATGTTGGCTGTATTTTATCAAAACAAACACAACCCCAGAGACTTTTTGGAAGTTCAGCTACTCCTGTTGGGCTTTGGAAGTTCTCTGCTGTTGTATTTTTGGGTCACAGGTTCAGTGAAACCAAGTTCCCTTCTACCTTTAAAATTCTTCTGGTGTCTGGTTTTGATCCATGCTTCCATCAGAGTCTTAAAGACATGAAAAGCATTCTGATGAAATCTGTGGGTATCGCAAATCCAAGAAGAATAACTAATTTACTGGACAACCGTTTCAGAATGAAAATTAGAAAGATGAAATCAACCAGGGATAAAAGTAAACATTTGCATTTTGGTTATTACAGTGAGAGAAATCTGGCTTGATAAAATAATTTATTTCCAATGTATTTCATTATACTCTGTCCTCAGGAGCTTTATGGTAGCTGTTAAGAGAGGCACCAAAAAATGATTGTATTCTGCAGGAGGAGGAGGAAGCAGGTGTAACCTCACATACAAAGAGCAGTTAAGGGAATAATGCATACTTAGCTCAGAAAAGAGAAGTTTGGGGAAACTTAAAGAGTCTGACTGAGCAGGCATGCATGCACACAATAGTTTCACTGGTCCATGTGTCCCCAAAGAGCAGAAATCCAACCAGTGGGTGGAAACTTCAGAGCCTAAGCCCAATATTCTGAATTGTCCAACTTTCTGAATTGTCTACAACTTCAAAAATTAGTCTCTCTAAATACACAAGCAGAGTCTGAATTTTAATGGCTGATCCACTGGAAGAAAGGGAAGATTATGTCGCCTACAACCCATTTTAGTGTTTGAAATAGCCTTTGAACTCAGGCCTTGTGATAACCAGACCAGCATTTTCTTTATTACCCCATGTTGCTCAATCACTCTGTTCATTCTTAAACTTAATTTTGGGATACTGCACTACTTCATCACAATTATGCCATCCATCAGAATTTGCACTCTGATTGTCAGAATCAAATTTTATGGGATGAACACATGCTTCTGTGTTTTAAAGAGATATAAAATATCAGGATTTCTCTTAGAGCGTTTTTGTCATATTTTAAAATTACATATCTCGTAGTTTGGTGATTTGTTTTTTTGGTTACAGGTAGAAAATGAATTGATTTCCTATGTGCATGATGGTAGCGAAGAGCTTCTTGACAGTTTCACCATCTTTGCAAATAGCTCAGAGCTTGGAAAACAGAATTTGCCCCAAACTCTTTTTGTGACCATTGAGTCAGTAAACGATGAGGCTCCAGTAATAACAGCCAATAAAATCCTCCAGGTAAGTGCTCCGTGCTTTTGGATTTATCATAATAATGCAGAGCTACCCACTTGATTTTCTTTTGTATTCTTTCTAATGTTAATAAGATATATGACTATGTATGTATAGTTGACATATTCCAGCTGGTTTTAAATAAATGTTAGTCATTACCAAGACATTATGTTGGTTTTGGCTTGTGCTGTTCTAAACCAGTCATCTAAAATGTTATTTTCTAAGTGACAAAGGATCTAGTCCACCAAGCTACAACTTGGTGCGACATAACCATTGCTATCCAGCTGGTAGTTGACACAAAGAGAAAAAGGATCTTTGGAGAGTGGTGTCCTGGCAGGTGACAGAGAGGGGCAGGAAGAAAGCAAGGAGAACAACAAAGAAATAAGGAACAAGAAGCCTTTGACCTTGATTTAAAAGACACTCCAGCACCAGTTGGATGATTATGCCAGCATACCCAGGAGCCCACCAAGGGCTAATCTAAATAGAAAATTTTACATTGTTAAAAATCACTGGAGCTTTTATGTTTTTATTTGCTCACAATAATTGGATCTGGGAATAGGCTTTTTAGTGCTTTTAATTCTATTACAGCTTGTTCGTTATGCAGCCTCTACATTTTAAGGGAAAAATTGATGATGGTGTTTTTAGATCTTTGGAATCCATTCCTTTATCTTTTAGTTGACTTCCCAGTCATTGCCCAGGTACGTGGGGATAGTGTGTTCCAACTGGTCAACCGTGTGGGCCTCCCTGCTCCGCGCCCCACCCCTGCCCCCCGCCACCGCTCTGTTTTCAGCTTCCTTTCTCCCTCTCTCCACACTTCTTATTTTAGTACCTGTTGACCCACTCTCAGCAAAGTGATCTGAGAAGTAGGCTGTGGGCTAGTGTGATGAACGGTAGGAGTCAATCATTATTAAACACAGTTATAAAAGTTTACATTTATTACTGAGCAGAGTACTGTACATCTTCCATGCTGGTGTCATTTTCACAGCCCTACAAAGGAACTGCTGTGATTAATACCCTTGTTATAGATGGGAGTGCTGAGGCCCTGAGCAGTCTCAAGGGAAGGTGTGGACTTGAAGCCAAGTGTGCCCAAGCCTGACTGTCTCACCACTGTGCTCTGCCACTTCCCCTCTTACCCATGACTGACTCAAGCTCTCCCAGTGTGTCTGTGTGATCAAGGGCTGTTTTATTAGTGAAGAAAAGTCTCCAGAGTTTTTCTTCCTCTTGCTCCTACTAAAGTGGGCTTACAGGAATAGGTCCGAAGCAGGCGTATTGACACCTCCGTGTGCTCAGGAACCTCGGCAGAGGATCCGAGCACTTTGCTGAGTGATGCCAACTGCGGGGTGAGAAAGATCCAGGGAAGGGACTGAGGCTCTAGAAAGAGAAGAGCTAGAGTTGCCTGAGAGAGAGAAGGACCAAGGAATTAGGTAATGAACTCTCAGGCTTCCTTATGGAAGGGAACCGAAGCCCCGCTATGGGCTTGGCGTTCAGTTCTGAGGTACCGTCAATTTGTAAGAGGCACTATCAACTTAATAATAGCTTTACTATATTTAAATGTACTTGTCAATTTAAGATGTTCAGAACATTAAATTGTGAGGAGAAAAAAGTGTGCCCTAGACTTTGTCTTTTCTTAAAATTAGGAAAATATAGTCTGCCAGGAACCTTGCTTGCTCAAGTAGTTTGCCCAGACCTCTTGCCCCATCCCGGATTCCAGTGTGTTTCTCAATAGAAAAAAATAATAGTAGCTGGGGGCAGGGGCCATTGCCTTTATTCCTGCCTTTCCCCCTTGATAGCCTGGATCCAGGCCAGGAAAGATGCAACTTCCCAGTTTCGAGTTGCGTAGTCATTTGACACTGGCTCTTTCTGAAGTTATTTTTTATTTATCTAGTAAGAAACTCATTTCTTCTGTGAAAGTTCTGGATTAAAGTTAGGAGACCAGAGTTAAAGGCTTGTAAACTGCCCAATTTAAGCAAAATTTCCCTGGGCCTCAGCTGAGCTTTCAAAGAATTGATGCTTTCAAACTGTGGTGCTGGAGAAGACTCTTGAGAGTCCCTTAGACAGCAAGGAGATCAAACCAGTCAATCCTAAAGGAAATCAACCCTGAATATTCATAGGAAGGACTGATGCTGAAATTCCAATACTTTGGCCACCTGATGTGAAGAGCCGACTCATTGGAAAAGACCCCGATGCTGGGAAAGATAGAAGGCAAAAGAAGAAGGGGTCAGCAGAGAATGAGATGGTTAGATAGCATCACCGACTCAATGGACAGGAATTTAAGCAAACTCTGGGAAACAGAGAAGGACAGAGGAGCCTGGTGTGCAGCAGTCCATGGGGTTGCAAAGAGCTGGACACAACTTAGCAACTGAACAATCCCTGGGACTCACCTTCCTCGATAGCAAAACCATAAGCATATCTGCAGGGTGAAGTATGTGAGTGTCTATGCATGTGTATGTTTTCCTTGATCATCTTGCAGTCCCTCCTAGTTCTAACATCTTCTGGTTTTTATGACTGTAAACATTGTGTGACACTCTCTGGGTGAAGCTGCACTTGGAATGGATGAAGGGGCTATTGAGCTTCCATTTTCTGTTGGATGGAATCATTCCAGGCTAGACTGGGGGAACCTTTTCTCTTTGACTGGGAAACATATGAATGGTTTTGGTTTTAAAGTCAGTGTGTCTAAAATTTGGAGGTGACTAGGTAAGACTGTAGGACATATTAACTAGTCATGTACACATGTAGAGATAGTTTTGGTAGGATTTGCTTGATTATTTTAAAATGGAAGACATCTCAAGAATTTGTTTCTTCAGTTGTAGATGGTGGTCATGGTGCTCTAACAATGAAAATCTTTCTGTATCAAGATGTTTAGGCTTATTTGCCAAAAATGATTTTTTTGTTGTTGTTTAAGTTGTGATGATTATGAATAGAGGCTTTCTAGATTTCACTGATTACTGGTCATCTGGTGCAGAACATATTAATAGTACCAGGACTCCTTAAGCATGGGTGTGTTGCCTGCTCTGGAAGCCTAGCTGGACCCTGGTCGCCCAGCCTTCTAGACACGCTCCTCTCGTAGATGCTTCCCTGACCACCAGCTGAAGGAGCAGTGTGCCGTCCTCTGTCCCTTGACCCTGCTTTATTCTCCTTCGTAGTAAACAAATATAGTGTATCTCCCCCCATAAACGTAAGCTCCATTGGGAAGGGAATTTGCTGTCTCTTTCCTGTGGTGGCCTCAGTGTCTGGCACAGCCCCTGACAAGTAATAAGGGCAATAAATTTTGACTAAGTGCTCCACGGAGCTTCTGTTGATTGGAGTAGACCTTGAAAGTATGTGATAAACAGAGTGATGAACTGCGGTATTTTTCTGCAGAGCTCTTAAGGGGACAGAGAGCCACGGGGTCAGAGGATGATGATCTTGCAGAGAACATGGTGAGCTAAGGTCTTATCAAGGAAGGGACATTTGAGCAGAGCCCTGTGTGTCAGGGGTTCACAAGCCCTCTACAGGTTTGTTGGTTAGCAAGGACTCATAGAACTCAGCATAGAGTCAAATCATGGCTAAGATTTATTTCAGTGAGAGATATGAAGCAAAGCCTGCTCAGGGAAAAGGCACGTGGGGTGAAGTCCAGAGGAAAGGAGGTCAGGCTGTAAGAGTCCTCTCCCAGTGAAGTCACACAGGACGCAATCAATTCTTCTAGCAGCAAATTGTGATGATGTGCAGGAAGTGTTGTCTACCAGGGAGATCGTTAGATCCCGAGTACCCAAGATGTTTACTGGGGGCTGGAGCCCAATAAACATAGGCGCCCTCTACCTAGTATGTACCAAGTCCCAGATTCCCAGGAGGAAAGCAGGGGTTCAGCACAAACTACATTGTTTGTGCTGTTTAGATACACACTCTTATTATTTTAGGAAAAGGTTTGTATCAGTACAGGAAACTTTAATAATAGAGTTCCCAGATGCCAGCGAAGTACCAATTTGCACACAGGACTTCCTAAGGAAAGGCAGTCTTAAGCCTACTTTTTCTGAATAAAGGCCAGGGTGAGTGGGCTCAGGTTGGGGAGAAAGGAACCATATGACTGTTAGGAGCACAAGCATTCCCAGCAAGGGATTCAGCTAGAGCAAAAGTTGTGAACCTGTAGCAGGTTTGGCATGTTTAAGGACATGAGAAGCTCAGAGTGACTGGAGCAAATGGAGGAAGAAGAGTGGTCAACCATTAGGTTCCATGGTGAGAGCTGATTGCTGGGCATAAGGACCTCCTATGCTAGACCATTTCATTCCACTAGCCAAGAGGAGATGGGGAAGTGGGCCAGCATTTATTGAGCCCCTGCCAGGCTCCATTCTAAAAGCATCACATGTGACTTCTCATTCATTTCTCTCACAGTCCTTGATGTAGAATGAGGATTACAGTAGATCTGGGTGCAGAAAGGTTAAGTTCCTTGAGCAGGGTCATACAGTTAGTAAGAGAGTGAGTTTTAAGCCCAGGTGGTCTGAGCAGAGTCCACTCAGCTATCCACGATGTGAATGATCTGGTACAGTGTTTTAAAACTCCAGGTTGCAAACTGTTCATAGTCTGTGAAATTAATTGAGTGGAACAGGACCAACATTTTAAAAACAAATTAAATAGAATCAAATAGAACAGGTAGCATCAGAATGCACTGTGTATAGCAAGGGCAGGATTGTTATATGAAACTTTTGCTTCATTTTAAACACACACACATACAAATACACATATGTGTTCTAGGTTGTTGTGTAAAAAGTATCCCTCTCTTTGTGTGTTAAAGAACATTGTATGCCACTGATCTAGCAAATCTAAATGCTTTGATATAGATAAATCGCTTTTTAAAATTACTCTTCCTGTTCCTAGGAACATCTGACCTTTGACAGGTTGAGTCAAGTCTTGGAAGTTCATTTATAGAAACTTCTATCTAGAAGGAACCTGGAAGTGGATACTGGAGGGTTGTAACAGAGTTAATGCAGCCTGTAACAACCCCCACCCCCACCCCACCGCCACATACCCCTTCATCAGGGTACTTTACCACTTGCAAGAAGTCTCTGTGTTCAGGGGAGGGGGCATAAATTGTCACTATCAGCTTTGAAGTCTCCCTGTGAACACCATCATCATAGGCCTGCCTGCCAGCTCAGCCCTACCCGCCCATTTGCTGCCCATCTGCCTGTTCCGTCCAGCAGGAAAAGAGACGGGGATGGTCAGGCTGGGTACATTGTCTGCAAACATGGCTGATTCACTTTAGGTGCCGCTCTACAGCCCAGAGTCATGGTGAGGAGGGCATATACAGAAATGGAAGAGCATCATAAATTATAAGATTTTAAATATTAGGGAAAAAAGGGATGTAGACCAGGATATATAATGACAACCTTCCTTTTCTGTTGTATATAGTATAATGTGAATGAAATTGGTTTAAGGATTTTAGAAGAAGGAAATCTTGAGCCCTAAAATTTTATGATATAATTATAATGTCTGTTATCAATCTCAGTATAATTTAGACCTGATGAAAAAGAGCCAAGAGGCAGCTAATATCGAGAGCCAATGTTGGCAGTTTATAACACCTAAGATATCCTTTACTTTTTGCCCCTGATATTTTTTTTAATTGAAGTATGATCTCTCTATCATATCCATGACAATGTGTAATAGCAATGACAAATGAACACAGAAAACTTCCTGGAAAAACTGTGTGTGTTGAACATATTGCAAAGTGTTCTCCAAAACTGACAACTTTTAATACAATTAAAGAAGTGCCACATGTTAACCTTGTTAACTTTCTGAAAATTAATATATAAAGTGTATGCATTTCATCAAAATAGCAAAGCTGTGGGAGTACTTTTTCCAAAAAATAATACTTTCCCCAAAGCTATGGTTACTAGTTACTTCTTTCTAGGGAAAAGTTTCAATGTAGGGAATTATTTCAGGCGGTGATTTTTCTTTTTCTAGATTTCAGAGCATGGGAAACAGTAATAATAACTATTATTTACATAATCATAAGAAGGGTAGTACTAAAGAATGTTCTAACAATTGGACAATTGTACTCATCTCCTGTGCTAGTAAGGTCATGCTTAAAATCTTGTATGCTAGGCTTCAGCATTATGCAAACCAAGAACTTCCAGATGTCCAAGCTGGGTTTAGAAAAGATAGAGGAACCAGAGATCAAATTGCCAACATTTGCCAGATCATAGAGAAAGCAAGAATATTCCAGAAAAACATCTACCTCTGTTTAATCAACTACACTAAAACCTATGACTGTGTGGATCATAAACTGTGGAAAGCTCTTAGAGAGATGGGAATACCAGACCATCTTACCTGTCTCCTGAGAAACTTGAATGCAGGTCAGGAAGCAACAGTTAGGACCCTGAATGGAACAACTGATTGGTTCAAGATTGAGAAAGGAGTACAACAAGGGCTATCTGCTGTCACCCTGTTTGTTTAACCTATATGCTGAGCACATCATGAGAAACGCTGGGCTGGATGAGTTACAAGCTGGAATCAAGATAGGCAGGAGAAACATCAACAACCCTAGATACATGGATGATACCACTCTAATGGCAGAAAGCGAAGAGGAACGAAAGAACCTCTTGATGAGGGTGAAGGAGAAGAGTGAAAGAGTCGGCTGAAAACTAAATACTAAAAAAAAAACTAAGATCTTGGCGTCTGGCCCCATTACTTCATGGCAAATAGAAGGGGAAAATGTGGAAGTAGTGACAGATTTCCTCTTCTTGGGCTCTAAAATCACTGCGGATGTTGACTGCAGCCATGAAATCAGAAGACTATTGCTTCTTGGCAGGAAAGCTATGACACACCTAGACAGTGTGTTGAAAAGCAGAGACATTGCCGATAGAGATCTGTACAGTCAAGGCTGTGGTCTTCCCAGTAGTCATGTATGGTTGTGAGAGCTGGACCGTAAAGAAGGCAGAGCGCCAAAGAATTGATGCCTTCAAACTGTGGTGCTGGAGAAGACTCCTGAAAATCCTGTGGACAGCAAGGAGAGCAAACCAGTCAATCTTAAGGGAAATCAACCCTGAATATTTGTTGGAAGGACTGATGCTGAAGCTGAAGCTCCAGTATTTTGGCCATCTGATGCGAACAGCTGACTCATTGGAAAATTCCCTGATGCTGCGAAAGATTGAGGGCAGAAGAAGAGGGTGTCAGGGGATGAGATGGCTGGATGGCATCACCAATGCAATGGACATGAACTTGGGCAAACTTTGGGAGATGGTGAGGGACAGGGAGGCCTGGAGTGCTGCAGTCCATGGGGTCACAAAGAGTTGGACACAACTGAGTGACTGAGCAACAACAGTCGCTGATGCTTACATAGCACTTATTCTGCTTCTAGCATTGTTATAAGCATCTTGTATTTATTTACTCATTGAATCTTCAACAACTTTATGGGATATGGTTTTTATTTTAAGGATGAGGAATCTGGGGCACAGAGAGACTCAGACATTTGCCCATGATCAAAAATGGAAGAGCCCGTGGTAGACAGTAAGTGACAGAGGTGAGGATGTAAGTTGTCACTTGTAACCGTGACCCTCTATTCTGTCTTCCGTCATGGTTATAGTTAAGAAGCCCAAAATACTGGAGCTTCAGCTTCAGCATCAGTCCTTCCAACAAATATCAAGGACCTGAGGAAGTAGATAAAGTGAGTTTTACTGTTATTTCCATTTTCAAAAGGAGAGAAAGCTTCAGAAATGAAGTGAGTTGCCCAAAATAATCAAGTTAGACAGTGGCAGAGTCTGGGACAAAAACAGTCCTAAATATGAATTAATAAGGCCTCTGTATTACAAAACATTCTTCAGAGAAAGAGAACCAATAGTGTGAGTGTGCGTGTGTATTTATTTGGTTTATCATAAGGAATTGACTTACGTGATCACGGCTGCTTGCATGTCCCAAGATCTACAGGGCAAGGGGGCAGGCTGCAGATGCAGGAGAGCCAATAGTGTGAAGTGAAGTGAAAGTCGCCAGGCCAGAATACTGGAGTGGATAGCCTTTCCCTTCTCCAAGGGATCTTCCCAACCCAGGGATCAAACCCAGGTCTCCCACATTGCAGGTGGATTCCTTACCAGTTGAGCCACAAGGGAAGCCCAAGAATACTGGAATGGGTAGCATATCCCTTCTCCAGCAGCTCTTGCTGACCCAGAAATCGAACTGGGCTCTCCTGCATTGCACGTGGATTTTTTACCAACTGAGCTATAAGGGAAGCCCCATGTAAAGGCTTTCCTGGTTCAAAGGCAGTCAGGCAGGAAAGAATACTCTTCACTCAGGGAAGGATCAGCCAGTTTGTCCCACTTAGGCCTTCAGCTGATTGGAGAGGCCCTCTCAGCTGAAATGGGGGCTTCCCTGGTGATTGAGACAGGAAAGAATCTGCCTGCAATGCAGGAGAGAGACCTTGGTTCAATCCCTGGGTGGGAAGATCCCCTGAAAAGGGAATGGCTACCCACTTCAGTATTCTTGCCTGGAGAATTCCATGGACAGAGGAGCCTGGCAGGCTACAGTCCATGGTGTGGCACAGAGTCGGAGGTGACTGAGTGATTAACACACACACACACACACATCCTTGAGAGAGGGAAATCTGTGTTACTCAGCTCATTTAAATGTTAACCTCCTCCAAAAACATCTTTGTAAAAACACCTGGAGTCATATTTGATGAAATATCTGAGTACCTTGTGGCCCAGTCAAGTTGACATATAAAATGAACCATCAGAGTCTTTCAGATTCTCTTGCTGTCTTTGACTTTCAAGCAGCATTTTCTCAAGACCTTCAGACCACCCCACATGACCGCTCACTCCCCTCACTTGCCATCGGAGCTTAGAGGAGGTGGAACGGAGAGTCATCCACAGTCTGTGTGGGAGAAGATAGCGGGAGGATGGGGTAGAACTGCTGAGGGCATCTCAGACTCTGGATGGGAGTTCAGAGGCAGGAATCTGAGCATTAACCACTCAGTCCCAGCATTCCAAGTGCACTCCTTTCTCCTGAAGTACTTTAAACAACATTGCTTTGAAGCACATGGCTGGCTGATGATGACCAATCAGTGGTGGTACAGGAGGTCATTTCAGCATGACAAACTGGAGTTAGGAATTGGAGTTAGACTGTGTGGGGTGAATCCTTTGCATTTTCCTCTGAAGTATGTTCTCCTGAGTACTTTTGTACTCAGGCATGACCAGTGGTTTTCGTGCATGTTTGATAAAATGTATTGGTGTCCACAAGGGGGCTTCATTTTTCTATTTTTCACCTTTTGCTTTCAATGATACTGTACATTTTGTTTTGTTGTTGTTGTTTATACCAAAAATAGAACGATTTGCTTGTTTCTGATAAGCACTTGCCATCACTGTGAAGATCTCTGAGAGCTATGGACAGTGGAGCGATGAAGGCAGCGAAGTCCAAAACGGTGACTGGGAGGCCTGAAGGCCTGGAAGGGTCAAAGGGTGGGGTAGTCCATTCACAAATATTTCACATCCCTCTTGATACTCAAAACAGAGGCCTGGGTTTTTAAATATTTGGATCATAATTTGGATATATTGGATCATTTTTCTAAATCTAACGTCCTGTTTAAATTAAAAGTGAATTAAAAAAATACACCATTCCAGGTTCAAGTGTTAATTTTTTCAGATATTTATTCCCTGAGCCATTATTTACTGGGCTTTGTATCACACTGAAATCTGAATTCAAGTTTGGAGTCTTTGTTTTCTTGTTCCCTCCCATTTGAAGTTTCTGTTACCAAAGACTAGGCATTAAATCAGGTCTCATCAAAAGCAATGGGACTTTAAATGGAACTAAATTTTGTTTGAGTAGAAATGGAGAACTGAGGTTTCTAGCTCTTGTTTTGAGTGGCAGATTTTACATTGGTTTTGGAAGATGATATATTCTAGAGGCAAGAGGGGCAAAACAATGTTTCACAGAAGAGTAGCTACAGTGGAAAACATGCCTCATCCAGCTTTTGTGTGCACCATTGGAAAGAATGAGTGTCTACGAGTCACAGGAAGGGAAACGGCAGTATAGTTCCAAATCAGTTCAAGTTCCTGAAGAAATGAAGATAAGATTCCTATATGGATTTAAAAACGTAAAAAGTGCAAAACTAGGATGATTGGGCTTAGAGTTTTGTTAGGCAGTCCAACTTGTATATTTTATAGATACTGTAGCCTTTTCATGGATTAACTGAAAGCCAAAACTTACAATTTGACATTAGGTTGATTAGTATTTCTGATAGCTATTAAAATTGATGTTCTCAGAGTTTAGGGCTGAAAAATCCTCCGTGAGCATATTCCAAATGCCAAGACATAGGAGCATCCACTGGCAACACAAACATTAAACAGACAAACTACGCATCCCAAATTATGGAGGAATGCTGTGGGATGAAACAAAATGTGCGGTGCATATTGTAGAATAGCAAATTCGTGGTTATCAAAGGGGAAAGAGATGGGGGAGGGGTAAATTAGAGTATGGGATTAACAGATACAAACCACTATACATAAAATAGATAACAAGGATTTACTGCATAGCACAGGAAACTATATTCAATATCTTGTAATAAGCTATAGTGAAAAATAATTTGAAAAAATACATACATATATACATAACTGAATCACGTTGCTATATACCAGGAAGTAACACATTATTGTAAATCACCTACACTCCAATATTCTTTAAAAAAATTTTTTTTTTTGAGGGGGTGGGGGATTTTCCTTGTGGCCCACGGGCTTAGTAGTTTCAGCATGCAGACTTAGTTGCCCCATGGTGTGTGGGATCAGTTCCCCAGCCAGGGATCAAACCCCGTGTTGGAAAGTGGTTAACCACTGGAACACCAGTTAAGTCCCTATACTCCAATTTTTTTTTAAACTTAAAAAATAAAAAAGAATAGCGTCAAGAGTGATATTACACTCCAGGTGACTTTTAAGTAATTTTAAAAAATCAAATCCATTCTCAGAGCCAAATCTGATGAAGAAAGATGAGTAACATAATGCTAACATTTATTGGATGGTTACTCTGTGCCAGGTAAAACTTGTTCTAAGTACTTTACAGTGCTTTATATCACTCATTCTACATAATAATTCTATTATTCCTACTTCACTAATGAGGAAATTGAGGCACAGAGAAACTGAGAAATGTGCCCAAAGTTTCATAGCTAAAGTGGCATATCATTTCTGGTAGAAAAATGTAGAAATCCTGTGTACTTTCTGATCTCCCTTTCTCAAATTCTGTTTAGTTATAGTTAATTTCACAAACTGTGTTTTCTACTGAGGAGAACAGCCCATTAGACCAGAGAGATTACCTCCTAAATAGTTTAGAATTGAATTTTTAAAGAGTTGATAACAAGTGTAGAAGAGGATAAGGTTCTTGTCAGAGAGGAGAGAATGACACATAAGCTTGGAAATATGCACAGTGTTTTTGTGGGAGGACTTTATAAATACAGAGAGAAATGTGAAAATCTATTTAGTGATAAAGCCGCTGCCTTTAGTGTTGGTGAAATATCACATGACCACAGGATTAGAGAAACCCCAAGCAGCATGATTCCATGAGATGTGATGTGATGTCTCAGCAAGCACTTTAAACTCAGTGGCCCTGGTGGTAAAGGACCCAGCCGCCAGTGCAGGAGACATAAGAGACAGGGATTCCATCCCTGGGTCAGGAAGATCCCCTGGAGGAGGAAATGGCAACGCACTCCAGTATTCTTGCCTGGAGAGTCCCACAGACAGAGGAGCCTGGCAGGCTACAGTCCATGGGGTCGCAAAGAGTCGGACACGACGGAAGTGACTTGTGGGGCTTTGGGGGTTTTGGGGGTTTCAAAACTGAACTCCTCTTACTGCCCAGATCCACTTCTCCTGCAGCTACCCTCATTTCATGGTGATTTGGTCCTTCTAGTTGCTGAGACCCAAACCAGGTCCTTTTCACCGTCTTCCTTCTTCTGCACCTCACCACCCCTAGCTCGTTAGAAACTGTCGACAGCACCCAGAATTCCCCCGCTTCTTCCCTTCTCTCCCAAGTCCCCACTCTCTTCTCTCTGCAGGATTATAGCAGTCGTCTCCTGTTATCCTGCTTCTATCCTTGGCCTCCCACACTCTGTCCTTGACACAAGGCCACGGGGATCTATTACTACCTAAGCTCGCCCAGGTTACAACTACCTAAAAAGCCCCATGGTAATTCCTGGTTGCACTCAAGTGAAGCCCAGGTGGCCTTCAAGAGCCTGCAGGATTTGACCTTGGAGGCCGTGTCGACATGCCTCCTTCTACTCTTCAGCTTGCTAATTCTGGTCCCACTGCCCTGACCTCTTTGCTGCTCCGCAGACGGCCGAGGTTCGCTTGCCCTGTAGGGCTGTGCTCTCTTCTAGGTTGTTCTTTCCCACGGATCCTCATGGCTCCCCCCTCTCCTCCTCCCAGCTTTCCTCAGATAAGCCTCCTATTTAACATTCTCCCGCTCCTGAGCACCTCATTTTGCTTCATTTAAATTTTTTTCACAGTGCCTGTGACTTTCTAACAGACGGTGTAATTTATTTCTTCATTTTTCCTCTCATTGCTTCCCTGTGTCCCTTCATCCTCTGCTGCTGGGATGTATGCTCCATGAGGACCAGACTCTCTTTTGTATACTGATGTATTTCAAGCACCAGAACATTGCCTGGGATATAGCAGATGCTCAAACAAGGATGACTTGTTGAGTAATGTAAATAGATTTTAAATACAACTGGAAAAATAGAGACTGTTACTCAGAAACAACTGTAATAAGCACTCACCGGGGCTTCCCAGGTGGCTCAAGTGGTAAAGAACCTGCCTGCCAATGCAGGAGATGCAGGCAGGAGACTCGGGTTTGATCCCTGGATCGGGAAGACCCCCTGGAGAAGGAAATGGCAACCCACTCCAGTATTCTTGCCTGGAGAATCCTATGAACAGGGGAGCCTGGCAGGCTACAGTCTGTGGGGTCCTATAGAGTTGGACACAACCAAGCACCAGAGTGCACACACACCAGCAGAAACATTGCAAGGCCATAGGGACTAGGTATTTGTTTCCCTGCAAGATGGACAGGATAAAGGAGAATTAAAAAAAAAAAAATGTACTGCTTGTGTTCTGCCCTCAAATATTTAAAAGCTGATGAAATCATTTGCTTCTTAAAGTAATGAATAGAAATCCTTAAGTCAACCCTATGGGGTAGTTTCTGTGATTATTTGAGATTCCATATGGAGTGCTTAGCATGTACCAGCCACACAGACAGTACTTAGTAACCATCAGCTTTTATTGCTTTTGTACTTTACATAAATGCATATGCAGTTTAAATAATTAGTTTTGAATAAATAACAATGAATCCTGTTTTTTTTATTGAAACCTCATAAATTAAATAAACACTGTAACATGCTCTGCATTTCATCTGGCATTTAATTATATGTCTGTTTTGAATTAAGACTCATCATGGTTTAAAAACTTGGGTGAGTTGCTCTGGTTTTTTTTCTTTTAAGTCTTTGTGCTAGGGGCCAGTGTCTCATAGCTATTCAGTTTACTGGTGTTATGTGACTGGAATTTGTCCTCACAAGATCTGTGATTCTTTCTTTTTAAGGCGTGGGTGAATTCTGGCACTGAGATTACCCGTGATGAACTCTGTGCAGTGGATGGGGACTCCCCCTCACAGGACCTGGCCTACTTGGTCTCTCCACCCAGCAATGGACATTTGGCTTTCAAGTCCATTCCTGGACGTAGCATCCAGAACTTCACCCAGGCTCAGATCAAGGAGGGCCAGCTAGTGTTTGTACACACCGGTAGGTAACTGAGAAAAGCAATGTGAAACTAAAATGTGTTTCAATCAAAGGTTAACATGTAGTCAAACCTAATAGCTGCTGACGGAAAACCACAAGCCATCTAAAAACCTTGCAGACTGTATAGTTTTTTTAAAAAGTGACACTTTTTTAGTAAGGCCAATACGTTTAAGTTTACATTTGAGTAAGGCCAATAATAGCAAACATCAGAGGGTGCTTGTAACTCATACTTGGCTTACTCCCATTGTCATGTGAGGTGAAATATGTACATTTCAGATTCTTTTCCATTATGGGTTATTACAAGATATTGAATATAGTTCCCTGTGCCGTATAGTAAGTCCTTATTGTTTATCCATTGTATATAAAATAGATAAATGTAAGCTTCTCAGAGATCTTTGTCTTGACCGCCCACTGAAATCACATCTCTTCCATTTATCTCTACCCCTTATTCTGTCTACCTTACGTTGTAGTATAGATTGATTTGTTCATTTGTGTGCTGTCTTCCCCACTAGAGTATAAGGGCTAGAAAAATAGGATCTTTCTTTTGTTTGCTCTTATATTCTCAGCACCGAAGAACAGTGACTGGAACTTAGTAGGTGCTTAATGTAAATTTGTTGTAAGAATGAAATCCTGTCGATACCTATTATGTGCCGGGTAATGTTCCAAATGTTGTGTTAGTGAACACAACAAATGCATTTGTTAAATGAATGAATGCAAGGATGAATGAATGGATATAACTGTAAATCTAAGAGACCCTGATATTAAAAGGCTTTGTTTTCTTCCCTCAGGCCATCAGTAAATCAATAAGCCACATCACCACTGTACATCTGCAGGAGCGGTGATCTAGCTGGCCTCTGTTTCCTGGCTGCCCTTGACAGTGGTCAGAGAGGGCAAGGTGCCCATTCTCAGCCACAGGAGGAAGTGGGGGGAGAAGGAGTGTGAGCCTGGGGTGCATGATGGGAAAGCCAAAAGCTGTATCTTTCCAGCCACTTTTATTATATTTTCTTTGAAAATATAATAAAGAAAACAAAGATAAAAATCTGGTAAATTCAAAGGTAGTAATTTCCTGATTATCTCTGCAGTTAAGTACAAAGAATTCCCAGATAACCTGAAAAGCATTTACTATGTGACTGTTCTTATCTAGTGGTTCCAAACCTGTAGCCTGGGGACATGTTGGGGGTTAGTTTTATTGCAATAAAATCGTAAATCTACCCACATATGTACCAAAGCGTTGTTTCTAGACTGAATGATCTTTTCCATGTGTTTTTATTTTTCAATTGTATGCAGTTGTTCTCATTAGTAAAATACAATTCATTTAAAGGGGCATTGAATTGATAGGATGTTTCTGCCAATTATGTGTGGTTTTGGTAAGTAGATACTGAAAATCCAGGTATTATTAGGCAAGGGCCTGTAAGTTTTTTTATCTCTATGAAAGGATTATTATATGTTCAAAATAGTGAGAACTGCTTTAGAGACTTGCACAGATAAAGTTTAGAATTTCTAAGACTAAGCAATGTGCAGTGGGAAGGAGTTACTGATTATCTGGCATGGGCTAGGCACTGCAGGAGATACAATGACAGGACCCATTTCATTTAATCTGCAGAAGTTTTCTGAGTTATTGGGAGTAAACGATCTCATTATAGAAATGAAGAAACTGAGGCCCAGAAAGATGTAACTTGGTCTGACTCTAAAGCTGGGCTTTCTCTAATAACTGCCACCCATAGAAGGGCAGAGTAGTTTGAAGAGCTGAAGTTACTCTTTGCAGAGAAGGATTGAAATATAAATTAGCTCTTTGGATTGATTTGTTTGTCAACTACCAAGTCAATATTTGCTTTTGCAAATAGAGAAAATAATTTCTCCTAAAAAAGCAGAAAGGAGAGTTAAAGTCAAGCTCTTTTGAGAGTCAATCCATCACATTTTCTAAATGGATCTGGAGGCAGTAATAGCCTTCAAAGTGGCAGGAGACCAGCTGTAGATGAGCCTCTTGCTGAAACCAGCTGGTTCTCCCTGCTACATCTGTCCCTCAGCAGCCCCAAACAAAGGCTTAGGTTTAATTAGTCTCTCTTAGCATTTATATCTGCAAAGTGCTCCGCCATTAATCTAATTCATTATTCCACATAACAACCTAAGTAGGTCGATAGAGCCAATAAGTGGGGGGATAAGTGATTTCAGGTTGCCCTTCTGAAAGTACTGTCAGGTCAGGAGAATCTAAGGTTGTACAATAAAATCCACAGGTCACAGCTACTTTCATGTTTTCCTCCCTCTGTCTTTTGGTCATAATTTGTATGATAGTTAGTGTACCTAGTACACTATTCTAGTATTTGTTTTGTTATAATTTCTTTGGATTCCATTTCCATTTTGTTTCTGAATTCATGAAATGTTCAAAGTGCCTAATAGCAGAAAACATTTTCTCCATAGTTTCACATTTAATTAAATACAACTTCCAAAGTGCTATTTCTAGTAAAAAGGAGCAAACAAACAAAAATACTATTTGGCTGTGTGCCTCTGTTCTAAATTAGGCAGACCCAGAACTCTCTTCCTCTGTTTTTTTTTAAATGTGGTGACTCCAGTGTATTGGGGAAAAAATGTTTAAAGGCTGTAACCTTTTATTTTGAGGAGTCAGAACTCTCTGGGTTTGCTTAAATAACAGAGACTTAAGAGAAGGTTAAGTCACCAGCCTTTTATTAAATCATGTTATTAAGGGAGTACTTGTAGGTAATTGCAGATCCTGATCATGCCTCCTTTGTTCCTTGCCACATTGTCCCTGAGGGCAACGAGGAGGGCATTTCTACCCATTACATGATGCAGAGACCTGTGGGCTGCACATTTACTGCTGGATGAACAATTTCAAAAGGCGAGGGGACTGTGATCGTCATGCTCTCTGCATGATGATCTTGCCTGGTGCTTTGGGAGTCAGACTGGTAAAGCACTCCGGGGAACAGGATCAATAGGGGGCCCAGCCCAACTTCTGTTTCACACATAAGTTAATTTATAACTTTGTTGATGTCACTGATCCCCTGACAGAAGTATGAGAGTAGAATTGTCTTCTTGCAGGAATTTAACAAAACTGGGGCTGAGTCTTTCTCCACTTTTCTCTTTCCCCTCTTAGCAGGAAACAGAGATAGATGAATAATGGGAAAGTATTTGAGGGGAGGGGCTGTGTTATTTAATTCCCTCTAGTTTTGATTTTCATTATCATCAAATAAGTGTTATCAATAGTTCAGAAACTGCTAAGGGATGCATGTGTGTGGCATCCTTGTTTTACTTTTATTGGTATAAATTGACTCCAAGATAATAAAATACAGGTAATGAACATGTCTTAAATTTTTAAAAAAATTTCTTGGAGGTGACATCTTTGCTTTCTTTTATTACTTTCAGGAGAGGATGAGTTAGGAATATTCATTTTAGACCTTTGTTGGTATTCTTTTCATTTTGTGTTTTGGCAGTATTTGATTTGGTGAGCTTGGTGACCATATTAACTAACTCTCAAATTGGTAGGAGTAGCTTTGCAGGGAGATCAGGTGGGAGAGAAGGTGAAAGTGGGTGGCTTTTGCAAAATGACCAGACTGACCAGAGTGTAATTTCTTCTTTTGAAGGAGCAATGTCAGGAGGCTTTAATTTTCAGGTTACTGATGGTTTGAACTTTGCACCACGACAAATTCTTAGCATCACAGCTCGAGCTCTGATCATTAGCTTGGAAGTAAACAGAGGACTGAGCATCTTCCCAGGTAAGATTTTAACTTCATTGAGTGTTTGGGTTTAAGTGTTTTTCAATTAATAAATTGAAATATAATTTAATATAATATCTTTCTAAATGTAGAAAATTCTACCTGCATGGTATAAAGTATTATCTTTTACTATAGAGTGACTTCAACAACAGTTGCTGCTGCTGCTGCTAAGTTGCTTCAGTCATGTCCGACTCTGTGCGACCCCATAGACGGCAGCCCACCAGGCTCCCCCGTCCCTGGGATTCTCCAGGCAAGAACACTGGAGTGGGTTACCATTTCCTTCACCAATGCATTAGAGTGAAAAGTGAAAGTGAAGTCTCTCAGTCGTGTCTGACTCTTAGCGACCCCATGTACTGCAGCCCACCAGGCTCCTCCATCCATGGGATTTTCCAGGCAAGAGTACTGGAGTGGGGTGCCATTGCCTTCTCTGTCAACAACAGTTACAAAGTCCCAAAAAGGATTGTCTCTTTGCAGGAATTTAACAGAAGTAAGGCTGGGTATCCCCCACCCTTGTCCTTCCTCTTTCCTGTTCCTCAGAAGAGGGCATGCTGGTGAAGGGCAATGGGGGAAGGAATCTTTATGGTCCATGTGCACTTTTTTCCTGCACTAGCCTTAGGATCCTTAATGAAGCAGGAGAGCTTCTGTTATGACTGTCTAGATCTTGGGGTTTTCTTTTTTTGAATATAAAAACCTTGTGTATCAGGGGACCAGCAGTTCTTGCTTTGAGGCCCTGCAGCCTTTGAACTGGTTTTGGCCAAGAATTTTAGCCTGGCTGAGATGGAGAGATACAAGTGAGCATCTCTGACTCAAAATCCTCACAGCAAGGATAGAACAAGGTTTTACCCAATGGCAAGGGTAATAAAAGAGGAGGAAAAAAAATGTAAAATTTGTTATTTCCCTCCAAAGGCACTGAGGTAGATGGCACAGGAAATAATAAAATTTTACATTACAGTTTAAAAAAAACCTGTGTATTATAACTTGTTTAACTGATATACATTATCAGTAATGCTGCAGCCCATTGGATTGCAAAGAGTCAGACGTGAATTGGCGACTGAACAACAACAGCAATGTTATCAGTAAAATATAGACACTGATCATTTAAATAATATGGTCACTCCATGGTTACTCTAGCCAGTTGTTCTCAACCACTGCAAAGCTTTAAAAATACCAGTGTCTCAGCCTCACCAATTGAGTGGGAGTCTTTGGACTAGGTCCTGGCCACCATTTTAAGTTCCAAGTGGTCCTGAAGTACAACCAGGACTGAGATCATGGGACTAGTGGTGTGCTAGTCTTTTAATCCTTATATCTGTGTGAGATAGGTGATATATTCACAGCAAGTTGGCAGAATTTGTGGCTTAAAGAGACGATATAACTTGATTGTGCAACCAGGAAATAGATAAAGCTTACATATCTCTAAATAAACCTAGAGAAAAATCACTGTTCATAACTTTCCAAAACACAAGAATTTTAAGGAAAAATTTTGAAATTTTTAGGTGCCTTAAGCATTTGAGCTCACAAAAAGAATCTTTATCAAAATCTAACTGAAGATATGTTAGCCTGGATTCTTCTCTTCTGAAACCTTTTTATATTCTGTAATTTTTCTCTGAAAAGTGCAATGCTTCTATCATTTTTCAAGGCAATTAGAGTGCCATTTGGTGTTTTAAAAAATAAGCAAACTAGTTTAATTCTTTTACAAGTGGTTGACCAGTTTTCTCAGCACCACTTGTTAAAGAGGTTGTCTTTTTTCCATTGTATATCCTTGCCTCCTTTGTCGAAGATAAGGTGTCCATAGGTTCGTGAATTTATCTCTGGGATTTCTCTTCTGTTCCATTGATCTATATTTCTGTCTTTGTGCCAGTACCATACTGTCTTGATGACTGTGGCTTTGTAGTATAGTCTGAAGTCAGGCAGGTTGATTCCTCCAGTTCCATTCTTCTTTCTCAAGATTACTTTGGCTAATCGAGGTTTTTTGTTTTTCCATGCAAATTGTGAAATTATTTGTTCTAGTTCTGTGAAAAATACCGTTGGTAGCTTGATAGGGATTGCATTGAATCTATAGATTGCTTTGGGGTAGTATAGTCATTTTGACAATATTGATTCTTCCAATCCAGGAACATGGTATATTTCTCCATCTGTTTGTGTCCTCTTTGATTTCTTTCATCAGTGTTTTATAGTTTTCTATGTATAGGTCTTTTGTTTCTTTAGGTAGATATACTAAGTACTTTCTAACACCATACACAAAATAAACTCAAAATGGATTAAAGATCTAAATGTAAGACCAGAAACTATAAAACTCCTAGAGGAGAACATAGGCAAAACACTCTCTGACATAAATCACAGTAGGATCCTCTATGACCCACCTCCCGGAATATTGGAAATAAAAGCAAAAATAAACAAATGGGACCTAATGAAACTTAAAAGCTTTTGCACAACAAAGGAAACTATAAGCAAGGTGAAAAGACAGCCTCAGATTGGGAGAAAATAATAGCAAATGAAGAAACAGACAAAGGATTAATCTCAAACATATACAAGCAACTCCTGAAGCTCAATTCCAGAAAAATAAATGACCCAATCAAAAAATGGGCCAATGAACTAAACAGACATTTCTCCAAAGAAGACATACAGATGGCTAACAAACACATGAAAAGATGCTCAACATCACTCTTTATCAGAGAAATGCAAATCAAAACCACAATGAGGTACCATTACACGCCAGTCAGGATGGCTGCTATCCAAAAGTCTACAAGCAATAAATGCTGGAGAGGGTGTGGAGAAAAGGGAACCCTCTTACACTGTTGGTGGGAATGCAAACTAGTACAGCCGCTATGGAGAACAGTGTGGAGATTTCTTAAAAACTGGAAGTAGAACTGCCATATGACCCAGCAATCCCACTTCTGGGCATACACACTGAGGAAACCAGATCTGAAAGAGACACATGCACCCCAATGTTCATCGCAGCACTGTTTATAATAGCCAGGACATGGAAGCAACCTAGATGTCCATCAGCAGACGAATGGATAAGGAAGCTGTGGTACATATACACCATGGAATATTACTCAGCCATTAAAAAGAATTCATTTGAATCAGTTCTAATGAGATGAATGAAACTGGAGCCCATTATACAGAGTGAAGTAAGCCAGAAAGATAAAGACCAATACAGTATACTAATGCATATATATGGAATTTAGAAAGATGGTAATGATAACCCTATATGCAAAACAGAAAAAGAGACACAGATGTACAGAACAGACTTTTGGACTCTGTGGGAGAAGGCGAGAGTGGGATGTTTTGAGAGAACAGCATCGAAAAATATATATTATCAAGGGTGAAACAGATCACCAGCCCAGGTTGGATGCATGAGTCAAGTGCTCGGGGCTGGTGCACTGGGAAGACCCAGAGGAATCAGGTGGGGAGGGAGGTGGGAGGGGAGATCGGGATGGGGAATACATGTAAATCCATGGCGGATTCATGTCAATGTATGGCAAAAACCATATTACTACAATATTGTAAAGTAATTAGCCTCCAACTAATAAAAATAAATGGAAAAAAAAATAAGCAAACTACTACACCCTAATATTTTGGAAAAAAATACAGCCATCTATTAAAAAGAGGGTCTAAACTTAGAGTAAATCTGGTTGCTGCAAAAGATTAAATACCTTTCATCTATTCTGGCTAAACTCTGGTTTGTGACTGAAGACATTTTTATTAGATTCAAGGGGAGTTATAGTCACTACAGCTTAGAAAGTTTCGAGTTTTTGGCACCTGTTTTACTGAATATTAATTTAGCAAGAAAAACATGTTAAAGTATCTCTTGTCACCCTTGTGCAACTCTGCAAAACATAGAGTAACCAAGGACACGGCCCTGAGTAACCATCCCCTTTCCCTTTCCAACATGCACTGCATCTGCCGTACTGTGGCCTCCCTGCATCCTGTATCTAAGAACCCTCCACCACAACTTGCACATTATCCTCAGATCCCAAAGTGAGCTGTTTCTTTTCCCAGCTCCCCCTAGCTTGTTAGGTCTGTTATCCTTGGTTCTCTGTCATTCTCTATCCCCAGACCATGACTTATATCCAACTCCAGCCCCTGGTCAGTAGGAAGGAAGATGAATTTTCGTGTACGTTTCCATCAGTTGATTTATTACATTTTATCTGAGCTTGGGTGGGTGTGAAATGAGAATGAAGGAGTCATAGATTTTAGAGATGGGGTGGACATTATGGGTCCCTTGGTCCAGTTGTTCTTGGCATTCTTCTTACCCTAATGTCCCCAAGTAGCAGTGTCCCCTCTGTTCTGCATCAGAATTCCTGGATGTAGGAGTGGTTCTGTAGACCACATGGCCTTATCCTCTCTCCAGAGGCATAGTTGAGTCTTGCTCAGCCTGCCTCTGCTGCAGCCTCCTGAGGATATTGGTCCCTGATGCCGTGTAAAGCTGCAGGGGTGATGATGACAGATGCCCAACTCATCTTCCCTTGGGAACCCCCCTCCACCATATCAGGTCCTGCTGGGAGCAGGCCTTGAGTGACCTCTGCCTCCTTCATCTATTAGCCAGCCCTTTGGCAGGGGAAGGAGATAGGGAGATTCTCTGTGTCCCACCTCTGGTGTGGATCCAGGTGTCAGCTGTCAGCTACTGTAGCTCTTGTTAGACTCGAGTTGATCTATATGTTCTGAAATATCGGAGACAGTTTATTCCTTTTTATAGAGCTATGGACTTCATAGAACTATAATAGGAGAAAATCTATTTCTATTATAGGATAGTATCAATAGATACTATTATATCTATGTTTTTATAGTGTTTTGTATCTTTTTAATCTACTGAACTGGGTTGTTATAAAGATTTAAACAAAATAATGTGTTTAAAAGCAAGTTTTGATCATCTCTATTTGGCATATAAGTAACTGAGATGTGGGCGGGTTCAAAGTCAGGTAACTAATAGGAATTGTAAGCTTCGAGACCAAGTGCCGATACCACCCCCAAACCTTGTGTTCGGATCACAGTACCTGTTCTTTCTGTACATGCCTCTATTTTAGAATATCAGCTCCCTGAGAATAGGACCATCATGGTGGCTGCTCAGTTTGTCTCCTTCTTAATGTTATTGATGGATTGATATCCACAACCAGGAAAAGGTGCAGAGCAATTTAATAAGCAGCAATGCTTATGTGGAAATTTTATGTGTGTTTTACTCTCTTGGATTATTAAAATATTATAGCCCAGCATTAGTCAATTTTTTTTAAATTTTTATCACTCCCACTGAGCCCATACCAATTGGCTTTTCTCCATCAGCCCAGCAGACTTGGGCCATGCTGTTCTGCCTCCTTTGTATACCGCCTTAAAAAGCAGCCCTGCTTGAGACTTGTGAGAATTTGTAGGGTAAGCCAAAATAATTATAAAAATACTTACTGAGTGAATATTTTAAGGTTAGTTGTAATTTGTGTTGTTGTTACTGTTTAGTTGCTAAGTCATATCCAACTATTTTGTGACCCCATGGACTGTAGCCTGCCAGGCTCCTCTGTCCATGAGATTCTCCAGGCAAGAATACTGGAGTGGGTTGCCATTTCCTTCTCCAAGGATCTTCCTGACCCAGGGATCAAACCACCATCTCCTGCATTGCAGACGGATTTTCTACCGAGTCACCTGGGAAGCCCAGTTAAAGTTTGTATGCCCTACCAAATTTGAAGTCAATCTTTAACTCAATTATTTTAAAATAGGAGGAGCTGTAGTTCTAAACAGACTTTTTGGTTGTCAACTAAGAAATTAAACTTAATGTATATTTTCATTTTATTATTTTTTTATAAGTATGCTGCTGCTGCTAAGTCGCTTCAGTCTTGTCCGACTCTGTGCGACCCCATAGACGGCAGCCCCCACATACATATATATGTGTGTGTATGCTTATACATTGGAGAAGGAAATGGCAACCCACTCCAGTATTCTTTCCTGGAGAATCCCGTGGATGGAGGAGGCTGGTAGGCTACAATCCACGGGGTCGCAAAGAGTCAGACACGACTGAGCGACTTCACTTCACTTCACTTATGCTTATACATATATTCTATTTCTTTCAGGAAAATTTATTCCCCAGAAAGGAATTTTGTAACCAATTTTTCACCTTGAATGCCACCGTTGAATGTGTTTATATTTAGTTATAGCATGTTGGAACATACTGTGGCCTTAGGTCCTAGTGTTTCTGTGTATCTAAGTTGTACCTGACTCTTTTACAAAGAGTGTAGGGGGTGGGGGTTGACCTTGAGAGTTTTGTCAAACTGGTCTGGAATATAAGCTTACACAGACCTGGAGTTAAGTAACTGATCAGTGAAGGATATTCATAGCAAACTGTGTGACTTCAGTTCCCTGGGGGTTTGGTTATGCTGTGGAGGGAATCATGTCTCACCATTCTCATCTGTCTGCAAGATGGGAATTGAGGGAGAGAAGAAAGCAGCAGGAAGTCACAGCATGTTGTTAAAGGGTTTGGAGCAGAGATTTATAAAAGCTTTTAGTCAGATGGTCTTGACTGAATTGAATATTGTAAGACTTAGCGGGAGATAACCAAGAGCTTTAAGAAAAGACTGTCAATCCTCAAGGAAAAAATTAAAGACTTACTTGCTGGGGAAATAAGAGACTTATACACAGGCATATAGTAATCATGCAAAGTATATTATCCTAAGTGTCCAGTGAGGGTGCAGCCTGGGTGAGCTCCTTGAGTTTAGGGGAGGAAAATTTCCCATAGGCAACACTGGGGAGGGAGATCTTGTAGGCCAGTTGGGCCTTAAGCTGCCCCTGCAGAGCGAGCAGCGTTGTGATGGTGGGAACAGAGAGGGAAGAGGGTACCAGTGAGGACAGCATGATGCAGAGGCAAAGCTCAGGGAGGATACAGGCTCTGTCTGGAAGGTGGAGAGCTGCATCTATCAGACTTCGTGAATCATTCATCACATTTCCTAACTCAGGGGTCATTTTAACTGAGCTCAAAGTATTGGATTGGCCAAAATGTTCATTTCGGTTGTGACATTTTGGCCAACTCAATAGTATGATATAGGCAATATAGTGCCAACTTTTTAATAATACTGACTTCAGAGTCAATGAGATTTACGTTTGACCATTAGGCAAGTTGCTTAACCTCTCTGAGCCTTATCATCCCTTCTTAGCGATGAGGAAAAAAATACATACATCTTAGGAGTTATCATGACATCTAAATGAAAAGGCAGGACTGGGTCTGTGCTGTTTCCTGGTATATCTCCATTCCTTGTATTAGAGGGCTTGTTGCATACAAGGCACCTGATAATGTCTGTTGAAGGGATGCACAAGACCTTCCAGCCCAGTGGCCATGAGACTCTTGCTGTTACGGTGGTGGTTGTTTTTCATGAAGCAGATAGGATATGAGTATGTTTGAGAATTGCTATACTTAAAAGAAGGGTAAAAAGATATCTTTACTCCAAGACTTAGAGTCTTTAACATGTCAACTTGCTTTTGAAATTGCCATGAGGTACATGTAGAGTGGGAGCTTGCCAAACAGATATGGCTACAGGGCCCTTTTATTACCACATTCCTGGTAGGGCAGTTCTTCTGTAGAATATAAATTTAGGTGGGACTTTAGTGAAATCTTTCCCAAATTAAGTGCTTGAAGCTCACTGATGAAAATATCAATGTTTGGATGGAAGAAGGTGGGGTTAGGGGGAAGTAATGTTTGGCTCTTAGTGAATTGGGCTGCGTGGTCAGAGATGCTCATCAGGCATTTGCAGCAAGGAGCCAGCTAGTCTTGCTGACTGAGCATGCTCTGGGTGACTGCTGACTAGGAACTGGACACCCTCCTGGGTTAGGAAGCTGGACAAGGGAATGAGGGATTAATATACGTTGGCTGAGCGAGAAGTACTCATGACCTGGGACATCTGTGGTGGGCCCTCTACCCAAAAAGACTTTTTGAAATTGACCTCTGTGATGGTCCAGAGGCTAAGACTCTGCCCTTCCAGTGCAGGAGGCTCAGGTTCAATCCCTGGTCAGGGAACTAGATGCCACATTCTTCAACTAAAGATAAATAAAACGATTTTTTAAAGAGCCCTCCCACCAAACCCCCCCTCACCTGCCAAAGATAATCCTTGAGTGAAGGAATAAATGAAAAGATAAAGAGTCTGATTTCATTAAGGAAATAATTAAGAAAGCACAGTGTTAAAAATTCCAAAGAAAAACTGAAGATGAGAAGAAGCTGGATGTTGGGGTGCCCGGAGACTGCACACAAAAGAGATATAATCAGATATAATTATATATATAATATAATCAGATATAATCCTGACAGGAGGGGGGACCCTCGCTTGACAGGTAATAGAGAATGGGCCTCAGTTATGACTTCATGTAACATTGACTGAATGTACAGAATGGTTCCTCTTGGCCTCCCCAGGATGACCTCATTGCCTGGGTCCCCAGTTCCAGAAGCTAAAAGGTGGCAGTGACTTTCAGCAGCAAGAACTATAGAAATACGGGAGGCAATTAAAGCATACTTTTGTGTGTGTGTACCAAGGCAGACCTGACCTGACTCTGGGGCAGAATTGTGTTCCTGAGGCTGATATTTCCAGGTACTTCTGCCTTCTCTCAGGAGCCCCAGGGCCTAGTGCCTATCCCCAGAGCTCAGGTATTTTATTTTACTTTATTCTGTTTATTTTGTCTTATTTTATCTTATTTTAGTCTTTTGTTTGGTAGCTTTATAAAGGTATAATTGACAAAAATTGCGAGATATCTGAAATATATAATGTGATGATTTGATATATGTGTACACTTTGAAAAGATCTTCCCCCAAATCAAACTAATGAATACATTCATCTCTTCCTATGTTTACGTTTTTCTTTTCACTTTTACTCCCTTAGCAAATTTGAATTATACAATGAAGTGTTATTTACTATAATTGTACATGCTGTACATTAGATCTTCAGACCTTATTTATCTTATAACTGAAAGTTTGTACTCTTTTACCAAAACTCTCCCCATTTCTTTCATCCCCAGACCCTGGCAATCTCTGTTTCTATGAATTTGACTTAAAAAAAAATTCCACGTTTAAGTGATACCATTCAGTATTTGTCTTTGTCTGGCTTGTTTCACTTAGCCTAATGCCCTCTAGCTTCATCCATGTTGTTGCAAATGACAGGATCTCCTCCTTTTTTGAGGCTAAATACTATTCCTGTGTGTGTGTGTGTGTGTGTGTATGTGTGTATGTTCACTGTAGCTCAGCTGGTAAAGAATCCTCCTGCAATGCGAAAGACCCAGGTTTCATTCCTGGGTCAGGAAGATCCCCTGCAGAAGGGATAGGCTACCCACTCCAGTGTTCTTGGGCTTCCTGGTGACTCAGATGATAAAGAATCCGCTTGCATTGTGGGAGACCTGGGTTTAATCCTTGGGTTGGGAAGATCCCCTGGAGGAAAGTGTGGCAACCTACTCCAGTATTCTTGCCTGGAGAATCTCCATGGACAGAGGAGCCTGGTGGGCTACAGTCCATAAGGTAACAAAGAGTCAGACACGACTGAGCAACTAAGCACCGCACTGTGTATGTGTGTGTCTATGTGTGTGTGTGTGTGTGTGTGTGTGTGTGTATAGCACATTTTACAATATTTTATTTTAGATTATATATGTTAATATGTATATGTGTGTGTGTATATATATATATATATATCACATTTTACAACATTTTTTTTGATCTATTCATCCACTGATTGATATTTAAGATGTCTCTATACCTTGACTATTTTGAATGATGCTGCAATAAACACGGGAGTACAGATTTTCCTTTGAGATAATGAATTTGTTTCCTTTGAATATATACCCAGAGGTGGGATTTCTGGATCATATGGTAGTTCTACTTTTAATTTCTTGAGGAAACTCTGTACTGTTTTCCATGGTGACTGCACCAATTTACATTCTCACCAACAGTGCACAAGGGTTCTGTTCTCTTTTCTCCACATCCCTCACTAGCATTTGTCACTTCATGTCGTTTTGTTAATGGGCATCCTGACAGGTGTGAGGTGATATCTCATTGTGGTTTTGACTTGTATTTCCCTGATGGTTAGCATTGATGAACACGTTTCCATGTACCTGTTGCTTATTTGTAAGTCTTCTTGGGAAAAAATGTCTATTTAAGTCATTTGCCCATTTTAAAATTGGGTTATTTGGGGATTTTGCTACTAAGTTGTATGAGATCCTTGTATATTTTGGATATTAGCCCTTTATCAGATATGTGGTTTGCAAGTATTTTCTCCCATTCCACAGGTTGCCTTTTCATCTTGTGATGGTTTCCTTTGCTGAGCGGAGGAAATTTTGGTTATTTTTGGTTTTATTGTCAGCTATTTTAAAGGGAACCTTAATTAATTAAAGGTTCAGAACAGTCCTTGCATGTTTGAAAACCTTACTGAAAGCTGGTTTTCCCCGTGTATTAGCTATAGTCAAGGTCCTGCCTTTAAGCACCTAACATGGTTTAAATACTGCAGTTGGTGGCCCTCACTCTCCAGGGCTCTAATGGTAGAGTAATGAAAGCAAAATGGATGTCACTTAGAAGTCTTAGTTATTACTGGGTGATTAACTCAACTTTATAAACAATTTATCTCAAGTGCCTACTCCAAGAGCTAGTGCAAGGCCCCTGTGCAAGACCTGATGTTAAAGCCCTTTGCTGCTGCTGCTGCTAAATCACTTCAGTTGTGTCCGACTCTGTGCGACCCCACAGACGGCAGCCCACCAGGCTCCCCCGTCCCTGGGATTCTTCAAGCAAGAGCACTGGAGTGGGTTGCCATTGCCTTCTCCGTAAAGCCCTTTGCTACTGCTAAGTCACTTCAGTAGTGTCCGACTCTGTGCGACCCCATCCCTGGGATTCTCCAGGCAAGAACACTGGAGTGGGTTGCCATTTCCTTCTCCAATGCATAAAAGTGAAAAGTGAAAGTGAAGTCGCTCAGTGATGTCTGACTCTTCGCGCCCCCATGGACTGCAGCCTACCAGGCTCCTCCGTCCATGGGATTTTCCAGGCAAGAGTACTGGAGTGGGGTGCCATTGCCTTCTCCGGTAAAGCCCTTTAGCAAGGGCTGAAACAGAAGAGGTGAGATTCTGGGCCAGGTGGACTGCATAAATCTCTCTCAGATCTGCCATCCTATCAGATTGGAATTATTCCCTAATCCCATGCAAAGTGAAGGGATAATTACTTCAGCCCTATATTCCTCAAACTGTGGTCCATGAACCTTCTGGTCTGTGAAGTGATAAGAATGGAAAGTGAAAGGAGGTGTTTAGAAATTTTTATAGCAATTCGACATTGTTGCAAAGTTTTATTGTATTTTATAAAATTATTGGCCCACAGTGGATTTGGGGGGAAACACCGATCCTTCAGTACAGAGTATGTGACAAGCACTGCTCTAACCTGCGTGTCCCCGTCTCTCTGGCCACTGATTATCAGTGAGGTCACATTAGCACACTGACCACTCACACTGGCTCTTTTTCCCATGATATCCACACAGGCTCTTCCCTCCCCATGTTATCCATGCAGCGTGTACCTCTGGGGGTCCTCTGGGGGTCCTCTGGAGACCTCTCATATTTGTTCTAGAGCCAGCCTGTCCCTCAGGTGTCCACAGATGGACACTCCATGGAGCACCTGCAGCCGTCATCAGGCCAGGATGTGCCTGTCCTCCCAGGGAGGGGGCTGTCTCCTATTCTCTCCATGCACAGCGTCCACTCCCACTTCCTGTGCCGGAACTGAGCTGGGTGCCACTCACCTGGCAATGCCTTCTTTCTCTTGGGATCAGTTAGACACACAGGGTTGTGGGGGTTGAGGAGGTCTTTTCGTGGGATTTTCCTCCTTCATCTCCAGCCCCAGTAGCAAAGCACATCCACAAACAGATCCCTCATGGATCATTAGCTCCTCACCCCAATTTCAAGTTAGAGTTAGCCAGTCTCCTGTACATAACTACATGTTCTCCAGTTCCCAGGGATCTTTAAAGGTCATTAACCATAGCTTTCATATGCTTTACATGCATGTTTTAATCTTCACTTAGGTTCCGTGAAGCCCCTTTCATCTCATGATCTGCGAGCTGTGACCAATGACGTGGACAGTGCAGGAAACAGAACTATAACCTTTACTGTCATATGTTCCCCTAGACTCGGGAGGCTGCTATGTGTCAGTTCTGACAACAGCACAGAGGACGTTTCCGTGTTTACGCAGAATCTGGTGAGTCCTGGTGTCCTTCTGTGCAGCTGGACAGGGCTCGGTGTCTGTGCAGAGCGGGGCCCCCGCTCCTCATCCTCATCCTGTTAAAGTCAAGCAGAGGTGCCCCTTTGCCCAGGCAGTTACTCATTCCAGCTGTGCTGGTCTTAAAACTGGACACTTCATGGTGAACACAGGATAAAACACACTGGCAGAAAACACCAAGCAAATTCAAACCTTGTGTCTAATAAATAAGAGGGGATCCTTTTATCACTAAAAATGAATTTTTTTACCCAAAGCAGAGGTGCAAGAGTAAATCCTGCAGGATATGTCTGTGTACATTTATGCTTAATATATTAAGTGATATACATAATTTCATATATTACAGTTGTATGTATGCATGTAAATATGTATGTGTATAAAGTCTGTGTGTGTGTGTTTAATCTGCACCCAGAGCCATCTGTTTCCAACTTCACTGGTACTTCATCACCACTGGCATCTATGTACGTACCTTTTTATTTAAATGTATAAGCCTTCAAGTCATTTGATTTTTTTTTTTACTTTTGTACCCTAGGAATCTGACTACTTATATGTGATTTCATTTTCTAAAAATCTTTGTTTCCAGATTGTCTTCTTGGATATAACTATTGCTCGTCATTCAACTTTCTTTTTCCATTCTTAAACATTGGATACAGGGATATGGTAGCTGATCTGGCTATAGCTTTACATGACTAAGGAATAAAAAAGTCTTTTCAAGTTTAGAGGAAATAGCCAGAGTGAACCACAAGTCTGCCTTTAACCATTGAGCCATTTTCTCCAGTGTGATGTAGTAGAATTGAATTTAGCTTTTGCTTTGCGATTGCTTTGTCTGGGATGCACTGAATGGAACAGATCATAAGGTTAGCAGAAGTTCTGAAAGGGACACTGAAAAGAGGAAGTATAAATTCTCTAGTTCACAGATGCACTCGGAGGAAGGGAAAAAGGAATTAAGGATGAAAACTACATTGTGAGGGCGAGCTTAATGTGCCCAAAGGCATCAAAACTTGCCCAGTTTTTTTTCTTTTTGCTAGTATTTTGAATACTAGCAAGAATGATGACAGTCATATTAAGATGTCTTGACTCTAGCCCTAGTTCTTTAAAAAATTATTTTTTTATGGTGATCATTTCAAGCTTTAATTTCCACTACTTTTCATTGCAAATATATGATCATTTAGATTGGAGTGCATGCATGCTCAGTCATGGCCAATTTTTTTGTGACCCCATGGACTGTAGCCCACCAGGCTCCTCTGTCCACGGGATTCTCCAGGCAAGAATACTGGAGTGGGTTGCCATTCCCTTTTCCTGGGGATCTTCCCAGGGATCAAACCCAGATCTCCTGCATTGCAGGCAGATTCTTTACCATCTGAGCCACCAGGGAAGCCCAGAAGGCCAGCTAGTAAGGCAGAAAAAGTCTTGATTGATTAAAAATCAATTATTTAAGGTTTTATTTCTTCTACTTTATGAATCAGGAGGCGCGTATCAGGAAAACATATCATCAGTGGCAGCTGTTTGTATCATCAATGGCAGGTATTCGTCTGTGGGTGATGTGTTACCGTGGGGCTCAGGGCTGGAAAGCGCCTGCATTGTGTGGTGTCAGGGATGAGGGGTGTGAGACCCGGCTGTTGGTCCTCGTGGAGGCAGGGGCAGGCTCCAGTGTGGAAGCACAACCTCAATGTCGCAGGTCAGATGTGGTAAGAGAGAAAGGTGTGTTCTTCTTGAATGGACCAGGAGAACATCCCTCTTCTCCACACAGCCCTTTCCTCTCCAGAGCATGCGCCCAGCGTGCCAGTGGCCTGGCCCAGTGCTTTGAATCAGAGGACAAAGGAGAGCCCCTGTGTTGTGTACAAGGCATCAGCCCTTTATGCAGGTAATTCCTGGATGGGATGATTCCTGTCTCCCCGGAACAGCATCTAAGATACATTGAGAGTCTGTGGGAATTTAGCACGGCAGCCCATTCTCCCCGTCTTAGGTGTATGAGTGTGGACAGAGCATATCCTATAGGAATCGGGTGCCCTCTTGCTGCTCCTTGAGCCTCTACTGACCACTTATGACTGAGGACGGTGCCTTGGCCTCTGAAGTGGGAAGATTAACTCTGTGGTTGTAATATATCTTTTAATCCTTAGTTTCCTCATGGGTAAGATGGGGGCAAATAGTAGTAATGACAGTTTAAACCATTTTGAACGTTCCCTGTGTCCCAGGTGCCATTCTAAGCTTTCTGCTGAGTTGTGTTGTTCAGTTGCTGAGTCTCGTCTGACTCTTTGTGACCCCTCTTTGCGACTACAGCACAGGCCTCTCTGACCTTCACTATCTCCCAGAGTGTGCTTAAATTCATGTCCATTGAGTCAGTGATGCTATCTAACCATCTCATTCTCTGGCTACTCCCTTCTTTTGCCTTTAATCTTTCCCAGCATCAGAGTGTTTTCCAGTGAGTCAGCTCTTTGCATCAGGTGGCCAAACAAAGTATTGGAGCTTCAGCTTCACCAACAATCCTTCCAATGAATATTCAGGGTCGATTTCCTTTAGGATTGTCTGATTTGGTCTCCTTGTGATCCAAGGGACTCTCAAGAGTCTTCTCCAGCACCACAATTTGAAAGCACCAATTCTTTGGCACTCAGCTTTCTTAATGGTCCAACTCTCACATCCGTATGTGACTACTGGAAAAACCATAGCTTTGACTAGATGGACGTTTGTCTGCAAAGTGATGTCTCTGCTTTTTAATATGCTATCTTGGTTTGTCATAGCTATTCTTCCGAGGAACAAGCGTCTTTTGAGACTGCAGTCACTGTCCACAGTGATTTTGGAGCTCAAGAAAATAAATTTGTCACTGCTTCCCCTTTTCTCCCATCTATTTGCCATGAAGTGATGGGACTGTTTGCCTTGACTTAGGTTTTTTGAATGTTGCATTTCAAGCCAGGTTTTTCACTTTCTTCTTTCACCCTCATCAACAAGCTTTTTAGATCCTCTTCATTTTCTGCCGTAAGAGTGGTATCACCTGCATATCTGAGGTTGTTGATATTTCTTCTGGCAATCTTGATTCCAGCTTGTGGTTTTATCCAGCCTGGCATTTTGTATGATGTGCTCTGCATAAAAGTTAAGTAAGCAGAGTGACAACATACAGCCTTAGCATATTCTGTTTCCAATTTTGAACCAATCCATTGTTTCACGTCCAGTTGTAATTGTTGCTTCTTGACCCACATACAGGTTTCTCAGGAGGCAGGTAAGGTGGTCTGGTACTCTTATCTCTTTAAGAATTTTCCATAGTCTGCTGTGATCCACACAGTTAAAGGCTTTAGCATAGTCAATGAAGAAGTAGCTGTTTTTCTGGAATTCCCTTTCTTTCTCCATGATCCCACAGATGTTGGCAGTTTGCTTTCTGGTTCTTGTGCCTTTTCTAAACCCAGCTTGTATATCTGGAAATTCTTGGTTCACATACTGCTGCTAGCTTGAAGGATTTTGAGCATTACTTCCTAGCATATGAAATGAGCACAATTGTGTGGTAGTTTGAACATTCTTTGGCATTGCCCTTCCTTGGGATTGGAATGCAAACTGAACTTTTCTAATCCTGTGGCCACTGCTGAGTTTTCCAAATTTGCTGACATGTTGAGTGCAGCACTTTAACAGATTTCTTTTATATTACTCATTTTATCGCTTTGCAGGCTTAGATCCTAAAGCACAGGGAAATTAAGCCACTTGCCTACAGCTAACACAGTTCACAAGTGTCAGAGTCAGGATTGGAACTCAGGGTCTTAACTATAGGTCATGCTCCTATCTGCTAGTCCATATTTTCCTCTTAGAGTTTGTAATGAATTAACACGAGAAAGTAAATACAAAATGTTTAGCACACTGCCCGCATGTAGCAGATGGCTAACTAAATAGTAGCTAAGGCTGTTGTGATTATCTTTTTGTCCTTGAAAATGCGAGAGGTTCCTTTTCTCTCATAGCCAAAGGACTAATTTCACGGGGCAGACCATTTTCTGGGACACTGGAATTGGCTGCTATATCCCCTCTAATGGGCTGTGGTGATTCCATGAATGGAAATGAGGCCATTAGAAGAAAGTGGCATTTGCTTCATCCTGTCACCACTCACTGTTTCCCTTTGTGGAAGAGTCCCTGGTATTCTGGAACACATTTCCCTGAGCGACGACGAGAGGAGGAGGCTAGAGACCATGACAGGGGCTTCATGTCTGGATCCAGCAGCACTGCGTCCTTGGGCAGAGCACAGGCTGGAGGCAGACTGAGGCCTGAGGCTGGGGCAGCGCCAAGGATCCCACCCCAGAGAGTCAGGGCAAGGAGGACCCGGTGGAAGGGCTCCTCACCAGAGCAGCTGGGCGCGGCTGAACAAAGCTGGTGTTTTTTTGCAGGATGTGTTTGACTAAGTTTCTAAACTTCTGTGAATAAATTTCATCAAAATACCCTGACTCCCCTTTTACTTCTTTAGTCACAAAGAGCATCAGTATTATGGGGGAGAGGAGAATGTGCAGAGGAAACTCTGCAAGAATAGAAACCCAAATGCTAACTCTGGCTCTTTCAGTGTGTGTGGGTTTTTTGAGTTTTTATAGAACACATGCAGATTGTAAAAATAAAATTAGGAAACATTAAAGCAGGACATTAATATTGAGATATGTATGGCGTAGTCCCTTTGCTGTCCCCCTGAAGCTATCACAACATTGTTAATCAGTTATACTCCAAAATAAAATAAAAAGCTAAAAAATATATAAAAATAAAAAAGGTCCCGACATCAAAACAAAGAAAATTAATACTGAAAAAGAGTAGAACATCATCAAAAAATTCAGTGCAATTGGTGTTTAGCTGAAGGCGTTCTGTTTAGCTTGTGTATTCAAAAATGAACATTTTAATTTGTGCCTTGGGAAGAGAAAGAAACTTTTTCTTTACCTCTCTCACTTTCCTCTTTTCAGATCCTGTCTTCTTCACATGCAAATGGATTATGAATCCTTTCATAAAATCTGCAGTTTTATGGCCTCTATCACACAGGACCTTGGTCAAATTCTCAGCCATTTTATGATGGTTCAGTTTCCTCCCCAGCAGCTCCAGAACAAGTGAAAAAGAGGGTGGGGTAGGTTTTGGAGGTAGTGATGATGGTTAAAACCTTTTCTCTGAAATTACTGAACAAGGACCTTTGTTGAACACTTATTGTGTGCTTTGATTAGTCCTCTTCAATCTGGTTGGTGAGAAGAGATATTACAGAGGCAACAATTTTCATTTTAAAAGGAGCTCAGAGCTGTTCAGCCATGTTCATGTAATATAATGGCTTCAGTTGCCTTTTGACTTTTTAGATCAGTTTTTTCTAATTTTAAGAGTTGGTTCCAGCCCATAACCTGCTAAGGGTCCAATGGGGAGAGGGCTTCAGACAGGTGGTAGTTGAGTCTTCTTTCCACCATTACCTTAAAGGACTAAATTCTTTCCAGCTCTGTACCACTCAGCTGGGGGAGGCAAAAACACTGTATCATTTGCATGTAAAACCTATACTCTGTCTTGCTTTTGATGGATAAACAAAAATGACCATTTAAATCAATGGCTCTGGATGGTTACAGCTTATGAAAGAAATCAAGACATTTCTTGCTTAATATCATCCTTTGGAAGAGTAATTGTGGGGAAAATATTTGTTAGTTAATAGCTCGAAATACTTTCTTATCCTGGAATAAATTAATGATTTTCAAACCATACCATATCAACCTACCAAGATAAACAGGTAACATTCTTGTTTTTCACCTGCGTAATTTTACAACTGCCCAAGAGGCAATAGCTAAACCACAAAAAATTTGTGCTGAAAATCTTATATCCTGTAGAATTAAACACACAAATACACAGAAAAGGTGAATCATCAAATTTTAAAATGAAATAAAACCTTTTTACAAATGTAGAGAAATTATTGTTCATTTCAAAAAATGTGCAAAGTAAGAATTGAATTCTCTAAAGAATTCTCTTACTAGTAGAGCACAAGGCTAATTGAGTGATTTTCATTCCAGTGCTTGTTTAGATAATTTGGAATCATTAAAAAGCAAAGTGTTCTGGTTTTGAGGTTTATGACGCCTGGCCTTTTTTCTTTTCCTTAGAGGCCAGTAATTGCGTTTTAGCTATTATGCTGTTATGGGTAGATCATCCATCTTCGTCTCTGCCTGCTGCTTCAGCACAGATACAGGATTCCAGGACCACATTTAGAAAGTGATACAATCGATTCTGGGTTATGAGTTTTATCTAATAACCCCTTCTAGACTCTGAAATCAGCATGTACATTTTAAGAAATTGTGAACGCATTTCCCATAGGAGAGAATCTAATTTATTACAACTTAATGGAGAGTGCAATGGGATGGTTAAACTTTGGCTCTTATTTTCTGAGCAGGGTAGGATAAGCTTCTTTGTGTTAGTGATCACTCTTGCCCCACCCTGACCCCTGCTTTCTTGGCATCTCTTCAGTGATAAGCTTAATGGGAACTAGATTCAGTAGACATTTTGAACATTTTCTGGTTTCTTGTTTTAGCAATTTTGACTTGGCCCTTGCAGTTCACTGAATTATGTGCTAGCATATTTTTGCATGCATGGAAATTATTGTATTGCATTGTCATCTAGTCACCTATTCATTGTTCAAACTTGAAGCTGGCTTTGAATAACCAAAAAAGCAGAGAGAACTAATTCCCATTTCAGTGAGCATGGTTGAGCCTTTCTCCTTTTATTAATTTCCTAAAGTTGCTGCAATAAATGACCACAAACTTGGTGGCTTAAAACAGCAGAAATTTACTATCTCATAGTTCTGGAGGCCAGAATTTGGAACTCCTTTTCACTGGGCTGAAATCAAGGCGTTGGCAGGGCTATGCTGTCTCTGGAAGCACTAGGGGAGAACTTATTCCTCACCTGTCTTGCTGCTTCCGGTGGCTGCCAGCCTTTCCTGGCATGTGGCTGCATCACTCTAATTTCTGTCTTCGTGGTCACATTGCCTTCTCCTCTTCTGTCTGTATCTTAAAGCCCTCTGCATCGCTCTTATTCATGTGATTGCAGTTAGAGCCCAGCTGAATAATCCAGGATACTCTTCCCATTTTAGGAAGATTGACTTAGTCACATCTGCAAAGTCTTTGCCATAGAAGGTAACATTTACAGGTTCAAGAGATTTGGACCTGATATTTTTGGTGGGTGTTTTTAGCCTAGTATGCTCATATGGAATAAAAGCAAGGTGTCCCTTATGATCTCACTTGGTAGTTTTATTAAAGGGCTCCATGCTTGTAATGGTATAAGGCCCATGAGAATCTATGTTTGTGTGTGCGTGCTAAGTCACTTCAGCCGAGTCTGACTCTTTGCAACTCCATGGACTGTAGCCCACCAGGCTCCTTTTTCCATGGGATCTCCCAGGCAAGAATACTGGAGTGGGTTGCCATTCCCTTCTCCAGAGGATCTTCCCAACCCAGGGATCAAACTCGAGTCTCTTACAACTCCTGCATTGGTAGCTGGGTTCTTTACCACTAGTGCCATCTGGGAAGCCCAAATCTGTGTCTGAAAGTTAGTCACTCAATTGTGTCCAACTCTTTGCGACCCCATGGACTGTAGCCCATCAGGCTCCTCTATCCAAAGAATTCCCCAGGCAAGAATACTGGAGTGGGTAGCCATTCCCTTCTCCAGAAAAAAAGAACTCTGGTCTGGCAGCAAGTCTGCTTCCATATAAATGTGGATTTGGACCTCTCTGTCAGGTAGGGCTGTAGATGGATATATTGCTAGGCTCCCATGCAGAGCTTTTTGTTGTAATATTTTTATGTAGAGTATGGAGGAGCATGGATAACTGTTTGGGCCTGGTTTTCAGTTGCCCATTTCTAGCTGGAGATTTCCAGATATCACCATTTAAGAACTTAAGTTTCCTAAAATGCCTCTTCTATCCATTTCCACTAAGGAGAGTCATGCCTGGGACTTACGCATGCCTGATCCTGGGCACCCTCTAAGCTGATTCATCCTGAGCTGCTCCAGACTTCTGACCTCTTCTAGGAACCTTTGAGCCCTCTATGCCCAGCTGTTCTCTGCAGGCATGGTGGACCCAGTCCTGGTGGAAACAAGAAAGGGCTCACAAAAAGGAGTCATTTCTCTGAGATCATCCTTCAGGAGCACAGGATCTTGTTGTTTTCCCACTCTTAGCCTTTAGGACTTTTTATTAACCCATGTGAAACCTCGGAGATTCTATCTTTTTGAAGTGTTTGGATTCCTACAGTCTCCTTTCCTTACAAATATCTGCCCAAGATAGAGATTTTTTGGCCAGTTCTTTTTCCCTTGCTCCTTCTGGCCAATCATCATCCTATCTAGAAACATGCCTTTTGGCAAAGCCATCATGTTATGGAGAATCAAGTGAGTGGCCTGCATGTCCCTCCTTCTCCCTTCCTCTTCACCCAGCTGACCCTGAGATAATTTGGTTATTCTCTCCTCCAGTGGGAATATCAAAGCTACAGTCGACTTTTAGTACACACTGTGGGAAAGATCAGGCTTCCCTGATGGCTCAGATGGTAAGGAATCCTTCAGCAATGCGTGAGAGCTGGGTTCGATTCCTGGGCTGAGAGGATCCCCTGGAGGAGGGCGTGGCAACCCGTTCCAATATTTTCGCCCGGAGAATCCCCATGGACAGAGGGGCCTGGTGGGCTACAGTCCATGGGGTTGAAAAGAGTCAGACACGACTGAACGACTAAGCACAGTCAGAGGGAAAGATTGGTGTAAAGAATTCATGTTCTGATTTTCTTATTAGGGTCATGGGGAGCTATATTTAGAAAGACCCCCAGAATGAAGATGTAATCCAAAACTTTCTAGCCCTGCCCTTTGGCCAAGTTTGACAATTTTATTCTCCAACACAGTCCTGACCACATGTACTTTTGGACAAAAATTGCCCTCAGTCTGGAGCCAGGTGGGAACTCCTTTCCTTTCGGCCCCATCCTCTTTCCCTCAGTGTCCTGTGAGAAAATCTACCTTATCTGCAATGGCAGCAGTAAAGAAAAGGAATACAACCTTCCCTTAACTTGCTATTGTAATAGATACAGTATGGGAAAGATATTTCTTTGAATCCTTACAAGCTCTGGCCAGTGGTGACTGTAGACGTGGTGGTCCCATGCAGACACTGCAGTCCTGGTGGAAACAAGAAAGGGCACATAGAAAGGAGTCATTTCTCTGAGATCATTCTTCAGGAGCACAGGAGCTTGTTTTCCCAGTCTTAGCCTTTAGGACTTTTTGTTAACCTATGTGGAACCTTGGAGATTTTATCTTTTTTAACTGCTTGGATTCCTGCAATTTCCTTTCCTTACAAATATCTGCCCAAGATAGAGATTTTTTGGTGAGATTAGTGACTGTGTCCTAGACAGGCCAGACCAAAATGGCACTTGTCTGCCCTAATCATACCTACCCATTCACTTTCCACATTCCTGAATTCCTTAGGGTTACAGAGCCTATGTTGTGAATTTCTGGTTTACTATAGTGTCACTGGGCTTTCTGGGCTTCCCAGGTAGCACTAGTGGTAAAGAACCCACCTGCCAATGCAGGGGAGGTAAGAGTTCGGGTGTGATCCCTGAGTCGGGAAGATCCCCTGGAGGAGGAAAAGGCAACCCACTCCAGTATTCTTGCCTGGAGACGCCCATATACAGAGAAGCCCGTCGGGCTTCTGTCCATGGGGTTGCAAAGAGTCGGACATGACCTAAGTGACTTAGCACACACTGAGCTTTCCACACACAGGTACAATGAACTCTGGAGTCACACAGGACTAAATTAAAAACTGAGTTCTTACACCTGTTGGCTAGTGAATTATTTAAATTTTCTGAGCCTCAGTTGTTTTTTTTTTAATCTGTCAAATGAATATAACAATCCCTCCTAAAACAGAAATAAAGTGAGTTACATATGTGCCAAACAGAATGCCTGACATATATTTAGGGCACAAGTAAAGTTAGGTACTGTCAATGTGTTTTTATTAAATAAATGGGTAAGATGTCTTGAATTGCCTTATTTCTACTGCTTCATGATATAAATGTACACTTTATAATTAAATTTTGTAAAACACTTTGTAAGTAGTGTATCTGTTTGTTAAACAAATATTTACTGAGTCACCAAGTGTAGAATGGTGCATGCTTGCATCCTAAGTCTCTTCAATTGTATCCAACTCTTAGCAACTCTATGGACTGTAGTCCACCAGGATCCTCTGTCCATGGGATTCTCCAGGCAAGAATACTGGAATGGCTTGCCATTTCCTACTCCAGGGGATCTTCCTGACTCAAGGACTGAACCCGTGTCCCTTATGTTTTCTGTATCAGCAGGTTCAATCTTTACCACTAACACCACCTGGGCAGCCCATAGAATGGTGAGCTAATACTTATTTACAAAGCAACTGAAAATAAGCTTCCAAAATATGTGTCAAAATTCCACCCTACAACTTCCTTTGTTTTGTGGGAAAATATTTATTTTATTAGGCATATTTTAGAACTTTCTGATTGCTTAATATTCTCATGCCGTGATTCACTATAAAAAACAAATATAGCCTTCCATCTGTAAGGAATTGTTTAGTTAAGGCTTAGATCCTTTCTTGAAAGCCCTAGAAATGCCTAAAGCCTGCCATTTTGAACATTGGCAAAAGACCAATTAGGTCAAATGCATATCTGCAAGTCAGATACGATTCTGTATTTTAATGCATAAATGGAGGCTCAGTGAGATTAAATAATTTGCATGAAAGCCACAGAGCTGACAGTTGGTCATATTTTTATTTGACTTTGGGTCTGATCAATCTGGCTTCCCAGGTGGCTCAGTGTAAAGAATCTGCCTGCCAATGCAGGAGACACAGGAGATCCCTGGGTCAGGAAGATCCCCTGGGGAAGGGAATGGCAACCCACTCCAATATTCTTACCTGGGAAATCCCATGGACAGAGGAGCCTGGTGGGCTATAGTCCATGGGGTTGCAGAGTCAGACACAACTGAGTAACTAAGCACCATGCAGTGGCTGATCAATCCAGGGTTCAAATTTTACTACATTCCTATGCTTCCATTTTTATATTAATGAACATCCTTTTCCTTCTTGGAGGAAGAAGGTTAATGGTTCAAGTAGTTGGGGTCAAAAAGTTGCCAGTAATGTGGCTCTAAAGAAAGAGCTCTTATCTATAAGCCTGGACATCTGGCTTCAGGCCCCTGCTCTGCTTCCAGCTAGCCCTGTCACTGCGGGGAGGAAGAGGAGTTACTGAAATTCCAACTTCTTTGAGCATCTCAGGAGCTTCTCAGCTGTAAACTTTAACCCATCACACAAAAACCAATAGAATCCCTAGCCTTCTTAGAGCCAAATCTGTCTCTTTAGTCTCTGATAAATGTTTTTCTTTGTGGTTCTGTAGGAATAAAGGATATGAGATCCAGAATGTTTAGATCTCAGAGATCCAAAGGGTGTTATCCTAGTGTCCCTTCTAGTAACAGTACTACTCTGAGAAGGTCTATGATTTGGAACTACATATTCACCCATTCGAAGAGGAATACAACCTCAGTAAAGTCCTAAAGAAATGGACCAATTTGGAGGTGGGGTGCATGCTGGGATAGTCTACAGGCTCTTGTTGATTTCACAGTGCCCAAGGCACTTCCCCCATTCTACATACACTGAGTCATCAGAGCAAAGGGACTATTGATCCCTTCTTGAAGTTGATGTAGTTAAACACTGCAGGAGTCACTTTTTAAATTGTTAGATTAGCTTTTTATTTTGAAATAATTTCAGACTCAGAAAAAAATCACAATAGAATATAGAATTCTCTTATATTGTTCATCCATATTCACCAAATGTTGGCATTTAACTGCCTTTTAACTGCCTTTATCATTCTCCCTATACACACACACACTTTTGATATTTTGAGAGTTTTGAGAGCCAGATACAGACACGATGGCCCCCTTACCACTATATTTAGTAACATATTTGTATTTATTTACTTCTATACTTAGTACATTTATGTTTATCTCTGTATAGTTCCTAAAAACAAGAGACCATTCTCTTATATAACCCCAATTTAATTTTCAACAGCATGAAATTAACACTAATACTGTTTTATAATCTATAGACCTTAGTCACATATGACAAGTTGTTTCAGTGAATGTCCTCTATGGCAGAGGGGAAAACCCACAGCACAAAACATGACAAATAAGTGTCAGGAGCCTTTAGTTGCCTTTAATCTGGATCCATTCCACAGTCATGTTGACTTTTGTGACCTTGCTCTTTTCTGTGGCCAACAGGCCAATTATTTGTAGGAAGTCCCTCATTTTGGTTTTATCTGATGTTTCCTCTTGTTTGGGGCAAGAGAGCCACAAGAGAGGCTGGATTCTTCCCAGAGCTTCCTGCCCGGTGCTCGCTTTGCCCTCTCCCTGATGATATTTTCTTTCATCACTTGGTCAGGTGCTGTTTTTCAGGCTTCTCAACTGTGAAGGTACCTTTTTCCCCTTTGAAAATTAGTAAGTATCTATGAGGAGATACTTTGGGACTATCTAAATATCCTGTTTCTCATCATAATTTAGCTCACTAGTTTTAGCAGTCATTTTAGGATTCTTACCTGAAGCATTTATTACTAGTTGGTTGCTAAATGGTGAGTTTTCTTTCCTTTTTTAAAATAGTTGTATCTGTTATTTATTTTTGGCTGTGTTGGGTCTTCACTGCCATGTGGATTTTCTAATTGTGGCAAGTGGGGGATATTCTCTAGTTGTGGTGCACGGGCTTCTCACTGTGGTGGCTTCTCTTGTTGCAGTGAATGGGCTCTAAGGTGCACGGGCTTCAGTAGCTGGGACATGGGCTTAGTAGTTGTGGCTCAAGGGCTCTAGAGCACAGGCTCAATAGTTGTGGCACACAGGCTTAGTTGTTCTGTGGCATGTGGAATTTTCCGGGATCAGGGGTGGAACCTGTGTCTCCTGCATTGGCAAGCAGATTCTTTACCACTGAGCTACCAGGGAAACCCTGACTTTTCTGATTTTCTATTTTTCTTTCTATATTGGAATTATACACCATTCAGTTTCTAATGACATAACAGAAAGATTGTAAAAGAGAAAATATCTGGGCTAATCTAAATCCGTAGGAAACAAAAACACCCCTCTCCCCTCCGCTTAATCCCAGAGCCCAGGTATTCTGCTAAGTGGCTTATCTGTCTATATTTAACACAGTGGAAATATGCAGAGCTGTTGGAAGTTGCTCCTAAGGCTGCTTTCTATTTGAGGTAACATGTAATTCCTAATCTTCTCTGAGAACCTTCTCTCCTCAGGTTGACCCTATACTTTTTCTCACGAGGTCTTGATCTTATTCTCCCTTTTCTGGCCCTCTGTCAGCATGCACACACACACATGCACTCTCACAAATACACATGCTCACACACACACACTCCCCTTAGAACCTGACTCTTAAAGCTGGTGAAGTCAAAGTTGTTTTCTAAACATCACCTCAACCCTCCTATCCTCTTTCAAGGCATGACTGGCAAGTTGACATTCCACAGGTGCCCTCACTTCCTTTGACTTTTAGCTCAGCCCTTTCAGTAACCTGTTCTCTGGTCTTAAAGCTCACACACTCAAGATGAATCTAATTCTATTCTCTCTCCCACTCTCCAATGTAAAGTGTCACTTTGTTATCCACAATTTCTTAGTCTTAAAATGCCTTTCAAAAACAGAACTCAGAACAGACCTCTCCTACATTAGGCACCTGAAATGCAAAACTATGTTTAAGACTCTTCTGCAGTTACTTCTTTCAGAAGAATTCTGACCTTCATGTCGGCTCTTCCCATCTATGAAAACCATTCTTTCCATGGGAAAATCATTTTCCTTACAACAGACATCAAAAGATCTTAGATTATTCTAATAATTTGTTATATATATATTTAGGGAAGCTGACTTTCACTCATACCAAAGAAGCAGTGGGCACGAATGACCTGTATCCACAAAAACCTTCCTCCTGGTTAATAGTCTGTTACTGTTCATATTAAGAAACTGGATCTTGTTTGCCTTATAATATTGTACTTCTTAAGCAGAATGGAAACATTTCAGGAACCATCCTCTGGTCTAAAATCCATGGCACAGTCACCTACTTCTAGGAGGAGGAATATATTTATAACTAACCTTTTGTCGTAAATTGTAAACTAGGAATAGAAATGGTAGATCTACTAAATAAAACTGACTTATTCTCCAGGAACTTCTGGGGTATTCAGTTACTAGTTAGTAGCAGAAATTACTATCTTTGGAGAAAGTCCAATTTCTCATGAGTAACCTTGTTTTTTTAATTAGGAAATGTTGAGAGATGATATTTTCTTCTCCCCACTTAAAATCCCCAAGTGACAGCACTTCCTTGCTTTATCCTTGAATAGGATAAGAAACAAAAAACTCATCATCAGCAGTTTTGGCTACTCTGGGAACACAGATATTTTATTCCATGAAACTCACTAGCCAAAAGCCTTTCTGGTTCTGGATACATCCACTGTCATGAGCAGAGAGTCAGAGCAATGCATTGCCAAACCTCTGTTAATTAATACATTTCAGTCATCCTTACATATCTGTAGGATTTTAGTTCCAGGACCATTCCCCCACCACTGCAGATACTAAAATCTGAGGATGCTCAAGTCCCATATATAAAATGGAATAGTATTTGCATATAACCTGCACACATTCTTCTGTATAGTTTAAATCATTTCCAGATTACTTACAATACCTAATACAATATAAATGCTATATAAATCATTGCCAGTATGTAATACATAACAATTTTGACGTTTGGAACTTTATGGGATTTTTTTTCCCAAATGTTTTTGATCCATGGTTGGTTGAATCTTTGGGTGGGGAACCCATGGATATGGAAGGCAGTATTTCCAAATACTTACTGATGAAAATTTCGCTAAATTATATGATGGTTTATCCTCAGCACTTTTGACGTAGACAGTCAAGTACTTTGGCAGAACCTACCTGTAAGTTCAGATATTATGATAGATAGCAGGTCAGAAAAAGATGTGACTTATTGCAACTAAGGGTTGAATGTTTTCTCTTTAGCCTTCCCTTCTGTGGTTATAGTTTTAGAGCATTCAATCACTGTTGTTGGAGGAAGGGCTGCTCACATGGTATCTGGACAACAACACGCTGGGTGGGACCACCTCCATCAATTGATATAAAAAGGACCTTGATAGTGTTATGTGACAGCCTCGATGGGAGGGGAGTTTGGAAGAGAACGGATACATGTATGTGTATGATTGAGTTTGCTGTCCACCTGAAACTATCACAGCATTGATAATTGGATATACTCCAATATAAAATAAAAGGTTTTCAAAAAAAGGATGTTGATAGACCACAGACATTAAGGACTTTGATTAAATCTTGAAAAATATCTTAAGAAGATGGGAAAATTTGAAAATCAGTAGGAGTAATACTTGCAAGAGAATGATATACACCTTATATTAAAATTCATGAATTAATGATGATTCTCAAGTAAACAAAACAAAACCAGTGGTCAGTGTTTGGGGATTGGAGCCAAGGGACTCATTCTTCTGAAGAATGATATGATAAGGAAAAGAATAAAATACTTATCCTGTCTGTCCTGCATGTACTGTATATCAGTGCAGCCAACTTGCTGATAAGAGAAAGTTCTATATAGAAGAATTCCAAATAAGAATGAAGAAGGAATGATGAATAATATCAGTGTTTTGTCACTGTGAAAATAATGTGCTTAGTTTCTCCATCGTGTCTGACTCTTTTTGACCCCAGGGATTGTAGTCTACCAGGTTCCTCTGTCCATGAGATTTCCCATACAAGAATACTGGAGTGGGTAGCCATTCCCTTCTCCAGGGGTCCTTCCTGACCTAGGGATCGAACCCAAGTCTCCTGCATTGCAGGAGGATTCTTTACTGTCTGAGCCACTGGGGAAACCCATGAAAATAATGAATTGAGGCAATTGTATAAATGAGCACGTAAAACTATTAGTTGATAGACTTAATGGGGAGCTTAAAGATAGTTGGATCAGTCTGGCAACACTTGAAGTCACCTATCAATCTTAACATATCCAAAAGAGAAGAAGCCCAACATTATTTTGCCTTGTGATGCAATGCAAGAGGAAATATACATGTAAAACATTCTTACTGAAAAATTGAACCTGATTTTTATTAAACCTCTAGATATAGCTGCAAATACATGAAAACTATAGGTGCCAGAAGACCATGTTAAATGATGCCGTATGGGTGGTAACTGAATATTTGAAAATAATCATCTTTTACTAATACTTGCTAGAGCATTTACAGATGAAATGATTCAATGTCTGTGTTTTGCTTCAAAATAATCTGTTGGGCAGAAAAGTAGGAATACATATGAAGCAAGATTGGTTGGGAGTTGGTAGTTATGATGCTGACATGGAAGTAAAGGTTCATTATAAACTTGCTATAATATAGATACCATAGGCACCAGTCATCTCAAAATCAATGTGCTTTTCTTTCTTTTTTGGTAAGAGAATCACCTAGGTTTGACAAATAAGTTACCACACTTTTAATGTTCCTGAATTTGCATGGAAATGTGCAATATTCTGAGGATGAATAAACCTTGAAAAAACATGTATCTCTTCCAATTGGGATATATGTTAATTCTCATATGATCCCTGAAACCAGGGGCTGATTTTTCTTACTATCTGGCCAGGTGAGTGAACAGCTGATATTATACCAGCATATGGACTGGGAAAACACAGGCTGGACTGCGGAAGACTCTTTCACGTTCACAGTGTCCTCCCCACCAGCAGCTCTAGGCCCTGAGGAGTTTCATATAACTATTTCATATGAAATTAACGAACCTGGTCGGCAGAGTCGTCTGCTTGCAAATACAGGTAATTCCACCTTATTCTACTGATAAGGTCAATATCTTATCTCCACTTACTAAAACAGGGACATTTGGAGACTAAATCTTCCCCTTTTTAATTATCAATGCCACGATATCAATCTTTGAAATAAAACTTATATGGCTATGAAATATGTTACTTCTTTATGTATGCTTTTTCTCTGGGCCTCTGCTTTTTCCTCTCCTGAGCCTTAATAGTTTTGGTGGGAAAAGGATGGAAAATTAGCTTTCAAGAATTCCTATCTGTACTTCCAAGTGGGGACTTCACCATGCCCATGACTGAAAACCGTTGATGGAAAATGAACATAACAGAAAGGGTAAATTCTTAAAAAGAAAGAGATATTGAAAGCTACGCCTGTTTCTATGGTAAGAGAAAGTCCAGTAGTAGGAAAGTTAGGAGATGAACTTGTTATAAGTGAATCTCAAGGTTCAAAACTCTCTTACTTGAAATATTGACTTAATAGTGTGGGCGTGTGTATTTAAAATTTATTTTTTTTTAGTACGCCTTGGGTAGCAATGCTAATTCAGGTACTGAGGTGTTTTGAATCATCCGCTGGGACAGGCAAATATGAGATCATTCGAAAGTTCTAATGAAATGCCACTTTGTTTTTTACGTGTGTTTTTAACAGGAGCTGTTGTCAAGGAGGGAGACAAAGTTCTCATTGATCAATCTAAGTTAGATGCGTCCAATCTCTTACTTAAATTGCCCAAATCTCAGCGTTCTTCCTATGAAATCTGGTTCCAAGTTACATCTCTTCCTCACCATGGAACTCTTATGGTTGGAGAGAGAAATATTACCAAAAGAAAACCCAATTTCTCTCAATATATAATCAATAAATTTGGAGTCACATACCTTCACGATGACTCTGAATCACTGGCTGATAACTTTACCTTTGCCATTTGGCCCAATGAAAAGGGCAAGTCCACCATGAAGCCAGAGGCCGACTTTCTTGAAGAGATGTTTAACATCACCATCACTCCTATAAACGACCAAGCACCAGAACTAAAGACAAAAGGGCTTCGACTGCAAGTTCTGCAGGGTAGTAGGTTGGTTTTAGGACCTGAAAACCTAAAAGTGGAAGATCTAGACAGTCCTCCAGAAGAGATCAGGTATGTGATCATCCGTGATCCTAATAATGGCTTTTTGGCAATGGCTCACCATCCACACATACCTGTTCACCGCTTCACACAAGCCGACATTGATAACTCTCAGGTGTGGTTCATACAAGATGGAAGCCCATCCTCCGGAGCGTTTTACTTCAGTGTCACCGATGGCCAGCACTGCCCACTCTACAAGCTGTTCCACCTGGATGTCATCCCCATCTCCCTTGTGAACCTCGCTGACCTTCTTCTTCCACAAGGCCAGACAAGTGTCACCATCACCAGTGCTCACCTGTCAGCAGTGACCAATGGGAGGAGCCCCCATATCACTTACAAGATAAGGTGGCCCCTCCAACATGGCCATCTGCTCACTGAAGACCAGGCGGTCGTCAGTTTTGGACAGGAAGACCTGAATTTAGGAAAGCTGTCTTACCACATGACCAACCTCACTGCCTCAGAGGACCAGCTACAGTTCTCACTGTTTACCTCAGAAAGCAAGCTGACAGGACAAACACTGTGCATCCGAGTGCAGCCTTTACTGCGGGTTGTGTCAAACCTGACAGTGGCCAACAGAGCCGCCCATCAGCTGACAAGAAAGGACCTTGATGCTACTGAGCTTGCTAACAGGACTAACAGTGATCCCAAATTTGAAGTGACAGAACCCCCTGTCCACAGCAGACTTGTACGGAGAGTAGGCCGGGACACCGCCTTGGAAGGTGCTACTCTGTTCACTCAGTGGGATATGGACCAAGGACTGCTGATGCTCGAGCCGCATGCCAATCTAACAGGCCCCAACAGCCTCAATGACTCCTTCACGTTTCTGCTCAGGGCAGACCACGTCCAGCCAGCAACAGCGTGTCTCCCCTTCACCATAGTGCCACCTGACCCCTTTCTTTTGCAGGCTTTTACCCCCGATGTTTCCTTCTTAGTCACTGATAACCTTGTGACTATAGGTCTTTCTCAGGAAAAGCCTGTGGTTTCCTCAGGACCCACAACACAGACAGGAACTCTGGGGAAGCTGACCCAGACCAGATGGCCGGAAGCAGCTCCCTGGGGACGACAGAGTGGTGAGGAGCCCACTCTGGATGTCACGGCTTCTCCCACCAGAGTCATTTGGTCACCAGATACCACCAGAGCCAGCCCTGGGGCGCCCACCCAGCCCAGGGAGAGCAGTCACCCTCTGATGGTCATCACACCACTGACAGTGGCGCTCTTCCTGCTAATAGTAACCGTGGTGGCCTCATGTGTCTGGCTGCTGGGCCAGAAAGCAGAGCAGGCAAAACCTCTTATCAAGCCCCAGATCAACCTAGAACCCCCAACCGCGGGTCCTAGGCCAGAAAGGAGCACAACGGTTCCCGCTGTCACAGTGACGCCTCTCCTAAGAAGCTCTGGCAGTCCTCCAGTCAGTCTTTTCAGGGCCCCACAGTGTGAACGCATGGAGAAGTCTCCAGCTTCCGAGCCAGCAGGAAGATGTGCTCCTTGGGAGACATGGGTGAATTTGGATCCTGACATGGTCACGCTCTGCCGACAAACCAACCCAGCACTGAAGCACAACCAGTACTGGGTGTAGACTCAGGGCGCTTGTTCCTCACGGACCACCTGCTGTGTGCCAGGTCCTGGGATACCAAGGCAGAGAAAGGCTGGTTGGATCAACTGAGAAAAGCCTGGCTCTGCCACCCCTCGGTGCTCAGTTTCAGCTCCATGGTTAGATGCTGGCAGGTGTTTACTGTAACTTCTGTACAACACGCACCTTAGGGGCTGTCCACAGTCTTGTGTGCCTTCTTCTAGACCCAATGCTCTGAGTGTACTTAAGATTTTGTCACTGTTTACATGACAGAACGTGCTGACCTGACTGCAGATTTACACAGGAGCTATAGTTAGTGGAGGAAGGCTTTGAATGCTTTTCCCTAAAGATTCACTCTCTGAGTGAGTCAGTGAGGAAGTGAAGGAACTGTGTCAGCAAGTAGAAGAGGGAATTGATAGTATCTGTGAGTTTGTTTCTGGTGTTTTTCTGTAATGACTTTTCCTCCTTGGAGTATCCAGCTTTGATTTCCTAATGCAGGAAATGCCTTGGTGCTCTAGATAGTGGGACAGTCTGGCCCCCTTTGAAGGTATTCATTGAACACATTGTGTTTAATCAAGAGGCCTTGTCTATTCTGATTTGTAACATCAAACCTGTTGTACAAACATTATTTAAAGCCCTAAGGAATAGGTTTAATGCTTTTGTGATGCCTCAATTTGGCTTAACTTTACAATGAATGAAATAATGGCAAATTTGTATTTGACTTGCCTAGTCAAGCCTACAATTGGCCAACCCAGCTTCAGTTTCCATAGCTATAAACTGGATACATCAGTACTTCTATTAGTTAGCAATGCTTTGGGTAGCAAATCATCAGACATCTGCTATGAGTGGGATTTAGGTTGGGGACTGGTGAACTTGTTCTGTGCGGGGCTGTATTGTAAAAATATTTTGGTTTTGTGGATCACATATGGGTGTTTATTTTTATTTTTTAACAACCTTTTAAAACCGTAAGAACAATTCTTAGTTCCTGGATGTGACACACAGACCACAGTGTACCAGTTGTTGGTTTAGCTAAGCAATGAAAGTGTTGAATTATTTCAACTAACAAGCAGCCCAAGGTGGATATTCCAAGGCCAGTTCAACAGTTCAAAGACATCATCAAGGACTGAAGCTCTTTTGTTCTTTCTACTTTACCTTCCTCAAGCTATTGGCATTTTAGCCTTCTGTTTAGTTCCTTGTGACTGTGAGATAGCTGCTGAAGCTCCAAGCAACACTCAAAGGCAAAAATCCTAGTGGGTGAAAAGGAGAGATGGCTGAAAGACTTTTTCTTAGAGAGGATCTTATTTATTGTTATTTATTGATATTTTTTAAAATCTTGAGGGCTTCCCAAGCATTCCCCCACTTTTATCTCTCATTGTCTAGAACCGAGCTACATGCTTCCCATCCCTTGACCAACCACTGGCAAAGGGAAAGGGGATTTGCATGATTGGCGTCTCTTCAGGGGCTGGGACAGGATTCCATCAGCTCAGAGATCAATGAATCAAGGAGTTCTCTGGTAGTCTAGTGGTGAGGATTCAGTGCTTTCACTGCAATGGCTTTGGTTCAGTCCCTGGTTGGGGTAACTGAGATTCCACAAGCCGTTCAGCATGGCCAAAAAAATTTTAAGAAAAGAGATCAATGAATCAGCCCACCATGTAATTACAGAGGGCTGGGAAATGGCCATTAGATAGGCAATGAATAAGATCTACTAAAAAAGTTTTCAAGTATGAAATATTGAAATACTTGGGAAATGAAGATTTTGAGTTTTAAAATTGGTATCTAATATCTCCATTTCATATGTTAATGATTTTCTTAAAGCCAGTGTTTCTAGGGTGAGGGGAGGAATTTCTTCCTAAGAGACGTTTGGCAATATCAGGAGACATTTTTGGATTTTACAGCTGGTGCTGATGGCATCTAGTAAGCATAGGCCAAGGATGCTGCTAAATATCCAACACTGTACAAGAATTTCCTGGCCTCAAAAGTCAGTAATGCCAAGTTGAGAACCCTGGTTAAAGTCATAAATGTGGAGTTTTCCTTTCTATCCAGTGAAGGATTAATAGGTCCATTACCAAGTCTAGGCAAAAACTGTATTCTAAAAATGGAATGGAAGGGTAAAAATTCCGTAGTGTGTTTGAAATTGTGATTGGCTAATGGCAAACATGAACATTTTTAAAGAGAATATTAAAAGCCAAACAAAACTTGACAGACTCATTTCTTTATAATCTTTTGTCCAAGGAAAAAAGTTTCCTTGTACTAACAGGTGGAATACATCAGGAGAAAAAGAGAGCAAAGTGGGGAGTGGGGAGGATATTTACAAAGGTAAAGATGAGGTCAAAGTGTCCCCGTCCCCAGAAGTCTGATGCCCCTAATTTGTTCCATATAGAAAAGGCTTTTTCCTCACCTTCTCCCTTTTCTGCCCTTCTAGGTTGCTTTTCTCTCCCAACCCAATTTTAACTGTCTCTTTGTGGAAGCAGATTTCACAATCTACAAAATAAATGGAAGTATAGCATATGTAGGGGCTTCCCTTGTGCCTGTCGGTAAAGAATCTGCCTGCAATGCAGGAGACCTGGATTCGATTCCTGGGTTGGGAAGATTCCTTGGAGAAGGAAATGGCAACCCACTCCTGTATTCTTACCTGGAGAATCCCATGGACAGAGGACCCTGGCAGGCTACGGTCCATGGGGTCGCAAGAGTCAGACACGACTTAGCAACTAAACCACCACCACCATAGCATATGTAGGCCTAGAGACAACTACCCTGTCTTAGATCCTTAGATGTATGCCACAGACAGCTATTGCCACCATCCCTGGCCATGTACAACTGCTGCTGAACTAGACTTCTCTTTGTTGTTGTTGTTCAGTCACTAAGTCATATCCACCTCTTTGTGACCCCATGTACTGCAGCACACCAGGCTCCTCTTTCCTCCACTGTCTCCCAGAGTTTGCTCATATTCATGTCCACTGAGTCAGAGATGCTATCTAATCATCTCATCCTCTAGTAGAAGTAGACTTCTCTGCTCTTCTCCCAAAAGTGATTCTCTCCTGCAGTTTCTGGATTCCTGAATTTTATACAGACCTCCCAAGTGTTTTTTATACTTGATCCCTTTAGAAAAAAGGAGGAATGAAAGTTGCAATCCAAGGTTGGTTTGATCACTGTACAACATAGGATTGTTCTTAGGTCTGTTCTAAGTAGTCAGATGCTCAGAAGAGGCAGAATGGCATTGTGTGCTTGAGTTTATACATAGAAAGAGAAGGCTAAGGAGCATCTTTGCATACAGTAAGTGAGCCTTTGCTCTCCTTCGACTGGGAAGGAGAATGCCTGTTCTTTGTGGAAGAGCTGGACATACTTGGCTCTATGACTATGTTGGCCTCTTCCTTACTTCAGCCATAAAGTCTCTGAAGCTAGGACTACCAGCCCAACCAAACAAAAAGGCCTGATTTCCCTCCTCTTTTTCCTGTTAACTCTGCAACTCCAAACAAACTTGGTGTCCATTTTGGAATGAGACACACACAACTACTTTAAAATGATAATTCATATTGTTTGTGAGTGTGCCTGCTAGAATAAGAACAGCAGTGTGAGATCCAGATGTCAAGACTCAGTCATAAATCAAGTAATTCAAATAGAGCTTGGAAAGATTTTTTCCAGAGGATCTGGAATATTCTACCGATTTGCGTATGGGTTCAATTAAAAGGAAACAATGCCTATCATTTGGTGCTGGCTCAAATAAAACATGAAATAAAACATTTTGGCAAAGCTTTGTTTAGTGTTAAATCAGTCCGAAAAGGTTTCTCCCGTATGCAGAACTGTAACTGCATAGTCTCAATTCTGTCATGATGAATTCAATGCTTCTTAACAAGCGACTGGGCTTCCGTGGTGGCTCAGACAGTAAATAATCTGCCTGCAATGCAGGAGACCTAAGTCTGATCCCTGGGTTGGGAGGATCCCCTGGAGAAAGGAATGGCTACCCACTCCAGTGTTCTGGCCTGGAGAATTCCACGGACAGGGGAGCCTGGCAGGCTATAGTCCTTGGGGTTGCAGAGTCAGAAGCGACTGAGCAACTTTCACTTTCATTTTAACAAGTGACTGGTGATTTAATAAGTGGATACTAAGGGTTAGTGTCAGAAGATAATAGGCTAATTGTGCTTAAGAGAAGGTATATTTTGTCTGAGGTGGACTGGGAGTGGAGGATCTAATATTTTTCCTTATCTGGAGGCTTTGGCAGATTCTAACCTTTCAGAAAAGTGAAAGTGTTAGTCACTCAATCCTGTCCAGCTTTTTGCAACCCCATGGTCTGTAGCCCACCAGGCTCCTCTGTCCATGGAACCTTCTAGGCAAGAAGAATACTGAAATGGGCTCCGTATTTTTCCTCCAGGGAATCTTACTGACGCAGGGATTGAACCCACATCTCCCGCATAGTAGGCAGATTCTTTACCATCCGAGTCACCAGGGGAGCCAGTTGTGCTCAAACAGCATCAAGAGGTCCTGTTCAAACACTTGGGAGTACTTTCTTAGAGTTGTGCATTAATTAAGTGGAGATGACACAGAAGCTGTTTCTTTAGATTTCTGAAGCTGAAGTAGACACATTTGGAGGGTGGATGATAGGTAATGGGAGGCAATGGACCATATCAGATGACATTCCCTGAATTTGGGAATGGGGCCTGCACTACACACCTCCTGCATCTTTCAGAGGCATTGTAATTAATAATGAGGTTTGTTTTTGAGAGGGTAACAGGCAGGAAGGCCAGGGGTCTCCAAGCAGAGGAAATGGGCTGCAAGTGTCAGACATTTTTTTCTCTCTCTCTTAAGCAGCAGGAGGAAACAAACAAGTGTTAGATTTTTTTTCCATTCTCTATACAAATTTAAAAAGAGGTTTCTCTTAAAATTCTGTGTTGCTATGATGACACTTGGCTCCACCTGAACTTAACTTTTCTCAAACCTTGAGCTAACCAAGGCATTTTTCTTATGGAAATATTTGTCTTAAGCTATGTTAATATACTATGTATTTACCCTAGACTTGGTCTTCAAATCAGTTCTGCCTAAGACTCAGAACCGACTTGACAAACCAGTATGTTTAACTCATACATTGTTCTCCGAATCTATGTTAATGAAACTATATATTTGCTTGGAAGTCTGCCTTTCTTCAAGATTCATGTCAATCGTTTTATGGCCCGGATGACTCACCTGGTGCCAATGTTATCTCAAAATGCATGTTGTGGGTAAAGGGCCTAGTGCTATTCTCTGAGTTTTGAGACATTTCCTTTCTCTAATTTGTAGACTGCTAATAGCTATTTAACATCTGGCTAAAAACTAGCAGGGGGCACTCTTTCTGCCCTCTTCTGATGTCTATGTCAGAAGCTTTCTTTATCTCTTTAATACTTTAATAAAACTTTATTACACAAAAACTCCGAGCGATCAAGCCTTGTCACTGGCCCAGATTGAATTGTTTTCCTCCAGAGGTCAAGAATCCTGGTGTCTTTTGTGGTTCAGCAACCACCTTTCATTTTGACCCCATGTAGGGAGAGATGTGGGAATAAAAGTAGGCATGGAGCCCAATATGTGGCATGCTGGATGACAGAGACTTTGCCAGGTTGCTCAAGAACACCACTGGATATTTCATGGGGACCTGGAAGAGGCTGCCTTCTCAGAGTGATCTGCAAGCATTTATTAGGCTCCTACTGTATGTGAGATGCTAAATGCCAAATACTGCTTCTAGATATTTAAGATGTAAAGATTTTGTCCTAAAAGGAAATTTTTGGTCTGTTTTCTCTATTGGCTCTGCCAAAATCACACAAGGAATGCTAGGAGGAAAAAGGGTAGAGAAAAGAAGGACAAAGAGAGACAGAGGTGAGGAAAGGACCTTGTGCTTTCATTTGAAGCCCTCTTAGGTAAGTGCTGCACGCCCAGTGATGCAGCAAGAATTATGGAACTCGCTGGCACCAACCTCCACACTTCTCAATGTGGTTGGCATCAACCTCCAACCTTGCATCACTGCCCCTCAGGGTGCCCCACTCATGTTCTCACAGGACTAGTGACATAGCAGGGGGGTTAAACAATAGACTTTGGATCTGTTTTGAATCCTGGCCCTCTGCTTCCAAGCAGTGTGGCTTTGAGTAACTTGTTCAGTCTCTCTGAACTTCAGTTTCCTCAGCAAAAAATGGGGATGATATTAGAACCTATTTCTCTGGGTTTTGTTAGGATTTAGTGATATAATCACCTGATGTTAATATCATCATCATATATGTGAGCAGTATCTTCCATGCATCAGGCACTATACTAAGTGCTGCTGAATCTTCTTGCCTAGGGTTTTAATGCATATTTAAAGAATTAACACATTAACACTTGAGTAAACCAGAGGCTCATATTCTACCCAAAGTAGTGCAGTACTGGCAGTGGAATTCCACGTGGGTGTTCTAAGGATAGATGAGGTTTTTTAAGAAGAGCTTCCCGAATGCTCGTACTCTTACCTGACATTTCAGTTCAGTTCAGTGGCTCAGTCGTGTCCAACTCTTTGCGACTCCATAGACTGCAGCACGCCAGGCCTCCCTGTCCATCACCAACTCCTGGAGTTTATTCAAACTCATGTCCATTGAGTTGGTGATGCCATCCATCCTCTGACGTCCCCTTCTCCTCTCACCTTCAATCTTTCCTAGCATCAGGGTCTTTTCAAATGAGTCAGTTCTTTGCATCAGGTAGCCAAAGTATTGGACTTTCAGTTTCCAGCATCAGTCCTTCCAATGAATACTCAGGACTGATTTCCTTTAGGATGGACTGGTTGGATCTCCTTGCAGTCCAAGGGACTGAGAGACAGGGCTTTTTCCTTCATCCTTACAGAACCTTGGCAAGAAAAATGGATGAAGGAGAAAGAACATCAGGAACACTCACAAGAGGCAGACGAGTTTGGAGGTATTGATGGTTCTCTATCTTGTAAGGGATGCTGGGTTGCTGATAAAATACCCTGCACTGTTCTCTGTCTATCCAAGTAGCATCAAATCCTTACATCAACCAACCTCTTGATTTTGAACACCTATCTTCTCTTCTTCCTCCAACCCAGTATTTCCAGGTATTCACGAGCCAGTAATTTTCTTAAGTCCAAAACTGCAAAGGACTGACACTCAAAAAAACTAATATCCTTTTATAGCCAAAAACAAAAAAAAGACCAAAACAACAACAACAACAACACTGCTTACTATCACCATAATTTCATTTCTAAAGTAAGGAAGAAATCTTATATTAAAGAATCTTATGGGAAAAAATAAGCAGCTTCATGAAAAATTCTCTCCTTTGTCCAGACTTGACCTGGGCCTTGAAAAATCTTAGCACACACCAGGGTCAGGAGACCCCTTGCAGAGGCCTTGCTTATGGGTGTGTGGTCAGGGCTGAGGGAGAGGCAGGGACAGGGGAATTCAGCTCCTTGATGTCGGTGTTTCTTATGGAGATGTTAGTCAGGAGTAGCAGGTGAGTGTGTGTGTGTATTGCCAGAATGGGAGTTGGGGTGAGGGTAGTTTGCTACTTTAGAGTCTGGACAAGGCCACCTTCATGGCCATGTGCAACCAGTGCAGTCACACAAGGTCCCCTCTCAGAAGAACCCTGGGTTTGGCTTAATGTCTGCTGTCACCATCTGGAAATTCTAATAATTTTTGAACAAAGACTCCACATTTTCATGTTTTGCTGAACCCTAAAAATTCTGTAGCTGATTCTGAGACCTCACAGAACTTAGTTGATGGTTGCATCAGACACCTCGTAAGCATTGTTCTCAACTTGTTTACAGCTAAAAATGGGTGTATGGTGCGCCTGGTACCTTCTACCTTGGGTCCCTCGGTCTCCACAGCATGCCTGTGGGAACTGATGCTTGCACAATCCAGAAGGAGGGAGAGTTACTTCTCCACAGAATGGCCCTTGGCCATTGGCCAAGTGGAGCTGACAAAAAAGCACTTCCTCCATTCATCTCAGGGGTAAACAGCTATAAAATGCATTGTGAGGCTTCTCAGAATGTCCTAAAAGTTGAGCACAAATACACTGGCATGGATACTTCCAGTACTGTTTATTAGCCCTGTCTGTCTCACAGAGGACCCTTTGCTTTGGAGGAAACCTAGGCTAAGATGATAGTTCACTTTGTCCTTGTATTGTGTGCCCCAGGACCATGGACTCTCAGGGTCTCAACTCTTGCACAACCCTTAGGTACACAGTTATGCTCTGGGTTACTTGCCTCCAGGATCTGTTCCCCAGAGGACCCAGGTCTCCTCGGACACTGCTGTCTGCCTGCAAGTGGGGGCCAGGAGGCCTTGTGCTAGTGGGAGACTTGGCTGTTTTGGCCTCATGCTGAGAAGCCAGGCTTTTCCCAAACCACCTTCTAGTTGAAAATCCCCTCACTCTAGACTACAGTTTCTCTGCTGGTTGTGTTAGATCCCAGAAACAATAAATTATGCACCACAACTTGTAGCAGGACCAAAATTTGCTGCATTTTGTAATATTTGAAAAAAAACTCTGCATTTCATTTTAGCATTGCAGGTCTTCACATAGCAAAGACTACACTGGCACTTTTCAAAAAATTACAGCTTTATTGAGAGATTATTTGCATACCATACAATTCACTCAAATTATACAATTCAATAGTTCCTAGTATATTCACAGAGCTGTGCAGCCGTTACTACAATCAATTTTAGAATGTTTTCATCACTTGAAAAAGAAACCCTGTGCCCATTAGCAATCACTTTTCTTTTATCCCCAAATCCTCCAGTCCTAATATATTTTCTGTCTATATTGATTTGCCTATTCTAAACACTTCATTTAAATAGAATCATACAGTGTTTGAGCCTTTGAGGTTGGCTTCTTTCACTTAGCATAATATTTTCAAGGTGCATCATGCTGTAGCATGTATCCGTTCCTTTCTGTGGCTGTCTATGTTTCAGTGTATGAACATGTGTGTGTGTTAGCCACTCAGTCGTGTCCAACTCTTTGTGACCCCATTGACTGTAGCCCGCCAGGCTTCTTTGTTCATTGGATTCTCCAGCAAGAATACCAGAGTGGTTTGCTGTTTCCCTTCTCCAGAGGATCTTCCCCACCCGGGGATCACACCCTGGTCTCCTTCATTGCAGGCAGATTCTTTACCATTTGAGCTATTTATCCATGCATCAGTTAACGGACATTTGGGTTGTTCCCACCTCTTTTTTGGCTATTGTAAAAAATAATGCTTTGAATATTTATGAACCAGTTTGTGTTGATATGTTTTCATTTCTCTTGAAATGAAAGCAGAACTGCTAGGTAACATGCTAATTCTATGTTTAATCTTCTGAGAAACTGCTATACTTTTCCAAAGTGGCTACTACATTTTACATTCCTGCTAGCAATGTGTGAGAGTTCAAATTTTTCTACATCCTCCCCAATACTTATTATTTGCCTTTATGATTTTAGCCATCACACTGGGTGTGAAGTGGTTATCTCATTGTGGTTTTGATTTGCATTTCCCTAATGACTAATGATACTGAACATTTTTTCATTTACTCATTGGCCATTTGTCTTTCTTCTTTAGAGAAATATCTACTCAGATCCTTTGTTAATGGCATTTTCTTTTTATTCTTGTGTTGTAAGAGATATTTATGTATTATGGTAGTAATCCTTATCACATATGTTATATACAGAATTTTTCTCCCTTTCTGTGGACTGTCTTTTCACTTTTTTGATGGTGTCCTATGAAACACAAAATGTTTTAATTTTGATGATATCTAAAAAATGTATTATTTTTTCTGTTGCTTGTACTTATGGTGCAGAATCTAAGTAAACATTTCCTAATTCAAAGTCATGAGGATTTATGCTTGTGCTTTCTTGTAAGAGTTTTAGAGTTTTAGGCCTTAAAATTAGATCTTTGACTCATTTTGAGTTCATTTTTACACATAGTATATATGGTGTGAAGTGTAGGTCCAACTTCATTCTACATTGAATGTATACTTATCTTAGCACCATGTGTTGAAGAGACTATTAGCTCCCCATTTAATTGTCTATACTCCATTTTCAAAAATTAGTTGACTGTGAGAAGATTATTTCTGTCTTCTCAATACTATTCTATTGATTTTTATATCTACCTTTATGCCAATTCCACCCTGTCTTGATTACTATAGCTTTATAGTAAGTTTTGAAATTAGGAAGTGAGTTCTCGAACTTTATACTTCTTTTTCAAGATTGGTTTGCCTATTTTGAGCTCCTTAATTTTCATATGAACTTTAAAATCAGTTTTTTAATTTCTTCAAAGAAGGCAGCAAAGATTCAGATACATGTCTCATTGAATCTGTAGATAAATTTGACAGTACCAGGTAAGTAGAAACTTTTCTTTTCCCCTGACCTATTCACCCTGAGTGTGCTTCAGCTCTGCAGGGATTGAAACCATAAAAGCCAGAGGAAGCACAGATAAGAGAGCAGACAGGCCCTTTACTTCCTTGACATCAGACCCACACCATCAGAGGGGGAGAAACCACAATTTAAAGGCAAATTTGAAATTTTGACTATTATGTAAGACTAGACACATTTTAAAGCAAATATGAAATTATGAGTTATGACTTGAAGTGACCCTAGAATTGTGTGTATTACTCAAGAGTGACCAGAGAATTCTTGAGGGCTTTCCTTGCTCCTGGCATAAAACTCAGCAGACATGGCCTCACAGAGCTGATTGAAGGGGACAGTGAAAGACAAAAATGAAACAGTCTGTGTACTGTTTTTTTTTTGCTGACAGTCTGTGTACTGCTTGTTCAATACAGTGTTTGCATGAGAAGGATGCATTTTTATTTGTTAGAATCACACCTCGACCACAGGGCTGAGCCAGAGGCTGCTGAGTTTTATTTCAAATTCGGTTTCACTCTAATAATGCCTTATCTATATACTATTTCTTCCCAGAGGCCTTGTCTGACCTTGTCTGATATTTATATGGACTCAGTCACCACAATGGACCTATGTCCTTCTTCCTGGCCACTGAGCACTGGAACCTCCTTCCTATGTCTGGGAAATCTCTCATCTTAGGAAGTAGAACCCCACCGAGGGATAGAAGCCAAAATGTCAGGTACTGAAGTCCCACCCTCCCTGTGGCGGTCGTGCAAGCGTAGCCCAGCAATGGGGGGAGTTGGGGTGTCTGGACTTCATTGTGGTGACAGATGGTGGTAGCGGAAGCCACATCTGTTTCCAGAGGCAGCAGGGAGCGAGGAAAGGGCCTGGTGTTATAGTGGGGGGGTAGAGCCTGCAGAGCTGATGCCCCGAGGGGGCCACGGAGTCTGTTGGCCCAGTTCTGCCATCTGGGCTTGGCAGCAGATCCTGGCTCCGTAGCTACACCTGGTTCTCTGGTGCTCCTGGACATTCACTGAGCTTCTCAAGTCATCTTTTTTCTTTTCTATTTTTTTGGAAGTAATTATAGATTTACAAAAAGCTACAGACATAGTAGAGAGTGTCCTCAGGTACTCTCACCCAGCTTCTCCTAAGGTTAATATCTTATATAACTATAATACTTTTGTCAAAACTAAGGAATGACCATTGGTATAACACTATTATCCAAATGACATAATTTATTTCACCAACTTTCCCACTAAGGTTCCTTTTTTCTTACAGGATCCAGTTCAGGAGACCACTTTCCTTTTGGTTATCATGTCTCCTGGGTCTCCTTTCATCTGTGACAGTTTCTTAATAGTCTTCCTTTGTTTTCTAAGAGAAGTTGTCAGTTGTTTTGTAAAATGTTTCTCAAGTTGAATTTATCTGATGTTTTCTCACTATTTGACTGGAATTATGGATTTGGGGGAAGAACTGCACAGAGGTGGTGTCTTTTCCCTTCAAGTGTTGAATATCAGGGCATACATGATATCCACATGACTTATCACTGGTATATTAACTTTGATCAGCTAAAGTGCTGACAGATTTCTCCACTGTGAAGCTACTATTTTTCCCTTTTCATACTTTTGTTAGAAGGGAGTCCCTAAGTCCAGCTCACACTTAGAGATAGGGAAGTTGAGTTCCATCTGCTAGAGAAGGCTTGTGTTCAAAGGTTTGTCCTTTCTCCTCTATGTATGTATGTATATATGTCTATAGACATTTATCTATCTATACAATTCTCATTCTAGCACAAGAAAAGGGCATTTGTTAGCAAAAATTCAGAGAGAAAGTTTAGAACCCAATAGCAGGAAAAATAACCGGCATGTTAAGGTCTAGAGAAATATTATAAACTGAGACAAGAGACCACATGGAGGAAACAAGAGAGATGATCTTTATGAACCTGCTCTATTTCCTTGGCAATGGACCGGCGCGGGCTACAAGGTTCTTGGTTTTAATTTCCTCATGGCTTCAGCTAGCCAGAGCCTCCATATAGCCTGAGCCTCTCCTTTATCCCCAGGCTACATGACTGCTGCATCAGGTCATAATATCATCTGACTACAATCCAGGGCCACCTGGCTCAAATTCTCAAGAGAAAGGAATTTTCTCAGCCTAACTTATAGAGTCATTCTTCCCGAGTCAGGTATCCACTTGAATTCAGTTAGCTGTGACTAGCAGTGGGGTAGAATTACTTGGCCAAAAAAATGCCAGTATGGTGGGCTGGCATTGCAAAATACTCCTACTGCACTTTCTTTGGCTCTTCTTGGAGTAAGGGTTCTACTACTAAAATAATGTATTAAAAAGCAGAGACATCACTTTGCCAACAAAGGTCCATATAGGCAAAGCTATGGTTTTTCCAATAGTCATGTATGGATGTGAGAGTTGGATCAGAAAGAAGGCTGAGCACTGAAGAATTGATGCTTTCAAACTGTGGTGCTGAAGAAGACTCTTGCGAGTCTCTTGGACAGCAAGGAGATCACACCGATCAATCCTAACAGAATTCAACCCTGAATATTCATTGGAAGGACTGATGCTGAAGCTGAAGTTCCAATACTTTGGCCACATGGTGTGAAGAGCTGACTCAATGGGAAAGACCCTGATGCTGGGAAAGATTGAAGACAATAGGAGGAGGGGGTGACAGAGGAAGAGATGGTTGAATGGCATCATCAACTCAATGGACATGAGTTTTGAGCAAACCCCAGGAGATGGTAAAGGACAGGGAGGACTGGCGTGCTGCAGTCCATGGTGTAGCAAAGAGTCAGGCATGACTTAGCGACTGAACAACAACTAAAATAACATCCAGAGTTGCATTTGTTTCAAAGTCTACATATGGGCTCTTCTGCTTACCACACAGTGCTCTTCAGTGATCATGTTTATTCTCGAATATTTTGGAGTATCTACCTAAAATTTTCTTAAGCAGATAAAATATAGCTGCTCTGGAAGCCTTGGTGGGGGCTTTCATGTCACCTTCTCAGCCTCTCCATCCTCTCCCCAGTAACTGCCAAGATCCCCTTCAGAATATGGTTTAAGGGATGTAGACCAGATAAATGACTTACTTCTCTGGGCCTCAGTTTTCATGTTGAAGAATGAAAAGTCACTGCTTTCATATATCATTCTCCTCTATGAAACTATACTGAGGGGCCCTGGGAAATTCAGAGTTCCTGCCTCTAAAAACATCATAACAATGAATTTAGTAATAAAACCTTCAAGGTCCCAGAAGGCACACCCAAACTGGGTCACCGAGAAGCAGTTTACAATGGACGCTACATAGATGTGGACAGGGTTCTGAAAAAAGAAGTATGGCTCAGTACGCCCAGGACTTGCCACCACAGGGAGCTATCGCAACCCCTCAGGCCGGAAGGACAAAGGAAGGAGTGGTTCCTAGAGTTGGAGAGAGAGGTTCCCTGGCTGTGAGAAGCAACCAACCTCAGAGAATGGAAGGGAGAAAGCTGGGGGGGATACACACTTATCCCTTCCTCCTCCCTTCTGACCTCCTGCCATCCACTGAACCCAATGGGAAGCCAGAGGGCCAGGTTGCCCTTGATTTAGTCCATAGAGGGCAGCCTTACCGGACAGACAGCAGGGTGGGGAGGGTGGGGAAATGGCTCTACAGAAACACAAGGAAGGTACAAGATAGATGGTGTGTGGCCCAATCGGGCCTAGAACTCCAGTTTCCAGACTTGTATCATCAAGCTCTTTAAAACACTCTGACTTCTCATTTTCTGCTGCTCCAAGGTTTGTTTCATGTTACAGATGAAGGAGCAGCTTAGCTTTGCAGACTGTGAGGGCCCCACTTTGGCCTGCATTTTACACAGTCCAGTCATGAAGGACCTTGGCCTTCACGCCTGCTTTTCTTGCATTTCCTCCCAGTTCCAGAGGCCAGAAAACAATCTTATGGCCCTTCCATCCTGTTCTCTGATGGGCTTACTTCTCGATGGAATGCTTTGCCGAGAAACCCTTCCTTACGAGAGCACCGGAAAGCCCCCAATAATTGTGTGTGTGTGTGTGTGTGTGTGTGTGCGCGCGCGCGCAATGGAAAAAGAAGCCTCAAATTGTTTCTGAGTAAGTGAGGTCTGCATTCTTCCTGGAAAGAGTTTTCTTCTCTGAGGCTGTTATTGCCACGGTCAATTGAGAACTAGGAAGCTGCTTGCAGAAACCTTCGCCTGTGCTTTGGAATGTAATTGAAAACAACTGTTCCGTTTCTACTGAAATGTGTAGGGAGTTGGAACCAACACTGGCAGCTAGTCCAGGAGTGGGTGGGGGAAGAATGGTTTGGAGGAGGGGAGGGGAAAATAGTGGTTGGCTTGAGGCAGGAAAAAAAAAAATTTATTGGTGACAAGAAAGGAAAATAATTGGAGGTTTCCACGTAGAACACATTTCCGTCTGACCCGCCCTGATGGCAAACTAGGCTATGGATGAGAGAAGCTGGTTGAACTTTTTAGAGTAACAGTCTCAGAGGCAGGCAGTAAGAAGGCGAGTCCAGCACAGAAACCTTCCTTTCTTTATTGCCATCCACATTTTAAAAAAGGAGAAGGGGAGGCTAGTCCACACAGCCATGGGGATATTAATAGTTTATAGAAGATAAGGAGACACCCTCCCAGCCTTAGAAGGAAAATTCCCATTACCCTTCCAGGTATCTGTCTGACACGAGGAAGGTTGAACATTCATCCCATCGTGCCATTTGCCTTTCGTTCCCTGCAGACTCCATATTCTCTGGCCTTAGCCTTTTTTTTTTTTTTCATAAGTCAGAATTTTTTTCCTAAGCAAATGGCCCATACCAAATGCAGATGAGGGTGGAGTCTTTGCTGGCTAGGTGCCCACATGGAACAATTCCTCCCTGAGCAGTGTCTCTTCCAGCCCTGAAAGAGTAGAGGCTGGGATTCCTTCAGGAGATCTGACACATTCTTCCATTACTTGAAGAATCCAGAGAATCTGGGGGCTAAGCTCAAGAGGCAGAGCTCTTACATGCATTCCTTATGAGAAAGAAAACATTTTCCCTGTGGTACTGAGATTAGAGTTGATCACATTCAGAAGCATTAAAAAGGACCTTTGAGGTGAAGTTACTTCCTTGAGCTTTTATGGTTGTAAGCTTAGGAATGAATGAGAACTGGTCTGAAGTCTTTCATGCTAACCATTTTGGCTGAGAGCCTGGACCTCTGAGGAATCAATGGGCTGCGTCCAGAGAGATTTTTGTGGGGACATCTCCCCTTTTTCTGGTCTCCCATAAGATTCCACAGTTCCAATTAATCCCCAAATGTTAAACACTCTTGTTACTGTGCAGTTTTATGAGAGGCATGTGATAACTAACCCTTGCAACAGTGCCAGGCATATAGCAAGTACTTAATGAATGTCTTACATGTCTTAACTTATTTAATTATCATACTCTATGACGTGTGTGCTTCCCAGGAGGCTCAGTGGTAAAGAATCTGCCTGCCAATGCAGGAGACTCAGGAGGCATCGGTTCGATCCCCGGATCAGGAAGGTCCCCTGGAGGAGGAATTGGCAACCCAAGGTAGTATTCTTGCCTGGAAAATCCCATAGACAGAGGAGCCTGGCAGGCTACAGTACATAGAGTCACGAAGAGTCAGACATGACTGAGCACTGGCACGGTGAACTACATATTCCAATAGCATCTTGTTTTTCTCCTTTGTAAAGCATAAAGAGTCTAACTTGCTCAAGGTCATGTAACTAATAAGTACTTATAAAGATGTTGAGATGTCTCCCTCTTCAGAGGTGAAGGACTTCCACCTCCAGCTGCTGAGAGTGTGGCTGCAGATAGCCCTTAGCTGTCAGCCCTTTTTGGGAAAGGCCTTTGCTGAAGAGAACTATCAAGCCTAGGGCCATACTTGCTTCTTAGGGCAGCCCGTATCCAGTGATTGATTAACAGAGGAATACGAAGGTAACCCCCACCCCCGGTTCATCTCAGGAAAATGCTGAAGGTCCATCTCAGTTTCAGAATCCTGAAAAGTTGACTCAGGCCTTCACTGAGATTACACTGCAGCTTAACTTCTCCCATAACCCAGTCCTACTTATTTCCTTTTCCTTCCATAGTAGTTGATCCAAGGAACACTCCCTAATAACTCTCCAGCATTCTAAAACCCTTGACTCAGAGTCTGCTTCCTGGAGAACCCATACCACGACAGTGCGAGAGTCACAGTTTGAACTTGGGCCATCTGGCTCCTTAGGCCACGTTCTTAGCCAATGCATTCCCCCAGCCCTGCACATGTTTTAATGATATGAATAGAGATCTGTTGCCTACCTTGGTAGAAATAAGGTCCTCTACTGTTTTTCAAAGAGCTTCTAAAAGTTTGAGTTCAATGACTCTTGGGCCCTTGAGAACTGAGCCTTGTAGATGACAGCAAGGGAGGCAGGCCCTGGAAGAAAGTTAGAAACCACCACAGCTTTCTCCATCAGGGCTTTCTCTATGTGGAATCCTTGGTGAAAAGCTTAGTGATCATCCATGTACCATCCTCACAAGCTTTATGGAATTGTGTCTTTCAATGTGGGAATAGCTCTGGACATGTAATCCCACTTCATCTTCTATAGATGAGGATGCTGAAGTATAGAAGAGCAGAGGGTTCCCTCAGCTAACCAGTGGCAGAAATGGCTCTGGAACACTGCACCTGGACTGTCACTCAAGGGCTCTTTCTACTGCTCTGCTCTTCCATTTTGAGATTTCATAAAGCGTTTCCAATATGATGAACGTGCCAGAGACAGTTGATGTACAGTGCGTATTCCATGTGTCCCTTTAACACTTCCCAGCTTCCTCTGTAATTAGGTTGGAATCACGAGACCATCGGCTTGAACCGTGAGTAGAACTGGAGGAGGAGTCTCATCCAGGCTAGTGAGTTTGGGTCAGTGTCCCTTCTCCATTCTTCACATGCTCTGCAAAGGAGAACTCAGAGATCAAAGCTGCAAGGCAGAGGATGGCCTCCCAACTTACGTGAGACTTCGTCTGAGCATGAAATAAGCCACAGCTCTCTGAAGCCACTGAGATTTCAAAAGTTTGCCTTTGAGATGCAAGTATCCACTACCAACTGAACAGGCTTCTATTTCTGGGCCAGCTTGCTGAAACAAGATATAAGGAGCAAGATTTGGCAACAGCAGGACTCCATGTGGGAGAAGTCAATAGGAATGTGGTACCCATCACTTGGACACCTCTTTCTCAACTCAGAGACAGAGGCCTGAGAGAAGGCAGGAATTTCAAAGTTAAGGAAAGAAGACCAGTTGCTACTTGAGTGTACCTTCCTACTCTAGGAAATCAAATTTCCACGGATATAGACAAGGCTGTTAGGCAGCTCTGGTGTGTTATCCCTCAATTCTCTTTTAACAACCAGGGTGAGCTTGTGGCCACATTGCCTTTTCAAGCCTGAGCCCAGCTGCATCCCCTCTCACAAGTGACCTCAGAACTGGTAGGAGGAACTGAGCCAATGAAACTTCTCTATGAAACCTCTTCTTCAGACCCCAGTTCATGCCCCACCTGCAGTGGGCCTCTCAGGACCTGGCTCTGAACTGAGAATTCACACCCCTTTCCCTTGGTGGGCACAACTGTGTTTCCAAACAAACCCCTCTCTGCCAGGCAGTTGGTTCTGTAGCAATAACTGAGTGGCCATTGGCTCTAGGACCTCAAACTGAAACATGGATTGCTGGCCCCAGTGTGGAATTCTGGCCAACTGGCCTTGGTGGTTTTGGGTGTCCTGCCACTGAGCCTGGCACACCCTCCGTGGTGAAGTTCACTGATGGAGAACTGGGTTGCCTGTGCCTTCTCCCTCCACAGATGGCATTTTATTTCAGACTGACTCCCCCATAGATGATCACAGTCACATATTCCAGTGTCAGCAGGTGCAAGGCCAGATTTTCATATCCTCACCTCATGTAGCTTTTGATAAGACTTACTATTTAAAGTCACAGTGGTTTCATTGCATGCAGACTCTTCTCAGAGAACAGGATGTGATACAGCTGGATGGTGATTCTCTGGTTGTTGATCATATAGATTATATAAGAAATCCCTGTAACTGGGTTGACCTCTTCCATTTTCATTAATAGTGATAGAGTCTTCACTAGGTTCTGGTAGATATAATAATTAGCAAATAAAGAATTAGAATATCCAGCAAATGCCCAACATTTTATGCAAAAAACCAAGGAGTTATTGTCACAAATACTTTATTTTCCTGACATTTATCTTTTTGAAAAATCCGTTTCAATTGTAAAGCTTAAAGTAATACAACAGAAAGAAATGGTCATTTTCTAGTCCTAAATCTCTAACAGGTAAGTGAACAATTTGACATATAATCTTCCATGTTTTTATGCTAAAATATCCACAGGGCATGGCAATCCACTCCAATATTCTTGCCTGGAGAATCCCATGGATTGAAGGGCCTGGCAGGCTATAGTTCATATGATCACAGAGAATCGGATACAGGACTGAAGTGACTTAGCATGCATGCACGCACACAAATCCACATATTTTAAAAATATAAATGAGATCATGCATGCACACATGCTAAGTTGCTTCAGTTGTGTCTGATTCTTTGCAACCCTATGGACTGTAGCCCACCTGCAGGGCTCCTCTGTCCATGGAATTCCAGCAAGAATACTGGAGTGGGTTGCCATGCCCTACTCTAGGGAATCTTCCTGACCCAGGGGTCAAACCTTTGTCTCTTATGTCTCCTACACTGGCAGGAGGGTTCTTTACAACTAGTGCCATCTGGGAAGCCCAAGTGGGATCATACTACACATATATATTGCTCTGTAACTTTAATTTTTATTTCATTTTAAGGTATTGGGTCAGTAGGATCTACCTCATTAAAAAAAGAAAATCTACAGTGTATAACTATGTGGGTGGACCATGACATATTTACTTAACTCTCCATTGATAGACACTAGGTTACAGCCATTCATTTATTATTATGACCAATACTACAATAAGCATCTTTATACAGTATATCTTTGTACATCTGTCCTATAATTTCTTTAGGATAAACCACTAGAATTAGAAATATTAGCTCAAAGGCATGTGCAGAAAATCTTTCAAATTGTTAACAGACTATTTTCTAGAAATGTTGCAACAGTTTATACTCCTAGAAACTAGAATGACAGTACCCATTTTTGCCATACCTTTGGATCACTATTACCACTCCAATTACTCTGAAAGGTTTAAATAAATCTTCAATCTTGCTTTAAAAAAATTTGCATTTCTCTGTTTACTATTGAATTTAAGCAGTTTCTTTTCAGATAGTGTTAATCATTTGTATTTTACCTAATTGAGTGCTTAATTTTTGCCCATTTTTCTTTTGCTTATGTTTTATAACTGATAGATAAAAGTTCTATATATTTTATAGATCTTAAACCTTTGTGATATACATTGAAAATATTTTATAATACATTTTATTAGTTTCTCATTTTGAAAGATTTGATTTAAAGTTTTATGTACTTCTGTAAAAGCAAAAGTCACAAAGGTAATTTTCTGCTTTAATGTTTCTGGCTTTGTGACATGCTTAGAAAAGCCCTTTCTACCTCAAAAGAATAAAAGTTTTCTACATTTCCTTCAAGTACTTCTAAGTATAAAAACAAAAGAACTTATGAATATTCTCTCATCATATAAAAAATATTTCTCCAAAATGGAGTTAACATATTTCTTTACCCAGCATATAACCATTCTTTCAATGCTACATAATGAAATGTGAAACATTAAAATACTCCAGTTATTTTAAAATTCATCTGTAGGTTTTAAACATAAAAACAAATTATACATGTTTGGATTTTAACTTAGACCCTATATTCTGTTTCACTGATCTCTTTTTCCATAGTTAATTCAAACCCATAGTGTTTTCATTGCTGTGGCTTTAAAGTATGTCTTGATATTTAGAAGGGCAGATTTCCACTCATTAATTTTTTTGTGCATTTATTCTTTCAAATGAAAGTTAGAGTCGATATTTTGATTCTTTCAAACTGCTATTAGAACTTTATTAGAATTGTGTAAATTTATAAATTAATTTGAAAGGAATTGAAATTTATATGAGATTGAATCTTCCTAAACAGAAACAATATAGAAATCCATTTATTTAAATCGTTCCTGTTTTTCAGCAAAGTTTTTTTTTTTATGGAAATCTTAGGAAAATATAATCTAAAATTATTCCATTTATAATAGCATAAAACTATTGTTGGAACTTTTAAAAATATTTAGTAATTCCTAAATTATTTCTGCTATATTAATAATTTTTTGATTATATTAATTAATAATTTTTGATTAATTAATTTTGATTATATTAATAAATTTTTGATTTGTTTGATATTTAGATATTGTCCTGCTATATGATTGTCTTCCTAAACTCTCTGTTATTAGTTCTAATTGTTTTTGAGGTATAATTGTATTACAAATAATGACCATCGGTCTCTTCCTTCCTGATATTTCAACCTGTCTTATTGAATTTGTTAGAACCTTCATAAAAATGTATAATATTACAAACGATCATATTTACCTTATTTCTGATGGAATGTACAACACTAGAAGTAGTTCAATTTAAGTATGTGTTATCTGTTGACAAAATGTTGTCAAATAAGGAAACTTCTTTCTATATCTGGTTTTAAAAATTTGTGTATATTTATGTATATGCAACTGCTCAGTCAGTAAAGAATCTGCCTGCAATGCAGGAGATCCGGGTTTGATTCCTCAGTCAGGAAGATCCCCTGGAGAAGGAAATGGCAACCACGCCAGTATTCTTGTCTGGAGAATCCCATGGACAGAGGAGCAGTCTGTGGGGTCACAAGAGTCGGACATGACTTAGCAACTAACTATGACCTAAGTCCACAGCCCACACATGTATATTTTATCAAGAATAGATGTTTAATTTCACTGACTGTCTTTTGACATTTATCCAGATAATTATATAGTTTTTTCATTCAATATAAAATACAATGAATTCTATTAATTGATTTTCCAAAATATATTAAATGAATAGATGAATGAATCAAATCATCCTTGAATTCCTGGAATGAGTTAATTGATTATGAAATATTTTTAAAATATATTACTGTATTCCATTTTCTCATATAATATTTAGAATATTTGCCTGTATATTTTTAAGTGAGACTTAATCTATACTTTTCTTTATCATGTGCCATTTTTTCAGGTTTAGAATACATGTGATTCTGGCTTCATAGATGGCTTTGCAAATGACTTTTTCCTTTTAAAATGAATTTTAAATATTACTCTGGGTCACATCCCACAAACAAAGTGAGAATACTTCTTATTGAGCATGTAGCCCCTCTATATTAACAAATTAGGGCTTCCCGGGTGGCACTAGTGGTAAAGAACCTGCCTGCTAATGCAGGAGACATAAGACTCGGTTTGATCCCTGGGTCAGGAAGATCCCCTGGAGAAGGGCACGGCAACCCATTCCAGTATTCTTGCCTGGAGAATCCCGTGAACAGTGGAACCCAGCAAGCTGCAGTCCATAGGGTGGCAAAGAGTCAGACACGACTGAAGTGACTTAGCATGCATATAACATGCATATAATATATTACCCCCAAACTTTAGTGGCTTAAGACAACAAACATTTATTCCCTCACAACTGTTATGAGTCAGGAATTCAGGAGTGTCTTAGCTAGATGGTTCTGGATCATGATCCCTCATGACATTATAATTAAGATACTGACTTGACTGGAGCTGGAGAGTATGACTGTTAGCTGGAGCTTCAGTTCCTTGCCATGAGCCTGGAGCTTCAGTTCCTTGCCATGAGCTTCTCCCTAGAAGCCACTTGAGTATTCTTATGACGTGGCAGTTGGCTTTTCCTGGAGTAAGTGATCTAAGAGAGACAGAAGCAATGTCTTTTATGACCTAGCTTCATAAATTATACGCTATCACTTCTGACATATTCACTGGTCACAAATCCTGATACAGTGTGGGAGGTGACTACACAAGGATGTTATTATTAAAAACAGGGCTCATTGGAGACTATTTTGGAGTCTAGATACTATACTCCATCTCTTGTCTGTATGTTTTGGTCATCTTGTTTGATACCCATTGGTGTCAAAATTGTACCACTGTGGATACTAATTGTAACTAAAACTTTGTAAGTGATATCAGACTTCATCTTTAGTAACTGGGGTAATTATGATACCACTCTAATGGAAAGCAAAGAGGAACTAAAGAGCCTCTTGATGAGGGTGAAAAATGAGAGTGAAAAAGCTAGCTTAAAGCTCAATGTTAAAAAAACTAAGATCATGGCATCCAGTCCCATCACTTCAAGGCAAACAGGGGGAAAAATGGAAGCAGTGACAGATTGTCTCTTTTTGGGCTCCAAAATCACTGCAGATGGTGACTGCAGCCATGAAATTAGAAGACGCTTGCTCCTCAGATGAAAAGTTACGACAGACCTACATAGCATATTAAAAAGCAGAGACATAACTTTGCCAACAAATGTCCATATAGTGAAAGCTAGGGTCTTTCCAGTAATCGTGTACAGATGTGAGAGTAGGACCATAAAGAAGGCTGAGCACCAAAGAATTGATGTCGAACTGTGGTGCTGGAGAAGACCCTTGAGAGTCTCTTGGACAGCAAGGAAATCAAACCAGTCAATCCAAAAGGAAATCAACCCTGAATATTTATTGGAAGGACTGATGCTGAAGCTCCAATACTTTGGCCACGTGATGTGAAGAGCTGACTCATTCTAATACACCTTGATGCTGGGAAAGATTGAAGGCAAAAGGAGAAGAGGGTGGCAGAGGATAAGATGGTTGGATAGCATCACCAATTTAATGGATGTGAACTTGGGCAAAATCTGGGAGATTGTGAGGGACAGGAAGGCCTGGCATACTGCAGTCCATGGGGTTGCAAAGAGTCAAACACAACTTCAGTTCAGTTCAGTTCAGTTGCTCAGTTGTGTCTGACTCTTTTTGACCCCATGAACCACAGCACGCCAGGCCTCCCTGTCCATCACCAACTGCCGGAGTCCACCCAAACCCATGTCCATTGAGTCAGTGATGCCATCCAACCATCTCATCCTCTGTCATCCCCTTCTCCTCCCTCCCTCAATCTTTCCTAGCATCAGGGTCTTTTCAGATGAGTCAGCTCTTCACATCAGGTGGCCAAAGTATTGGAGTTTCAGCTTCAACATCAGTCCTTCCAATGAACACCCAGGATTGATCTCCTTTAGGATGGACTGGTTGGATCTCCTTGTAGTCCAAGGGACTCTCAAGAGCCTTCCCCAACACCACAGTTCAAAAGCATCAGTTCTTCAGTGCTCAGCTTTATTTTAGTCCAACTCTCACATCCATACATGGCTACTGGAAAAACCATAGCCCTGACTAGATGGACCTTTGTTGGCAAAGTAACGTCTCTGCTTTTTAATATGCTATCTAGGTTGGTCATAACTTTCCTTCCAAGGAGTAAGCGTCTTTTAATTTCATGGCTGCAATCACCATCTGCAGTGATTTTGGAGGCCAAGAAAATAAAGTCAGCCACTGTTTCCACTGTTTCCCCACCTATTTGCCATGAAGTGATGGGACCGGATGCCATGATCTTAGTTTTCTGAATGTTGAGCTTTAAGCCAACTTTTTCACTCTCCTCTTCCACTTTCATCAAGAGACTCTTTAGTTCTTCCTCACTTTCTACCATAAAGGTGGTGTCATCTGCATATCTGAGTTATTGATATTCTTCCAGCAATCTTGATTCCAGTTTGTGCTTCATCCACCCAGGGTTTCTCATGATGTACTCTGCATATAAGTTAAATAAGCAGGGTGACAATATACAGCCTTAACATACTCCTTTTCCTATTTGGAACTAGTCTGTTGTTCCATGTCCAGTTCTAACTGTTGCTTCCTGACCTGCATGTAGGCTTCTCAAGAGGCAGGTCAGGTGGTCTGGTATTCCCATCTCTTTCAGAATTTTCCGCAGTTTATTGTGATCCACACAGTCAAAGGCTTTGGCATAGTCAATAAAGCAGAAATAGATGTTTTTCTGGAACTCTCTTGCTTTTTCTGTGATCCAGTGGATGTTGGCAATTTGATCTCTGGTTCCCCTGCCTTTTCTAAAGCCAGTTTGAACATCTGGAAGCTCATGGTTCACGTATTGCTGAAGCCTGGCTTGGAGAATTTTGAGCATTACTTTACTAGCATGTGAGATGAGTGCAATTGTGCGGTAGTTTGAGCATTCTTTGGCATTGCCTTTCTTAGGGACTGGAATGAAAACTGACCTTTTCCAGTCCTGTGGCCACTGCTGAGTTTTCCAAATGTGCTGGCATATAGAGTGCAGCACTTTCACAGCAGCATCTTTCAGGATTTGAAATAGCTCAACTGGAATTCCAAACCTCCACTAGCTTTGTTCTTAGCTGCTGAATAACAGCAACAACATTCATGTGTTCAACCCTGGTGACTAGAGACAAATTTCTACTTGGTGAATATGGATTGCTGGTTGTGAATATGACAATTCTGGTACTTTTTAATGACCCCCACCTTCTGTCCAGAAGTTACTTTAATATATTGTTTGGAAAGGGTGATGTGTCTGCTAAGAATTTCCCCCAGATTCTTCTCTATTACCACATTTTACTTTAAAAAGAATAAAGAGTTAAATATAAAACTGGGTACTTCTTCATGGGTGGGACAGCTAAGGTTAGTTATATATAAAACTTGTTCATTTTGGAAATATTGCTTTATGTACATCCTCATTCAGAACACAAAAAGAAAAGAAGCATTTACTCTAATGGCATGACTTCTGAGGCTAAGTCATAAAAGGCATTGTTACTTCTCTCTTGGATCACTGGAGAAGCCAACTGCTATATCACTAGTGAGTGTGTGTGTGTGTGTGTGTGTGTGTGTGGTTGGGAGGAAATTTCTTCAGGGTGAGGGGAAAGTGTCATGCTATTTTAGTTGAACTTGGCATTTAGTCCCATCTTCTTTCCTCTCTCCACTGAAAATATCACAATATTAGAAAAACATTGTTTATTTTATTTTTTCAATAGTAAAAGATGTTTATCAGTTTTCAAAATCAGTAGTCAGACAAAAAATAAAAGATAATTGCACTTTCAAGTCATATGGAAACATGATCAACTTAACAGTATAAAATAGTTACATACAATTTTGGGGGTTAAGTAGAGTGATGCATTAAGTGGAAGTGCATACATGCACATGTTCTCATCTGCCCAGCCAGTTGATGCTTTTTGGTTGGTGCATTTAATCCTTTTATAGTTAAGGTAATTATTGATATGTATGATCCTATTACCATTTTCTTAATTGTTGTGGGTGTATTTTGTGTAAGTCTTTTCCTTCTCTTATGTTTCCTGACTAGGGAATTTCCTTCAGATTTGTTGTAAAGCTGGTTTGGTGGTGCTGTATTCTCTTTTGCTTGTCCAGAAAGTTTTTTTGATTTCCCCATCAAATCTGAAGAAAAGTCTTGATGGGTAGAGCATTCTTGGTTGTGGGTTCTTCCCTTTCATCACTTTAAATATATCATGCCATTATCTTCTGGCTTGTAGAGTTTCTGTTGAAAAATCAGCTGACTGGAGAAGGAAGTGGCAACCCACTCCAGTATTCTTGCCTGGGAAATCCCATGGACGGAGGAGCCTGGTGGGCCACAGTCCACAGGGTCGCAAAGAGTCGGACACGATTGAGCGACTTCACTTTCTTTCACTTTCACTTTCATACATTAAGATAACGTTTCTATTAAAAAAAAAGAAGAAGAAAAATCAGCTGAAAACCTTATGGGAGTTATCTTGTGTTTGTCATTTTTTCTCTTGTTGATTTTAATATCTTATTTTTGTCTTTATTCTTCATCATTTTGATTACTATGTGTCTTGATGTGTTCCTCCTTGGGTTTATCCTATCTGGGACTTTCTGTGCTTCCTGGACTTGGCTGACTATTTCTTTTCCCACGTTAGGGAAGTTTTCAGCTATTATTTCTTCAAATATTTTCTTGGGTCCTTTCTCTCTCTCTTTTTCTGAGACCTCTGAAATGTGAATGCTGGTGCATTTAATGTTGTCCCAGATGTCTTTTAGTCTATCTTCATTTTTTTTTTTTTCATTTTTTCCCCCTATATTCTGTTTTGTGGCAGTGATTTCTACCATTCTGTCCTCTAGGTCACTTTTCCATCCTTCTGCATCAATTATTCTGCTATTGATTCCTTCTAGTGTATTGTTCATCTCTGTTTCTTCTTTAGTTCTTCTAGGTCTTTGGTAAACATTTCTTGCATATTTTCAATCTTTGCCTCCATTCTTTTTCTGAGATCCTGGATTATCTTCACTATCATTATTCTGAATTCTTTTTCTAGAATGTTGCCTATCTCCACTTCATTTTGGTTGTTTTTCTGGGGTTTTATCTTGTCCCTTCATCTGGGACAAAACCCTCTGCTTTTTCATCCTGATAAACTTTCTGTGATGTGGTTTTGGTTCTAGCCACTGCAGGATTGTGGTTCTCCTTCTTCACATTTTCCATATATATAGATCGATAGTTATAGATATAGATATGTTCTACTTACAAATAACCTCTCTAAGTCTGTGTCTATATAGGCCCCTGTATTAGCTTGTTTGCCTGAACTGACATAAAAGATAGTTTTTAAACTAAGTTTTCATTCATTTATTTTTAATGGTACAGAGAAACTTTACCTTCTTCAAATTCTTTGGTCATATACTTTATTCCTCCATCCATCCTATTCAGTTATTAGTCCAATAATTCAGGACTTTTCCCACTTTGTCTACATTCTGAGAAGCATCTCTGAATTATTCTTGCGCTGTGGAATGTACCCTATTTTATCTTTTTTTATTTTATCTGGAAGCTACTTTTTCTTCTCTCATTTCCCTACTTTACCAATTTTGTTTTCACATCTACGTTTTCAACCTTTTTTTTAAATACTATATTTGAACATTAAATCAGGAATGGAAGAAAGGCAGAAATTTGTGCAAAGGAGGCTTCAAAGAAGAGCCATTGGGTAAGAAGAACTGAGATACAAATGAAGTTTTCCTAGTTTACTAAAATGTCTCCAGTCAAGACAAAGGTCCTTTTCAGCTCAATTACTTTTATTCTATAATCTATGTCTGCCTTTGATGCAAAACCATTTTTTTTTTCATATAAAAGCTTAGAAGTAGAGCAGATTAAGAAATATATGTCACTTTAATTGACAAACAATATAGAGTTCAGATTCTCACATACTGTTCTTACCTCAACTCCACACTCCCTTTCACTGTGATGCCTGGAGTTGGAAGAGGGAACTACTCCTGACAACTTCCAACAATCTGCAGAACATAGTTTAAAAATCATTGGACTAAATAGGCTCTGAGCCCTTGCTCTGAAATTCTGTGTGTCCATAACTCTCCTTACCTTTCTTCTCCCCCTATTTAAATCATACTCAAAGCCCAGTCTACATCTCTGACCTCACCTGAATATATTTGTATCATCCTCCTTTGTGTTCTTGCTCATTTTATTCCTGCTATGTCAACTTCTCTCCCCACCTTTTTTGGCCCTGAAAAAGTGTAGACTTTTAAGGCAATAAACTGTATTCTAGTTTGACTGGAGCATGGGAGTTCTGAAGGAAAACAGTAAGAAAACTGGGTACGGATCATAGAAATAGTAACTGTCTGAGGTATTCTAGGTGTCTAGCCACTTAGGTCTAGAATAAGAGAATTATACAAGTATCAACCAACTTATACATAAAATGATTTCACAGTTCCTTTCCCATCTAGCATTCCTGACTTCTATGATCAGAGTTGTTTCTGGTCTGGCAGCAGGGGATGGAGTGAACTGGAGCAGGCAGGACCACAGGCACGGACATCATGTTCCATTCTCTGGTCTGTTAGCTCCGTAAATTAAAAGCCATAAAAAAGCAATATCTACCCAAGCATCTTTCCTTTGCCCCTCCTGTGAAATGTCTAAGTGGGTCTTCCATTTCTCCACAGGATTGGGAAATCTGAAATCACCTTCAGTAAACACTTAAATTGGCAGATGGTGTTTTGAACTCCTGGCTTCTCTTGGAATTTCCCTCACAATCTCCATTTCTCTATCCCTGTTTTTTGTTTAAACATTCATGTAGCATTCTGAGCTTGCTAAAACATTCCACATCCACAATTTCATTTTATAACAACTTAGTAATGGAAGAAATGATCTTCCTTTTACAAATGAGGGAACTGAGTGCCTGGCAGGTTAAATAACTTGGTAAGATCACATATGATAACTAATTTTAGTGGCAGAACCATAACAGAAAAGTGATGAACTGGGAGCTAAGAGACCAGTATGACAAGTGTATGCTCATGTTGTTAACAGGATTTAGTGGGAACAGCTCCCTTCTTGCCACCATGCCCACTGCCAAGTTAGACCTAAATCATCTCCATGATGTCATGAACATCATTGACAATCTAGTCAAAGTGAAAATCTCCACATAAAAGAAAATGCTTTAGACTAATCATCTTTGCTTTTCAAAATGTGGATTTGTGGAACACTCAACATTGTGGATGGCTTAAGAGTTGGCACAATTAGGACAAAGTAGGTTTTCAAAGTTGGTTGGAGGCAAATAGGCCCATGGAATATGGTAACCAGATTTTGCACATCTAAAATACATTCCTATTTAAGAAAGAGAAACTTTCTAAATCAGCTCATAGCAGTACAAGATGGGAATAAAAGTCTTATGCCAAAACTCCAGCCACCACAAAATCTGTTCAGTTCTCTCAGAGTCAGCTTGGCAATGTGTCAGAACATGCCTCTCGTCCCTGCCGAAAGGCTGGGACCCACCATTTCACAGACAGAACTCTGGCACCTTTCAGAAGCTCCGCGTTTAGAGGGGAGAAGCCAGAGTGGGCTGGGGGACTCCGTGAATACTGGGAGAGGGTGTGGGACCTGGTTACTATGCCCAGAGGCACCGCTGACGTCAAGCCCTCACCTCCCTCCTGCTCAGACTGGAGCAAACACACAGAAAACTCCCTTTTACAGCTGTGCAAACTGTTCCTGTTGAACTGCAACGCGCCCACTGCCCCCTACAGCCATTCTAAATCCACAGTGTCATTGGCCGTATTCAGAGGGAAATTAAAAAAACCTGTCTATTTACCAGTTGGCCCTTTTTCCATCAGATGAAATTAAAATGAAGCCTGAAGTGTTTTAAATGAAATGCTCTTCCAGTTTATGCTCTGGAGTTTCCATGCTTCTTCCTCCTCTGCCTGATTAGGGTAAGCTGGCCAGCTGAGGGCTTTTCTTCCAGTGTCTCCTAAGGAACATTCTGGAAAGTTGGCTATAGGGCTGCATTTCTGTCTAATATGCATCTGCTTCAGGCTTCATTCTACCTTCCCTGGCAGAATGTGGGACATAGGATTGGATTCTAAAGGTTGGCCCTGTAGAGGGAAGGGGAGGGGACAAAATTACTGATTTGCCCCAGGTCTTATGAGAGCCCATTGTACCCATTGGTCCTGCAATGCACAGTCTTCCCAGCTCCATCTCCTACCCCAGTCTGTGGGGAAGAAGAAGGTCATTTCCTTTGTGGGAATAAATGGTGGGATCTGCCCCTTTCAATGGAAGCTCAGGTGGGAAGGGGTAAAACATCTCTTCCAAATCCCTGTAAACTGTACTTCTAAGAGTTTGACCTCAAAAGTGGTGTTAGAATTAAGAGGTACAAACAACTGTGTAAATATGAATAAGCTACAAGCATATGTTATACAGCACAGGGATTATAGTTAATATTTTATAATAACTATAAAGGGACTGTGGGCTTTCCTGGTGGCTCAGAGGGTAAAGAATCTGCCTGCAATGCAGGAGACCTGTATTCGATCCCCAGGTTGGGAAGATCCCCTGGAGGAGGGAATGGCAACCCACTCCAGTATTCTTGCCTGGAGAATCCCCATGGACAGAGGTGCCTGGAGGACTACAGTCCATGGGATCGCAAAGAGTTGGACACAACCGAGCGACTAAGCACAGCACAGCATAAATGGAGTGTAACCTTTAAAAATTATGAATCACTATGTTGTACACCTGAAACTTACATAATATACTTCAATAAACAAACTCATAGAGAAAGACAGAAAATTTATATTACTAGAGGGAGGTGGGGTTGGATAATTGCATGAAGGTGGTCAAAATGTACAAAATTCCAGATATAAGATAAATAAGCTTTTATTTATGTAATGTACAATATGATAAATACAATTAACACAGCTGCATATTATATATTGAAAGTTAATGTGAGAGTAAATCATAAGAATTCTCATCACAAGAAAAAAAGTTTTTTTCTGTTTCTTTAATTTTATATCTGTATGAGATAATGGATGTTTGCTGATCTTATTGTGGTCATCATTTTATGATGCCCGTAAGTCAAATCATTATGCTATACACCTCAAACTTATACAGTGCTGTAGGTCAATTATATCTTAAAACCAGAAGAAAAAAAGTGAAAATAAAATACTACTAAATGAAGATAAATGAGTAAATAAATAAATAAATGGTCAAATTTTTAAAAAATTGTTTTAGAGGTTTGGGGACAGAGGGAAGATGGAGCTCTCTTGTTACCTCTATCCCAAGTGCAATGCAAATCCCAGTGGTTCTTGGGTATGTATTGAAGTCATCTCTGGAGCTTTCTAGAAATATAATTGTCAGGTAATGAGCCCAAATATTCTAATTCAGTAGCAAGGGCACTGCAGGGTCTTAGCCCTTGTGTAGTTTATAAGGTTTTACAGTGATTCTTCTGCAGATGGTTTCATGTATTTGCCAGTTTCCTCATCTGAAATGTGTATCAAAACCACCCTAAGGGTGGAATTCTAAAGTCGCTGGGAAAAAATTCTTCTAAGTGGAAATCTGTAGCTCATGGGTAAGGAGACAGCCAGTTTAAAACGACTGGAGGATATAAGAGCAGGAAGGTTTACAGGATACAGGAATAAATGCCGCATTTGTAGACAAAGGGAGTAAGGCTCTTTTTTCTAGGAAGAATACCTTGGCCAGCAGCAGTAGTCACTAAAATTAATTGTGCTCTAGCTGCAGAGGCAGTACCTAGCAAAGGGTGGAAAGAATAAAAAGTCTCATCCTTGGAGGTTGGCTTGTTTGTAGTTGTTTAATCACAAAGTCATGTCTGACTCTTTGAGACCCCATGGACTATAGCCCACTCAGCTCTTCTGTCCATGGGATTTCCCAGGCAAGAATACTGGAGTGGGTTGACATTTCTTTTTCCAACGGATCTTCCCAACACAGGGATCGAAACTACATCTCCTGCATTGGCAGGTGGATTCTATATCACTGAACCACCAGAGAAGCTCCAGAGGTTGGGTAATATTAGACCCATCCATCCTCAAGGAGAAGGGATACATGTGGATAATCACCACATGCCTCAAGGAAAAAACATAGGTCAGTTATCTTCAAAATTTTGAGCTCTCTTTTCTAGTGGTTTTAGATACCTTGAATATGTTTTGTTTGTCAAGACTTTCATTTTTTTTTAACAAGTAATGCTAAGGCTTTTTGTTTTTTTTAATTGATTTACAATGTTGTTAGTTTCAAATGTACAGTAAAGTGATTCAGGTATACATATACATATATTCATTCTTTTTCAGATTCTTTTCTCATATAGGTTTTTACACAATAGTGAGTAGAGTTCCCTACACTGTACAGTAAGTCCTTATTGATTACCTATTATATAATAGTAATGTGTGTACGTTAATCCCCAATTCCTAATCTATCCCTCACCCCACATTTCCCCTTTGGTAACCATGAGCTTGTTTTCAAAATCTGTAAGGCTGTCTCTGTTTTGTAAATAAGTTCATTTATGAGTATCAGTTCAGTTCAGTTGCTCAGTCGTGTCCGACTCTTTGCGACCCCATGAACTGCAGCACATCAGACATCCCTGTCCATCACCAACCCCCGGAGTCCACCCAAACCCATGTCCATTGAGTCAGTGATGCCATCCAACCATCTCATCCTCTGTCATCTCCTTCTCCTCCTGCCCTCAATCTTTCCCGGCATCAGGGTCTTTTCAAATGAGTCAACTCTTCACATCAGGTGGCCAAAGTATTGGAGTTTCAGCTTCAATATCAGTCCTTCCAATGAATACCCAGGACTGATCTCCTTTAGGATGGACTGGTTGGATCTCCTTGCTGTCCAAGGGACTCTCAAGAGTCTTCTCCAACACCACAGTTCAAAAGCATCAGTTCTTCAGTGCTCAGCTATCTTTTAGTCCAACTCTCACATCCATACATGACCACTGGAAAAACCATAGCCTTGACTAGACGGAACTTTGTTGACAAAGTAATGTCTGTGCTTTTCAATATGCTGTCTAGTTTGGCCATAACTTTCTTCCAAGAAGTAAGCGTCTTTTAATTTCATGGCTGTAGTCACCATCTGTAGTGATTTTGGAGCCCAGAAAAATAAAGTCTGACACTGTTTCCCCATCTATTTGCCATGAAGTGATGGGACCAGATGCCATGATCTCAGTTTTCTGAATGTTGAGCTTTAAGCCAACTTTTTCATTCTCTTCTTTCACTTTCATCAAGAGGCTCTTTAGGTCTTCCCTTTCTGCCATAAGGTGGTGTCATCTGCATATCTGAGATTATTGATATTTCTCTCGTCAACCTTGATTCCAGCTTGTGCTTCCTCCAGCCCAGCGTTTCTCATGATGTACTCTGCATATAAGTTAAATAAGCAGGGTGACAATATACAGCCTTGACGTACCACTTTTCCTATTTGGAACCAGTCTGTTGTTCCATATCCAGTTCTAACTGTTGCTTCCTGACCTGCATATAGGTTTCTCAAGAGGCATCCATTTTAAAATGAGATTCCGCAAATGAATGGAAATATCATATGGCGTTTGTCTTTCTCTGTCCGACTTACTTCAGTTAGTATGATAAGCTCTAAGTCCATCCATGTTGCTGCAAATGGCATTATTTTGTTCTTTTTCATGGCTAATAGTTCATTATTAAGACTTTCATTTTATTCTTTCACTAAATATTATTGACCACAGCTATATGCCAGTCACTCACTCAATGCTAGATTCTGGAGGGCAGTGACAATGCCATCAGAACTCTTTTTCTCTGATCTTTTCTCTTCTTGCCTTATTGTTACTTGATCTTAGCTTTTCATTTAGACTTTTTTTCTACATGGTAGAGAAGCTGACTTCCTCTGCCCTTGATTTACACCCTTCAGCTTAGAAGTTCCAAGAAAAGGGAACTACTTTTTTTCAGCATCTGTCACTCTGAGGGAAATATTTGGAATGGCTCTGCTTGTGTCACATGCCCAACCATGGCAGATGATGTTTTCATTGGTGAGATGATGATCACATCAATACATTCATTCTTCATTCTAAATAAGCATCTTACAACGTATTTGATACTCCTTCTACCAAGTGAGAGAAGGGGACAGGGATTGGTGGGGGTTCCTATATTTCCCTTTCTTCTTTTTGGGTGGGGACTTCATGGTTCCAACCAACAGAGTACTTTAGAAGTGGTAACATGGAACTCTTCAGGATAGGACATCAAAAGGATATCAAAAGGATGTCAGAAACACTTTATGGCTGGCATCCACACTGTCTCTCTTTGGATACTCATTTTTTGATCCCAGCCTCCATGTTGTGAGGAAGCCCAGGCCACATGGAGATGCAATATGAGCATCAACATGCAGACATGTTTGTGAGTCTGCACCTGATTTCAGCCCTAGCCTTCAGTTCTTCCAGCTGTGACCCCAAACACTGTGTAACAGAGATGAGCCATCCTGCTCTGCCCTGTCCAAATTCCTGACCCACAGCACCCATGAGCTATAATAGATCATTACTTATGTTTTAAGTCACAACGTTTTAAAAAATTGTTGTGCAGCAAAAGGTAAATAGTGGCTTCCCTGGTAGTTCAGTTGGTAAAGAATCTGCCTGCAATGTAGGAGACCTGGGTTTCATCCCGGGATCAGAAAGATCCCCTGGAGAAGGAAATGACTATTCACTCTAGTATTCTCACCTGGAGAATTCCATGGACAGAGGAACCTGGTGGGCTTTGGTCCATGGGGCCGCAAAAGTCGGACATGATTTAGTGACTAAATCACCACCACCATACAACTGATAAGTAAATAGTTGTCCATTGAGCTGATCTCTGTTGCCTGGCAATTGGGGCATTATGATTAGGGGAGCAGATGTGTTACTAAAGAAGAAGAGATGTGAAACGTTGCTGGGTAGACAAGATGAATAGATACCACCACTCAGTATGATCATCCTAGGATAAGTTAATTTCCCATGAGTGTATAAATATACATGTATATGACCAATTGAAGCCAGAGTCATTATTATAAACAGCAAATGGAAAAGGATCCTAATTTTACTAATTCTATTTGCTACATCATGAGCCGTCTAGTACTATCCAGGTAACATATGTCTGCATTCTCTGATTTATTACTTAGGCAATGATTCTCAACTCAGTAAAGCTTAAAAACCAAAATTTCAGAAGTGTTACAAAGAAGGTTTTGGGTACAAGTTAAAGTTCTGCTATGTAACTTGGGAGACTGAGTTTGAAAGCTGGTTTAAGAAACAGGTTCTACAGTAGTGTTTAAGAAGAGACCACACTCTGGGTGGGATGGGGGATCACTTTCAAGAAAGAACACTTCTTTTCCAGCACAGCTTCCCTCTGCCTGCTTTGCTTTGAGCAATTCAGGAGTTTGTCCATTTGTCTTCTCAAGGTCATGGTTAATTTGCATAAGTGAAAACAGAACCCTAATTCCTCATTAGCAAAAGAAAGTATACTCTCTGGAAGCTAGAAGATTGGTTTTTTCAGTTTTACTTTTTTTTTTTTTCTTTTACAGAAAGAAATATTCTCAAGGTTTATTGTGTGTAATTATTTTTATAGACTTTTGATTTAAAAAAACTTTTTTCCCTTAATATATATATTTTATTGAAGTATAGTTAACTTACAATGTTCCAGGTACACAGCAAGGTGATTCTGTTATATAAATGGTCTTCCCTGGTAGCTCAGCTGGTAAAGAATCCACCTATAACAGAGGAGACCCCAGTTTGATTCCTGGGTCATGAAGATTCCCTGGAGGAGGGCATAGCAACCCACTCCAATATTCTTGCCTGGAGAATTCCATGGACAGAGGAGCCTGGCAGGCTATAGTCCGTGGGGTCACAAGGAGAATAGTTGACTTATAATGTTTCAGGTGCACAACAAGGTGATTCAGTTTTCCATATACACATATATTATTTTTCAGATTATTTTCCATAATAGGTTATTACAAGATATTGACTGTTCTCTGGGCTGTTCAGTAAACCTTTGTTGTTTATCTATTTTTTTCAAATTAGAAATTATATAGACTTCTGATGAAAAAAAAAACAATTCCAGTTTTGGAAACTCAAAACACAGAGGGGAAATCATAAATAAAGCAATATCTAAGATACGCTCTTTCTCACAGAAAGAGAAAAAATTTTACTCTGTAGTGAGTTTAAATGAGAGCCACAGAGGCCAGGAGACTGGGTTCAGGATTAGGGACTAAGATAGGGCATTAAAACACCTGCATCAAGGCTCATCTATAAAGAAAAAACAAAAACAACAGACATTGAGATGTTATGTCTGAGAAAGGCAGGCTTTGGGGAAGAGGAAAAAGGTGAAGTTCGTTGGCCCCCAGCTCTCTAGCTGAATGGGGCTCACAGAACCAAATGCATCCTCAGGTTCTACTTCCTTTCAGAGAGTGGCTGCCAGTGAAAGAGGACACATTTTGCCCTGTCCCTCCCTGAAGTAAAATTTTCTCATCTAAATCCACATGGTAACTGAAGAGACTCAGTCCATTTCAGAATTCAGCAGGACTGGGTCTGCTTTCTGAGCTTATAATGAGTGTTGAATTATGTGAATATTGGAGAAGATTTTGTTTAAATTCTAGATTTAAAAAAAATTATGGTAACATTTACATAACAAAAAAATCTACCATTTTAACCATTTTAAGTATACATTTTAATGACATTAATGTTGAACATTCGCACTATTGTGTAACCATCTCTGCCATCCATCTCCAGAAATTTCTCACCTTTTCAAATGGAAATTCTATACTCATTAAACAAAAATTGCCCACCCCCTACCCCCTAGACCCTGGTAATTAGCAGTCCACTTTCTGTCTCTCTGAATTTGACTATTTCAGGCATCCCGTATAAGTGGAATACAATATTTGTCCTTTTGACAAGCTTATTTCACTTCAAGCATATGTCAGAATTTCCTTCTTTTTAAAGGCTGAATAATATCCATAGGATGTATAAACCACATTTGGTGACTTTTTTTAAGAGGAGGGATTATCTTCTCTACTGATAATCTTCAGGATAGCCTTTCTGGTCTGTATCATCTTTTCAACATTAAACATTAGTTTAAACATGATTTCTTTTCTTCTATGTTTTATCATCATATCTGGTGTAGGGAAACAAAATTTGCTGTCCTCAAATATGTCTCACTTCCTTGAGGATTAATTTAGCCTGATTATTTTTTGGACTCAAAAGCCTCAGGAAAAACCTCTGACTTTCCCCCTAACTGCCTAAAAAATGTAGATAGAAGACCTGTTCCTGGGAGGGAACTATCACCATAAATAAGTATAGTATGAACTAGGTGTGTAGACAGGGAGGGACCTAGCAAAGTCTGTTTGTAAAAGCTCCTTTCTGTGTCCCACTGTCTCTGCCTGGCTTGACAAATATTTGTTTTATAAACATCTGCTTTTTCATCTCCACATAAAATGTCTTGCTCCCCTTTGAAGTCCCAAATGCCTACCCTCAGCATGCTCTTTTGCCCTTAGCTGAAGATTGTATTTAAGGTGAGGGCTTCAGCCATTTTGGCAAATGACTCAGTTTTTCTGGGTTTCTGCCTTGTCTATGTGTTATTAAATTTTTGCTTGATGTTTTCCTTTTAATCTGGTTGTGTCAATTTAATTCTTAGGCCAGTCAGAAGAACGTAGAAGGATGGAGGGTAATTTCCTTCTCTGCCATAATGATATCTGTTTACTCCTTACCTCGCTTTTTTCTTTTGTCCCTTCCTCCCTCCCTTCCTTTCTTCCTTTTTCCCTCCCTTCTCTCTCTCTCTCTCTTCTTTGCAATAGCAGGTGATACATATTGCTTGTATCACAACACTTATAAAAGGTGTTGGTGGTGGCACTGTGCTCAGTCGTGTCTCCTTGTGACCCCATGGCCTGTAGCCTAATAAGCTCCTCTGTCCATGGAATTTCCCAGGCAAGAATACTGGAATGGGTTGGAATGGTTTGCCATTTTCTACTGGGAACCTAAAAGTTTTACTGATGTGGCCCTCCCCAGAATCTTCAAAGGATTTATCTCACATTCCCTAGGGTGTGTGTGTCTCACCAAGGCCTCCAATGACCTAAGCAGCCACTGTGCTCCTCTAGTCTGATTAATATGATGCCATCAACAGAGTAGACCAAATGGAGTTCAGTGGGACATCCAGGTCTTTCCAGACTGTATTTTATGAGACAGTGAGAAAGTTCACATAGTCCTAGGGAAAGACAGTGGACACATACTAATGCATATTCCAAATAAATGTGAAGCATCTAACCTTCTTTTCTGATCAAAAAGAATGTCTGACTCCATCCCATGAGCCTGAAAACACGCTCATCTGCTCTGTCACAGTAGCTGCAGCTGGGGCTACTACTTAGTTGAGTTTGCACTAGTCCACTGCCTGCTTCAGTGTCTGTCTAGTTTCTGCAGGGGGAAGACTGGTGCATTACATGGAAATACGATGACCATTACTTCTGCAACAGGTGACATACAAAGGTGGATGAGAGGAAATTTATTGATTTGGGAGCACTCTTCCAAGATACCCCCAAAATAAACTAGAGAAGGCCCTGGAAATTGTTGTAGGATGCTGCTAGGATGACTCCTGCCTGCTCATTTGCTCAGTCATGTCTGACTCTTTGCGACCCCGTGGACTGTAGCCCAACAGGTTCCTCTCTCCATGGGATTTTCTAGGCAAGAATACTGGAATGGGTTACCAATTTGGAACCAGTCCCTTATTCCACGTCCGGTTCTAATTGTTGCTTCTTGTTCTGCATACAGGTTTCTCAGGAGCCAGGTAGGTGGTCTGGTATTTGCAATCTCTTTAAGACTATTCCACAGTTTGTTGTGATCCACACAGTCAAAGGCTTTAGTGTAGTCAATGAAGCAGAAGTAGATCTCTTTTTAAATTCCCTTGCTTTTTCCATGGAGAAGGCAGTGGCAACCCACTCCAGTACTCTTGCCTGGAAAATCCATGGACAAAGGAGCCTGGTAGGCTGCAGTCCATGGGGTTGTGAAGAGTCACACACGACTGAGCAACTTCACTTTCACTTTTTACTTTCGTGCATTGGAGAAGGAAATGGCAACCCACTCCGGTGTTCTTGCCTGGAGAATCCCAGGGACTGGGGAGCCTGGTAGGCTGCCGTCTATGGGGTCGCACAGAGTCGGACACGACTGAAGCGACTTAGCAGCAGCAGCAGCTGCTTTTTCTACAATCCAACAGATGTTGGCAATTTGATTTCTGGTTCCTCTGCCTTTTCTAAATCCAGCTTGTACATCTGGAAGTTCTCAGTTCACATACTGCTGAAGCCTAGCTTGAAGAATTTTGGGTATAATCTTGCTAGCATGTGAAATGAGTGCAATTGTAGGGTAATTTGAACATTATTTGGCATTGCCTTTCTATAAGATTGGAACGAAAACTGACCCTTTTGACTCCTGTGGCCACTGCTGAGTTTTCCAAGTTTGCTGGTATATTGAGTGCAGCACCTTAACAGCATCATATTTTAGGATTTGAAATAGCTCAGCTGGAATTCCATCACCTCCATTAGCTTTATTTGTAGTAATGCTTCCTAAGGCCCATTTGATTTCACGCTCAGGATGTCTGGCTCTAGGTGAGTGACCACACCTAAAATCATCCCCAGTATGAGGAGGCCTTAAAAATAACTGAGAAAAGAAGAGAGGCAAAAGGCAGAGGAGAAAGGGAAAGATATACCCAACTGAATGCAATGTTCCAGAGAATAGCAAGGAGAGATAAGAAAGCCTTAAGTGAACAATGCAAAGAAACAGAGGAAAACAATAGGATGGGAAAGACTAGAGACCTCTTCAAGAAAATGAGAGATACCAAGGGAACATTTCATGCAAAGATGGGCACAATAAAGAACAGAAATGGCAAGGACCTAACAGAAGCAGAAGAGGTGGCAAGAATACACTGAAAAACTGTACAACAAGGGTCTTAATGACCCAGATAACCACGATGGTGTGATCACTCACCTAGAGTCAGACTTACTCTGGATTGGAGGCAAAAAAAAAAAGGCTGGTTCCAAATCCTAGATGCTTTGAAAAGTACTATGCTGATCACAATGCTGATATTTGGGGTTGTTATGGGCCCTCCACTCTGGCTTTTCTAGCCTCCCCTAAGTGATGAGAGTGGGGACCCTGGCCCACAGCTGCTCAGGACCTTCCTGGAGTGTGTGGAGGAGAGTTGAGGAGTAGGGGGAGTCAGGTCCTCAGATGTGTCATCTTCCCCAAAGGCAAATCTTCACCATTCCTCTTTCCAGTCATACCCCAGTGCCTTACCATTTCCACCTTCTCTCTTTCCCCTCACTAAAGGATTTTCAAAGTTTATTTTAACTTTTTGTTCTCTTTCTTTGGTCAGTTTTTTTGAGAGTGCATGCCCCCCACATATTTCACATGGCCTGCATTTTTATGAATCCAAGAATAAATGCATTTTTGGCCAACTACTAAGGAGTATTTTTAGACACATAGGGCTATATTTTTGTCTTTTGCAGAGCATAATTTAAAGCAGATTCAGTTGCATGCAGAGCTCTTAATTCTGAACCCCATTTCAGATGTCCTACTGACATTCTACATCCCTTGAGAAATATGTTAACACTTTAATGAAAACCCATCTGTTATGAAGTATCTTAGTTTAGAGGGATGAGCCATTCAAAGAACAAGGAGATGGTGTTTTGCTTGTTCCTTCAAACTGCTTTGGCTAAGCTGCCATTTGACCTTTGCCTTGCTGAGAAGAGGGATTTTGCTATGGAGATGTTTAGCAAGCAAGTAGAAGAGAGGACAGAGGGTGGTCAGTTCAGTTCAGTTCAGTTCAGTCACTCAGTCTTGTCTGACTCTTTGCGGCCCCATGAACACCAGGCTTCCCTGTCCATCACCAACTCCCGGAGCTTACTCAAACTCATGTCCATAGAGTCGGTGATGCCATCCAACCATCTCATCCTCTGTCGTTCCCTTCTCCCGCCATCAATCTTTCCTAGTGTCAGGGTCTTTTCCAGTGAGTCAGTTCTTCATATAAAGTGACCAAAGTATTGGCGTTTCAGCTTCAGCATCAGTCCCTCCAATGAATATTCAGGACTGATCTCCTTTAGGATTGACTGGTTGGAACTCCTTGCATTCCAAGAGACTCTCAAGAGTCTTCTCCAACACCACAGTTCAAAAGCATCAATTCTTGACACCCAGCTTTCTTTATAGTCCAACTCTCACATTCATACACGACTAATGAGAAAACCATAGCTTTGACTCTCACATCCATACGTGGAAAAACCATAGCTTTGACTAGACAGAACTTTGTTGCAAAGTAATGTCTCTGCTTTTTAATATGCTGTCTAGGTTGGCCATAGCTTTTCTTCCAAGGAGGGTGGTCAGAGTTGGGCTAAGTTTCAAAGCCCAAGGAGACCATGGGGGTGGGAAAACTGACCTTTTCCAGTTCTGTGGCCACTGTTGAGTTTTCCAAATGTGCTGGCATATTGAGTGCGGCACTTTCACAGCATCATCTTTCAGGATTTGAAATAGCTCAACTGGAATTCCATCACCTCCACTAGCTTTGTTCGTAGTGATGCTTTCTAAGGCCCACTTGACTTCACTTTCTAGGATGTCTGACTTTAGGTGAGTGATCACACCATCGTGATTATCTGGGTCATTAAGATCTTTTTTGTACAGTTCTCCTGTGTATTCTTGCCACCTCTTCTTAATATTCTGCTTCTGTTAGATCCATACCATTTCTGTCCTTTATCGAGCCCATCTTTGCATGGAATGTTCCCTTGGTATCTCTAATTTTCTTGAAGAGATCTCTAGTCTTTCCCATTCTGTTGTTTTCCTCTATTTCTTTGCATTGATCACTGAGGAAGGCTTTCTTATCTCTCCTTGCTATTCTTCGGAACTCTGCATTCAAATGGGAATATCTTTCCTTTTCTCCTTTGCCTTTCACTTCTCTTCTTTTCACAGCTATTTGTAAGGCCTCCTCAGACAACCATTTTGCTTTTTTGCATTTCTTTTCCCTGGGGATGGTCTTAATCCCTATCTCCTGTACAATGTCACGAACCTCCATAGTTCATCAGGCACTCTGTCTATCAGATCTAGTCTCTTAAATTGATTTCTCACTTCCACTGTATAATCATAAGGGATTTGATTTAGGTCATACCTGAATGGTCTAGTGGTTTTCCCTACTTTCTTCAATTTAAGTCTGAATTTGGCAATAAGGAGTTCATGATCTGAGCCACAGTCACCTCCTGGTCTTGTTTTTGCTGACTGTATAGAGCTTCTCCATCTTTGGCTGCAAAGAATATTGCAACACCAATCTGATTTTGGTGTTGACCATCTGGTGATGTCCATGTATACAGTCTTCTCTTGCATTGTTGGAAGAGGATGTTTGCTATGACCAGTGCATTCTCTTGGCAAAACTCTGTTAGCCTTGGCTCTGCTTCATTCCGTACTCCAAAGCCAAATTTGCCTGTTACTCCAGGTGTTTCTTGACTTCCTACTTTTGCATTCCAGTCACCTATAATGAAAAGGACATCTTTTTTGGGTGTTAGTTCTAAAAGGTCTTGTAGATCTTTATAGAACCATTCAACTTCAGCTTGTTCAGCATTTTGGTTGGGGCATACGCTTGGATTACCATGATATTGAATGGTTTGCCTTGGAAAAGAACAGAGATCATTCTGTCATTTTTGACATTGCATCCAAGTACTGCTTTTTGGACTCTTTTGTTGACCATAATGGCTATTCCATTTCTTCTAAGGGATTCCTGCCCACAGTAGTAGATATAATGGTCATCTGAGTTAAATTCACCCATTCCAGTCCATTTTAGTTCACTCTTGCCATCTCCTGTTTGACCACTTCTGTTTTGCCTTGATTCATGGACCTAACATTCCAGGTTCCTATGCAATATTGCTCTTTACAGTATCGGAACTTGCTTCTGTCACCAGTCACATCCACAACTGGGTATTGTTTTCGCTTTGGTTCCATCCCTTCATTCTTTCTGGAGTTATTTCTCCACTGATCTCCAGTAGCATATTGGGCACCTACCAACCTGGGGAGTTCCTCTTTCAGTGTCCTATCCTTTTGCCTTTTCATGCTGTTCATGGGGTTCTCAAGGCAAGAATACTGAAGTGGTTTGCCATTCCCTTCTCCAGTGGACCACATTCTGTCAGACCTCTCCACCATGACCCGACCGTCTTGGGTGGCCCCACATGGCATGGCTTAGTTTCACTGAGTTAGACAAGACTGGTCCGGTGATCAGATTGGCTAGTTTTCTGTGATTATGGTTTTAGTGTGTCTGCCCTCAAATGCCCTCTCGCAACACCTACCGTCTTAGTTGGGTTTCTCTTACCTTGGACGTGGGGTATCTCTTCACGGCTGCTCCAGCAAAGTGCAGCCGCTGCTCTTTACCTTGGATGAGGGGTATCTCCTCACGGCTGCCCCTCCTGACCGTGAGCATGGAGGAGCTCCTCTCGGCCCTCCTGCGCCCGCGCAGCCGCTGCTCCTTGGACATCCGGTTGCTCCTCTCAGCTGCCGCCCCTGACCTCGGGAGTAGGGTAGCTCCTCTCAGCCACGCCTCTGTGCAGTCCGTCATAACCTGCTCAAAGGCTCCATTTGGTTCTAACTTGGCTTTCTATAATTATCATCGAACTAGATGTCAAAAGTTCTTTGAACAAGTGGATGAATGAATGGAATTGAGACCCAGCAAAGGTTAAGCACCTTGTCCAAGATGACAGAGTTCAAAATATATCAGACTTATTTCCATACAGTCCAGCAGGCCTTCTGTCGGTACCAACAAAGAAGAAGAATGCTCTTGTTGTGAACCAGACTTGGCACTGGTTTTCTCTTGGCTAGCTAAGGGTTAAAAAAATATCCCAGCTGTATTTAATTGGTTCTAGAAGCAGGAATTCTATGCATTTTAAATCAAGAGGTCTTGGTCCCAACAGCTGGAAAGTTTCTTGTGGTTGGAAGGGCCAAATCTGAGTGAACATTCTGTAATATCTTATTTCACCTTAGAAAGTAGGGGCTAAGTTATGGAGGGTTGGCCATGGTTGAAATTCTTTCAGTTCTACTATGATCAGAGCTAAGCAGGCATATTTACCATTTTCCCAGTAATATAAAGAGCAAAGTTTGCCCCCCACCAACAATCTTCCAAGTGTTGCAGATTTAAGGGTCTATTAGAATCAAAATTAAGGAAATATCAACAGCATTCTGTGGCTAAAAACCCATCTTACTTTCTCTGAAAACATCATTTAGAGTTTGGGAATAACTCCAGAGAGAATAAATGACATGTAACTAGGATGCTCGTCTGTCAGTATCTGACTGGGGTAAAGACTAGCCTGGAAAAGAGACATTGAGCTTCGCTTCACAGATGGGCAGTGTGAACAATGAACAAAAGCTGTGATGCAGCACAACAAGCTCAACTGCTGTCAGAAGACTCGATGGGGCAGGTGATGTGCCTGCTCGAGCTTTGTTTTCTTCATATGAAAATGATCGTAACAATACTCCCCTCACAGAACTGCTGTGATGAGGGTTATTAGGAGAAGGCATTTGGGCATGCTAAATCGCTGCAGTAGTGTCTGATTCTGTGTGATCCTGTAGACTGTAACCTGCCAGGCTCCTCTGTCCATGGGATTCTCCAGACAGGAATACTGGAGTGAGTTGCCATGCCTTCCTCCAGGGAATCTTCCAGACTCAGGGATCGAGTCTCTTATGTCTCCTGCATTGGCAGGTGGGTTCTTTAACTCTGGCACCACCTGAAAAGCCCTATTAGAAGAATAGTTTTATGTTAATACTAATAGCTAAAATTTTTCTGTGTGTATGCTCAATCATGTGTGACTCTTTGCAACCCCTTGGACAGTAGCCCACCAGGCTCCTCTGTCCATGGGATTCTCCAGGGAAGAATACTGGACTGGGTTGCCATGCCCTCCTCCAGAGTATCTTCCTGACCCAGGGATCGAACCTCTGTCTCCTGTGTCTCTTACACTGCTGGTGGATTCTTTACCCACTGAACCATCGGAGAAGTCCACTAGCACTTACTATATGCCAAGGCATTTTTCTGAGTACTTTTTTTTTTAATACTGACTTATCTCAGAAGCAACTCAGGCAAATTATCCTTTATCCTTTCAGATTTTATTCTTTATTAAGAGTAAACCTCTGGAAATTAATTTTACTTACCTCAGAGTTGTTGCAAAGGTTAAATAAGTCAATCTAGGAATATACTTACTCAGGTATACAACCCATGGTAAGTCCTCAAAGAGGGTTAGCTATTCGGATTCATTATGTTATACTGCCTAGTGGTAATTAACAATATAATATTGAGTTCCCATGAATATTGCCTGAATGAGGAGGGGAAGAAGTGGACAATTAGGATTTTGGTGACTGTGGGAAATTTCCATTTTGTCCCTCCATATAGACTCTCCCCCTTGCTCTGTTCCCAGGGAGGCTGAGATATATGGGCTACATCAAGAGGTTCCCTCACCCTCCGACTTCTGGTTAGCTCAGCTGATGCAGAGCCTGAGCAAAGAGGGAGGAGGAAAAAAAAAAAAAGGGAAGAGGGTGGGAGGAGAGTGAGGTCAGGGCATTCATTCCCTGCTTCTTCCCTGTGGGGTTCCTGTGGGCCATCTGGCTGCAATCCTCGCTATGACCCTGCTATGACATAGCTTTTTCTCTGGGGCTCTACATAGGACACCCTCCCTTAGCCCATTCAGGCCTAAGGATGGTAAGTTCCCTTTGTAGCTAGCTGAGAGCACGTCACTATCACTTGTGGTTTCCTTGTATTCTGCTCACACTTTGGAAACAGTCCCCTTGTCACACTTCTTGAATTGCCCAAGCAAGGCCCATATAGTCTTCCTGGGTACTGTCTCTTGTGTTCATGCATTTCCTGTGCTAACATCCAATAGAGGTAGCAAACACTACTTCAGAGGAATAAGTTCAATCATTTCCAAATTGGTCCCCCTGATGTGTTTCTTTTACACATTTGTACTTCTTCTACTCCCTTCCCATCTCACTCACATGGGAGGATTGTGACCCTGTTCAGATTTTTCTACACAAGGCAGTGGAAGGACAGGGCTTGAGGACTCTGGAGTGTGGGTAAAAGGGTGTTGGATGAATTTGGGCTAAACAGTATGAGGCCAGGAAGGTGCTAGTAGACTGGAAGAAGATTAAAGAGATCCAGGGACTAGTGATCTGCACAAGGCTAAAGTTCAGGTGATCAGGGAGTGAAGAGAAGAGATAGCTGAAAACATAAGAAGTTCTGTCTGAGGGTGAGATAGTAGGTTAACAGGGTTAGAGTAATTATAAGAGATGACAAGAGCCACAGTATGTGGTGAGATTAGGTGGGCTAAGTGGAACAAATGTGTCAGCCACTGTATTTGAGGAGTTCCAGGAAATGGAAGGCAAGGTGAAGGATGAGTTGCCCATGTGGTCACTTGAAATCAACAAGGATGGAGTCACTAGCACCAGACAGGTGCTGGAAGGACAATGCGCTGGGTACTGAAGATGTCAGTGAAACCTGGGAGTGAACCAGGAGGTTAATAGATGATAGCAATAGAAGGGACGGCTATGTGGCACACATCTCAAAGGAGTAACTCAAGGGCAGTTATTCCCATTTGTGAATGTCAATGCCTCTAGGCCCCAAGGAAGATTTATGGGAGAATAAACAACCTCCTGTATAGTTTGACTCATAGCAGAAAATAGATGGCACACTTACTAATATTTTGGGTAAAACATTTTAGGACACTGGGAAATTAGGGTAAGAGATGAAAGATTTCCACTTGGAGAGGAAAGATATCATGACAAACATGTTTATTTAAATGTTGACCTAAATCTCTACAAATCTCAAAAATTCTTTCCCATAATTTTACCTTCCCAATAGAAACGTTTTCATACTCATTTTTTAGCATTTGTGTAATATGTTCTTCCTTTAAATACTGTAGTTTTGCAAGAATTTCCTGGTTTAACAATAAATGAGTCCTGCAAAATTACACAATCCATTTCTCATAGTTTGCTTGAAAAATGAGAAGAAAAGAACAAAAGATCTAGGATATGAGATTAGTTTCCACTTGATTTACTGTAAAATACAATTTGCCATTTCATTTGGTGTTTTATCTCTAGAATCTATTTTAAACTTTTTGCAAAGAAAAAACTGAAAATAAGAGGAATATTTAAACAATACAAATACATTTCTTGAGGCCAACAGAATTCTTTATGGTCACTTTTTGTCTCTAGCTGTTCAACTTTTGCTTCTGACAGAGAAGCCAAAAGTTACTTTAGTTTTGCACTTAGAGAGGGCAGGATCCTATTTCACGCTGTATGGCACGTGCCTATTTCCCCCATCATCCACTTTCTCTTCTTTCCCATTTCCCCTGGATTTATCACTGGACTACAACCACCCAGAATAAAGATAGTATTTCCCAGCCTTGGTTGGAGCTAGGCTTGACCATGAACCTAAGTTTCAGCCCGTTTGAGGTATTTGAATCCGTTGATGAACAAAGTTCACTATTCAGGTTGCTATGAATTCCACAGAATTTGCCTTGATGGATAGGAGCACAGAAATTAGCATCTTTTTCTGTACACACTCAGGTGTATCACGTGGGAGCATCACCTAACCTCTTGCTGTTATTGTTGTTTAGTTGCTAGGTCTTGTCCAACTCTTTTGCAACCCCATGGACTGTAGCCACCAGGCTCCTCTGTTCATGGGATTTCCCAGGCAAGAATATTGGAGTAGGTTGCCATTCCCTTCTCCAGAGGATCTTCCCCACCCAGGAATCAAACCCACCTCTCCTGCATTGCAGGTGGATTCTTTACTGCTGAGCCAGGGAAGTCCTAACTTTACTACCATCTGTAGAATGAGAATAATATATCCACCTCATGGGGTGATTGTGAAGATAGGGGGAAAAAATGATAATGAAAAACAGTATTTAATTGGGCACTTCCCCTGTGTCAGGATGTGATATCATTCCATATCACACATTTAATAAACGCCAGCACAAGGCTCCCAGCCTCCTACCCACACTGTGAACACTGCTGCTCTAGACTCCAAAACAAGTCTGCACGCATCTCGGCCCCAGGGCTCTTCCCCACAGCACACGGGTCAGAATTCACAGGGACTTTAGTCTCATGGTACAATCTGAGTGAAAGCAACACTTCTGTGTTCAAAATAGTTCTTTTCCTACCCTTGACCCTGATATATTGTAGTTAAGCCAAATAACGTGAGTCACCCCCAATTGTTCTTGTCTCTCATGCAAAGGAAGGAGGGAAGAAAATGTGCCAGATATTCCTTGCAATTTTGTTTAAGTTCCCTGGATATGTCTAGGCATGTCTGAACCCCAGGGTGAACAGTCTCCAGTTGAGACTTATTCACCCTCTCCCCACCCCACCCCTGCAGCAAACACTGTGCATGTCACTCCCAAAAATGGAGATTTGGGATACTAATATCTCTTGACATGTTGCTGTGGTACAGTTGTCACCTTTGGGGGACAAGAGGGTCTCTGAAGCCAGGAGAGTTTTTCCCCCCAACATGTGGGCTGGAATCAAAGAAAGCCAGTCAAGAATCACATCAAAAGACTAAGAGCCACTACCTTCAGCAATGTGGGCCCAGGTCATTTCACCCTGTGGGTCAGATCCAACAATATTATTGAGACGCTGATAAAACCAGTGGGATGTGTCAGTAATCATTACATAATGGCTTTCCTAGTGGCTGAGTGGTAAAGAATTTGCCTGCCAGTGCAGGAGACGAAAGTTTAACCCCTGGGCGGGGAAGGTCCCCTGGAGAAGGAAATGACACAACCCACTTCTGTATCCTTGCCTGGAGAATCCCCATGGACAGAGGAGCCTTGTGAGCTATAGTCCAAGTGGTTGCAAAGAGTTGGACGTGACTTAGCAACTTAAACAAAAACTGCCAAAGAGCAAATGACTTACATTTTGATCTCTCTTGGTGGTGACCGGAGGCAGCTTAGATCTTAGGGATGGTTTTGTCCCCACAAGATGCCCTGGGCCTACTAGCTTGCATACCAAATCCTGGCCCAGCGACCCACAAAACCCAAAGCAGGGGGAGAGGTGCAGCTGCATTGCTGGCCTTTTTACTGCGGTGCTGCTGTGGAGGGTGGCCAGGGGGATGGTGGGCATGCGACCTGGCCCTGGTCACTCAGTCTGCCAGGGATCATCAGCCAAGGCTAGGTTTTCAGAAGGAAGCCTGGGGTACTTGGCAGCACACGGGTCACTTGGGGTGTCAGGAGAAACGGCTAAAGAGAGATTTAAACTTTTGTGAGGAAGCAAATGAAGCTTCTATTAGAAGACATTCCTTGGTCAGTATTTTAGTTTTCTGCAAGTTTAAAATGTGCGACTATATGGTGTCTTGTGTAAGTGTGCTGTATGTGTGTAGTGTAAAGTGTGTATGTGTGCATGTGTGTGAATATATGTGTCTGTGAGCCTGTATACAGAACAGTGCATTTCCACCCCTTATCCCTGGGGAAATGGAGTGACAGCTTCTATAAAACTAACCTTGCAGGGACCTTTTGCCATGGGTTTTATGAGACAATCACTATTTCAAATATTTGGGTCAGAACATACTTTCTGAATTGGATAACGGGATATGCGTTCTCAGTGTTTAATGTCATGTGTTATTAAGATGTTTCATCAACTACCCAGTTTTCTCTAAAATACTCATCAGTGTCCCGCCCCCAGTCTCCAAAAGCATCATTTAAAGTTTATAAAAAAAAACATATTTTTACCCTCCTCAAAATGTTTTTATTGAGGTTTTCTCGTGCATTCAACTTTGATTCTGGAAACACTGTCCTTTTTTCTGTTTGCCACAGATGTTGTGAAATGATATTTTTTTTTTTTAAAAAAGTGAGATTAGGGTTAAGGAGGTTGGAACACCAAGAAAGAATGGAGAGGAGGACTAGACTTCAAAAATATATAAACATATACACTACCATATGTAATATAGGCAGTCAGTGGGAACTTGCCGTGTGACTCAGGGAATTCAAATCAGACTCTGTGACAACCTAGAGGGGTGGGATGGGGATGGATGGGACATATATACCTATGGCTAATACATGTTGATATATGGTGGAAACCAACACAACATTGTAAATTATCCTTCAATTAAAAATAAATTTCTTAAAAAAGAAAACACACACACACACATATATATATAAACACTTTTGCTTTGCAAGCATTAGATACGGAGTTTAACTAAAAAGCCACCTCTAACTTTGTAGGGCTGATCCTCAGCATAAGGCAATTAGGTGGTTGTTCTCACCAGATAGTTTGTAACCATAAAATAACAGCCTTAGAATTGTTCACATTCCTTTGCTTCTCAAAGTGAAGTTCAAGGCCTGGAAGCCCTGGCAACAATTGGGGGCTTGTTAGGAATGCAGCTGGAATCAAGTTTGCTGGGAGAAATATCAATAACCTCATATATGTAAGTGACACTACCCTTATGGCAGAAAGTGAAGAGGAACTAAAGAGCCTCTTGATGAAAGTGAAAGAAGAGAGTGAAAAACCTGGCTTAAAATTTAACATTCAAAAAACTAAGATCGTGGCATCTGGCCCCATCACTTCATGGCAAAGAGATGCAGAAATGATGGAAATAGTGAGAAACTTTATTTTGGGGGTCTCCAAAATCACTGCAAATGGTGACTGCAGCAATGAAATTAAAAGATATTTGCTCCTTAGAAGAAAAGCTATGACAAACCTAGACAGTATATTAAAGAGCAGAGACATTACTTTACATTACTCATGAAACTATGAACTATGCCATGTAGGGCCATCCAAGACAGACGGGTCATGGTGGAGAGTTCTGACAAAACATGCTCCACTGGAAAAGGCAAAGGCAAACCACTTCAGTATTCTTGCCTTGAGAACCCCAAGAACAGCATGAAAAGGCAAAAAAACATGACACTGAAAGATGAACTCCCCAGGTTGGTAGGTGCCCAAAATGCTACTGGAGAAAAGTGGAGAAATAACACTAGAAAGAACGAAGAGATGGAGCCAAAGCAAAAACAACACCCAGTTGCAGACGTGACTGTGATGGAAGTAAAGTTTGATACTGTAAAGAACAATATTGCATAGGAACTTGGAATGTTAGGTCCAAGAATCAAGGTAAATCGGAAGTGATCAAACAGAAGATGGCAAGTGGTCAAACAGAAGATGGCAAGAGTGAACATCAATATTTTAGGAATCAGTGAACTAAAATGGACTGGAATGGGTGAATTTAACTCAGATGACCAGTATATCTACTGCTGTGGGCAAGAATCCCTGAGAAGAAATGGAGTAGCAATCATAATCAACAAAAGAGTCCAAAATGAAGTATTTGGATGCAATCTCAAAAATGACAGAATGATCTCTGTTCATTTCCAAGGCAAACCATTTAATATCACAGTAATCCCAACCAGTAATCGGGAATATGTCCCAACCAGTAATGCTGAAGAGGCTGAAGTTGAACAGTTCTACGAGGACCCACAAGACCTTCTAGAACTAACACCCAAAAAAGATGTCCTTTTCATTATAGGGGACTGGAATACAAAAGTAAGGAATCAAGAGATACCTGGAGTAACAGGCAAATTTGGCCTTGGATTACAAAATGAAGCAAGGCAAAGGCTAACAGTTTTGCCAACAGAATGCACTGATCATAGTAAACACCCTCTTCCAACAACACAACAGAAGACTCTACACATGGACATCACCAGATGGTCAACATCAAAATCAGATTGATTATATTCTTTGCAGCCAAAGATGGAGAAGCTCTATACAGTCAGCAAAACAAGACCGGGAGCTGACTGTAGCTCAGATCATGAACCCTTTATTACAAAGTTCAGATTTAAATTAAAGAAAGTAGGGAAAAGCACTAGACCATTCAGGTATGACCTAAATCAAATCCCTTACAATTATACAGTGGAAGTGACAAATAGATTCAAGGGATTAGATTTGATAGACAGAGTGCCTGAAGAACTATGGACAGAGGTTAATGACATTGTACAGGAGGCAGTGATCAAGATCACCTCCAAGAGAAAGAAATGCAAAAAGGCAAAAGGGATGTCTAAGGAGGCCTTGCAAACAGTTAAGAAGAGAAATGAGAGCAAAAAGAGAAAAGGAAAGATACACTTATTTGAATGCAGAGTTCCAAAGAATAGCCAGGAGAGATAAGAAAGCCTTCCTCAGTGATCAATGCAAAGAAATAGAGGAAAACAATAGAATGGGAAAAACTAGAGATCTCTTCAAGAAAATTAGTGATACCAAGGGAACATTTCATGCAAAGATGGGCACAATAAAGGACGGAAATGGTACAGACCTAACAGAAGCAGAAGATATTAAGAAAAGGTAGCAAGAACACACAGGAGAACTATACAAAAAAGATCTTCATGACCCAGATAATCACGATGGTATGATCACTCACCTAGAGCCAGACATCCTGGAATGTAAAGTCAAGTGGGACTTAGGAAGCATAACTATGAACAAAGCTAGTGGAGGTGATGGAATTCCAGTTGAGCTATTTCAAATCTTGAAAGATGATGCTGTGAAAGTGCTGCACTCAATATGCCAGCACATATGGAAAACTCAGCAGTGGCCACAGGACTGGGAAAGGTCAGTTTTCATTCCAATTCCAAAGAAAGGCAATGCCAAAAAATGTTTGAACTACTGCACAATTACACTCATCTCACACGCTAGCAAAGTAATCCTCAAAATTCTCCAAGCCAGGCTTCAACGATATGTGAACCTTGAACTTTCAGATGTTCAAGCTGGATTTAGAAAAGGCAGAGGAACCAGAGATCAAATTACCAACATCCACTGGATCCTTGAAAAAGCAAGAGAGTTCCAGAAAAACATCTATTTCTGCTTAATTGACTATGTCAAAGTCTTTGACTATGTGGATCACAACCAACTGTGGAAAATTCTTCAAGAGAGGTGAACATCAGACCACCTGACCTGCTTTCTGAGAAATCTGTATGCAGGTCTAGAAGCAACAGTTAGAACTGGACATGGAACAGTAGACTGGTTCCAAATAGTGAAAGGAGTACATCAAGATTGTATATTGTCACTCTGCTTAATTAACTTATATGCATAGTGTATCATGCGAAATGCTGGGTTGGATGAAGCACAAGCTGTAATCAAAATTTCTAAGAGAAATATCAATAACCTCAGATAGGCAGATGACACCACCCTTATGGCAAAACTCAAAGAAGAACTAAAGAGTCTCTTGATAAAAATGAAAGAGGAAAGTGAAAAAGTTGGCTTAAAATTCAACATTCAGCTCAATTCCAGAAAAATAAATGACCCAATCAAAAAATGGGCCAAAGAACTAAACAGACATTTCTCCAAAGAAGACATACAGATGGCTAACAAACACATGAAAAGGTGCTCAACATCACTCATTATTAGAGAAATGCAAATCAAAACCACAATGAGGTACCATTACACCCCAGTCAGGATGGCTGCTATCCAAAAGTCTACAAGCAATAAATGCTGGAGAGGGTGTGGAGAAAAGGGAACCCTCTTACACTGTTGGTGGGAATGCAAACTAGTACAGCCGCTATGGAAAACAGTGTGGAGATTTCTTAAAAAACTGGAAATAGAACTGCCATATGACCCAGCAATCCCACTTCTGGGCATACACACTGAGGAAACCAGATCTGAAAGAGACACGTGCACCCCAATGTTCATCGCAGCACTGTTTATAATAGCCAGGACATGGAAGCAACCTAGATGCCCATCAGCAGATGAATGGATAAGGAAGCTGTGGTACATATACACCATGGAATATTACTCAGCCATTAAAAAGAATTCATTTGAACCAGTCCTAATGAGATGGATGAAGCTGGAGCCCATTATACAGAGTGAAGTAAGCCAGAAAGATAAAGAACATTACAGCATACTAACACATATATATGGAATTTAGAAAGGTGATAACGATAACCCTATATGCAAAACAGAAAAAGAGACACAGAAATACAGAACAGACTTTTGAACTCTGTGGGAGAAGGTGAGGGTGGGATATTTCAAAAGAACAGCATGTATACTATCTATGGTGAAACAGATCACCAGCCCAGGTGGGATGCATGAGACAAGTGCTCCGGCCTGGTGCACTGGGAAGACCCAGAGGAATCGGGTGGAGAGGGAGGTGGGAGGGGGGATCGGGATTGGGAATACATGTAAATCCATGGCTGATTCAAAGAATTAAAAAAAAAAAAAAAATTTATTTTCTGTGACCCCCCTCACCAAACAGAAAAAAAAAAAAAAAAAAAGAAAACTAAGATCATGGCATCTGGTCCCATCACTTTGTGGCAAATAGATGGGAAAGCAATGGAAATAGTGACAGACTATATTTTGAGGGGCTCCAAAATCACTGCAGATGGTGACTGCAGCCATGAAATTAAAAGATGCTTGTTTCTTGGAAGCAAAGCTATGACCAACCTAGACAGCATATTAAAAAGCAGAGGCATTACCTTGCCAACAAAGGCCCATCTAGTCAAGGCTATGGTTTTTCCAGTAGTCATGTATGGATGTAAGAGTCAGACTATAAAGAAAGTTGAGCACCAAAGAATTGATGTTTTTAAACTGTGATGTTGGAGAAGACTCTTGAGAGTCCCTTGGACTACAAGGAGATCCAACCAGTCCATCCTAAAGGAAATCAGTCCTGATTTCTTTTGGCCACCTGATGTGAAGAACTGACTCAGGGTGGAAAAGACCCTGATGCTGGCGAAGATTGAAGGCAGGAGAAGAAGGAGATGATAGAGGATGAGATGGTTGGATGGCATCACTGACTCAGTGGACTTGAGTTTACGCAAGCTCCTGGAGTTGGTGATGGACTGAGAAACCTGGTGTGCAGCAGTCTATGGCATTGCAAAGAGTCGGACATGACTGAGCTACTGAACTGTACTGACATTACTTTGCTGATAAAGGTCCGTCTAGCCAAAGCTATGGTTTTGCCAGTAGTCAGGTATGGATGTGAGAGTTTGACCTTAAAGAAGGCTGAGTGCCGAAGAATTGATGCTTTTGAACTGTGGTGTTGAAGGAGACTCTTGAGAGACTCTTAGACTGTAAGATCAAACCAGTAAATCTTAAAGGAAATCAGTCCTGAATATTCATTGGAAGGACTGATGCTGAAGCAGAAGCTCCAATACTTTGGCTACCTGATGCAAAGAACTGACTCCTTAGAAAAGACCCTGATGCTGGGAAAGATTGAAGGCAGGAGGAGAAGGGGACCACAGAGGATGAGATGGTTGGATGGCATCACGGACTCAATGGACATGAGTTTGAACATGCTCTGGGAGTTGGTGATGGACAGGGAAGCCTGGTGTGCTGCAGTCCATGGGGTCTCAGTGTGGACCACGACTGAGCAACTGTACTGAATTGAACTAGGAATGCAGAAGCCCAGGCCCTGACTCTTCCCCACTAAGAAGGATCTACATTTCAACAGGATTCCCAGGTGGCCTAATGCAGAACAACACCTAAGAAGCACTAGTGTAGAGATTATCCCACTTCACAGGTGTGGAAACTGGCATCCAGAAATGGTGAGGGATGTATCCTAGACTTCTTCTTTTGTGGTAAGTCTGCAAAGATGACTTTATTTCCCTGCCACTGAACCTGGATTTTGAGCCCAGATTTCTGTCCTGTAGAAGAAATATTATGCTTGTCAGTCAGGATAACTTGGCAGTTGTGGATGTTTTCAGTCTTGTGGGTTGGGAAGATCCCTGGAGGAAGGCATTAAGAATCCCCATGGACAGAGGAGCCTGGTGGGCTCCTCTTTTCTCCTAACCTCCTGCACAAGGGTGATCGTCAGCCCTGGAATTAGAGAGCCAGTGTAGGGCTGCCAGGGACAACTGTACTGTTTGCTCCTCACAAGGTACCTGGAACCAGAGGCAACTGAGGCTGAAATACCTTCCTTGTGCTCACTCTCCAGGTTACAGTCCTTGGTGGGGGCAGTTCTGTATGGAAGAAGAGGTGTCTTTTACTAATTCACACAAAATCTCCTGGACAGGACAGCTTAGCAGAGGCCCTGGGTCAGGGCTATTTAATTCATGGTGATCCCCAGTAGAGAAGAGCATGTACAGAGAGAAACCTCATCTCCCCGTGTCAGCTGAATGGTCCTGCAGGGACTGACTGACTAATCAGAGAAGCTGAGATGGCTGTGAAAAATTCAGCCAGAGAGCAGTTTTATGATCTTAGGGTCTGGAGAGCTTGTAGATATGAAAGAATGCAAGTTCCTCTCTGGGTTTTTGCATTTCTTTGCTTCTTAGGATACATACATGTCTTTTTCAAGGGACTTTAATCAACCGATAATCCGAAGTGTGAATCTCAATCTCTTTGAGCAGATCGCAGACTTAGGAAATTTATAACTTGACCTTAGAGGGTAGAGGTCATTTTCTTAAAGTTGTGTTGTCTATGAGGTAGCAACTACAAGTAGGATAAGATATATCCCACCAGAGTCTCATGCCCCCAGCCAGGTCATCTAATTCAAAGGCAAGCAAACTGAGAAAGTTATCCCTAAATATAGTGTGGGGAGGTACAGTAGTCTCCTTAGTGGAAACAGGGAGGTTTGGAATTGCGTATAAAAATGTTTAAGGATACCAAGCAATAATATTGATGTTTTGTATTAATGCATACAAATGCTGATAATGTTTAGGAGCTGGGCTTATTAGAATAAAAGTTCAGCCTTATAACTCCAATTTGAAATTTATAATTGAGTAATTAATTTTAATGTATTCTTTTTTCTTAATATATATATATTTTATTGAAGTATAGTTGACTGACAGTGTTAGTGTATTACTTTTGCACTTGATCTTAGCCAAAAGTCTAAGACGTGATAATATATTATTTTTAAGTAAAAATCTTACTGTTCTGTTTTCTCTTGGGAAGATGGAAAATTGAAGTGGAAATAAAGTGGAAAGTTTGTTAAGTGGAAATAAACATATTAAAATATAACATCACTTGAAATATTGAATGTGTTTAGCTTCATAAAGGGAACCAAACAAGCAAAGTTCTCCCCAAAAGCAATGACCTGAATAATATTTACAAGACCAGCAAACTTTATTCACAAACTGCACTTAAAAACTAAAGGTAGGACGAAGTTTTTAAATGTGAAACCTTAATAAATCAGTTGCTAATTTAAAAACAACAAAGCAAACCTCAGAACAGTTGCTTTTGCAAAACCACAGTTACGGGCATGCTGCTGCTGCTGCTGCTAAGTCACTTCGGTCGTGTCCGACCCTGTTCGACCCCATAGACAGCAGCCCACCAGTCTCCTCTGTCCCTGGGATTCTCCAGGCAAGAACACTGGAGTGGGTCGCCATTGCCTTCTCCAACGCATGAGACTGAAAAGTACAAGTGAAGTCGCTCAGTCATGCCTGACCCTTTGCGACCCCATGGACTGTAGCCTACCAGGCTCCTCCGTCCACGGGATTTTCCAGACAAGAGTACTGAAGTGGGTTGCCATTTCCTTCTCCTACGGGCATGAGAAACAGCTATCAATGAGCTGGCCTTCATTGCTAAGGTCCTTAGTTCAGTTGGGCGTAAGGCCACACACCCTGACCCCACAAGATACTTCCTGAGAGAGCTTGCAGTGCTCTCCATGGTCAGGATGGGGTAGGGTGGGGTTTCCTACAGCTGCCGGTTGCCCATGTCCCCAGACACTACATTCAGTCTTTCCTATCCTACCACTCAGTCACCATGGTGGTCAAGAGCTTCTTTATGGTGCAGCATGTTCTCTGTGGACCAGCATCTCCTGAACTACATCTGGGCAGAAAGACCCAGCTCCTCTCTGTCCTGGTACCCTCCTGTCCTGGGTTTCTTTCCCTCACCTTCACTGCAGGGGTTTTACTCAGGAGAAGCGAGGGTTGTCACCGCCTTTCTCATGGAGCCACACACATGGCTCACCCTTTACGTCTTCTCCCCTCATTGGGAAGCTTCTCCCTCAGAAAGGCAGAAATCTAGCTTTTCATCTGACCTCTTCCATTCCATTGTTTAATGCTTTATTACCCTCTTCTTCAGGTTCTGGGTAGTGACAGACTATATTTTCCAAAATGGCCACAACAACACTTTCACTTCACAGGCTTGTCTCCCATATTCAGGTGAGAGAAGGCTCCAGATCCCTCTAGCTTACTCCTCTGAGTTAGAAAACAGAAGCGGTGAAGGCAAAAGTGGAAATGTTGTCCAGAGGGGAGAGGAGGCAAGGATATGACATGCTGGATGTTTATCAGTTCATTCAGTCATTCATTCAACAAACCACTGGCGGAGTGTATCAAATTGCATCCTTGGAACAAACAGTAATGACAGTCTTGCACTACCATGTACTAGGCTCTGTTCTGAACACTGTACGCATATAACATTAAATCTTCACAACAATCCTGTGAAGTGGATGTTGTCATGAATCCATCTTACTGATGAAAAGACTTAGGTATAGAGTGATTTAGCAAGCTCCTACACCGGGTAAGCAATGAAGCTGGGATTCAAACCCCGCTAAGAACAGGGTCCTGCCAGGAGGCATCAAAAGACAAGTTGTACCTGCTCACTTGCTCAGCAAGCACCTGCTGTTGCTAAGTTCTGGGGGGATAAGGATGACCTGAAGCCAGACCCTGCCTTCCTGAAGCTTACAGAATGGTGGGGGAAACTGATACTGAAACAGGCACTAAAATACAGTGTGATAAGTTGTGGGGATTCCAAACCCAGCTCTTGGAGACCAGGCAAGGCTTTTCCAGGGAAGAGGGGAAGAATAAATGGAACTCTGAAGGAGGCAAGCAGCTGGCTTACCAGGTGGGGTAAATGGAGAGGAGGAAAAGCCACATCCATAGCCTGACAGAGCAGCACGGTCATGGCTGGAGAGGGAAGCGAGGTGAGAACAGTCCAGAACCCAGGTGCCCTTTAAGGCGATTAGACACGTGAAGTCCTAACCCCACTAGAAGGCCACTGAGGGGGACAGGAGGCCTGACTTTAGGTAGGGAAATAGTGTTGCCAGAGGAAGTAATAAAGCACTAACGACAGACCTTGGTAGGCTTCACAGAGACAAAGACTCTCTCCTTGACTGACTCAAGGCGGACTCCTGATCCTTCTCCTCAGCTGGGCCTCAGCCTTGGCCTAAAAAACCTGAACAGACACGGACATGCTGGGGGAAGGGATAGTTAGAGAGTTTGGGATCGACATGTTCACCCGGCTATATTTAAAACGGTGTACATCAACATGTAGACAGACCTACTGTATAGCACAGGGAACTCTGCTCAATGTTTTGTGGCAGCCTGGATGGGAGGGGAGTTTGGGGGAGAATGGATACATGTATATATATGGCTGAGTCCTTGAAACTATCACAACATTGTTAATCAGCTAAACTTCGATCTAAAATGAACAGTTTTTTAAAAAATTTTTTTCTTAAACAAATGGGACCTAATGAAACTTAAAAGCTTTTGCACAACAAAGGAAACTATAAGCAAGGTGAAAAGACAGCCCTCAGATTGGGAGAAAATAATAGCAAATGAAGAAACAGACAAAGGATTAATCTCAAAAATATACAAGCAACTCCTGCAGCTCAATTCCAGAAAAATAAATGACCCAATCAAAAAATGGGCCAAAGAACTAAACAGACATTTCTCCAAAGAAGACATACAGATGGCTAACAAACACATGAAAAGATGCTCAACATCACTCATTATCAGAGAAATGCAAATCAAAACCACAATGAGGTACCATTACACGCCAGTCAGGATGGCTGCTATCCAAAAGTCTACAAGCAATAAATGCTGGAGAGGATGTGGAGAAAAGGGAACCCTCTTACACTGTTGGTGGGAATGCAAACTAGTACAGCCACTATGGAGAACAGTGCGGAGATTTCTTAAAAAACTGGAAATAGAACTGCCATATGACCCAGCAATACCACTTCTGGGCATACACACCGAGGAAATCAGATCTGAAAAAGACACGTGCACCCCAGTGTTCATCGCAGCACTGTTTATAATAGCCAGGACATGGAAGCAACCTAGATGCCCATCAGCAGACGAATGGATAAGGAAGCTGTGGTACATATACATCATGGAATATTACTCAGCCATTAAAAAGAATTCATTTGAATCAGTTCTAATGAGATGGATGAAACTGGAGCCCATTATACAGAGTGGAATAAGCCAGAAAGATAAAACACCAATACAGTATACTAACGCATATATATGGAATTTAGAAAGATGGTAATGATAACCCTATATGTAAAACAGAAAAAGAGACACAGATGTACAGAACAGACTTTTGGACTCTGTGGGAGAAGGTGAGGGTGGGATGTTTTGAGAGAACAGCATGTATACTATCTATGGTGAAACAGATCACCAGCCCAGGTGGGATGCATGAGACAAGTGCTCGGGCCTGGTGCACTGGGAAGACCCAGAGGAATCGGGTGGAGAGGGAGGTGGGAGGGGGGATCAGGATGGAGAATACATGTAACTCCATGGCTGATTCATGTCAATGTAAGACAAAACCACTGCAATGTTGTGAAGTAATTAGCCTCCAACTAATAAAAATAAATGAAAAAAAAAATTTTTTTTCTAAGAGCTCAGGGCCACACTCCCAGGATGACTCTCACTGCTCTTAAAGTGCTTGCCTGAGGAAACTCAAGAGTTTACTGTCTGTTCCAGCTAGCCCCTGAGACTGACCCCTGACCACCCTTTCTTAGAGCATTTACTGGAAAGGGATTGCTGTTGTGAACCTTTCCTCTGTCCCTTTGAGATACACACGTGTCTCCTACAACTCACGAGTGTCTTTCTCAAGGACCTGGAAGCCATTCCTTACAATGCGATCATCAGGAAGAACAGGGCCTCCGTCCCTCAGTCTTTGTGGGAGGACAGAACTCTAACTCTGATATAACTGTCAGCTAACAGACGCTGCTGGCCTAATGGCATCTACAGCAACCACGCATCTGTGATCTTTCACTTCCCTGATTCTACTGAGCAACCCCCTCCTCCCCACCCAGTCATTCTGCCGTAAAAACACTTAGTCACCTCTGTACAAATTGAAGTGAAGTTCAGTTAACTCTGGATTCTTCTCCCTATTATGATAGTATATTACTGACTAAAATATGCCCTTTCTACTTTAACTAGAATCTGGCTTTGGTTATCTTTAACAATAGTTCATCTCCAAACCAGATGCAAAACCAACAAACTCACTGGGCAGGATTATTTCAGCTTGTGTTCAGCCACATACAGTGTATCTGTTTGCACAATCCCCAAGGCCTGATGCACAGAGGCCTGTGCACACTGGGCCATTCACAAAGCTCGTCTGATCTTCTTGGCCTGACATGGTCAGTTATACCTCCATGTAGAACAAGAAACCGCTGACTCACAGAAAACAGAGCACATTTATAAACAGGAAGCTGAGTGCGTGACCACAGACATTCAGCATCTGATAGCAATTGCTGAATGTGGCAAAAAAAAAAAAAAGTTTCAATTAAAAAAAAAAAATCTGTGCCACTAAATTAGAGTTCTCTGGTTCATAGAAATACAATCCTACTATTGATCATTTATTCAAGACTTAAATATGGCAAGTTCTTATTTGGTCAGCCTAAGCTGGTGAGTCAGACAGCCTGCAAATATTGATTGAATCTCTTGGAGCGTGTGGTTTTCCCATTTTTCATTCTCCTCCCTTCCCAGGCAGAGCAAAAATGCTCCTTGATGAAGTTCTCGTGGTCCGTACAGAAGGGATTTGTTTTCCCTTTGACTCCGAAGCCTGCACTGCAGGCTCTGTGAGCAATGTCTCCACCGGGGGCGGGGGCGGTGCCCAGAAAGGATGCACAAATACTGGCACTTAAAACCTGCTGTGCAGTGATACCCACAAAGCACCGAGTGGCTGGTGCTGAAGTGAAGACGCGCTGGGAGCCCCCAGGGCAGAGTATGTCAGAGGACTTGTTCTTTCTCTATTTCAGCAGCAGAGGAGCTGCTCATTTTCCCTCTCATTCGTGGTGGGGTTGGTTTCGAGCAAACTGACCCAAGAAGGCTGAATTCACTGGCCAAGGAAAGAGTTAGGTGATGATCCCAGAAAGTCTTCTAGGAATTGGCAGCATTGCCACATTTGCCCTCAGGGCAAAGGTACCCGAGTGATATTTGGAATCTCTGCACTTCCTGTCTGGAATATCATGCTCTGGGTACTAATAGACCTGTATCTGCTACGTGTGAAGTTATACGGAGTAGCTAAGGGCTTTATGTGCACAGTGTGGTTTAATCTGCACAATAGCCTTAGGAGAGAAGTACTGGCAGCCCCGTTGGGTGAATCAGTAATAACAGCTCTGGGGAACCAGTGAATGGCCAGGAGTTGAGGTTCTGCCTCAGGTGTGCCTGGTTTCAAGAGCATAGCCATTTGTCTAACTTCATGTTAAAGTTTTAGAGCAGGATGTGTCCCTTACTTTATATTTATACTATAGTTAGAAGTACTGATCTCCAAGTATTAGCTACAAAGAAAACATTTGTTTGGTTTTCAGCTTCCCACAGAGCAGAAAGCATTGCATCTTTATTATTTACAAAGAAAATGCTCTTAGAATTTACAAGTAGTAGTGATGTGTCCTGGTGACTTTGTGGTAAAGAATTCGCCTGCCAATGCAGGAGATGCAGGTTCGAACCCTGGGTCAGGAAATCCCCTGCAGAAGGAAATGGCATCCACTCCAGTATTCTTGCTGAGAATTCCCATGGATAGAGGGGCCTGGAGGGCGACAGTCCATGGGAGTCACAAAGAGTTTGACATGATTTAGCGACTGAGCATGCAAAAAAAAAGAAAAGAAAAGCACATTCAAGTACCTTGGACAACCTGTAAATATTGATATTTATAATAACTAACATTTATGGAATATTTTTTTTTACAGCATTAATTTCCATTTTTATTTCATGAAAGCAGAACAAGAACTTAAAGACATTCATGAAATAATCTGAGTACAGATTCTCTTCGGAGTCTTTCAGTGTTTTTCCAAATCTTTTACTATTATTTTTCCCAGGTTTAATTTAATTGTTTTTGTTTTATTTTAATTTTAATTGGAGGCTAATTACTTTACAATATTGTAGTGGTTTTTGCCATACACTGACATGAATCAGTCATGGGTATACATGTGTTCCCTATCCTGAACCCCCCTCCCAGCTCCCTCCCCATCCCATCCCTCAGGGTCATCCCAGTGCACCAGCCCTGAGCACCCTGTCTCATGCATCGAACCTGGACTGGCGATCTGTTTCACATATGATAATATACATGCCTCAATGCTATTCTCTCAAATCATCCCACTCTCACCTTCTCCCACAGAGTCCAAAAGACTGTTTTATAAATCTGTGTCTCTTTTGCTATCTCGCATATAGGGTCATCATTACCATCTTTCTAAATTCCATATATATGTGTTAGTATACTGTATTGGTATTTTTCTTTCTGACTTACTTCACTCCATATAATAGGCTACAGTTTCATCCACCTCATTAGAACTGATTCAAATGTAGTCTTTTTAATGGCTGAGTAATATTCCATTGCGTATATGTACCACAGCTTTCTTATCCTTTCATCTGTCGATGGACATCTAGGTTGCTTCCATGTCCTGGCTATTATTATGGAGTATTTATTCTGTGCTGAATAGTACACTTTTTTGTCATCTCCATTTTAAAGACGAGGGGTCTTGAGGCTCAGAAAGGCTAGGTAGGATTTTAATGCAAGCACGCTGACTCCAGAGACCCTGCTCTCAGTCATTTGCTATACTGGGAAAGAGCTATTTCTGGAACTGGGGTTACATTTATATAAGGAGCAAGCTACTACTTCCTCACTTCATTAAAGCCTGAAGAAAGGGTTCCTTGAGCAATGACAATGACTACAGACTTAGACTGGAGATGCCAGAAACAGACACTGAACCAAGTCCTTCTACAAGTGACCATAAGGAAGTGCTCCCATAATGAGTCCAGTAAAAAGTAGAGGAAACAGGAGAGAAAGGAAAAGTGAAAAAGCTGATTTAAAATTCAACATTCTAAAAACGAAGATCATGGCATCCGGTCCCATCACTTCATGACAAATAGATGGGGAAATAATGGAAACAGTGAGAGACTTTATTTTCTTGGGCTCCAAAATACCTGCAGATGGTGACTGCAGCCATGAAATTAAAAGATGCTTGCTCCTTGGAAGAAAAACTATGACCAACCTATATAGCATATTAAAAAGCAGAGACATTACTTTGCCAACAAAGGTCTGCCTAGTCAAAGCTATGGTTTTTTCATGTGTGGATGTGAGAGTTGGACCATAAAGAAAGCTGAGTGCTGAAGAATTGATGCTTTTGAACTGTGGTGTTGGAGAAAACTCTTGAGAGTCCCTTGGACTGCAAGGAGATCCAGCCAGTCAATCCTAAAGGAAATCAACCTTGAGTATTCATTGGAAGGACTGATGCTGAAGCTGAAACTCCAATACTTTGGCCACCTGATGTGAAGAACTGACTCATTGCAAAAGATCCTGATGCTGGAAAAAATTGAAGGCAGGAGCAGAAGGGGACAACAGAAGATGAGATGGTTGGATGGCATCACCAACACAATGGACATGAATTTGCACAAGCTTCAGGAGTTGGTGATGGACAGGGAAGCCTGATGTGCTACAGTCCATGAAGTCTCAAAGAGTTGGACATGACTGAGCAACTGAACTGAACTGAACCCATAGCAAGTCCAGTAAAAAGTAGGGGAAACAGGAGAGAAGGAAGAGCAAGCCTAGCAAAGGTGTGATATCAGTCCTGAAGAGGTGACCCTCTTTGGAACTGGAGCAGGATGCTATGGGATGTGTGCAGATGGAGTTCCCTGGGGGTTGTGCCAGCTACTTATTATAAGTCTAGTTCTGCTGAGTCATAACAAACTCCATCTCCCAGAAACAGTATAAAAGTCTCTCTCCTATCAGTTCAGTTCAGTTCAGTCACTCAGTCGTGTCCGACTCTTTGCGACCCCATGAATCACAGCACGCCAGGCCTCCCTGTCCATCACCAACTCCCGGAGTGTACTCAAACTCATGCCCATCAAGTCAGTGATGCCATCCAGCCATCTCATCCTCTGTCGTCCCCTTCTCATCCTGTCCCCAATCCCTCCCAGCATGAGGGTCTTTCCCAATGAGTCAACTCTTCGCATGAGGTGGCCAAAGTACTGGGGTTTCAGCTTCAGCATCAGTCCTTCCAATAAACACCTAGGACTGATCTCCTTTAGGATGGACTGGTTGAATCTCCTTGCTGTCTCCTATAAACAAAGCCTAAAGATGAGCACTCTGGGACCATAGTGGGCTATAGCAGTTGGCAAACCACACCCCCATCAATGCGGGCCCACTGTCTACTTTCAAGAATTAATTTTATATTTCTAAATAGTTGACAAAACCATTTTCCCCCAAAAATGTACAATTTTGTGACATGAAAATTGTATTATTCAATGTCAGTGTCCATAAGTAAAGTGGTGTTGGAACTTATATTGAAACATACTGGAATTCATCACTATATATTATCTGTGGTCATTTTCACTCTAACATGGCATTGTTGACTACTTGTGACAAAGAGCTTAAGTCTGCAAAGCTGAAAATATTTACCATCTGGCCCTCTACAGAAGAAGATTTCTACAGTATCAAGGAATCAGGATTCTTCTATTTTGTTGCTTTGTCATCCTCAACATGCGTTAGTACCTCATGGCCTGAGATGGCTGCTAAAGTTCCAGCCACTGTTTCTGCCTTCCAGGCAGTACAAAAAAGAACAGACAGAGGAGAGTTCATTTTTTCCCTGTAAGAAAACTTCTGAGAACTGCACTCTTCATTTCTGCTTTGTCTAGCCAGAAGTTATTCTCCTCACCTTGCTGCTGCTAAGTCGCTTCAGTCATGTTCGACTCTGTGCGACCTCATAGATGGCAGCCCACCAGGCTCCCCCGTCCCTGGGATTCTCCAGGCAAGAACACTGGAGTGGGTTGCCATTTCCTTCTCCAATGCATGAAAGTGAAAAGTGAAAGTGAGGTCGCTCAGTCGTGTCCGACTCTTCGTGACCCCAAGGACTGCAGCCGACCAGGCTCCTCTGCCCATGGGATTTTCCAGGCAAGAGTACTGGAGTGGGTTGCCATTGCCTTCTCCTCTCCTCACCTTCCCTAGCTATAAAACATTATTCCAATATGCTATGAGACTAGCAAAAAAGGTGGTATTCCATTTTGAGGAAACTTTGTGTCAGGCATGATTAGCAATTTTGCCTAATGTAGTTAAGGCAGTTTTGAAACAATTTAAGAATTTAAGAGTAGCATATAATTATGTAAAGCACAAAAAAACACCAAATTGCTCTTTTTTACACTTAAATAATATTTCTTCTCTCATTCTCAATATTCATTTCTCTCAGGCCTTAACAAGATTAGCAAACTAGATAAGTACTCTATTTTCCTTTCTTCTAGCCAGCTCTTATTCCTGAAAGAATGAATTCTTCTCAGAAACTTTTTTTATTTATTGTGAAATTCATATGTTCCCAGAAAAGAAAATGTGAGGGCTCTTTGGGGAAATGACTGAAATCAAGTCTAGGGCAGAAAACCTACAAGAGGAGTCTACAGCATCTTTTCAAAGCAGAAAGTAAGCAAAGACCTCTGGGGCAACAAGAAAGGAATCCAGGAGCCACCTTGATGTGTTCCCACTGACAAGAGAGGGAATACTTTCAGTATCAATAAAAATATCTGGAAGAAAAATTCTGTAAAACAATTATCCTTCAAATAAAAACTTTTAAAAAAAAGAACATCTGAAGCAGATTAAAATACATCAAATGAGTCTAAATCTATGAGTTCACAATGAAAAACATACACATTTGTCACCTTTGTAGGTTCTAATAATAAAAAGGGAAGCAACTCATTATTTTGAAAGCTTTGCAGTAAAGAAATCAGGCATTTACTTTCCCTTTCCTATATTAACTATTCCTCAAGTAACCAAAAAATTTATAAATGAAAGTTTCTCTGTATAGAACTATTTCAGCTAATAAACAAAACAAGAATGATGGGAAGTATCACTACAAACAAAGCTAGTGGACGTGATGGAATTCCAGTTGAACTATTTCAAATCCTAAAAGATGATGCTGTGCAAGTGCTATACTCAATATGCAAGCACATTTGGAAACCTCAGCAGTGGCCACAGGACTGGAAAAGGTCTGTTTTCATCCCAATCCCAAAGAAAGGCAATGCCAAAGAATGCTCAAACTACTGCACAATCGCACTCATCTCACACGCTAGCAAAGTAATGCTCAAAATTCTCTAAGCCAGGCTTCAACAATACATGAACCGTGAACTCCCAGATGTTCAAGCTGGATTTAGAAAAGGCAGAGGAACCAGAGATCAAATTGCCAACATCTGCTGGATGTTGAAAAAGCAAGAGAGTTCCAGAAAAACATCTATTTCTGCTTCATTGACTATGCCAAAGCCTTTGACAGTGTGGATCACAATAAACTGTGAAAAATTCTGAAAGAGATGGGAATACCAGACCACCTGACCTGCCTCTTCAGAAATCTGTATGCAGGTCTAGAAGCAACAGTTAGAACTGGACATGGAACAACAGACTGGTTCCAAATAGGAAAAAGAGTAAGTCAAGGCTGTATATTGTCACCCTGCTTATTTAATTTATATGCAGAGTACATCATGAGAAACGCTGGGCTGGATGAAGCACAAGCTAGAATCAAGATTGCTGGGAGAAATATCAATAACCTCAGATATGCAGATGACACCACCCTTATGGCAGAAAGTGAAGAAGAACTAAAGAGCCTCTTGATGAAAATGAAAGAGAAGACTGAAAAAGGTTGGCTCAAAGCTCAACATTCAGAAACCTAAGATCATGGCATCTGGTCCCATCACTTCATGGCTAATGGATGGGGAACCAGTGGAAACAATGGCTGACTTTATTTTTCTGGGCTCCAAAATCACTGCAGATGGTGATTGCAGCCATGAAATTAAAAGACGCTTACTCCTTGGAAGGAAAGTTATGACCAACCTAGACAGTATATTAAAAAGTGGAGACATTACTTTGTCCACAAAGGTCCATCTAGTTAAGGCTATGGTTTTTCCAGTGGTCATGTATGGATGTGAGAGTGGGACTGTGAAGAAAGCTGAGCGCAGAAGAACTGATGTTTTTGAACTATGGTGTTGGAGAAGACTCTTGAGAGTCCCTTGTACTTCAAGGAGATCCAACCAGTCCATCCTAAAGGAGACCAGTCCTGGGTGTTCACTGGGAGGACTGATGTCAAAGCTGAAGCTCTAATGCTTTGGCCACTTGATGCAAAGATTTGACTCATTTGAAAAGACCCTGATGCTGGGAAAGATTGAGGGCAGGAGGAGTAGGGGATGACAGAGGATGAGATAGCTGGATGGCATCACCGACTCAATGGACATGAGTTTGGGTAAACTCCAGGAGTTGGTGATGGACAGGGAGGTCTGGCGTGCTGCAGTCCATGAGGTCGCAAAGAATCGGACACGACTGAGTGACTGAACTGAAGTGAACTGAATTGAAGGATATCATCTTGTAAACCTCTAACTAAATAATGAATCTGTTTGTGTTCCTCAATAGCGGCAAACACTATAAAGAGCAGCTATAAAGAAAGAAGGAACTGGACATTATGGGTCTCCTGGTGGAAACTTGCCAAGTTTGAACCTAAATCTGATTAAGACCTGGGCTTAGCCACCAGCCTCAGAGACAGGCAATAGCATGCCAAAATAAGAGGACTTTAGATAGAACCCTGAGGAACTTTTCCATCAAAAGAATGTAAAAGAAGGGAAAATCAAAGGGTACTAATAAAAAAGAGAAGTAGAAGAAAAACTCAGGAGTGCAGTGACATGAAAACCAGAAGACAGTTTTAGGAAGAAGGATGAGATTAAGAGATAAACATGTAAAATGTTGCAGAGACTGGGAAAGAGCTGAAGAATGTCCAGTTGGAACCAGCAACAAGAAGGTGGTTGGTTGGTGGTTTTGATGAGAAAGCTACAGCAGAGTAGAGGGCAGAGACGTAAGTTAAATCCCCAGTGAGCTAAGGAATGTGAGGCAGGTGAGGCAGCAGAGAGAGATAGGTGAGGGACTCTATCCAAGTTAGGGCTGCTTTAACAAAGAACCATAAACTGCTTGGCTTAAATAGAAGAAACCTATTGCTTCTGGAGGCTGTAAGTCCGAGACCAAAGTGTCAGCAGGACTAGTCCCTTCTGAGAACTAAAGCAGAAATTTGTACTGTTCTTCCCCCAACTTCTAGTGGTTTGCCAGAAATCTTTGGTGTTCCTTGACTTCTGTGGTATCACCCCAAGCTCTGCCTTCATCATGACATAGCATTTCCTATGTATATGTCTGTGTCTAAAGTTCCTCTTTTTATAACAGTAACAGTCATACTGCATTAGGGACTGCCCTAAACGACTCCATTTTAAATTGAATACCTCTGCAAAGACCTTATCTCCAAATAAGATCATGTTCTGGGGTACTAGGGGTTAGGATTCAAATGTATCTTTTTGAGGGGCTGGGTGGTGGACACAATTCAACCCATAACAGAGATGATAATTTTTTAGTTAAAATGTAATATACATTCACTCTAAATTTTTAAATAATACTAATATGGCTGGAGTAACAACCATAAGATTTTAATACTAAGTTAAAAGAAAGAAGTGGACTGTGAAAAATGAGAAAGACAGTAGCAGCTATAGAGAAAATGGGTCTATAAAGGTCTTGCTTTAGTTTAGGAAGGAAGAGCTTTATGCATGTGGGAATATAGAGGGAAAGGAAGAAGCTTAAGACTGGAGATATAGTGTGGTGTGGTATGGTATGGTGTGTGTGTGTGTGTGCGTGTGTGTGTGTGTGTCTGTTTTTATAGAGAGCAGGGATCTTGCCTGAACCTAAAGAGAAATCTAGATCTATCAGGTTGTGTGGGGCTGGCTGCCCCTGAAGTGTGTTTGCATAAGTTTCTTTGCATGGAGAATGGGGCTGCCAGGAGGAAGTCACGGCACAGATGCTGGGAGCAGCCTGGGAGTGGCAGAGAGGACAGGGGACAGTGAAGAGGACAGTATGAAAACTGCTGACTGCTCCCTAGCCGGGCCTCATGGAGAGAGGTACTAGAAAGATAAGCCAAACAGGCCAGTTTTAAGAGGCTTTGTCATACTTGTGAGGTTCAGGCACGACTAGTGCAAACACCCAAGCCCAGGTGGGGCAGTGTTGAGAAGGGGGAACGTTCTTCCATTTCCCCAAGAAACACCACACAGCTTGGTCTTAGCAGGACTGAAGGGTTGTTCCCTCTCCAGTGTCAAAGTTTAGAAAGCAGTAGATCTTAAGAAACAAGGCTCCAAACAGGGGAACATGACTTCCATGGGGGTCAGGGTCCCCTGATTCAAGGATGAGCTCCTGTGCTTTGAGGGGAGCCGAAATGAGGAGCAGGACAGGAGACACCCCAGAAACTCATGGTGGAAATAACCACAGGAGACTCAGCAAGGGAGTGTGGAACTCTCCCCTTACACACACACACATACATACACACACTAGTCACAAGTCTAGGTTGTCACCTGTACTCATGACCGAGTAGCTATTTTCAACTGGAGGTTCCCATAACCCCTCCTGAGGTTTGACTAATTTGCTAGAGTGGCCCACAGAACACAAAGAAAAATTTTACTCACTAGATCACTGGTTTGTTACTACAGGAAGTAACTCAGGAACACCTAGATGGAAGAGATGCACGAGACAAGTATGGGGAGTGGGCTTGGAGTTTCCATGCTCTCTGGACACCCTGCTCTCCCCCATGTACATGTGTTCACCAGCCCAGACGCTCTCAAACCCTTTCCTCTTGGGTTTTAATGAAGGCTTCATTACCTAGACATGGTTGATTGAACCACTGGCCACTGGGGGATTGATTCAACCTCCAGGTCCTCTCCCCTCCCCAGAGGTCAGAGGGTGGGGCTGAAAGTTCCAACCCTCCAATCAGTTTGGTTCTCCTAGTTGCCTGCACCCAGCCTGAGACGCTTTCCAAAGTCACCTCACTGATGTAACAAAAGACACATTTATGTTCTCAATGTTTAAGAAATTCCAAATGATTTAGGAGCTCTGTTCCAGAAACAATGTCAAAAACCAAATATGTACTTCTTATTATAAATCACAATATCACAGAAGGCCATTGAGCATATAAACTGATTTACTCATATAATGAAATCCTGTAGAAAGCTAAAATGAACAAAATAGATCTACAGATATCAACATAATTCATCTCAAAACATGTTGATAAGGTAAGAAAGTTACAAGAGGCAATGTAAAAAACTATATGTTTTCTAATATTTATATAAATATTTAAAGCATATAAAAGAATGGTATATACATCATTTAAGGGGTATATTAATATAATATAATACAAGTATAAATATATATATATGTGAAAAGGAACATACTATCTTTGGGGTAGCAATTACCTCTGGGGAGAGAGGTGGAAGATTTGCACTTAATATTTTCTTTTTTAAAAAGAGAGAAAATTGATTTTGAAACAAATAAAGTGAAATGTTAACATCTGTTAATATGGGAGGTCAGTACATAAGTATCTATTAATATTTTCCATACTTGGCAGTATATTTGAAATGTCATCAGTTAACTCTTAAAACTTTTTAAAAAATAAGACAATATGATTGCTTTTGTACACAGAAAAAAATTTTCAATTAATTATGGTATTTTAAATTCAATGTGTAAATACCACAGATATTATGATGCTAATTTTATTGTCTTTTAGCTTATCATAGCCTATTATCATTTAGATAATCATGTTATCATTTAGCTGATAATATATCTTTTTATGTGCATCTCTAATTATAACTAATCTCAATACATTTTGCTAAAAATTTTTTTCTTTTCCATAAATAGCTGCAAATGCCTTATTTAACTGTAGACTTTGCATTTTCCTTAAATGTGATCACTGGGCTTCTAGTTTCCTAAGTTACAGCTACAGCAACTGACAAGCACAATTGACTCTGTTTCCTTGTTTCAGTAGATGGAGCCGGGCCAGCCCCTGGTATGCTTGCGAGGAATCACAGTCACATGTCTGAATAGTCACAAGGAACCTTTCCGGAAACAGAGCAACCACAGGCTGCAGGCCATCAAGGAGGCCCCCTGGTCTTTCTACAGTTTTCTAAACAAGGGAGCAAGGCTGGGAACAGCCCCAGCAATATTTCCAGCATTCCTAATTTTATCTCCAGTTTTGAAAGGACTTATTGTTTGAATTAAGAGCAGGGGTAAGAGGTGATGGATTATGGGAATGGCCTGCAAGTTACAAGAGATGAGCCTCATTATCCACAGTGGTGAGTGTGTTTATACAATCTGTATTGTGGTGTAGGCCTAAAATTAATGCTATATGCGGCCTTCTAAGATGGGAGGGCCTCCAGTGGCCTCACTGCATCCCCCTAATCACTTTGCTCCCTCAGACAGGCTCTCCTAGCCAAACAAGCCTCCTTATCCCAGGGATGAGGCACAGTGCCTGCTTACCCTGAGTAGCAGGCTTCAGTTCTCTAGCAGCCTGTAGAATTACTCAAATAGGCCAATCACATATGCTTATAAAAACCAGGAGTCACTTCACCCTCTCGTTACCCACCACTACCCAGCCCCTGCTGATTCACTCTTTTCCCAAGCACAACTCCTGTCCACTCTGGTGGTGCAGTGCCTTCCTTCCCCGGACAGTAAAATACCATTGAGCTCATCTGACTGGTCTTGGGTGTCATGTGTTCCACATCCTCATGACTCTAGCGTAAAATCCCTCCCTCACCAGCAGGTGAAGAAGGAGCAATGAAAACACTGATAGCTTTCACCTTTTCCCTCTTTAGACCAAATGTTAGCTTTTTTTGCATGTCCTTTATTTCCAACCAATTTACTCTGGTCAGGAGGATGAGAGTGGAAAAAGGTGTAGGCAAAATGTGTTTCATGACCCACTTGTAGTTGAAAATCAAGATGTTTCTGCTTTGAACTCTCTAGTCACATGGAAAGTGAGGGCAGAGGGTAGTATGACTAAAGATTGAAAAATATGAGTCAGAAGATTGGATTTCCTGGAGATCCTAATATGTTCAGAATGTTCAGAAACCAAATAATGATCACACAAAAAAAATTTTATCTCCTGGTGTAGAGTTGTTGTCCAGTCGCTAAGTTATATCCGACTCTAGAGTTAGACAGTAGCAACTCAATACTACATAGTCAGCCCAACATACAAATGATGAAAGATTATTATGTCATGGACAGTATCACATCATGATGTCACTGCCATGGTGTCACTGGTTGTCTGTCCTTTGGTAAGTATTTGGCCATAGGGATATCACTGAACATCATATCACAGGCCCCACAATGTAGCATATCATCCCTCAATTTATTACCCTTGTATGCTTTTTTGCAGTCATAAAAACAACTGAGTTACAATGTTAATGTTCTTTAGATGTTTTGGTGTTTAGAATCCTTGATATATATTTCTTTTGTGTTCTTTTAGTTATTTCTTTTGTGGCCTTGTGCAATTGTACTTTATGCTTCAAAAGTGCTTTCATGGTTTATTTAATTTATTTTCACATCATAGATGAGTCTGAACTGAGATCTATTCACCAAAAAATAGAGGTAGTATTGAAACTTAGAGAGGTTAAGTGATTTTTTTTTTTCCCTTGAGTTTACACAGTTAGATGTATAGATTCTTGACTCAAAAAGATTTTCTGGTTCTTAAATCCAATGTTCTTTCTACTACTGAGATTCTCTTAAGCTTTGTTTCTTTATATTTCAGTTCCTCATAAGTTGATTAGCCAAACAAATGTCTGAGAAAAATAGAATATTAGAGTTTAAAGAGGCTTTAGAGATTATTTCAAGAATCAGTGTACACAAAGAAGGAAGATATCAGGTGTCTTGAACAAGGAATGTGATTTTATTGAGGAATATTCATCAAAGCACATTGTAGACTTCTTAATATTCTACCTAGTCCCCTCCTGTATGATTAATAACTTTCCAAAACTACACTTTGTTCCACTTAATTTGCTCAAAATACTTCTTACACTGAAGCTCTAATTTGCAAAGTGTTTATTAAACAAGAGCTAGAAAATGAAAAACATTTGTGGTTAGGAAAGTGGGTAGACATTGTCTCTGCATTTAAGATAGGAAAGTTAAAATAGGATAGAGTTTTAAAAGCTACTTGGTCTGATTCAGCTGGCCAACGGGGCTTCATCCCTGTCCATGAAGTGCTGGAGACAGTGTCTCTGGAACATATTCCCCTCAAAGGCTTTTCCTGTATGTACTTCTTGGGGCACAAAGGGCCACCAGTTGTGCCTGGATATCCTCCCAAGAATAGAACGATAATCCTTAACAATACTACCCAACACCAGTTCAGAGCTCTTCGGAAACTATAATACCAGCTGTTCATTCAGACTTGTTGATGGCTCAGCGGCTCATTAGGACAAGCTTAGAGGATAAGAAGGAGGATTAATTTCCTTTCCTCTGTTCTTTGGTAGTAAAATATAGTCAAGTTTTTTGTCTTCTAATTCCATGGCAAGGTTTGACACCATGACTATTTGTATCAAAGGGATTATAATCTATTCCACAAGGATTTACGTTTCTGATCAATACAGGGTAATAGCACCTAGACTTACCCTCCTACTGAGATAGTAGAAAAAATCTGAACAGAATATATAAAACAATACTGCTCGAGATATTGGACATCAGGCTGCAAAGGGCAATGATCACTGAGAGATGGGAAACAAACAAGATGAACTCAAACAACAAGATGAACTCAAAGATGGCTCACAATTTTTTTCTACTACATGGCTGCAGCACAGGGAGATAAAATCTAGGCTGAGCCCAGATGTTTTGCTGAATTGAGGACACAGCTCAGGATCCACAGAAACTAAGGAAAAAAGAGAGCTGCACAGAGACAACTCCAGGTTTCTGAAGAGACCCTTCTTTGAGTATTCAGCTGAGTATTAATCAATGTGTGTATGTGAAAAAAACTACCCAAGATCAGGAGAAGAACTACCTGAAAGGATTAGAGGAAATAGTCTTCAGACTTCACATAGGCCTGAGAGTACATTTTGCCAACAGCCCTAGTGGAAAGCCTCAAAGTTAAGACAGAATTTAGAGAATTATGAGGAATTTCACCACAGTAGCAGAGAAAACTTGATCCTAGACTAAAGGCAACTCTTGTCGAGACCAGGAAGCTTGAGAGTAAGACCTGAAGGGTCAGATAATTTCCAAGGAACTTAATTGCATCCAGAACAAAGCTCAGTGACATTTACAAGAATAAAAAAATATCCAGAAGTCAAGGTGGTAAAATTCACAATATCTGGTTTTAATAAAAAATTATTAGACATGAAAAGAAACAGGAAAATATGACCCATAATAAGGGGAAAAATCAATCAAACTGACCCAGAAAAGACACAGGTGATAGACCTAATCAACAAGGACATTAGACAATAATGATTATGATTCATATGTTCAAGAAACTGGCAAAAAATATTAAACATGTTAAGTAGAGACATGGAAGAAATTTGAAAAGACCTAAATTACAGAAAATCTAGAGGAGAATTATAATGCCTCAGACAAAAAATATACTAGATGGGATCACTAGCGGAACTGACGTTGCAGAATATTAATAGACTTGAAGACATATTTAAAAAAAGAAACAAACAAGCAAACAGGAAATATGTCTAAGCAAAATAAACAGAGTTGTTGAACTGTGGGACAAATTCAAGCAATGACCATACATGGATTGTGAAAGTCTCCATTTGAGTGCCAGTGAGACTGAAAAACTATCTGAAAAAATAATGGTCAATCCTTTTCCAAATGTGATTAAAACCATCCACCATATATTTAGAAATCCCCAGAAAATCTCAAGCAGAAGAAGCCTGAAGGAATTTGTACCTTGTTGTTGCTGTTTAGTCCCTAAGTTGTGATCCGACTCTTTTGTGACCCTATGACTATAGCCCACCAGGCTCCTCTGTCCATAGCATTCTCCAGGCAAGAATATGGAGTGAGTTGTCATTTCCTTCTCCAGGGGATCTTCCTGACCCAGGGATTGAACTCACACAGCAGGCAGATTCTTTACCACTCAGCCACCCGGAAAGCTCACGTCTATTCCTTCTTGTTGTTCAGTTGCTAAACTGAGTCTGACACTGTGACCCCATGGACTGTAGCACGCCAGGCTTCCCTGTCCTTCACTATCTCTTGGCGTTTGCCCAAACTCACATCCATTGAGTCGGTGATTCTATCCAACTGTCTCATTTTCTGTCATCCCCTTCTCCTCCTGCCTTCAATCTTTCCCAGCATCAGGGTCTTTTCCAATGAGTCAGTTCTTCTCATCAGGCGGCCAAAGTTTTGGAGCTTCAGCTTCTACATCAGTTTTCCTGGAGAATATTCAAGACTAATTCCCTTTAGGATTGACTGGTTTGATCTCCTTGGGTCATCTGGTGACTCAGATGGTAAAAAATATGCCTGCAATGTGGGAGACTGAGGTTCAATCCCTGGGTCAGGAAGAGCCCCCCTAGAGAATGGAATGGCTACCCTTTCCAGTATTCTTGCCTGGAGAATTCCATGGACAGAGGAGCCTGGTAGGCTACAGTCCATGGAGTCAGAAACAACTGGACATGACTGAGTGACTAACACTTTCACTTTAAATCTATACCTAGGCACACCATAATCAAATTGTTTAAGTCCACTGATAGAAAATCATAAAGGCAACTAGAGAAAAGACAAGTTACAGAGAACAAAAATAGGGATAGCATAAGTTTTCTCCTTGGAAATAATGCGAACTAGAAGATAATGGAAAAACGTCCCTTTTTTTCTTTCTTTAATTGAGATAAAGTTGACTTGCAATATCATATATGCTTCATATCACATAATGATTCACAATTTTTAAAGATCATGCTCCATTTATAGTTATTATAAAATATTGGCCATATTCCCTGTGCTGTATGGTACAGCACAGGATATATGGTATATCCTTGTAATTTATTTTATACAGAGTAGTTTGTACTTCTAATCTCCTACCCCCATCTTGCTCATCCCCCTTTCCCTCTCCTCACTGGTAACCATGAATGTGTTTTCAATATTTATGATTCTGTTTCTTTTTTGTTATATTCAGTACTGTTTCATTTTTTTAGATTCCACATGTAAATAACAACATAGAATATTTATCTTTCTCTGTCTGACTTACTTCAATAAGCATAATATCCCCCAAGTCCATTCATACTGTTGCAAATGGAAAATTTTCATTTTTTTTTTAATTTTCATTTTTTTTATGGCTGAGTAGTAGTATGCTCTATAGATATGCTGCATTTCCTTATCCATTCATCTTTTGATGGACATTTAGGTTGTTTCCGTATCTTGGCTATTTTAAACAATGTTACTGTGAACATTGTGGTGCATCTATCTTTTTGAGTTAGCGCTTTCACTTTTATTGGATATATACCCAGGGGTGGAATTTCTGGGTCATATAGTAGTTTTATTTATTTATTTATTTTTTTGATGAGCCTCCATACTGTTTGGAACAACATCTTTAAAGCACTGGGGGGAAATACTATCAACCGATGATTTTTGTTTTTTTTTTTCCCCATAATAAACATTAATTTTTATTTTTATTTTTTTATATATATATATTTTTTTTATTAGTTGGAGGCTAATTACTTCACAACATTTCAGTGTGATTTTTGTTTTTTAGTCAGTGAATATATCCCTCACAATTGAAGGCAAAATAAAGACCTGTCAGATACACAAAAGCTGAAAGAATTCATCACTAGCAGACCAACACTACAAGAAATTTGAGACAGTCATTATGATACCAGATAGAAACCTAGATCTACATAAAGGAGTGAAAAGCACCAGAAGTGATTGCTGCATGGATAAATATAAAATCTATTTTATTACTGAAATTTCTTTATAAGATAACCTGCTTTTTAAAGAAAAAACAATAATGTATTCTGGAGATTTATTTTTGCTTTGAGTAGTAACAATGTATTGTGAGGTTTATAATATTTATGGAAATAAAATGCATAAAAATCATAGCACAAGGGAGAGAAGGGGAGAAACAAGTATAATTTTGTTAGGTTCTTACTAAATGTGAGGGAGTATAATATCGCTTGAAGTGACCATTTTTAACTGTAATCAGTAAAACAAAAACCCTAGAGTATATCTAATTATCCAATAAAAGATAAAATTAAATAATTATAAATATTCAATTCAAAAAAGGTAGAAAAAGAGGAAAAAGGAACAAGGAATAGATGGGACAAAGGGAAAACAAATAGCATGGTGGTAGATTTAAACTCAACCATGTCGATAATCACATTAATTATAAATGGTCTAAACACTCCTTTTAAAAGGTAGAGATTGCCAGATTGGATTAACGAGAAATATCCATTATATCCCACTTTAAATATAGAGATATAACATGGTTAAAAGTGAAAGTATTGAAAAAGACATACCATGCTAACACAGATCCACAGAAAGTTGTAAAAAGTGACTATATCAAAGTAGTACAGAACATTACCAAGGTTAAATAGAGCCAACGATAAAAGGATCAGTTTATCCTGAGGGCATAACAACCCCCTACACATTAATTGCCTCAAATAGTAGAGCTTCAAAAGTTCATGCAGCCAATCTAGTCCATGCAAGGAGAACGTATGCAAGAAATTTGAGAGTCAACTGAAAGATCTGATCAAATGGTTGGCCAGATGTTCATGCCAAATAACTAGTTTCTGAATCCTGTAGTAAGCCTCCAGTGTGGTATTTCCTTGGTTTCTTAGGTGGTGCTAGTGGTAAAGAAACTTCCTGCCAATGAACAATTCTTAAGAAACAGGGGTTTAATCCCTGGGTTAGGAAGATCCCCTGGAGGAGGAAATGGCAAGCCACTCCAGGATTCTCGTATGGAAAATTCCATGTACAGAGAAGCCTGGTGGGCTACAGTCCGTGGGGTCACAGTCTAACACAACTGAAGTGACTTAGCATGCATGTGATATTTCTATAGTATCGCATACACAGCCCTATGACAACATTTATTACATTGTACCCTAATCAGTTGTTTTGCATTGTTTATGGATTTGTCTTTGCCACCAGATGGTGATCTCCTTATTGGTAGGGACCCTTGTCTTACTTAACTTTGCATTTCTTGAATACAGCAGAATGCAAGATATGTGGAACTAAATAAGTATTTGCAACATTAATACTACAATAATATCCACTTATTCAGGCAAACTTTTCAATAACACCTCATTTGATGCTTATATAAGTTTTGTACAATAGATAGGGTATGTATTCTCCCCATTTTACAGATGAGGAAGCTGAGACAGAATAAATAATTGCCCAAGTATTTAAATTTTGGGCTGCTGAGTTATTCTTTCCTTTCTCTGCACTCTCTTTTAATCATAATTTGGAGATGATTCAGTTCCCAAACATTAAGTTAGTTGATGCAGCAGATGGTGCTTCCTGTATGTAGCTCCTTTCTTCCGTTTTAGGTATGTGAAGTATGAATATGTCTCTAGGTAATGGAATTGTAGATTTTAGAATCACAAAATAAGGAGGCACACATTAGCATAAATTCTTGGTTCTAAAGACTATAGGTGTTAAATTTTTTTTCTCACTATTCCATGTGACCAAGTTTTGAATCTCATGTTGCTCTATGTTATAGGCTGAAAGCTTATATCCCTCTAAAGTTCATATGTTGCGGCTGCAATCCCCAATGGGATGGTATTTGGAGATGGGACTTTGGGGAGGTAATTAAGGTTCATTGAGGTCATGAGGGTGAGGTTCTGGTCTGGTGGAATGAGTGCTCTTTGGGGAACTTGCTCTCTTTGCCATGTGAGGACACAGTGGTCATTTGCAAGACAAGAAGAGAACACTCACCAACACTTGACCATGCTGGCACCTTGATCTCAGAATTTCAGCCTCCATAATGTGAGAAAGTAAATTTCTGTTTTTCTAAGCTCCAGTTTATGCTATTTTGTAATAAAGCCCAAGCTGACCAATACCCTTTAAATAGTAGATTTTTTAAATTCCTAAACTATGGATGATTCTAGTCCTCTACTATTAAATGTAATGATTCAGCTCAGTTCAGTCGCTCAGTCATGTCTGACTCTTGCATCCCCATGGACTGCAGCACACCAGGCCTCCCTTGTCCATCACCAACTCCCAGAGTTTACTCAAACTCATGTCCATCAAGTCGGTGATGCCATCCAACTGTCTCATCCTCTGTTGTCCCCTTCTCCTCCTGCCTTCAATCTTTCCCAGCATCAGGGTCTTCTCTAAGGAGTCAGTTCTTTGCATCAGGTGGCCAAATGTAATGATTAGAGAATTATAATAGCATTTATAAAAGTTTAATCCGCCTTATTAGGCCTAAGAGCTTCCTAAGTGGCGTTAGTGGTAAAGAACCTGCCTGCCAATGTGGGAGATATTAAGAGATGCATGTTCGATCCCTGAGTCAGGAAGATACCCTGGAGGAGGGCACAGAAACCCACTCCAGTATTCTTGCCTGGAGAATCTCATGGACAGAGAAGCCTGGCAGGCTATGATCTGCAGGGTCGCAAAGAGTCAGACACAACTGATCCTGCTTAGCACACATACACAGTGGGCCTAAATGCTGTAAATAACATATAAATTCTTTCCTCCCAAATGACCATGTAGATTGGCCTTCTCAAAGATTCCATTCCAAAAGAAAGTAACTGCATTTCTCTGCACCTGATTCCTAATGTGGAGCTTAATCATTGAAGTTCTTTTCCAGTCAGAAGTTAGGAAAACCATGTTCTTAATCTTTGATCCTATAATCTGCTTTGGAAGCAAGAATAATACCAGTGTGATGTCTGAATTGCAACTCGTGACTGTTTCCTCAGTTTACTTAGATTCTCAAATTGCTGTGATGATGATTAAAGACGTGTCCCGGGAAGTGCTGTTACACCGTCAGTGGCAGTCGGGGATATCTGTTGTGCTCAGCTGAATTTTAACTCCTGGAGGTTTCTTCAGTAAAAAGGTGGTGAATTGCTGGAAAGGCGATTCGTCATCTTCTTCCAGTAAGATGCCAGTTTTGTGGCTTTTTTATCAAACGCTTTTCACAAGAAAAGTAGAGTTTCTTCATCATTATGGTAATATTCTCATAAATCATACAGATATGTCAAGTAGAGGGATTGTGGACATTTGCTTTTTGGTTTTGAACAGAGAAAACTAATGAGAACAAAGACTGGAGGCAGGAAATAGGCTAATCTTAGAAACCTCCCCTTCCCCTTATAGTTCCCTTTCCTGTTCCCCAAGCAAGCTCTCCTGCTCAACCCCCAGAATCCCAGACCTATATGGTAACTGACAGGTAATGAACCATGGTGCTGACCACCTTGTCTTTTCAATACCAATTAAGTTTGGTTCCCATCCCTGTAAAGCTGATCTCTATTTTCAAAATTATCTGTTTGTCCTCATAGTAAACATATAAACCGGGGATTGGAAAAGTGAAGACAGAGAGATGTTGAGACCAACTGACATGTTTGGTTTGATTATTGTATTATGACTAAACCTATTTATATTTTCTTTTAAAACACCTTTGGCCCTATTGTCCTGTGCTCAGTCTGCTCTGGGAATTAATTGCCAGGCTTCTGCAGCAAATGGGAATTGTGATTACTGAAGCTAATCTCCACTAATGTGCAAAATAATACATAAGCTTCACTGAAATGTTTAAACCTTTGGCTAAAGGCTTCTAGAAAGCCCTGCTAATTGGAAGGTGTCCATGGAGCAGTGCTAAGACACTTCAGTGAGAGAGAGATCTGATGCAGGAGTGTGGAAGAAATAGCTTTGGTTAGTTAACATTCAAATTTATTAAAGCACTTCACAAATGACTGGTTGAATTTAGGTGGCTTTATTTGATTGGTTCTAGAGTTAAATTGTTTCAAATAATGAAGACATGAGCTAGAGGTTATGTTTTAAGTTAATAAAAAATAAAGAATTATTGCTTAGAGTACACACACCAGAGAGACTAATGGATGCTTTGTCTGGAGAAAATACAAGAAGAGGAAAATGAAAGGGTCTGAGTAAGGCACAGCTGCCCTGGCTCAACAAGAAAATGAGCAAGAAAGGCCAGGCTCAAAGTTTGAAGACTTTCCTTCTACAAAGGTTTTCAGAGTATTTAAAAACAGAAATACATCTCTTTCTCTTCCTTCCTCTTTCTCTTCTTTTTTTTTAATGTTGGTCTGTGGTCTTGGACAGTTTATATTGTAAACACTGTTACAAACTATTATGTAGAAAAAGAAACAGAACCCAGACCGATGGGTTAATATAAAAATGAGTTTTCTGCTATATTTTGTTGCTCCCGTATTGCTCCTGGCTTGGCAGAGCTGTGAAGCTCAGAGGGAAGAGATCTCCTCATATTTCCATTCCATTGTTCTCTTGCAAAAATGTTGGAAAGACTAGACTTGTCTGCTCTGCACGCAAATGAGGCAGATGTGCCATTTGAAGCTTATGGCAAATGTCTCCCACCTATGCCTCTGGTGTTATTATAAAAAACAAAACAAAAGAACTTTAGTTCAACTTTTTCTTTCATTAGGCTGAAACTCAGATCATAACAAAGCAGATGGCTTAGAGTAATAGAGTAAGAGTAGGATTATTTTACAGCCTGATTTAATTTACTAACAAGCTAATTCCTGTATCAAGGAAGTCTCCATAGAACCACCATCCATTTTTGAGGGCTTTGGCTGATTAAATGTCATGATATCTTAAGAGAAAAAAAGAGACTCCACATGTTGGAAATCAGAAGGAGTAATGTTCAAGGACTTCTCTGGTGGTCCAGTGGTAAAGAATCCTGCCTTGCAATGCAGGGAACTCTAATTCAATGCCTGGTCAGGAAACTAAGACCCCACATGCTGCAGGGCAATTAAACCTCCGCGCTGCAACTAGAGAAGTCCATGCATTGCAACGAAGACCCAGCACAACCAATAATAATAATAATAGAGGGAATAATCTTCAGACACGAGGACTGATGGTGTGTATAATGAGTAAAATGAAAATAGATCCAAGAGGCAAAGGACTTCCATTCAAGTCCTGGCTCCATTTACTACTTGCTTTCTCCCTGTGGGCCTTGACTAAGACATTTAACTTCTCCAAGCCTCAGTTTCTTCACCTGCAGAAGTTAAATAACATGTGTGACACCTCATTGGGTTATTGTGAAGATTTCACATTACATACTTCAATTAAAAAAAATAATAAAGCTCTTTTGTTATTGTGATGTCAGGATGAATAATACACACTAGTACCTTTATTAGACTTTAGTCTCCCATCTTTAAGATGTCTGCTTTAGATTGTCTGACATGAATAATTATGTTTGATGTAAACTCCTTTTTGAAAAGAGAAGGGCAAACAAGTCATGTGATTATTCAAGTTGTCTTTAATGAGCTCCTAGATGATTTGGGAGAACTAAATAGCTGTTTCTTATCTGTGCTCTGTATTCATTATTTTCAGGGCATCCACTGTCCAAACTGGGGAAGAAGTCAGAGCCAATGGGGTTTCTTTGAAAAGATAATTGCATTCCTTATAGTTTAAGAGAGACAGCTGGTTATTAAGCAAGACGCCTATGTCAACATCACAGCTGATAAAGACATTGGTGGTAGATGAAATCATGTTTCTCTCACCTTCTGCAGATTTGATTTTTACAAGGTAACATTTCATGTTGTTCTAAGCCCTAAATGGAGTTGGAGTCAGATATAATTTTAACAGAAGTTTCCTTTTTGTATTTCCAGTGTGTGATTCTCTAGTCAGACCAAGTTATCTGTTTCCTAGAGGATGATTTAATTATTTTGAGGGGGACTTAGTGTAAAATTAATGTGGGAAGCATGAACATGACTTGCATTTTATCTTTTAAGAGACTTACTTATTTGAGTTTCACCAAACTTACAAACTTGGTAGCAACTGACTTTGAAAATTCGCTTCCGTTGTCTCTCAGTTGTGTCCAACTCTCTGTGACCCCATGGACTGCAGCATGCTAGGCTTTCCCTGTCCAGCACCAACTCCCAGAGCTTGCTCAAACTCGTTCATCAAGTTGGTGATGCCATCTAACCATCTCATCCTCTGTTGTCCCTTTCTCCTCCTGCCTTCTATCTTTCCCAGCATCAGGATCTTTTCTGAGGAGTCAGTTCTTCACATCGGGTGGCCAAAGTATTGAAGCTTCAGCTTCAGCATCTGTCCTTCCAATGAATATTCAGGACTGATTTCCTTTAGGATTGACTGATTTGATCTCCTTGCAGTCCAAGAGACTCTCAAGAGTCTTCTCCAACACCACAGTTCAAAAGCATCAATTCTTCAGCTCTCAGCCTTCCTTATGGTCCAACTCTCACACCTATACATGACTACTGGAAAAACCATAGCTTTGACTAGATGCATCTTTGTTGGCAAAGTAATGTCTCTGCTTTTTAATATGCTGCCTAGGTTAGTCATAGCTTTTCTTCCAAGGAGTATGTGTCTTTTAATTTCATGTCTGCAGTCACCATCTTCAGGCATTTTGGAGCCCAAGAAAATAAAGTCTCTCACTGTTTCCATTATTTCCCCATCTATTTGCCATGAAGTGATGGGACCTGATGCCGTGATCTTAGTTTTTTAAATGTTGAGATTTAAGCCAGGCTTTTCATGCTCCTCTTTCACTTTCATCAAGAGTCTGTTTAATTCCTCTTTGCTTTCTGCCATAAGGGTAGTGTCATCTGCATATCTGAGATTATTGATACTTCTCCTGACAATTTTGATTCCAGCTTGTGCTTCATCCAGCCTGGTATTTCACTTGATGTATTCTGAATATAAGTTAAATAAGAAGGGTGACAATATAGAATTTTCTAAAAATATTTCAAGATCAGATTTATGTCAGAGAAAAGATTTCTCAAATCCTTTATCTCTAGTTTCACATAGCTAGAATCACACCTGGAGCACATGTCTCTACACTAAGAAATAAATATGTTCTGGGGCCAAACACATTTTCTGCTATGATGTGTTCACTGGGTATGTTCACTGGGCATATGATGTTCACTGGGTAGAAGGAGGGTTTGGTGTGCAGGAGGAGGAAAAGTCTAGCCTTTTTCGGCCCCAAGTGATCATAGGAAAAGGGAGGGAAGGAAAGGCAGGGGAGGAAAACTGTCAGACATACTGGTCCTGCATTTCTTTTGTATCATTTCCTGTTTTGAACCTGCAAGAGGCTTCTGTGCAATGGACCCCATGAAACAAGAGACAGAGCAGCTGAGTAAAATGGTCAGTATTTGGTTAGAGAGTCTAGATTGCACTCCTGGGTCTCCCCTGATTCCTGCATGGCATGAACACCAAAGAGAAGGCCAGGGGGGTGGAGATCTCATGGTCCAGGATGGAGCAGGAAAGTCTGGGTCAGGGTTCTAGGACACAATAAAGACTCAGAGAGCTTGAGTCTCACCTGCAAAAAGCAAGGGAGTTGAATCAACAAGAAGTGGACACAGAACTCTGACTAAACTGAGAAAAAATTCGGCAACGGCACACCACAATCAGATCTTCCACAGCTGAGGCCATCCAGGATTGGGAGGGCATCAGGTAGATCTGAGACCCTTTTACTCAAATGTGTTTCCTCTTACACAATAGATGACATCTGGAAGAAAGTCCAGTGAGAATTTGTTTAGTCTCTAAGTTGTTTCCAACTCTTTTGTGACCCCATGGGCTGTAGCCCACCAGGCTCCTCTGTCTATAGCATTTCCCAGGAAAAAATACTGGAGTGGGTCACCACGTCCTTTTCCAGGGGATCTTTTTGAACCAGGGATTCTTTACCGCTGAGCCACTGGGAAAGAACTCAAGTGAGAATAAATGAGAGCAATTATTGTCAAAGTTTAATCTTTACCCAATGAGGCTACTTAAGAATGGCAATAGACAGAAGTGTCACTAGATTGGACATTTAGCTTTCTTTTTTCTGTAAACCCCAACTATCAAGCAGGGGAACCATCTTGAGAAAGATTATGCCTAGAAGTACGTCTCTCTGTATGACTGAGTTGCTATGTGAGCAAACATGCAAGCCCATTGCATAATGTTTCCTAAGCAATACCACTTATTTGAAATACATTTATTACACAGCTTCTTATTTGTCAAGCACTGTGCTAGGGGCAATAGATTCAATGAAGAATCAAGTGTAGTGTAATCCTTGCCTTTAAGAAGCTCATGGTTTAGTGAATGAGTCACCTCAGAGCAAAAAATGTTCTGTTTACTTGTCACCCTTCAAAAGTTTTGTAGGTTAAAGAAAAGAAGCTTATTTTCTTTCTCATATAATAGTCATGGTATGTGTGTTTTAGTCAGGAGACCCATTATCCTTTATAATCATTCAGGGTCCAGGCTGCTGTCTTCTCTGCCATCTTCAAAATGTGGATTCCAAAGTCACCTTGAGTGTAAAATGCAGCATCAGCCAACAGAGGGAGGATTTTATGGTCCAGGCCTGGAAGTAGAGCAAATCACTATGACTCACATTCTTGGGAGAGAACTTGGACCTAGGGTCACACGTGACTACAAGGGGGACTGGGAATTTAGTCTGGTCCTATGTCTAAGTAAAGGGGGAGACAGGATTTTGGAGGACAACTAGATACATTCTTCACAGTGCAAGTTTCATTGACAATGCCATTGACAATGTAACAGGTGTAGCAGAATGCTTTGCTGAATAGGAACTTAAACAGATTTTGTTTTGAACTGTAGAAAGTGAGGTTCAGAGGATCTTCAAGCAGCACTGGGAGAATAACTCAAGGTATTTCTTCTTCCATCTCTAATCACAGAGATGGAGTTGTAAGCAGATCTATTGTGTTGGCAGACTAGAATCTTCTTGAAGGTAATCCCATTCTGTTGTCCAAAAAGAATGAAAGAATAGCCTTTTAGAGTTCAGAAAGAGAAGTGTCCAGGTTTGACTGGTCATCACACCTCCAGCAATAACCGGCATTTTTGTTTTGCTCCAGCAGAGAGGCAAATGAACTCATGTCCTACAAAGCATTTAGGATGAGGGATTTGTGGTTTAGGTCATAATAGAGGAGGGATTGGGACTCTGAGGTAGGAAATTATTATGTGGACTCTGAGGTAGGAAATTTTCTGGACAGGAAATTTACCAGGTGTTCACCGTGAGACCTGGACTTGGGATCCTTCAGGGGCTCTAGCGGGACTGGGGCCTGTGGACTGAGGAAAGAGCTCAATGAGTAGGCATCACACGGTGTTTGTGGAGTGACTGGATCAGACTGTGTTTTAGGAGGTCTTGCCTAACAGGTTGCTGATCTATAGTTGAATGGAGGCTGTCTCATTTCAGAAGTTCAGGCTCCTGTCCATTAGTGTCTTTGGAGTTAGCATTCATGGATTTCTCAGCCACTGTGAAACAGAGCTACTCAGCAAGACCACTGTACACTCATAATCCTAAGTTATGTGTTAAGGCATTGGGGAGAGATGCTCTTTCAGAGTGGCTTCACTTACTACTCCATGGATGAAGAGCTGAATAAATGATTCCATGTACATCTAGTTGCCCAAGTGGAAAATCTAGTAGCAAATCTTTTTAAAAAAATGCAAATCTTGATTACTCATTCTTCTGCTGCTGCTACATTCATTTTCTCACCAAATTCTGACAATTTTACATCCTTAGTATTTTCTCAATTCTCCTCACTTCTTTCCAATTTTGCTGCCACCACCTGAGCTTAAATCACCACCATCTCTCTCACCTATCATCCTCCCCAGGCTCCTTGAACTGACTATTTCCTGCTCTTCCCTACAATACAATCCATTCTCCACTGTATGCAGAGAGAAAAGTTTTGAATGGAATTCTTTTTTTTCTGTTTAAATGCTTTGCTGTCATCCCATAACTCTCTGAACTACACGAAACCCTTAAGTGTTGCTCACGAAACTTGGCCCAACCATTTCTTTCCTTCAGTCTCATCACAGACCACATTGCTCCTTGACCTTCCCTTCTCCCATCCAATCACACTGACCTTCTTCCAGTTTCTGGAACAACTAACCCTGCTGCTTCCCACTTCAAGGTGCGCTGTACCTGGGGTGCTGCTCACCACCTGCTTTGGTTCAGTTAACTCCCCATTATCCCCCAGGATGTAGCAGGTGACTCCAACTCCTCCCAAGGTGGGATCAGTTGCCCACCCCCTACTATATGGCATGATAAACCTTTTCTTCACAGCACCAAACCTGGTGGTAATTATAAACCTAGTCATACAACTATTCAAATGATACCCATATTCTTCTCTAGACTGTAAGACCTATGAGAATGGGAACTATGTAATTTTCCTTTTTTTTTCCCCTCAACATTTGCATTCTGGACCATTCTCTTCTGCTCACATCTTATCTCCAATGCCTGACATATAGTAGGTGCTCAATAAATTCTTGTTCCATGAAGGCATGAGCAAGCACACTGTAATAACAGCAATGACAACAACCACAGCACATGCTTCAATGTTTTCAAAGCCTTTTCACACACATTATGACAGCTGACAAAGAAGAGAGGGACAGGGAAAAGGCAGTTAGGTTCCATTCTCAGGACGCTGCTCCAAAAGCTTTAAATAGAATCTGCTATTAAAAGGGTAATACTTAAGTATTTGAGGCCAGGTTACAGTGTGGAATTTGATAAATGGGGCCTGTGAGATGCTTCCTGTAAAGCTTGCCCTTGGGAAGGGGTGTTATATATATACTACATATATATTTGTATGAACTCTGAATAAAATAGGAGTTAAGTAGGAAAATGGCTGGAAAAGTGCCAAAGGGGACCTTGTGTGGGAAGTTTGTAAAGAGGCAATAGTCAGAAAGAGTAAAATAAAGCTGAAGTAAGCTAATGGGTGGGTAGGGAGGAAATAGTATTCATCAGTAAAACAGATAACATAATGGCTAGAGAGAAAACAGGAAAGATACTACTGAAGAAAAATTGCCAAGAAAAAGTGCAAATGGCAGAAGGTCAGAGAGTCAAATCAAAGAAGGGGGCTAAGAGATTAAGGACAACGACAATACCTTCTACAGGGCCACTCTTCTGAGTAAGAGTTGATTTGTGGATGTACTTAGGTGCCTAGTTGAAAGGCAAAAACACAGTACTCGGATACACTCACCAGCCTTATTTCATCTTGACATCTATCATTATCATTAAGGAAACAAGAACATGGAAAGTCACCTAGGGAATGTAAAGAGAGAAATTCTAAGGTGGAAAAGAACTAGGTCATAGGACCCTCAATCTTCCTTTCCCAGGTCTCTGAATAACAACGGCTCATCGGCAACGTTAACCTTCTCCTCCTTCTCTACCTGGGCTTCCCCAGTGACCCAGTGGTAAGAATCTGCCTCCAGTGCAGGAGATGCAGGAGACGCGGGTTCAATCCCTGAGTCAGGAAGATCCCCTAGAGGAGGAAATGGCAACCCACTCCAGTATTCTTGCCAGTAAAGTCTCATCGACAGAGGAGCCTGACGACTGACACAGAGGTACTGTCTACTCAACTTTGTGCACTCGATCCTACAACCTATCTCTAGAGCCCATTGAGAGAGAGTAGAAATAAATTAGACAGAGACACAGATTGATTGATTGAAGGGTAGACCTGAGTTCCAACTCCCCATTTGGAGAAAAACAATTCTTTTTTGTTCATTTCGTTTGTCCTCACTTTCTTAACTCTATATTCCTACATTCACTAACTGCTCCATCTCACGTTTCATTCTCTTGAACCCTCTCAATTCACCAAAATTGTTCTTTGTCTCTCCAAATATTTTGTTTGGAGTCTTCTATTGCATCTTGCACTTTTGGCATGCATTATCATTATTTGTGCATACACTTTATCTATTGTGTGTATAATGGATTATAGGTATCCCAAGGCACAGAGCCTTATCTATGGGGATTTACTGTGTTCGTTTCTGACTCTCTAAAACACTGCTTAATGCTATGTATATAGTGGAGTGTCAAATATTTATTGATCTGAATTGCTAAAATCACAATATCTTTAACTATTTAGAGGCATTTGCCTCATGTCTTCCCTTCTCCTCAAATACATCACAAGAAGGAAAAAATTTTATCTGGTATAATTTCCTAAGGATTTTATAAAAATTCAAAGCATGTATAGTATCCAATCCATGAATTCATCGACTGAGCATGCATCCAAGTATTTGGAGAAGACTGAAAAAAAGGAAACAAGACAAAATAGGATATACTTCCTTTCTTGTTTGATTTTTTTCTTATTCGATTTTCATGAAATATTTCTAGATTTTAAAAAATGTGTATAAACGAGTATATTTAAAAATTCATTTTAAAAGTTTTTGTTTGCTGTTAATGAGGTATACTTTTGGCAGGGACAGCATTTGAAAGTGACAATGTGACTCTCTAACACTGAGACCTAGTCCTTGCTATCTGCAATGCCAGATGGAAAAGATAAACTCTTTCAGTTTTGAAATCATGATGTCACAGCTTTGAGTCTGGCTGTCAAGCCTTGATAGAGTCCACCAGCTGCTGTTAGCTGACTACAGAGGTACATATTGGTGGGGTGTATACATCCCTGCAATCCAGAACCCTTCCTGCACTCCTATCTCTTCATTACTGGAGCCCAGAAAGGCACGCTTGAGATATAAGCCCTATCTTGGATCAGTTAGGCCCTTAGCTCTTGGCAGTTCATCTCATCTGTAAGGAGAAGATGGAGGAGGCTGTGGAGGCCACCAGGGCTCAGCTTGTAGGTATTTTCACTCATTAGTCAGTCAGTCTGCAAGCCAGCAGATCTCTATTGAGCACTTAATATTTGTGCTGCGTGTAGGGCACAGTAGTGAAGGTATAAGTCTTCTCAGACAGGGCTAAGCTTCCCTAGTGGCTCAGAAAGTAAAGAATCTGCCTGCAATGCAAGCGACTTGGATTAGATCCCTGGGTTGGGAAGATACCCTGGAGAAGGGAATGGCTACCCACTCCAGTATTCTTGCCTGGAGAATTTCATGGACACAGGAGCCTGGTGGGCTACAGTCCATGGGGTCGCAAAGAGTCGGACACAACTGAGCAATTAATACTTTCACACATTGAGTAAGTCTTCCTCCCCCTTCCCTCCCACTCACCCCAGGCCAGGTGTGTTATATCAGCCTAGAGTACAGCTTCATTTTCAAACTGAAGTAATGATGACCCTAGGATTATCAAATGTACAACAAAATGCACTCTTGTGACCTAGGAGCTTGCCAAAAAGTGGGTGTTTTTTAGATTTTGGAATGAAGAAAGGAGGGAGAGAGACGGGAGAATGATTTACCATTTATTTGCACAAAGAGAAAATTAAAATGAAGACGTTCACCCAGGTCCACAGTTTTTTTCCATTTTCTTGAATGAAAGTGTATAAACATTTGATGGCTAGAAAGAACAGCCAGATTGGGTTGTGCTCACTCATTCCTTCAGCACATTTTTATGTGTCCAGCCCCCTGCCAGGCCTAAGAAATACAACTGTCAACAAGACAGTGTGTTAAGACACTAAAATTCTGACCTGCCTCTTAGCAAATGAATCTCGCGGTCCTGAGAAGACATTTCTCTTTTCTTGTGTCCCCATCTCTAAAATGGGACTGAGAGCAGAGAGTGGCCACCATTCTCCAGCTTTCTTCTAGCTCTGCCACCCAGGAGCTCTAAGAGCAGGAAGAATCTCTTATCACGGAAATGGAAGTTCTGGTGTCCCTATCTCTGGAAGGAAGGGCTTGGAGGCTGCCCCTGGGGCCGTTCTCCTCCCGACAGGACTCCCGAGGGTCAAGGGGAGAGGAAATGGTCTGACCGCAGCTCCACAAGTGGCTCGCACCTCTGGCTGCCTCTGCTGAGCCTGGCCTCCCGCCCCTCACACACAGGGCTTTGTGCTGACTCTCACACGGCTGTCAGCACAGTGATGGCATTCTGCTGTGCTGTGCATGCTTCAGGCTTGGCAGCCACTGAAAACTCAGTTCTGAAACTGGATAAAAAGGGTAGAGCAGTGTCTGATGCAAACCCTGGGCAGGAGGAGCTCCCGGTGCTGGAGGAGCCCAGGCTTGCTGCAGAATCCACTCCTACCTTGGCCGATTATGGCTTCAGCAGACCAGTTTCACTGACCATGTACATCCCATTCTGGTAGACAGCGGGCCAGGCACCTGGAAGATCCTGCCTTCTTGGCCATGCAGAACTAACTTGTGCCTGTAAGGAGTGTAGTAAGTTTCCCTGCACATCAGTAGGGAGAAACTAAACTCCCAAATCCCGAGTCCTTAAACATGTTTGTACTCTTTGGCTGTCTGGTGAAACCTATTTACCCCTTCTCAGAAGAATAAAATGCAAAAAGCTAAATGCACACATAGGCTTTTAAAGGACACCAATTATACTGAAATTCAATTATAAAAATATTGAGTTGTGATAAAGTAAGATACATGCTTCTTCATTAATATATACAAGATATTCTGCTATAATTTTGGAGTCATGATGATATATTGACTCTCTCTTCAATCACTATGCAAACTTGTGCTAAGTCGCTTCAGTTGTGTTCAGCTGTTTGTGATCCCATGGACTGTAGCCCGCCAGGCTCCTCTGTCCATGGGGATTCTTCAGGCAACAACACTGGAGTGGGTTGTCATGCCCTTCTCCAGGGGACCTTCCCAACCCAGGGATTGAATCCTCATCACTTATGTCTCCTGCATTGGCAGGTGGGTTCTTTACCCACTAAGCCACCTGGGAAGCCTATGATATAAAAGTAACTGTGATCTCTATTGAAGACAAAATCCTAGGTACTGCTAATACGACTGTATGCTGCCTACTGTACTGGTTACCTGTTGCTGCATGATACAACTCAGCAGATAACAAGTAACATTGCACTCCACTTCTGAGGGTCAGGAATCCAGGAGGAGATTCTGGATGCTCCTACTCAGAGTCTCCCACAAGGTTGCAGTCAAGCTGTTGGCCAGGGCTGTGTCATCTGAAGACTGGAAGATCCACCTCCAAGCTCACTTATGTGGCTGATGGCTGGTGTCAGGTCCTCAGTGGCTCTTGGCTGGGTGTCTCATTTCCTTGTCACCTATCCTTAAATCATGGCAGCTGGCTTCCTTCAGAGTGAATGATGGAGAAAGAGCAAGGGTCCAAGATGAAGTTGCTTTTATAACCTAATCTCAGTAGTAGCATGCAATCACTTCTGTATCCCATGGGTCACACAGACCAACCCTGACACATATGGGAGGGGACTGCACAGGGGTGTAAACACCAGTGAGGTGGGGGCCATATGGGAGGCTGGTTACCACATGCATGCTCAAAATGGAAGGACAAACTAAACTGAAGTTAAAGCGTGGTAAAAATAAAGATGTAAATTTTTCTCATCCAAGTTCCTACACTCTGAATTCTACGCACAGACTCTAGGTTAACAAGTCCTGATAGATTGAGAGTATCTTGGTTTCTAGACAATTTCTGAGTTTAAAGAAAAGTGCTGTGGGGTAATCAAAATTGCAGACCACCCTCTTAAAAACAAAGCTTTAGGGTCTATGTGCAAGCCTGAGAAGCTTTCCTCTGATTTGTGATTGTTGAACTCAGGATTGTCGGCACTCTTGGCCTTGCATAGAAATTGACAAATGGAAGATGATATGTGTTCACTGGATAGAGTGACCTTATTGATTAGTGCTGGAATCAAGATTACCGGGAGAAATATAAATAACCTCACATATGCGGATGACACCACCCTTATGGCAGAGAGTGAAGAGGAACTAAAAAGCCTCTTGATGAAAGTGAAAGAGGAGAGTGAAAAAGTTGGCTTATAGCTTAACATTCAGAAAGCTAAGATCATGGCATCTGGTCCCATCACCTCATGGGAAATAGATGGGGAGACAGTGGAAACAGTGTCAGACTTCATTTTTGGGGGCTCCAAAATCACAGTGGATGGTGACTGCAGCCATGAAATTAAAAGACGCTTACTCCTTGGAAGAAAAGTTATGACCAACCTAGATAGCATATTAAAAAGCAGAGACATTACTTTGCCAACAAAGGGCTGTCTGGTCAAGGCTATGGTTTTTCCAGTGGTCATGTATGGATGTGAGAGTTGGACTGCGAAGAAAGCTGAGTGCCAAAGAATTGATGCTTTTGAACTATGGTGTTGGAGAAGACTCTTGAGAGTCCCTTGGACTGCAAGGAGATCCAACCAGTCCATCCTAAAGGAGATCAGTCCTGGGTGTTCATTGGAAGGACTGATGCTGAAGCTGAAACCCCAGTACTTTGGCCACCTCATGAGAAGAGCTGACTCATTGGAAAAGACCCTGATGCTGGGAGGGACTGGGGGCAGGAGGAGAAGGGGGCGACAGAGGATGAGATGGCTGGATGGCATCACTGTCTCGATGGACATGAGTTTGAGTAAACTCCAGGAGTTGGTGATGGACAGGGAGGCCTGGCGTGCTGCGATTCATGGGGTCACAAAGAGTCGGACACGACTGAGCGACTGAACTGAACTGAACTGATTAGTGCATTTGGGATCAAAATATATTAAATTCAGGAAGAACCTTGGAGACCATCCAGATGATAATTTTTATAGAAAGAAATATACCAGCCTTGCACTTGCCTGGAGAACTTTGCATGTTCTCTCCTCTCTGCCTGGAATGCTCTTCCTCCAGGTTTGCCATTCTTCCTCTCCCTCTCTCACTTACTTTCTGTCTTTATTTAAATGTCGCCTCAGTGAGGCTTCCATTGGCCACCCTGTCTGTGGTAGGCAGCTTCTCAGATGGCCCCCAGTGATGCTTACCCTCTGGTCTTCATTCTTCTGTATAATCCCCTGCCTTTGAATGTGGATTTGGCCTAGTGACTCACCCCTAAGGAACAGAATTCAGGGTGGGTAGTGCCACTTCTGAGATTGGGTCACACACTGTCTGGGGTTCCTTGCTTGGCCTCTCTTGTTCTCTCAGTTTTCACTCTGCTGGAAGTCATCTCCCATGGTGTGAGTTGCCCTGTGGAGAGGTTGATGTGGCAAGGATCTGAGGGAGATCTGTAGCCATGAGGCGATAAGGAGCTAAGGCATTTAGTCCAACAGCTTACAAGAAACCATAACTTTGCCTACAACCTCATGAGTGACCTTGGAACTGGCTCCTCCCTGACCCAAGCCCCGAATGACTGCAGCCCTCGGCAACACCTCCATGACAGCCTTAAGAGCTTGAGCCTGAGGACACAGCTAAGCCATGCCTGGATTCCTGAGCCTTGGAAACTGAGATAATAGATATTTGTTGTTTTAAGCCATGAAAGTTTGGAGTAATTTGTTATTCAGCAACAGATAACAACACATTATCAGAAACTGTAACATGTCACTCCCACATTTCATGTCTACCACACATTTTTCACTCCTTACCACTATTCACTATAAACTGTGTGTATGTGAGACTTCCCTGATGGTCCAGTGGCTAAGACTCTGTACTCCTGATGCAGCAGGCCAGGGTTTGATCCCTGGTCAGGGAACTAGATCCCACATGTTGCAACTAAGAGTTCACATGCTGCAACTAAAGATCCCACACACTGCAACTAAAATAGATCCCAGACACCACAACTAAGGCCTGGCACAGCCAAATAAATAAAAAAAATTTTTTTTAAATGTGCATATGTGTGTTATACGTTTGTTTGTATTTCCTTACATTTATATAACCTCATGCAAAGAGTTGACTCATTGGAAAAGACCCTGATGCTGGGAGGGATTGGGGGCAGGAGGAGAAGGGGACGACAGAGGATGAGATGGCTGGATGGCATCACCAACTCGATGGACATGAGTTTGAGTAAACTCCAGGAGTTGGTGATGGACAGGGAGGCCTGGTGGACTGCGATTCATGGGGTCGCAAAGAGTCGGACACGACTGAGCGACTGAACTGAACTGAACTCAACTGATTGTTGTCCCTCATTAGAATGAGTTTTATGAGGGCAGGTATTTTGGGCTAGAATGGTGCATAGAACAGTGCTTAGCACAAACTTAGTGCTTAATAAATACTTGGTGAATAAATGAAGGGGCATGGGGATCAGGTACACTTGTTATGGTGGTGCTTGAAAAAACAACCCCTGGATATGTTAGCTATACTCATAGTACTTACTCTTCTTCACTATATAGTGATGTTTCTCTCCATATTCCATCCAGGCCTCCAGTGCTGGACAAGTAAGGGCCCTGTCCCAGCTCACACTCCAGGGGGCATCTTGTCCTGGAGTGTCTTCCTCCTCAAATCTGTTAAGTCCCCTTCTGGGACCTGGGACTGGTCTAGGCCAACAGTGCTTCTCGCAAGTTGTCCCCAGCCCAGCCTGGGTCCCAGGCAGCCTTGATTCAGTTCTCCCCAACTCATAAAGAGAGACCCTGCATAATCTAAGGGTGACCCTGTCCTTCCTCATTCAGAATCATTAGAGCGAAGCACTATCCGGGATGAGAATGTGTAAGTCAGGAAAATAGCAATACTTATAAATCATGGTGTAGATTAAAGGAGACCTACTAACATGAACTTTGAATTCTGTTTTTTTTTTTTTCCTTAAAAAAATAGCTATAAGGACATTTCAGGGACAAGGGGGAAATCTGAATATGGATTGGATATAAGATTTTAAGGGAATTATTAATTTCCACAAGTATGATGATGATACTGTGGTTAAGTTAAGTTAAGTCGCTCAGTCGTGTCTGACTCTTGGCGACCCCGTGGACTGTAGCCCACCAGGCTCCTCCGTCCATGGGATTCTCTAGGCAAGAATACTGAAGTGGGTTGCCATTTCCTTCTCCAGGGGATCTTCCCGACCCAGGGATCAAACAGGTTGGGTTATTAATCTCCATCTTATGGGGGAATGCTAAACTATTTAGTGGTGAAATATGCTATTCGTAACTCACTTTCAAGTAGTTCAGTGAAAACTATTTTTAAAATTAAATGTCTGTATGTACATAGACACACACATGTGTATGTGTTTGTGTATATACGTATATATAGCTAGACAAATATAGAAAAAAATGTTAACACTTATATACACACGTATATATATATATATATATACACATATCTATATAATTAAACAAATACAGAAAAAATGTTAACATACACACACACATGTATATACATATATATAGTTAAATACAGAAAAATGTAACAACTATTAAATGTAGTTGGTGAGTGTATGGATGCTTATACTATCCTTTCTACTGTTCCTTCTTTAAAAATGTTCATAATAAAATTTTTTTTAAAAATATCTAAACATATATTCATTTCAAATAGAAACCTGGGCTTCAGAGAGGTGAAAGGGAGCCGCTTGCTCCTAGTCCAGCTAGTCAGTGGCAGATTGAAAATCTAGAAGACTGGACTCCCAATCCAGTTTTCTACCAACCACATCCAGAACATCCTTCCTTGGTTTTTTCACAACTCTGAAACAAAGCCTTCATCAAACTGATGAGTTAGGAAAGCTACAAGGGACATATCCCTCTGTCCCCAATTCAATGGAGTCAGGAATTATTATCAGTTTCAAACAGACCCACAGTTGATCAGTTTTCCTGGAGCCCATATGCTTGTCATCATGAAAGGGCTCTGTGTGATTTAAGCAATTTAATAGCAACAAAAGGATGTTTCTTCTGTCCTCATTATCTAGGTGTTTAAAAATATTAGAGATAAGCCTTCAACAGGAATACAGTTTATATACTCAAGTCCTCTGCCAAAAGGTGACTTTTGCCTCAGCTGCTTTTTGACCTCTTTCACCTCCCCACACCCCCCACACACCCCCACACCCCCACCGCCGTCTCCCTGATTTGTTTTTAACTCCTAGTCATCCAGGCTTCCCTGGTGGCTCAGTGGCAAAGAATCCGCCTACCAGTGCTGGGGACGGTGGCTTGATCCCTGAGTTGGAAAGGTCCCACAGAGAAGGAAATGGCAACCTGCTCCAGTATTGTTGCCTGGGAAACTTCATGGATGGAGGAGCCTGGTGGGCTACAGTCCATGGGGTCTCAAAAGAATCAGACACAACTTAGCCAGTAAACAACGATAAGCCAGTCATCTAAGTCTTGATGTAGCATAGGCACTGGTTCTAAACAGCCTGAGTTGAAAACTCAGCTCTAAGACTTATCAGTTGTGCAAACTTAACAGGGAGTTAAACAGCTCTGTGCCTCCGTTTTCATCATTGCTAAAATGGAGACAATTTTGTGGCAGATAAAATAATGGCACCCAAAGTCATCCACATCTTAATTCCTAGAACCTGTGAATATGCTACCTTACCTAGAAAATGGACTTTGTGTGATTGAGGTTATAGACCTATTGATGAACAATTATCCTAGATTATCCTGTGCAGGGCCTATCAAAATACCCGAGTCCCTAAAATCAAACATGATTTCCTAGGAGTGGTCAAGAGAAAGATGCTACTACAGAAGGACTTGTTGGGTAATTGTGAACACAGGATCTAAATATCCCTGAAAATTGGCTTCCCCTGATTAGATGAGTTACATGTCACCAAAAGTACTATATATCACCAAAAAGTACTGAAGAAGAACGTCATGATTCTAAGACTTTTCTAGCAGCCACTTTCTTTTAAAGTAAAAACAATATAAACATAATTTTAATAATATATTTTATTTAATACAATGTATTCAAAATATTATTTTAGCACACGATCGGGATAAAAATTGTTAATGAGTTTTTTTTTTTTTGTACTAAGTCTTTGAAATTGAAGAGTATTTTACACTTACAAGTCATCTCAGTTTGAACAACCCACATTTCATGGGCTCAATTGCAGCTTACAGAGCATAAAATAAAGGGACTCTGGGCTGAGGGACACTAAACATAGTTGAAAGCAAAGAAACGATACCAAAAAAAGGGGGTTACATAGAAGCTTAAATTCTAAATGTTGAAACTTTCTTTCCTATTGCACTATCCCCCACAGCCTTGTTTCCACTTCTTTCCACAGTGGAAAGAAGCTTTCAAAACTCAGGCAGCCAAGCTTATACCACTAAGGAAGTTCTTAAACATAATCCAAGGGTCATCAGATATTTGAGGCAAATGTTTACTATGAAAGATAGAGAACAATGTTGAGAGATAATTCTCTAGTGAGTCTCTCACCTTTTTGCATCTTTCAGGCAGAGGCACTGTCCTTTTGCTCTAGGTTATCTTAGAAACGTTTATATAGCAAATAGCCTTGAAAGATAAAGATGGTATCTCCTCATGAGGCAAAGGGCAGATGTGTTTGCTGCCCAGTAAATTATCTTTTGCTGGAGCAAAAGTCAGGAAGATTTACTGCACATTGTAAAAGATTAGGGTTCCCAAAGCTTGAGATTCCTCTCCTAAAACACATCTTACTGTGTTCAGGCATCACCCAGGCTTCTTAGCACTGCCCTGTGGGAAATTATGCTCAAGAACCTTATGTAAATGCTGAAACTACGGCTGCAGCATTTCTAGGAGTAACAAAGTCCCTTGTCTCTGACCCAGAAGTCTCATGAATTCTGCCAGCATCCCTGCAACTGTGCTAGGCTGACCTGTTAGCCTACAAGTGGGGTAAAATTTTAGACTTTTTACAGTTCTTGACAAAAAAAAATAGGAAAAGACAAAAGCAACTTGGAAAAAATGGAAACTATGAAAAGATATGAAGGTTTTTTTTAAATTAATATTCTCTGAGAGATTAAAAAAGTTATAACTTCATAAAACAAGAATAAGGTGCCATAGAAATGGGATAATCATAGAATAAGACAGTTTTTGGAAGTTAAAACTGTGTTAGTAGAACTGCAAGATTCATTAGAAGACTTGAAAATCAAGTCGAGAAAAATAAGAAGAAAAGATAAGAAAATTAGAGAATCCATCCAGGAGTTCTAACATCTCAATAAGAGTTATGAAAGAATGGGGAAAAAAAACTGAGGGAAAGAAATAAAGAGAATAAGTAAATTTGGACATGAGTTTATAAATTGAAAGGTCATTGAATACACAAATCAGTGGATAAAAGTAGATCCACATGCCAGGGCACATCATCATTAAATTTCAGAACACAGGGGGAAAAAAGGCTCACAAGTTTCCAGAGAAACAAAATAATTCTCATGAAAGGCATCAACTGTTAAAATTGCTTTTACTTGCTAAAGATTCTTAGTAGAAGTCAACAGATAGTAGAGAATTCCCTTTAAAACTGTGAGAGATCTCTAACTCAGCCAAACTATCAATTTAGTGTGAGGGTAGAATAAAAATATTTTCATACATGTAAAGCCTCAAAAGAGAGAAGCAAAAGAAATTTGTAGGATTATTGTGATGAGACACTCTCAAGATGACAATTCTGTACTAGAGATAGCAACCAGGCCAACACAGAGCATGTTAGAATGGGAAATACATCTTCAAGAGGTTGAAACTGAAATCTGACATATTTGAAAATATTGAGAACTTTTAAACTACTGATAGAATCACTTGAGGTAATCTCCCAGAGCATTTGGAAGTTCAGTTCAGTCACTCAGTCATGTCTGACTCTTTGCGACCCCATGGACTGCAGCACACCAGGCCTCCCTGTCCATCACCAACTCCTGGAGTCTACTCAAACCCATGTCCATCGAATTGGTGATGCCATCCAACCATCTCATCCTCTGTCGTCCCCTTCTCCTCCTGCCCCCACTCCCTCCTAGCATCAGGGTCTTTTCCAATGAGTCAACTCTTTGCATGAGGTGGTCAAAGTATCAACATTAGACATAACTATTTTAAAAGAAAAAGGAGATAGGAAGTGGGCCTGTGAAAGGGGTGGTGTGGTGATGCTGTGAAAAAAAAGTTAAATCTTGGTTTGTTTTTTTTTAGTTTATTCATTATGGAGAATGGAGAAGTAACAATATAAGCATGTTCATAGATGTGAAGGCAAATATCAAAAGAAAGAGTTAAAATTGTTGAATGTGGTAACTACAGGGGAGATAGGATGGGCTGGGCATGAAGAATGACTCTTGGTTTACTAATTGGTCTTGTGGACTATTTAACTAGTATTATATGCATGTACAACTTTCATAAAATAAATATTAAACAACAACAAAAACAAAAAGAAGATAAGAAGATGCAATGTGATCTTGCACTGTGTTTTGGCCCCTCTCTGCTGTCATGCCTGGTAGGCAGGTGACATCAAAGGGGTGATCACCTACAAGGGGCCTGGGGAAGTCCTACAGAAGCTTCCCCAGCAACCTCAGGACAGCAGCAGCATGATTCTTGTTCTTCTTAGAAGCCTCCTCAAAGAGGCATCGTGGCCATGAATAAAGCATTCAGGACATTCACCTTCCAGGGGGTACCCACGAGGAGGGAGGCAGAGGGCGAACACAAAGAAGGACTTTGTCTGAGTAGAGGGAACAGGTCACCGACAGAAATTGGCCTTGAGATTGACTCCCTGTTACCCTAGACCCCAAGATCCTGGGAAATAAAAGATCAATCTGTTCTTTTTTCCCTTAACTGTTAAAAGTCAGGGTGCTACAGTATGAATATCTGTGTCCCCTTAAATTCACATATTGAAACTTAACCCCCAAGGAGGTGCTATTAGGAGGCAGAGCCATTGGGAAGTGATCAGGTCCTGAGGAGAGAATCCTTATAAATGGGATTAGCGCCCTTATGAAAGAAGCTGCAAGAGCCCCATTGCCTCTTCTGCCCTATGAAGTTACAGCAACAAAACAAAACAAAAACAACACACACACACACACACAAAAGCTGTCTAGGGAAGCCAGTTCTAACTAGACACCACATCTGCCAGCACACTGATCTTGGATTTCTTAGCTTTCAGAATTGTGAGTAATAGATGTTTGTTTTTAAGCCACCTAGTTCATGATTTTTTTTTTTTTTGTTATAGCAGTCTGGATGGACTAAGACACAGGCTGTTTATAACCAGGAATGAAAACAAAGTTATTCTGATATTGTGATTTGTGTCATGGGATCTAATCTTTCCTGGAATGTGAGCTGGTCACCAGGAGTACACCAAGTAGAAGATAGGGAGGTTCTACCAGATGCTCAGCAAACAGAATGCCTTGTCCTAGATCCAGATGTGACTCCTGGACTCTGTCAGTCTGCAGTGAACAAGCAGATGGGGTGGGAACAAAACATTATAAAGCAGGTTAGCTAAATGCTCCTAGTAACATGCACTGGGCCTCCCAGCTAGCTCAGTGGTAAAGAATCTGCCTACCAATGCGGGAGATGTAGGTTTGATCCCTGGGTTGGGAGGATCCCCTGGAGAAGGAAATGGCAACCTATTCTAATATTCTTGCCTGGGAAAGCCCATGGACAGAAGAGCCTGGTAGTCTACAGTCCATGGGGTCACGAAGAGTCAGACAGGACTTGGCGACGAAACAACAAACAACAGGCACTGCAGGAACTGAGGTGCAGAAGATCTCATTCTCTCCCACATATTCAGAGACGATTTCATGGCTGATGCTGACTGAGAGGCAACTGCAAAGTTTCCATAGGCAAAAGTGGTGAGAAAAGAACATTCCAGACAGAGAGAATAGCTTGAATAAAGTCAATGGAATCTGGAAAGACAAAATTCAGTTCGAGTGCCAACTATGTGCCATTGTCAATATCATCTTCATTATGGTCCAGTTTCTCCCTTCTATATATATACCCAGGTCACAGGTCAGTCTATGGCAGTGCCAAGATTCAAGGCCAGGTCTGTATGAGGTCAAAATCTGTGCTTTCTCTGTGCTACCTGTTACACAGACGTCAGAAGATGCAAGGATATTCAGCAAATGACTATGGGTTACCTCGAAGCCAGACTAGATAAAACTCAAATGCAGGTATTTTGAAGTTAATCCTAGGAAACTTTGGTAGGGAACTGTGGGAATAAGACAGGGCAGGAAGGAAACCCATAGATGGTCTATTATTAAACAAGTTTCCCCTGAAGGGAAGCAGAAGTGAATTCTGCTAGGGAATCCTGGGATTCAGTGTATGACCTGCACCTCAGAGTTGTCTCCCCACAAGGGGTAAAGGCACTTGGTAATTACATTTTCCATCCATTGATTGAAGGATGCTGGGGGGATGGGGGGGTGCATTAATTCCTCAACATCTCCAACCTGCCATATAGATGACAAAATAAGCTCTGGAAGCCACATTAAACTCCCAGGCAAAGAAATGCAGATGCTAGAAACTGGACAGATGTGTGCTGAAGTGGTCAGGGTGAGGGAACATGGGGAGGGGCCCAAGGGTGTCTACTACAGAAACACAAATTACAAGAAAGCTCCATAGAGGCAGGGATGATGTCTCTTCTGTTTACCCCTGTTTCTCCACTACCCAGCACAAAAGAGATGCTCAATAAAGTCTGTGGAAGAAAGGAAGAGAGGGAGAAAGGGAAGACAGAAGAGAAACAGAAGCTGGCTATGGCATTGTACATTCCAGGAGACTAGCGAAGAGGCCAAAAGGAAGAGCATAAATGTCTTGAAAGACTTTATTCAGTATGCAGAGGAAAGCTTTTGAAAGTTTTAGAGCAGGAAAATGACAGAATTTAGGAAGCAGAATTTAACGAAGATGAATCTGGTACTCTTCTGTTCAGAAAATGTTTATCAATCTCTGAGTCAAGAGATGCTTCATTTCTAGTAAGCATGGAGCAAAAAGTAAAAGATTTACATTACTGAAGAACATTTTTAAGTTATCTCATCATTCATTAAGAAGAACAGCTGCTGAAGATCATTAGCTTCCTAGGAGTATTTCTTACTCCTACCTGAGGGTGTGAAGAGGAGCATTCATCAAGAGACTGAAATTGGCAGGGATCCTCTGGTGAAAGCCACCCTCTTATAACTGCCAAGACCATGGAGGAAGCAACAAAGAGCAGGCCCCAGATCACATAAAGGTTTTCTCTGCTGCATCTCACAATCACACCTTTCCCCTGAGTTGCAAAACTGCAAGAAGAGCACAGAGAAGATGACACTCTTGTAAATACCGGGTATAGAATAATGAATGGACTCCAAGGGGGACAGAATCTATATGGGAGTACGGACTCTATTATATCATCTCCTAAAACTCAACTTTCAAAAAACGAAGATCCTGGCATCTGGTCCTATCATTTCATGGCAAATAGATGGGGGGAAAGTGGAAACAGTGTCAGGTTGCATTTTCTATTTGTGGGCTCCAAAATCAATGCAGACATAGACTGCAGCCATGAAATTAAAAGATTCTTGTTCCCTGGAAGAAAAGCTATGACAAACCTAGACAGTGTATTAAAAAGCAGAGACATTACTTTGCTGACAGAGGTCCATCTAGTCAAAGCTATGATTTTTCCAGCAGTCATGTATGGATGTGAAGTGTTGGACCATAAAGAAAGCGGAGCACCAAAGAATTGATGCTTTTGAAATGTGGTGCTGGAGAAGACTGTTGAGAGTCCCTTGGACTGCAAGGATATCAAACCAGTCAATCCTAAAAGAAATAAACCCTGAATAGTCATTGGAAAGACTTGTGCTGAAGCTGAAGCTCCAATACTTTGGCCACCTGATGCAAAGAGCCAACTCATTGGAAAAGACCCTGGTGCTGGGAAAGATTGAGGGCATGAGGAGAAAGGGGTGATAGAGGATGAAATGGTTGGATGGCATCACTGACTCAATGGACATGAGTTTGAGCAAATGCAGGGAGATAGTGAAGGACAAGGAAGCCTGGCGTGCTACAGTCCATCAGGTCACGAAGATTTGGATACTACTTAGTGACTGAACAACAACGACAGATGATAAACTCAGGGCCCCTGATAAACAACAGTTCCCAAATCCCTTTTCTACAATTCAGAAATCCCAAAACTCTGAAAACTGATTTACTCTGACAAATTTGTGACAAACTCATTTGGCATTAAAACCTGACCTTACTGTAAGTTCATTCATAATCTTTTTTTTTTAATCCTAATTTAGGTAAACATTTATTCATTTTCTTCTAGAAAAAAATTGCTACTCTGAATAAAATACATTTGACTTCCAAGGATATCATATAAAGGATTGTGGACCTATAATTAGAAAGTGACTCCTTGTCTCTTAAGTTAAACTCTCTCCCATATCTCCCTCAAAGAAAGCTGTTCTGCCTGTGTACATACATGTAGGGGTCAGAGATTATCCAACACAGGATATTCTAGGAGCTAGAGAGAGGTACACTTTCTGAGTACCATGACTGGGGATGTCCACGCCTTTAGTGGCTCAAGTTAGCTCCAAAGGGAAGAGAGTGCTACTATCAGCCAGGTAACCCTCACCATCTGGTCTGAGTGCAGGCTCTAATTTTTCAAGCATTAGAGACTGATGGACTTCCCAATAGAAAGCACTTGTTAGAAGTGCACTTTCCTTCCCAGAATAGCACAAGATGGATCCAGAAATGTCTCTATTACATTAATCAATATTTTTTTCACCCCAAACCAACCCAAACAAATTAAAAGGCAATAACCTGGGTTGGGGGGTGGGTGGGAGGGATGTAATGTTTGCAACATGATTCATCTGGTGAACTAACGATACTTGGGAATTGGATGACCTGAGATCAGATTCCAGATATGCCACTTTCTAGCTGCGGAGAAGGAAATGGCAACCCACTCCAGTGTTCTTGCCTGGAGAATCCCAGGGACGGCGGAGCCTGGTGGGCTGCCGTTTACGGGGTCTCACAGAGTTGGACACAACTGAAGCAACTTAGCAGCAGCAGCAGCTGTGTAATCATAGACAAGTTGCTTAACCTCCCCAAGTCTTCATTTGCACATTTGCAAAATACATAATATATTATTTACCTTATAGGTTTGGTATGAGGATTAAAAGCAAAAACACCATAAAGCTCCTAAAAAAGTGTATTAGCACATAAAGCTTACGTAACAATAGTTCAGTTCAGTTGCTTAGTTGTGTCCAGCTCTTTGCAACCCCATGGACTGCAGCACACCAGGCCTCCCTGTCCATCACCACCTCCCGAAGTTTACCCAAACTCATGTCCATCGAGTTGGTGATGCCATCCAACCGTCTCATCCTCTGTCGTCCCCTTCTCCTCCCACCCTCAATCTTTCCCAGCATCAGGGTCTTTTCAAATGAGACAGTTCTTCACATTAGGTGGCCAAAGTATTGGAGTTTCAGCTTCAACATCTGTCCTTCCAATGAATATTCAGGACTGATTTCCTTTAGAATGGACTGGTTGGGTCTCCTTGCAGTCCAAGGGACTCTCAAGAGTCTTCTCCAACACCACAATTCAAAAGCATCAATTCTTTGGCGCTCAGCTTTCCTTATAGTCCAACTCTCACATCCATACATGACCACTGGAAAAACCATAACCTTGACTAGATGGACCTTTCTTGGAAAAGTAATGTCTCTGCTTCTTAATACGCTGTCTAGGTTGGTCATAGGTTTTCTTCCAAGGAATAAGTGTCCTTTAATTTCATGGCAGCATTCACCATCTGCAGTGATTTTGGAGCCCCAAAAATAAAGTCTGCCACTGTTTCCCCATCTATTTGCCATGAAGTGATGGGACCAGATGCCATGATCTTCGTTTTCTGAGTGTTGAGCTTTAAGCCAACTTCTTCACTCTCCTCTTTCACTTTCATCAAGAGGCTCAATAGTTCTTCTTCACTTTCTGCCATAAGGGTGGTGTCATCTGCATATATGAGGTTATTGATACTTCTCCTGGCAATCTTGATTCCAGCTTGTGCTTCATCCAGCCCAGCGTTTCTCATGATGTACTCTGCATATAAATTAAATAAGCAGGGTGACAATATACAGGCTTGACATACTCCTTTTCCTATTTGGAACCAGTCTGTTGTTCCATGTCCAGTTCTAACTGCTGCTTCCTGACCTGCATACAGATTTCTGAAGAGGCAGGTCAGGTGGTCTGGTATTCCCATCTCTTGAAGAATTTTCCAGAGTTTATTGTGATCCACACAGCCAAAGGCTTTGGCATAGTCCATAAAGCAGAAATAGATGTTTTTCTGGAACTTTCTTGCTTTTTTGATGATCCAACAGATGCTGGCAGTTTGGTTTCTGGTTCCTCTGCCTTTTCTAAAACCAGCTTGGACATCTGGAAGTTCATGGTTCACATACTGTTGAAGCCTGGCTTGGAGAATTTTGAGCATTACTTTACTAGCGTGTGAGATGAGTATAATTCTGTGGTAGTTTGAGCATTCTTTGGCATTGCCTTTCTTTGGGATTGGAATGAAAACTGACCTTTCCCAGTCCTGTGGCCACTGCTGGGTTTTCCAAATGTGCTGGCATATTGAGTGCAGCACTTTCACAGCATCGTCTTTTAGGATTTGAAATAGCTCTACTGGAATTCTATCACCTCCACTAGCTTTGTTCATAGTGATGCTTCCTCAGGCACACTTCACTTCGCATTCCAGTATGTCTGGCTCTAGGTGAGTGATCACACCTTCATGATTATCTGGGTTGTGAAGATCTTTTTTGTACAGTTCTTCTGTGTTTTCTTGCCACCTCTTCTTAATATCTTCTGTTTCTATTAGGTCCATAGCATTTCTGTCCTTTATTGAGACCATCTTTGCATGCAATGTTCCCTTGGTATCTCTAATTTTCTTGAAGAGATCTCTAGTTTTTCCCATTCTATTGTTTTCCTCTATTTCTTTGCACTGATCACTGAGGAAGGCTTTCTTATCTCTCCTGGCTATTCTTTGGAACTCTGCATTCAAATGGGAATATCTTTCCTTTTCTCCTTTGCTTTTCGCTTCTCTTCTTTTCTTGGCTATTTGTAAGCCCTCTTCAGACAGCCATTTTGCTTTTTTGCATTTCTTTTTCTCAGGGATGATCTTGATCCCTGTCTCCTGTACAATGTCATGAACCTCCGTCCATAGTTCATCAGGCACTCTGTCTATCAGATCTAGTCCCTTAAATCGATTTTCACTTCCACTGTATAATCATAAGGGATTTGATTTAGGTCATACCTGAATGGTCTAGTGGTTTTCCCTACTTTCTTCAATTTAAGTCTGAATTTGGCAATAAGGAGTTCATGATCTGAGCCACAGTCACCTCCTGGTCTTGTTTTTGCTGACTGTATAGAGCTTCTGTACCTATGGCTGCAAAGTATATAATCAACCTGATTTTGGTGTTGACCATCTGGTGTTGTCCATGTGTAGAGTCTTCTGTTGTGTTGTTGGAAGAGGGTGTTTGCTATGATCAGTGTGTAACATTAACCTTATTATTAAAAGAATTACTTAAAATCGCAAGAAAAATATGAGTACTCTAATAGAAGAAATGAGTAAAGGATAGTGTAAGCAATTTAGGAAAGAAGAATAGACTAAGGCAAAAACATCTGTTAAAATATCTGAAAAAAACTCAGCCTCACTAGTATTCAAGATATGCAGAATGAAACAAGCTACCCATTTTCCCCCTATCAGATTGGCCCATATTAAAAGTAAAACCCCATTGTAATGCCATAAGTATGCCCCCCAAAACTAATTGTAGAGAATGCAAAGGTCACATGATTATGAAGGTAATGAAATGACTCCCAGAGCCTGTTGTAGAGAACCATCCCTAAATTGTCATAATTGCAGGATTCCAATGACCCTGCTATTGGCGAAGAGGCAGCTTATACCTGCTGATGACACGGACAGACACTCGTTTTCTGAACGACTTTTGTCACTCTGTGTGTGTCAACGGTCCTAAAAAGTTTCTTAACTCAGGACCAATGACTCTACATCCAGCAATTTATTATAAAATAGATCAAAGTTCACACCAAGATTCATGATTAAGGATTTTAACCCTAGCACTGTTTAATAGTTGAAAATTCAAGTTATCCTAAATGTTTAAAAGTACAACCTCACTTAAATGAAAAACATTATTTTTTTAAGTTAAAAAAATTCTGTGAGTCTGTCTAAATTATGTTTTTAGTATTTAATGGTATAGGTAAACTGAACAAAATTGGTATACCATATATATATATATATATAAATGTATAAATATAGTCTGAATTTGTGTTTGTGTATTTGTATTTGTGTGTGGAAGGGGTTAGCTGTCAGAGTAGGATTATTACTTTTAATTTAATCTCCAGATTCCATTTTACATCCTGTACTGAGTTATTTCTTGCTTGAATTAACTAGAGTGGACCCTGTCCTCGACCGCTGAGTTGGAAATGATATCCCAGTCATATAGCAAAACCAATAGAATTATGTTATAAATGCAGCTCTTTTTTGACTCAAACTCGTCTCAGCTGCATGACATCTTCCAAGACTTGGCAGCCATCGGGGAAAATAATAAGCCTAAAAGTCTATCCTCAAGTGAGAAATATTTCTTACCATTGCCAAGACTGCCCAATAAAGGTTGAAATAGACAAAGATCTTTTAGCAATGACAACATTGTCGGAACTATTACATTGCCTCCAAAGGTAATTCTGTTTAAAAGAAAAACACTCATTGAAATACAGAATTCTTGGCCAGTTTGTCAGTAAGTCAGCATATGTTCACACAGTGACCACAGGAGACAATAGAAGTAAAACAGAGAGGGCTAATACAGAGTATCTATTTTCAAGTAGCTCCCAGTCAGACATGGCAACCAAGAATCATGCCAACTGCAGTAAGTGCTCTGTGGGTTATACACAAAGAGCAATTACTTAGCCTTGCTCTCCACACACCCAGGTGCTTCACTGCTCAAACGGCCCTAATCCACAGGCTCACTCCTAAATCCACAGACATTTAATTGGAACACTTAATATCCATGTGTCCTCAACAGAATCATGCTGTGATAATCCCAAAGAGCAAAAGGCTTTTAGTGAGCTGGCAAGTCAAGATCAGTAGTTTCTACCAGGGACCTGTGTTTAATGGGGAGTCTGAGTATATGAAAACAGTATGAAATCAATCTTATCTCTAAAAAAGAAAAAAAAAAAAAAAAAAAAAAATGACAGAAATCAAACAGGTGAGGCCGTTTAGCTAAAGTACCAGAGACTGAGCTCTTCCACTTGGGCCATGCTCCTGTCAGGCAGACAGCCTTCCTTCCTAACAACATTACCCTTGCTTTCTTCTTTTGTGAACTTAAAAAACGGTCACCATCTGAAAGTTGAGAGTTACGTTTTATTTGGTAAGAATTTTTAGCACTTTGAGTCAGAGAGGCAGCAACCCAAGTTACCCTAAGGAGGCAAGGGGGAAAGTTAGGTTATATGACAGTTTTGCAACAAAGAGCAGGGAGTCAGAACAACAAAAGATTACTGTAAGTTAAAGAAAATCAAATATTCCAACTTAGGGAATTTAGCACTTTTCTATGTATGAGAAGATACAAGTGTCTGGGCTCACTGTAATCATTCCTTTGATGTGCATCTCACCTGTCTGGGGCCAGTAGCCTGTGTTTTTACATCCTGAGTTTCCTCAGGGCTCACCACAGGGAGTGGATACATTCTGATGGCTACTAAATGGCAGGTATTCTTGCCTTCCTGAGTTTCTTCAGGGCTCAAAAGCTCACCATCCTTGGTGGCTGCAATTGCTGATGACTGTGACACCCTTTGTTTACTGACACAGCAGGAAATATTCTGTTTCTCACTTTTAACCCAGTACATTTTTGTAAACCGTCCCTTCAATAAGTTCTCCTCTATTTTCCCCATTGGACTATGTCCCTTGCTTCCCAAGGAGACTCCCCATGGAAGGTTGTTCAGAGAAAGTTGTCTCAGTGTTTGAACAGGGTCATTGAGAAGTTAATTTATCTGCTCTTCAAACATCTCAGTTAGCTCAGCTTCTGTCTGGAAAGGATCCTAGCAGAGATCGTCATTTCTCTAATGGGATCACGAAGCGTTAGAGCCAGTGAGTGTGACATTAGCTTTAGATAAGAAAGTGGAGTAGATTTGCCCAGTATGCCAGTTTACCTGAGGATCAAAGGGTAACTTGCTCTCTTACTCTCCTAGTCTGAGAGCCTGGGGCTTAATGCATTACACAGCTACCAGACTTCACATCTGCTACCAAGTGCAAGGTATGAAAAGGGCTTTTCTTTTGATTTACCTTTTCACTAAAGTCTCATCCCCATCCAGTTAATTGCAACAATGCTGCTCAAGGAGTAGTGCAGGACCACTGCTTCTGTGCAAGCTGATAAGGAGCCTGCACCAAAATAAATCAGCAAAGCTCAGATAACTGACTTTTTTTTTTTCTAGTAGCAAGACTTTCCTCATGAAAGAAGCATGTGTTGATTTATATCCTCTCATAAGCTCTTTTTCTCACCAGAGATAAGGAACAAACATTTCTCAGATTGGTATTTGGATACTTGGAGCAGCACTAAGAGAGTACTATAGATTTGATCTGGCCTTTAAACTAGCTCAGCCTTTCTCAAGTTGTACTTCAGGGATCCTAATCCTGTAAGATACCTTGTCTATTAAGATTGGGAAATAGTCAGAGAATCACAAAGCACATGACCATGTTATCAGTTCTAATTTGTCCTTCAGTGAAAGAATATGCTTACTTTTTGCTTAGCATAGAATTTCCCAAGCTTGTTTGAAATGATTTTGTCATGTCATGGCTATTACCATTTGTGAAAACAGTGGTGTTCTCTGAAACACCCTTCAGGAAATGCTCAGCCTGCTGAACCCTGTAGTCTCTTGGGAAGATATTTATCTTCTTTAACTATCAATTAATGTCTTATATCTGAATAGTTTAATAATTAATGTACTTTAATATGCATTTTCCCAATGAGTTTCAAGGTTATGCTTTGAGAAACAGGGGAGGAATTATACATCTCAGTCTACACAGGACTAATTGGGAAGGGGTCAGAGTGTCAGCAGATTGCATGGTTTGCTTGAAGTCAACTGTGTGAAAAGTGAAGCTAGAATTTGACACTCAAACCATCAGACTCCAAAATCTATAATATATTCCCTACAAAACACACTGAGCTAGAAGGAATCTTAGAGAATAATACATCTAATTAAGAAAATAATACTCTCTCTAGCAAAGGAGCCATTCAATGCTAACCCAGTGCTGATATATTTTAGATGGAAAGTATGATAATTAAAGCTGTTTCCTTATACCACTTTGACTCTTATCTCTTATTATGGTCAAATAGAGTTTCCCAATGTCTTGTTTTCTCCAAATCCCAGGGAATGGGTCATAGTCTCCTTCTAAAGTTGAGCGGAAGATCGGGGACAGGATGTCACAGACACTGGACTTCTCAGTTAGTTCATAATATAAAGCATTTGGTATTAGGGAGAGAGTCAGGAAACTTGACATTTACACCTTATATCCTCAAGGCAAGTAAAAGGGGTATGGGATTTAATGGTACTTGCTTAAAGTGATCATGTCATAGTCTGTCTATCCTTTCATGGTAAACTTAAAAAAAAAGAGAGAAAAAAAAGTCTGAAAATGATCTGATCATGATGTGTTTCATTCTCTGTGTGTATGTTTGGGCTTCTCTTGAAACTCAGCTGGTTAAGAATCTGCCTGCAGTGCAGGAGACCCCGGATCAATTCCTAGGTAAGGAAAATCCACTGAAGAAAGGACAGGCTACTCACTCCAATATTCTTGGGCTTCCCTGGTGGCTCAGCTGGTACAGAATCCATCTGCAATGTGGGAGACCTGGGTTCAGCCCCAGGGTTGGGAAGATCCCCTGGAGAAGGGAATGGCTACCCACTCCAATATTCTGGCCTGGAGAAATCCATGGACTGTATAGTCCACGGGGTCACAAGGAGTCGGACATGACTGAGTGACTTTCACTTCACTTCATGTGTATGTTTCTAACCATATTTTCACTTAATGACTCATCCCTTCATTCATTTGTTCATTCATTCAGTAAACTTCTCTTGAGTTTCTATTCTGGGTCAGGCATTGTGCTAGGATCTGAGGAAACATAATGAATAAGATATTCATACATTTCTCACCCAAATCAAATATGATGTATAATTATCATTAACAAACATATATTGAGCATATTGTATAGGAGCACTGTGACTAGGCACTTCAGGGACCAACTATATAACAGGGTCTGATGTGGCAGGATTCTTGTCCTTCCAGGGTTCAGTCTCCTTGAGAAGATAGCCATGCATATAAAAGGCTAAGTAACATTTAGCAATGCTAAGTGCCAGTTAAGTGGTATGAAGAGTAAGTGCAACCAGCATTCCAGAGATAGGGAGATCACTTTTGGTCCAAGCAGGTGGGGAGGTTGTCACAGTGACATAATTGTGGTCATAGCTAATAATAACTCTATTATAAACCACAGCATTGCAAGGGAGACAGAATCATTCTTTTGAGAGAATGAATCTTTTTTTATTTAAATTGATCTCATGGAAATAAATCCAGCATTTAAAGAGTTTCAGGTTTCATTTATGTCATAAGGGTTCATTTGTGGGTAACTAGTTCCTGAAATAAGAAACTCATGTCTCTAGGTTAGAGTCATCTTGAATGGGAGAGATGAAAGTTCATTATTCTTTTGAAAGTTATTCAACATTTATTGTGCTTGGCACTTTTTAAATAAGGAAAATTACCCTAAACTGGACAGTTTAGATTACATTGTTATCTGTGAGAGGCTTTTCTCATGTAATTACTGTGTGCTAGCTCGATAATTATAAGGAAGACCTGAATTTTTTTCTATTACTGAAAATAACTGCCTCTCCTGCATTGAAAAAAAAAATACTTGACTTCCTCTTTTTAATTTTCTCATCCTCAAATAACCTATCAAAAATTCATCCCACCTCCAGTAAATTCTAAATAACTTAAAAATGAAAATGTCATTGATGATGCATATATTTCTATAGGTTTATTTTTTAAAGTTTGTGTAGCACACCCTGTTAGTTTTAGAGAAATTATGATAATTTAATGTAACATCTATATTTATGTGATTACATTCTATGTGGAAAATCAGGTCCATGCTTAATGAAAAATTTTGACATTTATTTAAGTTCTTAGAACATGCAGTGCTAATATTTGACTCTATCTGACTCAATTTCAACAACAAAATATGCTTGCAAATTTGAGATACCGTATAAGATGCCTCTGATATCCTTTGAATTCTCATAAAGAATGCCACAGGGTTTGCCACAGATAAGACATATCAGAGGTTTCCTCCCTTCCAAGAAGAACAACTAAAAGAAGGAGAAGAAAAAAAAAAAGCCAAGCAAAACAAATAAACAAAAAAACTGGGTATCATTGATTTTTTTTTTTTACTTTTTTTAACTTATAAACTCTAAAACTAACAAGATCATGAGGACTTAATCTGCAAAATTCTAGAAGGCAAATCCAGAGAGGTAAACTGGGTATTGGAAGCTACTTTGACCTCAATTGCAATTGTCAAACCTGAAGACATATGCAAAGCTGAGGTGCTGTTCTGGGGGCCTCAAAAAGCAAAAGGAAGAAGTCAAGGTCAAGGTCCCACCAAAACTGGAGAGTCTCATTTCTTCACCAAATATAATGAACTAGGATCCAAAGGCCTGTACCATCAGGCAAATGAAAAGCCAGAAGTACACCAGCCCTTGTGTGAGTTTGCAATAACCTGGATGGTATAAGGAACCACAGCCTTGAAGGATCATTCCTAAATTATTTTTAAATATAATGACCAGTACATGGTCAAATATGATCAGTTGCATAAACTAAAAATCTTGAGTGAGAATAGGCAGAAATGAACCAGATCACAGAGACTTCAAAATTAAATGAGAAAATGTACACTATAAAATATCTATGGTTTTTTATGTTTAGAAAAAAAATAAACAGATCTCCAACCTATTAAAAAGCTACAAAAAGGCCAAGAGAACTACCAAATTTTTGTAAAAGCAAATGAATAAAATGCATTCAAACACCTCCAAACATATTCGGTTACATACAACAGAGCTGTACCATAACATATTGAGAAATTTGCATGAATTGCCAAATTGCGCCACTTATAAGCCTGAAGTAGCCCACGTAAAGTGACCAGACACTACCTGTGAAAGATGAATGCCTCCTGGCCTCACTTTGGGTTCTAAGGCTGTCCTCTAGGAACAGGCTATTTATCACCCACACTCACTGCCCCCCGCCCCCCACTTTTTTAAAGAATCTGGATTTGGATAAAAATATTTATAGTTTTTTGATCACAGTTCAGGTAAACCAAGAATATCCACTAGCAGTGCTAAATAAGCAATAGTGTTCCTTGTGAAAAAATATCTTGTGTAGTGTGAAAGACTCCCTGACTCTGAGTGCATTCTTCCTTTTGTATTTCCCTGAAAGGCAAGAAACAAACGGTTCTACCAGCTTTCAGAGCCCATTCCTTTCACCTTAAGACCTTCACTTCCACATCATTCAATGTGGAAGTCCTTCACTTCCACATCATTCAATGTGGAAGTCCTTCACTTCCACATCATTCAATGTGGAAGCCCTTCACTTCCACATCATTCAATGTGGAAGTCCTTCACTTCCACAACATCAAATGTGCTGTGGTGCTCCATTGAGATCTCAGGAATGAAAGACTTATTCCTACAGGGAGTCCTACAGACAAACTGCCTTTGGCTGTCTGTCCCCAGAGGGAAGGCCTCAGCTGAAGAGAGACCTACATACATACACACACACACACACACACACATACACAGCCTTACCTCTTTCCTGGGGAGCCCATAACCAATAATCTAGTACCCAAATACCGTATCCAACAGGAGGTATAAAGTATTTTCCCTCTTCTTCCCAATGAGCGGCCCTCTGAATATGATTCCATCTTCAGAACTCTGTGTAAGGTTGACTGTCTTCCACTGAGATATCCAGCATCGAAGCTTAGCTTCTCCTGGTGCCCAATCCTGATTTCTTCTCTTTTCTTCTGCAGCTGTCAATCCCAAGAGCAGGCCCTCAGAAGCATCCTATACACCGATCTCTGCATTTGAGTTTGCTACCCAGGGACCCAGCCTATGGCACTTGAGTCTTCACTGATTTGAACCTCCGGGCCTTACTGGGGTGCAAACATTTCTTCTTCAGAGGCCTTCTAATTGGAAATTTCTTGGAAAGGAGCATCAATAGTTAGTACATGTCCTACCAAATTCATCCCCCAGTTCTTCTCATATCTGACAAGGACTTCAGGGAACAGCAAAGTCATGATTCTTAGAGGTAGAAACTAGTGCCCGTCACTAATCATAGTTTAACACTCAATGGATCCAAAATATTTGCATTTTTAGTTTTCTTAAAAATCTAGATTTTTTTTCTGTTTATAAGAGCGGGCCACTCTAATGCCAGTAGGGTTTGTAACTGGGTGGGAATTGTAGGAATAGTTCTAAAATAAGAACACAGGAGGTCAGCTATAGGTCATCTTGTGAGAGGTTTGGCTCTGGTAACCCCCAGAGAAAACCATCATCTGATCAGGTTGCTTTAATTAAAATCACTAAGTGACACTTTTTTTTTTACTTTTCAAAATTAACAATCTCATTTATAATAAAAGATACATATTTCTATTTTTATCAGTCTGGTTTGAATGACACATTCTGAAATGACCAACATGTTTGACAATAAACTTTGTAGAGAGGATCTGAGGAAACAGAAGGGGGTTGATAGAGGCAAAATGTCACTGGCAAGGCCCACTGGGGACTGTAAAGAAAATGAGAGGGAATACAGGTGATAAGATCTAACCACTTATTTTGTGTTAAGTCTAGTTTCACTTGCCTTTATGGGGTCCTGTGCAGAGACCTTGCACCTAACAAGTCGGATTGGAGTTTCCCTCATAGAACCTGACATCCTGACACCTCAGCTCCTCAGCTGCATGGAGAGGTGCTGCCCGTGGCACCCCAGTTCAAGATGGCGTTGGGGGGTGGTGTGCAGACACGCTGTGGCACTTCAGTCTGAAGTGCTGTGAGCACCACATCAGCAGAGCGGACCTCCATCCTTCCTGCTGAGGAGAACCTTATAAAGCAGCCTGCCAACAGCAGCCTGTGGACAGTGTTATACTCCAGAGCATGAGCTAACACCTCTCCACTCCTTGACCAAAGAGTAAAACTTTGCTTCTGAATCAAACCCAGTATCATTCTGTTAGCTCTAAGGACACTGGGCCTATTGGCGACCAACTGGACAAGGTCAGTAACAGAAGTTTCATTCCTTCCTTCACCCATTCTACCCCCAAAATTGTTTAGAAGAGAATCTGATTAAACTATTCTGTATGTGAAAACAAGCACACATTCATTACCTTTTCCCCCCGACTTTATTGAGGTATAATTGACAAATGTGATATTTAAGTGAACAACATGATGATTTGATGCACATTTACTTTGTGGAAGAATTCCCTCCCTTCGAGCTAATTGACAAATCCATCACTTCACACATTTAACTTTGTTTTTTGGTAAAAATATTTAAGTTCTACTCTCTGTTGTTGTTGCTCAGTCGCTAAGTCGTGTCCAACTCTTTGTGACCCCATGGACTGCAGCACACCAGGCTTCCCTGTTCTTCACTATCTTCTGGAGTTTTCTTAAACTCTACTGTCTTAGCAAATTTCAATTATACAATACAGCATATTACATCACACATTACATCTTCAGGCCTTACTCACCTTATAGCTGAAAGTCTGGACCCATTTGTCACAACCATAGCATTTTGAGGTTATCACCATCAAGCTGTGGCAACCAGTTTAATACTGAATCTGCTTGCACTTGTCCTGTTCAGACCGATGGAAATGCAGTTTCTCAGCATTAAGTCTTTTGTCGGTTTTACAAATGAGTTATATTTTTGTAATACATCTTAGATCCAGGAACATCTATTTTTAACAAGTGAAATAGACACATTAAAAACAAATAGAGTTGGGATATTTTTTGGTTTGGGGGAAGAGCTTTGGGAAAGTTTAACTAGCCTGTTTTACTGGCTTCAATAACATGGAGATGTTTAGGGTTATGAGCTCCCTTAATGGGTCTATTTACCTTCAGATGCTTGCACTGGTCTGGGGAGGGATGGGGTTAAAGCAGAATGGGGAACCAGGAAATTAAAGGCTTGTGGTGAAGACAAGCAACTGGGAAATGCAGGCATTCCCACATTAACATTCCATAGGATTCTGCAAGATCTGCTGCAAATTGGTGACTTGAAACCCAGAGTTATGAGGAGAAACTTGCCCCAGACTGCTGATCAAAGAGAGAAGTAACCCCATCCTGGATAAGGGTATCACCTCCCTACAATTGATGTGAAGGAAAAAGTCAATTAGGATTTTAAATTATCAAAGTGCTTAAGGCACTCTCTTGACAGACTTCAAAACAGTGACAACATTTCCTCAAATTCAGGCTAAGAGGTGGTGGTCGGTGAGTCCTGGGGTCTTGGCTGTCCTGTCCCTATGCTGCCCGCTCTCAGGGGCCCTGTCCTCACTGCGCTGAGGACCTCCAGCGCTGAGAGGCTGCCCTTTGGGCTCACATCAGCGGATCTGCTTTGTTGCAAGTAGAGGCTGGAGGCAGAGGGTGGCTTGGGGGTGAGAGGGAGCTGCAGGGCTAGAGAGACAGCCCCCTGACTCCGTGGCCTTGGTCACCTGAGGTTGGGTTTGCCCTTCCTGAGAGGGAACGAAATGAGAGAAGGAGCTATGGGAGGTGAGAAGGAATTTCTCCTGCTCTGGAAGCATGTGTCTGAGGGGACATTCTGATCTGGATGTCTGTAAGCTGCTCAGGGCTTCCCCCAATACTCACACTGTGTGTTAGAGAACCTGAAAATGCGTTTCCATTTTGACTTTGCCTCTAAGAATCAAAACATTCACTTTCTCTTGATGTAAGCCAGGGTTGAGAAGACTTGCTGTTAGGCAATACGTGTAAGTTGCTTGAGAACCTTATATTAAGAGATGGAAGAAATTTTTACAATCTTGATAGCTGTTGTTTGGAAATGTTTTGGGAACCCTGAGGGCCTGGGTGTGTTTTGGCCAGAACACTTCAAAGAATAAAGTAAAACTAGCTGTCATTGAACACAGAGAGAAATTTGCTTATTGCTTTAGAGATGAAGGGGGAAAACAAGGCAAGGAGGAAGGAGAATGCACAGAGCTGAATTGGTGAGAGGTGAAGACCAGGTCCAACAGCCCTGTCGTGGGGCCTCACAGGCTATTGAAGAGGTGCTGGGGGCTGCTCTTCATATGAAGTGCCTTGCCTTGCTGTGTCCTGAGACTCTGTCTCTGCTCCAAAGTCGCTGATAAAGACTTCTCTTTTCATACCTCCTTTTGGTGGAACTCAGAAAAGGGCTATCTTCTTCTTCTTCTTTTTTTTTTTTTTTAGGGCTGTCTTCTTATACTGTCTATGTCACAGGCATCTCTACTTGCAGAAATCTCCGAGTGGTGTCATCTCAGACCCTTGGGTGCTGCAGAACCTGTGAGCTTCCGCCAGTGTCTGGAAAGTTTTGCATGATGGATGGTGTCATTGGTCTTTCTGGGCTTGGTGCTGGAGTCCCTTGTATTTATGAGACAAGAGATGACGAGCTGCCTGGCTCTGCCCCAGTTGGCAGCAGCAGCCGCCTCTTCTCACACCTAATTGGAGCCTGTAACAACACAGCACAGGCTTCTCTAAGACCAGGCACCACTACTCACTGCCAAGTGATGAAAAACCCTCTGACCTGCCTCCTGATTGTTTTCAAATTATAAGGTACTTTGGGGACAACTGAAATTCCCCCAAGTGCTTGTCTGAATAATTTTGGCAGCTTCTCCCAAAGTGCTCTGGCTCTCAGCACAACCACCCAGCCTCAGACTTTCCACCCAGCACAGGTCCACACCCTGCCCATTTTCTGAGCACATGCTCTAGGCATTGAGCCAGCTCCTTGCCTTCTAAGGGTTCCTTCCTGCCCAGCAGAGCAGGCACATTGGCCCTAGGTTGACCTGTGGAAAGAGAGGCTGGTGAAGGGCCCTAGAATCTGCTCTGAGTTTTGAGGAGAGCGCCTCCCAGAGACTCCCCATCAGACAGCCTCCTGTGAGCACCGAGGATGAGATACTTTAGGAGTCTTTGCTAGACCCATCCCCTGGAGCACCCTCGCTGACTGAGCGATGCTGCTCTCACAGAACCCTTAGAGGCTTTCCCCTCTAATCCCCAGAATCAGAGGCACAGACAGTCCAGGCTGAAAGTAGCACTAGCGAGCACCCAGTCCAATCCTAAAGGTGGCCTATGGACATGGCCGGGTGGCCCCGGGATTAGCAATGCGGTCATGGCAGAACCGGAACTGAGGTCTGGGCTTCGTGTGGCCCAAGCTGTGCTCTGTCACCACCCTTGTCTTCCATGCCTCACTCTGCCACTGAGTGGCTGTTCTCCTTACCTCCTTGCTCCCCCTAGAAAGACTGTGTGTGTGTGTTCGTTTCTTAGTCATGTCTGACTCTTCGAGACTCCAAGGACTGTAGCCCTTCAGGCTCCTCTGTCCATGGAATTCTCCAGGCAAGAATACTGGAGTGGGTTGCCACTTTCTACTCCAGGGGATCTTCCTGACCCAGGGATCGAACTCAGCCTCCCACATTACAGGCAGATTCTTTACAAGTTGAGCCATCAGGGATCCCTAGAAAGACAGTTTGATGGGCTATACTTTGAAAACGGAGAAAGTTATGGGAGGCTCCAGAATCTAATGGGTCCACGTAATTGAAAAAGGGTAGTATAAGGATTCATTTCTGTTTTAAAACAACTGTAACGATCAGACATAATCCAAATCTTATTCCCCGCAGAGCTGTTTTAGGGTTGCATGTACTGAGTTGACATTTTCTATTCTTTCCCAACTATCCATGTTATCATTTCACCATTATCCTATGACTCTCTTCTTCCTCTCCTTTCAGGGAATTTGGTCACCTCCAAAGCTCTGACTGTGGTGCTTCCTCCTTGTCTTCCCCTTTCCCACATATATGCTTCCACTGGTGTTACTGGTTTCCCATTTTACACTCTCGACTGTCTTCTCCTTGAAACTCTGCTCCCTCAGCTTTAGTGACACCACACTCTCGTGTTCCTCTTGTCTTTCTGGCTCCTTGCTCTCAGTCACTCTGTGCATATCTCTTCTTCTGGGAGTTCTTCCCTAAATGTCAGTACTTTAGCTGGGTCCATCCTTGGCTTGGCCCGTCTCCTCTCCTCACTACATCCTCTTCTAAAGTAAGCACTTCTGTGGTTTTCCTACTTCATCTGCATACATGATTTTAATGAATTATTCAGTTGGATCTTGTAGTAGATTTTCAAGGCTTAGCAAGTTTCCTAATTTCCTACCTCTGGTAACAAGCCCTCTTCCCCTGGCCTGTGACACATAGTCTAGGCTGAGCTAGTCACAGCATAGCACCCTCCTCCTGACAGGGATTGAGTTATCTTCTCAATCTTGGGCCAAACATGGCTATCCTGGCTATTCTCCATCGGTATCCCCTCACATCTGACCAAGGATCAGTTCTCCACACATCTCTATCTGGCTCTGAGCCCTAGGAGGCTGATTCCTACAGCCTGCGTCAACCAACCTCCCTTGCCCTCTGGCTTCTGGTGGGTTTGGCTACAGGAGATACCAGCAAGAAATCAGGTGATGGAGACAGAAAGAACAGTCAGAGTATATGGTGCTGGAATGGAGATTCAAACCAGTAATGGCCAAAGAGAAGGGAGATGATATGACCACGAAACCATCGAGAAGGAAGAGGGGGCAGCGTGAAGAAATTCCTGACTCATGTGTATGGGTAGATACATAACTGCCTGGGCACATATAAGATATGGGGCTGAAACTTAATTGACACCCTTTCCAAGGTTAGGCCTACATTTCTGCCAGAAAACTGTGCCTGAATGATGCATGAACCCCTCAAACCCAACCTGCCAATTCTGCCAACCCCTGCTTACCTTCCTCCTGTATTTTCAACAGTATCAGCCAACTCACCTTTCAAGTTTTGAGTCTCTCAGGTCATCTTTGATTCTTCCTTTTCTCTAATTGCCCACATTTGATGACTACCCAAGCCCTGTTGATTCCACCTTTGAACTGTCTTCCCCTCCATCCCCATTCCTCTGCCATAATCTGGGCCCTTGACAACAATTACTCATCTCATTGCCATACAGACTGCTTCAGAACTTATAAAAAAAAATTAACAAATTACAATAAAACATTAAGGGGAAAAAAAAGCATTTCAGATATAGTTGAAGCCTCCTGTGTATCTCTTCCAATCCCATTTTCCTCCTTTGCCCCTCATAGATGCCTACACTATCTTCAATTTTGTATTTGTTTTTCCCAAGAATGTTTTTACCACATTTATATGCATCTGTTAGAAATATTTACTGTGGTTTTTCATGCTTAAAACCTTTATAGAAGTGATATCAACTGTATGCAACCCATCTGAAACTTGACTTCCTCATCAATAACGTCTTTGAGATTTGCCCCTATAGATACGTGCATGCACACTCTCTTCAGTCTTGTCTAAATCTTTGCAACACGATGGACTGCAAAGACAGGCTCCTCTGAATGGGATTCTCCAGATAAGAATACTGGAGGGGGTTGCCATATAGGGGATCTTCCTGACCCAGGGATTGAACCTGAGTTTCTTGAATCTCCTTCATTGCAGGTGGATTCTTTACTGCTGAGCCACTAGAGGAACCCACCTATAGATACATGTAACTTTATTTCATTGATTTGAGCTGCTATAGAAGCTTCTATTGTGTGAATATACCACAATTTACTGACCCATTCTTCTGTTGATGGATCTTTATGTTACTTTCAGTTTTTCCACAATGATGAACATGCCACAAATGAACTTTCTTACCTGTGTTTCCTTGTATACATGCTAGAGTCTCTGAGAAGTAAACACAAAGAATAAAGTTGATGGGTCTAATGGCAGACACATCTTTATGTTATCAAATTACTCTCCGAATTAGTTATACCAATCCACACCCTTCCAGCAGTGCTTAAAAGTTACCATTTCACACTCATCAGACTAACAAAAAAAGGATACATTTAACATCCTTGGATGTTAAGTATTGGAGATACTCTGGAGAAGAGCAATCTCACAATTGTTTTAATTTGCATTTTCTTGATTTCTAGTAAGATGGAGCATTGCTCATGTTTATTTCTTATTCTGGGTTCCTCTTAGGTATACTGCTGGTTTATATCCTTAGTCTATTTTTCTATAGAATATTTTGAATTTTTTTTCCTATTGATATAGGAATTCTTCTTATGTTCTGGATGTATTTCCTTATGAGGAACAGTTAATCTCTCCCAGTCAGTGACTGGTGTTTTTTCTTTGTTAAACTTGACTACATTAAAAAATTTTAATTTATATCCAAAAAAAAAAAAATCCTGCCATAAATATTAATAATATTTACTTTTACAGTTGCTTCTTTAATGTCTTATTGAAGAAATTCTTTTCCACTTTGAGATTGTAAAAATAATCTTACGGTTCTTCTTATGCAATTGTAATTTGATCAATGCTGGAAAATTGTAACAGTTCAAATAACAGGAGGTAGTCAATAGGTCATTAAAGAAACAAATAAATTTAAAGGTGTGCATCAGGAAGCCCAACCATTTTCTTCTGAGCTGAGCAACCCTAAGAAGGTCATTGAGATTCTCCTGTGTTTGTCCCTGGCTGGTTGGGAAGCATGAACAACAATCAAGAAGGGCTGTTATTCACATGACCCACTCTAGGCTGCTTTCTTAGTCCTTTTCTCTGGTATTTTTTGGATTTGTGAAATCTCCAGCCGCACTTAAAATGCCATCTTCAACATCCTGGGCTGGGATTGCCTTGTGCTGACCTGGGTGACTCATCTGGAACATGGCGAAAAACACTCAGAACTTTGAATCTGAGCTGGCTTCATCTCTTAAGGAAGTGGTGTTACAGAGCCCCTGCCAGGAAGACAGTGTGAGGAGCTCTAATGGGTCCAAATGAAGCCCTGGGTTGCTTGGAAGGAGACAACCTTAGTTGCTCAGTTGTGTCTGATTCTGCAACCCCGTGGACTGTAGCCCACCAAGCTCCTCTGTCCATGGGATTTCCCAGACAAGAATACTGGAATGGGTTGCCATTTCTTCTCCAGGGAATCTTCCTGACCTAGGGATTGAAACTGAGTCTCCTGCATTGCAGATTCTTTAGCATCTAAGCTCATGGAAGTATTGACTAAAGGAGCCTAGATTCACACATACATGGAACCCATTTTATGAACAACTCTGGCTTCCCAGGCTACGTTCTAAATGGAAAGACAACAGAGAGGAGGTTTAGCACCCAAACGGAAAGCCAGATATGTGGATGCAGACACCTCACTAGGCAGTGGCTGAGTTATCCTTGTGTGTGTGCTGCACTAGAGGAGTGGGGATGAAGGGAAATCAGTGGGCAGTTGAGACACAGAATTCTAGAATATGCGTTCTGAAAAGCAAAGAGAGAAAAGAAAAAAAAAAAACAAAAAACAGAATATCCAGGAATCATGGAACAACCTCAAAAGATGTAACATATGCATAATACAAATACCAGAAGGACAAGGAAGGAAAAAAGAAACATTTGAAGCAGTAACTGAGATATTACTCCCAAATTAATGTTAGGCACCATCCCACCATCCCTCAGAAAATGCAACTCAGGATAAATACTAAATACTAAAATATACTAAATATCAAAGAATAAATACAAAAAAACTACACCCAGGCACATCATACTCAAATATCAAAAAAATCAAAGAAAAAAGTACTGAAAGAAGCCAGAGAAATATAACAGCTTAGCTATAGGAAAGCAAAACTAAGAACTATATCTGACTTATCAGAAGCCATATGTGCAAGAGAGTGAAGTGAAATATTTAAAATGTTCCAAGAAAAACACCATCAACACTGAATTCTGTTCCCTACAAAATTATCCTTCAAAAGTGAAGGAGGAAAAAAAAAAGTGAAGGAGAAATTAAGACTTTCTCAAATAAAAATTGAGGGACTGTTTTGCCAGTAAAGTTGACTTCAAGATGTTAAATGAAGTTCTTTAAGGTGAGAAAAAGGATAACAGGTCAGAAACTCAGATCTGCATAAAGAAAGGAAGAACATACTCCTTCAGTGAAGGAGTAATTGAATGCACCACTGTGGTGCGGGATGTGGACAATGGGGGAGGTCGTGCATGGGTTGGGGTGGGGATACATGGGAACTCTGTACTTCGTGTTCAGTTTTGCTGTGCACCTAAAACTGCTCTAAAAAATACAACGTATTCATTTTTTAATGAGACTTTAATCTGCTTTATAAGTCTCAAACTATGGGTGATTAGCATGTAGGCTTTTATTTATACTCACTCTGACCGAATGGAAGGAATGTTAGCTTTTTAAATAATTTATCCTTAGGAAGAGGGAAGGAGCAGCTCTATGAGAATAGAGTTTCATCTTTTCCCTCTTCTTCTCCAGAAATCACTAAGAGCCAGCAAGCTGGCAATTCCATAGCCCATTGGTGGATGTAACCATCAAAAAAGATTTGGCTCAGACTCTGTCCTGAGGCCAACTTTTTCTCTTTGCCTAGTTAAGCTTTCATCCCATCTGTCCGCAAAGCAAACTAAGTGCTTAGGTTTATTTCAAGTTCTGATGTTTCCTGATTATAGAACAGTTTAAAAGAATTCCTTGACTGTTTAAAATTTGGAAGAAGATATTCCATAAAGGAGATGGCCTGTTTAAAAAAAAAAAAAAAAAGCCAGCAAACAACAACAAAACCCTTCAATTGTACCCTACTCAGATTCTGAAAAGATTTAAATAAAAAATCAGAGTGATAGGGAAATCAATGTGTGGTTGGGTCCAACTGGGGACAGTGTGATCAATGCCAAATTATTACATTCTTCAAAAATCCTAAGAATCAACATTGTGAGCCACTTAAGGGGAAAAAATGTAAAAACAGAGGAGGAAAAAGTCAGTTGATCCAAAATAAAAAGTAATGAACTGAAAAATAAGAAACTAGAATGGCTCAGATTAAAGTCCTCCCAAACTATACTCAACTAAATACATAGCATACCAAAAAATGAGGAGTTAAAAAGAAAATTAAAACCATTTGGCAGAAAGTAGTTCCCTAAGCAATATGAGGCGTTCCCAAAGTAAAAATGCTAGAGATGTTCAAGAATGAACAGTTTTGGGGGAGAAGAGGGATTAGAAGGCAGATTACTCCTCCAAAAGGAATGTTTTCTCACTCTGACTTATCTGATGGCCACAAACCCATTGCTCACAGGGTTATGCTTCTACTGTCTCTGCATCTTTCTTTGTCAGGTAGATTTCAGGACAGGCCAACAGACGTCAAGATGACCAAATTCATGTTAATTCTGGAACTGTTTTTGTCTTTGAAATCCAGGAGTCCCCACATGCATGCAAGTTCAGTTCCCTCCAATCGCATTTGATCTGGCAACTCACTTTTGAAACTAAAAGCAAAATTCAAACAAAGGATGTCATGGTAGACCTTGATCCTTTTCACTAATATTTCCAATTCTCCTTCTCTGGGTACGAGTAGTATTACTCTTACCTACTCTCCTGATGTTAGACATAGCTATATGGTTTGCTTTGCCCAATGACATGTAAATAGAAGTGATATGTATGTCTTTCCAGTGGAAATCTTTAAGAAGTTTACCAGTGATTATTTCCGATGTCAAGGTCATCAGCAATGTCCAGTTAGTGAAGTGCCTACCAGCCTAGCTCTCTGAGTACACATATGGAGCAGAGTCCCCTGCTGAAGGGTGATGAATGTAATGCCTGAATGAGAAATGAACATTGCTTTAAACTACTGAGTGTTTAGAGTTGTTATTATAGCATAGCCCAGCCTATGCTGTTTAGAATAGCTGATAATTAAGGCAGCAATAACTGAGGACCCCAAATATCTCCTACTTCTTAATTTTCAAAGAATCATCTTTTTAGAAGAAATGAACAATTTCCAATTTACTGAGGACCCTGAAAAGTCAACCATCCTTGAAATGTGACTCTGTTACTGAAAATGATGTCAGAGTAAATGTTCATAACACCAGTTAGAGTTGTGAGATATCATATGCATGATTAAGTATCACATGCTGCCTACTTTATCCTGAGGCTTATCTGCAATTTTAAGTCATTTTATTTTTGAAGTGCTTTTTGAATCTGTTGTAATTGGTATTACAGCTGCCTTACTATAAGACTAACTACTTTACTTCAATGTATAAATATGAAGATAGAAAAATGGTTGTATATTCTATTTAAAATGGTTCAACCTAAAATCAACCAAATGGCTTTAGAAAGATAATTATTATAGATGGTGGAATGTAAAAGTATTAAATAGATGAATGGAATTATGGGACTACCCACAGATTAAGGCCACCCACATTAAATTCCAGATTTGTTTACTTAGGTTCAATTTAGAATTAAATTTCATATTTCTTAAAAGTTGTTTTCAACATTCAGTCAAGAGTAAGTTTGAATATTAGATCTGTTATGATATCAAAGTGATTTTTATTTTAGACAAATATTTGGCAAGCAAGATTCTGAGCCTGGTGAACATTGATTTTTATGTTTTTAAGCAATAAATTCTGAGACTATTTGTATTTTAAAACATGCATTTGAGACTAAAGCTAACTTCTACAAGCTCTGATTCAGTTCCATCCTTCTGAGAGATACTCCAACATGCACTTTTAAGTTCCATTTACATTTCAGGTAGCAAATGTTGCCTTGAAGTGATCTATAGCATATGTCTTCTGGAAACCAATTCAATATAGCACAAAATAAATAATTCTTAGAGACATGGAGTTCATATAAAATATCTTTTGCTCCTCAGAAATTTTTTGTTAAGAAAAAGATGATTTAAATAGGCACCTATGATTTCACTTTGGGCCAGGCCTTACTATCTCAACATTTGTGAGAGCTTTCCAGAATGCAGCAGACCCAGATAACAAAATCAGTTCCCATGGGGCTGGGCTGACTCGGGACATCTCCATATAGATGTCCCACAGCAATTTATACTCAACGTGTCCCCAAGTGAACTCACCATTTTCCTTTTAAATCCATGGCCTTATTAGAGTTTCCTCCAACTCTTTTCTTGCTTCTCATATCCAACCACTCACTGATTCTAGTATTTAGCCCTTGCCTCTCATCCTACTTCACCCTGTCCTGGCCCCCGCCTCCCTAAGAATCTTCTTGCTTCCAGTATCTCCCCTTTCCAATCTTTGTTTCCACCACTACCAAATTAATCTCTGCAAAACATAAGTTGGATTGTGTGAATTTGTGCTGCTGTCTTTTGTTTAACTCCGCATACTCCCTCTCTACCTTTCTCCTATCTTGTGTCCCAAAGGCCAACCTGTTGGGAAAGCATCAGTGAGCTCCCCTGCCCTTTGGCTACTGGTTCTGGTTGGACAATGGGGATCCCTGTGGGAACAAAGTGAGGTCAGGGGTCAGAATTATATTCTTCTGGCTCCCTCCTTGTGTCATTACATACCCTCAACCCTCAAGTGAAGACATGGTTCCTGTCTAGAAGCCTTCCCTGTGTACCCTACTTTGAGTGTGGCAAATCCTCTACACATCTTTCCATTCTTGCTTTTTTTGTGGTGTTTTTTTTTCTTCCCCGTCAATCTGTGATTCTCATTATTTCTACTGAAATCTTTTTTATCTAATTATGTATTATCCTTTGCATTAGGCAAATCATGGAACTATAAGAGAAAAGGTACCAAGAGCCTTGCATTACTATTTGAAAATAAGGTCGCTCACTAATTAGGAATGTCCCTTAATGGACTTCACATGAGAAATATATGCTACTGGGTTAAGCCACTGAGGGGGATTTATCTGCTTCAATTACTAGCATTACCTTAGTTAATGAGTGAGATTCTTTTAGAAAATAAAAATTTCTATTCTTCAGTGGGAGGGTCCCAAACATCATTAAGTTGATTTATAAACACATAGATGAAAGAAGATCACTAGGAAACTGCAGGAGTTCACAGAGAACACATTCTCTTCTGTGATAGTTTCCTGGGTAGACAGAGAAAGAAAACACCGCAGCCTTATTGTTTCTGGAGTTGTCCAAGTCATTTGAGAAAATTTTCATGATATTATTTTGTTCAAGAGGGAAAATTATTAACAAGATAAAAATGAAACTAAGTGGATTACTTATAGGTTGGATGGATTCACAAAGGATGCTGATTAATAATAGATTGGAATCAATGTAAAGGAAATACCCTATTGATAGCATGACTTGGCTCTCTATCATAACTATATAAACATTTTTGTTAGTTTTTTAGATAAAGCTACAGATGGTTGGGCAATACAGAAGAATTTCTGTTCTAGGCAGCATATTTTTAAGAGCAGGAAAGTGAAGATTCTTAATGGGGAAAGGTCAAAGATAATTTTGAATCTGAAAACCCTATGCCATGGAAAATTTTGGGGGGCCCTGGAGAAGAGTAGACCCAGAGAACTTGGACTCTGTCTTCCAGTATTCAAACAATTGCCAACAAGAAGAGGAGTTAGAATAATTCTGTGCATCCTCCTCGTCCCCAACCCATGCTGGATTTCTTGACACAATAGAGAGAAACTATGGGGTGGTTAATATCAGCTCAATATCAGGAAGAGCTTTCTAGTAGAGTTGGCCAAAGACAGAGAGGCTAGATATGTCCAAACATACTCACAGCATCTGGGAGGGATCTTCCTGAGCAATTGACTTCAAGTCAATTTTAAAGGCCCCTTCTAAGTCCAAGAGCCTTTTGATTCTTGCTCACTTGCTGTACTCAAGTAATTCAGGAAATCAAGCCAGCTGATAGACACCAGACATCATTTGTATGGTGACTTTGTTGGTATTGTCAAGTGACAACTCAGGAGGCAAATTAAATACTCCTCCTAGAGATCAGAGTTTGTCTTTGTAGAATGAGTGGAAGAATCTATGAACTTGACATTCATTGCATTAATTCTTTGACCAAAGCCTGTGCCTGAACATCCTCAATCTCCCTCATCTCTGTCCCCTTCCTCCCACAGAGCACAGGATTTGTTATTTCCTATGACAAATGGTCATTTTAGTCAAGGGAAAAGACTGTTTTTATTTTCTGTTTCTCAAGAGGTTTGCCCAAACTAAAACCTCATCAGTCAGTTTTCATGCTTTATTATGATTGTTTTTGATAACAATAATAAATTTTTTCCACCCTAGAGAAGAGTTTCAAGAGAGTGAAAACGGGGAGGGATGCTAAGAAAGGGTTTTATTTGGTTATAGAATTAGGTAGAGAGGAAGAACAACAGAAAACAGAATATCAGAAAAAGAGTGATCATGTCATTAGTAGGGGCTTGGATGGGATATTGCTAAGAAACTTCTAAGAGAGAATGGTGGTCTGGACACACACATATATCAAAAATTGTGAATAACAAATATCAAGAACAATGGCTTTGGACAGAACATGTGCATTATGAAAAAGCATACTAGTGATTTTCAAACCTCCATTTGTCCCAAAGAAATCAACATAGAACCATCCTGTCTTAGTGGGGTCTCTAAAGAACCTCTGGGAAATGCAAAGGATCTGTGGACATAGTTTGAAAGTCTGTATGATAAATAAGTCCAGGTGAATGTAGAGCAGATTCCACCCAATAGATGGCAATTCCTGAACCCATTTATTACTTAGCAGAGTTCTCTTTCAGCTCTCCTGGTGCAGCATAGGCTCATCTGAGAGACAGTCTGGCTTTCAGCTCTTTATTCTCTATTTTAATGGATGGCACTCTGGTCCTTGTCTTCTTTATTGCCAATACTCCCTAATTCCTTTCCCTACCTCTGGTTTCTGTCATCTCTGATGCATGCTAAATATACAAAACAGACTAATTGCTTCCCTAAAGCATTTTTATCGTGCTACTCTCTTGCTCAAGAATCTAAGTACATGTGTGCTCAGTTGCTCAGTTGTATCCAACTCTTTCCAACGCCATGGACAGTGACTCCTCTGTCCATGGGATTTCTCAGGCAAGAATACCGGAATGGCTTGCCATTTCCTCCTCCAAGGCATCCTCCTGACCCAGGGATCAAACCCACATCTCCTGAGGCTTCTGCACTGGCAGGCAAACTCCTTACCACTGAGCCACCTGGGAAGCCCTTAAGAATCTACAGAAGTGCCTTATTTCTACCACAGGATTCAAGCTTCCCCCCAATCCACACCCCATCCTCATACACCTGCTGTTGTAATCCACCGGGTCCTCTCTCACCTTTGGGCTTTCATATAGGGCGTTCCTGCCTGGATTACTCTCTTTAGACCCTCACCCTCGCCTTTTTCCTCAGCCTACTCCTGCTGCTCATTACTATCGTCATTTCCTTTGGAAAGTCTAGGGACATAGTTGCCCCTCATATGCACTGCTGGAGAAGGAAATGGCAGCCCACTCCAGTATTCTTGCCTGGAGAATCCTGTGGACAGAGGGGCCTGGAGGGCTGCAGTCCATGGGGTCGCACAGAGTCGGACATGCCTGAAGCGACTTAGCATGCATGCATGCATGCATTGGAGAAGGAAATGGCAACCCACTCCAGTGTTCCTGCCTGGAGAATCCCAGGGACAGAGGAGCCTGGTGGGCTGCCGTCTATGGGGTCACACAGAGTCGGACACGCCTGAAGCGACTTAGCAGCAGCAGCAGTATGTGCACTGCCATAGCACTTCATGGCTTCTCTGTCAAATTTGATTTAATTATAATGTTTTTTATGGCTACTTATTAATCTGTATCTCCCACTAAACTAAATGACAAGAAAGGAATGTCCACACCTTATTTAGGGCTTCCCAATGGCTCAGTGGGTAAAGAATCCACCTGCCATGCAGAAGACACAGGAGACCTGGATTTGATCCCTGGGTCGAGAAGATCCCCTGGAGGAGGAAATGGCAACCCACTCCAGTATTCTTGCCTGGAGGAGCCCCACAGACAGAGGAACATGGCGGGCTGCAGTATATGGGGTCGCAATGAGTTGGACATGACTGAGTGACTAAGCCACGCACGCACACCTTATTTACTCTTGAACCCCAAGATCTTGGCAGTATAATACATGATGAGTGAGTGAATGAATTCAACCTAAATATTTGTTTAACAAGTGAATGGTTGTTGATAGAATGGAGGATGGATAGTAGTCTTCTGCCAGTGTATAATTCTTTGTGACACCACTTCACATGGTCCTTTAGTTGTGATTCTTGCAATTTGGGCATCTGCTTTAGCCTGTTTGAGTGGATAGAATAAAACACCACTGACTGGGTAGTTTATAAACGATGGAAATGCATTTCTTACAGGCCCTGGGACTGGCAGTCTGGGATTGGGGAACCAGTATGGTCAGGTGAGGACCCAATTCTAGGTCACAGACTTTGTGTATCTTCTCATCTTCTTCTGGAGCCTCTCTTAAAAGGTTCTAATGCCAGTCATAACAGCTCCATCCTCAGGACCTAAGCATGTCCCAAAGGCCCCTACCTCCTAGTACCATCATCTTTGGAGGTTAGGATGTCAACATATGAATTCTAGGGGAATACAAACATCAGATCATGGCACATACCAAATGAAGATTCCTCTTATCTGTTCCTGGATGAGACAGCATGGCAGGAGGCAAGAGCCTCTTGGAAATGAGACTGAGTGAGGAGGGGGAGGCTGTTGGACATCTATGGGGGTTGGACAAGGGATTCAGGAGGCAAACTCCCTGACAACTACTGGGATTGGTGGGACAAACCCTGGAGGAACTAGAAAAATGGCTTTTGTCCTTTTGCTTTTTGCCAGTGGGGAATATGGAGGTGTCAATGGCCATTTTGCCTCATTTCATTATCCAGAACCTCCCTGTGTTGTTATTGAAGCAGTCAAGGTCCAGAGAAGCGTAAGGACTTGCCAAGTGTTTCAAAACTGGTGGCAGAGCCAGGCCTAGAATCTGATTCTTAAGCAACACTTTCTGTCCCCCCATTATTTCCTCCTCACTGCTATCTGAAAACCCTAAGTTCTGATTTGCTAACTCAAAGTTATGCATGCAATGCTTCCTCCACAGTGCTTACTGCTCCTGACCTTTGATGCTGTGAAAGCAAAGGGCAAAACCAGGGCATTTCCTCCTGACCAGCATTTCCCACAGAGCAAAGCTGTTCCTCTGTGTGTGCTGGGGGAGAGGAGTGTGAAAGGGGAAGGGAGGTGTAAAGGCGGAAGGTTTTTTGAGGTGTGAAGGTGGGAAGGGCAAAAGCCCGGGTAAGCAAAACCAAGAAAAACAGCAAGAAATCTCTCCCTGCACAAGTTACTTTTCTCCTGGGGCTTCAGTGACAACTTCACTTTTTCATTTTGACACTCTTGACTGAAAATGCTGCCTTGGATGGGTGTGGGGGGCGGGATGCTCATGTGTGTGCATGTGTGCTTGGTCACTTCAGTCGTGTCCGACTCTGCAGTTTTATGGACCGTAGCTCACCAAGTTCCTCTGTCCATGGAACACTGGAGTGGGTTACCATTTCATCCTCCAGGGGATCTTCCCCACCCAGGGATCGAACTCACATCTCTTACATCTTCTGCCTTGGCAGGCAGGTTCTTTACCACTAGCGCCACCTGAGACATCCTTAGGGGGTGCTCATAATGCACCTAAAAGCAACAGCAATTCATTAGAGCCACAAAGTAGAGAATGGAAGATCCACGTCTACATAAACCATCACCATTTTCATCCGCATGATTTTATTTGTGGAGCAGAAGGCTGTTGAGGCTCCTCTGAGTCTGTGGTGAATTGGCAACACCCCTGCAGAGGGCTCCCACCGGCATCCATTTCCCAAGTGCTCTGTTGCTAAGTGTGTGAGCTCAGCCATTCAGTCATGTCCAATTCTTTGTGACCCCATGGACTGTAGCTCACCAGCACTGCTGTCCACGGGATTCTCTAGGCAAGAATACTGGAATGGGTTCCCATGCCCTCCTCTAGGGGATCTTCCTGACCCAGAGATTGAACCAGCATCTCCTGAGGCTCCTGTATTGGCAGGCAGATTCTTTACAGATTCTTTACCACTGAGGCACCTGGGAAGCCTGAAGAATTGGTAAATGTCTTCAACATGCATGAACAAATGATCTCTCTTTCCTTATTTCTTTGGCCCACTCATTCAGTCAACTTATTTTCTCTCAGGGATCAAGAAGCCCACTATGTAGTAAGAGAAATGTTTGAAAAACTTGACTCATTGTTGCACAATGTACATTTAAGATGCCTGTATTACAAACAGAAGACTATCTGGCTCACTCAGGCCCAAACGAGGAAGGAAATTTATTGACTCACATGACTGAAAACTCCATGGGAGGATTTGCTTCAGACAAGCTGCTTCTCAGCAGCTCAGTCACTCTGTTCCTTTCTCTCTCTGTCTCTCTTTTTTATTTTTTTTTTCCTTTTGGCTGCACTGGCTCTTTGTTGTGGCACACTGGCTTTCTCTAGTTGTGGGCACCCAGAATTTTCTTGTTGCAGAGCACAGGTTCTAGAGCCTGTAGACTCAGTAACTGCAGTGTGCAGGCTTAGTTGCCCTGCAGCACGTGGGATCAGAGTTCTCCAATTAGGTATCGAACCTAGGTCCCCTGCAGTTTGCAAGGTGGATTCTTAACCACTGGACCACCAGGGAAGTCCCTCAGTCACTGTGTTTCTTTTCTATTTCTCTACCATCTTCTGTGTTATTGGCTGTATTCTAAGACTGGGTCCTCTCACAGTCACAAGATGACCGACCATAAGCAACTCCCAGTTCTACATGCTTCCTTGTTGAGATCCAGCCAAAAAAAGAAGAGATAGTCTCTTTGCCTCAGCACTCTTATAAAGAGTCGTGGGACACCTTATCTTCGACAAAGGAGGCAAGAATATACAATGGAAAAAAGACAACCTCTTTAACAAGTGGTGCTGGGAAAACTGGTCAACCACTTGTTAAAGAATGAAACTAGAACACTTTCTAACACCATACACAAAAATAAACTCAAAATAGATTAGGGATCTAAATGTAAGACCAGAAACTATAAAACTCCTAGAGGAGAACATAGGCAAAACACTCTCCGACATGAATCACAGCAGGATCTTCTATGACCCGCCTCCCAGAATATTGGAAATAAAAGCAAAAATAAACAAATGGGACCTAATGAAACTTAAAAGCTTTTGCACAACAAAGGAAACTATAAGCAAGGTGAAAAGACAGCCCTCAGATTGGGAGAAAATAATAGCAAACGAAGAAACAGACAAAGGATTAATCTCAAAAATATACAAGCAACTCCTGCAGCTCAATTCCAGAAAAATAAATGACCCAATCAAAAAATGGGCCAAAGAACTAAACAGACATTTCTCCAAAGAAGACATACAGATGGCTAACAAACACATGAAAAGATGCTCAACATCACTCTTTATCAGAGAAATGCAAATCAAAACCACAATGAGGTACCATTACACGCCAGTCAGGATGGCTGCTATCCAAAAGTCTATAAGCAATAAATGCTGGAGAGGATGTGGAGAAAAGGGAACCCTCTTACACTGTTGGTGGGAATGCAAACTAGTATAGCCGCTATGGAGAACAGTGTGGAGATTTCTTAAAAAACTGGAAATAGAACTGCCATATGACCCAGCAATCCCACTTCTGGGCATACACACCAAGGAAATCAGATCTGAAAAAGACACGTGCACCCCAATGTTCATCGCAGCACTGTTTATAATAGCCAGGACATGGAAGCAACCTAGATGCCCATCAGCAGATGAATGGATAAGGAAGCTGTGGTACATATACACCATGGAATATTACTCAGCCATTAAAAAGAATTCATTTGAATCAGTTCTAATGAGATGGATGAAACTGGAGCCCATTATACAGAGTGAAGTAAGCCAGAAAGATAAAGACCAATACAGTATACTAACGCATATATATGGAATTTAGAAAGATGGTAATGATAACCCTATATGCAAAACAGAAAAAGAGACACAGATGTACTGAACAGACTTTTGGACTCTGTGGGAGAAGGTGAGGGTGGGATGTTTTGAGAGAACAGCATCAAAACATGTATATTATCTACAGTGAAACAGATCACCAGCCCAGGTTGGATGCATGAGACAAGTGCTCGGGCCTGGTGCACTGGGAAGAGCCAGAGGGATTGGGTGGAGGAGGAGGTGGAAGGGGGGATTGCGATGGGGAATACATGTAAATCCATGGCTGATTCATGTCAATGTATGGCAAAAACCACTACAATATTGTAAAGTAATTAGCCTCCAACTAATAAAAATAAATGGAAAAAATAAATAAATAAAAATAAAAATGTCCCAAAGGAGCAGGGGAAAAAAAAAGTCCTGGTACTCAATCTAGTTCGGCATCCCTGACCTAAGCTGAGTTAATCAGTCACTTGATACGAAGACAGTCACATACACTACCCGAGGGGCAGGTGTGAGAAATTCCTAAATGGACCTGGGAGTGGGGAAAGGGAAGAGAGAGATACAAAGAAGTGTGGATTTCAGGGAAAGGACTTTGGCAGGGGTGCTAATATTACGCGTGTGAGAAGAGTCCTTCTCAGCCTGAACAGGCCCAGGGTTTTCTATAAGGATGAACCATGCAAAAGGAAGGAATTTGAATTGATCAATCCCAGAATATATACTTAGCATAATAGACATGGAAGCTGCCCTCAATTAGAAAATGATCAAGGCATGAAATTGATTTTGCAAAGGTAAGAGGGCCAGGAACAGATTTTATGCCAAGACTCAGGAGGCTGTTTGGGAATGCAAATCTGTCTCCTAAATTCTCAGAGAAGAAGATTAAATTATTTGAATGTGTCTTAAAAGAGCTGTTCATAAGAAAGTTCTAGTTCCAAGGACTGTATGATACTGAACTGCTTTCATCAAGACAAGGCTAGGCTTGTTTCCCACAAATCTGAGGTTGAATTATAGCTCCACAACTCACTCACCATGGCCATGGGCAAGTCACTGAACCTCACTACTTAACCACTTCATCTTTATTAATTTATTTTGATGTGCAAAATATTTTACTTATTTATTTTTCTTCCAGTTTAGTGAGATATCAGTAACATATGGCACTGTGTATGTTTAAGGTATACAGCATAATGATTTGACCTATATACATAATAAAATGACTGCCACAGTAAGTTTAGTGAACATCCATCATCTGATACAGATACAAAACTAAGGAAATAGAAAAAATTTTCTTATGATGAGAATTCAGGATTTACTTTGTTAACAACTTTCTTTCACATAACAAACAGAAGTATTATTTTAGTTTTATCATGTTGTGCATTAAGTCCCTAGTACTTATTATCTTATAACTGGAAGTTTGTACCTTTAAATACCTTCATTCAACTCCTCCTCCCCCAAATCTCCACCTCTTGTAACTGAAAATCTGATCTCTTTTTCTTTGAGTTTGTTTGTTTGGTTGCTTGGTTGATTTTAAAGTGTAATTGATATACAGCATTATGGTAGTTCTCGTTACACAACATAGTGATTTAGTATTCCTATCCATTTGAAAATGATCACCATGGCAAGTCTAGTTACCATGTACAAATCAGTGATTTGAAATGCAAATCAAAACCACAAGATATCACCTCACACCCATCAGAATGGCTATTAATAAAAGACAACAAATGACAAGTGTTATCCAAGATGAGGAGAAAAGGGAACTCTTGTGCACAGTTGGTGGGAATGTAATTTGGTATAGCCACTGAGGAAAACGGTAAGGAAATTCCTCAAAAATTTAAAAATTAAGCTATCATATTATTACCGTGCACCTCACATTGAGACTTGAACCTAGTCAAAATCCAGATTGGGACTTAAACCCACAGTCTTTTCATTAGAATCACTAATCCAGTGTCTGGACTTACTGAGGCTCAGGTTCTTTGTGTCTCAGTACAGAAAGAATTCAGTGAGATACAAAGTAATAGGTAAGAAGTGGATTTATTTAGAGAGAAACACACTCCACAGGCAGATTATGGGCCATCTCAGAAAGAAAGAGGCCCTGCAAAATGGCGTGCCTAGTTTTTATGGGCTGAGTAATTTCATAGGATTATTCCAACTATTTTGCAGAAGGGGTGGGAGTTTCCAGGAATTGGGCCACTGCCCACTTTTTGACCTTTGACGCTTGACCTTGGAACTGTCATGGCACTGATGAATGTGTCACTTAGCTTGCTGACGTGTTACAATGAGCTACGTGCTGTTAGGCGCTCACTCAGGTCTGACTCTTTGCAACCCCACGGACTGTAGCCCACCAGGCTCCTCTGTCCATGGGGATTCTCCAGGCAAGAACACTGAAGTGGGTTGCCATGCCCTCCTCCAGGGGAATCTTCCCAACCAGGGATTGAACCCAGGTCTCTGGCATTGCAGGCAGATTCTTTACCGTCTGAGCCCCCAGGGAAGCCCACAATGAGCATATACTGAGGCTTAAGGTCTAGTGGAAGTTGACTTGTCCCCCACTTTGGTCCTTTTTGGTTCTAATCATTTTATATCATGCCCTTGCGCTGTGTCATTCTTTTTAAGTTTGTGCCCTGTCCCCTTCTCTCCTGTTTCAATGTGAGTCAGCAATAATCTCTTCATCATTAAAATTTGGATAACAGCACTTCCCTTGCAGAGTGATTGTGAAAAGCAGAAATAGGGTCCCAATGTGCCCAGGGTGAATCAGACATTAAGCAATTGTGACTATAGTTATTTAAATAGAGCTGCTGCTCTGGGATGATGCAAAGTCAGAAGAGGAATGTGAACTTTCCGGAAGAGCCTGGCTTTAGACAAGATCTAAGCAGCAGACATAAACATTTGGGAGGAATGGTATGAGGGACATGCTGTTACTGCTGGAGCCTCTGCTCCAGTTCAGATTGGTTTTCCCCTAGATTCACATGTACCTGGGCATTCCTGGCAGAGGTTCCCCCACCCTCCACCCTGGGAAAGGGTTTTCCATGGAAATCAAGTCTGGTATACAACTTGATTCAGATTGAAATATGATAACCCCCACACTTTGGTCCAGATCAAAATGTTTCTAGTCTTGCCCCCAGGGACTATATCCCAAAGGAGAGGAAACAGTAAAAAAGTAAGAAGGTGACCATACTGGAAAGCACAGTGGCAGCTTTATCAGAGGAGAGCACAAGGAGTTACGGTGACTTCTGATTGGGATTGGGAAATGGGTTGGAGCCCAGAGTGGATGGAACTGGGCTAAGACCACCTCAGCCCAACCTAGGAAGACAGATGTGGAGGCACCACATTCAGGAAGCATATGAGAGAGATCAGTAATCAGTAATAAAGGCTTTGAAGCATGGCTATCCCAGCTCAGTGCCACTGATGTCTCCAGTGGAGATGCATACCTAAACACATGGTGGTGATCCCGGTGGATCACCACCGGCAGCCACAGAGGAGGAAAGTTGGGTGCAGGAGTCCCATGGTAGCTGAGAAGGCCATGTGGGAGGGCATACATGGCCATCCCCAGGGATGCCCATGAACAGCTGGGGGGATGCTGCAGAGTTGGCTAGGGAGCAGCCAGACAAACCTTGCTGGCTTACTTTACTTTTGCCCCAGAGTGGTATAGCCAAGGCAACTATTTGAACACAAATTCATCACTTCCCCTTGGACACTGCAGAATCACTTCAATGCCAAGTTAAATCATTAGGAGCACATGTATTACACTGTGCCTTCAAGAAATCGTGATTTAATGTTATGACTTTGCCTTTTGCCAGAGATAATTAAGAATGTTTTCATATAGATATAAAACTGCCTATCATGACAGTTTTTATTATAATGTTTAAAAACCTTATTATATAAACAATTCTCCTAATTAATTTCTCTTAATATGCTGGGAGTGTTTGTTCCTCATGTTCGATTAGTATACTTCCTTCCTTCATTTTCTTTCTTTCTTTTTTCTTAAAAAAGAGCTTAATAATTTATTAAATTTCTCTTTCACCTTGACCACTAGGGCAATAACAGTGAAATGCGGTACACAATTGGAGTAAACTTGGTGTGGAGAGACTTGATGGTAAAACCACCTCCCACTCCTCATCTTCAACATGGCTCTTGTTTTGGTTGTTTTTGTTATCATTGTTATTTTTATCATTAGTTTATGCTGATGTGTCTTTCTAGTAAGTCGCTTTTTAAGTGACTTGTTGGAAGTAGCTGGAATTTATTTAATAAATGGACTAATTCCTGAAAGAGTAGGTAAAGTGTAGGTAGGTAAAGTGTCAGAACCAAGAACTCATTATTTAAACCTCATATTGTTTTTCTCTGAGGCACATAGAGTTGAGAATAATGCTGCCCTTTCTCCATCGTATTTTCATCTGAGGCAATTCTTTGTTCTGTCAAATAGGTTTATTTTCTTTATCAGACAGAAATGTGGGCAGAAGAAAATAATCTCATTGTGTGTGATTCCTGACACGATACCAAGGGCTCCAGACTACGGTGAAATTTGGCTTTAGAAATGACCTGGGAAACCTTTCTGGTTTTGAACACTTGTTCAAAGAAAACCTGTTTGAAATCATCCACTGCTGTTCATTCCTCAGTGGCAATACAGACATGCTCTTGTTCTGATTTTTATGTTAGTGTTGAACAGCAAAGGGCTGGTGTTTGGGTTCCTACCCTGCTTTTATTTTTTAAAAAAGAAAAAAAGCTGTTTTAAATGATAACATTTACTTATTGGTGTCAGTAAGTCTCTGTTTACAGAAACAAACATAAGTTAGTGTCCAATTCAAAGAGCTTCCATAGGTGAACATACCTGTAGAACCATGATCAAGATCAAGAAAAGAAAATCTACTAGCTTCTGTTACTTATCCTCATACCCCACCCAGTTCCTAGATCCCTCCAAAAGGAAACATAACTCTGCTTTCTGACACCATTGATTACTGCTTTGCTTGTTTTTAAAGTTTGAAAATGTAATCATTTAGTATATTCTTTTCTGTCTAATTTTCATGAAATTCAGCCTTTGTGCTGCAGGTAGTGATTAATCATTTTTATGACTCTGCACTAACACTTCACTATGTGAATATACCACTGGTGGGCTATAGTCCATAGGGTCGCAAAAAGTTGGACATGACTGAGCAACTAACACTTTTAACTTTCAGCACAAGTCATGTATCCATTCTACTGTTGATATCCACTTGGGCTGTTTTAAATTGCTGGCTCTTAAAGAGAATGCTGCTATGAATATATATGTCTTCAAGGGAACACTGTTGTTGCTCAGTCACTCAGTCATGTTTGACTCTTTGCCACGCCATGGACTGCAGCACGCCAGTTTCCCTGTCCTTCACCATCTCCCAGAGTTTGCTCTAACTCATGTCCATTGAGCTGGTGATGCTATCCAACCTTCTCATCCTTTGTCGTCCCCTTCTCCTGCCTTCACTCTTTCCCAGCATCAGAGTCTTTTCTAGTGAGTCGGCTCTTCACATCAGGTGACCAAAGTGTTGGAGTTTCAGCTTTAGCATCAGTCCTTCCAATGAGTATTCAGAGTTGATTTTCTTTAGGATTGACTGGTTTGATCTTCTTGCAGTCCAAAGGACTCTCAAGAGTCTTCTCCAACACCACAGTTCAAAAGCATCAATTCTCCAAGGCTAAGTCTTCTTTATGGTCCAACTCTCACATCCAGACATGACTACTGGAAAAACCATAGCTTTGACTAGATGGACCCTTGTCATCAAAGTAATGTCTTTGCTTTTTAAGTGAGCATAGGCATGCATATCTTTGTGGATATACCTAGTTGTGCTGGGTCATAGCTATTATATATGATCAACTTTAGTAGATACTAGAAAACAGTTTTCTAAGTGACTGTACCAATTTCCACACTCGCTAGCAGTATATAAGAGTTCTAGTTGTTGCACATCCTTACCAGCTCTTGTTATTGTCGTTATGTAATGACCACTATGAAATCATCATTGCATGACTATGTCATGTTAGTCATTCTTGTAATAACTGATAAAGTGGAACACTTCTTTTAGGTTTATGGACTATTTGAGGAGTGCTGTTCTAATCTTTTATCCATTCTTTTGCTCTATAGCAATGCCATAAAGATTCTTTCCTATATTTTCCTTAGAAATTTTATTTTTTGTTTTGTTTTACATTTAGATCAATAGTATGGAATTGTGTATAGGGTACAAGGTAAGATTTATTTTTCCCATAAAGATATACAATTGATTTATTACAAAGACTATTTTTTTTGCCACTGCTCTACAGTGTTACTTTTGTCATAAAATGAATGGTTCATATGTACCAGGATCTGTTTCTGGACTTTTCCATTTAACATATTAGTCACCAACAAATATGATTTTGAGTTGAAACATTGGTCATACTATCTGGTACTCTGGAGTGTCTGACTGCAGTTGCCCTGTAGCCTTAGATAAAGGTCTGTGAAAGCGAAACCAATTAATGCAGAAAATCCACTCCAAATATAACCACCAGAAAGAATAGTAGAGATTTTATTCATCCTATTCCCTTATTTCTAAAATGGGAAAAGAAATCTATCCAACTGTGCTGAATATCTTCTGTTTACCCAGCCAAATCCTCTCTCCATCCTTCTCCACTTGCTATGCCTATGGAGATCCCTACATTAACGGGCTCCCTTGCCTTAAAATTTTCATTTGGTTCAGTTTATGGGGAACAAGGACTTGAGGATGAAGAAAAGTGAGGTCAGGTATTTATTCCCTTAGCTATCTTCCTATAGGCTGATTGATGATCTCCCTAATACAGCACCTGAGGAATGTCCCTCTCTACACAGCCATCTTCTTTCAGATACCACTGATCACTCCTTTTTTTTTTGCCCCAGGCTGGGGGTGTCAACAGTATTCTATCATTACTAGCCCCAGGATAACACACTGGGCTTCTGACACTGCATGACTAGAGGCATCCGTGTTCCAGACAGGAGAATGGGGGCAGGACCTAAGGAAGAGATAAAGGGCATATGTCATTCTTCTCTTGATGAAGCTTCCTAGAAGTTTCTATATGACACTTCTCATATTTCATAAGCCAGAACTTGGTCATTTGGCCACAGCTAGCTGTAAAGCTGAGAAATGTTTTAGATAGCTAGTGGTTATGTGAGTCCCTCAGTCATGTTCAACTCTTTGTGACCCCATGGACTGTAGTCTGCCAGGCTCCTCTGTTCATGGAATTCTCCAGGTAAAAATACTAGAGTAGGTTACCATTTCTTCTCCAGGGGATCTTTCCCATCCAGGGATTGGATCCAGGTTTCCCACAATACAGACAGATTCTTTACTATTTGAGCTACCAGAGAAGCCCTTTAGATAGCTGAGTGTCAAACTAAAATCTTACAAGTTAAGAATAATAGTTTCTACCACCCATACCATTTAGCTCAAGTCTAGTCATTAAACATAAATTCGATGCATACTGGGACACTCACTTTTCTGAGATAGATGAATAAGAATGGCCCTGGTCCAGTCTAATTCAAGACAGAGATTCCTTCCTCCAAAAAATGACCATGTCAGTCCCTATGCCAGGCATTAGGGATTCCAGAGTGCACAAGACAGTGTTCCTACACAAGACATCAACAATGGCTATGTACGGCTGATATAGCTGCTAGTCAACACAGGTTACCCAGGGGAGATGCGGCAGAGAACAGAAGAGGAGGTCTGTCTCTGAACGAAGTCCGTGACTTTGCATGTGAACCAAGAGACAGATCTTCCAGGCTCAGACACAACATGAGGAAGACACAGGGTGTGAAAAGACAGTATTTCAGGAAGCAGTAAGGATTCCAGGGAGCCTAAAAACATAACCTATATGGATGAAAGTGGGTAAAGGCAAGGCTAGTCAAGTCCACAGTGGCCAAGAATGGCAGGATCCTGTGGGCCAAGGGCAGATACTTGACAAATACCTTTTCACCCCACCCACCAACCTCTTCCATGGTACATGCCCACGGAGAGCTTCCAGTTAGTCACAAATGAACGGTAATATCAAATCAGGAAGTACATCAAGCTCAGGCCCAAGTTATATCCTTCAGGAAATTTACTAGAGATCTGAATCTTGAAATTTCAGCCTCCCTCTTGGCTTAAACAATCTGATGAAATTCTGGAAGAACTTGCTTGGCCTGATTCATTCCCAACCTTGGGAAGAAAGACAAGCAGGAGAGGGGAGGGTATCTGGGAGACTCTCACTCCCACCCAGCATCCAGTGTTTAGAAATGGCTCTGAACTGTTTGTTTTGCAATAAGCACAAACATTTAAAACGAAAAAAAAAAATTTTTTTTTTCTCTCCCCACAGGCATATTCTAGAAAAGAAGAAGCAGAGGAATGGGACTTCCCTGGTGGGTCCAGTGATTAAGAATCCACCTTCCATTACTGGGGGGCACAGGTTTGATCCCTGCTTGGGGAACTAAGATCCCACATGCCACAGGACAACTAAGCCCGTGAGCCGCAACTACAGAAAGTCTGAACACTGCAACAAAAACCCACCGCAGGTGATTTTTTAAACAGGAGGAGGAAGACTGCAAAGGAAGGAGCATTACACATTTTCATAAGCATCTACAATGCATGAGGTATTATTAGAGGTGCTGGATGAGCAAGTGCTGTCCCTAAGGAGTTCATATACTAATAGAAGGGAAAAAATGCTTTTAATGGGCTTATCGTCTAAAATATTTCAGGTATTGATAAGTATACTATGAAGAGGCTAAAAGAGAATAATATGGTAAAGAGTGACTATTTCGTTAAGGCATGAAGAAGTTCCGTCTAAGAGTTGACATCTGGGTTAAGACCTTGTATTAGTCTCCTACTGCGGCTGTAATGTATTGCCAGAAACTCAATAACTTAAAACAATAACACAAATTTATTGTCTCACAGTTCTGGAGGTCAGAAGCCAACAAAGGTTTAACTGGGCTAAAACCAAGTTGTCAGCAAGGCAGTCCTCCTTCTGAAGGCTCGAGTTCCCAGCCTTTAGGAGGTGTACTCATTGCTTCACTGTTGCTTCATCCTGCAACTTCAAAGCCCGCGGAAGGCAGAGTTGCACCTTCAAATCTCTGATTTTGACACTTACTCTTCTGTCTCCTTCATTCGCTTATAAAGGACCCTTATGATTACCTTGGACCCACTGAAATAATCCAGGATAATCTTCTCATCCCAAGATTCTTAATCACATCTGCCAAGTCCCTTGTGTAAGGTTCTAAGGATTAGGATGTGGGCATCACTAGGTACCATCCCCACACTAGGTGTGATTCTACCAATCACAGACCTACATGGTGAAACAAAGGCAAGCTGCAAATCTTAGGAAAGAGCATTCCAAACAGACGGAAGAGTAAGTGCAAAGGCCCTGGAGTAGGAATAAACATAGCATTCTTAAGGGACGGAAATACAGAAAGGAGGCCACATCTCCAGAGTCCAGTTTTCTCTGTTGTAGTTTGGAAAGGAGGCTTCTCCTATGGACCTGTCACATCTGAGAAAGCAAACAGTGTACAGCAAACCATCCCAGCTAGGAAAGACAGTTGGCAGATATTTGCTTATAGATATATCTACTTTGCAGCCTATGCTTTGCCAAATTTTTCAAAACTTTATACTCTATTTTTTAAAACAAAAAATCAAGTGTTGTTTTTAATACCTTTGAAACCATTCACTGGGAATACCCATCTTTTGATTTCATGTTGGAATCCATCAACATTGATTTTTAAAAATATACCATTTGTTGTCTCTCAACCGGTAGATAAAATCTACAGCTGGAGGGAGGTGGAATATTAAGGATGAAGTGGTATTTATGAGAAAATTTAGAGTATTTAGAACACATGTTTCTTTTCCCACATGAAAATGCAAATTTAAAAAAAAATAAAAGAATACCATTTAAACAGTGAAGTAAAATAAATCAAATAGCATTCTACAAGTCTCCAAGAATACATGTTTTCAGTATTCCAGATTATTGGATAGCAGGTTCAGGAGAAGGTCAAAACTTAACTTTTCCAAAATCTGCTTTTTGTTTGTTGGTTATCACAACACTGAAGACTGCAATGATTTTTCTTTTGACTCAATTTCTTTTTCATCTGTGATTTCTTCCTTCAGCTTTAGTGAGCTTAAACATCTGCTGAAATGCTATGATACACATTCTAACAGCAGCTACCAGCATCATCCTATTAGTCTTTTAAATGTGAAATTATTACCATGTCAGAAAGGTAGACAGATATGGAGAGGGTGTAGAGTGCTGTCATCTCCTAGTGGCTCAGGGCATGCTATAAAGGGTCAATAGGGATCAACCTGCACATAATGACATTCAGACAGAGAGCAGTCAGCTAATTGCTGGTGGGTCAGCAAGTGATTGGTGGGCTGCTGAGGTCCAATTCCAAGGGACAAACCTAGAAGCTCTTCCCAGCCTGCTGTTCTTTATAAAGTAGAAACTCACTATTTTTGTCTTATTTTTATTTTATTTGTTAATTTTAATATTCCTAATATCTTTGCCACAAAATCTTTTCAACCATAATATGTAAAAGACACTGTCATCCCCAATTTATTCTTTCCATGGGCAACAACTGTTAAATGCTTCTTTGGGTTCTCAGAATTGCCTTTCTATGTTTATAATGAAGTATAGTATTGTTTTAAATTGTAATGTACCATATCATATCTTTTCTCCCCTTGTGAATGGTCTACACTGTACACATTGTTAGACAATTTACATTTTCCACTTTGCTCAATACCCTGGGCGACCTTCCATAGCAGCAAGTCAGCGTTTTGAAAGTGCCCCCTGCAGAATAGCAGATCTCATGGTTTCTCTGTGGTTCATTGCTTGTGTCTAAAGAAGAGAGTTACTGAAATGTGTCTAGGCCTTGGTTTTCAAGAGAAAGGAATCCATTGTATATGCAACTGACTTCATCCCAATGTATGACTTTGCTTTGGCAGTTAGTATGTTATTTGCCTTATCACATCATCTGAGATAATTAAAGGACTTTGAAATATTGCTTTCATTCATCTCATGGCTTGTGAACAAAACTCTCACAAGGCTTTCAAATTTGTCATCTCAACAAATATCCACTTTGACTGCCCAGGTCAAGTAATTTCTCTAATAGAATATATTATAAAATGAGATAAAAACTTGAATCCATTACCATACATTATGAAACAAAGGGGTCATCATGCTTGTGAATTTATTGACAAAAAACTTAGAAAACATCAGTATGAATATTTTTTCAGAAATCTTATAAGGTGATAAATTATTTGCCTTTAGTGGCATATGAAAACAGAATGAATTCTCCTAGTATATTCAGTGATTTCCTCCTCAAAGATGTACCAGTGGCTCCAACCAAAGGATTAAATTAAGATTTCATCAAAATCACATAAAACATGGTTTTGAACAGTGATGGGTATAAATAATGTCTAAATAGATAGTGAATTTTCCTTTTTCCCTCATTAGCAAAGCAGGCTTTGATCTGGCCTTTGTGCTCTGAGGAGACAAGGTAACCCTCCATGGAAGACATCACTCAAATACAGGAGGCCCTGGCCTTGGAACTTTGTATAACTAAATTAATAAACCTCTGTCTTGGGATATATTATACTCTCCTAAACAAGAAAAATGTAAATGAGAGCAACCCACTTTTCTTGCTACCAGCAACTGCCCCAGCTAAGCCAGATTTTGCCTATGATATATGGTATGTAGGTTTTATTATCAAGCAGATTTGTTTCATGTTATTTCATTTTATAATGGCTTTATTGAGATAATAATTCACATAGCATACAATTCACCCACACTTAGGTTTTAGTTTAAGTTTCTCCACTTCACTAAGCCTTAGTCTTTTTATCTGTAATATGGAAATAATATTTGTAAGACCCACTGATTTTTTTGAGCAAATTAATGCACTCAGGCTATTACATGGCACATAGTAAGTACTAAATGAGAAAGTGTTAGTCACTCAGTTGTGTCCGACTATTTGCAATCCTATGGACTAGAGCCTACCAGTCTCTTCTGTCCATGGAATTTTCCAGGTAAGAATACTGGAGTGGGTAGCCATTCTTGTTGGGGTCTGGATGCCAGGTTCTTTCACAGAACAGAGAAAGGGAGGAGTTGAGGAAGTGAAGACCATTACCTTGCAAATATCTTCTGGAATGGCCTACTTTAGGGAGGGAATGTGTTAATCTCTTCAGGCAGATGGGCAGGGTTCTTTGAGGCAGCCATTATGTATGATTATATAACAAAAGCAATGAAAAACAAAGGTTAAAGTCAAAGAAACAGATCCAGCATGGAGTCACAAGTGGCTCTTCCCTGCAACACTCTTCCGACTCCAAACTGCAAAACCCCTCACTGCACCCCATGGAGGTAGGAGGGGAAAGTGGGGTGCTGCATTTGACTTTCTCCCTCTCTCCACCTCTCCCTACTTTCCAATCTTGTTCGGGTTTACTGGACAGTAGAAACTGGGCTCTTTGTTCTGTTTGTTTCCACTGATGCCCGATTCTGCTCCCCTCTTCCCACCCCTGATCCTGGGCAACTGGAGGTCTGAAGGGATGATGAGCCTGAGAAAGAAGATGGGGCCATCCGTGCAGGTCCGTATGTGCAGTGAGTATCTACAGGCATGAGGCATTCATGTTAACCTGTATCTCCCCAGTCTAACCTCACTTCATCACCATAAGGACATCCTCCACTTCCTTCTCGGGGTACAGGTTTGTTACCTACTTTCTTTCTTGGAAGGTGAAACCTGAGGGGTTTCATAATTCAAGGTCTACTTCTCTGTGTCCTGGCTTTTCTTTGTTCTCAGACACTGTGTACACGATATGCTGCCCCAAGTGGAACGTTATAGGTTGACTAATGGTCTCTCCTCCCCAAGTTTACATGTGCAAGTCCTAGCCCCCCCATATCTCAGAATGTGACATTGAGAGAGGGTCATTGCAGATGAAATTGGTTAAGATGAGGTCCCATTAGGGTGGCCCCTAATCCAGTATGACCGGGGTCCTTATTAAAAGGGGAAATTTGGACACAAAACATACACAGGGAGAGAAAGACACGATTAGGGTGCTACCTCCCGTGTAGCTCAGTAGGTAATGCATCCGCCTGCAGTGCGGAAGACCTGGGTTCGATCCCTGGGTTGGGAAGTTCCCCTGGAGAAGGAAATGGCAACTCACTCCAGTATTCTTGCCTGGAGAATCCCATGGATAGAGAAGCCTGGCAGGCTACAGTTCATGGGATCCCAAGAGTTGGACACGGCTGAGCGCTATCTTTCTTTCTTTCTACAAGCCAAGGAGTGCCAAAGACTGTCAGCAGACTACCAGAAGTTTGAGAGAGGCCCAGAACAGATTCTCTCAAAGCCCTTAGAAAAAAACCACCTCTGGGGAATTCCTGGCAGTCCAGTGGTTAGGACTCAGTGCTTCACTGCCAGGGCCCAGGTTCAGTCCTCGGTTCAATCCCTGGCCAGGGAGACTCCACAAGTCTCAATTAAAGAACAAAAACAGCAAAAAAAAAACAAAAAAAAAAACTCAGACTTTCAACCTCCAGAACTGCAAGACAATACATTTCTGATATTTAAGCCTCCTAGTTTGTGGTGCTTTGTTACAGCAGCTCGAGGAATCTAATACACAGGGGCATATTGCGTTGTGTTGTCTTTCCAGCCTGCCATTGTTCTGGGAAAACTTTCTCCCTCCCCACCTACTGCAAGAGCTGCCATGTTTAACAATACAACTCCAATCCTAACTGGAATTCACTGCAAACTTGCATTTGAACCCAGGGAGCAAGTCTCCAGTGACTGAAGTGGAAAAATATAAAACTTGGCAACTGCCAACAACTGTGTTTTCCACCACAAAGAGAAGGCCAGTCTGCCACAAGACAAAGCTGGCACCCAGAGACGCAGAGGCGAGGCTGGGAGAGCTGGCAGCTTTCCAGTCCCGGCTCGGTCGGTGCCCTAGACTCCAGCTCCATCGGGACCTGGCTGTGACTTGAATTCCAGGCGAATGCCGTGACTGTCGGATAAACTCCTCTTTTTGCTCAAGCTAATTTATACAAGGTTTGTGGCACTTGTAACTCAAACTTCTAGTTAATATAGTCTCCAAAACTCATGCACTCGTATTTGTAACAGTAAGTGGAAGATTACTGTTCTAAGAAACTATGATTTTATCAGACATGGGTGCACAATTCAGAAAAGAGAGCATTAATTAAAAATAAACTTAGAGAAAAATTATAGAGTAAGTTTTGTTGGAACATTCTTTGTTCAATGAAACTTCAAGCCATCATAAATAATAAGAAATTAATTTATTTACCTTTTAGATTGAAACAAAAGATAATTCAGCTACAAGCAACTTTTTATCTTTTATTATCATACTGAAATGCTTGTTAACCGATAGACATAGCACACTTCTTTCACTAATTAAAAGTCCTTTTGAAGAGTTGATTGGGATGGCTGTGAAAGAGTCATTTAACTATTTATTGTGTTCTACTAGCTTTATTTTCAAAAAATATATTAACCCTGTGATAAGTTTCTAGTGCCTGGCACTTGGCCCGAGAAAATATTTGCTACTTAGTGTATAAACAATAAGCTCTTTTCCTGTCTACCCATTACTGCATTTCATAAAATTTTTGAAAAAGATTATTTAGTTTTAATTATGATTTACACACTTAATGGCTTCAAAGTCCTAGAGATATAACCTCAAAGACTACCAGCTTTATATAAAAAAATGGATAAGCAAATGAAATTTGATGTTGGAGATTAAGAAACAAATTCAGTAATTCTTATGCTATTTTGCATACTAATTAGGGAATATATTAGTTTTCCGTTGCTATTTAACACTTTACTCCAGAACTTAGTGGCTTAAGGGCATTAAATATTTATTATCTCACACAGTTTCTGTGGGTTAGGCATTTGAGAGTGGTTTAGACGGATGGTTTTGGCTCAAAGTTTTACATGAGGACTTCCCTGGTGGGCCAGTGGTTAAGAATCCACCTGCCAATGCAGGGACTCAGGTTCAATCCCCGGTCTGGGAAGATTCCCCATGCTGTGGGGCAACTAAGTCCATGCTCCACAGCTACTGAAGCTGGCTTGTGGAGACTGTGCTCCACAACAGGAGAAACCACCATAGCGAGAAGCCTGCGCATCACAACTAGGGAGTAGTCTCCACTCACCACAACTAGAGGAGGCTTGCAGGCAGCAACGAAGACCCAACACAGACAAAAATTAAATTAATTAATTAAAAACAAAGTTTTGCATGAGGTTGCTGTCAAGATGTTGGCCAGGGTGACAGTGATCTGAAGGCTTGACCGGTGTTGGGACATTGACTTTCTAGCGGTGGCTACGCCTAGGGGTGGCTGGCAAATCAATGCTGGCTGTCATTAGGAGGCTTCAGTCCTCATCACCTGATCTCCTCACAGTTCTGGCTAAGTGTCCTCATGACATGATAGCTGGCTTCACCCAGAATAAGTCATCCAAGAGGGAGCAAAGGTTGAAGCTGCAATTTTTTTATGACCTAACCCTAGGTCCCACAGTGTTATTTCTACAATATCCTGTTACATGGGCCAGCTCTAGTCAATATGGGAGGGTAAGAATACTGGAAGGTAAAAATCATTTGGGCCCACCAATCATCTTGGTGAACTTCCTATTTTGCTACAAATAATAGTGACGAAAAAAATCTATAGAAAAAAGTACAGAAAATGCTTTTCAAATTATATATTTAAGAAAATATTTTAATATTTATAATATATAATAATTTATAATAGAGTCACAGAATTCTAAAATCAGAAAGACACTTGGATATCAACCACATTAACTTGGTCATGAAGACTGAGACCCAGAAAGGCAATGATGCTTTTTTAATTTCACATAGCAAATAAGTGACTGAATTAGGGTTAGATCCAGGCCTCTTTATTGTGAGGGTTTATGATGAATAATCTGACCTGGAAACCAACCTCTATTCCAGCCTCCTTCCAATATGCCTTCCTCTTGCAGAGACTAGAAAACCCAAACACTAACCCAAATTCCCTTGCAGCTAGAGTTCTGGATATGATTTGATTCAAGCAATCAGATTGCTGACTTGAAATCTGGAAACTGGATGTGATAATGAGAATGGGCTGTTTGCAATTTGTGTTGCTTCTGTCAGCAAAGGTTGCTGCAGAAGAGTTGCATTGTCCCATGGTTAAGGTAGCAGAAGTACCCATGCTCTGGTCTCCAGCATGGCTAGAGACAAGAAGCAGGGTTCAGGTGAGTTAGAATTCACCTAGCAGATATGATGTTTTTTCAAAGCTGAGAGTTGCAGCAATGTGTCCTGATCTCTGAGGAGCACATATTCTTAGAGTGAACAACTTCAGTGGCAATTGCTACAACCTGAAAGTGAAGTGAAATGAAGTGAAAGTCGCTCTGTCGTGTCTGACTCTTTGCGACTGCATGGACTATACAGTCCATGGAATTCTCCAGGCCAGAATACTGGAGTGGGTAGCCTATCCCTTCTCCAGCAGATCTTCCTGACCCAGGAGTCGAACCAGGGTCTCCTGCATCGCAGGCGGATTCTTCACCAACTGAGCTATGAGGGACAACCAGGAACCTGGGGAATTAAGTGGTTAGCAGCTCCCCTGAAGGACCAATTCAGTGGGGTGATTCTTGAAATTGCTCCTGGATCCTAAGCCCAGAACTATTATTTCAGTTCATCCAACAATTTTGTAAGCACCCAATTAATTCCCTGTATTAAATTCTATTCTTTTAAAATGGAGCAGTGCCTGTTATCCACACCTAAATTCTATTATACAGCATGTTAACACCCAAGAATGAGAAAAGCGGCCTGACATATGGAAGCTGGCCTGACACATACAGCGACATTTCATGGTTGTTAGGAAGCAACCTGGTACTGGCAGATAGGCCATGCATTTTACTGTTGAATGCAAACAACTTCTCAGAACATCAGCTTCAGACAAGGCCCTTCTGTTGACTGTGATGGAGCCACATAAAGACCATTCTGTGTCATGTCTGGACACTGATAAATATGAACATTGTTCAAATCACAAAAAATGATCAGATATCCCCCTATTCTTGCTTATCTGAGTGACTACTGCTCTTTAGTAATTATAACCTTAGTCTTCCCTTTTACTAGATAGGATTTATTAAGACACCCAATTGTAGTTTTCCCCCTCTTTTTGACAGCTTCCAATCTACACACAGGCCCTGTTTCCTTTGCCTTCTGCATGTCGCCTAACATATGCCCAAATCCTCCAACTCCTTTGGAGCAGCACAGGCTGCTCCCCAGCAAAAAGTAAGAAACCCAGCAGATGTGTTCCTGCTGATCTTTAGCCGAAAGGCATTGACTTGCATAATTTCATTTGAAAACCTCATGCTGTTCTAGTGGTATGAACTCTTGATACTGCTGACTTGCTATGAATAAATACTTTCTATGAATAAATGAATGATTTGATGTAAAATTAGTATTTCTTCTCTGCCTTTTCCCCCCTGTAAGCCCTTCTATTCCATTGCTGTGTGCTCAGTCATGTCCAACTCTCTGCAACTCCTTAGACTATAGGCCACCACATTCTGTCATGGGAATGGAGGCTGCCACATTCCTCTGTCCCAGCAAGAATACTAGCATGGGTTGCCATTTCCTTCTCCAAGGGATCTTCCCAACCCTGGGATTGAACCTGAGTCTCCTGTGTCTCCTGCATTGCAGGTGGATTCTTTACCACTGATCTTCCTTATGAAAGTCAAAAAATGCTATGGCAATAGTTTTATGTCACCGAAAGCTCAGAAATTATATCTATCAAATGATAAAAAGGAAATAATAAAAGAAAGAATACAGACTAAGGGTACAAGGCAATTGAAAATGAGAGATAAGCAATTATATACTGAACTGGATGATAATATAATTTCTTTTCCCTTTTTTTGGCTACCCCACTGCAGCATGTGGGATCTCAGTTCCTTGAACAAGGATAAAATCTTTGCCCTGCATCCTTGCATTGGAAGTGTGGGGTCTTAACCACTGGACCACCAGGGAAGTTCTGATAATGCAATTTCTTGAATGTCTATAATGTGCCACACACTTGTGACAGTAATTTACTATCATTGACATCACAATTATACTACAAAGTAGAAATTTTATATATAATTCTCATTCTGTAGAAGAGAAAAACTGAGGCCCCTGAGTCTAATGACTTACTTGGCAGAGTGTTCCTTTCTACCAAGTATTGGTGGTATCCAAACTTGAGTTGCTAAAGATTTTGTGTTTCCACTACAGAAATAGAGATAATATGGACATTTCTGAATGAAAACAAAAGAGCATTCTTTTCTAAGTATTAGATCTTTGGCTTTGGTGTTATTTGTCAGAATAGAAAACATTTATTAAACTATTTGAAGACATTTTAAGACATACTTGATTGAGTACCCATTTCCTATTTATGGCTGAAAGCCTCATCATAGAGTTAATGATTTTTCAGCTTTGTTTTGGGAAAAATATGAAATCTACAAAATGAGAAAATAAATGAGTTACACAAAAATTTGTGCATCTTTCCTAAAATATAAATTCCCCATGAAATGGAAGATAATGCACCCACTTTCTGTTTAACAGTAAGACTAAAGAAAAGAAAATGATTTACTAGATGGAGAAAAATCCATTAATACATATAATGTTGAGTTCATGACTGAATGTTATTGTTTATTCGTGTCCAACTCTTTTACGACCCCATGGACTATAACCCACCCGGCTCCTCTGTCCATGGGATTTCCCAGGCAAGAATACTGGAGTGGGTTGCCATTTCTTTCTCCAGGGGATCTTCCCAACTCAGGGATCGAATCCACATCTCCTGCTTGGCAGGTGGGTTCTTTACCACTGAGCCACCTGGAAAGCCCTGAATGTTGTTACTACCAATCCTTTCTGCTTTGGGAGAGGTTATAAAAGAGTTTAGATTCTTCTTACTGTTTGACATAGTCACCTGGTTATGAGTAAAAGCATCTGTAACCACCCCTCAAATCTGAAAGAGGAGAGGAATATCCAGTTCAGCTCAGATATTTGGGAGAAAAAGATGAATTTTTACAGGCCGAACAAGGAAATCTGCATAGTTAGTATTTGAAATTTGCCTTTCTTTATGTTGAGAAGCATGACTATCTCTTGCCTGATGCTTGTTAATCCTGAGACAACAGGACTTGTTCAAGGAGCTACCAGCAATTCACTGTGACTGGGGGAAAGGAGAATGTGTGGAATTGCAATATATTACTTTGGCTAAGTGACTGAAATCCACTTGCTCTGGCTTAGGCATAATGGAGGGGGGTTTTACTGGTGATTAAATCAATAAAAGGGTAGCAACAACTAAGTTGCCAGGAAAGCACAGATGCTAATGAACTTTCGGAATAACTGAACAAGCACCTAGAACATAGTGACATAAATAATTATTGAATGAAAAAATAAACTAGAAAGTAGAATAATGCTAAGCCTCTCTCTGCCTGGCATCTCCTACCTGGGAGAAAACATGGCCACTGACAGCTAACAAGTCTTCCATCTTACAGCTTCTGCCATCAGAGAGGACTGACTAATGTTAAGTTCTCTTAGTTCCTGGTAGAAAAATTCCAGGAAAGGGCCCTGATCGCGCTGTCTTGGATCAGACGCTTGCCTCCAGACTGATTAGCTGTGGCCAGCATGGCAAGATCATGTAAGAACATCAAAGTTGCCACCATAGTTACATGAATTCGGTGGGAGGTAGGAAAGGAGGAGTCTCTGTACCGTAGAGTGACGCAATCACCCGCAAGAAGGGACGCCATTAGAGACATCCCTTAGGAAACACACTACTGTGTCTCTGTACTATTTTGCTAAGGCTGCCATAACAAAAGTGCTGTGGACTGGGTAGCTTAAACAAGAGAAATTTATTTCCTCATGGTTCTGGGGGGCAGAAGTCTAACATCAAAGTGCCGGCAAGGTTTGTTTCTTCAGAGGCCTCTCTCCTTGGCTACTTCTTGCCTTCACATGTTTTTCCCTCTGAGCCTATGTATGTCCTAATCTCCTCTTTGTATGACATCAGTTATACTGAATTAGTGTGTGTTAGTCACTCGGTTGTGTCAGACTCTTTGCATCCCATGCACTGTAGCCCTCCAGGCTCCGGTTCATGGAATTTTCCAGTCAAAAATACTGGAGTGGGCAGTCATTCTCTTTTCCAGGGGATCTTTCCAACCCAGGGGTCGAACCTGGGTCTCCTGTATTGCAGGCGTATTCTTTACTGTGTGAGCCACAGGCACACCCTAATGATCTCATTTTAGTTACTTTTTAAAAGACGCTATCTTCAAATACAGTCACATTTTGAGACACTTGGACATTAGGACTTCAACATATAAATTTGAGGATCACACAGCTCAGCCCACAATAGTCTCTAATAAGAATATTTTTGCGGATACTCATTACATAGTGTTTCCTTTCTGACCTGGGTATCAGGAAGAGTTGTGCAGTTTATTTTCAGATATTGCCACTATGGTTTACCAAATGGTCATGTTTTCTCTTTATTCATGGCTTTTCTGAGGCTTGTTGACTGATAAGTGACCCATTTGGAGGGTTTCATGGTGTCAATTTCTGTTTATTTCTACTTTCCAGCTGTGCTTTCTGTTCTGTTCTGTTTGCTTTTCTCTTTATCATCTATTTATAATTTGTGTTTTCTTTTTATATGATGTAAATCTCTATATTATATACTCTGAATGTATCCATAATGGTATTCCATATGTTTGATAGATAAATAAATAAGCTTTTACATCATCAACTATATTTATATAAGTAGAACATCATCAATGAAACACAGAGGAAGTGTATATGCTAATAATAAATGCCCTTTGTGATAAATCATCTCAAATTCTCAAAACTCTTTTTGGAAAGAAGCAGAACCTAGAAAAGAATATATAAATTGGGTAAAAACAAGATGTGTCACAAACCATTTTTTTTTTTTTAAATCTAACAGTAACTAGGCAAATCAATGCTTAAATTAGCACAAACTGGTGAAAATAAGCCTTCCTAAATTGATTTTTCTATATATTTGCCTGGAGGCAGACACAGAGTAGGAGGAGTTGGGCTGTTGCCAGACCTAAAGCACTTTTCTGAGCTCCATCAACTTCTATTAATGGGCAGTGACGCCATTCCGGCCCTGAGCCAGCCGCCCAAAGCACTTAGATTTGTTCAGCAGGCTGGCTGGAGGCAGGCATTGATTACATCAGAAACATGGCCACACATACACCACTGATTCAAGCCAAACACCTCCAAAGAGAGCTGACTTCCTGTGACACCAGCAGAAAACAAATGGCCAGTGCCCAGGTGGCTTTGTAGCAAGGAGGGGTGAACAGTCAGAGGCCCCTCCCCAGTTTTCCACAGGGCCTCTGAGTCACAGCCATGAACAGCCAACATAGACATTGACCCAAACGGCCTGGGTGACTTTAGTTCCAGTTTATGTAGTTAATGTGTGAAAAAATGTGAATGTGTTAGCTGCTCGGTCATGTACAACACTTTGCGACCCCATGCAGCCCACCAGGCTCCTCGGTCACATCCATTCTCCAGGCAAGGATACTGGAGAAGGTAGTCATGCCCTCCTCCAGGGGATCTTTCTGACCCAGGGATCAAACCTGGGTCTCCCTCATTGCAAACAGATTCTTTACCATCTGAGCCACTCGGGAAGCCCTTAGTTAATATGGTAAACTCACAAATGTATTTTTAAAGGTGTATTGCTTTTTTCTGAATTCTCTGCTTCCCCTTGTCCTAGACTCTGTTCAGTGGTTTGTCCCAGCATTAATTCCATAGTTGTGTGTGCCTAAAGTGCTCCTAGGGTAGCAAAGGTCCCAGTGCTTCTAAGCCACCATGGTCCTGTGTACCACACATCATTTTCCATTAGGGTGTGAGAGAGAGGGAGAGAGGAAGGAGAAAGAGATGAAATAAACACTTAATGTGAAGCAGGTTTCTTAGACCTGAAAAACTTACACATAATCAATGAAATCGAGAGTCAAATTCCTAAGTCCTCAAAGACTTTCAAATGCAGAGTGAAATGTACCTCTGAAAGGCTCAGGAAACAGAAAGAGGATGTTAGGGAAAAACTGAGGAAATCTGAATAAAGTATGGACTCTATAGTTAGTAATGTATCAATGCTGGTTTGTTAATTATCGCAAATATAACTTGGTAGTGTAAAATTTTAAAAATAGGGAAATTAAAGAAATTAAATTCTTTGGATTTAAAACTTCCAAAATAAAGGGCTCATGTAAAAATATATTTTATAAATATAATATATGTAATATTTTATATGCTACAAACATATTATATTTATATCTATAATAGATTTGCTTGAAAATAGTCTATAATCTAGGGATGGGGGGATATTGACAGGGATATAGAGGAAACAAGACTGGTTATAGGGACTTCCTTGGTGGCCCAGTGGTTAAGAATCTGTACTCACAATGTAGGTGGCATGGGTTTGATCCCTGGTTGGGAACAAAGATCCCACATGTTACATGGTATGGCAAAAAAAAAAAAAAGACTGGCCATAACTTAATAATTGTTGGAATTGGGTGATGGATAAATGGATGGGTATATTATATTAATATTATCCTTTCTATTGTCATATATGTTTAAAACCCTCCCTAATAATAAGTTCAAAAATATACATACACCCCCATTAAATTGAGAACTTAGAAGAAGAAATATAAAGTATATGAACTCTAGTCCTGACCTTTTTTTTAACTCCACAAGTGTATGCATAACTTGCAGATGAAGAGTAGCATATTTTATTAGTGCTAAAGAGTACGGGGTTCCTATTTTGTAGGGCAAGTCAATGGTATTGACTTGTGTCAAAGCATGTGCTTCAGAGACTTCCCTTCCAGGTGGATGCATTATGTTAGGCTGACCCACCACCCCACCGTCCCCTACGAGCAACGGCAGACGCTGCCTTCTCCAGACTGGGTCAGAGCCAACGGAGCCATAGTTTTGGAAGGATATTTTTCTCCATGTGATGATGGAGTAGGCAGCTCAAGTCCTGAGTCTGATCTGGGTAAAAGTTCCTTAGTCATCTGTGACATGAAGTAGGAAATGATAAGCTCCTCTGCACTTTGCCTGCCACATCTCTACTGGTGCCAAAGCAGTACCGTAAATAGATGGTAGCCATTAGTAAGACAGTGCCCTGAGTTCTTCCTTTGAGGGTACTGGTTAAGCTCCATCTCCTGCTCCTGCATCCCTTTTAAGTGAAAAGTACTAGCAGCTATCCAGGATCTCAAACAAGATGCCCGGGAGCCATTCATCCTTGACACCAGGATCTCCTTAATCTTCTAGAATTCAACCAGTTCCCAAGTTCTGAAGATTCTACCACCTTCTCTTCCCTCAAATCTATGCTCACCTCTCCATGTGTGTTGCCTGTTGGAAGTTCAGACTCAGTCTTGATCACCTGAATTATTTCACGGCCTCCTACCCCTGTCTTCTATCCTTGCAACCTATTTTGATGCTGCCATGAGGATGAGTACCATGACCATCTCACTCATTTCCTGGGAACCCCCTCAGTGGTACCCCACCACCTTCAAGATAAAGATCTTGCCTCTTAGTTTGGAACACAAAGTGGATTACAACCAGGCCTCTGCCTATCTCTACTCCCTTTTATGCCCCATTCCTCCAAGTTCAACTGCTTGTAGTTCTCAGACTGTGCCAAGTGATGCCACATCTCTTTGTGGCACAGATATAACTGCCGTATCTCTTCACCTTTGCTCCATGGCCATGCTCTGTCTATACTTGTCCTCTCAGCAGAACCTCCATATCTTTCAAGACTGAGTTTAAGCACCACCCCTAAAGAAAATTATCCTGATCAGGACCTGTCATGGAGGCGAGTGTAGGGTAAACCCGGCCCACACTCCACTCACCAAATCCCATGTTCTGAGGTAGGAAATACATGATCCCAGAGGATGAGTCTCTAATTTACAAAAAAGGTGTTGTATGTGCTAACTGCAATGCTCCCGCACAAGTGGAACCAGCTACTCCGTCTTTTGCATTCCCACAATACTCCCTATATACCAGTCAACACTCACTGAACTTGTAGTTTAGTGGAGAGAGGTGAGACAGAGGTTTGAGTCCTCAGCCTACCTAGGGTAATGCCATCTCATTTCTGACTTGTAACTGCCACACGTAGCCCAGAGCCTGGCACATAATAAACAATCATTGAGTAAATGATGCTATAAACAATGCACTAACTCAGAGAACAATATTGTTTTATATATTATGAGCATATTTGTTTAAGGTACAGTTTGCAAACAAGTAATGTGATAGCACATCAGAATTTTACATCTGACGAAGTGTGACCTGGTTCAGTAAGCCATGTTGGTGAATATCCAGCTCATGACTAATGATCTCAAGACCCTTGTTAGCGGCATCCTCAGGAAGAGGCAGAGGCCACTGCTTGGAACCACCAGTCCCCAGCTCCCTTTCAGAAAGGCCAGTGCAGCCGGGAGGGCTCGTAACAGGAGGCCTGTTGAAAACAAGCTGTGGTTTCACTTTATGTTTGGATTTCTGTACAGGGAAGGGCACTTCCTCTTGCATTTGTTAGAGCCAAATAACATATTCTGGGTGGAGAGGACTGTGGTTGTAAACCTCCTGTTGGACATAGGAAAAGGTAGCAGCATCCTCGAACTGGCTGAATACATAGCTTGGAACAAGAACTTGGGTGGCAGGCAACCAAGGAGTGCAGATGGCTTTTGCTGCATCATTTTCTGCTGGGATTGCAATATGAGGGAGGCTTTGTTGATTTGTGTATAGTCTGTTATGCTTGGCAATACCCTCTAGTTAGCACTGGTTGAATACTTGCTGGCTTGTGCATTCTTTGGGATAGAAGAGAACATAAAAATATCCCAAGGTTCTCCTTGCCTTCCCCTTGTTGCAGTTAACCTAGGGCAGTGGGAAACAGAGAGCTGTGAACACAGGCACTGTCTAGAGAAGTAAACAGACCACAAGTACGAGGGAAGCTGAGTCTTTGTCTGTTTCACTTCCATGGTGGTATTTACCACCAAGGCTATTTTTGTATATTTTAAGGAAGAAGAAAATCACATCCTAGAAAAGCATTTCAAAAAAGCAGCAGGAAAAAAAGAAAACTATTAAAGCCATATATCTTGGAGGGAGAAATAAAAATTTGGATTTTGTTGGAAACAGTGTTCCCTTACCCAGTACTGTCAAATCCATAAAAATTGGAAGGGAAAAAAAGTCTTTCTGAGTTTTTGCAAGCATAGGGCATTTATTCTCCATCCCATTTCTTAATTTGGCACTTTCTTTCTTCAAGTACCAAATCCAGTAAATGTTCTTTAAATGGAAAGAAAAAGAAAAGCATTAATGAATGCCAGAAAACAGTTTCCCAACTAGCCAGCCAAACCACAAATATCCAAAAATGTGATTTCATTTTGAATAATATAATGAAGAATATCAAAAAGAAATATAAAGAGAAGGGGGAAAATGTATTCTAAACATCTAAAGGATTTCTAACTTCAGATTGTTCAGGAAAGACACATGAAGAGAAATAGCTAATCAATAATCAAATTCAAAACCCAGTGTTGACAAAATTGAGAAGATAACACTGGTCAATGAATGCTAAACCCTGATAAGGGTTTAGCCACATACTCTGAGTTTCTAGAAATACATTCACATTCAGCGTCTGCATTTTCCTCAACTCTAAATGGAACTGAGGATGACAAGGAAGCAACTGAGAAACTAAAGGAGGCATAATGTGAAGACATTAGTGTTAGAATCTGTGTTTGCTAAACATCATTTCTTCCTCTGGGGAGGTGGGAAGGCTGCTTGTTGTTGTTCAGTCGCTCGGTCATGTCCAACCCTTTGCGACCCCATGGACTGTAGCCCACCAGGCTCTTCTATCCATGGGATTCTCCAGGCAAGAATTCTGGAGTGGATTGCCATTTCCTTCTCCAGAGGATCTTCCTGACCCAGGGATCAAACCTGCATCTTCTCCATTGGCAGGCGGATTCTTTACCACTGAGCCACTTGGGAAGCCCAAGGAGCTGGTAGGCTGACCTAAGTACACAAAGGATGGCCTCTACCTCCCTGAAACTGGGGAAAGAAGCAAGATAATCCATAATTACTTTGGTAATTTCTCTAATCTGCTCCATAGCCCAGGAAGAAAGGCTTAGACTCCTCATCTGTTTTCCCCAAGCACCTGGGCACGTCTCTCTTATTGCCTGTAAACAGTTATTGTATTACAATGCTTCCACATCTCCCTTGTTAGATTACGAACTTGAGAGCTACAGTATCTATATATCTCTGGTGCCAAGTATAGTGACTGGAACATAAGTTAATTTACACAATAGCTTCCTTTCTTTGTATACAAAGAATTCAGGCCCCTTTAGTTGTTCTGTCCTATGATTATATAATTATGTTTTAGTACTGGCACATAGGATGCATTATTTTTCTATTTCGTAACCAGAGAAACTGAGGTATATACACCAACTACATCTAGATTGGTGTTTCTCCAACTTCAGTGTGCATGCAAAGCATATGATCCTCTTGTTAAATGCAGGTTCTGATTGAGTTGGACTAGGGAGGGGCCTGAGATCATGCCTTTCTAGCAAGTCCTCAGGTGATGCCAATGCTCTTGGTCCACAAGCTAACACTAAGTTGAGCCACATGGAATTTACGTTCTCTCCTGAAGTCCAGAAATTAGCAGCTGAGGGTGCTTTGGAAGTTCTGCTATGTTATCAGGGGCCCAAGTTTCTTCTATCTGCTTTATTACCCTAGGTGTGCCTTTACAATTGATGCTTTCAAATTGTGGTGCTGGAGAAGACTCTTGAGAGTCCTTTGGACAGCAAGGAGATTAAACCAGTCAACCCTAAAGGAAATCAACCCTGAATATTCACTGGAAGGATTGATGCTGAAGCTGAAGCTCCAATACTTTGGCCACCTGATGCAAAGAACCGACTCATTGGAAAAGATCCTGATGCTGGGAAAGACTGAGAACCGAAGGTAAAGGGGCACCAGAGGATGAGCTAGATAGCATCACTGACTCAATGCACATGAATTTGAGCAAACTCTGGGAGATAGTGAATGACAGAGGAGCCTGGCATGCTGCAGTCCACGGGGTAGCAAAGAGTCAGACATAACTTAGCAAATGAACAACAACAGGATGCTTTACAACCTCATGGTCTCCTCTTGTCTCAAGATGGCAGCTGCCACTCTGGCTATCATGTTAGAAGAGAAGAGGAAGAACCAAGGACCAATAGGTGTATGGCTGGGTCAGTCCTTATGTTAGAGTTTTCAGAAAGAGCCCCAATCAATAACCTTCACTGTGTGGGAGAAACTTACTTCTCCCTTGTGTTTCCCTTTTACTTTTACATTACTACCACACTCATAACACTTCTGACACAAGACATGTGAGGTTTTCTTCTCCCACATCAAGCAATTCTGTGCTACCAGCTGGGTGTCCTACAATTTAACTTGGTTTTGACACTATCTACCTGGAGATAGGGGCTTCCCAGGTGGCACTAGTCATAAAGAAACTGCCTGCCAATACAGGAGATGCAAGAGATGCAGGTTTGGTCCCTGGGTTGGGATGATCCCTTGGAGAAGGAAACAGCAACCCACTCCAGTATTCTTGCCTGGGAAATCCCATGGACAGAGGAGCCTAGCGGGCTACAGTCCATAGGATCGCACAGAGTCGGACACGACTAAAGCAACTTAGCACGCACCTGGAGATAGCATCAAATTTCAGAAGGTAAGGGCTCGGCCCCACAAGACTACTCATCTGCCGGATTCCCACACTTCAGACCCCAGTCCTAAGTCCAGGTTGTCACCTATGCTTCTGACTAACTGGTTATAAATTGGAGGTTCCCATGCCCCCTTCCTCAGGCTCAGTTAATTCTCTAGAATGGCTCACATGATTCAGGAAGCCAATTTACTTACTAGATTATGAGTCTATTACAAAGGATATTACTCAGAAACAGCCAGATGGAAGAGGTATGTAGGACAAGATGTGGGGAAAGGGTCTTGGAGTTGTCATGCCCTCTTGAAACTGACCCAGGTTGGATTTATGTTGGTCTTCAAAAAGGAAGGAAGCGGGCAGGGCACAGCCTTTAAAATAATGACATAACCATGCACGCATGCATGTTCAGCTGCTTCAGTTGTGTCCAACTCTGTCCCTATGGACGGTATCCTGCCAGGCTCCTCTGTCCACAAGATTCTCTGAGCAAGAATACTGGAGTGGATGGCCATGCCTTCCCTCAGGGGACCTTCCTGACCCAGGGATTGACTCTGTGCTTCCTGTGTCTCCTGCATCGCTGGCAGATTCTTTACCTCTGAGCCAATGGGTAGCCATAGAGCATGACAAAAACTGGTTAGAACCAACTAGGCTTGATTTCTAGTGGACCTTGAGCCTCATACAGTCATTGTAAAACATTAGCATAAGTTAAGTGACACATCCATCAACACCATGATAGTTCTGAGGCCGGCCATCAAAGATCAAAAAGTGGGAGGTGGCCCAATTCCTGGAACTCTCCACCCCTTCCCCAAAATAGTTGGAATAATCCTCTTGATCATTAGTCTGTGAAATTTTGTTGTTGTTCAGTCACTCAGACTCTTTGCAACCCCATGGACTGCAGCATGCCAGGCTTCCCTATGAAATTACTGAGCCCATAAAAACTAACCATGCCTTATTTCTAGGCCTCTTACTTTCTGAGCTGGTGTACACTCTATGGAGTGTGTTTCTCTCTAAATAAATCCACTTCGTACCTACTACTTTGTCTCTCACTGAATTCTCAGTGAGATGAGACATCAAGAACCTAAGCTTCATTAAGTCCTAAGACCAAGGGTATGTCCTCAATGAAAAGGCCATGGATTTGGGCTTCCCTGGTGGTCTAGTGGTTGAGAAGCTGCCTTGCAATGCAGGAGATATGGGTTCAATCCCTGATCCAGGAGGACCCCATATGCCACGAAGGCAAATAACTCTGTGCATCACAACTACTGAGCTCATGTTCCACAACTTCTGAGCTCATGTGCTCATGGTCTGCAATAAGAGAAGCCACTGCAGTGAGAAGCCCATGCACTGCAACTAGAGAGTAGCTCCCACTCTCTACAATTGGAGAACAGCTCCCGCCCTCCACAACTAGAGAAGCCCAAGTGCAGCAACCAAGACCCCACACAGCCAAAAAAAAAAAAAAAAATGACCATGGGTTCAAGTCCTAATCTGAGTTGCATGGTTTCACTCTCTGATTTTACCACTTCACGTGCTCACTGCACCAAAAGATTTCCAAACCCCTACCTTGTGAGTTGTGGAAGCTTCATTATTTAGGCATGATTGATTAAATCATTGGTTATCTGTGATGGATTCAACGGCCCAGCCTTTCTCCCCTCCCCTGAGATCCGGGGTGGGGGGGACTGAAAGTTTCAACCTTCTAATCACAGGATTGGTTTTCCTGCAACCACTTAGGTATGGTCCAAAAGTCACCTCATTAGAATAAACTCAGGTGTCATTGAAGGGAGTTTCTTCTGAATATCAGGACACTTTTTTCACTTAGGAAATTTCAGAGGTTTTAGGAACTCTGTGCCAGAAATAGTGATGAAAACCAAACATATTAACATATTTCTTTATATAAATCACAATATCATATTCACCTACATCTCACTGGCCAAAATGGTATAGTCACCTGTGTTAAGGAAGGGTTAAAAATGTGGTTTTTCAGCTGGGTGCACTGCTGATAACATTCAGTTGAGGTTCTCTTAGTAAGGAAGAAGGGGAAAGAGAGGCCAGGCAAACGATAACAGCCTCTGCGTCCTGAGTATGTGCTCAGTTGTATCCGACTCTGTGACCCCATGGACTGTAACAGCCTCTTCTATGAATCAAATGAGATTATTATGGATCCTCTGTTAGTCATCCATGGCTTTAATCTCTGGACTTGTAGACTAAAAAGTTGCACAACATGAGAGTTTGCAAGTTAAGTTGTACTGGGGGCAAAATGAGGACTGCCACCCGGGAGACAGCATCTCAGATATCTCTGAGATTGCTCCAAAGAGGTAGTGGGGGAAGGTGAATATATAAGATTTTGATGAAAGGGGAGTTCACTGCAATCAAGTACTTACTTTACAAAAGGTTTTCTGCTAGTCACAAGGAGCTGATGTCACCATGAAGGGATTTAGTGCTTTTCTAGGTATGAAGAGATGCAAGGATTGGGATCATGAAATCAGTTCCTGAAAATGTCTATCTAAAGACTTGTTCCAACAGTTTCCCTGGAGCACAGAGTGCCTCACTCTCCACCCTGAATTCCCCTCAGGGGATGCTGAAGGTCAGCAGCTGCAGCAGCACAGGATTCAGTCTCCAAAGAGGCAGATGGCAAGTGCCCTTGTTGTTGTTCAGTCCCTGACAAGTGCCAGTTTGTAGTTGACAGCTGTACCCCATTCCTAAAGAGATCATACTGTTACCCTGTTCACGTACAGATGAAAAGTCAGTTATCTTTGTGGCAACTTCTGCTTTGGATATTCCCTGACTTCCCTTCTTGACAGAAGCCATCATCACATTAGGTTCTAAAACTTGAAGAAAGTTGGGGGGAATCAACTCTTCATACTTTTGCTGCTTCATCTTTGGAATAACATTAATATTAAATGCTTTGTTTGGTTTGGGCTTTTTTAACACAAGTTCTCAGATGCCAGGGAAGCACTGTGACATCAGTTGAGCAGCTGGCTCTCAGATACTGGCAGGCCCTCCAGCTATTTGTCCCTGAGGTTATGGCTTATAAATCGGGGAGTAAACCCAAAGGGGATGTGCTGCTTTCCCAGCTTAGTGCCAATTCAGTTTATTCCTTGAGTAGAGTGGAGTCTCCCAAGGAGAAGAAATGCCAGACCATTGATTTTTGCCTGAGCAATCACATTCTTTCCCTGGCCCTTTGCCCAGGACTTCCAGGGAGAAGGCAGAGGCCAAGAAGCAATATATATTCCTGAAAGGGAGGCCTCTTGAGTGATAAAAAGATGGCACCTGTTGGTGGCTCAAGGCAATAACAGAGGACCCAGGGGGGTGCTCTCTGAGATGCGTGTCCTGTGTCCTAAATTATGATGGGGGAAACCAGAAAGAGAAAGCCTATCTTTTGTTTTCCTTCCCTTCTCCTCCTATCTCAAGGAGTTTACTCCTCCAAAATTTCACTCTTAGGACAGTGAATAGCTGTGGCATGTTCATCTATTACTACTAGTATCATTAAGACTTAATTCCTTAAAAATAATATATGTAAACTAACCAAAAGTAGCTGTCATTTGTAAATGTAATATGGTCTGTCTATATCAGTTCCACCATAGATTTGGAAGAGATGGGAGAGGGGAAGAGGGTAGTCTATTGTGAAATGAAAATATCTCCTGCATGTTGATATACAAGAAATGTCACAGCCATCATTGATTTCTGGCCTCCAAATGTGAATGAGGGCATCCAAAACTTTGATCCAGTAGATGCTGCCACCCCCACAGTGATTGCCAAGGAGCTGGGGGAATGCAAGTGTTAGGTAGTTAGAATAAGAAACAGGAGTCCAAAATGGCGGTAGCTAAAAGACAAGGAAGGGAAAAGCCCGCCAAAATTGAACAAAGGAAGGTCTGAGGACCGGAGTGAAGACCTCAGGTAGAACAAATAGCACTCCCGGCTAGCCCAATTTACTTAGGGCAGGCCCAGGGGGAGGAAAAACATATAAAAAGAGGACCCAAATGGCTCTCTCTCCCTCTCCCTCCCTCCCTCCCTATCTCTCTCCTGCTTGCTGGCATGCTCCCCCACTCTCTTCTCTGCATCTTTGGGTCGGCATGCCCTCACGCCTCAAGGATGGATTTTCCTGCTATTTTCTAAATAAAATAGAGCTGTAACACAAAGCTGTAACACTGATCTGTCTAAGAGCTACAACACAGTCTGTTCGAGACCTGAGAGCTATAACACAGTCTAAGACCCGAGAGCTGTGACGTGCCAAGGGCTTTAATGTCCATCACTCCAAATCTTTATTGTGACGAGACAGAACCGAGGAGAATACACTTGCCTGACACAAGAATCAGCCATCTGCCATATCTACCACTCCTTAAGGTGAACAAGGAAATAGGACTTGGCCTCATATACCTGAGGTACATATGAAAGGAATGAATTCGATGAGCCTAGAGGCTTGCATCTTCCCATACACTGAAATTCCTTAACTTAATATCTGATTTTTCTTACCTCACTATAATCTTTGATGTTCAGACTGCCTCTTCCCTTTGTTGCAAACTTGTATATAGCCTGATTTACCCTTGTACCTCTTTTCAGCAATTTTCTCAGAGCTACTGAAATGCCATCTTCTGGGCTCTGAGTCCTAAGCATTCCCACCAAATAAAATAACTCTCTGCTTTCAGGTTGTGGCTATATATTTTAGTCAACACCATGGGTCTATAAACATGTCAAGCATTATTACAAATCAAATGTTTTTCATATATACTTATTTCTCTTTTTCAAGTGCTATAGGTGTAGTCTTAATTATTAAATGCAAATTTATTTTTAACTGTGACTTAATTTTTAATTGAGAAAATATATTATGGCAAAAAGCAATTACTGGGTATTAAAAATACAACAACCATTATGTGACAATATGCAAAACTTTGAGTATTAAGCAGACATCTTTATACTTGGACATTGGGACCTTCTATTCCATACTCTTAGGGAATTAACATTTCTATTGAGTTTTGGGATTTGGGGGGTTTTTTGTATTGAGTTCGATCTAGAAGTTGGTCTTTGTGTCCTGTTGATGTCAAAGAATGTGGGATAGATGGGTAAATGTATCTACAGCTGAGAAAAAAAGTGTTTAACGTTTGGAAAGTCAAAGAAGTTGATACCTGATTCCTTTTGGCCCATGGGCCTGAATTTCACAAAGGCTTTTGCAGAGTAGCATGCTTTATACATTCATAAACTAGTTATTGAGTGTGTATCATTTACAAGGCGTTGTTCTAGACACCTAGAATACAACAGCAAATAAAAGAAACAAAAATGCCTACATTCCTGGAGCATAAAATCCTTTCTATGATTTGGTGGGTGAGGAAAAAATGCCACCCAAACACTCCTCATATGATTTTACCCAGCTAAATCACCACTCCAGCTTTGGCAGTAAGACCAAGAAAATACTTACACATAACTAGAAGATTCTGCAAGCCCATTGATAAATCTTACCATGCTGTAAACTGCTTTCATCTTATTCATTTATCCCTCAGAAACTAGTAAAACTAACTCTGAACAGCTAGAATCAATGCAAATCTCATCACACCCCTTCAGAATGATGCTAGATACCATCAAATGAGATATTCGTTTCTGAAGACAGTAATTTTAAAAAGTTCACCTTTATTTCTCAGAAACTTGCTACAGACAGTTTAATTTAAAAATACCTCATGAAGGGGTGGGGAATCCTTCATAGGGTCTTGTGAAGATGTACATCAGAGCATTTCAAAGGGTGCAATGACTTGGAACAACTACCCTACGTTCTTCTCATGGGACTCCTGGCAGGAATTCCAAGAGGCATTTTGGGATGGTGAAGGATCCAGAGAGCTGGTTCTCAAAAGAAAGAAAGAAAGAAAGGGAGGAGAGAAGGAAGGAGTTAGGAGAGAGAGAGAGGAAAGAAAGAGAAAGATCAAAGAAGAAAAGAAAAAGAAAGGAAGAAAAGAAAAACTTGAGGCTCAGGGACAAATACTTGAACAGATGACCAGTTAATGAACATCAGTACAGTTATCAGCAACAGAAGGAAGAATAACAAACAGTGGATAGAAAATGGGTGTTGTTGCCTGCCCACTGGCTTCGCCCGTTTTTTAACTCATTCTTCATGTCCACCCTGAAGCCCCTGCCCTATTGCCAGTGAACAGTGTGGCTGCCCCTGTTTCTTTCTTCTTCCCTACTTCATTCAACAAGTACTGAAAAAGCCAGGTCTTGGGCTAGACCTGAGGATACAGGGTGGGAGTCCAAAACAAAGGATGGGACTTCCCTCAGAGAATTTTCACTCTCTGTTGTCATTTCAGGGGTGCCCCTCCTGGGATGTCACCAGTTCCAGCCCTGCCTATTACTCCCTTCTCCCCACCTCAGCTGCCCCCTGACTTGTACTTCAAGAGAACTCCCCTTTACTTTCTGTGTTGAGGTCCCAGACATGATTTCACTCAGAAAAAAAGTTCTGCTTTTTTAAAAATAGTACTGAAAGCCTCTGCTCTCTTTTATACCCACTGGATTTGAGGGAGAGATATATATAGACATATATATATAATATTTCACAGATAACATATTATAATATATAATGTTGTTTAGTGGCTCAATTGTGTCTGACTCTTTTGCACCCCATGGACTATAGTGTGCCAGCTCCTCTGTGCATAGAATTCTCCAGGTAAGAATACTGGAGTAGATAGCGATTTCCTTCTCTAGGGAATCTTTCCAACCCAGGGATTGAAACTGTGTCTCCTGCTTTGCAGGCAGATTCTTTACAGGGGACATCCCAATATATAATAATAGTATTATTTATAATAATATACCAGGACATAACAGTAATTCTGAGCCAAGGTGGACTCTGTGCTGACCACACCTGTGGCAGGGCCCACCGGCTCTGCCCTGCTCTGACGGTGATGGGGAGAAAGGTGTTGTTGAGCTCCTGGATAAAGTCTCATGACAAAAAGCAGAGTGGTGGATACACACTGGACTCTGGAACTCTTTTTATTTTTGCCTGATTTTAAAAAAAAATAAACCTGATTTTAATGGACAGATTTCCACATTTTAATTACACATCCCCATTCCACACCATCCCAGAGGGCTTTGGGAGAACCTTCTCTTGGGTTGTCAACACAAGTTCCTTTCTGCCGTTAAGACAGTCGAGGAGAAACTAGGAGACTTTATGAATCTTTTTAAAAGTTCATCCGGATAGTTCCCTGCTGGGAGGTACCTTGTCAGGGTTGTTATGGGCAATCCAGGACCTCCCAGAAGGCCAGGACCTAAGGGAAGAGACCTTACTTCTACTGACATTGGTGACCCTTCTTCTCCCGAGGCTGGGCCTTATAATTCAAGGAGATACTTGAGGTTGGACTTCTTTTACCTCTATTCATTCTGCCAGGGTACATGTTGGACATCATATTGAATTTAGACTATGAAAACTGAGGCCTATAATCACCATATTCCCAATTTCATTCACTTTTAAAGGCTTATTTCCAATCGGACTCCCTATGGAGCTCTGCCAAAGGAGAACCACCTCCTTCAGCCACAGGAAATGACAACTCCCTTAGTCCTCAGCCTGGCCCGCAGCCCATTCTCACTTATTGCTCAAAGTCATTTTGCCCTTACATAACCTCATTGGTCAGCCTCATCATTAACCTCTGAGAGGCCCCTCAAAAAATCCTGCAGACTACTTCTCTTCTGGGAGTGACTAAGCAGAGCTAAATCAGGCCCAGATGAACTCTGTTTCTTTGGGGGTGGGAGTGGGGGGCTGTCTTGGTGGATCTCAGGATAGGCCCCAGGCCATTAGGCCCAAGTTTAAATATTGGGTGTATAATATATTTTGTGTGAGTTGTGAAATAGCTCCGGTTCCTGTATTCTCACCTGCAAAATTAAAATAAAAATAGCCCTTATTTCCAAGGGTTGCTTGAAAGTTTGAATGAATGAGGTGTGCTATATATTTAAGCTACTTGTCACATAGTAAGTCATCAGTAAATATTAGAAATTGCTATTTTGGCCAAAGCTGGTATTGACATCGGCTTTGCCAAATTCATTCATCCATCTGCTCATTTAAAGTGTATTTACTGAGGACCTATGATACATCAGCAATAAGTCACAAATTAAGGACAGAAATTTTACGTAAAATATAAATATATAGAGAGATTCTAATGTGTTAGTTTTTCTGAAAGTTTTTTGGGTTTTTTTTGTTTGTTTGTTTCATTTTTTCTTTTTTTTTTTTAAATGATAAGGCCTGCAAAAAAAATTGGAGTTTTAAAATGCTCACCTACCACTTTCCTGGTTTTAAAGTTTTATTTCCCCAGTTAGGAAAGCTTCTGGTGGCCAACCCATCATGACTCCCCGGAGCAAATTTTCACTGTCACCCTCAAGAGGTCCGAGTTAGGAAACTCATGGCAGGACTTTAAAATTTTCACTTTCCGATTAGATTTTCCAAGATGTAAACATGATTTTTCTCCATATTATATTCCCCTCTATTGAGATATTGTTTAAAATGAGTCTTACAAAAATAAATAAAAGGTAAAAAGATATTTGAAGAACAGACCTTATGTCTGGGCAGATTTCTTGCTCTGATAGCTGATTCCAGGTGGGGAGGAGAGGCCACACTTCAGGCCTTCAAGAGATGAGTGAAGTGAAGTGAAAGTTGCTCAGTCATGTCCAACTCTTTGCAACCCCATGGACAGTAGCCCTCCGTCCATGGAGTTCTCCAGGCAAGAATACTGGAGTAAGTTGCCATTTCCTTCCCCAGGGGATCTTCCCGACCCAGGGGTAGAACCCGGGTCTCCTGCACTATATGCGGACTCCTTACCACCTGAGCCACCAGGGTAGGTATTATGCTAAGTAAAATAAGTCAGACAGAGAAAGGCAAATATTGTATCATGTCATTTATCATGTGAAATCTTAAAAATGCAACAAACTAGTGATTATAACGGAAAAAAAAAAGGAACAGATTCACAGATATAAAGAACAAATTAGTGGTTACCAGTGGTGAGGGGACAATAAAGGGGTAGGGGATTAAGAGGCACAAACTATTATGTGTAAAATAAACTACAAGGATATATTGCGCAACATAAAGAATAAAGCCAATATTCTACATAATTTTTTAAAAGCATGAGCAATTAAATATTCAAAATGTAAAAAAAAAAAGAAAAGAAAAGAAAGAGAAGGATTGTCAAGAGATGAGGCCAGGGTTCAAATCCCAGCTCCTACCATTCTCTCTGGGTGACCTTAGGCAAGTCTGACTCTCTCTACACCTCTATTTTTCTGATCTATAAAGGTGGGCAATAAAAATACCTATTCTGCAAGACTGTCATTTAGATGAATGAAGTGATTCATCTAGAACATCAGTAAGTACATATAAATTTTAGCTGTCAGTGCTAGTCATTGATCAATAATTTTTACCCCAAGAGTCAGTCTTACAGATGCAGCTTTCCTCCTAAAAGGAAAATTCTTCACCACACTTTTAAGATTTCATATACTGCTATTCCTGTCCTATGTGTCATTAAATATGAGGAGTAAAATCATATCCATCTTTAGACATGAAAACTGAGGCTTCAAGAGTGGTTCTGTAAGCTTATAAAACTTATTGGTATGTCAGAAAAATAATACAAACTCAGATTGTCTGATCCCAATACCAAGGCTTTTTATTTTTAAACCTTCCTATACCAATGGGCTGGGTGGCTGGAAGGAATGACTATGTTTTTGCAAAAACCATAAGCCTTTCAGACAGCACCATTGACTTCATCTGAAAATACACCCTGGCAGGGATATTTTTAAGTCACTCAAGTAAACATACTATCTATCCAGCAGCCATTCCTCAAGAAAGCTTCATGTAAAGTTAGAATATCAATAGGTACTGAATGTCAAAAATTGTAAAGAGAGCCTGTCTTGCTGACGAATGGACAATCACATCAAGTGTAAGAATCATAAAGCCAGTTTTGTCAGAGTTTGTGAAATAGGAAAAAAATCAGTTTGTCTCTCCAATCCATCAGTTTGAAAACTGGAAGAAGTCTTGCAGAAACTGGAGAGCAGTCCAGGATTGCCTGTCAGATGAAGGTAAAGCAGCAGGCCAATCAGAACAGGCCTCTCACCTCTGAGTTGGGTTGGCTCTGCAGATAGCTGTAGAATAAAAGATGTTAAAAAGTTATGTAGGGACTTTCCTGGTGGTCCAGTGGTTAAGAATCTGCCTTCCAATGCCTCGAACATGGGTTCTTTCCCTGGTAGGGGAACTAAGATCCTGCATGCCGCAGGGCAACTAAGCCTGAGTGACAGAATAGAAGACCCAGAGCAGCCAAAAAAATGAAAAGGTTTATGTAGAATGTGGAGACCTGCCAGAGGGCCAGGGACCATGCTAGGCACTTTACACAATACCCCCACATAATTCTGTAATTAGAGGACCAGAGCCAAAGGACAGTGCTTCCACAAGGCTGTTTTGACACAGTTTCACTTTTTTTGAGAGATGACTAGGTAATGTCAACTATCCTGACCGTTATTCTACCCCTGCATATCTCTTCATTTATCATTTTCATTGAAACCTGTTGTCTATTATGTACTGTTTGTACTAAAGCTTTCATCTACCCTTATTCCTGAACCTAGCCCATCTCACCCCACCCCACTCCATTCCTCATTGCTGGTATCAAACAGCAAAATCTAAATTTATAAGCAAACTTCTTTCAATAAGGAATCTGAATCCACTCTTCTGAACCCAAGCAACATTTGATTAAAGTGAGTTCTGGTATCAGCACTTTATTCAAGGATTTCCCTGGTGGTCCAGTGGTTAAGACTCCATGCTCTCAATGCAGGGGGCATGGGTTCAATCATTGGTCAGGGAACTAAGGTCCCGCTTGCCACATGATGTGGCCAAAAAGAAAAAAAAGAAAGCTTTATTTATGATCAACTCATAAGAAAATTATCATGAAGAGATTCCTCTCTGATAGTTGTGACTTTGTAGTTTGTTTTCAGGCTCAAAAGTCTCAAAATTCTTTTCTCAGTCCTCAAACATGTAGGCATTCCTATGGTATTTCTTCTTCACAGATGTTCTGCTCATTTCTTGGTCTTTTCCAGATTGGACAAAGTGACTTTATTAATTGCCACATGTCAGCTGCTCCACAATGAATTCTATTTGCATCTGTCAATGAGTAGGTTTAATCAAGTGCATTTTTGTTTATTTATTTATTTTTGGCTGTTCTGGGTCTTCATTGCTGCTCAGGCTGTTCTCTAGTTGCAGAGAGTAGGGACTACTCTCCAGTTGCAGCGCATGGGTTTCTCATTGTGGTGCCTTCTCGTTGCGGATCTGGGGCTCTAGAGCACAGACTCAGTAGTCGTGGCGCTCAGGCTTAGTTGTTCCAAGGGATGTGGGACCTCCCAGGATCAGGGATCAAACCTGTGTCTCCTGCATCGGCAGACAGATTCTTTACCACTGAGTCATCAGGGAAGTGCCTGTTTAACCTCTTTGTACCAGTTTATTGATACCAATATGTTGTGAGGGTTAACTGAGTTATTATATGTAAATATATTATGTATCATATATAATGCATACAAATATGTATACATGCTTATTATATATGTCAGGTATTCTCTCAAGTGATTATATCATTTTAATTATATAATTATGGGTTAATTTTTAAATTAATTAATTTATTTTTGATCGCTCTGGGTCTTTGTAGCTGCTTGGGGGCTTTCTCTAGTTGTAGTGAGCCGGGGCTACTCTTTGTTGCAGTGCATAGGCTTCTCGTTGCGGAGCACAGGCTCCAGGCACATGAACTTCAGTAGCTGCAGCATGTGGGCCCAGTAATTGCAGCACAGGGGCTCATTAGTTGCAGCTTGTGGGCTCTAGAGCACAAGCTCAGTAGTTATGGTTCACAGGCTTACTTGCTCACAGCATGTGGAATCTTCCTGGACCAGGGATCAAACCCAGGTCCCTGGATTGGCAGGCAGATTCTTATCCGCTGTACCACCAGGGATGTCCTAGACTTTAAATTGTATAATTATATATAATTTTAAATTATACATATATATATACACACATTATTTTGCCAGTTTAAAATTAGATGTGTTGTCTATTTAGACGGACACTTCACGTAGTAGTAATAAGCTGTTGTTCTAATTTTTGTGTCTTTATTTTTAATGCAACCCCAAGAGTAGGGATTGTGGTTGGGAAGGGAGGCAGGTTTGGGATGAGAAGCAGAGTAGAGATGGGGAAAGGTAGGGCCTTGAGATATGAACAAGGGACATATTTATCTGGTCGTTTTGTCAAAGTGCTCCTAGAAAAGAAAACGAGAGATGACCTGATGCTTCTGTCTCACACATTACTCTGGGCTTTTTTCACTGAAAGTTTAATTGCTGAAATTGATTTCAGTTCCCCAAGCTGAAAAGTCCCAGAGTCTAAGAAGATCTCATCAAAATGTCATGTGTCCAATTCTTCAACAGGTGAGGTAGGGTTCTGTTGTGAAAGTGTAAAGTTGAAATGGGCAGACTTAGAAACACACATCCTAGTGTAGGCCCGTGTGTGAGTGTGTCTGCTGGTAAAAAAGGCTGGGGAGAAGAGCGTGCCCCAGACTGAGCCGTGATCAAAAGCTAGAAGACCTAGAAAGCCTAAAGACAGGCTTCCCTTGGACCAGAGAAGAGAAATAAGTGAGAGGTCAGAGAGGACGAAAACGCTTAGCTAAGCCCCTCGCTTGGCTAGGATTTGCTCAGTAAATCAGGTGCAGAAAGCAGTTAGTGCCAACACAGCCCCCACCTCTCCTGAGACCCACAGTGACACAGCCCATCCATCATAGAGTTCACTCCCACGGAGCCCAGGGACACTGCAGATTCCCTCTCAACACAACTGCTCCAGACAGATTTTCCCTTGAACACTGTCACAGAGACAGGATACATAATTTGCAGGGCCCAGTGCATGAAAATGTAGGGGCCAGTATTCAAAAATTGTTGAGTTTCAAGATGACTACAGGAGAGCACTAAGCCAGTGTGAGGCCCTTCTGAGCATGGGGCTGTGATCTTAAACCCACAAAGTCAGTCTTGTCTGCCACAGGTCAGATGGTCTGCATGTGGGCAGCTAACTGTGGAGGGAACTACTGGAAACCCATCTGTAACAGATGAGGAAGCAGGACAGAGCAAGGGGAGAAGCAGCAGGTTTTTCACATCAGATGGCCAAAGTATTGGAGCTTCAGCTTTAGCATCAGTTCTTTCAATGAAAATTCAGGGTTTATTTCCTTTAGGATTGACTGGTTTGATCTCCTTGCTGTCCAAGGGACTCTCAAGAGTCTTCTCCAACACCACAGTTCAAAAGCATCAATTCTCGGTGCTCAGCCTTCTTTATGGTTCAGCTCTCACATCTATACATGACTACTGGAAAAACCATAGCTTTGACAATTTGGACTTTCGTTGGAAAAGTAATGTTTCTACTTTTTAATACACTGTCTAGGTTTGTCATAACTTTTCTTCCAAGGAGCAAGCAACGTTGCAGTTGCCATCTGCAGTGATATTAGAGCCTAAGAAAAAAAAGTCACTGTTTCCACTGTTTCCTCATCTGTTTGCCATGAAGTAATGGGACCAGATGCCATGATCTTCGTTTTCTGAGTGTTGAGTCTTAAGCCAGCTTTTCCACTCTCCTCTTTCACCTTCATCAAGAGGCTCTTTAGTTCCTCTTCGCTTTCTGCCGTAAGGGTGGTGTCATCAGCATACCTGAAGTTATTGGTATTTCTCCCACCAATCTTGATTCCAGCTTGTGCTTCTTCCAGCCTGGCATTTCACATGATGTACTCTACATATAAGTTAAATAAGCAGGGTGACAACACACAGCCTTGACATACTCCTTTTCCAATTTTGAACCAGTCTGTTGTTCCATGTCCAGTTCTCAGTTGCTTCTTGATCTGCATATAGGCTTCTTGGGAAGCAGGTAAGGTGGTCTGGTATTATCATCTGAGAATTTTCCACAGTTTGTTGTGATCCACACAGTCAAAGGTTTTAGAGTAGTCAGTGAAGGAGACATAGATGTTTTTCTGGAATTCTTTGCTTTTGCTGTGATCCAGCAGATGTTAGCAATTTTATTTCTGGTTTTCGGCCTTTTCTAAATCCAACTTGTACATCAGGAAGTTCCCAGTTCATGTACTGTTGAAGCCTAGCTTGGGGAATATTGAGCATTACTTTGCTAGCATGTGAAATGCACGCAATTGTGTGGTAGTTTGAACATTTTTTGGCATTGCCCTTTTTGGGGATTGGAATGAAAACTGACATTTTCCAGTCCTGTGGACACTGCTGAGTTTTCCAAATTTGCTGGCATATTGAGTGCAGCACTTTCACAGCATCATCTTTTAGGATTTATAACAGTTCAGCTGGAATTCCTTCACCTCCCCTAGCTTTGTTCGTAGTAAGGCTTCCTAAGGCCCACTTGACTTTACATTCCAGGATGTCTGGCTCTAGGTGAGTGATTACACCATCATGGTTATCTGGGTCATGAAGATCTCTTTTGTATAGTTCTTCTGTATATTCTTGCCACCTCTTTTTAATATCTTCTGCTTCTGTTAGGTCCATACTATTTCTGTCCTTTATTGTGCCCATCTTTGCATTCCCTTGGTATCTCTAATTTTCTTGAAGAGATCTCTAGTCTTTCCCATTCTATTTTTTCCCTCTATTTCTTTGCATTGCTCACTTTGGAAGGCTTTCTTATGTCTCCTTGCTATTCTTTGGAACTCTGCATTCACATGGATATATCTTTCCTTTTCTCCTTTGCCTTTCACCTCTCTTCTTTTCTCAGCTATTTGTAAGACCTCCTCAGACAACCATTTTGCCTTTTTGCATTTTTTTTTCTTGGGGAAGGTTTTGATCACTGCCTCCTATACACTGTTACAAACCTCTGTCCATAGTTCTTTAGACACTCTGCCTATCATATCGAATCCCTTGAATCTATTTGTCACTTCCACTGTATAATCAAGGGATTTGATTTAGGTCATACTTGAATGATCTAATGGTTTTCCCTACTTTCTTCAATTTTAGTCTGACTTTTGCAATAAGGACTTCATGATCTGAGCCACAGTCAGCTCATGGTCTTGTTTTTGTGGCTCTCATTGGTAGAGAGTAATTCCCATAAGGATTCACTCGCCCAGTGCTTCAGCATCTAATGGTCCCAGTAGCGCCTCTTCCTGAAAGGAGATCCAGGCTGAGCACACAGCATCCACTGCATATGCCACCCCCATCAATCAATGGTGGATATTTTCCATTCCTGAAATAGATGTTGCAGTTGATGACCTTCTGAGCCCAGTGTGATGAGGTCATTTCAGTAACATAAAATAAGGCAACAGCAAGAAAAGAGAATACCGGGAAAAGGGCTGGGGCTGTGGTGCCCGTTCTCCATGTCGGGGGCAGAAGACCAGAGCACTGATTTTACCGGGAGGCTTGGGAACCGAAGCAGGTGCTTTAGAGACTTTGTAGCTTTTGTGTTTTTTTATCATCTGTATTTATTTTCTGAAATTTTCCCTTTTCACATTGAACAGATGCCAGTATTTTCAAAATGAAGTCTATTAAAAAACAAGAGGGAAAACAAAATGCTAGGTTTTGTCTTTGCTGGGCTGGATGGATGGGGGACAGCATGTCTTCCAGGCCCACGGGGAAGTGACAGATAGACTGGAAATGTTAGAATCTCTCAGGCCAGGTGGACATTCAGAAAGGAGCAGGGACCCCCTGTGCCCATGCCTGGAGATCTCATCTACTTATACCATGAAGGCTTCTGTGTCTTGTTTAAATTAAGGAGCCTCTGCAGGGCTACAGTGTCTATTTTAGATTCTAGTGCCAAGACTTCTGAGATGATGGATGTAAAAGTCTTATCCATTATTATGCTAATGAAAATAATTAAGCCTTCTGATTATGATAAGCCCTACTTCCCACTTGGAGAATACTCTCCACCAAATGGTCCAAATCAACCCAAATGTTTTCTGAGACTCTCAAAAACACTATGACTGTCAATAAGGAAGAAAATGATAATCTGGACACAAAAATTCAGAAATTCATCACTATGAAATTATGTTCTGGCTGCTCTAAAATTGTAAAATTTAAAGTTGAATAGCTTGTGATGCTATTTGTAGCAAAAATTTTAATTTCTAAACTACATATAATTAGCAAGTTGCCAGTACACTGAAATGAATACACTGATAAGCAATATTTTAAAAATGCTTATTTTATGAATCAGGTCAATAATTATTTTTTAATATTCCTAAACAGAGTGTATTTGTAAAATGGGTTAATATATATTATCTATCTTTCAGAATTGCAGTGCGTTTTATTCCAGTCTAGAGTTTGAGTCCCGATTCTCATCCCAGTGTTAGAAAGTTTTTACATGTGTAATTCTGAGTGAAGTTTCTGAGTGAAGTTTCTGAGTGAAGTAGGTGCTCAGAAATGGCTTTATCCTCTGGAACTGCAAACTAAATTGTTTACAAGCTTCAATCTTAAAAAAAATAAGTAAATAAAACCCAGAGGGAAGCAAATATCTTCTCGGTAAAGAGCCCCGAGGCTCTGCCTCCCCTTCCTGAGCCCTGGTTCTATGCCAAGGCCATCCTCAGAAGTCCTAACTTGCAGGAAGGAGACAGATCCCGGATTTCTTCCTCCATTGCTGTGGCTGTGCTCAGTCATGTCTGACTCTTTGCGGCCCCATGGACTGTAACCCGCCAGGTTCCTCTGTCCATGGAATTTTCCAGGCAAGAATATAGGAGTGGGTTACGATTTCCTACCCCAAGGGATTTTCCCAACCCAGGGATCAAACCTGTATCTTTTGTGTCTGCTGTATTGGCAGGCAGATTCTTCACCACTGTGCCACCTGAGAATACCACCCTCTACACCCAGCAGAACCCTGATTTAATGACAACCTCCTGAGGAAGTTCAAATAGTTAGAATAGACATGTACTGACTGGAAGAAGTGTGTACATGTGTACTTGGAGGAAGGGCAGGGAGACCCTTACTTTCATTTCACCTCTCTTGGCTTCTAAGGGCCTCCAAAGACTGTCTCAAGCCACTGAGTATTGAAAACCACTCTCCTAAACATTCCCTGCTTTGCACAGTACTGTTGTCAGGATCAAAATGAGATTCTGCCATGAAAGCAAAGTGAAAAGGATTCCAAAGACTAACAACTTCTTCCTTTGTTCATAGTACTTTGTACGATTACTGACAAGTAAACCAATGATAAAATGCCTATCTCCCATTAATGGCTGCATGAAGGCAAAGTATTTACCTTTTCTCTGCACCTTTGTACCAAGTAAAGACTTGGTAAATATCTTTTTACTCTAAAAGAATGTAGCTTACTATCCCAAGACATGTAGAAAATTTATGTTCAAGCCCCAGGGAAGCTGTCAGCTATTAAGAAGGCAGGCCTTCCACAGGATCACCTTTAAAATGTAAAATGCATACCATGCCAACATTTGTTGAATCTTTCTACCATGCAGGTGAGATTCTAAGTGCTTAAAGTGATTATAATACCTGTGAGGAATATCTTATTATTATATTCCTTTTTAGATGGGAAAATTGAGGCCTAGAGATATGAAGTAACTTGCCAAGTCATACATCAAATGAGTGTCAGAATTTGGTTTCAAACAGGAAGGTCTTGCATCAGAGCCTAGGTTCTCAACCATTAAACCTCAGCAGAATAAAAGCAGATGCTGTCACTGGTTCCTGGAGCTCTAGTGGGGGCCCTGTGTTCAACCCAGACAAAACCGGATGAGCTCTCAGTTCCAATTGCATTCAATCAGTCCATTTTACCCTTTAGAAAATGCAGAAACGGAAGCTCAGAGATATAAAGGGTCTTGCAACAATTTATCACGCAACTAGCTGAGGTAGACATTCAGTAACCACTGAAGTCACTGAACTATTTAGTATCTGAAGTATCACAGGGCCTCAGCTTCAGGATCTAAATATGTTTGGGGAAGTGAGTGAATGTCTTGAATTTCATTTACGTCTTCTGAAAGCCACCACCCCTGCTTGGTATACAAAACACAAGCTTCCCAGTCCTTCAGTTTGCAACTAGAGGCAAGACTTTACTTATCTAGGGCAAAGGACACACATGGTGCATGCATTAAATTTTGCAAATTTCCAAAATTTCCCCAGATTCTTGTTCACCAGGCCTGAAGTTTATAGCTTCTTTAGCTAGGAAACCAAGTGATTCCTCAGTCAGAAAGACACCGCCCTGAATTTGGAAAGGATACTTCTTATCTGCCTGAGGCTTGGCTAAATAGAAAGAACTTGTGTATTTTCTTTTTAAAGAAACCAGGATAAATCTCCTTATTCCTCCTTGGCCTGAAGCAGCCCCTCTGGTGGTCAGCTCCCTGTGTGACTCAGCCCCCTTCTCTGTGCTTTGGCTGGGCTCCTGGGAAAGGCCACACCACCGGAAGGGAGCACCCATGGCATCCTGCGCCCATCTCTTGTTCACCCTCCACAGGTGCCAGGTTTGACTGCCTCCAGGCCACCAAGATACACAGACAAGCTGGGATTCAGTTTGCAAGACCCAGTTTCCATCCCCCACTGGTGCCAACAGCTTGCTGTATTCATAACCCTCTGGATTCCTTCAGAGGAAGCCAATTATCTGCTAAACTTCCTTTGCTCTTCAAGACTCTATCTTGGCATCTGTGCCAAGGACATGTTTTGGCTGGATCCACTACTCTGGCCTCTGCACATCTCTGGGAAGCCGAGCTACAAGAAACATAGACCAGGAGGTAGAAAGAGAGAGGGGGTTTTTGTCTGTTTAAATGCAGGACTCTACAAGAGGAATGTGCTCCAGGGACCAGGGACCTGTTGGATCAGTGACCAGCATCTTCCCAAGAGTACTCTGCTGCCGCTGCTGCTAAGTCGTGTCAGTCGTGTCTGACTCCGTGCGACCCCAGAGACAGCACCCCACCAGGCTCCTCTGTCCCTGGGATTCTCCAGGCAAGAATACTGGATTGGGTTGCCAGTTCCATCTCCAATGCATTAAGGCATGCTAAGCTGCTTCAGTCATGTCCAACTCTGTACGACCCCATGGACAGCAGTCCATCAGGCCCCTCTGTCCATGGGATTCTCTAGGCAAGAATACTGGAGTGGGTTGCCATTTCCTTCTCCACTCTGAGCTGCCCTCAACCTTTGTAGAGACCAGAGCAAGAACATGCCAGCCTTCTTGGAATCTCTGGTTAACTCCACTCTGTGCCATAGGAGAGCAGGTAGAGGTGAGATGTTTCCTGGTCTCTGTTAATATGTTCAGTGTATCTGCGCTGGCCCTGTTCAGTGGCAGCTATAGGCCACAACATTTATTGTGCAAAACTTATAGGCCACAACATTCATTGACAATGAATAGCTACGGTGAATGTGACTGTTTCCCCAAGTGTTGCACAGTGTAATCAATCATGTACAACTTTGCTGATGTCACAGCTACTCAGGAAGGTCCTGCACATTTTTAAAAAATTTTAAAAATTGGAGTATAATTGCTTTACAATGTTGTGTTAGTTTCTGCCATGGGACGATGTGAATCAGCTATTGTTGTTGTTGCTTAGTTGCTAAGTCAGGTCCAATTCTTCTGCAGCCCCATGGACTGTAGCCCACCAGTCTCCTCTGTCCATGGGATTTCCCAGGCAAGAATGGGTTCCCATTTCCTTCTCCAGGGCATCTTCCCATGGATGATGGAACCTGTGTCTCCTGCATTGCAGGCAGATTCTTTTACCGCTGAGCCACCAGGAAACCTGGATCAGCAGTAAGTTTATATATATCCTGTCCCTCTGAAGTCCTATACATTTTTAAGTCCAGTTCAAATCTCTCTTCTCTGATTGTTCCTCTGACTCCTATCGGTTTCTTCAACTAGTGATGATTATCACAAGGTTTGTTCAGATATTTTATATGTGGTGATATCGTCCCAATATCTTCTAGAGAGGAGAAGGATAGTCTTTCTCACCTTTCCATTTAGCATGACATCCAAAATTGAGCCTTAAATACAGTAGGGGCTCAATAAAAGTTACATTAATAATAGCCTTGTGTAGAAGAGAATAGATTCAAGCATGTGGATTATAATATTTAGCTTTTATTTTTTTGGCAGAGAGAGAGAAGTGAAAAAGGAATTGGTCAGAGTGCTTTATCTGAGTCCTTTTAAGCACATACTTAGTGAAAAATCCATGGAAACAATAACCTGATTTAATGATATGAACTTTGACTCTGTGATAACTGATTACCCTTAAAACCATCCTGGATTTGTTTCCCTAGAGAAGAGGAGACCATTGAGCACAGTTCTGTGAAACATTCCTTAGAGAGATTTCTCAGCACTAAATAAAAGTGTGGCTTCTCAATGCTGCAAAAGATGTCCAGCTGTTAGTTTTGGCCAGGGACAAGTACTGAGCTGGCTCCAATCAGAGATGGTAGGAAAAGATAAACATGGCTATATGATGTCACTGAAATGGCCTTATTTTCATCAGAAGCTAAATTCACATACCCTCAGGGAGATGGGCTGTTTTGTTTTGCTTTGAATTACTATAGAATTCTAAAATTCATTTTTGCCTCTGTAGGTGGTGGAATTTTCCAGTGAACTCCAAGTCCCATGAAGAGAGGCTTGGGAAACTGTACTCTTCTGGGTGCCTGGAAAAAGTGCTCACCAGTGACTGTGAAGCAATAGATTTGCAGTCTGAGCCCTGCTTCCTGCACCAGATCTTGACTGGTATGTCTTTCAAAAGGCCATGAAGTTCTGCATTCAAGGATGGTCAATCAGAGGTGGCACTTTGCTTCCAGCAGAGTCCATGGATCCTCAGAGAACTATTTTTTACTGACTAAAGAAATGATAGGCTTCCCTGGTGGCTCAGATAGTAAAGAATCTGCCTGCAATGCAGAAGACATGGGAGACTTAGTTTCGATCCCTAAATTGGGAAGATCCCCTAGAGAAGGGAATGGCAACCCACTCCAGCATTCTTGCCTGGAGAACCCCACGCACAAAAGCTTGTCGGTCTACAGTCCATGAGGTCACAGAGAGTCGGACAAGGCTGAGTGACTAAGGACACAAAGAAATGGTAGGTCAACTTTCAAAATGAGAAGAAACTCTAAGAAAAACAGTGAGGATGTATGGTTTCTCAAACTGTCTCCCTTCCCACCCGCTACCTGCCTCCCCCTCACAGCCCAGACACATACTACACATTTCTCCAGAACTCAAATCCATCTTGTGTAAGCAGTCTGGGAATGTTTAACTTCAGAGGGAGAGCTAATCCAGACTATCACATCAGTTCTCCCAGCCATGTTCATAGAACAGGGATTGGGGATCTTAAAGCACAGTAGAGCTGGACCAGATTTGGCAAATCATGCATCTGTCCAGGTAAGATCTGATGATGCTATCATCTGACACTGCCTAATTTACAGAGGGGTTGACTGAGTGGAATCAGAAACCAGTTCTCTGAATTCAATGTTTTTGCTGCCTCTCCTTTGACTCTGCTTTGTGTGTGTGTGTGCTTAAGTTTCTTCCTTTATAAAATATGATTATAAATGCTAACCTCATGGGGGCTCTCTAAAGGATCAAATGAAGTATTTTAAGGTGTTTAACATGGAAAGTTGACTTGTGTTATTTCTTACTTGGTCTTAAAGGAAAGTCTATTTTTCCCCCATAATACAAGGATGGATTGATCTCTCAACTGAGAGTGATCTTGCCTTTCTATCCTCCTAGTTTCTAGTCTTCTCTTTCAGTAATTTGGACTAGTATTTTAGTCCTAATATAATACAGGGGTTAGATGTTCACAAACTCTTTCAGAGAGAATCAAACCGTATATAATTTGGATAACACAAATCACTATAGTTACTGTGGAAAACATACAATAAGCATTTCATCAGTGTTCTAATCAAATTATCTCCTGGCTTCAGCAAGAAGGAGACTCACTAAAGGTAAATGGAGCACCATGGGGACAGTGGTTATAATAATCACATTATAGGTGACTTTATCTATGTGAAAGACTAATACAGTGACAAAAAATTCATTGGTCCTTTGGCCTTATTAAACTGTATAATTTAGTATACAAATTCATTCAAAAAAGTACAATGATATATATTCTACACAGATAATACCTGAATCTGAGTGATTGGAAAAGTGGAAACTGAAAATTGAATTTGGTTGATGGTTTTCAGTTTTGTCACAAGCACTTGCACTTGTTATTGTGCAGTTACGTACAACACAATGTAAAGGGTCATTTTTTCTCTCACTTTTTTAGAGACAGCTTCAAGACAGGAAGTAGAACATGAACTTTAATTTACAAATAAGTATGACTATATCCTGATACATAAGGGCATTAGGTCCAAAGATATTGAGGGACTTTCTCAAAAGCCAGGATGCAAGTCTCAGAAAAATAAGTGTCTCAGGTGAAGCAATGTTTTCAAAGTGCTTTGGGAACAGCAAAGTACAAAACAGCATTCTTGTAAACCACAGGCATTTAGTAAGCAACTGCTCTGCCCAGTGGCCATTAGGACACTATAGGCTGAAGGCATCCTGGCCTTGAAAAAGTTTCCAGTGTGGAGGACACAGGTGGGCTGAAGAAGTGTCTTCAGGATACAGCATGGGGCAAAGGTAAGAGTGGCCACTCCTAGAAAAGTGAAAGCAGAAGATGTTCTCAAGAAAAACCTTCACATGAGATGATTCATAAAGCTGAAGAGCTAGATGTTCATCAGAAGCACACGTGTGAAGAAAAGAGCATCAGCAGAAAGGAACAGCATGGGCTGGGGAACAGCGTGATCAGATTTATAGTTTCACAGTCTTTGGGGCAGCTGCCCAGAGAAGGGATTGGAAGCAGGGCTACACTTCACTGTAAAAGACCAGCCAACAGATGGTGACCACTAGACTAAGGCAGTGAGGTCTTGAGGTGAAGAGGCAAAGTTGGTAAAAGATTTGTTAAAGAGGTGGAGTTGACAGAATTTGGTTAGTCTTCAAGTTTGTAGGGGAGAGAGAAATGAGGGACAAGGATGATATCCAGGTTTCCAGCTTGAGGACTGGGGTGGTTGGTGGTATCATTCACTAAGAAGGAAAACCCTTCTTAGTTTTCCTAAGGAGTCAAATATAATAAATAGTTGGCTCAATAATGTCCTCAAGTGCCTTTCTTAGATCTGAGTCAATATGGATGACATCACTTTTTTTTTTTAAGCTGCTCAGCCTGGCATGTGGGATCTTAGTTCCCCTAACCAGGGATCGAAACTGTACCCCCTTGTGATAGAAGCACAGAGTCTTAATCACTGGACCACCAGGGAATTCCCAGACCTCACCTTTTGATTCAGGGTAGTTTCTTCTCACTCACCTTCTTGGGACCTTAGGTAGCAATTAACTGCAGGAGGGGAATCACAACGTGTTAACTCTATTTTCCAAATGATTAACCTGCAGTAAAACCAAAGGCAACATGGACGTCAAGTCAAAAACACAGGTGCATGCTCTTAGCAAAGTGTCCATGTAATTTGTATTTCAGTATACATCAGGGCCTAATAAGCACCTGCTGTATTTTTATAGCCAGGTAGTAAGATTTAATAAGATCCTGCTGAGTTGAAAATTACACTGCCTGTGAATCCAGACTGTAGGTGTAGATAATGGAAACCTACAATTAGGCTTGAGCTCCAGGGGCTCAGGGACATCTGCATGCAGGTGGAAAAGTCTCTGTTAGACATCCTGAGGGCAACTTAGCTGGGAGTCCTCATGATGGCCACTAAACTCTGTTGAAGTCAAGGGCATTCCATTCCTCTTGGAGGAATGTAGCTCCATGGGGAGCCACTAAACTCTGTTGAAGTCAAGGGCGTTCCATTCCTCTTGGAGGAATGTAGCTCCATGGGGAGCATGGCTTGGCTAATGGGCAGTGTCTTTGGTGAACACAGCTCTGGGTCAGGCACACAGTTTGGGGAGGAGGGCTTTAGCTGGATTCTAGACCCATTGGTTCTCTCATGTGACCTCTGATGCTTGGTACAACTGGCCACCACTGCGCAAGGAAGGTCTGGAGCCTTGGAAAACAGCTGTTAACCCTCCAGCCTGCAAGAGGGAGCAGGAGAACATGTTATTAGCAATTGAAGAATCCCTTATAACAAAGCACAATGTAAAGGGTATTGACTATTCACTGTGTGCTAGGCACTATGGGAAACAGGCAAACATTTATTGAATCAATGAGTAAGCAAATGAAAGAACATGTCTCTATTCATGGCCATCCTATATGGGGCTTAAAACACATCCCTGGGAAGGGAAGGAAGCAGAGAAGCTAAATATCATCTGATCATACAAAAGCTAAATTTTTTACTATTACAAAGAATAGGATTATGTTCTTAGTCCTGGTTTTTCCATTCAAATCCTAGTGTCATAGATTAAAATACTAATTGCCCCATATTCCAGCTAGGAGAAAAAGCCCTTAGTCTTTAAAATCAGGATCTTGGTGTCAATTTGAGCCTGTAAGCAGGATGTGGCACCAGATCCCATCAGCGATCAAAAAAAATTTTCTTTCCTCACTCAGTATTTCAGATCACCCTGAAATGGAAATCTTTCTATTAGGAAAATACAGAGGATGTAAATATATGCCTAAGGAATCTTTTTAAACAGTTTTAAAAGAAACATTAAGAATCCACTCTCTGCTGTATTACTTTTCAAGCTTTAGGGTCCACCATGGGAGGCAGGACAAAGACAGACTCTCCTCCGAGTGAGCACATTTTGACATCTTCGAGCTTGAACCTTCTTGCAGTATTATTTAACCAGGATCAAGCTAACGCAATCTTTCAGTGTAATTTGCTAAGTTACCCGTAGATGGCTTAGAGAAGGATTTCTCAACCTCAGCACCACAGAGATTTTAGGTAAGATAATTCTTTGTTGGGGTTGTAGGGAGGCGGCAGTCCTGCACATTGTAAAAAGCTTAGCAGCACTCCTGACCCCTACCCATTAGATGACAGCAGCAATCTGCCGTTTCAGTTGTGACAACTAAAAACGTCTCCAGCCTTGCCAAATCACCCTGGTTGAGAAAAACTGACTTGCAGTAGCGCTACCTCTCAAACCCAAGTTCAGTCAGACACAAGGAGTCAGCTGAGCATCTGAAGGGCAACAGGAAACTACTCAATCTGCTGTTGTGCTGACAAGGACTTAAGACAAATGAGTGAAAATTCTCTCATTGGTTGAGGCCCAATAAATTTAAGGTACTGAGTAAATAGTTTACCACAAATATAAAAAGTGACTTGGTCTGTCATCCCTGCCCAGCTCTAAGATCTTGCTGATTCTTTTTTACCAGACAGAAATTTTTAAAAACAATTAGAGTATCTTTTCATACTATATGGAGCGAGTGACAGAAACTCAATTCGAAGTGGCTTAAGCAAAAAGAGATTTTCGGGACTTCCCTAGTGGTCCAGCAGCTAAGATTCTGCACTCCCAATGCAGGAGGCCCAGATTCTGTCCCTGATCAGGGAACTACATCCCACATGCCATGCTGCACCTAAAAGATTCCCCCTACCACCCCATTCCCGTGCTTCAATTAATAGATCCTGCATGCCACAACTAAGATCTCGCCCAAACAAATAAATAAAAGAAGGTTTTTATTGGGTCATATAATGGAAAATCTAAGGATAAAATTGTCTTTAAATGCATCTGGATCAAGGTATTCAAACAATGACACCAAGAACATCTCACTTTTATCTTCTGGGTTGTTTTTTTTTTTTTTTTCCCCTCTGTTTTGGCTTTATTTTCAAGATACTTTCCCAAGATGGTGACAGAGATAGCCATTGAAGGTCCAGGCTGATTTCTTAGAAACAACACTAGTGGAGAAAGAAGGTCTCTTTCCCAAAAGTTCTGGCCAGAATTCCAGGGTTAGTCTCATTGGCCTGACTTGGATCAGGTATCCATTGATGAACCAATCATTGAGGCCAGAGAAACAGAACATGTCACATGATTTCCCAGAATTGTCAGCACAGCCCTGTGGTACACAACCACTAGGGCGGCCTCCACTGGTTCCTATCTCCTGGTTTTCCTGACTTTATGTATTCTCTCCTTCTTGAGCATACGCTCTGGACTCACTTTTTTTTTTTTTAATATTTACTTATTTATCTGACTGCTTAACGTTTTGGGGCATGGGGGACCTTTCGTTGTGCCAATCAGGCTCAGTAGTTGTGGCACCCACCCAAGCTTAGTTGCCCTGCCACTTATGGGATCTTAGTTCCCCAATCAGGAATTGAACCTGTGTCCCTACATTGCAAGGTGGATTCTTACCCTCTGGACCACAGGGGAAGTCTCTGGACTCACTTCTAATGGATAGAATTAAGTAAAAGTAATAGGATGTCACTTATGAAATTATGTTACATCCATTTCACTTATCTTGCCATATTGTGAACTGCCCTATGAAGAGGACTAGTTGGCAAGAAATTGATGGCTCTGTCAAGAGCAGCAAGGACTCAACCCCTGCTAACCACCTTGTGGGTGAGTTTAGAAGCAGATCTCCCTTTAATTGAGCCTTACGATGATTTTAACAATGACTAACAAATTATCCTGGTCTTGTGAGAGATCTTGAGGCAAAGATAGGCTACACTCAAATTCCTAATGCTTAGAAGCTATGAGATACTGTTTTTTGTTTTAATCTATTAAGCTGGGTTGTTCATTATACAGCAATAGATAACTAATACATATATACACACCCCTAGGAATACAGGATGGGGAACTCTTCAACAAATATCATGGCCTCAGATTGAATGAGATGTAGCTCCAAAGGAAGTCAGGTGCTCAAAAATACATATTCATTATAACATACAATTTGGGCTGTTTTGATCAAACATACAAGTTTCTGGCACCCTAGCCTCAGAGGGAAAACTGATAGGCTTTCACATGACTATCAGGAATCAATCTGTACTGACTTGGCTTGCAAGAGACTTTGCAAAGCCACATGTCCTGGGGGCGCTGAGGGAGCCCAATGTTGACAGCTATTTTTTCCTCCATTCACCCTGGATATGGAAACTGCTGGGGGTCAGGTTTAAGTGGAATTTTTCTACTGCTTATGACCTGTCTGCTCTGGATTTTTAGTTTCCATTATTACGTAAGCTTTAAAGTCTCCCTGTTGACAAAGACAGTTTTTGTTCCCATTAAACAGGAAATTGGACAGCCTAAGAAGCTCACATTTCGATGAATCTTTTGCCACACTATCATAAATGTGTAGTGCAACTTTGAAATAGTGGCACTGAGTTCTTGACTGGAAATTTTCTTCCAAAATAACCTGCATGCTCTTTGCTCAGTTGCTCAGTCGTGTCCGACTCTTTGGGACCCCATGGACAATAGCCTACCAGACTCCTCTACCCATGGGATTTTCCAGGCAGTAATACTGGAGTGGATTGCCATTTTCTTCTCCAGGGGATCTTCCTGACCCAGGGATTGAATCGACATCTTCATCTCCTGCATAGTTAGGCAGATTCTTTTATCACTGAGCCACCTGGGAAGCCCCCAAAATGTTCTGGAAGCACTAAAATAAGATACTTGTAAGCCTCTGGATTGCTTCAGGTGCTCCAGAACACGTGATATGTAGGGTGGAATTCTTGTTTTCTCACTTCTGTATCCTAACAGAAAACAGATCACATTTGATCACAGTAAGAGTGAAAGTTAAGTACTCAGGAGACAATGCCTTGCTAATGATAATCCACTGGAGCCCAAGTCTCTCTAAATCGCCCATGATGAAAAGTCACACAGTAGAGAGAATTTAGGAGATCACTTGAATACTGGGAGAACTCAACATCGAGTACTGTTAGGACCATTCAAAGTATATTATTTTATGTAGCTTCTGCAGAGTGTGGTATTTAATTGACGCTAAGTAGCACGCAGCTGGAGAAGGCAATGGCAACCCACTCCAGTACTCTTGCCTGGAAAATCCCATGGACAGAGGAGCCTGGTAGGCTGCCGTTCATGGGGTCGGAAAGAGTCGGACACGGCTGAGTGACTTCACTTTCACTTTTCACTTTCATGCACTGGAGAAGGAAATGGCAACCCACTCCAGTGTTCTTGCCTGGAGAATCCCAGGGACAGCGGAGCCTGGTGGGCTGCCGTCTATGGAGTCGCAGAGTCGGACACCGACTGAAGCGACTTAGCAGCAGCAGCAGCAGCAGCATGCCACCGCGCTTCTGTGCGGTCTGTTGCAGCCGCCGCGCTTCTGGCCGAGAGGAGCTACCCGACGTCTCAGGTCTTGGGCGGCTGCCGAGAGGCGCTACCCCACTTCCGAGGTAAGGGGCGGCGGCAGAGAGGAGCTACCCCACTTCCGAGGTAAGGGGCGGCGGCAGAGAGCAGCTACCCCACTTCCGAGGTAAGGGGCGGCGGCAGAGAGGAGCAACCTCACGACCAAGGAGCGGCAGCTGCGCGGGCGCAGAAGGACCGAGAGGAGCTACTCCACGTTCAAGGTCATGAGGCGCGACCTCGTCCGAGGTAAGGAGCAGCGGTTGTGCTTTGCTGGAGCAGCCGTGAAGAGATACCCCACGTCCAAGGTAAGAGAAATGCAAGTAAGACGGTAGGTGTTGCGAGAGGGCATCAGAGGGAACACACACTGAAACCATAATCACAGAAAACTAGCCAATCTGGTCACACGGACCACAGCCTTGCCTAACTCAATGAAACTAAGCCATGCCGTGTGGGGCCACCCAAGACAGATGGGTCATGGTGGAGAGGTCTGACAGAATGTGGTCCACTGGAGAAGGAAATGGCAAACCACTTCAGTATTCTTGCCTTGAGAACCCCATGAAGAGTATGAAAAGGCAAAATGATAGGACACTGAAAGAGGAACTCCCTAGGTAGTTCCTCTTGGCAGCCGCCCCTGACCTCCAGCGTGGGGAAGGTCCTTTAGGCCACCGCCCCTTACCTCGCACGTGGGGAAATTCCTCTAGGCCGCCGCTCCTGCGCTGTCGCAGCCTGGCGCTCTCGGTCGCTACCCCTGACCTTGGGCGAGTGGTAGCTCCTCACGGCCACGATTCTGCGCCGTCTGTCGCAGCCGGCGCGCTTCTGCGCTATCTGTCCCATCACCTCATGGGAAATAGATGGGGAGACAGTGGAAACAGTGTCAGACTTTATTTTCTGGGGCACAAAATCACTGCAGATGGTGATTGCAGCCATGAAATTAAAAGACGCTTGCTCCGTGGAAGGAAAGTTATGACCAACCTAGATAGCATGTTAAAAAGCAGAGACATTACTTTGCCGACAAAGGTCCAGCTAGTCAAGGCTATGGTTTTTCCAGTGGTCATGTATGGACGTGAGAGTGGGACTGTGAAGAAAGCTGAGTGCTGAAAAATTGATGCTTTTGAACTGTGGTGTTGGAGAAGATTCTTGAGAGTCCCTTGGACTGCAAGGAGATCCAACCAGTCCATCCTGAAGGAGATCAGTCCTGGGTGTTCATTGGAAGGACTGATGCTGAAGCTGAAACTCCAATACTTTGGCCACCTCATGCGAAGAGTTGACTCTTTGGAAAAGACCCTGATGCTGGGAGGGATTGGGGGCAGGAGGAGAAGGGGATGACAGAGGATGAGATGGCTGGATGGCATCACCGACTCGATGGGCATGAGTTTGAGTAAACTCCGGGAGTTTGTGATGGACAGGGAGGCCTGGCGTGCTGCAATTCATGGGGTTGCAAAGAGTCGGATACGACTGAGCAACTGAACTGAACTGAACTGATGACAATACAGGAGATGTAAGAGACACAGGTTCGATCCCTGGTTTGGGAAGATCCTCTGGAGGAGAGCATGGCAACATACTCCAGTGTTCTTGCTTGGAGAGTCCCATGAACAGAGAAACTTGGCAGTCTACAGTCCATGGGGTCGCAAAGAATCAGACATGACTAAAGGGACTTACACATACACACACACACGCACACACACATGAAGTAAAAAAGCAAATTAATTATAGAATTTAATACTTATTTTTGTCTGCTACAAACATGGCCTAATTGTAAAGTATTTCAGCTTATTATGAAGAACCAGGCTCTGAAATCAAACCACCACTTAGAAGCTATTAATATGTAAATTCACCTCATCACATAATCTCCTAGAGGCTCAATTTTCTAAATTGCAAAATGGGGATAACACTGCCATTATCTCACAGTATTATTGTCCAGATTAAAAGAGCTACTGAACTTAAACAGAGCACAGTACCTAGCACAGAATAAGTACCCAGCCAAGCTTTCAACCATTATGTATATGGCTTGTGTGTGGACATCAAACTTTCTTTATATTATAATCCAGATGTTCAAAAGCAGTTTCACAGTCCGACTAGACGATGGTAAAGCATTTATGAAAAGGCTTACTGCTAGTTTAGAAAACTGACCTCCAATCTTGATGAAAGGTGACACTTCTAATTTTTTCTGTTACTATGTAAATAGCACAAGATTCTCACCAATAAATATCCTCATTTTGTATAAACAGATTCCTAGCTTTCTCTGTAGTGTAGGGCAGATCTTCATAAATTCTTTTGAGAATGCTCTGGCTTGTCCCCAAATCAATCCATGCTGAGTTTACTATTCAGATCAGATTATTACCAGGCAGTTGGAGTGGTCAAATTCCCACAGCCAATTTTCTATTAAAAATCCCAAGTAATTGAAATGGGAGGAAGATATCCAGTAAAAGTCAGTGTGAATAATTTAGCAGAGTAGCTGTCTGCAGCCTCCAAGGCAACAAATTCAAGGCATTTTATTAGAGGGTTGACAAAGCCACAGTTTTCTCCCGAGCCTCTGGCTGCAACCCACCCATCTCATCAAGAACAAGGAGAGTGGGGAAACAAGCCAGCCTGGGGGTTGAGGATTAATCCTTGCCTGATACCTAAGTGATCCTGTGAATGCCAAATGTGAACAGTGATGCTGTACTTGATATTTTTGTAAAGGTCAGTGTTGAGATGCACCGTGACTGACTGCAGGGGTCACTAAACAGGGGCCCTGTGTCCCTCCTTGGCCCTGTCAGTTCCTTCAGGGGGTACACCCATCTGCTAGTGATAAAGATAGGCTGGTTGCTGTTTTATTAAACTCACCTCAAATCTCAATTGAATGACATTTCTAATTTTTTTTCCTGCTCCTAGGTAACTAGAACAAAATTCTCACAAACAAATGCCCTCTATCCCTAGTCAGGACTAGTCAGAAGTTGGGGACACAAATGACAGAAACCCAACTCAAATTAAAATCAGGAAAAAGAGAACTTTTTAATGCATGCTGCTGTTTAAGAATCAAAAACTATAGGGCTGAATGAGGCTGCAGATTAGATTGACGTTCACTGGATAAGATATCTGGAAGTCAACAACCCCGGTCAGAATCTCTGTGACTGAAGGGCCCTGTTGTCAGAGAGGTAGAGATGGACATCCAATACCAGAAAAAGATGTCTGGAAGAATAATGTGATGCATAATAAAATCAAAATGAGAGGTTCTGGATGTTCAGTGAGCTATTCCAATTACCTATATGTTCATAGAAGTCATTTAAAGTTGCTGTAAACCCTATGGACAACTGTTATGGATTGAATTATGCCCCCCAACCCACCACAAAGTTCATGTATCGAAGTTTTACCTTCTATCCTTCTAAGTTCTTGGCTGAGACCCTTGTTCAGGTCAGTTCAGTTCAGTCGCTCAGTTGTGTCCGATTCTTTGCGACCCCATGGACTGCATGCAGCACACCAGGCCTCCCTGTCCATTACCAACTCCTGGAGTTTACTCAAACTCATGCCCATTGAGTTGGTGATGCCATCCAACCATCTCATCCTCTGTCATCCCCTTCTCCGCCTGCCTTGTAAGAAAAGACAGATTAACAAATAAGAGAAGAAACAAACAGAAATTTAATAACTTGCATACATCATGTACATACGGGAGTACCCAGTGAAAGAGGAATAACTCTCCAAGGTGGCTTAGAACTCCAGCTTAAATTGGATCTTCAGTTAAAGACAAAAGAAAGAAAGATGTGGGAGGAGGCCAGTCCTGGGAGGTCACCTGGAAAAATAAGGTCAGCAGAGTATAGTTTGTTATACAGATTTAAGCAGGTACTTTCTCCATTATGATTCAGAATCATCCTTCTCTTTGTATTACAAGGAGACAGGGAGACACCCTTACAATGAAGAGGTCCTTCATAAATGCAAATATTCCTTACAAAAGGGTAACTCCTACTTCTGTGTCTGCTGTTTCTCAAGACAATCAGCCTTATGCCAAAGAGCCATGTTCTACTCCCCTTCAGTATTTATTCCCCTGGGTCTTCTCCTGCAAGGTCACCTCTGGCGGACTGTCCCTCAACTGAAGATTACATCTTCTCTCAAGGCAGTTCACTACTCCATGACTCTTTTCCTCCCCCAGAGTCACAGGACTAGAGATGGAAATAGGGCTGCTGGTAGCCACCCTGGGCCACTGTACTATCTCTTCTGCTTCTTTATGACCACACTTCTGCAATAAGCCCTTTCCAAATCACCCTAATTTGGGTATGACATCTGCTTCTCAGACTGATAGAGCTCTCTATAAAACAGAGGTGGGAAAACTGAAAAGACAAAACCTTCTTTTCTCCTTCACCTGGAAAAAGGGTCATAGATAGTGTCCACAGTACACTGGACCCAAACATGAAAAGCCCATGTCAGATGAGAGAATTTTTCAAATGTGCCATTTGTCCTTAGAAATCACTCACTTAAATAATAATGTAGGCATTTTTATTGCTTTGGGTGGTCTTTTTCATCTTTGCTTTCTCAATAAATCTTAGAATCTGCAGCCACAGAATGGAAGTCAGTTTATTAATTGAAACCGGTCTTTGTCCATAATTTTGACTGCTCCGTATTTCCATCTGTGCCATAGTCAGCAATGTGTCATGCTTTTGTTTTTATTTTTTCAGAGTTTAATATCTGAAAAGTAAAAAAAAAGGCTACAGTGGTATGGATTTAATCCCCTGGGGAAACACTACACTGTTTAAACATTGGGGGTTCATGGGGTTCCCTTTCCTTTTGCCAGTGACCTCAGCACCTTCTCTCATTTCACCAGTTCCACATTTAATCATTTTCTACTTCAAAGGCTAATTGCCTGTTTATTTAATGTCTATTAGCTACTGGGCATAGCATGTTATTTTCCTTCTCAAGGCAACTGACCCTATGAGGAAGATCTAGTCATCCCATTTTTAGAACCAAGGAGACAAGCTCAGGAAGGTCATCTCTTCAATGTGACCCAGCTGGTGAGTGGCAAAGGTTGGGAAGGCACCAGGTCAAGGTGATCCCCCAGAACATAGTCCATGCCACCGCTGCCTGCTGCCCTTTGACCTGCTCACTCCTCCCACCGTGTACCTTCACCTGAACCTGTAATGCTCCACCTGGAATGTGTTCCCACCATGATCCTTCTCTCCCCCTGATGTAAACCTCATCTCAAGCATTTCCTCCATGGCTGACTTTACCCAGCTGCACATGCTCAGTCGCTCAGTCATGTCCCACTCTTTGTGACCCCCACGGACTGCAGTGCACCAGGCCCCTCTGTCCATGGGATTTTCCAGGCAAGATTACTCCAGTGGGTTGCCATTTCCCACCCAATTGTCTGGGCTTCCCTGGTGGCTCAGAGGGTAAAGCGTCTGCCTGCAATGCGGGAGACCTGGGTTCAATCCCTGGGTTGGGAAGATCCCCTGGAGAAGGAAATGGCAACCCACTCTAGTACTCTTGCCTGGAAAATCCCATGGATGGAGCAGCCTGGTAGGCTACAACCCATGGGGTCGCAAAGAGTCGGACATGACTGAGCAACTTTACTTTACTTACCCAACTGTGTGGCACAGTTATTAGCAGATTAATACACAGCTGCTGCTGCTGCTAAGTTGCTTCAGTCGTGTCCGACTCTGTGCGACCCCATAGATGGCAGCCCACCAGGCTCCCCCATCCCTGGGATTCTCCAGGCAAGAACACTGGAGTGGGTTGCCATTTCCTTCTCCAATGCATGAAAGTGAAAAGTGAAAGTGAAGTCACTCAAGTCGTGTTCGACTCTTAGTGACCACATGGACTGCAGCCTACCAGGCTCCTCTGTCCATGGGATTTTCCAGGCAAGAGTTCTGGAGTGGGTTGCCATTGCCTTCTCCAAAATTAACACACAGAGATACGAACAAATGCTTTCCAGAATTTCACTCAGAGATATAATCATCTTGCTTGTGGGATGTTTTGTCTCCTAAGCTAGAACTTCTGTTTCTTAATCCTGAGACAATATTATCTATAAATTTATTTAGCACCCCCATCCCATCCCATCCTCCCCACAGTCTATTTTGGTCTTTTGCACATAGGATATCCTCAACACATGCTACTGACTGACTGGAAGAGTTAAAACACTGGAAATTTTGAAAAGTTTTGCTTGTGAAGGGGAAGTACACCATTCCGCCCGTCTTTTTTCTTTTTTATTATTGAAGAATAATCGCTTTACAGAATTTTGTTGTCTTCTGTCAAACCTCAATATGAATCAGTCATAGGTATACATATAACCCCTCCCTTTTGAGCCTCCCTCCCATCTCCCTCCCCATCCCACCCCTCTAGGTTGATCCAGAGCCCCTGTTTGAGTTTCCTGAACCATACAGCAAATTCCCGTTGGCTATCTATTTTACACATGGCCTCCCATCCTTCTTAAAGAAATATTTTCTAAAGAATACTATATTTTCCCTTGTGATATTTTCCCTTGTGATTTCCCTGAGGAACTAAACAGGAGATGTCAAAATGACTGGTGGATAGATTCATCTGCACTCCATGCTCTGTTCTATTCTGTCTGTCATGCCTTTATGAATTTTAAAGGAAAGGAAAGGAAATCTTTAGGTCAGGAATTCATCTGTTGAAAGGCTCTGTACAGCAGCCTACAGGAAGGAGAGGCCTTGTGGTTTCGTCAAGAGTCAGAACACTGCTTGTGTGTTTTGCCTGACCACTGACTTTCTTAGAAGGGGGCTTTGGTTGTTTACTCACATTCCATGCCTCAATATTAAATCTCAAAATGAAGAAAACTCCTTCTTGTCTAAGGACACGGAGTGCAGGGTAAAGGGACACTGCAATTCAAAGATACAACTAGCTCAATGTGCTGTGAGGGGCCCTAGAGAAACCCCTCACCCCTCAAATATCTCCTGTTGGCCTGCTCAAGAACAGAAAAAGAAGCCTCATCTTCATTTAGGCAGCAAGGGCCTGGTTAAAATGCAAATGTGCTTTCTAGGAAGACATGATACTATTTTGCTTTTATTCCAAGATTACATTTCACTCACATTTTAATGTTTCTGAACCAAGCAAAATGCATTTTTATAATCAGTGTGACTCATTAATGTAGTAGTGCTTATTTCTCATGAGCAGCTAAGTTCATTATTATTAAATAGATAAGAACCTCTGGAAAATTAGCTAAAACTTGAGACACCTGGGCCCCATAGGAACGAGGCCTAGAAAGTGATGAGGAATTTGCATTTGCAACAAGCACCCCCAGGAGATTCTGAGCAGGAAGCCCTGCTTCAAGAATCTCCCAATCATTTTTTAGGTTCAGGGAATATGATCTTTATAGATCTTAATAGTCAATTTGTAAGTTATGTTCTATGGAAGCTGCTTAGGTCCTCAGTCACTGGGTGTGCAATGCAGAACCAGGCACTGGGAAGAGAGTTGTCCTTTAAGCGTGGCAATCATGGGTCCTGCGTTTTCTCAGTTCAACTGTGCTCTGCCATTTTCCCCTCAAATGCTCTTATTTTGGCATCTAAGCTCCATCTCCCAGATGCCTTTCACTTTCAAACATTTCACAGATACTTAAGTAAATTAGGTGAGTTTCTGTCCTTGAGAAACTTACTCTAGTGAGTCTATCTTGCAAACTGACCTGAGCAGGATTACTGGTATTAAAATGTGAGCCACCCAGGAATTGTTAAACCAAGAGTGTCAGCTACTCTCCTCTACAACTTTGTTACTTCATTATGATCAAAGCAAGCCACTGGCAAAATTCTGCTACACTTATAGACACTTATTAATAAGAAGTTTCTATAACCTTGCATGCAAGATTCTCTCAAAACAATTGCCAGTATTCCAGAGGCAGAAATCTATCACCAGTATAGCCAGCATGGGGCAACCAGAATCCTCCAAAATTCATGACAGGACCCAAGACAAAGTAAAGGCTTACCTGAGGATCATTCTAAGGTTGCAGATTGTAATTTTAGCTGAATATATATGTCCTACTCAGGCAAGAGTGGAAGGTTTCTAAACTATTTGAACTTATGGACTTATCTTGAATGTATCTTTTTATTTATCAAGGAGATCCCATTTCTAACTTTCATCATGTTAATCAAATGCCACCAATTTCACCAATAGAAAAAAAATTCTGACATGAACTATGCTAATTGGCAAAGTACCCATATTGATGGAGATGTGAATAACAGAAACTCTTTGCCTTTGGGTTTTGCATTCTTGATTAAAGTCCAGAAATATTTGGTCAGAGCCTAAACTAGGTGGCATCAGCACAACACAGCACTGTGCATTCAGAAGTATTTAGTAATAACACATCCCTTAGGACTGATGCCTCTGGGAGAAGCATGTGACCAGGCTCTGAGGACACACACGAGGGAGGGGCTAATTCTGTCTGGCAGATGGGAGGTGACGGGGTAAGGACAGGATATCCTCACAGAAGAGATGGCCCAAGCTGACTGTGCTTAAATGGGTAGAAATGTATCAATCAGGCAGATCCAGGGTATCCAGGGTATCATGGCTTTGACTAGGTCCGTCTAGTCAAAGCTATGGTTATTCCAGTAGTCATGTACAGATGTGAGAGTTGGACTATAAAGAAAGCTGAGTGCCAAAGAATTGATGCTTTTGAACTGTGGTGTTGGAAAAGACTCTTGAGAGTCCCTTGGACTGCAAGGAGATCCAACCAGTCCATCCTAAAGGAAATCAGTCCTGAATATTCATTGGAAGGACTGATGCTGAAGCTGAAACTCCAGAACGTTGGCCACCTGATGTGAAGAACTGACTCCTTGGAAAAGACCCTGATGCTGGGAAAGATTGAAGGCAGGAGGAGAAGGGGAGCACAGAGGATGAGATGGTTGGATGGCATCACTGACTCAAAGGACATAAGTTTCAGCAAATTCAGGGAGATGGTGAAGGAGAGGGAAGCCTGGCGTGCTTCAGTCCGTGGGGTCACAAAGAGTCAGACACAACTGAGCAACTGAACTGAACTGAACTGAGCAAAGGGAAACAGCATCAGCCTAGCACAAAGTCTTGAGAAGCTACACACCTCACTAGGGATGGGTAAACATGATGGGGAAGATGGGTTAGAGCCATAACCAAGAACTAGACAACAAAGAACCATCTAGACTCTGCTCTAGGGTTTGTTCTTTACCTGGTGGGCATCCAGAAGTGAGACAGCAATCTCTTACCTAGTCCAACTTTGGTTCAGAACATAGGTCATCAAATTGTAAGACCAACATAGATCTAGACTGGGTCAGGCTTCTTCCCAAGCCTTTCTAACTGGAGTCCCAGAGCCCTGAATATCCACTCCATCCATATTGTTTCTCTCCATAACAAATCCAAGTAGTAAGACCAGGGTTCATAGAGTCATTTACTGGTTGGTTGAAAGGGTGATTTGGACAAGTTTCTTTATCTCTCTGATCCTCAGTGTCCTCATCTGTAAAATGGGGACAATTATATCTTCTTCTAAGGATTATTATGAAGATCAACACTGTGCCTGGTACAGGGGAAATGGTCAGTTAATTTTATTTTTAGTGTCTATGTATTTTAAACTGTACCATTATTTTTCCTTATTTATGAATTCTTAGAATGAATGAGATCTATGTTATACAAGTGGTATCTTATCTCACTATAACTCTCACTGACCACTTGCCAAAACTCTTACTCTAAACCCTTTATCTAGAAGTTTAGGCCCGAGGCTCCCTGACCCTACTAAATTCCACAAATCTCTCTTATCTGTCTATTGGTCTCATCAGTGTGAGGCTCTCTTGTCTCCAGAGAAAACTACAAGAAATATTTTCTGTTTCTAGCCCCAGAAGCAGCAAGAAAATCACAGATAACAGCTCAAAAGCTCTTTTTCCTTCCTGTTTTTTTTTATTCACACTAATATATATAACAGTTCTAAGCTTTGAAATTCATGATGGCCAGTGGGCTGGCAGGGCTGCCTTCCACTATCTTAGTCAGAACAAATCTAACCTCAATGCCCTTGGCAACTGTTTCCTGCAGGAGAAACATCTCTTTTTCTAAGGAAACTACCTTAACCCTAACAGGATTTTCAAAGGAAGGCCAGAAATTTCCCCCACCCAATAACCTCAGATATGCAGATGACACCACCCTTTCGGCAGAAAGCAAAGAGGAACTAAAGAGCCTCTTGATGGATGTGAAACAGGAGAGTGAAAAAGTTGGCTTAAAACTCAACATTCAAAAAATAAAGATCATGGCATCTGGTCCCATCACTTCATGGCAAATAGATGGGGAAACAATTTTGGGCTCCAAAATCACTGCATATGGTGACTGCAGCCATGAAATTAAAAGATGCTTGCTCCTTGGAAGAAAAGCTATGACAAACCTAGAACAGTATATTAAAAAGCAGAGACATTACTTTACTGACAAAGCTCCATAGTGTCAAAGCTATGGTTTTTCCAGTAGTCATGGATCGGTACGAGAGTTGGACTATAAAGAAGGCTGAGCACTGAAGAATTGATACTTTTGAACTGTGGTGTTGAAGAAGACTCTTGAGAGTCACTTGGACTGCAAGGAGATCAAACCAGTCAATCCTAAAGGAAATCAATCCTGAGTATTCATTGAAAGGACTGATGCTGAAGCTGAAGCTCCAATATTCTGGCTACCTGAAGCAAAGAGTTGACTCATTAGAAAAAACCCTGATGCTAGGAAAGATTGAAGACAGGAGGAGAAGGGGACAACAGAGAGTGAGATAGTTGGATGGCATCACCAACTCAATGGACATGAGTCTGAACAAGCTCCAGGAGATGGTGAAGGAAAGGGAAGCCTGGCGTGCTGCAATCCATGGGGTTGCAGAGTCTGACATCACTGATCAACTGAACAACTCCCAAGCCCTCCCAATTCTGTACAGCCCCTGCATGACGCACTGCATGACCACCTGCCCTTGAAGGCATCTGGGTAACCCCCATCAAAAGCTCCAGTCATTGTAACAATTTCCACATTACCCAATAAGCAGTTGGCAAGGCCAGGAATGTTCAATCTGAAACCAGGCGGGGCCCTGTGCGGTTCCCAGGCGGAAGACCTTCTGTCCCCTGCTTCTTGTGGACAGGACTCCAGCCACCATGACCTTCCCCGAGGTCCACAGTGGCTAATCAAGGGAGGAACAGCGGAGAGACCACCTGAGGCAAGATGAAAGGAACCAAGGAAGCTCATAAAGATTAGGACACGTACCACCTGAGGGGAATGCAGACATCTTGTCAGAGACCCCATCTTTGAATCACTGTTATAAAACTCCACCAAATTCTCCCCATGGAGATACATAGTTTTCGAGGCAGAAGCCCAGTGTGTCTCCCTTTGCCTGGCAAAGCAATAAATCTATCCTTTCTACTTGACCTAAAACTCTGAGATTTGATTTGGCGTCAGCGTCAGAGAGGCCAGGCTTTCGGTACCAAATCCATAAGGGAAGATTTGCTGTGGGGCGAGACGATTAAAGGAAGAGCAAAGTTCTCCGACCATATGCTGAGATCAGGAGTCCTCAGGTTTGGAAACCAGTCACTGGGGCTGGTGTGTGGAATGTCACTGACCGAGCAAAATGTTGGCAGACTGCTTCCATCACTTTCCCCAGAGTCAGTGTCTGCCCTGGTGAAAACTGTAACAAAGAGCCTCTGTCATAGCCAGTGCCATGGGACAGGATAAGGAAGAGGGCCCATGGCACAGGTCTCAGAGAAAACAGAAATAGGCTTCACCATTTCTCACACCCTTGAAATTAAGTGAATGTTGTTTTCCCATATTTATGACAAACATAAAGCCCAGTGCATTTGCTAATAAACCCAAGTTTAAAATCTCAGCTTGCAAGAGGAAAAATTAGAAAAAAAAATCCTCTCTACCAATTGCTCTTCCACCAAGACGATAACCTGTATGGTCCTTATCAGAAATATCTCACTACAGACAATAATAACAATAATCATAATGTTAAGTTATGACTAAATAATAAGTATAAGCAGACTTCTTGTTCATAGTGGCTCCTGGTGTTACATGTCTCTGATAAAGCTTAGAATCCATATTTCATGGTGGGCTGCTCCAGAGACTCGGCCTTACCCCTGGCATTGTAACAACCCATAGTCAAGCTTCTTGAGTTTGATACTTGTATAGGTTGGGGCAGACAGAGCAGATGTGATGCTCTTTCAGTCTTTTATGGAAATTAATATCACCATAGAGGTGGTGAGACATATCACCACACACCAATCAGAATGGGTAAAATGAAAAATAGTGACACCATCAAATGCTGGTGAGGTTGCAGACATTTGTATATTGCTGGTGGGAATATAAAATGGCAACAATCACTTTGGAAAATAGTTGGGCAATTTCTTAAAAAAAATAAACATGTAAATATCATATGAAATATCAGTTGTATACCTGGGCATTTATTCTAGAGGAATAAAATTTATGTTCACATAGAAATGTGCACTTGAAGTTTATAGCAACTTTATAATAGCTAAGAACTATAAAAACCAATATAGGTTTGGCCACCTAATGTGAAGAGACCACTTATTGGAAAAGATGCTGTTGCTGGGAAAGAATGAAGGCAAAAAGAAGAGAAGGAGGTAGCAGAGGACGAGATGGTTGGATGGCATCACCAACTCAATGGACATGAATCTGAGCAAACTCCAGGAGATAGTGGAGGACAGAGGAGCCTGGTGTGCTGCAGTCCTTGGGGTCACAAAGTCCTTGGAGTCATAAAGAGTTGGATACGACTTAACAATTGAACAACAACATAAAACCAAAGAATGTCCTTCAACAGATAAATGGTTAAACATATTGAGGTACATCCAGACTGTGGAATAACTACTCAGCCATAAAAAGGAAACAAACTATTGATACATGCAACCACTTGGATGAATGTCCAGGAAATTATGCTGTGATAGCCATCCTGCAGAAATAAGATGGACTCCCATCCAAAATGCAGTTCAAACATTGATACTGATGACTCTACACACACATCAAGAGGGTATGAAAGATTTATGACTCATATAATATGGTTATCAGGAGTCAGCTAGATGGGCTTACCAAGCGGCCCAAAAATGACTTGAGAAGGCAGGGAAAGAAGACTGGCCTGGAGGTTTTTATTGTGGTTATTATTTATAAGGGTGGAGCTGGGGTGAGGGTTCCCCTACACAGTAGGGGCTCAGATGGTTGGAATCTCCCACCAGCACCAAAGGAAAGAACTTAGGCTTTCTAATCAGCTTGCCCAGTTTCAGGATGTAAGGGGCAGAGGGAAGAATGAGGTAGGAAACTGTCAGCAAACATCCAAAAATAGAGCTCAGTCCAGTCACTCAGTCATGTCCGACTTTTTGCAACCCCATGGACTGCAGCACACCAGGCTTCCCTGCCCATCACCAACTCCTGGAGTTTGTTCAAACTCATGTCCATTGAGTCAGTGATGCCAACTCATCCAGCCTTCTCATCCTCTGTTATTCCCTTCTCCTCCTGCCTTCAATCTTTCCCAGCATCAGGGTCTTTTCTAAGGAGTCAATTCTTCGAATCAGGTGCCAAAGCATTAGAGTTTCAGCTTCAGCATCAGTCCTTCCAATGAATATTCAGGACTGATTTCCTTTAGGAATGACTGGCTGGATCTCCTTGCAGTCCAAGTCACTCTCAAGAGTTTTCTCCAACACCACAGTTCAAAAGCATCAATTCTTTGGTACTCAGCTTTCTGTATAGTCCAACTCTCACATCCACACATGACTACTGGAAAAACCATAGCTTTGACTATACAAACTTTTGTTGGCAAAGTAATGTCTCTGCTTTTTAATATGCTGTCTAGGTTTGTCATAGCTTTTCTTCCAAGGAACAAGCATCTTTTAATTTCATGGTTGCAATCACCATCTGCAGTGACTTTGGAGCCCCCCTCACCCCCAGCCAAAAAAAAATGGAGTTAGACTCTTTATTATGTGTGGTTCCTAGGTAGCTCAGTGGTAAAGCATCTGCCTGCCAATGCAGGAGATGAAGGAGAGGCGGATTTGATCCCTGAGTCGAGAAGATCCCCTGGAGGAGGAGATGGTGACCTAGTCTAGTATTCTTGCCTGGGAAATCCCATAGACAGAGGAGCCTGGTGGGCTACAGTCCATGGGGATGCAAAGGATTGAACACAACTTAAGAGACTGAGAACACACCACACAAAGAAAAAAGCCAGTCTCAAAAGATTACTCACTGTCTCATTTTATCTAGATAAAATTTTTGAAATGACACAATTTCAGAAGTGGAAGAGATTTGTTAGTGGTTGCCAGGGCTGAGGGGTGGAGGTAGGGGTGAGGGAGGTGTGGCATGGTGGTTGTACGTAGGCAACATGAGGGATCCTTGTGGTGCTGGAGCTGTCAGTATCCCGACTGTGATGGTGAATACACAAACCGACACAGGTGAAAAAATTGTGTAGTACAAACAAAAGCATGGAAATGTGAAAAGTATGGATGGCTTGCATCAATGTCAACACTCTGGTTGTGATGTCATACTATAGCTTTGCAAAATGTCACCATTAGGAAAAAGTGAGGAGTGGGTACATAGGAGCTCTCTGTGTTGAGTCTGAAAACTGCATGTGAATATACAATTATCTCAAAACAGTATTTCAATTTCAAGAATGCTTAAATTGCAAATTCCCTGGCAGTCTAGCGGTTAAGACTCTGCACTTTCACTGCTGTGGGCTTGTTCAATCCCTGATGGAGAAACTAAGATCCCACAAACCACATGGAATGGCCAAACAAAGAAAAGCTTGTATGATGGATGGGGAGTCTATCTGGATTATAGGACTCTCCTGGTTGGGAGAAAGAGCACGACTGAGTGAATGTCTCTGAAATGAGCCAACAGACCCACTGCCACTACCAGGTCCTTATAAAGTTATCTTCAATGCAAAGACTAGCCATGGGTCAGACACCATGATAATCATTGGAACCGAAATCTGGATAAACTTTTAGAGGAACTGACTTGGAGGTACAGAGAAAGACAAGACAAAATTGAAAGGGGGACCTTTTAGCAATCATATTTACAATATGTGAATTAATAGCAGAAAAATGTTCATGAAGAAATAATTAACTGATAACTATCTATGTAAGGCTATCACCTACAATTTAGTCATTCTCTAACTTTTTCAATGAAATATTCTGTAAAAATAGAGGAAAGTAGATATTTACATACACATGGATAAAAGTCTTGTGTGCAGCCAGGCAGCCATCTCAAACCTGAAATACTTGTAAAATTTATGTAAATATTCCATTAAATTCCATAACACATCTATGCTTACTGTGACGTTAACAGTAGCATTTTCAATTTTCAATTTTCAATTGTTTTAAAATTTTAAAATTGTTAGGGGAAGCACACTGACTGAAACCACCCACCCTGGCCAGGTTTGTTCCTTACCAGGACCTTCTGTCATAAAAGAACTCTCAGAACTAGTAAGCCACCACCAACCAGAAGAGTTCAGGAAAGGTCAGAACGTGACACCATGTGTCCAACCACTTCCCAGAATCCTCGCTGACATCCATCTTGGCTAAGCAATGCGTGTGCCACCAGGAAGGACTCTGAATCAGAATGATTGACCAAAAAGAACCCGGAAACTAATCCCATCACCATAAAACCCAAGACTGTGAGGCAGAGCAGTTCTCCTGGGTTCCCTTACCCTACTGCTCTCTGCCTGGGCACCCCTTCCCAATAAAATCTCTTGCTTTGTCAGCACATGTGTCTCCTCAGACAATTCATTTCTGAGTGTTAGACAAGAGCCCACATTTGGGCCCTGGAAGGGGCCCCCCTTCCTGCAACAAAATTATGTGAAAGATTAAGTAGTTTGAGCAATATTGGCTTCTAGGAGTATGACGGCTATATGGCTCATACATGCATGCATTTCTGGTACACAGCCTCTGTTGCAAAAAAGCACAGCTCTACATTTTTCTAAAAGCTTCAAATGAAATCTTTCTTTAACAAAAAAAAAAAAAAAAAACAGTCTATGCTGCACTCGCCCTCTACAATGGCCCACACTCTGTAGGGTGTTTATCTCTGTATCTGAACAAATCCACTTCTTACCTCAAAAAAAAGTCTAAACTTCAACTTTGAGTCTTTGCCCATACTCATCCTTACATCTAGAACACTTTCCTCAGACTTTCTCTCCATGAATCTCTCTCTATGACTTAAGTTCCAAGTAAAACACTGCCTCCATGAATCCATCTCAGAGACAGAATGCATTTCCTCCATCTCTGTACAGTATTCTTCTTTTTCTCTGTACAGTATTCCTAAACCCACTTCTATTTTAGTCATTGTCCTTCCACTTCAGTTCAGTTGCTCAGTCGTGTCCAACTCTTTGCAACCCCATGGACTGCAGCATGCCAGGCTTCCCTGTCCATCACCAATTCCACAGCTTGCTCAAACTCATGTCTATTAAGTAGATGATGCCATCCAACTCGGAGAAGGCAATGGCACCCCACTCCAGTACTCTTGCCTGGAAAATCCCATGGACTGTGGAGCCTGGTAGGCTGCAGTCCATGGGGTCACTGAGAGTTGGACACGACTGAGCAATTTCACTTTCACTTTTCACTTTGATGCACTGGAGAAGGAAATGGCAACCCACTCCAGTGTTCTTGCCTGGAGAATCCCAGGGACGGGAGAGCCTGGTAGGCTGCCGTCTATGAGGTCGCACAGAGTCGGACATGACTGAAGCGACTTAGCAGCAGCAGCCATCCTACTATCTCATTGTCTGTCGTCCCCTTCTTCTCCTGCCCTCAGTCTTTCCCAGCATCAGGATCTTTTCCAATGAGTCCGTTCTTCGCGTCAGGAGGCCAAGGTATTGGAGCCTCAGCATCAGTCCTTCCAATGAATATTCAGTACTGATTTCCTCCCACTTAGGTACACAAGTTACTCTCAGAGGGGTGTGTGTACATGTCTAATAGGTTGTTTCTATCTTCTAGGTATGCTATTCCTTCTGATTGACCATCACTTGCTTTTTATTCTTGATGTTCAAATCTTAGCTCAGATGGTAACTCCTCAGATTGGCCACCCAACCTGAAGTCAATATCTAGTCATCTTCATGCCCTCCTTAAGTTATCAACATGGCATTTTTTTTGTTTGTTAGTTTACTTACTGTAAAATATACATAATATATAATCTACCATTTCAACTATTTTTAAGTATACAATTCAGTGGCATTAGGCACATTCACAGTGTTGCACAAGGATCAACACTATCCATTGCCAAGATTTTTTCATCTTCCCAAACAGAACCTCTGTACTAATTAAACAGTAACTCCCCATTACCTGTCTCCCCCCACCCCTGGTAATCCCTATTACACACACTGTCTCTACTAATTTACCTAATCTATGTTATCTCATATAAAGTGGAATCATTATACAACATTTTTTCTTTTGTGTCTGGGTTATTTCAATTAGAATAATGTTTTTAAGTTTTTCCATGTTGTAGCATGTGTCAGAACTTCATTCCTTTTAAAGACCGAATAATATTCTATTGTGTATATATATATTATGCCACATTAATGCATTCATGCATCAAAGGGCACTGTTGTTTCCACTTTTTGGCTATTGTGAATAGTGCTGCTATGAAGATGGCTGCATAAATATCCATTTAAATCTCTGCTTTTAATACTTTGGGGCATATACCTAGAAGTGAAATTGCTGAATCATATGGTAATTTTTGACAGACGACTCATTGGAAAAATCCCTGATGCTGGGAAAGATTGAGGGCAGAAGGAGAAGAGGGCATCAGAAGATGAGATGGCTAGACAGCAACACGGATGCAATGAACATGAACTTGGGCAAACTCTGGGAGATGGTGAGGGACAGGGAAGCCTGGCACGCTGCAGTCCATGGGGTCACAGAGAGTCGGACATGACTGGGCAACAGTCATGTCAGCTGGGCAACAGTCAACTGAACAACAACGACAACATGGGAATTTTATGTTTAACTTTTTGAAAAACCATCATACTGTCAGCATTCAGTTCAGTTCAGTTCAGTCGCTCAGTCGTGTCTGACTCTTTGTGACCCCATGAACTGCAGCACATCAGGCCTCCCTGTCCATCACCAACTACCAGAGCTTACTCAGACTCATGTCCATCAAGTCGGTGATGCCATCCAACCATCTCATGCTCTGTTGTCCCCTCCTGCCTTCAATCTTTCCCAGCATGAGGGTCTTTTCCAAGGAGTTAGTTCTTTGCATCAGGTGGCCAAAGTATTGGAGTTTCAGCTTTAGTATCAGTCCTTCCAACGAATATTCAGGACTGATTTCCTTTAGGATTGACTGGTTGGATCTCCTTGCAGTCCAAGGAAATTTCAAGAGTCTTCTCCAACAGCACAGTTCAAAAGCATCAATTCTTCGGCACTCAGCTTTCTTTATAATCCAACTTTCACATCCACACGTGACTACTGGAAAAACCAGAGCTTTGACTATACAAACTTTTGTTGGCAAAGTAATGTCTCTGCTTTTTAATATGCTGTCTAGGTTTGTCAGAGCTTTCTTTCCAAGGAGCAAGTGTATTTTAATTTCATGGCTGCACTCACCATCTGCAGTGATTTTGGAGCCCAGAAAAATAAAGTCTGACACTGTTTCTGCTGTTTCCCCATCTATTTGCCATGAAGTGATGGGACCAGATGCCATGATCTTAGTTTTCTGAATGTTGAGTTTTAAGCCAACTTCTTCACTCTCCTCTTTCACTTTCATCAAGAGGTTCTTTAGTTCTTCTTTGCTTTCTGCCATAAGGATGATATCATCTGCATATCTGAGGTTATTGATATTTCTCCCGGCAATCTTGATTCCAGCTTGTGCTTCATCCAGTCCAGCATTTCTCATGATGTACTCTGTGTATAAGTTAAATAAGCAGGGTGACAATATACAGCCTTGACGTACTCCTTTCCTGATTTGGATCCAGTCTGTTATTCCATGTCCAGTTCTAACTGTTGCTTCTTGACCTGCATTCAGATTTCTCAAGAGGAAGGTCAAGTGGTCTGGCATTCCCGTCTCTTCAATAATTTTCCACAGTTTGTTGGATCCACACAGTCAAAGGCATTGGCGAAGTCAATAAAGCAGAAATAGATGTTTTTCTGCAACTCTCTTGCTTTTTTGATGATCCAGTGGATGTTGGCAATTTGATCTCTGGTTTCTCTGCCCTTTCTAAATCCAGCTTGAACATCTGAAAGTTCATGGTTCACGTTCTGTTGAAGCCTGGCTTGGAGAATTTTGAGCATTAATTTACTAGCGTGTTGTCAGGAAGCATTTAACAGGAGGCTTCTTGTGTGCTGTTTTGGATCTGTCAGGAATCCTCTGGCCCTTATTAATTCCTGAATATTCAGGAAGAGGAGAGGCATGCCTTTCCCGGGGCTGAGGAATCCAGGCATTTCTCATTACGGTGATAAGTACCCTCTTCCTTTTTATGAACCATAAGGTAAAAAGTGATTGTTTGCAACTCTCTCTCTTTGATAGGATTTGCCTTATGATTTGTAAGTCTGGAATTTTAATCTTTATCTTTGCTGAGAATAACTACCTGGTAAGATAGTATATGTGCCCACATCATGTTGATTAAAACACCTTTGCTCCATCAGAGCTTTGGTCCCTGTGTCTTTCTTTCCTTCTCTCTCTCTTTCAGGCTAATTCCTTGGAGCACGGAGGCCCGCTGAGCTCACTTTCTTGCCCGGGCTTCTAAGACCCTCTCGAGAAGGCGCACTGTGCCTTCACCCACCCGAGAGGGCGCCTGGTGCCTACGTGCAGCAGCGTGAGCTCTAAGAACAGAGCTTTATTGGCTCTCCGTGTAAACCAGGGGATGTCAGCCTCTTTCTCTCTCTTACTTTCTTATGGTCGACTCCAGACCACCAGGTTCCGGTCCATAAAGGACCAACATGTGTGAGATGAGTGCAATTGTGCGGTAGTTTGAGCATTCTTTAGCATTACCTTTCTTAGAGATTGGAATGAAAACTGACATTTTCCAGTCCTGTGGTCACTGCTGAGTTTTCCAAATTTGCTGGTATATTGAGTGCAGCACTATCACAGCATCATCTTTTAGGATTTGAAATAGCTCAACTGGAATTCCATCACCTCCACTAGCTTCCTAAGCTAGTGATGCTTCCTAAGGCCCACTTGACTTCACATTCCAGGATGTCTGGCTCTAGGTGAGTGATCACACCTTCGTGGTTATCTGGGTCATGAAAATCTTTTTTGTACAGTTCTTCTGTGTATTCTTGCCACCTCTTCTTAATATCTTCTGCTTCTGTTAGGTCCATACCATTTCTGTCCTTTATTGTGCCCGTCTTTGCATTAGATGTTCCCTTGGTATCTCTAATTTTCTTGAAGAGACCTCTATAAGCATGGCATTTTGAAAATGCATTTGTTTGTCTGCTCCACTGGACTAAAACCTTCAGGAGAGGAAGGACCTGTCAACTAAAACGATGCACAACGTGAGAGTTGCAGGTTAACCTCAGACAGCTCTGAGAGACTGCTCCAAAAAGGCAGTGGAGAAAGATCAATACGTAAGATTTTGGTGAAGAGAGGAGTTCAATGCAATCAAGTACTCATTTTACAAAAGGTCTTCTGCTAGTCAGGAAGAGTTGATGTCCCCATGAAGGGATTTAGTGCTTTTCTAGATATGAGGAGATGCAAAGATTGGGATCATGAAATCAGTTCCTGAAAATATCTATCTAAAGACTTGATCCAACAGTTTCCCTGGAGCACAGAGTACCTCACTCTCCACCCTGAATTCCCCTCAGGGGGTGTTGAAGGTCGGCAGCTGCAGCAGCAAAGGGTTCAATCTCCAAAGAGGCAGATGGCAAGTGCCCTTATTGTTGTTCAGCCCCTGGCAAGTGCTCTTGGCAAGTGCCAATTTGTAGTTGATAGACCACATCTATCTTTTCTTTCCCTGTGTCCCTAGTACCTAGGACAATCTAGCACATGGTGAACACTCAGAAGTTTTTGCTAGATAAGTGAATGAAGTAGGTCCTCAGCAATTGTTCTCTCTTCTTTACTCCTCTTAAATCAAGCAGCCTCCCTGGAGGCTCAGTTATTAAAGAATCTGCCTGCCATGCAGGAGACCCAGGTTCGATCCCTGAGTTAGGAAGATCCCCTGGAGAAGGAAATGGCACCTCCTGTAATATTCTTGCCTGGGAAATCCTATGGTAGAAGAGCCTGGTGGGCTATAGTGCATGGGGTCATAAGAATCAGATGGGATTTAGTTTCTAAACCACCACCATCTCTCTTAAATCAATGACAAACTACCAGAGGGCAGGCCTAGGTCTCATCCTGTCACCTTAGCACTTAGCACAGTGAAGACACCCAGTAAACACTTAGAGACTTAAATCCCCAAGATTCGCTTACAGCTTGATTTTCTCAGTTGAGTTCTCTAGATTCAGCCTGATGACTGTGAATTAGTAAGAATGAAAGATTTTTCTCTGGCTTTTTAGGGAGCAAAAGAAAAAGCCCACTGAGGCCAGTTGCCCCCTGGGCATCTCTGTCTTGCTTCTTCTCTCATCCTTTTCCCTTTGATTTCTGGACTGAAGCACTTGCCAGAGCCAGGACTAAAGGAAGCAGGACAGCTGAAAACTCTGTTAAATTACATCATCTGCCTCTGAGAATTGAGGCATGCTGGTGGAGTCTTTGGTTCAGATAAAACACAAGTTCTGATATCCCAAGACTTCTTAAAATTTCAAGTAACAGTCTTTGCAATAAAAATTTTAATGACTTTTAAGTAGTTCTCAGCCTAGTAATTCTGATCACACATGTTGTATGCAGGTAAATAATGTATTTTACCACTCTATACTGTATATAATAAATTATACATGCACACTACACATTGTACTTTATGTATAATAATGGGATACTAAGTGGGAATGGCACCAGGAGCCATTTCCATGGATTTTCTCCCCAAATCCTGCCAGCTCCCTTTACTATTAGAACACTTTTTATTTCAGCCAGCAGAATTTGAGACAAAGGAGGATAAGAAAAACCTCCTGGAATCTCAACATCAGTAGGCTCCAGAAGCCTGCCAGATCACAAACACTTCCCCAGGGGCCCCACCACCTTCCCTGCTCCTCCCACTCTCTGTACTGGAGCCATTGGCCTTCGCCTGGGTCCAGCCTCCACAGTCCTCTGCCTACATGGTTCCCAGACAGGTAGCCTCAGGCCAACCTTCGCCTATAGGTTGACGCCTCAATCGCCTCTCCAATTCTGCACCTCCCTGTATTAAAAGATCTCTTAAGGCTTTATCACTGCCAGGGCTCTGGCTCAGGTGATGCCCATTCTAGTGGGACGAGCTTTGCTCATTCAGGGAGCACTGAGTCTTGGATGTGAGGAGAGTAACATTACTGTCTATCAAATGGAAATGCTAGTTTCAGAAACTTGGTTAACAGTTAAACAGAGAATAGGGCGTTTTATAAAACTCCAGTTATGCCTTAAAGCCACACCCAAAATCTGTCTCCAAATTCCTAGTTCCTAATATGGTTTTTTTTTTTTTCCTTTAAAAAAAAGGAAAAGATTTGCAGGGAATTGCAAATTCCTGGGAAAATTCCAGGGAAGTAGTTTGCAGGGAATTCCCTGACAGTCCAGTGGTGAGGGCTTGGGGCTTTCACTACTGGGGCCCAGGTTTGATCCTTGGTTGGGAGACTAACATCTCACAAGCCAGCAATGTGGCCAAAAAAAATTGCAATTTTTTCCCAATCATGTGTCATTATCTCATGTTGGAGCAGGCAGAAGAGGGAAGTGGACCACATCTCAGCTGACAGATCAGTGAGAAGGAAGTAAGCAGATTGAGAAGATCAAGGTCAAGAGGGGACAGAAGGCAGAGGTGGAAACCAGGTGGCAGGATGACCCCAGGTGAAATTCATCTGTGGTCTCCCCTCCTCTGTCAGTCCTGAATACTCCTCCCCTTTCTGGTGTTGCTGCCAGTTACTGGTTACTAACGGCCCTCGAGCAAGGCTACCTCATAGGAGCAGGACGGAAGGGTGGTCACAACTCTCCTGTCAGGCCAGGCTGCTCCCTGTCCCCAGGCCACCTGTAGTGTCTGATTCTTATGGACAGAAAAGTCTGCCAGGATGTCCTGAAGGAAAAGGTAAAACAAAGACTGTCCTCATCCTCTTAGCACTGTACAGTCTGGCAAACACGCCCAGAGCAGAGATACAAAGGGACTCAGAGTACCTGGGGTGTCCTGGGTATGCTCTTCACATGTGTCAAACGAATGCATCGATACACACATTGACAGATACAGCCATGATGAATGGATAATGGGATGTTTCCATTGCTGTTGTTCAGTCGCTCAGTCCTGTCCAACTCTTTGCGACTCCATGGACTCCAGCCTGCCAGGCTTCCCTCTCCTTCGCCATCTCCCAGAGTTTGCTGAAATTCATGTCCATTGAGTTGGTGATGTCATCCAACCGTTTCATCCTCAGTCACCCCCTTTTCCTACTGCCCTCAATCGTTTCCAGCATCAGGATCTTTTCCAAGGAGTCAGCTCTTCGCATCAGGTGGCTAAAGTATTGGAGCTTCAGCTTCAGTATCAGTCCTTCCAATGAATATTCAGAGTTGATTTCCTTTAGGATTGACTGGTTGATCTCCTTGCTGTCCAAGGGACTCTCAAGAGTCTTCTCCAACACCACAGTTCAAAAGTGTCAATTCTTTAGCAATTAGCCTTCTTTATGGTCCAACTCTCAACTCTCACATCTGTACATGACTACCGGAAAAACCATAGCTTTAGCTAGACAGATGTTTCCATGGTTCATCCCTATTCAATCTAGTCACCTGAGTCTGATCTATGGCTGTTTCCAGCCACCAGTTCCTACGACTCACTCATACTACTGAGTAGTACACACTACTCAGGACACAGTGCAGAAACAGGAGGGGAAGGAGCATAGCCGTTCCTCTTACAACTTCCTCACTATGATGGCTGCAGTCCCACAAAAATCTGTACAGAGGATAGAGTAGGTGTTATCTGTCCCAATTACAGATAAAGCTGAGATGTACAAAGTAGACTGTGACTTGCTAAGACCATTAAACAGGCAGTTGGTGGCTGTGAAAGGTCTGAGGACCCAGGACATCTGGTCCCTAAGTTGGAGCACTCTTCTGTAGCTGGCTTACACTGCCATGGGACAGAGCAAGCAGAAAATGTGACCTTGACTTCTTCACTTCTTAATCATCCAGACTCCATCATCTCTCACTGTTAAAGGAAGAGCTCTTTCCTACTCATTGTCCTGAGGAGGGCAAACAACAAACAAATTAGCCAAACAGGCCAGCCCTGAACAAAGTTCCAAAGGAAAGGCCCTTTATTTGTTTGTTTGCTTGCTGGCTTTGAACCTCTCCCAGGACCCTTTGTCCACCAGAAATGCTCTCTTAATTCCTGAAAAGTCTTTTTGGTAGAGATAGTGGAGGAAAGAAAGAGCACTGGCCCTCAGGCAGATGTGCCTCTAATAACTTCTTTCATCTTGCTACAGTCTTTCTTTTTTTTTAAGTAGGACTATATCCTAAGAGAATATATGTTGAAGAAGACTCTTAAGAGTCCCTTGGACTGCAAGGAGATCAAATCAGTCAATTCTAAAGGAAATCAACCCTGAATACTCATTGGAAGGAATGATGCTGAAGCTGAAACTCCAGTACTTTCGCCACCTGATGTGAAGAACTGACTCATTGGAAAAGACCCTGATGCTGGGAAAGATTGAAGGCAGAGGAGAAGGGGAGCACAGAGGATGAGATGGTTGGATGGCATCACTGACTCAATGGACATGAGTTTCAGCAAATTCAGGGAGATGGTGAAGGAGAGGGAAGCCTGGCGTGCTGCAGTCCATGGAGTCAGTAAGAGTCGGACAGGACTGAATAACAACAATATCCTAAGAGAAGTCTTAAAGTGGGTAAATTATTTTATCCTCTTTTTCACAGGCACTTGCCTTTTAAAAGAGGAAGACCAAGATTCTGGAATTGGCTTCGCCAACTGCAGTGCTATTCACATTACCCAAGAAACAGAAGGGACTGCGAAGGTCAGAGATCTTCCCAGCTAATGGTCACCACCTATTCTGACCACAGGCCAGTCTAGCAGCCAAGATGAGCTTTGGGAAGGAGGAAGGGAAGAGAGCCCCCACTGTAGAAGCACCACATTGGGGAATGTCACCCTCTCAGTTTAATCTCTCTGAAAAGCCTACTGGTTGGGGTGGGAGGTAGGTAAAGAGAAGCAAAAACACTTTAAGAGAAGTCTGAAAATCTATCTTGCTTTCTGAAATCAAAACCAAAGTTGACATCCTATTGTATAGAATGTGGAACTTTACTCAATGTTATGTGGCAGCCTGGATGGGAGGGGAATTTGGAGGAGAATGGATTCTTGTATGGCTGAATCCCTTTGCTATTCACCTGAAACTATCACAGCATTGTTAATCAGCTGTACTCCAATATAAAATAAAAAGTTCAAAAAAAGTTAACAACGTTCAAAAGGAAAAAAAGAAAAAAAAAAAACAGAACACAGCAGTGATTCACTGATTTCTTCTGAATCATTGATGAGCAACAGGTTCCCTCTCACTCCTCCTCACCTTCAGTTTTCTGGAGATTGATTGTGTCTTGACTCTTGGCTGCATCCAGAGACAGCAGTTGCTTTGCACAACTCTTGACTCTTGAACAAAGCTGAATGCATACTGGACTGAGGACAAAGCCTTGCACTGAGGCATGGGCTCCCCTCCCCTACCTGCTACCCAGCCCCCACCCAAGCCTGAGGCAACAGGGCAGCCCCTCAGGGAAGTGAGGTCAGCCTGATGGCCCTTGTTGCCTGCTCTTTGCTGTTTCTTCCAACTGCCTCAAGAGATTTCTTAGTAAACTGTCCATGATTTTAGTACCACCTGCTGCCAACAAATATGAGACAGGAATAAAGTTGACCAACAGTTCAGTCTTTGTCACTGAATCTCAGCCAGGAGTTGGTCTCAAGTCTAGTCACAGGTGTCCTTATAAAAGACACACAGAGGAAAGACAGCGAGGAGGAGGAGGGAATGAGACCACAGAGGCAGCGATCAGGGTGAAACAACTGCAAGCTCAGGAAAGCACCAGATGCTGTAAGAGACCAGGTGCAGAATTCCCCCAGAGCCTCTGCAGGGAACATCACCCTGCTTCTTCCATATTTCCAACCTCTGGCTTCAGGACTATAAGAGAATAAATCTCTGTTGTTTTAAGCCACCTGAATGGTGGTCATTGGTTGCTCTGATAAAATACAAGTAAAAGACAGTACCGGTGTCCAAACTGAATTCAAGGTTTGAGTAGTCGTGCAGTGCCCCACAGGTGCACACATCTCACTAGTAAGTGATGGTGGTTATTTAAGAACCAAATAACACGGGTTTTTCTGTTTGTTTGGGCTTCCCCAGTGGCTCAGATGGTAAAGAATCTCCCTGTAATGCAGGAGACCCCTGTTCAGTCCCTGGGTGGGGAAGATCCCCTGGAGAAGGGAATGGCTACCCACTCCAGTACTCTTGCCTGGAGAATCCGATGGACAGAGGAGCCTGGTGGGGTACAGTCCATAGTGTCCCGAAGAGTCGGACACGACTGAGCAACTAACACTTACTTACTTTGTTTGTTTGTTTTTGCTTTGGCCACACTGCGTGTGGCTTGTGGGATCTTAGTTCCCCTACCACAAGGATGGAACCCTGGCCCACAGCAGCGAAAGTGCTGAGTCTTAACCACTGGACCGCCAGGGAATTCCCAAGAACAATTTTTTTTCATTCAATTTATTTGTATTAGTTTTTCAAATGGTGTACATGTTGCTAGGACCTAAGTACATACTAAATTGTTGGCATATCATTACTTAATAAACAGAATTTTTATTTTTAGGCCTTTCTTTTTGGGCTAGGGACACTGTGAAGAAATTCCTGAAACAGTGTGCTGTGAAACAAGGAAGTGTGGGAACGTCTAACACTGGATGCTGGTGTCAGAAGACCAGGTTCCCTGGCTTTTGCTGCCTTTCATCCCTAACAGACTGCCTTCTTACACGTGGTCCAAGGGGGCCCACTACCATGAAAGGAGAAGGGGCAAAGGGAGACACACTCCTTCCCTTAAGGGTACATCCTGGTAGATGGACTCATCACATTTGTTTCCAATCCACTGGCCAGAAGGAAGGGAGGCAGGGACACGCAAACTGTCCCTTAAGTGGCTGTGTGCCAGATAAGAGTGGGGGTTATTAGTGTGCACAAGAACCAGAGAATGGGTATAAGGGATGAGCTTGTTGTCTCTGGCCCTGACATGAATGGAAAGCAGAGAGCTGTATTCCTTCTTTCTCGATAAGTGGTGATGTTACCCACAGTAATATTCATCACTGAATGGACTGAAAGAGAGCACAATAAAATCGGTTGGAATACTGACAAAACCAACACAAAAGGCACAGAGTCAGGTGTAGTAGTAGGTACTTCACAGAGACAGAACAAGAAGAGTTTTATTGTTTTATTTTTGTTTTTGTTTTTGTTTTTTTTGGTCTTTTAGAATCTGCTGGGAAAGATTGAAGGCAGGAGGAGAGGGGGAAGACAGAGGATGAGATGGTTGGATGGCATCACCGACTCAATGGACATGAGATTGAGCAAACTCCGGGAGATGGTGAAGGACAGGGAAGCCTGGCGTGCTGCAGTCCATGGAGTCGTAAAGAGTCAGACATGACTGAGTGACTGAACAACAAAGAAGTTATTGACAGTCTTCTGTCTACAGAGATAAAAATATTTTGGAAAATAGCCTTTTGTTATGATGAGCTACCTTCTTTTTTTAAGGCTAGACAGTAATATATTATATCTTTGATTTGACAAGACTTTTTATTACCTATTAATTGCTTCCCTAACCACTTGTTTATATGCTAATTTTACCATAAGAACCAACAATTACTTTCTTTCTTTTTCTTGAGACTCAAAATTATTAAAAATATTGGATGAATGACAATGGCCTAGACCAAAACTTGATGACTGAGTAAGGCAGTGGGTTCTCAGATTTTAGAATTACCATCTCTTTTTATTTCTTTATTTTTGGCTGCACTGGGTCTTTGTGGCTGCGTGCAGGCTTTCTCTAGTTTTGGTGCTCAGGCTTGTCATTGCAATGGCTTCTCTTGTGGCAGAGCATGGACTCTAGGCACACATGGGCTCAGTCATTGTGCATGGGCCTAACTGCCCCAGGGCATGTGAGATCTTCCTGGACCATTCATGGACCCCATGACCCCTGCATTAGCAGGCAGATTCTTATCCACTGGTCCACCAGGGAAGTCCCAGTTCTCAGGTTTTAAAAATTCACTCTGAGAGTAAAGGTTCACTGGCTCTACTGCCAACACTTAGATACCCAAGGGGAACATTTGCCTGCATGGGTGAGGCTTCAACCCTACCACCTGGAGTTGGGCAAACGGGCTTCCTCCCTAGAAGAGGCACTGTGCAGACAGTCAGAATAGTTCACCATTAACCTCACAGTGTACCCTCGCTTTTCCCCAGCAAGGAGCCCTTCCTCTGCTCTATTTGTGCCATGTGCATATACGTCAGTTCACATGCCACACCACTGCTCTTCTACATCATAAGCTCCTTCCCACCTTAGCTTCCCCTGGATTTGCTGCTACCCTCACAGAGGGGTCAGAGAAGGCAATGGCACCCCACTCCAGTACTCTTGCCTGAAAAATCCCATGGACGGAGGAGCCTGGTGGGCTGCAGTCCATGGGGTCCCGAAGAGTTGGACATGGCTGAGTGACTTCACTTTCACTTTTCACTTTTATGCATTGGAGAAGGAAATGGCAACCCACTCCAGTGTTCTTGCCTGGAGAATCCCAGGGATGGGGTCACATAGTCGGACACGACTGAAGTGACTTAGCAGCAGTAGCAGCAGTCACAGAGGGGTGATGTGGATGAACTTTTGACCTGCTATGTTCCTTATTTCCTTACAGCCAGACTGTAGGTGTAGAAAGCTTAGGAGTGGCTACAGCGTACTACAGTGTAAAATAACTTATAACCTGACACTAAACTTGGCCATTTCCAGAGTCCTAGGTCATGAGACCTTTGTTTATGTTCCTGCTACAGTCACATCCTTACCAAATAACGTGTCCCTCACTCTAGGAATGCTCTCCTATCAATCCTTCACAAGCCAGGCCCCACAAATTGTGCACAGTGGTCATCTATTTCAGGGCAAATCCCATGTCCCTTTATTTAAGATCACAGAAGCTAGTGTGACAGAAGACCAAAGGGATGGGACCAGGCCTCAGTGCCTCCCACCCCACCCCACCCTTGCAGCACAAAAAGATACACAGCCTTTGAGCCTTTCTGCGGCCTGACCCTGTGTGGCCAATTCCCCACTCAGTTCTCCTGAGCAGAAACCAGGGAAGTTTGTCAGAACATGTTGGTCATCAAATTACCTTTTGACCTTCTTACATTTTATCCATGAGAAGTAAATAGCCAAGACTTCAGGTACATAGAGAAACGTGCCGGGCCCCATCTGGCCTGTCTGGCCCGGGAAATGCAGTCTCGAGTGATACTGAGGTGTTTCTACAGCATGGCCTGGGATGGGCCTTAGTGCTGGGGGTTTGGGTGTCTTCCAAGACCACCCACCCATGTGAGTCAAAGCTGGGCCTCCTCATCCTTCTGGTGGTTAGTTATTGGAACACACACACAAACCTCTCAATTCTAAAGAAGAGAAACGTCTTTCCTAAGTACCATATGATCTATAATGATTCTCCTAACTGCGAGAAAGCTAGAGACAGCTTTTTGCTGTTGTTCTTGTTGATATTTCTATGTCCCAAATTGTTCCCCATAGACCCTCAGTGCTCAGAAAGCCGGCTTGTTAATAATCCTTTCAAACAATAAGGCCATGAACCCCTAATGACCAGGATCCAGCTACACAAAGATTTGACTGAAACTGAAATCATGGCTTTTTTACCTTGAGCCGGATGGAACCTTTAGGTAAGGTATCCTCCTCTCTTGGGCTTCTTGGGTGGCTCAGACAGTAAAGAATCTGCCTGCAATGCAGGAGACAGGGGTTCAATCCCTGGGTCAGGAAGATAACCTGGAGAAGGGAATGGCTATGCACTCCAGTATTCTTGCCTGGAGAACTCCATGGATAGAGGAGCCTGGTGCGCGACAGTCTATGGGGTTGTAAAGAGTCAGACACGACTGAGCGCCACACACACACACACACACACACACACACCTTCCTCTCTTAGCTCCATAAGCCATTGGGGCTTATATATGGATTGACTATTCCCCTTGATCCAGAGTAAACTCTAGGAATTAGGGGAAATTCTATTAAAAAGCTGTAACATCAGGAACCCAGAAACAGCCCTGAGAAGCCCTTGCAGGGAGGACAGTGGCTGTGAAGGGGCTGCTCTGGATCACCCAACCTGTAACAGGTTGCCATCATCAGGCTTTGGCAGTGACATGGCTACAGCTGAGGTCATTTGACAGCCTGGAACCCAAGCAAGGTGAGAAGATCCAGGGCTGACCCTTGAGACTGAGTAGGCTCTACTGAGTCTCCAGGCTGGTCATTGGAAGTGGCTCCACAGGGAAGTAATAGGATTATCAATGTTCCTAATCTGAACATGTAGGCCCTCAAGTAGCATATTCTGAGCCAGTGGGTGGAATTACATTACCAACGTACCCAACTGGTGAAGTGGGACATATGGTTCAACATAATTTATTTTATTCCTGAAAAAAATGCTATGAGGTAGTACTATTTTTATTCCTAGTTTATGCATAAGGGAAATACAATTTAGTAAAGTAACTTGTCCAATGTCACATAGCTGTTCTCTGCTGTGCTTAGTCACTCAGTCCTGACCAACTCTTTGCAACCCCATGGATTGCACCCCACCAGGCTCCTCTGTCCATGGGGATTCTCCGGGCAAGATAATGGAAAATACTCCATCCTCCATTGGAGAATCTGTTACCATGGAGTCAGTTGCCATGCCCTCCTCCAGGGGATCTTCCCAACCCAGGTCTCCCACACTGTGGGCTGATTCTTTATCATCTGAGTCACCAGGGAAGCCCAAGAATACTGGAGTGGGTAGCCTATCCCTTCTCCAAGGGATCTCCCTGACCCAGGAATCAAACTGGGGTCTCCTGCATTGCAGGTGTATTCTTTACCAGCTGAGCTACAAGGAAGTCCACCACATAGCTAGTAAGTGGGAAATACACCATCTGAGCCCAGGTTTGCTGATGGTTCTTAATCAGTATGTCCCCCTGCCACTTGTGGCTGTCAACAAGGAGTATCTGACATCATCATGACCTGCCTCTGCATGTCCAGCCCTGGACCACACTGAGTCTGAGCTTCCTCTTCGGTAAAGGTAAGACCCAGAGCCAGATCTGGCACCTGAAAGGAGGCCGCTTAGATCCTCAACATTTTCTTTCAATTGTAAAAGTGAAAATGTTAGTTGCTCAGTCCCGTCTGACTCTTTGCAATCCCATGGACTGTAGCCCACCAAGCTCCTCTTTCCACGGATTCTCTAGGCAAGAATACTGGAGTGGGTAGCCATTCCCTTCTCCAGGGGATCTTCCCAACCAGAGATAGAACCCAAGTCTCCCGCACTGCAGGCAGATTCTTTACCGTCTAAGCCACCAGGGAAGCCCCTTTCTTTCAAGTGCTGATCAAATACCTATGATGCTTTTGGGAACATGCTCAGATTTTAGGAGATAACAAGAGGCCTAACATGATCCATGCTTTCTAAAACATCTTGCCTTCTGGTTGGGGAAACAGGAGCAGCATGATAATGGTGAATGATATGGTTCAAAAGGAAGGATTAAATTGTATGGTACTGACTATAATTTTTGTAGCGGTTCAGAAAAGAAAGAGGTGGCTATGGGCTGTTCTGACTAAGGAAAGGCTTTGTAAAGAAGGGACTTGAACCAAATTCTCAAGGACAGATGAGATTTGAAAGAAGAAATTTAGATGGCATTACTACACTTTCCCCTCACAACCAGATACCATAACTGGTTTGTTTCTTTTAAAGTCAGTGATAGTAAGTTATGTATTTTGGTTTTCTCTTTTTTTTAACTTCTAAATAGATTCTATGTTTAGAACAAAATGATATAAATAGATTTTTTGGAAAAGCACATTACCATTGAAACCATATAACTTTGTGTCATGAACTTTTCTAATGCTCACAGGATATCTTGTGATTTCTGACTCAGTCACAAATAATTTCAACTTAAGACAAAGGCAGCTGCTGCCGTCTGAGAGATTTTTAAAAATATAGTAAATGGTATAGGATTAAGATGCCTAGCTCCAGGGACCTGTTCACTTTCAAAACTTTTAACAAGAAAACCAGAAGCCTTGAAAGCTTTGAAAACAGAGTTTTAGCCATGACCTGGGTTTTACTCCACAAAGTTTTCTACTTCCCATTTCTAGGGAGGCCCTGTGCCCAGGTCTGGGCTGGGGGCAGACACAAACTCTCACAGGCAACTTGAACAACACTTGGGTTTCTTGGCTCTCAGGTCCCCAAAGGATGTTCTACAAAGAGCTGAAGTTCCTCTCCCTTGGCAGTGGCCCTGAGCCCAGTCTGGTGAGTAGTGCCAGCTGGAGGTGGTTGTGGAGGTGTCCCTGGGTTTCTCCCCTAACACAGCCCACTTGGCATCTTTAGATCCAAATGGGCATTGGCACTTGGGTGTTTCCTTATGTTATGACAGCAACTAAAGAGAGATTGGGTTAAATACACCCACCACCATCCACACAGAGGACTCTGATGGGGAAGATCATGTGGAGGAGGCTCCATCTGGACAAGAGATCCCCAAATGGCCAGCTGCCCACAAGCCTTGCTAGCCTTTACTGGATGGGGGATCTTTCTTTGTTGATTGGTGGTAAGCAGGAAGAGGCCCATCCACCCCAGCCTCTGGTACAAGAGAGGGAGAAAGGGGCCCTGGGAGCAGGTAAACCCATAGTGCAGAGGAGAGCCTGGGAAGAAACTGAGGAGACATTTGTCATCATTTATGCTCAAGTGAACCTGGGCCAGGCCATTTTTTTTTAAATCTCCCTTTCAGCATGGTGTTGTTTTAGAATCCATAATCCCAGAGTGAAACAGTGAAACAGTAAAACACCAATCCCAACCAGATTCCTAAAACATTCATTCATTTCCTAGACAATTGCTCCTGACTAGTCCCTGCTCCCCACCTCTAGTGTTTTTCTCATTCTGATCTTCTGCACACAGTGGAACCAGATTAGGTCTTCCCAAATATGACTCTCTTTATTCAGGGCTTGTTCAGGTTATGCCTTGACACAGAAAGGATACAGAAGAGAACTGCAGTGGACTCTAGGCCATGGAATTCAAAGATACAACACAATCTTTGTCAGCTGAACAGGCCAGTCTAATTTGATCTCTCACAACGCTCTTTAAACGACCCTCAGCTTTTTTGGGACTAGGGGTCAGCTTTTCTGATAGACCTTTATCCTTTCTCTCTGCTTTTCTAGCTCCAATGCTTCCTTTTTTGAGTCCTACCTCTCTCCTGCATTAAGCCCCCTGCATGGCCCTTTCCTGGGGAACCCCTGGCCCCAGCTTCATACCACTTAAGACAGTCAGTGCTCACTTTTTTTTTTTAATCAGTGCTCACTTTTGAGCATAGTTTCTCCCAAAGCAAAAGTCAAAAAGTCTTAAGCTGTCTCCTTGTGTGTCAGAGGAAATTGGTTCTTGAATGTCCCCAAGAAACATATCATAATTCCACCTTGGCATAATGCCTTGCTCGTGAGTTCCCTGCAGTCAGAGACAGCGCCTCACTTCTCTCAACCATTGTCTTAGAACAGCACATAGGATATGCTCAATCAGTTTTTTTGGAGAAAATGAAAAAAAGTGGTCATGTTTTTTTCTTTCTGTGTTTATAATTTGCAGGCAAATCTACACTTGCAAGGAGACTTGGAAATAATATATACATTGGTTTAAAATCTTGGTACACTTAAAAAAAATCTTTTCCCTGTCTTTAGCCAAAGAGAAGGTATGTGCTTTACCTAGCTGTCAAATGAATAAGATAATTAATGGCTACAAGTGCTTGGCTCTTAGAAGCTTTAAAATCACAAACACGAATCATAAATTCTAAAAGTAAGCTCCTAACAAAAAGTGAGAGCGCAAAAGAATAAATGCAGTCCTGCTGAAGAGCCAATTATTCCATCTCTTTCTTAATCCATAAATTTTAGACTTTTTAAATAAGTACTATCAAAATAAACCTTTGAGACCTTCTGCTAAACGTGGCAATCCTTCAAAAGCGGATATAAATACAGATATAAATCCAACCTTAATAAGGGAAGGGTATCCCTGGTGGCTCAGTGGTAAAGAATCTGCCTGCCAATGTAGGAGTCTGGGGTTTGATCCCTGGGTTGAGAAGATCCCCTGGAGAAGGAAATGGCAACTCATCCCAGTGTTCTTGCCTGGGAAATCCCATGGACAGGGGAACTTGGTGGGCTACAGTCCATGGGTTCACAAAAGAGTCAGACACAACTTAGCAACTTAACAACAATAAGGGGAAATGACAGAGGGTAATATTTGTTAAGGGCTTCCCTGGTAGTTCAGATGGTAAAGAATCTGCCTGCAATGCAGGAGACAGGGGTTCAATCCCTGGGTCAGGAAGATACCCTGGAGAAGGGAATGGCAACCCACTCCAGTATTCTTACCTGGAGAATTCCATGGACAGAGGAGCCTGGTGGGCTACAGTGCATGGGGTCACAAAGAGTCAGACACAACTGAGCAACTAACACATACACAATATTTGTTAAACCTGGACTTTGTGGAAGCATTTCTGTAAATGCTTTTTATTTTATTAACCAGTTTTATCATCCCCATCAAGCAAATGCCTACCTTGGAACTCTGTGTGTGTGTATGTGTGTGTGCGCATGCGTGTGTATTCTAGCCAGTGTAACCTGAGCCAGACTGTATGAACTCATTAAATAATTAAATGTGTCTACATGTGGACAAATGAATTATTGACAGATGAATATTGAGTCCATCTGGCAAATGCAAAAACATATCTTGTTAGAAGGACAACATATTTCTTCTGCTCAACTCCTATATTTAGAAACTACTGTTTCTTTGTTTTTCAAGAAAAATAATTTCTTGAAAGGGAGGAAGATGCATTTTGCAGTACTGCTAAGGCCAGCCACATACCCCCATCACCCATACCCAGGACCTTGCTAGTGAGTCCTCTTGGGGACAATCTAAGATTCTTCCTCATCTTTGATTAATTTTCCTTTCTAGTCCACAGTCCTTCTAATCTCTAAGTGTCATGGATTTTACTCCTAAAATCCTCACACAGGTACCTTCCTTTGTATTCCTACTAAACATATCACATTATACTTGGGGAGTTGTAGAAAGTTTAAATTGTTTTAGCTTCTCCCAAGCTTTCTAAACCCAAGCTACTCAAATCAGATGGCTTAAGTGAATGAGTGACTGATAAATGGATGGATGAAGAAGGGAATAAGTGAAATTTGAATCTATTAAAGTAAATAAATAGCTGAATTGGTTCCCGATTCTACAATCAGTTTCTTTGTTATTTTAAGCAAAAAATATAAAAAATTAATGTAATTATTGGCTAAAGTATATTTGATACTGACCCGGGCACTGTTAGGGGGTGCAAAAAATATTTATGACATGTTTTTTTGACGTGAGGCAAATTTCAGTCCAATTAGAGAGTTAAGATCAACAAACTTTGAATAATTAGTAAATAATTAGCTGCTTAAACAATATGGTAAGTGAAATAGAATGGTAGTTAAGTGTGGGTATACTTACGAAAGGAACAAAAGACATGGAGGTTATTTCAAAGGGATCAATTAGCTACCTTATGTAACCATTCTTGACCCTCCCCACAGTGTCTGGCATTGCACATTAGGTAATTTAATAATTTTTTTAAAAAGCCATTTGGGGGACTTCCCTGGTTGTCCAATGTTTCAGACTCTGCACCCCCACAGCACGGGGCATGAGTTTCATTCCTGGTCAGGAACTAGGATCCCACTGCATGCCACGTGACATGGCCAAAAATAATCATCATCATCATCATTTTAAAAAATAAAAATTAACAGAAAGAAAAGCATTTGATTGCAAGAGATAGAAACCTCTACTGCTTCGTAGAAATGAGGAGAAAATTATTCTAAGGGTTCAAGGACCTCGTGTAGGACCAGAGCAGGAAGTACAGCAGGCTCCACACAGACAACAGGGGAGCCCCTGGGACCAGGTCACTTCTCTCCATCACCGTCTCTCTCCCTGGGGCAGGAGGACCTCTTACTGCTGCTATACACCTAATTTATTCTGGTCTCTCTGGAGATTAGTCAAAAATGCAACTTCAACTCCTTGGTCTCCATGGCCTTCGGCTCACTCCCTGAGGCTTCCCATTCCCAAGTACACACACAGCCAGAGAATCGGCTGGGCTTAGCAAGGGCTGACCAGCTGCTGCATTGGAGACAGGGTGGGTTAGGGCTCTGGGGCCTCTGCTATGGGGCCTGTGGGTGGGGAGGAAATGATTGGCATCTGCATGCCTAAAGCCAGTGAACACACTCAGATTCTATCTCCTCTGGTTTTACCACAGGGAGAATGTCTTTGTTTAGAGAAAGGATTAATTCTCCTTTCTTCTCTGGGGCAACTACCCTGGCAAGTGAAAAGTGGAAATGTCTGTGATGTATCACTTTGCAATGGATGTGTTTGTTTCAACAGTAAATTAAGTCATCAGACTTGATTCATGGGCTAAGGTTGAAAAGTTGGGAGGCATGGAGCTTACGGGACCTCCAGAAACAGCACATTGATTTTCCAGAGCGATGGACCCGGCCCCTCCTGAAGAGCTTTAATTACAGATGGGAAGGAGGTGGGGCCCAGCCAGTCTGGGAGCAAACAGGGCATTTTGTGTCCTAACTTGCAACCTCAGTTGCAAATCTGTGGCATTCTTTTTGCTTTGTGTCAGGCTTGGATCTGACCTAGTTTAGTTCTTCACACCATAGGCTCTCAGAATTCACGGGAGTTTCAACAATCACACGTGGTACTGCAGCCACTTCCTTAGTTCCTACACACAAAACCCAGAAGTGGATGGAAGGAAACAACTATGGGTAACTCCTCCCCCTTCCTCCTGGCCTTTACAACTTCACCCACCCTGTCTCAGTTTTCCACAGGCCTTCAGGAATGCCAAGCCCTCAGCTTACACTGAATCCCACTTCATCCCTACATCCGCCTTAGTCTCCTGCATCCCTTCTCCTCTGTTCAGCTTAATGTAGCTGAAAGAACAACAGGGACTGAAATACTAATCCTAGCTCTGCCATAAATTAACTGTATGACTATGGGCAAATTGCTTAATCTCTCTGGGCTCCAATTTTCTTCTCCATAAAAATGAGGCCCTACCAAAAGCAAAGTCCTAGATCTATGATGCTGCTCTATATCCCCTGAGCTGGTTTTCTCATCTCTCTTCTTACAGATGAAAAATGCTTTCTGAGAAGACGAATGACTTGCTGAGGTGTTGTGGCCAAGATCTGATGGAGTTAGAGGACTGAGATTTAAACTCAAGCTCAGAATCAGGTCTTCATTTAAAACAACATAGCTCCTTGCTCCCCACCAAATAAACACCAGGACCCAGGGCTGCTGTGGCCCCATTAGGAGAAAGGGGAATGATCCTTGCATTGTTCAGCCATGGTTTAAGGTTCACGCTTCTACTCTGATGAATTACATGAGGTCAGGCAGATCAGAAGGGGAGGATGGTGCTGAAGGAGCCAAAAGGCATCAGTAAACTATTCTGTCCTTGGTGCTTACTGAATACCATCAGGGTAAAGGCTGATGATCCCAGGGAGCTGAGGTCTACTGTGATTGAACCCAACCATCTAGTTCAGATGGGGAATCATGAAACTCTCAAAGGACTTCATTCCCACAGGCCACTCTGCTAAAAGAGGTCCCAAGGACTCCAAGCCTCAGGAATACCTGCATCCCGTAGTTGCCTTGTGCTCTAGTTACTATGGTTACATAATACATCCCCACTAAACTTAGTGGTATGGACCAACCACTCATTATGCTTATGGATTCCATGAGTCAGGACTGTATACTTGGGGAGGTGGCTTACCACTGATACACCCCATCGACTGCCTCAACTGACTGACCCAAAGCATCGGGGCATGTGCTTAGAATCATCCTAAGGTTGGTCCTCTCAGATGTTCGGGATCGGAAGACTTGGACAGCCGGGTTCATTGACCATCCCTGTCTTTCCTTCCAGCACTGTGGCTGAGGGTAGTGGGATTCCTCACAGGACACCTCCGGACTCCAAAGGCATGTGTCCCAAGAGAGCCAGAGCCAGGAGGCAGCCGTACCACCTTTCATGACCCTGCTCCAGTGGTCACTCAGGAGCACTTCCACCACATTCAGTTCATTGAGCAGTGACAAAGCTGGAGGGGCTGAGGATGGCAAGGTGCTGGAGCAGATCGTGCTGAAGGTATTGCTGTGACCAGCTTTAAAAACCGCAGTCTGGTATCCTTAAGGTCAAGATTTTTCTCAACAGTTACACGGTCACCTCTATGCGACAAGGAAGCTGGCATCAGGAATAAATCAACCGCCTAGGGCTGAAGGGGTTGGTGTTTTTCTCTATTCACCACCCCTCCCCCCCGCCACACACACACACAATTAGGGTCCGATTAGCAAAGGAAGAAAACTACATCTTGAGGAGGTAGTCAGAGACTTCCCTCCAGCCAGGTTAGTTTTCTGGTAAATCCTAGAGTGTGACGCACAGTAGGAGACCAACAAGCACTCAGCTCTCACTTGCAGGGGGGTAGAACTGGCGGAAAATCCCATGGACTGGTAGGCTGCAGTCCATGGGGTTGCGAAGGGTTGGGCACGACTGAGCGACTTCACTTTCACTTTTCACTTTCATGCATTGGAGAAGGAAATGGCAACCCACTCCAGTGTTCTTGCCTGGAGAATCCCAGGGACGGGGGAGCCTGGTGGCTGCCGTCTATGGGGTCGCACAGAGTCGGACACGACTGAAGTGACTTGGCAGCAGCAGCAGCAGAACTGGCGAATGTGCAGTGCCCAGTCTCCCCCTCCCCACAATACATAAGCTGCCTAAACTGCTTCATCCTGCTTGTGCAAACAGTAGAAGAGGAAAGCCACCTGACCCCGCAGGACTGGGGCCACTAATTGTCCATCTCCACTAGTGACCACAACTTAAAAAACCCAGGGAGCCTGGCTAGGGGCACTTTCTGCAGCAGTCACAGCACCAGCAAGCATTGTTTGTTTTATTTGTTTTTTGCTTTCTTGACTTTTACTTTTTATTAATTTTTTTTAAAACTTATTGAAGTATAGTTGATTTACTGTGCTGTGTTAATGTCTGCCGTACAGTCAAGTGACTCAGATACATGCATGTGTGTTAGTCACTCATATCATGTCCAACTCCTTGTGACCCCATGGACTGTACCTGCCAGGGTCCTCTGTCCATGGGATTCTCCAGGCTAGAATACTGGAGTGGGTTGCCATTCCCGTCTCCAGAGGATCTTCCCGAGCCAAAGATCGAACCCAGGTCTCCTGTGTCACAGGCAGATTCTTTACCATCTGAGCTACAGGGACGTCCTGTGTAGACACAACGTCCATTTGTCCCAGAGGAAATGGGGACGTCTCTGTGGGGGCATTTCCTGAGGGCATCACCTCCCAGATATTCAGAAAACATGAAGATTTCAAGCTCTTCCAATCAGCTAGCCTGCAATGAGCACCTACGTGTGCAGCACAGTTTTCTTTGGATTTCCATACTGAACTAAGAATTCAGAGCAGTTTTTGTTGCACTTTAGTCGTCCAGACTGTTATGTTCAGAGCGGCTAAAGACTTTGAGAAAGTGGCAAAAAGCACTGCCAAGCATCTTAGAGTTAAAAAAGGCTTTATTTTTTTCTACAGGCACTTTTGGAGAAGACTCATGATCTGTGGAAGAAAGGAAAAGAGGAGCTTGGAAGGGCTTGCAGCCACGCAACTTCCAGAGCTAAGCACCCAGCCTGCTGCTCTGACTTGGCACCGGCAGAGACCGGGAGGGGCACCGTGGCTCCCCTCCAGGTTTGCCCCATGCCCGCCCTTCTGTGTAGAGGAAGTCACAAATGAGCCAAGAAACAAAAATGCAGGAGGCCTCATCCAACCCAGGAGCCATAAAGAAGCAGCAGAAAAGGTCTAGAACGCGCGGGGTACGTTTCCGTAGTCGTCTGCCAGGATTACATTTCTGAGTCATTTCTTAACGCTTGGCAAAGAGGCTTAGATGTTTAAAACTGCTTTTGTGGCTGGGGAACTGGAAGTATCACATCAGTAAGAGCAATGGGATTTAACCTTTTTGTACTATAATCACTTTCATTTTAAAATATTTGATGTTTTATAGGAGTGCTCAGTTAAGTTGAAGTTTTTACCTGTCTCTCCAGTCACCTAACCAAGAAGGTTTCCAGAAGGGCCAGGACTGTCTTGAAAACCTTAATATCCTTAATATTGGGCATCCTTTAATATAATGCTGGTAGGTGATCAGACTTGGTATTTCCTGGTACACTCTTGTTGGTGTTTGTAAGTTAATTGATATTTAATGAAAGCTAAGCCCTGTGGAGGAAACAAATGAAGTCTGTGAGAGAGGTTATGAGTCACCCATTTTATTGCATAGAATATAATCTCATGCTAGTTATTGAACTATATTTCTTAGACCTATTTAAGATTGATTAAATAAGTGATGATAAAGCATTCTATGGTTACTGTCAGATCTAATCCCTTGAATCTATTTCTCAAGGGATTTCTCAGGGATTAGATCTGATAGAGTGCCTGATGAACTATGGACGGAGGTTCGTGACATTGTACAGGAGACAGGAATCAAGACCATCCCCAAGAAAAAGAAATGCAAAAAGCAAAATGACTGTCTGAGGAGGCCTTACAAATAGCTGAGAAAAGAAGAGAAGTGAAAAGCAAAGGAGAAAAGGAAAGATATTCCCATTTGAATGCGGAGTTCCAAAGAATAGCAAGGAGAGATAAGAAAGGCTTCCTCAGCGATCAGTGCAAAGAAATAGAGGAAAGCAACAGAATGGAAAAGACTAGAGATCTCCTCAAGAAAATTAGAGATACCAAGGGAACATTTCATGCAAAGACAGGCACAATAAAGGACAGAAATGGTATGGACCTAATAGAAGCAGAAGATATTAAGAAGAGGTGGCAAGAATACACAGAAGAACTGTACAAAACAGATCTTCACGACCCACATAATCATGATGGTGTGATCACTCACCTAGAGCCAGACATCCTGGAATGTGAAGTCAAGAGGGACTTAGGAAGCATCACTATGAACAAAGCTAGTGGAAGTGATGGAATTCCAGCTGAGCTATCTCAAATCCGAAAAGATAATGCTGTGAAAGTGCTGCACTCAATACACCAGCAAATTTGGAAAACTCAGCAGTGGCCACAGGACTGGAAAAGGTCAGTTTTCATTCCAATTCCAAAGAAAGGCAATGCCAAAGAATGCTCAAATTACCACACAATTGCACTCATCTCACAAGTTAGTAATGCTCAAAATTCTCCAAGCTAGGCTTCAACAGTACGTGAACCATGAACTTCCAGATGTTCAAGCCGGTTTTAGAAAAGGCAGAGGAACCAGAGACCAAATTGCCAACATCCACTTGATCATCAAAAAAGCAAGAGAATTCCAGAAAAACATCTATTTCTGCTTAAATGATTATGCCAAAGCCTTTGACTGTGTGGATCACCACAAACTGTGGAAAAATCTTAAAGAGATGGGAATACCAGACTACCTGACCTGCCTCTTGAGAAATCTGTATGCAGATCAGGAAGCAACAGTTAGAACTGGACATTGAACAACAGACTGGTTCCAAATAGGGAAAGGAGTACAACAAGGCTGTATATTGTCACCCTGCTTATTTAACTTATATGCAGAATACATCATGAGAAATGCTAGGCTGGATGAAGCCCAAGCTGGAATCAAGATTGGTGGGAGAAATATCAATAACCTCAGGTATGCAGATGACACCACCCTTATGGCAGAAAGTGAAGAAGAACTAAAGAGCCTCTCGATGAAAGTGAAAGAGGAGAATGAAAAAGTTGGCTTAAAGCTCAACATTCAGAAAATGAAGATCATGGCATCTGGTCCCACCACTTCATGGCAAATAGATGGGGAAACAGCAGAAACAGTGAGAGACTTTATTTTTGGGGGCTCCAAAATCACTGCAGATGGTGACTGAAGCCATGAAATTAAAAGGACTCTTACTCCTTGGAAGGAAGGTTATGACTAATCTAGATAGCATATTAAAAAGCAGAGATATTACTTTGCCAACAAAAGTCCACCTAGTCAAGGCTATGGTTTTTCCAGTAGTCATGTATGGATATGAGAGTTGGACCATAAATAAAGCTGAGTACTGAAGAATTGATGCTTTTGAACTGTGGTGTTGGAGAAGACTCTTGGGAGTCCCTTGGACTGCAAGGAGATCCAACCAGTCCATCCTGAAGGAGATCAGTCTTGAATATTCATTGGAAGGACTGATGTTGAAGCTGAAACTCCAATACTTTGGCCACCTGATGTGAAGAACTGACTCATTGGAAAAGACCCTGATGCTGGGAAAGATTGCAGGCAAGAGGAGGAGGGGATGACGGAGGATGAGATGGTTGGATGGCATCACTGACTCAGTGGACATGAGTTTGAGTAAACTCCGGGAGTTGGTGATGGACAGGGAAGCCTGGCATGCTGCAGTCCATGGGGTCACAAAGAGTCAGACATGACTGCGTGACTGAACTGAACTGATGGTTACTGTGCAACTCTGAAATGGTGACACAGATCTATGTTAATATGGGTAACTGTGTTTGGTTCCTAGGGCTGCTATAACAAAGTACTTGTTATAAACTCTGGTGGCTTAAAATGACAGATATCGATTCTCTTACAGCTCTAGAGAACAAAAATCCAAAATTAAGGTGTCAGCAGGAACGTGCTCTCTGAAGGTTCTAGGTGAGGGTCCTTCCTTAGTTCTTCCCAGTTTCTGGTGGTGCTGGCAATCCTTGATATTCCTTGACTCATAGATACATCACTCCAATCTTTGGCTCCATCTTCACATGGCATACTCCCTCTGTGGACTGTGTGTCTCAGTCTAAATTTCTTTCCCTATACGGACGTCAGTCATTAGATCAGTCATTAGCTTCAACTACCCTGAGGCCTACCATGTCATGAGGAAGCTCAAACCACACGGAAAAGTCACATGCAGGTACTCTCACGTACAATCACAACCGAGTCCTGAATCCCGCTGAGCCCAGCTCAGTTGTTAACTCTGTGAGTATAAAAAGAAGCTTCCAGGTATTTCCAGACCCCAGATAATCCAGTTACCCCTAGTCATTTGAGTTTTCCTAGTTGATGTCCTAGACTTCATGGAGCAGAGGAAAACTATCCCAGCTCTGTCCTCTCTGAACGCCTCACCTAAAGAATTCATGAGCTGTAATATAATGGTTGCTCTTTTATACCTCTAAGTTTTAGGTTGGTTTTGTGTGGCAATACATCGGATGGCTTACAAAACATCATGAATAATACAGTCACATTTTTTTAAAGTATAAATGGATGTGCATGCATAGGAAAAGCTTAGAAATTTTGACCCCAAAATTCTTAACCAGATTATTTGAGGGTTGGGAGGGGGTACCCTCTTCTTTACATCTTTCTATATTTTCTGAAGTTTTTACAATGAGTTCATATTATATAGACAATCAGGAAAAAAAGAAAACAATTTTCATTTAGAAAAAACCTGCCACTTAACTCGGGGTTTTCAGCCACAAGTAATGAAGGACAACTGATGATGGTTGAGGCCTTTCTGCACTCTAACCATTATCAACACCCAAATTATTTTTGAATCAAAGTTTATTTTAGCTAAGTCCTCTGGGCCTCACACTAAGTCTAGCCCCTTCAGGGCTGGGTTATACAGAAGAAGTAGGAACTATAAAAGAGGTTGGGGCAGTTTCTTGGGTGCTGTCCTTTTTCAGACCCAAAGCTCTCTCTCCTTTGGGAATGAGGAGGACTAGGGTTGTGCAGCAGTTTGGAGAGGAGAGAAGGTGGACAGGACAAGAGAAGTGGGAGTATACATTGAGGGCCTAGATGATGGAGGCCAGGTGATGTGGCAGAGAACGGCATAGCTTCTGCTTTTCCAAGGCTTGGCATAGGGATGCCCACACCTGCCATAGAACTGGGCTTGTGTACTGCTGTTATTTCTTTTTTCTGAAAAAAAAAATTATTTATTTGGCTGCACTGGATCTTAGTTGCAACATGCAGGATCTTTAGTTATGGTGTGCCAACTCCTCATTGCGGCATGTGGGATCTAGTTCCCTGACCTGAACCCAGGCCCCCTGCATTGCGAGCTCAGGGTGCCAGCTACTGGACCACCAGAGAAGTCCCCTGTTGGTGTTATTTCTGCCACCACTAGCAAAATTTCTAACCCGAAGTGTGTCACTGGAGCACATCCTTCTTCTCCAGAGATGTAGCACTTAAAGGTTAACAACACGTCCTGCCAAGAGCACAGACACAAATCTTGGCGTGACAAATGAGGCCTTGGCCCTCTTGAATAGTCACACTTTGGAGACTGAGGGAAAGGGGAGAGAAACAAAAGGCCACAATTAAAAAGCACAGTCCTTGTGACTTCCACAAAAAAAAGTGTCAGGACAGAGCCAAGGGTGAATTAAGTATTATATGCAAGGTTTCTAAGGAAACCTTCAAAGCAAATAGTACATTAAGAGGCAGACACTCATTACACACAGGAGAAGTTCCCAAACCCAGGGACCAACATTCCCTTCCAGCAGCAACTCCCCACAAACACAGAACATTCCACGCAGAGACCCCAGGCGCAACTGGCACACCAGCGGTCTCCACAGGGTGGAGGGAGCCCCAGGAGACCAGGCAAGAAGTGGATGCCAAGGTACTTTGAGCTGCTGGGCCAACATGAGATACTTCCTGAGTGTCCTCCGGGGCACCATCACGCTCTTTACAGCCAACAGTCACTTCTGCTAAGTCTGTGATCTTGTCTGTACCACTTGCTTGTTAGCAGATACTCTGATGGTTTACAGTGAACTACTTAAGCAGCTCTGGTTTCTATAGAGTAAGACGTGCAGTGGAAAGCAAGGCACATCCTTCTAGTGCCTTTCTTTTGTCCTTCCATCACATGGCCCTGATGCTTTTCTAAGGACAAAATGAACCATCTTTAACGCCCAGCCAAGGCAGTTTAGGGCTGGGGAAAGCCCCAAATCTCCCTACTCTAAAATGCACATGACACCTTCTGGTTGTTTCTGGTCCCCCGCTGATTTGCCTTCACTGAACAAACAGCTCCAACAGATCTTTCACACCCTGCCCCTCCTCAACCTGTCTTAGGTCAGAAAAACCTCACTCTAATTCTTTCCCAGTGACTTTTGTCCTCACACATAATTCATGAGGGCCACAGCATAATACCAACTCTCCCCATCAGATGTGTGTGTGTGCGCGCGCACACACACACACACACACACACATCCATACTTCTGCTTAAAGGCTAAGTCACCTTTGTTCCCAAATTAGCAAAATTTGATTGTACTCGCACAAGTTTGACAAATCTAAAGAAAGAATGTGGGGTGGACAGTATTTTGTCAAATCCTGAAAGAGAAGAAAACTAAAGAAGCAAAATTATTCCTTTCCTCAAGATTATAAAAAGAAATTCCAGTAAATGTCCACCTTAAATGTTTATGGTTTATGTTTTGTAAAGAAAGGACTTCCCTGGTGGCTCAGACGTTAAGGAGTCTGCCTATAATGCGGGAGACCCCAGTTCAATCCCTGGGTCAGGAAGATCCCCTGGAGAAGGAAATGGTAACCCACTCCAGTATTCTTGCCTGGAAAATCCAATGGATGTAGGAGCCTGGCAGGCTACAGTCCATAGGGTCGCAAAGAGTCGGACACGGCTGAGTGACTTCACTTTGTAAAGAAATCTGATATATATAAGTTTATTATTTTGTTGTAAGAATTATAATTTGTTTTCTGGAAACTTCCCTGGTGGTCCAGTGGTTAAGACTTCATGCTTCTGCTTCAGGGGGCTTGGATTTGATAGCTGGTCAGGGAAGTAAGATCCCACATCCCCATGCTGCAATGCAAAAAATATATATGCAATTTGTTTTTAAACAAGAAGCAAATTGGTCCCAGTTTATTTATGAATAATATCTTTTCTGCAACGATTTGAGGGCCTTATTTTGCATCTACTTGTTTCCATTAAAATTAAAATCTATTTCTAGACATCATATTCTGTTCCATTGATCTGTTTAGTTCTGCCTCCATGTCATACTATGGTAATTATTATAACTTAAGGCTCAATATCTAGAAGGCAAAAAATTTCTTTTGTACTCTTCTTCTCTAGAATAGCACACTTTAATTACTAGATTAAGTTTAGCATCATTTTAATAATTTCCTTCAAAAATTTACTGGAGTTTTGATTGTGTTTATATTAAATGTGGAGACTAGAGGCAAGCTGTATGATTTTTAAGACTCTATACTTTCTAAAATATTGTATCTCTCCATTTATTCATTAGAATCTTTAATATGTGTTTAATGTTTTTTCCTATATGTTCAGTTTTTGCTACTACCATGAATGATATTTTTCTCTATTTTTATAAATGATTATTATTTGAATATAAGGAAGCTGGGTTGAATTTCTTTAATATTAATAATAGATTGCTTCCAATAAAATTATTACCTTCTAAACCATAATTGCGGAGAAGGCAATGGCACCCCACTCCACTACTCTTGCCTGGAAAATCCCACGGACAGAGGAGCCTGGTAGGCTGCAGTCCATGGGGTTGTTAAGATTGGGACACGGCTGAGCGACTTCACTTTCATTTCATTTTTCACTTTCATGCACTGGAGAAGGAAATGGCAACCCACTCCTCTGTTCTTGCCTGGAGAATCCCAGGGACAGGGGAGCCTGGTGGGCTGCTGTCTATGGGGTCTCACAGAGTCGGACTGAAGCAACTTAGCAGCAGCAGCAGCAAACCATAATCGGGGAATGTTACAGAGAGTTTCAGAAAGAGATTATTACATAACGGTGATAGAATAATTCTTTATGAAAATATGAATTCATGGTAGAGAAATCTTTTTTATTTCACATTTTTATATATTATACCATAAGTTTCTCTGAGCTTGAAACAGCTACTGTTTTCTCATTACAGAATACACCACCCATTTTCACAGCATAAATACAACATTAAAATCTAATGATGGAATTGCATATGTCTCTTCAGAGATTGCATTTCCTTCCATATGCCTTTGCACCTACAAAAAAATGGAATCCTAATGCACTCATGCTTGTAAGGAAGAGATGAGAAGATCCCATCATTGACTGAAATAAATCTTTTTCATTAAATTTTATTTATTTTGGCTGTATCAGGTCTTAGTTGTGGCACGTGAGATTAGTTCCCCAACGAGGAATTGAACCTGTGTCTCTTGCGTTGCAAGGTGGTTTCTTAACCACTGGACCACCAGGAAAGTCCCCAAATAAATCTTAATTGTGGTTATTTTAGAACATACAGTAACTTCTAGATCAGAGATATTATATTTATTTACCCACACCACCTATTTCAAAAATCTATAAGGAGATCAGAAGAATGTGCATAGTATATTACCATGTATATAAAAAGGAGAGACAAGTTTACATGTATGCTTATATATGTACAGAATATCTCTGCAATGACATATAAGAAACCAGCATCAGTGGTAGCCTCTGGAGGATACAGGTAAGCAGGAGACTTACTTTGTATATTCTTTTGTACCTTTTGAATTTTCCATGACATGCGGGTGTTGTGTTTATTAATCTATGCCAGACAGATACTGAGGAACAGTAATATTCCAGGCTAGCAGCACTGTGATGAGAATGAGCTGGGAATTTTTAAAACTTTCCAATGGGATATAAGTTGGTACAATTATATTTGACACGTCAGAAGGCTTTAAAATTTTCCTTTATCTGCATCTCAGCTTCTTGCTGCTGGATGGACTCCTCAGAGCAGAATTACTGCATGTGGTAGGCAGAATCATGGTTCTCCCAAATGGTTCCCCACATCCTGATTTCTGGAACCTGTGAATATGTTATGCTATATGGCAGGGAGGAATCAGGCTGCAGGTGGGACTGAGGGAGCTAAGCAGATGACTTTGAGATGGAGAGATGATCATAGATTACCTAGGTAGACACAATGTAATCACTAGTGTTGTATAAGTAAAACAAGGGGCAGGAGAGTCAGTGTCAGAGTGATGCATCATGACAAGGATTCAACCAGCCATTGCTGTCTTTGAAGATGGAAGGGTCCAGGAGCCAAGGAATGTGGGCAGCCTGAGGAAGAGGCAAGGAAATGACTCTTCCCCTAAAACCTCCAGAATGAATGCAGTCCTCCCCAACACCTGGAACTCAGCCCAGTAAGAGTAGTTTTGGACTTCTGGCTTCCCAAACTTCATGTTGTTTTAAGCCATTAAGTCTACAGTAATCTGTCACAACAGTAATACAAAATGAATGCACTATGTCCAAAAAGTACTCATTTATAACAGTAAAAATCTGAAAAGAATCTAAATGTCCATTAATAAAGGAATAGAAGATAAGTGATGCTACATTTATATAAAGGAACATCGAGGCTTCCCTGGTGGCTCAGACCAAAAAGTAAATACTTCACTGTAAAATTTATTCAATATTTCTGAGAAAATATTAACCTGAAAAAATAACTTGTATCTGGTTTTAATTATAAAAATTGCATGTACTATAAAATTCATGTAATAGATATGTCATTATTAGTCCAGGGTTCAGCTCTAGAAAAGAAAATATTCAAGCTATCTCAAACAGAAAGGGAAATATAAAGAATCAGATCCATACAAAAAACTGTAGGAGTGGCTCTTAAGGGGTCTCCTGAGCCGTCAAACCAGTCCTGCCAGGCTTAGAGCTACTACTGCTTGGATCATAAAGTAGAGGGAGGGTCAGGTGGAGTCCCAGCCTGAGAGCCTGCATCCAAAAGGCGGAGGAGAAGAGATGGTCCCTTTTCTTACCAGTCCCTTCTCATAACCACCACATTCTACTCAAATGATACAAAGAATATTTAAATATCACAAACAATTGATCTGCCTATATATTATCATATTTTTATAAAACAGGCCAGAAACAAACAGCGAAGACTATATTATCATTAAGAACACAGGCTCTGGAGTTAGATGGCATGCGTGCATGCTAAGTCGCTTCAGTTGTGTCTGACTCTTTGTGACCCTATGAACTGTAGCCCTCCAGGCTCCTCTATCCATGGGATTTCCAGGCAATAATACTGGAGTGGGTTGCCATTTCCTCCTCCAGGGGATCTTCCCGACCCAGGTATAAAGCAGTGTCCCTTGAGTTAGATGACCTGGATTTAAACCCCTCTGGAGAGTTACCTCACTCTTGATGCCTGAGCACCGTTGTCAGGAAAGGGCTCTTAGGATGGAATGAGCTCATGGAAGCCAAGCACTTAGCAGGGAGTTCTATGGGTAAAGGAAAACTGCTCAATTAATGGGAGCAATTGTTTTTATAACACTTCCTTATACTTAATAGGTATTACTTATCATGTATTAATTTTATCATCAGAAAAACAAAAACCTCATTTCAGAAAAATCCAAACTGAATGCTAAGCTTCCCCCAAATAATCATGGTCTGATGAAAAAATATATATATATAAATTTTTAAAACTTGTTGCTTTGTATGAGATTTTGTCCTTTGTATATCTGCTTCCTGTTGATAAGGGGAACAATAATGACACACAAGCTCTATTTAAAAGTCAATAGTCAGAAGACCTGGAGTATTTTTCATTCTCAAGACCATGAATTCAACAAATGACATTCTCCATATGTGTTTCATAAAAGCACCCTATTTCAGCATTTGACAATGAATGAAGTAAGTTTCGGGGGACAAGAGGGAAATTTCTGCTCATATAAAGGGGTAAAGGAGACAATTGGTTTAGTGAATTACTAGCTTGACTCTTTATCATAGAGCCATCTTAATATGGACACTAATAACTGATAAAATGTAAACTTCTCAGAGCTCACCCTCTTGGTAGTGGCTACTCGATACCCAGCTGGTCTCCTAATGAAGAGCACAAATTCAGACATCACCATCTCTCCTTACAGGACAGGGACCCTACATTTTCACATAGATTTGTCACTCAGTATGCCTCCCTTTGGGATCAGCAGCTCCATCTTCTCTTGCCAAAATGAGGATGTAAGTCCGGTGCCTTTTCTATTACCTCACACTGCATAGGGTACCATCCAAGAACTACATGGGGGTGATTTAGTTTATAATAGCTGTCTTTTAAAATTAATTTTAAAACCTCCATGCTTTTACTCCTTTCCAGCCTTCAGCAAGTTTTTGGGTCATAAAGACATTCACTAGTACATGAGTAGTAGGTAATCCAGGACTCCCGCTGAATTTCAGCATGACATTTTATGGCTTGTTCTTTGTCTACATCAAACAACTTTAATGGTCCCCAGAGATGGAAAAAGCATCCAAGTACATGAACTTTAAGGAACCTAAGTATAAACTCCAATAGGAAGTGGTTTTGCTTTTATTTCTAAATTCCATTACACATAAGTAAAGGAAGTAAGGCTAATAATTTAGTCAGCATTCAAGATAAGGACCAAGCAGGAAATAACTTTTTATGTGATGTCATACAGGGCCCGCATCAGAAGAGGAACAGGAGGGGCAAGCCCTTCGTCCCTTAAAGATCTTTCCCAGCCCTCTCTGGATGAAAGAATGATATGGGTAGAGGCAGCTCTAATTATATATATATTATATATATATTATATTATATTATTATATTGCTCTGTGTGACCATGATGTAGACATTACTCTAATACTGAAAGAATGAAAGGAGGGAGAAAGAAAAGGAATTAACATCCTATTACTTAGTAAGATAAACCTTAGCTGGGGAAGCCAGTGACTGTTTCTAGGAATTTTATATTCCAGCTAGGTGTGTATCCTTGTGTCACTTTTAATATGACCATGTCTACCATGTCCTTGGACAACAAGGAGATCAAACCAGTGAATCCTAAAGTAAGTTAACCTTAAATATTCATTGGAAGGACTGATGAAGCTGAAGCTCCAATACTTTGGCCACCTGATGCTAAGAGTTGACTCATCAGAAAAGACCCTGATGCTGGGAAAGATTAAGGGCAGGAGGAGAAGGGGACGACAGAGGATGAGCTGGCTGGATGGCATCACTGACTCAATGGACATGAGTTTGAGCAAACTCTGGGAGACAGTGAAGGACAGAGAAGCCTGGCGTGCTGCAATCTATAGGGTCACAAAGAATTAGACACAACTTAGTGACTGAACAACAACAACTTTAGAGAATACTTGGGATAGCGTTCCCAGTGTAAATCACTTTCATCTCACTCATGCACCTTCAGTGATTAGGCATGAGGACACAGGAAAAAGATAAATCCAGTTCAAATCCCAGTCTGTGTGACTCTGGGCAAGTTACTCAAGTTTTTTCACCTACAAAACAGATCAAATAATACCTACCACAGAGGACTGTTGAGAGGATTAAACAAAATGATGCATGGAATTGCCCAACACAGTTAGCACTCAATAAATGTTTGCAGTAACTTCTTCCTTTGACTGCTTGGTAGATTATCATCTTTTAGATTTTTAAAAATCATGGGTAAAACATATAAAATTTACCATCTCAATAATTTTTGAGTGTACAGTTTAGTAGTATTTAGTATATTTCCATTGTTCTACCACTGATCTCCAGAAATCCTTTCATCTAATAGCAAACCTGAAACTCTATACCTGTCACACAAGAAGTCCCATCTTCCCCTCTCCTCAGCCCTGGCAACCACCAATCTAATTTCCATCTCTATGAATCTGACTACTCTAGGTACCTCTTATAAGTGGAATTTGTGTTTTTGTGACTGGCTTATTTCAGATAATCAAATTTTTAGATTATTTTCTGAGACTTAAATTTTTATACTGAGACAAAAGTTTGGCCACTACATGTTATATCGATATATTGCTCATTTATCTATTTAGTTAAAAATCATAAAGTTTTCCAAAATAAAGGTGACCTATTATAATGTTAGATCATATAAATTTCAGTGGATGACTTTTACATAAGTACAGTCCATCCTCAAATCATCTGCCATGTACTGGCACTTGTGTCTTATTCCTTTCACTGTTTTGGAAATTCTTGGAGGTCAGGCAGTGCCTGGTGTGCATTAAGAATATATTAAATATCAATGGACTAATTAATAAATTAATAAACCAGTGGATTCGGATTCTATTTTATGAATTGCTAGCAAGAAAATGTTCAACACAGGGTATTTCCCTTCTCACTGATTCTGTGTCACATCTTTAGTCATCAACTGATGGTACTTAGAGAATGCAAAATTATTTAAATATTAACCTAAGCAAAACACAGTGTCAAAGATTAAGTAGATGAAAAAAACACTTTCATTAGACCTTCAAAGTGCAAACTCAATCAAGTTTTGGATCACAGACACTTTTGTGTCTCATCAGCTTCTTAATGTCAATGTACATGTCAGATTTCCTCAGTTTTCAAATTCTGGAGTACTAATTGACTTTTAAGAGTAAGATTGGCAAATGTTTAAAGCATTAAAGATTCAGGACTTAGGAATTCCCAGTCTAGTGGCTAGGACTCGGGGATTTCACTGCCAAGGGCCGGCATTCAATCCCTGGTTGGGGAACTAAGATCCTACAAGCAAAAAAAAAAAAAAAGAATTCAAGAAAAATTTTGTGTGTCTCCCCTCAATCCCCAACTCTGCAAGTTCATTTCTAGTTAATTTATTCAACAAAGACAGTCATATAAATGTTCAAAGATGTGGCTATGTTAAGCTCAATAATGGTCACCCAAAGATGCCTAGCAATTTAATCCCTAGAACTTGAATACCTGTGAATATGTCCTGTTCATAGCAGGAGGTAATAAAGGTTGCAAACAGATATTACAGTTGCTAATAATCTGACCTTAATATAAGATGCTCCTGGATGATACCAGGTGGGCCCAATGAAATCCCAGGGGTTATTTAAATGTGGATAAGGGGTGGGTGGCAGAAGAGTCGGTATAGGAGTGATTCAACGCTGGTGTGGGAAAGACTCATTCAATGTCTGCTGGTTTTGAAGATGGAAGAAAGTCAGGAGGCAAGGAAGGCAGTGATATTCAGAAGCTAGAAAAGGCAAGAAAAAGGATTCTCCCTCGAGTCTCCATAGAAAAAATGCAGCCCTGCCAATACCTTAATTTTAGCTCAACGAAATCTATTTTTGCTTTCTAACCTCCAGAACTGTAAGATAATATATTTATTTATTTTTATTTATTTATTACCTCAACTCCTTGGTTGCAGCATGTGGGATCTAGTTCCCCAACCAGGGATCAGACCTGGGCCCCCTGCACTGGGGGCATGTACTCTACCCACTGGACCACCAGGGAAGTTCCAGTATATTTGTTTTAAGCTACCAAGTGTGTGATAATTTGTTAGAGCAACAACAGGAAATTAATACAGTGAGTAAAGAGGCTCACTGCAGCATTATTTGTGACCAGAAAAAAAATTATAAGCAAACTTAACACCCATTAATAAAAGCCTGACAAAATATTGCATTGTTATCATGGATGTTGAGGATGTTAGGCTTTCACCAAAGAGCAAGCTGCTCCCCGGGAGGTACTCTCTCTTTCTGTTTTTGGCGGGGGCCTGCCCATCAATTTAAAATAGAAGAGAGGAGGCTGCCCTGGTGGTCCAGTGGTTAAGAATCCACCTCCCAAGGCAGGGGACACAGGTTCAATCCCTGGGGCGGTAAGATTCTACATGCTGCGGTGCAACTAAGCCCATATGCCCTAGAGCCTGTGATCCACTACAAGAGAAGCCACAGTAATGCACCCATGCGCCGCCACAGGAGAGCAGCCCCGGCTCGCTGCAACTCGAGAAAGTCCCAGTACAGCAACGCAGAGCCAGTGCAGCCAAAAATGATTTTTTAAAAAGTTTTAAATAGAAGAGAGGTAAAACATAGCAAAGAGATTCCAGTTAATCGTGAATGCATAACAAGTAGAACACAACACGGAGATTACAGTACTCTGGGCTCACCCAGTCTCATTTCCTTCTTATAATCGACCTGTAAATCCACCCAAGCACTTGTTAAACACTGGAAAATACAGAGAAAAGCTGACTGACTAGAGGAGGAAGAGAAGGAGCAAAAGGACTATCCCTCAGTCCAAGACATGGCAAAGCAGAGCGAAGCCTGGGTACCTCGGGGGCACAGGAGGTTCTCATGCAAGAAGTCAGGGGGGGAAGGCGGGACAGGGACAGTCGCCAGGAGGAGGCAATGCCTGAATCCGATCCCACAGGAGGAGTGAGATTCAGCCAGACAAAGAAGACTTGGAAGACCATCCCAGTAGAGGAAACAGCTTACAAAAGGCCAGTTGGTATGAGGTCCACTGTGGGTGTGTGACCTGGGTAGCATTTGAAAAAACCAGTCAACTTTAAAACCCTACACAAGGACTTTCACATAATTAGCTTTGTTACATTCTCTGAACCTCAGTATCCCCACCTTCATGATAGAATCACAAAATCTTCCTTTCAAGAGAGAATTAACGGATCTGCACAATCCTGGGTGGGAAAAGGAAGACCTGGCTCCCAGACGTCCCTCCCCTGCACTCTGCTCTGCAGGCCGAAGCCACTCCTAGTTCTCTAAAGCCCTGATGCATTAAAGAAAGGAAAAACATTTTATGGTATATTCTATATTTAACAGATCATTCGTTTTAACACATACAAAACACAATGAAATAACATTATGTATTAATTCACAGTTCATGACAGACCATGTGTTCTGGGAATGGAACAGATTTGAAATTTATATAATGAACATTTTCTTCTTTCAATCCTTTCCCTGTATCTGACTCTCTGTAAGGCCTCACGTAGAGGGAACACTTGGGAGCCTGGTGAATAAGATGTTGCAACAGACTGCCGCTGCCAGGCCCTGTTTATATTGACTGGAAGAAAGAAAGCCAAGTTGTGCCTCAAAATCATCTGGGCAGCTTTTAAAATAGGCTCTAGCCTGTGACCCACTTTCTAGATTTCGATTCAATCGGTCTAGAGTGGGGTCCAGGCATTTTTATATATATATATATATATTTAAAGTTCTTCAAGTGATGCCAGTGTAAAGCCAAGTTCAAAAAATACCATAAATGAAAGTAGGAGAGACTGACTCAGGAACTCCTTAAAGTTTTATCAGTTCATTTGCGATATTCAAAGAAAATGGTAAAAACAAAACAAAACACAGATGAACAAATGGGAGCCAAAGGAAGTCTCAATAAAAAGTCTCACGAAGGACAGACAGTGGTACCACAGGGGCACCCTGGGTGCCCAGGGGGTGTTGATCATGGTGCAGGCCTGACCATGAACAGCAATGCATCTTCATGCATTTGCAGATGCATAGTGAGAAGGACTGTGAACACTCTGTTAAAGTTGTCAACTCAGTTTGCAAATATCATGTGGCAACACCCTGACTAAGCAACTGGGAGGTCCCCAGGGTGGATGGAGAGGCAAGCACTGGCCCCTCAACTCCTATGCTGGAGATCCCAGCACTGGATATGTAGTCTAGTTCCAGTCAAAGTTTTCCTATTGAAGGAGTGAAAAAAACAGCAGGGCAGTGGTGACTTCCTCATCTTATTTAGGGCTTCAGACTCCAAACAGCTTCCACTGTGGTGAGTTTCTGGTCTTGACCCATGAGACCCCCTCCATGGCAACCAGGCAGACATCACCGTGCCAACAGAGAGGCAAGATTCTCAGGCTGTGACCAGGATAGTCAATCTACTGCTGAAATACAGACGCGGGCATACAGAACCACGGAAGTTAATATTCTGTGTCAGAGCTCTCCGGCTCTTATACCTGGGGACAGTAATGAAGGGGCCCCTAGGGACTTCCATAGGGTATTCTCTGAGAGCTTAGCTACAAAATCAGTACTTAATGGGAAGAGTCATGGTAAGGAGAATGAATGGCTCTTGAATCAGAGCAAGCCAGACTGTGAAATTACAGAGTAAGAAGTTATCTAATTGGAAGGAGTGGTTGTCAGCCATGGAGCCACAGAAAACCAGGAAGGCACTGTACCTGTGCTTCATAAGCTCCATAGTGGGGACACGGCACCCTGGTCAGGGGTCTCCACCCAACTGTCCTCATCTCCCACTGCCTCCATGTTAGTGTGGCCTCCATTGTGGCTGCTGCTGCTGCTGCTAAGTCGCTTCAGTTGTGTCCGACTCTGTGCGACCCCATGGACGGCAGCCCACCAGGCTCCTCCGTCCCTGGGATTCTCCAGGCAAGAACACTGGAGTGGGTTGCCATTTCCTTCTCCAATGCATGCATGCGTGCTAAGTCGCTTCAGTTGTGTCTGACTCCCATTGTGTCTGGGCTATCACAAAGCCTCCCAACTTGTCTCCCTGCTTCAGCTTTTGCTGCTCCCAGCAAGCACCTAAAGTCACCCTGTCAAAATATGAGGCAGGTCATGCTCTTTTCCCTCAAACCTTTCATTGGCTCCCATCTCAGAGGAAAAGCCAAAGTCCTTACAACAGCCTATATATGGCCATCTATGACCTGAACCCACACCTCTGGGCCTCATCTCCTCCTACGCAGCCCTGTGTTACCTCTACCCCTCACCCCACTTCCCACTCCCACCCCACACTGCCTCCCTTGGTGATCAGTCATCATTTTGACTGTCAAATCCTCAAACATGCTGAGGCCGTTGCATTTGCTGTTGAATTTCTAGAATGTTCCTCCCCTGGGTGTCCCCTGAGCTCACTCTCAAGTCCTTCAGGTCTTTACTTCAGTTTGGGAGGCCTGTCCTGACCTCTTTATATAAAATAACAAATTCTCCCACCTCTCTCTACTTATCCCCACCCCCATCTCAGTTTATTTTTCTCCATGCCACTTGTCATCATCTAAATATACCATATTTCACTGATACATTTGATTATTACGTCTTCCCCACTAGAATGTAAATATGTGAGGGCAGAGATTTTGATTGGTTTTGTTAACTGCTATATTCCTAGTAAGTAAAGTAAAAAAGTAAAGTAAAGTAAGTAAAAAAGTAAAAAATTCCTAAGTAAGTAAAGTCGCTCAGTTGTGTCCGACTCTTTGCGACCCCACGGACTGTAGCCTACCAGGCTCCTCTCTGTCCATCGGATTTTCCAGGCAAGAGTACTGGAGTGGGTTGCCGCTAGAGCCTATCACAATACCTAGAAAATAGGCATTCAGTAAATATTTATTAAACAGTCAGGGTATCTCTATCGTGCCAACAGATTCATCAAGCTTTCCAAAAAGTAAGTGATGATGTTGGGGTGACTATATTTTCACAGCAACCTTTTGATGAGGGTTTGGTTTCCCAGAGTAAAGCAGGAGAGGATATGTAGTCTAGTTCCAGTCAAAGTTTTCCTATTGAAGGATTGAAAAACACAGCAGGGCAGTGGTGACTTCCTCATCTTATTTAGAGCTTCAGACTCCAAACAGCTTCCACTGTGGTGAGTTTCTGGTCTTGACCCATGAGACCCCCTGCCCCAACACTCAGAGGCCAGGAGGCCAGTTTTCCTCTTGATTCTGGAGCTCAGCTTGCGCCTTTGTGTTTAGGCAAACTCTGCCAGTTGTGTTTAGGGAAAACACAAAGCAGCAACCTGGCATTTATGGATTTGACAGTCAAAACAGCGGCTCATCACTGCTTTGGGCTAACTGCACTGCCATTCCCCAGCCCCCTCCTCCTGCGGCCACAGGCTCCTTCCTCCTGGAACCAGAACCCAGGTCTGTCTTTGTGGAAAACGGCCTTCACAAGAAGGCTAACCACTTGTGCTGGTAGTGTGAATGCAGAGGGCTAAGATTTTTTGGCCTTTCCTTTTTTCCTAAATTCAATTAGGTGTAATTCGTGAACCAGGCGAGTCTCACACATCCTTTGTTCTCTAAGCATAGTGCCCCTCCGCCCGCACTTACTGCCTGGGCCCTGCATGCTGCTTGCTGGGCCCCCAGGAGGAGGACAGGGCAGGTCCAGGGGAATGTCACGCCCCCCCTTCCCAGGCTCAAGCACTTGCACCTCTGTGCTCAAATAAGACCGAGCTGTGGGGTTAGGTGATCCCAGAGTCGGGTGCGTGCGTGTGTGCTAAGTCGCCTCAGTCATGGCCGACTCTTTGCAACCTCATGGACCGTAACCCACCAGGCTCCTCTGTGCATGGGGATTCTCCAGGCAAGATTACTGGAGTGGATTGCCATGCCCTCCTCCAGGGACTCTTCCCAACCCAGGGACTGAACCCACATCTCCTGCAGCTACTACGCTGCATGCAGGTTTTTTATTTCTGAGCCACTGGAAGCAGCCTTGGAATCAGGTGACCTGGGTTCAGATCCCAACTCTGTCTCTTTCTGGCTAGTGTAACCGTCACAGAACATCTAGAAGCCTGTATCCTTGTTTGCAAAATGGTTTTGTTTAAGTCAGTTCTATAGATAATGTACTTAATGGCCAGTGAGAGTACCACACCTAGAGCATAACACACACTCTAGATATAAGCAGTAGGAAAAAGAAATCCATCTCAGCCCAGGAGACATGTGTGCTTATTTGCTAAATGTCATCACAAAAGTGACAGGGGTTCAGGGAAGGGACCAGACACAAAGGAGCATTGTGGAAGGTTTCACTGGGCAGGCAGGAAGGCAAGAGAGTAAGCTGGACTGCAGAAAACAAGACTATGGTTTGGCCCTACCTCTCTTCGCAGTCTGGCTTACCTAATAGCTTGGTTGGTAAAGAATCCGTCTGCAATATAGGAGACCCGGGTTTGGTTCTTGGGTTGGGAAGATCCCCTGGAGAAGGGATAGGCTACCTACTCCAGTATTCTGGCCTGGAGAATTCCATGCACTGTATAGTCCATGGGGTTGCAAAGAGTTGGACATGACTAAGTGACTTTCACTTCACTTTCTCTCTTTACAGTTTACTTTACCCATGCTGATAACAGTACACTTAGTAATGCTGTTGGATTTCAACAAGGAATATCACAATGAAGGCTAATTTGTCACTATTGTGAGTCCATTGTCCACAGATTGTTCCTTCTACATTTGAACAATCTGCTTCCAGGTCTCCGAGGTGTTGGCACAGAGTTATGGCTCTAATCTTGTTTATATATATATTTTTTTTTGACTAGTACCTCTGTCAACTTTAAAATTTATCTTTATTTTTAAAATAAAAAATACATTCAACCTTTCAAAGATATAAAAAGTCATATAATAAAAAAATCTCCCTCCCACCCCTGTCATCCAGTTCCCAGACCCCAAAGCAAACAATGTTATTCTTGTCACCAATTGCTTGTCACTACTTCCAGAAATAATTCTCTTGGCAAAATTCTATATTAGTATATGAAGATATTTCTTTTTTTTTTTTTTTAGATGTTTGATACCTATTGTCTTAATCCTTCAGGTAACTGTACAATTTTATCATGGGATCACCTATCAGCATGGGTATCTAAAACATCGAATTTTCTTTCCATGGATTCTAGAATAGAAGCTATTAAAAAGCACCACTTGTTAAGAAGGCTCCCCCCTTCCCCCCAAGGAAGGCTTTGCTTTTCCCATAGGTATTTGGGTTCAGATAAAGGACATGGACTTGGTCTCATGTGGCTGCCTCCTTGTACTAAATATGCAGCTAGCACCTCGCTACTCCAGGTGACTCAAAATGAGTTCATGAACAGAGGCCAGGACATAAGTAATCAAAACTACAGGCTCTGAACATCAACAGATACACTGAAACAATGCAGGATTTAAGCTGAAACTAATTTGCTAGATACTAAACCATACTCCATTTGCGAGATACTAAACCATACTCCAACTTTTAAAAAGCATTTTTCTCCCCAAGTGAACCATTTTGAATTAAAAATGAAAACTTTGCATTTCCTAAAACCATGAGGTTGAACAAAAGCTGAACTACCACGTTGTCTTAACCAAACTTGGTCTACATGGATGTCTTCTTTGATACAGGGCATGGTTGCTCCCAAAGTCATTTGAAGCTATTAAATTCAACTTCCCAGAATGAACACAATGATAGTCATTTAGAAATGTGTCTAAATGTGCATTTCATTAGGTCAGGGCTGAGACACTGACCAAAGAGCATGTTACCCCTCTTCATTCATCCTAGGCCTCAAGTACTTAATTTTAGGGTGTGAACACAGCAGACATCAATAAAACCATTATTAACTTGGTGATTGGTGAACAAAAGCAGAATTCTGAGCTGTCTTCTTCAGATATCTTAGTAAGAGCTACAGGACAATTTTGTAAACATACTGGTATTTAAACTCTTTAAAACCAAGTGGGGATCCTTATGGAAAAGGGTTGTTCTCTAGAGAGCTGAGCCCCTGCCCACCCAGCAGGAAGAATTTACAGTCTGAGAAGCAATGAGTTAGGCTTCTAGGCAGAATATGCAAGGATGCTGTGCTAGGATTCTGGGAACCTGGAGAGGGGTCTAGATCTGAGCCAGAGCTGGCCAAGACAGGTACATGGTTACAGTGGGAAGTCCTGTCTGATGGGGACCGGGGTGTGGGTTCCTTATAGCTTATACGAGGTCCCTATAACATCTCATCCCTTCTCACATAATCACAACCTATCATTCTTACTCTTGCCATGCACTGGGCTCAGGGCTCTTTATGTGTCATTCAATTCTTGCAATTTCTGTGAAGCAGTCTACCCTATTCACAGATAGAAAACTGGCTCAGAGAAGTTAAGTGACTACCTCAAGGTCACACAGCATTTGGGAACATTGCTATCATTTACTAAGTACCTACTTCTGGAATTTTTATCACTTCCCATGGTTGTCATTTAGAGAGGGAATACTGCTGAATGGTGAAGGACTGTACATACTGGTTAATCTAATACTCTCAATAATTCAATAAACTCTAAATAGGCCTATCTTACAATGGAGGCTCAGAGATGGGTTGGTGAGTTGCCTGAGGTCATTCAGAGTAGGATATAGGACATGACCCCTGGCTCCAACGCATTCTCTTTCTCACAGATATGCTGGGTCAGCTTCCCCACTATGTTGGCAGAGAAGTCCAGCAACTCAGCAGTTATTAAGTCCTGACAGCTATTTCTTGGAGTAACTGAAAATTCAAACCACTAGAAAAATAAGATCTGATGCATCTGGCCACTTCAAACTTAGAAATCATTTCCACATACACTGATGGGATGCACAGCAAAAGAATGTCATACATCTTGTGTCCTTCTAAGACCCTTTTAAGATAGCTTCACAGGTAATGCTGGCTTCTGACAAGTTCATCCAAGGAAATGGAACTTCCTCAATGGCTCAGCAGGTAAAGAATCTGCCTGCAATGCAAGAGACCCAGGTTTGATCCCTGGGTTGGGAAGATTCCCTGGAGAAGGAAATTGCAACCCACTCCAGTATTCTTGCCTGGAGAATCCCATGGACAGAGGAGCCTGGCAGGCTACAGTCCAAAGAGGCACAAAGAGTTGGACAAGGCTGAGTGACTAAACATGACTTAATAAAACAAGCCACTTTTGGAAGCTCCATCTCTGCCACAGGAATAATGGGATTGGGAAATCAAGACCAAGAAGGAGGAACTCGTGATCCCTAGAAAGGCTTTAGCTATGACTCAATCCTAGATTAACTGCCCACAAAGTCAGAGGCCTGGGACAGAGGCAAATCCCCAAGCCGGGTTTTTCCAGGGGCCTGCCCCCAGACCCATAGCATAGCACCCTTCCCTACTCTGCCTAGAAGTTTACTCCACCACTCCTCAGACTCACCACAACTTAGCACGTGGAAACATCATCTGTTGCTTCTACCTGTGACCAAGGGGAACTTGTCATAGCTGATTCTGACCCTGACCAAGAGGAATTAAATGCTGAACTTCACAGTAGTTCCTGTGGCTTCCTTTCTTCTTTCAAACACCCTTTAAGAGGCCCTCTCCTTCTCATGACCCACCCCCCAATCTTGGGCCACAGGTGATGTCTCCAGCTTGGGTCTGGTTTCTACCACTGGCCTAAGGAAATCTGTGAACTGCAAGATAGCTTGGCCATTTTAGATGTATCAGAAGAGGCTGAGAAAGCTAAGCCACAGGAAAATAAATAAATAAAATAGACCCATAATGATAAGAACCTGACAGATTACAAAGTCCCACATGGATGGCAAGCTTAGTTCTAGATGGGAGTTTGGCCCTGTGTGGAATTTGCCAGGTCCCTGTACCCATTGTGACCCTTCACATTTTGGATTAGGCTTGTTGGAGCTGGCTTGCCAGCTGGCAACCAACAGTAACTATTCCCAACAGAGAAAGCACGTGAACTACTTAAGCACCTACTATGTGTGAGGTGCTAGACGTACAGTAGGTACTATTTCAAAACACCTCACTCACAATTTATTGTTATAAGGTCAGTAGTTACTGAAGTTACTAACAGAAGCAGATATTCAGTGGGACTTCCAAATGGCTTACGGATTTAAATTAATCAAACAGTACAGAATTTCATGAACAATTTATATGGCAACTGCAGATGGAAGCTTAAGACAGTGAATTCAGTCTTCTATTTTTCTGTTTAAGTCTTTCACATTAAATAAATGCCTCCTTGATTACTGGAAAAAAAAATAATTATAATATTCCACTGAGGCTGAGAAATAAAGCAACCTTTGTTTATTTTTTAAAAGATAAACATGGCTGATTTGCACTAATCTAATATTTTGAAGGAAATAAAACAATATTCAATATTTTTAGTCTACAAATAAATAATACCCTGTTTTGCTTATTCTGTAAGCCAAAGACAAGTTTGGAAATGAGGATATTGGATAATGCCTATGGATTTAAGAGTATCAACCATGGTATTCAATTCTGAGGAAATAAAAGCATAAATGGAAAAACTGACTTAGTAAATTAATAGAAAAAAATGAACTTAGGAAAGAATGACATTTAAAGGTTTATATATAAACTTGACATGCTTCACTTGAGAGACCAAAACATTTTTCAAGTCCTTAATGATGAGAACAGCAGCAGAATTCAAGACAACTAAAAACTGGCATTTAAGAAACTGCTGTATTGTTATGAATAAATGTAAGACAACAGTACTAGTGAAGCCCAAGAAAATCCCAGTTACAACTCCATTCAAGCCAATGGGCATTGGCTTTCCATTTCACTTTCCAATGTGTTCCCTTATTCCAGGTTTGAAATATACCTTCAGATAAGAGGATCTAGAAGAGTAACAGAGCTCCAGTGCATAGCTGCATTATAGTTACAGCACATAAACAACTACAACTGTTTCTAATTAAAACAGCAAAGCCAGGCTCAAGTGCACACCCTCTTCTAAATACATATTTAATCATAAATTATGAATTATAGAAAAAAAGACAAATAATGGCATGAAGGGCATGATAGTTTATTTTTTAAAAACTGTACCACACTGATCATAATGACCAGCATACACATTATGATGGCTTTTCTCTTGGGTATTAACATTGCAGTATTTTTGTATACTGAAATGTTTCAATAGGACCGAGAACGTTAGAGAGATAAAGATCTTAGATGAAAATGAACACTAATGATCCTGGTGTCCTACCCCATAGAATTAATTTAAACCCCTTATGAATCAGTGGCATTATGATGTTATGTAGTTCTGAAGAATGAAAGTTCTCTTCTAAATAGGCAGCATGAACCTATACCTTCTTGCTCTTTAATCTTTAGCTCTTACAATTTGAACTATGTCCACCCTGGCCAAAGCACAATCATACAAGACACCTCAGATAATTTCCATGCTACCATTGCACAAGTTTAGTGATTTTTACTTAAACAAACAAAAAATCAAACCACTGTCAAAAAAAGGAGGCAAATAAAAATGATTTTCCAATCATTTGAAAAGCATAGTGCTTATTTGTCCAATACAGACTCAAACTTAAATTAAATGCTATCATTATCATCTCTAAACTTCTGCAATAAAATTAACATATATATATATATATATATGGGTTTCATTTATAGAACTGTATCTTGCAATCAACAGGAGAAAGTTATTTTTGTAGAGAACAATATATTTGGTTACAGTTCCACATGTCGGTAGTAGAGACAAAGCCACATGATGTTAAATCTGGCTCTAAGTTACCTAAGGTATAAAATTTTGATCAAATCTGATCTTAAAAATTAAACCCATGTGAGATTACTTTTTAGAGTAAATGTGCTATTGAGAAATCATTTTAATAACCTTCACTTTGTATGACTATCTGCAAATTGACCCTTTTCTTTTAATCAATGTGACTCACCAACATTTCAAACTGACCTCTTTACTTCTATGTTACCACTTGAATACCCAGGGATTTCTGAGGCAGCATAAGTTTGACTTCATTAAAAACAGTAGACACTTTAACCTTTCAGTGACAGTTTTTAAACCTGTAAACTCAAGAATCACATTATTGAGCTCAGCAACTATAAAAACATTGAGATTCTGGTATTTCAAACCAAAATCTCTTTGTGCTTTTTAGATTAAGCTGCTTTTGAATATTTTTGGTATTTATCAGTCATTTGTATTTCCCTTATAGTAATAAAAGAATATACTTAAAGTAATTTTTAAGGTTAAATGTCCTGGGGGCTTATCAATACTTTAAAAAAAATTACTTTTTTCCATCAGCATTTGGAATAGTAGAAATTATTTCTGGTCCCTCATTAGATCAACCAACATTACTTTTCATCACGTATAACACTGAATTTTATAGACATCCCTGAAAAGTTTTTGATTAAGTAAACAAGTGAATCACAGTGGAGTCTCAACCAGTTAACAGTGTAGATCCATTAAAAAAAACACACACACACACACTGAATATTAAAAGAAAAATTTCAAGCTAAAAAAGAAGAAAAAGAAAAGAAAACTCTCTTAAGAATTAAAACCGAGTGTGTATTGTCACTGATTCTGTGCTCATGTCCCCAACAGATTAGACCCCTTCTCCAGGTTGTAAGACATGTTCGATTAAATCTCCACGTCAAGTTTCCAGGACACTTGAGTGAAGAGACTAGGCTTACTGCAGCATCTAAGGGAACAGAGTGGCACCATCTTCTTCGCTAACAGACACCCTCTCTGAAGGTGAACATGAGTCTCCCTCCACTGTGCTCGCCAGCATCGATCCCGGAGACAAAACTCGCTGGGCAAACTGATGACAGCTGATCCTCCCACCCTGCCCCCCGTGCCAACAGGAGGTTCCCAGCAGTTTGTCATTATGTGCACTGGCCTTTCACTCTTTCCATCAGAAAAGTTGTGGTTACTTTAAAAAGGGGTAGGGGGGGTGGAGAAATGAAAAACCAAGAGTCTAAAGGCACAAAGTCGCATAGCTGCTCTAGTTGGAGTTTGTAAACAGAGAATAGGCTGAATTTAGGTAATCCCAATCTATGAGAGTAAAAAGGCATCCACAGCAGGCTTTTAACCAGCCAGCTTCTTTGAGACCCTTCATGGGTTTTGAGGTCTACAAAGTATGCACTAAAATACCCATACTTCAAAAAGCAATAAGGCAAATAGTATACTCATTATTCCAAAAGTTACAATGGTAGTGTAGGCATACATAGTATAATTTAGTTACAATGTGTGGTACTGTTTCTATTATATAACCATATTAACTGCTTCTTTCCTACATAATTATATATTCAGCCCAGTTTCAGTTGAACACAAAACCATCCTTGTACCACTGCTGATAGTTGGCAATAGTTCTTTGATAGCAGTTTGTATTCTGCTATAGAAATTATCCTTGAACTGAAAAAAAAAGTCCACAATCCAACGTCCAGTCATTAAACACTATCATATTTGTGAAGAGCCTCTTCCAACTTCTGCGTCACTTTTTGGAAAAATATTATTTGTTGTTGTAAGAAATGCTGCATTTGTGATTTAAAGTCTCTTACTCGAATTTGATGGAAGTGGTGAATTTCAGCCAAAGTAGCAAAAGAAATAGTGTTACAGCGATCCTGAATGCCATCAGCCTTTTGGACTTCCATCTTCCCTTCTTCCACGTGTCGCCTACTCTCCTTTACTTTGGTAAGAGCTCCTGTAGTTTAAAAAAAAAATTAATTAAAAAATACATATAAAAAAATAAAAAATACATATGTATCCCAGTGTTACAGCTACACAGTAAACAGAATGTTGGGCATTATAAATACTTGCCTGAACTATTTTGAAGTCCTTTGGCATTTAAAGGGGTGACTATAATTATTTATTAAAAATGAAGAAATCTGGTAAAGTTTCTGAAAACACCTCCACTGCTACAAATTCACTTATCAAAACTAGCCTTTGCCATTGACCAAATAGTATGTTTCATCTCTTCCAGCAGCAGAGATACTATATACTACAGACAAAAAACTGCAAGGAATTTTTCCTAAAAAGACAAACCAAGAAACTCTGCAATTTTAACATCCTTAAGGGACAAAGTGTAACACCATTCTGTGTGAGCGTGTGTGTGTGTGTCTTAATTGTTCAGTCACATTCGACTCTTGGCAACCCCATGGACTAGCCCGTTAGGCTCCTCTGTCCATGGAATTCTCCAGGCATGAATACTAGAGTGGGTAGCCATTCACTTCTCCAGGGGATCTTCACAACTCAGGGATCAAAACTGGGTCTCCCACATTGCAGTTAAGATTTTTTTTTTACCGTCTGAGCCACCAACACCACTATATACACATATATTAAAAAGAGCATCTCTAAAGTGGAGCATACTGCATTGCATGCCTGATTCTGACTCCACGTTCTATCAGGAGATCCATACCTGTAGCATAATGGCCCTGTGCAGTAAACATATGCCTCCTTCTCTTTACAGGCTGTAAAGATCAGTGAGTGTTGAGTCTGCCCGAATGGTGACCTGGGAATGAAGCCGGAGGCGTCAGCCTCCGGCCAAGAAACATCACCAGAGGATGCAGGCCTGGGGGGCTGGGGGGGGGCATGGCGGAGGATGGTTTCTGTGGCAAGTGCCACACGAGGGCAGATCTTCCCCTAGACGCACAGTCATAAAAAAAAAAGCACAAAAGCCTGAGGATGCATAGGAGGCAGGAAAAATAAAAGACTATTCATGTGTACTTAAAAACGAGTGATGATAAAGTTTAAATCACTTGAGCACAGCCAGCTCAAGAATCCAGATTCCTGACTCCACATGCATCCATTCTACTAAACCATGATGAAAACCATGATGAAACACTTAGGACACCTGGCTTGCTGGTCTGAGGACGTGATGACGCTAATTGGAGGGAAAGGTAGCCTGTTTAGAAAGCTGTGTGGAAGCTGAGCAACTTTGTTGTGGAAATGTTGTTTTAGCCAATGGTGAAATACACAGGGGAAAAGTCCTGTATCTAAATTTCTTCAAATCTACAAAATAGAGTAAACCTACTATTCAATAAAATCCTTAAACACTGTTTTGTTTTGTTTTTGCACAACTCAAAAACCTGAGAAATTAAAACTCATCAACAACAAATGTCACAGATATAAATGTATATATGTTTGTATATTTTCATTTATTTATTCTAAAGAAGATCCTTACCTGAAAAGTGGGAGAGCCCTGGAGCAGAGAGAATACCCTGCTTCCCCCGTGACCACACAGTGGAGATGTCGTCCATGGTAACAAGGCTACAGGAAGACCCCTACCCAATCCCCTAAGTAGCCATCACCTCGAAAATGCAGCCCTGTTAACATTTCCCCCACAGCAGACAAGACTCAAGAAGCAATGCAACCTGCCTGCCTATAGTCTACATTAAACAGAGAACGCTCCTCCTCCTTAGAGACAGAAAAGAATAATTTCTTATAGCTAACTTAGGTTTATTATATTTGTACAAGTGTCATCGTTTATATATAAAAATTGAAGTTGAATAAACTAGGAAAGCATCAGACAGAAAACTAACAAAGAAAAGAAAAAACTACCTAAAAGATGGCTGAGAATATGAAACTATAAAATTTATGTTGAAAATGGTTGAGAGAGAGCATGTTATTGTTTAGTTGCTAAGTCGTGTCCGACTCTTTTTTTGCAACCCTGTGGATTATAGCCTGCCAGGCTCCTTTGTCCGTGAGATTTCCCAGGCAAGAATATTGGAGTGGGTTGCCATTTCCTTCCTCAGGAGATCTTTCTGATCCAGGGAAGGAACCTGCGTATCCTGCTTGGCAGGTGGATTCTTTACCGAGCCACCTGGGAAGCCCAAACAAGGCATCATGAGAGCAGAGTCTCAGGCAATCTGACTGTTCGTGTGATTCAGGGCCGAGGTGCCACTATTGAGCATGGAGGACAGGCATTGGCGCCCTGCCCTGCACCGATCCCTGGGCAGCCGTGAAGCAGCTGGGTACCGGGAATATGCTGCGAGTGTCACTTGTTCTAATCACTAGAGTCCAGCACAGAGGAGCTCAGAAACCTGGCCCTGAGCTCTGCCAGTGTCAATGAACCTGCAGCTCATCAGCCTCCAGATGAGATCACCACCTTTTCAGAAACGACATTCTATGACACAGACCTGCAGACATGCATCCATAAAAACCAATTTACAAATGAACAAGCCTGAAGTGTGATTCACAACCTGAATCACATCACAATACATTTTCAAAACTCCTGGACACAGTACAAGTATTAAATCTCTCCAAGGCCTAAAGACCTTTTGGCATTTGTCAACTTGAAGCTTTCTGAGTGTACATACTAAAAAGGAGCTGTGAATTGAAGACTCACTTTTCTCCCAGCTGTGAATTTACTTTGTAAATAACACAGAGCCCTGAACAGCTGGGCTTCTGGGGCAATAATCTCAGCTCATTTACCAACATTCGTGGAGGGCCTGGCTTCCCCAGTGGCTCAGCAGTAAAGAATCCACCTGCAATGCAGAAGCTGCAGGAGACGTTGAGTTAGATCCCTGGGTGGGGAAGATCCCCTGGAGGAGGGCATGGCAACCCACTCCAGTATTCTTGTCTGGAGAATCCCCAAGGACAGGGGAGCCTAGCAGGCTACAGTCGATGGGGTTGTAAAGAGCTGGACATGACTGAGCAACTTAACATACACACACGGACAGCATAGAGCAGGCAAGGGGGACGCACGTGGTGGTGGGGGGGTGGGTCACATCAAGTGTTCAAGTGCCTACCCTCCAGAACTCTCAAGGAAGACAGCTCAAGAAAGCCCACTGAGGACAAGCACACAGCCGTGACGTGAAGTCAAACAGCGCCGCAAAGCACGGAATTCTGCATGGGAGCTGACTATGGCTTCTTCCAAGATAATGTAATCGTGTCACAAGGGAAAACACTTGGAGGACCTGCTTTGTGCCAGGCAGTGCTGAGGACAAAGGGTGCCAGGGTGGGGGCAGGAATAAGCGTAGAGAACAGTAAATGGTAGCTGCCTAAAACAGTCATCATATATTCGAGGCACTTTCTGCATACCAAGTCTAACCCTGCTGCAACTCTGCTACAGACATTACTGCTGTTTTACAAGGGAATTGAGAAAGCCACCCACATTCTTTGAGCCCCAAAGTCAGCAGGAACCCAGTGAGAGGTGGGAGAGATGGGATCTGAATGCAGAACTGACTTCAAAGCAGACACCACAAATATTCAGAAAAGAAACTGGAGCCTGAAGAGGCAAAAAGGCACAGTGGCCTGGTGAGCAGGGTGCTGGGGATAAGGACAGGGGCTCCTGCTCTGCTCCTCTCTCTTTTCACCTTCCTCACTGGTCTCTGGCTTTTATGCTGTCATACACATCAGGAGACCTTGTGAGTATGTAAAATAAACCATATAGGTGTTGAAAATTTCCCTCTGGAATCTTAGTAACCTCATTCAATTCATTAATTGTGCCTGCAAAGCCATTTAATATTTATAAGGTGTCTGATTTTCTTATCTTTGTAGCATACAATTAGGGTGCCACAAAAAAACATTGAAAAGGCAGCACGTATTTCATTCTTTTGAAATTTAAACTCAAACTTACATGGGGGGTGGGGGGTTTTGTCTTCCCCCCACCTCCCCCCATCTCACCGACTTAGATCCTATTGGAAAATTATATAAGTCAAGAACTATCACCAAAACTAGTAACATACACTGCCTGGATGGGATTTGCCTTTGTTTGCTCTAGCGCAGTTGGATAGCCCAGCCAAAACTTATTTTGCAAAATAGGAAGAAAAGAACAAACTACTGAAGACAGTAAGTACCCAAAAGGCAATTTCACTTGGAATTTTGGTTTAAGGCACTTAATACAATTCAAATCTATTAGCATAATGCATCAGGATTGCAAGGAGCAAGGAAACAGGTGAAATATGTTTATTAGGGAGAGACATGGTTCCTATTTTAGGGACTCAAATTATTTTTTGAGGTGACAAGATTTACATGCCTGAAACCATTAAAGACCATTAAAAACCATATACAAGATAGAAAATGAAGGTATTGAACAGCATTCTATAAATGTACAAACTGGTAGAAGAGGGAGTGCTAGGTGTAATCAAGGAAGATTATGTTATCACAAAATTGGACCCATGAATTTGGAGCAAATTTTAAAACCACAACCTCTTTTAACTAAAATCTAGTTAAATTGGTTTCCCTCCAGACTCACCTTCTGAAGAAAGATGATTAACAAAAAACAGGCCGACAGCAATATACTTTTTGAAAAATCGAAAGAGTTTCCAAGTTGACAGCAATCCAGTTCTCTAGGCATCTGGCTGTTACATTTCAGGATGACAACCCCAAAACCTTCAACCCCAAGCCCCCCCAAAAGTAAGTTATCTTTTGTAAAATATTATTCACAGTTAAAAAATTATTTCCTTCAAGAAGAAAACCGATCGATGACGACACCCTCTCATGCATTCCTTGGAAAATCTGAACAAAATGAGTGAGAACTCACTACCGTCTCCTCATCGAAACTGAGGTCCAGCACGTTGAATAAAAAAAAAAAAAAGAAGAAGAAGAAAACCATTCTGCGTTTAAATATTCACCTCACAAGCCTCTGATTAGTTTTTCCCACACATTTTTAACAAATACTAAGGGTTTAGTGTGTTTTCTTATGAGAAAGATAAAGTCAAATCATTCAATAAGCTAATTATGGAAGTTAATTAGTCTACTGTCTGAGAGTATACAGAAAAAAAGAAAAAACCACGGGGGAACTGATGAACAGAACTACTTTCTCGAGTTTCCCTGAAGCTCCCCTCTACCCTACTTCTACCCACTGCACTTCTAAACTCTGGCTTCTCTCAAGGTCAAAGTGGGAACATACTTTTCCAATAGTAATGATATTACAAACATCCATCAGATATAAGTAAAATAGTTTTACTATTAGAACTAGGACCTGCATTTTTGTCACAGATGGTGTATTCTTGCAGTTTATTTGCCAATTCTCAAACTGGGAATTATCTGTACACACAACTATGCTTCCCATATTTCCATATCTAAAATATTAAACATCACAAGGCAGAGATAGCCACATTTTCAATCAGGTTTAGCTTCTAAAGATGGAAGAGTTGGAGAAAGAAAACTATCGGGGGCAGGGTTAGATCCCTACAGACTTGCTACTTCTAGGATAGCTTAAAATATTAACTTGTAGCCTAAGAATCAATTGCAGAGGTACAATGTAACCAGCTGCAGAGTTGTAACAAAGATTACAGCATATTTTAAGTATTCTCTCAGCTGTACCAAACCCAAGAGGAGTGTAAATAAAAGCTAGAAACATGGCCCAGAATCTAAAGACCAACAGGAATTCATACTTTTATCATGTAGTCAATACAAAAACAGGCAAAGGTTTTCAAAACCTGTATTTTTTTTAACTTTATTTTGTACTGGGGTAGAGCCGATTAACAATATTGCGATAGTTCCAGGTGAAGAGGGTAGGAGTTCAGCCATACACATACACCTACCCGCCTTCCCCCAAACTCCCCTCCCCCAAAAGCTGTACTTCGATAGTGGCTAATTTAGGGGGAATCTAACCCCTACCAGGCTTCTTCTGTCACAAACATCACACTGTCACCCTGCTTTTGTAACAGTAAGGAAAATCAAACAATAAGGGGGAGAAATTACAAAATAAAGTCTAATGTGAAAAGTGGTTGCTTCTGGATTAAACAAAAGACCCATAATACTCATGGATAGGGCAACTGTTTTTAAAGTGAAAGAAAATTAAAAATAGGAGAGATCAGAGGGAAACACATTTCAGAGTAGGAACACAAGTACAGAACTACAAAATTATTTCTCAGGCTAAAAGACAAACATTATATGGGGTAATATATGGACAAAATAAGATTTTATCAAGAAAGGAAAATAGAGGCAATTATTAAATTCTGACATTAAATAAGAGGAGGCTGACATTACAGAACAATGAACACACTCTTCATTAAGATACTAATAACCAATAACAAGACAAAATAACAAGAAGGTAATACATGAAAAATGGTGCAGCCTCCCCAAGTTACACAACTAAAAATAAATTCTTAAAGGGTATTAGAAGAACAGGAAAAGGTATTCATGAAAGTGGGCAGTCTATTTCCATCACACCCATGACTGTGCTGCCAACAGGCAAAAGCAATCTAGCTCCCATGCAGGACACTGGGCTGAGTTGGATACATTTAAGGTGTTTTTTTCCTCAGGGAAGCTCTGTGGCGGGGAGGCAGAAAAGAGTACAGAGATGGGCTTCCGAAGTGGCGCTGGTGGTAAAGAACTTGCCTGCCAATGCAGGAGACATAAGAGATGTGGGTTTGATCCCTGGGTCGGGAAGATCCCCTAGAGGAAGGCATGACAACCCAGTATATTTTCCAGTATTCTTGCCTGGAAAATCTCATGGACAGAGGAGCGTGGCGGGCTACAGCCCATGGGCCACTAAGAGTCTTTTCATAATACAGAGATACCCCTCCTAAAAAGACTTCCAGGCTGAGAAGGAACTTGCAGCTGAGCACTCAATCTAACTATTAAAATGGTTATTAATAGTTTAATAATTAAGTTATTAATATTTAATCTAACTATTAAAATAGTTGAACATCATTAAAGGATCTCCACAGGATAGAAAGTTCACTCAGGAACTGAACACCCTGAGCCTTTATTCCAAACGACGGAGCAGGACCATGACAGACTTCCTCCTCATCCACCACTCCACCTTGGCAAGGCACCCACTGGGGAAGCCGGGAGAACTCAGCCTTTGGTGAGAAGGGCAGAGTTGGGTCTCCGATTTTTTTTTTTTTTCCCCAATGAGCTATAAGGTTAGGTTAGATGAGTTTTGGGTACAGTTTTTTTTCAGTCTCTCTAGCAAGAGGCTGTGACTTGTCCAAAGTCCCACAGCTAATTCCTGGCAAAGAACTCACCCTTCCTACCTGCCTGCCAGCCCTGCCACTTAACATTCCAGTCAGGGCCTCTGCTCCACTCTGTTGAAAAGGGTCCTTCCCTTTCTACATTTGGAGTCATAAAAGGAAAACTAAACCAGTATTTCAACTTTGCTTTAGGACCTGCTGTTAACAAATTTCCCAGACTATTTTGGCCTTCTTAACTGACTCTGTACATGCAAAATTCCTAACTGTGTTCATTATGATACTTATTGAAATTACCCAGGCTCAGAAAATGGCATCTTGCCCACTTCCCCATCACCAAACCCAGCAGAACTCATGTCCTAACTTCACTCCCACTCCTCTCCTCCCATGTTCTCGGTATTTTACCAATGTGAGAATAATTTTAAAGCATGCTCAGGCCAGAAGGAGCATCCTGCTTCATAACCAACATGCACTCAATTTTAGAGGAATGATATTATGCATGTTTGTGGGGAACACAAAATAATTACACATAAAAGAATTCAATCACATTACAAAGTTCATTATTATTATAACCTTAAGGGGCTCAAACTCATAGATTAATTACAATCCAGGAAGTCAACACCATTTCAAAAGCATCACATTATTTACACAGAATGCCATTAAATTATGTACATCAGTAAAACTGTTCAGGAAGCATTTTATTGCCATTTTGGTTTTTCTAGAATGAGAGCACCGAAGCTCTGGTATCATCTAGTCAGTGAGAACATGTGAAGAAAAGCCAACAGTCATGAACAGTCTTCCACTTCTTTAACTTTTGAGAGCAATCGCTTAGGGAAATGTGTTTGGAAAATGTACCCAGTTTTCCTTTTTAAAAGATAATGTTTATTTTTTCCCTGGCAATTAAAAAAGTAATACACATTCATGTAGAAAATGTGGTAGGATTTCAGGCTTGGCCAGAGACTGCCTTGCTCTGGAAGGGATGTCTGCGCCCTAGAGAGCGAACAGTGATGCCAGGGCAGAAGAGAACAGGATGGCAGTTGGGGCGGTCGACCAGCCGGCTCTCTGTTGCCCTCAAACAATGACAACTGCTCAACCCTGCTTTCAGAGATTTGATCATTCCGTGTTACATTTCATCAGTTTTGATCAGTTCTGTGAGCTGAACTATAAAGCACATTAGCAAATACAGTTACACTACACTAAACTCTGCTGTATCATTTCCTTCTGATTTGCAGAAAGAAAGCACTGCCCTGGCAAAGTCTGACCCAGCAAAACCAGAAAGGGGGCAAAAAGAAAAAAACAAAAACCCAACCCACTCACATACTGCAGTGCCTCAGACATTTTCACCAGGGAGGCTCTAAACTCAGTTGAAGTTATCTGGCCTCCCTTCAGTTTCTCTGGTTAAGGTCCTCTCCTCCACCTTCACCTTCTCAGGCCCTACCCTACCCCCCAGGCTTGCTGGCTGCTCCAAAAGTTCCTAACCCACTAGTTTCTGCACCTGAACTTTGCCTTCCTTTCCTTAACCAAATCTCTTATTCTCTCTCGGACCAATTATACAAAAGGTTCAGTCACTAAGCAACAGGGGATCCAAAGGCTACATTTTCTTCCTTTTAAAAAAAAAAAAAAGAATTAGAAGAAAAAAGTAAGCACTTCATTTAATTTTGAAATCATGAATGTGCCAAAAACATTAACTAGATTTTGTCTTCCTGGGGCCCTGCCCCAGAAAACCCAGGCAATGAGGGACAGAACAGGAGACCGGCTGAAGGGCACAGAGACAGCTGTAGAGAAGCTGGGTGAACTAGACCTGTTTTTCCTCATTCCCTGGTACTTGTAAAATGTTGAAAGAAAATGCTAATTTGGCCAACATGGCCTATTTTGCCCTTATCCCCTCATCACTGGTACCCACCCCCCTGGGTTCCTGCTAACTCCCTATTAACTCTTTCCCCTTCCACTTTCCTCCCTCCTTTTGGTTTCCACCCACCCACTCGTTGATTCCTCCTTCCCCTCTCTCTGCTCCAATATTTACTTTTCAAATTTTTTTTTTTAATTAGTAAAATAGCTCCAAAAACAAAGGCTGACATCCATATAAAAGGGGCAGGATAGGATGGCCATCCATCCAGGTAAAAGAGTCCCAAGTGAGCACCTGCTCTATGCAAAGCTGTGGTCTGTACCCCGCAGGTCTAGTTTCTTTTTAATCTTTAACCTGGAAAGAAAAGCAAGGATGACTCTTGTTTTCAGAGGCGGACAAGAGGCTGAGGCAAGGGAAATAACTTTACAACGCGTCAGCTACATGTGCGTCTGGGTCTGCCTCCCAACCACACAGTCCCCTGTGCCTGCCCAAGTGGGGCTGCCTCCTGCCTGAGATCTCAAAGCCCCACGGACCAGGCCCCGAACACGGGGCACCACACCACACCAACCTCCAGAAACCTCATGGAGGGCTAAGCAACCCATGATCCACCTTCATGGAGAAGGAAATGGCAACCCACTCCAGTATTCTTGCCTAGGAAATCCCATCCCATCGACAGAGGAGCCTGGAGGGCCACAGTCCATGGGGTCGCAAAGAATCGGACACGACTGAGCGACCGAGCAGGCACGCACGAACCGCCTCCAGGCCCTCACAACTCTACTTATTCCTGCAGCAAGTCTGACTGAGTGGGCTCCAGATTTGGACCACATAAATAAACCTGAGACGGTGCAAACAGTACCACTGAACTCAAGTCAGTGAGAGCAACTTTTTGAAGGGACAAAATGTCCCTAGAGCCAAGAACTATCAAAATTCAAAGATATAAGTAATTTAAAATTCACTGTCAATTCACAAAGAGAACTTCTGAGTCATTTAAAAAAAAAAAAAAAAAAAAAAAAGAAAGAAAAAAAAAAAAAAAAAAAAAAAAAAAAAAAAAAAAAAAAAAGAAAGAGAGGGTCAGGACCAGGATAATAAATTACAAAAAAATTAATAAATAACAACAACAACAACAACAAAGACCTGATTATTTGATGATGAAAAAATCACTTAAAGAACTCGGGCCTCTAAGTTTTGGTCCTGAAGGTACAATAAGAAGCTGTTTGTTCTGGTAAACGTCTTATTATTTCCTAATTAAGCAGCCCTTTTAGCTCCATTTAGCAATCACCAGAAGTGTACAGGCAGGATGACATTTAGTATGAATGAAAACATTCACTGGAGTGCACCACATCTTAAAACATTTGATTACTTCTACTCACTATGTACATACATCCATACAGCTCACCTTGTTCCAGAAATGAAGATGGAAATCATGTGATTATATCTCTTGTGGCTCATTTGGTAGCATAGGTTGTTCTATTCACAGCTAGGAAATGTGATACATAATAAAGGTTCTTGTGTTTCAGCTTATATTGAGTAGTAAATACGTGATAAAGATACTAGGATGATAGATTCAAGAGAATACTGTAAAAATAGTGCTTTTATTTCAGAAGATTCTGGATACAATGGTGAAAATGTTGATGTGCCTGTGGTCAGGCAAACAGAGACAAAGACCAAAATTTGAGGATAAGAAAAACATGTATCATTTTCTTTCTTAAAGGTTTTCTACTCACAGAACCATAATAAAATAAGGTAGAAGGAATATCCTTGATAATCATGAATATACAATAAAACTCGAATAAAACAACTGATGTTGTAAAACAGAATCCATAGTGTGGTTAAAATTCAGAGAATACACTTGATGCCTGAGGTGCACAGTGGATAGTTCCTAATTCCTAATCCTTTTGTTTCCTGATATACATGCATGGATATCAGTCTGTACAAATAAAGCGACATTAGGGCTATTTGCAAGCTGTCAGCACTTTGGATTTAAATGACCTTTGACATACAACAAAACATACCTACACCTAAGACTAAAATGGACTTTGGAAACTACCTTTAACCAAAGGTAAAACCTTAGTTTCTTTTTTTCTAGGAAGATAAAGGGAGGCCCAAGCTAAGAGGTGGCACAGTAGTAAAGAGTTTGCCTGCCAATGCAGGAGATGCAGGTGCAATCCCTGGATTGGGAAAGATCCTTGGAGAAGGAAATGGCAACCCACTCCAGTATTCTTGCCTGGAGAATCCCATGGACAGAGAAGCCTGGTGGGCTACAGTCCATGGAGTTGCAAAAGAGTCAGACACGACCGAGCACACACACACACAGACTAACATAAATCTAACAGAAGCTGCTGAGCAGACAGGCCCCTCTCTGTGGGGCAGGAATAGAGCGAGGTGGCACTGGCCCTTTAGAAAAGACACAGACACACGAGGTACACATCCAAAGCCAGATCCGTGATTCCCAGGACTGCTTCTGAGAGGGCTGCAGTTACTACTACAGTTAGAACAATATTTTCAAAGGACCTTTTTCTTTCTTTCACATATTCTTTCCAAATAATATCTGGTTTTTAACTTTAGAAATGTAATTGTAAACCCCAGTGTTACCAGCTGCTCCTTAAGCTACCGGGGGTACTAAGTGGTGAGCAGCCCAGCATTAATGGCTTCCCTCAGTGCTGTTCGCTGTGGCCATTATGACCAGCACTTCACATCACTACAATCACTACACTTTGGGGATGATTCCTAAGCCAACAGTTTTAAACTTAAGAATACTCTTGGCCCTGGGGTGTCCCTGCTTTCTGCCAATGGCGGGGACCAAGTTTCCACTGGCTATGAGTCTTTACTCTGGCCACATCTAGACTTCCTGAACCAATCATAAATAAACAACTGAAGTCAAAACAATCTAGAAATACAGTATTTTAAAACAGACATAAAATATAACTCAAAAAATATGAAAACTTATAGATTACCCATGCTGACATTTACTAGCATGTATAAAGATTTCTTACTGCAGGCAATAGGTGGGCTTTTGTGAAAATCACAAATGTCAATATAATGAAATATAATAAAAAGTCCAGAAAATGGGATTTTCTAAGGATCCCTTCAGCCCCATTCCTTCTCTTTCCCTCTAATCCTTCTTTTCTTAAACCTACCTGTTTCTATTCTTGGCATCACTACTTTCTGTCACTCAAATTTAAAACTTCAAAGGTAACTCTAGACTCAAGCTTCCCTGGTGGCTAGTGGTAAAGCATCTGTCTGCAATGCAGGAGACACAAAAGACGTGGGTTGGATCACTGAGTCAGAAAGATCCCCTGGAGGAGGAAACGGCAACCCACTCCAGTATTCTTGCCTGGGAAATCCCTGGATAGGGGAGCCTGGCAGGCTGGAGTCCATGGGGTCACAAAAGAGTTGGACATGACTTAGCAACGAAACAATAACTCTAGATTTAAGAGAGCCCCTCCTCACCAGTCCTACCACTCTCCCTGACAGGTGTCTTCAGGTCACCTGCTCTTTCAAAGCCCGCCTCAAGCCTGGTCTACTAACAAGCCTCTGCAGGTCTGTACTCAGCCAACAGGAGCAGCTTCCTGGGAAACAGGTTGCACTTGGGGGACGCATGCCAAGAGCTCACAGTTAGGTTCTGTGGCTCACTACCTTCCTGCCTGCAAAGTGGGGATAATGAGAGAATTTACCTCAAAATCTTCCATGAGGTTTAAATAGATATAATCCAGTGCAAAGAACCATGCCTGGCACACAAAAACCCTCAATTTATATTTGCTACTTTTATCTCAATTCAGAAGTCACTCTTCAGTTTCAAACCGTTAGTTGCTACTGACTGCCTATAGGATAAAACAATTTTCTAGCAGGCATCCTACTTATTGTAGCATAAAGAGTATTGATCTCAGGTCAAGGCTAAAAGTGAACTCAAATCCTAGGTCTCCTTATTAGCTGTGTGATTCTGGAAATCACTCAACTTCCTTAAGCCTCATCTGGCACCCAGCTGGGGAGTTAAACAGCTATCCTGGGTTGAACAGTATCTCCTCACACAAATTCACATCCACCTGGAAACTGTAACTGTGACCTATTTGGAAACAGAGTCTTTGCCCACATAATTAGTTTGGGTGAGGTCATACTGGATTGGGCTTCCCAGGTAGCTCAGTGATAAAGAATCTGCCTGCCAATGCAAGAAATGCAGGTTTGATCAAAGATCCCTGGGGGAAGAAATGGCAACCCACCCCAGTGATCTTGCCTGGGAAATCCCATGGATACAGGAGTTTGGCGGGCTACAGTCCATGGGGTTGCAAAGAGTCGGACACGACTGAGTGAGCATGTAAGCACAAGGTCATACTGGAAGAATGGGCCCTCAATCCAATGTGGTAGTAGCCTTAAAAGAAGAGGAGATGAGCACAGAGGGAGAAGGCCAGGTAAAGATGGAGGCAGAGACTGGAGCCATGAGTCTACACGCCAAGAACAGCAAGGGTTGCTGGCAACCACCAGAAGCTGGAAGGATCCTCCCCTCCAGCCTCTGGAGAGTGGCGCTGCCGATGTCTTCATGTCAGATTTCTAGACTCCGGAACTAGGAGAGAATAAACTTGTACTTTTCTTAAGCCACCTTGTTGGTGGTAATCTCTTACAGCAGTCCTGGCAAACTAGTACAACAGCTAATCATTAACGCTTAGAGACATATTTGCCGTAGAAAAATGGTTATTCCAGGTGTCACACAAAGAAACCGAGGCTGAATGAAGCTGCTGGTGGGAACTCAGCCCCAGATGGTTGAGGTCCAGGCTCACGACCTCTCTGCTGTCACACCCACCCCTGGATAGAGTCAGATGCAATGGATGTGACTGCATCTTGGATGTTACTGCTGCTCACACAGTAGGCATTCAAAAATGGTAGCAACAGCCACCCATACACCAACTCCCTAACCTGCTTGACCTCCAAGTCAAGGGTCAGCAAACATTTTCTTTAAGGGTCAGACAGTAAATATTTGACGCTTTGCAAGTTGAGGCAAAATTGAGCCTTATCTAACCATTAAAAAATAAATATAAAAAGCATCCTTAAGCTCAAGTGCTATAAATGAACAGGCACCTGGGTGGGTTTGCCAGTCAGCTGCAGACCCCACTGCATCTTCCAGCATCTTTGCTGGCAGCTCCACAGGCTCAGCATGCAGGGCATTTTTATTCTCCTCCCTGTCCCTTGCCCCACTCCTGTTGGCCAACACCTCCTTCTGTCTCCTCTTCCCCACCCCCACAGACATTTTCTCAGTTTAGTATTTCACCATGTCTTGCCTTAATTATTGCAAGAACTTCCCATCTTGCCCCACCCCGAGCCACCCTTCACACCTGTCACCAGGCCTGCAGGCCCGAGCACATCAATACCCCTGTTGATCTTCCATGAGGCTCCCTCCATCACCTCCAGCATCAAAATCTCATGAGGACCTTTCTTAAGAACACCAGTGTTTAGGCTACAAGTTCCCACCTTTCAGATTCAGTGCATCCAGAAGGGGCCCTCTATACAGCTGCAACCATGCCAAGGCTGATGTGAGAGGCGGCCAGGGTTTAGCCCCTGATTTTTGTACTTATGGTTCCCTCTGCCCAAAATGTCCTTCCCTGAGCTGCCCACCAGACAAACTCCCAACTGCTTTTCAAAACTCTTCTTCCACTGAGACAGGGAGAAGCCACCCTTGAACTCTGCATAGTTAACCACGCCTCCTCTGTCCTACTTCACACCATGGCACGTGCTACCATGACTGAATGGGTCACACTGTACAGTGACAGCTAACTCACCTGTCAGCCTCCCTCAGTGACCTAAGCTCTGGGCATGGAGTGTATCAGCTCTTAAATGCTTATCAAACCTATCCTAAAGCATTGCCAGGATCAACCACGCACTGTCCATGGATGTTCCTCCAAAAGGCAAAATACAACTATCTTTCAAAGGGAAAACCAATGCTACCACCCAAACCTCTAACACAACCCTGGACTCTCACGCACTATTATTATATAGGCACTAAATTAGACCCACCTCTGATTTCAGTTTTCTGCACACACATCCTCCCTCCCTCATGGAACTGCATCTTCCCTGAGGGCAGGCACCTCCTGCTCAACACCCACACCCAGCGCTTTGTGTATCCAAGTCACTCAACACCATGAACACACACGCTCTAATTCACATGTTTTAAATTAAGCAAAAGGGACCCCAGGGAAAGAGTAGTCTCATGAAAGCTTACCAAAAAGGAGAGAAACATACGATACACAAGTTTAAACACCAAGAATCAATATAAAGTTTAATCATGAGATACATAATCTTTCTGGCACATAAAATGAAGCATTTTCAAATTTCCTCTCCTCCTCCCCACTCCAATGAATTTTGGAAAGTCATTTCGTAGATACTTAAGACTTAAACTGCTCACATGTTCATGACTTCACCCATAAAACACATCCAGATCCTATCTTTATTTCCTGTACGCTTTTAAATCCTGTTATCCATCATCATATAAATAGAAAAACAAAAACATTCTATAAATCACAGGAGAAATCTATTTCAAAATTAACCAAGAAGTACTTTGGCGTGCCTACTTCATTAATTCCACAAGCATTCATTAAGTACTTACTATGCATGTATGAAACAGTGGAACTTTATACTTGAGGAACATAAAAAGACGATCCCTGCACACTAATCAACATACAGTCTCTGGCACACCAGTCAGCCTTCTGTCAGCAAAGACGACTTAGAAAAGGGCTGGGATACTCCAAGGACAGGAACTTGACCTGTGGCTTGACTGTGAACGCGCTGGGTGGGGGAGATGTGGAACGGAATGTAGGAGCCTGTCTACCCTCAAGGATTACACTGAAGTCCTAATAGCCCATCCCCACCTCTGTGTCACTCGCAGCCTTCCTCATCTCAACTGATGGAAACTCCATTCTTAGCGTTGGTGAAGCCCAAACCAGAGTCACTCTGTCTCCTCTTCCTCTCAGGTGCCACATCCGATCCTTTAAGAAAACCTGCTGATTCTATCTTTAAAATAAATCTAGAGTGGGACCTCACTGTCTCATCATCTCTCAGCCACATTATCAGATTTACTGGCTCCTAGCTCCTACGACTGAAGCGACTTAGTAGCAGCAGCAGCTCCTACCTTTGACCTCCACCCTGCCTCCTCCCTGCCCATTCTCTTCTCAACAGAGCAACTGGAGTCAGTCTGTTAAAAGGTCTACTGGTACATCACTCCTTCCCTCAAAACCTGTAATGGCTCCTGTCAAACTCGGGCTTTCACTCCAAATCCTGACAATGACCCATGAAGCCCTGTAAGTGGAACTTTCTGGGACCTCACCTCCTACTCAGACCCTCTTAGCACCCATCACCTGGTCTCCCTGCAGTTCCTCAGCAGGCCCAGCACACACCCACACTAGCACCTTTACTCCAGCTGGATCTCCTGCCTGAAGAGCTCTTCCCCCATACCTGTTTGGTTAACCCCCTCACCTCCTTAAATCTCATCTTCTCGATGAGGCCTTGATCATCATGCTTTTCATTATGTACCTCATTCCGCCTCCGGCCTCCCCAAGTCCACTTGTTCTGTTCCACTTTTATTTTCCCCCTAACACATATCATGAGGTGGGTGACTGTCACTGCGCTCCAGATCCAAGCTCTGGGGTCGCCTGATCAGGTCGACCAGCATCTCCCTGTGCCCCTCCAGCCGCAGAGACCAACTGACCCAGCCTTACCTGGGCCGGGACACCCGATGAGCAGGGAGAAGGTCTTCTGCACCCAGAGTACCTGTGGCTTGGCGGTCTGGCCCTCAGGAGCAATCACTCCCCCTCGGCCCCAAAGCCCCCCAGTGACCTGCTCTGGAGGTGGGGACAGGCCCAGACTGTGGCGTTGGGGCAGGTGGTGGGCACACTTGGGTCCCAGTTGTCAGATTCTTTCTGACCGAGGTGTTTTTCCCACTGCACTCTGGAGGTGGGGACCAGCCTGGGTCATGAGGGGTGACCCAGAGAGGCTGGTGTGGGTGCCGGTGAGGTTCCCCAAGAGTCCCTTGGACTACAAGGAGATCAAACCAGTGAATCCTAAAAGAAATCAACCGTGAATATTCACTGGCAGGACTGATGTGGAAGCTGAAGCTCTAGTACTTTGGCCACCTGATGCAAAGAGGGACTCACTGGAAAAGACCTTGATGCTGAGAAAGATTGAAGGCAGGAGGAAAAGGGGATGACAGAGGACAAGATGGTTGGATGGCATCACCGACTCAATAGACATGAGTTTGAGCAAGCTTTGGGTGATGGTGAAGGAGAGAGAAGCCTGGCATGCTGCAGTCCATGGGGTCACAAAGAGTCAGACACGACTGAGTGACTGAACTGAACACATACCGTACTTGGACACACATTATAATTACTCAGTGTGTGTTTTTCCTTGTTGTCTCCACCCTGCTAGAATGTAAACTCTACAAGGGTGGTGATCTTTGCTTTGACTCCTGGTGCAACCGTAGCATCTTTACTAGTGACTGATCTATGATGGGCACTGAAATATTTGTTGAATAAAATCAGGTTTACCTTTCAGAGGATCCCATGAATAAACTGAATGATGTTAAGCTCCCCTCCCTAACCACTGTCTCCCTACCTGCTAAATAACACATAAAACTTATCAGAAGAAAAAAGTCACACCACAGTGAGAGACACAAAGTTCCAAGGAAAGGGAGAAGAAATGACATGAGGACTAAAATTCATCCACACTGAAGTTTAACTGAGCTACAAATGCAAGATCAACAATACAAGACTGGCTCTACGTCTGAAGAGGAGACAGTATTTAGAACTCAAGGTGAAGTACAGCTTGTAGGAGGGAAAACAGCCGATCACACCTTCTCTCTTTGGTGGCCCTATTAATTAAACCCTCATCTGGGTCAGAGGGAAGCTGCTCCAGCGGCCCAGCACGCCTTGGCGTCGGAACACCTGGGAGCTCTCATCACAGGCAGGAAGCCAGGGAGTCATCACTTTCACATTCGCAGCACCTGGCAGGGAGAAGCCCTGGATGCATGTTTGCTGATCTGAATTAAATGTGCGTGACTTCTTTCATGCCAACTGATAAAGGATTTTCATGCTCCTAGATTACAGAGTCACATAAACAAATAGAATGCTCTTGAAACTAGCCGAAACAAGGTCAAAATGTTCATTATATGCTTTGGAATATTTTATTTTCATGTTTTTTTTGGGGGGGGAATATTTTATTTTCAATGCAGGAACAATGCTATTCAAAGAGTTAACCAACAAAACGATATCTAGGAAATCATGAACTGCATAGTTTCAGGTGATGTAACTGAAGCTCAGAAACGCCAACACTTGTGTGTACAAGGACACAAGTAATTTGGAGGAAGAGAGAGGCTGACAAGAAACAATTTACATAAACTCCTTAGTGTGAACAACAGCAAACTGCTGACTCCAATAACACTGATGATTATTCCTGTCACCATTTTTCCTGGTGTGCAAAACAACAGCTGCATTAAAATACAGCACTCAACTACTGTACTGATGATTCCATGGGGTTTTATACTTTGTCTGCAATTCTGGTGGTAAAAGGCCGCCTGAAGGGATGATAAGATCGCTGGAACTGTCTTTTAAGGGAGAGTATCTCCCATCTTAAAAGTACCTTTATACTTTGCAAAATCAATTGCTTAGTGAGCAATTACTAAGAACCGTAACATTTGGTCCTCATGATGACCTTATGAGGAAGTGTTCCCTCTCTTGTCAGCAAGAAAATGGGGCTCACAGAGGTTAAAACAGCTGCCCAAGGATCCCCTCACATCTGGTCACCCAGATGTCAGGCTGGCCCATGGTGACCAGACTCTGCTGTGGGGCCCCAGAGCCGAATCAGCCCCCCATCAGACCCAGACCAGCCCCATCTGCTCTGTGAAGCCCCGGGGATTCTCAGCACCCTGGCACACAGCTTCCCTGCCACCAGTCAAAACACTCCATGATGGGACTTCCTCTGCACCTCCACTGCAGGGCGTACAGGTTCGATCTCTGGTCAGAGAACTAAGCTCCTGCCTGCTGCCTGGCACAGCCAAGAAACAAAATAACAACAACAAAAACCTCCATGAGGATCAGAGTCCTGTCCATTCCTCCTGCAGATACAAATCAAGTCTGTGCTCTGTAAACATAGGACGAAAAACAGTTCAGGTCTTCTGGGCACAGTCTCTCTAAACAGAAAGCATTACTGTGCTATGTGTGTGTGTGTGTGTGTGTGTGATCATCATAAGTAGATAGCAAATTAAATCTAATTTGTTATGAAACTTTAGTTGTAAAACACTTTGAGAAGACAGCACATTTTTAGTTAGCTTGAAAAGAAGGAATCTGTTTAAGAAAAGTGTCATGTTGGTAAGGGTTGTTTGGGTTCCACACGGTCTTTGAAAATTCAAAGATGACCAGATAGGAGCCTGTACATATGACACTTCAAGAGGACAGTCCAGCTGAGTCCAAGATTCCTCAGAAGACCGTGAGTGGCAGTTCGGGTCCCTGCCACCTCTGGGCTCTACAGTGACTGACCTAACAGACCAGACTTCCTGATACAATTCTGCGGAGGGCTTCACAACTCAAAAACGAAGTCGGAAAAGACCAATGACAAGGTGATGTGAGCAGTGTCCCCACCTAGATTGTGACCAAGACATTCGGTGGCCAGTCACGCTGATGCTTTAACCCAGGGATTCAGCCATCTATAACAAGACAGTGGAAGAAATGTCAGACTTTATTTTTTGGGGCTCCAAAATCACTGTGGATGGTGACTGAAGCCATGAAATTAAAAGACGCTTACTCCTTGGAAGGAAAGTTATGACCAACCCAGACAGCATATTAAAAAGCAGAGACATTACTTTGCCAACAAAGGTCTGTCTGGTCAAGGCTATGGTTTTCCCAGTGGTCTGTATGGATGTGACAGTTGGACTGTGAGGAAAGCTGAGCGCTGAAAAATTGATGCTTTTGAAGTGTGGTGTTGGAGAAGACTCTTGAGAGTCCCTTGGACTGCAAGGAGATCCAATCAGTCCATCCTAAAGGAGATCAGTCCTAGGTGTTCATTGGAAGGACCGATGCTGAAGCTGAAACTCCAATACTTTGGCCACCTCATTCGAAGAGCTGACTCATTGGAAAAGACTCTGATGCTGGGAGGGATTGGGGGCAGGAGGAGAAGAGGACGACAGAGGATGAGATGGCTGGATGGCATCACCGACTGGATGGGCATGAATTTGAGTAAACTCCAGGAGTTGGTGATGGACAGGGAGGCCTGGCATGCTGCGATTCACGGGGTCGCAAAGAGTCGGACACAACTGAGCGACTGAACTGAACTGAACTGAACAAAAACCCCAAAGGCAACCTTGTCTCCACTAAGAAAATACAGATTGGGCCAAATCTCAAGGCTGGAACTGAAGTCTCCTTAAAAAATAGCTGGGAGTGGATGGGAGAGAAGAATGGTTCAGTTAAAGATGAGACTAAAGCAAAAAAGGTGAATGACCTCGGTTGCTAGTCCAGAGGTTTCAAAGTAAGGATGAGCTTGTAAACAGCCCGCTTAATAGACCTCTTCTCTGTACTTCTGGCACCATCTTCTCAGGGCTATGTTTAGACACAGGAGAATGGGGAGCAGAGAGGGAAGGGCTCACAGTGGCCCAGCCTCACCTCGAGTGCCCTGTCGGGACTCTGGCTATCTTTAATTAATGTCTGAGGGACATGAGACCAACCGCCCCTGTGCTGACAGGAAGCACAATGGTGAAATTCTACCCACAAGACTGCCAGGCTCACTACCGATGTACCATTCCTGAGGTCCTGGGGTTGTTTTCTGTTCAAAAGAAAGCTCCCTCTGGAACCTTTACAGAGGGCAGTGAAGTAGACCCTGCATGTTTAATTTACGAGCACAGAAAACAGGACTGCCTGTTTGTCTGGTTCTGCATCTCCACTTCACATACTCAGACTATACTTTACCAACCAATCACTTTTACATGACTTTATACCTTTTCTCTGGAATACAATTTCCCTTTAAGTCACTGCCTCTGGCTATCTAGTCCAATTCATCAACAAAGATGAAACCAACATTTCTCATCATCTAACATTACTGTCTTTCCCTTTCACAGTATTCCCCAAGAGATAAGCCCAAAGCTTTTAAACCACCATCACTCGCTGCCTTCCAGATTAAGCTTCATTAAATACCAGAGATTAATCGTATCTTTGGAAACAGAATTGAATACGCTAAGAAACTGATAGTGAAATATATTCTACACACCATACCAAACTCACTAAAACTGGCATTATAAAATCATACAGCAGGCAGGGACGATGAAGAGGAAGGGGATAAGCGGCTGCCATTTCAAGAAAAGAAAATCAAGACCACGGGGCTACAAAGCTCACTGATAGACCTGTGTAGGCTGGTTAGTCAGCAATCAATGAACCATCCATGAACAAAGAATTTAAGGGGCTCCTGTGACAACAAAGCAAAATATGAATTAAATTCAGACAGGTTCTGAATTCCATCTTCTGTCCCTCAGACTACAGAAAACTGCCTTCTTCCTACACTGAACTCCATGAACCAAAATAGGTCTGTTTATCTGAGACTTCATCAGTAGATTAAAAAAAAAAATCAGAATTCTAACATTCCCTTTTTGCTGAAGGAAACAGAAGGCTCTCTTCATTTTTGCAGAAAGCACTTATACTAAAACCATTATTAAGTGTAAGTGGTGGTTTTAGTACTAAGTACGGTCAGTAAACCCCAGCTGACCACACTGCAGGGCATTTATGTTCTCCACCCTCTTTCTGGAAACAGTTCCTTATGAGCCTCAAATGTCCATCTGGAACCCAGTTGGGTTTTCTGAACGGGGCATGAAGGCAGGATGCAAAGCCGGTGGACTTCCTCCCGCTGCACAAGTATTACTCGATGGTTGGGTACCCAGGATGTTCTGTAGAGAAGGAGCTAGCAGGACCTGTTTCCCCACCTACTTTTTATCCCTTAAGTTCATACAGAGAGGGGATGCCAGGTGATGATCGAGAGAAAAGAAAACCATCTGGAAGTATGTGAAGAGATCATCGATTTGCCAGAGAAACCCATGACAGGATTGACAGTTAAACTCTGGCCAACAGTTCAGCTCAATACGGTCCAATGAGAACCTAGGGCAAGGATGGAAACAGACCTCACCTCTGTTGTCCAGTACAGTAGCCGCTGGCTATAAAGCACTTGAAGTATAACTAGTATGACTAAGGAACCGAATTTTTTAAATTTTACTGAACTGTAACTAACTTGAAGAGTTACGTGTGGCTTACAGACTCAGCATGGAAGAACTCAGGTCCAAAACTCTGGGAAAGCTGGCTGATGGCAGCAGTCTCCTGGCTAAGAAAAAGGCTCCAGAGGAGCCTAATGGTCCCGTCCTCTCCCCCAAGAATTAAGGGAGAAAAAGAACTAATTAACTCCCCTTTTTAACTGCTTTAGTCATTAAAAAGTACTTTCTTATAATTTTCTGACTCAACTGAATGTGGGTCTCCTTAATATATGATTGCGTGCGTGCTAAGTCGCTTCAGTCGTGTCCGACTGTGCAATCCTATGGACTGTAGCCTGTCAGTCTCTTCTGTCCGTGGGAGTCTCCAGGCAGGAATACTGGAGTGGGTTGCCATGATTTTCTCCAGGGTAATATATGATTAGAACATGTAAAATGTAAAAGGGATAAAACCACTTTTCTCTTACTGAAAACAACAAAGACTTAATATAAACTTTGGACCAAATACTTACAACAAAAGATCGCATAAACTGCTTAAAGATTTTCACTTTTTTTTTTTTTTACGCTCCTCTCAAAAGTCACAGTAAGGCCTACAATATGATTATGTTTTGAGATCCTGAAGGAAAAAACAACTTGTAAACAAAATTCCCAAGTGCTCAGATGAAGAAAGATTCATTCCAACAGCAACTGTGTAGTAGGAGCGGGAGGGGGCTGTTTCTTCTGCTCTGTACAATCATGTGAACATCCAGAACATGTTCAAAAAGCTTCAGCCGGGCTTAAAGCTCATCTGTATTCCTAAAACGGCCAACACTAGCATCCCTGATAAATGCTGGCTGTAAACAAATGCTTTTAGCTTTATGCACTGCACGCTATAGCTTTAAATGGCTGTACATTCTAAAGATATGTTTCCAGGGACACAGGCTCCCTGTACATCACACACCAAGGCTACAGCAGAAACAAACAAAAAGTTGATATGTTGAATATCAACTGATGTTCTTTCTGAAGTTCCTGAAGATTATGTTTAGGGCCCTTGAACTGTTTTAAACAAGGTAAAAATGGTACTGCTTTTAACGAAGGAAGTTTCTCAAATCCCAACAAGAGACAATTTTAGTTCTAGTGTTAAAAAAAAATAATAAACTATGTATATGGCTTGACAGACTATATATAAACTCAAAATAGACTTTATAGCAAACATCAAGTATTTTCTAATCACTTCGACAGCAGAGTCACTCAAGAAGGCTGAGTGTGTGGTCTGAAGACAGTAAAACCACTGAATGAACTGACGCTGCCCTGTAGTAGCCAGCCACCTGTGTGACTGCACGATCTGTACCTGGCTCCACCCTTTCAACTGTTTACCAACAATAGGCATAAACTCACAGAAACATTTAAAAAGGCACCCAGCGCTGGATCCAGAATGATGTAACAGTGGATTTAAATGTCAGATCCTGCATTAAAGGCTCAAAGAGTCAGTTGCACCAGCACCGACTAAAATATCAAGAATTCATAGCAATTTATGCAAAAAAGGGGGGTCACAGGGAACAAAGACGCAGGTTCAATGCAGGTCAATAGTGATATGTCTGCCCAAACAGCTAATTCAACCTTATATTCACTTACAAGATGTAAATTGTCAAAAAAGTTACTGTTCTCCACTGAAACTATTGCAGATAGTTACACTGAAAGTATTGTAGATGTTTGGGGCAGTGCATTTTAGCAGGGACTACCCCAGCATCAGCATATTTGCCGGACCCCTCTCTGGGGAGTTAGAAGCCTGTCACCTACTCGGAAGAGGCAGGAGTGCAGCAGAGGGGAAGGAAGCTGCTGTCCCAAAAGGTCTGATGGGCTGACATGACGAGGAAGAAACTTACTTTGTGTGTTTCCAGGGAACAGAAAGACAATCAAGAGAGGCAAACTTTAGTTTAATACCAGGAAGAACAGGTTAAAGATCTGGGCTGTTTGTAAACCGGCTGTCCCACCTCAAAGGGCAGCAAGCGACTCATTACCCAGGGCCAGACTCATTGGCCCAAGGAGGTTTCCACCCCCTCAGGAAGGTGGTTAGGTGACGTCTTCTTCCCCTCCCCCACAGCGAACTGAAGACCTTCTCAGCAAGGCTGCCTCCCCATTCCAACCCCTCCCCATTCCCCCTCTCTCCAGGCATGCTATCAGAATGCAAGCCAGCGAGTAACCTTAAGGCAGGAATTACTGCTCTAATTCTGCTCTAATTTATTTTCTAAGAAAACAATCTGCAAACTTCAGTCTTTAGGGACACTAACGACGACTAAATAAAACATGCTCTGACAGTTGGGCAGCTAACTCGCTGAGATACCAGAAACACTGCTCTCAAACACAATACTCAGACCCTATACATTCTACATGGCTTCCCTACACCATTTTCCTAAATAATATTCTTAATTTCAGTCGGTTAGTAGACACCAAATTCAAAATGACCAAGCTTAAAGAGAGTAATTTTCTTAAAACTTCCTGAAATTTGGCTGAGTCTTTTACCTTATTTTACAAAGCTTGCAAGCAAGAAGCCTGTGCAGGAAATTCCTACGCCTCCCCATTTAAGTGGTACCTACAGAGAACTGACCCTACTTTCTCTACCAATGCAGGGGCTGAGACGAGAAGAGGGGCAAAAGCAGGACTTACCTTTATCTGCAGATATCCACTCTTGCCCCTGATTTCCACACTTCCCGAAACCCACAGCTAAATGACACTGCCAGTGTTCAAATGGATGCCTAACATGGCTTGGGTCCCCTTCTAATTCTACCCTAGACACAAGATGACCGATCCCAGAAGCTCATTACCCAACTATTCACACTCCAAAATGACAGCACTGTCGTCAAAAGTGCCCTCCCAACCTCCTCTGAAGAGTGTACCCGCAGCCTGTCTGGAAAAGCCTGTCTGGAAATACTTTAAGGAGGAAGCCACCAGCCCACCATCCGCCCTACCCTTGGGGCACCGCCTGGCTGCCCACATCCCTGCTGGGATCCCGACCTGTGGGATATTAATCTGAAACAGACAATGGGACTTCTGTCAAAGTGACCCTCTCAGCCTGAACAACACATCCCACACCGTCCTCTCTTAAGGCCAGGCTTTACCTTTCTGGACGTGGATGATGTCGGGGAAGTTGGCCAGGTGGCCCTGATACAACGCCAACAGGTCCATGACCGGGTCCAGGTCTTGCCTGGGCTGCTCGGCGAACAGCTCGCCGATGGCGTCGTAGGCATCTCCGGTGAAGGCGATGGCCTGGTTCAGGCCGGCCGAGAAGGCCTGCTGGTCCAGCTCAAAGGCCTGGCTGAGGCCGCGGAAGGACTGCCCCACCCTCTGGTACTCCTTCTTGAAGCCGGTCACCTGCTTGCGCGCGAACTCGTTGGCTGTGTGGTTGAGCTGCAGCGCGCTGTCGTCCATCTTCTTGGTGAAGCACTTGAAGCCTTCGATCTTGCTCTCCACCTCCTGCAGGTCGAGGGCGGCGGCGGGGGGCGTGCTTAGGGTCAGGAAGAAGTTGGCACCCACCATCTCATCCTTCTCGGCCTTCCTCTTGCCCTGCTTCCAGGCCTTCTCGTCGGTGCTGCTGGGGCAGGTCAGGAAGTGCTGGAAGACGTCGCACTGAGCCAGCACCGGGTGGCTGGCCATGTGGTTCATCCACCAAATCAGGCCTTTTCTGCGCTTGGAGATGAAGTCCTCCTCAAAGCGGCCGGTGGCCTGCTTCTCGGGCAGGTGCGGCACCGAGATGACCGGGAACTTCTCGGCCAGGCGCGCGTACAGCCAGTCGAAGTGCTTGTAGCGCCGGTGCACCGGCACCTGCGTGTGCGTGGGCACCAGCTTGTACGAGATGTAGCTCTTCATGCCCTTGAACTTGGTCTGCTTGGTGGGGTCGTCGATGGTGCACTGGAAGGGGTAGGGGTTCTCCTGCCACTCGGGGCCATAGGGTCCCAGCACCACGCACAGCTTGTCCCCATCCTTCACGAAGCCCGACGCCTCACCCAGCACGAAGGCCTCCCCGCCCGACTTGACGAAGGTGGAGAAGCGGTTGAGGTTGCGGCTCACGGTGGCCGAGCTCTTGGCCCCCGACGGGTGGTGCTGCGGGGGCGCAGAGCCGCCGCGGGAGCCCAGCGACAAGTCGGAGCGCGTGGACAGGCTGTAGCGGCCAGCAGCGCCGACGCCCCCAGACGACGAGCCGTCGAGGTCCGGGTAAGCGCCGCTCCCCAGTGCGCCCGGCTCGTCAGCCACGGTGGAGCTGTCGTCCCACTCATCGTCCCAGTCATCGTCGCTGCCCTGGCTGGCCTGGTAGCCGCCGCCGCCGCCGCCGTAGAGCTGTTGCGGCGACGGCTGCAGGGCGCTCCCGCCGTACGAGAAGCCCTGCGGCTGGAAGGTGCTCACCGGCGGCGCCTGCTGCGGTTGCAGCAGCGGCTGGAAGGCGTCGGGCTGAGGCTTGAAGGAGGTGGGCGGCACGGCGGGCAGGGGTTCGAAGCCGCCGGGTGGCACGTTGGCGTAGCGGGCCGGGGCGCCCGGGGCGCCCGGGCCGCCGTCGCTCGCCGGGCCGGGCTCGGGGGCGCGGATCACCTGCACGTAAGAGGCCGGGAAGAGGCCGCGGTCTCCGCGGCTGTTGATCCCCTCGAGCCAGCCCTCGATGTCCTGTTCGCTGCACAGGCTCAGCACCTCGTGCTCCCGCAGCGAGATCTCGCCCGGGTTCTCCGACCTGAAGTCGTAGAGCGCCCGGGCGCGCAGCGCCATGGTCCCGGCACCCCGGCGGGCTGCCCCCCGACTCCCGGCGCTCTGAGCCTGGCGCCCGCCCGAGGGGCCCGCGGTCGTGCCCGCGCCCTGGCGCGCTGAGAGGAGCTCCGAAGGCAGCACACACTCCTGGGCCCCCACCCTCTGGTCGCGCCCTCCGCGCCGCTCCGCTAGCAGCGCAGACTGCCGCGCTGGGCCGCCGCCGCCGCCGGTCGGGGGCGGGGCCCGCGGCCTCCCACGTCCCCAGCTGCGCTAATCCACGGCCGAGAGCCGCGCGCTAGGCGAGAGCAAGCGATGGCCGAGCCGCCGCGCACGCCCCCAGGTTCGACTCCGTGGCCGCCACTGCCCCCTTGTGGCCAATGCCGTTCAATGAGGCGCAGGGGTGAGAGCTTGAGGGTGAAGGTTTCTATTCAGAAGTGAACTGAGATCTTTCTTTTTTAGGCTTTTAAGTTAAAAAAAAAAAGTATCTTAGAAAGTAAGTTAATATTTTCATTGCTGATTAACGTTCCCACTCTGAGCGCTCAGTGAATACTCGTACAATGACATAACCCACGCGTCTGTTGAAGGATTTTCAATGAATGTTAGCTATTGCGCTAAGAAAGACGGGATGCCGGGAGGTGCGCTGTAAACTGACGGAGAAGCTCCCTGACATCTTCTACCCACTGGAGGCTTTTGGTCAAAAAAGAGAGGAGAGTGACAAGAGCAAAGTAAGGAAGGCGCTGCGTTTCACCAATTAAGAGCTAAGGGTGGTGTAGCAGAGGGGGGCACTGGAGAGTTTACACTAAAATAAATTTGCTGAGAGAGCTGGCGTTTTGCCTGTGTCCCGTCCCCTTCCTAAAACACGTGAATGAGAGTTTAAGCTTCCGCTCCAGGCTACTGGGGTCGATCTGTCTTCTGATAATCCCTGCCTGTATGACCTTGAGCAAGTCACTTTTTGCACTCCTGGATTTGTTGTGGGGATTTGATAATCGTGGAATCTCTATTTACAGATGAGGAAAATGAAACAGATAGCTTGCATTATAGGTGGGAAGCACAGTTTAAGTGTTTGCTGCTGCTGCTGTTATTTTGAAAAGCAAAAACCTTGTCCTCTTTCATAAAGAGAATGCTAAATCGCTTCAGTCGTGTCCGACTCTTAGCGACCCTATGGACTGTAGCCCACCAAACTCTTCTGTCCGTGGGATTCTCCAGGCAAGAATAATGGAATGGGTTGCCATTTCCTTCTCATCATAAAGAGAATAGGGTTCCTAAAATTACAGCCCCCGGATATGTGCTGGAGGAAGGATACCAGTGTTCAGACCCCTGCTCCTAGCCTGGACTCAGTGACCACCCCGCTCCATCCATTTGTCTCACTATGTTTATACTATTTTTAAGATAAGTAGATAAAATCACTTCCTGAAGTTTTAATCAACTCCAATCTCCTAGAGTTGCCTTATTTCACATCTTCTTTTCTTTTAGAGTGTAATTTGCCTAAAGCTTTTTCTTCTCAGAATCCCCTCTTATTAAGTCTAGCCTAATTATTCCTTTGAAGACACCTCTAATTGGGTGTTAGCATTCATATGTCATTAATTTCATCCTGTCCTCTGACCCTTTTCAAGCAAATCTGGGAAAGGAGCCAGAAGAGTATACAATCATTATAAGAGCTGTGGTATTCTAAACTTCCTGCACAAAACCACCAACCCAATATACCAGAATTACTCCCACAGTATTTATCCCTAATACAAACCCTTAATTCAATTCAGTAAGCAAATTCTGAATTACACACACTTGTAGCTAAAAATTCTGGGTTAGGACAGTTCTCACAGCAATTAACAGAGGTCACTGAATTTTGATGTCAGCAATTGATGTGGTCAGAATCATGATGTCAACAGGTATGAACCATCAAGAATACAATTTATTTTACTTATTAGCTTCTGAGAAGCTAATCCAAAATATTTAAGATAAATATATTCTGTTTCACCTTTTCTATTCATCTGGTAGTTAACTTTTTAGATTAAAAAGTGATTAAAGTAGCATGAAACTTGCAATGCTTTGGGATTTCAAATAGGGAGGGAGACTGGAAATCTGTTTCAGGTGTGAATGTTGCTTAAATTTGAGGGGATGGCATTTATAGACAGGTTGGGCTTCTCTGTAGAGTCATGGCTGGGGAACTGCTGGATTCCAGAGATTGTTTACAGAACCAGTGCAGGAGCAAATGTTTAGGGGTCATGAATGACAGGGACATGGTTCCTAGCCCCATGGCACCTTAATAGCAGGAAAGACACCACCCCTTAAAGGCCATGGATACCTAGAAAATATACTCAAGTATTAAAAACTTGTTACTGTTCACTCAAGGAAGTAGATACAGTAATACATTATAAAGAGATTTCTCTAGAAAATGAAGCATATTATTTATAATTCAATTTACAGAATCATCATTATAACCATCAACTTTCCATTTCATTATGCTTTTCTAAAAACAAGTCACTAGGGAATACTAAATGGCTCCAAACAACCACATTTTCACACTTCTTTCCTTGGCCTCAGAGGCCTTAGGTGGCTGGGCTCCTGCCCCTCTTTCTATCCTTCTCTTCCACTGGAGAGAAACCACAGTGGTTTCTTTGCTATTTCTGGAACAAGACAAATATGCCTTGCTTTTTTTTTTTTTCCAGTAGACTTTGTTTTTTTAGAGCAGTAGTAGGTTCATAGCAAAACTGAGCAGAAAGTAAAGAGATTTTTCCGTATACAGCCCGTCACAACACCACTACCCCCACACACAGCCTCCCCATGGACACATCTATCACCCAAAGTCCATAGCTTCTGTTAGAATTCACTAGTGTTGTACATTCTATGGGTTTGGACAAATGTATAATGACATGTATCCACCATTATATTATCATATAGAATACTTTCACTACCCTAAAACTCCTCTGTGTTCTGCCTACTAATCCTTTCCCTCCTCCCTCCCTCCCTCCTAATCCTTGGTAAACACAGATATCTCTTCTACTCCAAAGTTTTGCCTGTTCCAGAATGTCATATAGTGGGAAACATACTATGGAGCCTTTTCCAATTGGCTTCTTTCATTCAATAATATGCATTTAAGATTCCTCCATGTCTTTTCATAGCTTGGTAGCTCATTTCTTTTTAGCACTGAATAATATTTCATTGCCTGGGTATGCCACAGTTTATCCACTTACCTACTGAAGGACATCTGGGTTGCTTCCAAGTTTTGCCAATTATGAATAAAGCTGCTGTAAATATCTCTGTGCAGGTTTTTGTGTGACTATAAGTTAGAAACTCCTTTGGGTGAATATCAAGTAATGCAATTACTGAAGTATGTGTAATTTTGTAAGAAAATGCCAATGGTCTTCTGCAGTGACTGTACCACTTTGCATTCCCACCAGCAATGAATGAGAGTCCCTGTTACTGTAAATCCTCACTATCATTTGGTGTTATCAGTGTTCTGGACTTTGGCCCTTCTAATACTTTGCAACAAAGGTCCGTCTAGTCAAGGCTATGGTTTTTCCAGTGGTCATGTATGGATGTGAGAGTTGGACTGTGAAGAAAGCTGAGCACTGAAGAATTGATGCTTTTGAAGTGTGGTGTTGGAGAAGACTCTTGAGAGTCCCTTGGACTGCAAGGAGATCCAACCAGTCCATCCTAAAGGAGATCAGTCCTGGGTGTTCATTGGAAGGACTGATGCTGAAGCTGAAACTCCAGTACTTTGGCCACCTCATGCGAAGAGTTGACTCATTGGAAAAGACCCTGATGCTGAGAGGGATTGGAGGCAGGAGGAGAAGGGGACAGCAGAGGATGAGATGGCTGGATGGCATCACTTTCTCGATGGACATGAGTTTGAGTAAACTCCGGGAGTTGGTGATGGACGGGGAGGCCTGGCGTGCTGCAATTCATGAGGTCGCAAAGAGTCGGACACGACTGAGCGACTGAACTGAACTGAACTGAATAAGCTTGGAGTGGTATGTCGTTGTTTTAATTTGCATTTCCCTGGTGACATATGATGTGGAGCATCTTTGCATGTGCTTATTTGCCATTTGTATATCTTCTTCAGTGAGGTGTCTATTAAGGTCTTCAGCCCATTTTTAAATTGGGTTACTTTCTTATTTTTTATTTTGAAGAATCCTTTGAATATTTTAGATAACAGTCCTTTATCAACTGTGTCTTTTGCAAATATTTCTCCCAGTCTGTGGCTTGTCTTCTCATTTTCTTGATGTAATCTTTCACAGAGCAGAAGTTTTTAATTTTAATGAAGTCCAACATCGATTATTTTTTTTTCATGGATAGCACCTTTGACGTTATATCTGAAAAGTCATTGTCATACCCAAGGTCATCTAGGTTTTTGCCTATGTTATTTTCCAGGATTTTTATAGTTTTTCATTTTGTACATTTAGGTCTCTGATCCATTTGAGTTAATTTTTGTGAAGGGTATAGGATTTGCGTCTAGATTCATTTTTTTGCATGTGGATGTCCAGTTGTTCCAGCACTATTTATTGACAAACCTATCTTTGCTCTTTTTTCAAAGGTCAGTTGAGTCTATTTATGAGTTTGTTACTGGGCTGTCTGTTTCACTGATTTGTCTGTTTTGTCTTTCACCAATACTACACTGTACTGATTACTGCAGCTGTAGAGTAAGGTTTGAAGTTGAGTAGTTTCAGCAGTCTTAACTTTTGTTCTTCTCCCTCAACTTTGTGTTGGTTATACTAGATTTTTTACCTCTCTGTATAAACTTGAGAATCAGTTAGTGGATATCTACAAAATAACTTGCTGAGATTTTGATTAGAATTGCATTGGATCTATAGGTCAAGTTGGGAAGAATTGACATCTTGGCAATATTCAGTATTCCTATTCATGAACATGGAATATCTCTCTGTGTAATTGTTCTTTCATTTCCTTCCTCAGTTTTTGTAGTTTCTTCATGTACATCTTGTGCAAGTTTTGGTATATGTTTGCCTAAATGGTTCATTTTGAGGGGGTACTAGTATAAGTGGCATTGTGCTTTTAATTTTAGCTCCACTTGTTCGTTGCTGGTATGTATAGGAAAACAGTTGGCTTTTGTATATTATCCTTGCATCCTGCAACCTTGCTATAATGTATTATGAATTTCATGGGGGGGGGGGATTTGTTGTTGATTCTACTGGATTTTTCTGCATAAATAATCATATCCTCTGCAAACAGTTTTATTTCTTCCTTCCCAAACTGTATAACTTTTCCTACTCTTCATTACCTTAGCTAGGACTTCCAGTATGATGTTGAAAAGCAGTCGCGAGAGGTGGAAGGATGGGGACAAGTTGTGTATGGTGCTCGGCCCCTACGGCCCCAAGCGGCAGGAAGAACCCCTACCCCTTCCAGTGCACCATCAACAACCCCACCAAGCAGACCAAGTTCAAGGGCATGAAGAGCTTCCTCTCCTACAAGCTGTACCCATGCATCCTTTCTTCAGTCATGTGCAATCTACTATAAGTCCATCAAAGGCGTTCTTCATTTCTTTACAGTGTTTTTGATCTCTAGCATTTCTTTTAGTTCCTCAAATTTCCATTTCTCTGCTTGCACTACCCATCAGTACTTGTATACTGTCTCCTTTATTCATCAGAGCCCTTAACTTTTTAATCATAGTTGTTTTAATTTCCCAACCTGATCATTCCAACATCCTGGCCATATATGAATCTGGTTCTGATGCTTGATCTTTCTCTATTCCAGCTATATTTTTTGCCTTTTAGTATGCCTTGTAATATTTTCTTGCTAGCCAGGCATGATGTGCTGGCCTTTAGTGATATATGGTAAGGTGTAGGGGGCTGGGAAACATTTTAGTCTAGGATTAGGTCTCAAACTTTTAGTGAGGTTGTGTCTCTGAATTGTGAACTTCACATGTGCTTCTCTTAGGTGAGGCTAGAAGGCTAGAGGGTGCTGGAGTTGAGCAGTTCCCTGCCCCCAGATCAGCTGGGCTGCATTAAAGCCCAGGCAGCTTAGGCTCTGGTGAAAGTTTCTCCTGAGGGAAGTTCTTGTTAAAAAGGACAGAATGCTCTGGAATATTTCAAAATGGTTCCTTTTTCCCTGCCAGAATATTTCTCTGATATTCACTGTGAGCACATGGTAGAGATACAAGAGGTAAAACTCACAGATGTGTGGGACCCTCTGATGACTGGGTCTCCCTAGAGTTTGTGACTCTCAGAGTTGCCCACGCTAAGCCTCCAGCAATTCCTGAATTACAGTTCAGGTTTTCCTATCCAGCCCTGGTTCCTGCAGAGGTTTCTACTTTAGGAAGTTGTGATTCTCTATATTCTCCTGTGGGTCTCTCCAGTTTGGGGAGTTTGCCCTGTGACCCCACTTTTCTTACAGATCTAAGAAGGGTGGTTGATTTCCCACTTTGCTCAGCTTCACTGTCTTTGCTGTTTTCTCTGTCTGGATTCCTCTTCCCCCAGATCCACCATACTGCACCTTCACTTCATTCCAAATCAGCATGGATCCTCCATTGCTCCTTCCTTCTCCTGCCTTGGAGAACCTGGGAGTAAGACGGAGGGAGCCTGGGCCCCTGAGTCACAACCGCAATTGGATTTTGTGAGAGGAAAAAAAACCTTTTGTTGGGTAAGCTAGTGAGATTGCGTGGTTTGTTTATTGAGGCACCTGGCTCCAATTACTCTGACAAATACCACCTCCCCTTTCCCCATCTCCTTCTTTCATCCTGTGCTATTTTTCATCATAACACTTACTACCTAATATAAACACACTAATATAGTCACTGTCTCTCCCTGTTAGAATGTAAACCTTTTTTAAGGCAGCAAGTTTGTTTGGAGGTACTAAGAATACAGCAATGAACAAAACAGACATGGGAGGAAACCCACAAATATTTGCTCAGTGCACAAATGAGGGGATGTCCACTTATCTCCCTGGAGGTCAGCTCTTCTCAATAGCTCTTCCTGTGTCTGGCTCTACTTGCCCATGCCTCTCAGCTGCTGGCAGAAACTGTTTCTAAGGACAGCTAAATATATTTATGGGCTTCCCTGGTGGCTCAGTGGTAAAGAATCTGCCTGCAATGCAGGAGATACACATGTGATCCCTGGGTTAGGAAGATCCCCTGGAGGTGGGCATGGAATGCACTCCAGTGTTCTTGCTGGGAAAATCCCATGGACAAAGGAGTCTGATGGGCTACAATCCATGGGATCACAAAGATTCAAACACAGCTGAAGCTACTGAACACACACACTCACACACATATATATGTGCATGTGCTAAGTTGTTTCAGTCGTGTCCGACTGTTTGCAACCCTATGGACTGTAGCTCACCAGGCTCCTTTGTCCATGGTATTTTCCAAGCAAGAATACTGGAGTGGGTTGCTTGACCTCTTCCAGGAATTCTTCCTAACCCAGGGATGGAACCAGCATCTCTTAGTTCTTCTGCTTTGGCAGGCAGTTTCTTTACCACTAATGCCACCTGGGGAACCCATATATGTACATATATATTGTGGTTCAGATGGTGAAAGAAAAAATCTGCCTGCAATGTGGGAGACCCAGGTTTGATTCCTGGGTCAGGAAGATTCCCTGGAGAAGGAACTGGCAACCCACTCCAGTATTCTTGCCTGGAGAATCCCATGGACAGAAGAGCCTGGCAGACCATGGAGTCACAAAGAATCGGACACCACTGAGCAACTAGATGATGTGACATGATCTCTCTCTCTGTCTCTCTCTCTCTCTCTCTCTCTCTCTCTCTATATATATATATATATATATATATATATATAAATTTTTTATTTATTTATTTGGCTGCAGGTCTTAGTTGTGGCACACGGGATCATCCATCTTCCTTGCACCATGTGGGATCTTTAGCTGCGGCATGCAAACCCTTAGTTGCAACATGTGGGATCTGGTTCCCTGACCAGGGATCAAGCCCCCTGCAGTGGGAGTGTGAAGTTTTAACCACTGAACGATGAGGGGAGTCCCAAATGACACCTCTTTAAAGCAACAACATTAAAGCTAACTCAACCACCTAGAACACCACTCCACATTTTCTGAGACTGCTGAAAATTTCACAGCTGGCTAACCTATGTTTGTATCCGGTTATTTGTATAATATTATATCAAACACTGCATTTACAGTTTACTTAGAAGCTCTTCATTTATTGTATCAAGCATTACACATATATGTACATAGGATTTTCCAAGCACTCCCATCCTTCAAAATCTTATTTGCTGGTGTATTTTCACAGAAGCTCTTCCATGAACAGAGCAGATGTAATCTCCACTGTCACAGACTGCATGGAGGGCTCTCTGCTGAGGTCATGAAGCTGGGGAGAGGCCCAGAGGTTACTTAGTTGCCCTGAGAACTTCCATTGTCATAGGTCTGCCCCCTGCTGACTCCTCAAAACTGCTATTGCTAAAGAGTACTGACTATTTGCTAGATGTTTTGTAAAAGATTTAACAGGAGGCCTGGGTTCAAGGACAGCTCTGTGTCTGAAAGGAAGGCGAATTATTATATCTCTGTGACCACTTGATTTCACCAGGAGAATAAGTTCCATGAGGGCAGGGATTTTTTGTCTGCTTAGTTCACCGTTGTATGCCCAGCTGCTGCTGCTGCTAAGTCACTTCAGTCGTGTCCAACTCTGTGCAACCCCATAGACGGCAGCCCACCAGGCTCCCCTATCCCTGGGATTCTCCAGGCAAGAATACTGGAGTGGGTTGCCATTTCCTTCTCCAGTGCATGAAAGTGAAAAGTGAAAGTGAAGTCACTCAGTTGTGTCCGACTCCTAGTGACCCCATGGACTGCAGCCCACCAGGCTCCTCCGTCCGTGGGATTTTCCAGGCAAGAGTACTGGAGTGGGTTGCCATTGCCTTCTCTGTGTATGACCAGCATATTAAATCAAATAAATATTTGTCACATGAATGAATGAATGAACGAACCTTTCTGATCAATTGTTTCTTAGTGTGAAAAAATGAGAATAAAAATAACTCAATTCATAGGTTTGCAATAGGATTTAATGAAGTACTTAGTTCATGTGGTGTTTTATAATGTTCAAAGTATAAAAGTAATTTTAATATAATTTAAAACATAGTCCAATTCTTAGTTAAAATCAGTTTCCCAAAATTGTGCAATTCATTCCTGAGGTGAGCAGAGAGCTGACTGACTTAGATACACTTTCATATTTGGATTCTATGTTATTTGCTTCTTCTGCAGTGTTATTGAATATAACACAAGGACCTAAAAGCTATTGAACAAATCCCTCTTTTTCAGTACTGGACCTCTTTAATACACAGCTCATTCCTACTCCAAAATCAAATCAAGAACCTGATTCAATATTCAATTTAATGACATCTTTTATAAATTTTCCATTTTCTTCAAACGTGTTTCCTAAGTTAACTCAGCTATTGACTGATAAGGTTGTTCTTATAGATAGATTTCCCCATTTGCTTTTTAACTTTTCCCTTTTGAATTGTGGCCTCTGTCTCATTTTCAATATATACAAAAATTGATAGTGTTTCATTTTGGTTTTGGCCATATGGCATGCAGAATCTTAATTCCCTGACCAGGGATTGAACCCATGCCTCCTGCAGTGGAAGTATGGTATCCTAACCACTGGATCACCAGGGAATTCCCCACAATCTGATGGTTTAAAATTCAACATTCTTCAATGTTTTGTACTAGAGCTTACAACTCATCAAGCTAAAGCCTGAATCTGGCCTAATGTTTGGTTTGACCAGCTTTTCTGGTAGCTCAGCTAGTAAAGAAACCCCTGCACTGCAGGAGACCCTGGTTCAATCCCACTCCAGTATTCTTGGGCTTTCCTGGTGGCTCAACTGGTAAAGAATCTGCCTGCAATACAGGAGACCTGGGTTCTATCCCTGGGTTGGGAAGATCCCCTAGAGAAGGGAAAGGCTACCTACTCCAGTATTCTGGCCTGGAGAATTCCATGGACTGTATAGTCTGTGGGGTTGCAAAGAGTCAGGCACAACTGAGTGACCTTCACATTCTTTAGTTTGACCGGCATTTAAAATGTAGGAGATTTCTCATTTATCCAGAAATATATTTATTTCTGATTTCTTTGGGGAAAAAAATTTTAAAAAGATCAGAAGCTCTGGGTACCCTGGACTAGCACTTCTTCAAAGCAATTGTTTTTTAGATAGGGACATTCTTGCCAGTCCTCATTACTCATTACTGGAGAACACCTTCCATCTCGGCTCCTACAGACATGGAAGAGTATGTCCCTCACACATCCTCCAGGGCAGAAGCAATCACCCCAGTGGCATCAACATGGGTAATCCACATCTGTCTCTGCCATAGACTTCTTCCAAGCCCCATACTCATTTTTAAATGCAAAATTCCTGTCAGTTTGTCCTTCCTTCTTTGCTTCCTTCCAGCAAGTAAGTAGGCAGTAGGATATAAAGAAGATACCTACTTCATTCTTTAGGGAGTTGGTGGATGAACTTGTCATGGAAGCCATCTGCTATGAACTATGACTAGGGCATATGCAGGAAATTACAGCACTTAGCAGATCATGGAGGGAGGTGGGATGATAGTTAGGGAAGTCTTTCTAAAGCAAATGGTGCTTGGTTTGATCAATTCAGACCAAAGCGGGATAGGAGGAGGGTAGAGAACAGTTTTTATTCCAAGAGGATTGACAGAAGTCTGAAACCTAAGAACCCAGTCTGCCTCCTTCAATTATTGTACCTATACACATCTGCTATGTGTGGGCCACTCACTGTGCTAGTGGTGACCAAGACTGACATGGTCCTGTGAAACTTAGAATTGTGAGGAGCCTGGGCAACCAAGTGGATGGAGGAGTCATCTGCTGAGATGAGTCATACGTGGGAGCAGGTTTGGCTTGGGAAGATGAGAGTGCAGTGTTGGACGTTGAGTTTGAGGTGCCTGTAGGACACCCAGGTGGAAATGTTCAGTAGGCAGTTGCCCAAAAAGGTCTGGAATCCAGAGAGAGATGAGGGATGCAGATGTGGAACTGGAAGTCACCAGTTCATAGGTGGTGATTGAGGAGCTGTAAAATGGGAAATTACCATAGTAAGAGAGCATAGACAAGAGATAGGAACCATAGCCTATTCCAGATAGTCTCTTTCAGGCACCTCTTTTTGTCTACATACTTGAGAAGGAGGGTTTGGATAGGTAAGAAGAAATGCAAGAGAGTGAAGTCTTCGAAAATGAAAGAAAAAAATTCACAGAAGAAAAGGGGAAAGTCATATCAGAAAATGAAAATGAAGAACATCCATTAACATTTAGCCAAAGGGGTCATTCAATGGGATCAAAGTGTCAAAACCTGCTGGCTGACCCCAGACCTGCCCACCCTGGGTTTTCCTCCCCTAGTGATAGTGTTAGAATACAGAAGTGCTCCCAAAGTGGAAACTTCAGTTCAGTTCACTTCAGTTCAGTCACTCAGTCGTGTCCAACTCTTTGTGACCCCATGAATTGCAGCACGCCAGGCCTCCCTGTCCATCACCAACTCCTGGAGTTTACTCAAACTCATGTCCATTGAGACGGTGATGCCATCCAGCCATCTCATCCTCTGCTGTCCCCTTCTCCTCCTGCCCCCAATCCCTCCGAGCATCAGGGTCTTTTCCAGTGAGTCAACTCTTCGCATGAGGTGGCCAAAGTACTGGAGTTTCAGCTTCAGCATCAGTCCTTCCAATGAACACCCAGGACTGATCTCCTTTAGGATGGACTGGTTGGATCTCCTTGCAGTCCAAGGGACTCTCAAGAGTCTTCTCCAACACCATAGTTCAAAAGCATCAATTCTTCGGCGCTCAGCTTTCCTCACAGTCCAACTCTCACATCCACACATGACCACTGGAAAAACCATAGCCTTGACCAGACAGCCCTTTGTTGGCAAAGTAATGTCTCTGCTTTTTAATATGCTATCTAGGTTGGTCATAACTTTCCTTCCAAGGAGTAAGTGTCTTTTAATTTCATGGCTGCAGTCACCATCTGCAGTGATTTTGGAGCCCAAAAAAATAAAGTCTGACACTATTTCCACTGTCTCCCCATCTATTTCCCATGAAGTGATGGACCAGATGGCATGATCTTAGTTTTCTGAATGTTGAGCTTTAAGCCAACTTTTTCACTCTCCTCTTTCACTTTCATCAAGAGGCTTTTTAGCTCCCCTTCACTTTCAGCCATAAGGGTGGTGTCATCTGCATGTCTGAGGTTATTGATATTTCTCCCGGCAATCTTGATTCCAGCTTGTGCTCCTTCCAGCCCAGCATTTCTCATGATGTACTCTGCATATAATTTAAATAAGCAGGGTGACAATATACAGCCTTGGCGTACTCCTTTTCCTGTTTGGAACCAGTCTGTTGTTCCATGTCCAGGTCTAACTGTTGCTTCCTGACCTGCATACAGGTTTCTCAAGAGGCAGGTCAGGTGGTCTGGTATTCCCATCTCTTTCAGAATTTTCCACAGTTTATTGTGATCCACACAGTCAGTTACACTTAATTCCTGCTGCTCCTTCCTCCCTCACCTGTGTCCTGAGGTTAACCCCTCTCCTCCATCCATTCTACCTTCACTTGAGTTTAGGCTCATTTCTCACTATCAGTTCAGTTCAGTCACTCAGTTGTGTCCGACTCTTTGCAACCCCATGAACGGCAGCATGCCAGGCCACCCTGTCCATCACCAACTCCTGGAGTCCACCCAAATCCAGGTCCATCGAGTCAATGATGCCATCCAACCATCTCATCCTCTGTTGTCCCCCTCTCCTCCTACCCTCGGTCTTTCCCAGGATCAGGGTCCTTTCCAATGAGTCAGCTCTTTGCATCACATGGCCAAAGTATTGCAGTTTCAGCTTTAGTATCAGTCCTTCCAATGAACACCCAGGACTGATCTCCTTGCAGTCCAAGAGACTCTCAAGAGTCTTTTCCAACACCACAGTTCAAAATCATCAATTCTTTGGTGCTCAGCTTTCTTCACAGTCCAACTCTCACATCCATACATGACCACTGGAAAAACCATAGCCTTGACTAGACGGGCCTTTGTTGGCCAAGTAATGTCTCTGCTTTTTAATATGCCATCTGGGTTGGTCATAACTTTCCTTCCAAGGAGTAAGCATCTTTTAATTTCACTGCTGCAATCACAATCTGCAATGATTTTGGATCCCAGAAAAATAAAGTCAGCCACTGTTTCCACTGTTTCCCCATCTATCTGCCATGAAGTGATGGGACCGGATGCCATGATCTTAGTTTTCTGAATGTTGAGCTTTAAGCCAACCTTTTCACTTTCTTGTTTCACTTTGATGAAGAGGCTCTTTAGTTCTTCTTCACTTTCTGCCATGGACTGTAAATGCCCTGGTATTACTTGCTTCCCACTTCAGCAATACTAGCATTCCCATTGTTTCCTCAATAGGCTCTGTGCCTATCCAGACTTGGGACTTTTACACAGGCTCTTTCCTCTACCTGGAGTAGTCACCTGTCTTAATCTGCTTAGCACAACTGTTGCTCATACTATGAAATCCTGTTAACTTTCTCCCAAGAACCATCTCTTGGCAACCCTGGCAGAATAATTTATTCCTTCCCTTGTGTTCTCGCAGCATTCTGTTTATACCTGTTTTATGGCATCTATCTCATTGTGTTACAGATTCATCATCAGTCTGTCCCCTTACATGGATTTCAGAGTGAAAATTCTAGGAGTTTGAGGTGATGGTTCTTACAGACTAGGTTATCCTTGGTTCACACCTATATTCTCTGTAGCTATCCTAATGGCAGGAATATAGGAGACACTGAAATATTTCATGTTGGAAGTCAACAAATATGTAGTAGCTATAGGGAAGCAAAAAACAAAGGAGAAAAGGAAAGACATACCCATTTGAATGCAGTGTTCCAAAGAATAGCAAGGAGAGATAAGAAAGCCTTTCTCAGTGATTAGTGCAAAGAAACAGAGGAAAACAATAGAATGGGAAAGACTAGAGATCTCCAAGCCAGGCTTCACCAATACAATGAACTGTGAACTTCCAGATGTTCAAGCTGGATTTAGAAAAGGCAGAGGAACTGGAGATCAAATTGCCAGCATCCGTTGAATACTCAAAAAAGCTAGAGAGTTCCAGAAAAACATCTATTTCTGATTTGTTGACTATGGAAAGCCTTTGACTGTGTGGATCACATCAAACTAGAAAATTCTTCAAGAGACGGGAATACTAGACCACCTGACCTGTCTCTTGATAAATCTGTATGCAGGTCAGGAAGCAACAGTTAGAACTGTACATGAACAACAGACTGGATCCAAATCAGGAAGAGAGTACATCAAGGCTGTATATTGTCACCCTGCTTATTTAACTTGCATGCAGAGTACATCATGAGAAACTCTGGGCACAGCTGGAATCAAGATTACTGGGAGAAATATCAGTAACCTCAGATATGCAGATGACACCACCCTTATGGCAGAAAGCAAAGAAGAACTAAAGAGCCTCCTGATGAAAGTGAGAGAGGAGAGTGAAAAAGTTGGCTTAAAACTCAACATTCAGAAAACTAAGATCATGGCATCTGGTCCCATCACTTCATAGCAAATAGATGGGGAAACAATGGAAACAGTGAGAGACTTTATTTTCTTAGGCTCCAAAATACCTGCAGATGGTGACTACAGCCATGAAATTAAAAGACACTTGCTCCTTGGAAGAAAAGTTATAACCAACCTAGACAGCATATATTAAAAAGCAGAGACATTACTTTGCCAACAAAGATCCATCTAGTCAAAGCTATTGTTTTCCCAGAGGTCATGTATGGGTGTGAAAGTTGGACCATAAAGAAAGCTGAGCACCGAAGAATTGATGCTTTTGAACTGTGGTGTTGGAAAAGACTCTTGAGAGTCCTTTGGACTGCCAGGAGATCAAACCAGTCAATTCTAAAGGAAATCAGTCTTGAATATTCCTTGGGAAGACTGAAGCTGAAACTCCAATACTTTGACCACCTGATGCGAGGAACTGACTCATTGGAAAAGACCCTGATGCTCGGAAAGATTGGAGGCAGGAGGAGAACGGGATGACAGAGGATGAGATGGTTGGATAGCATCACTGACTCAATGGACATGAGATTGAGCAAACTCCAAGAGTTGGTGATGGACAGGGAGGCCTGGCATGCTACAGTCCATGGGGTCACAAAGAGTCAGACATGGCTGAGTGACTCTACAACAAATAGAAAATACATAGTTCTATAGTCAAAGCTATGGTTTTCCAGTAGTCATGTACGGATGTGTGAGTTGGACCATAAAGAAGACTGAGTGCTGAATAACTGATGCTTTCAAACTGATGCTGGTGGTACTTTCCCAGACCCTGATGCTGGGAAAGATTGAGGGCTGGAGGAGAAGGAGCAACAGAGGATGAGATAGTTTGATGGCATCGCTGACTCAACAGACATGAGTTTGAGCAAACTCTGGGAGATAGTGAAGGGCAGGGAAGCCTGGTGTGCTGTTCATGGGGTCTCAGACAGTCGGACATGACTTAGCGACTGAACAACAACATAGGAAATATAAGCATAATACGAGGAGACCATTAGCCGACTTAGGTAGGAGAATCAAAGGAGATGTTTGGGATAAATATGGTGAGTTTCAGTTCCTGAATAGAAGTAGGAAGAGTTTACCATTTTCATCCTTTAGCTCAGGAAAGAAAAAAGTCATCCTGTAGAGAGAAGCCCTTGCATTCCTCAAACCATAGTGGCTCTCCCTAGAGCAGCTGTGTCCATCTCTCTGGCCAATTAATTCTGATGAAGCTTTTATCTCATTGCCATTTCAGAACTGCATTCATCCACCTTTGCCTGGACATCAGAAATTGCAGGAAAATCTAAAATTCAGAGAAATAAACCAATAAGCAAACCTAAAAGGATACACCGCCAAACAAAACCTAAGTGAAAATTTATTCAGGATTGGTTTTCACAATATCTTAACTCCTCCAAGATACCTATCAAAACACACTAACAAATGTCTCTAAGATGAGGAAATAAGTTGGAAGGAAATGAATATGTTTGAAATAGAACATTTATCTCCCTGAGAACTTAAGCAACATAGCAGTCTAGAAGGGCATTGCCATTTTTTATAATACAAGGGTAAAACTTTGTGCTAATCCAGTAATCTAACTTACCTGAGGTGGGTACAGAGCAGACCTATTGTTTAAATGTGAAACATAGATGCTGAAGTATGAGAGAGAAATAACATTTTAGATGAGAAATCATCCATTTAAGTGCCCACATGAAACAGAGAAGTAGCGTAAATGGGACTGGTAGGGGCCGGGGTGGTGAGTGCTGGAAGTTGGGGGCCTATGGTGAAATGAGGGACTCCCACTTCTTCTAAAGGGGACACTGACACTCAGCACTGCCTCTTGGAAACATGTCTGCTCTAATACAGGCCTTGTATTGCCGTATGCCTTAATTTTTCTAAAAAGTCAGAAATCTTGGCTTGGATGTAAAATGTTCCTATTTTGAAAACATGTGAATCTAGTAACATGTTTCTAAGGGCAACATTTGCTCTATTGCCTTCCAGTTTGCAGCCACGTGTTTTGAAGTCCAAGTTACTTCTTACCTGCCTAAATCCTGGCTGGAGAAAGAACATCTGTGCCCTGTTGAAGAGAAGCTGTGTAGCATGAACTATGCTTCTCCTGAAACATATATGTATGTATTTTATATGTATCTGTGTATATGTGTATGTGTGCGTGCACATGTGTGTGTGTACAGTTGACTCAAAAAGCATGGATTTGAACTGCAAGGGTCCACTTATATATATGGATTTTTTTCTCCCCAAAATATAGTATCTATATTTTCATTTTAAAGATCCTTATTCTTTTAAATTTTTTATTGAAGTTGATTTACAATGTTCTGTTTCTAATGTACAGCAAAGTAATTCAATTATATATATATTTTTTTCATATTCTTTTACATTATGGTTTATTACAGGACATTGAATATGGTTCCTGGAATCAAGATTTCTGGGAGAAATGTCAATAACCTCAAATATGCAGATGATACCACCCTTATGACAGAAAGCTGAGAGGAACTGAAGAGCCTCTTGATGAAAGTGAAAGAGCTAGCTTAAAACTCAACATTCAGAAAACTAAGATCATGGCATCCAATCCCATCACTTCATGCCAAATGGATGGGGAAACAATGGAAACAATGACAGACTTTATTTTCTTGGGCTCCAAAATACCTGCAAGATGGTGACTGCACCCATGAAATTAAAAGACACTTGCTCCTTGGAAGAAAAGCTATGACAAACCTAGACAGCATATTAAAAAACAGAGATATCACTTTGCAAACAAAGATCCATCTAGTCAAAGCTATGGTTTTTCCAGAGGTCATATATGAGTGTGAGAGTTGGACCATAAAGAAAGCTGAGCACCGAAGAATTGATGCTTTCGAACTGTGGTGTTGGAGAAGACTCTTGAGAGTCCTTTGGACTGCCAGGAGATCAAACCAGTCAATTCTAAAGGAAATCAGTCTTGAATATTCCTTGGGAAGACTGAAGCTGAAACTCCAATACTTTGGCCACCTGATTCGAGGAACTGACTCATTGGAAAAGACCCTGATGCTGGGAAAGATTGAAGGCAGGAGGAGAAGGGGATGACAGAGGATGAGATGGTTGGATAGCATCACCGACTCAATAGACATGAGTTTGAGCAAGCTCTGGGAGTTGGTGATAGACAGGGAAGCCTGGCATGCTGCAGTCCATGGGGTTGCAAAGAGTCAGACACAACTGAGTGACTGAACTGAACTGAACTGTGCTATGTAGTAGGAACTTGTTGTTCATCTATTTTATATATAGCAGATGGCTAATCGCAAACTCCTAATTTGCCGCTCCACCACCCCCTTTGGTAACCATAAGTTTGGTGGGTTTTTTGGCCATTCTACATATCTTTAAATGTGGGCGAAAGTTTGTTTTCAAATAGTGATCACTGTATCTGGAATCAGCAGAACTAGGATTTGAGTCCTGATTCTATCTAAACTGTTACAACTTTAGATGAGCCATTTACCAATTCTTTTGTTTTTCAGAGATAGCAGTACTTGGGTTTTTGAGTGCAGGGGGTTTCAGCACCCCTCACCCCCGTGTTATTCAAGGGTTAACTGTGTGTATATATCAGTCAGTCAGTTCAGTTCAGTTCAGTCGCTCAGTCATGTCCGACTCTTTGTGAACCCATGAACTGCAGCACGCCAGGCCTCCCTGTCCTATGTGTGTATATTATGTAGGCGTATGTCAATATGTATGTATAAAATGCCAAATGCTGATTTTATTTAAAGCACCGTGTTAATTACACTGCAAACATCATTGCAATATATATCTAAAAGTGTTGCTTTGAGGACTGTTATTCCCAAATTATAAGGGAGAAAATTGAGACTCAGAGAACACATGACTTTCCTCAGGTCAAAAAGTTGTTAAGCGGAGGCATGGGATTAGATCCAGACATGTTGGACACCAAGCCTCTGCTCCTGGCCACTGCACTGGACTTCCTCTCATGTGAAGGAGACATAAAGGAGCAGAGATACTGCTTGAGGTTTTGTTTTTTGTTTTTGTTTTGAGTCTTTTGAATAAGCTCATCTAATTAAAAACTCAGCAATATAAAGCGTGCAGTGGGAAGTCTTGCCCCTGTACTGTCTTGTCTCCTTCCAACCCTCTCCACTATCCCTGTTCAAAAGCAAAAACTTTTAGTTAATTTTAATTAATATGGCCGCATCAGGTCCCAGTTGCAGCATGCTGGATCCTCCTTGCATCATGTGAGATCCTTTCTCATGCACACAGATTCTCTTTAGTTGTGGCACGTGGGCTCCAGAGCACATGCGCTCAGTAGTTGTGGCCCGAGGGCTTAGTTGCTATGCAGTATGTGCGATCTTATTTTCCCAACTGGGAATTGAACTCCTGTCCCCTGCATTGCAAGGCAGATTCTTAACCACTGGACCACCGAGGAAATCCCCCAAAGCAAGAACTTTTATAATTTCTTATTCTCATTCAAGAGTTTCCTTCAGTTCAGTTCAGTCTCTCAGTCGCGTCCTACTCTTTGCGACCCCATGGACTGCAGCACGCCAGGCCTCCTTGTCCATCACCAACTCCCAGAGTTTACTCAAACTCATGTCCATAGAGTCGGTGATGCCATCCAACCATCTCATCCTCTGTCATCCCCTTCTCCTCCTGCCTTCAATCTTTCCCAGCATCAGGGTCTTTTCCAATGAGTCAGTTCTTCTCATCTGTTGGCCAAAATATTGGAGTTTCAGTTTCAGCATCAGTCCTTCCAATGAATATTCAAGACTGATTTCCTTTAGAATTGACTGGTTTGATCTCCTTGCAGTCCAAGGGACTCTCAAGAGTCTTCTCCAACACCACAGTTCGAAAGCATCAATTCTTCGGTGCTCAGCTTTCTTTATGGTCCAACTCTCACACCCATACATGACCTCTAGAAAAACCATAGCTTCGACTAGAGGGATCTTTGTTGGCAAAGTAATGTCTCTGCTTTTTAATATACTGTCTAGGTTTGTCATAGCTTTTCCTCCAAGGAGCAAGTTTCTTTTAATTTCATGGGTGCAGTCACCATCTGCAGTGATTTTGGAGCCCCCTCAAAAAAAGTCTCTCACTGTTTCCATTGTTTCCCCATCTCTTTGGCATGAAGTTATGGGATCAAATGCTATGATCTTAGTTTTCTGAGTGTTGAATTTTAAGCCAATTTTTCCACTCTCCTCTTTTGCTTTCATCAAGAGACTCTTTAGTTCTTTGCTTTCTGCCATAAGGGTGGTGTCATCTGCATAACTGAGGTTACTGATATTTCTCCTGACAATCTTGATTCCAGCTTGTGCTTCATCCAACCTGGCATTTTGCATGATGTACTCTTCAATAAGTTAAATAAGCAGGGTGACAATATACAGCCTTGATGTACTCCTCTCGCGATTTGAAACCAGTCTGTTGTTCCAGACTTTGAGTCCACCTATCCAGTTCTAACTGTTGCTTCTTACAGAATTTCCTTGCACAAATATATTTATCCCTCCTCCTTCTTTACAGAGGTGGCATATTATATACATTGTAAAGCAACTTTTTTAAACAACATATCTTAGAAATATTTCCATGTCGAGATATAGGAAATGCCCTTGTTCTCTTACTACACCATCACAGCACACTATATGGATGTACCATAATACACTGAAACATTCCATCTCCCATTTGATGGATGTTTCTGGGTACTATTTTGATCAAGCTACCTTACTGAATTCTCTTATTGCTTATAGTTATTTTTTCTATTGATTGTTTTGAGTTTTCCTGGGTTATAATATCAGTTCCAATTTTATACTCCTAATTTCCTTTCCTTGTATCATGTCATTAGCTGTTAGAAGACCAGAGTTTTTAAAGGAATGGGGCTTAGATAGAGAGGATTGTCATTCCAGGTAGGAAGAACATCAAAGACTCAATGATTTAAAACACCATGCTGGGAGCTAAGAAATACAAGTAAGTAACAATAATAAAGGTAAGGTACAGAAGGACTTAAGGAAAAAACATGCTGTAGGGGGATGTGACTGGACAAGGATGAGAGGTATTTGAAATGAGCGAAATGAAAAGACCAGGCAGTAAGTAGTAAGATGGTTCTACTGAAGGACAGTGAACCTGAGGCCAGAAGCTCCTGCGGGAACTACTGAATGATTCCAGGTGAAACATGATCAAGATGAACAATGTCACTGAGAAGAGAGAGTAGAGGATGAAAAGAACAATACTACTTAAAAGGTAAAGCTTGCAAGCTTGAGGCAGAGGCATGGAAGATAAGAATCTGGACAGTTAGATGATGTCCCTAAGTGAGATAAAGAATGCAGTGGAACTCATTCTGGGAGGAGAAGTTAGACTTTCAAAATGAACATCTTGAAGTGTACTTCACTAAACGAAGGAAAGGTATTATGTTACCCCAACTTTGAATTGCCTGACAGCCATGTTGGTCTCCTGTTTGGCAAATGATAGAGCTTGGAATAAACCCAGCTTTCTTAATGCCAAGATCAGCAAACATGCCACAGTGCACACTGCTTTCAAAATCAGCAGAGCATGCAAAGAACATGATTGAAAACATGTACAGCGTTGAAATGAGGCAGCAAACTTCAGGAGAGAACAGTGGAGGAGGCCGTGCTAACTGGATAGATGGGATCCCACAAGTAGCAGAACCCTAACAATTGGGGCTTTCACCCCCAAGTTTAGAGATTGCAAATGGAAATTAAGAATTTTTTAAGGTTATGGACATTTTAAGTTATCCCCCTATAGCACCTCTGTCTGAAAAGGAATCTACCATGAAACCTGAAAGGCCCTTGGGCATTTTTGCTGGCATGTGGAGGAAGCAGGGCAATGATTTTCCCAGCTCATTTCTCAGGGTTGTTTGCTAAGGGCAACCTTGAGGAATGAGATCAAGTGTCCCCATGGGGCAAAGGGGAGGCTGTTCACTGCTGGTTCTTAAACAGCAGGTTTCCCAAGCTCAGCATTCTCTCCTGTTACACCACTCACTGCCTGCGCAGATGGCCATCCCAGGCCCCTCTGTTACCCCCAAGGGACTTGCCAGTGGCAAGAAGTCCTTGCCAATGTGGCAGTGGTCATGCTATGCCATGGGTACTAAAGTCCCATCTTGGTGAAACACAAGTCAATGTCTTCCACCAGCATTCATGAAATACTTAGGCTAATTTGTTAGCTTAGAAATAGGATAAAATCAAATCCCAGATCATGACCATCTCCCCTCTGCTAATTTTTATTTTATATTGAAGTGTAGTTGGTTTACAATGTTACATTAGTTTCAGGTGTACAAGAAAGTGATTCAGTTATATGTATACATATAGTGATTCTTTTTTTCTGATTCTTTTCCCATGTAAGTTACTGAGTAGAGTTCCCTGTACTATACAGTAGGTCCTTGTTGATTATCTGTTTTATATATGGTAATGTGTATGTATGTGTCAATCCCCAACTCCCCCACCTTCTCCCTTTGGTAATCATAAGTTTGTTTTCCATGTCTGTGAATCTGTTTTTGTTGTAAATAAGTTCATTTGTATGATTTTTTTAGATTCTACATAAAAGTGATATCATATGGTATTTGTCTTTCTTTTTCTGACTTACTTCATTTAGTATGATAATGTCTAGGTCCATCCATATTGCTACAAATGGCATTTTTCCTTTTTATAGCTGAGTAATATTCCATTATGTGTGTGTATATATAAGCTATTACTTTTATAGCTGAGTAATATTCCATTGTGTGTGTATACATGTGTGTGTGTGTGTGTGTGTGTATACACCCCCTATCTTCTTCATCCAAATTATCTTTCTTAAGCTAGCTTATAGCTTAAAAACAGGATAAAATCAAATCCCAGACCCTGACCATCCCCACCCCTTCCAATTTTGAGTCACAGCACTTAGTCTGCCCTCTTCAGCTCCTGGGAGCCCCCTTCACAGCCAAGAGAAGGTCTGGTGGGAAAAGCAAGGTCAGGGAGCCCACTGAGCTGGGTCTTTTGTTGTTGAGCAAGGACCACCTAACTTCCTCTCCCCACCTCATTGTCTCCTCATGATGTGGGTGATGTCACAGCTCTTGGCACCCTCATGACTCATGTTGACTCTCTAGAGAAGCAGAGAGTGAGTTTAGATTGTTCAGGGTATTTCTAAAAGTGCAGCATTGAATTTACACTCAACCATTTCTATAGTTCTCTGTCTAGTTTACTGATTGTGACTCCACCCTGAGCTTTCCCCACATCACCTGCCTCAGTCCACAGCCCAGAATCAACAATCAACAAAAGTTCATAGGAACAGAGAAAGCAGAGGTCTGAGAGGAAATGCAGCACCAACTCGTGATAAATGTACAGCAATCCATTCACTGCTTCCTTATTATTTTTATAACACTTCTTCCATGGTAAGTAATCCTTTGCTATGGCCTAAGACCCCAAAGACCTCTCCCATAACCACAAGAGAAAGAGTAAATCAGAAATAAACCAGCTTACACCAGGCATAAGGTTTATTGTTACCTGGTGGTTCAGAAAACCCCAGGCCTTGAACTTGAAGTAAGCTGATCCCAGATTGCCAGCACTTCCCAGAAATAAACAAAAGTCTTTTTTTGAGGATAATTAACACAAGCCTAGACTTTAAAATATTTTCATAAATTATTTTTTCAAGTACAACTCCACCTCTCAATGAGTGCCAGAAACATGAGGAGACAAGGCCCTGAATAAGAACCAACAGACACAACAGACCACAGATCCACAGGGAATCTAGCTGTTAGAATCGTCAGACACAGACTGGACGACAGTGTTCCAGCTTGGCTGATGTAATCTCAGTGCAGTGTAGACTTTCTCATAGAACCACTCACTTGTCCTCTCCAGCCCTTCCCGTCTTCTAGGAGCTCCCTCCCTCATCTTATCTTTTCCAGAATCTTCTCTCTTTTCCCAGAGACATCTTCTCTTTTCTTTTTCAAGATTCTCAGATTTTCTCAAAGTGGTTAAACATGCAGACTCTGGAAACAGCCTGCCTAAAATTCAGTCCTGGCTCCACAATTTACCCGGGGCGAAATTACTTAACCTTTAAGCCTGATTGCCCCATCTATAATCTGCCTCATAAGGTTGTTATTAGGGTTAAGTTAATTAATACAGACAGTGTATATAAAAGGGCATAGAGTTAGACAGTGCTCAATAACTCTTAGCTGTTAAAGAAAACTCCAAATAGAACTTCTCTGACAGTCCGATAGTTAAGACTCTACACTTTCACTGCATGGAGCACTGGTTCTATCCTTGTTTGGGGAAGTTGGAGCTGTGGCCAAGAAAAACGAAACAAAAAAACTCCAAATCACTAAGCTTTCTTGTTGTTGTTGTTCATTTGCTAAGTCATGTCCAACTCTTTGTGGCCCCATGGATGGCAACATGCTAGGCTTCCCTGTCCTTCACTACCTCCTGGAGTTTGCTTAAATTCCTGTCCATTGAGTTGGTGATACTCTCCAACCATCTCATAGGGTTATATAGTCAGGGACACAGCCAACTGCCTGCCTCTGCCTGGAGCTTCTGTTCTGGATTTCACTTCCGCCCGGGTTTCTGCTCCCATGACCACCAGCCCCAGGAATCCACCGCCCTCTAAAGCTGTGGCACAAGCTTGAACAAAACTCCACCCCCCTCACCCATCTCCTCAACACCACCATCACATGTAGGGGTTTCAAATGTCTTTCTTAATTTATCGAAACACAGAAAGAAAACCAAAGAGAGAGTATGGGATACATATAAACCTTTTGGCTTACAAGGTAGAGGTCTCTATTTCTATCACAACTCAGCTCCAGCTCGCCCAGTTTTGTCCCACTCTGCTCCCCATCACAGTATGTTTCTCCCAGCTTCTAAAGCGGGTAGGGAGTGCTCATGGGATCCCCTCCCTGACGCTTTACTCTCTACCTCTCAGCTTGCCTCCCTCCATCTGGGAGAAACCGTGTGCCCACACGGGAAGCACCAATAGGCACCTTGATTCTTCTGGAATTGAGGCTGAAGAATGAGTCGAGTTGTTTCTTACAGAAATGACATCACCCTCAGATGAGCTGCAGCTCCTTGGTAAGGAAGAGACCATCCCCACGATGGGCCAGATGTTACATGAGCACAGGTCAGGACTGGGATGTGTTTGCCCTCAGGTGCCCCCTCCCCCTGGCCAGTCCCCTCCTTTGTTCTGTGTCCTGGGGCCTGACCCCTCCTGGATGAATTTCCCAGGCTCCCCGTCAGTGAATGTCCCACTGGACTCGGTCATGGGAGGTGCTAGAGGGAGACTGAAGTGGGAGGAATTGAAACGCTAGAGGCTCCTCCCGCTCCCATTCTGGGGATGCTGTGGCAGCAGTTGCAGCTCTTCTTTGTCGAACTTTCCCACAGGCCCACCTCTACCAGTTTCTGCAGGTCAAACTGGTCTCTGCTTTACTGGTCCAGTAAAGCAGCCTCTTCCCTTTGACCCCCCCAAATCACAGACATGGCAAAGAAGTGGCTTCCTGCTGTTGCTAATTTCTAAGTTGTCCCACTGTCCTTTATTTGGCTTTTCAACTTTTTCTATCACCTACATAAGTAATATACATTAAATCCCCCAGTTTCAAATAGTCATGATGGTTTCTGCTTTTCTGGTGGGGTCTGGACTGATACACAGATCTTGATAACATAATCATGGCATTTTTATAGGAATAATTAAACACATATAATACCATGACTTGGGCATTCTGTTAAATTCTTTTATCTTAAAAGATCTTTGAAAAATCTGCTACCCTTTCCTGATTTCTTTTTATTGCCAAACTTCTCAAAAGTGCCCATTCACCACCACCACCAGCATCATCATAGCCAGCTTAAAACCCAGGTGGCTCTGTGGCAAAGAATTCACCTTCGGCCCGCCAAGCAGGAGATGCAGGTTCGATCCCTAGGTCAGGAAGATCCCCTGGAGAAGGAATGGCAACCCACTCCAGTATGCTTGCCTTGGAAATCCCATGGACAGAGGAGCCTGGCAGGCTATAGTCTATAAGGTCACAAAGAGTGGGACATGACTTAGCAACTAAACAGCAGCAAGCGCAGTGCCCCAGGAGAGTAGTGAACAGTATGGAGCATCACACAAACCAGCTGTCCGTTTCCTTCCCTGATGCACTAATGATGTAAGGGAAGAAGCCAAGCTTCATTTCCTCTCTTTTATGATTTTCAACTCATTATTAAATTTCCTGGCTTTGTCCTCCTCTTCTACCACTACTTTAAAGTAGCTGACCAGGAAATTCTCACATTGTACAGGTCAACTAACTTCCACAGCACTGGGTTGCCCATGTTCCCTCTTCTACTGGTATTTTTCTTCTTCCTCCTCTACAATCTATTTTTCAGGGAGCTTCACATGTCATGGTTTCAGTTCTTAAATATATCAACATATTAAATCTCAAACTCATACTTCCAGCCTTGCTTGTCTTCCAGGCAGATGCTTGGAAGGCAAGGCTGAATGAGGACATGTTTCACAAGCCCTACCCATCGGTGGCCCAGCTGATGCACAGAGGATCAGGGTCTACTTTTGTTCTGTCAGGGCTTCCCTCACAGCTCAGTTGGTAAAGAATCTGCCTGCAGTGCAGGAGACCCTTGTTTGATCCCTGGGTTGGGAAGATCCCCTGGAGAAGGGAAAGGCTACCCACTCCAGTATTCTGGCCTGGAGAATTCCATGGACTGTATAGTTCATGGGGTCACAAAGAGTCGGACATGACTGAGTGACTTTTTCACTTTCACTTCAGTTTTGTTCTGTCATATCCTCATAAATACATAATGTCCATTCTGCCAAACTGAAACCCTTGAAGCCCTCTTTGGAGCTAATATGATGAGCAATATAGAATTGTTCTTGAGCAGGAATACCATGGGATTAATCTCCCTTTTTCTTTTTATCTCTGAATCTAAACTCTGGTATCTGGCTTTTCAACCCTTCCATTGACCAGCCCTGCCTCCTGTACAATGTCACAAACCTCCATCCATAGTTCTTCAGGCACTCTGTCTATCAGATCTAATCCTTGAATCTATTTCTCACTTCTATTATATAATCATAAGGGACTTGATTTAGGTCATACCTGAATGGTCTAGTGGTTTCCCTACTTTCTTCAATTTAAGTCTGAATTTGGCAATAAGGAGACCATGATCTGAGCCACATTCAGCTCCTGGTCTTGTTTTTGCTGACTGTATAGAGTTTCTCCATCTTTGGCTACAAAGAATATAATCAGTCTGATTTTGGTATTGACCATCTGGTGATGTCCGTGTATAGAGTCTTCTCTTGTGTTGTTAGAAGAGGGTGTTTGCTATGACCAGTGCCTTCTCTTGGCAAAACCCTATTAGCCTTTGCCATGCTTCATTCTGTACTTCAAGGCCAAATTTGCCTGTTACTCCAGGTGTTTCTTGACTTCCTACTTTTGCATTCCAGTCCCCTATAATGAAAAGGACATCTTTTTTGTGTGTTAGTTTTAGAAGATCTTGTAGGTCTTCATAGAACTGTTCAACTTCAGCTTCTTCAGCATTACTGGTCGGAGCACAGCTTGGATTACCGTGATATTGAATGGTTTGCCTTGGAAATTCACAGAGATCATCCTGTTGCTTTTGAGATTGCATCCAAGTACTGCATTTTGGACTCTTTCGTTGACTATGATGGCTACTCCATTTCTTCTAAGGAATTCTTGCCCACAGTAGCAGATATAATGGTCATCTGAGTTAAATTCACCCATTCCAGTCCATTTCAGTTTGCTGATTCCTAAAATGTCGATGTTCACTCTTGCCATCTCCTGTTTGACCACTTCCAGTTTGCCTTGATTCATGGACCTAACATTCCAGGTTCCTATGCAATATTCCTCTTTATAGCATCAGACTTTACTTCTGTCACCAGTCGAATTCAAACCTAGGTGTTGTTTTTGCTTTGGCTTCATCTTTTCATTCTTTCTGGAGTTATTTTTCTACTGATCTCCAGTAGCATATTGGGCACCTACCAACCTGGGGAGTTGATCTTTCAGTGTCCTACCTTTTTGCCTTCTCATACTGTTCATGGGGTTCTCAAGGCAAGAATACTGAAGTGGTTTGCCATTCCCTTCTCCAGTGGACCACATTCTGTCAGAACTCTCCACCATGACCCGTCCATCTTGGGTGGCCCTACATAGCATGGCTCATAGTTTCATTGAGTTAGACAAGGCTGTGGTCCATGTGATCAGATTTTTCTGATTTTTCTGTGACTGGGGTTTTCAGTCTGTCTGCTGCTGTTGGAGAAGGATAAGAGACCCAAGAAAAAGAAATGTAAAAAGGCAAAATGGCTGTCTGAGGAGGCCTTACAAATAGCTGTGAAAAGAAGAGAAGCAAAAGGCAAAGGAGAAAAAGAAATATAAACCCATTTGAATGCAGTGTTCCAAAGAATAACAAGGAGTGATAAGAAAGCCTTCCTCAGTGATCAATGCTAAGAAATAGAGGAAAACAATAGAATGGAAAGACTAGTGGTCTCTTCAAGAAAATTAGAGATACCAAGGGAATATTTCATGCAAAGATAGGTACAATAAAGGACAGAAATGGTATGGACCTAACAGAAGGAGAAGATATTAAGAAGAGGTAGCAAGAATACACAGAAGAACTATACAAAAAAGATCTTCACAACCCAGATAGTCATGATGGTAATGATCACTCACCTAGAGCCAGACATCCTGGAATGCGAAGTCAAGTGGGCCTTAGGAAGCATCACTACAAACAAAGCTAGTGGAGGTGATGGAATTCCAGTTGAGCTATTTCAAATTCTAAAAGATGATGCTGTGAAAGTGCTGCACTCAATACACCAGCAAATTTGGAAAACTCAGCAGTGGTCACAGGACTGGAAAAGGTCAGTTTTCATTCCATTCCCAAAGATAGGCAATTCCAAAAAATGCTCAAACTACCTCACAATTGCACTCATCTCACACTCTAGTAAAGTAATGCTTAAAATTCTCCAAGCCAGGCTTCAACAGTACGTGAACTATGAACTTCCAGATGTTCAAGCTGGATTTAGAAAAGGCAGAGGAACCAGAGATCAAATTGCCAATATCCACGGGATCATCTAAAAAGTAAGAGAGTTCCAGAAAAACATCTATTTCTGCCTTATTGACTATGCCAAAGCCTTTGACTGTGTGGATCACAAAAAACTGTGGAAAATTCTGAAAGAGATGGGAATACCAGACCACCTGACCTGCCTATTGTGAAATCTGTATGCAGGTCAGGAAGCAACAGTTAGAACTGGACATGAAACAACAGACTGGTTTCAAATAGGGAAAGGAGTATGTCGAGGCTGTATATTGCCACCCTGCTTATTTACAGGGTACATCATGAGAAATGCCGGGCTGGAGGAAGCACAAGCTGGAATCAAGATTGCTGGGAGAAATATCAATAACCTCAGATATGCAGATGACACCACCCTTATGGCAGAAAGCAAAGAAGAACTAAAGAGCCTCTTGATGAAAGTGAAAAAGGAGAGTGAAAACGTTGGCTTAAAACTCAACATTCAGAAAACTAAGATCATGGCATCTGGTCCCTTCACTTCATGGCAAATAGATGGGGCAACAGTGAAAACAGTGACAGACTTTGTTTGTGGGCGGGGGGGGGGGGGGGGCTCCAAAATCACTGCAGATCATGACTGCAGCCATGATATTACAAGATGCTTGCTCCTTGGAAAAAAATGTATGACCAACCTAGACAGCATATTAAAAAGCAGAGATGTTACTTTGCCAACAAAGGTCCATCTAGTCAAAGCTATGGTTTCTCCAGAAATCATGTATGGATGTGAGAGTTTGACTATAAAGAAAGCTGAGCACTGAAGAATTGATGGTTTTGAACTGTGGTGTTAGAGAAGACTCTTAAGAGTCCCTTGTACTGCAAGGAAATCCAACCAGGCCATCCTAAAGGAAATCAGCCCTGAATATTCATTGGAAGGACTGATGCTGAAGCTGAAACTGTAATACTTTGGCCACCTGATGAGAAGAACTGACTCATTGGAAAAACCCTAATGCTGGGAAAGATTGAAGGCGGAAGGAGAAGGAGACAACAGAGGATGAGATAGTTGGATGGCATCCCCGACTCAATGTACATGAGTTTGAGTAAACTTTGGGAGTTGGTAATGGATAGGGAGGCCTGACATGCTGAAGTCCATGGGGTTGCAAAGAGTCAGACACGACTGAGGGACTGAACTGAACTGATTGACCAGCCCCACCTACCTCTTAGCCTCCTGTTGCAGCCTCTAAGGTGTAAACCTTCACCCTGATCAGGCTGGTTCTTTACTGATCACCCTCATAAGGAAGGATCTCCCCAACACCCTCTCTAGGACTGACTGAGAAATCACAAAGCAGAGAGATGTGAGAGAATGGTGTCTAGGGTCAGACTGCATGGGTTCAAGCCCTGGTTCTATTTCTTACTGATGTTGAACAAATTACTACACTTCCCTGGTGGTTCAGATGGTTAAGTGTCTGCCTGCAATACAGGAGAGCTGGGTTCAATACCTGGGTTGGGAAGATCCCCTGGAGAAGGAAATGGCAGCCCACTCCAGTACTCTTGCCTGGAAAATTCCATGGATGGAGGAGCCTGGTAGTCTACGGTCCATGGGGTGACAAAGAGTCGGACACAACTGAACAACTTCACTAAGTGAGTTTGGAAGAGGATTCACTGTGGTTAGTCAAGCTTCCAGATGAGGACTGAGCCCTGGTTGATACCTCATTGATGGCACCTTACAGAGGACCCAGCTGAGCCATCCTCTGATTTCTGACCCACTGTGAGGTAGTAAACATGTTGTTTTAAAGCCACTAGTTTGCAGTAATGTCTTGTGCAGCAATATATATATATATATATATATATATATATATATATGTATATGTATATGCTTAGATACCCTCAGCCACAAAATGGGGAAAACATAATATCTGGATCTCAGGGTTGCTGTATGGAGTAAGTGATTGGTATGTATAAAGTCTTTAGAACTTTCCTGGCACTTGGGTGACATGTGATTGGAAAATCAGGCATTGAGGAACTACATCACCTGTTTCTCTTCCCTAGCTTGGCTGTAGCACCATGGAGTCATCAAACAGGAAATGACTTTCTAATTTTAACCAATATTTTATATTTTATTCCAATGGCACAGAAGTGCAAATTGCTGCAAGTTTTAGGAAAAATTTGCTCTGCTAGCAGAAGGACTCTTTTTTCCTCCCTCCTGCCACCCAAATTCTATCCCATTCTTTAAGAGCCAACGTAAGTCCCACTTTCATGAAACTTTTCTGTTACTTCAGACTATAACAGACTCTCATTTCTGGACAAGTTAGCATTGAATTGTTTTTATGGGTCAGTATGTTCTGTTGGGGTCTCCAAGGGGGTTCCCTTGATAAGTAGGTCTCCAGAAATTCCCTGGTGGTCCAGTGGTTAAAAATCACCTGCCAGTGCAAGGGACTCGGGTTCAACCCCTAGTCTGGGAAGATTCCACACGCTGCATGGCAACTAAGCCTGTGTGCCACAACTACTGAAGCCCGCGTGCCCTAGAGCCCGTACTCTGCAACAGGAGAAGCCATCACAATAAAAAGCCCGTGCAACTAGAGAGTAGCCCCCACTTGCAACAAAGACCCAGTTCAGCCACAAATAAATAAATAAGTAAATACATATTTTTAAAAACTAGCTCTCCAGTTCTCAGACTGAATTCTGAACAAATGGAGAACTATACCAAATGGTTGGCTGGCAGAATCCGATCAACACTTGAATTGTTGACCAAGCTAAGTTGGAGGATGCGCTGTAGAGTGAGAGTCCAGTGACTCTCTAATGTACCTGCGTTAGAAAAATGTGTCTCTTGCTCATGGGGTTGCCCCCAAGGTTACCCCACTCCAGCTGAGTCACTCCACTTCTCGTGGAAAGGAGAAGAGCATGAGTGGCCCTGGATATGTTTCAGGAAAAGCCCTCCCCTTGCCAACCAAGAAGTGGGGGAAGGCCCACCCCTCTAGCATGGCCTTCCCATGTAAACCATAAATTCTTCGAGGGCCTGGCCTGGATCTTAAACTTATGATACATTTTCTGTAGTATTGAGAAGGATGGGGTACTTAAGAGCTGGGCAATAAGAATAATTCCAGGATCTGTTCTAATTTCTTTCCGCATATGAGCTTAGTCAATCCTTGCAGCAACACTATGAAGCAACTGGTATTAACACCCCTGTTTTCCTCAATGAGAAAACTGAGGCATAGAGCTGAACCCCATCTGACTGCAGTATGTATGTGCATATGTGCTCAGTCATGTCCAACTCTTTGGACTGTAGCCCGCCAAGCTCCTCTGTCCATGTGATTTTTCAGGCAAGAATAGTGGGGTGGGTTGCCATTTCCTCTGCCAGGGGATCTTCCCAACCCAGGGACTGAACCTGCATCTCCTGTGTCTCCTGCATTGAAGACAGATTCTTTACCGCTTGAGCCATTGGCGAAGCCCTGTCTGGCTTCAGAGTTCATGCTTTTAACCACTTGCTGACACTGCCCTCATTGAATTGCAAGGGCCCTAGTGTTGGTAGATGTGGAGATTGTGAGAATTCAGGAGCTAGATGGGAACAACATCATTAATGTCCAGCTAAGGGAAGTTCTGTAATGACTAGTGCTGAGAGAGAATTCTAAGAATTGGAGAGGATTCTATAGCACATGTCCTTTTTTCTAAACTGTCAGAAACTACCAGAAATCCTGTGAAATGTTCAGTTCTGTACTACTATATGAACTTGGAAAGAAGTCTGTTCATTCATCCTGCTGAACAACTGAAATAATTTATGTAATACTAGTCATGAATGCAAAAGTGTATTAAAGTGGTCACATATGACTGAAAGGTAGTCTCTGACTCTGTTTTGTTGCTCAGATGATTAAACCGCCATTTGTTTTATAATAGATAAGGTTATCCTTTATTTCATTGTTTTATAGGATGGCCTGAGAGTTAAAATTCTGTCCAAATATTTATTATATTTGACCCCATAATTTTGCATTCTTTCTATTTCCGTCTTTTCCATCTGAATCCAAGTGAAAAATAGATGTCCTTCAGGCGTTTTGCCTATTTACCACTAGAGGGCACTATCTAGTCTTTTATCTCTGAAAAAACAAGCCCGAATTAAGTGTTCTTTGTTTCCTGCATGTCTCTCACACGTGGAAGGAGGCCAAAAAAAGCTGTTTAACAATCTGTCTCAGATTTATTATAGGAAAATCATTTAAAGTAGGATGGTGCAGCACTGAAGTTCTCAGTGCTTTAGATACATTAGCTCTGAATCCCACAACCCTCCTTTTATGGATGAGGAAATAGAAGCTCAGGAAAGGCATATAACTTCCCCAAGGACACACAAGTACAGAAGGACGACTCAGTTTAGGCTCTGAACCTAAATCAGGATTGAATAAAAAAGGAAAATTTCCATGATGCCACCGACTGATTTCCTGAACTGAGAAGAGGCCCAGGAAGTTTCTTCCCACCGCAGTTCACTTTGATAATGCGAAGTTATAAGGAGTTGAAGATAAATAATAGCAGCAACTCTAAATGTATTTATAGCTAACAGAGTCTGACAAAACAGCTGTCTGGATGTACTAGACCCTTTGTTTTCAATTCCACAAAACCGAATTCGTCACCACCCTACTTGCTTGAATGTAATTAGTGGGATCATTTAAGGGGACAGATAAAGCAGTTTCTTTCCTAAAAGGAACCATGTTTCTGCCTTAGATCTGACCTTCTGCTAACCTTCATCAACTACTCTTTCTTGGGTGATCAAGTGTAAATGCCAAGGAAAGGGGCCATTTTTAGTGGTGGTTACCTGTGGGTCTTGATAGTACAATTTCTGTTATGAAGTGGTGCTATAATGACTTCCCATTTTTCCACAAACATGGCTTCATTTGGCAGTGATGTGCATTAAATTTATCTCACACTAAATAATGACTCCATGGAAATTGATTGAGGTATGCACTTTATAATCCCTCATTTCCAGTATTGGCCTGAATCTAAACCTGTTCACCAAGATCATAATGAGGTTAGAATTATTATAATGTCCTTGCATTTCCTGGCCTAGGTGCTATTAATAAGGTGCTTATATCATTTTCTATGAGGAGATGGAAAATAAATTTTCAGTCCTGACAAAACCAATTATATATAGAAAAAGGTATCCAGAGTTATCCTGTACGAAACCCATCCTACCTGGAGATAAAACCACTTAAACCTTAATCTTCAAGGAAAGGAATAAAGAATACACACTGTCAGTGACAGTTATTATAAAAACAGGACCAAGAATTAGTGTTTTTGTTCTGTAACCTTAGGCTACCAAGCCATTTCATATTAAGTCTGTGAAATGTAACGTCATAGCGCTAAAAAAATCTGAAGAAAGAAAAGTACAAGGAAACTTTATTCCACACATATTGCAAACACTCATTTCAGTTGAATTAGACATCAGGCACTTTCAGTCTGGAAATGTTTTTGGCTGGGATCAGGTTTTTAATTCTCTCTTCTCTGAGATCTTGGAGCCACTGTTGTTCCCCAAATAAGCTTGTTGACATAGATTTGGTTTTTTAATTACTACATTATTCTAATGATAAAGAAGCTTGTTAATTCCACTAACCAAAAACCTCTGAAAGAGCAATAGCATCTAAAGATTTTATTATTGAAATAAAGTTCATGTACAATATTGTTAGCTTCAGGTGTACTTCATAGTGATTTGACATTTGTATATATTACAAAATGTTTGCCATGATGTCTGATAAACCTGTCCCCATATAAAGTTATTACAATATTATTAACCATATTCCTTATGCTGTATATTATATCCTTGTGGCTTATTTATAACTGGAGATTTGTCGCTGTTAATGCCCTTCACTGTGGCAATCTAAAAACCAAAACAAAAATGAGACTCATAGATACAGCGTCTAGGGACTTTAAAATTCATTTGTAGGCGCATAGCCTTCTGTGCCATTGTTCTGTCACTATATGGTGCAAGAACTAGGCCCAAGTGTGCATTCGAGGCAGACTCAATTACGGTCTATTTTGATCACTGGCTTTCCGAGGCCTCAGGCCTCCCTCTTGAGCCTGAGATTCATTCTTTCTTATTCAAGGTGCAACAGTGTTTGAGAGAAGCACGTTCCAAATCACAGGGATCAGGTGACTCAAAATTTTCTTTCTGACAAAATTAGAATGCAAACTAGCTCAGCAATTCCTGGGGAATTCTGCATCACTTTTAAAGCTTTAAGTTCAATTATCATACGTGGAATGAGTTCGATATAAATAAGGAAACGTGATTTTAATTGCCTCTTTTGTTTTGAAATGATTGCAGATTTACATGCAGTTGTAAAAAAGTAGTTCTCCTGTACCATTTTCCTGTTTACCTGCAGTGGTCTTGCTGGACTGACTCTAGGACAATCTTGACTCACGGTCAAGAAATAGAGCTGAAAATAATTTGCTAGGAAAGTAATACCCTAGGAGTGATACCCCTTTATGGAGGATCTGTCAGTGTATCAAGGATACTATGGGAGAAGAGAGCAGTCATTTCTCTCAGATGTCATCCTTAAAACTCCAGTGCACTTGAGCATTTGCAGTTATTTTAAATCACTTGGGAGAGGGAGATGATCTTGAGTGCTTTGAATTCTCGTCTGCTCAGCACCTTTATTTCTGCCCTCGAACAGGCACTTTCCGCCCCCTTCCGCCCTGCCTTGTGCCCAGGGTGGGGGCAGCAGCAGGGAGCGGCCTTGGCTGAGCTGCACCAGTGGGCTCCTTGGACCATCTGGCTCCCAGGTCAGTTTACTAGTGAAAACCCAGGGGGCAGGAAGACAGTAAAGCCAGTGTGTATTCCCTTGGCCCTGTCTAGCATCCTCGGCTCACTGTGTCCCTCTCGGGACCACAGCCCCTAACGGACCGCTTTCTGCACAGAGCTCCCCTCTCCCAGCGCGGCGCGTCCTCCCTGCTCTCCCTGCTGCAGGTCTGGTGGCGGGCGGCCCCTCATCCCAGGCCACGACATTTCATAAACTATTTTCTGTCTCTCCCCTGGCGTCTGCCGTCTGTTTTTTCCCCGAGACTCCAACCGTTAAGTTCAGCAACCACCACCTTCTTCTTCTGTCTCTCCTCCTCCTTGCTTTGTGGACACCGGTCTCCTGGTTTTCCTACTCAGAGATTTGATGTAGAGGAAGTCAAGAATGAAACCCCAGGAAATCCCAGCATTTGAAAGGAGAACAGTTTTAACAAAGAGAATAGGATGCTTGGTAGACTCCCAGACTCTCATTCTGATTCCTAGCTTACAACACCTTTTTTGTGTTCCAGAAGCTTCTTTCTGGAGGCCCATAGAAGCCCCAAACTGAACACTTTATGGTGAATGCTATGATGAGTGGCCCAGAACCCTCCAAAGGTCCTAAATCACCCAGTTGGTGAGAATACTATTGGAAAACCACCTTCAGCTGTCTGACCTCTTCAGGCAAGAAAATGGCTTTGTCCAAAGAGATCCTGCTCTAAGGAGCTGTCTGTACCCCATTACTAGTCAGCAAGTCAGGCCTGACCTCCTCAGCCCAATTCAGGGCAACTCTTATTCCTTATCTATGGCCACATAATCTCAAAACTGGCAACTTAAGACAGCATTTATTATCTCACATTCCTGGAGGTTGGGAATACAGGTGTGCCTTATGTTCTGTCTCAGAACTTCCCAAGAGGTCATTCAAGTTGCCTGTGGGGCTGCGATCACTTGAAGGGCCCACTTCACTGTTGGCAGGCTTCGGTTTCTCCCTACCTGGCTCCTCCACAGAGTTGTTCATGGCATGGCAGTAACTGCTGTCAAAATTCCATTTTCCATGGAAAGTGGTCTTCCTTAATGACTTCAGCCCAATGCTCTAACCTTCTGGTCCCCTCAGTTACTTCCAGCTGTTTAAACGACTTCTCTCCCCAAGATTCAGTGATGTTTATTTCAAAGCTCCAGTTCCACATCGAATCACTGTCTCTCCCACCTCCTCTCCTGCAGCAGATAGGGTTGTGGCTGTGGTCTGATCCACACACACCTGCCCATGTTTTTCCATCAGATGAAAAGTGAAAGTCACTCAGTCATGTCCAACTCTTTGCAACCCCATGGACTCTACAGTCTATGGAATTCTCCAGGCTGGAATACTGGAGTGGATAGTCTTTCCCTTCTCCAGAGGATCTTCCCAACCCAGGGATTGAACCCAGGTCTCCCACATTACAGGTGGATTCTTTACTAGCTGAGCCACAAGGGAAGCCCAAGAATACTGGAGTGGGTAGCCTATCCCTTCTCCAGCGGATCTTCCCAATCTAGAAATCAAACTGGGGTCTCCTGCATTGCAGGTGGATTCTGCAGTGAATCCATCAGATGCCCCGCTGGTAAAAGTCAGGGAACAGGATTGAAGAAGGGAGAGTGCCTTGTATTGTCCTTGTGGTTAGTGTGGGCAGATGAAGGCTGACAGTGTTGCCTGACAAAGAATTTGCTCCTGGGCAGTAACTCTAGCTGCTAGGGGTGCCTCGTGAGAGAGCTTCCTTCTTGACTTCAGGCCCAGCCCGAGCCGGCAGCCACATATCCCGTCCCTCCTCGCCCAGTGCTGTGGCTTTCCCAGGTAAGACCAACCCTTCAGACATGATCTACTCACCACAGCCAACTCCTGTGTCTTCAGGCATATTGTAGGATTCATCTTCCAAACCTCTCGGACTTTGAAGGGGGACAGTCTTGACCCCGCTTCACCCAGCAGTTCCCCACCATAGCATCTCTTCCCGATGTACTTTTCCTCGATCCTGGTAATACAGGGGCTAGACAGAGAGCCTGTAACTGTCCAGACAGGGGCCAGCAACAGCAGAGACTCACACCTCTGAGCAGTCCTCTTGGCAGCTCCCTCCCTCAGCTTTGAGGATGAGAAGCGGCCCAGACCCACCCTGACCTTGTTCTGGGGGATAAGTAGTTCTGCATGAGCAGTGTATTTCTACAAGAGGCAACAGCCTTCTCCCCTTCAACCTCATCTTATATGAGGGTGTGAGGTGTTGGTGCTGGTTCTGCTTCCTGGTTCCTAGCGAGCCCTGTTAAGGAGGGGATGGCCCCAACAGCTGTGCTTCTAGGCATTTAGAATGTGGGGTATTTAGCTCATTTGACCCTCAGCTGTGAGTCTTAGGACAGCCTTAGTCACCAGTACTTAGCAGCTGTCACTCATGTTTAAAGTTAACCATCTTTCTCCCAATCACACTCTGATCTCTATTACCTATTTTGGTAAAAGTTATCCCTTTCCTTCCTGTAGGGTGATCACTGCCCTAGGATGAAGAAGCATCCGTACTGAAAGCAAGATACTCCTGGGAAATTGGAAAGGTCAGTCACCCTACCTCTCGTTTCAGTGACTCCAAGTGGGAGCTGTGAGTAGTTCTATTCCTCCCTGTCTTCATGGCCCCTGCGCTGTTACTCAGTGATGCTGTTCCTCTACCTTTAAAAGCCTGTGTATCTCTGCCCCCTTTCCATTCCGCACTGTCTTATGCTACTGATTCTCAACTGTCTTTCTTACCAGAATTGCCTGGGGCAGTTTAAAACTACTAATATCTGGATCCCGTCTCCAGAGATTCTGATTCAAATGATCTGGGGTGGGTCCTGGACAGTTACCAGGTGATTCTTGTGTGCCTTCTCTCACCTGAATGATTGCTAATCTGAGTGATCCCAGCTGCAGGTTCCCCCCTCTAATCCATCCTTCATGCTGCAGCCGGTTTTCTTTCTTTCTAAAACACAAAGCTGACCATGTCACAGCCCTGCTTAAAACTCCCCTCTGCGTCCTCATTGCTTTCAAGAAAAAGCCTTAATTCCTCAGCATGACAAAAGGGGAGCAGAGCGTGGGAGATGCAGCTGGAGCGGGAGTCAGGGGCCGGATCATTCAGGGCCTGGACCCTTAGGCTGTACTACTCGAGTAGAGATCAGTGATGAATAAATCAATCCCAGTCACAGACCTTCTCCTCCAGAGCTAGTGGGCTTAACCAGTACAGTGACTACAGTCAGCGTCCCCCCAGTCCAGGCAGAATGAACCATGCCCTTCCTTGTACCATCCTAATAACCTGAATGTGCTTTGACTCTAGCGCCTGTCACCTTTATTATTCATGTATGTAACTGCTTGGTGTTGAAGATAAAACAATGAAAATGGTATAATTCTTGACCTCAAGTCACTGATGCTATGGTTTTTAGAAAGTTACATACATGAATAATAAAGGTGACCATAGCATCAGTGACTTGAGGTCAAGAATTATACCATTTTCATTGTTTTATCTTCAACACCAAGCAGAGTGCTCAATCCATACTAAATGCTCAGTAAGCAGTTTGCTGAATGAAGGCAAGATACAATGGTTGAGTCTTTCCCCAGAAGTATTTAGAGCTGTGGATTTCACTCCCTTCATCTGTTAAGAATGTCACAGTTCTGTGCCTTCCGCTAGAATGGATTAATTATGGAAGAATAAGTTATGTATTCAGAATTGTCTAATTTGTCATACACATTGTGTGTGCCAGGTAGAGGGAATCCTCTCTCACAGGGGAAGTATAGGGGGTGACAGGTCTTCCTATGGCTCCTAAAAGTAAAACAAACCCTGGGTCATCAATTAGCCCTGCAGTAGAGATGAGTCATAGCATGGCCTTTGACTAAGGATATTGGCACATTCAAAGGCAGTCTGAAGGTAAAAAGAGGCATGGTCTTTTAATGGTAGAATTATGGGTGGTGAGGCTTGTTTTTGGTCAGGAATCATAACCCCTAACTTCTCTAATTAGCTCTGAGCAAGAGCACTAGAGAAAGCCACAGAAGGATGTCTGCTGAGCCCCTAAGAGAGCTCTCACTCAGCTCCCCGGTGGGAATTCCTTGCCCAAACTGGTGAGAGCCCCCCTCCACAATGCTTCCCAGGAGCAGGAAGAGCCATGTTGCCGCCTTGCCAGTGTGCCCTCCTAATTTGTCACTTATTCTGGAATAGACTACATCATACGTTTTTACTCAAGTCGAGCTTCTCAGTGCCAAAGCTATCCTCTCCTCCAGGGGCAGGCTGCACATGAGCCTCACAACCTTTGGCTCTAAAGACCAACTCAGTCTCACACTGATCTTCAGTCTCTTTTACTCACATACTTGGTTTCTCTGGCCCTTCAAGTCATCTGACTTGCTAATAATTGCTTCTGACCCCTATTTGTTTTATTTGTATTTGCATTCTCTTCCAACAATCACTAATTTTAAAATATGGTAACCCAGCAGGGTGCTACCAAAAGCAGTTACTCTTCCCTCCATCCCTGTCAATGTATTATTTCCCCAGGTTACTGGTTAAGTACCGTGATCAGCCATCCTGGTTAACATGGGACCTAAGATTTTAGTACAGGGCAAACTGGGACAATTGGTCATCCTACATCAGGTGGCTGGCTGGTAACATCAAAGGAATAATACAGTCACTAGAGACTCTAGGTCAGAAGGCAGGAGGGAGTAAATGCTAAAGAGAAAATGAAAGAGTAGATGGAGTACAAGTACATATATTTCTACTTGTACTACCAAGTTGAAAGAAGGCACAGAGGGACTGAAAGCATTTGTAGAAGAAAAAATCAAGAATAATCAAAATATTATTAGGAGAAGACAGAACTCTGGGAAAATGAAACCTTCCAGGTGTAGAGAACTATACCTGGGAACCACTGCAGAAAGAATAGAAAGGTAAATAGAAGGACAAGCACTGTGTATGCCATATTGATGAGCAGTGAATAGGAAGGGAATGAAGAGCAAGACTTGTGAAAGCATACCTTTCTACATGTGGTTATTTCTTTTTTTCAAAATGTTTCTTCTGAAAAGAATAGTATACTCTTTCCTGGTGTTAAATGTAAAACATAGCATTGTATAGTGTTTGAAGAAAATAAGAACAAGAATGAAATGAAAATGAAATATTAGTTGCTCAGTTGTGTCCAACTCTTTGTGATTCCATGGACTGTGTCCATGGGATTCTCCAGGCAAGAATACTGGAGTGGGTTGCCATTTACTTCTCCAGGGGATCTTTCCAACCCAGGGATCAAACCCAGGTCTCCTGAATTGCAGGCAGATTCTTTTTCTTTTTTTCCATTTATTTTTATTAGTTGGAGGCTAATTACTTTACAATATTGTAGTGGTTTTTGCCATACATTGACATGAAACAGTCATGGATTTACATGTATTCCCCATACCAATCCCCACTCCCACCTCCCTCTCCACCCGATCCCTCTGAGTCTTCCCAGTGCACCAGCCCCGAGCACTTGTCTCATGCATCCAACCTGGGCTGGTGGTCTGTTTCACTGTAGATAATATACATGTTTCAATGCTGTTCTCTCAAAACATCCCACTCTTGCCTTCTCCCACAGAGTCCAAAAGTCTGTTCTGTACATCTGTGTCTCTTTTTCTGTTTTGCATATAGGGTTATCATTACCATCTTTTTAAATTCCATATATATGCGTTAGTATACTGTATTGGTCTTTATCTTTCTGGCTTACTTCACTCTGTATAATGGGCTCCAGTTTCATCCATCTCATTAGAACTGATTCAAATGAATTCTTTTTAATGGCTGAGTAATATTCCATGGTGTATATGTACCACAGCTTCCTTATCCATTCGTCCGCAGGCAGATTCTTTATCAACTAAGCCACGGGGGAAGCCCCGGGAACAGGAATAAATCAGTTTAAAAATAATTGCTTGTGTGAAAGTAATTTTCCCTTATCCCTCAAAGAGAGGGAGGCTATCATCTGCTGGAAAATTACTAGGTCAGCCTATATTTAGTCTAACTTCTTGGGGTAGCAATCATTTTGTTAACTTGACAAACATTAATAAAGTGTCTAAATGAAGTGTCAAGTTCCATTTAAAATTCTGTACAGTCGTTTTTTTCCAGGATTTGTTTTGTGTTTTGTATTGGCTCAGTCACTGTGGGACGCTTAGCATCCTCAGTTCCAGGGCGTTAAGTGTTTGGAGGCCCCCAGGCATAGTAACAATCCCTGGTTGAGAACCATTTTCAAACTTGTCCCATCATACATATCTCAGGGGACACCAATCAATTACAAACTCAAGGGCTCTCCACCTCACATCTGAATCAGTATCTCTATTGGAGGAACCCGGAAATCTGGATATTCAATAGGAGTCCATCCCAGGTGACTCTTAAAACCAGGCAAACTTAGAAAACAATGACTCTGTATCCCTTCCCCCTGATATGCCAATGTGATCCCAGGTGCTTTTGGTCAGTCAGAAGTTTGCTGCAGTCTGATGACACCTGATAAGCTCCTGCCTAGTCTCCCCTTTATGTCACTAAATTGGATTGACACAGGTAGAAGAGAATTGACAAAGAAGTATACTCAGTAGGTTGTCTTAAATAGAAATGTTTTGGATGGGAATATTGTCTCCAAATGCTTGATGTCCCCGCAATGAAGGACATTTTATTCATTGTACTAAAAAGATTATTCTACGCATCTTATCATGATAAAGCTTCTTAACGTGTCACAAGTGCACTTTTGAAGAAATATGTACTTACATACTACTTCACAGAGCAATGTGAAGGTTTTTTTAAGACTTGGCTTCAGTAAGCAAAAAAAAAAAAAAAAATGTAGAACTTTAGAAATAACCAAGTAGACCTTTAAAAAGAACAGTAATTATGATCCACTAGTGAAGTTTATTTTTTTGGTCATATTGTTGTTCAGTCTCTAACTCGTGTCCGACTCTGTGCAACCCATGGACTGCAGCATGCCAGGTTTCCCTGTCCTTCACTGTCTCCCAGAGTTTGCTCCAACTCCTGTCCATTGAGTTGGTGATGTCATCCAACCATCTCCTCATCTGTAGCCTGCTCCTCCTCCTGCCCTCAGTCTTTCCCAGAATCAGGGTCTTTTCCAGTGAGTTGGCTCTGCACATCAGATTGCCAAAGTATTGGAGCTTCAGCTTCAGCATCAGTCCTTCCAGTGAATATTCAGGGTTGATTTCATTTAGGATTGACTGGTTTAAGCTCCTTGCAATCCAAGGGACTCTCAAGAGTCTTCTTTTGTTATATGTTTTAGCCTTTTTATTTCTTTGGTTGCTGTTCAGTCGCCAAATCATGTCCCATTGTTCACGACCCCATGGACTATAGCACACCAGGCTTCCTTGTCCCTCACCATCTCCCAGAGTCTGCCCAGGTTCATGTCCATTGAATTGGTGATGCCATCCAACCATCTCATCCTCTGTTGCCCTCTTCTTCTGCCTTCAGTCTTTCCCAGCATCAGGGTCTTTTCCAATGAATAGGCTCTTTGCATCAGGTGGCCAAAGTATTGGAGATTCACCTTCAGCACCAGTCCTTCCAGTGAATATTCAGGGTTGATTTCATTTAGGATTGACTGGTTTAAGCTCCTTGCAATCCAAGGGACTCTCAAGAGTCTTCTTTTGTTATATGTTTTAGCCTTTTTATAAAGCATAAAGTGAGATGTGTCTAGTTAACTTACATGACATGCCCATGAGAAAATTCTCAAAGATACTTGTAATACATAAAATAATGGCTATCATTTATGGATACTAGGCATTGTATAAGTACCTGACCTTTTATAGTGTGACCAACCATAATAGTCTGCCTGGAATGTCTCAGCTTTAGCACTGAAAGTCTTACCAAGAAACCCTTTAGGCCTGGATGGACCATGCCTATTTGTTACCCTACATATTCTTCTGATTTAATCTTCAAAACAACTGCATGTGATTTGTACTATAATTATACCCATTTTACAGGTGAGGAAACTGAAGCATAGAAGGGTTAAGCAAACTGACAAAAATGACTGGTCTAGAAAGTTGCAGAGTTGGTTCTCAAACCCCCATCTGTTTCCATTTGTTTGCTTCCAAAGTCTACTTTCCTAACTATTTTTTGCCAAGAAGTTACAGTCCTTACAGGTTTCATTATTTCTTCCTTGTCCCAGGAATAAGGTTTATCTATAGACTTAGCATCAAAGAGCCTATTTAAAATTTCCTAGCAAATTAAAAAAAAACAAAAATAGTTCCATGAGAAATTGTATCCCATTCGATAGCAACAGAAAATTAAAGCCACATTGAGTTCTCCAAGCCTTTGTATGTTGCTTGGAAAATTTGAGAATACTGGGCTTGGGGAGATGAGACAAGAGCACAGGGAAATCCCACCCTTTTGAAAAGTAGTGTTTGGGGAGAATGGTATGTGCCTGGCAGATACACTGAAGAGTGTGGCCACCCCAGCATTTCAAAGAGGATGAGATAGTGATTGCCCTATCCAGCCACATCCACAAGGGGAATTGAAGAAAGGGATATGTTTCCTGGCCTGCCATTCAACCAAGATGGCTCATTTGATTTCCCCCACTAATAAACCCTGAGCTTAAATGAAGTTTTGGGCTGCATCTCCAGTTCAAATTGGAAAATAATTTTCAAATTCACTGAAAACTAGACTTTTAAAAATTTGTGCTTATTGCATCTTATAGATCATATCCTCTTGGGATTGTTGGACCTGAAAATTCTGATTTCTTCAGAATAACCCAACAGAATAAAGATAGGACATATTCATTGAATTAGTAAAACATTTTTGCGTGTATTGAATCACCCTTGTGACCCAAGAATAAATCCATCTTGATTGTGGTATATAATCCTTTTTATGTATTGTTGGATTTGATTTGCTAATATTTTGTTGAGGATGTTTACGTCTATATGCATTAAAGATATTTGGCCTGTGATTTTCTTTTTTTTTTGGTAATGTATTTGGTTTGAGTAACAGAGTAATGGCCTTGTAAAGTGAATTTGGAAGTATTCCTTCCTCTACAATTTTTTTGAATAGTGTGAGAAGAAAGGTATAAGTTCTCCTTTATATATTTGGCAGAATTGCCCTGTGAAGCCGTCTGTTCCTAAACTTTTGTTTTCTGGGATATTTTCTTATTACAGATTTGATTTAGCTTCTATTCTAATGATCAATCTGTTCAAATTGTCTGTTTCTTCTTGACTCCTTCTTAATAGGCCATGTATTTCTTCTAGGTTGTTCATTTTATTGGCAAATAGTTGTTCATAGTAATCTCTTATGATCCTTTGTATTCCTGTGGTATTGGTTCTAGATTCTCCTTTTTCATTTCTGATTTTACTGATTTTGACTTTCTTTTTTTCTTGATGAATCCTATTAGAAGTTTATCAATTTTATTTTTTCAAAAAACTAGCTCTTGATTTCATTGATATTTTCATTTTTTTATCTCTGCTTTATTTATTTCCTCCCTTTGTTATTTTTTTCCTTCTGCTAGCTTTTGGCTTTGTTCTTTTTCTAATTTTTTTAGGTGGTAGATTAGGTTGTTTGGAGATTTTTCTTTCCTTTTTTCTGAGTAAGGCCTGTATCACTGTGAACTTTCCTTTTAGAACCACTGATGCTGCATCCCATAGATTTTTGGAAGTTGTGTTTTCACTGTTGTTTGTCTCAAGGTATTTTCTGATTTCCTCTTTGACCCATTGATTTTTTAGTAGCATGTTGTTTAGTCTCCTTGTGGTCATTTGCAAGTCTGATCATTGCAAGTTTTTCCGTTTATCTTTCTGTGGTTGATTTATAGTTTCATATCGCTGTGATCCAAAAATTACTGTGGTCTTAAATTTGTTGAGGCTTGTTTGGTGTACCAGTATGTGGTCAATCCTAGAAAATATTCCATACATACTTTAAAAGACTGTGTATTCTTTTAAGTTTTTTTTGGATGTAGCCTCGTATAGATATCAATTCAGTCCAACTATTCTATTGTGTCATTTAGCATCTCTGTTGCCTTATTGATTTTATGTCTGAAAAGCTGTCCATTGTCAGAGAAGTATTAAAGTCTCCTTTTATAATTGTATTCCTGTCAATTTTTCCATTTACTGTCTGTATTTGTTTTGCTCCTATGTTGGGTGCATGTATATTAATGAGTATAATATTCTCTTCTTGTATTGATCACTTTATATTATATAATGCCTTCTTTATCTTTCATTATAGCCTTCCTTTTAAAGTCTATTTTGACTGATATGAGTATTGCTATTCCTATTTTCTTGTTGTTTCTGTTTGCATGAAATATCTTTTTCCACCCCTTCACTTTCAGTCTGCGTGGGTCTTTCACCCTGAAGTGAGTCTCTCATGGATAGCAGATTGGGGGATCTTGTTTTTTAATCCAGTCTGTCATCCTACGTCTATTGTTTGGAATATTTAGTTTATTGACATTTAAACTAATTATTGATAAGTATATACTTATTACCATTTTATTTCTTGTTTTCCTGTTGTTTTTGTAATTCTTCTTCGTTTCCCTCATTGTGGTTTAACGGTTTTCTTTTGTAGTATGCTTGAGTTCCTTTCTTTTCTGTTTTTGTGTATCTATTGTAAGTTTCTGATTTGTGGTTACCATCAAGTTCATATATATTGACCCGTAATTGTATCGACTTGCTTTAAATGGATTATCATTTAAATTCAGACACATTCTAAAGGATCTACATTCTTTACTCCCCTCCCCTACATCTTGTGTTTGGAGTTTTATATTTTACATCTTCATGCTTATTATCCTTTTACTCCTGATTATAGCTACTGTTGTTGTTTAGTCACTAAGTCATGTTCGATTTGTTTGCAACTACATGGACTGTAGCCCACCAGGTGTCTCTGTTCATGGGATTTCCCAGGCAAGAATACCGGAGTGGGTTGCCATTTCCTCCTCCAGAGGATCTTCCTGACCCAGGGATCGAACCCGGGTCTCCTGCATTGGCAGACAGATTCTTGCCACTGAATCACCAGGGAAGCTCTTATTGTAGTTATGGCTGCTTTTATAATTTTTTGTCTTTTAATATAGATATTGGCTTAAGTAATCTTCAGTCCTTACTTTATATGTGCCTGTATTGGGGGGATTTTCCTTTCCCTAATAGATTCTTACTTCAGCATTTCTTTTAGGATAGGTTTAGTATTGCTGAACTCTTTTAGCTTTTGCTTGTCTGAGAAATTCTTTCTCTCTCCTATTCTAAATGATAATTGTGCTGGGTAGAGTATCCTAAGTTGCAAGTTTTTGCCTTTCAGGACTTTGAATATATCATGCTACTCCATTCTGGCCTGCAAAGTTTCTGCAGAGAAATCAACTGATAGCCTTATGGGGATTCCCTTGTATATGACTCTTCATTTTTCTACTGCTGCCTTTAGAATCCTCTCTTTAATTTAAGCTGTTTTAATTATGATATGTAGTGGTATGGGGTCATTTGGGCTCATCCTGTCTGGGACTCTATGCTTCTTGTACTTGGCGTCTGCTTCCTTCTTCAGATTTGGGAATTTTTTATTCATAATTTCTTCAAATACATTTTTGATCCCCTTCTCTCTCTTTTCTCCTTCTGCAACCCCTATAATGTGAGTGTTGGCACATTTTATATCATCCTATAGATCTCTTATGTTGCTTTCTTTTCATTTGTCTCTCTGTTTGCCATTCTGATTGGGTGATTTTCATTATTGTATCTTCCAGATCACTTATGCATTCTTCTCTGTCATTTAGTCTGCCATACATTGCTTTTAGAGTGCTTTTTATCTCAGAAATTGAATTATCTGTTTTTGATTGGGTCTTCTATACAGTTTCTAGTTCCTTATTAAAATGATCTGGGCTTATAAAAATCCTTTCTTAATTCATAAGTATTTTATTAACAACTTTTAAAACTCATTGTTTGGTAGACTGATTATCTTTCATCTATTTTTTCAGGGGCTTTTCTCTTGCTCTTTCAGTTGAGAATATTTCCTCCACCTTTTCGTTTTCTTAACTTTCTCTGTCTCTGTGAATAGAGGTGAAACAGTCCTATATTGTGGTGTTTTTATGTGGGAGCATCTCTATGTAGACTGCATGTGCCCAGTGTCTTTGGTACAAGCAATTTTATGTGAATGCCAGCCACGTCCTTCCTCAGGTGTGCTGGTCACTATCACCTTGATAGGGGGTGTGGCTTGTGTTGAAGGAGCTAAAACCTGCCCAAGGTGTGAGGTAGGATTTCCTCCCTGCTCAGTGGCTTCACCCTCTTATCAGAAGCAGGGTCTGTTCCGAAGTTTCTGGAATGGTAGCCTTGAAGGTTGGGCAGGTTTTGTTCCTTTTGAGCGTGTTTTCCCTTCTCCCCACACTGGGGCCTTGCCCTTTGCCCCAGAGGAAGGGAATGTTGAAGCATGTGGGGCTTGTGTGCTTACAGAGGTCCAGGGTGCTTTCTGTGTGTGTGTCTGCACCTCCACTCACACACAGCCCATGTTGTGGTTGTCCCAGATCTACTACAAGGTTGTGACATGAAGTCTGCAGGGCCTGAGTGTTTGCTCCACCAGTACTGGAGGTTGCAGCATTGCAGTTGCAGGAATTGAAACAGCTATGCCATAGTCAAAAGGCTGGGCTACTTCCATGGTGCTGTTGAGTGAGTGGCAGAATGGCTGCCATGGCCCCACCTGAATCACCTCCCCAGTCACCTCTACATCTCTAGATTAAGTCTTTTCTCAGGACCTGGCTGTCCTACATGCAGTGTAAAGCTAGGGCATGGAATGGGCAGGGAGCATTTACTCAGCTGGAACTGGGGATGGCCATGTTGCCGGGGGAAATCTTTCTTGCAGCCTTGGTTGTTTTCTTCCAGCCTTCTGTCAGTTTCCAGTTAGTTTTCTGTGAGAACTCTTCCACATATAGGTATATTTTTGATATGTTTATAGTAGGAGGTGAGCTCCATGTCTACTTACTCCACCGTCTCCTGACCCCTCTTCACTTTTGGCATTTTGAAACTTAAACTTTGATTCTTCTCTGCCTACAATAAGCTTTGGGCATGTCCATATTATGAAGTACAATACTTCCATTAAAATCACATCCCCAACAAAAACTTTTCGACATAGAGATATCCCCACAAAAAAAGGTGAAAATTTTATATACCTTTTCTTAAATTTATTTTTTAATTGGAAGAAGATTGCTTTATAATGTTGTGTTGGTCTCTGTAGTACAACAGTGTAAATCAGCCATAATTATACACACATCCCCTCCCTTCTGAGCCTCTCTCCCCTCCCCCCATGTATACCTTTTACAACTTGCTTTTCCTCCTTACATTTAGTGAGTATTTTTCCACTTCACTCAATATTTCTCTGGAAAATTATTTTTATTAGCAAGATAGTATTTTATAACTTGAATAAACTTTAGTTTGTGTAACAAATTTCTTACATTTTCAACATTTCCAATTAAAGAATGCCTCACAAATTTTATATAATTTTATTGTAACATTAGAGTAAATTCTTTAATTCTTGCTCTTCTACTTCTAAAATTATATTAAGAGCCTTAACATACTCTCTGGCAGAAAGATTGTTCTAATTTATGCTACAAATCAGCAACATAGAGGTATTGTTTACCATACTAAGCAACACTGAATATCATCATAATCTTACAGACTAGATAAAATCCCCCCAAAATGCAAATATTTCTTCAGTTCAGTTCAGTCACTCAGTCATGTTCGACTCTTTGCAACTCCATGGACTGCAGCACGCCAGACTTCCCTGTCCATCACCAACTCCCAGAGCCTACTCAAACTCATGTCCATCGCGTTGGTGATGCCATCCAACCATCTCATCCTCTGTCACCCCCTTCTCCTCCTGCCTTCAATCTTTCCCAGCATCAGGGTCTTTTCCAATGAGTCAATTCTTCACATCAGGTGGCCAAAGTATTGGAATTTCAGCTTCAGCATCAGTCCTTCCAATGAATATTCAGGACTGATTTCCTTTAAGATTGACTGGTTGGATCTCCTTGCAATTTCCTCTTATGTTTTCCTATTTTTTGTTGTCTTTTTGCTCCTTGGACACAAGAGGCCTTTCTTGTGCCTGAGGAAGGATATATAGGTGGATACACCATTCAGAGTTACAAAGGGACACAAAAAGCATACTTAGCTTGGATTTGTAAGAAATATATAATAAAATGATTATTTACAGAGATGTGGGCAGGGCTGAGGGACCAAAAAAAATGTTGAGGCACTGTGATATTGGGATTTCTAGTAAGAAACATATATTCCATCTTGGACTCCATTTCTGTCAAAGAGCTTCTAAAATCCTTGGAGTTTCCTAAGTAGAGAGAGAGAAAAAAGACATTTTTTGTTATGTTAAGAGTGACCTTTGGAAAGCCCCTAGGTGACCTAAGGATGAGGGCTGGTTGTCAGAAGAGCCAATCATGTGGTTAGAGGCTTGGAAAACTTCAGTCCTCATCCTTGGGAGAGAAAAGGAACTAGAAACTGAATTCAATTACCTATGGCCAAGGATTTGATCAATCATGCCTATGTAATGAAACCTCCCTAAAAACTCAAAAGGAGGTGGTTCATAGAGTTTCCATGATGGCGGACAATTCGAGGAGAAAGGCCCCCAGAGAAAGTATGAAAACTCTTCCCACTTTCCCCGTATCTTGTCCTTTGCATCTCTTCCATCTGCCTCTTCCTGAGTTTATACTGTATATTACAATAAACTAGTAATCTACTAAGTATTAGTAAAATGTTTCTCTGAGTTCTCTGAGCCAGTCTAGCAAATTAGTCCAATACAAGAAAGGGGCTATTAAAACTGCCAATCTGTATAGCCAGTTGATTAGAAATACAGGTGATAAGCTGGGCTTGCAACTGATGTCTAAAGTTGGGGTTAGAGGAGCAATCTTGTCAGACTGAACCCTTAACCTGCAGGATCTAAGGGTAGATAGTGTCAGAATTGAGATGAATTTTAGCATACCCAGCTGGTATAACAGAATTCCTTGGTGATATGGGGAAAACCCCCATACATCAGAATTGATGCACATTTATAGGCACCCAGAGACCAGTAACAATGGGAAGTCATTACCCCCTTGATCCTAAAGGAACAGGGGAAAGACAACAGAACTATCAATGTGGGCTGGAGCCAGAGGAGAAAAGGCAGTCTCATCAGGGCTGCTGACAGAGGGAGGCAATCCCAGCCACAACCTGGAATCAAAACAGCAAGAGGCAAGGAATAAAATACTTCAATCTGCCTGTCTTTCTGCAGGCTGCTGTCTTATTGGTGCCTTCAGCTGGGTAAATTGAACTTGAAATCAGAGAGTAGTGCCCTGAGGGCACAGAACAGGGCACAGAAAGACAAGAGAAAAATAGAATAACCAGCACAGTGTTGGTTGGATACTTTTAGCATTTTTTGTTTTTTACATTTAGTACTTCTATTTTATTTTTACATTCAGTACTTCTAAAATTCATTTGTAATTTTTCTTTTGATTGTAGTGTATCATAGGAATGAGCTTTTTATTTAGCTTTTATAGATACCTATATAGTTATCTTAGGTACACATGCTGTATCATATTCCTATCCATTTTATCAACTGCCATTATCAAACTAAATTTTTACAGTGGGGTTCTTTTCAGTGTTTCCTATTCTGTTCCACTGATTCATTTATTCTTGTGCAATAACACAGTAGCATGACATTATTGTAGCATGACAGTATGTTTTAACGCTAGGTACAGCAGCTCCCAAGTGTTCTTAAGTTCTGATGAAAATTATTAGGAAAAAGTAGCTTTGAAAACTAGGGGGAAATGTCAAATATAAAAACCTTAGTTATTCAGCTATGTTTTGAAATGGATACTGCTATGTGATATGTGCAAGTTTTCATTCTTTACTATGGAATCTCAATATATATTACTAGATAATAGACGGAAGTTTTTGTTTCATTATATTCATTATTTTGGCATATTTTTTAAATTCCACATACACATGATAATATACAGTATTTTTCCTTCTCTGACTTATTTCACTAAGTACAATATTCACCATGTCCACGTATGTTGCATATTGCAAAATTTCATTCTTTTTTTTAATGGCTGATTGGTATTCCATTGTGTTCATATACTGCAACTTCTTTATCCTCTCATTTGTTGATTGACACTTAAGTGACTTCCATATCTTTGCTGTTGTAAATAACGCTGCTATGAACATTAGGGTGCATACATCTTTTCAAATTAGTGTTTTGTTTTGGTCAAATATATACCCAGGAGTGGAACTGCTGTATCATATGGTAATTCTATTTTAGTTTTTTTGAGGAACATCTGCTTTTCTACAGTAGCTGCGCAAATTTACATTCCCACCAACAGTGGACATATCCTCGCCAACATTTGTTACTTGTGGTCTTTTTGATGAGAGAGTCTCTGACAAGTGTGAGGTGACATCTCATTGTTTTGATTTGCATTTCCATGATATTAGCAATGTTAATTATCTTTTTATGTGCCTGTTGGTCATCTGTATGCCTTCTTTGGAAAAATATCTATTCAGGTCTTCTGCCCATTTTTAACTGGGTTGTTTGAGTTTGTTTTGTTTGTTTGTTTTTATGTTGAGTTGCATGAGCTGTTTACACATTTTGGATATTAACCCCTTAGTAGTTGTATCATTTGCAGATATTTTCTCCCATTCAATAGATTGTCTGTTCATTTTGTTGATGATTTCCTTTGCTGTGCAAAGCTTTTACATTTAATTAGGTCCCATTTGTTTATTTTTGCTTTTGTTTCCTTTGCCTTAGGAGATTATTCATATATATTCTCAAATAGAAAACATACACATATATTATTTTCAAGTATACATAGTGCATTTAAGAAAAATTACTACATACCAGGTCATAGAGAAAATCTCAACAAATTACAAAGAATGGTATTCTAGAAGCCATCTTATATTACCTCAATATATTTTTTGTATTTGTCCTTGAAGTTAGAAAACACTAATAAACAGGATTTTATAAATATATACATGCAAATATACATGCTCTTATATAGTAAACAATGCTGAGGAAACATAAAAGAAAATAGTTACTTAGAATAATTTATTTAGTTACTTAGAATTCTTCATTTTTCAAATTTAAAATTACTATTCTGTTATTTTGTGGAGAACATCTAGCCAACTCAATTGCTAAAACAGAGTTATTTTCAAATTATGTCTAAGCTATAAATCAGCATATTGAACCAACATTTTAATTCTTGTTTCCAGCTAATTATTTGAGAGCCTTTGAAGAGAGCAGAGGTTATTATTGAAAAGCAGATTTTTGTTTAGTTTTAGTTTAGTTGCTAAGTCATGTCTAACCCTTTGTGACCCCATGGACTGTAGCCCACCAGGCTCCTCCCCCAGGGGATTTCCCAGGCAAGAAAACCAGAGTTGGTTGCCATTTCCTTCTCCCGGGGCTCTTCCTGACCCAGGGATCAAACCTGCATCTCTTGCATTGACAACCAGATTCTTTGCCGCTCATCCACCAGGGAAACCAGTATTTTTGTTAAGCTTGTGTAAATGATTATTAGGTATTTTGGATCTTTTTTTTTTTAACCTGAAGTTGTTGTATTTTTTAAAAATCCTTCTTCAGATGTGCTAAGACCATTAATAGCAATTTCCAGATAATCACAAGTAGGTGAGAAATAAGGTAAGGGCAGTCAGTGGGATAAAAATCTCCATTGATTTTTGGACTTCCAAAATCTTGGAGAAGTTTAAGAGGACTTACACTGCAGATTAAAAATTAGATCAAAATATGAGGTGATCCAGTGATTAAGATACTATGCCTCCACTGCAGGGGGGATGGGTTCTATCCCTGGTTGGGGAACTAAGATCCTGCATGCCAAGTAGTAGGGTCAAAAAATACAAACAGAAAAAAAAAAAAAAAAATACAAACAGGCAAACAAAAACACCAAAAAAACAAATATATATAGATAGCAAATATACATATTATATAATATATATAAATTATAATATATATCATATGGAGATGTATGTCTTTTGGGATATATAATATACATTAATTAAATTAATTTATATATTATATAATTTATGTATTATACATGTTATATATATAAAATATCACCATATATATTATACATATATAATATATATAACATCACCACATATATATTATATATGGTAATGTTATAATAATATTGTATATAATATACAATAATATAATGACATATATAATACATAATAATATAATATTATATATAATACATAATATCATATATAAGGTCATGTTAAAGTTTATAATTTGAAGTCAGTGTAGATGCTATAAGACTGACTTGCCTGGTACCCTCTTCCTACAGCTCTGGGTCTGAGACTGCTGTGAATACAAACCCTGTGTACCTTCTGGCCTGCCTCCTTTTTTTGCCGCTGCCGCCTGCCTCCCAAGCCAGGCTGCTGCCACCTTTGCCAGAGCCTCTGCTAAGCTTCCTCAGGTGGCTGCTGTTCAGGCGGAAGCCCCGAATCTGCTCTTTTCTCCCTGACTGAGCTCTAACCAGGCTGCGTCATCCTTCTGCCCCCAGAATGGATGAAATGTCACCCTGTGAGGCATGGGTCTGACTTTCTGAGCAGTCACTAAGGGGCTGCATGATGCCACTCAGAGTTCAGGAGAGTCTACTCCCTGTGAGTTGGAACCTGACTGATGAGATATGGGAAATAGTAGGGAACAGGGCAATTTCCCTCTCCTTTATACCCTGTGGAGTGCTCTAAGATTCGATTTCCCCCCGAAGGTCTTCTGGAGACTTCCAGGTGCCTAGCTAACACCCCTGCCCAGAGGCTGCAGTCTCTTTATATGTGGCCACTCTTATATGGCCACAATGAAAGATATGGGCAATCTTTCATTGTGAAACAGCGGCCAGCATGGCAGCACATCACATCACTTTGTTTCTCGTATTTTCTTGCCTTTTTCTCCCTATTTCCTTACCTTCACCATTCTGGGCTTGCATGTGCCAAATTGTATTGCAACTTGAAGGCACCCAAATAGTGTCTCAGGCTCTATCTTTTCGTAGAAAAGATTTCCTAAAAGAGAGCTATAGCAACAGTTCTCACTTTAGTGGAGAGCTGGTGTTTTCCCCTGGCCCCTATGAGTCACTCTCCACTTTTCTCCACCTTGCTCTCTCCCCTGGGAGGTTGCTGAACTGTATCTAAAGGACACCCACACCCTCTGGCTACCAGATAGGTCCAGCCAATAGGATACCCCGGTAGGAGATTGGAGGGAGAAAGTATTTATTTTCCTGGTGCCTATGAGTCACCTTGGCTGACTGTGTCCCTCAAGATGAAAGTCAGAGCTGGAGTTCTTCTCTATCTGACCTTCTTTTTGATTTCTGAGACCTGCTTCCTCCTCTCCTTTGGACCTAGGGAACCTAAGAGCTCCACACTGCTACCCCCAGGGTAGGGAGCTGCCTTGTGGCTCATGTCCACCCTGCCCACTCCTCTGTAATTTATCTCTTTATAAATAAATTATTCTAATTTGAATTATTCCAATTTGACAGTGCCATCTGCTTCCTATTGGGATGAGTAATGAGAAGGAATGGTTAAATGATATTGTTGTTTATCTGTGTTGGAATTGTGTGTGACCATTACACATCACTTAATGTTCTCTAGCAAAAGAAAGCAATGCAGTATTTTTTTTTTTCCTAATCACTTAAGAAGTCAAGCAATCAGGGTTCTAGCAAAAACAAACAAACAAGACCAGTCAGAATTCCATCTCCTGTGTGGATGAAAATAATCAAAAAGTAATCTATAATAGGAACAGAAATTATGTAAAAGAAAATAAAAAGAGTTTTATTTGAGCCAAACTGAGGACTATCACCTGGAAGAGAGCCTCTCAGCTCTGAGAAACTGCTCCAGAGACACTTGATTGTCAACATAGTTTTATATCTTATCAGAACCAAGAACATTAAATAAGTCAGGCATATACTTCTCTAGTGGCTCAGACGGTAAAGAATCTGCCTGTAATGCAGGAGACTCAGTTTCAATCCCTGGGTTGATCTTTCCAGGGAAGATCCCCTGGAAAAGGGCGTGGCAACACACTCCAATATTTTTGCCTGGAGAATTCAATGGACAGAGGAGCCTGGCAGGCTACGGGCCATAGGTTTGTGGAGAGTCAGACACGACTAAAGCAACTTAGCATTGCTGCACGCATACTCCTTCAAGGTTTCAGAAAAACAGATTAGAGTTAGTGAGTCAGCACGGCCTTTGCACCGAGGAAGGGAGTCTTATGGAAGGAGGACCAGCACTGGCATCCCAGGAAGGGAATCATTTGCTCTTTATTTTTAACATAGACATTCCTTAGTGTGCCCTTTTCTTTAATAATGAAAGCAGGTGTAAAACAGGCTGTTTTAGTTAGCAGTTAAAATTCAAGTCAACTCATGTATTAGCCAGAATGACTTCCTCATACCTCAACATGTGAAATTTTCTTTTATCACCTGAAAGGGTCTTTAAAGGGAATCAATAGGGAATTGTGAAGTACCAGGAACAAGAAATGGCAGAAGACATCACCACCCCAAGTGTTGAAGGGGCATAAGGAAGAAAGAGCGTTGGAATACTGGTGCCTGATACGAGTCCACGTCTTGGAAAAGAAGCTGTCCCTGCAGACCTCCAGTCCTGCGGAATGCAGGTCCTGCCAGAGCCTCATCTGCAGCAGGCTGGCAGTAGAGAATGAAATGCCCTCCTCTTCCGCCCCTCCTGCCCACCGGCTTCCTCTCTCCAGCCCCTGGTCTGCAGTCACTGCCTCCTATTGGCTGAGCCCAGTTGGAAACTAGAATGAATGGCCCATCAGGGTGGGCCTGCTTGGGCTCTGAGTGGGGCTGAGTGGGGCAGATGATGGTCTGGGTTGCTGGGAGGTGAGGAGGGCAACAGAAATTAACCAATATGATCAGGATATCAAACCCTTTGCAAATATAACCCTAATTTTGAGAAAAGTGATACATGCATTTATGTATAAGAGAATTCTGAACTATAAATTTAAAGTAGCTATCTCATGTAGTAGAAGAATAATCAATGGTTTTTATTTTTTATAGTGCTTGGTATATCTCCCAAATTTTAAAAAAAAAAGTATTACTTTAAACTTTATCTTAGGAAAGATAATTGCTAATTGAATGATGTGTTTAATATTAACTTTTAAAGGAAACATTTCCTATCAGTGGCTCCTCATGCTAAGAACTTCACTTTCTGAAATTTCTCAGATCTCACCTAGAGTAAGATCAAGGCCAATGAGAGGATGTTTGTGTTTGTTTCTCAAAGCACTAGCTTGTTTTCACACTATCCTGCCCAGTAATAAAAAAGAATAATCTGACGTGGGACAAAGGGCATCCCAGTCCTAGTGACATTAGTAGATGTAATCCATTAATTACTATTAACTTTGTTATGTAGCAGAGTTGGTCTATGACATTCAATTTGTCAAAGAACCAAATTTGTGATCCTAGAGTTGAATGTACAATCACCAACTTCATATAAACATCTAGCTTCAAAATGCTTTCAATTTAGTTAGACTATAAACTAACATCTCTGTTTTCAAAACAACTTGTGTAGCTTCTGATTTATTTTTCTTTTGTTTCATGTCTCTCGCATCTGCATGTAAACTACAAATAAAGCACCATAGAGGAACTCAGGGGTATTATCAGCAGTCAGCAGCTACCCTGCTGTTTTCCATACCCAGATTCCTCTTCTATTCATAGCATTGTCCTCAGCCTCACATGGGGTCTGGGGTAAAGGCAGCTACTTTCCCCCACAGAAATACTTCACATGTAGAGAATGAGATAGCAAATCCTTGGGATGTCACAGACCAGCTGTTGAAGGCAATTGTTCCTAACCACCAATGTCTCAGCCGCTCCTTTGGGCCAAGGCAGCAGTTGGGGGAGATAGAAGCAGCCAATGTTCTGTATAAACTCAGACACCCATGTAAGCTCGGGCCTCAGAACTTCATTGCCTGCCAAGCTATTTAAAGCTAAGGATTATGCAGTGAGAACAGATGCAGTACATTTTGCCATCTTCTGAAATCTAACATTTTAAGTAACATTTAAAGAGCATAGTTTAAATTTTCTTGAATTCAGTCATTGTACTTTTCAAAGTGGTTTCCTAAACTTCATATTAATTTAAGTATGACTTAATACATCTTAATATTTCATAAATATCCACAGAACATACACTGTACTTTGAAAAACGTTGCAGCTAAGATTCAGCTTAGCTTTTTTTTTAAAATGAGGTACATATTTGGAACTTTTAAAAATCAGATTTATATCTGAAAATTCCAGTGTAAGTTTAAAACAGTAACAAATGTAGTGACTCATAAATATATTTCAGATCCAATTTTCCAGTACTATTTTTTAACCTTCAAATTCTATATTTACAAAGCTATGCTGTAATAAAATACACTGAAAAGAAAAGCTTATTAAGCAAAGGCGATCACAGCTCTTTTTAGCAATATAAAACACTTTCATAAAATGGATAAGAATTTCTTAAATTGGTGTGGCTCTTTTGCCATCAACTATTACAAATGCAAGCTTCCCTGGCATTGTTGAAGTAAGGAAGAAATAATTCTGAGTCGTTTCTGCTATCAGACTACAGTCTTCTAAACTGTCAATGTTTCAGGTGTTAAGAATAGCATTAACTTGAGCTGTAGGAACATATTTAACAAATTTCCTTTCGGAATAAAAATAAGAAAGACAACCTCAACATACCAGGAACTATGTCTGTATTTTTAATCTTCATAAAAATCATTTCAAACGTGGGTAATACACACATTGCCGTGATACCATGGTCTAAACTAGGATCTTCCTCTCGACGTATGAACAGACACTAACCCGACACGATGTCACTTGGTCCCAGCCGAATCCTTTACTTCCACCACTAGAATTCCATCATGACAGAGGATCGCCGACAAATCTTTGGTTTCAATGCCGTCGGGCAGTTTATACTGTCGGGTGAAGCTTCTGGAGATAAAACCGTGCTCATCCATTCTGGTTCCATGTTGAGCTTTTATCAGCAGCCAGCCCTCGAAGGTCTGAATGATGATATCTTCGGGGAGGAATTGGACCACGTCCAGCAGGACCTGGAAGCGGGACTCGCCTCTCTGGGGCGGCATCTCAGCGGCGTCCACTGGAGGAGCCTGGGCCGCCCTGGCCTTCCCCAGGTCCACCGTGGTTGGCCCGGGCAGTGCATATAAAGCGTGGTCCAGCCTGCAGTCTTCCAGACCTCGAGCTTCGAACTCCTGTTCGTACCGCACTGGAGTCTCGATGAGGTGCCTCAGTATGATTTTTGCCATAGTGGAGGCAAAGCCGGCCTCCAGCAGCGTCCTCCCGGGCCGATGTCCGCGTGGAGCTTCGCCGCTGCCGTCCGACTAGGTTATCAGGGGAGAGCTGCTCTTCACTTATAACCCCGGCGCAGACGCAACCCTTTAATTAGACCTGAATCACAGTGCCGCACGCTCGCTCTTGTCTTTTTGCTCCTGCTGACAATGAACGGCTATTTATAGGGTGTGTTTCGAAGTTGCTTTTAGCACACAGCCTGCTCGAGCTGCCGAGTCAAGGATTGCCCTTACATTCTCAGTTATCCTTGGCAAGTGTGTAGGCCTCGCTTACCCAGAGAGAAAAAGTCAGAAACAGTATTTGAGAAGTATCTGAGTGCTCTGTCTTTGTGAACTACAGTGATCTGAGGGATCAGAACAACCTAGAGATGAGCACTTATCTTGTATGAACTAAGTCTGCACTAATCCTAGTTTCCCGGCGCCAAGTCAGGGGGAGGTGACTTGAGCTTTAAATTGATTAGGAATCAATTACACACACACAGGCACATTAAAATCTCAAACATTCAACAAGCCCTCAGCCCTCTGTCCTATACATTTGCTTTCATTTCATCCTTTAATCTTCTATCCTTAAGTGACATCTGAGCCAGGCCATCTGGGTTTATTAAATTTGACTCATGAAAAATGAGATCAAATGACTGAGCCAGACAGTGATGTCCAACCTCAGATGGGGTTGGAAAGGCATAGAACAGAGAATCTTAGCAAGGAAAATAGAGCTCCAGTGCAAAGAAAAAGGTTAAAGCTTTTTAACTCTTTGATACTAAAGCCCAGAAAACTAAGGATTAATCTAGTTGCAGCTCTGCTGTTGAAATGGCAAAAATAAATAACATACTTCTTAACTGTAACCCTCTTAACATTAAACATATTGAAAAAGAATGAGGTAACTATCCACTGCTATGGCAAGAGCTTCAAGACATGTTAAGTACAAAAGGAAAGTCCAGAACAGCATATATGTGCTGTATTTGTCTTTTTTTTTTTTAAAGTAGGCGTTTGCTTGTGAAATAGAATCTGAAAGTTATGTCATGGGGAACAGAAGTTGCCTTCTGGGATTGGAGCAGAGTGATCAGAAGGCAGGGGCTAAAGGGAGACTTGCTTATCACTATAAACACATTTGTGCTTGTAACTTCTATAGTGTGTTTGTAATGAACATACACACAAGAGGGTTTAAAATATAGAAAACTTCCTCTCCATGGAGGTTAGTATTCTCTAGAATAGGTAGACTCCAGAATACCTTTCCTTAAAACACATGTCCATTTTCTTAGAATTAAAAATAAATCTAACTAGCTTTTAGTTTTAGTTTTTTATGGTAAAGAATCTTCCTGCAATGCCAGAGACCCAGGTTTGATCCCTGGGTTGGGAGGATCCTCTAGAGAAGGGAATGGCAACCTACTCCAGTATTCTTGCCTGGAGAATCCCATGGACAGAGGAGCCTGGAGGGCTACAGGTCAATTTTTTAAAAATTAAAAATTAGAAAACAGAAGGGAACAATTTCCTTTAGCTCTTTTATAATATCCTAAAACTCTGAGTGGATATTTTGGTATATAGCTTAAAATATGCCTTAATTATGTTTTTCACACACAGCTTTTTTGACTTGCATTTTACAGGTTGATGACCCTCAATGGAAAAATGTACTCTTTGAAATATTAATGTCCATTGGCTCATAAAATATTGGAGAGGTGTTTTCATTGATGCTGCTCTGAGTGGTAAGTCAAAAACAGAACTCACTACCAGTGGTAGGAAATGTATAAGGTACCAAGGATTTGGCTTTAAATTGCTGGAAAGAGTCATAGCAAAATTGAGAAGAAAGCATATAGATTTTCTATATATCCCCTGCCCCGACACATACATAGTATCCCCCATTGTCAACATCCCCACCAGAGGGTACATTTGTTACAATCAGTGAACCTACATTAATACATAATTTACATTAGTGTTTACATCACTCTTTGTGTTGCACATTCTATGAATTTGCCCAGAGGTTGAAGGAAAGTTATGACCAACCTAGATAGCATATTAAAAAGCAGAGACATTACTTTGCCAACAAAGGTCCATCTAGTCAAGGCTATGGTTTTCCCAGTGGTCATGTATGGATGTGAGAGTTGGACTGTGAAGAAAGCTGAGCACCGAAGAATTGATGCTTTTGAACTGTGGTTTTGGAGAAGACTCTTGAGAGTCCCTTGGACTGCAAGGAGATCTAACCAGTCCATCCTAAAGGGGATCAGTCCTGGGTGTTCATTGGAAGGACTGATGCTGAAGCTGAAACTCCAGTACTTTGGCCACCTCATGCGAAGGGTTGACTCATTGGAAAAGACCCTGATGCTGGGAGGGATTGGGGGCAGGAGGAGAAGGGGACGGCAGAGGATGAGATGGCTGGATGGCATCACCAACTCATGGATATGAGTTTGAGTAAACTCCGGGAGTTGGTGATGGACAGGGAGGCCTGGCATGCTGCGATTCATGGGGTCACAAAGAGTTGGACACGACTGAGCAACTGAACTAAACATAATCACGTGTATCCACCAAAATAGTGTTATACAGAGTTGTTTCACTGCCCTAAAAATCCTTTGTGCTCCATCTGCTCACCTCCCCTCCTCCCAAGCTTTGCTCTGAAAAACTGCTGTAAAAAACAAGCCTGTTTATTTGCTGTGCTGGGTCTTCACTGCCGCACTCCAGCTTTCTCTAGTTGTGGTGCGTGAGGGCTGCTCTTCGTTGCAGTGCTAGGGCTTCTCTCAGAGGTGGCTTCTCTTTTGTGGAGCATGGGCTCTAGAGTGCAGGCTCAGTAGTTGTGGCACATGGCCTCATTGCCCGGGATCAAACCCATGTCCCCCTGCATTGGCAGGTGGATTCCCAACCACAGGACCACCGGGGAAGTCCAAAAAAAAAAAAAAAAAGGAATGTCTATTTAAAAAACTAAAAGTTCTCTAAAAAATAAATACCTTTTAGAAAGGTGCTGGTAGGGTTGACAGAGAAAAATATATCCAATTAGTCTTATGGTTTTCTTGCCTTTAAGGATCTCAAAAATAGGTGAGGAGGACTAGATATGAGTGATGTTTCCATGTTGCTTGTATGATTGAGTTGCTGAGGTTTAAAGGGAGTATTCACATTTCTGGCGCAAACACCCAAGACTTCTACTTCTGCTATTTCCCCCAAACGGCCCTTTGACCCTAATCCTGCGCCTTCTATCCTCCTCTAGGCTTCTGTTCAACCACTTACCTCTTTCTTGATGTTCTCTAGTCTCTCACTGTCCACAGGCTCCTCTCCATCAGCGTAAAGTCAGTTGTACCCCACCTTTTTAAACCAAAACAAGACCTACTAGCCCTTATGTCACCCGCTAGCTAATTATTCCCCTCCCAGCCCAGTTCCTTGAATTTTTAGCCTGTGTTCAATGATCACTCTTTGTGCTACTGCAAAATAACTCTGCCCTGGATTGATATCAAAGTCAGCCTTGTTGCCAAATCTATACTTTAACCTTATCTTCCTTAACCTCTTGAGCATTTGACATAAGCCTCTCATCAGGAAAGAATGTGAACTATTTTTGTCCTAGCCCTGTCAAGAGGACAAGTAGAGTTTTCTCTTATCCTATTCCATGCATTCTCAGTGGACGTGATATCACCCTCAAGGGGGCAAAAATTGGTTCTTATGGAGCAAATCAATCAAACAAAAAATCCATGTTATCTAAAGATTATACCAAATCTTAGCTCTAAGGAATGGATTATGGTCTTCCAAAAGGCCCAGGTACATAAACAGACATAAAGAATATCTGTGGAATTAAAATTTCATGGGGGAGAGGGAGGAGAAATCAGGTGGACAATGTCTTAAAGACTCCTGGGTGTGGAAGGCTGGAGCAATAATAAAGGAAAAATTGAGGATACAGTCCTAGTCGTCTTCATGCTCATCCAGAACCCAATGGCATCAGGGGCTCTTTGGGGGAATTTCAGTACCAACAAGGCTTAGGGTCTGAGAAGGTTCCCTAGAAAGAGTAATCTCATGGCCTGAACAAGAAGATGATAGAGTGGGACAAAAGGAGCTTTGGGAATTCAAGTGTTCCTGGCAACAGAATGACATGTTCCAGGGCCTGGAACCAGAAGCAAATTCTGTAATTGGAAGACAAAGGACACAGTGTGACCACAATGCAGGCCACAGAGTAAGAAGTGGGAGAAATGAGGCTGGAGAGGTGGGGAGCAGGGACCAGATCAGAAGAGACTTGTATGTCATTTTTGTTTTCAAGTATCTACCAGTTGCTCTAAGGGTGATTATCAGAATTCTTGTTTTATAGTAAACACTAATCTTTTTCTTCATAGTCAAAAGGCCCACTGAGGATTTTTTTTCCAAATTAAGGTTTAAATTCTATTCTGAAATATAGGAGTTAACTTCACAAAGACCCAAATCAGTACCTTTTTCACTTTTCTGACTATACCCACAATAAGAAACATATCATCACCAGTGAACACACATATACACATGTGTGTGCATGCTCAGTCATGTCCAACTCTTTGTGACCTCCTGGACTATAGCTCGCCAGGCTCCTCTGTCCTTGCGATTCTCCAGGAAAGAACACTTGAGTAGGTTGCCATTTCCTCCTCCAGGGGATATCTTCCTGACCCAGGGATCAAACCCACATCTCCTGAAGCTCCTGCATTAGCAGGCAGATTCTGTACCACTGAGCTACCTGGGAAGCCCACATATACCCATACTGGGTACAAAACATTTAGCTTTACTACATATAATGCACTCTGATGGTCTCTGTTTGATTCCATTTAGCTTAACAGTGAGCCTTCAGTTCAGTTCAGTTCAGTTGCTCAGTCGCGTCCGACTCTTTGCAACCCCATGAATCGCAGCGCGCCAGGCCTCCCTGTCCATCACCAACTCCCGGAGTTTACTCAGACTCATGTCCATCGAGACGGTGATGCCATCCAGCCATCTCATCCTCTGTCATCCCCTTCTCCTCCTGCCCCCAATCCCTCTCAGCATCAGGGTCTTTTCCAATGAGTCAACTCTTTGCATGAGGTAGCCAAAGTACTGGAGTTTCAGCTTCAGCATCAGTCCTTCCAATGAACACCCAGGACTGATCTCCTTTAGGATGGACTGGTTGGATCTCTTTGCAGTCCAAGGGACTCTCAAGAGTCTTCTCCAAAACCACAGTTCAAAAGCATCAATTCTTCGGTGCTCAGCTTTCTTCACAGTTCAACTCTCACATCCATACATGACCACTGGAAAAACCATAGCCTTGACTAGATGGATCTTTGCTGGCAAAGTAATGTCTCTGCTTTTTAATATGCTATCTAGGTTGGTCATAACTTTCCTTCCAAGGAGTAAGCGTCTTTTAATTTCATGGCTGCAATCACCATCTGTAGTGATTTTGGAGCCAAAGAAAATAAAGTCTGACACTGTTTCCACTGTTTCCCCATCTATTTCCCATAACGTGATGGGACCAGATGGCATGATCTTAGTTTTCTGAATGTTGAGCTTTAAGCCAACTTTTTCACTCTCCTCTTCCACTTTCATCAAGAGGCTTTTTAGTTCCCCTTCATTTTTGGCCATAAGGGTGGTGTCATCTGCATGTCTGAAGTTATTGATATTTCTCCCGGCAATCTTGATTCCAGCTTGTGCTCCTTCCAGCCCAGCGTTTCTCATGATGTACTCTGCATATAAGTTAAACAAGCAGGGTGACAGTATACAGCCTTGGTGTACTCCTTTTCCTGTTTGGAACCAGTCTGTTGTTCCATGTCCAGTTCTAACTGTTGCTTCCTGACCTGCATACAGGGTTCTCGAGAGGCAGGTCAGGTGGTCTGGTATTCCCATCTCTTTCAGAATTTTCCACAGTTTATTGTAATCCCCACAGTCAAAGGCTTTGGCATAGTCTATAAAGCAGAAATAGATGTTTTTCTGGAACTCTCTTGCTTTTTCGATGATCCAGCGGGTGTTGGCAATTTGATCTCTGGTTCCTCTGCCTTTTCTAAAACCAGCTTGAACATCTGGAAGTTCATGGTTCACGTATTGCTGAAGCCTGGCTTGGAGAATTTTGAGCATTACTTTACTAGCATGTGAGCCTTGCAACTCACTAATTGATTTTACAGCCACAGTTTGGAAAGCACTTAGTTAACTTTTTATATTATTAAGCAAAGTAGCTCATCATCCTTGTAGGGTGAATTATCCCTCTGTAGGGAGACTGTGATGGGCTCCACTGGTTTTTCTTCTGTGGCTGCAGAGAGATGTTGAGTGGGTAAGGAAGCAAGAGATGTAGCCAGACGGCATGGCTTGTGTCAAGTGCTGAAAGGTTAAGAACGATAAGGATGGAAGCTCAGACTTAGCAGTGAGGGTGTCTTTGATTCATGAGGGAGAGTCAGAGGCAAAATTGGGCAAAGGTTGAATTGCAGTTGTTTGGGGAGTGCATATTGCAATTTCAAGGAGTTGGGTTGGGATGAGATGGGACACATTCACTAGAGGCTGACATAAAGTCTGGAAGGCTTGTTTTGTTTTAATAAGATTTTCTTAAGAAAAGTGACCATTAGTCTGATGAAAAGGAGAGAACTGATTAGCAAGGGGCCCTGATGGACCACGGTTGATGGAGTTTGAGACCTGAAGGGCCAATATCCTAAATATTCCTTTTAAACAAAGTAATTTTCTTATGCCATTCTCAAATCATGAGTAAGGTTTTTGTTCAGTGTTTCAGCCTGGTGTCAGATAGGCTTTGAGAGAATTAAGGCAGAGATTGTACCAGGCTTTGGGGAAACCAGTGCAAAGGGCCTCTGCTATCCAAGGAAGCAGTAATGAGACAGAAGCGGATGATATCAGCAGTCTGGAAAGAGATAAAAGTGACAACCAAGTTAGAACATAGACACATGCCTGAAGGAACCCTAAAAATAAGTGAATGATAATTTGATTGCACCTTGCTGCAATCTTAGAGGCTGGAGTCAGCTCTGGAAAGTTGGCCTTATGGCCATGAAGGAATTTACATTTTAGATAGAAGCCGTAATAAGCATGGATACATTTTAACAGGGTTTGAAAGGACGGATCAGGAGTGAGCCCCTGACTGTGTTCACTCTGCCTTCCCTGAGTGCCTCCTGTTGGGTTTACCAAGGCGCCCACACTGAGGCTTGACCCTGCTTCTTCTCCCAGGCCCATTATAACCAACAACTCGTCAACAGCCTCAGCTTGCTACCACAGGAACTCACATCAAATCTGACCTTCTCAGAGCCTGTGGCATAGCCAACAACCAGGAGTCTGCCTGTCCTTCTGAGTCTCCAGCCAGATTCCAAATTAGAGTTGGAATCAACCAGCCCTTGGAGTTGGCCCAATTTGTAAAGCTGAATGTTGGCCGCGAGTTTCTCCTTTTGAGGCGTTCTTTCCTGCCAGGTTCCACAGGTCCTCTTAAGGCCTGGATACTGTTCTGAATCTCAGCTGGTGCCTGGGTCCAGGGGACTCAGGTAGAGCTGCCTATTCTTCCTGTAGGCATAGATCCTAGTTTCTCTGTCTTCCACCTTCTAGCTAGGCTCCTACCAAGCTATCTGCATTCTGGCTTAAAACAGCACCCGGGATCCTTGCCAGCCATAGAATGATGACCTGTAACCATCGCTCGAACAGCTGTGCCTTTTGACTTAGAGGTGGGGCCTCTAGTGCAGCCAGCGAGAGCAGCCAGGTAGCTTCGTACCTCCCCTGCCTCATCCTCCTTTTCCTGACGTGGATTTTCTGAGCACCAGTGGACCTCACTCCTGAACCTGGAGCCAAGTCTCCGTACTTGGGCCCGTCTCATTTCCAGTAGATCCACTACTTCATGGTGGTTAATAAAACAGACTAAACATGTATTCTTTGGCACACAGCTTCACTTGAGTATGTTTCAATTTCTTCATCTCTAAAACAACAGAATGTACCTCCCAGGGACATTGGTAAGATTAAATCTGATTCTGGCCATAAAGCATTTTCACTATAAGGCATTGTGCTAAGTGATCAATAAATGAAATGTTCCTGGTGATCTCTCTAAATCATAAACAGAATGGACACTTGAAGTTATTTGTTGTCAATCAAAAACTTTAATCCTTTTTCTCAGCTACTCTTTAGAATCCTTATGAAAAAGCATATAAATCTAATTTTCTAGGGCAATACATGTTACTGAAACCCTGATGGTATTTTAAATGGAATATATTCTAAAATCTTGGACACAGAGGGTGCTTTTGACTGTCACTGAGTGGTGTAAGGTTTCTACCTCCAGAATAAGACCAACCAAGCAGCTGTCTTTGGCTCATGTTAACATTCCCATTCGAAGAGGCGGTTTCTAAGATATACTAAGCTCCTTTAGTTGCTAGGCCAAAAAAGCAAGACATGACATATTAGTTTCAGACTGGAAAGAAGCTGAGATCCCGGAATTTCTACTGAGCTGTAAAACTAAATCCAGACGTGGTTGTGACGTGCAAGTCTGAAAATGAAGCCAGAAGTGGTTTCCTATTTTTGTGAGATAACTGCCCTCTGGTGGCAGAGATTAGAGTTACACTCATAAGAGACATACTAATAAACGAAATTCTGAATGAGCAACTCATTCCTCTTGTCTTTTGACTCTGTATTCCAGATAAAGGTGCTCATACACTGAGCCCATTTTACTATTCTTCCTAACCCTTTCAGCTTTTAGATCATTTGTATTGGGATGGGAGGTGGGATAAGGATTGGGAAATTTTTGAAGAATAAATTTTAAAATCTTGCTTTCTGATTGAAAACTACCAAGCATAAACTATGCTGATTCTATATAAATGTACCTAAAGAGTGTGATTAAAGGAACAGTTTTTAGGGGAAATAAAGACCTAAATTTGAATCCTCACTCTGCCCTTCACTATCTGTTTGATCTAGGGCAAGTCACAACCTCTCTAAGGCTTCATTTCTTCTTTGCCAGGAAAATGGGAAAAATACATATCTCTCTTAAGGTTGTTGTGAGGATTAGCAAAGAGATATAAAACATTTAGACTAGAACCTGGCACATAGAAAGTGTTCAATAAATATTAGATATTATTATTTCTAATATACAATAGGATTAGAGTTCTTTGGAGAAAGAAACTGATCCATTTCAACTCAGTGGTGGCTATTTTAAAAGCCCATGTTTCTTTAAATATTAATCAAGTCCTTGGCAAGTGTGAGATGTTATTGGATAACTATACAAGCCACTAATTCTGTGCAGATAAGATTCAGCTCAAGCCAGACCCTGGGAGAGATATACTAAGGCTTTCCTATCATTCCAGAGTGTCTTTATCAGCTATGATCAAATGATTTTTATTCTTTTTCCACAATTTGCTCTTAAGCCCTTTGTTAGTATTAACATTACTTTTTAGTTGTTGAACTACCATGCTTGAGAAACTCAAGTCTGATTTTTAACCTAAGGAAAATCGCAAGGAAATGCAGCTTGCCAAAGGTTCTTGGTGGGGGGGAGGGAGGTATTATTTCTTCCACAATGTAGTTTAACTTAGAGGTCAGATAAGGATGTCAGGTTAAAGAAAATGTAGGATTGGAGACTGTAAGCAGAGGGTAGAATGAAGAATTAGCAGTCAGTGGCAGAGACAGAAGCCAGGAGTCCTAACCAGCTTTGTAGCCCCAGGTAGGTATCCATGGACCTCAGTTCTCAGGTGGAAAAAGAGAAAAAGGGACTTAACTAAATTTATAAGGTCTTTTTCAAGTTAAAAAGATGGAGAAAAGAAGACACACTTAGGTACGATGCTGTTTCTACGCAGCTTGCCAAAGTGCTCTCCAAAACATTAAGCATTTTCTTCTTTGTTCCTCTGTTTTCCAGCCCTAGCAACTACCTTTCTGTCCACTTCATGCTCATGCCTAGCAGCTACATGTGGCCCCATTCCCAGGCCAGGTGAGTGGACCAAGAGTAGACCCCTGACAAGAGGTGAGCCAATGAGATTCTACAGGGGGCATGGCATTGGGATTCTGACATCAGGCCCTTGTTGGCCCTTGGGCTGAGGTGTGCATGGCATTGAATGGGCATTTCCTGCCACAACAGGTCCAAGGCAGAGAGGGCCAGTCCTCGAGTCCAACTTGCTCTCCTTTCTCTGTGGGGAACTGCAGAGAAGAGTGCTCATGTAGCCTCAGAGAGAATAGTTGTCTTGGAATTAGGAATTCCCTAGAAACCAAAAAATTGCTAAGAATCAATTCCCAAGTCACTTCTTGCCCTTGTGTTAATACTTTGTTAAACAACACTTATATCATTTGGATAAAATTATCTTTATTTCCAGAGCTAGTGTTAGTAGGTTTCTGTTAATCTTTAAAAAGCAAACACATATGGGTAAAGGAGCTTTGAGGAATTTATTCTGGGGCTCAAGACCCCAGTAAATCCATGGTTAGTCCTGGACTGACTCCAAGAAGGGGCATTTCGACACAGTCCAAGCTATTAGAGATATATTTGAAGACAGAAGAATCTTCTTGCTGCTGCTGCTGCTAAGTCACTTCAGTCGTGTCCAACTCTGTGCGACCCCATCCCTGGGATTCTCCAGGCAAGAACACTGGAGTGGGTTGTCATTTCCTTCTCCAGTGCATGAAAGTGAAAAGTGAAAGTGAAGTCGCTCAGTCGTGTCTGACTCTTAGTGACCCCATGGACTGCAGCCCACCAGGCTGCTCTGTCCATGGGATTTTCCAGGCAAGAGTACCGGAGTGGGGTGCCATTGCCTTCTCCGGAAGAATCTTCATAGGTTCCCTCAAATCCATAGCAGCTTCCTATGCTATTTTCCTGGCTCTACTGGGAATTCTAGAGGAATATACTTGATCAGACTTTCTGTTTTGCTTGCAAAGCAAACAACTAAGATCAATTGTTTAGTCGCTAAGTTGTGTCTGACTCTTTGCAACCCCATGGACTGCAGCGTGCCAGGCTTCCCTGTCCTTCACTGTCTCCCAGAATTTGCTCAAATTCATGTCCATTGAGTTGGTGATGCCATCCTACCATCTCATCCTGTCACCCCCCCTCCTCCTCCTGCTCTTTCCCAGCATAAGGGTCCTTTCTAATGAGTCAGCTCTTTGCATCAGGTGGCCAAAGTGTTAGAGCTTCAGCTTCAGCATCAGTCCTTCCAATGAATATTCAGGGTTAATTTCCTTTAGGATTGACTGGTTTGATCTCCTTGCTGTGCGAGGGCTCTCAAGAGTCTTCTCTGGCACTACAATTCGAAAGCAGCAATTCTTTGGTGCTCTGTCTTCTTTATGGTCCAACTCTCACATCCTTACATGACTACCGAAAAACCACAGCTTTGACTATATAGACCTTTGTAGGCAAAGTGATGTCTCTGCTTTTAATATGCTAAGATCTAAGATCTTGTAATGTAAAAGCACTCAAGGTGGTATTTTTATGGTCTAGACTCAGGAAGTCCTTTTTGGAGGCCCTTTTGGAGGAAGAATGAAGGCTTATCCAACTGATGCAATCTGCTCGCGTGCTCATGTGGCCCATCCATTCAAACCTTGTGACAGGCAGTGTTGCATGATGGTCAAGAGCATAAGCTACAGAGTTAGTTGCCTGAGTTCAAATGCTGACTCCACCCAGGACCTAAACATCTATTAATAGCTTAGTATCCAACTCATTGGGTTCTTTTAACACCAAATGAGTTCATGTATGAAGCATCCAGTAGGTAGCAGACACAGTTGTAAATACTTTTACATAAAAATAAAAGGTGGCCTGTATGCACATAAAGTGCTTAGCTTGTTGGTCACAGGTAGAACTAGAGAGACAACTGAGAAACTGGGTGTGTGGGTTGTCTACACATGGGGAAGGCAGGCTTAGTGCTTTGATAGTAAGACCCAGTTGGTATTAATTAAAGTTCATAGCAACTCACCACCCACAGCAATTGGTCAGTAATAGTCAAAGGGTAGAACAAACCCCAGTGGTTTCTTTACTTCTATATGTGTCAGCAGGATTGCTCACAGTGGACACTGTTCTGAAGACGTCTTTTCTAAGCCCCAGAGCAAGATGTGTTATCTCATGGCCAGTTCGTGGGCTTCATAGCTTGATGGAAGCAAAGTCAACAGGCTTGTCTCCTTGAGTGACATGTCAGAACACCAACACAGAGCACATACTCAAGGGTTCATTTCTTTCCTTTGCTTCTACAAAACATTAACTTTACTGGGTCACCACATCTTGTTGCAACAATCTGGCCATCTCTTAAGTACCTCCTTGTGATAACATCTTAGTAGTTACAGCATGTGCTTTTATAGAATGTATTTGTTTCATTTCTCACAACACTGTACACTACTTTTCCCAACCCCTGAAAAGTGTAGACTTCAATAATCTACTGCCTCCAGGACTATAACCTCCAAGGAACCTATCTTTACAACTTCACTGCCTGCATCTCCTTCTTCCTACCCTTCCTGCAGACACCCCCCACCCCCCTGTACACACACCTTGACATTTACCCGCTGAAACTTTTCTCCAGATTTCCATCTCCCTTCCTCCTCCTCTTCTACACAGGCATTTCATCCCAGCAAGCCTCTTATGCTTTCAACTCTATCTTGATGTCTGCTTCCCAGAGAACTCAACTAACTCAGTGGCCATACTTGGCCATGTATGGGGATTGAAGAGAAAAGGAAGCCAGTTCATACAGAGACTAGAAGAGAGGACAGGAGGATGGGCTGGTATTGTTGGTTTCCCTTTACCTGTTTCCACTTCCTTCCAGAGATCTGACTTCTTTTATATCCAGGACTTCCTTGGGACCCTATTAATAAATTTCTTGTCTCTTCTTGAGTTAACCTAGGCTTTTACTCTTTTGTCACAAGGATAATTAATTAACAGATTTTTTTGACATCCTCTTTAAAAAGAGGGAAAAGTCAGGGCCACAAAATCTCCATCCTAACTATTCCCCTTACATAGCTCTACCAGTACTCACCCCCAACCCACCTGCCATCCACAACAGTAAGTCTGAAAGGGATGGAAAACCACCAAGAAAATTCCCCCAAGACAAGGTGGAAGAGGGAAGCCAGGGCAGGAGATGATCAACAGTAATTGATATAATCCTCTTATTCTATGGAGGAAATGGGAATTCCTGCTAAGTTAACCAAAAGAGAAAAAAAAATGTAAAGGTGTAATTGAATTTTTTTCAATTGAATTAATTTTAATTGAAGCAATTAAAAATAAACTTTTTTTTAAATTGGCTCTGTGAGCAGCAGAAAAAATAAACTATAGAACATATTTCCACGTTTGGGGGCCTCTAACATTCCAATATATTTTAGCGACATAACATTGATTGAATACCTTTTATGTGCCAGGTCCGGAAAAAGCATTGGCTATGTGAAGATAAAAGACTCATTTCTTAAAATCTCAGATGAGCACAGGAGGCAAATGATGAAAAAGAAGACTAGTGATAAACACTCAGAATAAAACTTCCTTGACTTGAATTGTACCAGTTTTTAGTAAAGAAAGGCAGTAGCCAGGGACCAGTTAATGATGCATTGGAGCAATAAGAAAAAAATACCATTTTTCAAAGACAAATGGGAATTCTTTGAAAATTAGGCATGTTTTGAAATGAGGAAGAGAAATTCTATGCTAAATGTAACTATGGAGATCTATCAAGTGAAGAATGAGGGCTTCCCTGGTGGCTCAGTAGTAAAGAATCCTCCTGACAATGCAGGAGACACGGGTTCGATCCCTGATCTGAGAACATCCCACATGCTGTGGAGCAACTAAACCCATGCAGCACAACTATTGTGCCTGTGCTCTATTGATTAGGAGCCACAACCAGGCTCCACATGCCCTAGAACCCATGCTCCACAGCAAGAAAAGCCATTGCAATGAAGTCCACGCATTGCAACTAGAGAGTAGCCTGCACCCACTGCAACCAGAGAAAAGCCTGCGTGACAACAAACACCCAGTACAGGTGAAAATAAAGAAATATATAAAATAAATGAAAAAGAATTAAAAAGAGAAATGGAAAAGATCAGGCATTAATGTCAGCAGGACATTATCCTGAGCTGTGTCTCCTAAGAGCCCCAGCTCCAAGCCTGCTCTAAAGTCCTCCTGGGAAGTGTGGCACTGGTGAGGACAGCCCGGAACCTGAGCCCTCCATGAACCTCTCCAAATCAACTCTCTCCAGCTCTACTACCGTCATATCTTTTTGCCTTTTCAACCTAGACAATATATTAAAAAGCAGAGACATTACTTTGCCAACAAAGAAATCATTCTTCATACAACGTTGGAAAGATCTATTCATTTCTGAGATCACACAAAGTATCATTCTATTCATGTTTGCCTCTGGAAGATTAAAGAACCACAGTAGGTAAATAGCAACTCTACAGAGGGATTCTTAAGTGATCAAAGAGGAACGACAGCCGGAGCCCAATGACTTTCATCCCAGTGGCCTACAGGGGCAGAAATTAACAGGGAACCTCAGTGAAGGCCAATCAGCAGACAAAATGAGATTCTGTTTAAGTCAGGTTTCTAGGTTACACTCCCCAAAAGCAACTGCCCTCAAAAATCAGGTTTGCTTTAAGAACCAGCAGGTTAAATAAAGGACACAGAAGCAGAAGATTCATCTTACTGTGGCAGTCACTCTGGGGCAAAGCCAAAGGAAGGTGACTGTGTTCTACCCAGACTTGCAAATTCTGCTTCCACCTCTCCAAGATTCTACAACATCAACCCAGCCTCGCACAGACGTCTGTCCCTTCTGACAACCTAGCCTAAATTTCTCTAGGACATGTGTGCTCAGTCATGTCCAACTCTTTGTGACCCCATGGACTGTAGCCCACCAGGCTCCTCTGTCCAGAGGACTTCCAGGCATGATTGCTCAATTCTAGCCTCATCCTCTTCTCCTCATGATGGCCTGAATCAAGGATCTCAAATCAGGAAAACCTATGCTTGTTTCTGAGGCCTCAAGGACCAGCATATCTTTTAGCTGTGATCCTGAAGCTGAAGCTCCAATATTCTGGCCACCTGATGCAAAGAACTGACTCACTGGAAAAGACCCTGATGCTGGGAAAGATTGAAAGCAAAAGGAGAAGGGGTCAGCAGAGGATGAGATGATTAGATAGCATTACTGACTCAATTGACATGAATCTAAGTAAACTCTGGGAAATAACGAAGGACAAAGAAGCCTGGTGTGCTGCAGTCCGTGAGGTTGCAAAGAGTCAGACACGGCTTATCAGCTGAACGACAACAAAATCAGTAACCTAGCAAACCCTGAGCTCCTTTAATACCTCAGTCCTGCCTCTCCGAGCTTTAACTAGAGTTTTGCAGCCCACAGCACTGCAAAGGGGTAAGTCAGGAATTCTAAGACCCCACATTGAGCCCATCCATCTCAAGGCTAAAGCTCTGGGTCATGCCAGAGCTTGTAGAGGCATCTCTTCACCCTGTTCTCACTATTTTCCAGTTTGTCTGATTCTTTACTCAAATACATAGGTCAGAAAATCCCTGTTCCCTTTGTGGGGGTGGGGGTGAAACACTGAAATAATAGAGTTTTTTTTGCAGATTCTGACCTACCAGCTAACATATTATAATTGCACTTAGGTAATCACATACACAGATCAACACACATTTACACACATGTACATCTCTGTGTGTATATATGTATGGGTATGTGTAAATGCATAGAGAAAGTAACTTTAAAGAAGAAAAATAGTGTTCCCAATACTCTGGGTCTTGGTTTATCTCATCTGTAAAATAGGCATAAGACAGCATATCCTGGGGGTTGTTTTGATAATTCATTGAGCTGTCTGATAACAAAGGGCCTGGCATATATTGGCTGCAGAGCAAATAAGATCAGATTTATATGTTAAAATAAATGTAGCCACCTCTCCTTTCACAACTAGTGTCAGGGGTAGGAATTTTTTGTTGCTCTAAGAGTGCTGGACAAAGAAAGCCTGCATGGCCAGTCTCTGACTACCTCTGCAGAATCATCTACTTAAATTGTAAGAGGTTTGTCTACTTTATCTCACTGACAACAAGACCTAATGTTCTATAGAAAAAAGATCTTCATGACCCAGATAATCACAATGGTGTGATCAGCCAGACATCCTAGAGGGCTAAGTCAAGTGGGTCTTAGGACGCATGACTACAAACAAAGCTAGTGGAGGTGATGGAATTCCAGTTGAGCTATTTCAAATCCTAACAGATGATGCTGTGAAAGTGCTACACTCAATATGCCAGCAAATTTGGAAAACCCAGCAGTGGCCACAGGACAGGAAAAGGTCAATTTTCATCTAGTCCCAAAGAAAGGCAGTGTCAAAGAATGTTCAAACTACTGCACAATTGCATTCATCCCACACGCCAGCAAAGTAATGCTCAAAATTCTCCAAGCCAGGCTTAACAGTGCATGAACTGTGAACTTCCAGATGTTTAAACTGGATTTAGAAAAGGCAGAGGAACCAGAGATCAAATTGCCAACATCCAGTTGATCATCAAAAAAGCAAGGGAGTTCCAGAAAAACATCTACTTCTGCTTTATTGACTATGCTAAAGCCTTTGACTGTGTGGATCACCACAAACTGTAGAAAATTCTTAAAGAGATGGGAATACCAAACCACCTGACCTGCCTCCTGAGAAATCTGTATACAGGTCAAGAAGCAACAGTTAAAACTGGACATGGAACAACAGACTGGATTCAAATCAGGAAAGGAGAATGTCAAGATTGTATATTGTCACCCTGCTTATTTAATTTATATGCAGAGTACATCATGTGAAACGCTGGGCTGGATGAAGCACAAGCAGGAATCAAGATTGCTGGGAGAAATATCAATAACCTCAGATATGCAGATGACACCACCTTTATGGCAGAAAGCGAAGAAGAACTAAAGAGCCTCTTGATGAAAGTGAAAGTGGAGAGTGAAAAAGTTGGCTTAAAACTCAACATTCAGAAAACTAAGATCATGGCATCCAGTCTCATCACTTCATGGCAAACAGATGGGGAAACAATGGAAACAGAATTTTCTTAGGCTCCAAAATCACTACAGGTTGTGATTGCAGCCATGAAATTAAAAGATGCTTGCTCCTTGGAAGAAAAGCTATGACCAACCGAGACAGCATATCAAAAAGCAAAGACATTACTTTGCCAACAAAGGTTCATCTAGTCAAAGCTATGGTTTTTCCAGAGATCATGTATGAATGTGAGAGTTGGACTATAAAGAAGACTAAGTGCTGAAGAACTGATGCTTTCGAACTGTGGTATTGGAGAAGACTCTTGAGAGTCCCTTGGACTGCAAGGAGATCCAACCAGTCCATCCTAAAGGAGATCAGTCCTGGGTGTTCATTGGAAGGACTGATGCTGAAGCTGAAGCTCCAATACTTTGGCCACCCCATGTGAAGAGTTGACTCATTGGAAAAGACTCTGATGCTGGGAGAGATTGGGGGCAGGAAGAGAAGGGGATGACAGAGGATGAGATGGCTGGATGGCATCACTGACTCGATGGACATGAGTTTGAGTAAGCTCCGGGGGTTGGTGATGGACAGGGAGGCCTGGCATGCTGCAATCCATGGGGTCGCAAAGAGTCAGACATGACTTAGTGACTGAGCTGACTGAGCTGAATGCTCTATAGCCCTCAAGCTGTCTCTAGCACTGTTCTTGGGCTGTTATATCAGCTAGTTTAATCTTCACTTGAATCCTGTGAAGACCTTTTTCTTTACCCTTATTTGAGGAAATAAGGAAATGAGGACCAGAGGGGTTAAGTAAACTGTCAACACACAGCTGGACTGGGACAGAGTAGAAATTGGATCCTTACAGACAGGCTTGTCTGTGCTAGAAATCCTATGTGATAGAAAACACTGCCCTGCAGAAACACTTGTTCCACATGTACAAAAAGGCACATGCAGTTACGTTCACCGCAGTACTGATAAGTGAAGTCTTAGAAATCATCTAAGTGCCTATCGATAGGAAACTGAAGACATTTGTCATGGCACATTCATACTGTGGAATACCAGACTGAATTTTCTGGTTTACTTTGGTTTGGGTTTTATTGTGAACATCATGGAACAATGTTCCAGAAATATTAGGTGCAAATGTATGTCGCAAAATAGGTGCAGAATGACACCATTTATTTAAGATGTGAAAAGCTCCACATTTTCAACAGCTAGTTAACTCTGTAACTATAGATGTATAAAATGCAAAAGTATTTTAAAGATCTGAAAATAGGGGCCAAGTTACAGCAAGTTTTGGTGTTTCTGCATGTTTAAATGTTCTGACAATGGAAATTCCTCAGTCTCTTATCTGTGTGTGTATTTATGTGTTTATTTATTATTGAAGTGTGAATAAGTATAAACAAATTATTGAAGTATAGTTGATGGACAATATTATATAAATTACAGATATACAATATAGATATGCAATATATTGATATACAAATATACAAATGATTTCACAATTTTTTAGCTTATACTATGTTTATCATTATTACTAAATACTGGCTTTATTCCCTGTGCTGTACAGTAGATCCTCGTAGCTTATTTTTTATATAATGGTTTGTACTTCTTACTCCCCTACCCCTATCTTGCCTTCCCACTCCCTCCCCACTGGTAACCACTAGTTGTTCCTGTGAGTCTGTTTCTTTTTTGTTACATTCACTAGTTGTATTTTTTAGATTTCACATGTAAGTTATCTGTGTATTTAAATGAAATATATATATACTTTTAGTTAATAACATGAAATAGGCATTTCTCCTCACTTCTTCTTACATCCTTCAGTTTGTCCATCTTGGAAAAACGGATTCCCCTGTGCTATTCTTCTATCATCCCTGGAATGCTGGTTACCTGTTTCTACAGTAATCAGCCTTGGGAAATGGATCCCCGATCTCAAGCCTTCCTAGCCCCCCATATTTCAGTTCATATTTTTGTGGACTTTAACATCCTAACTTGTCTTTCTTCCCAGGCTACAAGCAAGAATCTCTGTAGGAAGAGGCGTAGACTTGAGAGAGAGGTAAGTATCTCTGATACAAACCAGTTGAAAACTTGACTTAAAAAATTAACTTAGGACCACACGTCTATGGCCACCTAATCTGTAACAAAAGGAGCAGGAATATACAATGGAGAAAAGACAGTTTCTTCAATAAATAGTGCTGGGAAAACTGGACAGCTACATGTAAAAGAATGAAATTGGAACAGTCCCTAATACCATACACCAAAATAAACTCAAAATGGATTAAAGACCTAGATGTAAGGCTGGATGTTATAAAACTCTTAGAGGAAACCAAAGGCAGAACACTTTTTGATATAAATCACAGCAAGATTTTTTTCATTCCACTTCCTAAAGTAATGAAAATAAAAACAAAAATAAACAAATGGGATTTAATTAAACTGACTTTTGCATGGCAAAGGAAACCAAAATAAAATGAAAAGATAACCCTCAGAATAGGAGAAAATATTTGCAAATGAAGCAACTGACAAAGGATTAATCTCCAAAATGTACACACAGCTCATGCATTTTAATATTTAAAAAGTTTAAAAATGGGCAGAAGATCTGAATAGACATTTCTACAAAGATATACAGATGGTCAAAAAAAGCACATGAAAAGATGCTCAGTTTTATTAATTATTAGAGGAGTGCAAATCAAAACTACAATAAGGTACACCACACAGTGGTCAGAATGGCTATCATCAAAAACTAAATGCTAGAGAGACTGAGAAAAAGCAACCCTCCTACACTGATGGTGGGAATATAAATTGGTATAGCCACTATGGAGAACAGTATAGAGGTTCCTTAAAAGCTAAAAATAGAGCTATCATATGATCCAGAAATCCCACTCCTGGGCATATATCTGGAAAAAAAAAATGTAATTTGAAAGGATACATGCACCCTGGTGTTTTTGCAGCACTGTTTACAATAACCAGAACATGGAAACAACCTAAATGTCCATCAACAGAAAAATGGATAAAGAAGATGTAGTCCATCTATGCAATGAAATATTACTCAGCAATAAAAAGGAAGAAAATAATGCTATTTACAGTGACATGAATGGACCTAGAGACTGTCATTAGAGTGAAGTCTGTAAGAGAAAGACAAATATATAATATCACTTATATGCAGAATTTAGAAAAATGGTACAAATGAACTTAGAATCAACCCTGAATATTCATTAGAAAGACTGATGCTAAGGATGAAGCTCCAATTCTTTGGCCACCTGATTCAAAGAGCTGACTCACTGTAAAAGACCCTGATGCTGGGAAAGACTGAGGCAGAAGGAGAAGGGGGTGACAGAAGATGAGATGGTTAGTTAGCATCACCAACTCAACGGACATGAGTTTGAGCAAATTCTGGAAGTTAGTGAAGGACAGGGAAGCCTGGCGTGCTGCATTCCATGGGGTCGCAAAGAGTTGGACATGACTGAGCGACTGAACAACAAAGAAAAAGGGTACAAATGAACTTAGAGTCACAGATATAGAAAACAAATGTATGGTTATCAAGCAGGGAAGAGAGTCGAGGGAGGGATAAATTAAGAGTTGGAATTAGCAGGTATTAAATACATAAAAACAAGGCATGGAACCCAATGGCTTTCCCATCTAATTCTATGAGTTGTTGATGTCTGCTCCCATTTGGTTGGGGAGTGGGAACATCAGATCACCATAGTGGATATTTTTACTGGGCTTTATTTGCTTGATTTAAGCACACATGAATGTCTGAAGCCCATGAGTGGCAGCTTGCAGGCTGTCTGTCCCTTCCATCCATTCTGGAGTCCTTTGAGATGGCATTTAAGCTGTCCTTAGCTAACTCTGTCCCTTGATGGGACCCCTGAAGGGTTTCCTAACCCGATGTCTCTTTCCTATCACCTCCCTATTTCCTGTGTAGGGGAACTTTGCCTGTTTTGATTGTCCTTCTTTTCCTCTGCAGTTAAACTGCTTGGGCTAAAGTTGTGTCAGCTATGGTGATCTTTCTTTTAGTCCCTTTTCATTTCAACATCTGGCTTTTCAACTCACTTTTTTCATTTATTATCTAAATACTTGTTGTTGTTCAGTCGCTAAGTTGTGTCTTTACTCTTTGCAACCCCATGGACTGTAGCACACCAGGCTCCTCTGTCCTCCAGTATCTCCTGGAGTTTGCTCATGTTCATTGAGTTGGTGATGCTATCTAACCATCTCATCCTCTGCTGACCCCTTTTCTGTTGGCCTTCAGTCTTTCCCAGCATCTGGGTCTTTTCCAGTGAGGGGGCTCTTCACTTCAGGTAGCCAAAGTATTGGAGCTTCAGCTTCAGCATCAGTCCTCCCAAATATTCTGTCCTGAATCAGTCTGGAATATTCAGGGTTGATTTTCCTTTAGGATGGACTGGTTTGATCTCCTTGCAGTCTAAGGGACTCTCAGGAGTCTTCTCCAGCCCCACAATTCGAAAGCATCAATTCTTCGGTGCTTAGCCTGCTTCATGATCAACTCTGCCTGGAGGTATGGTTCAGCGGTAGAGTGCATGCTTGGCATGCATGAGACCCTGGGTTCAATCCCCAGTACCCCCATATTCATATTTTGGACCTCCCTGGTGGCTCAAATGGTAAAGAATCTGCCTATAGTGCTGGAGATCTGGGTTTGATCCCTGGATTGGGAAGATCCCCTGGAGAAGGAAATGACAACCCACTCCAGTATTCTTGCCTGGAGGATTCCATGGGCAGAGGAGCCTGGCAGGCTACTGTCCATGGGGTTGCAAGCAGTCGGACATGACTGAGCAACTAAGCACAAGTACTCACATCTGAACACGACTACTGGAAAAACCATAGTTTTGCCAGCAAAGGTCTTTATTGTCAAAGTGATGTCTCTGATTTTTAATATGCTGTCTAGATTTGTCATAGCTTTCCTTCCAAGGAGCAAGTGTCTTTTAATTTCATGTCTACAGTCACTGTCCACAGTGATTTTGGAGCCTAAGAAAATAAAATCTGTTGCTTCTTCCACATTTTCCCCTTCAATTGCCATGAAGTGATGGGACCAGATGCCATGATGTTAGTCTTTTGACTGTAGAGTTTCAAATCAGCTTTATTACTCTCTCTTTTATCTTCATCAAGAGGCCCTTTAGTTCTTCTTCATCTTCTGCCATTTGAGTGGTATCGTCTGCATATCTGAGGTTGTTGATATTTCTCCCGGCAATTTTGATCCCAGCTTGTGATTCATCCAGACCAGCATTTCACACGATGTACTCTACATATAAGTTGAATAACCAGAGTGACAATATACAACCTTGTCATACTCCTTTCCCAATTTTGAACCAATCAGTTTTTCCATATTCCGTTCTAACTGTTGCTTCTTGACTTGCATACACCTTTCTCAGGGTACAGGTAAGGTGATCTGATATTCCCATCTCTTTAAGAATTTTCCACAGTGTTGTGATCCACACAGCCAAAGGATTTAGCATAGTCAATGAAGCAGAAGTAGATGTTTTTCTGGAACTCCCTTGGTTTCTCCATGATCTAACTAATGTTAGCAACATCTAAATACAAACGTGGACCAAAAAAATTACTCAATAATCAAAGAAAGAAAAGGAAAATTTTATTTGAACCAACCTGAGGATTATAACCTGGGAGAGAGTCTTTCAGAAAGCTCTGAGGACTGTTCTGAAGTAAGGGAACAGGTGGTCAGGATATATATATGTGTGTGTATATATATATATATATATATGCAAAAGGAGAAAAGCAGAGGATGCAATGGCTGGATGGCATCACTGACTCACAGGACCTGAGTTTGAGCAACCTCCAGGAGATAGTGAAGGACATGGACTGCATGTTGCAGTCCATGGGACCTCACGCGAAGCAGCTGGTGGGAAAAGTGGGGAAAACATTTATTTTTCAAAGCTTCAAATGATGAACATGCTACATATTTTTAAGTTGCGCATTAGAAAAGAACACTTGTTTGTGCTTCTTGGAAAGAAGACAATAACTGATGCCAACAGTGCCCAGTCCAAAACTCACCTGCAAACCATTCCCTTGGTGCTGATAGACTCTGCTTCTCAGCCGGAGGACGTTCCCTGAACCAGGGGGAGCTTGTGTGCAGGGCCACAAGGAAATTAACACCCTGGGATCCCCTTTCAACAGAAGAGGGCAGGAGTTTGTCAATAAATACCCCAACTTTGTCTTCTCTCAGCAGGACAGTTCTGGGGTATGTTCTATGTAGTTTCTCAGAGGCCCCCAGGAGGATTACACCCCAATACCCCCAGCAGTTCGTGCGTGCTCAGTCGCTTCAGTTGTGTCCGACTCTTAGCAAACCTCTGGACTTTAGCCCGCTAGGCTCCTCTGTCCATGGGATCCTCCAGGCAAGAATACTGGAGTGGGTTGCCATGCCCTCCTCCAGGGGATCCTCCAGACCCAGGGATCAAACCCACATCTCTTACTTCTCCTGCATTGGCAGGCAGGTTCTTTACTGTTAGTGCGGCCTGGGAAGCCCCCACCCACAGCAGTAATATGCTCATAAATGCATGTATGTGTTAGTTTTTTTTTTCCTCCTCTGTGTTACCCATTCCCTCACCATTTTTCCTGGGGTCACCTCTCAAATTAATAACCTCTATCCAGATCTTCATGTTAGGGTCTGCTTTCATGGGAGCCCAAAGACAGAAAGCATATACACAAATCTGGAATTTTATTTCACAAGTTTTACATTGTAGTCCCACAGACCTCCTGCAGCTGATTAATCTAATCAGCAATTAGATTTACCAACAGTTGGAAGCATTCTTACATCCTTTCACAGGCCAGGAAAAAGTAGTGGATTGGCTAGCTCAGAATGGCCTACAGTTGACAGTAACTGAGAAAGATGGTAAGACCTCTCTCCAAAGAGAGGGAGGTGGTTTAAATAAATGCCCTTAGGTAGTAGACCCTGGAGGGCCTGCCCAGGGCAGAAGGAGAAAAGACCTTTTGCTAGTCCTTAAGGATGAATCCAGCTCAACTAATGTCTTATAGTTGTTCATTCAGCAGGCATTAAAAGAAAAGGAAGATTGCCTTTTGCAAACCTGTTGCAGAAAGCAGCAGAGGAGGGAGCAATAGAAAGAGATAAGACAAACCAGGCCATGTGGGAGCACCCTGGATAAGCTACTGACAGTCACTGTGGGATCTCACTCTGCCTGAGACGGCAGCCTGCAGATCCTTGCTGTTCAGTGCAACCAAGAGAGGAGGCCCCTCTGCAATCAGAAGGCCATTGGAAGAAGACCTAGGGGTCAGCATTTTGCCACCAGAACTGTGAAGACGGACATAAGGACTTCAGCTCTAGCTGCCAGGCGATCCACTCAGGATCTGAAGGTGTTGGAGACAAGATGGGACAGATCTGGAAAAGAGCCCACAACCTGGGCAGCCAGAGCCATAGCTACACTTGCAAGGGAGCCGGAAGCCCCAACGTAGGCTCTGCTCTGAGCCCAGGGGCTTGGAAGTCTAGAAGGGCCATCATCCAGTCCTGAAAGGAGAATGCCTCAAGACTGAGTGCAGTAGTCCTGGCCAAATGATTTTTTTTTTAAACTGTCATTTAGCGGAAGACTACTATGTGGGAAAATAAGTGCTGCCCTGGGTGATTCAGAGGGCTTCCCAGGGAGCCCAGTGGTAAAGAATCCACCTGCCAAGGCAGGAGACGCAAGACATAGGTTTGATCCCTGAGTCAGGCAGATCCCCTGGAGGAGGAAATGGCAACCCACTCCAGTATTCTTGCCTGGAGAATCCCATGGACAGAGGAGCCTGGCAGGTCAATAGGGTCACAAAGAGTCGGACTTGACTTAGCAACTTAACAACAACACGGGTGATTCAGAAGCTAAAATCTTCTAAATGAGCATGAAGAATACCAGATGGGGCCAGTATGCAGCCACCTGCTCAATTTTAAATAAGTTGCTAAAATTAATACCTGTTGTTTTTTATTTCTTCATTTATTTCCCTAATGTGCCAAGTTATCTTTGATTGTCCCTCCATCTTTCTCCCGCCATGGGGCTGAGCAGTAGGGATTACATCCACAGGCATCCAAGCTCCCAGGCTTCCCTCTGGGTTCAGCCAATAGGAGCCAATAGGCAGGAGATTAGAGGGAGGAGCGGGGAGGAAGGCTGGGGTGTGGGTTCCCCAGCTCTCTCTGTAAGGTCACCTGAAGGTCACCCAGGCTGGCTATGCACCTCACCGAACATCACTGTATCTTTGAAGGGGACCTGCTGGACAGGGCTCATCCTTCCAGGTTTGAATCACCTCTCTGCCCTTTTCTGATCAGGCCTGGGGGGTAACCCCTGTTGCTGCCAGTCCTGGGTTTTCCTGCTGGGACTATGGTTCTCATGCATCCCCTACTCCTATATATTTGGTCCTTTTGAAAACAAGACCTCTTTGAAAGTGAAAGTGTTAGTCTCTTAGTTGTGTCTGACTTTTTGCAATCCCATGGACTGTAGCCCACCAGGCTCCTCTGTCCCTGGAATTCTCCAGGCCAGAATACTGGAGTCGGTAGCCCTTCCCTTCTCCAGGGGATCTTCCCAACCCAGGGATCAAACCTGGGTCTCCTGCATTGCAGGCAGATTCCTTACTGTCTGAGCCACATCTTGGATAACCTTAATTTGACAGACCATCTGTGTCCCCTTGGGTCCTAGCTGCTACAGTAGTGGTGTCTGGTGGGGAGAGGATGAACTGGGGAGCATGACCACAGCCGCAGGATCGGGGTAAAGAGAAGTGTTACCTTGGCAACAGGCCCCTGTGAGACCTCAGGAAAAGCTACAGACAACTCCGTGTCAGGTCCAAAGTTACTGTGACAGGACCCTCAGCAGCAGGGTCCTGTCTGGAAAGGGTTTTCCCTCCAGCTGAGTGGATGTGGGAGTGCCGAGTGCAACCCCAGACGCATGCAGGAACAGGGCACTCTAGCTTCCAGGCACGGAGCCTCCACTAACACTGAAGAGGGAAAGTAGATACCCTGTAATTGCTGTAGACACAAGTTCGTTTTTCTAAAACTTTGCTGCCAGTTTCCAACAAGCACACAGAAAATATATCTGACCTCCAAACCCAAAGTTTACTGCCATGCCATTTTTTTTAATCTTGTCTAGTGTGGTTTTCTATTTCTATTATACCTTCTTTGGAGCTCTGTGAGAGAATGAAGTCTTCTCAGTGGCTAAAAATAATTTTGTAGTAATAGTACCAGCAAACTTCTAAGTGCTTCAATTTGTGCTCGCCATATACAAAGCTCTTCATTTGCAGCTCTCATTTAATCTTCATAGCAACCCCGTAAGTGCTATAACCAAACTCATTGTCCAGATTAGAGAATCGAGGTACAGAGAATTGAAATAACTTCCATGTAGGTAGGGAGCTGGGGTATGAAGGGTGAAGTGCTAGAGTCCAAGCTACACAGAGGAGGCATCTCCTCTCCATACCCCCAACCACCTCACTGAGATTAGAGGACTATGCCTGGAAGTGCGATGATGATAGAAGAAATTCTTAAAAAGTTTTGAAAATAAATAAGGGAGAATATGTTTAAAGTGCACACACAAAACCAATTCTAATCTAGTAAGGGCTGGTTCAAAACCTTTCAGAAGTGCCCTTATCACATGCCTCTTGGCTGCAGTTCCTGAGCTAGAACAGGTGCCCCAGGAGAAGAAAAGCCCACTGGAGCAGATGCCTCCAGAACTTATGGCTTCTGTTCTCAATATATTTGAATGTCATTTCATTGGTTTTGTCCTGAACAAAATATATTTACCTTGGAGTCTAGTACACAATATGAACTACTAAAGAGTAATTAAAATCTGTTGTGATTGATGTAAACAAATATTGAATCATGTTGTACATCAGAAACTAATCTGTCAACTACACTTCAATTAAAAGAAACCAATTGTGCCATTTAAGTGAGCAAAACCACCAAGAAAACTTGTGAAAATACTTACGGCTGGCAGGGCCAGAAGTATGCTATGAGGCCCAGGGAAGAGAGTCAAAACTTAGTTACACTGGTTCTTCTCCAATTCTCCTTTTTGGAATTTGACAGGAAATAGTAAAAGAAATATGAAATTAATAATAGATATTTTTATATGTAAAAATCTAAATTTACCTCAAATCATATTTTTATGTATCAATAATTACTTTTTAATAAAAATCAGATACTTTATTAAATAGCAATTCAATCATTAAATGTCTACCTATTATAGTAGTAGCAATAATAATACCTATCATTTTACCTCAAATCATTATTATTAGGGATAAATCATACCTACAGGGCAACAATACTGTTTTCTCAGAATTAAGTGTAAAATTGGAAATATTCCTTTCTCCAATTGTGGCAGAAGAGAAAAAGGAGAGTGACATGCTGTCAAGAGTCCGGTACCCTATTTCTGAAATAGAACCTTCTCTCCTTTTGTTCTTGAATATCCTAAACTCCATTAACCCCCTAACCACCCTCCATCTTCCCTTATGCATTATGCATTGCCCCCCTGCCAAACGGAGCAATGAATTAATCGGTGAAAATTTAAAGATTGCATTCTTCTTTCTGTCTTAATTCATATTAAATAGTGGACCAAGAAATTGTAGAGTAAGTGATTTATAAAGAAAGAACTAGATCGAATTTAATGATCTGTTCATGACCAGACAAGAAGAACTAGAGATAGTAATAGCATATTTAACCATAAAGTTTAATCAGAATATTAACATGCCAAAAAATATAGATAGCATCTAGACCAATAAGAAAAGCCATATAGGTTTGCCTGATTATTTATTAGTACATAGGAGCAACCAATATATTAATTTATCACACAGAACTTCTAAGTTTGCTTTCCTGGAAGTATCATAAAGAGTCTTAGATGGACTTTTAAAAGGATGTCCTGGAGGTTAGACTTTTCAGTTCAGTCGCTCAGTCATGTCTGACTCTTTGCAACCCCATCAACTGCAGCATGGCAGGCTTCCCTGTCCATCACCAACTCCTGGAGCTTACTTAAACTTATGTCCATCAAGTCAGTGATGCCATCCAACCATCTCATCCTCTGTCGTCACCTTCTCCTTCCACCTTCCATCTTTCCCAGCATCAGGGTCTTTTCCAATGAGTCAGTTCTTCACATCAGGTGGCCAAAGTATTGGAATTTTAGCTTCAGCATCAGTCCTTCCAATGAATATTCAAGACTGATTTCCTCTAGGTTAGACTCTTAGCCAAGCTGAAAAATCTCTCTCCTCCAAACTTCACTGGCAACACCTATAAATGTGAGCAAATTCCTCTGTTCTTCAGGTCCCTCAAATTCCTCAAACTTCCTGGCCTGCCCAGAAGTGACCTTTCCTCTTCTCCTGAAGGATAAGGATACCTCCTTTAGCCAGGTAACAGACCAGTTTTAGGGGGAAGACGACTTTAGCTCCCCACAAGTCTTTAGTCATATCTGATTAAGTGGCATCTCTCCCAAATATGACATTCCAGGCATTCCATAATTAATTTTTCTAGTTATGGGCTGGTTAAAGGAACCCAGATTCTTTTCTTTTTGTTGTTTTTCCCCCCCAAACTTACTTACTTTTAATTGAAGGAAAATTGCTTCACAATATTGTGTTGGCCTCTGTCATACAACAACATGAGTCAGCCATAGGTAAGCATGTGTCCCCTCCCTCTCTAACCTTCCTCTCACCTCCCACACTTCCCACCCCTCTAGGCTGTTATAGAGCCCTGGGTTGAGGTCCCTGAACCATACAGCAAATTCCCCTTGGTTATCTTTCTCACATACGGTAGTGTATATGCTTCCATGTTCCTCTCTCCATTCATCCCACCCTCTCCTTCCTACCCTCTGCCCATGTCCATGAGTCTGTTCTCTATGTTTGTGTCTCCATTGCTGCCCTATAGACAGGTTGATCAGTACCATCTTTCTAGATTCCATATACATGCGTTAATACACGTTATTTATCTTTCTCTTTCAGACTTACTTCACTCTGTATAATAGGCTCTAGGTTCATCCGCCTCTTTAGAAGTGGCTCAAATGTGTTCCTTTTCATGGCTGAGTAATATTCCATTGTATATATGTACCACAATTTCTTTATCCATTCATCTGATGATGGACATCTAGGTTGGAAAGCTGGATTCTCGTTGAACCTTTGCAAATAAATCTATTGCTGTTTAAAGTAAGGATATTCACTAATATCTTCTGAATTCAAGTAATAGAGGAAAGGGGAGTTCAGCAAAAATATATACAGATACCATTTTAAAATGTTTTATTTCAATTTATAAAAGTCTATTAAACTGTTATGGGATACAGATAAAGATGGAAGGGCTTCCTTTTATATCCAGACAATATAGCATTAAAACAATATCAACAATATTCCAAATATATAACCACCATCATGCCTCAGGAGTTCATTCATCCCAGGTAATTAAGTCTTCTGTTGTGTCTCTAGTTAGCAGCTTTATGATGCCATCTGTTCTTAGCTAAAGAGTTCAGGAAATCTCAACTCAGTCCTCAGTGATAGACTAAAACATGCCTGAGCAAAGCCAACAGAAGTCTACACCCCAAAGTCTATTCTCTGAAGTATCACTAACATACCTGGTATAGTCTTTTTCTGTGGGGTTCTGAGACAGTCATTGTTTGAAGACACAAACTCTGATCAGTAGCTGACTACAGAACCTTCAGGAAGACATTAGAGTAAAATAATCTATTTGCGGATGATAAAGACAACAGCTGTGGTAAATGTATTATTGGTGATTTTTAAAGTAAAAGGTCTTTTGAGAGCTTTATAGTAAGAATATTGCAATTTATAAGTAAATTTGGTTGTTTTTGTGACATGTAAAATAAAAATAATGAAGTAGCTTAAAAAATGTTTTAGATAAAATGTCTATTATGACAATATTTAGCCAATTTTCAAGGTCAGTACGTATTTCATCTGATTTGTAAAAATGGATGAACCTCATTTTTACATATAATAATCTTGAGACATACGCTACCAAGACATAATATACCAATGACATACCAAGCATTTGCTAAGACTCTATGAAGAGTATATCAAGAAAATTAAGTAAAGACAGTAAGTCTGGGGTAAGTCCTGAGCATCTATATTTTAATAAAACTTCTTTGGTAAGTCTGATATGCATTTTAAAAACACTGGCCAAGAAGATGCTAGATTCAAATTAAAGAAGTAATGTTGCAGCCAAGTTTTAAATAATAAATGAAATCATGATCAATAACCCTATAGTGCAGTCAACTAATATCACCAAAAACAATCACAACTCTGATAAATACAGAAAACCTCATCAGAACTATTTCATATAAATTATTTCAGTATTTTTCCTAAGGTTGAAATATATTATTGAAACTGAGGGCATTTACATTTCTTAAGGACCTTCCCATGAAATACCACATTTCTAAAGTATTATTATATTGCTAACATTTTACCTATACAAATTTAATAGATTTAACCTATAGTTTAAAAAGAAAAGCATGATTCTTTCATAAATAATATCCATTATTAATGAACAATAACATTGAAAGCCAATAACCCTGAAATTACTTGTATATCTGCTTAATAATAATTTAAAAGAAGAAACAAAATCCAATGCATGTTTTGTGGCTATGTTGGAAAATATATATAAACTTGCAACATGTAAAGCAAGCTGTTGCGTTGGAGGAGGTGCAGAGGTGCCACTAGAGGGCACTATAAGCAGATTACAGAACCAACCTGTATTTCATGGTACAGAGCATGACTTTGTCTTAAAAAATCTTAAACCATTAGTAACAAAAGTGAGAAAGTACATCTCTTTGAGACTTGTGCACTCTTTTATCTCATTGCTGTGCTAGCTTTATGGATATTATATAGAGGATTTCTGCTATAGGTGGAAAGGCAGAAGGTAAGGTTGGTTAGAAGGCTGCACTGGTCCATGCTAAACTAGACCCTTCACATCAGGTTCATTCAAGTTCACTTCAACAGCTTTTCAAATATTTATTATACAACATGAAATTAATAAATGAATCTATGTACTCCTCTTAAGGTTTAATAGAGAGATATAGGTATTTCCTTCAGATGTTTTCAAGAAACGAAGACCAGTACAGGTAGAAAGGAAGCCTTTTGGAACCCTCTCCTAATTCCATTTGCTCCCTCCCTCCTTATATGAAAAAAATTACAAAATATACTACTATTCTGAAACTGATATGTCCATCCCACCCTGTGTTTAATCCTTCTATTACTTATAAGGAAGTACGGTTCATGTCCTATTGTATTGTTCCAGAGGGCACTATTCCTTCCCTCCATTTGTATTCTTTTCTTTATTCCTGCTACTGGATTAGAAAATATGTTTTCTTTTTATTCTTTTAGTACTGTATTTTCAGGCCACTATACATGCTACATTTAAGGACCTTAGCATCTTAAATCTGACCCTCGCTTATCCCATTCTTCATGTCATCTATCATATTGTTCTTTTTTACCACCATTGCGCACCACCCATTACTATCTGACCCCCTATTTCTGAGTTTTGGTACTGGGAGGAAATCTGCGTCAGTTCAGAATATCATGCAGTTGAAGCCCACAAAACACCTTCCAAGTGGTCTTCCTTCCAATTCATTTTAACCTTTTTATTAGATTAAAATATTTAATGAAGTGTGGCTGTATTCCTGGTATTGTATAATATATCCTTGTATCCTTGTGAGTTCCTTACTTTATACACAGTAATCTGTATCTGTAATCCCTCACGTGTATCTTGCCCCTCCACCCACCCACCTCCCCACTGGTAACCACCAGTTTGTTCTCTAGAAATCTATTTGTATTTTCTATAGTCATTCATTTTATTTTTTAGATTCCATGTGTCAGTGATATGGTACTTGTCTTTCTGTCTGACTTATTTCATTCAGCATAATACCTTCCAGGTCCATCCATGTTTTTGCAAATGGCAAAATTATATTCTTTTTATGGCTGAGTAGTATTCCATTCTGTGTATATACCACATCTCCTTCCATCAGTTGTTGATGGATGCTTAGCTTGTTTACACATCTTGGCTATTGTAAATAATGCTGCTATGAATGTTGGGGTGTATCTTTTTGAATTAGTGGGGTTTTTCAGATATATACCCAGGAGTGGAATTGCTGGGTCACACAGTAGTTCTATTTTTAGTTTTTTGAGGAATTTCCATATTGTTTCCCACAGCGGCTACACCAATTTACATTACCACCAACGGAATACAAGGTCTCCCTTTTCTCCACATCTTCACCAAATTTAATTGTGTTCTTTTAGATGATGACCATTCTGACAGCTGTGAGATGATGTCTCACTGTGATTTTGATGTACATTTCTCTGATCGTTAGCAATATTGAGCATCTTTTCATTTGCTTATTGGCCATCTGTATATCTTTCCTAGGAAAATGTCTATCCAGTTCTTCTGACCATTGCTTAATCAGATTGTTTGTGATTTTTTTGATATTGAGTTGTATGAGTTGTTTATACATTTGTTAACCCCTTAGCAGTCTTCTCATTTGCAAATATTTTCTCCCATTCAGTAGTTTGTCTTTTTGTTTTGTTGATAATTTCCTTTGCTGTGCAAAAGATTTTAAGTTTAATTAGGTTCTGTTTGTTTATTTTTGCTTTTATTTCCTTTGCCTTAGGAGACAGATCCAAAAAGATATTACTATGATTTATGTCAAAGAGTATTCTGTGTATGTTTTTCTCTAGGAGTTTCCTCCAGTCTTACATTTAGGTCTTTATCATCCATTTTGGGTTTATTTCTGTATATGGTATGAGAAATTGTCCTAATTTCATTCTTTTACTGTAGCTGTCCAATACTCCCAGCACCACTTATTGAAGAGACTGGCTTTTCTGCATCGTATACTCTTGCCTTCTTTGCTGTACATTAATTGACCGTTGAGAGTGTGAATTTATTTCTGGACACTCTCTCCTGTCCCAAAGCTTGTGTCAGCTCACTGGTGAGTGGGGCTGGGTACCAGGATGGCTGGCTGAGGGGCCCATGGTGTCTCAGAGCTAGTGTTGGCCTGCTGGTGGGTGGGCTGAATCCTGACATTGCAGGCTGTGGATTGCAGTCATCCTAGGGCTGGAGCTGCCCTGCTGGTGGGAAGGCCTGGGGCCCAGCGGGTCCTGGGGCTACTGCCTGCCCACTGGTGGGTGGAGCTGGGTCTTGGGGTTTCTGACCACAGGGCCCTGGGGATCCTGGCTCTGTTGCCTGCACCCTGGATATACCAGTGTGGTATATGTATGGGTTGTGTCCTGGGCCTCTGGTGGACATGGCCAAGTCCAGGGATGGCTATGGGCTAAGGGAGACTTAAAGCAACCTGCCTGCTGGTGGGCATGACCGTGTCCCTCCTTGGCTAGTTACTTGACTTACCCAAGTACTGGTGCCTACAGGTTGGTGGGTGATGGCAGGGCCGGATCCTGAGGTTAACAAGCTAGAGGGAGGATTGCAAACGGCAGCGGCCTGCACCAGTGTCCGTGCGGCAGCAGGGGCTCCCCGGAGTGGCTGTTGCCAGTCTCTGTCCCCAAGGCAAGGCTCTCCAAGATCAGCAGTTAGGTCTGACCCAGGCTCCTTTCAAATTAATGTTTCTGCCGAGTCCCAGAGCATATGAGATTTTGTGCACATCTTTTAAGAGTGAAGTCTCTATTTTCCACAGACCTCTAGGACTCCCAAAAGTAAGCCCTGCTGGCCTTCACAGTCAAATGTCCTAGGGGTTCAAATTCCCCTTGTAGGACCCTCAGGCTGGGGTGACCAATGTGGAGCTCAGACCCCTAGCTCCTTGGGGAGAATGTCTGCAGTTGTAATTATTCTTCCGTTTGAGAGTTTCCCTCTGGAGACATGGATCTTGTCTAGATTCATGTGAATTTGCCTCTCCTACTCATCTCATCCAGTTGTAGAAGATCTTTTCTGGTAGATTCTGTGTTTTTCATCAATAGTTGCTCTTAAATAGTTTGTAGTTTTGGTGTGCACTTGAGAGGAGGTAAGCTCAGGGTTTTCCTACTCAGCCATCTTGGCCAAGCTCCTCTACTGTATATATCACTACCAGGTTAATTTTTGCAAAGAATTGCTTTCTTTCATTATACCTATGAGCATTATATTACTTTCTAGCTCAAGTACCCACTGATAAATGTTTGAAACCATATGGTATGTCATATCATATCTTTTCTAATTTCCCTCACTGTTTGCAGACATCATGTTTCCCTAATCTAGATTATGATCCTTCCTCACTGGCCTGTAATACCTCTGTGTTCATTTCTGCATTTGTGCTTTTTTTTTCATTATGCCTGTAAGCAAATTTGCTCTTCTTTTCTTCTGTCCAAATCATTCTTCCTAAATCCACTGAGAGACATGTTTGTGAGAAAGTCTTATGCCACCTACCCCAATTCTATCTTTCTCTCTTGCCTGATCATCTCTTAAGACTCTAAAAGCCTGACCTCTGTATTTCTTAAAGGATTGTTTTTCCTCTTTATTGGAAAGTAGGGTGGGTTGTTTATTGGCTCTTTCATTTAACTGATAGATGCAATAGCATTTATTAATTTAAATTCAACTTCAAAACACGTTAGTGATTAAATGCAAAAAAATTGTATCCTATGTGGAGAGACTTTGCTAGACTAGTTTTACGAGAGATTTTTTATTAAACCAGTGCTTGCTCGCTCTCTTATTATTTCATATCATTGTTACCAGTCATTTAAGTACTTAATGAGAAAGTATGCACACGTCTTTGTGCTACATATCATGGGGAAATGCAGAGACATACGATACAAAAGCATACCTAACTCACTAGAAGTCATGCACAAGAGACGGTAGACTGGACAGCCTGAGTTCAAATCTCAGCTCTACCACCTAGTGGCTGTGTGATTTTAGAAAGTTCTTCTCTATTCTTTAGCTTGTCTTGCAAAAAGAAAACAAAAAAACAAAAACAGGTGGGATGGTGGAGACAAATGACCAAACTCCTGAAGCAGGACACACTGGGAAACACTAAAAGACAAGGAAATGACTAGGTGTGTGGGTCTCTAGTTACTCACACTAGGACAGCACACAGCAATCTGGCAGATCTAGATTTCAGATTTCAGGAGAGGGGGCCCTCTGCTTATTCCTGAGTTGTGGAGCTTTTGAGCTGCATGGTTAGGAAAACCCAGGCTTCTCTCTGGGTCATCAGGGGCTAGAATATAGCAGCAGTCTGGTGGGGTAGGTTCTTGCCTCCAGCTCTGTCCTTCCAGCTCAGCATTGGTGATTAGGGTAGCACTAGCTGTCTGTCTGCAAGATCAGGGAACTGGGATACGAGCCAGTGGCAGGATGCATCACCTCAACATTCATGGCTGGGTAGGCAGTGGCTCTTTCTAGTAAGAAGGAGGAGTAAAGGATAAGACTTGTTTTTATCTATGGTCCATGGGTGAAGGCAATCAGTCCTGATCAGCTTCCATGGAAATTTGGAGTAATCCAGTACCTTTCTTCCGTAAGATCAGCCTGTAGAGGATCAGCTTCACCTAAGTCATTCTTTTTTTTTTTTTTTTTTTTTACCTAAGTCATTCTTACCTCTTATTTTTCTTATCTGTAACACAGGCATAATAATAGTACCTACCTTCATGGAACTAGTATGAATTTAAATGAGTTACATATAGTATGTATAAAAGGGTAGCTAAGCCCTTATTAAGTATGCATGTAATCATAACACAAGGACCTTTCAAGTGATATCATGCTATAGGAGTTCAGAGTGAATCACTAACTAGAATTTCCAGAAATGACAATCTCCATCAGTCTATAGTTGGCCTCCTCTCAGATCTGCCTGTACAGAATCTCAGATCTTAATGTCAACCTCTCTGTCTTGATTCTTCATTCTGCCTGCTTGTTTTGATCCCTGGACCCTAAAGTCTATTCACATCTGGGCGTCACTTCTGCCTATGAGCTAACTGGTCTGGATGACCAAGCACTGCCTGGCTCATCCTTACTGGTGGACATCCCAGATCTCCTGGAGGCTTTAGCTCCAGCCAAGGCCCTGCTGTTATTTGCCTTCCCACACCCTACAACCCTAGACTGAACTTCACTGAGAATCATCCATTTAATCAAGCTTTGTCCTTCATCCTCTCTCCCTCTGCAGCTCTGTCCTTTGCATTTCTCTCTCCTTTATGAAAGTTATTTTTTTTAACTTTTTAAAAATTAAAATATAGTTGCTGTACAATATTACATATTACAAATGTACAATATAGTGGTTCACAATTTTAAAAGATTATACTCCATTTATAGTTATTATAAAATATTAGCTGTATTCCTCATGTTGTACAATATATCCTTGTAGTTTATTTTATATCTAATAGTTTATACTCTTACTTCCCTGCCCCTACACTGCCCCTTCCCCCTTCCCTTTCCCCACTGATAACCACTAGTTTGCTCTCTATATCTGTGAGTCTGCTCCTTTTTTGTTCTAGTTACTAGTTTGTTGTATTTTGTGTATATATCATACTGTATAGTATACAAGTGATATCATACAGTATTTGTCTCTGTCTGACTTATTTCACTTGGGAGAATAATGCCCTCCAAGTCCATTCATGTTGCTGCAAATAGCAAGATTCTTTTTTATGGCTGAATAATATTTCACACACACACACACACCATGTCTTAATTATTCATTTATCTGTTGATGCACACTTAGGTTGCTTCTATATCTTGGCAATTGCAAATAATGCTTCTTTAAAGTTTGGGGTGCATGTATCATTTTGAATTATGGTTTTTTTCAGATATATATACCTGGGGTGGAATTGTTGGGTCATGTAGTAGTTCTATTTTCCTTTTTTTTGAGGAAAAAAAATGTTCCATACTGTTTTCCACAATGAATGACTGTACTAATTTACATTCCTACCAACAGTGTACAAGGGTTCCTTTTTCTCCATATTCTTACCAACATTTTTGATAATAGCCATTCTGACAGGTGTGAGGCAGTAGCTCACTGTGGTTTAGATTTGCATTTCCCTGATGATTAGTAATACTGAACATCTTTTCATGTGCTGTTGACCATCTGTATCTCTTCTTTGGGAAAATGTCTGTTCAGATCTTCTGTTCATTTTTAAATGGGTTGTTTGCTTTTTGGGGGTGGAGTTGTATGAGCTGTTTATATATGCTATATAGTAATCCCTTATCGGTCATATCATTTGCAAGTAACCTTTCCATTCAGCAGGTTGTCTATTTGTTTTGCGACGGTTTCCTTTGATGTGCCAAAGTTTTTAAATTTAAATAGGCCCCATTTGTTTATTTTTGCTTTTATTCATTTACTCTAGAAGATGGATCCAAAAAAATTATTGCGGCAATGTATGTCAGAGTGTTCTGTCTGTGTTTTCCTATAGGAGTTTTATAGTAACCAGTTTTACATTTAGGTTTTTGATCTATTTTGAGTTTATTTTTGTATATGGTGTTAGAGAATGTTCTAATTTCATTCTGCTACATGTAGTTGTCCAGTTTTCCCAACACCACTTATTGAAGAGATTTTTTTCTCCATTGTATATTCTTGCCTCCTTTGATGTAGATTAATTGATCATATATGACAGTCATGTTTGACAGTTAAATCAGGTGTGTCTTAGTCAGTTCAGGCCACTATAACAAAATATCACAAACTGGGTGGCTCGGACAACAGACATGTATTTCCCACTGTTCTTGAGACTGGGAGATCCACGGTCCAGGTGCTGGTAGATTGTATGTCTGGTAAGAGTCCTCTTTCTGGTTCACACATTGTCGCCTTCTTGCTCTGTCCTTGTATGGTCAGGAAAGATCATCTCTCTCCTGTCTCTTCTCAGAGGGCACTGACTCCTTCATGAGGGCTCCATCCCATGACCTAATTACCTCCACTTCCAAACAGCATCAAGTTGGAGATTAGGGCTTCAGTGTGTGAGTTTGGTGGGGAAACATACATTCAATTCATATCAAGGCTCTACCACCTGATATAACTTCTGTTCCCACTTTTTCTCTTCTTTCAAACTTGTCTCTGCTTACAGCATTTCTTCCGTGAGTGACAGGACCAAATCATATCATATTTTAGAGGAGATCATGAGGCATTCAATAGGTGCTCAAGGATGAATAAAACAAAACCCTCGCTATCAAGGAACTTGCCCTACTGTAGGAAAGACAAAATGTATCAATGTGACATGTGCATTTATAATAGAAATACATAGGAGAAGGAAATGGCAACCCACTCCAGTGTTCTTGCCTGGAGAATCCCAGGGATGGCGGAGCCTGGTGGGCTGCCGTCTATGGGGTCGCACAGGAAGAAAAAAAGAAAGAAAGAAAAAAAAAGAAATACATATAGGGTAGCCGGGAAATATGATTATCATTGAGAAAGAGATGTCTGGGTCAAAATTCAATTTTTGGCATCTACCATATGTCAGATACTGGGTATGGGAATAGAGAGAAAGGACTGTTTCTTTTCAGGCTTGACACAATTGGAGCTTGAGTGCACAAAGCTGATAGCAATAAAGAAGAAAATCCTATGAGCTTGTTTCCATATTTGCTTCAAGTATCTATTTATCTTTCTTGTTGAACCAGTTCAAAGTAAATATATCATCATCACATTTCATCCCTTAATACTTCAACATGCATTTCAAAAAACTAAACTAAACCAAAAAAAAAAAAAAAAGAAAACCCAAACTCAGGGCATTCTCATATATAACCCCAGCATTATTATCATCTAACAATTAACAAGAATGTTCTACTTTACTCCCCAGCTGTGCCTTATTGTCCCTTTGATCCTCACCTACAGACACATTATCCACATTCTGTGCTCTTAGCCCCAAGAAGCTGACTTGTACAGACTGTCACAGCCAGGCTACCGATTGGGTTCAGCCAATAGGAGTTGCCCACAGACACCAGAGGCTAACAGAAGCCCTAATAGAAGATGATGGTGCAGAGATAAGCTGGGATACATTTCCTCTGCTCTACACTGCCAGGTTGCTGGTCTGGCATTGAGTGTACCTAGCACTGAATCTTCTGTGAAGCATCGTCCCCTGCCATAGCTCTACCCATGACTGGACTCTTGGAATTGCCCCCACACTTGCTTATTAAGGTCTAAAAGTAGCTGGCAACGGCTTCCCTGTTAACCCTGGGTAGCTCAGCATCCTTATTGATTCCTTTAGACCTGACCACACCTCTCAATAGTCTTTGTCATTAAGTGCTTCATTGGTAAGTTCTTTGAGTCTGTGATTTGTTTCCTGCAAGGACCCTGCTTGACATTTGGATAATCCATAATCAAATGTCATCATTAGTTTAAAGTGTTTTTAAAGATTATTTTTAACCAAAATCCAGTGAAAGATCTTGCACTGAACTTGGTTATGCCTCTTTATTTTCTTAATCTAGCAGCTCCTTCCTTTTTTCTTGCCATTGGCTTTCTTTTTTTTTTTTTTTTCATTTATTTTTATTAGTTGGAGGCTAATTACTTTACAATATTGTAGTGGTTTTTGTCATACATTGATCAGCCATGGATTTACATGTATTCCCCATCCAAATCCCCCCTCCCACCTCTCTCTCCACCCGATCCCTCTGGGTCTTCCCAGTGCACCAGGCCCGAGCACTTGTCTCATGCATCCAGCCTGGGCTGGTGATCTGTTTCACCCTAGATAATATACATGTTTCGATGCTGTTCTCTCGAAACATCCCACTCTCGCCTTCTCCCACAGAGTCCAAAAGTCTGTTCTGTACATCTGTGTCTCTTTTTCTGTTTTGCATATAGGGTTATCGTTACCATCTTTTTAATTCCATATATATGTGTTAGTATACTGTATTGGTCTTTATCTTTCTGGCTTACTTCACTCTGTATAATGGTCTCCAGTTTCATCCATCTCATTAGAACTGATTCAAATGAATTCTTTTTAATGGCTGAGTAATATTCCATGGCCATTGACTTTCTAAAAAGACTGTGGACCAGTTTTCTTCAAGTGCCACATTCTGAATGTACCCAGTCGTTTCCTCGTAGTGTCACTTAATTTGTTCTTCTCCTCTGTGTATTCCTTTAACTTGAATCTAATCAAGCCTTCAGATTCAACTTCCATTTAAATATTGTTAATTAGAAAACAGGTGATAACATATCATTTATAAGGCATTATCAGAGCCTTGAGACCTCATTAATAATGGGACAATTGGATAGTAAGTTCAACTACCAAGTGATAATAGCCATATTTGTCTATTGTAAAAGGCACTCCACCCCTACTGCTATTAGCAAATCATCTGTGAGGTGGTCCTTTTGTACCAACTTTTGTACCAAAGTGAATACCTAGCTCTCTATCAATTCAGTCCTTCTGCTAATAGTTTTAGCATTCATTATTGATTCTTGCCTGCATCAATTATTTGATTATGTCTTGCAAACTTATTCTTCTCTATTCCAATCATCACTTCTACATTTATTAGCTAATATTCTTCCATAAATAAGAACTTTAATGAAAAAGAGACTTTTAAAAAAAAAACAAAGAAAAAGAGACTTTTTCTTTTTCCTGACGACAGTTGCTACAATAAAGCAGAATAAACCCTAAGTGTTTCCCCTTCAAATACTTACTCTAAAATTACATAATCAATATAATACTATTGTACTATGCTGATAGTATAAACATTATACTGTATTTCATTAATTAAGCTTGAACTGGTTATCAGAGAAACTAAATGCTTAAACTTTCTGATACACAATATGTTCAACTCCATCTGCCGTCTTGCTTTCAATGATTGCCTCAGAGTTTCCTACCCCAGCCCTGGTCATCTATACAGTTCTAGCACTAACAGACAGAGACTTCATATAGCACAAATGGTAGGAATAAAAACCAATATCAGTAGCTGGCAATTACACCACAGTTAGATTGCACCTCTCATAGGAGCACTCAAGATGCATTCTAAATGGCTATTATCCTCCTCTGTGTTGGCTATTAGTTTCACAAATCTTTGATCACGGGATCTTAAAGCTTTGTTCTATTGTGACATTGCTTTCTCTACATGTATACTGAAATAAGCCATTTTGCTCCTCTAAGTGCTTCTGTCTGGATGAAACAATGGAATTTTAAAAGCTTAGGCAGTGAGACTTCTAGGTTCTGTTTGGATTTTTATAAGCAATCACCTGGGAGCTGGTCTTCTGTTATCTGAGTGACCTCTGGCTGTCCCCATTCTCCCTGTGCTGTCACAGATACTTGCTGCAGGTAGCAGCAGCTGGTTACCAAGCTTCCTGTCAGGAATACTCACTGCTGTTCATCTGTATGCTCCTGGGCTTTTTTCTGCAGCCCCCACCTCTTAGTAACTGTTCCTCAATCACAAACACCAAAGCAGAAGGAGAGAGCCAGTCTCAAGAAAAGGCTGACATGGCCCTCATCAATTATTAAAATCCTTCTCCAAGATTCACAAAAATTAGCTGAATTTTCTAATATCATACGGTCATCATAAATGAAGCCTCTCTTGCTAGTTGATGAAATCTTCATCATCACTGAGAAAACAGTGATCCATGTATGCCAAAAGCCTTAAGGATGTATGAACAAAACTGTGGTATGGTCTGTTTGGTCACTGGCTTCTTTGCTCTCAGGCCCATTATTTGTTTCACACACCACCCCACCCCTCAAGTCTGCTCTAGGTTATAGAGACTGTCCCCTGCAAACACCAGTTTCCAGTATATTCATTTGTTATTGCTATCTGACAAATTACCACAAACTTAGTGGTTGAAAATAACACCCAGTAATTATCTCCTGTTTCTGTAGTTAAGAGCTTGGGTGAGTTTGACTGGCTGTCTGCTCAGGATCTCGGGAGACCACACGGCTGCTGGGCTCTTACCTGCAGGCTCTGGGGAAGCGGCCACTTCTGAGCTCGTTCAGGTTGCTGGTCTAGTTCAGTTCCCTGCAGCTAGAGGACTCAGGTCCCTTTTCCTTACTGGCTGTCAGTGGGGGGCTACACCTTGCTCAGTTACTGCCACCAAACAGACTGGGCTCAGGGCTCGAGTTGAGGTGAAACTCAGTGATAAAGAATCCATCTGCCAATGCAAGAGATTCAGGTTCAATCCCTGGGTCAGGAAGATCCCCTGGAGGAGGAAATAGCAAGCCACTCTGCTTTTCTTGCCTGGAGAATCTCATGGACAGAGAAGCCTGGCAGGCTATAGTCTATGGGGTTGCAAAGAGTCAGACAGGACACAGCAATTAAACAACAACAACAAAGGTGGAAGCTAACTGCTCAAGGTTGTTAGATAATACTCCTCAGGACTGGGCATTACTCCTTTCTTACAGGAGGACCTAAGCCAGGGTTGGCAAACTGCAGCCTGAGGGTGAAGTCTGGCCGGCCACCTGTTCTCACACAGCCCTGCAAGATAAAAATGGTTTTTCCTTTTTTAATGGTTACATTTTAAATGGTTATGTAAGTCTCAATTATTTTGCAGCTTTGCCCACAAAGGCTAAAATATTTACTATCTGGCCCTTTACAGAAAGAACTAGTGGAACCATGAATTCTATTTAAATTATAGTTCAAGCCTGGCAGGTCAGAAGAGAGGGCTTGGGGGAGGGGAGCTGTGATGTGTTGGGAAAGAAGGAGGTAGAAGACACGCTACAAAGAAAAGAACCAAATTCTGGGATCATGAGAATACCACAGGTCTAAAAAGTGAGACTGTAAATCTTCCTGGAATGAAGGATAATTTTTTTTGAGGCTTTGCTAATTTGTTGTAAGAAAAATGCACTTGCTTTAATTTGCATATCATTTGGTTACTAATAAAGTTGGAATTGGATTTTTTTCACATGTTAATTTGAAGAATTGCAAATGACTGCCACAAATAAAATGAACAGATTTCTGAACCAAGGACAAAATCAAAATAGTTAATATCTATAAAGCTAAAATAATCTATAAAATGGAAAATATATTAATGTTCCAACCAAGAAAGGAGCAAATGTTTACTCTTTTAAATGTGTTAATATTCAAAAATAAGGAGAAAATTTGAAGTATAACTTCTGAGTCCAAAATTTCATAGTTGAGCATTTGGAAATACTTAAGGTAGTTTCCTAGTACTTCCTATTACTTCCCTATAAGTTTGGCTACACCTAACTGTATTCCTAAGACTCATATTACCAAAGAAGCAGGAAAAATTTTTTTTCATAGGGAAAATGGAGCCAAGACTGCTGAGTTTAGATTGGCAATAAGGCTATTTCCTCTTGAAGGAATTAAAAAAGTTTTATCAGTATAGTTGGAAAACTTATCTGGTTGCATCCAACTCTTGTTCAAGAGTAATATTGCCTTTAATGACCAGAATATGATCTTTAGATACCTTTCCTCCACTAAAAGAAGCTCCTTTAGAAAATAGTGGATTTCAAGTCTACATCAGGACATTTACAAAATGAGTCAGATATGATTTTGTGCCAGAAAACAAAGAAACATTCAAACTCTGAAGAGGTTTTATCAAAGGTATACAAACAGTAAACTGAAAAGGCTCCTTTTGCAAAGTTGAGACAATTTGAGCAAAAAAGAATAACATCACTGATTAAAAACGTCATTATATAAAAATTTGGTAGTTTACAATGACATTCATGGAAAGACTCACTGGTTCTAGTTATCTGGGTTACCAACTCTTTGCTCTCAAAATTGATAAAAGAATAGAATCGAGACTTCACTTTTCCTGAATGAGCTGTGTTTCAGCCCATCCAAGAGATGAGGGCTTCCTGGTGGCTTAGCTGGTAAAGAATCCACCTGCAGTGCAGGAGACACAGGTTCGATCCCTTGGTCAGGAAGAGCCCCTGGGGCAACCCACTCCAGTATTCTTGCCTGGGAAGTCCCATGAACGGAGGAGCCTGGCAGGTTTCAGGCTGGAGGGTTGCAAAAGAGTCAGACAGGACTTAGTGACTAAACCACCAAGAGTTGATGAGGTCCAGTTCTTCACAAAAAGAATTCTAGCTAATAAAAAGAGAAGGAATGTTAGAAATTTGCTATTTTTCAATCTCAGTGAAACAGTGGATCTAGGGGGTTATTAGTGGTTGATAAATCATACAGTGCTAAGTTGCTGGAGACTTTATAATGGAGGGATCCAGTTGCCACCTCGTATGATGCTAATCAGCCTTGGCATCACTAACATGGTGCTCCAACATGTGACGCAATAGGAACCATAAAGTTCGGTTTATGATGCATTCTCACCAGCAAAATTGAACCTGAAACTAAACCAAATTTCAAGGTCTAACAACCAGTTTGCTCTGTTCGTGCTCAGTCTTGTCCGACTCTTTGTGACTCCATGAACTATAGCCCACCAGGCTCTCCTGTCCACGGAATTTTCCAGGCAAGAATATTGGAGCAGATTACCAGTTCCCCCTGCAGGGGATTTTCCCCACCCAGGGATCAAACCTGAGTCTCTTGCATCTCCTGCTTTGGCAGGTGGATTCTTTACCACTGTAATACCTGGGAAGAAACAACCAGCTTACCAGTGATAAATATGCAGAAAACAATCAGCTAAATTCAAAATGTGGACTATTCTGTAATACAGAGAACTGGTTTCTCCAGCAAATGAATTATATTAAAAATGGGTAGAAGGTATAAAATTTAAAATATAGTCAATAAACAACCAAGTGCAGTGTTTGGACTTCAGATTCTAATTTTGACAAACCAGCTATAAACAACATTTGAGACCATCAAAAAATTTTAACATGGGCAGAGTATTAGGTGGAATGAAGGAACCACTGTTAATTTTGTTAGGTATGATCTGATCAAGACATGGCAATTGTATGAGGAGAAAAAAAAAAGTAGTCCTTAGTTAGAAATGCTTCAGCCAGTGTAAATGTCCCTCAAGGCCAATGAGGACTCTCTAGAACAGGGAAGAAATCTCAGGGGCTTCGAAGCAGGAATTTTCAGCCTTGAACAGTACTTGTTTCCTTGATGCAACATACCTCCTAACTGACTGGCAATTTGAGGAGTAAAGAATGTGATGCAGAAGTTACTTTGGTGAATATGTGATTTTTGCCAATACACTGATTGAGGCAATTAGGGTGAGCTTTCTTACATTTAGGGAGAAAGTCTTAGAAATATAGAAAGACTTTAGTAAAAATCTGTATGTCTATACAATGAGGACCTTCAATAAAGTAGTGGTTTTTCAAACTGCTAACCAGCCACTAAGTTTTCTATGATATTAAACTATCTGATGAAGCAGTGAGTATAGATGAAGATGCTCCAGGGATGCATTCCTCTATATTAAAACCCTGTATCAGATCACTGATGTTGATTCAAGTGTTCTCTACTGGCAGCAAGGGCCCCAAGGTCACGCATCCCTAGGAAGAAGCCTGAGCTCCAAAATGTAAGGCTTCAAAGGACTGGCTGTATTATCAGGTACAAAGACTGAGATTTGGTATGCTCGCATTTCTGCTTGTGTAGCTATTGGGGTTTTTAGTTTCTAATTATAAAGTTTCCTAGCACCAACTCCATTTTTTCCATAAGCTCTATTTTTGGCTCACTCTTTTGACAACTGTGAGGTTTATTTAGGAATGCATATGCATTATAGCAAAAATAACTGTTCAGGCATACCTTACTTTATTGTGCTTCACAGACATTGCAATTTTTATAAATTGAAGGTTTGCAATAAACCTACATCAAGCAAATCTATCAGTGCCATTTTTTCCAACAGTATTTGCTCACTTAATGTCACTTTTTGGTAATTATCACAATATTTCAAACTTTTTCATTATTATTATACTTGTTGTAGTGTTCTTCCATCAGTGATCTCTAATGTTACTATTGGAATTGTTTGGGGCACCATGAATCCCACCCATATAAGATATAATTTAACCAATAAACATTGTGTGTGTTCTGTCTGCTCCACCAACCAGCCGTTCCCCCATCTCCCTCCCTTTCCTTGGGCCTCCCTATAACCTGAGACACAATGATATTGAAATTAGGACAGTTAATAATGCTACAGTGTCTTCTAAGTGTTCGAGTGAAAGAAGAGTCACTTTAAATCAAAAGTTAGAAATGGTTAATCTTATTGAGGAAGGCATGTTGAAAGCCAAGATAGGTAAAAAACTAGACCTCTTATGCCAAACAGTTAGCAAAGCTGTGAATGCAAAGGAAAAGTTCTTGAAGGGAATTGAAAGTGCTGCCCAGTGAACACATGAATGATAAGAATGGAAAATAGCTCTATTGCTGACATGGAGAAAGTTTTAGTTGCCTGGAGAGAAGATCAAACCAGCTATAACATTCCCTTTAGCCAAAGCCTAATCCAGAGCAAGGCCCTAACTCTCTTCAATTCTATGAAGTCTGAGAGAGGTGAGGAAGCTGCAGAAGAAAAATCTGACGGTAGCAAAGGTTGGTTCATGAAATTGAAGGAAAGAACCCATCTCCATAACAGAAGTGCAAGATGAGATAGCAAGTGCTGATGCAGAAGCCACAGCTAGTTATCCAGAAGATCTAGCTAAGGTCGTTAATGAAGGTGTTCTATAATAAACAACAGATTTTCAGTGTAGACAAAGCAACCTTATATTGGAAGGAGATACTATAGCCAGAAAGGTGAAGTCAACATCTGGCTTCAAACCTTGAAAGGATAGACTGACTCTTTAGTTATGGCTAATGCAGCCAGTGAGTTTAAGTTGAAGCCAATGCTCATTCATTGTTGTTGTTTAGACACTAAGTCATGTCCGACTCTTTTGTGACCCCATGGACTGTATAATCCACCAGGCTACTCTGTCCATGGGATTCTCCAGGCAGGAATACTGGAGTGGGTTGTCATTTCCTTCTCCAGGGGATCTTTCTGACCCAGGGATTGAACCTGCGTCTCCTGCATTGGCAGGTGGATTCTTTACCACTGAGATACCTGGGAAGCCCAACAACAACAACAGTGCTCATTTACCATTCTAACAATCCTATGGCCCTTAAGAACTGTGCTAAATCTATTATTTCTGTGCTCTATGAATGGAATGGAATGACAAAGCCTGGATGACACACATTTATTTATAGTATGGTTTACTAAATACTTTAAGCCCACTGCTCAGAAAAAAAGATTCCTTTCAAAATGTGACTGCTCGCTGACAATGTACCTTGTCACCCAAGACCTCTGATGGAAAAGTACAATGAAATTAATGTTGTTTTCATGCCTAATAACACAGCATCCATTCTGCAGCCCATGGATCAAGGAGTCATTTGGACTTTCAACTCTTATTATATAAGGAATACATTTTGTAAGGCTCTAGCTTACAGATGTAGTGATGCCTCTGATGGATCTCGGCAAAGGAAATTGAAAACCTTCTGGAAAGTATTTACCATTCTATATGCCAGTAAGAACATTTGTGATTCATGGGAAGGTGTCAAAATATTAACCTTAACAGGATTTGGGGGAAGTTGATTCCAACACTCATGAATGACTTTGAGGGGTTCAAGACTTCGTTGGAGGAGGCCCCTGCCGATGCGGTGGAAACAGCAGAGAAGCAGAGCTCGAAGATTTGAAGTGCTGCAATCTCATGATAAAACTTTAACAGATGAGGAGTTGCTTCTTACAAATGAGCAAATAAAATGAATTTTTTGAGATGGAATCTATTCCTGGTGCAGATGCTGTGAAGATTGTTGAAATAACCACAAAGGATTTAGAACATTACAGAAACTTAGTTGATAAACCAGCAACAAAGTTTGAGAGATTGACTCCAATACTGAAAGAAGTTCTTCTGATAGTATTATCCAATACTATTCCCATCAAATAGTATTGCATGTTACAGAGAAATTGTTTGTGCAAGAGTCAACTGGTGCAGCAAACTTCACTGTTGTATTATTAATATTTTAAGAAATTGCCACAGCCAACCCAACCTTCAGCAAATCCACCCTGATTGGTTGGCAGCTTTCAACACCGAGGAAAGACCCAAACAAAAAGATGACAACTCTCTGAATACTCAACTGATGGTTTGCATTTTTCATCAATAAAATATTTTTAAATTAAGATATGAACATTGTTTTTTTAGAAATAATGTTACCACACACTTAATAGATTATAGTATCAAGTTCAATTTCAGTCGCTCAGTCATGTCTGACTCTTTGTGACCCCATGAATCACAGCACACCAGGCCTCCCTGTCCATCACCAACTCCCGGAGTTTACTCAAACTCATGTCCATCGAGTCGGTGATGCCATCCAGCCATCTCATCCTCTGTCGTCCCCTTCTCCTCCTGCCCCCAATCCCTCCCAGCATCAGGGTCTTTTTAGTATAGTATAAACATAATTTTATATGTACTGAGAAACCAAAAATTTCATGGTGACTCGCTTTATCACGAAAATTCACTTGATTGCAGTGGTCTGGAACCAAACCTGCAATGTTGCTGAAGCATACCTGTATCAGTTCAGTTCAGTTCAGTTCAGTTCAGTTCAGATGTTGACCCTATTAGAAAGCTGACATTAAACAAACCACTAAATTTCTCTGGACTGCCTGGCTTTTCAGTTTCACAAATGGGAATGCCATTAGCAATAAGGTTGCAAAGGTTGTATGTGTAAAGCACCTAATGTGTCACTGAACACATGGGAAGCACTGAATACATAGTGGCTGTTATTATCCAAGTACAAGCTTTGATTGTCTACCTACCACCTCTCGGCCAGGCAGCTCAGAAGTAACCAGGCCAACCAGACTGCAGAGATTCCGTAACAAACACCTAGTGATTTATCCAATGGCCTGGCCTCCAGCTCTGCCAAACCACAGGAACATAAGCAGCCTTTCATTGTTCCTTCCTCTGGTCTGCAGGTTAAACCCAAAATGGAGCCACACCCTGCACCATTGTCCTGACTGTTACAAACAAGCTGAGCCAAGTGCAGAAAGCCCCAAGTTCCTGCTTCTCCCGATGGTAATTTGAGTTAGTATCTAGTATGTTGAAAAGCAGTCCCAGAGTTGACCAGTGGCTTTTCCAAGCATCCCATTGCTGCTCTGTGATAAACCAGGACCTGAAATAGCTCCTCAGAGGAACTGTAACTTCAGAGTCCAGTGCCCGGGGTCTCAGCATGCATCTCCTCACCTTGTGCCCTCTTCATTGCTTCTGGCTGCAAAAGCTTTCCCAAAGGAAGTCCTTTCCACAAAAAAAAAGTCTTTTGCCAGAAGAAAAAGCTCTAGAAGGAACCTGATCAGAAACCCTAAGAGCCCTTTGTTAATATCCAATATGGCCATCCATATATACTTGGTCAGCGTCAAGGAAAGTTTAAAAGCACAGTGCTAAGCTGAAAACAGAGCTCTGGTCTCTGCTCATGGCAGCTCTCCTAAGACTCAAGGGGGCTCAGCCCTTGGGTTCCCACTCAGGGGAACCCAGTAAGACTTCTCAGATTCATATTCTGTCCTGCCCCTCTATGAGCCCAGGGAAGGACCAGCCTGTTTAATGATGTCTCCCTTCCTGCTCAGTCCCTCCTGACCCAGGGCATCAGGCAGACTGCATCCAGTACAGGTTCCACTGAGGGATGATGATGCAGTCCAGGAAGAGAAAAAGAGATGTGAGTGAAGAAAGTAGAAGAAAGAAAAGAAAACTAGAGGGACTTCCCTGATGGTCCAATGGCTAAGACTCCATGCTCCCAATTAGGGGGCCTGGGTTTCATCCCTGGTCAGGGAACTAGATCCCACATGCTGCAATTTAGAATGTGAATACCACAGCTAAAAGATCCCATGTGCTGCAGCTAAGACCCAGTGCAGCAAATACATACATATGTTTTTAAAGTCGGAAGGAGGCTTAAATTCTAAGAAACAGCAAAGTGTTTATTCATGCCCAGGGATCTCACATATTACCATATGTTTTAATATAAAAAATACCTGAAAATATTCAGGAAGAAACCACAGAGGATGGGGGAAATGGGAGGAGATGGTCAAATGGTATAAGCTTCTAGTTACAAATAAATCTGAGCGTGTAACATGGTGGTGGTTTAGATGCTAAGTAGTGTCCGGCTCTTGCAACCCCATGGACTGCAGCCCGCCAGGCTCCTCTGTCCATGGGATTCTCCAGGCAAGAATACTGCAGTGGGTTGCCATTTCCTTCTCCAGAGGATCTTCCCAACCCAGGGATCAAACCCAGGTACAGCATGGTATATAAATCTAGTTAACAATCCTTTATTGTATATTTGAATTGCAGGTCTATATCCTGGAAGGATTCACAGTTTTATTGTGAAAGTTTGGCCCGTAGGGGCTTTTGTTTCCCATTAATATGTATGAATTATGAGAGTGGAAATTTTTGGCCAACTAAGATCTTTGTTATTTAAGTTTATATCAACCTATCTCACTCTCCTTATTCTTCCAAAGCAGTTGATCATCTAGACATTTAATGTTAATGAATGAAGTGACATCTGATGTCGTTGGTATTGTCCATGTAGAAGTGACTGCTACCCACACAGAGCTTTCTTTCCAGACAGTGTAACATTCCCATGGAATGCACTAACAGAACAGACAGATCTTCAATTGTTTCTCATAAAGTGCTTCCAGATTTTTATCCTCAGAGAGGGTGTCTTGTTTTCAAGAAGTTTGAGAGCAAGCTCTTACATGTTCTAGAAGAGAAGGCTTTAAAACATAGAAACAGCTTGTTTTTCAAAAGATGTCCAATTGATTGGACAAATTAGTTCTAGGTAGAAAAGAGAATGTGAAAGGCAGATGATGAATTATTATTAATGTGCCTCTGCTTTATGGAGTGCGTGCTAAGTTGCTTCATTCATATCCGACTCTTTGAGACTCTATGGACTGTAGACCGCCAGGCTCCTCTGTCCATGGGACTCTTCAGGCAAGAATACTGGAGTGGGTTGTTATACCCTCCTCCAGGGGATCTTCCAGACCTAGGGATCGAACCCATGCCTTTTATATCTCCAGTATTGGCAGGCAGGTTCTTTGCTACTAGCACTACCAGGGGAGCCCCAGTATTAGAGTCAGATCATTTAAAAATTCAGTGGTTTTTCCACCATTCTCTATAAAAGTAACTGGCAAAATACAATGTCAAAATTCACATAAGAGCTTAGCACAATTGATAAAGCATGGGCAAATAGAAGTTATGAGTGACACTTTCTAAACTCAATGTCTAGAGTTCATTTGGGTGTTTAAAGATAACTTCACAAAAATTAAACCCTAAAAGAATAAAATTTCCACCAACTTACTAGGCTTTTCTTTCAAAGGAAAAAAAAAAAAAACTAAAGATAATTGAGTTTATAGCTTAGAGTTTTGGGTAAATTCTAAGAATATTCATATTGCTAAAATTAAAGCCAGCCCAACTTAAGTGCATTAAAAACTCAACTGGGGAAATTCCCTAGTGGCCAGTGGTTAGGACTCAGGACTCTCACTGCTGGGGCCCCAGGTTCAATCCCTGTTAGTGGAACTAAAATCCTGCAAGCTGTGTGGTGTGGCCAAAATAATAATAATAATAATAATAAAAACCTCAACTGGTACTGTTTCTAAATTAAAGAAAATGCTCCAGTTGATTTTGTCTATTTAGGATTGTACAAAATAAGAGTGTAAATATCTGCTAGGAATACTGCCAAGTTCAAGTTTTTACTTCTGTCAAAGGGGTTCTACTGAAGGAAAAAGAACAGCCTTTTCTGTTCTTTCATGCATGAAGGACTTGTTCTGAAAATATAGACACTAATTATCCAAGCAAATGTAAAAATTGCTCTTTTGTGAGATCTTATTGGTGTTTAAGCACACTGAACGCATTGGAGGTGTGTCTCAATTATTGCTATATCAAAAATGACCCCTAAAGTTAGGAACTGAAGACAACATGTATTGTCTTCACACAGTTTATAGTGTCAGGAACCCAGGAGTGGTTTAGTTGGATAGTTCTGACTCATAAAATTATAATCAAGTTGTCAGCTGGGGCTGAAGACTTTTTTTGGTGGTGGGGCGGTGCAGGGTTGAAGACCTCTAAGAGCTTGATTAGAGCTAGAGAATCGGCTCAAGCTTATACGTGGTTGGTTTTTTTAAAAAAATATTTTATTTGGCTGTGCTGGGCCTTAGTTGCAACATGCTGGATCTTTAGTTGTAGCATGCAGGATCTAGCTCCCTGACCAGGGATCGAACCCTGGGCTCCCTATATTGGGAGCATGGAGTCTTAGCCACTGGACCACCACCACGGAAGTCCCTTATTCATGTGGTTGTTGGCAAGTCTCAGTCCCTCATCCCCTGAGATTCTCTGTAGGGCTATTACATGGTGGCTGGCTTCCCTCAGAGATGAATCCTGGTGCTGTAGGGGAGGATGCTCTATAAGGGTATGAATACCAGGAGACCACCTTGAACATCTGCCATCTGGGTCCCAGAGATTCACGTCTTCCCTCACACATAAAATACACTTGTCCCATCCCATGACTCCTAACATTCTCATCCCATTGAAGCATTAACTCAAAGTTCAGAAGCATGACAACTAAATCAGATCCAGCTTCACATGCGGTTCCTTGGGTATATTTCTTAATGTCCGGTTTCTTAAGTATCATTTCTCTTAATCTAAAAACCTGTGAATTAAAGCGAGAAGTCATCTGCCCTCCTCACAGCCAACACACAATGGTGAACAGGCATGGGATAAACACCACAGGCATCACTATTCAAAACATAAGGAAATGGGAGGCACACAGGAGTCCCCACGCCTTCTTTGACATCTAGCCAGGCAAATATTGGAAGCTCTTTAGGACTCATTCCTGTTCCTTTTGTTGTTGTTGTTCAGTCGCTAAGTCATGTCCGACTCTCCAGGAATAATTCTCTGTGATTCTTGCTTATACTTTCTGAAACATCCATTCTTTTTCACGAAAGTTGGTACATGTATGCAGCTGAATAATTTCCCAATCCTGCAGTAGAATTGGGGGGGTGGAGGGGGAAAAGCCCCTTTTCATTTTATGCTCTTTCTATTCCTTTTAGTTCTAGTTTCTGCTGATATAATTCTTTAAAAATGGTAAATCTCCTGGAAATTTTATCCGGTCAATCCATTAGACAAAAGCCATACTCAGAGATCTCTATGAGATAATCCCTTTTTCCACCTTGCGATTCTGCTGAGGAGCAATGCTGTCAAGCTACTCAATGTGTGTGTGTGTGGATGTGGGTGTATGTTAGTCACTCAGTCATATCTGACTCTTTGTGACCCCTTGGACTGTAGCCTGCCAGGCTCCTCTGTCCATGGAGTTCTCCAGGCAAGAATACTGAAGTTCTTCAGGCAAGAATAATACATCAGTAGCCACTCCCTGATGCTCTATTATTTGAGAGGATCTGGGAGCCTCGCCCTAAAAAACTTCAGAAAGCCTTTTTACATGACTAACCTGTAGTTCTGAGGTGCCACTTGCGATCTTACTGAGATCATAACAAAGGATTTTATAGTCACACCTTCAGCTTCATCTTTAAACCATGATGGTGCCCTGGGTTTGACCTTCGCTCTGAAGACCTTCCTTAATTTTAACATTGTTTGCTGCTGGTAAAGGCCGGCATCTTTATAGCTAGTGAGTCCTGGCTCTTTTTGCTTAATTGCTCTTCTGTTAGCCTCTCTCTCTCTCCTCTTGCGTTTTATTATAAAAAGCTAGAAGAAACCAGGTGAACTGTCAACATTCTGGCTAGATATCTCCTGAGTATCAGCTCCCTGTTCATTAGATACATTTTCCACCTTCCACATTGCTAAAAACAATGAAGTTGCTAAATTTTCTGCCACTGCATAATAAGGATCCACTCTCCTCCAGAATTCAGCAAGCTTTTCCTCCCTTTGTTTTCAACCCCAACGAGGAGCCTGCTCAAAATTCTGCTAACAGTCTGTTTAAGGCTCTTTAGGCTTTCACCAATACATTCTTTAAACTCCTTCCAGCTCCTGTCCAAGGCCCAGATTCTAAGCCACGCCTAAATTTTAGGTGTTTGTTACAGTAGCATTTCACTTCCAGGCACTAAAATCTATGTAGTTATCTATTACAGTATAACAAATTACTCACAAAATTTAACAGCTGAAAGCTGCAAATGTTTATTATTCTACAAAATTTCTGAGGACCAGGAATCCAGAAGCAGCTTAGCTGTGTTATTCTGGCCCAGGGTCTCTCATGAGGCTGCAGTCAAATTGTCAGCCAGGGCTATGGTCTTCTGAAGGCTTAAGTGGGTCTGAAGTTCCTGCTTCCAGGCTCACTCCTGTGGCTATTTGTCACATGGGCCTCTCCCTGAGACTACTCACCACATGACAGCTGGCTGACCACAAAGTCAGTGATCTAGGAGAGAAAGAGTCTTTTATAAATTAATGTTGGATGCTACATACCATCACATCTGACACATTGGAATTACATGGGAGGGTGTGAATACCTGATGTTATGATTTTGGAGGCTATCACAGGGTATAATTATTTTTTTAAAAAACTCCTTTTTTCCTTTCCCAGAACCAAGTTTTGCCATGCAAAAATTAAGCAGAGAGCAAAATATTAACATTATTGTGATTAGAAGTGGAATAGCAGAGGTGGCTTATATATGTGGCCACAGTGAGCTTCACTAGACCTAAGAATTAGACTGACCCAACCCAGTCACAGAAAGAAAACAACATCTTGCCTTCTCCCAGATCAGCTTATCACATAAGTCAAACAAAAGCAATTTTCCATGGTTTGGGAAATCTAAGAGTACGAAAAAGCACACAATCAGAGTGAGGAAAAGGAAGCAGGCAGAGTGGAGGAAAGACAGATGGGTTCCTCCAACCATCGTTCTTCCCCAGGGACAGGAGGGCAAGAAATGGAGACACTCACCATAGGTTTCTCTGCAGGGCTCGGCTCCCAGGGCTCAGACAACAGTTTCAGGAGTCCCTTGTGCAACACATCTAGCAAAACCTGCCCTGCCTCTTCTTCATCAGCTCAGAGCAGGTCTAACACAATAGTTCTCATGCTCACCTTCAGAATCCTGGGCTCTGCTCCTGAACAATTTGCATTTCTTTACAAGTCCTCAGGTGATGCTGGTACAACTGACCTGAACACAGACTTTGAGAACCACTGGTCGTTCAGGTACCCATGACCTGCAAGTACTTTATATGCATTTCATTTCTCATTCACATGTTTATTAATCTGCATAACAATGTAAGTTGGATTTCATTAACCCTTTATCTGCATTATACAGAAAAAGAGACTAAGTGAAACCACTTCGGAAGTGAAGCATTTGGCTAAGTTTACCTTCTGCTGGCCATACAGAGCCAGTTGTCAGTCCAGATCTGACTCCAATGTCTGTGATCTTTTTTCTACACCAAGTTGCCAAATATTAGTGGGAACCAGGGTGTAGCCAACTCTGCTTCTTCTCTTCTTGACCTATAATCTTAAGCACAATTTTCTCCGTTTTCTTTATTGAAAGTAATTGTACACTAGGCAGTTTGGTCTATGGCCATGTCTGTGAATCTTAGAGGTGGATTAACACATTCACCTTTAGTGGGCTTCCCTGGTGAAAGTGAAAGTGAAAATCGCTCAGTTGTGTCTGACTCTTTGCGACCCCATGGACTGTCCATGGAATTCTCTGGGCCAGAATACTGGACTGGGTAGCCTTTCTCTTTTCCAGGGGATCTTCCCAACCCAGGGATAGAACCCAGGTCTCCTGCATTGCAGGCAGATTCTTTACCCACTGAGCCACCAGGGAAGCCCTTCAGTGGTAAAGAATCTGCCTGCCAATGCAGAAGACACAAGAGATGTGAATTTGATTCCTGGGTTGGGAAGATCCCCTGGAGAAAGTAGTGGCAACCTACTCCAATATTCTTGCCTGAGAAATCCCATGGACAGAGGAGCCTGGAGGGCTACAGTCCATGAGATAGCAAGAGTCAGACACAGCTTAGCTACTAAACAACAACAAATACACTTACCTTTAAGCAGAAAGATTAAGAGTATCAATTTCCAATATACTAGCATTCTAACAGATCCATCAAAGAAGTTAGCAAATGGCCAGCACAACACATCTCTGGCTATTGGCCCTCCAAGTCAACCCTCCACCCCCTCGCTGCTCAGGAGGTGGACCTCCATGAACTACAACAGGCTCCCTTGCCCTCGGGCTTTCAAATGGGTCCATCATCCTCGGACATGAACAGAGGGAGGAAGGAGATTTCCCCAACTCCCTCCATGCAGGCTCATCTAGACTGCTTGCACACTTCCACAGAGGACTCTAGTCTTCAAAGCAGCTGCTCCAAGCAACCTTTTCCTTCCAGGCTTCAGGAACCCCTCCCTCCACTGCCCCTTTAGGCCTAGGATCAGTAATAGTCCTTAGAGTCCTGGGCTCTCCCTGCCGGCCCCAGGGGTTCCCTCACCTGTCCACATCTTTGTAAACAATCCCCATATTAATTCCTTCCTGAGCTATCCTGACCTGAGTGTGCTGGCCCTGCTGGGCGCAATGGTGAGCACAGATTTAGGGACAGTCTACAGCTTTGCTTTCTGGGAGCTTGCCTGGGCTCAGGTCTTCCTCCCAGAAGCCAGCAACTTTCTGGGGCTCCTGCTGCTGCCCAGATGGTCAGGCCTACACCCCTAGTCTTGGTTTAAAGGTGCAAAACCCCACTTTCTGGCCCTTGTGTATCCTGCCCTGTAGGTAGACCAAATGGCAAGAGGCCACTTGGCAGGTTCTGCTGGCAAAATTCCTATGACAAAAATTGCTGCTCCATTTCAGAACACAATTTTTCTCCCTTGGACCAGGCATTTATTCCAACAGAAGGTAAATTATCCCTGGAAGAAAGCTAGATATAAAGTTGGCAGTCAAAGACATCTGTGTTAAAATGAGTTTCAGATGTTTTCTATTTTCCCAGCTAGCTGCAAGCCTGGGTTGAGAAAGGGGAAGATAAAATTCAAATAGATTCTAGATTTTAGAACAATGATTCTCAAGGTGTGTGGGGAAGGTGGCTTACATTGTCTCCTGGAAAGCATTGTGGAAATTGTGGGGAGTCTTTGACAGTGGGTCATGGCCCAGGGATGCTAGCCTGCCTGTAGTTAAGAGATAGTCCCATGCAACAGATACTAACACCATAGGAACTTGAATGTCCTGAGAATGTTTCTGTTGCTGAAAAACCCGTTTATAATTATCTTGGCGAAAGACTTATGTTTTCCTTTACATTCAAAAACAAAAAAAAAGAAGGCATTTGTATGTGGCTTTAATATTTACTTAGATTTCCCAGAATGTAACTACAACATGAATTGAGGAACTGTCATCCATTGTTTTATTTGAATTTTATCAAGTTGGTCATGATTTGTAAATCAACACAGACATCTGCATTTGTATCTATAACTTTCAAAGTGATTCTACAAAAATACTTTTTTTAAGTATTTTTTAAGTATTTAAAAATAAATACTTAATACAATATAGTAATGGAAATATAAAAGATGGATACAAAGAAAGTAGTTATAAATGTTTCATTTGGAGATCATCAACAGTGTACAGCAGAGGCCTTTAGAAATGGGTGTTGCATCTCAGAGATACAAGACCCACAGATTCAGAGCAAGGTGTTCTGTTGACTGAGGATGTCCACTGAGGGAAAAATCTCTCTTTGGAAGAAATTACCATGAAAAGAGCCATAGGAAGAGAACTAAAAGGAAGCTTAAGTGTCTAAGCTACACACTGGGCCTCATCCCTACTGATAATACTGTTTTTCATTTAACTACCAACTCCTTTCATCATTTAGCGTGTAGTAGACACTCAGTAAATGTCAAAAAGTCACTCAACAAAAATCCCCTTTAACAAACTAAAAATACAATCATGTATTTCTTGAAACACTGATCAAACAAGCAACAGTGATTTGTAATTTCCATGCAAAGAGATTCTTTAATATTTTATCACATTTTGTAACTTTGGTGAATGATATTTCCTATACAATTTCATATCTAGATTTGTAGTGTGATTTTCCTGATGAAAGGTTATCTAGCCAAACTGACGGCCTCAAAAGTCCTGAATAAGTCAGAAGTGGATATATTTTGTTATGGACATTATATTTCGCTTCTTGACAAGTTAGGAAACATCTTGGGCTTTTTTTTAAAGTTCTGAGTGGAACAATAGAGATCAAAAGTTACCTAGAAACACAGCTCCTTTATGAAAAGGAAAACTCAATGAATGTTAAAACCTAAGCCCCATTCCTTTTCCCTGACATACTCCTATTCATGCTTTAGGTCTCAAGAACTTTCCTCACACCCCATGTCCTCGGTAAGAGTACTTCATCAGCTTCCATTGCACTTAACACACTTTCATAGAAATTACAACATGAGTAACTGTTTACTTATTTGCTTTTCCACTAGACTGTAAGCTCTGAGTGAGCAGGGGTCAAACTTATCCATTGTTTTCTCTCGAACCAGCACACAGTAGGTCATCAGCTCTTAGTCCATAGTCAACAAGTATTTAGCATACTGCCAAGTAGCAGGGCTGACTCCTACATTGTTCCCTGGGGCAGCCAAGAAGGACAGGATGCACCTTTAAGCTTCCTGCGGTCCCCCCTGAACACCGTGGGTCTCAAGTTCTGTGCCTTTTACACCTCCTCCTCCAGGCTCCAAGGCTCTTCTGTTTCGTCTGTCAGCTTCACCACCAATTAAGTTGGAGTCAGAAGGTGTGGGAAGCTCTGTTCTTAGTCATTCGTTTGATTGTTCAGATGTGCTAAAATTTTAGCATGCTGGGCCTCGCCTCCAGAGTTTCTAATTCAGGAGTTCTAGGAGGTGGAGTTGCAAAAGTCTGCATTACTAACACGTACCCAAGCGATGCTGGTACTGCTGATCAGGAGACCATACTTTGAGAATCATTGGCTGAGTAAGAAATTTCAGCCACTGAGTAAGAAGTTTTAGCCAGATCTTTACAGACATCTCCAGTTTTGAATTTAAAGGATGTGTTCCTTGTAAAAGAGTTGTAGCTATCAAGAAGTGGGTAGAGAGAATATGGGGTACCATAAGCTTCCTGAATATTCTAAACTTCATAGGATGAAACTGGTTCTGGCTTTTTGGTTAGGCTAGAGAAGAGGGAACAGAGAGAATCAGAAGAGAGAACCAGAAGTCTACTTCCCGTGGAGAAGCCAAGCTGAGACCAGGCAACACAGAGGATGATGAGCCAGTAAAACTTTCTAGGATCTGGGGCCTCAGTTATCTTTGTGAGGTCTACCCACAGCAACCACATCCAGCCCTTAGCTGCTTGAATGAGGACTTCACAATTCTAACAGCCTTAGCTGAATCTGAAGATACTGCAATGCATCTATATTTTAGTCTGCTTGGGCTGCTCTAACAAAACATTGTAGACTGAGCAGCTTAAAAACAACAGACATTTACTTCTCACAGGTCTGGAGTCTGGGAAGTCCAGGATCAAGACACTGGCAGATTTGGTATCTGATGAGCCTATTTCCTAATTTATAGATGGCTGTCTTCTTACTGTAACCTCACATGGCAGATGGGGAAGGGAAATCTCTGGGACCTTTTATAAGGGCACTAATCCTGTTCAGGAAGGTTCCACCCTTATGACTTAATCACCTCCCAAAGATACCACCTCCAAATATCATCATATTGAGTGTTAGAATTTAATATATGAAACTGGTGGGATGAGGGAAGGACATGAGTTGCAGTCTATAGCAAATCTGTTTTCCAAAACCTTTGTTACTTAGTTCAAATTTAACAGTTAGCACTGATTACCTATTACCTAATAGGAGCAAAGTTTCTGATAAGATGTAGAGTTGAAATAAATATATTTTTAGCTGTCTCACAATATATGTACTTTTTCTTAAATGAGTTCTTTAGTATTACTGATCAGATAACTATTTAGCTCTTGCCATATTAGCCTAAGCAGCTACTCTTTTTTTTCCTGTCCTTTTCCATTTGTAGAGAAAGGGAAAAAACTTTTTCCTCTACCCTCTTATGTTTAGTACTTGGGGCCCTGCAAATAAAGTTGACAAAAGATGGATTAGCAGGAGAAAAAGCATAAAAATTTTGTTTGATATTAATTAATATATGTATGCAGCATAGACATTCCTTTGCCAACAAAGGTCCATCTAGTCAAGGCTATGGTTTTTTCAGTGGTCATGTATGGATGTGAGAGTGGGACTGTGAAGAAAGCTGAGCACCAAAAAATTGATGTTTTTGAACTGTGGTGTTGGAGAAGACTCTTGAGAGTCCCTTGGACTGCAAGGAGATCCAACCAGTCCATCCTAAAGGAGATCAGTCCTGGGTGTTTATTGGAAGGACTGATGCTGAAGCTGAAACTCCAATACTTTGGCCACCTCATGCGAAGAGTTGACTCATTGGAAAAGACCCTGATGCTGGGAGGGATTAGGGGCAGGAGGAGAAGGGGACAACAGAGGATGAGATGGCTGGATGGCATCACCGACTCGGTGGACATGAGTTTGAGTAAGCTCCGGGAGTTGGTGATGGACAGGGAGGCCTGGTGTGCTGCGATTCATGGGGTCGCAAAGAACTGAACTGAACTGATGCAGCATGGGAGAGCTTTATAAAGAGGAAGTGAAAACACCCAGTAAATTTGTTGGATATGAGAGCTTACATACCATGATGTCCAAGAACAATAAATTACAGAGATGTGACAAGACAAAGTTGAGGGGTTTGAACTTCTATGGGCTGTAAATTTGGGCATTCTATATAGGGGAACTAACTGAAGATGAAGGTTATTTCAGTAAAGTTTGTATATGCAGATTCAAGTCGATGCTGTCTCCAGTGATGAGGGATTTCTTCTTCCTGGTACAGAAGAGAGAAAGGAGAACAACTTCATGAAGGGAAATCTATGCCATAATTTTAGACAGAAAGGGAGAAGGTAGAGCTTATCCTGTGTCTGTCATTTCTTAATTATCTGTACCTCAAAATAATCCCTATGCCAAAGTGGAATACTTCGGATCTGCATATTCAAATCCCCGTCACTTTATACAATGTAAGCTCCCTTAGAAAAGGTAAGACTCTCCAGGATAGAGTTGATCCAAAACTAAATGTCATCCTCTTTCCTATACATGACAAGCCCCAAATAATTGTCTGAAATAGAAAAGATGTTGATCTTTATAAAATTAAGAATTATTTCCTATTCATCTGAGTTTGGGGCCAAGATCCACACCTACTGCACACATAAACTTAATAAACATTAGTTATAGTATTGATATCATAGAGTTTAACTTGTAATTTTTTCCTTTAATCACTAAAATCTTGTCAGTCAGTATTCTCTGGAAGATAATCAACTGTTCTTTATTTCTTGGTGAAACATTTTGACTTAACTTCTGCTTGATGAATAAAACATTTTAAATATTTTATTAGACTTTGTGATTTTTTTCCTCCTGAATCTCATTTTATTCCCTGAAGTATGTAAAACAAAAAAAATTTATAACTAAATATATAAGCCCTTGAAAACAATAAATAGTATTATTTTGCTTATTTTAAGCCTTACATAAAATTGTTGTTCAGTTGCTAAGTCACGTCTGACTCTGTGACCCATGGACTACAGGACACCAGGCTTCCTTGTCCTTCACCATCTCCTGAAGTTTGTTCAAACTCATGTCCATTGAGTTGGTGATGTCATCCAACCATTTCATCCTCTGTCACCCCCTTCTCCTCCTGTCCTCAGTCTTTTCCAGTATCAGGGTCTTTTCCAATCAGTTAGCTCTTCACATCAGGTGGTGGAAGTATTGGAGCTTCAGAATCAGTCCTTCCAATGAATATTCAGGGTTGATTTCCTTAGGATTAGCTGGTTTGATCTCGTAGGCTGTCCAAGGGACTCTCAAGAGTCTTCTCCAGCAGTGCAGGTCACAAACATCAATTCTTTGGTCCGGCTGTCTTATTCATACATGTCTACTGGAAAAATCTTAGCTTTGACTAGATGGACCTTTGTCAGCAAAGTGATGTCTCTGCTTTTTAATACACTGTCTAGGTTTGTAATAACTTTTCTTCCAAGGAGCAAGCGTCTTTTAATTTCATGGCTGTTGTCACCATTCACAGTGATTTTGGAGCCCAAGAAAATAAAATCTGTCACTGTTTCCACTTTTTCCCCATCTATTTGCCTTGAAGTGATGGGACCGGATGCCATGATCTTAGTTTTTGAATGCTGAGTTTTAAGCTAGCTTTTTCACCCTCCTCTTTCACCCTCATCAAAAGGCTCTTTAATTCCTCTTTGCTTTCTTTCATTACAGAGGTATCATCTCCACATTTGAGATTGTTGATATTTCTCCTGGTCATCTTGATTCCAGCTTGCAATTCCTTCAGCCCAGCATTTTGCATGATGTATTCTGCATAGAAGTTTAAAAAGCAGGGTGACAATATACAGCCTTGATGTACTCCTTTCCCAATTTTGAAGCAGTCCATATCCAGTTCTAACTGTTGCTTCTTGACCTCCATACAGATTTCTCAAGAGACAGATAAGGTGGTCTGGTTTTCCCATCTCTTTAAGAATTTTCCACAGGTAGTTGTGCTCCATATAGTCAAAGGCTTTAGCATAGTCAATGAAGCAGAAGTAGATGTTTTTCTGGAACTCTCCTTGCTTTTTCTAGTGGATCCAGTGGATGTTGGCAATTTGATCTCTGGTTCCTCTGCCTTTTCTAAATCCAGCTTGTACATCTGAAAGTTCTTGGTTTATTTACCATTGAAGCCTAATTTGAAGGATTTTGAGCATTACCTTGATAGCATGTGAAATGAGCACAATTGTATAGCAGTTTGAACATTCTTTGAAATTGCCCTTCTTTGGGATTGGAATGACTTTTTCCAGTCCTGTGGGCATTGATGAGTTTTCCAAATTTGCTGGCATATTGAGTGCAGCACTTTTAACAACATCATCTTTTAGGATTTAAAATAGCTCATCTGGAATTCCATCACCTCCATTAGCTTTGTTGATAGTAATGCTTCCTAATGCCCACAGACTTCACACAGGATGTCTGACTCTAGATGAATGACCACACCATCAAGGTTATCTGGGTCATTAAGACATTTTTTGTACAGTTCTGTGTATTCTTGCCACCTCTTCTTAGTCTATTCTGTTAGGTCCTTGCTGTTTCTGTCCTTTATTGTGCCCATCTTTGCATGAAATACCCTCTTGTTATCTGTAATTTTCTTGAAGAGATCTCTAGTCTTTCCCATTCTATTGTTTTCCTCTATTTCTTTGCATTGCTCACTTAGGAAGGCTTTCTTATCTCTCCTTGTTATTCTTTGAAACTCTGCATTCATATGGATATATCTTTCCCTTTCTCCTTTGCCTTTCACTTTTCTTCTTTTCTCAGCTATTTGTTTTTTGTTGTTGTTGTTTTTCTTTTTTAAATTAATTTATTTTAATTGGAGGCTAATTACTTTACAATATTGTAGTGGTTTTTGCCATACATTTACATGAATCAGCCATGGGTGTACATGTGTTTCCCATCCTGAACCACCCCCCCCCACCTCCCTCCCCATCCCATCCCTCAGGGTCATCCCAGTGCACCAGCCCTGAGCACCCTGTCTCATGCATCGAACCTGGACTGGTGATCTATGTCACATATGATAATATACATGTTTCAGTGCTATTCTCTCAAATCATCCCACCCTCGCCTTCTCCCACAGAGTCCTAAAGACTGTTCTTTACACCTGTGTCTCTTCTGCTGTCTTGCATATAGGGTCATCATTACCATCATTCTAAATTCCATATATATGCGTTAGTATACTGTATTGGTGTTTTTCTTTCTGACTTACTTCACTCTGTATGTTAGGCTCCAGTTTCATCCATCTCATTAGAACTGATTCAAATGTATTATTTTTAATGGCTGAGTAATATTGCATTGTGTATGTGTACCACAGCTTTCTTATCCATTTGTCTGCTGATGGACATCCAGGTTGCTTCCATGTCCTGGCAATTGTAAACGGTGCTGTGATGAACATTGGGATACACATGTCTCTTTCAATTCTGGTTTCCTCGGTGTGTATGCCCAGCAGTAGGTTTGCTGGGTCGTATGGCAGTTCTGTTTCCAGTTTTTTAAGAAATCTCCACACCATTCTCCATAGTGGCTGTACTAGTTTGCATTCCCACCAACAGTGTAAGAGGGTTCCCTTTTCTCCGCACCCTCTTCAGCATTTATTGTTTGTAGACTTTTTGATAGCAGCCATTCTGACTAGCGTGAGATGGTACATCATTGTGGTTTTGGCTTGCATTTCTCTGATAATTAGTGATGTTGAGCATCTTTTCATGTGTTTGTTAGCCATCTCTAGGTCTTCTTGGAGAAATGCCTATTTAGTTCTTTGGCCCATTTTTTGATTGGGTCATTTATTTTTCTTTCTCAGCTCTTTGTAAGGCCTCATCAGACAATGACTTTGCCTTCTTGTTTTTCTTTGGGATGGTTTTGGTCACTGCCTCCTGTACAATGTTATGAACTTCTGTCCATAGTTTTTCAGGCACTCTGTCTACCAGATCTAATCCTTTGAATCTATTCATCACCTCCACTGTATAATCATAAGGGATTTGATTTAAATCATACCTGAGTGGTCTAGTGGTTTTCCCTACTTTCTTCAATTTAAGCCTGAATTTTGCAATAGCATATTGGATATCCTTCTGTAACTAGTTTTTACCCAACATTATTTGAGACATATTCATATTGATATCTACAGTTTTAAGCCTTTTTTTTTTTTTGGCTGCTCTGGGTCTTCATTGCTGTGTGTAGACTTTCTCTAGTTGCGGTGAGCAGTGGCTCCCCTCTAGTTGCATTTCATGGGCTTCTCATTGCCGTGGCTTCTCCTGTTGTGGAGCATGGGTTCTAGAGTGCACAGATTTCAGTAGTTGTGGCACACAGACTCCAGAGAGCAGGTTCAGTAATTGTGGCACATGGGCTTGGTTGTCCCTTAGTGACTAAGGGATCTTAATGGGATCTTCCTGGACCAGGGATCAAACCTATGTCCCTGCATTGGCAGGCAGACTCCCAATCACCGGACCACCAGAGAAGTCCGATATCCACAGTTTTAACTGACTACAATGTAGAACTATATTACAAATGGCTTAGTATTTTTCCAATTAATAGCATTTTTGGTTAAATGTTGCTTTTATAAGGAATACTCAATGAATATTTGAGCAAAACTTTCTGTAGAATACATGCTGCAAACCATATTGCTGAACTAAAGGGTATGCAAATCTTAAACTGTTGTAAATATTGCCAAATTACTTTCCAAAGAAGTTATGCCAATTTCATTGCCATAAGCAGGGTTTCACAGTTCCAATTGTTCTCTTGATATTTTCAATGTTTATATGTTTTGCTAATTTGATGGGTGTGAAATAGTATATTACTTTCAAAATAAATTTTCCTGATTGTTGGAGGGGCTGAGCGTCTTTTCACATGTTTATTTGCAACTATGATGCCCTTTTCTGTGAATGATAGCTTGTTTGCTCATTTTTCTTTAGGTCTCTTTGCTTTGAAAGAGTCTCCAAGTTTATCACTGTATGTTGAAATATGTTTTCCAGTCTGATTTTTTTTTTAATTTTGGTTTTACTCTCTTAAAATATAAGTTTTAAATTTTGTGCAGGCAAGCTTCAGTGATTTCACTGGCATTTTTGTTTTATCTTTTGACTCAAGCGATGGAGGATAATTTATATCCTACAATTTTTTTTAAATTGTAAAGTTTTACTTTTCCACATTTGGTTCTTTAATCTTCTTGGAATTGACGTATTTATTGGTTTGAGGTAGGGATCTAATTTTACTTAATTTTTTATGTATAGGTTAAGCATTCTTCTGGTAAGATTTACCAAGCAATCCTGTCTCTCACTGATCTGCAATATCATGTCTGTTACGTCAGATGATAGAGATGTACGGAGTCTGGTGCTAGGCTCTGTTCTCTTCCATTGGTCCATTTTCTGTTCTCTTATTTTAAAACAATGATGCATGCTCAGTCGCTCAGTTGTGTCCGACTCTTTGCAACCCTATGGCTTGTAGCCCGCCAAGCTCCTCTGTCCATGGAATTCTCCAGGCAAGAATACTGGAGTGGGTTGCCATTTCCTTCTCCAGGGGAAAATGATGGTAAATAAAAGCAAACCAGTAAAGTGATCCTTCTCCCCTCTGTCTTCTTATTGCTCTCTAATATTTTGCAGCCCCATGGACTGTAGCTCCTCTGCCCAGGGAATTTTCCAGGCAAGAACGTTCTCCCACATAAATGCAATATCAATTAGTTGAGTTTTGTTTTAAAACGGAAAAGTTTTTGTAAAGTGAATACTTGTACATATTATACTCACTGTTTGAGGCATATACTAGCTAGAAGCAATGCACATTTATTTGAAGCTTTAAAAGTCCTGACAACAACAGTCCTGACACTTCCTGGAACCATTTCTGTGGTAACTTTAGAGAGAGAATGGCTTGGCCAAAAACTTTGTTTTCCTAATCCCAGGGAAGATACAAACTCAGCAGTTGTTATGTAGTGCTCCAAGTGATTTGCCTAAAGACCTCCCACTGAGATCTCCATGAACTTGCAACTTGGATTACACAGTGAGGTCACCCCATACAGGTTTATGGGCAGATGGCCAAACCTTGACACAAGGCTGCAATCAGATCCCCAAACAAGTATATACACATAAGCCTCCTCCTTGTCTATATCTTGAACCTATCATTTGTATCAGTTAGGAAAAACTCCAAAGAAGAGCATATCAAATCAACCTGGCTTGATGTTTTCAAACAATTAAGCTTCTGATGAATTTTAAGACAGACAGCCTTTGTAAAAAGCATATATCCATATATAATATTCTAATGCATCAAGCTTAAGTGACAAGTATTCTATTTGCCTTATAAACTTCTAACTTTAGTATATCATACTAACTGAAGTAAGTCAAAGACAAATATCATGTGATATCATTTGCATATGGAATCTACGAAATATGATGCAAATGAGCTTATTTAAAAGAGAGAAGCAGACTCACAGACTTAGAGAATGCACTTTTGGTTACTAGGGGGCAGGGGAGGGGAGGAGAGAGATAGATTGGGGGTTTGGGATTGACATGTACACACTGCTATTTAAAATGGATAACCACCGAGGACCTACTGTATAGCACAGGGAGTTCTGCTTGATATTTTGTAACAGCCTAAAGGGAAGAGAAATGAAAAAGTACAAGTACATATACGTGTATATGTATAACTGAATCATTTTGCTGTACGCCTGAAACTAACACGGTGTTGGCGACCAACCATTGTCCAATATAAAGTACAAATTAAAGAAAAGAATTATCCTGCAATGTAGCTGTCAATTAAAATCAAAGCTCAGTGCTCGCTTCGGCAGCACATATACTAAAATTGGAACGATACAGAGAAGATTAGCATGGCCCCTGCGCAAGGATGACACGCAAATTCGTGAAGCGTTCCATATTTTTTTAAAAAGAAAATAAAAAAAAAATAAATAAAATCAAAGCTCATATTGTCTTAAAGTACTTAATTAAGAAACTTTAACTTTGGTATAATTTGCAGCTAAATGTAAAACTAGAACACAACTTAAAGATCATGTAGGTCAGCAGTGGTTCCTAACCTTGACTGTGCTTTAGAATTATTTGGGTGCGGGAGACCAGGGTTCGATCCCTGGGTTGGGAAGATCCCCTGGAGAAGGAAATGGCAACCCACTCCAGTATTCTTGCCTGGAGAATCCCATGGACAGAGGAGCCTGGCGGGCTACAGTCCACGGGGTCGCAAAGAGTCGGACACGACTGAGCGACTTCACTTTCTTTCTTTCTTTCACTTAAAATGTCTTAATGCCCTACTGCACAATAAATCATATTGGAATAAGAGACACAAGTATCAGTACTTTTAAACCTGGTTGAACAGTTTTGTTATGTAGCCAGTGTTGAAAACCATTGACAATTTAAACCTTTAGCACTTTAAGAAAATGAGATTTCAAGAGGTCAAGTGACATTTAATCAAGTTTTAAATTTATACTGTCCAATATGATAGGCTTAGCCACATGTGGCTTTTTAAATTTAAATTTATTGGGATTAAATAAAACTAAAAATTGAGCTCCTCAGACACACTAGCCACTTTTCAGGTACCCAATACCCACATGTGGCTAGTAGCTACCATATTGAACAACACAGATAATAGAAACTTTCACATCAGAGGAAAGTTCTTTTGGTCATTGCTATAAAAGAAATAATTGCACGTCTATTTTTAATGACTTTCTTTGAAGCACAGCAGAAGATCGTCTTGTACCTAGGTATAAGTTGGATTTTATTTCTAATCATTCAGTAACTTCAGAAACATCTTAAACCATTATTACAGAATGATTAGTATAATAAAATAGTTTTTAAACAACTATCACTCAACATTAGCATGTAGACCTGTAAGGCACCTAATACCACAATAAAAATAACAACTTCTTGGACAAATATAAAAAGTGACTCAAATCTAAGACACCCCACTCCATCTCCATCCCCAAACCAATGAGTAATGATCCAGGAAGCCATTTTTTCTCCTTGATTGGCAAGGAAAGCACATGGGGGAAGGAAAGGGAGAGTTACAATTTCCCAGTGACTAGTCCATTGGGCTCAGAGACAACTCATAAGCTTGTCTAGGCGCTATCTTGGCACAAGGAGAGTATGAAGGAAGTTGGTCAAGGACAGTCTCTTCCTCCTTATATCTGAAAACAAAACCAGTATGAGAACTGAGCTAAAGTTCTCTAATAGCACTTATTACTATCACTATCCTTTTAAAAAAATATTATAGAACAGAGTTTTAAAACCTAAGACTTCTTATCTCTTATAGTAATTATGGCCGTGGAACATGTTTCAAAAACAGACCTTGGTATTAAAGAGATGCAAATCTATTGTGTTATATTTTTGCTGTGGCAAGCATCTAGAAAAATATCACCATTTTATTAGCTTTGTTTTTTCAGTTGTGTTATGAAATTGAAACTTAGTACCCACTGTACTGGAATACATTGTTCCTTGTCTTGTGGCTTAAATTTTGTATTCCCAAGTGCATTATAGCAAGCGATGAGGTCGCCATGCCCAGGTCTAAACAAGAGGGAGCCAGAAAGCCAACAGTGCAACACAAAGCCAACTTGAGTGATTGCAGTGTGCTAGGTACTGTTCTAAGCATTTTACATAGATTACATCATTTAATTCTCACAGCAGCTCACAATGACATAAGTGCTATTATTATCCTCATTTTACAGATAAAGAACCTGAAGGACCAAGAAGTTAAGTAGTTTGCTCAAGGCCACACAGCTAGTAAGTGGTAGAACTGAACTTCCAACCTTTGCAGTCTAACTCAAGAGCCCAACATTTTAATTGCTCAGCTCTATTATCAACATGTACTTACTTCATGGTCATGGTTTTGGCTTATCAAGGTCAAGATCAGAGATACTGGTTTGGACTGGTCCACTTAAGTGGGAAAAAAAGACCTCTGGGTAGCAAGGTGAGAATGTGAGCCTGTGTGGCCTTAACCCCAGGTTTCCCAAGATGGTTGAGGGGACCACTCATCTTCACTTTGACAATTATCCCCTCTACTCCTTGGCATTACATATCCACATTGCTTCGCAAGGGCAACAGTAGTTGCAACAAAAACTATTGCCAGAGGTGAGAAAAGAGAAGGGGAGGGGCACTAAATAAACAGCAGTAGCTATGGATGTTCCTGCAGTGGTTACACAATAGCCCCTGGGGTCTGAAACCTGGATAGACTCAGGGAAGTAAGATTTCCTGGCTCCAAGTAGGGGGCCGAGATGGACAGATATCAGCATTAATTAGACCATTATATAAAACATCACCTTTCTTAAGGCCATTTTCTCTCCTTCATAACCTTGACAAATCTCAGCATGTTTCCACATTTCATCCAGGAATATAAACAAGAAACACTGTCCCAGTGTTGCTAGTTTTCTAACCTGCGTGAATCAAATGATTTTTCCCCCAGATAGCAGCACCATGTTCTTCTCAGCAACAGAGACTTCTTTGGGTCTTTCATACCTACTGTGCTTCTTTGTTTACTGTGCTACAAACAGATGCAACTCTCCTGCACAAGCCCTTTGGACCTGCCCCACCAGCCAAGAGATTCCATTTATGGGTGCATGTATGTATAATACACTTTTTATTATTTAGATCAGTTTTAGGTTCACAGCAAAGCTGAGCAGTAAATACAGAGGTTTCACACATACCTTCCACCCCCACCCACGCCAACTCCTCCATTATCAACTTCCCCATCAGAGTGCGTTTGCACTCTGATGCGTTTGCTCCACTGATAAACCTCCACTGACACATCACAATCACTCCAAGTCCAGAGTTTACATAACCATTCACTTTTTATGGGTGTTGTACATTTTATGAGTTTTGACAAATGTATAATGAACTATATTCATTAGTATCACTCAGTTATTTTTAAAAGGAATCATGGATATATACTTTGCTCCTGAGAGACTCCACCTGCTTTTTAGATAATTCAGAGATGGTCTCATTGTTTCTGAAAAGCTTATAGGCTGATACTCGCCGTGAATTCACTCCCAAGGCCTTTGCACTTGGTCTGACAGTGAGTGGCAGCACAGGAGGCTGGGGCTCCGAGACAATCCTCAGGCAGCCAGCCGAGGAGCCAGAAGCCTGCAGTTGTCTTGGCAACAGCTGAAGTTTCCTGTCCTGGGCTGAAACGCATGATGCCTCTTCATTTGTGAAAAGTCTGTTTTACACTTTCAATCTGCCTGGGGCATAAATATGCCAGGAATGGAGCCCTCAGGATGGGGTTTCTTTTTTTCTGATTTTGAAACAGAGGAGAAGATATTTACAATAAGAAGAGGCCTGCACACATCTCATATTGGGTATCAGGTTCAACTATGCCAATGGAGCCACAGTCTAAGCTGGTCAAAGTGTTAAGCTTGAACAGGATTTTGTTTTAGATGCAGCAATATTTTTTAGGCCCTTCCACAGAGACAGAATTCAATACCTTGTGAAGTAATTAGCCTCCAACTAATAAAAAAATAAAAAAAAAAAAAAAAAAAACAAATGCCTGTAATAAAAAAAAAAAAAAAAAAAAGAATTCAATACCTTTTGCTGGGACTCCATGGCCACTATCATTTTTTAAACCCTAACATAGAGTTTTGAAAGAGGAAAAAGTTTAACATCCTTAAGTGACTGCATATTTAGTTATGCCTAATATACCTGTAGTGTTGAAGAACTCAGAGCCCTCTCCAAGTGTGAATTATTCTAGTCTAAAACACTTAGGAAGCCCATCAGTCTTGAATTAGATGACAGACATTCTCTCTGTTTCAACTTTCTTCTCTAATTGATGTTTCTGTTTGAGTCCAGAGTTGCAATTTCCTTGATTGCCTCTCCTTCAAAATTCCTCAGACCATTGCTTACCGCAAAGCCCACTTGTCTGCCTATCCCAGTTACAGGTATGTAAATAACAGTTAATCTTTCTTCCTTCCTTTGAAGAGTAAAGAATGTGGCCTCTAACAAACATCCGCCAGATTTTATTTTAGAACTAGGAGAATAACTGGATTTCCTGCAGCAACAAGATTCACATAATTCTACTCTCCTGTAAGCTAAAATCACTAAGGGTGGCCACCCACCCAAGTGGTTGTGTGCACCTGGGCAAGAGTGGCTGGGCCAGCAATCAGACAAAAGAGAGTACTTGGTGCTAAGGCAATCCAGGAGCTTCTCCCAATTCTAACATCTAGATCAGGTCAGACCTGCACCTACCCAGTCATTGGTTTCAAGGGAGACAAAGAATAAAGACTAATAAGCAGATTTTATGCTTTTCCTCCCTTCCCCTAGCAGAGGGTGTCAGGAGCCACAGACATTGGATTTAACGTCAGAAGTGCCCTAGTTGGCAGCAACAAAAATTATTGCTCCTAATACAGTAAACCTGTATGGGAGCAGGTTAAACACCAGGGAAACATGTGACCACATCAAGAGCAGACTTTGCCCACTGGCCTCGCACCTCTGTCCTGGTCTGAGAGGAGAAAACGTGTTACCTGTTACCTTCCGGGGACTTTATACCTAACAGATGCTCAAGAGAGCATGCTATGCCACAAATGATCCTGCATTGAGGAAAGAACAGAGGAAACCTGGTTCTTACCTTGAAGGAACTTCCAAGATGGCTCTGGCATGTTTGTCTCCCAACACACACACCATGACTGGAGTACAGACAACTAGCTCTTCAGGGGGAAGTGTGACTAATTCCAGGGAGGGCAGAGGATAGACTCAGAGAGGACAGCCTCCCACGGGTGACGCTCAAGGGGGATCTGAAGGAGGAGTAGAGATTGGCCAGGTTGAAAATAAGGGCAGGAGAGGCATTCTACCCAATGGGTAATCAGGAGTCAGAAACAAAAGACCAAGGGACCACATATTAGATGATTCCATTTATATGAAATGTCCAGGAAAGGCAAATGCATAGAAACAGAAAGTAGATCAGTGGTTATCTGGGCATGGAAGTGGGAAAGGTGACTAACAGCCAATGGGCACAAGAAATCTTACTGTGGGGATAAAATGTGCTACAACTGGATGGTGGTGATAATTGCACCTCTCAGTAAAGTTAGTAGAAATCACTGAATTGTACACTTGAAATGGATGAATTCTATGAAATGTAAAACATACCTCATTAAAGCTGTTTAAGAAAGAAAAGGATAGGAATGAGTCATCCCATTTGTAACAATCTGTGCTGAAGGGATAAAAAAAAAAAAAGATAAAATCTCATCCTATGGTTAATGTTTAAATGCCAGTGTCTGTAAAACAGCACAGAACACTCAAGCAGTTGCCTGTTATTGTAACAGCTAAACATCAGTCTCTGTAAACACTAAAAGGAAAAGCAATAAAAGTTAACATATTGCTTCAGTGCATATATATTTTATATAGGTCAGATCATCTTGTATAAGATATCTAAATCTATAAAAACCTATGTATGATAATGTATCTATATAAGGTAGCCTATATCCCACATTTACTCAATTTATCAACATCAATTTCTGCGCTATATGTTTTTCTTAGGCAGTCCATGACGACACAGAGTACGTTGTTATTTAGTAGCTAAGTCGTGTTCAACTCTTTTGTAACCCGATGGACTGTAGCCCACCAGGCTCCTCTGTCCATGGGGTTTCCTAGGATTTCCCAGGCAAGAGTACTGATGTGTGTTGTCATTTCCTTTTCCAATGGATCTTCCCAGACCAGGGATCAAACCCATGTCTCCTGCATCGGCAGGTGTATTATTTACCAGTGAGCCATCAGGGAAGCCTGACATAGAATATACCATATGGTTAAACATAATTTAGTGTTAACACAGGAGACTCGGGTTCGAACCCTGGGTTGGGAAGATCCCCTGGAGGAGGAAATGGCAACTCACTCTAGTATGCTTGCCTGGAGAATCCCATAGACAGAGTAGCCTGGCAGTCCATGGAGCTGCAGGAATCGGACACAATTTAGTGACTAAACAACAAGAAAAAACAATTTAAACCTTTACTGATGGATATTTAACTTTTCAAATTTTTCCTTATAAATAAGTTCACTGAACATTCTTTTCCTTAAGTCTTAAGGTATTTATAGAAATGATTGGAAACATGTATAAAATAGAGTTACAGGATCCAAGGATACATGCATGGTTAGTGCTGCCATTGCATGTTGCCAAATTGCTTCCCTGAATGTTTTTACCATATATGCCACCACCAATACCATATTCACCAGACGGTAGCACTGAACACTTTTTAAATCTTGGTTAATCTAATAGGTGCAAAGTGATTGTTTTCTTTCACTTGAAGTCTCTGTGGTTGGTTAGTAGTGAGTCTGAACATTTTCTGTGGTTTATTAGAGCATATATTGTCTGTCAGTTGTTGCCTTGAGGCTTTTATGCCTTTTGGGATTTCAGTGTTTCTTGTGGACTTGTATATGTGAATTCTCCTTTAAGGACTTTAACTCTTCTTTGTGATATTTTTCTTCCAGATTTGTGTATTTTCTTTCATTTTATTAACAGCGTACTGAAGTTCTAAATGCTTGTAGTATTAAGATCACTTTGTAAAAGTGATTTCTAGAAGATTCAGAAATGTGCATGGGGGTGGGGTGGAGGAAAGGAGAGAACACTGCATTCTTTGCCTGCTTTATAATTTAGCCTGAGAGTACCAGTCTCTGAGTGCATCTGATCCCCACTGTTACCTTCGTGGTCACAGTTTACCTGTCACTCACGGTTCAACAACAATTTCCTAGTCCAAGAAATGACTATCAAAGCACCAACAGCCCTCTGGACCTCAGGACTGACTCAGGATTAAATTGAAATCCAAGGGGTGTGGTGACATTGTCCTTATATTACATTTTTTCTCATAGCTCCTAGCACTAAATGAGCAAACCACAGTTCAATAACATCTCTTTGATCAATAAGCAACTAAATAAGAACTTTATAACTCCCCCTCTGTGAGTGCTTAAGTCACTCAGCTGTGTCCAACTCTTTGGGACCCCATGGACTGTGGCCTGCCAGGCTCCTCTGTCCATGGAATTCTCCAGGCAAGAATACTAGAGTGGGTTGCCATGTCCTCCTCCAGGGGATCTTCCCAACCCAGGGATTGAATCCAGGTTTCCCGCATTGAAGGCAAATTCTTTACCATCTGAGCCACCAGGGAAGCCCATGAATACTGGAGCGGGTAGCCTATCCCTTCTCTAGGGGATCTTTCTGACCCAGGAATCGCACCGGGATCTCCTGCATTGCAGGCTGATTCTTTACCAGCTAAGCTACCAGTGAAGCCACTCCCCCTCTAGATGAACATAAGAGTAGAAATATCAGATAATCACTAAGGAATCTTCAAGTGGGTCTATTTAATAGGTGTAAACCCAGAGAGTTATCATCATTCATTACAAAACATTCATACTTGCTGTATTGGTTGCTATCATATGTAAGAATTCCCTATTCTAGACCTATGTTCTCTGAAAAGTAAATCTTGAGAACCTCTTCTTAAAAATGACTTGTTAACATGGAGGGAAAATGTTCATGTCTTAGAATCAGTGTTAGAAAATAGTAAAGATATTTGAGAATAGCCTTAAATATTCAATTTGTTAGGTTAAAAATAATGGAAAAACTGATCTTCACAGATGGTACTAGCTGTGTGACTCTGGGAAAATTGCTTTATTTCTGAATCTGTTTCTTCTTCTATAAAATAGAAAAAAATTAAATCTTTACTCCAGTCCTATGTGGTATGAGTTGTATCAAAATTTATGAATTGCAAATCATTAATCCCATCATGCTCAGATATTCTTTGATTCTTAAGTCAAGAAAATTAATTGGTAGATCAAGTGGCTTAATTCCTCAATGACTCCATCTAGGCAGAAGAATGGAGGACTATTGCTTGTTGCTCAAAGCACAGTGCTGGGCAGTTTTATTTATACCTTCTTATTAAACCTGCAGAACACAGGCTGCTGCCTCATTTCAATGATGAGGACACTGAGACTTGGATAAATTATCCTGCTTTCCTCACAGTGACAGATGCTCACCTGTGGTTCATTTATGGAATTTCTTCCATTTAATCAGTGCCTAATTTGTTGGACTTGTTAACCAGTGACCTACATGACATGTCCATTTTGATAACTAATAAGCATCTCAAACAAGATGAAAGACAAGCTCCTGAACAGTCCTCAAAACATGTCCTTCCCACACTCTTTCCCACTCAGCAAATGATAGCTTCTTTATTCCAGGTGCTCAAACCAAAATTTCGAGAGTTGTTCTTAACTCCTTCAAGTCCCATTCTGATCTTTAAGAAACCCTGCCAACTCCATCTTCATAATACATCTAGAATCTAGACCACTTCTTACATTTTCTCACCAGCATTGTGGCTGAAGCCACCCCCAGCTCTCACTTATATTATTAAAATATCTTCCTAAGTGGTTCATTTCTGCCCCTTTCCCTCTAGCCTGTTTGCACAGAGCTGCCAGAATGATCCTGCTAAAATGAAGATCTGATCACATGGTCTCTCTGTTTAAAACCTGCCAATGAATCCCCATGTGACTCAGAGTAAGAGCCAAAGACCCACAGTGGCTTCAAGGCTTCCCATGACCTGGCTCCCCACACAGCTGACCACACTGCCACCCTTCCCTCTGTTGCCAGGCTGCGCCCACGGCCCGAACTGTCTAATTCCAGGTTCCACCACAGCTCATTCCCTTGCTTCCTTCTGCCTTTTATTCAGAAGGTATCTTCTTCATGAGAGCATCCTTCGCCATCCCATCTAAACTTTCTGCCATTCAATCTCTCATGTCTCCATTCCTGCTGCATTTGTTTCTTTCACACACTTAACGAACTACATGTTGTACTTACCTTCTTTGTCTCCTGTTTCTGAAATATAATCTCCACTGGGCCAGGTATTTTGGTCTGTCCATTCTCTGTTGTATTCCCAATGCCTAACACATGGTGTGTACACCATAAATATTTGTTGAACAAGTGATGGCTCCAGTCATGATGGCCTCCATCTCATGCGAGGTCATTCTTCTTTTTTTTTTTTTTGCAGACTCTTAACTTTTCTTCACGTCACTTGCACCTTTATCAGGTAGCACAGGACTTCCTCAAAGTTTTCCACACGTCTCTCCAGGCTTTTCTCTAGGTCTTCTTGACCAATTCTGGGTCACGTGACCATTCCTAGTTCAATCACTGGCAGAAGGGAACGGGACCACCGCAACTGTCGTTGTTTAATCATGACTTATTCCCTACACCTGGGCAGACAGTTGCTGGAATGACTTTAGGTTAACAGGAAGAAGAAGATGATTTTATATAGGAAAATAAGGGCCTGCCAAATCCATGAGTCACAATTTCATGTCAGTGATCACATTTGAGCTTCGGTATCCTTATGCGGAAGAGTAAGCAGGCATCCTGACCATTTTTAGAGAAGAGAAAACAAAGACACAGAGAGGTTCCCAATAATGCCAAGGGATTGGAGGCAGACCCAGCATGGTCTTCCCAGGTTCTGGGTTCTTGAGAAGCAGGGTGGTTTGAGTTGAGCAGGAATCAGAGACCCAGAAATTCGTTTTCACTCTGCACAAAAAATTATATGACTTAAAACAGCTGTTTTTTGATACCTCAGGGCTTAGGTTTCTTCATCTATAAAATGACAACAACATCCCTGTCTTGTTCTAGAGTTGTGCATGGGCTGATTAATCATTAAGATTCTCTTCTTAGCTATTAAACTCCAGCTCAGGCAGAGAAACAGGAATGAGTTATTGGACTTTGAACCCTGCAGAGCCAGAAGAGAGATGTTAGACTTCTTTGTAATGACATATTTTTAAAACCCCTTTTGTTCTGAAAATAAATACATAAAATGAACTTTTAAAGCCTTAGAATGTTCCTGAGGCTTGCCCTTGCATTGCATCTCTAAATCCTACTAGTTCTGACTTTGACATTTCAGGAACACAGGCATTCCTCAGCAGGTTGTCTGTTCCTCATTTAGAGATCAAGTCCCAGTGAATCCACAGCTGGAAGGTTTCTTTGCAGATCCCCTTCATGGCGCCCATAGCAGAGGTCTTTGTAGCTTGAGAGCGATGACATCCTGAAACCTTGCTGGCCAGGATCCCAGTGCATACTGTTGCCAGGCTGCCATCATTCTAAATTCTGCTTCTCATTCCCACGCATACTTCCCAGTATGTCACCTGCCTGAGAGATTCGAGAGTTTCTGCTAAAGAAGTGGCCTCATGAAGGCAATGGGGGGAAAAATGACTGCTTAATAATTTTCTAACCATTGCATTTCAAACTCTATACCCATATGATGCATCTCCCAACCTTCTAATGCCATAGAGGTCGAGTTTTTCCCTTTCTGCATGTCAGATATAATGTTTACTAATCCTTCCTTTTGGATGGAAATCTAAGTTGTCCCATGTATTATCTTATGTGATTTTACAATTAAGAGAAAACACAGGTAACTTGCACAGTTTGTTTTACTGGTTAAGAACAGAGTTGAGACTAGATGGTAGGGCTGCCTGGCTGCCTCAGAAGTGTCATATGGAGGGTTATAATGTTCACATTTTCAAAACAGACATTTCTTTGTACACTTATTTGTATCTTAGATCACCCACTGTTAGTATTTTAGGGTACATCATTTCTGAAAAACATAGATAGGGAATCTTGCTTAAAGAAAGCTGCTTACAAATTGGCAAAATTTTTCTGTAAAGGGCTAGATAGTAGACATTTTAGGTTTTGTGAGCCAGATAATTTCCATTGCAACAACTCAGCTCTTCTCTATAGTGAGAAGGCAGCAGCCACAGACAATATGTAAACAAATTAGCATGGCTGTGTTTCAATACGTTATGAGAACAGGTGGTAGGCTGCATTTGGTCCCTGTGCTATTGTTTGCTGACCTCTGACTGAGGCTGTGGTACTTTTAGGAATGTGCACTCTTTCACACTTAAAAAGGAATTGATAAAAATATTTGTCTGATTTTCTGAGTCAGATGGGAAGGTGAAGTTTATTTCACAAGATATTCCAGTACTTCAGAAAAGTCTCTACACTTTTACTGCACTGCTATTCCACAAATTTGACTGAAACATCATAAAGAATGTGAGTGCATAGGAATATTTGAGTTAATTTCATCTAAGCCCCACATTGTATGCTGCTGCTGCTAAGTCGCTTCAGTCGTGTCTGACTCTGTACGACCCTATAGATGGCAGCCCACCAGGCTCCCCCATCCCTGGGATTCTCCAGGCAAGAACACTGGAGTGGGTCGCCATTTCCTTCTCCAATGCATGAAAGTGAAAAGTGAAAGTGAAGTCAGTCAGTCCTGTCTGACTCTTCGCGACCCCATGGACTGCAGCCTACCAGGCTCCTCCATCCATGGGATTTTCCAGGCAAGGGTACTGGAGTGGGGTGCCATTGCCTTCTCCGCCACATTGTATAGGCAGGAAAACAAAGGAAGTTTTTCAACTTTTCATGCAAAAGAAGTACAAGTAGAATTTAGAAAACCAATAACTGATGAGTGTCGAGCTTATTGTGTGGTTGAAATATTGCTATTTCTTTGCCAAAGAATATATATTATATGTATGCATGCTAAGTCGCTTCAGTCATGTCTGACTGTGTGACCCTGTAAGTTGCAGCCTGCCAGGCTCCTCTATCCATGGGATTCTTCAGGCAACAATACTCGAATGGATTGCTGAGCCCTCCTCCAGGGGATCTTCCCAACCCAGGGATTGAACCCGCATCTCATGTCTACCTGCATTGGCAGACAGGTTCTTTACCACTAGTGCCACTTGGGAAGCCCACATTATATGTATAATAAACTATATGATATATATATATATAAGAAACTATATAAATATATAAAAATGCACCCTGATAATTCCCTTTCTTATCTTAGTCCTACTATAGAGTGTTTACTATTCCTATAAGACATGGTAAAGGCTTTAATAAAATATCAGACAGAAAATAATAAAACTCTGCCTTATGATCCCAGATTTGAGTAAATGTCTTTTCAAAATGTTGTTCTTCTGTATCCTTTCATTATGGGCCAAGGCAGTCAAAGGCCTTTTGTTTTGCCGTAGCCTCCCTCCCACAAGATACCAGTGCACTGGATGTCAAGTTCACAACAGAATGCAGATGGCACACTCAAGTCAAGGTCATCAGAAGGAGTGGGGAGAGAGGCAGAGAGTCACAAGGGGCAGGGCAGTTACCCACGGGTAGAGGAGTGAAGCTTCCACCACTCTGAGCCCCGAAAGGATGAGTAGAGCCAGCGCTGGAATCTGCAATCACAAAAAGGAGGCTCTTAAAGACAACCACAGTACTCAGTCTCAGACACAGTCTGCCTGTGCCAGACAGTCGTCAGCTTGGTACCTAGGCTCCTGTTGAAGGCTGGGACCCAGAATCCTCACCGCAGGAAGGTTCCAGGTGAGAGTTGACCAAGGAAGGAACAGGCACAAGATTTGGAAGGTGAACATGAAGGAAAGTCCATCACTTTTTGGAAGGTCATGTTGGGCAGACACGGTGACAGAGAGCCATGTCTATCACTAGCAGGCCCCAACTGCTCCTCTTTGCCTTCGTTGCCATATTCCCAATGGGTGGTGCTGCTCACCAACTCAGACCCAAGGTCCCCACCAGGCACTTGGCGGCAGCTTTCAAGACTTCAAGCTTCCTTGCTAGCTCAGTTGGTAAAGAATCCGCCTGCAATGCAGGAGACTCCTGTTCGATCCCTGGGTTGGGAAGATCCCCTGGAGAAGGGAAAGGCTACCCACTGCAGTATTCTGGCCTGAAGAATTCCATGGATCATATAGTCCGTGGGGTCGCAAAGAATCGGACACCACTGAGTGACTTTCACTTTCAAGACTTCACAACCTCCCTCTTCCAGATCCCGTTTTGACAACCTCCCACACACAGCAGTTTCTCAGGCTTTTCTGCCAGCTCTGTGGTGCTGGGAACCTGGCTAAAGTGACTGTGATTATTTGTCTGACCCTCTGGTTCTCCTTCCAGACCTTCACATCCCAGCTCCTCCATGGTCTGTAGAAGCTCTAACTTCTATTTGAAACCCTTTCTTCCAACCTTATTGGTGGTGATGCTCTTTCTGTGACTCAGTTCTGGGGACTCACTGGGGGAGCCCGCTTGCCTGCCTCCTTCCAGTCTCCTGCCAGTACTCTCTATTCCAGGTACAGACCAAGCCGGTCAGCCTCCAGGGCAGAGACCTGGGTGCATGGGGAAAGGAGGGGACTGGAAGGGCAAAGGGGGCATCTTTGGCACAGGTCATAAAATAGTTATTGTTGCACCAAATTTCCAAGAAAACTTGAGAGCTTCTTACTTCAGCTGTAAATACATTGAAAAATGTAAGGTTAATTTACCTTCTCTGTACCCTCCTTCCAAATAAAAAACTATATAGTCTGTCTTCAAAATGAGTGTCAATGAAAAAGAAACTGAAAAACAATGCTTGTGCTGAATGGCTCCTTTGTTTTAATGGAACTGAATTACATTTAAACACACCTTATAAAAAATTATATATAGAATAATGGTCTCTATGAACCACCTGTGCTTTGCCTTTATAGAGGAGAGGAAAAAAACTGATTCTGAATTTTTATTAAAAAAAATTTAAATTAGACACTAAAACAAAAGAAAAAACTTGAGCTACTTATTCCAAGGGCAATTAAAGTAATGACTCAGTCTATGGAGAATTCTAGCAAAGCTAAAATTTCTTTCTATTAGGAACCCTATTGGGAACCAAGAGAATTTTCTAGAGCAGTGGCTGTTGGATGGCAATATAACACAAGCAATATATGTAATTCAAAATTCTCTAGAAACCCCCCTGGGGAAGGGAAGGGCAACCCACTCCAGTATTCTTGCCTGAAGAATCACAAGGACAGAGGAGCTGGCGGGCTGCAGTCCATGGGGTCACACAGAGTCAGACACGACTGAAGTGACTTAGCAGGTAGAAACAACATTTTAAAAACTAAAAATAGGTAAAATTAATTTTAATAATGTGTTTTTATTTAACCCAATATATCAAACTTATTATTTCAACATGTGATCAATAGTAATCATTAAAGGACTATCTTACAGTCTCTTTTTCTGTGTTAAGTCTTTGAAATCCTAAGTATATTTCACACACAGAGCACATCTCAATTCCTGTTTCCAGGACTCGATAGCCACATGTGACTGGTGGCTGCTGTCCTGGGCAGCACAACTCTAGAGAGCATCCTGAGGTTGGTTAAGAGTTTGTTTCTCATATAGAAAAATGCACATAATCAAAAAGAAGACTAACTGCTTGTGTTTTTCACCAAAGTTTTCAGTTTTTCTTTTCTTTTGGGTGCCTATGAGGATCATCTCCCTACTCCCTTTCAACTGAGCAAGGCCAGATGACGTGCGCTGACCAGTGCAATGAGAGGAGTGATGCATCACTCCCGGTCAGCAGTGCTGAAGAGCGTGTGTACTGCTCTATGCTCTCTCTTCTCTTGCCGTGATGATTGTGGACCCTGGTGTTGATAGGGAGGGGCCCTGACATTGAAACCGCCTGAGATGCTGTGGCAACAATTGAAGGGCAGCTGCTGCCCTACATAAATGGGATGGGGGCTTTTGTTCCACTAAGTACTGCTTCTCTCAAGTGACCCCCTCCAGATTCTCATAACAGTTCCTCCCTCTTGCTCTTTCAACCTAGGGATGATAACCACTCTCTGAAGTTCTAGCCCTGATCTGCTTTTTCCTGAGCCTTGGCCACATCTTTGTAAACTGTCCCTTCATTAGCCTCTCCTCAGTTACCCTGTTTGATTGCGCCATCTGTTTCCTGTGGTGGTTCTGATTGATACAGTATGCTGTATCAGCCAAATGTGAAGTGTGTCTCTAGACAGAATAAAATGAGTGCATTCAAGAAATAATTCATTAAATGAGTGTAAATCAACTTTCAAAGCACAAAGCTGTTTCCCTTACCAGCCACTCTTATTAAAGAAAAGATGCTCTTTCTCTTTCTTGAGTAGAAATGTGAGCAGTTTGCTCATAGTGATTTGTATTTATTCATATGTTTAAGAAATCTGTTTGCTTGAATTTCTTTTTGATTTTCATTCTTTCTTTAGATGTGATTCAAGCATAAACTTATGAACTTATATTTGTCAGAAATCGCAACAAATAAAAAATAACTGGAAATTGTATTTCAATGCCATCTTCAAACAGGAATTATTTGCGCTCCTACCAAGGCTTTAGCTCCTAAGAAGCCTGAGGCTTATGAGTTATTGTCGAGTTACTCATTCACTCTAGAAAGATCAGAAAGATACAGAGAAGCACAAAGAAGGTTAAAAAGAATTCATCACTCAAAGCCAATCACCACTAGTGTATATAATTCCAAATTTTTAAAAACTGAGGTTTAATGTTTGAACATAACCTTTTAATTTGTATCTTTTGATTAAAATTTGGACTTGTTTCATTATCAATAAATATATTTTTGTACCATTATTCTCTATAGTAACTACATTGTTATACATTCCTTTCCATTTTATCAGCTCTTTAGGTCAATGCCAGTTTTTCGGTACTCAAATAATACTATGAACCTTTTTATATTTTTAGGTATTTGGCCAAGCTTTCTACAAATAAATTCTTGGAAGAGGGAATGCACTTTTTGGAAAGGTATGCATGATTATAAAGCTTCAGATGGATTTCCAATATGCACTCCAAAAATCAATTGATCACTTTATAATCCTAATAGGAATGTAAGAGATTACTCTCTGTTCCCACATAGACCCCTTGCCAGCACTATTATCTTTGATTTTGTCTCTTTGATAGAAAATAAATGGTAATTCATTTTAAATTTGCACTATAGTTACAGTGAGAAAAAAATTTCCATATTTAAGACAATTGGATTTCTCTGCTCATTCATTGCCAGTCTTTGCAATTTCCCCACTTTGCTTATTAGTGAATGTTTAGACTTGTAAATCTCTCTAAATGGTAACTTTTAAGTGCTTTTGTTAGGCTAGTTCCTAACATAAACTGTTTATCATATCCCCTAGCACCCTAAGGCATTGATACAATTTTTGCCGTTATAAGTGAAGAAACAAAAGCTTCCAAGAGTTAAGTAAGTACATCAGGATGACTTAGTTATTACAGAAGATGCTTCTAGTGGTATTCCCCAACTCACTTGTCCATCTAGTGTACCCAGAGCCTAGCATCTATGGCTGTTGGTAGCTGCACCCTTCTCTGGAAAATTATCCTCAGTCAAAGGAAGTCTATCCATCAGAATGGCCTGCAACCAGTGACTGACGGATGGGGAGGGGCTTCAAAGGCTCCACCCACTTGCCTTAAGGCCAGAAAGCTCCAGGGTACCATGTTTGCTCTAGATCTTCCTGTGGGGTTGAGCTGAGGTTGGGCTGAGGTGATACGTTACCTGGATGCTCATCTCTGCTTGGATTCTTCCCCTGTCGTATCCTGCTTCTCTCATTCCTCTAGGTTTCACTGAAGAGAATAATATCCTTAGATATTCTGTTTAAGAATCTAGGAAACCCAATGTAAGACAGCTGGCTATTGGGCTGTATCATATTCAAACCCAAGCAACCTGACTGTAGAATCCACACAGAGCCCACCACGTTCCTATCAAAGACACCTGCTCAGACATCACAAAGAGAGCAAAGACTTTTCCCTGTTTGGTCATATGCCTTTTAGCTTTATGGTATTCACTGCAGAGAAGTATTAAATGTAAGTAGACAAATATATTGATCTTTCCATTGTGATTTCTATTTTTAATGTCATGTTTATCTTGAGTTTTCAGCTATATATTATTCTTTTCTAAAAACATATTTATTTCTTTATTGTTATTTTTGGCTGTGCTGGGTCTTCGTTGCTGCCCTCAGGTTTTCCCAAGTTGTTGCAAGCAGGGGATACTCTTTGTTGTAGAACACACACAGGCTTCTCACAGCGGTGGCTTCTCTTGTTTCAGAGCACAGGCCCTAGGCACATAGGCTCAGTAGTTGTGAAACATGGGCTTAGCTGCTCAGCGGCATGTGGGATCCTCCTGGAGCAGGGGTAGAACCCCTGTCCCCTGTGTTGGCAGGCATATTCTTAACCGCTGGACCACCAGGGAAGTCCTACTAATCTTGCTCTTTCCTGATTTCATTTATTTGCATTTACTTTTCCAATTCCTATAGTGAAGTAGATACTTATATCACAATCATTCTAGCATCTTAAATTTATTCTTAGATTTTGTTATGGTTTATATAACTGGAAGTATTGCTTTTAAAAAGATTATTGCTAACATATAGAAGCTATTAATTATTTTACTTCATAAGTACAGTCTTAGCAGCACAAATAGTGTCAATGAATTGCTTAAATTGTAGTTTAAAATATCACTATTAGAGACTCCCTCATTAACTCATTAATTTGAAATGCTACTTTAATCACATTTACTTGTATATGTTCCTTGAACTTGTTTTTCAGTTTTCTATATTCTTTTCTGCCAATTTCTATATTGAAGTGGCAGCTCTAAAAATTTAATGCTTTTTCTTCATTGAAATTTTTGGGACTATTTCACTCCATTTTTATTTCAGGCAAACTTTGAACTTAGACCAGTTTAAAAGTAACGAAAAATTCATTGAACTGTACATTTACACATGCCTTTGGTATTTATGTTACTGGTGAATAAAAAAATTTTGGCATTTTATTTGGAATTTCACTGGTTATGGAACAACTTGGGGAGAATTAGTATCTTATAACATTGAAGGATTCTTTAAAAGCACATGCTATTTCTCCATTTATTCAAGTATTTTTATGATCCTCAGTAAAGTTATATAGTTTTTATATGCTTACTAAGCCTAAATTTATTCTGAGATTTTGTTATGGTTTATATAACTGGAAATATTGTTTCTAAAAAGATTATTGCTAATTTACAGAAGTTATTAGTTACTTACTTTATAAGTACAATCTTAGCAGAACAAATAGTGTCAATGAATTGCTTAGATTATAGTTTAAAATATCACTGGTAAAACATTTTCCACTTGGGTATTCAACTTAATTATAATGTTTCATAGATATATTCATTCTATGTTCAGTTTATTAATAACTGAATTTAAGCTATATTTTGGGGGCAAGACCAATAGTCTCTCATAGGTAAATAGCCAGGCTCTTCTGTTCTAATTTATTGGCATCTGCTCTGATGGTTGACCAAACTGTTCATTTTCTACATGGCCCATAGTGCCACCGACTGAAGTACAGTTTGAAGCATGCCTTACTCTTCTTAACTTCTAGGGTTATTCTAATGAATCATAAAAGAAAACTTTGTTGTTCATCCACTTGGTCGTGTCCAATTCTTTGGACCCCAAGGACTGCAGCACACTAGGCTTCCCTGTCCTTCACCATCTCCTGGAGCTCCTGGAGCTTGCTCAAACTCATGTCCATTGAGTCGGTGATGCCATCCAACCATCTCATCCTCTGTCATCCCCTTCTCCTCCTGCCTTCTATCTTTCCCAGCATCAGGATCTTTTCCAATGAGTTGGCTCTAATAAGAAACAAAAAATTATTGATTGGTCGCATGCCAAATATTTTGCCTATATTATCTTGATATTCACAATAACTTTTCATCCATTCCTTCAAAACTCCATTAAACACCCACCATGTGCCCTACTCTCAGCTTAGTGCTATAGAAAGACAAGAAAAAGGTTATAGCACTATGTAATATTAGAAAAACATCATTATAAGAGCTCATAGAAGGAATACCTAATCCAGATCTGAATTTCAGGAAACTTTCAAGTTGTGAGCTCAAAACTGAAGGATGAAGGAGAACTGGAGTTATGATAAAGTGAGTAGAAGAAAGGAACTTTCTTTTTTGTAGAAGGTCCCAGGCAGTGGGACCAAATTGACAAGTTAGAGGTGTAGTGAAACAAAGGGAGGAAAATAATAAGATTTCAACAACCCCAAAGTTTCTAAATTAGGGCCCTGATCTTAGAGTGCTGTTAAGAATTTGACTTAGTGCTATTTAGCAAGACAAACAATAGTGTAGTCTCAGACCACTCATTATAGCAACCTTTTCTTGAAACAGATTTTATTGCTCTCTACACACTGGGAGGTAGGCCTGCCTTAATTGGAAGTTAGTTCTCCTAAAGAGAGAAAAAATAAATGCTGCATACTGAGGTCTACTGAAAACTTTACAGGCTCATGGTCCTTCAGACTGTAGGCAATGAATCAACTGCTTTGCTGCTACATACTAGAAGCTCTGATGTTCCAGCCCAGGATCTCTGAATCATTACTGTTCCCTACCTCAACTTTATCCAGCTAATTCTATATTTTAACACCCCACACTTGACATTATTGACATCATCTTCCCCATAAAAGTATACCTAAAATTAATCAAGGTATACAAATGAATAACCAAACTGAAAATTTATGGGAAAGATGGGACCAGGCTTTAGAAAGCTACCAGAACTTGAATTCTATTAGGGTTGTTTTTTCCCTATTTCCTCCTCTTAGGAGAGAAACCAGGTTTTTTTCCCATATAATCAAGACATGCCTACATCTTTCTTTCAAGCTTTAAACCTTACCACTTGCAAGGCACCAACTTGGCCCCCTGCTCCCAGTTCCCAAAGTCCCAAGGAGAAAGGCCTTTAGCTCAGCTTAGATTAGGTACCCATCCCTGGTCCAGTCAACTACAGTCAGGGAGACAGGGTTCTTTTATACAGTATAGCTGCTTGTATGCTAACCCTATGGGAAGGGAGTATAGTTCTCTGAAAAGCAGGACCTTCGGAGTTGAAGGTTGGTGAGTATAAAAGAGATAGACAGGTATGATCACCACTTAATAAGAGCACTAAGCAGTCATTTGCATAATGAGATTTTATCATTCAATATCCTTAAAATATCCCCCTCCAACCCCAGAGGCAAAATTGTACCATTGTATCAAAACTACCTGTCTCCTGAAACTTCAGTCAAAAAGCAAAATGGCCTCTGTTACTTCTCTGACTTCTCCTTGTCGCTTACCCCCTTATTTATTGCGCTCCAGTCAGTGTTTCTGTCTATTCTTCAAACTTACCGTAATAATTACCCTTTTAGGACTTTAATAATTACTGTTTTCTCTAAAGCACCCTGCCACTCAGAACTTTGTATTGCTGACTCCATCAGGTGCATATCACTTGACAGACCCTTCTATAACTATACAATTTGAAGTAACTCTCTAATATATTTCTTGTCCCAACAGCATTTATCAATATCTGAACATTTCTGGTAAATTTTCCTTGTTATCTATAAAAAGCAGCAAGTTGTAGAATATCCAGCTAAAAGTTGCATAAATTAGTTTATTCTCTTAATGAAAGCGTTCAGTGGTGGGTAGTTTCATGGTGGGTTATGTAATTCAACAATGTCATCAAGCATCCAGAATTGGGTCTTTTTGCTCTGCCATCTTGAGAGTGTTGTCCATGTGGTGTCTAATGACTTCAGGACAGCTGTAGGAGTGCATCATATCACAAAGTAGGATAGAAGGTGTGGGAACTTCTTGCACATCTAAGGGGCAGAAAACCTGTCCAAAAAGCCTCCAGCTTACTTTCACTGAAGTTGCAATAAAAAAAATAAATAAATAAAGTTGCCATGACCACAGCCATGAAATTAAAAGACACTTTGCTCCTTGGAAGAAAATCTATGACAAAGGTAGACAGTGTACTAAAAAACAGAGACATCACTTCACTGACAAATATCCATAGAGTCAAAACTATGCTTTTTCCAGTAGTCATATATGGATGTGAGAGATGGATCACAAAGAAGGCTGAGCACCAAAGAATTGATGCTTTTGAATTGTGGTGCTGGAGGAGACTCTTGAGAGTACCTTGGATAGCAAGGAGATCAAACCAGTCAATCTTAAAGGAAATCAATCCTGAATATTCATTGGAAGGACTGGTGCTGAAGCTGAAGCCCCAATACTTTGGCCACTTGATGAAAAGAACTGACTCACTGGAAAAGACCCTGATGCTGGGAAAGACTGAAGGCAGAAGAAGGGGCAACAAAGGATGAGATGGTTAGATAGCATCACCAATTCAATCGACACAAATTTGAGCAAACTCCGGGAGACAGTGGAGGACAGAGGAGCCTGGCATGCTACAGTCCATAGGGTTGCAGAGTCGAACGTGACTTAGTGACTGAACAATAACAATAACAAAGCCAAACCTTAACCTCCAGCAAGAAAGCAAGTGTCTGGCATTTCAGCTTCTATCCATCACGGAGATGAGCTTTGACAGCAAGATGAATGGGAAGGGCAATGACCACCAGACAGGTAAAAAGGAAGATCTGTGATATGGTCTTTCTCTATGTCTTTATCTGAAGAATGAAAACTTCACAAGACCAGACACCTGGCCCCAAGTCACCTCCATCTTCAAATTTCCAGTCCTGTGAGCTTATAAATTACTTTAACTGTCTAAGCCCTTTGCAACCAAGAGCATTCTAAGTGATAACCTAGCACAATCTGATAAGTCAATATAACCTGGCCAATCTTTAGGCTGCACTAACAGGCCAGCATAGTCCCTGGGGCCTATAATACTTGCAGAGACACAAGAAAATGTTTTCATTTTAATTTTTCTTAAAGTTACAGGAAAGAAGTAATAATTTAATCTGAATTATTTTTATCTTCCTCCCAATGAAGTTATGAAATATAATTTTCAATGTTTTTATGGAGGAAGGGGCCTACAAAGGTAAAAAAAAAAAGTGTATAGAATTTTCTAAAGTTATAATGCAGTCCTGTTTTCATGATTAGTTTATAAAATTATTATCCTGGGAAGTCAATATAGGTCCCTCTAGAACTAAGAATGATAGTATAGGATTTTGATAGTGGAGAGAAATTCAGGAAAATAGCCATATGAATCATATGATTTTTCAGAAATACGGTCCTAACCAAGGTACTCTCATGGGGAGTTGTGAAAACCGAGGGGTGAGCACAATGCTCCTGGGAACCCAGAGGGTGAAAAATTATGGGAATGTGGGAACATGGTTCACAGAAGGGAAGGAAGAAATGAGAAGAGGTTGAGAATAGGTATAAGGGCATAAATATAAGTAATTTCCATGTATCACGATGATCTTGGCTATAAGTTCTGTAGGGACATTTTAACTCGGGGCTGTGGATACTATTCTAGGATCCCAACATTTTTCTCACTTCGAAACAAGCTGCTGCTGCTGCTGCTGCTAAGTCACTTCAGTCGTGTCCAACTCTGTGCGACCCCATAGATGGCAGGCCACCAGGCTCCCCCTTCCCTGGGATTCTCCAGGCAAGAACACTGCAGTGGGTTGCCATTTCCTTCTCCAATGCATGAAAGTGAAAGGTGAAAGTGAAGTTGCTCAGTCGTGTCTGACTCTGACAGCAGCATACCAGGCTCCCCCACCCATGGGATTTTCCAGGCAAGAGTCCTGGAGTGGGGTGCCATTGCCTTCTCCGTCGAAACAAGCTGGCAGACTACAATCTCAGAAATCAGTCTGTTGTCAACAGCTGCGTGGGAAACTTAAGACCAGGACAGAAGACCTAGCTCCCTCTGCTGAGTTGCCTCTCACAGGCCTCTTGACCATCCATCCTCAATTCTGTGACTGGATGCTGAGAGGGTTTGAATGACTGGCTGCAAAATTACAATAATTTTGTAGGTTATACATCAAAAGAGTAGCTATGCAGAATCAAACCCAAAACAAAAGAGTTCCATGAGGGCTGCAAGGCACCGGGAAGCATAGCAATTCCTTCCCTGTCACCCTGCTGTGGACAACCCTACTTTGGGACCAGCCCATGAAATCCAGTAGCACTGTACCCAGCAGCAGCGCTGGAGAAAGGCTGCACCTGGTAATCAACTGGTGTCCTTACCTGGCTACTCATGAATATCGGTGTGTGTGGCAGGCGAAGAGTTGGACTACACCAGTTGAAACCATCAGGTCTTAGGAAAAACACCCCCAACCCTGCCCCCATATCACTGCTGTCTCCCTCCTGAGGTACTCAGACCACTAGAAGTTCCCCACTGCCTCCATCTGTCCAGAAGGATATCGGGTTGAGATCCTATGCCCATATTTTCCTGTTTAAAAACTGATGACTTTTCTGGAAATGGACGGTGGTGATGATCACACAATACTATGAATGTACTTAAAGCCACTGAATTATGAACATAAAAACGGTACAATGGCAAAAAAAAATCAATGATCCAAAATATCAATGATTCATTCTTATATTTTTAACTTCCTCAGCCCGTTTGCTATCAAAATCCTTACTGGGTATTTTTCTTCAAAGTCTGGTTGGCTGTATCTCCAAGGAGTGTTGGAAATGCAATATCAGGTGTCCCCTTTGCTTCATGTCAGGCAAGAACCAATTTTGCTCTTGAGAACAACCGGCTGGCAAAGAATATCCACAAGGATGTTGAAAGCTAATCTTCATGTTCTAATTTTGATGCCATTGTAGTGACTTTGTTCCCAGGCTCCTTTGTTCTGTATACAAGCAACTCCTCATTGAACCTGATGCTCTTTCCACATTACTTTCCTTGCCTTTAGATTAGAAACCAAGCCTCATTCTCCTTCAGCTTAAATTTTTATTGTTAAATGGAACATATGAAAAAGTGCATAGAAACAGATTGATGTATATTATTATGAACAGTTACTAGTATTGAAGAAAGAGATATCACCACACCCTCGAAGCCTACTGTGTATCTCTTACCCTTCCCAACTTCCTCTCCTCCCTGGAATAAAGTCTTGATAACCACAAAAGTAAAAAAAACTTCCTTGCCCTTCTTTTTAATTTTAACACTTATGAATATTTCACCTAACATAATTCTTGAACTTGACAAATTAAATCATGGTGTTGGAGTCAGCTTATTCATTTGCCCTGCTTCATAACGTAACAATAGTACTGTTTTGTACATTCATTCCTTCTCCATTTGTGATATCTTTAGAGACAGCTGTGCTATCTCAAGTTCTGTATCAGAGCTAAGAGATTAATTGCCTCCTAGTACTTCATTATTAAAAACTCAGTCTCCTTCTGTTACTGATTCAGCTGAGCAGGACATGAGATGGGCCCATGCCCAAGGGTGACATTCAGAATTGTTAATGAGTCAACAGGGACATCCATCAATAAGAACAGACAACAGCAGGAAGGCAAGGCGCTGGTTTGACTGAACATCAGCCCCGCCTGAGCCCTTACTCTTCCTTCTGCCTGGATCCGCCTGTCCTGCAAGGTCTAGACCAGGGTCCAAATCCCAGCTCAGTCCCGAACTTAACAGCATAAGTTGGGCAAGTGACAAAGTCTTTTTTCTTCTTGTAAAGGAGGAGATTGGGTTAGGCTATTTCTGAGGATTCTTCTAAATCTAGTTTTATGACAGGAAGAATTTTATCTATATCTGCTTTATGACACTTAACACTCTCAATTTTACAATCCAGGTGTGTTCAAGTGGACACTCAACAAAACTAAGTAGCAAGAGGCCAGGATCTGGGATTGATTTACCTTTGAGTCCTTGGAAGGTCTAGTCCATCGAATATACCTGTTAAGTAAGTGATGAATTAAGCCCCAATTCTATAATGCCATGGGCTTCCCTGCTGGCTTTGATGATAAAGAATCCATCTGCAATGTGGGAGACCTGGGTTCGATCCCTGGGTCGGGAAGACCCCCTGGAGGAGGGCATGGCAACCCAATCCAGTTTTCTTGCCTGGAGAATCCCCATGGACAGAGGAGTCTGGCGGGCTACATGGGGTCACAAAGAGTCAGGCATGATTGAGCGACTGTCAATCTATGATGCCATTCCTAACCACTCTGATCTGTTTTATTTTTTTCCCTGAAGTTCCCTGTCAGTCACTTAACTTTTAATCTTGGACTTCCTCTTAGTTTTTCATTCTGTTGAGGATTAGAACTTAAATGTTTAATCTCTTTTTTATAAGCAAGACAAAAGATTCTCCAGGAAGCCATCACCCTGTTTACAGAAATATCAGAACCTAGACTTCAGGGATGTTCTGTGTTTACTGAATAAATAGTTGGCACTCTACCACAAAACCATGATTCCTTCACCTAGAAGATCCCTGAGTTCTGTCAGTCTATTTGGGCTGCTGTAACAAAATACCATAGACTGGGTGGCTTAAACAACAAACTTTTGTTTCTCACAGTTCTGTAGGCTTAGAAGATCAAAGTGCAGGGACATTCAGTCTCTGATGAGGGCTCTCTCACTGGTTTGTAGACAACCATTTTCTCACAATATTCTCACACGGCAGAAAGGGTGAGGGAGCTCTCTGGGATCTCTTTTATTATAAGGGCACTAATCTCATTCTTGAGGGCTCTACCCTTGTGACCTAATCTCTTCCCAAAGGCCTGAGCTCCTAACACTGCCACACTGGAGGTTAGGATTTCAACATATGAATTTGGAAGGGACACAAACATTCAGCCTATAGCAAGCACGGCTACCACTCTCTGTGACTGAAGATGGGGGGCCCTACTTAGTTTTTCCATTTCAGGGCTCCACAATATGGACCTCCAATTCAGTCTGAGCAGTGGAAATATTATTACACTATCAATATTCTTGTGGTGGGGGTAGGAGTTTCTTTTCCATTAGTAGAACTCTAAAGAATTTCAGTTTCATGTTGAGAAAACATTGTCAGAAGTCCTGAGCTTTCCTTGGTGCGGGAGTGTTAAAGGCTTCTCACTTTTCAGGCTTAGCACAATGCCAAGTGCGGCCTGACTCAAGTGCCAACACCTCTTGGTATCTGTGGAGTGAATAAAAAGTTAATCAGTCTGATGAGGCAGTGGGTTGCCTGCTGTGGCCAAGCACTAGAGTACGTATACAAATTAAAAACAGAAGCCTATAAACTGACCCAGCTGTACTACCTTTAATGACTCCAAGCTGGGCTCTCAAGTATTTTGCTATTTTTAAAATCAGTCATTTTTCCATGCCTGCATTTTGTTTTACCATACCACATATGCAGCAAGAATTTTTCCATGAGCTTTAAAAATAGATATAATTATATCCTTCTCGATAGTTCTCTCCTTCAAAATTAATGTTGTGGTAATTTAAATCTATGGGATTTTTTTTTCTGGCCCCCCTCATTATGCCTCAAGTATTTTGTTCTTTGTGCTACAAGTTATAGGGGTGACAACAATCAAGATATTTAATCAAAGTGAATGTAATAAAGGAGTAAGCCATGACTCCTCCTGGGCTGTTTAGACTTAGTCTGGTTTACTTTTAAAGTCACCTTGTTCCCTGTGTGGGAAAACCATCTAAGGGTTGGAATCTGCGATATCTGCTTGCGTTTACAGATCCTGGACTTCATTACTGACTCCCTCAGGCTTGTCTTAAGTCGGAGATTCTGTCAGCAACCAAGGCCTTTTGTTCAATGATAGGTTTTACTTCCAATTCCAGGGCTTTTGTCTATGAAATCCACAGTGTTCAATACGTTGCTCCATTAAAAGCTCTGCCTATTGTAATTTTATTTCAACAATCATTTATTAAAAGCTCTATTATAATTTCAATAATCATAGCATTGGTTTTAAATGTTAATAAAACAGTATACCTAAAAAAAAATAAAGTCACCTTGTTGATAAGACATGTAGGATAACAGGAACTAGGACTTAATATGGAAGCAGTCTTTCTATAGTGGGATAAACTAAGAATAATGCACCAACCAAGGGTCCTGGGGAGAAATCTGAACATAGAGGGTACGGGGGCAATAAATATGGGACACCTTTTCCTATTCTTCATTGAGATAAATAGACTAGGGGTGTTTGATGCCAAGCAGTTGATTGTAGCCTAAACTCTAGCCCTGGCTGAAACTAGATCTTCCTGGAGAAGTTACAAAAGTAATACACATGCATTCCAGACAATTTGGAAGATACCAAAAATGCTTAAAGTTTTTTTTTTAATTAAAAATTAGACAGCCACTGTGTCTATGCTGTCTGCTTAGATTACTGTTCAGCCCCTTTCAAAAATGTGCCAAGCAGATTGAGACTAACTTAGCAGGTCCAGAAAGAGTGGACGTCAGAGGGGAAGATTCCCAGATGCAGAAAATGTGACAGTGGTTCTCCCAGAATCTATCCTCATCTTTTCTGTGAGCAGGCCCTGACAGTGACCTAACAGCAGAGCCATCTCACACTCCACCTGCCACACCAGCCAACCCCACACCTTGCAAATCCAGGGCTCTGCATTTTGGCATCTTAAAACAGAAGGTTCTACTAGGAGAATCCCAGCAAGCCCAGCTCTCCGTCATCTCCATCTCCTGCAGACCAGGCCCTCCTGCGGCAGTGAGTCCTACCAAACTCAGTATAAGCTTCTAAGACGTTGAAGGAACACAGTCCCCACTCTCCATTTAGGGAACATTTTCTGTCCATTCAGGCAACACCTCCAGCCACTGGCCAGACCCAACGGCCTCCTACAGGTCAGACTCATGTCAAGATGAGTCAGGATTTGCTACAACAAATACTGCAAAATGAAAACAAAACCAAAACCAAAATGTGATCCTACATAAATTAGACTGAGAAGGGCCGAGTGACAGCACTGCTATGTCTGAAGGAACAAACCAAGGTTGAGAGATTTCACTGTGGCTTGAAGTCTCCTCCTCGTTGGAGCTGAGAGAGGGAGTGGAGCAGCTGCTGTCCCCTGGGACAGCCCGCCCGCAGCACCTTTACTGTGACAAGGAGCAGCTGGGAATTTCTTCTACTAGCAGTTCAGTAGATAGACTTCTGCTTTGACTAAGGGAAGGGGCTGCATAACAACAGGGGTTTAGGGGGTGTAGAGGGTGTTGATGGCTGAGGAAGCATTCCCATTCCTCACCCCTCCAAGGAGCAGGAAGGTAAGCACCGGACATTGTAATCTGAGGAACTCAGAACTAAAGACTCCTGACACCTCCAGAAGTCCCCATCCCCCAGCTCAGAAGACTCTTCAGTCAGAGTGGTCTTAAACACCCAGGTAAATTGCATAAGTGGGCTCTCCTGATGGCTCAGTGGTAAAGAATCTGCATGCCAGTGCAAGAGATGAGCGTTCAATTCCTGGTCCGGAGGGATCCCCTGGAGATGGAAATGGCAACCCACTCAGTATTCTTGCCTGGAAAATTCCATGGACAGAGGAGCCTGGCAGGCTATAGTCAATGAGGTCACAAAAGAGTCGGATACAACTTAGCAACTAAACAACAACAACAACAAATTACATAAATGGTACAGATGCCCATGGCTGCCATACAGCCTTCTCCTTCATAATGTACCTAAAATCTTGTGGGGGAGGACTCAATATGGTTGAGCAAAGAAGAAAAAAAGGCAGATTATTTTGCATGATTTTCCAATACCACACCAAAGTAAATGATTACATCACTACATTCCTGCCCGAGATAACTCTGAATCTGACTCCCAATTGGCAGACCTGTGAGCCATGCATCTGGGTGCTCATTTTGTCAGCAGTACAGATGTATTCTCTAAGATTATGGGCCATGGCTAATGGTTTAGATGGATAATCAGAGAGTGGGAAGGAATACGATTGGGAGACTGCTGACAAAGACAGCTGGGAAACTAGGATGTGACCATACCATAGGCATACAGAGTGTGAACATAGTTCTGTCTCATGCCGGTGCTCCCCAAAGAGCAAGTCTGTAAGTAGAGCACTTTAATAATCAAGTGGGCAAGATGGCCTGTTTGGGGCTGTCAGCCACTGTTTTCCTTGCTCACTGAGTTCTGAACTAGACAGGGATGAAGTTTATGTATGGATCACAACATGTATTTCTTCTCACCAGGCTGATCTGGCTATAGCTGCTGCTGAGGCCCAATCTGCCACCAGTAGAAACCCACGCCAAGTCCTGATATGGCACCATTCCCTGGGGGCAGGAGTGGGGAAAGGAAGAACTAGCTAGCCATCTGGGGGCAGATTGATTACACTGGATCACTTCCATCACAGAAGTTGCAGCGCTTTGCTCTCAATGGAATGGATAACTGCTCTGGATAGGGACTTTCCTGCCTTCATATACTTGGACTTACTCCCTTCTTCCAGCTCCTACCAGATCCTTCATCTTTTTCAAATCCTGGGCCAAAGGCACATGTAGCTCTGTGGTGAAAGTTGCCAGGTTCTTTTGCAAGTCAGCCACAGCATCAGAGTTGGAGATGGCAAGAGACAGATGTGGATTCCAGACTCAGGGTTTGAAAGAGTGCTTAAGGAAGGTACTATTTATATCAATGTGGGCAGGGTTAAGTAAATCAACAAGGGATGGCACCATACCAGGAACTAGCTACAGAGGAAGCCATTACCATCTCCGTGCATGAAGGGACAAAGGACAGGACCAATGTTACTACAGTCCAATGTGCATCTAAACTAGGCAAGGAGACCGCCAACAGGAGCAGTAAATGTGGAGGGATATAGCCATTGCCACACTATGCCATGGCAGGATAGAAGTAGGTGGAGGAATCAGAGAGTGAACACAGGAGGGTTAATTATTTTTTAGCCAGTATCTAGCTGGAGCAGTTCATTTGCAGGATCAATCACAAGTTCCTTTACAGTGTCCCGCAAAAGAGTACACAAGTTATTGCAAACTTCACATTTGTAAAATTGTTCAATTTTCTCTTCTCTAAGGAAACTGGAACCCAGAACAATTTTAAATTTGTTAGTGAGAAGAGACTTTAGGTTGATCTCTTCAGGCTCTTCCTACTCTATCATGGCCTTCCTAAAATTGAGAAGAATAGGCAGTGTGGGTGTGTGTATTTATGGCATAAATATTGTTGAGGCCTGAAGTTCTTCCATTTGCATGTTTACTCACTCCACTTTTTTTTTTTAAAGATTGGGATATAGTTGGCATATATCACATAAGTTTCTGGTGTACGGCATAATGATTCCATGTTTGTATATATTGTGTAATGATCACCATAATAGGTTTAGCTAACATCCATCACCACACATAGTTATGATTTTTTTTTATCTTTTGATGAGAACTTTTAAGATCCACTCCCTTAGCAACTTTCAAATATACATACAGTATTATAATTATAGTCACCATGCTGTACATTCCATCTCTATGATTTAATTTATTGTATAACTGGAAGTTTGTACATTTTGACCACCCCTATCCATTTCACCCACCCCTGTCCCCTGCCTCTGACAACCACCAAACTGTTCTCTGTCTCTATGAGTTCAATGGGTTTTCAGGAGGAGGGAGTTTAGTTAGTTGGTTAGATTTCACATATATATATATATATATATGAGAACATACCATATTTATTTTTCTTCATCTGACTTATTTCTCTTAGTTTAATGCTATCAAGGGCCATCCATGTTGCAAATGGCAAGATTTCCCTCTTTTTTATGGCTCAATAATATTTCATTGTATGTATATATATCACACTTTCTTTATATATTTATCAGTGAACACTTAAGTTCCTTCCATGTCTTAGCTATTATAAATAATGGTACAATAAATGGCATTTAAGCACTTCCTGAGTACTTAAAATTGAATTAACTCATAAGACCTGAAATCATAAAACTCCAGGAACACAGGGGGAAAGGCTACCTGCTCCAGTATTCTGGCCTGAAGAATTCCATGGACTATACTCCATGGGGTCGAAAAGAATCAGACAGGACTGAGCAACTTTCATTTTCAAAGTGATACTCAGTCCAATTATTAAGGTAAAATAGGCACCAAAGTCTACCCTAAGGAGTGGGTCCTTAAGGGTTTTTATCCTGCTTCCTAAAGCTCATTCCTAGCTCTTGTCCTGCCTTGTGTCAGCCTTCAGAAGTCAATCCTTCAGGTGGTTCTAATTACAAACAGCTGTACTGAGGGCCGCTCCAGTGCTCAGGGAAGTCCCTTGCAATACTCCGAAGTCATGACTCTTCTCACTCTCAGTTTCACAAATGATGATTTTTTGAATCCAGATACAAAAGGCAAGGCCAGCTCCTAACCGGCCCTGTTCTCTGCAAGAATGTGTTCTACATCTGCCAGCTACTCCCTTATCTGGACACAATATTAGACAATAGAGGCATCCTCAAGATTCTGCCAGCTCTGCCTCCCCTCTTCCTTATTCCCTACAATTTAATCCCTTAAACACCTCTTGTGTGTGTGTGTGTGTGTGTGTGTGTGTGTGTGTGTATGTGTGTGTGTTTTCCATAACAAACAGTTGCTGCCTTCTTCTACTCATGCTTATTACCCTGGTCTTGAGCCTTATCTACTTATCCTTAGATTGGCCTCAATACTTTTTAACTGAGCTATCTGCTTCTAAACTCTTCTCTTACAGTCTTCCCTATTTTCTTGGAACCAATACTATTTTTAGAACAGCCCTTGAGGAAAGTATGATAGGGTCTTGTCAGAGCTTGATCTCCTCAATCATGGAATCCAACCCCCTTTCAACTAGCCACATCTTATCTGCACAGGGTGTTTCAAAACCTGATTTTGCTACTCCGGTCATGCTGGTTCCTTAAAGGTCATGTTCCATCCTGCCTTTTCAAGTCACTTAGAATGTCCCACACCCTCCTCCGAACCAAGTTCTCTATCTCAGGGTCTTTTGTGCTGTACTACTTTACCAGTGTTTGAATTTTAGACCTCAAAAGTAGTTTACTTTTATCGTGCAGTCTAGATCTTAATTGCCCTTCTGCTAGGACCCAACTCCTGGAGGAGGGCATCAACTAATTCTTGACAAATACGGGTGACAAAATTGCCTTGAGTGCTTACTATGCACCATATATCATCTGAAGTGCTTTAAAGCTTATACAAGTGTTAAGTTTAATCCAAGTAACTCTATGGTGATAGTTTTTATTATCACCATTGAATAGATGAGAAAATTAAGGTATGGAAAAATTAAATAATTTGCCCCAAATTGCCCAGCCAATAAGAGGTGAATTGTGAGTTTAAACTTGCATGGAATTTGTCTCCTGAATCCAAGTTACTGAAGATTCTCTTAAAAGCAGGAGATGGACCTTTGGTGAGCCTACAGCACATTTTCATATTTAACTATTGTTTTCTCCCAAGTAGTTGATGCTATGGATCAATGAAAATGTATGCATTAAAAATTAAACTACCCTATTCTATGAGACATGGAAATTGAAAATTATCACAATATCATATAAAATTTCATATCTGTGGTTCTTCCCATAGAAATCCTTTCTGAACAAAGGCACTTTCAGGTAGTGTAAGCATTTTGTCACCTAAGGGACTGCTTTAGCTTTTGGTCATTTGATGGATTGCTTACACAGTATTTCTTTTCCCTGGGACTGATTTAACTTGCTTAATTTTGTACTTGTCAAACCAAGTGAACTTGATGAATCCTTCTGAGTTACAGATTTATCAAAAACATCTGTTAATTTACTAAAAATGCACCGTGGCCTAAATTATCCCTTATAAAAGCAGGATCTTGTTCATGTGTGAGCAGATCTCTATTTCTATCTCAAGGGTTGTATCTGTGATGTTGTGAAGGCTGGGACATCACTCATTATCAACCTTCACGTTTAAACAAGTCATGGTTGCCTTTCCTGCTTTTCTTAACATAAGGACTGTTTGCAGTTCAGTTCAGTTCAGTCACTCAGTCGTGTCCAACTCTTTGCGACCCCATGAACCGCAGCACACCAGGCCTCCCTGTCCATCACCAACTCCTAGAGTCCACCCAAATCCATGTCCATCGAGTCGGTGATGCCATCCAACCATCTTATCCTCCATTGTCCCCTTCTCCTGTCCTCAATCTTTCCCAACATCAGAGTCTTTTCAAATGAGTCAGCTCTTCGCATCAGGTGGCCAAAGTATTGGAGTTCCAGCTTCAACATCAGTCCTTCCAGTGAACACCCAGGACTGATCGCCTTTAGGATGGACTGGTTGAATCTCCTTGCAGTCCAAGGGACTCTCAAGAGTCTTCTCCAACACCAGAGTTCAAAAGCATCAATTCTTCGGTGCTCAACTTTCTTTACAGTCTAACTCTCACATCCATACATGATTACTGGAAAAATCATAGCCTTGACTAGATGAACCTTTGTTGGCAAAGTAATGTCTCTGCTTTTTAATATGCTGTCTAGGTCTTTATAAAATGTAGCCTATCACTGTTGATATGATACAAACAGCATGACCCAGAAGTGACCACTTCTGTTTTAGGATTTCAGACAATGATACAAAGTTTTGTTTTGTTTTGTTTATCCTCAGCCTGCAGTGCATTCTATACAAAATAACAGGAAATTTTAGTAACTCAAATGGAGCCCCCAAGGAAAAGTAAGATTTGAGGAGACTACTGTCACTACCCCAACCCTGCAAAATACAAAAAAAAAAAAAAAAACATACTAAAGTGACCAACCCTATTATCCTAGACTCAAGATAAAGGCTTTGGTCCTTAATAAGTCTTAATAGAGGCTTTCTTGTATGAAATGGACTTGTGCTGTCATATGCATTTCTTGGGTTCTTAAACATTCTTAAACATTTTGAGAGTTATTTATCCAGTTTTAGGATTGTGGTGTGTCAAATCATTTTCATAAAATGATGTTTGATATCCTGAGAGCTGAATATTTTGTTATTGCTTTGTGCTGTAAAACTCCCTATGAACAATACCACTCGTATTTGTGACTGATGGTCCTCTATACATCCAGTTATGGTAGCCTTTTCCTGAGAGATCCTGGCAAAGAAATAGAGCCCCACCCATCACAATAACCAAGCATCTAATGACTGTGAATGATTTCTCATAAGAATGTTAAGACAGAGAAAAAAGTACGACTCAGTTTCTTAATTTTGAGTAAGAGCTACACATGGTTTCAATATGATTAGAATTTCCTTTTCTCACTATAAATAAATAGTTGACTTATTGAAGTGTTCCTCCATGGAAAAACAAAATTGTTTGTCTTGCTATGACATGAGGGAGTTATCTGAGACTCCAGCCTTCCTATTGAAGAGGATCACATCTGGGCTCTAAAACTTTTGAAAAGGTAAAAACTAAGTTCTCACTTATTGTTAGTGAATTAAGATTCAGGACTATCATGCATCAGGAGACATTTGCTACTTTTCTTATTTTCCTTCTAAATATGTCCTAAAAATTGGGGACCAGTGAAGATTATTGGCATAAGACAAAAGTAGATACAGTCCATGGAATTATCCAGGCCAGAATACTGGAGTGGGTAGCCTTTCCCTTCTCCAGGGTATCTTCTGTACCCAGGGATTGAACCCAGGTCTCCCACAATGCAGGCAGATTCTTTACCAACTGAGCCACAAGGAAAGCGCAAGAATACTGGAGTGGGTAGCCTATCCCTTCTCTAGGGGATCTTCCCGACCCAGGAATCAAACAGGGATCTATCTGCATTGCAAGTGGATTCTTTACCAACTGAGCTATCAGGGAAGTCCCAGTTTTCCTTGATAAATTGAATTAAAGCATTGCTTATGTGTTAGTACCTTGTATGTGCTCTGGAACACTAATCTAGTAGTCTAGAGATTATCAAAGTAATACTTGCATGGAGGACATTTATAAAAATAAGTTACTATGAGTTTGAGACAAAATAGTTTTTCCAGCACAGCCACACAGCTCTTTCCTATAATAATTAATCAGTATTTTCCTATAATAATTAATCAGTATTTCACTTCAACATAATGCTCACAATAGATATGTTGGTTACAAAGAGAAGTGCAGTAATCCTGCCTTTGTGTGATGGGCAACTGTCACAGAGAGACACAGTCTTATGTCCACTATGTAGCACACAATTTTTTGTTCACTCACTGGAGTGCAGACGGGGTTTTCACCAATGGAAGTAGGCCAATGAGGCCAAGCAGCCAAATAAAACGTATCTGCGTTTTGAGTACAGCATAGGGTTTTCTGATGCACTTAACTGCTTCCACATAAATGACACAAAATTCTGAGCTTCACGGCACACAAAGTCAGCCTGCTTTTACTGGACTGCACAGCATAACAATTGCTTTTGATTTTATTTTGAGCCACGCTAGAGAAAGCCAAAGAACAACCAGCAAAAGTCATCTCCTCATTGCTCTTTAGTTTATCCTCTTGCTTACTTTCTTTCATTTCATCAACATTTTAAAGATGACATTGCAACTCCAAAGTTGAGTAATTTTCCTGGGCTCCTAAGTGGGTCAGTGGTGGAAGAAGCAGGATTCTTCCATTTCTTCAGACCAGGTCAAAGGCACTGTTTATGAAATACACATGCTTCCCACAAAACTTTCAAGACAGAGAAGGATAACAGCCTGCACCTGAGTATTAATCCTCACAACAAACTTGAGGCAGTTATTTCTATTTTATCTCCATTTTAAAGATGAGGAAACTGTGTCTCAGAGATGAATGATCATTCTTGAGGGCGCACAGTTAATAAAGTGCCTGATTGAAACTTATTTCTATGTATATGCTATGGAAACTTGATCTTAACCATTTAGCTACCAGAATCAGAATTATATACAATGACTGCCCCACAGCATGTAATGATGGTGGTATAAGTCAGCCATTGCTCTTTGGACCCCTTGAAATCCCAAGAAATCATACTATGCCTTGGTCTACAGTTTCTTTCACCTTATTAATAAAAGTGGCTAAATCGCTCAGGCTGCAAGGTTATGATGCCCTTTATAATACCAGAATGATGTCTACCAATCCCAAATATCCTTCTGTTTTCTGAACTACTTCCTTGGAGGCAGTCTGAGCAGCAGAAAACATGGTGGAACACTTGGCACGGTATCTGTCCTCTGTTTCTGCCAGCAGGCCCAGAAATACGACATGCACTCCTCTGGTCAACCATGGTGTGTGCGGGAATATACACAAGCACAGAGGGAATGAAAAGAGGCCACAATTGAACAAACATGTCCCAGAACTCACTTGACTTAAGATGGCACTGCAGGTTGTCCACCAGCTGAGAGTTTACAAAGAGTGATTCAATGAGATGCCTCGGCAGAGAGCATGCCATACCATCTCCTCCTCCAGCTCTCATTATCTTGGGTGCTTGAAACCACTTGAGTGCATGAAAAAAGACCACAGAAACATAAATTCCAATCAAGGAAAACCTCTCACATACAAAGCATTTCAGTGTATCAGTCTGTGTGCAGCATTAAAAGGAATGTGCAGGCACAGGTCATGGCAAACAGTGAGGAAGGCAGTGGAAAACCTGGCCCTCCTGAATCCCCCAGTTCCTGAGATACAGGTTAATTCACTGATAGTGAAGTAATTAATAATTAGTTAACATTTATGTAAGTTTTCTTCATAATGCCTTCTTTTCCTTCTAAGAAAAAGACCTGGGATTTAAGTAATTGATTTAAAAGTAACTGCTTCTGGACAATTTAACTTAAAAATAACTTATTTTGAAAGAAAAGTTAAATCTCAACCATCTTCTTTTTCCCTTTGTTTTATTATAGGCCCTGGAGGCTGTTATGGAGTGGCAAGACACACTGGTGGGTGGAGGGAAGGTAAAAAGCAGAAAAGGAGACCAGGATTGTGCCATAGTCAATTCATGTCAAAGGAACATAAATGGGAATTCACTGACTCCATCAGCCTGCTAAAGAGAATCTTGAACTTTCAAATCCAATACCCTATTCCTTCCTCTCCAAAAATTCTTTTTTGTTGTTTAGAGGACAAAGCCAACACCCATTAAAGGAATGGTTGTGAGGGAAAAAAGAAGCCAGGGAGACATGTTCTGTATTGGCTCAAGAATAAAGAGATTAATGACAAAGAGGAGAAATTAGAGACAGAGCCGTCCTTAAGAGGCATTAAATGTAGGTTAAAGGTGATACCACCACCCATCAGTGGGGAAAGAATGAGCTGTTTAGCAGATAGTGATTAACTGCTGTTTTACAGATAGACCTGTTAACTAGACAAACACAGATACATTTCAACCCAACACCACACACAAAAGATAGATTCCAAATTTTTAAAAGACCCTAAAGTGAAAGGTAAGGCCTTGAAGTCATTGACGATGTAGACTCTTGCCTTTGTGGCAGGAAAGAACTTTTTAATTTCAAAAGCACCAGCCCTAAGGCCCAAAGTTGGTGGATCTGATTACATCAAATGTTTATTCAGTCAGGGACATCATGGACAAAGTCAAAAGATGACAAAGTAGGAGTTACATGTTAGGAATATTAGAATAACTGCCTATTTGGGAAGTGATAACCACTTTACAGGGATAATAGGAGTAAATCAAGAGAGGGACCCTGAATGGACCAGTAATAATAGTATATGATGCCATAAGCTGAGGAATCTGATCCTCTCAACCCTCTACACATGGAGTACCACAATAATGGTGTGTTACAAGAATCTCAGGCATTTTGTTGACAAAGGCTTCTAAATAACTCAGAGGAAAGAGGTAATTAGAAGGATATTTTCACAAGTGTTGCTCTCGATCATGCTTTGGGCATTTAATACTCAAGACAAGTTGAGAATGATCTCCCCTTTCAAATGCCTTAGGCTACTGAATCCGACTTCTTTAAACACGACACACTTTAGGCACATGGACCACCCCACCCCCCATTACCAATTTCTTTTGGGTTATGTAACTGTGGAGCTAACACATACACATGTGCCAGACACTGACGTATGCTCTGAGGATGTGCAAACCAATAAGACGCTGTGTCCTTCCTCAAGGAATTCAGCCTAGTGGGAGAGAGAACAGAAACGGTAGCAGCATCCAACAGTTACATAACACTGACCATGTGCCAGGCACTGTTCTAAGTGCATAACATTAACTATTAATCCTAATAACCCAGTGATGTTGGCATTTGTTTCCTTACCTATAAAACAGGGTAAATAAATTACAGAAAAGTTACCTAACATGCCTGAAGTCACAGAACTAGAGAGAGGTAAAGCCAAGATTCAAACCCAGGCAGACTAGCTATAGCATTTATACTGTTAATAACTATACACAAAGCAGTGTGATAAATGCCAGTATATAAATATGGATTAATGCTTCACTCACAAAAAGAAGGGAACTCTCTTTAGATTAAGGATAGTTAAGGAGTGAATATGATGTCTGCTGTGATTTTGAATGTTATTATTTTGAATCTATAAATCAATTTGAGAAGTCACATCTCTACAACAGTCTTTCCATTCATGAAGATCATAAACATGCAAGTTTTAAGTTTCTCTCAAAATCTTATAGTTGTGAGACTGGCTGGGAGGAGCTGGGAACAAAGCAGGATATTATGTATGCATCCTGCACACAGCACCACCAATGGGGTGGGCAAAACACCCAACCTACCCTCCACCACCCAACCCCTGGACCCACACCTCACTCCATACAAGAAACCAGCTCACCCAACCCTCACTCCCAGGGAGTGAGCACACGAAACTGTTATGTTTCTTCCCTTATACTGCAGCATGAGTCCGAATATATGATTGCCTGAATTTCTTATCTGGCCTTATATAAATTTCTATTGATTAGGGAGTCCAGGAACCCTGGATGGTATTAGTTGTAATTATTCTTCAGTTCAGTTCAGTCGCTCAGTCGTGCCCGACTCTTTGCGACCCCATGAACGGCAGCACACCAGGCCTCCCTGTCCATCACCAACTCCTGGAGCCAACCCAAACCCATGTCCATCGAGTCGGTGATGCCATCCAACTATCTCATCTTCTGTCATCCCCTTTTCCTCCTGCCCTCAATCTTTCCCAGCATCAGGGGCTTTTCAAATGAGTCAGCTCTTTGCATCAGGTGGCCAAAGTATTGGAGTTTCAGCTTCAACATCAGTCCTTCCAATGAACACCCAGGACTGATCTCCTTTAGGATGGACTGGTTGACTCTCCTTGCAGTCCAAGGGGCTCTCAAGAGTCTTCTCCAACACCACAGTTCAAAAGCATCAATTCTTCGGCGCTCAGCTTTCTTTATAGTCCAACTCTCACATCCATACATGACCACTGGATAAACCACAGTCTTGACTAGATGAAACTTAATTATTCTTAGGTGCTTTTAAAAGGTCTTTTTTTTTTTTTTAGTGATTTAAAGGTGATATTTTATTATTTCTCTTTGAATAAAACATTTATTCCTGTTCATTTGCACCTGCATTTCCAATACTTAATGGTTTTTTAAAAGGTCTATTTTAAAGGTTATTTTTAAATACATCTCCTAACTTTGTGGCTAAGTAACTAGGAACACAACTTTATATTGATTTTCAAGGATTAACAAGACTTTATTTTTATATTAATAATTAATATGTAGCCTTGGGTTTTACCCACATAACCACTATCTGCAGATGAGCTCTTTATTCTTTCCATCTTATTGTTTATGTTTATACTTTTTGTATAAACAGCTTTCTCTCCAGGAGGTTCGGTATAAGGTAGTACAGAAGCCAAGATAATTGGCAACCTTGTCTTTTTCCTGACTTTAAAGCCAAGACTTTTAAATGTTTAATCATTTAAATATGTTTGCATAAATTTTTTTATAATAACCTTCACAATCTGAATAAATTCCCTTTTATTATTAGACTGTCAACTGGGAATATTGTTATGGGATGATTTGCCTACCTCTACTCCCAAATTCATATGTTCAAGTTCTAACATCCAGTACCTTGAAGTGACTGGATATGCACATAAGGCCTTTTGAGTTAAAACAAGGAGGTTCAAGTGGACGCTAATCCATTCTGAATTAGTTCAGTTCAGTTCAGTCGCTCAGTCATGTCCGACTCTTTGCGACCCCATGGACTGCCGCAGGCCAGGCCTCCCTGTCCATCACCAACTCCCGGAGTTTACTCAAACTCATACCCATTGAGTCGGTGATGCCTGTCTGAAAGGAGACTTGGTAAATAGAGGAGATTAGGACTCAGGGAAGAGACCCACCCACATCAGGGGTGCGCGTGCGCAGAGGAGAAACCACGTGACCACAGGGAGCCGGCAGCCATCTTCCAGCTACGGAGTAAGGCCTCAGAAGAAACCAACGCTGAAATAGTTGTGAGGTTGGAATATTTTGTTCCTGGAATGTGCGGTAGAGCTTGATGGTAAATTATCTGGTTTGGTGCTTCTTTAGGATGGTTTTAAAATTGCTATTTCTTTAATGGTAATGTCTTTTTTTGCTTTGCGCATTTTATGGTCTTGGTCTCGAAATGTTCTGGGTTGTGGAATGTTTGCTAGAATTGTTTGATACTTTCTTCCCACCATGGCCATTGTTTATGTCTAGAAAAATCTAATTGGGTTTTAGGCCTCCATGTTGATATGTTACTTTTCTTTGTTCCACTGCTTGTCACTTATCTTTTCGTTGATTTCCTCGGCTTTCTTCCAGCTGTACTGAAATTATTCTTTGCCTTTAGGTTTTATCTGGTGTCTCTGAGGTCAAGCTGTCTCCAGTTTAACCTCAGAAGTAAGCTTTCACTCTGCTCTTTCACTCCATTCTGCGCCAGTGGGGTGGTGCTCTGACTGGATGGAGTGAGGCAGATCCGTGGGCTCGAGCTTGTTATGACTCACAACTTTTGTGTGTTTTCAGTCTCTCAGTTCAGAATCAGGTGCTGCTTATTCCTGAGCTGGTGGGAGTTCGGCAACAGGAATCGGCTTGCTTCTTGCTGGGCTTTTTTACTCTAGAACTTATGTGTCAGTCAGCTTTTCCTGTGTTCTGCCATGATAATTGTCACTTCTCTCTCCACTGTCTATTTTACAAAATGGTTGATCTTTCCTAAGCTGGTGTCTCTAAATCTCTTTGTGGATCTTTTATTCTCTAACTGGCAAATAGATGTGGAGGAATTGGTCTTATTATATAGCAGTCTAAGGGAAAGAGATATTTTGGAATTAGGGAAGGAAATTCCTCACCTCAACTACTTAATATGTGGTATCTGGAAGGTCATTTCATCTGTGATTTTGCTGTGAGGTTTCATGGTGTCAGGTGGGCTTGTTAATTTTTCTTTTTACTCTCAGAGCTGACCACCTCAAGAGGTACTACAGGGTATGCTTAGGCACTGACACAATAACACAACAGGGTTGATTGTAGTAAATAGTGAAGTTCACACACTTAGCAATCCACCAGTCTTCCATGGCTCAAAAGCTATAGACAAGGCACCAAGCCAGGCTGTTGAGGGAGGTTCAGTTCTTTTCTTTAACAGGTGTGAAATAAATATTAGTAAACCTTTTGTATTTATAAATCAGTCTTTGCATTTGCTTCCCCAAGGGCCCAACCTGCACCAACATGAAACATAGTTCCTCCAAAGCCAGCTGGGAAGAGAAGAAATTCAGCAAAATCAAACAATGAAAACACTGTCTATCACTGACAAGAATGATATGGATTATGAAGCATGAGTCTGTAAAAGCTGTGACTGAACTTTTCAGATGACAAGTATCATGAGGGAAGGCATGTCGATTTAGTTTACTGAGTTTGTCAAATAAGTTTTATTTTTCTTTTTAAAGAAATGGCTAGATCTTTATAACATTATTAGGATCCCTAGGGAATTAATATTACATTTCATTATGGGACGATCCTCTGAGAAGGCAATGGCAACTCACTGCAGTCTTCTTGCCTGGAGAATTCCATGGATAGAGGACCCTGGCAGGCTGCAGTCCATATGGTCACACAGAGTTGGACACGACTGAAGTGAAAATACCTTGGCCACCTGATGCAAAGAACTGACTCATTTGAAAAAAAGGGCATGACAAAGGATGAGATGGTTGGATGGCATCACTGAGTCGATGGACATGAGTTTTAGCAAGCTCCAGGAGTTGGTGATAGACAGGGAAGCCTGGCAGGCTGCAGTCTTTGGGGTAGCAAAGAGTCAGAAATGACTGAGCAACTGAATTGACTGACTAACTGAACTGAAGAGACTTAGCGCACACACCTTGGACTATATATTCTAATATGTTTTTGATAGATTGGGGTGCACTAAGGACCTGTTACAATTTAGGAAAATGAACATTGGTTGACATTAAGTATTCCCACTGAAAACCATAAGTAAAGCATTTATTATAATATCCGCCATATAAGTGATGTATTAGTGCTAGTTGTTATTATCATGGTTATTTCCTCATGTTTGAATCTTACTTTATGTTGTTTTGTAAGATTTTGTAAATTTTAAGATGTTAAGTTATGTGCCTTTAAAAAAAAATTTATTCCAAAGCATTAAAAGATGTTATCTGTTTTGTTAAAACAGATTTCTAATGGTAGTTGGTTTTTAAGGTTTGGTTATTAAAGCCAAAATTGATCTTCCAATATGAGTAAGCAAGTGACTCATTTCAGTCTCCAAAGCACTTTTGTTTTTCAAAGGACATTTTTACCTCTTTGAAATCACTATCAACGAACAAAGAGTATGTTACAGTTGAAGGTATATAGCTGATTCTTCTGGCTTACTATCCTGTTTTTTTTGGTTACCAAGGAGGGTTTTGGATCTTGGTTATTAAATGAATTTCAAAGAACTTAGCATACTGTTCTGTCATGCAAGATAAATTAAGAAGTTTCTTCCCACAGAAGGTTTAAAACCACCATAAACATTGTACAGTTAAAATATGTTCAGAAAAAAAAAATATGTTCAGAGATTTTATCCTTCTGACATTCTATCTAGAATAGAAAAATGGACCAATGGAGTTCAAAAGTTGTGGAGAGTGAAGAACTAATCAGACAATGAGAAGCAGATAATTCTTTGTAAGAACTCATATTAAATGTTAAAGGAAGGAAATAGCATTCATATTTGACCAAGGCTAGAAAAACTGGTCTCAAACAATGTTACTGTGAAGTAGAAAGTTTAGCTATTGGTGAGGAAGGAAAAGAAATGAGAGGACTAGTTCTGGAGAAAAGTTAATATTTATGTCATCAAAAGTGGAGAAAAAGTATAATAAAGGAACAGCATTATTCATAATTGCTGAAATGTAGAAACAACCCAAATGTCCATCAGTGAGGTGTGGATAAGTGAAGGGTGGTATAGCCATAAGTGGAATATTATTTGACCATAGAAAGGAATGTATATGCTGCAACATGAATGAACCTTTAAAATTAAGTAAACCTTGATTAAGTAAACCTTTTAAGTAAAACCTTAAAAAATTAAGTTAAAAAAAAAAACTAGTCACAAAAGACCATATACTACATCATGATACCATTCATATTAAATTCTAGAATAGAGAAATCTATAGAGACAGAAAGTGGATTATGATTTTCAGGGAGTAGAAAGTGAATTGTGATAGCTAAAAGGTTCAGAGTTTCTTTACAGGTGATGAAAGTATTATAAAATTGACTCTAGTGACAGCTGTACAAATCTGTAAATATACTAAAAACTGCTTAATTGTACATTTTAAATAGGTGGGTTGTATGGTATGTGAACTGTATCCCAAGGCTATCTTTTAAAAGGCGTAATAGAGGAAGAGGACATGCTTTGGGAAGATAAACTTAAAATGCCGGATAAGAGGTAACTGGACTATGGATACAGTGTCAGAAAAGACCATAGGGTAGCATCCAAAAGCTTTAAGTAATTAATTTCTTTATGAAATTGAGAGTTTATTCCAAATTTTATGGTTTCATAGGTGTCAGTAAATTGTGCTTTTCTCTTTAGACTTTCATGGAAGTCTTTGTGTTTTCTGTATAAGATCAGTGTGATAGAATAATGGCTCCAAAGATATAAGGTTCTAATACCTGCAACTTGTGAATGTTACCTTATATGGCAAAAGTGACTTTGCAGATGTGATAAATTAAGTATTTTGAGATGGGGAGCTAATCGTGGATATCTGGGTAGGTGCTGAATGCAGTCACAGTCAGTTCAGTCGCTCAGTCATGTCCGACTTTGCAACCATATGGACTGCAGCACAGTGTCTATCACCAGCTCCTGGAGCTTGCTCAAACTCGTGTCCATCGAGTCAGTGATGCAATCCAATTGTTTTATCCTCTGTTGTCCCCTTCTCCTCCTGCCTCCGATCTTTTCCAGCATCAGGGTCTTTTCAGATGAGTCAGTTCTTCACATCAGGTGGCCAAATATTGGAGCTTCAGCTTCAGTCTTTCCAATGAATATTCAGGACTGATTTCCTTTAGGATGGACTCCTTGCAGTCCAAGGGACTCTCTAGAGTCTTATCCAGCACCACAGTTCAAAAGTGGCCCAACTCTCACATCCACACATGACTACTGGAAAAACCATAGCTTTGACTAGACAGACCTTTGTCAGCAAGGTAATGTCTTTGCTTTTTAATATGCTGTCTAGGTTGGTCATAACTTTCCTTCCAAGGAGCAAGCGTCTTAATTTCATGGCTGCAGTCACCATCTGCAGTGATTTTGGAGCCCAAGAAAATAAAGTCTGTCACTGTTTCCATTGTTTCCCCATCTATTTGCCATGAAGTGATGGGACCGGATGCCATGATCTTAGTGTTTTGAATGTTGGGTTTTAAGCCAGCTTTTTCAGTCTCCTATTTCGCTTTTATCAAGAGGCTTTTTAGTTCCTCTTCACTTTCTGCCATAAGGGTGGTATCATCTGCATATCCGGAGAAGGCAATGGCACCCTACTCTAGTACTCTTGCCTGGAAAATCCCATGGACGGAGGAACCTGGTAGGCTGCAGTCCATGGGGTCGCTAAGAGTCGGACACGACTGAGCGACTTCACTTTCACTTTTCACTTCCATGCACTGGAGAAGGAACTGGCAACCAACTCCAATGTTCTTGCCTGGAGAATCCCAGGGATGGGGGAGCCTGGTGGGCTGCCATCTGTGGGGTCATACAGAGTAGAACATGACTGAAGCAACTTAGCAGCAGCAGCAGCAGCTGCTGCATATCTGAAGTTATTGATATTTTTCCTGGCAATCTTGATTCCAGCATGTGCTTCATACAGCACATCATCTCACATGATGTACTCTGTATAGAAGTTAAATGAGGAGGGTGACAATATACAGCCTTGATGTACTCCTTTCCCAATTTGGAACTAGTCCATTGTTCCATTTCCAGTTCTAACTGTTGCTTCTTGACCTGCATACTGACTTCTCAGGAGGCAGGTAAGGTGGTCTGGTATTCCCATCTCTTGAAGAATTTTCCACAGTTTGTTATGATCCATACAGTCAAAGGCTTTGGCATAGTCAGTAAAGCAAAAGTAGATGTTTTTCTGGAATTCTCTTGCTTTTTCAAGGATCCAACGGATGTTGGCAATTTGATCTCTGGTTCCTTTGCCTTTTCTAAACCCAGCTTGAACATCTGGAAGTTCATGGTTCATGTACTGTTGAAGCCTGGCTTGGAGAATTTTGAGCATTACTTTGCAAGCATTCTTTGCCATTGGACTTCTTTGGGGCTGGAATGAAAACTAACCTTTTCCAGTCCTGTGGCCACTGCTGAGTTTTCCAAATTTGGTGGCATATTGAGTGCAGCACTTCAACAGCATCATTTTTTAGAATTTGAAATAGTTCAACTGAAATTCCATCACCTCCACTAGCTTTGTTTGTAGTGATGCTTCCTAAGACCCACTTGACTTCACATTCAGGATGTCTGGCTCTAGGTGAGTGATCACACCATCGTGGTTATGAAGCTCTTTTTCGTGTAGTTGTACTGTGTATTCTTGCTACCTCTTAATATCTTCTGCTTCTGTTAGGCCCATACCATTTCTGTCCTTTATTATGCCCGTCTTTGCATGAAATGTTCCCTTGGTATCTCTAATTTTCTTGAAGAGATCTCTAGTCTTTCCCATTCTATTGTTTTCCTCTATTTCTTTGCACTGATCACTGAGGAAGGCTTTCTTATCTCTCCTTGCTATTCTTTGAAACTCTGAATTCAAATGGGATATCTTTCCTTTTTTCCTTTGCCTTTAGCTTCTCTTCTTTTCTCAGCTATTTGTAAGGCCTCCTCAGACAGCCATTTTGCTTTTTTGCATTTCTTTTTCTTGGGGATGGTCTTGATTACTGCTTCCTGTACAATGTCATGAACCTCAGTCCATAGTTCTTCAGGCAACCTGTCTATCAGATCTAATCCTTTGAACCTATTTGTCACTTCCACTGTATAATCGTAAGGGGTTTGATTTAGGTTATACCTGAATGGTCTAGTGGTTTTCCCTTCAATATCAATCTGAATTTGGCAATAAGGAGTTCATGATCTGAGCCACAGTCAGGTCCCAGTCTTGTTTTTGCTGACTGTATAAAGCTTCTCCATCTTTGGCTGCAAAGAATATAATCAATCAGATTTTGGTATTGGCCATCTGGTGATGTCCACATGTAGAGTCTTGTGTTGTTGGAAGAGGGTGTTTGCTATGACCAGTGCATTCTCTTGGCAAAACTCTGTTAGCCTTTGCCCTGCTTCATTTTGTACTCCAAGGCCAAATTTGCTTGTTACTCCAGGTATCTCTTGACTTCCTACTTTTGCATTCCAGTCCCCTATAATGAAAAGGACATCTTTTTTGGTGTGTTAGCTCTAGAAGGTCTTGTAGGTCTTCATAGAACCATTCAACTTCAGCTTCTTCAGCATTACTGGTCGGGGCATCTAGACCTGGGTTACTGTGATATTGAATGTTTTACCTTGGAAATTAACAGAGATCATTCTGTTGCTTTTGAGATTGCATCCAAGTACTGCATTTTGGACTCTTTTGTTGACTAGGATTTCTCCTCCATTTCTTCTCAAGGATTCTTGCCCACAGTAGTAGACATAATGGTTATCTGAGTTAAATTCACCCATTCCAGTCCATTTTAGTTCGCTGATTCCTAAAATGTCGATGTTCACTCTTGCCATCTCCTGTTTAACCACTTCCAACTTGCCTTGATTCAAGGACCTAACATGCCAGGTTCCTATGCAATATTCCTCTTTACAGCATCAGACTTTACTGCCATCACTAGTCACATCCACAACTGGGTGTTGTTTTTGCTTTGGCTCCATCTCTTTTTTCTTTCTGGAGTTATTTCTCCACTGCTCTCCAGTAGCATATTGGGCTTCTACTGATTTGGGGAGTTCATGTTTCAGTATCCTATCTTTCTGCCTTGTCATTACTGTTCATGGGGTTCTCAAGGCAAGAATACTGAAGTGGTTTGCCATTCCCTTCTCCAGTGGACCACGTTTTGTCAGAACTCTCCACCATGACCCGTCCATCTTGGGTGGCCCTACACGCATGGCTCATAGTTTCATTGAATTAGACAAGGCTGTGGTCCATGTGATCAGATTGGTTGATTTTCTGTGATTGTGGTTTTCATTCTGTCTGCCCTCTGCTGGAGAAGAAGAGGGCTTCCCTGGTGGCTCAGATGGCAAAGAGTCTGCCTGCAGTGCTGGAGACCTGGGTTCAATCCCTGGGTTGGGAAGATCCCATGCAGAAGGAAATTGCAACCCACTCCAGTATTCTTGCTTGGAAAATTCCATGGATGGAGGCTCCTGGCAGGCTACAGTGCATGGGGTCACAATCAGTTGGACATGACTGGAAGAGAATACATTTGTGTTAAGTCTTTAATGACTGAGCAACAAAAACAGTTGTCTTTTGGACTACTTCCTTGGTGACACAGTGGTAAAGAACCTGCCTGCTAAGGCAGGAGACTGGTCCAGGAATATCCCCTGGAGAATGAAATGGCAACCACTCTAGTATTGCCTGGGAAATCCCATGGACAGAGAAGCCTGGCAGGCTACAGTCCATGGAATTGCAAAGAGCCAGACACGACTTAGTGACTAAAACAGCTTGTTATAGTGTCAGTAGGAAATGAAAACAATCAGCAATGCAATACTGAGTCTAAGAGATTAAATAATCCTGGAAAGGTATGGGGAGAAGTTTACATAGATTCTTAGTATTAGGTGCTTGAATAGTGGTTGCTTGTGAGGTCTGGGTACCTTTTCCTGGTATAATTATTTACCACTTTAAGTGGTGATTCTTCATTTTAAATGTCTTCAGTTTAGTCACTGAGTCTTGTCCAACTCTTTGAGAGCCCAGGGACTGCAGCACACCAGGCTTCCCTGTCCATCACCAACTCCCAGAGCTTGCTCAGACTCGCCTCCATTGAGTTGGTGATGCCATCTAACCATCTCATCCTCTTGTCATCCCCTTCTCCTCCTGCCTTCGATCTTTCCCAGCATAAGGGTCTTTTCCAGTGAGTCAGTTCTTTGCATCAGGTGGCCAAAGTATTGGAGCTTCATCATCAGTCCTTTCAATGAATATTCAGGACTGCTCTCTTTTAGGATGGACTGGTTTGATCTCCTTGCAGTCCAGGGGACTCTCCACAGTCTTCTCCAACACCACAGTTCAACAGCATCAAATGCTTTACCTTGCTTTAATACTCCAAGACCCAACAAATCCTTATTTTGGAAGAGGTGATTTCTACCTTTTGTGAAATCCAGTTCTGTTATCAGCTTCATGTGGGGGCGTCCTACTTTGAGGTTCATCGTTTAGGACACAGTGGTACTTTGTTGAGGTTTACGAAGCAGAGAAAGGGGGCTTGGCTAAGTTTGAGGTGAGGTGTCAAGACCACCACTTGAAGGGGAAAGAGCTTAGAGGATTTTAAAGTCACAGGAGTTACTGGAGGCAATAAATGTGCAATGTGTCTGATGATCTCTGGGGAATTAAGTGTCTGGACACCTCACCTTTTTTCTGAAAAAGGAATGTCCATGGTTTGTTATTCTTATAAAAGATATGATCTCTCAGCTATTAAGCAGTAATATACTCAGTCAAGGCAAGAATGCAGCAAGATAAGCACTCCCTGCTTTGGAGCTGGGATGGGGAAAGACTAGAAGCTAGTACAAAAATGAATATTAAAAATGTTCATATACTCTTTGTGCCAGTAATTCCATGCCTAAAAATTATCTCTAGGTTAAAGAGATGTGAGTTTATATGCAAACATTCACTGCAATGTTTATAGCAGTAGTAGCTAAGAGAGGATTTGTTAACATAGTACATTTATGCAATAGCCTTACAGCCATTTACATATTTATGGAGAGTTTCATGATATGGTGAATTTAATATATGGAGTGTGCATGATAAAAAAAAAACCTAGTAAACACAGTATTCTGCTGCTGCTGCTATGTCGCTTCAGTCGTGTCCGACTCTGTGAGACCCCATAGACGGCAGCCCACCAGGCTCCCCCATCCCTGGGATTCTCCAGGCAAGAACACTGGAGTGGGTTGCCATTTCCTTCTCCAATGCATGAAAGTGAAAAGTGAAAGTGAAGTTGCTCAGTCATGTTGGACTGTTAGTGACCCCATGGACTGCAGCCTACCAGGCTCCTCTGTTCATGAGATTTTCCAGGCAAGAGTACTGGAGTGGGGTGTCATTGCCTTCTCCGTATTCTTCTATAAGTTATTTATATTATATCAAACAAATGAACAGCAACAAAAAGATGGGAATGGCCACTAATATGTTGTTTATTCTGGATGACAAGAGTTTGGGAGACCAAGCTGCAGAACTGTATTTTTGTTTTTAACAAGTAATACTTCAGTAAAAATTTCTTCCAAATCTGGCTAGCCAGTAATATTTATGGAATTGTGGAGTATAGACTGTCAAAAGAATTTCTCCTTGAGTTTGATAAGCAACAGTGATGACTTCTTTTTTGAGAACCTGTGTAGTAATGCAATTGCCTCATGAATTTATCCATGTTTTCTTGGGCATCTGGAAGAGCATCCTTTTTACTGACAGCAAAGCAGTAATACCTTAATGAGATCATGTCTTATTCCAGATTGCAGCCTGTTATTTGATGTACAGTGGAGTAGGTTAAATGCATGCATTCTAATATCTCTACACTTTTTAAAAAGCATGCATTGGGGTGATTACTGCTACCAACTATCCGTTTAGACCACAGTTTCATGTAGCAGGCAGTGTATTATCTGTTTATGCTAACATAAATTAGCCTCCTGCCTCTACACAAGGGTGTACATTAACTCCCCAGATTAACACATAATTGGGAAAATGTGCTCCATGTGGAGTTCTGAAGCTTCAGGTTTTTACACGGATCCTTTTCCAAAAGCCAGTATGATTCTTTTAATACATCACACGGCACACAAAGTTCTCCTTGGTGCCAGTTAGAATGAATATGCAAGTGGTATGGAACAGAGAATCATAGTGCAGTCTCTGGAACTTTTCCTTGAAAAGTTCATTTCCCTGCTTGCTCATTCTAGAGAGGTAGCATGAACTCTCCTTATCCTGATGACCTTTTGTTCAGGATTCTTTTTCTTGATTAAAGTTAGCTTTTAAAGAAAGGTAGAACCCAACTGCTCCTGAGTGGTCCTTTTCTCTTGCATATAAACTTACAGCCCACTAAAGAGCCTCACTTGACAGTCAAGTCATCTCTTATCAGAAAGACAATGGACCAAAAGTTTTCTTTGCTAACTGAAGACGTTTATCTTATTTGCAATATGCTAATTTATAGAGAGAAAGAAAAATCGGTTTCTTTGAATTCTGTTTGAATTACTTTTGCTAGCAAGTTTGAGAGGCCTTTAACTTCTGCAGTTAATTTCAACCAGTTGTGCTGTAGTTTTGTAGTAGATAATCACCTCCAGAATCCAGGTCAAAAATCTTATTAACGTACATGTTTTTAAACACCAGGCCAAAAACAATCAAAATTGGATCTGAGGGCTTGATGCTATGGAGTCTTGTTAGCTTCTCCATAGCAAAAACTCATTGTAATGTCTTCAGAAGTATAATTTAGACACACACTTGGAGGAAGAAAAGCCCGAATCAGACAAGAACCAGGATAAGAACAGTCAAGGCTCTTTTTAAAGATTTAGCTGTTCATAGCCTAAACTGCTTTTTCCCTCCACGCCAAATGCAATATTGAAATTCTGGTGCCAGTTTCCACATTATTTACCAGGAAGTGCACACGTCAAATGCAGCTGCTTATAGATACTTTTACTTCTTAGAATGACATCGGGTCCCAAACACTGTTACTCGGGTCTTTTCAGAGAGCTTCTCATCCTATTGCTCATTCTGTGCAGGGGTAGCAGAATGGTGTACCGTGTAACTGGGCACGAAACGCGCAAAGAACTGACCAGCTGATGCTTCCCGAGAGTCCTGAGTCTACAACCGACTTATACAGAATCCCTTAACTTTTTTTTCTTTTCCTTTTCCGTCGGTGAAGAGCAGATTCTCCTGGGGGCAATCTAACGTTCTGATAAGAGGGTTACCTTCCAGGTTACCTCTAGCCGCGGGCGGGGCTTCTGTATACCCCCAGGACATCAGGCTGGAGCTGTCCACCTTCGCTTCACATCCTGAAAGTGGGGAGGGGCTGCCCCCGAGTCACAGGCTTGCCTGTTCAGAGTACCTTCTTACACATTCCAGTCACCCCAGCCGTGCATTCTCGAGGGCACAGGGCCTTCGGGAAATCGCTCCGGAGAGGGGCATTAAGTATCTGTGGTTTCTACGCCTCCCACGTTTCAGGGCGAGGTTCCTACTGGGAGATGGGAAGAGACTAAGCTCTCCTCCTATGGAACACTGTTCGGTTCCGATTTACCCAACTCGGAGGCCACGGAAGCACACAGAACTCCGGCGACGACAGCACCGGCTGATTTTCCGCTCTTCCCGGCTCGTTCTTCCGCCCGCGCAGCCCTAGCCCCCGCCCCTCGGCCCTCCTCACAGGAACCTGCGCCCGAGCCGCTCCCGCGCTTCTCCCCTGCCACCCGCAGCGGCCCGCCTTTTATAGACTCCACAGCCAATGAACGCTCTCCTTTCCTTCTGCCCGCCCGCCCGGCCAATCGACGCGCCCCTTGTGTAATCTTCGGCTCCTCGACTTCTCTCGGCTATTTTCGTTGTTGCTGGCTTTTTCAGGGGCTGGTTGCTCGCAGCCAGAGACGCTGCTTTTTTTTCCGGGTTCGGAGCCGTTCCGGATGCTTTAGGCTGCCGGATGTCTGATCTCCGGATAAGTGAGGCGTTTCTGTACATGGATTATCTGGTAGGTGCGGGGCAGGGGTGGCGTGTCGCCCCTCGGACCCCAGCGTGCCCGATGTCCCTCCGCCTGGAGGAACAGCCTTTTTGCTTTCTTTCTTTGGGATGGGATGCCTTTGGGGTTCTTTCTCCCGCAACCAGCTCTGGAGCTGTGCCGGGACTCAGAGGGGTGGCAGCTGAGGCGGTGGGACCGCAGCTCCCAGGGAGTGGTGGAACTGACAGGTAAAGGTGCGGCCCGGGCCAGCGGTTCTGTGGGGCGAGGGGCGCACGGGCGCTCCCCGAGAGATGGGGCCGCGGCGGCGGGGCGTCTTTTGCCCGTGGTCGGTTCTTTGCTTCCCTCTGCACTCCTGCAGAGGACTTTCTTTCCCAGGAAGCAGGAGTTTTCCCCTCTGCCTTTAGCAGAACTCCAGGTACTATTAAAGAGCCATAACCGGAATGGCTTACTAAGTGCCCGGCAGCCCCGGTCATTTGGTTGTTATTAGATCTCTAAAGCTATGACCTCGGTCGCTGCGAGGTTTTAAAAGCACATTACCATATAGTAGACGGGACTAAACTACATCGCAGCCTGGGTAGAAAGGACTGGGTAGGCAGGCATTGCCTCGCCGTCTCTGCCGTGGATGCTTCTCTTACCCGGTGCACAGATTGGACCCTGTCTGAGCTTTTTAGGCCAGGCTTGTGCTGAGAAGTTTAGGTGGGAAAACTGTCAGCTCAATGTTGGGGCTGAACATTGCTTTAAAAATGCACTTGATTTGTGTGTGTGTGTGTGTGTATAATTATGCAAAACACCGCATATTGTTCGAGAAATTATTTCCCCAGAGCTGCATGTTTGTGTTCATGGGGACCCTCATTAATGTTGGCTGTATTCAATCCTGAACAATTGCCAGCTTTACCTTTTTATCTAGAACCCCTGTTGCAATGCAGAGTTGAAGTAAACGGTAAAGACATTGACCGTCCTGTCATCTTGTTGAACACATGCTGTTGGTTTCTGCCTGCAGATTGGCCTGGCAGAGATTTGCCAGTGCCTTCTAGGAATTACACTAATGCTGTACTGAGAAAGACTGTGAATGCGTTCATAGTCAAGAAACTCTGGACAAGGACTGGTTTTGTAATGCTCTCTTGTGTTTGGGCTTATTTCCCCTAAATCTTCCTGGTTTGATGGGCTTGTGGGGAGGGCTGGTGACTGCAGTTAATATATGACCTTGTGCATTGAGGGGAGTCAAAAACTGAATTCAAATTCTGTTTTCTTTTGTTGATGTCAGTAACTTCCTCTGTCTTTGTGATAAAGGGACATTAGGTGCCCACAGTGTAGCCAGTTAAGGAGGTTATCTGATTGGGGGTTCTTTAAAATGCAAAGTGCTATGTAGGGTAAGAGAGTTGTCAGATGTTTCTTAAAGACTATTTTCTGAATTAAGTAATTGATTATTTTGTAGCCTGTCTCCTGCAGTACTATGGTTTTGTCTTGCAGTTTGCCCGAATTAAAGCCAAAGTTTGTTGAGGAAAGGGCTGCCTTACCTATACTAATGAAAGCTGATTTTGGATGCTTAGTTAAGTAGTTCCTAAAAAGGAACTTGCTATTTTATTTGCTGAGTGAGTTTTAAAGTTGCAAATGGCATTGTAAACCTCTCTTTGAGGTGCCAAACCCATTACAGCAGTTAGTGGGGGAAAACAATTGGAAGACTCTGGTTAATTACTCAGGTTCATTTCCTGATGGGGAATGCTTGTGGTGCTCTAGATTACCTTAAAAGCAGGTTCTTTCTTCCTCAATTTCCTAAGTTATGTGTCAAAATCAGTGGGCCCCAAATTTGACATGGCTTTTTTGTTTTACCTGCCTTGCCCCCATATACCCTATGCATTCCTGTTTTTAAAAAATCATTATTTTGTCACCTTGGTTATGCTTTTTAAAAAATTCACAAGTGTAGTGAAACAGTCCCATAAGAATCACTTGGCTAATCATTGTTGGTGAGGAAAAAACTCTTAAAGGAAATAAGTCAGTTCTGATGAGTGTGTCAAGTATCGGCTGTGAAAAGACTTAAGGAAATCCTTAAACCTTAAAGGAAAAAGCCTCTGTAGGTGGTCTTCTGTGTTTACATTTTACTTAGTTCTCAGAGAAAATGATGTTCCACACATCACTCCTCTTGCCTTTCAGATGGACTCATTTGCTTTTCCATAATTTTTATGTGGTGTTTATTAAAAACCAGTTTCTGAAAAATGAAAATCAGTTTCATTGACTGGCATCTTTAAAAATCAGTTCCCAAGTTCTTTTACTTACCTTCCAGAGAAAATGCACTCCTTTCATTTCTAGTTTGACCCTTCAGATTTTGCTGAGCTTGTGAACTAGAGTAAGTGCCCTGTCCATGCACTTGACAGGAATAGCGTGTATGCCATCTTCTTCTCTTTTCTTTTTAATCGGTGTTTGACTTTCTTCTTCTTGCTGCTGGAAGAGGGAGCTGCGTGTGTATGTATTGTCCATTGTTCTTTGGGCTGGATGGCATCACTTAACCTTTTTTAATTGCAGGAGAGTGGAAGGAAGAGAAATGAGAGAAAGAGGTGCTTTCAATAAGACTGTGAATATTAAACAGAGGATAAAACTCTTTGATCTTAAAGGCTACTGTTGATTTCTTTACTTGAAGGAAATGCTATGAATTAGAGGTGACAGATAAGGTGAAGCCCAGTGATAGTGCCTTTCTATTTAGGATAAAGTTTTGATTGATTTCAGTTTAGGAAACTACAATAATGGTAATTTATGTATCCTCAGTAATTACATGTATCACCCTGTACGCTATCTTTATTTGTTGAATTGAATGAATATGAGAGAGAAGGGACAGCTTTTCTCTCCAGCTTCTAAAGTAAGACAAGATAACATCTGTTTGGATTAGGTGTTTTACTCTGGGGAATGCAGAATGTATCTTTTACTCTTAACTTTAAGATTATCAAGGTATTTGTTTTGCCTGGGTGGCCATTTAAAAATGAAAATCTCGGTTTTCCAGTATTTAAATATAAAACTCTCAGTATTGACAGGCCATATACCTTTTTCCCATTTTAGGAGTGGCTTTTAAATGCCATGTTCCCACCTGTCAGGTCTGTAGGTGAAGATTCTGTTGCTGTTCCAGTGGGCAGTACCAGCATCTTCCTGTTTCTCTTCTGACAGGTAGAACTAGTAAGACAGTGTGTGGAACTTTCTGAATAAGAAGATAGTTAAGCTATACTGGAAAACGTGTTTACCAGGTTTTCCAGGAAGGTTGGACAAAATCAACTTCTAGATTCCTCTCGGTTTAATATTCTTTGTGTCCTGACTCATGTTGATTGGCTAGAATTTTACCTCTTCCTCCCTTCTGCCATCAAAATAACATCAATAAAATTTGGTATGCTTTGTGTAATGCCAGTGATGATTACATGGGATGATGGAGGGAGAGTGATTTATAAATAGCATGTTGCTTTTCAGATGTAGAATGTTAATATACTGTGGTTATGTTGCTCATATTATTCTTAAGCCTCCTATAGAATGACTGATGCCTCCTATAGAATGACTGTGACTGCCCAGTTTTAAAGATTGGGCTATCTTTTGAATTAGTCTCAGTATATGGAGAGATTTAATGTCATCAGCAAGCAGGAAGTTACAAGACTTCCTTGAGGATTGTTTACTACCTATAAAAAATAAAATATGTTCCTTAATCCATCTAACAAATATTTATGGGACCCTTGCTTTGTGCATGACCCTGAAAGTCGTGGAGGATGAGCCCCCACTGGGATCACCTTGGCTGTAGGACTGGAGGGGGTGGGTGGCCCTGCAGGAACCTGTGGCAGTGGACAGATAGGTAGGCAAGTCGGGGAGGAGGCAGCCTGGGATGTGCTCCTTGTCTCTCTGGTAGGTTTCCTCTGTGTGTTTCTTTGTTTCATTGTGAACTGAAATGCAAAGCTGGGCCTGAAAATGTGACATCTAAAAGTGCTTCTTTGGCTGCTAATTGTCAGATAATGATCATTTTACCTGTATGTTGGGTTTGGGATCTAATAAGGCCAGGGTTCTAGGTTTCTTTTTCTGTATAGGTTGGTGAACCTGGACTAGTTTTCTTGGTCACAGGCTATACCTGTCATATAAAAATTTGTGTGTTGATAGGGAAGATCAGGTCAAAGAAGATAGATGGATCAGCACAAACCCATCACCATTTGCAGAATACAAACCAAGTAACCAACCAACCAACCAAGAACAGAAGCTCTTGATGTATTGATACACAGAACTCTGAGGTTCTACTAAGTTGTAAGTGAGCCTATTCTAAAAGAGGAGTGAAGGCACAGTTATGACTTTTATCTGATGTTCCATGGTCTTAGAAGTGTGCTGTTTTTTAACTGTGAGTGACTAAGAATCTTATAACTTATGTGTTCTATGTATAAAGTGATAATATAGGCCATATATTTTTAATCTTAACTGCAGCTGGATTAGTTAGTCACATAGGTGTTCTTTTATTAATAAATCATATGATAAAAAGAACACAATAACTGGTTCTTTTAGCAAAAAAGTTTCAAAAATATCCAGACCGTGAGGCAGAAACTGCAGTAAAAGGCAGTAGCTCTGGTCCTTAACTGTCTGTGGCTCAGGCTTGTAGCATGAATCCCAAGAGAGCACACAGGGGAACATGATCCGTGTCCTCTGAGAGCTGGCATTCTGAAGGGTGCCTGAGCTGTGTGCTTGTAGGCATGCTGAGGGTGGGGGGAGTTAAGCATAGGTATTATGAGGCTAAAATAGTTACCGTTTATTGAGCACATGTTGTGGTGCCGGATAATGTAAATACTTTCCACATGTAATGCATTAAACCAAGGCTGAGAGAGGTTTTGTAATTTCCCCAAGTTCACACAGCTAACAAGTAATAGAGCTGGGACTGTGGTCCCAGAACCTTCCCTCTTCACTGCCTTCCTTCCAGCTTGGTGTTAAAGCTGTTGGAATGCATTTGAAGATTTTACAGTGTATTTCATGTAATTACCATGTTACTTCTCCAGTCAAGAAACCAGGGGCCAGGAGCAGGCTGGTCGATGTTCCCTTTGCTCAAAGACTTGTTTCTGCTAAATGACCCTTAAAAAGAAGGCTGGATAGAAAGAGAACCGTTTCGTGTCCTGAGCCTTCCACCCTGTGATGTCCTGACTCCAGGCAACTAGGTGACCTTCACCGACTAATGTTATATCAAATAACCACACGTGGGTTTCCAGGCAGCCTTGGTACTCCGCCCCCTAGTGTCACTTCAAGGACACCTTCAGAGTCACAAGCCCCAGTTGTCTTTTTGAAGAGATTCCCGAGACTCAGGAGCTATTTGGCAGTTTATTTGAAATCTGCTGTTCTCCTTAAGCAAGTGCTGCCTGTAAAGTGGGGCTTTGCCTAGCAGACACTACACCCAAGTGGCCTTTTGCTTATGAATTTCTGTTGGGCAGAGTCTCCTGATGCTAAAGGGTTTGCTTTCGAGGAAGAAAAGATTTTCAGAGAAAGTTTGGTAACTGCATTTTGGTTAACAAATGCTGATACTAAGCACAAATTGAGTTAAAAATGGGCTTTTATTTTGGAGCCTGTGGCCTCCTTGCTTATGCCGTGGCTCTTCCCCTGGCATCTCCCCAAATGCTTCTGTGTTTGGTTGAATCTAAGAAACCCAGTTCTTGTTGACCCTCGTTTCTGAGTATCAGCAAAGTGAACACATTTGCTCTTGGCAGGGCTGGCTTCATGGGCATGTGGCTCAGAAGGGCCCCTATGCTTGGCTGAATGCTCTGTGGTTGCCATCTTAAAACTCTTAATTTGGGGCGCTTTGCAGTTGTTTTCATTATCTGAATCTGTAACTTGTATCAGTGCAGGGTCCCTGACTATCTTGATTATCCTTTTATCACTAGAATTGAGTCTGATGCAGTGTGAATACAGAACTATATATCACGTACTATGCAGAGTGTTTTTACCTGCATTACCCAATTTAATCCTTCCAGCAGTCCTGTTGACCAGCTACTGCTGACTGACAGACATACTGACTTAGAATAGGAGGGTGCTTAAGGCTCTGTGAGGTGGAGTAATGGCTGGGATCATGTAACTGAGTGTCAGGGCTAGGGTACCAGCCAGCTTGGGGATTCCAAGCCAATGCATGTAAGCGTTATTCAGTACTGCTGTAACTGGTAATAATTAATAGTTAAGAGGATGAGTGAGGGGGGCCATGATTCAGACACAGGACTGGAAATTGGGAGGTTACTTGATTGCTGCCGTCACCTGTGAGAAGCCCTCCTGGGAACTCAGTGACAGCTCCGCTGCAGTTGAGGAAGTACACGTGTCTGTACCTTAAGGTGAGAGACTTCGCTCACCTTTTGCACCCTCCCGCCCCACCCTGGTGCATAAGCATGGGCGCTCTGCACTTTGGTTCATAGCCAGATGCACATGATTTTGCAGGAGCATCTCATTTATCAGGCTCCTTTGTACCCAGATTTGCTGGGAATGGTTCTGACTTCTGCGTTGCTTCTCTCCGGGTCACGGACTTCGACCCTAGCAACTGTGGCCATGTCTCCCCCAGAGGGATTCCTGAGAGTTCTTTTCTCACCGAGAGAGAGCAGCTTTTCCAGTCTCTCTGGGGGAGCAGTTGATAGTCTGGAGCCATCCCAGGACCATTGGTTGAGGTGCAGAAGACCTGAACTAGTTCCTTGATCAGTCTGTACATGGAGTCAGGAGCTAAAGCAAAATATGATTCTTTCACAGTTTTATCTTTAATAAATGCAAATGTTCAGAAAAGTACAGAAAATGAGAACACACTTCTGTGTACCTACCTCCCTGATGAAAGCTGTTAGTATGTTGCCGTTTTAACTTCAAAATGCTGGATGCTTTTTAAAAAAAGAAACTTGAATGGGAAAGCCTTCTGCTCTCCCATGCTTTCTTCATCCTTCTCCATGGTGACAACTACCCCAAAGCAAGTGGGCACTGTTCTTAAGTGTGGGTTTTTTTTTTTTTTTTGCATTTTTTAAATTATATTTGCATATATGTGTAAATAATATGGTACTCTTTGTGGTTAATAATTTTAATAAAATTGTAACATATCACCCTTATTGTCTTGAAACTTTTTATTTCTGTAATGTTTTTAAGATTAATAAATATTTCTGTTTGTATTAATAGATATTTATTTTATATTTCTAGTTTAGATACTACCATTTCTGGCTTTATATGTAGAGATCTTATTTGGATTTTATGGGAAGCTCAAAGAAAAGGTGTTGGTTTTGAGACATGATTGTGTATGTGTGTTTACTTGTTTTTAGTACCACACAATGGGTCATATGAACTGTTTAATGAAATTTTATTATGTGCATTTCAGTGAATCATAATTTTATTAACTTATCACCTTATCACTGATTATTCTAAATTTCAATTTTTTTAGTATTGGTATTTGTTATAAATAATGCTGCAATGGACATTCCTTATAAGCTCTTGGATATTTTATGATAGTGTATTGTAAGCAGCAGTAGTCCTATGGTTTCAAAAAGAGATTTTGATGCCAAGTAAGTTTGGAAACTAGGTCAAACAAAATTAAACAAGTTTCTTTATTGTGTAATCATTAATATGTAAATATTCACAGTGCATCTCAAAAAAGGAGATTATTACTGGCAGTGTTTCTAATCCTTTGGAATATTTTTTTTTTTTTTTGGAATATTTTTATGATCAAGTTCTAGTAGATTTTATGTAGAATCAAAAGGTACCTACATTTTAAAGCTTTGACTTATTGATTAAATAAGTTAATAAACCATGCATGGATATAATCAGCTGCTGTTTGTTAAATCAAAGTTATGTAATAGTCAAGATGGTGATAATGATGATGATTGAGAATTTACTTTGTCCTAGATTCTGCTCAGTCACTAAGTCATGTCCAACTTTTTGTGACTCCATGGACTCTAGCCCACCAGGCTCCTCTGTCCATTGGATTTCCCAGGCAAGAATACTGGAGTGGTTGCCATTTTTCTCCAGGGGATCTTCCTGACCCAGGGATTGAACCCATGTCTCCTGCATTGGCAAGCGGGTTCTTTACCACTGCACCACCAGGGAAGCCCCCTAGATTCTGCAGGATCTAACCCAGGTCTCCCGCATTGCAGGAGGATTCTTTACCAGCTGAGCCACCAGGGAAGACCAAGAATATTGGAGTGGGTAGCCTATCCCTTCTGTAGCAGATCTTCCTGACCAGGAGTCGAACTAGGGTCTCCTGCTTTGCAGGCATATTCTTTACCGGCTGAGCTACCAGGGAATCCCCTAGATCCTGCAGAGAATGCTTAATATGCATTTGCCGTTTGTTTGGTCTTTTCATTGACCTTGTGAGGTGCTAGAATTTGTGTTTTTGTTTTATGGTTGAGGAAACTGAGGGACAGGAGTAACCTCAGCTGTCTCAGTTGTTATGAGGGTTGGCAACACATTTGTAATCTTACTGTACGTGTTTTCATTATTGTGATAGAGAAGAAAAAGTTTGAAACCCTGTATTTGATTTCCCAGATAGTCTACCATTACCTGCATGATATAAGGTGTTTCCAAGTGTCAGTCTGTAGCAGAAAGGAAAAGTCAAGAATGTTACAAAGTCATCATACATTTAATTTATAGACTTAAAAATATGAGGTTATATCTTTCCAGCTTTTTGTGGATGTTAGAATATGCTGTCTATTCTCATGATAATGAACAACAGTATCTTTGTCTATCTCAGTGTTATTACCTATCAGAATAAAAGGATGATAATTCTTAAACGTCCTCAAGTTTGTATGTATGTATTAATATTTAGAATGTACTTACTTCTAAAACCCAAATGCTGAGAACCTGGTCTAAGATTAATTCAAACCACAATTTTTCATTTGAAAAAAAATTCAGATAGCATCCGAACCTCTGTGATGAATATTGATTATGTTTTTTTTAGTGCTAAAGTGCTTTTTTAAAAAAAATTGCTTTATAATTTCCATACGGATTGGTATGAGTCCATATAATGGCATCAACAGAAGTGGGGAGCAAGTGGAGATAAAAGTGAATCATTCTTCTCCTCTATGTCCTTGACCTTGATTCCGCAATCCCCCCATCCCTGCCACCCCCCTCCCCCACCCTGCTTCAGTGACACTGTGGGGATTTTTTTACTCTCCAAAAATGGCAGTGTACAATTTTTGTGGAATAATGTAACCAAACATTATGTAGGAACAGATTCTTGTACATTTTAACAGCTGGGCGCAAAAGATTTTGTTTTTGATCTTGGGTAAACCATGTTTTTTTTTTTTGGTCTGTTCTGCAAATTACTTATATTGGGACTTCTAGTCCCCAAAAGAATGTTAAAGTTAATTTTTACTATCACTTAAATTTTATTTCCTTTTTCTTGCTCTGATTCAGGTATTTTTTAAAGATAGTAATTATGACTAGTAAATGAGAATCTTATTTACAAAAAAAACTTTCACAAAGGGCTTTTTTGAGGGTTGAATGAGAATGTATATACTGGACTTCTTGAATATAAGCTGTTACATAAAACGAATGTTCACTTATGTTTTTCTAATCATATTTTTTAGTCACCAAATTGCCTTCTTTTTAATTGAAGTGTAATTTACATACAGTAACATGTACAGTCTTAAAGGTACAGCTGGATGAGTTTATGGGTTTTCCTGGTTGCTCAGTAGTAAATAATCTGCCTGCCAATGCAAGAGATGCAGGTTCCATCCCTGGGTCAGAAAGATCCCCAGAGAAGGAAATGGCAACCCACTTGAGTATTCTTGGCTGGGAAATCCCGGGGACAGAGGAACCTGGCAGGCTACAGTCCTTGTGGTTGCAAAGAGTCAGACTGACTTAGTGAATAAACAACAGTAACGAAGATGAGTTTATATGTACCTGTGTCTTGTAACCACCCCCAGGTGGATATGTAATACCCCAGAAGGCTCTCTAGGGTACTCCTGCCTAGGTGTTCGTTCCTACGCAGTGTTGACATAGATTAGTTTGACCTGATTTTGAACTTCATATAAATGGAATCACAGCTAGGTGTTCTTTTGTGTGTAGTTTCTTTTACTCAGCATGCCTGTGTAATCCATCCATGTTGCATAAACCAGTTCTTTTCTGATTGCAAATTAATATTGTATGAATACACTACTACTAAACTGTTCATTCTATTGTGATGAGCATTTAGGTTGTTTCCAGTTGGGGTATTTGGAATAAAGCTGCTACAAACGTTTTTGTTATGGTTTTGGGGGAAGTAACACATTTTTGTTGGGTAAAGCAGAATTTCAGGTTCACGGGGCATACACATGTTTAGGTTTACTAAGTACTGCCAAACATTTTCCAAAGTAGTTTTGCCACTTAGACTTGTACCAGTAGTGTAAAAGGTCCAGTTATTTCGTATCCTCACCAATAGTCTTTACTTTGTCAATCATTAGTTTACTTATTTTGATGGGTGTGTACCCCACAGAAATTTAAAGTTGCCCAGAGCTACTTCCATATGTTCAGGCGTGAAAACAATATAATATAAGAGGATCATAAGACAGATTTTTTTAATTTGAAGAAATTAGTTGGCCGTATTCTTTGGTTGTGTGATTTCACTTGAAGATCCTGTCTTGCTGGAGAGGTACTGTGGAGGTCAGTTGACCTGGTAGTATTCCTGGCTTTACAAGCAACTCAGTGTAAGGTTTGGGCAAACCAGTCAATGTCACTGTCTTCAATTTCTTCATCTATAAAAAGGTGAGATTAATTAGATATCTTAAGTGTTTCTTTTATTTCAAAGTTTTCCTTAAGCATCTTGTATCCTTCTTGGAATAGCTATCCTTTTCTCCATTTTTTCTAATTCTTTAAGTGAGTGATCATAAATTTGCCTTTACATAATTATCATTTATTCAAGCAGCTCTAATTTTGTATAAGCCTTTTGTATTCTGGTGCTGTCCTGGGCACTAGGGATATACAAGTGAATAAGACATTGGCTTGCCCTCAAAGAACTCATACTCTTGTAGAGATGAAAACTAAGCAATCATGTTATGGAGTGGCATATTCTACTCAGAGGGAAATACAGGTTACTAATAGAGTATATGAAAGGGAGTCTTAACCCGGACTTGAGGGCCAAAGAGAGCTTTTCAGAGGAGTCATTTTTAATCTACAACATTGAAGTTGAGGAGTGTTGGCCCAGTGACAGGCAGGGTCAGGGCCAGGCAGAGGGAACAGCATGTGCAGGGACTTGGGGGTGAGTAACCCCGTCACTTTGAGAACTCCCAGGGCTCAGTGTGGCTGGAGCAGAGTCAGGAACAGTTGGGTACACTTTGCTGCAGAGTCCGCCTAGGGTCACATCGTGGGAACCTTTAAAGTTTGCCTAGGGCGACATGGTCAGGTCAGGCTGCAATGTGGACAGGCACTGGAAAGGGCAGCGAATGGGAGGAAGAAGCCCAGTTTGGAAGAGGCTATCCTGCTTCATGAGTGAGATGATGGTATTCACAGCCAGATAGAGGCAGGAAGGATGCAGAAAAGTAAATGGATTTAGGTAACATCTGTGAATTGCCAGGATTTTGTAATTGACTGTAGAAGATGAAAACAAAGGAGATTTTAGGGATAATTTTCAGGTTTTTGATTTGAGCATTGTTCTGATTATCTATTACTGAGTAACAAACCACCTTAAAACAGTGGCTCAATAACAGTCATTTTTTTAAACTCATGAATCTGGAGGTGAATTGGGTTCGACTAGGCTGTTCTTGCTCAGGATTCCTTATTAAGTTACCATCAGATGGTGGCTGGGTGCATCTCAAGGCTTCTTAGAACACTGGTCTGGCAACATGCAAATCTGGGGGATTGGAAAATGTGGACTCCTGGGGCATTTCTCTTCGTGTATCTTTCTACATGAGGCCTCAGGGGGCTGCACTGCTTACATCCAGATTGAAGGCTCACAGAGTACATTTATCAGGAGAAACTGGTGGAAGCTACTGGTCTTTCTAACCTGGCTTCAGTAGTCATGCAGCATCACTTATATGGCCCTTGTTCATCAAGGCAGTCACAAGGGCAGGAGACAGGCACCACCTCTGGGTGGCAGGAAGTCAAAGGGTTTATGGGCATGTTTTAGAACCATTGTAGACATCACGGAGGCGAAACGGGTCATGTACTGTGGTAGGTGACACTTGAAGGAGTAGCACATGGAGAGGCAAGTGAAGACTTTGAGTTCAGAGTTTGTACTGCTTGTGGGAAGTCCAAATTGAGATCCAGTGTGAGAATCTGAATTATGTGGGAGCTTAGAGGTGAGCTTTGGATGAGTTAAAAGCAGTATGTAACATTATCGTTACTTGCTGTGTGTGTTTGTGTGTATGTGCTCAGTCATGTCTAACTCTTTGTAACCCCATGAATTGTGTAGCCCAACAGACTACTCTGTCCGTGGGATTTTCCAGGCAAAAATACTGTAGTGGGTTGGCATTTCGTACTCCAGGGGATCTTCCTGACCCAGGGATCAAACCTGCATCTCTTGCGTCTCCTGTATAGGCAGGCAGATTTTTTACCACTAGCACCAACTGCAAAGCCATATATATATGTGTGTGTAACTGTGTTATTAAATTATCATTGTGAGACACAGTGCTAAGTATTTTTCATGCATGATTTATTGCTTTTCTCCTTTTAGAGATTAGAATCTGAGACTTAGAGAAATTATGTCATGCCTGCAATGTGATGGAGCCAGGTAATGAACCCAGGTCTTACTAATGTCTGACTTCACATCCTTAACTGTTTAGATGGTAACTGAAGCCATGGCCACATCTGAGCTCACCCAGGGAGGGTTGTGCTCAATATGGAAGGGAGAACCCGAGGAAGTCTAGTGTCGCTCTCTGGGCTGGTACACATTAGGCACTTGGTTTTTGTGGGGTCAGCAAAAGGAAAGGAATCTTGAGAGAGAAAGAGAGCTGCAAGGTTGGGAGAAAACCTGCAGAGTGTCGCGTCCCACAGGCTGAGAAGGGAGACCTTCCAGGAGGGGGATGTAGCCAATTGTGTTTCCCGTGGCCCAGAGATCATGGAAGATGATGGCTGCGTGGTTACCTTGGTCAGAGGCTCTTAGAGGCCCAGTGGGAAGTGAGGAATTGACACCGCTGCAGTCAAGGCTGTCCGGAAATTTCACCATGGATGAGAAGAAGACTCGGGCTGGACCTGGAAGGTGACTCGGGACATTGAGGGACTGCTTTCCTTTCTAAAGGGGGCTGAACTTGAGATGGTTAAATGCCGATGAAGTGGAACGTGAGGTCGTCTTGCTGAAGGTGACTGAAATATGGTTGCCTAGGGGTTGGAGCTGAAGTAGCTGCAATGAAAGACCAGGGCAATGATGACCAGGGCACAGATGCGTTGGTTGTGGTGCACTGTTGAAGTCATCGGAGACCATGACCCAGCAATGACAAAAATCTGATGTCTATGGTACTTTTGTTTTTTTCTCTTCCAGACTTTGGAAACGAAGGTTTCAAGAAGGTGGACAGTTAGATTGATAAAAGTTGGGCTTTTTCCAGGGTGAATTACTGGGTGGATAATGGAATAGAGGAAGTTTAGGACATGGGCAAGAGGTTGGTGGACGTGATAGACCACCGTGAGCTCCGAGTTAGTGGAAAGGAAGGAAGGGTGAGGAGAGGATGTGAGGATGGGTGGTGCTGAGGGGACTGAACAATAGGTGTTATTTGGAATAACTGTTCAGAAAACTGAGGGAGAAAACTCATTGTGGGAGACAATAGGGTATATGAATTTAAGATTGCAGACATAGAATAGTTTTTGGAGAGAAGGCTCCAATGTGTGACTGTGGTTGGCCTTGGGAAAGATGGGGAGCTTAGGAAGTAGAAGAGGAAATGTACCCAAGGTGCTGGGTAGCGCACCCTTGTGGTTGACAAAGTTGATAGGACTTGGGCTGGAGCAAAAGGCTGAGGCAGATTCAGAAATCCTCGGTGAAAGAGGGGAAGGTTGGCCGACATCCTTGACAAGCAAAGGCGGACAGCACTAGATGTTTAGAGCTCATTGCCCTGAGTCTTGAAAGGAGTAGGGGAGAAGGAGGGCTCTGGAGATCCTCCAGGGTGACCTCCAGGGACTGAGTTAGGCCATAGGGGGCACTTAGGAAGCCTTTGTGGGTGTAGAGGAGTTTTTCTTTCATTGTTGTGTACGGCAGGTTCTGAGCTGAATTGCCGGCCTGGCTCCACCGCTCTAGATTTGGCAAGTTGCTTAACTTCTCATTGTCTTATTTTCCTCCTCTGCAAAGTGGGATAGTAAGAGTGACTACCTCTTGGGTTGGTTGTGAGGATTAACTAAAATAGCACAAGTACTCTAGAACAGTGCCTGACACCTCTTTCTCTGTCACCCCCCACTCCCCTTACTGTTGTCCTAGCAACAACATGGAAAACTGCTTCACAGTGTTATACATTGGCAGGCACTTTCTAAGGGCCCTGTGAGGTAGGTGTCATCTCTTATTTTTCAGATGTTAAAACTGAGACATGGAAAGGTTAAGCAACTTGTTGAAGGAAATACAGCTAGGAAGTGGCAGAGTTATGCTTTGAACCCAGGAAGCCCTCCCTTTTAACCAATACTGCATAATTAATGCATATTAACTACCCCACCATCCCGCCTTCTACCACCGGCCCCTGAGCCACCCCCGGTACAAACACCACCGTGTCAGAGGCCTCTGTGGAGAGCTGGAGAGGGACTGGACTTGTGAGAGGTTGAAGTGCTGGAGAGGAGGCACAGAGCCTCCGGAGTGTGGGGTAAGAATAACTGTAACACGGAGGATGGTGGAAGCAGGTGGATGTTGTCCCAGAATCATTTGGTGTAGCAGCTCCCTGGTCAGGCAGGTGGGAGAAAGTGGGCCCAAGTTGGTTGTGCTGCAAGGATGGAGTCCTTGTTCGGATAAATGGACCCAAAGCTCAGTTACTTGATTCCTAAGACCCTCAGTCTACTCTGCTGCTAAGAGCACTTGTGCTTCCAAAGGCGTCTTGGTCCCTGGTGAGAGAGGGGACAGGGCTGTCTTAAGGGAGCCTGTCAGCATCTGGCTCTTTCCACATGGGCTGTGTCTCCTAGGAGGCGGTGTGTGGTTTAGGTCCTTCAAACCTTCCCATACCAGACTCCCAAGGGCAGAGCATTGGGGGTCAAATGTGCTGAGTCCAGAAGCTGAGGATGGCCCAGACTTCCCAGTAGACCAAAAGCTGGTCGGTCTCAGGCAGCTTCTCGGTTTTGTGACGGCAACTTGCTTAGGGCTGGTTTGTCAGAGCAGCTTCTGTCCAGACAATCACGTGGTAATCTGGGTGAATTGTTAATAACACTGCGAAGACTGTGCGAGCCTGGCTTCTGTCTAAAGTGACCACAGAGTGTAGTGTTGCAGGAATAACTTCCAGTTGGAAAGTTCATCTTTTCCTGCTCACTCTACTCAAAGCCTTCTCTCTTGCAGTCTTCCACTGACAAGCCTGAATTGAGGCTCCCTACAGGGCTGCTCCGGTAAGCTCACTGGACACTAACTACACAGAGGTGCCCGACCAAGGGGGCAGGCATGCCTGCGATCCAGCCCCCAGCCAGCTTGCCAAGGTCCCCACTGCACGCTGGCAGAGAGGTGCTGATGCGCTCGCTACAGCCTTGCCTTGGCTCTCTGTTACTGGACAGAACACAGTGTCGCAGTGCAGGGCTGGGCTGTGGGCTTCTTGGCCTCCCCAGAGCCCGACATAGGTACACAGGACGGCTACTAAGTCAGTGGTTGGGCTGAGAGGCTGCACAGGCTGACTCCAAGGTCAGTGCCCTGCATTTGCTCTGTCACTTGCCTAGTGTGTGGCCTCTGTGCCTCAGTTTCCTCATATACGAAATGGGCATAATACTACCACTCAGAGTTGAGTTAAAATACATTAATATGAAAGCATTCAGTAGAGAGCCTAATACCATGAGCATGATAAAAGTATTTGCTGTTACTGGATTGGAACTTTCTACATAAAAGAAGAACTTAAGATTCTATTGTCACCAAAAAGACCCCATTCTGACTCTATTCCTTTTTCTAATACCAGCTTTTCAAAAATCTTTCTGCCCCTACCTAATTAACATAGTGCAGAGTAACTAGATTAAAAATATTGCAGCTGCTGATTCTTTGTGTTGGGGGTGGTTCTGTGCACTGGAGCACGTTTAGCTGCATCCCTGGCCTCTATGCCCTTGTTGCTAGCAACACCCAACCTCTCCTCCACTCCAGCCATGACATCAGAATGTCTCCAGATATTGTCAGTGTTCCCACGGGGCAAAAAACCAGTGTAAGAACCTCCAAACCAGACTATCTAGTTTCTCATAACTCAGTATCAAATTTCCAGAAGGGAGAATCTGGTTGGCTCGGCTTGGCTCCGGGTCCGATTCGATCCAATTAACTGTAGGGCTTTGGATCACTTGGCAGAATCTGGCTGCCAGGAGGAGAGGGCACATCCTACTCCCAGATAAGAGGGATGGACACATATTCTAGGAAGGTCTTTCCACTTCTGTAACTCCAGTGAGCTGTTCTAGTCTGACTCTCTGTACTGTATTTGTAGGATATTGAGGGGGGAAAAATATTGCAGCTGCTTATTGATGGGTTAAGTGGCAGCTGTTTCTCATTTGTAGGGGTGAAAGGTCCTGGCATGGCAGAGGGTAGCCCACGTTCTGCCACAGGCTGGTTCTGCTGTTACATAAGTGTGGCCAAGTGAGTCAACTCACTTTAAGGGGGCAAGTTTTCTGAGGTCTTACTGTAGATTGCACTGTTGCTTGGAACTCTCAACTTCTCTTTTGTCGCAAACAGGTTGAGAGTCAAATTTCTGCTTTTGAGAACTTTTCTTCCCTTAAACGAGTGTTTCCTGAGAGGCAGCATGTTATAGACAGCTGAGCACTGGGCTGATTTATTGGATAATGTTGTCATTTTTAATGTTTCCTGAATGTGCTTTTTTTTTTTTCACATTACTGTGCTGGATGTAGAAAACCTCTTGTGATGTTTGAAGTTCTCTTCCTCTCTGTTTTATTTTACATAGAAATATTGTACGTCCCTGGTGTTCACCAGTAATATTTCTTAGTGTAACATGATTTTCCCTATGATTTATTGGGTTTAAGATATGTGTTCTAAAGACTGGGTCACTGAGACAGGATTATTCGATCATTCCTGGGCTTCCTTTGGGTTTCCTGACTTTTTCAGGGCCCCTGTGAGCTGATCCTGGGCTGTGGGCAGAATTACTTCATGAGCCTGAAGAGGAGCTATTCTCTGTCATTTTTGTGGACTCAGGCTGCAGTTTATATTATTGTGTGAGTGATTTTAAGACAACAGCAGCAATAGCAAATGAATATTCTTTTAAAGGTGAATGTGCATGCAGATATAAAGAACAAATTAGCGGTTACCAGTGGGAAGAGGGAAGGAGGGAGGGGCATGATAGTAGGGGAGTAAGAGTTACAAACTATTGTGTATAAGCTACAAGCATGTATTGTACAACTTGGTAAATTTAGCCATTATTTTATAATAATGTAAATGGAGTATAATCTTTGAAATTTGTGAATCATTTTATTGTATACCTGTTAACTTACATAATATTGTATATCAGCTATACTTCAATTTAGAAAGTCTCTGTGTAGATTAAATCAAAATAAAGAAATTTCAATTAAAAAAAGAGTGGGTTGCATTTTCTTGGATTTTCAAAATTAGCAAGGACTTTTCTTTACTAAACAACATTTCAGTCACTATTGATTTGCTCAAAATGAAACATAGTGACTTTAGGTCCTCAATTTTAATTCAGATGTGCAGCCCTGTGTTCAAATACCTAGTTACAGTAGAATAGGGATCTGCTAGGTTTTAAAATAATTCCTTGAAGGATATTTGTCCAGATTAGTTTTGGAAAAAGTAAAGCCCTATTTCTACCCTCCCCGATCCCTTCCCCATCTTCTCTTTCCTCTTCCTGTCTAACTTTCCTCATGCCACAAATGCTTATTCTTTTAACTCAATTTTATTAATCTCCTTGATTATTACAATTAACACGATAACAAATTGGTCATAATTTGCTATGTTACAGTTTTTAGCAAATAGAAAACTGGCAGACAGGATAGATCAAGATCTCTTCCTATGTCAGCCATCCAGTGCATGCCATGAAGTAGTAACTGTGCATCAAATCCTGAATTAACTCAGACTTTTGGTCACTCAAAAATAAAGCACTAACAGAAGTAAAACTCACAGTGAACATCTCTGACTCACAGACAAGTATCTTTCTGGCCAGATATGCCTTCTAGAACCCAGTGGCCCAAATCAGTCAGGACTTGCTCAGATTTTTTAGTTTTTTAGAGGAGATCCTAAATATTTATTGTTTTATGGTTTCAAGTAATTATTCAGTCAGAAAAAGTGCCAAAGTTTAATTTGCTCATAAAGTTTTCCCCCAAAGTATTCCATTTTTTGTTAAACATCAGGGAAGGTTTTCTGTGTAATTGAAACCTTAAGAGACTCTAAGAACTGTAACACGGAGAATACAATTTCTTCATGGAAACTTGTGGGGAAGGAACCCTTGTTTAGGAAAGTGAGCCAGGAGAAGGATGGAGGGAACTGATGAGGGGCCTAAGGTGTAGAGGGGCAGGAGAACCTGCTTCCTGCACAAAGGTGGCAGCAGGAGAATGTCCAGGACACGATGTCCTGAAGGCCTCTGCCACCAAGCATGTTAGCAAACGTGGACTCTCTCCACTTGCTCTTTCAGTTCCCACCTCAGTAAATGTGGCAGCAATGGAGGCAGTGCTGTCCAGGAGAGGAGGCGGTTCTACCATGTGTCTGTTAGATTTCCACAGAGGGGCCAGGAGATTCAACAGCCTTCTAGTGAGGAGATTTCTTTTTTACATATCTGGTAACAAGAAGTACATTTTATTACTGCCATTTGTCTCCATGGAGTTTCTGAGTGCATTTAAAATAAGAAATTCTGCTTCAAGTTACAGCTTTGCAATATTGAGAGAAACTTAAAAAGTGCTTTCAAATTTTTTTCTAACTCTACCTGGAAGGAGGAAGAGAAACCATCCGAGGCCAGGGATTCATGATGGCTCATGGCGAGTGATCCAAGATGGGAGGGCTGCCCTGTGGCACCTTTGAGCTCCCAGCTGGGGGCCTCCAACAAGTCACTCTTGTGGGGGACACAGCAGCTTGCTCCTCAGGTACGCTCCCAGTGCCCTGCCCTGCCAGAGAAGTTACCTGGTGGGCCAGCTGCAGAAGGTGCTAGAGGTCTTTTGCACCAGGCTCTGCTGGGCCCCTCTTTTCTCTACACCCAACTTCTCTGCCTGCCTTGGACCCAACAGTGAGAAGCTATGGGAACCCAGGCCTCTCCCATCTAGTGGGATGAGAGGCCCAAAGACGGAACACACATTCATGGGCTGGGGAAGGGTGACATCACCTTTGACCTCAAACCCATTACTGTTGGGGGATTTGTAAGGCGTAGAGAGATGTTTTGGTCTACAGAGGCAAACCCCAAATCAGCGGAGGGTCAGCCACAATTACAGAGTTCCTGATTCCTGACCTGGTATGCAGCATCATACTTTAACCTGCAATTTCAATTTGATTAGACTGTTATTAGTCAGCTTACAAATTTGCTAGGGGAAAAGAACTCTTAGAGAAAATCTTGAAGAGGATGAAGGAGCAGAAAAGTTACAGAGATATACATTTATTTATATAATGCCAAAAGAGGCATCATCAAAAAGCTTCATGTTGAAGATAATTCCATTGACAACAAACTTAAAAACAGAATCATAGTTTTTCTGTATTTTGGATAATCTTCAGATTTCTCATGATACCACTGCTGATGCTGCTGAGCCCTGGGGAACAGGACACAGAAACTGAACAGAGCCAAAGCCCAGCCTTGGATGGACCAGCTGGTGGGGGGTAGCAGCAACTGTCGGCAAGTCCAGAGTTGACTGCAGTGATGTATTCAAACAAGCCCCGCCTCAGTGTTTTATATCCAGTCTCCTGGTTTTCAGAAGTTCCTTAGAACACGATCTGAATACACGATCTGAATGGGTGTTTATCAGTATGTCTCTCAACCAGAAGCCTCTGGGCTTCCCTGGTAGCTCAGATGATAAAGAATGTACCTGCATGCAATGTAGGAGACCTGGGTTTGGTCCCTGGGTTGGGAAGATCCCCTGGAGGAGGGCATGGCAACCCACTCCAGTATTCTTGCCTGGAGAATCCCTGTGGACAGAGGAGCCTGGCGGGCTCCAGTTCGTGGGATCGCAAAGAGTCAGACACAACTGAGTAACTGAGCACATCAACCAGAAGACAAAACCAGTCATCCACCTACTGGCTCAGGTGTGTACTCTGCATGTAGCCGTTACAGATGCAGAATACAAATGCCGATAGAAAGGCGTAAAAAGGCGCGGACTTTCCTCCTTGGTTCAGAAACAGGAAAGTCAAGGCCCATTGCACATAGTGGATGAGAAAAATGGCAAGGAGGATGCAGTTGGGCCAGCGGTTGAGATGCTTGACAGTGCCTGTGAGGAGCAACGGGGCCAGCGAGGGCAGCTCCCGCACAGCCTAGGCGGCTCCAGCTGGCAGCTGAAAGGTGGAAAAGATATGTAACAGATATCTTGTCACTTCTCCCCCTTGTGCCTTTGGCAGAAACCACTGTTGATCACAGAACCCTTTCCCTCTGAGCAGGGATGAAGGCTCAGAATTCTCCATGCAATGTATTTTCCATTGTCTGGGCCTGGTATATATAGTGAAACCTATTTGCTGTTCTTGATACAGGTAAAAGGTGACAAATGTGAGCAGAAGAAGGAAGTACTTGGGCTGAGCTTAGAAAGGCGATATTTAGACAGATACAGAGCAAGGGGCAGATTGTGTGGGGCTCTCCCTGTGGAGAGCAATGTGGACAAAGCAACTGCATAGAGTTCTGCTGGTCCCAGGACCAGGGGGTGCTGGCCTGGCCAGAAGGGAGGATTCTGTTGGGTGTGGTAGAGATAACGAGACAGATAGTAGGGTGGGGCTAGATTAAGGGAGAAGTGGCCACAGGACTGGAAAAGGTCAGTTTTCAGTCCAGTCCCAAAGAAAGGCAATGTCAAAGAATGTTCAAACTACCGCACAATTGCACTCATTTCACACGCAAGCAAAGTAACAGCCTCTAACAGTACGTGAACTGTGAACTTGCGGATGTTCAAGCTGGATTTAGAAAAGGCAGAGGAACCAGAGATTAAATTGCCAACATCTGTTGGATCATCAAAAAAGCAAGAAAGTTCCAGAAAAACATCTGCTTCATTGACTACGCTAAAGCCTTTACCTGTGTGGATCACAGCAAACGGTGGAAGATTCTTCAAGAGAAGAGATCACCTGACCTGCCTTCTGAGAAATCTGTATGCAGGTCAAGAGGCAACAGTTAGAACAGTTAGAACATGGAACAAAAGACTGGTTCCAAGTCGGGAAAGGAGTACCTCAACGTTGTATATTGTCACCCTGCATGTTTAACTTATAGGCAGAGTACATTATGAGAAATGCTGGGCTGGATGAAGCACAAGCTGGAATCAAGATTGCTGGGAGAAAAATTAATAACTTCAGATATGCAGATGACACCATCCTTATGGCAGAAAGCAAAGAACAACTAAAGAGCCTCTTGATGAAAGTGAAAGAGGAGAGTGAAAAAGTTGGCTTAAAACTCAACATTCAGAAAACTAAGATCATGGCATCCAGTCCCATCACTTCATGGCAAATAGATGGGGGAACAATGGAAACAGTGACAGACTTTATTTTTTGGGGCGCCAAAATCATTGCAGATGGTGACTGCTGCCATGAAATTAAAAAACACTTGCTCCTTGAAAGAAAAGTTATGACCAACCTAGACAGCATATTAAAAAACAGAGACATTACTTTGTCGACAAAGGTCTGTCTAGTCAAAGCTGTGGTTTTTCCAGTAGTCGTGTATGGATGTGAGAGTTGGACCGCAGAGAAAGCTGAGCGCTGAAGAGTTGATGCTTTTGAACTGTGGTATTGGGGAAGACTCTTGAGAGTCCCTTGGACTTCTAGGAGATCCAGCCAGTCCATTCTAAAGGAAATCAGTCCTGAATATTCATTGGAAGGACAGAGGCTAAAACTGAAGCACCAATACTTTGGCCACCTGGTGCGAAGAGCTGACTCATTGGAAGAGAACTTTATGCTGGGAAAGATTGCAGGCAGGAGGGGAAGGGGACGACAGGATGAGATGGTTGGATGACATCACCAACTCTATGGACATGAATTTGAGTAAACTCTAGGAGTTGGTGATGGACAGGAAAACCTGGTGTGCTGCAGTCCCTGGGGTTGCAAACAGTCAGACACAACTGAGCAACTGAATTGAACTGAGATTAAGGAGACCTTTGGATTCCAGGGATTTAGACTTTTTCTCTAGAACCATGGAAGCCCCTGAAGGTTTAAGCAGAATAATGACGGGAGAAAAACGTGTTTTAGGAATTTGATCTGATTCTTAATGAGCCAGATAGGATTGCATAATGGACTCCAGCAGAGATTCCTGGGTCTCCTGCATTGCAGGCGAATTCTTCACTAACTGAGCTAGGAGGGAAGCCCATTCAGAGACCATTCAAGACTATTCTGCAGCCAACAGCCAAAAGGCAGAGTGTGGCAACATGTAGCACCCAGAAGAGCCCACCATCTTCAGCAGCATGTAGCACAGAAGCCCAGGCAGGCAGTGAATCCATCCAGCAGGAACCCCTTGGCCAGCTCCAGGGGGGAAGCAGGCCCTGATGAGCCACATACAGGGCAGCAGTGGGGATAGGAGACACAATTATCTGAGGTTGGTGCTGCAGCCCAAACCCTGGGCTAGATCTGCCCCGCATAGTTCAGTTCAGTCGCTCAGTCATGTCCGACTCTGTGACTCTGTGGCCTGCAACATGCCAGGCCTCCCTGTCCATCACCAACTCCCAGAGCTTACTCAAACTCATGTCCATAGAGTCAGTGATGCCATCCAACCATCTCATCCTCTGTAGTCCCCTTCTCCTCCTATCTTCAATCTTTCCCAGCATCAGGGTCTTTTCCAATGAGTCAGTTCTTCACATCAGGTAGCCAAAGTATTGGAGTTTCAGTTTCAGCCCCAGTCCTTCCAATGAATATTCAGGACTGATTTCCTTTAGTATGGACTGGTTGGATCTCCTTGCAGTCCAGGGGACTCTCAAGAGTCTTCTCCAACACCACAGTTCAAAGGCATCAATTCTTCGGCATTCAGCTTTCTTTATAGTCCAACTCTCACATCCATACACGATTACTGGAAAAACCATAGCATAGGCAGCCCAGAAGTTGTTCCACAAATACTTACTGAGAAATGCTTAATTTGGTAGGTACTTGGGCATTGTATATACTGCAGGGATAAATCTTTTAGTGATTGCACTATAGCCTGTAACATTGAATGTAACACAGTTCTTTGCTTATGAGAAAACACTGGATGATGGATGGGTTAGATCACAGTGGACAAACTTTTTCTGTAAAGGGCTAGCTAGGATATATTTTAGATTATGCAGGCCATAAGGTCTCTGGCTCAGCTACTCAACTCTGCCATTGTTGCACAAAAGCAGCCATAGATAACACATAGATGGACGTGACTGTGTTACAAGAGAGCTGTATTAGCGAAAATGGGCAGTGGGCTAGATTTGACCCATGGATTGCAGTTTCCCAGCCTCTGGTAAAGTAGGATTTGTCTCCTTGAAGAAAGACAGTATTTCATTTTATTTTTCATTGACATCAGAGTTTTGATTTTTGTACCTGTGGGATACCTCTAAAGAAGGAGACAGTGTGATCAGTGGCTCCAGTTATAGCAAGGATATAGGGTCGTATCCTGTATTGAATCTCCAGGCAGACTACAATGAGAGGGTCAAAATTATAGGAAGGCAGGTATTGGTTCAGGGTAAGGAGAAACTTTCTTAAAAGATTTATTTATCTGCCTTGAATCGGAAGTGTCAAGGTAGAAGTTGTTCCCCACCTGTCAGGAACATTATGTTATAAAAAATGAAGTAGAGGCAGAGTTCCTTTTAACTCTGCCTACTTATCAGTTGGACCTAGTATATCAAGCAATCTCTCCTCACTTTACCATGAGTTATTTGAAATTATAGTGATGTGTAGAGGTGAATTTCAAATGTCTTTTCATTTAATTGTGGGAATTCTTTTTTTCCCAACCAATTTTATGCAGAACTCAGATATACAGGACAGATGTGATATTTTATACTTGAGTTTTACAAATTTATGTTCTAATATTTACTTACATGTTTAATATATGTATTATATACTATCAGTGAGGACAATGACGTTGTTTTGATAGAACTGAATTTAGCTTCAGATCAATTTTGTTTTGATCCATTTAGATGGATGAGAACTGAAGGTTCATCTTCTAGATCATTCAGTTATGCATTTTGTTTTTTTGTGTGATGTTAAGGAAAAGCAAGATTCTAATAGAATCATAGTTGTAATTGTTTCAGATTTTAAAATTTTGTTGTTGTTCAGTCGCTCAGTCATGTCTAATGGTTTGCAACCCCATGGACTGCAGCATGCCAGGCTTCCCTATCCTTCTCTATCTCCCGGAGCTTGCTCAAACTCATGTCCATTGATTGAGTCAGTGGTGTCATCCAACCATCCCATCCTTTGTCATCCCTTTCTCCTGCCTTCAGTCTTTCCCAGCATCAGGGTCTTTTCTAATGAGTCAGCTCGTCGTCTCAGGTGGCCAAAGCACTGGAGCTCAATTCTAAATTATTCTTCAACCAGAAGGCAGAATATAGGTTTTATTTTAACCCCCTCTCCCAACCCTCACCACCCAGGCCAAAAGATCACTCTGGCAGCACTAGTTAATGTGTGGGATGTTTTCTGGTGTGTTAAAATTTCATATATAGTACATTTGAGTTTGTGTTTTTTCATTTCAGTCTCTAACAAAAATTAATTTTAAAAAAAATTTCTCGAATATTCAGCTGCCTGTTTGGAATCCTCCCTGGGGAGCAGACTTGAAAACCACAGGTTTAGAATCAGATGTGGGTGGAAATCTGAGTTCAGCTACTTACTTGCCACATACTGGTAGTCCTCAGTTTTCCATCTGATAGATAGATCTAGAAATACCTGCTTTGCTCTAGTTGTGAGGAATGAATGAGATAAGGATGTAAAACACCCAGCATCCTAATAAATGTCTTTTTTTCCCCTTTCTGTGACTTAAAACATAATCATAGCCGTTCTTCTAAATCACATTATATTTGGCTGCATTTCATTTCAAGGGGTATGGTTTCATTTGCTTTTACTAGAAATTATTCACCATCTTGAAGGAACACTTGACTGACTAGGATCACTACCTGCAGAAATGCAGATTATTCTCTCAAAAGGAGTGGGTTTGGGTGGGCTCCTCACCCTGTTTGTGATTCTAGCTTCTGGCCTGAGAGTGAAGAGAAGTTTGGATCAATCTACCCTCCGAGGTGGAGGGTAGGAATTTAAGAGGCTTGCTTGTTCATACAATCAGAGAAATAAGGGCTCTGAGTGTGCAGACTTGCCTTGTTAGACTTTTATGCTAACTGCCCCAGCTCTGTCTATTGTCTTTATTTTTACATCTGTTTTTATTTTTTTAAGAAGTGAAACTTTATTCACAGATGACATGCTCCTTAGTAGAAAATACTAAGGAATTCATAACAACTGTCAGAACTAGTAAACACTTTTAACAGGGCTGCAAAATACAAGATCAATATTTTTAAATTCAATTGTATCTCTATATACTAAGGCAGACAATCCAAAAATTAAGAAAAATAATTCCATTAACAACATCACCAAAAAAGAAAACACTTGAGAATAAACTTGTCTGGTGAAAGCTACAAAATATTGCTGAGAGAAGATAAAGAATGTCTAAATAAATTGAGTCAGTTCATGTTTATGGAGTTGCGGACTTAACATTGGTGAGACAGCCTGCTGTCTAAACTGACTATAAACTCAGCATGTCTGCTCTCTTTAGAAATTGCAGTAAAAGATGCATCAGAAGGGCCCGTGTGCACCCCTTTGGAGAAGCAAGGATGTGAACAAGGAAAGGAGGGAGGGCTTGTGCCACTTAACAGCCAGACTCTAGAGATAAGGAGAAAATCTACAAGACGTAGGAAGAGTAGTGTCCCTTGAAAAAGAAAAGAGGAGTAGACTGGTCCTTAGGGACCAAAAGTAGTGGGACCCCAGCAAGCCCAAGGTGGGCACAGGTGGCCTTGAGATTTCACTAAGACCCTAAGAGATTCCCTGACCATCTCAAACGGGGTCGTTTGTCTTCAGCAAGTGAAAATGGTATGGCAGTTCATGTGAGTATCAGGTTTATGGGTGTCAGATGCTGAGTAGCTAGAAGAAATTGATCCTGAGGCCAGGACCCAGAGGGGAGCTGGACAGGATTCTGTGGGGCTGGGAGGTTGTGGTAGCAAAGTTGAGTTCCATTTAAAATTACTCTTTAACTAACCAGTGGTTAAGCAGGAGGTGAAAGGACCTGATTTCTGTTTTGAAATCTTGCTCTGGCTGCTGCGAGGAGACTGGAGTATGCAGGGCAGGAGGAGGACCTGTTGGTGAGACTCGTCCATGTCTCCGCAGTAGACGTGGGCGGCTTGGGCTGGGTCAGTGAGTTTGAGACAGTGCTTTGTCTTTGCCAAGCCCTTGAAGCTTGCTTACATAATCCAGTAAGGTTAGTGGTGTTGGTGGTAGTCTTTCTTTTCTTGCCTGAGGATCAGCTGTTGCAGTTCAGGGTGGCTTAGTAAGTTCTATAAGGTTACGCCCTGAATGATTTGAACCCAGGTTGGTCTAAACTCAGAGCTCTCACTTCCCTTTCTAGTCAGAAAAACCAGAGGGCAAGTCTAGATTGTCTAATTCATAAACCAATAGAAGGTTTTTTGATCCTTTAAACAGTTTGGCCACACACACTCCTGTAACCAGTGTTTCTTTACGGCAGTACAATTTTTATAAGTTATATGGAGCTGTTGACCTAGTGTAAGGGCTTGACCATTTTTAAACATTTTGAGAATTATATATATAGATTTGACAATATATGGCATCATGCTCAAGGTAGAAGCTTAAAATGTTCAAAGACAGAATTGAAATGATAATTTCTAAGGTTTTCTAACCAGAAGGGCAGTGCTGAAAAGTTGTATTTGATTATATCCAGAAGGCAATGAGAGAGAGGGTAAAGGAGGCAGTGAGAGAGAGGGAAAAGTCCATGTTTTGAAGGAATTAAAAAATACAATTTCCCTAAAAATATATGTATATATAATTTCCCTAATAATGCTACATTATTACAGTGTAATTACAGAATTACATAATTGTACAGTGGTGCTCCTAAGTGTCTAGTGGGCAATACATTGAAAACTGGATATCTATCATTATAAAACAATATCATGAAATATTAATAATATTGAATATTAAAATGTGATAATTGAATAATAAACTTTTGCATAAGGTAGACTAAAATCTCTTTGATTTAAACATAGATGGCAGTTGCCTTGCTGGACAGTAATATGAGATCTAGCTAAATAAATAGGTTTCCTTTTTGCCTCTGGTGCCAGGTTTGTGTGGGTTTGTTTGCTGGGAGCTGAGCCCTCTGCTTTTGGAACATTTCTTTTTTTGGGGAGTCTCAGGATTGGAGTCCTGGTTTTCAGTGTTTGCAGTGAGAAGTCACAGTTCTGGAATGAGAAGTCACAGTTCTGGAATGTGGAAGCAACAGGAAGAGACACCAGGGGTATGAAACAAGGCCTGAATCCAGAGTGTGCAGAGAAGCTGATGGGAGAATGCATCCCTGGGGGGCCCCAGTGCCCTTGGCCCCCTAATGCAGAAGCTCAGAGGAATTTGTGTGCCTGGAACCCAGTAGACACTCAGTTAAAAAAAATAAACACCAATTTGAAACTTACTGTGTTTCTTCTTATAACTCATTTAATCCTCATACAACCCTGTTCAATAGGTATTACGGTTATCCTCACTTTACCAATGACAAATTAAGATGCATAGAAGTTAAGTACCTTGCCCAGGGCCCCACAAATAGTAAGTTGTGTGCCTGGGATTTGATTTGAGAAGGTCTGACACCCAAAGCTGTGCTCTTCATGACTCCCTGGTCACTTCTTAATACCCCTAGACTAGTGAATTGAGTATCAGGTGCTCTGACTTTTCATGATAGAATTCTGCATTTGCTTATACCAGGGATTTTCCAAGCTAAGTTGCTGAAAGTTTTTCTTAGATTCCTTATTTTGTTGTTAGAATTACCACATCTGGTTTCAAAGTTAGTAATACCCCCAATTCCCTGTCCCCTGCACATTCTATTCTTTTTTTTCCATAATACCTGTCATCATCTACCTTGATTTATTTTTGCTTTTACCTGCCACCCCTGATTAGAGTACAGCCTCCTGAGCCTTGTGTATTGCTTAGTTTTCAGCAAGGAGGTCCCTGCCTGGCACCAAGGAGATGCCCAGTACAGATACACATTTACTTAATGAGGGAGATTAATGTCTTGTACACTGATGCTGTCATCTTGACCATCTGAAGTCCCTGAGCCTTTCAGAAGCCTCCTACCCTTACCACAGAGAGCAGTGAAACATCCTAGTAGCATCAGGAGCCTGGAAGTTGCAATGCTAAGGCTGAGCTCTTAGTCGTCACGTGTATGGAACATTCTTCTGCTTAAAGTTAGTGAGAAAGACCTCTTACCACCTTAAAAAATACACTGTTGGTCTCCCAGAATCCTCTGTACTCTTAGAGGTCTGTCTTTCTCCTTACCAATCAGAATTTTGGCAGACTTCTGCCATGCCTGAAGGGGCTGGTGCCTGTGTTCAGTTTCTGGTTCCCAGATCCCCTTTTCTAGGCCCTTAGAGTGGAATACTTGTGCTGGAACCTAGATGTCCATTGGCAGACGAATGGATAAGGAAGTTGTGTTACATGTTCACAATGGAATATTACTCAACTATAAAAAAGAATGCATTTGATCAGTTCTAATGAGGTGGATGAAACTGGAGTCTGTTATACAGACTTTATGAAGTCAGAAAGAGAAACACCAATACAGTGTCAGTTCAGTCACTCAGTCATGTCTGACTCTTTGCGACCCCATGGACCTCAGCACGCCAGACTTCCCTGTCCATATCACCAACTCCGAGAGCATGCTCAAACTCATGTCCATTGAGTCAATGATGCCATCCAACCATTTCATCCTCTGTCATCCCCTTCTCCTTCTGCCTTCAATTTTTCCCAGCATCAGGGTCTTTTCCAATGAGTCAGTTCTTTGCATCAGGTAGCCAAAGTATTGGAGCTTCAGCTTCAGCATCATCCTTTCAATGAATATTCAGGACTGATTTCCTTTAGGATGGACTGGTTGGATCTCTTAGAAGTCCAAGGGACTCTCCAGAGTCTTCCCCAACACCCCAGTTCAAAAGCATCAATTCTTTGGCACTCAGCTTTCTCTTTGGCCCAACTCTTACATCCGTACATGACTGGAAAAATCATAGCTTTGACTAGATGGACCTTTGTCGGCAAAGCAATATCTCTGCTTTTTAATATGCTGTCTAGGTTGGTCATAACTCTTCTTCCAAGGAGCAAGTGTCTTTTAATTTGATGGCTGTAGTCACCATCTGCAGTGATTTTGGAGCCTAAGAAAATAAAGTCTCATTGTTTCCATTGTTTCCCCATCTATTTGCCATCAAGTGATGGGACCAGATGCCATGATCTATCTTAGTTTTTTGAATGTTGAGTTTTAAGCCAACTTTTTCACTCTCCTCTTTCACTTTCATCAAGAGGCTCTTTAGTTCTTCTTTGCTTTCTGCCATAAGGGTGGTGTCATCTGCATATCTGAGGTTACTGACATTTCTCCTGACAGTCTTGATTTCAGCTAGTGTTTCGTCCAGCCTGGCATTTTACATGATATACTCTGCATAGATGTTAAATAGCACGATGACAATATACAGCCATATATATATATATATATATATGACATATACATATACAGCCATATATATACATATGGCAATATACAGCCATACATATACATATATATATATATATATATGTATATATGTATACACACACTCCTCTACCGATTTGGAGCTAGTCCATTGTTCCATGTCCAGTTCTAACTGTTACTTCTTGACCTGCATACCAATTTCTCAGGAGGCAGGTGTCTGTTATTCCCATCTCTTAAAGAATTTTCCACAACACAATTTGTTGTGATCCACACAGTCAAAAGCTTTGGCGTAGTCAGTAAAGCAGAAGTAGATGTTTTTCTGAACCTCTTGCTTTTTCTATGATCCAACAGATGATCAACAGTTTGATCTCTGGGTCCTTTGCCTTTTCTAAATCCAGCTTGAACATCTGAAAGTTCTCGGCTCTCGTACTGTATATTAACGCATATATATGGAATTTAGAAAGATGGTAACAATGATCCTATATGTAAGGCAGCAAAAGAGGCACGGATGTAATTAACAGACTTTTGGACTGTGTGGGAGAAGGTGAGGGTGGGATGGTTTGAGAGAATAGCACTGACACATGTCTATTACCATATGTAAAGTAGGTGACCAGTACAAGTTCAGTGCAGGAAGCGGAGCACTCAGAGCAGGCGCTCTGGGCCAACCCAGGGGGTGGGGTGGGGAGGGAAGTGTGAGGGGAGTCAGGATGGGGGGACATGTGCACCCGTGGCTGATTCGTGTTGATGTTTGGCAAAAAGCCACCACAATATTGTGAAGTAATTATCCTCCAATTAAAATAAACACATTAATTAAAATATATATCCTTATCCCAAAAGAAAGAACACTTGTGCTGGGAAAAGCCTTTTCTGCCTAGATAGGCTAGAAAGTCCCAGGAACTCGACAGAAATATTATTTGTGGTAGGTTACAGACGTTGCATGGACTTCCCTGGTGGCTCAGATGGTAAAGCATCTGCCTGCAATGCGGGAGACCCGGGTTCAGTCCTTGGGTTGGGAAGATCCCCTGGAGAAGGAAATGGCAGCCCACTCCAGTATTCCTGCCTGGAGAATCCCATGGACGGAGGAGCCTGATAGGCATACATCATGGATTTTTACTGGCAGTCAGAATATTTGTTGAACCACAGAATACTTGTGCACCTGCTTTACAGTTTGCTTGACTTCATTTTCATTCATTTGTTCTTAATGATTAAAAAGTATGATTAAAAGTACAAAAGATTTGGGTTCAAATCCAGGTTCTGTCACATTACTAGCTGGTATCTGTTTCCCCATCTCTAAACTGGGGATAATAATACCACTGTAAATCAGAACACATCACACTTCCATTTAACTGTTTTAAGGGACTATCCCTCTTGTTAAAATGACATTGTCTCAGCCACTGTATAAATTAGGATTGATTTGTTTGGAAAATAGTGGCTTTTTTTAAAATTATGAAAGTATGATAACACATTTTTTGGAGACTTGGAAAATACAGAATGAAGTTACATATAGTTCTACTATATATTATAATTTTTTAAGTAGATAAATTAAGATTTTTAGTTGGAGTTTCAGTATCAAACTCTCAAAAATTAATAGAATAGACAGAAAAGTGGAAGGATATAGTAGACTTGAAAAGCACTATGAACCAATTCAACATAATTAAGATTTATACAATTTTCACACAACAGCAGCATACAAATTCTATTCAGTTTCCCATAGACTATAAACCAGGAGACACTGGAAAATATCCAGGGATATAAAACGAGGTGTAAAAATTTCCTGGTTTAAAGGTATTGAAATCATACACAATCTGTTCTCTTTATCACTGTGGAGTTGTTAGCAATCAGTATCAAAAGATATTTGAAAATAACCCACATGTGGAAAATAGTGGCTTTGACAAGATAAATGTTTATTATTATTTTTTTCTCAGGCAGGTAAGTCCAGAAGTCATTAGGTCCCCAAGATGCTTCTGTCCACTGGGTGTGTGGACTCATGGTTCAAAACTGCTGCCATAGCTCCTGCCCTCACTGCTGTATTCTAGGCAGCAGGACGGTGAAAGGGCAGAAGAGTGTAGCTCCCTCATGAAAGACTTTTGGAACTTTCTGATTATATTTAATTGACCAGAACTTTGTTACATTGCTATACCTGTCTGCAAAGCAACTTGGAGGATATATCATTTTTTTCCTTCGGAAACAGACTTCTCTGCAACTACATTCAGCCATTCCTCACATACCTGTCTGTCTTTGGGTCCACTTCTCTTGACTTTACTAGCAGGGGTATTCTTTTCTTTTGCTTTGTATATCTTTTTGTATAGTTTCCTTTATTCATACTTTTGGCTTGCTCATTCATTTAGGTTCCTTTCATTCTTCATGGTCATGAAGTTACTTAATACCTTTGTTTTTCATGTTCTCTCAGCTTCACTTCCTACTGCTAACTGCTTTATTTTCACAGTACTTTTCCACTCATATTTTGGAGAGTAACAATGATTGGTTTAGCCTAACCTAGCTCTTCCTGCTGGGCCCTAACATGACTGTTGGCGAGGCTGAGGGTGGACATCCTGCTAATTTAATAAGCTGTGGTTATCTTGCTTATGGGCCTTTTTTATCTGTAAGGGTGTGGAGGCAGAGTAGGCTTTATAACTTGACCATCATGCTTGCTACCTGACAAATGGAACTTTTTTTGGGGGGGTGGGCAGGGCAGGGAGTTAGAGATAAATCTTAAAATAATAAAATTTAAAGTTAAACATTTTAACATGAATGAATTTTATATAGTGTGTCGACAGTCAACAATATCAATAACTGACTTCTGATTGAGTAGTGATAATTTTAAAGGTACAGGAGAGTATTTATGGCATACACCAATCTCCCTCAAATGCTTGTGTATCCTGTGATAGTTTTTGCTTTTACTCATGTTGTCAGTTTCATCGGGAATGATCTTTTCCTTTTCTGTTAACTCCCTTTCTCCTAACTCCTAATCTTAAAGACTACTGGGGGCAGTGGTCCTTCTCCACGAAGTCTTTCTGACACCTCTGTAATGGTGCCCCTACTCTATTTCTTTGAAACTCTTTGTGCATTGCATACCACTTAATTTGCTGGGCATGTTTATCATATCACAGGTCTGCTAAATGACTGCTCTTTCCTGAGCTGAAAGGCCAGGGTTTGGTCTTATTTGTCGTTGCTTATTTAACATCTACCCACCTAGTAATGCCTAACACATTAGTGATGTTCAACAAATTGTTTTTTTCTTGGATTAAATGTCTTTTTTCTTTATCCCCAGTTCATGATAAAAAGTAAAAGGAATAAATCTACTGAGGTAAACTGAACTAATTATTTTAATGTGGTAAATTAGAAGGGTATTTTTTCTTACTCCTAATACTCTTTAATCAGAATTTTTAGAAAGAGAAATATTCTTATATTCAAAATTGAGCCAAAATTCTGCTCTTCTTTGGATATTACACATGACTTTTAGTGCTGCTTTGCTGAAGATTGGCTAAAATTTTGCTGACACGAAATCTATAGAGTCTGATATGACTGTTTATGTTTATATTTTATTGTTTTTGCTAGATGACTATTCAAATCCCTGAGATTATTTCTGCTGGATTGTTTTTTTCAAATCTTTGCAATTGAATTTCACAAAGATGTCATGTGCTGAAGATGATTATTTTTGAACAGGTGAGGGCAGTGATTCCTCTTTGCATTACTGGTTCAACCCTTTCATAGTTCATCTCTGGACAGTTGTAGATTGCTTGGGAAGTAGAGATGTTGTTGGGTGATGGTAAATCTGTTACAGTTGAAAACATTTTGGAAAATGCTGAGAGACCAGTTTTGCTAGTTTGGCTTTAGATGTAAATGTTTCTTTCCAGGTTGATTATCACTGTCTTTTTTCCTAATCTAAGGAAACTGTACCAGAGGTTGAAGAGCAAACTCCTACACATTTTGTAAACAAAAATTCATTTTATTTTGTAAATAGAAGTTTGAGTTTTTGAAAAAAGTTAACTTATTTCCCAGTGGGGAAAGTAGCCTTTTGTGTGTGCCAAGGGAGCTGTTAAATAATTCACTGTTAATGTTTTCAGTGACTACTCTCACAGAAGGAGATGTTGGTTCTGAAGTCGGTGGCGTTCCCAAGTGTTTCTTTCTGTGTCTGGAGGAGTGACTACAGCGTAATGACAGATGTAACCTTTACTCGGAAGATTCCACCCACTCAGCGCTTGGGAGAACCCAGCCCCTGGGAACGCACTGAACCATGCTTCTCTCCAGTTTCCCAAGTCCCGCACCTTTGCCTTCAGCCCACTTGTTTTGGGATGCTGTCAAGAGAAAATGCTAGATCTTAGCTTTACTTGGAAGTAGGTGATCCAGGCATGGGCCTCATTTAAAGGTGGTTTACTGCTCTCCTTGCCCCAGCTCTAACACACTTCTGACACTCAGAGCATTGACTTGGCTCTGTTAACCTTTTATTTTCATCATGTGCAGATTTGCAGAGGAGAAAATAAAGAAACATAACTGTTGCCTTGGTCTGTATCAAAATGAGGGATTGCATGGCACATCACGGTATTTTAAAGACACCTCTTTTAGAAAAAGAAAATTGGTGTATTTTTTTCATCCCCTGATGGAACAGAAATTTGTTTTACTTTGAAATCAGCTTTTCTCCAGACTGTATAGTATTTTCTGCCATCTTGTTGAAGATGTTTTTTTCTTTTTTATTTTCATGCTTTCCTTTTGAAATTTCTTAGGGGAAGCAACAGTAAACTGTAAGTAATTGTATTAATTTCAAATTGAATATTCATTTTCTCTTTCTTTGGATTAGACTTTTTTTTTGTTTTTGTAGCCTTGTCTTAACAGAGTTTAACCAGTCTGTGGCTTGCTCTTGACAGCACTTCTTTTTCATACTTTCATCAGATGAGGCCGAAAAGAAGATGAAATTATTCTGAAGGTTATTGCTTTTGAAATAGTACTCTTTAGTTCTTCCTCAGGCAAGTCTAGATGGAGATTTGCGAATGCTGATATAGAGGTTACTGGGTCAGAGTTTATCGTGGGTAAAGATCCATTGTTTCCTTGTGGATGGTTACTCATCTTTCATTCCAAGCTGTGGGTTAATAGTTAAAATAAGATGGGTTCTTGCCAACAGAGCATGTATATAGGGAAAGAATACGAACTAATATTTTAAAATTTATGACCATTTCCTATAGCATGGCCCAAAAAAGTTTGTTTATGCTTTTAAATATCTGTTTTATTTGACTCCCTCTAATTAGAGTGAAGAAGTCTATTCTCAAGAACAGTACTATTAGAATGAATGTGGAGTTTGAGTAGTAGATGGGCTGCTTGATCTGAGGTCAGATATTCAGGGATAAGGCGGTGTTTGTAAGGATTAGAGGGTAGAGAGAGAGAGAGAGAGAGAAGGAGGCAGTAAGACTAGTCAGAAAAAAAAAAACACAAAATAGGTTGAGGGTTTTCAAGGGTAACAATTTTGGCAATCCCAGAAACAGTACTTATACATTTTGGGAGTGTGAAAAGAAAGAAGGATTGGAAAGTAGGTTTTTAGTAGTTGAAGAACAAATATGTCTTCCCCCTGTGAAAGATGAAGCTCTTAAAAAGTGCTCTAAGAAAAAAAAAAAAAAAAAAGTGCTCTAAGGACAAGTGCTGGGGCTCTTTGTTTAAGTCACTGGGGACACCTGTTTGTTGAAACTGAGTGTTGCCCTGTACTAGTCAAGTTTAGTCAGTTGAGAGAGATGCACAGTGGTCTTTAAACAAGTTAGAGGTTTCTTTCTGTTTCAGGTACACAGTCTAGAGGAGGCTGACATGGCAGCTCCAGTGTCCTTTGACTCTCTAGGCTCACTTACCCACAGGCTCTACTTCTCGTGTCAACCATTTTCAGGGTGCCTCCCAATCCAGGTTTGCTACTGGGGCTACATGAAGTCTCAGCTGCAGACTGGAAAGAGAAGAGGAAATGTAGAAGAGAAAACGAGTCCTTAGAGTCAGTTCAGTTCATGCATCCTTCACTTTATACATATGTGCGTGCATGCTCAGTCATGTCTGACTCTGCGGCCCTAGAAACCCTACCTAGGGACTGTAGCCACCAGGCTCCTCTGTCCATGGGAGATTCTCCCAGCAAGAATACCGGAGTGGGTTGCCTTTTCCTACTACAGGCAGTCTTCCTGACCCAGGGGTCTTACAGAGACATTAGTCACAAGACAGTGCCCAGCTCCAACAACGGTGGGGAAATAGACTCTTTTGTTCCAGGTGATGTAAACTAAGATAGTTATCTTTTACTTGGGGAAAATAACCTTTCCAGTTTACTGGGAGAGTTGTTAAATAATTCAGTTTGTAGAAAACTAAAAATCAGGGTAATTGCCAAAGGTTAAAGGGAGAATAAATGTGTGAGGTATGGAGCATTCACTCGTTCAGCTCTAACAAGGCCAGTGGCATTACCCTGGGGTGTTTCTCACAGTGTATTTTATTCAAAATAAAGAAACCGAGTAGGGCCAGGATGGTAGTGATATCCTAATAATAGAAATGATCCCTGATACTAAGTCATTAGTCATTCATTTGTACAATAACACCCATGAATGTTTGGAACTTTTTGAAGTTTAGAGTTTAAGAACTTCACACAACCAGTTATCTCATGAGCTTGGTTTTTACATTGCTGTAATTTGAATTTTGAATGTCCATGCAAGGTAGTATTGGCTTTCAGTATTTTCCTTACCAGTTCCTTTAGTCATACAGAATTAGTTTCTCATGGACATCTGAAGCTGCTGCTGCTGCTAAGTCGCTTCAGTCGTGTCCGACTCTGTGCGACCCCATAGACGGCAGCCCACCAGGCTCCCCCGTCCCTGGGATTCTCCAGGCAAGAACACTGGAGGGGGTTGCCATTTCCTTTTCCAGTGCGTGAAAGTGAAGTCGTTCAGTCGTGTCCAACTCTTTGCGACCCCATGGACTGCAGCCTACCAGGCTCCTTCGTCCATGAGATTTTCCAGGCAGGAGTACTGGAGTGGGTGCCATATCCTTCTTCGGGACATCTGAAGAGGCTGGATCATTTTGCAGAATCTATTTGATTGACTTTTTGGCCTTCAGAAGGAACACCTCTGGAAGACTTTTGGGCTACCATGAGAATCGGGGATCTTATGTCTGCTTCCTTGGTGCAGCAGATACAACCATGATTGCCAGATTTAGGGCATTATAAGCTTCAGAGAGAAGCTTTTGCTTGTCAGAGATAAACCATAAGAACAATGTTAGACTGTATAAAGTTGGTTGTTTTGTCTACATACCAATTTAATGTGCAAAAAATAGTCCTTCAGTTAAAGAAAAGATAATAAGTCAACAGTCATGTTTGGTATTCATAGAGTTGTGAGTGTACATGATAAGTTTTAGGAGTCTGAACTTGATTAGGGAATGCGGGGTTGTGAACCCTCAATTGAGTTCTGTCACTGATATTCTGAAACAAAAGACCTCAGTCTTGCTAAATTCATAAATCCAGAACATTCAAAACTTTTAGTATATAACCACAAGCTTTTCCTTTTTTTTCCACAAAGATTACTTTTCTATAAACATTGTAGACATTTATGATCCTAGTAAGAATTGAACTAAAAAAAATGGTGCTTATGAAACTACTTCTGGCAGTCAAAGAATTAATCATTGAAAATTAGATATTAGAGCAGGATTTAAGGAAATGAAATCAAACCGGTACAATAAATTACATTCCTTAAATTATGCTGCTGAATTGGAGATTGAAGTATCTGCTTTACAGTCCCATGATAAAGCACTATGTTACACACACTTTATTATCTCTGTTTTATTTGAGCTGGCCTAGAAAAAGCAGCGAGAAGGAAATTGAGCCACTTGCTCATAAAGCACTTGTCAAAAGACGAAAGATTCTCTTGAGGGAAGATGATGAGGGGAGACAGAAGCAAGACAAGAGAAGTCAGTTCTATGGGACAAACATTTAGTTGTAATCTCTTATTTTAATCTTGTAGAGAATGTCTGAATGTATCCAGATCTCATTTGCTGTCTGTAGAATTGGCATTTACACGGTAAGCAATGTGTATTTTTGTGGTACCAAATGTCATGAATATGACATTGTTCTTGTCATAAATCAAGAACTGAATACTAGAGAGTGCATGGAACTATGGGAATTGTACTCTGCTGCTAGTGAGAGTGTGGATTTATACAGAATATTCTGTGACCCAAGCAAATCCACTCCTTGGTATGTACTGTAGAGAAAGTTTTTTGTGTAATTTTAAGAAGACCTGTGCAGAGAAAGTGTCTAGCAGAAGTAACCATAAAAGGAAAATACTAGAAATAATGCAAATGCCTGTCAGTAATAGATTGGATTAATAAATTGTGGCATTTTCACTAATTTCCTAGGATACCATATAGCAGGAAACATTATTAACTAAAAATAATGTATATGAACGACGGTATATAATACACAGTGGTTACGTTTTACAAATATAATGTTGATTTTAAAAAGTCACAGGAAAATATAGGCAGTGTGATTTGATTCTACAAAGTCTGAAAACAGCAAAACTAAGCAATACCTTGTTTCAAGGGTGCATACATAAGGGTCAGACTCCATGAGATGGCGAGGGACATGGAGGCCTGGAATGCTGCAGTCCATGGAATTGAGAAGAGTTGGACCCGACTGAGTGACTGAACAGCAACAACATATAGATAAACTGTAAAGAAAAGCAAAAACTCAGATGTCATTGTCTCTAGGGCAGCAGTTCTCACTAGGGGGTGATTTTGCCCTCCAGGATCTGTGTGGCAATGTCTGGAGACATCTTCGTTTGGTATTACTGAGGGCGGTGGTGGCATAATTCTGGCATCTACTGGGCAGAGGCCAGGGGTATTTCTCAACATCTAACCATCCACTGGGTCAGCACTTTAAGTAGTTACCTAGTTCAAAATGTTAGCGGTGCTGAGGTTAAGAAATTCTGCTCTAGGGGAGTGGAGGCAAGGAAAAAGACTTTAATGAAAGTTTCAGTAATATTCTGCTTCTTAACTTGAATGGTGGGCCCATGGGGTTGGCTGTAGAGTTATTCTTTAAACTACATTATTTGCTTTATACATTTTTTTGAATGTATATTTGACAATGCAAAAATACAGAAAATGTTAGTATGTTTGGATTTTTTTTTTCATGAATCTGTCACTTGATTCAAGTGTTGTAAGCCCATTTCATAATTCAGAGATACGGGGTTGTGTCTATGTATTGCTAGATGACCATTAAAGAATTTTTCTAATGTAAAGATTCAGTGACAAAGTATCTTGACTTTTTCCCTTTGAAGGCCTAGGGAAGGGATTTTGAGAATAAACAGGAAATGGAGGGATGTTTATTTTTTTTTAATATTTATTTATTTGGCTGCATCAGGTCTCTTGGGGCTTCCCAGGTGGCACAGTGGTAAAGAATCTGCCTGCCAGTATAGAAGACACAGGAGATAGGGTTCGATCCCTGGGTCGGGAAGATCCCTTGGAGAAGGGAATGGCTACCCGCTCCAGCATTCTTTCCTGGAGAATTCCATGGATAGAGAAACCTGGTGGGCTATAGTCCCTGGGGTCGCAAAGAGTTGGATGCAACTGAACACGCATGCCCAGGGTTCTGAGAAAGTCTTATTTCTGAGAAAGTCTGGGCCTTCTTGAGCAAAGCTGCCTGCTGAGGAGCCCCGCAATGGGCAGGAAAGGCCTGACCCCGTACCTTCGTGTGCCCAGGTGCTGGCTGGTATCAGCCCAGCAGAAGTGCAGCCTCAGCAGGAATGACGGGTGGACCTACAGGTGTGGCAGCTGGAGGCTGTTGGCCAGCTGTGCTTCTCTGGTCCAGTGATCTGAAGGAGGCTGCCTTCCTGACTCAGCACAGAGAAAGGGAGAGAGCAAACTCTCTGATGCCTCTTCTAAGAGCTACTCCCATCCCCTCACAACTGCATCTAAACCTAATTACCTCCCAGAGGCCCCATCTCCAAACACCATCACACTGGTGTTAGGGCTTCAACATATGAATTCTGGGTTAGAACACAAATCACTCCACAAGTACTCTCCTTTCGGGACAATTTTCATCTGCCTTAGCATTAGTCTACAGCAAGAATTTCATTAAATAAGCAGAGATGAACACCTGCATGGTCCCAGGCCAGAGGCTAGGTGATCAAGGATGGACTAACCCCAGTTCCTGACATCAACAGTCCCAGTGTTCTCAGGTTCTCCCTCTGGCATCCCTGCTTCTGTAAGCAGGGGAAAGAGCTCTTGCCAGAACCCGACTGTTCCAGCACCCCGATCTCCTCTAACCTCTAGAACCGTAAGAAGCTCCTGTTGTTTAAGCAAGCCGTTCTATGATAATTTGTTATGGCAGCCGAAGCAGACTGAAATAGGTAGGGGAACAACTCTTATGAACTGTAAATAAAGTTTACACATGAAAAACTTATTAGTACCCATTGAAAACAAATGCTGAGTTTTAAGTAAAACAAAGTAGAGGAGGGAACTAAAGATTCTAAGTGAGTGTCTGAGATGAGAGATGGTGTCAGGCAGTTGACCTTTTGTTTCTATATGCCTCCAACATTGCCCCAAAACAGCTGATTAAGCTCTTCAAAAACTAAGATGAGGAAAGCCATGTGTCTTACTTATTTGGGATTCATAATCTGAAATATTCCAAGACCAAAATGGAATGTGTATAAGACAGACACGCTGAAAACTTCCAAGGTCTCAAAGTAAATGTGTGGTATGCAGGTAAAGACATCCTGAACCTTAAACATTACAAAGCTTAATAAAAACCATTACTTGGAAACAACAAAGGATATCCTCTGCATGCCATCCACTATTCTCTCCAGTGTTTGGAGTGGATAAAGGTTTCTCTAGACATTGAAAGGAAATGATGCATATTTAGAGTGTCTTAATTTAGGAAGCTAAAGAAAAATCCTAACTCAATTTTCTAGGCAGGGACCTTAAGGTGTGGGTGGGGAAGCTCACACAGTGTTTGCTGATGGAGTTGTAAGGGCTCCCAAATTCTAAAACGAACTGAAACTGAGCACAGTAGAAAAAAGTCTTTAGACCAAGCATCTGGTCCCAGGAGATAACTCTCTTTCCTGTGCATGTAGCACCGGACAGAGTGTGTGTTCTCACAAATGTGACATGGTGATGTCTTACAAAGAGGTAATTTAGTTTTTGAAACAAAAGAAGCCTTGTTATATGGATCTAGACTATTTTGAGTATTAAACAACACTCACTGGGTTCTGGTCAGGAGGAAGAAGGGGAAGTAAGCTCAGGCCAACAGTTTGCATTACAATTGTGGGTCTATGATTTTATGAAATTCAAGCAATGGCAACAGGCCACACTTGAGAATGTGATCTTGAAATGAACCTTTGCCAGTCAGGTGTGGATTAACTCTGGGCTACAGGGCATGCTAGGGCATAGCTTAGGACTTCCTTTTGGAATGTCAGGCATAACACCCACAAAGGGACCTGCAGTCGTCCCCAGACGTCTCTGAGTTGGGAACTGTAATTGTTATCAGAGCCAGAAGCACAGTGGTGGACAACCAGCTGGTGATGGCTAGAAGCAGGGTGAGGATTGGAGTGGTCATTGGAGCATCTAACCATCTTCGGTGTTGGAGTGTGAACCCCTTGGTCAAAACCACAATCTCAGAGGGCAAAATGAATGCAGCTGGGTCAGTTAATCATGCCCCATCCAGGACAATACTGTTTAAAGCACACGGACCCCATGGGCTGATTGTTGGACCTTTCTTTAAGCAGCTCCTGCATGAACTAAAGTTCAATCTAGTGATGAATGCGATTTGAACTAAATAATAGCAGTAAATACCATACATGGTTAGAAATTTTGATTGATAATAATAACTTTAAAACCACTTTGAATTCTTTTGACTTTGCACAAAGTATCAAATGCTGTTTTACTAGCAGATAAAACCTTCATCCTTTAGAAGGATAACAGAGCTTGTGAAATTTAGATTCTTCCTGAGGTAAAGATTTACTCAGTAATGGTTTTCCTTTTGTCTAGCTGTGATGTTTGCACCTGCCACAATGCTCATACTCAACTTTTGTGACTTCTTTTTTTTTTTTTAAAGGAGAGGGCTGCAAGAGCTATCATTATTAATACAATAAATGGCAAAGCAATTTTACATTAAATACTAATGATACTATTAGTAATATTATATATTATTAAAACTAGCCTTTTAAGTCTGCACAAATCCTGTCCTAAACTTTTGAGTTTTTGCAACATATAGTGCTACATGTAAGGACACTGTGTTTGTTTCCTATTGCTGCTGAGACAAATTACCACAAAATTTAGTGGTTTAAAACAACATACATTTATTCTTTTGTTCTGGAGGTGAGAAGTCTGAAGTGGGTCTCACTGGGCTAAAATCAAGGTGTTGGCAAGGCTGTGTCCTTTCTGGAGGCCTTGGAGGACAGTCCGATCCTTACCTTTGGGGCTTCTAGGGGCTGCCTGTGTTCCTTGACTCGTGGTCCCCTTCCAGCAATGGCTTCACTTCAACTTCTGCCTCATTTGTCATCTCTCTGTTTATGTCATCACATCTTCTCTAATTCCCCTGTCTCTCTTTTATAAGGACCCTAGTGATTAAATTGGGTGCACCTGGATAATCCAGCCTAACCTTCCCATCTCAAGACCCTTAATCAAACCTGTGACACCCCCTTTTTGCCATGTAAGGTAACATACTCATAGGTTTTGGGGATTAGGACATGGACATCTTGGTGAGAAGGGGACAGGAAGCAGAGTTCTGTGGATCACAGACACTAAAGAGGGAAGTATAGAGGACTTGGTAGAATCTGTTGTCATTCCTGGAGGGAAAGGAAATCAAGATAGGCAAGTCCTGATGCTGGGTTTAGGATGTTATTGTCCTGTGAAACACCAAAGTTAAATACATGCCAGATAGACTGGCATTCTCACACATGGGATCTGCAAATCCTGGCTCTGAGCAGGTTTAATATATGGCCATGACTATACTTGGTTTTTGTGTTCCTTGAAGACTCCAGCTTAAATATTTACTGTAAATTGTGTGGGATCCTGAAATGTCTGCAGTCCTGGTAAAAAAAAGAGCTCCAAGACAAAAGGAGGCACACCTTAATTAAAGAAATTCAGTATGATTGTAGACTTTAGTGGAATGGAAATGAATTAAGTTATTTGTTTGGTTGTTTTAATAAAGATTAACAGGGGCTTAAAAGGATCTATTTCATATCAGAATCTAAGCTGGTAGTCAGTTTGGAGTCTAGCCCTTTGCTTCATGAGTCCTTTATGGCTCAGGGTCCTTCTAGTGTGTTCTCCTATTGCCAAGATTATTCTGTTCCTGTGCAAGTTGAAGACAGCTCACCACTCCCATGTCTGTTAGTTTTTTGGGAAAGAGGAAATGGAGGCCAAGCAGGTCCTTTATGGGCATGACCTGGAAGTACTACACAACACTTCCCCTCACCTCCTAAGTCCCGGAAATTGAGTCACATGAGTGCATCACTGCAGAGGAGACTTGGAAATGGGGGCTCTGGTAAGGAGCTAAGACTCTGGGGGTTCTATTTCTGAAGGGGAGAAGAGAATGGATATTGGGGGACAGTTTGCTGTCTTACAAGGAAATACATTGGGGGATAGTTTGCTGTCTTAAAAGGAAATAAGCTGAGGCAGATTGATCTGCGCTTCAGCTTCAGACAAGGCAACACACTGTGAGAAAGTTTGCCTGCAGCCATTGCCAGAGCATATGTTGAATGAGCACATAGTGGGGCAGCAAGTGTAATTTCATGATTGTGACAAGTCCAGCTTCTAGTTAGATGGATAACTGAGGCTTTATGCTGCAGGATCAAATCTAGTATTTTATTTATGAATATCAGCATATTGTATATACTTTTGTCCACTGAGACATGCACACATCTATTTAGTGTACATTTGTATTTTGACAATTTTATTCTGGAGGGTATAAGTGGAGGGTTATATGCGTTATAATCTAGGAAGTGAGAGTTTATGATTGTTTGCTTTCTTTAATAAACAAAATAATATTCTCAAGAAGTACAAGAATATTTGGGTAATGTTGCCGACTTCCCTGGCAGGGGGATTTAAAGTTTGAGGTTTAACAAACTTGTTGAGAGCTGCAAATATTCATCCTACTCTCTATTTATACAGTAAGAGAGTTACACCATGAAATGTGTGAGATTGACAGGACTACCATGTTTTTTGAGTCACCTTTAGAAATTGGAGCCGGGATAAGAGCAAGATAAAATCTGTTTGGCTTAGGTGTATTCTTCTGGGGAATGTGGAATGTTTCCTTTCCCCTCATCATCAAGACTTGTCTGCTGCAGACCTCTGTGATTCCAGCACAGCTCCACTTGGGTGGCCCTTCACACTGCGTCTTACCTATGCCAACCCCACTCTCTTTCTGCTTTCAACCTGCTCACAGCCTGTGCTTCCTTTCTGGGTGACCGGAGCAATAGGCAATCCAGCGGCCACGCCAGGAACTGGACTCCTGCCCCCGCATCTTATCATTCCCTAGGTTGGGACCTCTCCCATCCTCGTCATCTCTCCTCTTTGCTGCTGTTACCCAGGTTCTAGCACCACCAATTTTTTTTTTTTTTCTTTTTTTTGCCTAGAAAACCCTAGCAACCTCCTCCTAGCTGGTCATCTCTTTCTGGTCTTGCCCCCTCTTAATCCACTTCTTCCTTCTGTAATCAGCATAGTCTGTGAAATGCAGATGTGCTTATGCTGTAAACTTCTCAGCAGCCTCCCTTAGCTCTTAAAGCCCAGAATCTTTAACAGAGTTTGTAAGGTGCCCTCATGGACTGGCTTGCTTATCCATTTAACCTTTTCTCTATACCTCTTCTTCTCCCTCCAGCATCGTGTATCATACTCATCTGTTTTCATCTCCAGGTCTGTTCTCTTTTTTTACTTCCAGTGTTTTGTACATGCTGTCCTCTCATCGTGGAAAGATGAGCTGTCACCTCTTCTGGGAAGTCCTCCATGACCTCCAAAACCTGGATTAAATACTCTTTTCTAAGTGTCCCCTTTCTTTGCACTTTAGAGTCTTTGACCAGCCAAAGTAACTGTTGCACAGCCTTAGAATTTGTTGTTAATTTTTCTGTCACTGTAAGCTCAGCAAGGGCAGTGACCATGTCACTCTATTTCTCCCTTTATCCCCAGCATCTGATGGCTCTTTATCACCATCATTATTATCACTACTGACATTTACTGAGCACTTACTAAGTGCTAAGGCCTTTACAGGTAAATTATTTAACTCTCTACAATCTTGTGAAGAAAGCACTGTTATTAATATTACGATGATTTCATAGAGACAACTTGGCACAATGTGGTTAAATGTCTTTTCCACATGGTGGAGACAGGATTTGGAGCTTGAATTTGAGTGGATTTATGCTGAATTTTCAATCCTCAACCAGCACACTTTATTACCCTCCAGCCAGGCAAGGGAAGGCTTGCTGAAGTTCGATTTTTATTTTTGATTTGGAATATTTTGATCTAGATGGAACCATGGAGAGCATTTTCCTTCATCTGAGTTATAGCGCTAATAAACAGTACACTGTATCCCAGGTTGTTCTCTTGGTTAGGCTGCTGTGCAGTTGAAGGCAGAGTTGAGTTAGCCTTCAGATTGTGCTCTGTTCTCTGTAGATTCTCCTCCTCACTCTGCTGGCTGCCTTTGCTTTCAAGGCTTAACAGTTTGAAATAGTGGCTGTAGCTACAAGTTTATTATTCACAAGTGGGGAAGAAATTCTGTCTTCTCTCTTAACTCAGCTTTATATATGAAATATAACATTTCTCATTTCTTGACTGTAGATATCCTGATTTAAAAGGCAAAACAAAAAAGAGACAGTAGAAAATTGACTAGTTACTTGAGGATCATTCTTTATGAAGGCCTTTGGAAAGTTTCTTTTGGTTATTATTAATTTGGTCATTATCAACTGTGTGGTTAGGTGAAGAGGCTCTGTTCTTGACAGACATTTAGAGTCATTTAACTTAGGAACTTAAAATGTTTACTATTTCCTGATGCAAATGACATGATGGTCTTTAACAAGAGTATATCTGGTTGATGGAAAAGTCCCCCCTTGGAAATGAGTATTTCTACGTTGTCTCTTTTTAAAGGCAATTGACTTTGATTTTTTGACACGTTTAGTTTAGTCCTTAGGACTAGTACTTTTCTCTTGATAGGAAGTTTGTCAGTGATTAAAACTTTTTCTAGAATGCAGCCACTCTCAAGTGTATGGTTTATTCACATCCATGACTTGGGAACACAATTGTGTTTTAGATTTTAAGCAGAGCCAATAGGTTAATATGTTTATAGAGGAGAATGTACTTGACCCTGGGGATCATTTGGTCTTTGCCATGTAGAACTCAAATTTATTTGAACATTGACTTAAAATATTATACAAACTGAATATGAATGGGAGGCTTTATGCTTATTGCATGTTGGAGAATCAGTCTGTGTCCTCTGTATTCCTTTGAGTTGAGCTAGGGCTCTGGCATGCAGTAAGTGCTCAATAAGTATGCACTGACTACATGGGTGTATAGTACTTTGGGTTGGGTAGAACACAGAGGGCTTTGCCCAGACTCCATTAGGCTCAGGCAGCTTTGGCTATAGCACCAATCACACATCTCACAGGTGTGCACTCCCACTTGAAAGATCCATGAAGGCAGAGAGTCTCACTTGCCTTGTTCACTGTTGTACCTCCAGTATCTGGATAAGTGTCTGATGTGTTGCAGGTGCTCAGAGCATATCTGTGGAATGAATGAATGAATAAATGAACAGAGCTCCATTCAGTGGGTTGGAATTGGTAATACCCGCCCTTGGGATACACAGAGACATTCCAGGAGGTTTATGGCATTGAGATGATTGTTGAAGAAATTGGTGTCCGTCTGTATAAATTCTTCTGACACCCCCCCCCTTTCACAACTGCACTACTTCCAGTTAGGAGAAAAGCCACTGATCTCGCTCCTGAGTCTTTTTCAGGTATGAAAACCTCTAGGGCATAAAACAAAGGGAAAATTCAAACTATGGTGTTGGTGTTAAGACAGTGAATAAGTCTAAGGTGACCAGTTAAGTCATTGTCAGTGTTTTGCTTTTGACAAAATTGAAGGCAGATACACTCAAATTGCCAGCTGGGCCGCTAAAAATAACATCAGTGAGTTGAAGCATGATTTTTGTCTTATGACTAGGAGGAGTTGAAAGAATCAAGTGATATCACTGTAGGAAATCTTCTATGCCCACCTGTTTATAAGAATAAGTGCCTGGGGCCCCGCCCCCGCCCGCTGTGCGCGCGCTGGCCGGGCAGCATGGCGGCGGCGGCGGGCGCCCCCAAAAAAAAAAAAAAAAAAAAGAATAAGTGCCTCAAAGCTTATATCTGTATATAAAAATATGAAAAATAGAAGTAGAATTGATATTGAGCTATATTTCTCATTCTGTCAATAACTAATAATCCTCTATATTCTGTAAAACATACAGCCTACCCATTCCATTAAAAGATGTGTATTTCCAAAAATTTTTACTTTTCATATTACAATAGATTTATCAACATTTATTACATATTTGTTTTGATCAATTGTGGACCAATAATAATCTTATGAACTCAATCCATAAAAAAACATTTTTAAACATTTAAAACCTATGCTCTGTTTATGCAAATTCCATTATGGTTCAGTGGTTAAGACTCCACGCTCTCATTGCCCAGGGCCTGAATTCAATCCCTGGTCGAGGAACTAAGATCCCATGAACTGTATGATGTGGCCAAAACCAACAACAGCAACAACAAAAAGCAAAAACCTGTGGTCACTTTGAAATTTAAGATGTTAGTTACATGGTTTATTTGTAGGAAAGCATGATAGTTAATAAAAGATTTTTAAGCATAAAGGTACCTTAAGTTTGGGGATAGGGAAAAGATACATAATTAGAGAAGAAAAGGATAAAAGCAAAATTATGCAAGAATTAAGAGGACCTTTGTTTTGTTTAAAAAATGAGTAATGTTTCTAAAATCTGATATTTAGAGAGCTTTTTATCCATATAAGAGATTGACAGTTTTATTTATAAACGTGGATCATTACAAGTTGGAGTTTAAACATGACTTAATAGTTAGTGGCCAAGAGATACTGAGTGGATGATGATATCTTTGCCTGATACATGGAACACACAGAATATTTGGGGAGCAAAGAAGATTATCTTGACTTTAGATGTGCGATTTGGAGGTACCATGTTGGAAGTACATTCTTAGAGCCTGAAGGCAGTGTCAGAATTGGAGATTTGTAAAGGAGACAGAGACCTCTGTCTCTCTTGGTTCACTGCACTGTTTATCCCTGTTGCTCAAAATACTGCCTGACCCAGAGTAAGCTTTTAGAAATTATTTGTCAGATGAATGAATGTATGGATGGATATAATTTTGGAAGGCCTCCAACTATAGAGGATTGCTGTTTTACCCTTTGCCCCATTAGTTCATTATGTGTCTTGGTTCACCTTCCTGTTTCCTTTCTCTGTAGGGCCTGGCAGGTTCTGGACAATGGGCTAGGAAGTATACATTCATGTTATACTCCATGATTAAAATACTGCTTTTCCCTTTGGTCTTTATCTTTTAAAAATTGAGATTATTTTCCTGCCATTGCTGTGGGGGTTGAAAACAGTTTAATCTTTGCTTCATTATATTTGAATGCTTTCTAATCTTGTTTTGTTAACAGTGACAAGGGTAGGTTAACTGGGACATTTCAGCTACTATTCTTCAGCTTTATCTGTTGCAGGCTCAAAATGAAAATTACTAATTATAGCTGGGTTACCACAAAACCATTAATATTATGATTTGGGGGTACTTTTATTTTTTTTTACAAATACATAATTCACTTTAGCCTTATGATTAATGTTTAAAAAAGAAAAACATATAACAGTGCTGTGCCACTGACCCTGTAATCTCTGCCTTAATGTTTCCCCAGCAATTGTAGGCAGCAATGTGGAAAATTTGCTATATTGTTATCCTGTTTTCCCACCCCATCACATGAATTCAACCAAGATGAAAAGATAAGCCAAAAGTTTTACTGCTCGGTGACTCCCTTTATGGCCATTATGTTCCCAAATGCTGCTTTCTGTTGCCGGTACCCAGCAAGAGAAATGAAAGTGCCTGTTCATTTCACTAAATTTCATCATCTAATTTCCTGTCTAAACTTTTAATTTGAAAAGATAACAAACTGAATTTTATGTAAGTGGGGAAAGTAAGCTAAGATAGAACTTTGATGAAACTTTTAACAGATTTAGAACCAGAAAATGTTCATTTTAATGAGCTCACATGAAGAATACCAGGAGTCTCAGCTTTTCCGGTAGGAAGAAAGATCAGTATACTTTATTGTTGTTTTACTTATTAGAGAGGAGAAAATTGTTTGCTGTTATAGGAGGAAATAACAAAACACAGAAGTCTAGACATGGGATATGAACTAGCAATATGGTTACTAACAAAGGAATGAAAATAGGTAATCGGGCTTTGGTTATGTTTTAGGGAAGAGACAGTTTGTCAGTATTGGTGCTTTGAGAGTCTAAAAATCAGTGCCATAAAAGCAGGCAGCTTTGTGGATTCAAAGGTATGTTCTGATTTAAGCCCTACTGTTTACTTGAATAATGTTGGGCAAAATACTTTATAATCTGGGCCTTGTTGTTCTCTTATGAAAATGATGAATTTGAATGATTCTCACTAAAAATCACCCTTAATCCTACTTCTTATGAGTCTAGCCTCATTTGTAAAGCAGCATTAAAACCAGAAGCTTAGATGGTGGCTTAAATCTTAGGGGAAAAAAATGGTTGTTGAAGAGAGGCAGGAAGATCCACATTTAGGACTGTGTGTGGGAGACAGATGTTTTGTGTATAGAAAGGTTTGTTGGGAAAAAAGTTTCTTAAATGAGAGAGGTTGGGATAACAGATCCTGAAAAGAAATGGTCCTTAAAATGCATAGAAACATTCATCTCAGAGTGTATATTCCTCTATTGACTTAATGAGTTTCTGGGAAGACCTTGTATTGAAAATGTGCATTATCATAGATAAATGTAGCACAGTAAGTATTAATTTATTACACTATTAATTTAAACATAGCACATTATCCTCTGAGACACATTAATATGAAACCTCAATTTTAGTCTTATATAGGAATATAAGGAATTTTTGCTTATTCATTCCTAGATGATAAGAGAAAATGACTCTTCCTGTTCCCCTCAAAAAGAGGTGGTGGTTATGGGGTGTGTGTGTGTGCGTGCACACTCATGTGAGGAAGATTGATCCAGCTTTGTAACCTGTGAAATAGGTAAATATGAGATATTCATTTACCTGTCCTGAGCCTCAGTTTTCTGCTGTATGAAAGACTAGATATTCTCTAAGAATATTTTCAGTACATATGCTGTATGATTACAAATATAATAAATTAAAACCTAGACTACTGAAATTCTGGTTTGTTTTTGCATATTTAGTCCCAATATTTCCATACCTAACTTAGGAATAGTTCAATTTGACAAATATCTGTTGAGTGTCCTCTGTGTGTCAAGTGTGAGACTCTAGAGGTTGGACAGTATCCTGACCGTTGTGGGATCTACTGATGGAGGATGGAAGGAATGAAAAGTGCCCACTGAACTGAGAAGGTAGCCTGAGACAGAAAAACTAGGCAGGCAGCTCCATGTAATCAATGGATCAGTTTCTTATAGGGTAACTTACAGGATGGGATCTGGATCAGGTGTACAATGATTGGAGGCATTCCCAGCTGCATGCTGCACTACCAAGAGGCCACTGGGACAATATTATAGTTAACCCAGCATGTGGGGGTATGTGCTTATAAACTGGAAGTGCATTCCTAAGTTAAGATGGTTGAGTGGGTGCTTTGAGTATGCTAGTGAAGGGCTTTATCATTATTTGGAGACTAACAGAACATAGATTTTATGCTAACCTATGGTTCCATAACCATAGGTTTTATGCTAACTAACAGGCCACCTGGTTCTAATGATTTTTTAAACAGTATCTATTAACTATAAAGCCCTTGACAACAGAGAAGTGACTAATCACGTAATACAGTCCTAGGTAGGGTCAGTGGAAGGACAGGAGGAACTGCACAGGCCCTTGATGGTGTCAGTTATGCTAACAGTCATACAACTGATTACTTTCGGAGGTCCTTCTGAGTTAGCTTGATAAATTTGACATGGTAGGACATCTTGTCAAATCTACCTTGTTAATTCATGTGGTCCAACTGGATTTGGAAACTGGGTTATGAACCATAAACATTAGGCATTTAAAAATAACACTGAGGTCTATGAGTGGATGTGGGTGGCAAGGATGAAAGTGTTACCTTCTACAGTACATCACGGTCTAGGCTTCTCACGTAGGATGGATGTGGTTGGCAATACTTTGGTGTTAATGACCCCATGGCTCCCAAGAGTGATGCGCTCTTGGGTCTGTAGGGAAGTCATATGTCAGGGAACGTTTAATTTTAAGGAATCCTATATGTTGTTTTCTGTTTCTCAAGGGCCCTCTGTTCCTTATCAGTTCCTGGAAAACAGGAACAAGCAGAGCTACACGCAGTTCTCAGGACTGAGGTCATGAGATGGAACGCATACGTGGATTCCTTTCAGTAACCTTTTACTTTTCTGTAAAACTACTTAGTCGTGTTCCTATTTCTCAAGGTATCCATTGTCTTCTGGCCCTGTGATTGTTCTTCCCCTAGTTACTGTTGTTATGACCCTATGACGGTTGTTATTCCCTTAGTTACTGTACTTATGCGTCTGGTTTCCGTGTTTTTGCTCAATTTTATTTTTTGCCTAAAGCTTCCTTGTATAACAATATATAAGCATATGCTGCCATGAATAAAGCACCCTTGTTTCACTCAAGACTGGGTCCCCCGCGTCCTTCTTTTTGTCGCTTTCTCTTCGTTGACACTCGTCCCCTGGTCCCAGTCTGTAAAGACCATAACAGTCATGTTGGAGTTACCTTCTGACCTGGGAAACACTGTTTTCCCTCTGCAGGCCCTAGCTCCTAGCAAATGTGAGCAAGTCTTGCTTCTTATGACCTGTCACCCTCCACGAGGTGAGATCAGAAGCAAGCAAAACTTTCTTCTTATGCTCATATAGCCGAGGCCTATGCAGAAAATCCTGGAATTTACTCATTAACTGGACTTCATTCCAGGTGCTGAGCTTGGGAGAATAGGGAGATGTTCTTAATTGATGACTCAGATTGGAACTACAGGGAAAAGTGATGATTATATGATTGGGGGCACATTTCTTCACTTCTCAGTTTGGCATCCCCATTTGTTAAAACAAGAAGTTTGACTATGGCATTAGAAAGTTTCATCAACTCTATGATTCTATGACTCAAAGGATGGCCTTTGAGTCATTGTCAGTATCTCGAGCTTGACCATGACCTGAGTTTCATCCTGTTTAGAGCACCCTGACCCTCTAAGACAGGGAAAATACTCTGTGCATTTTATAAAGAATTTTCTCAAAAATGGGTTGAAATCATGATGTATGATCTTTTTAATATGTTGTTGGATTCTGTTTGCTAGAATTTTGTTGAGGATTTTTGCATCTGTGTTTATCAGTGATATTGGCCTGTAGTTTTCTTTTTTTGTGCCATCTTTGTCTGGTTTTGGTATTAGGATGATGGTGGCCTCATAGAATGAGTTTGGGAGTTTACCTTCCTCTGCGGTTTCCTGGAAGAGTTTGAGTAGGATAGATGTTCAATTCAGTCATTCAGTCATGTCCGACTCTTTGTGACCCCATGAACCGCAGCACACCAGGCCTCCCTGTCCATCACCAACTCCCGGAGTCCACCCAAACCCGAGTCCATTGAGTTGGTGATGCCATCCAACCATCTCATCCTCTGTCATCCCCGTCTCCTCCGGCCCTCAGTCTTTCCCAGCATCGGAGTCTTTTCAAATGAGTCAGCTCTTCGCATCAGGTGGCCAAAGTATTGGAGTTTCAGCTTCAACATCAGTTCTTCCAATGAACACCCAAGACTGATCTCCTTTATGAGGGATTGGTTGGATCTCCCTGCAGTCCAAGAGACTCTTGAGAGTCTTCTCCAACACCACAGTTTGTTAGCTCTTCTCTAAATTTCTGATAAGACCAGAAACTATAAAACTCCTAGAGGAAAACATAGGCAACACTCTCTGACATAAATCACAATGAGATCCTCTATGACCCACCTCCTGGAGGAATGGAAATAAAAGCAAAAATAAACAAGTGGGACCTAATTAAACTTAAAAGTTTTTGCACAATGAAGGAAACTATAAGCAAGGTGAAAAGACAGCCTTCAGAGTGGGAGAAAATAATATCAAATAAAGCAGTTGACAAAGAATTAATCTAAAAAATATACAAACAGCTCATGTAGCTCAATACCAGAAAAATAAACGACCCAATCAAAAAATGGGCCAAAGAACTCAACAGACATTTCTCCAAAGAAGACATACCAAAAAAAAAAAAAAAAAAGAAGACATACAGATGGCTAACAAACATATGAAAAAATGCTCCACATCTCTCAGTATCAGAGAAATGCAAATCAAAACCACAATGAGGTACCATTTCACACAGGTCAGAATGGCTACTATGGAAAAGTCTATAAACAGTAAATGCTGGAGAGGGTGTGGAGAAAAGGGAACCCTCTTACACGTGGTGGGAATGTAAACTAGTACAGCCACTATGGAGAACAGTGTGGAGATTCCTTTAAAAACTGAAAATAGAACTGCCATATGACCCAGCAATCTCACTGCTGGGCATACACACCGAGGAAACCAGAATTGAAAGAGACACGTGTACTCCATTGCAGCACTGTTCATTGCAGCACTGTTTATAATAGCCAGGACATGGAAGCAACCTAGATGTCCATCAGCAGACAGATGGATAAGAAAGCTGTGATACATATACACCATGGAATATTACTCAGCCATTAAAAAGAATGCATTTGAATCAGTTCTAATGAGGTGGATGAAACTGGAGCCTATTTTACAGAGTGAAGTAAGTCAGAAAGAAAAACACCAATACAGTATAAACACATATATATGGAGTTTAGAAAGATGGTAACGACGACCCTATATGTGAGACAGAGCAAAAGAGACACAGATATAAAGAACAGACTTTTGAACTCTGTGGGAGAAGGCGAGGGGGGGATGATTTGAGAGAATAGCATTGAAACATGTATATTACCATATATGATATAGATCGCCAGTCCAAGTTTGATGCATGAAACAGGGCACTCAAAGCCGGTGCACTGGGACAGCCCAGAGGGATGGGATGTGGAGGGCAGTGTTCAGGATTCGGGACACATGTACACCCGTGGCTGATTCATGTCCATGTACGGCAAAAACCATCACAATATTGTAAAGTAATTAGTTTCCAATTAAAATAAATTAATTAATTTTTTAAAATGGGTTGAAATCAGAGAATATTTTTATTTCTTCATTAAGTAGTAAGTCAGCTTGACCAGAGCTCTGTGTTCTTTTGGCATTTGTGTCTACTTTGAGCATTGAGAGTCTTTGAATTGGATTAATATGGGTGCAACTTCTAAGTCTTGTTCAAGTCTTTAATTATTTCCTGGGCCACAAAAGGTGAGAGACCAGACTCAAAAGAAGATGGTACCTTTAGATATATCTAGAAAAAACAAGTCAAAGTTCTGGAATTCACTGTAATGAATCTGATGTCAAAGAAAGAGGGAGTGGTAGCTTGTATCTGTGTAATTACCATGGTGAAATTAAATCTGTGGGTTGTGCAAAAGCACCAGCTTTCCTAAGGTAAGGATGGACCAAGGGGATTGGGGTTGGAGGAACCACACTTGTTCTTCTTTCCTTTCTGTGCAGAGAAATGTGGTTTGTCTTATAACTTGGGGCAGCCCTGGGTCAGGTGCGAAGATTACAGGAAGAAGTGTGCAGAACGCAGGGTGCCCATTCTGAAGGGGTGTCACTAAACAAGGCCACACTGGGGATCTTGAGGTGGGATGGCTGAGAGCACGTTAGGCCTTTCCTCCCCTCCAGGCCTTGAGCAGAGGTTTGTGTCAGACTTGAAAGCTAACACATGTTGATGCATTTGGGGAAATGCTAGAATTCATTCTGCAATGTGAAATCACTTGCCACATGTTTTTGCCTGTATATTAACTGAGTCACTTGTACCAGTCAAGGGGGTGGAAATTCTAAGCGTGTTCTGGGGAGACAGTCTTTTCTGTGATTTTTTTTTTTTTTTTTGGTTAATGTTTGGTATCTCCCTTATTTTATAGTCTGGTTGCTGACCTGGAGTGACAAGGCTTTTTGTTAACAAAAGGCACCGTTATAATTATGTTATGATGTTGTAAGAACATACTATGGTCCTATTCATAATTGATTGTCCAGTTTGTCAGAGAGCATTACATGGTCATTCTATATGTTTGTTTTCTCTCTGGGATACAGAAAATTTATTGTAGTCATTTATCTCCCTGGCAGTGTGTGAGATAAACTGTTGATTTTTGAATGTTTGCCTATGTATAACCTTTTAACTATGAAAGCCTGTTAAAATGCTGGGCTATTTTCTTTCTCTCACTCACCTCTAACCTATATTTAGATTTCCCTTGCAGACCATTTGAGAGAATTTCAACTATTATCAGTATTGGGAAGGAGGAGATGTAAGTGAGTCAACGGAAATATTGAGTTGCTGCAAAGTCACATTTTAATCCTGGAAAGAAATGATTTAGGGTGATCAGTAGTTTTTTAGTTTACTTACATATCTATTCCTCTGGCATGAATAATCGGGGATTGATAACAGAACTGTTTGCCAGCAGCCAACCCCAAGGTTAAGAGTGTGTTTGTGTGAGTATGTGTGTGTGTGTTGGAGGTGGAGAGTCGGGGGAGTGTGGTCCTACCTATTCAGATGTGTGAGTACTCCCTGGTCATACCGGGCTATCTGCTCCTTGCTTACATTCCTGCTGGGTGTGGGGTTGGCTCTGAACTAGCCTGGGTGCACTCTTAGGCTCCCTCTGTATGATCACCCCATCACTTGTAGACCACTCTATCCTGAACTCATAGCTGAGAGCAAAGCTTGGCAGAAGCTGGGGACTGTCTTTGCTGGAAATTGGGGGTTAAAGTCGCTGCCTGGACTGAATTCAGTGTCGTCATTCTCCTTGGGACTGGTCTATATGGCTTTTATTGTCTCAGAAGCTATATGCCCTGCAGAGTCCATGCCAGCTACTTCTGGCATCATGGCTTTCCTTTTCTACCATGATGCCTCCCTCTCCCCACCTTATCTTGGCTCATGGGCGCTTTAGGTGGGTACTTTGGGGCTGCAGTCCTGATGCTTCTCAGCAGCTCTGGCTTGATCTCTGACTCTTAAAGAGAATCTGGGCTTTCCACCTAAAGCCCCTGTCCCTCCACCCCACTTCTGATCTGAGTGCCTTTCCATTGTTTGAGAGAATCTTAAGCTCCCTTGGGGACTTTGGCCCAAGCCAGAGTTCAAGTGCCATGGGAGTTTGTATATTCTGGAGCTATTCTAGAGACAGTGGGAATTGCATTTGGATATAGGTTCAGTTTGTGATCCAGGACTTCCAAGAGAAGGTAGATGTTCTTAGAGAACGAAAGGGAAGTGAAAGTGGCTCAGTCATGTCTGACTCTTAGCGACTCCATGGACTATATAGTCTATGGAATTCTCCAGGCCAGAATACTGGAGTGGGAGCCTTTCCCTTCTCCAGGGGATCTTCCCAACCCAGGAATCGAACCCAAGTCTCCCACATTGCAGGCAGATTCTTTACCATCTGAGCCACAAGGGAAGCCCTCTTAAGAGTATACCTATTTGTAATTGTTCTTTTCCTAGCACCCCAATTTTCTCCTTAATTTTAAGTGGATCAGATCCTTTTCTTTGTTTTAGATGGGACTAGCTAGAAATATAGTACATGAATAAAATGAAAACTTGATGTCTGTCTGTGAGTATCCATCTGCAGTAGGAAGATGGGTTGATTTCTGAGGTGTGCTGAGCACCAGCAGCCTGTGGTTCTTACAGTCTGGCTGACCTAGTGATGTCTACAAACAGTTCCCCTACCTCCACTTAAGTATGTTTTGCAAATACAAGGTGTTATTGTTGTGGCAGCAAATAATGTAAGTCAATACTCCTGTGTTTATATACAGCTCTGAAAAGAAACCAGTGGAAGAGAAGAAACCAACAATTGTGGTCTGAAAACAAGTACCTATCCCTGTTTTGCTGGAGGCCATAACTTTGTGTGGGCTTAGAAAGGGGGTCGGTTTTTACCAACAGGAAACCAGTAGCCTCTTCACTGCCAAGCAACCAGATACTTGGGTTATTTCTTGCCAAGAATTTTGGCATTTTTAAAATTTGAAGTTAGATACATGATTATGACAAAAATGAATCAAGCAGTTTAGCTGCTTATTTATTATTTATGTTGAAGTTGGCTCCACACCATAACTGGCCTTGACCCTGGTTCATAGCTCCTTAGATCAAAGCCTATGAAAATCATTGAATGTCCAAATAGCAATTCCTAATAGTGAGGAATTTGGCTCAATTTCTTTCTAGCTTAGGTCGCAAGTTGAGTGTTGGCTGAGTCCCTGTTGGGTGAAGGACTTGGCTCTGGGTCAGTCTGCTGGGCCTTGGTCTAGAGTGGGATTGACCTAGTGGGCTTAGGGGCAGGGTAGGCCTTAACTCATTTCTAATATAAACATCTATGAATAGTTATATAATACAAGTTCCTAAGTGTGAAGTTACTATTTTTAAAATATTTTTTAATTTTTTGTCCACACCACCCAGTATGAGGGATCTTTGCTCCCTGACCAGGGATCCAGCTTACACTCCCTGCAGTGGAAGTGAAAGTGTTAGACACTCAGTCATGTCCAACTCTTTGCAACCCCATGGACTGTAACCTGCCAGGCTCCTCTGTCCATGGAATTCTCCAGGCAAGGATCCTGGAGTAGGTAGCCATTCCCTTCTGGAGGGTATTTTTCTGACCCAGGCATTGAACCCGAGTCTCACTGTGTGAGCTCCCAGGGAAACCACCTGCAGTGGATGGGGCAGAATCTTAATCTCTGGACCACCAGCGAAGCCCCTTAGGTGTGAAATTACTGAGCCAAAGGTATGGACCGTATGAAAGTTTTTTTCCTTCCCCAATGTATTTTCCTTGGAGAAGGAAATGGCAACTCATTCCAGTATTCTTGCCTAGAGAATTCCATGGACAGAGGAGCCTGGCAGGCTACAGTCTATGGGGTCACAAGAGACGGACACGACTTAGCGACTAAACCACCACCAAATTTTACTAGTATCCTTCCAGAAACATACACTTTACACTTCCATCTGCTAGGCGTGCACTTATTGCCCTCTGGTAGACCTCCTCATCTCAACTCTAGATATTATAATTTAAAGGGACGCAAAATGAAATTTTTACCACTTAAGATAAAATTGTGTTAATTCTTTAATATTTTTATCAAACTAAGTGATTTTTAATTTGCACTTTTACTAGTGAATTGAATTTTTCCGTGCATTTATAGGGTGATAAGTGTATTTTAAACTCTCTACATTTCCTTTTATTTCTGTCACATTTCTTTTTTTTTTTTTTATTTCTGTCACATTTCTTTTTTTTTTTTTTTCACATTTCTTTTTAACGTCTGATAAACCGAGGCAAATTAAAAACTTTAGCAGTTTATTTGAGAAATTACTGATTTGAATTGGGTAGCACCAAACTGGAAGTAGTTAGGAGCAACAGGGACAAGGGGGAAGGCTTTTTTAGAGAAGAAGCAGAACTAAATTTAAACAAGGAAATTGTTTGATTGTCTATAGTTTAAGTGATTGTATTTTGGGGGAAAGCCTAGTTGGCTGATTATGATCAGCTAACCTTAGGATTTTTTTTTTTTTTAAGCATTTCTGGCTTAGGTTTGGGCTTGCTTATGGAAGCGTCTCTGGAGGAGGGCGTGGCAACCCACTCCAGTATTCTTGCCTGGAGGATTCCCATGGACAGTGGTGCCCGGCGGGCTACACCATGGAATCACAAAGAGTCAGACACGACTGAACGACTAAGCACAGCATAGCACATGGAGGCTACTAAGGCCTTGAAGCTACCTCAGTCTAATGGCGTTCTTGTTTAATTAATTTAACACTTCCCTTTCCAGTCATTAGAACAAAGAGTAAGTGCAAGAGTAAGAAAAATGATTTGGATTAGAGTTTGGAAAATTATCTAAAGTAATTATATATGTGTCTATGTCAATAGCTAGTCTTTTTCTGGGAATATAAATTCCTAAAAATGAAGACTGAAATAGTGAAAACAATGTTATAAGGCCATGTCTATAATTGGCTCAGTTAAGATCACAGTTCACTTTTCTTTGCAGATCCTGTCCCTAAACAGACATGATAGAAACACGTGCAAATCATGACTCTGCGGTGAGGCTTTTGAGAGGCAGGCAAAGAGCTATAGAAGACTGGAAGGCAACTTAGATGTTGCTTTTCCAAAACAGAAAGAAGATCACAATGTGCTTTAATGCAAAAAGCAGCCTGTACTAGTATGATTTGCAAATCACAAGTTTCTGTTACGTTTTGAAGAAACAGTTTTGTGACAACAATAAACTCCTGCCATCCTACCCACACCCTCCACCATCTTTATCTTTTCCAGATGAGGAAGGGAAGGCTGTGTAGGCCAAGTACCTTAAGGACATAAGTGTATATTCACATATCTCCATCGGTAGGAGTAAACCACTTTAGTAAGTACCTACTGTGTGTTAAGCACCAAACTGGGCAATGTAGATCAGAAATATTTTGCAGGAACCTTTCATGCAAAATCCATTGTGAGGGTGTTTGATTTAGATGCTGTTCCCTTACTCCTATCAAGTCATTTATAACTTACATATTAAGATTAGTCAGAAAACAACATGCAAATTCCAAACTATTGTTCTAATTGGTTCTCAAAATCATTTTGTAGTAACAAAGCCCCTAGAGGTTATGACCTTTCTTTCTATGACACTCCAGAATGTTGGGGAAAAGTAAGCTTCAAATAACAAATTATGTTAAATCAGATTCCTTATATAATAGAAACTAGTGTAGACATGCTATATATAGCAAGTTGTTGTCGTTTAGTTGCTGAAGTCGTGTCCAACTCTTTTGCAACCCCATGGACTATAGCCCGCCAGGCTCCTCTGTCCATGATTTGCCAGGCTTCTCTGTCCATGATTTCCCAGGCAAGAGTACTGGAGTGGGTTGCCATTTCTTCCTCCAAAGGATCTTCCCAATTCAGGGGCTGAATCCATGTCACTTGTGTTTCCTGCATTGACAGGCAGATTCTTTATCACTGAGCCACCTGGGAAGCCCGTATATAGCAAGTACCTAGCAAGGTTAACACATCTTGAAGTTGAGAATACTCTTGTCAACTTTTCCCTACTGCTAATTGGCACGGGATCTTCATTATCTGATCTTGGGTAGCGGAACACTTCTCTTCAAGACACAGAGCATCACTGTTCCCTGGGAACAGAATTTGACAATCCCTAGTTTAATCCATAGGAGACAACAGCAAATATTTTTTTGGTTGAAAAGTTGTGCATGATAGTCTAGTTTTTATGACTATATTATACCCCCTGCCTTCCCCCTGGTCTCCATTTCCCAGTACTAGATTGACCTGTTTTTTAAGAAATGTGTTTCCCAGGTGGCACTAGTGGTAAAGAACCTGCCTGCCAATGCAGGGAGGTGGAAAGGATGTGGGTTCAATCCCTGGGTTGGGAAGATCCCCTGGAGGAGGGCACAACAACTTACTCCAGGATTCTTGCCTGGAGAATTCTGTGGACAGAGGAGTCTGGTGGGCTACAGTCCATGGGGTCACAAAGAGTTGGACACAACTGAAGCGACTTAGCACACACGAATGCAGATGTTGGTAATCATAAACGATTATGACTTCCCAAAATTTGGGAAGTTCTTTTAGCTTAAAGATTGTCAGAATTTGGGGAAGTTCTTTTATCTTAGAAAAATAGTGATAATCTCACTGTTTGCTTAACCTTATACAGTTACTTTAACGTGTCCTGACTGTCTCTGTCTGTGTTAGTCACTCAGGCATGTCCAACTCTTTGTGATCCCATGGACTGGAGCCTACCAGGCTCCTCTGTCCATGGAGTTCTCCAGGCAAGAAAAAACTGAAGTAGGTTAAGTTATAGTTGATTATATAACTGAGATATGGGATCAGTTTGTATAAAAGTAGGACACGTTATAGAAACTGATCCCGTATCTCAGTTATATAATCAACAATAATTTAACCTACTTCAGTTTTCTCTTGTGGCTTGGCAAAAATACCTACTTGTGTTGAATTGAATGAACTTAGATTTTCGTTTGGTGATACTTCATTTTTAATAAGTTCTTAACTATCCTACCCACTTCCCCTGCTGATGTTAATTATGTCGGTTGTGTGTTGATCACTTGGGCACTGCTCTTGGTGCCATGTGGGAGTGGATGTGACCCAGCTCCCTGATCCTTTATGTCCCTCTAACCAATCCTGATTCACCTTTATCCTGACACAGAGCCTGTCAGGGGCCAAACTGGTAGAGAAGGCTTGAACTTAGTTAAATGGATGGTGTCTTTGTTGAAGACTTGTTTACTAGAACCTCAGCAAGTTCAGGGAGCATAGATGAGCTTCTGAGCAGCAAAATATATTCCCTCTAAAGAGCAACATGAAGCAACTAAATGCCTGGACTTTAGAACTTTCCTGATGCTCTCTCTTTTGCAACTGAAAGAATCTGAAGAAATGAACTGTTTCTTTACACAAAGTGACTTAACCGAGGCGAGCCTTCTATAAAGAAAATCTTTCTTAACTACTACATTTTTTGCCTGGCGTCATGGTGAAGCCCTTCTGTTGGATTTTGTGAGCGTTCAGGAGTTTCTTAGCACTTTTGTCATCTGGTTTAGTTTGGTTTCTGAGATCTGCTGAAGGATCCAGACAGTTGCTCCCGTTCTTCCAAGGGCTATAGCTTCTCAACATTAGCCTGTATTTTGATGTGGAGTACCATTTGTTTTGTTCCAATATGGAAAAATTCAGACAATTATAAGTTACTATTTTTCACTTATTCATCAGATAGCTGCATGGGCCAGCTCTTTGCATAAAATTACAAGGCATTAGTGTGCGCTTAGACAGAGGGTCAAGTTACCCTCTGCTGCCTCAGAGCTTGTCGGTGTTGACTGACTGTTGGAAGTGCTTGAGTAGCTTTAAAAAAGGCTGGTGAACAGACTCACCCCCAAGAAATTCTGCCATAATCATTTTTTGGTGTGAGTGAGACACTGGGTGTTAAATGTTCCCCTAGGTGATTCTAATGTGCAGGCAAGTTTGAGAACCACTGCTTTAGAGTAGATTATATTCTTAATTGGGGACAGTCTGGGTTTACTTCATTTGTTGTAGGTGTTCTTAACCTGGAAAGCAGGGTTAGACACAGTGAAACATATGACACCAAGGAGCTTAAAATAAAAATCTACTGGTTGGAATTCTTATCCTTGGAGCTTCTGAGTCTGTAGTTCTAAGGTATTTAGGAAAAACTTCTCAAGTGATCCTGATAACATTCCTTTAAGAGACACAGTCGTAAGTACAAAACAAGAAATGTAATTCTTTGATTAGAATAATTTCCCACTGACCTAACTTTTGAGTGTTTCATGGAATAAATATTCTACACCAAAAAAAGTTTGAAGTATCGTATAAAACATAAAAACTTTGAAACATTAGGGTGCAGATAAGCTTTACTGTTGAAATTTCTGTTGCATCAGATGTCTTGGTTTTGTTTTACCACCTATAGTGAAAGCATCACAGACTTTTGTATTGACCAGTGTTAATAGTTCATTACTTTGGAGTTTGGCTTTCCTAAGTGTGATTATGCATGTGAAAAAACATCCTCAGTAAAGTATGGGATAATTAAGTGAAAATACTTAAATATCTGTCAGAAGCCTGTAGATATTTATCTTTTTTACTTCAGTTCAGAGCATGCCTCAGAGTCTTTCTGGCCACCTTAGAACTTTTGAAGTATGTGTTCTGTAATAAAAAGTGCGAGGCACTAATTAAAGCCTTACATCATTGTTTGCTTTTCTTCTCTTGCCTAAATTGGGAGGGGGTTTTAAGTGAATCACTTCCTAGGCTTCTCTGCAAATTGGCAGTGTTAGGTTTCTTTTGCTTTTTCAACCCATGGTCAATAATTTGGAAAAAAGAATGATTTAATTTAATATAGCCTTTGGTTGAAAACATCTTTGAAGTTAGATTACTAAGTATAGTAAAACTAACTTTGTCACTGTTGGAGGTCACTTGTGTTTTATAATTTGTTTCTTTTCAGAGAATGGGCTGTGTCTCAGATAGACTAGAATCGCGGCCCCAGTAACCTTTTGTGTGCCCGTTTGTAATTCTAGTACCCTCCAGGGCCAGTTTGGCCCGGGAGCACCTGCGCAGTGGAGGGACGTCCAGTTGGTTCCACAGCCGGTGTGTGTCTCTCCCCACTGCCGCTGGCCTCCGCTCCGTCTCCAGGGGTCCCTCTGTCACCCTAGCCAGCTCTCCATCTGAGGTGTCTCTGGCCTTTCCCTCCTACCCTTGTCCCTACATTTCTCTCCCCGAGGTCCCCAGAGTCACAGACCCTCTTCTGCTTGGAGACCTCCATGTCTCCGCAGAAGTTATTGGACCTTGTTCTTTCCACTTCAGAGAATGCACAATCAGGTATCTACTTAGTTGAGTCACATGTGTTCCTCATCCTTTGATTTCAAAAACTTGGTCTCTTCCCTGTTGTCCAGTTTTTTTTCAGTGCCCCACCCCCAACTGCTGCTTTTATTTTCCAGGTCAGCTAGAACTCCCCATGGTCATGAGATACATTCTCTACAGGTCCAGTCCCCAGTCCCTGCCACTCTGCTCCTGGTCTGTTTTGCTCCTGGGAGACTGCCAAGTTCTGCTCACCAGAAACCACAGGCTGACTGATACAGATTGATGATTTACAAGCTCTACTGCATGCTCTGTGGCTCTGGAGCAATCTTCTGCACTCCTTAGATGACCAGGGCTGGCCTTCTTTCCCCTGCAGCTATTTAAGATCTTTTCTTACTATCTGTGAACATCAACCGTGTTCCTTCCTCCTTTATGCTCAGGCAGTGAGCAGCCTCACAAACTCCTTCACAGAGAAACTAGAGATAGGAAGCCTTCCATTTTTCTCTCCCCCATGTGTTCCTGTATATTATTGCCTATTTCTACCTTTCACCATTCTCTTCCCTGCCTGACTGGCTCGCTGTTGTCTTCTGGTCCTACCTCGGACTTTTTTCTCTGTTATTTTCATATCCTCGTATCTTTCTTGAGTCTTTCCTTATCTATTGCCTTCAGTCTCTTCTGTTCTAAAAGAGCACCTTCCCTACCGTTTCCATGCACTGCTCACTTAACTCTCTCTGCCCTTTACTGACCCACCTCTGAAAGATTAGTCTGTTGCTGGTTCTACTTCTCCTTTAACCAACTGCAACTGGACTGTGGCTTTCACACCTCTGTCCAGCTAATCTTACATGCATCCATTTCTTTTCAGCCCCCATCCTGTTTACCAGCGTTTGACACTGTCGATCTCTTCTTTGACCTCCATGGTACAACTGTTGTCATTTTCCTCCTAATTCTTAGATTGCCTTTTCTTTGTCTGCTTCACTGGATGCTTTTCTACCACTCATTCTTTAAGTATAACCAGTCCTTCAGTGTTTCATGCTTGGCCTTTTTCACTTGTTGTCTTTACTTGGGTATGAATTTGTCTAATCACATGACTTATTTCCTTTGAACAGTTTATTAGTTCAACAAATACTCAACCAGTGCCAGGTACTCAGAAATGAGCAAGGCACACTCATTGCGTTTGAAAAGTCCAGCCAGTGTTCACGGAGGACCTGGTATATGCCAAACGCTGAGCTTTACTAATGAGTCACACACAATTTCTGGCTTCATGGAACTTACATTCTAGTGGGGGAAACCCACAGGTAGCAAGCAGACAAGTAAATGCAGGAATATCAGATAGGAATAAGAGCATTAATTATTACAAAGCAGCAACAAAAAGAGTGTATGGGGCGGGGATCGTCAGAGAAATTCTGCTATAAGAACCTGGAAGAAGATGGCAGGCGTAAACCAAGCAACAATGGAGGAGGCAACTTAGTTAATCTGTGTTTCAGTGTCCTTGTCTGTAAAATGGAGAAAATAGCACACCTACCTCCATTGAGTATTAGAAGAGGTAACACTATACATGTGAAGTACTTCATACAATGTCTGCCCTCTAATAAGTCCCCCCTCTCTCTCTCTGTCCCTCTCATACACACACATATTTATCTGTATATCTTCCACCTCTCAAACTTCAGAGGGCCAATGAATATTTTTTAACAATTAAGACTAAAAAAGGTAGACTAGAAATTTGATTTTTAAGAATGGATAAGAAATAACAATTATAGGAGTTGATTTGAAGGCAGAATTAGTAGTTTTTTGGATGTGTTCTAAAAGGACTGTTTTTAACATTTTTGAAATGAAACACCTAAGTATCTTTCTTGAAGTAGGGTTGGTACTCTTCTTGTGTTATGTATCCAAAAAATGAATGAGACTAATGTTTAGGATATAAGAAATAAACATGCTAGTCTTTCTTCTTAAGTGGAAGGTTTAAGCACTTCTGGCAATTAGACGAAGCATAAGCTTTCTTGGGTGGCTTCCATTTACTCCTCTTCAAGATTTCCAACATTTCTCTCATGGAATTAAGGCTGTGTTTTCTCTCTACCGGTACTGTTGCCTGGAGAATCCAATGGAAACAGGAGCCTGGAGGGCTGCAGTCTATAGTCGCAAACAGTTGGACATGACTGAAGTGACTTAGCACATACAGGGTGAAAACACTTCACAATTAAAAACCTTTTTTTTTTTTTTAAAGTGCATTGTCTTCCAGGTTTCCTGCTAGATCTAAGAAAAGCTAGCTTTAGTTTGGCCATTTTTTTCTTGACCTGGAGAAGGCCTTACTTAGAATGTCTCATTTTTCGTAATTCATAAGATCCTGAGAAATAATTATACAGCTGGAATCTGGGCCACAAGTCAAGGAGGGAAGATTTTCACCTGACCTTTGTGGCTAGCAAGTCATATGGAACTCAGGGCCACTTTTTTGGCCTGCAGTTTCTAATTTGTGCAATGAACAGAAGAATGAAGATCTGAATGATCTGTGTGGCCTCCTGCTAACAGTCTGAAGTTCATAACTAGAAAACATTTAAGTTCTCATGATAGAGTGCATTCTTGGCAAACAAGTCAGTGATGTTGATTGTCCCAAAGTGGCTGGGTATGCCCTTGTGCAGTTCTTTATTAATTTGTTACCTATGGCCATTGCTTGAACATTGGTAATGAGAAGCTGTTGATTATCAGGTAGAATATCATCTGTAGGGTTTTCAAATGAGCAAGTGAAACTTCTGAGAAATGTGTATATATGTTTATTAGGAAATGTTGAATGAGTAGATTGGCAAAATATGAAATGCTGAAAAGCAGAGGCACCAAGGATTTTTTTTCCTAAGATGATTCTTAATGGTGTAAACTCTCTAGTTTCATTCTGTTGTGGTTGTCATTCAGAGTTCACGTCTTAACAGTTTTTCAGTGTATTTCATGTATTAGGAGTACATTTAGGGATGAATGAGAGATGATTTCCAGGAGCAACAGATACATAAATAATTTCAAGATAATGTAGTAAGTGCTAATTTAGAAGTATGAGCAGAGTTGGGGGCGTGGTGGTGGTGGGAGAGAGGGAGCCAGTCATTGTGGCTTGAGGTTCAGGAAGGGCTGCTTGGAGATGCTGCTGATGGAGCTGAGGTGTGAAATGTGTTAAAGGTTGCCTGGTAAAAAACCACTGGAGAGCTTGTTACCCTGTAAGCACTAGCATAAGCAAAGGTACACACAGCTTGCTGTGTGGAGCGTTGTTGTTGTTTAATTGCTGTGGTGTCTGACTCTTTTGTGACTCCATGGACTGTAGCCTGGAATTCCCTGATAGCTCAGTTGGTAAAGAATCCGCCTGCAATGCAGGAGACTCCAGTTTGATTCCGGGGTTGGGAAGATCTGCTGGAGAAGGGATAGGCTACCCACTCCAATATTCTTGGGCTTCCCTTGTGGCTTAGCTGGTAAAGAATCCTCCTGCAATGTGAGAGACCTGGGTTCAATTTCCTGAGTCGGGAAGAGCCCCTGGAGAAGGGAATGGCTACCCTCTTCAGTGTTCTGGCCTGGAGAATTTCATGGTCTGTATAGTCCATGGGGTCGCAAAGAGTCAGACATGACTGAGTGGCTTTCACTTTCTTTAGCCTGCCAGGCTCCTCTGTCCGTGGGATTTCCCAGGCAGGAATACTGGAGTGAGTTGTCATTTCCTTCTCCAGGGGATCTTCCCAACCCAGAGATCGAACCCAAGTCTCGTGCAGCTCTTGCATTGGCAGGCAGATTCTTTACTGTTGAGCCACCAGGCTCCGTGGGCAATTTGATATTACTTGGTGAGAGATGCATGACAGGAAGTGGCCAAAGAGGGCTGTAGGGAGACTCCAGGCCTGGAGAAGAGCATCATTACTAAGGGCACCGACCGTAATTATTTTCTTAACTTCAGTTCTCACCTTCTTTCCCAAGTTACAAAGTAACTTAACTTCTCTGTTCCATAGTTCCTTCACTCATACAATAGGGGTGATAATAACATCAACCTTACAGAATTATAGTCTTAATATACATCAAGGGTTTTGATTAGTCCCTGACAACAAGTGCTACATATATGTTGCTAATGTCATTATTTTGGGAGGTATCAGGGATCTTTCAATAGATCTTTCAAACAGGGGAGTTTCACTCCCCTCCTCAAAACCCATCAATCATTTTGCATTTTAGCCTGATCCAGGGGCTTCAGCTGTGGGATTTAGGGTAGGGCTAAGTTTGGAGGCAGGAAGATCTCCCTGGAGGAGGTACTTGGGCAGTCTGGGTGTGGGATAGAAAGGACCTTGTACTAGGGCAGGGATTAAGCAAACTGAGTCGAGAAATTTCTAAGAGGTAAAAATGATAAAGTGTGTATCAGTGAGTTTTAAGCAGGATTCCCTGACTGGCTCAATAACTGGGGTATGTGGTGCTGTGAACTGAAATGTAAAATACAGGAGGAAGAATGTGTTTGGAGAAGGTTAGCTCTGGACACACTGAATTTTGAGGCCTCTGCAATGTCCAAGTACATTGATGTGTACAGGGACAATTTACAGTGAGAGAAGCTTGGGAGAGTGGTCAGGGCTGGATCAAGAGGAACAGCAGCTTGAAGGTCACGGTTGAATGTAGGAGGCAGACAGCTTGGTGGATTCGAAGAGCCTCAGAGGAGACCTTGCGGCGAGTAATGACTGAGGAGGAAGAGACCATGAAGGATATGGGGATGGACTTGCCAATGAAATAGGAGATGAAAGAGAGTTAACAGCTTGGAAGAAATGGAGATTTTTTAAAGAAACAGTGAGTAGTTTTCATTGTGGAAATGCAAAACAGTATCCATTAAGCAAAGGGGTGAAAATTTTCAGGCCCCTTGGGGTTGGCAATGTAGAGATGGATAACAAATTATCTTTTCCTTTAGTGTTCCTAGAAAACCACCGTCTTTGATGGCATAGCCATAGAGGTGAAAACTACTTTCTCACCATCAGCTTTCTATTTCATTTGTTATTTACCCCCCCCACCCTTTTTTTTTTTTTAACAAATCTGCCCAAGTGCATCAGGGGCCCACTTCTAAAGCCAGGAATCTTGTCTTCTATCCTGTAAAGCCCCATCATCTTTTATCTCTCTTCTTTCATATTCACCAACTCTCATGCCCCAATTATGGGAGTTCTGCTATTGTCAGGTTTTCATTTTATTTTTTGTCTCTGTTTTGAGATCTTCATTTTCATGACTACCCAACCTGACAAACAGTTGAATCATATACTGATATTGGATAAAAATGTTGCATTCACACCCCAGATATGTTAAAACTGTGATATTTATTTCTCTCATGGTCTCAAGTAGTCCATCTTCCAGATTGTGCAGAGGAATTTATGGCTTAATTTTTTTTTTTTTTAAAAGGACTCTTAATGTTTCTCACAACCTGCCTTTGTTTCTAAACACGTTTAATTTTTTTTCTCCTTTCCTCCTCCTCTTTGTGTTTTAGAGTTTCAAAGCAGGGTTTGGCAGAGGAAATGGGACAGTGACGTTTTATTTTTTTGTTTTGAAGTTTTTGAGTTTAGCAGACTGTGTGTTCATAGGGTGTGAATTGCAGGATGTAGTTCTGGGGTCCTCCCTACCAGCAGACCCCACATCAGGGTTATTCTGGGAAACCTTATCCAGGGCTGGCTATAAAATACAGGGCTGAACTTTGTCAAAAGGCTAAACAGGAAGCCGATATAAATAACTATTCAATTTTAATTCAGTCTTAGCTAACTTTCTCACACATACTTGATAATGTATTTCTTAAAGCATTTTTCTTAAAAAAAAAAAAAGAATGCCTTAATTCCTTAATTTCCAGGTCACTTTTAGTAGGAAACTCTTTTTACCTTTATGTCTACCCAATGGTATCCTCCCGTTAGCAGGGGAAAAGCTTGACATTTAACAACATCAAAGATAAAAAAGAAATTTTGGAGACCGTGTAAACACAGAAATACTTTTCATCTAAATTGTCTTCTAGATTTTGTTCATGGGCATTTGTATAATCTTTGAATGCTGACAAAGAACTGTGAAGTTTTAGCAAAGTTAATAGACAATCTATTTGGTTTAAAAACAGAATTTCTAGGTGCCTCGTTAGCGTAGTAGGTAGCACGTCAGTCTCATAAAAACAGAATTTCTTAACAGTTTCTTCATTATTTTCCCCTTTCCAAAAGCCTTTTTATACTTTTTTCCCCTTAATACCACAGATATTGTGTATGAGTTTATGTGCTGTATGTATATCTTTGCTTTGTAGGTAAAAAGAGATATTTTTGCCCCCACCCAAGAACCTTTCCAGGTGGCACTAGTGGTAAAGAACTTGCTTGCTAAAGCAGGAGATGTAAGAGATGCAAGTTTAATTCCTGGGTGGGGAAGACCCCCTGGAGAAGGAAATGGCAACCCACTCCAGTATTCTTTCCTGGAGAATCCTATGGACACAGGAACCTGGCAGGCTATGGTTCATAGGGTCGCAAAGAGTCAGACATGACTGAAGTTACTTAGCACACACGCACGCGAGAGAACCTCTGACACTCCGTTGGGAGGCAGTGTTACCCTATTGAACATACATGATTTAATAGGACAGAGAAAACATGTTTAAATACTTATAAAACTCAGTTATAATCTAAACCAGGTGTAATTTGCTTGAATACACTTATTAGACTAATATTACTTTTAACTGTCTTCATGGAAGAAGATACTCAGATGACATGGGGAAAATGAAAAGAAAAGCTTTCTTTCATGGATTATCTTTTTTTCCAAGCACACAGATTTCCCCTGGCTTCCAGAAGGACCAGAGTGTGGCCCTACTAATAGATGATAGGAATATCTCTCTTTTAACTCTGATAATTTATTTTAGGATGACATGAGTAATCTGAGAACATAGGAGGTTGTTTTAGAGTTCATCTGTTGATTTTTTCAACTGTTGACTGGTTTCTATCAGACATATTCTGTATATAAGCCGCTCTTCTAGGCTTGATAGCAGAGATCCCAGACAAGTACTTAAGACATGCTCCCTGACTGCAAAGACCTTATAACCTTGTTGGACAAAATGAATACAGACAAGGAAAAAAGTATTATAGTTCAGTTATCACAGGATTGAAATAGTAGAGGGGGACTCAGTAAAGTAGATGGTATATAATACATTGCCAAATGAGAATTAGTATAAGAGGTAAATTCTGTGCCTGGCCAGAGAAAGGTGAGATATCTAGACTAGAGTGGTCCATGAAGATATTACACAGGAAGAGAGCTGGGGCTGGAAGGCTATTGAATGTAATCATATGATTAGGAGAAGGCACCAGGGTGAGCCAAAAATAGGGCAGGCAGGCCAAATGAGAGGAAGCCAGCTTGATTGTCTTGATGGGTGTGTGTCTGACAGGAGTGTGGGGGATATGGATGCAAAGACCTGATAGGGAGAAATTCACCACAACGTTTTCTATGTGACTACCCCCATTATCTGCAAAGTTTAATTTTCCCCATGTCATCTGAATATCTTCTTCCATGAAGACAGCTAGAAGGTTTTCACATGGTCCTGAGATCTCTTTTTAGGTCCCCAGCTGGTTTTAGTGCACAGAGGACTTTGTGGTCACTGAATCCAAGGATTCAGGCAAAAGAATTTGAGCATTAGGCTGTATTCAATGGGGCACCTGATATTTTGGGAAGATTCTTCAGGCCATAGTGTTCAGGAGTGGCAAGAGGACAGAAGCCAGGGGTTCACAGAGAAAACAGTTGCCAAGTGGGATGTGACGAGTGCCTGAACTGGGTGCTGACATTGGGGATGAGAGAAAAGTTACCTGAATTTGACAGTGGTGGCAGGGATAGAGAAAAGGGGGCAGATTAAAAAAAAAGAAAAATAGGAGATAAATGTGACCAGTCTTACTTGTTTACAGGAGGAGCTTGAGGAGGTTAGTTTGGACATGTTCAGTTTAAGGCCTCCATGGGAAGTCTCTGTATATGTGCAGTATTTGCTCTGATAGCCTGAAGCTTGGAGGAGAAGTTGGAGCTATGGCAAGAGATCTGGGAGTGGCGGCTTAAAAGTGGTTAAGTGTTGAAAGTGGATCTGCTCCCTGGAGGGAGTGTGTATATGAGAAAAACATTGGGCAAAAGGGAGATGCTGGGACCAGTAATGATTGAGTGGGTGGGGAAGTAGGGTTGAAAGAACAGCCTGGATCTTAATTCTAATTGGATATGGAAAGCAAAGGCTGAAGTTTTAGAATTAGGTAATTGGATAAATGATGTCAGTATTAGCTATTAACTTGTAACTCTTATAATGGGCTAGGTTACTTTGTTTACCATCCAGTCAGCATTTGGAATTTTATATCTTATTGGCCAGCCCAGTGATTTCTAGAATTTCAAGGAAGGAGAGGTGTCTGTTCATTTCTTTAGACATTTTTGGATGACTGGGTTGTAAGATCTGAAGGACTGGTTTCTTGTCCTATGCAGCATGCATAAGCAGTGCCGCCCTAGCATGATGTCTGCGTTGTTCACACTCAAGAAAAATTTGTTGTATGAATGAGTAATTAGAGTCAGATGAATCCAAGAAAGTGGATTGAGGGAAAGACTTGAATTTGAGAATTTGCAGATCATAATGATGACAGAGGATGAGATGGTTGGATGGCATCACCGACTCAATGGACATGGGTTTGGGTGGACTCTGGGAGTTAGTGATGGACAGGGAGGCCTGGCGTGCTGCAGTTCATGGGGTCGCAAAGAGTCGGACATGACTGAGCGACTGAACTGAACTGAATGATCTTAAAGAAGCTAGTTTCAGATTAGAGAATAAAAAGTAAATAAGGGGAAGCAGAAGGGTTTGTGGAGTTTACCTGGAGAGAAATATTTTCATCTGATGGAGAATAAAATAGGAGTAAATGAAGGCAGTTTTATTAGTTTCAAAACAGTGAGGGAACATCTTTGTAGATCTTGTTTATCCGTTGACTTTGGATGAGTGTACAATAAGAAGACTTGGCTCAGGAAATTGTCCCTCAAAGAATCCCTGAACTTTCTAGGACATGCCTACTGTTTCTGGGAAATTGTTGTGACTTAAGGGGTTAAGTTAGAAATCTATCAATTACTGAGCCAATCACAGTAATCAGTTACAAATTGATCAGTTACCAATTTATCAATTTTATGGCTCCTCCATAAAAATGAAGAGCCAAGGAGTGCGGTGTTGACAATCCATCTGACCTGTTTTTAGGGTTCCATGTGAGTTGATGCAGTAGTAGCAGAAAGGGCTTCACTGTAGAGTTAATAGAACAGTCATGGAAGAACTTCATAAATCCAGACCCTCTTTTCCCACAGATGTCTGCTCAGGACCCAGAAGGCTTTTTAGAACTTGCGGCATAGCCAGTCAGCAGCTGCAGCACCTGGGCCCAGATCTCCCGGCTTCTGTTCCATTCTTCTGTTACTGCATTACCTTGTCTCTTTGAGATTTTAAAAGTTAAGATTTTGTTTATTCAAAGAGTTTCTTTGCTCATTTAATCTGAAGAAAGAATTTAAAACTTGTTATTTTGTGTAACATCTGCCTAATTCAAAAAGACAAGAGAAATATGACTATTTTTTTGACCACGGACTATTCCAGAGAGTTTTTTGCATAATTCCTCCTCAGATTCAGTGACTACTTGTTGTGTGTCCTGAATTACTCATTTCTTTTGAAGATCATGTGAGATACTTAAAGATTTCTTTGAGAGTTTATTTGAGAGAGATTGAGTAAAGGGATGGGATGCTATCTGAAAGTTATATTTATAAAAAGATAGCAGGGGGGAGATTGAAGTTAATGAAAGGCAACCTCAAACATAATTACAAGTAGGCAGAAGAAAATTCTGCTACTCCCAAATTAAATTTGAATCCATAAAGAAAATTTATTTGGACTCAGAGCATTTTTCTTATTCATTTTAGAAGTAGAATGCATTGAAAATTAACATTGAGATTAGTAGTAGCAATAGTTAATTATATTTTTCATTTCAAAATTTTAAATTGTAAAAATACTAAAAACACCAGCAGTGCTATAATTTTTAATTCTGATGGTTCACCTTCTGATGACATTTTTATGGCTGCCTTTTTCTTTGTTGAAATGATGTGTGGAATTAGGGAAATCATGAAGAGAGGAAAATGATGGGGAGGGACAGGGCTGGGCAGAGGCAGATAATGGCCACCCTGAACTCAGTTTCCAAAGCCTGATAGGAGAGTTTTTCTACTAAATTGTCTCTGTGATTCAGAAGCTCTTTGCTCTTTTTATAACAGGAAGTGGTGATATTGCTGCTAGTCTAGATTATTTCTCAGATTGACCTTTATTGTGTTTGATTTTGTGATCCCAACTTAAAAAAAAAAAAAAAAACTCTTGGGTGTAGACAGGAGAGAATTCTTTCCCATATTTTAGGGAGTGGTATTAAAATACATTTATTTCATTCAGTAGTTCTATTTAATACTTCCTTACAGATAAAGACCCTTTCTTTCTGTGTGGTTGTGATGTTGTTTGGGTGTGCCTTGCTTTAATGATATTTGACATGAGAAAGTTGGTAAAAATTCATGAAACTACTCATGACACAGAACCATGAAGTACATGAATTTGTCAGTTTTTTTTTATGCAGACCAGTCTTATTTCCCAACATTCATGGTATAGTTAGGTGGCGTTTTTATTTTGTAAAGTCTTCTGTAAATTACTGGATATGGGTGAAGCCTAGAGTTTTTCCCTTCTAAGGATAATATTTTAGGAAGTCTCTATTGAAGGATAAATGTATATGGATGAAGGGAACTTACAGTCGCTTAATTCTGCTGTCTTTTTGTGGAAACTAAGGCCTAGAGAGGGAAGATGACTCATATAAGATCTAAGAGTGAGAGATTTGGACCTAACTTCTTTTCTCAGATACCTGCTTTTTGACCATTGGTCAAATTCTACCCCATGTTTGAGCATTCTTCCTCTGACCGCCATTAGTTCTTAGCCTTTGTGTCAGACATGTGGCCTACTGGCCTCTAATGTGTTTTGCTAGGCCTTCGTACTGTTTACGGTTTCTTAAAATTTCTTAAAATGTTGTCAACGTTAAAGATAAAAAATTTCCACACACAATTTCAGCTCTGGCTGCTTTTAGAAAACTGTAGAAAGATTATTAGGCTGATTAAGGTTGAGTCTGTATTTGTGAGTGACTGCTGCCCCCTTTGGATGGAACTCAGACCTTCAGGTTCAACATGGGAATCAATCACCATTTCTTTTGTGCTCCTCATTGCCTTAGTAAGTATTTGAGTTTGGAACCTTCCTTTATCCTAATGAGATTTAGTTCCTAGTTATGTCCCACCTGAGATGGGCTTTGATGTGTGTTACATCTTCTTTTAACTTCTTGCCTGTAGGTAGAGGCTGTCTCTTATTTTCATATATCTTTCTGTTGCTATAGTGGCCCACCAGCTCTATTCTATGGCCTAGAGCATAGTAAACGATCAATAAAGACTTATTAAGTTGGTACAAAGGTAATTGCGGTTCTGAACCATGAATTTTAAATCAGTGTAACTAGGCTCAAACATCTTTTTTTTTTTTTCAAACACATCTTTATTAATCAAAATAGTAACCGTTGCAATCAACACATTTTGCTAGCAAGAAATGTTTGTTTATTCCTGTAGTGTAAAAATCCATGCTTCAGGATTTGACAAACTCTTGGAAGGCATTTTCTGCCTCCTGGTGGTTGTGGAAATGTTTTTTCCTGCAAAAAGTTGGAGATGCTTAAAGAAGTAGTAGTCGGTTAGGGAGAGGTCAGGTGAATATGGTGGATGAGGCAAAACTTTATAGCCCTATTTGTTCAACTTTTGAAGCGTTGGCTGTGCAACGTTTGGTTGGACATTGTTGTGGAGAAGAATTGAGCCCTTTCTGTTGACCAGTGCCAGCTGTGGGCCCTGCAGTTTTCGGTGCATCTCATCAATTTGCTGAACATACTTCTCTGATATATTGGTTTTGCCAGGGATTCAGAAAGCTGTAGTAGGTCACACGGGCAGCAGACCTCCAGTGACCATTACTCTTTTTTGGTGCAGGTTTGGCTTTAGGAAGTGCTTTTGGAGCGTCTTCTCGATCTTCTCAGTTGGTCATGGTCACCTTCCAGTGGCTGGCCACTGCGCTTTTCATCTTCAGGGCTCTCATCTCCTTTGCAAAACTTCTTGAACCACCACTGCACTGTGTGTTCATTAGCAGTTCCGGGGCCAAATGCGTTGTTGATGTTGCAAGTTGTCTCTGATGCTTTACAACCAGTTTTGAACTTGAATTTTAAAAAATCGCTTGAATTTGCATTTTGTCTAACATCATTTCTATAGCCTCAAATAAATATAAAATACACAACAAATAGTCATTAGCAAAAAAAAAAAAACACAAAACAAAACACAAGAAATGTGCATTAAAATGATGTATAACATGACCACTTTTATTTAGAAACTTATTCCAATATCAAACGGCAAAGTTCAACAATGCAAAACCGCAATTACTTTTGCACCAATCTAATAGAACTATAGAGCAGAGGACCTCACATTTTTCTATAATGAGTCAGATAGTAATTATGTTAGTTTTTGTGGACTCTCCTGCAGTTGTTCAACTCTGTTGTTGTACCGTGAAAGCATCCAAGACAAAACCAAACAAATGAGCATGGCTGTGTGTAGTCCAATGAAACTTTATAAATAAAAACAGACAGCAGACCAGATTTGGCTGAGGGGCTGTGATTCAGTGATCCCTGCCATGGAATCTTAGTGTTATAAGAAAACTCAAACACTTTACTCTCAGTTATCATATACGTGTTTTTCTGTTTATACTACGCACTTATTGTCACACCTTTTCAATATCCCCTATTTTTTATGAATCTTAACTGCAAGGGTTTATTTATAAAACAGTCTCTATGAAGAGAATAAAAGAGGGTGGATAATTTCAGGTTGTTGATTTGAATGTGCTGTATTTGTATTTGATACAGGTAACAATTGAGTTATCCTAGATTACATGTATTCATGACAGTCTAAATCTAGGATTTTCTAGGTGGCACATTTTCAGAAATATTCTATGATGCATATTTTCTCAAAAGACATGAGTGGGGCAATTTAATGATACTAATAATAGTTTTATAGAAATGAGTTGTCATATGGTCTGTAATGGCCTGCCACCTATTTAAATCTTTCTGAATCTATCAGCAGGTAATAATATTCTACTATTGTTAATACTTGGGAAAACGTTCTTAAAATAGCTAAATGATTAAACATTTCCTTGTAGCCGTGTTTGCAAGTTGATATTTTTTCATACTGTGAAGGGCACTTATTTTTAAGTTTGTAAGATTGTTTGCCTTTAGAGATTTGGATCCAGAGCTTCATTTGTATAATTAATAGATTGTGAAGTATGGGCAAATAGATTTTCAAGTGTTGGAATGGTTATAGCTTTACTTTCATTGGAAAGCTCTGAGGGGAGTTTATTAGTGAGAAGTTTTTGGTTGCAGCCAGAAATTGCAAGCTGGCCTAGGATGAAGGGATAACTGTAGCTTCAGGCTATCTGGATTCAGAGGTACAGGAAGGTTGTCAGAGGTTACTTGCACACCCCCATTTCAGTTCTGTTTTACTCCCTGTTGGATCCATCCCCTCCTGGTGGCTAGATGATTGCCAGAAAATCTACAGTCAGCAGCACCTTCTAAGAAGATGCTTATTTCTAATAATTCCAATAAAGTTCCCGTTCTAGACTCTCATTTCCTCTCATTGTCCTGGCTGAGGTTTTGTGTCCATCTATGAACCAGGCCTATGGTCAGGAGGCTGTGATTGGCCAAGCCTGCATCCATGCCTATCTTTGGAGCTAGAGATGGGCTCAGTCTCACCCAAACTATATAGACTGGGTGGGAGAAGTGGTTCTCTATGATAGATTAAGGCAGATTAGATTATTGCCAGAGAAGGGTATAGAAGGCCTTTCCCAGTGCAGGATTTTAAAAATATTTCATTATGTATTCCCTCGCCCTTTAATCCTTCTGGGTTTAACATGTAATTTAAAAGTCAGTAATACCATAGTTCCTCAGTTAGATTGTGTGTTCATTGAGATCAGCTCTTTTGTATCTTGCCCCATTCTGCCATCCTAATACAGAGTGGGGTTCAGTAAGTACTTAAACTCATAGAATTTTAGAACTGGAATCTCTCAGCCATTTCCCTTTCAAATATTATTTCTAGCCTAATAGCTTCAGTTTATAGATGAGGATGCCAGCTCATTGAAAGGCTTTGTGACTTGTTTAAGGCATGGGACTCACTAACGCAGGTGTTGGAATTCAAACCCAGTTCTCCTAGTTTTTGTGACAACAGAACTAAAGCCTGGTTCATGGATTGATTCAACCAAATAGTGGATTTCTTTCTAAGGTCAAAGAAGCCTTTGGTAGCAAATCAGTAACAGTAAAAAAACAAAAAACAAAAAAACCCAAAACTCCTCAAATTGTTTTGGAATTGTAGAAGCGTATTTAGTCATAGTATGAAACTCAGCAAATCAGTTGGTGAAAAGGTTGGAAAGGAAGGATGAGACCCATATGATAGAGGTGAGTTGAGTGCCATTATCTGAACATGACCAGAGGAGGGTCTGTGTGAATGGAGAAGCAAGGAAGAATCTGAGAAATGCTCTCAGGGGATCGGATGGGAGCTGGTAGCTAACCAGGCTCTCAGGGAGGTTTAGAGGATGTTTGCTGTGCCCCCTGCATGGCTGATTGCGTGCGACTGTGTCCTGATGCGGTAGTGGTGTCATGAGAGGAAAGACGCACACCAGTCTCTTGACCGGTGCTCTGTCAAGCTCTGTCAAGCAGACCTTGAGCTCTGTCCCTGTGCTCTGAAACCACAAGTGGCTTCAGGTGGAGGCATTGCGGCCTGGCACACCCCTTCACACACCTGTAAGGACTGCAGCCCAATTAGGTGAGTGCGGCTGGGTCATCTGAAAAATGACCATGTGTCATGTTTAGTAAAACAGGGAGAAGGAAGTTAGGCCCAGCCACTGTGATGGATGCTGTGAATCTGAGACTTGGAGGGCTTTTTCTCATTGGAGATTGGTGATAGGACTGATAGAGAAATGTAATAACTGGGAACTAGAAAATGATCTTTGAGGAGAATATATTTGACTCTGGGCCTATCTGGTTTTAAGAAATGGTGGACCATCCGAATAACACCCTTTCTGTTTATTTGTGTCTTCAGTTTCTTTTATCAACATCTTCTCATCTCTAGAAAAGCGATCTTTTACCTCCTTTGTTAAATTTATTCCTAAGTATTTTATTGTTTTTGATGCTACTTTAAATGGATTGATTTATTTCTTTATCAGAAAACTCGCTGTAGGTGGATAGAAATGCTACTGATTGTTACAGATTAATTTTGTACCCTGCAAATTAACTGATTCATTAATTACAGTATCTAACAGTTTTTTGGGTTGAGTCATTAGGATTTTCTATATATTAAAATCATGTCATCCAAAAATAGATTATACTTTTTCCTTTGTAATTCTGATATTCTTTTGTTTTTCTCTTTCTTGCCTGCTTGTTCTAGCTAGTACTTTAGTACTGTGTTGAATAGGAGTGGTTAGTTGGAATGTTTGTCTTGTTCTTAATCTTAGAGGAGAAGTTTCTGACTTTTCATCACTGAGTTTCGTGTAGCTATGAAGTTGTCATATATGGCCTTTATTATGTTGATGTGTTCTTTCTATGCCGAATTTAAAAGTTTTTATTAAGAATGGATGTTGACTTTTGTCAGATGCTTTTTCTGTATCTATTAAGATGATCATGTGGTTCTGCTAATGTGATATGTCACACTAATTTTGTGTTGGTTGAACCATCATTGCATCTCAGGTATAAATCTCACTTGATAAGTGATTGTTTTCATGTGCTGCTGAATTTGGTTTGCTAGTATCTTATGGAGAATTTTGTACCTATATTCTTCAGGGATATCGGCCTATAGTTTTCTGGTAGTGTCCTTTTCTGTGTTTTGGTATCCAGATAATATTGGTCTTTCTTATAAAATGAGTTTGGGAGTATTCCCTTCTCTGATTTTCTTTTTTTTTTTTGCAGGGGTTGGGGGGTGACTTTGAGAAAGATTGGTGTTAGTTCTTCTTTAAATGTTCAGCAAAATTCACCGGTAAAGCCGTCTGGTCCTGAGGTGTGGGAGATCTTGATGACCAAGTCAGTCTGCTGAGGAGATAATTCAATACTTTTTTTTTTTTTTCAGTGCTCACATTTTTTAACCTTGGTGCTTGCGATATAGCTTGTCTACACATGCTGGTATTACATAAGGAATCTGATGGAACATAAAGTTTATAATTAGTTATTTTAAGATGATCCAAACTAATAAATTTGAGGCATTATAAAAAGAAAGCAGCAAATTACATAATAATACTATTATTATTCTGTTGTTTATTGAGATTATTATTTGAGAAGCATATTAAAAATCATGTGATCTTAAGGAAAACACCATCCTATGAGGTAGGCATAATTATCTCCATTCCATAGATGAGGAAATAAAAGACAATAAAGCCAAGTAAATTGCTTTTCGAAGAATATATAAATATCTATAGTGTTTCATTTCCTCACAATTCTGAATGGTAATGTAGGATGATATTTTTACTAACACAACCATTGGGTTAATTGTATTTAGGTGGCCACCCATAATTACTATTAGTTTTGCAGGCTTATTTTTAATAGATTAATCAAAGATTGGGACTTTGAATGTTATTAGGTATCACCAGCAATTCAGAAGTTTGAAGACTTTGTTAATGTGGCCTATTTATTATTGGATTACTGATGGGACTGGATGGTATTTAACTAGAATTGCTGGCCTGAAAGGAAGAAAACCCATTCCAAAAGGCCAACTTCTAACTGTTCAGATTGATAGTTTGTAATTGTGTTATCGTAATATGTTGAGTTTTCTGTCAGATGAATACTTTAAGAGAAACATTAACTTCCTAGAAGATCTTTCAGATGCTACTCAGATAGTTTGTGGTGGAGAAAAAAGGCCCATAAAAGCTTTCTACGTCCTTACAAGTCAGTAAAATATTGGATGACTATAGACAACACTGAAGAAGCGACTTTTGTTTAGACATGTAAAATAAAATACAGAATGTGCTTATTAAAAAAGTACCTAAATGCTGACTTTTATTTTTCAATGTGGGGGCTTTGAGAGTGGTAGCTAATAATTGATGACATTTTGAATTTTAAGGAAAAAATACTGAGTTAGAGAAAATGAATTTTAGCAATGTTATCTTCATAGTTTGAACTATTTCAAAGAAATTCATAAAATGGCAATAGCATTTTATAGAGGCAGGAAAACCAACACTAGGGGAAGTAGAACATAAAGCAATAAAAGGCAATAGGCAGTTTTTCACTCTATGTTATATGCTAACATTGAAACACAGAGGATTTTCAAGTTACTCTACTGTTCTCCTTTCCTTCTTTCCTTGGAAGTGAGTTGTTGTATAAACAGTGTAGGTCTAGTTTGTCTACACTGCAAATGCCTAAACTCCAACCTCAGTGGTTCTGATTCAGTGATCTTGGGCAGGCGGGATCCAGAGATTTGCCATTTTTAAACATTTCCCGGTTGGAAACCACTGGATAAATTCACAACTCAGTACCACATCTAACTATACCTTGAGAGGATTTCCAGTTATGACAAGGAACCCCATTGTAAAGGCCCGGTTTTGAGTTATTCAATCAGATCACAAACACTTCCTGAGTGTCTGCACTGTGCTAAGGCATTTCTTGTGAGCTAGAGAGTTCTTAATCTAGTTGACAGGGAGAAGAGGGGTAGTGTTGGCAAATAGTGCAGTATGTTAGGTGTTGTAGAAAGAATATAAATGGAGGTCATTGAGTGTGACTGAAGAATACCTTGGAGGATGACATGGCAACCCACTCCATTATTCTTGCCTAGAGAACCCCATGGACAGAGGAGCCTGGCAGGCTGCAGTCCATAGGGTCACACAGAGTCAGACACAAGTGAAGTGACTTAGCATGCACAAAGAATACATTGTGTATCCCAGAGTGGGGCTTTTTGATGCTATTTATTATTGCAGCAGAGTTCCCTACTCTATACATGGGTATGGTCATATGTGTGCTTTTGGGAAGTTTATTTTTGGCTATAAAGTAAATTAAAGATGAGAATTTAATGACCTGAGGTAATTGAGATACTTGAAATCATTGCAAAGCAGTAAAAACCATGGGTGCCAGATCAGTTAGAATTAGATTCTACTCTGCAGTGTACAGGAGCTTAAACAACCTAGCTAGAAAGTTATTTCTATAAACATATTTGGAGGTAAATAGTCTAGGGCTAATATGGTGGCCCCTTGATCTTTCAGAATCCAGTCTCTTTTTATTTTGTTGCTTTATCTGCCAAAGCATGGCTTATACTTTGTTGTCCCAAATAGCTGCTTGAGCTCAAGCCATCATGCCCACATTTCAGACAGTGGGAAGAAAGGCAAAGAATAGTGTTTCCCCTTTTTTAAAGGAAACATCATGGAATTTCATCCTAGTTTTGCTTAATTCCTATATTTCAGAATGTATGGTCACACAACCACAGATAAGGCTGAAAAGTACAGCATTTTCCTCACAAGACCATTTTCTCTTAGGGGAAGGAGAGGAAAATAAATATTGTGGAACCTCTGACAGTCTTTGCCACAGGGACTCAGACTCCCAATACCCCAGAGAAACCAAGGACTTTGAAAGCATTTTTTTCCCAGGTGACTTTTTTACCCATGTAGATGTTAAGTATATCATCTTATCTGCACTAATATTGGGGTTAAAAAAAGAAATACTCAATTGATACATGCCAGTATTTTACTGTAGAAGGGTATTTGACCTTTAATTTGCATATAACATTTTTTAATTACAGAAATTAATGTCTTGGATAATAGTGTTAGTTGCTTCTGGATTATAGAATATGAAAAACAATGGTAGGAATGAAAGACTTTTCCTTTGCCACTGTCCCAAGTTAATTCAGTTTTTTACCAAATGCTAGTGTTAGTGATTCCTTCAAATGTTACAAATTGACCTAAATGTTGTTTCCTACCAGGGAGCCTTATGAAGGTGCAGAACCTTTGATTTTGGGGTTAGAAGACCTGGATTTCAATCTTGATTCTACATTTACTCCTTTCATCATCTTAGAAGAATCATTGTCCTAGTTCAACATCTATAAAAGTAGCACTAGTCTTTTACCTCGGGATTATTGCTGTGGATTAGATTGGATAGCTATAACACTTGCATTTTAAAATTAGTTAATTTTATCTCTTTCATTTGCCAGTCATAAGTATCTGGCCCCAAATCTTAGACAGTTACAATAAGTCTCTTTAGAGTTAAGCTTTCATATCTCTAAGAATACTTTTTTGGTTGTTGAAATGTGTTGATTGCCTTATTCTTTATTATAGCAACTTGATCTGTTTCCCTTGAGGGTGATTTGGAAAGCTTTTTTTATTCAACCTTTACTCAAGGTTTTTCTTGTTCTTTGAAGACACGATTGGTCTTGTGAAGTTGGCTTTATGTCAAGGTCAAATTCTTGAGTCAGAACTGCTGAAGAATATGAACTTAAGATCACTTTAGAGATAACTGCTTATTCTCATGCCCCATGTTCTTGAAAAATACTCTGATAGGGTAACGTGGGAAGCATGGAGCATCCTTTGGGCCACAGTTCAGTCTTCTGTCTTGTGTTGCAGGCTGGCTAGGAAGGGGACATTTACTGTCAGCATCCTCAGTGTTCTAATAGTTCCTGGGTTCTTGGCTCTTTTTATTGTTTTGTTTTTGCTTGCTTGTTTTGTTGTTGTTGTTTTAGAGCTAGGGTTTGGGTTGAAAGTATTTCAGGCTCAGAATTTGGAGCTGGTGCTGAGCACTGGAAAAGTGGTCACATATAGTGCTTCCAGGGCAGAAAGGGCCACTTATCCCCAAATCTGGGCTTATCTTTGGACATGAAAGATTCAGTGGCCTGGTTATTCCTTCTTCTTGCTTTCTCATTTTGGTTTGCAATTTTGTTAACTTTACAGGTGTGGTAACCATAATAACAGGAAGGATGTTGGGAGTTGGTAATATGGAAAGAAGGGCTGGATGCTTTTCCACACCCCTGCAACTATATAGATGATCTCCTCCTCCCCCTCTAGGTACTCTTGTCATTTTATTTTTTATATTTAAAATTGGAATCCAGTTGGAATTTAGTTCAGAATAAGGTGTGAGGCAACTTTGCCTTTTTCCCTCATGATCAGTCAATTGCTCAGTCCCATTATATATTAAACAGATGAATTATCCATCTGTTTCCCACTGTTTATTTTCCATAGATGGAGAAATTTTTGATTAAAAATATATTTTGAAGACTTGGCACAGTCAAGACAAACCCTGCTAAAGATCACCTCCACTTATCTTAATTAACTAACACAGTACTCTCAGATGGCAGCAGTCTTACAGTTTATATTTGGTGTGCCAGGTTTCCAATTGTAGTATTCGTAATGAATTTTTATTTTTGAGAATTGTGTTATTTAATGCTTTGTGTATGCAAAGAAACTTTATTAATAATCCTGTTATGCTATTCTAAATGGACATAATGTAATAGAGCACTGCTGTGCACAGACGTTAGCACATGGAGGTTGGTGCCTGCCCTGTTACTAGGCAACAGTTACTGTTGGTCCATTAATGGTGTTGCTTAGCCACTGGTCAGCACTGGGCCTCTCCCCCAAGCAAGCAGTGCTCAGTGAGCGACTGTTGGTGGTCCTGCTCACCCATTGGTCAGCACTGCAGTGGGCCCCTCCCCCAAGCAATCAGTGGTCAGTGAGCGACCGTTAATGGTCCTGCTCACCCATTGGTCAGCACTGCAGTGGGCCCCTCCCCCAAGCAACCAGTGAGCGACCGTTAATGGTCCTGCTCACCCATTGGTCAGCACTGCAGTGGGCCCCTCCCCCAAGCAACCAGTGAGCGACCGTTAATGGTCCTGCTCACCCATTGGTCAGCACTGCAGTGGGCCCCTCCCCCAAACCAGCCACTGTCAATGAAGGAGTGATGGCCGTCAGGCGGAGAGAGAGGTAAGAGGCGGATCCTGGCCTTCTCCCAGGGCCCTCCAGCTCACCCCGCCTGAGGCTGGAGGGTGAGCTGGACGGCCCAGGGAACAGAACAGGCTTGGGGCTGTGTCCTGAAGGACTCCAGAGCCCTTGCCAGGGCCACGCTCTGGCCAGGCCCAGGCCTTGAGGCTGCAGTGACCCTTTCCCCCCATCCCTACCTCAGTGACCTAGACCTAGTAGCAGTGGCTGTCTACCTGGATGCCATCTGCGGGACCTGGCCCCTTCCATTGGGGCGAGCTGAGGAGCCTGAGGGTCAGTTGGGTCCTGGGCACCTGACTCCTTTATATTGATCTACCTGGCCAATCACGTGCCATCAGCACACTGGTTGAGTTCTGGTCTCTACTGATGGGGAGAGTAGAAAGAATGGGAATGGAGACGGACAGTGAATTCCCTTCTCAATATGCAAGTGCCCTGGCAGTTGTACACATCCCTTCCACTTCCATTCCATTGGTGCCACATGACCACATATGGCTGTAAGCTGCCTTCTCCAGTTAAAGTGGCCATGTGTCTGGTTAAAGTTTGTTTGTTTGTTTGTTTTGTAAGGAAGATTCTTGGGCTCAACATGCTCTGGTGGAGCACTTTTCAGCTTGGAGAATTTCTGAAAAATTAAGGTGAAGTGTAACTTGCCTACTTGTGTCCTCAAAAAATATGAGATGCTACTTGCTGTAATAAAAGATCACACTTAACCAGGATAGAGGTTTCCCTGTGCATGTCTGAATAGTCTTATTTTAAATGCCTTCAGCAAAACAGGTTAGTGATGGCCCTGCTTTTTTGACTCCAGTCTTACTATTTCAATAGGAACCTATTGCTCTTTGATTATTAGGAAAGAAGTTCAGGTGGAGGAGACTGCTACAGTTCTATTAAATTTGTATGGGGGGTAGAGTGGGCAGTGATGAAATTCCTTGTACTTCTCACAAATTTCACTCTTGAAAGGTAATCTCTGTCAACCCCCAGAGTCTTTTGGTTGATCTTCTGCCCTTAGATTTAGTTCTGATGAAGTATGTGTTTTCTCACACACATTACCTTACCCTTTTTGCTACTTTTTGGGTTCTTTTGGTCATTTTCTTGTAGAGCACATTTTTAAGCCTGTTTTTACTTTGCCATTTAATTGTAGGTCTTTATTCTTATTTTAGTTAAATTTCAGATAATTTATTTCCATGTTCTTATACATATTTTTCCAGCCTTATTGAGATATAATTGGCATATAACATTGTAAGTTTCAAGTGTACAGTGTGATATTTGGTATGTTTAGTTTGTGAAATGATTACCACAATAAGACAAATTTACACATCCATCACCTCACATTATTAAAATGGTAAAAGGTAAAAACATGTAAGATCTACTCTCTTAGCAACTTTGCAATTTATAATACAACGTTAATAACCATCTTTTTAAAAAGCCCTGCCGTCATGGTAAAACTCTTAGAGATTCTTTCAATCTTAGATTGAGAGGCTGAGAGGCAGTATTAAAAGTAATAAAAAATGTTTCTTTTGGTCTTATGGTGACTTGAAAATGTATACTGAACGGTTATTTTCTTTTACCTCAGAGCCCAACACATATTTGTATCGTTGTGATGCGGGCCAGTGATAAGGGAGCCTTATAAATGAGCAATTCCCCATGTAAAACTTGAATATACAATTTGGACGTGATTGATCACTGAATCCTGGTTCCACATGTTGCCCACTCTTATCCTCACTAGTTTTTAAACTTACTCTGCCGGTGATCAAAATCCTACAAATTTCGAATGTGTTTGAGGCAATTTAGTTGATTAATAGGAAGTTATGTTTCTTTAAGCATAGACAAAGGGTTTTAGTAAAATGAGACAAATATCTCAACATAAATAATAATTGGAGTACAAGTAAGAGAGTTTTAATTAGTATGAAAAAGGGGATGCTGTTTAAATGTATATATGCAATGGGCAATATATGATTACATTATGAAACACTGGCATAGTATAAAGGCCCATAGAATTTCATATAAGTGACAACAATAGAAATTTATTCTTGGCCAGTCTCCTCCTCCTAAGTTGTTGGCTTAGAGATATTGTGTGTTCAGATTTAAAAAAATAAAGGCTGTTGAAACAAGAACATCATTGGTCTTTTTCTACCTAATGATCCAATTGTAATGGGTAGAGTATATTCCTTAGTGCCTGTGGTTTGGTGATACCACTGATGTTCTTTAGTTTTCAGTCAACCCTACTAATGTCAGTTGAGATTAAGGATGCCAATTAATTATTTACTTACAGGATTGTACTCAGTAGGCTGTTGTGGCTGAGGCTAGCTCTATAAAAACTTAAAGCTAGAGAATAATTTCGTGACTGTGATAGTATTATATCTCAGCACTTCATGGGTCATAGAATTTGAGACTCAAAAAAGGACTATCACGATCATCTGGTCAGATGATCCCTGTTGGAAAGGAGTAACTGTCCTTGCCAAAGTTTTGCAAAGTGGCAGAGCGGATTGTTTTTGTACCACCACAGCTTATCATCATCCATGGATCAAGACATCAGATGTTTTATTGATAAAGGCATTAAAAAAAAATCTTTTCCAAATACTGGTCTCATGATTTAAAAAACAGCGAGATCAACTTTCTCATTACTACTTAAACCTTCTAATACCTAGTTGATGCAATAACTAGTTATTTCCATTCCATGAGATACTTTGAATCAAGTGTTAATCTGTTTACCTTACTAAAAGCTCCCTGTTTGATTATTTTGAATTAAAAAAATGCATAACATTTAAACAGTATAGATGTATAGTAAAAAATAACTCCTTTATTACTTTTTCCAGTAATGCACATTTCTGCTCAGAAGTAGTTTGGTAAACTATTAACATGGGCTTCTGTGGTGGCTCAGTGGTAAATAATCTGCCTGCCAATGCAGGAGACTTGGGTTTGATCCCTGGGTCAGGAAGATCCCCTGGAGGAGGGCACGGCAACCCACTCCAGTATTCTTCCCTGGGAAATTCCATGGGCAGAGGAGCCTGGCAGGCTACAGTTCATGGGGTCACAAAAGAGTCGGACATGACATATCAACTAAAAACAACAAGCTATTAACATATTTGTTCAGTCACTAAGTCATGTATGACTCCTTGCGACCCCATGAACTGCAGCATGCTAGGCTTCCTTGTCCTTCACTATCTCCCAGAGTTTGCTCAAATTTGAAGCCATCCAACCATCTCATCCTCTCTCTCCCTCTTCTTTCACCTCTTGCCCTCAAATTTTTCTAGCATCAGGGTCTTTTTCAATGAGTTGGCTCTTGGCATCAGGTGGCTAAAGTATTGGAGCTTCAGCTTCAGCAGCAGTCCTTCCAATGAATATTTAGGGTTAATTTCCTCTTAACATATATCTGTGCTTAAATATGGGTGTACATGTGTACATTTTTAAGAACATAAATTAGATCATGCCACTCATTCTATAACCTCATATTTTTAAACTATATATTTTAGACATCATTCTATGTCATTACATATTTTTAACTGTAAAAAGTATGAAGTTGTGCATATTTTCACTCTTATTTTCTGAGAAAGATGCAAATAATTAAGTTCTTTTATTAACATTAACATACTAAGTTAAATAAAGATATGCCCCAAGTACTGATTCTCATTTTTCAAAGAGCCCTTTTCAGATTTTTGGCAGGTCATTGGAATGCTGAGGTTGTGTGTTGAGAGTAGTTTTAATATCTGGAGGTTTCACTAATAATGTCAGCTTTATACATCAGTGTTAAATGTTTCTAAATATTTTAAGATATTATTACTTAATAGAAAATGCATAACTTAAGCAGATTATTTTGGATAGCTTATGTATAATCAACTCATAAGAATTCAAGAGAGGTTACTTTTTTTTTTCACTAAGCATGTAGCAATGTGAATTCAAATTTATATTTGCATTTAGTTATTAAGTGTGATCCAGATTTGGCTTCATATTTTCATAGTTCTTTTTAAAATGTGTCCTCAAAAAATTAAAGTTGGTAACTTTCCTATACTCATATATTGCTATTTTATTATTGTGAATTTTCTGGAGTGAGGCCAGAACTCTTCCAAATAAACTTCATGTTCTGTGAGCTTACATGTCCACTAGAGGGTGCATTTTACTCTTTTTCTGAATAAAGTCTACTGCATTGTGTTCTCAGTTTCAAGGGCTAGCTGTGTTAACAATGATCAGAAAACTGATTCCCTAAAATTCTTAAACATGGACACTAGAAGACTGTCATTTAAAAGTCTTAACACATTAATATGACTGCATTAAAATAGTGTCATTGAAGCTAGTAGGGCCCCAGGAGGAAGCACCGTTGGGTAGGGAAGCTTCATGGACAGTATATAGAACCTGATGTTGCATGGAAGGGCTTCCCTGGTGGCTCAGTGGTCAAGAACCTGCCTGCAATTCAGGAGCCGCAGGAGACATGGGTTTGATCTCTGGGTCAGGAAGATCCCCGAAGGAGGGCATGGCAACCCACACCAATATTCTTGCCTGGAGAATCCCGTGGACAGAGGAGCCTGGTGGGCTACAGTCTACAGGGTCAAAAAGAGTCAGGACATTACTGAAACGACTGAGCACTAGCATGTGGCATGGAAAGATCAGCCGAAGTCAAATACAATAATATCATTGTTCTCAAACTTTTTGGTCTCAGGACCTCTCTACATCACTGAAAATCATTAAGAGTTTCATTTATGTTTATTAAACATAGCTTTCATTTATTAAATAGCAAGTGAAACACTCTGGAAATATTTATTTACTAATTCATTTAAAAGTAGCAGTAATAAACTATTACCTATTAATTATGAATGACATTTTTCAATGAAAATAGCTGTTTTCCAAAATGAAAAAAATTAGCAAGGCAAGTGGTTTTATTTCTGATTTTTACAGATCTTTTAATGACTGGCTTAATAGAAGATAGTTAGATTCTCATGTGTGCTTCTGCATCTAATCTATTGCAGTAGGTTTCTTTGGTTGAAGTACATTAAAAAAAAAATTAGCTTCATGCAGACATAAAGTTGCAAACAGGAGGAGAATTTTGATATCATTTCTAATAATCATGAGTATTCTGTGATTCTGTGCCCATTCTCAAATGGTAATTTCTTAAAGGTTAGCTGCAATGCTGAACCTGAAACCAATCAGTGAACTTATTCTAGCCTATTTTCTTGAAAATCCACTGGTCTGTTTTAGAAGGCCATCTTACCCATGCATGATTTTGGTTCATTGAGTTACAAGATTCCAAAATTGACACAATATATAAAAAAGTCACATTTGTTAATATCACCAGTGATCTCATTAGAAAAGGATTTCAGTATTGGGATTTTGTCAAGTTCGTGGTGGCAGATACAGGTTTTCCAATTTAATTGGAAATTAAATTCTAAAAATTTAATTTTCATTTGAAAGCTTAAATTTATCATTGGCAAAATACTAACAGTTGTTTTCCTTGAATTGGCAGGCTTACTTCATTTATTTTTCAGAAAATGTTTGTGAAATATGCAAGTTTGGAAAATTATATTTTGTTACTGATTTTTTTCAATAAAAAGGGAGTTCCATGCAAAGAAAAAAGCCAGTTCAGTTCATTAAGTAACTTTTCTTGCTACAACCCTTGTACTTTGTTATGTAGCAAAAATGCTCTATGCATATCTTCCATTTCATCATAAAATGATAAAAAGAAAGGTAATAATAAAGGTAAAACATAATAATTAGGATGCATACACCCCAATGTTTGTTTCAGCACTATTTACAGTAGCTAGGATATGGAAGCAACCTAGAAGTTGATCAACAGATGAATGCATAAAGAAGTTGTGGTATACATGTGCAGTGGATTATTGCTTGGCCATAAAAAAGAGCATATTTGAGTCATTCCTAATAAGGTAGATGAAGCTAGAGCCTGTTATGCAGAGTGAAACAAGTCAGAAAGAGAAAAACAAATATATTAACACCTGTATAATAGGCAATAGAGTTTTGCCAAGAGAACGCACTGGTCATAGCAAATACGCTTTTCCAACAGCACAAGAGAAGACTCTACACATGGACATCATCAGATGGTCAATACCGAAATCAGATTGATTATATTCTTTGCAGCCAAAGATGGAGAAGCTCTATACAGTCAGCAAAAACAAGACCAGGAGCTGACTGTAGATCAGATCATGAACTCCTTATTTCCAAATTCAGACTGAAATTTAAGAAAGTAGGGAAAACAACTAGACCATTCAGGTATGACCTAAATCAAATCCCTTACGATTATGCAGTGGAAGTGACAGGGATTAGATCTGATAGGCAGAGTGCCTGAAGAACTATGGACTGAGGTTCGTGACATTGTACAGGGGGCAGTGATCAAGACCATCTCCAAGAAAAAGAAATGCCAAAAGGCAAAATGGTTGTCTGAGGAGGCCTTAAAAATAGCTGTGAAAAGAAGAGAAGCGAAAGGCAAAGGAGAAAAGGAAAGATATACCCATTTGAATGCAGAGTTCCAGAGAATAGCAAGGAGAGATAAGAAAGCCTTCCTCAGTGATCAATGCAAAGAAATAGAGGAAAACAATAGAACGGGAAAGTCTAGAGATCTCTTCAAGAAAATTAGAGATCCCAAGGGAACATTTCATGCAGAGATGGGCACAATAAAGGACAGAAATGGTATGGACCTAACAGAAGCAGAAGATACTAAGAAGTGGCAAGAATACACAGAAGAACTATACAAAAAAGATCTTCACAACCCAGATAATCATGATGGAATGATCACTCACCTAGAGCCAGACATCCTGGAATGCGAAGTCAAGTGGGCCTTAGGAAGCATCACTACAAACGAAGCTAGTGGAGGTGATGGAATTCCAGCTGAGCTATTTCAAATCCTGAAAGATGATGCTGTGAAAGTGCTGCACTCAATATGCCAGCATATTAGGAAAACTCAGCAGTGGCCATGGGACTGGAAAAGGTTGGTTTTCATTCCTGTCCCAAAGAAAGGCAATGCCAAAGAATGCTCAAACCACCGCACAATTGCACTCATCTCACATGCTAGCAAAGTAACGCTCAAAATTCTCTAAGCCAGGCTTCAACAGTACGTGAACCATGAGCTTCCAGATGTTCAAGCTGGTTTTAGAAAAGACAGAGGAACCAGAGATCAAATTGCCAACATCCATTGGATCATCAAAAAAGCAAGAGAATTCCAGAAGAACATCTACTTCTGCTTTATTGACTATGCCAAAGCCTTTGACTATGGATCACAACAAACTATAGGAAATTCCTCAAGAGATGGGAATACCAGACCACCTGACCTGCCTCCTAAGAAATTTGTATGCAGGTCAAGAAGCAACAGTTAGAGCTGGACATGGGACAACAGACGATTGGTTCCAAATTGGGAAAGGAGTACATCAAGGCTTATATTGTCACCTTGCTTATTTAACTTATATGCAGAGTACATCATATGAAATGCTGGACTGGATGAAGCACAAGCTGGAATTAAGATTGCCAGGAGAAATATCAATAACCTCAGATAATGCAGATGACACCACCCTTATGGCAGAAAGCAAAGAAGATCTAAAGAGCCTCTTGATGAAAGTGAAAGAAGAGAATGAAAAAGTTGGCTTAAAACTGAACATTCAGAAAACTAAGATCATGGCATCTGATCCATCACTTCGTGGCAAATAGATGGGGAGACAATGGAAAAAGTGACAGACTTTATTTTTTGAGGCTCCAGAATCACTGCAGATGGTGACTGCAGTCGTGAAATTAAAAGATGCTTGCTCCTTGGAAGGAAGGTTATGACCAACCTAGACAGCATATTAAAAAGCAGAGACATTACTTTGCCAACAGAGGTCCATCTAGTCAAAGCTATGGTTTTTCGAGTAGTCATGTATGGATGTGAGAGTGGGACTATACCGAAAACTGAGTGCCAAAGAATTGATGCTTTTGAACTGTGGTGTTGGAGAAGACTCTTGAGAATCCCTTGGACTGCAAGGAGATCCAACCAGTCTATCCTAAAGGAAATCAGTCCTGAATATTCATTGGAAGGACTGATGCTGAAGTTAAAGCTCTAGTACTTTGGCTACCTGATGCGAAGAACTGACTCATTTGAAAAGACCCTATGCTAGGAAAGATTGAAGGTGGGAGGAGAAGGGGATGACAGAAGATGAGATGGCAGGATGGCATCACTGACTCAATGGACATGAGTTTGAGTAAACTCCGGGAGATGGTGATGGACAGGGAGACCTGGCGTGCTGCAGTCCATCGGGTCGCAAAAAGTCAGACACGACTGAGGGACTGAACTGAACTGAACTGAACACCTATATATGCAATCTAGAAAGATGGTACTGATGAGCTTATTTGCAAGCTAGCAGCGGAGACACAGAGAACTTGTGGACACAGTGGGGGAAGGAGAGGGTGGGATGAATTGAGAGAGTAGCATGGAAATGTGTAAATTATTCTATGTAAAATAGATAGCCAGTGGAAATTTGCTGTGTGATGCAGGGAGTTGAAATCAGGTGCTCTGTGACAACCCTGAGGGGTGGAAGGTGGGAGAGAAGTTCAAGAGAGAGGGGACTTATGTATACCTCTGGTGATTCATGTTGATGTATGACAGAAACCAACGCAATATTGTAAAGCAATTATCCTCCAATTAAATTTTTTTTAAAGTAATATATAATAAACATAATTTTAAAAATCGCATGTGAGCAAAAGTCCTTTCAAAGTCTAAGACCAATGAATTTAGTAAAACTAATAATGTTTACAGCTTCAGCAAGGCTATTCCTAAGTCAAACTGACATTACTTTTACCAGTGCCTAGCAGAGAAAAGTACAATGGCTGCTGTAGAGTTTGGTGCCCCTGCCATGAGTTGTGCTAAGAAGCCAACAGTTTGACTCACGCTTGATTTTGCGCCATCAGTGCAAATGCTAACACAGGGCAAGAGGTAAATAATGTATTATGAAAATCATATTTCATTATAGTATTATTAGGAAAATAACTGTGACTTTGCAAGTCCTCTGAAAGGGTCTCGGGAACCTAGGAGTCCAGGGACATTGAAAACAGCTGTGCCAGTAAAAGGGGAGGGCCGGACATTGTGGATTTTGGAGGCCGTTGCGGACCAGGACAGGGCACTGAAAGGGATCTGAGAGTAGACTGTAGCTTTGGTCCTGGTGGGAGCAGAAGGGGGTCAGTGTAGAAGAGAATGTGTCTTGAACATGGAATGGAACTTTGAGGTACTTTAAAACTAATTCCAAGCCTCTTCTTTTCATTCAGCCCCCTCTTCCCTCTCCCAGAGGGTCCCAGTGGCTCAGATGGTAAAGAATCCACCTGCAGTGTTTGAGACCTGGGTTTGATCTCTGGGTTGGGAAGATCCCCTGGAGAACGGAATGGCTACACATTCCAGCATTCTTGCCTGAAGAATTCCATGGACAGAGGAAGCTGGTGGTTCATGTCCTTGGGGTCATAAAGAGTCAAACATGACTGAGTGCCTCGCGCGCACGCACGCACACACACACACACACACACACTCTTCCCACTCCAACCCTGTTTCTCACTTCTGCTCATTGGTTCTTCTATTTTTGTCCCCAAAAGGAAGCATAGGGCCTTGCTTTTTTCTATGTAGACTTTAAAATATAAACATTAGGGTCTTTTTTTAAAAAAAGGTTTTATTTTATATTGGAGTATAGTTGGTTTACAATGTTGTGTTAGTTTCAGGTGCCCAGCAAAGTGATTCGGTTATGTGTATACTTACATCCTTTCTTTTTCAGATTCTTTTCCCATGCAGGTTATTACAGAGTATTGAGTCTCATTCCTTGTGCTATACAGTAGGTCCTTGTTGACTATCTGTTTTATGTATAGTAGTGTGTATATGTTAATCCCAACCTTTGAATTTATTCCCCCCCCCCACCCCCCACTTTCCCTTTGGGTAATCATAAGTTTGTTAACATTAGGGCCTTGAGGCCCAGCAGAGGGTGACTTCACATGCCAAGCTGAAGAGTGGACTTCTGTGGACAATGACGAGTCTCCCTCACACTGGTCCCTCCTTTCTTCCCTCCTTCACTCCCTTCCTGAGAATGGTACTGGACAGTGATACCTTTTCAAAGTGTACTTTCTGGTGTATGTTACAGATCCAACAATGAATGAGACACAGTACCTGCCTTCATGGATAAGTAAGGGATATAGGCACATGTCATTAGTGTTCTGAGAACACATAAGGGGAATCCCTAATTCCAGAGGGGGAATGGGGTTGCAGGTCAGGGTAGAATTTCTAGACAAACTTATGTAGGTTAAAGGTTAAAGGATGAGATGGGCGTAAGAAACAGGAGGAGGAAGATGAGAGGGTCCCAGAGAGGGAGTAAATTGGGCACAGGCATGGAAATAAGATCACAGTAAGTAGTCCATGTGGTTGGAGTGTAGACTGCCAAGGGGCCAAGTCTTCTGTTGAGATTAGAGGAGGGTGTTACGGGCTGAGTTATATGCCTCCTTCAATTCCTATGTCGGCGTTCTAAACCCCGATAGCTCAGAATGTGACTGTATGTGGAGACTGGGCCTATAAGGAGGTAATTGAGGTTAAGTGTGGTCATTAGGATGAGGTCCTGATCTGATACAATCAGTGCCCTTATAAGAAGAGATGTCAGAGGGCAGAGAGAGCTAGATAGCTCTCTTGTGCTCCATTCTTCACCCCCCAAACAAATGGCTACATGGAGACAAAGTGACTGTCTTCAGGCCAGGAAGAGAGTTCTCACCAGAAACCACACCCTACTTGATTGATGATTTTGGACTTTCCAACCTTTTAAGCTGTGAGAGAGAAAATGTCTGTTGTTTAAGCTGCCCAGTCTTTGGTATTTTATAAGGGGAGCCTGAGCTGGCTAAGTCAGGGAGACAGTGGCCAGAAAACTGGAAGGACTCTGTCAGTCTTGTTCAGAAGTTGTTTTTTATTCTGGGGGGTTGTGAGTCGACATGGAAATGTGATCAGATGCAGAATGAAATGCACAGGGGGTGTTCAGGTAAGTGTCGTTAGAGAGATGGACAAGAATGGGTTGGGGTTGGTCATTGAATCAGTAGTGAGCAGTGGAACTGAGAGAAACTCTTGGTTTCAAGAAACAGTTTCATCGCCATAGAGACAGAACTGGTGACTGGCTGAGTGGTGGAGGAGGAGGAGTCAGGGACTTTGAGTTTCTAGGGTGGGCAGCAGGTGGATCGTGGGTGATACTTGTTCATGAACTGGGGAATTCAGAAGAGTAGCAAGTTCAGAAGAGGGAAGGATGTATGTAGTTTTGGAAATGGTGAGTTTCAAGTATTTGGGGTATCCAGGTGGAAATGTTTCCCAAGCAGTTGGCTTATACAGCTCTGGAGACCAGGGGAGAGAGGAGGGAGGGAGGCAGAGAGAGAGAGAGAGAGGAAAGAGAGGAAGGAACTACTGAGGTAAATAACCTCAGGAAGGTAACCTTCCAAGGTAACATTGTTCTGGAGGCAGTCACCAAGTCACTTGAACCCTTTGAGTGTTACTTTATCTCCTGTAAAGTATGAATAGTATTTTCCTTGACTACTTTACCAAGCTGTTGTTTTACACAAAATAAAACTGAAATGAAACAGTGTACAAAAGCACATTTGTAACTGCAAAGGACAGTACACGTTTGAGTGTTTATTTCACTGTGATTAAAAGGGAAAATGCTGGACATGTGAAAACAGGTAAGAGGCAGTAAGGTCCCAGCCTAGGGACAGGAGAGGACAGGGTCACAGGGAGAACTTGGTGGTACCACAGGGAGAAGGACAGGGTTCAGATGATGCCTTTTCCAAGTCCAGGTGACTGGGAACATGATCATTTTCTTGAGAGAAAAGGGAACATCAAGAGAAAGAACTGACTTGTTAAAAAGTAACTTTTAAAGAAACAGTCACATTGCATTTGAGATGATATTGAGACATCTGGGTGCGTGTATCCAGTAGATGGCTGGGAAATGCCATTCAGGATGTCTCCTCCTTGCTGCTTCATGCCTTTGTGGCTCACCTTTCCTTTTGTTTTCGGTAAGATTTAAACACAGCACCAACTCCAAAATGTATACTGGCCAGCAGAGTGTGGGAAATGGAGTCTGAATGCCTTCAGGAGGTCACACATGCTCCTGTTCCCCCCAGTTCTTGTGGGTCCCTCTTAACCCTTACTCTCTCTTACTGCTGCTTCACACATGGAGTTATCTTGGCCAGCCCTAAAGGTATTGGAGTTCATGAACCCAGGTTTACTGTTGCGCTGGGCAACTGACCTAAGAGGGAGAATGGTGAGGTAGGAGTGAGGATGGAGGTCAGAGTCAATTCAGACTCTGTCACAGAGGAAGCCTCTGAGCGGGACAGGAATGATCCATGGGGTCAGATAAGGATGGACTTAAGTTTTCTGTCTGTTCGTTGAGAGTTGCAGGATTTGGGGGCAAGTTGCCTAACCCACGGGACACCCAGTTCCTCGCCAGTAAGTTTCACCTCCTTCAAGGTTGCTGTCGAAGTGAAACAGCACTTTAGCAGGCATAGCACTGTGTGTGGTAGGTACACTCTCCTCAAATGGGGACACATCTCTTTGGTTGGTTCTGATGGGAATCTGGAGTTGAGAATTAACAATAATCCAAGAATTTCTGCAGGACTTCCGTGAATTAGGTAGGCTCCTTCGTTTTTATGTTTTGTTTTTAATGCAAACTTTGTATTTATCCAGCTGTCCTAAGTGAGATTCCATTTAGAAGGTGGCATAAACTTAATATATGCCATAAATATATGTGGCATATACTTAATAATACTTAACCAAAGCTTTCATCAATACTGACCAAATACTGCTAGGATATTGCAAAAGAGAAAGCTCGGACAAGGTCCTAGAACTCTTCTTAACAATGTAAATGATTTATGAGCATCATTCAGCCTCCTTGGGTCTTTTATTAATCGGTGAAATTCACTTGTCTGGACTTACACTTTCAGCCCACCCCCAACTTTTCCTAGGGAGTTCTTTTCAATGGCTACTCTACCAAGGAGGAAGGCCTTGATACCTACTTTGCTTTGCATGTGTATATGCCTAGTGGGAGAAGGGGAGCGGCTAGGCAGATTTTGACTAACCCACAATGCCTCAAGGAGTGTCTGTTTGCCAAATAATTATTTCCCAAGGGTAATTCAGTGAAAAAGAGCTGCTTGGTGCCTCTTCCCAGGTGCTAGTTCTATTAGGATTCTAGTAGAGTGAATGGGAGAAGGGGTAGGAGTGTAGAAGGCTGAATGAATAAGAAGATTCCTCACTAAGAATCTCTTCCAAAAGCCATGTAGACACTGTGGGCCTTTGCTGTCAGTAGTGTTGTAAGTTGAGTTTATCTCACTTTTTCTGAAGCCTAGTCTTTCCATCAGACCTTTGTTGAGTTCTGGACCTCAGAGGAAGCCTGTTTCAGTTTCCACGCTCAATTTGCCTTGAGGTAACTTTCACCTCTAGCACTAGGAGTTACCTATTCCTAACCTTTTTTGTGTAAAAAGTAATTTGTACAGAGTAGTATGCTTAAGAACTTCCTGGGATGCTTTGGAAAATATAGGATATAGGGCCCACCTTCAGAGATTTTGATTTAATAGGTCTAGGATAGAGAGTCTGATTCTGATGGACACATTCTTGGTCAGTGATTCTGAACCCTGGTTGCACCCAGGAATCACTTGGGAGCTTTAAAGTATCAGTGCCAAAAAAAAATAAATAAATAAAGTATCAGTGCCTTGCCTTATCCTTATGACTGTAACTTATTTAGGATGACAATAAGTACACATAGACACCTACCCACACCATCATTCAGCATGATGTGTCTTGTTTCTAACACTGTCTCAGTAATTTTTTCTTTTTTATTATATTTCATTACATTTTTTTCTTTTCTTTTCTTTTCTTTTTTTTTTTTTTACCAGCTCTTCATATGTCTCTGATAGAGGGAGTTTTGATGTGTGAGCTTTCTTCCTTTATCCCTCTTAATTCATTATCTCAGGTTCTCTTGTATTAATACATGCCCATAGGATTTCCTATAGTGTGTCCTTCACCCTGCCACCCACCAGGGGGCAGGCACACTCAGTCAAATACTTGGGATATCACGTTCTCTTGGTGTACATAGAGCTGGCAGAGAAAAATATATGTATTTAAAAAAGAAAGGAAAGACAAATGTATTAATAGGAAAGAGACCCTATTATGACTCAAGATCCTTAGCTGCCATGACCAGTTTTTGCTGCTGCCCAAGGATGTTTTCCTAGGAAGATTATAGTTGGGTCATCCAGTCTAAGAGATGTATCAGTATAGCTGAAATCTTGCCCAAGCTCGAGGGGTGTTCAGTGAATTGAGACGACCTTGTAGGACAGTGAAGAGTAAGAAAATCTGTATGTGACCACTGACAACCAAGGTGACAGGAGGGGCCTTTGCGTTCCAAGAGTGTTACATATGCCCCCCTACCCTCAAACATGCATGGAACGAAGCCTCTGAGAAACATCTTGAACTGCTTCTCCAAACAGTACACAAGTTATTTTTAGAGATGGTACATTTACTCCTTGTAAAGTAATACTTCGACATGCCCTTTCTAAAATGCAAAGCTCATTGAAACGAGATTGGGGAATAAAAAAAACAACAACAACAGAAACCCGTTGACTGAAGAGTTCTTAGAATCCTTAAAATGGGATCCATGATACTAGTGAAGTTGTCTTCTTGAAGTCAGAAATTCATTAAGGGGAATATTTTTCTTTAAAGAGAAGGTGTACTGGTATTTATATGGCCTCAAGGAAGAGGATGAACAAATAAGTGACTTGGGGAAGAGATTAGAACTCTTAAATTGGCTATAAGTTTTTATTGTAAAACCTGAGAAAACCTGAAGAAACCGTAGTGGGGGACACTTTATATGCTTTATTCATTGATTTTCTCTTTTGTTGTTGTCTTGGGCTAGCGTCCCCTTGGTGTTTGGGACGCTGAATGTGAGGAGCATCCCTGGATATCACCAGTGCATCTCATGGGTCTGTCGCTAAGCTCTTACCTCTCAGCCCCTTCCTGCCCTTCTGTTGGACTGTGCTTGTCTCTGCCAGATGTTCCCTGGTACCTTCTGCCCCTGCAGCTCGTCTCTTGGAGCTAGAGGGGGATGGCACACCTGGAGGAGGGACTGGTCCCTTTTTTTTCAGCTGTTTCACTTAAGAGTCACCTTAGCAGTGACCCTTTGCCTTAGCAGCAGTGGTTGGCTTACATCCAGCTCCATGTGCTCCCAGAACTAGTCTTTTTGTGCCCCCGAGAGCTGGGCAGGGCTCCTTCCTCAGAGGTCTGACTTCCAACTCTGAGGAGTCCCTCCCCCAGGCTGTGAGGCATCAGCACCAGGGAACACATGCTTCTCAGAGTGGTGCCCTGCTTCCTGTGACTATGTCATCTGTGGCCCAAATGTCCTCCTCTGGGCTTTCTCAGTTCTCTCATCTGTGCTTAACTCATTCTTCAAGTGACATTCTCTATCAAAATGAGGGTAGTTTCTGTTTTTCTGACAGAACATTTTCAACGGGTTCAAGTTTTAATTGGTCCTAATTCTGTATTTATTTTGATTTCAAGATCTTCTCAAAGTAGCTCTGTGTAATCACTTTCCAATTAGACATTTTCTCTCTGGTCCCTTTCATCCATTGGACCAAAGCTGGAATTATTACCAGAGAGCAGAAAGGCTCTATCTGTCAAAAAGACCAGTTACAGTCTAATAATCTGCTGGACATGAGCTAAGATGCTTACTTAACTTCTGTAACTCACACTCTGAATATTGGAAAAAGAATTTAACTGGATTAGTTTCCTCAAACTGTGCATTTCTAAGTTCGTAAATACTTCTAACAGTGGGTACGTAAAAGTTTTCTAGATATTTGTATGCAAGAACATGCAGAATAGAGAGAAACACCAGGATATTATTAGCATGCAGAAGAAATCCAAACATCTCCCCCCAAAAAGAAAGAAAGATGTATTCTAAAGGTGGACAGAGGGAAAAATAGAAGAGTGGCATTTTTTTTTTCTGGAAAATTGAAATGAACCAGAAATCCTGCTAGAAAAGATTGTTTGAACTGAAGTCTCTGGAGAGTCTCTTTCTTGTTGTCTTCATACAGTTCACTCGTGTAAAGTGCACAGTTCACTGGTGTCTGCTCTCCTCACAGAATTGTGTAATCTCCATGGAGTGAGACACTTTTGCATATGCAGTGCCTTAATCTGGCTGTTCACCCAATGGCTAATCACGAAAGATGAGATTTGCCCAGTTTTCTGACTGCATTAATCTATTTGAGCTAACTCTGAATATTGGACCCATTCTGCCCTGTGCTTCATGCAGAATTTAGTGATGTAATCACCATTTTGGATCAACGCTTCAGTCGATGCTATAGCAACGTGTGTCTCAGGAAGCTTTGTCAGATTTCTGTGTTCTGGGATACAGTGTGGTCTGCCACAGAATGGTTTGTCAGGGCTAGCCAATACTGGCATGCTTTTGATGGATATTTTTCCCTCTTCCTTCTTTTATAGGATTCAGATTATGTGAGGCAGGGACTGGAAGCAGAATATGTTTTGAACCAGATGCTCTTAGAAATGAGCTCTCTGGTAATTTTCTTTCTTCTAATTCCCCCATAAGGTGCTTAGGGTCCTCTTTTGCTGCTGACATGTTGGTCCCAAGTTTCAATCTCTGTCTGATCTCTGGGTTGGTTTGAGAAGATGTTGTGATTTACTTTTTGTGGCCTATTATCTCCTGCTTCTGCTGATTCATGTTCCTTCTCAGAAAACAAGTTATTCGGAAGAAAATTTTACCTCCTTCTACACGCTCAGGGATCAGCTATTGTTCTGTACCTATAGCTCAGAAGTGGCGATTCTGTTCTAGGTTTCTGTGCTGACTCTGGGTTTTCTTGTCTTGTCACTTATTGGGAGCACATTTACAGCTGTTTATGTGCTCCAAAGTGTAGCTCTCTGAAGTGACATATCTGCTTGTTGACCATGCCTGGAAATAGCTGCCCTGGTGACCTTGAGAGGGATCCCAGGCCACCCAGATCTCTCTTGTTTCTGGGGCAGAAGATGACACCTGGCACCCAAGATGTATAGGGCACAGCCAACTTCTGCCCAACCCCTACTGATATGGGCTTGAAAGGCAGAGCCCTCTGTGTAGAGGGGCCTACTCAACTGTGTTTTCCTCTGACCCCCTCCCCCAAGCCCCCCTTTTGGGCCCCGAAGTGACTTGAGGCAGTGTGATTCCTAGGTGGCACAGTGGTAAAGAATCCACCTGCCAGTGCATGAGATGCAAGAAATGTGGGTTCGATCCCTCGGTCAGGAAGATCCCTAGAGGAGGAAATGGCAACCCCCTCCAGTATTCTTGCGTGAAAAATTCCATGGACAGAGGAGCCTGGCAGGCTATGTGGTTGTAAAGAGTCAGACATGACTTTTTACATGTGATCACACACACTGCTGAACTCTCCAAGACTCAATGACTTTGAGCAAGTTGCCTCCTTTTTTTCATTTTCAAAAGGTGCTCATAGTGTTCCTGACCTCCAAGAGTGCATGTGAGGATTAAGAGAGTCAGTAGTTTTGAAAGGGCTTAGGGAACACAGTGAAGCTTGGCTTAGTCTCAGTCACATGGCCTTGCGCAGTATAGGAGGATGTGTAGAAGTACACTTTGCTCCAGCAGACTGCTGAGGACCCTGTTGTCAGCATTCTCTTTCTTCCCTGGTGCTCGAAGGGAGAAGATGAGCTTGGCGGCTTGGCCTCGGTGCTGCAGAACCAGTGGTCTTTTCCTCAGTTATTGTAGTGATCCTGACGTGTTGTTTGAGACAAGTAGAGGTGAAGAAGAAAAAGATCCTTGATGTTTGCTTCAGTTGAAAGCATATGAATGTGGAATGACTTTCCCTTATATAACTTGGATTTAAATTAGAAAGATTTTATTCATGTTAATTTTTTTAAACCTGCTAAACAGGTATTATGTGGTGAAACATTTTTAATAGTCTTTTGAAATAATCAATTCAGAAAATTTTATTTCTGTTTCCCCTATTTCCTCCTCCTTTGAATTTGTTTCAGGGTTCCTACTTTCACCCTACTTGGTCTTGTGACATTATCATAGTTCAGTCACTCAGTCATGTTTTACTCTTTGTGACCCTATGGACTGCAGCATACCAGGCCTCCCTTGTCCATGACAACTCCTGGAGCTTGCTAAAACTCAAGTTCATAGAGTCGGTGATGCCATTCTACCATCTCGCTCTCTGTTGTCCACTTCTCCTCCTGCCTTCAGTCTTTCCCAGCATCAGGGTCTTTTCCAGTGAGTCAGTTCTTTTCATCAGGTGGCCATAGTATTGGAGCTTCAGTTTCAGCATCAGTCCTTCCAATGAATGTTCAGGACTGATTTCCTTTAGGAGTGACGGGTTTGATATCCTTGTAGTCAGAGACTCTCAAGAGTCTTCTCCAACGCCATAGTTCAAAAGCATCAATTGTTGAGTGCTCAGCCTTCTTTGTGGTCCAGCTCTCACATCCGTACATGACTACTGGAAAAACCATAGCTTTGACTTGACGGACTTTTGTCGGCAAAGTAATGTTTCTGCTTTTTAATATGCTGTTTAGGTTGGTCAAGGCTTTTCTTCCAAGAAGCTAGTGTCTTTTAATTTCATGGCTGCAGTCACCATCTGCAGTGATTTTAGAGCCAAAAAAAAAATAAAGTCTGTCACTTTTTCCATTGTTTCCCCATCTATTTGCCATGAAGTGATGGGACCGGGTACCATGATCTTAGTTGTTTTGAATGTTGAGTTTTAAGCCAATTTTTTAACTCTCCTCTTTCACTTTCATCAAGAGGCTCTTCGGTTCCTCTTCATTTTCTGCCGTAAGGATGGTGTCATCTGCATATCTGAGATTATTGATATTTCTCCTGGCAATCTTGATTCCAGCTTGTGCTTCATCCAGCCCAGGATTTTGCATGATGTACTCTTCAATAAGTTAAATAAGCAGGGTGACAATATACAGCCTTGATGTACTCCTTTCCAAATGTGGAACCTGTCGCAAGTTCCATGTCCAGTTCTAGCTGTTGCTTCTTAACCTGCATACACATTTCTCAGGAGGCAGGAAAGGTGGTCTGGTATTCCCATCTCTTTCAGAATTTTCCACAGTTTGTTGTGATCCACACAGTCAAAGGCTTTGGCGTAGTCAATAAAGCAGAAATAGATGTTTTTCTGGAACTCTCTTGCTTTTTCAATAATCCAGCGGATGTTGGCAATTTGATCTCTGGTTCCTCTGCCTTTTCTAAAACCAGCTTGAACATCTGGAGTCAGCGTCTTTTAATTTCACGGCTGCAGTCACCATCTGCAGTGATTTTGGAGCCCCCAAAAATAAAGTCTGCCACTGTTTCTGCTGTTTCCCCATCTATTTGCCATGAAGTGATGGGACTGGATTCCATGATCTTTGTTTTCTGAATGTTGAGCTTTAAGCCAACTTTTTCACTCTCCTCTTCCACTTTCATCAAGAAGCTCTTTAGTTCCTCTTCACTTTCTGCCATAAGGGTGGTGTCATCTCCATATCTGAGGTTATTGATATTTATCCCATCAATCTTGATTCCAGTTGTGCTTCATCCAGTCCAGCGTTTCACATGATGTACTCTGCATATAAGTTAAATAAGCAGGGTGACAATATACAGCCTTGACATACTCCTTTTCCTATTTGGAACCAGTCTGTTGTCCCATGTCCAGTTCTAACTGTTGCTTCCTGACCTGCATACAGGTTTCTCAAGAGGCAGGTCAGGTGGTCTGGTATTCCCATCTCTTTCAGAATTTTCCAGAGTTTATTGTGATCCACACAATCAAAGGCTTTGGCATAGTCAATAAAGCAGAAATAGATGTTTTTCTGGAACTCTCTTGCTTTTTTGATGATCCATTGGATGTTGGCAATTTGATCTCTGGTTCCTCTGCCTTTTCTAAATCCAGCTTGAACATCTGGAAGTTCACAGTTCACGTACTGTTGAAGCCTGGCTTGGAGAATTTTGAGCGTTACTTTGCTAGCGTGTGAGATGAGTGCAATTGTGCGGTAGTTTGAGCTTTTTTGGCATTGCCTTTCTTTGGGAATGGAATGAAAACTGACCTTTTCCAGTCCTGTGGCCGCTGCTGAGTTTTCAAATTTGCTGGCATATTGAGTACAGCACTTTCACAGCATCATCTTTTAGGATTTGAAATAGCTCAGCTGGAATTCCATCACCTCCACTAGCTTTTTTTGTAGTGATGCTTCCTAAGGCCCACTTGACTTCACATTCCAGGATGTCTGGCTCTAAGTGAGTGAACACACCATTGTGATTATCTGGGTCATGAAGATCTTTTTTGTACAGTTCTCCTGTGTTTTCTTGCCACCTCTTCTTAATATCTTTTGCTTCTGTTAGGTCTATACCATTCTGTCCTTTATTGAGCCCATCTTTGCATGAAGTGTTCCCTTGGTATCTCTAATTTTCTTAAAGAGATCTCTTGTCTTTTCCTAATTCTATTGTTTTCCTCTAATTCTTTGCATTGATCACTGAGGAAGGCTTTCTTATCTCTCCTTGCTATTCTTTGGAACTCTGCATTCAAATGGGTATATCTTTCCTTTTCTCCTTTGCTTTTTTGCTTTCTTCTTTTCACAACTATTTCTAAGACCTCCTCTTACAGCCATTTTGCTATTTTGCATTTCTTTTTCTTGGGGATGGTCTTGCTCCCTGTTTCCTGTATAATGTCATGAACCTCCATTCATAGTTCATCTGGCACTCTTATCAGATCTAGACCCTTAAATCTATTTGTCACTTCCACTGGATAATCGTAAGGGATTTGATTTAGGTCATACCTGAATGGTCTAGTGGTTTTCCCTACTTTCTTAAATTTAAGTCTGAATTTGGCAATAAGGAGTTCATGATATGAGCCACAGTTAGCTCCTGGTCTTGTTTTTGCTGACTGTATAGAGCTTCTCCATCTTTGTCTGCAAAGAATATAATCAATCTGATTTTGGTGTTGACTGTCTGGTGATGTCCATGTGTAGAGTCAGCAAGGACCCATTTCCTAGTTGCCAAGAAGTCTACTCCACCGCCTTTGGCATAGTTCCACTCCAGTATATCTTGATGGTTAGTCATTTTATGTTGAATTGATGCATAGAGGAATTTAGCTTTTCTCCCTTGGTCTCCATGATGTGGTACCATCTTTTTTACTTGTAATCTCTGTAACCAGTTCTTTTCTGTCTCTTTTTTCCATCTGGCTCTTAAATTTTGTTTCCCCAACTTGAGAGAATGATGACAATGAAGCGAATCATAACTGAATAATTAATTGAAGGGAGTCTTAATTGCACAAAATCCTGTCCTTTATGTGCTTAAAATATTGACTTTTCTAATCTTTATGAAAACCATGTGATGTATTTAAGTTCTGTCTTTAGAGGAGAGACTTAAGAGAATTTAAGGAATTTGCCCACATAAATATTAGTCCGTGGAAGAGCAGGGGTTTGAATCCTGTTTTGTTGTGACACCTATGTTTCTCCCACAGTGCCTAGGCTGATGTATTCTCACAGTGCATAGCCTGTTGTTTGTATATAATATGTGCCTGTTAGATATCTGAGTATATCCATGATACTTTCTGTTCTTATGACTTCGATCTTTTTCTTTTTTCTCTTTAAAAAATATTGACTTAAAAATCACAGAAAGTATTGTGTGCTTGTTGATAAAAATTCAAACAATGAAATTGTGTTCTAAAAGTAAAATAAATAAATAAACCCCTCCCTCTCTGTCTCACCACTCCTACTCTCAAGGGGTGGGGACAGCTATCATCTTTACACTAATGATGTCCCAAGTTTTCTATTTCAGTCCCTAGATCCCTCTTGAGTTTCACAATCTAATCTCTAACTGTTGAGCCCAGATGCTGATTTATAGCTACTTACGTCTTTCCATATAATTGTTTGTATTCATGTATTTAAGTCATTTGAAATTCTTTTGGAGAGTGACAGATGTGAAGTCAATCATTCAAGTAATTAATCTCTCATTCCACCCAGTGACCCTATGTACACATCTGTCCTGCTGGCCCCTCGAATTCATATTCTTCAAAATCAGGCTCCTTTTCCTTCTTTCCTCCTTCAGCTCCGTTTCCTGGGCATTATCGCACTTAGTTTCCATACCCTTTCCTTGTCGTCCCTGTCTCAACCCTCTTCATGTTTCTCTCCAATGAGACACCATGTCCTTTCAGTTGTGGAGGGTCTCCACCACCTCTCTTGGAGTTCAGCCCATATCTCTTACTGCTTGGATAGTTACCTTGGCCTTCTCCCGATCATCTTGCTCTCCTTCTAACTCCACTCTGCTGAGAATCATCAGTCTCCTAAAATCTAAAGGTGATTGTGTCCCTTCATTGTGTTGCACAAACACACTTTTTATCCTAATGCAATTTGAGTTCTGATTGCATCTGTTTCTGGACCTGCCCTGAAATTTTATTCTTTCCCGTGTATTTATGCTTTACTGTTTATTCCGAATGTACCCGATGTCCAAGGTACCTCCCAAATGCTACAGCATTCCTATAATCCTCTCCCAAGATGCCCCCAGTTCTCAGGTCCAGAGAAGCTCTTCCCTCCTGTGCTTTTATAGTTGCTGTTTATTCTCAGTGTTAGCATTTGGTCCATGTTGCCTGGTATTAAGTTTGGAATTTAGGTCTATTGCCTCATTAGATGATGCATTTTTTGAAAGGACTGTGTTGCAGATATTTTTATGCTCTCTAATTTGTACATAATTAAGTTCTCAAGGAATGGTATTTGAAGTTATTTTCTTGAAACTTTGACTTAAGACCTGAAAATGGATTGAGTCTGTTATTTTCATATTTAGTAATACTGTTGGCACATTGTATCTGAAAGCCCCGATAATCTAAAAAATGGAGTTTAGTGGTTTAAATAAGTTCATATCAATTATCAATCAAAGTATACACCTTTTTATATCTCTAAAGTGACCTTTGAAATTGCATTAAAATTCAGCCTACAATGGCCTGTTACTGTGTGAACTCTAAAATGCCTCAAGAATGTTACCATTAAAGTATTGAAAATTTCTATTAAGAATTTTCATTCTTTAATCTGTTTTAATCCTAACATAAGCATCTCCTACAGGGTCCTTTTAATCAAACCATTTTGAATATAAAATTGTTTAATGGTTTATATTTTATTTTTAAAACTAGGTAGTTTTTTTTTTTTTTAAATAGTGGGAGGATGGCTTACTGTCCTAATATGAAGAGGATAGCAGACTTTTTTACCTTCTATGGTCACTGTCTTTTGATAATATAAAGTGAAAGTGAAAGTTGCTCAGTCATGTCTGACTCTTTGTTACCCCTTTGACTGTACAGTCCATGGAATTCTCCAGGACAAAATACTGGAGTGGGTAGCCTTTTCCTTCTCCAGGGGATCTTCCCAACCCAGGGATCGAACCCAGGTCTCCTGCATTGCAGGCAGCTGAGCCACAAGGGAAGCATTTGATAACATAATGCATCATCATTTCAAGGCCCCACTTGACTCTTAGATGACCTATCTCTTCTCATGAAGTAAATGTAGGTTAAGGTTTGAGATAAAAGAATGGGGAAGGACTTCCCCATTTTTCACTAGCACTCTCCAGTTTTATCCCACTATGAATGGGTGGGCTAAAAGTTTCCTTATAGCTCCTTCTCTTTGGGAAGATAAGAAAGGGAAGCAGTGAGTGGAATGAGAAAGAAGAAATACATATCCTGCCCATCTTATTCTCTCCATTCTTTCTTTCGACCTGTGCAGACACTTTAATACCACCTAAGGTGATGATTTTATGTGCTTATAAGACATACATAGATTCGATTTATTACTGTCCAGCAGTGTCAGTGTTAACTTAGATGAGAAGTTCCTAGAACTCCGTGATGACTGTTGTAGGACAAACACCTAGTGTCCAAATAGGGGACTTAAGTGTTTTTGGTGTTCTGGTTGTGTTTGGCTTTTGATGGGGTGAGCCCTAGCCAAACTGTTTACTAAGCTGAACATCAGATGTGAAGGCTTGGGGGAGCTTTTTTTTTTTTTTCCTCTGAAGTGTGGTACCACTCTATTGTCATCCTCTACTTCTAAACCCTTTAGGTAAAAATAATCCGTATCACTTTTTAAAATAAAATGCCATGGAGCTGACTTAATTATGCTATCTCTTTAAGTTAAATTTTTGCTCAAAGGATAGCTCTAGTAACTGAACTGTGCCTTTTTAGAAATGTGAGAATCACTGGGGTTAAGGAGGAACTTGCTTACTTATACTTTGAGGATTGATCTTTCAGTTCAGCGTGATCCATTTTTACTTCCCATCCTATAGTATTTAAAGTTTGCTTTTAGAATTTATTTTGTTTATGCTTATTTTGGCATAGGAGGAGTGTTTTCTAAGTCGCTTGAATTTCTCTTGCCTTTTCATTGTTCAAAATTGTTCCAAACTTCTAAACGAAAACCCTTACTAGGGAGTCTTGAGTGTGTGTTTGTATGTGTATGTGTGTGTTTCTGGGCAAACAGCATAAAAATCATTTCTCTGGATCCCCATGACTTTTTTGGGGGGGGGTCCTGTTTTAAGTTTGACAGTTTATTCTTATTAAATGTGGCTCGTTTATATCTAGTTCTTTGTGTGCAATTCAGCTTAAGAAGACTGGGTTTGTTTAGATATATTTTTTCTTAAACTAGCTGGACTCTTACTAAGTCTTGTTTGAAACTGTGTGTGTTTGTGTGTGTGTGTGTATTTGCATTTGTTTGTGGGAGGTATATGTGTATTCATACACCAGTACTTGGGTGTTTTTTCTGTTGTAAGATTTGAAAGAAAAGAATAGAGAAAGAAAAGGAAGGAAAGATGCCGTAAGGAAGAGGACAAAGGGATACTCTTAACTGGGCTGGAATTAAAGTTTGTGTTTCATTTAAAATGACAAATCAGCAAATCCCTCTTCAGCACTGTTGCCTCAAGGTGAATTTTCCCTTCATTCTGGGCTTTGGACACAGTTTGCCTGGACATCTTCCCAGGAAAGCCCCTGTGTAAAACCCCCATTAAAGCAAAGCCGTCATAAAATCATTTCATTTCCATAATGCTTGTCTTCTGATCTATGTGAAAAGTACCACAACTCTTGAGGTGCATATTTTGGGTCTTAACGTTACTAAACAAGAAAACAACTTTGAATACAAAATTCTCTTATATGCTCAAATGGTGATATAAAGTGAGGATAAAAGGTAGAGATTCTTCCATATGGTGAAGCAATCTGGGTAAAGAAATTAGACTTTCAGCAGGAAGAAAATGATAGATTTGGGGGGGGGGCAGTTGGAGAGTGCATTTCACTGCCCTGAATTGCGGAATTTTATTCAGAATTAAAGAAAAAAGAAGACGCATGTCTACTGATTTCACTCCTAGGACTTATCAATTTTAGTCCTGGGGCTAGAGTCGGCGCTGTGGATCTCACCAAAGCAGGGCGGGTATTTCAGGCAGGCTGCACGGTTTATTGACCATCATTAGTTCGTTCCCCAAACTAAACAAAGAATAGTAAATTATGTGATGTGCGTTGTTTCTTATCTCTTGCTGGAGGCCATTGCTCATTTCAGAGTGAAATGAAATGGGGCTCACTTTTTTGTGTAATTACAGAGTAAACCCCATTTAATTACACTAGTAAACAAACATGTAGCAAAGTGGAACTCGTTCGCAGTTCGTGAACCGCTACTCTGAGGCTCTGTGGACCTTGGGTACCTTAAAATGCAGAATGAGGTGAAGGTGCTGAGTATTGTATTGAAAAATCAAGCAAGAAGAAAGTTCTAACTTGAGGCCACTAATATCTGAATTCCATGCCAGAAATTTCAAGGTAATGAAACATGTCAAACAGAAAGTTCAGTGAGGACGCGCTCCAGGGGGAAAATCCAGCTGAATCAAGTTCAGTAGCAGATTCCACTTAGATGAACCACTGACTCTAGGAAGCTATACATCTCCTAAGGAAACTTCTCTCTATTTTTCCTCCTTCCATCCCTAGCAAAAGCAAACAAAATGGAGAGGGGAAGATAAAGAAATCATATTTATTTGCTGGGTCAGTTTCTAAGCCAATTTTGACCTTTATAGTAAACTGTTTTCCACATCTGCCGACCACAAATGTCTACATATGGTTAACAGGTAACTTGCTTTAGTACCATATAATCTGCAAGACATAAATAACTAGGCTTTGTAATTATATGGCAGTTACCATACAGTTGAAGTAGTTACATGGTTATTAGTACCCCATAAAACAAGGTGATAGTGTTTTTGTTTTTATAATCCCATATAGGAATTTCTTCTTTCCATACTTTGAAAGCTCATAAATAATTTTGGTATGTTCTAACATTGAGTGAAGGCACTGTAAAAAAAGGTGGTTATTCCTCCAAGATGTCTGGGAAGTTATCCTCTTCATGAAGGAATGTTAAATATGGAAAGATTAATTTTGTATTAAGTTCTTGATTTTGCTAGACGGTCACACATAGTTCTGAAAGAAAACAAACAAACAAACCACAGTCGATACGGAGGAATGGATTTTTGGTTATAATGTTTCTAATGCAATTTTTGGAAATTCTTGAAGATTACATTATAAAATATTAGTTGTTACCATTAGCATTCTTTTTCTTTTCCTTTTTTCCTCTTTCCTTTTCTCTTCTTTTCCCTGCTTTTCTCCTTCTTCCTTCTCCCTCTTTCCCTCTCTTTCTGTTTTTTCTTTTCTTTCTTTCTTTTCTTCCTTCCTGTGACTACTGCCTTTTTTCCATAGATAATTAGTATGATATAGACTGTATTGGTTTAAAAACAAAACCAAGACTTTAAAAGGAAGGTCCCCAAATAACTTGTATTTAATTAACAGGTAATTTCAAAACTTAGAGTTCCTTCTCTTTTGTGGTGATTGTCTTGGTTACTGGTTCCAGTTTTTAAAACAGGGAAAGTTTTAGGCCTTCCTGGTTCAGCTCACATTGTCCACAGCACACCTCACTGTCCCTACCAAAGAAGAGCATTGAATTTGAGATTTGCTGCATTTTAGTCTTTTTTTCCCTTCCACTCTGATCCTCTATATATGGCTTCTTTGCAAAACAGTTTTGTGCAAGCAGACATGACTTAACTCTATTCCCTACTAGAGAACTATTCAACTTTACTTTTATGTGTTTTGAATACTGCCTCATCTGAGACTGTGACAGCAATAAAGTATGCATGGCCAACCTTATTTTAATAGCGCAAGAGAGCTGCTTTTAATTAATAAGTGGATCTCTTTATGTCTGGGGTTTTCAGTTTATTTTGTGGTTCTTTGGAGTTCTGCAATTATGTGGCCTAAAAGGGCTATGTTAGTGGAGACTAAATCCTTTTAAAAATCAGTCATTTACATGTTTTGTGTCTGTAATCTGTGTCTTCAGATTACAGTCTTAAAGAAAGTAGCAGTTTTTCTCTAGAATGTTAAAATCTATAGCTCAGAAATGTGTATATTTTAGCGGTCATTAATGGAATGCAGTCTCCTTTTACAGTGATAGAATACTGGCCATCTTCTTGATTGTTTGTTACATCATATAGGTCCAAGTTGCTTTAAAGAATCCTCATATATTTCCCCACTTGACATTTACTTTTACATTGCTAAAAAATTGGTAGAGCTTTGTATAAACCATCTAGGTAGGTATCTATCTGAGCCCTATAAAAGATGTGCCAAAGTTCTTCCATGATGTTGATGCCACTGTAGTCTTATCTGATATGCATGAGTTTCAATTTAGGTTGTCAAATCTAGAATTTCAGCATACACCATGGTTTATGCACTGTGCTCCCTCCCAGAGGAATCCAGAGCTAGACCTGGACCCGTAGTGAACCCCAGATAAAGTGACTGATTCCTTGGTAGTAATAAGGAATGCTTTTAAATGCTTTTATGATTGACATATGAATGATCACATCCAGGCTTGCTTATTGCTGGTTTGTAGTTTGCTTTCTTTAGAAGGTCTGTTCTATTTACTTCTGTATAAGGGATAAGGGAAATGATGTTTTATGGTATTGAAAAGAATTAGCTCTTGGAGCATGAGCATTTCATAAGTATAGGCACACACCTCTTCCTGGCCGAGTATTAGTTCCTGGGTTAGTCTGTAAGTCTCTATATTTTAAAGTTTCAAGAATTAACCAAAAATTACAGCTCTTTACACATTGAAAGGGCAAAGAGAAGATGTTATTTTTTTAAAGTCGTAGATAAAACTGTGAGCCATCTGACTTCTCCAGTTTCCTCTTTGGTTCCCTGCACAGAGTGCCTCTTGAAGGCCTCCTCCGGTCAGCTATGACCAGGGGCTACGCTGGGGACGTGGGTGCTCAGCAGGCAGGCAGTGCTAACACAGCTGGCAGTAGGTGGCAGTACCGTTCCACTGCACTGTTTAAACATCACAGCAAATGCTGCCCAGCGTTTCCTCTCCAGTCTAACTCTGAAAATGCTTGATTAGCTACATTAAGCAATGTTTGGGTATTTTTTTTAATTTTTTTCTCTTTAAACTTACAGAATTATAGCCACAGCCTGAAAGAAAGCCATTACTGGTAGACAACACGATGATCAGCTGTAATTTAGTCAGTGCAGCATGGGGAATGGCATATAGGTTTTTAACTATTTTTGTAGAAACAGTCTATATAGATGTATAAAATGGTTAACCAGAAGGACTGTAATTTCTCACTTATTTTGTCTTGATTTTTTTTCTCCTTAATTTTATCTAGGGTAACATCTGATCATTATGGTGGATCATCTGAGATGTGCATTTGTGTGTACATGTGATTTCTTTTTATTCCTTGGGTCTACACATATGCCTCGCAAATGAAATACTTTTTAATCCTATTAAGACATCTTGGTGTATATTAACCAACTTGTAGACCCCCCCAAAACTAATGTCTTTATAGTTTTTAATTTATTTGGAAGTTCAGGGAATAAGGCTGTTTTGGGGGAAGGGTAAATTACCTTCTCATTTTAGATTTTTTTTTTAATAAGTCCCTTATCAAAACACGCACTACAGGGAAAGAGCTGTTCTCTTTTTCTTTGTGATCCAGATTATGTTGTAAGAATTGACTCTGTCCTTTAGGTTGAATAGAAAATAACAATATATGATCATCATATAAATGGAAACTTGCACAGTCAATTGGCAGTTAATGTATTTCCTGAATTTTTTAAATTTTAAGAGACTTTTCGGGAAGATTTCATAAACTATGGGAGGATGAAATTAGTATTTCTTTTTAAGAAACAAAAGCATTATGTTACTAATAGTCCATTGGAGAAGAAAATGTATTTTGTTTTGTGAAATCTTTTGGGAGAAGTCTTCAGTTTTAAACTGAACTGAATTTTAAGAAAACTATGGCTTTGCAGTTTATTTTACATTTTATTATTCTTTTAAAAACTGAATTTGTATCTAGAATTTTAAAATGAATGATTATAGACTTAATCTGGCTTTTTTTATTTAAAGAAAAAAAACTTAGACATTTTGAAAAGTGAAAAATGTAATGTTTTATTTTCTATTACCTTTAAAGGCTTTAGGAGGTAGAATAAGAAAACATCTCTGTGCTCCTGAGTGTAAGTGTTGTGTTTCAGTTATTGTTTTATGCTTATCTTGTGTAGATACAACAGTGATCTTAACTACTATATAAACTTGAAGTTTGCCACATGAACCACAACCTGTGATAGCCTGTAATTCCTGACAGGTTTTGTTATTATCTTCTTAACCCCATGACACAACCAATACATTTTAAAGGTTCAGTTATGGGATGTATGTGTGTGTGTGCGTGTGTGTACATATGTACACATACATACCCACATGATGTAGAAACAACTATTATAACTGCTGTAAAATAAAATATGTTGGTCGGAATTTGTGTGTAGCTTATGCTAAAGTATGTGAAAATTGGAGACATAACATATTTAGTGTCTCCCAGCAAACAGATGAATGTGGTAATAACAAATTCGTTAAGATAGATTTAGTCACGTTCTTCCCTCAGATACAAGCCAGCCAAGAAGCAAATAAATCAGTTTCTCATAGGAGTACACAGTGGAATAAAACTCCGGGTGAGGCAGAATTTCTTATCTCCCTGGGAAGTTTGGCTCACAGGGTGGCAGGGATTAAACAGTGCCTGGATGGTTTGCAATTGAAGTGGTGCTGTTGAGTGATACATTTTGAAAGAGTAGCTTAAAGTTTTGAAGGAGTAACATATTGACTGAAAATTTCCTGTTGGAGAGAATTCTTGAATTCTTGAAGACCAGACCGGCTTGAATTCTTGAAGACCAGACCAGTTCATTTCTGCCTTGTTAAATATCTCAAGAGAAGTCAGGATTCTTCCCATTTTACTTGCAATAGAGATTTCTCAAGCAGTGTTTCTCTCCAGCCAGCTATAGGATGAGAGTGGACAAAAAAAATTGGCTTTGTTTCTATTTTATGCACAGCCAGACTTGCTCTTATGTTTGTAACATTTAAAGGAATTCAATAGGAGGCCCTTGATTCTTTGATCTTATGCCACAGTGCTGTTTAATGAGAAAGATTTTTAATATTGTGTGTGATATTGAAATTTTCTGCCAGCTCAGACCAATATAATATAATGTTAGATTTCCACCTTGGATCCCTTCTTTTATTTCTTGTCCTGAATCTGCCATGCCCGCTCCCCCTCCCCGGCTGAAACAGGTAATTACAAAGGTCCTCAGATCAATTTTTGTAAAGGGGCACCCTGACGGGTACCATGACTGAAGTGTGACATGAGCCTTTTCCAATACAATGGGTGGCCTAACATTCCTCTGGACGCCCAAGCTCATTAAATATTCGGTTCCTTTTTTCCCCCCTCTCCCCCCTCCATGCACTTAGCTTGAGTCTCACTAAGTCTGGGGTTTCTTCACTGAAGACTTAGGAAAATTGCTTCGAGTTCTCAGATTGAATTTTTTATGTGTATGACTTCATGATAGCATTAGCATGTGCTTTGATCCATGTGTGAATGGCGCTGGGTCGGCGCTTATTGCCATATCCAGATGGTGTTACAGGGAACAAACAGTTGTGTTTTAGGATTTCTCAATAGACTGTCTAGACTGGCCGTGCAGCAGACAGATACAGCCACCCATCAAATTAGCGTTTGTCAGATTTATGGTAATGGTTCACCAAAGCCTTCCTGTCATTGACATTAAGATTTACGCCTCCAAAGTTATTTTGTCTTCCACAGAATATAGCTTGTGATTGCTCAGATTTAAAGAAAAAAAAAAGTTTAAGAGAAAAGTCTTGCTGAATGTGAGCTGTTTCTGAATGAAAAGAAAAATATAAAAGGAATTAAATAGTGGCTGCGGCTTAGGAGCTGTATTGATTAGGGAAAGGCACCGCTCCACCCCCATCCCAACCCCCACCCCCACAAGTGATAAGAAGGATGTTCTGTTCAGGTTGGTGTCTCCCATTTGCCCTTGTTGGAAAGAAAAACATGTATGTGGGTGACTCTAGCCAGATTTTGCCCTTTCATGTTGTTACTCTGGAGTAATGTGATCTGCTGCCCCAACGCAGTGGGAATAACCTTTTGACAGGCAGTATGTCCACTCTTGGTGGAAATGTTTTCCCAAGTCTGGCCAGGCTGCCTTTGATCATACCTCCTTCCAATGTGAGGTCACAGCTACTATGCTATACTAGAGTCACCGGTTCCTGCATGGAAAGTGAGAGACATGAGGGTTTAGAATAAATAAATAAATATGACCCAAACCCTCTGAAATTCTCAATCACTGATGTTATGTTCCTGAAGGACAGAAATGCCCACATGGAGTGTTCAGGACATTTCAGATTAAGCTTTGTGTGTGTCTTCTTGCACAGATAGGTTAAGCGATGTATTTTGCACATTTTCATCTGAAGCACATGCAGGCATGAGAGTTGATTCCATCCCCAACATGCTAAGGCATGTTTGAAAATGTATTTTCTTACTGTATGCTAGTGTAAATGACAAATGGTGAAGAGGCTGCGGGTTGATTAAAATGCCGAGACGGCCATGGCAGACAGTATATAGGGAAACAGGCTTTGCCGAGGTGAAAAGCTCCAGCATTTTTCAAAGGAAGTTCTTTCATCTGTCTGAGAATGGGCATTTGGGGAAACCCCTGCTAACCCCTTTGGTATGTTAGGACTGAGAACTGCTGCCTATTGTATTCCAGGACAGAATCCTTGCAGAATTCTCACTCCCAGTGTATCTCTTATCTACTTCAGTGGCAGGAGAGATGTGATATCCATTACTGAATAAAGCATTCTCTATTAAGTTAGTACTGGACTGCAGGCTTCCTGCTAACCTCCAGTAGCCCATCACAGTACTACCATCACAGTGGTGGTAGTTTTCCCCTTCTTCCCTCCATTCCTTCTTCCCTCTCTCCCTCCCCCACCCACTTTGCTCCTGCCACACAGTAATCGTTTGATAGACTCTTTGGGGCTCTTTGCAAAGGCTCCTTGCTCATGTATGTGTTCAAATTTACTACTAAGGGTATTTTACCAGCAAAAATGATGTAGTTAGTGCTCAAATAAATTACTTATCGACAAAGTACATTCTCTTCAGTATAATAAAGTAATCAAATTTTCAGTTTTGCCCATTTTCAGGCCTTTAAATGTTGAATTAAATGCACTAAGTAATACCTTTCCATATTAATTTTTTTTTAGTGTTTGAGCATTCATTTAGTTTGCAGTGTATTTTAAAAATGAATTATGACCAATTTATTGAAAAGAATTTGGTTAACTCTGTTATGTGAATATAAAACTAGAAGATCCCCCCAAATATGAGAATCGTCTTCCTAAATAGAATTTCCTCCAAAACTTCTTGTTTCCTTTTCTTTCTCTGTTCCTGCCTCCTTTTGTCCCCCCACTTTTTATCTTCCTGTTTTGCCCAAATGGCTATAAGGATTCCTTTTACAAAACATATTTCTTAAGGAACCTCAATGATTGTTTCTACTTTGATTAATTTCCAAATCATTGTTAAAAGGATGATCATTTGAGCAGTGTCTCAAGTAAATCTAATTACTACCACCGTGTCTTTGGCAATACTTAATCGGGACATCATCGACACAATGGACATGAATTTGAGACAGTGAAGGACAGGGAAGCCTGGCGTGCTGCAGTCAGAAAGAGTAGAACGTGGCTCAGCAACTGAACAACAGCAACAACAATCAGGGCTGTGGCAAAGGAAGGGTTACTGAGGGTTACCTAAGTTAGTAGTGGAGCTGGAACAGTTACCATTTTTGACTTGAGAACTATTTTAAGGTTGTTGTAAGAAACAGTATAATTTTTACAAGACACATTTATAGTGTTTTAAAAAAGTTAACTACCCATCTTACACATGTGTTTTCTTGGAAATTGGAAGGGTTGAATGGAATGCCAATCTTTCAACAATGTGTGAAAGTTATTTGAATAAAATTCTTTTTCTTTAGATTAAGACTCTACTCTTTCTGGGAATCCTCCAGATTTGTGTTTTGGGTTTTACTATTTCAGAATGAAAATTTGACCATATACTTTATGCTGTATTTGCTTGATCAGACAACATATTTAAAGGAATCATAGGCTGTTAGAGCTTGAGGATGTTAGTTAGACTTTAGTGAGCATCTCCTTGAGCAACATCATTTTTCTGGTTGTGGAAACAGAGGCATAGCTACCTTAAATGTTTTTGCTCAGGACAAAGCCTGGCTGCCTCTCACCTTACTCATTCCCTATGTTCCCACTTAACCACTGCTTTTAGTAAGCTAGAGGTAGATTTGCTCTTACTTAGTTATTTTATACTCCCACCCCCAATCAACCATGCTTTATCTTTCTCAATCTCTATTTGAGAATTAGTTCAAGCTGAAAGAGTGCATTTCATTTTCTCTGAGCAGATTATATCAATAGAAATAGAAAAAATAAAGTCTGTTGCAACAGATACTGATAACTGTATACCCAATAACTGTTGATGGATTCTTGCTAAAAGAACCTTAATTTTAGTTGAGGTAGCAATGTGTCTAGGCCTAGCCAATGAATCGTGATTTGATGCTTATGGCTTTGGTGTTGTGTCCTGTCTGTATTGCTTGATTCTTATCATCTGACCAATGATCATGGTAGGTAGGGTGTGGGGTAGATGGGGTCTGCTTGAGATGCTTTGGGGAAAACCTTTGCTTTCTTGTGAAAAGGGATAGGTGGGATTGACTTAGCCTTCCTCCATCCCCCATCCCCCCCTTACTGTTCCTCTCACTTTGAACATAGATTTGACATCTGGAGCTGCCATAGCCTTCTTGCTACCTTGGAGGAAAGGCCAACTTCTTTTTAAGTGAGTCCTATTTGTTCAAACCAGGGGTTGGCAAATTCCTATAGCTAGCTGCCTATTTTTCTAATAAATTGTTATTTGGACACAGCCATACCCAATTTGTTTGATATTGTCTGTGACTGCTTCCATGCTGTAAGGACAGAGTTGAGTAGTTGCAGCAGAGACATTTTGGCCCACAGCCTCAAATGTTGACTCTCTGGTCCTGTAAGTTTGCTGACCTTTGGTTTAAAGCACCAGAAAGTGAGTTTGCTTATTAGTTGTAGCCAAACACATTCCTATAGTCAACCAATAATCATTATCCCTTATTTGTGACTTAGCATTTCCACTTACTCAAATTACTCTTGTCTGTTAAGCAGGTTTGCTCCAGATGAGTATATTCCTCATTTGGCCACTAATCTTGATGTCCTTCCTAACCTTTCTGGTTATCTTTGGGCTTTTATATGTTTTTAAGATGAGGATGTAAACATGTTTCATTTATGTGCCACCTAAAACTCATGTCAGCTCTTTGATGTTCCAGTAGGCCAACCATCTAAGACACTGCTTTCTGGAACATAGAGAAGGAAAATTGCCAGGGCTCTCAGTACATAGGGTCTGTTGATGGACCTTAGGCCTTAACTGATAGAACAGTTTCCACCTCCCCCCACAATTTGTTGCCCTTTCTGATTTAGAAGGACCAGAGAAAAATGGCAGTAATGCCCACTCAGTGACCATATGTGCTTCTTGGCACACAGCAAACAAGTCTTCATTCTTCCCCAATAGCATATTGGATACTTTCCAACCTGGAGAGCTCATCTTCTGGTGTCATATCTTTTTGCCTTTTCATACTGTTCATGGGGTTCTAATGGCAAGAAAACTGGAGTGGTTTGCCACCTCTCCTCCAGTGGATCACGCTTTGTCAGAACTCTCCATGTGACCCGTCCATCCTGGGTGGTCCTACACGGCATGGCTCATAGCTTCACTGAGTTATGTGAGCCTCTTCACCAGAACAAGGCTGTGATCCATGAAGGGGCCCTAACCTGATATGGAAAGATAAATTGGATGTAACTTTCCTGGTTTTAGTAGCAGCTATAATTGGGCAGCCTGTCTTTTGAATGATAAAGAATACTCGTTTGATTTTGGACTGAGGTAGAATATACCCTTAGGGCTTCCCTGATGACTCAGACAGTAAAGAATATACCTGCAATGCGGGAGACCTGGGTTGGGAAGATGACCTGGGTTGGGAAGATCCCCTGGAGGAGGCATGTAACCCACTCCAGTATTCTTGCCCGGAGAATCCCCATGGACAGAGGAGTCTGGCGGGCTAGAATCCATGGGGTCACAAAGAGTCAGATACAACTGAGTGACTAAGCACAGCACAGCACATGCCCTTACGTGTGAGTACAAAGATAACAAAAGGTACCTAGTCACAATGCATGTCCTTTCATGCTGGTTGTAAAATATCAGATAGTACTTGTCTCGGTTTTACACATCGTGTAACATAATGTTGCAGAAAGAGCATTAGGTTGGATTCTAGGATACAGAATTGACTGGAGTCCTTTGTCAACCGAGTTAACTTCTCTGTGCCACGGTTTTGCGTCGACAAAGAAAGGAGGTTGGACTGTATGGCGTTTAAGGTATCTTCCTGTCCTAAGAGGTTTATGCTTTCAGAAATTCTTTAGGGTGGTTGAAACCCACCCGAAGATTAGTCAGTTCAAACAACAAAATAGCAATAACAAAATTCTCTTCGGAAAATTGAAATGCTCGTCAGAATGACCTTTTAATTTTAAGGCCCAGATGCCTCAGAGGTTTTGTCATTGTACAGGTAGCCTTTAGTGTCAGGTGAATTTTCTGGGGATGAAAATTTCTGGGTGAATTTGGGTCCTGTAATGGAAATTTGCAATGCTATATTTTGATAATCAAATACAATATATTTCACAATCTATTATTATTTTTTAAATAACACATTGAGTTCCTTCAAAGCACTATCTTGGAAGTATAGATTTCTAAAGAAATAATTAGAACTAGATTAGTTGGAAAGAGAGTGGATTCCAGTGAAAATAGATAATCCTAACACATTATTTTTATCAAAATTCTCTTGCCTTAAGAAATTACCATTTTTGGGGTACAGAAGTGAATATTGAATTCCATATCTCTTGCTTTTTTGTTACTTTAATTTTTATCAATGTTCTTTATGAGCAATTTATAAAGGGTCAGATGATTTTATAAAGGTGTTATGAAGACTAGTGGTGACTTCTTTCCTTCCCCTTCTAGTCCTCTCTAACCACTGTTTAGCTTTCACTGCTTTTAACTATTGAGTTTTTTCCCTTTTTTTGTACTTAATTCCATCATTCTAAATAATGTGCTTATAAGAAGCCAGCTTCTTGACTTCTCTGTTGTAGGTATCATTTCTTGGCTTCCCCCTTGGCAAGACAGGGATTTAGCTTTTTCCTCCCCCTCCCAGTTAATATCATAGTTTTGAGTAGACGTTCATAGTACATGCTGTTCATAGTTGTCATGTAGTATGTGACAATTATTTTTCCTTCTGGTTCAACTCTGCTTTTCTTGGAGTTGGTAATTCTCATATTTTGTCACTTAGTTTTCTATGTTCTCATCAATTCATTCCCCTGTATTACCCACAGTTATGTAAATCTCCTTTTAATCACATCAAATAGGTGTAGCATACAGTTCTACCAGTTCACCATCTTGCTGACATTTCTCCTAGAGCTTCACATCCGCTCCAGTCTGAACTGGCTGTTGTCCAGGATGCTGCATGGCTCTCACCCCGAGACCTGTGCATTATCATGGGGAGTCCGTCCTCATCTTGAGGATCTCTGCCTTCTTTTAAGTCCCTCCCCTTCTTAGCTTACTCCAGGGCGCATTGGAGGTCAATTTTTGGACACTTGGCTTATCAAACTCATGATTGATGGTCTTGTTGGTGTAGAATTTTAGGTTGGAAATGATTTTCCCTTGTAGTTTTGAGAGCATTGCTCCATTGGCTTCTAAGCCTCCAGTGTTGCTCTCCAGAGGAACAATGTTATTTGATTCTGAATTCTTTGTATCTGATCTGTTTTTCTGTGGTGGTGATTTTTTGTTGTTGTTGTTTCTTGTTTGTTTATCTTTTAATCCTATTTGGAAACTCTGGTCTTCTGAAATTTCACGGTGTCCTTTGGTGACTCTTTTGGTAGCCAAATGTGCTAGGCCCTTTGAATTTGAAAATGCAAATACTTAAGTTCTGTGAAACTTCCTTGAATTTTTTTTTTCTTTTCTTTTCTTTGTTGGCCCTCAGAGTGATCTTCTAGTTTTTGTCACTTTTATCTTGTAGTTTTCATCTCTTTGTCCTTTGGTGCTCTTTTCTTGGAGGTTTTCTCAAATTTATCTTTTACATCTTTTACTGAGTTTTAAATTTCCTATCACACTTTCCCCCTCCACCCCCCCTATTTCAAGAGCTCTGTTTTTGTAGCATCCCGTTGCTGTTCTGCTATCATGAATGCAGTTATCTTTTAACTTTAGACTGTTAAGTAATGTTATATATACTTATTTTCATTTCCTTGTATAGCTCTACTTATCCTATCCTAAGTTGCTTCCCCCATCCCTGTTGGTTAGATTCCTGTCATGTTAAGGGTTTTTCTTAGATGCCTGGCAATTCTTGCTTGTCTCGGTTCGGTTCAGTCACTCAGTCGAGTCTGACTCTTTGCGACCCTATGACTCGCAGCATGCCAGGCCTCCCTGTCCATCACCAACTCCCGGAATTTACTCAAACTCATGCCCATCAAGTCGGTGATGCCATCCAGCCATCTCATCCTCTGTCGTCCCCTTCTCCTCCTGCCCTCAATCCCTCCCAGCATCAGGGTCTTTTTCATTGAGTCAACTCTTCGCATGAGGTGACCAAAGTACTGGAGTTTCAAGCTTCAGCATCAGTCCTTCCAAAGGACACCCAGGACTAATCTCCTTTAGGATGGACTGGTTGGATCTCCTTGCTTGTCTACTTATATCTAAAAGTGGTGTGTATAGAGCTAATTCAGAGTTCTCTGTGCAGGGATGGGACTTGTCTGCTGTGTGTCTCACCACAGGGGTATTTGGAAGTTCCAGTAATCGTAACTTTAGCTTTTCTGTCTTGGGCTGATCAGATACTCCCAAAGGATCTTTCATGCTTCTACCTAGAGAATAAGTCTGATTCGCAATGCCCTGGGAAGCATGTGGGGCAAAGAGCTTGGGGATTTCAATATTCACGACATTAAAGTTTCATTTCATTCTCTCTTTCTGCACATAGCCCTTCTGTAAACTGTGCCTGGTGATTTTCAGTTCAGATGCCTTGTTTCATCCTTTCTAGGGAATGAATGTATAGTCTTCTACTCAGGTGGGCAGGCAGTGTGAATGAGGAGAAGGCGCTAGCACTCTCAGCTCTTTTTTAAAGGTCTTAGAACCAGTCCCCCTGTTTTTAGCCCTACCTTTACTCCCATTTATGGGCTTCCCTGGTGGCTCAGACACTAAAGAGTGCTTGCAGCGCTAGAGACCCACGTTCAATCCCTGGGTCAGGAAGATCCCCTGGAGAAGGCAATGGCAACCCACTCCAGTATTCTTGCCTGGAAAATCCCATGGACAGAGGAGCCTGGTGGGCTACAGTGCATGGGGTCACAAAGGGTTGGACAGAACTGAGTGACCAAGCACACTTTTACTCTCATTTGTACTTATGGGACCTCAGATTTTACCAATTCCTGAGCTTCCTGGGAGTGCTACTGGTGAACTGGGTTGTCTCTCCCCATCCCCCACTGCTTGTAAGAGTGAATTCTTCTGTTCAACTGGATCACAGTTGCCACTCATTCTTCTGCTTCCTGGCTTCCAAAGTGTTCTAGTTACTTTCTTTATCTAAGTGTGTTTATATCTTTTTGAAAAATCTCTTTCAGTCATTTTAGTGTAGTTTCAAGAGAAGGTGGTACTAAATGACTGTGTTCAACCTGTCGCTTTAATCAGAAGTCTTCTCTTACTTTACTAATCATTGTTCACCTTCTCAACAGGCAGTGCAGTCAAAAAGTACCTGTGCAGTGTGAGCAGTGCCATACAACAGAAGTAAGACTGAATAGAGGCGTGTTCTGGGTGTCTTTAGATGCTTGTGCCTTGCATATTTTTAAGAGGTAACATTGGGGGCAAAGTAAAGTGTCTCTTTCAGAAGGACTTTAATGCAGGTAGATTCTTCCCTTACATTTTACTTTCCCTGTGCATACAGATAACCCTGTGCCCAACTGGCATGTTGAAAGGAGCTTTGAAAGTAGAGTGTCACATCCACTGCACCTACTGAACAGTGGCTTTTGAGTCACTCTGTCTTCTCATCATGTCGTACAGGGTACTAAGAGCCCTGGTAAAAGGAGCAAGGTTTTTCTGAAAAAGGAGGTCAAGAGAGGACAACAGCATCTTATGCATGGACCTCCTCTATCTCATTTGAAGGGTTTGGGGGTGGTTGGACTAGATGTGTCTTTCCAGTTCCAAATGGGTGTCATTTGAGAATTTTGAAAAATTATTGTAGTTTTAAAAATTGCCCCCCAAATTGTTTATTTTTTCAGGTGTGGGGTTTGGATATTCATCATCATCATCATCATTACTATTCTGTATCTGCTATCTTGAGTATAGGCACTCCTCATCTGTTTTCAGGGGTCATTGAAAGAGCTCTGCTTGAGGTGTGTTTGTAGTTTGGCTGCCCTTCCCCTGGCATTTTCATCTCCCTCTTTTCCCAATGGCTACCTCTCCACTATGTAGGCCTTTTCAATTTCTTTAACAAATTGGATTCTTTTCTTCCTCAAAGCTTACAAAACTACAGTTCCTTCTCTCTGGAATGTTCTTCTCATTCTTTGTTTGGCTATTTTTTTTTTTTTGGTATTTTTAAAAAATGTATTTATTTTTTAATTGGAGAATAATTGCTTTACAATATTGTGTTGGTCTCTGCCATATATCAACATGAATCAGCCATGGGTATACATATGTCCCCTCCCCTTTGAACCTCCCTGCCACCTCCCACCCCATCCCACTACTCAAGGTTGTCACAGAGCACCAGGTTTGAGCTCCCTGCATCATACAGCAAATTCCCACTGGCTGTCTGTTTTACACATGGTAATGTATATGTTTCAATGCTACTCTCTCAATTCATCCTACCCTCTCTTTCCCCCATTGTGTCCACAAGTCTGTTCTGTATGTCTGCATCCCCATTACTGCCCTGCAAATAGGTTCACCAGTACCATCTTTCTAGATTGTTGGGCAATTAATCGTATGCTAGATGTCAAAGTTCAGTTTCTCCCTGGATCCAGGTATAAAAATAGTTTAAGTGACATATCCCTCAGCTCCTGGAAGGTTATATCCTGTAATCCAAGTCCTGCCCTGCAGTTCTTATCAGATGGGCCAGTTGGTGAGGATGGACAGTCATTCTGGGGCATCTGGTATTTGGAATTTCAGGGGTAGTCCTCAACTTTTGTTTTATTTGGAAGGAATCACATAGTACTGGCTTTCCCAATGGCTTGGCAGTAAAAAATCTGCCTGCAGTACAAGAGATGTGAGTTCAGTCCCTAGGTTGAGAAGATCTCTTGGTGGAGAAAACGGCAACCCATTTCTAGTATTCTTGCCTGGAAAATTTCATGGATAGAGGAGCCTGGTGAGCTACAGTCCATGGGGTTGAAAAGAGTTGGACATGACTGAGCGATGTGCATGCACAACCACATAGTACAACTTTTTTACCCCCTGTGTTTTACCCTCCAGTGCAGTAAGTAGTTCATTTTTTTTTTATTTTTGAAAGCAGATTAAGACCTGTTTTCAAATTTAAGATTGTGTTAGCTGTGTGATCTTGGGCAATTGAGCCCTCTGAGCTGTAGCATCCTTCCTGTTTCAGGGACGGATTCAAGGGCATACCTCCCAGGGACACTGCGAGGATTAACTGTGATAATCCTCCTAAAGTGCTTGGCAAGTCCTTCACCCAGAGTGAGGGCTTTTCACACCAAAGCAGTTAGGATTTGGGGGAGGTCGAAAAGTGAAAAGGAATTGATAGCAAAGGTGATTATAAGTAGATAACTCTAGATTTGTCCAGGTACTTTCATGAAAAATCTTGTGCAAATGCCTTGAATGCAGGGATTCTGAGTCTTATGTACTAAGTAATGAATTTCGTTTGCTCTAACATAGAAAAGTTTCAGAATCACTGCTTTAATTATGGCCTTTGATGCACAGTACTAAGGGAACTTTCAGGTTTTAAGTTTTCAAATTTTATTCTGTGTCTGAAGTATAAAAAGATAGGGAAAAAAGAGAACAAAACATTACTTGAAACTTTTTTGCTGTTATCAGAAATTTAGGGTGTGTGCATTATTTTTAGTTTCTAGGAAAACTAGGTAATTTGTCTGGGATTTTAAGAAGGCCACAGTCTGGAGATAGTTTAATTGGCAAGGGGATAATAGAAATTCATGTTTAGGTAATACAGGTACTGAGAGCAATTCAAAGCAGTGTACATCTGCCAAAATCCTAGCTCATTTATGACAGTTTAAGACTAAGTTCTCAGAAGTGTTGAGAGAGAAAGAAAAGTGAAAGGCCTAACTCTTGAACACATAGACAGTGCAGAATTTCTGCCAGTCTGGGAATTAGAGTGAACAGAATGGAGTCGGGCTAAGATAATAGCGGTATGTGATTCGTTTTTTTCATCATAGTGCTCATAGCTGTGAATAGAAAAGTTCAGTCTTTAGTTTTTTTTATTTTCACCCTCACTGTTATTAACATAATTATTATAGCAGGACATTTTGTGTTTTGGTTAACATTTGAAAAAATAGAAACATTGATTTACTTCTCAAAATGAAAATTGTATGTATCAGCAATACACCCGTTACCACTCAGCTTTCCAGAGTTGCTTAGGTAGTAGCTTTTGGCGTGCCTGTATGCTAGTAAGTCGCTTTAGTCGTGTCCAGCTCTTTGCAGCCCCATGGCTGTAGCCCACCAGGGTCCTCTGTCCATGGGATTCTGCAGGTAAGAATACTGGAGTGGGTGGCCATGCCATCCTCTAGGGAATCTTGCTGACCCAGGGATCAAACCTGCATCTCTTAATGTCTCCTGCATTGGGATACGGGTTCTTTACTACTAGCATCACCTGGTAAGCCCAGTAGCTTCTGGGTTTTTCTATTTGGAGAACTGTAATGTTAAAAACAAAGTTACACCCTTCCCTCCCTCCACCCTGCCCCCTCATCCCGTGTGTTTGTGTGTGTGTGTTTGTATGCACGTGCCCATGCAAATGTGGAGCTTTCTTTTGCCAGTGTGGACATGAGGAAAACCACACTTACGGACTGTCACTGAGTTTATTTTCTGACAGAAAAGACTTTCACTTCCACCCCCAGCAGCAAGATTAGAATCTTTGAATAAATAATCCTTTGAGATTGAGAAAGATTAATTCACGAAAAATAAACTATTTTTCTCAGTTCACTATGGATCACTGAAAACTTACTTAGGGATCAACAGTAGTCCACATACCAGTTCTAGGGACATTGATTTGTGTATTGAATGAATCATCATAATTGATGATTCTACATATACATAAAAATTTCCATGATTAAAATTTATCTTCAAGAGTCTTAGAATCTATGTTACGGAGGGTAAGTAGAGGCTTGTGTGAATGACATGGAGACCACCCAAACATCATTTCATAGAATTGGCTGTATGCAAATCATTGGATATTTGCTTATACTTAGTTTTACTGTATTAGGAAATAGGAACAAGGTACTATTTTGTTTAACTTGTTCTTCAGGAAGAGATAAAATGATGTTGAACAGTCAGTTGTCCAAAATCTGTTGTGTTAAATGAGAATTGTGATGCTAGAAAACATTTGGAAAAGTCATCCTTTGACACTCACCACTCCCTCCTCCCCCCATCACACCTCACAGATATTTATCAAGTGCCTTTTATGTACATTCGACTCTAACAAAACATCGATCCAGCATCATTGGATATGGCATATTTATATATTTTGAAGTTCATTGGCAACCAATTAGATGTAAAGCTTTAAACATTTTTATCACATACTTAATTTTTGCAAGTAGAATATACTGAAGATAAACAATTATCAGTTATTTACTATAGTGCAAGGTTGATGTAAGAAAAATGTACTTTGAAATGGACAAAAAAGACTTTTGGATATCCTCTCAATCTGATGTTGTTAGGTCTGGGGATTATTCGATCTATAGGGCTTGAGTCTTTGTCTTTGACTAGACTATTTTATACCTCTGTGGAACTAGAAGTTAACTTGTAGAAAACTGAAAGCAGTACAAATAATTCTTCTCCATAGAAATGCAAATTACTTATATCCTGGGGAATGCAGTAGACCAGTGTTTGCGCATTAGTTTCAACATTCCTTTCCTACACTAAAATTGTGCTTCTTTGTCTTCTCCTTTGAACTGGATGTAACATCTTTTTTCAGTTCTCTCATTAATTAATGAGTTAAATGGAATCTTTGAGACATTGTTTATTTTATATCCCCATAAGAGTCATGATTTTACCTTTTTTGAAAAAATATTTTGTATAGGGATGACTTTAGATTTTTAGTAATGCATGGATGCTGTTTCAGCTTTTATGTGACCCTCTATACTGGTGTTCTTGTTGAAGTCTCACAGTTGTATCCTTACTCATTTCTCAGACCTTTACTGTCAACCACCTGTGTTTGCTGTTGATTTTGAGGTGATAGGGTTGAGGCAAGAAAATTAGTTAATGAATCAGATTGTATTCTCTTCCCACTCTTGGTGTGTATCACCTTTTCTGATTCTGGACAAGTTAATTTAGCTCCATGGAGTCCAAGCTCCCTCCTGTATAAGTGTCAGACCATCTATCAAAGTGCTGGGTACAGGCCAGGTATTTGGTGGATGCTCAGTAAACACGTGTTACCTCTGTCCTGTTTTTTGAAGGTATAGGTCCCTGACCTCTTCTTGCCCTTTATCCTCTACTTGGTTTTAATCTGTTGAAGTCTAGGAACCTAGATAAGCTAGTCTGTTAGAATTATATCTGAAACAAATGTCGTTAGATTGTAACTGAGAGCCTGAGGAATTTTACTGTGAATGAAGTACATAAACTTTATAGCTTTTAAACTTTGGTGTACCTGCTTTGATTACCCAGATGCATTTTTCCCCTTTCTGTGTTCTTGGCAATGTTGAGGCTCATGGTTAAGTGGCAAGGAGAAGTTAGATGTTACTCTACTTGGTTTTGAAATGTATTAAAAATTTTTTATGAAAGTGAAAGTGTTAGTCACTCAGTTGTGTCCGACTCTTTGTGACACCATAGACTGTGGTCCACCAGGCTCCTCTGTCCATGGAATTCTCCAGGCAAGAATACTAGAGTGGGTTGCCATTCCCTTCTCCAGGGGATCTTCCCTACTCAGGGATTGACTCTGGGTCTCTCTGCATTGCAGGCAGATTCCTTTATTGTCTGAGCCACCAAGGAAAACTTTTTATATCTGGTTAATTAAGGAAAATTATATTTTCTCTTGATTGATATTAAAGCATTAAAGTTAACTTGTGTCTCCTGAGCTTTGTACCAACAAGTGAGAGGTGTGTATGTATAAAAGCAGTAGAGAAAGAGAAGGGGAAAAGAGAAAGTTATATATTTGAGGGTGGGGAGCAGGAGCTTGTTGTGGACTCAGGAGAGCAAGATGAGGGAGTAAAAACCTAGGATTGTTTGGAAGATGTTTGTGCAGAGTGTTCCTACATGAGCTGAATGTCCTTGGAAAATAGAGAAACTCTTGAAACTATGGCAGAGAATGGGGGCTTAGTTCACATTAACACTTCCTATCCTTAGAATGGAAAGCTGCTTCTCTATGACTTCTGGTACATCGATTTTTAAATCAGAAGCATGTTAAGGTTTTTTTTTTCTTTCTGTTGACTTTCATTCATGAAGACTAATATTCTTGATATTAATTTGACCTTAGAAGACCTTAAAACCCTCAATATAACATTCTCACTTGTAAACACTTAAAGGATAATTACATTAAAAATTTTTTTAAATAATTTAAAAGAACTGGATCATTATTATTTTTTAGCATTTCACTTGTATTAGTTTTCTATTGCTGCTGTAACAGATTACCATACACTTAGTGGTTTAAAACGACGTACATTGATTACTTTACAGTTCTGGAAGTGAAAAGTCCAAAATGAGTCTCCTCAGGGTAAAATCCAGGTGTGAGCAGGGCCTCATTCCTTTCTGAAGGCTGTGGGAAGAACTCTTCCCAGCATCTAGGGGCTGCCCTCATTGCTCAGTTTGCAACCCACTCCAGTATTCTTGCCTGGAGAATCCCATGGACAGAGGAGCCTGTCAGGCTACAGTCCATGGGGTTGCAAGAGTCGGACACAACTTAGCGACTAAACCACAACCACAGGAGTTGCCTAAACTGCTTGCTCCCTTTTCATCGTCAGAGCCGACAGTGACCAGTCAGTCTTTCTCACAGTGCCGTTTCTCTGGTTCTCATCCTTCTGCATCTCTCTTCCTTGTTTAAGGATGAGTGTGATTATGTTGGGTCTGCCTGGAGGAATTCAGCACAATCTCTCTAAGGTCGTTGATGAGCAACTTTAATTCCACCCTCTCTGTGCAGCGTAACCTTTGTGGGTTCCAGAGATTAGGAGGTGGGTCTGTTTGGGGGAAGCCATTAACTTCCTTATCATACCACTGTCACACAAATACAGTTTTTCTGCCTTGATTCTTGCATAGCATGGCAGTGTGCTACTTTGTTATACCTGCCTAAAATATAAGTTAAATCATAAAGCTTTTAAGGAGATAGGAGTCATTAAACTTGAGCACTCGTTCATGTGACTTTAGAAGTCTCAACTTAATCATTCATTTGTACCATACATACTAGCCGGTACCCATGTTTTTGGTTGTGAGGGAATTTCAGTTTGCTTTGAATTTTGCACTCATTGCGTATCTTGCTAACCTGATTTTAATATGTGTGTGTGTGTGTGTGTGTGTGTGTGAGAAAGAGAGAGAGAGAGAGAGAGAGGGAGGGAGGGAGTGTGAGAGCTAGAGAGAGAGATGTTTAATTTTGGGCTTGACGTTTTCTAAGGAGTCTCAGATACAAAATGAGAAGATTGAGCAGATGGCCTGTGGTGACTTGGGGTTTCTGCAGACTCTGCAAGCACAGAAGCTTGCCTCTTCCATGAAGAGGTAGTGAATGGAGAGATGTTGAGTTAGAAGAAACTCAGAACTGATTCATTCTAAAGTTAAGACTAAGGCCACACTCTGGTATTCTCTTCGGTGAGCCACATATGAATTGAAGATGAAACCAAGGAAACTGAGGAAAAGCTGTTGATGTAATAATTGTTCAACTTTTATTTGGTGACCCTTGAGATATCTGAGTGGAGACAAAGTGTCTAGGTATTGTACACCCTATAGTTGTCCAGCTGAGCTGCAACAAAAAAGTGTGAGAGTAAATCCCATGAGTTGGCAAGGCAGGATTGTTGCTATATGTGATATTCATGTAAAATAACCCCATGAGAAGAATCACCATAGAAGTACAATTATGGTTCAGGTGTTTTTAGTTGTTACTCTGGCCTGTCTGTGACAGTGTGGAGAAAGGAATAAAACTGTGTAAAAAATTTGTCCTCATTAGTTGACTTGCTTTTTGCAAAAGCAAAACATATTTTCTGTGGCATCTAAGAAAAGGTATCCCTTGTATTTTTTCCTCTGTTAATACCCTAAATGTGATGTGAGGACAGAGCAATACTGACCTCTCCTTAGCTTAAATACAGGAAACCCCTTTAGGGAGTTGGTATATAATTGTATCCACGACTTCTTGAGAGAGAACCTTTCTGTAGCCTTCCTTGTATAATTCAGAGCACCCTAAATTGGTTTGTAAACATTTGTTGTTTCTACAGACTGTTTAATGCAAGTCATGGCATAAGTTTTTCCTTCTCCAGGGTTTTCATGTCTTGGCTGTCTCTCAAAGCTGGAGGTGAGCAAATTTGGATGCAGTACCCCTTATGAAGGCCTGTCATCTTCATACACATTATGCTCTGTGTGTTCTAAGCCCTTTAAAATAGCTGAATGTTCTAAATAAGTGAATGAGCTGCTGTTGTTTGGACTTGCATCCCCCTGCCTCCCTCTGATATTGAAGTACTGCTTGAATCTTGTTGGTGCAAAACATCCAGACCTTTTTTATGTACTGCTCTAGACAGATTGCTTGTAAGAAATGTAGGCAGGTAAAAGGATTAGTTTTAATTATGTTCAGAGCTAGTGTGATCATGAAGCAGGGGCAGCCCCTCCCATTCAGGGGTTTCTCTGTGACACTGGCCTGAAGACATTTACCTGAAAGGCTTGTTAAAAGAACAGTCATTTAAATTTTTTTCCTTGGCATTCGTGAGCTGTCTCTCATTACCTGGAGAACACCCAGGCATGTTCCCTCTACCTTTCTACCATGAATCGCCGAATTAGTGTTTCCTCTCTTTTTCCTTCTGCCTTACACTTCCAATTGCTTTTTTTTTTTCATCAGCACATTTTCAAAATGTCTCTCTAAGTGGGACAAAGATGGGGTCCAGTTGAATTGCTCCATGTACATTAACTGACAGATAGAGAGATGAGGAATTTGCCACCTAAACAGGGAATCAGCTGAGGATTGGTGGTTTCTTCTGTTTGTGTCACTCTGGGACACAGTCCGAATTCCCTTATTGGGGAATGGGATGGAGTGAGACCCAGGCCTGATCCTTTTCAGTTTTGTGCTTGTTTTCTTTCCATTTTCTATAATTTAAACAACAACAGCAACAAAAACTATTAGCAGAAACAAACACAACATTGTAAAGCACCTATGCTCCAATAAAAATTTTTTAAAACTATTAATAAAAATAAATTTAAAAAGTCTTTTAGAGAGCTTACACATTGCAAAGCTAGGCCAGTAGTATCGGTATGGTAATAAGTTGTTTTATTTTTATTTCTTTGATCTATATTTAAGGTGGAAATTCCTGTGATTTCAAAAGAATGTTTACATTCTTTGAAGTTCAAGCTGTGTAATTTTAACAGTTGAAGGTTGTTTACCTGATAAAGTGATATAGACCTGAAAACTATGATCTTAAATTATTTTAACCTTTGACCTGAGTACTTCTTGACTTTTTAATGTCGAAGATTTCTTTGAAAAAGAAGTTATGAAAATGTCCATATGTTCTTAAAGATTCAAATTTAAATTTTAAAAAGATAAAATGATTTTAAATTGAACGGGGTGAGTTCAAGTCTAAAAGAAAGAAGAGTTCTTTTAAATATGTACTCAGTTATACTTGTCCTTCTAAATTTTAGTCTAAGACCAGCCAAGATACTCTATATATTGTAACTTTAACAAGTGTGTTGTGTGTCACATGCTAACTTCTCTTGGGTCATTCTGGTGAGCTACATACTCCAAATCAGCTCTATTTTTAAAATGAACTCTGCTTAAGAAGGGGCTCCCTTGTGGCTCAGCTGGTAAAGAATCCGCCTGCAATGCGGGAGACCTGGGTTCTGTCCCTGAGTTGGGAAGATCCCCTGGAGAAGGGAAAGACTACCTACTCCAGTATTCTGGCCTGGAGAATTCCATGGACTATATAGTCTATGGGGTCGCAAAGAGTCAGACACAACTGAGTGACTTTTACGTCACTGCTTTAAAAAAAAAAAAAAAGCTCCTGGATCATATGAAAGTGCAGAGTATCCTATGACCCAAGAATCCATGATTTTGAACAATAGAGGAAAATGTTACCTCTAACTAGCTGGGATACTGAAAGGGAGATGCATCAGGATGAGGGCTGGGATGCATGGATTGCGTTAATTTTGGAAGTCTCTGCTTCTTTGGGTGGGTCGTTAGGTGCTGCCTCAAAGGTATATAACATTTTGTTCTTGGTGTTGAAAGATGTTCAAATAATTTGGGCTCTGCTAGTACACTTTGGGGCTTCCCTGGTGGCTCAGAGGTTAAAGCGTCTGCCTGCAATGTGGGAGACCTGGGTTCGATCCCTAGGTTGGGAAGATCCCCTGGAGAAGGAAATGGCAACCCACTCCAGTATTCTTGCCTGGAAAATCCCATGGATGGAGGAGCCTGGTGGGCTACAGTCCATGGGGTTGCAAATAGTCGGATACGACTAGAGCAACTTAACTTTAACTAGTATACTTTAGTGTAATGTGTTTTAAGTAAAAAATAAAGAATAAAACAGCAGAAAACCAGTGACATGACCAATATTAAGGAAAGTAAAAATATTACAAGTCACAGAAAGTTAAAACCAGCATATCTGTTTCCCTTAAATATTAGCCTACTACCTGGAGCAGGTGTTTTTTTCTGCTTAAGAATTGATGTATATTCACTCGTGTGTTCTTTGGAGCTTAAAGTTTTCATCCTTCATTGTAAAATTCACGTGAGTGAAAATACAGTAGGGTTGATTTTGATTTCCTTTTCTTTCTCTATCTCTCATTCCAAGGAGATGTTGATAGGTAACTGATAACTGTAACATAAATAAATGTCCACATTTCTGTTAAGAGTTCTGTTTCAATTGGACATGCTTAGTTTCTTCATAAGTCTTAATATATCTCACTGTAGCTATATTACATATTTTCATATTTTAATAAAGAATAATGAAATAGCATGATTATATAAATACTAAAATCTTAAATAAGAACCAGAAGTTTAAGTTTTCTACTTATGCCAAGAACAGAAATCTTATTTATTTAATAAAGCTTGAAATAGCATGATATAATATTAATAGCTACAGTAATAATTGTCTTAGTTCAGGCCCCTATAATGAAGTACTATAGACTGGGTGGCTTAAATAAAAGGTGATTATTTTTCATGGTTCTGGAGGCTGGAAAGTTCAAGATGAAGGTGCTAGCAGATTCAGTGTCATGAGGGCCTGGTTCCTAGTTCATAGACACATGATGGACTTGACAAGAGTTCTCTGGCATCTCTTTTTTAAGGGCACTAATCCGATACTTGAGGGTTTTACCTTTGACCTAATCACCTCCCCAAGGCCCTGCCTCTTAATACTATTACATGAGCATTTAGCATTTCAACATAAGAATTTGGAGAGGTGGGTGCATAACCATTCAGCTCATAACAGTAATAATTAGCGCTTGCTTATTGCTTTATTGCCAAGGTAGTGTTCTAAGTATTTTATATTATAATCAATTTATTCTTGACAGCAGCTGCATTATTGTCACATTGAGATAAGAAAACTGAGTCCCAGAGAGATTATATCTTTTGACAAAGGTGGCTCAACTAGTTAAGTGATGGAGCTGGGAATCAAACTCATAAGCCTGGCTCTCTAGGCTTTGAGCTCTCAACTTCTAAATAGTGGGGAAAATTGTAGATTATGTTCCCCTGTCTACTACCAAGCAAACCCATGATATTTTTTATTAATATACTTCACTATCTTGGGGCGTCAGTTTTTTAATTGATAGAGTGACATTTTTGGATTCCGTAAGATACTCTTTAAGGTCTTTTATAGCTCTAAAAGTCTAAATTCTGCATAGTTTAAAATGCACCATATATCAGCCACCAGTTAGAGATTTGTTAAATTTTGGGATGGTCATATAGTGAAATTCTATGCTAACATTAAAAAGAATCAGAACTATATTATGACACAGAAGATTGATAAATCAAAAAAACTGTGAGCTAGTTGTGTACCTATGTATACAGTGATCCCATTTTTTAAAAAGAAGAAGAAAGATGCATATAAACTAGTATATGCATTAAAAAATTGAAGTATTGAATACCAATAATCTCTAGAAGGTTAGAATACAGAAGGACTTACACTTTCTCTCATATACATGTGGTTGTATTATTTGCAAGGATTACTTTAAACATCAGAAAAAAATGAGAAGAAAATAAAATCTGTACATGTCTGTAACTGCACTAGAGATAACAGAAGTTCTTCTGAAATACCAGGGGCTGGGCCAAGTTTTCGATTAATGAGGACAGGAAATTATTTCCTTCTTTAGCCTGTGAGTAGTTGTTTTTGTAGATATTTACATCATCATCATCATATTTTGTATCCTTTTAAAATTTTTATGTTAGCTCTGCATGATTCCTTAGGAATAAAAACAAGACAAAAGTTGAGTTCATTTTATTGCACATTTTCGTTGATAATTGTCTGAATACAGGATTTTAGTCATCCTTTCTGTTGAAAACAACCTTCTCTCGAGTCTTGCTGCCCAGGTAGAACTGCACAGGTTACTTGACTTTGAAAGAAGTTCTCCAATTTGAAGGTAAGGGAGTTGTTATAAGCAATGTACAGCTGACTCAAGACTCCTGGTTCCAGAAGCCTCCAAGCAGTGTTATCTTTCTTTTTCCTTATGTACATAGAATAATTCGGACAATGTGTAGTTTTCTCACAGAGAGCAATCAGCATATATATCTTGTTTAAAATTTTATTTTTTTAAAAATGAACATCTCTGCATCTGTTATTTTTCCAGGACACTTTTCAGTGTCTAAGACAATATCTTCAGATCTTTTTGAAACATGTAAGAGGGTTGTTGATTAGAATATATGTAGCTGAGTAGAGAATCTCTCTGAAAAAATGAGACTAAAATTATGTTTTCCATTAATCTAGGAATTCTGGACTATTTTAAGGGATCTATTCAATTTGCTTGAGACCAGTCATAATTAATTTTATCAATGGATAAATTTATTACACATTTAGAGGCATTTACAGGCATGATGATAAACAGTTGAATAAAGAATGATTTAGAGTTAATAGGTAATGGGGGAGGCAGTCATTCAGTATGCATTTTGACTCTAGTGCAATGTAGTAAGTAGAACATTAGCAACATGAACCAAACTCTATAAGAGTACAGAGTATAATATGAGCCTGGGGGAGGAGGAGTTAGGGAAATTCTAGACCTTGAGAATTGAGAACGATGTTGCCTTTTGGACAAAAAGAATATGGATTTATTTTCTGAGTAAATGAACTTCCTTAGTGTGTCACGAGGGGTTTTCATATCATTCAATCCACTAGTGGAGAGAAATTGGGACACTCCACTCTCAAAGCCAGCCCCTTGGGATTCTAAATAGCATGATATGTCCCTTTGGGAAGTTTGTTCATCTAAAAGTAAAACTCTAGTGATATGAGCTAGATAAAAGATGATTCATTTTGTGTGCATGATGGATCAGGTATGCTGAAGTAGATTCTTCCCAGGTTTTGACCTTCCAGATGATATTTAATCTACAAATATCAGTGATTAAAATTACAAAGCTGTTTAAAGTCATTCTACTTTCTATTACCTACCTTCCTCTTCTCATTTTGCCATAAAGTTATATAGGGATCTTTTTTTTCTCTCCAGGTCAAAGATTTTTATTAGGGTGAGATTAGAGAGAGATTTTTCATTTTAGGTGGTTGAAAAGTACATCCAGCTGAAAACCATCAACCACTTAGGCTACATGCTTCATTTGAGTTGTGTTTCTGGATGCAAGTCAAGTATGACAACTGTGAGTTTCATAACTTTCTCTAACTTGATTCAAAAATGTTTTGGGGCCAAAATACTTCTTGAGGTCTTTTCTGTCTCCTCCTGACAAGGCCCTATGGAGGCTATCAAGGTCAAGATTATATTGCTGTGTCTCAGAAAACTGCAGGAGAGGAGGAGCCATGAGGCTTAGGTTTGCATCATCACTTACACTTGCTGATATTCTCTCAATCATGACTTACCACTTCTTGTCCAAGATGAATGTCTCATTGGGTCCTTGTCTCTGACAAGAAGAAACTAATAATTTATGTCATGTATTTTGTCTGCTTGTTAGCAATGCTCAAGTTCTTTCATTGAAGTTATAGCTTTTAGACCATATAGAGTAAGTCCTGAAGAGAAAATATGTTGTTTAAGAAGGTTGAGTGGACAAGAAGAGACTATGGGAAGCCATAGTCAGTGACAGTAATTCTAGTGAGTGGCAGTTGGGACTCTACAGTGATCATGGCCATAATCTCTCAGCAAACACTCAAACCCAGACAGTGGTACTTTCCGTTTTGGGATCTTTTTATTTGTGTTATTATCATTCTTAAAGCTCAGCCCCAGAGTATTCAGTTGGTTTTTTTTTATTTTTAATTTACTCATTAAGATTAAAATTGATTTCATAACCATGTATCTGAGCTATGTATAATAGAGTCATATGAACTCCTTGAGTGACTCGACAAATACCTGATTGAGTACCTGTGGTGTGCTTGGTACAGTAATGTTGAAGTAGTCACAGTTTTGTCAAAAAATAATGGCTTTATTGCAAAACAGTAGATATTATAGTGCAGTGGTAAAGACTCCGCCTGCCAAGCCGGAAACAACAAGTTCGATCCCTGGGTCAGAGAGATCCCCTGAAATGGGAAGTGGCAACCCACTCCAGTATTTTTGCCTGGAAAATTCCATGGACAGAAGAGCCCTGCAGGCTACAATCCATTAGGTTGCAAAGAGTTGGATATTACTGAGCATGCATGCATGTCATGTGAAATATTTAAGAGGTAGAATCAAAACAAATAGGGGATCATTATAAATTATGAGCAGTGTGAGAGAGAAAAAAATATAGGATGTTAAGGGATCTTTAGCTTTGAATGCTGGGTTTGATGATGATGACATTTACTAAGGTAGGAAATATAGGAAGAAGGGACAAATGGGTTGGAGGATTGGTAGCAAATTATAAATTGGTAAATTTGGGGTTTTGTTCATTAAGGGATATCTAGGTGTAGCCGTCTAACAGGAAATTTAGCTACACTGGTTTGGTTCTCTAGAAAGATGTTGAAGCTGGGCATGGGATTGAGAAATCATCTGTGTAGTCAAAGCAATGAGAATGGAAGGTTGGATCAGGTGAGGAGGTTGTTGAACCAAAGTATATACACTGGATTTCCATCTCTGCCCCTTCATTATGATTGTGCTTGTCAAGATTACCAGTATCCTCTACATTCCCAATTATAGTGGTTATCTATGTGTTCTGCTCTCATGTAACTACTTAGAAGAATTCATCTTATTGATAATCGTCTCCAAACTCAAGAAGCACTTAAACTTTTCTTGAATTCTGTTACAGTATGTTTCCTAGTTTTTTCCCTGTCATACTATTGGTTTCTCCTTTTGTGCCCGCCTTATAAAGGTTGGACAGCTCTGGGACTCTGCCTCAGCCTCCCCTTCTCTGTCACACTTGTTAACTCAGTGTTATAATTCTAGAGGAAGACTAAGCTTGGTGAGTGTCAAAAGAAAGTTATAAGAAGTGCCAAAATGAATAGGATGTGATTTAAAAGAATATGAGTTCCTTCCACTCAAGAAATATCAATAGAATATAAAATTCCATCAACCTCAGTCTGAACAGAGGTTAGAGTATATATAATCCAGTATGGTTATGAAGGATCTGTGAAAACCATTCAACAAATTATTCAGTAGTTTAAAAATATTTATTAAGTGTATACTTTGTGCCATGTTCTAGTTGCTGGAGATGCATCAGTCAAAAACCTGCAAAAATCCCTGCCCTCATGAGCCTTATAGTCTTTTGAGGGGACACAGGCAGTAAACCAATGTGTAAGTTATTGAATAGCTAAGAAGACAGTTAGTGTTGTAAAAAGACATAAAGCATGTAAGGGAGTAGGGAATTCTGTGAGGCAGAGAGGATATACTGTTAAAACAGGGTGATCAGGGTAAGTCTCACTGAGAAGCTGATGTGTGAGTAAAGACACAAACGAGGCAAAGGAGGAAGTCTATGTGTATCTAGGGCAAGAGCTTTCTAGGCAGTGGAAATGGTAAGGCTGTGAAATTGGACTGTCCCTAGAGTAGTCCAGGAATGGCAAGGAGGCCAGTTTGCCTGGAGCAACTGACTGCAGGAGGAAATCATAATGGACATTGCCACAGAAACATTTAGGGGGTAAAGGTGGAAGGAAGGAGGTGGTGGCAGATTTTTATAGGACTTTGTAGTCTGTTATAAAGGTTTTGATTTTTATCCTGAGTGAGATGGACTAGCCTTTGGAGGATTTTGCATGGAACATAGATGCGATCTGACATATTTTAACAGGTTCATTCTGACTACTGTGCTATATAAATGACTATAGGGAGGTTAGAGAGGAAGCAGGGAGCCAGTTGTGAGATTGTTGCGGTAACCCAGGCAGAAGATGGTGGTGACTTAGAGTGGAAAGGGTAGAGGTGGTAAGATGTATTGGATTCTGGATATACTTTGGAGCTGTTGCTGACAGAGTTTTTTGATGGGTTGAATATGTGGTTTAAGAGGAAAGAGAGATGCCAAGGATCATTCTGGGTTTTTGGTGTGAGCAACTGAAAAAAACAAAACAAAACAAAAAAATGGAGTTGCTGTGAACTAAACAGAAGAAAAAAATTGAGTTATGAGTTCTGTTGTGGATATGTTAGGTTCAGGATGCCTACTCAGTATCCTGGAGGAGGAATGTAGAGAAGGCATTAGTAGTTGTGCATTTAGAGGTCCATGATATAGATACAAACTTGGGAGTTAAAAACATCTGGAGAGATGTGAAAGCATGAGTCTGGTTGAGGTCAACAAGAAAGTGAGTGTAGATAGAAGGGGCTTTAGGTCATCCCAAGTATTCTGTTAATAAGTGGTTGATGAGATTAAGACACTGACAAGGAACCTCTTTCCCAGTGAAATAAGAGAAATTCCAGAAGTGAGTGGTGTCCAGAAGTTCAATGAGAACGCATTTTAAGAAGGAGGCAGTGAAAATCATGTTAACAGAAAGGACCAGTAAGACAAAGCCTGAAATTTGATTATTGGATTTAGTAATGATGACCTAAACAAGAAGAGAGCCTGTTAGGAGTGGGTTCAGGTTAGAAAGGAAAGAAGGGAAATAGAGATAATGCTTTCAAGGAGTTTTGTTCTAAAAGAAAGCAGAGAAAGGGAGGAAGAAATGGGGCAAGGTTAGCCAGGCCTGTTATTTAATATACTTTTTATAGCTAGGTAGTTTGAGTATTAAGTTGTTAGAAGTTGTGTTACAATTGAAGAGTGAACATATTTAAAGTATAATTAATTGCTAGTGAGCACTTTGTTTTCCAAGTCTTTTTCTTTTTGAAGTCTTGTTGTCAATGGAAGTAAAATAGATTTGGGGACTTTTAAAATTGAAGTCTAATTGACATACAACATTATTAGTTTTGGGTGTACAATGTGATGATTTTGACATTTGTATGCACTGAATATTGAGGCTTTTAATGAAAGTGTTGTACAAAGTTCTCAAGCTGAGATTCAGTTGAATATTTGAGGTTGCAGGTGAAATTGCTGCTGAAACAGCATCCTGTGGCAAGTCAAAGATTATCACACTATTTAGTGCTGTCTTTAGGCTCTCCCCTTCTAATTCTCCTTGCCTTTCCATCAGTCTTGGAAAGTTTGAAGTATCTACCTTAACTTAAATTTGATATGGTTTAGAGAATATCTTTTGCCACTGTCTAGTCAAATTTCATTTGATACCTATTCAATATCTTTTTATTATCTTCTCATTTATTTCAATGAAAGACTAGATGTGGCTTATAATACAAAAAACTAGTAAAATGTAAGAAGTACTATAGAATTTAACATTGTGTAATGTATCATTTTAAAAATCTTATGTTTTAAGATTCCATATCTTTTATCTTTCATGGTGAGCACAGACAGATTTGCAAATTGTAAGGAATTATAAAATATGAAAACATTAATAAAATCAATTAATAGAATCACTCAGCGAGAACTGCAGTTTTTATTGTATAGTAGCTTTGAAAGTCTTGTGTGTTAAGAAAATCTCAAGGCAGTTTTTTTATTCTTAGTCCTACTACCCCCAGATTACATGATATTTGCATCTTATTTTAATAGATGCAGAATTTATTATGACTGAAATTCTTTGTTTCAGGTTTTTACGTAGCAGAGAATACTTGCATTTTTTCTGGTGATATCTTATTCCCCTTGTGTGGTCCCCAGATGAGCCCTGATCATCCCAGATACATTTTATGTACTCTTTTGGTGATTAATATTTTACCTCTGCCAACATTCTCTCTAATTTGTCCATGAACAATTCCCTTGAGGACCTTTATATCCTCTGTTGTAATGTTTATAAAATCGATTCTAACAGTTCAAATAGTCATGAGTATATGCCCTTTCCTCCTTTGGAGAAATGTGGAGGGGATAGTCTGTTCAGGTGGAGTCATAATTCCTTGGATGAATGTCATAAAATTTCCACAGATTCACCAAATAAATGAGGCATAATGACCTATTTTTAAGCAGATACCTTTGTGTAATCCTTTCCTTTCCAACCTCATTCCCCCTACTGTGTTTTTGGTTTTGATTTTTGTTTAATTTTTTAACGTGTTGGTTTACTATCACCTTTCAGATTTTATTTTTTTGGGGAAAGCTGAATTTGTCAGCTAAAGACTATGATTTTTAAAAATTTTTTATTAACCATGAATATGATTGCTGTGTTTTTTTGTTTTGGCTTTTGGTTTTTTTACATGTCCCTGATTAGTAGATTTTTGTAACAGTTGCTTCACAGTTATGGTGTGATTTGCAAATTAGAAAAGAGAGATTTGAAGAATTACTTAGATAAATGTAGAAAACCAGAGTGGTCTGATTTTTTTTTTAAAGCTCAGTCATATATCCTTAGGGAATCTATATCTTAGACAAGCAATAGCACAGGCTACCTGATTGAGTTTTTGTTCTTAATGAACAAAAGCTAGGTGCTACACAGATTGTCCTATTTTCCTCCTACAAGAAGTTAAAGTTGAAACGAAAGCAAGAACATGCAAGTTTGGACATAAGAGCCATCAGGCATCAGCTTCCTACACAGACGTAGCCAGCCCCCATCTTTTTACATATAATTTATAGGTAGAAGTATGGACAGTTTTAAGTTGACTTAAAACTCAACATTCAGAAAACTAAGATCGTGGCATCCAGTCCCATCACTTCATGGCAAGTAGATGGGGAAACAATGGAAACAGTGACAGACTTTATTTTGGGGGGCTCCAAAATCACTGCAGATGGTGACTGCAGCCATGAAATTAAAAGACGCTTACTTCTTGAAAGAAAAGCTATGACCAACCTAGACAGCACTTAAAAAGCAGAGACATTACTTTGCCAACAAAGGTCTGTCTAGTCAAAGCTATGGTTTTTCCAGTAGTCATGTACGGATGTCAGAGTTGGACTATAAAGAATGCTGAGCACTGAAGAACTGATACTTTCGAGCTGTGGTGTTTGAAAAGACTCTTGAGAGTCCCTTGGACTACAAGGAGGTCCAACCAGTCCATCCTAAAGGAAATCAGTCCTGAATATTCACTGGAAGGACTGATGCTGAAACTGAAACTCCAATACTTTGGCCGCCTGATGGGAAGAACTGACTCCTTGGAAAAGACCGTGATTCTGGGAAAGATTTAAGGTAGGAGGAAGAGGGGGTGACAGAGGATGAGATGGTTGGATGGCATCACCAACTCGACAGGCATGAGATTGAGCAATCTCCGGGGGCTGGTGATGCACAGGGAAGCCTGGCATGCTGCAGTCCATGGGTCACAAAGAGTCAGACATGACTGATCAACTGAAGTGATGGACCAAAAGAAGAGAATGCATGTTGTAAAGGTGTGTATTAAATAAGAGCACACAAATGGGACACTGAGAGGATATAATATTTTGCTCAGGAAAATCCAGGCTTAGATTTTTCTACTAGCTTTCATCTTGCCTCTGCCCAAGACTGGCATATCCCATCAGAATAAGTCCATGGAATTGGAAGATCAGCAAACATTGTTCTGTCTAATTTATGTCTCCAAATTGTTATAATGGAGAAAGGCTATTGTCTGTTGGGCCAAAGAGCAAAATGTGTAGTTGATATTGTTTTTAGCTGCCCTGAAAATGAATATTTAGGGACAAATCCCACCAGAGCTTGGAATCAGGTCTTACTTCTTTCAGTGCTAAAGGGTAGGGAGAAGCCCTGGCAGCCAGGACCTCAGAATGTAACCAGGGCTTGGCCAGTTGGATGCTCCAGCTTGATGGTCAGTGATACCCAGTTGGAGTGGTTGGAGGTCTTTCTTTTGCTGCAGTGGCGTTCAGTACAGGATGCCCAGCAGTTTAGTACAAATGGTGACTCCTGTACTGATGGTTGTTGCAGTGTTACTGTAGACTGTATTGGTTCTAGCAATTTTTTAGTCTTTTGGTTTGTTCTGTGAATTATCAATAACCTTCCAATAAATTACTTTTCAGATATTTGCAACCAGAACCTTGACTGGTACAAAAGAAAAAGGAGGACATCCTTTTTAAAACACTTAACAATGTTCAAGTACCATGTTTTCCTGATAGTTTGCGATCTCCTTTGAATAGGGAGTGAGTGCTTTATTTGAAGAAAAAAAAATTCTTGATGTTGTTGAGACTTCATTCAAGTAAGACCCCAGTTAAATATGTCAGGCCCATGGGATCCCTCTATTGTCTTCACCAGCCTGCGATATAGCACCTGTACCATCTGTGTAATATACCCAGGAACATAAGTTAAGGTATCTGTGCCTGTACTGATTGCAGGGAATAAAATAAAGCAAACAGTAAAAATGTTTATGATATATATTAAGTTCACATTGCTACTTCTAATCTTTTGAGGGGCAGAAGATTGTGTTTGTCACTATTTCGTTTTTGATCAGTTATTTGTAGTGGAAAGAAATCCATTGATATTTCATAGATGATCCCAAGTAGAACTGCTTGAATCTGTGTATTCAGCCTTTGCTTGTGAAGTTTGACAGTCTTCTAAATTGTCTCTTTAATAAAACACACCTTTAAATAACTCTCTCAGATTCATTCCAGCTTTTAAAGTGAGAAGGTGGCTTGAACTACCACTGCTGCCAGCTCAGCTGTGGATCTGAAATATCCAGCTGTGCCCTCTCTGCCTCTCTCATCACCAATAACAGACTTTGCAATCAGAGTCTGTCTGACACGTGTGTTGATGTGTGAGGTGAGATAACATCTAGTTCACTGTATTGACTCTTCTGAGTTAGACCATAGTAAACATTTGTCTTTGTCAGCAGTTAAAGCAACGTGATTGGAGGATGCTCAGCAATTACAGACACCACCACCACCCCCTCCCCTCACCAATAGTGTGCTTTTGTCTAGGTCTGCATAGACATAGCAGGAGATTTCATAATCAAAGAGAATTGATTTAACTGTTAAGATAGACCAGTCATGTTTAAAAGCTGTTTCTCCTCTCAGGAAGAAAAAAAATCTAGTGATGGCCCCCCTCTGCATCATATTATGATCTCTTTTAATAGTTATTATAGCAAACCAAAAGGACTGTTTTTGTGGTTAGCCACCATTCATACTTACCATATCAGATCAGATCTTTGACCAAATGGACAAATAAAATAAATCCAGGCCCTGAGTTATCTTGAATTGTATGCTGTGAGAAGAGTCCTGATGGGTGGTCACAAAATCAATTTTTAAGAAAGCACTATTCTAAGTGAAAAGTCTAATAACCACAATCACAGTGATAATAATACCTATTATTGAATACTGTTCTGCATATTTGATATATAGTATCTCATTGACTCCTCCCAACAATCCTTTGAGATGACCCTTGCTTTCTAGATTAGGAAACAGGTATTGGTGAAGTAACATTCAGATTGTAATAGGTTTGGATGTCAGGCTTGTCTGACCATGCACTTAATCAAACCATGTGGTGAATTACTGGGGAGCACATTCTACCACGTGATAAATGCTGTACCATACACTTAGGGTCCAAAACTGAATCAGAAGTGGAACCTGCATTGAAGTGCTCCAAGCCCAGTGGGGGAACATTGACTAAAGATCACCTTTATTCAATAGAAAAATGAATATTAGGACAGTGAAACAGAAAAGGTGCTAAGGGAGTTTAAAGGAGGTCATCTCAATCAGATTAAGGGTTGTAGAAGTCTTCCTGGAAAAAATGATCATGTAGCTGAATTTTAAAGGATAACTATGTGCCAGCCAGAGGGAGATAGTGGAAAATGATGTATAGGCAGAGGGTCAACTCCTTTGGCATGGAGCATGAAGGAGGCTGGGTCAGGAACTGCAAATAAGTCTGTGTGGTTGGCACGAGGACTATGTTGAACCCTGGTTTGGATACTTTATAAACATTATGAACATTATGTCATGTCATCCCTCTAACAACCATTGGAGGCTAGAAATAAAGCAAAGTCCAGGTCATAGAGAGCCTATCTGCTTAGATAAGGAATTTGGTCATTTTCCTGACAGCTATTGGTAGTGGTGAAGAAGACTCTTGAGAGTCCTTCGGACTGCACAGAGAACAAACCCAGTCAATCCTAGAAGAAATCAACCCTGAATATTCATTGGAAGGACTGATACTGAAGCTCCAATACTTTGGCCACCTGATGTGAAGAGCTGACTCACTGGAAAAGTCCTTGATGGTGGGAAAGTTTGAGAGCCAGAGGAGAACGGGGTGACAGAGGGAGGATGAGATGGTTAGATGACTTTACCGACTCATTGAACATGAGTTTGAGCAAACTCTGGGAGATGGTGAAGGACAGGGAAACCTAGTGTGCTGCAGTCCATGGGGTCGCAAAGAGTTGGACATGAGTTAGCATCCGAACAACAACAGCAACATGATAGCCATGGAAAGATTTTACATCATGGGAATGACTTGATGTGCTTTAGGAAGATCTTTATTAGCATTTTGTAGACAGAGTTGGGGAGAAGGCAATGGCAACCCACTCCAGTACTCTAGCCTGGAAAATCCCACTGGCAGAGGAGCCTGGTAGGCTGCAGTCCACGGGGTCACAGAGAGTCGGACACGACTGAGCGACTTCACTTTCACTTTTCACTTTCATGCATTGGAGAAGGAAATGGCAACCCACTCCTGTATTCTTGCCTGGAGAATCCCAGGGACCAAGGAGCCTGGTGGGCTGCTGTCTATGGGGTCGCACAGAGTCGGACATGACTGACGTGACTTAGCAGCAGCAGCAGCAGCAGCAGACAGAATTGGATAAGACCCGAAGTAAGGACACCAATTATGGAAGAGACCGTGTGTTTTCCAGGAGATAATGGTGACACCGTGATAGTGGCTTTAGGGCTGGAAAGGAACAGGGAGATGGTAAAGACCAAATTGGGCAGATTTAGAGGAATTGGTGACTGAGAGCTCTGTGGGACTGAGCTCCATCTTCTTGGAGCCTAAAGGTTGTTAAGTGAAGGAATGCTGTATGGTTCCAAAATATGAAATAGGATTCCCACTGTTCAGGTCTACAAGGAAAACAACTTTAGTTTGATTTGTTTTCCTGTTGACTATTCCAAGGCTTCCCATCTCCAGTTCCAAAAGCATGAAGAGCAGAGAGACTCTGCTTTGTTGGGATTTTTCCTGGGAGATTTTTAGATGACCTGTAAACCCACTTGAAGATCTACCTAGGGATTCTAGCTCTTTTAAAATATTTGCATCCCCTGATTTTTCCTAAGTGTACAAAGTATAGGAAAAGGCCATTGCTAAGGAATAGTAAATGTGTTTTTGGTAGTGAGTGTATTTTTATGCCCTAATTCTCATTTAGAAAAGCTGTTTAGAAAGTGACCAAAAAAGAGGTTCAATACAAAATGTGTCTCTTTCATGTTCAACTAAATTTGTATCTCTTTGCTCTTTAGGGGAAAACATAATAAGTTGTCAGAAAATGACGCAGGTGAAGCCCTGATTTGTATACCTTTATGAATATGCATTTAGCTTGGTTCTCATTACATATAGTCATACCTGGAGAATTTACTGCTACTTTTATTGGGTAATTCTGTCATTAGAAAAATTAGATACTCTGTCCAGCCATTGTAAAAGAAAGACTACATCTTAAAAACAAGAAAGATGTTTATTTTCTACTTAGCTTCCTCTTTGAGTTTCTTCATTTTTACTTATAGAAAAATATCCCCCTAATCTATTTCTTACATGAGAAGACCTGAAATTATGGATTGCTTGAATATAGGAGAATCTTGAATTAGAGTTCCTTTAGTCTAATTATCAGATACATGCCTTAACTTTTAAAACTCGACTTGTGGCTTATCTGGAAATACATGTACTAGGACTCGTGAATGCCACTGATCAGGATGACTGATGCGCAGACTGGGAGCCACGTGGGCCCCTGGTCTGGTTCAACGCCGCGGCACTCTCTTCCATTCAAAGTCTCAAATGTCTGCCCCTCTGCAAAGCCGTGAGGCCAATGTCTGTAGCTGCTAAGCATGAAATCCCCTGCTTCTGTTTGTTTCTTTTGTTGCCACGAGTTAATAGGGACAGAGACAGGAGACAGCCCAGAACAAAGCAGAAATAATGGAGTATTTCACCCCAAAAAGGAATGTGGATTGAGAAATACAAAGGGGAAGGCAAAGACAGACTTAGTGTCCTGAGGCAATGTGATGTATTGGACAGAAGCCTCAGCCCTGAGACAATTCTGGGCCAAAGCCTTCATCTGTGAGCTCGGAGCAGCCTGCATGGCCGAAAGATTTGACCCATCTTATGTAAAAACAACTTATTGTTTTTTCCCCCACTAGGGTCTTAAAGGGCCACAAGATTTTTCACCTCAAAAAGTGGATTGCCCTTGTAACATGGAGAGGAGTTGTCTGCTGGGATCTGCCTGGTGATCAAGGGCCTCTTCACAGCACTCTGTCACCCTGCTGATTATTTCTGTAGCTGAGGGTGCCATTTTGAATTTATATTCTTCTCACATCTTTTGCAAGACTTACTATGTAGTCCCAGACACCAGAGCATTTTTGAAATTCATTTTTCTTCTTGCATATGGAAAGAAAGGGTTAGCTAAGAGCTTGCATGTTCATATAGGCTGTCTCTTTGACATGGATTTCCAAACAGTCCAGTTTATTCATGTATTTTCTCCCATACTCTTCCCTGACATGTTTTATTTTGTGTAGCATTTGCTTGTTTTATTTACTTTATTAAAGTATAATTTACATGCACATATATTTTAAAGGAGAAAATTTGAAGACTCTTCCTTTAGAGGTTTTTTCCCCCTTATTTACCATGCTCAGAATCAGAAATCTCTGCCATTAGCATGGGCTTTTCGTCAGAGACAGGCTTTGACCTTTCCATAGGACAAAAATGAGTTAAATGAAAGAAGCAAACAGCAGGAAAAAGACGCTAGCAGCCCTCCAATGTCCTCTTTTCTTCCAGCCTAGCCAGCTCCCCCTCCTTCTCTGCTCCCTAAGTCAGCCTGAAGGAACCCAGTTCCTTTAACTCTCCTGGGAGAAGGATGCAGTTCTCTGCCTGAAATGAAAGATACTTCAGCCATGAATGGGACAGTGCAAGGAAGGAAGCATCACTGAGACTCACATCTTCCCCTTTCTCTGCCGGCATCTGTCCTGTTACACAGACAGGCTTTACTTCCTCAGGACAACATCCCTGACTTCAGCCGTGGCTGTACCAAGGCCAAGAGGACATGAGTAAGAGCTCTGGAGCCAAATGGCCCTGGTTGGAGCCGCAACTCTTGTCTCTCTCACACTATCTGGCACAGCTTCGTATCTGTACATTGTCCTGTTCACAGAATGCCCCTAATTTCGCCTCTGTATGACACACCCTCGGGTATTAGAGGCTTTTCATTCCCGTCACTCAGAAAATTCCTCTGGAGCCAGACTGCCAGAGTTCAAATCCTAGTTCCACTTAAACAACCATATTTAACTTCTTTGGGCCTCGCTTTCCCCATCTTAAAATGGGAAGTGCAAAGTACTTTTCTCATTGGGTTGTTCCTAGGAGTAAGTGAATTAACACTCACAAATCATTTATATCTTGTGCTTAATATAGTACCAATCACCTTTGGTTTTGTTTTGTGTTATTAGGACACAATTCTTCCTCATGTCTTTTTCAGAGTTTAAGCAGTTCTTTCAAGCTCTATAAATGTTTGGTTGTATTTTCAGAAGATGGACCCATATTTTATTATTATAGACTTGGGAAATATTTTAAAATTATAGTTTTGTATGTTAACACACTGAATTTTTTTTTCAGTGAACATGTTTAGTGTTAGAAAACATTCTAGAAATTGACTTCTTTTCAAAATCTTTATTGTCATTGTGACAGTTGGCGAAGGTCAGAATGTATAGGTGTCTTTTGGTTTTGAAACAAAACCACCTAAGAAATATATCCATTTCAAGTTATGGGTGACTTTTCTATTGCTTTTAGGTACCAATTAACTAATTTTTTGTTAATCTGATAAATATTCATTGAGCAAAGTGCTAGGCCCCATTTGAGGGCTTCAGGGAAAGATGCAGTCATCCACCATAAGAAACCTCTAGGTTTTGTTTGGCAAGACTTGTTTTATTGATAAATAAGGAGGAGATAGTTTGGGGCTTGGGCAGTGACTGTATAGCTGTGGGAAGCCCCAACACTGACAGAAGAAAATTTTCCAGAAACTCTACAGAGCCTCAATCAGATTGAAATCATATACAGAATAAAGTCATGTATTCAAGATGAAAAACAGAGCATCACTTGAAACAAATGCCATGTCCCCAGAGGCTAGGGGGTTAAGTGAGATGGGATGGTAGGAGATACTGGCAGTGCAAGGGCCAGTGCCAGAGGGGGAGGATCTCAAGCAGGACTCTGTCTAGAAACGTGAATTGTATGACAGCTCTGCCTCTCTGCTTTGGTGCCTGGCTACCCTGGGTGGCTGTAAAATGAAACTTTTTGACCGAGTAATCAGATCAGGGATTATTGGGTCAGTGTGCATAAATCTGTTATCTAATAATTCTTGCAGAAGTCAGGAAAAAAAATATGTGGCATAATATTAACCACAGTGCTGGAAGTATGTTAAAGGACCAAGGAGTAGAAGAAAGGAATAGTTCTCTCTGATGGAAATGGAGACCTTCTGGAGGAGATGTCATCTGAGCAGAACTTTGAACAGAAATTTGTCAAGTAGAGAAGAGGAAGAGCCTTTCTTTCTGAGTACACGGGACCCGGGTGGCATAGAAACACGAAGTGCTCAGGCTGTCTGAGGGAGTAGAGAGTGATCTGGAGGATGACTGGCATCATTCAGGTAGAGATGCAGAGGGAAGAGTGATACATGGTAAGTGCTTCATCCGTGCTTTACAGCATCAGTTTGGTGAACAGTTGTTCAATGAGTCCTGCTATGTACAGTGCTCTGCCAGTTTACCAATGTCTGGTACTGTCCCTAGCAGAAATGGGGACATTTTAAAATAATCTTGCTGCCTTGGTGCTAGACTACCAGGCTGAAATACAACCCCTCATTTTACCCTGGCAATTTAATCTTTTGCTTATTTTTTTTTTCCTGATACATGTATGTGATCATCCTCCTTCAAAAAAAGATTCCTTAATATTTTGGCTTAGGCTTTTTGGCTAAGCCTTTCAGCTCAGGCGTATACAATTTGTCCAGAGTATACAACAGTTACTACTGGTGATTCAGTCTTGGCCCTCTCTCAAGACATTGGCTTACGGTGTCCTCACACACAGTGTTGGTAGAAGCTTGTGAACTTAAGCTGGCAGGAAACAACCTGCATCTTAACATAATGAGAGAGAGACTTGGTTCTTTTGGAAAGGAACAAGTCATAACAGACCCTATGTGAACAGACCTATGAACTAGCAGTCTAAGCAAGAGACCATGACCTTGGTTGTCTGCTGGCATCCTCCATGTGGACTCACCCTGTTCTCCATTCCATGCTGCAAGTGAAGGTTAAGCTTTGTGTCTTTTAGTGTCTTGGGTTGGACTGGGATGGCATGGAGCATGTGGAGGCAGCTGTGGGCCGGTAGAAGGGAAGTCTGGGCTGCATGGTGGACTGCCAGGCCCTTCCTTACCCAAGAGAGATGACAGTCGTCTAAGATACCTTAGTGAGATGAGGTAAGGTAATAAATACACTTACTTACTTGTATGTTACCTTCTTGTAGCATAATGCATTGAACTAATGCCTCATAACATCCTCCTAAAGAAAGGAAGTGGCTGATAGTATTAAAGCGTTACTGGTTAATCATGGGGAGACTGAAGCCGGCTAGGTTTATGGGCCTGCACAGAATCATACAATGCCTCAGTGTCTGGCCTGGGAATGAAGCCTGAGTTTTCTGTGTGCTGTCAGGACAGCCGACAGCTTTGTGTTTAGCATTGTACACCGCTGAAAGGGGCTTACTCTTAACAATGCACGGGCTGCTTTACGAGACAGACACAATGAACTTTGGTACAGTATAGTCTAGAGGCCAAAATGAGTAATTTTAAGTAAATTGACTATGAGATCCAAAGCTTCATTAAGTATTAAAGTGAAAACCAAGTAAAAACTGTAGTTTTTAGGAACTGACTCAAAAAACATGAACATTCTTCCCCCATTTGAAGTAGCATAGTTTTAAGAGTCTTATTTTGTTGGCTTCAAATCTGACACTATCCCTGTCAACCATTGAATTTATTTATTTCAAATAAACCCCCAAAGAGTCTGTGACTTATTTCAAAGATACTGTCTTATAATAATTGTCAGTTTAACCTTTATGCTTTTTATGTTCCAAAATGTCTTATCTCTATAGCCTGTGTTTTTAGAGTGGGTTGTTTTATTTGGATTTAGTTCGGATTCTTTCAGAACAGTTGAAATATAGATCCTGAAATTCAAGAAAGAGATTGGGGGGAGAGGGGAAATATTATATTAGGTGTCTTTACCAGGCTGAAAACATGCAGTGAAGATGGCATCATAGGAGGATAGAAAGATGAGATAAAAGACAGGAGTAGAGTAGAATGTCACTCCTCAATTGCCTTTTATGTGACACACGTCTTAGGTGACCTAGAATAAATGAGCAGATGATGTAGATATTTTTGGGTTTGGCTGCAAAGTTTTTACACTCTGTAATTTAAAAAGAACATGAAGATAAAATTCTGGAACGTTTTCCAAAATATGTTGAGTAATATTGGCATATGAATGATTGAAACTGGGCAATATATGGCAATCAGTTCAGTTCAGTCGTGTCTGACTCTTTGCGACCCAATGAACTGCAGCATGCTAGGCCTCCCTGTCCAACACCAACTCCCGGAGCCTACCTAAACTCATGTCCATTGAGTCGGTGATGCCATCCAACCATCTCATCCTCTGTTGTCCCCTTTAGCTCCTGCCCTCAATCTTTCCCAGCATCAGGGTCTTTTCAAATGAGTCAGCTCTTTGCATCAGGTGGCCAGAGTATTGGAGTTTCTGCTTCAACATCAGTCCTTCCAATGAACACCCAGGACTGATCTCCTTTAGGATAGACTGGTTGGGTCTCCTTGCAGTTCAGGGGACTCTCAAGTGTCTTCTCCAACACCACAGTTCAAAAGCATCAATTCTTCGGTACTCACCTTTCTTTATAGTCCAACTTTCACATCCATACGTGACTACTGGAAAAACCTTAGCTTTGACTAGATGGACCTTTGTTGGCAAAGTAATGTTTCTGCTTTTTAATATGCTGTCTAGGTTGGTCGTGACTTTCCTTCCAACGAGTAAGTGTCTTTTAATTTCATGGCTTCAATCACCATCTACAGTGATTTTGGAGCCCAGAAAAATAAACTCATCCACTGTTTCCCCATCTATTTCCCATGAAGTGATGGGACCAGATGCCATGATCTTAGTTTTCTGAATGTTGAGCTTTAAGCCAACTTTTTCACTTTCCTCTTTCACTTTCATCAAGAGGCTCTTTAGTTCTTTTTCACTTTCTGCCATAAAGGTGGTGTCATCTGCATATCTGAGGTTATTGATATTTTTCCGAGAAATCTTGATTCCAGCTTGTGCTTCCTCCAGCCCAGCATTTCTCATGATGTACTCTGCATATAAGTTAAATAAGCAGGGTGACAGTATACAGCCTTGATGCACTCCTTTTCCTATTTGGAACCAGTCTGTTATCCCATGTCCAGTTCTAACTGTTGTTTCCTGACCTGCATACGGGTTTCTCAAGAGGCAGGTCAGGTGGTCTGGTATTCCCATCTCTTGAAGAATTTTCCAGAATTTATTGTGATCCACACATCAAAGGCTTTGGCATAGTCAATAAAGCAGAAGTAGATGTTTTTCTGGAACTCTCTAGCTTTTTTGATGATCCATTGGATGTTGGCAATTTGATCTCTGGTTCCTCTGTCTTTTCTAAAACCAGCTTGAACATCTGGAAGTTCATGGTTCATGTATTGCTGAAGCCTGGCTTGGAGAATTTTGAGCATTACTTTACTAGCCTGTGAAATGAGTTCAATTTGAGGTAGTTTGAGCATTCTTTGGCATTGCCTTTCTTTGAGATTGCAGTGATAACTGACCTTTTCCAGTCCTGTGGCCGCTGCTGAGTTTTCCAAATTTGCTGGCATATTGAGTGCAGCACTTTCACAGCATCATCTTTCAGGATTTGAAATAGCTCAACTGGAATTCCATCACATCCACTAGCTTTGTTCGTAGTGATGCTTTCTAAGGCCCACTTAACTTCACATTCCAGGATGTCTGGCTCTAGGTGAATGATCACAGCATCGTGATTAACTGGGTCGTGAAAATCTTTTTTGTACAGTTCTTCTGTGTATTCTTGCCACCTCTTCTTAATATCTTCTGCTTCTGTCAGGTCCATACCATTTCTTCCTTTATTGAGCCCATCTTTGCATGAAATGTTCCCTTGGGATCTCTAATTTTCTTGATGGGATCCCAAGTCTTTCCCATTCTATTGTTTTCCTCTATTTCTTTGCATTGCTCGCTGAGGAAGGTTTTCTTATCTCTCCTTGCTATTCTTTGAAACTCTGCATTCAAATGGGAATATCTTTCCTTTTCTCCTTTGCTTTTCGCTTCTCTTCTTTTCACAGCTATTTGAAAGGCCTCCTCAGACAACCATTTTGTTTTTTTTGCATTTCTTTTTTGGGGGATGGTCTTGATCCCTGTCTCCTGTACAATGTCATGAACCTCTGTCCATAGCTCATCAGGCACTTTATCAGATCTAGTCCCTTAAATCTGTTTCTCACTTCCACTGTATAATCATAAGGGATTGATTTAGGTCATACCTGAATGGTTTAGTGGTTTTCCCCACTTTCTTCAATTCAAATTGTCTGAATTTGGCAATAAGGAGTTTATGATCTGAGCCGCAGTCTGCTCCCAGTCTTGTTTTTGCTGACTCTTATCGAGCTTCTCCACATTTGGCTGCAAAGAATATAATCAATCTGATTTTGGTGTTGGCCATCCTGTGATGTCCATGTGTAGATTCTTCTCTTGTGTTGTTGAAAGAGTGTGTTTGCTATGACCAGTGCATTCTCTTGACAAAACCCTATTAGTCTTTGCCCTGTTTCATTCTGTACTCCAAGGCCAAATTTGCCTGTTACTCCAGGTGTTTCTTGACTTCCTACTTTTGAATTCCAGTCCCCTATAATGAAAAGGAGATCTTTTTTGGGTGTTAGTTCTAGAAGTCCTTGTAGGTCTTCATAGATCTGTTCAGCTTCTTCAGCATTACTGGTCGGGGCATAGACTTGGATTAATGTGACATTGAATGGTTTGCCTTAGAAACAAACAGATCATTCCGTTGTTTTTGAGATTGCACTTAAGTACTGCATTTCGGACTCTTGTTGACTGTGATGGCTACTCCATTTCTTCTGAGGGATTCTTACCCACAGTAGTAGATATAATGGCCATCTGAGTCAAATTCACCCACTCCAGTCCATTTTAGTTAACTGATTCCTAAAATGTCAATGTTCACTCTTGCCATCTCCCGTTTGACCACTTCCAATTTGATTGGAAGCCTTGATTCATGGACCTAACATTCCAGGTTCCTATGCAATGTTGCTCTTTACAGCATCAGACCTTGTTTCCATCACCAGTCACATCCACAACTGGGTGTTGTTTTTGCTTTGGTTCCGTCTCTTCATTCTTTCTGGAGTTATTTCTCCATGATCTCCAGTAGCATATTGGGCACCCACCGACCTGGAGAGTTCATCTTTCAGTGTCCTATCTTTTTGCCTTTTCATACTGTTCATGGGGTTCAAGGCAAGAATACTGAAGTGGTTTGCCATTCCCTTGTCCAGTGGACCAAATTTTGTCAGAACTCTCCACCATGACCCATCCATCTTGGGTGGCCCCACATGGCATGGCCTAGTGTCATTGAGTCAGACACGGCTGTGGTCCTGTGATCAGATTGGCTGGTTTATCAGTCACCTGCTACAGCAGTCAGTCACCTGCAGTTTCATCTTGTATTTGAGAGTGATGATCATTTCAGCCAGGATAGGTGGGCCAGTCTTCTTTTCAAGAGAGAGTTCAGGGGAATTTCGGTACAGGAGCTGAGCACAAATGGGGGTGTTCAGAGCAGGAATAGGGTCTCTCTCCTCTTTTCCCAAAAATGTCAAAGCAACCCAGTAAGAGAGACTAGTGATGTTATCTATCATAGCTGAACTTGGCAGAGCTCTTCTTAGTGCATAGCTGGCCAGTCTTTGAGGGAATGCGTACATACGTATATCTGTCTCTCAGGAAAACTCTCATCATGAGTTCAGGGGACTTCTTTCTTTTATGGGTAAGAAAAAGTTTGCAAAAAGTCTGATATCATCAGCCAACCTTCCTACGAATCCGGGATGTGATGTACTGGCATCTAGGATACTTTTTGTAGTTGTAGTCATTAATCTTGTAGGAGAGGCAAAATGGAGCTCAAGTAAGGCCAGAGAAAAGTCACTAATCTGATGAAGGAGTGGGAGGGGTTTGCTATATGAAGGCACACTGAAATAATTAGGACTTCTCAGACTTGAAAAGACTGAGAAGAAATATGATTAGAGTTTAATAAATCCAAGAAGAATATGGGTTAGATGATCATAGAATTTACCAGAAGTAGGCAGAGCTTCTTAAAAGCCAAGGAAAAGTGAATTTAGGACAAAAAGAAGTTCTATCATACCAAGAAAGTAGGTCCTGCACGTCAAAATCACTCTTTCGGGAACTGGGCTAACACTTCTGGCATTGGAGAGAAGTGAAAAAGTCTAGTATTTCTCAATGTTAACACTATTTTCTTGAAGTATGAGGGGCCCAGAGAGCATCGATCAAGCTTCCTGTTAACCTTTACATTTTCTTTTCTCCTTTCTTAGATGATATTTAAATGTCATTCAGTAGTTCTTCATTGAAAGTGGATTCTATGCTGTGGTCTCTGCTAAGCACTGGGGATACTAAGATGAAGATGAACAGATGTGGTTCCCACAGTCTGGTGATGAATAAGAAACTAACTGTCTGTGTGATGAATTCACAAATGTGCTCTGAGAGCTGGACACAAATTGCTCACATAGTCTTACCATCAGAGCTGGCAGCGCTGAGGAAGGGTTGCTTTAACGGGAACCTGAAAGTCAGTGAAGTGTTCAGTATGCCCGAAGTTGGGGGAAAAGGGAGTGGCATGTGTTGAATGCTGTGCGATGCCAGAGGGTCAGTGTTACTGGAGGTGGAGTACTAAGATGGAGAGTTACAGAGATGAGGCTGGAGGCTTGGGTGGAGCAGATCATGGAGGGCCCTGTAGACCACCTGGGTCATAATGGCAGCCGCAAAAGAGAATAGAGGGGGCAATGGTGAATGTACTAGGACTCGTTGGAGGATTTTGATGTTGTCCAAGCAGCAGTGACCTGGGCTGGAGAGAGGCAGATAGATTCTAGAGCTATTTCAGAGGTCATACAGATTGGACTTACTGACTATGAGAAGTGAGGGTGAGAAATAGTCAAGCTTGATTTGTAAGAGTGTGACAGCCCGTTAGACCTCGTATTTCATCAGCGTAAGAAGAATTATAGGTCTCTTCTCTCATGATCTCCAAAGGACCAAGAAGTCAGTAGATCTGCATCCCTCTCACCTCCCTGTCTCCTCCTTCCTCATGTATCTTTCAGGGCCTAAATACTTTAGGCTTTGTAAACTAGATGGCCTCTAATAAGTGGATGTCAATTAAGTAGAAAGACCAAAACCTGCATGAACGATTTCCAGTCTCCTAAATCCCCTGGTCTTTTAACTATTGCAGAGCAAGCACTAGTTCATAGTACCCTGAGGTCATTTGACCTGAAGCAAAATTCTAGGTTGTGTCAGAAGAGGATTTTTGTTTCATTTGCTTCTCCCAAAAGTGGAATTCCTTCTGTTTGGTGGTTTAGGAAGGCTAGTTGAAGTTCCAAGGGTGGTATGTGATTTTCTTTGTCCAGATTTAAGAAGTCAATTTTTTTTTTTTTTTACCAAAATTGACCAATAAGGGAACCTTTTCTGTCACTTTGCTTTTTCAGCATACTTTTTCCCAGTTTCTCATCTCATTTAGATGATAGCCTTGATGAAGCCCAGTCACCCCTAGTGGGCTTCCTTAGTGGCTCAGATGGTAAAGAATCCACCTGCAATGCAGGAGACCTGGGTTTGATCCCTGGATTAGGAAGATCCCCTGGAGAAGGGAATGGCTGCCCACTCCACTGTTCTTGCCTGGAAGATCCCATGGATAGAGGAGCCTGGTGGGCTACAGTCCATGAGGTCACAAACAGTTAGACATGACTTAGTGACTAAGCATGCACAAAATGTTTCAAAAGTCAGGATGACAGTGATATATGTGGGAACTGAATTTAATGATTTTAAAAGAATTTTATTTTGAAATAATATTAAAGCATTGTAAGTACATGGAATTTCCCTTAGACTCCACTCAGGTTCCTCCGTCATTAACATTTTACCATGATTGCTTTATCACATTCATCACCATCTAAGTGTGGAGGTGGTGATGGAGGTAGAGATTTAGAAATGTTCTTAGCCAGTTAACTGCAGATATCAAGACCCTTCGTCACTAAACACTTTAGTATTTGTTTTCTCAGGACAGTGATATTCATTTGGTAACCATAGTCCAATGATAAAATTCAGGAAATTTAACCTTATGCAATACTATCATTGCAGGTTCTAATATTCAGTCTCTGTTCAGCCGTTATCTGTTGCCCAACAAGGTTGGTTTATGGTGTTTTTCCTCCACCCAATCCAGGATCCAGTCCAGGAGACATTGTGATTATTACATCTCTTTAGTCTTCTTTAACCTGAAACAGTTCCTCAGCCTTTCTTTGAGATGTTAGAGAGCAGGCTAATTGTCCTGTGGAATGCTCCTCACAGTGGTGGTATCTGACCTCCTGGTGCTCAGATGCTGGTGGTGCGTTTTTGACAGGAAAGTTGTGCGATGACGTGATGCCCCTTGCAGTGCCCGATCACAGCAGGAGGGGTTTTCAAGTCCTTGTGAGTCTCATTTCTGGGATATTAATTTTGATTGCTCAGTAAAGGTGATATCCTTGGGTCTCTCACCATCAATGCCCCTTTCCTCCTTAGAATGAATAGGTTATTTGGTTACTTCTCAATATGTGATCATTTAAAATGTGACTATGCTTTGCCTCTATAATCTTGTTAAAGAGCCATATTTCCCCTCTCTTGGCAGTGTTTTAGAGCACTCTGCTGCAAGGGTCCACCGCCTGCACGCCCGGAGTATGACCTGGTCTGCATAGGCCTCATGGGCTCTGGCAAGACCAGCCTGCTGTCCAAGCTCTGCAGTGAAAGCCCTGACAGTGTTGTGTCAACAACAGGTGGGTACTGTACCAGGGTCCTCGTCCTTTTCTTCCTCACCCCTGAGATGCTCTCTTTTGCTTCCTATGCTTTGGTGGGATCCCCTCATTTCACTGAGATGGTTCAATGAGTTTATTATTTATTTTCAGATACTCTTATTTTTCAAACTATGTTTAAAGGAGGCTTTAATAGCATTAAATTGTACCTTCCATCCCTCTAGTTGGTCATTTCAGTGCCACTGAATAAATCAAGCCAGGAGAATGTTGATAGAAAATAACTCTGCAGCCTAGAATCCTAGTACTGTGACAAATGGGTTCATCTCAGACCCATTGAGTGTCTTTCTCCCTTGAGGTGTCACCCTAACCTACTTGTGTTGGTCACACACTCCCTACACGGTACAAGTGATAATCTCAGTCTTCTTCCCTGGAGGATGGTGGGAACAGGGACCATCATTCAGGCTTACCATGTTCACTGAGGTAGCCTAGAAAAGTCAGTCTAGGCGCTGGTTCTCAGTCAGGGCACATTTTGCTCCTGAGGGGACATTTGGTAATGTCTGGAGACATTTTGGTTCTTAGAACTGGGGGAAGGTGCGACTGACTTCTTTTGTGTAGAAGCCAAGGATACTGTTAAATATCCTATAGTACACATGATGAGCCCCCACCAGAAAGAATTATCCAGCTCAAAGTGCTACCAAGAGCTTTTGTCACTCCCCCAATACTTCCTCTTTTTCACCTGAAAATGAAAGACAGGTGTTAATTAAAGGAAATTATGGAAGAATAGTTGAAGGAAATGAAAAACAGAGGTACTGTGGGAGGAGTGGGCTGAGACATTGTCTGCAAAACTTAAAAAGAGTTTTCATTCAGACAGCTTACTTTGAGCACCTACTTTGAAGAAGGAAATGGCAACCCACTCCAGTTTTCTTCCCTGGGAAATCCCATGGAAAGAGGGGCCTGGCAGGCTACAGTTCATATGGTCACAGAAGAGTCAGACATGACTTAGCAACTGATACAAGCACAAGCAAGCATGATGTGCTAGATCCAGGGTTAGAAACTGGGGAAAACTCTAGTTAACATTCCAGAGAGTTAGTCTACTGGCCACATAGACATTAAGCTTGTGTCTAGAAATATATAAAGGAGGAGTGATCAGTTTTGCTTGGGCTGGTGGGAGGAAAGGATGATGCATGATGGAGTTCTTTCCATTGGATCTTGAGGACAAGCAAGCTTGTCCAAGAGGTAAGAATAAGAGAGTGAGGTAGAAGAATAAAGAGGATTTGGGGGGCAGAGGGGAGGTCTGTGTAAAGGCAGAGAGGCCTGAAACAGGTTGCTATTTCCTGGGAACCACATTTCCATGTGGCTGTGATGCATGGTTAATAGAATGTCAGGAGTCATAAGAGATAGGCAGTGGCCAAATCTTGGCAAACCATTTATGCTGTGCTCAGGAATTTGAGTTTTATCTGTAAATAGTGGAGGGACATCAGAGTAGTTTAAACAAGGAGAAACTGTGTGGTCAAAAACCCATTTCAGAAGGATAACTGTTACCATGATGCTAAGGCTGAATTGTGGGACCCTTAGCCATTAAGTAAGGCAGTGGTGGGAGGGAGAAAGGGAGACATTAGATAGGATATATCTCATCTTCTGCTGCCTGCTTCTCCTTCTGCCCTCATCTTTTCCAGCATCAGGGTCAATGAGTTAGCTGTTCGCATCAGGTGGCCAAAATTTTGGAGCTTCAGGTTTATCATCAGTCCTTCCAGTGAATATTCAAGGTTGATTTCCTTTAGGATTGACTTGTTTGATCACATTGCAGTCCAAGGGACGCCTCATGAGTCTTCTCCAGCACCACAATTTGAATGTATCAATTCTTCAGCACTCAGCCTTCTTCATGGGCCAATTCTCACATCCATACATGACTACTGGAAAAACCATAACTTTGACTATAGGGACTTTTGTCAGCAAAGTGATGTCTGTTGCCTTTTAATACATTGACTAGGTTTGTCATAGCTTTCCTTCCAAGGAGCAGGCGTCTTTTAATTTCATGGCTGCAGTCATCATTTGCAGTGATTTTGGAGCCCAAGAAAATAAAATCTGTCACTGTTTCCAATTTTTCCCCTTCTGTTTACCATGAAGTGATGGGATTGGATGCCATGATCTTCATTTTTTTAATGTTTTAAGCCAGTTTTTTCACTCTCCTCTTTCACCCTTTCTGCTATTAAAGTGGTATCATCTGCATATCTGAAGTTGCTGATATTTCTCTTGGGCAGTCTTGATTCCAGCTTGTGATTCATCCAGCCTGGCATTTTGCTTGATGTACTCTGCATATAAGTTAAATAAGCAGGGTGACAGTACAGCCTTGTCCTACTCCTTTCCCAGGGGAGTGGCCTATAGAACAACTTTAATTCACCTGATATATGAGTAACACCTAATATTTTAATGTATCAAGGTGAGTGTGTAGAGAAAGGGATAAAAAAAATAATTTAAGAAATGATGGATGAAATGTTACCAGTCTTGAAGATAAATAACAAATCCAAGACATTCATCAAACAACATGCACAAGAGATAGTACACCAAGTCATGTCCTAGTGAAATTACTAAAGCCAGTGATAGTTTGTGATGGTTAATTTTATGTGTCAACTTGGCTGGGCCACAGTTCTCAGATATATAGTCAAACATTGTTCTGGATATTTCTGTGAGTTTGTTTATATATATATATATATATATATATATATATATATATATAAATGAGATTAATATATAAATCAGCAGACTTTGAGTAAAGTTCTTTATATGATGCAGTTTGGTTTGTCTAATCAGTTGAAGGCCTGAATAGATCAAAAGACTGACTTCTCCAGAGCAAGAAGGAAATCTGTGCTGGCCTTGGGACTTAAACTACAGCATCAACTCTTTCCTTGGTCTCTAGTCTGCTGATCCACCTTGAAGATTTTGGACTTGACAGCCTCCATGATATTATGAGTCAATTCCTATGAACATTTTTCTGTGTATACATACACATCCTGTTGGTTCTGTTTCTTTGGAGAATGCTGAGTAATACAAAAAGGAAATCTTAACAACAGAGAAAAAAATTACACAGAGACAAAGATAAGGGTGACATCAGATTTCTCACTGGAAACAATGCAAGGGAAAAGGCAGTGGAATGCATTTTTAAACTATGAAAGGGGGAAAAACTATCAACCTGTATCCAACAGAAATGTCTCTCAAAAAGAAAGTAAAAATAAAGACTTTTTCAGATGTAAAAGTAGTGAAAGTATTTATTGCTAGCAGACCTACATTATAAGACCATCATTATAAGAAAATGCTGAAGGAAGCTCCTCAAGCAGAAGAAAAATAATTCAAGATGGAAACCTGGATCTATACAAAACAAAGTAACAGAAATTGTAATTAATGGATAATTGTATAAGACTTAGTTCTTATTCAAATCTCTTTATAAGATAATTGTATAAATAAAAACAGTAGCAATATATTGGAGGGTTTATAACATATAAATGTAAAATGCATGAGAACAGTAGCGTAAAAGTCATGGGGGAAAAGGGAAGTATACCACTGTTAGGTTCTTATATATGAAGGAGTTTAATAACACTTGAAGGTAGACTATAATAAATTAAAGGTATGTTATGAAGCCTAAAGCAACCACTAAAGTGACAAGCAAAATGTGAGAGCTAGTAAGGCAATAAATTAGATAAGACAGAATTACAAAAAATTGTTTTAAAAAAGACAGGAAAAAGGGAAACAAGAATATATGGGACAGGTAGAAAACAGATAGCAAGGTGATACATTCAAATCTTACCATCAGTCATCAAATTAAATGTAAAAGGTTTAGATTCCTCAGTGAAGAGATTGAAAATGATATGATTAGATTAAAAACAAGACCCAGATAGGTTAAATGTAAGAAGATGGAAAGAGATATATCATGCTACTGGGAATCAAAAGAAAGTTGATGTGGCTATATTATATCAGACAAGGTAGACTTTAGAGGAAAGAATAATTCTGGGGATAAAGAAGTTCATTTCATAAGGATGAAGGGGTCTGAATCAGAGGACATAATGATGCTAAAACATTTACGTATGTAATAATGGCTTCAAAATACACAGCAAAAACTGACAAAACCCACAATTACAAAGATTTCAATACTTTAAATTATTGATAGAACACATGTGAAGAAAATCAGCCAACAGCTAGTAGACTTAAACAACAACAATCTTGACCTGATTAACATTTATAGAACCCTCTACCCAAGAGCTGGAGAAGGCAATGGCAACCCACTCCAGTACTCTTGCCTGGAAAATCCCATGGACGGAGGAGCCTGGTAGGCTATAGTCCATGGTGTCGTGAAGAGTCGGACATGACTAAGCGACTTCACTTTCACTTTTCACTTTCATGCATTGGAGAAGGAAATGGCAACCCACTCCAGTGTTCTTGCCTGGAGAATCCCAGGGATGGCGAAGCCTGGTGGGCTGCTGTCTATGGGGTCGCAGAGTCGGACACGACTGAAGCGACTTAGCAGCAGCAGCAGCAGCAGCAGCAGCTACCCAAGAGCGACAGAGAATCGTCTTCTCAAATAAGACCATATTTGAGGACATGAAACAAGTTTCAGTAAACTAAAAAGGATTAAAATACATTGTCAGACCTCAGTGGAAATGAATTAGAAACCAAAAAGAAGATCATCTCTGGAAAAGTCCCCAAATATTAAGAAACTGAACTACTTCTGTATAACCAGTGGATCAAATAAGAAATCAAAAGAGAAATTGTAAAGTATTTTACACAGAATGGAAATACAACACATCAAAATTTATGGGATGTCTCTAAGTCAGGACAGTGGGGGCATTTCATAGCTCTAAACCCCTGAATCAGGAAAGAAGGCCCTTCAATCAGTGACCTCAGCCTCCACCTTAAGGAATGAGAACTGACTAAACCCAAAGTAAGCAACAGAAAGGAAATAATAAGGATCAAAGTGAAAATCAGTGGAATAGAAAAACAATAGAGAAAACTCATTAGATCAAAAGCTGGTTCTTTGAGAAGATCAATAAAATTTATAAAAACTCTAGCCAAGCTGATGAGGAAAAAAGAGATGGCACTGATTATAACATCAGAAATGAGAGAGGTTACATCGAGGTAGATTCTATAGATATTAAAAGGATAATAGAATATTATGAACAGGAGACTTCCCTGGCAACTCAGTGGTAATGAATCCGCCTGCCAATGCAGGAGACACGGGTTGACCCCTGGTCCGAGAAGATCCCACATGCCACAAAACAACTAACTACTGAGCCAGCGCTCTAGAACTACTGAAAGCCTCTGTGCCTAAAACCTGTGCACTGCAACAAAGAGTAACCCCCACTCTCTGCAACTGGAGAACACCCACATGCAGCAATGAAGACCTAGCACAGTCCAAAAGGAAAAATACATGTATATATCTTTTTTTTAAAAAAAAGTATTATGAACAACTTTATGCCAGTAAATTTGACAATTTAAATGGACAAATTCCTTGAAAGGTAAATCATCAAAATTCATTCAAGAATAAATCGAACACCCAGATCTGTAGTTAGTAATGAAATTGAAATTATAGTTTTTTAAAAAACTAGTTGGTTTCATTGGTAAATTTTCTCGAACATTTGAAAGAGGAACTAATGCCAGTGCTACATAATGTCTTTCAGAAAATTGAAGAAGAGGGAAAACTTTCAAATTTCTCGTATAAGACCAGCAAGTTTGATGTTAAAACCAGACAACAATATTACAAGAAAAGTAACATACCGTATTCCTCATGAACACAGATGCCAAAAATATAAACAAAAATCTAGCAAATAAAATCTAACAGTAGTATATTAATAGGTATTATCCTTTAATATATCATGACCAAGTAATATTTATCCTGGGAATACAGGACTGGTTTCACATTCAAAAATAAATAAATGTAACTTACATTATCAGTAAGCTGATATTGATCATCTCAAGAGGTACAAACAAAAAATGATTTCTGATAAAAAAAAAAAAAACAACTCTTACCAAAGTTGGAACACGAAGGAATTTTCTCAACTCTTAAAGGCCATTTATAAAAATCTATAGCTATTGTCATACTTAATGATGAAGTACAAAACTTATTCCCAGTCAGATAAAGAATAAGATGTGGATGTCTGTTATCACCACTTCTGTTCAGCATTGTAGTGGAGATTCTAGGCAGTGCATCAGGCAAGAAAAAAGAAAGAAAGGGCTTCCAGATTGGCAAGGGATAAGTAGAACTTTGTATGTTTGCTATGTTTTCTATGTAGAAAATTTGGTGAAATCTGAAATTTTACGTCAACAAATTAAGAGATGGCTAATATGAATTTAGAGTTGATAATTTTGGAGATGTGAAAATTTGAAGGATAACTTTGATCATTAGTTTTGGAGAATGTTGTCTTTAAGATTAGAAGCAGACAGAATGGTGGACAAATGTTAGCCAAATATTGAATTCATTCAGATAGATAAACAAATTCCCTGAAAGTTAGTATATGGAAATCCAAAGGTCCACATATAAACAAATGTCACAACTTAAAGTGGGACATTATTAAGAGGTGAGAGATGATACCACTCTAATGGCAGAAAGTGAAGATGAACTACAGAGCCACTTGATGAGGGTCAAAGAGGAAGGTGAAAAAACTGACTTAAAACTCAACATTCAAAAAACTAAATTCATGGCATCTGGTCCCCTCATTTCATGGCAAATAGATGGGGGAAAAGTGGAAATAGTGGCAGATTTTTTGGGGGGGAAATCCAAAATCACTGTGGACGGTTACTGCAGCCTCAAAATATAAAGGACGCTTGCTCCTTGGAAGAAAATCTATGACAAACCTAGACAGCATTTTAAAAAAGAGACATCACTTTGCTGACAAAGATCCATATAGTCAAAGCTGTGGTTTTTCCAGTAGTCATGTACAGATGTGAGAGTTGAACCATAAAGAAGGCTGAGCACCAAAGAATTGATGCTTTTGAACTGTGATGCTGGAGAAGACTCTTAGTCCCTTGGACAGCAAGGAGATCAAACCAGTCTGTCCTAAAGAAATTCAACCCTGAATATTCATTGGAAGGACTGATGCTGAAGCTGAAGCTCCAATACATTGGCCACCTGATACGAAGAACTGACTCATTGGAAAAGACTCTGATGTTGGGAAAGATTGAAGGCAGGAGGACAAGGGGGAGACAGGATGAGATGGCAGGATGGCCTCACCAGCTCAATGGATATGAGTTTTAGCAAACTCCAGAAGATAGTGAAGGACAGGGAAGCCTGGTGTGCTGCAGTTCATAGGGTTGCAAAGAGCTGGACATGACTTAGCAACTGAACAACAACAAATGATAAAGTGACAAAAGCGTAAGGAAACAAAGCTTGTCCTGGGCAACACTGATAAGGGAAGAGAGAGCTCTGTTTGCTGGTATAAAGAGGACAGAAAAGCATGTAAGAAAATGTTGGAGCCCAGAGAAGACTTTTCTTAACAAAGGTGAGGGTCCCTGGATTCAGTGGGAGAGCCTTGTAATGATTAAGAAGAGCAGAGTTGGGCATGAGGTGTGAAGTGAGGATATAGAAGAGAAGGGGTAGATGCTTGTTGGTTGAGTCTGTGTGTTTATTGTAGCTAATGAAGGTGGGCAAGATGTTGGAGAAACTAGTGGTGACAGAGGAAGGAGGGGTGGAGGCAGAGGAGAACTAAGCAGAATGATTTATCAGTGGACCCATACAACCCAGTCCCCACCACAGTTCCAGATAGACGTTGCTGCTATGCTCAAACCCAACTTCCAATTCCTTTTGTTGTATATGTATGTAACTGAAGAAGAACAAAGGAGGTAGAAGAAAGGTCCTATAATAAATGACAGAACCCAGTGGCGGAGGTCAGAAAGCCACACGTGCTTGTGAACATTCAATGTGGAGATGGGAAAACAGTCACAGGAGGCCTATGGAGAATAATGTACACAGTGAAGGAGCAAGAGACCTAACTATATGAAAATTTTGAAAGACTGGAAAGCTATAATTAAGAGGAAAAATATAAGTGGAAGCAGTGCTATTGAGAAATATTTGTATAAAATGTTATAGGCAAGAGTTTATGACTGTTGCATTTAGAGAATTCAGTCACATTCTCAAATAGTACTGAGAATCTAATTGATAAATTAAGCTAAGTTCATAAAGAGATATCATAAAAAGAATTAGTGGGAAACAGAAAGGTACAGCTTTATCAGAAGTCAGTTTTACTAGAAAATGAATAAAATGTTAATTTTATAGCTAAATTTACCAAACTTTTCGTTAAATTTTGTCCCAATGCTGTTAAGATTGTGGTTACCTTCATATGCACATGAATTACTGGTGACATTGTGACTGGTGTTGCCCCCAACTTTTTTTGGAAAGCAGTTATTCATATGAATTAAAGGTTACCAAAATATTGACATCCTTTGGCCTAGTAATAGTGTCAACTGAGAATTTACTGTAAGCATGTAATTTCAAAGAAACTATATGAACAAATGATTGCAACATTTTGTATAACTGAAACTTTAAAGTAATTTAAATGTTCTGTATCAAAGGAGTCTGTTAATTAAATTGTGGTACATCAATTGAAATTACCATATATTGAGAAATATATACAGTTTTCTGTAGAAGAAAATTAAATTTACATTTTGAAAAATTAAACCTTGCACAACTGCTTTTGAATTGAAAATGGGAAAAAAATGTAAAAAATAACAATAGACTTTGTTGGTATGGTCAAATTATGTGTGAAATTTTATTCTATTAAATTTTCTCTATTTTATAGTGTTTTGAGTCTATCAAGCCAATTAAGAATGAAATATTTGTTGGGAGAGTTTGGAACAGTTGAAAAGATAAATTGAGAGTTAGTTTCTTAAAATGAAAACACATCACAAGAAGGATATGTCTATTTAATTCAGCAAGGCAAGAATGCCTGCCTTTTCTTCATAAGTCAAGGGAATCCAAACTGTGTTGGATTGTTAACTTCGGCAGCCCTTTACTTTGACATAATTTTTAAAAGATACTTAAATTGTCAAAACTCAAAGGACCAAGAAATCCTGCAAAAAGCAGGTCCTGCTGATATAGGGGAAAAAATTGAATAGCTTGCACATTGGTCTAGAAACAAAAGTGAACTTTGTCCAGAGTGAATTCCTTGACTATATAACAGCACAAAGAACTTGTTGATAAAAGGGGTTGTTAACCTGTAGATTACACAGTATTCACTCTTTTTTTTAAACCAGAGTGGAATCTATAGGTTTAGGATAATATATTGTTGTAACAGAGAACAATCTAGAGAAAATTGAACACTTGGAATTGAGAAAGGTTGAAAAATCTCTTCTAGGGATGTATATTGCTGCACTTGAAAATTTGTGAAGTGTTATGTCATTCATCTAAAATAGAAAATAATTATAATTTGAAATAAATATAGAAAGTTTATGAAAATTTCAAGATTTAATAACTTTAGTATTTTGTGCATACATGTTAGGAAATAAATTAGAAAGTCAGATTTTGTATCTGCTAAAGGATTGTGTTTTATAAATGCTGATAGATTAAATTTCCTTTTATGATGTTGAAATCATATTTAAAATTTCACTAGACCATTGTCCAAACATCACAAAACTACCATGGCCATTAATCATGCCCTTGGTTCAAGTCAAGGCTACCAGATCTGTAGAATGTCTTTCCTTTAGCAGTTCTTTAGTGACCCAGGGATCTGAGAAGAACACACAGTATCTGTGTACAAATGTGCAGACTTGCGAATGTGTTATGGGAGGTGGGGGGAGAGTAGAGGTTGGTCTGTGGGTCCAAGTTAAATACTTCTGTGTTCCACACAATGAATAAAAATAGACTCATCTCCCTCCCAAATCTAATTTTGATTCCGGTAATGCTTTCCCTGCATAAAAATTTTCGAATCCATCTCCCTTGTATCACAGGCTTTTTTGGATTTAAGGACTCAAAGACAAAAACTGAGTCTATGCAAGCAATTATTTCCCCAAAGAGTTACTAAGTCATATATTTATTAAAATTTGTGGGGTTAAATCTTAGGGGAGGTTTCAGTCTTACTAATGTAGCTTAAATAGGCCAGGAAAAAGTGACTACGTAACTTAGGCTTCAGCCATCAAATTGTTTGAATGGAGTCAGGAGACCTACCCATGAGCCCTTCAGCCAAATACTGGAGGCCATTGATGATTGACTCAGTTGTTACTGTTATTCCCTCTTCCTTGTTTAATACAAATAGTAGAATCTAAATGTTAGAGGAGGGGATTCAAAATCAATGGGAAAAAGTGGCTGGTGAGTCTTAAGAGCTGTCAACTATGACTTCTAAGACCCTGTCTTGTCCCATCCACTCACTGCCTCCTTGTGAAAAGAGCACCAGAGGAATGCTTTTGTTTTTTGAAGAAGCAACAGAGCAAGCACCCTGTCATGACTGAGTCAGGTCAACATTTTCCCTTGCCTCCTAGGGTCATAGTTTTATTAATAACATCTAATAAAAAGTACTTTCTAAACTCATACAATTAATTTCATTCCGTTAATAAGACAATGTAGTACAGACCTGAGAACACAAGAATCAAAAGAGATTCCTTGTGTTGGATTATTTATAAAACAGGAGGGAAAACAAATTAGTGGGCTCATTAGGTATATGTGTATTTTTCCAGTCAGCTCCACCAGTCTTTAGGTTCAAAACTGGACAAAATAGTATAAAATACATCAGCTTGTTGGTATGTGGAGGAGGTGCTATAGAGTGGAGTTCTGGTGGACTGATGAGACCTGAGTTCAGGTTTTAAATGCAGCACTTTGCCCTTTTGTCCAGGTCCGTAACCCTTCCAGGCTTCATTTTCTTCCTGGAACAGTAGTTACTCATTAATTTAAGGATTGTCATAACAGCTAAATTAGGAAATACAGTTGTCTCTTGGTATCTGAGGGGGACTGGTTCCATGACCATCCTCCCCTACAATGGATACCAACATTTGAATATGCTAAAGTCCTTTATATAAAAATACAGCATTTGTATGTAACCTACGTACATCCTCCTGTATGCTTCAAATTATCTCTAGATTATTGATAATACCTAATACAATGTAAATGGTGGTCTGTGCACAGCAAATTGAAATTTTGTTTCTTGAAATTTTCTGGAAATTTTTTTCCTAAATATTTTTGATCTGCAGTTAGTTGAATATGTGGATGCAGAACCCTTGGATATGGAGGGCTGACAAATATAAACCCTTTGCACAGATCTTTAAACAAATACTGAGATCCTATTATGACCAAGCACTGGCATACAAGATACACCATACATTGTGTCTCCGTTAGGAATCCTTTCAGTCTACCGCGGGAACAGACATAAATAAATAAACTATGTAATTAGGAGTGTGAAAGTCATGTGGAAGCACACAGATTAAAAAAAAAATCAACCTATTTTAGGAACACAGAGAGAAAGCTTGCCTGGTGAAGTGAAGTTCAAACACCTGAAGGATGACTAGTTTGCCAGAGGGGCAAAGAACACACACTTATGCAGCAGTAGGTGCAAAGGCCCCGAGGTGGAAGGAATATAGCTTGTTTTAGAAACCAAATATAAATGAGGGGGAGATGGTACAAAATAAGCCTAGAGAAGGAAAGAAGAATCAGATCTGATAGAGCTTTGTTAGATATTTTGAACTATCTCCTTAGAAGTGAGAAGCTATCAGACCCTTTTAACTAGGTGAATGATGTGAACAGAGGTTCATTTCAGGAAAACACCTGCTGGTGTATGAGGATGATGGAGGAGGCTGATAACAGAGTTTCATTAGGAGGCTCACTAGATGGTTTGATCAAAGTTGTGCTGTGAGGATGGAGAGAAGTAGGCATATTTGAGAACTATTAGGCAGATGAAACTGAAAGGTTTGGTGACTGGTTGATTGAGAGGGAAAGAAATGCTAAGGAGAACCATAAATATTTAGTCTATGGAAGTCCTCAATAAATGTTTGTTTTTGATTGTGTCTTCAGCAACTCTTACTTTCACCACTGCTTTCATAATATACCTGAACTTGAGGCCACACATGATTTTGATTGGGAAAAAGCTTTCAGTAGTCATTTAATGACCATTAGTAATCGCAATTTTTAGTTTTACTTCTTTAAAAAAAATACTTTATAGCACTATTTTCCTCTACAAATGAGGAATCTGAGGCACAGAGGGATTTAATAACTCGCTCAGACAATTAATAATGGTAGACCCAGAATTTGAACCCAGATGTTCTTACTGTGGAGCCTATGCAATCCACAGATTTTTATTCTTCAGAGTGATCCTTCAATAGAGGTGTTTTGATGAATTGACCTTTGTATCCCTACTAAATATGAATTTCCCTTCTTGACCTCATCTAATTCAATGTAAAGGAATAAAATACAGTTGATCTGGTGGTTCTTCTAGACTGCCCTTTTGTTGAACCAAAAATGTGTCCTTACATTTTAATTCTTCTTAGTCCTTGCAAACAGGATGAATAACATAGAAAAATATTGCTTCTCTTCTATGAAGAGTACATTCTCTGGACTAGTTATCTAGGCTTCATCCTCTGAACATTAATTACCACAGCTATATTGTAAAAATAATATGAAGACAGCAAAGTGGAAGACTACATATACCTTTGCAGTATAAATCTAGCCACACATGTTCTATGTGAAGAGAAAACATTTATGAGTATTGTGAAGGAACATTTATATGCCTATAAATAACATTGCTGGTTTACTTTGCTTAAAGTGAATGCTGGAGGACAGTTTTGTAGTCTGTGCAAGGATTTAAGATGGGAATCATCATATAATATGCCTGTTAGATCAGTAAATTTCTAAAGTTGTATTTTGCATATGGGTGTGGCAGTTTCCAGAAAAATACTGCTTCCTTCTGGTTGCCTGCATATTGTCAGCTTTTAAGAATCAAAGCAGATTAAACTTTGCTAATATGCTCCATAACTATTTTTCAAAGTTGGGGTTTGTCCCATTTCCCTGGAAAATTCATACTTGGGTTTGTCCTGAACATAACCACTGATAGACTGTTTAGCACTTATATAGGGTTTTGTTTTCAGGATTTCATAATCATTGCCTTTTAATCCATTTAATACCCCTGTGAGGTAGACAGATACATTCAAGCGTCTAAGTTTCCCGTGGGCAGATTTCAGTGCCAGCATGAGTATTGTGATTGGCACTGAGTTTCATTAGCTTCCCAGAGGCCAGACACCTGGAGAGGCTTTCCTCCAGGTCAAGGTACATGCCGGTGTGTCAGCCACAGGGCACTGCCTCCTACTCCGCTTGCTAGTTTGCTGAGATTCAGTGATTGCATCTACCATTAACCACAATGCCGTGCCCACTGTGTCTGTCTGCATTAAAGCCACTCTGAAAGAGTATGTTTTGAAAGATTCTTAGGGAACCCAACAAACATTTGTTCTGTAAAGCTATGGTTTTTCCATTAGTTGTGTATGGATGTGAGAGTTGGACCATAAAGAAGACTGAACAGAATTGATGCTTTTGAACTGTGGTGCTGGAGAAGACTCTTGAGAGTCTCTTGGACTGCAAGGAGATCCAACCAGTCAATCCTAAAGGAAATGAACAATGAATATTCACTGGAAGGACTGATACTGAAGCTGAAGCGCTAATACTTTGTCCATTGATGTGAAGAGCCGACTCATTAAAAAAGACCACGATGCTGGGAGCGATTGAGGGCAAGTGGAGAAGGGGGCAACAGAGGATGAGATGGTTGGATGACATCACCAACTCGATAGACATAAGTTTGAGCATACTCTGGAAGATAGTGAAGGACAAGGAAGCCTGGTGTGCTGCAGTTCATGGGATCGCCAAGAGTCAGATTTGACTTAGCCACTGGACAACAATGACAACACAACAAATTTCAACTGTTTACACTCCAGTTGAGTGTAAACTCCAGCAAAGATACTTTTCATTCAGTAATAACACTCATGGCTCCAGCTAAGTACTTAGATTAATAAATGAGCACCAGAATTTCTATCTTAGGAGTCTGTAATATATTCAGGTAGGCAAAAGGTATGTGTACCTAATGAATAAATCATCAACGTGGCATCAATTGAAATATAAAGTTGGCAGTTTTATGTTGTATGCTTATTTGTACCAGGCTCTGTGATAAAGATAATACATGCATTATCACAATTTTGTGATGTAGATACTATCATCCCGGTTTACAAACAATGAAAACCAAGGCCAGTAAGTTGACCACATTCATAGAGCTTCTGACTCCTAGGTAAAAGGTAATGTATAGAATCTTAAAGCTCTAGGGCAGTACACAGCAGAGGAGTAATAATAGAGTGGAGTATATAATAAGGCACATTTTAACTTGTTTATGTATAAAGTAAAACAAAACCATATAAAAGAATTGGTTTTACACATGTAGTAATTTACATCTTTTTACCTTTCTTGGCACTTTTTAACTTTTCTAGCACTTTCTTCAGTGAAAGTATTTGTATGTTTTCCCTTCCACCTTGTTGATAATTTCTTGAAAGGATGACTGTGTCTTATTTATCTTGTAATTCTACATATTAAATAATGCTTAATACCTTAAATCAATTGGGTGCTCAGGAATTACTCAATAAGCTTTAGAGCAGTTTTACCCAGAGATAAACCAATGCACCTAAGGGCAACTCATCTTTGACAAGGAGTCAAGAATATACAGTGGAGAAAAGACAGCCTCTTCAATAAACATTGCTGGGAAAACTGGACAGCTACATGTAAAAGAATGAAACTAGAACACTTCCTAATACCATACACAGAAATAAACTCAAAATGGATTAAAGACTTAAATGGAAGGCCAGAAACGATAAAGCTCTTAGGTGAAAACAGATAGTACACTCTTTGACATATATCACAGCAAGATCCTCTTTGATCCACCTCCTAGAGTACTGGAAATAAAAATAAACAAATGAGACCTAATTAAACTTAAAAGCTTTTGTAAAGAAAAGCTTTTGCAAAGGAAACAACAAACAAGATTGAAAGCCAGCCCTCAGAATGGGAGAAAATAATTGCAAATGAAACAACCGACAAAGGATTAATCTCTGGAATATATAAGCAGTTCATACAGCTCAATACCTGAAAAACAAACAGCCCTATCAGAAAACGAGCAGAAGACCTAAACAGACATTTTTTCCCAAAGACATACAGATGGCCAATAAACACATGAAAAGATGCTCAACATCATTAATTATTAGAGAAATACAAATCAAAATTACAATGAGGTATCACCTCACTCCAGTCAGCAAAAAATATACAAACAGTGAATGCTGAAGAGGGTGTGGAGAAAAGGGAATCTTCTTGCATTGTTGGTGGAAAAGTGATATAGCCTCTATGGAGAACAGTATGGAAATTCCTTAAAAAGCTAGAATAAAACTACCATATGACCCAACAGTCCCACTAATGGGCATATAGCCTGAGGAAACCATAATTGAAAAAGATACTTGTACCCCAGCGTCCATTGCAGCACTATTTACAATAGCTAGGACATGGAAGTAGCTTAGATGTCCATTGGCAGATGAATGGATAAAGAAGCTATGGTACATATATACAATGGAATATTACTCTGCCATGAAAAGGAATGCATTTAAGTCAGTTCTAATGAGGTGGATGAACCTAAAACCTAGTATACAGAGTGAAGTCAGAAAAAGAAAGACAAATATCATATATTAATGCATGTATGTGGAATCTAGAAACATGGTACTGATGAACCTATTTGCAAGACAGTAACAGAGATGCAGACATAAAAAACAGAATAGTAGACATGGTGGGGGAAAAAGAGGGTGAGATGAATTGAGAGAGTAGCATTGAAACATATACATTACCATGTGTAAAACAGACAGCCAGTGGGAATTTGCTGTATGATGCAGGGAGCTCAAACCTGGTGCTCTGTGACAACCTTGAGTAGTGGGGATGGGGTGGGAGGCGGCAGGGAGGTCCAAGAGTTGGGGGGGACATGTGTATACCTGTGTTGATTCATGTTGATATATGGCAGAAACCAACACAACATTGTAAAGCAATTATCCTCCAGTTAAAAATACATAAATTTTTAAAAAAGTAGCAGAGCTTTTAATTGAAAAAGAAGTACCTGTATATACAAAACATTTAAATGAAACTAAAGAATCTCTCCAATTTAAGATTTGTAGATACCTAGTTCTCCCCCATTATATGTTCCAGTTTCTTGTGGATCATTTCAGAAATATTCAGTATATGTATTTGTGTGTGTGTGTGTGTATAGGTAAATGTACATTCACATTACACCTGAATTGATTGTCTTAGATTATGATAATTAAGTCCTAAATACAGAATTAATCATAGCACTATATGCAGAATATACTTTGATAATAAAAATCATTTATTAAATGCATTATAAAATGCATAAATGGGTAATTATGATTGTACATCTAAGAAAAATTTATGTATGACTTTAACCGTGTCCTTGAAAGAAAATACTAATATAAATACTATGTAATTCCAATATAAGATGGTTATAATTTAGATGCTTTAGGGTTGCTAAGTTATATATGAGGGAAAACTAACTTTAAGAATTAGATGTAAAGATCATGGTAAGTTTAATATTTTCTTTGGAGTTTCTCTTTACTTTCAAGTGTCTTTCTCACAACTGGTAAAATTTACAAAGAGCCATTATGTATGAAGGAATGAGGCAGTATTTGGAAGAAAAGGTTTGTATTTTGCTGTAGCATACAACTATATTTTGTAAAATGATAGAAGATAATACTAGGTTATAATTCATCTTATGTGTTTCTGGTGTAAATATGAGCTATGAAAAATAGTTCTTCATCTGCCAAAAAGAGAGAATTTGAGAACCTTATACATTTTTTAAAGTTAAGTTGCTAATTCTTTGTTTTTTGTTTTCTAATTGTAGGTTTTAGTATAAAAGCAGTGCCATTCCAGAATGCCATCTTGAATGTAAAAGAACTCGGAGGTATATCATATATCTTTTCTGTGTCTGACTCTGACTTCTACTAAGTTCATATTAATGTGTTGCATATAATTAAAACATGATGATGATGTATTATTCTAGGAGGTGACTTATTTTTACCTTTTCTCTTGATAATGCGTTTCCTAGAAATATTTTTTTTCTTTATATGTATTTTAAAGGTAGTTGAAGAGTTCTAATTGACATAACGATAATGTATGTTTATTTATGTAGTACTACACTACTAGTGCCATTTCATACTCTATACTCGTTGGTTTTACTTCTCTTATGAAATTTATTTTTGAATAGAAAAAATGAAGAGAGTTTTAGTATAATCATAGAAAAAAGCTATACATTATGCAAAAAACTGTATTTTAGAGTAGTTTGTATTCATATTGCAGGTTTTATTGCATTAGATCTTTTTAGAATGTGTTTGTTCTGATAATAAATCTTTGCCAATAGGTTCTTTGTTGGTCAAGCACATTTATTGGATAGGCTTTACCCCAAACTATACACCACTTACTCTTTCATTGCACTCTCTGTCTGGGATTTTTTTTTATTGTGTTTTATGTTGGTCAGGGTCTTAACCCATGTAAGTAGGTTAACAAAGGAATCAGTCAATTCAGTGAACCTGCTAAGTTCTCTAATGGCATAGGAAAATGATAAGTCCTCTGGAGTTCAGTATAGTATGGGTGAGTTTAATGACTTAGAAGAGAGTTCTCTTCCATCTCTTTAACCACTTTGTGATATTGACTTTACTCTGTGTGTTTTTTTTTTTTTAAGCTCATTCTGTGACCTATTATTAGATTGATGAAATTAAAACCCAGACCTTATGCCATCTTAATAGTATTTTTATGCCTTCTTATTTTTATGTAATGTATTGGCTGATCTTTCCAGGTTTACTTCTGTCAGACTGTTTTATAGCCACTTTGACTTTTATAGTATTAATATTTAAAATAAACTGTGGTTGGTAAATTCTGGTTTTTCTTTGACATTGGTTTTGTCATTTTGACTGAAAAAATGATAAAACATGAATGTTCTTATAATAGAAAAATTTTCTGTGCAAAAATTTTAAGACTTGTGTTAAATATTTTAATATTACTTTGTGACTTCAGAGAACATAGTATAAACATCCATGGAATCAAACTGAATGGTTTGAGAATTCTATTATTTTTAAATATTATTGATACTTAATATTATTATTACTAGGATAGATGCAAAATTTTTATTAAATACCCTCCAAATGTAAGAAACTCTTGATGAATTAAGATGTTTATTATTGATGTTTACTTCAATGATATAAAAAATGTATAATGCATCTTAACAATTTTTCAAAAGTCCAGAATTTATTATAATCTTAACTGTGCCAGTGAAACTCAGTACAATTCAAAAGATCAAATTAGAGGAAAGGGGGGTGTATAAGGTGGGAATCCATCTGTTCCCAAGCAGGGTTTAATTTTGCAGGTTGTCAATCCAGGCGAAGATTCTGAAATCAAGGAAGAAACTCAAGAAGATAGGTGTAAAGGTAGGCAGATACTAAGAGCCCGAACTGTGCTGAAGTTTGGAATGCTCTGAAAGTTCTGCTTCTCCTAGGGTTAATTCAGGAGATTGGCCCAGCCCGTTTCTCCCTTCTGATTCCTTCTTCAACCCTTTTCACATGGTTCCAAGGCTTTCCATCACCTGCTCCTAACCTCTCTTATATTTCTTACTTCTTCAAAATAGGAAGAAGCATGAGCTTGTGTTCATTATCTAGTAAGAAATGGTTTAGAGTGAAATAACAATGACTAATGGAGTTAAATGAAAGTCACTTTTGGTAGATCTTACTATAAATAGCAAACCTTGTGTTTATACACACACTGATGTGTGTGTGTACTACCTAATTTATATTACAGAGAATTCTATGCTATTTCAATTTTTTCTTTTATGAGGATATTTCTTATATCTTGCACCTAAAAATTCCTATAAATTTCATTCATAGCAATTTTCTCAAATGATGTTTTCCTACTGTTCATGCAGTCATTCTAGCACAATTATTTATGTGTCAAGCATGATTCTAGGGACTGGGAATAAACGATATTTACAGAGACCTGTGGTTCAGTGATACATTCATGAAAACCAATATTTGAAATTAATTTTGAAAGTAATGAAATTAAGAGGGAAGTAAATATAAAGGATGAAACAAAGAGACAATCCAACCCGGTGGTATGATGGGTGAGTCCTGTTTACACTATTTTGAAAATGACCTGTTCTCCTCGTCTTACCTGTCCCACTCATCAGGCTGTACCGATTACTCTAGAATTCTAAAATTTCTTCTATTTTCTCTCCGCACACATTCTCACTTAATCTTTGCAACTTCATGCCTAGAGAGTAGATGCTGTTATTATCTGACAGATAGTGAGACACAGGACACCTAGACACAGGTCAAGTGGTTTGTTCAAAGTTACTTGGAGAAGGATTTCTGGGAGTTGATCTGAACCCTTGCGCTTAACCAGGGTACTCTGTAAATGAAGTATTTTGCCCAGTGCCTGGCACAAGAGAAGGCTCCCAGGTGTTGTCTGCTGCTATTCTTACCACTATTATATGAACAATTTAAAGTTTTCACATGTTGTATTATTTTCATTAACACGTGTGTTGATTACACATGAACACTCCACTCTGCTCGAAACTGTAGGATGTTATCCCTAATCATTACAGCTGCTTTTATTATTCATTTTCTGTCTTACTCTCTTTATTTAGCAGTCAAGTCAACTCTTCCTCCATTTTAATTGTGACTCTAGTGCTGTAGTCGTGCTTTCCTCTTCTGATTTCTTCAAGACTGCCTTCTGAAGCAGAGTCTTAACTTATTCTAGGTAGTTTCTAAAACTTATAGAATCTACCATAAACTTATCATTTTCATACTTTTATTTTTTCTAATTCAGTCAACAAATATTTACTGAATACATATTATATGCTCAGGCCGAGTTCTAGAAAATGTTGGTGGTTATAGTGTCAACACAAGCATAGTCCCTGCATAGATAGGCTAATCAACACAAGGGGAGACTCTTAACGTGAACTAAACTTCTCTCCTTGAATTAAAGCCAAATATTTCTTATAGGCCTAAAACAAAGTTCTGGGTTAATCCCTTCCATACTGGAAGGAATTCTTTTTTTTAACAGTTCTGATCCCTACGGAGGTCATTCTGTAGTATCTCTCAGTGAAATTTTTTTTCCTGCATATTCTTTAATTTGGAAAGTCTTTTTTAAACTAATCTATATCCTTTCCCCTTCAGCTTTAATTAATTACTCTGCTTGTCTTGTTCTATTATTTTTATTTTTCTGGATGTTGTGCAAGACACCAAGCAGGATCCTGGATAGACAGAAAGATTAATCTTTCAAAGGATTTTCCTTCCTCCTGGTGACTTGTTTCTAAGCTCAGCCATTCTCTATGGTTCCAGATAAGTCTGCTTTCCTGTATCTTTGTTTCCTTATCTATAAGTTGTAGTACTAATAGTCCCTATATCATGTAATCCTTGTGAGGACCAAATTAGTTAATGTAGGTCGAGTACTTAGAAACTGTCTGGTCCTAACATTTCTGGAAGATTTACTTTTATTATAGTTATACCCTCACTCCCTCACACCCCACAAGTTCAGTTCAGTCGCTCAATCGTGTCAGACTCTTTGCGACCCCATGAATCGCAGCACGCCAGGCCTCCCTGTCCATCACCAGCTCCCGAAGTTTACTCAAACTCATGTCCATTGAGTCGGTGATGCCATCCAGCATCTCATCCTCTGTTGTCCCCTTCTCCTCCTGCTCCCAGTCCCTCCCAGCATCAGGATCCTTACACCCCACAAAAGCACCTTTGAATAATGCCTTTTTCATCCCTAGTTCTCTGAATATAAAACAAATCACATACGATTTTTTCCTTTGTGGTCATCTCTCTCTCCCGTATGTGCATGGTGTTCTACCTGAAAGTCACTGAAAGGGACCTCGTTGGCTTCTTGGTTATCTGCCCAGCATATTTTTTGCCATTGCACATGTGTTAGTAGTAAATGTTTTTGTCCTTTTCCACCTAATCACCATTTTTCTCTTTTCAGATTCCACCAGAAAAATCTCTTGTCTGTCTTGGTGCCTCTCAGTTGCTTTCATTCTGTTTGACTTATGTATTTTAACCACATTACTAAGGTAAGCAAAGCATCTGGCGTTTAACTGAGTTGGACGCAGTAGTCACTGCAGTGACATCATAGCACTGATAATTTTTCATCTTAGAAATGTCCAGTTCTTAAATCTACGAATAGATTTTTATACCTTCTTAGATGGCTTTCTCTTGATTCTGAAATTTTGTTTACAAATTGATAGAATTCAGAGAGGAAAATTTCATCTCTTAACACATTTGGTTTGTTACCACTTATTGATAAGGATCCAGACATCATAATATTGCTTTTTCTTTCTTGAACTGAATTCTGGAACCAACCAAAAAATGGTTGGTTTTGCCAAATGACTTGTTTTCTTCCCTTTAATATCCTAATGAGTTATGTCTGAATTGTTTCCCCACCCCCCTCTCTTGGCCACGCTCCCCACCCAAAATACTCTTTGGCCATCTTATCTTCCCAGTTGACTTTGGGGAAGGCAGGGCAGAGCTAAAAATCAGTTAGCTATCTTTCACACTTCAGGATTCATTGCTGTTAGTTGCCAGTCAAAAGGGAAGATAAGAGGGTTTTTGTTTGCACTTTCTTTCCTTTAGAGGAAGGCGGGGAGGGTAGTATGGAAAGTGCAGGTTGTGTTTATTTACCCGTTTACTTCAGCCCATGCAATAGTGACTGAATGATTTTTGAGGGTTGTCAGCTAAGCCATTTTTTAAAGTTTGCTTCTCTCAGCAGCCAAGCTGTTATATGAAACAGATGTTGACTCTGTCCTGTTTCTTTGTTTGCCTGAAGGAATACGCCTCCTCATAGTGAAAGGTGCTGTTTCTTTGTATCCTGCTAGTTATCTTCGGGTGCTGTTAATCTGTCCAGGTTATTTGCATTTCTAAAGTTCTCCAGAAACTGTACAGGGCAGACTTCTTAACAGGCAACCCAGGGGGCACTACTGCCTGCTTCTTATAATCTCTGCTTTTTGTACCCAGGCTGTTCGATGTCTTTCACCAAAATAAAGCTGTCTTCCTTCAGAATCTTTTATTAAAACTTACTTTGGAAGGAGTAATAGCTCTCTAATTTTATCTGATGCATTCTCACTGTTCTTTGTATATTACGATTATTCCCTCTATAAGGCCATTACTGCCTCCTACTAAAAAATAATGCAACTCAATAACTATAAATTTAATGTACCCCCTGGCTCTGAGGGTCATGCTATTCTATAAAGACAGGAGGAATCGAGGCAATATAAACCAATAAATTGGTTGTATATTTTTTAAAAAGACTGATTATAGGCAGACAAACTTGAAGAGGTTATTATGGTCACATTGTTGTAAGGGGCAATTGGAATTGCCTAGATTTTTGCTGGTGTAGGAGGAAGGAACTTGCCATTCAAAAACTGTTTTAGACATCTTCAAAAATGGGTTTCATGGGAGAAAAGGCAGGAAACCATGACCCTGCCAAAGGAACATGGTGGCACAGAGTGGGGGCCCAAATATGGCCAGGTCCACAGAGTACCTTAGCACTGTGCTGTGAAGTAAGTGGCAGTCAGCTACATATGAGTAAATGTGCATGTTCTGTATCTTTTGTATAAGGAAGATCTTTCTATATCTTTTGTATAAGGAAGAAATGTGGTTCAACAAGTAGAGTGTAGCCTCAAGACACTCTGTCCCCTTCTGCATTTCAGTTTCTTTTTGTTGGTCTTTCTTATCTGTAAAATGTAAGTTTTAATAAATCATCACTGTTTATTTCCCAAGGGATTGGGCTGGAAAAGTAAAGTTCAGTTGCCTAAAGCGCCTCAAGAGAGATGCTTTAAGAATAGACAGTGGTATTGCCACTAATTCTCTTTTTATAGTTGTGGATCCAGTGTGATATGTAATATTGAATGATAGAAACATCTTGATATAGTATTGTTTCCTTATCTAGGAAAAGAACCAGACCTTTCTGGAATGGGAACAGCCAGTTAACTCCTGGCTCTCTGAGCTGTGTACTCTCTTGCTTAGGCTCTACTAGGGGAAATGATATTGGTACAACGCCAAGTCACTTGGATGTGAGTTAAAAGGCCACAGCTATCTGAATTGGTTGAACAGGATCCCAGGGTGGTGGTGTTCAAGTATTTTTTACACTTGCTAAGGGAAAACTGAGCCAAACAGTCAGGAGAGCCAAATAAATGAATCTAAGGGCCCAGAAGTCTGTTACTGGCTGATGTAGACTTGACCTTAATTTTTGTTTTCTTCTGGACCAGTGCCCTAGGAAGTTTTTTAAAATCTGCCTTCTCAGTCATAGTTTAGTATAGTACTTAACACTTTGCTTCTTCTAAGACTCTGTGTATATATAGAATGTTCTAGAAACTGTTTTCCCAGCCTTTTAAACCTCTCACTCCCTCTGGCAGTAGGGATCTTATATGTGCCTCTGAGGTTGCTGCCTCACCACTGTTTCCTCTTTAAGGGTGATCAGGTCATTTCATATCTTCTCACTCTACCCAGCTTCCTCACAGAACATTTGTGTTGGGTTCTTAGCTTAATTTCTTATCCCTCACTGGGGAATAGGTATCTGTGTTTCTCCCAGGGATTGCCATAATAGCAACTAATTTTCACTGTGTATTTGGTTTCAGTGTGATATTGCAGCAACAACACTGAAGTCAAGAGACCAGTATTTTCCTCTAACGAAAGAAGCCAGGGGACATTGGGCAAGGCATTTAACTTTTCCAACACCACTTTCTTTTCTAGCAGCCGGAGATACTTATAAATGTTCTGTTTTTGGTATAACATAATTAGTTTATTTTTTATATAAAAACTTACAGAATTTACTTTGCCTCAGTCTCTGAGAACCATAGAGCCAGTCTCTAACTGGATTATTTCCTCTACTTTCCTTTATCCCTGACTTTGTCAATTATTATTATTTATATTTTAATAAATCTCAAAGTTTTCTTTTTGTATGAAAAAAGTAGTGTGAGGCAGACCAAATGTCCATAAAATAACTAACACTAACTTAACAAAGGTGCTGTCACTGTGGTCTTTACTTTGGGAAGCATTATAGTCTATTATGAGAAGTACTGGGCTTCCCAGGTGTCACTAGCAATAAAGAACCCACCTGCCAATGCAGGAAACACAAGAGACATAGTTTCAATCCCTGGGTCAAGAAGATCCCCTGGAGGAGGGCACGGTAACCCACTCCAGTATTCTTACTTGGAGAATCCTATGGACAGAGAAGCCTGGTGGGCTATAGTCCAAAGGGTTGCAAAGAGTGGGACACAGCTGGAGCGATGTAGGACACATGCATGAGAAGTATTATAACAGCACAACATGCCATTTGGTTGTACAGAATGGACAAGACATAACAGAAAGACAGTCTAGGGAAAGGAACAGATGAGATGAAAGTCAAGGAGGTAATAGTGGGATTGGTTCAGTCTTGTCCCAGCATAAACCAAGCCTCCTGTCACCTCTGACTTTTGTCCCATCTGTTCCTAGACTGTTTTTTCCTCTGTCTTCTTTGTCCTTTCTATATGATCCTACTTGCATCTTGTACTCAATACTGGTATTTACCATACTAGACTATAAAGTTTTGAGGAACTGAAAAGAACAATAATAATCTTAAGGGTTTGTTGTATGTAGTATAAAATATATCTGTAGTTATAAGCTGAAGGGAAATTTGCCAAATTATGCCCCAAGATGCTAGAGTAAAGTTAGATTCTTCAGAGGCAAAATATTTTGTTGTTGTTGAATTCATTTCAGTGAATTGTTAATGAATATTAACTACATTCTGGGCCCTGAGGATACAGTTTCTTCCCTGCCATATACACACATACATGCTCTCTCTTCTGAGCCCATTTCTTTGGATATTTTGATGAGAGAGAGAGATGTTGGCTATAGCATTTATGAAAGTTCTCAGAAAAATTAAATAGTTTTACTAGATTCCTATGATTGGAACATCAACTTGACAGTTGTTGAAGAGGTAATATGTTTGTAGCTATTCATCACTTATCAGGCTGGATTGATTCTCTGATATATGCTGGAGCCAAATGAAATAGAACTGGTTAGATTTGCTTTTGAGGTGTCACAGATTTGTTTCTTTTAATTTTTTGAGGTCCAAAGTATTGTCCAAAGGCTCTATTGAAAATGCTTGATCATTTTAGTCTTGAAATTTGCTGATACTCATGGCATTGTTGTGAGAGGTAATAATTGTGAAAACTTTATCATATTATTTTAATACAGTTATGGGAGCTTTTATGATTGAAAATTAAAGGTTGCTTTTTTTTGTTGTGTCTATTCTCCCTCCCTTGCCAAAATCTCATGAAATGACAAAAATATTAGGAAACAAACACTAATAATAAATTAAATCTATAGCAAAGACTTAAATCTACAATAGAAAAGGAGAACAAGACAAAGCTTGAGGTACAGACAATGGAAATGTGAAATAGAAGGGGAATTCATCAGGATTATTAATCAGGGAGCTTATCAGAGTTGTTAATTGGGACTTTACATTTGGAGCTCTGCCTTTATTTTTCTTTTCTTTTTGTGTTAGATAGTGGATGGCAGCTGTGTTTACCCACAAACTAAATCCTTGAGTGTGGGTGCTAGACTCAGTGAGGCTGAGCAGTGCCCAAGTAATGTACTGACTGCCAGGTGGGTTAGAAAGCCCACACACAAGGGAGACAAGCCATTTGTCCCCTGTTAATCACCAGAAACAGGCAGTGGTAAACAGAAGACCTGGCAAACAGATTTTCAAGCAAAGAATAAGCATGTAATCATGACACACCACAAATGAGGGAAATCAACACCATGAAAGAAAGACACCCAATCAAAAGTCAGAAAAAAAGATGTCCAGTGGAATGATCAGAAGATCTTCAGCAAGATGGAGAAAGGTTTTGTATTCATGAAAAAGAATGTAACATAGAACTTGGGAGATTAAAATTTGACTTAAAAATTTGAAATGAAAATGTCAGTTTGTAACTAAGTTATTAATTAGTGAAACTAAGGATTGATCAAGGAAATGTCCTCAGAATGCCTTCTAAAAGGAATACTGGTAGATATGAAGGAAAATTTAAGAGACAAAGGGCTTATCTACAGAAATTCCAACATCTCTCTATGAAGAGCTCTAAAAGAAAAGTAAAGAGAAGCTGGAGAGAATAAAATAATCAAAGAAATAATTTTTTAAAAAAGCCTCTACTATGAAGAATAGTACTGCAATTTAGTGAGCCCTGAGTGTCCATACTTTGATGTATCATAAAGAAGGAGAAACTATTGTCATCACAGAAACACACACAAAAAAACAGCATTATTTCTCATTTCAGCATGGGAAATGGCAGAGTCATCTGCCATCTGGTAAAGAGGAAAAACCATTAGACTGTATTCTTTACATGTTTAGAGTAAGATTATAATAAACCAAAGAAAAACCAAAGTTTAAATATTGTTTTTTTTTTTTTTTTAAATATTGTTTTTCAGTCAGTAAGTCTTATCCAACTCTGTGACCCCATGGACTGCAGCACGCCAGGCTTCCCTGTCCATCACTGTCTCCCAGAGTTTGCTCAAATTCACATCCATTGAGTTGATGAAATTTAAATTCAGGATTTAAAATTAAGAATAAACACTATAACAATAAAAGTAGGATGATATATACAAAAGTACTTTTTAAAAAAGTATGTCTGAAAGGTTAGATATTCAGCTAATGTAGGTTATCTTATAGAATGGAGTTAGAGTTTACTGTGTTCAAATAGGTTTTCTGCTTTTTAATATTGTGTGGATTTTTTTTATGAGATTTTTTTTTTTTAAGTTTAGGAAATACATTGACTCCAAGGATAGAAAGCAAAGAAGATTTGATAAATTGAACAAAACACATGAATGGCGGCGGGGGCGGAAACCCAAAATAATGAACAAAAGGTTATGATAAATAGAAAACATCTATATATACATTAGTATTTGCAATAACTATTAAATAGGTTCAATTCTTCTTTTATAATGTGGGTGATGTAAAACACTGATTATAAAATATTCAGCTATATCTGATGATGAGAGATACTTCTATAACAAAAAGATGCAGTAAGGTAAAAATAAAAGGATAGAAAAGATACCCTAAAAATAGGCCAGTGAAAAGAAAGTACTAGGAGAAATCTTAGTATCAGATGAAATGAAATTCAAAGCAAAGAACATAAATGAGAATAAATGAGATATTTTATATTGACATACTAAATTAACTGAGCATTTACCTTAATATATTTAACTGCATAATTCTACCAAGCTAAAACTAAGAAAAATATAAGAAAAAGTCAACAGATCGTAATTAGTAGAAGAATTTAGCCATGCTTTATTCAGAAGACCAAGTACATGTACTAAGTGCATGTACTAAAGCATTTAAATAGACAATTAAGAAATTTTATCTCATTGAAAATTATATAGTTTTTACTCTCATATAGAAAATATACTCTTTGGAAATACACATAAAATTTTTACATGCATGACCATGTATAATGTGTTTTCTGATTTAAATCCATTTTATAGCAAATAGACAAAAATAATGACATATGACATTTATAGCTCCAGGAGAATCTTCCCAACCCAGGGATCAAATCCAGGTCTCCTGCATTGCAGGCAGATTCTTTACTGTCTGAGCCACCGGGGAAGCCCTGTGAACCTTATACCGGGTACAAGATTTAAATCAAAATGCATCCTAGACCTCAATATGTGACCTAAACCTATAAAACTTCTAGAAGAAAACACAGGAGCAAATCTTTATCTCCTTGGATTCTGCAAAGATTTCTTAGGTAAGAAACCAAAAGCATAATCCATAAAAAGAAAATTGGTATGTTGGGTTTCATATTACTTAGACTTCTGCTTTTTTAAAGACGCTGTTAGTGAAAATACAAGCCAAGATTAGGTAAACATTATTTTGAAATTATATATCTGATAAATAACTTCAATCCAGAATATATAGAGAATACTGAGAGTTTAATAATAAAAGAGACAAACTCTTAAAAATGGGCAACAAATTTAAATATATACTTTATCAAAGAAAATAAAAAGAAGGTAAATACACACATGCAAAGATGCTTAATGTTATGTCATTAGGGAAATAGAAATTAAAATCACCACACACATATTAAAATGTTTAAAATTAAAAAGCCTAACTTTTTCAAGTATTGATAAAGATGTAGAAAAACTAGGATTCTCATTCACTGCCAGTACAGATGTACAATAATGCAACCACTTCGGAAAACAGTGTGGCAGTCTCTTAAGGTAAATGCAAACTAATCTCCCAAGCCATTCTACTCTTAGGACAAACGAAAACTTGTGTTTATACAAAATCCTGTACGTAAATTTTTACAGCAGGATTTTTTGTAATAGGACAAAACTGGAAACAACCCACATATGATGACCATTTGGTGAATAGATAAATACAATGTGGTATATCCATACAATGAAATGGTATTTAGCAATAAAAAGAATGAACCATTGACACATGCCACAACATGGATAAATCTTGAAATAATTATGTGGAGTGAGAGAAGTCAAACAAAATTGAGTATGTAGAGTAGTATTCCCATACTGGAATAAATTTGTATAAAGTTCTAGAAAATGCAAACCAATATTTAGTGACAAAAAGCATTTCAATGATTTTCTGAGGGTTAGGGACAGGGACAAGAGTAGGGGAAAAATTAAAAGGCTCATAAAATTATGGAGGGTGATGGATATGTTTAGTATCTTGATTGTGGTGATGGTTTCACAGATGATTACATTTGTCAAAACTTATCAAATTGTATACTTTAAATATATGTACTTTGTGTGTGTCAAAAAAAACTCTAGTACTTTGGCCACCTGATGCAAAGAGCTGACTCATTTGAAAAGACCCTGATGCTGGGAAAGATCGGAGGTGGGAGGAGAAGGGGACGACAGAGGATGAGATGGTTGGATGGCATCACCGACTCAATGGACATGAGTTTGAGTAAACTCTTGAAGTTGGTAATAGACAGGGAGGCCTGGTGTGCTGCAGTCCATGGGGTTGCAAAGACACAGACACGACTCAGCAACCGAGCTGAACTGATACCACAGTAAGACTATTAAAAATAGTTTATACCTTTAGAAATTAAAAGATATTCTTTCAGTCATCTCAGGTTAAAAATCATTGGAAGTATGTTTTATGGAGGACTTATGACTCTTTCCTTTGATTGCTTTCCAGTAAAGAATTATTTTAAATAGGCTAAGTTAACATCCCTGGTTTTAAAAAAAAGATAAATGTGACTGGGAAAGACTTAGAAACTATCCAATACTATATAACCATATATAGCTGGATTGTTAGGATTAAAAATAGAAGTGTTTTAAACTGTTAGATCAAGATGTTATCAAATCCATCTGTTTAGTGTGTAGATTTTTAAAATCACAGTGCTAATGAAAGAAGATGGATTGATATTTCTATACAGAGCAGCCCTCAGTTAATCAAGGAAATACTATGACATATTTGTTATACAAAGAGTGAAAGATTCCTCAGAATAAACCAGTTGTGGTTCATTCTGTAGGGATACTCAAAACCTTAGTTATAAAATAGACTCCTCCCAATCTTAGCAGTTATATCTATGAAAAATCTTCATGTTAGTGATTCTGAAGTTAGCAAGATGCAGGTCTTAGAGAAAGTCAGAGGCTAAGGGGTAAAACGAATGACAGTAACACTACGGTGAACAAATGTGTTGGAAGGCATCTGATTCCAAACCATGTTAGAATAATTGGTATTTTAAAAACACATTTTTTATCTGTGTGAAATACCTTTTTTGGTTCAGAAATCTTCACTATTTCAAACTATCTTCTTGAACTGATTTCATGCTCTCCAGGTGGCACTTCTGGTTAAAAATTTTTAACCAGACCGATTCTGGCTTTATTTTCATTTGTATTTTCCCAGTTTCATTTTTGCAAGTCTTGGCAAAATGTCTGGTTGAGATTGATGTGGGTATGTTTATCTATAATAATCTATGCATAATATGATAAGATAGTAGAACATAACACACTTTTTTCTCTCTGGACTTTGCCATCAGTGAGCCACCATGGCCTCCCTTCTTTTTCCTTAAAGTGATAGTGTATTTTAAATTTGAAGTGCGTAATTATAAAACCCTTTTACCTCAAAACCATAGTTGGTGATTCAGCCAGGGCTGATGATGTACTTAACCATGCTGCTGAACATTCCATACTTCAGAGGCAGTGTGTCAGTCTTTTCTTGTCTCGGTTTTCTTTTTCTTCTAAAGTTCTCTAAGTAGATTTCAATATCAATAACTTTTTCCCCTTACTAATTAGAATAAATCTCAATTGGTGAATGTGGATCTAATATTAGCTGAAAAGTTAAAAATGCAGAGGCAGTTTCTTGGGAACTTAGTTGTCAGATGGGCACAGGGCTCTAAAGGTGGATAGTAGATGCATTTATGTTTTTAAAATGTGGGCTGTCTTTGCTCTTAATCCTTTTTCTATGGCTGTCTGTTTTTGCAAATATTTATCAAGTTGTGGGGCCATTGTCTCTTCTCCAGCAGGTGAAAAATTGTTTAAATGGTCAGGTACTTAGATCTAAAATGATTCTACCTTAAATCTTAGAATCTGGAAAATTATCTAAAGGTTTTAAGTGTATTTCTGAACAGGCCTAAAACAAAATTCCTTATTCATTTTAGATTCTCCATGTGTCCATAAAACATTATAAGAAGTTCAGAAAAGATTTTAATTTGTAGTCCTCTTGATTCTGGGTGAGAGTGATGATGATAGGCAGCAGAAACTGAAATTTAAGAATTGAAATGACAGTTACTCTCCATCCTCCAAAATTGATAAACGTAGATTGGTTTTCTAATGGTTCCATCAAGTTTTCTCCTTCTGAGTTTATTATGTGTGCTGCTCATCATGAGGTTTAAAGTCTTGCTACGTATCTGGATGCGGACTAAAAAAAAAAAAAGATCAGATGAATTCTACTGGGAGATCTTTGACACAGGTGTCCCAGTAATCATATTGTGGATAAAAGAAGAGCAATAATGAAAACAAGAATCTTTTTTATTAAGTTACATTTTAAAATTTCTTCAAAGTTTTCTTTATTCCTTCAAATCTTTGAAAGGCCTCATGTATGCAAGGGTGCTGAGAGGAATGAGTCTGCATCAGTCCCATGCTTCTACCTAAAATGAAGGGATAATGGGCAAAATACTCAGGTATAACAAATACTTAGATGATGTCCCAGATCCCTACATATTTAATTATTATGTGTCCTACATACTTAATTATTATCAGCCTTTGCAACAGCTCATGTGTGTTAGTAAAAGCAACTTTGTCTCTTTCATCTTTTTAAGGCTAAGTGCTTGTTCCTAGTCCTCTTCTAGGCAGATTTGATGTTTTGGTGCTTTGAGCTTTAGAGTTGTCCTTCATAGTGGCCATTTTTTTTTTCAGATATAATCTTGTTGACTCTGCTTAGGACCCTGAAGTGTTCTCTAGTCCTGTTACTCCCCGGAATTAAAATAACATAGAGCTTTCTGCTTGGCTAAACCTTCCCACTGCTTGTCTTCTCTCTCCTTCAGGTTTCTGAATTTTGTTTCTCTTCAGGTCAGCGGATAAAAAATGAAAAGGGGAACAACGACATCAAGAAACTATGTGTCACTTTCCCTTAATAGTTTTTCATTCTAGTCTGAAAGAGGAGATAATTATTTGGGGACTCTCTTTTCCAGCTAATTCTGCCCTTTTCTAAACTGATCAACTCAATTTGAGTCTAAAAGTATTAAAAAATAGTTTTTTTCCCCTTGCAATAGAGAGTGAGGGTATGAACTTAACAAGTCTTGAAGTTTTTTGTTACCAAAGCTAATGGTCAGAGACTAATGGTCAACCTCCTCCCCTAATCTTCAAGACAGGACTTAATTAAATGAGACTATTTGAAAAGTTAGATAACTTTTTTAGTAGATAAAAAGAAATTTTTTTTGCATTGCCTTATGCAGGAAGGATTGAATACAACCCAGATGAAAGGACCTAAATAACTTGATTATTTGTGTACAATATACTATTGAAAAGAATTCTCTACTAAAGTGATACTGAGTACGTTAATATGATTTTGATACCACCATGCACCTCACCATAGTTGTCATCTTTGTCACTGTACTTTTGCAAAAATCAAGATGTTATTCATCTAAGTCATCTGTCCTTTAAAATATTACTAAGAGCTTGCTGTTTTAAAACATATAGTTGTACTCTGCTTTAAGAAAAGCTATGTTTAAAAATAAAGATTTACATGTTAGCAGGCTTCCCTGGTGGCTCAGACGGTAAAGAATCTGCTTGCAATGTGGGAGACTTGGGTTCAATCCCTGGGTTGGGAAGATTCCCTGAAGAAGGGAATGGCTACCCACTCCAGTATTCTTGCCTGGAGAATTTCATGGACAGAGGAGCCTAGTGTGCTACAGCCCTTGGAGACACAAAGAATCAAACATGATTGAATGACTAACACAGGTTGTATTATAGCATTTGTAGTATCACATCATTGTACAGCAGAAACTAACACAGCATTATAAGGCATTTATACTTCAATTAAAAAATCATTTTTGGTATTATGAAAGAATTGTTGGTTTTGTAAAATGTTTCTCTCTAAATTTTCTTTTAACGTTTTAAGTCCAGATACATTTTAAGTTATTTGACTTAGCTAAGTACTGTCAGGACCATTTCTGATGCATAAATTGATTCTAAAATTCTCTTCCATAAATGTTAGTGCAAAGTTCTGCTTCTTTCCTCATCTTAGTTTTTTTTTTTTTTTTAAAGTGTTCTTTCTTAAAAGGATGCTAGTCCATTTAACTTGGTTTCAATATCCCTGAAATCTACCATGTGCAACTATCCTATACAACTTAAACTTCAGGTGAAATTACTTTGGGAAAATTCTATAAAGACTGTTAAGAGATTAAAATCTTACATACTCCTTCATTTGTCATCTGGGATAAAATGTTACTGAAAGAGGACAAGAGAACAAAGAAATAATGAGTAGAAGATAAGAAAAATCTGGTAAGTAAGAGAGCACAGAAACTTTTGAGATGAAGTTCTTGCTCTTCCCATGTCTTTATATCTCATACTTAGATAACTATCCTAATCTCATCTTGATTTGTTAATTGGAGAAGCTAAATTTTTAACCTTGCTTTGACAGTGTGTCTATTAAGATTGTTATTTGTACTGTTGGTTTTTGAAGTTTGGTCTTTCTGTTTCTCCTCTCTCTTTTTTTAACAGATTTCCTCTCAAATAGACTAGGCTGAGGTACCATTTTAAAGGAAAGTCAGCTGAGAAATGGGGAAAATATGTGGCTTGTGAGATGATGCCCTAGAAGTGTAAAGCCCTATAGTAATACAGCGTAAGACCCGAGGTAGAAAGCACTGGCTCTCAGAGGATCAGTGACCCTCTTGCGTAGCATCCATCCCTGGGAAACTTGTCCAGAGAGTTCAGTGGGGCAGGTCACCAGAGGAGGACACAAGGGGGCAAGTACAGGACAGCCATGTACATCCGGGGCTCATGTGTTGACCATATGAAACCTGCTTTTGGGACTGGAAAATGCCTGACATGGCTAACCTAGAATATATCACTATTCTGGTTCCTGGCACCATCCTTGTTTTTTAATGTTCAATGGATGCTGTTACGCTGCTTGAACGTTGTTGCAGCTTGCTGACCTAGGGGAGCCTGAAGCAAAAAAAAAAGTTGTCTAATGCAGTTCTAAATCAAGTTTTAAAACAACAAAACAGTTTAATATCTGTGGCTGGAAGGGAAATGTTTGGAGCTGCATAACTGGCAGGCAGGAGAGTAGTGATTTGAAGAGATGATTCTTGGGCCAGTTTTGGACACAAGCTGAACTAAACTAAAAGAAACCCAGGCAGACTCTTCTGTCTGGTTTCCCAGTAAAATCAGAGGGGACAGTCCTGGCAGTACTATGGATTTGTATGCTGGGATAGATATAAACAGCAAAACTCTCAGTCCTGTGGCTATAAAAAGAAGTATTTTTTATGATGTATTCATTGTTTAAGAGCAGGCTCTGAGTTTTGTTTAACATTTATTCCTATGAAGCTCAAAAACCTGAATTCTATCTGCCTGTGTGCTTAAGCTCTTTCAGATGTTTTTATTGTGTAACATTTTTCTCCAGATTTTTCTCTTAATGTATGTTTTTTTTCTTCACAATCTGTTAAAAGATCACTTTGTGTGAATCTTAACACTGTGATGCTGTTTCATGGTTTTAATTTGAATGTGAATTGTTGCAGCTGGAAGCATATGATTAATGGCACAGACTTGTTTGTCACAAAAACAGGTATTTTACATTTAGTTAAGATGCATTGAAAAATTGACTTGCTTACATTACACTGGACGTAAAGTCACATTTCAGTTTACTTTAGACTTCTGCTTGGAATTGAATTAATCTTAAATATGTAGATGCACATCTCTGATGTAACTGACTATTGAAGGTATTTGAAGGATGTTTTGGAAAATTGCTTATTAAATATATATTGTCCATTAATCGATTAGCTAAAGTGATTTGTTTTTAAATTTTTCTGGAAAAATTGTTCTAAATCAGTGAGTCTGGGAGTCAGTGTACAAAAGAGGGAGGGTATGGTTAGAGTTTTGAAATTCATTCCTCTTGATTGCCTATGTATGTTTTCATATACTTTTACAGTGTATCTACATAATAGAGTGATGCTCCTGGTCTCCCCTGCCTACTGGCGTGTTAAAGAGTCTGACCCACACGAGACATGACAGTGTCTTACAGATAATCTGTCATCACTGTGGGTTATGAATACATTTGCTACAGTGTCCCTAGTCATCCTTCTCAAGAGCAATGTCAGAAAAATTGTGTATGCAGTTTCCTTTAGAAGTCTGTCTCATACGTCATTTGAGGCTTATTATGGTACTCTGCTTTTCAGCTTTCATCTTAGAAAAGAACATGAAACCATACATGTTAAATCAGGGCTTACTTAGTCAAACTTGTTATACCAGATAGGAATTGGCTCTTTTCAAATCCCTGAGGTGTGGCTGTACTGTCTCAAAATGAGTACTCCCAGTGAGAAAGTCAGTCTCAGAAGGTATGTTGATATGCCATACTTGAAGAGTTTTATTTATTGCAAATAATTATAATTTACTAAAATCTAGCTTTCTACTTCTTTCGCTAAAATGGACCCAGTTCAGCTTTGTGGAATCATACTCAACAATACTATATCCTCCCTAGACATTAATTCAGAAGCATGAAGCTTCCTATCGTATACACTGTGAAAGATCATTTTCCAAGCTAAATCTTTCATGTCTTTAGCTGTTTCCCACATTATATGGTCTCCAGGTCCATAACCATCTTGTTTGCCTTCCTCTGGGCAAGTGTGGCTTTGTGGGTGGTCACTTGCAAACATATGACCAAAATTGTGATATTCTAGATACTGTCTGACCAGTGACACTCTCACCTTTTTCCTTTTAGGCACTGTATTTCTCTCAAAGCCAGCAATACCTGCCCACAGCACACCCACTGGTTCATACTGGGTTTGCTGTTGAGACACCTAGCTGTTTAAGTCAGGTCTTTTCTGTTTTTAACACACACATTTGATTTTTTTTTTTTTTTTAATTTCAAGTTCCAGACATTACTTAAATCTCTATTAAATTTCACTGTATAAGCACTGGCTCATTGTTCCAGCTTGTCAAGAGCTTTTTGACTTTTTAAATTCTGTCATCCAAAATACTACCAATTTATTTTAGCTTTTGTGCCATCTGTAAATCTTGAAATGATACCTTCAAAGTTTTTGTTTCATTAAGATTTAGAAAATGTATCAAATTGTCTACTGTGTGCCATTCTCATGCTCCCTGCTAGGGATGACTAGCAGTCATTTCTTCAGGGAGTTTACAGGCTATAGGGAATAATAAACATATAATTATGTAACTATAATGCAGTGTGGTAATTGCTCTAATAGAGTTATGTGTAAAGTGCTGTGATAACCAAGGTTGGTTGCATATCATAGAAGACCCAAGTCTCCATGCTGGCACAGACCCATGAATTTTAAGGTATGGCTGTTAAATCAGTTACCAGGCTGCCTAACCACTGTCGTCTGATTTACTTTTCTCTTTACTGGCCAACGATACAAGAGACTGGTTAAATATTTTGCCAAAATGATCTCATACTATGGTATTCCCAAAATGTACCAACCTGACAAGCCAGTCCAAAAGGAACTAAAGGAACTAATATTTTGGAAGACTTTATTCTTAGTGACCCCATGGTGGTTCACGGTGATCCCATTTTAATAAGTTGAGGTGGTATGTGCCTATCCCTGATCTTCTGGTAGCTTTCCCATTTTCCATGGTTGCATAGCAAAGGTTAGAGTAGTTTTGCCATGACATCTCAGTTTTTCTGCTGTCTTGGTATATAATCTGTCTGGATCTGTGGACTTGAATTAACTTAAAGATGCTTGACACTTTTCTATCTTCAGGTTTACCTTTCTCTCAATTCTTTCCAGACTGAACATCATTCTTTTTATGCCCTCTGCTTTGTTTTGTTTAATTTATTATCTGTTCTTAACAGCTTTGCAAGTATACATTCATTTTAACCTTAGTCTTCTTTACCCTTCTTGTAGTTTCATCCTTCTTTAGATCTGTCTCCCTCTTGAAGATGACTGGTCATGAACTGGTTTTTCTCCTTACCTTCTCTTACAGTTATTAGACTGAAATTCTGAAGTCTAGCATAACTGATCATTTTTGGTTTTACGTTCTCTAGGATGATATCAACCATTTCTTCTTTGATGGTCATAATTAAATTTCGACTTGAATGCATTGTTCTCCGATACTTGCTGTGAAATTGTCAGTAAGGTGAATAAGGTGGAAATTTATCGGAAATGAGGACTTGATAGCAGCCATGTATTTAATGGCACCTGGATGTGACAGGATGACTGCTAAAAGGAACATACTTGCTACCAAGACTGGACAACTATTTGGAGATGAACAATGCTTGTGTGGTACTGCCAACATCTGCCACTCTGTCCTTTTAACTCATTTTTCTCAGTACATTTGTTAATACTAACTGATTTGTAGATAATTTGGACTCTAGTGTGGTTTGATAATTTCTAATGATTAGTAATAAAATAATTTAACTCTATTTTTATGTTCTTGGTAGACATGTCATATATTTCTTGTGTTGTCCTGTGTATTTTGCTATAGATCTGACATATATGGACATGAATTTGAGCAAACTACAGGAGATAACTGAAGGAAAGGGAAGCCTGTTGTGCTGTAGTCCATGGGGTCACAAAGAGTCAGACACGACTTAGCAACTGAATAACAACAACTGGCATATATCTATCCTGACTTTATAATGAGTTTCTGAATACTTTTTAGATTAGATATTAAAAACAAAATTCAAAATCAAAACACTCCTATTAGGAATACATTCTGTTTTGTTATTGCATCTTTCCTACCATTGCAGGTCATCATTTAGATTTTTTTTTAAATTTTATTTATTTATTTTGGGTGTGCTGAGTCTTTGTTGCAGGCTTTCTCTGTTTGTGGTGAGTGGGTGCTGTTTTTCACTGGGATTCATGGGCTTCTCATTTTGGTGACTTATCTTGTGGAGCATGGGCTCTAAGGCGCATGGGCTTCAGTGGTTGTGGTGCACAGGCTTAGTTGCTCCACGGCATGTGGAATCTTCCCGAACCAGGGATCAAACACGTGTCACCTGCATTGACAAGCAAATTCTTAACCACTGGACCAACAGGGAATTCCCATCATTTACATTCTTAAGACAGTTTGATAAATGAAAAATGGTACTACATAATTTTAGTTTGCATTTTTTGATAACTCAGATTAATATGTTTTGTTTCTATGTGCTTTTTAATTTTCTGTATCATTTTGCCATTAAAACATGGCTATTTTTATATGTCAGTTATTCTTGGTGAATTTTGGAATTGAAAAATTCCCTTGAGATTTTGATTGGTAATATATTAAACTCATTAGTAAATTTGGAAAGAATTAAACTGTTTATTATATTTCATCCTTCCTTCTAGAAATATGATACAAGCATGTTTGTGTGTGTGTGTGTGATTCATACACATTTTAGAGTTTTTTCCTCAAATAAGCATATTTTATTGTTATTGCATGGATTTTTAATTTTGTTTTTTAATATTGTAGTAAAAAGATATTTTAAACATTTTAATTTTGTTTCTAATCACCTTATGGAGTCATATTATTAGTTCTAAGTTTTCCAGTTAATTCTCTAAGGTTTGTAGGTATGCAGTAATCATCTGCAAGTAATGACTGTTTTGTCTCTTTTCCAGTGTTACATCTTTGACATCAATTTTCTGCCCCATTTATTTATTGGCTACAACTTTAAGAACAATGCTACATAAATCTGGTGAGAGTGGAGCCACATTAGTTTTCTATTCTCTGCACCTAGTGTAGTACTTGGCACCTAGAAAGTACTCAGAAATGGATGCTGAAGTACACTTGCTGAAAGAGTTTTAGCTATCAAAGAATTTTAATTTTAGTTAGAAAACTAAAAACTGTGTGTGTAAGTACCAATAGGATAAAACAGAAAGCTACACATGACATTAAAACTATAGATAATAGGGGAGTCCCCCTGGTTGCCTAATGGTTAGGGTTCTGGGCTCTCCCTGCTGTGACCCCGGTTCAGTCCTTGGTCAGGGAACTAAGATCCTCTAAGCTGCACTGTGCAGCCAAAACACAGCCAGCCAAAAATCACAGATAATAAACTCCTAGGGATTCTTTGGTGGGCAAAAGGATTATGTGCAAATGCAGTACAAGGAATGGCTGTAGTGCAGCTGGCATATAATGCAGGACTTGAGGATGGATTATACTCCGAGATAAGAAGATTGGGAGAAAGGTGATTCCCAGAAGACGAACCAGTCATTAGCAGAGATAGTCACATTAGGGAAATACGATGGGTTCAAGGCAAAAATGTGAGCTGGACATTTTGGCCGCTGTAAAGCTCTCATAAATGATGTAGAAAGATTCAAGGTTCAGTTCAGTTCAGTCGCTCAATCATGTCCGACTCTCTGCGACCCCATGAATCACAGCACGCCAGGCCTCCCTGTCCATCACCAACTCCCGGAGTTTACTCAAACTCATGTCCATCAAGTCGGTGATGCCATCCAGCCATCTCATCCTCTGTTGTCCCCTTCTCCTCCTGCCCCCAATCCCTCCCAGCATCAGGGTCTTTTCCAATGAGTCAACTCTTCGCATGAAGTGGCCAAAGTATTGGAGTTTCAGCATCAGTCCTTCCAATGAACACCCAGGACTGATCTCCTTTAGGATGGACTAGTTGGATCTCCTTGCAGTCCAAGGGACTCTCAAGAGTCTTCTCCAACACCACAGTTCAGAAGCATCAATTCTTTGGCGCTCAGCTTTCTTCACAGTTCAACTCTCACATCCATACATGACCACTGGAAAAACCATAGCCTTGGCCAGATGGACCTTTGTTGACAAAGTAATATCTCTGCTTTTTAATATGCTATCTAGGTTGGTCATAACTTTCCTTCCAAGGAGTAAGCATCTTTTAATTTCATGGCTGCAATCACCATCTGCAGTGATTTTGGAGCCCCCAAAAAATAAAGTCTGACACTGTTTCCACTGTCTCCCCATCTATTTCCCATGAGCTGATGGGACGAGATGCCATGATCTTAGTTTTCTGAATGTTGAGCTTTAAGCCAACTTTTTTACTCTCCTCTTTCACTTTCATCAAGAGACTTTTTAGTTCCTCTTCAAAGTTAGGAAGGTTTAATTCGGTCAAACCATCAGGATACTTGAATGGCAGAATAAACTCTTTCTCACCTAGGTATTCCACATCCTCGGACACAAGGAAAATTATATTATTTTGGTATATTGGGATAAACAGAAACTGCTTACTGATAGAGGGGATGACAAGAAATGGGAGACTATGTCCCAAGCCTCACTAGACATCCCAATAGCTATAATATTTTAGTACATCTGTCATTTTTCTGACGGACATCCTTGTTAGGAAGAAGTTAAGATTTTATCAAGGCGTATTTTCCCTCTCAGATTTCAGTTTAACAATGTTTTGAGCTTTATGCCAAGCTAACCACCTCCTCCCCTCTACATGCGTAGATTATTTTTACATGTAATGCATATGTTTCCAGTTCCCAATTCATGTATCAAGACTCCCATTTATTTACTTTTCCTTCAAAACCATAGCTGTTAATTGTTAGGAGAAATGACAATCTACCCATCCCAGGTTGCTTAATTTCCTACCCAGATTGTGGTTTACCAAAGATAAATTATCGGTTTCTTGGTATGTGTATTATTATACTCATTTTATCCGGCTTGCTTTTGATTTTGTGATCCTTTTGAATAATTATATCTCAGTACTGATGCAGCTTAATTTTGACATGAAACTCTCAAGATTACCTATAGTTTTCCCAAGAAGTAAATATCCCTTCTCTGCCAGTTTTTTCAGGAAACTAGTGTATGGCTCTGAAACAATAATTAATCAAATTATCATTCTTCCAATGTGAAAGAGCTATTGTAGACTGTAAACAAAATTACCTTAACAGATGATTTTTTCTATAAAAAGGACTTCCTTGGTCAAAGAAACAAGTTTAAAATACACAGTACTGTAATGAATGTTATATCTTCATTAGCTGTTGCATTAACAAAGGGTACTTCTCAGAGCACTTATTCTCTCTCTCTTGACATTTAACCAATGACATTAATTAAGGCTATAAAAACATATTTCATGTAATATTTTAAGATATTTTAATACTGATAATGGGTTAAAAACCTTATGATTTTATTTTAAAACTAAGAAATCCTAGTATACTCTGCCTTTCACAATAACCTTTCACTTGGACATTTTGGAGATACCTGGAGCTATATTGTTATTACTAAAATGTTATTTGAACAGCTGGATATAAAAGATTTGTTGATATCTTTTAGATGTAATGATGGTATTTTGGTTATGTTTTCAAAAAGAATCCATATCTTGTAGAGATATGTATTAAAATATTTACAAATGAAATTATGTAATATCTGAAATTTGCTTTAAAATAACATAGGAAGAATTAGATGAAACTGGATTGGACAGAATTGATGGTTGTCAAGGCTGAGTGATGATGTTTATCATACTTTTCTGAATACTGAGTATATGCTCAAAATTTTCCGTAATTGTAAATGAAAGTATTAGGAATATAATACATCATTTACTTGATGAACATCAGAAATCCTACAATATGATCAAAGGGCAGGGTGGCTATTCCATGCTGCATTAAATCTGAACCGCTGTTTTTTATTTGTTCTTTGCCTTTGTTTTCTCTCCTTTAGTTGTTGATCTCATCTTCTCTTTTTCTTTTTTAATTTCTTGATTTGCTCTCTTTTGTAACTATTTCTCTGTGCTACTGTCCATGTGCCTGTCTCTGGTGGATTCTCCTCCATCTCCCGCATAATGATTTACTACTTCTAATATGCTGTGAGCAGAAAGCCAAGAAGCTAAGTGTGATCATATTTTTTTCTAGGCAAGATTTCTGTGTGGGCCTGAGGGACTTTTTAGAGTGTTAAGCGTGTGAGCTTTAAGATGTTAATTTGAGGACTTTTCTGTTGGCTGGCCCATGGCTCCCAGTTGTGTTCTGGATGGTTGAGGAATCCTATAAATGTTTAAAATATTATACAGTCATATTTCTTGAGACTTCAAGGAGGAATTTTGTTTTGTTTTTAGTGCAGTGATAATGACGCTGGAAATGAAATTATTTTATTTACAATTCATTGAAAAGAAATTTAACTTTCCAATTTTTATTACTACATTAAGAAACAGAAGAGTAAATATGTTCTTATGGGAAATAGCATGTTCCTAAGAAGTAGGTTAAAGCCTAAATAACATGGTGTCATAAAGATATTATCAACTCAGTGACCTGTTGGATTGTGAGCTCATGAGTCAGTCAGGGGCCATGTCCAGCTAGTTTACCACTGTATGTTCATTGTTCCATGCTGAGTCTGGTACATGGAAGTCATTCAGTAAATATTTGTTAGTTGATTGAATGAACAGTCTAAATCAGATGACTATTTTAAATTCAACAAACTTGACTTCAAGTGAAGATTATATACTTATTCCTATACAAGCTCACTAAAATATCTAGAAGAGTCGACCTCAGAATGTAAGTACAGAGAGGTATAGGGCAGTCATAAATAATTGAAAATGTTCAAAACACAAGGATTGTTATACATATCCCAGCACTAAAAGGATATATAGGTTGCTCTAGGATCACAAAGGATGGCAAAAGCAATTTTGTTAAAATGAAATTAAAAGAAGCCCTCACAATGAGATGATGTTTGGGTTTAGACTTGAAACGTACATTGGATTTTTCTAGGTATGCCATGGTTGGAGTGTTGGAAAAACAGCCAGAGGAAGAATCCATGGTGGATTTCAAAGTCTCCAAGAGCTTGACAGTTACACTTGGGGGTAAATGTGGGTGGTTGATGACTGATTATTTAGGAATAAGGGATAGGGGGTTAAGAATGACTTTTCAGATTCTTAGTTTGGTTGACTGCCAGTCCCCAGACAGGGAATCAAAGAGGCTGGTTTAGAAAAGAATGCATGGTAGGAATGAATTGGTTTGGGGACAAGTTGAGTTTAAAATGCCTGGGAAACATATAGAAGGGAATATATGATAGACTATAAGAAATAAGGGTACCGATGTTTAGGAGAAAATTAGATGAGAGCATTTGAATTGATGGTTTTTATGCTATTAGAGGTAGCTGAGGCAGTGTAAGTAAAGATGTTCCAAAGGAGGATGTGAAAAGTGAGAAGAAAGAATTCTGGGGAATATGAGCAGCGATAATTCTGAATTGGAGATCTGTGCACTGTGAGGGCAGAGACCATGTCTTTTTCATTTTCTTGTCTGGGTAGTATTGCATAGCACAGCATATGACAAGTACGAACTGTTCAGAACAGTTTTTTTAAATCTTGCCTATGAAAGAAGTATTTTGGAAATGTAATAGATGCTGTTTACTAGAGCAATAATGACTTGCAAGTAAGATCTAAGTTAAGTTGTTAAGTTTTTCATCCTTTAGTATATTAGTCCACATATTGAAATTTTCTGTGCATGGCTGCAAATTAATTTTTCACTTCACATTAGTTGTCTGTTACTTAGAGACTTTAAAAAAAAAAAAAACCACACTTTTTCCTCAGTAAGTTAACCATAGAATTACCATAAAACCCAGCAATTCCACTCCTAGGAATATACTCAAAAGAATTGAAAACAGGTGTTCAAACAAAAACGTGTACATCAGCATTCAGGGCAGCGCCATTCACAGTAGCCAAAAGTTAGGAGCAACCAAAATATCTAACAGCAGATGAATGGATAAACAGAATATGGTATATCCATATAATGGGATATGAGTCATAAAAGGATCCTCCCCCAAGCTAGAATTTTGTTTACAGATTTCAGTTCCTGGGATGTGGTTAGACTAAGGGTCTCAGTTCTGGCCACCTGTAGGCCAGAGGATGTCCTCAGTTCCTTGCATGAGCCTCTCCGACATGACAGTTTACTTCACTAAAGAGTCCAAAGCAAGAAAGCAGGAGAACTAATCTGCTATTAAGACAAAAGTGATATTTTGTATTCTAATCATGGAGGTGACATCACATCACCTTTACCACAGTCTGTAGGTTAGAAGTGAAGCACTAGACCTGCCCACACTCCAGGAGCTGTGATTACACAAATGAGACAGTACCAGAAGGTAGGGATCACTAGGGTTCATCTTGGAGGCTGCCTACCACAGACATTAAAGGGTTACCATTAATGTTTCTGTAAGGCTTTGGCTGTTGATGTAGGGACAACTGTATGCTGCTGTTCCTAACAGAGCTTTCCTTATGTAAAGCCAAAAATCATTTATTGAGTACCTATGACTTCATTATGGCAAGTATAAAAGAGAGAAAATGTGGTCCCTGGATTTATGGAAATGTAAAATATGGGTCATTTCTCTTAATGCTTCCCATTGTTGTACAGACATAGTTGCTTAAACATCCATTATGTATAAGGATGTATGACCTTAGATAGATTTGTGTACTAAAACTGAGTGTGTGTGTGTGTGTGTCTGTGTGCGTGTATTTGATGAAATGACCTGATTCTTGATGTTTATAGCAAGACCATCATTTTTCTAATTAAGGAAGAGAGAAATCTTGAATACAAACCAAAGAATCAAGGTGAGATGGACAGTGCGTTTTTTTTTTTTAATTTGAAAAATGGCTTTGCCATTTTCTTATAGGAGACATTATTCAGCATACCAACTAGTCTATATTAAATGTGTTGAAAATAAGTTGTTTTTTTTTAAGGATCCTGATCCTATCAGTCAGATCAGTGTACTTTTATGTGTGTCTACCCTTTTCATTGTTTTCACTTATCTAGAATAAGAAGAGCATGAAAGAAGTGATATGTCCTCATTAGTCCTATAAAAGTGAGTCCCAACCTCTATCAGAGCTTTTAGAAAATTCAGCATGTGGGACCATAATGGATACCTAATAAACATTTCTTTTCATGTAGTCTGTTTTCTGGCAAATATAGTCTTTAACTATCCCAATCTAGATAGAATATAATAGGCTTGTGTGTGTGCATGCATGCTTGCTCAGTCTTGTCTGACTCTTTGAGACCCCGTGGACTGTAGCCCACCAGGCTCCTCTGTCTATGGGATTTTTCCAGGCAAGGATACTGGAGCAGGCTGTCATTTCCTACTCCAGGGGATTTTCCCGACCTAGGGATTGAACTCGCATCTCTTGCATCTCCTGCATTGGCAGGTGGAAGCCCTCTTAGTAGGTTTAGGATTATTTAAATTGCACTATTTCTCTCTCTCTCTCTCTTTTTTTTTTTGAGTGTATTCTTTATGGGAAACCATTTAGAGATGAAATGCTCAGCTTCAGGCTATGTTTCAGACTCTTTTGTCTTCCCTTTGAATAGTGCACTAATTCCTAATCTTTTTATTATGTTGTGACACTGCATTTTGTGTAACCCTCTGTTCCCATACACATTTACATTTTAAAGTTAATTAAAATTAATTTCATTTTGAGAGCACCACTTGCTTCTCAACATAATTGGAGACATGCCATAGCATCAAAGACAGAAGGTTCGCAATTATTGATTTACTAATATAGTTGCATGTGAAGAAATCTGTTTAATAATATATATGATGTGCTGGGCTATTCTTGTTTTAATATATAGTAATTGTGTATTAATAAAAAATGAAGTCTGATTACCTTAAGATAACATTATTGATTCATTCACCCAGCTTTGGTTACAGAGACCATTCATTTGAAGTTGTTTGGAGTAGAATGATCCTATCACTGCTTTCCCCTTTACACTGGCAGTTCCAAGCACAGAAGGCATGCCTATTTCAGAGAAGAGACAAAAAGGGACTGCTCTACTTTAGAAAGAAGCTCAGAGAGATGAGTATTTCAGACAAGAATTATGAAAGGAAGGGAGGGAGCGAGGAAGGGTGTTTTAAACTGTATTGAAATATGAGACTGCTAATATCCATGGGCAAATTACCTACATATTCATTCTCATTCCCTTATTAATTCACTTAGTCAACAGATACTGAGTACTTGCCCTGTGCTAGAGTCTGCACGGACCCTTGGAGACACAGTGGTGAACCAGCCAAGCAAGAAGGAGCTTGGGGATTTTTAGCAAAGTTGATGTGTCAAGCTATGGACATAGTACCTGGTGAAATTGGTATCTGTATATAAAAGCTGTGGAAAAACTGTGAGAAAGAAGGTTATAAATAGTTGAATGCCTGAGGGAAAATGAGTCCATTTTGTGCTGAGATTTGTTTGCTTTTGTTCCTGTTCACAGTCCAGCTACATTTTATTTAAAAGGAGTCCTTGTCAAAGTCAAAAGTAGCACTTGCTACAAATAGCAGCCCTTCCCTTAACTTATACACACTTCTTGAGCTCTCACTAGTGCAGCCACGTGAGCCACTGGAAAGGACAGTGATTTGTGATCATCTGTGCCTTTATAGCAAAAGGGAGGGACATGTATAGGGTACTGATAGCTGTGTGTGTGTGTGTGTGTGTGTGTGTGTGTGTGTATTCCATATGTCAGGCTTGCCGACAACATCAAGTCTCACAGAAGAGCTCAGTTTGTATTAGTGATCAATTTGGTTTTTTTCACATAAAATATATGAGAGTGTCCCTTAATGTTAAATTGATTAATCGCACTGTTGCGCTGAAAATCTGAAGGAATGTGCACTTTCATCTAAACAGGAGAAACCTCTATTTTGGCCTTGGGAAGAAGAAATCTGGACAGTCATGGGGGAGAAAGAAATTGAGGAATAGAAAGTACTAGGGGCTGCAGGAAGGGTAAGATATAGAATTAAAAAGTTACTGGAAAAGAGGAAAGTATGCATTCCCAGTAAAAACTTGGCTTATTTTTTATAAAATTGGATATATTAGAAACATATCAACACAGAAATCTGTTATCCTCTTCTGCCTATTTCTTTCAGTACCTCGTAGGCTTTTACTACCAGATCTTAGAACTAAGGTTTGTTCAGTATTCCAATAAGGTACCGGCTCAAATGGTGGCCAGATAATAATAAGAAAATAATAGTTAACACTTAATGAACATGGGGAATATTCCAAGCACTGTACTAAACGAGTCATCTCATTTAATCTCTAGACTCCTTTCACTGAAAGGGGAAGGACTTAGAACAATCAAGCTGATTATCCAAGGTCACTGAGGTGACATGTGGCAGAACTGGGTTTCAAACCCAGTAGCTACAGAGTCCATACTGTTAGTTATTCTACTGTTGTACTCTCTATCAGAGCTGGCCTGCTTATCAGAATTGAACCCAATGCCAGTGCATTGCTTTGTTTTCAGGGAAACTTGTGTACGAAAAGTCTGAAAATATTGGAACCTTCTGAAAGTTTTGAAATATATCTGATCCCCAAGCTAACAGCTGTCCATATTTATTTATGATTTGTAAAACACATTATTTTGTTAATTACATAGTTCAAATTATAATGTACTGAGCTTCCTTAATTTACCAAAGGGTTATATCCTGATGAACCCATCATAAATTGAAAATTCTATTGTCAAAAATGCGTTTTATATACCTAACCTACCAAACAGCACAGCTTAGCCTTACCTACCTTAAATGTACTCAGACACTTACATTAGCCTGGGGTTGGGCAGAATCATCTCAACACAAGCTTATTTTATAATAAAGTATTGAGCATCTCATGTAACTTTTGGTACTATACTGAAAGTGAAAAGCAGAATGCTCATCTGGGTACAGAATAGTTGTGAGTGTATCAGTTTGCTCTCCTGATCATGCTTCTGACTGGGAGTCCAGGCTCACTACTGCTGCCCAGTTTCACGAAGGGAGTCTCATACGGCATGTCACCAGCCCAGGGACAGCACAGAATTTAAAATTAAAGTATGATTTCTACTGACTGTGTATCATTGTCACAATATTATGAAATTGAAAAAGTGTAAGTCTAACCATAGTAAGTCAAGGGTCATCTTTTGAGCATTATTAAGTTAAACATTGGTGTCATGCTCCTGAACGCTAGGCTGTCCCTTTGTTCACTATTTTATGGATTTTGGCTGTCGTTCTGTAATCAGTAAGGTCTCAACTAATAGAACCAAGGGAATAGTCCACAAAGGAGAACTTTAGCTTTAGGATTTGTGATTTGTGGTAAGCATTACCATCAAGAATGGCAGAGTGTGGCAAGAAAGGGTAAAAGTGGGTGGGGTCAAATAAGCATTGTAGACTAGGCAGAATTCCCTGAAGGTTTTATTACATGAGTAGGTTATATAGTAATAACTTGTTTTGGGCCAAATTAATCATAGAGAAGTTGTCATTAGAGAAACTGATAATCTAAGTTTGAGTGCCAAGGCTTATAATCTGTGACTCTTAATTATTTATTGTTATCTAATGGCTCATCCTCTGTGATTTTAAACTTTTTCTGTGGGCTGTGAATTTGTGTTAATCTGGAGCCCCATGTTACCTCTGTCATTTTTGTCACACAGTTGATAAGTTAAAGTCTGCAATAAAAAGAAATACTGGTAAGAGTGAAACAGCAAGTTGTGCTAGAATGCAATAGCATTTCCACAGTATTACAGGATCATATTTCACCCTGAGTATGTAACAAACATCTTCCACTGCCGCCAGAACATTCCTATTTTGGCTTTCCCCAATTGGTTGCTTTGGTCAATGGCAGTTTCAACAAAATTGTTGCCATACTAGCTTTTCTAGTCCAGCCACCAGATTTCCAAAATACTATTTACAAATGTGCTTTAATTTTTGTATTATGCCAATAGCCCAGGAATTTGCTGCTTTCTATTTGGAGCCTTGCAAATCGTGTTCACCCTGGGGGTTTTGGGTCTTCTAGGGAGTCAGCCTTTGGCTTGTACAGGAACACAGAAGGGAACATTTTCCCAAGAACTGTCCTCATAGTGTTTTCTCTTCGTACTTTAAATTTCTCATGGTTGCTGGTTCTGTTGACCGTCAGAACAGAGAAAGGGATCTCAAATAGGATAGGATCAAGAAGGATCACAGTGAGCATAGAGTAATGCTCTTATGGCTTTAGTTCAGTGCCTTAGCACATGCTGCATCATGGCCTCACATTTCCAGATACTAAAACAGTACTCTGAGAAAGACTGGGCAATAAACAAAGTGAAGTTTGGTTGTATATGTATTTTTTTTAAAAGTTTTTAACATCAGATGGTGGGTGAGAACTTTCCTGCAGAAGAGGGTATGTGCCAGAAACATAAACATTTCGTGCTAATGTTTATAACTATAAACCAACAAAACCAAAGTGATAGATTATTTGTAGATCATGGCATTTTTCTTAGGTAAATTCTACATTCTGCATTTGAAAATTCTGAATAAATATTTTATAAGAGACTACTCAATTCCCTGAAAAAATACTGATTGGGTGTCCATTGTATGTAAGTCTTCATGTTGGATGAAGTCAAAGTATGGAGTTAATGAGTCACATAAATGCACAAAACTTTCATGTGGCTCTTTCAGTCTAAGCAGGAAGATGATATATGCTTTGAGGTAACAGTGTTGCAGGGTGGAAGTGTTACGAGCAGAAACAAGAGAAATAGCTCAAGTTTTCGGAGAAGTTATTTCCAGCTGAAAGATCGTGGGACGCTTGGTGGAATAGGTGATTATATCTGGCTCTTGAATGGTGTTTAGTGTTGGTCCTTTATTAGGCCAGAACCTGGTGGTCCGGAGTCGATGATGAGAGAGTGAAAGAAGGAAAGAGGCTAATATTCCCTGGGTTACGCAGCCGGCTTTCGCGCTCCAGGGAATTAGCCAGAAATAGGTAGAGAGAGATAGAGAGAGAGAAAGAAAGAAAGACAGACACGGGGACCCAAACTCTGATGGAGCAAAGATCTTTTAATCAACATGGTGTGGACATATATACTGTCTTACAAGGTAGTTATTCTCAACAAAGATAAAGATTAAAATTCCAGACTTACAAAACACAAGGCCATCCCTATTAAAGAGAGAAGAGGGTACTTATCACCATAATGAGAAACTAACAAAGGAAATGCCTGGATTCCTCAGCCCTGGGAAAGGCGTGCCTCTCCTCTTAATTCCTGAATATTCAGAAATTAATAAGGACCAAAGGATTCCTGACAGATCCAAAACAGCACACAGAAAGTCTCCTGTTAAATGCTTCCTGACAGTTTAGCAATTTGAATGAAGGAGAGCTGAAGGGAGAACTGATGTGGCAGAAACTCCAGGCAGAGGGGTAAGACAATCAGGGTGAAGCTGCGAAGCTGGGATCTGGCTCAGGAGAGCAAAAATTGCGTTTGTGGGGTTTATAGGCAAATAATAGAAAAATGACATAGGAGTGGCCAGTTGAAGCCAGATCATAGAGAACTGTAAATGCTAAATCAAGTAGTTTGGGAATTTAAAGTTACAGACATTTAATATTTTTGAGCACAGTGGTGATATAATCTGAGCTAACTTTCGGGACGAGTATTAGTAATTTCATTTGATTACCACCAGGACATAAGTGAGGAGACCAGTTAGAATACTATTCTGATGATCTAGACAGAAAGTGAAGAAAGTGTGAACCACAGTAAGAACATAGGAGCAGGGCAGCTATCAGACAGCAAACATAGTCCTCAAGTACAGTTTTTAGGAATTGACATTGAAGGTAATGACGTAAAATTGTGTTTAGAGTAACACAGACATCCAGGATGTTTGTTGAGGATAAGAAAAAAGAGGGCAATTGGTGTATCAGCTTGTATAGTGTTTACATTTTTTTTTTTTTTTTTGCGAAAGATAATCTGAGGACCACCTGTCTCAGAATCTCCTGGGTCACACTCTTTGTGAGAATCTTTCTAAGCACAAAGCATGTGACCACTGGGTTAGAATTCCAACATAATGAGACCAGTGAGATTAGTATGATTCCTATATGGACCTCTTAATTTTGAGATTTTGCTCCCAGCTCTAGTTGGCCTATCTTTGGACAGAGATGGTCGGGGAGAATAAATTATTATTCAGTGTAACATCTTTATTTCTCTTTGAAGCCAACTCTATATTTATGCCAAATTATAGTAGATCTTACTCATCTCTTTTAATATTAAAGATGTGTAAGTGTTTGAGGGTCCACTGCAGGGATGGGGGTCGGCAGTGCCCTGCCACTGGGACAGGGACACAAGCCGTGGTAGTGCAGGGAGGCACATGTTGGCTATATCCTTTGGGAGGTCTTCCTTCAAAAGCGCTACCATAGAGCGAGGAGACGCCAGGACTGAGTTGCCTCAGGCCAAACAAGTAACAGGAAGGCAGCACAGCCCCACCCATCAGAAGACTGTTGGATTAAAGATTTACTGAGCAGCCTTGTCTGACTCAATGAAACTATGAGCCATGCCATGTAGGGTTACCCAAGACGGACAGGTCATGGTGCACAGTTCTGACAAAATGTGGTCTACTGAAGAAGGGAATGGCAAACCACTTAAGTATTCTTGCCTTGAGAACCCCATGAACAGTATGAAAAGGCAAAAAGATAGGACACTGAAAGATGAACTCCCCAGGTCGGTAGGTGCCCAGTATGCTTCTGGAGATCATGGAGAAATAACTCCAGAAAGAAGGAAGAGACGGAGCCAAAGCAAAAACAACACCCAGTTGTGGATGTGACTGGTGATGGAAGCAAGGTCCGATGTTGTAAAGAGCAATATTGCATAGGAACCTAGAATGTTAGGTCCATGAATCAAGGCTTCCAATCAAATTGGAAGTGGTCAAACGGAAGATGGCAAGAGTGAACACTGACATTTTAGGAATCAGCAAATTAAAATGGACTAGAATGGGTGAATTTAACTCAGTTGACCATTATATCTACTACTGTGGACAAGAATCCCTTAGAAGACATGGAGTAACCATCATAGTCAACAAAAGAGTCCGAAATGCAGTACTTGGATGCAATCTCAAAAATGATGGAATGATTTCTTTGTTTTCAAGGCAAACCATTCAGTGTCACAATAAAGCAAGTTTATGCCCGACCAGTAATGCTGAAGAAGCTGAAGTTGAACAGATCTACGAAGACCTACAAGACCATCTAGAACTAACACCCAAAAAAGATGTCCTTTTCATTATAGGGGACTGGAATTCAAAAGTAGGAAGTCAAGAAACACCTGGAGTAACAGGCAAATTTGGCCTTGGAGTACAGAATGAAACAGGGCAAAGGCTAATAGGGTTTTGCCAAGAGAATGCACTGGTCATAGCAAACACCCTCTTTCAACAACACAAGAGGAGACTCTATACATGGACATCACCAGATGGTCAGCACCATAATCAGATTGATTATATTCTTTGCAGCCAAAGGTGGAGAAGCTCGATAAGACTCAGCAAAAACAAGACTGGGAGCTGACTGTGGCTCAGATCCTGGTCTCCTTTTTGTCAAATTCAGATGTAAATTGAAGAAAGTAGGGAAAACCACTAGACCATTCAGGTATGACCTTAATCAAATTCCTAACGATATACAGTGGAAGTGAGAAACAGATTTAAGGGACTAGATCTGATAGAGTGCCTGATGAACTATGGACGGACGTTTGTGACATTGTACAGGAGACAGGGAGCAAAACCATCCCCAAGAAAAAGAAATGCAAAAAAGCAAAATGGCTGTCAGAGGAGGCCTTAAAATAGCTGAGAAAAGAAGAGAAGCGAAAAGTGAAGGAGAAAAGGAAAGATATACCCATTTGAATGCAGAGTTCCAAAGAATAGCAAGGAGAAATAAGAAAGCTTTCCTCAGTGATCAATGCAAAGAATTAGAGGAAAACAATAGAATGGGAAAGACTAGAGAAAATTAGACTTCAAGAAAATTAGAGATACCAAGGGAACATTTCATGCAAAGATGGGCTCAATAAAGGACAGAGAAATGGTATGGACCTATTTCCAGAAGATATTAAGAAGAGATGGCAAGAATACACAGAAGAACTATACAAAAAAGATCTTCATGACCCAGATAATCACAATGGTGTGATCACTCACTTAGAGCCAGACATCCTGGAATGTGAAGTCAAGTGGACCTTAGGAAGCATTACTACGAACCAAGCTAGTTAAGATGATGGAATTCCAGTTGAGCTATTTCAAATCCTAAATGATGATGCTGTGAAAGTGCTGCATTCAATATGTCAGCAAATTTGGAAAACTCAACAGTGGCCAGGGGACTGGAAAAGGTCAGTTTTCATTCCAATCCCTAAGAAAGGCAATCCCAAAGAATGCTCAAACTACCTCAAATTGAACTCATTTCACAGGCTAGTAAAGTAATGCTCAAAATTCTCCAAGCCAGGCTTCAACAACACATGAACCATCAACTTCCACATGTTCAAGCTGGATTTACAAAAGGCAGAGGAACCAGAGATCAAATTGCCAACATCTGCTGGATCATCGAAAAAGCAAGAGAGTTCTAGAAAAACATCTACTTCTGCTTTATTGACTGTGTCAAAGATTTTGACTGTGTGGATCACAATAAACTGTGGAAAATTTTTCAAGAGATGGGAATGCCAGACCACCTGACTTGCCTCTTGAGAAACTTGTATGCAGGTCAGGAAGCAACAGTTAGAACTGGACATGGAACAACAGCCTGGTCCCAAGGAGGAAAAGGAGTACGTCAAGGCTGTATATTGTCATCCTGCTTATTTGACTCATATGCAGATTACATCATGAGAAACGCTGGACTGGATGAAGCACAAGCTGGAATCAAGATTGCCGGGAGAAAAATCAATAACCTCAGATATTCAGATGACACCACCCTTATGGCAGAATGTGAAGAACTAAAGAGCTTCTTGATGAAAGTGAAAGAGGAGAGTAAAAAAGTTGGCTTAAAAGTCAACATTCAGAAACAAAGATCATTGCATCTGGTCCCATCAGTTCATGGACAGTAGATGGAGAAACAGTAGAAATAGTGGCAGACTTTATTTTTGGGGGGCTCCAAAATCACTGCAAATGGTGACTGTAGCCATGAAAGTAAAAGACACTTACTCCTTGGAAGAAAAGTTATGACCAACCTAGAAAGCATATTAAAAAGCAGAGACAGACTTTACCAACAAAGGTCCATCTAGTTAAGGCTATGGTTTTTCCGATAGTCATGTATGGATGTGAGAGTTGGACTGTGAAGAAAGCTGAGCGCCGAAGAATTGATGTTTTTGAACTGTGGTGTTGGAGAAGACTCTCGAGAGTCCCTTGGACTGCAAGGAGATCCAACTAGTCCATCCTAAAGGAAATTAGTCCTGAATATTCATTGGAAGGACTGATGTTGAACCTGAAAATCCAATACATCAGCCACCTGATGCAAAGAGCTGACTCATTTGAAAAGACTATGATGCTGGGAAAGATTGAAGGTGTGAGGAGAAGGGGATGACAGGATGAAATGGTTGGATGGCATCACCGACTCAATGGGCATGAGTTTGAGTAAACTCTGGGAGTTGGTGATGGACTGGGAAGCCTGGCATGCTGCAGTCCATGGGGTTGCAAAGAGTCAGACATGACTGATCGACTAAACTGAACTGAGTGAGCATGGCCCTGCCCATCAGATCAAGATCCAGTGTTCCCCACAGCCAGGCCCTCTCATCAGGAAGCTTGCACAAGCCTCTTAACCTCATCCAGAAGGCAGAAAGAAGCAAGGACTACAATCCCACAGAATCCAGAATGAAAACCACAATCCTAAGAAGCTACCAAAAATGATCGCATGGCTCACAGCCTTGGGTAGCTCAGTGAAGCTCTGAGCCATGCTGTTAAGGGTCCACCCAAGATGGATGGGTCATGGTGGAGAGTTCTGACAAAACATGGTCCATTGAAGAAGGGAGTGGCAAACCACTTCAGTATTCTTGCCTTGAGAACCCCATAAACAGTATGAAAAGGTGAAAGGACATGATGACACCGTAAGATGAGACTCCCCGGGTCAGTAGGTGTCCAATATGCTACTGGGGAAGAGCTGAAATATTGCTCCAGAAAGAATGAAGAAACTGGGCCAAAGCGGAAATGATGCTTGGTAGCAGATATGGTGGCGGTGAAAGTAGTCTTGATTCTGTAAAGAACAATATTGCATAGGAAATGGACTTGTTAGGTCCATGAATCAAGGTAAGTTGGACATGGTCAAGTAAGCAGGAAAAGTGAGCATTGACATTTTAGGAGTTAGTTGAACTAAAATGGACTGAATGGGCAAATTTAATTCAAATGACCAGTATATCTACTAATGTGGGCAAGAATCCCTTAGAAGTAATGTTGAAGCTCTCATAGTCAACAAAAGAGTCTGAAATGCAGTATTTGGGTACAGTCTCAAAATTGACAGAATGGTCTCTGTTTGTTTCCAAGGCAAACCATTCAGCATCACAATAATCCAAGTCTGTGCCCCAACCACTAATGCCAAAGAAGCTGAAGTTGAATGGTTCTATGAAAACCTACAAGACCTTCTACACCTAACACCAAAAAGCAATGTCCTTTCATTGTAGGGGATTGGAATGCAAAAGTAGGAAGTCAAGAGATACCTGGCGAATCAGGCAAGATTGGCCTTGGAGTACCAAACGAAGCAGGGGAGATGTTAACTGAGTTTTGCCAAGAGAACACTGGTCATAGCAAACACCCTCTTCCAATAGCATAAGAGATGACTCTATACATGGACATCATCAGATGTTTAGTACTGAAACTAGATTGATTATATTCTTTGCAGCCAAAGTTGGAGAAACTCTATACAGTCAGCAAAGCGAGACCTGGAAATGACTGCGGCTCAGATCATCAGCTCCTTATTGCAAAATTTAGACTTAAATTTAAGAGAGTAGGGAAAACCACTAGACCCTTCATATATGACCTAAATCAAATCCCATATGATTATACAGTGGAGATACCAAGTAGATTCAGGGATTAGGTCTGGTGGAATGCCTGAAGAACTATAGATGGAGATTGATAACATTGTCCTGGAGGCAGTGACCAAAACCTTTCCACAGAAAAATAAATGCAAGAAGGCAAAGTGTTTGTCTGAGAAGGCCTTACAAATAGCTGAGAAGATAAGAGCAGTGAAAAACAAAGGAGAATGGGAAAAATATAACAATAAAATGCAGAGTTCCAGAGAATAGCAGGGAGAGATAAGAAAATCTTCTTAAGTGAACATACAGAACTATGGCTCAGAGGTTAAAGCATCTGCCTGCAATGCCCGAGACCCAGCTTCGATACCTGAGTTGGGAAGATCCCCTGGAGAAGGAAATGGCAACCCACTCCAGTACTCTTGCCTGGAAAATCCCATGGACAGAGAAGCTTGGTAGGCTACAGTCCATGAGGTCTCAAAGAGTTGGACCCAACTGAGCGACTTCACTTCACTTATTAAGTGAACAATGCAAAGAAATAGAGGAAAACAATAGAATGGGAAAGACTGGAAAACTCTTCAAGAAAATTGGAGATATCAAGTGAATATTTAATGCAAAGATGGGCATGGTATAGGACCTAACAGAAGGAGAAGATATTAAGAAAAAGTGGCAAGAATACACAGATGAACTATACAAAAAAGGTCTTAATGACTCAGATAACCAAGATGGTGTGGTCACTCACCTAGAGTCATATATCCTGGAGTGTGAAGTCAAGTGGGCCTTAGGAAGCATTACTATCAACAAAGCTAGTGGAGGTGATGGAATTCTAGCAGAGCTGTTTCAAATCCTAAAAGATGATGCTGTTAAAGTGCTGCATTCAATATTCCAGCAAATTTAGAAAACTCAGCAGTGGCCACAGGACCAGGAAAGGTCAGTTTTCATTCTAGCCTGAAAGAAAGAACAATGCCAAAGAATGTTCAAATTATAGTACAACTGCACTCATTTCACATGCTAGCAAAGTAAAGCTCCAAATCCTTCAAGCTAGACTTCAGCAGTTCATGAACTGAGAACTTCCAGATAATACAAGCTGGATTTAGAAAAGGCAGAGAAACCAGAGATCAAATTGCCAACATCCGTTAGATACAGAAAAAGCAAGGGAATTCCAAGTCTTATTTCTGCTTCATTGACTACACTAAAGCATTGGACTTGTGAATCACAACAAACTGTGGAAAATTCTTCAAGAAATGGAAATACCAGACCACCTTAGCTGCCTCCTGAGAAACCTGTGTGCAGGTCAAGAAGCAACAGTTGGAACCGGTCATGGAACAACACACTCGTTCAAAATTGGGAAAGGAGTATGTTAAGGCTGTCACCCTGCTTATTTAACTTCTACATGCAGTACATCATGAGAAATGCCTGGCAGGATGAATCACAAACCAGAACCATGATTACCGAGAGAAATATTAACAACCTCAGATATACAGATGATACCACTCTTAACAGCAGAAAGCAAAGAGGAACCAAAGAGTTGCTTGATGAGGGTTAAAGAGGAGAATGAAAAATCTGGCTTAAAACTCAACATTCAAAAAACAAAGATCTTGTCATCCAGTCCTGTCATTTCATGGCAAATGGATGGGGAAGAAGTGAAAACAGTGACAGATTTTATTTTCTTGGACTCCAAAATAACTGTGGACTGTATCAGCAGACATGAAATTAAATACACATGCTCCTTCGAAGAAAAGCTATGAAACACCTAGACAGCATATTAAAAAGCAGAGATATCAATCACTTTGCTGACGAAGGTACATATAGTCAAAGCTGTGGTTTTTCCAGTAGTCATGTATGGATGTGAGAGTTGGACCATAAAGAAGTCTGAGCACTGAAGAATTGATGCTTTTGAATTGTGGTGCTGGAGAAGACTCTTGAGTGTCCCTTGGACTGCTAGGAGTTCAAGCCAGTCAATCCTAAAGGAAATTAACCCTAAATATTCATTGGAAGAACCAATGCTGCAGCTGAATCTCCAGTATTTTGGCTACCTGATATGAAGAGATGACTTATTTTTTAAAAAACCCTGATTCTGGGAAAGATTGAGGTCGGCAGGAGAAGGTGGTGACAGAGAATGAGATGGTTGGATGGTATCATCAACTTGATGGACATGAGTATGACTGAACCAACACTGGAAGGCAGTGAATGACAGCAAAGCCTAGTGTGCCACAGTCAGTAGAATCGCAAAGAATTGGACATGACTTAGCAACTAAACAGCAGTAACAGCAGTCTATAACTCTTGAAACCTTTGTGGGATCCTAGACCCTTTGTTTTCTTAAATTATTGTGACCTCAAAGAGTTTTTGTTTGTATATTATAGCTTATGTGCATGTATTGATACTTATATATTTCAATATTTACTATGTAAAAACTAAAGCTGGTAAATTAAATTTTTTTTAATTCCTTTAAAAGTAACAGTAAACCCTTTATAGGTCATCAATATTAAGAAATGTTTTAATGTCAATTAACAATTTTCAAAACCAACAGAAATATTTGGAAAATTGGCAAATCACCTTAATGTCTGAGTTAATGAAAGAGGACTGGATTCCTGTAGCAGCTTCTACATTTAATCTATTGCTGTTTGTTGGAGTGGAAAAAACTCTAGCCTCACATAGATAAGTCCATAAAGGGAGATCTATCTTAATAGCCTGTTTGGATGACTGTTGATGGTCTTCTTTGATACAACACAGGAATTTTTTAACAAATGATCTTCATGACCCAGATAATCACAATGGTGTGATCACTGATCGAGAGCCAGACATCCTGGAATGCAAAGTCAAGTGGACCTAAGGAAGCATCATTATGAACAAAGCTAGTGGAAGTGATGGAATTCCAGTTGAGCTATTTCAAATCCTAAAAGATGATGCTGTGAAAGTGCTGCACTGAGTATGCCAGCAAATTTGGAAGACTCAGCAGTAGCCACAGAACTGGGAAAGGTCAGTTTTCATTCCAGTCCCAAAGAAAGGCAATGTCAAAGAATGCTCAAACTACTGCACAATTGCACTCATCTCTCATGTTAGCAAAGTAACGCTCAAAATTCTCCAAGCAAGGCTTGAACAGTATGTGAACTGTGAACTTCCAGATATTCAAGCTGGATTTAGAAAAGGCAGAGGAACCAGAGATCAAAATTGCCAACATCCATTGGCTCATCGAAAAAGTAGGAGAGTTCCAGAAAAACATCTACTTCTGCTTTATTGACTATGCCAAAGCCATTGTGTGGATTACAACAAACTGTAGAAAATTCTTAAAGAGATGGGAATACCAGACCACCTGACCTGCCTCCTGAGAAATCTGTATGGAGGTCAAGAAGCAACAGTTAGAACTGGACATGGAACAACAGACTGGTTCCAAATTGGGAAAGGAGTATGTCAAGGCTGTATATTACCTCCCTGCTTGTTTAATTGATATCTGGGGTATATCATGACAAATGCTGAACTGGATGAAGCACAAGCTGGAATCAAGATTGGTGGGAGAAATATCAATAACCTCATATATGCAGGTGACACCACCCTTATGGCAGAAAGCAAAGAAGTACTAAAGAGCCTCTTGATGAAAGTGAAAGGAGAGGGAAAAACTTGGCTCAAAAATTAACATTCAGAAAACTAAGAAAGATCTGGCATCTGATCCCATCAGTTCATGGCAAATAGATGGGGAAACAGTGATAGACTTTATTTTTGGGGGCTGCAAAATCACTGCACATGATGACTGCAGCCATGAAATTAAAAGACGCTTACTCCTTGGAAGGAAAGTTATGACCAACCTAGACAGCATATTAGAAAGCAGAGACGTTACTTTGCCAACAAAGGTCTAGTCAAAGCTATGGTTTTTCCAATAGTCATGTTAGGACGTGAGAGTTGGACTATAAAGAATGCTAAGCACCGAAGAATTGATGCTTTTGAACTGTGGTGTTGGAGAAGACTCTTGAGAGTCCCTTGGACTGCAAGGAGTTTCAACTAGTCAAATCTAAAGAAAATCAGTCCTGAATATTCATTGGAAGGACTGATGTTGAACCTGAAACTCCAGTACTTTGGCCACCTAACATAAAGAACTGACTCATTTGAAATGACCCTGATGCTGGGGATGATTGAAGGTGGGTGGAGAAGGGAAGGACAGAGGATGAGATGATTGAATGGCATCAGCAACTCAATTGACATGAGTTTGAGTAAACTGGGAGTTGGTGATGGACAGGGAGGCCTGGTGTGCTGCAGTCCATGGGGTTGCAAAGAGTCAGATACAACTGAGCGAGTGAACTGACTGTCTGACTAAGTTTTCCCATTTTATTCTTTAACTAAAACAAAAAAAGTTTCACTTTGTATTTTTTAATCATCATTTGGAATGTGGTATCTGAAAAATCCATCTCAGTGAATGTTTTGTATTCAGTTATGTTACATCCATTGATCAGTTTTGTGCTTTGAGTGTGTTTTTTTATCTATGCATGATTTTGTACATTGTACATTTTTCATTTGGGAAATATTGATTAATAAGTTAATAGGTAGATCTTTCAGATGTTGACACGTTTTATTATAAATATCTGTCTATTAATATCATCATCAATCTTCTCATTGAGTTGCTGTCAAGATCTCTGTGACACATTTTCCCAAAATTCTTGTTTTGGCTTGAGAACAAATTTTACCACTCACAACAAATACTGTCAGTTGTTTTTCTTCAAGTTTCAAGCTTACAGAATCATTTTTGAGAAAATGTCTATCAGATACTCAAGACTGAATATAATCATAGTTTTTCAGTTGAAACTTCAAGTAAAAATGTGATTCCAGGAAATTATGAACAACTAGTTTAGCTCACAGTTCAGTCACACCAATGCTTATCCTCCAAACCATGTGCTTTGGTGTGTAGCAAAAATGCTTTTTGTCTGCTTCTCATTTCATTTTTTTTTTAAACTGGCATTTTTAAGAGCTAATTTGACAGAATTAAGACTTTTTACTGCTTTATTTAGTTCATATTTAAGTGAAACTCATGCTGCCCCACCCCCATCCCAGCTGCAACTACATGGTGGTCAAGGAAACAGTGGCTACTAGTTTACAGCCAGTACCTCTGATCATGATAGGATACCTGTAGATTTATTCCTTTGTTTTGCACCATTAGTGAAAATGTCAATGTGGTGAAAATAACAAAGAACATCTTATAATTATGAAAAGAATGTTGTTCCCTGAGCCTCTAGAAAATATCTTGAGGAATGGCTGCTTCTTTGGCTAGAAAATAAATGAACATTGAGTCAATCAAGTCTTGGTTGTTTATTTACACATAATAATGATTTTGGGGCGACTTCTGCTTCTGAGGAAATAGCTAGTCAAATGGCCTAAATTGACATTTATAAGCTATTTTGGGAGGTAGCTGAGGGAAACTTTGTTGGTGTCCCCTATCACCCCATTTCCATGAGCACCAGACTGACTTTTCAACAGCTTAAACCTCCTGGAATTCTTTGTCTAGGAATGTTCTCTGGCTGCTAGAGCCTGCTCTGCCTGAGTGCCCTGGGCAAAGCCAAATAAATTAAAATAATATAGAAAATTGGGTTATCCAGTTGCACTGGCTACATTGCAAGGGCTCAGTAGCCACATGTAGCTAGCCTAACCCTAACCTAACCCTAGCTTCTTAATTTAATATGAAGGAACTAAACTTTTTTGTGGGGGAGGGGATGCTACAAATAACAAAATTGTCTTCTAAAATTGGTTTGAATAATTGGCGTTTAGTGTGCTCACAGAGTGAGCACTTCTCCTAAATTAGGGGATGGGTTCTGCTGCTCAACACTGTTCAGAGATCCAGGCTCTTTCTGTCTTCCCATTCTGACTTCTTCAACATAGTGGTATGTCTCCTTTAAAGCTGTTAGAAGGCTGCTGCTGCTAAGTCGCATCAGTCATGTCCGACTCTGTGCGACCCCATAGACGGCAGCCCACCAGGCTCCCCCGTCCCTGGGATCCTCCAGGCAAGAACACTGGAGTGGGCTGCCATTTCCTTCTCCAGTGCATGGAAGTGAAAAGTGAAAGTGAAGTCGCTCAGTCGTCTCCGACTCTTAGCGACCCCGTGGACTGCAGCCCACCAGGCTCCTCCGTCCATGGCATTTTCCAGGCAAGAGTACTGGAGTGGGGTGCCATTGCCTTCTCCGATTAGAAGGCTAGCAGTATTCAAAGCATCACCCAACCACCTAATGAAATCTAAACACTGGAAGAAAGAGACAACTCTCTTTGGACATCATTCTTGTTATTGAGGAGCAAAATCTTTCCAGAAGCTCCTAGCCGACTTTTGTTGAGTCCCATTTCACCAGAACTGAATCATATGCCCATGCGGCAAGAGAGAGAGGCTGGGAGTACCAGTCCCTGGTATCTTTAACCTCTTTAATGATAGAATGGCTTTGCTGGAATGTGAGTCCTATGAAGACTGAAAGTCTGATCAGGTTTTGTTTCCTTCTTGTGTCCCCAGCACCTAAGTTAGTATCTGATGCTGAGTAGGTATCTCTTGTTTTTGTTGTTCCATTGTTAAGTTGCGTTGTGCTGCAGCATGCCAGGCTTCCCTGTCCTTTACTATCTCCCGGAGTTTGCTCAGACTCATGTCCTTTGAGTCGGTGATGCCATCTAACCATCTCATCCTCTGTTGTCTCCTTCTCCTCCTGCCCTCAGTCTTCGCCAGCATCAGTGCCTTTTTCAGTGAGTTGGCTCTTTGCATCAGATGGCCAAAGTATTGGAGTTTCAGCTTCAGCATCAGTCCTTCCAGTGAATATTTAGGGTTGATATCTTTTAGAGAAATTAATTGAACAAGTCCGTGGTGTGCCATACAAATGAACCTGCCATGGAGGGCTTTATGCTCCTGTCTTCTCTCTCTTGTTATGATGCCTTGAACCAGGCTGTTCTGATTGATTGCTCTCAGAATTAACTTAGATCCCCAAGGCTTCCTTAGAGCCCTGTTAGGTGGTATCAGACTTGGGTAATGAGAATATTTGGCAACATATTCCACCCAATCCCTCTACTGTTTAGACCACTCCTTCAGTTTTTAATTTAAAAGAAGAAAATATAGAACAGGTTTGAGTTTGGTATTTATCCTTTTTATATAACATTTGTAATTTCAGGGACACAGAGCAAGCAGTTTCCACTCATTAAAATAAGAGTGGGCTCTGACTGCTGTTGGATACTATGGCCTGTGTGCATTACCCTGTGTAGATTTGGTTTGTGAGTTAGGAATGCTGAGATGTGGGTGTCAAATAGGTGTTCTGAATTTCCCTAGTTAGGCTCACATCTCAAAGCACCTGGCAGCTGGGTGGATGACACATCCTTTTCTTCTTTGAATCTGGTAACTGAACTGAGGCCACTTGGCTGGACCAACCAGCTGTATCCCACCCATCACCCTGTACTGGTTTCCCTGGCCCTGATCTATATTGAAGCTGCCACTGACTGAAGCTGTTGTGTGGAAGGCTGAAATGAAACTTAGAATTCCAAGCTGAGAGCTTGTGATGAAAGTCAGAAATGCTAAGGTTGAGCAGATGTGGCTTAAAGATTACAGAAAAAGGCCTTTCAGTTTTAATAATAATGTATTCATATATTATGTCATACACAGGACATTTTTTAATGTTATAGTATTTGTCTTTGGATTTGTTTCATCTACCAAGACAGCCCTAGGGTTGTCATTTCATCTCACTAGGTGACTTATGTGCTCCTAAATGTGACAGATGAAAATACTTTCTTGTTGAAAGAGATGACTTCACAAGTTGGTGTTCTAGTATGTCCTATGTATTTCTACTGGACAAGTTCCATTAAAACATGCATCTGGTTTTATTTTTCTTATACTTGACTCCCTGAAGTGAAAGTGAAAGTTCCCCAGTTGTATCTGACTCTTTGTGACCCCATGGACTATACAGTCCATGGAATTCTCCAGGCCAGAATACTGGAGTAGGTAGCCATTCCCTTCTCCAGAGAATCTTCTGAAACCAGGGATCGAACCCAGGTCTACCACATTTTGGGCAGATTCTTTACCAGCTGAGCCACCAGGGAAGTCAAAGAATACTGGAGTGGGTAGCCTATCCCTTCTTCAGCGGATCTTCCTGACCCAGGAATCAAGCCCAGGAACCTGACGCAGGAATCTGCATTGCAGGCAGGTTCTTTACCAGCTGAGCTACCAGGGAAGCCCTTGACCCCCTGGATACCCTCAATTGTATGGCCATGTTTTCTTCCTCTCTTACAGTTACAGGCCTCATTTGTAATCAGGATTACTTTACAAGCTTTGAGGGTTTGAGCTAAGAGGAATAATGGCTTTCTAAATACTTCTTATAGGTTGTAGCTCAGTGACTTGTATAGAATAGGCACTTAATAATACTATTCGTTCAATTAATTGGTTGGGAAATGTTCTTGGACAGGTTCCCACTCTGAGCATTAATATGTATAAGCACTGAGGTACCTTTTATTCTAACAGATTTCCTTCCCCCTCCCCACCCTGCCTTAGCTTATGTGGTAGTAGAGTTCTTTATTTGGCTTTGTCACTTTTGTAGTCAATGATCCTTCTATTTCAATCACACTAGACCTAAATGTATTCCTAGTTGTTTAGCCTTGGACACATTATATAATTGTTTTGTGTCTTGATTTCCTTATTGATAAAATGAGAGTGATAGAAGCACCTACTTCATAAGACTATCATGGCTAATGAGTTAATACATGTAAACACTTAATACAACCAATGTTTATTTCAGGACTGTAGTTGGTCAACCTCAGCTGTTGGTTGGCTATAGATACAAAAGTTTGGTGAAATCAGTGAAAGCATTCTGTGAGCACTAATGAGCTCTATAGAACTTATGATAAGGTATTTTGCATATATTCTTATTATATTAAAATTGTGTGCTACACATCATTTTTGTTGGTAAAATTTATAGAAAGTTTGTGTATGGATACATGTACACACAGCATTTTTGTTGTTTTAGACATTTACCACAAGGTAATACTGTCTCTACTTTTGTTCTTCAAGCTTATGGATGTTTCTGTCTCATATGGATAATGTCTGGATGTAGCCTGTAGCAGATGCTGTTGATATCCTACCCAGATCTCCTTTATTGGGCCAGTGCCTCCATCTCCCAGCTGCTGCGGGTATTGGCTGCTAATGACTCACACCTGTACCCTTCTCCAGAGGCCTGCCCTTGGCTGACAGTAATTGCCTCAACCGAACATATTGGGGAGATCTATGAGATCATGCCCCACCACCCTCTCTGTTCCCTAGGGATGGCTCATAGCCAGTGACTATTCAGGGGTAAAACAGCCCAGCCCCCTTGCCTTTTGGACTGGGTGACTTCCACAGTACAGTCCACACTCTAGAACGCCTCATTGGATCAAGCTGAGGCTGGATTTCTGAAACCATATCTTTGCATGGTCCCTTTCTGCCTCCACTCCAGTTTCTCCTGACAGAACTCTGCCTATATTCAAGTGTGTAAGAGACACATCTCAGGTTCTGCACGTAGGGAACTTGACCTAAGATTTTGCTAATTTCAGTGCCACTATTGTTTTCTTAGTTCTACCATCACTTATGAAACTAATTCCCTAAATTAAATAATCTCTAGCTTAAATTTCCTCTCCTTGTTTTGTTTTCTTGGTTGGACCATATCTGATAGGCATCAACCCTGCTTGTATCCTCTATCTTTGCATATTTAAGGTTCAGTTCAGTTCGGTTCAGTAGCTTAGCCCTGTCTAACTCTTTGCAACCCCATGGACTGCAGCACACCAGGCTTCCCTGTTTATCACCAACTCCCAGACCTTTCTCAGACTCTTCTCCATCAAGTTGGTGATGCCATCCAACCATCCCATCCTCTGTCGTCCTCTTCTCCTGTCTTCAATCTTCCCCAGCATCAAGGTCTTTTCCAGTGAGTCATTTCTTCGTATCAGGTGGCCAAAGCATTGGAGTTTCAGCTTCAACATCAGTCCTTCCAATGAATATTCAGGACTGATTTTCTTTAGATTTGACTGGTTGAAACTCCTTGCAGTCCAAGGGACTCTCAAGAGTCTTCTCCAACACCACAGTTCAAAAGCATTAGTTCTTCGGCACTCAGCTTTCTTTATAGTCCAACTGTCACATCCATACATGACTACTGGAAAAACCATAGCTTTGACTAGACGGACCCTTGTCGGTAATGTCTCTGCTTTTTGGTAGGTTGTCTAGGTTGGTCATACCTTTTCTTTCGAGGAGCAAGCATTTTTTAATTGCATGGCTGTAGTCACCATCTGCAGTGACTTTGGAGCCCAAAAAAAATAAAGTCACTGTTTCAGTTGTATCCCCATCTGTTTGCCATGAAATGATAGGACTGGATGCCATGATCTTAGTTTTTTGAATGTTGAGTTTTAAGCCAGCTGTTTGTCCTCTTTCACTTTCACCAAATGCTCTTTAGTTCCTCTTCACTTTCTGCCATAAAGATGGTGTAACCTGCATCTCTGAGGTTATTGATATTTCTCCCTGCAGTCTTGATTCCATGTCCAGTTCTAGCTATTGCTTCTTGACCTGCATACTGATTTCTCTGGAGGCAGGTAATAAGGTGATCTGCTATTCCCATCTCTTGAAGAATTTTCCATAGTTTGTTGTGATCCACACAGTCAAAGGCTTTGGCATAGTCCATGAAGCAGATGTTTTTCTGGAATTCTCTTGCTTTTCCTATGATGTATCAAATGTTGGCAATTTGATCTCTGGTTCCTCTGCCTTTTCGAAATCCAGCTTGTATATCTGGAAGTTCTCAGTTCATGTACTGTTGAAACCTTGCTTGGAGAAATTTGAGCATTTCTTTGCTAGCCTGTGACATGAGTGCAGCTGCGGTAGTTTGATCGCTCTTTGGCTTGCCTTTCTTTGGGATTGGAATGAAAACTGACCTTTCCAGTCTTGTGGCCACTTCTGGGTTTTCTAAATTTGCTGACATATTGAGTCAGTGCTTGTACAGCATCATCTTTTAGGATTTTAAATAGCTCAGCTAGAATTCCATCACCTCCACTAGTTTTGTTTGTGATGATGCTTCCTAAGGCCCACTTGACTTCACACTCCAGGTTGTCTGGCTTTAGGTGACTGATCACACCATCGTGGTTATCTGGGTCATTAAGATCTTTTTTGTATAGTCTTCTGTGTATTCTTGCCAACTCTTCTTAATGTCTTCAGCTTCTGTTAGGTCCATACCGTTTCTGTCCTTTATTGAGCCCATCTTTGCATGAAATGTTCCTTGGTATATCTAATTTTCTTAAAAAGATCTCTAGTCTAGATAATTAAGGTTATTCAACATCAAATTCTCTTGATCTTAATGTTTACCTGGTTATTTTTATACAATATTATGATGAATACCCCAGATTTTAGACTCTCAAAATAAGTTTCAAAGCCTAAGTCAATTACAACTCCCTTTTAAATTTTGTTGTAAGAATTACCTGAGCTGTTTTTTCAAGAATAGTTAGCTCTGTGCCTGGAATGTAGAAATGGTTAATAAATGGTAGCCATTTGATTGATATTACTCTTTTAAGACTTGCCCAGACTGAACAGATGACTCATCCCTTACTCCCAGAGAACCCTAATATGTCCCTTTATAATCTTTCCTCTTCTCAGTGTCATCCCATGGTAAATTGGCTCTCCAGGGGAAGGAAAAACCTGACAGATAGCTTCTCCTGATTTTTCTTGGGGAAAATACTGCTACGCTGTCCATTTCCAAGCTACCAAAATGATTTCACTGAACACAGTTTGAGAAGAGACACACATTTTACTCTTAGCAGCCAGTACACACCAGTTCCAGTCTCTACTCTGAATTCCTAACTCTGAGCACACTAGATCCACCATAGAAGCTAGATGTTCTGTAGATGACTAAAATATAGTTTTTAACTAGTTAGAACTTGATTATAGAGTATGAAATTGGTGAAATTCCTTGATATCAATTTTTTGTTAAATAACTCATAACTTGTATTGGTTATATAACTCCACTCCTCCACCCCCATACACACACGCATGCATGCATGCATGCACACACAAAAATTGCCCTTGTTATTCATGAATCAAAGGAAAGGAAGTATTCATCATGATATAGTGGGAAATACCCATGCCTTCCCTGAGCAAGTTGTCTACTGACTCAGACGCAGATCTCAAGTTTTTGATTTACTGTATACATCAATGGAGCTTAGTCACTTCACTTCTCTTGGCCCCAGTTTCTTCAGAGTTGGAAGCCTAATTAGTATATAATTCCATTTCCTTCTTCCCTCATTTTCCTCATTCTTGTATCAAACTTTTAATTGTAAATTGTGCTAGATGTTTGAAACACAATGGCCCTGGCTGATGAGAATCTTACTGCCTTGTTTTATGAATATCCATATCACTTGAGGCCATGAGTATGCATGCATGCTCAGTCGTATCTGACTCTTTGGGACTCTATGGACTGTAGCCCACCAGTCTCCTCTGTCTGTGGAATTTTCCAGGCAAGAATACTGGAGTGGGTTGCCATTTCCTTTTCCAGGGGATCTTCCTGACCCAGAGATCGAAATGCAGTCAATCTGCATTGACTGGCAGATTCTTGCCAAATGGAGTTATGCAAATGTGCCAAAGGCCAAGATTTTACTTCATCATAGAGTTTTTAGCACTTTGACACATAAAGGAATTGTGCTAATAGCTTTCTGTTTAAATTAAACAAGGTTGCCCTGATCAGTAAGTCGTTCTCTGACTGATGTTAATGGTGTGGAGAGAACCCTTGGTGAACAGCTTTGTTATTCTGCTCTCTGAGTTAGGCTCAGACTCAGTTTGTAGAGAGGGTAGTTTGTTCAGGACTGTTAAGCAAATTTGAAAACATTCTTTTGCATTTAAGAAGTACTTAGCCTGATTCTTTCTTCCATATTTTGATAAGAAAGGCATGAAGAATGACTCTTAAACTTTTGTGTTCTCCTTCAAGGCCGCATCCACACATTGGCTCTAATGCCTTTGTTCTCATCAAATGTGATCTCTGCACTTAATTTTCAAAGCCATATTGGTGTCCAGTAGGAAATTACTGTTGGGAACATTTTTCATGTTGCTGAAAGCTATTTTTAAAAAGAGTATTTGTTTTGTTTTTGACAGGGGCTGATAATATCCGGAAATACTGGAGCCGCTACTACCAAGGATCTCAAGGGGTAATATTTGTATTAGATAGTGCCTCTTCAGAAGATGATTTAGAGACTGCTAGAAATGAACTGCACTCAGCTCTTCAGCACCCACAGTTATGCACTTTACCCTTTTTAATATTGGCCAATCATCAAGACAAGCCAGCTGCTCGGTCAGTACAAGAGGTATGTCTCACGAAGGTAACAGCTCTTGTCTGTCAGTTTGTTGCACTTGTGCTGCCATGCTGGAATCTGAAAAAATTCCTGTAATTAGGAATATGCTGGTTATACTGTTTCTCAACATGAAATTTTAGGTGATGAAAAAAGAAAGCCTGTATTAATCTGATGGAAATTATTATTCATACCTTTAACCCCACTTATGGAGATCATAGGTGGTTTTTTTTTAAACCATTTAGCAAAAGTTAGAGGATTTATCTGAATATATTTCTCATCTATTTTGGAGGGCTAAAGGCCTGGTTATTTAACTTTTGTTTTTTTAGCCTACCAGCTTACTGAGGTCATTCTTCTTTTCAAGGAGTGTATCATGTGTATTACCATGCATCATTTGCCCTTAGATGTCATGTTCTTGTCCCCTGTAATGCCCACTGCTTACTAGAAGCAGTGGGTACTATTCTGTAATCAGCGAGGCTGAAAATTGATGTCTTATCCTGCAAGTTCCATGCCACCGAATACCTTTTAATACGGAACCATTCTTTATCTTCCATATTTAATTTCATTTCTTAGCTTGTATCTCTCCTATAAAAGCATGAGACTAATTCTGGGCAGATAACCATGGTCTCAGCAGAGTTTCTGATTCATGGTACTAAAGTAATAAGATACATGAATAGCTTTTAAAACTTAAATGATAGTGAAGTTTAACCTTAAGTACAGTGAAATCTAAACTTTTGATGTATTCCTTTTCACCTGTAACTCTCAGGACATGTTCTATCACCACCACCTCCCCCTACCTCAAAAGTTCTGTGCTTTTCTTTTAATAACTTTAGAATAATAGAAGCCACACTGCCCTTTAGTCTGAAAAACAGATGAGGAGCCAAGGATATAACATGTTCTAACTCCAGACTCCCTCCTACTTTGTGCAGGACCTATTGGCAGATAGCTTTGTCTCTGTACTTGCCTTCTTACCTGTGAAATGGGAATAATGTGATTCTTTTTTAATGAGAAGTGAGTGGGATTAATTTCCTAATTCACTTTGAAGTGTACTAAGTGTCAGAGGTTACCATATACAGAGTATTTTCATTTATTTTAGGAAAGTAGTAAAGAAGGCAGGAATTTCTTATTAAACAGAGCTTATATGTATCTTTAGTTGCCTCATTCAGCATTAAGTAGTGCTAACCTTTTTGAGATTTTGTGAAATACCGTACAGATAATATTAAATGATTAAGATAAGAAAGAACAATACAAATCTATTCAGACAATCAACAATGTGCATTGTAATTGTGGTGCCTTCCTGATTGCTTCTTAAGACCTCAGGTACATTTTTTAAGCTCTTAACACCAGTTTTTCTGTCTGTAAAATGGATGTAATAGTGTAATGATGGGTAGTTATAAGTGTTATATTAGTTCATGATTATAAGGTGATTTGCTGAAAAGGCATTGGTATTCTGAGATTTACTGTGGAAAATATATGAAAGTATTACAGAATATACATAAACAATATAACATTTTGTGTGTATTAATAATACATGTTTAATACATTATGTGTAGTAATACATAGATGTATTTATACATGAATAAATATAGATTATGATATGAAATAGATAATACGTAACACTTCACTTTAAAGACATGTGCTATAGCTGAAAAGATTTTATTTTGCTTTTAAATTAGAAACTGTTTATATATTTCCATAGACATCAAAAAAGTGAAGCTAATGTGTTCCTGAAACCTAACATATGACTCATAGTAATCCTCCATAGGAATTAAAGACTGCTACATTGCATAAAGGTAGCTTGTAACAATTAATTGCTTAAGAGTATGCCATGTGATTGTTGGCTGGCTGCCTCTTCTAGGAAGAGGACAGCTATCTAACGTCTGTTGCTTCAAATTTTTGTTGAGATGAGACAGAACCGAGAATACATTCGTCTGACCATTTTTTCAGTAAGAAGAGGTTATGAATGTAGGGTAATCATAGATATACTTTGAAAATTATTCTAAGCTTGTATATACTGGAGCATATGTGTCTTTGACTTTCCTTTTTATTCATATCCATTTTAAATGAATTTTCTACAAAATTTCCACTTATGATGGAATTTGCAAATGCTGTTTTGAGGACTGCTCTAAGTGAAGCATTTCCCTGTGATTACATACACACACACTACACCAGGTGTATGTTTATGTTTTAGACTACCCTAATTGATTTCATGGACAAATTCCATTGCAGATCTTGAACTTGAGACATAGTGAAGTGCTCAAACTTACTTTGAATTTGAGAGAGAAAGAAATGGAAGCTTCCTATTTTCCCCATTGCTTGTACGACAGAGGTTTCTCCGTGTAGTATTATGATGCTTTCCTGAAATACTCCTAGGAATGTTTTAGGAATTAATACCTTTTTGTTAGCATAAAAATGGAATTATGAAGTTAAATCTTGAAATTTTTATAAACAGTAACCTCAAAATTGTTGGGAGTAGGTATAAATAGAAGAGGAGAAAGAAGATTAGGAAGTAAACAGAGTTACATATTCTTTGAAATGAGTTGAGAAGTGGTCATTTGTTTATTACTTCCTTTCCTGAGCCTAAAGGTCCGTGTCCTGCGCTGTTTCGTATAAACATTTCTATTCATTTCTACCTGCTCATTTGTGTGCACTAATTGCCAGATGCTAAAAAGATGATGTTTTACTGTGCAAAATACCTGTGTATTTTGGGTAAAATTCTGTTCTTTCAGGATCAGGGAAAATGCATTCAGTTTACCAAGAAGCACGGAACAGTACTTTGATACAGTTACAAAAAATGAGGCATAGAGGCTCATCGATTCTTTCCCTACTCCCATTGAAATTATTGCATTTTGTGCTTAATGAATTTGCAAAAAACTTGCAGTTATTTACCCTATCACTCAAGTAAAACGGTAGGAATTCATTTATCATTTAAGAAGCATATCAGTTCACTCTTGAGCTTAGAAACTGGTAGGAGCTGGTGAAAACCATAGGAGAAAACTGAATTATCACTAGGTGAAAACTGAATTATCACAGAGGGTGAAAATCCTCAGGAAATTATGTATTTAGTTCCTCCCTCTGCAATGAAAGTTTTGCTAGGTTTGTGTTGAGAACTAAGATAGGAACAATGGTTAAAATTATGGTGTAACCTACAGATCAAGAGCAACATGCCCCATTATTTTGTTGCTTTTTTAGAAAGCAAATAGTCTTGTGCATTGCATAGTTTTCCTTTCTGTAATTTACCTACTTGGTAATGATCTGTGTTTAACTTACCAGAATTTTAAGATTTTATGCCTTGAGACTGGACAGTAGAGAAAAACATTTTTTAATAAATAAGTTTTTTTTTTTTTGGTAATAGCAAAACACTGGGAAAAAGGACACCCTTTACATACTGTCTGAAAGCCAAGCAGTTCTTGCAACAGATGTTTGTTGTATTCACTTTAGGGAGATGTAGTTACCACAGTTTTCCAGAATTTACTCATATCAACTATTTTTCTCTGTAGAAAACATAATATAAAACTCTATAGTTATGTCAAGTGGCCCATTTGATTCATTAGGGAAAATTCTGATCTAACTTAAACGATAAAGCTTTCTAAAACAAGAATCATCTTAAGGGTAAATAGGTTGATTTTTTAATTTGTATTGAATTGTAATTGTATCTAATTTGTTTTACAACTCCCATAGGAGAGCATACTTCAGTTCTGAAGTTATTTAATAGATCAGGAGGATTTTATGAGAAGTTAAGTTGATAGAGTAGCCAATAAAAGTAATCCTGTTTTTTTCTCTGCACAGTTGATTCTTTTACCTCCCAGCCTTTTCAAATCCTATTTTCATTTTATTGGGCATTACAGTGTCTTAAAAATGGCACATTTTGTCAACATGAAAGACATGGTTTATCTTTTCTGCAATCTAATCTGATTTGATATTCTTTCATAGCCTTAATCCAAAAGTACTTAATTTTTTCAGAAATAATACATCAAAAATACTGAATTAACTCAAATATTTTATGTTAGAGAAAATAAGAAGTATGAAACCTAACACAACATTGTAAATGAACTGTGAAGTGAAGTGGAAGTCGCTCAGTCATGTCCGACTCTTTGCAACCTCATGGACTATATAGTGCATGGAATTCTCCAGATCAGAATACTGGAGTGGGTAGCCTTTCCCTTCTCCAAGGGATCTTCCCAATCCAGGGATCGAACCCAGGTCTCCCTCATGGCAGATGGATTCTTTACCAGCTGAGCCATAGGAGAAGCCCAAGAGTACTGGAGTGGGTAGCCTATTCCTTCTCCAGCGGATCTTCCCGACCCAAGAATCGAGCCAGGGTCTCCCGCATTGCAGGTGGATTCTTTACCAATGGAGCTATGAGGGAAGCCCAAAAATCAACGGTACTTCAGTTTTTAAAAATTTTAAAAAGGATTTAAAAGTGTGAAACATAGAAATTTGAAGTAGAATTATAAGGTTAGATCACTATTGGTTCCATGGCTCATTAATTGAAGCATACGAATGTACAGCTTCTAAATTAAAATATCAGCAGTAAAGTTGAAATTTATGATTAGGCGTTTCTCAGTTTTTGTTCAGTTGTAATTTAGTTCATTATTGTGATGTACATGCTTCCCCCATGGCTCAGTGGTAAAGCATCTGCCTGTAATGCAGGAGACTCAGGAGATGCAGATTCAATCTCTGGGTTGGGAAGATCTCCTTGAGGAAGAAATGGCAACCCACTCCAGTATTCTTGCCTGGAGAATCCCACGGAGTGAGGAGCCTGGGGGGTCTGCCGTCCATGGGGTCACAAAGGGTCAGACATGACTGACCTTGCCCGCATGCACGATGTACATAGAATGTGGTGTTCTATTTGAGAAGAATAAAAGAGTATTTGCAGTTATGTCTGTTTTCATTCCAATCCCAAAGAAAGGCAATGCCAAAGAATATTCAACCTACTGCAAAATTGCACACATCTCACACACTAGCAAAGTAATGCTCAAAATTCTCCAAGCCAGGCTTCAACAGTACATGAACCATGAACTTCCAGATGTTCAAGCTGGATTTAGAAAAGGCAGAGGAACCAGAAATCAAATTACCAACACTTGCTGGATCATCGAAAAAGCAAGAGAGTTCCCGAAAAACATCTATTTCTGCTTTATTGACTATGCCAAAGCCTTTACTGTGTGGATCAAAACAAACTGGAAAATTTTTCAAGAGATGGGACTACCAGACCACCTGACCTACCTCTTAAGAAATCTGTATGGAGGTCAAGAAGCAGTTAGAACTGGACATGGAATAACAGACCGGTTCTAAATCAGGAAAGAAGTATGTCGAGGCTGTATATTGTCACCCTGCTTATTTAACTTGTATGCAGAGTACATCATGCAAAATGCCAGGCTGGATGAAGCACAGGCTGGGATCAAGATTGGTGGGAGAAATATCAAAACCTCATATATGCAGATGACACGACCCTTATGGCAGAAAGTGAAGAAGAGCTAAAGAGCCTCTTGATGAAAGTGAAAGAGGAGAGTGAAAAAGTTGGCTGAAAACTCAACATTCAGAAAACTAAGATCATGGCATCTGGTCCCATCACTTCATGGCAATGGAAGCAGCGAGAGACTTTTTTTTTTTTTTGGCTCCAAAATCACTGCAGATAGTGACTGCAGTGATGAAATTTAAAGATGCTTGCTCTTTGGAAGAAAAACTATGACCAACCTAGACAGCATACTATAAAGCAGAGATATTACTTTGCCAACAAAGGTCCATCTAGTCAAAGCTATGGTTTTTCCAATAATCATGTATGGATGTGAGAGTTGGACTATAAAGAAAGCTTAGCACCAAAGAACTGATGCTTTTGAACTGTGGTGTTGGAGAAGACTCTTGAGAGTCCCTTGGACTGCAAGGAGATCCAACCAGTCCATCCTAAAGGAAATCAGTCCTGAATATTCATTGGAAGGACTGATGTTGAAGCTGAAAATCCAATACTTTGGCCACCTGATGCAAAGAATTGACTCATTGGAAAAGACTCTGATGCTGGGAAAGATTGAAGGTGGGAGGAGAAGGGGACAACAGAGGATGAGATGTTTGGATGGCATTACCAACTCGATGGACATGAGTTTGAGCAAGCTACAGGAGTTGGTGATGGACAGGGAAGCCTGGCCTGCTGCATTCAATGGGGTTGCAAATAGTTTGACACGACTGAGCAACTGAACTGAACTGAACTGTTATGCTATAAACATTACTTAGCATGCAGGATCTTTGTTGTGTCATGTGGTGTCTTTCACTCTAGTTGTAGTGACTGGGCTTAGTTAACTAATAGCATGTGAGATCTTAGTTCACCTACCAGGGATTGAACTCAAGTCCCTGTATTGCAAGGTGGATTCTTAACTACTGAACCATCAGAGAATTCCCCTAGGCCATGTTTTGATTATCAATGTTAATCTTTTTTGAATAGTACTTTCAGTATTTACCATATCATGAATAGTTTATTTAGTTCTCACTTTTAGTCTAGACTTTTTCTGGAAGAGAGTGCTAGTATATGTTTTATGTTACTTAACTATTACATTTAATTATAATTACTTCTTTTATATAGATAATTATTTCTACATTTTGTACATTTCCCTCTTCTTACAAAGGGTCAGAGAGAGTTTAGAAAGATTGTAGTTTTGGGGCACTGTTTGTAAATAATCTGCTAGTTTAAAATTTTTATATTTATACTGCTTGACAGGAGAGCAGTTCTTTTTTGGTAGCTTTATGAAGTAATGAATATCATCTCTGATTTTACATGACAGATCTTTTATTAGAAGTGCAAAGCAGTGTTTAAATCACATAAAATCCTAGCTTAATTTAATATTACTTTCTGTATATGGAGAGAAACATGTGTGTCTCTATGTGTTTGTGGTATAATCATTGTAAAGTGTCATATACTTTAAATCTTAAGAGTCTTCCAAGTATCTTGACCTGCCTCTTGGCAGCATTTTAGAATACTGAATTGATTTCACATAGAACAGTGTACATACTTATTGTGTGAGCAGTTTGAAAACTCCCTTATGGGACATATATTTATCCTAAAATGATATGAGATACACTTATTTTTTGTCCATCTCTTACAGATGTACTCCATTCTGTTACAGTTTAATCTTGGGGAAAGGAGAGAGTTTGGAAGTCAGTTTTCCACTGAATGACTTGGTGATGCCTTGAAAATGTTTACTAACTTGCAAGAGAAGCTGAATCACATTCATTTTAATAGCTTGTTACAAAAGTGTCATTATTATAGAGCAATTCTTGAAGACTATTGAAATAGTCAGAAAATTTTGTTTAATCTACTTTCATGTGCTTTTTATATGCACTTCTTGAAAAAACTTAATTTGTATATTTGATTTCATTGATTCTAAATCTAGCCACATTAATCTAACCATTCTAGGGAACTCTGTAGATCTGTATTTCTTGCACCCACAGAGTAAATTTGAAAATATTCCCTGCCTGCTGAAAACAAAAGAAATTCCCATTAACAAATGCGTTACATAAGAACATTACATAACAACAACTATCAAAATCCCAGTTAGGTGGGATAACAAAGTAATACATTTGAAAATATAACAGTATATGCTCATAAGGAGTTCGTTATGTTCTTTTATAAAATTCTCGTTTCTTTCCACTTTCTTTATTCAATCACCTGTATATCTTCATTTTGTGTAAAGCTGGCAAGTTTTGGAACTCAATTCTTACTTTTCTCACCAGACATTTCAGTGCCCAGCTCTCTCACCTCTGCCTCTGTAGTATTCTTCAGAGTTTCCTGGTTGGTTACATCCCCACAGCTCCTCCCTGCCTCCCTATTCCTCAACACAGACCAGAAAAGAGCAGACTTCCTATCTGTTTTTCATGATACCCGTCTTAAAAGCCAGTGTTTACATCTAATTCCTTCTAGAATCAAATGAAACACCACAGATTTAATACATTAATGTGCTTGAGAATTGTATTCTCTTTTTTTCTCTCTCTCATTTCAAACTACCACTTACTATTCCTGTTGCCCTAGGAAAATCACCTAAAGATTATGTGTCACAAGAACTTGCTGAATACCAGTGGCTGAGACAGATGTCCTCCTTGTGACTTCTCAAGGCATCCTGGGCTTATCCTAATCATAAAAATTAGAATTAATTGCTTGTTAACTTTTCTGTATACCCTTCAAGTTTGCAGGCTTCTTGCAGGACAGGATTTCTGGTTTATGTCTATGTGCTTGGTCTTTGTTGTTTGAATGAGTACTACCTCTGAGCCTTTCTGGATGAGCTTCCCTGTTGGCTTAATGCCATCAGCATTGTCTAGATTCCCCTATTCTCCTTTTACTCATTATGAATCATGTATTTCCATCCTTGAATATAGAAATTTTCCTTTTCCTCTGCACTAAACCCTGACCTTTGAATATTGCTCATTACCAGATCTTCTGTGAAACCTTACCACTCTGACCATGTTAATACTTTTCAAAAGTGTCAATCTATTAACTACCATATTCACAAAAGTTTGTTTTTCATGTCCTTTTGTCTACTTCACTTTATTTACTTCACTTGAGTACCTTGCTTACAACAGGTTGTTTCTTTCTTCCCAAGTCTCTCATAAAAAGTGAGGATATCTTGCCTGAATAATATTATTTTAATATGTTTTTAATTTATGGCCTCTCTTTTAACTATATAGAGCTTATTTCAGTTCCTGGCACCACAGACTTATCTTTTACTGCTTATATTTCTCATGTGGAGACTGGTACATGGTAAAGTTCTCTGGGAACATAATTGAGATGATTTTAAAGCAATGAATTCAATTTAATAAAAACAAATTTAGCTTTGTAAATTAATAAAAGTATTTATTTTATTTGTGAAACTTTAGAAGGATTTCTTAAATTCTTACATTTAACAGTTTTTCTTCCTATACATATTTAAATATTTTATAATAATGAATCATAACCAATACAGTTAGAATTGTATTTTATCCTAACAATATTATTTTACTTTGTTATTTGAAGCAATATTATTTGGTTGGTTGTACTGGTGAATTTCACCCTTTATATCTGTACTTCAATTTTGTAGCTTGTAAAAATAAGTGTTTAGTTAACCCTCATTCAGCAAAGGCAACAAATTATTCTGAGGCAGAAGTTTCCAGAGCCATCTTTCTGGTTCTTAGCTTTATTTATTTATTTCATTTGCAAAGAAACTCAGCTACTACACATTCCAAAGCTTACAAAGTTAATAAAGCATTTGTTGAGCTAAATTTATTTGAAAATAGACACATAGTTAATGTCAGTAAGATGCTTTGAAGATAAAACGCACAATAAGCGTTAGTTATTATCATTATGATAATTATTATCATTATTATTATTACATAGTGTCTGCTTAAAAATACCTTTGGTTACTCTGGGATGGCTGCAACTAATGAGAGGAGTTAATCTGCTGGGTTTTATCCAGAGCTAAGGATTTGCGACTTAATACACTAAAGGTCTTTTGTTTGTTTGTTTCCTAAGTAGATCAAGATATATGTTTATTCTCTAAAGAAAAATACTTCCTATAATGCAGAAGCATCAGAACTCACTTTGAATAGTTTGAATATTTTCTTATATGTCTAAGGATAGGTCTGATGGGTTGTAAAACAACCTTTTAAATAGTTAAAACCTTTTATTTCTTAACTATTTCTCCCTGGTATAAGAGTTCAAATTTATAATGTGTATGTACTTAAAAAAATAAAATATGAGAACTTAATTCTTATTACAAAAATGAAAAATTATACTTTTAGAAAGTCATAAAAATAATAACTAATTACATAAATTAACTCCTATAAGAGTATTTTATGGTGTTTCCTTAGGTTGTTCTTTAGAAGGAAGACTTCAAAATTAAGCCAAATTCCTTAGAAGAAACTGAAAAGATTGTCATCCCATATCAGAGATAAGGGAAGTAGTGGAACTCTTTAATAGGCAGATGTATGAGAGTCACATGTACACCCAGCCTCATAATCAGAAAGACATTAGTGACATGTCTGAAGAAGACATTCCCTAATATTATTGCAAATTAAATAAGAAAAGACCTCAAGAGAATGAGAAGAGAAAAGGTGCCTGGAGCCAATGAATTACAATTGACAACCTAAAGGCAGTTGAAGAACCAATTGCTGGAGTGATCGCACAGCTATTCACTGTGTGCAGCAGACAGAGCGCAGCCAGAGCTGGGACAATGCCTGCAGTTCAGCAGCATTGCTTCAAAAGAATGGAAAGAGGGGAACGGGAAGAGCCACTGACCCCGAGACCAATTTCCAGGCAGCTGCACAAACTATATACTGTAATTAAAGGTTTTGACCAGTAATCACAGTGAAGCCAGACTACAGAAAGTCTAGGGAACCAGCAAGGTTTATAATGAGTCAGACATCCTTAACTTAAAACATGGAACAGCAGGTAAAAAAACCAGTCCATTTCTGGCAGTGACTTTGAAAAGCTCTGTTGTGTTAGCACAGATATGAAAAGCACATATTTTGGGCTTTCCTCCTGTAAGAACAAAAACACATAATGAAAGATACCTGCTTTCATCTTTTGAGATGAAAAGACTACTCTGCCGCTCAGAAACAGGAATTTTCTCCTTGCCACTTCATATTTTTTCTTTACCTATGAATTGCATGTGCCTTTGATGGAAACAATGAACTAGACGTGAGCAGTGGTACAGACAATAGACTGAATAGTGCTTAGAAGTGGCCACTCTTCCAGTGCTCCTGGACTCTGGTAGAAATGAACTCATCTACACCTGAGTAATTTGTCTATAGAACCTCTTCTCCTTTTTGTTCATTGGTGTCTAGACTCATTCTTTTTCTTTCTTTAGTAATATCTCTTTATGTAGAATTGCATATTCAGCCACAACTCTCTTATTTAAATATTTACATACCCACTTTGAGTATTCATTTCTTAACAAAAGAAGTATCTAGTGGTTCAAATGCAGGTAAGATTCAGACTTTCAACACAAACAAGAATTGTATTCTTAAAAGAGGCTAATGAAGAAAAATAGCATCTGGCTTTGCAGGCACCACATAGATCCCTCCTGACTGGGTCTATTACATTCTTTAATTTCTTTACCAGAAGTTCTGAAATTCAAATTTCATATAAATATTTGACCAAAAATTAAAAAAAATTTTTTTACAATTTTTCTACTATGTTATGTTCTGTTAGTCACTCAGTCATGTCCGACTCTTTGTGACCCTGTGGACTGTAGCCCGACAGGCTCCTCTGTCCTTGGGATTCTCCAGGCGAGAATACTGAAGTGGGTTGCCATTAGAATTTCATTTTGTTATATTTAGCCTTACAATTAGACATGTTTGAGTCTGAACTCATTAGTGTGTGTATAGACTGACTGAGTTTAATTCACTCCACACCTGAAATAAGATTATGGAGCTTGAAAAGAATGCTCTGTAAAGAATGTTTAGACAGTAAATAGCTCCATAAAATAACTGGAATTATTTTCATAAGTGATAAATTAAATCAGTTGTGCCTGATGGGAAGAAGCTTCTTTGTATGAACTGTGAAATAATTTGGATGTTGCATAGAATGATATGATTTGAACATGGAGAATTTGTAATATATTATTTATTTTTAGACTGTAGTTATGACTAATAATTTGTCAAGCCAAAACAAGTCTTTAGTGAAAGAGGCCAGAGTGGAAAATCTGGGTAACTTGTATAGTTTAAACAAGGAGAACAAAGAAATAATGAAATGAAAATAAAGAGTTTGGCAGGGGAATCCTTAGAGAACAGCCGGTTGAAGAATTCAGTTGTTAATGGTACTATAAAAGAAAGATACTCTCTCATCATGATTTAGCTCACTGCATTGAGGAGAAGATTGAATAATTAGAGGGATCATGAAAAAATAACCCCAAAATGATCATAAATTAGAGGTATAGTCTATATGCGGTAAGTTCAGTCCAGTTCAGTCTCTCAGTCATGTCCTTTGCAACCCTATGGACTGTAGCACACCAGGCTTCCCTGTCCTTCACCAACTCCTGGAGCTTGCTCAAACTCATGTCCATCGAGTCGGTGATGCCATCCAACCATCTCATCCTCTGTCGTCCCCTTCTCCTCCCACCTGCAGTCTTTCCCAGCATCAGGGTCTTTTCCACTGAGTCAGTTCTTCGCATCTGGTGGCCAGAGTATTGAAGTTTCAGCTTCAGCATCAGTCCTTCCAGTGAATATTCAGGACCGATTTCCTTTAGGATGAACTGGTTTGATCTCCTTGCAGTCCAAGGGACTCTCAAGAATCTTCTCCAACACCACAGTTCAAAAGCATCAATTTTTTGTGGTCAGTTTTCTTTATAGTCCAACTCTTATGGCCATACATGACTTACATGCAGTAAGCAGTATCATTAATACTGTTACTGGTATTGTTATACAAAGGCAGATCATATGCCCAGACTAATGCCCCAATTCTCCAAAACATAAAAGCATAAATTCTTAAGACAGAACATCTTTCTTTCTTGTTACATATAAAGATTTACATTTTACTTAGTTCTAATATAGTTTCATTTAAAATGGTACTTGTCAAACTTATTGGAAAGTGAAGTCTAAATATTTAGACTTAATGTATGGGTAGAGATTCATTAAGTCTACAAATACATGTTTCTGCAGGTTTGGGGGAATAAAAATGATACTGAATTTCCATATTTTTATTTTGACTTTGATGTTCTTTAAATCTCAAGTTTTGACACATTTCTATTTTTTCTTAATAACTTTTAATGATTTTTTTAATATTAATATGCAAATAAGCTCATTTTTTAGGTGAAAAGAGAACACAGATGTTAAGGTAAAACATGAAATCACTAAATTGCTTGAACCTGTTATAGCTAGCAGAAGTTTTTTTATTAATATAGCTATCTTTTTTACGTTTACAAAAAGCTCTCTTTTTCTTTTTGTCTTCAAAACTTTTATCAGCACAGTTTTTTGCTCTAGGGAAATATGGTTTTTCTGTAATGATTCTCAGTGTGCAATGCCCTTTAATTATTTAGAATGTTAGTTCTAGCAGTGTCAATGTACAAAGTATAGAATATTTTGTCGAATCTGTACTAACTCCAAATGAGGCTCTGGACATTGCCTTTTTGGGTAAAATGCTAGATAATCTGTGTTTTTATAGTTTCATCTGTTAAAATGGAATATGAAAATTACAGTCCTTTAGTACTTGCTTACTTGTTCTTATTTGGATTCTAGTCAGTCAAGATTTTGTCGTATGGTTCCTTAGCCATAGTAAAACTGAACTGAAAGATATGTGCTGTTAAAAATGTCATGTTTTTAAGATGCTTAAGCAAGAGACATGGCTGTAATTCCTGGATTTATTAATACTTTCACTGAAATTATTTTTAGAATAACTCTTCTCCACTCACTTTGAACACAAATATAGACAAGTTTGTGAAGAATTATAGTTGAGATTCCTTGACTCATTCTCTGTCAATTAAGATTATATGGCTAAAATCCTATAGAAAATTCATATCTATCATTTTCACTTGGATCTCCATTGAGTATTACATAATCCTTAAAAATCCATTCAATCTCTGACTTCCCTGGTTGTCCAGTGGCTAAGACTCAGAGCTCCCAATGCATGGGATCTGGGTTTGATCCCTGGTCAGGGAACTAGATCCCACATGCAACAACTAAGACCCAGCACAGCCAAATAAATAATAAATGTTTTTTAAAAATCCATTCCATCTCATCTTAATTAATAATCTTAATGATTAATAAAACCACATAGTATACTTTTAAGAGGGTACCAAAAAGTATACAATGAGTATTCTTTTTACTCCTCATGAGCCCTGTTCCACTCTGATCTGTAACTCTCAGCCTTCAACTAAGCTACATTATTAAAAAACTTTGACTATCAAAAGGTTAGAAATACCAACCGTATAAATTTTGCTTAACATAATGAATATGGACTGTACATTAATGAATGTAATTTTCTTAAACTTAGTACTTCTAAGATACTAGCAGTAAAATGTTCAATCATTTCAAGAAAATTAGTTTTAATAGTTTAGTCTCTAGGTTATTACTCTGAGTTTTAAACAGTTTTACCATATATTTGTTGCAAAGCTTTTCTCTAAAGAAACAAATCATTAAAGAGGCATTTAAAAGCCTTTGCCCTTATTTCTTCAGAAGTGAGTCTATGTTCCAAGGCATGGCTATGCTATAGATTTTAATCCATTCTTTCTCTTATTGATAAACTTTTAGGTTATTTCTGGATTTTTAAGATTATAAACAAAGTTGTTGATCTTATCTTTGTACGTGTTTCCTTTTATATCTTTGCAAGCATTTCTCAAGTATATAATGATGTAAAATTGGAATTACTGGGTCAGAGGACATGCACATATTTAACTGGAGGGGTATTTAAGTTGCATTTGGGGTTTGGAGATGATGAACAATAAGACTCTGAGGTCAAAATCTGGATTTAAATCCTAATTGTTGAGTCATATTGGGCAAATACTGAAGTCTGTATCCTCATCTGTAAAATAGGGATAATCTTAGAACCTATCTTATAGTGAACAGTATGGATTAAATGAGCCCATAGAGAGTACTCAGTATTAACTGTTGCTCCTCACCTCCTCCAGACCAAGATGTTAAGAGGATTAAATGACACTTATAGCCCTTCCTGGTACAGTGGCCCATCAGTGCTCTTCAAATACACAAAGATGATACAGGAAACAATCCATCTAGGCACAGTATATTTATATGCTTTTGAGGGTGCTCAAAGAATAAATTATAAATACAAAAAAGAAATTGAAATCATTGGAACAATGAGGACCTTATACAACCCTTAAAATTTTTGTTAGATTAGTTATAAGCAATTAATTTATCCTACACTCATAAATAGAGTTCTTATTAGAAACTGCTTTTTTTAATCATTAATAAAAGGTTCTTTCCTCTTTTGCAGTGATGAAGCCAGAAAGATCAAATCTTTCAGTGATTTTCGCTTGCACAATTTGACACTAAAACTTGTTCTTGATGATGTTCCAGATAGATCATTCTTGCCTTAATTTTTTAATATGTCAGTTTTGCAGTACTGTTAAGTTTGTAGCTTTGTCTTTAAAAAAGCAAAACAAAAGTACGTGTAGAATGTTATACTTTAGGGAGGTGTTTGGACTAGCTGTGGACCTACCTGCAGATCTCTAGCTTTCTGGGAGGCCCCACGGAAGCCCAGAAGTCTTTTCATAGTGTGTCGCATGGTGTGTTCTCAGGATGTGATTGACAGTCTTGTTTCCTCTCTTTGAAGGCCCAAGAAGTTACTCAGATTATTTTAGAGTGTTCTTCACACCAGTTCTTACTTTCAGATTTAAATAAAACCTTCTTAAACCTTAAAGGTGGATTACTTTGCATTACTTTTATTGCTTTTCAATTGTTTTTGGAACTGAGTCTTCCTAAAAACAAGATTTTCTGGGGTATGTTTTCTTTTGGGGGAAGTTTTAAGGATTCCTTATGGACTTTCCCCAAACCCCAGATTTACCAACCAGAAGAGCCTAATGGAAACAACTTACGTAATAAAATAATGAAAACAAGAAAACAAGACATACTAGGGAAAAGAACTGCCTCCAATCTCTGTATTCCTTATCATAAATCAGACCTGTGTGTGTGTTTAATAAAAAGGAGGGTGTTGTTCCTCCCCACCCCCAGTTCATTCTCAGTTTCTTTTGATCATTGATCTGGGTGACCCTATGCTCAGGGTTTTTTTCCTTCATTTGACATGGACAGATTTTTGAAGTATAGCTCTCCTTTGGGAAGCCCAGCCAGTTCCACTTGACTAATCTGTGATCTAATGACAGTAATGCAGGGTTACTACAGTGGCCATTTTGTGCGCTTTGAGGAGGGCGGCCAGACAGAGTGGGAGAAAGGCCATGTCTGCAGAGAATGAGAGAGGCAGGGCAATCGAATAGTGTGAAAAAGACTTGTTAGGCCACATTAGTTTGGCTGATTTACTTCACTAAAGGTCAAGAAAGGCCAAAAACAGGGTTGTTAAATCGCAAAGTTGAAAATCCCGGTATTAGAAAGTTTTCAGATCTCTGAGAACTGTTCATTCCAAAGTTGGTTTTAACTCACCTTTGAGTTATACCAATCAGAGGAGCATCACCTGGTCCTTCAGTCTTACATACATTTATGAAATGATTCTGTGACCCTGGGTTCTTTTTGAGTGCTGCCAGTTTTCAGCGCCCTGTCATAGTTGGACCTTTGTACAATGGGCTTGGATGTAAAGGAGAACCCAAATGCAGAGCAAGTCATTGCACTTTTTTATGCCCTGTGTTCAACCCTTAATGAAGTGTCCATGCATTGCATTTGGAAATGCTGCAGGAGTGCCTTGGTGAATGTCCATACTGATAATGGGACAGAGCTCTGAGATTTGTTTCTACATGTCTACTTGAATGTGTGTCTGTGTAAGTGCACATGCTTGTGAGAACTCCCTATAGAATTAGTTGTCAGTGTTTGTCTTTCCTCCATATCAAGCTTAAACTGGTATATTTTATAGCTTACTGTTGTTTATGAAAGAAAATACATGATTTATCAAAAAACACCCAAGTTCCTGGATATATTGCCAGCTTAAATATTATAGGAATGCAAAAGTGATCTTCTGGAATTTTTATTACTTTTTCTTTCATATTCAAAAGGACTTTGGAATTGATAGATTATCCCAAGAAGTACAGTTAAAAGCTACATTGTGCTATGCTAAGTCACTTCAGTCGTGTCTGCCTCTGCGACCCCACGGACTGCAGCACACCAGGCCTCCCGGTCCTTCACCATCTCCCAAAGTTTGCTCAGGCTCAAATCCAATGAGTGGGTGATGCCATCTTCAAATCACCTAGATGCAACAAATCATTATAATATTACAGTAAGAGCCAATGGAAATACGTAAGAAGTACTGTGGGATGACAGAGAAGAGACTGAAATTATTTGAAATAATGTGTGTAGCACAAGGTATGTTTCACATACATTATCTCAAGTAATTCTGTCAACTGCCTGGGGGAAGCCTGGTATTGTATTACTTTCTTATCCATTTTATAAATGAAGGTCCCAGTAATGAAGTCATAAATTACTCAAATCCAATTTGTGACTTGAACCCAAGTCTTTGGACTTCAGCTCATCTGCTGTTTTTGTTTGTTGTCCAGTCGCTTAGTTGTGTCCCGATTCTTTGCAACCCCATGAACTACAGCACACTAGGCTTCCCTGTCCTTCACTGTCTCTCGGAGTTTGTTGACACTCGTGTCCATTAAGTTGATGATGCAATCCAACCATCTCATCCTCTGTCACCCCCTTCTTCTCTTGCCCTCCTCTTTCCCAGCATCTGGGTCTTTTCCATTGAGTCAGCTCTTCACATCAGGTGGTCAAAATATTGGAGCTTCGGCTTCAGCATCAGTCCTTCTAATGAATATTCAGGGTTGATTTCCTTTAGGATTGACTGTTTTGATCTCCTTGTTGTCCAGGGGACTCTCAAAAGTCTTCTCCAGCACCGCAATTTGAAAGCATTAGTTCTTTGGTGCTCAGCCTTCCTTACGGTCCAATTTTTACATCTGTACACAACTACTGGAAAAATCATAGCTTTGACCTTTGTTGGCCAAGTGATGTCTCTACTTTTTAATACTCTGTCTAGGTTATGATAGCTCTCCTTCTCAGGAGTGAGCGTCTTAATTTCGGCGCTGTAGTTGCTATCCACAGTGATTTTGGTGCCCTAAGAAGATCTGTCTCTGTTCTACTTTTTCCCCTTCCGTTTGCCATAAAGTGATGGGACTGGGTGCCATGATCTTAGTTTTTTCAATGTTGAGTTTTAAGCCAGGTTTTTCACTCTCCTCTTTCACTTTCATCAAGAGGCTCTTTAATTCCTCTTCACTTTCTGCCATTAGAGTGGTATCACCTGGATATCTGAGGTTGTTAATATTTCTCCTGGCAATCTTGATTCCAGCTTGTGATTCATCCAGCCTGGCATTTCACATGATGTACTCTGCATAGAAGTTAAGCAGGGTAAAAATATACAGCCTTGACTTCTTTCCTGGTTTTGAACCTGTCCGTTGTTCCATGTGTGGTTCTAATTGTTGCTTCTTGATCTGCATGTAGGTTTCTCAGGAAACAGGTAAGGTGGTCTGATATTCCCATTTCTCTAAGAATTTTTCACAGTTTGTTGTGACCCACACAAACAAAGACTTTAGCGTAGTATTTGAAGCAGAAGTAGATGTTTTTCTGAAATTGATTTGCTTTCTCTATGATCCAGCAAATGTTGGCAATTTGATCTCTTAATTCCTCTGTCTTTCCTCAACCCAGCTTGCACTTTTGGAAGTTCTCAGTTCATATACTGTTGAAGCCTAGCTTGAAGGATTTTGAGCATTATCTTGCTTGCATGTGAAATGAGTGCAGTTGTACAGTAGTTTGAACATTCTTTGTCATTGCCCTTCTTTGGGACTGGAATGAAAACTGACCTTTTCCAGTCCCGTGGCCACTGCTGAGTTATCCAAATTTGCTGACATATTGAGTGCAGCACTTTTGATAACATCAACTTCTAGGATTTGAAATAGCTCAGCTAGAATTCCATCACCTCCATTCATTTTGATCCTAGCGATGCTTCCTAAGGCCCACTTGACTTCACACTCCAGGATGTCTGGCTCTAGGTGAATGACCACACCATGGTGGTTATCCAGGTCATTAGCACCTTTTTTGTATAGTTCTTCTGTGTATTCTTGCCACCTCTTCCTAATCTCTTCTGCTTCTGTTAGGTTTTTACTCTACCACAATAATCTCTTCTCTTTGATTTTATTAAAAAAAAAAAAGAAGCATTTTATTTGATTTTTAAGATGTACTTTTTTTTTTTAACTTTGAAGTTTTAAATCTTTTTCTCTGGAATGATTTTTGGTACTTGGATAGGCCCCACCTGATAATTTGTAGATGGGCCTTTTTTGCAAATGAGTTCAGTTAAAATTAGAGTAATATATTGAAGAAACTAAACCAAATATATATTTATATATTTGTGAAATGGAGTGACTATTGTATTCTATACTTAGGAAAGGAAGTCTGCTGATTTGGGCTTAGCTTACTGTCCAGTTCATCTTTGTTTTTAGAAATAACATGAGATGTCATTAGAGAAAGAATGACACTGAAAGCAATTTTGCAAACACTGAACATCCTCCTTAAGCTTTCCTGTCTTTAACCCACCTCTGGCTCCATTCATTCAATATTTGTATTCCTCAGTTTTATAAGTGAGAGACAAGAAGGAGAAGAGAAGATTAAAAAAAAAAAAGTAATGGAGATACAAAAACTATATTTTGGGAATTGTTAACCATTCTAAAGAGAACAAGACATTTTCTTTTTATTTTTTGTTATAAAAAACAATATTGCTTTATTACTAACAGGAGTGGCCTGCCTGGGTAGGTGGGTGTGCTGGGCTCAGGGTATGTGGGGGCTGTGAAGAGCAGAGAACCTGAGAGGCTGGAAAGAAAGGGAGTGGGTCTGGAGGCTAGGCCCACAGGTTCCTCCAATTCACTTCTGGCAAGAGGCGGAGCTAATAAAGGATTCATGGCAAGCAATGGCCAGGCCACCAATAAGATTAAGAAATTCTTGGAATTCTAGCTGCCCACCAGAGTTGAGGTCCAATCTCTTCATCATGAGGTCAAGGACACCAGGGTCCTTCTGGTTCTTTGTCAAGGCACCCAGCTCTCTATTCATGAAGATTAGGAACTTGGCCTTGGAGACTTTGCTGTTGTTACCATCCCTTCCAGCATGCTTTTGGAAAACAGCAATCAGAGACTCGATGCATCGTTCAGTCTCTGTAGGGCTGGATACTTTTGCCATGTCGGAGAGGAGCGAGGCGCACGGATGCGAGCGGGGAGCTGCGCGGCTGGCACTGGGCAGCGGGCTGGGTCCAGGACATTTTCTTAATGTGACCCTTTATACACTTAGATGAGAAATAATAATCACAGAGTTAAAAGGTACCTTTGCATTAGATAGCAGTTCCCTTTTTTAGTGCATGCCTGCGTGCTCAGTCCCTGCAGTTGTGTCCAACTCTTTGTGACCCTGTGAACTGTAGCCCACCAAGCTCCTCCGCCCATGGGATTCTCAAGGCAAGAATACTGGAGTGGGTTTGCCATATCCTCCTCCAGGGGATCTTCCCAACCCAGGGATAGAATGTGCGCCTCCTATGTTTCCTGCATTGCAGGTAGATTCTTTGCCACTGAGCCACTGGGAAAGCCCCTCCCTGGGAAAGCCCCTCCCTTTTTTGTTTCCTCTTATGAAATACTTCTACCACCCAGGTGACGTGATAGAGAAAAGACAGGCTGGGATTTAGATCAACTCATCTGATCTCAAAGTGGCAATTGATTCCTAGATTCTCTCTATCCTGTAAAGTGCTGTGACCTACTAAAGGATCCAACACATTAGAAAATACTTCTTAGCTCTCAAAATAATTCTGACTTTTAATTTTATACCGCTGTTGTCTTCTCTGAATGATATTGCACTCTGTCTCTATTTCAGAAATCATTGGTGTTCTTGTTAAGAAACTTGCTGAGCTACCTTTTAAGAAACTTGCTGAGTCAGCAAATATTTACTGGGAAAAGGATCTCTGTTTGATTACTGATATATCTGTAGGTGCCTAGAGCACCTCCTTCAAACATAGTAGGTACTCAGTAAATATTGGCAGTTTAACAAATTTATTCAGTGCTTATAATGGATCAGCTATTCAATATATGGACCAAGTCCCTGCCATTGTATAGTGTTCCAACTGGGCAATGTTCAAAACTGTTTTTCTTTATAGTGTGGTGGCAGTAATTCACTTTTAGAGATAGGTAAAGTGAAAGATTTAGATAATGTAAAAAAAATTATTATAATGCAGCATTCCTAAAAATACTTAAAAAATTTAATTAGAATATTTAAGAGAAAATGGGAATCATTATTTAAAATACCTATCTGAATTATGTGCCCGGTACCTTTTTTTGTTTGCTTGTTTGTTAATGTTATTTTATTTGCTGAGAATTTCCATGTTTTATTCCTGAACTAAAAATATTTAATATTGTCATGTTAAAACATAATTTAGATATTGCTGACAAAATTTATTGAGTAGAATTGTTCCTTTTTTCTTCTCCTTTGAAGAAATAGAAGTATGTTTAAGGTATTGGAGAAATGTAGCAATTATTAAAGAACTTTGAATAAAAACCTCCTAAGACCAGTCATGGTAGAACTCAGAAATTTGGTGAACATTAACTGCTATGACATTTGCTAAGGCAGGTGGTAAATGTCAAAAAAGTATCCACTTGCCTTGTATGGCATATATGCACCAAGCCTTGAGACACATTGTGTCCCTGGGGTAATCATCTGAAATGCCTTTCATCTGTTTCACAGACTCAATCCTGTACAGAAACTTTTACTCCAAGACCATAATGAAAACACATCTGTGCTTAAGAATGCAGATTTAAAAAAAAAAAACACATGCATATATATACACATACGTGTGTGTGTGTCCATATTAAGTTCTTATTTAAAATAATCTTTTATAGCAGACTCTTGATTTTCATCAGGGTGTATTCTGAACTCTTCTCCAACAGAGAAGTCACTTACTATGTAATATTGTTACTTGAGAGAAAAGACTAAGTCATATTTGTACATTTCCAGAAATCACTTATCTATTTCAGAAGAGGTTTGATAACCCAAATCAATCTTTATTTTAGTTAATTAATTTTAAAAAATGTTTTTTTGGTTGCGCTGCACAGCTTGTTTGGATCTTAGTTCCTTGACCAAGAATTGAGCCCAGGTGCCCAGCAGTGGAAGTGCAGAGTCCTAATTACTGGATCACCAGGGAATTCATTCAAATCAATCTTTTAATGGGGAGAGGATGTGTAGGAAGCATATTGTACTAGAGACCTTCACACACACACTTTCGGCCTTTGGATCATGAGAATCAGAACATCCCCTACAGTAAATCCTAGCTCTTTATTAGGAAAAGATAGCCATCAAATACAGAGTTAAGGGAACAGTTTGGAATCAACATGTACACACTGCTAAATTTAAAATGGATAACCAACAAGGACGTACTATATAGTACAGGGAACTTTGCTCAATGTCATGAGGCACCCTGGATGGAAGGGGAGTTTAGGGGAGAATATATACATGTCTATGTATGGCTGAGTTGCTTTGTTATGCACCTGGAACTGTCGCAGCATTGTTAATTAGCTATTTTTCTATATAAAATTAAAAGTTTTTAAAAAATACAGAGTTGCTGAATGTGTGCCAAAGTGCTTGGAGTGAGAGTCAGGGGGCCCTTTCAACAGTCTCCACTAGGGGCAAATGCTGCCCAAGTATTTTCAGTTCATGTCAGACAAGGTTTGGGGTGCTGGTTTGGTCTTAATCTAAAGAATACTGTGGCCCAGGCATTTGGCTCAATGTCAGAATGTCTTTCCTGTTTGAGTTGAGCTATGGAGAATTCACCTTAGAATGGAGCAAATTCCCTGGACCAGACTTCTATGAGCGTTGCATATTCAACAATAGACACTATTCTCAGTGATTACCAAGAATTCAATTACATGTCCTTTTCAGCACTAAATGGCTGCATCTTTAACATCAAAGCATGGCTTTGTATTTGTCCATCACTCATCCTTTATGAATACTTTCTTTATATGCCTGTATCATATAAATATGTATGTGTATGGGGTGTGATTATGAAGCAATAAGACCTTCAAAAATATATATACTGCAGTGTGTATGAACACTGTTCCCTTCTAAGCACAGACTTTTAAATTTTATGATGTATTATGTTACAGGAAAAAGTGATAACATGAAATTGTATAATTTGGATTTTATTTTCCTATTTAAAATAGATTTCAATATTCATGTTATTATAAGACTTAACAGAATAAGGATCAACTTAAAGATCGTCTGTATTAGTGTTATGTCTGAGACCTGGTCAAAGATATCTCTGGAAGCCAACCTAGTAAGGGAGAGGAAAGCCTGCTGAGGCCTGGTGCCTTACCGACCTTCCCTGTAAGGAGTAATGCAGAGACGAAGATGTTGATACTCTATACATCCAGTATTACCATAAGAGGCTCTGTTATTTAAGCAGTGCCAACTCCATTGAATTGGTCTCCTGCCTTCTGGCATAGGAGCCATCCAAGAAAACCTTTATATGTGTTTTGCTTTTTTTTTTTTTCATTTATTTTTATTAGTTGGAGGCTAATTACTTTACAGTATTGTAGTGGTTTTTGTCATACATTGACATGAATCAGCCATGGATTTACATGTATTCCCCATCCCGATCCCCCCTCCCACCTCCCTCTCCACCCGATTCCTCTGGGTCTTCCCAGTGCACCAGGCCCAAGCACTTGTCTCATGCATCCAACCTGGGCTGATGATCTGTTTCACCCTAGATAATATACATGTTTTGATGCTGTTCTCTCTAAACATCCCACCCTCACCTTCTCCCACAGAGTCCAAAAGTCTGTTTTGCTTTTAAAAAAAAAATATTTCTTCTTCTTCATCTATGTAATCATGAATTTGTCTAAGTACTATAAATGTGTATTTCATCAACCAATTTGTTCTTTTATTCAGTATGTATATATTGAGCACCTGCTCACATAGTCTAGGAAAAATTTACTCTTTAGAATTAAATATCTTCATTGCTGATGGATTCACAAGAATATGCAAAGACTTCTAAAGATAAATACCAGAAGAATTCCAAATAGATTTTGGGCATCACTTGGAATAAGTATGTAGCATGAAGCTTCACAAGGAGATGACTCTCATATCAGTTTTAGCCCTAAAAGTTGTGGGATATACATGCATAGATTCCATATTCTAGTGCCACTTGAAAAAAAGTTTCACTACTTTGTCCATTAGCCACATGTAAGTAGCTGGAGGCAGGGGAGGGAGAGGAATGTACGAAAATGTGTCTGACTTAGGATGTCTCGTTTTCCAGAATCCCTGCCAAGGGCTGGCAAGCCCAGAAAGGCAGAGGCTGGCACTGTTCCCTGTGGCGCTCCGCCCTTCGTGGCATACCCCATCAGACGCCTGTTCTAGGCATGACCCAGATTCCCTAGCTGATACTTGGGTCCAGCAGTGCCCGTCACATTTTTTTTTTTCCCTGTTCCCTCATCTCTTTATCTCAAGTCTAGCTTAGCCATTAAGTTTTAAGAAATGTTCCAATAGCCTGTGCCAAATTGTATCTGCCCTTCTCAGTGGCACATGCCCAACTGTCAGTTGACAGGTGGACACACCACCTGGGGAACAGTTATCTTCCTGCACCAGATGGAGTTTTACTGGTCCAGGAGAAGGCCCACAACTGGGTTGCTAGAACAGATGCTCTGCAGACAGTCTCTGGATCTCAGCTTTCCTCATCCTCCCATTGTTCCACCTTCTCTCACCATGGATGTAGATGTGAGCAGAGTTCTCTAGCATTCTAGGAGATTTCCAAACTTAAAATTTCTCTACTAAACTGATGTTTGAGGAACAGTCTTTAGCCCTCTAAAGCTTAAGAAAGAAAATCTCTAAAAGCAGAGATGTAGAAGTATGGAATTTGAATAGTGACCTTAAAAAACATAAGTTATGAAAACATTTGTATTAGCCATTGCCAAAAGGTTATTTGGCTGGTGTTGGGAGTGTTGACACTTTAACTGGCTTTTTCACCTCTCAATAGCACAATTTGGATTTAAGTCTATTTATGGTAAATGGTCACACAGAGAAAGTAGTATCTTCCAGATTTTCGAAGTGTGGAAGAAAAAATTTCTGTGGTCTGATACATTTCCTTGTTTTATTATAAATAATTGAAAAAATGTGAAAGTGGATTCCTTTGATTTCCAACCTAGTACTTAAAAATTTTAGAGGAAATTTAATTTAGTGAAACTTGTTTTTCAAATAAGAAACCCAATGTTTTCAATTTTGCCTTTCAGCCATAAACCATCTGCATTATGACAAATGACTCATCAATTTTAGTAAAAGGAGTCTAAATGCCCCATCTTGTTATAGCCCCTTGCAGTTGTGTTACAAAGATGTCTTGCAGCCTTATACCTCATTCAAGGAGGGTACCATGGCACACTTATTTTTATCTCATCATTTTAAGGATTTTGTAATTGGCCTCCTGTTTCCTCCTTTTTTCCTCTCTTTATCCTTCCTTCTGTCCTTCCTCCCATTCTTTCTTCCTTTTTCCTTCCTTCACTCATTGTGAAATACTATATTAAAAATGTGAAAAACATAGGACCCTGTTTGTGGTTTAAAGAATAGTATAACAAATGCCAGTGTCCCTCCATCCACATTAAGGAATAACACCTTATTCATCTCTGTGCCCTTCGTTTGCATGTGTCTCCCTACCTCCCCATCCAGAAACAATCACTGTCTTGAATTTTGTGTTGCCTATTTCCTTGCTTCTGTCACATCTGTATTACATAGCGGTGTGCCTATTTTGACCTTTATGTAGGTTAAGAACTCATACTGTGAAATACGTTCTGTGATTCTCTGTTGGTTCATGATTACATTTTTTGCAGTGCATCCATGTTTATCACTGTGGCTGTTATTTATTCCTTTTCATTGCTATATCATATTCTATCATATGAGTATATCACTCTTCATCCACTCTACTCTTGATGGATATTTTCCATTGTTGTTTGCCTTGTTTGGATATTGAAAAAAACTTGTGAACATTTCTCAGTGTTTCTGATTTATACATACAAACATTTCATAATAGTATATACCTAAAGAATGTAAGGATTTTGAAGTACATGCATATTTAACCTTATTAGGTACTACCAAGACATTTTCCAGAGTAGATAAAAATACGTTTTGTTCATATCCCTGTCAATATGTGGAATTATCTTGCTTTTTATATTTTGCTAATCTTCATGCATAATTTGACATTTTCTGATTGTTGCTGTTAAATACAAGAAATTTACATTTATATATTTTTGTAGCCAGCAAACTTGCTAGACTTTCATCTTTATGATTTATCTGTATATTCTGTGGTTTTTCTGTGTGCATTAATTTCATCAGCAAATAACAGCTTGTTTCTTCCTATCTCTGTGTTATTTCTATTTCCTTTTCTTATCTTCCTGCACTGACTTGGGGCTTCAGGACAATTTTGAATAGAATTGGTGACAGCAAGTGTTCTCCTCTCCCTGTGACTTATAAAGGAGTGGCTTTGAAACATTTCTTCTTTAACTATAATGTTTGCTACAGGCTATTTATTTTATTTATTTAGAAAAATGACTTTAATCCAATAGAAGGTGAAGGACATTCTTGTAAAAGCTGTCCTTTTCTATTGTGAAATAGATTTTATGATGAATGGATGTGGAAATTTATCAAATGCTTTTTAAATAATTATTGGGAGAGTTATATGATTTTTCCCTATTAATAGTAACCTATTAATATGGTAAATTACCTAAATTTATTATCTAATATTTAATCACACTTGCATAGTTAGGTGTGATGGCCACAGAAGAAATGTCAGAAGTTCTCTGCTCTTAATTAACTTACAGTCTAATTGAAGAGACAAAAAACATGATTAAAGAAAAGTTAATAGATGCCAGAAGGGTATGTTGTAATTATTTGCCACATTAATGGGGCTTTGAGTTCTTCTGGCAAAAACTACTATGGGCTGTAGTGGACTGAGCCAGCTTCCTGCAGGGATTCTGGGGCTGAAACTAGAAGAATGGCTATTGATCTTTTATGACCCTGAATAGCATTGCTTTGTACCAAATTACATACCTGCTTTTTGAGATTTGAATACTGATTTCAAGTCATCATTCATGTGGAGTCACTACTGCTTAGTGAGATTGCATTTGTCTGACACTCTTAGGATCTACTCTGTTCCCAGCCAGTATTTTGCTGCTGCTTAGTTTTTATGTCATTAGTCTGATCCTGAATTTGCTGCTATAAAACAAGCTTCGTAAATATTTGGACTCCCCCCCCCCTTAATAAACTGTTTGATTTTCAAGGCTGATTGGAAAAGAGATGATTAAGAATCATTAAGAATGATTTGATTAAACAAACCATCATAAGGCGCCGATAATATGAATAGGACTCCACTTGGGTCCTGTGTAAATAAGTAATCATACTTGCCCTCAGAAAGCTTTGAACTGTCTACTGGGAAGTTTAAAATTCAGTGAGATTGGTGCACTGCTGTCCTTGAACATCGAGTAATTAAGATTCTCATTTTTATCTCATGGGGGATGATTTTTGCCTCAGTGGTTTCAAGAAAGTTACTCTAACTCTGAACAGGCTGAGAAAATCATTTTGCTGGGTAATGGGTCCAAGACAGGGAGAAACTTAACTTTTCAGTGGCCAAAATAGTTTATTTTTTATTATTTTCTTTCAGAGTTCTACTTGTACACATTTCTTTGTTTTTTACTTGACGTAGTCCTACAGGTTCCTCTTTTACAGTTCTTTACATTTTCTGTCATTTTCATCACAGGTGTACCTACCCCAGTTTTGACAATCCTGTAAGACCTCTTCATTCAGTGCTGCTGCCTTCCCATTCTTTTTGCCTTAATTTACTCATATCCTTCTGATAATTCCTCACTTTTAGAATGAGTTGTTTTTTCTTCCCTTGGTCTTTTTGTGTTTTGCTCTGTAACCTGTTCTCATTCTTTATCTTCCCACCTGCTTTTGGAAAGAGCTGTGTTAGTTGGCAACATATCTGCCACATTAAATGAACATTTTAGTCTCTGGTGCCCAGGATGCATCCCGTTTCTGTAGCTGTACAGTCAATCAGTTAATATACAAAATACAGTATTATGATTATACTTATTAACATTTGGAGCCATTTAGTGTTGTTCCTGACAGCTATAGGTGTGGTAACAGCATTTCTGGCTTCCTCCATTGTTGGCTTTGTAAACATGGTAAATGCCAACAGAAACGAGTCACATGTTTAAATTTTAGCAGACTGGAATATTTGTGGTAAATGCAGTTGTGCCCTAGTATCTCTGCCATTCCTTGTAGCTGTCCAAACCAGAGGTTCTGCTTCCTAAAAGTAGAGAAATCAAGGACTCCAACCATAACACGCTTTTGGTTTTTGCTCCTAAGGAGGTCTGGGACTACAGACTCATAACGTAGTGAAATATCATGATTTTGTTTGAAAACTATGAGCTATAGCCTCAAGTTGTGAGTAGTACCATCTAGGTTACCCTCAGACAACTTTCTTCTGCCTACTCAATTTTAAAATGAAAACAATATATTCACCCACACTTGAGGAAAATTTGAAAAAGGTCAGTGAAACTGTAAAAATTATTTGGCTCTACAACTGGTTTTAGATTTGCATTTGTAAATTTTTTGCATTTAGACTTTGTAAATTTCTTGTCTCCCCTTTATATCTTCATGTTTTGTCCTCTTTTCAAATCATTAAGTCACCTGCCTATACGAACTTGATTCTCATCTCTGTGAGAAGCAAAATCAAAGAAAAAGGAAGGCCCAATTCATAGTACTTATCATTAGGCCTTATTTTTGCTTAATTCATTTGATTTCTTTTTATTCCTGATTTAGTGGGCTGGTGTAAATTTTTATGACCAATTGACATGCATAGTTCATGAAGTGTTAGGATTAACTTGTGATAAATAGGAGGTGGGGAGCAGTAATATTCATGGATTCCCCATCCTGCCTGGGGAGGTCATAAAATACACTGCAGTCAAGGTCAACAATCATCACTCCCAAGAAATCTCTACACCTGAAAGACTGATAAAATTTACATTTGATGAATGCACATTTAGGCCACTGCAAAATACATATGCATGAATTACACTTATTTACTAACCTCTCCATTGCTTGTACGTCTTGAAGGAAGGCTTGTCTCAGGTTATGAAACATCTCTCTAAAGCCCTTGTAAGTAGGGTGAGGCTATTTGCATTTCCAGAATTTTAGGACTAAAGAGTCATAGAGGAGATTTTGTTTAAAGCCTATAAATTCCAAAGTGATACTATGTCTAAGTATTCATCAAACCTGACCTAGATTAGTCTGAAGTGTCCAGATGATAAAGTCTATGTGTGATACCCAGAGCTCTAGGCTACTCAAGGGTGAGTACTCAGGGTGTTAAATTTATAAGCCGGCCTAGTGAAAATCTTTCAGAGAAAATAGCAGTAGAAAATGTTCAAAAGGCCAAAGATTCTGTATTTAAGAGTGAAACTTAGAAAATGTTGGTCTAATAACTTTTGCTGCGATTTACACGTGAATAGCTGAAGCAAATTTTAAAATGTTTTGTATGCAGATGCCAGATATTTTATACCAATGCTAATCAAATTATTTGTGATAAAGGACTGATTCCCACCACCTCATCCCCAACCCAACACTGACCAATACTCTTTATCTATATGTTCTGTGAGATGAGACCACTGATCACATATTTGGAAGTCACAGCCATGTAAAAATGCCATCAAACATCTTCTCAGTTCTTATTCTCTATTTCTGTACTTATTACATCTGTGGCCTGGTCTGATTTTCAGATTATGCTTTAAATAGCATTGCTCTGAACTATAGCAAAGGAAAAAGAAATGAGATCAGTAGAAGTAAACTAATGTAACAATAGATATGGTAAATTGAACTCTGAGACTAGTTACATGTTATTAAGTAAAATCAAAGATTATTCTTTGATTTATTTTAATCCTTGATAGTGTACTGAGCACTCTGAAGATCGGGGGTTAAGGCAGTCCATTATTTTTTGCTATTTTTATATTCTGTAGTTAGTAGACAAGGTAGAAGTGCAGTATCATTTCACCCAAAGTGAATGAATTCAACCTTTCCCAGAGTGATGTATCTGAGATGTATTTGTTCTATATTTCAGTGAAATGGTTTATCAAATTTCATGGTTGTTTTTTATTAAAATCTGTGTATACATACACTCAGACATTAGCCAAAGCAATAATAGCTGAACCATAAAACCGCCTCACTAAGGATTCATAAATATGACCTCTCCCACCCAATCATTTTCAAATCATGTTTATCCCTTTAGCAGCTTCCAAGATGATGTTTTTCAACTCCCTTTACACCCTAAAAATTTGCTTGGATGAGTGAAATCAGTTGTAGTCCTCTTAGCCAGAACATGGTGCCACACCCTTGGCAGGTAGGCAATGTTGTCTTCATGTGTTTGCAGAATTTCTGAGTATTACCACTTTGTCCTCCAGAGAGCACTCCGTCCTCCGCCATCAGCTTACAGTGCAGTAATGCCACAGACACATCTAGCTCTGCAGGGGAAAGGACAGTGTCAGGGCTCCCCCCAACTCTGTGCTTGCAGAATTCCTGCAAAAATGGTGGGGTGAGGCTGGTGGTGAGATGGAAGTGTGGACACAGAGCTTGTTCTTTCTCCTGCACTTTTCCCCTCAAAAAAAAAAAAGAAAGGTAAATTTAAATAGATCACTTTAAGTTACAGTCTCTGGATCTTTTCCAAAGAAAGTCAACACCACTGCAGTGGCCCCAAAACTATCCTATTCCTCCACCCCTGTGGGAGTGTCCAGATCTCCAAGATTAGATGAGCCCAAGAATAGTCTTACCCCACCCAGCCATTCTATCAGCAGCCATCTGTGGCTTGAGAATCAGCTCCCATTCTGAGCCTTATGGTGTCCTTAAAGGCCTCAGAGAACACTTGTGGATTTGGTCACATAAACTGAGAATGCCAGGCTCACTCACTGAGGTGCAAGAGCATTCCAAAGTTTCCAGTGCCCTTCACTCCTGAAAGGGCACTGGCCCATTTCTAGTGGTCCTCCTGAAAGACTTCCTGATTCCCAGGAGGAGCTGTAACTCCTCCCAAAAACTAGAGGCTCAGCCTCTTGGTTCCCATAACACCTTGGTTACAGGATAAACACTAGCAGTGTGGAGATTACTACCCCACATTAATTGGTCAATCCTCTTGTTTGTATGATTAATTCCCACAACCCCCACCTTATTCCATTAAACACAGCACGTCTTTAATAAATCTTTGTTGAACAGTGAATGACTGATCAGAATGATAAGCCTTGTGTGAAGTATTGTTGCCCTTTAAAACAGAAAAACAAAAAACTCCTCTATTAAACAGTTCAAATAATTGTTAACTGTTTTGAAGAACTCATAGTTCTATATGATTGTGGTCAGTGTTACAATTCTAATCAATGATTTACTTCAGGAAGTTTATCAACTGTAAGTTTGGCAACTCGAATATCCAGTGTTTACATATACATATTAATAAAATGAATGCATTTTTAAAAGCTTCTAAATAAGGAGAAATGATAGTCTCCCAGATACTTTCTCATGAAAAACTTTTGACCTGAAGTAGCAATATGTGTCACCTGTAAATGTATCCAAATTCATTTCATTATCAGTATCCATCCAAAGCACATTTAATACTTGCACAACCACCCCTACTATAAGTTAGTCGAATGAGCAGATTACTCAGTCCTCATAGCATGGAATATTTAAGAAAAGTATTTAAAAATTAAAGTGTACCAAAGACTCTATTCTTATTGCTTAGGACTTGTCTCTTGTTCCCTGAGTCTCAATTATTAAAATGACCAGAGTGGCACTATGAATTTGCTACACAAACACCCAGCAGAACTCAGGAACCTTTCTCTGTCCTTTCTTCCTCTTTTTAAATTGGAAGGCATTGCTCATGAACTGTAGTACTTTGATTTGTTCCCTTGACAGTAGAAAGACAGCATGGTTATTTCTTCCCCAATAAATCAAGTGCCATTGTCAGATATAACTACTGGGAAAAAGAAATCCACTGTGAATTTCTAACTTCTAGACATAGCCCATTTGTTTACATAATCTCCTTTATGTTTCCCTTAGGTATTTTCACCCTCAAACGTGGAGGTATGTAGGTCTTCATCAACGTCTTAAAGTTTTCCCATATTTTTAAGAAAGGTAGTCACTCATCCCCAGTCAGAGATAAAATGGCAGAATTCCTTGCAATCTGGATCTTTTAACATGTCCAATTCTTCAGCAACTTCTGTTTCTTTAAGATCCTATTTAATGAAAAGGTTTGATGAGGTTTGCACAATATTTTTTCCTCTCTAAATAATGGGCTTCAGAAGGAAGAACTAGACAGCAACTGAAGTTTCGGCTCCCTTCTCTGCACTTTAAAGGTGCAAGAGCCATGTAGTCTCTGAGACCAATAGGAGAAAAACAGCATCGTTGGTATAAGGGTGGGGTGCCTTCTTCCTGTCTCAGCTGAGCGTAGTTGAGTAAATGATGTGTCTTTAGTGTATCAAGGCAGACAGAATATATTCAACTTAGAGCAGCCACTGCAGTGAAAAGAGATGATTTTCTTTTTATAATGATGAAAAATTTTTATAAGACTGTTTTTCCTTTCTAATATGCATGTCTATCATACATACATGTGTATGTATTTGTGAGTTTCAAATAGATACAATGTAGCATTATTGCTTATCATCTTGTGGTAATTTCTCAAGTCAGCCTATAAGGAAAAAAATCATAAAGCCTGAAAATTCCCTTTGAAAGTGTTTTAGGATTTTAATGCAATAGTTTTGTATCTAATAGTGGAGCATTTTCCTGTCTCTTCCATTTTGCAGAAGATGCAGTAGTTGATTGGCATTCAAGAGTCAAATTGAATAAGAAATACTCAACTTTAATTAAGATTAGAAGCACACATTGGGGTAGAGATGCTCACACCATGAGAAGCCCTGAAGGGTTAAGACTGGTTGAGGAGGACCCAGGTCTTCCTTCTGTAGGACATAATAAATGCATCAAGGGAATGGTTGTCAGGGACTGTTTCAGTTCTTTCTTAAGTTGAACATATTTGTTATACAACCCCATTCTGACTCATTAGTGGAATACCCAAGAAGCAATTCTTTCAAATGGACTAAATACTTTTAATTGCTTTTTAAATTTAGTTTAAAATTTTCAAACTAAGTCTACATAGAAATCACAGAAGAACCAATAGCTAAACATACATAAACTTTATATAATAGTACACTTTCATGAACGACATAGGATATGAATCTTTTAAGCTATGCACTAAATTATGTCCCCTCAAAATCCATATGCTGAAGCCCTAACCTGTAATGTGACTTTATTTTAGGAGGTAATTAATGTTAAAGGGGGTCATAAGGGTGAGGTCTCCTAATCCAATGAAATAGGTGGCCTTTTAGGAAGAGGAAGAGAGACCTCGCCACTTCCTACACCCCTGCAAGGGTACAGCAAGAAGGCAGCCATTTGGAAGCCAGGAAGAAAGCCTTCACTAGAAACTAACCACGGTGGTACCTTGATTTTTGGACTTTTCTAGCCTCCAGAGCTGTGAGAAGTAAATTTCTGTTGTTTCAGTCACCAAGTCACTGTGGTGTTTTGTCATGGCGGCTCAAACAAACTCAGCGACTGACAGTCTTGACAATGGAGAAGCGCTCAGGTCTCCGTCCTCTTGCAGTCAGTGAGATGTGTTTCGTTTCCACCGCTCCTTGGTGCCATTTAAAGGATGTGGTGCTTCCCTAGCACTGAGCTGAATTTGCTCTAGTGAATAAACTTCTCAGGATTCTTTTTTCACTCCCTCTCTGATATTTATATTTTATGAATTTTGAACATGAATATTTATTTGAAATTAATGTTTAAGTACTTGGTTTTAACATGTTTCCATGATTATTTCAAGTGATGTTAAGGAAAAACAAAATACAAAACTTCAGGCCTCTTTTTTTAATTGGGTTTGGTAAGGACATGATTCAAGCAAAAATGATTTTATAGTCCTATCTAAATGCCTACTTAAAAAAATCGTTGAAAGGCTGAAATTATCCACCTTCCAAGGCAAATTTGAAGAATTGCACATAAAAATGAAAAGCTTGAGTAAGTAACTAAGTCCGGTGCCCTGTGCACCCAGCAGCACTGAGTGAATTCTCGGCTTGGCAATGACGACTTTCACATCTCCCCTCAACTTTCCACCTCACTTTGGTGAAATGTCTAAATGCTTTACATCTTCAGGAATATTCTAGTTGTAGAGAGTACCTAAACCTGTCTCAAGTGTAGAATTTCTTGATCTTGTTTTATTGAAAATGATGACACCTTCCAAGAAGTACTTTGTAATTCAAGGAAACTAACACAGGGCCTTGTTCATAGAAAATGCCCAGAGAAGGTTGTTTCTTAAAGGATTAAATAAACAGACATTTTAAAATTCATTTTATTTTGAATTTTTGGTGTTTTAACACATTTCAGATCACTGCCCTATACCCTTTGCCCAATTTCCTACAGGTTATCTGTCTGTTTACCTACTTCATTTAGAAAGAACATCTAGAAAGGGGGATTTTTTTACATTTGTTTCTTCCCTCATCAACATTTCTTAATTTTACTACATTTAAAAAATTAAAGGAGGGGTTATTCAAAATGAGTTTCAGAAAGTGTTGATATTATGTAGGTTTGCAAGTTATTTTGTAGGTTTGCCTGAAAATAATTTTCAGGCAGAGGAATTCTGCATTAGCACTTAATGTGGGACCTATTTGCCTGTTATTTGGTTCCCTTTTAAGATTCATGGTTATATTCATTTTCTTTCAGTTCTTTATTCTGTGGTTATTGGGTTGGATGGTTTTGGTTCTGTTCAACAATGGATGCTTTGAGTTAAGAACTTCAATGCATAATTATTCAATGAAATCATAATGAAGTGATGAGATGACAAAAAGCCAACTTATTTTCAGGAACTAAAAATAATGCTAAAATATAAGCATTAATCCTTGCTTGAATATTCCAGCATCTGACTTTTTCCTGATCATTTTACATATTTATATAAAGTGTAATTTAAGATTATAAATTTTTGAAATATTACTTGCTATTCAACTTTAAATATCATTTCCTTTCTAAGTACTAAATTTGATATTTTAATGAAATCTTAAACTGCTGAATTCTTTGCATTAAATAAGGGATTGATAGCAATCCACTTAAAAATAATATCACTCCTTTGTCACTTTATTGATATTTTACAATAGCACTTAATCGTAATAAAAATTTTACATGGTTACACTGATTTTCATGCTGTTGGGTTTACTCTGATAGTGAGTTAGCTTATATGTAATAATTTTTCTTTATGATATAATATATTCACTAAAACATTCTTGGTAGTTGGAAATGATGCTCATTTTACTTGTGTGGTTTAGAAAATGTGCCTCAGTCTTTCTTTAGTGAGAATAGTCATTGTAACTTAGTGTTAGGAAGGTCAGTAATTTTGGAGGGAACTTCTGTCTTATTTTGTCTTTTCAGGAAGTGATAGGAAAAGGGTTGAATATTGCAGTGGGCCAGTGCTATTAAAAAGCAGAGACATTACTTTGTCAACAAAGGTCCGTCTAGTCAAGGCTATGGTTTTTCCAGTAGTCATGTATGGATGTGAGAGTTGGACTATAAAGAAAGCTGAGTGCTGAAGAATTGATGCTTTTGAACTGTGGTGTTGGAGAAGACTGTTGAGAGTCCCTTGGACTGCAAGGAGAAACAACCACTCCATCTTAAAGGAGATCAGTCCTGGGTGTTCACTGGAAGGACTAGTGTTGAGGCTAAAACTCCAATACTTCGGCCACCTGATGCAAAGAGCTGACTCATTTGAAAAGACTCTGATGTTGGGAAAGATTGAGGGCAGGAAGACAAGGGGACGACAGAGGATGAGATGGTTAGATGACTCAGTGGACATGAGTATGCTAAATTCCAGGAGTTGGTGATGGACAGGGAGGCCTGGCGTGCTGTGGTTCATGGGGTCGCAAAGAGTTGGACACGACTGAGCGACTGAATTGAACTGAGTGTTTTTAAAACTATGGAGGCCTAGTATACTTTCTTATATACATCTAAATAGAAGTTTAAATAAAACTCACTTGGAGAGTCACTGAGTTTCAAGTGTATGTCATTTGGTGACTTGAAGGTTTCTATGTTTATGAGTTCAAGTTGTTTCTTTATTTATGGCATTTGGACAGTGAATTACTAATACATACAGTGAATGCAGCCATAGTACTGTCTGGCTTCTTAAGTATTTTAATCTTTACTGTTAGTCACATCACACTGTGGAGTAAGCACTATTCAAAGCAAAAGCTTTTCTGAGTATTTTTCATTAATTGTGATACATCTGATGCTTAGGGGGAAATTGGATTCAGTATCAAGAGAAAAACTCAACAATTTGGTCATTAGGAATAACTCACTGTTTGCCTTTTCTTTTTTTGACATATTAACCTTAAGATGGCATCATACATAATGGACAAATAAAATTAAATTCAAGGGAATCTTATGCGGGCAGTCAGTCCCTTTAAATACTACAAATTCTGTTGTTTTAAAGAATTAATTCAGAGCTTATTGAGATTCATTGTAATCAAATTAGCATAATTCAAGAAGACACTGTCATCTTGTGTTTTTCTTCTAATGCTTTATTATTACATGTTTTGAAAGGGATGGTTTCTTAGATTCCAGAATATGCCAAAATGGGCACAAATGTAAAATGTCTTTTGAAATGCAATTAAAAATCTAAGGTCAGAATTGACCCCTCTACTCAGCCCTCTGCCACCTTACTTTGGGGTAAAAACCTCCTATCGTTCCCAAGTAACAAAAGATAGCACACCTGGATTGAGGTTTACACTTTAAAACAGAATGTTGGAAAAAAGTCTGAAGCTATTTATCCATTATCAGGGCTCACTGTCTTATCAGTTTTTTTTTTTACAGACCCAAGACATTACTGGAACATTTAATGAAAATGTTCAGACTTTTTTTCCCTTGAAACAGTGAGTTTTCCCCAGTGATGTCTGATACAGAACACTAAATTCCTTCATATAAATACTTTATGCTTTGTTGTTTGGAAGGCAGGTATCTCTGTTGTGAATTCATTACATTTACTCAGTTTCTGAGTTCATTTTTCTAAGGAACGTTTCCATGGAGTGGACGGTCACCACTCCAGTCTGTCTTCTGGGACTAACCCTTGAAAAGCTTGATGAACTGTCCAACAGGATGAATTTCTATTTTGGCATTTTAAGTCGCTTCTTTGATTTCAAGTTTTCTGTGTTATTTCCAAGATATTCTACCACGTTTTTTGAGAAATCTGTATGCAGGTCAAGAAGCAACAGTTAGAACTGGACATGAAACAACGGGCTGGTTCCAAAACAGGAAAGGAGAACGTCAAGGCTGTATATTGTCACCTTGATTATTTAACTTATATGCAGAGTACAGCATGCGAAATGCTGGCCTGGATGAAGCACAAGCTGGAATCAAGATTGCCGGGAGAAATATCAATAACCTCAGATATGCAGGTGATACCACCCTTATGGCAGAAAGTGAAGAGGAACTAAAGAGCCTCTTGATGAAAGTGAAAGAAGAGAGTGAAAAAGTTGGCTTAAAACTCAGTATTCAAAAAACTAAGAACATGGCATCTTGTCCCATCACTTCATGGCAAATAGATGGGGAAACAATGGAAACAGTGAGAGACTTTATTTTCTCAGGCTCCAAAATCACTGCAGATGGTGACTGCAGCAATGAAATTAAAAGACGCTTGCTCCTTGGAAGAAGAGCTATGACAACCCTAGACCACATATTAAAAAGTAGAGACATTCCTGTACCAACAAAGGTCCATCTAGTCAAATCTATGGTTGTTCCAGTGGTCTTAAATGGATGTGAAAGTTGGACTATAAAGAAAACTGAGCACCAGAGAATCGATGCTTTTGAACTGTGGTGTTGGAGAAAACTCTTGAGAGTCCCTTGGACTGCAAGGAGATCCAATCAGTCCATCCTGAAGGAAATCAGTCTTGAATATTCTTTGGAAGGATTGATGCTGAAGCTCTAATAATTTGGCCACTTGATGTGAAGCACTGACTAATTGGAAAAGACCCTGATGCTGGGAAAGATTGAAGGCAGGAGGAGAATGATGGCAGAGGATGAGATGGTTGAATGGCATCACTGACTCAATGGACATGAGTTTGAGCAAGCTCCAGGAGTTGGTGATAGACAAGGAAGTCTGCCGTGCTGCAGTCCATGGGGTTGCAAAGAGTTGGACGTGACTAAGTGATTGAACTGACTGAATGGTTGGCTAGTAGTCCAGTGGATGACTTCTTCATAAGCAGAGGAACCCTTTTAACGAATAACGGTGATGTCTGCCTCCATGGATATTTTATGCACAGTCTGGAGGATTTACAAAAGACCACTCTTACCCAATTAACACTATGAACATTATGAGTTTACTCAATTTCATCTTTTGAGTGTTGCTGTTATGTGTCAATATCTCTAAGATCCATTAGAACTTAGCACCTTTTAACAAAGTTGTCGACTAAAAATGGAATGCATAGACCTTGGGAACATGATTTTTATAAGATTCTTTTTTTAATTGTGGTTTAATTCTATGGTGAGGGTCACCTTCTCAAAGATAATTTACATGTATTCTTTGTCACTGTTTCAGTTTATCACAAAGGCTTTCATTTTGATATATATCAATTATGTGCATTAAAGGAAATATCAACAACTTCAGATATGCAGATGATACCATTCTAATGGCAAAAAGTGAAGAGGAATTAAAAAGCCTCTTGATGAAGGTGAAAGAGGAGAGTGAAAAAGCTGGCTTAAAACTCAACATTCAAAAAACTAAGATCATGGCATCCGACCCTATTACTTCATGGCAAATAGATGGGAAAAAGTGAAAGCAGTGACAGATTTTCTTTTCTTGGGCTCCAAAAGCACTGCAGATGATGACTGCAGCCGTGAAATTAAAAGATGCTTGTTCCTTGGATGGAAAGCTATGACAGAACTAGACAGTGTATTCCCTGATAACTCAGTTGGTAAAGAATCTGCCTGCAATGCAGGAGATCCCTGGTTCAATTCCTGGGTAAGGAAGATCTGCTGGAGAAGGGATACACTGCCCACTACAGTATTCTTGGGCTTCCCTTATGGCTCAAGTGGTAAAGAATTTGCCTGCAGTGTGGGAGACTTGGGTTTGGTTCCTTGGGTTGGAAAGATTCCCTGGAGAAAGGAAAGGCTACCCACTCCAGTATTCTGGCCTAGAGAATTCCATGGGCTGTGTATAGTCCATGAGGTGGCAAAGAGTTGGACGCGATTGAGCAACCTTCTCTTTCAGACAGTGTATTAAAAAGAGAGACATCACTTTGCCAACAGAGATCTAGATAGTTAAAGCTGTGGTGTATCCTGTAGTCATGTATGGATGTGAGAGTTGGACCATAAATAAGTCTGAGTTTCTTCAGCTGTAGCTTTAGGCTGAGAAGAAGAATTGATGCTTTCGAAATTGTGGTGCTGGAGAAGACTCTTGAGAGTCCCTTGTACAGCAAGGGGATCAAGCCAGTCAATCCTAAAGGAAATCAACTCTGAATACTCTTTGGAAGGACTGATCCTGAAGCTGAAGCTCCAATACTTTGGCTACCTGATGTGAAAAGCCAACTCATTGGAAAGGACTCTGATGCTGGGAAAGATTGAAGGCCAAAGGAGAAGCGGGTGACTGAGGATGAGATGGTTGGATGACACCACCGACTCAATGGACATGAATTTGAGCAAAGTCCAAGAAATAGGGGAAGCCTGGAATGCTGCAGTCCACAGGGTCGCAAAGAGTTAGACATGACTTAGTGACCGAACAACAACAGCAAATGGATTAGTAACTATTTCATCAGAAATATCACCCTGATTTCTTGATTTGCTTTTGAGTATTAGTCAGGAACTATGTAAGTTATTTGTTTAATCCTTATACCAACCTGTGGTGTGTGTGTGTAAATAATACACAACTCATACATATATTCTTATGCAGATATGTAATTTATTATGGATGGATATCAGAAAGTTAATATATTGAAAGACAAACTACAGAATCGGTGTACAAACCCAGACTGCTTGATTCCAGATCTTGAGACTATTCTTTCGTAGTCCATAAACTTCATTTTACTATATTTTATAGGGTACTCAGGTTTTTAGCCTGACATTAAGTATATCTAGTATAATTTAGATACAAGGTTAAATATAATCATGACTTTTAGGTTCCTCATAAAATATAGTTTATTTATAAGTAAATATATATTATTCACCCAAACTATCTTGCTCTGATTTCTATTTGTTTTCTCATTTGGGCTATTTTATGACTAAAATCTTAAATGCCCAGTATAGAAGAATTAAGAAAAAGTAGTATTCGTTAAAATCTCATGTAATTCCATATGAGAAAGCTTTATGTCTACCTGAGGGAGAACGTATGCCATCCAACCTTCTCAGCCTCTGTCACCCCCTTCTCCCCCTGCCCTCAGTCTTTCCCAGCATCAGGGTTTTTTCCCAGTGAGTCGACTCTTCACATCAGGTGGCCAAATTATTGGAGCTTCAGCGTCAGCATCAGTCCTTCCAATGTTCAGGGTTTTGGTTTCCTTTAGGATTGACTGGTTTGATCTTGCTGTACAAGGGACTCTCCAGAGCCTTCTCCAGTGCCACAATTTGAAAGCATCAATTCTTCAGTGCTCAGCCTTCTTTATGGTCCAACTGTCACATCTGTACATTACTACTAGAAAAAATCATAGCTTTGACTTTCTAGATATCTGTCGGCAAAGCTTTTTAATACGCTAAGTTTGTCATAACTTTCCATCCAAGGAGCAAGCATCTTTTAATTTCATGGCTGCAGTTATCTGCAGTGATTTTGGAGCCCAAGAAAATTAAATCTGTCACTGTTTCCACTTTGTTCCCATTCATTTGTTTTGACATGATGGGACCGGATGCCATGATCTTAGTTTTTTGAATGTTGAGTTTTAAGCCAGGTGTTTCACTCTCTTCTTTCACTTTCATCAAGAGGCTCTTTAGTTCCTCTTCACTTTCTGCCATTAGAGTGATACCATCTGCATATCTGAGGTTGTTGATATTTCTCACGGCAATCTTGATTTCAGCTTGTGATTCATCCATCCCAGCATTTCGCATGATGTACTTTGCATAGAAGTTCAGTAAGTGGAGTGACAATATAAAATAAAAATTCTTTTTACCTTTTATCTAATTATACATAACTTTTCGTTCAGCATTATTGTACCAGGTATACTTTTAAAATAAAGCTGTGCAGTCAAATAGAGAAGATCAAAATTAAGAAAGCAATGGATTTACTCTGAACCTCTAATATCATTTAATTAAAATCCCTTTGAATTGGTGAAAACTGACAGCTCTGGAAACTTTCTTGTGCTTTTCTTAACAACATAGCAATTTGTCTTTTATCCATCAAGTTGAAGAAAGATATTTGAACTCACTAAATTTTAATACTCTTACGCATCAAACTTTACAAAAGCAGAAAAGCAGGTACAAATTAGAAGGTTCACAAAACGTCTTTTCTTATTTGAATCCATTTTTATTCTTTTCCTCTCTTCTCAGTTGTTTTTAAGCTTTATCTTGAATTTACAGCATTTTATATTAGCAACTTTTGGTTTATGAGCTGTATTATTCCCAGTCCATCACCTTCAGGAGGCGGAGAAGAATAATAATGATCTTAGCTAACATTTTTGAATATTTATTAAGGGTTAGGCAGTGAATCCTCACCACCACACAGTGAGGTGCAGACACCATCCTCCTCATTGTGTGGATCAGGCTCAGGTTGTCAGCAGTGGACCTAGTGTTCGCATACCAAGCTATATTATTTAGAGACATAAGATTTTTCCCCAAAACCACTTAAGAACCTAATGATGCAGATCTGGCATACAGTAAAAATTCTAATCAACAGTAAAATTGCCAACCTAGTGAGCTAGAGAAGCGGCTGACAACGGTGTGTGAATATTCATTCTATCATCCCATGAATAAAATAGTTCCACTCTGGTTTTTCTCTGCTGCCAGCACAAATGAGACTGGAAGGCAACACCTGGGATGATGAGGCCCCACCCAGTCTCCCCCAATACATCTTGGCATTCCTGCTGACGCTGTTGAGAAGCCTGGAATGTTCAGAGAACTAGCAAGCGGCACAGCAGTGCTGTGCTTACCGGTACTGCTGCATTCCCACCTGCCTGATACACATTTCACTTGTATAGTTTCTTGTTACTGCTAGTTTGAGCCACCTTCATGTCTCTTGGCTTTTCTTTTAATCAAGGGGACTGAAAGTAGGAAAACATTTCTTTAGGGTTTAAATGATGTCAGTAACTGGCAGTAGGAAAAAGGAAAATTTAATCTGAGATGATCACAGAGTCATTGGTCTTTTCCTTTTTATAAGTAGACGCCATCAGACGTTTTCCATTTGCGTTACCCAGATTGTTACATTGTTTACCACTCCAAGTAGGGGCCAGCCATATTTTTATATGAAAGCATTTTTCAACCAACTTCTAAAGTGAAACATTAACACTCTTACTTGAGCTTTGGATTTTAGTATATCCCTTAAAACATGAGTTTGCTTCAGAGCTTGAATCCTCTTGTATATGTGGTGAGAAGTTCAAAATTACTCCTTATTTATACAGACTTTGGCAGTTGGGGCAGTGTATTTTGTCACCTGTTTGCTGTCTTATGAAGAGCTGGAAAGTTTATGAAGAAATAGAAAATATGACTTTGAGCTTTTGACATTTTAAAATAAATGTACATATTGTTAGTGACAGATTGCTAAACTTGGCTTTAGACACTTAGCTATGTTTCTTGCCAAAAGTAATCCAGATGTGCATAATTTACCCGGCTGCCATATGTGCACTGACATGTCTTTCTATAATCAACTGTCTGTTCAGTATGGTTACAGTTAAATGTTCTTTTTTATCAACGGTCTTTGGAAATAGCACTGACTTAATAACTTATTTTAAATTTAACAACTTTTCAAAAAGTAATGCACACCCAGTTTGGCTTTAAACCTCAGTGACCAGACATGTTGAGTATCTGGAAAAGACATTGGCAATCCAAATTCTCTGGGGCCCTATGTATTTCAAGAGGGAAATCTAGGATACCAATTTCAGTGGGTGATTCTGCTTTGCTGAGTTTCTTAAAAGGGTGGAATGGAAGGTACATGTACCAAATTAAATATTGTCGAAACAACAAATGAGTAACATTTCTGATAAAGTGGTTTGTTTTGGAAAGGAAGTGGGAAAAGGAAATCGTGATGCAGGATGAAATAAATATGCAGAAAGAGTACGTTGCATTTCTTTTACTAACTCATTGTCTTCTGTGTTACGTGGGGGCCAGATTTGGGACTTTCACATGGGTCATGGAGCTGTACTGATTTCAAGCCATATCTTTTTGTTGAAGAAAGGCATTATTTTCTCAAGGAATTTTAGAAAATGTATATATGATAGGAAATACTACTACTTTTCCAGTGGCATTTTCAGATTGATATTTAAATGTCAACGTGGAGAAATTTAAACCGTGTAACAGTCGCATTCCTTAATAATTGTACTATTGCTGAGAGATAGTTACCTTGAAACTATGTCCTTGTTATTTGTATTCTGTAACACTGAGCCACCATTAAGTCTAGACAGGGATGTTGTCAACCATGTGTGTCCTTGTTTGTGTTTGTCCACAGCTGCAATTAGGTTTTTCACACTGTCCCCATCTGTGGAGGCTGTTTGTGCAGTGACCTTGGCCAGTTCAAAATCTGTTCAACCAAGCCCGTGAGTAGAGAGAACTAAGAGGACAGATGGCAGGACCGATGATGGGGAACTGTTTTGTTAGTGATTGTGACTGATAGTAGCCAAACTATCCCATCCACAGTATGATTTAAAAAGATGTATCCTGAATCCTTTACAGTAAAATAAAAACTGACTTAGTGTCAGGGCAGATGTCCCAACAAAAATAAGACTGATATACACTGGCAGTCTGGGAGGGGGAATCTAGTATTTTTGTTGCCTGTGTGTAGCTCCTATTTTCTTATCAGGTATCACTTTCCCCAATGTGATCTAGCAAGAAGATCTGAACACCAGGACACCAAAAAAAAAAGAGAGAAACCTATAGGAATTTCAGGTTTCCACTTGACTGCTGCAGCTTCTGTTGGGCTTTCTAAACAAGAGCCGGCTTTTGGGGAAAAAAGCCAATCTGATTTAGACTATAACTGTTATTTACCCTTCCTGAGCTCATTTGCTAAATTTGCAATCTTTTGTGAATGATTTGTAGCTCTTCTTTACACATGTAAGATGTTCAAGTTATATTATCTACAAACTGGCAGTCATTTTTTATGATTAAAAAGACTTATTTATTGGTATATCTAAAGATATAGCAGACATACCCATATATAAAATCATACAGTTATAGGTTAGAGGAAAAACTGTTATTGCTATCATGGTCATTATTAGTCACCACCATCTATATTTGTCTGGCTTTTCCTCATTAATTTTGAGCTAATAAAAGTTTCCAAATGTAATAAATTCATCCAAATAATTTTATTACTTTCAGTAATTTTTAAAATATTACGTTATTCCAAAGAGGCTCATGATTCTTTAAGAAATTATGTTAATATACCATTTAAAAATAACAGTGATGACAGCAACAATAGAATTACAGCAAACACTTATTAAGCAGATATATTGTGCTGGGTACTGTTCTAACCACTTTACATGGATCACATTTAGTCTGCTAAAAACTGGAGCACCATTGCTGACTTGACTTTATAGATGAGGATACCAAAGTCATACAAGTAGGAAATGGTAGAGCTGAACTAAATACACAGAGAGTATGACTCAGGGACTCTTTTCTCTAATAATTCTGCTGTTTTGTCTCCTAACAATAGCAATATTATCATATCACTCTTACAAAGAGCCTGTCCAAGATGTCATTATAGTGAGATGGCATGATCCTGATAAACGTGTCCAGTTTTTTGTATTTGGGACATCACAAATAGAATAAATATGCCTCAGAATCTCTTGTCTGTTTTGTTTGGGTTAATGTTCCAGTCTGACAAATTTGTTGATTATTATAGGCTTCCCTTGGACTGCAAGGAGATCCAAACAGTCCATCCTAAAGGAGATCAGTCCTGGGTGTTCATTGGAAGGACTGATGTTGAAGATGAAACTCCAATACTTTGGCCACCTCATGCAAAGAGTTGACTCATTGGAAAAGACCTTGATGCTGGGAGGGATTGGGGGCAGGAGGAGAAGGGGATGACAGAGGATGAGATGGCTGGATGGCATCACCGACTCGATGGACATGAATTTGAGCAGACTCTGGGAGCTGGTGATGGACAGGGAGGCCTGGCGTGCTGTGATTCATGGGGTCGCAAATTGCTGGACACGACTAAGCGACTGAACTGACTTGACTGACTGAACTGATAGGCTTCCCTTATAGTTCAGTTGGTAAAGAATCTGCCTGCAATACAGGAGACCCCAGTTCTATTCCTGGGTCAGGAAGATCCACTGGAGAAGGGATAGGCTACCCATTCCAGTATTCTTGGGCTTCCCTTGTGGCTCAACTGGTAAAGAACCCATCTGCAATGTGGGAGGCCTGGGTTCGATCCCTGGGTTGGGAAGATCCCCTGGCAAAAGGAAAGGCTATCCACTCCAGTATTCTGGCCTTGAGTCAGTCAGACACGGCTGAATGACTTTCACCCTAGATTTGTCACCCTATAGGATTTATGTCACCTGGCTTACCTGTTGAAGTCACAGTATAGAACTGAGACCCCTTCCAGTGAGACCAGTAATGTATATTCATTCATTCTTCCAACAACTTACAAATTACAGATACAGAAACAGACAAAAGACACAATTCATCTCTGCAAGAAATTCACTTAGAATAGCTGAAATGGTCATCATTGATTTTCCATAAATATTGGATGAATTCACTTTCTAGAAACTATTGCTGAGGTGCCTGCTAATTGTCCTTATCAGTTTCTTAAATTTTATTTTTCTGTTTCTCAGAGTCAGTGGCACCTACTGATTGCACCTTACCTTGCTTCACATCTAAAACTTTTTGTTTTGTTTTAATTCCTATACTTCTCTTCCCACAGTCTACCTGTAGTCCCATTTTCTCTGTAGTTGGGCAAAACAGAAAGAAAACAGTTTGGAGTGAGAAATTCTCAGTTCAAATCTTAGCTTGCCCACTTTTTAACCATGTGACCATAGGCAGGTTTTCTGGCTCATCTTTTCCCTGTCCTCCAGGCAAAGTGTCCAGACATGGTTCTTGTCCTTGGAATGCTGACACTTAAGTGGAAGACATAGGTATACAAACAAATATATCAGCAAGTATAAGTATTATGGAAAATGGTATGTGCCTCATGTGATAAAAGCTTAGAGGTGGGTAATACGTTTTGATGAGTAAATGACTGTATGAGTTGAAACTTAAGAAAGGGAACTGAAACATATAAGACTTCTACAATATTGTAAAGTAATTAGCCTCCAACTAATAAAAATGGAAAATTTTTTAAAAAAATAAAATTTATTCCTGCAATAAAAAAATAAATAAAAGTAAAATATAGTAAAGTTGCAGGATATAAAATTAACACACAAATCCCTTGCATTCCTATACACTAATAATGAGAAAACAGAAAGAGAAATTAAGGAAACAATACCATTCACCATTGCAACAAAAAGAATAAAATACTTAGGAGTATATTTACCTAAAGAAACAAAAGACCTATACATAGAAAACTATAAAACACTGATGAAAGAAATCAAAGAGGACACAAACAGATGGAGAAACATACCATGTTCATGGATTGGAAGAATCAATATTGTCACAATGGCTATACTACCCAAAACAATTTATAGATTCAGTGCAATCCCTATCAAGCTACCAACAGTATTTTCACAGAACTAGAACAAATAATTTCACAATTTGTATGGAAATACAAAAAACCTCGAATAGCCAAAGTAATCTTGAGAAAGAAGAATGGAACTGGAGGAATCAACCTGCCTGACTTCATACTATACTACAAAGCCACGGTCATCAAGACAGTATGGTACTGGCACAAAGACAGAAATATAAATCAATGGAGCAGAATAGAAAGCCCAGAGATAAATCCACCAACCTATGGACACCTTATCTTCGACAAAGGAGGCAAGAATATACAATGGAAAAAAGACAACCTCTTTTACAAGTGGTGCTGGGAAAACTGGTCAACCACTTGTAAAAGAATGAAACTAGAACACTTTCTAACACCATACACAAAAATAAACTCCAAATGGATTAAAGATCTAAATGTAAGACCAGAAACTATAAAACTCCTAGAGGAGAACATAGGCAAAACACTCTCCGACATAAATCACAGCAGGATCCTCTATGACCTACCTCCCAGAATTTTGGAAATAAAAGCAAAAATAAACAGATGGGACCTAATGAAACTTAAAAGCTTTTTCACAACAAAGGAAACTATAAGCAAGGTGAAAAGACAGCCCTCAGAATGGGAGAAAATAATAGCAAACAAAGCAACAGACAAAGGATTAATCTCAAAAATATACAAGCAACTCCTGCAGCTCAATTCCAGAAAAATAAATGAGCCAATCAAAAAATGGGCCAAAGAACTAAACAGACACTTCTCCAAAGAAGACATACAGATGGCTAACAAACATGAAAAGATGTTCAACATCACTCATTATCAGAGAAATGCAAATCAAAACCACAGTGAGGTACCATTACACACCAGTCAGGATGGCTGCTATCCAAAAGTCTACAAGCAATAAATGCTGGAGAGGGTGTGGAGAAAAGGGAACCCTCTTACACTGTTGGTGGGAATGCAAACTAGTACAGCCGCTACGGAGAACAGTGTGGAGATTCCTTAAAAAACTGGAAATAGAACTGCCATATGACCCAGCAATCCCACTTCTGGGCATACACACCGAGGAAACCAGATCTGAAAGAGACACGTGCACCCCCAATGTTCATCGCAGCACTGGTTATAATAGCCAGGACATGGAAGCAACCTAGATGTCCATCAGCAGATGAATGGATAAGGAAGCTGTGGTACATATACACCATGGAATATTACTCAGCCATTAAAAAGAATTCATTTGAATCAATTCTAATGAGATGGATGAAACTGGAGCCCATTATACAGAGTGAAGTAAGCCAGAAAGATAAAGACCAATACAGTATACTAATGCATATATATGGAATTTAAAAAGATGGTAATGATAACCCTATATGCAAAACAGAAAAAGAGACACAGATGTACAGAACAGACTTTTGGACTCTGTGGGAGAAGGCGAGGGTGGGATGTTTTGAGAGAACAGCATTGAAACATGTATATTATCTAGGGTGAAACAGATCACCAGCCCAGGTTGGATGCATGAGACAAGTGCTCGGGCCTGGTGCACTGGGAAGACCCAGAGGGATCGGGTGGAGAGGGAGGTGGGAGGGGGGATCGGGATGGGGAATACATGTAAATCCATGGCTGATTCATGTCAATGTATGACAAAAACCACTACAATATTGTAAAGTAATTAGCCTCCAGCTAATAAAAATAAATGGGGGGAAAAAAAGTAAGATTAAAAAAAAAAGTAATTAGCCTCAACTAATAAAAATAAATGGGAAAAATTTAAAAAAAATAAAATTTATTCCTGCAATAAAAAAAATAAATAAATAAAAGTCCACTTTTAAACTTGGGGGAAAAAAAAAAGACTTCTTCTCAGGATATTTGACACAACCCTGGCTAGCACATGGAATGATTTTATAAATGTCCATTCATTCACATATTATCTAATGAGTTCTACAGTATGGCAGACAATGTGCAGTTTACAGGAGATTACAGAGACCATGGTTATCAGTGAAGGAAAAAAACTGAATTATTTGTTATTTTAAATATTAAGTAAGAGCACCTGAGTTTTCTCTGTTTGATATAGTGCAAACATTTGATTGGGATTAGACCTTCCTTATAGCTTCAATAAATCTATTTAAATGGGTACTTTGGATTTTTTGTTTTAAAATCTCTTTTTTTAATGTAAATGAGCCAAGAAAAAGGTGAACATATATAAACAGCTTGCATCTAGAGGCACTCCCTTTCATGCCTGCAAACAAGACATATACACCTACTTTTGTGAAACCTTTACTCAGGTAATGTTAGTACAAGTAGTTTTGTTCACAAAGTAGTAGTCTTTGAAGAGAATTTATACAAGTAGAAGTTCTCTGCTTCCGTTTTTCATCATAGTGATGCAGATACTGGAGAAAATTATCTGTGAAAAATCTTTCTTCCCATCTCTTCCTAAAATGCAGTGTAAATAGCAGCATATATTGTCAATCTCAGTGACAATAACACTCATGAAGCACTAGTTGCTCAAAGGAGTGATAAAAATATTTTGATGTTTAGCAAATGCTATCCCAACAGTGCAAAGAATGCCAACTTGCTGTTAGATGTTGAATCAGTCATTCCAACTGCAAGTAGCTATTGAGCAAATGTGGCCAAATTTTTATCTATAAGTAATTTGTATGTATCCTTTGTGGATGTGGCTTGCAATAAATCTAAGAAATATTTAAAAGGAATTTGTTTAACAGACCCTACGCCAACATCCAGACATATGTCCCCCATATATATAATAACCTTCTGTGTTGGTGGTTATGATTTAGTTTCTATGTTGCTTTCTTGTAATTATAGTTATTTTGTATTTGGAAAAAAATTATATTTTGGAACAGTATAACAAAAATGTGAAAGGTAGAGTAGAATCAGATTTCTAATCCCATTTCCCTAATATAGGATTTCCCATTCTCTGTACTATTGACATTTGAGGCTGGATAAGTTATTGTTTGTGGGGCTGTGTGGTATATTTTAGGGTGTTTGGAAGCATCCCTCTTGCATTATCTGAACTTTGAGAACTGAAAATATCTCCTGATGTTGCCATGTGTCCACTGAAGGGCAAAATTGCCTCTCTTCCATTTGAGACTTGCCCTAATACAAGACTGTTACCAGAGTGTTCCGTCAGTCTTTGTACACACACACACTTTTACAGAACTGTGGTGTGTGTGTAATGCTGTAGTCTATTATTTTTTTTTAATCTTATAACAGCTAAGCATTTTCTGCTGTTAACTAGGTATCAAAATTATCACTTTTTAATTAGTCCCCTATTGAATTTTTTTTGTTGTTTTTTTTAAGAGAAGTTGATGATGCCTCCATTTTATTAATTTTTTTTGCATTTTTAAAAATTTATTTATTTTAATTGGAGGCTAACCCCTAATGAGTCTTTTGGTGAATGATGTGACAGATAATATCTTTGCAGATATCCTTTTTCTACTTTAAGTTTTCCTTTTAAAATATGCACTATATTGCCTATGAATTCTGTTCCTTATCTGTTGGCATGGGGACCTAAGATCAGGTAAAATGGAACTAAAATGACCCTATTCCTGGAAAATAATGCGTTACCCATATTATCTATGAATTCTGAGGGAATCTGTGCCCTTATAAGGCAAGAGTGTTCACTCATGCGGCATGGTGACTTCTGGGTCCCCCTACTCAGGCAGGCCCCTTTCCTTGCTGTGTGCCCCTAGTGGCATGTGTTTAATTTCGTGGTTGTCAGTAGAGGTATCTTACGGGTGCTGCTGTGCTCAGTCATGCATGACCCTTTGAGACCCCGTGGACTGTAGTCTGCCAGGCTCTCTTGTCTGTGGGATTTCTCAGGCAGCAATACTAGAGTGAGTTACCATTTCCTTCTCCAGGGGATCTTCTCCACCCAGGGATTAAATCCATTTCTCCCCCCCTCCCTCCTCGGTCTCCTGCATTGTAGGCAGATTCTTTACCCCTGAGCCACCGGGGAAGCCCATCTTATAGGCCTAGTCTTCTCCATTCAGCAAGTATTTATTGAATACTTAATATGTTCTGGCACTGTGCTAAATGCTAAATACTTTCTTCCTTTTAACTTTTTAGTACTCATGAAAATTCAGTGAGGGCAGTACTAATATTATCCCTACTTTCCATGTGAGAAAATTAAGGCACAGAGTGGTCAAGTCATAGGCCTTAGACCACACATCTGGGAAGTGGAAGATTCAGGATAAGAATTCAGGGAAACTGGTATATAGCTTCATCCTCTCAAAAACTGTATTGTGGTGCTGGCTTTTCCTCAGTGCTCATTTTTCTCAACACAATCCAGTTATTTTCTCTTGTCCCATTGTAATACTTGGTCAGCCTCAGGACTTATTCTCAGTAGATGATTACACCTTCCACGGGGTTTTCCTTAGTTGCCCTACTATGCTTAAAGCAGTGTATTTGGCAGAGGTGGGGATGGGTGGAGGGAGGGAACTGACAAAAGGGTAAATATGGGGTTGTAGCACCGGTTATTTGGTATGGGTCACACCCTGTGTATCCTTTTCTCGTTTTAAGGAATATTCCCTTCATCTCTATGTCAGTATCATGTGAGGAAACTTATGGCACTTCTTCTTGACTTGCCGAGCTTAAGTTCAGTTTGGAGGAGGGGAAACAGATGGTGAAGAATAGTGCTTGGTTGTTACACAGCACCCATACACTTTTGTGGGAGAAAGTGCTGCCTCTGAATTTCTGAAGAAAGTGAGAGAAAGAAATGTATTATGTGAGTCTGACTCATTGAGTAGAATGAGCAAGATAAATGGTGGGAAAACCAAAACCAACTTTTCTGTGACCTTATGTGAAATTCTGCTTTGTGCCCTAAGAAAAATATTAAAAATGATGTGGTCAGAGTAGGAGAGCTGCAACCCAGAGACAGTATTGGAAGGAGAATTTCTAATTTTAAAAACAAGCTCACTAACCTCATAGCCACCATTAATGACCATATAAATATTAATAAATCTCAAACACCTCCAAAATTAGCTTTATTTTTAAATCAAAAGTGCAAGACAGGGAAGTGGTAATTTGTGTTAGTCCGGCAGACACAAAATTAATTGAGATAAAAACAAGAAGTAGCAGGCAAACCCTTTGGGTGAAAAATAATGAGTTATGCTAACTCACTTAAGACAGTTTAGAGGGAAACATGATAACAAGAAATTAGTTCCCATTATTGAATCAGGAGCCTGTCATATGTGTCAACATTCCCCAACAACAAAGTCTAAGTTGTGAAAGAAAGTAAATTCAGGTTTTTTGGCCTTCCTACTGACCACCATACTGTGTAAGAAAGCTGTATGCGTGTAAAGCTTTTGTTTTTTCTCTTGGATAACTACTAGGTATATTGCTTTAGGTCAGTCTACAAGCTGACAGTAAAGCTGGCAGAATGAGTGGGGACATAATGAACACAGGGAAGCACAGGGATAAAGAAGTTCATTTGCACCTCCAAGTCTGGTGTGGGTTTCCCAGATCACTTTGACAACACAGTGAAAACTGCACTCTCCTGATATTTCCTAGGGTATGTCTGTCTGTTACTCCATAGACCCCCTAACATGTAGCCGGCCCAATAGTCCTTCAAGGTATAAGTTAGTTGGACATGTAAGACTCATGATGCACTGCCTTCTGCAGGATTTTTATCAGCAGTTATTAGGTTTTTTTTTTTCCTCTTCCTGCCATTCTCTGCCTCATGTAGGAAGAATTTCTTTTTGAAGTTGTATAAAACGATTCTTCTATAAAAGGGTTATTGTGAGAGCTGAGGAAATTAGATTGCACAGTGGAAACTTAAACATGAAAGAAAGCAACCTCAGAAGAACTGCTCCTGAAAATATGATTGTATGAGTTGTGGATTTCTCTACCTTTAGCTGCTACTAAAATTTGTATTCTCCAGTGGCCATTTTACTTCTTTCTTGCAAGTTCTTCTCATGGGCTTCCTAGATTGGCTGATATCAAAACCATTTTTTCATCCCTGAGCGCAATTAACTGTTCACTGTTAACTCCTCCTGTTAACTCAGCCTTACTGCCAGATTTTCTTCCATTATAGAGCCTGATAGAATATCATCTTTTCAGAAAATAAATGTTCATCATTGGGCTTCCCAGGTGATGCTAGTGGTAAAGAACCCACCTGCCAGTGCAGGAGATGTGGGTTCGATCCCTGGATCGGGAAGATCCCCTAGAGGAGGGCATGAAAACCCACTCCATTATTCTTGCCTAGGAAATCCCATGAACAGAGGAGCATGGTGGGCTACAGTCCATAGAGTCGCAGAATCAGGCACAACTGAAGCAACTTAGCACGCACACGTGTTCATCATCATCAAAGGTCTGATATATTATGAGCATAGTCAGTGTTCTTTTCATGAATTAGAATACATTTATAAATGTATCTTTGCACAAAGTCACAGTTTTAAAAGAACTTTTTAGCTACTTCCGATATTTGGTTAGAGTCGAATATTAAATCCAAGCTTTAATTCTCCACAAACATTTTTTATCACACACAAATGACTATCATCTAAATCAGTTGTGCTGAAATAGCCAGATAACTAACATGAATCCTTTTAAAAATTAACTATGTAGTGAGACAATGATTTGTTCTCCAAAATAAGTGAAATACTGCTATAAAGCCCAAGTCTCCCTAGTTTCACTTTCCCACTCTGGTTTGCCACCATCACTCTCTAGAGGCAACTATTATTGAGACTTCGGTATATAGCTTTCCAAGCCATTGGTATACTTTCTCACATCTTACATACATCAGTGGAAAATGGAATATTGTTTTCTATATCTATGCTTCTGCATAAATGCTGTAATGCCAGTATATTGTGATCTTCTAACCAAGTGAGAATATGAACAAGTTCTTGCCGTTTTTAAATACAGCTGGTTAAGCTGTCACTTGAAAATTAAAGTCCATGTACTTCGTTGAATGCCAAATCTTAAAAAAACACCAGAAGACCCACAAGATCAGTTTTGGCTGATCTCACAGCCTGTTCAGGACTGTTTTACTTCATGGTGACGATGGTGTAAGAAAGAGGTACCTATACAGACAGGAGTCAGTTTCTCTAAGTTTTTAGTTCTTTGAGCTTTTAAGCATTTTCCATTTTCCATTTTCCATTAGGAGTGCTTCCATGCCTAGTCATGTCCGACTCTTTGCCACGCCATGGACTGTAGCCTGCCAGGCTCCTCTGTCCAGTGAATTTTTCCAGGCAATAATACCGGAGCAATTGGTCATTTCCTCCTCCAGGGGGTCTTCCTGACCCAGGGATCAAACCCAAGTCTTTGGCATCTCCTGCATTGGCAGGCAGATTCTTTACCACTGAGTCGCCTGGGAATAGCCAGCTATTCCTTAGGAGTAGCTATATTCTATCACTGGGCCATTTTAATAATTCCTGTGTTTCCATTAGGCTGAGACAACAGTGTCCTTTATTCTATACAAGTAAAATTAGCAACTACAAGTATGGCATCAGGAAGAGTAGGAGGGATCATGTGAGTGGCTTGTAGACCACAGTATATAAACCGTTTCTTGAGGGAGGTGGGTTTTGGACTGGGTTTAAAGAAGGGATATGACCAGCTGCACTGTCCCCACCAGCATTTCTCACATGCAACAGCAATGGTCTCTGACCTTCTCCCTGATGTCCACCCCCTCATGCTTTTTGCTGTATTTTCCTTGGAAAACTTTTAAAATTTAAGTCAGATCATAATGTCAGAACTCTCCTGTGGCTCTCCAAGGCAAGAGCAGAAGCTCTGTGTGGTCTGGCTTCTGCCATGTCCCTGGCTTTACCTTCTAGCTTTTTACCTTTTGCTCCATCAACTCCAGCCATGCTGTCTTCCATTTTATTTCCTTCTTCCACAGCACCTGAGACCCTCTCACATATGACATATCATTTGTTTGTTTATTCATTGTCTCACCTCCACGAGAACAGTAAACTTCTAAGGAATAGATAGCCAAAACTGAAATAATAACCAAGTCTAAGGGTCTTCATTTTTCTTTCTTTTTTGGTCCCTGTCAGCCAGAACAATGACTGGTATATAAAGTAAGAGTCAAGAAATATTCATTTAATTAATAAATAATTCATGTAAAACAGCCAGGCCAAAAACTCTGAGCAGAAGATGTAAACTTTTAAAACGGAACTTGAAAAAAAATCAATCTTCATCTGATTTATTCCTAGGTTTGGGCACCAAAAAAAAAAAAAAAAACTTGACTAGTCTTGACTAATACTAAGGGAAACAGTAAATAAGAGGAAAGGGAGGAAAAATGGCATTATTGATTCTTCTCAATTTCCTGATAGCTCTCAGTTTCCTGATAGCTCTCAGTTTCCTGATAGGTCTCAATTGTAGGGGAACATATGACTTCTGTCTGTTGGGTTCATTCCAATTTGAGTATGCTGCTGTTTCGTTAATAATGGAAGTTGAGCCCCTGTTTAGTAAATAACGGAACACACAGTAAAGAAAAGAGCGTGATGGGAATAGAATGTTCTTTTTAAACAATGGCATAGTTCTGTGTGTTAACACGTGTTTCATCGCCTTGAAATTTGTTGCCAATCTTTGGGTTTTCGTTTCTGAAGGAAAATTGTGTTGATAATCTTTTAGAGGCTTCAGAGAGAACATTTGTTTCCTTAGGATCTGCTCCAGGAATATCAGAGAGAAAACACTAGAAAGTTTAAAGACGAGCCAGTTACAAGAGAGAGTAAGATGAACAATAATGTCTAACTTTATAAACATCTTTTATTTCTAAAGATCCCACGGTATTTTTGCCCACTGATAACTTAAAAGTTTATGTTGTTACTTCAGGCTTACTATAAACCATTTTTCCTAAAATTTAATCTCCCTTTTAAAATGATTTATATCTTCCTTTTTAGTGAAACTATACATTTCTTCTTTCCAAAACTTACTTTCTGCCAGTTCATTAATTTGCATCATTCCGGGTATGTGTGCACATTACCATTATCATCATCAAATTTATACTACGTAAGCACAGCTTCCCATTTAATTCTCAAAACTATTCTGTGAACTAGGTATTTATTTTCCTCTTAATTTCCTCAGAGGAAATTGAGGTTTAGAAATTTTAATAATTTGCTTAAGGACATTTAACTAGTAGATGATAAAGCCAGGGCTCAAAGTCATGTATGTTGTACTAGATGGTAAGTGAACTTTCCTTTACATTACACTCCTTCCTCAAGAGGCCAAGTGGCCTCTAGCTTCTCCCCAAAGTTCTCCAGATGTCAGTTTCTTCATTTGTAAAATGAAGGGTTTGAACCAGATGTTCCTTAAGGTCCTTTCCCTCTCTCCTAGAGCTGTTTATGGCTTTTATTAATAGTAGCAATAGTGGCAACCACTATTGGGTTAAATTCTTTACAAACATAACTTACTAAAAATAGTAACTATATCAGTGGAGATAATAATATCTCCGAGTTTCAAAGGGGATTTGGAATGTCTAAGTCACTTTTTCAAGGCTACCAAGTTTTCAAATGTAGAACTTCTATGTGAACCCAGGTTTGGGATCATAACAACACTGCATTGCTGTATACTGTTTCCACACTATCTCCTACTCCTTTTGTATAAAGCGTGAACTTGACAAATGTAAGAAGGATCTACTCATTTGCTAATTCAACAAATATTTTTGAAGAAGTGAGATAAATGAGGTTGAGTGGAGCCTTTTGGCAAAGGGCATTCTGCAATAAATTAAATCTGTACTTTTTTTTCACCCTACATTCTGTCTTAAAGTTCACCTACATTGTTGTATATAGTTCATATTATTCTCTTTTGTATAGTATTTCATTGTGTAATTGTGTAAATATACCACAATTTACTTATTCATGAATCTATTCTGGAACAGTTCTTTCTAGATTTTGCTCTTATAAGCAGTACTGTAATAAACTTTCTTATAAATTATCTCCTTCACATCTCAGAAAACAGTATAAAGTACATTGCTATTTTCATAAAGTATACATGAACAAAACGTCATGTATACTATAGACTATAGCAAAGCAAGGAAAGAAATAGTTAACACAAAATTCAGCATAGTGATTTTTGTAAAGTGGAGGGAAAGACAGGTAGATGGGGGAAGGGAAGAGGGAAAGAGCACAGAGGATGAATGAAAGTTTACAGATAATGTTCTAGTTCTTGACTGGGTGGTACATTCATAAGCATCTTAATATATATGGTAATAAATCCATAGGTATTTATTTAAATAAATTTTTTATTTTAGAATAAATTTTAGATCACAAAATTATTGCAGAGATAATACAGAATGTTCTGTGTGTCCTATACTCAGTTTCCCCTATTATTAACATATGACCTATTGTATATTTGTCATAGGAAATGAGCCAGTATTAATACATTGTTATTAACTAAAGTTCATACTTTATTCAGACAGGTTTCCTTAGTGTTTCCCTAATAGTTTTTCTCATGATGAGACTTAGGAGGAAGATTGCAGTGGTGAAGTGCCACATCACATCATTTCAAGGGTGCCTACCATCAATATGTCTTACCATTGTTGATGTGAACTTTGATCACCTGGCTGAGGTAGCGTTTGTTAGGTTTCTCCACTGTAGTTATTCTTTTCTGCCTCTTCATACTATCATCTTTGGAAGGAAGCCACCTTTCTCAGCCACGTTGAAGGAGGGAGGAGTTACACTCTACCTCCTTAAGAATGCAGCCACATGGATGGACCTAGAGATTAGCATACTAAGTGCAATAAGCCCAACAGAGAAAGACAAATGCCGAATGGTATCACTTATATATGGGATCTTTTTTTAAAAAAAGAAAAGATACAAATGAACTTACTTGCAAAACAAAAATAGACCTCAGGTATAGAAGACAAACCTATGATTTACAGAGGGGAGAGGGGTGAGGAAGGATAATTGAGGGATTGGGATTAACATAGACACACTACTATATATAAAATAGATAACCAGCAAGGACCTACTGTGCAGCACAAGGAATTATACTCAATATTTTATAGTAACCTGTAAGGGAAGAGATTCTGAAAAATAACATATGTGTATATATACACTTACATATACAGACACATACATGTACACATGCATGTATACACATATATGTATATCTGTGTGTGTTTAGTTGCTCAGTCATGTCTGACTGTGTATGACTCCATAGACTGTAGCCTGCCAGACTCCTCTGTCCATGGGATTTTCCAGGCAAGAATACTAGAGTGAGTTGCCATTTCCTCTTCCAGGGGATCTTCCCGACTTAGGGATCAAGTCTCCTATGGTTCCTGCACTGCAGGTGGATTCTTTACTCGATGAGCCATGAGGGAAGCCTACACATATATACATATATGTGTATATATACATATATCTGAATTACTGTGCTATACACCTGAAACTAACACAACATTGTAAATCAACTATTTTTCAATTAAAAAAAAATTGAGTACCTACATAAATTATTTGGAATCCTTCTGCAGGAGAAATTTATCTCTTCTCCCTCATTTTTGTCTTTTCATTTGTATAATAGGGACTCATGGATGTTCATACTTTGGATAACAGTCCAACACTGCTTTATTTTGTTGCTCAAATTGTTCTAGTTTTGGCCTTGGGGAGTTCTTTTAGTTGGCTCTTTTTGTCCCTTCGACATACTCTCGTCATTGTGACGTTTGGGGTTTTTCTGTTCTGGGGTTTTTGGCACTTCCTGAATGCCTGACCCTTCAAGTTGCTCCAGACTCATTTTGTATATTTCCTGCCCCAGCCCTGGAATCAGCCTCTGGTTCCTTTCATTGGAGAGCAGATGCCAAGATCTGGACACGCAGTGTGCTCATTGCTACTGGAATATTGTTGCTTCTAGGCCCTCCCAGTTGACAGAACAAGGAAATAGAAATGTATGTACCTACCCATGTATATACATATATCTGTACATATTTTCATATATAATCTTCTTTATCTGTATTAAACTAAATATGAATTCACACTGATTTACCTCTAATTCATTTCCATGTGAATCATGCTAGCTTTTTACCCTTGCTTTTATGTATCCTCTGTGTCCTTCAGTGAGAAACCTGTCTCCCGCCATCCATCATCAGTTTACATAATTATTCTCTCAGTACCCTGTATCATGGTTTCAAATTTGTCCATCTATACTTTTGTTAGAAACAGTTTTATCAACTAAAGTATAATTCTTATGCAGTTTCTTTTGCTTTTAGTCTTACAGACTTCTTATTCCCAAAGTTACTTCGCTTAACACACCCTTTAGTAAGGTTATTTCATACATTTTTAATATTCTTTAGTCACTCACCGCTTTCCGTCCTGGGATCTCTTGACCTTATAGTTGATTTTCTAATTTGCATACATTAAAATTTACTTCATGCTATAAAGCTCTGTGGATTTTGATAGATACTTAATATCTTATATAGCTTTGCAGTATTACAGAATACAGCAAAATAGCCTTACCTTCATTTAAAAAAAAAAATCCCTCATGTTTTATTTACTCAACTCTCTCATTCTTGAAGAGAACCACTGATCGTTATATTGTTTTTGCATTTTCCAAAATATCACACAGTTGGAATCATACAGCGCATAGCGTTTTCAGACTGGCATCTTTTATTTAGCAATATACATTTAAGATTGACCCATGTCTTTTATACTTTGATAGCTTATTTCTTTTTGTCACTGAAAAATATTCTGTTGTATGACTGCACAGCAGTTCATTCAGTTATCAAAGGACATCTTACTTGCTTTCAGTTTTTACAATTATACCTAAAGTTGCATGCAATCTTTTGTAGGAACATAAGTTTTCACATCAGTTGAGTGTGTAGGGTCTGGGTCCTTCCTTGATCTTATGTTAAGACTGTATTTAATTTTGTAAGAAACTTCCAAACTGCTTTCTAAAATGATGCCACAGTTATGCATTCTTACCATCAGTGAATGAGAACTCCTTTTGCTTTGCATCTTCTCCAGTAGTTGGTGGTGTTTGTGTTTTGACATTATCCATTTTTAATAAATAATTTAGTGGTATCCCCTATTGTTTTAATTTGCACCTCCCTAATGTCAAATGATATTGAATGTCTTTTTCTATGCTTAGTTTCCTGGTTGGTAAGATACCATTCAGGTCTTCTGCCTATTTTTTTTTTTAATCACATTGCTTATTTTCGTTTTTAAAAGACTGTAATTTATATAGGGCTTCCCTGGTGGTTCAGATGGTAAAGAATCCACCTACAATGCAGGAGACCCAGGTTCAATATATGTTGTGTATGGTTTTTTATGTATGTCAAAAATGTGATAAAATATTAAAACAAGGGAGCATATTGAGCTTCATGCTGTAGGTGCAAGAGCTGATTCAGGATTAACTTCAAACTCGAGCCTTGCTATTTACTAGTCTTATGACTTTGGGAAAGTTATGTAATCTCTTGGGGCCTCAAACTCTTCATCCTGAAAATGAAAATGTTACCTGTTTTTTTTTACCTGTATTTTGTGAGAATGTAATGAAAATGGCATAGTTAGGTAGAGATCAATAAATAGAGGCTTTTATGCCACATAAGAGATGCTCAATAAACAGTGGTTTCCACACCCCTAACAATAGAGAGTTCATGCATTCATTCAACAAGTATTTGTCAAGTGCCTGTTTTGTGCCAGGAACTGTTGTGTGTATTTGGGATACATACTTGAGTCTCTATATGGCGGGCTTTTTAGAAGTCCTTTAAACTGGATTATGATACTTACTCATAATTTACAAAATTAATTTGTGGGAAAAGAACATAAGAAGAGAATTAAGTTAATAGACTCTTTTCAAAGTTCAGATAAGACATTGTAAGTACCTGAAAGATGGAAATGGAGAAGAGAAAATAGCTGATAAAGATGTCTCAGCAGTAGAATCCAGTAGACTTGGAGATTAATAGGTAATTGTGTGTGAAACAGAGAGGATGTTAATGATGACTTTTTCTGAATGAGAGATTATAAGAATACTGGTTTAGAAAGGAGCAAAGTCACTTAGAATGTTTTGATAGTCAGCATAGGTTGAAACATTCCACACATGCATTGTCCCTCACTGAAATTTCTTTTGTAAAACTCTTTAATGGAGAAGTGCTGATTCCCTAGCAAGAACATCTGAAGAGAAAACTAAAGTCAAGAGGGAAAGCTTCAATATTAATTTCCTGGGCTGATTAGCCACCAAAATTTTTTTGCATTGGTTCTAATAATTATGCTGATGAGCATTTTAAGAGACAGCACAGTACTCTTCCTTGTCTGATAAAGTTAGAATGTAAGCTTTTGTTCAGTGGCATGACTGGCTGAGAAGCAAAAAGAACCGGACAGTTTCTTATCTAAGTTAAGCAGAGCTGAGAGATCATTGCCCCGTGTGTTTATAAGGAAGAGTTAAATCCCTCACACGGTAATGTAGCACCAGATCGAAGTAAACAGACTATGATTTCAGTGCTAGACACAGCCTTAAGGCAGAAGAAATTACACTGTCATACAGAGGATATGTAGCTGCTGCTATTTTGGTGCTTGAGTTCTTTGTTGTCACATAGTTGAAGGCAATCCAGATGAAGAAAAGTGTTAACCAACAAAAGGAGAAAATTTCCTGCTCATGGCTAGAAGGGCAGGGGAAGAGGAAAGACACAGTACAGTGCTGTGTGAACATACCAGTAAGGGGTCTGTTCCAGTCATTGCTGGCTTCAACTTGTCTCCTCATTTTTATTGGAAGCAAGTTGTTCATAAGGGCAAAGTGCAAGCTAGAGTATAAAAATGATATTTCCTCACATGGTTTATCTGCCACTGTAGAATCTGAAAGTCATGACTGCTTCCTTAATTGAATTAACTTCCAGATGCTTATAATATGGGCTTAGGGAAAAGTAGAACACCCACTTTCTTGATATCTCCCATACCATGAGGGTGTTTGAGATATTTTTAAAGCGTTATAATACATGCCTCTATATATCTGTATCTTTAAAGGTATATATGAGACACTGTAGGCAGTTACCTTTAAAATCAAAGGATAATTCTGAACAGATTAGACTAGATATGCAAGTTTTACCACTCTAAATGGAAAGTAAAGAAGATTAAAAGATAAAATATATTCTATATTCTCACCAACATGGGAATTCTGCCAGTTGCTGGGAGTTTGTCTGTTCCTGTTATGCATTCCAGAAATAGGAAAATAACTTCACATTTAGTTTGGAGACCCATTATACCCACTGTGAAATAGTCCTGAGCTAAAATTTAGTTGATCACCTGACCTCCATAGTCCCTACCCTGATTGGTGGGCCATAGATATGAAATGTGTTAGTTCAGAGCCACTGTTGAATAATCTCCAAAAAGTCTCATATTTCCTTTTCCCCGTTGCACAGTCACCCTAATAAAAGGCCAGTGATCCCTTTGGGGAAGGCTTGTAGAAAGAAGAGTGTAAATATGCTACAATATAGAATTTTAACTAAAAGATAATTAAATATGAAAATAGTATACTATAAAAACATATTGGAGACAAACTGAAAACGTCTTTTCTAAAATAATTACTAAAAACAAGACATGGGAGCCAGTAGAGAAAGATGTAGGATAAATTTTGAAATCATCCTAGTATTAAAATGATGATATAAGTGCTTGGATAAGTTTAACATATCTGCAAATAAAAATGAACACTCAATTACATTATAATGAAATAGCTCAGTATAATATACTTAAATGCATGATCCATGACATTACTGTGGTCTTCCATATGGATGACTTTATTCTGTGCTGGGGATCTAGTTTGCCTTCAGTGTTTACTTGTTGTAATACGTTGTCTTTCCATCAACTCTTCTTGAGTATTTTCTGAGAACAACATCTCATATTCTTTTGAAGTGTGACCACCTCCACAATTTTTAAAAATTCTGGTCCACTATCAGTTTCATTACTCTGGTCACAAAGATGGCCAATCTGAATCGTTTCCTGAAAATGTATTCAGAGATGTTAGGAGGGGCCTTTGTCGATGGTGGATTAGCTATTTACCCCCTTCTCCCTTCTTCTCCCACTGCCACAATGGAGAGAGACATTCAGCACACAGTAGGAGGAGTAGAGACCAGCACATGGAAACATGGCAGAGATACTGATTTTTTTAAAATTTTGCTGTACTGGTATTAATTTAGCCCCACTGAAGTCTTTCACAGTTTATGTGAAACAGTCAAACCTCCTGTATGTTCTAGAGCCTTTTGTGAAATGACTCCTGAACAAATCTAATTCAACCCCTCAACACCATCCAGCTAGACTATATTTTCTAGACTACTAAATTATTCACATCACTCCTCATTCAAAAAATGCCCATGTCCTCACTGGCAAGAGCATTGACTTTTTGAGTCAGTCTGAATTTTGGCTCCTTGGCTAATAAGCAGGTCTCTTCATCTCTGTAAGCCTCCTGGTCCAAATACCTAGTACTCTGGATACCCGAGAGATGAAAAATATGATCACAGAAATATAGGACATTTGGTGTAATCCTGGGGCATGATGAGCACTTCCTGAGAAGGTCCTGACTCCTGAGCATGGCTGAGCAGGGCTCCACAGCTGGGCAGCATCCTCCCCTCCCTCTTCACCTCACTAAATTCTTTTGCCTCCAAACAGGCTGAGCAGCCATTCCCCAATAAGCCGTATGTTCCCGCTTATATGACTTGCCTCCTGCCCTTTATCTACCTATCTAAATTTAGCCCGTTCTTTAAAAGTCAGTGAAATCAGGGACTTCCATGGTGGTCCAATGGCTAAGACTCTGCACTTCCAATGCAGGGGGCCCAGTTTCAATTCCTATTCAGGGCACTAGATCCTGCAACTTTGAGTTCTCGTGCCACAACTAAAGATGCTGAAGGCCACAACTAAGACCCAGTGCAGACAAATAAATATTTATTTAAAATCAGTAAAGTCAATGCCATCTCTCCTATGACATTTTCAGCTAACCATTCTAAAGTGATCATTTCATTCTCCAAGTCCCGGAAACACTCTCTTGCCTGTGTTTTTAGTCTGGTGATTACTCCTATAATGCCTGGATCTTCTGTTTTGCCTTCAACCTGTTACATATTTTGCATTATTTTTTATGATGAAACTCTTTTTTTAAATTTATTTCTAACTGGAGGATAATTGCTTTACAATATTGTGTTGGTTTCTGGCCATACATCAACATGAATCAGCCATAGGTATACATGTCTCCTTCCTCTTGAACCTCCCTCCAACCTCCCACTACATCCTATCTCTCTAGGTTGTCACAGAGCACATATTTGAGCCCCATGCATCATACAGCAAATTCCCATTGGCTATCTTTTTCACATATGGTAATATGTATGTTTCCATACTACTCTCTCAATTCATCCCACCCTTTCCTTTCCCCACTGTGTCTACAAGTCTATTCTCTGCGTCTCCATTGATGCCCAGAAAATAGGGTCATCAGTACCTTTTCTCTAGATTCCATGTGCATGTGTGACAAGTTGTATCAGTCATGTGTGACTCTTTGCAACACCATGGACTGTAGCCCACCAGGCGCCTCTGTCCGTGGGATTCTCCAGGCAAGAATACTGGAATGAGTTGCCATGCCCTCCCAGGGGATCTTCCTGACCCAGGGATTGAACCTACGTCTCCTGCAGTTCCTGCATTGTTAGGCAGATTCTTTACTGCTGAGCCACCAAAGAAGCCTAGGTTCCATATATGTGCATTAATAGACAATATTTATTTTTCTTTTTCATACTTACTTCACTCTGTTTAATAGGCTCTGGGTTCATCCACCTCAGAAGTGATTCAGATGTGTTCCCTTTTATGGGGAAAAGGAGTACGTCAAGGCTATATATTGTCACCCTGCTTATTTAACTTATATGTAGAGTACGTCATGAGGAATGATGGGCTGGAGGAAGCACAAGCTGGAATCAAGATTGCTGGGAGAAATATCAATAACCTCAAATATGCAGATGACACCACTCTTATGGCAGAAAGTGAAGAAGAACTAAAGAACCTCGTGATGAAAGTGAAAGAAGAGAGTGAAAAAGTTGGCTTAAAGCTCAACATTCAGAAAACTAAGATCATGGCATCCGGTCCCATCACTTCAGGGCAAATAGATGGGGAAACAGTGGACAAAGTGGCTGACTTTATTTTTTTGGGCTCCAAAATCACTGCAGATGGTGATTGCAGCCATGGAATTAAAAGACGTACAAAGGTCCGTCTAGTCAAGGCTATGGTTTTTCCAGTAGTCATGTATAGATGTGAGAGTTGGACTATAAAGAAAGCTGAGCGCTGAAGAATTGATGCTTTTGAACTGTGGTGTTGGAGAAGACTCTTGTAAGTCCCTTGGACTACAAGGAGATCCAACCAGTCCATCCTAAAGGAGATAAGTCCTGGGAGTTCATTGGAAGGACTGACGTTGAGGCTGAAACTCCAATACTTTGGCCACCTGATGTGAAGAGCTGACTCATTTGAAAAGACCCTGATGCTGGGAAAGGTTGAGGGCAAGAGGAGAAGGGGACAACAGAGGATGAGATGGTTGGATGGCATCACCGACTCAATGGACATGGGTTTGGGTGGGCTCCGGGAGTTGGTGATGGAGAGGGAGGCCTGGCATGCTGCGTTTCATGGGGTTGCAAAGAGTTGGACACGATTGAGCAACTGAACTGAACTGAATATTCCATTGCATATATGTACCACAGCTTCTTTATCCATTCACCTGTCAGTGTACATCTAGGTTGCTTCCATGTCCTAGCTATTGTAAATAGTGCTGCAATGAACATTTTGGTATGTGTGTCTTCTTCAGTTATGGTTTTCTCAGGGTGTATGCCCAGTAGTGGGACTGTTGGGTCATATGGTGGTTTTATTTCTGGTATTTTAAGGAAGGACTCTCCCTACTGTTCTGCATAGTGGCTATATCAGTTTATATTCCCACCAACAATGCAAGAGGGTTCTCTTTTCTGTGCACCCTCTCCAGCATTTATTGTTTGTAGATTTTTTGGTGATGGTCATTCCGACCACTGTGATATCTCATTGTAGTTTTGATTTGCATTTCTCTAATAATGAGCAATGTTGAACATCTTTTCATGTGTTTATTAGCCATCTGTATGTCTTCTTTGGAGAAATGTCTGTTTAGGTTGTCTGGCCAATTTTTGATTGGATTGTTTGTTTTTCTGATATTGAGCTGCATGAACTGCTTGTATATTTTGGAGATCCTTAGTCGGTTGTTTCACTTGCTGTTATTTTCTCCTGTTCTGAAGTTTGTCTTTTCACTTTGTTTATGAGTTTGATGAAATTCGTTTCTCTATTTTAATCTAATCATATGCTCCTTGTAGGCAAGAACTACTTCTTTTATTTCCTTTTGTTTCTCATGGGCTTGCTACCTAATAGTATGTGAAAGTTTAGATATTTCATACTGTTCTTTTGATTATAGATGTAATCTTACACTAATATTTATCCTTGTATGAGGAGAGAAGTCACTCATAGGTAATGTAGGAAATACCAGTCAAGTAGTAGAGGAAGAACCATAGAAATTATCTGGGCCTGGAAAGGTAACTGTTCTTTTATTGTGTTTTTAGTATGTCCTTCAGGTGAGTTGGCTCTTTGTATCCCAGTGAGAAATTACACAGAGAAATAGTGACTAAAATTCATTGCCTATTGTTGACTGGGAGGTAGATGTAGAAGAATTTCTGAACGTACATAGTGCCAGCCTTGGCAAGCTCTGCTCAGCTCCCACCCTTCTTCTGTGATCTAAAGAGTAAATAGTCGAAACTGAAATAATAACCAAGTTATGGTAGTTTTTTTTCCCCTCTCTGATTTTTGACTTATTTAGCGTAAGATAAATGATCTCTATTTGACACATACTAAAAGTGTCATTGCATATTGTAATAATAGGCATTTTAGCAATCTGTATCTGATAGGCTGTACCTGACTCTATGCTTGTACTAAATGAATAGAATAGGATGCAAAACTAGATACTTGAGAAGAGTTTAGTAGTTTGATTTAACAAACTTAAATAAAGGTTATGAAGAGAGTATGGTTCTTGGCCCCAGTAGCTTCCCAGTATAGATTTTCAAGCAATCTGCTTTGTTATACAATTGTACTTAGACTTAAAGATGTGTCCAGTTATTAAAGATCTGCCTCATGTTCTATGTCCAGGGAAATTCTTTATAATACTGGTGTTGGGCGATAGAAATGCCATAATCAGTACAGGCAGGCGATGGTGAACCTGGCTTTCACTGGTTCCCAGCAGTTACGTTTCCAGGAACATGATGTAACTTGTGGAATAGCCAAATCCTTGAGCTAACAAGTAGTGATCTAACTTGGTTTACTGCAATCATTCTGAATTATTGAGGAAACTTCTAAGTGTGTTCTTAGTTTGAAATTTGGCTTACCAAAATCTTGGCCAAAGAGGTGCATTTTAAAACAAAACCAAAAGAACATCTTAAATCCAAAATTGCCTTAAATTTGTTAAAAAGTAGTTTAAAACAAAATTATGTGAATTTAAAAAGAATTAAAAGTTGAAATTATCAAATGTCTTGTTATGTGTTTGTGCTAAGTTGCTTCAGTCGTGTCAGACCCTTTGCGACCCTGTGGACTGTAGCCCACCAGGCTCCTCTGTCCATGGGATTCTCTAGGCAAGAACACTGGAGTGGATTGCCATGCCCTCCTCCAGGGGATCTTCCTGACCCAGGGATCAAACCTGTGTCTCTTGTGTCTCCTGCATTGGCAGGCAGGTTCTTTACCACTCGTGCTGCCTGGGAAGCCCCCTTATTATGTGATATTAACTAATATTTACAGAGATTAAAAAACATATTAAGGATTTTAGTAACAGAGATAGACCTATATTTTAAAATACAACAATATAGTCTATCAGATAGGGATAGAATTTTTTTCTTTCAAAATTGCATGTCTTCCTGCTTTTGAATTCATCATGTAACTTGATTTGGGATGACCTGTTTCTAAATTCAAAATCAGAGCAGCTTAGATTATAAATTGCAGATTTTCAGCCTATCCAAGTCAAGTACTTGCAAGAAACTTTTATATGTCAAAAGCACATGTTACTTGCTTAATACATTTCATGAATAAATCAGTAAATAGAATGAATAATAAATAAATGAGTGAACCATCTGTCAAGGTGCAATGAGAGTGACAATATAGAATTTACTGTTATTGAGAGACAGAATGATTTTAATGTTTCCAAGTTTCATAGTCACTGTTTATAAAATATTAACAAAAATAATAGGTCAGCCTTATTTGCAGTGCCATATTAAATGCAATAATATATACAATATGCCTAACAACTCCTAGCCCATGATGGTATATGTTCCCTTCCTCCATGCTGAAAATGTAGTCTTACTTAAAAAAAAAAATTAAAAAAACAGAAATCTCCTTGCTGGCACTGAAGAAAGACTTTTGGAGAGGCCAGTCTAATTGGTGAACTCTCATTTCCAAGACTTCTAGCACCTTATCCATGAAGATCATTTCCTAAAGGAAATTTCCATTCTTTACCTCATTTCTTTAAAAAAAAAATAGTAACATTTGTTTTTATTATTTCTTTGACTGTGTTGGGTCTTAGTTGCAGCATGTGGGATCTGCTTCCCTGACCAGGGATCGAACCCCGGGCCCCCTGCATTGGGAGCATGGAGCGTTAGCCACTGGACCACCAGGGAAGTCCCCTTACCTCACTTCTTAATCACTAACTCATATTTTTAGTTCAGGGTTTACAAAAACTGTTGCTCAAAAATGTAGCGACAATATGACTGTGGTTACTTTTTACAGACTTGTATTCAATCTTGAAGAAACTCCTAGAATTTCATATATTACAAGTTGAAAATCAGTGACTACCATTCTCTCAAACCTTTATTGAGTTTTAACTGTGCTAATTGTGGAAGTTGTAAAGATACACAAAGCATACACTGGGTCCTAGGGAGTTAATTGTATATGAGAAAAGACAAGCTTGTCTAATATTTTAGAAAGTGTGAAGTATTAGAAGAGAGACGTGTATAGAATGGGAACAGAGAGACAGCAAATAATTTAATGTTGGAAGTTGAAGAAACCTTCATAGAGAATGTTGCATTTGTTTTAGAGCCCTGGAAGATGAACAGGCATTTACTAGGAGGGAATGAGGAAGATGAGGATGGGAGTCTAAATGCAGGAAGGCAAGTACTGAAACCAGCACTAGTAGACATACCATTATGCTTAGTGTATCTGGAGCAGTTGTTTTCCAATAAAAAATCTTTTTAAAAATGAGATTATGTAGAATTACACATGAAAAGAAAGAAAAGAAAAGCTGCCTTTATGACATACGGAGGAAGGCTTAGAGTCACAGCTACTTTCTCAGTGGCGCACCCATGGTAGCAGTGGGAACACTCAGAGAGGAAGACAAGCGTGGCAGGAAGCGGTGTAGACCAGGGCTGGGTCGCTCTAGGCAGATTGGGCCTTGTCCTCTGAGGGTTTGGGAGTCATCAAACATTTTTAAGAAGGCGAATAGCATCGACTCTGTTAGAAAGAGAGCACTGGGCACTCTGTCGAGTGGGTCAGTGTAGAGATGCAGAGTAGAGACCTGTTGATTGGGTATTCCAGGATTCCAGATGTTATCAAAAGTGATGGAACTAATCTGCATAGATCTGAATTTTGATTTTGGTTCTTTCTCTGCCGAACTACATGACCTTTAATCACATAATCTTTGATTTAAAAAGGGACATTTCATGTGTACTAATTCATCTACCTCCCAATTTAGATATCCCCTTAACAATGTAGAGACTTCCCAGGTGGCTTAGTAGTAAAGAATCCGCCTGCCATCGCAGGAGACTTGGGTTCAATCTCTAGGTCAGGGAGATCCCCTGGAGGAGGAAATGGCAACCCACTCCAGTATTCTTGCCTGGAAAAATCCCATGGACAGAGGAGCCTAGTGGGCTACAGACCATAGGGTCACAAAGAGTCAGATGCAGTTGGGCACGCGTGGGCACACACACACACACACACACACACACACGAGCAGTGCAACTGACAATTAGGCCATTGCATGACTTAGAACATTTGTATGACATGAAGTCTACTATATTGGAAAGAATCCCATTCTTTCTTGGTAACCCTAATTGCATTTAAAACCAGAAAAACAAGCAAAATCTTCCTTTATTTTCTGGCTAGACCAAATCTTCTGTTGAGCAATTTTACTAGATAGTCTTCAGCTATTTATGCATAGCCTTTAAATTCTTACTCAACTTTTCTTCTCCAAGCAAATCTTTCAGAGTTCATGGAACATAAATTTCAGACCAGTTGCTATCTTGGTTGCCTTATGTAGATGCTGTATATTCTCACTGTGAGCTGTTAAAATCCGGAATCCAGAACTGATACAAGTTCATCAGAGGTGGGTTGAACAGTGTAGTATACAATGAATGAGGTTGATATCTCTTGATTTAGAAGTGCTGCTTTTTAAAGAAGCATATGATTACAATAATATTTTAATAGCCAAGTCATACTGGGTGGACTCCGGGAGTTGGTGATAGACAGAGAGGCCTGGCGTGCTGCCGTTCATGGGGCTGCAAGGAGTCAAACACAACTGAGTGACTGAACTGAACTGATACTGTAGCTCTTACAGAGCCTGTAGTCAACTCAGACCTGTATCCTTTAGTTAGTCTATTAACCCATCCTGTCCTCAGGCCCTCTTGCTTGACAATAAAGGTCACACCTGCCTCCTGTTTATGGTTATTATGGGTAATATGATGTTAAATTAAATTTATAGGCAATGTTGTACTTGAAATTCAAGGTGACCTCGTTGTTGTGCAGGTGTAGTTTTAAGAAAGACAAAAGCACCATTGACAAGAAAGTAACCTGTATCAAAAGTATATTAAATGGCCTCAGGAAAAAAATGTGTTTCCTAGCATTTTGCATTCTGTGACCCTTCCTACTTCTGTTTTAGCAATAAAACATTTAGCCTGACTGCTGTATAAATAGATTTTCAACTTATATTGCCAGATAATACATAATTTGATGAGAGTGAAGATGATTTTCCTGAGAGGCAATGTTAATTGGTTTATATATTTTTGTCTTGTGTGTGTCTCAGTTTTTCCCTTGGCTTCTAAGCCTTTGAGGCGAATGATACTTTCTCCAGCAGAATATTCTCTTGGCTGACTTCAACAAAGGAGTAACCAAGACTGCTCTATATTTTCTGGCAATGATGTTGCAGTAATCAGAATAAAATAAGGTCCTAAGGAGAATTTGGCTCAGACAGTAGAAGTTACAGAGTGAAAACAAACACATCCTTACTATTAGCTCTCTACATGCTGGGAGTGGAAGAGTAGTTGACAGTCACATTCCAGTGCATTTTTAAAACTGAGCAATTTCCCTGGATCATTTCGATAAGACCCCTCTCTTTTTATTGTATAAGTGGAATCAATAAGCTTTTAGAAGGTGTGTTGTGTTCTTTACGGGTTGCTGAACATCACTATAACACTGAAACTCTGTTGATTGTGCTGGTAAACTGGCTCTGAGGATTTAAAAAACACTGCATATATAGTTACCACCTCTGCTGTGATCAGTCTTACTCAAATACTTTGTGGGAACAACAGACATAGAATCCAAGTTTTTAGCTTAAACTTTTTTCATTGTGAATCTAAGAAAAATTTGAATCACTGACAAAAATTATAAGTACTCTTAAGAATTATAGCTGTTTTGTCAAGATCCTTTTGTCAGTGTTCTGTTGATAGACCTAGTATTTTATTTCCTCACCTCACTGGAACTTTAGGTGTGTTTCATCTCTTTAAGTATGAACTTTCTTTAAGAGAAGAACAGCGTATATTACTGATATGCTCTTGGCCACTTTTAAAACATGATTAGTATCTACATAATACCATTAGCCAGGAAAAATGTACCTTTGGTGCCAGACAAGTCTAAATAAGATTTTAATGCATGATGAAATTTAAACATAAGAAATACTGAAAAATAAAATTTTAAGTTTTGTCAAAACTCTTCAGTGAATTACAGGAGAATAAATACAAGGAGGACTAATGCTAATGTTTGGTCAACAAGATGAACATCTACTTTAAATGATCTGTATTTCTTGTTTGAAGTTGGAATAAATGGGATACAATTTCAACCATATAATCCTGAAATTTTGCGTGCATAGTTTACTATGGTTTCCTCTCCAGTAGAAAGTAGTTTTGTGAATATTGAAATGTAATGGACAATGTTTTTAAGTAAATTTCTATCCATTTTTAACTGTATTTACTTACTTATTTACCTCTAGAAGAATTGAACAGTTCTCCTAGAGTGATTCTATCCTTTTTTTCACAGAGCATTTTATATTATGTTCAGTAGAAACCTCATATATACAAACGTTGAGTGAATAATGGAGATATAGCTAGCAGAAGAATGAATACATAGTCTTACAGGATATATATAAGCTCTACTACACTTTTTGTTTTTCATACTGTGGTTTCAAATTTCTTTCCTCTTTTTAGACTGATTTTTAATATACTAATCTTTCTGGTCTTTCTTCCCTGCTCAAAATCCTGAACTCCAGAGACCAGGATTATGTTACTGCCTCCATCACAGGATACAGTAAATATTGAGTGTGTTTGGTTAGGGAAGTGGATGCCTGATAGGTGGTTAAAAGAACTGAGGGAATCAATAGGTGGGTAGTTAGGTATGTGAATGGAAGGACAGAAAAGTGGCACCTCTTCCCTCCCACAAAATTGCTGAAATCCTGGAGACCTAATGGTTGATCTGGCAGTTTTGACTTTCAGTTTATTGCATTTTAGAGTATGCTTTAAAATTACAAAGCATGGATGTGAATTTGGACTCTCTAATGTCTTAAAAGACATCATAAAAGGCTTAGACTGTTAATTTTATGACAGTGGAACATCTTTGATTTTTCCTAAAATGAATTTGTATTTTATAAATGGGGTGTGACTTTATGGCAAAAATAGGATTTCTCTAGAGACAATGAATATCTCAGTATCTGATTGTCCTCATGGAACATCTGTTGATGTGATTTATGATTTTTTAAATACATAGTGAAAGTGAAAGTCGCTCAGTCATGTCCGACTTTTTGCGACCCCAGGGACTGTAGAGTCCATGGAATTCTCCAGGCCAGAATACTGGAGTTGGTAGCCTTTCCTTTCTCCAGGGGATCTTCCCGACCCAGGAATCAAACCGGCGTCTCCTGTATTGCAGACAGATTCTTTACCAACTGAGGTATCAGGGGAGCCTATAAGACCAATCTATTTTGTTTGATTAAAGTGATAATTATAAATACTGGTTTATCACTAATCTTACATACAAATTCATAGAGTGAGACAAAAATATGGAAGTCTGATTTATTTAATTTCAAGTTTTTTTTAATGTTTATCAATTCATTTGCTGGTAAGTATTTTTCTTTGTTTTTCTCCAATGACTTTATACTGCTTTTTACATGAATTTTGATAGACCCTTGATAAACCTGGTAGCACTTCTATTAGGGATATTATGTATTTTTAACAGTGTGTTATAATCAGGTAAACTTCAGTTCAGCTTAGGACATTTGTGTTGTCAATTTGGAAATCATTTCCCAAGCCCTCACAAGAGTATTGACAAAGAATCACTTTTAAAGTAAATCTCCTTGTATTTTTTTTTTTTTTTAATTTTTTTATTAGTTGGAGGCTAATTACTTCACAACATTTCAGTGGGTTTTGTCATACATTGATATGAATCAGACTACTAAGTAGTAACTACATCTTCTCTGCAGAGAATCAGATTAGGCCAGGAGAGTCTTATGTCTTCATTATGCCATTATTGCAGTGCATGGTGTTTGGATAAAATATAATTTCCTGGTATCTAAGTAGGGTATAAATAAGCAAAAACTTTTTAGAAATGATAGCAATTTCATTACATTCACATGAGAAACTCATATATGTGCTTATCAAAATATTTATTGCTATAATAAACCATAAAATTGCTCGATATTAATTAAATAGATGTTACATATTCAGTTGCCTACTAAAGTATAATTGATTTGCATTTCTGGATGTTGAGGAAACAAAATAGTTTATTAAATAAAAAATTACTTCTGAGACATGTAACAGTTCAAGGGTTAGTATAGATATTTAATCCCTTGGTGAAAGGTTTGTAATATCTGCAATATTTGGAAAGCCTTACATTAAAAATATTTGCATTATTGCCAAAAAGCAGTGGGAATAAATGATAACATTTTGTTTGTTAACATGCCATGATGTCCCCTTGAGTTACAAATATATTTGAGACTATAACAATTCTGATGAAATAAAGTTAAATACAGATGAAGTATTTTAAGTGACGGTCATCCATTTTTGAGTGTACTTCAGCATCTCAGTATTAAATATCACAGTTGTCCTTAAGTTCACAAGGGTTGCCAAGATGTGTGGGTCAAGCATGCTAAAATTTTTAAAGTATATTCTAGAATGTGTATTATTTTTTTTCTTGACAGGTTAAAACCTATGGTATTTAGAATGGAAGCATTAAGTATCACATAAATCATTTCTAGCCTTGTTTCTTCAGTGGTTAGTTTTCAGTGTCCATGGAAAGATCAATTTAATCTGTGTGAATTAAAAAAAAAAAAAAGATTATTGGGACTTCCCTGGTGGTCCAATGGCTAGGACTCCAGGCTCCAAATGTAGGGGCCCCAGATTTGATCCCTGGCTTGGGAACTAGGTCCTGCATGCTCTAACTAAAGATCCAGAACAGCCAAATAAATAAATAAAACTAATTTTAAACACTCTCTATTTCTTAAAGAAAAAAGCAAAAACCATTATTACTCTTTACATTTCATTTGTGTGTTTGCTATCCTTATTGATCATCAATCTGCATAAAAATAATTTTATTAATTTTTACAAGTGATTGAGAAGTATGCATTTAGTACTTGGAGAGGGTACTTTATTTGTAGATGAAGAAGAATGTATTTTGTTTAAAGGATTATTGTTTAGTTCCTCAGTCGTGTCCAACTATTTGTGATGCCATGGACTATGGCACACCAGGCCTCCCTGTCCTTCACCATCTTCGACAGCCTGCTCAAATTGTCCATTAAGTTGGTGATACCATCCAACCATCTCATCCTCTCCCATCCCCTTCTCCTCCTGCCTTCGATCTTTCCCAGCATCAGGGTTTTTTCTAATGAGCCACCTGTTTGCGTCAGGTGGCCAAACTGTTGGAGCGTCAGCTTCAGCATCAGTCCTTCCAATCAGGATTGATTTCCTTTATGATTGACTTGTTTGATTTCCTTGCAGTCCAAGAGACTCTCAAGAGTCTTTTCCAACAGCACAGTTCAAAAGCATCAATTCTTAGGCATTCAGCCTTCTTTATGGTCCAGTGCTCAAATCCATACAGGACTATTGGAAAAACCATAGCTTTGACTAGACAGACCTTTGTTGGCAAAATAATGTCTCTGCTTTTTAATATGCTCTCTAGGTTGGTTATAACTTTTCTTCCAAGGAGCAAGCATCTTTTAATTTCATGGCTGCAGTCACCATCTGCAGTGATTTTGGAGCCCAAAAAAATAAAATCTATCACTGTTTCCATTGTTCCCTGATGCATTGTTTCCCCAGCATTGCCATGAAGTGATGGGACCAGATACCATGATCTTAGTTTTTTGAATGTTGAGTTTTAAGCCAGCTTTTTCCACTCTCCTCTTTCATCTTCATCAATAGGCTCTTTAGTTTCTCTTCACTTTCTGCCATATGGGTGGTATCATCTGCATACCTGAAGTTATTGATGTTTCTCCTAGCAGTCTTGATTCCAACTTGTGCTTCATTCAGCCCAGCATTTCACATGATGTACCCTGCATATGTTAAATAAACAGGGTGACAATATACAGCCTTGACATACTTGTTTCCCAATTTTGAACCAGTCCTTTGGTCCATGACCAGTTCTATTTGTTGCTTCTTGACCTGCATCCAGATTTCTCAGGAGGCAGGTAAGGTGGTCTGGTATTCCATCTCTTGAAGAATTTTCCAAAGTTTGTTGTGATCCACACAGTCAAAGGTTTTAGAATAGTCCATGAAGCAGATGTTTTTCTGGAATTCTCTTGCTTTTTCTATGATCCATCAGATGTTGGCAAATTGATGTTTGGTTCCTCTGCCTTTTCTAAATACAGCTTGAATATCTGGAAGTTCTTGGTTCACGTACTGTTGAAGCCTCGCTTGAAAAATTTTAAGCAGTACTTTGCTAACATGTAACATGAGTGCAATTGTGCAGTAGTTTGAACATTCTTTGACATTGCCTTTCTTCAGGATTGGAATGAAAACTGACCTTTTCCAGTCCTGTGGCCACTGCAGAGTTTTCCAAATTTGCTGGAATATTGAGTGCAGCACTTTCACAGCATCATCTTTTAGAATTTGAAATAGCTTAACTGGAATTCCATCACCTCCACTAGCTTTGTTTGCGGTGATGCTTCCTAAGGCCCACTTGACTTTGCACTCCAAGATTTTGGTTCTAGGTGAGTGATCACACCATCATGGTTTTCTGGGTCATGAAGATCTTTTTTTGTGTAGTTCTTCTGTGTATTCCTGCCACCTCTTCTTAATATCTTCTGCTTCTGTTAGGTCCATACCATTTCTGTCCTTTATTGTGCCCGCGTTTGCATGAAATGTTCCCTTGGTATCTCTAATTTTCTTGAAGAGATCTCTGAAAGAGAAAGTCGCTCTTTGCAACCCCATGGACTATATAGTCCATGGAATTCTGCAGGTCAGAATACTGGAGTGGGTAGCCTTTCCCTTCTCCCGGGGATCCTCCAACCCAGCGACTGAACCCAGGTGTCCTCCCACATTGCAATGAATTCTTTACCAGCTGAGCCTTAAGGGAAGCCTTAAGAGCTCTCTAGTCTTTCCCATTCTATTGTTTTCCTCTATTTCTTTGCGTTACTCACTTAGGAAGGCTTTCTTATCTCCTTGCTAGTTTTTTTGAAATCTGCACTCAGATGGATTTATCATTCCTTTTCTCCTTTATTGTGTTCATATTTCTTTTTATATTGTTTAGTAGACACAATGTCATTTAAGATATTGAGAATCTGAGTAACCTAAAAGAGTGTTTTCTGGGAAATAAAAAGTTACCTTAAAACGTTTATGTTCTGCACAGTTTTACTTCCAATTTTAATTGTAAGAAGCAAACCAAGAAAATATATTCTTTTTTTTTGCATTTGAAATCTTTGTTCCTCAACCAGGAATCAAACCCACCTCGCCACTGCAGTGGAAGTGCGAGTCTTAACCACTGGACTGCCAGGGAAGTCCCAATATATTCTTGCTTATGGAAGATGAACCCTTTATGTAAATTTCCATTTAAAAAAAGTATTGTCACTTTGAACCTTATGTCTTTGAATTTATTGGGATTATCATTTATTGAAATTATTGAGATAATCATTACTTATCTTTAAAACTCAATCTAAAGTCATTTTAGGAAAAAAAATAAATAAAGTCATTTTAGATATGTAATCTGCTATTTGAAATGAAACACTAAGTGCATTTAATTTTGGAATTCAGGCTTGTCCTGGCAAAATGCCCATTACATTTTTCAGATTACTTTAAAACCTAGTAGTAAATTCTGATTCTGAAATAATTGAGTTTTTATTAGCCTGAAAATAGAACACGTCTCCCAAAACTTTTACCCATCTGCCACGTTAATCATACAGTTTTAACAGTTGCTTCTCACTTAGCTTACACAAAGTATAGATTGGAAGAAAAACAGAGTCCTACTCTTTGGTGCACCCTTAGACAGTATTGGAATATGTAGAAATATGGGAGTAGAAACTGGATTGTGTCTTCTAAGGTTTTTTTTTTTTCTTTTAATGAAAAGTATTCTGACACCATTACTAGTGCCATATATAAGACTATAAAGTGATTTATTGACTGAATTTTAATTGAAATTTTGAAAATGTTGCAAGTAGTATATAGTCACTTTGAGGCATGAATTCACATGAAACATATTTCATTTTGAATATTACATGGCTTTCTTTGATTCCCAGACTCTTTCTTTTACCTAATCAGTATTGCTTTTATTTTTCCCTCTTTATAGGTAAATGGGGGAAACTTTAGCTAATTTTTGCAAGTAATTTTTTATTGAATCAGTGTTTAATAGATTTATGCTTTTTCTTCATTATTCAAATCATATTGACAGCAAAAATATTTATGACTTTGCTGAAATAAAATTTGTTGTAAATTTATATTCATCTCTGAAATATTTAAAAGTGGGCCTACTCATTCCATTGTCTTTAGATATTTTTTAAAGATTGTGCAGTTTACTAATGATGTGCTAGTTTCTGGAGATGATGTGCTAGTTTCTGGATATTTTGTTTAGAAGATGAATGCAGATTTTATTTGACTCATCAAGATTTGGAGAAAATCAAGTATATACTCTTGAAACAGTCATGTTTTTCCTTCTGTTGTATTTCTGATGACCAAATATATCATAGTTATCTTTAGTTTTGTTTTTGCATAAGGAAACCTACTATAAGGATATGTAATTCATTCTAAAATAATCAAGGGCTTTTGTAATTAATTTTAAAATAAAGTGAATCATCTTTTGGCTTACATGTCATCCGTTAATCCTGTATGGAAATTTGATTACTGTGTCTGTATGGTTTTTCCTCCAGACAGTTTCTTTATTTGATATCATAACTACTCCTCTGGGATTGAATTCTTAATGTTTTACCATCGCAATTTTAATAAAACTGTGAACTGATTCTATAAAACTATCAAAAGGCTTGCTTATAATTGAGGAGTCTCTGATTCAATATGTCTCAGAACTTGAAATATTTTTTTAAATTAATTAGCTGACTTTTAAAAAATAACTTATTCTGTTTCTTAGATATGCATATCTAACCTATGTGCTCAGGCTTAAAGTTGTTTCTTTTAAGAAATACATTTGTTTTGACTTGTTAGAATTCCAATATTTAAGCATTGGAAAAGCTTCTTTATAAGTTGATTTTTATAACATGTCTTTTCAGACACACCAAGTTAGGTTTTACTCTAGAAATTTATTATGCCTGCTTACAGCATACTTATTTAGTCACTAAGTTGTGTCTGACTCTTGCCACCCCATGGACTGCAGCATGCCAGCTCTCCTGTCCTTCACTATCTCCCAGGTGAAAAGAGGAGAGTGAAAAAGCCGCCTTAAAACTCAATATTCAAAACACTAAGATTGTGAAATCTAGTCCCATCACTTCATGGCAAATAGAAGGAGGAAATTCAGACTCATGTTCATTGAGTTGGTGATGCTATCCAACCATCTCATCCTCTATCGCCCCCTTCTCCTCCCGTCTTTAATCTTTCCCAGCGTCAGTCTTTTCTAATGAGTCACCTCTTCAAGTCAGGTGGCCATAGTATTGGAACTTCAGCTTCAGCATCTGTCCTTCCAATGAATATTCAGGGTTGATTCCCTTTAGGATTGACTGGTTTGATCTCCTTGCTGTTCAAGGGACTCTCAAGAATCTTCTCCAGCACCATAGTTTGTTTGGCACTCAGCCTTCTTTGTGGTCCAACTCTCACACCTGTACATGACTACTGGAAAAACCATAGCTTTGATTATCTGGACTTTGGTTGGCAAAGTGACGTCTCTGCTTTTTAATATGCTGTCTACATTTGTCATAGCTTTCCTTCCAAGGAACAGGTGTCTTAATTTCATGGCTGCAGTCACTCTCTGCAGTGATTTTGGAGCCCCCCAAAAATAAAATCTGTCACTGTTTCCACATTTTCTCCTTCTATTTGCCATGAAGTGATGGGGCCAGATTTCATGATCTTAGTTTTTTGAATGTTGAGTTTTAAGGCAGCTTTTTCACTCTCCTCTTTCACCTACATCAAGAGGCTCTTTAGTTCCTCTTTGCTTTCTGCCATTAGACTGATGCCATTTAAATATCTGAGGTTGTTGATATTTCTCCCAGAAATCTTGATTCCAGCTTGTGCTTCATCCAGTCCAGCATTTCATGTGATGTACTCTGCATTGAAGTTAAAGAAGCAAAGTGACAGTATACAGCCTTGATGGTACTCCTTTCTCAATTTTCAACTGGTCTTTTATTTCATGTCTGGTTCTAATTGTTGCTTCTTGTCCTGCATAGGACTTCTCAGGAGACAGGTAAGGTGGTCTGCTATTCCCATTTCTTTGAGAATTTTCCACAGTTTGTTGTGATCAACACAGCCAAAGGCTTTAGCATAGTTAATGAAGCAGAAGTAGATGTTTTCCTGAATTTCCCTTGCTTTTTCTGTGATCCAATGTATGTTGGCAATTTGATCCCTGGTTCCTCTGCCTTTTCTAAAACAGTGTGTACAAACATGTATATTATCAAGTGTGAAACAGATCTCCAGTCCAGGTTGGATGCATGAGACAAGTGCTCAGGGCTGGTGCACTGGGATGACCCAGAGGGATGGGATGGGGAGGGAAGTGGGAGGGGGGTTCAGGATGGGGAACACATGTAAATCCATGGCTGATTCATGTCAATGTATGGCAAAAACCACTACAATATTGTAAAGTAATTAGCCTCCAACTAATAAAAAATAAAGGGAAAAAAAACTGGTATATAAAAAAATAAAACAGTGTGTCCATCTAGAAGTTCTTGATTCACATACTGTTGAAGCCTAGCTTGAAGAATTTCGAGTGTTACTTTGCTAGCATGTGAAATGAATGCAATTGTACATAGTTTGAACATTTCTTTGGCATTGCCCTTCTTTGAGACTGGAATGAAAACTGACCTTTTCCAGTCCTGTGGCCCTGCTGAGTTTTCCGAGCTTGCTGACACATTGAGTCCAGTGCTTTAACAGCGCCATCTTTTAGAGTTTGAAATAGCTCAGCTGGAATTCCGCTAGCTTTGTTCATAGTAATGCTTCCTACTTGACTTCACACTCCAGGATGTCTGGCTCTAGAGAGGGACCACACCATTGTGATTATCCAGGTCATTAAGACCTTTTTTGGTGCAGTTCTTCTGTATATATTTGCCAACTCTTTGTAATCTCTTTGGCTTCTGTTAGGTCCTTACAGTTTCTGTCCTTTATCATGCCCATCCTTGCATAAAATGTTCCCTTGGTGTCTCCCATTTTCTTGAGGACACCTCTAGTCTTGCACGTTGTTTTTTTCCTCTGTGTCTTGCATTGCTCACTTGAGAAGGCTGTCTTGCATCTCCTTGCTGCTGTTTGGACTCTGCATTCAGGTACATGTGTCTTCCCCTTTCTCCATTACCTTTTGCATCTCTTCTGTCAGCTATTTGTAAAGCCTCTTGACCTTACTTGTAAAACCACTTTGCCTTTTTCTTTCCTTTTTCTTTGAGATGGTTTTGGTCACCGCTTCTTGTACAATGTTATCAACCTCTCTCCATAGTTCTTCAGGCACTCTGTCTGCCAGATCTAATCCCTTGAAATCTATTCTTCAATTCCACTGTTTAATTATAAGGGATTTGATTTAGGTCATACCTGAATGGCCTAGTCGTTTTCCCTACTTTCTTCAATTTAGTATGAATTTTTCAATAAGGAGCTGATGATCTGAGCCACAGCCAGCTCCAGGTATTGTTTTTTTCTGACTGTATAGCGCTTCTACATCTTCAGCTGCAAAGAATATAATAAATCTGAATTCAGTATTGACCATCTGATGGTGTCCATATGTAATGTTGTCTCTTGTGTCGTTGGAAGAGGGTGTTTGCTGTGACCAGAGTGTTCTCTTGGCAAAACTCCATTAACCTTTTCAGTGCTCCAATGGCAAACTTGTCTGTTACTTCAGGTATCTTTTGACTTCTTACTTTTGCATTCGAATCCCCTCTGATGAAAAGGACATTTTTTTCTTTTGGTGTTAGTTTTAGAAGGTCTTGGAGGTCTTCATAGAAATGTTCAACTTCAGCCTCTTCAGCATTAGTGATTGGGGCATAGACTTGGATTACTATGAATGCTGTATGGTTTGCCTTGGAAATGAACCAAGATCATTTTGTCATTTTTGAGTCTGTCATTCTATCAGACTCTTTTGTTGACTATGAGGGCTACTCCATTTCTTCTGTGGGATTCTTGTCCACAGTAGTAGATATACTGGTCATCTGAATTGTTTGCCTATTTCCATCCATCTTAGTTCTTTGATTCCTAAGATGTCAATTCTCCTGCTTGCCCACATCCAGTTTACCTTCATGAACCTAGGCTTCACTGATGACGCAGTTGATAAAGAATCTGCCTGCAAAGCAGAAGATCCCAGTTCAGTTCCTGGGTCAGGAAGATCTGCTGGAGAAGGGATAGGCTACCCACTCCAGTATTCTTGGGCTTCCCTTGTGGCTTAGCTGGTAAAGAATCTGCCTGCAATGCAGGAGACCTGGGTTCGATCCCTGGGTTGGGAAGATCCCCTGGAGAAGGGAAAGGCTACCCACTCCAGTATTCTGGCTTGGAGATTTCCATGGACCTAATATTCCAAATTCCTTTGCAATATTGTTTTTTATAGCATTGGACTTTACTTTCATCACCAGACAAATTTGTGACCGAATATTGTTTCTGTTTTGGCCCAAGACTCTTCAGTCTCTCTGGAGCTACTTCTCTTCTCTTTCCAGGTAGCATGCTGGACACCTTCCGACTTGAGGGGCTCAACTTCCAGTTTCATGTCTTTTTGCATAAAAAATGTTCATCACGTTCTTGAGACAAGAATACTAGAGTGGTTTTCCATTCCTTCCTCAAGTGGACCACATTTTGTCAGAACTCTCCACTATGATCCATCCTTTGTGGGTGATCCTGCACAGCCTGGCTCATAGTTTCATTTAGTTATGCAAGCCTCTTCGCCATGACAAGGCTTTTATCCATAAAGGGATTCAGCATACTGTTATCCTTTTATCTTAACAAGTAGCTTGGTTTGAATGTACTTTATTCATGGTGGTAGAAGAGATTGATGCCAAATAATTTAATATTTGTTCTCTCCTCATATGTTGTCAACCTGAAGGCTCATGAAGTCAAGGTAGATAGGTTAAGAGCATTAAGGTCCTGAGGTTGGGTATTATTTTTGTAGTTTATTATTTATTTTAGCAAGAGGTATACAGGCAGTTCTGATAGCACTGATTTATCTTCAGTGAACTCATCCTAGAAGTCAAACTAATCCATTATGAAATGGGTTAACCCTCCAATTTTAGTGAAAACAAGTGAGGTACGTTTATAATGAGTAAGCACTGATTCCACCTTCCCTCCCTTTTCCTTTTTTGGAAATGCTCTGGAATAGAAATGGCAAGACAACCTAAGACAGACTACAAAGCTGCTATTTCTCAAGTATAACTCTAATAGTACCTTAATTAAGATACTGTCCTAAACTATTTTTCTGAGGTATTTTAATGAAATATCCAACAACTGATACAATTTCAAAGCAGTTATGTTCAGTTGTTAAGCATATACTTCTGAGCACTGTTGGTATATTCTTGTACCTGACAGAGCTATAGACTTCAACTTCCATATACATAAAACACACGTGCATGTGTACAGACACCTCTCCCTGAATTCAAATCAGGTTATCAAATAAAACTTTAACCAAAGTTTCAGTTCAGTCTGGCTAATCAACCCAATAAATAGAATACAGTTTTTAAAAAAATTGATAACGTTGACCATCTAGAAAATGTCAGGAACCACAACTTTCAGTTTAATTCTGGTTTCCTTTACAAGTCTGAATAGAATATATTATTTATAAGAATCTGAATAGCTTGTTATTTATGATTAAAGTAATAATAAAAATTATCCATATCCCTTAAGTTTAATTTTTGTGAATCATTAATTTTCCCCAAATTTAAGCAGTTTCCTCTCTCATCTTATCCTCTTACTTACATTGTTAGAAAATTTTTTGTTGTATATCAGGTTTTTTTTGTCCCTGGCAGCAGGCACTTAATATGCCTCAGTATAGATGTACCAAAAGAAATAAGGAATAAACAAATGTTTCATAAGACCTAAAACAAATAATAATAAAAACCGGGAAAAGCATCTTTTAAATCTCTTACATTTGAGGATAAAGCCTTCATGTCTTCAATCCCCAGGCTTGAAAGAGAGAAGTAGTAGATTTTAGAGCTCATCTGTTCATATAGTTAGTATGATGTGGAAAATGTCTTTCTTGTTAACAAATAGAGATACCTCTCTAGTTCAGTAATGCCAATCATGTATTATATAACTATACATGATAAATTATTGGAACTTTGATACATATAGTTTCCATAGAAGTTGAGTGTTTCACAGACCCTTCCAAGATGACTCACCTAAGCTTGTTCATTGTTCATTGGTATTACAAATCTAGTTGTGTGTGTGTGTGTCTGTGTGTGTGTGCGCATGCATGTGTGTGCACACAAGTACATGTGCACACGCACATGCCTGTGTGCTGTGGATAAGGGTCAGGGAGATATCTAAGTAATGGTGAAAATACATTTAGTTTTTGCAACTATGAAGGAAAAGACTGTTCTTAGCTATGAAAACATGAGCATGTCAGTCACTGTTTTCATGAATAATGGTATATTTTGGAATTTTTGTGAAAGGATGAAGCATTTGGATAGGCTTTTAAATGATGCAGCTCTGAATAAATTTTCTGTAAAATAACTTTCTTACTTGAATAATTTCACCAAGGCAACAAATCACATAATATGTTCCCCTAGAACATTGCCTCTAGAGTTTGGCAAATGTTATCTAGTATAGAAGGACAATCCTCTTTCTCATAAATGCCATGTGTTCTATCTATAATGTATCTCCCTAAGATAAAACTCAAATGTTTTCTCTAACTCCTCTTCCCATCATCAAATAGAATGTTGTCTATTCAACTACTTTGAATGAGTGACCAAGATGACATTTGAGCTGGCAGTTCCAGGAAATTGATGGCATTACTTTAATGGTGTGAGCATGGGGTTATCTTTCCCAAGTGGTGCATAAGAGTCGCTCACAGACTTAAGTTTAGTCTAGATAGTCTTCAATGTCTGTTTCGGTAAGTGGCTCAAGATTATTGGAAAATTTTTTGTGTGTCACAAAATCTTTTTCTCATTATGAGTATCTCAAGAATAAACTTTTAACCTTTGTTAGTATGAAATTGACCATGTCTTCCTGTCACAGTCCCAAGCTCTGGGGACTGATTCCACACCCTTGTTTTAGGGAACTCATCTCATCACACACCATGTGTGTTGTGGTAGCTTCTGCATCTTTAGATTTAAGCTGCCACTCTGTATCCACCACCTGCATTCAGCCTAGGTCCCAGGTGGCTCCTCTTCTGTGTCACACTATTCTTAAATTTAACATGTCCCAAATCATGCTAGTCATTTAAACTTATCATTACTTTCCAGTTTTCCCACTTCCTTGAATGACACTTTCAAGCACTTAATGTGGTGCAAATATTAGAGCTGATTTTACCTCCATTTTAGTGTTCTTTACCTTTTACCCAGGTAGGAAATTATCTTTCTACTTATAATTCTTGTCTTGAAAGCATGACACAGAAAAAAAAAAAGAAAGAAAGCATGACACATCCTTGCCTAAGTCTATCTCAGGCCTTACTGCCATCCTGAGAGTCAAATCCAAACTCTTTATCATGTCCTCTTAAGATTTTATATAATCTTACAACTGCTGTCCGTCTACCTTTTTTCCTATCACACTGGTTCCCTGTCTGTTCTTCATAGAAGTCAAGTTCGTTGCCATTCAGGACCTTTGGACTTGCTGATGGTTCTTGGAATTGTCTTTTCTCAGATGTGTGTGTGTCTGGCTTCAGCTCTTAAGAAGCTTTCTCACATGCACAAGTCCATCCCTATCACATCATTCTGTTTGAATGATTTCAAGATTAAAAAGACTATTCTTTATTCCAAACTTGCCTTTTCCCAAATTTTTGGTTAATGTCCTTTCTCTTAAGAAAGTATAGTATGTGATAATATGGTATGTCTCTGGGCCAGTCCACAACCTTTTACATTACTTTCAAAAACGTTACTCCCATCACTAAAAACATTGTGTTGAAGCCCTTATGTGTCTGATATATTCCTGCTTCTTTGACTTTCCTGCTGTATAGAAGCGCTTTTCCTGCTATGTCCTTCATTTCCCAAAATCTATTTAATTGGATTACCAGTAATCCATTACTGACTGGCTGAATTAGGTTATAAAAACTCTGTGCATATGTTTGTTTATTATGTAGACTTTATGTGCGTAATATGGTAACTTGTGTTTCTGGATGATGGGGACTCTCGGTACTTCCAAACTGAGATTGTTAGCTCTTTGAGAGCTGAATTGTCATTTCTCTTTAGCATGTTTCTCACTAAGTATAGTGGTGGTGGTAGTACCCATTTTTATAAATTAACTATTTTCCAGGCCTTGTGCCAGGCTGTTAACAAACATGATCTCATTTAATCCTGACAACTCAGTGAACTGGTTACTATTATAACCCCTACTTTATATCTTGAAGAAATTGCCAAAGATTATACAGCAAGCAAGAGACAAAGGCAAGATGTGAATCCTGTCTGTCTCAGAAACTGCCATTATGCAACAACTATTCAATGCAACCTACTCCATGCCCTTTAAGTTCTTAGTAATTCTCACTGACTACACTCAGTGTATCCAGAGAGAGACATCCAGACTGCTCTTTGCTTTCAGTAGATTGTCAGTTAAGTGTGTGGGAGATAGAATATTAAAAGTCGGTTTGCTATGTTGGTGAAAATCTAAAGAAACAAACTATTAATAACAGTTTATTAGTAACTTGGGCTTTCCAGGTGGCTCTAGTGGTGAAGAACCGTCTGCCAACGCAGGAGACGTAAGAGATGTGAATTTGATCCCTTCCCCTGTGTTGGGAAGATCCCCTGGAGGAGGGCGTGGCAACCCACTCCAGCATTCTTGCCTGGAGAAGCCCATGGACAGAGGACCCTGGGGGGCTACAGTGCACGGGGTCGCAGAGTCAGACAGGACTGAAGGGACTTAGCACACAGCACAGCACATTAGAAACTTGGAAAAAACTGACGCGGTTAATTTTTATTTAATTCACTAGAAGGAGAAGTCCCTCAACATAGTCTGCTTTCATGAGGGTGAGTCAAAAAGTTAAATCCTGAATCGGAAAGAGACACACCCAAAATGGGAAGGAGAAACACACCCAAATTAGTGAAAGAGCTTTTAAGACTCTTGGATATTATGGGACTGAGTACTAGGAAAGGACTATACAATCATAATACATGTGTCTAAAAGGTAGATTGCAAATAATTTAATTTTTGACTGAGGGCAGTTATGAACTTTGGAATGGTTCATCATTTATATACATTAATAATGCACAATAGATACACTGGTTATTAATAATACTAAGTGGTTGATACTGGAATAAGTGTATTTTAATATACTTATTAATGATGGCTACTACTCTTCTTAAAATGTTCAGTATGCAGGGGATGGTTTTTTCTTATTTGATCTAAAGAGCTAGTACTTGGTGCTGTGAAGTAGGTCGTGTAGAATATTAAGGAGGGAAGGGGAAAAGAAAACCTCCCCCTTTTGCTGCAGATGGCCAGGTTATATGTGGCAGCTAGACAAGCATAGATCAAAATGGGTGAAAATAAAAATAAAACAAAGTAAATGTCACCCAACCCAGTGATGGGGCCATGCTTTTGTAATTGACAGTATTCTGCAGTTTTATAGTTTAAAATTCTAGTTAAGCATTTAACCTTTCTACTGTTCAATAAATAGTGAATTTAGACTTCTTGGTGTTCATAGTAGAACTCTCTTAATTCATTCCCCTCTGGCAAATACCATATTCTGCAGTTTAGTTAACTGAACTAGCCTCAGAGCCTCAGGGATTACACCTGAATTTCATTAGGGGAGTTTTAGTAATTAACGTATGAAGGAATCTCACCACTCACAATTGCATTCAACTGGTTAAGACAAGATGAGATGGAGCTTTTTCAAAAACTTTCTAGAACCACAACTTTACTATTTTCTTGTGGCAAAATACTTGATTTTACTGACTTTCAACACAATCATGTTGTCTCTAAATACTGGGTGACTCCTTTTCTTTTTCCATTCTCTCCTATTCACGGTTTAGAGCGCTAAAAGCCAGGCGCACTCAAGTGCCATTTTTTTTTAAAGATTTATTTATTTACTTTATTATTTACTTTTTTTAAAATTTCATTGCTGTACACGAACTTTCTCGTTCGTGAGCTACTCTCTAGTTGCAGTGCGTGAGCTTCTCATTTTGGTGGCTTCTCTTGATGCAGAGCATGGGTTTCAGGTGCTCAGGCTTCAGTAGTTGCAGCATATGAGGTCAGTAGTTGCGACTCATAGGCTTAGTTGCTCCATGGCATGTGGAATCTTCCCAGACCAGGCATTGAACCAGTGTCCCTTGCGTTGCAAGGTGGATTCTTAACCACTGGACAACCAAGGAAGCCCCAAGTAACATTTTTTAAACACCCCAAACCTACTCATTTGAAATGAATTGTAAGGGAGGAATAATAACAAATACACTTTAGATAGTCACAATTGAGGTCATCTTGTTTCCAGAAAGAAAACCTTAAGCTTAGTGTCATTTCTATGCCTTCTAAAGTTATGGTTCATATGGTTTATTGTCTTAAGAAGAGAACTGCATCCAGTGGTAAGAGAAATCTGTCAGTAGGAATCATAGAAGATTCCTATGGTAGCTTTCTGGTAACTAAGCTTAAGTGTTTTTCACAAACCTCAAAAGCCCCGTCCTTTTTCCTGAGATGGCCTATTCATTGGTGTCTGCTTACTGTTCTTCTGGAATAGGTGTTATTCCAAAAAGAATGGTGTCATGACTCAGGCAACAATTATGGTGATGGTAGGTCTCAGCTGTACTCCTGTGTCTTGCAGTCCCACTTAGCCTCTGTAAGGAAATCAGAAGATTTACTCATAGAACCTCAAGAAAACTTCCTTTTGCCTTCTTGAATGTCAGGTTCAAAATTATAAAATTTTACTGTTGTGATGGGACATCATTTATTAGGTACACTTTGATTTTTAGTATCTGCTGAATATGATCTTTTTTCATTTATGTACTCTAAAATTACTTACTGAACACCTACGGTGTGCTAACAGTTTGGAACAAGGTTGTGAAATCTAAAAATTCAGCATAACTCAGAGACTTAATAAAAATTATACAAAACTTATTTAACATAGAAAATTATGATAAATGGCCATAACCCTAGTACTGAAAGTTTGCTTATTTGGATTTTCCTTATTAATTTTTGAAAATTATCCCGTCAAGCCCTCTGCTTTTTAGTACATGTTAAGATATCATGGAAAGATGGTATTTCTAATGTTCCTACCATGGAGGGATGTTACAAAATAATAAGACCTATAGTTTGAAAAACTTTATAAATGTTTCTAAGAAAAAAATGCCAAGATTTACACTATTCTGGTTTTTATGGCAAGTAAAATATTTCCAGAAATTAATTACTCTTATGACAACAGTTAGCTTAAAATATTCAAAATTTCACACATGTCAGTTTATCCTTGGTAAATGGCTTTCTCACTGATATGGTCAGATTTTGTAATTATCAAAACAAACAAAAACCCTGCCTGTAATATAGGATCTTTCCCACAAAAATGAGGAGAGAAAAAAGGTGATTATCACTTCACATTGCTTTTATTCAGAAAGAACCACATGTATTATGGTGCATGGCATTTTACAGTTTTGAAATCCTTGTTCTTGAAAATGTGATCATGATATATTAGAAATTTGCCTCAGGTTCTATATCAGTTTAACATCTTCTGTTCAAGGTTCCAATTAATTTTAAGAAATTGAATTAAATTCTGTTTCCTCACAGAATCTCCTTCATAAGCCATGGTATAAGGTTTGCTGTACTTGGCATGTGTAATGCTTTCAGTACATGACCGCTGTTTGCTTTTTTACCCCCGCTTTGTCTCTCTATAATCATATCACATGTGTGTGTTCATTTAGCAGATATAAGAAAACTCAGGTGAAGGTGAACTTAAGTTTTCAGTTGCTGCTCTCACGTTCCACTCGCTTGACAAAGAAAGGATTGTTCCATCCAAAGACCACATCCTTTCAGTGGCAGGAGAGTACTATTATGTTGTTCTGTAGATATCACATCAGCCTGGGATTTAGCTCTTCTTTCCCTTTATCTTTATTGGTTTTGGTTAAAACAAAATGGAGCTAAATATTTGAGAAAAATATGTATATGTAATACAAACACACACACACCACAAAGAAACTACCTTTTTCATTTTTTGTTATCATTTTATATTAATTCTTTTATGAAAAAAGTTCACTTATCAACTTTTTTGGTAAATATATGTAAAAACAGATTTTTTCCTTCTCAAATGGACTTTTTCAAAGGCCCTGGGTTTAATGTGTTATGCTTTCCTTTCCAAGTATTTATGTTAACTATAGATATAAGTACATATGTGTTTGGGTATGTATTTTTTCTTGATACCACAAATTCTTTATCTAGATTATCGAGTCATAGAATGTTATTATTAACTGTTTTAGTTAAATATGAGTAAATATGACTAAGGAGTTCCCTGGTGGTCTAGGATTCTGGACCTTCACTGCTATGGTCCAATTTCAGTCCCTGATTGGGGAACTGAGATCCTGCAAGATGCACCTCATGGCCAAAATAATAATAAATAAATATGAGTAACTATATGTTGTTTGTTATCGTTTAGTCACTAAGTCATATCCGACCTTTTTACAACCCATGAACTGTAGCCCACCAGGCTCCTCTGTCCATGGGATTTCCCAGGCAAGAATACCAGAGTGGGTTGCCATTTCCTTCTCAAGGGGATCTTCCCGATCCAGGAATCAAACCTGAGTCACCTGCATTGGCAGGTGGATTTTTTACCACTGAGCTACTTGGGAAGCCCCGTGAATATATTGTTTAGACATAGGGAAATAGGGTTACATGTTTCAATGAGCATAAATATGTCCTTCTTGAATATTTGCAAAGTAACTTGTAGATTTGCTTAGGAGTCCCCATTATACATGTCATTTTATTCTTGGAAACAATACTAATGTGATTTGATACCATACTCATCATAAAATGACATGTAAAATTATGACAGCTTTTTAAAAAATTGTCATTTTAATATGTCTTTTTTTTTTAATTAATTAATTTATTTACTTTTTCAGTGGGTTTTATCATACATTGACATGAATCAGCAATAGATTTACACATATTATAGTAATCAAAGTGTTGAGGGTAGTTCCAACTTTCCAGTACACGTTAGTCATGCATTGGTTTCTTTTTGTATATCTGCAAAGGTACCATGACCTTCTTCTATCTTGATAGTACATATTTTCCCCTGGTGGCTCAGAAAGCAAAGCTTCTGCCTACAATGTGGGAGACCTGGGTTCAATCCCTAGGTGAGGAAGGTCTCCTGGAGAAGGAAATGGTAACCCACTCCAGTATTCTTGCCTGGAAAATCCCATGGAGGGAGTCCATGGGGTCGCAAAGAGTCGGATACGACTGAGTGACTTCACTTTCTTTCTTTCTTTCTATTATACATTTGCCCTTAATTTTTATTTCAAAATAATTCTAAATGCACAGGAAGTTACAAAAATAAGTCATGTGTGCCCTTCACTTAGTTTCCCTAGATGGTTATGTTTTATAAAATTAATAGTACAGTATCAAAACCAGGAAATTAACATTGGTATTCTATGTGTATGTATTTCTGTGTCATTTTTTTTTTTTGAACTGTTGAAGACTTGTATTATTGTTGAGTCCCTCAATCATGTCTGACACTTTGCAACCCCATGGACATGCCAGGCTTCCCTACCCTTTACTATCTCCCAGAGTCTGCTCAAACTCATGTCCATTCAGGTCATGATGCCATCCAACCATCTCATCCCCCATTGCCCCCTTCTCCTCCTGCCCTCAATCTTTCCCAGCATCAGGGTCTTCATTGAGTCAGCTCTTCACATCAGGTGGCCAAAATATTAGAGCTTCAGCTTCAGCATCAGTCCTTCCAATGAGTATTCAGGGTTGATTTCCTTTAAGATTGACTAATTTGATCTCCTTGCTGTCCAGGGAACTTTCAAGAGTCTTCTCTAGCCACCTCAGTTTGATGGCATCAGTTCTTCAGGGCTCAGTCTTCCTTATGGTCCAACTCTCACATCTGTACTTGACTACTGGAAAGACCATAACTTTGACTATACTGACCTTTGTCACTAAAATGGTATCTCTGCTTTTTAATACACTGTCTAGGTTTGTCATAGCTTTTTTCCCAAGGAGCAAGCATCTTTTAACTTCTTGGCTGCAGTCACCGTCTGCGGTGGTTTTGGAGCCCAAGAAAATAAAATCTGTCACTGTTTCCCCAGATGCCATGATCTTAGTTTTTTGAATGTTGAGTTTTAAGCCAGCTTTTTCACTCTCCTCTTTCACTTTCATCAAGAGCCTCTTTAGTTCCTCTTCACTTTCTGCCATTAGGGTAGTGTCATCTGCATATCCGAGTATAACTCCCACTAAAGTCAAGATGTAGGATGTCCTTCATCACAAAGATCTCACTTGTTTTGCCTCTGAAAGTGAAAGTCTCTCAGTCATGTCCAACTCTTTGTGACCCCATGAACTGTATAGTCCATGGAATTCTCCGGTCCAGAATACTGGAGTGGGTAGCCTTTCCTTTCACCAGGGGATCTTCCCAACCCAGAGATCAAACACAGGTCTCCCACATTACAGGTGGATTCTTTACAAGTCTAGCCACCAGGGAAGCCCAAGAATACTGGAGTGGATAGGCTATCCCTTTTCTAGAGGATCTGTCTTCCCGACCCAGGAATCAAACTAGGGAAGCCTAAGAATCCTGGAGTGGGTAGACTGTCCCTTCTCCCACAGATCTTCCTGACCCAGGAATCGAACTGGGGGTCTCCTGCATTGCAGATGGATTCTTTACCAGCTGAGCTACCAGGGAAACCCATTTTCCCTCTACTGAGGGCATAGATTACCTTCTTTATTTCCCACTATTGATGTGTTAGTACTTTAGTCTGCCATTTTATATTTTGTTCTCTACTTTATCCCTCTGCTTATGTTTCACTGTTTCATTTTTACCACCTTCGTGTGGGTTACTTGAACATTGCTTACAGTTTCATATTTATTTAGTGTTTATTTTAGTGTTTTTGGGTGAATCTATTTGTATAGCTTTTTTAGTGGTTCACAGTCTACTGGGGTCAACATTTTACTGATTTAAATGTAGAAACTGTCTCCCTGTATATCCGTTTACCTTCCTCATTTGTAATAGAACTGTCTTAAATATTTCTTCTATTTTTTTTTTAAGGCTTATTTCTTTCTGTTGTTCATACTGGCTAATTCCTGTTGTTCAGACTTTGTTTTCCTTCATCTGAGAATGTCTTGATTTCCCCTCCACTTTTGAAGAATATTTTTGCTAGATTACAAGGTTCTAGCTTAATAGATCTTTTCTTTCAACACTTGAAAATGTTATGCCACTTGCTTCTAGCCTTCAAGGTTTTCAACAAGGAACCTGCTGCCATTTAATTTCTCTCCTTTAGGTAAAGTCTCATTTCTCTTGCTGCTTGCAAGGTTTTGCTTTGTCTTTATTTTTCTGAAGTTTAATTATGTTGTGTCTTGGCATGGATTTCTTTGAGTGTATCAACTGTTTGGGGCTTCCCTGTTGCTCAGGTGCTGTAGAATCTGCCTTCAGTGCAGGAGACCCAGATTCAATCTCTGGGTCAGGAAGATCCCTGGAGGTGAGTATGGCAACCCACTCCAGTATTCTTGCCTGGAGAATCCCATGGACAGAGGAGCCTGGCAGGCTACATTCCCTGGGGTCACAAAGAGTTGGACACAACTGAGGGAATAACAGAAAAAAAAATTTTAGCCCCCTCTGCTTGCTTTTTTTTTTTCCCCTCTGAAATACCAGTGACAGTAACACCTATTACTGTCCCACAGATTCCTGAGGCTTTGTTCATTATTTTCAGCCTATGTTCACTTCATTTTTCAGATTGGAAAATTTCTGTTATTCTGTCTTTGAGTGTACACTAATTCTTTTGTCTATTCTCCCCATCCAGCTGTTGAGTCTTCTTGCTGCATTTTGTTGTTGTTATTGTTGTAATTTTTACTTATAAAATTCATGTTTGGTTCTATCTTCTATTTGCTGATATTTTTCTGTTCTTTCATTAGTTTCAAATATATTTATATTGTTCATTAATTCATTTTTCTGGTGGCTGATTTAAAATCCTTGTCAGACAATTTAACATCTGTGCCCTCTTGGTCTTAGTGACTCTTGATTGTCTTTTCTTATTCGAGAAACAAGATTGAGATTTTCCTAGTTCTTGGTAAGGTGAGTGATTTTCTTTGAATCTTTGACTCTTTAGCCATTATTTTATGAGACCCTGGATCTTCTGTTTCGATCACCTTTTATACTCCTTACCTCTTTATTGATTGATAAGGTTGAAAATCCAGATTCACTTTGAGGTCTTTGTTAATACCTATGGGGTAGGTGTCGGAGAAGGCAATGGCAACCCACTCCAGTACTCTTGCCTGGAAAATCCCATGGGCAGAGGAGGCTGGTGGGCTGCAGTCCATGGGGTCGCGAAGAGTCAGACACGACTGAGCGACTTCACTTTCACTTTTCACTTTCATTCATTGGAGAAGGAAATGGCTGGCAGCCCACTCCAGTATTCTTGCCTGGAGAATCCCAAGGAGGGTGGAGCCTGGTGGGCTGCTGTCTAAGGGGTCGCACAGAGTTCAGACACGACTGCAGAGACTTAGCAGCAGCAGCAGCATGGGGTAGGTGTGGTTCCTCATTATTGTTTCAAGGTGGGGGGCGTGGTTTAAGCTTCCCAGGAGACCTTTGCTGATGCCAGCTTGCTGGGAACAATACCACCCTCACTCTCCTTACTGCTCTGCATGTGGTCTCTACTGACTCTTCAGGTTAGCCTGGTTGCTGTTAAGTATTGGGTGAAAGTCCTGACTTCACCAGTCCTGATACTGCCCCTAGAGAGTGGGGAGTGGTTCCTCAGGTAGAAGTCCAGGTTCCCCACATAGTCTCCACTAATTTGGGGGAAGAGGGAAGGATCAATGATTTTTAAAGATTAATTTTTAGTATTTTAGATGGATGATTCCAAATAACTTGATAACTCTTTTTATTTATTTTTCAGTTGTATTTTGTTTAGCTCTAAAGACCAGTATATATTTAATTTTTGTCAGACTAGTTTTAACAAAGCTCAAAGCTTACATTTTTGACTGGTGTTGTAGCATCACATTTGAGAACTGCTAATTTGCTTTTCAGATGTGAGAAGGAGAGAATAATTGCAAAGTGTGCTGTGGATGAGCTTTAATGCTTTTCTAAGTATTTTGTGAAGAACAGTGAAATTATAAGGCTGTGTTTTTTTTAAGGAGGTAGACGGTGCTTAAACTGTTACTTGATTCTTCAGTTTATAAAAACCCAACTAGAAATAGGAGTTTTTGTTCTAGATTTATGACAGAATTAATTGGTATACATTTATGTAGGACTATGGCAGCATAAGCAGTAGAATGTCATAATAGTTATGTCTCTTTGATGTTTTTGGATACAGCTTTTATATTTCCAGAATTGTGTGTACATGAATGATCTAAATTTGAGATTATGTGAATACACTCAGATCTAGGGAATTTAGTGTTTTAATGGCTCCAATATACTCAACAGTTGTTCAACATGATACTAATTGAGGGCCTATTAAGAAATCCTTCCCTAAGAATTCCCTGACTTTTCAGTGGCCAGGTCTCCTGAGTTTTCTCTACTGTAACTCAGGTTCAATCCCTGGTCAGGGAACTAACATCCTTCAAGCTGTGCAGTGCTGCCAAAACAGAAAAAGAAATGCTCCCCCAAAGTAGTAGATTTATAGGTACATCACTCTTCAGCATTTGTAAGAAATACTTTCAGTTGCTATGAAGATTTTCAGGTCATTTACCAAGATAAATATTCCAAAAATAATAATGCACAGTTTCTTAAAAATAAGAAATAATGAGGAATTACTTTAGCCTTATCTCTAAGCAAATATAAACCTACTAAAACAATACTTGGTTTACTTACTGTTAACATATATGGATGATGTTGTAAATAAAATAGTTAAATATAAAACATTACTGTTAGATGACAAATTCATGTACTTCTCAATTGAATCACAGACATTGCAGCTTAAAAATAGAATGTTTATCCTGTTAGGGTGTTTCAGAAAGTGTTTTATACTGTAGAGTCATAAATGCATCGATTTCGTAAATTAAATTGATGTCCATATTTTCCATTACATTTGGTAGTGAAGATGCTGGAAGCATTTCATTGACCAAAAATTGTGAAGAAATAAAAAATGCAATAGTACCAAATTAGTAAAGAATCTGATTTTGTTCCTTACTTTAGCCTACATACATTATCTTAGTGTGCAAATCATGGAAAAAAATAATTTGGGGAATGAGAATAGATTAATCACTCTGGGTGTTTAGTTTTGTTTTGTGAGAGAAAAGAGGGAAACTTCTTACCATGTTTGTTGCTTCTCTTCACCAACTTAGGGCTAGACTTTACGGTTTGTTTAGCTGTGAAGGGATGACAGACTTGGGGGATGGTGAAGGGAGCTTAGTTTTGGAATGTAAATACATGTAGAGCTCGCCTCCTTTTGTTTAGCATCTCTTTAAACTAAGACAAAAAAAATCAGTGAATGAATGAATAGCAGCATGGTGAAATACCTAAATGTTTGAGTTAAAATTTTTGGATGTTTGAAATCCTATTTGGATCCTTTTCCCAGATCACGGTGCATTCATATGCACTCAGCAGGAAACTTCATGGAGATGCACATTTGGCCAGAAGGTCTTTGACGGTGCCTTTTTCTTAACTTGTGCCTTTTCTTCTTTAGAAAAAAGTAATGGCTTAAGTCTGACTGAAGAACAATCTTTTTTGTATGTTCCTTATAAGAATTTACTTATGGTTCACAGATTTTTACCCACCATCTATGTCTGCAATTCCTGGATTTAAAATAGCATATATCCTACTGCAGACTACAGGAAACGCCAAATTAAAGACTTAATGACATACTGCTGAAAAAGACAAAAGGTGACAAATTATAAATCAGTTCACTAAGCCTCTGAAGTGAAACTCACAGAGGGGAAAATGTGCATTGGGGCTATACATATGTATTTTAAAACCTTTAGCATTTTCACGTTCATGTGACAGATAAACATAATGGTACAGTTGAGTTTGAATCCAGATATTAAAAAACAATGATGAACGTGAGAAATGTGCTTCTTCATCAGACAACAAGCCTAGTTATTATGTGAACATTTCAGTACTTATAAATCCCGTTCAGTTAAAAAATATTTGCCTATTTTTCTCGTTTTAGAATTACTCTAAGGATCATGCTAATTTATGGTGTTGGTCTGTCTAGGTGATGCAGCAGTTTATTAATTTTCCTTCTCGGGGTTGTCTTAGCCATCCTCAAGTCCATACCAATTTTCTTGACTTACGAAGAAGGAAGTAAGAGTGTCTTTTTCTCTTGCTCAAATTCTGGGGAAGGGAGCAAGAACAAGAGATTCCGGGGGTGAATGGAAGGGTTAGAGAACAGATGGAATGGGAAGGAAAAGGAGGCCTTTTAAAAACTAGTTTTCAAAAGACCCCAGTTAACTGCTTGTGGCTCATTTTTCCAGCCTTCCCTTTGGGAGGATTTCTTTCACAAAGGCCCTGACTCCCCCTTAAACTCTGGGACAGCGTGCCCCTTCTGGGTGGTGGTGTGGGAATGTCGATGTCGGCTGGTGACAGTGCAGCTGGTAATGAAGTCACAATAATAGCAGAGAGAGTCCTGGTGCCAACGCCCCAGAGAATTCTGAGGAGAGCCGCATAGGTCCTGGAGGTGAGACAGCTCTGTGCCAGTGCCTCTCACTCAAGAGAGGAGCCTCTCAGCTGCATACGCACTGAAACGCTGGGCTCACTCAGACCTCTCTGCACTTCATTGCAGTTCATTTGAAGTTAATTCTAAGAAACATAACCTGGTCAGGGCACACAAGCTTGCCTGTTAGTGAACACACACACACCATTTGAGGAAACTTTGTTAAACCTGACCTCTCCCTTGTGCTCAAGGTTGTGCTTCTGAGTCAAATGCATTGATGAGAATTCCATACTCATTACTTTCCTTGTTATGTTGTTGCCATTCTAACAAAGAGCTAGATGTGACACAGGGCAGAGGAGGCAAACAGCAAATCACATGCCAGCATTTAAGGCAGAAGTAGAAGGATGCACTTGGCTTGAAGTGCTGGCCAGTTCACTTTCTTGGCTGTTATCTTTGCTTTTCCTTGATCCTTAGTCATTTAAGGGATTGGTTCTTCAACCATAAAGTTAAGTTCTTCATTCTGAGGCATTCGTTTTAAACAGTGGAGGGAGAGATAGGTGGCTGCTGCTGCGGCTTAGTTGCTTCAGTTGTGTTCGACTCTGTGCAACCCTTTGTGACCCTATGGACTGCAGCCCACCAGGCTCCTCTATCCTTGGAATTCTCTAGGCAAGAGTACTAGAGTGGGTTGCCATGCCCTCTTCCAGGGGATATTCCCAACCTAGGGTTCCCAACCAGGAATCCAACCCAGGTCTCCTGCATTGCAGGCCAGAGTCTTCGCTGCTGAGCCACCAGGGAAGCCTGAGATAGGTGACAGTAAATGCAAAGCATCATGGAATATATTTTGAGAAGATAGTTTAAAAGATATTACAAGACTGGGAATTTCCTGGTGGTCCAGCTAGGTTAGGGCTCAGCACTTTCACTGCTGGGGCATAGATTTGATCCCTGGTTGGGAAACTGCATGGCATAGCCAAAAAAAAAAAAAAAAAGATGTTAAAAGACATGTGACTCATCAGAAAAGTAGGGAGAAAACATTGCATGGGAAAGGCGTAGCATAAAGAGGTTAACATAAAAATAATGACCCGAGAAAAGGAGATGGCAGTTGAGCGAGGTCTCTGGTGTGCTGTGGTCAGCTGCTCTGCAAGCCGCAGTCAGTGAAAGAGGCCAGAGGGAGGACAGGATGGAGGATCCTGATTTTATTGTGTTTGCAGCTCTCCTAGAGCTGAATTATTTTATGCAGAGAGGGGAGCTGTTATTAAAGGTTAGATGGCAGAACAGCTACATAATTTGTGGGCTAGGACAACATGAACATGTCTTTTGTTTAAATATTAAGAATTTCAAAACAGCAAGAACAACTCATTAAGCCAAGCACAGGACCCTTCTGAGTGCAGGGCCTTCTGCAAAGCGCAGGTGGCGCCCCTGTAAAGCCGACCCTGCGGGAAAAGTGGTCAGTCGTTTTCAGGGCCCTGCACTGTCCTGTGATCTTAGGTATCACTTGCCGTCATCTACTCACTGCTTATTATATACTTGGAAGAAGCTCAAAGAAAGCAAGATATGTATGCACATACATCAAGCCTTTTCTTTTTTTTTTTCTTTAGTGAAACTAAGGTTTTGGTTAGAGTTGAAGGAAAACTAAATGTTTTGTGATTGCCTGAATTTTTTATTGTGTCAGTTGTAAAATGATTAAAGCATCATTGTTAAAATATCTCCCAACTAAAATTCCATGATGATTCTGATACCCATAATCCTTTATGTGACTATATAAAATCTAAACTCCCTTTCTGATGTTTCACTTAATAAAAGAGTAACTCATATGTGGGTGTTACGGGGATACTTCAAAAATATTTACTGTTAAATATAACTTTTCAGCTTAAATTTGTGGCTTACATATTTGTAACTTGGAAAATGAAGGTAAATATTTTTCTATAATCAATTTCCTATAGTTTCTATAATCAGTTTTCAAACTAATGAAAAGTGAAAGTGAACGTTGTTCAGTCATGTTCAACTCTTTGCAACCCCATGTATACAGTCCATGAAATTCTCTAGGCCAGAATACTAGAGTGGGTAGCCTTTCCCTTCTCCAGGGGATCATCCCAACCCAGGGATTGAACCGAGGTCTCCTGCGTTGCAGGTGGATTCTTTACCACCTGAGCCACCAGGGAAGAAATAGTACTTAAAATGACAATATTTGGTATAGTCTATAGTTGCTCTTTTAAGACCATGGCAGAAGTAAATGGTTTACCACTATTACCCCCACTGCCTGTGGTCAATTAACTGCATTCAAGCTTCCCTTCCCAAATCCTCTAACTCAGCAAGTCTTTTAACTTCTGTGTCTTAGGTTGTCTTAGGTTAAATGATTTCTTAGAAATGAAGTTGAAATTGGGGCTCATGAGATTTCTCCCTACTACTGCCTTTCTAATTACCAGACTAAGTTTCTTCTGCTCATGAAGAATATTATTTCCAATGCTTACAACTTTGGAGGGGGGGGTGATTATTTTTTTAAAAAATCCCTTTTCTGACAACAAAAGAAATGTGCTCATTTTTTAAAGTGTACCCATTTCAGAAATAGGTCATATAGAAAATAGAATTTTCCAATTTTCCAACTTCCTTAAGGTAATCAAAGTGAAGTTTGGTGAAACATTTAAATTTTACACTTTTATGATCGAAAAAACAACAATGTTTTGAACTTTAGAGTATTAAATTCCTAATCTATATTTCTTCAGATTGAATATCACATGACACCTTTTGTCAAGACAACACTTCTTTTCAAGCTGGAGACCTGATCTTGTGTGGTTCACTACAAAGTTTTTCAAGCTTCTGCATAGGCATTTGTCTTATGATTTGGCCTTTATCACATCTCTAGGACTCCTTAATATTAACCAAAGACTTTTTTAGAGCTAAAAAAAGTTGTTGTTTTTTTTTTAATAAATATACTGATTCTTTGGAGTTGTTTGGGGAATCAATAAAATAATATTTGAGATAATTCCTTCAGAGGCCAATACCTTTCTTTGAAGTCCTGAGTGTTGGGCAGTTTGGGTCTAACATAGCAGCTTACTGTTTTTTTTATTAGCCTGTGGTTATTCAGAGCCAAGTCTGGTGAATATATTTAATTATGTTGAATCTCTTCCAAACTGAGTCCAAAGATGAGGAAGAATCTATCAGCTATTCAGGTTGGTTTCCTTGTATGTCTTACCCACTGACCCTATAGATATTTCCAATAAAACATTTTTTAAATGGGAAATAAAAATGTTTAACTGTGACAATATCCATTGAAATACTGCCTACCTTAAGAACTTTTTAAGGCACTGTTTTTGAAGTCCTGAATTTGTAGCTCTTTTGTTGATAAATCAGTCTTGTTATACTTTAGAACTTCTCGTTGCTTTCCCACTCATAAAATTGTATTAAAATATTATGTATTTTAAATAATATACATAAAATACATGTATTAAAATAATAATGATGATTATTATTCTGCTTGGATTATTAATCTACAAGGCTACTCTTCAGGCTAATTGTTTAGTCATAGTCATAGTCAGTCTCTCCTTCAGTGTTTTGTGCTTTTCTGGAAGACTTTCCTTTGACTCCAGGTCTTCTAAAAGGATGCAAATCACTTCAAAACAGTCATCAGTCTCCCTCCCTTTGTGGCCTCATGTGTTTGTTCTAATCTCCCCCATTCCGTCTTTTTTGTTTTGTTTTTTATTCTGTAAAGGGAGAGTAAAGAAAATCTGCAGTCAGCCCTCCTATCCCCTCCCCTCCCTTTTTCTCACCGACCCTGGAGGGTGGGCTGAGAAATAAGGAAGAACCTTCAATCCTGCCCTTTGTTAGGAACTCTGATGACTAAAACTGTTGGAACACGGCTAAAATGAGTCTTGGAGGCTCTCCCTACTTCCCCTGCCTGCCATTTCCACGGATTACTGCGGATTGGCTCTGTTGCCAAACAAGGCTGATACTGAGCCTCAAATTTTGATCCGTTTTTCATCAAGTTTGATTTAATATAGAAGTTGCAAGATTTAGTAGTAAAGCAGTTACCATTCTTATAGCAAACGTCAGCCTCATGCATGCCGAATTCCATCTCTTGAGCTGAAGGCAAAGCCGTTTGTGCAGAAGGTCCACAGCCTATTGGGTTGTAAGCAGTAATGCCGGCATCACCAAGAGAGCTATCTTTTTTGACCTGAAACAGTTATCCAGCAAATATAATCCAAAGCCATAAATTTTTCTTCCTTTAGAATGGGGGACATTGCATAACTAAATAAATTAGTAATGGAATAATATGCTTTTTTTTAAACCTGCAGATCTATGTCTGAAATGAATAAAGTGAATGTTAGAAAATTTATAGCGTTTATGGAGAGGTGATGACTAGTAATTTTAGGTTGATTGGTGGAAGAAAATGAGGGCAGCATTTTTATAAGTCACTTGGTCTGAAGCTCATGCTGGTATTGCTGGATTCTCCCAAGTGTTTACGTTGAAAGCAAATTTGTGATCAGACAATTTCACAGCAATGGTGAACAGAAAAGTTCAAAGAGAACTTTCATTTAGACTGTCAAAGATTTGTGGGAATCACATATGTGTGCGTGCGCGCGCGTGTGTGTGTATAAAATATTCATCACCTTTTATATTTCACAAATTCTGATGCAAGTTTTATTTATAACAAAACATGAATTCTATTGCCAGGGTAGGCTACTGAAAATGATCAGATCATTTTTAGAACCTTAAAATAACTTCCATAGAAATAATTTCTAAAGTTTTGTTCTCTTACATTGAAATAAATTGTTTCTCAAATCCCTAATCAGCCACAGTAGGAAATGGCAATATCAAAATACACAGTGGTGATGCTAGATTGCTTCTAATTGATGACGACATTTTCTTTTATTAATATAAGCTTCAGCATTTTAATCTAGGAGAGGAAAGAAGCCTAAAATGTTGAAAGAAGAATTCTCTGGAGCAGTTTATAAACATTTGGGGGAAATGGAAAACAAAGATGAAGCACAGGGACTGGTAAAAGGTTTCAGTGTTACTCTTGTTCACATGACAGAGCCGCAGTCAGAATACACCCCTGTGATTTGTCGCATCTGGTAGAAATGCTGCAGTAGCTAAAGGGACGTTCTCTGGCTTTGGTAAGGAAATGAGTAAACAAGACAGTGTAAAGAGAAAACCCTGGTTAGTAATCAGAGGCCACATTCCCCAACTCCTGAAACAAGTTTTAGCTTTGTATGATGCCAGAAAGAGAGAGGTCAAAAGTCTCAGAGAACTTTTGTTACGAATGGTGTTTGTTTTGTATTTTTAAAAATTTAGATGACCTAGCCAAGCTCTCTGGGTACAAAGGTTGGAGCCAGCAGCACAGTTTTAATAATCCAGTTTCTAGCAGCAATATGTTAGCATCTAATTAGATAGATTTAATAATGTGATCCACATACACATTTCCACTGCCCACTCCTTCTTTTCCTCAGATACCTTCTCACCTTCCCTGTGTTAAAGGTTCCTCTTCTCTCTCTTGCATGAAGTGTTTTGAAAGTTTGCATATGTGCCCAGAGGTTTTTGGCATTTAAACTAGTATCTCAACATTTAAAAAAGAAAAAAAAAACCTGTTTCTGAGTTATAGAAGTTATTGAGCTCCTCTGATACATTTGTCTACATCAGCTGCAGGGCTCTCAAATATAGCTGCTTTTGGAGACAGTGGCCGTGAAGCTGAAGGTCAGTCTCCATCCTTTTCTGGAACTCATGGGTACTGAAGTCTGGGTCTCCTGCGGAACTTAACCTTCTCCCTCCTGAGTGTGACTGTGTTTCCATGTAATCTACACTTCCTCTTTCAAATAGTAAAGGCAGGCAAGACCCCCAACATTGTGAACTGCTTTTGATTGGAAATAATCTGAAGTAACAGAAGACTCTGGCTTATGGATCTTCTTTTGGCTCATAGGGTCTTTCTCATAAGGAACGTTCTTAAGGAAAGTGGCAGCGTTTTGCTTCAATGCAAAATAAAATTTCTGATTTCCTTTTGCATAGTTCTGAAGATTAAGCATATTTTTTAAAAAATAGTAACTTAAGTGTAACACATGTAAAATGAGAAATTACTACATTATCCCTATTTTTAAAAAATTAACAAGAACTGATACTAACATACCAAAAAGTTAACATTACCTTTTTTTTCCTTTAAAACTCCAAGATAAAAATATTTCATCTTTGTCTAAGATCAAACTTCACTTTAAGGCTATCAAAAGCTCAGATGAAGAGGGACAAAATCTGTTCAAAGATGATTTGAATAAGATAAATGTATTCAAATCTAGGTGGTCTGTTACTTGTATTCTAAGATAGTAAAGAAATTGGCCAAGTGTACTGAAAGACCATTGGTTATCTGTTTTGAAAAAATGCAGAAGGGCTGCAAAAGTACATAAGATTGGAAAAGAAGGCAAAATGGACCAGTATTTTAACAGGGAGAATTGTGACCGCAGACCTGAATAGAGCTTCTCTTTCTGAAAAAACAGTTTTTAAGAAATCAACCTTAAAACACTCAGAATAGATGAAATCAAGCAATGCAAGAACAGTCCTAATTAGCCATCTGATTTTCAGAAGGGTAACATTTTCTCTCATTTAATTTTCGAATGGGCAGTACACTCACCTGACACAAAATTCAAAAGGCACAAAAGGGCACATGTGGTGAAAAGGGAACTTTTCTACTTCCTACTTCACAGGCAATTGCAGTCTCATTTCAAGTAAGTTAGGTGAGATAAATGATCATATTTTGTGAAATTAATAAATGTTATTCATTTTGCCTGAACAAGCCTTTTTTGATACAGTTCTGCACAAAAATATTAGCTAAAATAGGAACGGTGTGTTCTCGATCTGTTTTTCAAGCTGTTGGTTGAAGTATGATTAGGGAGTCCTGTAAAGACTTTTGTGATCTGTATGTTCAAAAAAAGAAAGGCTGAATTGAATAGAAAATATCAAAATGTGTTATGGTAAGAGGACATTGTTTTATAAAAATTTTTTCTTGTTTTATGCATGTGTGTTCACACATACATACACGTGTACTGGGTCTCAGTATCAAAAGGACTTTGTATGGTGAATCTTGGTGAAAAACTTTGAAATCCTTGGTTTTGTTTTTATTTCAGTTTTTTGAAATGGCTCTTCAAGTACTCTTGAATACAAAATTATTTAAAGATTCATATCCATAGGTATAGCTGTGAAATGGCACCTCAGTTATAGTCCAGAAACAATTGTGGCCACAACTGTGAAAGATAACATGGACACTAGACCACTGATAACACCAGGCTTCTAAATTCCTTTGCCTCGAAATGTAGGGCTGTATGTACTTAGGAGACATGTTCTAAAACAATTAGTGAAATATTCTTAAAATGTTAAGACAAAATATGAGGAAGGTCCCCTAAGGGCTCCACCATGAGATGTAGTAGACAGTCTGGGTTCAGATTGGATCATTTGCACAATTTAGCTCTTTGAAAACTAAAGAAGATGACAAAAGGGCAAAAGGTGTTGGATGTCAGAGTGCTTGATGAGACAAGCTATCTCTCTTTTGCCACTCCCTGCCTGTGTAACATCTAATGGTTGCTTAGCTTCATAGAGCCTTCGTTCCTGTATGTTTTAAACAAACCTACATTCAGTTCAGTTCATTTCAGTCGCTCAGTCGTGTTCGACTCTTTGCAACCCCATGAACCGCAGCACACCAGGCCTCCCTGTCCATCACCAACCTCCCGGAGTTTACCTAAACTCACGTCCATCGAGTCGGTGATGCCATCCTGCCGTCTCATCCTCTGTTGTCCCCCTCTCCTTCTGCCCTCAATCTTTCCCAGCGTCAGGGTCTTTTCAGATGAGTCAGCTTTTCACATCAGGTGGCCAAAGGAGTTTCAGCTTCAGCATCAGTCCTTCCAGTGAACACCCAGGGCTGATCTCCTTTAGGATGGACTGGTTGGATCTCCTTGCAGTCCAAGGGACTCTCAAGAGTCTTCTCCAACACCACAGTTCAAAAGCATCAATTCTTTGGTGCTCAGCTTTCTTTGTAGTCCAATTCTCACATCCAGACACGACTACTGGAAAAACCATAGCCTTAACTAGACAGACCTTTGTTGACAAAGTAATGTCTCTGCTTTTTAATATGCTGGGAATCCGAGTTTTCAGGGTTGTTATGAAGATTAAGTTAGCAAAAGACATCAAACTCTAACCAGCACAATACAAGCCCTCAATAAAATGTAAATTTGTTTTCTCCGTATGAACTCACTGAAAAAACTTCAAGTATGACACATTCTACACACACAGATAGAAATGCACACCCACGTGTGTACATACAGAATTTTAACTGCCTTGCAGCATTTACTGAATGTTCTCTAAATAAAGTACTACTAAGCTCTTAGAAATAGTTTATCCATATGTGCAAGAGACTGCAGGAGAGAGGCAGTGATACATGAGTGGTTAACAGCATGGGCCCTCTACCTTTGCCTCCCAGGCCACTGGGCCAGTTCATTCAACCTCACTGGTCCTCAGTTTCTTCATCCATAACATGGTGATAGTAGTAGAACTACTTTATAGGTTTTTACGAGTGTGAGGTTGAACTGAATTTATGCATGTGAAGTGCTGAGAATGTCGCCAATACCAGGCAAAGTTAGCTTTCTGTATCACCTAAGAGTACCTAAAAGATGGCAAGGAAGAGTGACCAGTGGGTTACTGAAGGAAGGTTGTCCATGAAATGACAAAAGGGAGGCTTTAGTAAGATTCTGAGACTAAAGAAAGACTGGTAGAAAATGAGAGATTTTTATTCATACTTGTTTATATTGTTTATAGATTGATTTAGATATTCCCCTTTTCTTTTTTGGATCCAGAAGTCTGTCTGAGTGTTTCTTGCATTTAAGTTTATTCGCTGACACAGTTTGATTTCTCAAAGTTTTTTGTATTTGTTTTTGTTTTCAGTTCTTTTAATGAAATACTTTTATTAACTGCTTTTTTTTGTTTGTTTGTTTGTTAGGGGAAGGGGGCGCATTAAAGATAGTTCAAAATTTTGAAAGTTTAGTTCCAGGCCAACAGCAGTGTATGTCTTCTGACTGACATCCCAGTCTCTTTAGAATAGAATATAAACATTACAGGTGAATTCTTTGGCAGCTTAAACCTGTTTCCATAGCTCAGGCATTGTTTGGGAGAAAACAGTTTGATTTTGAAGGGACTTTTCAAAATTCTCGGACAAGACCTTCAGCACAGTCATGGATCTTCTTGTGCATATTTTTTATATGTTCTGTATATAAAAATCCACACTATTGAGAAATATTTGACTCATATATATAACCAGTTTATAAGGATATGAGGGGTTGTGGCATGGAGGTAGCTATGGTGCTTTCATCTCCTGGGTGGTTCTTGCTAGAATTTGAAACAGAGAGATACTGCTTCATTCAGTTATATGTAGGTATTCCATTATTCCATCATTGCTGGCATCTTTACATAAGTCTTCAGTTGTGAATTCACCAGGGCTTCCCTGGTGGCTCAGATGGTAGAGAGTCAGCCTGCAGTGTGGGAGACCTGGGTTCAATCCCTGGGTAGGGAAGATCCCCTGGAGAAGGAAATGGCAGCCCAGTCCAGTATTCTTGCCTGGATAATTCCCTGGACAGAAGAGCCTGGCAGGCTACAGTCCATGGGGTCACAAAGAGTAAAACACGACTAAGCGACCTCACTTTCTTTTCTTTCAGTTGTGACAGCCATGTATCCCATATGTCCCCTTCCCCAGCCACCGTGGTGCTTTGCACTTGTGACTGCCAAAATGGATGAGTTCAGGAACTACATCCTGAGTTACCTGGAGCTCATTTGCCCATTCGGAATATGTTTTAAAATCCATGTCTGTCAGAGTGCTTCAGGTGCAAACCCATAGGTTTTACCGATTAAGTCCATTCCAAAAGCAGGGCATCTTCCATTGACTACGTAGTGCCAATCCACTTTATTCAATTTATTGAATACGCTGAACCTAGAAAACTACTATCAGAGGCCTGATTTAAGACCTGTCTTTGGTCTTCCTTACAAAGCAGTATCTGACTGTTTAGTAGCAGCTGACAAAGATATCCAGAATCACTTAGTAATGAGCATAGTTAGAGATTCAGGAACATATATTCCCGAGCAGCAAGAAGAGACCTGTGAGGCAGAACTTGTCAACTTTGTTGGAGAAATTTGCAAATATATGCATCTGTTAGTGATCAGTGTCCTGACTTAATAGGCAAGTTTAAAATTACTGATTACGCTGATGTGCTTCTGATTTCTTTTTGCAAAACAGATGAGTAGTTTTTATTCCAAAATTTGTTCCAAATCCCATTTTTTGGCAGTGTGCTAGGTTTAGTCACAGTGTGAATAAAGTATGCTCCCTGTGTCTTGATTACTCTGCCTAAAATATCTCAACACAGTGTACATTTAGTCCTTCTTAGATTATTATAACTAATGTTAAACATCAACAACTTCTTACTTTAAGCTAATGAAAATATTGTAACGGAGACTCTTATTACCCTTATGACACCTCTCCAAATTCAGATTCATCTTGTCAACTCTCCACTGTTTTGAATACCAAATACCCACGCTGTTATTCTTCCCAGTTCACTTCCTTTGCCCCACCATCACTGCTTTTTGGTTGTATGTCCTTCCATTAATATTTAGAGGGCAACTGATGTCTCCCCTTCATCTGTGGATAAAAGACATCATTATTAAATTGGCTTTTGCTTTATTCCATGTGTGTCCTGGATCTCCCTCCCCTCTTAGTAGCCAAGGACACATTTCTGAGGTCTTTATCTCTGTGCTTGCCAAAATGGGAAAAAGAAAATTGTTAAACCTGGAGTCTTATGAGATACTTAAGCAGTTTAATTCATATTTTTCATATAAGTGACTTTTTATCATCCAGTGACTCAACCATGGAAACTATAAAGAGTTTTTTGCTCCTTGTGGCATCTATCTTGGGTATAGTTATCTGTAACAAACTTGAATCATAGGATATAAATCACTATAAAGAACCTTAAATGAGCCAGCATGAGAATCCAGCAATAGTACAAGGTGTAACAGTGCTAGGAATCTGAGATGGAAATTTGACCTCAGTTATTTGCCTCTGGACCTCCAGAGGCTGGTAGTTACGTTTGCTTCCCCTGAGAGATAAGTATTTGGGGATGTTCTCTCAGCCATTTCTTGATTCAAATTAAGCATTGCATGAAGCAGCGTTCAACCCTTAGGAAAAGTCAGTTGCCATGTTTTGGAATCCTAGATGCTGGAACAGTAAACTTCTAAAAAAAAATGCTTTGATGCTCAGATTTAACAAAAAGTTAAAAGGAAATAAAGCCCTTAGAAACAAACCTAATACCCTGCCACTTATCATTGTTTTACTAATACAAAGTGTTTTGTCTTATAAGCAAATAGGGAAGAAGTCACTATTTTTGTAGCCTTTCATAGAAAGAGAAGGTACTTTATAGTGTTCTGGGAACCACATAGATTTTATAATTTAGAAAAGAGGCAGTTGTGGCCATCGTGGAAAAGTTAAGAATTATATAATTGAGGTGGTGCGTTGACTTTACAAACCAAGTATTAAGGGCCTTCAGTGTTCTTAGCACTGTTAGGCAGTTGAATGTGGGGAGCTTGTGACCCAGGGATGAAAATGATATATGATTTATTAAGGTCCACAGTGCAAGAAAATGAAAAATTGGGGGGTGAAAGGTGATAGACAGGGCTGGCTGCATAGTGTGCAGGGCCCAGTGAAAAGGCAGATCCCTTTGTTCAAAAAACAAGCTGAAAGTGCCATTAAAAGTACTAAAATGTAAAGATTTCTCTTTCTTCTGTGTATATCCCCTGCTCATGTGCCTGCTCCATTGTTCCATCAAGTTCAAGGATAAAATTAAGAATTGCAGGATATCAACAACAGAACATTAAGTGCAGAGTGCGCCTGAGCCTGGCTGCTTTTGACAGCAGGTCCATGGCCAACTGCACAGGTCACACACCCACAAAGCCCACCCTGGATGTAAGTGTGATGATTATGAACTCTACCGTGCCAGCACTAAATTCTTATTTGAGGAAGGGTTTATAGAGAGAGATTTGAATACGTTTATACAAATCAAGACAGATATGTTTGGGTGAGATATGTTTTGTTTTCTTGATTAGGAATAGGGCAGGAGAATTTTTGTTTTCTATGTGGGAGGAGAGAGAATAGGGTATGAACGATTTAGAGGAAGTAACCGACTTGAAGAAATAGGGTGATTGTTGTGCGTACCCAGGGAGTGGCTAAGTCATGTGTTAAGCTTGAGCTGCACAACTTGTCATCCAGAACCTTGGTATATGGAAATAGGGGGAGCATTGGAAACCCATATGCTTACTTTTTTACAAGATGTGTTAAATTTTATCACACATACGTCTACATCAGTTGTCACATCAGCCTCTCCCTTTTTCTCCATTTCAACCCTTCTGGAGGGGAGCTATTTAACACCCTGATGGGCTACCCCAAATGTGCCTGCCCCAGTTGCGGTGAGGATCCATCCAAGCACTGTAGCAGGCAGACTCAGTGTCCGTTTCATTTTTCTAGACCCTCGTCACCACATTTAGCTAGATGATCAGAAGGAAGTCTTTTAAAAGATTGAAAACGCCTACCTTAGGTTTCATCTTCCCTGGTGGCTCAATGGTAAAGAATATGCCTACCAATGCAGGAGACGCAGGTTTGATCCCTGATCTGAGAGGATCCCCAGAGAAGGAAATGGCAACTCACTCCAGTATTCTTGCCTGGGAAATCACATGGACAGAAAGGATCCTGATAAGTTGCAGTCCATGGGGTCGCAAAGAGTTGGACATGACTTAGCGCCTGAACAACAACCTTATATTTGGCATTTTCATTTTTTGTTGGGGATAGACAGTGATGAGAATTTGTAGGAGGCTCGTTGCTTTTTTTTTTTTTTTTTTTGGCCTGGAGCCTGCGTAAGCCTTCTCCAAACTTGAAAAGAGAAAAAGAAAGAATGAGTGTTTCTTGAGTCTCTTAGACCTCGATCTCCTGTGCAGCTCTCTATTCTCTTTCTTGTGACTTTTCTTGAAGGAAGGTCCTGATGGTCCCCGAAGAGGTGAAACTGCACCCTCAAGGGTTTTGCTTGCTGACTCTCAAATCTTACGGTTACTTTTCTCTTGCAGCCCTGCTTGACTTCTGTGCTCCCAGTTGTTTTTTGAATACTTCTTTCCTTTCAGAGTTCTTTTTGTTGGTTGATTTCAACTTTGTGTGCCTCTGCTTCTTTTCCTACATTTCTTTTCACTGTCTTCACTCAGTTTTCTTTTTCTCTCCACTCGTGGGATGTAGGCACTTGGCGGGTTTGGTCCGAAAGCCCTCTCTTCATTCTCTAAGCTTTCTCCCTGGAAACTTGCTTCCATTTCATGGCTCCCCCCTTAACAACATCTCAGCCTTGATGTCACTGACTCCCTCGTGACTGCAGGTTCATATGCTCATTTGACTGTGTCTCATGTGAATATTCCCATACCCCTTTAATCCCAATATCCTCTTCATATGGTCACGTGAAATAAATTCATTTTTCTAATTGGAGTTTAATTACTCTCTGTCATCATGCCCCATCCCTGCTGTTTCTCACATGACATGCTCCCTTTCCTGATTGGTATTCTTTTTCTCTCCTGGATACCCAACCTGTTACCCATGCCCATCACTCCCATCTGGGCCCATGTAGGCACCGATGCCTTTCCATTCTGCACCTGCAACATCTAACACTCAGTAAGTGCTCATTGACTCAACTGATGATTATTGAGAGGCCTGCCTCCTTCCACTGCCTAGCCAGTTATCATATTTAGTTGATTTTAAGTCAAAGACGAAAATACCTTCATCTCTTATGTAAATGTTCCATTTCTGTTCTTTTGCATCCCTAACCTGTCCTGTATATTTTTGCTAGCATCGTCCTCCTAAAACACAAAACGCCTTTAATACATACAGGGCTGTGACTCTCTCATCTTTACATAACCCTAGTGCTGAACCAGTGTCTCGTGCACAGTAGCCAATTAAAGGTAGGTTCAGCTTAGCCGTAGCATTGCTAAGAAGGAAGGAAAGAGATGTGAGGGGGTGACAGATTGAAAGGAGGATTAGAAAGATAAAAGGGGAGAAACTAAAGGGCTGAGGCCAACCCGTCTGTCTGTAAACATTCCTATCCTCTTGATGTTGGATTGAATGAAAGCTGGTGTTTTTCTGCTGATGTCCCTAGATAATTTTTTCCCTCTTTGGAAAAGAAAGATACATTACTTAAGAGATGGGGAGAGCAGAGAGAGGCTGGGCTCAGTCCCTCACTCACAAATATCTTATGAAATCTTGTTCATAGAACATAGAATTTTGAAGTCAGAAAATGCCTGAGTGGAGCCCAGTTCTCATTCTACAGAGAAGGAAACTGAGGCCGGGGAGGTTAAGTGGCTTAGCAGCTCGCTAATGGGAAAACCAGCATTAAAACATGAGTCTCTTTATTCCTCTTCCAACACATCCATCAATAAATCACATCATCTCTTTTCTAGGTGGCCAAGGCCAGTTTTTAAAATGAAAGGTTAGAACTACTAAGAGACTAGGCATTTAAAGACCCTTTGTTAATCACAAACTTTTGCTGAATTCACATCAGACCCTATTTAAAGGACTGAGCATGTTTGGAAACAGATTAGTGATTTTCCATTTCTTTTTTTTTTTAAGCAGAGATCCTTGTTTTTATTTTTAAAAAATAAAATAAAATTGCACCTAGTAACATAATTAGGAAAACAGATGAATGTAGCATTGTTATGGTTAAATAGAAGGTGAAGACCTAGCCTAAGTCCTGCATGACTTCTAAGAGCTAGTGAATTAAATGATCTCTGAAGTCCTTTCCATTTCTCACAGGCTCTGATACTATGATTATATAATCTGTTGGCATTTGGATCCTTATTGAAAATTCTCAGGTAATGAAGATTTAGGGAGAGAGAAAAAGAAATGGTGTGGGAAAGCATCAGAAAGTAAATGGACCTTCCATTTGGTTATGAAAAGACAGCCAAGAAAGGGGACATTTAAGAGGGCAAAGGGAAACATTGCACTATTTGGAGATTTTTGAACGATATTGCCAAATGATAAACAAAGACGATGTTGGCATTAGGTGTTAAAAACTGGAAGAATGAGGAATCCAAAGGAGGGGAACTCAGATGCAGGACTCTTCTCAGCTCAGGAAATGAAAATAAGACTGAGATTATTTGGAGGAATGAGTTTGTAGGATATTCATGAGTTAGATTTACAGTATAAAAGACAGAACTTTGTTTGCTTTCCTAGGTTGAGCAAAAATAATTGCCTTATGACATCAATTGGTCCAGTGGTAGGGGGGAAAATGTAATTCGTTTATTTATTTGAGTTTTTTTCTTCATCATAGTTATCTCTAGGTCATAGAAATAAGTAGGATAACTGCTTTCATGTCCCTGCCTTATCTAGGAATTTTCAAGGAGGCTGCAGAAAATTCTTCTGCCAAGCCCCAGTATCCTTGTTGACCCTCAAACTTTTTTTTGAAGGTAAATAAGGGATACTACAGATGCTTCTTATCTATTTTTTATTCACACACACACACCTATTATCGGCTTCATATTTTTAATTATTTTTCTTCCAGCTCTTCTTTCCTTTCACCAGGCCCTGAAAAAAGAACATCAAATAGAAATTATTTTGGGTTAATGAAAAATGCCAAAGGGAGGATGAAGGGGGAAAAACATATAAGTTTTTCAGAATATAATATAATTTGACTTATATTGCATTCCTAACATTTTGCTGTTGCATCAGAAACGTTCATATGGCAGGAATATAAAAAGAGAGTGGTTTTAGAGATAGGATATCTCTTGCAGGAGGAGAGACCTGAGTGGGGTACCATAGCACAGAGCTTTGATTAGCCGGGAGGCAAGGATGTTGTTGTTGTTCAGTCGCTAAGTTGTGTCCAACTCTTTGCGGCCCTATGGATGGCAGGTTTGCTCAAACTTATGTCCAGTGAGTCGGTGATACCATCCAACCACTTCGTGCTCAGTTGCCCCCTTTTCCTCCTGCCCTCAGTCTTTCCCAGCAACAGAGTCTCTTCCAGTGAGTCAGCTCTTCACATCAGGTGGCCAAAGTATTGGAGCTTCAGCTTCAGCATCAGTCTTGGAATATTCAGGGTTGATTTTACTTTCAGATTGACTGGTTTGATCTTTTGCAGTCCAAGGGACTCTAAAGTCTTCTCCAGCACCACAATTTGAAAGCATCAATGCTTTGGTGCTCAGCCTTCTTTATGGTCCAGCTCTCAAATCTCAATCCATATGTGACTGATGGAAAAACCATAGGTTTAACTGTGTTAAAGGACCTTTGTCAGCAAAGTACTATCTCTGCTTTTTAATATGCTGCCTAGGTTGGTCATAGCTTTTCTTCCAAGGAGCAAGCATCTTTTAATTTCATGGCTGCAGTCACCATCTGCAGTGACTTTGAAGCCCAAGAAAATAAAGTCTGTCACTGTTTCCATTGTTTCCCCATCTATTTGCCATGACGTGATGGGACCAGATGCCATGATCTTTGTTTTTTGGATGGTGAGTTTTAAGTCAGCTTTTTCACTCTCCTATTTCACCCTCATTAAGAGGCTCTTTAGTTACTCTTTGCTTTCTGCCATTAGAATGGTATAATCTGCATATCTGAGGTTGTTGATATCTCTTCTGGCAGTCTTAATTCTAGCTTGTGATTCATCTAGCCTGGCATTTTGCATGATGTAGTCTGCATAGAAATTAAACAGGGTGACAATATACAGCATTGACATATTCTGTTCCCAATTTTGAACCAGTCTGTCGTTCCATGTCTGGTTCTAACTGCTGCTTCTTGACCTGTATACAGGTTTCTCAGGAGGTGTTAGGTGGTATGGTATTCCCGTCTGTTGAAGAATTTTCCACAGTGTGTTGTGATCCACACAATCAAAGGCTTTAGAGTAGTCAGTGAAGCAGAAGCAGATGTTTTTCGGAATTCTCTTGCTTTTTCTATGATCCAGCGGATGTTGCCAATTAGATTTCTGGTTCCTCTGCCTTTTCTAAATCCAGCTTGTACATCTGGAAGTTCTCGATTCACATACTGCTGAAGTCTAGTTTAAGGAATTTTGAACATTACCTTGCTAGCATGTGAAATGAGTGCAATTGTGTAGTAGCTTGAACATTCTTTCCTTCTTTGAGATTGGAATGAAAACTGAACTTTTCCAGTCCTGTGGCCACTACTGAGTTTTCCAAATTTGCTGGCATATTGAGTGTAGCACTTTAACTGCATCAACTTCTAGGATTTTAAATAGCTCAGCTGAAATTCCATCACCTCCACTAGTTTTATCGGAGAAGGCAATGGCACCCCACTCCAGTACTCTTGCCTGGAAAATCCCATGGACAGAGGAGCCTGGTGGGCTGCAGTCCATGGGGTCACTAAGAGTCAGACACGACTGAGCGACTTCACTTTCACTTTTCACTTTCATGCATTGGAGAAAGAAATGGCAACCCACTCCAGTGTTCTTGCCTGGAAAATCCCAGGGACGGCAGAGCCTGGTGGGCTGCTGTCTATGGGGTTGCACAGAGTCGGACACGACTGAAGCTTCTTAGCAGCAGCAGCCACTAGTTTTATAATAATACTTCCTAATTCCCATTTGACTTCACACTCCAAGATATCTGGCTCTAGGTGAATGACCACATCATCATGATTATCTGGGTCATTAAAACCTTTTTTTGTATAGTTCTTCTGTGTATTCTTGCTACCTCTTCTTAATATCTTCTTCTTCTGTTAGGCCCTTGCTGTTTCTGTCCTTTATTGTGCCCATCTTTACATGAAATGTTCCCTTGATGTCTCCAATTTTCTTGAATAGATATCTAAGTCTTTCCCATTCCATTGGCACTCTGCATTCAGTTTGGAATATCTTTCCCTGTCTCCTTTGCCTTTTGTAAATCCTCTTCAGAAAACAACTTTGCCTTCTTGTGTTTCTTTTTCTTGGGGATGGTTTTGGTCACCACCTCTGGTACAGTGTTACAAACCTCCATTCATAGTTCTTCAGACATTCTATCAGATCTAATTCCTTAAATCTATTTGTCAACTCTACTGCATCATCAGAAGAGATTTGATTTAGATCATACCTGAATGGCTTAGTGGCTTTCCCTACTTTTTTCCATTTAAGCCTAAATTTTTCAATAAGGAGCTAGTGTTTTTCCCTACTTTCTTCCATTTATGCCTGAATTTTGCTGACTGAGCCACAGCCAACTCTTGTTTTTGGCTGACTGTACAGAGCTTCTCCATCTTCAGCTGCAAAGAATATAATGAGTTTGATTTTGGTGTTGACCATCTGTGATGTCCATGTGGAGAGTCATCTCTTGTGTTGTTAGAAGAAGGTGTTTGCCATGACCAGTGAGTTCTCTTGACAAAACTGTGTTAGCCTTTGCCCTGCTTCATTTTGTACTGCAAGGCCAAACTTGCCTATTACTCAGATATCTCTTGACTTCCTACTTTTGCATTCCATTCCCCTATGATGCAAAGGATATCTTTTTTGGTGTTAGTTGTAGAAGGTCTTGTACGTCTTCATAGAACCATTCAAGTTAAGCTTTTGGCATTAGTGGTTGGTGCATAGTCTTGGATTACTGTGACGCTGACTGGTTTGTCTTGGAAATGAACAGAGATCATTCTGTCATTTTTGAGATTGCACCCAAGTACTGTATTTCGTATCTTTCATTAACTATGAGAGCTACTCTATTTCTTCTAAGGGATTCTTGCCCACAGTAGTAGATATAATGGTCATCTGAATTAAATTTGCCCATTCCCCTCCATTTTAGTTCACTGATTTCTAAGATGTGGATGTTCATTCTTGCCATTTCCTGTTTGACCACATCCGATTTACCTTGCTTCATGGAGCTAACATTCCAGGTCAACCAAAAGCAGGAGTTTCTTATGCTCATTCCTCCTTTGGGATTATCCGTCTGAATGTCTTTCTCTGAGGAAGGCTTTGAGAATCATTGATAACATATAACCCCCAGGAGATAAACATCTTACAAACACAGATCGAAAGATGAGGAAGTCAGGTTGCATACAGTTATTAAGAAACCACTCACTACCCTGCCTTTTAATTGCATAAAGAATCTTTAGCAGCCTTCACCATTATTCTGGTTTTGTTTCTGTTTTTGGTAGGAACTTTTTGGGCCAGTGGTTTCCCACTGAAGGCAATACTCTTCCTGCCAATAGAACCTTCACAAATGTATGGGAATGTTTCGATCGTCACCAGAACTGGGGAACACTGCTGGTGTTTTGTAGGAAAGGGTCAGGGATGCCAGGACAAGGCCAGTCCCACACAAGAGAGAAGGATCATATTGCAGATGTTAGTCGCACCCGCACTGCGAAACACCCAACACTTTGATGAAAACATTCCTTTCCTTGCCATCTTTATTTCCCTGATAAACTATGATAAGCTACACTCGAAGATGGGTAATCTTTAGCTATTTTGCTAAGTTGGATATTGCCAGAAGAACTCTTCTCTGACATGGGATACTCAGCAGGTGTGTCTTTCAAAATAATGAAATATATGAGTAGTGAGGCATCAAATAGTTAAAGCAAGAATTTTTCTCTTTTGTAAGGTACAGCATAATCATTTTTAAAATTATTGTATTCCCCTAATATACACAGATGTTTATAAATACTATCTGAATTAAATGAAACTGGACACTCATTTTTAAAATATTTCGGGTTAATTTTAAATAATGGAATTAGTATAATACCTTTCAAATAGAGAATTCTAAAAGTTTTTACGGTGAGGCAAATGGTGTATGGTTCATGGTTAAATTTGAGTTGGAGTTTTTAAATGCATCTTCACTGTTGGTGGTCTCAGCAGAGTCACTTCAGACATGGCAGGAGTGGGGGATGGGAAGAGAAGAAAAGACATTTTCATTTTCCTTATGTTAAATGTACATTATCAAGGTTCCAGTTTAAATGTGTCTGAGATAATTGGAGCCCCTAGGAGGCACTTTGCTAAAGCAGCTAATTCAGCCTATCTTCCCCAGAGAGGATAATTGTTGTTAAAAAACAAAAAAGTAAAATGTGTTGTTTTCTCATGTAATTATATAACTGACATCTTTATATAATAATACATTTGGGTGGTCTGTCCCTAAAACACTTGGTTTGTTAGGAAACATTACAGTTTCCACCAGTAATCACTTACTCCTAAATATTTTGAAAGAATTTGGTATTGTTACATTGCATCATTGCATTAGTCAGAAGTTAAACTTTCTAAATGAGGTTGACACTGGAAAAGGCTTCTAGGTTTTTGCTACTTTTTTTTCTTAAGTGTCATTATATGAGCTAAAATATTCCTGAGATAGAATGCTATATGACGGAATGTTTAAAAGTAACAAAATACAAATCTTGTTGAAGAAAAGAGTAAGGGCCCCAGCCCTGCTCTCTTTTCAATGATTACACTGTGATATCTTTAATGGTGTGGTTTTTTCAGTCTAAGCACATTTCTGTTACCCCCACTGGATTGGGTTAGGACCTATGAACTTCCTTGCCTCAATGAACCACAAATATCTTGACCATGGACATACTGCCATTAGAATATAGTTCATTTTAATCTACATTGGTAATAAGGCTATGCCATGCTGATTAAAAAATGCCACACTTAACAAAACCGAATGGAGTTTTCCCTCTAATTCTGCTCTTCTGGGGCTGCAGACTGCTCTGGTCCTACATCCCAGATTCAGCCAGGACCTGACTCTAACTAATCATGATGGCTGATTATTCCACCCAAGGGCATTCTTTTAAATTGCTATTACCTAGGATTGTGTGGGAGGCTTTTGAAAGTAGCAGAGAGAGGAAAGGAAGGGCATAGATAAAACTGAAGAGGGAGGGGAAACCCAGGACAAAAGCAGTATGAAATGAACATGCAGAAAGTTAAAATAGACAGGGCAATAGTTGAATGTATGTATGACGAGCTTGGTTTTAAAGGTATAAAAGAAAATCATGAAATGATAGCAAAACTAGAATTACATGATTCAATCAGTGGTTTATCCTCTGCAGCCAGTGAAAATAAATACACTGAATGCAAAGAAAGGAAGAGGGTCAACATTTTGGTTCCAGGAATAAAGACTAGGACCAGACTTATTCTCTCATTAGCAACCTCAACTAGTGCTTGTTGGAGAGTAGTGTCTCTTTGAAATGGAAGATTTCTACTTAACATTATCTTGGATCAGTGCTTTTAGCATCTTTTTCACAAAGCAGTTGACACATTTCATAGTCTTTTTATGACCTTTACTGCCTAGCCATTATGCCTAAATACGTAACATCTTACATTTTAGGCAAGTGGGCACCCACAATAGCAGATTCAGTAACATTGTTGGTACTCAACATCAGGTAAAACTACAAGACAAAACTTTAGGTATGTGAAAAAATAGCATGTTTTCATGGTATAAGCTAGATCAAATCACTGGCCATATTCACCTCCATGGAAGTAAAGCTGAATTTAATGGTGTATTGTTTTTAAATACTCCGGGTAAGAATTGTGATAGGGGTATTGTCTTTAAAAATGTGACCTGAGATGGCAGTGATTTCAACTGGGAACAAAATGTGTATGAAAGTAACTAGATTTCAACATTGTGTGTTTGTGTGTGTGTATGTGTGTGTGTGTGTGTCTATTGAAAAGATACTGAAATCTTTGACATTTAGTCAATTCAGCAACATGAAAACAGCTGTGTCTCTGAACTTGTGGTTCCCAAACTGTGTACCAAGGCACCCCAGGGTGCCATAGTCAACACATAGAGGATATTTTAAGGAATATCTTTCTTTCTTTTTTTTTTTTAAAGCATAATACTATTTTACACCAGTCAGATACCCAGTGAACTATTGAGTGAGGTAGTTCACAGTTTCAACATTAGATGGCGCTACATTCCTTTTGATGATGTCATAGCTTTCTAAAACTGGGTTTTTTGAGATGGAGGTGTCCAAAGGTAAATTCTGTGTAGTAATCAATGTGTGACAGAAAATGAAGGTGGCAGTATACAGTCTGATTCCAGGATTTGAAAGTTGTGTGGTGCCCAGTAGGCATACACACTCTTTAGTAAGTAATTGTGGCTATTTAAGAGTAAAATTAAACTATACTTCTATTCTTTTAATTTATGATTGTTATTTTTTCAAACTGCTACTACAGTGTTAGGACATGAATATTCAGATTATTTGACTCTAACTACTTAATAAATGAACTGTTAGGTATTTATTTTGGCCTAGTGACACTAGGAAAAAATTACTAAAAGACTTAGGGATTCATGAATCAAGAGAGTTTGGGAACCTCTGCTTAACTCTGAAGCATTACTCAGTTTCTTGGAGTTGAAGCAAATATGTCCGCAGTAGATTTTCAACACAGAAGCAAGCCTAAGTTCGTGATTTTGTCCCATCCGTCCCCACCTGATCCAGGGTGAGTTACAAAGCTGGAAGATTTATATCCTTTCATTTCGATTCCTTTCAAATCTTCTGTCCAAGAGCAAGTTGGGACACCATGCCCCAGTTTGTTTTCTACCTGGATCCAATAGGATCTATATTCCCTACCATGTAGAACAAATGAATTCCTGAAATTTGAACCATAAAGTAAATTCAAGGAATTTTAATTAGATAATCCAATGGCTTCCATTTCAAAAACAGAGCTTTTTTATTTTGGAAGTAGGGGTGGGAGTGAAAGGAATTAGTCCCAAAATATAGTAAAAGTTACACCTAAAAGTAAGAAATATTTTAATTAAATATTCAGAGAAGAAAAAGAATTTTGTTTTTCAGAAAGTTGTTCACAATAAGCCACAAAAAGCAAGCATATAATTACAAAACAAAACCAAAATATCAGTGCAGCAAATTAAAGGTGCTTTTTCAATTCATAAAATAATTTTTCATTCACCAAAACATTCATGACAGGGTTCCCTGTGATATGAGCCTCCCCAGGGCATTTGAAGTATGATTCAGATTTTTAAAATTCTATTTGTACCCAGTTTTTTCAGAAACAAAACTTTGGTTTTAAACAAGGTGCATCTGTTTCCAGAAACGCTTTCCCATGGAGCTGTGTGTAGAAGGGTTATATTGCATCTGGAGATCACGCTCAGCTCAAATCGAGATTCTCTCTGAACACACCAAGCTTAGAAACTAAACTGTCTTGGCTGCTTGCTTATGTTTGATCCTGTTGGGAATGAGGCTAATTGTTTAAGAATTTACATCCTGGTAAGGCTGTTAGCACTTTAAATTGATTTGGTACTTTTAAAAACTTATTTAAAACTTATTTATACTGAGGAACTTGGCTTTCCATCATGAGCTAAAAAATTTGTTTCCAGATTTCACCTGGTTTATCATCTGCACGGAAAACATACTCTAAAAGCGTCCTTTTATAGTGATTACAAAAGATTTTAAGTATCGTCTTTTCAGCAGGGTTTAATCTGTATCTGTGCTTTCTTTAAAACCTTTTCTTGTTTCCCAGAATATTCATTACTGCACTATTTGTTCCTAATGTAGTCTTCTAAAACAAAGTACCCTTTAAAATGTGTACATTTAAAGTGCCTTTTGCACAAGCTTATTAAAACTCTTTATAAACATTAATTAATTCACACAATTCTATGGTACGAGTCACACATTTTTCCTTCTCAGAATGATGCTTTTGATTGTATACTGGTCTTCCTAGAGAGGCAAGTTATTGTTGGTTTCTCAGGAGCAGAGAATCAAACCATACACAGCTTTGTAAACTCCGTATTACTTACAATCAAGCTTTACAATCAGCAACACACACACACTTCCTCATAAACAGTTTAAGATGAAAGTGTCATACTTCATATTCAACAGTAAGTAGATAAATCTAAATATTCTAGAAGTTCTGTCTAATGCTCAGGATGAACTTTTGACTCACATTCTAAGAGGAGCCTGGGATGAATTGTTTCTGTAAGGGAAAAATGTTTTTAAAATCTGAAGAAATGCTTTTTAGTCACTTGTGGGATACCCATACCTTAAATTGGCAGTAGGTATTTTAACATACAAATCAGGGAGTTGCTTGAGAGTGTTCCATTAATGGTCTGTTATATGCCAGATAATGTAGAAACATCTTTCGTTCCTCAGTAGCTCTACAATCTATGTCTTATTTTCCCCATTTTACAGAGGAGAATAATGAGAACCAGGGATATTAAGTGCTTTCCCTGGTACTTGGTAGAACCAGAATTCCAGCCCAGGTCTGACTGTATAGGCTGGGCTCTCTTTCAAGTATTTATTCCTCTTCCCAGATCCTGGTAAGAGCCAAAAGGGCCATTTACAGGTTATCTAGCCCATCAACCTTGCAGACGAGCAAACTAAAACTTGCTTCAGAGAAGCAAGTCACTTGTGCAATGTCACCTTTTGTTCAGTTCTTTTTGATACCTCAGGGTAACCTTGAAACATGCTCCATAAACATTTCATATTTGACTCAGCTGATTGGAGCCTTTCAAAATTTCACCACTCCTCCCAAAGGTTGAGATGCCAACCATTATGCTTGGTAGTGTTTCTGGAACTGTAGGGAACTCATCTTTCAAGCCACACCTCAGGACTGGCGTTGAAATGCTCTTACCCTCTTTTTCCTTAATGGTTTTTCTTCTTCAACTGCCTTTCACTTCCTGTCCCTGCTACAGTCTACCATGAGAATCCAGACACAGTTAGACAGTTGCTATAAAACTGCCTTTAGGAGATTGCTCGGTTCATTTTAGGCATGCAAAATGTGTACCTTTAAAAAAATTAAAATCTTGCTTCTATGCTAAGTGTAAGTTACCACCAAGTAAATATTAATTAAGCGACCAGCTCACTCTTTGTTCCTACTCCTGATGATGTATATTTCTAATCTTTTATTAGCTGAGATTTCTTGAACAGCTATCATGCATCAGGTACTACAATAAAGCAACTTAAAACTCAGTTAATTTAGGGACTTCCCTCGTGGTCTCGGAGAAGGCAGTGGCAACCCACTCCAGTACTCTTGCCTGGAAAATCCCATGGACGGAGGAGCCTGGTAGACTGCAGTCCATGGGGTCACAAAGAGTCAGACACGACTGAGCGACTTCATTTTCACTTTTCACTTTCATGCACTGGAGAAGGAAATGGCAACCCCCTCCAGTGTTCTTGCCTGGAGAATCCCAGGGGCGGCAGAGCCTGGTGGGCTGCCGTCTATGGGGTCGCAGAGTCGGACACGACTGAAGCAACTTAGCAGCAGCAGCAGCTAGTGGTCCAGTGGTTAAGACTCCATTGCAGGGGGCACAAGTTCAATCACTGATGGGGGAACTAAGATCCCACATGCCATGCAGTGTGACCCAAAAAAAAAAAAATACTCAAGTTATTTAATTAGTCTAAGAGTCTTAAGTTGTGGATATTGTCTTCAGTTTTATACTTGAAACAAACTTAAGCTGAGAAAGATGAAATAATTTCTGAAAAGACATAAAACTCTCTTCTGAATGGAAGGAAACTTGACTTTGGCCACCTATGATCCACCTTTCATCTTTGAAGATTCATTAGCCACAAAATTGTTCATCCTTCTTCTTATTCTCTTTGAAGATGTTAAGATGCTCAGAAAGACCCAGAAGGTATGAGTGGCTCCTCAGAAAACAGGTGAAAAAGATCTGGGGCTGGGAGCCCAATTAAAAACTTAGAAGCCTTGGCTCTGGAAGGAAGATGGTATGTGTGCACGTGTGGGTGCATGCATGTGTGCATGCACATATCTTTTCTTCAAGTTGAAAAAAAATGGCTAGATCTACGTGAAGAGAGACATGGATACAAGGAGCTCACACCAGATGGGTCTATTAAAATTTTGTCAGCCTGGCGACACAGTGTTGGAAACAGTTCAATGTCCGTGTCTACATTTATAATTTTACACCTAATCTCTAGTTCACGTTTAACCTACCTTCTAGGGAAAAAGTGCCCTTTAAAATTTTTATCTTGAACCATATCTTGAAATTATGTCATTCACTCCTGGGATTGTTTCCCATAACCCCTGGGATAACTGCTGACTTCTTTTTAGGCATCTCCAGTTCCCATTCTTATTTGCATCCCCTCTGGCCCTGAAGCCTTGGCCATTCCAACTCCCACTAACTTTTACTGGATCACTATCTCCCTTCTAATCACTTCTTTCTTAAATCTGGTTCTTCTGTCCCTCTTACTATGTATGAGCATTCCCCCTCACTACAAGTGATTCCTAAGCTATAAGCCTCCATTCTTCTACTGTTTCTTTTCCTTCATCATTTTGAAAAACCTCCCACTTTATGACAAAGGTTATTGTATCTATATTCTTAATTCATAGCGACATCATCTCTAGCCCTCAACTTTACCCCTAAACTCTGTTCTCAGTATGTATAGCCTGTCTCAATCTGGACCACTTATAGTAGTGTTTGTCAAGCTTAAATGTATATATGAACTATCTGGTGATCCTATTAAAATAAGAAGTCTCCTTCAGGAGGTTTGGGTAGGTCCTGAAGTTCCATATTGCTAATCCAGCTATATTGGCAAGTGAGGCCAGTGCCTCTGATCCAAGGGCCACCCGTGGAGTAGCAAAATAGCACTTGGGTCCAGACAGGACCACAGTCCCCTTCTTAGCTTCTCTATCAGCATCCCAGAATTCCAAGGTCTACCTTTTCCACAAAGGCCTTCTTAATTATGAACCTAAACATAGAATTAACAAAATTCACTCATATCTGTTAGTCTGTAGCCCCCATTTCTGACTCAGTTATACTTTATTTTTCATTATTGATTCTCATGTCTCAATCATGTCTTCCTATTAATTTAGGCAGCAATACAAGTTCTATCCAAAGAAAATCAAAGAATCATTGGAGTAGTTCTTTGGGTCAGTCACCGTAGATTTTTTCCTTTTGTGTTCTCCACAGTGTCCAACATTGAATGCAACATTCCTTAATACCCTGCCCTCTTTGTTTATGATGGTCCCTCATTTTACTCCTGAAATCCTGCCCTTATACACTCTCGGTCCCCATGAGGCAGGACTCTGTAAGACTTGTTCATTCTAGTACCTGAAGCAGAACGTGGTATATAGTGGATGTCTAATAATAATTTTTCAGTGACCAAATGATTGAATGAAAATTATTAAGTTCAAATTTCACCTCTGTGAAGCTGTCCCTTCATTACCCAAGGTAAAAACAACCACTCCCTCTTTGAAACTCTCATGAGGACTTTGTGTTCCTCATGTAAACTTTAGGTTTTCTCAAAGCTTAGTCAGAGTCCACCCGCATCAGAGCCCTTGGGTGTGCTTCGTAAAATGCAGATTCTCAGGCTATGCTCCAGACCTGTAGAATCAAACTCTCTGGAGTAGGGCCTGGCAATCCACAGTTCTAGCCCTGCTCATAATTCACATTAACATTTGAAGACCTCTGATCTGAGCTCTTAGCTCTATTAAAAGTGCTGAGGAAAAAGCAAAATAACAAAAGATTGTTAAAATAGAAAGAAAAATAAATGTTCTTTCCCCAAATAATTATCAATTACCTTTTTGGTTTATTTTTGCTGGTTTTCATTTTCTCTCTAGCAGTATCATGTTTGTTTGTTCCAAAACCTTCCCTCAAGCCATGAAAGTTGAAGTCATGACCACTAGTCAGAATTTCAGAAGACACACACAAAAATCACTCAAGGTAAAAATACATGTTTTAGAGTTGGGGTTGAAAGAGGATAGGCACTCTATTCTTTTTATTTCCAACTTCTGGCAGAATTTTAAAGGGGAGAAAAAGGAAAGCACTGGCAAATTGGATGAGGACATGTGTTCTCTTAATTTTGTAGTTACAGGGGATTAGTGGTGATGAGATCCAAAAACTAGTCACACTGGGGGTCATCCCCAAGGCACAATGGAAAAGTCCTGTGCTGGATACTAGTGATGGCCTCTGGATCTCTGAAGAGGAGAAGTTGAAATCTGGGGACCTTTGGCTTTGGGGATGACATGTAATAGATCTTGTTGAGCATATGGAGACATCAGTTGTACCAGTTACTACACTTTTGTGTATGTTTGAAAATACTATTAAAGAAAAAATGATCTCTGCCTAGCCTAATTGGAGATGGGTGAGAGAGTGGATGTTTAGGTGAGGAAGTGGGGAGGACCTGCTGTTCTTGGAGGAGGAGAGTGGTAGAGAGGGGTTGATTCATGCAGCGTTGGGAGCACCCTTGGAATCATGAGGGTGGTATTTACACATCAGCCACTCTGTGTAAACAGATGGGCTAAAATCTGGCCACATGGTTGTTCTGCTCTTGCCAGTAACTTAGGTAGGAAGCTTTTTACGTAAATGAATAGAAAGTCTCCTATTTAAATGGCAGTTCCATTAACTAGGTCTCAGCTCTAAATGGAAGCTGCGTTGTATGTGTGTGAGGGAAAATTGGCAGGACAACAGGCCAGAATTAAAGGTCAAAGGAAGTGGCCTAGCTATGAGTTCAGTTCTTTCCAATTCTGAATTTTGCAAAAATTGCAAGAATCGTGTAGACAATGAATAAGTAAGTGTTGAGGGAGGTTAGGCTTGACAGTCTAAATAAGTTTTCTCAATAAATTGAAGGCAGAATAACCTAACATAAGCAAAGAAAAAAAATTTTATGTTAATACATAGGAAAATAATCATAGTTGAAAGTTAGGTAAAATAGTGCATTTGGCTGGAAATGAAGTGGAAAAGGCCAATTAACCTGTGGTAGCTATGTGAAATAATTACAAAGGTGATACACTGACCTCAAAAATAAAAAAAAAAAAAGGTTGAGGTAGTGGTTGATCATGCGTGTGTTCATGCTTAGTCGTGTCCAACTATTTGTGACCCCATGGACTGTAGCCCACCAGACTCCTCTGTCCATGGGATTTCTGAGGCAGGAATACTGGAGAAGGTTTCCATTTTTTCACTCCAGGGTACTTCCTGACCCAGGGATCAAACCCACGTCTCTTGGGTGTGTCCTGCATTGGCAGGTGGATTGTTTACACCTGTGCCAACTGTGAATCAGTGGTTGATGCTGATGATAATGTAAACTGCAGGAAAAAGGGAAGTGGATATTCTAAAAGGTATCACTGTATTGACTAAATAGGCTTGAGACCTCACAGTAAATTTTTGCTGTTTTCATTACTCTTGAGCCCACTGACTTGACTTGAACGACACCACTCTAGAACAGAATGTCTGAAGAGGAGTTGAGAGAAAGAATAGAAGGAAAGGGGGAAAGTGAGCAGGGCAAGGGGACTGAAAGGAAACGAGACCCCGAGTTGATCTTTGTCAAACAAGACCACACCAGGAATAGGTCGTTCAGTGTGAGTAGCTCAATTCCAGATACAGAGCAGCCGGAGGGAGTTCAGAGAACTCTCAGTAAGAGAATGAGGCTGAACAAAGAACGGGAGAGCATATAAAAGACAGCAGCCTTTGAGGATGAATTCCATGATATGAGTCCTTTTTCTAGTTTTTATGGCAGGGCTAAGAAATATCAGAAGTTCTCTTCTATGAAGTTCAGTTTTTCCCTTGGTATCCAAGGCAGTCATTCTCTAAATATGTTAGTGCTTGCAGGAAAACAGGAAGGAAAATGTGTGCATATAACAGATACTCAATAGTCTGGGTGGACCCAGGGCTTTAGAGTGAGATAAAGAGCAGTGAGGATAAAGAGGCTGTACATGAAACAGCAGGGAGATGACTGTCAGAGTGTGGGCTCTTCAAATGATAGCAATTCCATCCTTGGAGGCAAATAAAAAGTATGCTGAACTGGTCCTCGAAGTTTTATTGTTGGGAATCATCCTGAGTCTGGCAGGGAGAGAGATTACCTAATGGGTCTCTTCAGTCTCTTTTTCTGTGATTCATCCCCCCTAGCCTAGAGCAGTCCATGGTTGAGTCACTGCCGAACACAAATATCTCATTAAAAAGGGGAATTAAGGGTTATTAAAAATGACTTGCTGTTAGTCTTAGATTAAAGAAGGTGGGCCAGTTTGCAATTACCATTGCTCTGGTCCAAGATGAAATGCAGGTTGTCAAAATGGGGCAGTTGTAGGGGAATAGGAGTGAGCCAGAGTACACCTCCTGGTATTCTTGGGAAAGAAAGGAACACTGAAAGTGAAATTTCTGGGTCTCTTTGATTGAAGCAGCCTTCCTTCACCTGCTGAGGAAACCTGAGACCTCCAAATGAAAATTTCAGAAGTAAATCAGTGACATCAGCTTGGAGTGTGGATCCAAACTGAGTTCTTTTGTGTTCCTTAAAGATACAGAAGGATTGAGTCAATGATTTAAAAAAAAAAATATTTTAAAAATATTTACAAAAAGTCACCCTGATAGCTCAAGGTAGGTGTAGAACTTTCTCCTGTGAGAACCTAAAAACTGCATAAACAACAGTGAATCAACCAACGATCATGGAAGTCTCTGTCTTAAGAAACATGACACGTACACTACACGGTATGCCATCCTTATTGCAACTGAGATAAATATGAAATGTTCATAGAGCATGTTTCAAAGTTTTTCCAAGGTACCAACAAAAACTGAACACACAGTTACCTAGCATAAATTTGTTGTCTCTCTGAGCTTTTGTTTGCTTCTCTGCAAGGTTGATGGGCTAGAAAACTGGCAGTTTATATAAGAAGAAACCGTCAGCTCAGAGAGTTGCATTTTTTATCTGGAGAGTGTTTCTTCAGAGAATCCTCTTGATCTCACCCCATCTCATGTACCTCAGATAGCCCTATGCACTCTGTAATAACATTAGTCCTGGCTCATTGAAATAGGTTCATGCACAGGCCATTTGGCCCCATGAAAATACAAAAGGAGTGACTGAAAATCTGAAGACATTCAGCAGGGGTAAAACAGAGGAGTGTCTGATCTAGAGGTAACTGTCATCCCTTTTCTCCTGCCTACAAAGTATCTGGGTTCACCTCACCTCTTCACAGCTCCCCTGGATCCAGAATTCCCCTTTGAAGTCCCATCCTGCTCATAAACTCCAAATAGTTTCTTCTTTCTTATAAAGTAAGTCCAGGCTCCTAGCCTGGCCTTGAAGGTACTCTATTATTTCTTCCAAGAGCTCTTATACAGACTGCAAATTAATGTTTTTCCAGTTTTCTAATTCAAAGGGAGTCCTAAACAGAGAGTGATGATTTTCATCAGGATTGTACTGAAATATACAGGCCAACCTCTCACAAAGTATCAGTTACATGGAGACTCTTATCAGAGCCTCGATGTGTATGTGCCCCAGAAAGACTGAGACACTGGAATTGCTACTGGTTCCCACCCTCATACAAGGGCCACCCTTGAGGGTACCTTCCAGCTTCCTCTACATCTAGTGTTGCACTGGGTTAAAGAGAAAAAAACCTAAGGAAGATTGTCTTAAGGCAACAACAGCACCATTATTGTGTAGTCTTTAATTTGTGTTAGTAATATTTAGCCTCTAATTTTTTCACTAGCATATTTAAAATCAACCCCCCCCCCCAAAAAAAAACTGAAAAGGAGTAAAAATTCTATTCTGTGATTTTTTTTTTCCCCTGGATACAGCTTTTGTTGTTCCAGTTTTTTGATCTAAGAGATTCTCCCCTACCATGGTGACCCAACCAGGAGCCCCTCTGAGGGTTCTGAGGTCCATTTGAATATAGACCACTCTCCTAAGCAGCCTTATTCCTTCAGGAATCCCTCCTGGTCCAGGGTGCAAGGCAATTTTAGGGGAGGTCTTTCTGTGTGTTAGCCTGGGAAGTGATCTTGATGCAAACACAGTGCCTTGACTTGGAGTTTTCTTCTCTTTAAATGTTTGAAATGAGTATACTTTTGTTTTAAGAAAGGAGACTGATACTGTCTTTTAGTTCCTTGTTTTGCCTTCTTCCTTAAGTCTGAAGACTTGTTGAAATAACTTGAAATCCTACATTCTTAGCTCTATGGGATTGAAAGTGAATTAAAGGAAATGACTGCTAAGGCTGAGCAGATGGAAAGCAGTAAATTCTGATAATTTCTGACATCTCTCCATCTAGCTCCTTTCCTTTGGTTTATCCATTAATCTCTCTGACAAGAAGAGCTTGTGTTTGTGTTTTGGGACGGTATACCATAGTGCTTAAAATTAGGGCTTAAAATCATACCTCTATTTGAATATTGCAAATCACAGAGTTGCCTGTGTCTGAGGAGGTATGTCTCACATTATAGACACCACTGTTTTTTAAATATATGTGAATACTGTGTGATTGTTAAAAATACAAATTCATGACAGAAAATATTTGCAAAAGGCCTATTTGATTTAAAAAAGAAACCTGTTATCTAAACTATATAAACAACTCTTAAAACTCAACAATAGGAAAACAAACAACCCAATTAAAAATGGAGCAAAGACCTTAACAGACATCTCACCCAAGAAAATATGCAGATGGCAAATAAATACATGAAAAGATGCTCCACATCATATGTCATTAAGGAAATGCACATTAACACAGCAACAAGATACCACTACATACTTATTAGAACACCAAAATCTGGAAGACCAAATGATGGTGAGGATGTAGAAAAAGGAACTCTCGTTCATTGCTGGTGGAAGTGCAAATGATACAGCCACTTTAGAAGACAGTTTGGTGATTTCTTACAAAACTAAGCATACTTGTAATATATGATCCAGCAGTTGTGCTCCTTGGTATTTACCCAAAGGAGTTGAAAATTTCTGTCCACACAAAAACCTGAACAGGGAGGTTTACAGTAGCTTTATTCCTAATTGATAAAACTGGAAGCAACCAAGATGTCCTTCAGTAGGCGAATAGATAAACTGTGGTGCATACAGATGATATAATATTCAGCACTAAAAAGAAATGAGCTATCAAGCTATGAAAAGACATGGAGGAGCCTTAAATGCTTTTTGCTAAGTGAGAGAAGCTCTTGCAAGGATTCCTGAATTGGCAGTAACTTTTGAGTATTCCATATTTTCTCAGGTTATAGATACTAAAAAACATATCACTTACATGATTGTTCATTAGCTTCTTTCCCTCCACCCCACTTTTTTTTTTTTAACACTAAAATGTTTGGAAACTTGTGACCTAGGCCTTTGTTGACTAAAGTGTTTACTGAGGAATAAAACCATTAGATAAAGTTTTTGTCTCTAGGATGGTTGTATGCCAGTGAGTCTCCTCCTGTTCCAAGTGAAAAGCCTCAGACTTTCCATTTAAGTGGTACACTCTCTATCTTTCATCTGAACAACATGAAATACTTTCTAAAACTCCACCTGGTGATAGGAGGAGGAAAAAATGAGTAATTTGGGTGAGGTTGGGTAGGGGGTGAGACTTAACCAAGGTCACGCAGGGCACAGTGGAAGCGTTGGGTAGGGAGCACCAGATTCTTGTGACTTGGATTTATTGTTCTCAGACACCATTTGCAGAGACTTGATAAAATTTTTCTGCTCTAATTTCATCATCAAAGAGCTTGAGTTTAAAATACTTGTATTTTGTGCTGGTATTTTTCAAAATATGATATCTCCTATCAGTGGAGTCCATCATTTGGGTTAGTTTATTTTGGCAAAATTGTGTGAGCTGAAGCTCTGAGGTTATATTGATCTGTATTCCATAAAACTCAGACCAAGTATTCATGACACAGATTTGATGGGGAAAACTTTCACGTTTAACAGTTTAACCTGAATAGTTTATTTTTAAATAAAACATTCATGTTAACCTGAAAACTGAAGTTATTACTGACAGCCTTGGAGTGTCCCAAGTGGGAAAAATCATATGTGAGAGAATGCTATGCTAAATTACAAAATAGCTATTTGGGGAATATTTTCCTTGCCTATGTCTCAAATTTCCTAAGATTCACATTGTAATTTGAAGAGGAAGAGATACCAGAATTCTTTTGTAAATATCTTGGTAATTAGTTTGTATTTGTCTTAAAAATAAGAACAAATGAAATACTGTAGTCAAGAGATAAATTAAATCACTGCTAGGTGTAAATATTCCAGAAGGAAAAATCCACAGAGCTAGTCACTGCTGAAATCCATTGTCTTAGAAGGAGCTATTGGTCCAGAACCCCCCACGCCTGCCTTGCACTCTGTAACTACCGCTTCCTCCTAGATACTGACATTTCTAAGTCACCGTCACCACTCCCAAGCTTATCCACATGCCACAATTTGAGCTCGACTACTTTGAATGTATTTCTCTTCCTGTTTGTTCCTTTTCAGTGAATGACGCTTCAGTCTACCAAGTGGTCACTTAAAACAATCACCTAGCCTAGTCTTTTGGGCTCCTCCACATTTGCCCAAGTCATTTTTCTCTATCTGGAAATTTGATCACAGCAAATCCTCTGCCTAAAAGTAAGTGACCCCTCATAGCCATTGGTATCAAAATTCAAATTCTTTGGCACAGCACATAAGGCCCACAGTCCCCTCCTCACTTATCTGTGGCCAGTCTGTCTCATAACATGTGATATGATACGTGGTTTCCTAAACAGGTCATGTCATTGCTCAGTTCTTAGCATTTGCAAATGTTATTCTCTCTTACCTGCAGCCCTTCCAGAGTCAGCACTGGGGTGTTTTTTAACATGAAACTTATCCAGCTCCTTTGGTACTCACTGTTCTGTGTAACTCCTCTGTCATCACACTCCACTAGACCTCCGAGCAGGGATTGTGTCTTACTTGTATTTCTGGTAGCTGTAGACAGCCCAGTACCTGGGACATGGAAGGTGTTCTCACACAATATTTGTGAATGAATGAATGAAGAAAGGAATCAGGAATTTAATTTCTTTCTTTCTAATAAACAGAACATTGATCATACACAGGCTCAATCCAGGACATCTGAGTTTCCAGTGCTAATAAGAATCATGAGTCTATGATGGTGGGTCGCTTTCCTTGATAAAAAGGTATTGCCTGTTAATTTCCTTTCTGCCATTTTTATAGTTATAGCTACACAGCCAGATGACCTACACAGAGCCAGGGATTCTGGCCAAACAGCTGGACGGGTGTTCCTAGGCCTATCAGCAGCCTCGGACAGGTCAGGTCAGCATGTCCTCCTCCCCCTCCCACCTGCAAACGCTGTGGACGGTTGTGTCTCATCTGGCTTTGTTTCTTCCCCACAGGAGTCGTGTGCATACTCTTCCTTTAATTCTTTCCGTTTTTAGACTCTTTCTCAATGGGACCCTTCACATTGCCATAGTCCAGGAGCTTAGATGCCCTAAGTGTCTCTCTGTTCAGTAATAATTACAAAGTCATCACTAAATAATGCTGTGAGAAGAAATAGAATTAGACATTGAGCATTTCACCGTCCTTCTTATGCTTATTCTTATGATCCTGCATCATGTCCATGTCAAACAGTAACCAAGAATTTAGATATCCCTAAAGGATATGATCTTCAGGAACTTCTCAGAGGTGTAGCATAACAAGGGGGAACTTTTGCTAGTGCTCTATAGGCAAGCTGTCTTTGAGAGTGGGTGAAACTGTGATCCTTCCAGCAATAGACAGTCACCAGATCAAGTCCCAGCTGGCTAGGCTGGAGGTGTTTTTAGTGACCATGCTAATTGGAAACTGCTTGAGCAGCATTTCTGCCTGCCTCATTTCTTCTCCTCCTTCTCCTTTTTCTTCTTTTATGAATTGTTATGGGAGAGAAGTTAGAGAAGAAGGAAATATATAGAGTGGGAAGGAGGAAAGATTGAGATTGTATGAAAAAGAACAAAAGAGATTACATTTTCAGGTCAGAGTAGAGGATGTTGCTTGCCTGGGAACCAAGCCCGCAGAGTCACCTTTCTCAATGCAGTCAAGGCCTCAAGGCTACCCCGATGCCTAATTCACACTTCTTTGCTTGGATCTGTCTGCGGTACACACAACCAAATGGCTTTTCCCACCTTCTGATGGCCCATTACCGTCTCAGGAATAGAAATACAGAGCAGGAAAGCTTCATTTCAATAAAGAAGACAGAAGAGCTTTGTTTGCCTGGATGTAGAATACATGTCCAGTGACCTTGAAGGACTCTGAGAATCCATGCGCTCCGTCACTTCAGTCATGTTTGACTCTCAGTGACCCTATAGACCGTAGCCCACCAGGCGCCTCTGTTCATGGGATTTTCCTGGCAAGAATACTGAAGTGGGTTGCCATGTCCTCCTCCAGGGGATCTTCCCGAACCAGGAATTGAACCAACATCTTCTGCATCTTTTGTATTGCAAGTGGATCCTTTGAGCCACTAAGGAAGCTGAGCCTCCAGGGAAGACCCAGTGATGCATTTTGTCAGGAATGGGATCCAACCAGGCTTAGGATTTCTTAGGATCCAACCAGATAGGCTTTAATTAACTCTAGAATTATAGTTGCCTCAAATCCTGTGTATGAAGACAGAAGCTAAGTTTTTAAATCCACTAATAAACTGAACATCTAAAGTCTATAAGAACATAAAATTTTATTCATTATTTTGTTGATTCCTAGAACAATGATTATCACATTTAGTTGCTGAAATGTTTATCAAATGATTGAATTTATGATAAACAAACATACAGTGTTGCCTTATAGTTTATTTTGCTAGGACAAGTCTAGACAAGAGGATAGCCTGCAAGCTATATGTGATACCTGATGTAGTAGCTTTCAGGATGCTGCCATTTTCTCTAATATCTCTGCTTTTGACCTCCACTCACAAATACCCTGTTTCCAAGCAGAAAACATTGAGCACACAGGAACCTTCATTTGCTTTAAAAATATTTTGTACCTACTAAAATATGTGGAAGAAAAATTTTCAGAGGGGCAACATGATTCTATATTGCACCTTAGAATGATTATGGAGAAGAAAATCACCTAGTAACTTTGCTCTGGAATGTCTTACCAAAAGATGGGTATATGACAGTATTTTGCCATCAAAATACAATATTGTTCTTTGTAAAGAACAGTTTACAGATTAGTCGAAGAGTTAATTTGTAATGTGTTCCTATGGGAAAGTAGAGTCTAGTTTGTACATAGTGTTACTTATGTTCAGTCAGTTTTCCAGACAGACCACAAAGAGATAAAGATGTACTAGTTGTGCACCTGACTTCTAGATTCCTCCAAGATCTCCAGACTCTTGAGCCTGTGTTTTCTGGGGAGGTCTCTAATGGGACAGAGGCATGTTCCCAGGCTGCAGGGAGGTAAGGGGACTCAAAGGAACAGATGCTGTGTTATCAGTATCTGGGAACAGATTCCTTGTTACAGTTTCTCTTCTGCCAAAAAAGTGTCATTTGCTCTTTTATTCAACAAATAATCCTTAACTGGACACTATGTAATCAACACCTTGAGAATCTTAAACAGTGCACCAAACCAACAAAACTTCTGCCCTCATGGAGTTTGTATTGTAGTTGGGAGAGAGTTCAGGAAGAAATGAATAGCATACATCAGATGATTTATCATATATTAGACATAAAAATTACATTAACAAATTATGATCAATAAATCAGAAAGAGATCAAGAAAAGAAGGGTGATAAGATTTGGGTCTCAGAGATTGGGCGGTGGGTACTGTTTTTAAAAAAAGAGTGATCATTAAGGTAAACCTCCCTCAGAAGAGGACTCGTGTATAAAGCCTTAAGAAAGATGAGGTTCTATTGCCAAGTGTCTGAGGTGCAGGCATGCCTGATGTGTTTGAAGAACAACAGGGCCACTGTGGCTCAAGAGTGGACAGTGGGAGGGTAAGAATAGGTCATGTCTGGGAAATAAAAGGGGAGGAGCAGGGCTTAGAGCACACGCCAGGGCTTGGCTTTTACTCTCATTGAGATGGGTAGGTTTTGGAGGACCAGAAGTAGAGGAATACCATGGTGTGTGTACTAACAGGTCACCTGGCTTGCCTTGGCTGCTGTGGACCAGAGGGGGACAAGGCTTAGAAACAGGGAGATCAGTCAGCAGGCCATTGCAATAATCCAAACTGGAGTAATCTTGTTGGTATAAACCAGAGTAGTAGCAATCAAGGAAGAACCAAAAGAGAATTTTCTCATGGATTAGATGTCTGGTTTTGAGAATTTGGAGAAGTCCTGGGAGGTGAGCAACTAGAAAATGAGGCTGTCCTTTTCAGATACTAGGAAATACAAGTATAGGCTATGCCAAGTGGACTCTACCTGTTTAACATCAAAGTGGGAATGCCAGGTAAGCAGCTGGAGCCAAAGCAGCAGATAAGAAGCCCCAAAGATGGAGCCATGAGGTACAACTGCATGAGAGGTGAGAGGAGGAGTGACTGGCAAAGATGGCTGAGGAGCAGCCAGTGGGCAAGAGGAAAACAAGGAGAGTGGAAGCTGGAAAAAGTGACACGTGGGAGGAGTGATAAGTGAGGTTGAGACAGTGATCCAGACACTGCTGTGGATGCAGCCTTGATAGAGTGAAAGGGAAAGAATACAAACAGCAGAATGACACAAAGGCTGTCTTACTCCATATACATTTTGTGTATGGGGATGTATACCAGGTATGTTTGAACAAGGCTGAGTTACAGTATAAAAATAATTATAACTCAGCTTATGTCAAGATATTAAGTGACTTAACTAACTGATCTGAAAAAAATGGTTATAACAATCTCATATTAATGGAATAAATAGCCAGCTATTTAAGAGTTTAAATTCTACTAGTGTTATGTCTGTCGGGTAAACAACTAAAAATAACGTGTTATATTGGATTGTGAATTGTTAAAGTCAATCTGTGTCCAAGTAGTTCCATATTATTCTGTGAGTCTGGTTCCCAAAGTAATTTTATTTAATTAATTTTGGAAAATAATGGACTTCCTAAGACATGGGGATGCAACTCATTCTCTACATACAGGGTTCCCCTGAAATATTTGCATATTTTATACTAAAAATTGGGCTCTCAAGTTCAGACCCAGCTCATAGCATAAAGAGGAGTGCGTGGTTCTGATTTTATTGAAGAGTATAGGAAATTAATGAAGAGAAAGAAGATTTAGACATAAAAATTGTCTTTTGTATAGCTTTATTAGTGTCAAGACTGTGATCAATTTCAAGAATTGTGTTTCTTATCTCTGTAGTCTAGAAATTATCAGAAGGTTTTTGCTGTAAAATTTGGACAGAGTTGCATTTTGAACTTTCATTGCCAGCCATATCTTTTCAGCTCTGCTCCTTTTCTGTTAATAAGTCCCTAAAGGTATGCTTTCTTGGAGGAATGGAAGTGTTTACTGTTTAACCTTAGAATTATACAGCTTGTTCCAAAGTAAGCAATTTGACTGTGGTGGTGGGGAAGTAACTGTGGCTTATTCACAAAATTTAACCTCAATAAAATTTCAGAATCAACATAAAAATTTTAAGACTTTATCGTTTGCCCACAAATACAAAAGGGAGGAATCATTAGAAATTGCTTAGTTATTTATTCATATTATAAATAACTACCATTTCAGTTTATAAAAGCATTTTTAAAATGCCCCCTCATGGAAACGAAAACATTATTTAACATTAATTAACTTAAGTCTGTGTGTATTTTTTGATGCTAACATTTTTAAAAGCAAGTTTACACCCACTATAAATTTTCATATTCTGTTTTTCTCTTGGAACTTTATACTTAGATTTTTTTGTTTGCACATGGCTATACTTGTAAATTGCAGTCCTTTAGCCATCACTGTCATTTTCATCACTAGTAAATAATATTTATTTAGTGTACTCATGCTTTTTCTATAGCTGTTTCTCCAAGTAACATCGCAGTTGTACATACAAGCTGAATATGATTCAGTAAGAAGCAATTAAAATATTTGTAGAAATTTTACTTCAGGTATTTTCAGGCCATTGTACCTTATAATACAATTCTGATGTTAGAGGACAAGACCAATTCTTATTTATAATTTACCTGTTAAGTAGGTTCCTAATTTATGCTCCATAGAAAATGCCTTGACCCATTATATCACTAAACCTTTATAGTAAGTTATATGATACTAATCTTTGGCTCTAAATTCTGTTGAAGAAATAAATCATAATTGTGATGTCTTATATTAGGCACATATGAAATTGCCACAATTCAACTGCTTTTTACAGTTAGAAAAAAAAACAAATGTTATTTGGCTCAAGCTAATATTTGTATAATCCAAATGAGATGAGCACAGAAGATACCGATACCAAGTTTCAGATTAAATGACTTGTTGAGGTAATGTTGTTAGAAAATAGCATAACTGGAACTTTAGAATTTGGATTTTCTGATTCAAAGTTCAGTATATTTTCTATTCGACTGTGCTTCTGGGAGCAGATTAAAATTATCACAATAATTATGGTATTGAAAGTTTGATCCAAACTAAGGGAACTATGTTTCTTTAGAGGGAAAAAAACATTAGTGTGATTAAGTGATTAATCACTACGAAATTAGAAAATATGGGGAAAATATACTTCATTTACTTATTTACATTTGTAAGCCAAGAGATATTTTTATTTCCACTTTTTCTTTTAGCATTAAAAAAAATTAAAGAAAATTTCAAGCATTCACGAAAGTAAAGAGAATAGCATAGTGAACCTCAGATACCCATCAGGTGTCTATCACTCAGGTTCAGAAGTTGAGAACTCAAGGTCAGTCTCACTTCATCTGTGTGCCCAAGTACTTTCCTACCCAACACTGGGTTATTTTGAAGCCACTCTCAAGTATCATGCTATTTCATCCTTAAATCTTTTAGTATGTATAGTAGATAATTCCTAATCCATCTTGGAAGCCAACTTGGTGACATGAATATTGTAACTGTTGATAAAGCAAACCTTTATGAAAAAACCTTTATGAAATTGAGTAGAGCTTATGCAAAGATTGTTTAGAACTAAAAATTGCATCACATCAGCAAGAATTCAATAACCAAATTTTCCCTTTCTGGCCTCTCTGCATCAGATACTAGCTGTAGGTGTGCCAAGGCATGCATAAGAAGACTTGTTATTGAACACGCTGTTTACAAAGTGTGTGTGTACCGAACATAAAATCCAACATATTATCCAACTCAAGTAATGAAAGGCTCTCTCCTTTTTTTATCACTTCATGTGTATGGATGCATTCTTAAAGAAAGAAAATATGTATTAATGAATGAGAGAGTTGACGCAATAACTTCTGGACATATAGCCTAAATGGTATTTCTATGGAGATGACATTCGTCAATTACGAATGTTTTTGTTATTGTTCTTTAAATTCTCTTGTTGTCTAATTGGAAAACTGGTAAAATACTATCATTTTCCAGATAAAGTTCTTGGCAAGTTTTCTGTCTTTCAAACCCCCTAGGACAGTCCACAGCTCCATGAAAACATGAGTCAAATACATTACAAATTTCCCAAGGAGAATCAACATCTTTTCCAGCTGTTTGGATAGTCTGTCTAACATCTGACCAAAGCCCTCATCTCCCAGTATTGTTCTGGGCTTTTACACTTTGACTTTGGTTTGTTCAATGTTATAATTTTAAAACTGAGCCAATAGTGTGAGTCTCCAGTTTTTCTTTGAGACTTTTAAGTCCTATCACTTATGAAAATAACAATTATAATATAAAGTGGGGGGAGCACCAGCCCCAAAAGATATTGTCTCCCTAGGTATTTCTCTTTGACAGTGCACAATTCCTTCTTAATGCTATCAAACTTCTCTCTCTCTTTTTCCCTCCCTTAGGTAATTTTTCTATTATTTATAGAGCAAAATGTCTCCCAACTATAACATCACAAGAACTAAACTTGTTTTGATTGATTAGTTTCAGGTTTTCTATTTTAAATGTCTTTTGGCACTGGGCAGTGTGTTTCAATTTATTCAGAAGGAATGCATTTGTGATCATTCCAATTAATCCCTTGTCTGTTTTGTCTGGCATCTGTGTGAAACTAGTTATAATAACTTAAAAGTTTGGCAAGCTGAATAGTAAACTGCCCAAGGTGGGATGGAAAGCTTTCAGGGCCCAATTAACAAAAGTCAACTTGTCTTCCAGCCTATCTACACAAAATCATCTGTTGCTTTGAGTTGTCTTTATAACCGTTAATAACGTTTGATAAGTAGTTCAGGGCAAGAAAGTGAAACAGAACAACTGGTCAGATAGAATTGTTTCCAGAGTTAAGACCAGATTTCAGCCTAGAAGTGTGGAGTGTACACACACACACACACACACACACACACACACACACACACACACACAGACACACACACACACACACAGACACACACACACACACACACACACACAGACACACACACACACACACACACACACACACACACACCCCACAAGTTTGGCCTGAGGAGCATAAGTAAACTGTAGAAAACCTGGAACTTTGTTCAAGCTATTATTCAAAGAGAAAGTGATTTGTTTCAAATGTATCCAGAAGCTGAATTGTATGGATTTTTACACCCACCTGTGTACTCACCTGAAACTGAAGCAGTGATTGAGTCCAGTATACCTTTCAAAATATAATAAGACAACCCCATGGTTGTTGTTAAATATAATTTAATATATTATGGCAGTTCTTTTTCTACTTTCATTGACTTTTATCTTTTTCCTTTTTAATTTAAAAATGTAAATTTATTTCAGACTTTTTGACTGCCACATTTGATATCATTTTGGGGGGCTGTCCGTCAAGCTTCATCTATAACCTGTGAGGTAGTCTATTGGATGCGTGCTTGGACATGCACCACATTCTGGACTTAGGTCTTCTAAGGTTTCCCTCATCTCTAGCTTGCAGTCACCTTTAAGTGTGCCAAGAGACATGTCATGACTGTGGGGGCTTCAAGCCACGTTTTCATTCAGATATGTTCATGTAATAAATGCCAAGTTCATCTTAATTTATGGTATTTAAATGTCTAAGCCCATGTTACCATCACAACTTCTTAAATAAATGTCTTTTTTTTTTAACAGTAAAGTGCTTTAAACTTTCACATTTTTATTACTGAAACAAAGTTATTTTATCTTCTTATTCAAGAACTCTTACAGCCACTTGAAGAAAATTGTCAACTCACAAAATTCAGAGATATTATCCCTCTGCATGTTTCATAGTGAATTTTGTTAAGAATTCAAAGCAGAATTAGTTGTGTGTGAGTGTTTTTTAATATGAAGTATAAAAGAGATGACTGAAAATAGGAACAGGCCTGATCTCCTCTGCCTGATGATTCTACCTGATTCATCAGATCTTGTACCTAAATTAATTAATCTTTCTGTTTGTTCATGATGCTTTCTCTTTGCTCCTGACAAAATGTGCTGAAATCACTGTTGTCACATGTTTTTAATTTTTGAAAATCCATCCTTCTAAGATAGACACGGAAAGAAAAACTAACTGCACAGAGCACCACATTAAGAGGAAAGTAGTTGAAGTTCTGCCATGAATAGTTACCAAAAAAAAAAAAAAAAAAAAAAACTGTGATACTATTTGGCCTCATCTCCCTAGCTAGGGAATTCAAATTGTTGAATACCTAATAGTCCTTTTGTATTTCAGTTTTAAAAAAATATGCTGTGGTGGACAAAGCATGCCTGTTATGTAAACATATAGTTACTAAAGACACTAGCACATATGTGAGTATTTCAAAAGATATAAAATGTGCTTGGATAATAATAAATGAAGCATGTTTAAATGGTCGATACAGAGGTTAGCCCCTTTGAAAATTGCAGACTCCTTCAGATCAGGATGCTGCTAACTGAGAGGGAAATGGCAACATACATTAAATACTGATTTCTGGCTACTTTCTTGCTAAAAATTGTATTTTATTTGTCAAGATAATAAGTCTGCATTTGATTTGGCTTTGAAATTTTATTATGTTTTAAAATGTCTTAATGAAACAAGTCTCACTGAAGGTGTTTTGTATGGGGGTGGGGGTTGTTTGTTGCCCTCTACCCTCCCCCAAAGTTCAAAATTAGTTTGATATTTTAAATTTCTATGTTTTAGTATGTGGGATTTTTAGATCATAAAATAGGAGGAAAAAAAGAACAAGAAATCAGCTTTTGCTGCTGTTTTGTTGAGTAAGATATTAAGTAATTACTTGAAAACTATTAATTTATTCAGACAAATAGATTGTTTTGTAGAGTATCAGTTCACATCGTACCACATGTAATTCCACTTCAGCATACTTAACTCTCTCCTATATTAAAAAGACAAAACCAAAACTCTAACCTGAGTACAACGTCCCCACCTAGCTAGCCACTCACATGTCTCATTCTCTCTGCCAGGCTTCTTAAAAGCTCTGTCTACACTGGCTGTCTCATCTTTTTCCATTCTGACCACTGCATAAGTAATCATGGGATTACTTCTTTGTTATTAAATTCAGTGGTACTTACCAGCCCCTATTTTTTTTCTTTTAAACCTTTTTTGTTGTTACTGGGCTGGTTAAAAAGTTTGTTCGGGTTTTCTGTGAGATGTTAGTCTCACTTCTCAATACCCGCCCCTAACCTTCCTGGCTTTTGTGCACTGTGCACCATGTTCCACTGCCTCTCTAGTTACTTGTTTAGGGTCTCCTCCACTACTTACTGTTGATGTTCCCCAGGATTCCATCCATGGGATCTTATCACTAGACAAGTCTCCCCAGGTGACTGAAGGCCAACCATGGTGTCAGCTACCTCTCCCACAGATGATAGCCTCCCCCATTTGTCAACTGCATGGCAGATGTGTGTATCCAGTGCCCTGGGCATCCCATAGGTCTCTCAAAATTAGATATATGAGACTGAATCCTTTCTCAATAGTTATTCTACCTATTCTTCTTGTTTTCCCAGTTTCAGTGAACAACACCAGCATCCCACCAACCAGATTCTGTGTTTGATTCTTGATTTTTTTGTCCCTCCCATACCCAATTATTAAATCTTATCAAGTCCCTATAGCTTTTGTAGCATCAAACCAACCTTTTTTCTCTTCATCTTCATTCCAGAAATCTCTCATCTACTTTTTTTTCTTCCCATTTGGTTTGACCTTATCATTTAATGGGGAATCCCTGGTGGCTTAGAGGGTAAAGTCTGCCTACAGTGCAGGAGACGTGGGATCAGTCCCTGGGTTGGGAAGATCACCTGGAGAAGGAAATGGCAACCCACTCCATTATTCTTGCCTGGAAATTCCCATGGACAGAGGAGCCTGGTGGGCTACAGTACATAGGGTCACAAAGAGTTGGACATGACTGAGCAATGTCACTTATTATTTAATATCTTTAAATGTCTTTATTGTCATATTAGTGTAATATTTGGAAAGAGAAGAGATAGAACTTGTGTGATGAATTCATCGTGTTTAACCAACAGTTCAAAGCAATTTTAAATTAAACTATTAATATCTTTAAAAAGAAATATCTTTAAAAAGATAAAATTTTAAAACTAAATAAGCTGAAAAATGATTGTTAATACTGTCTAAAACATTGCAGATACTTCCATTCAGACATGTAGAATAATCTTTTTAAAAATGGGATTGTAATACATGAACTGATTTATATTATTCCTAGAGATCACTTGCATATTCTTTGATAATTATGGATCTGAATATCATTTTTTCATAGCATTATTATATGGCAATCACATAACTTATAGAACCAATGTCTTTTTGGTGGATGTAGAGTTTTATTTATGCATCCTTCTATACTTGTCCATCTATTTTCTGAGGACAGGTTCCAATGACTACTAGTAGATTTATCAAATTAAGGGCATACGTAGTTTTAGGACTCTTAAAATAGATTGCCAAAGAGCTGTCCAGAGGGTTAAAACTAGTTTATATACTGTCTTTTGCAGAATATGAGTTTGTCTATAGTTCCCACATCCACAGTAATAATCATCTGTTTATATTCTTAACCAGTTGCATAAATGAAAAATGATATCTCAGTTCATTTACTCTAATTTAAGACAACTTTTTTAATGTTTGGTTATCTGGTTGCCAAATCCACAATAGATCAGAAGCAGGAAATTGGAAGAAGAAAGATGAGTTGCTATAGTCAGATCTATTGGCAGCAGCGTGAAATAATAGCAGACAGACTAACAGTGAGGAAGGATACAAGAAAACCAAACACCAGAAATAGAATCCCAAATTGCACAGTGCATGGCCCATTTAATTCAAGGCCCAACAGCCCAACTCCCCTGTGTGGTCTCTAAGGCTTTCACCATATTTCAACACAATGTCCCCCATCTCAGCATTTTGAAATCCTACAAAGACAGTAAAACCTTGGCTCGTAGAAATAACAATTAATTAAATGTCAACTGTTGTCAATCAGTTGCAGATTGCTAAAATAATATTCTTTATTTAACCTCTTACAAAAATAAAGCCTTTAAACAAACTTTTCAATTTCCAATTTATCTCTTCCACTAAAATACTATAGTTAAGTTTGTCCTTTTAACCATTAAATCGTTTGCTAAAACACTGGAGGATATGCTAATGATATGTAAACAAGAAATATGTTCTAAGAAATTTTCTTAGCCTAGAGAGTAGAATACTTCTGGCAGGTATGATACCCAGCTTTCAATTTTAAGGAACTACTGTGTGAAAATATACTTATTTCTCTCTGTCTCAACTAGAGAAGAGTTCATGTGGGCAGAAGTTAAAGGAAGGCAGATTTCTAACAATTCAGTTCAGTTCAGTTGCTCAGTCGTGTCCAATTCTGCGACCCCATGAACCGTAGTATGCCAGGCCTCCCTGCCCATCACCAACTCCTGGAGTTTACTCAAACTCATGTCCATCGAGTCGGTGATGCCATCCAGCCATCTCATCCTCTGTCGTCCCCTTCTCCTCCTGCCCCCAATCCCTCCCAGCATCAGGGTCTTTTCCAGTGAGTCAACTCTTCGCATGAGGTAGCCAGAGTACTGGAGTTTCAGCTTCAGCATCAGTCCTTCCAATTAGGACTCTCTAATTCTGTCAAGGATTTTCTTATGAAATGTTTTGCAAACTGTTAGACCTCAAAAGAATCTTTGTGGTAGAAAATAACAACTTCTCTGCCATTTTATAAATAAGAAAACCAAAGCCCTGAACGAGTAAGTGGCTACCATGGGAAGGGGTATGGGACTTCAGCTCTCCCAATTTTTCTTTCAGTGACTTTTTTTTTTTTTAATTATAACAAGGCACCCCTTATAGCAAGTTTTACGTTATGAAAGTGTTCGATCAGAATTCAATTTCTAATTCTCAAGGATGTCAGAGAGAGGATTTCTACTTTCAGAGTAAGTAAAATTAGAGGACTGGGGAAATTCTTACTAGTTCAAAACTTTCATTCATTTTGTTTAAGTAACTGTTTAAAACCATTATAGAAATACCTTTAGGCACCTTCCCAAGGGCATCAATACAAAAAAAGTTTTTTAAAAGAATAAAATTACTTTACAGTGGAATAGTATGCTAATTGATTTTGGCAGAGACCTTTCTGTGAAGTGAATATTCTGTAACAGGGATGACAAGTTAAGTTTCAGCTGCTGTCTGGGGAAGTGGGATGCATGTAACATTTGCTGAGAAGACTGTACAGGCATAGTTAGCCTCAGTTCTCCATACAGTTTGCCTCAGTTGTGGTGGTATACAACTCCTGTTTTGTTTTCATGCACCCTCATCTGCAATCTTTAGATAAGAAGAGAAATTACAGGAGTCTTGTAGTTAGAAGATTAAAAAATAAAGCAAGTTTCTGGCTGGAAAGAAATGACCATCTGTTTCTAGGATTTACCTTGCCATCAGTTATCAAAGATGTGAACAATTCAACTTTACCTTTTAGAGTCAATTTTATTCTTTTGAATTTTTATTTTTTATGAATTTTTCCCATGAAATTTGCAAAGTTGGGGAAAGAAATTAAATTAAATCGTGCCTTTCCTGTCAGAAGACCCTGTGATTTTCTGTTCTGGCTCCTATGGGATAATGCTATTTTTCACCCAGAGCAAAGAGGTTAACTTAAATTTTTCAGTTCTAGAATAAGGGTTTCAAGATGTATTTTTACCATGCCAAAGTCTGCAAAAGTCTTGGAAAACCAAAGCTATAATGTGGAAATCTGACAGGCGTGCACTGTGATCTGTTTCTTTGGAGATAACATGTTCATTTTTCATTTGAGGGAGGGGATCAATGTGCTAATTAGGTAGTAAATTCCTATCGTCAAATTCTTCATATCGTCTATTGCCTTTTTTCTCTGTATCCTTAGGGAAACATTGTTCTTTTCTATATTTTAGATTTACTCCTCACACTGTAGTAATAGTGACTGTATATTAATAGCAGCTCACATGTATGGAGCTACAAGCACCAGGCACCAGACTAAATGCCTTTTTTTGCATCACCTCATTTAAAACAGTTAAGTAATTTGTCTAAAGTCACGTAATTTGTAAAGCAAAAGATAAAACTTCACAGACCTCACTTTTTAAAAAATTTATTTAGATATTAATAATTCTCTTAACTGCTACCTTCTAGTATATCTTTTCTCTTGATAGCCTCAGGACTGTTATCTTTATAATTTAAAATTTATCCTGAAATTTTCATATATCATTTTTACTTTTGATCCCATTTCAATGAACCAAAGGTAAAGGATGAAGATCTTTTCACATTATGTAACTTGAACATTTTTGTGAATCATTTCTCATTACTTCTGAGGAAAATGGAATATGATTTTGAGATATATTTCTGGACGGCCCTTGCGTGGAGACCATAAATGGATGTTTTTGTTTTGATATTTTTACAAGCTGATTCAGATGTATTTCAAAATGAAACTTACTGTTCAAACACTGAGACACACAACACACTCTTGTATGGTTCCAATTATGGACCCTGGGCTGACCTCCAACTCCCAGGATCATTCTTATGGAAGGTTTTATAGCAAAGAGTATGAATTGTTTTCTCTGTGAATTAATGTTTGGTAACATGGAGCTCTAGATATATTATGTTGTTGTTAATTATGTAGATCGTCGTAATCCCAAAGACAGGGTACATGGACTAGAATTCATAGTAAGTATAGTTGGTATTTACATCATAGCTGTTAATTTTATATACTTTTTGATGAAAAGTTTTGTGCACGTCATAGTCTCCAGATGTTTGCTAGAATGCAAATTATGTAAACATTTTAGGGGGCAATTTATAAAAAATTATAAAATCACATTCCCTTTGACCTGGTTCCCTTACTAGTAATTTTCCCAAGAGACAGACTTACAAAATACACTTACTTATATATTACAAAGATGTTCATTGAAGTCTTGCTGATAATAGTAACAAACTGTGAAAAACCTCAATAGCCATCAAGAGTGAACTGTTTAAAATTATGTTGCTTCTATACAATAGAACACTTGGGAAAAAAAAATATGGTCAGTGTCTATGTGCTGCTATGGAACGCCTTCAGGATAAATTAAATGAAAAAAGAAATCTGCAGAAGTATGAGCAGTATATGTTGGTCTGTGCATTTTTTTTTTCTGAAAAACATACATACATACATTAGATTAACATACACAAGCACAGACTCCTAAAACATAAAAGATAACTTTTTTCTGGGAAGATATACAGAAATAGTGAAAAGAAAAATTAAGAGTAATTAATTTTGCAGAGTGGAATGAGGCTAATAGATGATCCCCAGGCTCTTACCTTCTGTTTATGCCTTTCTCCACTGCTGAAGTTTAATAAATCTCTGCATGTCTGCCTGCCTTTCTCCCTCTCTCTCTCTCTTTCCTTTCCCACTTTGGTTCTTTAGATAATAGAATTAGGCACAATATTTTTCTCTCTCAAGCTTTTGTATATTACATACAACTAGTAAATGTTACTCAAAATACAATAAAACCAGTGGAAATGAATTTTGGTTGTTTTTAACATCACACTAGATCCTTGAGGATATAATGATTTCTGAAGTCTGTGACTCTCCTTTTACTATTTTCCATTATCCCAAACAGTGAATGAAAAATTTCAAGCCTGCTCAAACTATGCCATTTTATACAGAATCCATTATCTTCTTGCATGTTTGCCTTTGATATTCCCCAGTACTTGCCTCTATATAGATAGAGGATAAGCCTAGGACAGATGCCTGAAGCCCTAACATTTGGGCAAGAGATCCCTAACAAGAACGAGCCTCTTCTAGTTCCTGCGGTGATGCTTGCTTAGGGGAAAAAGTTAAGAAACCAGGATCCTAGCCACAGTATTCCAGAAATGCAACCTGATATCTTTTATTATGTAAGTATAAAAGATACAGAGGATTGAGAGTAATGGAATATTCTCCAAGTCATGAGTTTGGAGGCCTGGGGTCAAGCCCCAGCTCTGCCATTAGCCCTGTGACCATGAACAAGTCACTTAATCCTCACCCCTAGGAAGAGGTAAAGTGGCCACTTATCTTGGCAATAAAACCAATCAGACATACTGATACTCGTGGTAAAAGTGAAAAAGTAAAAGTGCTAGTCACTCAGCTGTGTCTGACTCTTTGCAATCCCATGGACTATAGCCTGCCAGACTCCTATCCGTGAAATTCCCCAGGCAAGAATACTGTAGTGGTGGTTATGGATAGCCATTTCCTTCTCCAGGGGATCTTCCTGACCCAGGGATTGAATCCAAGCCTCTTGCATCGCAGGCAGACTCTTTACCATCTGAACCACCAGGGAAGCCTACTCATGATAAAAGTTGAGCCTTAAAAACTTGGTCTCCTAGTATACAAAGCATCCAGTTCTCCCTTCACTCAGCAGTACAAAATTATTATAATAGAGGTCAGCCTTGAACTGAATGATCCTGTCAAAGCAGTAAAGAAGAGAGAACAGGCTATCTCTATCTCATTAGGTATTCTGAATTCTACTCTTAGACTAAGTTAGAGCTTGAGAAATCCTTGTGCCCCAGCCTCTTTGGGTTGGACTGCAAACTGCTCTCACTGAAGTATGTTGACATTTGTGTTGACCTTGAGCTGTCATCAAGGACCCTGATAAGAAAATCACTGTTAAGAATACCTTGTTTCATTATTTTTTCCCAGTGTGCTCTTAAAAAAATGTTCAGATACTAAATTCCCTTTAGAATTTGCACCAGGAAAAATGTTTATCTCTTCTGCCAGCTAAGCTTACTTCACCTTGTCAGATAATGAGAAGATGGTGTATGCATTATACATACTCATTTTACCCTGCCTGTGTCAATTTTCACATCTTTTAAGGTAGAGAAAATAATACCTATTTTAATCCCCTTTGACTTTCAAATTTATGTTTCCAGTTTAGCCCTTTTCAATTCTAAACTCATCTCTCTTTTTGTCTACTCAAATCTCCACTCATTCATTCAACAGATCTTTATCAAGCATCAGCTATGTGTTAGGCACTGTTCTAGGCACAGATGATGCAGTGGAGATTAAGACAAACCAAGGCCCTGACCTTCTGCAACTCTCAGTGCAGTAAAAGAGGAAGATAGTAAACCAGACAAAGTAAAATATGTCATGTTTCCTTTTGTACATGCTTTTTTAAGATATCATCTTAGTGATTATCTCGGGGTTTATAATTAACACCCTAGATTTATAATAATCTACTTTGAGTTAATACCAACTTAGCCCTGGTAACATGTATAAACTCTGCCACTGTGTAGCTCTGCCCTGCCTCTATTTATGTTACTGTTTTCACAAATTGCATTTGTATATTGTGTGTCCATTAACATAGATGTAAAATTACTATTCTTTTATGCATTTGTCTTTTAAATCATACAAGAGATAAAAAGAGTTGCAAACCAAAAATACAATAACACTGGCTTTTGTATTTACCCGTGCAGCTGCCTTTATCAGAATTCCTTCTCTGTTATAACTTTGAGTTATTGTCTGGTATGCTTTCCTGGCAGCCTGGAGGACTTCTCGCATTTCTTTTATGATAAGTCTACTGACAGGAAACCACATCAGTGTTTATCTGCTTCATTTTTGATGGTTAGTTTTGCTAATTTGGATATAAAAATTTGCTAATTTGGTTGTAAAATTCTTGGCTAACAGTTTTCTTTTAGCACTTTAAAAATTTCAGACTTCCCTGGTTGTCCAGTGGTTAAGACTCCAGACTTGCAATGCAGGGAATATGAATTTGATCCCTAATCAGGGGAGATCCTGCATGCCATGTGGTGCAACCAAAAAAAAAAGTCATCCCACTTCTTTCTTACCTCCATAGTTTCTGATGAGTAATTTTCTGTTAATCTTTTCAAAGGTCTCTTGTATTTGTCAAGAAGCAAGTCTCTGGCTACTTGTGAGATTATCTCTTTGTCCTTAGCTTCCAAAAATTTGAGTATCATGAGTATTATTAGTGTGAGTATCTTTGCATTGATTCTTGCTGGGGTTTGTTGAACTTCTCGAACGTATAGAGTTGTGCCTTTTATCACATTCTGGAAGTTTTCAGCCATTATTTCTTCTTCTTTTTTTTTTTCTTTTCTTTTCTCTTTGTCTTCCACAATTCTCATTGTGTATGTTAAAACACTAGTATGGCGTCCCATGGATCTCTTACATTCTGTTTATTTTCTTTTTAATTAGAAGATAATTGCTTTGCAATGTTGTGCTGTTTCTGCCATACATTAACATCAGTCAGCGATGTGTATACATACAAGTTCCCCTCCTTCTTGAGCCTCCCTCCCACCTCCCACCCCATCCCACCCCTCTAGGTTGTCACAGAGTACCAGGCTGAGCTGCCTGTGTTACACAGCAACTTCCTATCAGCTCTCTGTTTTACATACGGTAATGTATATATTTCAGTACTGCTCTCAGTTCGTCCCACCCTCTCCTGCCCCATGTCCATAAGTCTGTTCTCTATGTCTCAGTCTCTATTGCTGCCCTGCAAATAGATTCACCAGTACCGTTTTTCTAGATTCCATATATGTGTATTAATATACAATATTTGTTTTTCTCTTTCTGACTTTATTCACTCTGTATAACAGGCTCTAGGTTCATCCACCTCACTAGAACTGACTCAGATGCGTTCCATCTTATGGCTGAGTAATATTCCATTGTTTATATGTGCCACAACTTCTTTATCCATTCATCTGTCAGCAGATATCTAGGTTGTTTCCATGTCCTGGCTGTTGTAAATAGTAGTGGAATATGTGTCTTTTTCAATTATAGTTTTCTCAGAATATATGCCCAGTAGTGGGATTGCTAGGTCATATGGTAGTTTTATTCCTAGTTTTTAAAGAAATCTTCATACTGTACTCTGTTTATTTTTCATCATTCTATTTTCTCTCTTTTCCTCAGACTGAATAACTTTAATTGGCCTGTCTTCATGTTTATTGGTTCTCTTTCCTGCCTGATCAGATCTGCTACCAAAACGCTCTAGTGAGTTTTTCGTTTTAGTTATCATACTTTTCAGCTCCCAAATCCCTGTTTGGTTTCATTTTTTGCGATTTCTGTCTCTTTATTGATACCCTCTATTTCTTCATACAACATTCTCTTAGTTTACTTTAGCGCTTTGTCCATGATTTCCTTTAGTTCTGTGAGCATATTTAAGACAATTTATTTAAAGGCTTTGTCTAGTAAGTCCAATGTCTGTGTCCCTTGGAGTAAGTTTGTTCATTTTTTTTCTGCAAATTGGCCATATTTTCCTGTTTCTTCACATGCTTTGTAATCTTTAGTTGAAAACTGGATGTTTCAATGTTATAGAAATTCTGGAAACTAGCCTTCCCCTTCTTAGAGTTTGTTTTGCTGTTTGCTGTAGGCTATAGCTATTTATAGGGTAACTTTCCAAGCTGTTTTTTTCAGGACTGTGTTCTTAGTCGTGTGTAGTCTCTGAATTCTCTGTTCCTTTAGCTTGTGTTCCACTAGCGTTTTGATAGAGATTTCCTTGAATACCAGAAGCCAAATGAGAGAAAGAGAGTGAAAGAGAATAGGAGCAAGAACCCTCTTAAGTATTTTCTGAGCATATGTATTTCCTAAGCATGTGCGTAACTTTTAAAATCTCTACATTTACAAGTGCTTTTGAATTCCCTGATTTCACAAATTGACTTTCTCTAGCTTTGCCTCCCAGAATTTTGGCACCCAGTCCATCCTAAGGGAAATCAATCCTGAATACTCTTTGGAAGGATAGATGCTAAAGCTGAAGCTCCAGTACTTTGGCCACCTGATGCAAGAAGCTAACTCATTAGAAAAGCCCCTGATGCTGGGAATGATTGAAGGCAGGAGGAGAAGGGGATGACAGAGGACGAGATAGTTGGATGGCATCACCAACTCAATAGTAATGAGATTGAGTAAGCTCCGGTAGTTGGTGATGGACAGGTAAGCCTGGCATGCTGCAGTCCATGGGGTTGCAAAGAGTCAAACACAGCTGAACAGCTGAACAACAACAACGCCCTGAGTTAGTTCCAAATTGGGTGGAACAAAGATAAGCACCTTACATCAGTCCTTCATATACTCCCTACAATAAGTTAGAGCAGACAAAGACAACACTTTACAAATAAGATCTGCTCTGCTTCCTCCAGAACCGGGGATCAGAGTCCCAAACTGGGAATGTGGTCATCTTCATAACCACTGCTGAGCCCAGGAAGAGAATTGGCCAAAGACCTAAAAATACCACAGTGCTTTCCTAGGGATTTTCAAATTTCCTTTCCATTTGTTCAGCATTTGGCTGGTTGATACAAACTTTTGTTTTCCAGAGTTCTGAAAAAGTTGATTCTGACAGTTTTTGCATAATTTTTCAACCTTCCCTCGGGGGCCAGGGCCCATTGAGCTGCCTACTCTGCCATTCTTGCTGATGTCATTCTCCTGCCCCTACTTTAAAATGTAAGTTTCAGACATGTATTTTGTTTACCAGAACATTCTTTCTTAAACTGTAAAATATTTTCCAGTTTTAGAATTTTTAATTGCAGTTGTAACCCTATCATGATATTGCTGTAGGCTCACAAAGATGCTTTATAAAATATTTACCTGTTTATAAAGAGGAAGTGGGAAATCATTATATTGGCTGGGCACTAATATGATTCCTCTCCATTATCAGGGAAACAATAGAAACATCTGTGGAAGATAAGTAGGGTTTGGCAAGGGAAGGAAACACCAGGGGCTGACCTTGTTTCTATTACCTCCTTAAATTGGAAGAATAATCCAAATCCAGGGAAGACAACACACTTTGCTGCTATTTCCCTTTGTATTATAATTCCTGGTTGAAAGAAGTTCTCCATTCAGAGAAATCTATAGGGTTGGGCCCAATGTGTCACATGAAAGGTACTCAATAAATATTTGTAGGAAGAAGTTCAAGTTAACTCAGTCATTGCTATGGTGTTAAACAAAAGCAGAAGATGTACATTTCCATATTGGAAGAAGTATATAGAGACTTTAGCCCAAGGAACTGTTTATTAGGCAGATTCCAGAAAATTGGATCATGTCACCTATGTTGCCCAAGAGCAGGTGCAAAGTGGAGACACTGAAGTGCAGATGAGAAATTAGATCGATGCCTTTTCTATAAAATAGTTTCCACCTTACAACCAATGCTTAAAGGAAAATTTTTTTTCTATACAAGAAACAATGTGGTTTTAATAAGCAGTGTGTTGAAGGGAAACTTTGGATAATAATGCTTGATTTTCCTGACTGAGATTTAAGTAAGGCCATGTATGTGAAACACTTGACCTAACACTTCTCTTTTCATGAGTCCATAGAGTGAAGTATGAGTTTTTACTCATTTTCCGGGCTATCAGCATTTGGTGTGATAGGAAAACTTTTGTAAGGCAAACATGAAATGATAGGGAAGTGGGGAGGTAGGGACATGATATATAAGGAATTAACAATGATCCAGTGAGAAGTTGGGCTATGGAACATGGCAATATTATTAGAAAATAATTCCCATATTCTTTTCCTATCATTGTAGTAATTATTCTCCCCCAAATAATGAGAAATCAGTGTATAAATTTCATGCCTTTGGCATAGGGCGTAGATCCCAAAAGAAAAGAATGTATTTTCAGATGATAGATGGAGAGATGGTATGTGGCAGCCTTACTGAAGTAACTGGGCCTTCCTTGCCTGTTTTCATACCATCATCTCTTAAATGTGTTATCCAAACTCTATATAACCAGCACTGGTTTCCCTAACATCAGAATAGTTCTATCACTTGGGGGAATGAGAGAAAGTCCCCATGTCTTTCAGGATTTAAGGGGGAAAAAATGTGGATGAGAAGGAAATACCTTGTATAGAGCAGGGAATTCTCTGAACCAATACATACTCAACTAAAGATCTGAAAGTAAATTATCTTAGATTTTGAAAGTGGAATGCTGTTCTCATACCATATATTTAATGTGCATGTGCAAAAGATTTTTAAAAAAATCCACCAACTGTCTCAGAACTCAGTTTAAACCCTGAAGAAGAAAACCATGTGTTTTCAAGGATTCATAGATAATGCATTAAGGTGTGAGACCCACATAGTAACTGGTATTGCTTGTAGGACAAATAGGCATATTATGATGGACCAGAGGCTTTTAGATATGTCCATATCAATTGTGATTATATTAACTGATTAGTTCTTTAAATGAGGAAAATGTAATCATACAGGGGATATTTGTTGTCACCTTCCCTTAGCTGATGCCTCCACTTCCTCCAGGTGTCATTGTGAAAAGAACACAATGCCCTTTGCCCTTGCCCATCCCCTTACCACCACTGTCTTTCATACTACAAAGGTCCTCCTATGGCACCCTTTCATAGCACCAATATCCATGACTACAATAACTTAAAATTTTGTGTAATATGCTTATTTATTTATTTGTGTAAAAAGCACAAATAAGCACAAATGTGTTGTCTAAGAAGCATTTCTTTCATTACACTCCCTGCTTCAAGAAGTAGTGATATCATTTGAAAAGATTGTTAAATAATTTGGATTGTTTGTATACTTTTCTTATATAAAAACCTCATTTTTATTTACAGTGAATTTAGAAATACATTTTAAGATTCTATTCACTCTGTACTCAGTAATCCTCCAAATTCATATAGAGCTTTGTAGCTAGCAAGACACTACATTATCTTCATTAATTCCTCTGAGATGAGTCATAATCTCATTTATTTTATAGATAAGAGACTGAGGCTCAGAGAGGTTAAGTGACTTGCACAGGATCATGCAAAATGAGGACTCTGATCAAGCCCCGATTTTCTTTCTGTATCACAGCTGCATCTCTTAAAAATGGTCTAGTTCAGCATACGTGTAAATATTTATAAACATTATGTCGTTTTTCTGAACTAGTAGATCTCTCTATTTTCATTGTTTCATGATTTTGGAGCTGTAGAACAAAGTGGACATTTGCAGAAATTCAATCTATGGTCATTTTATATTCCCTCTGCTTTGAAATTTTCATCCTTTGCTAGCAACAACATATTTTTATAACATAAAGAAAACATTTCCTATTGTCATCTAAATTGTTAGCACACCTGGAGTTATTTTTTGTAGACTTTCTACTTACACCATGAAATCACAGTACGGCTTCTTATTTGAATGTTTGATCATCTAACACCTAATAATAATAAATTCATTGGCACTATAATGGGATTTCATCTTTCTTAATGTTTAAAAATGGTTAGAAATTATTTCATTTCTTAAATAAAAATCATAGTAGGATTAAATAAGCATTTCACTCAGGAGATAAAGATTGAAATCTGAAAATAAGTCACTACTAACTTTAGGCCAATAAAAAAAGTTTCACGGAGATGTTTTTTTTTTTTCCACATTCATTTTTTAAATGCAATACGAAAGCCAGGGAGTGTCATATAAAACAAACCCAAAGCACTTTTTGTACCTAAGCTAAGAATTACTTTTGTGGCCTTTAACATGCCAAGGGACTTTAGTATTATAAAGCAAGCATATGAAGTTATCTTTTTAACCTTCTAAAAATTTAAACATAGAAACTGTTTTTGGTGCATGCAAGGATTCTGATTCTTTCACACACAGTTTCTAAAATCACAGCACAGATTGTCCAAAAAACATTTGCACTAATTGCTTTGTTTTTGAAATTTTAGTTATTATTCCCAAAAGCATGAAATGTAAATGAATTTTTTTCTTTTAGCCAGTGCCTACAAGAATAATAAAATTTGTATATGTTGGGGCAGTTGGTAACGGAGAAACAGTTGTTATGTTTTTCAAGCATAACACTCAAAGGAAAAAGACCCATGGAAAAATTTATCCATGTGTGTATATATTTATGTACTGATATTTTTAATGATCACCATATCAGTAGTATGTAGGGAAGGAGTGATGCTTTCCAAAAAGTTTTATTAAGGTATCCTTGCATTATCTAGAGTAGAGCTTTTTGAAACATCATCTGTGGACTAGTGCTAGTCCACAAAATGTTTGTACAAGTATACATCCAGATAGTCCAGAAATTGAGAGTAAGCATTTGAGAAAAGGATAGCAATTTGACATTGCTATAGCATCTGAGTACATGATTTTGTGTTATACAAAAGCATAACTTGATGCATGATGGATTAGAAAACAAATACAAAACAAATCAGACTCTTCACACATGATATTAGAAACTCTGAGATAGCTTTTTCTAGAAAGAGGTAGTAAATATGTTAGGCTTTGTGGTCTGTGCCCTCAAAGTCTCAGCTACTTAACTCTGCTGCACCCAAGTGCCATGGACAGTATTAAACAGATGACTGTGACTGTGTGCCAATTAAACCCTATTTATGGACCCTGGGATTTGAATTTCATCTGATTTTCACCGGTCACAAAATACTCTCATTACTTTTTTTCCTCAACCAATTAAAAGTATAAAGACCACTCTTAGCTCATGTGGGGTATACATAAACAGATGGTGGGTTGGATCTGGACCTTAGGCCCAGCCTGCTGACACTGGAGCTGGATCACCAGTCCAGCAGTCTTTGGGAAAAGATGCTGTCATTTCCTTGTCTCAGGCCTCCCCTCTCTCTGTGATTTTAATTGTCACTTACTTTCACTTTGCAGTTTGGGTTATTATTCAAGAATACCTTAGAGTACTCATATTGCCTAGAACATTATGTTTAATAAGGTCCAAAAGGAAAATGTTCCAAGTATCACTGTGGGAATAAATTTTTAGGATTCCCTGTGACCTACTGGCTTACATGAACTTTGGTTAAAAAGTAATCAGTACAAGAAGAATGGAATAGAAAGTCTCTTGATCAGGTACATAAGCATAATTATGGATTACTTTAATATGTTGCCAAGAATGGATAATGATAGAGCAATGAGTTGAAATCCTGCTTCCTACTTATCCTGAAATGGACAAATCATCAGTATTGATGGTAATCAATGACAGAGACTGTGATTAAATTCTGTGAGCTAGCATCTTACACTTTAATATAGCACCTTCTTCGCCACCAAATTCATTTAAACAAAGTTTGCCATCAGTTATCTGCATATAAACAAGGCAAGACATTCTGAAACATGTCCTCTTTGAGCAAACACACACACACACACACAAAACCACGTAGCATCTTTATTATTCATTTGTTAATCTTTAGTCCTAACTTTGTTTTGAGTTTGTTTTTTTTTTTTTTTTTTTCCATTCTTCACATACAGCAATCTTTCGGGAAGTGATTTACTTTGTAGTATATTTTATAGTATTTCAAATGTGGAAAAACCTTTCATCAGATTGATAAGTTCTGTGTTCTGAGCTCATATGATAGAATCTCCTATCAGAGTATATGTTCCTTTTTTGTTCTGTTTCAGAATATAAGAGGCTAGCTTTTGTATGCATGCCATGGCATTTTTGGACTAAGTCAAGTCTTCCAAAAAAGTGAGAACTGTGAGACAAACCAGTATTCACGGAGACATATCCTTGAAATATGAGCAAGCCCACTAATGCTATATTTGGAGTAAAGTGTATTTGATCATTCCCTGGTGGCTCAGTCAGTAAAGAATCCACCTGCACTGCGAAACCTCGGTTCGAGCCCTAGTTGGGATGATCCCCTGGAGGAGGGCATGACAACCCACTCCAGTATTCTTGCCTAGAGAGTCCCCATGGACAGAGGAGCCTGACAGGCTATAGTCCATGAGGTCACAAAGAGCCGGACACGACTGAGCGACTAAGCGCAGTGTGTGATCATACACATGCTCTCTTCCATGTCTGCATTTTCAGTGAGGAAGAAACTACATTTCCTGATATATGAGAGCAAACTGCAAAAGTTGGTTTTCTGGTTGTGTGATAAATCCATAAAAAGATCCATTTTCAAAACCCAACAACTTTTAAAATAGACAACTTCCTATTTTTTACTTGAAAATCAAAATCAGATTGTTCGGAGAGCTTTCTCCATCAGTCATATTTAATTACATAATGTCTTGTTCTTTATTATTTTAGTGTTTTCAGGGATAAAATGCCTGTTCTGTAGCAATTTGTATATTGAGTTCTGGTTACATAACCAGCCTGTCAGAAGCATCAACAGCAAGATGTAGAAAAGGCTCTGATTTAGTTTGAAATTTAGAGTCTTCTTCCATGCTTTATCCACTGAGAATTAAATTGTTAAATTATTGTTTGGCATACTTTGAAAGTTATCCATCCAGTTCATGTTTATCAAATACCTTCTATGTGGCAGGCAGTGTGTAGCTTTTACTTTATTTAACAGCAAGTTTTTTTAAGATAAAAACTTTTTTCCCTTTGTGTATTATTTGCAATCAGAGATGCTTCTAAACTTAAAGAACTTTAAAAACAAAACAGTTCTCTTCAGAATGGCAGTGAAAGATAATGGAGGTGTGTGTGTGTGTAGGTGTGTGTGTGGGTGTGTGTAGGTGTCTGGGTGTGGGTGCATGTGGGTGTGTGTATGTGTGTTTGAGTTCTATGCCCTGTGCGTTTAAGTTCTGATAATGTGTCTCTTTAAAGTCCTTAGCCCAGTACCTCTCAATGAATGGATGATTGGAGTTCTGATCAATATAAGGGAATAATGAATAAATTGTGGCTCTCTTGTTGTGAATATTACCTACTCTGTGCTTCTAGAAAAGTATTTTAGCAAGTGTTTGGCTCCTACTTACTGAAGAAAGTTAAAATATATTAAAACATATTATCTTAGTTCTCTTAATTAAAACATATCCACTTGGAAGTAGGGACCCTTTTATATTAACTATGGCTACTTTAGAAATGTATTAGATAAGGCTCCAATAAACTGTTTTATGTTAACAAATTGCTTTCAGATTTCTCTTTTATATATTCACTGAAGAAGAAAAAGTGGTGTATAGGACTGAATTTCCAACTCTTCTCTCCTAAGAGCCACTCTTAGGCAGGTACCAACTCTACAAGCCTACAAAATAGACATCAGAGCAAATTTTATAAAACCTAACAGTTTACATTTATTGTTTACTTGCATAGGGAGTCTTCTATAAGACCAAAGGAACCATAAAACATTACTTTTACATAAATGATGATAGGAGTTAGCTTAAGAAAAGTTTTCTAATGTTTAAGGGACCTACCATTAAGTTTTAGTTCTGTGTTAAATGTTATTGGTTTGTTATGATCAAGTCTCCATTTCTGAATTGCCTTCATTTCTATGTTATTATCTTATGCTTTCATTGTCACAAGTTTCCAGGGATTTTGGTATGTCATTGATCCTTTCACCTGTGCTTATTCTGCTTTTAAAAGTTTGTTTACTAGTTCTGAGATAGGTTTTTTGTTCATCGTTTCCACACTTCTGTGATCTCCCTTTTTATCTCATTCTTTCAGCTTATTCCTAATGTCTCAGTTTGTTCATATTTTCTTCAGTCTCATAGCATAATATCCTTATAGAGACTTTTTGGGAAGGAGTTAGAGGACTCCATTTTTTCCAAAGTGGATTCTTGCTTTCTTCCCACACCTCCGTCTCTCATTCATTCTTTGCTCCAGTAGTCCTGCCTACTACTCTTACTCTTTTCTCTTTGTTAGACGTAACTTTCATTTGAACAATTCAGCTAAGAACTTCCCTTTGCTCTTTGCTGTTGTTCAATCGCTAAGTCATGTCTGACTCTTTGGGACCTCATGAACTGCTGCACACCAGGCTTCATTATCCCTCACTATCTCCTGGAATTTACTTAAGCTCATGTCCATTGATGCCGTCCAGCCATCTCATTCTCTGTCGCCCCCTTCTCATCTTGCCCTCAATCTTTCCCAGCATCAGGGTCTTTTCCAGTGAGTTGGCTGTTCACATCAGGTAACAAAAGTATTGGAGCTTCAGCTTCAGCATCAGTCTTTCCAGTCAGTATTCAGGGTTGATTTCCTTTAGGGCTGACTGATTTGATCTCCTTGCAGTCCAAGGAACTCTCAAGAGTCTTCTCTAGCACCACAGTTCAGAAGCATCAGTTCTTTGGCTCTCTGCCTTCTTTATGCTCCAACTCCCTCATCTGTACATGACTACTGGAAAAACCATGGCTTTGACCTTTGTCAGCCAAGTGATATCTCTGCTTTGTTATACGCTGTTTAGGTTTGCCATGGCTTTCCTTCCAAGAAGCAAGCGTCTTTTAATTTCGTGGTTGCAGTCACCATCCCCAGTAATTTTGGAGCCCAAGAAAATAAAGTCTGTCACTCTTTCCTTTTTTCCCCTTCTATTTGCCATAAAGGGATGGGACTGGATGCCATGATCCTAGTGTTTTGAATGCTGAATTCTAAGCCAGGTTTTTCAGTATCCTCTCACCTTCATCACGAGGCTCTCTAGTTCCCCTTCACTCCTCAGTGTCAGTGGACTGTCCTCAGTCTCCTCTTCACTTTCTCTCATTGGAACGCCGTGCCTTGTGCCCAGAGCTTCATTCTAGGATTTGAGGAACCGAGGCCACATCCTGGGCAAGGGGCAGAGGGAGCTGAGCTGGGGCTTGTGCAGCTGGTTGTAGGGTCTGGACTTGGCTCTTCCTCAGTATTTGTGTAAACTGCCCCACATTGAGGTTTGGTCTACATACTCTAACATGAATCTGTTTGGAGGAAGGAGCATATTTGGGGTGGGGGTGGGGAGATAGGTATTGTCTTCTCTGACTTTGGATTATTCCTCCAATTTAAGGAGGTAACAGCACTAAGAAGGTCAGCCCCTGGTGTTTCTTTCCCTTGCCAAATCCTACTTATTTCCCAGAGATGTTTTTATTCTCTCCCTGCTAATGGAGGAAAGGAGACACCTGTGAGCTTTAGCAGTGGTACCACAGCAGGGGAAGGAACTTCTCCTGGGGTTCTTCTCCATTCATCCTCATTCTCTCCCCATCCTCAACATACACACTTACTCAGATCTTATTTTTTTTCTCTTTGGCTAAAGCTGTGTTTAAGTACACCCATGTTAAGACAAACTCAGCAGGAGGACAAGGGGATGACAGAGGATGAGAAGGTTAGATGGCATCACCCACTCAATGGACATGAGTCTGAGCAAACTCTGGGAGTTGGTGATAGACAACCTGACATGCTGCAATCTGTGGGGTCGGAAAGAATCGGACACATCTGAACCACTGAACACCACCACCACCCATGTTAAAACAAACTCAGATTTAACACAATTGGCAGTTGGCTGTCCTCTTTCCTTTATCCCAGCCCTTGTCCTTATTTCATTAACCACAGTAATGAGATCCCACATACGTGACTGAATTTGTTAAGACTCCTCCATGTAGTGTTATAATGAAGTTGGGCTGTAATTAATTAGCCTTGTTGGATTATGACTCATCTCCCTTTTCTTCTCCTCCTTTCCTCCTAGGCATAGAAAACCAAAATGGTGAGCCCTGATTTACTTATCTGTGTCTGAGAAAATCCTGTGATGTCAGGGAGGGGTTTTCACTTTGGGTGGAATTTTCCATCTTTTCCCCAGGTTGCCTAAATATCACTTCAGATCTGTTTTCCCCAAATTGGACACTGTTAATGAAGTTTTCAGAATTTTGTCTGCCTAACTTCCCAATCTTCAACCAATCCTTTCTTTTATTGAAAATTTTCTATCCTTGGGTATCACTTTTTTGGGGATCAGGGGAGTGGGAAGGATATAACTTTATTCTTTTTTTTTCCAAAGCAAGCAACTTTATATTGAAGTATAGTTGATTTATAGTGTTGTTTGCTTCAGGTGTACAGCAAAGAGATTAAGTTACATATACATTTTAAAAAGTTTTTTTTCCATTAAAAGTTATTATTTCCCCATATACGTGTAACTCTATGGCTGATTCATATCAATGTATGACAAAACCCACTGAAATGTTGTGAAGTAATTAGCCTCCAACTAATAAAAAAAAAATTTTTTTAAGTTATTATTTATAGGCTGGATTTAGGAAAGGCAGAAGAACCAGACATCAAATTGCCAACATCGTTGGATTATAGAAAAAGCAAAGGAATTCCAGAAAAACATCTACTTCTGCTTCATTGACTATGCTAAAGCCTTTGATGTGTGGATCACAACAAACTGGAAACTTCTTCAAGAGATAGGAATACCAGATCACCTCACCTGCCTCTTGAGAAACCTATATGCAGGTCAAGAAGCAGCCGTTAGAACCAGACATGAAACAATGGACTGGTTCAAAATTGGGAAAGGAGTATGTCTAAGCTGTATATTGTCACCCTGCTTATTTAACTTCTGTGCAGAGTACATCATGTGAATTGCCAGACTGGATGAATCTCAAACTGGACTCAAGATTGCCAGGAGAAGTATCAACAACCCTCAGATACACAGATGACAGAACCCTAATGGCAGAAAGCAAAGAGGAACTGAAGAGCCTCTTGATGAAGGTGAAAGAGGAGAGTAAAACAGCTGGCCTAAAACTCATCATTCAGGAAACTAAGATCATGGCATCCAGTTCCATCACTTATTGGGAAATAGATGGGGAAAAATGGAAAGAGTGACAGATTTTTTTTTCTTGGGCTTCAAAATCACTGGAGATGATGACTGCAGCCATGAAATTAAAAGATACTTACTCCTTGGAATGAAAGCTATGACAGACCTAGACATATTTCAAAGGAGAGATGTTACTTTGCCAAAAAGATCCATATAGTCAAAGCTATGGTTTTTCCAGTAGTCATGTCCAAATGTGAGAGTTGGAACATAAAGAAGACTGAGTGCCAAAGAATTGATGTTTTTGAATCGTGATGCTAGAGAAGACTCTTGAGAGTCCCTTGGACTGCAAGGAGATCAAATCAGTCAGTCCTAAATGAAATCAACCCTGATTATTCATTGGAAGAGCTGATGCTGTAGCTGAAGCTTCAATACTTTGACCACCTGATGCAAAGAGCCGACTCATTGGAAAAGACCCTGATGCTGGGAAAGATTGAGGGCAAGAGGAGAAGGGGACGACAGAGGATGAGATGGTTGGATGGCATCACCAATTCAATGGACATGAATTTGAGCAAACTCTAGGAGATAGTGAAGGACGGGAAAGTGTGGTGTGCTTCAGTCCATGGGATTGCAGAGTTGGACACGACTTAGCAACTGACAACAATAGGTTATTATAAAATATTGAATATAGTTTCCTGTCTGGGCACCACTTTTAAATATTAAGATATGGTGTTCTCCTTTACTTGGTTGGTTTCTGCTAACACTTAAAAAAAAATAGTGATTTTAAATTTCATTATGCTTTAGGGGAGAATTCTATAATCTGACTTTATTCTGCCATCTTACTCTAGAAATTCTGTACTAGGCACTTCTTATTTATTATTTATCATATTCAGTCTTTACAGTACTTCTTCAACATATTAAAGCTGGTATCTCTAATTCACACATAAGGACACTGACATTTCAAAGAGTAAAGCTTCCCAATTTGCTTGACTGAAGGGTGGAAGTCCTGTGCAGACTTGTCTGTCTCTAAAGCCTATGGTCTTCCTGCTCCCACAGTCTGCCTTCTCACACTGCCATCTGATGCTGAGTATGTCAGCAACCCTTCTCTGGACTTTTCTTAATTTATCTACAGAATGAGGAGGGTGGCCTACAAGGTCCTCCCTAGCTCTAAACCTCTGTGTTTATGGTTAGTAGAATGAGAAGACTACATTTTACTTTAACATAAATTTATTTGACTTTACATTTAATAGGAATGGCCATATATTTCAAGTTTAAATATATATTTACATATTTCTGCAGTCGGGAATTTTAGATTATATAAACCTTTTTGTTTTCTCAACTCATTTTTCAGGTGCTTTGGAATTTCACTGCTGTTCTTTTTAACATATGGTGTTTGCAAGAGTGAAGTTGGAAATTTTTATTCAAATGTTCATTTTTTTCCCCTATATTATTCTGTCTCTGTTTAACACTTCTCAGTTTTCTGAGAATGCCTGAATTGGAGGTAGTTTAAGGCAGTGAAACAAAGCAAAGTTAAATAACCCATTTGGTGGTTAAACCCTCAACCTTGACCTAAACAAACTGAAGTAACTAAGTAAAGATGACATTAAGGAGACTATAGATCGCTAGTTCTAAGAGTTTATAATCCACAAGATAAACTGACTGGTGTCAGTGTATATCTGACTCATGTGTGCACACTCAGTGAACAGCAGATTTCTCAGTGTTCACAGTTGCAGAACAATAGTGGTGCAAACCGGGTGATAGTGGAAATACCAGTGGTCTATTAGAATAGGAAGTGGAAACGATGAGTGACAGTAATGGACAGAATGGAGTTGCTTAGGAATGAGGTCATGATTTGTATGTCCATGAGGCAGACTTTGAGAATAGGAGTAGAAATGAGAGAGCTGACCTAGATCCCTTTGGCCACTCCCAAGACTGTTTATTCTTGGCAAATAGGGTTAGGGTTAGGTTTAGGGTTAGGCAAATGCTGTTTAGCTTTGGGCCCACAAGACTACTGCCTCCCTGAATTGTTTCCCAGAAGTCAACATTCAACTTTTGTTTTTCATCTCCTCTTCTCTTAGTGTCAATTCCGGCCCTAAGAAGGGAGATACAGAATTAAACTCATCTCAACCTTCCTCTGGATATAAAAGTTATCGGGCTCCTTTTAACCATGCTTTTCTCATCTCCATTTTGTTCATTTGATATTCTTTGAGCACCTTATTTTTGCCAGACATTTTGCTAGGCCCTCAGTATATCCTGGGTAAACTCTGGGAGATAGCAAGGGACACGAAGGCCTGGCATAGTGCAGTTCCATGGGATCGCAAAGAATCAGACATGACTTAGCAACTGAACAGCAACAAGGTATATCGTAACAGAGAAAAGAAATAAGTGTTTGAGCTGATGAATTTCTAGTAGGTGAATGAGAATTAGAAGTTCAGAAGGACATACAAATAAGAAGCATAGAAATCAAGAAAAGGATATGGTACTGGGATAGAAAATAGAGCTGAGAGTGCAGTGGGGAGCTGGTCACTGGTTGATGAGGTCATATCTTTATTTCATCCCTGTCCTTATATATTCCAAGTCTCTTGCTCATATATTTGACCACCTCCTTCTGGACTTTTCCTAAATCCTTATATCTAGGTTGTGTATCTGTAAAACTGATAATATTTTCAAACTTCTTTCAGGTTAAAACCCAAGTATTTATTCAAGCCCTGTTATGTGTCTGACTCTGTACTAGGCATTATGGTGGTTACCACGGAGATATAAGGCACTTGGGAGCATCTGTGTTCATTTTTTACACAGTTCATTTTTAACTCCCATTCGTTCTGCCCATCATTCATTGCCACTTTGGAGCACCTGGTTTCACTCTTCTTCCCATGGCTCCAACTTTCATTCTTGGAATCTCCAGGTAGAAAGTTCATTCAGGCCCCTGGACTCTCAGTTCCTTGAGCTTCCTTCTTCTAAGTCTTGACATCATTCTACCTCAGTCACCTCTCTAATGACCATTCTCCCTCCCAGACCTTGTCATCACAAGTAGCCACTCCACCTCTAAAATCTTGTTCTCAGGTGCTGTAACTTTGACTGTCACATCCCATCTTTTCAACTCACTAACTCCACACCTGCACATGAATAGCTGAGTGTGATGGGAGGAAGAAGTGGACAACAGTCCCAACTGGCTTCTCATTACATTGATAGCCAGAGCCTCAGGTAGCCCCAGGTTTCCTGGCAGTCCTACTACATTTGCATGGTCCGTTTTCCTCCTGTCACAAACCTCCACCGTCCACTTCCCCTTCACAATGAATGACTTTGCTTCCTATTTCACTGAGGAAATAGAAGCCATCAGAAAAGAACCTTCATCTTCCCATGACCAAATTTACTAGGCTGCTTTACCTACTGCCTTTCTGTGTGTTCCTGTCCCTTTCACCTCCTGAGCTTACAGTTTCTTTCTGGCACCACCAGTTTTTTCCTCCTCTAGAGTGGATTGTTCCAATCAGGATATAAACATGCTCTTACATGGTCTATTAAATGTTTTTCAATCCTTCCTATTCCACCCCCGCTTCCCCTCCTCCCACCAGCTCCTTTCTTGACTCTACCATCACACACAGTAAACCTCCTAGAGAGAATATTTATTGTTTATTTGCTGCCTCTGTTTCCTTACTTCTCATTTCCTCTTCAGCTACAGCTATCAGTCTTCTTATGATGAGACTCTTGAACAGTCCACAGTAGATCCATCCATTCACCTCTTCATAAGGGAACACAGTCCTTAGGTTTGACCTCTTCTCCATCTACACTCACATCCTGGGTGATCTCATTTTTTTCTATGGTTTTAAATACACTGATAATGCCTACATTTATAGCTCTAGTTAAACCTCTCCATCTAGAGACTAGTCCCATGTTTCCTCAGCTTCCCCATTAGTATGTTTGATTGTATCTTACATTTAAGGCCAAAGACTTCTGCCCTTTTCCCTCCCTCACCTCAGATCAAACCCAACTTCTCTTCCAGTGAAACTTCTCTTCTTTCTTCTCAACTTCTCTTCTTTCATCTCAGTGAAAGTAACATCTTTTCCAAACCCCTTCCCTATGTACCAAATTAACCAGTTGGTTTTATCTTCAGAATATATCCCAAACCCATCTACAGTGTTGTCAGCCTAGTCCAAGTGACCATTTCTACCTGGATTCTTCTAACTGCTTACCACTTGGTCTCTCTGCTTCCACTCTTTCCCTCTTACATTCTAGCCACAAAGTCCATAACCTTCCACTGTGTCAGTTATTTTCTGTCACTCCTCTTCTGAAAACCCTCCAATGGTTTCTCCTCACATGTAGACTAAATACCTGCCTTGATCCACACCTTAACTAAGCTCACCCTAACCTAGCTCTCTCACTCCCTTTTCTTCTGCTCTCTACATCATTTACTAAGTTCCAGTTATATTCTCTCTCTAGTATAGATTTTGATTGTTTTGCTATGTAAAATGACATTTGAATAAAGAAGGAAAATGTATCTTACAGAAACACTCTTTTTTAATTTAATTTTTGTTGTATGTTGAAGTATAGTTGATTTACAGTGTTGTTTCAGGTATGCAGCAAAGTGATTCAGCATACATATGCACATATCCATGCTTTCTCAGACTCCTTTCCCCTGTAGGTTTTTACAGAATACTGAGTAGAGTTCCTTGTGCTGTACAGATTCTTGTTGGTTATCTATTTTATATATAGTACTGATATACCTCCAGTTTATCCTTCCCTGTACTTTCACCAATTAGTAACCACAATTTGTTTTCAAAGTCTGTGAGTCTATTTCTGTTATGTAAATAAGTTCATTTGTATCATTTTCTTAGATTCTACATTTAACTGATATCATATGATACTTGTCTTTGTCTGTCTGACTTAGTTCACTCAGTATGATAATCTGTAGGTCCATCCATGTTGCTGCAAGTGACATTATTCCATTCTTTTAATCATAATCTGAAAAGATTTTAGATGGACCGCTATAGACCCCGATGTTCATTGCAGCACTATTTATACTAACCAAGACTTGTTCAGTTCAGTTCAGTCACTAAGTCATGTCTGATTCTTTGCGACCCCATGAATCGCAGCACTCCAGGCCTCCCTGTCCATCACCAACTCCTGGAGTTTATCCACACTGATGTCCATTGAGTCAGTGATGCCATCCAACCATCTCATCCTCTGTCGTCCCCTTCTCCTCCTGCCCTCAATCTTTCCCTGCATCAGGGTCTTTTCCAATGAGTCAGCTCTTCACATCAGGTGGCCAAAGTATTGGAGTTTCAGCTTCAACATCAGTCCTTCCAATGAACACCCAGGACTGATCTCCTTTAGGATGGACTGGTTGGATCTCCTTCCAGTCCAAGGGACTCTCAAGAGTCTTCTCCAATACCACAGTTCAAAAGCATCAATTCTTCAGCGCTCAGCTTTCTTTATAGTCCAATTCTTAACATCCATACATAACTACTGGAAAAACCATAGCATTGACTAGATGGACCTTTGTTGGCAAAGTAATGTTTCTGCTTTTTAATATGCTGTCTAGGTTGGTCATAACTTTCCTTCCAAGGAGTAAGCATCTTTTAATTTCATGGCTGCAATCACCATCTGCAATTATTTTGGAGCCTCAAAAAATAAAGTCTGCCACTGTTTCCACTGTTTCCCCACCTGTTTGCCATGAAATGATGGGACTGGATGCCATGATCTTAGTTTTCTGAATGTTGAGCTTTAAGCCAACTTTTTCACTCTCCTCTTGAACTTTCATCAAGAGGCTCTTTTGTTCTTCTTCACTTTGTGTCATCTGCATATCTGAGGTTATTGATATTTCTCCTGGCAATCTTGATTCCAGCTTGTGCTTCTTCCAGCCCAGCGTTTCTCATGATATACTCTGCATATAAATTAAATAAGCAGGGTGACAATATACAGCCTTGACATACTCCTTTTCGATTTGGAACCAGTTTGTTGTTCCATGTCCAGTTCTAACTGTTGCTTTCTGACCTGCATACAGGTTTCCCAAGAGGCAGGTCAGGTGGTCTGGTATTCCGATCTCTTTCAGAATTTTCCACAGTTTATTGTGATCCACACAGTCAAAGGCTTTGGCATAGTCAATAAAGGAGAAATAGATGTTTTTCTGGAACTCTCTTGCTTTTTTCATGATCCAGTGAATATGTTGGCAATTTGATCTTTGGTTCCTCTGCCTTTTCTAAAACCAGCTTGAACATCTGGAAGTTCACAGTTCATGTATTGCTGAAGCCTGGCTTGGAGAATTTTGAGCATTACTTTACTAACTTGTGAGATGAGTGCAATTGAGGTAGTTTGAGCATTCTTTGGCATTGTCTTTCTTAGGGACTGGGATGAAAACTGACCTTTTCCAGTCCTGTGGCCACTGCTGAGTTTTCCAAATTTGCTGACATATTGAGTGCAATACTGTCACAGCATCATCTTTCAGGATTTGAAATAGCCCAACTGGAATTCCATCACCTCCACTAACTTTGTTCGTAGTGATGCTTCCTAAGGCCCACTTGACTTCACAATCCAGGATATCTGGCTCTAGGTGAATGATCACACCATCGTGTTTATCTGGGTCATGAAGATCTTTTTTGTACAGTTCTTCTGTATATTCTTGCCACCTCTCCTTAATATCTTCTGCTTCTGTTAGGCCCATACCATTTCTGTCCTTTATTGAGCCCATCTTTCCATGAAATGTTCCCTTGGCATCTCTAATTTTCTTGAAGAGACTTCAAGTCTTTCCCATTCTATTGTTTTCCTTTATTTCTTTGCATTGATCACTGAGGAAGGCTTTCTTATCTCTCCTTGCTATTCTTTGGAACTCTGCATTCAAATGGGTATATCTTTCTTTTTTCCTTTGCTCTTCATGTCTCTTCTTTTCTCAGCTATTGGTAAGGCCTCCTCAGACAGTCATTTTGCTTTTTTGCATTTCTTTTTCTTGGGGATGGTCTTGATCCCTGTCTCCTGTACAGTGTCACAAACCTCTGTCCATAGTTCGTCAGGCACTCTGTCTATCAGATCTAGTCCCTTAAATTTATTTCTCACTTCCACTGTATAGTCATAAGGGATTTGATTTAGGTCATACCTGAATGGTCTAGTGGTTTTCCCCACTTTCTTCAATTTAAGTCTGAATTTGGCAATAAGGAGTTCATGATCTGAGCCACAGTCAGCTCCCGGTCTTGTTTTTGCTGACTCTATCGGGCCTCTCCATCTTTGGCTGCAAAGAATATAATCAGTCTGATTTCAGTGTTGACCATCTGGTGATGTCCACATGTAGAGTCTTCTCTTGTGGAAACAACCTAAGTGTCCATCAACAGATGAATGGATAAAGAAGATGTGGTACATGCAGGCAATGGAATATTACTCCTCTGTAAAGGTGCACACTTAACCTAAGTTTACTCTGAATCTCTTATTCACCCCTGCCCAGGTTTCTGCTGGGATGTCACCTCCTCAGAGAAGGCTTCCTCAATACCATCTTGAGAATAGCTGTCTCAGACACCCCAGCCTCCAAAAATGCTCTACTTTCTTATCCTGCTGTAATTATCTTCAGAGCTCTTACCATTATATGAAATTATATTTTAAATGTACTCCCTTTCAAAATGTATTTACTTGTATACATTCAGTCATCCCAATAGAATGTCATCTCCTGGCAGTCTACCAGAGACCTCTGTTATGGCTGCATTGTGTACCCAGAACCTGAGACAGAACTGTCACACGGTAACCTCTCAATGCATCTTTGTTAGAGAGTTAGTAATTTTATCTTCTCTCATTTTTTTTTCTTTAAATATAGGCTCTGATACACTGTAGTCACAAAAATCCTAAAATTCTAGTGACTTACAGTAACAAAGGTTTCTTTCTTATTCATGCTACCATTCCATCATACCCAACAGGGGAGACCATATGTTTTTCTGTGATCACACAGAGACTCAGGGTAAGAACATGACCACCATCCTGAACATTGCCATTTGCCGTGGCAGAGGGCAGAGAGAACTGCGGTGGGAATGGGGCTGTTGCCTTACTCACTAAATCTTCCACTTACCATTTCCACTTACAGTTTCTTGATCAGTAGTGGGCACTTGACCCCACCCAACTCAGGGAGCCTGGTGTTATGCTACCACCAGGTGTCCAGAAACAGAGCCAGAAATTTCAGGGAATAACAGTGACAGTGACTACAATCATATTATGAAATATGAAAACCAAAGGAGGAGCAAAAACCCATTTACTATCCTCTCATTTTGCTATATTTTTATTTGCTTCATTTTTCTGTGTTTTATTATTTATTTTTAAAATATTACATATACATTTTTCTTTCTTTCAATTATGAAGTCTATAATTCACATACAACATAACTAACTCTATAGTCTTAATGTTGATATTTTGCCATATTTATGTTGTTGCTCAATTATTTTTTAAATAGAAACTTTAGAAATAGCTCCTTGATTCCCTTGATCCCCTGCCTACCTCCTAAGAAGCGACTACTGTTTTGAAGTTGGAGTATATTGTTTTGTTGTCTTTCTGCAACTAGCCTTTGATTTGCATTTTTGAAATGCTGCCTAAGTAATTCTTTGTGTGAAACTACCACAACTTCCACCTCTTATACCTAAGCCCATCTCTGGGCTACCTGCCTTCTTATATTGCTACTTTGTCCCCTCTGCACATTTTTATATACCTGTACAAAACCTTCCCTCTTCATGTTACTTACTCTCTACTTCTATCATTATGTGGTCTGATATACGACATGAGTAGTATATGTATATATCTTGAATATGTTTATCTGTGATATCACTCTGTCTTAAAGTTCAAACTGTCTGTGAACCACATCTGTGCAGTTCTGTCTCTTCAGCACCAGATGCACTTAGTCTGTAAGAGGTAGTTGTTGGAGACTGTCAGAGGTGAGTATCCTGCACAGGACTGGGTCCCCCTCGAAATGGAAGGGAGATGAGGGAGGGAAAAAAAAAAGAGGGAAGAGTCCAGGAACAACTCAGAGAGGAACCAACAATGTGCTTCTTCCTCATCGGGAGCATCATATGGCCTGCTGTTATCTGATAGTTCAGATGGGAAGTAGATTTGGATTCTGCAGGTTCCTGTTATGGAGAATTGACCCAGGCAGAGATTCATTCTGCCAGAGCCACTGGAGTTTGTCGCTTCTAGTGTTTTTTGGCAAAACCAGAAGTGGGCATCACTCACCTTCACGTACTTGGCTAGAATCCTTTGAAAACATTTTTGACTCATAAGAAAGCAATTTAAACCCAGTAGTCCTTGCTTCATTTATTTTTAATGACAACCCCATTCTTTAGAGTTTTTCTGCATGAACTTACCCAACCTCCTTTATAAGAAGTCTACCTCAGATGTGGAAATTTATTTGTTCTATTTTGTTCCTCTCTAAGAACAGTACATTTTCCATGTATTTCTATATATATAATCCTTTTTTAAAGGATCGTGTGCACATTTTATTGTGCATTTGGCAATGGCTTAATGAAGTATAATGTTAGATTTCTTCATATTTTAAGTATTTTCTTTTAGAAAATCATAGAGAAGAAAAAGGAAAGGAGAAGGAGGAAGAAAGGACAAGAAGAAAAGAATAACTGATGTTTTGGTCTAAAAAATAAATAACATTATGAAATAAACCATTAAGATTTTGTAAGGTAAAAATCTGTCAAATCTCATTATTATGAAAATCCGTAGTAAAATATTCATCTCACAGGCAGTTCAAAGGAATCCCATTGACTAAACTTGGTAATTAATGAGTATACTCTAATAAGCAATATAATAAACTTTTTTTTGTAAAAGCCTGACCTAGTACAATTTTCAATGAAACAGTTTGCTTTTACAGAACAATAAAACTGCAAAGACATCTTGAGAATTAAGTCAGCTGCAAGATGTGATTATTAAACTGTTTGCTGATAAATTTGCATTCAGATTATTGGAAGTTCAAAGGAATTGACATCACATTAAAAATGCTTTTTTTCATTTTTTGCATTAAACAGAAAAGTTCCAGAAGTTATGAACATAAGTGCAGTGTGTTTCTCTTTCCCTTTTTTTTTGAGTCCACCATTGTTCTCTATTAAATATTACAAGCATGACTTGAATATCTATGTTTATGAAAGTTTGGAAATAATCTATGAACATTTAATGATAGTAGATTATGCAAAATGAGTGAATTCCCATTAACTGCATTTCATACTGAGGAAAAATTCTTCAAATATGTGAAGTAACCCCTGTTGGAGTAGCTGGCTTTTTCTTAGCCATCTTTGCACTTTATTCCTGCTCTTGCTCTCTTTAAAAGTTTGATTTTATTCAAATTGCTTAAAGGTAAAGAGAAAAGTTTATGAATGTTTTTCTTTTAACAAATGCAAGCCTGCTATGTTCCTGTAAGAATTAAGCAGTACCATCGCACTGGTTTGTCTGATTTTAAAAATTAAGGCCTTCAGCTGCTTTATTTTCAAGCAAAAATCAAAATGTTTGTTCTCTTTTCTGAATAAATCTCTGGGTAACACATCTGAATTACAGATTGCTGTGCATATTTGTTAGAATCAGAGACTGTTTAATTTTAGTATTTTGGGATTATTAACCCATAGACTTCAAATGTGAGGAAACTTTCTATTTGCAAAACTGAATTTTATGACTGAGTATTTTCCTCAGTCCAGAAGCCCTACTGGCTCCCAACTCAACATTTGTGTTATTAAAATTCCTTCATAAAATAGACAAGCAACAAGGATTTACTGTAGAGCTTAGGGAAATATATTCAATAGGTTATAATAGCCTGTAATGAAAAATAGTCATATATATATATATGAATGGATCACTGCTGTACACATGAATCTAACACCATATTATGAACCAATTATACCTAAAAAAAAAAAATCCCTTCCTATTTGTGGTATGGTCAATACATATTCTAGATGGAGAATTGAGTGATACAGAAGGTGATACAGAAGGTGGGCTTCCTAAGAAACACTCAGTATGTATTTAAAGTATTTGGATTCCCTGATCATTAAAATGTGATTGATTATTTTGCTTAAAATCATTGAGAGAGCTAGAAGGTTAAAGGCCTAGAATGCCTTTGGGATGCTTTGCACCCAGGTAATAATCTCTTAGACTTGCTTTGCCTTTGTTTAACAGACTGTGAAAGGCAGGATATTTGTGGGAAGTAAATACAGTTGAGCAATTCATTCTTATGGCTTTTAAGCAGAATATTTTCTATAATACCAGAAAAACTGCAAAGGTGAAGCGTGCATTTTAAAGTTCGAAAGGTGAATATATGCGCTAATTCAAATAAGGTAATTTTTAACACAAGGAAAGAAAGCAACCTTACACAAGAGCAAACTTGTGAAGAGAAAAACTTTAATGGCATTAGTGACAAACTAATGTCAGTAAGAAGAAAACTGAAATACAAGCGTTAACATGAAATATAGGACTGTGGGAAGATGCCCGAGATAGGTTATACTTTCATATGGAAAGTTACTGGAAAACAGTGGTTCCCTAAGTGAAAGGGAAGGTCAAGGTACTTGAATGAAAAATAACAATTTCCTTTTTATTCAGCATGACAATGAGTGCATTTGGAGTTCTTCCTAAGCATAACCTAATAATTCTTAAAATATGCTTAATTTGGGTAGTTGAGAGAAGTATATTCTGGAAGTAATGCAACCAAGATGCCATTTGGGTGTGAGTCTAAGTCTCCATTTTAACTGACCTAGAGGAAGTCTCTAATACATTAAAGAGTTTTAGTGTAACTTTATGATGCTGGGAAATCTGTGTGGATAATGGGGAAAATTCACATAATCATAAAAAAAAATGTAATTCATCCTGATTAATTTAAACCCGTAAATAGTTAACTGAGGCTAACATGGTCAGACAACAAAGTAGTGATTACTACAAATAACAATAATTTTTGTTTTTTAATGTTTAAGCCACCCAGTTGAAATGGTTGGAATATCTAGGGAAAGGTTTATATGTGCAAAATAATGTAATAGTTACTGGTAAGAAAATGTATGCAGGCTATTTTGGAAATATTTGCTGTCTAAATTCTTTGTATAGTAAAGTAAGAATATCTACCCACACAAGTATGTAGTACTGTAGTTTAGTAGCTTACCAAGTGTTTTTAGTGTCACAGGTGTTATAAGCCAGTTTCCATTTTTCTATTTTTTTAACAGAATGTTAACCAAGGAGAACTATGGGTAAACCATCTCTAACCAAAAAAAGGAAAGAAAGAAAAATAAAATTTTTAAAGTTATATTGGAAGAGACATACAGATGAGGACTGACTTTGTGGGCTCTTCTAAACTCTAAGTACCATAATATTCAAGGGTGTTTATCTTAATAATCCTCTTAATCGAGAGAAAATTATTTCAGGTTTTAGCCTTATATGCATCTCTGACAATGAATACTGTTACTTGTACTCTCATGAGAGTAAGTATAAATACTGATATGAACAGTCCTAGGAATTGTATACCCTGGAGCAGTGATGATATTGCTATTGTACAGTTGCATGCTGTAAGCGAAGACCTTCAAGGGAAGGCCCTTAAAGCTCCTGTGCTGTCTTTGCCCTTTCATAACCTACTCCTTATTGCATAGACTTGGTACATTTCTTGGTGGTGGTGGTGGGGTTATTTTGATGACTTCTTTCACACTTACATGGGATTGTTTACTCTTAAATATTGAAAGTTGTTTAAACTACTGACCCAAGATTTATCCTGGAAAAGAAAAACCAGTGTAAATGTGCTAAAAACCAAATGAGACTTTTTTTTAACCCCACGTCAGATTCTGTGTATGTGTGTGTGTGTTGTACCGATTCCACGATAACCTTTTATCTCCTGGACACTTAATTAGTCATTTGGGACATCTGTGGTTAGGGACAGAAGGCCCATTTTGTAATTGGTCACCATGCCAGAGGTGAAAGCCATTGCCATTAAGCCTCCGGGGAGGGAGAGCTCTTGGCAGGGTCCACTGTCAGTGGGTGTTTTTTTCAGTTCTGTCAGGTCTCCGTTCCCGTGGGGGAATTTGTACCCAAAGAGTATTGAGTTTTTTCTGTTGATTTTTTTCCAAAAGCATGTGTTTTCTGCATTCCTATTTTATGGTTCCCTGCGAAGGAAGAACATTTTCTTTCCTTATTTGGTTTGGATTTGATTAGCAATGTTTGGGATTAGTTTAGTCTTTATAAAGTAAAACAAGTGAGAGGTAGCAGAGGGTGATAGAAACCACGCTGAGCAGGGAAGCAGAGTCCTGGCCCCAGCAGAGTGGTCACCCTGCTAAACAGTCCTGTCATTAGGTTGGATGCAGATGAAATGCATGGATAGATGAGAATGCTGGGCACTCAACCTTTAATGAATTTCAAAATTTTATGTTTCTAATAATGATAGTAATAACAATAGCAATAGCAGCTATCAAGTACTTTGTAGACATTATCTATAATTCCTGTAACAACCCTGAAAGATAAGTATGTATTATTTTTCAGATAGGTAAATTTAGTTGCTCAGTCATGTCCAACTCTTATGACCCCATAGACTGTAGCCTGCCAGGCTCCTCTGTCCATGGGATTTCCCAGGCAAGAATACTGGAGTGGGAAGCCATTTCCTTCTCCAGGGGATCTTTCTGATGCAGGGATCGAACCCAGGTCTCCAGAATTGCAGGCAGGCTCTTTACCAACTGAGCCCCCAGGGAAGCCCATTATTTTTCAGAGAAGGATACAAAGGTTTGTTTGGTTTTTTCAGAAAAGGATACAGGTTCAGTTCAGTTCAGTTCAGTCACTCAGTCGTGTCCAACTCTGCGACCCCATGAATTGCAGCACGGCAGGCCTCCCTGTCCATCACCAACTCCCGGAGTGTACTCAAACTCATGCCCATCAAGTCGGTGATGCCATCCAGCCATCTCATCCTCTGTCGTCCCCTTCTCCTCCTGCCTCCAATCCCTCCCAGCATCAGGGTCTTTTCCAATGAGTCTACTCTTCGCATGAGGTGGCCAAAGTATTGGAGTTTCAGCTTCAGCATCAGTCCTTCCAATGAACACCCAGGACTGATCTCCTTTAGGATGGATTAGTTGGATCTCCTTGCAGTCCAAGGGACTCTCAAGCGTCTTCTCCAACACCATAGCTCAAAAGCATCAATTTTTCAGCACTCAGCTTTCTTCACAGTCCAACTCTCAAATCCATACATGACCACTGGAAAAACCATAGCCTTGACCAGACGGACCTTTGTTGGCAAAGTAACATCTCTGCTTTTTAATATGCTATCTAGGTTGGTCATCACTTTCCTTCCAAGGAGTAAGCATTCTTTTAATTTCATGGCTACAGTCACCATCTGAAGTGATTTTGGAGCCCAAAAAAATAAAGTCTGACACTAACAAATGGCAAAGACTGAGATTCAGGCTGGTCCAATTCCTTGCAGTTACCCACATACTCTAGTCATCCAGGCTGGACAGTGTAGTAGATGTACATAGATTTTCTTTTTTGTTGTTTGTTTTTTATTTTTATTTTATACTGAGTACAGTTAATTTAATTAGCAATGTGTTAATTTCAGATGTACAGTAAAATGACTCAGTTATACACACACAAATATATATAATTATATATATATATATCCTTTTCTAATTCTCTTCCCATTTAGATTGTTACAGAATATTAAGCACAGTTCCCTGTGCTATACAGTAGGTCTTTGTCGGTTATCTGTTTTATATATAGTAATGTATATTTGTCAATCCCAAACTCCCAGTCTACTCCTTCCCCTACCGTTCCCCCTTGGTAACCATAAATTTATTCTCTCTGAGTCTGTTTGTATTTTCTAAATAAGTTCATTTGTATCCCTTTTTTAAGATTCTGAATGTAAGTATGATAATCACGTCCATGCATGTTGCAGCAAATGGAATTATTTCATTTTTAATGGCTGAGTAATATTCCACTTTGGTTAACACAGGTTTTAGAATCAGCCTAGGTTTAAAACTCAGCTTTTCTCAAGCCATGTGACCTTGAGCAAATTGCCTGTCCTTTCTCTAAGCATTCAAAAGCTATGGTATGAGCAAAATCACATCTACATCATATAAAGTTGTTGGAGAGAAATGCATAAAAACAATTAAAGCACTCAGAATGGGCAGATGTGAAGAAAACGGTAGTTTTTGCCTTTGATGGCTTATTTTTAATTATTACTTCTAAGTGAAGAGGCCTAACATGAAGATATTTATATAAAGAAATATTTTATATGATTATATTTTATTTCAAGAAACATTTTATTAGGTCTTATATATGCATTTCATTCTAAAAGTTAATTCTTTCATAAACGATTTTGTAGTTTTTTAAAATTTTCTTCCTCTTGAGATCACAAATATATGTCTGAGATTATCTAGGATTTGTGATGGTGTTACTGTTTGCTTTAGAGGAATATGGCTATCAAAATGCAAATCAGACATAAATTTGCATGATAAATTGCATGATAAATTCCCCACAAACATTGTCAATTGGCCCTCTGCATCCCCCAGATTTACCCAGGAATCCAGAAAATATTTAACCACATTCCAAGGGATCTCTCTCAACAACTCATGGAGAGTTTACTGTCTGCTGGGCACTGTCCCAGGCACTGAGCTTTGGGATATGTCCAAATGTAGAAGTTCACCAACTGTGCTAAAACAAGAGTGTTGCAAAATAGACCCCTCTAAAGAGGATGAGCTTGCGTTTGTTCTCTTGAGTCGGCTAGCAGCTAACTAGGATTCTGCCAATCTTTATTTTATTTTTTTGTCAATAACCTGGAACTATTTAAATCAATGACTTATCACTACTTCTATTCCTCATAAGCATGTATGTCCTTATTAGCAGACTCTGCTCCTGAATGAGAGAGGCATAAAGAAGACAATTCCTTCAGTCAGTGGGAAAGTAATCCAAGAAGAGTATTAGGATATGAGTGTGTTTACCAAGAAACAAGCAACTCCCAAAGGACTACTATTATTTAATAGCTCTTCTATGTTAGTTTATTAAGTGGCTTAAGTCTTCACTTGCACACTGCTCTGCACCCACTACGTGGTAATAGTATCTTAATTGTGATCCACTATCCCTTTTTATTCCTGTTCACTCTTCATTTCCATGTCTTCATTAAGGACATTTCTGAAAAATGCCACCTCTGGGAAAGGACTCTGGATTCAGCCATATGAGAACTTTTTTCTGCATAATTAGCTTAATTTTTAAAAAATCAGATCATAGCCGTCATTGTCCCAGTATGTTTTAACTCTGTGATGTTACCAGCTTGAATATTGAATTTGAGGCAGTCAACCTTCCTAAAGAAAGATGTATACTGTGCTTTATGCATCATCACTGAAAGAATTTTGCTTTGAAGCCCAGTGTGAACACTTAATTTTTATTTGCTATTATAAAAGAGTCTCTTTGAGCTGACAAATATGAAAATATGACTGTGATTTCGGCAGGAGTCCAGAAACTTTAGAGAGAATGATGCTTTTATCTTTTGAAAGTCTTTTGACTACTGCATTATTCTGTTAATAGATGGAGCATGGGTAATAACATCCTTCAAGGCCTTCTTCTATTGGAATTGGTCTTCTCACAAACTATAGAGAAAAGATGTATGTGTCAAGTGTTAAGAGTTTAATGTACATTTATTTAAATCTCCTGTCTTTGGGCAGCTGTTAAACTTATTTAAGAGCTCTGTGTGGTCCGGTTTCCATTTTTTATCCATTTATATGCTGTCCTCCCTACAATTTCAGTTAAACAATAAAAAATTATACTTTTCGGTTGATGTGCAGTTGCATACTTAAGATTTCTCGTGAAATGGCAGTAAGGAAGCTTTGAACTAAGTGGCAGCTTTCCTGGCATTCAGGCATCCAGGAATTCTGCATTTGTTTTACGGAGTCTGCCAGGGTGTCCACCTCCAGGTGTAGTGGCATATGAAAGCGGTGTAGCTCACTATCTCCTGTTGGAACAAATAACTGAAGATTTAATGAAGGGTGAAGTGACACTCCAGAAGGAATATTTTGCTAGACCAACTAAATGTACATCCTGATCATAGGAAACATTTCTGTGAACATCTACCAAAGCGTCTTTAATTAAATAACTATAATAATTTCAAAACCCACTGAAATGTTGTGAAGTAATTAGCCTCCAACTAATAAAAAAAATTTTTAAAATTAAAAAAAAATAATAATTTCAATGTTTATTCAAAACCCCAGGTGAAATCTTAATGATTTTCATTTCATGAAAATCGTCAAAGAACATGCTATTATTTTATAAATCCTGACTGATTTTGCGTTTGAGCTTAAGGAATTCTGCCCACACAGCACTCAATTTTATAACTTTGGGAATCTTCAAAATCTAGATTTAGCCCTTTGGGCATTGCTAGTTAAGCCAGATTTTGAAAATATCCTGCAGATGTTGTTGTGAAAATATGCTACATCAGCCATCAGCTTCTGAAACTGAACTAAGCAACTTTAGAAGAAAGCTTAGATTCTCATTGGGAGAAATCCTTAAAGTTGATGTATATTGAGATGAGCTTTCTTAATGTTCATTCTAATGCATTGGAATGTTATTTCTTAACCTTCACTGATAAAAGGGAAGCCTTTTCCTGACCGTGGAGACCAGTGAGGGAATGCTATTCTAAGTATACCTTCCCCGTGTCCAATGTCCTTTTTCCTTCTAGATTCAATTAATCCTTTTTCTCAGGGGGTAAATTCTACCCATGCCTCCATGCCCTGGCTGTGGGAGATTCTTGGAGAGCATGAAGCAAGAAGGCAGGTAGAGTTTTTGTTTTTGGAAAATTCCTTGGAGTTTGTCCCAAGAAGTAACATTAAAAGAATATAGCAGAGAGGCTTGGTCCTCTTCTAAATAAGTTTTTCACTTGTTTCTTTGTCAGAAACTACAGCTTTGACTCTACGATAACTGTAACCTTAAGCTTTCGTGTTTATATGAATCCTTTCAGATTTGCCCAATTGTACCCAATAAATTTGGAGACATTTGGGAGATGAGAGGGATTGTAGGATGCCTCTGTTCCTTAGAATTGAATCAGGAACTGGTGGAGCTTTCAATGTCCCTTGCCCCAGCTTTTCTACACTTTACATTCAATTTCTTGAGCTTTTTCATCTTTGACAATTTCACATTTAGCCTCTATTTGCAAATCTCAGTTCCCTGTGGCCTGTTTTGTGACTGCCAGCCACGTGTTCCTATCTCAAAGGCTTCATTAACTCCTCATTGACACTGTGTCCAGCATTACCTATAACCAGTATCACAGTGAATGATAAAGACCACAAACATTGGCTACAACCTGCTTTCAGTTTCCAAATTTGGCTTTCACCCAGTACTTTTGATCAAGGCACAGAGTCTTCCAGAATGTTTATAATTTTGTAGCACCACTTCATTGGCGTAAATTCGTTCCTCAACCCAGATGGTGATCTGCTTATGAGGGTTTTTTTCTTCCTTGCTTATTTGTTACTTCAAAGCCTGGAATTGGGAATTGTAGGTCCATTTTGTAACTCTCTTTGTGCCAGAGGTAAAAACCGTTGGCAAAATTTTTGAAAGAAGGGGGAGCTGTTGGCAGGGCCAGGGGCTGGTGGGCGGTACTCAGTTCTGTTTGCTTTATACTCCCATGGGGGAATCTGTACCCAAGCGTTTAAGTTTAATTTTCTATTGCCTCCTCTCACCCTCCCCAAAAGCATATGTTTTCTGCATCCTTTTTCCTGGTTCTCTCTTAATAAGCAGAAGTGCCCTTTCTTATAAGGTTTAGATTTGTTTGAAAATGCTCATGGCTATGATGGGTTTTTTGTAACATAGCAATATACCAGCACCAGGACTGACCCTTCTTAGTTTATCAAGTAAATATAAACACTGATTTACAAAATTGAATTTTAAGATCCAGAAAAGTGTGGACTAATCTCCAGAAATAATGCATTATGCAAAATAATCATAAAGACAAGTGGCAATCTAAGGCCGGAAAGCAAGTTAGGGTAAGCATGACCCATCAAATGTCTATTTTCCATTAAAGAGCTACTGTGCCAAATGTGCAGAGTACAGAAGATGTATAAGATGCAAGAGGTGTAATCCACCTCTTCTGCAAGCTTATTTGGAAGACAATTATTGAAACAAACACAAATCTTACTTACCAGGATAAGGAAGAGAAAAGCTTGTGGGGTAGAGTTAGAAGAAATGAAATGTCTAACTCCTGGTCATTCTCATTCTGAGTGATTGTCATTGAGTTTTTACGCTGTTGAGGAAATTGCACTGTACTATTTAGGAAAGTGTATATAGCTTTTATATTGTTTCTGTGATAAATGTAACAAAATAAAGGTGCCAGATATGAGGGAGATGAGATTGACACCAATAAAGATGTCTATTGCTACAGCTTACTCTAGGAGAAGATCTAATTTTAGCATGGCTGCCTAATGCTGAAACAATTCTCAAATCTAAGATACAATATAAAAAGAAAAGTAAGCTCCCTAAAGATTTATAAGAGACTAAGGGCTTCCCTAGTAGCTCAGACGGTAAAGCGTCTGTCTGCAATGCAGGAGACCCAGGTTCAATCCCTGGGTTGGGAAGATACCCTGGAGAAGGAAATGGCAGCCCACTCCAGTATTCTTGCCTGGAAAATCCCATGGACCATGGAGCCTGGTAGGCTACTGTCCATGGGGTCGCAAAGAGTCAGACACGACTGAGCAACTTCACTTCACTTCACATTAAGCACACTATCTACCTTGATGGAATTAAATTTTTTAATGCTTGTTAAATCTCAAAATTATTTGTTTCAAAAGAACAAATTGTACACTATGTACACCTGAAGTGGTAGAAACATCATTTTGGGCTAGACACAGCAACCCATGTTAGAGGAAAGATTAAATTTGAGAGAATTTTTCCCCTAGGTTTTTCATTATAATATATACCTGTTTATCAATAGCATATATTAACAGCATAGCTTACATTAATACTTGTCCTGTTTGTAAGCCAAGTAAAACTGGGCTTTTTATGGCCATTTATGTTTATAAGAATTTGATTTTTCCAGACTATAATCACAATTTATGGTGTATGAAAACTTTAAACTATGGTAGTTATAAAGCATTCCACGTTTATACTGTTCTCTTTCCTCAATTGTTAGGAACATCATTTATCTTCGTGGAACCCTTTTTGGGTAGAAATAAAAACATGGAGGGTGAATCTAGTGCCCAGAATTCCTGAAGGAATCTGTGACACCATTGTTGTTGTTGTTGTTTTGTTAAAATTGCTTGTATTTCAAACAGATTTTACTGAATTAAACTGGCATAAAATATACCAGTTTATATATTTTCTATGGGGAAATCACTTGAATGTGAAAAGTTTCCATGATAATCTGTGATGCTGGATAATTTAAGAAACCAGTGAGCTCCTCCATAGTCGTCTTATTCATAGAAATATGTCTTCAATAGTCCACATGTACTTTAGTCAACCTAAGAAAATACTTCCCCAATCTGTTGAGTACCCTGGAATGTGTCTTCTACTGAGTTTTGAAATGAACTCTGATATAAAAAGCAGTATCTTCTACCTCTTCTCTGCTAAATATATCTCTTGTATTTAAGAGAAATGATGCCTGTTTTCATGGGAAATTGAGTAAGCTTATTGAAACTTGCATGCATGTGGGGAAAGTTTGGTTACCAAAGGATGGTAAATTTCATCTCTCTCAAATGACCGTTTCCTTCTCAGGCTCTTTGGAGACCTGAAGATATCTCTCAGCTGATGGAGAAATGTTGGCAAGTTTTTAGCAACAGGATGAGAAGCCATAGACTGCTTAGTGAAGATGGAAATCTCTAGATAACATTCAGCTTTAAGAGATACAACTTGATAAAAGGGATCTGACTATTTGCTTTTCCATTCTTTCCTTTTCTTTCTCTGGTAGCCAACACAGTATACATTGAGTGGAAAGAAGCAGCCTGTGTGAGTATGTGATTTGTAGATTTATTATGAAAATATATTTCTATTATTAAGAATTTAATTTGAGTAGTGCTGGTAATCAATCTTTATGCCAGGTTCTCCAGATATTTAATATCATTGAGCTTTAATCTGAAGCTCCCCATTAAATTCTTAGGCTCCCCATTACTCATAGTAAATGGATCAGCCCATCCTAAGAACAGGGTGTAAAGAAAGAACACTTAGCAGAAAGTGTGTCTGCTGTAAACTATTTGTGTGATTTTTTTTTTTTCCTTCTATGCAATAGAAGGATATAAGCTCTGCTGTGCCTTTCTTTCCATTTACATGCTGCCACACATGTGCCTTGCAGAAGATGCTAGATTGAGGAGCTAGACCAGCATGTACATCAGCTCCCAATGGTGGGATCTGCCCATTTATGGTAATCCACTGGGCCTTCCACCCTGACTCTCATGGCCAAGTTCCTCAACACTGCCATACATAAAATGTTTTGTTTCTTCAGAGTGCTCTCAAATAAAGTGAAGTTGCTCAGTTGTGTCTGACTCTGTGACCCCATGGACTGTAGGCCACCAGGCTCCCCCATCCATGGAGTTTTCCAGGCAAGAATACTGGAGTGGGTTGCCATTTCCTTCTTCAGGGGATCTTCCTGACCCAGGGATCAAACCCAGGTCTCCCACCTTGCAGGCAGACACTTTACCATCTGAGCCACCAGGGAAGCTCAAAGAAGAGATTTCTCTTTTAGGACCTAAATTTAATAAAAGGGAATTAATCATGCATAATGATAGGAAAGCTATTTTAAAATTGTTACCTATTTCTGATTCAGAGTCCTCTTAAAAAAAAAAAACCTCACAGTTATTATTTGTTAAAAAGCGTATAAACTATAGTTTTATAGAGTGGCTACGATCCCTCTTGGATTCCCTTTTTATGCCTCCCATCTCCTCGTCTTGGTTCTGCCATGTGTAAAATAGGGCTTATGCCTGCCACCAATCAAGAAGTGCAAATGACATACACTCAAAGCCAATCAAGGAAGGTGGCATGTCTAGGCTTTTATCCATTTACATATTTAACTCTCAGGAGTGACTGAGAGTTTCGATTGACAGTTGCAAGTTACATAAGAACAGGCTCCATTGTTCATGTCTTTCCTGTAATTTGGTATGCTATGATTAGATGTATGTATATATAGAATATTTATGAACCCTTAAGTGGCATCCGGTCCTATCACTTCATGGGAAATAGATGGGGAAACAGTGGAAGCAGTGTCAGACTTTATTTTTTTGGGCTCCAAGATCACTGCAGATGGTGATTGCAGCCATGAAATTAAAAGACGCTTACTTCTTGGAAGGAAAGTTATTATTTTGCCTACATCAAGGCTATGGTTTTTCCAGTGTTCATGTATGGATGTGAGAGTTGGACTGTGAAGAAAGCTGAGCGCCGAAGAATGGATGCTTTTGAACTGTGGTGTTGGAGAAGACTCTTGAGAGTTCCTTGGACTGCAGGGAGATCCAACCAGTCCATACTAAAGGAGATCAGTCCTGGGTGTTCACTGGAAGGACTGATGCTGAAGCTGAAACTCCAATACTTTGGCCACCTCATGTGAAGAGTTGACTCATTGGAAAAGACCCTGATGCTGGGAGGGATTGGGGGCAGGAGGAGAAGGGGATGACAGAGGAAGAGATGGCTGGATGGCATCACCGACTCAATGGGCATGAGTTTGAGTAAACTCCAGGATTTGGTGATGGACAGGGAGGCCTGGCATGTTGCGATTCACGGGGTCGCAAAGAGTCGGACACGACTGAGCGACTGAACTGAACTGAACTGAACTGAACTGAAGGGGCTCCTGGCTGCCTAAGCTTACTTAAGGACACAGCTGTGCATCAAGGACACATGTGCTGGAGGTGGAGAAGCCACTATGGTTAGTTTGTATCTACTGTGTACCTATGATACATGCACAGGAGTTGGGAAAGTCTCTGTGATTGTTTTTGTAGCATATATGTGAGCTCTCCTGGGCACATCTGGGGTGAAGTTGAGAGGTCAGCTTACATCCTTTTGTTGCTAGGCCACGCCTTGTGGCTCATGCCACCTAGCAGTTTTAAAATACTTCCATGAAAGGAACAGTAATATTTACCCTCACTTCTTCCCTCTCTCCCCCTTTCCTTCTGTCTAACCAGTCTGCATATCTTTGTGTATTCCTTTTTTAAAAAAACTTGTTCCCCTTTCTGGAATGCTTATCTAAATAATTAGATCACCCTGAGGAGTGAGGCTAAGAGAACTGTTTCCCTTTACCTGTATGTAACCTCTAAAGATGATATTTCTTGGGTATCCTGTATTTCTGTTTATCAAAGAAAAACATGAAATTTCAGAAACTAAATTACAGTGCTTTTGTTACAGTATAAATACGTGGACTCTATACAGACTGGCAAATTCATTAGTCTTAAAGCAGACATCCAAGCGATTTTGGGGGTTTAGATGATACCATTTTCTTTTTTTATAGTAGATAGTCATTTCATTCTGAATGTGCGGCAGGCATTGGTTACAGCAGTGAGTTTTATGTGGTGTGGACACATGGAGGTGACGGAAGAAACAGTGCAGAAAGTTTGCATGAACTCTGCTGAGTCGTATATGATGTTCTTGAGCTAGTCGTCGCAGCAGCCATTTCCTGGAATAACAAGGTCCTTGGGATATTTTTTTTCATGTATAGCCCATAAATACATCCATATTTACAGAGAGAGAGAATATATGAATGAATGCTAGTGATAATTTATAGAATTTGGATAACTGACTATATTTGTTTGTAAAGTCCTCCAAGCTGAGTCTCACATTATGCCTCCTATTTATAAAGGGTATTTATTTAGCAAAGCCTCTTCCTCTCCTTAACCTGAAATGATTTGCTGAATTTTAATCCTTAATTATCCACACTTCATGGGGAGCTTGGAAAATCAGAAGTGAAGAGAAAGATCTGAGAAATAAGGGATCCTTTCTAGAGAGATCATGGCCAGAACAGTGACACTGATTTTCTACCCAGATGCTTATTAAATTTACAATTTTTAAAAATTATTATTTTTCTAATTGATGTGCTGATCCTAAAATTCTTCCCTCACTTAATATCTAAAGTGAAAATGAAAGTTCCTCAATCGTGTCTGACTCTTTGCGACCCAATGGACTATTCAGTCCATGGAATTCTACAGGCCAGAATACTGGAGTGGGTAGCCATTCCCTTTTCCAGCGAATCTTCCCAACCCAGGAATTGAACCAGGGTCTCCTGCATTACAGGTGGATTCTTTACCAGCTGAGCTACCAGGGAAGCCCATTTAATATTCTAAACTACTCAAGAAACAATACATCCCTTCCCATCTCCTAGAACCTTTTTTGGCATTCAGATGCCTCTTTTCAAATCTGAACTATAACCAAAGACCCATCTCGAATCCTGCCTCCTAATGAAGGAGACTTCAAGACTGATCAACTTGCCTTGTGAAGGTTCCAGGAACTTGAGCCGCCATCAGTGCATCTCTGTGCTGACAGGTAGAGCTCCAGATAAGAGCTGACCTTTATGCAGTGCCTCCCACACTCCAGGGAAGCAGTGTGGATTTGGCCATTAATAGAAAGAAAATTAGACTAAATGTTAGGAGTTTTGATTCATGCCCAGAACCTTTTTAGATGACCTTGGGTTTAGTTGTTTCACTGAACTGGGTCTTGGTGTCCTTATCTGTAAAATGAGAGGATTGAAATAGATAATATAGAAGTCCCCTTCTGGCTCTAAAAATTCTGACTGTAAGAATATCTGTTTCATTGGAATTAATCTTATTTTCAATTCATCTAAACAATTTGAAAATGCTGTTTAGAATAATTAAAGTAACACTAAGAAAGGCTTGAAAAGTAATCAACAAAATTGTGAATATCTCCCATAACGTCGTTTGTGTGACAATCTGCTAAAAATTTTTTAAGCTAATAAAAGTAGAAGACAAATACCAAATGAATGCTTTTTAGGAAGGCTAAGGAGACATAATGGCAACTTTCCAAAGGCTGCTAAAGCACTCCGTCTGCTCCTCCCAGCTGTTACTTCTCAAGGTGCTCGTGGGCCTTAGGAAATCTGACACAATGTCAGACAAATACCTTTCTCCCGACGCTTTTATTACCTCCTTTTCCTGAAAGTCATAATCTAACACCAGGAAGAGAAGTCATAGTCATGTCTCATTTATCTCCCAGGCTCTGCTTTCTAATTGAAATTTTTCATTCATATATCTTTCAAATAGGATTTTAAGCTTTAGTTGCAAGTGTTTATATTTCTTTTTAGTTTTATAATGTTTACCTTGTCTGGAAAAAAATAACCAGGTTCCTAAAAAATAATGTTTAAACAATAAAACAATGCATTTTTAGAATATTAAGAATTACTATTTTGATATGCCCACGAATATACCAGAAATGAAAGAATGTCACAGTCTAGGTTGCTAGTAAATGAGTTGCTTTAAGTAAATCACCCTTACTTGAAAAAGCTGTGTCCATTTGACAACTTTCAGGATGTATAATTCATCCCTAGCACTCAAAGATCTTTTTACCAAGTAGCCTTTTACCAAGGGAGTGGGGAGAGGACCACCTACCCCTCAGAGCAGCTGCATCATATTTTATGCAGATGTAAAGTTTTATGGTCTTCAAAATCAGATCACAAATACACACTTGTGTTTCAGTTGGGGAGATATGAGGATTTTTTTTTTAGTGTGGGGGTGGTTATTTGTTTGTTTTGAGTTATATGAGTTTCATTCTGTCTGACCCTTACCAATGGCAGGTGATGAAGACCAGAACTTGAATGATGGTGGAGGAAGCACTCTGCAAAACACGTTTGATCCTAAGTTTGAAGTTACCTCTCTTCCCAAGATGTCATTAGGGTATAGTTGGGATTACATCCTCATTCCAAAAGGCTGCCTCTTTATGAGTCATCAAGATAACTGCCAGTTTAATTTATGTCATTTGTATTTTCTTTTTATAAATTTCTCAAAATACTCTGTATACACTAGACATTCAATAAATGTCAGTCGATCAGCAGCATTGAGTGCCATTCTATGTGAAATGCTTCTAAAGGAAAGTGAACATTGTCAAGGGAATAGACAATTTTCAGGTTGCCTTTCTCTTGTAGACCCTGGTTCAGGGTCTACAAAGCTCAGTTGCCAGCAGAGGTGAAAAAGTGTCTGTCCTTCTCCTGTGGAGCTGGTGTTTACAAGTCTGAGTTTACATCAGCTACTCTAGGTTGAAGCAGTGTTATATCCATATGCATCACTACGTACAGACAAGTTGTTAAAATATTTTAATATTGGCCCATCCCTGTAAGTGCCCCCCTATTTATCTAACTACAGTGGTCCTTCCTTTTGACACAGGCTGCTCCAGCATCCCACAACCAAAGGGATAGTTCTGGCTTACAAGGGAACCTCTAGAAATGTGCTCCAGTACTACTGCCAGCATCCATTCTGATAGAAGAATACCCTTCCTGTGCAGTTGGAATATTTCCCCTCTCACTAGGCACTATCTACACAGAAAGTTAACAAAACTTCAAGAATGATTGCACAAAGTTATTATGTGGAAGTGAACATGGCTCTGTCCTGTCCAACTCTTTGCAACCCCGTGGACTCTAGCCCACCAGGCTCCTCTGTCCATGGAATTCTCTGGGCCAGAATAGTGGAGTGGGTAGTCCTTATCATTTAAGAAAATAAAACAGATTCAGGGGCTAACTGAACTGGCACAGAATAGTGACTCTTCTATGGTGAAACACCAGCTTCTTCTCCTGATTCAAGGACTAGGATCAGTTCTGACCCATGTTGCATTTCTGTTACTAAGCACAGGCAAAGGGGCAGAAAATGTGAACTGAACTAGATATATTAGCTAAATATAGACTAAAGGCTTAAAGCAGGAAAGAACTGAAATTTGGATAAGGCCAAAAACTCAAACTAATAACACATCAGAAAAATTTGTCTTCTTCATTACAAAGTGGCTGGCTGGTGGGATCCATAGTTAACCAAACCAAATGGAGCTGCTACAAGTTAAGTAAAACAAGAAGTGGTTTGATGAGCAGATACTGATGGATTTACCTTGTCACTCAAATAGTAACTTTGAACCTATTGCACTGATATGTCCATAAAAATGAATTTTAGAACTGATTAAAGGTTTTAAAAGAAGAAGAAGAAACCTGAGTAACACAGTATAAGAAGCAGTGTGATATGGCACAGTTGTTTTCAAACTGCTTATTCCTGGGAACTACCCCTTAGTTCATCAGTCCTGCTTTTAATGTTTTATATACATTAGCCTGTCCCTCCCTGAGTGAAATCAACTACAAAAAAATTAATCCATATGAACTTTTACTATAGTCTCTATTGTAATTAATGGGAAAATAAAACTCTTCTCTTACAGAACATAAGTTCAAGGTTAAAACAGTTACTGTCATAATATGGGTTTGTTCTTATATATTTGTAAGTTGACTATCTTGGGTAAGAACATGGGTTCTGGAGTTAGACTGACATAGAGCTAAAATCAGTTTCATCACCTGTTACCTCTTTGCCCTTGGGCAAGTTGCTTACCTCTCTGAGACTCTGTTCCCCTATGAGTTTTATGTACAGGTAACAGTGCAATCTGAGAGCTGTAATGAGACCAAATGAGGTAATATTTTCATATAGGCTGGATAACATGAATTGCTGTCAAGTCTACAATCTCAGTGGCTTGTTTCTCAGTCACCTCACATTTCTGTGGGGGTTAGTGGAAGTTACTCTACTCCTTGTAATTTTTCAAGGATTCTGATATCTTGCATCCAGGCTGCTCTTTTCTAGGTTCTTGGGGCCCATGCTATTCAACCCCTGTGGAAAAAGAGAAAGGACGATGCACAGAAAAAAAGGAGTGTCATAAAGCTTTTGTTTGTTCCGGGGTGGAAGACGGGGTGCACGTCCCTTCTTCCTGGGGCTACTCCTGGGGCTCAGTCGCCTGGCCATATCCGACATGGTGGAGACTGAGGTGTGGTCTAGCCTTTGATGCTGGAAGAAGGGGAGAGCAGATATCAGTGTGCAGTATGTTCAAGATTCTGTGTTTATAAAAATGGCTGGACAGTGGTCTTTCTCTTTCTAGTTCAAGCACAGAGCGCTAATATGAGGAACAAAGGCTGCTGGTATAAGAAGCAAGTGGGATGATTCCAATGCATGGTGTTCTGAAGCCCATCGTGACTGGCAGTCTATAAATGTCAGCCCCCTTTGCCTCCCCTGTTCCCACCCCTAATGCTCTTCCACAGAAATACGCCATGGATCTTTGGTCTGGAAATCCTAGCTGTTAAAAGTGTATCCACAATGTCCATCAAAGGATGGACAGGTAAAAAAAGATGTGGTATATATACACTGTGAAATATTACTCAGCCATAAAAAAGAGCAAAACAATGCCATTTGAAGCCACATGGATGGACCTAGAGATCATCATATTAAGTGAAATAAATCAGACAGAAAGACAAATATCATATGATATCACTTATATGTGAAATCTAAAGCAGTGATGCAAATGAACTTATTTACAAACCAGAAACAGATTCACAGACATAGAAAGCAAACTTATGGTTATCAAAGGGAAAAGGGAGTGGGGGAGGAATAAATTAGGAGTTTGAGATTAACAGATACACACTGCTGTATATAAAATAGATAACAAGGACATTAATATCAATATCTTATAATAAGTAATGGAAATGAATCTGTAAAGAATAGATAGATGTATAACTGAATTACTTTGCCGTACATTTGGAATTAACACATTTAAATTATACTGCAATTTAAAAATAAATTGTGCCACATGTGTGCCACTTGAACCTTTCCTTCTTTTCTTCCTGCATCCTCTTTCGTTTTCCTCAACCACTACTTGCTTTCCATTCTATTATTGTTTGTACAAGCGTTAGATTTATCTTTTTCCTTTTCTTCATTCTAAGGAAGATAAACATGCACTTAACATGAGTGAGTCCTCTTGGTGAAAATGGAGTGTTTTGCAAGGGGTGGCTAGTCCTGTACTTGTAGATGCTACTGTGAATACTCAGAAGTTCTGCAAGCCCTTTCACATTCATTTCAATGACTTCCAGAATTCCTTCCAAGCTGAGGGAATGTGACGACGGGAAGGGCTTATGCTATTTAGTACTCAGTATATTATATAACACCTTTGGCACACACCTTTTAGACTTACGATTTGGTACTTAAAGTTGTGAAAGAAAACTGCAGACTGCTAATCTTTGCAATATGGTTCCTGTTTTCACAGAGATTGGCAGTGATCTATAACAAAAGCCTTGATTAGGTAGGTGTTTGAAGGGTATATCTTGCCCTGTACTGTTGCCCAGTGAATGTTCATTCACATCTGGTGCTTTTAAGATAAACCATTGAAGTGTTCTGTCTCAATTGAGGACAAAACCAAGGGAGGGGAAAAAAAGCCCAGTGAAAATCCGGAAATTATAAAATCAGTTGCACAGCTCTTATACTAATTTAACTGTGCAATTAGGTTATAGATTTATATTTATACTTCTAAATTTTAAAAGACTTTCACTTTAAAGGAACTTCAACAGGATTACATTTTTTCCCTTACTGTCAGTCTCACATATTACACCTCTCACCCTTCAGTGTATAGGTTCAGATCAGTTCCTCAAATGAAAACTGTTTCAAAATTTCATCTGCCTTGAATATTTAACATTCTTTCAGATATTCAGACTCTTTGATTTCATTTGCTAGACGTTTGTCATGGGCAACAGTATTGCTCACTGTTGCTTTTGAACCAGGTTTTAAGAGCTTTATGTTTATTAAGTATGCAATCCCCTGCTTCCATTTTTAAAAACCTTACTATCATCTTTGAAAATTATTGAAATTCTGCTGAGTTTGAGATGCCTCGTCACCCCATGTCCCTCTAATCTAAATCACCCTCATTATTACATGTATGTAAATATTTTTGGTATAACCTATTGCTAGATACCTTTAGAATGTCTGATTTTTTTCCAACTCAGACTATATTTCCTTCTCTCGGCAAATTCTCTGCATTATTCCTTAATTCATAAGTAGTTATACACTTGGGTGTCTAGTATTCTTGGCTGTAGTACAAATTGAAGCCTCAGCTATCTTGTGACCATATGTTCTTATTTCATATGCCATGTGATTTCTAAGAATGGGAAATTCAGAGCCTCTTTCCAGTCTCCATTAAAGATTGATAGCTTAGCATATGCAAAATGTGTAAGCACAATTCTGTCTTAGGTCTATTTACCAAGTGTTTTGAGGAATTTTGCTTCAGTTTTGATTGCCAGTTCACTCCTCACAGACTCATAAAATAAGAAGCAAAAGGTTTCCCTTCACTCTTCTAGTGAAGAAGGTTGATAAATGAGGAATTAGAGCAATGCGAATTCCTTCTAGAGGCAATGTAGAGATCCAGCAACTTCTACCTAGTAGCTGAAAAGTTCAACATAGCTGCTGTTCTCAAGCCAGAGACCTGAAGAGCACTGTTTTCTGGATCAGTAAGGGTTTGCGGACATAAACTAACAGCATTCTTTAAAAAGAGAACTGTTCGCTGGAGTAGGAAGGGGATGAGGTTGCTTTCTTCATGTGTGTGCTTTGTGAACACAGAGACTTCGGATCTTATGTGTTTGGTTAGTGTCCGCAGAGTGTGTGTAGACTCGTAATAAACACTGATGGTAATGGTGATGGAAAGTTCTCAGTTGGAGCTTCCATTTCTGAAGAATGAAACCCTTGTCTCAAAGGTGTCTATATCTTATCTCTACCAGAATCCCACACAGGCTTGGGCCTTTGGAATCATTCTTCATCAAATTGGCTATGTCCAAATTGCTAAGAGAATTTGATGATTCAGTCTATTGGTATGTTCCACTAATCTTCATGTCTGAAGTGGTATCAGAGCCACACTTAATGAGTTGGAACTCTCAAATAAGTTGGTACATTGGACCTAAAAGGCTTTTTCAGGCAGGTCCAGATAGCCCCTTTCCCTTATGTGCTTACTTTCAGGGGTCTTCTATAGAACGGACGGCTGCTTCTTTTCCAAAGGTACAGATTTTCCTGTCTGATGCTTTTGTTCCCCAGAAGAAAAGAAAGTGAAAACTTTTGTCTTCCCCTAGGATACTGACTGAATCCAGAGCAAACTGAAGCTTTGTGGATTTCTTTTGTAGTGCTTGCTTTCATATAAATATGAATAAGTGATTTCTGAATATCAGAGGTTTGGGTTAGAGGTGAATCTTTTTGAAATGCAAAACAAAATTAAGTGGTGAACCACAAATGTTGGGATGTGTGAGTTTCTAATGACTCATCAGGGCTTAATTTATTCAGTAGTAGGTCTCTAATGAATTTCTAATGAATGAATAGGTCCAATCCAGATCATGAAGAATCCACAATACTCTACTAATCTTTGACCTCCAGGGGACCCCCATGGCATATAGGAGGCCACCAGGAAACTTTACTATTTCAGTGTGTTTATCTGTCAATACCTTCAGTGTTGTCCTTTGGGGGAGTGGGTACCATGAAGATGATGGTGAAGAAATATAAAAATATTAAGAAGAATTCTATGGTCAGAAATACTTTGTTCTACTTAGAATGCTTTTAAGGCATAGCTGTCTATGTGGTCTGATTTTTAAGACTTCAGGAGGTGTTGCAACCACATCTTCTCTCAGCCCTATCACAGGTGCCTAGAGATATATACTGTTGGATCTCATTGCCTTTCATTAATCGTTGGGTTTGGTGGAGACCCACGACTTTGGTATTGGTGGGCTCTCAGTGTGTGCACAGGCTCTGGGGCCAGACCACCAGCTTCAGGTCCCACCGGCATAGCCTGGGCACACAGCCTCTCCAGGTCCCAGTCCTTGGCTTTGAAAAAGGGAATAATAATAACATCTCCTTCAGTGGGTTGACATGAGGGTTAATGAGCTAACATAATTTTTTAAATCTTAAAAGAATACTTGATATATAGTAAGATAGATAGAGACTTGGGATTCCTAGGATTATTGAAAGAAATTATTAAAAGGAAGATGAAGGGACTGCCCCTGGTGGTCCAGTTGTTAGGACTTCGCCTTCCAATGCAGAGGGTGTGGGTTCAATCCCTGCCTGGTTGGGGAACTAAGATCCCACATGCCTCATGGCCAAAAAACAGAGCATAATACGGAAGCAATATTGTAACAAATTCAAAAAAGACTTCTAAAAAAAAAGGAAGGTGAAAAAGGAGAAATAAAGGCAGATTTTATTTATCTCAGAGAGTTTGGCTAAAGTACTATGACTGAAAATACCTCATATTAGCTGTTTTAAGACTTCTCCCTCTCTCATCCTGAAAGAGTATTTTGGAGGGTATTATTGGGTTTGATCCTATGACATTAAAAATGCCAGATGACTTCTGATGTCTGACCCAGATGGTAATAAAAAGTTGGCAGTACAGTTAAAATTCCAACACCCCCCAAAAAACACCATGGGGGGGGGAACTCTATGTGAGCACTACCTTTACCTAAAAAACAAGAGAAAAAAATCTGAAAAGGATATTTTAAGCATCATTTGTTTTATACAATAAGAAATTGAACAGTTCCTTGAATTTCTCTGTAAGGGATTTGATCTGCTGAAGCTTTTCTTCTTACAATGGTACATAAAATCCATTCTTAAAATGAATTAGCTTCTGTTGAGGTTTCTTATACTGAAACAATTCTGATAAAATTAGAGTTCATGATCCATGGTGATAGTGTTAACAGGTGCTTTTAAGGAACCCCTAAAATAGTAAAAATGACTTGAGACTGGTGACTTTCAGTGAAGCTTGGTATGTTCTGTTAAATAAAAATACTGAGCAAGGAGATAGTGATTGAATGTTGTTATTAACTCCAGACAGAAACGTTACCTTATTTTTTATTTGTGTATATATAGTCCACTACTTCTCCCCTCAGAGAACTTAAAGGGACTCACATGAAAATAGTAATAATTAAAAAATGAAATAGAAGATAAGGAAAAAGAAAAGGAAACTATAACACCAACCCTATGGGTCAATCATTGCTTAAATTAGATTTTATATTTAGTGCTCTGAGTTTCTGAAAAACAAAAAGATGGGGCAATCATGATCTGTGATCTGATTCTCATTGTTGGGAAAGAGGGAGGATGTGTCTTCCACAGGGAAGATAAAAACTGTTCTAGCACTATTCAAAAAGATTTTCTGTGGGAGACGCTGAGCGATTTAATGAGTCATCTATGACAACATTTTTATAGCAAATGTAGATCTGAATTTTCTGTGGCTTTTTTGTATGGCATGGAGTAGAGTTATTTTATAGCCTTGAGCGGGCTCTACTTGAACTTCATTCAAAGATAGCATTAGACATCCAGTAAAGGAGGATGGATGGGCTGGCTCTTTAAATGATCTTCTCTAAATGTTGCTTCTCTCTAAAAAGGGATCTGATGAAGAATAGAAAGTATTCCTGTCCCAGGATGTGAAGCACTGATACTGCTGATTGTGGAAAATCCATATGTGAACTTTGCAGGCTGGTGAGAGGTGCCAGATTTTCAGCTGTGAAAGTTGAGAGTCCTGAGTGGTGGTCTTGACTCCCTAGAAGATCACCCATCTTCCAGAAGTGGACACACTCTTATAATTTAAATAAATTGTCATTGATTTAAAAGTTAAATCCCCCAAATGCTTAGATATGATAAAAATCCATATTTAACTGATAGTTAGAAAACAACTATATTTCATAGAACAAACTAGTGGTTACCAGTGGGTAGAGAGAAGGGAGGGGCAAGATAGGGGTGAGGGAGTAGGAGGAATGAACTATTGGGTGTAAGATGGGCTATATGGATGTATTGTACAACATGGGCAACAAAGCTGATATCTTGTGATAACTGAATAGAGTGTAACTTTTAAAAATTATATTAAAAATTTAAAAATACCCTCTTAGAGAAAAAAAAACAACTGTATTTCTTTTTGTCACGTGAGTAGGTAACTATCACATGAGAATTTTTATTGTTGAAATCTTTTCTTCACTCTTGTACAACACTGTGTTTTCTGCGCTTCTACTGTAAACCAGGTTACCTCCCTGTATGTGTTTCTGCATACAGGTATATTTTTGTTTTATATCTTAAATGTCCTTCCTTGTTCATATATATGTTTTTATTTTATTAATTTTTTAAAGTATAAGAATGATAGGGGCCTTATTGTTTCAAGCTCAGTAATTCAAGAATGATATTAAAAAGTTAAGAATCTTTGCTTTCCATTGATTTCCCCAATGTACTATCCAGCGTTATCAGTTTGATGTGGTTTCTTCCATACTTTTCTCTATGCTCCAGTAACTTTCTTAACTGTTCTTATGTCTAAAACTTAAATGTATAATATTGGTGATTTTTTTTTAATTGGTGATTTTTTTTAATGGAGTCTTTTTTATTATGCTGGCAAGTAGGAGAAATTTTCCCCTAGGTATAGTTGAGTTTCTATAGAGTACTTGTTTGTTTTTTCCTGGGGGAACAAAGAGGAGGCATTATTTAGTTGAGTTTCTATAGAGTACTTGTTTGTTTTTTCCTGGGGGAACAAAGAGGAGGCATTATTCTGTCTATTATTCTCTACAATAATTTAGAAGCTAAGGACCCCACCTTCAAACAGAACCTTTCCTATTCTAGACAAGATCAAACTTGACAGGATGTGATAAGCTTATACTTTTCTGATGAGGTTGACTTTTCTCTGATGTCAGCTTGTGTCAATTTTGTGTGTGTGTGTATGTGTGTGTGTGTGTGTAATACAAATTTAGGTGTGCTCATTAATTTTGAGACTGACTCCAGCATCACAACATCAAATCGAAGTTAATTCTACACACCCTTCTCAAAATTCAACACTTGAATATCCTTTCATTGAGCTTTTGTTAAACAGAGAAGTAATCTGTTTTGTAGTATTACTTAGTGTCCATTTGGAGAAGGCAATGGCAACCCACTCCAGTGTTCTTGCCTGGAGAATCCCAGGGACGGGGGAGCCTGGTGGGCTGCCGTCTATGGGGTCGCACAGAGTCGGACAGTACTGGAGCGACTTAGCAGCAGCAGCAGCAGCAGCAGCGTCCATTTAGTGAGTATACAGAGTCCTAGGAACAGCATGACCCTAAAGTTGAAAAAAGGAAGATTTAGCAAATCTTAAGTATAAAGTTATAACATCACCTTAATGCCTATGATAAAATACTTGAGAATGATAAATCTGAAACAAGATGTTAACTTTTTTTTTAAGGACTACTTTGTGATAGCAATGGTATTTGAAACATTACTAGATGACCAAGACTTTCAAATGATCTCTGAAATACTAGCCTAGACAGTCTTTCCATGTTTAAGTTGTTAGTCATTTCTAGCCTTTTCTCAAGAAAATCAAATACACACACATACTTTCCCAGAATTTTAGTCTTAAACCTGCCAACCAGGAATTACAGATATGTGTTATATGAGTCAGTAGATGAACATCATTGCAGAAGATGTCTAAGAAAGCAAACAGTAGTATTCTTGCTTACATGTGGGGAAATACATGGAGTGTGGGAGGTATAGGAACATAGGGAGAAGAGTTCCAAGGTTGAGGCCATTAAGTAGTGATGTGAAAAAGTAAGACCCCTGCTAGGAGACTATACTTCTTGCTAGTCTCAATGAAACTCTAAGGATGGCCCCCTTTCCTGGAAACTTAACGGAACCTGAAGGAAGAGGCAGCGGCTTCATCGCATCCAGTTGGTTAATCCCCTCTCTGTCAATCACTTGCGTACGGTCTGAATAGACTATAAATTCACATTTCTGGAGCCACATGGTCAAAATAGCACTTTATATTCAGTGTGAAATTCTTAAAATGAAACCCAGCTGGCAGATGGGTAGGATTCTGGGGGTAGGGGAAAATAGGGAGGGGAATATTGGGTATGTAAGGAGTTCATGATTTTCCAGAAGAGCTTTTTATGCTTTGTGCAGATACAGGAAGATTTTTAAACATCTATGATGCAGCACAAGTGAATTTTTGAAACCTAAACTAAAATAGTCTAATTTATAGTGTTTCATTAAAACATAAAAGTCATTAAAGATAGTTATGCAAGCCACTCCAAAGCCTTGCCTGTAAGGATAGAGTGATTTGCTCATTGAGGGAATTCTTTTCAATTATTTCATGAGTGCTAGTTAATTATGTCTTTCAGTGCTTTAAATAAGTCCTTGGCTTAATATTCTAAATTGAAAGAGGGAGAGATGGAGGAAGGGACGGAGGGAAGGAAGGAGGGAGAGAAAGGGGTGGGTGAGAGAGGGAGAAGGAACAGCTAATTCAGTTCACTTACATTTCCATCTCATGTTAAGAACTTCCATCCATTATGTGGTACACGTTTATCTGTCCCAGTTCCTTCTCTCTCTCCAGGTTGTGTAGGAAATATCCTATGTATTGATGATTTACAGCATCAGAACACAGTGCTCTTAGTTATTGATCCAAGCCTTGCCATCCTTAGGTCATACCAGACACCCGACATCTTTACAGTTTATCAAGTCAGGTTATCCCTTCTAACAGCACCAAAAAGCAGGTCCACCTTTGACCAGGCGACTACATACTTAGTGTCTGTGTCTTCATATAAAAAGTCAGGATTCAACTGTTTCAGCAGCTGTGAGAAAATTCAACTTGCCCATGTGTTTTATGCAAACTGTGTGACTAAACACCACCACCATGCGGGTTTACATGTACTGTTATGTCTAGATAAGAAACTGCAGTCAAATAGGCAAGAATTTATTTCTCATATCCTTATTTGTAATTTCATGTTCTCTTTTGGTATAAAAGATTTGATGACATAAATAGGCACCTAAAATTTACAAACCCTATGTATTGAGGTCTCTGAAGTCTAGATCCCCTTATGTTAAATATGATGAAGACAAGATATCATTCACTGAAAATAAATTTGTGGACTCAGAGAGGTAAATGTCATTTACATGCATCATTTTACATTATTTTATTATTGATGCTTACCTTCTAGTGAAAAATTGTTAGCACAAGCCATCATTTGTCAGGGATTGGCGTCATATGATTTTTGTTTTCAAATGCTCTGGTAGAATTGCCATCTTACTTGATGGAGAAGTCAATTTGGTAAGGGTAGAAAGAAACAGATAATAATTTCAGGGTAAAATAGGACTAATATTGCCTAGTCCCTAGAAAACTGTTAAGTGTAGGAGATAGTAGTCAAGAATGTGCTAAGAGAAGGTCAGGGAAATTTTCCTGATGCATATGCTACATAATTCTGGGTCTAGAAAATGGGAATAAGTTCTATTTAGAAAATATTTCACCAATGCATTTAAAATAATGTAACATTTTTTAAAGAACAACTTTTGATCATTTATACTTTTTTTTATCAAGGTACAATTGATTTATAATATTGCATTAGTTTCAAGTGGACAACATAAGTGATTCAGTATTTTTGCAGTTTATACTCCATTAAAAGTTATTATAAGATAATGGGTATAATTCTCTATTCTGTACATTGTATCTCTTAATTCCATACCCATAATGGGCCACTCCCACTTCCCTCTCCTCACTGGTAGCCACTAGTTTGTTGGGTATTTTTAATCTGTGAGTCTATTTCTGCTTTGCTATATACATTAACTTTTATTATTTTTTAGATTTCACATGTTAGTGATATCATGCAGTATTAGTCTTTCTCTAACTTATTTCACTAAGCATAATATTCTCTAGCCCTTCCACATTGCACAAATGAAAGAATTTCATTCCTTTTTATGGCTGAGTAATATTCCATTATACATGTATACCGCATCTTTATTCAGTAAGCTCATGATAGCTTTGGGCTGCTTCCATGTCTTGGGGATTGTAAATAGTGCTGCTGTGAACTTTGTTGTACATGTATCTTTTCAAATTAGTGTTTTCATTTTTCCAGATATATGCTCAGTAGTGGAATTGCTGTGTCATATGTTAGTTCTATTTTTAGTTTTTTGAGGACCCTCCATACTACTTTCCACAGTAGCTGCACCAATTTATATTCCTACCAACAGTGTACAGGGGTTCCCTTTTCTCCACATCCTCACTAACATTTGTTGTATGTGTTTTTTTTTAAAGTCTTTACGACATTTATTACAATACTGCTTCTGTTTTATGTTTTGGCTTTTTGGCCAAGAGGCATATGGGGTCTTAGCTCCCTGTCCAGGAATCAAACCTGCACCTCCTACGTAGGAAGGTAAAGTCTTAACCAGTGGACTGCCAGGAAGTCCCTAGGTGTTCTTTCTGATGGTAGCCATTTTGACCTCTATGAGGTGATTCTCATTGTTTTGATTTGTATTTCCCTGATAATTAGCTGTGTTGAACATCTTTTCATGTGCCTGTTGGTCATCTGTATGTCTTCTTTGGAGAAATGTCTGTTTGGGTTTTCTGCCCATTTTTTTAAACTGGGTTATTTGGGGGGTTTTTTTGGTATGGAGTTGTACGAGCCATTTATATATTTTAGTCATTAATTCCTTATTGGTTATACAATTTGCAAGCATTTTCTCCCATTCTGTAGTGTGTTTTTTTGTTTGTTTTTTCCATGGTTTCCCTTGCTGTACAAAAGCTTCTAAGTTTAATTAGGTCCCTTTTGTTTATTTTTGCTTTTATTTCTTTTGCCTTTGGAGATAGATCCAGAAGAAAATTGCTACAATTTATGTCGAGCGTTCTGCCTTTGTTTTCTTCCAGAAGTTTTATGGTTTCTGGTCTTACACTTAGGTCTTTAATCCATGTTGAGTTTACTTTTATATATGATGTGAGGAGATGTTCTAATTTCACTGTTTTACATGTAACTGTCCAGTTTCCCCAACACCACTTGAGAGACTGTCTTTCTTCCATTGTACATTCATGCTTCCTTTGTCGTAGATTCATTGACTTTAGACGTGTGAATTTATTTCAGGCCTCTCTATTCTATATCATTGATCTGTGTGTCTGTTTTTGTGCCAGTAGTATGCTGTTTTGACTACTTAAGCTTTGTAGTATAGTCTGAAGTCTGAGAGGGTGATACCTCCAACTTTGTTCTTTTTTCTCAATATTCTATGGCAATTCTGGGCCTTTTGTAATTTCATTTAATTTTAGAACTGTTTGTTCCAGTTCTGTGAAAAATGTCATGGGCATTTTGATAGAGGTTGTGTTAAATCTATAGATTGCTTTTAACAATATTAATCCTTCCCATCCAAGAGCACAGTATATCTTTCCAGTTCTTTGTATCATCTTTAATTTCCTACATCAGTGTTTCATAGTTTTCAGAGTATAGATCTTTCTCCTCCTTGGTTAAGTTTATTCCTAAGTGTGCTTCCTACTGTGATTTTAAACAGGATTTTTAAAAACTTTCTCTCTTGAATAATTCATTATTAGTCTGTAGAAAAGTGACACATGTCTGTATATTAATCTTATATCTTTCAACTTCACTGAATTCATTTATTGATTCTATTAGTTTTAGGGTGAATACTTTAGGGTTTTCTATATGAAATATCATGGCATCTGCAAATAATGACAATTCTACTTCTTCCTTTCCAGTTTGAATGCCTTGTTTTATCTGATTGCTGTGGCTAGGACTTCTAATACTATGGATACTGAACCATTCCTGGATCTTTGGAATAAATTCAACTTGATCATAGTATGTGATCATTTTTACATATTGTTGGATTCATTTTGCTAATACGAAAGTCCCCTACATATGAACCTTTAAGTTGTGAACTTTCAAAGATGCAGATGAGCATTCACATGTCCAGTCATGTAAGTGAATTGAAAGTCGCTCAGTCGTGTCTGACTCTTTGCAATCCCATGGACTATACAGTCTATAGAATTCTCCAGGCCAGAATACTGGAGTGGGTAGCCTTTCCCTTCTCCAGGGGATCTTCCCAACCCAGGGATCAAACCCAGGTCTCCCGCATTGAGGGCAGATTCTTTACCAGCTGAGCCACAAGGGAAGCCCAAGAATACTGGAGTGGGTAGCCTATCCCTTCTCCAGCGGATCTTCCTGACCCAGGAATCGCACCAGGGTCTGCCGCATTGCAGGCACATTCTTTACCAACTGAGCTATCAGGGAAGTCATGTAAGATGTGAGTGAAATTGTAGCTTGCCCTCTGTCTCCTGTTGCTGACGATCTTTCAGCTCTAGCATCCCACCTCTCTCGCCTCCTCTAGTTACTAACTTTTCTTGCCTGTTCACTTGATGCCAGCCCCTGTACACCAGCTGTTGTACTATTGTACTTTTCCAAGTACGGTAATGTAAGATTAAAGATGTTTTCTTTATTCTTTGTGTTGTTTTTTATGTATTATATGTATGAAAAGTGTTATAAACCTACTATAGTACAGTACTATATAGCTGATTGTGTTAGTTGGGTACCTACACTAATTTTGTCAGACTTAAGAAGACATTGGACTTAAGAACACTCTCCAAACAGAACTCATGTAAAGAACTTTCTGTATCTTGGAGATTTTTGCATCTATATTCATCAAATATATTGGCCTATTAATTTTCTTTCTTTGTAATGTCTCTCTGTTTTTGGTATTAGAGTAATGATGGCCTCATAGAATGAATTTGTGAGTGTTCCATCCTCTTCAATTTTTTGGAAACAGTTTGAGGATAGATGTTAATTCTTCCTTATATGTCTGGACGCAGGTGCCTCTGCATACCAACATAGAACCTTTTCTCCAGTCTCGGCCACCCCAGATTCAGTGCCATGCTGTGACATGGAGTAATCGGGGCCAGAGTTGACTCAGCTCATGCTGGAGCTTACAGCCCACAAGCAAGTCATGGGAAAGCCAGCATCCTAGAGCAGACCTCTCTCCACTGTGCCCCAGGGCAAGCCAGTGTGTGATTCTCAGGAGTAGAGTTCAGGCTTCCCACAGTCCTCCTGTTGGTCTCAGTAGTCTTCCAAAAAGCCAGGTGGACTGGGGACCCAACATGGTTCACTCCCCAAGGCGACTGTCCACCCTTGTAATCTCTTTGTTCTGAGTTTCCTCGCAGGAGCACAGATCACAGCCTGACCGCTTTCTTTTCCTTCCTACTCAGTAACCTGTGTATCTTTCTTCTAGCCTTACTTGTAGAGTCCTTCTGCCAGTTTCTGGTTGGTTTTCAGTGAGAACTGTTCCAGATATCGATATATTTTCGATGTGTTCATGGGAGGAGATGAACATCTTACTGCACCATCTAGATCCAAACCCTCAATGTTTATTTTTTAAGGATATTGTAATTCATAATGAGGAATCCAGTTTTAACTGTAAGTTGCTTTCACAAATAAGACTGTTTCCGTAGGAGACTGCAGGGGTGTGGGTATGTGTGAGTATGGGTTTGAGTATTTTAATTTTATTTATTTATACTGTACTTTCTTTCACAAGAGGATTTGAGGTGATAGACTCTAATATTGATTCTGACAGTGGATATGATTTTATGCAACACTCTTTACTCAGACTGAAATGGGTGTTAATGACTTCCCCTCTGAGAAGGCTTTTGATTCGGACAGATTAAAATGTGTGATTTGAAATATACAGTTAGAAGCTCTCTTATCCAGACTGATCTGAACTGATAATCAAGAACTGGTTAAAGTATCTTGTCATTTAAAAAAATAAAATATATACCCTAAATAATTTAAGTTAAAACATACAAATGGTACTGACCTTTTGATATTGGTCCAAGGCCTTTTCTCTGAGTATGTGGCTGCTAGTCAGAGTTCTGTATTATATTTCCTGCATAAAATACAATCCTTATGATTTTCAGCTCCTGTTTCCTTAAAGTGGAACCATAGTTAAAGACACTTGAGGAGTCATCTTTCCCATTCCCTCCCATTCCTTTCGAGTTATCTTACCTAAATCTAATTCCACAGCAGTTTGTTTTTAGTGACTCTTTTTTCTTGGTTTCTTTGAACCCATCCCATTTAGTTTTCTGTAGAAATAGAAACTCCCCTTTCAAGTTCACATTTCTCTTGTTAGTGTCACATTTAACAAGATTACTTAATGATAATAACAAGTCTGATTGCCTTAGTGCAGAATTATGAATGACTCAGGAGCAGAAACGAGCAGATGTGCCAGAGAGCAGTCTGCCCCAGTCATGAGCATTAACTGCCCCAGTCTTGAGCATCAAGGGTGTAGTCTCGTCATTCCAGTGTTGTATCCACCAGGCATGGATGTTGACTGCGTAGACAGCTTTAATCCTTGTCTTGTATTAGGGTGATGAAGAGTCAGCTGCTGCTGCTGCTGCTGCTGCTGCTGCTGCTAAGTCTCTTCAGTCGTGTCCGACTCTGTGCGACCCCATAGACGGCTGCCCACCAGGGTCCCCCATCCCTGGGATTCTCCAGGCATGAATACTGGAGTGGGTTGCCATTTCCTTCTCCAATGCATGAATGTAAAAAGTGAAAGTGAAGTCACTCAGTTGTGTCCAACTCCCAGTGACCCCATGGACTGCAGCCTACCAGGCTTCTCTGTCCATGAGATTTTCCAGGCAAGAGTACTAGAGTGGGTTGCCATTGCCTTCTCCGAAGAGTCAGCTAATCCTAGACAATTAAGTGGAGGTTAATTGAGAGAGTTTTGATTGTAACTGTATGAAATTTTGTTTTGAAACCAGCCAAATACTTGTCTTCATTTGTGACTGCTTGATTTTTAACTCGTATTACACCATCAGTCCCTCTTTTGGATCAGTTATATGGCACATGTTGTTATTTCTGTCCTGCTTTCTTTTTCCTCATGGCACTTATTTTTCACTGGACTTTATTTACTTACATATTCACTTAGTATCTGTCAGTTTCTTCCAAGGCTGAGTAAACTCCATGAGACCTGGGACTTGATCTGTGGACCTTTGTATCCCCAGAGCGCAAAACAGTGAATATGGAGAGTGAGAGAAATGTGACTGCTTCTTTCCAGCGCTTGTTTCTGGCCAGTTTGAAGTTCTCACTGGTCCCTACCAAGATCGAGTGATTTCTACTTTGAAGAAGAAAGGAGGACAGAGAGTCCGTCCCACGGACCTTTGGTGCTCCTCCGTGGGGAGCTTTCCAGCCCAGTTGCTAAATCTCCTGATTCCAGGGAAGGAGCCTGATGGTTCATGTTGATAAACCATGCATTGAATCATTAACAGGGCTTTCTTCTTTGATTTTTGCCTTTAAAAGGTCAGTTCAGAGTGGAGTTTTTCTGCCTCAGCATTACTGATGTCTGGGGTGGATAGCTGTTTGTTGGAGGGAGGGAGAAGCTGTCCTGTGTGTGTTAGGATGTTTGGCAGTATCCCTGACTATTACCTACTAGATGCCTGTAGCAAGTACCCGCTTTACCCGCTTCCCAGATGCCTTCTGCCAAGTTGTGACAATCAAAAATACCTCCTGAGAGTGCCTAATTTCCCTGGGTGGGGGGAGTGGATAGGCAAGGAAATAGTTGCCTTGCCTCTTCTCCCCAGTCGAGAGCTAATGGTTTGGACTAGTCCTGGGATGACAACTAGGACCCAAGGCCACACTAACAATGCTGTGGTAAATCCAGTCAATGGCTTTTTGAACCTTCATTTCTGGTGTTCTCTTTATGTCTGATTGTAATGTTCTCCAGATTTGTATTTCACAGGCTTTATTCCGAGTTCAGCTAGTCCTGTGTGGGTTTTTTTGGCTAAAATTCCTCAGGACAGATTACCACTTAGCTTTTCTTTCCTCAGGCTGCCTGCAAGCCTCTTTCCAAGCTCATGTTTCTCAGTTGCCAGGATCTTAGGCTCCTGACTATATTGCCAGCAGGAAAAGAAATTCTCTCCCTGTGACTAACAACATGGCAGTTTGTTACAAGACCATTTGTTACCTGTTCCCCTTGCTCAGATGTGTGATTGAGGCAGCTGTCAGCTTTTTCTGCCTTTCTCCCCCATCTCTCCACGCCTTCCTGTTTTTTCTTTTCCTCCCAGTGTTTCCATGGTGGCTCCTTGCTGGAGCCAGAGGACAAGCTGCTGACAGGAATATCCTTTGAATATCTCTGCATCTGGACAGGGCCACTGGCACCCTCCATTGGCGGCTGAGCAATGCATGGCTTGCCATATTTGTCTGTCTCCTGTTTAAGGCCCAAGAATTTGAATCTGCTCCAACATCTAAATGTTGTTGTTATTAAGACAGCATGCTGCCATAGTACCACAAGTCCAATATTAAACATGTTTATTTGGGTTCCATATATTAATATTTTGATTTGTTGCTTCTGCTCTTGCTTTCTTACACCTCACAGCTGTGACACTGAGGTAAGGGACACTTTAAGTCCATTATAAAAACCAAATAAACCAGAATATATAAACCATATTTTAAAGATTTCTGTGTCTTAATCATTGCATAAATATATTTTTTCCTGATATTTGGTTGAGTCAAAGAATCCTTTGAGTTGGCCAACTGATAGTGGATTATTGAAGCACATTAGGACACCAATATTGAATAAGCAAGAAGTTGCACGTTGAAAAATCAAAGCATGTCCTCCTGCTTGTCTGATCAGATAGCCATTGATCAAGGTGTATTTATGGCATGGAGACTTATATAACAGGAAAAACTGACTATGAGGCATGGCCAGAAACCAATTAAAAAATATACAAGAGTGTTTTTCAGAAACATTTGAAGTGTGAAATAGTATAATAATTGTCATTCATGTGTCAGGTAACATCAAGTTACTGCGAATGTTTTAGTGAAGTAAGTCTTTAGGGGATGAAATTTGATGTGCACTCTGAGGCACATGTTAGATTTGAAATATACCAGGCTCAGGGTCTTCTTTCTCTCATGCCATTTTGCAAAATCACAGGCTATGGTGAAAAAGCATGCAGTTCTGTAACACAAAAGCATAAATTCTCAGATTGGAAGGTCCCGCAATCACATCTACCAGTCCCCGTCTAAGTATTTAGCTAGGCAGAGGAGGAATAATCTAATTGAATTGATCCATTTCAGTTACTGAGGCAGACACAGTTGTTGGTAATGGATGAGGTTTGTTTTTTTTCCAATACCTCTTAACTTCATAAACTGTGGAATTCATATCTTCAACATGCGCTTTACAGTAGCAGGGTATCTATCCCCCCTCCCACCCACTCAGCCATTTCAGTATACACAGTTAATGAGTATTAAGTTAAAAAAAAATAACCTTAAAAGAATTAATTTCATGGAGAATGCATCTAGTTAAGCAAGTCATTTAAACAACATTTTACTCGTGTGTAGCAGACCATTTTATAAGTTACTGATAGCTTTACAAGCCTGTGTTTCAGACAAGCTAATTGGCTGTCTCTGATATGTTTGGGGCTTTCACTCATTAACTCTCCCTCCTGTCTAGTACATACTTGACTAGCTCTCATTCATATAGGTAGGACTAACCAACCATATTCTCTTGCCAGGAGAAAGTTTTTCATAAATAGATTTTTTCCTACTTAACAATATTTACCTTCTTGAAATAAAGATAAATCGTAACATGAGTATTCTCCCAAACATAGAGGATGCAGAAGCAAGTGTAACACCCTAGAAGTGTTTGGCATCCAAAATGAATGCTGTTTTGAAAGAGTGTAATAAAGGAAGGAGAGAAGAGAAAAAAGAAAATGGTGAGCTGTTGGAAACTGGCTGCCTCTTCAATTAATGGCTATGTTATAGATGTTATTGAAAAGTCCGATGCCTGCACCTGCATGCAAAGACAAGCATCAGTAGATGCTTCTCTTTTTGCGTATGTCAGTGCTTTCCATTCTCTAAGATAAAAATTAGTTGCTTTATTTGGACATAGATTAAAGGAATAGCTCAAAACATAAGTGTCCTGTGGGTCTTGGGATTTCTGGACTGGGTTCTGTTTTCCATGATAGGCTGTTTACTTTTCTGTTTGCAAAACAATTTACTGCAGCTGCCTGCAGGCATTTGTATATAATAGAGTTTAAATCACTTAGGCCTACAGTTTTGAAACTGTTCATGAAATCCCACCTTCTAAACCTTAGCCTAATTAATTGTGAAGAGTGGTAATTTCTCTCCAATATTCAGTCTCTCTCCTTTACTAACATTTTAATATGGGGTGAAATATACTACATATTGTGTTGCCCTTATCATTATAGTTTCATTGTACTGAGTACATTTATGTCTGACATTGTACTGGGTACGTTGAAAGTGAAGGTTAAGTCGCTCAGTCGTGTCTGACGCTTTGCGACCCCATGGACTGTACCCCACCAGGCTCCTCCGTCCATGGGATTCTCCTGGCAAGAATACTGGAGTGGGTTGCCATTTCCTTCTCCAGGGGATCTTCCCAACCCAGGGATAGAACCCAGGTCTCCCGCATTGCAGGCAGACGCTTTAACCTCTGAGCCACCAGGGAAGCCCTGCACCCTCAAGGAACTGACTCATACATATGAAAAAAATTGGAGAGTAATTATCCAAAATCTGTGTGACCTTAGTAAAAGTAGAAGATCCTAGTGAATCTGGGTGAAATGAAATTTGCATTAGACTCGTGGAGCTGCTTCATTCCCAGTGAGTCTGAATATCTTAACCTATTAATTTGTATAATAATTATTGATAATGTCTGTCTTAAAGAGAAAGTAATGGTTCATATAACTGAATTCATAATTGCCAAAAAGCAGAAGAAACTTAAATGTCCATCAGCTGGTGAACCTGGATAAACAATATATAGCATATCCATATAATATAACATTCAACTGTAAAAAGGGATGAAGTACTGATACATGCTGTACATGGTGAACCTTGAAAGCATTTTGCTAAGTGAAAAAAAAAGCAGGTACAATTTAATTTAAAATATGTAAGTGGTCAGAATTGGCCTCCTATGTAAAGAGGTATGAGAGTTTAAACTTATAAATAGAATATTCCAGAACTTGAGAGTCATTGAACATATAAATTTAATGGAAGAAATTTTTAAGAATTCTTGTTGGAGAAGAAATCTTAACTATTTCAGGATGTTTGATTCTTAGTCCAAATGCTTTAAGAGAAAACTGAATATATTACATTTATAAATGAAGTTTTGAAATGGACCTAAACAGTAATTCAAGCTTCTTGAATGTATTTGCTAAAACTTAACAAATGTATAGATAGAGTATTAAGATTTTTAAGTTGACTATAATAGCTTCAACAAAAACTACATTTCAGATACTATAAATTTAATAAATTGTATAGTCTCTTTTAAAACTGTAAAGTAACAATAACTTGTATTTCTGCACACTAAAAACCATCCTAAGGACACCAAAATCCCTCAAACTGACAGGTTACCCCACACCTTGGAGATCCTGTGACCTTTAGGAAGTCTCCTCATGAAAGAAACCCAGACTGAACACAGAGAGGGAAAAGGTAGTGCTTTGCTGAGAGATGACCCTTCTGTCTGCTAGACCACAATTGAAAACATCTGAAATTATAAGTGGATCTTGGCCAGGTTATAAAAGCCAACTTCTCTGTCCCCCTAAAGTGTGAGGCACAGTGGAGAGGAGGGCTGGCAAGCCAGGTCACACTGAGGCGCTGGCCAAGCGCTCCTCGAGCCTCTGCTGGACAGAGAGGAAGCTGCAGGAGGCTGTAGCCAGGGCTTGGCAGTTTGTTTTCTCTAAAGGGCCAGATAGTAACTCTGCTAGGCTGTGCAGGACACACTGTCTCTGTGGAAATGACTTACCTTTGCCATTGTAGCATGAAAGCAGCCATAAATAACTGAATAAGCATGACTGTGTTCCAATAAAACTTTATTTACAGGGAATTCATAGTGCCTAAGTGCTGAGGAGGCAACCAATGGTGGCTACTGTGACTAAGGTCAGTTGGAAAAGTTTCTTCTATAACATTGAGGCTTCCCCTTGAGAAAACAGGAGGACATCTGCATCTTCAGAGGTGATCCTGTCCACCTGTGGATGGAGGCATCTGGGGCGGGAAGCAGGAACTGGAGAAAGGCCCATGTGCAGGAGTCGCCCCAGGCTGCAGCGGGCCAGGTAGGATGATGGGAGTAGAGCAGGGTACAGATGGAAAGACCTATATTCCATTGCTCCCTGAAAACAGGAAGCACTCCTGTCTAAATCTGTGCCTTTTACAGTGATGATCTGCTAGGAAGCTTTGGGGCTAAGTGAATAATCACCTCTACCCCCAGGTATATCAAAAAAGAGAAAAGAGATGTAGTTTGCTCTGTAATTCCAGGTTAACAGATTAAATAGAAATAGGAATGCTTTTCAGGTCCTAAATGTCACTACCAAAGCAAATGGGATAATTTTATTTGGCTCTTCTGGGGAAGGCTAAATCCTCCTGTGCAGTGAAATACCGGATCTCTATATAATTACTATCACAACATATAGCATTCTGTACACGTAGAGGTTACTGCCTGGGCAAGAAGACTTCTAATAAGGGTGAGGCTCAATCACAGGTCATAACCTGCAGTCATTTGTCTGGTTTTTAATTATTCCAAGGTCAGACATGCTGCACTTTGCTTAAGAAACAAGCCATGTTACCAGAACTACACTTTTTTCTTTACACCCAGTGTTCTTGAAACCAGTTGTCCATTATTAACATAAACCCCAAAGTAATATTGTCATATTGGTTAGCATCAAGTTGTCATTTTCTGGTCCCTATTAATACTCAGTAAAAGGAAATATTATTCTATGTAGCAATATCTTCGGGACTGTGGCAAATTGGTTTTACTTGTATTACTTATTTCTACCTTTAATGACACATTTAGTGCCTTTCTAAGAATCCTGCAAGCAGTACAATGAAAAGGAGAACAGCTGGTGCTGCTGTCTCTAGACTAACCTTTCTTTGAACCAGCTGCCAAGAATGCACTCCAAAGAATCTTAATGATGCCCAGCTACTTCATCTCCAGACCCCGTCCTGGAGCCATGGTGTGGGCAAAGTTCTGACTTTGTTGAAGGTTACCAAGTGAAGCCTGTTCCATGAACTTCTGCAGTAAAAAAAAAAAGCTAAGCTGGAGAACCCCTTTGCAAACAATCATACAAGATGCATGTACTTAGTGATGTGCTAGTAAGAGTTTAACAACCAATTCAAAAGAAACAACTTTTCTCTAGAAAGAAGAAGTCCTAGTTTGTTACTTTTGCAGATTCCCATGGTGTAAATACTCCAAACCATGGCCAATTTCTTGACCTGTATGATTTGACATCCTTGTGTCTGGAGTTGGAAAGAGAAAGCACAGAGTCAATATTTAAACACCAAGGTTCTTCCCTAGTGTGACATGTGAATACAGTAGGTGTCTCTGCTGTAGTGACTACAGTAGGGAGCTAGATTGTAGCCAAGGCAAGTCCCACTCCCTTTTTAACAGTCATGGACTGTCCTACAAGTTTTATAATACATTCAGGCTCTCTTTGCATCCTTTCTTAATTGGAGCCCTGGGGTAAATTTATCATCTGGACAGAACTTTTTTTTTCAACTGGAAAGTGTGTGTGTGTGTTAGTTGCTCAGTTGTGTCCGACTTTTTGCAATCCCATGGACTGTAGCCTGCCAAACTCCTCTGTCCCTGAAATTCTCCAGGCAAGAATATTGGAGTGGGGTGCCATTCCCTTCTCCAGGGGATCGTCCCAACACAGGGATTGAACCCAGGTCTCCTGCATTGCAGGCAGATTCTTTAACATCTGAGCCACCAGGGAAACCTGTAATTGAAGTATAGTTAATTTATTATGTTAGTTTCAGGTGTACGGCAAAATGATACATATACACATATATATTCTTTTTCATATTCTTTTCTATTGTAAGTTATTACAAAATAACAAATATAGTTCTCTGCACTACATACTAGGTCCTTGTTTATTTTATATATAGTAGTATGTATCTATTAATCCTAAACTTTTAATTTATCCCTTACCCCCACACCATGCTTTTATCAAAGAGTTAAGAATCAATATGAACCTGTCTCAAAAAAACATTATTCATGCAGTTCTTTTTATAGACCATGCAGTGGACACATTGCTGTGACAAAGAAACCGTATTGAATCCACTGAGTTCAGGACAATTAACTGAGTTGTGTTCTCTCGCATCATCCTCCAGCTTTCCCTTCTAGTCAGCAAACCCACTAATTGCGGTTTTTCCCAGCTTTCTGAATTTTGTTGCCAATCCTCACCCTGTCGTCTCTACTGTCTGTCTTACCTGTTGACCTGTCACTATTGGTTGGAAGGAGCTGAAGTTGTCAACCTAGACTCCGTGAGTCCTGATTCCTTCACAAAAGATGAAGAAAGAAGGTGCCTTTATTCCTAAAGGTTTTTGTAACAATCTTCTACCAAGATTCTTCTTACTCAAATTGATCTACATGATTTCAAAATTATTCTAGTCATACCCTCTATATTTGAATCAGTTGCTTTTCTTACTTTAAGCTGAAATAGAATCATAGTGCTCTGAGTGAAAACGCCTTTAGTAAACTCTGCAGTACTAAACTGTACATGGCCACTAAAAAGCCAGGAATGAGGAGGGGACTTGTAATCTTAAAACACAAATGGTGAGGACCATTCCCTTGTCCGGCTGTTGTTTCTGTTTTGGTTTGGTTTTACAGTATTCTCTTAAATCAATGGAAGCCTGTATGTTAGCAAGGGGAGCTCTGGCACAGGTATGCTCATTAGAGCACACTCTCCAGGCTCCTTCAACAAGTAGGGGTTGAATGACTGAAGCTGTGGGAAGCCAGCTTTCAGGATGCAGATTTCCAAACCTCCATATTCAGCTCCTCTGCCTACCACATCCACCCCCAAGCATTAAGAGAGGTCCACTGTAATCAGCTAGGGTCGTGCAGAGAGAACATATGTATTGTGTGTAGATGGGGGTCTGGGGAAGCAGCAGGGTAGAAAATATCCAGCTTCTGTGTCTAGCAGTGAAAGTATGGAAAAATAAGCTAATAGCTCCAGACCAGGGGCAAGAGATACCTGCAGGAGCAGGACTACACCAGGTGATATTCTGGACATGCAAGGGGGAAGTGTTCTTTTAGCTGTAGCAGGGACTGGTTGGTACTAATGGCGTTGCATTCCCTAGGAGTAGGGGTGGCATATTCTAAGGTACACAACACAGTCCCACATATCCTAAAAAGTTGTCACACCTTGACAGACATGAATGTGGGTCGAAGTACTGTTTATAAATATCTGAGCTTACAAAGCAACTCCATGTAACATGAGAACAATAACCCCTTGGATGTAGACCCTGCTCCCCAAAAGTGTTTAAAGGAAAACGAGGCCAACTCTGACCATGCACTATTTACATGGTGTAGTAACAAAACCAGAAGAAAAACAAGCAGCTTATCATTATAAATAAGATTGCAGGTTTTTAAAAAGGAAAGATCTATCTTTACAGTTCAGAAACTATTTACATGACTTCCAGAAATGTGATCACAACAGGTTTGTGGGAATTAAAAATAAAATTTTGAAACAACATTTATTTGTTTGGCTTTCCCAGGTCTTAGTTGCAGCACATGGAATCTTTGTTGTGGCACATGGGACCCTTAGTTGTGGCATGTAACTCTTAGTTGCAGTGTGTGGGATCTAGTTTCTGACCAGGAATTGAACCCAGGCCCCTTGCATTGGGAGTACAGAGTCTTAGCCACTGGACCACAAGGGAAGTCCCCAAAATAAAATTTTTGAACATGTTTTTTGAAGTAAGGGCAAGATAGGGAAAACAGTGAATATCTTTATAACCTCCTTAGAGGTTTGTTACATACAAAAGAATTATTTTGTTATTTCTCCACTCAAGGACACATAAAAGATATCTCCCACCCAACCAGGGGTTCTCCTGTGCTATGTAAAGTCTCACAGGTTTAACACCTGCTACAATTAGCAGCAACGAGATGATACCGATTTGTCTCTGTTATATTAGGACTTTACAGTAAATGCGATGTGTGGATAATGGAATGCAGTAATGCAAATCACTCCACAGTTTCGTGAGGGAAGAAAGGGCCCTGATGACATAGCTAAAATAGGTTAGCAACTTATGGTGGCTTTGTTTTCCTATCTCTAGGGTGGATTCATGGCCACTGACAAATGCCCACTCTCTGTGGCCATCCCAAAAATAGCTCAGTGACCACAGGTTGCCAGGCAGCTGTATTCTGATGTCATTGCCCCAAGTGCCATTGCCAGAAGCCAATGTGAAACAACCACCAGCTCCTAATTCCAGCAGTTTCCAGTTAGCCATGACATTTAAGCAGCTGATAAAGCAGTCAAAAAGAGTTGGGTTCATTTCTCTTGAGTGATTTTTAAAATGTTTATTTTGATAAGAAAATAACCTTTAAAAAATGATGTTCATCATAAAAAACAGATCCCTGCATCTTGGGCAGTTTTTTTAACCTTAAATATAATATGTAAACATACGGTTTATGATGGTCAAACTTAAACACCTTTCTTTAAAATCATACTCTGGCATGTCGAAGGACAGAAAAAGTGATTGTGGACAAGTCGAGTGTGTGAGTAGGTAATTTTTATTGTCATATTGGGGGAAGGTGGTAAAATGTGCTCTTCAGATTAATGTAGGAAAGCAAAATAAAAATTTTATCCTGAAGAAAAAGTTCAAGACAGAGCATTGTCTTCATCTTCCCCTCTTTTGTATTGTACTCTTTGTTTTTAGGAACATAAAACTCTGGGTAGTGAAAAGCTATGTTCCCACAGCAAACACAGTCACTTAGTGTATGTGAATATCATTGGAATGCCAAACTTGTTTTTTAAATATTATAAATGTAGAGTGGTGTAGAGTCATTTGGATACCAGTAAAGTGAATATGGGAGAATTACATACCCACTTAGGTTACAGATCTGAAGAACTGATGCTTTTGAACTATGGTGGTGGAGAAGACTCTTGCGAGTTCCTTGGACTGCAAAAAGATCCAACCAGTCCATCCTAAAGGAAATCAGTCCTGAATGTTCATTGGAAGGACTGATGCTAAAGCTGAAACTCCAATACTTGGGCCACCTGATGCGAAGAACTGACTCATTTGAAAAGACCCTGATGCTGGGAAAGATTGAAGGCAGGAAGAGAAGGGGACAACAGAGGATGAGATGGTTGGATGGTGTCAGCAACTCAATGGACATAAATTTGAGTAAACTGCGGGAGTTGGTGATGGACATGGAGGCCTGGCGTGCTGCAGTCCATGGGGTCGCAAAGAGTCAGACACGACTGAGCGACTGAACTGAACTGAAAGTGAATATGGGAGAATTAGATACCCACTTAGGTTACAGATCTGAAAATCTCAGGTTATCCGCTATATTTGTCGGCTTAACACCAGTAGGCTCCTTCATCAGGTGACCACCCTGTAATCAAAGCTTCCATTTCCTTCTCATAGTTAATATTCAGCAGGAACAACTTCTGAAACATAACTACCTTTGGACATCTTTATTATCTCCCAAGTGTGCCTGCATCATAGACTATATTTTCAGTTGCCTAGTACCTAAAATCCTTACTGTGCTTTTGTATCCAATCCATATTGCCAAATATCACAAGTTACAATATTTTGTAATATTTTCTAACATTGTTTTTAAATTACCTGTTAATACGCTACTAGGATGAATTCTGTGAAGTTTTAAATGAACCATTTGACGGAAGTAATGTTAATAATATGCACTTACTGTGTTAGCTTTAATATTACTGGATTTCTTGCCACTAGTCCTCTTCCCAGTTATTAGCAATGTTTAAAATTCTGTTCTTTTAGATTTGAATTTATACCATGTGACAAGGGTACAACTTCCTTCCTGTACCAGATTTGCATCCAACACACTGTCCACTCTTGATGGGAGGCATCGTTGATCAAATAGCATATTGCATCATAAGCACAGACTTCCCTCTGTGGTACAACCTGAAGCCCTCTTTGTGGCATAATCAAAGAGACTAGCCTCTCTGATTTTAAACTCCTTAGAGCACCAACTCCTCCTTCTAGCTGTAGATTTGAACGTGTCCCCCACCTGTCACTCCTGCCAGCTCTTTCTCCCCATGCTGGCCCATAGTCCCTTTGGTCCACTGACCAGCAGCACCTCCCTTGAGGAGGCAGACTGGGTTCTTGGTCCTGGCCTTTGCACAAGCAATTTCAGATTCTTATTGAAGTAAGTAATTTTCACTGCCCTAAAGAAATTAAAAGAAGGAACCTTACATTTTCTATAAGGGAGAATTCCTCTTGTTTGTAAAATATCTTGGCCAAAAATTTTTCTGAAGTCATGGACCCATTTTCTGATCTGTAAATGAGCTTCCCATTACTCTTCAGAATCAGAATTAATGAGAGTCCTTCCATTCTCAAGGACTTTTTGTTGTTGTTGTTAGAAGGAGTATTTATTATGAATTTGCAGACATCTCTCGAAGGACTTTTGGGACACACTTGAACTGTAAAGTGTTAGCATATTTGGGATTCCTAAAGTACCATAAAAGCTTAGTGTTATTTATATCTTCTTACATAAAAAATGTACACACATATTAATACCACTTTGAATGGTATATCTCTGCTGTTAACAGTAGTTTGGTACTTGTGATGATAAAGTCAAAATGAAACCACATTTGGAAGTGGCTTAAGATTGGAACACCTTTTTTTTCTGGGTCAAGGTATTGATTAAGGTAACACCTTGGCAAGTGGTAACTCCATGGCACATGGGATTTAACTCAGTTTGTTGACAAAGAATGTCTTTGAATAATACTTCTTCTGTTGCTGCTACTCACTGTGTTTGATATAATGTAAGCCCTGCTACCAAAATACAATATCCTGTTCTTGTGTGATACAGTGTCTGTGCATGTGTATGTGTGTATATAGCTTCATGAACTTTGTACTTTGTCATACCCTTTGAGAGAAACATCATAGTACTTCTGGAAACCATGATAATTTGTTATTTATTTGCTGTCCAGAGTTGGTAATCCTGTATGCTATTAGTCAGTTTCCTACCTCACACACACTGAGAGTGACTTGTGACCAATTCATAAGAGAATAGGTTTTTCCGATAGCACATGCTACACCCCACATAACAGTTATAAAGTCTTGATTTTTTCCTCCCTGAAAATTCAAGACTGGGAGGAAAAAAAGCTAAGAGACTTTATGTGTGTATGTATATTTATATAAGAATATATACGCATATACATGCACTTGGTTTCCATCTCTTAACTAGAAAACCACTTTCCCAGGTCTCAGAAATATATGCCAGAGACACATATTTAAATGAGAGATATAAAGGCTTATTTAAATTATATTTTTTGTTTTGTGTATGTTTGATCAAAATGATTGTCTTGTGTAATTGATAGTGTACATATTATTGGCTGTCACCAGTTTAGTAAGTTAGCAAGGTGATATAATGAACGCGATTCTGCTAGAATTACTTTGATTGAATTGCAACTTTTTGGTGTTCTGCTGTGTGTTTTTGACCTGTGCCATAGTACATATAATTCTTTCTCAGACTTCATCAGACCTCCCATGCTGTTAAGTGAATGGGTGGAATGGTAGCTTGCAAGCAGTTCATTCACCCCTAAAGAAAACACTCCCGGGTCACAACATATAACCTATATTATAACCACAGCTGCAGATGGGATTCTAGAAAGTCCTGAACATCAAGTTCACATAGCTTCTTAAAATTCCCCTACTTCATAACTCACAAAATTTCAGTAAGAGAAAGATTCCTATGTAATTAATAATCTGTTTCTCTCCCTCCCCCCAATTAAGGTCAAAAAATATTTTGAACTTGAACCACTTGCACGTGGAAAACGCTGGATTCTGCAGCCCTGCTCGCTGGATGACATGGAGGCACTGAAAGACAGCTTCTCTCAGCTGATAAATTTGTTAGAAGAAAAAGACCATGAAGCTGTAAGAATGTGAAATCTGGTGAAGAAAATGGGTTCCCACAAGGCCTTGAGCCTACCATGTTAGTTTCTCCCTTTAATTTTATTTTGGTATCTGGACTGTAATGGCTTTAGTATCTGTTTTCTTCCAGTTATCTCAAACTCTCATCTCTCTATTAAAGTGAATATTCTGTAAATCAGGTGACTTATCATCGGCATTACCGTCAAGTACACACTACTGAGAGAGAATTTATTCTCTGTTTACCACTAATTATCTTCACCTCATGTCTCTTCCTTCTGTTGTTCTAAGCGGCTCTTCTCTGTGCTAAAATGGATGGAATTTGTGGCTCATAGAAATCAAATCCCTTATAGAGGACTCAGGGAGACTGAGAACCTTGGCTCACTTACCCTTGGTTTGGGCTGGAGTGTTGTGTGACTGGCATTCCCCATAATATGTGTATCATTTTCAAAATCTCTTTGTGGTTTTATCTTATTTTTAAGTTTTTTGTATACTGGCCTTATAGCATATGGGAAAAAATAAGCACCAAAAACTTCAGTTAATTACCTTATCAGAAAGGAATATCCTTGCCATAGTAAAATTGACTTCAAAGAACTTAAAGACAAGATGCCTAATTTTTTTTAATTACATCTAAAGTCTCCCTCAGTCTGCTCTTTGCTAAGAGCAAAGACATTATTTCCACTTTTGAGAAGAGCTAGAGGAAATGTAGGCACAGTGTATGCATCACTGTTCATCAAGTCCTCAAATATTTTTTTAATGGAAAAATTACCCAACATTAAGTCAAGCTGCAGTGTAATATGTTTCTGAAAACCTTTTTCTAAAAATCTTATGTCTGATTGATATAGAGAAAGTAATTTTTAAAATAATAGACAAAACTTTTTAAAAACAGCCAAATGAAGTATAGTTTATACTGGATAGGGCTTAAGCTGGCATGATTTGACAGATAATAAAGGCAGAATCATCTGTATCGTCATTCAGTAAGTGCTAATGTAGGTTAATGGAGTCTGTCAATGTCTCCATCCAGTAATTAAAGGTCTATCAGTATTTCTACTATAAACCTCTATTTTCAGGGGTTTCAGTATGCCCTTAATAATGTGCTAGGGCTGCAGCAAATAAATAATTTTAAGGCCTAGAGTCAGTCTTTGGAACTGTTTTTTTTGTTTTTGTTTTTGTTTTTTGCATTTAGTTTAAATGATAAAATTATACAGAGATAAATGTACAGTTTTACTAAGTTTTGGCACCTTTGGCTTTTTCTAAATCAGGAATAATCTATGGATATTGAGGTTAATGGATAGAATACCCTTTGGCACATTTTGTAGATTTTTGACCATTTAAACTACAAAGTGAACAAATGAGAGAAAACTGCTCCTTTCACCTGAGCAATAAAAACATGTTTGGAATTTTTTTTCCATTGACTGATTCCCAGATACCACAGACTCGCATTCTATTACAAGGTGATGTACTACCTTGTAAATTCTCCAGAAGATATATGTCATTCAGATACAGTTTTTGTGGTTTGATCTTGTGGGTGAATTTTAAGGAAATCATTACCTTTGAAACATCGAACACTTCTTTTAAGCTTTCTTTCTTTTTTTTAAATGAAATGGATCCAAAAAGATTCATATTCAGATTTGGTCTGCAGCATCCTGGAATATTTTTAAAACATAACCCATGAGCAGCACAAAACTTTTATTCCGATGACCACTTGCACAATCCCTGCTTTTATTTTGTCCTGCTGTGCTCATCTTCTATGAAAAATAAATGATTATTAGGCATTGCTTTCTCTGCAAGTTCATTAAATGTACAATGTTGTCTTTTTAAGATACCGTAGCTGAGTGCTCCTAAGCCATCTGTTAAATGACTTCCCGTTGTCTGTGTGTGTGTTCATGTGTGCGCCAGGGATGGGCTTCTTCTCAGACCCACGACTGTCTGCAGTGTCTCAGCCGTCAGAATGAAAACATTATCAATCAGTACCCAACAACAGCTGTTTTTGACAAGTTTCTGTCTGACGCCTAATGCTTTACAACTGTCAATAAGGCTCCTTCTTTGTCTAGCAGTTCAGAGCTCGCCGTCTTGCTGCTTCCATGCGGCATCCTGTCCTTGTAACCCTAGAATTTGCTGTGTTTGGGAAATCCACTTGGGGGGAGGGGAGGGGGCCTGGATGGACATGGGTGGGTGGGAGGGTGGTGTGCGTGGTCTGTCATATTCCTACTTTCATGTAAAGTGCCACAGGTGTCTTAGTTTGCATATTCGAATATTATATAGGAAAAACAGTCTGTTATGTATTTCTTCACTTAGCTTCTTGTTATATTTATGGAAGTTACCAGTTTTGTACCTTCTTAGCTCAAGCAGTTGCCTTTTTGTAATGGCAATTAATTTATATGACAGAACTTTGTATCTCCTGTAGTTTACAGTATCAGTTGCTAACTAACTGCCATATTGCCCTGTCTTTCTATTAAAAATTCTGTATCTATACTTAAAGGTTAACAGATTCATGTGGACAATTGCCAGGCAAGAAGAACTCGTTTTGTCCATGATTTATATGATTTCCACTATCTTCAAGTGAAAATAAACGCTGAGTAGAATTGATGTTTTCAGACTGACTCCTTCCAACTTTAGCATTTGGGAGTCCCAGATTTCTGTTTACATTTGTGTTGCCTGTTTAAGTCTTCAAAATAAGTTCTGCTGCTCTTGGGTCAAAACAAATGATTAATTCACGTTGCCTTTGAAGCCATTGTGAAAACCTTAAGAGACAAAAAAGAAAGAAAAAAAAAAGCACAAGGGTCTTTTCCAGTTGGTTTGTCTTCAGCAGCAATTTACTTTCATTGGAGCCATTCCTTCAGAAAGAGTGAGCACAATCGAGACGTTAATGTCAGATGTCATCCTTCAATCAAAGCATCATTTTATAATATTTGCTGTAAAAGCAGCTTTCTCAGAGTAGCTGTTTGGTGCAATGAACTTTGTCCTTTAATGTGGATTGATGCCCCGAAGAAGTAAGTAAATATTTTTAAGTGACTCAAGAGGAAATGCTGTGTATTTACAGGTCCATCCTTAAGGATGAGAATATTCTGTAAAAGAAAAAGAAAAAAGATAGATGGACAAAGAAGCTAAAGAAAAAGGGGAGAGGAAAAATACATGATAGAAAATGAAAAATACAATCCCCCACTCTTGTTTGCTCCCAACATTATCCTGACAAATTATTCAACTACACAGAAAGCTTGCAACACCTCATGTCTAAGCTGGGAACCAACCAGCCTTCCTAGTTTTGTTTCCAAGGTAGGCAATTAGCATTTACCAAGTTTCTAAGCACCTCAGACATATCCAGGCAAAATGTGGACAAAACTAAGATTTGCAGCCAATAGGGTTTTCTTAAAAATGTGCAGATGGAATATTCAGACTCCAGTGGAAATCTAATATTCATGCCTGGCTTTATCCTCTTTATAATTTTAGAGTGCATTTTCATTAACCTGCTGACCTAATGGTGCAAACAGAAAGAAAAAGATATGTGGAGGGGGTGGGAAGTGGGAGTTCCCCTTGGGGATCCCTCCTTTTCAATGCATTTGTAGGGAAGGATAAAACTTTAGGAGAATGTAGATTCCCTGCCATCTTTTTCCCAGCCTGGGTCCTAGAGATCTGAAGTTCATGCTGTGAAATGCATTATCACATCATGTTGGGAATTCCTGGATCCCAAGGGTTCACAACTTTTGGTCCCTACTGAGTCAGCATGATTAAATGATTTGCATCTCAGGGTTAAATGTTTTCCAGCTTGGATGCACGGAGTGACTGATGAGCCCATTTTGGCACCCTGCCCCACCCCCCTTGGACTGATTTAGGAACATGAAAAGGATCCCTGTGAGACCCAGAAGCCTTAGATGGGATATCAGTTTCTCCTCCCCTTTTCCCATATTCTTTGAATGAAAAACTCTCCTTCCACCTACTGTTTCCTAAGAGCTGGAACTTCTGACTTCCCATCCAGGGCATTCATCTGTGTGTGACAACCTCTTCATGAAGTGGTGTTCTGTGAAAACCAGTGCAAAAGATTTAAAAGGCACCGAGAAGAATCTCTCCAATATACATCCTTCTTTCCTTACAGAAGAGGGCGAAGTAAAAAGTGCATGATTCTTCTATCACATTCTCTGTACATTCCTGTCTCTGCTCCATGAGGATGGCTCTGATCATTGGGTCCTGCATTAGAAAGGCCACCAACGATGTTCTTAGGCTTATAGCTCACCCCAACATTTTAATCCTCTGCTCAAGTCCTCAAATTGCAGGGAGTTTCCATGGGATATGTAATTTGAATAATCATTTTTCAGAAAGAAATATTTTCAGGCTTTGTGGTTTAAAGCAGCTTCACTTACCATATATACTTTGTGAGGTCACTGGTGCCAGTATGGAGAATAAGGAAAAGGACTCCTCGATTTCATGCCTTTGCTGGGACAAGCCTGGCTTATGACCCAGTCTGACTCCTGACCCCATACTGCTTCAGTGCACGTCTCTATAGCTGTGACCGACTTGGGCATGGCCATCAAGTGGCACTTTAAAAAAATGATCCTCTGGGGGGAAAAAGTGGCCTGCAAACTACCAAAGAATGATGAATTCTTCTTTTCCCTTCTTCCTTTATTGTTCCAAAACCTCTCCCTCTCATTCTGATGTTCTCAAATTACTCTACAGAGATAGTTCATCCCGGTTCTTTTTTAGCAGCAACGTTACAGCCGTGGAGGTGAGTTGACAGTATTGTACCCCAAGAGGAAAACCTGGCTCCAAACACACAGGGACAAGATACATACTGACAAATGAAAATAAGCCTTGAATAAGCATCAGATTCCCAGATCTCCCTCATTCCCGTTTCCTCATGGCATAGAGAGAGGTGGGGGAGGTGGTCATTTCAAAAAAGCCTAAGATCACTTACATCAACAAGCAACCCTTCCAGAAGGTGTGAAATCCAGCCTAGAATGCCACAGCCTTTACTGACAAGTGATTCATGGAGACAAAGGCTGGAGCTTCAGCATCAAAAAGATGTCAGACCAAACACCAAACGCCTGTAAATGATTGCTTTGCAAGCAGTGGAATGACTAGAAGACCTGATCTGATGCCTCCATGTCTGGACAGCTTACAGAAGACATGGGTTGGTGGCGGGGGAGAGGGGGGGCGCCTCTCTTCAGACGGAGCCTGTGAAAAAGGCTGTTTCTGGAGAAAGAAGTAAAACCATGATCCTCACCTGAGATACTCCTGTGGAGATAAATGATTTCTGGCTGGTTTATGTATAGTATATGGAAAGGTCAGTCAGAAAAATGTGTGTCAAGGGCACCTGAAGGCCAGACTGGTATGGTGTGATATTAAATCATTAGACATATAAATAGAGTAAATTAAAAATGAGACGATTTGGTTGGAGCGGAAACTGCTCACCAAAAGGCAGAGACAGGAATGCAAACAATAAGTCTGGCTGTCATTCTTTATCATCTGGAGCAAGTCAGGCTTGGCTCTGGACCTTCTCCAGTTGTTTTACAACTTTCTAGTCATGGGGTGTCTCAACCCAACACTTTTATTAAGCTGCTTCAACAGGATTTTTCAGATGACAGTTTGTCAAGAGCCAACTTACCATGATATTTTTTTTACAGGTTTTATCTCACAATTGGAACTTTTGGTTTTGATAATTTTAGGCGTTTCTTTGTGCATTTGGTATGTTTTTGCTGAACACCTGCTCTGTCCTTGGTGTTGTGTTAGATACAGCACTAAAGAGAGCAGTCTTGGTCCCTGTCTTTGTAGGACTTCCATTCCTGTGGCATTTGGTTAAGCTGGGTTATTTCTGTGACTATAGAAAATGTTTTTCTATTTGGAGGGCATTTTTATAGTACAATTGTAATTTGAATCTCTAGATTTTAAAATATTTTTTCTTGGTCCAAATTTCTGGTTTTCAGCCCTACTAATGTCAAATTGTCTTTTAGTGCTTTATAGCTTCTTTTGAGACCACTAATAAAACTAGAAATCTAACACACACATATGTCGAAAAGGCTTTCCCTCTTTTTAGTGTCTTTCTAAATAGAACTCTGTAAAACTAGCAACTTTTCTTCTGTTTTTCTGCTATAACAACAAAGCATGTGTCTAGCACACAAATTGCCTCCAAAGTGCAAAACCAAACTCTGTCAATTGCCTACTTTTTTTTTTTTTCATCTTTTCTATATTCACAGAACTTTACCTTTTTCTGTAGAACAGCATGGTCTCATGTTTCTGTCTGGAAATCTGATAAATGATCTATATTTGAAATGATGAATCTCCAAGAACATAATTCTTCTATGGTAGCAGTCTCTTGTGTTTTATTCTACCTAACAGTAAAAGATTATGGCATCTGGTCCTATCACTTCATGGCAAACAGAAGGGGGAAAAGTGGAAGCAATGACAGATTTTATTTTCTTGGATTTCAAAATCAAATCACTGAGGATGATGACTGAAGCCATGAAATTAAAAGATGCTTGCTCCTTGGAAGGAAATCTATGACAAACCTAGACAGCATATTAAAAAGCAGAGATCACTTTACCAACAAAGGTCTGTATAGTCAAAGCTATGGTTTTTCCAGTAGTCATGTGTGGACATGAGAGTTGGACCATAAAGAATGTTGAGTGCTGAAGAATTAATGCCTTCAAATTGTGGTGCTAGAGAAGACTCTTGAGAGTACCTTGGACTTCAAGAAGATCAAACCAGTCAATCCTAAAGGAAGTCAACCCTGAATATTCATTGGAAGGACTGATTTTAAGCTAAAGCTCCAATACTTTGGCCACCTGATGCAAAGAGCTGACTCATTGGAGAAGACCTTGATGCTAGGAAAGATGGAGAGCAGGCGGAGAAGGGGGAGACAGAGGATGAGATGGTTGGATGGCATCACCAACTCAATGGATGTGAGTTTGAGCAAACTCCAAGAGACAGTGAAGGATAGGGAAGCCTGGCATGCTTCAGTCCATGGGGTCACAAAGAGTCGGACACAACTTAGCAACTAAACAGCAACAGTAAGAGCATCTGTTAAAAAATACATGTTTCGATGCTGTTCTCTCAGATCATCCTACCCTCGCCTTCTCCCATAGAGTCCAAAAGTCTATTCTATACATCTGTCTCTTTTTCTGTCTTGCATATAGGGTTATCGTTACCATCTTTCTAAATTCCATATATATGCGTTAGTATACTGTATTGGTCTTTATCTTTCTGGCTTACTTCACTCTGTATAATGGGATTAGGACATCATGTCAGTAATTCATTCCTAATGGACTTGGCAAGATAAAAGGTTCTTTGCATTTTTGTACTGCACTTGCCACTTTTCTGTAAGTTTGAGAGAGAAGGAAGGAGGAAGGGAAGAGTGGGGGGAGGAGGCGGAAAAGCCCCATGATCTAAAATAAAATGTGTTTAATTGAAAACACACACACACACACACACAATTCACATGCCCAGACAGAAGGAGTCACACATAAGCTATATAACCCACTGGATGTCCTACCCTAGTCAGAAGCAGTAAGTTTCAGCTGGGTTTCAGGATGTTTGTTTGCTTCTCGTTGAAGATTAGAGACCTGAAGAGACCTTTTTAAAGCCACCACTTATTTCAAGGTGGTACTTGGACAAAGTTGTTCCTTTAGCAGGAGTTAACATATTTTGGATTTAGAGCACTTTTGCAAAGTCTATACCAACACCAGTTTTATCTCCCTGAACACCTAAAATCCATACCATTCTTCCCTCACCAACCCCAAGCCCCATGATAGGTATGCCTCTCAGAGAACCATAAGGTCCTCTGGATAACCAGGTAGATTCACAAAAAAGAGATCAAAACAGAATCCTTTCCCTTTGCATTCAAGTCATCCCAGATTTTTAGGTAAAATAGAAAAATTCAGTAAAGTCACGTAATCAATTAATTACAGTGTGTGGTTTCTACTTTAGGGTTCTTCCCCTAGTGAAATAATCAGTGTCTGCTAGCATTACAAAGAGAGAAACAACTGGGGATTAAGTCCTTTAAACCACCTGTGAAGTATTCTAACCTCCAAAAATGGAACCAGAGTCTGATCAAACCTCTGGATTTAACTAACAATTTGCAGAAAATACAGGAACAAAGGAGTATGTTAAATCACACATGGTGACTTAGTGCAGTGATTAGAATCCAAACTATTGGAAACTCAACTTGACATATGAGTTAGTTTATTAAATAGATGGCAGGAACGGAAAAAGGAATAGAGGGAGGAAACCTGTAGAGTGAGTCTTAAGAGCTATATCAAACAACTGCAGAGTATAGACCCTTCTTGGATTCTAGCTCAAACTATCAAAATGTAAGAGGATAAAATTTGAGACATTGAAGAAATTTAAATTTACTAAATATATCAAACTTATTAAATATATCATGAATTAAGGAAGCATTAATTACTAGGATATTTTAGGTACAATAATGGAATTGTGGCTATGTATTTTTCAAAGGAGACCTTATTTACTAATGACATATACTTAATTTATTAGTGAGATATTCATGGATGAATTCTTAGGCTTGAGATTTATTTCAAAATAATAAAGTGTGCATAGAAGAACAGAAATAGGGGAAGATATAGATGAAACAAGATTGGCCATGGCTGACAATTGTTGAAGCCAAATGATGAAAGTACACGATAATTTGCCTGCCTCTGAATGTATAACTGATATTTTCCCCAAGAAAAAGTGTTTGACTAGTACAGCCACTATGGAGAACAGTGTGGAGATTCCTTAAAAAACTGGAAATAGAACTGCCATATGACCCAGCAGTCCCACTCCTGGGCATACACACCGAGGAAACCAGATCTGAAAGAGACATGTGTACCCCAGTGTTTATTGCAGCACTGTTTATAATAGCCAGGACATGGAAGCAACCTAGATGCCCATCAGCAGACAAATGGATAAGAAAGCTGTGGTACATATACACAATGAAATATTACTCAGCCATTAAAAAGAATTCATTTGAATCAGTTCTAATGAGGTGAATAAAACTGGAGCCCATTATACAGAGTGAAGTAAGCCAGAAAGATAAAGACCAATACAGTATACTAATGCATATATATGGAATTTAGAAAGATGGTAACAATTACCCCATATGCAAGACAGAAAAAGAGACACAGATGTATAGAACAGACTTTCGGACTCTATGGGAGAAGGCGAGGGTGGGATGTTCTGAGAGAATAGCATTGAAACAAGTATACTATCAAGGGTGAAACAGATCACCAGCCCAGGTTGGATGCATGAGACAAGTGCTCGGGGCTGGTGCACTGGGATGACCCAGAGGGATGGGATGGGGAGGGAGGTGGGAGGAGGGTTCAGGATGGGGAACCCATGTAAATCCATGGCTGATTCATGTCAATGTATGGCAAAAACCACTACAATATTGTAAAGTAATTAGCCACCAACTAATATAAATATATGGAAAAAGAAAAAGTGTTTGAAGGAGAATAAGAAGGAAAAGAGAAGTGAAGAGAGTGAGGAAAAAGCCACAGAATAGAAGAAATTTGCAACACAAAACCAAGTCTGTTGCCAGAAAATAATATATTCAGAACTACTCAAATCAAGAAGGAAAAAAGAGCAATTGATTTAATAGAAAAGTTAGCAAAAGTATTGTGAGATGCTGTCGTTAGTTTGGTGCACTCATCAGAATACCTGCAATTAAAGACAATACCAGGAAAAATAAAAATGTTTTTTAAAATGTGTGTCAATCTAGCATGTTAATCAGCACTGAAAATCTGTGTCCTGATTCCAAGGAATGTGGCCTAGTGACTACTAATCCCCCAGTTTTTGGAGTCAACCAGAACTAGCTAAGAGTTCTGTTCCACTCCTTGTTAATCACATGACTCTGGAGAATAATCACTTAGCGGTGTTGCAGTTTCTCCTCCACAGTTAAGGTAAGATACCTACTTCAAAGGGCTTTCATGGGGATTAGATAACATGTATCATGTGTAGAAAGTGCTTCTCATGGAGCCTGGCACCTAGGAAACACTCAATAAATGTTAACAACATTGGTTCCAGAAGGTACGTTTTGGAGCAGTTTTCCCTTTGCATTTCTTAGGTAGAAAGCTCTGCAAGAGCTGAGGGAGGTTAAAAGGTGTATATGGTGAGGTTTTACAATCAAGGAAATTCCATAAAAACCCACCCTCACCTGGTCACAGAGTTTTTCTAGACTAGGTCAGCATATCTCCAGTGACCTGTATGACTTCAGTGTTTTGTCATTCAACTGCCCATTCATTTATTCATTCATCAGCACCAATTGAATGTATACTATGTGGAAGGCATTCGGCTGTATGTACTGGTGCTGTGCTGTGCTTAGTCGCTTAGTCACTCAGTCCAACTCTTTGTGACCCCATGGACTATAGCCCGCCAGGCTCCTCTGTCCATGAGGACTCTCCAGGCAAGAATACTGGAGTGGGTTGCCATGCCTTCCTCCAGGGGATCTTCCCAACCCAGGGATCAGACCGAAATCTGCATTGCAGGTGGATTCTTTACCGACTTAGCAACCAAGGGTACTGGAGAGAGGTAAAAATCAATTAAAAATATAACCTGATATAGTCCTCAGAACTAAATATTGGCTAGTTAAATCTTTATTTCTTCAGAAGTCACTGGGATTTTTTCCTCATTTGTCCTCATTAACTCATGATCACAGAAACACAGTGTTTACACCCGTTGTTGCTTTTTACAATAACTCTTTACAGCACTAAATACAGGGAAGTTTCATGAATATTGCTGACTGACTGATAACTTCAAGTTCGAGACAAGGGTTTTAAGTTTAATACATTGTTTTCATAGGGCTAGGATTGTATGAAAGTGAACTTTATCATCAGTGGTTTAAAAAGTGATTTCACTTTCATTGTGGAAAATATAATGACTATATAAGAGAGAAAATATAAAATAGCTTTAAGTCTAGAAAGAATTGTATTAAAGTGATATGTAACCTTTTACTCTCTTTTCCACAATTTTACAAAAGTGAGGCAAACTATGCATATTGTTTTCGAATATGTTTTTGTTTACTAATATATCAGGAGCATTTTTCCATGTTGTATATTTTCCCCCCAAACATGATATTAAATGGCTGCCTAGCACTTACAAATATCTGTATTTATCTAACTCATTCTCTGTTGGATATTTGGATTTCTGTCTTAAATGTCTTTGTAGAATATTTGTGCACATTTCTTGTTGACTTCATAGCGAGCAAAATGAACAGTCTGAAATGAAATTGGGCTTTCCGGGTAGCTCAGCAGGTAAAGAATCCACCTATAATGCAGGAGACCCCAGTTCAATTCCTGGGTTGGGATGATCCCCTGGAGAAGGGATAGGCTTACCCTCTCCAGTATTTTTGGGCCCCTGGTGGCTCAGACAGTAAAGAATCCGCCTGCAATGCGGGAGACCTAGGTTTGACCCCTGGCTTGGAAAGATCCCCTGAAATTACAGGGTCAAGAGGCATAAACACTTTTAAGGTTTTAAAGCATATTCTCAAATTGCCCTCCCAAATTCTTATCAATCCACAAGTCCAAGCAGTGAGTACAAGTCATGTCCCATTTCTCTGTTACCCTGTGAACTGGGCTTTTGAATTCTTTTAATCTATCCTGATTTGATAGGTAGAAAATGAAATCTTGCTTTTGTGATAATCTGCATTTTAGCAAGACTTTAAATACACCAAACAACTTCAGTCATCACTTTTTGAGAAAGTGGAGGAAATGATCACTATTTAATTCTGTTTGTTAAATTGTTTAACTCAAACAATTCCCTGCTACTTATTACATGATGTTCACCATAGGAAGATATGTAATGTATATTATGTTTATTTTGTGGGGTGAAAAAATTTGTAAATACCATGTACTTACCAAGAATCCATTGTGTAGAAAGTAGTGTGAAAGGAGGAGCCAGAAGGAAAGGCACAGTAGACGCGCAAAAGAGCCAGGATCATGTGTTACTCTCTTTCCCAGAAGGAAAGAATGAAAACACAAGTGGAAAGATAGGGTCAGATTGTGGAGGGCCTTGAATGCTAGGACAAGGAACTTAAACAATATCTAGGAACCAATGAATGTTTTTAAGAAGAGAAACATAATCAAAATAGCTATTTAGGAAGAGTAACCTGGGGAGGTCTGAGTTAGAGGAGAGAAGTTCTAAGATGGTTACAGATAACACTGTGGAAGAATAAATGTGCTAAAATGAAAGATGTATTAATAACAGGAAAGCATTTGTCAATGGGAGCAATAATTAAATTACTGAGGCTAAACTGAGGGCCTGAGGTATTGGAGAACTATAGAACTAGAAAACCAGCCTTCTTACCTTTATTGCCTGCCTGTCACCCCAGAAGCCCGTTGTCTGGAACAATGAAGACAAGATTGGGTGCCTCCAGAGGTGGCCTCTGAATTTCCCTGATGCAGGTGGATGAGTGGAGTTTCTGCGGGCTGCTGTTCCCACCCACCTGTGGAAGCCTTCCAAAGATCAGAGGAGCCCCGCAGGCCGCCCGGAAGTGCTTCCCTGAATATTTTCAAGTTGCCGCAGATAATAGGATGTAACCCATAACCTCCCCAACAAATAAGGTGGGGCAACTCCATTTCTGAGGCTGTATGGCTGGGCTGCTGTAGTAACTGAAACAATGTTTTTCAAGATGCGGTAAATTTTACATCATCCAACAACACCTGGATGGCAAAAATCTATTCTACTCTGATTACCCAGGTGTGCCCATCCTCGGAAGGGCCATGTGCCCAACTCAATGCCCTGCTCTCACCATCTTAAAAATCCGTAGTAATTTTATCTTTGGACTTGTGTTTTGTAAGTGAAGACCAGTACAGTAAAGGAGTCAGTGTGTGCATCCTTGCCTGCCGTTTTATGTTGTAGTGTTTCTGATGCATCATTAACACAATCCCAGTGGACCCACAGTGTGTGTGATCTCAAACCAAGTACAAGGTCAGCATGTTAAGTTTATGTCTTGAGGAGATGCTTATATTTCTCAGAGGCCATGCTTTCCATCCAAACTTGAATTTGCTTCAAATACAGTCAGAGGGCAAATGACGGTCTAAGAAATACTAACAAACAAGAAACAGGTAGGAGAGGAATCATAATTTTCCCTCTTCCTTTTTAGATTCTTGCCTGAGACTCCCTGTGTAATGAAAGATTAATAGGAGGAAGACAAAGTTAATAACATGTATACCTCCTGTATACATGGGAGATACCCAGGAAAACTGAATAACTCCCCTAAGTGGCCCAAACCAATACCTTAAATACCATCTCCAAATAAAGACACAGGAAAATGGAGGGCTGTGGGAGGGAAGCCAGTTTATCAGGCCAAGCACAGGAAACCCAAGTCATGGTTGTCATGCAAACTTCAGTCGGTTGCTTTCTCCATTGATAAGAGTTTTTGAAGGCTTAGTCATCCTGCCCCTCCTGGTACACAGAGAGAGATACCCTTCCTGAACGGAGATTTTTCTTCTATTAATAAATGTAAAGTTCTGTTATGAAAGTGTAACTTCTACACAATTTTCACAGCTTCTCCTGTGCCTGCTATTTTAAAAAATAACCAGACTAAAATAACCCTTCTACCAAAGAAACATATTTGGGGTGTCAAATTCTGCTCCCCTTCAATACCTAATCATATTCTTTCTTATCTATTTTACTTTCGTGTATTAGCCTACCACTCACACTGAAAATAATAACATAGAAGAAAGAGGAAGACAGGATAATCCATAGTTCCAGTTCTTTTCGGTTCTTTTTTTTACTACCCATCAGTAGCAGAAGGTAGAGAGTTGGTGGAATGTATGTGCATCAAGAAATGAAATTAATAAGCAGATGAGTTCATTTCTGTAAAGTCAAGTGCATTGATTGAGTCATGAAATACAAATTGTGTAATTTCAGTGATTCTGCATAAAAGTTAAAACTGGCACTCAAAACTGACATTGCATAATATAAAAATGAATGGTAAAATTTATGTTAATAATTTTAATTTTTAATGTTTGTTATTTAGAACAGCAAATACAGTCACCATGGCCAGTCAACATCGGGGCCTTGGAAAAAAGGAAAAAGCTTTATATTAATAACATATTTCTCTACTTTTTGAACAAAGGGCCCATTTCTTCATATTGCTCTGGATTCTCCAAGTTATGTAACCATACATAATACCATCAATACACATATGGGCTCTGAATTTAACGGTTTGAATTCCAGTGATGACACTTGCTGACCTTGGGCAAATTGTTAATCTTTCTAAGGCTTGGCTTCCTCATCTGTAAAATGGAAATATTAACAATTCATATCATATAACCATTGGGCTTCCCAAGTGGCACAGTGGTAAAGAATCTGCCTGCCAATTCTGAAGACATAAGAGGCACAGGATCAATTCCTAGGTCAAGAAGATCCCTTGAAGTAGGAACTGACAACCTGCTCCAGTGTTCTTGCCTGGAAAATTCCATAGAGGAGCCTGATGGGCTATAGTGTATGGGGTAGCAAGGAGTTTGACATGACTGAGAGCACACACACACACACACACACATACACACGCGCGCACACACATATGCACACATACACACACATACATACACACACACACATGCATATACACACACACATACATACACACACAATTGATATAATCAATTCATACCATCTAACCATAGGGTCTTTGTAAGGATTAAATGAAATTCGATAAATAAAAACTTAGCATCTTACCTGCCACATTGTTGTTGTTGTTGTTAAGTCATGTCCAGCTCTTTGGGGGCCCCATGGACTGCAGCCCTCCAGGCTTCTGTGTCCATGGGATTCTCCAGGCAAGAATACCAGAGTGGGTTGCCATCTCCTTCTCCAGGGGATCTTCCCAACCCAGGATTCAAACTCAAGTCTCCTGTATTGACAGATTCGTTACCCCTGAGCCGCCAGGATACCAGCCACAGAACAGATGCTCCATCAGTTAGCTCTTGCAGGGTAGATTGTTAGTTACTGCAGTCTCTCTGTGCTCCACCAAGTGGTGATTCTGGTGGAGACTTCCTGTGTGACCTGCCACTGCCTCGCTGACCCTCTCTCTGGCACATGCAAACTTCCCAAGGAAGGTTACTGCCAATGATTCTTGAGGGGTAGGCACTCCTGTGAGGCTAGTTGCTCATGAGTCACTGCCGTCTTATGGATTGCTGATGCCAGTTAGGGCTTCCATCCTTAGTCCCATTAACTGTAGCCAGGATAGCAGGGTTACATGCTACAAAGCATATGGAACCCCTAGAAGGGGGCCATGGGGTACAACAGTCTCTTTGACATTGCCAAGGAGGGGGCAATGTAATGAGTAGGCACCTCGAGTTGCTCATCCTGGAAAAGGTCTTCTAAATGTTTGAAAATCAAAAAAATGGATCTTTTTGATGATTTGGTTATCTGCTAGGAATCAGAAAGATGCACATGTACATTTCCTTTGACAGAACACAACCCTGAAATCACAGCCCTACCTTTGAAAGTACAGGAAAAAATTACACGTTTATATTGACATGATGTTCTTAACATCGAAAGTATTACTCCAGCAAACATCTAACAGGGCTTCCAAGGGTGTGTTCTACAGATGGGTGTAAAAACAAAATAGTCCTACAAATGCAAATTCCTGGGCCTTGCTCCTAGATTCACTAAAATCAGAATATGAGTGGGAAACTCATGAATCTGTATTTCAGTATGGTCCCCAGGTGACTCTAACCATCTGCCTTTGAGTGTTTGTGGGCAGCAGAGGGCAGAAGAGGGTGAACAATGATTAAAGTGAATTAGAAATAAGGACATTTATTTGTCCAGGATCTGTTAAACTCAGCCTACATCAGGCACATTCTTCCTGACATTGTGGTTGGCCATTATCCTGGAATATAAGCTTACAGGTTCTCTGTAGTCTGGTGGTGCTGAGTTTACTATGTCCTCCTCTGTTGAGAGATAAAGGAGCCTTCTAGAAGTGGGATGAGGATCTGGATTAAGAAAGAGGAGCAGGGTCATAACTGAGGACTCTGAAGAAAACCATTTGAAGACTTGTGAGGGAAAGTCTTTTATATGCTTGGTGTCAGCAGGCATCAAAGGACATTTACTCCTACACTTGGGTTATAAGATGCTGTTCCAGCAGGTACAAGGCAGGGTAGTTCTATGGAAACCATCCAGATCCTCATCTTACATAGGTGTCTGTTCCCGAAATTGGTCTGCCTGAGACAGTATCAGCTTCTGCTGCTTCACCTTCCCTTCCTTTTCACAGCACCCCTCCTCCCACCTGTGAAAAGAAAGGCAGATGTCTCATCCCCTGAGGCAGTTAGTGAGGCATCCAGTGACCCAAGAGCTGAAAGGTGGGCACAGGTAGAGAAGGAAAAGCAATTGGCACAATGTCTGCCATGAAAAGAAATCGGTGTTTTAACCAAATGCCATGATGCACTGCATGCAGTAGCCTCCCAAACTTGTCTTGGAAGACCCCTGATAAACATCCTTTTGCACTTACTCTGGCCAGGTGATCCAAGTTGTCTGATCATCAAATAAAAGAACCAAGGATCAGAACTTTGAAATGAATTCCTTTTAGAATGCATCCATACCTCCCCTCTCCATCCCCCACCCCCACTCTGCAGATGCCTGTCTCCTTAGCAGGGGTAGGGGCTGCTACCTCCTTTCAATACAGTACCTACAGTATGGGGCTGGAAAAGTCATCAAAAGCATTAAAGGTATGAGGGGTGTTTACTCCACATTCCTATCTAGTTGCTGCCCAATTAACATGATTTGCAGCTGAGAAAATAATATTCTCCTCCGTCAGAGATAAATTGGGTTCCCAAACTGTGAAACAAAGGGGAGAGAGCCGTTGATGTTTATAGAAGTTATTGCAAACAAATGCACTTCAAAAGGAACTGTGGTGACAGATTCTGTTTCACAGGGGCCTCCCATTCCTCTCAAGGGTCTGAGACCCTTCCTCAGACTCTGCTGGGTGTTTTAGCCACTGGTCTGCTGCTTTAAGTTATAGTGCACTGTGTGGAATTACCCTCATCTAAAGTCTAGACCTGCCCTGCCCAATACAGTAACAGTTGAGCACTTGAAAAGTGGCTGGTTCCAACCTAGGTGTGCTGTAAGTATAAAATACACACCAGACTTCAAAGACTTAGTACCCCCAAAATGTAGAGTATCATTGATAACTTTTTATTGATAACATGTTGAAATGATAATTTGGGGCATATACCGGGTTAAAACATTATTAAAGTTCATTTCACCTGTTTCCCTTTCTCTCTCTCTCTCTTTCCTTCTCTTTCTTTCTCTCTTCCCCTATGTAGCGTGACTACCAGAAAATTATAAATGACACATGTGCCTCACATTTGTGACTTTCATTATATTCCCATCGAACAGTCTGCCCGTCTAGACTGTGGACTCAGCAGCCTTGGGTGGAGGTTGATAGGAAACTGAAAGTCCAGTTCTGAATGGTAAATGGAGTTGGGGAGATTTTGGACTGGCACTGACCCCTCTTGCCGAGAAGAGGTATATTTGTGACAGTTGCAGCATGTGGAGCCCAGGCTAACAGATTGTAAACCTGCCTTCCTTCTGGTTCTAATACTTACTTAACCTCAAAGGAACTTTAAATTTAAACCAAATGGCATGTGAGATTTTAGTAGGCTGATGTATTGCTCTCCATTCAGCCATTTGAGAAATCCTACTGAGGTCTCTGCACAGCTGAGCTCCAGTCGCCGCCATATCCCAGTGGAAGTCTGGCACAGCACTAATGAGCTGATGAGAGTTTCTCTCACTTGTTTGATATTAAATAGGAAAGCCTTTGAATTAAACGTTTACAGATAGTGTGAAAATTGGAAATGTGGGTTTTAGCTGAGCCAACTACGACAGATCCGAAGACTGCAGTTGCCTGATGGTTAAGAGAACAGTGTTTCTGGCTTGCATCACTAGCTCCACCACCAGTTTAGGTAAGTGGTGAGTTCCTCTTTTCCAGTGACGAGTTACTCATATACTGAGTCCACTGGGTTTGTTCTACTGTGGGTACAGCTCTGTCCTAAACACCATGATTTTAGATAACAATTTACTCTTCTAAGCCAAGAATTTAAAGTTTTTGGATTATGAGGCCGATTCCATTTGTTTTGTTCAGAGGCTGTTGCCAGACCTTGGCATGCATACCTCAGATAACAGCAACAGCAGCAGTAATAATAATAATAGCAGCAAACATTTATTGAGCACTGACTATGTGCCCTAAATATGTTAGGTCACCCAATCTTCAGCCCTATGTGACATAAAAGATTTTTCATTTTGTTCTGGGGTCTTTGGTTTTTTAAGTTGCCTGAGGTTACACAGTAAGTGTTAGACCCAGTCTCTTTGGCAACAGCCCATACTTAGAATCACTCTGTTATTCTTGTGGAGAATAAATATTAAAACCTCAGTAGCATCCTTAGGAAATAGCAAAATGATGAATCAGAACTCCAGTTATTCAGGGGGCTGGGAACATGTGTGTGGGTCAATGACCCCAGTGTAAATGCTTTCTATTACCATGATGCTTTTTGGATAAAAAGATCTCTGGTAAAAACTTAGTTCACACAGAGGTACCTGAGAATAGCTTCCAGATTTTACTGTAGTGAAATCTTCCAGAATTGGTGATAACATGGTGTAGACAAGACAACTTTTCTTTCACTGTGAAAGTCTTCAAATAAAATCCTATCCTTAGATTAAATTTTAAAACAGCAATACAGGGGGAACTGCTTGAACCTCTAAAAGCTCATCCATCTGTACTGTACAGTCTGGCCCCAGGATGCCCACACAGCCTGTTAGATGCGCAGAGCAGTGTGGAACTACTGGTGAACCAGGTTGGGAGATCCAGATTGGAATTCTAGTGTTGCCACTTTCTCCTCCTGTGAGCTTGGCTGAGCCTCTGGATGATTGTTCCTCCCGTGAGGTAGCTGGGCCTTCCTACAGTTCTCCAGAAAAAGAAAAGTTGATCAGACTGAGCTTTCCTAAGAAGAATCTGCTCTCTGTGGGGGCAGAAGGGAAGGTCTTGCCTCCCAGGCTTCTCACCACACCGCCCTTGCTTGAGTTGGTGTGAAGAGCCAAACCCCAAATTGAGCTTTCACCTCTGAAAGTGGCCTCACCAATTCCCCATGGGGATGAGGTAGGCCATGGCAAAGGTTCTCTAAATGACTCTTTCCTGAGGGGAGGCTCAGAGCAGCAGGAAGAGACTGGGGAAATCAGAGGTTGAGCAAGAATCTTAGAGATTTAAGAGGGACCTGGACATGAGCCAGATGCACCATGGAGCTGCATGCCGTCCAAAGCTCTTGTAGCAAAGCACAGGAATTTCTTCTACTCCCCTCCCCAGCCACACACCTCCACGTCTTTCCTCATATTCTCATGAGACAATACCAGGAAAGGGATAATGTGAACTTTGAGATTCCATGGAGAAAGGGTACTTTTATGAAAACCAGTAGTTCAATAGGAAGCACCTATGGATGGATGGTGAGTAGAACAACATTTGAGAAGGCTTTTGAATTACAGAGAATCTTCTCCTTAGCTGAGGAGCTTGTTGAAGAGAATGATTAGAGCAATCACCAGATTATCATTCTACTTCTGTCGTCCCTTACCGGTCTGTCCTATCTCATGCCGAATGAGAACAAAGGATTTGCTACAAAGTGCCTTCCATGTGGGACCGTGCACAAGGCTGTCAGTGCTACAGAAATAAATAAAATCCAAAGACATAGTTCCTGACTTGAGAGGCTTTTTGGGAATTTAGACATAGAAAACTGAAACCTTCCAGGGCAGTCAGAAAAATGCCTCATCAGTCCCTCGGGTAGCTGGGCTGTCATTCAGACAGGTCACATGCTCTGTTCTTCAGAAGACATTCAGACTCTGGTAAAGAGATAGAGTTGTGTGGTGTGTTAGGGGTACCAGCATCTGTCCTCTTAGGGTACACACACTGGAACCCCCTAGTTTTCCCCTGGACTTGTCACCCTTTTTATGGGTCTCATTAACCCTCCTGGGCCTGTCACATCTTACTTCTCAAAGTGTCACTGATGGCCTTAATACATATATGTCTGGACATGTTTTCATTAACTTACCTAGACCTGGAAGCTCTAACTTTTAAATAACTTATTAGGCTTGATACAAACAGGGGGGGAAACTGTGTTAGCCTGTTGTCAATATGCTGTGCTGAAAGCATTCACCAACACGTGTCATCTCTGCAGCTCGCTTAACTTTTCCAGATGTGGCTGGACAGGCTGCCGAGTCAGTGACCCTGACGATGAATGGCCACAGTCCACTGTAGGCGGATGAACATGGGCACCTTTGATGTGATGGGGTGACTCTTCTCATCTATTAGCCAGAAGGAAAAGCCATTTTCTTCTGTTGAGTCCTCAGTTTATTCCACCTCGAGGAGACCATATAATTAGTGGACATCAACATTCAGAACTGGGTTCTGGGGCTCTCATTCTAACCCACTGATTGTGCATCCAGCAGCCCCAGGGGAGTCAAAATAAAACTTATGCCAAGAATATCTGTAGGCTGTTCTTTCACCAGATATGGTGTCCATGTATATATATATAGGTAAAGGGTTGCAATTAACCTTTTTAATTATGCTTTCAGCCCAAGCACACAAAGAAAGGCACCCATATCCCTTACTGTCAGATAGGTCATCCTTTCCCATCCTGCATATAGAAATTTCATGGTATAGTAGCTCTTATCCTCCAAGGGGGAAATTATGATTTGAAATATAAAGAAGAAAAAAAGCTGTTTAATCTTCCATCCTTGTGGCAGTTAGAGGTAGTAAAAGAACTCTCTGGTTTTCGTCTTCAGCAGGATGGACTGAACTTTGGTATCACAGTAGCACTGGTTTAAAATATGCTCTGTTTTGAAGTATTTCAGCAAGTTATTGAACCTCTAGGAAATTTGGTTTGCTCATCTGAAAAACTGAGGTAATACCTTGCAGAGATATGGCAAGAGCAAAGACCACAAATGTAAGACCACAGCATAATACTTGCCACATCATAGGTTTCAATGTTCATAACCATTTGAATCAAAACAGTGGAAATCATTTTATTATTAGTTTAGTACACAGTACATGAGGCTGATAATTGATGAGCCCATAGGAGCCTGAGCACTTAGAAGTTACATTTGGAGGGTGATGACAGGCTTAACACAGAATTTGATAGGTCTAGTGGCCAACATTTTTAAGTTAGATTATCCTGTCTCAATCCTTTTCTAAGATTGACAGCAAATTAAAATCTATATTTGCAAACGATTATGGAAGCTCAACTGTAGAAAACAATTTTGTATCTTTTTAAAAGATTCTCTACAGAGTTGGGTTTTTTTTTTCAGAGTTAGGTTTTTAAGTGACAGTTTCCTCCCCAAAGTGCATTACCATTTTAATATTATTGGGAGAACATTGAGGGGTCCACACAGTTCTTAGGACATACCTGTCATCTTTGAAAGCTGTGACTGGGCAAAGTTAATAAAGACCTAAATGGTCAAAGTGGGAAAAAAGTTTCAGAAGCATGTGTAGTAATATCACTCTTGCCCTTGTGTTTCCCTGCAGAGGAGTGACTGGGCTTATGAGATGATATAGGTCTTAGTCCAAAGAATTTTGTGTTTAACGTGGTGCTCTGGCCGTGTGCCTCCCAGCTTCTTCAATCAGGTAACAATAGTTCACAATTATGCCTCTCTCCCTTAATTCACAGAATTGCCAAATGTGGAGTTGGGAGGGAGTAGAGAACTCTAGTCTAACAGCTTCATTTCATAATTTAGGAAACTGACAGTGAGAGGCTGTGTTCATTGTTCATCATTATTTGTTTCCTCCCTACCTTCACCCTGCCCCGTTGCCAGTAGGCTTGGCCATGTGACCTGCATTGGCCAGTAGAACGTGGGCAGATGTAGCATTTGCTTCAGAGCAGACATGTTAGATGCAATTGTATGGCTCAACTGTGGTCCTCTTATTTCAGTTCCCACCATGAGACCAACTTCTCCTGACTACACCTTTAGGCTTTGGAACAAAGCAGAGCTGTTGCCAGTCTACATCTCTTTGTAATATGGGCAAGTAAAGTTTGACTAAATTTCTGAGATGTTAGGGTTGCTTGTTTTGTAGCATAACCGTGTGAGAGCTGAGTGATACAATGGCCCGGGAGGTTGAAGTGATTCCGTCAAAATCACACAGACACTTCATCACATAGCCAGACTAGAGCACAAGTTTTCTGACTAGGAGCGTTTTACCACACTTCACTTACCAGGTGTATCCCCAGCACCTGGTAGTGTTTGGCACAAAATAAGTACTCTGTAAGTTTTGGTCCATATAAAGGAGTCGATGAAGGAAGGAAGGAAGGAACTGAAAGTTCCGTTGAACTGCTGTTCTAGGTGGAGCAGTATCTAGTTTAGTACTTGTTGTTGCTGTTGTTCAGCGGCTCAGCCATGTCTGACTCTGCGACCCCGTGGACTGCAGCACGCCAGGCTTCCCTGTCCTTCACCGTCTCCCGGAGCTTGCTCAAACTCATGTCCATGGAGTCGGTGATGCCATCCAACCATCTCATCCTCTGTCGTCCGCTTCTCCTGCCCTCAGTCTTTCCCAGCATCAGGGCCTTTTCCAATGAGTCAACTCTTCGCATGAGGTGGCCAAAGCATTACTATCAATACCAAGCATTTGGGCATGTCAGCTGAGGGTCTTTTGTATATTACATGTTCCAAAATCATTACCTCTAGTTATCATGCATTACTCTCAGGCACGTATTTTTAGTCTCATTAGTAGATAGCTAAACTGAGGCACAGAGTGATTAAGTGCAGTCACAGAACTAGTGACAGAAACAGAAACGACTCCATTCATTCTAGCTCCAGAGCCTTGGTGTTTTCCATTGCTTCACAAGTTTCTTTGCTGGAGATAAAAATTATTATTTGGGTCATTTATAGACAACTGAAGATGGTGATTGCAGCCATGAAATTAAAAGACGCTTACTCCTTGAAAGGAAAGTTATGACCAACCTAGATAGCATATTAAAAAGCAGGGACATTACTTTGCCAACAAAGGTCCATCCAGTCAAGGCTATGGTTTTTCCAGTGGTCATGTATGGATGTGAGAGTGGGACTGTGAAGAAAGCTGAGTGCCGAAGAATTGATGCTTTTGAACTGTGGTGTTGGAGAAGACTCTTGAGAGTCCCTTGGACTGCAAGGAGATCCAACCAGTCCATCCTAAAGGAGATCAGTCCTGGGTATTCATTGGAAGGACTGATGCTGAAGCTGAAACTCCAATACTTTGGCCACCTCGTGCGAAGAGTAGACTCATTGGAAAAGACCCTGATGCTGAGGGATTGGGGGCAGGAGGAGAAGGGGACAACAGAGGATGAGATGGCTGGATGGCATCACCAACTCGATGGGCATGAGTTTGAGTAAACTCCAGGAGTTGGTGTTGGACAGGGAGGCCTGGTGTGCTGCGATTCATGGGGTCGCAAAGAGTCGGACACAACTGAGCGACTGAACTGAACTGATAGACAACTGAAATACGCAGCTTGTGTTAAAGCAGGGCTCTTGCAAGAGGGTAAATTGGCAGAGCTCATACAGTGTGTGGCAGCCACTGGCCTGCCAGGATAGGTCACACAGGGGCTTGAAATGCTGGTTCCCCCAGTCCTCAGAGAACAGAGATGGTGTGTGGTCTGGGACCAGCCCGCTTTGGATGAAGGACAGCCTCATCATTTTACCCTGTAGTCCATGCAAATATGGTTGCTTTCCATATGTTCCAGGACACCAAAAAGTTGGAGAAACCCCAGGTGAGAATCCAGGTCAATCTAGGCACATTGTGAGCACATATCTTTTAGAAAACTTTGTCAGCCAAATTTCTCCTAGGACCTGCTTTACTATTTTGTCACCTACCTTTTCCATTTGTCCTGAATCTCTCTTTTCTTTTCTTTAGTTGGTAATGTCTGTGAATTACATTAAGTCCTTTGTGGAATAAATCAGAGAATAGGTAGATAAACAGATAAATTAACTAAAAGATTCAAAAGCCACTAAAGCAAGCTCTGATCACAATTAAAATGAGCTTCTCTAGATGGAAGCAACCCGTGTCCACTAACAGATGAGTGGAGAAATAAAATGGGCTTACACACATGATGGAATAGCTTTCAGCCTTAAAAAAAAAAGGGCAATCCTGTCACATGCTACAACTTGGGTGAACATTGAGGATGTTACATTCAGTGAAATAAGCCAGTTACAAAAAGACAAATATTGCAAGAGCCCACTTATATGATGTGTCTGAATCAAGTCACAGAGACAGGAAGTAACGTGGTGGTTGCCAAAGGCATGTGGGCCCAGGGGAGTGGGAGTCATTGCATGATGGGTCCAGAGTTTCAGTTTTGCAAGATGAAAAAGTTCTGGAGATTGGTGGCACAACAATGTGACTATGCTTACCACTAATGAACTGCACATTTAAAAATAGTTAAGAAGGTAAATTTTATGTTATGTGTATTTTACCATGATTTTTTTTTTTAAAGAAAACATATACAGTAACAATGAGTTTCTTTACTCTGCACAGAGGCGTTTGTTATGCTGTCATCTGACGTGATGATGCTGTGGTCTGGAAATGTAGGAGGATATACTATCTGACGCTAAGTTGCTTTTTATATACAGTTACAACATCCTACTGTTTCTTCATACCTTATGTCCTCAGGCTAGGGCTGGCTACATAAGGTACAGAGCCTAGTGGAAAATGAAAATGCAGGCCTTGTTGTTCAAAAAGTTGTACCAAAATTGGTATTAAAATATGACACTTTGGGATTTCCCTGGTGGTCCAGTGGTGGGAACTTTATGCTTTCACTGTCGGTGGTCAAAATAAATAAATAGGGTCTAGTAACTCAGATGGTAAAGAATCCACCTGGGATGCAGGACACCGGGGTTCAATCCCAGGGTCCAGTAGATCTCCTGAAGAAGGAATTGGCAACCCACTCCAGGATTCTTGCCTGGAGAATCCCATGGACAGAGGAGCCTGACAGTCCATGGGGTTGCAAAGAGTCAGACATCATTGAGTGACCAACACTTTCACTTTCAAAATATGGAGGGTTTTGTTTCTTCTTGGACTCTCAAAGTATCATGGGGTTGTTTATTTTTTTTTGTTCATCGAGTTATTTTGTTTTTGCTATTTCCTGTCATATTAAGTGATACTAAGTAAAGATAAGGTACCAATTAAAATATGGCCATAAATTTTATCCAGTGCAATGCCAGTTTTAAATGCAAAAAGAAGACCATTTAACTTGTATGCAGAATTGCCAAAAATTACATTTCAACTTCCATAGCTCTCCCATGCATTCACATTTCATTCTCACCAGAGCTGTGGAAACTGCACAAAGCTAACTCACCCTTTTTATTTCACTTTTTAATATGCATACATTTCACCAAACTGAACTCACTGAAGAGTAAAGAACTTTAAAAGACTTTGAAAAAAAGACATTCCCAGTATTCTTATCTGGAAATCCCATGGATAGGGGAGCCTAGCAGGCTACAGTCCATGGAGTCACAAAAGAATTGGACATGACCTAATGACTAAACAGCAAATACTGCCTTACAGAACACACTGCATTTGATGCTCAGCAAATGCTTTTTATTGGTTAGGCTTATTGAGGTATAATTTACATATTTTAATATCCACTCTCTTAAATGTACAGTTCAGTGAGTTAAGTGCATATAGTTGTACAACTGCCACCACAATGAAGATCTAGAACATTGCCTTCACCCCAGAAGTTTCCCTTGTGCCCCTTTACAGTTCATTTCCTTCTCCCTTTTTAAACATTTATTAATTTTTGGCTGTGCTGGGTCTTCCTTGCTGCACATGGGATTTCTCTAGTTGTGGCAAGCAGGGGCTACTTCTCATTACAGTGGCTTCTCTGGTTGTGGAACACAGCCTTGCTGTCTTAGTTGCCCCAAAGCATGTGGAGTCTTCCCCAGCCGGGGATCGATCCCATGTCCTCTGCATTGGCAGGTGGACTCCTAACCACTGGACCACCCGGGAAGTCCTACGGTTCTTTTCTTGTCCTATCCCTCACTCCTGGAAACTGCTGGTCTGATTTCTGTTCTCACGGTTTTGCCTTTTCCAGAATGTCAACTAATTGAAATCAAACAGTATATAGCCTTTTGTGTCTGGCTTCTTTCACTTAGCATAATGTAAAATTCAACCATATTGTTGTTATCAGTAATGTGTTCCCACTGAATGGATGTACCACAATTTATTTATCCATTTACTAGTTGATGGGCATTTAGGCATTTCAAGTTTGGAGCTGTTATGAACAAGGTTATTGGAAGTATTCATGAATAGGTCTTTGCTATAAACATTAACATACAGATTATGTGAACACATGCTTTCATTTCTCTTGGATTTGCCCAGGAGTAGGATTGCTGGGTTGTATGGTGAGCATATGTTTAACTTTATGAGAAACCGCTTAACTGTTTTTCAAAGTAGTTATGTCATTTTGGCATCCTCAACAACAAACTAGATTTTCAGTTGCTCTGCATCCTTGCTAGAACTTGGTATTGTGAGTCTTTTTAATTTAACTTAGCTATTCAAGTAAGTATGTTGTGGTATCTCATTGTAGTTTAAATTTGCCTTTCTCTTCCCACAAACATTAAGCATCTCTTACTGTGCTTATTTGGCATGGGAATGTCTTCATTGGTAAACTTTCCAATTCTTTTACTTATTTTTTTAAATATTGGGTTTTTCTTATTATTGAGTATGTGTGTGTGTATTTGTATGTATGTGTATTATATATATTGTCTTCCCGGGTGGTGCTAGTGGTAAAGAACCCACTTGCCAATGCAGGAGACATAAGAGACCTGGGTTTGATCCCTGGGTCAGGAAGATCCCCTAGAGGAGGGCGTGGCCACCTACTCCAGTATTCTTGCCTGGAGAATCCCATGGACAGAGAAGCCTGGCAGCCTACAGTCCATAGGGTTGCACAGAGTCAGACACAACTGAAGCAACTTAGCACCCACGTGTGTATGTTATATGTATATTTATATATAACTTTTAAATTTTGATGAAGTCCAGTTTATCATTTTCTTTTCTGAACCATGCTTTCTTTTACTTATTCAAGAAACCTTTGTCTAACACAAGGTCATAAGAATTTTTCTCCTATATTTTCTTCTGGAAAGTTTATAATGTTAACTCTAGCATTTAGATCTGTGATCCACTTCTAGTTATTTTTGAACAGAACATTTATTACTTGATGTGTAGCTATGTTGCCCAGAATTTGACCATTGAGAATCTAACTCAGGAATAAAAAGACACAGGTCATAGAATGAAGACCAGGGCCCTATAAAAAAGCTTGGAATTGTTTCTTAAAGGCCCTGAATAAGAACATTTTATATGCTTTTTTTTTTTTTGGAAGTTAAAGTATATATTGATGTGTTTAAACTCTGTACATTCTCCACAGATCAGATTAAGGAGTTTGTAGGTGAAGTTTATCTGTGCATAGTGGGAAGAGACATGGATGGCTAAAGGGGAGGAAGAAGAAAAAAAACATCATAGGGAAATAGAAAAAAAAGATACACCACAGAACATTTTATATGCTTTTTAAATTAGCAAAATTTTGCTATTTAAAGGTTTGTGTTTCAATAAACTTCGAAATTCCAGATCATGGATGCTATCAAGAGCAAAATCCTCAAGTGGACTGGCAGATGAGTACACTCCTCTGGATATTTTTGATTAACCTACTGGATGTAGGTTAAAAAAATTCCAAACCTATTTTATTAGATGTGAAATAGGTATGATCATATTTAACATGAAGTTACTTTATAGGCTTGCATAGTGTGAGTCAGAAGCTATGTAGAGGGTCCTCAGGGATCCCAAATTTAATTGTGATTATTGCTAATTATACTAATTCTCAATGAAAACTGCTGCCAAAAAGTTTGCCCATGACATCACTAATAAGGGGTCCATTGACTTGCATGTGTTGTGAGCATATTAATTGTAATTATTGCTTTGGCAGCTGCAACGTCTAACTCCATAGGTGTTTGTTCCATTAATGATTCATTATTTCAAAGTATTCTGGCAATGATGAGTCTGTGTTACAGACCAAGGCCCTCCTGTGATGAAATGTCATTATTTTGTGGGATTTCTGACTCTTCTTTCATGGGAGACAACCTCAACTCATTCTGCCCTTAACACATGGTATAATGGTTTAAAACTGGAGTAGGAGAAAATGATTTCAGTTTAACCACTGTTTTTTGTTGGTTTTTCTTCCCCCCCTACCCTGGGAGCAGGTGCCTTCCCGTAAATATTTTTCTGAAATGGAAGTTGCCATGGGAAGTGGGTGGGTGGTCTGGATATCAGACTAAGGGCCTGGCAGTCAGGGGTCTGGATCTATCTTTGTGTCTGAAGGCCCAGGGCAATGGCAATAAATACACAAGTCTAAAGGAAAGGAGAGATGTGGCCCAGAGCCTGAACTCACAAAAAGATAAAGAGAACTGCCTTCCAACAACTATTGTTAAACAGTTAGCACTTTCTATGTGACATGCTTTCAACCTTTACTTACTCTCCACTGCAGCCCTATGAGTTAGGACAGGACTCTCACAAGGAAAATAAGAAAAAACAGCTGCCCAGGAGGAGGTAATCAGGGCTTCCCTGTCTGCTGGGCTTTTTCAGCTAGTCTTTGATAACATTTTGAATTATGAGTTTTCAGGGGTTTGAAGCCCTTGCCCTTTCAGTTAAGATTTTGCCCTTAACATTTTAGTATTAAAAACATTCAAAAGTAAGAGAGAGACGTATAATAAACTTCCATGACTTCATCTTCAACAATTATAAAGTCATGACCCATCTAATTTTATCTGTCTCCCACCCCTTTCACCCCACCTTGCTGAATTATTTTACAGCAAATTCCAGATCTGTTCCAGATCTGTAAATACTTTGATACCTGTCTCTAAAAGATAAACATTTTCTTCTAAGTCATAAATTATCACACCTAAAAGAAATTATTAATAATTCCTTTATAGTCAGTCAATTTTCCCAACTGTCTCATAAATATTTTTTCTTTAGTTTCTTCATTAGAACCAGAATTCAAATTAAATTCCACAAACTACAATTGGTTGATGTCTCCCAAGCATCTTTTAATCTAGGGGTTTCCTGACTGTTTCCAAACTGCTTTTGTTTTTTTCTTGTTGCTTATTTATTTAAGAGATGAAATCATTTCTTTTGTAGGATTTTATCTTGCATTTTTGTTGATTGCATCCCCATAGTGTTTTTAAAAATACCTTCATTTGTTCTTGTTTGTAAATGGTGGTCAGATCTAGAGATTTGACAGATTAGGTTTGAATTTTTTGCTAAGAGTACATCATAGGGCTGTATATTTCAATCAAAATGCTCATGATTGCCTCTCTTTTCAATGGTAGCCACTGATGATTGTTGTCTGGACCTGTTCATTCATTAGGAGTTTCAAAATGGTGATCTTCTGTCACATAGTAGCTGGAACACTTCCATTAAAAAAAAGTTCCCCTCACTTACTTTTTTGGTTACCCGGTGATATAGTTTATATAGGAAAGGCAGAATGAATGCTTGATTTCCCTTATAGATTATCAATATATTGCATTAGTTCTCTAATTGCTTCCCAAGTTTTATAGTTAAGTTTTTTAACTTTCCAAATTTCAGTGTGATTGCATGGATTTAAACATGTTTAAATGTTTGTTTTACTTTATTGGATCTATTATCATTGTGGATGCTCAAAACGGCCATATTTGAGAAATGGCAGCCCCTTCAAATTGAGGTCTGAGACTTTCTGACATAGCTCTTATACTGTTTTCTAGGGCTGCTGTCACAAAGTATCACAAATTGTGTGGCTTTAAAGCAACAGAAGCTTATTATATAGTTCTGAAAGCTAGAGGTCTGAAATAAAGATGTTGGCGGGATTGGTTTCTTCTGAAGATACTGAGAAGAATCTGTTCCACACTCCTCTCCCAGCTTTTGGCACTTGCCAGCAATTCTTAGTGTCTAAACATCCCTCTTCTATACAGAAACCACTCATTGGATTAGGGGTCACCATAATCCAGTATCACCTCATTTTAACTTGATTATATCTGCAAAGGGCCTATTTCCAAATAAGGTCATATTCACAGGTACCAGAAGTTAGACTTTAAATATATATTTCGAGCGACCAAATTCAACATCCAATACCACCAGTAGGTTTGATAACTTTATTGCTTTCTGGCAAGACAAAATGTAGCAGACTCATTTTTTTACATTTCCTGCTGCGGATGCAGAATTGACTCACTCCTTTAAGTTGGAGATGATATTTAGGGACTACAATCTGGGCATTGGGGTCGTTCATTTTTACTGAGTTAGTCATTAGTTTTAGACCTTTTCAAAAGATAGACTTGGAAATGCTTTCATATTTTTAAGAATAAAACATATTGTAAATTTATAACTCTCACTTCCAATCCAAATTCAAGACGCCAAGACTTACCCTCATCAAACTATCACCTACTACTGCTTTCTCCCATGGGAAAGTCCTCATTTTCAGTAACAAAGTATAAACCTTATTCTTTACTTTATCACATAATACACACACAGTTGTCTCAAAATAAAACTAACACTGCTGTTAACAATGTGATTACTTAAAACAGTTTATGGTTTTTAAAATTATTCTTGTAATTCTTTTTGTCCTCTGAGTACATTCCACTCAGGATGGTCAGTGAATTTACTGCATTTTAATGTCATGGGAAATAGTTTTTCTATTATAGTTATGTCACCAACATGGTGCACAGTTAGATTCATTTATATCCATTTATTTTCAGTGCTTAAGAGTTGTTTTTTTAAGTTAAATTTTGTTCGTATAAATATATAGAATATTTTCACTTCAAATTCTAACCTGTAGTGCAAAGTATAATTGTAGAAACCTACTTCTGTGCCAGTTCTCACCACCTTGTCTCCTCCTCCTTCAGCAGTAATCATTTAAATGTTTTTACCCTTGAATTTTTGCATGTTGTATTTTGCAAACTTGTTGAACTCATTTATTAGTTCTAATTGTTTTTTAGTAGATTCATTAGGATTTTCTAGGTATAATTCATCTGTAAATACAGTTTTCTTTATTTTTTTCCAATCTGGATGCTTTTTGTTTCTGTTTATTACCTAATTGCTCTGGCTGGAATCTCCAGTACAATGTCGAATAAAAGTGGCAAGATAGGTCATCCTTGTCTTATTCCTCATTTTAGGGGAATCTCCAGTACAATGTCGAATAAAAGTGGCAAGATAGGTCATCCTTGTCTTATTCCTCATTTTAGGGGGGAAAACCTTCGTTCTTTCACTGTTAGTATGATGCTAGCTGCAGGTTTTTCATAGATGTTGTTTATCAGGTTGAGGAAGTTCCTGTCTCTTTCTAGTTTGTTGAATGTTTTTTATCATGAAATAGTGTTGGATTCTGTCAAATGCTTTTCTGCATCTATCGAGATAATCATTTTTGATGTTTTTTGTTTGCTTTTTCTTCTATTTATATGGTGTGTTACATTAATTGGTTTTCAGATGTTAGACCAACCTTGCATTCCTGGGTAAATTCCACTTGGTCATGGTGAATAATTCTTTTTATATATTGTTGGGTTGGTTTGTTACTATTTGTTGAAGATTTTTATGTCTATATTCATAAGAGATATTTATCTGCAATGTTCTTTTCTTATATCTTTGTATGGTTTTCATATCATAGAATGAGTCAAGAAGTGTTCCTTCTAATTTTTTGGAATAGTAGTTCATTTTTAACTGTATAAAAATATATGTATTTTTTATTTGTTCTCATTACTTTTTATACCTTTACTGTAGTCCACTGAGTGGATATACCAATGTTTTTACAACAAGCTTCTTATTGATAAACATCTAAATTATTTCCAGTCCATTGCTATTACAACTTACATGGCACTGAATTACTCTAGTAATATGTCTTTTCATATGCCCCTCCATGCATGGTATATATTCTCGGAAGTAAGACTGATGAGTCAAAGAATAGGTACATGTGCACTTTGCTAGATATTGCCAAAATTCCTTTTCTTAGAGCTTCAGTGATTTTGCTTTTTCTTTTTTTCCACACTACATGGCTTGTAGAATCTTAGTTCCCCAACAAGGGACCAAACTCAGGCCCTTGGAGGTAAGAGTGCAGAGTCCCTCTGGATCACCAGGGAATTACCACATTTTGTTTAAAAGAAGAGTGACTCTGCACAGCTTTATCAACAAAGTGTTTTTGTTTATTTGTTTTAGCCATTCTGGTAGATAATAAATAGTAATTCCACATAGTTTTAATTTGCATTTATTTCATTATGAGTTTAAGCATCTTTTCACATGGCTAAGAGCTATTTATCTCTTTATTTATCCTGTTTATCTCTAGCCTATTTATCTACAAAGAAGTCAAACATTTTTTCTGTTTTTAGAAAATTTTGTGTATTAGAATATTGAAATTTTTGTCTGTAGTTTAAAATTGCAATTTCCCCCCAGACTAACACTTGTCTTTTTACTGTGCTCATGGTATTTTCTTTTCCCATGCAAAAATTTTGATTTTCAGTCTTTATAGTCAATCCTCTAGAGTTTATTGCTGAACCAAGCAGCAGCATAGGAGCAATTAAGAGCCCTGATCTGAGCAGTCCAGTCCAAAGAAATCACTGGCTGAACGTCCGGAGACTTCAACCTAATGATTTCCCTCAGAACCACTGATGTCCACACTCCTCCTTATTATCTTAATGCAGTTATTACCTGATAAACTATAGATTTCTGAGGAACTCTCCCTCTTTTAACTTAGACTCTGTTTTCTTCATGGAGCTCCTGTGGACTTGGATGGATGAAAGCGATATTGTGATGGTGTGGACATGGAGGAGGATCCCAAGAGCACGAAAGCTTTGGATGAAGTTGAGGGGCCCCAAACAGTGCAAAGTGTACTGACAATGTGTTTCCCTCTTAGGCCACTGCCACGAGAACAGAGAGATGTTTTCCTAAACGTATATTCTTCTTCTTGGAAACTAATTGTGGCTTTCACCAGGGCTTTTTTTTTTTTTTCTTTTCTCAGAATAAAACAAACTCTTCAGGTCTTACAAGTATCTGGGAGAGACTTTCCAAGTTTTGTTGATAATGCTGTATTTCTCTCATTTTTATAGACTGACAGGCTGTAGGCATAGTAACTGTTCATCATACAAAGCAAACAGCATAGTAGTGTACATTTCCCTCTTTTCCTTGGCAGGTGAGTTCTGCCAAATGGACTGCACATTTGGCTTCATATGTTTATTTTTGCATATCTTAAAGTGTTTAATTATAAAGTATTTAAAATATAATTTAAAAAAAGCAACCAGAAAGTGACATAACAGTCAGCACATACCTACCACCCATTCTCTTATCTGAATTCCTACATGAAGCATTTTTTAAAAATTAAACTTCAAATACTGGATTGAACAACTCTCTGTACTATAGAAAGTTATATGCATTTTATATAAAATACATATAAACAGGTAAATAGATACTTTGTTTTCACCTGGGTTTGAATAACGTTGGGGCAGGGGTTGTTCTTAGGCTACTCTAGCTATCTTGCTCCTGATAATAGGCTCCTGTCTTATATCTCTGTAAGGCTTGTCCTTTCTCCTTCATTTCATGACTTGCAATAGAGGATACATTGGACCTAATTTCCTCCTTTAATTGTCCCCAAACTTGCAGTTGGTTTAGGAACAATGCTGGGCAGTCCTCAACACGGAACCCAAGGAAAGTCTCCTATGTCTGGTTATAATTTAGAAATGGTCCCGTTATCTTTAACATACCCCTTGCTACTGGGTTGTGTTGAACTTCCAGGAAGCTGAGCCTTATCTCTAGGTAGGAATTTAGACAGATAGTGTACAAAAGTTGAGAACACGTTACAATTCTGACAAATTAGTTCCTAATTATTTGGCTCCAGGCTCTACCCATGTTGCATGCAGAGCAGGCCTTTACCAGGACCCTTGCAGAGTTTTGTAGCTTAAACTGATTTAATTTAAAACAAATGGATCCATGTGATTATCTCAACCACAAATACGTAACACAATGTGTAATATATTTAAAAGGCAAGAGGAAATTTAGTAATGGAATTTCAGAACTATTTGAAAGAAAGGGATTTTGAGGGGAAAGAAAGGAAGAAGTGAATTGGTGACGCCAGTTTGATTATTTTCAAATACCACAACTGAACTTGGATTTGTAGAGTAAGGGCCATGGTGTTGTAAAGGATACCAGCAGGAATCTAAATGCTGGTGAAGGAATAAATGACAAGGCTTCAGACACCCAGAACACTGTTAAATGTGTGTGCTAAATTTATTTTCTATAGGAAAATTTTCTGATTTACATACTCTATCAAGGAATTATCTAGGTAGAAATACAGTCTTTGTTGTGATGACTTTTCTCATTTCTTTAATTTTTATTACTGGCTACTCATGCACTCTGTTGCTATCCTAACACATGTGCCTTCCACATAGACCAATCCTATAGCAGTTATAGTAACAGCAAGCACTCAATGAGCTCTTAATATGTCCTAGACATTGTTCTAAGCAGTATGTATTACTTCATTTAGTTCCTACAACAACCTTATGGGGCTGATACTGATCTTGCTCTTGCATATTAGGAAGGAGCAGAGATGTTAACTTGCCTGAGATGAAACCTAGAATGTCATTCTTAACCATAATATAATATCTGCCTTCCTAAGCATACCAGACATCTGGTGATAAATGTCTTGTGTGATGAAAGAACTTCTTAAGACCAGATGATTTTGAATAAATATGTAGGACTAAATATTTCAAAATTACAAAAATAAATGAGGTTCTTAATAAAGTGTGACAACAGGCTTTCAAAGCATTAGATATGTGAATTTTAATACATCAGATTGAAAAGCAACCACATTTCTTAACAATCACACCCACTGTGATAGAATTTATTAGGTTGAAATATACAAAAGTACCTATAGTTGACTCTTTGATTAGAAAAAACTGCTGAATTTCATTTGGTTCAATCTAATATTTTAGACACTATTGAAAAGATGATATTTCTTAGGTCTCAGACCTATTTGTCCATGCATCCATCAGCAGTAATTATTGAGGGTTAACTGTGCCAAACACTGTGTCACATGATTCTTCTCCCCCAAAATTCTCGGTTTTCAATAGGAGATAGACAATAAGTATACAAATAATTGCAGCTAAAATAAGATTATTGCAATCCAGAAGTTCTGCATAAAGTGTCTTGGGGATATTCAGACAAGGACATTCATGTGAGCCTAGAGAAGATAGGAAGGTCTTCACACAGAAGAGAAGGTCTGATTGGGTATAATCGAGGAATAGAAGTTTGCCAGTACTGCTGAAAAGGACATTAAAAACAACCAACGGATTTTAGCTCTTAATGGAGCAGAGTGATATTTTCTAGAGTCATCACATTTTCTTAGGGGCAGTGTTATAGACATGCCTGACCTGCATGCTTTCAAATCTGTGTTATGCCTCCTCAAAGTTTTATGTCTTGGGACAAGTTATTTCATGTCTAGGAGGTGGATATAATAATACCTGCCTCATAAAGTTATTTTGATCAATTACATAGTGTATGCTAATAGCTCAGCAAAATCATACATTCACAGTACATAACCAAATATGTGACTACTTTTATAATTATTGCCTAGTTTACTTCTCTGTTAATCAGCACATCCCTGGACCAACATCAGGGAGCTATAGTAGTACTTTCCATGAAAGCCATGGACCATGCGGTTGGGGAATGGGTGCAGCTATTGCATTGGGTAGATACATACCTGGGAGAGCTTCCCATCAGGCCACAGTGTGGTGCAGAATTTCCCCAGAAATCTGTGGTATCTGCTTGTCATCTTGCAAGTGTTTGTGTGAGCTTTAAGAACAAACTTGTCAGCACACAAGAGTTCCCAGATGGCTTTTTCAAGGACTTTTGATCTCTTCTGTCTTTGATTTGAATGTTCCACAGAGATCTGAAAGCAGATTTCTTATTGCATCCTTCAACATGGCTGTGTAAAACTGAGCACATTATTGGCACAACCAGCCTCTTGTTTAACTATAGATGGCCGGGAGAGCAAGTGCGCATCTCATACCATTGACTGAGCCATGATTCGCTGGCATTGGGAGCTCTGCAGACTTCTCAAAAGAGCCTTGGAAGTGCTAGCCCTGTGTCCACCAGCGGTCAGTGGGAAGAAGAGCTCTAATTGCAGAATCTTGCCTGTGAAGTGGCTGCCAGATTTTGTCCTGCTGAGGTCAACTGTCTTTATTTTCGAGTAGTTTTATTAGCTTCACCCACAAGCTGTAGTATATTAAGAACAGCAGTTTAAGAGCTGCAAATATTGAGGTCCTGGAACACAAGCCCACAGTAAAGTCAGCCATGGTCAAACAAGGCTTAGTACAACCTGCCTCCCTGGGCTGGCTTCCTGCAGAGAATCAAAGTTAAAAAGGAAGACAATCCAACTTCTGCATGGTGGGCCTTTAGCCACTGGAGAGTAAGAAAGGTCTGTATCTTAAGACCTGGAGTACAACAAAAAGGAGGGCTTGGCTGCTGGAGACCGTGTTGTCGATGAAGCATAAGCAGGGCCACCATTCAGTCCATAAAATTCCTTTTATTTGTTCATCTCATCTCAGTGTTTTGCAAGCACTAACACAGGAGTCATTGCTTACACTGTACAAAGGGTTAACTACAGATTTACTTGTGCTTTAGTTGTTCCAAAGCCTCTTCCCCTTATGGCTGTGTTCTGATATAACCTCAGTGCCATCCAAAGCAATAAATAGCAGAGGAGTTGGGGTAAATCCAATGATTTTTTTCCACAGCATCTTTCATTGTAAGTATGTCAGATTTTTAAAAATGAGACTCCATAAACCACATCATCGCAGAGTCCTGTTGCTGTCTCCCGGGGTTTCAGAGTTCCAAACGCTTGCCTTTTTGGACATCGAGTTGATGTAACCCTGGGGACTGGTTAGAGTGACTAAAAACACTCCTGGCACCGGATCACCTTGTGGCCGAGGTGAAACAGGGATCTTGTTTTCAAGAGGTTGGAGAACTCAGGGGAAAGGGCCCAATAGGGGGCGATGTGCTCTTTGGGACTTAGGAGAATTGACCCTTGACCTTCTCAATCTTTAGACCTTAGAAGCTCCTTGCTGGTCACACACGTTCACATCCGTCTTGGCAGCCTGAACCCCCACGTCCTCAGAAATTCCTAGAAGTGTAAAGACAAAATCAGCCCCAGGATGTTGGCAGGATTCAACGTGTTACTAAAAATGGGTCTTTGTGGATGGAGACTTAGGAGTTTCAAGTGAAAAAGGAAAAGAAAATTTATGTAATTATCGGTGGCTCCAGTGACTTCAGTTGTTCTGAAATGGTTCATTACCAGCGAATGAAATCGGGTCCCAGGAACATTGCCTCCCAGCGAGTGAGAAGGGTATCTCTCTGCAGCCCCTTTCTCCTCCCTCCCATCTCAGCCAGAGTGTCACTGGGGAATCCCTCAGGAAACTCTTCATGTGGGGGTTGCATTTGACAGGCTCCGTAACTGTTCTCTGAGTGCTGCAGCCCATATTGACAGAGACTCCCAGCTCCCTGCCTCCTCGCTCACTCTGGGTCCTTTCCCAAACACTAAATAATGGAATGGGGGGAGAAGAGAGCTTCTCTTCCAAACAGCAGAGGCGGCAGGCCGGATGACTGTATTCCCTGAACCTGGGTCTACCTCCAGCCCCCTGGCCGACACCTACACTGGGTCGGCGCGCGAGGCTCAGGTCTGCCTGGGGCTGGGAGGAGGCGGGCAGCTTTCCGTGACAGCCTCCCTTATTCATGACCATCCTTCGCTCAGCCAAAACTGTATTTCCTGGTACCTCTCTCGGGGTTGTGAAGGAGGAACAGTTGGATCATTTGATTAGCTTTTTCCCAGAACAGGGACCCTCCCATCTCTGTTTACTTCCCTGTGAGTGAAGGAGGAGGCCCAAGAACGGGGCGCCTGCTGGGGCTGCTTCTGAAACAGAAACAGCCCCAGGGTCAGCCTTGGTTTTGCTAACTGGATCGATTCTCCCACATCAGGTAGACACCTGCCGACACTTGCCCCCTCCACTCCTGGGGAAAACTGCTTCCAGGGGTCCCCCTGCTGCTCCTCTCACAGACAAAGGAAACTCCTTACTTCTCAAAGACCACCTGTCTGGGATATTTTTTTTTCAATTAGTTTAAAAAAAAATACCCACATAGGGTACAATGGACATGGGTTGGGGTGGACTCTGGGAGTTGGTGATAGACAGGGAGGCCTGGCGTGCTGTGGTTCATGGGGTCACAAAGAGTCGGACACGACTGAGCGACTGAACTGAACTGAACTGAACTGAAGGGTACAATTTACCATGCTAATCATGTTTAATTGTACAGTTCAATAGTGTTAACTGTACTCACATGGGGCTTCCCTGGTGGCTCAGACAGTGAAGAATCTGCCTGCAATGTGGGAGACCTGGGTTTGATCCTTGGGTCAGGAAGAGCCCCTGGAGGAGGGCATGGCAACCCACTCCAATATTCTTGCCTGGAGCATCCCCATGGACAGAGGAGTTTTGAGGACTGCAGTTTATGGGGTTGCAAAGATACTCACATAGTGTAAACCAGACCTCTAGGACACTTTCATCTTCAAATGAAACTCTCCTCATTGAACACTTCTCTGTTTACCCCTCCCTGCAGCCTCTGGAAACCATCACTCTACCACCACTGAGTTTATCAACTTTAGATATCTTAATGTAAGTAGAAACATACAATATTTGTCTTTTTGTGACTAGTTTATTTTACTTATTAAAATATCTTGAAGTTTTATCCATGCAGCATGTGACAGGATTTCCTTCTTTTTCAAGGCTTAGTAATATTCCATTGGCTTATCCATTCAGCTGTCAACTGATGTCTCATTTACTTCCACCTTTCGGCCACTGCGAACAATGCTGCAATCAACATGAGGGTGCAGATATCTCTGTAAAATCCTGCTTTCAATTCTTTCACATGTACACTCAGAAGTGGGATTGCCAGATCAAAGATTTCAGGCTCCTGCCCTTGGATGCCCTTTTTATATTCTTACATCCTTTCCACAGCAGTAAGTTGTAGAATGTTCTTTTTCCCCCAAATCAATCCCACTGGGCAAAGAACAAGCTGGGACTGGCTTTTGCCCCAGTCCCAAGTCAAAGAATGAGGATTTTTCATTTTCAGTCTCTGATGCCCCAGTTGGGTTCTTACCATCAACAGGCAGATGCAGACCTTCACCTAGCTCAACTACCTTCCACCCTTACAGGCCTGTCTAGCATCTCTAGCAAGCCCAGTCATGAGGGCCAAGGTTCCCCTGCTCTCTAGACAGTCACTGTCATTCTCCTGGATTAATCCCAGCTCCCCATCCTCATGCTTATGTTAAAGTCAGGCAGACTCTCTTCCCTACAGGGTGGTGACTCATTAAGCACCACTTGGTCACTTCTGCTAGACATGCTGGCAGTGGAGGAGGGACAGTGGTTTGGCTGCCCAGGCAGCCTGAAGAGCTTTGATCTTTTGCAAGAGGAGCCCATCACTGTCATACTGCAGAGAGGGCAGAAGACCGGCAGGGAGACTGTAAGAGCGGTCCCTTACCCAACCCTAACAAACACACCCACACATGCATATACGCATGTGCACACACACACAGAGGCATCAAGTGTTCCTGGCCACTCCAGCCTATGGTTCCCAATTCTAATCATTTTGTGTTCCATTCCCAGCTTCGAACTTGGAAGTTTTGGCCTCCAAAAATGAAGTAAAAGGTAACATTCCTTAAGAATGAAGACTTAAAAAGTGTTCCAAATTTTGTCATTCTGTTTTGTATTCACCTTATTTATCACAGTCACTGCAGGCTTTATACGTAAGTAGAGAAGATTTCAGAATAATTAGAACCCCCCCCAAAATAGCTTTTCTACCAAGTTGTATTGGAGCAAAAGAATCATTTCTTTGGTTTGTATTGCTCTCACTAGACTTTTAAAAAATGCAAATATGCCTAATAGGAGTAACAAATTGTCACTAACACTTTACTATAATTTAGTCTGTCAGATGGCTTTCCTCTAGGGGATGTGGGGGAGGCAGGAATGGGAGAAAAACACAGAAAGTAGAGTTGGGGAAACATTTGTGAACTTCATTTATTTCCCAATTTTTCCCAGTATCATTTCTGTGAATGTTTTAAGCCAAAATTTCATGAATCTTTGTGTTTTAGCATTTGTCCACCTTAGGAAAAATGGAGTGAGCAAGTTAGCCAAATCATTTCTGACATCTCAATTTTACATGCTGGTACCATGTTATGAAATATTGTATGGGAGGGAGGCATCCCTGAATGTTTATCTGTTTGTCTCTTGTCCTAATTAAGTCCATGTGGATCCCATGTGACTTCAGAGTATGGAGACCACGTTTCCATGATTGTTTTGCTTTATATTTTCCTTTAGTGTGCTGCCTCAATTAGAGAGGGAACAAATCAATATTTGGATTTGGAGGTAAGGTACTGAGGAGAATTGTTTGGGCTGTAAAGTGAGGAGGGACTATATGAGCTCTGAAGTCATCAAAAAGAAATTTCCTGGTGTTAGTTAAGGTACTTTGGGATGAAACAAGTAGAAATCAAATTGAGCTCGCTGAAGCACAATGTGGGGGGCGTGGCTTGAGGATAAGGGGTGTCTCATGGAGCCCGAGGGCAGGAATGTAGCCCAGCCTGAGGAGCTGAGGCCTGGGAAGCTTGTCAGCAACCCAGGAACAAACTCTGCCTCTCATTTCTGCTGCCTTCTGAACATCTGCTTCTCCTTTTCTCTCACTGCAGACCAGATTTCTCTGGTTCTCCAGCCGCATTGCAATATGGCTGGCCCAAATCTTCCGATCAACGTCTCATCTTCCCAACCACATCCTAACTATTAATTCCACTCCAGTTTTAGGAGGGGGACCCTGACTGGTCCGACTTGAATCGGGGACTACCATGGTCTACTGAACTGGGGACAAAGGGTCAGGCTCACAAACTGCGAATGCAGCCGCCGGGGCTCGCCCTGGGCATGAGGGTTACCTTCATCCCACGAGGATAGTGGCACGCCTCCTGAGCAGTCAGTCCCTACTCCAAAGAGAAAAAAAACAGATTTTCTGGTTTTCCTGTTTGTCATCTGAAGTTCCTCAGGTCTCGTCAGCTATGGACACAAATAGGAGTTGTGTTCACAGCACCAAGTATAGGACCTCAAACTTACATGAGTGTTCCCAATAATTTTCCTGAGTGTTCCCAGTAGTTTTCCTGAGTGTTCGTCTGAGCTTCCAAAGGGCCCACTCCTGTTTGCCGCCCGGCCCCCCACCCCCATGGACATCCCAGCTCTCCACCAGGCATATGGTCTCTATTGCCGCCTGCTGGGCACGTGACCACAACACATACCCCAGACTGCATCCTTCACCGGGATGCCCTAAATCTCTAGCTTACGGCTATTGCCCTGATGTTACTGTTACTAGGATACCCCTTTATTCTTTAAAGTGTCCCAGTTTGTATGATCAATTATACGTCCCACCTATTCCCTAATGTACAGGCTTTACAAGGCTCCAAGGCAAGATGGCCTTGGTGAATACTCTGTTAGAGAAGCTTTCAAACAGTGAAAGAGAAACCCAATTTGACCTAAATTAACCAAAGAGAGGGGGTGTTTATTGACCAATATAACCAAATCAGAGAAAGGGCAGGGAGTAGAGTTTGCCTCAGCAGCCACTACATTCAGAACCCCAGGCACCAGGGAACTCATTACTTCTCTTGCCATTTCTCATCTCTAATTCTTTTGATGTGCTAACTTTATTTCCTCAGATTTTCCCTATGAGGTTGAAAATTTGGATACTGTCATCCACTCTGGGCTTATGTCTTCAAGCATCACCACCACAGAGAGCTCTTGCTGGGAACATCCTGGGAAAGTCTTTGACTATGGTTGGGTCACACGCCCATCACTGGACCAATTACCATAGCCAAAAGGTGAGGAACTGAGGTTGGCTGCCCCCACCAGAATCGTACTAAAAGGATGGAATGCTGTCCCCAGCAGGCAAAACAAGCAATGCCCATCCACAGATCAGTGCTTCAAACCAGCCTGCTTTTTACCAGAACTGAGACTTGAGTCCAGTGTGGGCAGGCCATGAAATAAACATGTGTTGTTTGTTCAGTCATGTCTGACTCTGCAACCACATGGACTGTAGCTGACCAGACTCCTCTGTCCATGGGATTCTCCAGGCAAGAATACTGAAGTGTGTTGCCATTCTCTTCTCTAGGGGATCGTCCCAACCCAGGGATCAAGCCCAGGTCTCCTGCATTACAGGCAGGAGTTACCATATGAGCCTGCTTTACCATATAGCCACAAGGGAAATAAACATAGGTGGCCCCATATCTCTCCTTTATGACAACTAAGATTTTCTGACGGAGGCCAGCTCCTCCGGATCCTTGTCCTCTTTACACACCCAAGAGGGTCTACAGCCCCTATGCACGTGGGTTTGGTTAGGCTACCCTAACTGTACCAGAACTCCAGCAGTGGATGTACCTGAGGTAGGAGCCTGGAGATATCATTATATATATTAGCAAAATCAAACAGGGTTAGGGAGTTTATGGTCCCTAACCAACCCAACTCTGATAAGTTCTTGACATTAAACCATATAACTTCATAGATCTATAGCTTAGAAGTTAGGGTCCTGAGGACAACCCAGTAGGATTCTTGGGAAATAAGTCTCTTATCTTCCCCTGACTCCACCTCCTTTCTCTCTGTTTACATGTGTGTATGTTTCAGATATATCAAAGGGTTTATAAACCAGGACTTATATGGTACATTTACTGGCTTCAGGCCAAATGTTATTCATGGAAGAGAAAAGCAGATTTCTGCTCTGATAAGAATGTGAATGTTATTTTCTCCAGTCATGGGAAATTCTACTTTTCTTTAGTATTGCTAATTAACCAAGAGACTCCCCTGTCCACAGCCCTCCCCCTAATTTGCATCAGTGCTTTGAATGATTCTCAGCAAAGTTGGGTGATTTCAGACCTATTTCAGAATAGGTTGCATGCCCATGTGTGTTTGCATTATCTGTGATGGATCTACAATGAGGGTTTGGTTCTCATTGACCTTTAGGGTCCTTTCAACCATCTGGTAGTCTTCCAGGTGGTAAAGAACCTGCCTGCCAATACAGGAGACAGGAGATGCGGGTTCGATCCTTGGGTTAGGAGGATCCCCTGGAGGAGGAAACGGCAACCCACTCCAATATTTTTGCCTGGAAAATCCCATGGAAAGGGGAGCCTGGTGGGCTATAGGGTTGCAGATTTGGACTCGACCGAGCCACTGAGCACACACGTAGTCATCTGGAGCTAATATCCCTGAGTTAGATGAAGCCCATTCAGTTTGTATGTGATATCCTCCTAGTTTTATCTCCTCTCAAACACATTTGAGAAAGTCATTACAAATTAAGAGACAGATGTGAAACTTACTAACATACCTTAAGAGAAAGTTTAAGTCTTAGATAACTGAGGTGAACTGCTGAGTGTTCAGAAGCTTTTAGAGCTGAAAGCATCATAGGTGTTCTGTGTTTGGAAAACAGCAGTCCATACACATCTGTGGGCAGGTGCAGCTTCCCACACCGGGGAGCAGTGAGCTGCCATCAGCAAGGCCACTTTCACGCTCTATTCCCTTCTGAACCCTGGTCCAGATCCCAATGCCAAGTCCAAAATGAGTCAGTGAACTGATGGGATGGACCACATGGGAAATCTCTCTGAAAAGCATCCATCTCCTGAAGGACACACACCAGGGCACAGCTTGTCTAAAGCTACACAGCTTCTGCCAAAAGATGATTTTGCCACAGCTTTTAAACATGTGATGCAAGATGTGTGCTGTGAAAAGTCCCCACTTACCATTTAAGTATTTGTATTCAGAGGGATAAAAGAAAAGAAAACAAACACACAAGACCTAACATAGGAACTGTTTACAGGCATGGTTTGGGCCGGTCTTATTCCTTTTACTACATCCCTGACCGCTTGTAACTGGATCAATTACCTTAAAGGGGCTCTAGGTCTGCTTGATAATCAAAACAGCATTATCTTCTGTAATCAATTATACACAGCAGTTATCCAGCCTCCGTTTTTCTGCACCGTTTATGGTATTGACTTTGTACTTTTTAGTTTTCATTTGGAGAAAATGAATTCCTATGAAATGTATACCTATTGACTTTAAGGATGCTTCTAGGAACTTGTTAAAAAATTTAAAAAAAAACAGAGAGATGACGATACTTGGGCTAACTTTCCAAAGAGGAGCCCAAGTCTGAGAGAGACAGAAACCCAAGTCTAATTATATCTGTGGTGCCTGGGAGACATCCCCAGCTTAGATGAGTAAATGTGAAAAGAGAAAACAATCATGAGCAATTAGCTGGCTCTTGGCTAAATGTCAGCAGTGATTCCACTGTGAACCCCCAACCCCGCCTCCCCTCTGTCCTCAGCCACATTTCCAGGCAGGAAAGCAAAGACGGCCTCTGATTCATATTGTTTCTCTGGAATTAGGCTCAGCAGTCTTCTCTAGTGACTCCTTAAAACCTGTCCCTTCTTCTGGTCATTATTGTCTTTTCTCCCATTAAATTTTAAACCATTTTACTGGAAAACTGCTTGGCACCAAGCGTTTCTTCTTTCGGTTAGGGCAGCTTCAAGTCCCCATTGGCCCATACAGAATGCCGCTGGCTGAATGTGAGTGAGTGTGAGGGGAAGAGATTTCTTTTAAAACACTCCACATTTCTACTGCAAATAGGAACCAGCAGAGTTCTTCCCAAGCCCATCACATCTGCTGAGACCCTGTCAGAATGGGCCGATGGGCCAATCCGGTTGACTTCATGAGGGATTCCAGGTCTGCCGGGCTGGAGTCCCGGGCGGAGAAAGAACCACAGCAGTGGGGGAGCTTGGTGGGCTGGTTGTTTGATTATTGGCTTTTGCTGATGGCCAGTGAGGGGGGGCAGCCCTGAGAGTTACTCTGAGGAACTCTGAACCTCGAGCTGCTGCCCCAGTGGAGTCTCTCCTGTGGTCCCCGTCTTGACCCCAAAGTAGGACATTTTGCATGCTGAGAATAAGCCTGTCTTCTCATCCCCTTTCTCTGGTTGGTGAGTGGGGGTGGAGGACAGGACACATGTATTGCAACCACTTCCTCTCTCACCTTCTTGAAAAGCCTCTTCAAGACTCAGGCTTTGTCTGTTTTCCAGAAGCTTCCTGGGGCTGGACTTTGCTTCAAAGAGGCGAGACCTGCAGTTCCAGGTGAGAAATGTCAGGCAGGGATCAGGAAGGTTTCTTCAGAGCCCACTGAGGCCTCCCTACCTGTACTCTCCAGGCTAGACAAGCTCCTTCAGCAACCAGATGCACTCATCTCCAGCTCCGGGCCTCCTTTGTCTATGTCTCAACTGCTTAGAACTTGGCGTGGAAAAGAAGGGGTGTAAGTAAGTAATGGCCACTCCCACACTCCAGCATTGCCCTCAGGAGTGAGAAGAAGAGGAGTTAGGGGACTCCTATGGAAATTCCCTGCGGAGACCAGTAGCACCTAAAAGACCTTGAAGCGATATGGAAAACGAGCTGATGACAAGCATTAGGACTAAGGAAGGGACACCGAAGGATACCGGAAAGCCAACTCAGATTTTCTCGTAGGGAATTCCACTCAAAGTGTGAAGCTGAAAAACCTTGACCAAGAAGGTGAGACCAGGCCTTCCTGGAGTCTTTGAAAGAACGGTGTTTTTCCAGATTTGTTTCATGGCAGAGGTTGGGAAGAACCTCAGTCAGTGCACCCTCGAGTCATCACTAGAGATTTCTTAGGAGGTCCTTGAGGTGGAATTTGGAATTTAAAGTCTTTTAGGTGTAAAAGATTAGATCTGTCGGAGAAGGAAGAGAATTTGGTGGCAAGTGGGGGCAGGGAGCACTCATTCATTCTCAGAGCTCATCCTCAGCCAGTAGATCTCGACCCATTGGAATCACCTAGGGAACTCCCAAACAATCTCAATGCTTAAATCCCATGTGATTTAAATCAGATATTCTGGGGATGTATTACCCAAGACTCCCCGGATCACTCTGGTATGCAGCTGGGGCTGGGAAACAGTGTTCAAGGCTAAGGGGGCACCAGTGGTCTGTGCTCTGCCTTTGGAACAACCACAGGTGATCGGCTGGGGTGGGCTTTCCACACTCATTCTTCCCTATTGAATCTAAAGTTTTGTTCCTCTAAGGGTGGCCTCTGGACCAGCTGCATCAGCATTACCTGGGACCTGATTCAGAAATGCAGAATCTTAGACCCCACACTTGCTCTAGACCCATGGAGTCAGAATTGTAGTGGGGAAATGTTTCTTCAACTTAAATGTGCAGAGGAAACACCTGGAATCTGGTTAAAATAGAGAATCTGTTTTAGTAGGTCTGGGGTGCAGTCCAAGATCCTGCCTTTCTAACAAGCTCCCAAGTGATTCTGATGCTGCTGATCCATGGACCACACTTGAGTAGCAAGACAATAGAGGACTTGGAGTAGCAGCAGATGGAAGTTGCTCCAAGAACAGTGCTCTAGCTTTAGACTGCTCTGTACAAATGATGCTGACAAAGTTGCATGGAGCATCTCCAGGGATATAAAAGACTTGGGGGAATTTATAGTCATGGCTGTCATTCCTAGGGCAGCCACTGGGTAACTGCCACCATCAGGAGAGGCCATTGCTGGGAACTTCCAGGAACTTCCAACTCTAACTGGCACCAAAGGAAACTACAAGGGAAAGAGTCAAATCAACAAGATCACTTAGCAAATTGGACCTCTCTTCGCATCCCAGCCCAAGTCACACTTGAGAACGAGGACACTGGCCATTTTTATCACTTGCTATCTGGAGGAGAGAACCGGTTTTTCCATATACCTCTCACTGAAATTAGAAAATGAGAATTTCTCATTGGGATTCCTCATGGGGCTTATGTATTCCTTTGCACCACAAGTATTTATTGAGCTCCTACTTTGTAGCAGGCACCGTGCTAAGACTTCAATTTGGAAATCTAGAAATTGAGTGAGGCTCCAGCCAGCTATAGAGACCTAGCATTGCAACCCAGCCCTCATTGGAGAGGACACTGTGGCCCCAAGAGAAGCAAGTTATGCTGGGATGGTGCCCATAAACATCTCAGCTATTATATAAATCCCAGGCCTAACATCAATTGATGTCAATTTCAGAAATAAGACCATATATGATTCATTTGGAATCAGGCAATGGAAAAGCCAACGCTATTACTGGAAGGAATTGGACACCACTGAGCTGCTCTAGGATAAAGGCTAAGTACACAACATTTGGGAAGGAAATGGCAGTCGCGGAAGATATTGTATGACTGCGCTGGGGCTGCAATACTAGAACCAATGTGAGAGTTTGGCAAGGGTGAAGTTCTGGGCAAAGAATGTAAGTGAGAGCTGAACCCTGGGTTGCTGCCCTCCTCCCCACATTGAAAGACTTTGCCTGTGTCATCTGGGAGGTCCCTTCCAGTCCCGCCCTTTGAACCAGCACGCTCAGAGGAGGTGTGGCTGGCCTCTGGAACTCTCAAACAGCCTATAAACAATGTTCCTTGTAACTCATGTCAAGCCTGGGGACCTCCTCTTTGAAGATCTGTGCCCACTTGTTGTCAGGGCAAGATGACATCTCAGTCAGTAGGTACCAGGGGCAGGGGCACATTGAACAAAAATCACTGACAAGGAGCTCTGACAGATTATCAGGGGAGGTGCACGATGTGAGCTTGTTACTAGCAGCAGTAATCAGGAGCCCCTTGGGGAAGCCACTCCCATTACCCCCTTGAGAGGTCCCCTGGAGCCCACGGCTCACCGATGGTAAATGAACTGCAGGGAGTTACAAGGTGGTAGATATGGGTGGAGGAGAACAGAGTGTCTCTGACTTCAAGGACCCAAACACCATGCAAAACTTTGTGGATGTGAAGTTAATGGGGAGGGAAACGAGACATGATTGTGAAACAGAAACTACAGCGGAAAAAATATGTCATTATAGTTGGGTGTGTGTGTGCAAAAAGAAACCTGTAATCCTCTCCCTCTGAGGGGCCTCTGTGTGCAGAGCCCACTCAAGAGACTGCGAAATTGCAAAGGAAATAGAAGATCGGGTCCCCCTGGTCAAGGGAGGGGCAGTATCTTTGTGGAAACAGGACAATTATAAAGGATCTAACACAAGTAACTTAAGCACAAAAATATATACCTAAGTGATGACAGCTATATGAGAAGCCAGGCGGCAGGGAAGAGAGAAGAAGGCTTGGAGGTAATTGGAAAAGCGTGTGGGTCAAAAGGAAATTGATAGAAAGCCTGGGCACGCGCATCAACCCCAGAGAGGCACTCCTGCTAAGGCAGATTTAAGAACACTCCCTGGGGCCAAGACAGAGCCCTCCAAAGAGGCCTTGAGCTCCTAGGACTAGAGAAAGTCTAGCATGAAATTCTCCCAGGTAAGTCTGGCTGTAAAGAGAAGAGGAGGAATAAGGGAAATCTCCCCTGTAACATACCAAGAGAAAGGAAAAGACTAGCAGAAGGGCCGGGCAGACATGTGCAGATCCTGGAGCACAATTGTGAGAACAGTTGGTAAAACGTGTTCAATTCCTCACCTTCCATTTCTCCCCCTTTCCAAAGCATCCTATGTTCCATTTCAGATGGTTCACAACAAAATATTTGGTTCCTGTTGGACATATTCCCTAGCCAGTAGCAACTGCCCAAGTTTCCAACTTAACCAGCATGTCTGTGAAGGCTCAAGTAAGAATGAAAATGCACAAAATAAGATTCTTCTTTAACAAGCAAACAAACCCTGCTGCTGGAAGCTGAGAGGGGTTTTTTAATATAGCTTATGGATCCAAGTTGGAAGGAAAAATAATTCAGCAACATATCCATGAGCTAACTGCATTTCCCCTTATAACACGGAGCAGCTCCATACCTGAGAGCAAAGAGGAAGATCCCGTGCATTGTCCTCCATCTGCCCGGTCCTCTTCTTTCAGGGACACAAGTTGCATGCACCTTGCTGAGCAAGAAACCCACATTCCTTCCGTAGATGTGGGCTACCTCCTTACCGTGACCGGTGTTCAGTCAGGTAGGGCCTGCTGCTGGAGCGTTACTGTACATGGCTGACTTAGGTCCCTCACAAAGAGACTGTAGTTGGGCAGAGACAGAAAAGCTCAGGTAGCAGCCTTGCAGGGGACCAGAGTTTTTAATGCATTTAATTATTTCAACATGTTGGAGAGTAAGACCTTCGAAGTAGGGGGAAAATCTTTACACCTCTTTCCGGGAAAACCAACAAGACAAATGCCTGTGAGTGACCAGGAATTGTGCTGTATGCTGTCCACGTCTGTCTCACTTCTGGTCAAAGGCCTAAGGACCCACTTGAGGCTGGACACAGCATGGACCAGCATAGCCTGCTGAATCTCAGGATGGAGCCCGAAGCCAGCTCCACAGTTTCCCTAGATGATAATAATACTTTAAGAACTAATGATTTAGAGGGACTGCATATTAATAGAAATGACTTGCAGGAAGAATACATTTTTAGACAATTGTTAACATCCTCAGTAACAATTGGCCTTAATGAAATAACATCAGAAAACCATAGATGAGACCATTCTGAAGTGAAGGTCTCTCTGGATACAAACACCACATCACACACAATGTAAAATAAAAATGTTGAGAAGAAAAGGAAGTTAGGAGTGGTTAAAAAAAAAAAAAAAGCCCTGCAAGGAAGCGATACTTGCAATAGCACAATTAAAGTCTACATCAGTGCTGTAAATAGCGGACCTGACAGGGTAGAATTTAAATCAGCGACTCCTCCAGAAGATAGAGAAAAAAGAAAAGAAAAAGAAAAATACTTTTAAATGAGACAAAAGATGTGAACAAGAAGGTGTTATTATTTGGAGGACAGAGAGCCAACCTAAGAACCACGTATTTCCTGAAAAAGAAACTACAGGAGCTAGTATAGAAGTGATAAGCCACTTCATGATGAAAAAGAAAATCTTTCAGAGAAGAAAAAAGTCCTGAATTTGCAGATAGAAAAGGCTTCTTAGTTCAGCCAAAAAGTATTCTAAAAAATATTCTAGCAAAACCCTGAATTATAAAGATAAGTGGATAGATGTGCATGCGGCTAGCCAGAAAAATAAACCCACAAATAAACAAAACCAGACAAGCTTTCAACTTGCTTTTGCAACTGAAAATGCCAAAAAACCAATGGTGCTGTGTTTACAAGATTTTGAAGTGAAAATTTATAAACCAGGAATATTATACTCAAGTTGCTTTTCATCTGTGAAAACAACAGAAATGCATTTCTATATGTAGACAGATTCCAAAAATATACTTCCTATGTATTGCAGCTTGAGAAATTTATTTGAAGATGGACTCTGGCTGACTAAATGATAACTCCAAATGAAGATCCCAAGGACAAAGAAATAAATTCCATTATAGAACACTGAAAGGAAGACTTTGAAGGTCAAAGGGTTAAACCTAAATAATTATAAATGTGTACTTGGATATTAATGTCAACAATGATTGTTAACAATTCCCAAATCCTCAAGATCAAACACAGATAATTACAATGAGAGAGATGAACAATGACAAAGAGGGAACTCGGAGGAAACAAAAATCAGGGAGGAAAAGAAAACTATTGTGTAAGTTCTCAAGTGCTGTGATTAATTTTCGCAGAAAGATAAAAGAAAATATTCTGAGTATAATAGGGTGTTATAAAAATAGGGAAAGCTCCTGGAAATTAAAAAAGGTAGATGAAATGAAAAATTCAATAGACGGAGTGAATAAAATTAATGAAAACTGCCAGAAAGTAGATTCAAAAAAAGAGGTAGAAAATAGAAAAGCTAACAACATCTGGGAATTTGATTTATAACTAATAGGAGTTCCAGAAATTTTTTTTAAATATAGAAAGTACAGGGATAAAATATCCAAAGACCTAAAGTAAGAAATGTTCCCAGAAATGAAAGATACAAGTCTCCAGATTAAGGGGCTCATGTAGTAAATGAAAAAAAAAAAAAAAAATCCACACTAGGGCAATCACAGTGAAATTTCAGAACAGTAGGGCTAAAGAAGTTATCCTGAGACCTACCAGAAAGCAAAACCAGGTTCAATACCAGAACGGGAGTAAGAATGGCATCAGAATGTGCCAGAAGTAACACTGGAAACCAAGCAAAAAGGAAGCATCTTTATGATGTGAAGGAGGCATAATATTCACCCTATGATCCTCTGCCCGATTTTTGCTTCCTCTGAGCTTCCATCCCTCCCTGTTGTAATATCTGTGTTTTGTTTTAAACAAAACACAGCAATAGAAGGCCCTCACACCCGTCTCAGCTCTATAACAACTTAAGAATTGCTGAGAATTATTGTTGACACATATCCAGTTAGATATTTATGAGTATTTAGATTTAATTCTTGGCATCACCATTTTTAATCTCCATGTCAGTCTTTTATATCAGATTTATGTATTTATTCTTTTTTTAAAATTTTTATTTATTATTTTTGACTGTTCTGGGTCTTCAATGCAGCACAGGCTTTCTCTAGATGTGGCAAATGGGGGTTTCTCTCTAGTTGCAGTGGGTGGGCTTCTCATTGCAGTGGCTTCTTTTGTTGCGGAACACGGGTTCTAAGGGACATGGGCTTCAGTAGTTGCAGCTCCCAGGCTCCAGAGCACAGGCTCTGTAGCTGTGGCCTGTGGGCTTAGTTGCTCTACTCCATATGGGATCTTCCTGGACCAGTGATCAAATCTATGTCTCTGGCATCGACAAGCAGATTCTTTACCACTGAGTCACCAGGGAAGCCCTACTCATTTATTCTTGGGCTGAAAGTAGATGAATGCTACTTTCAAAGATCCTGCAACTCAAAAAAGTCATCTTTCCATATCCTTTCTCAGGAAGCCTCTGTAAAAGAATGTGCTCTACTAAAATGAGGACGTAAGCCTATATTGAATAGTCCTTCCAAAAAACAAAAAGTGATTGCCCAAGTACAGATGCCTAGGAGTTAATGAAGCCAGGCTTAGAGCACAGATCTTACAATTCCTACTCTGACAGTGTTTCAACTACACTGGGATAACAGTAACTGCACCACCACTACCCTCCGCCTCCACCTACCCATATAGCATCACTCTGGACCAAGAAGCCCAGAGGCAGTAACGGAAATGTCAGCCTTGTACTCTCCCTTGATTGCCAGTGACCTTTGAGTTGAACCCAGTTGGGCGGCTCCACTCCACCCAATGCTGATTTTCAGTGCAAAGGCTCTGGTTAACTAAAGGATGCACCCTGGGAGACAGGAAAGGCCACACCAGCTACTCACCACTTTGTGTCCAGTCCTAGCTTATAGTGATGCTCAATAAACATGTATTGAACTTTCTGGAAGGCTATGCATTGACATTGTTGTCATCCTTTTGACTGCATATATTTATTTACTTTTTAAATTTATTCATTCATTTAACCTTTTCTTAACATATAGGCTTATGAATTCTAGCATTCTGGCTGAGATAAACTTCCAGTGAATGGGAGCAAACTTACCAACCGAGCCAAGTCACCTTGCTCTCTTCTTTCCCCATCTAGGAAAGAAACAGCAGCTCCAAGAGCCCGGGAAGCTCAGTACAATAAGTGGGCTGATGAAAGCGCAGAGGAGTGGGGACAGCCAGATCCAGGCTGGGAGCAGGTTCGTCTTGTCTCACTAAAGGCACACCTGGTTAGGACAAGCAGCCTCCTAGAAACTCGGGTGTGGATGGAAGGAAATAAACGTGTCTGACCTGAGGAGGGTCTGGAAGTGGGCATGGGGGACAGGGAGAAAGGTACATGGAAGGAGTTGGAAAGTGATCACTCTAGAGCTGTGAAACCTGGGCAGGTGGGTCAGGGCATGGCGATGTCATCAGGTTTGACTTCTGGGGACTCAGCAGATTAGGTTATGTAGAAAACCAAGAGAAATCTGAGCACTGGCAGCTTGAAGGAGCTTAGAATGGTGTGAAAGCTGGGCTCAACTGAGGTTCCCAGAGGCCCCCTCTGCATACTCTAATCTTCCCAGTGACCACTGCTATCTATCCTTTGAAAGTAACACAGATTTGACATCCTTGTTAGAGCTGAGCTGCAGCCTAGATATGGACTTTTGATATTGAGCATTAATGCTATTCAGTACATTTATTTGGACTTCCGAGGTGGCGCTAGTGGTAAAGACCCTGCCTGCCAATGCAGGAGATGTAAGAGATACGGGTTCGATCTCTGGGTTAGGAAGATCCTCTGGAGGAGGGCACAGCAACCCACTCCAGTATTCTTGCCTGGAGAATCTCATGGACAGAGGAGCCTGGCTGGCTACAGTCTGTAGGGTCGTAAAGAGTCGGACACGACTGAAGTGGATTAGCGCACATGCATGCAGTGCTTTATTGAGTCTTAAAAAGAATGAAACAATGCTATTTGCAACAACATGGATAAACCTAGAGATTGTTATACTAAGTAAATCAGACAGAAAAATAGCATATGATATCATTCATATGTGGAATCTAAAAAAGAAAAAAAAAATACTAATGCTATTCAGTACAGTAGTTCTCAACCCTGGAGGCACATTAGAATAATATGGAACATTAAAAAGAAAACAAAACACAAAGCCAGGGCCCACCCAAGACCAGTGAAATGAGTATTTTTTTTTTTGTATGCAGGCTGGGCATTGGTATAGGTTTAAAACTCACCTCTGCTGATTCTAATCCCCACTAATCTAATGGAAAGGAATTTGGAGGCAAGTTGGGACCTCGCTACAAAAGTGTGGCATTTGCACACTGGAAGTTGGCTGGAAACACAGTGTCTCAGGCCCCACCCCAGACATATGGGATCAGAATCTGTATCTTAGTAAGATCTTCAGAGCATGTGTGGGCGCTTTAAAGTTTGAAATCATTGATAGTGGGAACAAACCATGCAAGTTCTCAGCTGTGACCTGTTCAAAGAGCCAAAGAGTCAGAGAGCTAGCAGAGGTCTTAGTCACTTAATTCAGAGAGCCCAATCTCCCTCCAGGTGCCAGGAAGGAAGGTGAAAGAGTCAGGAAGGTTTACTACCCCAAGAGATCATACAGACCTTAAAGATCTAAACAAGGGACGAGACAACAGGGCGCTGTGAGGACTGAGGGGAAGAGCTCAGAGCCTTCACACCAACAGTGTTTCTGCCCCAGGGGTGACTTGGCTCCAGCTGCATCGCTCTGTGAAAAGGCAAGCACCATGTTGCCAGACCTTCCAATTTTTCAAGAGAAGATGGAAATGTAGATTTTGACATTAAATCTCCTGATTTTTAAGTGCTGGCAACTAATACCTGTTAGATTTTTTCTTCCTACCTGCGAAGCACAACACACTGCAAGGCACACTATACTCATGAGACACCACAAATCTTAACCACACCTTTTCATGTTACAGATAAAGGAATCGAGTCTGGTTTACTTGTCCTCAAGCTCCAGGACAAAGCAACTCCATTTTAAACATCATCTTAATTTCCCACTTGCATTTTGTTTTGTTTTAGGAGGTAGGGAGCTGCTGTCTTAGAGAGTTCTAGAGTCACTGCAGGTGGAAATGGCTCTGAGGGGGGCCAGGAGAGATTTCTCTGGAAAGGCAATGAAGAGGCTCAGATTCAATCTCCAGACGTGTTAAGTGTTTTTTAAGCCCTGTGAAATCTGCTAGAGGGGCGGACCAAAACATCCCCGTTGACATTTCCTTCAACACCAGGCTTGTTTGGGGAGTCTGGGCCAGGTGACAATGATGGCACCAAGGGCTTGTATTCCCAATTGGAGTCAAAACATTTGCTGAGCAACCCCATAAATCGGCGAGACAAGAAAGCAAATAGGAGGGAGAGACATGGGAAAGGGGAGGAGACTACCCGCCCTGGGTGAAAAGAGGATTGGAGGGAAACATGCTACAAAGCACATCCTCTCAAGCAGAGAGGATGTAGGGATGGCTGAGCCAGCCAGGTAGCTCTCACACACTACTCATTTTTTTGTTCTTCAGTAGGTACTTTATCTATTGGAGAAGGCAATGGCAACCCGCTCCAGTACTCTTGCCTGGAAAATCCCATGGACGGAGGAGCCTGGTAGGCTGCCGTCCACGGGGTCGTGAAGAGTCAGACATGACTGAGCGACTTCACTTTCCTGCATTGGAGAAGTAAAAGGCAACCCACTCCAGTGTTCTTGCCTGGAGAATCCCAGGAACGGGGGAGACTGGTGGGCTCCCGTCTATGGAGTCGCACAGAGTCGGACACAATTGAAGCGACTTAGCAGTAGCAGCAGGTACTTATCTAGCACCACAACTAAGATCATGGTATGTGATTCTATCACTTCATGGCAAATAGAAGGGGAAAAGTGGAAACAGTGACAGACTTTATTTTCTTGGGTTCCAAAATCACCGTGGACAGAGACTGCAGCCGTGAAATTAAAAGATGCTTGCTTCTTGGAAGGAAAACTCAGACAAACTTAGACAGTGTATTAAAAAGCAGAGACATCACTTTGCTAACAAAGACCCGTGTAGTCAAAACTATGATTTATCCAGTAATCACATATGGATGTGAGAGTTGGACCATAAAGAAGGCTGAGCACCGAAGAACTGATGCCTTCAAATTGTTGTGGTAGAGAAGACTCTTGAGAGCCCCTTGAACATCAAAGAGATCAAACCAGTCAATCCTAAAGGAAATCAACCCTGAATATTCATTGGAAGGACTGATGCTGAAGGTCCATCAGTGTCTGGCCACTTGATGCAAAGAACCAACTCATTGGAAAAGACCCTGATGCTGGTAAAGATTGAGGGCAAAAGAAGAGGGCAGCAGGGGATGAGATGGTCAGATAGCATCACCAACACAATGGACATGAATCTGAACAAACTCAGGGAGATAGTGAAGGACAGGGAAGCATGGTGTGCTGCAATCCATGGGGTCACAAAAAGATGGACATGACTTAGCAACTGAACAATGACAGTGTGACAGGTATAGCTCTAGATGCTAAGAATACAGTAGTGAGCAAGACCAAATTCATTCCTGCCCTCACAGAGGTCACACCACTTTTCACACCACACATCTTCCATCCCTGAATCTTAATATCAATGCCTCCCATTTCTAACCACAGTCAACAGCCTATTTTTTCCTATTTTTTTATATTTTAAAATCATATCATCACAACATACTCACAACTTGCATCACATTCACATAAATCATACTGCATCTAGGGATCCTGACAGACTTTGATCATTTTTAGATGCTTGGGAAATTCAGAGGCATGAATACCGTCATTGGCATCATCAGACCACACATGGGCTGTGAGGTGGACAGTCTACTATGGTCAGCATTTGTTTCAGATTGTAGACCCAGGAAAGTTGGACTATATCAAAGAATTTACAGTCTTGTCTTCATCACCTTGAATGAAATTGTTGTTAGGTGTTTCATTCCAAGTCTTCACCCTCTATAATTTTTAAATTTAACTCTGAAATTCTCCTGAGTAGAAGTGCTTCTCTTTAGTCTTTGGACCTTCTCTCGGTTGAGGTCTCATTTCATTGACATATTCAAGCATATTTTCATTCAGTAGGTAATAACTTCATCACAAATACATAAGCTCCTTAGCCTGTTAAAAATGACAATAGTAGTTCCCACAAGGACGGGTGTAATATTAGTTTCTGTGATAGAATCTTTGGTTTATTTTCTTTATCAGAAAGAATATGGGTGAAATCATATCAACCTACTTTTCTGACCACAAAGCTATGAGACTAGATATCAATTACAGGGAAAAAAACTGTAACGAATGCAAACACATAGAGGCTAAACAACAAGCTTCTAAATAACCAAGAAGTCACAAAGAAATCAAAAGGGAAATAAAAAAAATACCTAGAAACAAATGACAGCAAAAACACAGCAACTCAAAACCTATGGGATGCAGCAAAAGCAGTTCTAAATGGGAAGTGTATAGCAATACAAGCCTACCTCATAAAACAAGCAAAAAATATCGAATAAAACATCAGATAAACCTAAACCTTACACTTAAAGCAACTAGAAAAAACAACAAACAAACAAACAAACAAAAAATCACCCAAATTAGTAGAAGGAAAGAAATTGTAAAAAGTCAAAGCTGAAATAAGTGAAAAAGAAATGAAGGAAGCAATAGCAAAGATCACTAAAACTAAAAGCTGATTCTTTGAGAAGATAAATGAAATTGACAAACCATTAGCCAGATGCATCAAGAAAAACAGGGAGAAAACTTAAATCAATAAAATTAGAAACAAAAAAGAAGTTACAACTGACAACACAGAAATACAAAGGATCATAAAAGACTACTATAAGCAACAATATACCAATAAAATGGACAATCTAGAAGATGGACAATTCTTTAAAAAGTGCAACCTTCCAAAACTGAACCAGGAAAAAATAAAAACATGAACTGATCATTCAGAAGCACCAAAATCTGTGATCAAAAATCTCCTTACAAACAAAAGCCCGGGGCCAGATGACTTCACAGGCAATTCTATCAAATGTCTAGAGAAGAACTAATACCTATCCTCAAACTCTTCCAAAAAGTTGCACAGGGAGGAACACTCCCAAATTCATTCTCTGAGGCCCTCCATCAGCCTGATACTAAAACCAGACAAAGATAGCACCAAAAAAAGAAAATTACAGGCCAATAACACTGATGAACATAGACACAAAAATCCTGAACAAGATACTAGCAAACAAAATTCAACACCACATTAAAGGGATAATACACTATGATCAAGTGGGGTTTGTTCTAGGGATGCAAGAATTCTTCAATATATGCAAGTCAATCAATGTGCTACACCATATAAACAAAGTAAAAAATAAAAACAATATGATAATCTCAATAGATGCAAAAAAACATTTTGACAAAATTCAACACACATTTGTAAAAAAAAAAAAGACTCTCCAGAAAACAGGCATAGAAGGAAACTACCTCAAAATAATGAAGGCCATATATGACAAAGCCACAGCAAACATTACTCTCAATGGTGAAAAACTGAAAGCATTTCCTTTAAGATCAGGAACAAGACAAGGGTGTCCACTTTCACCACTATTATTCAATATAGTTTTGAAGTCTTAGCCACAGAAATCAGAGAAAAAAGAAGAAATAAAAGAAATCCAGATTGGAAAAGAAGAAGTAAAACTCCCACTGTTTGCAGATGACAAGATACTATACATAGAAAATCCTAAAGATGTCACCAGAAAACTACTAGAGCTAATCAATGAATTCAGTAAAGTTGTAGGATACAAAATTAATACACAGAAACCCCTTGCCTTCCTATACAATAAAAACAAAAGATCAGAAAGAGAAATTAAAGAAACAGTTCCATTCACCACTACAACAAAAAGAATAAAATACCTAGGAATAAACCTACCTAAGGAAACAAAAGACCTGTATATAGAAAACTAACTGTAAGAAGCTCATGAAAGAAATTAAAGATGACACAAACAGATGGAGAGATATATCACGTTCTTGGTTGGGAAGAATCAGTGTTGTGAAAATGGCTATACTGCCCAAGCAATCTACAGATTCAATGCAATTCCTTTCAAATTACCAATGAGATTTTTCATAGAACTAGAATAAAAAATTTCATAATGTGTATGGAAACACAAAAGACCCTGAAGAGCCAAAGCAATGTTGAGAAAGAAAAATGGAGCTGGAAGAACCAAACTTCTGACTATATAATCAGTTCAGTTCAGTTCAGTCATTCAGTCATGTCCGACTCTGTGACCCCATGGACCGCAGCACACCAGGCCTCCTTGTCCATCACCAACTCCTGGAGTTTACTCAAACTCATGTCCATTGAGTCGGTTATGCCATCCAACCATCTCATCCTCTGTCGCCCCCTTCTCCTTCTGGCTTCAATCTTTCCCAATATCAGGGTCTTTTCCAATGAGTCAGCTCTTTGCATCAGGTGGCCGAAGTACTGGAGTTTCAGTGTCAACATCAGTCATTCCAATGAACATTCAGGACTGATTTCCTTCAGGATGGACTGGTTGGATCTTCTCACAATCCAAGGGACTTTCAAGAGTCTTCAACACCACAGTTAAAAAGCTATGTTATAAAGCTTTATTATATATATTATAAAATGTAAAGCTACAATAATCCATGTTGTATGGTACTGGCAAAAATATCAATGGAATAAGATAGAAAATCTAGAGATAAACCCATGCACCTATGGGTACCTTATCTTTGACAAAGAAGGCAAGAATATACAGTGGAGAAAAGACAGCTTCTTCAATAAGTGGTGCTGGGAAAACTGGACAGCTACATGTAAAAGAATGAAATTAGAACACTTCCTAACACCATACACAAAAATAAACTCAGTTCAGTTCAGTCATTCGGTTGTGTCCAACTATTTGCAACCCCAAGGACTGCAGCATGCCAGGCCTCCCTGTCCATCACCAACCCCTGGAGTTTACTCAAACTCATGGTCATTGAGTTGGTGATGCCATCCAACCATCTCACCCTCTGTTGTCCCCTTCTTCTCCCACTTTCAATCTTTCCCAGCATCAGGGTCTTTTCAAATGAGTCAGTTCCTTGCATCAGGTGGCCAAAGTATTGGAGTTTCAGCTTCAGCATCAGTCTTTCCAATGAATATTCAGGACTGATTTCCTTTAGGATGGACTGGTTGGATCTCTTTGCAGTCCAAGGGACTCTGAAGAGTCTCCTCCAACACCACAGTTCAAAAGCATCAATTCTTTGGCACTCAGCTTTCTTTATAGTCCAACTCTCACATCCATACCTGACCACTGGAAAAACCATAGTCTTGACTAGATGGACCTTTGTTAGCAAAAGTAATGTCTCTGCTTTTTAATATGCTGTCTAGGTTGGTCATAGCTTTTCTTCCAAGGAGTAAGCATCTTTTAATTTTATGGCTGCAGACACCATCTGCAGTGATTTTGGAGCCCCCCAAAATAAAGTCTCTCACTGTTTCTACTGTTTCACCATCTATTTGCCATGAAGTGATGGGACTAGATGCAATGATCTTAGTTTTCTGAATGTTGAGTTTTAAGCCAACTTTTCCATTCTCTTCTTTCACCTTCATCAAGAGGCTCTTTAGTTCCTCTTCACTTTTTGCCATAAGGGTGGTGTCACCTGCATATCTGAGGTTATTGATATTTCTCTCAGCAATCTTGATTCCACCTTGTGCTTCATCCAGCCCAGCACTTCTCATGATGTCCTCTGCATATAAGTTAAATAAGCAGGGTGACAATATACAACCTTGATGTAATCCTTTCCCAATTTGGAACCAGTCTGTTGTTCCATGTCCAGTTCTAACTGTTGCTTCCTGACCTACATACAGGTTTCTCAAGAGGCAGGTCAGGTGGTCTGATATTCCTATCTCCTTAAGAATTTTCCACAGTTTGTTGTGATCCACACAGTCAAAGGCTTTGGCATAGTCAATAAAGCAGAAGTAGATGTTTTTCTGGCACTCTTTTGCTTTTTTGATGATCCAACGATGTTGGCAATTTGATCTATGGTTCTCTCCCTTTTCTAAATTCAACTTGAACATCTGGAATTTCATGGTTCACGTACTGTTGAAGCCTGGCTTGGAGAATTTTGAGCATTACTTTGCTAGCGTGTGAGATGAGTGCAATTGTGTGGTAGTTTGAGCATTCTTTGGCATTGCCTTCCTTTGAGATTGGAGTGAAAACTGACCTTTTCCAGTCCTGTGGCCACTGCTGAGTTTTCCAAACTTGCTGGCATATTGAGTGCAACACTTTCCCAGCATCATCTTTTAGGATGGAAAATGGATTAAATACTTAAATGTAAGGTGAGAAACTATAAAGACTTTAGAGGAAAACATAGGCAAAACACTCTTTGACATAAATCACAGCAATATCCTCTTTGTCCCACCTCCTAGAGTATGGAAATAAAAACAAAAATAAGCAAGTGGGACCTAGTTAAACTTAAAAGCCTTTGCACAGCAAAGGAAACGATAAGCAAGATGAAAAGACAATCCTCAGAATGGCAAAAATTGTTAATGAAACAACTGACAAAGAATTAATCTCCAAAATATACAAGTAGCTCATGCAGCTAAATACTAAAATAACAGCTCAATCAAAAAGCAAGCAGAAAGTCTAAAAGAGCTTGCTCCAAAGAAGACATACAGATGACCAAGAAACATATGAAAAGATGCTCAACATCACTCATTATTAGAGAAATGTAAATCAAAACCTCAATACTTTGGCCACCTGATGCGAAGAACTGACTCATTTGAAAAGACCCTGATGCTGGAAAAGATTGAAGGCAGGAGAAGAAGGGCACGACAGAGGATGAAATGGTTGGATGGCATCACCGACTCAATGGACATGAGTTTGAGTAAACTCAGGGAGTTGGCGATGGACATGGAGGCCTGGTGTGCTGCGATTCATGGGGTCGCTAAGAGTCAGACACAACTGAGTGACTGAACTGAACTGAAATCAAAAGTACAATGAGGTATCACCTCATACCATCAGAATGGCCATCATCAAAAAATCTACAAACAAAAGCTGGAGAGGGTGTGGAGAAAAAGTAACCCTCTTACACAGTTGGTGGGAATGCAAATTGATATAGCCACTATGGAGAAGAGTACAGAGATTCCTTAAAAACTAAAAGTAGAACTACCATATGACACAGGAATCCCACTACTGGGCATATACGCTGGGAAAGCCATAATTGAAAGTGACACAGGCATCCCAATGTTCATTGCAGCACTATTTACAATATTTAGGACATGGAAGCAACCTAGATGTCCACTGACAGAAGAATGGATAAAGAAGCTGTGATATATATATACAGTGGAAGATTACTCAGCCATAAGAAGGGCTCCCAGGTGACACTAGTGGTAAAGAACCTGCCAGCCAATGCAGAGATGTAGGAGATCCAGTTCCATCCCTGGATCCAGAAGATCCACTGGAGGAGGGCATGGCAACCCATTCCATTACTCTTGTCTGGAGAATCCTATGGACAGAGGAGCCTGGCAACAGTCCATCGGGTTGCAGAGTCTGACAGGACTGAAATGACAGCATAAAAAGGAGTCAGTTTTGAATTTGAGTCAGTTCTAGTGTGATGGATGAACACAGAGCCACAGAGTGAAGTCAGAAAAACAGATATTGTATGTTAATGCATATATATGGAATCTAGAAAAATTGCACTGATGAAACTTCTTGCAGGGCAGGAATAGAGATGCAGACATACAGAACAGACTTTGGATACAGCCAGGGGGGTAGAGGGTGGGATGAACTGAGAGAGCAGCATTGAAACATATGCATTACCATACATAAAATAGATAACTAATGAGAAGTTGCTTATAACACAGGGAACTCAATGCAGTACTCTTTGACAACTTAGAGGGGCAGGTGGCGGTTGGGGGGAGGTTCAAGCAGGAGGAGACATATGTATACTTGTGGCTGATACATGTCTTTGTATGGCAGAGGCCAACACAATATTGTTAAACATTTATCTCCAAATTAAAAATAAATATATATATATATAAAACAAACAATATGGTGAAATGATGATTTGTGACTGACTGGAAGCCTTGGTAAATTCCCATTGTTTACATCTGCAGAAGTAAATTTCTCTGGACAGTGCTATGAATTATTGTTGTATGGGTAAATAATTGTATTTATATGGGCAGCAGTAAATTACTAAAATAATTCATCCACCAGGCATTAATAATAGATGCAGTTATTTTTTTCTGGGAATTTGCTTTATTTTTCCCTTTAATATTTCTGACTTCTTCAAATTACTTTTAACCAAATGAGCTTCCCTGGTGGCTCAGCTGGTAAAGAATCTGCCTACAGTGCAGGAGATCTGAGTTCGACCCCTGGGTTGGGAAGATTCTCTGGAGAAGGGAACAGCTACCCACTCCAGTATTCTGGCTTGAAGAATTCCATGAACTGTATAGTCCATGGGGTCACAAAGAGTCGGACACAAGTGAGTGACTTTCCCTTATAGTGACAAAAACAAAATTCTACCATCTGCTGAATCTAATGTACCCACAAGGCCCAAAATGTCTATTAAATAAGGACTCGTGATGTCGGCACATTGCCTCTCAAAGGGCTTGAAGTCTTAGAATTCATTTTTTATAAGTTGCCCTTGTCTTACAAGGGAAAGCGGTGCAAGTCTTTTCATTGCATGCCATGCTCCCATCCTGTGCTTCCTTACATCGTTCATTCCTTCTTGGAACTCTTCCCACTCCCTTTCAACCACACACACAGTTTGTTTCTTGCCCTCCCTTAGGGCTTTCTTATATGGAGATTATCCCAAAGAAATGCTACCAGTGCTTTGTTGGAGAGCAGAGATTTGGACACAACTAATAGCAGAAGAACAGAAACGAACCACAGACCTAGGGAATTGAAACAAGGGACATGCGTACTCCCAGCCTCCAGCCAGGGCCCAGTCAGCTAAAGGGACTTCTCTAAGACTACCTTCTGTCTCTGGCCTCAGTGGTGGCAGACTGGCCATACTCAACGACTTGGCAGCCAAATACCCAGACCATCTGGACAGGCTTGGATTCCGATTGGATGGGTCTGCCTCTCACAACAGTGTCCCCAGGCAAAGTCACCAGGCTGACCGCGGATTCCCAGGGGCCCTTTGTATCCCACAGGGCTTTCCTGGTGGCCCAGCTGGTAATGAATCTGCCTGCAATATGGGAGACCTGGTTTCAATCCCTGGGTTGGGAAGATCCCCTGGAGAAGAGAATGGCTACCCACTCCAGTATTCTAGCCTGGAGAATTCCATGGATTGTGTAGTCCATGGGGTCACAGAGTCAGGCATGACTGAGCGACTTTCACTTTCACTTGGTATCCTGCTTGGCACAGTGGCTATACCATCAAGAACCCTTAATAGGGATTTGCTGAACCTTTGACTAAAGGCTTCTGGGGCTCTTCTGTTTCTCCTGTCCACTCACGTAGCCCTTTGGGATTATCAGACATCTCTCCATCTGCACGATTCAGAAACAGATTTGTTAAGTCACCAATACTCTGAAGTTTAATACATCACCTCTTCCTCCTAGCAGCTTGTTGTTGTTTCTGAAGAGCAATAAAAATGTTTAAGTAAGCGAGACTTCCCTGGTGTCTCAGATGGTAAAAAATCTGCCTGCAATGCAGGAGACAGGGGTCAGGAAGATCCTCTGGAGAAGACAATGCTACCCGCTCCAGTATTCTTGCCTGGAGAATCCCATGGACAGAGGAACCTGGCAGGCTACAGTCCATGGGGTCACAAAGAGTTGGACAGGACTGAGTGACTGACACTTTCACTTTCAAGCAAGACTATCATTTTCTTTAAAAAAACAAGACAAACAACTGCCAAAGGGATGGAACCATTGAATTCTTTATCCATGCATCTTCCGGTGCAGGAAATGTTTGTAGTATGACAGATATTTTATTTAATTTGGGGGCCACTCTGTGCAGGAATCTTATTTCCCTCAACAGGGATCAAACTGGTGGGCCTTACATTGGAAGCACGAATCTTAACCACTGGACCACAAGGAAAGTCCCCAGATATTTCTGATTGTATCACATAGGTGCACAGACTTGGCCCAGGTTTTTCTTGTCAATAAACTTCTAATAGGTTCACATGTGACCCTACACTTTAAGAAAGCTGGAACCACCCTCAGTCTTGATTAGTTTAAGTTGATTAGTTCCATTCTCTTTGCCTATTGGTTTCGAAAAGGTCATGGTAACAACGTTAGCCAATAAGATAGGAAGGAAAGGTTTTTTTTGAGAAACGTGGAGGTGAGACTTGGGATTGTTTCCTTTTTTAAAAACAAAGTCGGGTCGGGTCGGGTCGCTGCGGTCTTCATGTTTTCTTGTGTGAGGATGTTAGTGTTAGAGTTGCTGCCACCCTCTTGTAACCAGCAGGAGATGGGCTAGAGGGCCAGAGCCGGCACCCCGAGAATGGCAGAGCAGAATTACGAAAGGAATCCGGTCTTTGCTGTCTGTGTGGCGACACTAAATTAACCAACCCTGGACATGAAGCTCCTCAGACTGCTCCTTTTTTGAGAAAATAGTAATAATACCTGTACTGTGGAAGCCAGTTTTGGTCAAGTCTTTTGTTACAAACGGCTAAAAAACTGAAGGTGAGAAAGCCCGCTCTGATCAGAAGGTGGCCAAGTGTGCGAGGACCCAAAGCGAGGTGAGTCCGTTGAATTCTTTAAACAGAGAACAGTCCGGCGACTGAGCATCCATTTCCCTCTGGGTACCAGACAACCGAGTCCCCCAGGAAGCTGGTCTATTCTCTGAATTCTGTGAGGTGAAGGCTGCCAAATTTCAACTCCATTTAGGAAGAATTTTGAGGCGGATTTAAGCCTGGAAAATGGAGTCATTTCTCCTAGGCTTTTAAAACCACAATCTGCTGGGGGCTCCCTCCTTGTCCAGTGGCTGCTATGGTCTGGGTTCCCACAGACCTGTCCCCCCAGCCCTCCACACAGCAGGGTGGGGAGGAGGGAAGGACTGATAGGTGGGCAGGCATTCGGGGGGCCCCTGGAGAACCCCCTCCCCACCCCAGACCCACAGTGGTGCTCTGTGCCTCATACTGTCAGCAGCAACTTTACTTGGATGAGGAAGCTCTCTGTGGGGAGAAATACATTTTTTCTTTTGCTCTCTGACAAATTTCCTTGAGATTGGTCTCGGTGTGTTTAAAATTTTCATCACTATTGTAAAGATCAGTGGTTTGCAGTTCTAACGACTCTGTTGTGCCTTCGCCGTATACTACACTTGTCAGGGCCATTTATTAGTTGCAAATGGGGTAAGAGTCAACTGGCCTTCCCAAGCGAATCTTGGTTGAATGACAGCCAACAAAGTACCAGGTCGGAACCAGGCTTTGGATGTCATGCTCTGAAACATGAGGACAGCAGCAGTTCCCGTGAGGGGGTTGGTTTCTGTCCCTGAGGTTAGAGAGGTCCTTCCTAGACATGGCAAATAAATCAGCATATCACACAGCGAGCAAAGACATGTATGTAAAGGGCATCCAGCTTGGCCAAGGGAGCCCCCAGGCCAGTAATCACAGGACGGTGCTATAAGGCAAAGGAGTGTCACTTGGAGGGTGGAGGTGGTCATGCTAGGGAGCAAGGCCAACCCTAAGAGGTCACTGGTTTCTGGGCAGCGTTGGTAGCTTTTCATCTGTCCTATTCAGGGGGAGGGCAGAGATGGTTCAAGACAAAGAAGTCACTGGTAGGTGCTGAGTTTCAAAATACATGGAGCTCTAACGTCTACAAAGGAGATGGTAGTCTAAAAGCCAAAGTGCTTTTGCTGTTTGATTTTCAAGAGGCAGCCTTTGTTGGGACAGAATTTCTCCCAGCATTCCAAAGTCTAACTTCTAAATATTTTTTCGATATATCAAGAGCCAAGGTAAAGAACTGACCACATGGAGTTCATACATTAAACATGGAGTAGGGAAGAACGCATGCGGTCATGCTGAAGTACGGGTCTCTGGCTTATACAAAAAGAGGATAAAACCCCTCTCAGGTCAGCGGAAGGAGTACGGAGAGCTTGGAAAAAAGAAAGTTTACATGCTGGTGCTTAGCCCTTCTCCCCGTCAACCATCTGATCCAGCACACCCCAAATGAAACCCTGGCGGTAACAATAGAAACCATGGCAAGTACTACAGTCATTCACTTGACATACATTTTTCTTGTTAATATTTATTTGTTTGGTTGTGTCAGGCCTTAGTTGCAGCATGAAGGATCTTCCTTATGTCATGTGGGACCCTTCATTGAAGTGAAAGGACTCTCTAGTTGGAGCATGCGGCCTTACTTTCTCCACAGCTTATGGGATCTTAGTTCCCTGTCCAGAGCTCAAATCTGCATCCCCTGCATTGCAAGGCAGATTCTTAACCACTGGGCCACCAGGAAAATCCCCAGCATGCATTTATTGGGTGCCTAAGAAAGGCCTGTTCTGGGTGCTTCATACCCATTAAACAAAACAGGCAGATGTCTGCCCTCTTGGAACTTATAGTCTAACTGAGGAAGACAGATGTGACCCATAGACATAATAGATTGTCTTGTGTGATGTGGTGATAAAAGGAAGGTAAGGATTCAAAGCCAGATGGAAATTCAAGGCCTCAACTTTTAACCACTTCTTTGTAGTAGTTGTCCATGGTAGTTTTTTGGCCATGGGAAATCTACGAAGAAGCTGTTTTCATTAATGATAATAAACAGCTGGGTCCGAACCCTTCCTGAGGCAGGGGAGGCACAGATGGGTAATGTCTTTAAGATAATGAGAATCACCCTTGGAAATACTTAAAGATGGGAAACAGGCCCCAGAGGAGGCCACAACTCAGCCGTGCATTCTGAAGTCTTCAATTCCCTCTATGGTCTGAACTCTGCTTTTGAAAAAGAGAAAAATACCCACAAATTAAATGCAAACTTCTGACAAAACAGCCTGAAGAATGAGCAATGGCATGCGTCTGATTTACACCCACCCCAGCTCCCCTAGGGGGCCGACCCTCAGCTAGACCCAGGATCCCCTGGGCGGGGTTTGGGCATTTGTAAATGCAAACCCACCACTGTCCTCTTCCCATCAGTAACTGCCTAGCACTGCAGGGGCTTCCCGAAACATTCATTTGTGTTCTCTTTTCTAAACTCACAACCAAGAAAATATTCAATAAGTAAAATTACCCGTGGCATATAATTTCATCCACATTTCTTACAAAGGTTGTCTCCTCCAGACTTCAAGGATTAGTGGGCACCATCAGGAAGGGATTACTGTTCTTATGAAATATGTAAACAATTGATTATATGAGAGTCTCATTAGTCTTGGCATCTGGCAGGCTCCCTATGTGTCCCAGGGTTCATGAGACACATGTGTGTGAGGACACACACAGAATGTGGAAAATGGGATCAGTAGACAGACAAGTGCCCCGCATAGAGTAAATGATCATTGCAGGTATAATTGCAGAATTGAGATGTAAAATTTCTTTGCCTCACCATTTAGCCTGAAAGGATATCTCAAGCCTGGGAGAGGGACTAAATGTCTGTGGGTACATAACAGAGGAGTCAGTGTATCAGCTTCAGGGACGCTGACACATCCTCCACATACAAACAGGGCACTCGGTTCAGGTCAGACCAGTCATTGCAATTTCATAGTGACTGTCTCAGAGAGGCACACATGGTCCCACACAGGCCATTGAGTGTCCTCCCCAGGACTTAGGCTGGTGCTATATGGAAAGAGATGTTCTTCTGCTTGTGCTACTGACCTGGTAGAATGGGAGCCTGAAGCTGTTTAACAACTTTGTCTACATGTATTTAAATTCAGCCTAAAGATGAAGGCAGGAAAAGAAGGCCACAGTCCTGAGAGGTGACTTGAGTCCCCAGCCGTAACTGATCCTGGACTAGATGGATTTCCTAGTGACATGAATTAATATATTTCCTTCTTTGCTTTAACAAGGATGTTTTGCCACATGCTACCAAATCATGGATCATAATAGTTGCCACTAGTTGAGCATCTGCCATATGTCAGGCATGGAGCTAGTTGCTTTATATACTGTATCTCACAAACTCCTTCCAATAGTACCCTCAGGAGGAGGGTGATATTCTATTTCATAACAGAAGAGTAAGGGCAGAACAGTAAGATTGAGTAGCCTGTGGAAAGGCATAAGATATGCAAGTGTTCTAGTGGAGATTTGAACACAGGACACTAAGGCTTAAGAGTCCATGATCTTCTCACCCTGTCCTGTCACTAGGCACCAATGGCAGCACAGTGGCATCAGAGGTATATAGAATGCAGCAGATTTTTATATATTTTGTATACTGTGACTTTCTTGTTGTTGTGCAGTCATTAAGTCCTATTAGACTCTTTGCAACCCTATGGACTGCAGCACACCAGGCTTCCTTGTTCCTCACTATCTCCTAGAGTTTGTTCAAACTCATGTCCATTGAGTTGGTGATGCCATCCAACCATGTCATCCTCTGTCGCCCCCTTCTCCTCCTGCCCTTGATTTGTCATAGCTTTTCTTCCAAGGAGCAAGCATCTTTTAACTTCATGGCTGCTGCCACCTTCTGCAGTGATTTTGGAGCCCAAGAAAATAAAGTCTGTCACTGTTTCCATTGTATCCCCATCTAATTGCCATGAAGTGATGGGACCAGATGCCACGATCTTAGTTTTTGAATGTTGAGTTTTAAGCCAGCATGTTCACTCTCCTCCTTCACCTTCATCAAGAAGCTCTTTAGTTCCTCTTCACTTTCTGCCATAAGGGTGGTGTCATCTGCGTTATCTGAGGTTATTGGTATTTCTCTTGGTAATCTTGATTTCAGCTTCTGATTCATCTATCCAGCCCAGCATTTCTCATGATATACTCTGCATGTAAGTTAAATAGGCAGGGTGACAATATAAAGCATTGATATACTCCTTTCCCAATTTTTGAACCAGTTCATTGTTCCATATCTGGTTCTAACATTGTTTCTTGACCTGCATACAGGCTTCTCAGGAGATAGGCAAGATGGTCTGGTATTCCCATCTCTTAAAGAATTTTCCAGTTTGTTGTGATCCATGCAGTCAAAGGCTTTAGCATAGTCAATGAGGCAGTTGTTTTTCTGAAGTTCCACTTGCTTTCTCTATGATCCAACAAATGTTGACAATTTGATTTTTGGTTCCTCTGTCTTTTCTAAACCCAGCTTGAACATTGGGAAGTTCTGTTCACATACTGTTGAAGCCTAGCTTGTAGGATTTTAAGCATTACCTTACTAGCATGTGAAATGAGTGCAGTTGTACACAGTAGTTTAAACATTCTTTGTCATTGCAATGATTGGAATGAAAACTGATCTTTTTGAGTCCTATTGCCACTGCTGAGTTTTCCCAATTTGCTGACATATTGAGTGCAGCACTTTCACAGCATCATCTTTTAGGATTTGGAATAATAGCTCAGCTGGAATTTCATCACCTCCACTAGCTTTGTTCATAGTAATGCTGCCTAAGGCCCACTTGACTTCACACTCCAGGATGTCTGGCTCTAGATGTGTGACCACACCATCATGGCTGTCCAGATCATTAAGACCTTTTTTGTATAGTTCTTCTGTGTATTCTTTCCACCTCTTCTTGATCTCTTCTGCATGTGTTAGGTCCTTACTGTTTCTGTCTTTTACTATTCTGGAGCTATTAATAATCACCCTCTGCTCTTCCCTGGTAGCATATTGGACACCTTCCAGCCTGGGGTGCTCATCTTCTGGTGTCATATCTTTTTGTCTTTTCATACTGTTCATGAGGTTCTTGTGGCAAGAGTACTTGCATGATTTGCCATTCCCTCCTCTGGTGGACCATGTTTTGTCAGAACTCTCCACTATGACACATCCATCTTGGGTGGCCCTGCACAGCATGGCTCATCTTCATTGAGTTATGCAAGCCCCTTCACCATGACAAGGCTGTGATCCATGAAGGGAATACTGCAACTTCACTGAATTCATTTATTCTAAACAGCTTTTGGGTGGTGATTTAGGATTTTCTGTATACAATATTGGGCTTGCCTGGTAGCTCTGTTTTTAAAGAATCCGCTTGCAATGCAGGGGACCCTGGTTCGATTCCTGGGTTGGGAAGATCCCCTGGAGAAAGGACAGGCTACCCACTCCAGTATTCTTGGGCTTCCCTGGTGGCTCAGTTGGTAAAGAATCCACCTGCAATGTGGGAGACCTGGTTTCGATCACATCATCTGCAAAGGCTGACATTTTTATTTCTTCCTTACCAATTTATTTGTTTTTCTTACCTAATTGCCTTGGTTAGGACTTCCAATAAAATGTTGAACAAAAGTGGTGAGAGGAAGCATTTTTGTCCTTATCTTGATCTTAGAGGAAAATCTTTCAGCTTTTCACCATTGAGTATGATGTTAACCGTGAGCTTGTTGTATATGATCTTTATTATGTTGTTGATTCCCTATTTATTCTCAACAATACCCACATTGTTGAGAGTTTTATCATAAATGGATATTGAGTTTTGTCAAAGTTTTCTGAATCTTTTGAGGTGATCATATGATTTTCATTCTCCATTTTGTTAATGTGGAATAACACATTGGTTTGCAGATGTTGAACCATACGTGCATCCCTGGGATCAATCCCACTTGACCATTGTGTATGATCCTTTTGATGTTTTGTTGAACTTGATTTGCTGATAGTTTGTTAAGGACTTTTGCATCTATATTAATCAGGGACATTAGCCTGTAATTTTCCTGTGATGTCTTTGTCTGGTTTTGGTAACTGGGTAATACCAAAAAGTGAATTTGGAAGTGCTCCCTTCTCTCCTATTTTTTAGAAGAGTTTGAGATGGATTTTTTATTCTTTAAATGTTTGGGTGAAACTCACCAGTGAAATCATCTGGTCCTGGACTTTTGTGTATTGGAAAGTTACTGATTCACTCTCTTTACTAGTAATTAGTCTGTTCAGATTTTCTGTTTGTTCATGATTGAGTCTTGGTAGGTAGTATGTTTCAAGAAATTTATTTACTTCTTCCAGGTTATCTAATTTGCTATATAAGTGTTCATGTGGCTTCCCTGGTGGATCAGTGGTAAAGAATCTGCCTACAATGTAGGAGACAAGGGTTTGATTGCTGGTCTGGGAAGATCCCTTGGAGAAGGAATCTTCTCCAATACTACTACTATATAAATACTACTCCAGTATTCTTGCCTGGAAATTTCCATGGACAGAGGAGCCTAGTGTGCTACAGTCAATAGTGTTGCAAAGTTGGACACAACTTAGTGATTGAAGAACAGCAAAGTATTCATATTATCTCTTATGATCCTCTATATTACTGTGATATCAGTTGTAATGTCTCTTTTCATTTCTGTTTTTATTTATTTGAGTCCTCTCTTTATCTTGGTTAGTCTAGCTAAAGGCATGCCAATTTTCTGCATCTTTTTAAAGAATCAGCTCATAGTTTCATTGATCTTTCCTACTTTTAGTTTGTATTTCATTTATTTGGACAATAATCTTTGTTGTTTTCTTTCTACTAACTTAGGGTTTCATTTTTTCTTTTATTTCTACTTCATTGTGATGTAAAGTTAGGTTGTTTGAGGTTTTTTTATTTTTTGGTATAGGCATTTATCACTATGAATTTCCCTTTTAGAACTGCTTTTGCTACATCTAGAAGTTTTGATATGTTATATTTCATTTTTATTTGTGCCAAGGTAGTTTTTTCTAATTTTATTTTGATTTCTTCTTTACCCCATTGGTTGTTCAATAGTTTTTTGTTTAATCTCCACGTATTTGTGAATTTTCCAGTTTTCTTCTTGAATTGATTTCCTTGTTTTCTATAACCTGCACTTCATTTTCTTCTTTAGTTTTTCTAGTTTTACTTTCTTTAATCAATTTTTATTCTATTTATTTTATCTGGTATATGTCATAACTTATAGTTCTATTTCAATGGGCTTAACTCTATGTAGCCAGTTAGATTTTTCCTACTTTTCTCAACTTTTGGGTACCTATATGTTGCTTTTCTTGACTGTCCTTATTTGTGATAACTACTCTTTTATATTGAGCCTTTTAGAATCAGTTCCATATAATTTGGGGGGTCAATTCTTCTACTCTTTGTCCTTTTACTTTGAAACTTGAAATTTTTTACTGAGATTGCCTTCTACTTTTTGTTTATATTCAGTAATTTCAAGTGAGTAAATATTTCCTTTAAATCTGTCTATCTTTTATCTCTTCTTCTTGCTATATTCCTCTGGTTAAAACTCCTAGTGTTATGTCAAATAAGAGTGGTAAGAGTGGACATCTTTTCCTTTTTATTGATTTTAGGGGAAAAGTATTCAGTCTTTTACCATTAATTATGTTAGCTAAAAGGGTTTTTTGTAGATTTTTATCAAGTGAGGAAGTTCCCCTATGTTGATCATTTTCTGAGAGTTTTTATCATAAATGAGTATTGGATTTCATAATATGCTTTTTCTGCATCAATTGATAAGAAAAATCATATTATCCTATTTAGACTATTGGTATGATAGATTACATTGATTGGCTTTTTAAGATATAATAAACATACAGCAAAATTGACATATTTGAAGCATACAATTCTTTTTTTAATATATTTACAAGGTTTTGAACCATCACCGCTTGTTCCAGAATATTTTAATTACTCCAGAAATAAACTCCATACCCTTCAACCGTCACTCCCTTTCTCCTCACTCCCTAGTCCTGCCAACCACTGATTTGCTTTCTGATTTTGTGTGTTTGCCTATTCCGGACATTCATATCAATGGAATCATACAATATGTGGTAAATGGCACTTCTTTGCAGTGGGCTGTCCTTCCTGTTTATGTTACTCTGACCAAAATAGGCCCTATTCAATCAGTATTCCATAAGGAGACAACTTTCCTGGGAACCTATTACTATAACAGTAATAATCAAGTAGGCTCATTGGGTACACACCACCATCACTAACAGCTGCAGAGATTCTTTCTTTCAGGACTTTATCGAGATACAAAAAGACTAAATGAGAATGACTATAAACTGTGTATGAAATAAGACCTATGTGCAGTTTACTATATAGTAAGCTTAAACATTTACAGTATGTTTATATAATAGGCTGTAAATGATATACAGAGGGTTCTGGTAAGAGTTTCCAAGTCCTCCTTGCTAGTTACTGGTGAAATCTTTTCAAGAATGGCTGAAAAATAGTCTCTTTTCTGGACAAGCTGGGGTTGTGATGATCTTTTTGGTTCCCCACACTGTATTCATAGCCCATCAATCTGCATGTGGAGTGTGGCTTCCTCTAATCAGGGTCCTTGGTACCATGCAGAAGGCCTTCTTTTATCCAATAGTTAGAATGAGAGATCGTCAGGTAACTTTTTAAAATGGGCTTAAGTTATCTCTTTGACATTATATTGGTTATCTTTAGTTGACATAAGAATATGAAATTACTGCTATGACCTTTAAAATCATGTTTCCATAAGATACAACTTAAAACAGGTATTCATTTAAATACATATCTTCTGATCATGTGAGAGTTAGACTATAAAGAAAGCTGAGTGCTGAAGAATTGATGCTTCTGAACTGTGGTGTTGGAGAAGACTCTTGAGAGTCCCTTGGACTGCAAGGAGATCCAACCAGTCCATCCTAAAGGAGATCAGTCCTGGGTGTTCATTGGAAGGACTGATGTTGAAGCTGAAACTACAATACTTTGGCCACCTGATGTGAAGAACTGACTCATTGGAAAAACCCTGATGCTGGAAAAGATTGAAGGCGGGAGGAGAAGGTGACGACAGAGGATGAGATGGTTGGATGGCATCACCAACTCAATAAAACATGAGTTTGAGTAAGCTCCGGGAGTTGGTGATGGACAGGGAGGCCTGGTGTGCTGCAGTCCATGGGGTTGTAAAGAGTCGGACACAATTGAGCAACTGAACTGAACTTCTGATCAGGATTCCAAAATTATTTTTCTTGCATCAGCTACATCTATCATATATCACTTATAATTTTTATATTCTTGAAATAGACCAAAATTTGAAAGCAATTCTCTGGAATCTGAGTACAGAATACATTTCTAGGTTTTTTCCGCCTCCAATCCTTTGTCTTCCCCATATAACTGTTGCCCATAATTTGAGAATGTTTTTCTTTACAGATCTACTTTTGTTAAAGACTTCCAAGATTCCAACCCAATTTTCACAGAAACTACTCTCATTTTGCTCTGATAGTTCACCTGCATAATAGTCAAATAAATTATAGTATTACAATAACAAAGACAAGATATAGAACTAGTTTAAAAAGTGGACTCTTAGTCAGCCTACAGTTCAATTGGCACACTCAAAAATGTGATAGAGGCCTACTAGCTGTTGGTATTAAAAAAGGAATGGAATATAATATATATGTTTCATATATATGCTTATATGAACACATATACATGGGGGCCTCCCAGATGGTACTAGTGATGAAGAGCCCACCTGTCAATGCAGGAGACATAAGAGATGTGGGTTTGATCCCTGGGTCAGGAAGATCTCTCAGAGGAGGACATGCAACCCACTCCAATATCCTTGCCTGGAGAATCCTATGGACAGAGGAGCCTGGTGGGCTATAGTCCTTAGGGTCACAAAGAGTCAGACACAAGTGAAGCAACTTAGCATGCATGTGCATGCACACACACACACCCCCACACATATGTATAATAGTGTCTTATATAGAGTTTTGACTTTTATATATATGTACAGCTACTCTATGGAGCTATGTAATCAGTTTATGAATGGGTACATAGAAATCAAAATTTACAAATCAGTTTTTATTTGAAGTATATACAAGATCTCTTTTTAAAGGAAGGCTTTGAAGATTTCTTTTCTACCATAACTAAATTTCTAACGAGAAGAACTTTTACATGCAGATTTTCTGAAGCAAATACCTAGAACTAATTCCAGACAAAATTATCAAATCAGCCAAAGTTATCTTAAGTTCACGTCTTCCTAATTAGCCCCCTCATCTCCCACTGCCCCTACTGGTCAGACCTGATTCAGGTGGAGTTGCCAAACAGATAGACTGTGGTCCTCGCAGAACCTCCTCCTGCATCTGCTCTGTCTCAGGGTCCTAAGTAGCTTCACTATAAATTTGTGTACAGGTATGAGGATATGCTGGCCTCTCTTTCCAATCTCACCACCACCTTGGTCCGGTCTGCCATTGTGTCCCATTTGGACTTCTGCAATAGCTTCCTACCTGTTTCTTAGGGTCCTCTCTGACTCAGTCCAACATTTTCTTTACAAAGCAGTCACAGTGGGTCTTCCTGAAGCACAAATATGATCAGATCACTCTCCTTTTACAGTCCTTCAGTGGCTCCCCATTCTCTTCCAATAGAGACCAACATTTTACCAGTACCCTTGAGGTCCTTTAGGGCCCAGTCTTGCTACTTTCCCATTCCTTTGAAGCTCACCGCTCTTCTTTGGCTTTCTGTGTTCTAGGAATGTGTCTTCTTTCAGTTCCTCATGCGTGCTATGCTCTTCTCTGCCTCTGAGTCTTATGTTGCTTCTTCCTGGAACATCACCAGCAGGATCACTCAGCTGTAACCAAGGAGACCTTCTCTGACCCCAGTGGCTTAAACTCCCACTGCACCCTGTAGCACCCCTTTTCTAATGTTCTTCAGACTTTACCTCCTAGTTCAACATCTGACACCCTCAGTAGATTTCAAGATCCACGAGGGCAGGCACCATGTTTGTTCTGACCATTGCTGTATCCCCAGTACGGTATCTGGGATTCAGTAGATGCTAAAAGTTATTTGTTGACTCAGTAAGTATATATGGCACCCTTCTTAAGGGTTATTTGTCTTTGCCTGAGGACCTTGGATAACACAGAACCTTAACTTCAAAGCACCCAAGTAGGCCAGTTGGTGAAGGTATTCACAGGCAGAGAGAATTTTCCGTGTTCCTACCAGACACATCATGTTGGGGAACTGAGAGTCTTATAGGCCACCAAGCATGCATTTTGAACCATCACTTCTCAGTTATATGTCCCATGATATTTATTTCTCAGATTTCTCAAGGTTCCTGAATTCATCCTCTTGAGAAGGTTCTAGGGGATCTCATAATTTCAACCGCTTTTGTATTTGCCAGCTATAGGGCCAATTAAAAATAAAATAATGTGGCAGAAATACTGCCATGGAGAAACCTCTCCCAAGTCCACCAGCAATTACTGCTGTGGAACAACTTCATTGTTTTTTTCCCTTTTGGATCTCTTGACTCTTCACAAGTGTGGGAACCTTCACCTTTCATTCAAAATGCAACTTAGAACTTTGGTTTCCTGTTTGGTTGATTCACCTGGTTCTTGTCCATAGCTACACACCTTTTTTTGCTATCCCTCAGAAGAGGAAAGGCATTTCCCCTTATAGATATCTCAAACATAAAGGTTGAAAAATGTTCACAACTGATCTCCAGAAAAATGACATTTTCTGTCTAATTTTTGCTCCCATTTTGGTTCCTTGTGTTTACATATGGTTTTCCTTCCTTTTTGTTTTGAGGTGTTTTTTTTTTTTTTAAGATTTATTTTATTTTTAGTTGGGGTGGGTCTTCATTGTTACAAGTGAGTCTTTCTCTAGTTGCTGCAAGCAGGGTCTGCTCATCATTGTGGTGTGCTGGCTTCTCATTGCAGTGGCTTCTCTTGTTGAAGAGCACAGGTGCTAGGTGCACGGGCTTCAATAGCTGTACCTCACAAGTTCTAGAGTGCTGGCTCTGTAGTTGTGCACAGGCTTAGTTGCCCCCCAGCATGTGGGATCTTCCTGGAGCAGAGATCAAACCCATGTCCTCAGCAAGGCAGATTCCTAACCACTGGACCCACAATGGAAGCCCTCCCTGAGATTTTTGAAACCTGCACCCAATACTCTTCTGTTCTCTCTGGCCAACTATGTTCCAGTCCCCTGAGAGTGCATCCACACTTGGGAGGGATAAAGAAACCCTGGTCTCTTATCTCCTCCCTTGGCACATGGACTGGCCTTCGATCTTAGCATCATTTCAGTCAGCTTTTGACTTATGCTTTGACACTGTGTGAGGCTGTGTCTTTAAAAGAGAAACTCACAAATAAAATGTGACCTCATCTTTGAAATGATTGTTGAAATGAGGTTGCCTTAGTATACTGAAGACATTTTCCACTTCATTTTCCATTTTAGGTCTCATCAGTAACTTCCTGTAGCGTTTTTTAAAGCAGACACCCTTGGCCAGAGAGGAGAAGCTGGTAACTTAAAAATAGCCAGATATCTGGTGATATTTCAAAGGCATAATGGAGGGCTGTGACACATGCTGTGGTGTTGGGCTCAGTTTATGTCTTCCATCTTCCTCAGGCAGACAGAAGAATTAGTTTGGTTTATGATGAGTTTTGTGTATGTTTATTGGAAAATGTTCTGCTTTAAAGAGACCTTTCACCCTAGCCAAATGCACATTGCAGGGAAGACACTCTGCGTAGACCTGTGTGTGCTTATAATGTGGCGAATTTCAGACACAGGAGTTTCGTTTGTTCCCAGATGCCAGGCTGAGGACAATTAATATATAGTCTGTTGGCTTCAGTCAACCCTGGGCTATTCATCACTTAGTCTTGACGATACACTCAGCCATGCTCATGGATTTAGAGAAATCAGAAAGTGATGAAAGGGTAAGGGCAAATTATATGAAATACACCAACAGAAGCTCAGGGCCGATTGGAGCTATTGTTTAGGTTTATGACAAGCTCCTCATAAACCATTATGTTTGGAGTTTAATGTGTATAAGTCTCATCAGAGGCTTCTTGCACCAGACCCAACCAGACCAGACACAGTTACTTCACGCAATAACCACAAAAACATTCCTGTCTTTTAAATGTACGAAGTCAACCTATTGTAACCTCCTCTGCAAACACAGTCATTTTATTTATTCATTCTCCTTTGATGCTAGGCATTTAACCTGAATGGCTTTTGTTTTTTTCCCCCACGTGTTCAGTTTGACAAAATAGGAAGTAGAAATCATCGGTTGATTTTAAATCTCTTTTCCTGGCTAGAGACTTTAGATCTAGAATATCAGTTAAACCCTATTTGCTTGAGACATGTAAGCAGGTCATTTGGTACATTTAGGGATTATTAGCCCCCTTCCTTTTCCTTGTGCATATCTGTGCTGATAGAACTATATCTCTGGGGATCCATTAGCTTAGCCATCAGATCAAGCAGACACCCATGGTTTATGATTAGTAAGCAAGACCATGTAGAAAAAAAAAAAGATAGTGAAGAACATGAGGGTGATGCATGTCTGCACTGAGTTGAGCAGAACAGGGCAGTCTGGCCGGGAAGTCCTAGCCGCCCTGGGTGTGGCGGGACCAGCCACTGATTATTTTGCAGTCAGAAAGTTCCCGGTAAAAGGCTTAAAGGAGAAATTCAATGCAGTTCCCTTTTATCTGCCTTCCCAATTGATGTCTATACAGAGCAAGCAGGGCTCCTCAAACACGCCAGTCTGTTTCAGATACACAAGATTAAGTAGCTAGTGACATTCAAGACCAGTCGGCCCACCCAGGAGGACCGAAGCCAGCGGAAAAGCTGTCAGATTTCTCCTTTTCTCCATTAATCTTGAAGCTTTTCAGTGGTGCCAGGTCGCATCTCCATCAGACAAGCTGGGAAGAGTGTCCGGCACCCAGAAAAGTAACCCCTTCACTGCTGAACTGGCCTGTCGGGAGCTTTCTCTTCCGAGTCAGGAAGGGATGCTCACAGCCCCGTCGCCTACAACTCTACGGGGAGCTGGAAGCCACGGCGGGTCCGTCTTCTTTGAGCCACGCACAGCTGGTCTGTTCCTCGGATGCCGTGACCCACAGGCTGTGCCATCCTTCAGGACACAGGGTTCGGGGCAACTGTGAAGAGGGTGGAGGGGAGGGGTGTCCCTTTAGTAGTCTGGATGCCTGGCCTATTGGACTTGAAGGTCATGGAAGGTGAAGAGGGGAGGCCAGAGGGAGCGAATGCAGGGGAAGATGAAAGAAGAAAGTGCAAATAAAGGGAAGCAAGGTCTGCATTTGTAATGCTCCCTCCCTCACGCCTCACTTCAGACCCCTTTGGAAGCAGATGATGACCTGGGCAAGAGGTCACTCGCAAGGAGCAAAGGGACCTGTCCGCCACGCTGAAGCAGAAGCCGATTCGGGGTTTCCAGAGCTGCCAGCTGGGGAGGGCTGGAGGCTGGTACAGAGGCCACGAGGCGGTGAGACCCAAAGGAGGAGATCCTTGAGTGATGCCTGTGGCTTCAGAAGACCAGTCCTTGCCTTTGAAGATGGAACTCAGAGAACCACTGGCTGGAGGGTGCCTGGGTCCCTTTTTGTTTTAAATTGGAGTGTAGGTGATTTACAGTATTGTTTATTTCAGGTGTAGAGCAAAGCGATTCAGTTCTACATACACATATATTCATTCTTTCTCAGATTCCTTTCTCACATGGGTTATCACAGAGCCTCTTCTGTAGTGTTTATCTCACCATCGGCCCCAGTCTGCCCCGAACAAGAATAGGTGTCTGAGAAAGTGGTGGGCCCAGTCCCTTCAGCTGGGGGTTCTTTATGCCTGCAGGTATAGACTGCTTTCTCTGAGACGGGATTCTGGCCTCGTCTAAGATCTTTCACAGCTCATGCAGTTTTAACACACATGCGGTCTTGGTCACAGAAACCCCACTCTTGAGCAGCGTGGCTCATGCTCTGGATGGGTCCTCTTGTTCCCATTAGTAGGTGTGTGTCTCCCATAGCTCCCACCCCACCCCAGATGCTGCTGGCGGCAGGGGCTCAGCCTTGTTCCCAGGTGTGGGTGTTTGAAAATAGACCTCCAGACGACTGGCTTTGGGGCAACTTTCCATGCAGTCCCTGGATGCTTTTAAATAACTTTTGTTACATCAGAGAAGTCACCCTCCACATCAGTCCTGGCGAACCAGACTGTCACCCAGAGTTAATAGCACTTCTTAATTAGATTAAAATGTTAATGAGCATCAAACTCTGCTAAGGTAGACTTGTGTCATCAGTCTCACCTCAATTGGAGAGAACAGAGGTGCCATTGTTGTGTATATTAATATCTCTTCTCAAAGGGATATTAACCTCCAAGGAAACAAACCATGGGTGTAATTATATCTACACAGAATAGCAGGCATATTGAACACTATCTTTGTCGGTAGCATGCAGATACATTTATCCTAATTGACCATGATTAAATACTTTGACAAAGAAACACCCACCAATAAAGGGTGCCCAGCATAGGACCAGTCATTTGTAAATGTATTATGTGCATGTCCTAACTAATGCATTTGGTATACAAAGCACTTAGGTATTTGTATGGAATGCAAATTTCTAGCACCAGCATGATCCAACCTCTAATATTACAGTTAAGAAAAAGATAAGGACTCCCATGAAGGGAACTTAAGCCCCTGAGGGCAAGTGTTTTGTCTAGGAATTTAACAAACAGAGGCTTTGTGTGATCAGTCTCTCAAGGAAGGGCCAGCACTCAAGATTGTAATCACCCTGTCTGTCCAGGGTCTGGCCTGGGTGGCTGGGCCAGCAGCTCGTGCCTCTCGCTGCCCCTCCCTAGCCCCTGCCAAACTCTGAGGCTGAGGAGGTCCTAAACAGAGAACTGGTGATGAAGTGACTTTCGTGAGACTCAGCTTCCCAGGAGAGTCTGGGAAGCTGGTGGCTTCTCGCCACAGATGGCCAGCAAGATAGGTGTTTTTGAGTGACCGCCACTGCTTTCTGCTTCTTTTAAAGTGTCAGCATGCCTTTGCACTCCTGCAAAAATTCCAGATGGGGCATGCACTTTGAGGCGAGGAGGAGAAGACCCCTTGTTTGCTTATCCCTGGGGAGGTAGCGGGCCTGGAATCTGCCTTGTGTACAACTCCTAGCCCCAGGGCCCCTTGCACGTGGTGAGTGAGGACAGTTATTTCCTAAATGTACAGAGGAAAGAGAGTCCAGCTACTCCCTTCTACAGTCTTCCCTCCTCACAGGCCCACCTGGAGAGGCTGAGGTGTCACTTATGAGACTCAGAGCCCTTAGAGCTGGTGGTGTGTGAGCCTCCCCCCCACCATCCACCACAGGTCCCATGAACATCGTCAGGCCCTTAGGATAGAAACTGGAAGAACACCATGCTTTACCTCAGAATCTTACTGCCAAGGACTGTTTAGCTGCTCTTTCTTTATTATTGTAAATCTGCTATTAGGACTAACTAGGTCTAGGTAAAAACACCTATGTCTTCCTTTCATCAAAGGTAGATTTTCTTTGACAGATGAAAATAATTTTCACCTTTGAACTTGAGCATCTCCTCTCTTCTTTCCCACAGAGACTTCTGGAGCAAAACCATACCTAAACATTCCTGCAGTTGTACTTTACAAAGGATAAGAAATTTGTATTACTTTTCTTTCATCGCTCAGTATAGAATTTGTACATTATCTGGACTCATGAGGATTTAAAATCAGTAAATCAGTGTTTTGATTTCTTAATGAGCCACAGATTTGTAATTTAACTTTATATTATGGAAAAGAAAAAAGTTGTAAGCAAGTTAGGCTTGGAAATAAAGTGGTAGGGGTAAATTCAGCAGCCCAGCATTTAAAACTCTGATTGTGAAGAATCTGGATCTTAACTTCCTACTCTTCATCCTACCTTCTTTTCTTTTCTTTTTTTTCAATTGAGTATCAACATATAAGATGTTAGTTTCAGCTGTACAGTATAATTTGATATTTGATATTTATACATATTGAAAAATGATCTCCACAGTAAGTCTAGTTAATGTCTATTGCCATACATAGTTAACATTTTTTTCTTCTTTCTCTTGTAATGAGAACTTTGAAGATCTACTCTTAGCAACTTTCAAATGCAATATGGTATAATATAACTACAGCCTCCATGCTGTCCATTCCATCTCTGCTGCTGCTGCTAAGTCGCTTCAGTTGTATCCGACTCTGTGTGACCCCATAGACGGCAGCCCACCAGGCTCCGCCATCCCTGGGATTCTCCAGGCAAGAACACTGGAGTGGGTTGCCATTTCCTTCTCCAATGCATGGGTTGCCGTTTCCTTCTCCAATGCATGAAAGTGAAAAGTGAAAGTGAAGTCGCTCAGTCATGTCCGACTCTTCGCAATGCCATGGACTACAGCCTACCAGGCTCTTCCATCCATGGGATTTTTCAGGCAGGAGTACTGGAGTGGGGTTCCCATTGCCTTCTCTGGTCCGTTCCATCTCTAGGACTTACTTATTTTATAACGGAAGTTTGTCCCTTTTGACCACCTTCACTTGTTTGGCCCACCTGCACTTCTTGCCTCTGGCAACCACCAGTCTGCTGTCTGTATCTGCCTATTCTACTTTTTCTTCGATCCCACATATAAGACAGATCATACAGTATTTGTCTTTCTCTGACTTATTTCACTTAGTGTAATGCCCTGAGAGTCCATCCATGTTGTCACAATTGGCACGAACTCTTTTTTATGGCCAAAAATCATTCCATTGTGTGTATATACCACATCTTCTTTAGCTATTCATCTGTTGATGGACCCTTAAGTTCTTTCCATATCTTGGCTATCGTAAATAATGCTGCAGTGAACATAGGAGTGCATATATCTTTTTGAGTTAGTGTTTTTATTTTCTTTGGATAAATACCCAGAAGTAGAATTGCTGGATCATATACTGGTTTTGCTCTTAATTTTTTGAAGCACCTGCATACTGTTTTCCACAGTGGTTGTAGCAATTTTCATTCTCCTCAACAACTTGAGAGTTCCCTTTTCTCCACATCTTCTTGCACTTTTGAAAATAGCCATTCTATGTATGAGGAGGTATCTCATTGAAGTTTTGATTTGCATTTTGCTGATGACTAGTGATGTTGAGCACCTTTTGCGTACCTTTTGACCATCTGTTTGTCTTCTTTGGGTAAATGTCTATTCAGTTTCCCTGGCCATTTTTTAATCAGTTTGATTTGTGTGTGTGTGTGTGTGCACTATTGAGTTGTATATATTCTTTATATTTTTTGAATATTAATCCCATATCAGATGTATGATCTGAAAATATTTTCTCTCATATGATAGGTTGCCTTTTCATTTTTCTGATGGTTTCTTTTGCTGTGCAGAAGAAATTTTAGTTGGCTGGAGCTCCACTTAATTTTGCTTTTCTTTACTTTGCTTTTGGTGGCAGATCAAAAAAGTCATCACCAATACTGATGTCAAGGAGCTTAATGCCTATATTTTCTTATAGGATTTGTATGGTTTCAGGTCTTACATTCAAGTCTTTAATCCATTTTGGGTTAATTTTTGTGTGTGATGTAAGATAGTGGCCCAGTTTCATTTTTTTGCATATGACTGTCCACTTTTCCTAACACCATTTATTAAAGAGACTGTTCTTTCCTCCTCATGTATCCTGGCTCCTTTGTTGTAAGTTAATTGTCTGTGTATGTGCGGGTTTATTTCTAGGCTTTCAATTCTGTGTCATTGGTCTATTTGTTTTTATGCCAATACCATTTCATTGTGGTTACTACAGTTTCATAGTATAGTTTGAAATCAGGAAGCATGATGCTTCCAGATCTTCTTTCTCAAGATTACATTGGCTCTTCAGGGTCTTAGGGTCTTCTGTGATTCCATACAAGTTTTAGCATTGTTCATTCTATTTCTGTTTAAAAAAAAATGCCATTGGAATATTTAAAGGGATTGCAATGAATCTATAGATTGCTTTGGACAATATGAACATTTTAACAATATTAACTCTTCCAACCCATGAGCATGGAATATCTTTCCATTTATTTGTGTCTTCAGATTCATTTATCAGTGTCTTATAGTTTTCATGGTATAGTTCTTTCACCTCCTTGGTTAAATTAATTCTGTTATTTTATCCTTTTTGAAAAGCAGTTGTAATTGGGGCTATTTTCCAATTTTTCTTTCTTTCTTGATTATACCTTACACCCTTCCTATAGTCTCTGTTGTGTGGATAGAGGCCCATTTTGCCAGATCCAGAGTCACCTTGATCCTTCATATGCTATCTTCATTCTATATGTTATTGCAAGTGTGTGTCACTACCCAGCTACCCTTTCCACCTTTTCTTCATTCTAGTCACAGGACTATCATTGTCAGGAAGAGCCCCTACATTTTAATTACATTGAAACATGCAATAACATCCAGTTGGACAATACTCAATAAATCTCTACTGTAAGTGGGCTTATTTGGCACTCAACTGGTGGGCTCATCACTTAATAGTATCACCTGGAATAAAATGTGTTGGGAGCATTTGGAAACCATCCCTGCCCTCAGCATCTTCCAGACCAGCTTTTGACTTCCATGATTAATCATATGTAAGTCGAGAGTTTCAACTGATGACTTGTTGAAACAGGAACAGATTAGGCAAGACTTTCAGGGAAAAAAAGGCTCTAAGCACCCTGGAGGCTGGGGTCCTCTGTGATAGCGATTATATAAATTAGATTCTTCATGGCTCACATGAAACACCACCTTTGTAGCCATACACCTGTGTCTGCAATAGTGAATCTCTAATCAAGAACCCAAGTATATCTCAGTGTTTATTAGGTACCTCAAATTTACTTCTGCCAAAACCCAGGATGAGGAACAGATTATTGTTGAGAATTGGTTTAATGCAGTGAAGGCTGTTTTCAGCATTCCAAAAAGTGTGTTGGAAATGAAACATTCATGATAAGGCTGTCTAGACCATTACTCAATAAAAGTATATTTAATTTTCAGAAATCTTTCAAAATAACTGACTCAATTGGGATCTGGAAAAGTTAATAAAAGGGATTTTGAGTGGTGAACAGCTTGAGAGGCCCAATCTGAAACAGGCTGACTGTGCGTCTGCAAGCACCATTTCTTGCATCTGGATCACCAAAAGATTATATTTTTCTCAGAGAATACCTTTACAGAAACAGGCTTTAAAGAAACTTCAGCTAGGCTGCTGGTGTGGAAGGGAGGTGATACAAGAAGGCTGTCACCCTCTCTCCTAATACACATATGTGTGTGTACATGTATTCAGAACTTCTGTGATGACACTGCTCACTGCCTCTGTCATACACAGACTGGCGATAAATTTCAGGTTTAGTTCAGGGACAAGAAAAAGTTTATCTAGTCTCATAAACTAATTGCTATGATCCTCCTAGCCAACAAGAATTCTGTAACCTCCTGGTTTTTCCTTTAGATTTGAGCCCATTGATATCCAAGGGTTCCATGACTATTTTCTTTCTTTCTTTCTTGTTTTTTTTTGCTAGAGCTTCTTGGTATGACATTTTTCCACCTTTAAACCTGCTGCTGGTATGATATTTTTTCCCCCTTTAAACCTGCACCTAAACTTTTATCTTAAGCAATCTCAAATCCTTCAGGAAGTAGATGAGGTTAAGAAGTATATGAAGTAGTTTGATATCATTTTGGTGTGGGCACAAAAGTCATGCCCAGGTACTGACATATTTGCTCCAGTGCTTGAAGTGACCTTGTGCTCAGTCGCTAAGTTGTGTCTGACTCTTTGTGACCCCATGGACTTTAGCCTGCCAGGCTCCTCTGTCCATGAGATTTTCCAGGCAAGAATACTAGAGTGGTTTGCCATTTCCTCTTCTAGGGGATCTTCCCGACTCTGGGATCAAACCCACGTCCCCTGCATTGGCAGGCGGATTCTTTACCACTGAGCCACCTGGGAAGCCCAGAAAGTGTTATTGGGAGGAAATCTTTTTCTTCACCAACTTAGGTTGAAGTAGCTGGGGGCTTGTGAATGAACAGACAGATAAATAGGAGCAAAGACTATTACACATGTATGCAGGAGCCCACTGTAAGGGGTAAGGATGTATATACCAGCTTAATGGGGTGAGGGTGGGAAAAGGTATTAAGGCCTCAGTGGGAAATTATAGAAGGTTCTCAGAGGACATATTTACACGATTCCTTGGCAGGTCCTGATGCCAAGTCAGGTGCCTCCCTTTCTGACCTTACCAACAGATATCTTGCTCTCTCTTATGTATGTGGAGTAGGGCTTCCCAGGTGACACTGGTGACCGGGTTTAATCTCTAGATGGGGAAGATCCCCGGAGGAGGGCATAGCAACCCATTCCAGGGTTCTCCATAGCAACCCATTCTCCAACCTGGAGAATCTCATGGACAGAGGAGCCTGGCAGGTTATAGTCCACAGGGTCGCACAGAGCTGGACACGACTGAAGTGACTTAGCACACGTGCATGTGGAGTGAATGTACAGAAAGTATTTGGAGGAAAATGGAAACACGTTGAAACCACTTCTTTTGCTTTAAACCGAAAGAGTCTAAAACAACATGACCCTCTCCTGTGTGCACTAGATAGCCCAGACAACCTTCCATGGTGGGTGGGGGGGATGTCAGGGGTGGATGAGGGGGCACATGCAGAAGGCCCCGTGGTTTGGTCCCAGAACTGCTGACAGCCGATGATGGGCCTCACCTCCTTTGGCACTTCTTGTCTGACTCACTTCCTGACCCAGACTTCTGTTCAGAAAGGAATCCCTTATTCCCTCTTGCTTCCCAACAGTCTGCTCTGCCTGCTCGACTGTTGAAAGATGTAAGGCTTTGTGATTTTGTTGTATCTCAGGACATCTCTGAGGCCATTCTTCTGACCACCCTGCTTGCAGCTGCCCACTTCTGCTCTCCTCCAGCAGCTGTTCTGGTGTCTTGCTGTCATCTTTACTGTACCCAGCCAGACAGGCAGTCTCTTTGCAGTGAGCATCCATCCTTTCAGTGTCTATAGGCTGGCTTCATTCCAGAACTGGGTAGACTGATGAAGAGAACAAGCTTGGAAACCAAATGTTGGCAGGGGAATGCCATCAATACAGAGCCCTTATCTAGCGACCATCAAGGATGGATGAGAGGAGCATCTTCTCCCTCCGTGGTTGACCTTTTAATTCTCAGTCTCTGTAAGTGCTTCACCATCAGGGAAACTTGTGTGTCAGAGGCCTCTAAAGGCATCTGTTTTTTTCAAAGGTCTGTTTGCAGACTCAGAAATGTTCTTACTAACCTTATAAGCCTGTGGTCCCTGGCAGCCTGCACCTAGACCCTAGATGTTCCAAAAACAGTGACTGTAGAACTGAGTAAGCAAAGAAGCCGAAATCGACAATGCAGACAGTTTGAGGCACCTGTTAAGCTTCATCGTAAGGAATGTGGAAAGCAGAGAAAGTGACAACTTAAGCCTTCCTAACCTGATGACCGATGACATTCCTTTCTTTAAAAAACTGGGACAAGGACAATTTTGGAGGGAAAACTGGAAACTACACTGCAGGTTCTGGTCTGGGGAACCTATATAGTAGCTGGAGTAGGAGCTCAGAGCCTGTAATCTCAGGACATTCTGCAAATGGGGTTGGGCAGAGAAGGTGTTTTGGTAGTGCTTGTTTGCAGAAGGCTAGAATGAGGAACCAAACAGGGAATGGTGAGATGCATGTGATTGATGTCTGTCATTTTTTGCGGTCTTGGACAGGAGCTACCTTTTTGTGTTTGAGAAATTCCCTTGCTAAAGATTGAGAAATCCCCTTGGTTAGCCCTCCCTATAGCTAGAGTTTGGACACGTGACCTAGGGTGGGTCCATCATATGCCTCATCCCAACCTTTGGACAGAAAGCCAGAGGCGCCAAGAAGCAGACGCATCAGAGACACTGTTTGGTGATGGTGGTAGCCACAGAGCCAACATCCAGCCTCCTGGGTTCCGTGGGAGTGGCAGGAGGTCCTTGCTGGACTGAGTCTATGCTCCTGCTGGTTCTGAGTCCAGTTTCTTGCAGAGTTTATCAGTTATCTCGTATCCTTTGAAAACAGTTCCTTTTCTACTTAAGCCAGCGGTAGTTGCTGTTGTTTGCAAAAGTGAGGCTTTGGGTGAGGTGATACCAAAGCCCCCTCACCCTTTACTCCACATATCAAGCAGTTTCAATCAAATTCACTTTTACAACATTGGGCTCTTGATGCATACAAACCAGCTCTGAGGGCTAGAGGTCCAGCCTGGTCTGTTTATAGAAGGGGACTCCATGAAAGGAAAGAGAGAGGGGCAAAGCAGAGGGGTAAGTGGAGGCAGGAACACATGGTCTGGTTAGGGAACAAGCAAGTGGTAGGACTACTCAGTTCAACCCAGGGAGGGCTTGAGAATGTTGGAGTGGGTGGGGTTGGGGGGCAAGTTCCTGACTATCAGATTCAGGAAATTGGGAGGAGGAATTTACTCTCACCCAGACTGGAGGCCCAGATTAGTTGAGCTGGTTAATAGAGGAAAGCAGACCACTTTTCCAGATGAAGAAAGAAATGTGGTAAAATCACTCCCATCCTAGTGGAAAAAGACAAAACTCTATAAAATAACATTCTCTTCTTCCCTACTCTTAAGAGGTTAAAATTGGTAACTGGGATCTAGCACGTTAGAACAGAAGTCATGCAATCCCCCACTGAGCGAACCTACCCAACTTTCCTTCAATCCAGAGCTACCTGTGCACACACACTTGGACCTAAACAATCTAATAGCACCAGATGGCTTCCAGAGAGGCAGATGAATTAGACGTTTCTGAAAAGCTATTCCATTCCAGCTGGGGTTAACAGTCAGGAAAGTTCTCTGGCATTGTAGGGAGCAAAGGAGGCAAGATTTTGTTTGCATTCAGAACTGGCTCAAATTATGATGCAACGGGCAGGCTGAGCTACATTTGGGAGTTTGGTTTTAGACTGGGGGTAGGCGCTTAGCTGGGCTTCCCTGGTGGCTCAGGTGGTAAAGAATCTGCCTGCAATGCAGGAGACCTGGGTTCAATCCCTGGGTCAGGAAGATACCTGGAGAAGGGAATGACTACCCACTCCAGTACTCTTGCCTGGAGAATCCCCATGGACAGAGGAGCCTGCCAGGCTACAGTTCATAGTGTCACAAAGAGTTGGACACGACCAAGCAACTTTAAAAAAACAAAAAACAAAAAAGGCACTTGGCTTTGGCTATGAAAGAGCTTGAATGTATCCTCTAGCTCTCTATTCAGTCCTTCAGTATTAAGAAGATGGCCCAGGCATTAGGGAGAGCTTGACAGGGACCTGCAGCTTTTCTAGAGGATCCCTTTCTCCATTCATCTACTTGTTAAAGATATGTATTTATTAAACATGTCATGTGCCAGGCACTGTGCCTGGACCTTTCTCACTGTGATAATTGAGGTAAGTTTCTCATTTAACCCACTTAATCACCTGGAGATGGGTACATTGGCTATCTCCATTTTACAGATAAGGAAGCAGAAACAGTTTGCTCGAATAGAGGATACCAAGAGGCATAACTTGGCTGGCGCTGTCAGTGCATCTTTGTGGGAGATCTCTGCCTCAGAAACATGGAGGAGTGAGACTGATGGAAAAATAAAGCCCCCCTATGTGACTGCAGCCATGAAATTAAAAGACGCTTACTCCTTGGAAGGAAAGTTATGACCAACCTGGATAGCATATTAAAAAGCAGAGACATTACTTTGCCAACAAAGGTCCATCTGGTCAAGGCTATGGTTTTTCCAGTGGTCATGTATGGATGTGAGAGTGGGACTGTGAAGAAAGCTGAGTGCTGAAAAATTGATGCTTTTGAACTGTGGTGTTGGAGAAGACTCTTGAGAGTCCCTTGGACTGCAAGGAGATCCAACCAGTCCATCCTAAAGGAGATCAGTCCTGGGTGTTCATTGGAAGGACTGATGCTAAAGCTGAAACTCCAATACTTTGGCTACCTCATGCAAAGAGCTGACTCATTGGAAAAGACCCTGATGCTGGGAGGGATTGGGGGCAGGAGGAGAAGGGGACGACAGAGGATGAGATGGCTGGATGGCATCACCAACTCGATGGACATGAGTTTGAGTAAACTCCGGGAGTTGGTGATGGGCAGGGAGGCTTGGCATACTGCGGTTCATGGGGTCGCAAAGAGTTGGACATGACTGAGTAACTTAACTGATAGACTCCCTTGGTCGTCAGTAAGGACTAGGGAAGGTTTTATGTACCTGAAAAGTCACATGACATTCTTTGGCACTTTTGGGTAAAAAAACAAGTGGGGCTGTGTGGAGATGATTCATAGAGTCATCTTCACCAAACTAGAGTCATACTTCACCAGCTCATAAGGATTTGCCCACTTGGCTTCACGTCTGCCTGGACACCTTTTCCCCTCTCCAAATGGATGCAAACATGCAAATGGTACTCTTTCAGTGTTCCTAAGTGGAGTAAATGATGCTATGAAACAGCAGATGTATATAAGCATTTTCTTATCCAGTGAAGAGCTCCAGAGATATTGTCTTCATTTAACATAGTGGTGTAAACATGTGTTGGTAGAATTTTTTTCGAAGCCAAATACCCTGAAGTATTTTAGTTGTCCATCTCTACTTCCTTGCTCCTGGACAGTGTTGACCTCTGGGTTACTTTGACTGTTTATGTTCACCTGGTTATGTTATTGCTTTCATTATAGTTTGGCTGCATTGCCTGTCCAGTGATAGAAATGATGCTCTTATTGGTATTAACATAAGTTATGGCCTTAGGACCAGAAAAATCCACTCCTGTCCCATTCCCCACACCCCCCCACCCCACACACCCACACTTTTTCCTGCAGGAGAGAAAGGAATTATTGTTGTTTGTGTTTACCAACCAGTGCTTAGTCACATATACTTAGGTTTATAAATTTGTTCATTGCTACTACCTGCTCCTTGCTCCTTGTTTCAGTTCCTTTCTTAGAGAAAGGCATCTGTTAGGAGACGAGCATTGAGAGAGAGACATATACATTACCATGTGTAAAATAGATAGCTAGTGAAGGCTGCTATATAGCACAGAGATCTCAGCTCAGGGCTCTGTGATGACCTAAAGGAGTGGGATAGGAGGTCGTGTGAGGGAAACTCAGGAGGGAGGGATATATGTTTACATATGGCTGATTCACTGTGCTGTACAGCAGAAACTAACGCAATATTGTAAAGCAATTACTCTCCAAAACTAAAATTTAAAACACACATACAACACACACACACAAACAAAGGTATCTACTAGTGGTTCTTTTGGAAAACATTTCTCAAACTTTGCTTCAAAGTATTTTCATTTCACTTCAGTCTTGAATGATAAGTATAGAATTTTTAGAATAAATATATTTCATCAGAATTTGGAAAACATTTCTCAAACTTTGCTTCAAAGTATTTTCATTTCACTTCAGTCTTGAATGATAAGTATAGAATTTTTAGAATAAATATATTTCATCAGCATTTTAAAGATATTATTACACTGTCTCCTGGCTCCTAGTTTTTTATTATGAGCACATCTGTATCAGTGACCTGTGGTATGCATGCGTGTGTGTATAGAAATTCATGCCTGAGTCATAGAAATATTGCCATAACAGGAGTTCTGGGTTTCAGGACTCCTGTTAACAAGAGTTTCTCATGGAAGTTTTCCCCTAGAGCCTCAAGCAGATTTACTGCTATTTCTCTAGGTTAGTGGGCAGACCTCTTCTGGTCACCCTTTCCCAGAGAAGGCAGTCTTTCCAGGGCTGAAGGGTTTCAGTTCGAGACCTGTGTCACCTGCAAGTTCATGGTCCCAGGTATTCCCATGTGGGTAATAACAAACACCTCCTCCCTTCCAGCACCCCATGTTTAGCATCCCAGCCTTGGCCATCAACTCTGGCTAAGTTCCTCTTTCATTCTGGGTCAGAATTTACTTTGCTCCTTTTCAGTCAACTATGTAGTTGGTTTTTTTTGGTTTTGGCCTAATTGTATGTGTAGCCGAAGAGGAGTTTCTATTACCTCAGTCCATATGCTGTGGAAACTAGAATTTTCACAGTTGAGTTTGTACGAATCTTACCTCTTCCTCATACCTATTTTTCAAACTATTCCTGAAATCCCCAAATAACTATGAAATATTTCTATGTTAGTCAAAGGGGAAATTAAGAAGTCACTAATATTTAGTGAGTGCTATGAACTAGGCCTTAGTCTAAGCATTATACATAGTACATGTAAAAAAATTCTACCAGAGAATTAAAAATTCTGTTAATTCATACTGTTGTTATTCTGTTTTTCAGAGGGAGATGGTGAGTCAGTGGGAGGACAAACAACTTTTCCAGGATCACACAGCTTCTCAGTGATGGTGGCTGGGATTCAAATCCAGGTCTGTCTGATGCCAGAGCTTCTTTTGTTTTTAAATCCAATTTAATTTTAATTTTAAAATTTTTGGCTGTTCTGAGTCTTCATTGCTGTGCAAGCTTTCTCTAGTTGGAAGGAGTTGGCCTACTCTTTCTAGTTGCAGAGCATGGGCTTCTCATTGCAGTGGTTTCTCTCGTTGTGGAGCACAGGCTCTAGGATGTACGGGCTTCAGCAGTTGCAGCACGTGGGCTCAGCAGTTGTGGCTTCCAGGCTCTAGAGTGCAGGCTTAATAGTTGTGTTGTATGGGCTTAGTTGTTCTGCAGTCTGTGGGATCGTCCCTGATCAGGGATCAAACCTATGTCTCCTGCGTTGGCAGGCAGATTCTTTTTTTTTTTTTTTTTTTAACATTAGTACAAACTTTTATTTGCCAACAGATAAATTAGTGGAGACAGAATTCACTTTATGGGTGGATTTCTCACAAGGTCTCCCGGAGGTCTGTTATTGACCAGATTACAGCAAGTGTCCTAAGCCAAAGCGCTGCAGGCAGGCAGATTCTTTACCACCGAGCCACGAGAGATGCCCTGATGCCAGAGCTTGTGATCGTAACTGTGGGCTCTGTTGGTCTACCTGTGATCCTATGTCCTCTATGATCATTGCTCCACTCTCAGATCTCCACAGAGGAGATTCTTAGTGTGCTTTTGTGTTTGTTTTTTTCTCATTGGAAAAAATGAAAGGGACTTCCCTGGCGGTCCAGTTTGACGCTGTGCTTCCACTGCAGGGGGTATGGGTTTGATTGCTGGTTGGAAAACTGAGATCCCACATGCCATATGGCATGGTCAAAAAATAGAAAAAAAAAAAAAAAAAGAGAGAGAAAATTAGGCATGGTCTTTAAGGTACTTTCCAACTCAGATTCCAACACTCTGTACTGTAGTTTATTATTCAACTTCTTGCTTATTTAAAAACTTTCCCCCTTGTCCTTAGTGTCATCGCTTTGTTTTTCTTTTCTTTTATTTTTTTTGCTTCTTGGATTGTAAACTTGTGAGGTGCTGGGATGACAGGGAAAAGCTGGAAAGCCCTGCACTCATGAGAACATAAGTGTGGCCGAGCAACCCTGCAAGCCTAATGACGAGATAAATAAGGACTTCAACTTCAGTTCCACTTCATTCAATCCACATCCGCCCATAAAGTTCTAAGCAAAGTTGGATACTCTTTTTGGGTGAGGTTGAAGATGAAGATAAGAATAGAAGAAACTTCAAAGAGCATATGCCCTTATCCAAGCACTTGTCCCCAGAAAGTGTTTAGGCATAACAGAGAAGGCAGCTTGGAAACACTTGGGAAACACTAGGTTTATGAGGAAATAATTTGGAAATTATTTTTTTGTGTATTAATCATCATGCCACCTATCCACTAGACACTAAGCTCTTTTTTTAAGTGAGGTATAGTTGATTTATAATGCTGTGCCAGTCTCTGCTGTATAGCAAAGTGACTCAGCTATACACATACGTTCTTTTTTTATATTGTTTTCCATTATGACTTATCAAAGGATATTGAATATATTTCCTTGTGTATATTAATACATTAGGACTCTGTTGTTTATCCATTCTAAATGTAATAGTTTGAATCTCCAACTGTGGTGTTGGAGAAGACTCTTGAGAGTCCCTTGGACTGCAAGGAGATCCAATCAGTCCATCCTAAAGGAGATCAGTCCTAGGTGTTCACTGGAGGGACTGATGTTGAAGCTGAAACTCCAATACTTTGGCCACCTGATGCAGAGAGCTGACTCATTTGAAAAGACCCTGATCCTGGGAAAGACTGAGGGCGGGAGGAGAAGGGGACGACAGAGGATGAGATGGTTGGATGGTATCACTGACACAATGGACATGGGTTTATGTAAACTCTGGGAGTTGGTGATGGACAGGGAGGCCTGGCGTGCGGCGGTTCATGGGGTCGCAAAGAGTCGGACAAAATTGAGTGACTGAACTGACTGACTGACTGACCAACCCCAAACTCCCAATCTATCCCGCTCCCTCCCTGTCCTCCGTGACCAGCATAAGTCTGTTCTCTATGTCATACGAGTCTGTTTCTGTTTTGTAGATAGGTTGATTTGTGCCAAGCTCTCCTTTTATTCAGTTGCCCCCTAATTTTGGCCATTCATAAGGTATATTTTGAGGAACTAAATGAAGCGTGTGTAGCTGTCTACTTTGTGAGATTCAGTCTAAACTGACAGTGTGCATGGACCATAGAAAACAAGAAGATTTTCTGTGTATAGCAGCTGGTTGATGACATGCAGCAATAAAATATTACAAAAATAAAAAAATAAAATATTACAAAAATATTACTGTGGCTTTGAGAGAAAATAAACACTACTTATTCTTTTCAATACCATAGGTATTATCCTCTCCTATTACTAAGGAACCTTTCCTTTCCTTTCCCCTGGAAAATGGACATAATTTTTTTTCTTTGGTTTAAGCCTAAGACATTACAAAATTGAGATCAAGGTTTAGTTTCATAGAAACATAGCAGGCAGGTCTTCAAGCATTTAGTAATCTCAAATCTAGATATACTTGTTATTGTAGCTCTGTTGTGAACCGAACTGTGTTCCCTTCCCCCAGATTCTCATGTTGACCCCTAAATCTCAATGTGACTGCATTTATAGATAGGGCCTTTAAGGAGGTAATTAAGAATAAAATGAGGTCATAAGGGTTGGCCCTGATGGGACTGATGTTCTCCTAAGAAGAGAAAAAGACACCAGTAGTCCATGCACAGAGAAAAGGTGTGTGAGGGACATAGTGAGAAGGTAGCTATCTGCAAGCCAAGGAGAGCTATCTCACCAAAAATCAATTCCACAAGCACGTTAGAATTCCAATCTTCAGAACTGACAGATAATACATTTCTATCATGCCACCCAGTCTGTGGTGTTTTGTTGTAGCATCCCTAGCTGACTAATACAACCTCCTTTTCTTTTTTCCCCAAATATTTTATCAGTTAATGTGAAAAGTGTGAAAATGTTAGTTGCTCAGTCATGTCTGACACTGTGCCACCCTGTGGACAATAGCCTTCCAGGCTCCTCTGGCCATGGAATTCTCCAGGCAAGAATACCAGAGTGGGTAGCCATTCCCTCTTCCAGGGAATCTTCCCATAATGTTTCATCTCAGTAATCAAAGTACAATTCAAGCAAATAAACACCAGAAAGGAACTGCCTTACTAATCAGCCTAAACTCTACATACACACTGTGAGCAGATTTGCTTTTGTGATGGAATGTATCCACATATTAGCCAGATATGTTTAAAAGCATTTCAATTATTTCTCTGTTTTAAAAATCACATGGAAAACCTTCTTCACTGAGCAATAGTTATTCTAAAGTGTTGAAACAATAAATTTAAGCAATTTTCAACATTTGTAGAAATTAAAACAAGTCACTGAGAACCATTTAGCACATTTAAAATTTTATAACAACAGGTGGGTGTTCTTTTCTTCATATAGGGACTGGGTGCAGAGTATCAGATAGGATAGCTGCCTTTTAGCGCATATATTTGAATAGCAACGATTTGAGCAAGAATCTGACAACTTCTAACCTGTCCTTGGTCAAGGACATCAGGCCTAATATATGTACAGACATTTGTATTCCCCCTCTCAAATCAGAGGTATATAGATTCTGTCCATTCAGCTTACCACTAAGGAACATTTTTCACCACAGAACAACACATGCCTATTCTTCAGAATGGTGAGTCATTCCTACTCCCCACCCCAGGCAATGTGAATTGCTTTTCATGATATATGGCCAGGAAAATAAAATCTCTAGTCTCTTTGTCCTGAGATCAGAATGGGACTTGGTGCTGGTTCTTCTTGTCATTAGAATTGAGTACATGCCAACAGCTCATATTAATAATTGTGTTATTAATAACATACCTCCCCCTCTGTGAGAGGAGGCATACTCCCATGCGTTAGTCACTCAGTCGTGTCTGACTCTTTGCAACTCCAGACTGTAGCCCACCAGGCTCCTCTGTCCATGGGATTCTCCAGACAAGAATACTGGAGTGGCTTGCCATTCCCTTCTCCAGAGGATCTTCCTGACCCAGGGATTGAACTCTGGTCTCCTGCATCGTAGGCAGATTCTTTACCATTTGAGCTACATGGAAGTCCTGTACTTCCATGTGGGAACACCACATTTTCATGAAGGAGGGAATGTTTTCCTTTTTGTGAAGAATAGAAAGATTCCATCTTAATCAGAAATTGTCTTAAGCTTGGGTTTGCTTTTTCCCATCAGCTCTCTGTGCCCTGTGGCAGGAAACCATGCCCCTGCATCCCCTCATTTACACTTTACCTCCTCACCCATCTGGTTATGCCTTGGTTTCTCCTTGAGTCTGGCTCTCAGTAACTGTCATAGTTCTCTTTATTGTTTCTGAGACACCTACAAGATGCTTCTAGATAAAGAATTCACAAGAACAATGGATATAATCCTTCACTCCAAGGGCTGATGGGTCTGTATGCAGGTCAGGAAGCAACAGTTAGAGCTGGACATGGAACAACAGACTGGTTCCAAATAGTTGAAAAGGAGTACATCAAGGCTGTATATTGTCACCCTGCTTATTTAATTTATATGCAGAGTACATCATGAGAAACGCTGGGCTGGAGGAAGCACAAGCTGGAATCAAGATTGGTGGGAGAAATATCAATAACCTTAGATATGCAGATGACACCATCCTTATGGCAGAAAGTGAAGAAGAACTAAAGAGCCTCTTGATGAAAGTGAAAGAAGAAAGTGGAAAAGTTGGCTTAAAGCTTAACATTCAGAAAAGTAAGATCATGGCATCTGGTCCCATCACTTCCTGGCAAATAGATGGGGAAACAGTGGAAACAGTGGCTGATTTTATTTTATTGGGCTCCAAAATCACTTCAGATGGTGATTGCAGCTATGAAAGTAAACGACACTTACTCCTGGGAAGGAAAGTTATGACCAACCTAGACAGCATATTAAAAAGCAGAGACATTACTTTGCCAACAAAGGTCTGTCTAGTCAAAGCTATGGTTTTTCCAGTGGTCATGTATGGATGTGAGAGTTGGACTATAAAGAAAGCTGAGTGCCGAAGAATTGATGCTTTTGAACTGTGGTGTTGGAGGAGACTCTTCAGAGTCCCTTGGACTGCAAGGAGATCCAGCCAGTCCATCCTAAAGGAGATCAGTCCTGGGTGCTCATTGGAAGGACTGATGTTGAAGCTGAAACTCCGATAATTTGGCCACCTGATGCGAAGAGCTGGCTCATTTGAAAAGACCCTGATGCTGGGAAAGATTGAGGGCACGAGGAGAAGGGAATGACAGAGAATGAGGTGGTATGATGGCATCACCGACTCAGTGGACATGAGTTTGAGTAAACTCCGGGAGTTGGTGATGGGCAGGGGGGCCTGGTGTGCTGTAGTACATGGGGTCGTGAAGAGTTGGACACGACTGAGTGACTGAAATGAACTGAATGGTCTATGAGGCCCGACTAGAAAAAGAGTGACATTTCTGACCTTTTGAAGAGTTTCTACTCTCCAGGGCACTGAGTAGTCAGTCCATTAACATGATCTGCCTCTTGTGAATTGTAATTCACAATGCAACTTGCACCAACTTTACTCAGCTTTGTAACCCACCACTTATGGTGGCAGGGGGGGTGCTTATGTTGAACATAAGCACCAGTCCTATGCAATAAGTGGAAACTAGACTTTACCCTCAATATTAATGAATAATGAGGCAGATATGTGGTATGACTTGAAAAGTGTTTTAAAAATCCAATTGCCTAAACTGAACTTGCCATTCCACTTTCCTCCTCAGTGCCTGAAATTCCACTGTGAGTTGTTAGCTTACAAAACAGACTGGACTGTCGGAAGCCAGCCTAGGGTTGGGTGTTCTAAGTTGTCAAGATTGATTAGAAAGTGACTGAACACTGTGTTCAGTTTGTTTTGATTTAGTTGTTCACATTTTGGTGGGTGGGGTTGGAGTAAGTTTAGCTTGGGGAGAAAGTAGATAGGTAGGTAAGTGGTAAAGGGTAAGGAAAAGTTGGCAGAAAATGAAAGTGTATCACCAGGACTAGATTATGATCTTTCAGAGGCTTGAGGACTGGAAATAAAAGTAAAACCAACATTTGACCATAAAACACAAACATATGTATACAGAAAATTTTAAATTCTGTGTATTTCTGTAAATATTGCTATGTATTTTATATAAAATTAGTATTTCTATATATCCCGATCGCAACATTCTGGATAAGCTCATTAGAACTTACCTCATTTTGCCTGGTCCTCCCTGCCTCACGCCCTGGGTGGGACTGGGTCTGCTGGTTGACATTCTTTTTTTTTTTTTTTTTTGGTTGACATTCTTGAAGGGCAGTGTGTCTGCTGATGTGAAGGGCCACAGAATACAGCTGCACAGGCTGGGCGCTGCACAACCACAGTCACAAAGAGGCTGTGATGAGTGTGGCTGCCTGTGGAGCTTTGCAACTTGGCACCTCTGGGAAGCAGGCCCTGATGGAAAATGACTGTGTTAAACAAAGCTTGGCCAGAGGACTCTGCCTGGAATCACTTGTTAAAGTGCAAATTCATACAGTATGAGACAGGGTGGAGGGACCAGAGAGCTGGGGTTTCTATTATAAAATAAGTAGTACAGTTAATTCTTGAGCATACTGGCAAAACATGCTAACTGCCTTTCGGTGAAGTTACTATCTGCTGGTTCCCTTCTGCCCCTAAAGAGAGCTCCAAAGGAGAGAGTCCTAGGCTTCTGCTCTGGGGGTCAGGTCTGCCATGGCCTGCCCCAGTGTCTGGTCCACCCACCACAGCCATTGGATGTTTCGCCCCAAATCAGGGAAGCATGGAGCCCTTGAAAAAGGTGCATTAGCAGGAGGAGAATAGTTTCCTGATCTGGGCCTCTGTTTCCAGTTCTGCCACTAACTAGCTGTGTATGCTGGTTAAATGCTTAAATTTCTTTCTGGACAAGTTTTCTTATGTGTTTGATGAGGGCATAAGTCAGAATATATCTTTCAGACCTTGTCTTAACCATCTCTTTTTCATGAGTTATGAGGGTGAAAAAAAGACATTCTATGGGGTCCACAATTCAGAAACTCCTGGGGCCAAATAGGTTTTAAATTCAGAATTTGTTGTTGTTTTGAAATGTAATAAAAAGAAAGAAAGAAAGAGAAGTCACTCAGTTGTGTCCGACTCTTTGTGACTCCATGGGCTGTAGCCTACCAGGCTCCCCCGTCTATGGGATTTTCCAGGCATGAGTACTGGAGTGGGTTGCCATTTCCTTCTCCAGGGGATCTTCCTGACCCAGGGATCGAACCCAGGTCTCCCACATTGTAGGCAGACACTTCAGTGTCTGAGCCACCAGGAAAGTCCTTAAAAGGTAATAGGATACATATATAATACATCACATACAACCTTCAGCAGGATCTGGGGCAGTATACTGAAATGTAACACATTCATTATTCCTGAAGCAAAATGTGTGAATAGTTTGTAAAACATCTTTGATCTTAGAGAAGGTACAGAAGAGGATTCCAGAGGCCAAGTGGGCCCTGGTGAAGCACTCCACCAGGGCTCATGGTGCGTTGTGGTGAAGAAGAAGACATTGAGGCTTACATTCACAAACCTGGCCTTGAGCTGGTTACCTCTAAATTTGGGCAAATTAATTAACCTCTTCATGCCTCACTTCCCTTAACCTGCAAATCATTGAGTGGTTGCAAGAATGAAATAATTTGTTACATTTTAGGCATCTAGAACAATGTTTGACACATCGTAGTCATCAGACTCAGTTTTCATTGTCCTTGAATGGTGTGAACTTTCCTGTTTTGCTTGCTTATTTCTGTGTGGGGGTGGAGCTGATGAGAAGAGGTATAGAAAATGAAAGGTTAGGACTTGGCAGAGGGTACTGGCCAGACTGTTTTCACCTTAGGGCTTGTGCCCCAGTCCTGATCCAGGCATAATATTCCATCTCTCCTCCCTCCGCTCTATCTCTGTGCTTGATTCTCTCTCTCTATAAAAAACTAGGAATGCCATTCTACCTGCTTATAAAATGGTGTAAATGAAAGCCGATCAAGTTTTTCAGAAAAGGAATTCTTCTCATTTTCTGGAATGATAAATTGATTTTTGACCCTAACTTCAGCCCGTATGGGTTACTAAGAAAGGTTAAACAAAGCAGAGACCTGGGAGGACCTCTCTTTGTAATTACAGTATTGGGTTGGCCGGAAAGTTCGTTCAGGTTTTTCCGTAAGACAGTATGTGTTAGTGGAAGAGTCTGGAGCCCCTCCTCTCATGGACCTTGGTTCTTCACAAAGAAGAATCTGAGGTCTTACCCGATGCAAGAGAGTTTACTGAAGATGAAAGGACAGACAGAAGACCTCAAAGGAGGTGGGCCAAGCCAAGGAAAGCAGTGGCCCCAGAGGGCTGGGGTGCAGAATTTTTTAGGCAAAATTTTTTTGCATAATCCAGGGTATCGTTGGTTGACAGATTTAATTGACAGCTGCAGGTTATATAACAAGAGACTCTGCTGCCCTCGTCCTTCCCATAATTCAGTCTGTTATAATTAGTTGTATGAATCTGCCTGCAGTGCAGGAGACTCAGGTTTGATCACTGGTTGGGAAGATCCCCCTGGAGAAGGCAATGGCAACCCACTCCAGTATTATTGCCTGGAGAATCCTTGGACAGAGGAGTCTGGTGGGCTACAGTCCATGGGGTCGCAAAGAGCCGGAAACGACTGAGCAACTAACACACACACACATTCATAGAATATTTATGAACATTTATTGAGCCCAATGGCAGCCAGAGGTTATCTAAGGACAAAACAGTGTGAGGTGTGCCCTTGTGCGGGAGTGGAGAAAGTCCCTCCAGTGGGCCAATGGGGATTTTTCCAGTCCCTTGACCATTTTGGAGTAGTGATGGGACGTGTTTGGGGTTGGTAAATAGCTTGGCGGGAGTAGATGGCTATTGGACTTTCAGCCAGGGTCACCTCTGGTTGCTCAGGGCTAACTGCTGCCTAACAGTATAGAAAAATCCAAATGAACTTTTTGGCCAACGCAATATGTGTCTGTTGCCAGTGAATCCTGATTCAACGATTCCAGAATGAAGCAGAAACACTTAGTTTCTATGAACTCGCTCATCTTCCCTACAGCCCAGGAAATTCTGCCTATATTGAAAGACTGTTGGCCAGAAGTTTGCCCTCCTCCTGATCCTAAACTAGGCTGTGACTGAGTGTGCTCATGGAAGCACATCACTGCTTCTAGAATTGAAACTCTAAAGCTGGATAACTCAGCTCGAAGCCAGAACTCCAAGCAGAAGAGACAAGCTAAAACTATGAGTGGCACAGAAATGTTAGACAATTTTTCATTCTCATTGAGATGGTGTTTCTTTTCACTTTGATATGTTTGTGATGACGTCCTTGTCTTTTTTTTTTTTGTCCCCTACAAAGTGCAATTCTCAAGTTAAATTATTTGTAACCACCATGGTGTCAGATGTTTACAATACAGTCAAAAGCTTTGCTCCTATCACCGAGGTCCCAGTTAACATTTGCTGACATCTTTCAACTTTATCATGAAAAGTACTGTTCATGAATGGCTACATTCTATCAGGGGAATGAAAATTGGTACAGGAAAGGGAGACTGAAATGATGGTTTTCTTTTCTTTCTAATAGTAAATTCCAAAGAATTCGCTTAGCTTGTCACCACTGCCAGACATGACAAGACTTCTAAAATAAAAAAAATTCTTTCTGTGATTTCAGATCAACCATTTTTAACCCTCCTTCACTGACTAACTTAATTAGATTTTCCTTAAAAAGAATTGCTCTGGGCTAAATATTTGTACATGAGCTTCCCTGGTGGCTCAGGGAATATTTGTATGCCAATTTTCAGCCGTGAGCATATTTTCACTGTGAAATTATTAACCTCTGAGAAAACTAATAGCATCTTAAACTAAACCTTAAAACTAAAGAATCTTAATTACACTGACGCTACCAGGAAAGCGTCATAAATGCCATAAACAGTCTTTGATCCCACTTTCTATTTGTCAATTTGTTGGTTTTGCTTTACATTTATTTTAACCAAGATCATTAATTCAGAGCCTTCTGAACACTCTACTCACAAAATCCACAGTCACAGCACAGGTTAAGAATCTTTCATGCAGTGATACTAAAATGCTCTATAAATAAATTACCAAACTTTGAAGTTCCTCAGTTTATCCATCACTGAAAGATATTTCCTAATAAAGTGGGAAATCATCAATTACCACTGTTTCAGGATGCTTTGGGGGGGGTAGTGATTTTAAGAAAACAGTAACTCTGATTTTGAAAATCATCCTTTGCTCTTTTTTTTAATGGCCACAGCTGGGCAAAGCTGCTAATGAAATTCTTCTAAACAATTGCATGCCTTTGAGAAAGCCAGTTAGCTTAGCTTTCTATTGAAAGTGTTTTCTAGTTCTAACAGGTGACCACGAGGCTATGGTACTCTTTTATATCATTTCATCTCTATGACTGGGCTGTATAGATCCTGAAGAAGAAAATCTGTGCAGTCCTACTTGTACTAGATGTTTCCTTTCTTTTGTAAAAGTCTTTATGATGGTACCACCATGATGTATTCTTGCGAAAAATGTTGAATTTGAACATTACCAAAACTTAAGGTCAAATCTTAATTTCTAAGAAATATTAAAGACCAAGGAAGGAGGTCACACCATTTAGCAGCAATGAGACAAATCCAGAATGTGGATAGTCTATTTGAAAACTGACTTGGATTTTTAAAATAGTTTATAATACATATAACCTAAATTTTATGCTCATTACATTTTATCCTGCTTCCCATTTAAATATAGAACAAGTCCTCTTATAACTTGTAGTTCTTGAAACAAGTGGTCCAGAGACCCCCGGGTTTCCTTGAAATTACTGTTTGACAAAGTGTTAAAATAGATTTCCCAAATAGTGAAGCATATTCAGATGTCACAATTAGCAATTTAAAAAAAAAAAAAAACACTTATTGTACCAATTGTAAATAAAATTAGATTATGTATTTTCCATTTTTAAAGTAAGCATGTATTCTTAAAATTATGAAAAAATAGAAAAGAAATTCTAATCTGCTAGATTAATTGTCAAAAAACTAATGAAGATGCAATGATAAACAATGATAAAAGAAAATTGTGAAGTCAGTTTGTATGGCAACTTTTTTTTTTTTTTCAAGAAAAGATAGAATGATTGGCAAAAGAATTAGTCTAATTATGCATCAAATAATATCAGTTTAGTTATGGTTTTTCTTTTTTTTTTTTAACTTTTATTCAGTTTGTATAAAGTTCACTGACTCCTCCTACCTCTTTCCCCCCACCTCTTGCAACAACTAATTTCTTTTCTGTATCTTTGGGTTTTGGTTTTTGTCTTTAGCTTCCATATATAAGAGAGATCATACAGTATTTGTTTTTATCTGTCTGGCTTATTTTATTTGGCACAAAATCCTTGAGATCCAACCATGTTGTCAATGGCAAGATATCTTTCTTTTTGATGACCGAGTAGTATTTATGTGTGTGTGTGTGTAATAATTTCTCTATCTGTTCATCCATTGGTAGGTATTTAGGGTGTTTTCATATTTTGGTTATTGTAAATAATGTTACAGTGAACATGGGGATACATCTTTTCTAATTAGTGTTTTCATTTTCGTTTGATAAATAGTCAGAAATAGAATTGCTGGATCGTAGGATAGTTCGTTCTTTCTTTTTTTAAAATTTATTGAAGTATATTTACTTTACAATCTCATGTTAGCTTCAGATGTATAGCACAGTGATCCAGTTTTACATGCATAATCTTTATCAGGTTCTTTTCTATTATAGGTACAAGATACTGACCCCTGGAGAAGGAAATGGCAACCCACTCCAGTGTTCTTGCCTGGAAAATTCCATGGGCAGAGGAGCCTGGTGGGCTACAGTCCATGGGGTCGCAAAGGGTTGGACACAACTGAGCGCACACACACACAAGATACTGAATATAGTTCCCTGTACTATTCACTAGGCCCTTGTTGGGTAACTTTTATATATAGTAGAATGTATCTGTTAATCCCAAATTCCCAATTTATCCCCCACCCCTTCCCCTTTGGTAACCAAAAATTTGTTTTCTATGCCTGTGAGTCTGTTTCTGTTTTGTAAGTTCATTTGTATCTTTTTTTTTTTTTTTTTAGATTTCACATATAAGTGATGTCATATAATATTTGTCTTTCCATCTGTTTGTGTTGCCTTCAGTTTCTTTCATCAGCATCTTACAGTTTTCAGAGTGTAGGTCTTTTGCCTCCTTAGGTAGGTTTATTCCTGTGTATTCTATTCTTTTTGATGAGATAGTGAATGGAATTGTTTTCTTAATTTCTCTTTCTGATATTTTGTTGTTAGTGTTTAGAAATATAACAGATTTCTATATATTAATTTTGTATACTATGACTTTGTTTCTTGATAGTGTCTTCAGGATTTACAGTATCATGGCATCTGCAAACAGTGACAGATTTACTTTTTCTCTTTATAATTTGGATTCCTTTTGTTTTTCTTCTCTGATTGCCATGGCTAAGACTTTTAAAACTATGCTGAATGAACATGACAAAAATGGACATCCTTGTCTTATTCCTGATCTTACAGGAAATGCTTTCAACTTTTCACCATTGAGTACGATATTAGCTATGGGTTTCTCATATATGACCTTTATTATGTTGAGGTAGTTTCCCTCTATGCCTGCTTTCAGGAGACTTTTTATCATAAATGGATGTTCAATTTCATCAAAATTTTTTCTGCATCTAATTGAGATGATCATATGGTTTTTATTCTTCAATTTGTTAATGTGGTATATCACATTGACTTATGGATACTGAAAATTCCTTGCATCCCTGGGATAAATTCCACTTGATCATGATGTACAATCCTTTTATTGTATTGTTGGATTCAGTTTCCTACTACTTTGTTAAGGATTTTTGCATCTAGGTACATCAGTGATACTGACCTGTAACTTTGTTTTTTTGTGATATCTTTGTCTGGTTTTGGCATCAAGGTGATGGTGACTTCATAGAATAAAGTTCTGAAGTGTTCTTTCCTTTGCAGTTTTTTGGAATAGTTTCAGAAGAATAGGTGTTAGCTCTTCTCTAAATGTTTGGTAGAATTCACCTGTGAAGCCTGGACTTTAGTTTTTGGGGAATTTTTAATTAATGATTTAATTTCAGTACTAGTAATTGGCCTATTCATATTTTCTATTTCTTCCTCATTCAGTCTTTGTAGATTGTACCTTTCTAAGAATTTGTCTGTTTCTTCTAGGTTGTTTGTTCATTTTATGAGTGTGTAGTTGCGCATGGTAGTCTCTTATGATACTTTGTATTTCTGTGATGTTGGTTGTAACTTTTTTCTGATTTTATTGATTTCAGGCCTGTCCTGTTTTTTTCTAGATTAGTCTAGCTAAAGGTTTACAAGTTTTGTTTTATCCTTTCAATTTCTTTCATCAGCATCTTACAGTTTTCAGAGTACAGGTCCTTTGCCAGCTTTTAGCTTCATTGATTTTTTTCTATTGCTTTTTAAATTTTTTCAATAATTTCAAACTTACTGAAAGCTGTAAGAATAACATTAATACAGACTATATCAATGCATTCATTATATAAATTAAACTTATTAACATTTTATCCCAGTTGGTTTACTACTTCCTCCTCCTCCCTACACACGCACATACACACAGACCCACCCACCCACACACACAGTTGTGTATATGTAAGGGATGGTGAGAAAGGAAGAGAGAGATTGACTGATTGTTTCTGAACTTTCGTTCCTAAATAGTTCAATCTGTACTCCCAATAAATAGGAATATTCTCTTGCTCTGCCATAGAACCATATATCAACATTAGTAAATTTAATCTTAATTAAAATATTTTACCTAATCTACTTAATATCTTTATTCTGATTTTATCAAATTGATATTTGATAAGATTTTATAATACTTTTCACATTTTCTAGCTCCTTAAGATAGATTATTAATTTGAGATCTTTCTAATTTGTAATGTAGACACTTATAGCTATAAATTTCCCCTTGAACACTGTGTTAGCTGCATCCCATACATTTGGCGCATTGTATTTTTATTTTTATTCAGTTTCAAATATATTCTAATTCCTCTTGTCATTTCTATTTTGACCCATGGGTAATTTAAATGTAGTGAAAGTCTCTCAGTGGTGTCTGACTCTGCAATCCCAAGGACTATACAGTCCATGGAATTCTCCAGGCCAAACACTGGAATGGGTAGCCTTTCCCTTTCTCCAGGGGATCTTCCCAACCCAGGGATCGAACCTAGGTCTCCCACATTGCAGGCGGATTCTTTTACCAGCTGAACCACAAGGGAAATCCAAGAATACTGGAGTGGGTAGCCTATCCCTTCTCCAGTGGATCTTCCTGACCCAGGTATCGAACTGGGGTCTCCTGCATTGCAACTGAACTATCAGGGAAACCCATAACTAAAATGTGTGTTGTTTAATTTCCACGCATATGTGGGTTTCCCAATTTTTCTTGTGTTGTTGATTTGTAATTTGATTTCACTGTGATCAAAGAACATTCTTGATATTGTTTCAGTTCTTTTAAATCGAGTCTTATTTTATGGACTAACATATGGTCTATCATGGAAAATGTCCTATCTTCACTTGAAAATAATTTGCATTCTTTTGTTGGTAAAGTGTTATACAGATGTTTGTTGGCTCTGGTAGGTTAATAGTGTTGTTCGGGTCTTGGCTAATTTTCCGTCTAGTTGTTCCATCCATTAGCCAGATTGAAGTATTGAAGTCTTCATCTGTCATTGTTTAATTATCTATTTTTCCCTTTGATTCTGTCAGCTTTTGCTTTGTGTATTTTAGAGCTTTATTGTCAGACAAGTAATATGTATTTGTTGTTATATCTTCCCAACAAAGTGACCCTTTATAAAATTTTGTTTTTCTCTGGTAATAGTTTTCATCTTAAAGTCTAGTTTGTTTGATGGTAGGAAAGCCAATCCAGTTCACTTACATTTATTGTTTACTTGATGTTTCTTTTTTCATTTCTTTGCTTTCAAACTCATGTATTTTTTAATCTGTGGTGTGTCTCTTATAACATCATATAGTTGGACCTGTTTTTTATTCAGTCTGATAATCTCTGCCTTTTCTTTGGAGTATTTAACTCATTCACATTTAATGCTATTATAGTTATAGTTGAATATGTATACCGTTTGGCTATTTGTTTTTGGTAGTGTCATGTCATTTTATTCCTCTATTGCTTTCCTTTATATCATGTGGTTATTTTCTAGGGTAGCATTTTAAGTCATTTATTCACTTAAAAAAGATATTCTGATTCATTTTCTTAGTGGTTACTCTATGGCTCTGCAATATACTTTATTTACAATATACTTATTTATCATTCTGGTACTCTTCATTTCTTTGCATAGATTCAAGGAACTGACCAGTGTCATTTCCTTGTGCCAATGTAACTTCATTCTCTGCCCCCTCCTTTGTGATATTTTGTCATATATATTATATAATCTCTAATGACAAAAATACAATTTTATAACTTACAATTTTGTCTTGATATTTAAAATCAATTCGGAGAAAAAGAGGAGGAAAACACATAATTATACTGCTTTTTGTAATTACTTTTAAAATTACCTTTAATGGTGCTCTTTGTTATTTTGTATAGGTTTGAACCACTATCTGGTATCACTTTCTTTCAGCCTGGAGAACTATCTTTAATATTTCTTCCTCTTTTTCTTATTTTGAGGCAAAAAATATTTGTCAACTTCAGAGTTGCGTTTAGTTTTGTTTTTTCAGTTTTCAGTTTTATTGAGATTTAATTGACATATAGCATTAGATAACTTTGGGCTTCTTAGGTGGCTCAGTGGTAAAAAAATCTTCCTGCAATGCAGGAGATGGGGGTTCAATCCCTGGGTTGGGTTGGGAAGATCCCCTGGAGGAGGAAATGGCAAAGTGAAGTCGCTCAGTCGTGTCCGACTCTTTGCGACCCCATGTACTGTAGCCTAACAGGCTCCTCCATCCATGGGATTTTTCCAGGCAAGAATACTGGAGTGAGTTGCCATTTCCTTCTCCAGGGGATCTTCCCAAACCAGGGATCAAACCCCTGTCTCCCGTATTGCAGGCAGACACTTTACCATCTGAGCCACCAGGAAAGCCCCTTACCACTCCAGTATTCTTGCTGAGATAATCCCATAGACAGAGCAGCCTGGTGGACTACTGTCCACGGGGTCACAAAAAGTCGGGCATGACTGAGCAACTCAGCACGAGCACTATATAACATTAAAGTGTATAGCATAATGATTTGACTTACATATATTGTGAAATGATTACCACAGTAAGTTTAGCTAACATCCATCATCTCATATGGATACAAAAAAAGGAAAAAAAAAACCATATTTTATCCTTATGAGGACTCAGGATTAACTCTGTCAACAATTTACATGTGTGTCACACAACAGTGTTAAATTAACTATGATCAAAATGACATATTTTACATCCATAGTACTTACTTATCTTATGACTGGAAGTTTGTAGCTTTTGAAAACTTTCAGCAATTCTCTTAGTACTCATGCCCTGCTTCTGGTAACCAGAAATCTGATTTTTTTTCCCTTTGAGTTTCTTTTTGTTTGTTTTTTAAGATTCCACATGTAAGAGAGCTCATAAAGTATATGTCTTTCTCTGTCTGACCGATTTCACTTAGCACAATCCCCGCAAGGTTATTTCTTGTCACAAACGGCAGGATTTCCCCCTTTTTGTGGCTGAATAATATTCCACTGTGTATATATCCCACAAATTTTTTATCCATTCATCCATCTATAGGTACTTAAGTTGTTTCCATGTCTTGACTATTGTAAATAGTGCTGATATGAACATAGGGTGCATGTATTTTTTTGAATTAGAATCTTCTGGATTTATGCTCAGGAGTGGGATTGCAGGATCATATGGAAAGTCTATTTTTGGTTTATTGAGGAACCTCCATGCTCTTTTTTCATAGTGACTGTGCCAATTTACAGTCCCACCAATGTGCACAAGTGTTTGCTTTCTCCACATCCTTGCCAGAATTTATTATCTCTGATGCTAACCATTCCAACCAGCATGAGTTGTGACCTCATTGTGGTTTTGATCTTCATTTCCCTCATGACTAGTGATATTGGGCATCTTTTTATATACTTGTCAGCCATTCATATATCTTTTTCTATATGAAAATGCCTATTCAGGGCCTTTTGTCATTTTAAAATTGGAGTATTAGGGGCAGGTTGTTTGTTTTGTTGCTGTTAAGTTGTATGAGTTCTTGATATATTTTGGATATTAACCTTTCAGACATATAGTTTGCAAATATTTGTTCCCATTCTTTAAGTTGACTTTTTATTTTTATGATAATTTCTTCTGCTCTGCAGAAGCTTTTTAGCTTGATATAGTCCTGCTTACTTATTCTAGATATTGTTGCTTGCATTTTGTATCATATGCAAAAATTTGTTGCCAAGACCCATGTTAAGGAGCTTTTCCTTTATGTTTTCTTCTAAAAGTTTTATGGCTCATGGTTTTGTAAGGAGTGTAAGATAGGTATATTATTTTATTCTTTTACATGTGAATATCCAATTTTCCCAGCACCATTTATTGAAGAGACTATCTTTTCTCCATTGAATATGCTTGGCTCCCTTGTCAAAAATTGGCTGGCCATGTATGACTGAGTTTATTTCTGGGTTTTAAGTTCTGTTCCATTGGTTTGTCTGTTTTTATGCCAGTACCATAGTGTTTTGATTATTCAAGTTTTACAGTATAGCCAGAGTGAAATCAGGAAGAGTGATGCCTCCCTTTTTGTTTTCTTTCTGAAGATTGCTTTGACTATTGAGGATCTTCTGTGATTCTATATAAATTTTAAAATTGTTTTTCTACATCTATAAAAAATACCATTGGAATGTTGATAGAAATTTTATTGAATCTATAGATGACTTTTGGTTATATTGATTAACATTTTAACAATATTAATCTTTCAGTTCAGAGCACAGGATATCTTTCCATTTATTTTCTTCTTCAAATTTATTTCATCAATATCTTGTAGTTTTCAGTGTATAGATCTTTCATGTACAAGTATTTTATTGTTTTTGATGCTATTGTAAAAGGGATTATTTTACTTCTTTTTGGGGTAATTTCTTGTTAATGTATAGAAATGCTATGATTTTTGCATGTTAATTTTATATCCTGTAACTTTACTGAATTCATTTGTTAGACCTAACAATCTTTGATGGTATCTTTAGGGATATATATATATATTCATGTCCTCTGGAAATAGAGACAATATTACTATTTCCCTTTCAATTCTGATGTCTTTTATTTCTGTTTCTTGCTGATTGCTCTAGCTAGGACTTCCAGCATTATGTTGAATAGATGTCATGAGAGAGGGCACCCTTTACTTGATCCTGATCCTAGAGGAAACTGCCTTCACCTTTCACCACTGAGTATGATGTTAGGTGTGGGCTTGTCATATATGGCCCTTATTTATGTTTACATATTCTTCTCACTTGTAATTTGGTGAAAGTTGAGTTTTTTTAAAAATCATGAACAAATGTATTTTGTCATATGCTTTTTCTGTATCTATTGAAGTGACCGTATGATTTTTTTTTCCTTCATTGTACCAAGGTGATATATCACATTGATTAATTTGTATATATTGAACTATCCTTGTATCCCAGGGACAAATTCTATTTGATCATGGTGAATGACCCTTTTCAGGAGTTGCTGAATTTGGTTTGCTAAAATTTTAATTGAGATTCTTAAATTTTTACACCTACATTTGCTAGGGATATCAGCCTGTAGTTTTTTCTGGTAGTTTCTTTATCTGGCTTTTAGTGTCAGGGTAATGCTGGGCTCATAAAATCAGTTTGGGAGTGTTCCTTCCTCTTAGGCATTTTGGAAGAGTTTGAGAAGTATTGGCTTTAATTCTTCTCTAATCTTTTGTAGAATTCACCAATGGAGTCTTTTGATCCTAGGCTTCTTTCCTTGGAAGATTTTGATTACTGATTCAATCCCCTTACTTGGTCTATCCAGATTTTCTATTTCTTCCTGATTCAGTTTCAGTAGGGTGGATGTTTCTAAGGAGTTTTCCATTTCTTCTGGGTTGTCTAGTTTGTTGACATATGTGCCTCTTTTGTATATCTACGGTATTAATTGTAAAGCCTCCTTTTTCATTTATAATTTTGCTGATTTGCATCCTCTCTTTTCCCCTTGATTAGCCTAGCTAACAGTTTGTCAATTTTATCTCTTCAAGGAACCAACTCTTAGTCTTGTTAGTATTTTCTATTGTTTCTCCTGTTCTCTGTTTCGTTTATTTCTGTCCTAAAATTTATTATCTCTCTGCTAATCTTGGGTTCAGTCTGTTCTAGTTCCTAAGCCAGAGTTAGGTTGTTTATTTGAGATCTTCCTTGTTTCTTATGGAGGCATTTATTGCTATGGACTTCCCTCTTAATAACTGTTCTTGCTGCATCCCCAAAGTTTTGGTATGTTCTATTTCTACTTTCATTTGTCTCAAGATACTTCTTTAGTCCCCCTTTGATTTTTAAAAAAATTTATTGTTTGTTCAGGAGAGTCTTAATTTCCACATATTCTTAATGTTCTCATTTTCCTTCTATTAATGATTTCTTGTTTCATATCATTATGGTCTGAGAGCATACTTGGTATGATTTCAGTCTCCTTGAATTTATGAAGACACATTTTGTGGCTTAACATACAGTCTATCTTAGAAAATGTACCTTTTCTAAGAGAAAAGAAAAGAGAAATTGAGAGGAATATGTGTTCTGCTATTGTTGGATGGAATATTCTGTATATATCCTTAGATCTGTGTGTGTTTATATTTGCTGTTTCCTAACTGATTGCATATCTACTTGAATAATCTATTCATTGTTGAGAGTGGGATATTAAAGTCCCCAACTATTAATATTGTTGCTTATTTCTTCTTTTAGTTATGTTGAAGTGAAATTAAAGTCACTCAGTCGTATTCAACTCTTCACGACCCCGTGGACTATACAGTCCATGGAATTCTCCAGGCCAGAATACTGGAGTGGGTAGCTCCCTTCTCCAGGGAATCTTCCCAACCCAGGGATCAAACCCAGGTCTCCTGCATTGCAGGCAGATTCTTTACCAGCTGAGCCACCAGGGAAGCCCTTTAGCTATGTTAGCTTTTGTTTAATACACCTGACCCTTGAGCAACATGAATTTGAACTGTAAATGTCTCCTTATACACAGGTTTCTAAAATAGTAAATACCACAGTACTACATGACCTGCAGAACTTCCCTAGTATCTCCAATGGTAAAGAATCTGCCTGCAATGCAGGAGACCTGGGTTCGATCCCTGGGTTGGGAAGATCCCCTGGAGAAGGGAATGGCAACCCACTCCAGTATTCTTACCTAGGAAATCCCATGGACGGAGGAGCCTGGCAGGCTACAGTCCCTGGGGTTGCAAAGAGTCGGCCACAACTGAGTGACTTTCACTTCACATGATCTGCAGTTAGTAGAATACATGTATGCAGAATGATGATGATGTGAAGGAATCATGGATACAAAGGAACTAGCTGAGGAAAGAATAGAAGCAACAGGCAAAGGAGAAAAGGAATATATATCCATCTGAATGCTGAGTTCCAAAGAATAGCAAGGAGAGATAAGAAAGCCTTCCTAAGAGATCAATGCCAAGAAATAGAGGAAAACAATAGAATGGGAAAGATTAGAGATCTCTTCAAGAGAATCAAAGATACTATGGGAACATTTCATGCAAAGATAGACACAATAAAAGACAGAAATGGTATGGACCTAACAGAAGCAGAAGATATTAAGAAGAGGTGGCAAGAATACACAGAATAACTCTACAAAAAAGATCTTAATGATCCAGATAACCACAATGTGTGATCACTCACCTAGTAGAGCCAGACATCCTGCAGTGCAAAGTCAAGTGGGCCATAGAAATTCTTAAAGAGATGGAAATACCAGACCACCTTACCTGCCTCCTGAGAAACTTGTATGCAGGTCATGAAGCAACAGTTCAAACTGGACATGGAACAACAGACTGGATCAGAATTGGGAAAGTAGTACGTCAAGGCTGTATATTGTCACCCTGCTTATTTAACTAACATGCAGAGTACATCATGCAAAATGCCAGGGTGGATGAAGCAGAAGCTGAAATCAAGATTGCTGGGTAAAATATCAATAACCTCAGATATGCAGATAAGATAATATGCATAAGATACCCTTATGGCAGAAAGCAAAAAGGAACTGAAGAACCTCTTGATGAAGGTCAAAGAGGAGAGTGAAAAAGCTGGCTTAAAAATCAACACTCAAAAAATGAAAATCATGACATCCGGTCCCATCACTTCATGGCAAATGGATGGGGAAACAATGGAAACAGTGAGAGACTTTATTTTCTTGGGCTCCAAAATCACTGCAGATGGTGACTGTAGTCATGAAATTAAAAGATGCTTGCTCCTTGGAAGAAAAGCTATGAAAAACCTAGACAGCATGTTAAAAAGCAGAGTCATCACTTTGCCAACAAATGTCCATCTAGTCAAAGCTATGATTTTTCCAGTAGTCATGTATGGATGTGAGAGTTGGACCATAAGAAAGTTGAGCACCAAAGAATTGATGCTTTTGAACTGTGGTGTTGGACAAGACACTTGAGTCCCTTGGACTGCAAGAAGATCAAACCAGTCCATCCTAAAGGAAATCAGTCCTGAATATTCATTGGAAGGACTGATGCCTAAGTTGAAGCTCTGATACTTTGGCCACCTGATGCAAAGAACTGACTCATTAGAAAAGACCCTGATGCTGGGAAGATTGAAGGCAGGAGGAGAAGGGGATGACAGAGGATGAGATGGTTGGATGGCATCACCGATTCAATAAGCATGAGTTTTGAGCAAGCTCTGGGTGTTGGTGATGGACAGGGAAGCCTGGCATGCTGCAGTCCATGGGGTCGCAAATAGTCAGACATGACTTGAGTGACTGAACTGAACATATATAGAGGGCTATCTATGAGTTGTATATAGATTTTCGACGGTATGGCAGGTCAACACCTCTAATCCCAATGTTGTTGAAGGGCCAACTGTATATTTAAATGACCCCAAATTGGGTGCATAAATATTTGAAATTGAAATATATTTTTGATAGATGACCCCACTGTCACTATATAGTGACCTTCTTTGTCTCTTTTTACCATTTTTAAAATCTATTTTGTCTAAGTGTAACTACTCTTGATTTTTTTAGGTTAAAATGTTTTCAGATGTTTTTTCTCCATGTCTTCAGTTCAGTTCAGTTTAGTCATTCAGTCGTGCCCGACTCTTTGCCACTCCATGGACTGCAGCATGCCAGGCCTCCATGTCCATCACCAACTCTGGGAGTTTACTCAAACTCATGTCCATTCAGTCGGTGATGCCATCCAACCACCTCATTCTCTGTCATCCCCTTCTCCCAGCTTCAATCTTTCCCAGCATCAGGATCTTTTCAAATGAGTCAGTTCTTCACATCAGGTGACCAAAGTATTGGAGTTTCAGCTTCAGCATCAGTCCTTCCAATGAATATTCAGGACTGATTTCCTTTAGAATGGACTGGTTGGATCTCCTTGCAGTTCAAGGGACTCTCAAGAGTCTCCTCCAGCACCACAGTTCAAAAGCATCAGTTGTTTGGCATTCAGCTTTCTTTATAGTCCAACTCTCACATCCATACATGACTACTGGAAAAACCATAGCCTTGACTAGACAGACCTTTGTTGGCAAAGTAATGTCTCTGCTTTTTAATATGCTGTGTAGGTTTTTCATAACCTTTCTTCCAAGGATCAAGCATCTTTTAATTTCATGGCTGCAGTCACCATCTGCAGTGTTTTCAGAGCGCCCCCCCCCCAAAATAAAGTCTGTCACTGTTTCCATTGTTTCCCCTTATTTGCCATGAAGTGATGGGACCACACGCCACGATCCATCCCTTCACTCTGTCTTAAAAGACTCTATCTTTAAAGCTAAAATGAGTCCCTTGTAAGCAGCATATTATTAGATCTTTTTGCTTAATTCTTTCAACCATTTTATGCCCTTTGGAGAATTTTATCATTTTATATTTAATGTAATTATTGATAGGTAGTGACTTGCTGGGCTTCCCTGGTGGAGTTAGTGGCAAAGAACTGATGTGCCAATATAGGAGACAGGTGGCACTAATCATAAAGAACCTGCCTGCCAGTGCAGAAGACCTAAGAGACTAAGGTTCAACCCTTGATTGGGGAAGATCCCCTGGAGGAGGGCATGGCAACCCACTCCAGTATTCTTGCCTGGAGAATCCCCATAGACAGAGGAGCCTGGAAAGCTACAGTCCATATTTAGAGTTAGACACGACTAAAGCAACTGAGTTTGCATGCCCAAGGACTTTCCATTTTGATAATATTTTCTGGCCATTTTGTAGATTCATTATTCTTTATTGCTTAACTTTCTATCTTTTTTTGTGTTTTGATATATTTTGGTATTGGTTGATTTGAATTCTTTATCATATTCTTTTCTGTAATTCCTACAGATTACTCTTTTGTAATTATCATAAAATTTACATAAAATATTTAAAAATTTTAACACCCTATTCTGACCTGATAACAATCTTTGACTTCAATAGAATTCCTAAACTATAATTTCTCCTCCTTCTCACATTTTAGATTATTAATGTTACAGTTTACCTATTAATATTTTTATATTATGTAACTAATATCAGATTATTGTATTATGGTTATGTTTCTTTTTTAAATCTAAGCTTTAGTTGTAAGTGAATTACACACCACCATTACTTTATTGGAGAATCTAACTCTGACTATATATTTACTATAACCAGTGAGTTTTATATTATTTTTAATGTTTAATGTTTATGTGAAATCTAATTAATGTCCTTTTACTTCCACTCAACACCCTTAAGCTTTTCTTGTAAGGCAGGTCTAGTGGTGATGATCTCCCTCAGTTATAGTTTTTTGGAAAGTCTTTCTGTCCTTTATTTCCAAAGACAGTTTTGCAAGGAATAGAATTCTTGGTTGACTTGCTTTTTCCAGCATTTTGAGTATGTCATCCTGTTCTCCCATGGCCTGCATCATTTCTGTTGAGAAAGTAACCATAGTCTTATGGGGGGCCTCTTGTATTAATTTTCTCTTTTTCTGCTTTCAATAGTCTTTGTTTTTTGACTTTTGATAATTTAATGTGCCTCAATGTAGTCTTATTTGGGTTGAACCTGTTTGGAATTCTTTGGGCTTCATGGATCTGGACGTCTGTTCTCTTCCCAAGTTTGAGATATTTTCAGCCATTTTTGCTCTGAATATACTTTCTGTCTTGTTCTGTCTGTCTTCTGGAGTTCCCATAATGTGGATATTATTTCTTTTTATTATGTCCCATAAGTCCTATAGGCTTTATTCACTCTTTTTCATTCTTCTTCCTGTGTGGTCCTCTGATTGGATAATTTCGTGTGTCCTCCTCTCTAGATCATTAATTCTTTCCTCTGCATGGCTGAGTCTGATTTTGAAGTGCTTTACTTAATTCTTCAGTTCAATCATTATATTTTCCGGCTCTAGGATTTGTTTTGCTTTAATGGCTTCTTTTTGGATTCATTTTGTTCATGTATTGTTTTCCTAATTTTATTTTGTAGACTGTGTTGTTGTAGTTCATTAAACTTTAAGAGGATTATTTTGAGTTCTTTTTCTGACAATTCATAGATTTCTATTTCTTCAGGGTCAGTTATTGGAGCTTTATTTGATTTCTTTGATGTCATGCTTACCAGATTTTGTATGTGTGTGATTCTTGATTTCTTACATTGGTATTTCACATTTCAGTGAGGGGGTCTCTTCTTCCAGACTTTACAAATTCGCTTTGGCAATGACAGTTATTCACCAGTCAGCTCAGTTTGGGTTTCTTGACATGTCTGCTGGTAATGGCCTTGGCAGTGGGGCTTGCTATCAGGGTCTGTTTTGAGTGCCACAAGCTGAGAAAAGTTGGATAGGACTGCTGGTTTATTTCCTTGGCTAAACGAGGCTGTAGGATGGTCTCTGCAGTTGCCTGGGTCAGGCTCACTAGATGGTCAGGACCGGGTACTACATTCAGCAGTATAGTAATATGAATTAGCTTTTCTGTCCTGGTAGAATAGCAGGATGGGCCCCAGAATCTATCCAGCCCATTGTTTGTGCTTAGTTCTCTGGCCAAACAGGACCCCCAGTTTTGCTGTGTAGACAGGGAAATTCATGTGTTCTCTTGTTAAAAACATTTTGGCACTGTAAGCAAGGGTGTTGGATGTACTACATAGCTTTCCATGTGCTCTGGTTAGGTTCCCCGCTCAAGCAAGCTACTTGAGCAAGCTGAAAGCTGTATTTAGCGATGGGTGGGGCTACACATTAGTTTCATAGCCCAGGCAAGGCAGGGGAAACAGCTCCAAGTCAGAAAGGTTTTTTCGCTTGTGGTCTTTCAAAAAAAAATTTTTTTTTTTTTAAATTTGGCTGTGCAAGGTCTTATATGAGGCATGTGGGATCTAGTTCCCTGACCAGAGATTGAACCCAGGTCCCCTATGTTGGGAGTGCATAGTCTTAGCCATTGGACCACCAGGAAGTCCCTTCACTTGTAGTCTTGATTCAAGCTGACCAGTGCCCCAAGTAACCTGGCCAAACGAGGGTACTTGTTTGGCTCTGCAGACTCTTAGCTCTGCTTGCTGAAGTCTCTGCTTGAGCATTACTGGACTACACAGTTTTCCAGCTGTTCTGGACATATTTTCTGGTTGGCCAGGTCTAGGAGCTTCACTCAGCAGTGAGTGGCCCCATGAATTAGCTGCCTTGCATGGGTGAATGAAGGGAACCCTCTAAGCCCAGCACTGGCTTTGCTCCACAGTTAATCAGCTTTGCCTGCCAGACTCTCTGCTTCAGTGCTACTGGGCTATGTAGTATCCAGGTATTCTTGCCAGTCTTTTTAGTCATATTGGGCAAGAATCTACACTCAGCATTTAGCAAGTTTATAATTTAGCTCCTCTGGCTGGGTGGGAGAAGACCAAGCTCCAGGGCTAGCAATCCCTTTGTCTTTTGGGAGACCCAGATCAAGCAGACGAGCACCCTGCGGAGTTCCCTGGTCAGACTTGGTTCTACAGATGACTTTATTCGTGGGGACCACTACCTCGGGGCTGCAAGTGAAAACTTGATATGCCAAGATCTAAGGGCTGATTGTCATGAGCCCCTCATGCCTTCTCCATCTCAGTCAGAGGTCCCAGTGGTCAAGCCCTGCAGATTCCCTTGCAAACGTTATGAGACAAGATTGGAGTGAGGGTGCCCAAGAAGTGACCCACAGTGCTAGGGGAAATGGATATCAAGCCAACACTCTCTTTTCCTACTGGAGGAACCATAGGTTCTTGGGAGACCTCTCAGGATGGTTCTGCCCCAGCCTGGGGGAGAAGCAATGTGGTCAGCATGTAACCCTCCTATTATCTTTCTAGTGTAGTCCCTTTTGTTTCCTGTGGTGCAGGCTGTGCTTCAGCCTCTTCCCGGGGTTCTAGGATTTCTCAGTGGTGTCTTGTCCATGAATATTTGTTAGTTTTTCTTGTGAAGGAAAGCAACATCAAGAATAACCTACGCCTCTATCATTGTGACATAACTTCCTCTAATATTTCTTTTAAAGCACATCTGATAGCAATGGACTCTGTGTCTTTACCTGGGAATGTCTGTTTTCATGTTTGAAGCATGGTTATGCTGTGTATTGGATTTGTTTTTCTCTCAGCACGTTAAATATTTCATCCCACTGTATTACAGCATCTATGAGGTTTTTTTAAAAATAAGAAATCAGCTGTTAATCTTTTTGTGATTTTTTTGTGTTAATATCTGATGTATTTTGCTCTCATGGTTTCCCTTTTTGTCTTTCAACAGTTGGCCTATAATATGTCTGTTTGCTTTTGTTTTATTCTTTTTCCCTTTCTATCTTGCTTGACGGAGAAGGCAATGGCAACCCACTCCAGTACTCTTGCCTGGAAAATCCTATGGATGGAGGAGCCTGGTAGTTTATTGAACTTCTTCTTGTTAGATTGTTTTTTTAGATTGGTTTTTAATCAGATTATAAAAGTGATCAGCCATTATTGTTTTGAATCTTTTTCTCTGCTATGGTGATAGGTATAATAATGCACTCCCTAACTGATCAAACCAGTCAATCCTAAAGGAAATCAGTCCTGAATATTCATTGGAAGGACTGATGCTGAAGCTGAAACTCCAGTACTTTGGCCACCTTATGCAAAAGATCCTGATCCTGGGAGATTAAAGGCAGGAGAAGAAGGGGACAACAGAGGATGAGACGGTTGGATGGCATCATCGAGTTGATGGACATGAGTTTGAGCAAGCTCCGGGAACTGGTGAAGGACGGGGAAACCTGGCATGCTGCAGTCCATGGGGTCACAAAGAGTTGGACATGACTTAGTGACAGAACTGAACTAACTGCCCCACAAACATCCGTGTCATGGAATCTGTAAATATATTACCTCACATGGAAAAGGAGACTTTCCAGATATAATTAAAATTAAAGACCTAGAGATGGGAAGATTATTTTAGATTATTCAGATAGGCCCATCTAATCACAAGTCCTAAATAGAACCTTTCCTGGCTGAGATGGAATGAGATAGAACTACAAAAAATGATCAGAGAGGTGCAATATTGTTGGCTATAATTTCTCATCAGTTGAGAAATATGAGCATCTTGTAGAAGCTGGGAAAGAAAAGGAAACAGATTTTCACCTAGGTTCTCCAGAAAGGAATGCAGCCCTGCCAACACCTTGATTAACCCATTGAGACCCATGTTAGATGTAATAACCTACAGAATTGTAAAATAACGAATGAATAAAAGTCTGTGTTGTCTTAAGCCTCTGTTTGTGGTAATTTGTTGTGACATCAATAGTAAACCAATACTGATCCTTTCTCTTTTGTGCTACTTCCATTATGCATATATTGCTATGCTTAATGATGCCTCACAGATATCTGATAGTTTTTTCTTCTTTTAAATTTATACTCTTCAAACTGGATAATCTCTATCAATCTATCTTCCAGTTTACTGACCTCTTCTGCCAGCTAAAATCTAATTTTGAGCCCCTCTACTGAGTTTTCATTTGTTATTGTACTTTTTAATTCTCGTATTTCTGCTTGGTTTTTTAAAAATAATTCTATCTCTACTAATATTCTCTATTTGGTGAGTCAGTATTATCATACCTTCATTTAATAAGCTCAATATGGATTCCTTTTATGTGCTAATCATTTAGATCGTTTAGATGGATTCCTCTTATTCTTGGGACATATTTATAGTAGTTGCTTTGAAGTCTTTATTAACTCCAACATCTTGGTATGTTCAAAAGCAATGTCTATTGACTGAGTTTTCCCCCTATGTATGGGGCACACTTCTCTGTTTCTTTTCATGTCTCATAATTTTTGTTTTTTGTTGATCACTGGCTATTTTAGACAATATAATATAGCAACTCTCAGTTCTTAATCTGTATCTCCACTCCAGGCTCGTTGCTGTTTTTCGTTTCTTTCTTTAGTGATTTGATGGAACAAGCTTAGTGAAGTCTGTTTCCTGTACGGTGTGCCGTCTCTGACGTATGTGACTTCTCATTTGTTTTCCTTTGTCATTTTTAGGCTTCCGAGGCATCACCCCTGGGTCAGCATAGCTTAGTGTTTGATGATTGATCAGAGGTTGTTTTAAGCCTCCTGAGCCAGTAATGCCTCCACTTTATGTTGGTGGATCTGTATATAGTGTTGGGAATACTTTTAAAGTTCAGTAGTCAAAATTAAAAGTCTGATCCCCCTGTTCAGCCGAGAAGTAGCAACTTCTCTGGTTACTTGGATGCAGTCTTGCTCATGTATATAGATTTTCAAATGATGGGGGATGTATGCGGTCTTAGCAAGGATTTTTTTTTTTTTGCTATCTCTTTCCCTGAGTATCCCTTTTAAATTTCCGATAATACAATTTTGTTTACCTTACTAGTAGCACAGAGATACTAACCTCTGGTTGTTTGTCACTGATCTCTGTTTTTAACGATTTCCTGGGTGTGGCTTTTTCCATGTTCGTATCCAAATAAAGTTGGCTCCTGAAGGAAGGGGCAAGCAGCTACCAGCCCAATGACGTGCTATGACAACTCTGAGCAGAACCTCCACAACACAAGACCAGAGCCTGGGGGTGGTGATAGGAGCCACTGGTTCTCCCAAGCTGCTCCACCCTTTCCTGGAGTGGAATCTGTGTCCCAAACTGGGAACTGGTGAGGAAAGATGGAACTACCAATCCTCATGGGCTGCCCTAACTGCATAGAATTTCTAAACCATAAAGATGAAGAAAATGGGAGCCTCTCCTGGCTGAAATTACAGAGACTTACAGAGATGCATGGATTTTCATAGGCAAATGCTTCTCAATTGGTTATATGTCCTTTGGTCAAATTCTAGAGACAGTTAATAAATATTTATTTATTTGTTTATTTAGCTTCATCACTGTTTCTCTGAGAAGGAAATCTGTCAAGCTTTTCATGTAGATACTTCAGAAGTCTCACTGTCTAATAAAATCTTGACTATAATGATTACAATCTGCTGATCTTGCAACTCCAGCAGCATTCTCTCCAAATTTACCACTTGGCATTCTGTTATAAGTAAGACCCTTCCGTATCTTCCCATTATTTGTCTATATTATTATCAGTATGGATTCATAAATTGCTATTCTTGTGTTTTTTTGCATTGCTATTCTTTTCTCTAATGGTTTATACTTCATTACTGTACTTAATGAGTTTATATTTCATTACTGTACTTAATAAGTAATTTTTCTGTTCACTTTGCCCAGGTTTGACCAGTGGGAGTCCAAGCTGGATTCTGCATTTTGTGCATTATTTGGTCATAATGTTTTCCTACTCTCTGGGATAGCAAGCTATTCTAGATTCACTTAGCCTGTTCCAGTCCTGGACTCAGTCATTTTTCTGAGAAATCCTAATATATTTCATTATGAAATGTTATTACAGACCAAAATCTTGATGCTGAATGTGCTCCCTGATATGGGAGTGTCTTTGCTTCTTGTCCTTCAGTGGGCAGAACAATGAAATTTCTGTACATGTAAATATACACACACATACATATACATGCATAAGCATATACATATTTTAGAAGTCATAAGTTTGCATTGATGTCTCCTGTTCATCCTACAAAGTTATTTCTTGCCCTTCCTCATTCCATATATGTCCTTTGTTCTTAAGTAAAACTGATGTAAGTGTATTTATTCATTTGTTCAGTCTTCTAATACATTGAAATTTGTTTCAGAATTTCAATGCCCATACCCCACTGTAAAACAATCATACCAAAAAAGAAAAAGGTTTAATTAAAGATTTGTTTGCAATTTGTTCCCACCATTACACCCATCCAAGAATGGTCAAATAGTGTGTTCAGAGTAACTTAGATAAGTTCTTTTTTCCCGCTTTAGTGTGGCTATGGTTTTCATTTACCCCTTGTAGGTAAAGCACTTCATTGTTTTCCAGTTTTCTCTTCTTTTTACACAAATGGATATGTGTGTGTATACCCATATAGGCTATTAATCACAGCCTTAACTATAAAAGTATTCTGTACTTATCGTTTCAGTAAACAATACCTCCTAGACATCACTCCATATCAGTTCATACAAATTTTCTTTACTCAACAACTGTACTATACCTAATTGTGAGAATATTCTATACTCAATTTCTAGTATCTAGATATTTATGTAGTTTCTAATATTTTAAAATTACAATTAGGGCTGAGGTTAATAACCTTGGGCATATGTATTTTTATATTTTTTTCAGTGTATCTTCAAGGTAAATTTTCAGAAATATGATTCCTGGGTCCTTGAATCCTTAAGTAGTTTGTTAAACATTGCTGAGTTCCTCCTTATGGGGGTCATGCCATGTAACATTCCCTTCAGCACTGTAAACAGTGCCTGCTTCTCCACAGCCTTACCAGGAAAGTCAATTAGCAAGCTTTGACTTTTGCCTATCAGATGGCTGAAACATGCTATCACAGTGTGCTTTTATTTAGTATCAATATTTCCCCATACTATACTTGAAATTACATTTTTACATATGTTTCAAGGCCATTTTTGTCTCTGTGAATTGTCTGTTCATGATTTTTGCCCATTTTCTATAGGATTTTTGGTCCTTTTTCCCCCTCAATTCTTAAAAGTCCTTAGAATAATTGGGAGGAGCCCTTTAACTGTGATAGGTTTGTGAGTATCTTCTCTTCTCCCAATTTATTTGCCTTGAATTTTCCTTATGGTTTCTTATCATTCCAAAGATTTGTATTTTTATGTAGTCAAATTCATCAACCATTTCTTGCACCTGGATTTTGAGTTATAATAAGAACTGAATCATAGTTAAAAAAAACTTTTCTACTGGAGTTATAGAGAAATTCACTCATGTTTTCTTCTAGAACTTATATAATTCCCTTTCTCCCTCCTCTCCTTCTTTCCAGATCTCTGATCTATTTGGAGTTTATTCTTGAGTATGAAATAAAGAATGGATCAAGTTTTCTTTTCTTCAGTTCTCCCAATACCATTTATTAAAAACATCATCTTTGTCCCAATTGACATGAGATATCACCTTTATCATTCCCACTGGCATGTCATGCTCAGTACCAAATTGTTTTAGTAGAGACTTTCTCATATGTTTAGGTATCTGGGAGGGGTAGAGCCCACTCAGAGTCTTGTTTTGTTTTCAGTGTTTTCCTAGCTATTCTCTTGTGTTTGATTTCATGTGTAAACTTTAGAATGAATTTACCTAGATCTTATATACAAAATTATTGGACTTTATTGTTCATTGTTTAGTCACTCAGTTGTGTCTGACTCTTTGTGACCCCATGGACTACAGCATACCAGGCTTCCCTGTCCTTCATCATCTCCTGTAACTTCCTCAAACTCATGTCCATTGCATCGGTGATGCCATCCAACCACCTCATCTTCTGTCGTCCCCTTCTCCTGCCTTCAATCTTCCCAGCATCAGCGTCTTTTCTAATGAGTCGGCACTTCGCATCAGGTGACAAGCGTGTTGGAGCTTCAGCTTTGGCATCAGTCCTTCCAATGAATATTCAAGATTGATTTCTTTTAGGATTGACTGGTTTAATCTCCTTGCTATCCAAGGGACTCTCGAAAGTCTTCTCCAACATCACAGTTCAAAAGCATCAATCCTTTGGTGCTCAGCATTCTTTATGGTCCAACTCTCACATCCATACATGACTACTGGAAAAACCATAGCTTTGACTATACAGATCTTTGTTGGCAAAGTAATGTCTCTGCTTTTTAATATGCTATCTAGGTTGGCCATAGCTTTTCTCCCAAGGAGCAAGCATCTTTTAATTTCATGGCTGTAGTCACCATCTGCAGTGATTTTTGGAGCCCAAGAAAATAGTGTCTGTCACTGTTTCCATTGTTTCCCCATCTATTTGCCATGAAGTGATGGGACTGGATGTCATGATCTTAGTTTTCTGAGTGTTGACTTTTAAGCCAGCTTTTTCACTCTCCTCTTTCACTTTCATCAAGAGGCTCTTTAGTTCCTCTTTACTTTCTGCCATAAAGGTGGTGTCCTTTGCATATCTGAGGTTTTTGATATTTCTCCCTGCAATGTTGATTTCAGCTTGTGCTTCATCCAGCCTGGCATTTTGCATGATGTACTCTGTGTATAAGTTAAATAAGCAGGGTGACAATATACAGCCTTGACATACTCATTTCCCAATTCTGATCCAGTCTATTGCTCTATGTCTGGTTCTAACTATTGCTCTTGACCTGCATACAAGTTTCTTAGGAGACAGGTAAGGTGGTTTGCTATTCCCATCTCTTTAAGAATTTTCCACAGTTTGTTGTTATCCACACAGTCAAAGGCTTTAGCATAGTCAATGAAGCAGAAGTAGATGTTTTTCTGGAATTCTCTTTTTCTATGACCCAATGATGCTGGCAATTTGATCTCTGGTTCCTCTGACTTTTCTTAATCCAACTTGAGCATATAGAAGTTCTCAGTTCACATACTGTTGAAGCCTAGCTTGGAGAATTTTGAGAATTACTTTGCTAGATATTAAATATCAATAACCTCAGATATGCAGATGACACCACCCTTATGGCAGAAAATGAAGAGGAACTGAAGAGCCTCTTGATGAAAGTGAAAGAGGAGAGTGAAAAAACTGGCTTAAAACGCAATATTCAGAAAATTAAGATCATGGCATCTGGTCCCATCACTTCATGGCAAATAGATGGGGAAACAATGGAAACAGTGAGAGACTTTATTTTGGGGGGCTCCAAAATCACTGCAGATGGTGACTGCAGCCATAAAATTAAAAGATGCTTGCTCCTTGGAAGAAAAGCTATGACCAACCTAGATAGCATATTAAAAAGCAGACACATTACTTTGCCAATGAAGGTTCATCTAGTCAAAGCTATGGTTTTTTCCAGTAGTCATGTATGGATGTGAGAGTTGGACCATAAAGAAAGTTGAGCACCAAAGAACTGATGCTTTTGAACTGTCATGTTGAAGAAGACTCTTGAGAGTCCCTTGGACAGCAAGGAGATCCAACCAGTCCATCCTAAAGGAAATCAGTCCTGAATATTCATTGGAAGGACTGATGCCAAAGCTGAAGCTCTGATACTTTGACCACCTGATGCAAAGAGCTGACTCATTTGAAAAGACCCTGATGCTGGGAAAGATTGAAGGCCAGAGGAAAAGAGGACAACAGAGGATGAGATGGTTGGATGGCATCACCAAGTCGATGGACATGAGTTTGGGCAAGCTCTGGAGTTGGTAATGGACAGGGAAGCCTGGCATGCTACAGTCCATGGGATCTGAAAGAGTTGGACACAACTGAGGGACTGAACTGAACTTGCTAGCCTGTAAAATGAGTGCAGGTGTGTGGTAGGTTGAACATCCTTTGGCACTGTCTTTCTTTGGGACTGGAATTTATATTGAAAGTCTTAGTCACTAAGTCGTGTCTGACTCTGTGTGACACCATGTAGGGGATCTTCCCGATCCAGGCATCAAACTCAGGTCTCCTGTGTTGCAGGCAGATTCTTTACTATCTGAGCCACCAGGGTGAAGTAACCTAGGTCTGTATAAGAATTTATAGGAGTTTATATGGGAATTGCATTAAATGTATAAATTAAGCAAAAATGGCATTTTCATTATGCTGAGATATCCTCTTAGAACAAAGGATATTTTCTCATTTGTTCAAGTGTGGCTTTTTGTCTTTCAGGAATGTTGTATAAATTTCTCTATAGAAATTTCTTTGTAGAAATTTATAAAGAAAAAGAACAAAACCACTCTTTGGGCTTCCCAGGTGGCTCAGATGGTAAAGAATCTGCTTACAGTGGAGGAGACCCAGATTTGATCTCTGGGTCAGGAAGCTCTCCCCTCGAGAAGGCAATGGCTACCCACTCCAGTATTCTTGCCTAGAGAATGCCATGGACAGAGGGGCCTGACGGGCTATAGTCCATGGGGTCACAAAGAGTCAGACATGACCGAGTGACTAAGCACAGACATTTTGGTCAGTTCTTACTAACATTATTCCTAAGTACTTTATCTTTTAGCTCCTTTATTGCTATTATAAATGAAATTCTCTCAACTGTTATAACTGGTTATTATTCATGTATATAAGTGCCATTGGTTATAAGGTCAATTCATGTTGTCACAAATGGTAAAATTTCCTTCTTTTAATGGCTAAATGATATCCCATTATATATACCACACTTTTATTTACCACATTTTTTAACCCATTTATCTGTAGATGGAAAAATGTTGTTTCTATATCTTGGCTATTATTAATTATGCTTCAGTGAGCATGAGGGTACATATATCATTTCCAGTTTGTGTTTTTGTATCCTTTGGATAAATACCAACAGGGGAATAGCTAGATCATATGGAAGTCCAATTTTTTTCTTTTTTTAACTTTTTGAGGAAACTCCACTGTTTTCAACAGTGGATGCACCAATTAGCATTCCAGCTAGGAGTATGCAATGGTTCCCTTTTCTCCATAGTATCATTAACACTTATTATTTCTTGACAGTTTGATAATAGCCATTCTAACAGGTGTGAGGTGATATCTCACTGTTTTTTTTATTTACATTTTAACGATTAGTGAAGTTGATCATCCTTTCATGTGCCTTTTGGCCATCTGTCTGTTCCTTTGGGAAAATGGTTATTCAGATCTTGTGCCCATTTTTATAAGGTTTTTTTTTTTTTTTTTAATACTGTGTTGTATCAGTTCTTTAAATATTTAGGTTGTGCTAGGGGTAAGGAACTTACCTGCCAATGCAGGAGACGTGAGAGACTTGGGTTAAATCCCTGGGTTTAGAGATTCCCTGGAGGAGGGCATGGCAGTCCACTCCAGTATTCTTGCCTGAAGAATCCCATGGACAGAGGAGCCTGGAGAGCTACAGTCCAGAGGGTCTCAAAGAATTGGACACGACTGAAGTGACTTAGTATGCACACACATATGCAATCCCTTATCAGATACATGATTTGCACATATTTACTCCCATTTGGTAGCTTGTCTTTTCATTTTGTTGATGGTTTCCTTTGCTATGGAAAAGTATTTTAGCTTGATATAATCCCACTTGTTTATTTTTTGCTTTTCTTGGCTTTGCTTTATTGAATTTATTAGTTCTAACAGGTTTTTTTTTGTTTGTTTGTTTGTTTGTTTGGTGGCCTTCAGGGTTTTCCCTGGTGGCTCAGATGATAAATAAACTGCCTGCAATGCAGGAGACCCAGGTTCTATCCCTGGGTCGGGAAGATCCCCTGGAGAAGAAAATGGCAACCCACTCCAGTATTCTTGCCTAGAGAATTCCATGGACAGAGGAGCCTGGCAGGCTACAGACCATGGGGTCACAAAGAGTTGGACAGGACTGAGTGACTAACATACTTAGGGCTTTCTATGTATGACACCATGTTATCTGCAAATAGTGATAATTTGCTTCTTTCATTCTGGATATGGATGCCTTTATTTCTCTTTCTTGCCTAATTCCTCTGCCTAGAACTTACAAAACAATGTTGAATAAACTATAATGCATGTCTTTTCCCAATCTTAGAGGAAAAGATTTCAGCTTTCAGTGTTGAGTATAAAGCTAGCTGTGAACTTGTCTACTTTTGACATGGCTACTTTTTAATATTGAGGTGCATTCTCTATATACCCACTTTTTTGAGAGCTTTTAATCATGCATGGCTGTTGAATTTTAACAAATGCTTTTACTGCATTTATTGAAATGATCACATGAGAACTGTCCCTATACCGCTAGAGTCAATTGCTCTTTATTATTAATTTGATCCTTTTAATGTATTGTTGAGTTCAGTTTGCTAATGTTCTGTTGAGGATTTTTGCATCTATGTTCATCAGAAATATTGGCCTATAATTTTCTTGTCTTGTGTCATCGCTGTCTGGTTTTGGTATCAGGGTAATTCTAGATTGTAAAGTGAATTGGGAAGTGTTTGCACATTTTTTATATTTTTGGAGAAGTTTGAGAAGGATTGGTATTCATTTTTCTCTGAGTGTCTAGTACAGCTCACCAGAAACTGGATTTTGTTTGGAGGTTCTTGATTGCTGATTCATCTCCTTACTAGTAGTCAGTCCATTCAGATTTTCTATTTCTTCTTGAATCAGTCTTGGTTGGTGGTATGATTCTAGGAATGTATCCATTTCTTCAAGGTTGTCCAATTTGTTGATAAATAATTGTTCACAGTAGTCTCTTATGACCCTTTGCACTTCTGTGACATCAATTATAACATCTCCTCTTTTATTTTTAATTTTATTATTTGAGTCCTCTCTTTTTTTGTTGGTGAGTCTAGCTAAAGGTTTATCAAGTTTATCTTTTCAAAAACCAGCTCTTAGTTTCATTATTCTTTTCTATGTCTTCTTAGTCTCTATGTCATTCATTTCTATTCTGATCTTTATTTCTTTTCATTCTAATGACTATTGGATTCATTTTTTTTTTTTCTTATTGCTTGAGGTATAAAGTTAGGTTGGTTTTTGAGACTCCTTTTTGTTTCTCTTTTCTCACTAGGGTATAATTGCTTTACAAAGGTGTGTGTCAGTTTCCACTGTCCTTTTTATTTCTCTTTTTTGTGTGTTTCTAAATGTTGGCATTTATCACCATGAACTGCCCTCTTAGAGTTACTTTTGTTCCATCTCATAAGTTTGACAGATTGTATTCCCATTTTCACTTCTCGAAGTATTTTTTAATTCTCATTTGATTTCTTTTTGACACATTTATTTTCAGTAGAATGTTCAATCTCCACACATTTGTGAATTTTCTAGTTTTCTTCTTGTAATTAATTTCCATTCTCATACCATTGCATTCAGAAAAGATGTATGATTTTCATCTGTCTTTTGGTTGGAGAGTTTAGTCCATTCACATTTAAAATAATTATTGACAGGTATGAACCATTGCCATTTTGTTCATTACCTTCCTGCTGTGTTCTGTATTTCCTTTGCTCTTTCCTGTTGCTTTCTTCTTTTGAGGTATTTAGTCTCTTTTTTAGTGGAATGCATAGATTCCTTTCTCTTAATGGGTATCTATCATGAATTTTTGTTTTATGGTTACCATCAGACTTATATATAATAACTTATAAAGTCTATTTTAAGTTGATAACAACTTAAGTTTGATCACATTCTAAATGATTCATTTTTACTTTTCCTCCTTCATACTATATATGCTTGATATCACATTTTACATCTTTTTATCTTTTTTATTCCATAATTATTGTAATTATACTTATTTTCACTGCTTTGCCTTTTAACCTTCACACTAGCTCATAAGTGATTAATCTACCACCTTTACTATACTTTTACCAGTGGGATTTAAACTTTCATATCTTTTCCTGTTACTAATTAGCACCCTTTATTTCAGCTTAAAGAATTCTTTCTTATCATTTCTTTTAAGATTTATTTAGTAGTGATAAACTCAATTGACTTTTGCTTGTGTGAAAAACTCTATCTCTGTTTCAATTCTGGATGACTTGGTTGGAAGTTTTTGTTTTTCTCTCAGCACTATATATCATGCACTTCCTTCTGACTTGCAAAATTTCTGCTGAAAAACCTGCTGCTAATTTTGTGGGGGTTCCCTTGAATGTAACACATGATTATTTTTCTCTTGTTGCTTTCTCTCTTTGTCTTAAATTTTTTTAAATTTATTTTTTATTGAAGGATAATTGCTTTACAGAATTCTATCGTTTTCTGTCAAACCTCAACATGAATCAGCCATAGGTATACATATATCCCCTCCCTTTTGAACCTCCCTCCCATCTCCCACCACATCCCACTCTTCTAGATTGATACAGAGCCCATATTTGAGTTTCCTGAACCATACAGTAAATTCCCGTTGGCTATCTATTTTACATATGGTAATATAAGTTTCCATGTTACTCTCTCCATATATCTCAACCTCTCCTCCCCTTTCCCCATGTCCATAAGTCTGTTCTCCATGTCTGCTTCTCCATTGCTGCCCTGTAAATAAATTCTTCAGTACCACTTTTCTAGACTCCATATATATGCATTAGAATATGATATTTATCTTTCTCTGACTCACTTCACTCTATATAATAGGTTCCAGGTTCATCCACCTCATCAGAACTGATTCAAATGCATCCCTTTTTATGGCTGAGTAATATTCCATTGTGTATATGTACCACAGCTTCTTTATCCATTCATCTGTCAATGGACATCTAGGTTGCTTCCATGTTCTAGCTATTGTAAATAGTGCTGCAGTGAACAGTGGGATACATGTGTCTTTTTCAGTTTTGTTTTTCTCAGGGTATATGCCTAGGAGTGGGATTGATGGGTCATATGGTGGTTTTATTCCTAGGTTTTTAAGGAATCTCCATACTGTCTTCCATAGTGGCTGTATCAATTTGCATTCCCAGCAATAGTGCAAGAGTGTTCCCTTTTCTCCACACCCTCTTCAGCATTTATTGTTTGTAGACTTTTGATGATGGCCATTCTGACCAGTGTGAGGTGATATTGCATTGTAGTTTTGATTTGCATTTCTCTAATAATGAGCGATGTTGAGCATCTTTTCATGTATTTGTTAGCCATCTGTATGTCTTCTTTGGAGAAATGTCTGTTTAAGTCTTTTTCCCACTTTTTGATTGGGTTGTTTGTTTTTCTGGCATTGAGTTGTATGAGCTGCTTGTAAATTAATCCTTTGTCAGTTGTTTCATTTGCTATTATTTTCTCCCATTCTGAGGGTTGTATTTCCATGTTGCTTATAGTTTCCTTGGCTGTGCAAAAGCTTTTAAGTTTAATCAGGTCCCACTTGTTTACTTTTGTTTTTATTTCTGTTACTCTAGGAAGTGGGTCACAGAGGATCTTTCTTTGATTTATGTCGAGTGTTCTGCCTCTGTTTTCCTCTAAGAGTTTTATAGTTTCTGGTCTTACATTAAAGTCTTTAATCCATTTTGAATTTATCTTTGTATATGGTGTTAGAAAGTGTTCTAATTTCATTCTTTTACATATAGCTGTCCAGTTTTCCCAGCACCATTTATTGAAGAGGCTATCTTGCCCGGCCAATGCATCGTGCTCATGTTAGTTGGGCTTCCCTGGTGGCTCAGAGGTTAAAGCGTCTGCCTGCAATGCTGGAGACCAGGGTTCAATCCCTTGGTTTGGAATATCCCCTGGAGAAGGAAATGGCAACCCACTCCAGTATTCTTGCCTGGAGAATCCCATGGATGGAGGAGCTTGGTAGGCTACAGTCCATGGGGTTGCAAAGCGTCGGACATGACTGAGCAACTTCACTTTCACTTTCTTTCTTTGCCCCATTGTTATATTCTTGCCTCCTTTGTCAAAATCGAGGTGCCATAGGTGCATGGTTTTATTTCTGGGCTTTCTATCTTGTTCCATTGGTCTATATTTCTGTTTTTGTGCCAGTATCATACTATCTTGATGACTGTAGCTTTGTAGTAAAATCTGAAGTCAGGAAGCTTGATTCCTTCAGCTCCATTCTTCTTTCTCAGAACTGCTTTGGCTATTTGGGGTCTTTTGTGTTTCCATATGAATTGTGAAATTTTTTGTTTTAGTTCTGTGAAGAATGTCATTGGTAATTTGATAGGGATTGCATTGAATCTGTAGATTGCATTTGGTAATATAATCATTTTCACAATATTGATTCTTCCTACCCAGGAACATGGAATATCTCTCCATCTGTTTATGCTGTCTTTGATTTCTTTCATTAGTGTCTTATAATTTTCTGTGTGCAGTTCTTTTGTCTCGTTAGGTAAGTTTATTCCTAGATATTTAATTATTTTTGTTGCAATGGTGAATGGGATTGATTCCTTAAGTGCTCTTTCTGATTTTTCATTGTTAGTATACAGAAATGCAAGTGATTTCTGTGTATTGATCTTGTATCCTGCAACTTTGCTAAATTCACTGCTTAGCTCTCGCAATTTTCTGATACTATCTGTAGGCTTTTCTATATACAGTATCATGTCATCTGCAAACAGTGAGAGGTTTACTTCTTTTCCGACCTGGATTCTGTTTATTTCTTTCTCTTCTCTGATTGCTGTAGCTAGGACTTCCAGAACTATGTTGAATAATAGTGGTAAAAAGTGGACACCCTTGTCTTGTTCATGATCTTAGGGGGAATGCTTTCAGTTTTTCACCACTGAGAATAATGTTTGCTGTAGGCTTATCATATATGTCCTTTACTATGTTGAGGTAGGTTCCTTCTATGCCCAGTTGGGTGCTGAATTTTGTCAAAGGCTTTTTCTGCATCTATTGAGATGATCATATAGTTTTTATCTTTCAATTTGTTAATATAGTGTATCACATTGATTGATTTGTGTATATTGAAGAATCCTTGCATTCCCTGAAATAAACCCAACTTGATCATGGTGTATGAGCTTTTTGATGTGTTGCTGAATTATGTTTGCTAAAATTTTGTTGAGGATTTTTGCATCTATGTTCATCAGTGATATTGGCCTGTAGTTTTCTTTTCTTGTGTTGTCTTTGTCTGGTTTTGGTATCAGGGTGATGGCGGCCTCATAGAATGAGTTTGGAAGTGTTCCTTCCTCTGCAATTTTTTGAAAGAGTTTTAGAAGGATAGGCATTAGCTCTTCTCTAAATATTTGATAGATTTCTCCTGTGAAGCCATCTGGTCCTGGGCTTTTGTTTTTTGGGAGATTTTTGATCACAGCTTCAATTTCAGTGCTTGTAATTGGGTTGTTCATAATTTCTATTTCTTGCTGGTTCAGTCATGGAAGATTGAATTTTTCTAAGAATCTGTCCATTTCTTCCAGGTTATCCATTTTATTGCCATATAGTTGTTCATAATAGTCTCTTATAATCCTTTATGTTTCTGCATTGTCTATTGTAACCTCTCCTTTTTCATTTCTAATTTTGTTGATTTGATTCTTCTCTCTTTTTTTCTTGATGAGTCTGGCTAAAACTTGTCGATTTTGTTTATCTTCTCGAAGAACCAGCTTTTAGTTTCATTAATCTTTACTATTGTTTCTTTCATTTCTTTTTCATTTATTTCTGCTCAGATCTTTATGATTTCCTTCCTTCTACTAATATTGGGGTTTTTTGCTCCTCTTTTTCAGTTGTTTTAGGTGTAAAATTAGGTTGTCTATTCGATGTTTTTGTTTCTTCAGGTAGGATTGTATTGCTATAAACTTCCCTCTTAGAACTGCTTTTGCTGCATCCCATAGGTTTTAAGTTGTCTTGTTTTCATTGTCATTTGTTTCTAGAAAATTTTTTATTTCCCTTTTGATTTCTTCAGTAACCTGTTGGTTATTTAGAAACATGTTGTTTAAGCTCCATGAGTTTGTGTTTCTTACAATTTTTTCCTTGTAACTAATATCTAGTCTCATAGCATTGTGGTTGGAGAAGATTCTTGATACAATTTCAATTTTCTTGAATATACTGAGGTTTGATTTGTGACCCAAGATGTGGTCTATCCTGAAGAATGTTCCATGTACACTTGAGAAGAATGTGTATTCTTCTGCATTTGGATGGAATGTCCTGAAGATATCAATGAGATCCATCTCATCTAATGTATCATATAAGACTTGTGTTTCCTTATTAATTTTCTGTTTTGATGATCTGTCCATTGGTGTTAAAGTCTCCTACTATTATTATGTTACCATCAATTTCTCCTTTTATGTCTGTTAGTGTTTGTCTTATGTATCGAGCTGCTCCTATGTTGGGTGCATAGATATTTACAATTTATTATGTCTTCCTCTTGGATTGATCCCTTGATCATTATGTAGTGTCCTTCCTTATCTATTGTAATATTCTTTTATTTTAAGGTCTATTTTGTCTGATATGAGGATTGCTACTCCAGCTCTCTTTTGCATCCCATTTGCATGGAATATATTTTTCCTTCCTCTTACTTTAAGTCTATATGTGTATGGAGGTCTGAAGTGGGTTTCTTGTAGACAGCATATGTATGGGTCTTGTTTTTGTATCCATGCAGCCAGCATGTATCTTTTAGTTGGAGCATTTAATCTATTTACATTTAAAGTAATTATTGATATATATGTTCCTATTGCCTTTTTCTTAACTGTTTGTGGTTGATTTTTTGTAGATCTTTTTTCTTCTCTTGTATTTCTTGACTATATGAGTCCTTTTAACATTTGTTGTAAAGTTGGTTTGATGGTACTGAATTCTCTTAACTTTTGCTTGTCTGAAAAGCTTTTTATTTCGCATCAATTTTGAATTATATCCTTGCTGGGTACAGTAATCCTGGTTGTAGATTTTTTCCCTTTCAGTACTTTAAATTTATCCTGCCATTCCCTTCTGGCCTGCAGAGTTTCTGCTAAAAAAAATCAGCTGTTAAGCATATAGGGTTTCCCTTGTATGTTACTTGTTGCTTTTCCATTGCTGCTTTTAATATTCTTTCTTTGTGTTTAGTCTTTGTTAGTTTGATTAGTACGTGCCTTGTCACGTTTCTCCTTGGGTTTATTCTGTATGGAACTCTTTGTGCCTCTTGGACTTGATTGACTATTTCTTTTTCCATGTTGCAGAAATTTTCAACTATAATCTCTTCAAACATTTTCTTATACCCTTTCTTTTTCTCTTCTTCTTCTGGGACCCCTATAATTAGAATGTTGGTGTGTTTGATATTGTCCTAAAGGTCTCTGAGACTATCCTCTTTTCATTCTTTTTACTTTATTCTGCTCTTCAGAAGTTATTTCCACCATTTTATCTTCCAGCTCACTGATTTGTCTTCTGCTTCAGGTATTCTGCTATTGATTCCTTCCAGAGTACTTTTAATTTCACTAATTGTAAATTCTTCAAGTTCTTTGTTAATTGAGTCTTGCATTTTCTCCATTTTGTTTTCAAGGTTTTTGATCATTTTTACTATTATTCTGAATTATTTTTCAGGTATTTTGCCTATTTCCTCTTCATTTATTTGGACTTCTGTGTTTCTAGTTTGTTTCTTCATTAGTGTAGTATTTCTCTGCCTTTTCATTATTTTTTTTTAACTTTTTGTGTTTGAGGTCTCCTTTTCCCAGGCTTCAAGGTTGAATTCTTTCTTCATTTGGGTTTCTGCCCCCCCTGAGGTTGGTCAATGGTTGGTGTAAGCTGAGTTTTTGTTTGTTTCTTTTTCCTCTGATGGGCAAGGCTGAGTGAGGTGGTAATCCCGTCTGCTGATGATTGGGTTTGTATTTTTGTTTTGTTTGTTTAGATGAGGCATCCTACACAGGGTGCTACTGGTGGCTGGGTGATGCTGGGTCTTGTGTTCAAGTGGTTTCCTTTGTGTGAGTTCTCACTATTTGATACTTCATAGGGTTAGTTCTCTGGTAGTCTAGGGCCTTGGAGTCAGTGCTTCCACTCCAAAGGCTCAGGGCTTGATCTCTTGTCAGGAACAAAGATTCCACTAGTGGTTTGTTATGGCATAAAGTGAGATTAAAACAAATATCCAAAAATGAGAAACCAAAGATGAACCCCAGACAAATGGCAGTTACAAAATCAGACAAATAGTAATTAAAATAATGGAATATATGCATATACATATACATCCATGAGCAAAGTGAAAACAGTTCAACAAAAATAAAGTACAGTAGCTTGACCTGGCAAACAAAAGTATATCAAAAATTATATTTACCAGTTAAGAACAAAACTAAAGCACAAATTGGAAAACAAAACTAAAGCAACGTGCCAAGTGGGGAATAAAGCAATGAAAACAAAACTAACAAATATGTTGCTGCTGCTGTTGCTAAGTCACTTCAGTCGTGTCCGACTCTGTGCGACCCCACAGACCTCAGCCACCAGGCTCCCCCATCCCTGGGATCCTCCAGGCAAGAACACTGGAGTGGGTTGCCATTTCCTTCTCCAATGCATGAAAGTGAAAAGTGAAAGTGAAGTCGCTCAGTTGTGTCCAACTCTTAGTGAAACCATGGACCACAGCCTACCAGGCTCCTCTGTCCATGGGATTTTCCAGGCAAGAGTACTGGAGTGGGATGCCATTGCCTTCTCTGAACAAATATGTTGAGTGGAAAGGAAAGAAGGAAAAGAAAGAATAGATATGCAAAGTTAAATAGAGGTAGATGAAGAAGACTTACATACATTAAAGATTAACTGCAAGGGGAAAAGAACAGTAGGAAAGGCAAACAAAGGAAGAAATGTAGAAAAACTATATTAGATTTTTTTAAACAATTAAAAATTAAAGTTATCAAAAAGAGAGAGAGAAAAAAAGGAAAACTCCACAGAACTGCAAAAGCCCAACATAGAGGCAGAGGTTTATAACAGAAATAAAAAATGTGACTGAGGGAAAAAAAAAAGCTCAGAATCTTAATTGGATTTCATAGTGCCAATAAAATTGACAACTACAACAGAGTGGGGAGAAAAGAAACAAAATCCAAAAGAATCTACAGAGCAAGTCAAAACATAAGACTAATAAATGTTTTTCTTGAGTCACTGCTGTCAGAGTCCTTTCTCTCGCTGGGAGTCGCAGTCCACCTCACCTCCCTAGGATGCCCTCCAACACTGTACTGATCTCTGGACCTGCTGTGGGGGTAGCTCAGATTCTAACCCAGTCCTACTCCTATGTGTTCTTGCCTCCAATCCAAAGCTATTATAACTAGAGTATTTTCTTTTGTGGGAGCTCTCGGTGACCTTTTATATATTCCATAGACACAGAGTCTGCCTAGTTGATCGTGTGGATTTAATCTTCAGCTTGTATACTGCTGGGAAGGTTTTGGGTCTTCTTCCTTAGCCACACTGCCCCTGGGTTTCAATTGTGGTTTTATTTCCACCTGTGCATGTGGGTCATCCACTGGGGTTTGCTCCTGAGGCTGCCTTGGAGCACTTGGTTTTGCCCCTGTGAGGGCCAAGTGTGGAGGAGGTGCAGCTGTTTGGGTCACAGGGGTTCTGACAGCATCAGGTATTCAGGGGAGTTGGCGGCTAGGGCAGTAGGAAATACGGTACTCTAGAAGGGCATGGCAACCAGTAATGGGCAATACGCTCCAGTATTCTTGCCTGGAGAACCCCCCTCCCTGACAGTGAAGCCTGGCTGGCCACAGTCTTCAGGGTCGCAGAGTCGGACGCTACCGAAGTGATCCTGCACGCATAGAGGCCAGACTTTTTTTGCCTGTGGCAGCTCTGCCCCGGTGAGAGTTGAGCGTGAAGGTGGTGCAGCTGCTTGACTTGCAGGGACCCTGGCAGCGCCAAGTGTGCAAGTGACAAGTCTGTGCAGTGACACAGACTGCCTCCGCCACAGGAGTTATGGCCCTATCAAAGTCTTTTTTTGAGCCTCTTGTAGCTGGTGATCAGAAGGCCTCTTTAGCCCATCTTTCTCCGTAGCTCTGCCAGTTCAGACTCTTAGAGGGCTCTCTTGCCTGGGGTTCTTCTCTGTTGTTTGACATGTCAGGCACATAGAGGGGGCCCCCCTGGCTGGGGTCCTACTCTGTAGATTTGGCGTGTCAGGCACTTAAAGGGGCAACCTGGGTGGGGCCCTACTGTGTAGTTCAGTGCATCAGGCATTTGATGGGCCAGCCTCTCTATTGTTCAGCTGCCCATGCTGGTGTGTGGGGAGAGAGGCTATAGTGATGGCTCCACCCACTGTGGGTGACTCCGGAGTACTGCCTTGCTTCCATGGCTACCTGGCTTTTTCCACAGGCATCTCCCATCACAGCCTCCTCCCTCACCTCCCTCGATCCGTTTCTCTGCAGTCAACAGCAGCCCTCACCTCCACAGTCCCCTCTACCTCCCAGACCCTGCACCTTCCAGGTGACCCTTGTCCCTGTCCCTGGTATGTATGACTGTGGCAAGGACTGTCTGATTCCCATTCCATTTAGGCCGCCACAGATCAGCTGTTTCACTCTCAGCCTTAAATGTTTCTCTTCTGACTCAGACAGTTGCCCTGATGTGGGGATTGGACCCCTGCTTCAGTTCCCCCACCCGCTGAGGGTGGGTCCAGTCCTACTAACACTCCTGTTTCCCCCCCTAGTTCCTTCCTCTTGCTGAGTTTTGCGTGGTTCTATATATTCTTTTCCTCTGGTCAGGTCTTCCTGTCCACTCTCAGCTGGTGTTCTGCATGCACGTCTGTGTCTGAAGGTGTGTTCCTGATGTATCCGTGGAGAGAGATGTACTCCACGTCCACCTACTCCTCCACCATCTTGTTCTCTCGCCTGTCTTAAACTTTTGTCATTTTACTTATGTGTCTTGATGTAAGTCTCTTTGGGTTCATCTTATTTGTAACTCTCTGGGTTTCCTGGATTCAGATGTCTGTTTCTTCCCCAGGTGGGGGAAATTTTCAGCCATTATTTTTTTCATGTAAGCTTTTTTCCCTTTTCTTTCCATTTTCTCCTTCTAGGACTTAATGTGAGTATTATTTTGCTTAATGTTGCCCTGTAAGTCCCTTAAGCTGTCTTCTATTTTTTTCATTCTTTTTTCTTCCTTTTTGCTGCACGGACTGTGTAAATTTCTTTTACTCTGGCCTGGAGGTTATGGATCTTTTTTCCTGTTTTATGTAGTCTGATGTTGAACCTCTCTACTGTGATTTTCAGTTAGTGTATTTTCATGTCTGTTACTTCTATTGGCACTTTTAAAATATTTTCCATTTCTTTGTAGAAGTTCTCACTGTGTTTATCTGTTCTTTTCCCAAGTTTGTTCATTATCATTTATAGCCATTATTCTGATCTCTCTTATCTGGTAAATCACTTATCTCTGTTTTATTAAGTTTTTCTAAGGTTTAATCTTGTTCTTTTGTTTGTAACATACCCTCTGTTTCTTCATTTTCTCTGTGTTGGTTTTTATGCATTAAATAAAGTAGCCACCTCTCCTAGTCCTGAAGGAACTGACCTTGTGTAGTAGATTAATCTCATTGTTTAACCTTGCCTCAGCTCTTGGTTGTCTCTGAAACCTTTGTGATTGTCCAAGCTGACTATTTTATTTTGAATGGTTCCCAGCAATTGACATGTGCTAAGACTTTTTGTTTTTTTAATATGATGCACCTTTTGACATTTGGATGTTGTTTTCTTTTCTGGAATTCTCTCCATATATTTCTTTAAGTGGTATAACCTAAAGCAAAATGGATTGTGTATTTGATCCTTTGGAAATTTAACTGAAACAATTCTTCACTTATCTCAGTTTATCCTTTGCATCAGTTCAGTTCAGTCACTCAGTGCTGTCGACTCTGTGACCACATGGACTGCAACATTCCAGGATTCCCTGTCCATCACCAACTCCTGGAGCTTACTCAAACTTGTGTCCATAGAGTTGGTGATGCCATCCAACCATCTCACCCTCTGTCGTCCCTTTCCCAGCATCAAGGTCTTTTCAAATGAGTCAATTCTTCACATCAGGTGGCCATAGTATTGGAATTTCAGCTTCAGTATCAGTCCTTCCAATGAATATTCAGGACTGATTTCCTTTAGGATGGACTGGTTGGATCTCCTTGCTGTCCAAGGGACTCTCCAGAGTCTTTTCCAACATGACAGTTCAAAGGCATCAATTCTTCAGCACTCAGCTTTCTTTATAGTTCAACTCTCACATCCATACATGACTACTGGAAAAACCATAGCCTTGCCGAGAGGGGCCTTTGTTGGCAAAGTAATGTGACTGCTTTTTAATATGCTGTCTAGGTTTGTCATAGCTTTTCTTTCAAGGAGCAAGCATCTTTTAATTTTATGATTGCAATCACCATCTGCAGTGATTTTGGAGCCCAAGAAAATAAAGTCTGTCACTGTTTCCATAGTTTCCCCATCTATTTGCCATGAAGTGATGGGACTAGATGATGTTTTCTAAATGATCTTAGTTTTCTGAATGTTGAGTTTTAAGCCAGCTTTTTCACTCTCCTCTTTCATCAAGAGGCTCTTCAGTTCCTCTTCGCTTTCTGCCATATGGTTGATATCATCTGCATATCTGTGTTTGTTGATATTTCTCCCTGCAATCTTGATTCCAGCTTGTGCTTCATCCAGCCCAGCATTTCACATGATATACTCTGTATTTAAGTTAAACAAGCAGGGTAACAATATACAGCCTTGATATACTCCTTTCCCGATTTGGAATCAGTCTGTTCTTGAACGTCCAGTTCTAACTGTTGCTTCTTGACCTGCATACAGATTTCTCAGGAGGCAGGTAAGGTGGTCTGGTATTCCCATCTCTTTAGGAATTTTCCAGTTTGTTGTGATCCACACAATCAAAGGCTTTAGCATAGTAAATAAAGCAGAAGTAGATGTTTTTCTGAAACTCTCTTGCTTTTTTGTGTTCTGATGGATGTTGGCAATTTAATCTGTGATTCCTCTGCCTTTTCTAAATCCAGCTTGAACATATGGAAGTTCATGTACTGCTGAAGCCTGGCTTGGAGAATTTTGAGCATTCCTTTGCTAGTGAGATGAGTGCAATTGTGTGGTAGTTTGAACATTCTTTGGCATTTCCTTTCTTTGGGATTGGAATGAAAACTGACCTTTTCCAGTCTCGTGGCTACTGCTGAGTTTTCTGAATTTGCTGGCATATTGAATGCAGCACTTTCACAGCATCATCTTTTAGGATTTGAAATATCTCAAGTGGAATTCCATAACCTCCACTAGCTTTGTTCATAGTGACGCTTCCTAACACCCACTTGACTTCACATTACAGGATGTCTGGCTCTAGGTGAGTGATCCTTTAATACACGGCAAAATTGCAGTATGTCCACTCCCGGGTCCTTCCACACTTTTACATACTTTGTTGTTTAGTCACTCAGTTGTGTCCAACTCTTAGCAACCCCATGGACTGCAGCATGCAAGGCTTCCCTATCATTCACTATCATACTTACTTGATTCCTATTCATCTTATGGTTCTCTATAGTTCATCTCCTCATTGTTAGTGATTTTTTAATTTAAAGATCAATTATTATGTATCTTGCAAATTTATAATCTGTATTTCACAAGTGTACTACATTTGTCCCCTTAGGTTAGCTGCCGTTTTTAAAAGAGTAAAGCATGCTTTAATTGTGGTATATATTACTTTAGACTCACATGGAAATCCGTTTGTAAAAATCATATTATGAAAAAAAAAAAAGAAAAAAAAATCATATTATGTCCAAAATATTTCCTCCATTTTAAGAATTATAAATTTGTATTAATGCTGAAAACCCAGCCTCTGTGCACTGATGCTGAATTGAATCTTAGAGAAACAGTTTTGGGTGAAATAGAAAAGAATAGTTTTGTTGCTTTACCAGACAAAGTGGGACACAGCAGGCTCATGTCTCAAAAACCGTGTATCACAACCCAAGAGGGTTTGGTGAGGAGGTTTACAGCAGTGGTTCAAGGGCAGGGTTACTGATAATGATCATGGTGTGTGTATTCATAAAGCAAAATATCAGCAGATATTATAGTACAACCTACTATTATTGATTTTGTCTTGAAATATTCATTAAAGAGTAAACTCAAGCTAGATAGTAACATATGCTTAATCACTGTATTCAAATATATTATTTTCATTGCTTACTCATAAAACCATTAGTTCAAGTAGTCACAACAGGTCTGCTAAAGTCCTGTTTATTCTTGATTATAAGTACAACTTTAAAAATGAAACTGTACATTATTTTATAAGTTCTATTTAAATCTGTAGGCATCCTGCTTTATCTATCTTACATTATGGTTAAGGTTTTAAAAAATTACTTAAGTAGAGATCCTAGCAAGTACACATCAATTTAGCCAAATGCCTGGCCACAAATAATATTTAATGAATGATGTGAATTTTCATGAAGGAAAAGTGTCTAATATTTATCAAGTATCTACTAAGTGCTGATTGATTCAGTGACACTAGATAAGGGCACTAAGGCATGAGAGAGGTCAAGTGCAAGTGGCATATCTGACATTTGACCTAATAGTTGTCTACTAAAGAATACTGTGCTTTAGTTTCTCCTTCAAAGCGGGTGTTGAATCCAGTAAGTTTATTTATTTATTACAAGTTTTATTTACTTAAACTTTTCTTGGCTCAAGCAGGCCTGATTTTATTCACAGGTCGTATTTGGCACATGACTGTTCTAGGTAACTATTCAAAAGGAGAGACAGTTATGAAGCCTCATTGTGATTAAAAGACTGGTTTTGTCAACTTGTGTAAGTTACTCATTGTTCCACAACTTCAATTATATTACTGTTATCTTTGAAGGCTCTTCTAAACTAATCTTTCTTGCAAACACTCATAACTATGTACTGCCAAACAAACTTAACAGTTTAAAGAATACGGTGGTTCTGGGCTAAGAAGATTCCCTGGAGGATGACATGGCAATCCACTCCAGTACCCTTGCCTGGGAAATCTCAGACAGAGGAGCCTGGTGGGCTATAGTCCATAGGGTTGCACAGAGCCTGACATGACTAAAATGACTTAGCGTGCATGCATGCATTCCTTACTTACCACCTCTTCCTCTTTGTTTACTGAAAGTAATTTCCCTAAGGCATTGTCATGGACCCTCCTGTTTTTTATAATCTTATAGTCACTACTTTGTTCATCTCCAGAGCTTTCATTATTACAGTACAGCCAATGCTCTTGGTCTATATGCTAAGCTCCAGACTCATGTTTCCAATGGAGGGCTATGAATCTTTAACTGATAGCTCATAGGCATCCTGCAGTCACTATAACTAAAATTGAATTCATCTTCCCACATGTAGATTTATAAACAGAAAACCAAATCACACCAAAAATGAATGTTTCACCAAATAAGGCATGTTAAGAATTTTGTTTTGTTTTACACAATGATGGAAAACTAGAGAGGTATCTAATTTTTTGGTTTTTGCAGATGTCAGTTTTGAGTAATATTTCTTCCAATATTTCTTCATGTTGCTTTGTTCCACATGCACCATCCTAGTCATGGTGCAAATGCTGCAGGAATGGAAAATCTGACTTTTAGATTATTCTGTATGTGGATTTTAACACTTTGATTTTGTCAATCAATCAATCATCAAAAACCTTACATATACTTGTTTTCCTGTTTAACCATTATAAACCATAACAAATGCTCATAGATCATGAACATTTTAAGTGTTGCTCGGACATCCACACTGAGGTTTGTTTTTATGGTTGTCAAATTTATTGGGGTTTTACATTCACTAGGATGTACAAAATTTAAGTATAGCGCTGATATGATATATACTAAGAAAAAAACACAGCAAAGTACAAGAGTATACAGTCTGCTTCGCATATGAAAGGATATGAATATGTACATTTCCTTAATTTGCAAAATGAAATATAAATCAGAAACAAAATTGGTTCCACCATAAAGTGTGGATAAGAATAGGGCTCCTTCAACTTTTTAGTACAATTTTGACTTTTGACCATGTTAAAATTCTACATGTTTAAACAATAAGTCAACAAGAAAGAAAAAATCCTATAGATGAATACAAAGAACAAATGAACCTAGTTGTATATGAAAATAGATAACACAGAGTTAATTCAATAACCCAGGAAACAGTTTTTCTGAAGAAATTGTTGGCGAAATCTTGTACTTTACCTCGTTACCGGTGGTATTCATGATTTTAAAACCATTTTGTGTGTATTTTAAGAGAGTAAAAGTGTAATACACTGATGTTAGGAACCAGAATTGTCATTGTGTTAGAAAGGTGTTACTCTTTTTAAAATGGCAGCTAACCTAAGGGGACAAATGTAGTACACTTGTGAAATATAGATTATAAATTTGCAAGATACATAATAATTGATCTTTAAATTAAAAAATCACTAACAATGAGGAGATGAACTATAGAGAACCATAAGATGAATAGGAATCAAGTAAGTATGATAGTGAAGGACTGGGTATATGAGTATTTAAAAATTTTTTTTCTTACAATAGAAATTTACAGAAAATCCCAGTGAAGAGAAAAAAAAAGCTTAAAAATATAATCACTGATCTTTAGGAGAAAATCTGTTACACTATGAAGTAAGCCAGAAAGATAAAGACCAATACAGTATACTGACACATATATATGGAATTTAGAAAGATGGTAACATTAACCCTATATGCAAAACAGAAAAAGAGACACAGATGTACAGAACAGACTTTTGGACTCTGTGGGAGAAGGCAAGGATGGGATGTTTCGAGAGAACAGCATCGAAACATGTATATTATCTAGGGTGAAACAGATCACCAGCCCAGGCTGGATGCATGAGACAAGTGCTCAGGCCTGGTGCACTGGGAAGACCCAGAGGAATCGGGTGGAGAGGGAGGTGGGAGGGGGATCGGGATGGGGAATACATGTAAATCCATGGCTGATTCATGTCAATGTATGACAAAACCCACTGCAATGTTGTGAAGTAATTAGCCTCCAACTAATAAAAATAAATGAAAAAAAAATTAAATGGGGGTGGGAGGAGTGGAAGGGAAAGGTGCAGAGAAAGAACTCTGAGCCACTGAACTGGAATTGGGTTATCAAGATATTATAAAATGTGTGTATGTGTGTAAACTTTGCCACTTACATGGGCCTATATAGCACCCCAATTTAAAAAAATTTTTTTAAAGTATAGTTGATTTGTAATCTTGTGTTGCTTTTTACTATATAGCAAAGTGGTTCAGTTATACATATATATATATTTTTCAAATTCTTTCCCATTATGATTTATCACAGGATATTGAATATAGTTCCCTGTGCTATTCAATAGGACCTTGTTTATCTATCCTATCCTATATATACTAGTTTGCATCTGTTAATCCCAAACTCTGTCCTTCCCTCCTCTTCGGCAACTAGAAGTTTGTTCTCTGTGAGTCTGTTTCTGTTTCATAAATATGTTCATTTGTGTCATATTTTAGCTTCCACATGTAAGTGATATCAGACAGTATCTGTCTCCTTCTGACTTACTTTGCTTAGTATGATAATATCTAGTTTCATCCATAGGCAGATGGCATTATCTCTTTCTTTTTATGGCTGAGTAATATTCCATTGTATACACCACATCTTCTTTATCCATTCATCTACTGATGGACATTTAGGTTGTTTCCATGTCTTGTCTATCATAAATAGTGCTACGGATGCAGGGATAACACCCTAACATTGATTTTAAAATATTACTTTCTACTAAAAGGAAACAGAACTTCTTAAAGAAATGACTGATTCCAGGTATAAGTGGGGAATGCACAAGGTAAACCTAACATATATTGTTCCAGATTCTTTATTCTTTATTGCAGGCAGATTCTTTACCATCTGAGCTACAGGGAAGTCCCATAAGGACAAAAATGAATACTAAATAAAAAAGAATCTATAAGTCAATAATAATAAGTTGGCGGAGGTCATCCAGTAAATGGAGAATTGAAAGAACTAAAAAATTACCATTTGCAATCTCTGGTAAAGTACCTGATTTTGGGTGAGGATAGTCCAAAAATCCTTACACAATTTGGTAAAATTTTCTTGGGAAACAGGATTTATGTAATCTTGAAATATCAACCCACAGATTACTAAGTAAGAGATAAAAGTACTTTATGATGGAAACCCTGGCATGTACCACCTTAACCAAGTGATCACATTGACATCACCAATAACTGGACAGTGATTGTATGTGCTGCAAGAATTGATTCTTTGGGAAAAACATAAAATTACTATTAGTTGGTGACTTTAAGTTTGAACACTTGGTTGAGGTAGTACATGCCCAATTTCTCCATCATAAGTACTTTTATCTCTGTTAGTACATAATGTATGGGTTGGCACATTTGAGATTGCATAAATCTGTTTCCCAACAAAATTTCACCATTGTGTTAGCATTCTTTGTATTATTACAGGAAATATTTAACTCAAATCTCAACATGAGAAAACAATGAGAGAAACCCAAACTGTGGAACAGTTTTTTAAGTACAGCCTGAATTCTTCAAAAACACCCAATGCTACAGAAGAAACAAAAAAGCAGATAAACTGTGCAAAATAAAAGGAGACTAAATTTAATATACAATTACTGACTGGATATGGGATTGAAATAAATCAGTGTAAAGAACAATATTGGGGCAATCTGGTGAAGTTTGAATATGGACAATTGTTAAACTATTAACAGCTGAATTTTTAAAAATTGTGACAATGCTGTTATAGAATACAGAATGTCTTTTTCTAAAGTATTTAGAGATATGATGCCTGAACCTTACTTTTCAATGAAGACTGCAGGGAGGAAGGAAAATGCATGTGACAAAATATTAACTAGTAAACTTAAGTGAAGGGTATATGAGTATTTAAAAAATTTTTTTCTTATAATAGAAATTTACAGAAAATCCTAGTGAAGAGAAAAAAAAAAGCTTAAAAATATAATCACTGATCTTTAGGAGAAAATCTATTACATTATGATAATTATCATCACATACCATTGCTGGCAGGCTTTGATCACAAAAATCAGCACCATGAGTTTCCTGCAGTAAGTAATGAAATCTCTTGGACTTATTCTTGTTAAACTGGAGACACTGAAGCTCCTTATTAGGTTCCCAGAGTCCAAAGCACAGGTGTAATCATGTCTATGTATCTATAGGTAATCAATTAAATTACAATTCAAAATCTATTTTTCCCAATTTTGTGATTTAATCTTCATTACCCATAGAGGATTAATATTTGTTTTCCAAAGAAACCCACTGCAATGAAACTCAATGGAATAACTGTACATTAACTTTTCTATCGTTTTAACATTAAGATAAAACAAGATTTATATAATTAAAAATCTTGAGACCTAAAATTTTAAAAATCCATTTAAAATAAAATTAACTCTTAAGTGGTCAGTATAATTCTTAGATGAGTATAAATAAAGTCAACACTTGAGCAGCTATTGAATAGAGTTCCAGTAAATATCCACTAACAGTTTCAAAGAGATATCAACTGAAAACCAGAGGAGATTGGGACAGATTAGGTTTGGTTTGTATTCAGAATCATTTAAACAATCAAACTAACCATTGTTTATCCAGCTTTTCCATGAGTGAGGCTTCGAAGAAGACACTGAGAAAGAAATTTCAGAACTTACGCTTCTAGACATTTGCAGTCTGGCTGGGGAGGTAACAGTTATGTTTTTAAATATAAAAGCAAAAAGCCAGAAAATCAAATCAATACACAATTTAAACTTCTGTTTTGAAAACAGAAGTTTAAATTGTGTATTACGTATTATAAAAAATGTCATGGGAAAACACAATATAGTCAGTGGAAAGTGTGATAACAGAGCAGTTTTTTTTTTTAATGAACTTTTGTTTTATAAAAGCAACATGTGTTATGAAGAAAAATAATACCAGAAACACACACCAGGTATATAACTATGGTTATCTTAAGAGTGATGGAATTTATGATTCTTTGATTTCTATATCAAATATTTTTTGATTTCTATACCAAATATTTTTGCAACACTTTTATAACCAAAGTACAAGTATTTTAAAGAAATAATTTAAAGACATCATTAAAAATACAAAGTAATATACACTATAAGCACCTAATTGTCCTGAAAAGTTAGTTCTGCAACATCAACTTCATAGGGCTGGGGTGCCCCAGGATATCTTCCTAGAAGAGACAGAATGCCCACACAAGTGTAACAGTGCCCTGTGCATGACAGAGTGAGTGCTTAATAAAGTCACTCAGACTATATTTACCTACCCCATTAAGTCGATAACCCCCATTCTGGAGATGAGGAAACAGAAATTTAATTGACTTTGTAAAGATCACCGAGCTAGTAAATGGCTGAACCAGCATTCAAGTCCAAGTTGTCTAACTCAGTCTTTACTCATATTAAATTGGCAATTGCTAGCAGAATATAAGCTTCCTCTGTAGGTCTGTAACAGAGAGGCAGGGGGACCTTGTCAGTCTTGTCATTATGGTTTATAGGTAACTGGATAACTTAAAACTGGCGTTCAGAATCAGTCAATAAAGATAATAACTTTGTATCTGCAATCAAAATGATAGTACTAAAATTTTTACATTAAAATAGTGTAAAAGAACAAGACATTAATAAATAATGTTAAAAGTCACTAAAACATCTATTTCAGGATTATTGGCAAAGTACCTGCTTTTTGACTTAGAAAATTGACATCACAGGATCCCTTAGCATTGCATAAGACAGATTCTATAAAAATGAGAGCTGTCTAGTTTATTTTCTTTCTTTTAGGACCTGTCATACTTAACACCCCCCAAAACAAAAGGGGACTCCTTTATGCTAGTCTTAAATAAACTATAATTTATATGAAATATGAACATACATACAATCACTGTACCAGCAGCTCCTATAGGATGAAAGATGGAAACAACCCAGAAAGAGCTGGGCATTGACTTATTATGTAAATAAGGATCAGATATTACAAAAGTATACTGAATTTTCAGCAGATGCACAAGGTGGCCCATGAAGTTAGTTCTACCAGAGTAACAACAGAAATAAAAAGTGTTATATTTTGTTAAAAACCAAACTTAAGGTAGAATACTAAATTATTTTTTTGAAGAAAACTTGCTTGGATTGCCTTATTGTATGGGATATAAGTAGTTTTTTTAAAAACTGAAATTTAACCTTATACTCACTGAAATATCTGTGGAACTTAACAGCTATATTTTATCATTTTGTAGAGTTTACCTCTTATTTAAAATCCTAAATTGGTAGTAATTAAAATGTATAATTTTTCAAGTAAAGGTTAAGATGGCATGATATGAACTGTAGTATAAAAGATATTTATAATTATGTATACTTATACATATAATACACATCCTTACAGTAGTGTATTTAAAAAGCATATTGAAAGTTAAATGTGAAAGACCCACGACTCCCTTCTCCCACAACCAGTGGTAACCAGTAAAATCAAGTTACTAGTTTCTTATATATTTTTCCTAAAATATTCTATGTGCATATATAACAGCATGTGCTGCCCACCTCACCCCAGATATTATTTACTACTCTTTTCTTTCACTTAGCACTGTATCTTGAATGTCATTCCAAACAGCTCATACAGATTATTTCTTGTTCTTTACAATAGCTGTATTAACTCTCCATTTAACTTTATACCATTTTAGTAGACATTTAGATTATTTCCACTTACTAGCTCTTAGAAACAATTCTGTAATATCCTTGGTACTTTCACTTCTGTGTACATGCACAGGCTATTTGTCTGGAAGATAATTTTTAGAATTAAATGGAATATGCAGTTAACATTTTGAAAAAGAGACTTCCAATAGGCTCTCCAAAATAATATCATAAAAATTTATACTCTGACATGTTTTCTTTGTTGGGCTAGGTCAATGTGCTATTAGTGTTTTTATGAAATGCGATGGTAAGAAACTGTGTATTTACTATATAATTTTGGACACATGAAAGAATGTATTAACAATCCAAAGAAATTATCTGCCATTAATCAAACCTATTTCTCTGTAACTAAAGTAATTAACAGTATGTGTTTTGAAGACAGATAGAAATGGGTTCAAATGCTATTTACTTGTGTGATTTTGAGCATGTTATCTAGTCATTTTAAGTCCTAATTTATGTGTTTGCAAAATGGGGAAAACTGAATTATTATGAAGGTTAGTATAAGTGTTTACTGAGTACCTGACAAGAGTATGTGCTTGGTAACTCATACTGTATGATCTAAATGATTAGCACATAACAAAAACATGTATTTACTTACGTTTTCTAAAAACAGTGAACACTAGACATATCTAACAAAGAATTGGTTTGTATTTTCTGAGTCTTTTAATTCACAAGAATATAAAATCTTTACCTAAACCATCAGAAGCATGAAGTACTGATTAGTAGGCAAAGTTTAGTATGGAACACAATTCATTCAGGTTCAAAGAAGTTTAGAGAAATAGTTCTAAATAAAGAAGCAAATTTCAATAATAAGGAGATTTGGGCTTAGGTTTATCAGACTGCAGGGTAATCATGAATTTCTTTACCTATGATAACAGGAAAATTTGAGACAGTATTTTGATAATGATGGCTGTCAGTTTATAAACACTATGAACTTGAGGATGGCCATAAAAAACAAGTGTAAAACTTCAATGTTGCAGCTGATTTCAAACATTTCTTTTAATAGATTTTTTAAGTGCTGAAATTTCCTAGAGGTATGATCACCTGTAAAGGAAATTATAACATGTTTAATTTGGGACATCAAAAAACATTTAAAATAGACACCACAAAAATGTTTCTGTAGTTTAAAGGTCAAATTTATTAGGAGATTAAGAGGTGTATTATACACAGACTATAAATACTGCACAGCTGACTTTATTCACAGTCAAGCACAGAGATACAGTCTGTGCCAACCTATTTTGTGGATACTCTTGTTCTTTTATTCCAAGAAAAGTTTGCGCCATAAGACTTGGACTTAGGTTTCGGAACCTTTCTCTCCTCAACGTCATAGCTCCATCCTAGAAAACAAAGACAATAATAAACCCACAAGAACACAACTAAAAGAGGATCCCTGAAGAACACAGCAAGCAGAGGCTAACTTTCATAAATTTAATGTTCATTTATCAGGAGTATGTGTCAACACATCTTAAGTATAAATACTTAGTAATGTGTTCCTTTCTAATCCTATGTGACAAGAGGGTCTTAACTATTGCTTGAAGATGATTTACCATATCTTAAAGGTGCAAGCCATGACTTAATTTCTCTCTGCTGAATATTGTCCAAACATCGATGGTTATATATTATGTAAAAATTCACATTCCTCCTGTGGTTTAATATGTGACTTCAGTAACTGAAATGAGGAGCACTGAACCACACAACCCATCTCATGCTTTCTAAGAGCCGGTGCCTTGAAGACAGTTTGGAGCTCACTTGAAGTGATTATAGAAAAACATGTACACAACTATATAAATCAGAGTTGGAAGAGACCATAAGAGATTACTTGGTCAGCTCCCTGGACTATGATAGGCTACTGATTAAACTCAAGAAGTTTTTCAACATTTGTTTCAAGGGCTGTCAACATCAGAATCCCATTCAAGTATCTGGTAACAATACAAATTCTTAGGCCTGACCGGAGGTCCACTGGATCAGCTCTTGAGGGGGCCTGGGAATCTGCACTTAATTGATTCCAGGAGATTGTTATGCATAGAAATTTGAGTTGTTTCTGCTTAGTCCCTAACTTGTGTCCAACTCGCAGTGACCCCATGTACCGTAGTCTGCCAGGCTCCTTTGTCCTGGGACTTACCAGGTGATAATACTGGAGTGGGTTGCCATTTCCTTCTCCAGGGGATCTACCTGACCCAGGGATCGAACATGCATCTCCTGCACTGGTAGGTGGATTCTTTACCACTGAGCCACCTGGGAAGCCCTACTCTAGTATAATCTGTTCATTCTCTTCTGAGAGTCATACCTTCTCTGCAAAGTTCTTCTCAGTGTTTTACAATTTTGAAAACTGGATTTATATATGTCTATGTCATGCTCAGTGGCTTCAGTCATATACAACGCTTTGTGACCCCATGGACTGCACCCTGCCAGGCTCCTCTGCCCATGGGATTCTCCAGGCAAGAACACTGCAGGGGGTTGCCATGCCCTCCTCCAGGGAATCTTCCTGACCCAGGGATCAAACATCTCTTATATCTCCTGTATTGACAGGTGGGTTCTTTACTACTAGTGCCATCTGGGAAGCCCCATATATGTCTATACCTTCTGCCTTGCGTTTTTCTCCGTATCTTTGAAGAACTATACTTAAAGCAGAAGTATACCGTATTCTATAAACTAAATAAACACTCCTCCTTGAAAATATAATTACATCATCCTTCTATTCCCCAGTCCAAGCAACCTATCTATATAACTCACTTTTCTTCATTAGATCCATTTTCCATCCCTGTAATTTATCATTCTTCTCTCCCAGAACTTTCTTCAAATAACTCATCTTGAGACATTTGATTCATGGCTGAATCATGTAGTCATATATAAAATGTCCAAACTGAAAATCATAGTCTAATTAAGTAACTTTCTTGATCTTAGGAGTTGTCATGAATTCTAGTGCCTCTAGGTGAGTATAGTATTTGCAACCACAAAGCTTACGTTTCAACAAGCTTCTTAGTTAGAATTCAACTTTGCCATAAAAGTGAAACTTAAGAAACTCAAATCAAAGTATACTGCTAGTGTGCCTATTTCAGTGTTCAAAAAGGGAAAACAATAACTCCACTGCTGGAACTCTTTGAAGAAAGCCCATTTGCTATAAGGAAATAGAGGAGGAAAGAAAATGAAACAAATGTCTTAAAATACCTTCCACAGACCCTGAACTTATTATAAGACATTAACAAGTAGTTATTTGAATTTCAAAAAATTTACTAAAGAGCATAAGAATAGTATCTCCTTTATAGGTTGTCATGAGGATTAAACAAACTAATTTATTAAAGTGCTTAGCACCTGGTATTTAAGTTCTATGAGACAAGCATTTTTCTAAAACCTTTATATGAATCCATATGAGTCCCTTTATATAACTGAGGAAATTGTGGCCCAGAATGACTAGGGAACTACCTAGCGCAAGGTCACTCAGCTGGGAAAGGGCACAAGCAGAATCTGAATACACACAGCCTAATTCTGGAGCCTGTGCCTTAAGTACACTATATTGTTTCTTGTGGATTATAGTAAGCTCTTGATAAATGTTAAAGCTATTATTTCTCCCTCAAGTTTGATTTTCAACTTATTAGCAGCTTACTTTCTATACTTTACTTTACTTACTTAACTTCAAAAGTATTAATGTAAATAAAATTTCTGTCACATTGTAACCCATTAGTTTTAAATTTATGATGCTTTGAATATAGTTAGGTATAAGTTGGTCTAGTTATTTACTACAGAAAGAGGTTTTGGTAAGCAAACTAATACTATGAACTGAGTATAATTTTTACACTATAAACTCCTCAAGCATTTTCTACATTAATCAGCAAATGGTGCTGATAATTATAAAAGATATTTAATAAAGCAGATATAACTATTTACTGTACATTTGTTATACATTTAATAAATATTATCAATTACTTTCTCTGTGTCAGGAACTCTATGGAAACCAGAGGTGAAGCGGTAAACAAAAAATCCCCAAGTTTCTTCAAGTATTTATGGGAAGGAGAAGTTAACTAGTAAATGAATAGTATATTAGGTGTTGTTATAGTAAAACAGGGCTTCCCAGGTGGCGCTAGTGGTAAAGAACCTGCCTTCCAATGCAGGAGACATAAGAGATGTGAGTTCCATCCCTGGCTTGGGAAGATCATGTGGAGGAGGTCATGGTGATCTAGTATTCTTGCCTGGAGAATCCCACGGACAGAGGAGCCTGGCAACCTATAGTCCATAGGGTCGCAGAGTCAGACATGACTGAAACGACCAGGCACCCACACATAGTAAAACATCCAACTAAACACACACACACACTTAGAGAGGGCAGACGGGGCATCTTGCATCTGAGAAGATCACATTTGAGTGAAGATGTAAAGGTCAGAGTTAGTCATGTGGATGTCTGGAAAGAGAGAGAACACAAGTACAAAGACCTCCAGCCAAGAATGTGCCTGGTATTCCACGTTCTAGTTCCTGTGCTAAGTGCTTTAAATGTAATTGCAATGAGTTTTAAAATTAAGCTCATAGGTTTCTTTGTTTATGGGTTAGGCATTATAAATATCCTTATTTTATATCTAATTAGAAGGAAAAATAGAGGAGATAAGCAGCCTAAAGCCACATTGTTAGTAAGTGGCAAAGCTTGGATTTTAACTCAGGTTAAGTCTATGCACATAACCACATCATAATAAAACTACATTTATTTTAAAAAAAAGTCCAGTAACTGCATTAAAAAAAAATCTATTTCACCCACGTCCTTTCAATCTGTGTGATTTCCTAACCATTTTTCCTGTTTATTTTTGTAAATGAGTTGAAAAGACTGTTTTAAGAATCCCTCCATATGTTCCTCCCCTAGTTATGAAGCAGGTAAATGGTTTCTAGTGTCAATTCTATGTCTGGCTACAATGGTTACTGGTAAGTTACCTGAGACCTCTGTAAACTTTTATTGCCAAATGATGGGTGAGATAACTTATCTTCCCTTCCCCTCAGCCTCCCACCCCAAACTCTCCAGACAAGAAAGACATCGTAAGAGGAACTGAAGAAGAAATGAGAAATATTTAGGAATTGCTATTATAACACACACATACCTGGTAATCACTCATTTACACAGTTAATCTTTCAATCACAAGGGAGAAAAAGCAGTTTTTTAAACTGCATCAGAATGCAGACATTAGCTCTATTATCTCTTCTGTCTGTGAAAGTCTAAAAATGTTGTCGGGGTCACTGCAATGTGAGAAGACTGGGGTTTTGTACACATAAAAGAACAACTGGTTTGAGTTTTCTCCTGGTAACTAAGGAGTGAACTGACTTGGGAATTGTGAGCCAGATTATAGTTGCTGTTGATGGTGATAACAACAATAAATAGAAGTATCATTATAGGGATTGGAATGTGGATGGGCAAAACACCCTGTGAAAGCAAACAAAAACACACACAGAAGAAACCTGCATTTGCTAATAGTATCCATCTCTGCATTACTTTACCACAGCCGTCCATGATTTTAAGGACGTAGGGGGGGAAAGTTTCTTTCCCTCACATTTTTCTGTGGAAAACAACTGTGTTCCCAAAACTAGACATGCACCTGTGTTTCTCTGATTAAGTAAAAGCAAAGAAGGGTATAAGGAAGTCTAATAACAATTCATAATAGAGACTAAAACTCAAGTCAGAGTCTACATAAATCTCCCTTTGGATTTTTTAGCAAAATTTTCTACTATATAGGACGGATGTTACAATGAAAATTTGCTCTTTTCTGGAACCCTGTTAAGAATCTGACCACATTTCCAATCATCCTGCTCCAAAGTGTTTACCTATAGTGCCTGGATGAACAAATTTACTGGTCCCACTAAAATCCTCCTACCACAGTCTCTCCCACATTTTTTGTGATACTGTGGCAATATAAAGGCTATTGGAAGAAGCGGTGAGCTTTAGCTAAAAAGACAAAATGATTGTTAGAGTAATAGTACTTGAAAGGACATCAAACATTTGTACTTAATGAGCATGTTACATGAATTGTACTCATCTTTTATATCCTATTTGAAACTTCTTAAAAAGACAGATAATATAACTTGCAGGGAATAAAACACAGACATTTAAGAATGCAATCTTATTTGTGAAATGTTTAAATTTCCATAGGAATTTCTTTTTCAGCCTGAAAGTTGTTTGTTTTTTTTTTTTAAAGAAATAACTCCAACTTGAGAGCTTTTGAATGAGATTAGGAAAGTGAAAAACACATCCTCTGAAGAATGCTTGTATAAAATCAAGGTGTAGTCTATGACAATGGTTTCATGTGTTGTTCTTCTGCGACACTGAAAACCAGCCCATGTTCCTCCCAGCTGTGCAACAGAAGATGATCAAAGCAACTGAGTCCAAGGCAGCTGCCCCAGGGATGGGGTAAAGCTCCTAGGCCTGCCGTCACTTCCCACTGAGGAGAGCAGCCATATGGCATGGATTAGCCACAAATCCAACCACCGGCACCTACATGATGAGAAGCTGACTCCCTTGGCTGTTTCACACATTGGAATGCTTTCACAAAGATATTTTGTATTTTAAGCCCTAGTATCAGAGAAATACCTCTGGCAAATGTGCCAATAAAGTTAAAATGTGATCTGTAATATCCCATGCTCAATTTCTTTTTCAGAAATTCACCCATTTATTTTGCTGTTCTCCAGATTGTGGCTGGGATATTCTACTTCCTATAACATGAATGTCTGGTATAATCTCTTCAAATAATACTAAAATACAAAAACAAAAGCCCCTGAACAGAACTAGATCCCAATAATTTATGAATTCCAAGTATTGTATGAGATAAAAGAAAATCCCATTCATTTAAATTCAGAACCATTTCACTTATGTTCAGTAATGCTGAAATACAGAGAAACATTCATCGGTAATTTTACTGTTTGTGAAATATGTTACCTTTAGTAACCTTGGTTCAAGTCCTGTTAAAGGTCTGTCCCCTCCAGTAACCTAACGGCAAGCTCTGATAATACTCAGAAGTGGACGGTTTAATGATTTTTCCTACTGTGCATTTATGTATAAAGCAAGAACAACCACATAATTTGGCACAGACTGACATAACTGGCAGGCACTGCTAAGGATAGCAAAGGCTTTGGGAGGCCACACTGATGTTTGTTAGCACTTGCAAAGTTTCAAGATTCCTCACCAGGCTATGTGCTCATAATATGTCTAGGTGAAAACACAGCATAAACACAAGTTATATTTTAAGGAGGGAAGGTAATGACAAAGAAAAGTAGCTTTATAAGCATTCATTTTTAAAAAGTACTTCTATTTGAAATTCTCATGTATTTTGTTTTGGGAGCTAGGAGAGGTTCAGATCAGAATAATTAAAAAATATATCATCTTATAGAAAACATTATGGAGGGTAGGTGTATTTTGGAAACATTGGCAAAACAATTCTTTCCATGAAAATTATGTAAAATGGATTAGTAACACCCTATACCTGCCACACCTGCACATTATTCAGAATTTGCCACAAAACAAACTGGTTTGTGTTTCAAAAGTACAATTGAAAATTAGTCATAGAAATTTAGAACACATTTTTCTAGAAAACGAAACTATACAGCAATGGTAGAGATCCAAAAATCACTGAGATTTTGACATAATTGAGCTGGGTGTGGTCTGTGCATAGGGATTTCCACAATCCTATGTAACCCATAATATATTAGAAGCTTTCTAAGCCGCCATGTATATATAACACTATGAGAAAAATTATTTCAGACTTCTGACTGGGAATCTAAGGAATTCATGTCTGTCTCCTTAATAGTCAAGTTGAACATTTCCCCAGCCAAAAAACAGGCAGTACCAGGACTGGGGATTGGGAAGACAGTTATGTAGAAAAAAAATTTTCTGCTTCAATAGAGACTATGCAGTATTTACAGAACACCAGATCATAGCTCTGTTTGTTTTCTTTGAGTTATTTTGCAATTCCAAAAGTTGTATGCACAAAATAATCTTATTTGCTGATCCTGTATTTGTGATTCACCTACTCACTAAAATTCATTTGTAAATCCAAAATTCTCCAAGGGTTCCTCCGACCTAGGAACTCTGAAGCTGGCATCTCTTTCAGACTCTTTGGGGGCTGCAACGGTGCCTGTGGGTGATGCTTCCATGGTCATCCACGACACGCACAAACCCGTGAATTCTGAGTCACCAGCACACATGCTCCAGCTGAGGTCAAACAAGGTAATGCTATGCCTTCTTGTTTCAGCTCTCACACTGCAAACAAGTGTCCTTTTTGTAGTCTATTAACAGCACATTGTTTTCATTTTTTGGCCTTTTGTTGGTAATTTCACTGTTTGAAGTGACCCCCAAGAGTAGCGATTTAGTACTGTTTAGTGTTCCTAGTTCAAGAAGGCTGTGATATGCCAACTTGGGTTAGATAAGCATCATCCAGAATAAAGTATAACACTGCTGGCCATGAGTTCAATGTTCATGAATCAACAATATACATTAATTTAAACAGAAACACACATAAAAAACAAGATGATGTATTGATCAGCTGACAAAATTTTGTGATCAGAGGCCCACAGGAATCTTTTTCCCTAGGAGCAATTTTTTCAGTATTCACTAGTTTAGTGTTTTTGGTGACTTTACAGAACATAACTACCATGAGTAATGAGAATCAACTGTACTTGAGGGGTATTGAAATTCTGTCCTGCCTGGTGACTCCCCAGGCCTCAGAAAAACCTGTTTGTCTCCAATTTGCAATTCATCTCAACATTCTTTCACTTTATATAATTTTGGGCTGTACTGACTTTTCCTTTGAACTGGTTATAACACCAGCATGGGTCCCTTGTTTCTTTAGTAAAATAAATTCTTCAATATGTGTTCATTTATATCTATATTAAGTCATGATCTTATCTTTTTCAGGATGTTCTTTTAATAATTTTGGAGGTGCTACTGAGGTGGCTAATAGGTTCAGCAACCAAAGTCAGGAAAACTTCCTTACCAGAAATGGTTTATGTTATTTTAAGCCCAAGATTATCTTTTCTTGGCTTCTGAATGTCAGAACGTTGCTGAATCTCTTGTTTATCAAATTTCAATTTTGTTCTCCACCAATCTGAGGAATTGATTTTTAAAGGTCTGATCATTTAAGATTCTTTTAAAATGGATTAATGGTTTTAGAAATCCATTCTCAGAGGAAAAAAGACAGAAAATCTGGTTTGTCTTTTTCTGTATTTAAGGTCTAATGAAGTACTTCCTGAGTAGAAAACAGCTCTTTAGTATGATATGGGCCAGTGAATGTTACAATTCTGTGACCATTAACCCATGACTTAAATTGTAGAAGTGAAATAAATTCCTGTCTGTTTGCATGTATGCTCAGTCAAATCCGACTTACTGTGACCCCACAGACTCTGGCCCACCAGGATCCTCTGTCCATGGGATTTTGCAGGCAAGAAATAGTGGAGTGGGTTGCCATGCCCTACTCTAGGGGATCTTCCCGACCCAAAGATAAAACTCGCATAGCTTGTGTCTCCTACACAAGCACGCAGATTCTTTACCACTGTGACAATTCTGTCTGTCTACACACCTATTAATTCAGAAATGCGTTTACTGCTCATTCTGTGTATAGGTAATGTTTTTTCTACATCCAAGTATAATTAATGAATTAGATTATAAAATACTTTGAATGGGTTCTGTTTTGATTCTCTTACAGAGAAAATACATGCTTGTATAAGTGGAATATTCCTAAAACAGGAAAATGGAGTTTCTAATACTTTGAATATGCTAAATTTAAAAAGTATTCTTATAGGATCTAACAAACATTTAAGAATTTAAATTCAGGTAGTATAGGTAAATGTTTGGCAAATGGAAAATTTAATTTTTTTTTAACAAAAACAATTACGTTTTCTCTAATTTATCAGTGTTAAAACACAAGCATAGATTTTTATTCTACATGGCCATGTTCCTTCTAAATTAGTACGTTTTCTGATCAAATGAGCTAACATTACTTCTGTTTAATATTTTACAATCCTGCAAGATGCAAATTTTTGTTTATCCACAATGATTCCCTGTTTTGACAATTTTATTTCAATACTAATTACATTTTGTAATATGTCACCTTGAAAATTAATTTCCATGATCTTTAGGTAACTTAAAACCCTAAATGGTATTAATGGATACTTAATACCTAAAAAATTTTTACAATAAAATACTGAACCATTGATTACTAAGCAAAAATTCAAACTTACTTTTGCTTTTTTTTTTTTTAATGCTACAGGGAGGCTGCATCTTTGGGTCTGTTAATGGACATGTTCATTTTTGCCATTTAGATAAGCTGGACTATAAAGACTACACACAGTTGTGGCAAGTTTTGTTTTGTATATTTATGAACTTTGCCAGTTTACTAAAATGCTGGTGTGTAACAGTTTTCATCTCTACTTTTTCTATGAAATCAAAGTAACTTTGGCCAAAAGATAATAATGTACATAAATGAAGCACTATTGGGAGTGATGGTGGAAAAGGGGTGTAACCTTGTATACAAAGTAATGAGTTGTGTTTCTGGTTTACTAAAGGTGGTGATAGTGGTAAAGAACTCGCCTGCCAATGCAGGAGACATAAAAGTTGTCAGTTCGATCCCTAGGTCCAGAAGATCCCCTGGAGGAGGGCATGGCAACCCACTCCAGTATTCGTGCCTGAGAAATCCCATGGTCAGAGGAGCCTGGTGGGCTACAGTCGATAGGGTCACAAAGAGTTGAACATGACTGAAGCGACTTAGCATACTCAGAAGAAGGGGAAAAGAGAATAGTTCTAAAGTAAAAAGTCTATTCCAGAATGAGAAAGGGAATGGTGAAGGACAAAACCTGAATGGGTACAGAAAGTTATGTAAGATTTATAAAAAGGAAACTTTATGTGCCTTAGATTACAGTGTATCTGGAAAATAAGTCTGAAAAGATATGTTGCTGTTGTTCAAAGTCACTCAGTTGTGTCCGACTCTTTGCGACTCAAGGACTGCAACATGCCAGGCTCCCCAATACTTCACCATCTCCCAGAGTTTGTTCAAGCTCATGTCCATAGAGTTGGTGAAGCCATCCAACCATTTCATCCTCTGTCATCCCCTCCTTCTCCTGCCTTCAATCTTTCCAAAAAGCAGGGTCTTTTCCAATGAGTCAGCTCTTCACATCAGGTGGCCAAAGTATTGGAGTTTCAGCATCAGTCCTTCCAATTTAGGGTTGATTTCCTTTAGGAGTGACTGGTTTGATCTACTTGCCATCCAAGGGTGTCTCAAGGGTCTTCTCTAGCACCACAATTCGAAAGCCATCTTCAGTCCTTAGCCTTTTTTACTGTCTAGCTCTCACATCCGATACATGGCTCCTAGAAAAACCATAGCTAGGACTATACAGACCTTTGTCAGCAAAGTAATGTCTCTGCTTTTTAATACGCTGTCAAGGTCTGTCACTGCTTTTCTTTGAAAAAGCAAAGGTCTTTTAATTTCATGGCTGCAGTCATTGTCCACAGTGATTTTGGAGACCAAGAAAATAAAGTCTGTCACTGTTTCCATTGTTCCATCTATTTGCCATGAAGTGATGGGACCGGATGCCATGCTCTTAGTGTTTCGAATATTGAGTTTTAAGCCAGCTTTTAAACTCTCCTCTTTCACCTTCATAAAGAGGCTCTTTACTTCCTCTTCACTTTCTGCCATAACGGTGGTATCGTCGGCATATCTGAGGTTACTGATAATTCTCCTTGCAATCTTGACAACTTGTGCTTCATCCAGCCTGGCATTCTGCGTGATGTACTCTGCATATAAGTTAAATAAGCAGGGTGACAATATACAGCCTTGATGTACTCCTTTCCCAATTTGGAACCAGTCCGTTGTTCCATGTCTAGTCTGTTGCTCGTTGACCTGCATACAGGTTTCACAGGAGGAAGGTTAAGGTGGTTTGGTGTTCCCATCTCTTGAAGAATTTTCCATAGTTTGTTGTGATCCACACAAGGCTTTTAGCATAGTCAATTAAGCAGATGTTTTTCTGGAATTCTTTTGCTTTTTCTATGATGGGATGGATGCTGGCAATTTGTTTTTTGGTTCCTCTGCCTTTTCTAAATCCAGCTTGTACATCTGGAAGTTCTCAGTTATGTACTATAGAAGCCTAGCTTGAAGGATTTTGAGCATTACTTTGCTAGCATGTGAAACGAGGGCAATTGTGCAGTAGTTTGAAGATTCTTTGGCACTGCCCTTTGTTGGGATTGGAATGAAAACTGACCTTTCCCAGTTCTATTGCCACTGCTGAGTTTTCCAAATTTGCTGGCATATTGAGTGCAGCACTTTAACAGCATCATCTAAGAAGCTATGAAATGTGTTAAAATCTTACCAAAGTTTGTTCCATTTTGATGGGCTTGTTTCATTACGTTACTGTTTATTGCCTTTACCTACAATAAGAAGGGTTCTACTTTCCATCTAATCTGCCTAGACTACAAAGATTCTGTGGCTAAGCAGAATAACTTTATATGCTTTATGTTGACTTTAAGTACTTGATAACTTATCTAAGAGCTCAAGTTCTTTAGTTAGGCTAAAGTTAGTTTGTATGTTGTATCACCAAGCTGAGCAGTCAAATACTGTTTATCAGCCACTTCTGATCCTATTCTTTCCTAAATGTTCAAATCTTTTAAAAAATTTTGATTTTTGCCTCCTCCAAATCAAATCTTAAATGTAAAATAAAACAGAGTATCTGTGCACCTAAAACTGTCTTTGTGATATTCCACAGGCCCTCTGGGAAATCTTAAAGATATATTCTTTCAACTTTGTAAAAATAAGTGCTAGAAATAGATTTATTTGATGTGTTACAACTGATGAGCTACATGGGAAGAGCTGCCAATTTGGAATAGATGCTTAACCATCCTGAGTTTATTTTGTTTGGATAAAATGTTAATAATATTTCTCAAATTACAAGCTATATGCTAAGCTTAGAGATTTGTCAATACCTTCACTGTTTATGATAGGTTTTATTTATCTCAGCTCTGATATCAGAAAATAGTATAGTTTATCTTTCAGAATTTCAGTTATTTTAAAAAATATTAACTTGGTTGCATCTTTAGTTCTTTAGTTTGTATCTTGTATCTTCTAGGTCAACTAGAAATTCATATTACATATCTATGAAGATTCATTAATATATATACATACAGGACCTACCCTAGAAAACAGAATCTTTTAACTTGATTTTTTGGTGTATATTCTTACGTATGTTTGGTATATTCACAGTATATTAGGTCTCAGGATTACTGTAAGATTTTTTTTCCTCTGTAAAGAGTATGCTTATTTTTATAAATTAGGTGAACATTTGCTATCTTCTTTGAAAATAGGCTTATTAACAAGTTGAGTACAGATATTTTGTAACACTTGTTGGAATGTCTTTAAGTTGCATTATTATTGTTATGAACTCCTAATCATATTTCATTTTTGAAATTTACCTAATGTTATACATGTTCAGTTCAGTCGGTCAGTCGTCTCTGACTCTTTGCAACCCCAGTGGCTGCAGCACGCCAGGCTTCCCTGTCCACCACCAACTCCCGGAGCTTGCTCAAACTCATGTCCATTGAGTCAGTGATGCCATCCAACCATCTCATTGTCTGTCATCCCCTTCTCCTACTGCCCTCAATCTTTCCCAGCATCAGGGTCTTTTCAAATGAGTCAGTTCTTTGCATCAGGTGGCCAAAGTATTGGAGTTTCAGCTTCAGCATCAGTCCTTCCAATGAATATTCAGGACTGATTTCCTTTAGGATGGACTGGTTGGGTCTCCCTGTAGTCCAAGGGACTCTCAAGAGTTTTCTCCAACACCACAGTTCAAAAGCATCAATTCTTCGGTGCTCAACTTTCTTTATGGTCCAACTCTCACATCCACACAAGTCTACTGGAAAAACCATAGCTTTGACTAGACAGACCTTTGTTGGCAAAGTAATGTCTCTGCTTTTTAATATGCTGTCTAGTTTGGTCGTAGCTTGGCTGCAGTCACCATCTGCAGTGATTTTGGAGCCCAAGAAAATAAAGTCAGTGTTTCCATTGTTTCCCTGTCTATATGCCATGACGTGATGGGACTGATGCCATGATCTTCATTTTTTGAAGGTTGAGTTTTAAGCCAACTTTTTCACTGTCCTCTTTCACTTTCACCAAGAGGCTGATTTTGATTTTTGCCTCCTCCAAATACATGAGAGAGACCCAGGAGAACTAAGTAATTCACCAAAATTGCCAAAGCCCTCATCTGAAATAGTATCCAATACTATCCTTAGCTAAAAACAAAAGAGAACACTGAGGATAGGGAGTAAATTCTGTGAGATTACCAGGAAAAGAACAGTAAACAAGGGTGAGATTATTAGGCAGATTTAAGTCACTTCCTTTTCAGTTGATAAGAGTTTCTAGAGATAAGGTCATCCTCTTTCAGGTACTTCCAGAGATACCCTTACAAATGAAAATTTCCCTTATGTATGTAGATGCTTCTTACAAAAGGGAAACTCCTACTTTGTTTTGAGTTTTCCCCAAGTCTGCAGTTTCTTAGGAAAAAAAAAAATCAGCTTAATTAATATGCCAAAGAAACATTTTGTGGTGGAAAATTCTGCTCCCCTACAGAGTAAAATAAATTCTTTAAGAATTTTATATATATTAAGTCATGACATACTTTTGCTTTGAAATTTGTCTTTGTTCATTTTAGTTTCTGAAAGTTGTTTTTTAATAGATAGATGGGGAGGAGGAGCCAAGATGGCAGAGGAATAGGACGGGGAGACCACTTTCTCCCCTACAAATTCATCGAAAGAACAATTGAATGCAGAGCAAACTTCACAAAACAACTTCTGATCGCTAGCTGAGGACATCAGGCGCCCAGAAAAGCAGCCCATTGTCTTCGAAAGGAGGTAGGACAAAATATAAAAGATAAAAGAGAGACAAAAGAGCTAGGGACAGAGACCCATCCCGGGAAGGGAGTCTTAATAGAGGAAGTTTCCAAACTCCAGGAAACCCTCGCACTGGCGGGTCTAGGGGAAGTTTTTAAATCTCAGAGGGCAACCTAACTGGGAGGAAAAATAAAACCCACAGATTACGTGCCTAAAAGCAACTCCCAGCAGAAAAGTACCCCAGACACCCGCATCCGCCACCAGCAAGTGGGGGCGGAACGGTGAGGAGCGGGCGGCATTGCTTAGGGTAAGGACCGGGCCTGAGTGCCCTGAGGGCAATCAGAGGGAGCTTTTGTGAGATACCAACTTAAACTGTGGGATAGCAAAAGAGAGAGAGAAAATTAACCGGCCCGAACACACTGACGGCTGTTCATAGAACAAAGGGTCTGAGCTAGTCCAGAGAAGAGCTAGCCGGCTGTGGACTGGTCCAGCCCCGCCGGAGGCAGGGGGGAGGGGAAAGGGGCAAATTCGGCCCCAAAGACAGCATCCCCTACCACACTGCAAACAGGCCTCCAGTTTCTAACCAAAGACTTCCTGAGATTCTGGATGGTCCACATCTGCCGGGAAGGTCGCGGCTAAACACAAGGCGCATGCACCCAACCGGCGCGGGTGGAAACTGAGGCTGGGGCTGCGGAGGGGAGAAGGTGCACTGCACCTGGGGAGAGTGCGCCCATCAAGCTCCTGGCTGCCTGAGCTGCTTGGGCCGGGGAAGGCACAAAATGCAGGCGCAACCGGAGTCCGCGCTTTTGTGGAGTACCCGCAAACTGGAACCGCATGCAAGCAGGGCACGCTCCATATAGAGCAGCTGGGAGCCTGAGCAGCATAGACGGGGAAAGCAGCGCCTCTCCCTCCCCGCAGCGCGACAGAACTAGCGAACCTGAACAAGAGACCACCTCCACCCACCTGTGTCAGGGCAGAAATTAGGCACTGAAGAGACTGGCAAACAGAAGCCAAATAAACAAAGGGAACCACTTAAGAAGGGACCAGTGCAACAGATTAAAATCCCTGTAGGTAATACCGACTACACCGGAAGGGGCCTATACATATCGAGAAGTGTAAGCTGGAACGACGAGCTATCTGAAACTGAACCGAACCCACACTGACCGGAACAGCTCCAGAGAAATTCCTGGATATATTTTTACCTTTTTTTTTTTTCAGTTAAAAAAAAAAATTTTTTTTTTCTTTTATTTTTTATTTTTTCTCTTTTATCTTCTTTTAAAATTGCCTATTACTTCCACATTACTGCTTGACTTTCATTTTCATATATTTTTATGATTTTTTTTAATTAGGAAAAAAAATTTTTTTTTCTTTTTTTTTCTTTTTCTCTTATTTTCTTTTAAAGTCCTCTATTACTCTTCTACTGTGCCGTAATTTTCATTTTCATTTCACTATAACCTTGCAAAAAAAAAAGCCCTATTTTTAAACTGAACTTCATATATATTTCTAAAATTTTTTGTGTTTTTGTTTTTAATATTGTATTTTTAAGAGTCTAACCTCTACTCTAGATTTTTAATCTTTGTTTTTCAGTATGTGATAAAAATTTTGGACCTTCAAGAATCCAATATTCAGTTCCCATTTTTATATAGGAGTGTGTGGATTATTCTCTCCCAATCTTGACTCTCTGTTTTCTACCTCAGAACATCTCTATTTCCTCCTTTCCCCTTCTCTTCCCAATCCAATTCTGTGAATCTTTGTGGGTGTCTGGGCTACGGAGAACACTCTGGGAACAGACAACTGCATAGATCTGTCTCTCTTCTAGAGTCCCCCTTTTTCTCCTCCTGCTCATCTCTATCTCCCTCCTCCCTCTCCTCTTCTTCATGTAACTCTGTGAACCTCTCTGGGTGTCCCTAACGGGGGAGAATCTTTTCACCATTAACCTAGAAGATTTACTATCAGTGCTGTATAGTTGAAGTCTTGAGACTACTGGACGAATAAAACTGAAATCCAGAGGCAGGAGACTTAAGCCCAAAACCTGAGAAGACCAGAAAACTCCTGACTACATGGAACATTAAGTAATAAGAGACCATCCAAAAGCCTCCATGCGTACACTGAAACCAACCACCACCCAAGAGCCAGTAAGTTTCAGAGCCAAGACATACCACGCAAATTCTCCAACAACGCAGGTACATAGCCCTGAGCATCAACATACAGGCTGCCCAAAGTCACACCTAACACATAGACCCATCTCAAAACTCATTACTGAGCACTCCATTACACACCAGAGAAAAGAAATCCAGTTCCACGCACCAGAACACCGATGCAAGCTTCCCTAACCAGGAAACCTTGACAAGCCAATCGTCCAACCCCACCCACTGGGTGAAACCTCCACAATAAAAAGGAACCACAGACCTCCAGAATACAGAAAGCCCACTCCAGACACAGCAATCTAAACAAGATGAAAAGGCAGAGAAGTACCCAACAGGTAAAGGAACATGAAAAATGCCCACCAAGTCAAACAAAAGAGGAGGAGATAGGGAATCTACCTGAAAAAGAATTTAGAATAATGATAATAAAAATGATCCAAAATCTTGAAAACAAAATGGAGTTACAGATAAATAGCCTGGAGACAAAGACTGAGAAGATGCAAGAAATGTTTAATAAAGACCTAGAAGAAATAAAAAAGAGTGAATTAAAAATGAATATTGCAGTAAATGAGATCAAAAACACTTTGGAGGGAACCAAAAGTAGAATAATGGAGACAGAAGATAGGATAAGTGAGGTAGAAGATAAAATGGTGGAAATAAATGAAGCAGAGAGGAAAAAAGAATCAAAAGAAATGAGGACAACCTCAGGGACAATGTGAAATGCCCCAACATTCGAATCATAGGAGTCCCAGAAGAAGAAGACAAAAAGAAAGGCCATGAGAAAATACTCGAGGAGATAATAGCTGAAAACTTCCCTAAAATGGGGAAGGAAATAGCCACCCAAGTCCAAGAAACCCAGAGAGTCCCAAACAGGATAAACCCAAGGCGAAACACCCCAAGACACATATTAATCAAATTAACAAAGATCAAACACAAAGAACAAATATTAAAAGCAGCAAGGGAGAAACAACAAATAACACACAAAGGGATTCCCATAAGGATAACAGCTGATCTATCAATAGAAACCCTCCAGGCCAGAAGGGAATGGCAGGACATACTTAAAGTAATGAAAGAGAATAACCTACAACCTAGATTACTATACCCAGCAAGGATCTCATTCAGATATGAAGGAGAATTCAAAAGCTTTACAGACAAGCAAAAGCTGAGAGAATTCAGCACCACCAAACCAGCTCTTCAACAAATGCTAAAGGATCTTCTCTAGACAGGAAACACAGAAAGGTTGTATAAACGTGAACCCAAAACAACAAAGTAAATGGCAACGGGACCACACCTATCAATAATTACCTTAAATGTAAATGGGTTGAATGCCCCAATCAAAAGACAAAGATTGGCTGAATGGATACAAAAACAAGACCCCTATATATGCTGTCTACAAGCGACCCACCTCAAAACAAGAGACACATACAGACTAAAAGTGAAGGGCTGGAAAAAAATATTTCACGCAAACGGAGAACAAAAGAAAGCAGGAGTCACAATACTCATATCAGATAAAATAGACTTTCAAATAAAGGATGTGAAAAGAGACAAAGAAGGACACTACATAATGATCAAAGGATCAATCCAAGAAGAAGATATAACAATTATAAATATATATGCACCCAACATAGGAGCACCACAATATGTAAGGGAAACGCTAACGAATATGAAAGAGGAAATTAATAGTAACACAATAATAGTGGGAGACTTTAATACCCCACTCACAACTATGGACAGATCAACTAAATAGAAAATTAACAAGGAAACACAAACTTTAAATGACACAATGGACCAGCTAGACCTAATTGATATCTATAGGACATTTCACCCCAAAACAATCAACTTCACCTTTTTCTCAAGTGCACACGGAACCTTCTCCAGAATAGATCACATCCAGGGCCATAAATCTAGTCTTGGTAAATTCAAAAAAAACTGAAATCATTCCAGTCATCTTTTCTGACCACAGTGCAGTAAGATTAGATCTCAATTACAGGAAAAAAAAATTGCTAAAAATTCAAATATATGGAGGCTAAATAACACGCTTCTGAATAACCAACAAATCATAGAAGAAATCAAAATATGCATAGAAATGAATGAAAATGAAAACACAACAACCCAAAACCTATAGGACACTGTAAAAGCAGTGCTAAGGGGAAGGTTCATAGCATTACAGGCTTACCTCAAGAAACAAGAAAAAAGTCAAATAAATAACCTAACTCTACACCTAAAGCAACTAGAGAAGGAAGAAATGAAGAACCCCAGGGTTAGTAGAAGGAAAGAAATCTTAAAAATTAGGGCAGAAATAAATGCAAAAGAAACTAAAGAGACCATAGCAAAAATCAACAAAGCTAAAAGCTGGTTTTTTGAAAAATAAACAAATTGACAAACTATTAGCAAGACTCATTAAGAAACAAAGAGAGAAGAACCAAATTAACAAAATTAGAAATGAAAATGGAGAGATCACAACAGACAACACTGAAATACAAAGGATCATAAGAGACTACTACCAGCAGCTCTATGCCAATAAAATGGACAACTTGGATGAAATGGACAAATTCTTAGAAAAGTATAACTTTCCAAAACTGAACCAGGAAGAAATAGAAGATCTTAACAGACCCATCACAAGCAAGGAAATCGAAACTGTAATCAGAAATCTTCCAGCAAACAAAAGCCCAGGACCAGATGGCTTCACAGCTGAATTCTACCAAAAATTTAGAGAAGAGCTAACACCTATCTTACTCAAACTCTTCCAGAAAATTGCAGAAGAAGGTAAACTTCCAAACTCATTTTATGAAGCCACCATCACCCTAATTCCAAAACCAGACAAAGATGCCACAAAAAAAGAAAACTACAGGCCAATATCACTGATGAACATAGATGCAAAAATCCTTAACAAAATTCTAGCAAACAGAATCCAACAACATATTAAAAAAATCATACACCATGACCAAGTCGGCTTTATCCCAGGAATGCAAGGATTGTTTAATATCTGCAAATCAATCAATGTAATATACCACATTAACAAATTGAAAGATAAAAACCATATGATTATCTCAATAGATGCAGAGAAAGCCTTTGACAAAATTAAACACCCATTTATGATTAAAACTCTCCAGAGAGCAGGAATAGAAGGAAAATACCTCAACATAATAAAAGCTATATATGACAAACCCACAGCAAGCATTACCCTCAGTGGTGAAAAATTGAAAGCATTTCCCCTGAAATCAGGAACAAGACAAGGGTGCCCACTCTCACCACTACTATTCAACATAGTGTTGGAAGTTTTGGCCACAGCAATCAGAGCAGAAAAAGAAGTAAAAGGAATCCAGATAGGAAAAGAAGAAGTGAAACTCTCACTGTTTGCAGGTGACATGATCCTCTACATAGAACACCCTAAAGACTCTACCAGAAAATTACTAGAGCTAATCAACAAATATAGTAAAGTTGCAGGATATAAAATTAACACACAGAAATCCCTTGCATTCCTATACACGGAGAAAACAGAGAAATTAAAGAAACAATACCATTCACCATTGCAACAAAAAGAATAAAATACTTAGGAGTATATCTACCTAAAGAAACAAAAGACCTATACATAGAAAACTATAAAACACTGATGAAAGAAATCAAAGAGGACACAAACAGATGGAGAAACATACCATGTTCATGGATTGGAAGAATCAATATTGTCAAAATGGCTATACTACCCAAAGCAATCTATAGATTCAGTGCAATCTCTATCAAGCTACCAACGGTATTTTTCACAGAACTAGACCAAAGAATTTCACAATTTGTATGGAAATACAAAAAACCTTGAATAGCCAAAGTAATCTTGAGAAAGAAGAATGGAACTGGAGGAATCAACCTGCCTGACTTCAGACTCTACTACAAAGCCACAGTCATCAAGACAGTATGGTACTGGCACAAAGACAGAAATATAGACCAATGGAACAGAATAGAAAGCCCAGAGATAAATCCACAAACCTATGCACACCTTATCTTCAACAAAGGAGGCAAGGATATACAATGGAAAAAAGACAACCTCTTTAACAAGTGGTGCTGGGAAAGCTGGTCAACCACTTGTAAAAGAATGAAACTAGAACACTTTCTAACACCATACACAAAAATAAACTCCAAATGGATTAAAGATCTAAATGTAAGACCAGAAACTATAAAACTCCTAGAGGAGAACATAGGCAAAACACTCTCTGACATGAATCACAGCAGGATCCTCTATGACCCACCTCCCAGAATATTGGAAATAAAAGCAAAAATAAACAAATGGGACCTAATGAAACTTAAAAGCTTTTTCACAACAAAGGAAACTATAAGCAAGGTGAAAAGACAGTCCTCAGATTGGGAGAAAATAATAGCAAACAAAGCAACAGACAAAGGATTTATCTCAAAAAATATACAAGCAACTCCTGCAGCTCAATTCCAGAAAAATAAATGACCCAATCAAAAAATGGGCCAAAGAACTAAACAGACATTTCTCCAAAGAAGACATACAGATGGCTAACAAACACATGAAAAGATGCTCAACATCACTCATTATTAGAGAAATGCAAATCAAAACCACAATGAGGTACCATTACACGCCAGTCAGGATGGCTGCTATCCAAAAGTCTACAAGCAATAAATGCTGGAGAGGGTGTGGAGAAAAGGGAACCCTCTTACACTGTTGGTGGGAATGCAAACTAGTACAGCCGCTATGGAGAACAGTGTGGAGATTTCTTAAAAAACTGGAAATAGAACTGCCATATGACCCAGCAATCCCACTTCTGGGCATATACACTGAGGAAACCAGATCTGAAAGAGACACGTGCACCCCAATGTTCATTGCAGCACTGTTTATAATGGCCAGGACATGGAAGCAACCTAGATGCCCATCAGCAGACGAATGGATAAGGAAGCTGTGGTACATATACACCATGGAATATTACTCAGCCATTAAAAAGAATTCATTTGAATCAGTTCTAATGAGATGGATGAAACTGGAGCCCATTATACAGAGTGAAGTAAGCCAGAAAGATAAAGAACATTACAGCATACTAACACATATATATGGAATTTAGAAAGATGGTAACATTAACCCTATACGCAAAACAGAAAAAGAGACACAGATGTACAGAACAGAATTTTGGACTCTGTGGGAGAAGGCGAGGGTGGGATGTTTCGAGAGAACAGCATTGAAACATGTATATTATCTAGGGTGAAACAGATCACCAGCCCAGGTTGGATGCATGAGACAAGTGCTCGGGCCTGGTGTACTGGGAAGACCCAGAGGGATCGGGTAGAGAGGGAGGTGGGAGGGGGGATCGGGATGGGGAATACATGTAAATCCATGGCTAATTCATGTCAATGTATGACAAAACCCACTAGAATACTGTAAAGTAATTAGCCTCCAACTAATAAAAATAAATGGAAAAAATAAAATACTTCTAATCTTTCAAAAAAAAAAAAATAGATTGATGAATATAAGGTTGAGACCCTCATGAGAAGGTTTAAGATAGGTGGAAATCCAGACCTTGATGATGGTGTCCACTTCTGAGACAATTCTAAGTTCTGGTTTGCAACTCCCAATTATCTCTATATTTTCCTGAATCAGTGCTTCCATCTTCTGTAACTTTAGAGGTGAGTTTTCCTCCCCACTACATCTCCATAGCAGTTTCACTGCTTATTCTCTGTCATCCTGTTTACTCCTGAAGAAAACCCTCCTCTATTGGAGAATTTTAGTAAGTTGTTACTGCTAACTAACAGCAATGAGAAAAACACAAGGGGTAAAATGACATATCAAAGGGAAGTCACAAAGTTTCAAATCAGATCAAAAGGGAAAGGGGATAAAACCAGTTCTAGTTTCATTAGCATATAAATGTAAGCATCCTAGCCCACTACAAGAAAAGACAAAAGCCACATGAGTGAGAGGTGGGTCTTTCCTGTATGCAAAGAAAAAAGGTTCATCAACATTTGAGAAAACCTCATATAAACTTTCTTTATAAAAAGACAAAGCATCTTTGAAGAGTTCTTCTGGAATATATGCTGAGTTCAAAGGGAGATCTTTAAGATGAGGCTCTGGTGATAAAGAGACACAAGGGTATTTATAACTTACTTAGTGTATGCTACTCAAGAGAGAAGTGAGAGGTGAGCAGGGGAAAAAGAAGCCAAGGAAGAGCATTCAGTCTTTCTTCTATCCCACTCAGCAGGTGACAGAACCAGGCTTCCACAGGAAGTGAGGTATGGTGAGAAGAGACCAGAAGCAAAATTATCAATAGCAGGAAGAAGAAAACGTTTAGTCTCAGACATGAGGGCATTCTTATGTAAAGATATGGATTTACATAATGCCTTAATTTAAGAAATTGAAAATAAGTGTTAAATAGGGATTTTGTGATGTAATGTAGATCTTTTGGGCTTCCCTGGTTGGTTCAGATGGTAAAGAACCTGCCTGCAATGATCCCTGAATTGGGAAGATCCCCTGGAGAAGGACATGGCAATCCACTCCAACATGCTTGCCTGGAGAATCCCCACGGGCAGACAAGCCTGGTGGGCTACAGTTCATGGGGTCACAAAGAGTCAAACACAACTGAACGACTAAGCACACACACAGAATTTTAAGCTATTTTATTTCATTATTGTATGTAATATAAAAATTTACACTTATCCTTGATCCTAGGTAAGTGTCTGAAGAACAGAACTGCATTTCTTTTTTTAAAAATTTATTTTTATTTTTTTTGGCCATGCACCGCAGCTTGTGGGATCTTAGTTCCCCAACCAGGAACTGACTTGGAGCCCCAGCAGTGAATGTGCAGAGTCCTAACCACTGGACTATCAAGGAACTCTCTGCATTTCTCAAGTAATGTAACTTTTCAAAGTTAGGTAAGGTTTTCCTATTTCTTATATTCACTACAGAATATATAGAAATGATATATCTAGAATATGTATGTAATGTATGTCTTATATAGCTTGAAGTATTCTAGATTAGTGCTACCCAACAGACACATAATGTGAACCAGACAAGTTTTAATTATCTAGAAGCAACATTTTCATAAATGTCTAAAACGAAAAAGTAAGCCTTTAATCATTTAGATTCCTAGCCTAATACACATCTTAAATATTATCATTTTAAAATGTAATCAATATAAAATGTATTAGAGATATTTAATGCTTCTTTTTCTTAACACTAAGTCTCAGAAACCCAGTGTGTATTTTACACTTAACAGCATACCCCAATTCTAACTAAATACATTTCAAGTGCTGCATAGCCATCTGTGCCTACCGTACTGGACCATGCAGATCGAGATGACGGATGTAACATCTACAGCAGCACAGTAGTATCATGGGAAAAAACACTGGAGTTGGAACCTAGAAACGTGGGCCCTATCAGCTGGGAGCTATGTGATTGACACTGGTCTTATAGGAGTTAACAGTTCTTCTAAAAGAAAAAACAAGTAGCCAAATAAATTTAAAATGATTTAAGGAGAAGTTGGGAGAAGGCAATGGCAGCCCACTCCAGTACTCTTGCCTGGAAAATCCCATGGACGGAGGAGCCTGGTAGGCTGCCGTCCATGGGGTCGCGAAGAGTCAGACACGACTGAGCGACTTCACTTTCACTTTTCACTTTCATGCACTGGAGAAGGAAATGGCAACCCACTCCAGTGTTCTTGCCTGGAGAATCCCAGGGATGGCGAAGCCTGGTGGGCTGCCATCTGTGGGGTCGCACAGAGTTGGACACAACTGAAGTGACTTAGCAGCAGCAGCAGCAAGGAAGAGTTTAAAACATAACCTGGAGAATAATTTACAGCATCACTAAATGTACTGTTCAAATTTACCAATTTTTATTGAGCATATAAAAAGATTAAGATGACTGGGTGGTTTCCCTGGTGAAAGTGAAAATATGAAAGTGCTAGTCACTCAATCATTTGGCACTCTTTGCAACCCCATGGACTGTTGCCTGCCAGGCTTCTCTATCGATGGGGTTCTCCAGGCAAGAATACTGGATTGGGTAGCCATTCCTTTTTCCAGATCATCTTACCTACCCAGCCAGGGATCAAAGTTGGGTCTCCCGCACTGCAGGCAGATTCTTTATCGTCTGAGCCACCAGGGAGGTGCTTATAATTCAGCAAATAAAGTATTATAGTTTGAGTAAGAGGACTATGTCTTATTTAAATAATGATCCCCAGAACCTAAGCCAGGAGTGTTGGCATATGACAGGGTGCTCAACATATGTATGACTGAATGCAATACAAAAAAAGTAAAATACAATACCACAGGTAGAAGAGTTATAAAAAAGGAAAACATCAATGTGGAAGCTAAAGGAAGAGAGAGCACATCTATTTTTGGAGATTGGAAAGGGAAATAAGAAAAGCGATCAGAAAGGAGATAACATTTAAAATGTATTCTGAAAAGTAGGCTGGAGTTCGTAGGCAGGGAAAAAGAGGAGAAAGGGAACATAATGAGGAAGAGATTGCAGAAGGAAGAAACTAAAGCAGAGATAAGGGCAGGAGGAAATGCTGAGGCACAGTAAGATAAAGTCAGGTTACTATTTGAGTGACAGGTTACTATTTGAGTGATAAGTTAGTGCTTATATGTGAAGAACTTGAATTATCAGCTGAGCAGTATATTAAGCATAGGCTTTTTGAAGTGTTTGAATAAAGAGCATTTCAGATTAACAAAAATGTCAGAGGAGAAGGGGTCACAAGTATTGAAGGAGTACATAATTGGTTAGACCAGAGGTCAGTAAATATTTACTGTAAATGGCCAAATACAAAATATTTTTAGACTTTGGGGGACATATTGTCTCTATTACAACTATTTACTTTTACTAGTAGAGCTGCAAAGTTATCACTGACTGTACAGGGATTGAACTTGTGTCTCTTGCATTGGAAGGTGAATTCTTAACCACTGGGCCACCAAGGCGCCAAGTATATAATAATAAATGTTAAATAAGTGAAGAATGAGAAATAACCTCTTCCCTAGGAGATGAAAGTGCCTTCAAATTCCTGAGTAGGGAAAATATTTTAGGAAGGCACTAATTTCACCAGATAGCCAGTGTCCACTATATAAATTTTGTGTCAGGCACTGGAAACAAAAAGAGTTGGACACAACTTAGCAGCTGAGCAACAACTGGAAACACAGCAGTGAATCAGAGCAACAGAATACCTACTGCCTTAAAGGCTGTCAGGGCTTCCCAGGCGGCACAACAGTAAAAAACTCACCTGCCAATGCAGGAGATAAGTTCGGTCCCTGGGTTGGGAGGATCCCCTGGAGAAGGAAATGGTGACTCACTCCAGTATGCTTGCCTGGAGAATCCCGCGAACCGAGAAGCCTGGGCACAATAGATAACCTAGGTTTTCTGGTCAGTTCGTTCTCTCCCTGTAAGTCATACTTCATCCTAACACACGATCCTTCCCAAGCAGGTCTTGCAGGTTTGGTAACACCATCTCACTACCCCACTATGTGCTGTGGTTTTCCTATACCTTGTCCATACTTCTATAAGTCCTTTGGGCTTCCCAGTTGATGCTAGTGGTAAAGAACCCACCTGCCAATGCAGGAGATGAAAGAGACGGGAGTTCAATTCTTGGGTTTGGAAGATCCCCTGGAGGGCGGCATGGTAATCCACTCCAGTTTTCTTGCCTGGAGAAGCCCTCAGAGGAGCCTGACAAGATACAGTCCACAGAGTCACGACTAAAGCGACTTAGCACGCAAGCACTTAAAAGAAAGAATTCCTGATTCCCTGTTTTTCTCTGTTTTTTGTTTTATCTTGGCTGCGCCAGATGGTTCTGAGATCTCAGTTCCCCAACCAGAGAAGGAATCCGGGCCATGGCAGTGAAAGCGCCAAATCCTAACTATTCGATCACCAGGTAAGTCCCCAGATCCACAGTTAGCTTACAGATTTATACGGTAATATTCTCTAAGCTTTTTCAAATTATACTGTCTATTGACTTTGGTAATGCTCCTCAATTTTCATTCTGGTGTGGGGAGTAGAAATCAGATCGGAAAGGCACTTGATTTTATTAATAAGAGTAGCAGTGGTTAGTTCGTATATCTGCAATTCACATGGCAACTACAGTCATACAGTCCTTGTGCCCACTCAGGAAGGAGTCAGAGGTTTAAGAGTTTAATTAGCCTTCCTGTCATTAAACTCACATGATAGACTATTTGAGGTGTCAGACATGAAATATGGTAGGCTACAAAGATGAAAAACATTAACAGAACTGTTGTTGATGAGCTACATTACAGTTTAATTTTAAAAACAGCAATGTAAATGTTACATCAAAATAATATTTTAAAGATTATGATCACTTTGAGAACAAATACATAATTTGGAAATTTGGTAATATATAATACTTAAAATTTTTTTATTTTTAAAGTCTACTAATAAGATAAACTGATATACTATTATATACTTAGCTACATCCTAAGTACTTTACTTTTATAAACTTATTCAATCCTCGTAACGATTCCCATTGTATTTGCATTTTCTCCTTGTACAAACCCAGACAAATAGAGATCCGACATGGACTCAAATCTGACAGTCTGGCTTCAGATTCTTAAGGTATAATATAATGTGAACTTAGGATGAAAAATCAAATATTTCAGATAATAATAATCTTTATGGTGCTTTTACATTTATGTCAAATATGTTGAAAAAACACTAATAATCTTTTAAACTTATATTGCCTTATAGTAATAACATACTTAAATGGACATGATATCATTCAAATAGCTGAATTAGATTCAAATTCAATTTGATCAACTAGAACAACAGAATGCATCAGGTACAAATGCACAGTATTGCATTTAAACCTGAGAGAAACAGAAGAAATAACAGATGGAGGGAGGTAATGGAAAGGACTAATAGTTTCCAAGGGGCCAGTTGTGTGTGTGTGTGCATGTTCAGTCGTGTCTGACTCTTTACAACCCCGTGGACTGTAGTCCTCCAGGCTCCTCTGTCCATGGAATTTCCCAAGCAAGAATACTGGAGTGGGTTGCCATTTCCTGACCCAGGGATTGAACCTAAGTCTCTTACACCTCTTGCACTGACAGGCGGATTCTTTATCACTATGCCACCTGGGAAGCCCATTATGTTTCAAGTACTTGCCTAGGTACACCTTTAGGTAACTACCATTATTTGAACAATGAAGAAACATTAAGTCCATGATGAAATTAATCCAAGATCAGGTAGCTTTGAGTGGCATAATAAGGATTAGAATCCATCATGATCTGCCTCCAAAGGCTCCTTTCACTACTGTGTTGCATGGTTTAACAGCAGAAAATGAGGAGGGGAAAAAGACATTCTAGTCTCTGTTTCAGTTGAAAGAAAACCTAACACAGGTCAAGAGTTTTAGGTAGCTACTAATATACTCTTAGGTTGTATTAATATAATTACAGACCCAACATATCAATAGAAGTGGTAAACATAGACATTTATGTTCACATGACATTTTAGAGGAAACATGATTTGTAATAACTGAAAAGCTATTAGGTAGAGTAACAGACATGAGACTTTGTTTCAAAGTAAGAAAATAATAAACAGATGTCAAAACTGGAATAGGTTGCCTTATGAGATGTTTAATGTTTTAAACTTAATGTTAATGATTTTACAGAGGCATTCATAAATAAGATAGGAGTTAGACAAGTAGTTTTATTCCAAGCCTCGACTTCAAATTTACAGCAGTTTGACTTTCATATGTTACATGTGTATTTATTTTTCAGATTTTTTATTTTGGGGAGGGGTATGTTCTCATGGCATAAAAAGAAAAAAATCTAAAACCACTGGACTAGATACATTGATTTTGTTCAACTTAACTATAGAATGTAGGTTAAGAACATAAAATCATACCTTACTTGTCAAAACAAAAGCAAATCACACTTACCATTTTTCTCTGCAAAGGCAATTGCATCTTCTTTAGTACTGAAAGTCAGAACCAGGTTGGATAAGGGATCAGCCCTGTAAGAAACAATTTTTTTCCCAGGATTTAACATTAATCTGTGACTGAAAATTACTTATTTTGAATAATTTCTTTACAACTGTCCACTATCTGAATATGTTTTTCTGTGTTAAATTACGGAGAAGGCAATGGCAACCCACTCCAGTACTCTTGCCTGGAAAATCCAATGGACGGAGGAGCCTGGTAGGCTGCTGTCCATGGGGTCGCTAAAAGTCGGACATGACTGAGCGACTTCACTTTCACTTTTCACTTTCATGCACTGGAGAAGGAAATGGCAACCCACTCCAGTGTTCTTGCTGTCTATGGGGTCGCACAGTTGGACACAACTGAAGCGACTTAGCAGCAGCAGCAGTGTTAAATTAGGGCGATTTTCTAACATGTCAAATTAAAAACTTTATAAAGACATCCAGCAATCTTTAGTCTCTAATAAAAATCATTTATTAAGCTTAAAAAAAAACAAAATGAATGAGAATTGTCTTAGGTTTGTTTTTATTCTTTAAACTTACCTTATAAAACCTAGAATCAAGCAGAAGAGATCTTCTATAATCAAAGGTATAAAGGAGGAACCACAATGAGACAGGAGGCAGAGACCCATACCAAGTTGGGCAACCCACAAACAGGAGGGTAAGTACAACTGCAGAAAGTCAGTTACTCAGTCGTGTCTGACTCTTTGAGACCCCAGGGACTGTAGCCCACCAGGCTCCCCTGTCCATGGGATTCTGCAGGCAAGAATACTGGAGTGGGTTGCCATTACTTTCTCCAACAACTGCAGAGGTTATCCCCAAGAAGCAATCTGTTCAAGCCCCACACTGAGCTCCCAAGTCCCCGAATCCTGGACTGGGAAGAGAAGCCCCCAGAATATTTGGCTTTAAAGGCCAATGGGGCTTAGTTTCAGGAGACCCAGAGGGCTGTGGGAAACAGAGACCATCTCTTAAAAGGCTCACAAAAAATCTCATGTACTTCAGGACCCAGAGCAGAAGCAGTAATTTGAAGGAAGCATGGGTCAGACGCACCTCCTGATCTTTGAGAGTCTCCTGGAAAGGCAGGAGACAAGTGAAGCCCAGGGATGTAGAAAACTGGCAAGAGCCATTTGGGGGAGCTCATTCCACCATGAGGTGCCATTTTGGAATTTTCTCAATAGCTTCTAACCAGGTTATAAGCACCATTCCTGAGATATCTCAGGCTAAGCCATTAACAGGATGGGAACACAGCTCTACCCACAAGAAGGCAGGCTGCCACAGAGAACCCAACTTACTTGCCAACACGCTAGCACTAGCCAAGACCTCGTGGGCCCTGGCTCTGCCAACCAGCTGTACAAACCCAGCTCTGAGACACTGCAGGCATCGCAAATCAGTGGGCCAACACAGGAGCTCAAGGACTACCAGGGTTCTGTAGGCAGAGGTCCCAGGATTTACCTCTGCCAAGCAGTGAACCATCACTAGGCCCAGAACCCCTTGGCCCTACCCACCAGTGGTTAGACACCAGCTCTACAACATGCTGGTAAAGTAATGCTCAAAATTCTCCAAGCCAGGCTTCAGCAATACATGAACCGTGAACTTCCAGATGTTCAAGCTGGTTTTAGAAAAGGCAGAGGAACCAGAGATTAAATTGCCAACATCCGCTGGATCATCAGAAAAGCAAGATAGTTCCAGAAAAACATCTATTTCTTCTTTATTGACTATGCCAAAGCCTTTGACTGTGTGGATCACAATAAACTGGAGAATTCTGAAAGAGATGGCAATACCAGACCACTTGACCTGCCTCTTGAGAAACCTATACGCAGGTCAGGAAGCAAGAGTTGGAACTGGACATGGAACAACAGACTGGTTCCAAATAGGAAAAGGAGTACGTCAAGGCTCTATATTGTCATCCTGCTTATTTAACTTATATGCAGTGTACATCATGAGAAACACTGGGCTGGAAGAAGCACAAGCTGGAATCAAGATTGCCAGGAGAAATATCAATAACCTCAGATATGTAGATGACACCACCCTTATGGCAGAAAGTGAAGAGGAACTAAAAAGCCTCTTGATGAAAGTGAAAGAGGAGAGTGAAAAAGTTGGCTTAAAGCTCAACATTCAGAAAACTAAGATCATGGCATCTGGTCCCATCACTTCATGGGAAATAGATGGGGAAACAGTGTCAAACTTTTTTTTTTTTGGGCTCCAAAATCACTGTAGGTGGTGACTGCAGCCATGAAATTAAAAGATGCTTACTCCTTGGAAGGAAAGTGATGACCAACCTAGATAGCATATTAAAAAGCAGAGACATTACTTTGCCAACAAAGGTCCATCTAGTCATGTGTGAATGTAAGAGTTGGACTATAAAGAAAGCTGAGCACCGAAGAATTGATGCTTTTGAACTGTGGTGTTGGAGAAGACTCTTGAGAGTCCCTTGGACTGCAAGGAGATCCAACCAGTCCATCCTAAAGGAGATCAGTCCTGGGTGTTCACTGGAAGGACTGATGCTGAAGCTGAAACTCCAATACTCTGGCCACCTCATGCGAAGAGTTGACTCACTGGAAAAGACCCTGACGCTGGGACGGATTGGGGGCAGGAGGAGAAGGGGACGACAGAGGATGAGATGGTTGGATGGCATCACCGACTCGATGGACATGAGTTTGAGTGAACTCTGGGAGTGTGTGATGGACAGGGAGGCCTGGCGTGCTTGGGGTCGCCAAAGAGTCGGACACGACTAAGCGACTGAACTGAACTGAACTAGAACCCCTGGGCCCTGAAGCAAGAGGCCATGAGACTTGGCTTCATGCAACAGTTGGGAGGGGTGGGAAGAATTAGCCTCAATATGTTCCAGGACCAGACCCTGCCCACCAACAGGTGGTCAGCAATCCCAGGCCCACCGCAGCCCCACAGCCTGCCTTATCAGCACCCAGCCAAGACACCAGGAGGCTGACACCAGCACTCATCACTCGTCTTCAACGTAGTGCTGAAATTCCTGACTACAGCAATCAGGCTGGAAGGAGGGATAAAATGAATTCAAGCTGAAAAGGAAAAGCTGTCACTGTTTGCAGATGACATGATACCATCTACAGAAAATCCTCAAGATACCACCAGAAAACTATAAGAGCTGAATCTGGTAAAGCTGCAAGATACAAAATTAATATACAAAAATCTATTGCATTTGTATACACTAACAATGATTATCAAAATTTCTAAACTCATCTAATCTCCTCTAATAAACAAAAAATATAAAGAAGTTTTATTTTAAAAATAAGTGTCATTAAATTATTAACACTATTCACAGTATATTTTAAACTAATATCTATAGCTTAGGGACCATGTTAAGAGTGCTCACAATGTCAGCCATTTTTATCCAGTAAATAGTTCTCTGAAAAACACTGTTCTTATAGTATATTTTGCTGGACCACATTTATATAAATATTATTTTATATATATATGTCACCTATGTGGAACGTATATGTCTATACCATTAAACATAGTGATATCTATGCAAAACTGTTTCAAAAAGTATTGTCATAAGGCATCCTGTATAAAAAAGAGCCTGAAAATCAGTGCATTTAAAAGGAAAATCTACACAGAAAAAGAGCCAAAAATAATATTCAAATTAAACCAAAATACTCACGTTGACGCCCAACCCATCAAAGGATTTTCCCATCTCTCTCTGGTATCAAACTCCATCTTCCATTTCTTTGTGTTATTTACTCCAGACTGCATGTTATTGCGAGCAGGAACAAAGATCCTGGCTTTTCTAGTTTTGATATGCTCTTCGGGAACACCAGTTAAAGTAGTAATATCCTACAGAAAAACAAGCAAATGTGCTGATAACAGCCCACTTACACCCTAATGTATTTTTGTTGCTTTCTGTATCTTACAATATATACTTATTTATAATTTTTTTTAAGATTTCACTTCTTTGTTACTTTACCATGTAAACTACTACTTTGATATTTGGAGAAGATATATTGGGGGAATGTTAAAGTATAGTGGGAAAGGGCTCATAAAAATTTTAGGCCCATTTTGAACAACAAGGTACTGGTAATTTTTGAAGAGTCTGCTGGCAGAAAAGCCTGTAGTAAGTAGACTCTGATGTCATAAGCTGGTATAATTAGTTAGCAGAGAAAGAATGTAAAAGGATATTAAAAGTAAACAAATATACAAAGTGACTAAATTTTAAATAGAAAAAAATATCTATTACCAGTGGTTTCTGTGTCATGCTGCTTACAAGGCATTCTCTTCAGAGAAAGGCCTGACCCTTTTTGTAAACAATTAAAATCAATTAACAACTTTAACTACCATTTTGATTTATCTCCCCTTAATGAAACCTACTGAAGAGAAAATGATATCAAATAGGTGTCAAACTTATTCTGCAAAGATAAAAAATTCTGCACAATTTTTGCAGAAATGTTAGAGGAAAACAATGATAACTTGACTATCTTTTTCTATATTTCTACCCAATAACAAAAGGTCAACTGATGAATACATACAATTTTGATTCCCTGATTAAATATATTTCAAACTATAGTAGCAATCAGGACACAAAATAACAAAGTAATTTACAGTTTAAGTCTCCACTTAGTAATGGTAAAATACTTCATTCTAGCAATGTAAAATCATATTATGGTCAACTATATTATGCTCATAAAGCATTTTAACATTATGGTTCCTTACTAAGGTAAACTTTAAAAAGCTGGTTAAAAACAACAGGTTTAACATTTAAATGATTATATCAAACTTGTGAAAACTAGAAAACTTAGCACATTTTGTTAATTTTAATTTCATGTTTATTTGTAGTTCCACTCTAATCAATGCTTTAGACCCAAGAAATACTAGGATTTCTTAGTTGCAATATGTACTGGGAAAAAACTAAATGTATTTCTGACTCAACTAATCTTTCTACACACAGATTAAAGAAACAATTCCTTAGAGTTATTTTAGCTGACAACTATACCTTCTCACCTATACCAATAATTAGGTGTGGTTACTTTGTCATAGTTCGTCTATTTGGAGAAACTATTAAAATGATCCATATAAATATATACACAAAAATGTACTTCTAGTATATGCCTACATTTTTAAAGTTTATAGGATAAAATAAAAGGAAAATGAACACAACTAATACATAATTTTTAAAGGCATCAATATATCAAGTTATTACAAACTGTCAAGTTCATCTTCAAAGAAAAGTAATTTCAGGTTATTATTACATTCAATAACTTTCTAAAGAATATTCCTCTACTCAAGAGCTTGAAAGAAACTCAGCTCCTGGAAAGTCCTTAATGTTTATTTCCCCCTTTGAATTCACTACAGTGTTGGTAATCTTTCACATTAACTTAGTATTTAATATTATATATTTTCATATTAAAAAATCTATTTAGTTATAGCTGAAGCAAAGTATAAACGAACAGTAAGCATATTACAAAATTACGGGATGAGGCATCCTTGTCAAATTCCATAGCAACACCTCCATTCTGAGCTGAGCTCATAAAAGCTGAAGCTATAAGTTGGCTATTCTTTTAATAAGACTTACAGAAAAGATAGCATATTAATCTCTTAATACCAGTTCAGGAAACAGACTCACTTTTTCAATACCAGTTCAGGAAACAGACTTACTTTTTCTTAATAAATGTCTATATTGTATGCATATGCCAAAGTAATTTAAAAACCAATAAAGCTTTAGTAAAATGGAAAGAGTATTTCTTGATTTGTACTATCAAAGCAGAAAGGCACAGCATGATTTTTTAAGGATGGAAAACCACTTTAAAATCAGTGGCTACAAAAGTTGCTAAGCTCCTAGCTGTAAGTGCTTCCATGCCTTCTCAAATTATGGCAATTGTTTGGTATCTTCTTCCAATAAAACTGGCATTCAAACAAATGAGTTTCTGAATTTTGAAGTCCAAGTTGTTCTGACATAGAATCCCTGCCTTTGCCTGCAGAAGACATGTAAGGTACTGGAGAGCTGAACTGCTGCCAAAGACAGAATAAAAAGGCTTGGCATCTCTCACATACTTGACACCTAAAGGGCACAGAAGCTCTAAAATTCCTAGTCCTTGTAGGCACACACTCAGTCTAGACAAACTGATTTCTCACACTTTTAAAACGCATCACAACACTCTATTGTTATCATTTCATGCACACAGCTTCAGCAAGTGACAGAAGAACATGTCCTTTAAGCGACATTTCAATGGGCTAAAGCTCTCATTCCAAGATTCCATTAAAACAATGTAATACTTGAAAAGAACTATGAGGCACTATGAACTTTTTCCGTGTCTTCAATGCTTTGCTTTTCCTCAAAGTTCTCACTGACCTATCTGTGACTCAACTTTTGAAAATAAATGATCTGCAAACTACTGAAACTATACTGAACTAATGATACTCTTTAGATTTCTACTTTAATGATACTCTTTTTAGATTTCTACTTTTCTACTGCAGTATGGATCATATGTGATTATTTTTAAAAAACATAAAAGATGTCAATGTTGCCTTTCACAGATTTCTCATTTGATTGGTAAAATAGGTTATTTGTAAATAATAATTCATAGATTTTCTATGTCTACAAAAAAGTTAAAACATGTAAGATAGGAGAAGGCTGCAAGTTGGCACCTGAAGAATCTCAAGACTCACCAGTTAGTATTTATAAATTCTAATAAAACAACCCTATACATAATATATACACTTACTGAATTTTAAAACTTTTTAATTTTTAACAATTGGATCAAGCATGACACCTATGTTTATATTATTAAACTAAGTATCTTCATAAAGTTTCATAAATATGAACTTGTATACAATATGCTATTTAAGAAATAGTAACTAGTTACCTAATCATGATTCATAGATTAAAGGGCATTCATACTTACAAATTTGCTACTGAAAACAAGCATATCATAATTTGAAAGTTCTACTCTTTCAGTACGATCTTTTTCACAATTTTAAATTCTATAAGAGCTGATACACTGACTTTCCATTTCACAAGTCTAGTTTAAATTGAAGAGGAATTTTAAAAATCATTAAGAAAGTATATGCCAGTATATGTAAATGAACTTTATTCTTTCAAATACCAATTTCCATGATAAAATATTAGTTTTCCATATAAAAACTGTATGATTCGGTTATCAACTGTCCCCATTTATCTTGTGTGAATTCAACTTTTTTTAAACAAAGGAAGCAGGGAACAAGCAATGGGAAGTTGGTGTCAAAATGCAGAAAAACCTCCCAGCAAGCTTCTTGCAACCACCCAGGATTTAGAGTCTTGCTGGCCGCTCTCTTTTCAATACCAGAATTTCACACATTTCAATGACTATTATGACTTCAAAGAATCAAATTTTCATCATTGTCTGTCATCTGCCGGTTGATTTGTATAAAGGAGTTCTTCTGCATGCACTCCAAACAAAAGCCTCCTTACTTTTGTGGCTATATATCAAGTTTAAAAGTTTTGTTTGTGACAGTTGTGTCTTTGGTAAATTAGGGTAACACTGAAGGAGTGCAGCTGCTCTGCAGGAACCTCCTTTTTGGCACCATTTCACTTAAATAAAAACTGAATAATTAGCTTCTGCCTTTATTAAACCACAAAAATGCCACTGGCCTTAGTAATTACTTCCGGTTGCCCCACCCACTTAACCTTAATACTTTACACCTGTCATAAAGAGAAATTAATGAAAAGGGCTTTCACCACTTTGGATGAATTTCTGATAGATCTCCCAGTACACACAGAAGAGTCAAAATTTTTAACAGGCTTTTTGGTAATAAGTTCACTAACATTGACTGTTATTTGTGGATCAATGTTGAAAAGTTTTAATACAGTACATATTGGAACATAAGTACAAATACTGCTTACAGAAACTTGTTCTACCATAGGCTATTAGTTACCAATTATGTGTTTAAATTTGTTTGGGGACTAAAATCCATCTAAATTTGATGATTCTGTTTATATCCTACTTCAACAATGAAAGATGTTAAAAGGAAAACAATCTTGGATCTATAATAAAAACTTCCTTTCAAGTATTCTACAGATACTTAATACAAGAAACTCATTAAGTGGTCTAATAAATAATGAAGGACACTATACTAAATAAATACTAGTTTGAAAAATAATAGATTTGGCAGATAGCATAACCGTATGTATTTTATTTATCATGGAAGAACTTGAAACACTTCTAAAAAGTTATTGGCCATAGCGATTCAAGATACAATCAAAACTATAAATGAGAAGTGTGCCAGTAGAAGCATTTTTGTTTGCTAAAGCAAGACACTGATGTAGGAGTCTAACCAGGTAATGAAACAAGCGTTGAAACGTTATCATCCATTTTATCTTGCATATCGAGCAAAGCTATCATGAAACCAAACCTGGGCAGTGGCACTAGTGATAAAGAATTTGCTTGCCAATGCAGGAGCCATAAGAAACACAGGTTCAGTCCCTGGGTCGGGAAGATCCCCTGCCGAAGGAAGTGGCAACCCACTCCAGTGTTCTTACCTGGAGAATCCCATGGACAGAGGAGCCTGCTGGGCTACATACAGTTCATGGGGTCACAGAGTCAAACATGACTGAAGAGACTTGGCACACATCAGGAAACCAAAAGTTAAATTTTAAATGGAATGTTGTTACGATACTAACAATAGATCAAGCAAATGATACACCTAATCATATAATGAGTAAAAAAAAAAAAAAAATCCTAAGAATTAGAGATATTTATGTCTCATTCTCAAACTATTTTCATTACTCCTATATCCTTCTGAGCAGGATAAGGTACAGCAATGGCTGAAAGCAAAGGGCTGAGTCAAAACTGGGTTAGAATCCCAGCTTTTGTTGGGCAAATTAATAGATTTCTCCTAAAATATTATGTATAAGGATCAATTAAACAAGGTAAAATGAGGACTAAATAATGTATATAAAGTGCCTGGGCAATAAAAAATATGTTCCATTATTTTTAGTGCATATTATGTATTAGAACCTAGACACAATGCTCAAAGGTAAAGACATGATCTCTATTCTCATGAAAATTACTATCTGACTTCTTAAAAAAGACAGAGTGAACAAGTAATGGGAGGTTGCTGGTGAGATGTAAAAAAATTCCCATCTTCTTGGGATGGGATAATATGAGTTAGTAAATAAAATACAACAAAAGATTTTGTAATTTTGTCAATTAAGTTGCTTCAAGTCTAGAGAAAAGCCTAGTTTTCTTCTTCAAGGCTAGATATTCCATTTTTGTATGTGTCAAAATAAAAATAAGACTTTATTCCTGAACTTACAAAAGTCTATAATCTATGCACCCATAAGAAGGAGGGGGGATAACTAAATAATCATTACTATAAAATATAGTATTAGTTAAGACTCAGATAAATCTCAAGGAACCCAAGCCCCACCATTTGCTACCTATGCAATACTGACAAGTTACTTGAATTCTGTCAGTTTCCTCATTTAAAAAATGTGCTATAGAGAATTCCCTAGTATTTCAGTGGTTAGGACTCCATGCTTTCACTGCCAAGAGCACAGGTTCAATTCCTAGTCAGGGAACTAAGATCCTGCAAGCTGTGTGGTAAGTTCCCCCCATCCAGGTACTACAAAACATACCTCATAGTAATGTTTGGAAGGATTAAGTCAGATACAAAGTAAAATGCGATAAATGCCATGGGGTCAAATAAAAGAGAGATTGCATTTGGTTTTAAAGGCAGAAATATCTATCTCCTTCTTCAGTTACTGTTTCTAACTGAAGAAGGAGACAGAAGATGATTCTTTCAGGATAGTTATGATTTTAAGATGACACTGTTAAAACATTATAGAAAAATTAAAGAAAAATTTAAAAAATATATTCATATATTCGGACTTCCCTAGTGGTATAGTGGATAAGAATCAGCCTGCTGATGCAAGGGACGTGGGTTTAATCCCTGGTCTGGGAAGACTCCACATGTCAAGGAGCAACTGAGTTTGCGGGCCATAGCTACTGAGCTTGTGCTCTAAGACCTGCAAGCCACAACTACTGAGCCCATGTTTTGCAGCTGCTGAAGTCCGTGCACCCTAGAGTCTGTGCTCAGCAACAAGAGAAGCCACTGCAGTAAGAAGCCTGCAGGACACAACTGGCCCTGCCCTCTGCAACCAACGAAAGCCCATGAGCAGCAATGAAGACCTGGTACAACCAAACAACAGAAATATAAAAATAAATAAATAAAATAAAAATATATCCAAATATTTAAAACCTTAGCAACTGCTTTTCTTATGTATATTACACAACAATGATCTATATACAAGTCCACTTTATACAGTGATAATAGTTATTTTGTACTATTTTCAAGTATCACATCACTTACTTTTTTTCCCATGTAGTTACCCTGTTTTGATATTTCTTTTTTTAATGGCCTCATTAATAATCTATGAAGTTGATATGCCACAATTTCTTAGCCAATCCCTTATTACTGAAAAATCAAATTATTATTTCTTTTACAGTATAGGTTACTGCAATGAAAATCTCAGTACCCTAATTCTTTAAGGTTAGTCACTAAGGGTAATATTAACTAGGTCAAGGTTATGATAAATTTTCATGGTTTCTGACATGTTATCAAATTGCTTTTCAAGGAGTGGTAAAATTTTATATTGCTACTCACAATATGGGTCAGTTTCTATTTATGCGTTAAAGGCACAGAGAAATAGTATATATTAATTGGACTAAATTTATTTATTGTATATTCTTCCTTACAAACCTATAAAGGAGAAGATGAATTTGATTTTTGACTTGTAGGAGTATTTTTAAAAATTAACAAAATTTCCTCAAAATTGACTCAAATGATATTACTTTATAGGAGCTGCTACCAGTAGAAACAGGTGGGAAAAGGTAACACTTTACCTAAAATCTAATTAACTGTTCAAAATGTAACTCTGGAACATACTACAAATGCATAATTTTTTTGTAATGGTATAAGGATGTATGTTCAGATTCTTACTGTACGGTTATATCATAGTGTATGATCTGACATATGGCATAGTCAAATCAAGTTTACTAAACAGACATTTTAAGACAGAATGCTGTAAGGTTTTTTTTTTGGCTACACTTCACAGCTTGAGGAATTCTCAGTTCCCTCACCAGGGATTGAACCCAGGCCACAGCAGTGAAAGCCCAGCTGGAATCCTTATCACTAGGGAACAAGGGAATTCCCCTGGAAAGCTGTAATTGTTTTAAATAATATAGAAATAAACTTTCTCTCCCAATCAGGAAAATCCATTGGAAGACTTCATTTTTACAAGGAAACACTGGAAACAATCATTTTCTATTAACTTTGAAAGAAGTGAAAATTACTTAGGAAAAAAAATGCTTAATAAATAAATTGGTCAATACTGCCTCAGTGAAAACCAGTATGCTTCAATGAAGCATTCTGAAAGTTATTAAGTAACTGTTTTAAACTTGTAAGATACAGCATATTAATAATGATCAACTTAATACCTAAACCTCTCCTTGTTTGCTTTTTAATCCAATGATCCAATGATTTTTAAATGACTAATTCATGTAGCTACAGTAGGTCACATAATAGTTTTTTCAGAAGCTGAAATAAAGGGGAAGAAAATGGCCACAAAACACTTGGAACTTCTATAACATATTACATTTTTAAAAGATCCAATCTGTTATTTCATAATCAAACAGTCCTCCTCATACCCTGGTAATAAGTTAAAAAGCTGACATACACACACGTAAATTAAGAATTACGAAAACAAAAGCCACACCAGCAGAGAACTAAATATGAAATAACCTCTAAATAAACAAACATCAGGGCAAAGGGACAGAAGGTGAATAAACAACTGAAAAACAAGTGGTGGTTTAAACAGTAAATGAAATTAGTTATATCTGGAAAGGAACTGAAAATAATCTCAAGCTGAATGTTTCTAGTTTAGCAAAACAACATTCAAGAGGCAATGTGTGAAAGTCAAACTTCAAGGAGACAAAAAAGTATAAGACAATCCCTCATTAATTTAGCATAAAAATAAAAGTTAAGCTATGGATAGAAGTCTCTTTTCTGACTTAGGAACAGATCATTGTTAATTGAAAATATTGGTGAAAATAGAAGATTATTAAGTGAATACACACATTTATGCATACACAGCCACACTTTAAATATTGTATTATAACTTAAAAGGTACACATGTACATCCGTTCAATAATCTTCGGATATAGGGCCAGTACTCTTCCTTTGAGTTTAGATCCAGTGGTTAGAATTCCAAGTGTTGTTTCTGCCAGAAACTACCAAGATAATGCATATCTACAATTTACAGTTTTGTTTTTTAAAAATGTGAAGAATACAACGAGATTTGTGAAACATTAAGTCCAAAATCAGTCTAGATTTCCTTCTGTAGCACAATCTTTTATATAACTGTTTCACCACCACCTAATTTGACAAAAATCATGTCAGAAATTCACCTTTATTATCTTTTCAAAGTATTCAAAAGAATGATCATATAAAGAACTCTTTGTCCCCCATATAGCAGCATTCAGACTGTAGTATCCAATTAAATTATGTAATTACAATGGCAAGTAAAACTGGCATAGAAAGATATGGAAGCAAGCACAGCTGAGTCCTGGTAAACATGACTCATTACTGAGCGCTGGAGTCTGGTAGTGTATTTAAATTAAGACGTAATATGCAGTGCGTTGGTAAGGATGTTTTACAGAAATAACTGAGAGCATCAATAATGGAGCAAATTGTTAAAAGGCTGGTTTAAAAAATTAAAGATTCATTAAAGCCATTATTGTAAAAGGTTGTCACAATGCAGTATATGGATTTTTATTTGGATACATGATAGAGTAACACATATCAGACTACCATTGTGGCCTTGTAAAATTATAAAATTGGGAAAGCAATTTTTTTCAGACATTAGACAACTGGATGACAGGCAGCATCATACTGTTATCCCTGAAAGAAGGAAGATTCATGATGAAGTCTTACAATTTGTCCCAGTTTTATCTCGAGGCGCACTGCAGACCACGACAGAGCCCAAGCAGAACACCACAGCCTCAAGGGGCAGAGGCAGTATGGTGATTAGAGCACAGGGCTACTGACATTTGCTGTGAGGCAGAGTTCTGAAGAAAAGAAATTAAAGGCATCCAAATTGAAAAGGAAGTCATAAAATTATCTCTGCTCACAGATTTATAGGCTACTACACACAACCACAAAACCTATTAGAGCTAACGAACAAGTTCAACAAAGTGGCAGGATGAAAAAAAAATCACGCATGCTCTACCGCTAAGTCGTATCTGGCTCTTTGTGACCCCACGGATGCTCCTCTGTCCTTGGGGTTTCCCTGGCAAGATTACTGGAGTGGGTTGCCATTTCCTTCTCCAGGTATCTTCCCAACCCACGGATAGAACCTACATCACCCGTGCCTCCTGCATTGGCAGACAGATTCTTTGCCACTGGACCACCTCAACACACACCACCACCGGTTGTGCTTCTATACACTAACAATGAACAATAGGAAAAGGAAATTCAGAAAACAATTTCCATTTAAAAGATATATGCACCTCTATGTTCACTGCAGCATTATTTATAACAGCCAGGATATAAAAACAATCTAAGCACCTACTGATGGATGAATGGATAAACAAGATGTATATATAAATACAATGGAATATTATTTGGCCCTAAAAAAGAAATCTTGCCATTTGCAACAATATGGACAGACCTAGGGGGTATTACACAAAGTGAAGTAAGTTAGAAAAGACAAACCTATGATTTCACTTACATGTAGAATCTAAAAAACAAAACAGACTTATAGATACAGGAAATAAACTGGAGGTTAACAGAGGGAGGAGTGGTTGGAAGGTTAACAAAATAGGTAAAGAGGATTAAGAGGTACAAACTCCCACATATAAAATAAATAGGTCATGGGGATGTAATATATTAATATACCATATGAAATATAATTAATAATATTGCTATAACTGTAAGGGCTTCCCTGGTGGTTCAGATGGTAAAGAATCTGTCTGCAATGCAGGAGACCTGGGTTCAGTCCCTGGGTTGGGATGATCCCCGAGAGAAGGGAATGGTTACTCACTCCAGTATTCTTTCCTGGAGAATTCCATGGACATGGGAGCCTGGAAGGCTACAGTCCATGGGTTTGCAAAGAGTCAGACACAACTGAGCAACTAACATTTTTTTCACTTACCACTTTTTTCAACAAATAGTAACTAGATTTATCGTGATAAAAAAAAGCATGATAAAAAATGCCAAGACCATTTCAATGGGGAAAGCACCAACAAATGGTGCTGGGAAAACTGTGTACCCAAATGCTAAAGAATAAAACTGAATTCTTTACCTAATATCATACCCAAAAGTTAGCTCAAAATGGATCAAAAACCTAAATGTAAATACTTAAAACTATAAAACTCCTAAGTTTTGTGCACCAAAGGACACATACATAATAATGGATAAATATCCAGAATATATAAAGTGAAGTGAAGTGAAAGTCGCTCAGTCGTGTCTGGCTCTTTGAGACACTATTCTGTAGCGCTCAAGGCAACCCCATTCATGGAATTCTCCAGGCAAGAATACTGGAGTGGATAGCCTTTCCCTTCTCCAGGGGATCTTCCCAACCCAGGGACTGAACCCAGGTCTCCCGCATTGCAGGCAGATTCCTTACTAGCTGAGCTACCAGAGAAGCCCAGAACATATAAAGAACTCCTACAACTCAACAAAAAACAAACCACATTAAAAATGTGCAAAGTACTTGAATAGACATTTCTCCAAAGATATGCAAATGACCAACCAGCACATGAAAAATGCTCAATAGCATTAGTCATTAAGAAAATGAAGATCAAAACCACAGTGAGTAACTTTTGACACCCATTAGGATGGCTATTATCTAAAACCACGGAAAGTAAGTTGCTGGTGAGGAAGGATGTAGAGAAATTGGAACCCTTGTGTGTTGCTGGTGGGAATGTGAAAATGGTACAGCCACTGTGGAAAACAGTCTGGTAGTTCTTCAAACTGTTGAACATAGAATTACTGTATAATCCAAACAATTCCACTTAAAGCAGGAACTATACAACAGATATTTGTACATCCATGCATATAGCAGCATTATTTACAACAGGCAAAGATGGAAACTATCCAAATGTCCATCAACAGATGAATGGATAAACAATACGGCACATATATACAACATAAGCTCAAAAAGGAATGAAATTCTGACACATGCTATATAACATGGATGAACCTTGAAAATATCATGCTAGATGAAATAAGCCAGTCACAAAAGGGCAAATATTATATGGTTTCTGCTTATATCATATATTATCTGGCAAATTAATATAGCCAGAAGGTATAAAAAAGGTTACTAGAGACTAAAAGAAGGTGATAATGGGGAGTTACTGTTTATTTATTTAAAAAAAATTTTTTTTCATTTATTTTTATTAGTTGGAGGCTAATTACAATATTGTAGTGGTTTTTGCCATACATTGACATGAATCAGCCATGGATTTACATGTGTTCCCCATCCCGATCCCCCCTCCCACCTCCCTCCCCATCCCATCCCTCTGGAGTTACTGTTTAAAGGGCTCAGAGTTTCTGTCTGGAATCACAGAAACGTTCTGGAAATGGACGGTGGTGATGGCTGCACAACCTTGTAAGTGTGCGTAGTGCCCCTGAATTATACACTATAAAGTGGTTAAAATTGTAAATTCTGTTATGCATATTTACAATTTTTTTAAAAAGAAAGTGGGATGACATCTTTAAAGTGCTAAAAACTTTCAATCTAGAATTCTATATCCAATGAAGAGGTGGTTATGGACTGAATACCCATAACATTCAGAGTCCCCCTGCCCTGTCAAATGCATAGATTGAACCCTTAAGCCCAAATATGAGATATTCGGAGACAGGGACTTTGGGAGGTAATTAGGGTTAGACGGGTCATGATGTGGCGTCCTTATGATGGGATTAATGCCTTCGTAAAAAGAGACTGCAGGGTGCTTGCTTTCTTTTCTATGCCATGTGAGATACAGCCACCTACAAGCCAGAGAGACAGTCTTAATCAGAAACTAACCATAGAGGCACCACAATCTTGAACTTCTAGCCTCTAGAACTATGGGAAAATAAATTTCTGTTGTTTAAGCCATTCAGTCTATGGTATTTTGTTATGGTAGCCTGAGCAAAGAAAAAATCTTTCAAAAGCAGAGGCAAAATAAAGGCATTTCCAAATAAACAAAAGCTGAGATTTTGTCCCAAAAGATCTGCTTTAACAATAAGGAATGTTAAATAAAGTTCTGTAGGCTGAAGGAAAGATACCAGATGGAAAGAACATCAGAAATGGTAAATTTCTGAGTAAATATAAAATTTTTTCTGCTTAAATAAGAAAGGTGACAATATATAGCCTTGTACTCCTTTCCCAGTCTGGAACCAGTCCATTGTTTCATATCTGACTTTAAGTGTCGCTTCTTAACCTGCACACAGGCTCCTCAGGGAGCAGGTAAGGTGGACTGGTATTCTCATCCCTTTAAGAATTTCCCACAGATTGTTGAGGTCCACACAGTCAAAGGCTTTAGCATTGTCAATGAGGCAGAAGTACATGTTTTTCTGGAATTCTCTTGCTTTTTCTATGATCCAACAGATGTTGGAAATTTGATCTCTGGTTCCTCTGCCTTTTCTACATTCAGCTTGTACATCTGGAAGTTCTCAGTTCATGTACTGTAGAAGCCTAGCTTGAAGGATTTTGAGCGTTACCTTACTACCATGTGAAATGAGAGCAACTGTGTGGTAGTTTGAACATTCTTTAGCACTGCCCTTCTTTGAGATTAGAATGAAAACCAACCTTTTCCAGCCCTGTGGCCACTGCTGAGTTTTCCAAATTTACTGGCATATTGAGTGCAGCACTTTCACAGCATCATCTTTTAGGATCTGAAATAGCTCAGCTGGAATTCCATCACCTCTGCTAGCTTTGTTTGCAGTAATTTTTCCTAAGACCTACTGGACTTCACACTCCAGGATGTCTGACTCTAGATGAGTGACCACACCATCATGGTTATCTGGGTCATTAAGATCTTTTTTGTATACTTCTTTTATGTATTTTTGCTACTTCTTAATCTCTTCTGCCTCTGTTAGGTCCTTACCATTTCTGTTATTTATCATGCACATCCCTATATGAAAATGTTGGCTTGAAATCACCAATTTTCTTGAAAAGATCTCTAGTCTTTCCAATTTCATTGTTTTCCTCTACTTCTTTGCATTGTCCATTTGAAGACGGTCTTCTTATCTCTCCCTGCTATTCTCTGGAAGGCTGCATTCATTTGGGTATATCTTTCCTTTTCTCCTCCTCAGACAGCCACTTGGTTGGTGCAAAAGTAATTGCAGTTTTGCACTGTTCAACTTTGCCATTTGATATTGGAATATATTCTTAAATAAATATGGTCATGTTAATGCACATTTCTCACTTTATGTTTTCTGTTAAGGACTCATCACTTGCTACTTATTTTATATTTATTTTAGACTAGGGGAATGATGTTAGTTTAGACAAAAAGCAAATTCGAATGATTTTCTTATTTGAGTTCAAAATGGGTTGTAAAGCAGCAGAGAGAGCCCATAGCATCAACACTACATTTGGCCCAGGAACTTTTAATGAATGTACAGTGTGTGGTGGTGGTTCAAAAAGTTTCAAAAGGAGACAAGAGCCTTGAAGATGACAATGGCTGGCCCTCAGAAGTTGACGAAGACCAACTGAGAGGATCACTAAAGCTGATCCTCTTACAACTACACAAGAAGTTGCTGAAGAACTCAATGTTGACCATTCTATGGTCATTTGGCATTTGAAGCAAACTGAAAAGGTGAAAAAGCTCGATAAGTGAGCTGACCGCAAATAAAAAAAAAATTAACATTATTAAGTGTCATCTCTTATTCTACGCAAAAACAATGGATTGTGATGTGCAACACAAAGTGGACTTTATAAAACTGGCGAAACCAGCTCAGTGGGTAGACCAAGAAGAAGTTCCAAAGCAGTCCCCAAAGCCAAACCTGCATGAAAAAAAGGTCATGGTCACTGTTTGGTGGTCTGTTGCCTGTCTGATCCTCTACAGCTTTCTGAATCCCAGTGAAACCAACACATCTGAGAAGTATGCTTGGCAAACTGATGAGATGCACCAAAAAGGGCAATGCCTGCAGCTAAGACTGGTCAACATAAAGGACCCAATTCTTCTCCATGACAACACCTGACTGAATGTCACACAACCAAAGCTTCAAAACTTAAACAAATTGGGCTACAAAGTTTTGCCTCATCTACCATATTCACCTGACCTCTCACCAACCACCTACCACTTCTTCAAGCATCTAGACAACTTTTTGTAAGGTAAATGCTTCCCCAACCAGCAGGAGGCAGAAAAGGCTTTCCAAGAGTTCACTGAATCCTGAAGCTTGGATTTTTACACTACAGGAATAAACAAACTTATTTCTCGTTGGCAAAAATGTGTTGATTGTAATCGTTCCTACTTTGATGAATAATGATGTGTTTGACCCTTGTTATAATGATTTAAAATTTATAGTCTGAACCACAATGACATTTGCATCAACCTAACAGTTCACAGTAGACTGTACAAAGAATGCATGTTGTAATCCATAAAGCAACCACTAAAAAAAGGACGTAGAGCTAAGACATTAATAGAGAAGAAAAAACGGGTTTCCAAAAATGTACTCAATCCAAAATGAAAATGAGAAAGGTAAGGAGGAGGTGAAAACAAACCAAATGGAAATTAAAAGGCAGAGACTGTCAAACTACATAAAATAAAGCAAGAGCAAAATATATGTGCAAGGTACAAACTTTAAATGTAAGCTCACAAATAGGTTAAAAGTAAAAAGCAGAATAAGATGCACCATGTAAAACTAAGAATAAGAAAATGGAAGCTATATTAACATCATCAAAGTAGACTTCAGAACAAGGATTAGCACCAGGATAAAGAGAGATGTTTCATAAGGATAAAAACGTCAATTCATCACGAACATGTAAGACTCTTCAATCAATGTCTATGCATCTAAAAGTAGAGCTTCAAAATAACTGAAGCAAAAAGTGATCCAACAGAAGAAACAAATTATTTTTTGAGATGTTAACACTTCTCTCTCAGTAACTGACAGAAGACAGACAAAAATAGTAGTAAGGATAAGGAAAACCTGAACAATGCTATTAACCAATCAAAAACTTAATTGAAATTTATAGATCACCAAACCCCAAAAGAAAAAATGCACATTCTTTCCAAATGTACATGAAATATTAATAAAAATACACTATATCCTGAGCCATAAAAAAGTCTGGGAAAATTTCAAAACTGAAATCATAAATACTGTGTTGTTGATTACAATAAAATTAAATTAGAAATAAAAAATAATGTAGTTCACCAATAAATAATGAAGATAAGTACTATAGATATATTAGTGGATGATCACCTTGCATTGTTCTGGAAAGGCTCTATAGTAAAGAATACAAACTGACACATAAGATATGCAGAATATCACTCAGATACATTCTTTACATATCAAACCCTGTTACAATGCATTATAAAAGAATAGTAATAGCAATAATAGTACTAATTGCTATGCAGTGGCCTAATATTTTACATTTATTTATGATGTAACTATATCAACTACACACACACAACTTGATAGTACAATGATAGCTAAGTTCATAATGCTGATCCTCAGGATATACTAAGCTTTGAAGTATTTTCTAATTCAATGCTACGTCATTTAGGTACTCTATGTTTTTATTGTTTTTTAATTTTTAGATGTACAGTATTTACCCATTAGATAGAACATGTAATACCCTATGTGTCAGCGTCTGAAAGGCATCTTTAGAACTGGATAATGTATACTAGAAAAAAATACAGGCCATGAAGAGCCATATCTCTAAAATTATACAGTTAAAAAAGTAAAAAAAAAAAAAAAAAAGAAAGAAAGAAAAACCTCTCAAGAAGGTTATTAATCATGTTTAGGTATCAAAAAATTAAAATATTTACAATAAATAAGCCATTTAAATTAGTAATCCCACTTCTAAGAATCAATCCTAAAATTGAAACATTATCAAAAAGATTGGGCTTCCCTGGTGGCTCAGATGGTAAAGAATCTGCCTGCAATGCAGGAGACCTGGGTTCAATTATTCCTGGGCTGGGAAGATCCTCTGGAGGAGGGAATGGCTACCCACTTCAGCATTCTTGCCTGGAGAATTCCATGAATGGGGGTGCCTGAAGTGCTACAGACCATAGAGTCACAAAGAGCTGGACACAACAGAGCAACTAACACTTTCACTTTTATCAAAGATTAGACTTAGAAATACAGATGTTCATTCTAGCATTGTGTATAACTGCAAAAAATTGGAAACAACTTGCATTATAACAAAAGATATTATTACGGGATAGCCATATAATGGGACATTGTATATCAACTTACAATCATTCTTTTGAATAAATTTAAAGATAGACACAACATAATGCAAATAAAGTAAAAAAAAAACCCAGGACATCAAACTACAAAGCATAATTTGTGTTGCATATAAGTATGTTAGATGTTGCTGTTTTTATTTTTATTTTTTCTGTTTTTAAATATTCATACAAAAAATAAGTAAATTCACCAAGACTATGACATTAAAGGTGATATAATATTTCCAAGTTAATGTTTCTACAATGTATATGTTTTACTATTAAATAAGTAAAAAAAATTTTTTTTAAGTTACATACAGTTTAATGACCAAATATTAAGTTTAATAACATGAATAAGGCCTTCCAAAACTTCTTCAGAGTAATAGTTTAAAATTCACACCATGAAAAACAAGTTAAAAATGACTAAAGAAATTTATCATGAGAATGATAATTATATAGAAATATATCTACACAACTGATTGGCAGAAACTATGTAAAGAAAGGCAGTAATATCACAGATTATTTAGTAAAGTGCCATAGGCTGAAAGAAAAGGCAAGTTACATGACAAAATCACTGAATACCAACTTGACATACACTGACATACACAAATGAATAAACCACAAACATAAGACCACTGTAACTGAGATCAATATTTTGCTCCAAGATCCCCAAGGAACTCAATATCTGAGTAGCAAACAGACTTGGAACGGCAGTCTCAATTAACTCAGATTCTAGGGTTATAATATCCATTTGACTTTCTTTTCAGATTAACAATTCTAAATAGGAAAAAAGTGCAAGGGGGCAGGGGAAGATGATTTTTCTTGAATGATGAAATAAACAAGATATTATGTTCTGTTGTTTAATGTGGGTATTCTAAACTAACTTTCAAAACAACTCTAAAAAATGTTTTCATTTTATGAGGATACTCACAGAGGTTAAATAACACACTCAAGGTCACACAACTAAAAGACCTAATGCTATATCTGTAAATAAGCTCGTGGTCTTTCTAGTATTGCAAGTGTCTCATTAGTTTGAAATTTTCAAGTAATACAATGTACAAGTTACAACAGTTTCTTCTTACAGTTTGTAAATGTCTTCAAGTCCCATATATTCCCAAAGGGGGAAATGAGACAAAGAGGCAAAATGTAATTAAAGGGTGGTGTCATCTTTGTCTCCCCTCTATGGATCTGATGTAGCTCTCCTATCATTTTGAAAAAAGAGGAAAAAAGAAGCAAAGATTGAAGAAAAAGGGCAAAAGGAACAAAAGTATGAAGACAGGCAGAACAACAAAGAGGGCAGAAGAGACACAGAAGAATGAAAAAAAGAAAAGAACAACGTAAGGCAAGGAACTGGCCAGAGAGTCAAAACCAGGCAGAGAGAGGGGTGGAAAAAAGCAGAGGAGGAGAAAGAAATAGCCAGCCATTTGAAAAGGGAAACTGAAAGGAGGTAAGAGAAAACACAAGTAGCCAGAAAGATACAGAGAGATGATTATCAGCCACACAGTCAGCAAAAGAGGAAGAGTCACAAAGACAGAGGGAAAAAAGACATACAAACTGTGGGCAATACAAACATATCTGGGATCTGGGGCTTTGTCAGCACCTACACGGTGGACAGCACCTCAGAAGTCTTACCTTCTTTTACCCTGAGGACAAATCTCAACTATTTTTTTGATGGGGGGGTGGGGGTGGGGTGTTGATTTCGGGGTGGAGCAGGATCAGTACAGGAGGGCCACAGAGAGTAGAAAATTCGGGGAAGATGAATTTATTATTCCAGGTCCCAATAAAATCTTTATTAAAAAAGCAATTTCAAATCCAGAAGATTCTTTAATAGAACAATCAGTGAATTGTTATACCATATATAAAATCTAAAATACAAAGATTAAAAAAATGGGGCCCTTTAAAAAAAAGTAGTTGTTAAAAATTCAATCGCTTGTAGAAAACTTGATGAAAACTATTAAAATTTCATGAAATGTCAAAAAAAGGCATATGAGTTAACAAAAATGCCAACAAACAAATCACTTCCTCTGAACTTCTTGGAATGACCTTTAACCATAATTAACTAAGTAATTCTCAAGCTTTTTTGAGAAGTAAATCAGATCAAATCACCTTCCTACTTAAAACCCTATAATGGTTTCCCATTAAAATCGGGATAAAAGGTAACAATCTAAACTTGCCGCCACAGAACTGAAATCTCACCTAACCCACCGCCTTCCTATCTGCCTGACCTTGCTTTATGCCACCCCTCTCCCTCCTCCTCACTGTGGCACAGCTCCTCCTCTCTTCTCTGACTGCTGTCACCAGCTGGCTCACACTTGAAGGCTTTACCTTCTCCCTCTACCTACCCTGGCTTCTCACACAGCTGGCTCCTCCATCATCCAAACCTTAGTTCACATTTCATATCTTCTCAAAGTGTCTTTCTTTGATTGCCTTATTAATAACACCTGCTTTACCTAAACCCCCAGCTATTCTCTATCCTATCACCTTGCTTGATTTTTTTTCTCTAACATTCATTAATCTATGAAAGTATCTTAATCATGTAGAAATAAAGTTGCCATATGCTTACACATGAAAATATAAGCTCTAAGGGCAACAATGCTGTTCTTTATTTACTGGTATATCCCCAGGGCCAAGAATATGGTACATAGTGGGTGTTTGAATAACTGAATAAACAAATGAAAAAGTACAATATTATTTTTATATTATAAATAAAATATGAGTTAAAAAAAATTTCTTGCAGAATCTTTGCAGTTACAGACTGTTGTAGTTAAAGACTGTTGTAGTCGAAAACTCCTAGTCAGAGAGGAGCTTTAGTCCTCAGTCTAGGCACATGCCACTCCAGTCACCATGTGAATGTTTAATATATTATAAAGCTTACTAAAACAGGAACTTTAATTTTTTGGATGTAAATTTCTAACTAGTGAACTATGCTTAATGTCTTTTAATTGATAAATTTTAACTAACAATACATATTCAGTAGTCACTATAAATAACAGATGCAAATCAGTACACTAATTGAATCCTCAGCTCTTGAATTTAAATTAGCATTCTCAGCCCAACATTTTAGTTTATTTGTGTCCTATGTATTGCTTAGAGAAAGCCAAGATCATTTTTAATACCTATTTTATTGGAAGCATTAAAAATTTTTAAAAAAGACTTTCACCAAATAATATGCAATAAATTCAAAGTTGAAACAAATAAAACATTTAACATGAAACAGGAACTGAACAAAATGCCTATTCACACATATCTTGATAAGTATGCCTTATAAAGAGAAAGAGTTTTATGAACACACAGTACACTGCAAGCAGCAAAGCTTCCATATCACCACCCTATGTTTTAAGCCTCCTTATCTTGTATAACGTAAGTGATACTTGTAAGCTTGCAAGTGGCATCCTGAAGAATAAAATCAGAGCACAGACTAAGTCAAATGAGATCAGAAAGCCTGAACCCAGAAACAGACTCGATGACTGCTAGTCTCAAATTCTGAGGTCTGCATTTCCTTTGCTTTACTCCAACTCTAGTCCCAGAAATACACGATATAAAGAAAAATTGGCAATTTTCTTTCTATATCACCAAATATTTGGTGATATAATTGCCACCAAAAGATGTTACTGTTCTCTTCACTTCCTCTTACCCCACCTTCATTAAGAACTTACTATCAGATGATGGACATGAGGCTTTTAACAAGTTTAATGTGGGTATCTGGAATTAATTTTTGAAATTATCTGACAAGCTGACCAATCAAAAAAGCTATATAACTCTAAAAACAAAATTATCCTCTTTCTACTACCAAAGAAAACAACAACCAAATCCCACCTACATTCAAATACAGTATAAAATGAAGTATTACATACCTACATACTGATATAAACCTTTATGATTAGTTTATAATTATATTCAGTTAAATAAAGTTAGACAACCAATTTCCAAGAAGATAATATGCAACTTATGTACTTTGATTTCATTAAAAAGATGATGTATTTTTACAGATAAATCTCTAAAATATGACCTAAAATAATCTCTAAAATATGACCAAAAAATCTGATATAAAATCCAAACAAATAAAATATTATCAATTCTACTTTATTGAGAACCAAAGTGCCTACATAATAACATGCAAGAATTTTAAATTCTTGAAAGCAAGTGTCAAGTACTATACACAATTTCCATACACAGCAGGTAGTAAAGCAAGAAAAGAACTGACACAGTTACTCTCCTTAAAAGAGACATACAATGGAGAACTGTTATACAGCGCTAACATACTACAGATCTATGCATTAAAGATGTTGTGGCTATTAACAGTTTAAACCTTTACTGTATTTTGCTAATTGGTACATAGAACTTTAAAGCTTTTGAAAGATAAAACATTCCAGTCAGTTCAATTCTCTAGCATTGTTCAAGTATTGCAAGTAGGAACAAAGAGGAAAATAAATCTGCTTTAATTGCTGAAGAATCACAAATAGAGATGGCTGAATACTGTAGAGGAAAGACCTTTTGTTCCTTAAACAATTTTAATAAAGATCATTCTCTATTTTAAGTTTAAATGGTTCTTGTCTGCATATTAAAACTATTATAACATGCATTTTCTCTGTATTTAGTACAAGTTTTTATATAGTTCAACTCTATGTGAAAATAATTTATTTTAACTGGGAGTATATTTTAGAATACACTGCTCTATAAAAAAAAAAAAAGAATACACTGCTCTATATTTATCAATATAATTTTATTTAAAATAACTATATGATAATTGATTTGACTTGTTTTAATCAGTGTTATATGTAAGAGTTAACTGAAGTTGTGTTAAAACTAATGACATGTCATTAATAAGAGGAGAAATATTTCTATTTAAATGATCAATTAATGCTATTAATTTAATAGAATTCAGCAACTTAAGAGCATGTTTTTGCCATAAACATAAAATAAGCTATGTTAATATTAGTTCATATACTGAGGTATATTATCATGTAATAGGAATATTATATGCAATTGAATGATCTTCTAAACATAAGCAATCACTATGTGATTAATGCTACTGGTACATAATACATTTACTGATTAACCTATACCAAAAGTATAGAAAGAAAAAGATTTATTTCTAGCTATACTAAGTCTTAACACTTTTCATTACTTGGATTTTTTGTTTTCCAAAATCAACACACTGCCTCCTGTACCCTGCCCCCACCAAATACTTGAAAAAAGGCCAATTAAAGAATGGCCATTTCAGTATAAAATTTACACTACCAAAATTATCAGTCATTACTTCTTCTTTATAATTTTAAGCAATCGTATTGCTACAATTTTCTGCAATCTTAAAAGCTACTCACCAATTTTTTTCAGTAGTTTATGGGTAATGTAAAACCAACAGGGAGCAATAATATATTGTTAAAAAAAAAAAAAACTATTGCTGTTTTTAAAACCTAAAACTATACTGCAACCTAACACTTACATTTCGTCAACACTTCTCTCTTTTTAGGAGTCTCATCTAAATATAAGAATATAAATAAGCAACTGCAAAGTAAAAAGCATTATTCCATATTTAGTGAGTCTTTAAGAAAAAAACTTTCATGCTAAACTGCCACCATGAAAGGTTCTCAAAGGCTGCTATTCTTTGATGTAAAATGAAATACTACTTAGTGAATAAAACATAAAAAACTCCTGTCTACCCTTCAAAGAGACATATCCTTTGACCCAGTGCTCCAGACTAAAGCCTTGAAATTTTTGCACAAGAATGCTGCGTGAGCAAAGTCCAGACAAAACAGACACTTGAGATGCTAGAAGGCTGTATAACCCCAATTGCAGACACTACTCCTTCTAATAATCTAGCAGAGATAGCGCTGCCACACACCAAAAGAAAGTAATCTCACGAAAAGAAAACTGACCCCTTAAAAAAAAACAAAAAAAGCAAGCAGTCAAAGCAAATGTAAGCCTTTAACTTAGGTTTATCTTTTTGTGCAGGTCACCTCTTAATGACCGATTTTTAATTCAAGTTTGCAGACCTCTAAAAAGTTTTCATCTATAAACTTTTAGTATTATGGGAGGCAAAAACAGCATAAAATACAGGTGTTGCAAATATGATTTTATTTTGAAGACTTGCAAAAATCATTCATTTTTATAAAGTTCCTAGAGGAAATTCAAGCAAGGAAGAAATTTAAAACCTATTAATAATAAGTGACAATAAATTCCTATTAAATAACTTGTTGTTTGCAGACATTCTAAAACAGCAATATCATCACCCTATTGGCTGAATGTGTTAATAACATGTGCTTAATCAAATAGCAATTACATATTGTAAGTATCAACAAGTCACAAAGCTTTAATTACTGTGTTATTGCTATTTGGAAGTAATTGTCAAACAGTAAAACACAACAAGTAGGCAACATTCAAATTACTGAAATTTTACACACACACCTAACTTTTAAATAAAGACATTAATACAGACTATTTAAAATGTCCAAAATATTAGGATTTTAGATTAATACTATATACTATCAAGTAATTTTTCAAAAAAAAAAAAAAGCTTAGAAATTAAAGCTATCCTTCACAACCCAAGCCACAGATTTGAGATTCACAGATTGCAAAAGAGAAAATTTCCTTTCTCACATGCATGTATGTTGAGAACGCATGTATTACTAAGCATAACACCTATAAAGGTGTTTATATCTTATAAAAGACATAAAACAGGTGGTGCTTAATAGTTGTTAGTCAAAATAAGTACCTAAATGAAAACAAGCCACTGAAAGTATAAATATAAACACTGAAGGCTAGTGCCTGGCACACTTAGTGCTTGGTGAGTATTTATTAAATAAATACATGAAGGAGAGACGGCATATAATAATTTTATGGAAGCAATATACTAATGTCAAACCACTGAGACTTGCTTCACATTATTTTTATTAATAAACTGAAATAATTCTTGTATTTTATCATGGTAGTTTTTTTATCTTTTGTGTTAAAATATTAACTATAGCAGTTGATACTTAAATAGGTAATTGTGAAAAACAAGGAATCAGTATTTTAAAAATACTTAATACAAATGTTTAAAAAGCAAATAAAGAATACACCTATGCAGGTCTAATTTATGCTTTGTTTTGTGGGGAGCCTTTACTCAAAATCTTCAAAGAGTACTGAAAATTTAACTTCTCTCTTTTGTATAATACAAGTGAATATAAAAAGACAATGTGTTCACTGGACTTGGGTATTCATCAAATGTACTGAAAGGAGATTGGGGTGGGGTGGCATGAAGAAAAAAAGTTACCCTCTTAATAAAGCACAAAGACAAAGACATTCTTCACCCAACCTCCATGGCACAGCAACTCCTGCAACAGAAGCACAAGGGCCCAGCAAACAGCCATTTGTAAGCTTTCCTTATTATCTGCAGGACATATTTGGAAATAATAATGGTACAACCCCAAAAAGTTTTTTCTTTTTAAACACTGTGCTTCTGTATATATCAACAAGATTATTTTAAGACACTGTCATCTGCTCTTTTAATATTTAACATTTTATTAGTTGCAAGAGTAAATGAAAAGGATAGCAGTTTATACACAACAGAGAAGATTTTAAGAATGATTAAAAATTTGCTATGTGCACAATATAAAATTCATTATTAGCAGTAATCCAGGAATGACTACAACTTTATTCTCTGGAGATGTGTCTTCTAACAATGTCAACATTGTATATAGTTCTAAAATGACAGAAAAGAATTCATTACATTAGGAAATGCCAAGTGGACTTTACCCCTCTACATTCTATACCTTAAAAAAGAAAAGGATAGGATACAAGTTATCAATATACAACTGACGCCCAGAATAAAACAGTTTTTCTTTGTATGGTATTGACATCCACAAAATGCTATAAAAATTCCTTTAATTTTTTAAATTGTTACACATATTAAATTCAGCCTGTCAGAAGTAACAGTTAAAAAAAAAAAAAAGAAAGAAATTTACTTGGTGACATGCCCTTTGAGCTAATCTAGTAACAGTTTTAAATAATAAGCAGCATATACCTAAGATGAAAGAAATGAAACACGACCGAACAAATAAAAAAGGGTCTGAGGTTCTACCTCTCCATGAAATCCACATAAGGAAGAAGTATGAGGACCTAATTTTAAGTTGCCTTACTAGACAGCTAAGATTAAAAGGAACAGAGGTAATAATCCCCACCTTATCCTGCACCATACATCTGGAGTATCATGAGAAATCCTGGCAATAATGTTTTAAAACAAATTCAGTCAAACTAGAAGGTAATCAAGATGATGAATTAACTGAAACTCATAAAATGAATCAAAGCCCTGGGGATATATAAGCCAGAAAAGAGAAGACTTAGGAGAATGATTCTCTAAGATTTTGGTCTTAGGATTCCTTTACACTGTCAAAAACAATTGGGACCCCTATGAGATTTTACAAAATCTCATATACCTATAATACAAAATCTCATATACCTATAGGTATTTTATCATGTAAGAAATTAAAATGGAGAAAAACTTAGATACAGACTTAGCTTAAAATAATAATAAACCGATTATATACTAACATAAATAATATTATAAAAATACAGTTTCAAAAACTAAAAAATTGAGAAGAGTAGCACTTTTGAAAATCTCTAATGTCTAGTTTAATAGAAGACAGCTGAATTCTAACTTCTGTTCTTACATTCAAACTGTTTGGCCAAGTTGTTTTGTTTGCAATATGTGAAGAGAATTGATTACACAGATATGTAAACTGTGTAGAAAAGGGAGCAATAACTTAATATTCTCATTCTCACATTAAATCTATTGTTTGCTCTTGCACTTTAATTGAAAGTTTTATCCATTTATGATTTTATAACATATGTTAAGTCACATGGAAAACAGTGGTTCACACAAGTATGAAGATCTTCCAAATGTTAAAATATTTCATTACACAATATTTTAAAAGTCACATTCATTAATATCACTACCAATCCCATTAGAACAGTCTTTAAGTACTGGGAAGCTGTCAAGCTCATTCAGATCAGCAACAAAGTTAAGTTCCTCAAAAATTCTCATTTTCACTTGAAAGCTTAAAGTTTATCACGGAAAACACTTCCTGGAAATGACAAGTTTATTTTTGAAAAAATGGCTTGGTTACCATGTACCAAAAACGGAATAACAATCATAATTTGCCTGTTGTCTGTTTTTTCACCTAAAAGTTCTTCCATGAAAAAAAGGACTAGATTCAGTTTGCAACAGCAACTCAGTCAAACAAGTGCTTTTCCTTGAGACAACTGTCCTGTATGCAGAAGAGTTTTATGCATACTTCTGTTCTGCTACATGGAACATTAAAAAAAGTATATGCACAATTGAGATTTTTTTGAAAAATTAATAATTTTCACTGCTTTATCAAAGACATTAAGTGAAACTAGCTTTTTTCCTTTTTTTTTTAAAGCCTCAAATGCAAGGAAGTGAAGGAAAGACAGGATACACAGGGCCACTGCCTTGATTTAGGCTAAGGTGCGAACAGTTTTGCCACAATTGTTTTTATAACAAGTGTCAATGTCAACACAGTGAAAGGGCAACTTAAGTCTTTGTATAATTATGAAAATAGTTTGACTTTGTATGCCTTCTACAAAAGTCGTGCTCCCTCAGCCCCACCCCACTATTCTTTTGAGAACCACTGATTTAGGACCAAAGAACTGTTTTCAAATATACAGAAGGCTACCATGTAGAAAATGGCAAGCCATGTATACTATTAGGCCATATCTTGAACCACTGGATATTATTTATAAAGAAGTAGCTTGGGGCTTCCTTAGTGGCTCAGTGGTAAAGAATCTGCCTACTAATGCAGGAGACACTAGTTTGATGACTGGTCCCAGAGGACCCCACATGCCTCGGAGCAACTAAGCCTGTGAGCCACAACTACTGAAGCTGCGCTCTAGGGCACAGGAACCAGGAACATCAACGTTACTGAAGCCCACGTGCCCAAGGGAACTAGAGCAGCCCCTGCTCGCTGCATTGAGAGAGAAGCCTGTGCAGTAGCAAAGACACAACACAGCCAAAAGAATAAAATTATTTTTTAAAAAAAGTATCTTAGCACCAAATTTGGAAATAATCTTTTCCATTAAAAAAAAAATTGATTAATAATTTATGAACAGTAAAATCCAACCTTGGTTCTGACCCAAAAAAATGAACACCAGAGTCAAACTACAGAACAGTTTGATCACCCCCTAAAATTTTCTAATGCCCTTTATAGCTAACTCCTCCTACATCCAACCCTGAAAACCACTGATCAGTTTTTCTGTCCTGAGAGTTTTGCCTATTCTAAAATGTCAAATAAATGAAATCACACAGGATGTAGAAAGTCTCTGGGTCTGGCTTATCAGCAAAAAGCACTTGAGGTTCATCCATGGTGGTTCCTAATCAGTGTGTATAAATTGACTGACAGGTTGTTTCCAGATTTTGGAATTATTAATAAAGCTATTAAAAACATTTACATGCAGGATTTTGTGTAAATATAGATTTCATTTCACTTGGGTAAATATTTAGAAGTGAGACTACAGGATTATACGGTAAACATACGTTTAACTTAATAAGAAACTGCCACACTATTTTCCAAAGCAGCTAACAATTGTACCATTCTGGATTCCTCCTGTAAGAGTTTCTAGTAGCTCTGTATCCTCACTAGCATTTGGTATGGTTAGTTTATTTTTCTGATAACTTGTTTATTTTATTTTTGGTTGTGCCAGGTCTTCCTTGCAATGCATGGGCTTTCTCTAGTTACAAAGCACAGCTTCTAGGCACATGGGCTTCGGTAGTTGCAGCATACGGACTCTAGAACAGTGGACTCAGTAGTGGGGTACCAGCTTAGTTGCTCCTGGGCATGTGCAATCTTCCCAAACCAGGGATCAAACCCGTGTCCCTGGCACTGGCAGGCGGATTCTTACCCATTGTACCACCAGGGAAGCCCTGTTATGGTCAATTTTTTTAAGCCATTCAAATAAGTGTGTAGTAGTATCTCACTGTAGTTTTAATATGCAATTTCATAATCACTAATGATGTTAAGCATCTTTTCATGTGTTTATATCCCATCTGAATATCTTCTGGGTACGGCCTGCTTGTTTTTCAGTTAATATCTTATTATTTAAAGTGTTTTTTATTTTCTGGATACAATTCCTTTATCAGAAACGTGTTTTGCAAATATTTTCTCCCAAACTATGGCTTGTATTTCCATTCTTTTAACAGTGTCTTTCAAATTTCGTTGAAAATTCTATTTGTGAGGAAGTGTAACTATAATTTTTTTTAGATGAATTATGCTCCAGTGTTATAGCTAAAAAATATTTATCCAATCCAAAGTTACCAAGATTTTCTCCTACATTTTGTTCTAAAAATTTAACAATTTTCAGTTTTACATTTTGGACTAGAGTTTACATCTAGGGCTTTGAGTTAATTTTTAAGTATGGCACAGGCATGAATGAAGGGGTTTTTTTCCCCCCTGCATTTCAATACACAATTATTTTATCTTGATTTAAAGACTATTTTTCTCAATAAGAAAAAGGCTTCTAATAATTATGCCTGATCAGTAACATAAAGAGCAGCATCAAAAGAAATGAGAATCAGCTGTTCTGTCCAAATTACCTTTCCAGCTCTCCCTCTATGAAGTCCCCAGAGGGGGATGTCTTAAGGAAAGACTTACAGGTCTTCTTCCCTCATGCTCTTAATCCTCACCCTCCAACAGTTCAGCTTTCATCGTTTATTATTAATTGAATTCTCACATAAAATTTCTCTTGAATGAGAGGTTAAATAATTTTTTAGATGAAAAAAAAAACCTGATGCAGTAACAAACTAGGTAACATCTGCAGTTATCCTTTGGTTTTAAATTCCTAAGATCCATTTTCTAAAACTAGAATAACCACTGAAATTGATCCCCAACTAAGTTTAGTTTGTATGCTTAATCACTGGGCTTTAAACAGCATCACCTATATTAATTTAAAAAATACATTATGTAACAATATTCAATAGAAATCATAATAATACTATTTCCCTTACCTTCCAATTAAGATTCTAGCTTCTATCTAATTTCAGATTCAAATACAATAGTAGTCTAGTGTTGAGTAATAGAAATGGTATATTGTTAATAAACGGGTTTACCTTATGTAACAGTGACATTAAAATGCTGTTTCTTTCTACATCTTTTAAGACACTCATGAGGATTTACTTCACATTTTGAAATATTTTTATAATTAATGATACATATTTTTAGAATCATTTTTGTTCAAAATGCAAACATAATCAACTTCAACTGCTCAGTATTTCTGGGTGTACTCTTTAGCCCCTGGTCTTATGATTTTGCTTCTTATCATGTTTGCCACTCAACAGTGTGTAGGAACAAGAAGACATAAAACCCCTACTGGCATTACCTTACCTATTCGATTACTTAATACTTCCATTTTAATATAAAGCTAAATGAATGGGTAAAACTTCAGTTTGAAAATTACCTGTGGGTTTTAGTTTTCCACATTAAGTATCAATTCAAGAACTATGAATAATTATACATAAGACTTCAACTGATTTCAACTGGAAAATCATATTGATATATTGACCACTATACTTTAAGAAAAACATAACAAAGCTGGGGAAAATCTAAAAAGAACAAAATTCATTAAAAAGTATACAACTGATTTTAGGGAATATAATTAAAAACACAAAACTCAAAGCAGTTTGTATATCTCTGGTATGCGTCACAGCACCTTTTTAGAGCAATAGATTGTTGTCAGACTTACTCATTTTATGAACTAGTAAGAAACGCTACTGACAAACTCTAAAATTTGAAACTTTACTGTAGACAGTAAACCTCGTACTACTGGAATGAGAGAGTAATCTCTTGAGGTTTAAAAGAGATAGTCATTGGAAAAAGTAAAATAATAGTATCCTCATTAATTAATGAACACGTGGCATGTGTAAATCCTCTTCCTCTCACACACATATCTGCCTCATTGCTTTTATCCTTGACTAAGCAAATGATATTTGGGGAGTTTTTGTTTGTTTTTTTACTACGCCTCACAGTGTGCAAGATCTTAGTTCTCCAAACTATGGATGGAACCCGGGGCTCCCCTGCGGTGGAAGCTTGAAGTCTTTACTACTGGACCATCAGAGAATTCCCAGCAAGTGATATTTGATTAACATTTGATGAATAGGTAGATGGTACTTGAATGAAGAGCTAGTGAATTGGTAAAAAGCAGCTAGGCATAATTAACTGAAATCTGAATGCCCTGAAGCAGTGAAGAACAGCAAGGGCCAGGCTTGGTGCGGCTGAAGCAAAGAGTTAAATAAAAGACGGAGATACAAGATAAACTTAGAAACGCAGGAGTTAAATCACGAAAGACCTCAAAGGCCATGATAGGATTTTAATGTTTACTCTCAGGTCAGTAAGAAACACCAAAGAATTTTAGACAAGAGGATGACACAACCAGCACTTTAGAAAGACTATTCTGGTCATCCTGTGGAAAATGAATTAGAGGAAGATTAAAGTATCTATGGAGATCAATTAAGAAACACCGCAGCAATCCAGGCGAAAAATGATGGTAGCCTTAACTAGGATGATAGCAAGGCCAGTACACAGATCTAATAGAGAATTTAAAGACAAAACCAACCAGTCTTAAGCATAAGCAGACTTCCAAACTGTCCATTTACTTCTCTATTTATTTTTTATCTGTTTATATCTTTAAGATGCAAATAGAAACTTAAATGTGACCTATTATACAGGTTCAAAATGAAGTGGCAAAAGAATGTACAATCAGAAGGAGAGTAGCTAAGAAACATACCCATATATCTGATAATTGTAAACCAAATATAGAATGAAAAATACATCTATACAATTGCATGTTTTTACTAGAAGTCTTAGAAACTTTTTACAAAATGTATACTGTTGTACAATATAAACATAATAACAAGTTGCATCTAAAGTAACACCACATACAGAAAAATATGAGTACCAAAACTCAATCTGCTCCTGATTAACAGAAGAACATTATTCATTTGTTGACAGTTGTAGTTACTCATACATAATGCAGAAATAGGATGTGTATGTGTGTATACACACATATGTATGCACAGAAACACTAACAATCATTGGTTCCAGAAAAACCCAATATACTTAATTTTAGATGGTCCTACTGTGTCTTACAATTTAACTGAGAAAATCACAAATAATATATTCATTACAAAACAAAAAAAAAAATTTCTGGTGTCTACTTATAAACATCACAAAAACGGAAGCCTTTTGTAATTTTAATTTGATGTTTGTGTATGACTTAATATTTGTGTAAAATGCTTAACACAAATTATCTTTTTATAATGATTATTTCTTCTTAAAATTTATATACAATCAAGAAATCACTATCCTAGAAGAACCCTGACCACCATACTGAAAAATCTGTTGTACAAAAATAACCCTGAAGGCAGAATCCTAACAGTGTATAATAGAAAATTCTTACCAATTTTTCATCAACTGTTATGAGTTGCGTGTCTCGAGTTTGGTCCTGTGCCAGCCTCCATGTGGAAGTGCTCAACGACCTGCAGTGCGAGACTTTAAGTTAAAAAATGATCCATGCAATGAGAAAAGAGAGGCAGACAAATCTTACATAAACCAGCTACTTTAACAGTATCAGTCTCATAAAACAAAAAGAACAGAAGGAAAGAGGGCACAAAAAATCCTTTTTCTCCACAATTAGTTCTGTCTGCTGAGATTTTGGCAGAGTCTCACTAGACAGTTCACAAAAGGCTGCACTTTATGGCAGTCTATAGGCTCTCAGTCATAGAAGGCCCCCAATAACAAGAACTGTTCTGCTCTCTATAAATGTACACTGGCTAGTTTGTCATTATGAGGAGGAAAAATGCAGAGCTATATCAACCCTTCTAGAAGGCTGATTCCTAAAGGATGCCATCAGAAAGAAACAAATATCTCAATCAAATTCTTAGTGGAATAAAGAAAAAGCTGTGGAATTAACACAAGATTAAGAAAAAGTTTCTTTGCTCTAATTTCAAATCAAAAGTAGCTTAAATAGGAATGATTTGTATGATCATTTAATATTATTGTTTTAATCCTGGATCCCGTTCACAGAATTGAAGAAAGTCTGAATAGTTAAAATAGAAACATTAAGTCAGCAATAAAATCAGGACAGAATCTAACTCTTTTACATTAGTATGGTCTCACCCTCAACCCAAAGCAGCCTGGCGCTAGTGGTAAAGAACATGCCTACCAATGCAGGAGATGTAAGAAAAGTGTGTTCCATCCCTGGGTTGGGAAGATCCTCTGGAGAAGGAAACAGCAGCCCACTCTAGTATTCTTGCCTGGAAAATCCTATGGACAGAGGAGCCTGGTGGGCTACAGTCCATGCAATCACAAAGAGTTGGACACGACTGAGCGACTAACACTACTACTACTAACAGATTTTTAAATTTCATGTACACATTGTAGTTTACACCAATGAATGTAATAGCCATCAATGATTGTGACAATTTAGCTTTTTAAAATTTTGCAAAATATTAAGCCATCCTATGTAGATTTCTTTTTTGAAAGTAAGTTGATATATAAAATTGACCTAAACCAGCCCAATATACTGTATTTAAGTTCAATTATTTCACTTAATGCAATATAATCACCAACATAATTTTGATGTTGTTGTTCAGCCACTAAGTAATGTCCAACTGTTTTACGATACAACATAACCACCAATAATTGATGCAAAACTTCAGGCCAATGTTTAATTTTCAATAGCTACATGGTTTTATAAAAAAAATCTACTTACTAACAATATAAAGATGACTCATAATACAAAAGGTTTTATTTCATGAACATATATTTTCTAAAAAGGGTTCATTATTTTCCCAAATTAACACCATTCATTTCCACTGCAAATACCCTGCTCAGAAATATATCCACACAAAAGAATATACTAAAGAAGTATAATTAAGCACCTTTGAAATCTATTTACTCTGGAAATCACTAAGATCAATAACCACATTTTGAATACTTTTAACCAAATCCATCTACTGCAAGGAAAAAAAAAAAGAGGCAATGAAAAGGGTACTCAGGAAAACTTGAAATATTAGAAGTATTAGAAAATGTAGCTATATTACAAGGAAATGAAACTACATAATTCCTCTAATGAACAGAAGTATTAGATCAAAATAGTGCAAATTAGATAGATTAAAACTATAATCCATGAACTGTACAATTTTAAACTCTGCAGTAGATTTGACTGATTTAAAGAATTTTAAATTGTATGATAAAATCTTATTGTAAATTAGTCAAAACACAAAATAAATTTTTAAAAACTTCTAAAGTATACATACTTTAAGGATTTGTTGTTCAGTCACTAAGTCGTGTCTGACTCTGCAACCCTATGGACTGCAGCATGCAAGGCTTCCCTGTCCTTCACTATCTCCCGGAGTTTGCTCAAACTCATGTCCATTGAATTGGTGATGCCATCCAACCAACTCATCTTCTGTTGACCCCTTCTCCTCTTTCTTTCAATTGTTCCCAGCATCAGTGTCTTTTCCAGTGAGTTGAAACTTTGTGCCAGGTGGCCAAAACACTGGAGCTTCAGCTTCAGCATTAGTCCTTCCAATGAATATTCAGCATGGATTTTCTTTAGGATTGACTGGTTTGATCTCCTCGCAGTTCAACGGACTCTCAAGAGTCTTCTCCAACACCAGTTTGAAAGCATCAATTCTTCAACGCTCAGCCTTCCTTATGATCCAACTCTCACACCTTTACATGACTACTGGAAAAACCATAGCTTTGACTAGACGGACTTTTCTTGGCAAAGTGATGTCTCTGCTTTTTAATACACTATCTAGGTTTTGTCATAGTTTTTCTTCCAAGGAGCAAGCGTCTTTTAATTTCATGACTATAGTCATCATGTGCAGTGATTTTGAAGCCCAAGAAAACAAAGTCTGTCACTGTTTCCATTGTTTCCCATCTATTTGCCATGAAGTGATGGGACTGGATGCCAAGATCTTTGTTTTCTGAATGTTAAGTTTTAAGCTAGCTTTTTCCACTCTCCTCTTTCACCTTCATCAAGAAGCTCCTTAGTTCCTCTTCACTTTCTGCCATTAGGGTGGTGTTATCTGCATATCTGAGGTTTTGATATTTCTCCTGGCAATCTTGATTCCAGATTGTGCTTCATCCAGCCCAGCATTTCGCATGATGTACTCTGCATAGAAGTTAAATAAGCAGGGTGACAATATACAGCCTTGATGTATAGGGCTTCCCTGGTGGCTCAGACAGCAAAAAATCTGCCTGCAGCACAGGAGACCCAGGTTCAATCCCTGGGTCAGGAAGATTCTCTGAAGAAGTAAATGGCAACCCACTCCAGTACTCTTGCCTGGAAAATCCCATGGGTGGAGGAGCCTGGCAGGATACAGTCCATGGGGTTGCAAAGAGTCGGACACAACTGAGCCACTTCACTTTCCCAATTATGAACCAGTCTGCTGTTCCATGTCCGGTTCTAACTGGTGCTTCTTGATCTGCATAAGAGGTTTCTCAGGAGGCAGGTAAGGTGTTCTGGTATTTCTATCTCTTTAAGAATTTTCCACAGTTTGTTGTGATCCACACAATCAAGGGCTTTAGGATAGTCAATGAAGCAGATGTTTTTCTGGAACTTTCTTGCTTTTTCTATGATCCAACAGATGTTGGAAATTTGATCTCTGGTTCCTCTGCCTTTTCTAATTCCAGCTTACACACATGGAAGTTCTCAGTTCATGCACTGTAGAAGCCTAGCTTGAAGGATTGTGAGCGTTACCATGCTAGCATGTGAAATGAGTGCAATTGTGCAGTAGCTTGAACATTCTTTGACATTGCCTTTCTTTGAGATTGGAAGGAAAACTGACCTTTTCCAGTCCTGTGGCAACTACTGAGTTTTCCAAATTTGCTGGCATACTGAATGCATCACTTTAACAGCATCAACTTTCAGGATTTGAAATAGCTCAGCTGGAATTCCATCACCTCCACTAGCTTTCTTTGTAATGATGCTTCCTAAGGCCCACTTGACTTTGCACTGCAGGATATATGGCTCTACGTGAGTGATCACACCATCGTAGTTATCCAAAGTCATTAAAATCTTTTTTGTGTAGTTCTTCTGTGTATTCTTTTCACCTCTTCTTAATATCCTCTGCTTCTGTTAGGTCTATACCATTTCTGTCCTTTATTGTGCCCATCTTTGCATGAAATGTTTCCTTAGTATCTCTAATTTTCTTGAAGAGATCTCTAGTCTTTCCCATTCTATTGCTTTCTCTATTTCTTTGCACTGTTCACTTAAGAAGGCTTTCTTATCTCTACCTGATATTCTTTGGAACTCTGCCTTCAGATGGGTGTATCTTTCCTTTTCTCCTTTGCTTTTTGCTTCTCTTGTTTTCTTAGCTATTTGTAAGGCCTCCTCAGACAACCATTTGCCATTTTGCATTTCTTTTTCTTGGAGATGGTTTTGATCACCACTTCCTGTACAATATTATGAACCTCCATCCAAAGTTTCTTCAGGCACTCTATCAGGTCATACCCATTAGAAAGTATTAGCTGTTCAGTGGCAAGCGATTCTTGCAACCCCATGAACTGTAGCCTGCCAGGTTTCAAAGTCCACTGAATTCACCAGGCAAGAATACCAGAGTGGGTTGCCATTTCCTTCTCCAGGGGATCCCAACCCAAGGATCAAACCTAAAGTTACCAGGGAAGCCCTCATACTCATGAGGATAGTTACAAAAATAATAATAAGTATTGGTAGAATATGGAGAAATAAGAACCCTTGTGCACTGCTAGTAAGAATGTAAAATGCAGTTGCTGTGGAAAACAGCATGGCAGTTTCTAAAAAAAAATTAAACTCAGAATTAACATATGGTCCAGCAATTCCACTTATGGGTACATCCCCAAAATAATTGAAAACAGAGACTCAAATAGATACTTGTACACAAATATTCATAGCAGCATTATTAGCAACGATCAAAAAGCAAAAACTGTCAAATATTAATAATCATATTTTAGTTGACCATGTATCATAATACTAGGAAGTATACATGTAGAAATAACTAATATGCAATGATTAGTAAACAAATGGCAATTTTATTTTGCTATTGTACTTATTTTTGAGAAACTTAGAAATTTAATTTGCTCCATGAACCTGCCTTGCTATCTACTCATTTCTTTTATTAACTGACCTGTACATTTCCAAGTTTCTTAAGTGTCAATCTAAATTCTGAGTTCAAAGGATAAACCATGAGGGCTGTGATGTTATCAGTTATTATTAGAGTGTACAGATGATCAATTTTATTTAGCTTTTTGTATAAATTTCCTGAAAGAAAATGAGGTATCCTGGAAATGGATATTAAGAGATATTATTTCTAACTCTGATTTTACTACTTACTATTGTGTCTATGAACAAATCATTTAACCCCTCTGCATCTCAATTTCATTTTTGTATATTTGTAACATGAAGCTGGTTGCTCTATTTTCTTTCCAATGATGAGTCTGTGCTATTCTAATAAGTGGATCAGATCATAGTTTTAGTTTGTTTTAAAAGGCAATCTTTTTGCCTGAAAAATCCCAAGGACAGAGGAGCCTGGTGGGCAACAAAGGATCGCAGAGTCAGACATGACTGAGCACCTAAACAAGCTTATAGAGAAAATTTAAACTGTCTTCATCATACTGTACTCACCTGACAGAAGCAAGAAAGAACTAATTATTAACAGGGAAAATAAACACCAGAGGTCAAGAGATCATTTTAATATTCTGGGAAAATATGCAGAGTAAAAGGAAAGGCAAAGATCTACAAAAGATTTGGTTAAATTCAGTGGAAACAACAGAGAATATAATTTATAATATATTCACAAATGAGTTATTTAATTCTAGTTTAAATTTATTCCAATAATGTCTAATCTTCACCTAAGCAATTAATATTATCTTAAAATGTTCAGCTGATCAAGTGAAAATTATAATACCTTGCTAGTAGATATCTTATGCTTTTCTGAGCCAGGTAGAACTCATAGCAGGAACTAACAGCTGTTGTGCCTGGGGGAACAACCCAAGCTAAAACCTTAAACTAATTCTTTGAGAGTCATCCAACAGACTAAGGAAAGATCTGTGTAAGAGGGATAAGAGTAATTATGCTCACATACCAGACTTTGGAATGGAACTGAAGAGTATAAGGAGGAGAATGCGGGCAAGGGTAATTTTGGAAGGTAGTAACAAAGAATCTGAAGGGCATAATAGAAATCATAAAGGAGAAAGAAATACGTTTAAGTTTATACCAACAGGGTATCAAAATAAATATATATGAGTTTAACAAAGGGAGTAAGAAATTTAGATGTTGTGGTGATGACAGTAATAATATTACAAAACACAACAAATATATGAAAAGTTCATATTTATGAAGGCCAAATCATTGAGCTATACTGGTCATTAAGCAATAACTTTACTGGTTTGGAATGCCTTAAAGAAAGGAATTGAACACACACATACTTTTGGCATATCTTGTAAATAATGGAAGCTAGTTTACCGTAAAGATGTCAGTTATTAATCTACAAATTAAATATAATAATTATGAAACCTCTAACAGAATTTTTATAAAGTTAGATGATTCTCATTAGGGAAAAGTAACTCACAAAAACAGCCAAGAAAATTTTGAAAAACAATCAGAGGCATATTTTGGAGATGTTGCAGGTTCACTTTCAAACTACTGCAATAAAGGAAATATAGCTATAAAGAAAGTCACAAATGTTTTGGTTTGCTGGAGCATATAATAGTTATATTTGTACTTAACTATAGTCTATTAAGTGTGCAATAGCATTGTATCTTTTTTTTAAAAATGTTAATTTTAAAATACTTTATTGCTAAAAAATGCAAAGCATCAACTGAGACTTCAACAAGCCACAATCTTTCTGAAATAGTAAATCAAGGATCAGTGATCACTGTCTTAAAAAAAGGTGGTAATAATAATGAAAGAGTTTGAAGTAAAATGAGAATTCCCAAAATGTGACAGACAGAAGTGACCAAATGCTGTTGGGAAATGGTGCTGACAGACTTGCTCAATGCAGGGCTTCCACAAACCTTCAATTACTGTATCTGCGAAGCACACTAAAATAAGGTATGCCTGTATAAAGCATGATTTGCCTTACCAATTAATATGTTATAGCAATTAAAATATCATGGTGTTAGCACAGGCACAGACATATAGATCAAATAAATAGTTCAAAGTACAGAAACAAATTACTTAGATCTGTAAATTTATTATATGATAAAAGTGCAATTTCAATTCTGTGGTGAAAAGCTAGAATATTCAGTAAATGATACTGAGACAACTAGCTATTCTTCCATGGAAGAAAAATATTTAAATCCTCTTATAAAATAGTTACATCATATACCAAGGAATTCCAGATAGAGTAATACATATACACACTGTATTGTTTGTATAAATTACTGGGATAAAACATAATAGTTTTTAAAATCAAAATACAATATCCACTGGACTTTCTTGGTGGTTAAGAATCCACCTGCCAATGCAAAAGACATGGATTCAATCCCTGGTCCAGGAAGGTCCCACATGCCACAGAGCAACTAAGCTTGTGCACAATTACTAAGCCTGTGCTCTAGAGCCTGTGAACTGCAACTGCTGAGCTCACACACCTAGAGCCTGTGTTCCACAATAAGAGAAGCCATTGCAATGAGACCGTGCACTACAATGAAGAGTAGACCTCATTTGCCCAACTAAAGAAAGCCCATGTGCAGCAAAGACCCAGCACAGACAAAAACAATTAATTTTTAAAAAAGGCTATCTGTGAACTGTAGACTATCCACAAAGCAAAATAACTTCTGAACAATAGAAGGCACTGCAGACTAAATTAAAGGAAAAATCAGAGATAATAAGTATGGTACACAGAGTAGATAAAAGACTAATACCTAGAATATATAAAGGACTCAGGAATCAAGAAAAAAATCACCCTCAAAATTGGAGGACTAAAGCAGGGTATGAACACAGTAGACATTAATGCCAACTATGTTGCTAATCACCTTAACAACTCATTGACCAGAGACATATTAATACGTCTTTTGTTACCCCTATATTACTAACCAGAGATGTTTCCATATTTACTTACATAATAAATCACCAGCCACAGGCATTAGTTTCTGCAATAATGCCCCAGTCAACGTGTTAAATGAGAAAAGACTACACCAATGGGAAGAGAAAATGTGTCAAGTGATGGAAACAAAAACCCAGGACCCAGTGATGTTTCCTGAAAGAACCCCATTTTAAATACAGACACAGACATTAAAAGTAAAAAGATGAACAACAACAAAAAAGTAAAGAGATGGAGAAAGACACACCATGCTTACGGAAATTAAATGTCACTTCTGTAGCTATATTAATCTCTAAGCAAATCTCAGCAAAAAGAACATTATCACAAACAAAGAAGGGCATTACATCATCATAAAGGAGTCGATTCTCCAAGAAAACATTAACAGTTCTAAAGTATATGCCACCTTTAGAGCATGTCAAAATATGTGAGGAAGAAAACTAAAAGAACTGCGAGGAGAAACAAAGAAATCCATTAGTATAGCTGGAGACTTCACTACTCTTTTAATAGTAATTTGACAGAGCCACTAGGCAGAATATCAGTAAGGATAGAGTTGAACTGAAGAGCCCATTCAATCAACTGAATTTAAGACATTTATGGAATGCTTGCTTCATCCAACAACAGCAGAATATACATTAATATATATACATGAAATATACATGGAACAGTCACAAAGATAAACCACCTTCTGGGCCATAATATACATTAACAAATTAAAAAAAAATAAAAAAACACACCATGTATACGCTCAGTCAACAATGGAATTAAACTAGAAATAAGCAACAGAAAACCAGAAAATCCCTAATTACAGTTGACTCTCTAACGACATGCATTTGAGCTGCATAGGTCCACTTACACATAGATTTTTTTTAAGTACATTCATGTACTATAAATGCGTTTTCTCTTCCTTATGATTTCCTCAACATTTTCTTTTCTCTAGCTTACTTTATTGTAAGAATATAGTATATAATATATACAACATACAAAATAATTTAATCAACTATTCATGTCATCAGTAAGGCTTTTGGCCAATAGTATGCTATTTGTAAGATATCAGGTTTGGAGGGAGTCAAAATTATACATAAATTTTCAAAGTCACAGGGAAGCACCCCTAACCCCCATGATACTTAAGAGGTATTTGTATTTGGAGACTAAACAACATACTTCTAAATAACTTATGTGTCAAAAGAGGAATTCTCAAGAGAAATTTTAAAATATTTTGAACAAAATGAAAATATATTTCAAAATTTTGTGGGATACACCAAATGCAGTGTTTAGAAATTTATAACACTGAATGTATATATTAGAAAAAAAAAAGGAATATTCAACCACCTGTTTCCACTATAAGAAACTATAGAAGAGAGCAATCAATATAACCTCAAGCATTTCCACTGGGGCTTTGCTCTATATTCTGGGTTTGGGCCACAGGCTGTTCCCACAGCAACAGGAACCTAAACAACAGCCTCTGTCACAAAGCACACATTTCTGTCAGATTCTCCACTCGGGCCCTCAAAGACCTGCTACGGTGTGGACTGGACCAAAGCCCCTTCATGTCTGAAGAAGCTTCTCACCCAAATGATTGGCTGTTCCTCCCAATCGTCACTCTGAACTTGTGGACATGAAACACCTTGAAACAGTCCCTGCAGAAGGCTTCTCCTCTTGTATCCCGAGGGCAGGTAGCCATCACAACGCTAAGACCTAGGTACACCCAACTGCCTGCAGGCCTGAGTGCTGGACACCTCATACCAAACAACCAGCAAGACAGTAACACAGCCCCCCTCATCAAAAGAAAGGATGCCTATAGCCATACTAAGCTCACAGACACCTCAAACCATACCACCTGACACCGTCCTTCCCATAAGAGGATAAACACTCAGCATCACCCACCAGAGTATAGATTACTATCCCTCCCACCAGGAAGGGTGTACAATCCCCTGGACCAACCTCACCAACCAAGGGGCAAACAACAGAAGTGGAAAGGAGCCTGCAGTGGATAGAAAGGAGATCATAAACAAACTAAGTTAAACAAAATGATACAAAAGAGAAATATGCTGCAGAGGAAGAAGCAAGGTAAAAACCCACAAGATCACATAAATGAAGAGAAAATAGGCAATCTACTTGAAAATAATTCACAGTAATGACAGTAAAGATGACTCAAAGACTCAGAATGGAGGCATAGACTGAGAAGATATAAGAAATGTTTAACAAAGACCTAGCAGAACTAAAAAACAATCAGTGATAAACACAACTAAAGTGGCAAACACACTAGATGGAATCAATAACAGAATAACTGAGGAAGAAGAACAGATAAGTGAGTTAGAAGATAAAATGGTGAAAATAACTGCTGTGGAGCAGAATAAAGAACAAAAAGAAATGAGGACAGTCTCAGAAACTTTTAGGACAGCATTAAATGTACCAATGGAAACAGTGACAGACTTTATTTTCTTGGGCTCCTAAATCACTGCAGACAGTGACTGCAGCCGTGAAATTAAAAGATGCTTGCTCCTTGGAAGAAAAGCTCTGATAAACCTAGACAGCATATTAAAAAGCAGAGACATTACTTTGCCACCAAAGGTCCGTTTAGTCAAACTATGGTTTTTCCAGTAGTCATGTATGGATGTGAGAGTTGGACTATAAAGAAAGCTGAGCGTCAAAGAACTGATGCTTTTGAACTGGTTTTAAAGAAGACTCTTGAGAGTCCCTTGGACTGTAAGGAGATCCAATCAGTCCATCCTAAAGGAAATTAGTCCTGAATATTCAGTGGAAGGACTGACGCTGAAGCTGAAACTCCAATACTTTAGCCACCTGATGCGAAGAACTGACTCACTGAAAAAGACCCGATGACAGGAAAGACTGAAGGTAGGAGGAGAAGGGGACGACAGAGGATGAGATGGTTGCATCACTGACTTGATGGACATGAGTTTGAGCAAGCTTCAGAGTTGGTGATGGACAGGGAAGCCTGGCATGCTGCAGCCCGTGGGGTCGCAAAGAGTTGGACACGACTGAGAAACTGAACTGGACTGACTGAAATGTACCAACAGTCAAACTATATGGGTCCCACGAGAAGAAAAAGGGTTTGAAAAAATATTTGAAGACATTACAGTTGAAAACTTCCTAACATGTTACCAGCAGTCATGTACGAATGTGACAGTTGGACAATAAAGAAGGCTGAGTGCCAAAGAACTGATGTTTTCAAACTGTGGTGCTGGAGAAGACTCTTGAGAGTCCCTTGGAATGCAAGGAGATCAAACCTGTCAATCTTAAAGGAAATCAACCTTGAACATTCACTGAAACAACTGATGCTGAAGCTCCAATACTTAGGCCACCAGATATGAAGAGCTGACTCACTGGAAAAGACCCTGATGCTGGGAAAGATTGAGGGCAGGAGGAGAAGGGGGCAACAGAAGATGAGATGGTTGGATGGCATCCATGACTCAATGGACATGAGTCTGAGCAAACTCAGGGAGATGGTGAAGGACAGGAAGCCTGGCATGCTGTAGTTGAAGAAGCTGGAAAGAGTCAGACATGACTTAGTGATGAATAACAAGAGTATAGGAAAGGAAATCGCTCACCCAAGTCCAGGAAGCACAGAGAGTCCCATACAGGGTAAACCCAAGAAGAAATGCACCACGTCACATATCTGTCCAAGTAGCAAAAACTAAATTCAAAGAAAAAATATTAAAAGCAGAAAGAGAAAACAACAAACAACATACAAGGGAATTCCCATAAATATATTGGCTGATTTTTCAGCAGAAACTCTGCAGGCCAGAGGCAGTGGCAGGATATATTTAAAGTGATGAAAGGGAAAAACCAACAACCAAGATAACTCTACCCAGCAAGGATCTCAATCAAATTCAACTGAGAAATCAAAAGTTTTACAGACAAGCAAAAGCTAAGAGAATTCAGCACTACCAAACTAGCTCTACAAAAAACACTACAAGAACTTATCTAGGTGAGAAACATGAGAAGAAAAACATAAAAAAGAAAAAAACATACAAAAAGAAACCCAAACAAAATTAAGAAAATGGTAACACAGATTATCAAAAATTACCTTAAATGGAAATGCATTAAGTGTTCCAACCAAATGACACTGACTGGCTGAATGGATACAAAAATAAGGCTTGTACAGATGCTTTCTACAGGAGACCCACTTCAGGTCTAAGAAGACACATAGACTGAAAGTGAGGGGATGAAAAATATGTTCTATGCAAACAGAAATCAAAAGAAAGCTGGAGTAGAAATACTCATATCAGACAAAAAAGACTTTAAAATAAAGACTATTACAAGAGACAGTGAAGGATACTACATAATGATCTAAGGATCATTTCAAGAAGATATTAATCGTAAATATTTATGTGCCCAACACGGGAGCACTTCAGTGTATAAGGCAAATGCTAACAGCCATAAAACGGAGAATCAGCAATAACACAACAATAGTAGGGTACTCTAACACTACTCTTGTACCAATAGATAGATTATCCAGACAGAAAAGTGATAAGGAAACACAGCCCTTAAATGACACATTAAACTAAACAGACTTAACATTTATAGGTCATTCCAGCCAAGAAAAGCAAAATACACTTTTTCTCAAGTGTACACATAACATTCTCTATGATAGATCACATTTTGGGTCATAAAGCAAGCCATCGTAAATTTATGAAAACTGAAATCTTATCAAGCATCTTTTGCAACCACAATGCTATGAGGTTAGAAATCAATTACAGAAAAAAAGAAAACTGTAAAAAACACAAACATGAAGGCTAAAAAATACGTTACTACATAACAAAGACATCACAGTGAAGAAATCAAAGAAAAAATTTAAAAAATACTTAGAAACAAATGACAATGAAAACACAACAACCCGAAACCTCTGAGACACAGCAAAAGCAAATCTCAGAGGGAAATTTATAGCAATACAATTCTACCTCGAGAAGCAAGAAAAATCTCAAATAAACAACCTAACTTTTCATCTAGAGCAACTAGAGAAAGAAAAACAAATAAAACCAAAGTTAGTTAAAGGAAAGAAATCATATAGATTAGAGGAGAAATAAATGAAATAGAAATGAAGAAAACAATAGCAAAGATCAGTGAAACTAAAAATGGGTTGTTTGAGAAGATAAACCAGATAAAGTGAAGTGAAAGTTGCTCAGTCATGTCTGACTCTTTGTGACCCATGGACTATAGCACACCAGGCTTCTCTCCATGGAATTCTCCAGGCCAGAATACTGGAGTGGGTAGCTGCTCCCATCTTCAGGGGATCTTTGGAACCCAGGGATCAAACCCAGGTCTCCATGTTGCAAGCGGATTCTTTACCATCTGAGTCACCAGTTAAACGTTTAGCTTCCATCAAGAAAAAAAGGTAGAGGATTCAAATCAATAAAATTAGAAATGGAAAAGGATACATTACAATGGACAATGCAGAAACCAAAGGATCATAATAGACTATCACAAGCAATTATATGCCAATGAAATGGACAATCTGGCAAAAATAGACAAATTCTTAAAAAAGTATAACCTTCTAAGACTGAACCATGGAGAAGTATAAAATATGAACAGAGCAATGACCAGTAATGAAACTGAAACTCTGGCTTTAATAAGTCTTCCAAAAAAACAAAAATCCAGGACCAGGTGGCTTCACAGGTGAATTCTATCCAACATTTAAGTAAGAGCTAAACTTTTCAATTTTATCCAAAAAAATTAGAGGGAGGAATACTCGTAAGCTCATTCTATGAAGTCACCATTACTCTGATACCAAAACCAAACAAAAGTATCACAAAAAAAGAAAACTACAGGACAATATCACCAATGAACATAGATGCAGAAAGTCATCAACACACAAAACACCAGCAAACTGAATCCAACAATACGTTAAAAGGGGATTCCTTGGTGGCTCAAACAGCCAAAGCAATCTTAAAAAAGAAAAACGGAGCTGGAGGAATCAGGCTTTCTGTCTTCAGACTATACTAAAAACCTACAGTCATCAAAACACTACAGTACTGGAACAAAAAAAGAAATATAGATCAATGCAACAATGGAAAGCCCAGTGATATACCCATGCACCTATGAACTCCTAATCTATGACAAAGGAGGCAAAAATATAGAGTGCAGACATTTTTTTCCAATATGTGGTGCTAGAAAAACTCTTTAAGGATGAAATTAGAACACCCCCTAATGCCACAAACAAAAAAACCCCCAAACCTCAAAATGCATTAAAGACCTAAATGTAAAGCTAGACATTATAAAACTGTCAGACAAAAACATAGGCAGAACACTCTGACATAAATCTCAGCAAGATCTTTTTTGACTCACCTCCGAGAGTAATGAAAATAAAACTAAAATTAAACCACTGAAACCTACTTACATTCAAAAGCTTTTGCACACTAAAGGAAACCATAAACCAGGTGAAAAGACAACCCTGAGAATGTGAAAGAAAAGTATTTGCAAATGAAGCAACTAGCATAAGGATTAATCTCCAAAATAGATAAAAGCTCATGTAGCTCAATATCAAAAAAACAACCCAATCAACAAATGGCAGAAGACCTAAATAGGCAGAAGACCTAAATAGACATTTCTCTAAAGAATACATGTAGAGGGACAACAAACACATGAAAAGATGCTCAATATCAATAATTATTAGAGAAATAACTTACACCAATAAGAATGACCATCAAAAAGTCTAGAAGCAATGAGTTCTGGAGAGGGTGTGGAGAAAAGGGAACACTGTTGGTGGGAATGTAAATTGATACACCCACCATATAACCAGCAAAACATACAGTATCATTTACATTATCACCAAAAAATAAATAATATTTAGGAGTAAGTCTAAGAAAGCATCTATATGAAGAATACTAGAAAACTCTGATGAAAGAAATCACAAACATCTAATAAAATGAAGGGGCTATTCCAAGTTCACCCATGCTCTTCCTGACTTAATATTGTTAAGGTGCCAGCCCTCCCCAAGTTACTCTATAGACCATCACATCCAAATCAAGATTCCAAAAAGTTATTTTGTGGGTATCAGCAAACTGATTCCAAATTCAAATAGAAGGACAAAAGATCCAAAATAGCATGATACTATGAAAGAAGGGCTTCCCTGGCAGCTCAGAGGTTAAAGCGTCTACCTGCAATGCAGGAGACATGGGTTCGATCCCTGGGTCAGGAAGATCCCCTGGAGAAGAAATGGCAACCCACTCCAGTATTCTTGCCTGGAGAATCCCATGGAGGAAGGAGCCTGGTAGGCTACAGTCTATGGGGTCGCAAAGAGTCGGACATGACTGAGCGACTTCACTTTCACTTTCATGAAAGAATAACAAAATCAGAGGACTAACACTGACTTCAGACTCACTACACATCAGTAATTAAGACAATGTAGCACTGACAAAAGAATAGACAAATAGATCAATGACATACAATTGATAGCCAAGAAACATACTACTCAAATAGAGTCAACTGATCTTTGGGAAAGAAGCAAAGGCAAGTGAAAAAAGATAATCTATTTAATATGAGGAACTAGAACATAGCTCCTGCAAAAGAATGAATCTACATCTAACCTTACACCTTTTACAAAAATTAATTCAAAAAACAGATCATAGCTCTGAATGTAAGAAACAAAACTATCAAACTTCTAGAACATAATGTAAAAGTCTAGGTGACTTTCGGTTGGTGCTGTTTTTAGACACCATAATGAAAGCACACATTAAAGAAAAAACTAGATGAGTTTGACTTTACCAAAATTAAAAGCTTTTGCTTTGTGAAAAACACTTTAAGAGAATGAAAAGCACAGAGTAGGAGAAAATATTTGCAAAACACATATCTGATAAAGAACTTTTATTTACAATATAAAAAGCCTTAAAATTCCAACAGTAAGAAAACAACCCAATTAAAAAATGGGCAAAAGGGGACTTTTGTAGTGGTCCAGTGGTTAAGAATCTGACTGCCAATGCAGAGGACATGGGTTCAATCCCTGCTCCAGGAAGATCCTATATGACACAGGGCAACTAAGCCCATGAGCCACAGCTCCTGAAGCCCATATGCCCTAGAGCCCATGCTCCACAACAAGAGAAGCCGCCACAATGAGAAAGCCACATATCACAACTAGACAGCAGCCCCTGTTTGGGGCAACTAGAGAAAGTTCATGCAGAAACGAAGACCTAGTGCAGTCAAAAAAAAAAATAATAAATTTTTTTTTTTAAGTGGACAAAAGATCTGAACAGACACCTCACCAAAGAAGATATATGAAAGGTGTTTCAACATCATGTCATTTGGGAATTGAAAAATTAAGGTAACAATGAGATGCTACTACATACATGAATTAGAATGGGCTTCCCTGGTGGCTCAAATGGTAAAGAATCTGCCTGCAAGGCAGGAGACCCAGGTTCAATTCCTGGGTTGGGAAGAAGGGAATGGCTCCCCTTCCTGTATTATTGTTTGGAGAGTTCCATGGACAGAGGAGCCTGGTGGGTTACAGTCCATGGGGTCACAAAAAGACACAACTGAGTAACTAACACTTCCACTTCACTTATTAGAAAGACTAAAATCCAAAAAAACTGACAACACCAAATACTGTTGAGCATGTGGAGCAAGAAGTCTCATTCACAGTGGTAGAAATGCAAAATGGTATAATAACTTTAAAAGATAGTCTGGCAGATCTGTACAAAGCTAAACAAAGTCTCAACATACAATCAGCAACTGTGCTACTAGGGTTTACCTAAATGAACTGAAATTATATGTCCACACAAAATCTGCACAATAATGTTTATCACAGCTTTACTCATAATTGCCCAAAATCGGAAGCAACCAAATGTCCTTAAATAGGTAAACTGGTAAACTGTGGTGGAGCCACACAATGGAATGTAATTTAGTGGGGAAAAAAAAGAAATGGGCTGGAGAAAACATTTACAAATCACTTATATGACCACCTTTATGCAGAACATAAAGAAAACTACTTAAACTCAACAACAAAACAACCACCAACTCAATCCGAAAATGAACAGAAGACTTAAATAGACATTTCTCCAAAGGAGGTATACAAATGGCCAATAAGCACATGAAAAGATCTTCAACATAACTAGTTATTAGAAAATGCAAATTAAAACCAAAAGATACTGTATCATACTCATTAGGATGACAAAGCAGAGGAAGGGAAGGAGCAAGGGTTGGCAAGGATACAGAGAAACTGGAACCACTGGTTAGAATGTAAAATGGTGCAGGTGTTATGGAAAACAGTATGACAATTCCTCAAAAAATTTAAAACAGAATTACCAGATCATCCAACAATTATACTTTGGATATTTATCCAAAATAACTGAAAGCAGGTACACAACTTGGTATTTGTTCACCAAATGTTAATAGAAGCATTACTGACAGTAGCCAACAAAGGAAAAAAAAAAAAAAATCAGGTGTCCATTGGTGGATAAGCGGATTAAAAGTAATGCGGTATGTATGTACAAAAAAATTTTTATTCAGCCTTGAAAAGCAAGAAAGTTCTAACATATGCTACAACAGGATTATGAAACCTGAAGAAATGCTAAGTGAAATAAGTCAGAGAAGGACAAATGGTGCATGGTTCCATTCATACAAATTATCCAAGTAGTCAAATGCACAGACAGAAAATAGAATGGTGAGTGCCAGGGGCTAGTGGGAGGAATGATCGAGAGTTATTATTCAATGGGTACAAAGTTTCAGTTCTGTAAGATGAAAAACAGTTCTAGAGCTTTATGATGGTGATGGTTTCACAACAATATGAAAGTACTTAATGTCACTGCTGCTGCTAAGGTGCTAAGGTGCTTCAGTCATGTCCGACTCTTTGTGACCCCATGGACTGTAGCCCACCAGGCTCCTCTGTCCATGGCATTTTCCAGATGAGAATACTGGAGTGGGCTGCCACGCGCTCCTCCAGGTAACACCACCAAACTACACTGTAAAATGGTTCAAATGGTAAATTTTGTTATATACATTTTAATAATTAAAAAACTATATATGCCTTGTGAAGAAACTGCTAGACCCTGGTTTATGCTACCAATAAAGAGAAACACAGAGAAAGTGTGTCAACACCAAAGATTCATAGCTCTGCCTAGAGAAAGCAAGCCTCTTCGTGTATGTATGCCAAAGTACATATAACAATTACTTGTGTCTTCACAAATGCTTAGAAGACCAAATTGAAGCCGCTGAACTTTAGTGTCAATATTGATACTGTCTCACATAATGTATTTTCCAAAATTAAAGTTTTTAAAAACTTCTAGCCTGGGTCTACAGAATACAAATTAAGTAATATTCTGGTGCCATACTTAATTACAATAACCATCTTTGTGATTTTTCAGCCCATTGCACTGGCACCACTATTCAACATGTTTTCCATTAAAATAGTTGGTAGTTTAGAATTATTTCATTAATAATGTTACAAATAAGCAAATAATAGCAAATGTTTTAAAATATATTTATGAAAATTTAATGGACAAAATACAAGGAAAAGCAAGCCCAGATGAACTCCCTGACTCCTCCACCAAAGTAAGTAAACTACTGAACATTTTCATTTATTTACCTAGCTCATCTTTTAGCATCAAGATCCTTAATTTAATCACAGTAATATTACTTCAAAGGTACTTAGTATCCTTTGAGGGGGAAAAAAATGGATTCTAAGAATCAACCATGCATAATTCTCTATGTTCCTCTAAAGACTGTGTTAGCTATCATGGCAGTGCACCAAAATTCCAGTTCTCCATCCAAACACATGGTGAGAGCACACTTCACAGCCGTCTCTGAACTTGGTGTGGGCATGTGACTTACTGCAGCCATCAGACTGAAAGGGGCAGTATCCCGCAGAAGCTTTAAAAATCGGTGTGTTATTACCTATCTCTTTTCTGTCAGAATGATGGTGAGTTTGGGTCCCCAAGTGAGGACAAATGGAGGAACAGAGTTCCCAGCTGTCCCACTAGGGACATGCACCATGAATAAGAAACCAATCTTTATCATTATAAGCCACAGAAATGTTAGGGTTTAGGATACTGACAGCTTGATAAGTCAAGTAATTTCCTAAGGAATGCCATATGAGAACTTAAATTATAGAGTGTCTTCTTACATTGCCTGTTTGAGGTTAGAAATGTTATAGAAGAAGACTTTACTATTTTCAACTGAATCAAGATGTCACTTTAAAAACTACATTTTTGGTGTTTCAGGGCAGCATGATTTATTTTCTTGTGCCTCCAAAGCTCAGAAGGGGTCAAAAAAAAATCATTATATGATTTGCTTCACACCAGCTTTAATGCTGTTTAATCATGAAGAGTTCACCTTATTTTAAAAAAGGCTATGTATTTTATCAATAACCTCAGGTATGCAGATGACACCACTCTAATGGCAGAAAGCGAAGAGGAACTAAAGTCTCTTGATGAAGGTAAAAGAGGAGAGTGAAAAAGCTGGCTTAAAACTCAACATTCAAAAAATGAAGATCATGGCATCCAGTCCTTAACTGTGTGGATCACAAAACTATAAAAAATTCTTAGAGATGGGAATACCAGACCACCTTACCTGCCTCCTGAGAAACCTGAATGCAGGTCAAGAAACAACAGTTCAAACCAGACACGAAACAACAGACTGGTTCAAAATTGGAAAAGGAGTACGTCAAGGCTGTATGTCACCCTACTTATTTAACTTATATGCAGAGTACATCATGAGAAATGCCAGGCTGGATAAAGCTCTAGCTGGAATCAAGACTGCTGGGAGAAATATCAATAACCTCAGATATGCAGATAACACCACCCTTATGGCAGAAAGTGAAGAGGAACTTAAACAGCCTCTTGATGACGGTAAACAAGAGAGTGAAAAAGATGGCTTAAAGCTCAACATGCCAAAAACAGATCATGGCATCTGGTTCCATCACTTCATGACAAAGAGATGGGGAAACAATGGAAACTGACAGACTTTATTTTCTTGGGCTCCAAAATCACTACAGATGGTGACTGCAGCCATGAAATTAAAAGACTTGGTTCCTTGGAAGAAAAGCTATGACAAACCTAGACCATGTATTAAAAAGCAGAGACTTTACTTTGCTGACAAAGGTCTATCTAGTCAAAGCTACAGTTTTTCCAGTAGTCATGTAGGGATGTGAGAGTTGGACCATAAAGAAGGCTGAGCACTGAAGTAGTAATGGTTTTGAACTGTGGTGTTGGAGAAGACTCTTGAGAGTCCCTTGGACTGCAAGGGGATCAAACCAGTCAATCCTAAAGGAAATCAACCCTGAATACTCATTGGAAGGACTGATGCTGAAGCTCCAATACTTTGGCCACCTGATGTGAAGAACTAACTCATTAGAAAAGACCCTGATGCTGGGAAAGATTGAAGGCAGGAGAAAAAGGAGATGACAGAGGATGAGATGGTTGGATGGCATCATCAACTCAATGGACATGAGTTTAAGCAAACTTTGGGAGATGGTGAAGGACAGGGAAGCCTGGGATGCTGCAGCCCATGGGTCACAAAGAGTTGGACACAACTGATCAACTGAAGAACAACAATGTATTTAATCTTCATTTATCTTTACTTTTAACTATCGCAGCCTGTTGCTTATTTGCTTCGATTTAAGAATCTTTTACTTTAAAACTTTTAACTGCCATAAAACCACCAGGACTATATTTGATAGAGAACATATTTAAAATAAAATAAATTCATTCAGAGAAAATATGCTGAAATTATAAGATATAACAGCTAAACAACACAGCATTCATTATCTAGTAATCTGATAACAAAAAAAGCTAGTTGGGGGACTTCCCTGGTAGTCCAGTGGCTGACTCCATGCTCCCAATGCAGGGGGCCCAGGTTCACTCTCTGGTCAGGAAACTAGATCCCACATGCCACAAGTAAAGATCTGGCATGCTGCAACTAACCTGGCACAGCCAAATAATTTTTTTTTTAAAAAAGAGAAAGCTAGTTCATGGGTATTGCTTACTCTTCGATTTTTCAAAGATGAAGCATATGTCCATCAAGAAATCTGGCATTCTTGGAAATACTATTTCTTAAAAGTTGATGATTACATGATTAAGAATAATTACAGATACAATGAGAAGGAAAGAATCACTAACATTCACATTTGCTTCAATTTTTTAACTTCATGAAACAATTTGGAAAATGGTCAAGCAGTGACTTCAGAGTTGACCAGAGCCATGGTAAAATTTCCTATCTGCCACTTAAGAGCAATACAATCTTGAACAAATTACTTCACAACTCTGCACTTCAATTTTCTCATCTGCAAAAATAAGGATAATAATACCTCACAGGATGACCATCAGAATTAAGTAACGTTTTAAATAACTAGTCTTTTCTTCCTCAAATGCATCTTCCCCATCAGTCAATTACATCCTATCATTTCACTCCTTTACTTAAAATCTGTCATTCACTGGTAGTTTACTGGTGTTTACTACTACCAGTTTACTACTGGTAAGAGTTTACTTTTAAAAATGGAAGTATTTAGAGATGGAGTACCATGATATTTATAATTTACTTTCAAATAGCTTAGGTAATAAAAATGTGTGTGTGTGCATTTTGCTCATAATCTACACCCTACGCTTGGTTAGTTACATTCTCCAGAAGTATCTTCTTATAGACATGAATTTCAAAAATGATTATCAAAATTCATAACAGGAATTTTTGGTGGGCATTAATCAAGACTGAATTTATTTTTCTTTGATGAAATGAGTGGTACTTGAAATATATGACTGTCTAGAAAAACTGCATGTATACCACTGAATAAGAATAGCAATTTAGCAAGCTTGGTAGTCTAGAATTTTAGAACACCACTCAAGGTCTAGAGCTCCATTTGGGTCTAGGATCTCCCACTACTGCCTACCTGACCAGTCCTGCCATCAGACTTCTGCTATTGCTTATCTCTAGTAAACCAAGATGCTCATCATAAGGCCTGTGGATTACCTCTTGATGGAGGACCCTACTACCTAAGCTGACTGGACCGCAGACCATTCCTATGATAAGACTTTGTTACCATCTACCTTAAGTCAACCAATGTACAACCTCACAGAGATACTAAAAAGATACAATAAGATATAAATGATATAAACACAGCAGTTACTGATATATTCCAAGAAAAACTATTCACAATCAATACTACTGTTTTTGAATTAAAGTTTTTTAATTAAAAATTAAATTCCTGTTAGAAGTTTTAATTAGCTCAACCCTGAAATCCAGGCTAATTCTAAGATATAGACTCAACTACCAAAAAAGTTCAGATTTAAAATTAACAACAGTACACTGTCCTAAACTGCTACATGCTTCCCATGACCTGTTTCAGAGCAATCATTTTTTGAGATCAGGCACAAACCAAGGAAAAATTTAGTAATAAAATATTGTATTAATAATAAAAGGTGAGTTGTTAATAAAAGAAAACCTGAAAATAGCTTTTTAGCAATGTCATAATAGTTTGAAACACACACACATTTTTAAAATAATGCATGTCTGTAATTTTAATAGACCTAACTTGTTTAAAAATTCATAGAATTTAAAAAAATATTATATAATTGAGACTTTATCACCTCATAAACATAACACAGCAAAATATATATGCACAAGAACACAAAAGGTCACATAAAAGATACACACACAGAGACACTAAACTTCATAGTGGTTAGCTTAATGAAAATAAATAGCCTGTCTAGTACTCAATTAATAGGTTTACAGGCCTCCATACCATTTAAGAAAAATTCAGCATTCACTATAATATTCACGCAAAAGACCTGGTATAAATTTTGGTGTGGTCAAGATGGCAAAGTAGGATGACGTTGAACCACTTCCTCCCATGGTCACAGCAACCATCTATTGATGGTTGAAGACTAGCAGAAAAGATTTTCCATAGCTAAAAATACAATGAGATGGGTAAGAAGGGTAGAGATACTGAATAGTCAAGACCTACACTCACAGATAGGCAACCTACAAATGGGAGGACGATCACAACTGCAGAGGTTCCCCCAAGGAGCAAGGAGTCCAAGCCTCATGTGGCACTCCCCAGCCGAGAGGTTTTATACCAGGAATAGGAGCTCCCAGAACAGCAGGCTGTGACGGCCACAAGGGCTTCCATGAAGGAGACAGAGGGCTCTAGGAAACAGATTCCACTCTTTTTTTCTTTTTTTTAATGGCACAAAGAAAATCCCACACACTTCAAGTCCAAACATAGAGGCAATAATTTGAAAGAAGCATGGGTCAGACATGCTTACTAATTTTGGAGATCCTTCTAGAAAGGCAGGAAGCACTGAGATTTCCTCCCTGGAGAATAGAGAGGCTGGCAGCAGTCATTTTGAGAAGCTCATTCTACCACGAGGACACTGATGTCTTCAAGTAAAATTTTGGAGTTGTCCCTCTAGCCATTTAGTCCTGGGAGCTGCTAGCATCAGCTCTGGAAGCCCCCAGTAAGTCATACAGCCAACTATACTGGAACCCAGCACAGCCCAGGCCATCAGCAGGCCAGTAGCCACCACAAAACCCAGGACCTGGCAGCCAACTAGGCTGGGGGCAAACCCTACCTACCAGTGCATGCATAGTAGTTGGTCCTACCACAGCAGAAGGGCCCACACCACCCACACAGAAGGCAGCCCTAGATTCACATCTCATGACCAGAGTGGGGTGTGCTGCTAGGCCCCATAGGATGTGTCCTATAAGCTTAGTTCTCAAAGCTCAGGAAGTGTACTCCACCTATCTAACACATAGAAATAAACACAGAAGTTTTTAGACAAAATGAGGAGGAAGGTGAATGCATTTCAAACAACAGAACAACAAAACCCCAGAACTAAATGAAGTAGAGATCAGCAATCTACCTCGAGTTCAAGGTATTGATCATAAAGCTGTTCAACAAATGTATGAAAAGAATGAAAGAAAATAGTGAAATGCTTAACAAAGAGATAACATAAAGAACAACCAAACAGAGTTGAAGAATACAGTACCTGAAATTAAAAATCACTAGAAAGAATTAACAGATGATACAGAAGAACACAGCATGGAAATGAAAGAGAATTAAAATTAACCCAAGCTGACCAGGAAAAAAGAATTTTAAAAAAGAGATAGTTTGAGACCTCAGGGACAATATAAAGCATGCTCACACTATAGGGGTCCCAGAGCAAGAAGAGAGAGTAATAGGCTGAGAATTTATTTGAAGAAATAAAAGAAACATTCCCTAAGCTGGAAAAGGAAACAGACGTGCAGGTCCAGGAAGCACAAAAAGTCCCAAACAAGATAAACCCCCCAAAATGCATACCAAAACACCTTATAATTGAATAGCAAAAACCAAAACTAAGGAATCTTAAAAGCAGCAAGAGAAAAGTAGGTAGGTACAATAGAATTCCCATAAGACTATGAGCTAGCTTTTCAGCAGAAACTTTATAGGCTAGAAACAACAGCATGATCCATTCAAACTGATGAAAGAAAAAAATCTACAACCAAGAATACTCTACATAGCAAGGCTATCATTCTGTTATGAAAGAGAGACAGAGTTTTACAGACAAAGAAAAGCTAAAGGTTTCAGTACCAACAAACTGACTTCATAATAAGTGTTAAATAAAGGATGGAAAGGTGGATGGAAAACATATTCCATGTGAACAAAAGTGAAAAGAAAGCTAGGGTAGCAATACTTGATTCAGACAAAACAGACTTTAAAAGAAAAACCGTTACAAGAGACAAAAAAGGACATTTGTGTACAATGATCAAGAAATCAATGCAGCAAGAAGATAAAACAATTGTGTGTGTATATATATATATATACACACATATATACATACATACATACATCTAAGACAGGTACACACAAATATATAAAGAAAATGTTAACAAACATAAAGAAACTGACAGTAATGCAATAGTAGTAGGTGACTTAAACACCTCACTTACATCAATGGAGAGAAAATCCAGACAGAAAAATCAATAAAGAAACAATGGTCTTAAACAACTCTTGAGACAAATGGACTTAACACACTCCATCCAAGAGGCAGGATACACATTCTTTTCAAGTACACATGGAACTTTCACATACTAGGCCACAAAACAAGTCTCAATAAATTTCAGTTCAGTTCTATTCAGTCGTTCAGTCGTGTCTGACTCTTTGGGACCCCATGGACTGCAGCACACCAGGCTTCCCTGTCCATCACCAACTCCCCAAGCTTGCTCAAACTCATGTCCATTGAGTCAGTGATGCCATCCAACCATCTCATCTTCTGTCGTCCCCCTCTCCTCCTGCCTTCAATCTTTCCCAGCATCAGGGTTTTTTCAAATGAGTCAGTTTTTTGCATCAGGTGGCCAACATACTGGAGTTTCAGCTTCAGCATCAGTCCTTCCAATGACTATTCAAGACTGATTTCCTTTAGGATGGACTGGTTGGATCTCCTTACAGTCCAAGGGACTCTCAAGAGTCTTCTCCAACACCACGATTCAAAAGCATCAATTCTTTGGTGCTCAGCTTTCTTGATAGTCCAACTCTCACATCTGTACATGACTATGGGAAAAACCAAAACCTTGATTAGACAGACCTTTGTTGGACCTTTGTATTCTTGCCACCTCAATAAATTTAAGAAGACATAAATCATATCAATATCAAGCATCATTTCCGATCACAATGCTATGAGATTAGAAATCCACTGCAGCAAAAAAAACCTGCAAAAAAATAGAAATACATGGATGACAATCATGTCACTAAACAACAAAAGGTTCACGAAAGAATCAAAGAGAAAATCAAAAAAGATATGAAAAATGAAGCACAATGATCCAAAGCCTATGGAATGCAGCAAAAGCAATATTAAGAGGGAAATTTACAGCAACACAAACCTACCACAAGAAAAAAACACTTCAAATAAACAATCTAACTTTACAAATAAATGAACTAGAAAAAACAAAATCCAGTTAGTAGAAAGAAAGAATAAAAATCAGGGCAGGAATAAAGGAAATAAAGACTTTAAAAAACAAATAGAAGAGATCACTGAAACTAAAATCTGCTTCTTTGAAAATATAAGTAAATTTGATAAACCTATAGCTAGACTCAAAAAAAAAAAAAAGACTAGGCATAAGTAAAGAAAATCAAATGAAAGAGAAGCTACAACTGACACCACAAAAATTAAAAAAGGATCATGAAAAAAAAAGATCATAAAAGATTACTACGAACAACTGAACTCCAATAAAATGAATAACCTGGAAGAAATGAATAAATGCCTGCAAACATACAGTCTTCCAAAACTGAATGAGAAAGAAAATACAGACAAGCCAAATAACAATAATGGAACTGAATCAGTAAAAAACATTCTCAACAAAGTGCATGACCAGACAACTTCACAAGTGAATCCTACCATTTAAAGCAAAGTTAACACTCGAACTTCTGAAACTATTTTAAAAATAGAGAAGGGAATACAGCCAAACCCATTCATTAAGCAAAATCACCCTACTATCAAAACCAACAGAAACATCACAAAAAAGGAAAACTACAGGCCCAACTCGTTGATAAAATAGATGAAAAAATCCTTAGCAGAATATTAGCAAACAGAATTCAATGATACATTAGAAGTATCATATACCATAATCAAGTGGGACTTACTCCAGGGACGCAAGAATCGTTCAGTATCTGAAAGTCAATCAGCACGATATACCGTATTAACAAACTGAAGAAGAAAAATTGGAGAAAAAAGCATTTGACAAAATCAACATCCATTTATGATAAGACTCCTCAACAAATTGGGTGTAGAGGGAATATTCCTCAACATAATAAAAGCCATATTTGATAAACCTTCTGCCCATAACATACTCAACAGTGAAAACCTGAAAGCATTTCCTCTAAAATCAGAAACATGAAAAAGATGCCAACTCTTGCCATTATAATTCAACAGAGTTCTGGACGTCCTAGCTATACCAATCAGGCAACAAAAAGAATAAAAGGAATCCAAATCAGAAAGGACGTGTAGAACTGACAGTTTCTGAAAATGACATGATACTGTAAATAGACAATCCTAAAGATAATACCAAACACTAATAAAATAAATGAATTGATAAAGTTGCAGGATACAAAATTAATGTATAGTAATCTGCTCTGTTTCTATACCCTAAAAGCAATCAGAAAGAGATATTTAAAAAACAATACAGATTCAATGCAATCTCTATCAAAATACTAATGACATTTTTCACAGAACTAGAACAAATAATCCTAAAATTCATAGGGAAACATAAAAGACCTCAAAAGTCCAAAACAATCTTGAAAGAGAAGAACAAAGTTAGATTTAACCATATTACAAAGCTACAGTAATCAAAACAGTACGGTACTGGCATAAAAACAGATCAATGGAACAGAATAGAGGGCCCAGAAAGAAAATGACATTTTTATGGCCAGGAAGCACATTAGTAAAGCATCTGTCTGCCTACTCGGGAGACATGGGTTTGATCCATGGATTAGAAAAATCTCCTGAAGTAGGAAATGGTAACCCACTCCAGTATTATTGCCTGGAAAATCCCATGGACAGTGGAGCCTGACAGCCTACAGTCCACAGGGCTGCAAAGAGTCAGACATCACTGAGAACAAGGATTGGACTGGATTCTACAAAAAAAAGAGGCAAGAATATACAATGGAGGAAAGACAGCCTCTTCAATAAATGATGTTGGGAAAATTGGACAGCCACATGCAAAATAATCAAACTGGACTACTTTCTCACACCATATACAAAAATAAACTCAAAATAAATTAAAGGCTTAAATGTAAAACCAGGCACCATAAAAACCCTCAAAGAAAACATAAGCAGTATGTTGTTTAACACTGGTCTTAGCAATATTTTGGGGGGTATCTCCCCTCAGGCAAGGAAAACAAAAGCAAAAATAAACAAATGGAATTAAACCAAAAAGCTTCTGCACAGAAAAGGATACTGTCAACAAACTGAGGAGGCAGCCTCCTGAATGGGAGAAGATATTTGCTACAACATATCTGATAAGGGGTTAATATCCAACTATATACAAAGAACTCACACAACTCAACATCAAACAAACGACCCAATTAAAAAGTGGACAGAGGGCCTAAATAGGCGTTTTTCTAAAGATACACGGATGGTCAAATGACACATGGAAACATGCTCCAGTATCACTAATCATCAGGGAAATGCAAGTCAAAACCACAATGAGAAATCACCTCACAAATTTCAGAATAGCTATTATCAAAAAGATAACAAATAACAAGTGTTCAGGAGGATGTTGAGAAAAGGGAATGCTTGTGCACTGTTAGGAGGAAGGTAAACTGCTAGTCACTATAGAGAACAGTATGGAGCTTCCCCCACAAATTTAAAAAATAGAACTACCATATCATCCAGGAATTCCACTTCTGGATAATTTCCTGAAGAAAACAAAAACACTAATTCAAAAAGGATATACAAACTCCTATGTTCACCACAGCAATATTTACAACAGCTGAGATATGGAACCAAACCAAGTACCCATTCATAGATGAATGAATAAAAAAAGATGTGGGGTGGGTGGGTGTGTGTGTGTGTGTGTGTAAAAGATGTGGTATATGGAATATTACTCAACCATAAATAAGAATCAAATCTGGCCATTGTGACAATATAGATGAATCTAGAGGGTACTATGCTAAGACAGAGAAAGACAAATACTGTATAATTTTACTTGTATGTAGAATCTAAAAAACAAAACAAATGAACAAACATAACAGAAAGAGATTAATAGACAAAGAAAACAAGAGTGGTTTCCAAAGGGGAAAGGATAGGGAGGATGAGTTAATTAGGTAAGGGAGATTTAAGAGGTACAAATATCAGTTATAAAATAAACAAGTCATAGGGACATAATGTTCAGTTTAGGGAGTATAGTCAGTAATACTGTAATAACTTTGTATGGTGACAGACAACTAGATTTACTGTACTAACCATTTTGTAATATATAAAAATATTGAAGTCATTATGCTGTACATCTGAAATATAATATTGTAAGTCAATTATACTTCACTTAAAAAAAAGAAAAAATTTTAATTTATCCAAATCCAGTAAAACTGTTGACTAGACATGAATAGAATAATTAGACTTTCCTAAGTAAATTACTTAACTAAATATGTTAAGTTTATGACGTTTAAATAAGTATTTTCAAAATTTGATTTCAATCAAAAAACTATAATAATCAGTAAGAAAATGAGACATGAACTTTTCCACTGACTTTTCATAATAATAGTCTCTCTTTTAAATAGAGAAAGCAAGGGAATTTCAGAAAAACATCTATTTCTGCTTCACTGACTATGCTAAAGCCTTTGATTGTGTGGATCACAACAAATTATGGAAAATTTTTGTGCTTAGTTACTCAGTCGTGTCTGACTCTTTGTGACTCCATAGACTATAGCCCGCCAGGCTCCTCTGTCCATGGGGATTCTCCAGGCAAGAATACTGGAGTGGGTTGCCATGCCCTCCTCCAGGGGATCTTCCCAAGCCAGGAATCGAACCCAGGTCTCCCACATTGCAGGCAAATTCTCTACTATCTGAGTCACCAGGGAAGCCAAGGGATGGGAATACCATATCATCTTTCCTGCCTCCTGAGAAACTTGTATGCAGGTTAAGAAGCAACAGTTAAAACCTTAAATGGAACAACTGGTTGGTTTAAAACTGGGAAAGGAGTATGACAAGGCTGTTTGTTGTCACCCTGCTTATTTAACTTCTGTGCAGAGTATATCATGTGAAATGTTGGGCTGGATGAAGCACAAGCTGGAATCAAGATTGCAGAGAGAAATATCAACAACCTCAGATAGGTAGATAATATCACTCTAATTGCAGAAAGTGAAGAGGAACTAAAGAGCCTCTTGATGGGAGTGAAACAGGATGGTAGAAAAAGCTGGCTTAAAACAACATTCAAAAACGAACATCATGCCATCCAGTCCCATCACTTCACGGCAAACAGATAAGGAAAAAGTGCAAACAATGACAGATTTTATTTTCTTGGGCTCCAAAATCACCACAGATGGTGACTGCAGCCATGAAATTAAAAGACATTTGCTCTTTGGAAAGAAAGCTATGACAGACCTAGACAACATATTAAAAGACAGAGATATCACTCTGCCGACAAAGGTCTGTCTAGTCAAAGCTATGGTTTTTCCAGGAGTCATGTATGGATATGAGGGTTGAACCATAATGAAGGCTGAGCACTGAAGAATTGATGCTTTTGAACTGTGGTGTTGGAGAAGACTCTTGAGAACCTCTTGGACAGCAAGGAGATCAAACCAGTCAATCCTAAAGGAAACCAATCCTGAATATTCACCGGAAGGACTGAAGAGGAGGCTCCAGTACTTTGGCCACCTGATGCAAAGAGTCAATTCAATGGAAAAGACCCTGATGCTAGGAAAGATCAAAGGCAAAAGGAGAAGGGAGCACCAGAGGATGAGATTGTAGGATAACATCATCAACTAAATGAACATGAACTTGAGCAAACTGTGGGAGACAGTGAAGAACAGGGGCACCTAGTGTGATGCATGCAGTCCATGGGGTTGCAAAGAGTCAGACGTGACTTAGCGACTGAAAAACAACAACAAATAATAATATATCATTTTACAAAAGATTCTTGAAACAGTGCTTCCATCTGTCACTTTAGTCTTTTGTGTTAATGTTGACATAGATTTCACTTCCACATGTTTTAGTAATTGAACAACAATAAACATTCACCTAAAATTTTTTGAAGTGAACCGTGTATTAGTCTCAGATGTACATGATTCACTATTTGCATATATTACAAAATGATCAGCATATATTACAAACTGATCAGCAGAAATAAGTCAATGCCATCAGCATAGTTATAAATTCTTTTTCTTATAGTAACTTTTAAGTTTTACTCTCTTAGCTTTGAAATATGCAATACAGTATCAACTATAGTCATAGACTATAGTCATAGACTGTAGTCACACTGCTATGGCCCAAGGCTTGCAGGATCTTAGTTCCCTGACTCTGGACCGAACCTGGGCCCCTAGCAATGAAAGTGCAGAGTCCTAACCACTGGACTGCCAGGGAATTCCCAAAGAGGTTTTAACTTTAAATATTTTTGGTTGCACTGACCAACATCCAGACAATAAGATACTTTGGAGAGAAGCTTAAACATCACCTGAGAGTTAATATTTGTCAACTACAAAATAGTGTATCTGTGTTCAGTTGAACTCTATTGACCATATATACTTAAGAAAGTATACCAAAATTCTAACTCTTATTCTCAATTCATCAAACATATGTATGTCTTATGCACAATACTAGATCCAGTAATTGGCTTTAAAGGTTTTATTGGTAGGAAAGCAAACATGTAAACAGTAATTTTAATGTCACTGTTCTGAATGCTAGTGGTAATTTCTATAATAAAGCTATATCATGGTGCTTTTCTTGATACAGAAGGAAAAACTATACACTGTGGAGTGGCAGATGTAGTGGGATATGGCAGGACTGTCAGGAAAAACAACAATGCTGCCCATGCTGTCTAGATCCATTTGCTTTTATTGAGCATCCAATGCTATAGGATTGAGAAGGGAAGTACAAAAGGTTTAGCATGTTACTTTAATTTATTCACACATCTAGTGCCTGTCGTGTGTTGTACAATCTTGACAAATAAATTCATAATTTATTTTTAAATTAGGTATAATCCCACAAAGTCAGGAGTTTAAATTGTGGTAGAAAGATCATGAATTCTTTATTTTCCAAAAAATGCTTATTTTTCCTCCAATGCTTCTTATTTTACCTCCTCCCAACTTCCTCCCAGTAAACGGAATGAAATAGTAACATTTAACAATATCTAAAATACTCTAAAATCCTTGAAAAACTAATAGATTCCATTTTTACTTGCTTTTACTTCTAAAATAAACAAAACTGAATGAACAGAACTAAGTAAAATCATATGGTTTGCTTAATGCAGACTGTAACAGCAGAAAGTAATTCTCAATCTCAAATCAGGATTTATTCTGTGTATTGAGCACTCTGTAATTACAAAATCTATAGTATAATAGCTACAGAGCTATCATTATAGAAAAAAATGGCAATTATTTAAATTTGCAATACATTCCCATCTTAATCATTCTGTCTTTGATGGAAAACTTTGGAGTCATAGTGAAGACTCAATTCACCAAAAAAAGCTGGCTGACAGAATTATACGTATTTATTTTAGTAAATACTGCCATAAGAGAAAGCTCACAACATGGATACCACACACACACACACCCCCAAGAAAATTACAGGTCAGTATCAGCAATGAATACAGGTGCAAAAATCATCAGCAAAACACTAGCAAACTGAATCCAACAATACATTAAAAGGCTCATACACCTTGATCAAGTGGGAATCTTCCCATAGATACAAGGATTTTTCAATATCTGCAAATCAATCAGTTGTGATACACCACATTAACAAACTGAAGAAAAAAAAAAACATATCATCTCAACAGATGCAGGAAAAGTTTTTGACAAAATTCAACATCCATTATGATAAACACTCTCCAGAAATATGGGCACAGAGGGGAACATACCTCAGTATAATAAAGGTCACATAGGACAAATCTGCAGCTAACATCACACCCAATGGTGAAAAGCTGAAAGCATTTCCTCTAAAATCAGGAAAAAGACCAGAATGCCTACTCTTGCCACTTATATTCAACATAGTTTTGGATCCTAGCAGCAATCAGAGAATAAAAACAAAAGGAATCTTAATTGGAAAGGAAGAAGTAAAACTGTCACTGTTTGCAGATGACTAAAAATACTATACAGAGAAAATCCTAAAGATGCCACCAGAAAACTACTAGAGCCCATTAGTGAAAAGTTGCTAAACAGAAAATTAAAATACATAAGTCTGTTGCATTTCTATACACTAACAACAAAATATTGGAAAGAGAAATTAAGAAAACAGGAAACAATCTCATTTACGATTGCATCAAAAAGAATAAAATATCTAGCAATAAACCTTCCTAAGGAGACAAATGATTTGTATTCCAAAAACTGTAAGACCCTGATGAAAGAAATTGAAAATGACAGACAGATGGAAAGATACACCTGCATTCTTGGACTGGAAGACTCAGTATCATTAAAATGACCATTCTACCCAAGGCAATCTACAGATTCAGTGCAACCCCTATCAAATTTCAAATGGCATATGTATGGAAATACAAAAGACCCCAAATAGCCAAAACAATCTTGAGAAAGAAGAATGGAGCTGAAGGAATCACACTCCCTGACATCAGACTATATTATCAATACAAATCTACAGTAATCAAAACAGTATGGTACCAGCACAAAAACAGAAACATAGATTAATGGAATAAGATAGAAAGCCCAGAGATATACCCATGCACTTATGGTCAATTAATCCACAACAGAGGAGGCAAGAATACACAATGGAGGAAAGACAGTCTCTTCAATAAATGGTGCTGGGAAAACTGGACAGCTATTTGTAAAAGAGTAAGAACATTCCCTAACAGCAAATACAAAAATAAAATTCAAAATGGGTTAAAGACCTACATGTAAGACTGGATATTATAAAACTCACAGGGGAAAACATAGGCAGAATACTCTTTGACATAAACCACAGCAATATTTTTTTGGATTGGTCTCCTAGAGTAATGGAAACAAAAGCAAAAATAAACAAATGAAACCTAATTAAATGCTTTTGCACAGCAAAGGAAACCATAAACAAAATGAAAAGACAACCTATAGAATATGAGAAAATATCTGCAAACAATGCATCAACAAGGGACTAATTCTAAAATATACAAACAGCTCATACAGCTTAATATCAAAAAACAAACAAAAAACAATCCAAAAAATGGACAGAAGACCTAAATATTTCTCCAGAGAAGACATACAGATGGCCAACAGGCACATGAAAAGAAGTTCAACACCGCTAATTATTAGAGAAATGCAAATCAAAACTACAATGAGATACCACCTCACACCAGTTAGAACGGCCATCATTAAAAAATCTACAAACAATAAATGCTGGAGAGGGTGTGGAGAAAAGGGAACCCTTGTGCATTGCTGGTGGGAATGTAAATTGATACAACCACTATGGAAGATGGTAAGGAGATTCCTTAAAAACTAGGAATAGAGCCACCATATGATCCAGCAATCCCACTACTAGGCATATACCCTGAGGAAACAAAAACTGAAAGACACATGTACCCCAATGTTCGCTGCAGCACTATTTACAATAGCAAGAATATGGAAGAAACCTAGATGTCCACCAGTAGTTGAATGGATCAAGAAGCTGTTACATATATACAATGGAATACTACTCAGTCATAAAGAGGAATGCATTTGAGACAGTTCTAATGAGGTGGATGAACCTAGAGTTTATTATACAGAGTGAAGTAAGTCAGAAAGAGAAATATAAATATCATATACTGATGCATATATATGGACTAAAAAGATGAATTTTATTTTCAGGATATCAATGGAGAAACATAGAGAACAGACCTATGGACACAAGGGGAGGGAAGGAGGAAGAGGGTGAGATATATGGTGAGAGAAACAGGGAAATTTACAATACCATATGGAAAATAGACAGCCAATGGGAATTTGCTATATGACTCAGGGAACTCAAACAGGGGCCCTGTGACAATCTAGAAGGGTGGGGTGGGGAGGGAGATAGGAGGGAGTTTTGGGAGGGATGGGACATTGGTGTACCTATGGCTGATTCTTGTTGATGTATAACAGAAAACCACAAAATTCTGTAAAGCAATTATCCTTCAATTAAAAAAATTAAGTGGCCAAAAAAAAAAAAAGTACACAAATAATAAACACTGGAGAGGATGTGGAGAAAAGAGAACCTTCCTAAACCAGAGAACAGTATGGAGGTTCCTTAAAAAGCTGAAAACAGACTTACCATATGATCCAGCAATCCCATTTCTGGGCATGTATCTGAAGAAAACTCTAATTCAAAAGGATACATGCACTCCAAGGTTCAGAGTAGCATTGATTACAACAGCAAAAAATAGAATCAATCTAAATGTCCACAAACAGATGAATGGATAAAGAATATGAAATATTACTATTAATTTATTACAGAATATATATTATGGAATATTAGTCATAAAAAAGAAAGAAATAATACAACATGGATGGACCTAGATATTATCACCTAGATATTAAGTAAGTCAGACAAAGAAAAACAAATATCACATGACATCACTTATACAAAATAGAAATAAACACAGAAAATAAACTTATGGTCGCCAAAGGGGAAAAGGAAGGAGGGATAAATTAGGAATTTGGGATCAACATATATGCACTACTATATATAAAACAGATAAACAACAAGGACCTACTATAGAGCTGTATGTATATATATAAAACTGATTCACTTTGCTGTACACCTGAAATGCCGTAAATCAACAGTCTTTTTTTAAAGAATTGTTTAAAAATATGAAGTCTGCAACACGCAATACTATTATTCAATATAAGGAAGAAGCAGGACACAACCTAACAAGGAAAAAAGTCACTTTTCAGTAATCTATAGCATCATTGTCCATGACACATTTAAAAGCCAAATATTTATTTCATAAGGAAAACAAAAATCTAAAATGCTATCTTGCTTAAGGAGATGCTGCTGTGGAATATTTAAAATTTTCTATACTATTGTATAATCATATGAGCCCACAGATGTTACTGTAGTTAAGTACTGTGTTATGCTATGAAAGGCAAAAGGTGAAGAAAACAGTTCCATCTCTCAAAGAACTTTTGACTAATGGGAAACATAGACAAAGAAATAGGCAATCACTATAACTAGTACCAGAAAAAGGTAAGACATAAGAATAAGGCACTCTAAGACCACACAGAACTGGGATTTAACCTAAGCTTGTGAATTCAAATAAAGCTCCTTAGAGAAAGTGATGGTAATGTGCCACTTGAAGGATAAATAGTACTTAAATATGCAAAGAGTGTTGAGGTGGGGTAAGAGACAGGAAGGACAGAGGAGAAAGCAGAAGAAACAGTCTAGGCAGATAGAATCTTAATTACATAGGAGAGAGAGCATACAGGTGCCAGCAGTCAGGGATATAAGTAGTTCACGACAGCCAAAATATAGTTTGCCTATGGCTGGAGATTGGGCCAGAATGGAACTGAGAAGAGGATGAATGTCAAAGAATGAAAAGAAGATGCAGGCAGGGAATATGAAGGGCTTTCTGACATGTTGAGAAGTTTGGACTTTATCCTACAGGCAACACAGAGAACAAATTAAGACCAAAGACAAGTAGACCAGTTAGGAGGTAGGATGAAAGTAACTACAGTTGCAGTAAGGATGGAAATTGAATGAGAATTAGGAAAATGAATACTAGAACTGAATGATACTGATAGGAGGCCGAAGAGAGGGAGAAGACAGGAATGATACATAGGTGTCTGGCTCAGATAACTGGCTGGGTACTGGTAACAATAACTAAGGGAAAAATGAGAGGAGCAGTGGAAGAGATGATCATTATCAAATTGTTTCAGACATACTGTGATTAAGATGCCTGTGGAAAATCAAGTGGTTAGTTCTAAGGGTCTAGAATTCAAGAAAAAGATACAGTTTTATCTTACTAAGCCAATCCTCTAGCAGTAGAACAATATATTGTTTCTTTGGTTGAAAAGTAAGCAATCACTAAGGTAAAACATCAAAGATCCAACTTGAATTTTTAAATGTTACTAAAACATTTTCTACTCTTATTTGCCATGAACATAGGTTGAATTCCTTGAGTAAAAAGTGTATATGGTACAAATGAACTACATATATTTAAGCTTTAGTGTAAACATACGGTAACTGAAGTCACAGCAGATAATGAGATAGAAGAGTATACCAGTTTCCTATTTCTGCCATAACAAATTACCACAAAGTTGGTGGAGTAAAACAATATAAATTTACTCTCTTACAGTTCTGGAGGTCAGAAATCCAAAATGAGTCTCACAGGCTAATAATAAGCAATGTGTCACAAGGCTGGTTCCTTCTGGAGGCATCAAGGGAAAAGCCCTTCCTTGTCTTTTCCAGCTTTCATAGTCTGCCTTACCATGTGGTCACATCACTCTAGTCTCTGCTTCTGTTGGTGGTATTTCCTTCTCCTCCGACTCTTCCTGTGTCCTTCTTATAAGAACCGTTTTTATTACATCAGGCCCAAAAGGATAAGTTCTCACCTCTAAAATAAGCCTCAATTTAATCATATCTATAAAGTCACTTTTGCATTCAAGGTAAGATTCATATGTTCTGGGGATTAACACATGGACATTTTAGAGTGAAAGGGTATTATTCAGCCTATCACAGAGTATGCAAAGAAACAAGGTATTGGTAATTTTTAAATTGAATGGTGAGTTCACATCAATTCATTTTGCCCTTGTGCTTTCTAAACATATATATACACATGTATATATTCATGTGTATATAAAGTATTATATAATATAAAACACTTTTAAAAGAGTAAAGAACTATAAATCAAACTCTGAGAAACACTGCCAGTTCAAGGAAAGGGCAAAAGATGATGGGCAGTCAAAAGTGAGAAAAGCCAAAATAGAAGTGAAAGGAAGACTCTTTCAAGAATGAGAAAGCCATCCTTTTGGACTGCAAAGGCCATATAAGATAAGGACGGAGAAAGGTCTCTTCATTTAGCAGCAGGTTCACTATCGACCTTGACGAAAGCTATTTCAGTAGAATGATGGATACCAAAAATAGATTACACTGAGCTGAGGGGTGCATGGGAGGTCACAATCTGGAAAAAGCCAGGTGCAGATACATCTTTTACAAACTCGTGAATAAAAAACTAAATAAACACAAAATCCAAGATGCTCCAATAATCTAAGAAGAGGAACTAGAATCTAGGTAAGATTTACAAAAGGAGGGGATGAAAAGGAGAAGAAAGTAATAAACACTAAAAGAAGCTACAAGAATAATGACGATGATGATTCTGTTGTTACAAATTATTAGGCCTTAGCATATGCCACACACTGCCCTGAATACTTCATATACTTTATGAAACAGAGGTTTTTATGTCCAATTTACACAACAGAAAACAAGCACAAAGACAGAGCTAATAAGCAGTGTCAGAGTTGGAATTCAAATGTAGGTCGAGTTGACTCTAAAACATGTGCTTCTAAATACTATATTAACTGATGCGATGGCTCCAATAGAGTAGTTCAAGTATGAAAAAGCTAAAAATATAGCCTGGCAGCATGGCTACTATCAGCAGTTAACAGAAAGTCTCTAGAAGGCAGTTTTTCCCAAAACTAGAGTCAAGGACACTTAGCGAAGAGACTATTTAGAGAGTTGGCCACATCAACAGTTTGAACTTAAAGCCAAAAGATTAAATTTGGGACCAAAATAAAAACTCGAGTCCTAAAAGGGGCCTTTTACAAGCAGTAATTAAGATGCATTAATGCTTAAACCAGTAATTTCAATAGTAGCAGAATACCAATGTTCTAAGTCTCAACTAAAGGAAAAGGAATTTGTGAAATAACCCCTGATGCACTGTATGCATCCCAGAGCTAACTATGCACTAATATGGTATGCTAAAACAAGTTAATAAGATGGGCAACAAGGCTATTACCATAGTAATCAGCCACAGACAACAGTGGGATAGGAACATGAGCCTAAAAGGTAGCAGCTGAAAAAAGTTCTCAAAACTATCATTAAATCATTTAGGTAGTATCAGTGAAGGGAAAATATATGCTCATTCACCCAGGTTACTGGCCACTAGCTGTATCTGTTACATTCTCAAATTCAAAGAAAATTCTATAGGTTTATCTTTGTCTGCTGGGATGTTATACAGTCACTGGTCAACTGGTACATAATACAGGAGTATTGTGCCATCATGAATTCTTTAAGCATGGAAGTGTCCTCGCCTCTGGAGAACTTCTATTATTATTTACAGTTAAGTGAGTTGTAAGACTTCAGTTTCCTGATCCTTTGTCATGTCCTTCAAAATACTGGTGAATAAAGCAAATTCTAAAAAATATGACTTATTTACAACCCTAGGAATAGACTGTGCTGTGCTCAGTCACTCAGTCATGTCCAACTCTTTGCGACCCTATGGACTGTAGCCCACCAGGCTCCTCTATCCATGGGGATTCTCTGGGCAAGGATACTGGAGTGGGTTGCCATGCCCTCCTCCAGGGGATCTTCCCAACGCAGGGATCAAACCCAGGTCTCTACCTCTGCAGGCAGATTCCTTATCTTCTGAGTCACCAGGGAAGCCCAGGAATAGGTTAAACTGTAAAATAATTATCAATAGATCATCTAAAATGAGATCATTCACTTTTATGAAATAACATACATAAAGCAATTACCACAGTGTCTAAGTGTTCAATAAATTATAGCTATTAAAATTATTATTAGCACCCTCAAAATAACAGGTTACAAAGACTCTTTTGAGTTATAAGGAAGCCTATAACCAATACTTTTGGTGTTCACATTACATTTCCTTGACCTATTTTTCATTTCAGCCACAGCCCCAGCAGCTCAGACTCATGTCATCTTCCAGTATTCCAACTGAAGTGAACCCATTATGCCTCAGGGTCTTAAGGAGCACTATAATAACTCAAAAGCACAAAAAAAGCTAACACCTTCAACCAAAAGCAAGCAAGAACCAGTGGGTAAATGTCCGAGCCTTCCAGCTTTCAAATGGATAATACTGAAAGGCATGATTCTTAAGATTCCATTGAAATTGAACCTCTTACTTGCTCACTGCAAGCAATCTCATTTATCACCCTTTTTTCCTCCTTCCCTGTCTCACTCCAAAGCTCCTCACTTCTAGTTCCTAGGTCAGTTTTCAAATAAACCACCTATATCCATGTTTTTGTTTCATATTCTTCTTTGGGAAATGCCAATCTAAGACAAAGCCCACCCATAAGACCCTAAGAAATGATCATCTAGCCTCTGCTTGAACACTTCTATCCTAATATGTTCATCCTCAAAGCAGATGTTCTAAGGGTACACATTCTAGCAAAGTGCAGAAATGCAATCTTGGAGACTAGAAAATAATTACAAATATTTACTGAATGAGTGAACAAACGTTTAGCAAGCAAAGTGCCAGATTTCTTTAAGAAAAAGGTAAGAGGTCAGTCTACACAATATATACAGACATTATTTGTTCTCTAAGGATACTATAAAATATTACTGGTTTTTTAATTTTTCTTCCAGAGGCCCAGCTTTCATTACAACTGACTTCCAGAGTTCCTATAATCTACATGCATGATACATGTAGGATAACCAACATGTATCCTGTTGTATGGTACAACAGGTTAAGTAATTACAATGGCTATAATATAGTAAACCCATAGTCTGTTTAATGTGACTCAGTTGAATATTCCCAAGATTTTTAAACTTGGTACCAAAGAAAGGGATTTTTAGTCCCTCTCTAATGATAAAACTATGAGATATAAGCCTGAAAACACTTCCATCAGCTATATCTGCCACATCGGGAAAAAACAACCTGACATAGCGGTTGACAAACGACAGAGACAAATTAGAGAGTCTGGCAGCTTTCTAGCTGTGATCCCTGGGACCAGTCAGTTACCCTGCCCCTTCCATTGCTTGATGATCTAAGTCAATTGCCTTTTCCTGACTGTGCTAGTTGTTTGAGTTTCTAGGTTTCTGTAACTTGTAACTGAGAACAGTCTAAAACAAGAGCTAGTATAAAGAAAATGTTGCTTAAGATCTAATGCTCTCTATGGAGGGCTACAAAGCCTGGGATCCATGAATCCCCTAGAAATCTCAACTCTCAATTTTATGTATTTCTAGAGATATACACATCTCTAGAAGAAAGTCAGCAAAACTTCCATCAGTTACTCAAAATAAAACTCTGACTTCTATACCCTCTCAAAGAAATTAAGATCTATTGGTTGGTGGTCTAAACCAAGGACTTGAGGTATTTTTCTGCCAATTAACATGGGTAACAATCTTCCATCGTTTATTAAATGTCATAATTTTCTACTAAGGGAACATGTATTTTCTTTGAAACCCTTTCTCTGGCCCATTTCTAAGATTCTTTCTCCCACCACAGTTGAGAAACAATGGTATGATTGTATGAAGAACTGTTGGGAGTCACTTTAGATCTTTTAAATTTATTCAGATGTGCGAAAGTGAAAGCGAAGTCACTCAGTCACGTCTGACTCTTTGTGACTCCATGGACCGTAGCCTACCAGGCTCCTCTGTCCACAGGATTTTTTATTCAGATGTGCTAAAATGTGAGCAATATTAGAACTAGATAATTCACTCTAGGCTGGCTGGCTGTGGTAAAATGTAATAAGCACACTCTATTCTGTCTCTCCCACTGAATGCAATCATAATCTCTGGACATGATACACGAAAAGTTATTTTAACACTGTAAAGTAACTAGCAAGCAGATTAGGGAAAGATTATCAGAACTCAAAGTATCACTCAACCAGAGACGAGTTTGCCATATTACTTTTCCCTCTAGTATCCCTTGCCTTCTGCTTCATTGATTACGCTAAAGCCTTTGACTGTGTGGATCACAACAAACTGTGGAAAATTCTTAAAGAGATGGGAATATCAGACCACCTTACCTGCCTCCTGAGAAATCTGTATGCAGGTCAAGAAGCAATAGTTAGAACCGGACATGGAACAATAGACTGGTTCCAAATTGGGAAAGGAGTAAATCAAGGCTGTATACCGTTACCCTGCTTCTTTAACTTATATGCAGATTACATCATGTGAAATGCCAGGCTGAATGAAGCACAAGCTGGAATCAAGATTGGCAGGGAGAAATATCAATAACCCCAGATATGGAAATGACACCACCTTTATGGCAGAAAGCAAAGAGGAACTAAAGAGCCGCTCGATGAGGGTGAAAGAGGAGAGTGAAAAGTTGGCTTAAAATTCAACATTGAAAAAACAAAGATTTTCATGGGCTCCAAAATCACTGCAAATGGTGACGGCAGCCATGAAATTAAAAGATGCTTGCTCCTTGGAAGAAAAGCTATAACCAACCTAGACAGCATATTAAAAAACAGAGACATTACTTTGCCAACAAAGATCCACACAGTCAAAGCTATGGTTTTTCCAGTAGTCATGTATGGATGTGAGAGTTGGACCATAAAGAAAGCTGAATGCTGAAGAATTGATGCTTTTGAACTGTGGTGTTGGAGAAGACTCTTGAGAATCCCTTGGACTGCAAGGAGATCAAACCAGTCAATCCTAAAGGAAATCAGTCCTGAATATTCATTGGACGGACTGATATGAAAGCTGAAGCTCCAATAATTTGGCCACCTGATGCAAAGAACTGACTCATTGGAAAAGATCTTGATGCTGGGAAAGACTGAAGGCAGGAGAAGGGGACAACAGAGGATGAGATGGTTGGATGGCATCACCGACTTGATGGACACGAATTTGAGCAAGCTCTGGAAGTTGGTGATGGACAGGGAAGCCTGGTGTGCTGCATGCAGTCCATGGTGTCGCAAAGGGTTGGACATCACTGAGTGACTGAACTGAACTGAACGATCCCTAGGCTAAACTTAATGGAACTGCAAACTTAGAAATGAGCACTTCGGGAGAAGCATTCTGTCCCAAGAAGCTAGAAAGAGAACTAACAGAAATGTGTGAGTGTGTAAATCATCCATTCTTTTCTATTTACTTTGTTTTCTCATGTACCAAGTGGTATACATGGAAGCCTAAAAGAGCCAAAAACTAGAAGCAAGGAAATCTTTTTCTCTATTCATTGAGATGTTGGTCCTACCTTCTTGTTAATACAATCACAACCTCAATGAGGTACAGAGATTGGACAGAAGAAATAAACTGTCCCTATTCACAGAATGCATGATTACCTACTTTAAAAAATCCCAAAGAATCTACAAAATACATAAAGAACTAACAAATGAATTTAGCAAGGTTGCCTGCAAAGTCAAACACACAAAAATCAATCCTATTTCTATACATAACAACATTCAGTAAGAAACTGAAATCTTAAAAACAAGACTATTTACCACAGCTCCCCAAAACTGAGATATATAGGCATAAATAGAACATATAGGATCTGCACATTCAAAACTATGAAACACCAATAAAAGAAATCAATAAATACATGAAGACACATCCATGTATATGGATTGGAGGGTCCAACATAATAAAAATGACAACTCAGGACTTCCCTGGTGGCCCAGCGGTTAAGATTCCGACTTCATAATGCATGGCTCCCTGGTTCGTTCTCTGGTCAGGGAACTATATCCTACATACCACAACGAAGAGTTTGCATGCAACCAAGACCCAGTGCAGCCAAATAAATATTTTATTTTTAGAAATGACAACTATCCTCCAATTTTGTTGTTGTATAGTTGCTAAGTCATGTCTGATTCTTTGCAACCCCATGGACGGTAGCACACCAGGCTTCCCTGTCCTCCACTGTCTCCCAAAGTTTGCTCAAACTCATGTCCATTGAGACAGTGATGCTAACAATCTCATCCTCTGCCACCCACTTCACCTTTTGCCTTCAATTTCTCCCAGGATCAGGGTCTTTTCCAGTGAGTCAGCTCTTCACATCAGGCAGCCAAAGTATTGGAGCTTCAACTTTCACATCAGTCCATCCAATGAATATTCAGGACTGACTTCCTTTAGGATTGACTGGTTTGATCTCCTTGCTGGAGGGATCTTGAGAGACTCTCAAGAGTCTTCTCCAGCACCACAATTCAAAAGCATCAATTATTTGGTGCTCAGCCTTCTTTATGGTCCAACTCTCCTCAAATTAATCTATAGATTTAAAACAATACCAATCAAAATCCCAGCTGGAATTTTCAGAGATATGGATAAAATGATTCTAAATTTTAGATGGACAAGCAAAGGAACTCAAATAGCTAAAAAGTTTTTGAAAAAGAAGAATGAAACTGGAAGAACCACAATTCCTCAATTACAATACATTAACCATAAAGCTACAGTAATCAAAGTCTGTGTCGTATTGGCAAAGGGATTTAGATCAATGGAATAAACCCTGACAAATATTACTGAACACTGATAAAGGTCCAAAAACAATTCAATTATAAAAGAATAGTCTTTACAATAAATGGTGTTGGAACAAACATATATCTGTATGCAAAAAAATTAACCTCAACTTAAATCTCACATTTTATATAAAAATTCAATCAATATGATCATAGATCTGAATAAAAATATTTCAAAGCCTCAATAAGAAAACAGTAAAAAATACTCATGCCCTAGGGTTAGGCCAAGAGTTCTTAAATACGACAACAAAAGTACAATAAATAAGAGAAAAAAGCTGGTGAACTGGACTTTATCAGTATTAAGAACTTTTAATCTCTAAAAAATACTGTTAAAAAGAATGAAAAGAAAAGCTGCAGATGAGCAGAAAATATTTGCAAACCACATATCCAACAAAGGACTTATAGCCAGAGTATTTTTAAGAACTCTCAAAACTCAACAATAAGAAAATAGACAAAACTTAAAAATGGGCAAAAGATATAACAGACACTTGGCCTCAATATTATCAGCTATCAGGAAATACATATTAAAACCACAATGAGTTATCCATAATGGAAATGCAAATCAAAACCACCTCATACTCACTAGGACAGCTATGATAAAATTGGTAATAAGTGTTGGCAAGGTTATGAAGACCCTCATTCACTGCTGGTGGGGATGTAAAGTGGTGCAGCCAGTTTGGAAAGAGTCTGGCAATTATTCAGAGGGCTAAACACAAAGTTATCATATTATCCAGCAATTCAACTAATCTGGATATACCCAAAAGAAGGAAAACCTGTGCCACACAAAAACCTGTACACAAATGTTCACAGTATTGCTGTGTGCCTTTGCAACCCCAGAGACTGTAGCCCACCAGGCTTCTCTGTCCATGCAATTTTCCCAGCAAGAATGCTGGAGGTTGTTGCCACTTCCTCCTCTAGGGGAATCTTCCTGAGCCAAAGACTGAACCCATGTCTCCGGTGTCTCCGGCACTGGTAGGCAGATTCTTTACCACTGGGCCACCTGGGAAGCCAATGTTCATAGAACATTATTCATACTAACCAAAAGGTAGACACTCCCAATGTCCATCAACTTCTGGATAAACAGAGTGTGATATGTCCATTCAACAGAATATCATCCATCAATAAAAAGGAATAAAGTACTGATACATGCTACAATTCAGATAAACCTTGAAAATATTAAAAGAAGCCAGTCACAAAAAGTAACATGTGATCCTCTTTGCATGAAATGCCCAGAGTAGGCAAACTTAAAAGACAGAAAGCAGACTCGTGGCTGCCTAGGGCTAGGGAAAGGGAAAAACACATAGTGATGGCTAATGAGCACAGGATTTCTTCTTGGAGTGATGTTCTAAAACTGACAGTGAACAGTTGTACAACTCCGCTAAGTCGTGTCTGACTCTTGCAAATCCACAGACTGTAGCCTGCTAGGCTCCTTTGTGCATGGCATTCTCCTGGCAAGAATATTGGAGTGGGTTGCCATTTCCTTCTCCAGGGGACCTTCCCAATCCAGGAATTGAACCTGGGTCTCCTGCACTGCAGGCAGATTCTTTACCAACTGAGCTATGAGGGAAACCCGTAAATATACTACAAACCATCAAATCATACATTTTATATGAGTGAATTATATGGTAATTATGTCTCAATAAAGTTGTTTAAAAAAAATACAATGATTATACACCAATTAAAATGGTTAAATCTTAAAAATATTGATAATACCAATGTTAATAAGGATATAAAGCAACTAAATTTTATACATTGCTGCTGGAAAAGCAAAATGGTACAACGACTCTGCACAATGGTTTTGCAGTATCTTATAAAGTAAAAGTATATTACCTGAGGCTTCCCTAGTGGCTCAGCGGTAGAGAATCCACCTGTCAACGCAGGAGATGCTGGGTCAATCCCTGGTCCAGGAAGATCCCACATGCCGCGGAGCAACTAAGCCCATCTGCCACAACTGTGGAGCCTGTGCTCTGAGGCCCAGGGACTGCAACTGCTGAGGCCACGCACTGCAGCCCCGGACGCCCCCTCGCACTCTAGAGCCCATGCTCCGCAATGAGAGCTGCTGCCGGGTTGCTTCAGTTGCGTCTGACTCTGTGTGACCCCACAGACGGAGGCCACCTCAATGAGAAGCTCACACACCAAAATTAGAGAGAAACCCCCACTCACTGCAGTGAGAAAAAGCCTATGCACAGCAATGAAGACCCAGAACAGCTCCCCAAAAAGTGTGGTTACCTATGGCCCAGGAATCTCCCTCCTAGATATATATGCTAGAGAAATGGAATGTGTACACAAAATCTTGTATACAAATGTTTGAAAGTGGCTCTATTTACAACTACCAAAAACTAGAAATAATTCAAAAGACCTTCCGGGGGTAAATGGATAAACTGTGGTACATTCAAACAATGGAATAATATTTAGCAATAAGAAGAATGAGTTATTGACACACACAACTTAGAAGATTCTCGAAGGCATTATGGTGAATGAAAGAAACCAATTTTCACAAGGCTGTATACCATATGGTTCCATTAATATTACAGTCTCAAAATCACAAAATTAAGTAGATGAAGAAAAGATTATCTGTTGCCAGAGATTACAGGGGTTGAGAAGGACTCTTTTGGGGTAAAATATTTTGTTATTCTGTATCCTGATGACTGAGGTAATCACACAAATCCATACATGCGTTAAAATTCTAAAAACTGTTCATCAAAGGAAGACAGTGAATTTTTCTTAATAATTTTAAAAATTAAAAAATGTTAAATCCAATCAAGAGTCAACTCTTTCATGATTTCAATTAACTGACCTACCACATTTGATCACCTCATTTACTTAAAAATACAGTATATAGTTCAAAGATAGATACCAGAAAAATGAAATACATCCTAAGGAGTACCAAGAAGTAGTAAATCATTAGGAAACTTGGTCCTTAATTAGGGGTAAACAAACTAGACATGCTAAGCCTGGAGCAAAAACTCAGAGGGAGAATGACTGATGACAAATGTCTTCAATTAACTGAAGGGCTGACATATGTATAAGGGTTACAATTTTTCCATATAGTATTAAAGTGAAACTTCATTTACCAGTAGGTCTAAATAAAAGTACAGAGGGCTTTTAAGGCTACCAGAAATTCACCATATATTCCTCAAGTGCTAGATTAATCAAGAAGCAGAAAGTTCTGGGGATTCCTGCATTAAATAAAGGATCAGACAGGATGATCCAAGAGTTTCCTTCCACCTCAAACATTCTATGAATCTATGAACTATAACTTCTACAGTTAACCTACCAAAGTAGAAGACACTGAAAATCAAAAAGGTATCCCAATCAAAAAGGTATCCCTTTGTGTCAAAATTTTGACAAAAATCCCTTTGTATCACCTTTCATTGCACAAAAATATTTAATAGCACTCTAAGTTTCCAATTTTAAAAAGACCAAATAAATACAAAACCTTAACAAAAGCCTTATTAAGACCTATTTTATTTCTCTAAATTTCATTTGTACTAAGGACATTAAATTCAAATTATTAATGACCAATTAAATCTAATTACATTAGACATAAAAGACAAAAGTTACAAATATAAATTTCATGCAAACTTCTGTAAGTACAGTGAAGAAATTTCTTGAAAAAGTACTCTTTCCACACAAAGGGTGGTAGTCCTCAAAAGAGCCAAAACATCTGTATTCACTTTAAAGCTCATCAAGACAGACTGACATTTTTAGGAGAAGCATATGGCTTGCTGAACAGCCATCTAGAACAGGATCTTTTGTCTAGTAAAGCTATTCAAGGACCATTTACTTATGTATGGAGTGGCTGAATAAAGAAAAGAACATATTTTTGAGTCCTAGAAAACACAAAGAAATAAATCCTTCATCTAGCTTTGTTAAGGATACAGCAAAACACATTACAAAAGCAGCCAGATCTTTACTCTCAGAGATAGTGCTCTCAAACATCTGAAACAATTCTAAGAAATCACTGAAACAAAAGGACTCTAGAAAAGCTTTCTTAGAGAACTATATCCAGCCAAAGACCACCTCCCTAAAAAAGTCATTTCCATTTTAAAGGATAAAACACTTTCTTCTTAAAACTCTGAAGGGCAGAGTTCAACAGCTGCGCTATATTAAACCTGAGCCCTTCCAAAAGGAAGAACAAGAGTCTCTGGAGAGTGAGTAACATGGCCTGCTTTCTCCAAAATTATCAAAATGCCTGCTTTGCCTCAAAGGAAAGTATCTCCTAGAAAAAGCCTCTATAAAACACACGGGTAGAAAACATAAAACTTAGATTAGGAAAATATACAAAAATAGAAGAGTTTTTGCTGGTTTTTTAAAATCTCCACCTAAGGTAAAATGCATTCTGACGTCCTTCAAGATACAGCATGGAAACTATTAAACAAAAACAGCAGTTTTCAACCTTACCTTCCCTTCAGAATCACTACAGAACTAGATCTCAACCTAAACTTAGTGAACCAATATATATTGGGACCAAGACATCTGAATTATTTATGCACACAACAGGTGATTTTGATGCATACCAAGAGTTAGTTTAAAAACAACCGAACTAGAGCATGATCCCATAAGGGAAAAAATTTAAGTCTAGACAGTAAAGTCAAGAAAAAAAGGTCACATTTGAGCAACTGGTTCTAAAGAACCTTAGTATTTTAATCTATTAAATACTATTTAATATTTAATACAATTTAATTTTCCTTAAATATTTAATATAACTTAAATTTAATATTTAATCTATTAAAATACTCAGTAACAGATTTGAAACAAATTCTGAATTGTCCTCATGCCATTACTTAAAGGACAAAAGACTTTGAATAGTTTGCTAAAATATCCAGAGATTCGGATGAAAGTTGTTACAAAGAATATGATCACTGCAAAAATACCATCAGGGTGTCTGGATACTGCAAACTGAAAAAAAAGTTATAATAAAGAGCTCACGTAGGACAGAGGAGCCTGATGGGCTGCAGTCCATAGGGTCACAAAAGAGTCAGATAAACTTAGTGACTCAACAACAATTATATGTATTATCTGTCAACGTTTAAAAAGTTCAAGGCTGTAATCACAATAAAGTAAATTTCAGCCACCAACAAAGCTTTAATTCTCTTTTATTTTATACAAAATTCTAATAGGTTTATTTGCTTGGTATACAAATCCATTATAAATGAAAAGTAGTAATGGAAATGCTAAAGGGGAGCAGACCAGTCAAGGAAGGACATAAAAACACTATTAAAAAGCAGACATAAGAACTCAGAAAGCATAGCAGACACCTGATAGTTTTTAAAGGTAGCAGAATACAATAACTTTTTCCCAATGATCACAAGGATAAGGAAGAAAAATATGTTCAGTATACCATGTTCAATATACATTACATGTATTTTGTTTAAGAGGGAAAAACAGTATAGTTACCTACAGTCTCTTATCAAAAATAATAACAAACTTTAGGGGGAAGATCCTTACCACACACACAAAAAAAAGCCCCAATTCCTCAATTGGAGACTCTCATAGTATAAAAGGAACAGTGGAGTGAAAGTAAAGAGCATCAGATAGTCTTTCAAATAAAAAATATACCTTGCTAAAAGGAAAAAAACAGAGAAGACACAACTTGTAAGTTACTATTATCAGACATAATACTTCTTCCTGCAAAAGTCACATATTCCTTTAGCTAAGTCAGACTGTTTCCTAGTAATGTAAACTTAAAAATGTTTCCCCATCTGAAAAATAAGAATAAAAACACCTAAATTCATAGGATTACTTTGAGAAATGGGATAATGAAGGTAAAGTCCTTGGCACAGTGGCTAATACACAGTAAGTGAGAAATGTTAGCTGGTATTATTAATTTGTACTCAGAATAAACATCATAAAATGATTCTCAATGTTCACCAAAGGATATATTTTAGAAGCTTTTTCATTTGAAATGCTCTTATCCTGTATTCACCCTATTCCCAAACAGAGACCTCTTCTAACATGTATTATACAGGAACCAAGTTGTCTCATTTTTCTTCACTAAGTCCCATGTACTATTATTAACTTTTAAGAATTTCAAGTAGCTTGCAGATAGCAAGTCTAATAATCACCTTTAGTTACTATTATTCCTAAAGAGCTCAGATGTTCTGTGAGGAAACTTTCTCAAATAAATTTATTTCCACGTCTTTTTTAAGTTTGAAAACAAAAGAGGAATCAGGACAGTTCTCAAAGAAATGTATGAATACAAAAAAGATCTATTCATGAGACAACTTCAATCCAGAAGTTAACAGGGTTTTACGTGAATATCCTCAACTCAGACCACTCCAAATGATGAGAAAAGAATGTGTGTTGTAGATATTTTATATCCACATGTATGTAGGTTATTGCCTACCTGGCTTTCACTGATGACGCCATTAACAGAAATACTACCTATGGCTTCCTGTTTTTCCGTACCATCTCTGAGTATGTATTTACTCATCTATGTGATAAGTGTTGACTTGTTACTATAAGACCCATTACACTAGGTACTATGAAGTATAGAAAAATAAATTATAACTTTTTCCATCCCTCCAAAAGCCTGTGGCCTAATTACTGATATATCAGTGCATCTACCAAAACCTGCTTATTTTCATTTGTATGTGTAAGAGTCATTATAGGCTGTTATGCTGAGGTAGTCAACAATCCAAACATCTATGTGGCTTATAACAAATTTTATTTTTTAGTCTCTTTATATTTTATATAACCTATAATAATCAGCTCTGCTTTCCCCCATGTTATCTTTATTCCAGGATCTAGGCTGAAAGAAAAAAGCCCACCTGGGACAGCAGAGGAAAAAACAACATGGCAAAACATGGGAAAGTTCCTGGAGCTAGTGTCTGACGTGACCTAGCCATTTCTGGTTAAGATTTCATTGGTCAAAACAAGTCATTTGGCCAATGGGGCAGTGATGCATAATCCTGTCACAGGGAATGGAAATACTATAAATAACAATATCAGCTACCACGATATCCATCAATAAAATTAAAGAAAAGAAAAATATTTGGCCTATTCAAACCAATAATAAAATCAGCATATATTTAGGTAAAATTTACTATGTGCCGAGACATAATTCTAATATTAAGACTAATTAGAATTAGTCTCTGCACAATTGCACTCATCTCACAGGCTAGCAAAGTAGTGCTCAAAATTCTCCAAGCTAGGCTTCAACAGTACATGAACCAAGAGCTTCCAAATGTTCAAGCTGGATTTAGAAAAGGCAGAGGAGCAAGAGATCAAATTGCCAACATCCACTGGATCATCAATAAAACAAAAGAGTTCCAGAAAAACATATACTTCTGCTTTACTGACTACACCAAAGTCTTTGACTGTGTGGATCACAACAAACTTGTGGGAAATTCGAAAGAGATGGGAATACCAGACCACCTTACCTGCCTCCTGAGAAATCTGTATGCAGATCAGGAAACAACAGTTAGAACCGGACATGGAACAATGGACAGGTTCCAATGGGAAAGGAGTACGTCAAGGCTGTATATTGTCACCCTGCTTATTCAATTTACATGCAGACTACATCATGTGAAATGCCAAGCTGGATGAAGCACAAACTGGAATCAAGGTTGCAGGGAGAAATATCGATAACCTCAGATATGCAGATGACACCACCCTTACGGCAGAACTAAAGAGCCTCTTGAAGAAAATGAAAGAGGAGAGTGAAAAAGCTGGCTTAAAGCTCAACATTCAGAAAACTAAGATGATGGCATCCGGTCCCATCACTTCATGGCAAATAGATGGGGAAACACTGGAAAGAGTGGCAGACTTTAGACTCCAAAATCACTGCAGATGGTGACTGCAGCCATGAAATCAAAGATGCTTATTCCTTGGAAGGAAAGTTATGATCAACTTAGACAGCATATTAAAAAGCAGAGACATTACTTTGCCAACAAAGGTCCATGTAGTCAAAGCTATGGTTTTTTCCAGTGGTCATGTATGGATGTGAGAGTTGGGCTATAAAGAAAGCTGAGCACCAAAGAATTGGTGCTTTTGAACTGTGGTGTTGGAGAAGACTCTTGAGAGTTCCTTGGACTGCAAGGAGAGCCAACCAGTCCATCCTAAAAGAAACCAGTCCTGAATGTTCATTGGAAGGACTGATGCCGAAGATGAAATTCCAATACTTTGGCCACCTGATGTGAAGAACTGATTCACTAGAAAAGACCCTGATGCTAGGAAAGATCAAAGGCAGGAGGAGAAGGGGACAGCAGAGGATGAGATGGTTGGATGGCATCACCAACTCAATGGACACAAGTTTGAGCAAGCTCTGGGAGTTGGTGATGGACAGGGAAGCCTGGAGTGCTGCTATCCATGGGGTCGCAAAGAGTTGGACACGACTGAGTGACTGAACTGAACTGAGAGTGCTCTAGACTCACTCTAGAGCAGGAGCTCAGAGTGTTAAAATATTTAACTAGTGTTTAAATCTCCTAAGAGGAATTCAACAAATATGTCTGCTACTGATGAAAACAGACCCACTAATTAAGGGTATTTTTAATGAGGAAAATAGTCAAAACAATGAAACCTATTAGAAATCACATTAGAAACACTGCAAGCTCACAAAACTTGGTTTTGGTATGTTCCAGACAGCAAAAAGTAGCTGCCCTTCAGAGAGGAATTTGTTTATCCAGCTTATCTGAGGCAGAAGCCAATCTACTGATTTTAAATGTCCTAATAGCTGAAGCTCCAATACTTTGGCTAACTGATGCAAAGAGCCGACTCACTGGAAAAGACCCAGATGCTGGGAAAGATTGAAAGCAGGAGGAGAAGGGGATGACAGAGGATGAGATGGTTGGATGGCATCACCAACTCAATGCACGTGAGTTTGAGCAAACTCCAGGAGATAGTGAAGGACAGGGAAGCCTGGCGTTCTGCAATTTGAGCAAACTCCAGGAGATAGCGAAGGACAGGGAAGCCTGGCGTTCTGCAGTCCATGGGTTCCCAAAGAGTCAGATATGACAGCAACTGAAAAACAACAAGTGTTTCTCAAATTTGGGCTGAGACAGTTTCTCAGCAAGGTGTAGTATACGGAGAACTCTTATCAAACTTAATACCTCTTACTCATTGAAGGTTCCTGCAAACTCACAATTTCATACTGGCTTATCTAATGCTGAAAAAGAATACAATACAAAACAGGCCTCACAAAAAGGTCCCACACACTTAGCTCCCACCAGTATTAACAGCACACCCTCTGAAGAACCTAAGGAGCTATATTTGAGGTAAACACAAGACAGTCCAATCGAGAGAAGTGATAGAACAGGGCTAGATGAGATAAGTATACATAAACCGATTAAAGAAAACAAAAAAAACACTGTATCAAATGTCCCGAGTCCTAAATACTGCTATTTTGAAATAAAATGCCATTTTTCTCTGGGCCACCCTAATAGCTCAGCTGGTAAAGAATCTGCCTGCAATACAGGAGACCCCGGTTTGATTCCTGGGTTGGGATGATCCGCTGGAGAAGGGATAGGCTACCCACTCCAGTATTCTTGGGCTTCCCTGGTGGCTCAGCTGGTAAAGAATCCACCCACAATGCAAGAGACCTGGGTTCGATCCGTGGAGAACCCAGGAAGATCCCCTGGAGAAGAGTAATATCTAAATAGCTAAACTTACTCTGGACAATTCCTTAGGAAAGTCAGGAAAAATGTAGACCATATATCCAGAGTTTTCTCCCCTCTCCTTCAGCACAGGGAAATAAGAAGCACCTGGAAACACACTCACTCTAGAGCATGTGCTCAGTGACTGGGTCAGCTGAAATCCACTACACCATTTAGTTTTTGTGTCTTTCTTATGTGTACATGTTGTCTGGTTTTTTGGTCTCTTTGGTTATTTTTACAGATATACTACAGTTAAATTCATACATTAATAAGTTAATGTAGCAGTTAACTGCTTCTTTCCTTCTGCTAACATTTTTTTTTCTTTTCAGTATTTGATCATTACTCCCTTCCTTATCAAGGGCCTTACTGATTCTCCCCTCTCATTTTACTCAAGTGATCTGAAATGTCACATCATTTGCAAATGAAGTAATAAAATACAATGAATTTTAGATGTCTATTTCCCCATTAATTGGATCTCTTTCCACACTCCACCTTTCCAAGTCTTCATTACTCTCAAGTCATAATGTAAAGAGAGTTTAAGGATAAAAAAGCAAATAGTGTGTAAGAAAGAAGTGCCATATATTTCCCTCAAGATGAAATTAACAACATAAGCTCTTTAGGTAAAAAAAGAAAAAAAAAAGAAGTAAAGAAAGCAAACAAGTGTATCATTTGACTTGTGTTTAAAATTTGCTTTGACTTTTAAGAATTTTAGTATCTGAAACAAATTTCATCTTATATGATTTAAAGTTTTATTTTCAAATCTCTTCTAACAAACACATTTGCAAGCAGAAACTCTTTAAATGTGGATAAGTAGGACTAATTACCAGAGTCTCCAAAAGCTAGTATCTTAACTTCAACTACTATAAATTGCTAATAAAATGGCTGTGACTTAAACATATAGCACAGCGACGTTTCATTTGTTTATCTTTGGCCACGCCCCAGAAGCTTGTGGGATCTTAGTTCACCCCTGGGATTGAAGCTGGGCCCTCCCCAGTGAAAGGGCAGAGTTCTAAGCACTAGTGTGTGCTAGCTGCTCAGTCATGTCCGACTCTTTGTGACCCCACGGACTGTAGCTCACTAGGCTTCTCTGTCCATAGGATTCTCCAGGCAAGAATACAGGAGTGGATTGCCGTTCCCTTCTCCAGAAGATCTTCCCGACCCAGGGATTGAACCCTGGTCTCCTGCATCTCAGGCAGATTCTTTATCATTTGAGCTACATGGAAATCCTTGTAACTCCTAGACTACCAGGGAATTCCCTATAGCCACGTTTTGACTGGCCATGGACCCTTCAAATTTGCTCTCAGTTCTAGGGCTACTGTGAATTACTTGGAAATGCAAAATTAATCTCCATAGTATCTAGGAGAATAGCTAATCTGGGTCACCTCTATTCTAGACCTAGGTTAACCAGTGGAGTATCTTAGAGAAATACTTTCCATTCTTTAAGTTCCCCATAAGTAGACCAGTTAATTACAATTTTTTTTTTCAATGACACTATATTATATGAGCTTCTCTGATGGCTCAGAGGTGAAGAATTCGCCTGCCAACGTAGAAACACAAGAGATGCGGTTTCCATCCCTGGGTCGGGAAGATCCCCAGAGAAGGAAATGGCAACCCACTGCAGTATTCTTGCCTGGAGAATTCCATGCACAGAGGAGCTGGCGGGGGGTGGGGGGGGGGGGGGGGGTACAGTCCATGGGATCGCAAGAGTTGGACACGACTTAGCAACTAAACAACAACAATAACAGTACCATGTATATATTCCGCTCAAGACTTTTAATAAGTCATCGACCATACCTAGGGCATCTTTGCCATCCATCATCCACTATTTAAAACCTAAATAAAACTTATCTCCAAAAATCCTTCCTAATTAACTCTTTCCAACTCTCTGTATTCCCTTTATATTTAATATAACTCTAAACTAATTTCAATAGACTCTCTTTTCAATTTTTAACCACTCCCATTCCTCATACCCCCTTCAGTTCTGTCCATCCAGTCTTTCCATCGCTGTTCTAAGCACTTCTGCAGAGGGCAATTAACAAAAGCCCTGGTTTATATTTATACTAACAAGCTATGAAAATAGCAATTTAACAAAATAATAAGTTTTTTGCAGATAAAAATGCTCGATAATAGGTGTGTGGGCACGTGCGCTGTTGTGTTATACTAAAATTAGGAAAATTCAGAAAAATAGGGAAATGGAGGATTGAGTAATGCAGTCAAAAAAGAAAACACCACCACAAAAATGCTTCAGTGCAAAACAATGAACAATAATCTCTGAATTAGTGAGGCTTTAATAAAATTCTGGATGGGAAACATCTCGGCATTACCACCAGCCTTTTTAAAATTACTTTCCAGTATTACTAGCAGCGGTATTTTTACTAACATTGAATTCCAACCAAGTTTTCCTCCCAAGCAGCCTGACAAAATGTTTCAGTTCAGAAACCCAATCAATACCACTTAAAGTCGTGTAAGGGAAAGAGAGATTCAACCCTCCAGTAAAAACTGGAGTGATGGGCAAACAGGTGAAAAATGGACGGTTTCGGAAAGGGGGGAAGAAAAATGAGACTCCGCCTCCTCTCTGGGGGCTGAGACTCGGTTCACAGCTTCGGAGACAACCCCATACCCCAGACCCTCTCACATAGCAGCATTGCAAGGTTCTAAGAAACCAGGGGTCCTCCTCCCCTCTCCCCGCATGCACGCCCCCACTCGCCTGGCCAAGCTCCCCTAGATCGCCCCAAATCCGCCCGCCCTTTCCCGAGGAAAGGGTCAGCAAAGGACGTTTTCCCGAGGCCTTCTCCGGGACCCAGCTAGCAGAGACCTCCGCAAAGGTGGGGAGACCCGAGAAGCTTGAAGAAGAAGCCTCACAATCCTGTTACCTGGTCGAAACCTTGGAAACAGAAACGGCAGCTACAGTCGCTACCCTTCTCCCCCACAACGCTTGCCTCAGCGCCACTGACATTGAGACCGCCGCCATCTTGCTACAGGCAGACACTAGGACGGATCACCGCAAGGGACAAGCTTCCTTCGTTTTCAAGCCCATGAAACAGCAACGCAAAAGAGTGGTAGGGGGGCGGTTAATTTGATTCTTGTTAGGTGTTTTGTTAAATAATGGAGTTTTTTAAAGAGGTGAAACGTTTGGTTGCAAGAGATAAGAAGGAAAATGGACGGAAGAAAAATTTAAGAAGTGCATTAAGTGTAAATATCAGCCTCATAAAATAAAATCCTTGTCTGTTGTTAGGAATGGTTTACATACCGGTTAATGAAGAGACCGAAAGAAAATGCTTGAGAATTTCAACACCTGCAACTCATAATTTTTTTCAAAGGACTCAATATAAGGGGCTGAGCCCACTAGAAGAGCCAGAGGGCTCGTTGGTTCTTGAGAACCTAAAGTAGTACTTTTCCAAAATGTTGCCAGATTCAGTTTGCAAGCCCTCAGGAAAGACTGTATTCAGTTTGATGTTCTGCAGTTGATAGTTATAATGATCATATTTTCCAAATGAAAAACCTAGACATATGGCCTGGCAGAAGTTTTTTTTTTTTTTTGACGTGTGTTTTCATATGAAAAACTTATGAAACATACTATTTTATATCAGTCTTTTCCCAGTAGATCCTGAACGTGTAATCGTAATCCATGGATACTAGACATCCGAAACAAAAATTATCTTCTGAGGCAATTGTTAGAAACATATTTGTATTTTGGGCTACTAACCTTAAGAACAATGATTAACTGTGGATTATAAAATAAAAAGCTGGTTCATTGGTGGGGTGTGCTACTTTAGAGAACTTTTTTTAAGTTAGAATGCCCTGCTTTTAAAATTAAGCAGGTGAAAACAATCTTTATTAAAAGAATAGTATTAACAGGTGGATGGGGAATGCCTTGGTTCTGCATTAAGGCCAATTAAAAGAAAACAAAATACATAAGGGAAAGGGGTTAAGAAAGAGATTGAGTGGGGAGGGAAATGGGATGGGTGTTTAAGAGGGAAGGGGACATAGGTATACCTATGGCTGATTCATGTTGCTCTTTGGCAGAAACCAACACAATGCTGTAAAGCAATTAGCCTTCAATTAAAAATAAATTAATTTTAAAAAAAGATTGAGCACCACAGCACCCAGTACCAGAGAGAAAGCCTTGTCCAGGGAAAGAGGAAATACACAGAAAGATGGAGGAAGAGATATCTCACAGAGAATTTTCTTTTAAACTTTTAATTTTGAAATAGATTTCACAGGAAGTGGCAAAAACAGTACAGAGAGCTCTTATACAAACTTAATCCAGTTTCCCCCATTGATTATGTCTTATATAATTGTTGTACAGTATGGAAGCCAGGAAACTGAGTTTGATATAAAGTGTTTATGCATTCCTTTGTCATTCTATCACGTGTCAATTCATGAAACCCTTAACAGAATCAAGACACAGAACTGTTCCATCACCCCAAAGATTTCCCCTGGTGCTACTCTTTTATATACCCACCTCCCAACCCCTGGCCACTACTACCGTTTCCAATTGTATAATTTCATATTTCAAGAATGCATGTAAATAGACTCATATATATAACTTTTTGACATTGGCTTCTTTCACTCTTCATTGTGCCTTTGAGATCCATTCAGGTTACTGTGTTTAACAATAGTTCATCTCTTTTTATTGCTGGGTAGTATTCTGTAGGTCATTAGTCTAAATTCTCTAGAAAAACAAACTGAATAGGATATATATATCTCTGGATTATCACAGTTTGATTAACCATTCACCTGCTGCAGAACATTTTGTTTTCGTTAGGACTATTACAGATAAAACTGCTACGAACAATCATGTACAGGTTTTTGTGTGGACAAAAATTTTCATTTCTCTGGGATAAATACTCAAATGTGCAATGTATATTTTGTTTTTTTAATAAAACTGCTAAACTATTTTCCAGAAAACTTGTACCATTTTTCATTCCCACTACCACTGTATGAGAACCAGATTCTCCGTGTCCCCACCAATATTTGGTATTTTTAAATTTCAGTTCAGCTAACATAAATAATAGGTGTGTAATGAGAGTTCATCAAGATCTTAACTTATATTCCCATGATGTGGAATATCTTTTCATGTGTTTATTTGCCATTATGAGTATTCCATTCAGTTCAATCTCTCGTTTTGCCCATTTTCTAATTGCATTATTGGTTTTTTGCTGTTACATTTTGAGAGGTTTTATGTAGTCCAGATATGAGTCTTTTATCAGATATGTGATTCACAAATATTTTCTCCTATCTGTAGCTTGTCTTTTCATCCTCTTAACAGGATGTGTTGCTCAGTAAATATTTTTAATTTTGATGAAGTCCAGTTTAGTCGTTTTTAAATTTATGAATTATGCTTTCTTTCGCTTCCATGTTTTACTTATTTATTTTTGTTGCATTATAATTAACATGCAATATTGTAGTAGTTTCAAGTGTTTAACAGTAATTCAATATTTTTGTACTTTATTAAATGAATATGGCAGTAAGGCCATTTGCCATCTATCACCATACAAAGTCGTTATGATATTATTGACTGTATTCCCTATGTGTACATTATATCCTTGTGACTTCTTTATTTTATAGCTAGAAGTTTCTGCCTCTTAATCCCTTTCACCTATTTTGTCTGTCTCCCTACCCTACTCCCATCTGGCAGCCACCAGTTTGTTCTCTGTTTCTATTTTGTTTTGTTTGCCCATTTGTTTTATACTTTACATTCCACATGTAAGTGAAATCATACAGTATCTGTTTTTCTCCGTTTGACTTATTTCACTTAGCATAATACCCTCCAGATCCATCTATGTTTCATTATTACTTGTGGCTGAGTAATATTCCATTTTGTATATAGACCACTCCTTCTTTATTCATTCATCTATTGATTGATACTTAGGTTGCTTTCATGTCTTGTCTATTTTAAATCTTTCTGTAATAAACATAGTGGAGCATATATCTTTTCAAATCAGTGTTTTCATTTTCTTCGGATACATACCCAGAAGTTGATTTGCTGGATCATGTGGCAGTTCTATTTTTAGTTTCTTGAACCCCCATCCTGTTGCTTTTGGTGTCTTGTCCAAGTACTGTTTACCAACCCTAGGTCCTAAAGATTTTCTGTTTTCTTCTAAAGGTTTTTTTGCCTCACCTTTTACATTTGATTCTATGACCCACTTGAGTTAGTTTTCGAGTTAACTTTTAAGTTAATAAGGTGTGAGGTATAGGTCAAAGTTCAGTTTTTTACCTGCGGATACCCAATTGTTTTAGCGCTATGCGTTGAAAAGATTGTCCTTCTCTCACTAAATTGGTTTTGTACCTTTGTCAAAAAAACAGTTAGCCGTATTTGTGTGTGGCTATTTCTGGGTTCTCTATTTCAGGAGAATTTTAAGGCTAAGGGTGACTTTGATTTTAGATTAAATTTTTATAAATATGTTTTCTTTTTTAAGGAGTAACATATGATCTGTCCAAATATTCATAAGAGCAACTTACTATAGCTATGTTTCTAGTCCTATTGGCCTAAACCCAACCTTTCCACCTACTTCCACCTACTGTAGTACCTTCCTTCTATGAGTTTGCAATCCCAGCAAAACCTTCACTCTCCAGTTTTTTTTTGCCTTGACCTGTGTCTTCTGTGTTGGCAGGTGGATGCTTTATCACTGAGCCACGTAGGAAGCCTGGATCATAAGGTAGCTCTATTTTCAGTTTCTTGAGGAAACTCCGTACTGTTTTCCATCATGGCTTTCTAATTTACACTCCCACAAACAGTGCACAAAGGTTTCCTTTTCTCCATACCCACAGCTCATGACCCCAAACTAGCATTGCCAATAATACACTCCTATAGAATCTCTGGTTCTCCTGATCTTCTGCTGGATTTCCTCACCCACCCATACATGAGTTGCTTTCTGACCTCACATACACAATGTAAGCCTGAGAATGAAACAGAAATAACTTGCTGTGTGCTTTTTTTTTTCCCAGCAATTTCACCTAAACTATAGATTCTACCACTAAGCTTAATAGAATGTCTAGGTCCAAATACCATTTTAGTATCTCAATAGGAGTATTAAAATATGAGTTGACTTTAACTTTTGCTTGCATTTCTTGCATGGTTCCCAGAATACTCCTCCTGAGCCGCTCATGATGGCTAAATAAAATAGCAACCTAAGATACTTAATTTACTACCAACAATTACTCACTATCTAACCTTATCTGATCAGGACCTTTGTGCTAGCTGTTCTCTGTGGCTAGAATGCTATTCCTTGTGTCTGGAATAATCTCTCACCTTTCTCTCTCTCACACAAATCACCTTTTCAATGATGCCCTTTCCGACTACCCTGTCTAAACTTTTGACCCCACCACAACACTTTCTATTCATCTTCCCTGCTTTATTTTTCCTCCTTAGCATTTTTGTAAGTTTTAGCACTTTATGAACTTTCTGCAATAAATGTGAATTATAAAATGAGGGAGAAAATTGTCCAGTAGTTAAGATCGATCTTCTACTTATGGATGTAAACTTTTCCTACCCAGGAATGTTGCCAGGAATAATTATTCTATTTCTGCAATTAACCAAATGAAGATATTTTACTTAGTTACAACAATTAGTGAACTATATAATTCTACTCTCCCTATACCTGGAAATCTGCAGGAAATCTGCATTTATATCCACTTTGGATATAAATGGAACACATAATCATGTCACCTGTATAAATCCCTCCACTGACTTACCAGTGTCCTCAGGATAAAGACAAAAACCCCTTCACCTGATCTGACAGGCTCCATAAGATCTGTCCCCACCTTCTTTCCTGTCTACCTACTGACTGTCCTACACTGAACCTTTCACAAATGGTCACCTTTGCCACAAATGGTCTTCTTTGCCTCTTCTCTAGTCACCCTCCTTGCCTTTCAGATCACAGCATGGGAGTCCCTCCCTGTGGTAGAAAATGAAGGTATCTTATACGCATTTCCCACCTCCCCCTTCCTTGATGACAGAGCCTGAATCCTACTATAGAGGATTAAAAAAAATGTTGTATTCTTGCTTTTCCATCAGCTTGCAGCTAGCGCGTGGACATGGGCCAGGCCAAGAGATCTGACGTTCCTTCTGAGAAAACAGGGTTCTGAAAAAAAGAGAACCTAGCCAACAAGAAAGGATGGGAGAGCAGAGAGAGGGTAAGAGCCTAGGGCTTTAATGGCATTGTTGAGCTTCTGAATCAACCCTGATCAAAACACCTCTAGACTTGTTATAAGTGGCTTAAGTGTTGAAGCCTCCATTTGTTAGATACCCTGTAGTGGAAAAGACTGTTGAAAGTAAAAGTCACTAAGTCATGTCTGACTCTTTGCAACCCATGGACTACACAGTCCATAGAATTCTCCAGACCAGAATACTAGAGTGAGTAGCCTTTTCCTCCTTTGGAGGATCTTCCCAACCCAGGAACCTAACCCAGGTCTCCTGCACTGCAGGCAGATTCTTTACCAGCTGAGCCACCAGGGAAGCCCAAGAATACTGGAGTGGGTAGCCTATCCCTTCTCCAGCGGATCTTCCCAACCCAGGAATCAAACCAGGGTCTCCTGCATTGCAGGCGGATTCTTTACCAACTGAGCTATCAGGAAATGTTTGTTACTGATGTTCTTTTTATCTGAAGTTTCACATGCAAGAATTACTTCTCTGACTTCCCTGACCATGTCAATTCCTCTTTTTATAGCCCCACCTAGCATATCTTTCCCTTCAGAGCACCTCCTATGCTGCAGTTTCAATAATGCAATGTAGTCATCTTTCTCCAGAATGTAAAGTAAGTTCTCTGAGGACAGGGATCATATCTGATTTTGCAGATCGTTTTGCCTATACCGGACACATAGCAGGACCCAAAGAACGTGTAGAATCCATGAACAAAGGAATGAATGAAGCTAATTAGAACTTTAAAAATATCAAAAATAAGGAGAAAGAGCCTTTCCTTTTTGCTACTTTTGCTCATGAAAAGTAGATACAAATTGTTTTCAAGGTGCTTTTTGCCTCAGGTCTACAGATCTTATTGGTTTATATTATTTCATCTTTGATCAAGTACCATTTCATGAAGACCTTGGTGGGATACTAGGGATAGGAGTCAATGTTACTGGCAAAAGACCTGAAACCATAAATCTACTTTTTACTAGGCCTGCATTTTTAAAAAAAAATTTAATAACCCTTTTCATTTCCTCATTTCTCACATTTCAAATACAGGATATAAGCCTGAAAATGGTACACAAATAATTTGCTGTGTGCATTTATTTTTTTAACAATTTCACCCAAACTAGTTTCTACCACTAGGTTTAATAAATGTTTAGGTACAGATACTGTTTTCTTATTTCAGATACGAGTATTAAAATATGAATTTGTTTTGCTTCTTGCTTGCATTTCAAGCATGGTGGCCAAAAGAAACATTTAGTTTAGTTTTTCTAATGCCATGTGAAATTTACAGTGGATTTGAAGTTGTCTGGTTTTAATTTTTTCCCTTTGCACATGGGTCTTCAATAAAGCATCCAGAAGAAAATAAATTAAAACCAGACATTTCTATCAGAAGTTTCACATGCAATCACTATAGACATGAAAAAATTCCACCATCACTTATTGGCTACAAACTAATATTTTAAATCGCATCTTATTTTTCACAGTTAATTTAATTGAAAACCTTGAATTAATACCTTATCATCTTATAAAATTATTATGACATCTGGCAGGGTTGCTGAGGCTTTGGCAACAAACAAAATAATTTCTACCGATAGTGAAGGAATACCGCTTGAAATTATTTTTGGAAATCAAAGTGTGCAAACAATCAAAATTCCTAAAAGCTCAAAGAATTTTCCCACATAAATTTGATCACATGCCCCATCACAACCTGGAGTTCTAGTCCTAAATTTTCAGTGTTTATGGGTCATTCTCAAACTTGACAAGTGAAAAACCAAATTAATTATATTTTTTCCCTTTCTCTTACCTAGAGCAAATCTGTTCCTCACATTCAGTCTTTCTGGCTTGGCAAAATACTGTCATCTTTCTTCCAATATAAGATGTCATCAACTGTAAAATGTATTGTTTTTCTCTACTACTAAGTATAAAAAATGCCAGCAATTAAACCATGACACAATACCAACTCTATTATATATCCTGCTTTCAGAGAGGTAAAATGTGGGGAAAATTCACATTTTAGAAGCAAAGAAACATAGTAATTACCTAATCTATGTCCTCCCCTTTATCATAAGGAATAGAAGTCATTATTTACTGGTCTCTGGAATAAATATTTTATTGCTAGGAATAACCATGTAACAAGTTCTGACCAAAGAAATGTAAGAAAAAAGTATCATGTGACACTTTCTGGGAAACCTCCTGTAAACATAGACAGTAATTGTACCTCTTTGTCCTGCCCTCCCCCTTTTTCTTTATTTCTTCTATCACCCTGCTATGAAGATGCGAATGTGAAGCCTCAGACCATGTAAACGAGAGCTCTGTGATGAGCAAATAATGAGGTGAAGGAGACTGGATACTCCAACCATCTTTTGATTTCAGAAGCACTGTATTGATCCTACCATGGTTTCCCTGTTCTTCACTTTCTTGATGATGGCTCTCCTCACTGTGTGTCGTGTGTTGGTATGTGTGTGGGCTTCGTCACTCCCCACTGATCCACATTAAATTCCATGGATGGTTATTATGGTCATTTTCTTGCTTACACTTGTGATTCCCTTGTCCCTCTCTCTTTCTTGTATTCAGTAAAATTGCCACCTAGGTTAAATTCACCTGTCTTTCTATCCTGCACCTTCACCTATGCCGCTAAACACAACTGGGGAAAAACACCAAATTATACTGACTTGTCTCACTTTACCACAACCCTCAAGTTGGCCTTTAATGCTACTTGCCAAACATATTGCGTGTGCATGCTTAGTTGCTTCAGTCATATCCGACTCTTTGCAATCCCATGCACTGTAGCCTGCCAGGCTCCTCTGTCCATGGGATTCTCCAGGCAAGAATACTGGAGTGGGTTGCCATGCTCTCCTCTAGGGGATCTTCCTGGCCCAGGGAACAAACCCATGTCTGCTGTGTCTCCTGCATTGGCAGGAAGGTTCTTTACCACTAGTGCCATCTGGGAATCCCAAATTTCCTATGTTCTATATTCATATATTCTTAACCCATTTACTTTTTTACACATTTTCCTTTCTCCTCAAACTTCTGTTTCCTCTTCTCCTATCCTTACTCCTTGCTGGTAACTCTTCTATTTCCTTGAGAAATTTCATTAGTGAGAAGAATTTTTCTCAAATCCTCCTACACTATTGGTAAGAATATAAATTGGTATAGCCACTATGGAGAACAATACGGAGTTTTCTTTCAGTCCAGTTCAGTTGCTCAGTCGTGTCTGACTCTTTGCGACCTCATAAACTGCCTCACGCCAGGCTTCCCTGACCATCACCAACTCCTGGAGCTTACTCAAACTCATGTCCATTGAGCCAGTGATGCCATCCAACCATCTCATCCTCTGTTATCCCCTTCTCCTCCTGCCTTCAATCTTTCCCAGGATCAGAGTCTTTTCAAATGAGTCAGTACTTTGCATCAGGTGGCCAAAGTATTATAGTTTCAGCTTCAGCATCAGTCCTTCCAATGAATATTCAGGACTGATTTCCTGGTATTGACTGGATTGACTGGTTGGATCTCCTTGCAGCCCAAGGGACTCTCAAGAGTCTTCTTCAACACCACAGTTCAAAAGCATCAATTTGTCAGCACTCAGATTTCTTTATAGTCCAACTCTCGCATCCATAGTATGATCTCTGTTCGTTTCTAAGAAAAACCATTCAATATTATAGTAATACAAGTCTATGCTCTGACCAGTAATGCTGAAGAAGCTGAACGGTTCTATGAAGACCTACAAGACCTTCTAGAACTAACACCCAAAAAAGATATCCTTTTCATTATAGGGGACTGGAATGCAGAAGTAGGAATTCAAGACATACCTGGAGTGACAGGCAAATTTGGCCTTGGAGTACAAAGCAAAGCAGGTCAAAGGCTAACAGAGTTTTGCCAAGAGAATGCAAACTTCTCTAGGCACTGGTCATAGCAAATACCCTCTTCCAATAACACAAGAGAAGACTCTACACATAGACATCACCAGATGGCCAATACTCAAATCAGACTGATTATATTCTTTGCAGCCAAAGATGAAGAAGCTCTATACAGTCAGCAAAAACAAGACTGGAAGCTGACTGTGGCTCAGATCGTGAACTCCTTGCTGCCAAATTCAGACTGAAATTGAAGAAAATAGGGAAAACCACTGGACCATTCAGGTACGACCTAAATCAAATCCCTTATGATTATACAGTGGAGATAACAAATAGATTCAAAGGATTCGATCTGATAGACAGAGTATCTGATGAACTATGGACGGAGGTTTGTGACATTGTACAGGAGACAGGGATCAAGACCATCCCCAAGAAAAAGAAATACAAAAATGCAAAATGGTTGTCTGAGGCGGCCTTACAAATAGCTGAGAAAAGAAGAGAAGCTAAAGGCAAAGGAGAAAAGGAAAGATACCCATTTGAATGGAGGTTTCTTAAAAAACTAAAAATAGAATTACCATATGACCCAGAAATCCCATTACTGGGCTTATACCCAGAGGAAAGCATAATTCAAAAAAATATATATATGCACTCCAATGTTCATGGCAGCACTGTTTACAATAGCCAGGATATGGAAGTAAGCTAAATGTCCATCAACAGAGGAATAGATTTTAAAAGATGTGAGATACACACACACACACACACACACACACACACACACACACACACACACACAATTGAATATTGTTGTTTAGTCACTAAGTTGTGTCTGACTCTTGCAACCCCATGGACTGTAGCCTGCTAGGCTCCACTATCCATGGGATTTTCCAGACAATAATACTGGTGTGGATTGCCATGTCCTTCTCGAAGGGATCTTCCTGACTCAGGGATCAAACCCACATGTCCCACATTGGCAGGTGGATTTTTTACCACTGAGCCACCACAGAAGCCCACATATATACAATGGAGTATTACTCATCAATAAAAAAGAACAAAATACTGCCATTTGCAGTAACATAGACGTACCTAGAGATTGTCATACTGAATGAAGTAAGTCAGACACAGAAAGACAAATACATGATATTGCTTATATGTAGAATCTAAAAAAGAGGGGTTCCAATGAACTTATCTACAAAAAGAAGTAGTCACAGATGTAGAAAACAAATTTACAGTTAAAAGTGGATAAAGGGCAAGGGGGATAATGAGATCTGGATTGACATATACACACTACTATAGATAAAATAGAACAATTCTAATGAGATCCTGCTGTCTAGTACAGGGAACTCTACTCAGTACTCTGTAATGGCCTATATGGGAAAAGAATCTTAAAAGAAAAAGAAAAAAGAGGATATATATATATATATATATATATATATGCATAACCAATTCACTTTGCTATATACCTGAAACTTAACACATTGCAAATCAACTATATGCCAATAAAAAATTTTTAATTAAAAATAAATCATAAATTTCGATATTTGTTATGCTATTTTTTTTACAGATGGCAGTGAAGTGTCTTGTCCTAACAAAAGCTAGAATAGTGTGATAGTTTAAAATATCTTAAGGAAGGAAATTCTCTTTCTAATTTGCATGAAAGTGATATATTAAATTATCTTTTTTTATGTAACATTTATTGAAAATAAGATAATGAGTTTTTGTATGTCACAAACATTTTGTAACACAGTTTTAAATTGTCTTTTGAGCTGTTTTGAGCTGTTCTTTTTTACTGCAGAAAAGTTTTAAAAATAATTTTGTGTAGTCAAGTTTATTATGTTTTTCTTTTATCATCTGTGTTTATATCCTGCTGAAAGAACCCTTCCCAATGATATTGGAAACATAGGGATTTTCATATACTAATTATGTAATCACCCTTGTTATTGAATTATTTCTAAACTTTTTTTCAAACAGCTGTTGAAATAATTTGTTTTTTGTCCACCTTGGATGGATAAATGTGATGATTAGTAAAAAATAAATAAAGTAAAATTTACAAGTTTTGGGAAAAAATTAAAAGAAGAAGAACTCTTTTCCAGATACCCATCACCATTTCACTGACCAGCAGCTGCACCTACATACTCTGCCTTCCCTTGGATGAACTATTCCCACCCCTATCTAAATCTGATCCCTCAACTTGTGCACTAGATCCCATCCCATCCTGAATCACCTTCCTGAGAACATTGCCCCCTTAATTCTGTTTCATCTGCACAATAAATCTTTCAGTATTAAAAGAACATTCTCCTCAGTTCACAAGCATGCTGCCATTTTTTCCATTTTGAAAAACAACACTGGATGGTTCCATGGTGACTCAACGGTAAAGAATCCTCCTGCCAATGCAGGAGACACAGGCTCCATCCCTGGTCAGGGAAGATCCCACATGCCATAAAGCAGCTAAGTCTGTGTGCCGCAACTATTGAGCCTGCGCTCTGGAGCCTGGGTGCCCCAACTACTGAAGCCCACATGCCCTAAATCATGTTCCTCACCAGAAGAAGCCACTGCAATGAGAAGCCTACTCACTGAAACTACAGAGTAGCCCCCACTTACTGCAACTAGAGAAAAGCCCAGACAGCAACAAAGACCCAGCACAGCCAAAATTGATTAATTAAAAAAAAAAAACACTTATCTTGACTCAATGTATCCCACCAACTACTGCCATATCTCTTTGCAATAACAGTTTTCTAAATAGTTGTCTCCATACACAGTCTCCAATTCTATTCCCAATTCAACCCACCCCAGTCATGCTTTGATTCCACTTAAACTGTTTTTTCAAGATCACCAATATCCTTTTGGACAGCAAGGAGATCCAACCAGTTAATCCTAAAGGAAATCAATCCTGAATATTCATTGGAAGGACTGACGCTGAAGTTGAAACTCCAATACTTTGGCCACGTGATGCGAAGAACAGATTCATTTGAAAAGACCCTGATGCTGGGAAAGATTGAAGGCAGGAGGAGAAGGGGACCACAGAGAATGACATGGTTGGATGGCATCACCAACTCAACGGACATAAGTTTGAATAAACTCGGGAGTTGGTGATGGACAGGGAAGCCGGGCATGAGGCAGTCCTTGGGGTCTCAAAGAGTCAGACACGACTGAGTAACTGAACTGAATATCCTCTGTGTTGCTAAAGCCAGCGATCAATTCTAAGACTTTATGTCATTTGACAAAATTCATTACTAAGTCCTCAATATACTTGCTTCATTTGGTTTCCAGGACACCATACTGAACACCTACCATTTCATGTAAATACTCCTTCTCAAACTCCACTTCCTGATTCCTCCTTCTCTCCCAAACTTGTTAATGCTGGAGTGTTCTAGGACTCAATCCTTGGCCTTCTTTTTTCTCCCTTGACAACCTCATTCAGACACATAGCTTTTAAATATCATCTATTTACCAATAGCTCCCAAAACTTTATCTCCAGCTTAGTCTTTTATCATGAATTAAAGATTTATATTTCCACTTATTACTTGTTTTTTCTCACTTGGGTATTTAATAGATATTACCAACTTAAAATGTTCAAAACTGAATTCTTGATCTCCCCCAAATCTGTTTAATTGCAGCCTTCCCCATCTTAGCCAATGGCAATCTTACCCTTCCAGTTGTTCAAGCTAAAAACTTTCTAGTTATCCTTAAATCCCTTCTCTCTCTTTGGGACACTAGTTCTAAAAACATCTTGGAATATTTCTGAAAAATGATTCTATACTAAGGAGTGACCCTAAGGTCCCTCTACATGAGATTCAACAACAATCAGTTAAAGACCTAAAAACAGTTCCCAGAAACCGCATTAATGATGTTCAACCATTGACCCTGGAAGAGGTCCAGAAGAACATAAGGGAAAAACTGCTTGTGTAGCTATATGAAAAGCACATGCCCATGGCTTCTCACTACCATGCCTGAAGACTTCTGGTCATTTTGTGTATCCCTAGTTAGACATCGACAACATCACTACAATCCTCCTTCAGTCTTCTCTTTCCCACCCCAGTAAATTCCTTTGGTTCTGCCTTCAAATTATAGCTATAACAGAACCACTTCTTACTACCTCTATTACTAGCTCATAGGTCCAAGCTACTATCATCTCTTGCCTAGAATGCTGCTAGAGTCTTTGAACATGACTTTCTTCTTTTTCCTTTGTCCCCTATCATATATTCTCAACACAGTTGCCACAATGGTCCTTTTAAAATATAAGACAGTTCATGATACCCCCTTGATCAAAACCCTCCATCAGATGATCAGGCTCCATGATCTCTCCTATCTTAACTGCTATTATTCTTTCTTTCACTCTGCTGTTTTCTTCAACATACCAGGCATTTTCTCACCATAGGGTCTTTGCGCTATTCCTGCTGCCTGGAATACACTTCCGCACACATATCAACAGGGGTAACTCCCTCCTCTCTTAAGTCTTTGATCAAATGTCACCTTTCAAGGAGGCTTTCCTCAACACACATATCAGTCAATGTCCTGCCAGGAAAACAGAAACCACTGTTTCCTACAGAGGAAATTTAATTCAGGGAATTGTTTACACAGGTGATGGAGTTGCTGAGGAGCCAAACAAGGAGGATTAAGAGGCAACTCAGATATCAGAATCAGCAGGAGCTGCTGTCCCCCCTAGGGCTAAGCACCACAGGGAGTAAGTGGTGTGAATAGAATTCCAAAGCTGGGGTGATCCATGGGCTCTGAAGTCCTAGCAAAGGAGGCTGAGCCAGAGCTGGGATCATGGAGGGAGAGATAATCCAATAGGAACTGGAATAGGATGATGGGATAAGTGTCAGACATCACCCCACAAGGGGAGAGGGGAAGCAGACAAATACCCAACTTGCCTTCCAGTCTGCCAGTACCTCCCATTAATTGAACTCACCCGAAAGTTCGAAGTCAAGAGAACCTGGGAGAGGTTGTTCCTTATGAAATGGCAGAGCCAGGAAGTTAAGGAAAGGATCTAAGAGAAACTGGCAAAAATTCAGCCTACCACGCTACCTAAAATTGCAAGATCCAAAACGCCACATCTACCACACACTCCTTCTTACCCTGCTCTGTGTTCTTATCTATCAGGATTCCTAGCTGGAAGGATCAGAAACCTATTGTGACTTTTGAAAAGCAAAACTGTTGAAGAGTGTGTGTGCTTAGTCCATCAGTTGTGTCGGATTCTTTGCAACCTGTAGCTTGCCAGACTCCTCTGTCCATGGGATTCTCCAGGCAAGAATACAGGAATAAGTAGCCATTCTCTTCTCCAGGGGATCTTCCCGGCCCAGTGATCAAACTCAGATCTGCATTGCAGGCAGATTCTTTACCGACTGAGCCATGAGGGAAGCTGTGTTGAAAATGTATTGAGTAGCAAATAGAGTCACAGGAGGTCTGGAGAACTGAACTCAATTAAAAAGAGGGCAATACAGTCAGGATGGCTGCTATCCAAAAGTCTACAAGCAATAAATGCTGGAGAGGGTGTGGAGAAAAGGGAACCCTCTTACACTGTTGGTGGGAATGCAAACTAGTACAGCCGCTATGGAAAACAGTGTGGAGATTTCTTAAAAAACTGGAAATAGAACTGCCATATGACCCAGCAATCCCACTTCTGGGCATACACACTGAGGAAACCAGATCTGAAAGAGACACATGCACCCCAATGTTCATCTCAGCACTGTTTATAATAGCCAGGACATGGAAGCAACCTAGATGCCCATCAGCAGATGAATGGATAAGGAAGCTGTGGTACATATACACCATGGAATATTACCCAGCCATTAAAAAGAATTCATTTGAACCAGTTCTAATGAGATGGATGAAACTGGAGCCCATTATACAGAGTGAAGTAAGCCAGAAAGATAAAGACCATTACAGCATACTAACACATATATATGGAATTTAGAAAGATGGTAATGATAACCCTATATACAAAACAGAAAAAGAGACACAGAAGTACAGAACAGACTTTTGAACTCTGTGGGAGAAGGCGAGGGTGGGATGTTTCGAAAGAACAGCATGTATATTATCTATGGTGAAACAGATCACCAGCCCAGGTGGGATGCATGAGACAAGTGCTCGGGCCTGGTGCACTGGGAAGACCCAGAGGAATCGGGTGGAGAGGGAGGTGGGAGGGGGGATCGGGATGGGGAATAAGTGTAAATCTATGGCTGATTCATATCAATGTATGACAAAACCCACTGAAATGTTGTGAAGTAATTAGCCTCCAACTAATAAAAAAAAAAAAAGTTAAAAAAATAAATAAAAAATTAAAAAGGGGGCAATAGCACAAGAAGCTAGGCAGAAAGCAGGACCAAAGCAAAATGTGCCACAGAAACTAGCCCACCGAAGACCCTATCATGGCCACGTTAAAACCAGATGCACAGCAGTTTTGTGCATCACTGGAGACTAGACCCCACTGCTGGAACCATGGTTACGGCTATTCATGAAAACTGGGTGTCACTGCTCTTACTACTGCCACCTGTCTCCATAACGGTTTCTCCACTGCCCTGGGCCCTTGGTATCAGTGACTTCCTATCTGGAATCCAGGGCAAATGTGTCTGAATGCCTGAGCCTGAATCACATACTTATATCCTAGCTGCAAAGGAGGGCTGGGAACAGGTGATATTCTCAGATTTCTTGGTGAGAGGCAGTCTGCATGACTCATCAATATTCAGAAAGTGATAATTTCACAAACACACAAAGGAGACTTACATGCTGGGCCAAAAAATTACATTTACAACATCTTTGCCTGTATTAAAAAATACTGTAACTTTTCTATCTTGGACTCCCTTTACACTCTTTATATCTTTGGGATCTTCCCAAACCAGGGGTCAAGCCCATGTCTCCTGTGTCTCCTGCATTAGCAGGTAGATTCATTATCACTGGGCACAGGGGAAGCCCCTATTATGACACTATTAAAAATTAAAAAGTAAATCTTACATACCTACTATGTGCTGGGTAATATGTTAAGTGCTTTACAGTTTCATTTAATCATCCCTGCTGCTGCTGCTGCTGCTGCTAAGTCACTTCAGTTGTATCTGACTCTGTGCAACCCCACAGATGGCAGCCCACCAGGCTCTCCTGTCCCTGGGATTCTCCAGGCAAGAACACTGGAGTGGGTTGCCATTTCCTTCTCCAATGCATGAAAGTGGAAAGTGAAAGTGAAGTCGCTCAGTTGTGTCCGACTCATAGCGACCCCATGGACTGCAGCCCACCAGGCTCCTCCATCCATGGGATTTTCCAGGCAAGAGTATTGGAGTGGGGTGCCATTGTCTTCTCCTTAATCATCCCTAGGATGTACTAATGTTTCTGCTGTGCTGCATGTGAGAATATTGCACTTTACAGAGGACAAAGTAACTTGCAAAACATGGATATTGCTAGAAAGTGACAAAAACAAGGTATGAAGCCTAGTAGTTTAGTCACTAAGTTGTGTATGACTCTTGCAACCCCATGGACTACAACCTGCCAGGCTCCTCCCTCCACACTCCCCTTAACTAGCCAGCTTCCCACATGCTGCTAGAGGTAAAGAATCTGCCTGCCAATTCAGGAGACATAAGGTTTGACCCCTGGGTTGGGAAGATCCCCTGAAGGAGGACAACGGCAACCCACTTCAGTATTTTTACCTGGAGAATCCCATGGACAGAGGAACCTGGTAGGCTATAAGTCTATAGGGTTGCAAAGAGTTGAACACGACAGAAGTGACTTAGAACTCACTCATCTAGCCAGCTACCTTCAAGGTCCAGGTTAGGAAACTGCATCTATAATCTGATATTTACCAGAATGAGTCATATTAATGCTATTAATATTTGGCAGAAATAAGAAGCATAAACCATGAATATCCCAGGCAAACTAAAACATATAGTTACCATATAGCCCTTTTTGTCCTCTTCCAATGGGCTTAGAAATAGTTGAATTTTCCAGTCCTTTGAGGAACTAAATATCTGGACTCTCTTCATCCCTTTCATCTCTGTTTGGAAACTATGATATTCTTTTTTCCAAGTTCATCGGTTTCCTTGTGAGAGCTTGCTGAAAGTACTTATGCTTACTTTTTCCAGTCACTTCCACTAGTACTACAGATTCAGAGGTTATACAGTCTTTCTCTTGTAATAGGGAAGAGCGTTCTGTATCCTATTACAAGTTAATCACTAAAGGGATGTTGCCTATAAGTTTGAATTATACCTAATAACCTATGTCTGGGAACCCTGCCTCCCACGTAATGAGCATTAAGCTAAAATACCTTTGTTTAGGACTTTCCAGGTGGTGCTAGTAGTAAAGAATCTGTCTGCTAATACAGGAGACATAGGAGATCCGTGGGTCAGGAAGATCCCCTGGAGAAAGACATGGCAACCCACTCCAGTATTCTTGCCTGGAGAATCCCATGGACAGAGGAGCCTGGTGGGCTACAGTCCACAGGGTCACAAAGAGTCGGACAGGACTGAAGGGATGTAGCCCACACCCATCTTTGTTTAATTCACAGGAAACATCCTGGCCAGCCCCACCTGAGAATGACTACAGGGAGGAAGAAGGTACCACATCCCCTCCAGAGGCTGACCAGGCCCAGAACTAGAAAATGTTTGACTTCACTTCTTCCCTTTTTAGTATAAAATAAGTCTGAGGACTTCCTTGATTGTCCAGTGCCTAGGACTCAGCACTTCTAATGTAGGGGGCCCAGGTTCAATCCCAGGTCAGGGGACTAGATCCCACAAGCTGCAACTAAGAGTTCTCATGCTGCAACTGAAGATCCCACATGCTACAGCAAAATTTGAAGAGCCTGTGTGCCTCAACTAAGACCTAACTCAGCCAAATAAATAAAGATTAAAACAAACAAACAGTAAGAAGCCTGACTAAGCCTGAATTCTAACTCAGACAAGATGTTTCTTTGGGGCACAAGTCCACCATCTTCTCCATTTGCTCTCTTTCTGAAAAGTCACTATTCCAACAATTCTCTCAATTTACTGGCCTATCGTGCATGTGGGGAGTTGTAGGAACTTGGATTCAGTAACATTTTAAGCTATCATTGGAATGGTAGGTTTCCCCTGAGTTTTCCACTCCCTGGCCTCAGCACTGCTCTTCATCCTTCCCCTAGCTCTTAAAAAAGAAAAAATAAGCTATCATTGGAGACAAACAATATGTTTGTTTGTCTCCAAACACATTCTAGGTGTTTATTTTGCTTCTAGGTGTCACGTTTTGCTTCTAGGTGTCAGGGTTCTCTATCTTTCCAGCTTCCAATATCAGTATCCTCACTGCTTGATGCCCAGCCACTAAACCAACGTCACAAGTGTGGAGTTGTCATTTTCAGCTGCACTCCACTTCCAGTATGAAATGTGCAATGGCTTAAAAAAATAATAAAAGTTTATTTCTCAGTCAAAAGTCCAGTGAAAGTATTCTTGATTAGTGGGGAGTTTTACTGTAGGAAATGGCAACCCACTCCAGTACTCTTGCCTGGAAAATCCCATGGACTGAGGATCCTGGTAGGCTACAGTCCATGGGGTCACAAAGAGTCGGATGCGACTGAGCGACTTCACCTCACTTACTGTAAGTAAAACTGTAGGTAAAGCACTACTGTAAGTAGCATTTCTGGAATTCTTGTGGGCCTGCCCTGTTTATCATAAGTTTTCAAAGTCACCATGCTCTGAGTCAGGCTGGCAGGGGCAGAAAGGGCATGAAAAAGTACACATGGGAGGCGTTTATGGGCCAGGTATGGTGGTAAAGCACAGCCTATTAAGTAAATATACCCTACAGCTGAAACACAGTCAAATAATTACAGCTTACTGCAAGGAAGGCAGGAATGTGTGGCCTAGCCAAGTGCCCTAGAAAAAAAAAAAGAAGGTGTTTTGTTTGCTTTTACTTATTTATTTTTGGCTGTTTATTATTTGTGGCATATGGATTCAGTTGCCTGTCAACATGTGGGATCTTTAGTTCCCTAACCAAGGATCAAACCCGCGTCCTCTTCATTGCAAGGTGGATTCTTAATCACTGGACCACTAGGGAAGTTCCCAGAAATAAGTTGTTTTGAAAAGCCAGCCAGTCTCTGCTATCCCAGGTCTCAGAGTGACAAGATATTCATAATTTTCAGTTTTTCACCCTTTAGGAATAAAGGCAGATTTATAGATTAGCTAAAACACATTTTGCATTGCAGTTTGGTAGGTATTTTCTCTTTGTATTTGACTATGTATGTGGCTGATATTCTTGGAAAAACCCTCTAACCAAATAACATGCATTATATAGATTTCACTCTTGCAAGGCCAAGAAACTGATCAATTTTGTTATCCAGTGTCCTCTGCTTGGCTCTTCCTTTGGAACAATCGAAAGATGAATCTAGTGTTCTATCTGCCAAATCTGCTTTGAAGCTAAAGGTAGTATTTCACTAAACTTTCTTATTGGTCTGCCGGCTAACTGCAGAATAAGACATAATAAGTAACTAGTCAATATAGAAAAAGATCATCTGGTCCACTTCTTTTAATTTTCAAATGATTATTTTATGTTTATTCTACTCTTTGTGGGTGCTACCAGTTAGTAAGCCTGAAAAGAATATTTTCAAGAAATGCAAAAAATATGTCAGTGCTGAGCAATTGAGTTGACTAAACAAAATAAAAAGATCTATAAACATTTTTTGTATTAAATTTGGTTTTGAAAAATTGTTTTCAAAATATGTCACCATTATTTGTAGAATTTTTTAAAATAGGGATGATAAAAACTGTCAACAGTTTTTCCAAACACTGTTAGGAAAACTCTTAGAATCTAATCATAAGGGAATTTACCAATTTTGTTTGCTGAATCTTTTTAAAAAATTTTTTCTCATTGCTCTGGTTTCACCAGGACTGTACGTCCATGCAGGCACTAAAGAATTAGGCAAGAAGTGTCAATAGATTATATTACCAGAAGGAATATTAATTTCTGGAAGACAGCAAGACTCCAAAGCTTGCCTTGAAATCATCAGTTTGTCACGTGGCCCAATTGCAACAATTGAGGAAAGCAGGATGGAGCTATCCCATGCCACTAAAAGGCTTAGCATACTAATGGCCCTTTGACACTACCAGCCATTCAGAAATCAGACTTTGTCATGCTCAAGAATAGACCACTCACCCCCAACAGGAAGCACTGGGGAGGCGAACGTGACAGTAATTCCCTGTCAGATAAAACTGAGGTATTGTTTTGGATTCCATCATATGTGAAAGGAATTACCCAGTCATAAATTTAAAATATTCTTTCTTTACCTGTTAGTCACTCCGTATTAGAGTTAAGGATCTATGACAGGTTAACAATTTTGAGAATCTAGGTGTTTTTGAGCAGGTTATGGAAATCAGGATATGACCACCTGCTATATTTTGATAATCTAAGTATTGCTAAAGATTACACATCCAGCCATCAAAGAGAACAATTAAGCAAGACTCAAATATTTTCTATCTTTTCTTAACTAGAAGGACAGAAGGCGGTGTGAGAAAATAAGCAAAGTAGGGAATGCTCTGCTTTAGAGTTGTTTTTTTCTGTATTTACATAGCTTTAAATGACATAGCTTTAAATGACCTCGCATTAACATGCAACAAAACACTAGAAACGATTCAGTGGAAAGCCAGCGTAAAACCCCAGTAATGGTCCTTGGAAACTTGGGGATGGGGAACTCACACATTAACACATCAAAACTAATTTGAAGAGGATTTAATTGATCTGTGGGCTGTCAAAGGAAGACTTCAGCTCCTAAACTACAAGTGGTTGTCTGCTCATTACCTTTTTTCTTTTGAAAAAAAAAAAGAGAGATATAATCTTAGTGTTTTATCTGTTTATATTTATTTATTATTTCCCACATTAATTATGTGTTTAGTACCTTACTTTGCCCAATTATCTTTTGTTTAAATCGGGGAAATATTTATTTCAGAGGGATTATCTCTTGTTCTATGAAAGAGGTAAAAACAGGTTCAAATCAGGGAGACTTCATCAAAGAGAGTTGTAATCCCTATTGTTTCTCTGTATTCTTCCCATCAGTTTAGAGAATGTGATAAATATCTCTTTGAATCAAGCATTGGCTTTTACTTTTCCTGGCTCCAATAATTTAAATGTGGCACAAAAATAAGATATTCAGATACAGTAATTTACTACACTGTGTTACTTTGTAATGTAAAAAAACTACTTGTTCTTTTAAAAATGCCACTTTGGTTAGAAGTAGGTTAGTTTTTTCCTATAATTTTTATTTTATAACTCTAAATGTTTTGAGGGGAAAAGGAAAATAAAATAAGATCATTCTTTGTGACCTAACACATTACACTGAACCCAAGAAATGAATAATTGCAAAAGAAAAAGAAGCCTTTTAAGGTTTCATTTAACACTGAAAACCTTCCCAGACCTTGTCATCTCTAGCAACATTCTCTTGCAAAAAAAGATATTATTTTAGAGTTTTTAACAGTAACTGGTTTAGAACAGCATAGAATTTAGTTTTCTTGATTGCTCAGTTACCCAGATTAATTGTTAAATTGTAATTTGGTTGCCCTGAACTTCTTGCCAAGTTTCCACATGGTTTTAATTTCATTTCACCAGTTGGTATCTTTATTACTCCGTGCCTCCCTCTTACACTGGATAATTATATTTTTCTTTGTAAAAAGCAGAGTGATAAATAAATTTGGAACTATTAAGTGCTTACTAAAAGTTTTTCTTAAGTTCAAGGATTGTCAGAACAGTTTTCTTAAAAGAGAACAGTATTATGCTTTAAAGGATAACATTATTATCCAGAGGATAAATATGTATTATAAATTTTGTTTTGTTGTCCTGAAAGAGGAGAAAAAAAAAAGAAACACTATATTTTAAAATTAAATTTGACATCCTGAGTGATTTATGAATATCTGGGGCTTATTCATTTTCTAACAATCATTTGTAAATATTTTAAATTTTACAAAGCATTTGCAGTAAAGGTATAATATTATCAGAATATCAGAAAGATTATTACATATACAAAATCTTTTGTAATAAAAACTTTATTTCTGTCTTACCTGATGTTTTGATGTGCTAAAATGAGTACTCAGTCAATATGTCTTATTTTATTACTAGTTCATTTTTTACTTTTTAAAATACTGTTTTCGTTTTTAGGACTTGAATGTTAAAGACAACTGGTAAAATGAACAGTATTTTTTTAAATAATGGTAGAAGCCAATGCATTCTATGACATTCTCATCACGTGTTCTCTTTCCTGTTCTGTGATTTCCATCAAGCGCTGAGACATCTTGGGCAAAGTTGGAGCCTTATTTCACAAGAGCAGCCAGCCGGTCAGTTATACTGATTTTAGGAACTGCACACTCTCTAGACTGACTTTCTTCTCTACTAGGATGAGTATCCCACCCCCTCAGCCCCCAGGCACAAAAACTGCAAGAAAAAACCTGATCAGTTTTTTCATGGAGCATCATTTTCACTCTAGGATAAATACATTTAAACTTCATTTTGCATTAAAAGTAAAGTTATGGGTGCAATGCAAAATTCTCATGATTCTTTGGTTCAAACATAAGACTTAAACAAAGAAGTTTCAAGATTATGAAGGCCTTCCAGATTCTTATCTCCACAGTTAGGAGAAGTATGAAAAACTCTGAATTAACACACTAAAATGTGCAATCTTTTTGTCTTTTCCCAATTTTATGCTAGTGTGTGTGTATATGTATATAGATAGATAGATAGATAGTTATATTCGATGAGTTTTCCTCATCCAAATTCTTCAAGCTCTGAAAACCTCAGGACTCCAAAGTCAGGGCTTTTGAACTAGAGAAGACCTGGAATAGCAGAATAAAATCTATTGAAATCCAAATTGAGTGATAAATGTATAGGGAAGTAATTATGGGTTGTTTTTTTTTTCCTGTTTTTCCCTTAAAAAAAAATGAAGATCTTTTTCTACTTCTAAATATATCTGTTTGTTTGGAAAAAATATAGAAAAAAAGATGGAACCGAAATTTACCTTAGGTCTTATCACCCTGAGACTAAAAAAAAATACATTGTAGATAACAAATGTCTGTATCACCGTTTTTAATAGTTGTCTAGCACTTCTCTATGCAGGGCTAGACTGTTACTTGACCACTGTTGTTATGGCCTTTCTCAGTTTCTTATACCTGGACCAATCTCTTGAGACTGAAACTTTCTCAAGGTTACCTCAAAAATGAATGTTTCTGTCATTTAGTGATTTTTCAACTATAGAATGCAAAAGGCAGTCCTTGTACACATTTATGAGTTTATATATCCATATATGTATGTCTGTTTGAAATATGTTTGTATGCTCTATCTATATATGGGTTTATTTTTGCCTTATTTATTTTTAAGTCTCTGCATTTAAAATTATTTCCTCCACAGGTTATGATAAGGAAACAGACATATCTTTACCAGTCCCATTAAATAATAGATTATTTGCAAATTGAGCCTACATAAATTCCCTGCTGATAACAGAGTCATTTCCTTTGAAAGATGTCTTTTAGAATTGTAACCACTGTCCTGAGAATGAATACACCTAACTGGATCTTAATTTTCAGTATATTTGCACAACTTCAGCAAGTCTTTCTTGGTTATTCTTGTCCTTTTCTTTGTGCTTCATCTTCTCTTGGAGTTAGTCACCCAAACTGAATTTCCTCTGGGGAAACTGTAAGCACATTTTCTGCATAATCTCTTGAGGTTAAAAGCTTTGAGGATCTTTGTACATAATGGAAGAGGAGAGTCCTTTGACTACAATTGTCTTAATCCTTAAGATGTTTTGTGTGTCCTGAATGGGGAAGCCATCATTTCTTCTAAGGCTTCCTGAGACAGGATCTGCAAGATTTTGCTTCTTGGTGATTTTATTGAGTAACTCGTTGAATAGACAAAGTTAATTATTACTAAATAAGCATGTGTTAAATAAATTCTTTGTAACCATATTTTAAGATTACTGGTGCCCTCAGGTTATATCTAATGATATGTGATAACATGTCATAATGAAAAAGACATTTGTCTTATTGAACTAAATGATTTCTTCAGTTGCTGAGGTGAGTTGGACACATTACTTCTAACTGAATTTGGCATATTAAAAATTTTTTTTATTGTAGAGGGAATTTTCACGATATTTTACATATAGATAGCCTTTTGCTTAATAATTATTTTGTTATCAGTATTAACCATCTATCTTAAATAACAGGAAATTGTTATTTAAAAAAATCATAAATTAATTTTGTGTTATATATACCTAGATTTAATATATAATCAAAGGGACAGTTTCTCCTTTGTTTATTTCCAAAAGAAAATAGACTCACATCTCTCCTCCAGTTACTTAACCTGCAGAACTTTGTCAAACATAGTTGGTATATTATGGCAGAAACCAACACAATATTGTAAATATCCTTCAATGAAAAATAAATGAATTAAAAAGAAAAAAACAAGTGGAAACCCGATGGAGATATAGGATTTCTCTTTCTAGACACTTTTTAAAAAAGAGACCTTTAGGGACTTTCCTGGTTGTCCAGTGACTAAGACTCCATGCTCCCAATTCAGGGGGCCTGGTTTCAATCTCTGGTCAGAGAACTAGATCCCACACAACTAAGACTGGCTTAGCCAAATTAATAATAAATAAAATAAAAAATAAGTATTTTTTTAAAAGAGAAATCTTTATACTTCCCTAGAGAAGCAATTTGCCGTTAGGTGACAAAATGAACAAAGTGACTTCCTGGATTCCCTTTAGTCTTATAACAAGGTGATCCTAGTAAGCCATACCAGCTTCACTTATTTCTCTGTTTTTTTCTCCAGAAATAAACGAACCCTGGCATATTTGGGTGTATAATCACAAATCTTGTAAGTTTGACTTCCAGAATCCATTTTTTGTTGCCTTGCTTTTTGCTCCTGAGGTATAGCCAAATAAGGTTTTAAATACTTCAGAAAGTAATTCACAAGTCTTCTATGGCTAGTCATTCATTCCCTCATTGTGAATTGATCCACATTTCATATGATTAAATTGGAAAATAGACTTACATAATTATTAAAGTAATACATGTTCATCATAAAATATTTAAAAATTCAAGACAAGTTTAAATAAGAATGTCTATAATGTTACTATCCAGAGATAACTATGACAGGCATTTGATGCATTTTTTTCTATTTTGCATATGTACATAATGTTTATACATATATACATTTGAATCTTCTGTTTGTCCATATTTAAATAAATTTGTCTAGGACAAATTCTTAGATGCTGGATTACTAGATAAGAGTATGAATATTTTTAATGGCTTTAATTCATACTGTTACATCATTTTGAACAGAGTTGTACCAATTTATAGCCTCACCAGCTGTGGATGTGTATATATCCTATCTCTTTTCCCCCGCATTGAATGTTGATTCTGTTTAAAGCTTTGCTTGTTTGATAGGTGTGGTAGGACTGAATGGTAGCCTTCCCAAAAGATAAATCTATATCCTAATATATAGAGTCTGAATATTACCTTACATGGCAAAGGTGGTGATTAAGTTAAAGGTTTTGAGAGGTTTTATCCTGGATTATGCAGGGTGGCCTAAAAGCAAACATGTGTGTTTTATTTGTTTGTGTATCTGGCTGTGCCAGGTCTTAGCTGCAGGATCTTTTAGTTGCAAGATATAGACTCTCAGTTGCAGCTCGTGGGATCCAGTTCCTTGACCAGGGATCAAACCCCAGCCCCCTGCATTGGAAGCATGGACTCTTAGCCTCTGGAACACTAGGGAAGTCCAAAATGTGTTTTTTAGAAACAGCGACAGAGGAAGTTTTGAGGCAGACACATAGAGAAGAAGACAAAGTACAGACAGAGGCAGAGCTGGGAATCATGTGGACACAAGTCCGGGAGTGCCATGCCAGCAGTCCCCAGGAGAGGGAAGAGGTAAGGAACAGATTTTCTCTAAAGTCTCCTGCCATACCTGGCTTTCAGATTTATGGGCTCCAGAACTTCGAGAGAATCAATGGCTATTGTTTTAAGCCACCAAGTTGCAGTGATTTGTTAGAACAGGTGCAGGAAGTGAATACAGCAGGTCAAAGTTACATTTCAATGTTGCTTTAATCTGCAGTTCTCTCACCAGAGACATCCTGCCTGCATGAGTGCTCAGTCATGCCTGACTCTTTGAGACCCCATAGACTAGCCCGTCAGGCTCCTCTAGCCATGGAACTTTCCAGGCAAAAATACTGGAGTGGGTTGCCATTTCCTTCTCCACAGTATCTTCTTGACCCAGGGATCAAACCTGCATCTCCTGAATTGACAGATTGACAGGTGGATTCTTTACTACTGCCACATGAGAAGCCACCAGACACGCAGTTATTTTAAATTGTATTTATTTAATGAATAATAAGGTTGGACAAAGCTAAGACAGAAAGTGAAAAAAAAAAAAAAAAAACCAACTTGGAGGCTACCGCAATATTTTAGAAGAGAAAAATAGCCTGACTTGAGATAAGATAGTGGAGTGAGGATAAACAGACCAGATTAGAGAGGGGGTTAAAGTTTAAAAAGACAAAATTTATTGATTGCATAAGATTGCAGAGGGAGAGGAGATGAAGATAATGGATAGTTGGGTGGCTGACTGAGATAGAAAATGCTGGAGGGGAAGATGCAGATTTGGAGGAAAAGTGAAGAATTCAGCAAGGATGACTTAAAGTGCTTGTGAGACCTTTGTGTGAAAATGTCTGCAGGGCTGGTGGCTATAGAGGCCTAGAGCTGAGGACAGAGATCATTTGTAAGTCACCAGCATCTTGAGTGAAGGGTACAGCAACCCACTCTAGTATTCTTGCCTGGAGAATTCCTTGGACAGAGGAACCTGGTGGGCTACAGTCCATAGGATTGCAAAGAGTCAGACATGACTGAGGCAATTTAGCAGGCAGCTGCATCTTAAAACTGTTGACATGTGTGAGATTTTTCTAGATAGTGTATTCAGGGTATAAAACAAACAAGAACTGGGACCAAATCCTGAGGAACAACATACGTGGATGGTCAGAGAAAGCTTTGGTGAATGCTCAGTCGTTCAGTCATGTCCAAATCTTTGGGACCCCACAGACTATAGCCCGCCAAACTCCTTTGTCCATGGGATTTCCCAAGCAAGAATACTGCAGTGGGGTCTTTTTCTCCTTCAGGAGATCTTTCTGAACTAGGGATTGAACCGGTATCTCCTGCATTTCCTTGCATTGATACGCAGATTTTTTAGAAAGCCACCAGGTCAGAGAAAGAAAAGCTTTCAAATATGATTGAGAAAAAGTTGAGAGAGTAACAGGAAAAAATAAGAGTTTTTTTTTTTTTTTTTTTAAATAACAGAATAGTTAATGGGATTGAGCTGAGAGAGTCCAGCTTTTGATACTAGCAGGGCCCAGGTGGTGCTAGGGGTAAAGAACCTGCCTGCCAATGCAGGAGACTAAGAGATGCGGGTTTGATCCATGGGTCGGGAAGACCCCTGGAGAAGGGCATGGCAACCCACTCCAGTATTCTTGCCTGGAGAATCCCATGGACAGAGGTGAGCTACAGTCTGTGGGGTTGCAAAGAGTCAGACATGACTGAAGCAAGCATTCAGGGCTCTGTGGGGCTCCCAGGAACAAAAAGTCTTTCTGTGTCCCCCATTTCTTTGATTACAGGGAATCATCTTCATTCAGCCTACATGACCTTTCCTGAGTTCCAATGGGCATATTAAAGCAGCTGTTAATTAGGGGAGGGAGAGGAAAGGAGACCAGGGAGAAACCAATAGTCAAGAGCAGCCTTGGGGCAAGGTCTTCTTCCCCATCCATGGATATACACAGTAACTTTGAGCTATTTTGCAGACATTGAAACCCTCTCCAGATGGGAGAAGTTAAGGATTAACAATGGTATGCTGCCCACAAACATGTAAATCCCAGACCTGAAGCTTGATGATGCTGACTCCTACTTAACCTCACCATCAACCCATCAGAAAAAAGTCCACAAGCTGATTATGCTCTCTTTGAACAATTAGTTAAAACGTCTCCCTATCTTCCCCAATTCGGGACACGGGATTATAAGGACATTAGCCCGCTGTGACCCCCTTTGCCTGGCAAAGTCATAAAACTATCCTTTTCTACTTCACCCAAAACTTTGTCTCTGAGATTTGATTCAGAAAAACTGAGTTTAAAGGTATCGCTTTTAGTACCTCTTGAATCTGCCTCAGCTTTCAGACCAAGGCCAAGCTCTTTCTGGACAGCCTACAACCAATAATGGGAGATAAACAAAAACATTGTGTACAAATGTTCCTGCCCAGCCCAGGAATCCTTTAAGGAACAATTTTTGCCCCAGAACTTCTTGTTGGATTGACCCAGAACTTTTCAGATTTGCGTAACCATCTGAAGGCCTTCCATGTTCAAATCCTGCTTCCTATCTCTTTCGTGTCTCTTCCCAGGGGGCGCTACTGGTAAAGAACCTGCCTGCCAGTGCAGGAGACGTAAGAAACACGGGTTCAATCCCTGGCTTGGGAAGATCCCCTGGAGAAAGAAATGGCAACCCACTCCAGTATTTTTGCCTGGAGAATCCCATGGACAGAGGAGCCTGGCAGGCTACAGTACATTGGGTTGCAAACAGTTGGATATGACTGAAACGACTTAACACTATTTCATATGTGCTGTGAAATAGCACATATTTCACAGGTGCTATTCCCAAAGAAGCCTCTTGCACTATTCACTCTGTCCATTCTGACACAGTGATCTTGCAAGAGAAGTTTCCATGGAATTAGAGGAATTAGACGATATTAAGGAATAAATGCCCAGTAAAGTTCAAGACAGAGGATGAGGTGGTTGGATGCCATCACCAACTTGATGGACATGAGTTTGAGCAAGCTCCAGGAGTTGGTGATGGTCAGGGAAGCCTGGCATACTGCAGTCCATGGGGTTGCAAAGAGTCTGACATGACTGAGTGACTGAACTGAATTGAACTGAAAGTTCAAGACTCATTGGTGAAGAGGTATAGTGAGGGTAGAAACTGGAATGGAACTTGAGCCCATGGAGGCTTCACTTTAGGAATGGACAGGCATGAAATATTTCAATCTGGTAAGCTGGATTGAGTAGAAAGGGTGATAGCCCAAGATCCCTGAGAAAAATGAAAAGATGGAGTCCTGAGCTTAATAGTCAGAGGAATTAAGCTGAGACGAAAGGAGAAACCCTCTCCCATTGAGAGAGGAGGGAAGGAAAACAGGATGTGCACATAAGTTTGCAGACATAGTAGCAGATGAGACCATGTGCTTAGAGGTGGGGAAGAGGTGATAGTGTTCAAGGACAGTAGAGATGGTTTGATGTAGCTACAGTGTTGGACGAGATGGTTAATGGTGAAACACTGGAAGCATCCAGTTTAAGCCAGGACTAGACAGAAGTATTCACTATTACCGATTTTACCAGTAAGGTTCCTAGCCAGAGGCAGATGACACACCCAAGCTGGGTAACAAGGAGGGTAACAAAGGGCTACTGATAGAGGTTTGGCAGAATATAAGGGAAATTGGGAGATCTAGTGCAACACCCCAGGACTGGAAACCCAGGGCACTGTTCCACTACCAGGACTGAAGTAGGAAAAAGAGGGAACAGTTACCGGAACTCAGTAACTCAGAAAGCTGAGTGGAGAGCCCGGCTTTTAGGAACAGGGACTTTTGATAGGATGAGAGACATTTCCATTCATAGGGACCCACAAGTGGGAAGCTGGGAGAATAAATACTTAGATCTCACTATCCCTATTCCCTTCTTTTTCTTTGCTGGCCAAACCCAACCAGAAGCCAGAGAGCAAAAGAATCTGTGTTGTATTTTCCAACAGATCAGCCTCTTGGGGACAGAGAAGGATGGAGAAGAGTGAATTTGGAAAATTATAATATACCCTACCACATGTTAAAATGTATCACAAAGATACCAACAAAAGAAAAATAGTGCATTATTGGCTCAGAAATAGGTTATAGAAAAAACTAGTGAGTCTGAAAATAGGACCAAGTTAATATATGGCATTCATTATATGGGAAAGCTGTATTCAAACCAGTAGAACAAAAGATAAATTATTCATTAAATAGTATTTTTTAACAGTTGGCTAGTGACCTAGAAAAGTTAAATCCCTACTTTTAGATACTTGTAAACTTAAAAATAAATCAATGATTTAAATGTAAAAAGACTCAAGAGGGAGGGGATATATGTATCCTCATAACTGATGCACTAAAACTTAAGAACAATTCATAATACATGTTAAAAAAATTAATAGCTATAATGTACAAGTGAATAAATCTATAAAAATTTTTTTAAAAATAAATAAAAAATAACAATTCAGTAGGGAAAAATCTGTGACAGACCAGTGATACATGAAGAAACACATTGGTAAATAAATATAAAAATACTTTCAGCTTTATTGGTAATCAAAGACATGAACTAAAAACAACTGTGAAATACATTTCCATATCTATAAAGTTGTAGAAGATTGAAATAACCCATTGTTGTAGGAAGTGAAGGAAAACAGACCCTCTGACTATGGGAAGGAATATAAATCAATATAACTTATCTACAAGGCACTTTGACACACTCTATCAAAAATTAATTTACTAATTAATTTGGCTGCACTGGGTCTTACTTGTGGTGTATAGACTCCTAGTTGCAGCCTGTGGAATTTAGTTCCCTGACCAAGAACTGAATCTGGCCTCCCTGTACAGGGAACATGGGGTATTAGCCACTGGACCACCAGGGAAGTCACTTTTTTATTTCAGCCCCCTCCCAAATCCATTAATATGGGACTGGACAAGAAACTTAGGATAGAATCCACTCTGTGGGCATTAGAATTAACATATGTTTCTATATTAATTCCCAATTGGCTCAGATGGTAAAGAATCCGCCTGCAATGCTGGAGACCTGGATTTGATACTTGGGATGGGAAGATCCCCTGGAGAAGGGAATGGCTACCCTCTCCAGTATTCTGGCCTGGAGAATTCCATGGACAGAGGAGCCTGGTGGGCTACAGTCCATGGATGGGGTCACAAGAGTCAGACACGACTGAGCGACTTTCACTTACACATTTTAAGTTATGTAAAAACATATCCACAAGATTCAATTAGTGAAAAAACCTGTATTGAATAATCTCTGCCTTAGCTGCCTCCTGAGAAACCTGTATGAAGGTGAAGAAGCAGTGGTTAGAACCAGACATGGAACAATGGACTGGTTCCAAATAGGGAAAGGAGCGCATCAAGGCTGTATATTGTCACCCTGCTTATTTAATTTATATGCAGAGTACATCATGCGAAATGCCAGGCTGGATGAAGCACAAGCTGGAAACAAGATTGCAGGGAAAAATATCAATAACCTCAGATATGCAGGTGATACCATCCTTATGGCAGAAAGTGAAGAGGAACTAAAGAACCTCTTGATGAAGGTGAAAGAGGAGAGTGAAAAACCTGGCTTGAAATTCAACATTCAAAAAATGAAGATCATGGCATCTGGTACCTATCACTTGTGCAAATAGATGGGGAAACAATGGAAACAGACTTTATTTTCTTGGGCTCCAAAATCACTGCAGATGGTGGCTGCAGTCATAAAATTAAAAGATGCTTCCTCCTTGGAAGAAAACCTCTAACAAACCTAGACAGCATATTATAAAGCAGAAACATTATTTTGCCAACAAAGGTCTGTCTAGTCAAAGCTATGGTTTTTCCAGTGGTCATGTATGGATGTGAGAGTTGGACTATAAAGAAAGCTGAGCACCGAAGAATTGATGCTTTTGAACTGTGGTGTTGGAGAAGACACTTGAGAGTCCCTTGGACTGCAAGGAGATCCAACCAGTCCATCCTAAAGGAAATCAATCCTGAATATTCATTGGAAGGACCAGGGCTGAAGCTGAAACTCCAATACTTTGAAGCCACCTAATATAAAGAGCCAACTCATTAGAAAAGACCCTGATGCTGAGACAGATTGAAGGCAGGAGGAGAAGGGGACGACAGAGGATGAGACGGTTGGATGACAATACCGACTCAATGGACTTAAGTTTGAGCAAGTTCTGGGAGATGGTGAAGGACAGGGAAGTCCGACATGCTGCAATCCATGGGGTTGCATAGAGTCATATACGAGTGAGCAACTGAAAAACAACAACAACAAATGCATAATTTCATTTATTTAAAATTGATTACAAAGCATAGTAATCTGGTATCACCATGTCTTGAAAGGTAATCACAGAATTGTTAGCAGTAGTTATCATTTTGGGGGCATTTTGGGTGTTTTTTTTCCTTATGTGGCTTCTTCTGTGCTATTTGAGCTTTTTATTTTTATTAATTTTGAGTTTTTAAAATGAATATGTATAATTTTACAAAATATAACTAAAATGAAGAAATGAAATAGTTTGTATGAAGATTAGAAGCAATTGTTACATAGAGAATTTCAACAAATCCTTGACAATCCAGGTAAAGCTGGAAATTATTCATTTACGTCCTTGACGTTAAGTGATGGTCTCCAGCTCTCCTTTGATTATCAAGAGCCAGATGAACTCAGATTATAGAGTTTAACCACAACCCATCTGGAAGAGGCCACGGCAACCCACTCCAGTATTCTTGCCTGGAGAATCCCTTGGACAGAGGAGTCTGGCAGTCTCCTGTGCATAGGGTCACAAAGAATCAGATATGACTGAAGTGGCTTAGCATGCAAGCACCATAATCCATAGTATGAAGAGCAGGCAGAACACAATGGATAGGAAAGATCTTTCAGACAGGAAAAAGAAAGAGAAAGTTTTACATGATAGGAGAAAAGGAGACAGATTAGGAAGGTTGCAGCCAGACAGAAAGAAGATAAGCATAGTTGAATCCTGGAATAGGAATTTGGTGAACATCATTCCTGGCCTTGGGCAAAGGAGGTTTAGCAAGATGACAGTAACTCCAGATAGCTTGAGGGAGAATTTGAAGACATCCAGACATGTAATCAGCCTCTCGGTTTTATCTATCATAGCTCTGTTGTTCAATCGGTAGGTTGTGTCTGACTCTTTGAGACCCCATAAACTGCAGCACTCCAGGCTTCCCTGTCCTTCACTGTCTCCTGGAGTTTGCTCAAACCCATGTCCATTGAGTCAGTAATGCCATCCAAACCATCTCACCTGTTGTCCCCTTCTCCTTTTGCTCTCAATCTTTTCCAGCCTCAGGGTCTTTACCAATGAGTCGACTCTTCACGTCAGGTAGCCAAAGCATTCAGCATTAGTCCTTGCAATGAATATTCTGGGTTGGTTTCCTTTAGGATTGACTAGTTGATCATTGCTCTGGAATGGTAAGATAACAAGGCCAGTGGGAGGATTCTAGAACAATAGGCCTGGGATATAGTATTATTCAAAGACTTTATAGGCTTTTTAAAAGCCTATGACCTCTACAGAGGCAGGAGGAGAAGGGGACAACAGAAGATAAGATGGTTGGAATGCCTCACCAATTCAATGGACATGAGCTTGAGTAAGCTCTGGGAGATGGTGAAAGACAGGGCAGCCTGGTGTGCTGCTGTTCATGGGGTCGCAAAGAGTTGGACATGACTGAGCAACTGAACAACAACAAATGACTTTGATATGCTACTAAATGGTAGGAAGCAGAGACTGCAAAGACTGTAAACATTCTATACCCAATTCCAATGTGGGCGTGTGCTAGGGCAGGTTTCTGTACCAAAAGCAAACAATTCTTGGACCCTGGCTATGTGTCCTACAGTTCAGCTCCATTCTGACACTAACTACCTGGAGATAGAGTCAGATTCGACAGTTTCAGGGTTCAATTCTGACAAGACTGCCCTTGACATCAACCCTCTGCCTAAATGCAGATGACTAATCACAAACCCAGGTTGTCGTCTATACTTCTGACTATAAACCAGAGGTTCCCATGACCCCCTCCTTAGGTTCAATAAATTTGCTAGAGCAAAACACAGAACTCAGAAAAGCATTTTACTCAGTAGATCACTGGCTTATTATAAAAGCATGTAACTTAAGAATGAAAAGTGAAAGTGTGAGTCACTCACTTCTGTTCTACTCTTTGCAACCCATGGACTGTAGCCATCCAGGCTCCTCTGTCTATAGAATTGTCCAGGCAAGAATACTGCAGTAGGCTGCCATTTCCTTCTCCAGGATGTCTTCCTGACCCAGGGAATGAACCTGGGTCTCCTGCATTGCAGGCAGATTACTGTCTGAGCCACCAAAAGCCAGATGGAAGAAATGCATAGGGAAAGGTATGGGGAAATGTCTCAGAGCATCCATGCCCTCTCTGAGCCCACTACTCTTCCCAAATCTCCACCTCTCACCAACCCAGATTTAGAAACCCTGTGCTTTGGGGCTTTAATATATGCTTCATTACACAGCCATGATTGACGAAATCATTAGTACTGGTTATTGATTCAACCTCCAGCTTCAATCCAGCCTCTGCCAACCTCCAGCCTCTGCCATTTTCTTGGAGAAGGAAATGGCAACCCACTCCAGTATTCTTGCCTGGACAATTCCATGGACAGAGGAGCCTGGCAGGCTACAATCCATGGGGTCACAAAGAGTTCAGCATGACTGAGCAACTATCACTCATTCACTCCAGGGTATCCTCTCCCGGAAGGTCAGGGGAGTGGGACTGAGAATTCCAACCCTCTAATCACAAGGCTGGTTGCCCAGCAATCAGCCCCACCCTGTGGAGTGCTTCCCCAAAGTCACCTCATTAACATAACAAGATGCACCTGTATCTGCTCTTATCCTAGGAAATTCCAAAGGTTTTAGGAGCTCTGTGCCAAAACCAGGGCAAAGAACAAATGCATATTTCTTATTATCAATCACAGCATCATGGACAGAAAGATCAAAGTGGATTGGGCTGGGAAAAGAAAGCTGAAATTGGTGAAGAACTTATACCTGGAGGACGGTCCCCATGACAGTAGCCATCCTTAGCAGTTATCATGAAGGACTGGATACTCCTCAGCAGATCCAAGTGCAGACTGCTGAGGAAACACACAGACTAGCCACACTGCACTGGAGGTAGAAGCCCCAGAGCAGCCCAGTGCAGTGGAAATATAATGCAAGTTACACATGTAATTTATGATTACCTAGTAGCCACATTAAAAAGGTTTAAAAAAGGTGAATTAAGGGTAATAGTTAACATATTTATTTAACCCAGTATAAGTAAAAATATTTGCATTTCAACATGAAATCAATATAAAATATTAGTGAGATATTTTATATTCTTTTTTTTTTGTACTAAACCTTTGAAAGTCAATATGTATTATTAGTTTTACAGCACATCTCAATTTGGCTTAGCCACATTTCCCATGCTCAATAGCCACACATGGTCAGTGACTTCTTTTGGATGATACAGATAAAGAGAATAGGAGGCAGACTAAAGGCTCTTCTCCTTCCACCATCACTGATACATAGAAGCTTCTTTCTCTACTCAGAAACAACCTTGGCAAAGAGGAGGGGATGGGAGATGAGGCCCTTCTAGCTGTAAGAAATGTCTTTAATAGGAAGTTAAAATTATGGATTGTTTAAGAGACTTTAAGGGACTTCCCTGGTGGTCCAATGGCTGAGACTGTGCTTCCAGTGCAGGGGGTCTGGGTTAAACCCCCGGTCTGGGAACTAGATCCCACATGCTGCAACCAAGAGTCTGCATACAGCAACTAAAGATCACACATGCTACAGTGAAGAACAAAGATTCTGCATGTGGCACCTAAGACCTGGCATAGCCAAATAATTAAATACATTTGTTTTTTCAATCAAATTTTAGCTAGAAGTAACAGTTAATTTTAAACAGAGACTAAGTTTTTCTTCAATTCTCAGTGGCAGTGGGGACCCAAGGATGAGATTATTTGAAATAAAGAAATGTATAATTTTCTGCACATCCAAGTAGTATTGGGTACATTTCAACCCATGTTAGTAAAGTTTGGAGAGTTGTTTTCACCGTGCAAACCTTGTCAAGCAGGTTGACAAAGTAAATCAGTATTGAGCTCACTGAATTTAGGTATAATTCTACGGAAAGTAAGGTAGTTGCTTGAACCCTCCAGATGCTTGTAACCTAAAGCCAAGACTACATAACACTAATCATTATAAGCAAGTCATGATCATTGGAAATGGGAGTTCTTGGGGGACAGGAGTTTCACAACTAATTTCATTTCAAACAGCATTAATGTATTGCTTTAGAAAAGCTCTTCTCTAACCTGTATTTATTACTGTGTAGTACCCACCAGTCTGGCTCTCTCTTCTCTGCCTTTGCTTTTGATGTTCCCTATCTAAAATACTGTGTCCGACTCTGTGACCCCACGGACTGTCGCCTACCAGGCTCCTCGGTCCATGGGATTTTCCAGGCAAGAATACTGAGTGGGTTGCCGTTTCCTTCTCCAATCTAAAGTACCTCTATCCTCAGCTCTGAGAGCTGATTCTATCTATACTTCACAAACCAGTGTTAAGTAATACCCACTAAGCACAGGGATGCATTTTCAGAATACCCAATGGGGAGTGCTAAATTCAAGCAGAAAATTGTAAGGAATTATCATTTCTGGCATTGAAGAGACAATTTTGTTTCCATCCTACTTGAATAACCTGAGTTGAGAAATGCTCCTGGCTTATATTCTCCAATCAACCATTGTTCACAAAACTGTTGATCACGTCTTCTTAGCTACCATGAGAAAAAAAATAATCACCACCTGTAAATGGTCATGCTACTTGCCATTTATTTCTTTCACTAGTTTCTAAAAGGTGCTCTTCCTCCTCAAGCCCTTTAACATCCAAAATGAGTACAGCATGGATAGTTACATTTCTTCCAATGAGTCAATGGGATCACTTCTAGTGCTATAATGTGCACATCTTTTATCAATGACCACGGGCTGAAACTATTTACCAAAGCATGAAATAGAAGTTCACTCCCACTTTTTCGCCTTCACTTTTATTTGTGGCTGTACCACACAGCTTGTGGGATTTTAATTCCCCAACCAGAGATTGAACCTGGGCCAGAGCAGTGAAAGGACCAAGTCCTAACCGCCAGAGAACTTTTACCAATCTCAAGACAAGAGTTTGGCAGGCCCACGCAAATGTAGGCAAAATAAGTAGGGCAAATGATGATGTATTACAACTGACTCATCAAGAGAAAAATACCTACCAAAGTCAGATTCCATGTGTTTTACACACACACACACACACACACATGTTTTAATATGAAATACTTCAGAGACAACAGCTCTATAATACATCAGTGCTACTCAAAGCACTGCTCAAGGAAGTATGCTTCTAATACTCTGGGGAGTCATTTGAGGCCTTCTGGCACATTGTAAGATAATAAAGATATCTAAATAAGTTTATAGCCTCAGTTCTGATTTTGGATGACTTCACAAAACCTTGAATTTATCATTTGTTTTTAATCATAGCCCTTTAACATTTGTCAGGCACATGGCTTTTTCTCTTGTCTCAGTCTTGATAATTTTGAAGTTGATATTCTGTTATTTAAATCACCTTTATGCTGTTCATTTTTGTGTGTGTGCTGAAACAATAATTCCTTGATCAGAAAGGCTTGTATATTAATACTTTAGATGAGGAATTCAATTCAAATGGGACTGTACTTGGTCAAAGAAACAGATACTTTAGCAATTGTGATATCTATAGATCCACAAATTTGGAAATTTTCAGATTCCTAAAGGAGTAATTTAAAAGCTGAGTAATTCATTTATGTGGTTTCAACAATGGGGAATAATATGGGCTAATAGATTAGGCAGTAAATGGTAATTTTTTGGAGTGAAGAATTATATACAAAAAAATCTATATAATAATGGATTATGTTAAAACTGAGTACAGCTATTCATTTCATAAACATCTACTGAGGGTTCACTATGTGCCAGGCACTTTCTTAGATGGTCAGTAAGCTGTGATGAACAAGACACACATTATTCCTAGGGAATTCCCTGGCAGTCCAATGATTAGACTCCACACTTCTATTGCAGGGGACGTGGGTTTGATCTCTGGTCAGGGAGCTAAGATCCCTCACATGTCATGAGGCAAGGCCAAAAAAAAGAGACAGACATTGTTCCTAAACTTGGGAGCTGAGAATCTAACAGATACTAATATATCGAATACTAATATAACAGATACTAATTTATCAGATTATAATATAATCTGATTATATATTATATATATTATATAATATATATTATAATGTAATATAATCTAACAGATACTAATATATCAAAGAAAAATATTAATTGAAAGGACTGATGCTGAAGCTGAAACTCCAATACTTTGGTCACCTGATGCAAAGAGCTGACTCCTTGGAAAAGACCCTGATCCTGGGAAAGATTGAGGGCAGGAGGAGAAGGGGATGATAGGGGATGAGGGGGTGAGGGTTGGTTGGATGGCATCACCGACTCGCTGGACATGAGTTTGAGTAAGCTCTGGTAGTTGGTGATGGACAAGGAAGCCTGGCGTAAGGCAATTCATGGAGTCGCAAAGAGTCAGATATGACTGAGCAACTGAACTGAACTGAATGAGAAATTAAGTTCTTTATCTTAGCTGACAGGAGATTTGCTGGTTTGAGTAATGTTCCTTAGAGTGCAGCAAACAAAACACTAATTTAGTTTCGTTTCTCAAATTCCATGTAAATGGAAATCAAGGTTTGGTCAGGTCTATTACATCCCATAATATTTAGCTTCACAATAAAGGAAGCATAAAATCTCAAGTCCTTGGCTAGTTTAGGGGTTTACAGTTTAGACTGATGGCTTGAAGGTTTGTTTGGATTTCTTTTCAGTCTAAATAATGTTTTATAAGAGATGCTTCTCTTTTTTAAAGCCTTCAAAATTAGGCTTGGGGAAAGTGCATACTTTTTTTCATATCTCATCCTTCACATAGTTCTAGAAACATTAGATAAACTTTTAAGTATTGAGAAAATATGAGATTCTTTTTTTAAGTCTTGATTCTTTGATACCCTCAGATAACTAACATACTGACTAGGGTCAAATAGGACATTTAGGGAGCATGTTATGTCCATACACTGCAAATATCTCTTAAAAATGTTGCTAGTTTTTTAAATCTTCTTTATAGTCCAGATAAAACTGTGGCTATGACCTTCATTTGAATCTGAAGCATGATTCAAGTCAGCACAAAGAGACTCAAACAAATGTAAACATTTAGAATTTTTTAAAGAAAAATTGCTACTTCTGCAAGAGTCATTGTTTTGAAGTTTGTTTTTTTTTTTAAATAATGCTCTATGTGCAATCAAATCTTGAAAAAAAAATAAAGAAGCCAAATGGAAGGAACATCAGTAAGCTTATAATAAAAAGTAAATGAACATCGACTGTTTGTCTTTGCCAAAGGCAAGGGAATCTGAGTTTAATAAACAATGCTATCCAGTCATTGAAAATGAAATGGTGTAAGTCGTGACAAGGTGTGGGAAGAAAACACAAAGGAGAATAAGGAGACTGCAAGAAAGATCTCATTCTCTAATATATTTACTTTGCTTCTACTTTCTCCAAAGAGAACAACCAAGAAGTTTCTCCAGCATCTTAGAGCATGGTTGGCATGAAAGTGAAAGTGAAGTCGCTCAGTCATCTCCGACTCTTTGCGACCCCATGGACTGTAGTCTACCAGGCTCCTCCATCCATGGGATTTTCCAGGCAAGAGTACTGGAGTGGGTTGCCATTTCCTTCTCCAGGAGATCTTCCCGACCCAGGATTCCTGACCTAGGTCTCCCGCATTGTAGGCAGACGCTTTATCACCTGAGCCACCAGGGAAGTCCCATGGTTGGCATGGGAAGCAACAATCTTCATGTAGGCCGAACACGAGGCTGCGTATTGTTCAGTTGCTCGGTCGTTCTGACTCTTTGCGACCCCATGGACTGCACCACACCAGGCTTCCCTGTCCTTCACCATCTCCTGGAGTTTGCTCAAACTCATGTCCATGGAGTCGGTGATGCCACCCAGAGGCTGCGAGGGTTCCCCACATAGCCTAAAGCACAGCCAACAGTGGCTGGATATGGATTGAAGCCAACCCCCAGAATTTGCCTCCTTTGGCTTTCCTGGTGGCTCAGTGGTAAAGAATCCACCTGCCAAGCAGATGTGGGCTTGATCCCTGTGTCTGAAAGATCCCCAGGAGAAGGAAATGGCAACCCACTCCAGTACTCTTGCCTGGGAAATCCCATGGACAGAGGAGCCTGTCGGGCTGCAGTCCATGGAGTCTCAAAGAGTCGGACATGACTGAGCGACTAGTCAGCAGCAACAGTCATCATTAACTAGGACCACAGCAAGGGGCTTCTAACTGGCCTCCTCCCCATCTAGTCATGTCCCTCCTCTCCCCTTTTCCTCAATTCCTCTTCCCCTGAATTCTGCAGACAGTAGAATTTTAAAAATTGAAATTTGATGGTATTCTTGACCTGCTTGAATTCCTCAATGACTTACAACTACTCTTCAGATAAAATTTAAAATCCTACAGATTTCTGCATGATGTGGCACTTGTTCATCTCTCCAATTTCATTTTCTACCTTTCTCTGCCTGCCCCACTGAAAATCATACTCAGTGACTTGCTTGCTGTTTCTCAAAGAAACCAAGCTCTGTGATCCTTCAGAGTATCACTGTTACTGTCTGGGAAAATCTTCATTACCACCTCCAGCCCACCCCAGGATACCACTGCCAGCTGGTTCCTCCTCAACTTCTAAGTCTCACCTATAGCGGCCCCCCACCCTAGGTTAGGCTACATATTTTGACAGTATCCTAGAATTTGTCTTTACACATATTACTTCTATAAGCAAAACTTCTCAAGTCAATAGTAATAATTATAGGAATATAATGAATTGGGGCTTCCATTGTTGTCTAGTGGTTAAGACTCCACACTCCAATGCAGGAGGCCTGGGTTCAATCCCTGCTCAGCTCAGCCAAAAATAAATAAAAATAAATACTTGACAAAATAAATTTTTAAAAAATATGATGAATTATTTACTGTCTTTCTCACTTGATTTGTCTTTCTCACTGGATTTTCAGCTCCATGAAGGCAGGGACTGATATCTTATTTACTACTGCTTATCTTGTTTATTACTGAATTTTACATACCTGGTAATGTGCCTGACTCAGGGGAAGCATGAGTGCTCAGTCATGTCTGACTCTTTGCAACTCCATGGACTATAACCCCCCGGCTCCTTTGTCCATGGAATATTCCAGGCAAGAATACTGGAGTGAGTTGCCATTTTCTCCTCCAAGGGATTGAGAGAGTCAATTCCTAGTAGGTTGATAAGAAGTCTGGGGGTCCCTAAGGAGAGAGGTGTCTGGAATTCTCAAGGAGGAGGAAAGGGCAAACGTTTTTTTCCTCTACATTCCTTAGGATTATATAACAATAATGTATCCTGCTTGAGGACAGTTTCTGGAAAAAACCTTCTGGCTAATCCTGTTATCTTAAAATGTAAATTATGGGAGTGGGTCTAGTAAGGTCTTTACAACCTCCAGACATTCTTTTGATTCACTGTAATAAGTAATTAAAAAGTATATAACTCCATTGCTAACACTAGTGAGGGGGCACTCTTTCTGCCCACTTCTGATGTCTGTATCAGAAGCTTTCCCTATCTCTTGTATATGTCAGTAAAACTTTATTACACAAAAGCTCTGAGTGATCAAGCCTCGTCTCTGGCCCCGGATTGAATTCTTCTCCTCCAGAGGCCAAGAATCACGGCGTCTTTCATGGTTCAGCAACAACCTTTCAGGATCTTCCCGACTGAGGGATCGAAACAGCATCTCCTGCGTTGGAGTGAGGATTCCATACCATAGCTCCACCTGGGAAGCCCATGCCTGACTCAAAGTCAGAGGTTAATCAATATTTCTGGGATGTGTTGTAGTGATGACAGGGCTCAGTGGGAAACCTTGCCATTGCCTCCTTGTTCATCTTGAACTAAGATTCAACTTTTTGTTCCATCTAAAAAGTTCAAATCTGAATCACCTAAGAAAGTGAACAATATAGATTTCACTGAATACTTTTGGGGAAGCTGAAGAAGAGAATGGCATCACATACCACACAGCAAAGTTTAATTGAAAATTCCTATTAGACATTTCTATTCTTTCCCTCAAAATTCCTTTATAGTATGTCATCTCCTTTACTTTCTGAAAACCCTGTCCAGCTTTACAGACTCAGCCTTCATCACTCTGATTTCATCGTGCTAACAAAGATCTTCTATTCCTTTTCTAGTGTGAAACATTTTAGCTTTTATCCTTCTATGAGTTTGCAAGAACTGCCCTAACAAAGTACCACAAACTGGGTGGTTTAAAGAACAGAAATTTATTGTCTCACAGGTCTAGAGGCTAGAACTCCAAGATCAAAGTAGGACTGGTTCTTCCTCAGTCCTGTAACAGGGAATCTGTCCCTTGCATTTAACTTCTGGTGGTTTGTTGGTGATCTTTGGCATTCTTTGGCTTGTAGAAGTGTTACCATGATCTCAACTTTCACCTTCACATGACATTCTCCCAGTGGGCATTTGCATCCAAATTTCCCTTTTAATAAGGACACTAGTCATAATAGTTTAGGGTCCACCCTAAATGGACTCAACTAGTTCCATTTGCAGTGACACTATTTCCAAATAAGGTCACATTCTGAGATCTTGAGACTAGGACTTTAATATACTAATTTTCAGAGGACACGATTCATCTTATAACAATTCTGCTCCTCATCCCTCTCTATAAGGAAAAAATTCTTTTTTTTTTTTTTTTACTCTATCTTCTCTATCAAAGGGTTTGGAGGGAATTACAGATGAGGGGAATTATTTATAGTGAATATATTTTATCTGTCCAAAATAATTTCCTCTTACAAGTGACTGAAAAACTAAGAAATTAGTCAATCTTCTCCATAGGTTTATCCTCCAAAAATATAGATCAGGTGACATCATTCTCTTACTCTACCACTGAGAGTAGACAACATCATATCTCCCTGGTGACCATTACATCTCTCGTGCCTGACTTACAGCCAGTTACATAGTAAGTACTTATAGATATTTGTTTTTTTTTTAATTTATTTATTTTAAATTGAAGAATAATTACAATATTGTGATGGTTCTTATAGATGCTTGGTGAATGCAATTGAAGAACTTTAATGGCTGCTAATCACTTGCAGTTGTAGTTTAGTAGCTAAGTTGTATTCAACTCTTTTGTGATCCCATGGACCATAGCCTGGTAGCATCTTCTGTCCATGGGATTTCCCAGACAAGAATACTGAAGTGGTTTGCCATTTCCTTCTCTAGGGGATCTTCCTGACCCAGGGATCTAACCCTTATCTCCTGCTTGGTAGGAAGATTCTTTACCACTGAGTCCCCAGGGAAGCCCACTTTCTAGTTAGCCAGCCTTTAAGGCCCAGGTCAGACGGTCCCTACCTCTTCTGATGATAAGTCTTTTTCTTCTAGATAAAATTAATCTCTTTTTCAGATAGCCTCATAGCACTTTGTGTACTTTTCACAATAGAATGCATAGTAGAATTATTCTGAGTTGTATCCATCTTCCAAGTAAATTAGAATTCTCATAGGACCAAGGATATGTCCTATTCATGTTGTTATCACTCACAAAGCCAGGCACACTTCTTTGTATTATAGGTATCACCCAGCACAATTTTAATTAGTGTTTTAAAATTAAATTAATTGATCTTGGACTTGTTCTCCTAGGCTAGATCTTCCTTCCTTCTTTCCCTTCTTTCTAGTACAAGGACTCCTTTGTAATCATACTTTTGGGACTTTTTTTTTTTTTCCTGAAAAACTGTATGGTAACAAAAAAGCTACTATAAATTTAATAGTATTTTAAAATAAGTTTGTGTTCTATTTACTACCAAAGAATCAGCAGACATAGGAAAAAAGTGGATGCTCATCTGTTCTCAGACATATTATAATATTTGGTGTGTACATGAATTTGGGAAAACTCAGTGGCTTACAAGTTGCAACAATTTTCTGGAAAATAAAGACCAATTGACAATTTTTGATTGGATAATGGCAAAGAAAGATTAAACCACATAAAAATGAGATTAATTTTTTTTCAAAATATTCTGCCTTGCATTCGTACCTTTATTCATTCAGTGATTATTTATTCTGTACCGCTTACATGCTAGACAACAAACTACGTGCTGAAGAGGGAGCGGGTTCAGTGCAAGTGATGCGAAGTGGTTGGATCCTGGATGTGTTGTGAAAGTAGGGCCAACAGGATTTAGGGGCCAATTAGATGTAGTGTGTATGAAAGAAGAGTCAGGGATGAATCTGAAGCTTCTGACTGGAGCAATCAGAAGAAGGGGGTCTGAGGATAGGGGTGTTAATAAGGAATGTGGTTTTGGACATACTAAACTTGAAATGATGATGAATCAAGAGAAGATGTCTTCAGACATATGCTAATGTGGGTACCTGTTCAATGAGAATAAACACAATAAGAGGTGTGTTAGAGCGGGCCCACATCAGCTCATGAGAGCTGATTGTAACATTTTCAGGGATTTTGTAAGCCAACAGTTAGAAGTTAACAAGCTGTTATTCAAAATTAAGCTATGTAGGTACAGGTGTATTCGTTAAATTACACCTAAGTAAAAGTAATACCAATTTCAAAATGCATCATTTCCTAATCACTGTACTGTTGTCTATGATGAGGAGGTATATGCTTGCTTATGTACTGAAGTATACAGGAAACTGGTTCCATTCATTGCTTCAGAGGAGGGGGACGTGGGTTTAGGGGTAGAAGAGAAACATTCTATTCCCTGGATATTCTTTTGTTTCCTTTGAATTTCATAACACATGTGTGAATTTCTTATTCAAATCAACAAAGATGGCTTTTTTTTTAAAGTGTTTATGTGGTTTTAAGAACATGATATACAAGTAACCCTCAGCATAGTGTGGGGGAGAGGAGGAGCAAAGCTCTTTCACTTTAAATTTGTACCAATTTTGACTCTCTCTCTTTTTTTTTTGGCCATGATGCATGGCTTGCAGGGTCTTAATTCCCTGCCCAGGGATCAGACCTGGGCCCAAGACAGTGAAAGCACCAAGTCTTAACCATTGGACTGCTAAGGAATTCCCCAATTTTGTCTCTTTTGAACACAATTGTATTTCTTTATGAATATCCACTAACATTTATAAGAAAATTTATGATAAGCAGCTTCCAAATAGGATTTTTTAAATTAACAATTGTAACCTATATACAAATAGCTCATGCAGCTGAATATGAAAAGAAAAAAATCAACCCAATCAACAAATGGGTGGAAGATCTAAATATACATTTCTCCAAATAAGACATATAGATAGCCAAAAAGTATATTAAAAAGACAATCAATGTCACTAATTATTGTGTGCATGCATGCATTATTAGAGAAATGCAAATCAAAACTACAATGAAAAAAAAAAAGCTGCAATGAGGTATTATCTCAAACCAGGCAGAATGGCCATCATCAAAAAAATCTACAAACAATAAGTGCTGGAGAGGGTGTGGAGAAAAGGGAACCCTCCTACCCAGTCAGTGGTAATGTGAATTGGTACAGCTACTATGAAGAACAATATGGAGATTCCTTAAAAAACTAAAAATAGAACTATCATATAACCCAAAAATCCCACTCCTGGGCACATACCCAGAGAAAACCATAATTCAAAATGATACATACACCTCAGTGTTCATTGCAGTACTATTTATAATAGCCAGGACATGGAAAACAGTTTAAGTGTCCATCAACAGAGGAATGGATGAAGAAAATGTGGTACTTATATACAATGGAATATTACTCAGCCATAAAATGGACTGAAATTGTGTCATTTGCAGAGATGTGGATAGACCTAGAGACTGTCATACTGAGTGAAGTAAATCAGATGAGAAAGGCAAATATCACATGATACCACTTTTTTGTGTAATCTAAGAACGATAATACAAGTGAACCTATTTATAAAACAGAAATAGAGTCACAGATGTAGGAAGCAAACTTATGGTTACTAGGGGGAAAAGCAGTGGGGGTGGATAAATTGGTAGATTGGGATTGACATATAAACACTGCTATATATAAAATAGATAACTAATCTGTATAACACAGGGAACTCTTCTCAGTACTCTGTAACTACCTATATGGGAAAAGAATCTAAAAAAGAGTGGATATATGTATATGTATAACTTATTCACTTTGTTATAAAGCAGACACTAACAAAATATGCAAATCAACTACATTCCAATACAAATTTTTGAGAGATACACAATACAGAAAATAAGCCAAAATATGAAAAACTATGTGTGCACTTATTTGGTAAGTTCTTTAGCTTCTTGTAATAAAGGATTTCTCTGAACAGATATTTAACATATATTACTTAATAAAAGATACATAAAATGAAAAGATAAAAAAGTGTAGCCTATAAACTTCAGGTTATGTTAATCTCCAGGCACGTTTAAGGAACAGTATGTATTATTAGAATATTTGTTATACAAAATTACATTTATTTACTTTAATACCTACGTTTGTCTTAGGAATTTGAATTTATTTAACCTATTTGTGATAATTAACCCATTGACTATGACCTTACTGGTTTTATTATGTTAATACTTTCCATCACATAAACAGGATAAGTTCCTTTGTTAATCCAAAAATGTAGCAGATTCTGAGTCAGGACTTTTCTCCTCAATTGAGCAAGGAAATAAAGCAATGCTTACGGCAGACTCATTATCAAAAAACACAGTCAAAACAGTTGTGCTTTCAAACAGATGATGCCAAGGTTCTGGTGACAAGTCTGAACAGAGGGCAGTGGAATAGATTGCTTTAGCCCTAAAACTGGAGTGTGCTGATGTAACAGGTAGAGGACTCAGGATGGACTTAGGAAACCTCTGTTTTGGTTTTCAATGGAAGCTGCCTGTCTTTGCTGCCTATTCCCATTTGACAGTGTGAAACTGCTGTCTTCACTGTATTAAGTCTCAAAAAAATGCACTCATTCAGGTGTATTGTGTAAGAATCCAAATTTCAGAAGCAGTGTCAGCAAAAGCAGTACTTTTAAATGAAATGAGGTCAATCAAACCGAGAAGCAGTCACATCAGACCATGTTAGAGAAACTACTCTCTCCCTGAGTATTTTCACCCTCTGTTTTCTTATATGAATTAGGGACTGGTCAACCAAAAATCAGGTCTGAATAGGAAATCTTAGAAGATTCCTGTGTCTCTCAGGGTTCATGCAGGAAAAGCGAATTCACCTCTTGCCCCTGACCCCAAGGGTTTGCTGAACTTTCACACAGGATTTCCCTGGTAGATCAGATGCTAAAGAATCTGCCTGCAATGTTGGAGACCTGGGTTCCATCCCTGGGTTAAGAAGATCCCCTGAAGAAGGGAATGGCTACCGGTTTCAGTATTCTTGCCTGGAGAATTTCATGGACAGAGGAGCCTGGCAGACTACAGCCTATAAGATCACAGAGTTGGACACAACTGAGCAACTTTCACTTTCACACAGGACAGAACTACCTGCAGTGGTGTTGTCGGAGGGTAAGAGAGTAGGAAGCTATGGCACCTAGACAAGCAACAATAGAAAGATCTTACTTTCCTTAGAGAAAAGGAACAAGGGCAGGATATAGAGTTTCTGGACTCAAAGGGAACTGGAAATGTGTGGACTGGGCCTTCCTGCTTCTGCTGGATGGTTGCAGAGAGAAGAAGCTGCTGCCAGAGAGTCTCTGCTGAAAGGGAGGGGGCAGGAGCCTGTACCCCACATCTCTCTCTTCCCATCCTCTACTCTCTTCTCACTGGCCTGGTCAAACCTAGAGGCAAACCCCTCCCCACGGGGACATCTGCAGGGCCTGGCCTTTGAGGACCCAGAGCACGAAAGAGAAGGATGGAGAATGGATGGGAGTGGAAATGCAAACAGAATAATCAGCACACTCAGCACTCATTGCCTGCATTAAAATCCTTTGGGCAAATTCCCAGATGGAGCAAATAGTGTATGCATTTCTCTGACAAGTAACCGATTTGTAACCCTGGTCTGTGCAAACCCTAACTACCTTGGGTGATTATGGAAACCCCATGTGAATGAATGTAGAGTTTTAAGATTCTCTCTGGACATCTGCTCATTTTATAGGCATATGCATCATTGTCATAGTCTGTTGTATACACAACATATGCATATATATTGAGCAGGTATCCAGTGAAAATCTTCCCTTAAATTTCTTCTTCAATTCACATAGGGTTTCCATAATCACCCAAAGGTAGTCGGGGTTTGCCACAGACCAGGGTTACTAATTGCTTACCTGTCAGAGAAATGTTGTATATCATATTTTGAGACATATAATTAATATGCTAGATAAACAAGAAAGTGCTCACATAAATTCTCAAGTCTGCCCTCCCCCATTAAAGGAATTGAATGACCAAATTAAAAATCTTTTTTTAAAAAGGCACATCCAACTTGAACAAAAGAATAAGAACCTGAGTTAAGATTGGAGGATTTTATGAAAGATCAGGCTCTGTCAAGAAGGAAGGACATAGTCAGCTCTTTCCTTCTTCTGAAAGGGAAAGCTGCAGTTTTAAAACTGCAATTTGTGAAAAACAGTTTAATTGAACTAAAGAAAACTAGCATTCAGATGATTAGGGCCTAGTTTTCCACTGAGTTTCTAAGTGGAAAATAAAGCATATTAATTTGAGGAGTGAAAATTCTTCTTAAAGAAGGAATTATTTGTTCTAATCAGAAAGACTGAGTGTGCATAAATATATTTGCCAAAAAGGTTGCAAACTTTTCATTTCCAAGATGAAACACAGCAAGCAACACTAAAATACTACCACAGATTAAACCGTTCTATACTAATAATTCTCCTTTCCAACATCATTTTACACTCAAAAGGGGGGAAAAATTAACTTCTGTGCTGATAGAAATTGGCAGCACCCCAATAAAAACATGTGATAACATAATTAATTGCCTAGAGACTGTTAGTACTAATAGCCAGGTGGAGCCAAAATCATTCTTTCTTTTGGTAAAGTTTTTATATAAATTTACTCATTGTCATTCTTTTAATTTTATGATAAATGTCTTCAGTGAAAAGTAGGATATAATAAGATTGGGATTTTTATCATTTACTTCATCTGAGGATTATCTTAGTAATGTTAAAAGAAAGACAGTGGTAAACTCTTTTTTCCCCTTTTCTCACCATCGCTGTGGTAATAAAACTGGGATGAACATGTGGAGTATTTCAGACTTCCCTGGTGGTCCAATGGTTAAGATTTCACATTTCCATTGCAGGGGGCATGGGTTTGATCCCTGGTTAGGGAAGTAAGATCCCACATAACATACAACATGCCCCTCTCCCAAAGAGATAATAAAAATATAATAAATATATTTTAAAAGAAAGCATGGAGCATTTTTAATTCATGAAAAGAAATTTACTGAAGCTAAAATGACTACATTTTCCAGAGCTATAATTTCAATTCTTGGTTTATATTTACTACCATCAAAACTGATATTTAACAGCAGAGAAATCTACAGTAAATATGAGTACACAACTAGAAGAGATGTTTTGAGTTGTAATGTTTATTTTTAAAAATCCATTCTTAAAAAAAAAAGAAAAAAAAATCCATTCTTGTAAAGCTAAAACAGTTGTAAAAGTAAGTGAAAATATTAAATTCTTCCATTTAAATTATCTTGGAATTTTTTTTTAAAACAACTTCATTAAGATGAAATTCATATGCATTACAATTTATTTATTTAAAATGTCAACGGTATTTATATATTCACAGAGTTGACCAATCATCACCACAATCAATTTTAGAATATTAAAAAAAAAAACACATTTATTTTTCATTGCCCCATCCCTGAGCAACCACTAACCTTTCTGTCTCTATAGATTTGTCTATTCTGAATATATTGGCTAATTTTTAAAGGTACAATATTCTGAATTTTATATTGATCTATTATATATCTATTATATATAGATAAAACTTTGTTTCTGTTTTCTAATTAACTATTGAAACTTTGTATTAATTTTTTTTATCTCTAATTTTTTTAATAAAAAAAAAATTTGGCTGCGCTGGGTCTTCGTTGGGGCATGTAGGCTTTCTCTAGTTTCAGCACAAGGGTTCTATGGAATGAACTCAGTGGTTGTGGTGTGTGGTCTTAGTTGCCCTGTGGTATGTGGGATCTTAGGTTCCCGGACCAGGGATGGAACCCATGTCCCTTGCATTGGAAGGCAGATTCTTAACCACTGGACCACTAGGGAAGTCCCCGAAATTTTGTGTTAATTTAATACTGAGTTCATATATAAGATTTTTGAAAGAAATTACAGTTGATTCTCAAACTGCTGTTATAAAATATGAATAAATGTCACCTGTGAGTTTTTGTTGAGGTGTAATTTTGACCTGTAAAATGTAAAGCACTTCAGGAGAATTTTAAATGGATTTTTAAAAAAATCAATAAATCAAACAAAAGAACTTTCAAAATGTTGATTTCATATATATTCATTCCCTCTGCCCTTGAATTTGGTGAAGGAAAATGTATATCTTGATGTGGATACAATGTCATCAGGATAGGAGATCTGACTTTCCCATAGGTGATCTTTGCTAATAGAGAATTCTTAGTTTTCTATCAGTCTTTGCTTGAGGTTGAGTTCAGACTCCGCAGTCACTTATTTCTAAGGATGAGCTCCTGCACTCATCTATTAGAGGCTGGAGGTCAGAAAGCTTTCACTTGCAAAGCATTCTATTATTTGGGAAAATGCTTCTCTGCCTGATATTGTCATTCTCTGTTCTATTTCTCTGTCCTCTCCATGTTCCTCTGAATTGTGTTAGGACAATGCAGAGTGTTTGGTGATTGTCATTTTACTGGGTGGAGAATTTAGCTGGTAGCAGGTTGGCAACAGTTTCCTGGTTGTTTAGTGCTTCTGAGAAAACATTCTTGAAACTTCCTGAAGTTGATGAATTCTATACTCTCCCTCTGGCTACAGCCACTTACAGTTTTACTTTTAACAACTTTATACCTGTCTTTTTTGAGCTTATCTCGTGGTATTTACCTGTCATTGTGGCTGCCAAAACCTTTGAGACGTTTTCGCTACTTTGTACTTCTCTCTGCTGAATTCTACTTTCCCAATTTAGAATGTAACCCTGCATTTCCCACCTTCCCTTGTTGGGGACTTAGTTTCACCAATCAGATTTATTCATATAAGATTTTGTTTTGGAAGGAATCTATGTGAGGAAATGGGCTTCTCAGGTGGCTCAGTGGTAAAAGAATCCGCCTGCCAAGCAGGAGATATGGATTTGATCCCAGAGTGGGTAAGAGCCTCTGGAAGAAGAAATGGCAACCCACTCCGGTAATTTTGTCTGGAAAATCCCATGGACAGAGGAGCCTGACAGGCTAAAATCCATGGGATCACAAAGAGTCAGACATGACTTAGTGACTGAAAACATAACATGTGAGGAAAAGCCGAGTGAGGGGCATCCTACGTTAGGGGTGGTAGACTTTGCGGGTCTATTGTGGAGGTTCAATTTCCTGATCATGTAAGAGAAGGTATGAGCGGAAGCTAACCAAATGTCAGAGTTCATCATAGCAATCTTCAGTCACCAGCTTTTGGATTGCAATGAAAACCATGATGATATGATGATATTGGAATATACAGAAGGCTGTATAGATTGAACAGTGAGGGAGTGAAGGATGGAACTCTTGGCTTACAAAGAGCAGTCAGATGAGGTAGAAGAGTGAAACAAACCATATGAATTAAGGAGAACAGGTGACATGAGAGATGCAGATATTCATCTAAAGGAGAGAATTGCCACTGTCTTCTCTGTTCCTGGTGGTTGTGCCTGTGTGGGCTCACAGACCCAGTGATCACTGGCTCTCAGATTTTTTCAAGAGAAAGAGAAATCCAGATTTTTGTGTGGGATTTCCTAGTTTTAAAATATTGTTAACTAACACAAAATTGTTTTACAGGTGTGTGTAACCAAATAAAATATAAATTGGATACAGTCCCTAAGTTGCCAGCTTTTGACCTTGCTTTACTGGCGAGAAGAAAGCAGCACGTAAAAAATGGTGAGATAAGAGCAGGTGGGCATACAAAAGAGGATCTGAGAAGAGCAGAGTTGGGTTGACAGGGTACAAATCAAAGAGTGATTCATTAGTCAAGGAGGGAGTCATGTCCATTGTGTCCATTGTATTGGGAGCTTAGAAGTCATTGATAACCTTTGCCAAACATCTTTAGATGAATAATAGGAGGAAAGACCACATTGCAGAGGGTTGAGGAATGAGGGAGAGGTGAGCCAGTGGAGACAGAATGAAGATTACTCCATAGGTTGTGTCTAGAAGGAGATACAGGAGAGATAAGAAGGCTTTCTATTTTTTTTAAGGGCTAGCCAAGGCTGGCGCACACACGTGTGTGTGTGTGTGTGTGTGTGTTGAATTAGGCAAGTTTTACTAATTTTTCCATTTTTTATCCTTACTTTAAAAGTTCTTTATGAAACATATTTATAGGCTCAGATTAGTAAAACTACTATAGAGGAAGAAATTTAAAATTATGGAGAGAGAGCTCGATTAATAGAGTGAATTTCTGGAAGGGATGGGGGGTGTGGTGGAAAACACAGATATGAAAATGAGATTCTTTGAGATTAGAGGGAAGGTTATTACAAATGATATGGAATTGGGCAAACTTATGATAATGCTGGCAGTGGAGGAAGCTGACATAATTCTTTCCTGATGGCAGCAATTTTCTAGTTGAGTAGATAAGATAAAGTTCGCTGGAAGTAAGAAGAGTGGTAGACACGCTGCTTGAGGAGAGCAGGGACGGCATGGAAGTGCCAGGAAGGGAAATGGGGATAGAGAGTTAAGTAAAATAGGGCTTTTAAAGAACCTAGCTGAGATTAGATCCAATAACTGTATACGGGCACCTAATGGTACTTTTGGAGGATTTCATCCTTGTTTAGCATCATAAGCATAAATGTGGAGAGGTTGATTTCACTGATCCATAGTTAGGATTTTGGCCAGAGAGTGTGGGGAAATGGACACGAATTCATAGAACCAATGTTCTAGTGAGAGAATCATTGTGATAATTGAGGTAGGGAAAGATAACAGGCCAGGAGGGATAGAATGTCAAAAAATTTTGAGAGGGCCTTCCACTCTTGGTTTAGGCTATAGATTTTGGGGTGTGGTTGCATCTGGATGCATTCCAAAGAGGATGTCACTTATTATTGTTTCTATTTCATTTGATTGCTTAGATCTCTCTGTTCTTAGAAGAACTTAGGATCAGTTTAGTAGTAGCCTTGGCTTCCTGACCCATGGATAAAGCTGAAGTGCTGTTCTAAAAAGGTGATGTAGAACTGGAAGGAGCTCTAGGTGAGTGAAGAGAAGGAAAGTGGACCAAATATCAACTGAAGGGAGGAGTTGGAATTCCAGAGTTGGAATGTCGCTACTCTTCATTCAAAATTCGTGTCTCTTATTAATAAACTTGCCATGCAATACATATGCCTAGAAGGGATGGTGAAGGCAAGTCCACAACTCCTAGCCAGTCCAGCTTAAATCTCATTGGGACATCTCATCTTTTCCTGGGACACTAAGTCTATAAAAGACTGTAGGAGTTTCAGGTGTTGGTTGCCTTTTGAGTAATCCAGTTCTTCCCTTGTCATTGACACATAAAGCTCACAGCAGTCTCAAGAAACTATAGAGACTCGCCTTTGCCTTGGTCTTTCACTGTCACCACTGCTTATGGGATGCATCATGACGAGGAAATCATCCCATATTTTTTTTTTTTTTTTTTGGTGCTGGGAAAGAGAGAGATCTCTTAAAACTTGAATGGATGTACAGCCCATGCTGTCTTACCAGGCTTCTGATTTTGCTGCTGATTTGTTGCCTGCCCCAACTTCTTGAGAAAAACTTATACTCGTTCTTTAGCCAGAGATCTTAGTCCTTAGGGAATTAATACAAGAGACTTTTGGTGGGGGTAATCTGGCTCCTGACCGTACCAGTTGGTTCCTGGGCCATATTCTTAAAATAGAAAAATGACAAATTATAGCTCTGCCAGGACTACATTTGGTGTAATCCAGAGAATATGTTTTTAAGTGTCTGAAGGACTCAGCCACAGGAATCTTGATGGTACCAGCCAAGATATCTGAGGTCCAAGGATGGCAAAACCCAGGGACCATCCAATACTCATGGGGGGATTCCAGCTAAATTGAAGCTGGGATTTGGACATGTCTGGGCAGGTCTGCTGAATACGCAGGGCAGGCATGCCTGGAGTCTATTTACATGACAACTTTTGGCTGGAGAAGGATTGTTTGCTGATCTGAATGGAAAGTGGGATGGGAAGAACAGAAATGTGCCTGTCTTAGGACCCAGGTTTTGAAAAATGTTTTTTAATAAGTGAGTTTATTAATTAAATAATATATCATCTTTTTATATCAAGATAATTGTACAATATTTGAATTATATTAGGATTTTTGCTAGCTTGGAAATAATTTATTGCTATCTTTAGGAATCTCTAGTCCTCATGTAGGAGATCATATCAAAGTTAAAGACAGATTTAATTTAATTTACTTACCAGGGATTGTGCTGGGCGTGTGAATGAAAAGACAAAAGGCATGTTTTGTGGTTTTGGAAATGTTGGGTGATTGAATTTTTTCTAAATTTCCATGAAAAATAGTGTATCTCCATCTGTTATTTGAACTGTGAACTTTTGCTATAGCACCTAGAAGTTTGTGATATTTTGTTAAATATTAACATGGTTAAAATAGTTTAAAATTTAAAATAAATTGTTTACACTGGTGCTTCTGGGCTTGATTGGTGCCGTTCCTCATTCATTGTATTTCCAAGGTAGAGAGGTTGATGAACCACAATTCCACCCTTTTTCTTTTTGGCTGTGCTGCTCGCCTGCAGTAGAAGAGCAGAGTCTTAACCACCTGACCATGAGGGAAGTCCCTTTTTTTTCTTTAATTAATAACGAGTAGTACAGTCCTAGAGGACATATTCACTGGCTGTCTTTTTACATGCCAGGCACAGATCTAAGCACTTTACACACCTTATTTCTTTTAATCTTCAGAACACTATTATGAGGGAGACACTTTCACTGTCCTGGATACATATATGGGGAAACTGAGGCCCAGAGAAGTTAAATTCCTTGTCTAATTAATATATAGCAAGCAGTGGGGAGAACTGAGGTTTTGGGTTGGCAGTGCTTTAGCAAAGCTACTAATTACTCTAAATTTTAAGATGGCTATGGAAAAGAAAAAGCTGTTTCTTGGTATGGTTCAGGTGTCAGAAATTCTCTCATTGCCAATTTCGATTCTCTAGCCTTTGCAGTCACTGGAATTATTTTCCTGTCTTTTGGTCATGTAAAGTAATTTTTTAAATGACCCTATTTCAGTTGCTTTTCTAGAGACTGGGAAAAGCAGTCTACTGTGCATCTCTTCCCAAGAATGATTTTTTAAATTTCTAAACATTTATTTGATATGATTTCAAATTTATAGAAAAGTTACAAAAATATAGTATTAAAGATATCCATATACCTTTTACTCAAATTAACATTTTACTCTACTTCTTTTACCATATGTATGCTCTCTCTGAATACACATAGAGGGGGAAAAAACCCTACTTAAAACTGTATTTTTTCTTTGTAAATCACTTGAGAGTAAATTACATACGTTTTGGTCTTTCCACCTAAATACTTTAGTGTGTCTTTCCTAAGTTCAGAAATATTCTCTTGCATGCATATTACAATGATTAATTTCAGTAAATTTGATATTGATACAATGCTTTAATTTATGGACAGTATTCTAATTTTGTCCAGTGGCAATAATGTTATATAGTGCACTATCCCCCTTGGGTACAGGATCTTGTCTAAGGTCAAGTACCACAGTGCGCTGCATTGTTTGAGAATGATTCCAATTATGCCAGATTTTATTTTTGTTGTACCCATATGGGCTTCCCTGGTGGTATGGTTTAGGTGTCAAAAATTCTCTCATTGCCAATTTCGGTTCTTTCAATGCAAGAATCTGCCTGTAGTGCAGGAGACCTGGGTTCGATCCTTGGGTTGGGAAAATCCAGAGGAGCCTGGCGGGCTACAGTCCACGGGGTTGCAAAGAGTTGGACACAACTGAACGATTAAGCACACAGCACACATACCCATATGGGAGATAAAAATCTTAATTGAAGTGGACATCTGATGAAAATTAGATCCCTGATAGATTTTTTGCTATTTTTACTTGTTATTTTGTAATTCCTAATGATTAGGATGTACTCATACTAATTAAAACTAGTTACTAGTAACTGTTTATATTAATTACTTTATATGCATCAATGAGTCCTAACTGAAATTCTAACAGTAGCCTAATGGTATTAACCTAATTTTAATTTTAAAAGAGAATTCTATTTTTTAGTACTAATTAGCTTAATACAGGATTACTGGGAAAGTCAGAAACTCCAAGAAGGAAAATGAGAAACTGTCTGATGTTGGAGGTGAATGATTGATGCTGACAACTATGAAATAAAAATTTTTTAAATAAATAATCCGGATGTTGTTTAAAGGACAAGCTGTTGATTTTATCACTCACCCTTGCCAAGACACACATTGGTGCCTGTTAAATTTGGCGTTTTTACTCTGATGTCAATGACAACTTTAAAGCATCTGTAGCATCCCAGGATGAGGTAACAAATCAATTCCAGGAAAGGATGTGAAACCAGTCTGCCTGCTGTTTCCTTTCCTGAGTGTTCAACCCTAGTGGCAAGCCAGTACCTCCCAGGCACTACAGAAGTTCCCATCTTTGTCTTTCCCTTGGTTTTTGGCAGCATTGGTCTTCTGCACCTCTTCTCCTTTCTCTGGGAACAGGGGGCTTAAGGCTAACAGCACCGACAGGCTCCTAATTATTATACGAACTCTGCCCACCTAAGAGGCCCCTCTGCCTCCACCAAATTTCTCATTTGGTGACCACAGTTGAGAGCCAACGGTCTCCTATAATCCTCTAATTATTTATATTACAGAGGGTTTTCACAAAAGGAATACACTTTTGGAAAGAACCAGGGTCACAGTCTTTGAAAGAATACATTTGTTCAGCTATGTTTGTAATATTGACTGTTCTTTGCTCTTTCCCTCCTATGGTTCTAATCCTCACTTCTTTGCACCTTGTACTTGATATTTTTAATATACTTAGGCAATGAAGTAGCACAGCGAGTTGGAAACTTGTGATTATCTAGTTATGTATCACTATGTATTACAATGTATTACTGGGACAACCAGTTGATGCCCTTCCTGCCAATCTGAGGCTCTAGTAGTGTGAGTTGACTAAAACAAACTGCAAAACATTAATACATGTCCTCTTACCTTGAAAGTGTCATTATTTACTCTCCATGAACCATGACCATTGTGGAAATCCACCCCGCTCCATCTTTACCTCAAAAAGTCTCTAGAATTTCAACATTATACTGCCTTTATTTCTGTAGTTGACATTCTGACCTAGGTTGCGCTGCAGTTTATGTGTCTATTTTTACTTTTCCTTGTAATGTGCTTTGTTTAAAGATTTAAGATCTACTTTATTTAGATGAGGAAAGAGAAAGGGTGCCTTTGGTTCTGGAGATGAGCTTGGGACAAGGATATCTAAGAATATGATGTTTTTAAAGAGGAAACTTTAGGCTGGACACATTGCAAGGAGGGACATCTACAGTTTCCTCCAGTGCTGAGTGGAAAGTATGCCATCACTACTACAAAGGGGTGTTTGGACCTCAGATTCCTTTTTCCTTTTGAGGTGATCTGTAATTTACCTTGGAGTTCTTACTACCCTGGTCACTTAATTTCAGTGATAATTGTATTTCTCAACGAATGTATCATATACATTTTTACTCAAAAGTCCTAACAACTTCTTTTACATCATCAGCAGTTGAGACCATTGGCTTTTTAAAATTTTTTTATTTTTTCACTCATCATTTATTTACAAATACACATTATAACTTTTATATACATTGCACATTTACATGGTAGAAAAGTATAAAACTATATATTTAAATGAATTTATATTTAACTTGCCATGTTTGAAAATATAAAATTGCATCAGAAAAAAGTATTATGAAAAGCAAGAAACCTGAACTGATAAAGCTTTGATATACTTTTCATGACGCATTGGGTGAAAAGAACTAATTGAAAAGGTACAGCAGACTAGCTTTTAAAGGAAACACCTAACATAAGGTTGAATGTACAGCATTCCCCTTCTTTCAGGCTCCTGACACCCATATCACTCAATTCTTTGGATCTGTAACATCTTAGAAGTACATGATTAGAAACCCAACATTGCTATCACCACCTGCCTCACCGATGTCTTCATCACAACAAGAGAACAGAAACAGGAGTTTCCTCAAAGATGTATCCTCTGTACCTGCTATCTGAGTCAGAGTTATAATGCCTTTTGGTCAGTCAAGATTCCTTGTAAACAAAACCCGAGGGATCAGGTATGTACAGAACAGGCAGCAGAGAATCCAATAAATAAACAGGACAGAAACTGACATGCAAGTTGGTTAAAGTGGAAAAGAGTCTAACGACAGTTAAATGAAGGGAGACAGATGAGTGAGTGAATAGTAAGGAATGGACTTAAATGGTTTACAAGGGGAAAAAAAAGCTTTCACTTTACAAGCAAGAGACCTCACAATAAATAACAACTGCTCTTCCTTTCACGAATAAATTTCTTCAAAAACAAGGTGTACAGTCAACCAGACATTTTATGTATAAATTATAAAACATGACACAGTATAAATAAATGTCTACAAGTCTCAACTATGGGCCTCATCCAGTAGACCTCACAATGACTGCCTCTCCGGGTCCAATGAGTAACAAGGCGGCCTGGGAGAGAGCTTTAGGACAAAGGTCCTTTATGTATAGTTTTCCCCCCAAATAAATAGGCATACACTTATTTACAGTATGGACAATGTATTTTTTTTTTTACTTTTTTTCTTTCCTTTTTTTTTTTTTTTTTTTTGCCCAAAGGCTATGTCAACATTGAACACTGGTGGAGGGTTTACCACTCTAGAATGGAAGATATAGGAAAGCTGTAGTCCTGGTCTTCGTCTTCCTCCTCTTCCTCGGTGTCTTCCGAAATGGCTAGATGGGGGAATACAGGGGAGCTGCTGTTTAAATATGGACAACAACAGCGCAGAAGCAGCTCAGTGCATGTTTTCAAAGCCCTCTGTAACAGCCATATTACAGCGTTGCATTTTTATGTGGCTTGCAGTAAGATGCTGTTTTGTTTTTGGCATCTGCTGTTATGTAACAAGTTTTAAAAAAAAACTTTTTTTTTTTTTTTTAGAAACATTATCTATGAAGTCAAAAACTGCAGAAAGTTCTGAAGAATCAATGGCTCAGGTTTTACGGGCAGATTCCTGAAATTAGATAAAAAGCGCTCTTGTGTTCTAGGTATAACTGCTTTGGGTCCTTAATTTAGTTAGTAGGGGCAACTGCGCAAAGCAGCAGCCTATGTGTGATAACAGAAAGCTGTCTTTGAAAAAGAAAAAAAAAAAAACACCTTTGAAGTAGTTAGTTCAGATTCAAGTGTTAATAAAAGCAAACAGCAAAGCACACTACTAAAACAAAAGGAATTAGGGGCAGATGACTGGAATGGGCTATTTTAGAGGTGATCTTGTTGATGATCATCAGACAAGTCCTAAAGGCCCGGAAACATTTCAGGTGATTTTTTTTTTTGTGGATTGCTGAATTGCTGGTGCACTTTATCAGCTACCTAACTTAAACAGAAGTGGGCTCATCTGGGGGAAGTTTTCGTGCTTTCTAAGTCTCCATTCCCTAGGACTTGCCTGGGAAATCCTTAAACTGCAGCAAGGTTAGAAATCACACTTACAGTTGCAAGATCCGGAGTGCTTCACTTCCAGCAGCACGCCTGAGGAGCAGGCCGCTTCCTTCATGGCACACTCGCTGGCATAGGTGGCATTGTCACTGGCACAGACAGGCTCTTCAGACTTACTCTCAGGGCACAGTGAATCACAGAGGGAACACCGGCCTCTGCCAACCTTGAAGTCCCATAAACACTTTTTTCCACCAGTGCACTGGATATCTTCACATGACTTTGCTTCTAGAATATAATACACCTGTGATGAGTAACTCCATTCCCCTCGCCTTGTCCCCTTTCTCTAGTCTCCTATCAATAAATGAATAAATGTAAACATATAAAACATATTTTATTACTCACTAATGGGGCTCATGGAAATACTGTGCAAAAACGCTCTATAAAACTGAAACACACACATACTCAAAACTCCCAGTTTCCTATATACTAGCTTAGAGCATGAAAATACTGCAGTATTTCCTTAAAACAGGATTTCATAGTATCCTTCAGTGAAATATGTATTTGATTACTTCCCACAAGTGGGATCTTTTAAAAAAAGAAAGAATTCTATCAGTTATCAGAATCTGATAACAGATTTTAGGAACTGTTAAGTAATTATTTCTCGCTTCCAGCAAGTCTAGCACTTAAAAAAAACGTGTAAAATTGAGTGAGTTCTTAGGTTTCTAAGAAGGAAAATTGTTTCCTGTGTCTCGTTGGCATTTCAATATGTATGCCAATGCATCCAGAAGACAATGGTTTCCTTAAGGTGGTCATGACAGTTTACCGACTTTGATGAAGCTAGTTTTGGGAACTTTGGGGTTTATTTATTGGTTAAGCTCACAGTTTTATCACAGTTACAGACTTTTTCTCTTTTCCTTCCTCAATCCAGAATACCTACTGATACACTTTCCCTCATAGGCCAATCCGATAGATCTGCCCAGTAGGCAGGTAGCCTTTCTCAGGTGACAGGCACTGGGGTAGGTCACTCCATCATTCCCACAGAGATACTGTTCAGAGGAGGTGGGCTCTGGGCAAATTCTGTTACAAGTCACACAGTAGGCATTATTAGTCTGGTCCACCACGCATGTAGAGCTGCCTGGACAGAAAACATCCCGACAGGTTTCTGAAACAAAGAGGGAAATACACTAATATTAAACACGTTAATAGGTACCTTCTTCCGGACTGAGCCACTGGACAGTTTCAAGGAAATCATGAAACAGAAGCATTCGGCGCTAGGAACGAACTTTGGTAGCTCTGCAGTTTTTAAAAGAAAACTAAGACTCTAGGTTGAACCTTTAGTTTCTTAAGTAATCTTTAGAATATAAAGTTAGAAAGGGTTCCTTTATTTAGTATTATTATTATTAGGCTATTACTGCCCATCCCAAGGGTCTTGCAGTGGGTCTACCTCAAGCAGAAGGCTGGAGGAGGGGTCGGGTAGGACCTACTTTTACATTTGCCCTGGTACTGGACTTGCAGCTCTGGCTGCTCTTTACATCTGGCCTTGAGGAGCGCACATTCGTTGCGGTAGGTTTTTCCATCCAGCCCACACACCGGGCCTTTCCAGGTGATGTTAGAACAATCTGGGGCACAGACGCAGCGGGGTTTGTTCTTCTTGTTCATTCGGCATTTTTTCCCGGGGCCACAGTCCACGTTCTCACACGTTTCTAGGAGTTGGAAAGAGGCAGGGATTAAAACCAGGGTCAGGCACCATGCAGGTTAGCCAGGACGGCTGTGGGTGCCTTGCGCAATCCTGCAGCCAGGAGTCTGAGCCCAAGGGGCTAGGCTGTTGCCCGGAAGTTGAGAAGAGGGAAGGGTGGGGGACAGTGGGCTGCGACCGGTACCCGAATCTCCCTCAAAGAGCAAGGGTTGGTGGGCTTCACCGCCACATTTGGCTAAGAAGTCCGAGAACCTCTGGCGACCCTTGTTTTGCCTGTGTGTGACAGGCAAGATTCAGCCCGAATGGCTTACCAGCGCTGGGGGTGGTTAGGGGGAACCCACGAACAAAGCTCTCCCAGTCCCAAACCCCGGCTGGGCACTGAGGAAGCTGAGGGTAAGACGCCCTCTACTGAGGGCCTGCAGATTGGGGAGGAAGAGCCCTACCTTTACACGGGATGCAGTTGGGGGCGCCCCCATTGAAAATCATCCACTTGAAGAGCGTGTTGTCATTTACGTCCTCCTCGGTCCACGAGGTGCTCAGGCGGCCAGTGCTGCAGCACTCCTCCTTGCTCAGTTCTGTCTTGTACAGGACCTGACAGCGGCCGTTCTTTGCTTGGCGGAGCCAGCAATTCCCAGCTGCGGGGAGACAGGGGTGGGGAGGTGGGCAAGTGAGCGGGCGGCGCCGGCTGGGTGGCGGGAGGGAGGCAGTGAGCCGGCAGGGGGAGACCCGGCGGGGATGGGGAGGGAGTGAGCGTGGAGGAGAGACGGCAGAGAAAAAGCAGAAAATAAATCAGAGGGAGTGAAGGGGTGGAGAAAGGCGGGGGTGGGGTGGGGTGGGGGGACCAGACTGAAGAGGTGGGAGGTGGGCGATGGGGAGGGAGGGCGAGAGCGAGAAGCCCGGGCGCTCCAGCCATATCAATGTCAGTTACCAGTGACCCAGACACAACACGTGCAGCTTGCATTGACTTTTACTAGACTGTTTACTTTTATTCGTCCCATTTCATAACCTGCAGCGACTCGAAGAGCAGATTAAAGAACCTGACAAAAACAGGATGCGACGGATGTTTTTACATGTCGGTTTCATGTAGGCGGTATGGGTATTATTTGTGACAGGGGTTAAGAAAGTAGGAGAACTTAAGAGAGAGAAAAAAGAAAAAGAGAGAGCCAGCCAGCCAGCCAGACAGACACACACACACTCACACACACACACACATACAGCAACAGATCACGCAAAAGGCACTTCTGAAAAATGAAAGCAAAAAAGCAACCGGGCCCTGCCCGGCGCTGCCCCTCGCGGCCTCGAGGCGCAGCCCGCCCGACGGGCCGTTTTGCAATCCGCCAGACCCAAAGGACGCCCGCGGCCACCGCGATCTTTCGAAATCTCCGAGGGCTGCTTTCCCCGGCGCCCACGTCCCGGGCACTCAGGCAGCGCCTTGCTCCGAAAGGTGGGCAACTCAGAGCGGTAGTGCGTCGCAGGAGGCTAGGGGCTGTGCCCAGGGGGCCGTATACAACACGCATAAAATAACGCTAAAGCCAGGAAAGTTACAAGTCTGCTTCAAGAAAAGTACCGGGGTTGGGGGCGGGGGGGAAACAAGGTGGGAGGGGGACTTACTATCGTTTCACGGTTATATATACATATACATATATATACATACACACACACACACCCCTATCTCATACCTACCGAGATATCTTTGCAAGTAACCCCCCCACCCCCACCTTCTTCCTTTTTAATGTTCAGATTTTGGTCAGGAAGACGTCTCATGAATCATCCATATAACTTTAACAATAACTGGACCGCAAGCTGCTATTATTATTTTAAAAAATTCTGCCCAAAGACTAATGGAGATAAATCTAATTAAAAAAAAAAAAACTTTAGAAATTTGCTCTTATTGCATCTCAGAATTTAAATCAATTGTGGGTTCCTCACTGTTCTACAGAAAGTTAACAATCAGAGGAATGAGGCAAAAGGGAAAAAAATTGTAAACTTCTCAAAACAGTCCGGAGTAATTTTTTTTTTTTTTTTTTTTTTTTTGCGGGGTTGAGGGGAGGGGGTTAGAAGCAGCATCCACTAGGCAGAAAGCTACTTCCCTCTAAAATTTTCAGCACCCTCATTTCCAAGTTTGGGCAAAGTTTCTGAAACCACGTCCCCCAGTCACCGAGGAAATTTCAGTATTCCCCCCTCCCCACTCAGTCATTTTTTAAAGTATCCAAAAGATGCAGGAGGGAGAGATGTTAGATCGCAAATGGGTCGATTGCAATCTTCAGGCTACCGATGCTTGTCCCCTTCTTCAGAGCCAAACAGGGGAGATAACATCTAAACTCATTACGTCCAGAACTTGGAGCATCTAACCCTAACTACTGAGAGAGACTCACTCCCTTTCCTTTTAAAGGATAACCGCGCTCCAAACTCGGTTCTCAGTCCTAAACTGTCACTGCCTTCAGTTCTCCCACTCCTCTCCATCCCGGACTCGCTAAGTTGGTCCAACATCTTCCGAAAGCAGAGTTGCTCAGAACAGACCCGGTGGAGAAGCCCGAAAAGTACAAACCCCTGCCCTCCGCCGAGCCTCCCTGCGCATCCCGCCTCGCTTACCCTGGGCGCTGCGGTCCTCCATGAACTGGCAGAGCAGCAGCAGCAGGAGGCAAAGCCCGCCGGGCTGGTGCCTAGGACGGGCCATCCTGGGGGCAGGCGCGGGGAGAGGAGCGCGGCGGCGCGGGGAGCGGGCGCGGTGGCGCGGGGAGCTGGCGCGGCGGCGGGTGGCTCTGGCAAGCGGTGCGCGTCGCAGAGGCGAGCGGCGGAGGGCGCAGCTATCCCGGCGTAGCCCAGCGCTTGCCGCCGGCCGCCCGCGCGATTCAATGGACGTCAGAAGCCAGGCGCAGCCGCGCTTTAAATCTAGACGGGGGTCTCCGCGGTTTGCGGTGGGCGGTCTCCCAGTGTGTGGGGCAGTGGGAGGGCGGCCGCGAGCGAGGGTGTGCGCGGTTCCTTGGGGGTGGGGAGCTTTTAAAAGTTCAGTGTGAATCAGGTGACATTTCCCACCTTCTGGAAACCCTTCCCAATTATCTGGTGGAGGTGCCCGAAATCAAAGCGGCAGGAGGGGAATCGCCGAGTTCTTATTTGCGTAGGAGCGAGAGGGAGGGGGCAGGAGACCCGGGCGCGGGGGGGTGGGGGCGACGCTTCGGGGGTGGGGAGTGGGGAAGAACACCCACTTCAAGTCCTGCACGCCGCCGCTCGCTGGCAGCGCCGGCGCGCCCGGGGTGGCGTGTGTGTGTGTGTGTGTGTGTGTGTGTGCGTGTGTGAGTGAATGTGTGTGTGTCTGGCGCGGTGGGGGCGCTGGAGGCGGCGGCGGGCAGGGCGGAGCGGAGCGGGGCGGCAGGGCGGGAGTTGGTCTTCGCAACGCCGCTCCTCCGCTCCAGGAAGACTTCGCAAACGCCTGGAGAGCCCCGAGCTGCCTTAATACCCCGCCGGAGGTCCGGTCGCTGCCGTGTTAGGCCCCCGCAGCCTGGACGCGGGACCCCGCGACGTTGTCTGTCTGGGTCTGCGCGTGCCGAGCGCCGCGGCCACCCCCGAGCCCAGGGTTGTGGCTGGGAACCCCGGGCCCCGGCACCTTCCACCCCGGGCAGAACCTGGCGGAGACGCGGCCCTCCGTCTCGACGAGTTAGAAGCGAACAAAAATGTTTAACACCTCGGGCCGGGCCTCCCCCCACCGTCACAGTCTCTCCCTCTCCTTTTCTTTTCTCCCCTTTCACTTCGCAGCGTCTGGAGGAGTCGGAGCCCGGAGCGGGGGCGCCGACGTAGGCGGTCTACCCCCCTTCCGCGGCTCGGAGGCTCCCCAGTTTCTGTCCTGGGTCTCTCTGTCTCTCTCACTCCCAGTCTCCTTCTCAGTCTCTCTCTCTCTCGGTTCGCGGAATAAAAAAGATTGCAACATCGATAATGAACTTCTGTAGCCTCAGTTTATTAAGCACAGTGCCTGGCATTCTTCGCTGAAAGTTGGCGGGTCTCTCATTTATAACATTTTTGGCACCGCTGAATGAAACAGAGGAGGCGATATTTCCTTTTATATAAAACGATTACTTCACGGAAAATGCTATATTGTTTATTCCAAAGCTGCCTTTTAAATTTCTATTCTTTTCGCTTCTGGAGCCCGAAGAACAACAGACAGTGAAGTATGCAGACAAAATTCTTGGACATTCGCAGGTCACTGGGATTTTGTTCTACGGATTTCAAATCCGCCCCTCTTCGCCCCCCACTCCTCTATATCCCCCCACCACCGCCAGACTGCCCCCACCACGCCTCCTCTAGCCACCCCCCACCCCCCAACTTCCACCACCCGCCTCCCACCCTCTCCACAACTGCAAATAACTCAGTGATAACAGATTTTTTTCCACCAACTGCAGGAGATAGTGCTAATCTTTTAATAAAAGATCCCATTACAATGGGATCTGTCTGGACAGACTATAATAGATCCCGAAATACAGCCGTGCTAATATTAGAAGACAGTTGTTTGGGTGCCTCTCAGACGGGCCCAAGCCCCCCTTTGAAAGTGGGCATGAATCACAAAGCCCCGCGGCCGCCGCACCTGCACTGCGCGTATTCGGTGCAGCAGGCTGGTAAAAACGGGTGACCTCGCCGCTGCTTTTCGCTTTATAATTACCGTCCCGAGGACGAGAGGGGAGGGGCGCGGGCGGTCCTGGCGGAGTTGCGGGGGGGAGGGGGGGGCGCTGGCTTTTGCTCACTTCAGACGGCTCTGGGGGCTCCACATCCTTCTTAATCTTTCCAGATTTATTCTTCCTCTCTCTCTTCCCTCTTCTCTCTTTCCCTCCCGTCCGCCCACCCCTTCTCTTTTCTCTTTCCTTCCCTCTCCCCCGACTCTGCTCCTAGTCTCCCCGCTTTTCCCTCCCCTCTTTCTTTTCCCGTCTTCCTTTCTCTCTTCCCTCCAATGCAGCGTTAATGTAGAGTTGTTTAGTGCCCTCTAATGGCAGACGACATTAACAATTAATAGCAAACTGTCCCCTTTGCAGGAGCCGACACTCTATGGCAGAGTTCCAAAGTTGAATTTATTTCTTCTTTATTCAGGCAGATGGATATAGTGCTTATATAGTAATGTGCTGGAGGGAAAGTTTGTTTTCTCCCTTTCAAGTCCTCTTTCCCAGGGAAAACTTGGTCGAAAGAAAGGGGAGAGCTAACAATTATTTTTACTCAACTATTTTTTTTTTTTTAATCAGGGAGGGGTATGGGTATAGATTTGTCTTTTAATAGCAGCAAGAGATACAACTTCTGTTTTACCAAAGTTTATCAAACGTGTATCTAGGGTTGGAAAATAAATTCAATATTCTAAATATATAAATGATCTTAGATGGTTGGATCTCATGGCAGTGCTACCAATAGCCATTAAACGTTTTAAGATCCAAATGTAATTACATGATTTTATATTGTCTCCTGTTTAAGTATATTTCTTGGTCCTGAATCTTCTGTAGCCTCTGGAAGCTGAAATTTTTCACTTTTGGGCCATGCAAACCATTTAAATTCATTCCTGCTTGTGAAGTCATCTTGCCTAGAGGGCTGTGGGATCTTATTTTAATGCATTGTTTATTTTCTCAATACTTTTGGGAAGATCGTTTTAAAGACCACAATTTCCTCTTATTTTATAACCATATAGCAGTGAAAATAGTGATGTAACTTGAATGTTCTCATTATAATTTAACTTATTCATTCACTATACATGTGTACCCAGAATATATTGACATAAAAAGAGCATACCCAGTATGACTTTTAGGGGTAGTCTATGTGGCTAAATTAAGATTAAAATAAAAGTAATTTTGAGGGTTTAATCAAAAGATACTTGGATTTTTGAATTTTTGGTTTATTCAGATAGTTTGTGTATATAGAAATAACTCATATCACAAGAACTTTCTGAATTAGCTTAACGCAAGGTATGACTGCACAATTCCAGTATGATGGGTAAAAAGAAAAAATTCTGTTCCTATTTTATTCTTTTTTTTTTTTTTTAATATTCATTTATTTCTGGCTATGCTGGATCTTCGTTGCTGTGTTCGGGCTTTCTCGAGTGTCTAGGTTTCTCACTGCAGCAGCTTCTGTTGTTTCAGAGCACAGGCTCTAGGTGAGTGGACTTCAGTAGTTGTGTGTGGCACTTAGGGTCAGTAGTTGTGGTACCCGAGCTTAGTTTTCCCATGGGATGTGGGATCTTCCCCAACCAGGGATCAAATCTGTGTCCCTTGCATTGGCAGGCAGATCCTTAACCACTGGACCACCAGGGAAGTCCCCTATTTTATTCTTTGTCTACATAATGCCAAGTGCTCAGACCATTCATTTGACTAAATTCACCACATTGACTAGTTGCTTTGGCATCATGTGATTGTCTAGGCCAAAGCAGACACAGTTGCTTTTATTTTATTTATTTATTTTTTTTCACAGTTGCTTTTATTGTAAAAAATGCCACCACTCACGGGAGTGACCAAGTGTACCAGAGGAGTACCAGAGGCAGACCCAATACAGGATTACTTCTGGCTGAAAAGAAGATAGCTCTGCGGGTCAGGGTTGAGGTCATAGGCAAACACACTGTGGAAAACAGAAGTGCTGTGTTGCTTTGCCTTTGTGAATAAGCAGTTTGGTGTTTGTTTAGTGAGACAAGCTCATCCTGTTTTTCAGCTGCACCTTGGATAGTATTGATCTGTTTGGGAGAATGTCTGCCCCGAATCGGCACAGATCAGTCATCAAGATTCTTGTGGGCCTGGCGTTATTTTCTAGCCAGTTGTAGGAAATGAAACACAGGTCAATATGGTCTCATCCGGGCCTCCTGTGAGCATCAGCAAAAGAGTCATCCAATTTCTGGGGTAAGAAATGGTATCACACCTGTTTGGTGACATCACAGAAAAACAGCTGCTATTTCTTTTACTGTTTTATCTCCTATAAATGTTAAATTTTGGGTTTGTAGATGTCTAAATGTCAAGGGGACATTTTAAAATAAAAGTGCCTTCATTCATTTTTGTTGTATGCTTCCAAGTTTGACTTCTTATTTTTTTCCCTTTCTGCTCTGCCAAAAAAGTAAATGTAAATTATGAGAAATACAATAGGACCACTTTGTAACTGGCTTTCTGGGCAGTGCACAAAAAGACTGCTGTTCTCTGATTGTTTTTTGTCAGCTTCAAAAGCTATCTTCCTTCTGAAGTTTATAAATTTAAAATATTAGAGTTTAGCAAATAATTCAATCTGGCTCCCAAGATACCAATTTTAAATCCTAAGAAATGGTTGTTTGAACCAGAACTGACCTAGTTAAATTTTAGTCCCTAAAAAGGGAATATGAAAGGGGTGTGTGAGGTTACATAGGGAAAATTTGGAAGTCATGGGGTAGCTTTTGGTCTTTGCCTTAAAATTACACGTTGCACTGTTTTGAAGTTAGGTATTTTCCCAAATGATATTAAGATTTCAAATGCAAATAATCAATCTTGACTAAACAGGAGAATTTAAGTACTTGAGAAATAGACTGAAGTGATATTAAAATCAGATTTTATTCTTCTGGGTACAAAACTGGTTACTTAATGCGTCACAGTCTTTGGTGTTGTGTAACATCATAGGCTAGATGAGGATTGGGGGTAGTGGTAATAGTTCTGTATTGGCTGAATTGTTGCAGAACTAAAAAGTTAAGAAATGTGAGTACATAAAAGCAATGTTTATTCAACTGATGGTCCAAACCATCAGTTGACTTTTTAAAAATGTCATTAGAATATATACTTTTAAAATATGGTACTGAGAAAACAAACAATTGTTACCTGAATTTTTCTCTTTCCAATGTTGCTTTTATGTTATAAAGTCAGCCTTTTATAACAGCCTTCTCTTTTTGATACTACTTGTTTCTAATATTTTATTCCTTATAATCTCCTTCAATTTCAGAAATATTTTGTGTTTCTACAAGTCACCTATGCTATGTGGCACATAGTCATGTAAACCAGTCATAGAAGCATGTTCAAGTTTAATACAACTGTCTTTAAAACAGACCTTAGTAAAGAATTCAAATTATGCCTTAGGGTAGGAATGTTATATGAGATTAATACAAACTAAATAGTTTATGTATTTTAGTTCACTTTGACAATACAAATGATTCATATATTGTATGTGACTGAAAATATCAGCATGTGACCTTTAGCAGTTTTAACCCTGATTCTATTTACGATTTCCCCTGAATGGAAAGTGTGAGGAGAGCAAATCAGTATTTGTTGTTCTGTATCGGAACTTTGTGACTGAAACAATGTGTCAATCAAAGTAAGAGCCACCTTTGGATTATTCAATGGTTGAATGTGAACTGATTTGCTGTAGTTACTTCTGTGTATTTTGGTTTTTATTACCTCCTTTTAGATTTCCATAGAGTAGCAGTGGTTTGCACATTTACTAATTAGTTCTTTTCTGAGTGTTTTGCTAATCAATATTGCAGTTAGTAGTTGATGTAATCACTGACCATTGATGTTGTCATCTGTATTTTTTTTGACATGAATCTTGTTTCATTTCTGATGTCTATTTTACCCCAAATGTGAAATATTATGTTTTTGATAGGTCTAAAGTTCACATCCAGTCCATCCTAAAGGAAATTAGTCCTGAATGTTCATTGGAAGGACTGATATTGAAGCTAAAACTCCAATACTTTGGCCACCTGATGCAAAGAGCTGACCCATTTGACAAGACCCTGATGCTGGGGAAGATTGAAGGCAGGAGGAGAAGGGGATGACAGAGGATGAGATGGTTGGATGGCATCACCAACTCAATGGACATGAATTTGAGTGGACTCCAGGAGTTGGTGATGGACAGGGAGGCCTGGTGTGCTGCAGTCCATGGGGTCGCTAAGAGTCGGACACGACTGAGTGACTGGACTGAACTGAACTGAAAGTTCACAGGACACTTAGACGTGACTTTATATATCCTATTGCATCCTTTATAGACTGTTAATTAATCATCTTTCTTTGAAGAAGAATTCATTCCAAACCTATTTTGCACTTTGCCTCTGCATCTCCTAAGTTTGAATCTAACTTTGGGTTTTCTGCTTTATTCTATTCATTTATTTGTCAATCCTATGTTGGTCTCAGAATCTTGACTACTATGAGGAAGTCAGGTAATGTAATTCCTTCAATTTCTTTCTTGAAGATTGCAATTACATTTAATACAATTGAATATTGTAGTTGTGTTTTCATATAAATTTTAGAATACATTTATGCAATTCTATATGTACACACAAAAAGTTTGATGGGATTATGATTGGGATAGATCAATTTAGGGAGAATTGAAATTTTAAAGTAACTATGTGCCACATATAGATAACTTAAAGAAACACAAAATATTTCTGAAATTGAAGGGGATTATAAGGAATCAAATATTAGAAACAAGTAGTATCAAAAAGAAAGGGCTGTCCATGATTGACTGATCCTTTGACATAAAAGCAACATTGAAAAGAGTCTTCAGGAGATGGGAATGGCAACCCATTCCAGTATTCTTGCCTGGAAAATTCCATGAACAGAAGAGGCTGGTGGGCTGCAGTCCATGGGGTTACATGACAGAGCACACACACGAGGGAGGTGAAGGAAGATGGGTTGGTAGCAATAAACAGAGGTAGAACTAAAAGAAAGAAAAGAGTCTTCAAAACCATGAACATGGTATATCTTTTCCATTTACTTAGGTTTTAATTGTTCTCAACTATGGTTTGTAGATCCATTTTGTATTTTAACAGTTATTGAAAAACCATGCAGAAATAGAATAATAAATACAGTTTCCAGCTCTTTACCTCAAAGGATCTTGATGAGTTATAAAGATTTCCTGGTGCAGGCTTATACATGTCTTCAATACTTTTTAAGGCTGATTATCTATAGTCAGTTAAAAAGAATGTATTGAACACTCATTCCAGGAGTGGTGTACTAATTCATCAAAACCTCTTGCACGCATTTTTTGGGTGTTGGTTTTAAACCACAGTCACTCCTTTGAATGAATAATTTCTGTCACTATGAGATTTATGCCCATTGAATATTAAAAATGATCTTTTATTGGTTAGTGTTCTATTAAATATTATTTCATACTTTTCATATGAATAGGCTCCTACTCAAAACAATCCATCATTGGGACTTTCCTGGCGGTTCAGTGGTTAAGACTCCATGCTTCCAGTGCAGGGGGCACAAGTTCAATCTCTGGTTGGGAAACTGGGATCCCACATGCTGTGCAGCCAAAACAAAACAAAACAAAACAAAAACAATCCATCATAGTGCTTGAATTTTGAGTGGTGGAAACATGCAGTTCCCATTGTGCCAACATTTGGGTGACAGTTACTTTCTGCTGTATTCCTTATTGGAGAGCTACATCATCTTTTCATTTGTCTTTGCTTTTCCCAATTCATTCATCCTCCCTGTGGTTTCCTTTCCTCTTATATCTCATTTTCCATCTACCAGAAGGATTAGCACTGTAACCCCAAATTGTACCTTTTGCAGCATATATTGGCTTATTTTCTCATGTAAATGCTACATTCAAAAGTAAACTATACTTTGTATTGTTTATCCAACAGTACTATTAAATATTTAACAATGGGTTGAGGTCAAATGGTGATGACACAACACATGGAAATACAGAACAGATGATGCATTAAGTGTTGAAGTAAATTATTTCAACACGTGGTGAGCCTTGCTATTTTTTTGGACTAGAATAGGAATATGTATATTATGAAGACTAGTAGATGAATGACTTAGAGGCAGTTTTGGTCAGTGTGTGCTTAATCTACCATAAATAGTCATTCTTTTAGCAATATAAAATTGTTAGTATATATAAGAGGCTCATTTATTTGGTTTTCCAATACATTAGTTAAATGATTCTTCTGAACTAGTCCTAGTATGATTTCCCTGCACATAAGAATATGAAAATCATCAACAGGAACCATGTGTTAATGGCTCACATGCTGGGCAGATGGAAACATAGTGTAGAAGAATTATTCAGTTGAGATCATTTTGGCCCCAAGACTTCTTTGCTTTAATAGAAAACATTGATTTGGCCAGCCAGATGACACACCCATCACACTGTCAACATTTTCATCTTTGCCAGAGTACCAGATTTCCTGAAGAAATCTTTAGGCAGTGATTCCTAACTTTTTCTTAATCACAGTCCATCTGAGAAGCTGTTGAAAGATATGAACCATCTCCCCAGCATAGTGCATAGACACAAACACATATATACCTACACAAAATTTTGCATTCATTTTTAGGGAGGCCCTAAGCATTTTGAAATCCATGCATGGATCCTTGTAGGGTTCCATGGACCCCAGATCAAGATGCCTAATTTTGAAAGATCCAATTGGTATGGTCTGATTATTCTGCCAGTATACTCCAATGTGTCTACTTCCTTTTTAAGAACCATTCAGACTACAGTCAGTATATCCTCCCTGGAGTAATTCCCTGTATTAGTGTGTTTTACAAAAGGAACCTATGTCACCATTAAAACAACTGTTTTGAGAGGGTTCAAAACACACACACACTGATAATGCATCTATCTATGATTTTTCCTTTAATAATAGCTACCATGTATTAGTGGGCTTCCCTCGTAGCTAAGTTGGTAAAGAACCTGCCTGCAATGCAGGAAATCTGGGTTTGATCCCTGCGTCTGGAAGATCCTCTGGAGAAGGAAATGGCAATCCACTCCCAGTGTTTCTTGCCTAGAGAATTCAAAGGACAGAGGAGCCTGGCAGGCTACAAGAGTCGGGACACAACTTACTGATTGAACCACTACCCGCACCATGTATTAGTATCTATTACATGCCAGGAGCTTGAAATATATCATTTCTGTTTCCTTAACTACCTTTCCAGACAGATATTATTATCACCATTTCCAAGATCTCTCCACAAAATTGGACAAAGTTGAGCCAGGAAAACTTTATAGCTCAGCATTTAGGAAGGGATTGTATTTTAGGTATTCCAGGGAGTAATGAGCAAAAGAAACAGCTCCATAATTACTACTATATTCTAAACAACTTAACATACTTTGACAGATAATGTTTTTCTACTGTTATGTATAAAACCTGCTGTTGAGGACTTCCCTGGTGGTTCAGTGGTTAAGAATCTGCCAGCCAATTCAGGGGATATGGTTTGATACCTGATCCTGGAAGGTATCAGGGCAACTAAGCCCGTGCACCATAACTACTGAGCCTGTCTTTCTAGAGCCCATGCTCCACAGCAAGAGAAGCCACCACAATGAGAAGACTGTGCACTATAACGAAGACCCAGTTCAGCAAAAAAAAAAAAAAAAAAAAAGAAAAAAAAGAAACAGATATTTGCAGCTGAGGCACACAAATAGCCTGAAGTCTTGCTGTGGTTTAGTTTTCAACATAATTTCAACAAATATCCAGTCAATCTTTAGATTCTGTGACAGAGACAGAGCAGCAAACAAGGCAAATCTAGTTGGTTGCAGCTTTCTTTGAACTTTTGAGATAGCAGAGAAGATAGATATTAAGTAAGTGCACATAATTACTGTGATGAGGATGGCCAGGGAAAGTCCTCCTAACAAAGTGACATGCAGCTGAGACCTTACTTTTGAGGAAGAGTTAGTCAGGAGAAGGTGGTACTTGGAGAAGATGGTGAAAGGGTATTTGTGAGGGCCATGCAGCAAGAGAGAAATCATCTGAAGAACCAAAAGATGTTATTAATGGCCAAAGCATATGCTTTGAGAGGAAAAGTGGAAATTGAGGAATGGGAGAAGTTGATGGTGCAGATTATATAGGCTCTTATAAAAACCATGGGTTCACTGGTTTTCCAGAAGAAATCCACCGGAATATTATAAGTAGGGGGTGGCATGAGTCATTTTTCACTTAGAAATGCTCTCCCTGCCCAAACTGTGGAGATGGATTTGAATGGCACTAGCACTGGTGAATGTGGAAACAGTGTCAGCCCAAGAAAATGTTCTTGGGCTCCAAAATGACTGCGGATGGTGACTGCAGTCACAAAATTAAAAGATGCTTGCTCTTTGGAAGAATAGCTGTGTCAAACCTACACAGTGTTTTAAAAAGCAGAGACATCACTTCGCCAACAAAGGTCCGTCTAGTCAAAGCTATGGTTTTTCCAGTAGTCATGTATGGATGTGAGATTTGGAGCATAAAGAAGGCTGAGTGCCAAAGAATCGATGTTTTCAAACTGTGGTGCTGGAAAAGATTCTTGAGAGTCCCTTGGACAGCAAGGATATCAAACCAGCCCATCCTAAAAGAAAGCAACCCTGAATATTTATTGGAAGAACTAATGCTGAAGCTGAAGCTCCAGTACTTTGGCCACCTGATGTGAAGGGCTGACTCACTGGAAAAGACTCTGATGCTGGGAAAAATTGAGGGCAGGAGGAGAAGGGGGAAACAGAGGATGAGATGGTTTGATGGCATTACTGACTCAATAGACATGAATTTGAGAAAACTCAGGGAGTTAGTGATGCACAGAGAAGTCTGGAGTGCTGCAGTTCATGGGGTCGCAAAGAGTTGGACACAACTTAGCAACTGAACAGCAATAACTGCACTGGTGGCTGTCTTAGGATGTCATCCCAGTAGCAGAACTCTATCAGGGGCTGACACTGGGGCTGAAGAGAGGATAGATTTAGAGACAATTAAGAGGTGGAATTGATAGGTTCTGTTGATTGACTGAATGGGGGGTGGTGAGGGTTTCTGGTATCAATAAGTGAGTGGGTGATGGTATCATTTCCTGAGATAAACAGCAATGGAGGAAGAGCAGGTTTCTGTTTGGGACTAGTCTTAAAGGAGCCTGTGGGACTCAAGAAATTTTGAATGCTCTGAATTGCCAAGGTCATCCTTATGAACAAATCTCTTACGGGTAACACAAGACTGTCTTCTTTTGTGACCCTGAAAACAGGCAAATCTACTTAGATATGACCAACTAGAACCAAGAATACAAAGCACTTTGGGATGAACTAACCAAACAAATGAATGAATTTCATAAACCAATTCCAAGAAAATACAAGCTCCCCTCTGCACTTTCTAAGCACTAACTTTAAAGGGTAGCAGCAACTCAATATATAAAACTTGCAATGATAACATGGTAGTTCATGTTATACATCTTCAGCTACTAAGGACATTTATTCATACACTAAACAACGTTTATTTTATGAACAGAATTGAGTACAACTGAGTAACAATTGATAGCAAAACCATTAGATGAATGATGATGGAAAACTGACATTTATGTCAATATGTGTATATTCTCACTAATATTTGTGTTTCCAGTCTTGAGCTATTATGAATAATACTGCTATGAACAGACTCATACAATTTGTTGTGTGTCATATATTTTCATTTATCTTTAGTACTTAGGAATACTACATATAAATTTACCTAGAAGTGAAATTATTGGATCATAACTGTATGTTAAACTTTTTGAGATACTACCAAATTGTTTTCCAAACATTATTTGAGAAATTGTTTCTGGCATTTTATACTCCATTAGCAAAGTATGAGTGTTCCAATTTCCCCACATTTTTTGCCAATTCTTATTATTAACTGACTTTTTGCTTATAACCATCTTGGTAGGTGTGAAGTGGTAGCTCATGTTCATTGTTTTTTAAAAGTAATAAATTCTACTCCAAGCTAAAGTCATTTAAAGAGATTCTGTAATGAGGAAACAAATGACAGCAAGCTGTACATTTCAAGTAAAGAAATACAAATGCACAACAGAGAACTTTGGTACTTGTGCATACAGATGAGGAAAGTATATGATCTGTGAGCGTGTGTGCTCAGTTTTGTCTGACCTTTTGGGACCCCATGGACTATAGACCCGCAGGCTTCTCTGTCCATGGAATTTTCTTGGCAAGAATACTGGAGCGGGTCACTATTTCCTACTCCAGGGGAATCTCCTGGACCCAGGGATCGAAACTGCATCTTCCTGCATTGGCAGGAGGATTCTTTACCACTGAGCTCCTGGGAAGCCCTGGAACACGGGGCTTCCAGAACCTGCAGCACAGTATAAATGATCTAGGAATAAAACACATTTCCCAGGTAGAGTGAAAAACTGTAAGATTTTATAAAAGAAAGCAGTTTCCCATCAACCCAGAAAGACCCAAAAGTCTTGCTAGTAAAGCACTATGTGGAGTTGAAGGAGGAAGGGGAAGAGTAAATTTCCAAAGCTGGTCATTTGATTTTTGTCTATGACATAATTCCTTATGTCCTGCTTCCTTCTATTTGTGGCTTTGAGTCATTTTGCAATTCAGGTTTAACATTATATTAATTTTTTATTTTGTGAGTTTTAACTTAAAAAAATTTCATGGTACCATGAAAATCTTGATTTCTTATATCATTAATAAATCATTTATCTTCCCTTTTCCATGTTTTAAAGGATATGGTTTCAAAACCTTGCTTTTCTATGTTATAAAAGATTTTAAAAACCTTTTTAAAAAATGTTTTCTCTTAGAATTTGTTCTTCAGATTTTGGCCATCTATGTGGAGAAAAGTTCTTTTTCACCAGGCTGGATTTGGAAAAGAGAGGAGGGAATTTACTGAAGCAGAAACACAGTGGAAGGTAATGGTATGTCTTGGTAACTTAGCTAAACACAAAACAATTTTTCTTTCCCTGAGTACAAAAGTAATAAAGAACATTTGGAAAATATAGTAAAGGAGAAAATTGAAATCATCTGTTTCCTTACCACCCAGAGATAACAATTATTAATGCTTTGGTGTATATTCATCAAGATTTTTTTTTTTCTGTTTATAAAAGCAGTGATTCAAAGGATCACCAATACCAGTCCATTTGGGCAGGCAGAACCTCGCCAATAAAAATGTAGGTATTCTGGAAATATTTCTCACTTTTCAGGATTCCGGCCAAAACACAGAGTCTAGCTCTGGGAAGGAAGGCTAGTAGGAAGTAGATTGAGTTCAGGATTCTCAGCCTGCAGATTGAGTTTCAAGTAGGGTTCCAGTATGTTTGTTACTGAAGAAGATACAGGGGACTGGATTGAAAAGCTGCTGGACCTGGGGAAACTGACCTGTTGCCAAGCTCTGTAAGAATGGTAGGGTTATGGCTCCTCTGTACCTCGTTTTCCTGTTAGGACTATCTCAGGAAAGGGGATCGGCTTGGCATCTATTTTTTTTTTAAGTCTTTATTGAATTTACAATATTGCTTTTGTTTTTTTTGGCCACAAGTTATGTGGAATCTTAGCTCCCTGACCAGGGGTTGAACTTGCGCCCCTTGCAATGGAAGGCAAATTCTTAACCACTGGACCACCAGGGAAGTCCCAGGCTTGACATCTATTGATGGAGTTCATCAGAGGTTTTCACATTGGGTTCTGAGGAAGAGAAAGGCAGGCAACCAAGGCAAGGACTAACATTGTACAGGTTGAAAATGAGTCTTATTTCTAATTATATTACACATTTTCTGAAAGAAGTCTTTAAAAATATGTTTTAACGTGGCTTTTTTCTTGGCTCAAGCTACTAGTGGGCTTGGTTGAATATTTAAAGTACCATAGAGCCTGCTCATAGAGTATATTATGTTAATGTAATTTTTAATAGAAGAAGTGGAAAATTGTATTGTGTTATGGGAAGCAATTAGAGATATTTTAGGAATGTATATTCTTGTTGCCCTTACAGTAGCTAGACAGCTTTTAGCTTTCAGCCAAAGTGGGATTTTTTTTTCCCCTAGAAAGTTTAGTAAGATACAAGCTATACATTGGTAGAATGTCTGGTCCAATCGTAGGTGTTCAATAAATATTAAACACTAACAACAATTGTGAAGTTTCCTATGCTATGTTTTTCCCAGAAAGGACTGCTTCAGCAGAGCCATGGATTAAGGATAGCCTGGGGCTGCAAGAAAGAGAGACATAGAAACTTTGCCCACAGCCCAATCCCACACATCAATGTGTCAGAACAAAAAGATCAGTATATGGTGGTAACTGCTGCGGTCCTCCCAGCATACTGAGCTGCCTTTTCTTGCTATTGGCCCCTTATGAATAAGGAGTTGAATCAGCCTGTGATAAGGCAACTGAGAAGTGCTGGCATTTTGAAAAGGATAACCTGTGAGTATGGTCTTGGGTTTTACTTACATATTTACATCTCGCCAGGTCTAGCTGCAACTTGAGAAGCGGGGAATAAGGAGACAAGTATTCTTTGGCCCACATGAAGGGCAGAAGTCAGTCTCCTCTCTGATCTGCAGTCTGGATCTCAAATCTGTGAGCCGAGTCTCTACTGTATGAGGGACGAGTACAGATTGTGCAACAGAGGGCCGCTGTGTGCATCTGACAGGAGTGTGTGTCATAGTGTAGTTTTCATCTTGATAGACTAGCGCAATCTGGGTGAAGTGACAGGGCAGGATCCTGGGGAAAGGAGAAATGCCCAGGTAGCTGAACAATGAAAGCTTACATGCTACACAGACAGAAAGGAAAAGAACACAGATGGCTCAGTGGAACTACTCACTGGTGAATGGAGGAATTGAGAAAGCAGAGTGGGGATTTAAGGAAGAATAACATTTGTGAAGGCTGAATAGAATCAAGGGGATCAGAACCATATACTGGAAAAGTGATGTGGCATACAGTAATATGTCCATTATCCACAGCACCATCACCATCAATCATCTTTAGTCTATGATGAGAATTCAAAACTCAAGAGAGGGCTGTCTTGGACTGTGTCTATACTTCACATTAAGTGTTTATTTTTGCCGTTGGTATTAGGAGAAGCTGCTGCTGCTAGCATTCCTATTCATGTGTGTGAGTCAGGCTCAAAGCTTACCAATTAATGATGCACAGTTCAGTTTTGTCTAAGTACACATGTAGACAGGCTGTCTGTCACCACTGGTGGCTTTCCCTCTTCACCTCTGGGGCTGCACGAAATCTCAGTTAACTAAGAGCTTCTCCAGGTTTAAAGAATACAGCAGCAATCCATTGACTGCTATGGTTTCGCAGAGTCAGAGGATATGCCACATGCCAACTGTTGAGCTTTAACACATTCTTCCACTTTTCTCTTGTTGACCCCGCATCTAATCAGGCCCCTTTAGCTTGGGTGGGTGCAGCTGCTATGGTTTGCTGCACATGTCTAGGGGCAGAGATTCTGTGAGTAGAACTTAGATGCTGATGGAGTGACTATACTTTGGATCTTTGTTTTTGGCACTCTTGAGTTTCCACTGATGTTAATTATGGCCCGTGGGTGATTCTGTGGGGTCTCTAAAGGAAGCAGGTGGAAGTCCAAGTTACTGTTGTTCTTCCTTTGGAGAGATGCTTGCAGTGCAGAGGTTTACTTTGGCTGACTGCCTGATGCCTTGTCTTGGTCCTTTTTGGGTGATGTCCACCAGAAGAGAGCCTTTTTGAATTGATTTTTTTAAAAAGGCTGCCCATACATCCCTGAACAACAAGTTGCCTAGGAGGTGGCATTTGCATTTAGTTCTTCCCAATGGATTTCTATGAGGACGACCACACCACCACAGGCTTTGGATTACATTTTTGCATTGATATGATTTTGCATCATCTAGGACAGAATTCCATGGAATCATGTGTATTTTTTAATGCTTTGGGTTTAGAAGTACAGTCAATGAATATATAGAAGCTCCTGAATGATTGCACCAATGTTGTGTGATCCTGCCTTCTGTGCTGGCTTGATTTTTAAGAGGATGCTGGGCATAGTCTGATTCTGGCTTTAAGAATCACGGTTTTGTCTAGCACACTGCACAAATAGATGTACCCAAAATTCAACTGGTGGTGAAGAGCAGATTTCATAACTTTAGTAAAGTCTGCCACCAAATCTAACAGGCTGGCTTCATCATTATTTTAGGAGTTCAGAGAAATTTTCTTGTCAAGATACCTACTTGTTAAGACTCTGGTGTAAGAATCTGAGTTAGGCTAACTATATTGAACCAATAATATCAAAGATGTGGAAATGAAGTGAGTCAGGATTAAGTTCAAATTCAGGGATTAAGTTCTGTGCTTTTTGAGGATCATCTCTGATACCACAGAATTTGACCCTGTTGCTTCACTGTGGAAAAAAGCCTGTCTGTAGACAGATGTGACATTTGGACACTTGTTTTCACTTCCATATTCCACATTCTGCTTATCAAGACTACTCTTTTCCAAGTAAGTTTATATGGTTTAGTCAAAATAAAAATAAAAGAGATGAAGTATAGATATATACTTCCTATATAGATACAGGAAGATTTCTGTTATTTACTTAGTAGAGTGGTCGATATAAAATGATTCATGGGTGCAAAAAATTAGAGAAAGTATACATTTAATATTTAATATACAAAGAATTTACTGTGTATAGAAATGTCTTATGCATTATGAAGTGAATTGAAATATTGGGGGATTAAAGAGGGATTTGCCTTTTTACTTTAAGGTATTTAAATTTTTGTAATTAATATATTAATTTTGCCAAGAAAAAAATACATCTGTTTATTGGTCAAGTTTGGATACTTTGAGAACCCCAGCCCTCTCTGAAAAGAAGTAGCATTTTTATGAATGTTTAGGTGCCTTAGGATAAAAAATGTATTCAGATAGACTCTTAGTCAGATGTGAGGACTCTGAGTAACGGGCTTCAGCAATCCTCAGAGATAAAATTGAAGAGAATAAACATTGAGAGTTTAATTATTTGAATAACGAATGAAGGTTTTGCATATTCATATATATGGGGCTATTCACTTTATTATGTTATATTCACTTTATATTCACGGCTATTGTGGCTGATGTTTTTGACACACAAGGGAACAAAAGAAAAGGTATATGTGACCTCATTTCTTAAAGATAGTCTAGTTAAGGTAGAGCGTGGAGACCTAAACAGCAATGGACTAATCCCAAAGCAACCTAAAAACCAAGTTAATGGTCATATAGTACACATGGTATACATAATTTCTAAAGGAATTCGAGATAGGAAAAGATTTTGTGTGGGATCTGTTTAGCTGATTACAGTTGCTATGTTTTCAAGAATCATCTGAAATGAATAAATCCAATTCAAAAAATAAGTATAAAGGTGAATATAACACATATAGTGTTCCTTATAAGATAAAAATATTTATAATCTTTATGATAAAATGCTACAGGAGGATGGAGTAATCAGGAATTAAAATTTTCTGAAGATGTCAGAGACGGGGTCATAGTATATGGAAAAGACCTCAAAGGAGAATTATTTCATTATAAGAAGAACTGGATAGATAGACATCCCAGGTAAAAGCAGAAGAAATAGCACAAGTATAGAGAAACATATAGGATTGTGAAGGGCTTCCCTGGTGGTTCAGCAGTAAAGAATCCACCTACCAATGCAGGAAACTGCGGTTCTGTCCCTGGGATGGGAAGATCCCTTGGAGAAGGAAATGACAACGCACTCCGGTATTCTTGCCTGGGAAATCTCATGAACAGAGGAGCCTGGCAAGCCGTAGTCCATGGGGTCACAAAAGAGTCTGACAGGACTTAGTGACTAAACAAGAATAACAACAACAACGACAACAGGATTTTGAGGCAGCTACTGTAACCGATGAGTCTGGAAAGATTAAATTGTGCAGGTCCTAGAATGACATATGCTCCCTGGTGAATCAGATGGTAACCATCTGCCTGCAAAGCAGGAGACCCCGGGTTTGATCCCTGAGTCGCGAAGATCCCCTGGAGAGGGAAATGGCAACCCACTCCAGTATTCTTGCCTGGAGAACCCCATGGACAGAGGAGCCCGGCGGGCTACAGTTCATGGGGTCACAACGAACCGTACACGATTGAGCGACTAACACACACTAGAATGACATTCTATTAAAGCATTCTAACTTGATCCTGTAAACAACGTAGAGACATTAAGGCCATAAGGCATGACTAGCTCTGTAACTGTTACTATGAAATATATGAAAACAAAATATAATTCATAAATTAAAATAACCAGTTCCGCCGGCGCAGGTGCAGTCCCGCCTCAGGGTAGAGGACTAGGGTGCAGCCACTTCCGCTTTCCGCAGGGACTGCTGGGAAGGACGCTAAGGTGAAGTTTCACGCCCCCGGGATCTGAGGGCCAGGCCGTGACCCTGGAAAGCATGATCACCTTCTGTAAAGACTGTGACAGAAGTTTTCAAGCATTGTTCAAATTCCGCCCTGACTGTAAGAGAACACACCTCCCGAGGGCCGTGAGGGGTCCTAGACCTTTGTCTGACCACCTGAAGCGTGCTTCCGAAGCTCGAGGAGAGCGCTGAACGCCATTTCTGAAAATTTCTTCCAAGAGAGTGAAATGTACCAGCTCTGTCACCTCTCCCCCGTCAACCATCTTCTCAGACAGTGACAATTCAGGTCTGAAAATACCTCAGATCCTTATGAGAGACTCAAAGGGTCCTGGTGCACACCTGTCTTACAAAGCCGCTTGCATAGGACCCAGCGAAGCCCTCGGACGCTGAAGTGGAGCACGGCACCGCCATGCTTGAGGCCTGGCCCGCCGGGACGGTGCTGACACACAGCAGTGGGCATCACTGGAAGCTGGGATCCCTCCAGACCCCAGACGACCAGGGCATTTTCTATGAAGGTACCCTGTACACACACGGCAGGTGCTGGGCTGGGCGGGGCCATCTTCGAGCTAGGGCAAGGGGAGGGGGGCCCCTTTCTGAGAATGAGGATGAAAGCCAGGTCCAGTTGCAGACTCGCCTCTCGGCAGCCAATTAGCTGCAAACCTACCTACGGGGACTAGGCAGGTGGAGTAAATGAGTGCTGGAGTCTGCACGGTAAGTCGCTTCAGTCGTGTCTGATTTCTTGTGATACTATGGACTACACCCCGCCAGGCTTCTCTGTCCATGGGATTCTCCAGGCGAGAATACTGGAGTGGCTTGCCATACCCTCCTCCAGGGAATCTTCCCGACCCAGGGATCGAACCCACTCAATATGTTTCCTGCATTGTCAGGTGGGTTCTTTACCACTAGCACCACCTGGGAAGCTGGAGTGGTGGAGTAGGTAATTGCTAGTGGTGGGAACTGTGGCCAAATGGAGAGCATGTGCCTGTGTAAAGAGGGCACTTTCTGTTCTGCTTACTGCTGTCGTGTGGGAATGCAGGCCCCAGTGTGGCCGATTGATACAGTGGCTTGTTGTAGCCACCCTGCAGAGATAGGATGGACCGCTGTGTGGGTGCCGGACTCATTGGGACCTCATGGACTGTAGCCCGCCAGGTTTCTCTGTCCATGGGATTCTCCAGGCAGGAATACTGGAATGGGTTGCCCTTTTTTTCTTCAGGGGATCTTCCTGACCTAGGGATGGAACCCACCTCTCCTGCCCGGGCAGTTGGATTCCCCCACCCCACTCCAAATTTGGTTTGAATGTCAAGACTGATGATGTCTCTCTCACACACACACACCCACCCAGCCACCCACCCCAAGAGGTTATGAAATTTTTATTGCTTATGTAATTGAGGTCTCTCTGGAGAGCAGGTCTGAAATGCCTTGAAACAAAGGAAGGAGCCTGGCTTGGTTTTTATTTTGGTTAAGGGCTGGGGCTGAGGTATGGGTTCCTGTGCATGGGCCAGTGTCTCACCTAGTTTGAATCTTCCACAGGCACCAAAGGAAGGAGCACTCAGGCTTTCTTATCAGCTTGCCCATATGGGTGGGTGGGGAAGAGGGAGGGCCAGGCTTAAAAGCTATCTGTAGTTAGACATTAAAAAATGGAATCACTTTATTACAAAGAAGAAAATAATAACTGTGCTGGAAGTTTTAGTGTTAATCACACCTAACATTTATTGAGTGCTTACTCAAGTCCAAGCCCTGTTCTAAGTGTTTTATTTTATTTTTAGCAATTTTTCAATTGGGATAAAATTCATATACCATGAAATGCACTGTTTTAAAGTACCTAATTCAGTGAGTTTTCAGTTATTCAGTTTTGTGCAACTGTCACCACTATCTAATTCCAGAACATTTCCATCATCTTAAAAGAAGCCCAGTGACTTTTAGCAGTTATTTCCTATTCTCCTTTCTCCCTAGCCCTGGGCAACCACTAATCTACTTTCTTTCTCCATTGGCCAGTTCTAAACATTTCATATAAATGGAATCATACAATAAAAACAAAAAACCTCTAACAGTTCAGATAGAAAGCCTATGGAATAAGTTAATAGCTTCTCAGTAGGTGCTGTTGACATTTCAGGCATGTATGTTTAATCACACAACATATGATTATGACCAGAAGACATTAGAATGCATACAGCCTTTGACACACCAAACCCTTTACAATATAGTGCTAAAACAATAAAATTGAAAAATTAAATAATAGTTTTGTTTACAATTACAACTTTTTGCTAAATGTATAAAAAAGAAAACCCTCAAAGCAGTAACAACAACAACAACAACCACACAAGAAGCATAATGCTTCAGTTGTGTCCAACTCTTTGTGACCCTATGGATTGTAGCCCGCTAGTCTCCTCTGTCTATGGGATTCTTCAGGCAAGAATACTGGAGTGGGTTGCCGTGCCCTCCTCCAGGGGATCTTCCCAACCCAGGGATCAAACCCGCATCTCTTTGTCTCCAGCATTGGCAGGCAAGTTCTTTACTTCTTGCGCCACCTGGGAAGCCTGAGACAGTCACAATTTTACTTAAAAGCTTTTGTTGGCTTCCCACTACTATTATTACTACTGCTACAAGCAATTGCTACTTACCTTTTATTGAGTGCCTGCTATGGGCCAGATTGTTTTGTTCTGTTTTAGAAGTTATTAGAAATTTTTTTTTTTTGGAAAGAACACTTTAACATGAGCTTTATCCCTTTAATAAATCTTAAAGAGTATATTAAGAGGAGGTGGCAAGAATACACAGAAAAACCCTACAGAAACTATCTTAATGACCCAGATAACTACAATGGTGTGATCACTCACCTATAACCAGACATCCTGGAGTGTGAAGTCAAGTGGGCCTTAGGAAACATCACTACGATGTTTGTGGAGGTGATGGAATTCCAGTTGAGCTATTTCAATGGCTAAAATATGATGCTGTGAAAGTGATGCACTCAGTGTGCCAGCAAATTTGGAAAACTCAGCAGTGGCCACAGGACCAGAAAAGTTCAGTTTTCATTCCAATCCCAAAGAAAGGCAATGCTGAAGAATGTTCAAACTACCGCACAATTGCACTCATCTCACACTCTAGCAAAGTAATGCTCAACATTCTCCAACTAGGCTTCAACATTATGTGAACTAAGAACTTCCAGATGTTGAAGCTGGATTTAGAAAATGTAGAGGAACCAGAGATCAAATTGCCAACATCTATTGGATCATAGAAAAAGCAAGAGAATTCTAGAAGAACATGTACTTCTGCTTCATTGACTACACTCAAGCCTTTGACTCTGTGGATCACAACAAACTGGAAAGTTCTTAAAGAGATGGAAATACCAGACCACCTTACCTGCCTCCTGAGAAATCTGTATGCAGGTCAAGAACAGTTAGAACCAGACATGGAACAACAGACTAGTCCCAAATTGGGAAAGGAGTATGTCAAGGCTGTATGTTGTCACCTCACTTATTTAACTTCTATGCAGAGTACATCATACGAATTGCTGGGCTGGATGAAGCACCAGCTGGAATCAAGATTGCTGGGGGAAATATCAATAACCTTAGATATGCATATGACACCACCCTTATGGCTGAAAGTGAAGAGGAACTAAAGATCCTCTTAATGAGGGTGAAAGAAGGGAAAAAGCTGGCTTAAAACTCAGCATTCAAAAAATGAAGATTATGGCATCTGGTCCTATCACTTCATGGCAAATAGATGGGGAAACAATGGAAACAGTGACAGCCTTTATCTTCTTGGGCTCCAAAATCACTGCAGATGGTGACTGTAGTCATGAAATTAAAAGACACTTGCTCCTTGGAAGAAAAGCTGTGACAAATCTAGACAGCGTAGTACAAAGCAGAGACATTACTTTGCTGACAAAGGTATGTCTAGTCAAAGCTATGGTTTTTCCAGTAGTCATGTATGAGTTGGACCATAAAGAAAGCTGAGCACCGAAGAACTGATGCTTTTGAACTGTGGTATTGGAGAATACTCTTGAGAGCCCCTTGGACAACAAGAAGATGAAGCCAGTCCATCCTAAAGGAGCTCAGTCCTGGGTGTTCATTGGAAGGACTGATGCTGAAACTGAAACACCAATACTTTGGCCACGTGATGCAAAGAACTGACTCATTTGAAAAGACCCTGATGCTGGGAAGGATTGAAGGCAGGAGGAGAAGGGGATGACAGGATAAGATGGTTGGATGGGATCACCGACTTGATAGACATGAGTTTGATCAAGCTTCCGGAGTTGGTGATGGACAGGGAAGCCTGGCGTACTGCAGTCCATGGGGTCGCAAAGAGTCGGACACAACTGAGCGACTGAATTGAACTGAAAGTGTTTATTATATTACTGCTGACTATAGGTATAGTGTTGTACAGTCGATCTCTAGAGTTTGTTCATCTTGCCTGACTGAAACTTTATGCCCATTGATTAGTCAACTTCCTGTATCCCCCCTCGCCCTTACCCCTGGTAATCACTATTCTGCCCTTTGGTTTTATGAATTTTGCTATTTTGAAATACCTCATATAGTTGAAATCATATTAACTTTTTGAGGAACCTCTGTACTGTTTTCCATGGCAGCTGCACCATTTTATGTTACCATGAATATGGTGCAAGGGCTCCAATTTCTCCACATCCTTACCAACACTTATATGTATGTATGTTATTTATTTAATTATGTAATAGTCATCCTAACAGATGTGAGGTGATATCTCCTTATGGTTTTGATTTGCAATTCCCAGATATTGAACATTATCATAGACCTGTGGTTTATCTGTATATCTTCTTTGGAGAAATATCTATGCAAGATTTTAGGCCTTTTTTTTTTTTTTGTCTGCACCAGCTTCGCGTAAAGGATCTTTAGTTTCCTGATGAGGGATTAAACCTATGCCTCTTACAGTGGAAGTGCAGAGTCTTAACCATTGGATCGCCAGTGAAGTCTCTTTTAGCCCATTTTTAATTTCATTTTTAGTGTTTTAAATTATTGTGTTGTAGAAGGTCCCTGTATAGTTTGGGTATTAACCTCTTATCAGATAGATGATTTGCAAATATTTTTTTCCAGTCCTGTAGGTTACCTTTTCCCTTCATTGATTGTTCACTGTGTTGAATCTTTTTAGTTAATGTACTGCCGCTCGTTCATTTATTTATTTCTGTTGCCTGTGCTCTTGGTGTCACATCTTTGCCAAGACCAATGTCATGAAGCTTTTCTCCTAATTTTTCTTTTAGGAGATTTACAGTTTTGGGTTTATGTTTGAGTCTTTATTTTGAGTTGATTTTTTGTGTATGGTGTAAGATAGGCATCCAATTTCAGTCTATTCCATGTGGATATTCCGTTTTCCCAACAACATTTGTTGAAGAGACTGTTCTTTTGCCATTGTCTATTCTTGACTTCCTTATTGAATATCAGTTGACAATGTGTATGTGAATTTATTTCTGAGCTCTATTTTGTTCCATTGGTTATATGTCTGTCTTTATGCCAGTACCATTACTGTACTTTGTAATATATTTTGAAATTAGGAAGTTTGGTACTTCTGTTTTTCTTGTTCTTTCTCAAGATTGATTTGGCCATTTGTAGTTTTTTGTGGTTCCATGTGAATTGTAGAAAATTTTTCTACTTCTTTAAAACATCGAGATTTGGATGGAGATTGCATTAAATCTGTAGATCACTTTGAATAGTATGGACGTTTTGACAGCGTTAAGTGTGTATATTATTCTTAATGCTTTACATATAGTAACATTTAAAACTTTTTCTAATTCTAGTTTTTGCCTTTTAAATAAACTTTATTTTAGAGTACATTTAGATTAACAGAAAAGTTTGAAAGATAATATAGTAAGTTCCATATACTCTACACTCAATTTCTCCTGTTATTAGTATCTTCCATTAGTATTGTGCATTTGCATGATTAGTGAATCTGTATTATACATTATTATTTTTAAAAAGTCCATACTTTGTTAGAACTTCTTTAGTTTCTACGTAATTTGTTTTGTTTGTTTGTTTGCTTGTTCTAGAATCCATCCAGTATTCTGCATTACCAGTAGACTACTTTTTGCTGTGACAGTTTATAGCAGTGTTCTTATTTATCACAATAATTCTATGTGGTAGGGCTGTTATCATTTATTTTTAAAGATGAGAAGAATAAAGCTAGGGTTACACAGAAATGGGAGTCAACTCTGGAAATCTGGGCTAGAGTCCTCACTCTCAACCACTGTACTGCATTTCTTCCCACATACTGGCTACTCAGTAAAAGGTAAACAAATGCGCAACTGTGTACTTGGGTTATGGTCTGAGGTAACCTGTGGTAAATGTGCTAGAGCCCGTATTGGTAAAGGTTATTTGTAGGAGTTTAGTGAAATTTGCCCTGGAGTAAAGAGCAAGAGAGTTCCAGAAAAACATCAATTTCTGCTTTATTGACTATGCCAAAGCCTTTGACTGTGCGGATCACAGTAAACTGTGGAAAATTCTGAAAGAGATGGGAATACCAGACCACCTGACCTGCCTCTTGAGAAACTTGTCTGCAGGTCAGGAAGCAACAGTTAGAACTGGATATGGAGCAACAGACTGGTTCCAAATAGGAAAAGGAGTACATCAAGGCTGTATATTGTCACCCTGCTTATTCAACTTCTATGCAGAGTGTATCATGAGAAACGCTGGGCTGGAAGAAGCACAAGCTGGAATCAAGATTGTCAGGAGAAATATCAATAACCTCAGATATGCAGATGACACCACCCTTATGGCAGAAAGTGAAGAGGAGAGTGCAAAAGTTGGCTTAAAGCTCAACATTCAGAAAACTAAGATCATGGCATCTAGTCCCATCACTTCATGGGAAATAGATAGGGAAACAGTGTCAGACTTTATTTTTGGGGGCTCCAAAATCACTGCAGGTGGTGATTGCAGCCATGAAATTAAAAGACGCTTACTCCTTGGAAGGAAAGTTATGACCAACCTAGATAGCATATTAAAAAGCAGAGACATTACTTTGCCAACAAAGGTCCGTCTAGTCAAAGCTATGGTTTTTCCAGTGGTCATGTATGGATGTGAGAGTTGGACTGTGAAGAAAGCTGAGCGCCGAAAATTTGATGCTTTTGAACTGTGGTGTTGGAGAAGACTCTTGAGAGTCCTTAGACTGCCAGGAGAGCCAACCAGTCCATCCTAAAGGAGATCAGTCCTGGGTGTTCATTGAAAGGACTGATGCTGAAGCTGAAACTCCAATACTTTGGCCACCTCATGCGATGAGTTGACTCAAGACCCTGATGCTGGGAAAGATTGAGGGCAGGAGGAGCAGGGGAAGACAGAGGATGAGATGGTTGGATGGCATCACTGGCTCGATGGACCTGAGTCTGGGTAAACTCCAGGAGTTGGTGATGGACAGGAAGGCCTGGTGTGCTGCGGTTCATGGGGTCTCAAAGAATTGGACACGACTGAGGGACTGGACTGAACTGAACTGAACTGAAATGACTTGGGGACAAAAAATTTGGAATCATGGTTTAAACTTTCAGTGTTTAACCAAAGTCATGTTGTAGAATTTCATTTTACTTCTAAGAGGACAAAACATTTAAAAAATATAGTATTTTTTAACCTGTGAATGTTTAGTCTCAGAGTTAGTTTGATCACATTCCCAAACTCTTTCTCAACCAATTGAAGACAAGGATAGAGTCAATTTTATTTGATGCATTGTGGATTATTTTACAGCATTCTGGCACATAAGAAATAATGAATAAATATTTGTTGAATGAGTAAATGAACCCTGATTCAATTCAAAGAGATATTAAAGATTGCTTGGTTTTTATGTTGACAGGTAGAGGCTACACAGGGTTTCCCTTATCAAATGAAAACACTATTAATTAGAGAATCTTAGTGTCTTTTAAGACTTGTACATGTTCAAGCTGCCTGGAATCTGTAAAAAGGGGCAACAGAGATGTCCCAGAGAGTCCTTGCTCTTCCTACCAGCTCCCATAACCAGAACTGCAACTCTCTGAATTTATAAAAATATAATTTTCAGAATGTTCTAGGAGTATGTTTTATTAATGTTTACAGCTTTTCTAAAAAGTAAAGAGTAGGTCTTAGACCATCAAGTTTATTTCTTTGAAATGAACTCTGTTGAGAAATTGTTTTAAAATGACAACCAGCAGCTTTCCTTTGTATTAATTAGCTGTGTTCACATGGGACGGTGATTAAGGGATTTGTGACTAGTTTTATAAAGAACTGACTTTTTTTTTTATTTTTTATTTTTTTTTTTAATTTTTTAATTTTTTTTAATTTTTTTATTAGTTGGAGGCTAATTACTTCACAACATTTCAGTGGGTTTTGTCATACATTGATATGAATCAGCCATAGATTTACACTTATTCCCCATCCCGATCCCCCCTCCCACCTCCCTCTTCACCCGACTCCTCTGGGTGAAGTACATTCTGCTTTAGAGGAGAATGTGATATGTATGTCATATATTTGATTTTGGAGAACTTACAATTTTGGGACATAGTACTTATGTCAATGATGATAAGACTGAAAGTGCATCCTTTGGAAATATAACCCCATTCCTGCTACTCTCTCTTTTCTCCCAACTAATGCGAAATATTTATGAAGAGAAAACTAGCCAATTAGAAACAGTTGTGGCAGAGTAAATCCAACCTTGCAGGAACCTGGAAAGCTGCCCTCTAGTGGAGCTTATTGAATTTAGAACTGGAGGATTCCAATAGACAAGTGTCTTAGGGTCAAGGGTAATATGAAATTTCATATTGTTTCTCAAATTTCTCAAAAGCATCGATGGGAATGGCAGTTTAGAATGGAAAGACTAAAGGTTAAGTGTGACCTATAGAATATGCATTTATTATTTTATTATTCTTTCTTTTTGGTTATTCGCTCATGTTAGTAAGGCCTGTGTTTTCAAGGTAGTTATAAATGCATTAAAAAGATCTTATAAGCCAAAATAAAACTAAAAAAATAAAAAAGAGTATAGGTAGAATAGTTAAACCTATGAAAAATAGAGGTGTGGTCACTTACTTTGTGGTGAGTGGTTTTGATGTTTGATTTTGACTGCGACTTTGAGGAAAAAGTCACCATTTTTAAATTATAGAAATTCCATTGTCTATATACATTATGTTTCTATGTAGGTAGCTTGGAAATATTTAGATGTTCTGTGAATTTATCCTGATGTTCAAGGCAAGTATGTACTGGTCATAAGAGGGAAGCTCCAAGGATCCCTGCCTTGTGTGTAGGGGAATAGTTATCTCTTAGACAGGGTTTGATTTGAGCCCTGTTTACAGGATGAATTGTGTTGAATGAGAGAGCACCAAAGATGAACTTCTGCATTTCAAATATCCATTATCTAGCCAGCATTCTGCCATTGGAGTTACATATCTTCATTTCTAAATGCTTCCAATCAGGAGTTCTTTGTTAAAACCTAAGCTGTTATTAATGAATACCAATAAACACCATAATGCAGTATTTCTCCATTGGACCATCTGCATCAGAATCACCTCGAGGGTCTTTTAAAAACACTGATTTAAGGACCCCACTCTAGACCAGTTTGGACAGAACCACTGGGTGGGGAAGATGGATGAGCCAGGGTAAATCTTATACCCAGTGAAGTTCTAGAATCAAGAAAATAAGCTGAAAGTCCTCAGAGATCAAAACTCTTCAGAATACAGGGTAGGCACCTGAGGAGGAGGAAAGAATATGCCAAAGCGAAGGAGAGAGCAGAGATGGGACAAATGGGAGGCACCAAATCTGAGCTTTGGACTCGTCATGATTCTGCCCAGGGCCACTCCCCAGAAGAGTTAGTGTTGTGGTCAGTGACTCTATGACTAATCTCGTTCATCAGGAAAATGGGAGACATGAAAACCTTTTGGAAAAGGCAGTACTAGCCCACAAGAGAGCCTGAAATACAGAGAATTCTCAGAGATCAACTCTCTCAACTTAACTGAGCCACTCGGGATAGGGGCTTTTCATTTGTGCTGGTCCCAGTGACATGTGGTGCAGATCCAGATATGTCCTGGGTCTTGTGATCACAGTCTTTCTTTTGAAAACAGTTGCTAACAATCTGTCACTCCTTTGTGTTAGAGCTCAGTCTGTTTGAAAATGCTGGGTATCAGCTGCTGTTGCTGTAGGTCCATTTCTATTTTCCAGCAGGTGGGTGTGTCTGTTTCTTTCCTTTCATCTCCATCCAGGCTTTCTTCTTTCAGACACTTTCCGGTTTGTCAAGCCAAGTATGCCTGTCATGTTGGAACCCAGCCCTGGGACACTCACCAACTTCTCTTTGTGTTAGTATCTCCCTTGACTATGTTTCCACTTTTTCTTATCTTCATAAAGCCCATCAGTCCCTTCACATGCTCACCTGTATGTCCTATTCTCTTTATTGTGGGGCCTCAGAAACTGCCAGTTAACCTTGTAGTCTCCCCTTTTCTGTATTTTTGCTTCATCTAGACTTGCCTTGTGCTTTTCCTCTGGGTCATTTTGGCCTATCCTTATTCCTTCTTCCCATTATTTTCTATATCAAGTCGTACTAAGTTCTTCAGTAGCTTCCCTGAACAGAAATATTAGGGTTCAGTAGAAAGAGAATGGGTTTCAGACTCAGACTAGGATTGGAATCCTCTCTTTGCTACTTATTGGTAGCTCTGAAAACAATAATTTTCTCATAGAATTCTGAAAATTTAATTAGATGATGTAGAAATATGCCAAGCACAGAAGCCATAACAACAAATGTTCAATTCATGGTAGCTATTATTATTCTGTATTAAATTTTTTTTACTGAAGTGTAGTTGATTTACAGTATTTCAGGTGTACAGCAAAGTGATTTGGTTATATATATGTACATGTACATACACATATATATTATTTTTCAGATTCTTTTCCATGTGGGTTTTTATAAGATATTGAATACATTCCCTGTGCTATACAAGTAGGTTATATATTTATATTATTTTTGTATGAAAACTTTCCATACTACTGTGGCTCACAGTGGTTTTCTTCCTTGGTGTTTGTATAGATTTTCTTGGGTTTGGGGTTCCAGGAGAAGTAGGAGAGTAGGATGTACAGCCATTAACCATGACCCAAGAATAAAGGGGTTCATGAGCAGTAGGAAGCTATCATTTGCCTACTTATAGGCAGAGTTTTCTCTTAGAACCTGCCGTAGGTTTTCTTCGCCTGAGAGTTCAGGCTGTTCTTTCTTTAATTAAGCACAAGCCATTCCCAGAAGTGCTTGCTGGAGGTCACATGTTTTCTTCCCATTAACTAGCAGGCTTTAACTCAAAGCCTTAGAGTTCCAATTGGACCTGTCCAGTAGGGTCATGGAGTCCCCACCACGTTATGGGTTTTTGTTGTGTCCTGGCTCTGGAGCCAACATAATTCTCCAGTGTCCTAATATGCTTTCCCATTGCTGTTAATTTCTTTTATTCTGCGTAAGAGCTCTCTAGATTGAGGGAGCCTATAGAAAACCATGTTCCTGGCTCCTTAATCTCTGAGACGGACCCCCAGGAAGGAGCTTCTGGTACAGTCTACTCACCCTTCCCTTTTGAATTTGCAAACTATAAAATGAATGTGAATACCTTGTACTTAGAAATCTCTGATTGATTTCACCCTACAACCCATAGTCTTTTGCATATGTTCTAACCTAGAGGTTCTCAACATGTTACCATACAGGGGAGATTTTTCCTTGAAATTCTGTGTCCTACTCTGATTATTGGAGAGGAGGATGTCTACTTACACTCTTTCTGTTAAGATTTACTGTGAAGAACCTCTAATAGCCTTTAAAAATATTGAGAAGGAGCACAGATTCTTTAGAATTCTTAAGTAGAATGGAAAAAAATTTCTTTTTTCCCCCAGCTTTATTGAGATAAAATTGACATACAACATTGTACTAGGTTAAGGTGTACTCTGATGATTTGATACACATATATATTGTGAAATGATTGCCAAATACTGTTAGTTAGCATCTCCATTGCCTTCCATAGTACCTTTTTTTTTTTTTTAATGCATGTGTGGTAAGAATGTTCAAGATCTATTTTCTTAGCAACTTTCAGGTATATAATATGGTCGTCCTTTGATATCTGTGGGGGATTGATTCCAGAACCCTCTATGGATACCAAAAGCCGTGGAATGCACAAGTCTTATAGATGGCCCTCTGTTTTCACGGTTCTTCATTCTTGGATTCATTTAACCATGGGTCATGTAGTACTATATTTATGGAAAAAATCTGTGTCTAAGTTAAGTGGGGACCTGTGCAGTTCAAATGAATATTGTTCAAGAGTCCGCTGTACAGTATTGTTAACTACAGTCACCATGCTGTGACCAAAGTTTCTCTATTTTTCACATCCTTGCCAATACTTATTGCAAGAATGTTTTTGGCAATAGCCATTCTCACAGGTGTGAGGTGATACTTCTTTATGGTTTTGATTTGCAGTTCCCTGATGATGAATGATATTGAGCATTTTTTGTATACCTGTTGGCCATTTGTATATCTTCTTTGGAAAAATGTCTGTTCAGGTCTCTGCCCATTTTTAAATCAGATTGTTTTTTTGCTGTTGAATCATGTGGATTATTTATATATTTTAGATAGTGACTTATCAGATAGATGATTTGCACATAATTTCTCCCCTTCTGTAGTCTCTTTTCATTTTGTTGATTTTTTTTGCTAATCAGAAAATGTTATTTAAAGTTGAAATGTAGTTGATTTATCATGTTAGTTTCAGGTGTACAACATAGTGATTAAATATTTTTTATAGCTTATACTCCATTCAAAGTTATTAAAAATAATGACTTTATTTTCCTGTGCTGTATTATATATACTTGATGCTTATTTATTTTATACACAGTAGTTTGTATCTCTTAATCCTCTATACTTATCTTGCCACAAAGCTCCCCTCACCTTTTTTTGCTCTGCCAGATTCTATTCATCCATTCTTGGACTATGCTTCCCTTAAATCTTCCTTTTACGTCATCTTGGCCATCATTGGCATTTCTGTCCCTGTGTTTCTAGCCACTGTTCCAAACTCTGCTTCTCCTTAGGACCCTCAAAAACTTATTATTTTTGCTTTGTTAATGCAGATCACATTCTGTTTAGTGTTGGGCTTTTGTTGTTTTTAGTAAAATTGTATGCTTCTTGAAGGCACAGCTCCTTGTACCCTCTTTAGAATGTTCAATGATTTCCAAAAAACAGCTGCTTGATAAAAACTTATTGACTGGTTATTGATTATTTCTTTAATTATATTTCACAATTTTCCTGCTTGCCAAGTCCTGCTTCTAGCCAACATGGGATTATGTGTGGCACCTGAGGACAAAGATGGCATGGAGAACTGAAAATCTAGAGATGATCGTATAAGCTCACTTAGAACAAAGGGTTTAATTATTCCCCTATCATCTGAGCCTTTTATCTGAGCTGAGTTGCCATAAGCAGCAAATTAGTGAGTTTCATTCACTCTGCTTGCTTTGGCTACTGCAAATAGCATAAGAAGCACAAGTCAGAGTGAAGGGGAAGCAGAGGATCTGCACAGGACTGGTACCTCTTGTCTGATTATGTTGGCCAAAGAGCGACATGTGTTAAGTGCATCACCGAACAAGTGTTTGACCTTTCTATGTGGGGAAATCAGCATCTGACAACTTGTTTCATGATAAACTAGAACTAGTCTGGGAATGATACTTTCTGATGCCAGTTTTACTTATTCACAAAGCAAAAGACTAAGTGGTGCTGTCCCTCCAGATGGAGTTAGCCAAGTGTCAGTGGAGGGGGATAGAGATGAAAAGGGGGATGGGGACTTACAGTATGTTTTTCTACTGCTGCCAGATAGGGGGCTCTTTCTCTTCCCTCTTGTACCCTCAATACTTCCTACTCCTCAAGGGTCAATAGCCAGAAGAAACTGGTGACCTGTGGTAAAGACTGTTGGCGTGCTGAAAGGTTATTATTTCTACCTTCTAGAAACTTCTTGCATCTCTTTGGGTCTCCACCATCACCTCCATAGCAGGGTTTATATTCAAAGTACTTTATAACTAGTATGGTACAGGATACTGAACTGTGAGGATGGAGGCTGGCTGGTTATGAATAACCAAAATAGTCATACTGGCCCTTCTCTGGGATCTAGGATCCAGTTGCCTCTCGCCTGGGCCCTGTAAAGGCCTTCTAGGTGGATCCTCTGGTATATCCCAATCCACTGCACAATAGCCAGAGTGATGTTTTTCAAGTGCAAACTGTATTTGTTCTCCTTCTTCCCTCCATTTCTTAAAACCCTTATGGCACTCCATGGCTCTTAAAGAGAACTCCTTTCACTTGGCCTGTTAAGCCTCACGTAATTTTTCCCCTGTCTCTCTGTAATATAACTGATAGCCTGTTTCTCACACAAAACTGTAAGCTCAGTGAGAGTAGGGACTATATTTGTCTTTTCCCTGCAGTTTTTTCCCCAGTGACTACTTGGTATAGTGTCTGACAGTGTAGGAGCTCATTAAATATTCTTTAAATAAATAACAACTTCAAGTTTTCCAAAGTGTATCTTCATATCTAGTCCAGGATTTTTATTGTATATACATGTGAATGTGTTTTTAATAAACAGTTTCATAGAAGGTACTTGTTCATATTTCTTAAATTGTTGAACAGCATCAGCATTCTTCTAATGGTGGACATCAGGCATCTGGGAGCTATTGGATGTGAGACTGCCCTCTTTGCCCTGCCTCCTCCTCCCCACTGTCTAAATAGTCATGTGGCACTATAGTTCTGTTTCCCAAATGATTCTCCCAAGTGATCTTGCCTCTCCAGCTCCTGGCTATGCCTTGGTCCATGTCTCATCATTTCTTATAGTTGCTTCTAACCTGGTTTCTCTACTTTCTATCTTATTCTCCTTCGGTCCATCTTTTGCAGAGCTGCTAGGGGAAACTGTAAAACTCTATTGTCTACTGGTGGATTCACCCCTTGGAACAATCATATGTAGCTACTATTTGTGTATCCCAGAACGTACCACACTCTCATATTTCTTTACCATGGCTGGGGTTCCCCTTCTATTGCTCACCCCTACCCATATCCACCAGACAAACTCCTATTTAGTTTTTAGAACTTAATTTAAGGCCCATTTTTTTTGGGGGGGGGAAGGATGGGGAGGACCCTTTGATCGCTTTCCATCCCCTAGAAGAATTCATAGTTCTTTCATTTCCATCTTCTACCATATTACTAATTACATTATTTATATTTCCTTATCTTTCTCCAACTAGTCTGTAAATTTGACATCACATGACATTTGTCTTAGTCATCATTGTCTCTCCAGAGAATAGAAGGGTATATGTTAAGTGGTAAGCAGGCATTCCATAATGTCTGTTGACTAAGAAAATGTTTTCTTGGAGTGTGAGATCCAAAAAATATGGTATATATTTAATCTTGTCAATATTTTGAGATCTTAAGAAATCATGGTGTATTAATTTTTGTTATATTTTAAAATTTATTTAAATTTTATTCAATATCCTTTGTTTAAATGGAATCCAATTGTGAACTGACCTCTTACAAAGCTTGTTATCATCTATGATAATTAAATTGTATGCCTTGAATGATATACACACAGCTATTGCAAATCTCAGCAGTGAAAAATTTCATTGATTCTTTCTTGCTTTAATTTATGATGGACTTTGGCATAGTCTGGTAATGTAAGCATTGAATGCAAATTCTCTCCTGGAATTTGCTAAATTTTCTTCCTATTCATAGGGATAGATATTTTAGCAATTTATTTTCAAGCTGGATTTCCCAGCCATTTCTTTTTCCCCAGGACACCTATTTTTATTTCCATATATTAGTGGTTCTCCTCTTTTTAAAAATAATTTACTGGAATACAGTTGATTTTCAGTGTTGTGTTAGTTTTAGGTGTTCAGTAAAGTGAATATATCCACTCTTTTTTTATATTCTTTTCCCCATAGGTCATTACAGAGTATTGAGTAAAGTTCTCTGAGCTACATTGTAGATCCTTATTAGTTATCTCTTTTGTATATAATAGTGTGTATATGTCTCCCAATCTCACGATTTATCCCCACCCTGCTTTCCTCCCTGGTAGCTATAAGTTTGTTTTCTGTCTGTGACTCTGTTTCTGTTTTGTAAATATGTTCATTTGTACCTTTTTTTCTTTTTTTTTTTTTAGATTCCACATATAAGCAATATCATACGATACTAGTGTTTCTTTGACTGACTTCACTCCGTATGACAATACCTCTTTGTTATTCTTAAGCATAAAGTTAATATTAACCACTTCCTTTGACAGCAGAGCCTGGTTAGAGCTCTCTGGGGCATGAGGATTCCAGTGGAGGGTTTTCCAACATGACACTACTAGGCATTGGTCTTGTCAGTGCACAGATATTTATTAAGCACCTGTTCTGTGCCTGACTCTTCAATAAGGTATAACTTCTGTTCACCACTGTATTTCCAATGCCTAATACATACTTGATGAATTTCTTTTAAATAAATACATTTTTGGAAAATATGAGCCTGTTTTTAGAGAAGTTGAGAAGAGTAGAGAGACAAATATCCATTATGCTCCTACTATGTGCCAGGTGCTACATTCACACTTCTCACACCTTGCAAGTTTTACAAAAGCCCTTTGAGGTAGATGGGCTTATTTCATTTTCCATGCATTCCTTGTTTTCCCAATTGCAGAGCTAAGGAGTAAATTAGGAATCACATAAATAACATAATTGTGTTCTTAACTTTGTACTTAAGCTTTCTCTGTTGACAGACCTTAGCTCTTTCAAAGAGCTCAATTATTATGAAAAAATGTCTGGGGGTGTTCTCTACGTACTCATGAAAATAGCTTTGCATTTACTAGTGCCCTTCCATTTGCCACATTGTGTCTGCCACTTTCTCCCTCCCCTGGTCTGCTGCTGTGGGTGTTTCTGCCTGCTGCTGTCTCCAGGGATTGAGCTGGGCAAGTCCTTGTGGCACTGGGTCTGTTTCAGTGTTGCATCATAACCTATTTTGTGCACAGATGTAGCAGTGTCCTGGATTTGTAAGAAAAACAGCCTGGTGACAAGACGATCTTTTTCTAGCACAGGACAGAGCCTCTGGAGGGAAGGGCTGACATGGGCAAGGCACTCGTCTGATGTGGTTTTACATGTAGTATGGCCGTCAGAGGCATGAAGATCACTGGAGGCATTGTAGATAGAGCTTCAGGCTAGAGAGTTCACTGTCTGGCTCAGTCCACCCGTAATAATGTTTGCTATTAAGACAAATCTTCCAACCCTAAAGGAGAAGGAGAGAAGTAGCAGAGGTTTGGGATCTGATGGGAAATGCCTCTGGGGAATAAGTTAGCATACACCTCTTTGTAGAGACCTACCAAGGTTTAATTAGAAGCAGCTATGACAAGAACAAAAATAACTTGGTAAATACTATTAGCCTTTTCTTCTTTCTTTGCCTTTGAAAGAGGAAGTAGTCCTCTTTTTTTGGTCCAGTAGTCCCAGGGACTGGGATTTTGTTCTGATTAATGTCTGGGGTATACTATTGGAAGGAGCCCCAAAGTCTAAATTGATATCCAAGTGACAGGGTAGAGCACTCTTTAGGAAGAATAATAGATTGAGAGATAAGGGAATATGAGAGAAATAAAACAGAAGTATGGACTAGCGTTTTAAGGGTAGAGAATCTAAGTGAAAGGGAGAGAGAAGAGTGATTACTAAGCAGCTGTTAAAAGGCCTCAGAGATAATGATGGAAAAAGAGGATCTTTATGATATTTTCTGTCTCTTTGAAATATCTCTGAAAATTCCCTGTGGTCCAGTGGTTAGGATTCAGCATTTTCTCTGCCGTGGCTTGGGTTCAATCCCTGGTACGGAATTAAGATCCCATAAGCCATGTGGTGCAGCCAAAGAAAGAAAGCACAGTAAAAATTTAAGATATTTTTAAGTATATGTTGGGTTTTAGACTTATGTTTCTGTTGGATACAGCAGTGATCCAAGACTGCCCATGAAAGTGGTTCAGCTTCATGTTAGTATCTTCTTAGAGAGCCAAAATGAAGCCATGAAGCCATTGGCAAACAGAGTGATGGATTGTAAGGTGCAGACAATGTGTGTTTCCAGAGATCAGACAAATCAAAAACCACTGTGGGCTGTGGTTGTTGGTGAAGGTCTCAAAATGCTTAATAGAACATATCTGGGACTCAGGTCTTAAAAATATATATTGCATATGAATAGATGGAGAGAAGGAAGGACATTTTAGCCAGTATAAATATACCTAAGTAAAGGCATGATGTAGGAATGAGCATTGTACAGTATCAAACGAGGGCTAGTCAGGAGTTGAGCCCAAGGGAAAGAAAAAGAAGAGTGATGAGTAGCAACTGGGAATTAGAATGTATCAGTAAAGTGGAATCAGTTTATGGAGGGTTTTAGAGGTTACACAAAGGAGGTTGTTTTTAATTTATAAAGGACAACAGATATATTCTGTAGAGTGATGAAAACTAGAGTTTTATAAAGCCTCATCTGGAGGAAGTGATCGAAATGGAGAAAGCCTGGAGACTTTTTTCTTAAATCCATGTGTGAAGCATTTAGGTTTGGACTTGGAAAGGAAATGTTGAAAGGACAAATCATAGGACTTGTAACTGATTAGATGTTCAGGGCAGGCATGAGATCAGAATCAAATATAATTCTAATTTTCCTTGCCTAGAGGTTTTGGAGAATTACGGCTTCATTCATTTTTCCGTTTATCTTTTCACTTCTTCAGGAAATATTTATTGAGTACCTACTGTGTTGTCAATACTGGGATACATTGAGCAGAAACATTGAAAACTCCCCGACCTCATGGAGCTTACATTCAAGAGAGGGAGAAACTGATAATTTAAAATATCAACAAGTAAAATATATAGCATATTAGCTGCTAAGTTATTTGAAGAAAAATAAGGAAGAGAAGGAGAATAATGAATTAGGGGTAGGTAAAGAGGTTACACTGATAAATAATTGAAGTGGAGGTGTTAGAAAAGGAGCTAGTTGTCAGGGAAAGGTGGGATTTGAGGAGGCTAATTGAGGGGGATTGGGATGGGGAACACATGTAAATCCTGTGTTTTTTAAATAAAATAATTGTTATTTAAATGTTAAAAAAAAAAAGAAAGGTGGGATTTGGACATATTAGTGGCATTATTTTCTGAGAAATGCAGGTTAGTAATTCTTATGAGATGTTGTGATTGCAAATGTAGATTTGGGAGCCAAGGAAATGGCAACCCACTCCAGTACTCTTGCCTAGAAAATTCCATGGATGGAGGAGCCTGGTGGGCTACAGTCCATGGGGTTGCAAAGAGTCAGGCACAACTGAGCGACTTCACTTCTTCACTTTACTTCAGTATAGCTGCAGTAATTGAGGCCTTTATCTTGGGAGAACTCTTTAAAAAGCAGGATTTGATGAAAGCCTGAAGTCCCAACCCTGGGGGCTGCCCATTTTTTTTAGGAGAATTTCTTGAAGGGAAAGACTCAGGGAGGGAGGAACAGTATTCACACGTTGCCAGGATTAGAAAGAGAGGCTGGAAAGGAAGGGAACTTGCTTCTCAAGGTTGTTTTTATTGTTTTATGTGGATGATAATTGAAAGGTACAAGCTTATCAAAAGTACATTCCAATACAGTATTCATCATCCTCTGGTAATGTCTTAAGACAGTTTCTGCAAATATCTGGAAGACTATTGACTAAAAGAGCAATGAACCACTCTGTTGCTCAGAATTTGATAACCAAAGTAAGTTCATTTTTATCTTAACATCAGAACACACCATTAAAAGGACAAAGCCCTGATTAATGAGTACCTTATGAGTATTAAAGACTTTGTTGATGTGTTTATTTCACAACCAAACCATCCTCTCATCCTCTGTAAAACTGTTGTATGTCTCTCGATGCCGTATCCCCTGACCTTGAGATTTGACAGTCTAATATGAAGAACACCAATGTGGTAGGACATGAAAGCCTTTTTAGACAGGGAGAAACCAGTAAGCAAATATTCCATGAAACAAAAAGTAAATAAACAGGTGACTAATACAGAGGTCTGAAGGGAATGGCCTACCAATTAGGTGACGGCTTCTCAACATTTTACGAGGTGATATTACTAATTCCTTCCTGCGAAGTTAAGGCTGCTAGTGTAACTGTTAGTTGTTTTCTCCACATTAAAATCTTTTTCTTTTTAATTTAAAAGATTACTAAGATAGACAAATGCAGCAAAGAGTGCTCTAACTCCGAAGGATTGAGTTGTAAGTCTTTTTCTGTAAACTCTAAAGGCATCCTGTGCTGACACTCCTGTGAGAACTTGTAGGTTGGTATGATAAACAGCAGTGATGCAATAACAACATAGCTCTGGAGACTTCAAATGATTGTGATCTACATCTCACATTACAAAAAACTTAAATAGTAATGATCTTTTAAAATCAGTACTTTTCAACTGCATGGACATTTAATCGGAAGTGAATAATATTTATTTGTTTATTTTTAATTTTTCTATTTTTATTGTATTGGGAAATATAGCACATATAAGAAATATTATATGTAAGTACAATTTAAACACTAATAATAATATCCTATGTAACCACCATTCAAATTAAAAAAACAGAGTTTTGCCAGTACCAGAGAAGCCTTTATGGTCCTTGGTAATAGAACCTGATAACTTAGAAATGAGTAACATTTAATATTGATCAAAAGCTCCTGAGACCCAAATTTTAAAAATTAGTTTACTACCTTTTTGTCCTATTCATTAACTTGTAGGGAAATTATTATTTTCATTTATTTTTATTAGTTGGAGGCTAACTACTTAACAATATTGTAGTGGTTTTTGCCATACATTGACATGAATCAGCCATGGATTTACATGTGTTCCCCATCCTGATCCCCCCTCCCTCCTTGTAGGGAAATTAAAATAATTACAAATGACAGCAGTGATTGCAGCAAAAGTTCCTTATTGTCTAATAATGCCACATGAAATTCTTAGAGGCTGAACATATTTGTTTCTATCCTTCTGTTACAGAGACCATCTTTCAGTAATGGAAAGAAGCAAGGGATCAGCTTTAGTTTCGATGCTCACAAATGATGACCCATTCCCAGTTTGGGAACCTGGAATGGTTGAATAGCATTACCCTTGATGTGCAAGCTCAGGTTTTGCTATTGGAAACAAATGTTTCCATTCCCACCTTTCTCTCTCCTCTTTTTTCCCATAACAGTTCAAGATTGAAAGAAAGTAAATATTTTTCCCCTTGAACATTTTTCCTTTTGTTTTTTCTATAGATAGTAAGCATACTATCATCATTCTTGAACTAAAAATGACAGGTGTTTGAAGGCAGTATGATGTCATTGATTTTAGTTGCCTATTTTTTTGTCATGCTAGATATTTCTGTTACTGAAGTTGATTTGGTTTTGTGTTCTTTATTGTTTTCTGTGTTGTGAAAAAGGAATGTTTATTTCATAAAGTATTTAAAAATATTTAAAAATTAACATATATTAACCCAATACAAGTCTCGGTACAATATTCAATATAGCTTAAATGTTGTTTTAACTATTGAATTCTGTGCTCCTGTAATTGATAAATAGAGCAAAGCCAAGCCAAGGAAACAGTAGTTAAACTGATTTTCATAATCCTTCTTCCATAGGATCATCTGGAATGTATTAAACATATCTTCTCTTTACCTTACCATAAAATCTAAGGGGAAATGAATATTTTTTACAGAAGTGAACTAATCACATTTGAAGTTAGTGAAATGGAGGACACACCCAGGTTTCTTTCTTCATTAAAGTAATTCCAAAGATACTTTACTGCATGATTTAGTCTGGCCAAATAAAAAGAGAAATTGGGACCAAGATGCAAGAAAAGTATGTGTAGCATACAATATCTGTATTGGGATATGCTTTGAAAGACTGAGAAAAACTTACATATATTCCAACATATCACATATCTTTACATATTATTAATGGCTTAAAAAAGCTGGACATAAATTGTGTAAAAGCCAACATTATGTCATGAGGAGCAGAAAAGAGAAGAAGCAGACATTATAAACTTTCTTACATGCTTTATACCAAAATCCTTAAAAAAATAAACTGGAATGTGGCTGGTAGCCATAGGTGCAAAATAGATTATAAATTAATTTGGAAGCAGGTGTTTCCATGGTTGTGGGAAAAACAATGCCAACTGAACATTTCCATAGCATTAAAACAACAGACTATGGTAATACTTACAACAGGCAAGAAAGAGAAATAAGATCATAATGCTGGAACATATTCCTCACTTTCTGAAACAAAACCTGGAGCCGTGAATGCTGCAGCTGGAAGAGTTTTGTAGGAGTTTTGATCTTGGTGGGCGAATTCGGCATTAACATCTTTAACTCAGAGGCATAGCTTGCAGTAAAATCCGTATCCACAAAATATTTTCTATCCCCAGCTGTGAAGTTTTTGCTCTTTCTTTTTCTTTTAAGAAGAAATAAACAAAGACCAAAAATTATTGTATCTGATAAATTTCAATTTGTCATTTTTTGGAGCAAGTGAAATTGCAAAACAGAAATTCTCATGCTAGCCATGTATATAGTTATGATATTATAATATTTTATACTCATTGGCACATGATCCCATTCCATTAGTGAGCTGTATTAAAGAATAACAAAGTCCATGCTTTCATGAGCAATATTTTCCTCTGATAAGAGTTGTGTTTCCAGTTGATAACAGATTCCATATACCTGCACAGCTTTCCTGCACTGAATTCTGGCAATTCCCACCCCTCGTATTTTCATTTTAGGGCAAAGAGAAAGGTCTGACATGGGACTCATTTGTCATTTTATTCTGTGGCCTTGGCTGAATGACAGTTGTGATATCTTTCCACTTTGTTCTCCATAGAACTTGGACATGTGGGATACATATATACAAATTACTGAAAGTTACCTGGCCCTCCTAATAGCCACTTGGGATTGTCAGCTAGTACATTTGATTTCATAATTAAAATATGCATAAAATATATAGCATATGTTTTAATATATGCATATAAATACTAAAGATATAAAGCAATAAATACAGTTGATCTTGTCATGTTTTAATGGCAATTTAAAACTCTGCTTGTATTTTCCTTAAGTTAAAACAACTAGGCAAAAAACAAATGAATCATGTACAAACAGTTAATTTCCCACTGCCCTCCTTAAATTGAGTAATCACCTACTGAATTGTCTGGTTATTTAGGTTTGGTTGAATCATATGGCATTGTTATTGCCATAGGAGAAAAACAATTGAATATTAGCAATAGCAAGTGATTCAGCCTAATAGATTCAAGTTCAGTCATCAATTATATATATCCCTTTGTTGGTTACAGCTAAAAATATTAAGATGGGGAATTTTCCCCCCCAGCACTTCCATTGGAGGGACTCAGCTTTCTCCCACTAACTTGCTGTATCCAGTGTTTCCTCTTTCAGGGGTCCATTTTCTCTGCTCTCTTTTTCCTTTTCCTTTCTTATATTATTTCTGCAGAGAGAAAGAGGAGGGATAAAGAAAGATGGAGAACAACAAGGTATGATTCTTCTCTATGAAACTGTCCCCAAACCCTTCTAAAGATTCTAAACCAAAAAAATATTTGGTTATTAGTAGATTTTTGTAGAAACTGGTGAACAGACTGGGCTTCCTGCCTGAACTGATGTATGGGAGCATAGAGGCCGAAGTGCATGGAAGCCAGTTCTGAGCACTCAGAGAATCATAAAGAAGATTCTGGTGTTCACATCCTATAGAATTTGGGTTTGTCCAAATTTAAACAGATCTCCAAGTTCCCTGTGGCATCTGTGTTTCATCTGGGGTCCTGTCCAGTATCGTTTGAATTAAGGGGCAGAGCTGAATCAGGAGTACAGTATAATGACTTCCAAACTGTGGAATACAGTGGTGTGCAGGGAGATTAGGGGTTTGTTGAATTGGCTAAAAATGTTGATTTTGGAAGTTCTATTTAAATTTAGAGAAAAGTTATAGAAACCATTCTGAGATAGACAATACAGCCTTTGGGGAAAGTACACTGTTTAATATTGGGTATTTCAGAAAGAAGCTTGGTATGTGCTGAATCACAAACAAGATTGGTGGTAGTATACTTCCTGGTATGCAGTGTGGTTTTGTTAATGGAGAGAAGAGACATTTTGTGGCAAATGCCTGCTAGCAAGAAAAACCATTGCTTCCAGAGGTTAAGGTCAGGAAATGGGAAAGAAGTTAAAAGAGGTGAACTACTCCAGCACCATGCAAAGGTGCTCATAGAAACACCTAACCTTTTCTTGTATGTGGGTGAGGCTCTAGAGGGAGGTGCTGTAGAGGGCAGGGTACCCACTTAACAATATCCAGGGTGGTCTCTCACTCTGAGGATGAAGAAAACATGGCACCAGGTTTAGGTTGGGAGTTTCATCCTGTTCTTGGGGCTTCCTTAAGCCTAGTGCTGTTGACTGTGTTGTTGTAGTGCTGCCTCCACAGACTTCTCTCCAGGTTCCTCGGTGACCTCTACTGCCAGAGAAGACCTTGTCTGGTTGAACTGAATTGCTTCAAACGAATAAAGAGGCAAAGCTGGAAGAGGATTCCAATAAGACCTGCAGATGCTGGATGTCTCCAAGGAGAACAATGGGGGAAGTTAAGGCTGTGTAGTGAAGTAGGTGTGGTGTGGAGGGAAACGGAGTGCTAAGTAGTCATCATGCTTTGCCTTCTCCCTACCTTTTACTTTGGGAGAGAACTTGATAAAAACTGAGACTGCTAATGTTCCCCCTTTTCCCTTCATTTAGGGCAAGTTTTAATTACATTCGGGAAAATTGCATTCACTAGAATTCACTTAGATAACATTCTGTTTAGAAAAGTGTGTGGGGTTTAGAACAGGATTCCAAGGACGTGCATGCATGGAACTCTTTTGAGCTAGACAAGCAAAGAGCTTTCTTAGTTCTTGGAGGAGAAGAAAGTAGAGACTAGTACTGGTGGATCCACCCAAATGACAGAAAGTCACATGCTTTATACTGCAGCTCTCTTCATGACTGTGTACCAAGGTAATAAATTCAAGAAGTGCTTGAACAGGAGTGGATTTTTGGTGGCAGCCAGTGAGGAGACTGTGTGGAATTATGGGAGAACTTGGAAGGGAGAGCATGAAGCCAGAGAGAAGGATGAGGAAGTTGGACATTACCTGTAATATTTTGTACTCTCACAGTCTGTATAATTGGCAGGCAAGTTTAACCAGATTTGTGATGTATGTATGTGTGTGTATATGTGTGTTGTCACCTAGCTAAATAAAAGAAGTCATGTCTTCCTGGGACTCTTCCTGCACCAGGACTTATATTCCCATGGCAGCGCTTTATACACTGTATTGTAATTATCATCCTTCTGACTACTTTTTTTTCCCCCCACAGACATAGACATTTCCAATCCACTGAGTTATCACAATTCCCTCATTCAAAGGCTTCCTTGTCTCTGTTTCCATAGGAAGTCCATGTAGATGAGGCAAAATTCTTTCAAATAATTTTAACCTTGTCCTATCAGATGGATCTAAGAAAATCAAAAGGAAGGGAAAGAAATGCCTTCACGAATCCTATGTGACTGCCCTACTCCTGCTTTCATATCTTTGTTTATCTTAGCCTCTTGCCTAAATGCCTTCCTTCCACCCAAATGTTATCTGTCTTTCAAGACCTAGCTAAAGGCACATGTCCTCCTGAACTTCTTTCTAATCTTTCTAGTCCTTGCTGATCTCTTTTCTAGGATTTATCTTGTCTCTGACTTCACTGAATCCTCTTTCAGGAGGAGGCATGTTTTATACTTCTAAAACTTCCACAGTACAGTCCTGAGTGCACAGCAAGCGTTTCATTTAAACACATTTTTTACTAGTTATGTGTGAATATGGTCTACTGCTTTAAGATGTAAGCCCCTGGAGGCAGAGCCTAGGGTTTGCAGGTGTTTTTGTTTTTTTTGTTTTTGTTTTTAAACAGAGCTTCACACGTTTTAGGCTGTTTGGCTATATTAAACAATGAAGGCCATGAGAATACTAGAACCTCATTAAAAGTTTCCATGGGGTGCATGCTTAGCTCTGTTACTTTATGATGGATGTGAAACAGCAATGAACTGTTCTGTAAGTGTCCTCCCAGTGGCCAGGCATGCCAGGAGAACAATTCTTACAGTTATTACCTACTGAGATTTTAACTGATTTCCCTTTGTGCAAATATTGCTATGAGGCTAAAAAGCCCAACATCTTGACTTTGAATTCATCCTGAATTGAATAATGAATTATTATTACTAAGACATAAGAGCAAAGAATAAGTAGAAAATCAGCAACCATTGGTTGATAGTAAGACTGGAAAAATGGAATTAAGCCAGAGTCTCTTTACTTGCTCAAAGAGCTCATACCTTTCTTAAAGCCTTGTGTTATTAATAATAATAAGAAGAAACTTTGTCAGCTACTTGGATCCAGAGAGCATTCCAAGACCAACAGAAATGATTTCAGGGAGCCAAGTCTTCAGGGTTTGCATAATTGCTAAACACTGTACTTCTCAACTTTCATAAGACAAGGCCATCTTCAAAATTTATTTATGAGATGAATAATTGAGCCTGAAAATTTGATTCTGACATTTCCTGTCTGTTGTGGATCTCTGAAGAGCTGTCTTAATCACATTTTTAGTAGTTTCCAAGAATGACATTCTTCTGACTCCTTTTAAGCAGAGACTGCAGAAATTTCTAGGGTAAGTGATTGCCTCAGTTTTTGGTAGTCATTTCCTTGGGGGCATACAGTTTGCCTCTTTCACTTGTGGAATAGGTCCTACAGAGTGGAGGAGTCATGTCCTTCCCCCAGACTTCCTCCATGCCATCAATACTGTGGAAGATTTGACTTCATGAAAAGCCTTTATGTGTCATAGACAAAGGATATTCTTTTTCATCCTTATAAAAAGTGATCTTGCCCAGGGAGTCACATAGAGAAGAACTGGGTGAGGCAGGAATGAACTGACTCATTGATGTATCTCCCATGAACTCTGGATTGCTTTAGAGGGATGAAATGAGCGGTTGAATGATTGTCTAAATTCCAAGGCAGAGAACTGGCTTAAGAACAACAAACACAGTTTGGGCCTGCATAAAATAGAGGGCTTTCTAGGGGATCAGAAAAAACCTGTTTTGCACAGGTGTTACTCTAATTGTGATCCAGAGCTATGGAGGGTTTCACAGTGTGCTGTGATTCCTGCGTTGAGACCACAGCTGTTATAATTCAGCTCTCTCCCCACCCTGCATGGTGGTCTCGCATTGTTTCATAGGTCCTTAATGGGACACACACAGAAAAGTAAACAAGACGTTAAGGCTTGCGCTTGGTTCCAGTGGATGGGGTAGCTCTGCTCCCACAGTTGGGTTTTGACCTGTCTAATAGGTCGTTGGAGAAGCAAATGTACAAGCTGAAAACTTCCAGCATATAGAACCACTTGTTTTAGTTATTATAAGTGAAGATTGCATATGCTTTTAAGTTATAGTGGAGCCCAAAATTGAAGGTAGAGAAACCCCTCTGCTGTTGAGGATATGAGTTTCTGTTAGTAGGGCGTTTTAGTGTCATTGCTCATAAAAGTTGGTTTGGTCCTGAATGTTAGTCTTTTGCATATAAAAAAATATATTTGTGTATGTGTATACATATTAAATGTATATATATTTTTGACTCTTGGGGTAAGAATAGAAAGTATCCATTCCTTTTTATTATTGGATTTACTTGAGTGTAGGTCATTTAGTAGTGTGCTTTTAAATTGGTGGATATGATTTTCCTTGAGGGTTGTCGTCCCAAATATAATTGGCACAATGTTATGAAACATGGGCCCAGTAGAGTAGACCAGTTTTTAAGATAGTATATTTGATTTGCTGTACTTTCTGGGATAAGGCAGTAAGATATTTCATCTCTGTGAAATTAACCTTTTTAAAAATATCAACAACAAATAACTTTTCCTTGGTTATTCAGAACTCCTTATTGAACTATCAGTACGACTTCTTTTAAATTTTGAAAATGTTGTTACCCAGCTGTCTTGGGTGCTCTTATCTCCCCAACTTTCTATACAGCTTTTCTTTTGTCTCTCAAGTCTATATAAATTGCTTTACAGTTACCTTCCCATATAGCTACATTTCAGGGCTTTTTTCCTCCCATTCTCATAGCACCTTATATATTTTATTGGTAAAGGGATCGTAAATTCTTCAAAGGTTAGGAACTGTTGTATATTTATCTCTGAATCTCTGTTATTCTGAATGTATTTATTAACTCAAAGATTATTCCCTACATCTTCTTTCGTATATCTTTGTATTTTTTTCTTATTATGCCTTCTTTGCATCATCCCACTGAGAGAGAGAGAGTATTTTGTTAATAATAACTTTAATGCCGTGGTCCTTAACTACATATTGGGCTCATGTGGAGAGCCTTAGAAAATACTGATACTTGGGTCCCATTTCCAAGAATTCTGGTTGAATTGGTCTGCAGTGTGTCCTGGGCTTTGGAGTTTTGTTAAAAGCTCCCTAGGTGATCCTAATATCCAGCCAAGGTTGAGAGCCACTGCTCTTGTGCCCTATCAATTCCAATCATGAATTTGAGCTTACTTGCGTTTGCACTCTATGCAAATGTCTAGCACTTTAATCTTTGCAGTGATATTTATTTAAAATGATTGATGATGATAATGATTACTAACAATAATAATAACAACAGTTATTGAGCTCTTCTTGCCAGACACTAAACACTTTATCTTACAAAAATAATGAGATAAGAAATAGCATTATTCCCATTTTATAGATGAGGAAATTTAGGCATAGGGAAGTTAAATAAATTCCCAAGTCACACATTTAGTAAATGACAGAGCTGAGATTTGTATCTAGGCAAATTAACCTCAAAAGTTCACACTCCCAATCACATCATTCTGTTGTCTGTTGCACCTTTTTGGGATAATGACTCCTGATTAATGGGGATTTCTAATTACTAGAAACAAATTGCTAGCCAGTCACATAGTATTTCCTTATTGCCTTCATCTACTCAGCTGTGCCCTGAGGGGTATGAGGAGAAAGAAATTTCTTCTAAAGAGGGACCAGGCAGACCCCAATATACAAGCAAAACATGCTGCAGAGCCACAGAAACATCTAATCCAATGTTTTCAGCTGTGGTACTGTTGAGCAGTTGCGTGTCCCCTTCAGTTGTGACAATCAGAACTGTTTCAGACATTGCCAAATGTCCCCTTGCGAGAACCATCACTCTAATCAAACAGCTTTCAAGCTAATAATAGTAATTAAACTTGGAGTAATAAGATGTTTTGATTGATGGTGACAACTTATTTCAAAACAAGCATATCATAATTTATTTATTCAAATGAAAGTGTTTCTATCCAAGTAATCAACTGGAAAGATGACTCTCATTCCAACAATGCTGCTGTTGTTGAAAATATTTAAAAAATTGTCTTCAGATCTTGTAGTACAACTGAAAAATACTATCCAGCATAATAAATCATCCTTTGCACGGTGAATTTAATATTTAGAAATCTCTGAAAGATATTTAGAGCCAAGTCTGGTGAGTAGGGTGTGTTGATGAAGATGAAAACTGTTTTTTGTAACTCTACCAACGTGGTCTTTCTTGTGTGGCTCGTTAACTGGTAGCCATTAAACAAGAAGAATTCAAACGAATGTTCTGATTAGTGATGCTCTTCATAGAAGTTGTTCCAGAACTTCTCTGAAGGGCAGTGCTCTATAATGCTCACTTTTGTTTGAAAACAAATTTCATTTTCTAAACATCATATATCATGCATGTACTAAGAATTTTCATGGGTGAGCAAGTCCTAGTACTAGAGGAAACTGGGAAAGGTTCCTAAAGGAGGTTAATCTTGAAAGAAGGGAAAGCCAAGGACTGGCTGAGGAAAGTTGGGGAAGCAGTTCAGGTAGGGGCAGTAATTGTGCAAAGCTTGGAGGTAGGAGGGAATTAGTCATGAATTAGGGATGGTGAGCAGGTGCACTTAACTAGATTGGAGAGTCTGAGTCAAGGACTGTGGTCTTAATCCTGCCCACATTATCAGTATCACCAGAGAAGTTTATAAAAAGCGATAGCTGCGTGAGTCCCATCTGTCTGTGTGTGACTCTTTGTGACCCCATGGACTGTAGTCTGCCAGGCTCTTCTGTCCAGGGGGTTTGTCAGGCAAGAATAGGGGAGTGGGTTGCCATATCCTACTCCAGGGGATCCTGGATTATAAATAAGATACTGCTGTGGTGGTGTCTGGAGTTTCTGTGTTTTGTTTGGAAAATCTTCACAACACATCTTAATGCATATACATGTCTGAGAACCAATTTAATAAGACATGTACCTGGTTGAGTAAAGGGAGCCTGCAATCCATATTTTCCATGCTTACAAAGTGATAGTGGGCCAGGACAGGCTTTTTAGAAGAGCAGTAAGAACCTCATGCAGTTTTGTATATACCAAGATAGTGATACTAGTGTACTACCAGAGAATCCTAAAGATTCACTGGGGTTTCCCTGGTGGCTCAGATGGTAAAGAATCTGCCTGGGTTGTATCCCTTGGTTGGGAATATCCCCTGGAGGAGGGAATGGCTACCCACTCCAGTATTCTTGCCTGGAGAATTCCATGGACAGAGGAGCCTGGTGGGCTATAGCCCGTGGGGTCACAGAAGAGTTGTGGTCAATAACTTGTCTGATGCCACACAGATAGGAAATGAGGTTCAGACCACACCTAGGTCATCTGGCTCCACAGCTCATCATGCTTTTTAGTACCTCATTAGGCCCCTTATCTTAGAGCAGTGGTTCTTTACTGAGGACGGTTTTGCCCCCAGGGACATTTTACAATGTCTGGAGACATTTTGGATTGTCATAATTGTGGGGTTGGTGGTGCTTCTACTTCTGTCCAGTAGTAAGAGGCCAGATATGCTCATCAATAATGCATAGAACAGCCACAAAGAATTATCCAGCTCAAAGTGGCAATAGTGTTAAGATTGAGAACCTTGAGGATGGTTGAAGCTCAGGAAGTTGGCAATGAAAGACAAGTTTATGGGTAAGATGATGAAGCGTCTTCAAACATTCATGTGTTAGTTTAGTGGTCAGTTAAATCTAGCTGTCTCATGTCCTTCTGCCTGAGAGTTGCTTGAGGCTGAGACATTGCTCACTGTAATCTAGTAACCGACCTCATGCCTTAACTGACTCCTTTTTTACAGGAGCCCTTCTTCAAGGCCCTGCATGGTTTACCACAAGAACAGTTATTTTCTGACCTCTTATTAAGGCAAAGAGGCTTTTCTCCTATGTTTTCCCTTTTTTTTTCCTTCTGTTATTATTGTTATTAATTTATGTCTTCTTTGTGGCCCATTGAGTTCTTGGCAGATCTTTTAGATATTTGTTCTAAGTTTTTCTTTTTAGCCTTTTGTTTGAAGGAGGTGGATCCCTGTTTACCAGGACCCAAGTGGAAACGTCTAAGCCCAGAGGCCACAATAAGGCAGCCATTTTTAGTCACTCTCCACCTGGACTGAATCTGAGCCAGTAGATAAGAGGCAAAACATACCCATTATCAGGCCCCCTAAGCCATCTACTACCCTGGTTTCTCCCACGGATATTCTTGTTCCAATGCCAGTAAGCCCACATACTCTGTTTGTGGTGGCTTGGAGCCAAAATCCAGGTGTGATATTCCAAAGCATTCTTGTAGAGGAGTTTTCAGCTGGTATTTTGTTTACCTGCATTTTTGGCCAGTCTCACTCACTTGGGAGCCAAAAGCTTACAGAACTGAAACATCTCTAGCTTCTACCTTACCTGTCTATAAAATATGCATGAATACAGACTTTAGACAGTATGTCTGTGGCCTTCAGTGACCCCTTCTTTGCCTCTGTATTTCTTTAGGAAATTCCAAGAGGCTGTGGAAACACCTCTTACTTAACTACTGCTGATTGGAAATCTGGTACCCCCACAAAGTTCTCTGAGGTGCTCAGCAGGGGAAAAAAGCATACCTTCTAAAATCAAGGTATGTTGTTCTTGGAATTATTTTCTATTTTTCAGTAGAAGACTCTTCTTGAATGTTCATTTTAAGGCAGTGCTAGAGAAAAATCATAGTAAATAAACTAGCCATCAATGAGTTCTCCCACTCTATCATTTTATGGAAAGACCTCAACATTATATAGATTTGGATTTTTGGTGTGTTTGGCTTTGGGGTCATCCTCTTTGACTTCGTCAAGGTCATTGTGTTGTTCCACTCACTTTGGGGCTTGGGTGTATGTGTTCTGGCTGGCTCTGTGACTTCCTGCCTAGCTCACCTTTGCTAGTGCTCTAGGCTTTATCTCTGTTGTCTGCCTTAGCCTCTGGTATGCAGGGCAGTGGGGCAGGTGGAAGGTCATGAGTTAGTACACAGAGATTTATGTCAGAGGGCCTGCGGGAAAGTTCAGCTCTTACTGTACTGTTTTGTTGGGAGACTGGTGTAAAGTGAGGACTACTTGTATATATGATCCCTCCTCTACTCTCTTGGGAAGTTGAGTCTTACTACCTTTATCCTCAGTGTACTTGCTTTTGCATGTTTGAAAAAGAGCATTTTGTAATGGGTGGAAATATACAAGTGGGTGCTTCTGTATTACTTTTGTTGTTGAGACATCTCTCAATCTTGTTTCTGTTATCTGTAAAATGGGAATAACACTCTGGCATCTTCATACCATAACTGAATTAGGACTTGGCCTTGTTCACTGTATCTAGGATAATGCTTGGTGCTTTGTAACTATTAATAAATACATGTTTAATAAATGAATAAGCATTAAGTTTTCCAATTCTAAATGAATTTAAGACACTGCTTTCTTGGAGAGGAGGTTGCATTTTAGTCTATTTTTATTAGAAATAAGATAAAATAAAAATTTTTGATATTTCTGTCTTAACTTGTCTTATTTCTGGCCCTGTGCCATAGAACTAGCAGATGAGCACAAGGAATGAGATTATCATAGATTTTTCCGTGTTAGTAATTAGGGACCTTTCAGAGTACACAGTGTTTTTTTGTTTTTTTGTTTAATTAAGCATGGTTTTAGTGGAAAATTTATTATGTACTTTTAAAGGGAAAACAGTTGTATAGAATCTTCATCTAGATTATTTGCATCTCAGTTTTTAAGATTTATATGAAGAAAATAAAGGATGTATGGTCTTTCTTAGTCTACTGCACTGTATATTTTGCACAGAGACTTCAAAGACCCTTGACATTAGCTTGCAGCTTAGGGAGAGTGAAGGTATCTACAGGCTATGCCTGTCTTTTGATTCATAGGTGTGATATACCCATACATGCATACACACATGTATGCACATGTTATCGGGACAGTGGCACCTTATTTTATGGTGAACCCTGTTGTCAGAAAAGTCAAATTTAAGTGTTTGCTTGTGTCTTTTGTTAAGATTCCTTACTGTACTCATGTTGAATCTTAGGTAACTAGAGTTTACATATGTCTGTGTGTAAATTACTCTTTGGTGTTTTTCCTCCTTTGAACTTTTCTGTGATTAAAATTTGAAATGTTAGGACATTTTCTACTATTGGTAATCTGTCTGATCCTTCAGCTAAAAACCTCAGGACCACTCGAACCTTGGAAATTTTAGATTTGAGTTTTTAGGGATTTCAGACTTTATACCTCACGTTTTTGAAAGACCGTGAGGTGTGTTTACTATGTTATGTAACACTCTCATCAGGGTCTGTACCAACATACATAGTCAATCAAGTTTTACAATGAAATGCACAGTATGTATACCAAGAGGGACAAATCAAGACTCTAAATAGCCTCGTGGAAATTTAGATCAGATTTTTGCCACCAAATGAGTTTTCGGATCAAGTCGAGTTTGCCATCAAAAGAGTTGAGAAAAAAAAAAAAAAACTTTTGCTTTTTAGAAAATTTTGGTTATTTGAGTTAATGCAAAATTAATTGTAGACTGGTATTTCAAAAATACAATTTTTCTATTTTTTTATTTTATTAAGAAGACAGATCATTTTGTGTATTTTTTTTTTAACTTTTAATTTTGTATTGGCATCTAACCGATTAATAATGTTGTGATAGTTTCAGGTGACCAGGAAAGGAACTCAGTGATACACATATAGGTATCCATTCTCCCCAAACCCTACTCCCATCCAAGCTGCCATATAACACTGAGCAGAGTTCCATGTGTTATACAATAGGTCCTTGTTGGTTATCCATTTTAAATATAGCAGTGTGTACATGACCATCCCAAACTCCCTATCCCTTCTTCATGGCAACCATAAGTTCATTTTATAAGTCTTTGAATCTTTTTCTGAGAAACCTCATTTTATCCAGAGCCTTTTGGAGGGAGACAGGTGACTTGCCTTAGGGTCCACTGTCCTCCACAGAAAGCCCACAGAGTTTCTGTTCACAGTCATTTGAAAATCAGCTCAATATATTTCTTTGTGCAGACTGTTAAAATGGCTTGGATTCCACTAGAGGGCAGTTGGGCCTTATCTCAGTGGACTTTATGGTTATCAGATCTGTTCCTGTCAAATTGAGTAATCTTTGCCATTAACCACCACTCATTTCTGTTTCCTTTCAGCACCTGTCTGTCCTACTTATCATCACCCACGCTACTAATATATGTCAGTTATTCCCACACTTGCATCCAGCCTAGATTGTTCTTCTAAACTCTTATTCAGCATTTCTAGTTGGCTGTTTTAAAGACCATTGAATCTAGATATGATGAAGGTTGACCCCAAGAACTCTGCTGCCTGTTATCTACCCCTAATTCTCTTCTTCCTGTGCTCCTTGGCTCAGGGAAAGTCACCCCTGTCTATTTGCTTATGCAAGCCTTGGAACTTAGGCTTCATCCCTGATGCTCCCTTTCCTTCATAATTCCTCATCAGAGCCTCTTCATTTTACTTGCCAAATGTCTCTCAAGGTATGTCTACTTTTGTATGTCTCCACTCCTAGCTAACAACTTTCTTTTATTTGGCTATTAGCCGCCTATTTAGTCTCCTAGCTCTAGTCTTGCCTTTCTCCCTTCTTCCAAATTTCTCTCTTATCCTCTGCTTTTCCTTTTGCCAACTCTAGACCTTTCACTCTTCATCTCTATCCCCACACTTTTGTATTTCTACCCATTATGAAATGCTGTTTCTCAAACATGTGGAAAGTAAGTACGCTGAAGATAAAGGTTCAGTTCAGCTCAGTTGCTCAGTCGTGTCCAACTCTTTGTGACCCCATGAGCTGCAGCACGCCAGGCCTCCCTGTCCAACACCAACTCCAGGAGCCCACCCAAACTCATGTCTATTGAGTTGGTGATGCCATCCAGCCATCTCATCCTCTGTCGTCCCCTTCTCCTCCTGCCCTCAATCTTTCCCAGCATCAGGGTCTTTTCAAATGAGTCAGCTCTTCACATGAGGTGGCCAAAGTTCAACAGCAGACCTTCCAATGAACACCTAGGACTGATCTCCTTTAGGATGGACTGGTTGGATCTCCTTGCAGTCCAAGGGACTCTCAAGAGTCTTCTCCAACACCACAGTTCAAAAGCATCAATTCTTTGGCGCTCAGCTTTCTTTATAGTCCAACTCTCATATCCATACATGACTACTGGAAAAACCATAGCCTTGACCTTTGTTGGTAAACTAATGTCTCAGCTTTTTAATATGAGGATGAAGGTAGTAAGACTCAATTTCCCAAGACAGTAGAGGTGGGTCATATATACAAGAAGTTCTTGCTATGCATGGTTCCTTGTATGTATGAATTCGAGTTAGCATGATTTAGTTAAATAACACCAGTCCTCCAATACCAGTCTCCCATCAATAGAGTACAAATGTTAGATTTCCATTTAGTCACTTCCTTAGAAAAGTCTTCCCCTTGGAGATTTAAGAACATCTTAAAGGCACTTACAACACCCTGTATTATTATTTTTTTTTCATGGCACTTATCATAGTTTGTAATTATCTCTTTCCTCCTACCTTTCCTGTGTCCCTCCCTCCCTTTCTTCTTTTCATCCTGTAAATTGGCTTATTGTTGTCTGCTTTGTTTGTTCATTACATTAAAGGGCAGTGAGGTTGTACTATCTCTAGCTTTTAACAGTGACTGGGAATTCTCAGTTAATAAAGGCTGAATGAATGGATAAATTACAAAAACAGGGCCCATTTGTTTCTTGGGAAACTAAGAAAGACACAAAGAAAGAAATTTTAGTGTGGAGTTTAGTTTACAACATACCCTCAGTAAATATTCATTGAATGGATGATGAATCTCTGGTGCTGGAATTGATATGAAGGACCTATGTATGGAAACTGAACCTTTCCAATACCTTAAGAAGAATTATTTGAACAATTCAGGATGATGTATAAAAGAAAGTTTAAAAAAATCACTCAAAATCCATCTTGCTCCCTTCTTTTCTATTGTTACTCAAGTATTATATGGATATAGTCTTGTTTTAGATTCAGACCATACATATGTTTGAAAAAATGAAGAATAAAAGATGACAAACTCTTTCTACCATCACTTCCATTTTTCTGCCAGAGGAAACCATTATCAAATTAAATGTACATTTTCTTTACTACCCCCTCTGTGCATTTCACAATTATATATATGTACATGCATGCACGCTGAGTTGCTTTAGTCGTGTCCGACTCATTGCGACCCTATGGATGCCAGCCTGCTAGGCTCCTCTGTCCATGGGATTTTCCAGGCATGAATACTGGAGTGGGTTGCCATGCCCTCCTCCAGGGGATATTCCCAATCCAGGGATTGAACTTGTGTCTCATAACGTCTCCTGCCTTGGCAGGTGGGTTCTTTACCGCTAACGCCACTTGGGAAGAAGCCCTATATATGTACATGTACTCACATGTACATGTACTCACATGTACTCACATGGTGGGGGTCACCATGTGAGGCAAAGCAGTCCATGAAAACACCCTGGTGAGACTGTTAAGGAGAGGAGAAATAACGTATTTAGCTCCAAATTGATACAATATAGTGCCCCCTTTCTCTGTGCCTAACCTGAAGCACACTTCAATAAAGTCTACTTCACACATATATGAGGACATACAAACAAAACAAAAAGCACCAAAAACCCAAAAGAAAAATAAATAAAATGGGATTATGTTGTAGGGAGAAAAAATAATTTCCCCTTTAGTCCTCTAGGTTTTTGGCTGAGACCCTCCTGTAATAAAGTGATAGACTATTAAGAGAAAAACAAATACAAGTTTAATAATGTGTACATCTCCTGAACATGTGGGAGATATCCAGGAAAGCTGAGTAATTCTCTGAAAGCCACTACCTTAAACACTGTCTCCAACTAAAGACGAAAGACGTGGGGTAGTGGTGGTAGGGGAGGCCAGTTAGGGGAGGTTACCAGGAAAATTGCAGTAAAAGCAAGAGCGTGACTATTTAGAGACTTAGAGTCAACCTCCTCTTCCTGGGGCTTCCTTGGTGGGGCTTTACTTAGACAGTAAAGAATCTACCTGTAATGCAGGAGACCCGGGTTCAATCCCTGGGTCAGGAAGATCCCCTGGAGAAGGGAATAGCTACCCACTCCAGTATTCTTGCCTGGAGAGTTCCATGGACAGAGGAGCCTGGTGGCTTACAATCCATGGAGTCTCAAAGAGACAGACATGACTGAGTGACTAACACTTTCACTTCCCTCTTCCTGGTGCAGAGAGGGCAACACCCTTAACAAATGAAAATATCTTTTACAAATGCAAATTTTCTTACCAAAGGGTAACTTCTACTTGGTTTTCACAGCTTCTTCAATATCTGCTGCTTTCTTAAAAAAAAAAAACAATTCAAAAAATTTCTTATGCCATAGGGGTGTATTTTGGCACAATTCTGCTCTCCCAGTGTTTTTCTTACTATTCTGTAACTATGCTCTTCTTAATGAGACTCAGAATTCTCTCAACATGGTAGACATAAGTTTACCTTATTCTTCACGGTGCTTCATAAGATGGATGTACTATTATTAATTTACCATTCCTCTATTAATGGAAATATGGCTTCTCCATTTTTTTCAATTACATACTATGCTTTGTTAAACCTCCTACTTTTGTGCATATATTACATCTTCTTCTGTGTGGGTATTACAAAGTGGAATTGCTACATCAAAGAGCACATTTTACATTTTTATAAATACTGTCAAATTGAATCAAGCACACCATTTGAGTGTGCTGTCTCCACTTGTCAAGACATAGTAGTTAAATAATTATTTAAAATAAATAGGGACTTCCCTGGGTATGAATATGCCTGTCAATGCAGGGGACACAGGTTCAATCCCTGGTCGCAGAATATTCCATAGGCTGTGGAGCAACTAAGCCCATGTGTCACAACTACTGAGCCCATGCTTTAGTGCCTGAAAGTCACCACTACTAAAGCCTGCATGCTCTAGGGCCTGCAAGCCACGACCACTGAGCCCACGTTTCACAACTCCCGAAGCCTGTGCACCTAGCGCTGGTGTTTCACCACAAGAGAAACCACTGTAATGAGAAGCCACTACAACTAGAGAGTAACCCTTGTTCTCGGCAACTAGAGAAAACCACATGCAGCAACAAAGACCCAGTGAAACAAAAAATAAAAGTAAAAGAAATAAATATATAATTTAAAAAATAATGTCATCTGATGGATGAAAAATATTTCATTGTTGTTTTGGTTTGCATTTCCCTGATATATAATGTAGATGGGAATCTTTTAATTTGTTTATGTTTATGTTTAATTTGTGGATGTATGCATATATATATCAATTATATCTTTTGCCCATTTTTATATGGTCTTTTTATTTAGAAGAGCTTTTCATAGTCATTTGTTTAATCTTGTCAGCAAGAATTTATGTCACTTGCACTGTATAGGCATAATGCTAGGTGTTGGAAAATTGGATAATACAACACAATATATAACTTCCAGTACTGGCTCTCTTAAGGGTAGGCTGGTTAGAGGAAATACAGGCTTGCAAAGAAAGTATTAAAAAATGTAATAATGCATTAAAACTCTGTGTTAGACAAAGTGCTTGCTTAAGAATAACTGGGTTGTGGACAGCTGCTTATAAGTTATATCAGAGGGAGAAAAGTTGAAACTGGCATAACAGTTCATCTCTCTAGTAGCAAATTCACAATATATTGAAAGTTACTTGCTATTTTTTTTAGCTTACTGTTCTATGCTTAAATGAGACTTTTTACATATTTATTCAGCAATTATTGCTTATGCTATACTAGTTCTGAAGGCCAGAGTATTAAGAATAAAGACTCTTTGAAGTAATTTAATGTTTTAATTTTGAGGTTTTTTTTTTTAATTTTGAGTTTTGTTTTCCTGTCTCGAAGTGCAATGATGTTCTCACCCAACTAGATCAGAGTCCTTTGACAGCTTCTGTGACCTTTCATTGTACACAATAAGTGGACATACAAGCAGAGTCACACAGACATAGCTGAACCAAGTGGCATTATGAGAAAGTACCAGACAGGTAGAAAGTACCAGACAGGCACTTTCTGTCTGGTAATCTGTCTGATGCTGGTGACCACAAGCTGATGAAGAAGACTGTCCAGCTGGAGAGGCCCACATTCATGAGATCTCTGTTTGCGAGTTAAAGCAAAAGTTATTTAATACATCAGTACTACGGTTTATTAAGAACCATAGAGACCTGAGTGAGTCAGTAAGATAGTGAGTGCCTTACTTTTGTCCAGAGAGAGGGTTAATGTTTGTATATCTTTATGGAAAATTATAAAATTCATCATTTTTGTACAAAAGTCACCAACAATTTTTTTCTTCAGGTAAAAGCTGGAGTGGTGTTTCAAATTTACTGAGCATGAGCTTGAAACCCAGAAGGACCTTGTGGGGCTCTTGGGCGTGGAAGCCTTTTTTGTCACCTGTTTCTGATAGGCAAGACTCTTAACTTCCATAACCTTCCCTTAGTTCCAAAGGGCAGATTTGCACAGTTGCTAATTAAGGGAGAAGCAGCCAAGAAACCACCTGAGGCAAGATTAACAGGACCAGAGAATCTCATCAATATTAGGAGACCATTACTTGAGATTAAGAAAGTGCAAGCCCTGCTCACACTCTCGTCTTGTCAGCAATCCCACTCTTAACTATTGCTATAAAACTCTTAATCAGATCCTCCCAGGTTAGGACACAGTTTTCAAGAGCAGGAGCCCGCTGGGTCCTGTTTTGCCTGACAAAGCAAAAAAGCTATTCTTTCCTACTTTACCCCAAATTCTGTCTCTGAGATTCAATTTGGCACTAGTGCAGAGAGGCTGAGCTTTTGGTATCTTCTCTGTGGATTTAGGAAGGCAGAAGAGTAGTTTTATTTCTTTTTAAGTACACTTGCAGTTAAATTGACCAGAAGGGAGATACAAGAGTGGGCAGAATTATTGATCAGGTCAGTACAGAGAAATGCACAATGCGTCCTTCTGGGCTCTCTAACTGTGTGTTTGGGGGAGGGTGTCAGAAATATGATAAACCATGAAATTTGATAGTACATGCAATAGCTTGTAAATTGTGTGTTATTAGTCACAGTGATATTATTTTCTATTGAAATATAAACCCCAACTGCAGGCTTTGATGTTCAGTTATAGAATGCGTTTATAAACAGCAATCGGACTGGGAAAAAACTTACCTTGAAGCTGTGTTTGTATAGCAGCTATCTTATTTTTGTTTATTTGGAGTGGTAGGAAAGGCAGCAATGTAGATTGTGAGTCAGTACAACACCACATGTACCCTCATCCCCTTGGCAGCACCACTGAACCTCACAAATATTTTGTCAAGATAGAGATAAACTCTGACCGCCATCTTGTGGAGGGGTCTGCCATTACCAAGTCACATTGAGTGTGAGGTGGTGACAGAGGAGGAGGGACTGAGAGGGAGATAAAAGCCATAGGCAAATGTTTCTCTCACCTGAGGATTCTGGTAGAGACTACAGGAGAGATAAAAACCCACAGATACAAAATTTGTCACCTGACAGGAAAGCTATATTAGCTGAACCTGTAGAGGAGGTCTTCCCTTAATTTGATTTAGGTTTCTATAGGATGGTGGATCTGGAATGGCTATGAGGGAGCATTTGTCATTCTTATCTTCTTGTTCCCAGATCCCTGAGCTTGGGAAGGCATTTTTCTCACATTCTTCTGAGTTCAAAGAGCTTACTGAAAAACAGACAGTCAATATTTATTCTTCCATATTACTCCATTACATACTACACTAGAGCACATTTGTTTTCACAATACTTAATTAGATTTTCCGGAAGTGGAAAGTATTTGTTTTTTTATGGATTTACTATCAGTCTAAAACCCCAAAACCTTTCCAATATTTTAATGCAAACCAGTTTTAGAGACTTAAGTTAAAGGATTATGTTCAACATAGGAATAACACTGATAAAAGAGACTTTCGATATGTCCTGGATAGCACCCAGCCTGACAGGATGACATTTTGGTGAAAATGACTAAGATATGTTATTAAAGGGAGGGCTTTTTTTCCTTGAAGCATTTAAAGCATAGTTTGCTTTTCACTTGACAGGACAACAACAACAGGAACCACGTGACCGTTTTTCAGTTAGCACAGCATTCTTTACAGATGCCTGTCTGGTTGTTCTTGGATGGCTTCAGGGCACAGACACCGTATTTATCTTTTGGAAGTTCTCCACCAGGTCCAAGTGTTTGATCCCAGGAATGGGTGAGGCACATCATGCCTTCTGAAGGGTTTGACATTTAATTTGCCTGTAATGTGGCTTGCTCAGGAACATATCTGGGTGAAGACTCTGTTTTTCACTGAATCTAGAGCCTTACAGGACTGCAGCATTCTATGTTTCTAATGTAAATTTGGCAGCAATACCTAGTGCAATGTCTGGCACAGAGTAGGTGCTGAAGGCCCTGAGATAAGAGGGTTGAGTTATCACTCACAACCTAGAAATGTACTGAAATTCTTGTAATGATTTCTACAAGAGCCTCAAACAATGGTCCCAAATTTGACTCTATTGCCGTTTGGGGCTGAACAAGTCTTTGTTGTGGGGGGCTGTCCTGTGCATTGTAGGAGGTTTAGCAGCATCCTTGCCCTCCACCTGTTAGGTGCCATTTGCTCCACAGTTGGGAAAACCGAAAATGTCTTCAGACATTGACAAAATTTCCCAGGGGGCGAAAGTTGGAGTTGCTGCCCTGAACTTCAGTGTAATTGTGTGGAACAGATCTGGTTTTAGGCATGAGTTGAGTTAGCAGGACTAAATAATGAAATATGATATAAGCACCCTGGAAATGCCCTTTTTACCAATAGTATCTCCCCTGGTGATAGCATTTTCTAGGAAGGCTGACCATGTTAGCTGGGATGGTTACAGAAAGTTGAGAGCAAATGACTGGGCAGTCAGCCAGGAAAATGTTTTTTTTTTTTTTTTTTTTTAAATTTAAAGAGATAGACAGTCACTGAGGAGTCATGCAGTCACTTGTAAAAAGCAGGTGTCCAAGAGATAACGTGGTGTATTGGGGGGGAAATGGAAAGGAAATCAGGAGACTTGCACTCTAATCCTGACTTGGCTACTGACCAGCTATGTCTCATAGGGAAACTCTCTTACACTTGGCTTATAACAAGAGGACTGAACGAAGTGACCTCTGAGGTTCTTCTTACCCCTCAGGTGTGAAGAAATTGTGACTTTATTTATCCAATGAATAGCCTGTTATTACCTGTTTTTGCAGAAGAAGAGTAGGGCTTTGAAGCAATGCAATGTAGGAATCAGGGAAATATTAATTAGAAGTATAGGAAGATAAGTAGTAGGGTCTTGGGGAATGATAAAATCTGAGATGCGGGTAATGGAGTTTGTGCTAAATGGAAGTCATAATATAAGGAAGACGCAAGAGCCATACATTTTTGCCTGTGTGTGTGTGTGTAGGTTGATGGTGGGGGTGCTGAGTGGGCCACAGCTAGCAAGCTCATCATTTTCCACATGACTCCTTAGGGAGGAGGGTTTACTTGAAAGAACAGTCTCTCTTGCCAAATATGAAAACCACCATCATAGATTACGGACAGCAGTGGGCACTCTCAGATGTGTATGGAAGCTCTCAGTGGAGCATTCAGCTGATTCGACTGCATTACCTATTTTGCAGATGTACATGTCAAAGCAGTCCATAAATATTATGTCTTGTGGAAACCAGTGTCATGCTTCATTGACTAAGAAAAGTAAAATGGCCTAAAATATTCTGATATTCAATAACACAGAAACAAGGCTAGGACAAATCTGGCTGGAATTAGAATGTTTGAAGAGTTTTTAGGCATTTTGGGTTTGATAAAAGAGCAAACTCATTTCATGAAGTAGTCTTATCCTTACTTTCCAAACACAATGTGTATTTGAAAGGAAATTCAATCCATATGTTTTTGATTAATCATCAAAATATTATTTCTTAAGAGTTGTTTGATGTCTAAGAACTATTTAAACCCTTTGAATAATTTTAAAGAAATATATATATATATTTTCTCTTTAAAACAGGAAATCACTTTTTAAAGAGTTTAAATGAGTTTGGACACAAATGAGATTCAGACTTGAAATCCCCACCCTGTAAGATTAGGGAAAGTTTGAAACTTGCCAAAATAGATTCTCCCATTCCTCCCTAAATGTCAGTACCTTCTGGTATCATATTGTCATCAGAAATACTTGGGTATTGTTCAACAGGGTGAAATATTTTGTTATAGTTTTATCTCAAGTCATAGGATTCATAACCTCAGTAAACTTTGACTCTCTTCTCTCATTTGTATTGGCCTTTGTATCACGTAAGCTACTAAATTCTCTACCTCTTTCAATCTGTCTCTGAGGATTTCTGTTGCTTCAGCCCTTTCAGGCTTTTATCACCTCAGACCTAGATCACAGCATTTACCATCTAGCTAGTACCTCCCTATGTCTAGTCTCTGCTAGCAGCAATCAGATGTATATGTTGTTGCCTTTTAATCCTCACCAAAATCCTCATTAAATCTTGAGTAAAATCCTTACTGTCCTGCTGGAGAACTGTCAGTGGTTCCTAAGGCCAGTGAATCCTTTAGTACACATTCAACACTTCTCTTCCCTTGTAGCTCAGTTGATAAAGAATCTGCCTGCAAAGCAGGAGACCCAGCTTCAATTCCTGGGTCAGGAAGATCCCCTGGAGAAGGAAATGGCAACCCACTCCAGTATTCTTGCCTGGAGAATCCCATGGACAGAGGAGCCTGGCAGGCCACAGTCCATGGGGTCTCAAGAGTCGAACATGACTGAGCAACTTAGCCACTACAACACTTCGCTGCATTCATTGGCCCAGCGTACTTTTCAAACCTATCAGCCTGTACTGACCAGTAGAGAATCTCTTCTCACAGTGACTTGGTTGCTTTGTGAAACACAAGATCTGTAGGTAGGTCTGAGATGTCCTTCCTCCCCTTCCTCCTGCTCATTTAATGAGAATGAACCCTCGTCTCACCTTCTTTCCGATGACTCCTGCCTCTGCTATTACTCCTTCTTTAGAGTTCATCACACTTTCTTGTGCCACTTGTCTTTCTGTGTTGGTGTCTGATCTGATGCTACTGCATAGAATTACTTCACTTCATAGGTGTCTATGCCTTGCCTCCTTATCTAGAAGAGAGACTTGGTTCTATAGGGGTGATTCTCCAAGTATAGTTACTGGACTGTAGTATCAATATCATCTGAGAATTTGTCAGACCTCTAATTTCTTAGGCACCACCCCAAGACTGCTGAATTAGAAATTCTAGGTGTGGGTTCCAGGATGTTGTATTTTAATAAGCCTTCCAGGTGATTTGATTGCATGCTCAAAGTTGAGAACTGCTGTTGTAAAGGAAAAGACTAGTTCTATACTTCTTTGTATCTTGTACAATGCCAGGACAAAGCTGAAAATACAGAAATTATTAAAATTCCAGAGAACTTGAATTTTAAAGCAAGTTCTCAATGACTTGCAAAGAAGAGAATGAGAACACAAGGTTTTTTAAATGAAATTTTAAGAAATAAAAGCTACTCTTTCTTACTGATGGTCATGGTGGATTAAATAGTTCACAAGTTTACAAATAATCCTTTTAATGAGAACTTCTTAATTTTTCTTTTTTCCTTTTTTAAAGGACTTTAGTATTATTTAGCACTGAGTAATCAGATGATAGAATTTAGCACACTATGTTCCCAACATTTTTGAAACTGTAAATCTGGAGTTTATAGATGATTTTTTTCTTTGGAGGTTGTTTGCTTGATGACCATATGTGAGCCTAGAAAATAATTTCCTTTTCTTCTGTTTTTCCTTGAAATCTTATAGCTTAGAACACTTACGCAGAGGTGAATGTTGAGACATAATAAAAAAGTAGTGATACACAGAAAAATCAGTCATTTGTGTATATCTGTATACCACCAAGGAAAAAATTACTTACTGTTTCTCAAGAAGTGTAAATATTGTATTCTTCTCTTCTCTGTCCTCCTCCAATTTATACACAGCACCACAGTTTATAAGCTTCATTGCTGTGGTGAGCCTTAACCCAGTCATATTTTTTCTGGACTCCTCAGTAAAGTTTTACAGTCTGGGATGAACCTTATAAAGTGCCTGTGTCTGGCAGGCTTACCTATTGGGCAAGCCCACAATTGCAATGAGCCAGTTTGACAACGCTGGTACACATGAGCCGAGGCAGATGACAGAGGAGCCAAGGCCTACTTCAGTTTCCGTTGGTAACAACCTCTGAGCCTGACTTTTGATTAGAGGCAGCAACCCAGTTAATTAGCATGGCACTGAAGAAAACATTTGTGCTTTGGAGTTGGGCTGACCTGGGTTTGAAAGTCAGTTCTATCTCTAGCCATTTGCTTCCTATTATTTTTTCCTTTTGGAATGAGGTTCCTAGTATCAGTCCTTTAGGGTTGTTGAAGAAGGTATGGCTTATGTATGCAAAGTACATGGCTCAAGTTGGATGTTCAGTAAGTGGGAGTTACTATTGTTAGTTTCTCATAATTACTGTTTTTAATTTTGAATCTTAAATATATAACTCCAATGAAGTCATCCCCTATCTGGCTTTTTTGCTTTCAGAGAGCTGTTTCTAATTGTTCTCCTCTAACAGTGACTGTGTTAAATTGACATAAAGTATGTGGAACAATTTTTTTTCTTTTTCTCTGCTCTTCTTCGCTAAAGTTGTACCTATTGAATTTCTAGAAAGCAGGTGGGTACCTAATCAGTGCTGTATCATTTATTCAGAAATCGAATCTGTCTGGACCTTCCTTCTTTTATTGAACTAGTATTTATTGAATGCTTACTCTTGTGGCAGGCTCTGAGGATACACAAGTGTGCATAGGGATTAGAGTATGGTCTATTTAATTTCAGCCAATAGAGAGCAGAAGTGAAAATTTGTGAATAGAATTATCCTATTGTGCAGATTGTTCCTACAAACTGGATTTAGGAATCAGGTATATACCTACGTGGTGAGATTTTCCAGGACTTAATACAAAGCATTTCCCCCAATCTGTTTGTAGTATACCTGATGTTTCCACCACTAGAGTTAGTGCTTATCAGGGGCTTGGCTCTTTTATCCTCTGCTGAAGGAGAGTGTGAACTGGAAATAATACTTTTCCCCTGTAGTAGTCTCTGAGCAGATTAGTAAAAATTAACTTACCAGATCAGCAAAGCTATACTTAGCAAAGAATAGAGAAGTAAGATAGTAAACATACTAAAAATTTGCTCTGGCTGGGAGGCCATCTGGAGAGAATGGCTGGGACAAATGCAGGCAGGCAAACAGGCCAGGATGGGAGGCCTTGGGCAGTTAGGGTGTATGGTAACCTCCAAGAGGCCCCTAGTGGTTCTTGTTTCCTGTTAGTTGCAGTTGTGTGGTTTCTACCACTTTGCTGCTACTGCTGCTGCTTGCTGTTTAGGGATTAAGTCACATACAACTCTTTACGACCCCATGGACTGCAGCCCACCAGGCTCCTGTGTCCATGGGATTTCCCAGGCAAGATACTGGAATGGGTTGCTATTTCCTTCTCCAGGGGATTTTCCTGACCTAGGGATCAAACCCTTGTCTCTTGCTTGACAGGTGGATTCTTTACCACTGAGCCACCTGGGAAGCCCTTGTAGCACTTTGAGTGAGGGTTAATTTGTAACTAATAGGACATTATGGAAATGATTCTCAAAGTTAGGTCCCACTGAGACTTCTGCATTACTCACTTCTTAAAAAACTGTTATTTATTTGGCTGCACTGGGTCTTGTGGCACACGGGATCTTCCATCTTCAGTTGTGGCATGCAGGAATCTAGTTCCTTGACTAGGAATCGAACCTGGGCCCTCTCCATTGAGCGTGCAGAATTTTAACCACCAGACCTGCATTACTCACTTTTAAATCAGTCATTCTGGGGAAAGTCAGCTGTCATGGTTTGAAGACACTCAAGCAGGTTTATAGAGAATTGCTTTTGGTGAAGATCTCAGGCTTTCTGCTAACAATCAGCACACATTAGTGGGTATATGCCTGAAGTATGTCGGAAGTGAATTCTCCAGTCCGAATAAAGCCTTTGACTATTTGACCCCAGTGTCACGAGAGACCTGAAGGCAGAACTACCTGGTTAATGCACGTTAAAATTCCTGGCATACAAAAACTACATGATAATAAATACTTACTGTTTTAAACCACTAAATTGTGGGGTAATTTGTAACTGATACAGGGCCCAGTATATGGTGCTAGATTCCTGGAAGAAAAGAGCAAAGTTATGGAGGGAGATATTGAAAGGGAACATCAGACAGGTCAGACACATTTTTACACTTTATAAAGGCTGTGTAGACCTGGTGCTTGGAATGGTGGTGGGGGAGGAGAAAAGGTATTTAATGCTCAATTCCCACAGTACATGGAAGGAAAAAAAAAAAGGCTAAATGATGGACATTAGTTTGGGAAGGACTCCTAAATGTGAAAACTTGAAAATGGATCTATCTTTCAACACTATGTGAAGTTTTAAAAATTGACTTTTGATTGGATTTCATCAAATGGTATAATCATAGTATTAGAGGTAAAAAAATTTTTCTGGAAACCCTTTAGGCCTTCTTTTTCTTTTCCCATGGAAGACACTAGGTAAAACTATCAAAGGCTATCTTACCTTTTAATAGTCAGCATGCCAAGAAAGCAGCAGTTTCCGAAGCTTGGCAAAAGGTTTCACATTCATTTAAACAAAAGAGGCTCTTTCTAAAATTATCTACAACTATATTAAACTATGAATCACTTTTGTAACTCCAGGAAGGACTTAAGTGACACATGAGCATTTAGGTAAGAAGGCTTTGTATTAGAGATTAAAAAAAAATTTTTTTTTAAACAAATTGGTTTCTTTCTAAGTGGTTTTAGAACTGTCAGTGTTTTCTGTGTTTTTAGTTGAGGAAAAGGATGAGGTTCTTTGGAGAGGGGCAAGGCAGGAAATCAGGAGTGATTCATACCACTTTTTCACATTCTTCTCTGACGAGTTTTAATCACAAATCTGGGTCCACTTGTATAACAAAAACATTAAAAGTGGGTGTTTTAAACTGTGTCTTTTTATTAATCATGTATTTGGTCTTGTAAATAATACACGCAAGTACATCCTTGTTACGTCAGTTGGAAACAGTGATTAACTAACTAGCTGTCTAACTAGGAGACTAGAGTATCCTGGAATTTGATATGTAGTTCTGAAATAGCCGTGTGTTTTCTTGTGTGACATTTAATTTAATTTAGGCAAATATTTTAAATTTTAATTGATTTTTAATTTTAATGATCCTTTTTAATCTTACTTTCTACCTAATGCCAATTTCTAAGATTCTAAAGATAGTTTTCTATGCCACAAAAGCTTTTTGAAAGAAGGGCACATTTATTTGTAAGAAGTACACTTTATTATCTCTAAGTCCCTTTGATATCACTGAAAATGGTTTTACTTTAGTTTTCCCTTCATTCCTTTTCCCCTTTGTTTCTACTGGGATGAGGTAATCCTGGGTTTGGAGTCTTTTGTGATGGAAATGATTGTGACCACACAGACACAGCATAATATTTACCAGGAATAAGAGAAAAAGAAATATCAATAGTGCTGCTCAGGAAGCATTTGAAAATACTTAAGTCTGTCATTTGCAGAGAGAAAAATGGCACTTAGCATATTCATTATTAAGTATTAAGTGACTGAAACATCAGTTCAGTTCAGTCTCTCAGTCATAGTATGTACATGTTAAGTTATGAACCAATATTGAGTGGGAGGAGATGAGTGGAATTTTAAAATTATGACAAGTAGATGAGATGGACTGAAGTTCAGGAGGCCAGCTGCATTAATAATGCAGTAATATAGTGCAGGACATTTATAAGTGGAGTAAGAAAGTTATGTGGTGTTGAGTAGGCTCAACAGATGAGTAGGGGCATATGTAAATACAGTAGCTAGCTCAGTTGTAGATTCTAGAGCAGAACTTAGAGACCTTTTTCTGTAAAGGGCCAGATAGTAAATATTTTTAAGGTTTCAATCACAACTGCTCAACTCTGCAGTTGCAGCAGAAAGCTGTCATAGCACATAAATGGATGGACATAATTGTGTTTCATTAAAATTTTATTTACAAAAACAAGCTGCAGACCAGATTTGGCTTGTGGGCTGTAGTTTGCCAATTTCTATTCTACAGTACATAATCTTTCTTATTTACTTGTTTGTAGTTCAGTGCACTGTATAAGGTTTGAGGCCTTCTAAGAATGTATAGGGCTTCCCTGGTAGCTCAGTGGTAAAGAATCTGCTGGCCAATGCAGGAGGCAAGGGTTCAGATTTCCTGATCTGGAAAGATCCCACATACTGCAGAGCAACGAATCCTGTACGCTGTAACTGTGGAGCCTGTGCCCTAGAGCCTGGGAGCTGCACCTACGGAAACCTGTGTGCCCTAGAGCTTGTGCTCTGCAACGTGAGAAGCCGCCACAGTGAGAAGCCCACATACCACAACTAGAGGGTAGCCCCTGCTCGTCACAACTAGAGAAAAGCCCATGCAGTAAGAGAGACCCAACATAGCCAAAAATGAATAAATAAATTCTATTAAAAAAGAATTTATGCAACACTATATGCACATAGCAAGTTAGAGGGTCACTGGGACCTGCTGAGATTTTGTGGGTAGGAATAGAGTCAGCTCCTGTTCACCCTAGATTGAGTGCATACATTGTTAGCACCAGGGAGTAACTTGGGGGCAAAACCAGTGTCTGTGGACCATTTTGTTTCCTTTTCACTGAATATTACACATAGCTTGTTCTGAGGACCTACTTAGATGCCCTTCATATGGACATTGGTGGAAGCCTTCCAGATTCCGTAGCCAATTTATCTCCCAGTGATCATTCAGAAAGATTATGCTCAATTCCTATTTGACTATAGGCAAAGAAACCCCTCTTTTCAGTGACTTGGAATACTCTTAGATGCCCTGAGAAAGAAGGTGGGGCCCTCAGCGCCTGAGGGGTGATGGTGGGACAAGGGGAATCTGCATCTATACTGGGGTGTGACTAAACAGGGCTAACGCAACCCTCCATCCCCTACCAAATGTAATGGAAATAAAACATACCCTCTATATATGTATATGTCCTTTGACCCTATAATGCCTCTTGCAGTGATCTATCCTAAGAAAATTCTAGAGTAGCTGGTAAAAATTTATAAATTATATTTGAATTTCAGTCTAATTTATTAAATAGGAAATTGGAAAGAAGTTAAATATCCAAAGCACTGTAGAATTGATGCTTTTGAACTGTGGTGTTGGAGAAGACTCTTGAGAGTCCCTTGGACTGCAAGGAGATCCAACCAGTCTATCCTAAAGGAGATCAGTCCTGAATATTCATTGGAAGGACTGATGCTAAAGCTGAAACTCCAATACTTTCGCCACCTGATGTGAAGAACTGACTCATTGGAAACCCTGATGCTGGGAAAGATTGAAGGGAAGAGGAGAAGGGGACAACAGAGGATGAGATGGTTGGATGGCATTGCCGACTCAAGGGACAACAGAGGATGAGATGGTTGGATGGCATTGCCGACTCAATGGACATGAGTTTGAATAAACTCTGGGAGTCGGCGATGGATAGGGAAGCCTGGCTTGCTGCAGTCCATGGGGTCGCAGAGTCGGATGCAACTGAACTGAGCTGAACTAAAATATCCAACAAGAGAATAGATAAATACATTATGCTATATATGGGGTGAAAAATATGTTGTCTTTAAAAATTTTTTTTGGAGATAATTTTATGACAGGCAAATGCTCAATATATTTTTACGTAAATATAACAGAATAAACTATGATCTTAATTTTGTTGAAAAAATATAGGAAGAAGTATAGGAAACAATATATCATGCAGGAGACTACTATTTACCGAAATCCTCTTCTCTTTACTTCTTCCTGATATATAGCCACACTACATTTCCTAATGTCCCTTGCATTTATGTGTGACCATGTGACTAAGTTCTTCCCAAAGGAATATGAAATAGATGATGTATTCCACTTTCAGGGTTTGCTTACAAGAATCTCTTAAACATAAAAATCTCCTGTTCTTTTTAACTACCGTCAGTTGACTAGAATTCAATACTCAGGGCAACCTTGAAAGTCACATGTTGAAAATGGCACCATGTCCATCAGCTTGGGCTTCCCTGGTAGCTCAGTGATAAAGTATCAGCTTGCCAATGCAGAAGACACAGGTTTGATCCCTGGCCCGGGAAGATCCCACATGCCGCAGAGCAGCTAAGCCTGTGCTCTGCAACTCCTGAGCTTGTTCTCTGTACTGGGAAGAGCAACTACTGAGTCCTGGTGCTGCAGCTTCTGAAACCCTCACACCCTGGAGGCTGTGCTCAGCAACAAGAGAAGCTGCTGAAATGAGAAGCCCTTACTCCACAGCTAGAAAGTAGCTCCCACTCGCTGCAACTGGAGAAAAGCCCACACAGAAGCAAAGACCCAGCATAGTCAATCAATAAGTAAAATTATAAAAAAAAATATTGGCCATGAAAAGCATAAATTAACGTGGAGGGTGAAGAACCAGTACAACATATAAGCCATTATGTCCTACACAGTTTTTGAAAATTGAGTGTAAGTTAACTCTAAGTTTCTTGTCAACCAAAGTGATTAGTTAAATGACTAATACCTTAGTTCCTTATATGTACAGATGTTTTTTTTGACAATTAGTTCTGAAAGAAATTAGCAATGTCCTCAGCAGTATCCCTAAGAAGATATCAGAATGCAATTTATAGTGCTGCTTCTGGATTAACTAAAAGGAATCTGAATGAAAACAAACTTTAGGAAAGAAAATAAAAAGTGAGATGTACAGCTTGACAGTAAGACATGGGAGATGATGGCCCTACTGATGCAGGAAAGAAACCTGTGTCTAGAGAAATCCTGGGAAATTCTGTCCTTCAAATAGTCCTTAATTAATATCCTTGATCTTCATAATCCTTTTTTTCCCCTTTAATGTTAGATTTTAATTCCCCAATATAAGGTACTTTAAAAAATCTTTGTAGTTGATTTACAATGTTATATTAGTTTCTGGTATACAGCAAAGTGATTCAGTTATACATATATGTATTCTTTTTCATGTTTTTTTCTATCATAGTTTTTAACAGAGTTCAGTTCAGTTCAGTCGCGCAGATGTGTCCTGACTCTTTGCGACCCCATGAACCACAGCACGCCATGCCTCCCTGTCCGTCACCAACTCCCAGAGTCTACCCAAACCCATGTTCATCGAGTCGGTGATGCCATCCAATCGTCTCATCCTCCATTGTCCCCTTCTCCTCCTGCCCTCAATCTTTCCCAGGATCAGGGTCTTTTCAAATGAGTCAAATCTTCACATCAGGTGTCCGAAGTATTGATATTTCAGCTTCAACATCAGTCCTTCCAATGAACACTGGGGACTGATTTCCTTTAGGATGTACTGGTTGGATCTTCTTGCAGTCTAAAGAACCCTCAAGAGTCTTCTCCAACCCCACAGTTCAAAAGCATAAATTCTTTGGCACTCAGCTTTCTTTATAGTCCAACTCTCACATCTATACATGACCACTGGAAAAACCATAGCCTTGACTAGACAGACCTTTATTGGCAAAATCATGTCTCTGCTTTTTAATATGCTGTCTAGGTTGGTCATAACTTTCCTTCCAAGGAGTAAGCATCTTTTAATTTCATGGCTGCAGTCACCATCTGCAGTGATTTTGGAGCCCAGAAAAATAAAGCCAGCCACTGTTTCCACTGTTTCCCCATCTATTTCCCATGAAGTGATGGGACCAGATGCCATGATCTTAAGTTTTCTGAATGTTGAGCTTTAAGCCAACTTTTTCACTCTTCTGTTTCACTCTCATCAAGAGTCTCTTTAGTTCTTCTTCACTTTCTGCCATAAGGGTGGTGTTATCTGCATATCTGAGGTTATTGATATTTCTCCCGGCAATCTTGATTCCAGCTTGTGCTTCCTCCAGCCCAGTGTTTCTCATGATGTACTCTGCATACAAGTTAAATAAGCAGGGTGACAGTATACAGCCTTGACATACTCCTTTTCCTATTTGGAACCAGTCTGTTGCTCCATATCCAGTTCTAACTGTTGCTTCCTGACCTGCATACAGGTTTCTCAAGAGGCAGGTCAGGTGGTCTGGTATTCCCATTTCTTTCAGAATTTTCCAGAGTTTATTGTGATCCACACAGTCAAAGGCTTTGGCATAGTCAATAAAGCAGAAATAGATGTTTTTCTGGAATTCTCTTGCTTTTTCCATGTTCCAGTGGATGTTGGCAATTTGATCTCTGGTTCCTCTGCTTTTTCTAAAACCAGAGTATATAAGAGAGTATTGAATATAATTTCCTGTGCTCTACAATAAGACCTTGTTGTTTATCTATTTTATATATAATAGTTTGTATCTGCTAACCCCAAATTCCTGATTTATCCCTCTCCTACCTTTTCTCCCTTTGGTAACTGGAGATTCAAATTCATTTTCCATGTCTGTGATTCTGTTTCTGTTTTGTAAAAAAGTACATTTGCATCATATTTTAGATTTCAGATGTAACTGATATCATATGGTATTTGTCTTTCTCTTTCTGAATACTTCACTCAGTATAATAATATTTAGATCCATCCATGTTGCTTTAAATGGCATTATTTTAATCTTTTTTTGTGGCTAAGTAGTTTTCCATTATATCTATATACCATATCTTCTTTATCCATTCATCTGTTGATGGACATTTGCTTCCATGTCTGGGCTATTGTAAATAATACTGCTGTGAACATTTGGGGTGCATGCAGCTTTTCACATTAGAGTCTTTCTGGATATATGCCCAAGAGTGGGATTGCTAGAACATATGGAAACTCTAGTTTTTTAAGGAACCTTCATGCTGTTTTCCATTGTGACTGCAGCAATTTACATTCCCACCAGTAGTACAGGAGGGTTTCCTTTTCTCCACTACCTCTCTAGCCTTTGGTATTTGTAGACTGTGTTTTATTAAGTGTCCATTTTAAAATTTATTTTTAATCGGAGGATAATTACTTTACAGTGTGATATTGGTTTCTGCCATACAACTATGTGAATCAGACATTAAGTAGACATATGTCCCCTCCCTCTTGAACCTCCTTTCCCCACTCTACCTCACCCCACTCCTCTCATTTGTCACAGAGCACCAGGTTGAACCCCCTGTGTTGTATAGCAACTTTCCACTAGCTGTCTAATGTAAAAAGTGCTGCAAGGAACACTGTGGTACATATGTCTTTCTGAATTATGGTTTTCTCAACGTATATGCCCATTAGTGGGATTGCTGTGTCAATGATAGTTTTGTTCCTATTTTTTTTTACCTTATTTTTTAAAAAATTAATTTATTTTAATTGGAGGCTAATTACTTTGCAATATTGTAGTGGCTTTCACCATACATCGACACGAATTAGCCATGGGTGTACATGTGTCCTTCATCCTGAATCCCCCTCCCACCGCCCTCCCTATCCCATCCCTCAGGGTCATCCCAGTGCACTGGCTCTGAGCGCCCTGTCTCATGCATCAAACCTGGACTGGTGATCTGTTTCACATATGGTAATATACATGTTTCAATGCTGTTCTTTCAAATCATCCCACCCTCGCCTTCTCCCACAGAGTCCAAAAGTCTGTTCTTTATCTGTGTGTCTCTTTTACTGTCTCGCATATAGGGTCATCGTTACCATCTTTCTAAATTCCATATATATGCATTAATATACTGTATTGGTGTTTTTCTTTCTGACTTACTTCACTCTGTATAATAGGCTCCAGTTTCATCCATCTCATTAAAACTGATTCAAATGCATTCTTTTTAACAGCTGAGTAATATTCCATTGTGTATACATGTACCACAGCTTTCTTATCCATTCGTCTGCCAGTGGGCATCTAGGTTGCTTCCATGTCCTGGCTATTGTAAACAGTGCTGTGAGGAACATTGGGGTACATGTGTCTCTTTCAATTCTGGTTTCCTCAGTGTGTATGCCTGCCAGTGGGATTGCTGGGTTGTATGGCAGTTCTATTTCCAGTTTTTTAAGGAATCTTCACACTGTTCTCCATAGTGGCTGTACTAGTTTGCATTCCCACCAACGGTGTAAGAGGGTTCCCTTTTCTCCACACCCTCTCCAGCATTTATTGTTTGTAGACTTTTTGATAGCAGCCATTCTGACTGGCATGAGATGGTACCTCATTGTGGTTTTGATTTGCATTTCTCTGATAATGAGTGATGTTGAGCACCTTTTCATGTATTTGTTAGCCATCTGTATGTCCAAAGTGGCTATATCAATTTATATTCCCACTAACAGTGCAGGACTTTTCTCCACATCCTCTCCAGTATTTATTGTTTGAAGACTTTTTGATGATGGTCCTTTTGACTGCTGTGAGGTGATACCTCATTGTAGATTTGATTTGCATTTCTCTAATAATAAGTAATGTTGTGCATCTTTTCATGTTCCTATTGTCCATCTTTATCTCTTTTTTGGGGAAATATCTATTTAGGTCTTCTGTCCATTTTTTGATTGGGTTGTTTATTGTTTTATTATTGAGTTTTTTAACTTGTTTGTGTATTTTGGAAGTTAAGCCCATGTCAGTTGCATTGTTAGTGAATATTTTCTCCTAGTCCGTAGGTTGTCTTTTCATTGTTTATGGTTTCCTTTGCTGTGTATAAGCTTGTAAGTTTGATCAGGTCCCATTTGGTCATTTTTGCTTTTTTTTCCTATTGTCTTGGGAGACTGACCTAAGAAAACATTGTTATAATTTATGTCAGAGAATATGTTGCCTATGTTCTCTTCTAGGAGTTTTATGGTGTCCTGTCTTATATTTAAATCTTTAAGTCATGAAGTAAGTCAGAAAGAAAAACACCAATACAGTATATTAATGCATATATATGGAATTTAGAAACATGGTAACGATGACCCTATGTGCAAGACAGCAAAAGAGACACAGATGTAGAACAGTCTTTTGGACTCTGTGGGAGAAGGCTAGGGTGGGATGATTTGAGAGAATAGCATTGAAACGTGTATATTACCATATGTGAAATAGATCACCAGATCAGGTTTGATGGGAGAAGGCAATGGCGACCCACTCCAGTACTCTTGCCTGGAAAATCCCATGGATGGAGGAGCCTGGTAGGCTGCAGTCCATGGGGTTGCGAAGAGTTGGACACGACTGAGTAACTTCACTTTCACTTTTCACTTTCATGCATTGGAGAAAGAAATGGCAACCCACTCCAGTGTTCTTGTGGAGAATCCTAGGGATGGAGGAGCCTGGTAGGCTGCCATCTATGGGGTCGCACATGATTGAAGCAACTTAGCAGCAGCAGCAGCCAGGTTCGATGCATGAGACAGGCTGCTCAGGGCTGGTGCACTGGGATGACCCTGAGGGATGGGATGGGGAGGGGGGAGGGAGGGGGTTTCAGGATGGGGAACACATGTATACCCATGACTGATTCATGCGAATGTATGGCAAAACCACCACAATATTGTAAAGTAATTAGCCTCCAATTAAAATTTAAAAAAAATAAAAGCAAATTAAATAATGAAAAAAAATATCTTTAAGTCATTTTGAGTTTGTTTTTGTGTATGGTATGAGAGAGTGTTATAACTTCATTGATTTACATGCAGCTGTCCAACTTTGCCATTACCACTTGGAGACTATCTTTTCTCCATTATGTAGTCTTGCCTCCTTTGTTGAAGATTATTTGACTGTAGGTATGTGGGTGTTTTTTTTCTTCCTGGATTCTCTGTTCTGTTCCATTGATCCATATGTCTGTTTTTGTGCCAGTACCACACTGTTTTGATTACTGTAGCCTGTAATATTGTCTAAAGTCAGGGAGGGCTATGCCTCCAGCTTTGGTAATTCTGGGTCTGATATGGGTCCATATAAATTTTAGGATTATTTATTCTAGTTCTGTGAAAAATACCATTAGTAGTTTGATAGAGATTGCATTAAGTCTGTAGGTTACTTTGGGTAGTATGGCCATTTTAGCAATATTAATTCTTCCAGTCCGGGAGCATGGGATATCTTTCCATTTCTTTGTATCATCTTAAAGTTCCTCTGTCAATGTTTTATAGTTCTCAGGAGATAAATTTTTTACCTCGTTGGTCAGATTTATTCCTAAGTATTTTATTTTTTATTTGAATTTAAAATGGAGTTTTTTACCTTTCCTTTATGTTATATTGTTAATATAAAAAAATGCAGCTGATATGTATGTTAATCTTCTATCCTGCTACCTTGCTGGATTTATCAGTTCTAGTAATTTTTGTGTGGAGTCTTTAGGATTTTCTATGTATAGTATCATGTCATCTGCATATAAAATGACAGTTTTATCTCTTCCCTTCCAATTTGGATACATTTAATTTCTTTTTCTTGTCTGACTGCTGTGACTAGACTTTCAATACTATGTTGAATAGAGGTTGTGAGAATGGGCATTCTTGTCTTGTTCCAGATTTCAGCAGGAAAGCTTTTAGCTTTTCACTGTTAAGTGTTATGTTGGCTGTAGGCTTGTCATAAATATCTTTTATTGTGTTGAGGTATGTTGCCTCTATTCCCACTTGGTAAGAGTTTTTTTTTTGTTTGTTTAAATAATGAATGGATGTTGAATTTTATCAAATGTTTTTTCTGCATCTGTTGAGATGATCATGTGGTTTTTGTTTTTTCTTTTGTTCATGTGGTATATCACATTGATTGATTTGTGTATGCTGACACATCCTTGTGATCCTGGGATAAATTCAACTTTGTTATGGTGTATGATATTTTTTACATGTTGTTGGATTCGACTTGCTATTATTTTGTTGAGAATTTTTGCATCTATATTCATCAAAGATATTTGCCTGCAATTTTATTTTTTGTTAGTGCCTTTGTCTGGTTTTGATATCAGAGTGATGTAGCTTGTAGTATTGACTGAAGTCTGGGAGGGCTATGCCTCTTGCTTTCGCAGTTCTGGGTCTGGTGTGGGTCTGTATAAGTTTTAGGATTATTTGGTCTAGTTCTGTGAAAAATACCATTAGTAATTTGATAAGAGATTGCATTAGGTCTGTAGGTTACTTTGGGTAGTATGGCCATTTTAGCAATGTTAATTCTTCCAGTCCAAGAGCAGAAATGTCCTGTCTTATATTTAATCTTTAAGTCACTTTGTGTATGTTATGAAAGAGTGTTATAACTTTTTTGATTTACATGCAGCTGTCCAAATTTCCCATTACCACTTGGAGACTATCTTTTCTCCATTGTATAGTCTTGCCTCCTTTGTTGAAAGTTAATTAATAGAATGGCTTTGGGAGTGTTCCTTCCTCTTCAGTCTTTTGGAAGAGTTTGAGAAGGATTGGTATAGGTTCTTCTTTGTGTGTTTGGTAGACCTTCCCAGTGAAGCCATTTTGTGAGGCTTTTTAAAGTTGGACAGCAGTTTATTTTTTTCCCTATTCCTCTTTTTTAAAAAACGATCTTTAATTGGAGGATAATATTTTTAATTGGAGGATAATTCTTTTGCTGAAGCTCCAGTACTTTGGTCACCTGATAAGAAGAGCCGACTCTTTTGGAACAGACCCTGATGCTGGGAAAGATTGAGGGCAGGAAAAGGGGGCAACAGAGAATGAGATGGTTGGCTGGCTTCACTGACTCAATGGACATGAGTTTGAGCAAATCCCGGGAGACAGTGAAGGACAGGGAAGCTTGGTGTGACCATGGATTCACAAAGATTTGGACATGACTTAGTGATCGAATAACAAATTGCTTTACGATGTTGTGTTGGTTTCTGCTGCACAACAGCATGAATAAGTCTTAAGTATACATATACCCCCTCGCTCTGGAACCTCCCTCCCCCACCCCCATTCCGCTTCTTTAGGTTGTTACTGGGCACTGGACTGAGCTCCCTGTGTTCCACAGCAGCTTCCCACTAGCTATCTGTTTTACGCATGGTGATGCATTATGTTTCAGTGCTACTCTCTCAATTCAACCCACCCTTTCCTTCCCCCTCAGACAGCAGGTGATTTTCAGGAGCTTTTTAGAAACTGCTGTAAACGTCCATCTTTTTCCATTTGTCCACATACCTGTCTGCAATGACTGCTAGAAAATATTGGCTTTCCTCTGTTGCCTTCTTAGTAACCCTTACTAATAGTATTTAACCCATAACCATAATTTAAAGGGATTTTGGGAAATGTATTTTTGAGCTTTTCCCTTGTGATGACAAGAACTTAGAGGAGGAAGCTATGATGTTGAGTGGATAACAGAACATTTGGCACACTGTGGAATATTATGTGTTAGATCTCCTATATGGTAAGTCAAGATATAGACAAACCAAATTGCCAGCAAGAGGTATTTATAATATTTGCTTAAAAATCACCTTAAAGATAAAGTTATATGTAGAAATATTTGTATGTAAATACAAAGGAAAATAAGATATAGATCAATCTGAGAATTAAAAGTACATCAGGAGGAAACAGAGAAGTGCATTAGGAAGTGGGAGTGGGATTTTGTAGGAGCAAGTGATACTTGTACATTATCTGCAATTTTAGAAAATGAATTTTTGTATATTACTTCTTTAATTAAAAAAAATAAATGGAGTTGTCTTGGGATAATTAGTACCCTAACATAACAGTTTAAACTAATTTATATGACATAGTATTCTACGATATCTCTGAAGTTAAGTGGTAGAAAGCTTGAATTCTAGTTCAGTTTCTGCATTAGCAGAAAATTATATAACTCTATAGGTAATTTTATAGTCCTAGGCCTCTGTTTTCCCAGTTGTGAAACAAGGGGAGTGGGTTACATGATTTTTAAGATCTCTCTAGCACTAATAACGTATAATTCTAAAATTTTATTAGAGAGAACTACCAGTAGCATGGGATGGTTCTAGGTGTGGGGAGAAGACACTGCAATACTGGTCTCTCGGAAGCAGGAGGAACTGCCTGAGGCTACTCAGAATTCAGAAAATAGAAGTGGGCATTTGAAGGCAACTTGTGCCTACATTAAAATTTCACTGAATTGTAGCTCTCTTCCTATGAGACACTTAAAGTTGCACACAGAAATTTGTTTTTATGTCTGTGAATAGGGCTTAGATTCAGTTGGTTTGCAAAAAAAATATTACTCTATGGTTTGTTTTTGGAGGGTATCCTTTCTGATTGTTAGGTCTTTTCTGTTTGGGTTTGCTGAAGTTTAATCCTACTCATACATCATACTTGCACATTTAAAGAGATGTAGTCCTTTCTTATTTCTATTAGAATGAAGTCTTGAGATTTCACTATTTTATGCTACTCAGGGATTAAACTTTGCAAACAGTTTGCATCAGAGTTTAGGATCTACCCATTCAGGGACTGAAAGACTGAAAATGAAGGTTCAGTTCAGTTTAGTTGCTCAGTCGTGTCCAAATCTTTGTGACCGCATGTACCGCAGCACGCCAGGCCTTCCTGTCTTATCACCAACTCCCGGAGCTTACCCAAACTCATGTCCATTGAGTCGGTGATGCCATCTAACCATCTCATCCTCTGTCGTCCCCTTCTCTTTCTGCCTTCAATCTTTCCCAACATCAGGGTCTTTTCAAATGAGTCAGCTCTTTGCATAAGGTGGCCAAAATATTGGAGTTTCAGCTTCAACATCAGTCCTTCCAATGAAAGTGAAGGTTAATGTCCTTTAAGTGAAAGTGAAACTAGACATAAAGACCAAACAGCATAATTATTGAAGAAAGTCTATTAGTAAAAAAGCATATTAGCAAAATTAGATGAAAAACCTAGGTTTTCTATTATTTGTTGTAATAATATGCATTCATATAATTTACTGGGTAGTATTATTAATTTTTGACATTTATTAGACATCATTTATATCCTCAATACTGAATGCTGATAAACAGAGTCTTTCAGAGATACTAATTCTAAAAAATTCCAAGAAAAATACTTAGAAAGATTGATAACACAGGCATATGGTAAAAAAGGAATTTTGTATATTCATGAATGGGAATAGTAAATATTATTAAGATGTTAATTCTCCCCAAATTGATTTATAAAGTTAATGCAAACCCAGTCAAAATATCTGTAGACTTTTTGTTTTATTTTGGACAGACTGAAACTACACTTTATGTGGAAATTCAAAGAATCAAGAAAAATCAAAAAGGTTTTAAAAAGGAAGAACAAAATTGGAAGACTAGCACTATCTAATTTTGAGACTTATGATAAAGCACTATTAACCAGGATAATACAATATGTTATTGGTGTAAAAATAGACCAATAAACCAATGGAACAGAATAAAAAGTCCACAAAAAGACCCATGCATATGTGGCCAATTAATTTTCAGAAAAGGTATCAGAACAATACAGTGGGGGAAAGAGTGATTATTTCCATAAATGGTGCTGGAGCAATTGGATAGTTGTCTACAGAGATATAAACCTCTCCCATATCTCACATCATGTACACAGATTAGCTCAAAATGGGTCATAGACCTAAATATAAGAGCTAAAACTATAAAATCCCTAAGTGCAAGCATGTAAGAAAATCTTATGAATCATTTCAGATGGTATATTTGAGGCTCTGGGAACCCATACCACCATTCATAATTTTCTTATCTCTAGCACAGAGATAGAATTTTCAGGCTCTAGCATAGAGCCTGGTCACAGAAGATATCCAAGGACTGCTGGAACTGAGATCTAGATTTTTTTTCTTGTATATCACTTCTCTGGTATATTCTCTCAGGATTGAGCTTCACTCCTTTCATACTGTACTGGTGGAAAATGCAGCACTCCATAGAGTCAACCCCAATGGGAAGTTCACTAATACTCCTTTTCTTGGGATTTTCTCAAAGCACTTCTGAACTGAAATAATGGGACTTTTAAATTTTCACTCATAGTCTGGTATTGCTTCAGCTCTTGCTCTAGATTGGATCTAGTGGTTGTGCTGCACCCTGGCCACCCAGACTGAGGCCCTGAGAAAACATAGAGAGTCAGAGTGCTGAGGTTTATCAGTGACAGGGTGACTTATCCCAGGGTAAGTTATTTCAAAGGAGTATAGGAAGGGGTACTCAAATCACCATAAACAAGTAAAACATCTGTTTTTAAAGTATGCCTTGGAAGGATGTGATGTTATTTCTATAAGAAGTGCAGAATTTCTTTTTTTCCTGTTCTCTGAATTAGAGGTCTCCAATTTACTTTGCTCATAGTCTAGACAAACCCTAGTAAGAAATACTGCAACTGAGAACATTTTTGTCTTTCCTTTTTTAAAGTCTCACCATGGTGCTTTTTTTTTTTTAGTACTAGAGACATATTCACTTAAAACTTTAGTTGATCTAAAATGATGACGAAAACAACCCCCAAAGAATGAACAAAGTAGCAATAAGTGCATACCTATCAATAATTATTTTCAGTGTAAATGGACTAAATGCTGTAATCAAAAGATGTAGAGTGGCTTAATGGGTACAGAGATAAGACACGCACACACACATACTGCCTATAAGAGACTCATTTTTTTTTTCCATTTATTTTTATTAGTTGGAGGCTAATTACTTTACAATATTGTAGTGGTTTTTGTCATATATTGACATGAATCGGCCATGGATTTACATGTATTCCCCATCCCGATCCCTCCTCCCACCGCTCTCTCTACCTGATCCCTCTGGGTCCTCCCAGTGCACCAGGCCCAAGCACTTGTCTCATGCATCCAACCTGGGCTGGTGATCTGTTTCACCATAGATAATATACATGTTTTGATGCTGTTTTCTCGAAACATCCCACCCTCGCCTTCTCGCACAGAGTCCAAAAGTTTGTACTGTTCTGTGTCTCTTTTTCTGTTTTGCATATAGGGTTATCATTACCATCTTTCTAAATTCCATATATATGTGTTAGTATACTGTAATGGTCTTTATCTTTCTGGCTTACCTCACTCTGTATAATGGGCTCCAGTTTCATCCATCTCATTAGAACTGATTCAAATGAATTCTTTTTAATGGCTGAGTAATATTCCATGGTGTATATATATACCACAGCTTCCTTATCCATTCATCTGCTGATAGACATTTAGGTTGCTTCCATATCCTGGCTAGTATAAACAGTGCTGCGATGAACATTGGGGTGCACGTGTAAGAGACTCAATTCTTATCTAAAGACACATACAGACTGAAAGTGAAGGAATGGATAAAGATATTCTGTGGAAACAGAAACAAAAAGAAAACTGGGGGCAGCAATACTATATCAGAAAAATAGACTTTAAAACAAATAATAGAGCAAGAAACAAAGAGAGACACTACATAATGATAAAGGGATCAATTAAACAAGAAGATATAATAATTGAAAATATATATGCACCCAACGTAGGAGCACCTCAGTACATAAAGCAAATTTTAATGGACATCGTAGAAGAAATTAACAGCAACAGAATAATAGTGGGGGACTTTAATACTCCATTAACATCAGTGGATGGGTCATCCAGACAGAAAAACAATGAGGAGACACTGGCCTTAAATGACAATTAGACTAGATGAACTTAATAGATAGATAGATTCCATCACAAAGGAGCAGAATCCACATCCTTTTCAAGTGCCCATGGAGCATGCTCCAGAATAGATTGCATGCTAGGACACCAAATAGTCAGTAAATTTAAGATTGAAATCACATTCGTCATCTTTTCTGACCACAGTGCCATGAGACTAGACATTAACTATAAGAAAAATACGGTAAAAACACAACTTGGAGGCTGAATAATATGCTACTAAACAACAAATGAGTCACTGAAGAAATTAAAGAAGAAATTAAAAAAAAATACCTGGAGACAAATGAAAATGAAAACACAATGATCCCAAATCTATGGGATGTGGCAGAAGCAATTTTAATGGGGAAGTTTAAGGCAATACAATCCTACCTCAGGAAACAGCAAAAATCTCAAATATATGACCTAACCTTGCTCCTGAAGGAACTGGAGAAAGAGCAAAGACCAAATTAAGTAGAAGGAAGGAAATCACAAAAATCAGAGCAGAAATAAATCACATAGAGACTAAAAACACAATAGAAAAGGTCAATTTAAAAGAGCTGTTTTTTTGAAAAGAGAAATAAAATTGATGATCCTTTAGGGCTTCCCTGATAGCTCAGTTGGTAAAAAGAATCTGCCTGCAATGCAATTGACCCTGGTTTGACTCCTCGGTTGGGAAGATCCCCTGGAGAAGGGATAGGCTACCCACTCCAGTATTCTTGGGCTTCCCTTGTAGCTCCCCTGGTAAAGAATCTGCCTGCAGTGCGAGAGACCTGGGTTCAATCCCCAGGTAGGAAAGATCCCCTGGATAAGGCAAAGGTGACCACTCCAGTATTCTGGACTGGAGAATTCCATGGAATGCATAGTCCATGGAATTTATTTCTGTGATTTATAGTATTTAAATAAATAACATAGAGACTAAAAACACAATAGAAAAAAATCAATGTAAAAGAGCTAGTTTTCTGAGAAGATGAACAAAGTTGATGATCCTTTAACCAGACTCATTAAGAAAAAAGAGAGCCCAAATCAGTAAAATCAGAAATGAAAAAGAAGTTACAACTGACATCAGAGAAATATAAAGGACTTTGCATGCTAAGTTGCTTCAGTTGTCTCCCACTCTTTGTGACCCTATGTACTGTAGCCCGCCAGGCTCCTCTGTCCATGGGATTCTCCAGGCAAGAATGCTGGAGTGGTTTGCCGTTTCCTCCTCTAGGGGATTTTCCTGACCCAGGGATCAAACCCACATTTCTTGTCTCCTGCATTGGCAGGCGGGTTCTTTACCACTAGTGCCACCTGGGAAGCCCATAAAAGGCCATAAGGTATTATTAATGAACAACTTTATGCCAATAAAAAGGACAACGTAAAAGAAATGGGCAAATTTCTAGAAATGTACAACCTCCCAAGACTGAATCAGGAAAAAATATAAATTATGAACAGATCAATTACCAGTAATTAAACTACCAACAGACAAAAGTCCAGAACTATATGGCTTCACAGGTGAATTCTAACAAACGTTTAGAGAAAAATTAACATCTATATTTCTCAAATTATTCCAGAATATTGCATTCAAGTGCATTCTCTGGGGCCAGCATTAACTTGATAGCAAAACCAGACAAAGATAGCACAGAAGGGGAAAGTTATAGGTCAGTGTCACTGGTGAACATAGATGCAAAGATCCTCTGCAAAATATTAGCAAATCATATCCAAGAATTATCTAAAAATATCATACAACCTGATCAAGTGAAATTTATCACAGGAATGCAAGGATAGTTCGGTATCCACAAATCAATCAACATGATACACCACAATAACAAATGGAAAAATGAAAATCATGTGACCATCTTAATAGATGCAGGAAAAGTGATTGACACTGTTCAACATCCATTTATGATAAACACTCCCAACAAAGTGAGTATAGAGGGAACATACCTCCACATAATACAGGCCATATATGACAGACCCACAGCTAATATCCTACTCGGTGGTGAAAAGCTGAAAGCGCTTCCTCTAAGAACAGGAATAAAACAAGGATGCTTACTCTTGTCACTTTTATTCAACATAGTAGTGGAAGTTCTAGCCAAGCAATCAGACAAGAAAAGGAAATAAAAGGAATCCAGTTGGAAAGGAAGAAGTAAAACTGTTGCTATCTGCAGATAATATACATAAAAAATGCTAAATATGCCACCAAAAAGTACTAGAACTCATCAATTCATTCACTAAAGTTTCAGGTTATGAAATTAATATACAGGAATCTTATGTTTCTATACAGTAACAGCAAAGTAACACAGAAATTAAGAAAACCATCCTATTCATAATCACATGAAAAAGAATAAAACTTCTGGGAATAAATCTAACTAAGGAGATAAAAGACTTGTACTTGGAAAACTATAAAGCACTGATGAAAGAAATTGAGGATGATACAAATAGGTGGAAAGATACACCATGCGCATGGATTCAAACAGGAATATTGTGGAAATGACCATACTGCCCAAGGCAATCTGTAGATTTGGTGCAGTCCCTTTCAAAATACCAATGGCCTTTTTCATGAAACTAGAACAAATAATTCTAAAATTGTATGGAAACACAAAAGACCCTGAATAGCCTAAATGATTTTAAGAAAGAATAACAGAATAGGACATATCACACTCCCTTATTTGAAATTATATTACAAAACTGCAGTAATAAAAACAGTATGTTACTGGCACAAAAACAGACACATAAATCAAAGGAACTGAATAGAGAGCTCATAAATTAACACACACTTCTGTGGGCAATTAACCTGTTACAAAGGAGGTTAGGGATATATAATGGAGGAAAGATAGCTTCTTCCATAAATGGGATTGTGAAAACTGTGCAGCTACATGCAAAGGAATCAAACTAGATTACTTTATCATACCACATAAATTAAAAAAAAAATTAAAGACTTAAATGTAAGACCTGAAACCATAACACATCTGAAAGAAAACAGAGGCAGTAGGCTCTGTGACACTGGTCTTAGCAATAATTTTTTGGATGTGACTCTTCAAGCAAGGAAACAAAAGCAAAAATAAACCAATGGGACTACATTAAACTCTAAAGCTTTCATAAAATGAAGGAAGTTATCAACAGCATGAAAAAGCTGCCTACTGAATGTGAGAAGATATTTGCATTGCAAACCATATATCTGACTAAGGATTAGTATCCAAAACATGCAAAGAGCACATACAACTCAACATCAGGAAAGCAATCTGATCAAAAAATAGGGAGAGGACCTGAATAGACATTTTTCCGAAGAAAGCATACAGATTGCCAACAGGCATCTGAAAAGATTGGCTCAACATCAATAATCATCAGGCAAATGCAAATCAATATTACAGTGAAGTATCACTTCATGCCTGTCAGAATGGCTGTTATCAAAAAGACAACAAATAAGAAGTATTTGTAAGGATGTCAAGAAAAGGGAACTCTTATGCACTGTTGCTGGGAATGTAAATTGGTGCAGCCACTATGGAAAGCAGTATGGAAATTCCTCAGAAAAAGTGAAAATAGAACTGCCATATGATCCAGCAGTTACAGCTCTGCATATCCAAAGAAAACAAAAATATTAATTGAAAAGATATGCGCCCCTCTATGTTTATTGAACATTTTTCAAAATAGCCAAGATACAGAAGCAGCCTAAGTGCCCATCAGTAGATGAATGGATAAAGAGGATGTGGGGTGTGTGTATGTATATATATTTGTGTGTGTGTGTGTGTGCATATATATATATATATATATATATATATTTGTTGTTGTTGTTCAGTCACTAAGTTGTGTCTGACTCTTTGCAACCCCATGGACTGTAGCACACCAGGTTCCTCTGTCTTCCACTGTCTCCTAGAGTTTGTTCAAATTCATGTCCATTGAGTCAGTGATGCTATCTAACTTTCTCATCCTCTACTGCCCCCTTCTCCTTTTGCCTTCAGTCTTTCCCACCATGGATCTTTTCCAGTGAATCAGATCTTCGTATCAGGTGGCCAAAGTATTGGAGCTTCAGCTTCAGCATCAGTCCTTCCAGTGAATATTCTGGGTTGATTTCCTTTAGGATTGACTGGTTTGATCTCCTTGCAGTCCAAGGGACTCTCAAGAGTCTTCTCTAGCACCACAATTTGAAAGGTATATATGTAATATATACATACAAATAATAATATATAATATTATATAATTATATTATTATATAATACACACACACACATGCACGCACACAAATAGCTGACTCATTGGAAAGGACCCTGATGCTGAGAAAGATTGGAGGCAGAAGGAGAAGGGGGCAACAGAGGATGAGATGATTGGATGGCATCATTAATTCAATGGACATGAACTGGGCTAACTCTGGGAGATAGTGAGGGACAGGGAAGCCTGGCATGCTGCAGTTCATGGGGCCACAGAGTTGGACATGGTTAGCGACTGAACAGCAGCAACATATATGTGTGTGTGTGTGTGTGTGTGTGTATACATATATATATGAAAGTGTATTATGGGTACATACATACACACACAATGGAATATTGCTCACTCATTGCTCAGCATCACTAATCATCAGGCAAATGCAAATCAATATTATAGTGAAGTATCACCTCATGCCTGTCAGAATGGCTGTTATCAAAAAGACAAGAAATAAGAAGTATTTGTAAGGATGTCAAGAAAAGGGAACTCTTATGTACTGTTGATGGGAATGTAAAGGATAAAATCTTGCTATTTGTGACAACATGGATGAACGTAGATTACATTATGCTAAGTGAAATAAATCAGACAGAGAAAGACAAATACTGTTTGATCACACTTACATTTGTAATCTAAAGACCAAATCAAATAAACAAACATAGCAAAACAGAACCAGTCATACATACAGAGAAGCAAATGGATTGTTGCTAGAGAGTAGAGGGGAAGGAGAGGGAGAGAAATAGGTGAGAGGGGTTAAGAGGTCTAAACTTTCAGTTTCAGAGTAAATGAGTCACAGGTGTGAAGTGTACAGTGTGGGAAATATAGTCAATAATTATGTAGTATCTTTGTACAGTGACAGATGACAACCAGCCTTACGTTGATAATTTTGAAATATATATAAATATCAGATTGCTGTGTTATATCCCCTAAACTAACATAGTATTGAAGATCAGTTATACTTCACAAAACACACAAACACGTGAATGAACTAATAAGAAAAGAGACCAGATTTGTGGTTATCAGAGATGGGGGTGGAGGGAAGGGAATCAAATGAAGATAGTCAAAAGGCACAAACTTCCAGTTATAAGTAAGTACGAGGGATATAATGTACATAATAAAAATAATTAACACTGCTGTACTTTATAAGTGAAAATTATTAAGAGAGTAAATACTGAGTTCTCATCACAAGGAAAAACTATTTTTTATTTCTTCAGTGTTTCTGTATGAGTTAATGGATGTTCACTAAACCTATTGTGATAATCATTTCATGATATATATAAGTCAAATAATTATGTTGTACACTTTAAACTTATATAGTGCTTATGTCAGTTATATCTCAGTAAAGCTGAAGAGACAAAACAAAACTTTAGCTCATGTAGTCCATAGCGGAGTCAGCACAAAATCTGAATCCTTGTGGTGAGATGTTGTCATTTAGAAACTAAAGTCCAGGGACTAAAGAGCCTCTTGATGAAGGTGAAAGAGGATGGTGAAAAGCTGTCTTAAAACTCAACATTAAAAAAATGAAGATCATGGCATCTGGTCGCATCACTTCATGGCAAATAGATGGAGAAACAATGGAAAAAGTGGCAGACTTTATTTTCTTGGGCTCCAGAATCACTGTAGTTGGTGACTGCAGCCATGAAATTAAAAGATGCTTGCTCCTTGGAAGAAAAGCTATCATAAACCTAGAGAGTGTATTAAAAAGCAGAGCTATTACTTTGCCAACGAAAGTCTGTCTAGTCAAAGCTATGGTTTTTCCAGTAGTCATGTAAAGATGTGAGAGTTGGACCATAAAGAAAGCTGAATGCTGAAGAATTTATGCTTTTGAACTGTGGTGTTGGAGAAGACTCTTGAGAGTCCCTTGGACTGCAAGGAGATCCAACCAGTCGATTCTAAAGGAAATCGGTCCTGAATGTTCATTGGAAGGACAGATGTTGAAGCTGAAACTCCAATACTTTGGCCATCTGATGCGAAGAACTGACTCATTGGAAAAGACCCTGATGCTGGGAAAGATTGAAGGCAGGAGGAGAAGGGGATGACAGAGGATGAGATGGTTGGATGGCATCACCAACTCAATGGACATGAGTTTGAGCAAGCTCCGGGAGATGGTGAAGGACAGGGAAGCCTGGCATGCTGCAGTCCACGGGTTCGCAAAGAGTCGGATACGACTGAGCAACTGAACAACAAATGTGTGTTAATGCTTATCTCTTATATTACAGTTACTTAAGCAAGAGCATTGATAGTTATTATATTGTTATATTTAAGAAGTCCTTGGTAACTAAGCAATTTAGTCCCTTGTTTTTTCAAATTTACTGTATGTATCTGCTTAGACATTGTATAAAAACTTATTTTATTTAGGGAGTTAGCAAAAAATTGTCTTCAGGTTGGGAGGGTTCTGTGTGTGAATGTGTATAAAATTTCTTTACAGAGACTTTGAGTTTGTAAAACTGTTTTGCTTCTGACTATTTTTGCCTTCCCTCACTACCTGCTGCTCTAGATGATTTGAGAATAAGCTGGTTCTTGTCTGAGGGATGGTCATATAGACAACAGCTGAAGGAAGTTCTGTTTATACTATGGGAGTTTATGGTTTTCTATAGATATTACAGTAGCTGTAAGAAGATCTAGCTTTTTATTTCAGGTACAATGATGTCAATATATTTTGTAACATCTCATTTTACTGCTTTTCACCAAACCAGGTTTCCTAATAGTGTGGTTGACATTTATTTTCCTTTGTCCTCTGTGTGACATGTAAAGTAAATGAATGAAAAGTCAAGCAGAAGGCCTGAAATGTCTTCTCCATTCACCAAAAATTGATGAGCATTTTCTTCTGTAGATTTCAGAGAACTAAGATTTGGACTGCAACCAGGTTCTCTGTTACTGCTGCAGCACTGAGGCATTCATGTATGCTGTTTTTAAAAAAATCACTGCTTAGAAAGCAATGAGTGTTGGTAGACCCTAGTGTGACCTAGGAGAATGCCACCTGAAGTTGGTGGTGGATTCTGTGTACTTGGCTTGTCTTCAGTATTGAAGTTTTATGTTGTCTTAGTCTGTTTGGTCTGCAAGAAAAGTACCATAGACTGGGTGACTTAAACAACACACACTTACTTCTCACAGTTCTGAAGCCTGGAAGTCCAAAATCAATGTACCAGCATATTTGGTTTTTGGTAAAGATCCTTTTCCTGGATTGCAGATGGCTATCTTCTTGCTGTACTCTCATATGATAGAGAAAGGGAGAGGGCTCTGGTCTCTTCTCTTTATTGGGGTACTAATTCCATCACAGGGGCTCTCTCATAACTTCATATAAATTTAAATAACCCAAAACCCCACCTCCAAATACCATCAGATTGGGGATTAGGACTTCAGCATGTGGATTCTAGGGTTAAGCACACATTCAGTCCAAGCACACCTCTTGCCTTTAGTTGCATGGGGAATCTTACAGTGACTTCACTGGATATAAAGCATAAGAACTGAATAAGATTTCACTTGTGCTCCTTATTATTTGTCCCAAAGAGTAGAGGGTCTTGTGAATTTCAGTTCTTATGAATTTGCACTCAAGGGAAAGTTAAATAATTATGATTAAAATCTGACATCCAGAGAGGCCTATGTTAAACATTCCTCATATTTATTGGGGGATACCCTGAATAGCACATTGGCAGGAAATTTTTTTAAAAATATGTCAGACTGGAAGGATTTCACGGTTTACTTTTTGGTATGAGCAGGTTTTATCCGGCACTTTTACCAACAACTTGACCTACATTTCATGTGGTACAAGAAAAAATTTCAGTGAAAAATAGAAGCCAAGAATGCTGGATTTAAAACTAGAGATATTCACGAGAGGGGGTGTTTATAGGTACTTCTTTCTGTTTACCATCTTAAAATGGGTGTAGTACCAAGGAAGGTTCTAGGATTTTCTTTCAGCCCACATTTAAAATGTTCTGAATAAACGCATGTGGTTTACTTTCACAGTGTTTACAGAGCACAGTTAAACAGCATTCAATGTCTAGGGTTAACCTCAAAATATTATGTGTATTAACTGGAGTAGAATGTAATCTGAGTAGTACTGGACAGTGGGTCCTTTTCTTCTGTGCTTTTTTATTCAGTTAGTTCCATTAACTCTACTGAAACCTCGCTCTTTGGTTCAGTGCTAGTTGCTTGTAGTAAATGATATTTATTATCCCTTATCTTTCTGTTTTGGGTGGAGGACAGATATTATCAGATACTTTGAAAGCTTTCTAGGAAAATGAGGAAGAAGGAGATTTATTTTCCTTCTAATAATGCAACAGTTTAAGGATGTAGGCTGTATTCCTTAGGCCAGTGATCAGGTATGCCTAAGTAGAGGAGATAGTGATATTGTTGACCCATGGTCTGTTGCTTATCTCAGGCCTGAGGAAGTAAGCCCAGGGCTAAGGGCCTGGAGTAATGTTTCTCCAGTGTTTCCTCAGACTAGGAAGCAACTGTATGTTGCCTGGTCTTGTATACTCTGTATTATCTCTCTATATATGTGTTTTTCTCTCTATATGCTAATATTTGCTATATTAAGGTTCTCTTGAGAATATCCTATTGGTTCTGTTTTTGGAGAACCCTAATGCAGCATATAAGATATAAACAAAATTCCTGAATCTTAAACACTCATCTTTGTCATATTCATTGGTTTATTTTTATTTCTCTTCTGAAAAGGTTAAGTATGGGACAGTGAAGAAGACACAGTCTGATTGTAATTTTAGGAATTCTTTATATGTTTATTGGAAATATATCCAGTTGAAACAACCTAAAAGTTCAACATTAGCATATTGGTTAATAAAGATTATCAGTATAATATTTAACTGTACAATGAACATTATTAAAAATGCATTGCAGATAAATATTTACTGATATAGAATTATCCATAATATATGATTAAAGTTAAAAAGTCACTTCAGGGACTTCCCTGGTGGCTCAGTGGATAAGAATTTGCCTTGCAATGCAAGTGACATGAGTTCGATCCCTAGTCTGGGAATATGGCACAAGCCATGGAACAGTTAAGCGTGTGCACCACAACCAGTAAGTCCATGTGCTGCAACTACTGAAGCCCGTGTGTCTAGAATCCTGTGTTCTGCAACAAGAGAAGCCACTACAGTGAGAAGACTGTGCACTGCAAAACAAAGAGTAACCCCCACTCACCACAACTAGAGAAAGTCTGTGAGCTGCAGTGAAGATCCAGTGCAACCAAAAATTAAAAAAAAAAAGTCACTTAAAAAACACGTAACACTCATAATGAGATAAATATTTATGTATTAGAAGTTCTAGAATAACATTATTCTATAGAAATATAGTATAAGCCACAAACACAAACTACATGTCATTTAAAATTTTCTAGTAACTACATTAAAACAAGTAGAAATAAGTGAAATTAGTTTTAATAATGTATATTTAAGCAGAGAAGGCAATGGCATCCCACTCTAGTACTCTTGCCTGGAAAATCCCATGGACGGAGGAGCCTGGTAGGCTGTAGTCCTTGGGGACACGACTGAGCGACTTCACTTTGACTTTTCACTTTCATGCATTGGAGAAGGAAATGGCAACCCACTCCAGTGTTCTTGCCTGGAGGATCCCAGGGATGGCGGAGCCTGGTGGGCTGCCGTCTATGGGGTCGCACAGAGTTGGACACGACTGAAGCGACTTAGCAGCAGCAGCAGCAGCAGGCAGATATAGCTAAAAATGAAAAGTAAAAGTGTTAGTCACTCAGTTGTCTCCAACTTTTTGCCACCCCATGAACTGTAGCCTGCCAGGGTCCTCTGTTCATGAAATTCTCCAGGCAAGAGTATTAGAGTGGGTAGTCATTCCCTTCTCCAGGGGATCTTCCTGACCCTGGGATCAAACCTGGGTCTCCCACATTGCAGGCAGATTCTTTACCATTTGAGCCACCAGAGAAGCCCAAATACAGCCAAGATATTATTAAATATTAATATAACTAAAAATATTAACATAACTAACAAATTCTTGATATTTTACATTTGTGTACTATTTTTGAAATATAGTGAGTATTTTATCATTAAAGCATATTTCATTTCAGACTAGATGTATTTCACCTGCTAAATAGTCTCATGTGCTTATGGCTACCATATTGAATAATGCAGAGCAAGAAGAGATATGCATCAAAATATTAATAAGGTTATCTATAGGTGGTGGAATTACAGATTCATCTTATTGCTTGCTCATTTTATACAATAGACAAGATAGATATCTTTACAATAGACATCTATTGCTTTTATAAGAAATTAAAAAAAATTTATGTGTAATGTAAAGTATTTCTTAGAAAGACTTTAGATCCTGTGATGAAACTCCTATTGGCTCATACCTCTAAGACATCCTCTTGTAGAGGAAGATGTAGTCAATTTTCAAGACTACTGAAGTTTATAAATGGAGTTTATAAATGGAGACTCACATCATTACTGCAGGCAGGCAAAGGACTGTGTGTATATGCATGTGTATATATGTACATACACGTGTATGCATCCAGGTATGTATGTGTATATGTGTGTGTATACATGAATGGAGATGGTGAGTAATGGGCTTTCTGTGGATATTGGAAATTTCCAGTCATAGACACATGGTGGCCCTGAGGCATGAGCATCATAGTCTTTCAGTGAGGATTATTAACCTGAAGTTACAGTCCTTAGTCTCAAATTAATCTGTTTTTCTTCACCAGAATATCCTCACATTTCTTAGCCCAGGATGACCTGCTGGACTAAACATAAAATCTGAGCTAGATAGTTCTTGGGTTGGGTTGTAGAGGTTAAGCATGAACATTTCAGAGCAGTTAGTGCCAGATTCCCATCAAAAGCAACCTCTTGGGAATTTGGAGTACTCAAGTATTAGCCAAGTTAGGGTCTAGTTCAATATTCTTCTGAAATGACACACTGGAATTATTCAGTCAGAGGGAGCTATGGAATGTCCCCACCACGTGGTCAGAGAGCCCCGAACTGTAAACAATGGGACTGTCAGAATGCCAGATGGAGTCATGTGGAGATCAGTGACACTTCACATGCTATCATCCTAGCGGCCTCGTAACAAACATTGTATTCATTAAAACCTTGCCCTTGGGGTACCTTGACCCAAGTGAATGATGGTCTGAAATACTAGACTACATCATGTCTAATTCCTTCGACTTTTATTAAAGTTAATCATGATAAACTCTTAATGTCAGTGTTATATGTACTTTATCAGACTTCTCTCCACAGTTTATTATTAATTTTCAGGAGATTCCCAGATGTCCCTGGGATGGAAGTGAAGTAAACATGAACTGGTTCCCCAAAGTTATGATTTGAGCAGTTTGAGCCATTCTGACAAAAACCTCATATGCCTTTAAGTGTAAAGCACCTGCCAAGCCACATGTGCACCAGACCACTGGAATTCCTTGGCTTTGTTTTCCTGAGAAGGAGGCTTGGGTAGTGGGGCACTCACTAAACCACTAAATATTTCTTTCCTTTTGTTTTAAAAATAGAAATTCTTACAAAACAAGCTTCATCTCTGGTTTCCAAACCATAAAGTTCTGAAGCAGGGACTTTGAGGAATCCACAGTATTTCTGAATGAAATGTCAGTAAGTCTCATCATCGTTTTCAACTCTTGCACTCTCTGCAGAGAACTCTGATGGTCTGTTGGTAAAACCATTCATTTAGTGAAGTGACTGATATAGAATTAAGGAAAGGATACAGCACCTCTTCTTTATTTGGGCTTCAGGAATTAATTGGCATTTTCCAGGCTTTCTTTCTTTCTTTCTTTTTTTAACTTGATGGAACAGTAGACATGACACACAACTGCTCTGTTTCATTTCAGAGAGCAGACTCTGTGAGGAAGAACACACTTAATAACATTCCATGAAATGGAAAAGTTAGTCTCCCCTCTGTACAAGTATAGTTACAAACAGCTCGTAAGCTATTAAGCCTAAGACTTGGGAAAGGTAATTTATTGAGTCTTGTTTACTAAAAATTCTGGAAATACTTCATATCAATTAGGGTTGGTCAGTTGCTTTAACAAATATATCCATAAATGTATAATTGCTCAAATATAATATGAGTTTATTTCTTGCCCATATACGAGTGTTGGGCAAGGGAGTAGGTAGGCAGTATCCCTCCTAAACACAGTCCTTCAGGAATTCAGGTTGTTGGAGGCCTTGCCAACCTCAGCATGTGGATGCCCCAGGGTGACTCTGTTAGGGGAAAAGAACTGAGAGGAAGATACATAGGAGAATTTTACAGACCAGAATTGGACACGGCATGTAACATTTCCACTTACTTGTCATAGGCTAGGATTCATTTATGTGGTCTCACCTAACTGTGAGGGACCCTGGGAAAGGTAGTCCCTGACCTGGCAATCACTTTAAAAATAACCTCTACACTATAGATGGGAACCTATGAATTTTTGGTGCGTACTTAGCTACTTATGTCAAATGCTCTGTTCTTTTTCTTTTAAGAAAATTTATTTAAAAAATTAAAACTAGTGTTTAAAATTTAAAAATAAGAGAACAGATAATTTCCCCTAGGAATGGCCTTAATGATGATACCTTCAACTCTGTCTCCATGAAACCTGTACAGAGGATATTGAAGAAAAAGGAAATGGGAGTAAAGACAAAGAGAAACACAGAGGACAAGAAGGAAAAAAGAGGAAAAGAGATGAGAAAAGATGGCAAGGAAGACAGTGAAAAACATGATGAGATGATGAGAAAAATAAGATCCTACTATATTGGACATGCTTAGGGGTTAAAGAGAATTAACAGATTTTGCATCTCTTTCATTTTCCCTCTCAGGCCATAGGTCAGCTTTATACAAATTTATGTGGGCATAGCTGGGTTCTGGCTCCCTTTCACTGCATATCTATCCTAATTCTGGCTTACTTTTTACCGTTGCAGCATTGAAATGTAGTGCATACCAGCTTGTAAACTATAAAGAATTATCTGATTGTAATTATGATGAGTATTAACATTAGACCTGAAACATTTTTTAAAGGTTGTATTGCTGGGCTAAATTAAAAAAATTAATCACAATTTACTGACTGTAATTCCATTTTACTAAATAATATATATTGATATATAAAACATATAAATAAAGGCATAAATCATCCTTGTATAGCTTGATGGATTTTCACAAAAATGAACATCAAGAAATATAACCCACATTCAGATAATCCTCTTGTGCCTGTTCCTAACCATTACCCCCTCCCTTTCCCCCAGATATAACTTAAAATTTATAGAAATGAAATTATATAGTATGAAATTTTTTTTCTGTGAGTTTGATTTATATTGTCATGTGTGGCAGCAGTGTGTTCATTTTTATTACTCTGTAGGATTCCATTGTATGAATATGCAACAATATATTTACTTTTCAAGAACGTTTTGATTATTTCCAGTTTTCAGCTATCACGAATAGCACTGCTATGACACTCCTGTCCATGTCTGTTTGCCTGCAGGCGTGCACGTTTTTCTCCAGTATTTACCTAAGAATGAAATCTCTATGTCACTGAGTAAGGATGCATTCTCTTTCAGTGCTGGGCTATGCTAAGTTGCTTCAGTCCTGTCCAACTCTTCGTGACTCTAGACTGTAACCCACCTGGCTTCTCTGTCCATGGGATTTTCCAGGCAAGAATATTGGAGTGGGTTGCCATGCCCTTCTCCAGGGGATCTTCACAACCCAGGGATTGAACCCATGTCTCTTATGTCTCCTGCATTGGCAGGTGGGTTCTTTACCACTAGCACCACCTGGGAAGCCCTCTCTTTCAGTAGATACAGTTAAACCATTTTAAAATGACTGGAATAACTCACTTTATCAGTAGCAGTGTATTGGAGAGTTCCAATTCTTCCATATCCTAGCCAGCACTTAGTACTGTTGGTCTTTTTACTTTTAGTCACTCTATAGAGGTTTCAAATTTCCTGATATTAATGAACTTGAGAGACTTTTCATGTGTTTATTAGTTATTGGATATGCAGTTAACCTGAATATATTCAATATATTCAAATATATTGAAAAGGTCCTTTTTTTTTTTTTCAATCCTTATGGTAGAACAATGGTGAGTTGCCCAGATTTCCCTTTACCAAGCCAGGGCACCCATGCCCCCAGATGCTGTGAGTGACAACTGTTAACAGTTCGTGTTGCCCACCTACTCCAGAGAATTGGTCCTTTTCTAATGGGGCTGTCTTCCCTGGGCAGTTCCATATCCTCTAGGCATGTGACTATTAGTCATTCAGCTAGTGGATGACTAATGTGAGGGAGCAAAAGACTGGCCTCCTTGGCTCAAGAAAGGTCAACCTATTGTGTGGTTTAAGCTTCTGAGTCCTAAGGATTAATCGGTAGCTAGCTTTACCCAAGACTGCATCTTTGACTCTTTCTCCTTTACAATTCTGCTTCATTCTCTTCCTATATAAAATTTTTTCCGAAGTGCATGCTCTCAATAAATCATGTACACTAAAAACCCTCTCTCAGATTTTGCTTCTAGGGAACCCAACCTAATACCATTGTTCCTAGAAGTGCTTGTAGGGAGCTGACTCTAAGAATGTGATCCCAGGTTGTATCACTTTCTAGCAGTATAATAGACCAGTCATCATCACTTCTGATAGTCTGTTACCACATGCACAGAAGTGCAACTGCTGAAGCTTTCATCTGTGGTGAACTGGCATTGATATAGTGAAAGAATATGTATTGCTCTGTGCATTATTTCTGACATTTTGAAGGTAGCAGAGGACTGTGAAATTGGGTGGCTATTGTTTATTTCCATTGAAAATAGAAAGTCATAGGTTCAGGACTTGGCATGCACGCTAAGTTGCTTCAGTCACGTCCAACACTTTGCAATCCTGTGGACTATAGCTCACCAAGCTCCTCTGTTCACAGGATTCTCCAGGCAAGAATACTTGAATGGGTTGTCATGCGCTTCACCAGGGGATCGTCCAGACCCAGGGATTGAACCTACATCTCCTGCATTGGCAGGTGGGTTCTTTACTGCTAGCACCACCAGCAAAGCCCCAGGCTGAGGACAGTCAGTCACAAATTTAAAGCAATGTGTGAGAGTTAGAGGGCATCTTAACTGTCAAAGTGACCTCATTTCTTGTTAGTGAAGGAGAGAGAGATGAAGATCAGGCACAGGACCTAATTTTTTAAGCGTGACAGAACTTTGGAAAAGGCTGAATTCTCAGCCTAGTCCAGTGTTCTGGGCTAAAGATAAATCCCTATAGAGAAGGAGTGAGACTGGAAGACTTAATATGAAGTTGTCTTGGTGGATGAATTCAAGCGACCAGATTCCCTTGTGCTCTCCGGGTTTACAGAAGTGACACCAACTCTCCACTGTATAAAAGTAGTCTCCCTTTCTTGAAGACTATGAAAAAAGTAGCAATATTATGTTGGTTTTCCTCAGGTTCTGCCCTCAATTTGCTTCATGACTGCCAGTGTTAAATTTAATCATGAACCAGATAGACATGTGCTGGGAAACATAATGGAAGCAGTGATTATATGTTAAAAGGGTGTCAGGACACAACCATTATGTTCTGACAGGAATTAGGAGAGTATTCCTTGGAATAGATCCTAGGGATATTGGATCAAGGGTGAAGGAGTAATATATGGAGGGGTGTGAAGGGCGATTTTTCAACATGAGGCTGTGGTCCCATGATATAGAATTTAACATATAAATTCTAATATGTTAGACATCCAGATATCCTAGATACATCAGAAATAATTGTAGTCAAGTGCTGGATTGGTCTTGGAACGTATGGAAAGTTATGGCCCATGTTAAAACTGTCATGGCAGACAGTGGAGGAATAGATCAAAAAGTTCAAAGACTCTATACTGACTGATTTAATAACTTAGTGCAATTGACTAATTTCTTAACAGACACAATCTATCAAAATTTATACAAGGAAAAATAGCTAATCCAAACAAGCCTCTATCTCATAAAGAAATTGAATTGACAATTAATAACCTTACAAAAAAGAAAGCACCAGACCAGGTGATTTCATTGGTGAAGTCTATCAGATATCTAGGGAAGAAATAATATTAGTCTTTCAGAAAACCTGGAGCACAGAGAGCATTTTCTAACACATTCTATGAGGCTGTCATTACCTAATACCCAAACCAAGCAAAGACATTATAAAAAAGGAAAGCTACAGGGACTTCCCTGGTGGTTCAGTGGCTAAGACTTCATATTCCCAATGCAGAGATCCCAGGTTTGATTCCTGGTTGGGGAACTAGATTCCATATGCTACAACCAAGAGTTTGCAAGCCACAACTAAAAGATCCTGCATGCTGCAATTAAGACCTGGTACAGTCAAATAAATATTTTAAAAATGAAAAGATCAAGAAGATAAAGCTAAAGACCAATGTCTCTTGTGAATAGAGATGGAAAACCCTCAATACTGTATTAGCAGATCAATTCAAGAATTATATTTTTATTTTTTAAAATTTATTTTTAACTGGACAATAATTGCTTTACAATGTTGTATTGGTTTCTGCCATACAGAAACCATAGTTTGAAGTATGTGTGAGGTATAGTGTGAAGCAGCTATAAATATATATGTATCCAGGCTTCCTGGCTGGCTCATTGGTAAAGAATCCACTTGCCAATGCAGGAGACTCAGGTTTGACCTCTGGGTTGGGAAGAGCCCCCGGAGAAGGAAATGGCAACCCACTCCAGTATTCTTGCCTGGGAAATCCCGTGGATAGAGGAACGTGACAGGCTGTAGTCCATGGGGTCATAAAAGAGTTGGACACAACTTAGTGACTAAACAACAACAATACATATATTCCCTGCATCTTGAGCCTCTCCCTCCCCACTGCCCTACCCTTCTAGGTCATCACAGAGCACTGGGCCGAACTCCTTTTGTTTTATAGCAGCTTCCCTCTATGTGACCATGGCCAAGTGAGATTTATTATAGGTATGCAAGGCTGGGTCAGCATTTTACAATCAATCAATAAATTAATCACTTCAGCAGGCTAAAGAAGAAGAGTTATATGGTCATATCAGTAGATGCAGAAAAGTTGTTTGACAAAATCCAATAGCCATTCATGATAAAAACTCTTAGCAGACTAGAAATAGAGGGATATTTCCTCAATTTGATAAAGAACATCTACAAAAACCTACTGCTAATAATTTATGATGATAAACTATATACTTTTCTCTTAAAATTGGGAACAAAACAGGGATATCTCCCCTCTCACTCCTACTCAGTATTGTATTGGAAGTCCTGGCTAATGTAGTAAGACAAATAAATAATTAACAGACAAACAAATGAATAACTAATTTACATATTGGGAGGGCAGAAGTAAAACTATCTTTCTTCACGGATGATATGATAGTCTATGCAGAAAATCTCAAAGAACTGATTACAAATACTCTTGGAACTAGCAAGTGATTAGAACAAGGTCATAGAAGACAAGGTTAACATACAAGAATCAATTGCTTTCCTATATATCAACAATGGATAGTTGAAATTTGAAAATAAAACCATAACACCATTTACAGTATAGCAAAAATTTAATGCTTAAGTATAAATCTATATATATACAAGACCTATTGGAGGAAAGCTATAAAACTCTGATAAAAGAAATCGAAGAAGATCTCAATAAATGTAGAGATATTCTATGTTCATTGATAGGAAGACTCAGTATTGTAGTTCTTCTAAACTTGATCTATAGATTCAACGCATTCTCAGTGAAGATCTCAGCAAGTTATTTTGTGGATATTGAAAAACTGATTATAAAGTTTTTATAGACAGGCAAGAGACTCGAATAACTAGTACAATACTGAGGAAGAACAAAGTTTGAAGACTGACACTACCTGACTTAAAAACACGATAAAGCTATAATAATTAAGACAGTGTGATATTACCAAAAAGAATAGACAAATAGATCAATGGAACAGAATAGAGAGCCAAGAAATATAGTCACCTGATCTTTGATGAGGGATCAAAGGCAATTTGAAGGATAAAATACAGTTTTTTCAACAAATGGTGCTGGAACAACTGGACATCCATATGCAAAAAAACTCTAGGCATAGTCATTTTACCTTCCACAAAAATCAACTCAAAATGGATTACAGGTCTAAATTAAAATGTTAAACTGCAAAACTTCTGGAGGATAATATAGGAGAAAATCTAGGTGACCTTGAATTTAGTGATACTTTTTACATGTGTAAGCAAAAGCATGGTACCTGAGAGAAAAAAATAGTTGGACTACACTAAAACAAAAGGCTTCTGTATCAAAGAGATTGTAAAGAGAGTGAAAAAAGACAGACTGTGAGAAAATATTTTAAAAACACATCTCTGATAAAAGACTTGCATCCAATATGTATGCATATGTGTTCAGTTGCGTTCGACTCTGCGACCCCATTGACTGTAGCCCACCAGTCTCCTCTGTCCGTGGAATTTCCCAGCAAGAATACTGGAATGGGTTGCCATTTCCTTTTCCAGGGGATCTTCCCAATCCAGGAACTGAACCTGCGTTCTGTGTCTCCTGCATTACAGGCAGATTCTTTACCACTGAACCACCAGGGAAGCCCATCCAAAATACAAGAAGAACACTTAAAACACAACAGTAAGAAAACAAAAACAGCTCAATTTAAAAATGGGCCTAAGCTTTTCTGGTAAGCGGCCTGAGGTGACCCCTAAAAATGGTGCACTATTCACTCGACCCAGAAAACCCCACAAAGTCATGCAAATCAAGAGGTTCAAATCTTCATGTTCACTTTAAGAACACTCGTGAAACCGCCTAGGCCATAAAGGTTATGCATATCCAAAAAGCCACCAAGTATCTGAAGGATGTCACTTTAAAGAAGCAATGTGTGCCCTTCCGTCATTACAACGGTGGAGTTGGTAGGTGTGCACAGCCAAACAGTGGGGCTGGACGCAGGATTGGTGGCCCAAAAAGAGTGCTGAATTTTTACTACACATGCTCAAAAATGCAGAGAGTAATGCTGAACTTAAGGGCTTAGATGTAGCTTCTCTGGTCATTGAGCACATCCAGGTGAACAAAGCCCCAAGATGCAGTGCAGGACTTTCAGAGCTCACGGTCGGACCAACCCCTACATGAGCTCTCCCTGCCACATTGAGATGATCCTTACTGAAAAAGAGCAGATTGTTCCTAAACCGGAAGAGGAGGTTACACAGAAGAAAAAGATATCCCGGAAGAAACTGAAGAAACAAAAACTTATGGCCTGGGAATAAATGCTGCAAAAAATAAGTGCAAATAGAAGTTAAAAAAAAAAAATGAGCCTAAGATTTGAAAGATCTCTCACCAGAGTCAATATACAGATAAGCATATGAAAAAATGCTCAACATTGTATGTCACTAAATTTTTGCAAATTAAACAATGAGATACCACTGTGTTACCAGATATCTATTAAAATGGTGAGAATCCAAAACACTGACAACACCAAATACTGGTAAGGATGTGTGGAACAGCAGAAACTCTTGTTCCTTGTTGATGAAAACGAAAAATGGTGCAACCTTTATAGAAGACAGTTTGACAGCTTTTTATAAATCTAAACATAATCTTGGCATATGATCCAGTTATTGCACTCTGAAATACTTACAAATGACTTGAAAACTTATGCCCACACAAAAACCTGCACATCTTTATTCATAATTTCTCAAAACTGAGTCACCAAGATGTCCTTGACTATAGCCCACCAGGCTCCTCTGTTCATGGAGTTCTCCAGGCAAGAATACTGGAGTAGGTTGCCCTTCCCTTCTCCAGGGTCAGTAGGTGTATAGATGAACAAGCTGTGGTACAACATACCTATGTAGTAATAAAGAGGAATGTGCTATCAAACTATGAAAAGACATAAATGCAACTTAAATGCATATAGCTAAGTGAAAGGAGTGAGTGTGAAAAGGCTTCACACTGTATGGTTCCAATGGCGTGCCATCTTGAAAAAGGTAAAACTATGGAGAATTATCTCCATCTAATAAACAGATCAGTGGTTGCCAGGAGTTTAGTTTTGGGGTTGTATAGGTAAAGTATTAATATAAAGGACTTTTTTAGGTGGTGAAACTGTTTTCTATAATACTGTAGTGATGAATACATGACACTGTGAGCTTGTCCAATCTGTGGAACTTTATAGCTCAAAGAGTGAAACAGAACACATGTAAATCCATGGCTGATTCATGTCAATGTATGGCAGAAACCACTACAATATTGTAAAGTAGTTAGCCTACAACTAATAAATGAAAAAAAAAGAGTGAAACAGTGTATACAATTAAAAAATCATTTAGAACTTTGGAAGATCCCAGCTGTAATACAGAATGTAACAAACCAATCTAATTGCTTTGCAAATATATTAAACAGTCTCACCAAAGTAGGGGGGAGGAGGTGGTGAAGTGATTACTTTACAAACTTTGGAAATGAGTGTAGTTTGCCAAAAGAATTATAATACGCTGCTTACTCTAGTTGATAAAATTATTTCTCACAGGGATTAGTTAGTTCTGTTGCTCAGTCGTGTCTGATTTTTGTGACTCCATGGACTGCAGCACACCAGCTTCCCTGTCCAGCCCCAACTCCTGGAGCTTAATCAGACTCATGTCCATTGAGTCAGTGATGCCATCCAACCATCTCATCCTCTGTCGTCCCCTTCTCCTCCTGCCCTCAATCTTCCCCAGCACCAGGGTCTTTTCAGATGACTTACTTGTTTGCATCAGGTGGCCAAAGTATTGGAGTTTCAGCTTCAGCATCAGTCCTTCCAATGAATATTCAGGACTGATTTCCTTAAGGATTGACAGCTTTGATCTCCTTGCAGTCCAAGGAACTCACAAGCGTCTTCTCCAACATCACAGTTCAAAAGCATCAATTCTTTGGTGCTCAGCTTTCTTTATAGTCCAAATCTCACATCCATACATGTCTACTGGAAAAACCATAGCTTTGACTAGATGGACCTTTGTCATCAAAGTAATGTCTCTGCTTTTTAATATGCTATCTAGGTTGGTCATAGCTTTCCTTCCAAGGAGCAAGTGTCTTTTAATTTCATGGCTGCAGTCACCATCTGCAGTGATTTTGGAGCCCCCCCCCCCCCCCCCCCCCGCCAAATAAAGTCTCTCACTGTTTCCATTGTTTCCCCATCTATTTGCCATGAAGTGATGGGACCAGGTACCATGATCTTAGTTTTCTGAATGTTGAGGTTTAAGCCAACTTTTTCACTCTCCTCTTTCATTTTCATCAAGAGGCTCTTTAGCTCTTCTTCGCTTTCTGCCATAATGGTGGTGTCATCTGCATATCTGAGGTTATTAATATTTGTCCCGGCAATCTTGATTCCAGCTTGTGCTTCATCCAGCCTGGCATTTTGCATGATGTAGTCTGCATATAACTTAAATAAGCAGGGTATTGACACACTCCTTTCCTGATTTGAAACCAGTCTGTTGTTCTGTGTCCAGTTCTAACTGTTGCTTCTTAACCTGCATACAGATTTCTCAGGAGGCAGGTCAGGTTGTCTGGTATTCCCATCTGTTTAAGAATCTTCCACAGTTTGTTGTGATCCACCCAGTCAAAGGCTTTGGCGTAGTCAGTAAAGCAGAAGTAGATGTTTTTCTGGAACTCTCTTGCTTTTTCAATGATACAGTGGATGTTGGCATTTTGATCTCTGGTTCCTCTGCCTTTTCTAAAACCAGCTTGAACATCTGGAAGTTCACGTACTGATGAAGTCTGGCTTGAAGAATTTTGAGCATTATTTTGCTAGTGTGTGAGATGAATGCAATTGTGCAGTAGTTTGAGCATTCTTTGGCATTGCCTTTCTTTGGGATTGGAATGAAAACTGACCTTTTCCAGTCCTGTGGCCACTGCTGAGTTTTCCAAATTTGCTGGCATATAGAGTGCAGCACTTTCACAGCATCATCTTTTAGGATTTGAAATAGCTCAACTGGAATTCCATCACCTCACTAGCTTTGTTCATAGTAATGCTTCCTAAGGCCCACTTGACTTCACATTCCAGGATATCTGGCTCTAGGTGAGTGATCACACGACTGTGGCTATCTGAGTCATGAAGAGCTTTTTTGTTTAGTTCTTGTGTATTCTTGCCACCTCTTCTTAGTATCTTCTGCTTCTGTTCAGTTCAGTTCAGTCGCTCAGTTGTGTCCGACTCTTTGTGACTCCATGAATTGCAGCACGCCAGGCCTCCCTGTCCATTACCAGCTCCTGGAGTTTACTCAAACTCACGCCCATCGAGTCGGTGATGCCATCCAGCCATCTCATCCTCTGTCGTCCCCTTCTCCTCCTGCCCCCAATCCTTCCCAGCATCAGGGTCTTTTCTAATGAGTCAACTCTTCGCATGAGGTGGCCAAAGTGTTGGAGTTTCAGCTTCAGCATCAGTCCTTCCAATGAACACCCAGGACTGATCTCCTTTAGGATGGACTGGTTGACTCTCCTTGCAGTCCAAGGGATTCTCAAGAGTCTTCTCCAACACCACAGTTCAAAAGCATCAATTTTTTGGCGCTCAGCTTTCTTCACAGTCCAACTCTCACGTCATACATGACCACTGGAAAAAGCATAGCCTTGACCAGACAGACCTTAGTTGGCAAAGTAATGTCTCTGCTTTTTAATATGCTATCTAGGTTGGTCATAACTTTCCTTCCACGGAGTAAGTGTCTTTTAATTTCATGGCTGCAGTCACCATCCGCAGTGATTTTGGTGCCCCCAAAAATAAAGTCTGACACTGTTTCCACTGTCTCCCCATTCATTTCCCATGAGGTCCATGCTATTTCTGTCCTTTATTGTGCCCATCTTTGCATGAAATATCCCCTTGGTATCTCTAGTTTTCTTGAAGAGATCTCTGGTCTTTCCCATCCTATTGTTTTCCTCTATTTCTTTGCATTGGTCACTGAGGAAGGCTTTCTTATCTAATCTTTGGAACTCTGCATTCAAATGGGTATATCTTTTCTTTTCTCCTTTGCCTTTAGCTTCCCTTCTTTTCTCAGCTATTTGTAAGGCCTCCTCAAACAACCATTTTGCCTTTCTTTTTCTTGGGGATGGTCTTGATCACTGCCTCCTGTACAGTGTCACAAACCTCCATCCATAGTTTTTCAGGCACTCTGTCTATCAGATCTAATCCCTTGAATCTATTTGTCACTTCCACTATAAAATCATAAGGAATTTGATTTAGGTCATATCTGAATGGTCTAGTGGTTTTCCCTACTTTCTTCATTTTAAGTCTGAAGTTGGCAATAAGGAGTTATGATCTGAGCCACAGTCAACTCCTGGTCTTGTTTTTGCTGACTTTTAGAGCATCTCCATCTTTGGCTACAAAGAATGTAATCAATCTGATTTCAGTATTGACCATCTGGTGATGTCCATGTGTAGTGTCTTCTCTTGTCTTGTTGGAGGAGGGTGTTTGATATGACCAGTGAGTTCTCTTAGCAAAACTCTGTTAGCTTTTGACCTGCTTCATTTTGTATCCCAAGGCCAAATTTCCTGTTGCTTCAGGTATCTCTTGACTTCCTACTTTTGCATTCCAGTCCCCTATAATGAAAAGAACATCTTTTTGGGTGTTAGCTCTAGAAGGTCTTGTAGGTCTTCATAGAGCTGTTCAACTTCAGCTTCTTCAGCATTACTGGTAGGGGCACAGACTGGATTACTGTGATACTGAATGGTTTGACTTGGAAATGAACAGAGATCATTCTGTTTTCTTTGAGATTGCATCCAAGTACTGCATTTTGGACTCTTTTGTTGACTCTGATGGCCACTCCATTTCTTCTAAGAGATTCTTGCCCACAGCAGTAGATGTAATGGTCATCTGAGTTAAATTCACCCATTCCAGTCCATTTTAGTTCACTGATTTCTAAAATGTCGATGCTCACTCTTGCCATCTCCTGTTTGATGACTTCCTATTTACCTTGATTCATGGACCTAACATTCCAGATTCCAATGCAGTATTGTTCTTTACAGCATTGAACTTTACTTCCATCACCAGTCACATCCACAACTGGGTGTTGTTTTTGCTTTGGCTCTGTCTCTTCATTCTTTCTGGAGTTAGTTCTCCACTGATCTCCAGTAGCATATTGGGCACCTACTCATGTGGGGAGTTCATATTTTGTGTCCTATCTTTTTGCCTTTTCATACTGTTCATGGGGTTCTCAAGGCAAGAATACTGAAGTGGTTTACCATTCCCTTCTCCAGTAGACTACGTTTTGTCAGAACTCTCCACCATGACCTGTTCATCTTGGGTGGACCTACATGGCATGGCTCATAGTTTCGTTGAGTTAGATAAGTCCATGTGATCAGTTTGGTTAGTTTTCTGTGATTGTGGTTTTCATTCTGTCTGTCCTCTGATGGATAAGGATGAGTCTTATGGAAGCTTCCTGATGGGAGAGACTTGCTGAGGGGGAAACTGGGTCTTGTTCTGATGGGCAGGTAAATCTTTAATGCTCAGTAAATCTTTAATGCTCAGTAACTCGTTAATCCAATTTCTCTTGATGGGTGGGGCTGTGTTCCCTCCCTGTTGTTTGACCTAAGGCCAAACTATGGTGGAGGTAAATAAGGTACCGCACGCACTGCTGAACTCAGTGCCCCTGACCCTGCAACATGCCACTGCTGACTGATGCCTCCACCGGAGACTCCTGGACACTCATGGACACTCAGTGGACACTCAAGTCTGGGTCAATCTCTTGTGGGATCACTGCTCCTTTCTCCTGGGTCCTGGTGCACACAAGGTTTTGTTTGTGCCCTCCAAGAGTCTGTTTCCCCAGTCCTGTGTAAGTTCTGGTGACTCTATGGTGGGGTCAATGGCGACTTCCTTCAGGAGGGCTAAAGCCATACCCAGGTCTGCGGCATCCAGAGCCCTTGCCCCTGCGGCAGGCCACTGCTGACCCATACCTCTGCAGGAGATACTCAGACAGTTCTGGCTCAGTCTCTGTGGGGTCTCTGGATCCTGGTGCATACAAAGTTTGTTTGAGCCCCCTGAGCTGCTCTGGAGGGTATGGGGTTTGGTTCTAAACATGATTTTGCCACTCCTACCATCTTACTGGGGCTTCTCCTTTGTCCTTGGACGTGGGCTATCTTTTTTTGGTGGGATCCAACATTCTCCTGTTGACAGTTGTTCAGCAGCAAGTTGTAATTTTGGAGTTCTCGCAGGAGTGATGAGCTCACGTCCTTCTTCTCCACCATCTTTTTATCTGTTTTAACAACTACAGATATTAATCCAAGACTTATGATTTTTTGACTTTACAACAGTATGAAAAGCTATGAATTTAGTTCCAAGGCACTGCCAAAAAACTGTACAGCTTCATTATTCTGAAACTACTATATATGTGTATTAGAATTTAGCAATGAGCAATGTGTGTTACTGTTGGAGGTTACAGATAAGCAAAGGGGAAGAGGCTGGATGTTTCATGGGTAGTAACCTAGAACTGGAGACATTGGTGTGAACTCATATTTACTTTAATATATATACACAGATGGTTGCATATAGAAATATTTATAGATAAGTGTATATATGTATACGTTACTATGAATTAATATTTCTTTGCTCTGTTGGTTGAGGGGTCCTAGAAGCAAAGGCCTCTCAGTAGCAATGAGCACAGCTATCACCCAGGTGTTGTTATATAATTTTCCAGTAAAAGCAACCAGGGTGCCTTGCAGAAATGGCTGGCTCTAGGACTGGAGCAAGAAATACATAAGATAAGCTTGGAGTATCTTACAGTGCTAGAAATTGAGGAAGTTCTCAGAGTATTAAGAAACCTACAATGATAAGGGTATGTCAAAGGAACATAAGAACAAACTGAAAGAGCACAGTGGCCAAAACTAGAATAATTTGGGCAGCACAATAAAGTAATAATGCATTATAACACCAAGTATAAAAAATAATCCATGAGTCCATAATGATATAAATAAATAATTAAATAAGTAAATAACTGGGAGAGGAGACAAATCTCTGCAGAAAAATTCCACATAATTTATGTAGGTACTCCACTATCAAGGAGGTGGAGGATAATGCCTTCATCTTTAGGTTTGGGCTGCACATAATGCTTTCCTTCTAAAAGTACAATATACTAAGGAGAAAAAGAATATCTTTAGTGGAGAATCTTGACAAACACTATCTCAGGTGAGTGAACAAGGTTAACATCAACAGTGAAAGTCATGTTGGTAGTATTTACCATCAATATGATGTGATGAGAATGACACTTCAACTATGGTTTTTCTCCCTCAAACCCCAATTTGAGAAACATCAGACAATCTCCACTGATAAAACATTTTGCAGAATACCTTACCAGTACTCAAGGACTTCCCTGTAGCTCAGATGGTAAAGAATCTACCTGCAACACAGGAGACCCAGGTTCAATCCCTGGGTTGGGATGATCCTCTGGAGACGGGAATGGCAACCCACTCCAGTATTCTTGCCTGGAGAATCCCATGGACAGAGGACCCTGGCAGGCTACAGTCTGTGGGGTCACAGAGAGTCGGACATGACTGGTGACTGACACTAGTTACCAGTACTCCTCAAAACTGTCAAGGTAACCAAAGCTAAAAGTTTCAGAAAGTGTTACAGCTGAGAGGAGTCTTGGGAGACCTGATAACTAAATATAACATACCATTCTGGAACAGAAAAAGGAAATTAGATAAAAACTAAGGAAATCTGAATAGTATGGTCTTTAGCTAATAATAATATATCAATATGGTTCAGTAATTACTATAGCTGTAGCAGTTTTAGGGCTTCTCTGGTGGCTCAGATGATAAAGAATCTGCCTACAATGTGGGAGACCTGGGTTCAATTCCTGGGTCAGGACGACATGGCAACCCACTCCAGTATTCTTGCCTGGGGAATCCCCATGGACAGAGGAGCCTGGTGGGCTATAGTCCATGGAGTCACAAAGAGTCGAACATGACTCAGTGACTAAGCACAGCACAGTAGCAGTTATTTTAAATTCCTTGTCTGATAATTCCAAAATCTGTGTCATATCTGAATCTTATTCTTGGTTTGTCTTTATAGACTGTAATTTTTTTCTTGCCTTTTAAGCATGACTTGCAGTTTTATTCTGGAAATCTAGACAACTCATCAGGTAATAGGAAATGAGCCTTTTAATGTGATTTTTTAAAAAATTAATCTTACAGTTGGGTTCTGTTTAATGTTTACTGTAGTTGTAGGTGCCAGAGGCTTTTAATTCCCCTAATGTCTTTGATTTTATCTTTCCTGTTGTATTTAGGGGTCCTTGACAACTTCTCTGAGACTCCTTAGATAGAGTCTCAATTTTGTAGTTTTTTGAGCTGAATTCACCAATATCCTGGAGTCTGATGGTGTGGTAGAAAGATGTGAAATAGCATTTTATAATCTTGAAATTAAATCTTCTTCCTTTAGTGCATCTATGGCATTGGGCTGTGACCTTCACAAATTGTTCTCCAGTGGTATGGCCCTCCTTGGATTACTTTCTCTCGCTGTAGCATCTATTTCTTTGAAGTCACAACTGGTTTTGACTTTTTTTTTTTTTTCTCCCACCTAAGTGGAGACAAGATCGACTCAGGGACTATGTTAGGAGGAATGCTATTACTGCAGATGGGATAAAGATCTAGAAAGTCTTTTCCATTGTAAGTAAACCTTTGTTATAGAGAAGGCTCTGAGTATATTTCATAACGAAACTCTTACCCATCCCCACCTGCCATAGCCATGAAGGGAACTTTTGGGGATCCTCACTGTGATAACTTAGTAGGGTTCCTAGATGTAAATTCAGTTCAGTTCAGTTGCTCAGTCATGTCTGACTCTTTGTGACCCCATGGACTATAGCACGCCAGACTTCCCTGTCTAGTACCAAGTCCCGGAGCTTGCTCAAACTCATGTCCATTGAGTTGGTGATGTCATCCAACTATCTCATCTTCTGTGGTCCCCTTCTCCTCCTGCCTTCAATCTTTCCCAGCATCAGGGTCTTTTCTAAGGAGTCAGTTCCTCTGCATTAGGTGGCCAAAGTATTGGAGCTTCAGTTTCAGCATCAGTCCTTCCAGTGAATATTCAGGGCTAATTTCCTTTAGGATTGACTAGTTTGATCTCCTTGCAGTCCAAGGGGCTCTCAAGAGTCTTCTCCAACACCACAGTTAAAAGCACCAATTCTTCAGTGCTCAGCTTTATTTATGGTCCAACGCTCACATTCATACGTGACTACTGGAAAAACCTTAGCTTTGACTATACAGTGGTCCTAGACGTAAAGCCCATGAAAATTTGGAGGCACCTCTAAGACTGAGGCTTTCAGGAGACTTATTGCTATGAAAGTCTGCACTCAGCTTTCAGTAGCTCATCAAAATTTCCTTTAAGTGTTTCTACATGTTTATGGCCCCAGTGGCTTCTGCTCCAATTGGTCTGATCTCAGCTGTGACTTTCAGGATTCTTCTGTCCTTCCAGATCTTGGGGTGGTGGTGGTTTGCCTTGCAACTTTGGTTCTCTGATGGATCCAAGAAAAGTTATTGGTTTTCAAGTTGTTCAACTTTTTCTTGATGTGATGACAGCAGTGTTGACTTTCAAGCTCTTTATATGTTGGTGCTGATACTATAAGTTGGCTTATGACATTTAATTATTGATATGATTGGATTTAGGCCTATCAGTTTATTGTTTTATTTTGCCCCTCTGTTTTTTTTTAAAGATTTTATCTTTAAGAGCATTTTCAGGTTCACAACCAAACTGAACAGACTGTACAGAGATTTATCATATATCCGTTGTCCTTGCACAAGCATAGCCTCTTCTATTATCAACATCCTCAACCAGAGTGGTACATTTGCTAAAACTGATGAATTTACATGGATACATTATCACCCAAAGTTCATATTTTTTGTTAGGGTTCACTCACTGTTGGTGTTTTGACAAGGGTATAATGATATGTAGTTCTCACTATATTAATAGTGTCATATAGAATAGTTTAATAGTCCTATAATTCCTTTGTGCTTTACTGCTTTTGTTTTTCAGTTCCCTTCCCCACTGTTTATTTTACCTTCAATTTGATTACTTAACTATTTTTAGAGTTCTATTTTTAATTTATTATATTGACTTTTAGCTGTGCTTTCCTTTTTTGTGGTTATTATAGGGTATTACAGTATACATTTTAAACTTTTTACCATCTTTGATTTAGTACTGTGTAACTGGAGGCCTTACAAATAGCTGTGAAAAAAGCGAAAGGGAAGGCAAAGGAGGAAAGAAAAGATATACCCGTTGAATGCAGAGTTCCAAAGAATAGCAAGGAGAGATAAGAAAGCCTTCCTCAGCGATCAATGCAAAGAAATAGAGGAAAATAATGGAATGGGAAAGACTAGAGATCTCTTCAAGAAAATTAGAGATACCAAGGGAACATTTCATGCAAACATGGGCACAGTATAGGACAGAAATGGTATGGACCTAACAGAAGCAGAAGATATTAAGAAGGGGTGGCAAGAATACACAGAAGAACTATACAAAAAGATCTTCATGACCCAGATAACCACAATGGTGTGATCACTCACCTAGAGTCAGACATCCTGGAATGTGAAGTCAAGTGGGCCTTAGAAAGCATCACTATGAACAAAGCTAGTGGAGGTGATAGAATTCCAGCTGAGCTATTTCAAATCCTGAAAGATGACACTGTGAAAGTGCTGCACTCAATATGCCAGCAAATTTGGAAAACTCAGCAGTGGCCACAGGACTGGAAAAGGTCAGTTTTCATTCCAGTCCCAAAGAAAGGCAATGCCAAGGAATGCTCAAACTACCGCACAATTGCACTCATTTCACATGCTAGTAAAGTAATGCTCATAGTTCTCCAAGCCTAACTTCATCAGTACGTGAATCGTGAACTTCCAGATGTTCAAGCTGGATTTAGAAAAGGCAGAGGAACCAGAGATCAAATTGCCAACATCCACTGGATCATCAAAAAAGCAAGAGAGTTCCAGAAAAACATCTATTTCTGCTTTATTGACTATGCCAAAGCCTTTGACTGTGTGGATCACAATAAACTATGGAAAATTCTGAAAGAAATGGGAATACCAGACCATCTGACCTGCCTCTTGAGAAACCTGTATGTAGGTCAGGAAGCAACAGTTAGAACTGGACATGGAACAACAGACTGGTTCCAAATAGGAAAAGGAGTACAAGGATACAATATCAAGGCTGTATATTGTCACCCTGCTTATTTAAGTTATATGCTCAGTACATCATGAGAAATGCTGGGCTGGAGGAAGCACAAGTGGAATCAAGATTGCCGGGAGAAATATCAATAACCTCAGATATGCAGATGACACCACCCTTATGGCAGAAAGTGAAGAAGAACTAAAGAGCCTCTTGATGAAAGTGAAAGAGGAGACTGAAAAAGTTGGCTTAAACCTCAACATTCAGAAAACTAAGATCATGGTATCCGGTCCCATCACGTCATGGTAAATAGATGGGGAAACAGTGGCAACAGTGGCCGACTTTATTTTTCTGGGCTCCAAAATCACTGCAGATGGTGACTGCAGCCATGAAATTAAAAGATGCTTACTCCTTGGAAGGAAAGTTATGACCAACCTAGACAGCATATTAAAAAGCAGAGACATGATTTTGCCAATAAAGGTCTGTCTAGTCAAGGCTATGGTTTTTCCAGTGGTCATGTATAGATGTGAGAGTTGGACTATAAAGAAAGCTGAGTGCCAAAGAATTTATGCTTTTGAACTGTGGGGTTGGAGAAGACTCTTGAGGGTTCTTTAGACTGCAAGAAGATCCAACCAGTACATCCTAAAGGAAATCAGTCCCCAGTGTTCATTGGAAGGACTGATGTTGAAGCTGAAATATCAATACTTCGGACACCTGATGTGAAGATTTGACTCATTTGAAAAGACCCTGATCCTGGGAAAGATTGAGGGCAGGAGGAGAAGGGGATGACAGAGGATGAGATGGTTGGATGGCATCACCAACTTGATGGACATGGGTTTGGGTGGACTCTGGGAGTTGGTGATGGACAGGGAGGCCTGGTGTGCTGCGTTTCATGGGGTCGCAAAGAGTCGGACACAACTGAGCCACTGAACTGAACTGAACTGAACTTCATATAATAATATAGACCCATTGTAATGATCTTGTACTGTTGCTTCATGTATGTTGGCAGTTGATCCTCTTAGTTGTCCTTTGTCTGCAGTATCTTTATTTCACCTTCATTCTAGAAGGATACTTTGCTATATATAGAATTCTTGGTTGAGAGTTCTTTTGCTTTTGATATTTCAAAGATCTTGCCCTGTTGTCTTTTGTCTTCCACAGTTTTGGGTGAGAAGTCAGGATAACTTAGGTTTTCTAAGGTTGCTTTCAGTATTTTCCCATTTTATTTGATTTTCAGCATTTTGATGTGTTGACTCTTGGTTTTCTTTGCATTTGTCCTGAACTGGTCTCTTAAATCTGTAGATTTACATCTCTCATCAAATTCGAGAAGTTTTCAACTATTATCTTTTCAGTTTTTTACTTCTCCATTCTCTTCATTTCTTTCTTTGCTTCTGTTAATATGAGCTTGTTATTTTTTTCTTTAACTTGTTGTTTGGAGGATTACATTAATTGATTTTTAAATGTTGGACCAACTTTGCATAACTGATTGTGGTTTATACTACTTTAAGTTCACTATTTTCAATTTCACTAACACAATTCTTCTTTTTCTTTTAATTTTCTAATATTTATTCTGGCATCAATAAATAAATGTTACATTTACTTTTGTAGTATTTAGATTGCAGTGGCCTGGAAACTGATTTATATGGTCCCCTAGGAGCACTGTGAAGGAGCTTTCTTTCATTCTTTTATTTATTTTTTTTTTATGTTTCTTTTTAAAAAATTAATTTATTTTAATTGGAGGCTAATTACTTTACAATATTGTAGTGATTTTTGCCACACATTGACATGAATCAGCCATGGGTGTACATTTGTTCCCCATCTTGAAACCCCCTCCCACCTCCCTCCCCATCCCATCCCTCAGGGTCATCCCAGTGCACCAGCCCTGAGCACCCTGTCTCATGCATCGAACCTGGGCTGGCGATCTGTTTCATATATGATAATATACATGTTTCAATGCCATTCTCCCATATCATCCCACCCTCACCTTCTCTCACAGAGTCCCAAAGACTGTTGTTTACATCCGTGTCTCTTTTGCTGTCTCGCATATAGGGTCATCGTTGCCATCTTTCTAAATCCCATATATATGCTTTAGTATACTGTATTGGTGTTATTCTTTCTGACTTACTTTACTCTGTATAATAGGCTCCAGTTTCATCCACCTCATTAGAACTGATTCAAATACATTCTTTTTAATGGCTGAGTAATATTCCAGTGTGTATATGTACCACAGCTTTCTTATTCATTCATCTGCTGATGGGCATCTGGGTTGCTTCCATGTCCTGGCTATTATAAACAGTGCTACAATGAACATTGGGGTACACGTGTCTCTTTCAATTCTGGTTTCCTTGGTGTGTGTGCCCAGCAGTGGGATTGCTGGGTCATATGGAAGTTCTATTTCCAGTTTTTTAAGGAATCTCCACACTGTTCTCCATAGTGACTATACTAGTTTGCATTCCCACCAACGGTTTAAGAGGGTTCCCTTTTCTCCACACCCTCTCCAGCATTTATTGTTTGTAGACTTTTTGATAGCAGCCATTCTGACTGGCACAATGGTACCTCATTGTGGTTTTGGTTTGCATTTCTCTGATAATGAGTGATGTTGAGCATCTTTTCATGTGTTTGTTAGCCATCTGTATGTCTTCTTTGGAAAAATGTCTGCTTAGTTCTTTGGCCCAGTTTTTGATTGGGTTGTTTATTTTTCTGGAATTGAGTTGCATCAGCTGCTTGTATATTTTTGAGATTAATTCTTTGTCAGTTGCTTTGTTTGCTATTATTTTCTCCCATTCTGAAGGCTGTCTTTTCACCTTGCTTATAGTTTCCTTTGTTGTGCAAAAGCTTTTAAGTTTAATTAGGTCCCATTTGTTTATTTTTGCTTTTATTTCCATTACTCTGGGAGGTGGGTCATAGAGGATCCTGCTGTGATTTATGTCAGAGAGTGACTAACACAGTTCTTTATCAATTTTATTACAAGCCAATCTTGTGTATTTTTACTTTAAATATTGTGTATTTCAGTCTAAGAATTTCTGTTTCTTTTGTATTTTCTGTTTCTTTCCTGAGATTGTTATCCTTTGGTTGATTTGAAGTATATTTGCCTTTGCCTTATTGAGCCTTGTTAGTTTTTATTTTGGGCTTTCCTGGTGGCTCAGACAGTAAAGAATCCGCTTGCAATGCAGGAGACCTGGGTTTGATCCCTGGGTTGGGAAGTTCCCCTGAAGGAAAGCATGGAACCCACTTCAGTATTCTTGCCTGGAGAGTCCCCATGGACAGAGGAGCCTGGTGGGCTACAGTTCATGGGGTCGCAAAGAGTCAGACACGACTGAGTGACTTAGGCACAGCACAGCAGTCTTTATATTACTCATTTGATAATTCCATCATTTGGTTTAACTCAAGGTTGACTTCTGTTTATCATCTTCTCCCTTGAGAATGAGTCAAATTTCCCTAGTTCTTTTTCTATAATATGTAATTTTGGTTTATATCCTGAATACTGTGAACATTACATTGTGTATACTCTGAATTCTGTTATACTTCTCCAGATATTATTCATGTTTCTGTATTAGCAGATGGTTTACTTGGTTATCTGTAAATAATCAATAATTTTAAGACTATTTTATTGATGTTTTCAATAAACTTTGAGAATAACTTCATCTTTCGTGTGGTATGTGGCAGATTGAGTTTTATTTTTTTAGGTTCAGCTGCAAGTTGCTCTGAGTTTGCCATGCACATTCATAGTTCAGAGGTCAGCAAAAGACTAGGGCCAGTTGGACTTCACTTGTAGTCCAGTGGTTAAGAATTCACCTGCCAGTGCAAGGCTTGTGGGTTCACTCCCTGTTCCAGGAAGATTGTATATGTCATGGGACAACTAAGCTGTGTACCACCAGTTCTGAGCCTGTACTCTAGAGTCCATGAGCTGCAACTACTGAGCCCCTGCATCTTAGAGCCCATGCTCTGCAACAGGAGAAGCCACTGCAGTGAGAAGCCTTCCCACTGTAACTAGAGAGTAGTCCCACTTGCCACAACTAGAGAGTAGCCCCTGCTCACAGTCAAAAGACCCATCATAGCCAAAAAAAAAAAAAAAAGACTAGGGCAAGTTTGTATACAGACTTTGGTGTATACCTTCTTTCTGTCTTTTTAAAGAATTTCTCCATTTCCCCCCACCCCTATATCTTAGGTTGCTTTGGCTCTGTCCTCTGGTTCTTCAGACAAGAAAGAGGGTCTTCTAACTAAGTTTCAGCCATTCTGTAACATGCAATGACAGCAGCCTGTTCTCAGAGTAAAACCACACAAATAGGCTGTACTGTCTGCCTCTTTCATATTCTAACAGCCTTCCAATATCTGCCTGATCTTAACTGTAGAATTTTGAGGTTGTTGTTCTCCTGTTTTCATTCATCATTTATATTTATTTTCAGGTAGTTTTGTACATAAGAACTGTAATCCATCGTATTGAAAACAGAACACTTTTCAGTCTCTGAGTTCTATTGCTAGTCTCTAATATGTACCACAGCTCAATGACTTCCAAAAAAACTATGCTTAATTTCTGAAATTCCATTGCCTTACCAGTAAAATGGAGTCTTAGATGAACTGAGACATGTAAAATATTAGGCAGCAAAAATAAATATTGATTTTATTTTTCCTGTATCTCTTTCTTCTCTTTCATAGTGAGATTCAGTCTCTAATCAGGTTCAGTCTCTAATCCTGGATTGTCCATGTTTAAAATCCAGGCTGAAACCATAATTTCTGGTAGCATCTCTAGAGTAGAGACTCTTAACTTTTTTTATTCTATTCTATTTAGGTGACACCTCTCCCAACATCTTCAGATAGTGGGAGTAAGTAAGACAGGAGGAAGTTATCTTAAGACAGTAGCTTAAAATTGAACAGTAAGCATCTCTTTTCAAAAATTTATTTATTTTTGGTTTTGCTGCATCTTCATTGCTTCATGGGCTTTTCTCTAGTTGTGGCGAGTGGGCGCTACTCTCTAGCTGTGCTGCGCTGACTTCTCATTGCAGTGATTTCTCTTGTTGAGCCCGGGCTCTAGGCGCAGGGACTCAGTTGTTGCGGCTTCCAGACTGTAGAGCACAGTCAGTGGTTGTGGCGTCTGGGCTTAGTTGCTCCTCAGCATGTGGGATCTTCTTGGACCTGATTGAACCCATATCTTGTGCATTGGCAGGCGGATTCCTTACCACTGAACCACCAAGGAAGTCCCAACATCTCTTTTCTTATAAATCTTTTAGGTATTCCCACCACTCTCCCAATATCATTCCTCCTATCAGAACTCCTCTGTATTGCTCTTCTCCCTTTTTTTAAATTCAGATTTTCTCTAGCTAGTTCTCTGACCTTCCTTATGTATTATTCATTTCATATGCAAAGGAGTTTAGTTATAATCTTGTCTCATTCCCAGTTAATACTCCAAAAGTTTCTTTTTTTTCCCCCACAAATCAAATAGCCATCAAATGTTGGGTTAATTGAACATACCTTTACCCCAATGAAGACTACTGTGACCAACTCTTAAGCAAGGATTTTTGTTGCTTTTTTTTCTTAATTCTCATTACTTTCATCCTAGTAAGGGAGTGAGAATGACGTAGACTGCTTTACAAAATCTTCTTTGTACTTCTGATATCCAATAACGTCTGAGAACTGAAAGTTTTTCTACAAGTTTGGTACAGATGTATTTGGATGCAACACCTAACTGCAACTAATGTGTATCTTTCATTATCAGTTTAGTATAAGCTTTCATGCATGTCGCTACAGAAATATTGATGTGCTTAGTTATAGGGTATTCATATTATATGGTACCATACCTGTATCACCTATCTAAAACCTGAAAATTTATGAATTCTGAAATACATCTTGCCCTAAAAGTTTTGGGTAAGGGGTTATAGACCTATACTATGGAAAAACACTTTAGAACATATTGATGTCATATATTTTATATTGGAAAATTATGTTCCATAAAAGCAATTATTTGGAAGTATATTTACTATTGAGTTACCTAACTCACTACAAATTAAATTCAAACATAATGAAACCAAGCCATCATTAATTCATATTTAAATGTCAAGAAAAGCAGCATTTTCAAAACCACAACCTACTTGTCAGTAACATACATTGATTACCAAAACTGCAGGAATTGAAACTTTCTGCACATTTGCATGCAAAGTATAAAAGTATCAACATTTAAAAAAATTGAATGATAGACTTGATAGAAAAATACGTCCTCAGAAAGCTGTAAGAATGAGTGAATATATCATTTTAGTATCTTTGCTTAGTCCTTTTACTAGATACAAGGCAGTGCCTCCTGGCCATAAGCGGTATAAAGATGGAAGCCAAAAGAATTTACCTTCTCACTCTTAATGCAGAATTTTCATTTTTATGTTTTATTCTCGACACATTAGAATTATCTGGTAGGCCAGGAACCATACTATTAATATAAAAGTCATCAATCTAGAATCATAGTTATCATGTTGAAGAGGTGGTGGTATTTGGTGGCATGATTGAAGAAGGATGGTAAGAACAAATTTTTCAGCATAACACAGTCATGGAATTAACGTTAAAAAATATAAGGAATATATTCTTTATGACTATGCTTTGATGCACATGCAAATGGCCCAGAAAGCCCCATTTTCCCACTGTTTTATCACAATTACATATGGGTGATTGGGTGTTACCCAAGGGTGGGTGTTTTAAAATGGGTGCAGGAAGGTAAGTTCCATTGTAGCAACAATTGCTATTTAAACCTCTGAGCATTGTATTGACACATCTTTAGGACTATAACTTAAATCACTTAATTACTCTTGGTTAGATGTATATATTTTCATTTTTCTTGGTTTTCTTTTCTTGGATTAGAGTGCTGTATACGTCTTGATCTTTTACTGTTTTCCTAATGACTCTCTCATGTTTCTTTCTTCAAATATTTAATAGCTAGCTCTTTTTGTTCAGGTATTAAATATTACCATCCCTTTTTTTCCTCTTGAACCTTCCTTTGTTTTATTTTCATCACAACACTTTTTTTCATGACACTTAAAACTATGTTAAATGTTTATTTCCAGTCTGTCATCATATCCTACCGCACGTAGACTCCAAGTAGGAAGTGACCTTGTACCTTCACTCAACTGCTTGTGCAAGAAGGCACTTAATAAATATTTGTTGAATAAATGAATTAATGTGTGAATGAATAGATCAGAATCAAAGCGCAGGAAAATTACAAGTATTTGCAGTGGGTACTAATGTCAGTTTCACTGTTGGTTAACTCTATCTCGGACATTTCAAATATCCAATATACGTTTTTAATGTGATATGTTTAGATTTTAACTTAAAGACTTTAAAGCTGGGAGTGATCCTCAAAAACTGAAAATAAAACTACCATTTGGTCTAGCAATTCCACTCCTATGTATATAGACAAAGAAAATAAAATACTAATTCAGAAAAATATATATACCCAAATGTTCATGCCAGTGTTGTTTACACTAGCCAAGATATGGAAGCAACCTCAGTGACCACCAACAGATGAATGGATAAAGAATATGTGGTATGTGTATACACACACACACTGGAATACTACTCAGCCATAAAAAAGAATAAAATTTTGCCATTTGTAGCAACACGGATGGACTTAGAGGGCATTATGCTAAGTAAAATAAGTTAGAGAAAGACAAATACTGTATGTTGTAACTTGCATGTGTAATCTAAAAATAAAACAAATTAATGAATATAACAAAACAGAAATAGACTCAGATATAGAGAACAAACTAGTGGTTACCAGTGGGAAAAGTGAAAGAGGTGGGGGAAGGTAAGGGTAAGGGATTATGAGGTACAAGTGAAAGTCACTCAGTCATGTCTGACTCTTTGGACCCCATGGGATTTACAGTCCATGGAATTCTCCAGGCCAGAATACTGGAGTGGATGGTTTGTTCCCTTCTCCAGGGGATCTTCCCAACCCAGGGATCGAACCCAGGTCTCGCACATTGCAGGCGGGTTCTCTACCAGCTGAGCCACAAGGGAAGCCCAAGAATACTGGAGTGGGTAGCCTATCCCTTCTCCAGCGGATCTTCCCAACCCGGGAATCCAGCCCGGGTCTCCTGCATTGCACACAGGTTCTTTTCCAACTGAGCTATCAGGTAAGCCCAGGAGGTCCAAAGTGCTATGTATAAAATAAATAAGCTATAAGGATATACAGCACAGGGAATTTTAAAAAAACAAACAAACCCAGAGTGAATAATGAAAGAAGTGCCCTCTAGCAGTGTCTCAAAAACTACCGTGATTCTTTCAAATGCTTACCTCTTAACAGTATACATCTAAAAATGGCAGTCAACTTATAAGCGTAGCATTCAGAGACATGAAATCTAGTGATTCCCAAGGCTGGCAAAGTATTCCTTCTGTCCTTTTTCTGATTTCTCACTGCAGAAAGCTAGGTAGAGTTGAACTGTGTTCCTGGTTAGTGTAACTAGGGTTGGGCTGATGTCCTGTGGATTAGGACAAGTCATGCCAGTATCAAGATATAGAATATTTTTTAGTGTAAAGGATAAATATGAGCTTCAAGAATAAAGTTTAACCAATGTATTGGTTAAACAATTGAATAAGAATAGGAAATAAAACCAAGGCCAGGAACTTAGTAAGGTGGCTTAGAAAAATTGTTTCAAGAGTCTGTTTCAAGAATCTGACTCATTGCTTTTGTCCACTAAGCTTATGATGCAGGAGGAGATTGAACTGGTGTAAAGGAACAGATTTAAGTATGGCATAAAGACAGATAGATTGAGAGATTTCTCTGGCTGTCCAGTGGTTAAGCCTTCATCTTCCAATGCAGGGGGTGCGGGTTTGATCCCTGGTTAGGGGGCTAAGATCCCACATGCTTTGAGACCAAAAGACCAAAATGTAAAACAGAAACAATATTGTAACAAGTTCAATAAAGACTTTAAAAATGGTCCACATCAAAAATAGTCATAAGAAAGAAGAGATATATTGGAAAGAACACTAAACTTGTCCTCTAGTCCTTAAGATATACAATCTGAGGAAATGATCTAACTTGTTTGAGTATGTTTCTACATTCATAACATGCAAATATATGCTTCAGTGTGTGTGTGTGTGAAAATAAAATAAAATTAATTTCACCTGGTACCTAGAGGATTTGTTAAGGTTGTTGAAAAGTTATGAATGCTAGATCAACACTTAAGGTCTATTCACCTTTAGAAGGATTGCCCTGTTAGCTTAGTGGTAAAGAACCTGCCTGCCAATGCAGGAGATGCAGGTTTGATCCCCTGGGTTGGGAATATCCCCTGGAGAAGGAAATGGCAACCCACTCTGGTATTTTTGCCTGGGAGATCCTGTGGACAGAGGAGCCTGGCAGGCTACAGTCCATGGGGTTGCAAAAAAGTTGGACATGACTTAGCGACTGAACACCACCACCACCACTTTTAAAAAAGCTATATACTTGGAATATAGCCAGGGGTTTCGAGATAACAATCTTTGTGTTTATCGTTATACAAACATATATTGAGTGCCAGTTTTTGTAAAGTACCTTACTAAGTAATCATGACTCAAAGATAAAAGAAATATAATTTAATAGAGAAAGTAAGATATGTATATTACATCGTAAATAACTGCAATTTAAAATAGAAAGTAATTAGTACAAGAAGAGAAGATAAAGGTGCCATACACATTAGAAGACAGAGTAAGAATATCATCTGAGGCTATGTGGAACACAAGAAAGGCAAAATGGAGAGTGAAGTGTGGATGACATTTCGTTTACAAATAAATGTGACACAGGTATATGTTAAATGATAGTTTTATGTATATTTTTTTCTGATCTTTCACGCTAATGTTTTAAAATTTGTGATTCTCTAGTTGTATAATGAATTTTTAAATTTTCTTTTTATTTTTAAAAAATAATTTTTTGCCATTTACAGTCTATAATGTCTCTGTTAAACCTGTGATGATTTGTAAGGAGATCTGAGTGAGCCCAGAATAGTCTTAGCAATGGATTAAATTTTGAGTGGCTTCAATTCTTCTGATAGAAAATGTGAGACTGTCACACTTGAGAACTAGTTTCTCAGCAACATAAACAGTTGGCTTTGGGAACATCTTGTTCTAAAGCAAATGCTCAAAGTATCTTGATTTAAGCAAATTTATTTAGAAAGTGAGTGGGGTTGAATCTTAATCAACTGTTTGATTAAGTTTGACATTATTATGAGAGGGATACTTACTAAAAGGTAAGGCTGCAACTGACAGAGAAGTTCCAAAGGAGAGATTTTTTAAAAATATAGAACATGAAAACTGTTTGAAAGTAAAAGCTAGTGAAGTCATGGAAATTGCTAACCTTTGGAAGACAATTCTGAACTCTTTTTCAGAAAAAAGTTATGTACAACTCAACTACCTTCCTGGGATTTGAATCTCAACCCCTTACTTAGTTGCTTTCAGCTCCCCACAAATATTATTTACTGTCCAATCTTGGACTGAAAAATATAAAAGTCCTGACTTTCTATAATTACAACTTGTACCATCATTTACATGAAAAAATTATACAAAGCTGAATTACTTGGAGTGGAGGGGGGGAACAAGTCTGAATTGTTGAGAAGTTCAAACGCTAGATCTAAAGAAAAGCATTATTTTTCAAAGGCACAGAATACTTTGAATTACCTCAAAACAAAGCTTTATCAAGGTGAGAGAAGGCCTGCTGTGTTTTGGTGAATAGATAAGATGACATTTGAAATAATACGTTAATTGTTTATATGCAAATAAATGCTGTTACATGTGCTTGAAAACGGTTTGGTCTCTTAAGTAGGTCAAGTGTTCCCCCTTGAATCCTTGTTTACATCAGAGAGATTTAACTGACATAATTTGCGTTCTTTACAAATATGGCAAAGGAAGCTGAAGTCAGATATCACAAATTCCAAGTTAATGGAGTTCATATCGATGAGAAGGTGTTCCCTTTTACTTGTGTATTAAAGTTTATAATATTTTGCTGTTCTTTATGAGTTCATAATCTGAATGTATTCTCTGATTGAAAACAATTTTATTGAATATTTGGAATGTTTTACTGAAAAAAAATCTTCAGATGATGTAATATGATGTGGATGCAAGATCCTGAATCATGGCCTCACTCCATCAACATTTAGCTTAATTCTCCCATATTTTAATGGACCAGTTAGACCTAATTGATATCTATAGGACATTTCACCCCAAAACAATCAATTTCACTTTTTTCTCAAGTGCGCACGGAACCTTCTTCAGAATAGATCACATCCTGGGCCATAAATCTAGCCTTGGTAAATTTAAAGGCATGAACATCCAGCTGTGAGGTGTAATGGGCCGAGGCTCTGGGATACTTGAGTCACTACCACGTTCTCTTTTTGACATCTCTGCCCCACCTATATGCCTAAGTTTACTCAAAAGACAAAAAATGGGAGAAACAAGCCAGCACTGAAGTTTCTTTATAAATATTCTTTTATCCTCACTTTACCTCCATGAATGACCTTAAAAATTACCCTAGGTAATGCCAGTCATGCTCCTTGCCATTTGACAAGTGAGGACACTTGTCACAGAACAGGTCTGCAGTGCACACTGTCTTCCTTGGAAATTTTCCCTTGAGTTTTTCCTTTTCTTTTCTTTTTTCGTCGTTGCCCAAATCCTAATGGGATGAGTCCTCACTGCTAGGCTTAGCTGAAGCCAAACTGTAATCTCTTTTCTAGTACAACACATGCAATAACTATATTGTAGCTTTGAGTCAGAATCTGAACCTTCTTGATTTATTAAAAAAAAAAAAAAGGAAGAAAATTGTTGACTTAAAGATGAACTAGAACTTTATTTTCAGACCAAAGAATAAAATGAAATCGATCCCCTTGGTTTTTCTTTTCTTTACTTCTTTTTTTGGGGGTGATTTCATTGTTAAATAAAACCACTTTATAAATGAAACAAAATCCATGTACAAATGACTGAAATGAATGAACCAAGATTTATCTTCTTTCTTTTTTCACCCAAGGAATTGTTTCTAAGAGATCTTAAGGCTTAAACATGATGCCCTAAAATAACCAGCTAGCAGTTCTGCAAAAAGAAAAGCAAAATAAATACATCTTCTTAGAAGTCAGTTATAATTTCCCTTCCGACTTTTTTTTCTCTTTTGCTTACATGCTCCTTAACCCCTATCCTCCTCTGTCCCCGTTTCACTTCCTTTAGAGTCAAAGATCTGGGAAAAAAGTTGCCTGGTAAAGCCTCTGGTCCCCTTTCCTTGGCAGCTGACATGCCACTTGAAATATTCCTCATGCAGATAACTTAAGGAAACTGGTGAATTAATACCTTAAAATGACATTGATCCACAGTGAGTGAGTGAAGTGAGTGAAAGTCACTCAGTCATGTCCGACTCTTTGCCACCCTATGGACTATACCATCCATGGAATTGTCCAGGCCAGAGTACTGGAGTGGGTAGCTTTTCCTTTCTCCAGGGGATCTTCCCAACCCAAGGATGGAACACAGGTCTCCTGCATTGCAGGCGAATTCTTTACCAGCTGAGCCACAAGGGAAGCCCAAAATAATTGCTGCTAATAGGTCTGGTTTTGTGGTGGATTTAATACATTAGAAATAAATTGTACCTAAATTTGAAGAGAATGATTCAAGCTTGACCTGATTTCCTCTGATTTCTTTTCAAGGAGTGAGTAGTTTGCTTCCTAGAAAGTTTGTATTTTTCTTACGTTTATGGACTTTTAGATTATCTTTGATATTTAGCTATGAGCCTGCCCCTGGTGCCACAACCTTCATGGCTAGTATGGACAAATTAAGCCCTTTGTTTAATTATCCTCTGGTTACAAATTTGGAGGGACTGGTCAATCTTGGCAGTAAGTAGTATGATCTTTTTGATTTCGGTCACAGAGGACTTAGGTCTAGAAAGATCATTGTCTGAGGCTTGTAATCTTGATGAGTTTTTCTATATCTTTTCTGATCTATAATATGTTTTTCTGACTTTTGAGATTAGTGCCATCTGACCACTGGTTCACATGATTAGGTTCTAATGCTTGCATCTAACTCCAACTCCTGACTTCTAGTTATTTCTCTTCATAAACTGAGTAACACAACATACTGGAGATGGAAACATTGAGAAGGAATTTGCTTCTGGTCAAGGCCATGGTACTTCCTTCTCAGAGGACCTTTACAAGTAAGTTTATTTATGAATTCAGATTTTAGATAATCAGCCTCACTAAGAGATCAAGAAATTAATTTTTTTGTTGTTGTTTTTCAATGGAAAAAAAACAGTGAAATTTCAGAAATAAACACTTTACTATTTTTCCTGAATATTTCCAGCTTTCTCCCTGTAACCTGTCGCTTGAAGTCCTAGTCAGATTTGAGGAGGGCACTTTTTTTTTTAAAATAAACTTTTGATCTTAGAATATTAATAGTTTTAGATTTATGAAAGAGTTGCAAAAATACTATAGAGAGTTCCTCTATACCTGGCACCCACCTTCCCCTATTAGCATTACTACAGTATAATAATCACAACTAATGAACCAATATTGAGACATTATTATTAACTAAAGTCCATATTTTATTTGGATTTCCTTAGGTTTTTGATAATGTTCTTTTTCTGTTCCAGGGTCCCATCCAGGATTCCACATTACATTTAGTCCTTACATCTCTTTTGGATTCTCTAGGCTGTGACAATTTCTCAGACTTTTCGTTTTTTGATGATCTTGGCAGTTTTGAGGAGTATTATTAGTCAGATATTTTGTAGCGTATCCTTCAGTTTGGGTTTGTCTAATGATTTCCTCCTGACGAGGTTGGAGGTATGGGTTGTTTGGAGGAAAACCAGAGCGATAAAGTGCTATTTTTAGCACCTCATATCAGGTACATTCCATTAAAGTCATTTATCGCTGATGATGCAAACTCTTATCACCTGGCCAAGGTTCAGTTCCGTTTAGTCGCTCAGTCGTCTCCAACTCCTTGCGACCCCATGAATCGCAGCACGCCAGGCCTCCCTGTCCCTTACTGAAACTCATGTCCATCAAGTCGGTGATGCCATCCAGCCATCTCTTCCTCTGTTGTCCCCTTCTCCTCCTGCCCCCAATCCCTCCCAGCATCAGGGTCTTCTCCAATGAGTAACTCTTTGCATCAGGTGGCCAAAGTATCAGAGTTTCAGCTTCAGCGCCAGTCCTTCCAATGAACACCCAGGACTGATCTCCTTTAGGATGGACTGGTTGGATCTCCTTGCAGTCCAAGGGACTCTCAAGAGTCTTCTCCAACACCAGAGTTCAAAAGCATCAATTCTTCAGTGCTCAGCTTTCTTCACAGTCCAACTCTCACATCCACACATGACCACTGGAAAAACCATAGCCTTGACCAGACGGACCTTTGTTGGCAAAGTAATGTCTCTGCTTTTTAATATGCTACTAGGTTGGTCATAACTTTCCTTCCAAGGAGTAAGTGTCTTTTAATTTCATGGCTGCAATCACCATCTGCAGTGATTTTGGACCCCCCCAAAATAAAGTCTGATACAGTTTCCACTGTTTCCCCATCTATTTGCCATGAAGTGATGGGACCGGATGCCATGATCTTAGTTTTCTGAATGTTGAGCTTTAAGCCAACTTTTTCACTCTAATCTCTCATCAGGAGGCTTTTTAGTTCCTCTTCACTCTCTGCCATAAGGGTGGTGTCATCTGCATATCTGAGGTTATTGATATTTCTCCTGGCAATCTTGATTCCAGCTTGTGCTTCTTCCAGTCCAGTGTTTCTCATGATGTACTCTGCATATAAGTTAAACAAGCAGGGTGACAATATACAGCCTTGAAGTACTCCTTTCCTATTTGGAACCAGTCTGTTGTTCCATGTCCAGTTCTAACTGTTGCTTCCTGACCTGCTGGCTAAGGTAGCATTTGTCAAGTTTCTCCATGGAAAAGTATTCTTTATTCACCCTTGCGATTCTGTACTCTTTTGGAAGCCACTGTGTATACATCCTACACTTAAGAGATAGGGAGTTATGCTCCACTTCTTTGAGGGTGCAGTATCTATGTAAATTATTAGGAGCTTTGCATGAGAGATTTGCATGTTCTTTTACTGTTATCTATTTAATATCATTATGGACCCAGAATGCTTATTTTATCCTTTGGGTTTTAATCCAATACCACTTTATTACTCAAGTTGTTCTAATTTGGTTCTTCCAGTTGGCTTTTATGTTCCATTGACATAATCCTATCATACAGGTTTGTGTTTTGGGGTACTTCCTTACTTTCTGAAGCTGCAAGGTGCTCCAGACTTATCTTTTATTCCTTGTTTCAACTCTAGGGTCATCCTTTTCTCCAAAGGGTTTTGGTTCTTTTTAGGATGGCACTAGAAACTGTCATCCTGGGTGCTGACTGGTGGGGCACAGTTTTGACATTTTATTTTAGAAGCTGACCTAGAAGGACTCTGACATGGTGGTAGTACTGAAACACATCAGTTCATATAACTTTTATTTCTTGAATAACTGGATTCCAATGTCTATTTTGAATCTTTTGGTAAAAAAGTTAAAACAATATTCAGGAAGGAAAGTGCCTCCATTTAAAAATCCACAGTGGCTATATGCCACATGTCCTATCTGACTTGATGGCTGCTGCTGCTGCTGCTGCTAAGTCGCTTCAGTCATGTCTGTCTCTGTGCGACCCCATGGATGGCAGCCCACCCGCCTCCGCCGTCCCTGGGATTATCCAGGCAGGAACACTGGAGTGGGTTGCCATTTCCTTCTCCAATGCATGAAAGTGAAAAGTGAAAGTTAAGCCGCTCAGTTGTGTCCCCATGGACTACAGCCTACCAGGCTCCTCCGTCCATGGGATTTTCCAGGCAAGAGTACTGGAGTGGGTTGCCATTGCCTTCTCCAGACTGATGGCAGTGTGTACTTTTTTGGTTGATGTAGCATATTTATTTGATAAATTCCTTCTCATCAGTTAATACCTGTATTAAATTATACAAATGTCACTAATGAATTATCTTTCTGGGATGAGGAGATGGTATAATTTTTTGCATATATATAAATAGGTGCTTTAAATATTTCAATAAGACATTTCAGGTTAAGAAAAATAACGAAAGTAATGAAATAGACTTCTATCTATCCCAACCCAGCTTAAGAAATAAAACTTTTCAGATATCACTGTCTTCTCCCCTTGATGAATGTAACCATGATCTTGAATTTTTATGCATGAGTGCAACTCAAGATCATGGTTTAATGCCTTTAAAACTCAAGACATCAACATAACTGTGTCTTGAGTTTTTATACATGGTCCTTAAAAAATATGTAGTGTTGTTTTGTGTATTTTAACTTTATATCAATGTTCACATAACATCTACAGTTTCACCCTTTTTTCTACTTAACTATATATATTTGATATTTTCCATATTGTATTAGTTTATTCATCTTCATGGCTATAATTTAATTGTATGAAAATAGGGTAATTTTTTCATTCATTCTCTTGTTGATGATGCTCATTAAGGATATTTCTAATTTTTTTTATTAATACAAACACTGGTGTAGTGAACAACCTTGGGGACACATTCTTATTTGGAATTAACATACCAAAGTCTTTCCTCATTGTTGCTGTCATTAAGCATATATGTAATGTTGGTAATGCACTGATAATAATTTCATGATTTCTACATTATTCTGATGTAAATAGTCTTGTTTAATGAGATCCTTGATATTGACAATATTTTTATTCATTCAAATATGGAGATAATATGGTGGTCCAGTCATAACTTTGACATTTAAATCACTTACCTTATAGTAGGACTTTTCAAGCTGGCAATCAAAAATCATTTGTAATTAAATCCTATTAGTGGGATACACATACACCCATGTGCACACACACACACACACGTATTTACAGTTGGTCCTTATTATTTGTGGATTTCATATTTGTGAATTTGCCTCTTCCCTAAAATTGATCTGTAACCCCAAAACCAATGCTAATGCTGCTTTTACAGTCATTTGGAGTCATGCAGAGAACAAAAAAAATTTGGATTTGCCAATGGAACATGCTCCTGACTGAGATCAAACCAGGCAATACCCTACCTTTAATCATCTTCATTTTTGTTTCAGCTCTCATACTATAAACAAGTATTCTTTTTGCAGTCTGTTTAGCACAACATTTTTTTTTTTTGCATTTTCATTGGTGATTTCAATGTTTCAGATGGCCCCCAAGCATGTAGTTCCTGAGGCAACAAGGCTGTGGTGTGCCATGTGGAGAAAATAGGTTCCTATGTAGATAAGCTGTCCGGGCATGAGTCAGTGCTGTCTGCCCGAGTTCAGTGGTAATGAATCAACAATACCTGTTAAATTAGATGATTTTGGACAGAAATATACATAAAATAAGGTTGTGTTTTGATTGGTTGATGAAAATATAGTAACCAAGAGAAATTAATGTTTTATTTTCCCTGGAAGCGGTGGTTTAGTGCTTGTTGAATCAGTGTTCCCAATGACATTGGAGAACACTTTATAGAATTGACTATATAGTTTATAACAGAAAATACCAGAATATGTTTCATATTGTGGGTAAAAGTTCTATTATGTGATGTTTTATTTCAGATATGTATGTATAGATGTGAATATGTATGTCTGTGTTCCTGAGAAATTATGTAGAACTATTCAAAATTTATGTAAAATAGATTTCTTACTCTTGTTCATGGAAGAATATTTCAAGTCACTGGTCTGTGATGATTTTGAGTGGTAGAATTTAAGTTTAAGTTTGGATTGATTATGTACACTGATGAAACTAGAGGTCACCTATGTTGATTTGTATAAATTATTTAACAAAAAATATAAATCACTACATTGCAAAATTCCAAATAATTTTCTACAAATAATAGCTCCTTTTTCAAGAGATGTTGAAAAATGATTAAATCTGTAAACAGTCTTCAATTCAGCTAAATTTCTCTGGGTTCTGCAGCAGCTCAGGCTGGTACATCTTAAAGCTTCTAAATTTCTAAAGTGTCAAGATCACACCAGGATTTCACTGCAGGTCTGTAGTGCTCCAAGTTAAAGGGACATATAGTTCTCCTGAGAGGAGCTCGAAAGAGTTTTTCCACTTGATTTCTTATGTAAGAATACAGCCCTGGAAAAACACAATCAAGGAAAAGAAAAGGGGACGATTATATGAGCTACTTGATGTTGCTCATATAAGAATAGTCTACTTGATGTTGATAATTGGCAGTGTTCTGGTGAAGCTGTTAGTGTTTGGAGCTTATCAAATGTTATTCATTTCAACACTTGGAGTCAATAAAACTTAAATTATGCAAACATTCTTTGGATCTCATCATTGAATCTCATGTTTCCTTATTATCTCCTCTTTAATGTCCAATACTAATAGCTGTTAAAAGAGAGTTTGTTGTAAACTACTTCAATAGAAAGCCTAATGTCTTTAGATTGCCTTAATAAAGACTGAAAAATAATCTCTAAAACTGGCACTGTGGATATAATGGAAACAGACATGACTTGAAATTTGTATGTGATCAGTTACATTCTCTTCATTTCAGTTCAGTTCAGTCGCTCAGTCGTGTCCGACTCTTTGCGACTCCATGAATCGTAGCACACCAGGCCTCCCTGTCCATCACCAACTCCCGGAGTTTACTCAAACTCATGTCCGTCGAGTCAGTGATGCCATCCAGCCATCTCATCCTCTGTTGTCCCCTTCTCCTCCTGCCCCCAATCTCTCCCAGCATCAGGGTCTTTTCCAATGAGTCAACTCTTCGCATGAGGTGGCCAAAGTATTGGAGTTTCAGCTTCAGCATCAGTCCTTCCAATGAACACCCAGGACTGATCTCCTTTAGAATGGACTGGTTGGATCTCCTTGCAGTCCAAGGGACTCTCAAGAGTCTTCTCCAACACCAGAGTTCAAAAGCATCAATTCTTCAGTGCTCAGCTTTCTTCACAGTCCAACTCTCACATCCACACATGACCACTGGAAAAACCATAGCCTTGACCAGACGGACCTTTGTTGGCAAAGTAATGTCTCTGCTTTTTAATGTGCTATCTAGGTTGGTCATAACTTTCCTTCCAAGGAGTAAGTGTCTTTTAATTTCATGGCTGCAATCACCGTCTGCAGTGATTTTGGAGCCCCCAAAAATAAAGTCTGACACTGTTTCCACTGTTTCCCCATCTACATCCTCTTACATCACCTAAATTTGCTTTATTCATAATGTGTTTCAGCTCTTCATAAAAAACTGCCAAAATATTAATAATGCAAGTTTTTGAAGACTTGCTTCATTGTATTACATTGTATCATCTTTGGCTTCATCTTTAAACTTTAGTTTTTATGTTTCTTCTTAGGTAGAAAATTCTTTCCCTGAGGGGTTGTCATTTACACCATCAGTGAGTAGGTGTGAAGGGATACAGTAGACTCTCCCTAAATTATATTAGCCAGTTGGTGACTGCAGCCATGGAATTTTAAAAGAAGCTTGTTCCTTGGAAGAAAAGCTATGACAAACCTAGACAGCATATTAAAAAGCAGAGACATTACTTTACCGACAAAGGTCCATCTAGTCAAAGTTATGGTTTTTCCAGTAGTCATATATGGATGTGAGAGTTGGACCATAAAGAAAGTTGAGCACCAAAGAATTGATGCTTTTGATCTGTGGTGTTGGAGAAGACTTGAGAGTTCCTTGGACAGCAAGGAGATCCAACCAGTCCATTCTAAAGGAATCAGTCCTGAATATTCATTGGAAGGACTGATGCTGAAGCTGAAATTCCAATACTTTGGCCACCTGTTGTGAAGTACTGATTCATTGGAAAAGACCTGATGCTGGGAAAGATTGAGGGCAGGAGGAGAAGGGGATGACAGAAGATGAAATGGTTGGATGGCATCACCAACTCAATGGACATGAGTTTGAGCAAGCTCCCAGAGTTGGTGATGGACAGGGAAGCCTGGTGTGCTGCAGTCCATGGCGTCTCAAAGAGTCGGACACGACTGAGCCACTGAACTGAGTGTCCTTTCTGCTGGAATTCCTGACTTCCTCTGGTGTTGATTGGTCCTTGATGAGCTTTGATTCTTAATTGGTCTCCACCAAGATGAGGGATGGGCTTCCCTGGTGGCTCAGATGGTAAGGAGTCTGCCTGCAATACAGTGAGACCTGGGTTTGGTCCCTAGGTTGGGAAAGTCCTCTGGAGGAGGAAATGGCAACCCACTCCAGTATTCTCGCCTTGAGAATTCCATGGACAGAGGAGCCTGGCGAACTACATACAGTACATGGGGTTGCAAAGAGTCAGACACCACTGAACGATGGACACTTTCACTTTTCAAGATGGGAAATAGTCCATTTTACTGCTGTTTTAACATTAGATTGTTGTCCACAGAGTCTGGTAAAGACCAACTGAGCTTCTCTTAAAACCAATTTTCTCACTGGAGGTTTCAGTGATTTCTGTAGACTTAAACCTGGGTCCCCTATGTTCTTTGAGGAGATAAACCTTTTTGAGTTGATAGCTCTTGTTAAACTTTGTGTATTTTGAGCAGGTGCCTCTCATTCTAAAGAGCTGTGGCTAAAGAATGATTTTGAAATATCCATTTTTAACTCTTCCTTCCTGGCTGCCTTACTTACCAGATGGCTTAAAGGTATTGCTGTGTCATTGTTGTGCATTCACTCAGTGAGACTCTGACCTTAGATTTACCTCAAAGCACTCAAGCGAGAGGAAGTAGTTAAGTGGGAGTGAGAGCAAACAAATAGGCCCACATGCCTTATATGTTTACTATAATCACCTGCTTAAATGGAGGCAGCTAGGAATTCTTTCTGCATTCATGAAAAAGATATATCTGATGATATCTAATAGCAAAAGTAATTCTGGCAAGGAACGGTGGCTGCCTTAGGCAGACAAACCGAGTGTCTAGGGTAAAGGAGGGAGGAAGAGGGAAACATATTTCACTGAACACACTTTTGGGCTTTGTGCAGTGTTTGTGTATTATCTATTCAAAACTAGAAAATACAAAAGAGGTGGCTATAAATAAGTCAGAGAGAAGGGAAAGGACACAGTAATTCTGCCTAATTACTTTTGACTAAAAAGGAAGAATGAGCATGCTGGTTTTTAGGAGAACTTTATTTGTTGTTGTTATTGTGGTTTGGCTTCTGACGTGTTTGCAACTTTTCAGAACTTAAGGTAAACCTCTGGGTGGATACTTGGATGAACTTTTCTGCAGATACAATTTAAGGCAAGGGCTTGGCTTTTGCTCACATGCAACATCAAGACAATATGCCATTTTGAATCTCAGGTTTCAGTGGACATTTATCATAGAATCAGAGAGTAATATATCTTTCTTCCCCTTTTTACCAATAAAAAAGCTAGTGCTGAGGGGCCACACCAAGAAACAGTCAAAGTTACAGAGGCCTGGAAGAGCTGTGTGTGTGCCATGTTGGGACTCTTTCCCCTATATAGTTGTATGTGGTGATTTACTCCAGTAGGAGCTATTTGGTGAATGCAAGCATACTTAAAGGCAGAATTTGTTGTCAGTGTCAGGGAGGCCCAAAGATTATATGTGATAAAGTGTTTCAAGTTAATAAAAGTCATAATGAGATAGTGGAACAATGTAAAATGCTGTCTATCTTCATTTTACCACTGGGGTGGAAATTTACATGGCAATGGCACTAGTGGTAAAGAATCCACCTACCAGTGCAGGAGATGTAAGAGATGTGTTTGATCCCTGGATCAGGAACATCCCCTGGAGAAGGAATGGTTCTTGCCTGAGAAATTCCATGGACAGAGGAGCTTGGGAGACTACAGTTCATGGTGTTGCAAGCGTCGATCACGACTTAGTGACTAAACCACCAAACCAGTTTATATATCCCAACTTAGGAAGAAAACCAAGCCCCAAAAGAATCTTAGAGTTGGGCTTTTAAATCTTATTTTTTGGATTTCAGTTAGCCTATCGACCATCTACTCAGTACTTCCACACTGATCTGCTTAAAGTCAATTTCAAATTCTAACATGTTGGTTGAAATTCACCTTGAAAACTATAGTATACTGTTGGAGGAAGGCTGTTAGTTTGCTGTTGGATGAGATCTGAAAAAGAAAGGTGGCAGTGGAGTGCAAGGTCTAGGAAGAGAGTGTGCCGTCGATCAGCGCTTCTTCCTTTCTTGGTCCCCCACTCTCTTTTGGTGACAGATAGCCTTGGTGAATGTCTGCATTCTCAAACATCCATGAGTTTTGGCTTGCAGATTCTCTTTCCCACAAAGCTTGTAGAATTTTTCTTTCTTGCCAGGTCATAGAAAAAGATGTATATCATATGTTATTTCTTTTTCCCAGAAGAAACTAGTAGTATACACAGTAGGCAAGCCTTAAATGAAATAGTAGTAGTAGTGTTAGTCGCTAGTCATGTCTGACTCTTTGCGACCGCATGGACTGTAGCCTGCCATTGTCCTCTGTCCATGGAATTCTCCAGGCAAGAATACTGGAGTGGGTTGCCATTCCCTTCTCCAGAGGGTCTTCCCGACCCAGGGATTGAACCAGGGTCTCCTGTGTTGCAGGCAGATTCTTTACCATCTGAGCTACAAGGAAGTCCTACTAAATGAAGAGCTACTTCATTTAAAATGGAAGGATAGTACACAGTCACGTTGAGCTTTCTTTTGTGATCTAAATCATATACTGTTGATGTTGGTTTTCATATGAATGCTAGGAAAGGAATTTAAGGAAGGAAGAAGGCTAAAATGTCCTAGCACTTTTGCAAAAATGACTCAAATAAACTGTTAAAAAATAGAGACAGACATCATTTGAACATTTGATATTATGGAATTGTCATTAATTGTTTTAGTTGGCATTTTGATATCGTGGCTATTTTTAAAGTGTAATTATTAGAGATATATGCTGAAATATTTGATATGATATTTGATATTTGCTTTGAAATAATATGTAGTAGAAGGGTGTGTATGGGTGTAGAGAAGTAGAGGGGTGTATGGGTGAGCTAAGATTTAATCAGTGATTGATACTTGTTGAAGCTGACTCCTGGGTATTTGAGAGTTTGTTATTAATTCTGTCTACTTTCGCTGGCATTTAAAACTTTTTGTAATAAAAAACTAAAAAAAGAAAGTGAGAGTTTTAAAATGCTCCATAGATAACATGTGATTTTCTTCTCCCTGCTATGCTATCAAATCAGGTCTTGGACCTGAACAGAGAGAGGAACAAGATCAGGCTGGTTATTGGAGGGTGTAATTGTATAATGTGTGTGTGTGTGTGTGTGTAGCCTTGTATTTAGTTATATGTGTATATAGATCATTGATTAAGTGAAAAATTTAAAATATGTATCACAGCTTGACAGTGTATATGCACTGTTTTTAGATTAATGTATTGAATTACACTTCTTGTTCCTTTTATTGGTTATGTGCAATAGCTATATAATAGCACTTGAGATGTGAAATTATCTTCAATTCTCATTTACTAGCTGTTGCATCAGCAGATTTGCAGGTAAACATCACTACTTACATTTAACCACTGAAAAAAGTTTTAGGAAAGATGAATAACTTTTCTAATATTCATTGAGTTAGTAGCATAAGCAGAAAATGAGACCCTGTTAGTGATATTTTTAGCCTTCAGTTTACCAATCTTCATGTTATCCTAACATTCCCATGAGTTTTAGTCACAATTTTTGTTTTTTACTATAACAAAATCAAATACTTTAAAACTTAGGCATCGTGGAACAAGTTCAGATAATGAAGCGCCAATTGGATTTTGGCACCATTCCTTGCATATTTGTCATCAAGAGTCAAAAGTAATAGGAAAGAAATTAGGCAGATAAAAGCAGTTTGGTTTCACAGGAATGGAATTGACGTTGTACAGTCAGTGCTATGGAATTCAGAGTTCTGCAACTGCAGCTACCACCACCATCCTCTCCAGTCATTTCAGCAGATATGTAGGGTTGAATTAACATCCGGAAATCCTCTACTACAGTGAAACTCAACATTTCTGCTTACATGTTTAGTTACAGCTCATGTTTATTCTTTTTATGTTCTGAAACTATTATACATGGCTGGCCATTGAATTACTTTCAATTAGTATTCCCTTGTTGAGTTTTGCAAGGAAGTGTGCTCAGTCTTTTGACCATTATGGTATTAGGTGGCATTTTGGAGAGAGTGCTGTGCTTCTTTTTATAGCAGTGTTTTCAAAGGCAAAACTTTAACTCAGATTCTCTTTGCCTGCCTCTCTGATTTCACTGACTTTAGTTAAAGGTGATTCTTTTTAAAAAATAATTTCTCTATTAGGTTTAGCCATAAATGCAATTCTTTTCTAGATTTTAGTTGGAGTAACTCTCTATTACTTCTCTCAGTTTCTTAGACATGATTAAGCGGAGCACATTTATAGCTGTTTATGTGGACTTGGAGGGAGTTCACAATTGCTGTTAAGGAGGAGTTACTACTTTGCCTAGAATAGATATGGAACATGTGTACTACGTTTGAGATTTCTGTGGGCCAGAACATGGAGCCCCCAGATAGGTGGCAGAGTCAATAGCTGTTACCTTCCTAAGTATAGTTTGTGTATTTCTTTCTCTTTCTGCCTAATTCATCCTTTCAGCACCAGGTTGATAAAAGATTATATAGGGACATCTTTGTTGATATCAGTGGGTAGAGTTGTGGGCAGGCGACAAACAAAATCCAAAGACTCTTTTTTGTTTGTGTTAATTTTTAGGTGATCTTGATGATAACATACCCATTTCTATACCATTGGAACCTATGCTGTTGTTCCAGTCAGTTTGCTGGTAACAGCAGTGCAAAAGCCATGGACAAATTACACTTTTGTGCCTTTTCCTGACTCCAGTTGATTGGTTTAAAAATTGGAGAGTTTCTGCCATCTCAATGAAAGACGCTCAGGAAAAAGGAAAAGTATTATAATAATGACCCATTATGGTCACATTGTTCTTCTCTGGCTACTGAAGAGCACATTATAACAATGGAGGTATTAATTCCTGCTTATCATACCATGAAACAAAGATACAATAATGACCAGAGTTCTAAATGGCAAATTTCACTCTGGTAAGTAAATTATCCTGCAAGCATTAACCCTTGAAAAAGCACAGAAGGGAAAAAAGGCAAGCACAGGAAAATTTTCAAAATATGCCTAAATTCATGTAGATGATCTGTTGGATTCTGTCGTCCTCTGTTTGCTCTATAATAGACTGAGACCTTCATTTGGGTGTCAGTTGGAATTGCCAAGTAGTAATTCCCCTGCAGTATGGATCCAGGTGACAAGAGTGACCAATATTTTTTAAGTGGTGATGTTATAAGTCAGATCCCACCGCAAAAATATACTCTAATAATGTATTAGTAGCAAAATAAATCCAAGAACCATTCGGTTCTATTCTAAACTTGTTTTCTTAGAATTAGTTGGGTCTTTGTGTTGTGAAAGGATCGATATATTTTAGAAAATGCCTAACTTGCTATTGAATAATTCACTTGCTGAATGATAAATTTCAGAAAAGTCTGGGATTGCCATCCATATAGCCTTCACTCAAATGACAAGAAATAAAACAGAATAACCATCATGCTACATGCCCAAACATATAAGTTTTTCATGCAAGTTCTTAGCAGTCACCATGCAAAATAAAAAAGCAAAGACCATAGACCACTTTTTGCATAGTTCTTGACCAAGCATTGAAAAGTATGATATGAAATGCTTATTAGACACCTTACAGACACATTTTAACATTCTTATTGATATTAACTTGATCTTGGTTCAATAAACTTGTGCCACAAAAGAAATATGACTTCTGCGGAATATTTAAGCTCAGTAATTGGGTTGCAGAAATACTAAACAGAGACCTAAAGTCACTTGGAAATGTTTACTTTTATTTAAAAACAGAATTCTCAAGTGCCTCTCTGCTTTCTGGTTTCATCCATGACAAGAATGAAAATACTGAAATGTGGCAGGATTTCTAACAGAATGAAAGCCAAGAAACACTGAAAACATAGTCTTGAGATTTCCGGTTTAATTTCCAGGACAAAGAGATTCATTGTCAGTTTATATCATCTCTGCTACAGAGATACCTGGATCAACAAAAGCTCTTGACCTCTCTGGGGTCACCCTGTGCCCCGTTTTGGCTCTGATTTTGCACTGCTCTTCCCACTAGTGTTCTGGGATGAGTCCAGCCTCTCTTTACCACAGTGGCTCCTAAGCATTCCCAGAGGAAGAACTGGAAAATATTTGGGATTTTTCTTCTATACTTTCACATTAGTTTATTCTCAGAGCACTTATCATTTGTGTTTTGAGCGACAAGTTGGGTAAAGAAATATGGAAGAAGTGTTTAACTACTTTTTTCCCTAAAGAGCAATATCATATTTTTGTTAGTATAGTGTTTTGTTTTACTTTGACACATGGCTTCTGTACAAATTTCAGTATTTCTCTTTGAATTTAAGTACCCAATTCAAGGGAATAAAAACAAACACCAAAGCATGACTTTCTCATATTATGAATTTAGTTACTTTTCATGTCTTTTAATGATATTATTCAACTCATTATCTTATACCTATTATATGTAACACAAAAGAATCTATCAACTTTGCAAATGTATTACAAAATTCACTAGTACTCTGGGTTTCACTTAGCACTGTTTTTCAAAAATGCCCTTTCCTTTTCTTGTAACCTTACTTCATCCTTATGCTTGAATGTGGGAATATGTTAAGAAAGGCAAGCTTTTGTTAACAGCCAGTACTTTCATATCACCTTAGCATATACAATTACATGAAATAAGACAAAGAAGGAACTACATAGGGAAACAGTTTATTAAATTTGGTTAAGGGATGGCACTTGGTTCTCTCCCTGTTTGTTTGGAATGCATTGAACAGATATAATTATTTATTGATTTATTGCTAAAAGTTGTTTCTGGCTATGTTCTGGCATTATCACTGTGTCTTATGATACTTGGCTGTATTTTTCATACTCATTTATTTTTTAACATTCCCATAACCACCACCCTATGTCAACTTTTAGCACCTTACACTGTAAAAATCAGCTATAGTCTCCCTCCTAGATGAAAATTGCAAGCTTAGGTGACTGGCCACAAGAATGGAAGGCTTAAGCTGGGAACAAGTTGACAAGCTGTGAACGCGTTGAGAGAGAATGGGCTCAACAGATAAAACCCCTCTTGGGATCAAGTTACTGTCCATTGGACTTCAGTTGAACCACCACTGCTGAGTGGCTGTATACCCACTGTATTTTACTACCTGCACCACTGCCTCCCACCAGATTCTTCGAGTGACTCAGCAACTAAACCAAAAGCTCCTGATTTTTTTACTCCCAGTTTGGCAGGTAGGAATGATTGTTCTTTCATGTTCTACCTTGGCCTCTATCCCTGGTTTTCATTCTTCATTTGTATTTTCCAGTCTCCTTTTGCTCTGCGTCGGTTTTAAACAACCAGAACTTTATAACATGGGACTTGAGTTTTCTTTGACAATCAACACTGAAAATTATGGAAGAATGATTCAACTTGATACCTAGGTATTAGCCACCAAGGGAATTGCTCTAGTAATCTGTCGTCTCTGTACAATGCTTATACTCTTTTCAGAGATACTCACTGATTATATTTTTATAAATGCAAATTGGCCTCTCAATTGTATTAAAGAATGCTTTTTTATCTGGTGAATTATCAGAATGGATGAATGGGTTTCTAGATAGATTAGAAGAATCTGCCAGGTTATATGACATCTTTTGGAGAAGGAAATGGCAACCCACTCCAGTATTCTTGCCTGGGAAAATCCCATGGACTGAGGAGCCTGGTGGGCTACAGTCCGTGGGGTTGCAAAGAGTCAGACACGACTGAGCGACTAAGCACACGACATCTTTTGGTGCACTAGCTTTTTATGTCCTGGCAAATCCATCCTAAAGAGACAAAGTCATCTCATAAAGTATCAGTATTCTATTACCACTCATCCCATGGCTTCGCCTCCCTTATTTTTGCGTTTTCCGATTGATCACTGAAGGACACATGTTGTACCGTAAGTGACATCTTGCTGTTTGGCTCTTTGTCCAGCTCTTCTTTTCTGTTCTGAGTGTTCTGCTCTGCTCTTAGTTTCATACTGATCTTTGCTTTTTCCTTCTGGTATCTTTTGATACCAGGCAAGCCATTTGCTTCAGTCCTTTAGGCACAAATTGCCAAAGTCATTTTGCTTTTGACTTTTCCCTACTCCAGCTTGACCCTAGATCCTTGACTTACCTCTGAGTTTTGACCCATATGCTCTTCTTGGACATATCAGCTAGTTATACTTTTCCCAACTCTGTCTCCCTTTGTGGTTGAAGCTCATTCCTCTGGCTCTTTTCCATTTCAGTAATATGGGGTAGATTTCCTCTTGCCTTTCCCCCAGCTCTTGAGATGCTAACACTTGATAAGTCTTACTTTTCTGGCCCAGAGGATATTGATTCTCCAGTAAGGGCCTTTCCAACATGAGATGCTGATAACTCTTCACTTACCCCTCCAGATTCTCCAACAGTACTGGAGATGAGCAGACAGGAGATAAGGAAAGATGGAGTTTTATTTTCTCTGCTTCTTCTTGCCTAATTTGGGCAGTGGTCATCTTCCTTTACCTGTAAGGGTTTCTCAGGTGGTTTAGTGGTAAAGAATCCACCTGCCAATGCAGAAGATGCAGGGGACACGGGTTCAATTCCTGGGTCAGGAAGATCCCCTGGAGTAGATAACCTACTGTAGTATTCTTGCCTGGAAAATTCCATGGACAGAGGAGCCTAGCAGGCTAGTCTGTGGGGTCTCAAAGAGTTGGGCACTACTGAGCGTGCACACACGTCTTCCTTTACCTGTAGTCATAGCTATTTTAATTAGTTGGCATTGCTCTTATGGCTCTGGTTCTCACTGGGTAACACAATTATTTTTTTGTCTCATTTAGAATAGAAGGGGTAAAAGCTTATATAGTAGCTAGTCCTTGCATGTTTCACCATCTTTCACTGGTAACTTAATGTGACCCACACTTTTGTAAATTGTTGCATTATTGTACTCTTTTCAGTTCTGTCATTTGATTGTACCATCTGTCTCTTGTGGGATCCCTGACTGATACATGGGTGCTGAGAAGGCACGTGTCTTGATGGTAATCCGTCTTTGTGAATGTGATTGTTCTTTGAGGGAGAGCTATGTGAAGGTCGTAATATGTGTCTCAGAGTTAATGTGTGCATAAATCATAGGCAGAGGGAAAACAGGAACTGTGAGGAGAGGATTGTTTGAGGAATATATTTAGGATTTTCTCTCTGAGGGGATGAAATATTAAGATGGGTACACTTGGATAGCCTTCTGTGTTTCTGTTACGTTAGTAATTTATGGAATAGGTGCAGTGACAAGCAATAGAATAGCCATAGGGAAGGACAGAACAAAAGCTAAGTATAGGTGTATGAATCAACCGGTCCACCCAGAGAGGACTTGGACTGCTTTCCTCCTTTGGCGGTGATGAATGTCTACCATACTGGAGTTGACTCATGAATTAAGTGTAAAACTGTGTAACTTTGGGGATTAGCTTTTTCCTCTACTGAGGCAGGAAAAACAGCAGTGGGCAAAGGTCCATCAACACCCCAGCTGGGGAGTGGGTAGGAGCATGTTAGCTGAATCGCACGTAGAATCGCAATGATTCTGTAGTAACAGAATCATTCCTGAAGGTGCTATAGACTTCATTGGCTCTGTGCTTTATAAGCTAAGCAGGAAGTAGTACTCATGGGCATGCATCTAGTGAAGAGTAATGACAAAACTGCTGGGACTTTCTTCAAGAACTGTGACGCTATAGGAACAACAGAAAAAAAAAATGGGACTAGTAAGAAGTTAAATCATCCTTGTGTGTCCTTTCTAGGGAGGCCTCCTTAGAGACATAGCAGTGGTTCTACATTCAAAGTTCAATTCAACCCAGTATGTGGGTTACCAGATTACCACCTTAATCTATTAGGCTACAATCTTAACATATCTCTTTACTTTTAAAGTGTCAGATGGCAGAAGATTTGGGGCATTTGGTCACTGCATGCAGACACTGGTATTTTTCTCAAAAACATTTAACTACACAGCCAAATTTAAATGGAGAGTATAGGAATTATCTGGTAAATTATTCTGTGCCAACAGCTAACTGGGATTATTCTGGACCCAAGTTTATTTTTTTTTGGCCTATTCAGCCAATCTGAATTGGCTGTCTATGACAGACCAAAATTTAACAGATCATGGGCTTTTAGACAAGGGACTGGCGTTAACAGAACAAAATGGAGTCATATTTAAGGAAATAATGAAATCCCTTCTGCTTCAGTTGGAGTTAAAAAGGAATGGTGAAGAACAATATACTTGTAACTTTTTGGGGCACTGAATGCTTAAAACACATTTAAAATTAGTGTTAAAAAGAATTCCATGTTCTAAAATTTTAGGTTGTAGAGAATAATTAATAACAGTAAATATTCATCTTTTGACCTATATCAATAGAAATAGCTGATGATACAGACTCAGTTCACCAGATTTCTGTTCTGTGTTTATTGAGCAGAGATGATTTCAGATGAACCTGTCTTTGTCCTGAATTAAATCTCTACCTTCTATGTTTTTCCAGTTCTATCCCACTCAGTAAAGAGCCACACAACCCATACTCATAGTGAACAAAGCTGTTATTTAATGGAATCTTTCCACTGTGAAACCAAATTATTTTAATTGGCTTAAAATAATACTAAATGCTGAAAGCCAAGTACACGACCTCTGGCCTTGCTGGTGTCTAAGATATCATAGTCTTCATACTTTCTAGTGAGAGTCTCAGACTCGTCTCTGAAAAAGGGCCAAAGGTAAATAAATTCATAGTCTTTAGATCAGGGTTTTGCCAATGTATATTATGTCTCATATAAGCCCTTATTATATAACTTCCTTCTTTGGGTTCTACAGAGTTCTTGTTTGTTGACATTCAGGGTGTGTCTAAAAAGTGTATTTTTGATTTATCCTACTTACCTAGTGCCTAGGATCTGGTTTATACTTTGTGGTTTATTTTTTGTGGTTGTCTATTTGCTACGTTTTGTTCATGTGCCCTCGGACTTCTTAGGGAAAGCTTGACAGCTCATTTTTATAAATCAATAAATAAGTAAGTAATACATCATGGATCAAAGGCCACATCAGCAGCACCGTAGAGAGAATTATATTGTCCTAGGCACTTATGTACTTATAATGATGATATCCTTGGACCCAAGACCTAACACATTTTTCATTAGAACTATTAGATTCCATACAAGATAAACAATTACAAACATTCTAGTGAAGATGATTAAAATTCAGCAGGCTTCTTTTCCAAGCTTCAGTATTCTTATGTCTTCCTCTTTGGCCTGACTTATTTCTGTATTTCAGAATTCCCTTGATTGACTTCCAAAAGCTACTCTATTAATACCTCTTAGACCCAGAGGCATAACTGAAGAAGAATGAAACTTGGAATTCTCGAATCTTTAATGGACCTTTCAGGAGCCAGGTCCAGCTTTGGAATTCCATCTAGGAACAAGCATGCCTATTGCTCCACTTATTCCAGGTGTAACATTAGAAGCTCTAGTTCAAGAGGGAATTTTATCTCTTATAAAATCTACCAGATTTCCTTTGGGAAGAAAAGAATGAGCTTGAGAGGGGGTTACTCCTCAGGAGCTGTAACCTAAAATGTACCTGCTTCATATTGCTATATTTAGCACTGCATTCCAGCCCCTAACACAGTGCTCCAGCACAAAGGAGGACTCACACATGATTTGTTGAATGAATATATACAATTTTCAAAAGCTTGTAGAAAACCCAACGATTTAAGAAATTAAATTTGAATTTAATTTAAACTTAAATTTCTGACTTACACGTGTATCACCCATACTTCAAAGCAAAACAAAGGGATATTTTATGAATAAAAGAAAATAAAATAGAGGAAGATTGAAAAAAAGAGAGGCAAAGGGGAATAGAAAGAAGAAACAAGACTATAGTACTTTATTCTGATAATGTGATTGAATATTTTGGTATGCTAGTTGCTTAATTTTCTGTCTAATTGTCTTGTTTTGGCCATTTCTTCCCATTTTGTGGTCTGTGCTTAGACACTCAGTCGTGTCCAACTCTTTGTGACCCCATTGACTGTTTTGTGGTTTAGTACTGGGCAGACAAATAAAATTGTGGTCACTGAAATTTATTCTAAAAATGTCTTCATTCCTTTCACCATTTCATTCCCAAATAGATTAGTAACATCAACAGCAATAAAAATAGCACATGCATTAAAAAACTTAATGTACTTATTAATATGTTTGGGTTTGCCATAATATATTTATGTTTTATTTGCTTTTCTATTCTGTTTCCTCTGTCTGCCTTCTTTTTGATTATTTTTTATTATTCCATTTTTTTCCTTTCTACTGACTTCAATGTTACATTTTTTTTGCCTTTATTGTTTCCATTAGTTTTACCCAGATACTTTTATTTCTTTTTTTCATTTTTTAAATTGAAGAGTAGTTGATTTACAGTGTTGTGTTAATTTCTGCTGTATAGCAAAGTGATTCAGTTATATGTACATATACATTCCTAATATGCTTTTTCATTATGGTTTATCACAGGGTATTGAATATAGTTCCCTGTTCTGTATAGTAGGACCTTACTGTTTATCCAGTCTATATATAATAATTTGTGTCTGCTAACCCCAAACTCCCAATCCATCCTTCCCCTACCCCCTCTGCCTTCGCAACCACAAATCTGTTCTCTATGTCTGTGAGTCTGTTTCTGTTTCACAGACAAATTCATTGGTGTCAAATTTTAGATTCCACACGTAAGTGATATCATATTGTATTTTTCTCTTTCTGACTTACTTCACTTAGTCTGATAATCTCTAAGTTCATCCATGTTGTTGCAAATGGCATTATTTCATTCCTTTTTACGGCTGAGTAGTATTTCGTTACATATATATGTACCAAACCTTCTTCATCCACTCATCTATCAATGGACTTTCATGTGGTTTCCATGTCTTGGCTATTGTGAATAGTGCTGCTATGAACATAGGGGTGCATGTATCTTTCTGAATTATAGTTTTGTCCAGATATATGCCAGGAGTGGGATTGCTGGATCATATAGCAACTCTACTTTTAGTTTTCTGATGTACCTCCATACTCTTTTCCATAGTGGCTGCGCCAACTTACATTCCTACCTACAGGGTAGGAGGTTTCCCTTTTTTCCATATCCTTTCCAGCATTTGTTATTTGTAGACTTTTTAATGATGGCCATTCTGATTGATGTGAAGTGGTACCTCATTGTATTTTTGATTTGCATTTCTCTAATAATCAGCAACAGTGAGCATCTTTCCATGTGCATGTCGCCCATCCATCTATGTTTTTTTTTGGGTAGCTCACATATTGTGAAGCCTTATTCTGTGCCAGGCATTAGCCGGAGGGTGCTATAAGCAGAATAGCATGGAATTCTCATGACTACCCTAAAGGTAGATGCCATGATTTCTTGCATTCTCCAGATAAGGAGATTGTGGTGAGGAGGTTTAAAGGATTAAAGTTCTTTTGCCCAAGGTCACACAGCACACATGTAGCAGATCTGAACCAGGCGGCCTTCCCCACACCCTCTTGCTGGGTACTTAGTGTCTTCACTGCATCCTTCTGGTGCCCTCAACCCTCATCAGAGCGCTCACTCTGCCTGGGAAGCTTCAGAGATCCTACTGTGTTACCTAGGGCTTTCCTAATCTTGTTCCTTCAAAACTTGTTTGTTGTGTGTTCTTTAGAGCCTTCGTCTGAGAGATAAATCCTTGCTAATAGATTAAGAGCTGATAATCAGTCGATTTGTGGTTATTCCAAGGAAATTCATTTATGTATTTAACAGAGACTCCCTGAAGATTGTACTTCACCCAAAGCAGTGACTATAATATTGAGAAGTTCAGACAGTTGGTAGATCTTTGGGAGAGGGGCACTCATTTGGTCTGAGCTGACTTTTAGTGCCCTTCAGTTCAGTTCAGTTCAGTTGCTCAGTCATGTCTGACTTTGTGACCCCATGGACTGCAGCAAGCCAGGCCTCCCTGTCCATCACCAACTCCCAGAGTTTACCCAAACCCATGTCCATTTAGTCGGTGATGCCATCCAACCATCTCATCCTCTGTCATCCCCTTCTCCTCCTGCCTTCAATCTTTCCCAGCAGCAGGGTCTTTTCAAATGAGTCAGTTCTTCGCATCAGGTGGCTAAAGTATTGGAGTTTCAGCTTCAGTGCCATTCAGATCATATTTAAAAAGCAGCTGCCTTTTTGGCATATGTTCTTGGATGTTGTGATGAGGGAGAAAGTGTTGCATGTTCCTTTATTATTTATAAATAATTCTAGTTAGGCTCATTCATATGTATGTACTCATTTCCCCTTTGGGCTATGAGAGCACCCAGTGCAGTTTGCCTGCTTCCTTTGGGGTTTCTTGGGGAAAAGGGCAGTTGATGCTGGAAAAGAGAGATTGTGTTGCTCTTTTTGACTGACATTTGTGCTGATGCAGCAAGCAAACCAGCTTCTCTGTGGGTGGGTATGTTCTAAATCAATTCAAAATTCTCCCCTTAGTGATATTGTTTGTTGTGGTCTATGTATGTGGATAGAGAAAAGGAGAGAGAAGGGGAGAGAGATGAAGAGAGAGACAAAGAGAGACTGTGAATAAAACCCTGAATTAAATTTGTAATTAAGTTTAAATTTGTGCCTTTCTATGAGATATATGGGAAATCAAAATTTCAATCTTGAATTAACTGATTTCAACTCTGACTAATTAAATATATAGTCTGATAGTCATGAGAGGAAGCTCAGAAAAAAGCACAAATGGTGGAATTAGCAGTGATCTTTGACTTGGAAGCCTGGGTTCGAGGACTCACTCTGCTGTGTCTTAGCTGTGAGAACTTGGTTAACTTGGTTAACTCTCTTTTTTGATACTCAGGAAACCCTCTTGGTTTGGACATGTTATAATTCTATGATTCAGTGATTTAAATCTTTGCCATGTGGGTAAACCTTTACTTCACAAACCTCACCTACTGTCTCAGGTTGAGTTCCCAAGAAGTAGACCCTGAGACAAAGATTCCTATGCACGTGATTCTTTTTTTTTTAACTTTTAAAAATTTTAATTGGAGGCTAATTACTTTACAATATTGTGCTGGTTTTTGCCATACATTGACATGAATCAGCCATGGGTGTACATGTGTACATCCTGACCCACCCTCCCACCTCCCTCCCCATCCCAGTGAACCAGCCCTGAGCACCCTCTCTCATGCATCGAACTTGGACTGGCAATCTATTTCACATATGATAATATACATGTTTCAATGCTCTTCTCTCACATCATCCCACTCTAGCCTTCTCCCACAGAGTCCAAAATTCTGTTCTTTACATCTGTGTCTCTTTTGCTGTCTTACATATAGAGTCATCATTACCATCTATCTAAATTCCATATATATGTGTGTATTGGTGTTTTCCTTTCTGACTTACTTCACTCTGTATAATAGGCTCCAGTTTCATCCACCTCATTAGAACTGATTCAAATGCATTATTTTTAATAGCTGAGTAATAATCCATTGTGTATATGTACCACAGCTTTCTTATCCATTCATCTGCCTATGGACATCTAGGTCTAGGCAAGTGATTCTTAAAAGACATGTCACAGGGAAGACCAGTAAATGAAATGGAAGCAGGACAGGAAGAGTAGAAAGCAAAACAAAGAATTCATCTTAGGCAAAGTCCTGCAGAATGTCTCTCAGCCTTATCCACAAGGGTGTTCTGGAGTGTTGATTGTGTCTCAAAGATATCATTACATGAGGTAAGGGAGCTGGGTTTTCTACCTCTATGACTTGTTAGGGCCATCTTGTCTCCCCTGCTCCTTCTCTCCCCAGTTCCTTGAACTTCTGTTTTCTCCCAGGCATGAATGCAAAGGCCTCTCGTGGGCTGAAGGCAGTTCTCCTAGGAAGAGTGGGTGCTGGCTGCTGGCAGTGAAAACATACCCATAAGGGAATGGTGCACAAGCATGGTGGAAAGAAATCTGAGGTGAGCTGGCTGTGGCACCATTCTGCTCCAGCCTGCCATGCTTTGGGAAAATGACTAAGTTTGTGACATGGCTAAATTACTGTCAACTTAAATTTACATGGGGAGAAAAAAGATGGTAAATTGGAAAGCAACCACTCTCTTTCCAGGGCTTAGCAGTGAGGCCAAATGTCATTGTTAAACCAAACCAGTTCTTATCCTCAAATATGATTGCTAACAAAGTTTCAGGAGATATGGGAAAGCCACCAAGATTATCCAATATGATGTAGAACTTAGATTCCCTCTGAGGTCAGTAAAACATTATTTTTAATTAACATATAAGGCAGAGATAACCTTAGAGCAAAAGTTGTCTGCTTTGTGTATGTGGTTTCCAGGGTCTTATAAATGAGAATACTCTAAATAGAGTAATCAGATGAAGGGTGCAAATGAACTGAGAAAAGGTAACTGGGGGAAATTATGCATATTTAAATATTCTTAAAAGCAAAGATATTTATGTTCAGTTTTCAGGCAATGGTTTTATTCTCTCCTCAGAGATACTTATCATTTTTTTAAATGAGTTACTCATTTTCTTTCAAAACACCTACATACTTAAAATGTTTTCCTTATGAATCAATTTTTAATTTGACAGAAGTGAAGGTACTTGTGCCCATAAAAAATGCCATGTGTTTTTGAAGTGTTAGAAAAAACAGCTCTTTGGCACTAAACAAAGCTGAGGCAGGAACGTAGGAGAGCAGCTGCAGAATGACAGAAAAAATGTAAGATAATGAGACATGTGAGAGAATGTATAATTTAATGTGAAGCTTGAAGCAAATGGCGGGAGGAGGAACATAAATGAGAAAACAGTTAAAAATAGTGGCTAAAATGACTTTAAATCCAATAAAACATAAAATGAATCAATTAGTGCTTAAGCGATATAGAGGAGGCATGATGCTGTGAAAGAGTCTGGAAAAGGCTGACAGATTTTTAGTCTATGAATTTAAATTCATAGGATCAACAATTTCTCTGCCTGGAGAGATCTATCTGCTGTTTTTTTTTTTTTTTTTTTTTCTTCTTATACTAGTTGACAAAATGACTTCCTTTCTTTTCCACTTTCTGAGATGTGAATCAATCTGTTATAAAAGCCTCAGTTTTCAGTTTTCTGAAAACATTCCACAAGACGTATGATAAAATGTGTTTGAGTTTTAGAAATTTTTTGTAACTCCTGCTGAAATGTGGCTCTTTCTGTATCTGGATGTTAGAGGTGCTTCTTAGCAATTGGACTCATTGTGGGAGATTGATGGAATTCTGTGGAATGATGGCAAGTAGCTCTCTTGATGTCTCTTTACTTCTTCCTGGTTTTTATATTGTTCATGAGCCTGAGAATTAGATCCTGTAACAATAGCATCCAGAGTCTCTACAGTGAGTGCTTATTCCATGGAAAGTTATGAAAAGCTTTTAAGAACCTGAAATCTTTTAAGGACAGTCTGGCTATATCTGTCTTCCTGGAATGGTTTACCTGAAGCTTGTGTTCATGGAAGTTGAAGCTTAGACAACTTCTAGAAACCCTTCTTGTTTCTAGGAAAATACTGTGTTCTCCATAAGTGCTCATTCAGTGCTGACTGCATATATGAAGGGATAAAATAATACGAAAATGAGGTTCTTGGGTGGTTATGCTAATAAAATGACCTTTTCATCTTAGAATATAAGAAGTCTTTTATTATTAACTGAAATCCAGTCTAGCAAACATCTTTCTCACTATTAGTCTTTACATTTTCAAAATTCTAATCATCAATTCAGTTTCTAATAGATGTATCTTCTCATGGGTTAGTTTTTCAATTTTTCTGCAGAATTGATACTATTGTAGTAATTAGCTTGGCAATGAGGAAGTAGATAAATGTTTCTTTATAAGCATTTTGGGAATTTTCTCGTATTATCTCATTTTTTACAAGAATATATTTTGTGGAGACATTTGTTTCAGACAGCTATGGTGACCAGCTATGGTCTTATATTCCTATCCATTTGTATTTAACGTAATATTTCTAAAATATGGTCTTTAAACCCAGTGCCTCAGAATCACTTTGAATGCTTGTAAATTCAGATTCCTGAGTTTATAATCCAATGAAATATAATTTTAGGGCCTCAGCTCTGAAATCTTCATTTTTTTAAGCTCCCAGGTAATTCTTGTGAAAATTGAGAACCACTGGCCTAAAGTGTAGTGTGTACCTCAGGCACAATTGTGCAGTAGGCTTTGTCTTCAGAAGTGTTCAGATGTTCCTCTCCTGCCTTCAGCACCTTTGGTGGTTATTTCAGTCCTTCGGTTATAATAAACTTCACAGTAAGGCGTCAATGACTCCATTCGTTGCCCATTCTAGATTGTGTATTTTAGAAACAGGACTGATGAGGATAGCATGGTAAGCCTAAAAGTGACTGGCTTTCTAATGGTGGACTTTTAGCACTGGAACTAAGGAGTTGTTTGCAGGGAAAGTATGTCTTCTCAGCACCTATCACATCACTAATGCCACAGATAGCCATTCACCTGTTTACCAGCTGACCCTTTTAAAGTCACTTCATGCAAGGTCCCCAGAAGCAAGTCTGAGTTGGGATGGGGCAAAACCAACTGCAGCCTCTCATTTCCCACTGTCCCTTTAAAAGCATTTAAGTAGGGAAAATTCTTTTCCTGCCCCAGATGAAAACATACAGTTCCATGACATTTTGGTCCTTTAAAGTAAAAAAAAAGCATTCTCAATGGAGTTATTCACAGTGTCCAGTTTTATGAAATAATCAAAACTTTGAATTTGATTAAAACTCAGTCTTCCCTTTTTCCCAACTTTGGACTGTCTTCTCACAGTAGCCTTTCTCCTCTTTTCCCCCATCTGACATTTCTCTTCCTCTTCTGTCTTGATCACTCCCATTTCTTATCTTTCTTGGATTGAACCAAGGAGACACAGACGGGCAAGAGGGACAGGAAAGTTCTTATCTGATTGGTACTACTTAGGATGGTTTGACATTCTTCAGTCAGTTCTTCAGAAGCTGCCCCTGGGCACATATTATTATGGCATATCTTTGTGGCATAGGTGATGTATTTCCCCCCTCCTCCTTTCCCTTCTTCCTTTCTTATCTTTCTCCATCTTTTCTTTTCTTTCTTCCTTTTTATACTTTTTTTCCTTTGCTGGATGACTCCACACAGATTAGGGTGTGATTCTCTTAAGAAGTTTTTAAGTGGTTTCAAATCAAATCAAAGGCTTGCTTCCTTTCATGTTAACACGCGTGCCTCTTTTCTTCAGCAAATCCTGAGAATGTGGGCAGATTACAGAGTACAGCCGCACCCTGTCCTTGCCTCGGACCAGCTAGCCAGCTGTTTCAGTCATCTATTGCTGTGTAACACACAACTCACACAGGGGCCCCAAATAACCATGCTTTATTATTTCTGATGGTTTTTGTGTTGATTGGGTGGTTTCTTTGCCTGTTTTTCCTGGCTTTGCTCATGAGCTGTGTTCAGCTGGAGGGCTGGCTGGGCTGAAAGGCCCAAGATGGCTTCATTCATACATCTCCCAGTTGATGCTGGTTGCTGCCAGGGTGTCTCTCTCTCAGTCTACCTCACCCCCCTGCCAGAGTCTTCCAGCAAGTGAGATTGACTTCCTAAGTGGTAGGCTCAGTACAGTGCTTCTGGAGGCAACAGTAGAAGTTACAAAGCCTCTTAAGGCCTGGCTTCTAAGTCATATAACACCATTGTTTTATATTTTATTCGTCAGAGCAAGTCCAAGGCCAGCCCAGATTCAAAGGATTAAAGAAGTAGACACCATGTCATGATGGAGGAAGTGACAAAATCACAATACAGCAGAGTTTAGATACCATGATGAGAAGAATTTGTGGTCATATTTTGCAATCTACCCCACTGACTCTTTAGTTTTTCATTTTATGCAAATATCAGTTCACTGTCTCCATTACTGCAGAGAACATATATCAAGTTCTCTGAGTGGTTCCATTGAAGAAACCTCCTCATCCTGGACTTGAGGGCAGGCAAAACAAGGTGTAGAAGGACACACTGAACAGTTCATTCCGAAGAAATCCTCCTTATAAACATTGTACTAACTTCCTGATGCCCTTATTCTTTTATACCATCAGCAGGATAAGCATCAATAACATGTTAGTGGATGACTTCTTTGTAAATTATTTATGTGGTCTCATACCTCCTTTAAAGTGTAGTATTGACTGTGTTTTGGTGCTTTCACCCAAACTTTAACATTTTCTTGTACTTCTTTGAAAAAGATTTTCAAAGTGAGCCCCTCTAACTTCTGAGCAAACAGTAACGACTAGGGCAACTTTGAGGTCAAATGGGCCAGGTTTTAACTCACAGATTTACCACTTAATTCTTCTGCCTGGTGCTTACACAATCAGCTCTGCAACAGAACTAATGAAACATACCATGTGCGAGGCTCAAGCTCATTTTCACGGTCCCATTCCTCTTTGCCAATGATTTTTCTTCAGCACCTTATGACCTAGTTCTGGCTAATCACATGGAAGATGAAGTCTGTTAGGAGCATCAAAGAGAGATATACAAGATGAAGTCTTTTCCTTTGAACTTCTTTCCTCCTTTTCTTAGTTTTGATGCTGTTAAGTGAGGACATGATACCTAGAGCTAAGGCAGCCAAGTCATCTTTATGACCCACAGGTGATAAACCCAAAGACAAAGGCCATTTCACTGAGAAAAGTGGAGAGGTGAGCTTGGCAGAAGATCCTGGCTAAGCCACTGAACTAACCTCAAGAATGCTACTTCTAGGATTCTTGTTATATGAGAAAGTTAAACATCTTTATTGTTTTGTTACTGATGGTTGAGTATTTTACTTGTAGCCAAAGCATACTAATTGATACAGTGATTATTACTGAATGAAGGAAAGGGATTAATACCCAACTTTTTCAGATGGATTAAAAAGTAAGTAAAAGAAGACTGAAAGAGTAAATTGACTAAACTGTGCTGCCAGATCAGTAGCACTGATAGGAATCCTGAGACTCTGACCTCTACCTTCCAGAGTCACTTCCCGTCAGCAAATATTTATTGAGCACCTTCTCCATCTCTGCGTCTGAATATCAGGGACAGCCTAATGTGGGAAAAACAAGGTGGCAAAGTGAAAAGAACATAGGTATTAAGATCTTCAGATAGGCCTATTTGATTTGGGGCAAGTCTTCCTCCTCTTCTGAGCTAGGTTTCTACATCTCTCAAATGCAGTTGTGCTGACCTAGCAAGACTGACAAGGATTAAATGAAAAATTAAGCAAGATAATGTCTCTGAATCCTGTCTCAATATTATGTCCAAACTAGCCTTTTTAAGATGTCAGCAAAGTGCCTGGTCTGGGATTGGTTTCCCAAAGCCTGGTGAAGGAGGACAGAATTCCTCCGAAAGGCAAATTGAAGTCTTTACAGCAAGAAGATAAGCTAAACCCAGTATGTCTGGCAAAGTCTCCATCCTAAGTGCAAACTCAAAGGCCAGAGGCCAGCTCCAGTTGATGATAAGAGTGGTAGATGGGACTGAGGGGGTGTTTGGAACTAGTGCAGATAAGGCTTCAGGAAGATGGCTAAACAATGTGACTCAATCTAAGGGCTTCATAACTCTTTGAAGCCCAGTCTGTCTTAAGCCATGAAAAATTTGTATGTGATTGTCAATTAAAAAAAATGCCCACAATGTTTTTGTTTGCAAGTTTCTGAGTACTTGGCCTGTCTGTAACTACTATCTCTTACTGTCTTAGGAAAGGATTCTGCCCCAGATCTGGTCCTGAGGGTCTACCCACCCCCAGCGGGCTTCTAGAGAAAGGAAAAACAAGACAATCTCTGTGGTAAGTGTGCTACAGTAACAGTTGTTCCCGTACCCAGAGCTCTCCTTTAGAGGTGCATGTCTGTCAATATCAGTCAGATATGGGGGGATAGTCAACCTTGCCCTACTTATGAGTAGAGAAAATGTATTCCTACTTCTTAGTAGATTCCTTATTAAGGAAATTTCATCTTTATGTGATCTTGAGGCACATTTACAAAATGCCCCACATTTTAGTACATTATCTTAAAAAGGTATGTATTTAAAAGTCTCAGGTCAAATTCTTTCCCTGTCTTCCAGCTGTCATAATAATAATCCATAAATACAACATATGATTCAGTTAGTCTGTAAAACTGATACTAACTGTATCTTGACACTGAGATAAACATTCAGTGAATGATTACTATGTGTCCTCTAGTAAACACTTTCTATGTATTTTTTTTTAATCCAGGTACCAGCTTTATCAATAAGATACAGTTATATCTCCATTTCACACATGATGATTTCACAGATGATGAGGTGATTTGCCCAAGCTCATAAGCTACTGGGCTTCCTAGGTGGTGCTGGTGGTAAAGAATCTGCCTGCCAGTGCAGGAGACATAGGAGATGTGGGTTTGATCACTGTGTCGGGAAGATCCCCTGGAAAAGGAAATGGCAACCCACTCTAGTATTCTTGCCTGGAAAATTCCATGGGCAGAGGAGCCTGGCGGACTATAGTCCACGGGGCTGCAAAGAGTCAGCATGACTGAGCACACAGCTACTAAGTGGTACAGTTGAGTTTGGAACCCAGGTAGATGAATGTCAAAGCTTGAGGATTTTCCTTCTACATCATGTGGATGATCACTCAGTCCTAGAGGCTAATGAGCAGGAGAAGAGTAAATATTTGAGATCTGGAAAACAAAATTCTATTACACTTAAGGAAATTAAAAATAAGGAAATAATCTTAAGGGTTTTTTTTTAAGTGCATAAAATCAGTACTTGAAGATTATTCATACATCAGCTGCTTCCCATTTCCAGTGTAGTTTGATATCATGAGTGAGTGTTTGATGCAGACCCTCCATCTGAGGCAGATCAGACAGAGTTCTAATAGCAATAACCTTTAAATCAAGTAAGTTTACTCCAAATGTTCCCAACATAGCCCAAAGCCAGGAAAGTTCACAGCTCTACATTAAAATGTTAGAAAAAGATCACATTGCAGCAGCTGCTTATGTGGATTACCTAGTCTAGCCATTCTGCTAAGACTTAAAAAAACCTGTCTGAGTTGTAGGAAGAAAAAAAAGCAAGACTCTAAAATATCAAGTTGATGCTTGTTGGTAGAGCTGTGATTTCCCATTTGTTGCCCCAGAAGACTCAGGTGTATCTGAAATAAAAAGTCAAGATGTTTTTCCAGACTCTGAGGCTATGGAAGGTTTGGTTTTGTCTCTGTACTTTCCCCCACCCCGACCAGGTCCCATGCTGTTTCCAGAGTCATTAGCTTCCCTTGAAATTTTCTAAAATCCTAGAAATGTTTCACTGCAATCCAAAGCACATTAGGAACTCTCAGTCCCTTCTCAGCCATTTTATGTAACTTTTTAAAATACTTTACAAAGACATGAGATCAAATGGTCTCTCTTTCTACCTGTGTCTTCTGATTAAAGGTCAGTGATACTGTTACTGTGTGTGTGTTTGTGCATGCATCTGATCCTTTTGAAATTTAATGAATATTAACATTTGTTATGATTTTTATCTTTAAGCAGGAAGAAATTTTTGGAAATAATGGATATACTCATTTTCTCAATTGTGATGGCTTTATGAGTATACACATATAGCAGAACTTACCATGTTATGTGATAAAATCATATGCAGTTTTTTCTATGCTGTGTATATCCCAAGAAGAGTATTACTCTGAGATGGCCCCTAAAAATACATCATGTAGTAAAAACTAAGTTAGCCTTCTGTGTCAGAGTAAACAAAAATCCTGTCTCCTATTGGGATCTTTCAGAGGTGTAGTAAATCATGTTTTTAAGACACAGTGAATTTAGGCAGGATTTAGTAAACTGAAAATAAAATTACTACAGGTTAAAAAAAGTTGCTTCAGATCAAATTTTTGCATAATGTGGTAATTTTTTGGTTTATTTTTCATGTGAAATTTATTTTTTAATATATTTTAAAAATTTATTTATTTTTAATTGGAGGATAGTTGCTTTACATGATAATATATTTGAAACTCAAATTAGAGCTACCAACCTGAACAAAAAACCTGGAAAAAGATATATCTGTGCTTCTTTTGGGAAATATAGTCAGGGAAAATAAATCTGGATGACCATGTAAAAAAATATTTTTATCTTCAAAACATCAAAGCATGGTCTGTGAGGCATGATCTGATCTCCATTTCACAGGAGGGGATACTGAAGTAAAACCTTGGAAAGCCCTCACAAAATTAGAAACTGCGGTGAGGCTCTTCAACTATCGTATTAGTAATCTCTTCCTGAGCCTCTTATGTTTCCTTATGTTTCTCTCCATAGTACGACTTTTCACAGCATTGGTTTCTTGCCTTGCCTTGTTCTTGTGGTTATTGTTGGGTTTAATCACAGTCAGAAAAATGATAAAAGTAGATCCTCCATTAGCATGTTTCTTTGTGTAGTGTTGTTAAAGACCTGGTTTCTAACATCATTCATTTAGTTCCAGTGTAATCATCTAGACTCAGAGGTGGAAATGATATTCCTTTCAGCGTTCAGAGATCTTCTGAGAAGGAAGAGAGTATTAGAATGTAAGAATCCTGCCCCACACTATAACCTTTTTCATCACAAGGAACAAAGTGAAGTTAAAACCGTCAATCTAGTTGGAGGATGTTTATGAAAAGTTCTGAATTACCTATAAAGTATCTGTGAATCTGAAACAGAGAGATCATGTTTCTCATCTTGTTGCTTGCAAGTTCAGAATATTTAGCTTCTGCTGTGAAATGTTTTCTCAACTTGAAATGCCTGGATTCCTTATGCATGGAGAGAAGTAGCATAAAAATACACACAACTGATGTCACGTCAAGAAAGGCCAATGAAATTCATGGTGTTGCTCCTGGAAGATAAACAGACTGAAAACAATCAGTATGGTAGACCTCTTGGTTTACCCTTTGCATAGTTTATTGGCTAAGATTTTCTTTGGCCACATGTAACTTAACTACACCTGAACTATGGTGGTTTGCTAAACAGGGTTTGAGTTTTCAGACTTAGCAGGGACTTGGAGGTAATCATTCTAGCTTCATTGTTCCAGGATGCTGATGAGAAATCAGGATCCTTTTCTTTTCTTGTTCTGCAGTCCTTAGTGTATGGCTTTCATCCTCATGGGCTTAAGTTCCGCCTCTAAGTATAATGTTCACATTTAAGACTAAGGACAAAAAGCAAAAAACAAAAGGCACATGTGAGCTTATTCTGTCTCTTTTTTAACAACAATTAAAAATATTTCCAGAATCTTACGTAATAGAGTTGCTTTTATATCTCATTGGCCAAAACTGGGTCATATAACTACTCCTAGCTACAAGGGAGTTAGAGGAAGTATTTTAAATTGGTAATATAGCACTCTGAATTTTGATGTTTTTTAGTAAGGAAAAAGTATAGAATAGTTATTGGGTGGGAAGAGAAAATTAGAAATAGGATTATTGCCCATTGGAAGGAAAGGATGTACCTTTTTTTTTTTTTTTAAACATTATACTTCATGTGTTATTAAGGTCAAATATTCCATCTTCCACAAAGTTCTCTTTACTCTCATTGTTTTCTCTGGATTCCTTTATTTTAAAGAAAGTGTCATTGATCCCACTGTATTCATGCTTATTTTCCTCATTTAGACAGTGAGCTCCTTGAGGATAAAACCTAGTCTAATTTACCTTTGTAATCTCATCATCTACTACTGTGACTGGCACACTAGTAGGAAATAAAAAGTTATTTGAATAAATATAAGGAAAAGGTAAGCAGCGGTAGATCATGATCCCTAAGAAACAGACTCTGAGATTCTGGGGGTATATCTACATGCCTCTTTCTGAGACTTTCTCGAATCGATTCTCACATTCTTTCTCCTATAAGCACTTGACCAGTCACAAATTCCTTCCCCGGCCTGTACTTCTCAACTGATGATTCTGCATATACTCCTACCTTGGGCTAGTTTCTCTCTACACAAAGTGGGTGATAGCACTGCCTGAAATCTTGGACTTTGGAAGGATTACCCCTTACTCCCTCACTTTGAGTAAGGTGTGAAGTCAAGCAATAACCCAGTGTTGACTTGTACCACACACCTAGCTGACTCCTCTGTGAATAAAACTTGTTTGTTTCCTTCTCAAGACGGATCTCCACCCCTGATGCAGCCAAAAGTGTGAGCTGAAGGACAGGCTTGGGTGCAACAGTTGTGGATGACATGGGTCTAGCTGTTTGCTCAGGCAGTTTACTTGTACTTTCTGGCCTCATTTGTGCCTGGTCTCCAGTGTTCCGCTTCCATCTTGTGAATTTGATTTGACTGGTCTAAATGAACAAAGTGGGCCTACTTTTGTAAATAAAGGATTATTGTAACATAGCCGCAACTATTCACTGTCTACTGTCTATGTCTATAGACAACAGCAGAGGTGAGTAGATGTGATAGTAATCCCATGGCCCAGAAAGCCCAAAATATTTATCATCTGGCCTTTTATAGAAAAAGCTGGCAAATCCCTGACTTAGAGAAATTTGGGAATTCAAGATTTTTTTTATTGGAATATAGTTTATATACAATATTATATAAGTTGGGCTTCCCAGGTGGCACTAGTGGTAAAGAACCTGCCTGCAGGAGACAGAAGAGACTTGGGCTCAATCCCTGGGTTGGGACGATCCCCTGGAGCGGGGCATGACAGCCTACTCCAGTATTGTCTGTAAAATCCCACGAACAGAGGAGCCTGGTGGGCCACAATCTATAGGGTCAAAAAGAGTCAGACATGACTGAAGCAACTTAGCATACATGCATTATATAAGTTACAGGTGTGCAATATAGTGATTTACAATTTCTAAACATTATATTTCATTTCTAGTCATTATAAATATTAGCTTTACTCCCTGTCTTGTACAATATACCCTTGTAGCTTATTTTATGCCTAATAGTTTGTACTTCTTAATTCCCTACCTCTATGTTGCCTCTCTGTCTCTCTCCTCTTCCCACTGGTAACCATTAGTTTGTTCTCTGTATTTGTGAGTCTACTACTTTTTTGTTGTATTCACTGGTATGTTGTATTTTTTAGGTTTCATATATAAGTGATTTATACATTCGTCTTTCTCTGAGTTATTTCACTTAGCATAATGCCCTCCAAGTCCATCTATGTTGCTTCAAATGGCAAAAATTTCATTCTTTTTTTGTGACTGAGTAGTATTCCATTGTGTGTAGAAAAATAGATGTATCTCACATCCTCTTTATCTTTTCATCTGTTGATGGAAACTTAAGATTGCTTCCACATCTTGGAAACTGTAATAATGCTGCTGTGAACACTGGGATGCATGTCTCTTTTCAGAGATTCCACATTTTTGACCAAATCTACTCAAATGTTCTCATCTCAATTTTAAGGGTTCCATTTTTTCCCTATTAGGACCTTAGCCTTGGTAAAACAGACCTGCTAAAGCTGAGACTTCAGCTTTTTCAGTAGCTGTGATGCTGCATTCATTAAGTACTGGGTTTGGTCCTCAATCTTTTTTGCCTTTCAGCTGTAGGAGATGAGAATTTCTTTATAAACTAAAATGCCCCTTGTCTTTCACATTTCACGTTATACTGGTGATTAATCACCCTCAGTCTTCCATTGTCTTTCTCCAGTGCATCAGTGGTCCCGAGCAACAGCGATCCAATTTCACAGTCCTTGTGAACTTCTCAAATGTTTTAGATATTATATTTGCTGGTGCATTTTCTTCTCCCAATATCTCAACCCAGTTCATACTCAGGACTTTCTTCATGGCTTTGCAATACACCGTGTTGCACAGGGCCTGGCACTGAGAAACAACCCACACTTGGTTTAATACTGTGCTGTCGCCATCTTGAAATTCTTAAAATCGTGGACCGTATCCTGTAAGTGAAGTCCAAGGGGGCAGTGGAGCCCGTGCATGAATAGCAGAGAGAGCTGCACCGTATGTGTCTACAACTCTGTGCCAGTCCATTAGCACAGAGCGTTTGCTGTGCTCCATGAACACAGAATTCTCCAGCATACATGGGAGTTCAGGGAGACGCAAAGAAGGAAAATATAAGCAATTTAAGTTTGTAACTGAGTAAGAGATGGGGACTGGGATGATAGAAGGAAAGAGAAAGATAGGACATATTAATAGTTTCTTTTCTTTCCAGTCTTGCTTTACTCATCAATAAGCCAAAGATAGTGTTGATAGAATATATGTATCAAGAAGTGAAACTGAAACAGTTGGGTTGTTTTTGTGCTTTTTTCCTGCTGTTCTGCTAAGAACAAAGAACATATTCATGTGTAAGCTAGGAATTATGAGTTGTGTCATTTCTGTGATTCTTCATGTGAGTTAAATAATCTTATACCTGCCTTTAAAACTAATACTGCACAATGTAAAGATAAGTGGTAAGACTCAAGCTAATAATTAAAAATTTTAATTGACAGCAATAGATAGCAAATTAAAATCCCATAAGTCAGAGACTGCAGAAGAAAGAAAAAAGCTTGAAGAATCTCTGGCACTATTTGCCCCCCCCCCCTTTTTTAAAAAAACCAGGAGGCCCACATTTTAATTCTGCATTGAGTCCTACAAATTATATAGGTGATCCTTTCACCACCGTGAAGTGTTTTGCAAGCGCATTGCATGTTAAGGGCAATCAATGCACCACCTACCGCTAGTCTTCACTGCTGGCCAGTCAGAGAGGGATCCAGCTCCAAAATCTCGTTTCAGAGTCTAGTTCCCAGGACGGCATCTGGGAGCTGTCTTAGGTTTGGGGAAAAGCTCTGAGATGGAGATTTGCTCATGGGTACAGCCAGATGTGATTTCAGGAGTATTTGTGTAGAGGGAAGCAGGGAGGCGGAGGGAGGAGCTGCGTTATAACACAGTTGTGATGGGGTTGTCAGATGATCTTCCAGGGAGTTCTAGAACTGGGATGGACTTCCAGAGTTGTTCCACCTGAGTCAAGGGGCCTGGCCCTTTGTCCTCTCACATTGGTCAGGCATTGGGTGCAGACTGCACCCAGTGGGGATCAGTCTCCCTCAGCTGAGGGCCGTTCATGGGGAACGGCTTAGCTGAGGGCCCCAGCAGCTGACACGCACAGCAGCAGGGGGCGAGAGACTCCTGACAGGGGTGTGGGCTGCAGAATAGTGTCAGTGAACAAGGCCTGCATGACGGCCCTACACGGGAGGACAGCAACAGAATCCAGAGGAAGCCAAGGTCCTCTCTCCCTCTTCCAGTTTTTACAAGGTCCAGACAGTGCAGAGCAGGTAAGAAGAATGCTGCTGTGAGACTCACCACATACTTACTTTGGTGGTTTAACTATGATTATTAAAATAAAATCAGGCGGATATCAGTTTTAGTACAAGAAAGCCAGCACTTAAAAAAAATTAGCTCCTTCCCTCTTTTTTTTTCATGCTTAAAGCCTATTCTATCCAGAGTCTTGACTTTCAGAGGAATATGGAAACTAGGATACTTTTACTAAAAGTGTTACCCTTGTAGCTCTATTACACTAGGAAACAACTCAGATATAGCACTGCATAAGATAAATATTAGGGTCCACAGCACAGAACTTACAAAACTGTCTGAAGTTAAAAATTAAATATTTCCCTTTATGATTGATGAGATTACACAGAGGCTGGGCTGAGATGGCATATGAATGTGTTTGTGTGCATGTGTGTGCATATATTGGTTGAGGGTAGAGTGGAAGGGACACACTTTACAAGTTTAAACTGGGTAAGCCCAAGGGGATCATGTTTGGCCTAGGTCCCAGGGTACAAGTTTATACTGGGCCGTGAAAGATGATACTTGGTTGTGTGTGTGTGACACCTGGTGTAGAGGCTGAAAGGAAGGCATGCCTTGTCAGGGGTTTTCCCAGATGCTTTCTGGATTTCTCCACCATTTTCAGCAGTACCTCCTTTCAGACATACAAATCATGTGTACCATGCATGGGCAGGGCCCCACTGGTCCTGGGAGTAGCCTGCTAATTATTCTTCCTCATTGGTATAAACCTGGGGAAAGGGAATGATTGGCAAGAAATCAACTTTCAAAAGAACTCTATTTCTTTGTTTGAAGGAAAAAAATCAGATTCTTTGGGCATTGGATAGAATATCCAAGGTTATGGGTAAGAGGCAGGCTCTGTCTCTCTCTATTGGCCTAACTGTCCTGTTCAGGGTAGTAAGGTCAGAAGAGGCCAGACTTTCAGAGGAACAGTGGAGAGCTCAAAGCCCTAGCCTTGAATCGGAGAGACAGGCTGAACTTCTCAGGTCCCCTTTTCCTTACTGCTCCTCCTCTGTTTTATTCTTCCTAAAACAACACGTTTTAAAGAGAAAAGGATCAGAGGGTACCTCTAGGGTACTCTCTGCCTGTTCTGAGGTTCCCAGTTGTTTCTTTGTAGACAGAAGCGTCTGACTGTGCCAGCATCGTCCAGCACTCCCGCTTTGTCGGAGGAATACTGCTGTGTCTGTGCACCCAGGCGCTGACTGGAGAAGATGCAGAAGCTCTGTTTTCTCAGACACAGGTTTCTCCACAGCTGATCACTCTTGGCAACCTTGTTCTGGCATTTATTAACTTGGGAGACCAGCAGCAAGCTGAATGCATCTGGGAAGGAAGAGATTCTCAACATCGGCTTGTCAGGCAGTAGGCCTTTCATCTTCTGTAGCCCAAGCCGAGTGAGAGCAGGCAGAGTGGTGGTGGTTGGGGGTGGGGGGGGTATTGGAGAATGATTTCTAACCAATAGTTATAAGCTTGATAAAGAAACAGAGCATCACTCATATCAGAGCTGGAGGTTGGCTGGTTCCGTATAGTTAAGTAGAGCATGGATTGCCATTAAATGAATTTGAAATAGAGGAAAAGTGTTCCATGAGGTAAAGAGAGATGCTGGCACGTTATGGCTGCATTTTGAAAGACCAAACTTGGACTAAAGTCTTCTCATCATAAGCAGAGCAGAGTGTCTGTGAGGGTATCTACTGGAAGACAGTACCTCAAAAATGCCTCCAGGGCTTACATACATCTTCAAACAAAATTCTGACTCTGGAGATTAAAATTCTCGCACAAGGGGAAAAGATCTCATAAACACTTCCTTGAGAAGGCATTCGGCCACTGTACTTTTCCCTTATCGGTTACTGTCCCACTCACCCCTTTCACCTTCTAGTTTTTCTAGCTCCTAGGAAACAAAGCTGTCATAGCATTCAAGACACCTTCTCTTCTCATAAAACAATAATCACATTGTAAACCCCCAAGAATGCTGCAATAGGTATCTCTGGTTCTTTATTAATGCCGCAGGTATTTGTCTAGCCTTAGAAAAGCTTTTGGCTCAGTGTCCTACTCATATTTTTGGGCTATAGCTTGCTAGAGTTGTCAGGACAAGTAAAACATTTCCCTTTCAGCATTCATTAAAGAAAAAAAAATCCTATTGTATTTCTTAAAAGTGACCTGTGACTCATCTCCTTTTTTGGGATAGAGTTATAGCTTAAGATTTGGTCAACAATGTACTTTTTGGTTGTGAAAGGTAATGTAAATGATGAGAGGCTGAGAGATGCTGAAAATGGTATGAGTTTTATTCATTCATTTGCCACACCTACAGGATGTTGAAGAAATGTATAGAAATGTTTCAGCAAGTATATCTTACGGGCTGTCAGTATAACTTCCTAATTTAAGATTGAACTCTAGGTTCCAGGTACCATTCATATTGAGGGAAAGGAATAAATTGCCACATTAGTACAGACTTATTTTGACTAGTATTTTTTCATTTTTTTAAAAATAAAAATAACTTATTGTTTCTTTATGATTGTTAATATTTGTTTATATAATTATTTATATTCTTCAATTATATTTACAGGCAGGAGAAAAGCCAGTCATGAATTCTACTGCAAACATTTCAGAAAAGACAGTGACATATAAGGAAAATAACATAAATATTCATAATCTCACTATCCAGGGATAATCAGCATTAAGTTAGTAGTTTATAACCTTACAGTGTATTTCTATATTTATACATACAAAGGTATATTTTGCCAGCATGGGATTGTGTGGCACATGATGTGTGACTTGCTTTTTTTATTCCTCAGTTAATAAGCCTGATCATTCCTCAACTTTTTAGTGAACATTTCATATTTGTGAAATGAATCCCTCTTTAGACTGCTTACTATGGCAAAAGTGGAAACATTTCATAGTAAATGAATTGTTCATTTTGTTAGCAATTTGATAGAAGGACTGGATAGGCAGAGGAAACAACTTAGATTTTTGCTTGAACTTCTTGCTTAATTATATTGAAGAAAAGTTTCTGGAGACAAATGGTCTTTGACTTTGATGGAGCCAAACAAAATGATCAAGAGTTGTCAAAAGGCCTCTCAGGAGATAATAGGTCATGGATTTCCTGGGGGACCTACTCGGGCATCTTAGGAAATAATGAGGCATATTTCTCCACAAACATTAGTCTGGGCCTTCTATTTGTCAGAAGAGCAATCCAAATCTAATGTTATTCACTTCCAGATTTTCCCCTTTTATTTCTGTTTGTAGAACCCAAATGCATTAAGGCCAGGAGTAGGGGGTGGGAGGGTTACAAGTACATTATATTTGAAAGTTCTTCCCTTATGTGGATAAGGTCAAAGTTCTTTTCAGTCAAAATGTAGTTAGCTTTTTTTCTCCCCCTTGAATTGCCCATTGCTTGTGTAAACAAAAGGAGATTACACAATGAAAGTAGAATCCAGTAAAAACTTACCTGTTTGAGGCTTTGTAAGACAGTCAGCCAAACTTGTCAAGTACTGCCAAAGGTGAGAAAACTGAGTTGGTTGATATTTGGCTATGTTTCCCGAGTCTGAACTGGATTAAAAAGTGAGCACCTGGACTGAGTCATGATGTGAATGTTCAGCCGCACTTACAGGGCGTGACTGTGCTGTGTCACTGCACATGTGCGCGTGGCCTTCCAAGCTGATCCAAAGGGATGCCTCTTTGCTTTGTCATGCCCACCTCCCATATTTCTGAAGTAAAGCTGATAGCCCAGAGAGGATAAAACTCCTGGGAAAATAGTTGAAAGACTTTGAAATTACCAGCAGTCTTGGCTTATGCCGTCACATGACTCTGAAAGCCTTTTGCTGGTAGAGTCACAGGGCTGGGAATGATGGAAAGACGTTACTTAATTCATTTTACAGCTCAAGGAAGAACCATAAATACACACTGGTGGTCTTGCTTCTTTTAAAATGGTGTTTTTGTGTTTTTTTTTTTAACAAGAAAGCACCTTCTTTCTCAGTTACTTACTTCCTTGTGTTTACTTTTGCTTTAGTCACAGTAACTTTGTCTCAGTGTTTGTTGCAGAGCAGAAAAGAGATACCAGACGCTGAGTGACTAGGTTTCTTTTAGAATTAATTTGTACCGCTGATGAACTTAGTCAAAAAGATCTGATGGGATAAAAGCCACTTAAGGTATTTATAAGTATATACACACACACACATATATGTCATATTAGTAATACCATGAACAATGGCATATTGTCACAGATATATTTTCAAAAATCAGTTTTTCAGTAAAGTTTGGGAAAAAGTATGTGAAAATCTCCTGGAGCATTTTGGCACATCTAGAGCTTTTGCTCTACATTCATCTGTGACAACAGTCAACTTTTTAATGTATTTCTCATTCATAAAAACAACCAGTTCTAGAAGGAGCAAGTGGAATTCATAAAATTTTTTGAGGCTTTCCTAATTTGAATTCATAGTTAAAAAAATAAAGCTTTCATGCTTTGCTTCTTCTATTTCTGTCTCCAAAATATATTTTGAACAAAAACTCTCCTGCAAATCGATGCCAGATTTTCTGGTCACTTGAAATGAACTACAGACCAAAATATAAGCTCACATATAAGCACTACCCACAAGAAAATTACATTTGGGTTATAAATAAAGAGTTAAAAAGCAAGCTTAAAGTTAATGTAAGATTCTTGCAGATGAGGTATGATGAATTACCAGTGATAAGGACAAAGGGGGAAGGAGATCAGTCATATCATTTCTATTATAAAGAGAGTCAATATAGACTATCTTTAGGGACCCCTTCAGGTTATAATTGAATGGTACTCATTCACAGTCAGTGTAATGTGGTATGACTGGACTCATTCAAGTTGTATTTCTCTCATTGGAGTTATGGAGAAAACATAAAGAAAAGTCTCTTTCTTAAGAAGTCTATTGACTTTACTGTTTACTGTCCCTGCTCTGAGACAGACACATAAAGATATAAATAATGGACAGAATGTATCTTGATACTATGTCTTTATATACGACAGCCATCCATGAAGCCCATATTCAGTAACAATAAATGCACAGTTTTCAACGCCCTTTGGAGGTAGCCATCTTGGCCCAACTGTTTGCTATCTTGCTCTTCATGGTCTGTTTCAGCACTGCACACTGTATCCTCCTTGCTCTGATCTTTTAAAATTTATCTCTATGTGACTGCCTTTGAAGTTGGTGGCAACTTTGGCTTTGATAATTTTAACTCTCGGTAACTTCCAGGACACATCTGCTACTGACTGGTTTTTGGCTTTTCTGACTTTCGAACCCTCTGTCTTGTCTTCAAATCCTTGCTTGTCTCAGAACCTATAAGGCTATATTTGGATTATATTGGGTTGGCCGAAATGGTCATTTGATTTTTTTCCATATGATGGCTATAGTAGCGCTTAGCTGTCTTTTAACTTCATTTGAAACAATTTTGTTAGATTGTATTGTGACAGCTGTATTGTGTCATATCAGCACACATTTAAAAAAACTTGTGAAAATAGGTGAAGTTTTGTATAGCCACTTTAATATTGAAGGTGAAAGGAAGAAAGCAACATTTTACGTATATTATACTTCATTATTTCAAGAGCGGTATTGGGTTGGCCAAAAAGTTCCTTTGGTTTTTAAGTAAAAATAAGACATTTTTTGTTTTCATCAAGAATTTTATTTGAACAGTGTATTTACCATTTTGTTCCACTATCTTCTGCCATTTTTCAGACAACTTCATAATTCCATCTTCCCAAAACTTTTTACCTTTTTGAGGGAAGAACTGTCCCAGTTGCCTTTTATAATTTTCCAGGGAATTGAATTTTTTTCCATTAAGAGAATTTTGTAAAGAATGAAATAAATGGACATCTGAAGGTTCAATGTCTGGTGCATATGGCCAATGAATCAGAACTCACCAGCTAAGCTCTAACAGTTTTTGTATGGTCATCAAAGAAACAGGCCATCTTGCATTATCCCATTGAAAGATTATGCGTTTTCTGTTGACTAGTTCTGGACTCATTTTGCCAAGTGCTGCTTTAGTTGGTCTCATTGCGAGCAGTACTTGTTGGAATTAATTTTGTGGCTTTCTGGAAGGAGCTCACAATAGAGCACCTTCCAGTCCTACCATATACACAACATCAGTTTCTTTGGATGAATACTGGCCTTTGGTGTGGTTGGTGGTGGTTCACTTTGCTTGCCCTATGATCTCTTCCAGTCCATATTATTGTACAATATCCACTTTTCATCACCTGCCACAATTTGTTTTAAAAATGGAACCGTTTCATTACATTTAATTAGAGACTCACATGTGGAAATAAGGTTAAGAAATTTTTTTTTTTGCTTAACTTGAATAGATTCCAAATATCAAAAGTGATTAACACAACCAAACTGGTGTAAATGATTTTCAACAGTTTTTGAATATTTTGGATATTTTGAGTGTGTCAGCTATCTCCTGAGTGGTATAAGGTTGATCGGTCTCAATTAATGTCACTATTTATTGCTATCAACCTCAACTAGTCTAGCCGACAATGGAGCATCATCCAGTGAGAAATCTCCAGCGTGAAACTTCAGAAAACACTGCTGACACATTTGATTAGTCACAGGATCTTCTCTGTACCCTGCACAATTTTTTTTTTTTGCAATTCGATTGCCTTTTTATTACAATTTGATGGCTTGAATCTTGGTAGAACTCCCAAAGGGAGAGCCTAGTAGTGGGAATTTGATTTTATGGAATAATAATCTGGGTAGAGAACATATACTATAAATAATCTACGTATACCAAGGTTAAGTGAGTGTGGATGAAGTCACCAAAGGAGAGAGTGCAAAGTAAAAGAAAAAAAATGAGGAAAGTGGCTGAGGAACATAGATATTGAGGCAATTGAAGCTTATCATCAACTAGGATATAGCACCAATATGAGCTTCATTGGTTAGCAGGGACATGACTACAATTTGGCATTGAAACAGGAGGTAGAGTATGTTCACAAAGATATGTTTAGTTTTGATTGACTATTTATCATTAATAATAAAATCAGTAAAGTTAAGACATAATTACAAAGTAATGGCAGATGGACAAAGGGTAACATTTTAAAGAGATCTTTCATGGGATACCTCAAAGAATGACATTCCTAATTTACAAAATGGCAATAAGATGTAAAGTAGAGATAATGAGGTATTCAGGGAGAAGTGCAGATGAAGAATGTGCTAAATGATGTTTTGCTATTTTTTCAAATTCTCACATTCTGACTTCATTAATGTAGTGCCATATATATATGTGTGTATATATATATATATTTTTTTTTAGGCTGTTCTTTTTCTATAGGGCTATGGGTATCTAATGTTTATATTCTCACACTAGTTTGGAGACAATGGCAGTCAGAAATTATTAGAAAAGGTCAATTTATTTAGTCAGCTTACTCAGGCAAGGATTGGGATTAAATATGGGTGTGCCACTGAAATGGAGCTCATCTGATAATAAGATGCCTCAATGCCACTTTGTGAGTCTCCAAAGCACTCTGTAGTCTACAGGGCATTCCTTGATTGTCTCTTATTTTCTTACATAAAAACAAATACAAACACATAAACAAACAATATGGACATACACTCATTTCTTTTTTTTTTTTTCCCCAATATACATAGCTTTTTGCTTCTTCATTGGCAGATGGTTGGCCTCCTGAGACATGGTTCTGGGTAATATCCAGAAACAGGATTAGTGCCTTAGAAGGAACGTTGTGAAATCAGTAAGAAAGCAACCTCGCTGATCCAAAGGAACAAAGTAGTTCTTTGAGTGCGTTAGGCAAAAATGCTTAAAGGATTCTGAGAGTACTACTTCTCACCTGACTCAGGGTCAGTTAAATTTCATTTCTGTTGAGTCTTGGATCACAGTTGGGTGAAACTGTTGCTCACTATAGGACAGCTCACTCATCATTTCCTTTGACACATGCTCTTGTTTTGCCATGAACACTAAGTGACCTCAAACACATTTTTTTCTAAAATTGTAGCAACAAGGGACTTGAAAAAATGAAACTCATGAGACAGTTATCTCTCTTGGCTCCTGAAAAGGCTGTGTCTTAATTGCCCCAAGAAAGATGAAGTGATGTTACTGACCCCATTTCTTGGGAATGATAAATGGATTGCTTCAGCACTAAATGCAAGAATAGATATGGCTAAGAATGCTTTCAGAACTTTATTTTTGCCTTATATGTTTATCATGGATTCGCCCAATTAAAAGTTGAACCAAACTAGAGCTCAAAACATCACTTTTTTTTAATATTGCAAGGATTTCAAATATATAATCATATATACATATATTCATATCATGAATATCTCTTCCCGTCCTCCAAGTTCCATGTAAATAAAGTGTATTTCTTGCATTGTATCATTAACTTGCCAGATTATCAATTTTCCTCCTGAACAGACTTTGGATCCTTTGATTATAATTTCATTGTAAAGTAATTATGATATTTTGAAGGAAATAAGTCATGAAGAAACATTAAAAAATTACTGGCAGAGATATCTGCTTAATTCTGGAAGAAATCAGGTTTTGATTAAGGGATAGAAATGATAGAAAGAACGGTATCTCTTATTTGGTAATTTAGAGAGGGAAGGAATCTTTACTTCCTGCAAAAGGCAAGCAAAATCCTCTGTCTCTAAAAAAATCATTAAGTAAAACTTCTTTATGGTGGAAGGTGGTGATGATAGAAAGCCTCAGGAATTTTTTTGTTTGTTTATTTTTGTGTCGATTTATAGCTCATATTTTCCCCCAAAATATAAAAGAATGTGCTTGACAGATTGAGAAGACTGTTATAGGAAATATCAAAGTATGTGACACAGCATTTGTGGTTCTGAAATAGATGTGAACTTTTTTTTTACTAGGATCATTTGAAGAAAAATTTCTTTCTACCTATTTATCTTTCTATCTATCTACTTTGGTGTTTATTTAACAAATATTTATTATGTTCTTTGTACAGTTTGAAGCACTGGGGATCAAAGAAAGTGTAAGGTTGAGGTGGGCCTTCAGCTATTGTATGTGGGAGAAAAGTGGTCTTCACAAGCTGAAAAATTGCATAATATCTGTGATCAAAGAGAAAATTGTTCTCAAATCATCAGATGTTTAATTGTTTCACCAGACCAGTGTTTCCCTGAACTTGGCTAATCATTAAATCATCAGAGACACCTTGTAAAACACCAATTCCTAGCCTTCATCCTTGAATCTTTAATCCAGGGCCTGGTCAGTGGGGATGGGAATCTGGTTTTAACAAGCAGCCAGGTGAGTTGGATGTATAGAAAGGTGTAAACTATATCATATGAGTATAAACTCTGCCCGGGCAGGGACCATGTCTTGTTTACCTTGGTGTTTTGTGCTTGGCGCGCTGCTGGTCACATAAGAGGCACTCAATAACTGTTTGCTAAACTGAACAGTGAACATCTCCACCAATAGCCTTTCTGGAAGTCCTCACTTCTTGCTATAGTTCTAACTTCATTGCTGCCTGTGCTTTTCATCTCTTGATACTTTTCATCTCTTCATCCCACATGGTATGAACATTCCTCTCTGCCACCAAGTCTTAGCATCCTCGTGTCATCTTTCATCTTGATCAATAGCATCAGTCTGAATAGAAATTAATTACCCAGCAGGATATTACTCATTTCTTTTGGCCTTCAGCCAGAGGATCTTTTGGTAGCAAATAAGTGTATTTAGTCCTGGGCGTAGATTGGTATTAATAATATTATAAGTTGTGTTTATGTAATATCTTTCTCTCAGAACTGAAATCTTTCTTCAGACGTTATTTAGCAAGTACAATCTATTCATCCTTCTTTAGGTGTGTACGTTGTCTTACAGATGCCTTACACATGAGTCTAGTTGATTGGACCACCAAGAATTTAGTGGCAATGATTCTTCCACCTGGCTGCTGGGCCTCAGGGTGCCTGAAAAAGGTGTGTCCCAACAAGCAAAGGCATCTCCCTTCAGACAGGCAATAGTTTGACACTTAGTTTATAACTAGGTGTTACCTTACCTGGAGGGGGTGAAACAGGGCTGAGGCAGGCCAAGGGAGGAGTGTCTTGGCAAAGAGGATGCTGTGGATGGTAGAGAATTGTGATAGACTGACCTGAATCTTAGATGGGAGGACAGGAAGAATCTGATCCAACAGGTCAGAACTGACAGCTGGTAGAAAGTGAAATTGAAGACTGACATGCTGAAGAGATTTCCCTGAGGTCACCAACTGGTTGACACAACCATGGATAGAACTGAACTTTGACCTAAAATCCAGTCACCAGACCACATCCTGTAGAGGGAATACTCTATATTCTCAAAGGTCTAATCAATCAACTTGTCTGGGCAAGGCTAACTGAACTGGGCAAGTCCTCTGAGAAGTTCCCCCACCCCACCATTGAGCTCTAGATCCTAGGAGAAAAATTCCTGAGGTTATTCATCCCATTGCTTCTTGGAACACATAAGTGGAAGAACATGTCTTAGTCAAGATAAATTTCCATAGACAGTTATCAGGCGCTGAGATTCTTCCCGGCAAGGCATGTATTTCTATACTGTTGGTTAGTAACTGATGCCAGCTAGCATCAGATAATATTACATCAAATTTCTCTTCATTTGTGATTTGACTTTTGCATATTCTGAGAAGACAGGTATGAATCACAGGTATTCAGCTATCTAACAAGTTCCCAGTATTTGCCAATCTCTGTAGTAACTTGAAATTTTCCCAGTTGGCTTATAGCCAATGGGCGCTGTAGGCAATATAAGGTGCTTATGGAAACCCAGTGTGTGCAGGTTACTTCCAGGATCTTTGAACCCCATGGGTGATAAATGCTTTATGGAGTGAAGAATACTAAGGAGATGGTTAGTTCTCTCCTCCACAACTCTTACCTCCCCGCAGAGGTAAATCTTACTCAGTATTTGAATAGAACTTGTTGATCTCTTATTAAGGCTGTGGTTTATGGAGTGAGAATTAACTTTTTCAGAGAGTTTATAATTTTTCCTCCAGAAACAGAAATCTTATGACATAATTATTGAAGAGGATTGTTCTAGAATGGAAAATGAGAAGTCTTTTTTTCAGTGCAAGGGTAAAGTCAAATGCTGCATGTAGCAGTGACAATCCTGTCTGTCATTTTTGATTCATTACATGATGTTGCACAAGCTCTTTTACTCCTTTCCCTGGTCTCTAACAAACCTTAGAAAAAACCTGTTATGGAGTCCAGTGAAGCTACATTTGCTAAGTATCTCCTGAGAGCAAGAAATTTATGGTGGCTCAGTCAGTTAAGAATCCACCTGCAATGAAGGAGACTGCCTGAAATATAGTAGACCTGGGTTTGATCTCTGGGTTGGGAAGATACCCTGGAGGAGGAAATGGCAACCCACTCCAGTATTCTTGCCTGGAAAATCCACGGGCAGAGGAGCCTAGTGGGGTACAGTTCATGGGGTCTCAAGAGTCGGACACGACTTAGCGACTAAACCACCACCACACCTCTGCAAGATAGATATTTTCACTGCCATTTTACCACAAAAACTAAACCTGAGAGAAGTTAAATAATTTTCTAAGATCACACAGTTGTCAAGAGGCAGTGGTAGGGCTTGAATCTTTGTCTGCCTAGTTTCAGAACCCAAGCAGCATGACTTCTAACAGGAAGTTGGGGAAATAGATGAGTTGAAAGACCATAGTTTTTGACTTGGCTTCACAATCAAGAATGTGGATTTATAAAATTTTATTCTTTCCATTTTCTGTCTTCATCTGTATGTGGCTTGCTCTCATTTTATTCCACAGATAAATTTGTGAGGGGCCTATTGATAGTCCTGGTACCGAAGTTTCAGCCACAGTGAGAGACCCAAGGATGTCAAGGAAAACTCAAAAGTAGTCATATTCAGTTGCAGAAGACAGAGACAAAGAGGTTTGACACAGAGGACACTCTGTGAAAGTGAGTGTTTAGGTAACTGCCAGGGTGGCCCTTGTATTTTGTCTTCTAAACTCCCATGTTTAGTGATTGGGTGTAGTTCTAAGGGTTCTGTCTTTCTAAAGCCTTTAGAGAATTTCCAGGCCTGTATCATTGGACTAAAACAGTGGTTTAATGTATTGGCTAATTAAAGAACTGCCGGTGATCCCTTTTAAGGTTTTCTAAACTATTGAGTGTTCTGAGAGCTACGGTAAAGTACTCTAAAGATTTAAGATTTCATCTTTGAAGAACTGTATGACCTGAAAATATAAACTTTATTAAAAAAAAATCAGAGAAGTCACTGTATAAGTTGGCTTCTCTGAATAAAAGCATAATTTCTCTTTTTCACTTTACTTGGTATGTTTTCTGGTACATCCAAAATGGAATTTAAGTTTCAAAAACTTGTTTTTCACCTAGTTTTAATGGGCCATACTTGTCCTCTGCAGTATCTCACAGTGGCTGGGGTCCTATGTTTGTCTGTCAGAGGATTTCTGTTTTTGTCTTGGCTGTCCCAATAGTTACCTGTATTGTCCTTGCACAAGTCTCCTAACCTTTCTGAGTTTCATGGTCATTATTTGTCAATGAGGACTTTGGAGTCTCTGAGATCATATAAGATCTCTGCCAGGTCTACATTCTGTGGTCTTATGGTATATCATTTGGTTTCTGGCTTGAAAAAAAACCACCCTAAACTAATGGTTTGCCTATAGAATTATAATATATCATGTTTGTGATTACTATTAACAATTCAATTTTAATTGTTTTCTGGAATGCTATGATATGAATTTATTAGTCATTGGAAAGAACTCAGGAAATAGAATCTTACATGCATTTTTATTTAAGGGGAAGAGTATGTGGTTCCAAGTATTTAATAAAGAATCAAATGATGAACTTGTCCATTATGCTGTTTAACTCAACACAAAGAATTACATGGGTTGTGGAAACCTGTGAGTAACTTTAATTTTATTTAGGAACCAAAGTTTTATTTCATAATATTTTAGTGTTGGGATTGTAATCATGTCTTTGTTCTCTTCTTCTTTCCTTTTTGGCCAAATAAGCAGACACGTTGTTATACATAGAAAGGGTATTGATTGTCTTTGAAAGGAAAACAATCTGATTTTTGAACGGATTTTTTTTTTTATGGGTCAGCACTTTTGTGACTATAACAGACTGTGACTGATTAAGACAAATGGTTATTGGCTGACTTGAAGGAAGCAGAGGTTCATTTCAGTGAGCAACTAGAGAGGGTACTAATTCTGGCTTTTGAGAGCTGTCAGGAATCTCTAGCCATCAACACAAATTCTAGCTATAGATACCATGGCTTGGCAAAATCAGATCTCATTTGGAAAACTCTTTTCTTACACTGAGACATATCAGATTCTCAGTTGAAAAGAAGGTCTACTGAAGATACCCTAATTAAAGACAATTATGGTAAGACTGAAGAGACATGATAACTAAATGGTCTTAGATAACATGGTCTTAGATTGAATTTTGGACTGAAAAAATTTGTATAGAGAAGGCAATGGCACCCCACTCCAGTACTCTTGCCTGGAAAATCCTGTGGACGGAAGAGCCTGGTAGGCTACAGTCCATGGGGTCTCAAGGAGTCGGACACAACTGAGCGACTTCACTTTCACTTTTCACTTTCATGCACTGGAGAAGGAAATGGCAGCCCACTCCAGTACTCTTGCCTGGAGAATCCCAGGGACGGGAGTCTGGTGGGCTGCCGTCTATGGGGTCACACAGAGTTGGACACGACTGACGTGACTTAGCAGCAGCATCACTGGGACAAATGGCAAAATTGGATTGTTGCCTCCAAAGTAGAAAATAAAAGTATGAATATCCTGATTTTAGTTATTAAACTGTGGTTATGCCAGAGAATGCTTTTTGTTCTTAGGAAATATACACAAAAGTATTTAGGAGGAAAGGGGCATGATGTATACAACTTACTGTTAGATAACTCATGAAAATAATATACACACAAATAGGATAGTAATTGATAAAGCAGTTTTACTTGCAACTTTTTTGTGAGTTTGAATATAGAATGTTACCAAAAAAAAAAAAAAAAAAAAAAAACTTGTCTGATTTTGCAGAATTGGGGGGAAATGTTAACAAATTCTCTTTGACCAGGACCAGCAAGCTGGTGAATGTCTAAACTAGAAACTCAAGGATTTAGCTGAAAATAAAAGCCTTAAGCTTATTGGTACCATGAAACCATAAGCTTTGCCCTCTCTTCTTACTCAACATTGCAACCTGTTCTTTTGTATCATTATCCTTTGTCCTGGAGCAGTCTGGGTAAGAGCTTGAGTTAATCAGTTCCACTCCTTCAGAAAGTCTTTCTAATACCTTGACCTCAGTCAGAAGAAATATGTGTAAAATCTCCCCAGGAATTGGGGAAGACTTCAATATTTTTCAAGCTAGTGGGCCCTTTTTGTTGTAAGCCAAGGACTGTAGATTATGTTTCACTTCTGTCCCAACCAGCTTAGTCTCTCCTCCCTTTTCTCACCATAAAGGGAAAAATACTGAAATCCTGGCTTTTGTAAAACCATTTGTGTGTGTGTGTGTGTGTGTGTGTGGTGCAGTTTCAGTTATCTCAATCACCAGAAACAATAATGCGTAATTAAAACTGTGCAACAATCTGTTCCCTCCTAAGGATCAAATTAAGATGGACATATCTAGTCATCTTTTCACTAAGATTCATGTAAGTTGCTGGGAGAAGGCATCAGTGAGCTATACAAACAGGGCAGCCCATTAAAGTCTTTTATTTTAGTGGGAGTATTTGTTTTTACATGTGGCTTTTCATTGCTCCTGGAGTATTAACAACATAATGCTGAAGATGCAGTCTCATATTTGCAATTCCCACCCAGCAAGCTACCTTTGATCTCATCTGGTGTTCATATTCTGGGAGTCTTGGGGAATAAAAGTCTTTTCTTGCTACTTCATGGCTGTGAAAGCATGTCTGATTTGAAGACTTCATGTAAACTGCCTGTGAAGTAGAGGCTGCTTTGAAGGAATCTGATCAGCTGTAACATTCTGCAAGGAGCAGGGTGTTCAGAGAACGTATAATTCTTCTTCGAAACAAAGATCCTCGTCAGAGCTGTGAGGCTGAAGGAGGTTAGAAGGATACTTTTGCCTTCAGGGTGTCCCAGCTCAGCCTCTGGGTGCTAGTCTGGGCAGGTAACTAGTCTGAGCAGGCTATGCTTTAGTTGACACCTTCGGGATGAACAGACAGGGAGAAACTTGTAGTCATTTTTCTTGGCAGAAGCCACAACCCAGCCCAAGTTAATTATGTCTGAGGAGAAGAATAGTGTCTGGGCACCTGCAATTTTCAATTTGGTACCTCATTTTCCCAGTGCCAAGTATTCTATCGAGCCATTCACATGTATCTTCATAAAGTCCCTTCCTGGTTTCACACAGACAATGGGAACTCTGAGTTTAGAAACTTCTATGTAATTGTCACTGTTTACTAAGAACTTCGTATGTGCCAAAGCTGATTAAATAGCTCTACATGCATCCTGTCTTTTAATCTTGATAACATCCCTTTGAAGGTGATATTATTGCTTCCACTTAGTAGTTGAGAAAACTGAAGCTTAAAGAATATCATGCCTCAAATCACATGACAAAATATTGTGGAACTGGTGCCTCAAATCAAGCCTGCCAGATTGAAAGACTCAAGATTTATGTAAAGTTCTGTCTAGAAATAAATATTTCTTCTCTTAACATTCCTATGAATTAGAGGGTAGGCTTTACTGTGTCTGATTTTGTACCCACACCTAACTTAGAGGTTTCGCCCAGAACTATAGATTTATTTAGAGCTAAATGCAGAACTGCTCCTCTCTCCGCTGTTTAAATCTGTTCCTTTTCTTAATAATAAACGTCACTGGCAATGTATTGTTTCTAGAAAGGCTCTGACTTAAGGATTAGGAAAGTCTGCTAAAATCACGTTCAAGAGTGTATCACTTGAGTCTCAACTGACTCCTTCCACACAAGCCATAGATATGCCAATCTCTCATCTTAAAACAAAACAAAATAAAGCAAGAAAGCAAACACAATCACCTCTCTCAATCCTGCTTCCTCCTCTCTATATAGTCCTGTCTGTTTCTCTTAGCTGTCATTTCTTGGAAAAAATATTAACAGTTACAGTTTCCATTTTTTTGGCATCGTGTTCATTCTTAAACCTGCAGTCTTTCTCCTACACACATCTCCACACTGCACTGACACTTTTCTGGAAAGGTCATCAATTTACAATATCAAATTCAATGGATCCTTCCTTCTCCCAATATTTTTTTATAAAATTTTCATTTATTTAGAAAAGTTAAAAAAAACTATATAGAGCATAGTTATAATCATATACCTAACCCTAAATTCTACAAATAATATTTTACTGCATTTTTAAAATCTTTCTGTACTTCTGTCCATCCATCAATCCATCCAATTCAAAGTCAGTTGTGAGCTTCAGTATGCTTCATTTCTAAGAGTACATCTCATTCACTAGAGTTTAATGTGTTCTTGTTAATATTCTTCTTTCCTGACTGTAATTTGGCATGATATCTTGTCATATCTCTGTGTTGAAACCCCCAAATTCAGGCTTAACCATTCCCTACACTGGTATCCAATTATCTGATGAACAGTCAGATATGAGAGTCTTCTTATAAGTTTTTGCTTACCACTGTTTCTTTTTTCACTCTTTGGCATTTCCTTTTTAATATATTTTCTGTCCCTTTTTCTTCTACCTGCTCCTTAAACATTGGTGTGTTTGTTCTCTCTGACTTGACTATTCTCTCATATCTCTATTGTTTCCCTGTATCTTAGGTTTTGTTCCCTATGGAACAGATTATAAGATGGAGATTTGTACATAGGAAGTTGGTTGGGGAGTGCTCTTAGGAACAACACAAAGTGAAGGAAGCAGGATTCCATTATTACAGAATCAGCTATCCATTATTATTTCCAATAATTTCCAGATATTCCATTATTTCCAATGGAATCAAAATTCCATTATTACAGGGCACAGCTAACTCCAAATAGAACCCTGGAATTTGAATAGCCTCTTCAAAACTGTCCCAAATGGAGGCAAGGTGGCTAGGCCTTTTACCCGTGTATCAAGCAGTGATTAGAAATCCAGTTTTCACCTTGGGCCTTTTTGCTGAAACTCCTGTGGTGTTTTGCTCCACTGAAACCCAGACTTTGGGAAATCACTCTGTGGGTTGTTATGTACTATGGCTTAGCCTGGTTAGAGTCTTCATTGTCTCCGAAAATTACTGTTTGCTAAAGGAAACCTGTGTGTATGTGTGTGTCTGTCTATTCAGAGTTACCAGAGAGAAACAAGAGTCCAAAAGGGATTCAAGAAGGACCTAAGGAAGAGGACATATCTTTAGTATTCCTAGCAGGGAAGCCCTGAAGTGTGCCTAGAGTGGGAAATGGGTCTGTCACATGCGGCTGTGTAGGCCGTGTACTACAAAGCTCCAAGAATTGCCTTTCATCTGGTAACTAAACCTATTAGTCTCCTGTTTAAATAATCTTTATTCCCATGTATTTTATTGGGTTGGCCAAAAAATTCATTTGGGTTTTTCTGTAATATCTTAGTAACAAAACTTTTTGGCCAGCCAATATGAGATAAATTCACCCTCTTGAATTTTATATTTTACTTCCCCTTATTTTTATCCTTACTGGGTTTTTGTCTACATGTTCTATCAGTTATTGAGAGAAGGTATGTTGAAACATCTGACTGTAGTTCTGGATTGTCTGTTTCTTCAAGTTCTGTTGGTTTTGTTTAATGTATTTTCAAACACTGTTTTTAAGATGCCTATATATTTATGATTAATATGGCCTCTTAAGTCCTTTATCATTATTAAATGTTCCTATTTATCACTGATACTGCCTTTTCTGAAGTTTACTTTCTCTGATATTAATACAGCCATTTCAGCTTTCTTATGCTTAGTGTTTACATAGTATATATTTTTCATCCTTTTCTTTTTAAATTATCTGAGTCTTTTATTTAAAGTGAATTTTGTGAAAACAGTATATCATTGGGTTTTGCCTTATTACTCAATCTGATGATCTCTGCTTTTTAATTGGAATGTTTAGGCCATTTACATTTAATCTGGTTCTGGTAGTTCTATTTACATTTATCACCTTGTTATTTGATTTTTTATTTATCCTATATCTCCTTTGTCCCCTTTCCCCTTTTTTCTTGCCTTCTTTTGGATGAATGGACTATTTTTGTATGACTGCATTTTCCTTACCATTGGTTTATTGATAATAACTCTTTGTTTAATATTTTTGGCAGTTGCAGTAGAATTTATAGTGCACATTTTTAACTTAGCACAGTTTACTTTCAAGTAATATTATACTGCTTCATTTTTAGTGGAAGAACCTTGCCACAATATTTGTTCATTTTCACCTCCTATCCTTTGTAGTATTTTATATATAAGACTCACAATACAATGTTATTATTGATTTGACTTTTATTTTTTTAAAGATAAAAAGTTCTTTGCATTTACTCTCACGTTTACTGTTCCTGGTGCTCTTTATTCCTTTGCGTAAATCCACATTTCCATCTGGCATCATTTTCCTTCTGCCTGAAGAACTTCCTGTAGTGCAGCTCTGTTGGTGATGAATTCTCTCAGCTTTTGTTTGTCCCAACAATCTTTATTTTGCCTTCATTTTTGAAAAATATTTTCATTGGATGTAAAATTCTACGTTGACAGTTGTTTTCTTTCATCACTTTAAAGATGTCATATCATGAAAAGCAAGTCCTGGAGTTTTGTGTTACACAGCCTGCATCACCATATGTGGCAATCCCATGTCCCAGTCCAGGCTTACTTCAGGGTCTCTCTGCTAGTTTGTGATAAAGATATGTCCTCCTCCCCCAATTCTTGTTCTTCTTGTTTCCTACTGGTAACTTGGGATAGAATACACACACACACACACACACACACACACACACACACACACACACATTTCCTTGATCAAATCCTAATTCTTAGAGATGGTATAATTTAATTCGCTATTGAAGCAGAGAAAAATATTTTCCTCAAGTCAATGTTATCTGCCTGTAGGACTTTATGTAATCATTCAGAGGACATTCAGTTCCCCCTTTCTAATGTTTGGATTCCATATTCTGTGTGTCTTGTCTGGCACAAGATATTAGGTTAATAGTATGAATGGATTAGCAGGGTTATCTTTTGACATCCTCTCTTGCTTATACAAATAATTGACAATTTTGAAATTATGTTTTTGTCTAAAATTGGGCCACATCAAGTTTTTAATCTGTTACTAATCGGAGGAGATATGACTGTGTGTGTGTTTTTCATTTTCAATTGTACTTATATAATATCATTCCTCTTCTCTTAAAGATGAGACTGATATTTTCTCCTTTGAGATCTCATTGTATCCTGAAAATCAATCATAACACCTGTCACATTTCACTACATTTATTTATTTACATATCACTTTTTATTCTATATTATTTTAGAAGACAAAATCAGTAATTTATTTTTGTTTCTGAGCATTGCATAATGCATGAGACATAATCTTCTAAGAAGTATTTTTGATGGAATTTAATGAATGAATGAATTCTTGTGTAATTATTTTGGTGCTACTGCCTAAATCCTGATATTAGTCAAGGATGTATGTATGTGGTTATTACTGTTCAAAGTGTTTGGATTTTTGCAGTATCAGCATAATTTTGTAATATGCATAGTCAGTTTGTTTTTGTGAAGACAATATGAAAATTACAGCAGAGTAGATTTGATAAATAAGCCTGTAATCTTTGGAAATATCTTTCAATACAGTCAGAATGCTTGGAGAAGTTAGTAGTTGCCTTTTGAGGATGTTTGCTGGTGAAAAAAATTGAAAGAGCTAGTAGGAACTGAAGGAGAAGTGGTTCAAAGTGGTTAAATTCTTTAACGTGTGAGACCAAGTCATGATATAAAAATGTACAAAAAGAGATCGGAAACATGGCAGTGGTGTAGATCCTTTGAGAATTCAGCCCTGTTCATTTAGACCTCTTCAGACTGACGCCAGTGGGGCCAGGAAATCAGCGCAGAAGAGTCTGCTATCTCCACTTTTTTTGCTGGAGTCCAAGTAGAATGCTTTGACAGAACCCTGGAGACCAATAGTTTGTCCAATTTAAATATATTGGAAGTTACCCTTAGGAATGAGCAGTTGCCCACTGATTTTTGATGCGTCCATAGGAAGTTTGTTTATTTTACAAGGTCATCAACATCTATCCACAGTTTTCAGAGTTAACATCACAGCAGCAACACACTAAGACTCATGTATATGAAACTATTTGGAAAAGAGAAAAGGAAGCAGAACATTGCTTTATGCATGTTAACAATGGACTCTTGGGAGAATATTTATTGGAGGTAAACAGGGATGTTCAGAATTTTGTGTAATTTAGTTTGGGAGCTGTTTGTACTGAGAGAACCTTGGCAAGGACTACAAACTATGGACTCAGACTTTATTTTTCAGGAAAGGAACAGTCTTGCATGTTAAGAGGACAAAAGAATGAACACTAATCTGCCCACTTTATGGGTCACATCTGTGCTGCAGATTTGACTGTCAGTGAAGTGGTTGCATTTCCTAGTCTTAGATCTGAGAAAACATGGTCATGAGTTATGATGAATTATTATAAATACAGCCTACAAAAATGCACACATGTGTGTTCAAGCACAAGTATAGATACCCTCACATGTACCTCTTCATAAATGGTGCTACAGTTGTAACATGAGCTAGATCTTATTTGTTGCTATTTGTTGTTTTTTCTTCCAACAAGAGACTGAAGTTAATAAGTAGTTTGTAAACAACTTATAGCTAGAACCGTAAACTCAGAAACTTTCAGGACAGAGTGTATTTTAATTTGATGACCCTAACTTTAGGTATATGTGCTTTGGTTTGCTATATTCTATTTCTGTGTGCAAACAAGTCAGATTGTGCAGGATTGTGTCAGATTGTGTGGGACACGTACAGCTGATAGACCTCTTCAGACATGATTTATAGTGCAGTCGTGGCCTTTTTACCATGTGATGTAAGATCGGAGGCTTCAATTGAGAGGTCTCAATGGTGGTTCTCATTGTGTCTTGACTTGGAGCCTTGCAGTGGTGCTCATCACGTCAGAGTGCATTTGCAATTATGGATCTTCACGATGGAGCATAGTTCATGCTCAAATAGAAATTATTCTTTCAATTAATATTTTAAAACATTTTAAGTCAGAAATCCAGATACTCTTTTATCTGTTTCTAAGAGATTAAATAGCATGATCTTGACCATCTTGAAAATTTTGCTTGGTGACTTAAAGCATGTTCTCTGGAGTTAGCTTGATTTTTGTAAGCTGGTACTACTACTTACAAGATCTCTGTTTCCTTATTAATGATATGTGGCTATTAATGACTTCTAAATTATAAGGTTATTTTGAGGAGCCTATACAGTGCCTCTCACAATGCTTGGTATCCAGTAAGCACTCAGTAACCATAAGCTATCCTTATGAAAACAACTATTATTGCAGTTCTACTACAAGAAGGGTTTAAGCAATATCTATCATCTATTTACTCTTACAGAAAGGTCTGCTGAGGTACTGGTAAATGTCTGGCTTCATGGAATCAGGTAAATGTAAATTGCAGTGTTATATGTATCACAGACACAGGGAAAGAAGCCAAGCATGGCTATAAATTTCACTAGGGCTTTATTATTTTTTTTAAAGCATAATGGTATGAGAAAGCTAAGTCAAATAAAGAGCATTATGAAATCAGCACTATTTTAATATCACATTAGCAATTACATGGGATTATCCTAGAGTGATTTCCAAATGACTTATTCTATAACCCAGACCAGTGCATTTTGTACACACATACACAAGCATACACTTGCACGTGAGCATGTAACATCCAGTCACTGATTTAGGAACAAAGACTCCCCGAGGGAGTTTCAAAAACTCTGCTATGTCCCAGTGTGCTATTCTATATTTTACGTCCATTTCTGAGTCAGCAGAAACATGCATAAAATCATATAAAGTCTGATAACTCCCTTGCTATCCTCTGAAGCCAGAACCCACATATGGGGGTGGTGTGAATTACTTATCCTCTTCTAGGTCTGGAACATGTCATTACCACAAAATTCATTCCCTATGCAATCATCAGGGTCGATGGGAATATAAGAACAGTTGGGGCATGAAACCACAGTAGATTGTCAGGATTGTCTAGCATATGGTGGATCAGAAACAGAGGTATTGCCTTCTGATCTCTGGGGAAGTAATATTGTATTGTAGGCTGGGCAACAGGCCACTAACTTGGGGGCTGAAAATTCTAATCATTCTTTTGTCATTAACCTGTGGTGTGATCTGCAACTTGGTTTCTTTATATGTAGATAAGCATACACTGAGTGTCCTCGCTATATTGTTGCAGATAGTTTTTTCAAACTTTAAAGCAAAATTAGAAAGCCTCCTTCTATAGTCCTTGGGTTGTAAGGGACAGATCAACAAACCATTCCAGTGAAGAGCAAAGTGTATTCAGTCTCACTTTGCCTACCAAAATGTTGTGAGATGATGGCAATATAAACCAGCTGTTTAACTCTCTTTGTACTATGGAGTGGCATTCCTGCAGGTTTATCTACTTGGTTTAGGTTCTGTGGCTCTTTTAAGTGGCTCTCAGTTTGCTCAGGATATTACAGAATCATGGAAATCAGCATAACACAGTGGGAAAGACTTGGGCCTTGGAGTTAGACAGTCAAGCATTTGAATCCCAAGGCTGCCATTTACCATTGCCCGACCTTGGGCAAATCACTTAACCTTTTTCAACTGTCTTCTCATCTATAAAATGGGAAAAATAATCGAATCTTCTTCATGGTGTGCTTATGTGGGTATAGAAAATCCTTGGTATATTGCTTGTACTTAACTGTGAATATCTGTGAGGTGATGATATTGTTGTGCATTTAAGTGGACAAGGTAGCTACCATTATAACTCAGACTTCATAGTTATTAATCCCAAGTAAATTCTGAGGATTATCTGCCAGGAGGATTCCATGAGCCTAGGAAAACAGTGAAATTTTGAAGATGGTGGATGATCAGCTAATGTCAATAATATGAGGTGTTGTAGGAAATCTCCAATCCTGAAACAATTTAATAATATTTATTCCCAAAGATTGCTGCAAAATGTAAATGAGATAGGATACACAAAGTGCCAAGCACAGTGCTTGGTATTCAGCGGCCCTTAAAGACAGCATTTCCCTTCTCTTACTTCTTGGGAGTAGTTGCCTTAGACCTGAAGGTTGGGATTGTCTCAGGGTAACAGGGGCCACTGTAGTATATGGCTGTATCTCAGGCTTCACAGCAGGTGTCTGGGCCCAAAATGGACTCCCCCTGGAGGCCTGCTAGGACATTGTCCTACAAGAGAGAAGGATCCCTTGAGAGGAAGGCAGTATGATATATGAGAAGGAGCTTAAGGAAAATGAGTGTGAAGTGTTATGTTCTAATCCTGGTTCCACCACCTGATGACTGGACTGTTTTACCAATAATCTCCTAGATGTTATTTTTTTCATCATTAAAATGGAGGGAATACTCTAGGCCATAGTGTCTAAGGTGATAGTATAAAAAATAAATGTGAAGATGTGACTTAGTGAGAATGCTTTGGAGATGAGTACATACAAATAAATGGAAGGTGGGAAGTAGGTATGTTGGAATCAACCTGGAGCCCCTCCTTTATCAAAAGCTAGGTCTTGATCAAGTTGTTGGAAGTGGTTGTAGATAACATCAAGCTCAGGTTTGTTCCTCCTGAAACCTTTACCTGTACTTTTTATATAGGTCTAAGCTCATGAAAGTAGCTCAGCTCGAATGCCATCTCCTTCATTAATTAAATGCCATCTCCTTTGATCCCCTGCCTCCACCACCTCAATGCTGGAAATAATTGCTAAGATTTCTAAACATCTATACTCCCTTATCTGTATTAGCACCATCCAATAGGAATATGATATGAGCCACATAAGTAATTTTACATTTTCTGGTAGCCACATTAAAATGTTAAAAATAAACATGCCTGAGTAATTTAAATATTTTATTTAATTACTTAATTTTAATATTTTAAATATTTTATTAATGAAAATATTGTAATTTCAACATGTAATCAATATAAAACAATTTAATGAGTTATTTTACATTGCTTTTTTGTATTAAGTCTTCATAGTCTGTATACTTTACACTTACGGCACATCTCAACTGAGGCAAACCAAATTTCAAGTGTTTAATAAACAGTGGCCACATGTAGTCACTAGCTACCATGCAGTCAGCACAAGGGTCTGCCTTTCATGTGGCATTGAGGTGTGTCTTGTGTTTGAAGTATTTATGTAGACGTCACAGATGTGTTACTGAACTGTGGACTTCTTAAGGACATGATCCCTGTATGATTTGTCTTTATTTCCTTCACAGTGTACAGTACTTCAGCTTTACATGTGATAGATACTCACTCAGTGGATTGAATTAGTATGTTAACAAGTAAACATGCAAACAAATGAATAAAAGAAATAGAAGTTATAAACAGCCAGTTCTTAAAAAATCTGTGAAATATCATTTTAATCGACATAGTCAACCGTATTTACTGCAACCAGTACTATTTACTGCAGCCCAGTACTATTCTAAGTAAAACATGTACTAAGTGCTGCAGAATCTACCATGTTAATAAAGATACAGTCCTTGCTCTAAGTGACCTTAGTTGCAGAGACCCCTAAGCTGGGATAAATCATAATGTTCTAGGTATCAACTTTGAAAAAGGAGACATAACTCATCATGCTGTTGAGTAATCTAGAATCTTGCACATGTAAAGAGTTAAATGTATTTGCCTAGAAATTTACCATTTTAACTATGCCAAACAACTTTTATAAAAGATGTGTTTTTTTCTCATATCCTGTTATTTTAAAGGCAAATAAAGTGAGGGAATATTTTAAATTCACATTACTGATTTGCAGTAAGTTATCCCTGAGGAACTTAAGAGCTTAATATTGTTTTGTATATCAGGGGAAAAAATTGACACTGAGTGCTATAAATATATCAAGAGCTAATCCAGTTCATTGGTGTGGGCACATAAATTCCCTGGAGGAGTTTAAAAATCCATGTTCTGGCCCAGAACACATGATTGTGTCTTTGGGCTTTGAGTCAGTAAAATATCTTTACTTGTCTGATGCTTTTCCTGAATTGGGAGTTCTCTGAGAGTCAGAACTATCTGTCTGTCTGTCTGCCGGCCTATCTATCTACCTACCTACCTACCTACCTGATTCTGGGAAAGATTGAAGACGGGAGGAGAAGGGGATGACAGAGGATGAGATGGTTGGATGGCATCACCGACTCAATGGACATGAGTTTGAGTAAACTCTGCGAGTTGGTGATGGACAGGGAGGCCTGGCATGCTGCAGTCCATGGGGTCGCAGAGAGTCGGACACGACTGAGCGACTGAACTGAACGGAACTGTACTGAACCTACCTGTCGCCTAATCATCTCTCTGTTCGATTGTGCACCTATCCAGGCACATATTTGGAATTCAACAAATGTCTGTTGAGTGAATAATGAAAAATAGAATTCATGATGATTTTCATTTGTGATTCATTACAAATATCCACTGAGTTTGGGTGTCTGCATTTGCCATATGAGGAGAAAATGTGAATGACCGGGGTTATGCACTCTGTATACTCTCTTATTCATGACTAACCATGTTCAGAGATTTGTGGTATACTTCCCTATAGTGTTTTTGTTTCCTCACATCTTTCCCCCTTTATATGACTCACATTATTACAACCTAACATATTAATCATTTCAAAACCACAGTACTCTGAATCATGATGAATCCTGGGTTATAATGAAATACATCCACTAGGAAGTGAGAGCACTTCTAGGAAACATGTCAGTGTCATGTGGCTCTTTTGATAAGGTTCATCTAGAGGAAGTATGAAATCAATCTTCAGTATTCCTGTAGGGAATGAAGAAGTACAAGAATGGTTATGAATATTGGCACAGTGTCTCAGGGCTGTTGTGTGAGTGTAAATGTACTGCTCTTTAAATTTATTTCAACCACTTTATACTTTTTATAATTAAAGGGTAATGTATATTAAGTATAGTATATAAGTGAGAAATGAGTTTTTACACAACAACTTTGTAGTGGATATCAAACTGGCTTTCTTTTCCGGCTCCAGATTCATTTGCATGTCATTAGGGACTGAACTTCTGTGGTTTGCTTATAGATGTAGAACTTGGTTGTCCAACTCTCTTAGGCCAAAAATCTTTAATCTTCCTATCTAACCATCTTAACATAGGTTATGTTTGTTTTCGTAAACATATTAGTGAAAGAGTTGAAGCATTTGGGGCTCACTGAGAGAGAAACATACTGACTGAATAACTGAATGGATTATTGGAAGACTCTAGAGTGAGTGTTTTACTGGTGTGAAATAAAAGGCTGTGTGATTTCATTGATGTTAAAGTGTTATGATGTTCTCCTTATAGCCTGGGGCAGTAACTCATTGAGTCAACCTCAAGTTTTAAGGCACTGCACGTCTTTTATGTTATTACTCACCATTAATAACTCAGTACTTTCATTTTTCATAGTTAAAGAGAATTTGCTTTTAATTTTTCTTTTAAAACTCTGTAATACATGAGCCAGCTCTTTGGAAACATTTTCAGTTTCTCCTGGGATTATAAAGCTCTGTAGGATCTTAACTTGAACCAATTTGGTAAAATAACTTATGTTGCCAGATTATTGAAAATTAGGACTCATAGGTTTTAATCAAAACCAATATTATTGTTCCACATGTTCCCATCCAAACCCAATCTATGGATCTAGTTTTTCCCTGCCCCGGCCCCATATTTTTCCCACTCACTCTTAGAAATCCTTTCCCTTTCAGTTATAAGAAGAGTTTCATTTTGGAATGAATATGTCATGTCTGTTATAATAATTAAAAGACAAATGCTGGGCCTCAGTCCAAATTAAAGCTTGGTTTCTCCCTGACTTAGGCCTGCTTCAGTCAGCCTGCAGGACTAAGAGAGAGGCTGATGGCTTTTCTAGTTTCCCTGCCTTCTTCTTATCTTCCTCTCCTCCCAACTCCCCATGTGGTTTGGCTCCTGCAAAGTGGAGGAGAAGGGGCCAGGAGAGTCATACTTGTAGGATACAGCAACAACTTGACACTGAATTCCTCTGGCTGAGGGAATTGTTTAAATCAAGCTCTTTGCCCTAGGGGTGCTCTGTGGGTTTTCCAGTGATACCATTGCATCTGGTATACCTCCCTTGACTCAGGCAGAATCTTGCCTTCAGCTGGTCATGTGAACTCTTAAATCTCTTTCTTCTCCTGGCAAGTAATCTCTTAGGAGGTGTTTGTTATAGGTTGAGTTGTGTTCCCCTAAAACAGAGGACCCCAAACCCCGGGCCACAGACTGTACCAGTCTGTGACTTGTTAGCAGCTGAACCCCACATCAGGAGGTGAGTGGCAGGCAAGTGAGTGAAGCTTCACATGTATTTACAATCGTTGCCTGTTGCTCGCATTACCACCTGAGCTCTGCCTCCTGTCAAATCAGCAGTAATGAAATGAGCTCAAATCATCCTGAAACCATCTGTCGCCCCCTCCTCATCTGTGGAAAAATTGTCTTCCGTGAAACCAGTCCCTGGTAATAAAAAGGTTGGGGACTGCTGCCCTGAAAGTATGTTGAAGTCCCAGCCTCTGACACTTGTGAATATGACCTTATTTGGGAATAAGATCTTTGCAAATGTAATTCACTTAAGATGAGTTCTTTAGAGTAGACCCTTATCCAATATGACTGGTATTTTATACGAGGAGAAAACTGAGACACAGAAAAAACACCATGTGATGACAGAGGCAGAAGTTGGAGTGATGCAACTGCAACTTGGGCTTCCCATGTGGCTCAGTGGTAAAGAATCCCCCTGCCAAGGCAGGAGACGTGGGTTAGATCCCTGAGTCAGGAAGATCCCCTGGAGAAGGAAATGGCAACCCACTCTAGTATTCTTGCCTGGGAAATCCCATGGACAGAGGAGCCTGGCGTGCTGCAGTCCATGGGGTGCAGAGTCAGACACGACTTAGTGACTAAACAACAGCAGCTTAAGGAATGCCGGAGATTGACACTAGGACTGAAGCCAGGAAGAATCAAAGAAGGATTCTACCCATAGACTCAGAGAGAGCATAGTCCTGCCAATAACTTGATTTCATCCTCCAGAAATGGGAGAGAATAAATTTCTATATTAAGAACTTCATTTGTCCTATTTTGTTATAGCACCTCTAGGAAACTAACACAGATAGAATCCCTTTTGAGCTAACTCCATCACGACTTTCCCGCTGCAGGTTTCCCAGTTTGCCTCCAGCAATTATACATCTTTAATTTGCCATTGTTAAGAAAGCAGTGACTTCCAGTTTCTGCTTTCCATGAGTTGGGTAGCAGTCTATTTGTGTGTCCTAGACTGCCAGGGACACACTTTTCCTCCACAGGGAGTGGAGGAACTGCCCGTGAGCCAACACCCTTAAATTTCAACGACTTGAACCCCTTTGTAGCCTTTCTTGAGCGGTAGGTTGCTGATAGGAAACATACTGCAGGATCTGCACAGGTCAGGTAGTGCCTCACTTTGGAGATGAGGAGTATTTGCACCTGTTCTTTTAGTTTCTTCCCCTTGAAACCTCTGCCAAAACTGTAACAGGCATGCCTCACTCGAGATAAAAGCAAAGATAAACAAATGAGACTTGATTAAGTTGAAAAGCTTTTGCACAGTAAAAGAAACTATAAATAAAATGAAAAGACAGCCTATGGAAAGGGAGAGGTATTTGCAAATGATATGACTGACAAGGGATTAATTTCCCAAATTATAAACAGTCCACACAACTCAATGTCAGAAAAAGAAATAACCCAATCAAAAATTGGGCAGAAGTCCCAAATAGGTATTTCTCCAAAGAAGACGTACAGATGGCCAACAGACACGTGAAAAGATACTCAGTGTTGCTGATTATTAGAGAAATGCAAATCAAAACTACAATGAGCTATTATCTCATATCAGTCAAAATGGCCATCATCAAATAGCTGACAAATAATAAGTGCTGAAGAGGGTGTAGAGAAAGAGAATGCTCCTATACTTTTGGTGGAAATATAAGTTGGTACAACCACTATGGAGAACAGAATGGAGGTTCCTTAAAAAAATTAAAAATAGAATTACCATAAGATCCAGCAATCCTATTCCTAGGCATGTATCCAGGAAAGGCAAACCCTGTAATTCAAAGAGATACATGCACCCCTGTGTTCATGGTGGCACTATTTACAGTAGCCAAGATACAAAAGTAACCTAAATGTCCATCAACAGATGAATGGATACAGAAGATGGGATATATATATGTGTATATATATATATATATATATATATATACATACACACACACACAATGGAATATTACTCAGTCTTAAAGAAGAAGGAAATAATGCGATTTGCAGCAAAATGGATACACCTAGAGATTATCATATTAGGTGAAGTAAGTCTAACAGAGAAAGACAAATATCATATGATGTCTCATATGTGGAATCTAAAAAAAATTATATGCATGAACTTGTTTACAGAACAGAAATAGAGTCACAGACAGAAAACAAACAGAGTTATCAAAGGGATGGGAGAGAGATAAATTAGGAGTTTGGAATTAACAAGTACACACTACTATATATAAAACAGGTAAACTATAAGGATTTACTGTATAGCATAGGGAACTATACTCAGTATCTTGCAATAGCTTATAATGGGAAAGAATATGTGTATGTATGTGTATAGCTGAATCTCTTTGCTGTTCACCTAAAACTAATACAATGTTATAAACCAGCTATATTTCAGATAAGGAGAAAAAGACATCCTTCCTTTCAACAAATGTTTTTTTTTGAATGCTGACTAAGTGTTAGTCATTTTCTGTGCACTTGAGATCTATCAGTGAACAAAACAGAGATCCTTACTCTTGTGGAATATACATTTTCATGAAAGATATCCCCCAAATTCAAGCAAATTACTTTTTAACTGTTCTCAGTTTTTATCTGTAAGATGTGATAATGCTTTGATAGAAAGGCATCTGTAAATAGGCAAAATTAAGGATGTTAATGATACTGATTCATGTAAGGTAAAAAAACATTTTAAATACTATTAGAAATATTTAGAATATCTTCACTAAAATTCAGAGATAAAAATCCTACATGATTTATTTCAGATCCAGTGTATTTTATTTAATATAAAGTTTATGTTTTATGTTAAGGTTTACATTGAACTCTATCATAAAAATATATATTCCAATTAGCCAGTTGTCTTCTTTCATTTTATAGAATGATGAATATCATTTAATATCTTAACAGCTGATGTTCATTTAATATATTAACAGTAACTGATATTCATATTTTTAATATCTTACTCATATTTTATATTTTTAATCTATTATTAAAGAAAAAATGCTATATACTGGTCTTAATAGTTTTTAACTGTATACACCTTTTTCTTTTATTCCCACATAGATATATTTTGATCATTATTATGATTAAATTACTAAGAGTTATTTCTGATTTTTATAAACAGCTCTTAATGATTTCTTAAAATGAAACACTGAAGTCTGATGCATATATTTATATTCTTCAAATAAAGAATGACATGATTAAGTCACATAAAACATTACCTTTATTATAAATTAAGTAATAAGAGTATTGATTAATATTTTTATAATATGAGTAGATACATTTGTTAGATGTGTATCATAATAATCTTGACTTTATGCCTTTTAGGAATATACCTTATAATATATTCTCTGTAGCATCATAATCCATACATTTCATATTAACATGTTTAACTTAAAATAAAGTTATTTTTTTTTTCTTGTTAGAAAGTAAGTCTGACTAATCTGAATGCCTTGACAACCATTACTGGCTTTGCCAATTAGCTTTGTGACAGAGACTTTTTGTATACATGATAGGATATAAATTGTATATCTGTAGCTCCAAACATGTAACAAAATGTATTTAAAGACATGAAATAAAAACCTCTGTTTTAGAAGTTATTTGGGGGGAAAATGTAATAAAATGGACAATTATTCAGTTTTTCAATTATTTCTAAGCATATCATGTTACAAGAGTCCTCTAGCTGAAAGTGTAATGGATATAATTAATAAGAATTTGGTAAGTCTTGCTTATGAGAAACTGAATGACAAGTATATATGTAGAAGATTTGGCAAGTCAGGTGTTTTTAATGCTTTAAACTCAACAAGATTTCTGAATGTTGTCAGCTGATAGATCAAAATAATTTTTGGTAGTGATCACTGGGATATTTAATGTTTTAGTTTTTCTTTACTTAGGAAGACATTAAGTAGCAAATTGGAGAAGGAAATGGCAACCCATTCCAGTACTCTTGCCTGGAAAATCCCATGGATGGAGAAGCCTCGTAGGCTACAGTCCATGGGGTCGCAGAGAGTCGGACACGACTGAGCGACTTTACTTTTACTTTACTAAGTAGCAAATAAAAGCACCATGACAAGTTGAGAGCAAGGTCTCAGGAGGAAAGAAAAGAGTTTGTATATTAGATACTATAAGTGGAAAATCCTAAAGATGCTATCAGAAAACTGCTAGAACTCATCAATGAATTTGGTAAAGTTGCAGGATACAGAATTAATACTCAGAACTCTCTTGCATTCCTATACATCAGTAATGAAACATCAGAAAGAGAGATTAAGGAAACAATCCCATTTACCATCACAGCAAAAAGAATAAAATACCTAGGAATAAATCTACCTAAGGAGGCAAAAGACCTGTACTCAGAAAACTTTAAGATACAGATGAAAGAAATCAAAGATGATACAAACAGATGGAGAGATATATCATGTTTGTGGATTGAAAAAATCAATATTGTAAAAAGAACTTTACTACTCAAAGCAATCTACAGATTCAGCGCAACCTCTATTAAATTACCAATAGCATTTTTCACAGAATTAGAACAAAAATGTTTACAGTTTGTCAGGAAACACAAAAAGTCATGAGAGACAAAGCAATCTTGAGAAAGAAAAACAGATCTGGAAGAATCAGGCTCCCTGACTTCAGACTATGCTCTAAAGCTACAGTCATCAAGACACTATGGTACTGGCACAGAAACAGAAATATAAATCAGTGGAGCAGGATAGAAGACCCAGAGATAAATCCATGCATGTTTGGTCACCTAATCTATGACATAGGAGGTGAGAATATACGATGAAAAGACAGTCTCTTTAGTAAGTGATGCTGAGAAGACTCAGCACCTGCGTGTAAAGGGATGAAACTGGAACACTCCCTAACACCATACACAAAAGTAAGCTCAGGATGGATTAAAGACCAGAATGGGTATAACCCAAAATGGATATAAGGCCAGACAATATGAAACTCTTAGAGGAAAACATAGTCAGAATACTCACATAAATCAAAGCAAAATCTTTTTCAGCCTACCTCTTAGAGTAATGAAAATAAAAACAATAATAAACAAATGGGACCTAGTTAAACTTTAAAAGCGTCTGCACAGCAGAGGAAATCATCTAAAAAAAAAAAACAAACAAACAATGAAAAGACAACGATCAGAATGGGAGAAATGTTTACAAATGAAGCAACCAACAAGGGATTAATTAATCTCCAAAGTACACAAACAGCTCATGCAGCTCAAAATCAAAAAAACAAACAGCCCAGTTAAAAAATGGATGAAATACCAAAATAGACATTTTGCTAAAGAAGACATACAGATGGTCAACAAATATCACCTCACTCTGGTCAGAATAGCCATCTTAAAAAAAAAAAAAATCTACAAATGATAAATGCTGGAGAGGATATGGAGAAAAAGGGAACCCTCCTATGATGTTGGTGGGAATGTACACTTGTACAGCCACTATGGAGAACAGTATGGAGGTTCCTTAAGAAACTAAAAATAGAACTACCATATGACTCAGAAATCCCACTCCTAGTCATATATCGAGAAAAACCATTAATATAACCTTTTATAACTTAATAAGTTATATTAAGGTTACAATGCATGCACCGTAATATTTATTGCAGCACTATTTACAATAGCCAGAACATGGAAACAACTGAAATGTCCTTCAACAGAGGAATGGAGAAAAGAGATATGGTACATATAAAAAAATGGAATATTACTTACCCATAAAAGGAATGAAATAGTGCCATTTACAGAGATGTGGATGGACCTAAATACTGTCATACAGAGTGAAGTCAGAAAGAGGAGAACAAATATCATATAATATCACTTATATGTGGAATCAAGAAAAATGTTACAGATGAACTTATTTGCAAAGCTGAAATACCGTCACAGTTGTAGAGAACAAATTTATGATTACCAGGGTGGGAAGGGGGAGGTGAAACAAATTGGGAGATTGGGGTTGACTATTTAATACACTGGTGGTGGTGGTGGTGGTATAGTCACTAAGTCGTATCAGACTCTTGCAACCTCATGGATTGTAGCCCGCCAGGCTCCTCTGTCCGTGGGATTCTCCAGGCAAGAATACTGGAGTGGGTTGCCATTTGCTTCTCCAGGGGACCTTCCCAACCCAGGGATTGGACCCAGTTCTCCTGCATTGCGGGCAGATTCTTTACTGACTGAGCTACAAGGGAAGCCCTACACTACTGCTCTGTATAAAATAGATAACTAATGAGAACCTACTGTATAGCACAGGGAACTCTACTCAGTATTCTGTAATGACCTACATGGGTAAAGAATCTAAAACAGAGTGGATATATGTATAACTGATTCACTTTGCTGTACAGCGGAAACTTATACAATATTGTAAAGCAACTATACTCCAAATAAAAAAAAAGAAAAATATTCAAGTGGCACATTTAGATTTAGGCAATGTCCTGCCTCAGGTAAGATGAGTGCAAAGAATGATTCTTAGACATCCTTCCAGTTTTGTTTGATTATTATCAATGCATCTATGTAGTATGCACATGGTGGTCAATTACTCCTACATTGGTCTTTTCTTCTATTAATGTTGGTTGAGTGTCTACTTTGCTTGCACTCAAGGAAGTTATAATCTAATGGGGGAGCAACCTTACAATTTTAATGATGTGTTACTATATAGAAGGGGATAGTGAATATAAGGGCACCATATGAGATGTCATCTAACACAGAGTGATTTCCAGAATACTTCTTGGAATTATGATAAAATAGTTTAATTTTGAAGAAAGAAATTAGTTATGTGGATGAAGATGTTGCCATTTTCAAGAGCTCCTGGTGTAAAACATGGAATTTTGGGAGAATGTTGTGAGTTAGAGAACTAGAAGATTGAACAATGGCCACTTAGTTTCCTTGTTTCAATAAGTATATTTTTCTATGTATTGCTTTATGTGTTGATTGTACAGAAAATAAGAATTAGAGACCATTTTGTGATCACATAGCAGTTAAAATAAACTTAAGATGAGAAAAAAAATCTCTTTGGCCTAAAATGATTTTCTTAGGTGCTTCATATGCTCAGAAGTAGTGAAAACCTATTTCCTGATATTATTTCTTCATATCTCTTTATTAAATGATTTATTCTGTATTGATTCTGCTTTTCTTAAGAAAAACCTACTTTGGTCGCAGATCATGCTTATGAAGCAATGGGTTTATCAAATACTGCCATTTACCTCATAGTAATGGCTCACCATTCCAACCCTGGACTTTCCCTTAAATGACTTATTTATTTGTGGAAATTCCAGTGGGGTAGAATGCAATTTTTATTTTTACTTTCAATTCATGATTTTGTTACTTAGTCACACTTCCTCAACAGGTACATTCTGATCACTTATTCTGTTGCAGGCCCTGTGCCAGACCCTGGGAATCAAAGCATGAGCACGAAGTCCCTGCTCTGAAACGACTGATGGTCTCCCCTGTGTGTTTAGCTGTGGGGTGGGTGGTGAGGCTGAAGCAGGGGCAGGATGAGTGGGCAGTGAGGGCTGAGCAGCTGAAAGGGGCGGTGCGGTGCCGCTCTAATGTGGCTGATGAGGGACAGTGCGCAGGGCGCGTTGAGAGTTCAGAGGAGAGGGAAGGAGCCCAGCTGAAGGAGTTCACCTGAGTGAGACTAGGGAAGAGAGACAAGAGGAAAAGATACGATTATAGGAAACTTTAATAGTGAGAATCTGTGGAGATTCACTGATAGAAGAAGCTCCAGAGGCCTGAGGAAGGGCTTCAACTTTCCCATCTCACTCAGTTTTCCAGTCAGTCACAGATGCTTGAGAGCCTGAGAGACTCCAGATGAGCCAAGCAGTAAGGGCAGTGCTGTCTGTGTTCTGCCCCAACTGCAGAATCATGGGCAGACAGATAGCTGTTGTTTTAGATCACTCTGTTTTCTGGTGGTTTGTTCCACAGTAATAGATAATGCAAACATCTTGGTTAATTATCCATCCAAGCCTAAATTCCTTCAGGAGCACAGTCCTCCATACCGTTCACCTGGAAAATCTCTTTCCCAGGGTGTGTCATTTTACCATCTCTCTGGGAGCTTACGGCTGGGGGACAAGAAGATTGTGTAGTTCTCTAGTGCCCCTTTTTACTTTCTTATCTTTTCCAGTTTCAGCAAACACTCCTTGGCTGGAAATTCTCTCTCTGGTGTAGGGGCAGATCTTTAGGGAGGACGAAAGAGCTACTCCAAGTTGCAATTTTCTCCTTGGTTTTATTTAAATGCACGTTGTTGTATTCCAACTAGAGAGGTCACAGACAAACAAGAATGTCCCTAAATGATTTGAAGAATTGTGTTTGTTGCCAGCAAGCAGGCATGCTTTCTCAGTGTCATAAAAGACAAGACTTATATTTTTCCCCTGTATAGCAGTTAGTTTAGGAGTGTGGACAACCCTTAGAAACATCTCTAGTTCCATCAGGGGAATAAGTGGTAAAAGATGTCAAAGGGAAAACCAAGTGTAGTTGGAATGGAGCATAGGGCAGCTCTTGCAGGGATCAGTTTTGTATTAGAAGAGGAAAAAGTTGGCTGTCTTATAATTCCCTACCTATGAAATGATTTAACTTTCTTAAAGGAACTGAGGAGTAATTAAGGGTGGATCATGGGCCTGTCATCTTCAGAAGATCATTTTTAAAAGTTTCCTGAATTATGTACCCCCCAAATACAAATAGTCTTCAATCATATTTTGCAATAGCAAACAGCAAGTTTTGCTGAGAGAGGCAGTCTTAATTCTGACAAGGTAGTTCTCCAGAGTCTTATTACACAACAAGAGATTACAGAATCAGCATTTATTCTGGAAATTTGCAATAGTTTGTGCTGAAGTGACCCTCCCTAAGCCTTGAGTATTTGGCAAAGAGAATGGGATATAAAAGGCAAAAAAGAGTTTAGCTATTTCTTCTTTATTAACTAAGTGTATCCTAAACAGAATCCAAATGACAACTCCATAGCAATGAACTAGTTTTGCTTTGCAAAGTTTTGATGAAATATTTGATCATATGATAACACTTACCATTACATCATTGAAACTTGAGACAAATATGAAAGAACAGTGTAGTCTTACCACTTTTAAACTCTGGTATAAGATGGCTTTGATATTGAGTTCCATTTATATGACTTATATAGTTAAATTTCTTTGTACCTTATTCCGGGTGGTTTCTGACTTAAAACTCTTCTGGCGGAATCATCAAAAACATTGGCCCCTTGCCTTTTTGATACCCATCTTATTCAGCAGACCTTTAATCAATTCAAATGTATCACTTGGCTGCCAGAAGAAGGATACAATTGCACAAAATAGTGCTACTTAAAATTTGAGATAATTTTCAGTTTTGTGCAACAAGTTATTTTACATCCTTTGTCAATTCTTGCACTACCTCACCAAAGGAGCTATTCCAAATTATCTTTCTTCTCAAGTACTAGGCACCCTGCTGCCTTCCTTTCTTTTATCAAGTGACTATATCAGGCAAGATAACAGAGACCACAGTAGGTATTTTGACAGAGGAAGTTGAATACAGGAGATGGTTACAGAGGAATTAAAAAGTTGGAAAAGCAGAAAGGAAATGTGGAGGTAATACTACAGAGCTAGTAACTGCAAGAAACAGCTGCCATCTCTTGGACTTGGGAAATGAAAGGAACAATTAGGGTATTGAATTTAGAAGCTTATAGGAGGGTCTCTGCAGAGACAGCAATGGCACCCCACTCCAGTACTCTTGCCTGGAAAATCCCATGGACGGAGGAGTCTGGTGGGCTGCAGTCCATGGTGTTGCTATGAGTCAGCCACGACTCAGTGACTTCACTTTCACTTTTCACTTTCATGCATTGGAGGAGGAAATGGCAACCCACTCCAGTGTTCCTGCCTGGAGAATCCCAGGGACGTGGGAGCCTGGTGGGCTGCCGTCTATGGGGTCGCACAGAGTCGGACACGACTGCAGTGACTTAGCAGCAGCAGCAGTAGCAGGAGGGTCTTTGTAGAGTTTAGACCTCCAAGGAGGGGGTATGATCTAGATGCTGCCAGTACTCCTGAAGACATGCAATGAGGCTAAGTGCCAAAAGAAACTGGCAAAGAAATTTGGAAAATACAGTTGTAGAGTCTCAATGCTAGCACCATAGAACATACGATAGAAGGTAGTATTTGAAGAGACAATCACCAAACAACTAGTATAGTCCATCCTTCATATCTTTGCCTGGTTCTTAAAAAAGCAGACCTTGAGACAAAGGCTTATATGCTACTACCTCCTACCTAACTGAGTAGCAGGGAGGCAGGAGTTAGGGAAGAGGGGAGCATTCTGTGATGCTACATTCAGAACCTCTCTTCAAGGCCAAAATACCTGTTCAGCAGCTGCTCTGAATTTCAGCTTTTGAAGGCTCACAGTTGCATTGTGTGTGGGATTTATACTTGAGCTAAGGAAATTGGTTCCTCAAGGGTACTGTCTTCCCCATGGCATGGCCCACAGTGAGTGTTTGGGCATCTAATCCCCAAACTCTAGTCTCAGTTTGAGACAACTCTGAGAGCCGTGCTGGCTTCAGAGCTTCTCATAGGATTGTTTGAAGCTAAAACTGCCGTGCAGGTCAGCTCTTCCCTCTAGACACCTTCCTGCCATTCCTGCCTTCTTCACTTCCTTACAGGTGTAGCTCACAAGAGGGCACTCCCCCACTAATCTGCATGCAACTCTCCATCTCTGTTTCCAGGAAATAGCTGCAAGCCGATGGATCCAGGATGATCCTGGAAGCAATCTCTAAAATGAAATTGTGAAGATGGATTACTCAATGATAGGTTGGCCCTGAGGCCTCCATCACTGGTGATAAATGGAATGTGGATAATCCCTGCTATGCAGATGATGTGAAATCATTAGAACTTTCACCAACGATGAACAGACAGGTGGAATGGGGCATTCTGAATGATGTGATACGTTTGGCACTTGAAGGGTATGAAGGAAGTCGTTATTCTAATAACTATGAAATTAGTTGACTTTCCTGAGCATCACTGAAACATGGGAGAGATGTGACAGACATAAAGTGATTATTTACCAATCAAGTAAAAATGTAAAAGCCAAATTGTCTTCATGTGCGCATTCAAGGCAACTTTTAGTCCCCTGTAGTCAGGGACAGTGTGGAGCACCAGGCTCAGACTTAATCATTAGAGTAACAAGGCTTGAGAGATGGTGGAATTTTTATCTCCAGCAGATGTTCTACGTCAAGCTCAGGGTGCAAATAAGGAAGGAATGGGATGCTTGGAATAGGGACATCTGGGTAGATTTACTTCAAAACCTTGAGCTACCAGAGTCTCCTGAAACCTCAGATCTTTTAGAAGTGGTTCACTCCCCCTATAATGGGACCACTGGATTTGGGATGGTGACCTCTGGATAGGTTCACCTCAGAACCTTGAGCTTCAAAAGTGGTTCATTCTCCCCAGTTAGAAAATGGTGACTCCCTATTGCTTTGAGATAATGCAAAGGCTTCACATGAACTAAATGCTTGTAAGAGTTTGTTCTCCTCAGGGTCTGGGTCAAATTCCCCTTCATTCAGTCAGAGTCAAATCCCAGCAGAGACAGACTGCAATCTGCTGGTCTGCTAAAGGAGGAAGAGGGATATTCTGCTGAAGAAACTGATGAATATGTGCCAGCAGGTTTGGAAAAGTATACATTGGAATGAAATTTGATGCTGAATGAAGGAAGTAGAAATATCATTGGATAAAGGAGCATTCTCTCTTGATACAGCATTTAACACCCTGGCAAGAATTCTGGTAGACAGTGTTTTGTGTCCACACCTTCTTCGTTCACTTAGTGTTTCTCTAAACTATCTTGTCCCCAAACTTCAAATCTTGTTCCCTACAGATCCATGAATTATAATTATAGGCAAGAAATTATAAACAGGAAACTCTCAAAAGAAGAAATACGTTTGGCTAATAAACATTAGCAGTCCATGTAGTAGCTCAAAAATATAACTTAAAACAAGAATTTTTTCACCTCTCAAATGGGAAAAAAATTAAAAGACTGAACACTTTCATGTGTGGCTAATGATGCTTCAAATTGATACAATACTTTTTGAGGATTACATTGGCATAAGGTATCAAAAATTTAAATACACAGATTATTACTTTTGATCATGATGGAATAGTAGTGACTGCATTTCTTTCTTTTTTTCCTCACTATTTGGATATATTTATATTTTCCTTTTTGTTGTTGTTGTTTTGTTTTTGACTTGCCACACAGCATGTGGGATCTTCCCTGACGAGAGATGGAACCCATGACCCTTGCAGTAGAAGCTCAGAGTCTTAACCCACTGAAGCCACCAGGGAAGTTCCTATTTTCCTTTTGGACTTACAAGAGCCTTGTATATGACAGATAGCATTCTTTGGTTCGTCATGTATGTTACAAATATTTTCTGTAATTTCTAGTTTGTTTCTTAATTTTATCTCTTACTACTGAAACTAGCGTGGAGCAGATGAGAGGCCCAGGGTGAAATGTTTAAGAAAGCTGTCACTCTTGGGCTGTCATACCCTGCATTTGCACAACCCTGAGAGTGAATGTCTCCTTCAGAGTAAGATGCCAAAGGCTGAACTCTGGTTCTATGACAGTTATTTTATGACAGTTATTTTCTGCTGTAACCTGATTAGAAAATTGAGAAAATATATGAAATATCTGTTATTTCACAGTTATTTGTGACAATTATTTTCTGCTGTAAATTATTAGAATATTGAGAAAATATGTGAAATACCTGTTATTAAACAGTGCAAAGCTTGATCTCTAAGATAAGGGAAACAAAAGAAGTGAGCCCTATGATATCTGTGGTTTCTGCCTGATGGCACTTTCTGGATCATTGTGCAAGGACATCCCCCAAAATTATGTCTCTTTCACTAAGTTGGGGAACCAGAGATAAGAGTTCATGGTAGTTGAAGCAATAGGAAGTATGATGCCTCAAGCTTTCTCAAGATTGCTTTAGTTGTTTACAGTTTTCTGTGGTTCCATACAAATTTTAGGTTTCATTTTTCCATTTCTGTGCAAAATGCCCTTGGAATTTTGATAGGGATTGCATTAAATCTCTAGATCGATTTGGGTCATGTAGACATTTAAAAAATGTTTATTTTTTATTTATTATTCCAGTCTATGAACACAGGATAACTTTTCATGTATTTGTGTCTTCTTCAGTTTCTTCATCAGTCATGTAGTTTTCAGTGAACAGATCTTTCATCTCCTTTGTTAAATTTATTCCTAGATATTTTATTCTCTTTGATGCTGTTGTCAGTGGGATTATCTTCTTAATTTATTTTTTCAAATAGTTTATTTTGGGGGTGTGTGTGTGTGTGTGTGCTCAGTCACTTAGTTGTGTCCAGATCTTTGCAACCCCATGGGCTGTAGCCCACCAGACTCCTCTGTTTATGGGATTGTCTAGTCAAGAATACTGGCGTGGGTTGCTATTTCCTCCTCCAGAGGATCTTCCTGACCCAGGGATCGAACCCTCATCTCCTGCATTACAGGTAGATTCTTTACCACTGAGCCATTGGGGAAGCCCATCGTTATTCCAAGTCTATGGAGATGCAGTTGGTTTTTAAGTTTATTTTGTGTATCAACTCTGTTGACTTTTGTTTATCCTTGTAAGAGATTTTGGAGGAGTCTTTAGGGTTTTTCATATATAAAATCATGTCATCTGCAAACAAACAGTTGACTTCTTTCTTTCTAATCTGGATGACTTTTACTTCTTTTTCTTGCTTAATTGCTCTGGATGGGACTTCTAGCACTATGCTGAATAAAAGTTGTAAGAGTGGGCACCTTTCTCTTCTTCTTGATCTTAAAGAAAAAGCTTTTAACCTTTTGTCATTTAGGGTGGTGTTACCTGTGGGTTTGTCATACATGGTCTTTATTATGTTGAGGTACAGTTCTTCTATACTTAACCTGTTGAGAGTTTTTATCATGAAAGGTGGTTGTATCCATGGCCATACCACCCTGAATGTACCCACATTTGTCGTATGAAAGCCTGTTGCATAATCAAATTCTTTTTTTGCATCTATTAAGATGATCATGATTTTTTATCCTTTTTTCTGTTATTGTGGTGTGTCACATTATTGATTTACTTATGTTAAACATCCTTTTGTCTAAGGGATAAATCCCACTTGATCATGGTGTATGATCCTTTCAGTGTATTGAATTTGATTTACTATTATTTTTTTTTTTAAGATTTTTGCATTGTGGGTATCAGGAATATTGACCTGTAATTTTCTTTTCTTATAGTCAGTTGTTATCTGATTTTGGTATAAGGATAATGCTGAGTTTGTAAAATGAGTGTGTAAGTGTTCCTTTCTCTTCAGTTTTTGGGAAGAGTTTGAAAAGGATTATCATTAACTCTTCTTTAAATGTTTGATAGAATTTTCCAGTAAGCTATCTGGTCCTGGGCTTTTCTTTGTCAAGAGATTTTTGTTTGCTGCTTCAGTCTCCTTACACATTATTGGTTTGTTCAGATATTCTATTTCTTCATGATTCAGTATTTTTTGTTCTAGACATTAATTATTTTTGGCTGTGCTGGATCTTTATTGCTTTGCGTGGGCTTTCTGAAGTTGTGGGGAGCAGGGGCTACACTTCCTTGTATTCATTGTGGTGGCCTCTCATTTCAGAGCACAGATTCTAGGTGCAATTCAATTCAGTTCAGTTGTTCAGTCATGTCCGACTCTTTGCGACCCCATGGACTGCAGCACACCAGGCTTCTGTGTCCATCACCAGTTCCCAGAACTTGCTCAAATTCCATTGTCCATTGAGTTGGTGATGTCATCCAACCATCTCTTCCTCTGTCAGCTCCTTCTCCTGCCGTCAATCTTTCCCAGAATCAAGGTCTTTCCCAATAAGTCAGTTCTTTTTTTTTTTTTTAATAAATCAGTTCTTCACATCAGGTGGCCAAAGTATTGGAGTTTCAGCCTCGGCATCAGTCCTTCCAGTGAATAGTCAGGACTGATTTCCTTTAGGATGGACTGGCTTGATCTCCTTGCTGTCCAAGGGACTGTCAAGAGTCTTCTCCAACATGACAGTTCAAAAGCATCAATTCTTCGGCTTTCAGCTTTCTTTATAGTCCAACTCTCACATCCATGCATGACTCATGGAAAAACTATAGCTTTGACTAGATGGGTCTTTGTTGGCAAAGTAATGTCTCTGCTTTTTAATATGCTGTCTTGGTTGGTCATAGCTTTTCTTCCAAGGAGCAAGCGTCTTTTGATTTCATGGCTGCAGTCACAATCTATAGTAATTTTTTTTTGTCTTAATTTGTATTTGTTTATTATGAAGTTGAACTTTTTTTTCTAGCCATGCGGAAGTCATGTGGGATCTTAGTTCCCTGACCAGGGATAAAACCTAGGCCCTCAGCAGTGAAAACTAAGTCCCAACCAACGGGCTGCCAGGGATTTCCCTGAACATCTTTTCATCTTATTGGCCACTCTTCTTTTTTTTTTTTCCTTTTAAAAAACTTTATTTATTTATTTAAGTTGGAGGCTAATGACTTTACAATATTGTAGTGGTTCTTGCCTTACATTGACATGAATCAGCCACAGGTGTACATGTGTCCTTCATCCTGAACCCCCCCTCCCACCTCCCTCCCCATTCCATCCCTCAGGGTCATCCCAGTGCACAGGCCCTGAGCGCCCTGTTTCATCCATTGAACCTGGGCTGGTGATCTGTTTCACATATGGTAATATACATGTTTCAATGCATTTATCTCAAATCATCCCACCCTCACTTTCTCCCACAGAGTCCAAAAGACTGTTCTTTTCATCTGTGTCTCTTTTGCTGTCTCGCATATAGGGTCATCATTACCATCTTTCTAAATTCCATATATATGCGTTAATATACTGTATTGGTGTTTTTCTTTCTGACTTACTTCACTCTGTATAGTAGGCTCCAGTTTCATCCACCTCATTAGAACTGATTCAAATGCCTTCTTTTTAATAACTGAGTAATATTCCATGGTGTATATGTATCACAGCTTTCTTATCCATTCGTCTGCTGATGGGCATCTAGGTTGCTTCCATGTCCTGGCTATTGTAAACAGCACTGAGATGAACATTGGGGTAAATGTGTCTCTTTCAATTCTGGTTTCCTCAGTGTATATGCCCAGCAGTGGGATTGCTGGGTCGTATGGCAATTCTATTTCCAGTTTTTTAAGGAATCTCCACACTGTTCTCCATAGTGGCTCTACTAGTTTGCATTTCCCACCAACAGTGTAAGAGGGTTCCCTTTTCTCCACACCCTCTCCAGCATTTATTGCTTGTAGACTTTTTGATAGCAGCCATTCTGGCCGGTGTGAGATGGTACCTCATTGTGGTTTTGATTTGCATTTCTCTGATAATGAGTGTTGTTGAACATCTTTTTGTATGTTTGTTAGCCATCTGTATGTCTTCTTTGGAAAAATGTCTGTTTAGTTCTTTGGCCCATTTTTTGGTTAGGTTGTTTATTTTTCTGAAATTGAGCTGCAGGAGTTGCTTGTATATTTTTGAGATTAATTCTTTGTCAGTTGCTTCGTTTGCTATTATTTTCTCTCATTCTGAAGGCTGTCTTTTCACCTTGCTTATAGTTTCCTTTGTTGTGCAAAAGCTTTTAAGTTTAGTTAGGTCCAATGTGTTTATTTTTGCTTTTGTTTCCGTTATTCTGGGAGGTGGGTCATAAAGGATCTTGCTGTGATTTATGTCAGACAGTGTTTTGCCTATGTTCTCCTCTAGGAGTTTTATAGTTTCTGGTCTTACATTTAGATCTTTAATCTATTTTGAGTTTATTTTTGTGTATGGTGTTGGAAAGTGTTCTAGTTTCATTCCTTTACAAGTGGTTGACCAGTTTTCCCAGCACCAGTTGTCAAAAAGATTGTCTTTTCTCCATTGTATATTCTTGGCTCCTTTGTCAAAGATAAGGCGTCCATAGGTGTGTGGATTTATCTCTGGGTTTTCTATTTTGTTCCATTGATTTATATTTCTGTCTTTGTTCTGTAGTGATTTTGAAGCCCCTCCAAAATAAAGTCTCTCACTGTTTCCATTGTTTCCCCAGCTATTTGCCATGAAGTGATGAGACCAGATGCCATGATATTAGTTCTCTCAATGTTGAGTTTTAAGTCAACTTTTTCATTCTCCTCTTTGACTTTCATTATGAGGCTCTTTTGTTCTTTGCTTTCTGCTGTAAGGGTGGTGTCATCTGCATATCTGAGGTTATTGATATTTCTCCCTGCAATCTTGATTCAAGCTTGTGCTTCATCCAGCCCAGCATTTCACCATGATGTACTCTGCATATAAGTTAAATAAATAGGGTGATAATATACAACCTTGATATACTCCTTTCCCAATGTGGAATCAGTCTGTTGTTCCATGTCCAGTTCTAACTGTTGCTTTTTGACCTGAATACAGATTTCTCAGGAGGCAGATAAGGTGGTCTAGTATTCCCGTCTCTTGAAGAATTTTCCACGGTTTATTGTGATCCACACAGTCAGAGGTTTTGGCATAGGAAATAAAGCATAAGTACATGTTTTTCTGGAACTCTCTTGCTTTTTCGATGATTCCAACAGATGTTGGCAATTTGATCTCTGGTTTCTCTGCCTTTTCTAAATCTAGCTTCAACATCTGGAAGTTCATGGTTCACAAACTGTTGAAGCCTGGCTTGGAGAATTTTGAGCATTACTTTGCTGGCTAGGGTGTGAGATGAGTGCAATTGTGTGGTAGTTTGAATATTCTTTGGCATTGCCTTTCTTTGGGAATGGGATGAAAACTAACCTTTTCCAGTCCTATGGCCCCTGCTGAATTTTCCAAATTTGCTGGCATGTTAAGTGCAGCACTTTCACAGCATCATCTTTTATGATTTGAAATAGCTCAACTGGAATTCCATCACCTACGCTAGCTTTGTTCATAGTGATGCTTCCTAAGGCCCATTTGACTTCGCATTCCAGGACGTCTGGCTCTAGGTGAGTGATCACACCATCGTAGTTATCAGGGTCATGAAGATCTTTTTTGTATAGTTCTTCTGTGTATTCTTGCCACTTCTTCTTAATATCTTCTGCTTCTGTTAAGTCCATACCATTTCTGTCCTTTATTGTGCCCATGTTTGCATGAAATGGTCCCCTGGTATCTCTAATTTTCTGAAGAGATCTCTAGTCTTTCCCATTCTATTGTTTTCCTCTATTTCTTTGCATTGATCACTGAGGAAGGCTTTCTTATCTCTCCTTGCTATTCTTTGGAACTTTGCATTCAAATGGGTATATCTTTCCTTTTCTCTATTGCTTTTTGCCTCTCCTCTTTTCTTAGCTATTTGTAAGGCCTCCTCAGGCAACCATTTTGCTGTTTTGCATTTCTTTTTCTTGAGGATGGTCTTGATCACTGCCTCCTGTACAATGTCCCAAACCTCCTTCCATAGTTCTCCAGGCACTCTATCAGTTCTAATCCTTTGAATCTATTTGTCACTTCCACTGTATAATTGTAAGAGATTTGATTTAGGTCATACCTCAATGGCCTAGTGGTTTTCCCTACTTTCTTCAATTTAAGTCTGAATATAACAATAAGGAGTTCATGATTTGAGCCACAGTCAGCTCCCAGTCTTGTTTTTGTTGGCTGTTTTAGAGCTTCTCCATCTTTGGCTGTAAAGAATATGGTCAATCTGATTTCAGTACTGACCATCTAGTGATGTCCATGTGTAGAGTCTTGTGTTGTTGGAGGAGGGTGTTTGCTGTAACCAGTGTGTTGTCTTGGCAAAACTCTGTTAGCCTTTGACCTGCTTCATTTTGTACTCCAAGGCCAAATTTGCTTGTTACTACAGGTATCTCTTGACTCCCTACTTTTGCATTCCAGTCCCTTATAATGAAAAGGACATCTTTTTTTGGTTTTATTTCTAGAAGGTCTTGTAGGTCTTCATCAGTTCAGTTCAGTTCAGTTTAGTCGCTCAGTCGTGTCCGACTCTTTGCGACCCCATGAATCGCAGCCAGGCCTCCCTGTCCATCACCAACTCCTGGAGTTTACTCAAACTCATGCCCATCGAGTCGGTGATGCCATCCAGCCATCTCTTCCTCTGTCGCCCCCTTCTCCTCCTGCCCCCAATCCCTCTCAGCATCAGGGTCTTTCCCAATGAGTCAACTGTTCGCATGAGGTGGCCAAAGTACTGGAGTTTCAGCTTCAGCATCAGTCCTTCCAATGAATATCCAGGACTGATCTCCTTTAGGATGGACTGGTTGGATCTCCTTGCAGTCCAAGGGACTCTCAAGAGTCTTCTCCAACACCACAGTTCAAAAGCATCAATTTTTCGGCACTCAGCTTTCTTCACTGTCCAACTTTCACATCCATACATGACCACTGGAAAAATCATAGCCTTGACCAGATGGACCTTTGTTGGCAAAGTAATGTTTCTGCTTTTTAATATGCTGTCTAGGTTGGTCATAACTTTCCTTCCAAGGACTAAGTGTCTTTTAATTTCATGGCTGCTGTCACCATCCACAGTGATTTTGGAGCCCAAAAAAATGAAGTCTGACACTGTTTCCACTGTCTCCCCATCTATTTCCCATGAGGTGATGGGACCAGACGCCATGATCTTAGTTTTCTGTAAGCCAACTTTTTCACTCTCCTCTTTCACTTTCATCAAGAGGCTTTTTAGTTCGTCTTCACTCTCTGCCATAAGGGTGGTGTCATATGCCTATCTGAGGTTATTGATAGTTCTCACGGCAATAGAGCTGTTCAATTTTGACTTCTTCAGCATTACTGGTCAGGTAATAGACTTTGATTACTGTGATATTGAATGGTTTGCCTTGGAAATGAATAGAGATCATTCTGTCATGTAGAAAACAAACCTAAGGTAACCAAGTGGGAAAAGAGGAGGGGGGATAAATTGGGAGATTGGGACTGACATATACATACTACTATGCATAAAATAGGTAACTAGTAAGAACCTATTGCATTGCACAGGGAACGCTACTCATGACTGTGTAATGACCTACATGGGGAAAGAGTGGATATATGTATACATATAACCAATGCACTTTGCTGTATACCTGAAACTAATGCAACGTTTTCTGTGAACCACACTTCAATAAAAATTAAAAAAAAAAAAAAAGAGATCATTCTGTTGTTTTTGAGACTGCATCCAAGTACTGCATTTTGTACTCTTTTGTTGACTGTTTTTGTTGACTGTACTCCATTTCTTCTAAGGGATTCTTGCCCACAGTAGTGGGCATCTGAGTTAAATTCACCCATTCCAGTCCATTTTAGTTCACTGATTCCTAAAATGTCAAAGTTCAGTCTTGCCATTTCCTCTTTGACCATTGCCATTTGACCAATTTACCTTGATTTATGGACCAAACATTCCAGATTCCTATGCAGTATTGTTCTTTACAGCATTGGAGTTTACTTCCATCACCAGTCGCATCCACCACTGGGCATTGTTTTCACTTTGGCTCCATCTCTTCATTCTCTCTGGCGTTACTTCTCTACTCTTCTCCTAGCATATTGGGCACCTACCAACCCGGGGAGTTCATCTTTCAGTGTCATATCTTTTTGCCTTTTCATGCTGTTCATGGGGTTCTCAAGGGAAGAATACTGAAATGGTTTGCCATTGCCTTCTCCAGTGGACCACAGTTTGTGCAGGGGCTTCAGTAGTTGTGCAGTTTGGGCTCAATAGTTGTGACACGCAGGCTTCAGTGCTCTGAGGCATGTGGGATCTTCCCAGACGAGGGAGCAAACCCACATCCCCTGCAATGGGAAGCAGATTCTCAACCACTAGACCACCCGGGAAGCCCTCATGATTCAGTCTTGATAGGCTGTACATTTCTAGGAATTTGCCCATTTTTTTCCAGCTTACCCAAGTTGTTGGTGTTAAATTTTTCATAGTAGTCTTTTTTAATGATCCTTTGTATTTCTATAGTGTCTTGTAATGTCTCCTCTTTATAACTTTATTTCATTTATAATTTTATTTATTTGCGTCCTCTTTCTCTTTTTCTTAGTCTAACTAATGGTTTGTCACTTTTATTTCTCTTCTAAAGAAACCAAATCTTAACTTTTGTTGATCTTTTCTTTTGTCCTATTTTCTACTCTAATGTTTATTGTTTTCTTCTTCTGATAACTTTGGGTATAGTTTCTTCTCTTTTTTCTGGATCTGGAGATGTAATGTTAGGTTGTTTTTTGAGGTCCCATTTCTTAATATAGGTATTTATTGCTATTAAACTTACCTTTAGAACTGCTTTTCTGCATTTCATAAATTTTGGTATGTTGTGTTTCCATTTTCACTTATTTCTGAATACTTTTTGATTTCCTTTTTGGTTTCTTCTTTGACCTATCTGTTGTCCAAGAGTGTGTTGTTTAATTTCTGCGTATCTGGGAACTTTCTAGTTTTCCTCCTGTCATTGACATCTAGTTTCACACTGATCTAATTTATAGACTACTATAATGTTATAGACCATTAGGAGATTACACACAATTTTCAAGTGCACTTGGAACATTTCATAAGGTAGAACATGTGCTGGGACATAAAATGAGTCTCAATAAATTTAAAATAATTGAAATCATGAATATGTTCTCTGTCCACAACAAAATTAAACAAGAAATAAATAACAAAATGTTGCCTAGATAATTCTTAAATATTTGGGAATGAATAAACACTTTTCAAAAAAAGCAAATGAAAATGAAGTCATTGGGGAAATTAAAAATATTTTAATTTAATGAAAATTAAAAAGCACAGTATATAAAGTTTTGTTGGATGCAGCTATAGCAATGCAAGGGGAAATTTATAGCTTAATAATGTTCACATTAAAATGAAAAATGTTTCAAAATCAGTGATCTAAATTTCCTCCTTATAAAGCTAGAAAAATAAGAATAAATTAAAGGCAATGTAGAAGAAAAGAAATAATGAAGGTAAAATAGAGATCAGTGAAATAGAATATGGACAACAAATAGAGAAAAATCAATTAAACCAAGTGCTGGATGCTTAACACCATTAACAAAATTGATAAACTTCTAGCTAGGTTGATCAGGAAAAGGAGAAAGGATATTTATTACAAATATCAGTAACAAAAAAGGATAGTACTATAGATATGCTATAGTAATTAAAACACTTCATGCTAGTAATTCAACAATGTAGTGAAATTGATAAACTCTTTGAAAGAAACATATAATTAAGCAGCTTTAATTAAGTCTCAGTTGTTTATTTTTGTTTTTATTTCCATTGCTGTAGGAGGTGGGTCAAAAAGATCTTGGTGTGAATTTTATCAGAGAGTGTTCTGCCTATGTTTTCCTGTAAGAGTTTTATAGTATCTGGCTTTGCATTTAGGTCTGTAATCAATTTTGAATTTATTTTTGTGTATGGTGTTAGAAAGTGTTCTAATTTCATTCTTTTAAACTTAGCTGTCCAGTTTTCCCAGCACTACTTATTGAAGAGACTCTTTTTCTCCATTGTACATTCTTGCCTACTTTGTCATAGATTAGGTGACCATAGGTGTGTGTGTTTATCTCTAGACTTCCTATCCTGTTCCACTGGTCTATATTTCTGTTTTTGTGCCAGTACCATAGTGTTTTGATGACTGTAGCTTTATAGTGTAGTCTGAAGTCAAGGAGTCTGATTGTTTCAGCTCTGTTTCCCTTTTTCAAGATTGCTTTGGCTATTCATGGTCTTTTGTATTTTCATACAAATTGTAAGAATTTTTTGTTCTAGTTCTATAAAAAATGCCATTGGTAGTTTGATAAACTTAAAAGCTTTTGCAAAACAAGGGAAACCATAAACAAAATGAAAAGACAGTCATCAGAACAGGAGAAAATATTTGCAAATGAAGCAGCCAACAAGGAATTAATATCCGAAATATAAAAACAGCTTAAAGTAAAAAAAACCCAAACAACCCAATCAAAAAATGAGCAGATCTAAATAGACATTTCTCCAAAGAAGATATACAGATGGTTAACAAGCACATGAAAAGATGCTCAGCATCACCACGTATTAGAGAAATGCAAATCAAAGCTATTAGTAAAATGAAATATCACCTCATAGCCAGTCAGAATGGCCATCATCAAAAAATCTACAAACAGTAAATGCAGGAGAGGTTGTGAAGAAAAGGGAACCCCTTTACACTGTTGGTGGGAATGTAAACTGGTACAGTCACTATGGAGAGCAGTATGGAGGTTCCTTAAAAAGCTAAAAATAGAGCTACTATATGCTCCAGCAATCCCACTTCTGGGCATATATTTGGAGGAAACCATAATTTGGAAAGGTACATGCATCCCAGCTTTAATTCTGGCACTGTTTACAATAGTCAGGACCTGGAAACAGCTTAAAACAAGGAATGGTTAAAAGAAGATGTTGGTACATACCTAGAATGGAATGTTATTCAGCCAAAAAAAAGAATGAAATGATGCCATTTGCAGCAATATGGATGGACCTAGAGATTTTCATACTGAGTAAAGTAAGTCAGAGAAAGGCAAATATCATATCATCACTTATATGCAGAATCCAAAAAAAGTGTACAAAAGAATTTATCTACAAAACTAAAATTGAGTTAGAGATGTAGAAAATAAACCTGGTTACCAGGAAGTAAGTGGGGGGAGGGATTAATTGAAAGATTGGGATTGACATATATTCACTATTATATATAAAATAGATAACTAATACAAACCCACTATATAGCACAGGAAACTACTCATTACTCTGTAATGACCATATGGGAAAAGAATCTTAAAAAGAGTGGGTATATTTATATGTATAATAGATTCACTTTGCTGTAGCCTGAAACTCACACAAATTGTAAACCAACTATACTTTGATATAAAATTTATAAAACTATACTTTGATATAAAATTTTTAAAAAACAACTTTAAAAAGAAACTTTCAAATGTGAATAGTCCTATATTTAGGGGAAAAATTGAGTAATTAAATCCTTTCTGTAAAGTAAACTCAAGTTCCAAGTCACTTTGCTGATGTATTCTACCAAATGTTTGAGGAAAAGATAATAATAGCCAGTTCTACTAACTGAAAATAGTGTAGAACGGAATACCTCCAAATTCATTTGATGTAGCCAGAATTGCCTTGACATTACAAACAAAAAACAAAAAACTGTAGGCAAGTATTCCTCATGGACATAGATGTAAGAATTCTTCATAAAATATTAGAAAACTGAATCCAGTTATGTCTAAAAAGAATACATATGGCCATATTGAGTTTTTCTCAGAAATAAAAGATTAGTTTAATATTAGGAAATCAATAAACATAATTCACCATGTAGGCAGGGTAAAATATAAGAAAAATTATGATTGCAATAGAGGTAGACAAAATATTTGACAAATTTTAACATTTATTCATGGCAAAATTATCTAGCAAATGATGAATAGGAGATAATCCCTATTGAAATGAAATGAAAAATGTGTGAAATGAATATCTATGAAACTTTATAATCATCATATTTAGAAGACTGATTCCTAGAGTGAGGAACAAGGCAAGATTATTCACCTTCACCACTCCTATTTATTGTTTTATTCAAGATCCTAACCAGGAAGGGCACAACAGAGGATGAGATGGTTGGATGGCATCACCGACTCGATGGACATGAGTTTGGGTAAACTCTGGGAGTTGGTGATGGACAGGGAGGCCTGGCGTGCTGCAGTCCATGGAGTTGTAAAGAGTTGGACATGAATGAGCAACAGAACTGACTGAACTGAGCCAGTGCAAAAAGACAAGAAAAGAAATGAAGATATATATATATATATATATATATAATGGAAAAGAAGAAGTGAAACTGTTTTTATTTTTAGGTGACATGATGATGTGTATGGAAAATACTAAAGAATCTACAAACACCAGAACCAGCAGGAAAATTGGAAACATATACAGGGTTAATTTAATATACAGAAGTTAATTGTATTTGTATATACTATAAATAAAAACTTTGAAAATGAAATGTCTAAAACTTAATTTTTAATAGCTTCAAAACATGGAATATTTAGGACTGAACATAACAATATATGTGGAAAATCTGTGTACTGTTCCAAACATGGGCAGGAAAACCCAAGTAAGACTTAAGTAGTTGGAGAAACATGCTGATTTACTGGAAGACTCAATATTGTTAAAAGGTTAGTCTGCCCAGTTGATTGGTATATTCAACCTGATCCCAATCCCAATCCCTGCTGGCTTTTGGAAGACATGCACAGATGGATTCCAATATATCTATGTCTGTATATTTGTGCATTGTGAATTGTTAAAACAAATTTTAAAAAGAGAACAAAAGTTTGGAACACAACAAAACTTCAAGAAGTATAACATCAGTTCGTGACAGTATATTACTGGCATAGGGATACATATTTTTGTCAGTGAAACAATGGAGAAAACCCATTGGTCAAGTGATATTCAGCAAAGGTGCCAAAGTAATTAAATTAAGGAAAGGATCTTTTTTTTCAAAAATAGTGCTGGAAAGGCTAGATATCAATATGGGAAAAATGAATTTTAACCTTTATACCATGCATACCACACACAAAAATTAACTCAAATAGGTTTAAACATAAAAATTAAAAGTATAAAGCTACAGGAAGAAAACAGAATCTTCACGACTTTGAGGTTGGCACACATTTCTTAAATGGCATACCAAATGCATAACCCAATTTTAAAAAATTATAAATTGGATATAATCGATTAAAATTTTCCTTTTCATGAGAGATTCTTTTTTTAATTAAAATGTAAGTCATAGACTGAGAAAAATTTTATAATGTTCAGTTCAAAAACCAGTTTTGCAACACATCTAAGCCATGTTCTACACTGTTAGCTTTAATGATAATAAGACTCAACATTTTGATTTTCCTCTGTCTGATGTCTATCAGTTGGATTTGAACACCTATGAGGAACTGGTGGGGGGTATTTAGTATTTATTTATTTACCTCTTTAAATTCTAACAGTAAAATAGGTTCATTTTCTCTATAAGATGAGTAGATACCCTTTACTCCCATCCCCGACCACAGATCTTCTTGGATGCATATTTGCTGATGGGTGGCAAGATGCCACATCATTACATTGTTCATGGATATGTCACAAGAATGTTCTGAACCATAGCCTGCTTGACTTTTAGGATACATGAAACCTAGTGAATGGCAATAATAATTCATCACCCTTTGTGAGTGCCTGTGTAAATATACTTGTAAAGAGCATGGATTGTGTTCTTGAATAAAATGATTAGAATATGAATTCAGCAATTTACATATAAGGATATCACCTAATCAAGGCATTCAAAATTGAGGTCAGAATGTGAAAATCCTAAATTAATGTGTAACCCATTCAACTGCTGTTTTTCTCAAATGGATAAAAATTTGAGTATTTTTATTTCCATCTGCATTGTTTTGTGCATTCAAGAAAAGCTTGCCAAATCTTATAAATAGACATCTAGTTTTATTACATTTTACTACATTTTTTGAGCAACCTACATTCCAATAAAAATATCCCCAGGTACTATAAATGAAAATTGATATTCATACCTAGTCATCCAACAGAAATCATTATTCATATTAGAAAATCAGTGAGTGGTTATTATTGGTATGGCAGTACATAGATTTAAATTGGGAAAACAATGAATCCAATTTTAGTATTTAGTAATTGAGTTGGATATTACATGCTTTGGGAACTATGTTCATATTACATGTCAAATCCCATTACAAAATCTGTCTTTAGAATGCAAAGGTTCATAGCAAAAAGTGTATCCACACCCCTGGCCAGTGGCCCATCTATTTCAAACAACATTCAATACAAAACAGAGACATTTCCATTGTCTTTGGAATTCACTAATAAAAGTTGGCTTGTATTGCCATATAGTTCCCACCAAAGGATTCACATCTAGTGCACATTTTTTTCTGTGCATTAATCCTAGAACTGCATTCTTCATGATATCTTTCCACACTCTCCTGAATTCCTTCTCCACATTCCTGCTAGACTCTTGAACTAGACCATGGATTTTAATTCTGTTGAAGTTTTCAAAACAAGTGAAAAGTATTTAGGGCAAGCCAGGAATTCTCTAAGAACTTTGCTGAGGTCTCATTATTCCAGATGATAAAGCATTGCCTTCCAATACTTGTCAGGATTGGGTAGCATAATCTGCTGATATCTAAGGAATGCAACTCAGCAATCACTTTGGTCTTAGGACTGTCAGAGGATTGATTTAAATGGGTAATGATTCCAATGCTGAATCAGAATCCAATTTTAAAGACAGTTTCAGCATCTCTGGGAATATGATGAAGCAAGATATAATACAGTGTCCAGCTGTACAAATTCCCAATATAGGAAGTAGCATCTAATAGTTGTGGGAACTAAAACTTCTTTCTGAATCTATTGATTTTACATAGAGAGATTTCCACGTAATTTGTAAAGTGTCACAACCAGAATATGAGGAACTGGACCATAAAAAGAAAAGTATTCCTTTGTATTCAGATGAACACAAATAAGAAAATAATTGAATGATATCTGAGAGGCTTGATTTGTTATTTTGGTTTTTAAAAAATTTTATTTTTAAAATTTTGATTTTTTATTGAAGAATAGTTGATTTACAATTTAAATAAATAAATCATGAATTTACAATTGTAGATAGGTCCTTGTTGTTTACCTATTTTATATAATGTAGCATGTGTCTGTTAATCCCACATTCCTAATTTAACCCCCTTCCCCCTTTGGTAACCATAAATTTGTTCTCTATGTCCGTGAGTCTATTTCTATTTTGTGAATAAGTTCATTTGTATCATTTTTTAGATTCCATATATAGGTAATATTATATGATACTTGTTTTTCTCTGACTTACTTCACTTAGTGTGATAATCTCCAGTTTTGTCCATGTTGCTACAAATGACATTATTTCATTCATTTTTATGGCTAAATAATATTCCATTGTGTGTGTGAGTGTATGTGTGTATGACATCTTCATTCATGGGTCAATGGACATTTAAGTTGCTTCCATGTCTTGGTTATTGTAAATAGTACTGCTATGAACATTGGGGTACATATATTTTTTTGAATTAGAGCTTTCATTTGTTCTGGATATATGCCCAGGAGTGGAATTGCTGGATTATATAGGAACTCTATTTTTAGTTTTTAAAGAAACTTCCATACTGTTTCTCATAGTGCTTGCACCAATTTACATTTCCACCAACAGTGTTGGAGGGTTCCCTTCTGAGAGGCTTGATTTGAAAGGATAGCCAAAGCAAAGCTGTAGTTGCTCAGGACTGGTGTTGCAGTTGCCAGTACTAACTACTGGAAACTTTCTTAAATTGATATTATTTTTAAAGGTAGTAACATATTGAAAAAATAAAAAAGTATTGGCTAACTCCTAATTTAGAATTATCAATCCACTGCATTGTTCTTAGCAAAAGAAATATTCATCTGCTTTTTAAATGCATCTATGGCTGATTCATATCAATGTATGACAAAACCCACTGAAATGTTGTGAAGTAATTAGCCTCCAACTAATAAAAAAAAAAATGCATCTAAGGGCTCTCTTGGTAGAGGTATAGAAAATTTGAAGGTATCATGGTAGTTACAAGTGGTTCTTGGAGGCAAAATAGAAGAAAACCCAGAAGCCTTTTTTAATGTTACTTTTGTGTATGAATCTTCTCTTGTATCATGCTGAAGCTCTGTGAATAGATTTTCCTAGGTTAATAGCTCGGTTGCTCAATTCAATAATGTTCCAGAAGAAAAATAGGTAGGAGGATAAAGAAAAGACTATTTCCAGGCACCCTGGTGGCTCAGATGGTAAAAAATCTGCCTGCAATGTGGGAGACCCAGGTTTCATCCTTGGGTCGGGAAGATCCCTGGAGAAGGGAATGGCAACCCACCCTAGTATTTTTGCCTAGAGAGTCCAATGGACAGAGGAGCCTGGCGGTCTCACAAAGAATTGGACATGGGGCTCGCAAAGAATCGGACACAGCTGAGCGACTAACACACACAATGGCTCCAGTAGGAGAGTATACCTTCCACTACTCATGGGTCCCAAGAGTTTGCCCTGCAGTTGGTCACAGCATGATTTAGTGCTTTTGGTGTCTCCCTAAAGTATTGTCCTAGCTTTCTGGTCCAACAGATAACAATGGTTCATCATGTCACTCTTTATATAAAAGGGGCCTTGGGAAGTTGCAAACCTGCTTATTTACCAAAGGCCAGCTGAAATGCTTACCGTGAATCCTGAAAGTCAAAGATGCAAATTCAACACCCGAAGTCCTTTATTTCTGTACCAGACGCTTTTTAGACAGACCTTTGATAGCTCTCAAAAGACAGCAAGGGAATAGCAGCCTTTGTCCTAAAGATTCGTCTGCCTTTTGCCAATAAAATCTTACCGTGAAGATTCTGCTGAGTGTGCATTGCTTCTTATCACCCTGTTCAGCTGAAATTAGAATTTCTTCCAATAGCATTTAGTGTATCTCCTTTGGACAGTTGCTCTGCTTTTGTTTTTCTTATTTGTACTTTCAAGCTTCCAGTTTAATCACTAAACATTTAGGGCATTAGGCCATTCTCTAGATCTCTCTGAAAATCACCAGAGAACAACCGTCATAAGAAAGTTTCACTTGCCAAAGGAAATAAGTCACGTTTTCCATATCATAGTTTGGTTACTCATTAGTCTTAGAATTGTTTAGGAGTTGGCTGTAGTCCATAAAACCTATTTGTATATGGATCCAGATTAAAAACCACTTTCCTTATGTACATTTTTATTAATCAAATAGATCTTTGTGCAATTACTACAGATTCTGGAATACAAATATCAAGCAACTAAGGCTGGAACCTATATCTGTTGCTTTGCAGTGCTATACTGTTCAAAGCAGTAACCAGTAGTTATCTGTGGCTTGTTTACTATACCTTAATTAAAATTAAATGCCATTAAAAATTTAGTTCATGGTTGGTCACATTAGCCACCCCATGTAGTTAGAGACTACCATGTTGAACAGTGCAGATATAGAACATTTTCAGTTGTAGATCAGTGCTATTCTCAAAGACTACTTATAGCATAATCATAATTTTTACTTTTTAATAAAAAGAAACAAACCCACATTATTATGTGTTTTTATTGTCTTTAAGGGCAAGTCATATAGGTCACACTGCAAAAATTCTAGGCAATCAATAAGAAATCCTTATACAATCATGTGAGTTTTACTCTGCATTATTTATCGTATTTTACACTTCAGAAAACACCAAGAGGTCACAGGACTTGTTCCGTCACCCTCAAGGTTAGTGAGCGGCTCAGGTAGAATGAAATCTGACAGCCCAGACCACTTAATCTGTGGAGAATCCAGGTGCCAGACACAACGGGGATAAGCATCAGAAGTGAAGGCAATCTCAAATGAGCCTCTGAAAACCCATCAATACACTGTACAAGTATTTATTTTACAGGCTGAAATGGAAGTGTGTTTATTGGTTTTCTTTTCAAATTGTCCTTGGAGCTGAAGGCTTATTTGTTTCATTGCTTCCAGTATACTTGTAATTAGAATTTATCAGCAAGTTTATTTAATACAGAAACATGCGAATATAGGAGATAGTTTTACATTTTTAAACTTGAAGGAGGACGTTCAGTCACTATAATATCTAATTAGGTCAGCCTTTGGTAATAGAGTAACTGACATGATTTAAAAAACTGAGTTAGTGGCATACTGGAACCAGTTTGTACAGGTTCACAAGAGCCCAGTATTAAACGTTCATGAGTTTTGAAAACTGGGTATTAGATATAGCCATTATTAAAAATTAAATTTTGTAAGGTTACAATTAAATAAATTGTATTTATAGAAGACAAGGGTAAAAAATACTCAAGAACCATCATTTCATAATTATTTTACTACATTTTACTATTATCTACACTCTTGAGGTTACTTATATTTAATATACCTATATGGTGGAAATACTCTATTATATTATGGTATGCTACTGCAGATCTTTTCCCAAATACCTGTAAATGAATTGATCTGTCTACTTGCAGTTTCACCTCCCACTACATCTGGTGCTCTTTTGTCAAAGAATATTCTGTATAGAGATGAGGAAGAATTAGAGATGTTTTCTAGAGTCCCATAACTGCCCTTTCTTTCTGTAAGTTCCTAGAGAGCAAAGTGAATATTTGAATTGAGTCTCCAAGCAGATGGATGATTAAGGATGATCTTCCAGATTGAAAAAAAACAGCATGATGATAAAAGTGGGGAAGAAGAAACATAGAACATGTGTAATATTCAAAAAGATCTCTGTAACCGAGATACCATCTAGACCTTCCCACTTTTTGGACACACACACACATACACATAGACCTCTCACTCTCTCTGTATGTATATGTATGTGTATATGTGTGTGTATGTATTCTTGCTGCCATTTACCCTTCATGCAAGCACCCTCTTCCAACAACACAAGAGACAACTCCACACATGGACATCACCAGATGGTCAGTACCGAAATCAGATTGATTATATTCTTTGCAGCTGAAGGTGGAGAAGCTCTATACATTTAGCAGAAACAAGACCGGGAGCTGACCTTGGCTCAGATCATGAACTCCTTATTGTAAAAGTCAGATTTAAATTGAAGAAAGTAGGGGAAACTACTAGGCCATTCAGGTATGACTTAAGTCAAATCCCTTATGATTATACAGTGGAAGTCACAAATAGATTCAAGGGATTAGAACTGATAGATTGTGTGAAAAACTATGGATGGAGGTTCATAACACTGTACAGGATTTGGTGATCAAAACCATCCCCGAAACAAAGAAATGCAAAATGACAAAATGGTTGTTTGAGGAAACCTTACAAACAGCTGAGAAAAAAAAAGAAGCAAAAAGCAAAGGAGGAAAGGAAAAATGTACCCATCTGAACACAGAGTTCCAAAGAATAGCAAAGATAGATAAGAAAGCCTTCCTAAGTGAACAGTGCAAAGAAATAGAGAAATACAATAGAATAGGAAAGACTAGAGGTCTCTTCAAGAAAATTAGAGATACCAAGGGAACATTTCATGCAAAGATTGGCACAAAATAGGGCAGAAATGGTATGGACCTAACAGAAGCAGAAGATATTAAGAAGAGGTAGCAACAATACACAGAAGAACCATACATAGAAGATCTTAATGACTGGGATAACCACGATGGTGTGATCACTCACATCAGATATCTTGGAGTTCGAGACAACTAGAGCCAGACATCTTGGAGTTCGAAGTGAAGTGGGCCTTAGGAAGCATCACTATGAACAAAGCTAGTGGAGGTGATGGAATTCCAGCTGAGCTATTTCAAATCCTAAAACTTGATGCTGTTAAAGTGCTGCATTCAGTATGCCAGCAAATTTGCAAAACTCAGCAGTGGTCACAAGACCGGAAAAGGTCAGTTTTCATTCCAGTCCCAAAGAAGGGCAATGCCAAAGAGTGTTCAAACTACCACACAAATTGTACTCATTTCACATGCTAGTAAAGTAATGCTCAAAATTCTCCAAGCTAGGTTTGAACGGTATGTGAACCGAGAACTTCCAGATGTTCAAGCTGGATTCAGAAAAGGCAGAGGAATCAGAAATCAAATTGCCAACATTCACTTGATCCTTGAAAAAGCAAGAGAGTTCCAGAAAAACATCTATTTCTGCTTTATTGACTATGCTAAAACCTTTGACTGTGTGGATCACAATAAACTCTGGAAAATTCTGAAAGAGATGGGAATACCAGAGCACTTTGACCTGTATGCATGTCAAGAAACAACAGTTAGAACTGGATATGGAACAAAGGACTGGTTCCAAATAGGGAAACAGGTCAAGGCTGTATATTGTCACCCTGCTTATTTAACTTATATGCAGAGTGCATCATTTGAAATGCCAGGCTGGATGAAGTACAAGCTGGAATCAAGGTTGCTGGGAGAAATATCAAAACCTCAGATATGCAGGTGACACCACCCTAATGGCAGAAAGCAAAGAGGAACTAAAGAGCCTCTGGATGAAGGTGAAAGAGGAGAGTGAAAAAGTTGGCTTAAAGCTCAACATTCAGAAAATTAAGATCATGGCATCCGGTCCCGTCACTTCATGGAAATAGATGGGGAAACAGTGAAAACAGTGGCTGACTTTATTTTTCTTGGCTCCAAAATCACTGCAGATGGTGACTGCAGCCTTGAAATTAAAGGATGATTACTCCTTGAAAGAAAAGTTATGACCAACCTAGCCAGCATATTAAAAAGCAGAGACATTACTTTGTCAACAAAGGTCCATCTAGTCAAAGTTATGGTTTTTCCAGTAGTCATGTAGGGATGTGAGAGTTGAACCATAAAGAAGGTTGAGCGCCGAAGAATTCATGCTTTTAAACTGTGGTGTTGGAGAAAACTCTTGAGATTCCCTTGGACTGCAAGGAGATCCAACCAGTCAGTCCTAAAGGAAATCACTCCTGAATATTCATTGAAAGGCCTGATGCTGAAACTACTTTGGCCATCTGTTGCAAAGAACCCACTTACTGGAAAAGACCCTGATGCTGGGAAAGATTGAAGGCAGGAGGAGAAGGGGATGACAGAGGATGAGATGGTTGGATGGCATCACCAACTCGATGGACATGAGTTTGAGCACCTCCGGGAGATGGTGAAGGACAGGGAATCTAGCATGCTGCAGTCCACGGGGTCACAAAGAATCGGACATGACTGAACAACTGAACAGCAATAACAACCCTTCATGCATCTCAAATTTTAATGTGCATATAAATTGAATTATAATTCCCTAGGCTAGAGTTGCTGCCCGAGATTCTGCACTTTAGTAAACTCCCAGGCAAGGCTGGTTTTATTCATCGGTGGCTCACACTTCACATAGCAAGCACCTAGTTCATACCTTTATGCATATAAACATGCATAGAGGTTTGATGTGTTTGTTGTTGCTTTTAGTAGAATTTATGGGAAGGGACTAAACATCACACTTGGGAGATATCATGTGGACTGGGGAGTAACGTGAACAAATTGGAAGGAAAAATCCCTAAACTCCACTAACTTTAGAGCATTGGGCTTCTGGATGATGTAGACTCAGGTTTTGAAGCTATCCAAAGGAGTAGAAAGATCTAGATGACATCTGGGTTGCAAAGCTTTTTGACCATTACACATGTTCTGGGTTTCTCCTTTTATGATCACCCCCTTTTTTTTTCAGTTTGGAAGACCATCCTTAATACTTTCTGTGACTCCTGGAATCTCCTCCAGGAGTCAATTCAAATGTTCGCTATGCTCTCTAGGAACTTACAGAAAGAAACAAATATAGGGCTGCAGAAAGCACCTCTAATTCTTCCTCATCTCTATATGGCATGGCTCCTTAGAAAAAAAAACACTGGTTGTAGTGGAAGTTGAAATAGAGTAGACAGACCATTTCAGTTAGACGTAGTTGTATGCAAGTGAAGGTTGGTCAGTTGTGTCCAACTCTTTGCGACCCATGGACTATACAGGCCATGGAATTCTCCAGGACAGAATACTGGATTGGGTAGCTGTTCTCTTCTCCAGGGGATCTTCCCAAGCCAGGGACCGAACCCAGGTCTCTCACATTGCAGGCAGATTCTTTACCAGCTGAACTGCAGGGGAAGCCCAAGAATACTGGAGTGGGTAGCTTATCCCTTCTCCAGAGGATCTTCCCAACCCAGGAATTCAGTCAGAGTCTCCTGCATTACAGGTGGATTCTTCACCATGAGCTATCAGGGAAGCAGTGCAGGAGACTTGGGTTCAATCCCTGGCTTGGGAAGACCCCCTGGAGAAGGAAATGGCAACCCACTCCAGCGTTCTTTCCTGGGAAATCCCATGAACAGAGGAGCCTGATGGGCTACATTCCGTGGGGTTGCAAGAGTTGGACACGACTTAGCAACTCTTCCACCACCAAATAGTGCTAAGAAGCAAACTCTACTGGTAGGATTCTGGAATTGATTTATTTGCTCTCCAAGTGGCAGTGAAAACCCCATCCTGGCTAGGCAAAGCCCTTATGGTTCCTGGAATGCTGTAGAAATGCACTTGCTAAAACATTGAGTTCAGTTCAGTTCAGTTCAGTCATTCAGTCGTGTCCAACTCTTTGCAACCCCATGGACTGCAGCACGCCAGGCTTCCCTGTCCATCACCAACTCCTGGAGCTTGCTCAAACTCATGTCCACTGAGTCAGTGATACCATCCAACCATATTAGCCTCTTGTCATTCCCTTCTCCTTCTGCCTTCAGTCTTTCCCAGCATCAAGGTCTTTTCCAATGAGTCAGTACTTTGCATCAGGTGGCCAAAGTATCATAGCTTCAGCTTCAGCCTCAGTCCTTCCAATGAATATTCAGGGTTGATTTCCTTTAGGATTGACTGGTTTGATCTCCTTAGAGTCCAAGGAACTCTCAAGAAACTGGTGTGGGGTACAGATGAAAGCAGGTGCACTAAACTGATTCTGTGTATCTGGCATTTGAAAGGTACAAGGGAAAGGATAACTCTAGGACTGTGGAGTGGTTTTCTTTTGCGAAATGGTGTTTATATGTTGAAGAGAGTTCATAATAATCTTCAATCTATCAATCAAGTTTAAAGGAAATTATGAGTCAGAGATGCTCCTTGGTAGCATTTGAAGAAATGCTAATTTATAACTTCTATAGATGGAGAGCAGACAGGGCTTATGGCCTGGAATAGGATTTAATTGTAAGCAGCAGAAAATTTTAGAGAAAGTTGAATTCTCAGCCTAGGAAAGTTGAAGCCAAAGTCAAAGCTCTGACAGGAAAGGAGTGGGAGACTGAGATGGGGATATCTGGGTAGATGCACCTGAGTACCTGAAACCCTAGATTTCCTGGACTCTGTTGGTCTTCAGACTTGACTATTACCATTTACTGGAAGATAAGATTCTCTCTTCCCTTTTTAAAAACCATGTAGAAGTCTCAAAGGAGACAGTCATCTTTAGGAAATTCTTCCTCATGAACTGTTCTCCCCCTGCCTACCAGACCTATATCTTGGGTCAAATTTTAGCAAAATTAGACGGGGGAAGTGTTAGCCTCCTAAGGGGGAAGAAGGTTAAATATATCAAAAGAGTTACTGGATCTAGTTAACATGTACTGGTAAGATCAAAGACATAGTGCCTGGGAGTAGAGCCTGCAGCTGGGATTATCAAAGAGTAATCAAAGCTGGAAGAGCTTCAGTGTGTTGGTATGGAGACACTTCGGCAAGGGTCCCAAGAAGCAGTTTAAGTGCTCTGTGCGTATGGCTCTTAGAATACTGGAAAAAGCAGTGCCCTACATCAAATGTCAGCAAACTTTTCCTGTAATGGATCAGATAGTAAATACTGTACACTTTGAGAATCATATGGCCAATATGTAAACAAATAAGTGTGGCCAACAAATTGGGTATTTCAATAAAACTTACCAAAAAAGGAAAGGCAGGACTTCGTTGGTGGTCCAGTGGTCAAGACTCTGCGCTTCCACCACAGGAGGCATGGGTTACATCCCTGGTCTGGGAACTAAGATCCCACATGCCTTGCAGTATGGCCAACAAATAAATAAATACATAAATAAAATAAATGTTTTTAAAAGGCCAGCATTGGATTTGACTCAGGGGCCATAGTTTGCCAACTGCTGCTCTACATCTAATGCAATGGAGGTGCCAAACCCTTCTGTGGAGACTGTGAAGCAATATATTAAAAAGTTCAGGAAGTGGGCATACTGGAATGGGCCTACTGCATCAGAATGGAAGAGCCACCATATGACTCTATTCCTTGGGAGGTCTTAAAGGAGACTCTTTATTAAAACAATAAAATGATTAAAACAATAGAAAACGTGCTGGTGAGGGAGAACCAATATCTTTAAGAAGTGTCAAGGTGACTGTCCTCTGTATACAAGGCTGAGTGTGTGTGTTTGTACTATATATATATAAAATTATATACACAATTCATATACTGATGGTTATACTTACCATCACTTTCATTGACTCATTTGGAGAACTTGGGCTTTTTATTCCTGCAACTGTGAGCTTTGTGGGTCCGGAGTTCTTGGTTTCCTCCAGAAGACTATTGGTAGGAGTCCCAGTAATCTTCTGTTGCATGGTCATTTTGGGGCTTCTCATGCCAGTAGATCATCAAGCTAAGGAAACAGTTACCTAATGGTAGAATAATTGACTGTAGTCCTGAGGAGGTAGGACTGAAGCTACGTAATGTCCCCTAAGGTAATCAGTTTTGGCATCTTTTGATTTTCCCATGTCCAGTTTTAAGTGTAAATGCAGCCACAGCAATCCTGGCCTAATAAGGACGTGGTCATTAGGAACTTCTATTCTTACAGATGAGGACCCACCAAGCAAGCCACCTAGCCCTCCCCTCACCCCCTGAATTTTGCAATCAGAGCTATTACATGGATATGATAGTTTATGAATGATTGAAATGAAAAGGAGAGGTAAGATACTCTGCCCTACTGTGCATGCCTTATTCTCTCTCTCCAAATATCACTTTCTCAATAAATCGTCATATAAGAATTCACATCACAGGCTCTCTTTCTAGGGAATCTGATCTAGGATAAGGTATAAAGCCAATTTCCAAGAATCTTGCTGGTTACTAATTTCAGACAGTTATAACAGAAGGATTTCTCAGTAAGGAAAGGTTTAATCCAAGAACTATACCAAAGAGTTGTATACATACACACACATATAAATATATGTGTACACAGATGGGTGTATGTGGGTGTATGTGTATAAATCACAGATATTTTGTATGTTTCAGTGGATGAATAAGCAAAGCTCCAACTCACCCAAATGACTTGGGAACTTTTACCTTTTAGCATCCAGGAAAAGTAAAGGTTCAAATCCTTAGTGGTAGGCACGCCTGCTTTAGTGACTTGTGGGCACTTGTGTCTTCTTGGAAAGGAATGTAGGCTGTATGCCCATATGGGAGTGCCTGGGATGAATGCATGACTCAATCGCATGTCTTGGAAAAGAACCAATAGGCACATGGTCTGTTGACTAGAGCACAGGTGAAGTAGTTGTGATTTACAGATGTACTTTGGGAAGATTTTATGTTAGGCAATAATTATGACTAAAACTAGGCCTGCATCTAATTCTTTGGACCTGGATATAAGTGGACTTTTGGAATCAGAGATATTGCATTAATATAATACTTTCTAAAATAGCTGGAGTGAAAAGAACTATAAAATCATGTGCCCTGTAGATATAGATGCATGTATACTTTAAAAAGTTATGATTAAGAGACGATACCCAATGACTTGCAAAAGTCAACATCTCGGCAGGAATAATGAAGATAGATCAGAAGATCTGAATCTGAAAGCTATCTAAAATTAAAAAAAAATTATTTGCATGCTAGAAACTTTACCGAAGCCACATGCATGGTTATTGAAATATTTGATCAATGTCAACATAATCTGGCTCAACATTTAGTACATTTGGTTTAGTTTCATTAACTATTTAATTTTGAAGTTGGCCTTGTCAGCAAGCGCTCATATGCCAAGAATACCAAAGAAAAACTTAGACAATTGATTTTATCTAATAATAAATGAAAGTCGCTAAGGTCCTTTTCTATGAAAGCAGGGATACTTCAAATCCCTTGGGAGATTTACCAACCAAGTTACTTAGAATGAGGAGATTAGATCAAAAGAATGTCAAAGAAGGGCTGGTATGGAGCATGAAGCAGAAGGCTCCAGAAGTTACCAGAAGGGAGCTGGGAGAGCAATATCTGGAAATTTTCTCTAGAAGGTTGAAAATTTGTAGCACATAAAAGGAAGTGTGGGTTGTGATTTTTATAGATTCTACTCACTAAGGGCCTGATGGAATTTCTTTCTTATCTTTGAAATCCTGTTTCTTAATAACACGTCCTCCAAGTTCCGTTGTATGTGGTTGCCCTGTTATTCTTTCCTGCTTGACTGTTTCTCACAAACTTGACCAAGAAAATATCACCCAGGAAGTTCACTTGTGGCAAGCTTTCCCTTTCTATTGCAGAACAGCTCAGATAACACTGATGCTGTCCTGAATCATCCAGCATGGGTTGGAGGTTTGGAATATGTACAGGAAGTGATCTAGGCAAGTGATAAACTGACATCAAAAGACTTGATGCTCAGGTCTATCAAAGCACCTAAGAGGATGGACAGTTCTCTGAACCCAAAATGCTCTTGAAATCCAGCAAATTTTGACTGGAAATCTTACAAAAGGATGATTTCCCATGAAATTTCTGGTCCTTTGTTTCCTATCAGATCATGAATGTCATGAGAATAGCTTTTGTTGCTACATTTAAGGTTCAGTTCAGTTAAGTTGCTCAGTCGTGTCTGACTCTTTGTGACCCCATGGACTGCAGCATGCCAGGCTTCCCTGTCCGTCACCAACTTCCGGAGCCTCCTCAAACTCATGTACATGGAGTTGGAGATGCCATCCAACCATCTCATCCCCTTCTCCTCCTGCCTTCAATCTTGCATCAGGTCTTTTCCAGTGAGTCAGTTCTTTGCATCAGGTGGCCAAAGTATTGGAGTTTCAGCTTCAGCATCAGTCCTTCCAATGAATATTCAGGACTGATTTCCTTTAGGATTGACTGATTTGATCTCCTTGCAGTCCAAGGGACTCTCAAGAGTCTTCTCCAACACCACAGTTCAAAAGCATCAATTCTTCCACACTCAGGTTTCTTTATGGTATGTGTGTGTGTGTCTGTGTAAATGTGCACACAGCATTTCAGCTAGGCATAGAGAGACATTTGGTTATTCACTATTTTGCTTTGAGTTGATAATAAGCATATTTTAATGAACTCCAATGACTAGATTATTAGAGAGAACTGGTAAAGGTAAGTGAATGTAGGGATTTGGTGCTGATAAAGATTTAGTGACAAATTCAGTATAGATAAGGGTAAAGATAACAAGACACTGAAAAATAATGAATTACCATAAGTACAGTAATATAGTAACTGTTTTATATTCTAATTAGTTTCTTTGGCAAGTTAACAACAATTTCCTTTTGTCTTTTCATCGAGTGGGAAGTTTTTTTTTTTTAGGAAGCAATTTAAATGTCAGAGTTAAGCACTGGAGTACTAAATATTTCCATTCTCTTCTAAGATATTTGTTGAAGGTATTGGCATATAGATTGTCTCTAAAGATGTCTTTTACTACATTATGTGAGCAATTCTTTTTTCTTTTTAATTGTAAGAGTTTCCCCTTCATCTAACATCATCCCTCTTTAAAACTAGCTCTCTTGCACTTCATCTCCTTAAAAAAAAAAACAACAGTCAACCCAAATTCCATGCACTCATTAAGAAAAGAATGATACTGCCTTTTCTTTTGTTTCCATTTATTTTAGGATTGGTTTTGGCCTGAGCTGTAAACTACATATCTAGAATTATGTTGGTAAAAGGAGGAAAGAATGGATTGTGAAAGAAAAGCAGAGACCTTGATAACAATTTAATATGATAAAAATGGCGAAGAGATGATAAACCTACAGGTTTAGGCAGGAAAAAAGAGATAAAGTCAGACACATTGGGACTATGGTGTTTTGGTAACAGGCATTATGATAAAATGGGCACTGTCACCTTCAAAACAACATTTGCAGATCCAAATTAAGAAGTGAGATATTTTACAGAGATAAAAAGTTTTGAGGAAAGAAACATCCTGAAAAAAAGAGTTTCTAAAAATTCAGCATAGGTAAATCCTACAGAATGTTATTACATCACACCAAAGTGTGTCTATGCAGGTGTCTTCTTGGAAAATAAAGTCTTGTGAATAATTTTTGCAGTTTTGCATATCAAAAAGATGATTGATTAAAATGTGTGTTGAGTTGAATAAGCCAGGAGTATCTGTCTCTTTTTCATAGATAACCATAGATATGAAACTTTTTCATAGTTATCTATAGTTTCATAGTTATCTTTTTCATAGATAACTTTTTCATGGTTTTAAAGCCGAGGTGCCCAGAGGGAGAGCGTACATCTGGGGTGGTAGCTTTTCAACCTTTATCATTATCACCATGGTCATCACTGGGCAACTGTGTATTTTGGGATGTTGAGCCCTACAAGTGTGCTGAGATCACCCTGTCCAGTCTCAATGTCAACTGGGAAACCAGCATCCTTGAATAAATTCCTTATCTCCAAAATCTCTAATGATTCAGGGGGTTGCTCTTTCTTCTTTCCAGTACCATCTCTGGTCTGAGTCTGGTCTTCTGTGTCTGCTGCTCTGTGTCTTCTCTGTACCATTTTGCCCTATTCTGGACATGGCCTTGATTATTTCAGTTCCCCAGAATGCCAATAAACCAGCTGAGTGTGTGGCAGACTTTTGCTTTGAGGGTAACTAATATGGACTGAAAGTTGTGTCCCATGCTTTTCATATTTTGAAATTGTAGTTCCCAATGTGTTGGTATTTGGGGCTTCCTAGGTGGCACTAGTGGTAAAGAACCCTCCTGTCAATGCAGGAGACATAAGAGACATGGGTTCAATCCCTGGGTTGGGAAGGTCCCCTGGAGGAGGGCACTGGCAACCCACTCCAGTATTCTTGCCTGGAGAATCCCATGGACAGAGGAACCCACTGCAGTCCAGTGGGTCACAAAGGGTCGGATACGACTAAAGCGACTTAGCACACACAGAGCATGTGATGATATTTTGAGAGATGGGGCCTTGTGGATGTAATTAGGTCATGAAGCTCTCATGATGGGATTGCTCGTGTGTGTCTGTGGTCAGTTGTTTCAGTCGTGTCTGACTCTTTGCGACCCTATGGTCTTTAGCCCAAGCCTCCTCTGTCCATTGGATTCTCCAGGCAAGAATACTGGAGTGGGTTGCCATGCCCTTCTCCAGGGGATCTTCCTGACCCAGGGATCGAGCCTGCGTCTCTTGTGTCTCCTGCTTTGCAGACAGATTCTTTACCCACTGAGCTACCTGGGAAGCCCATAATGGAATTAGTGCCTTTTTAAGAAGAGACACAAGAGATTTTGCCTCCTCTCTGTATGCATGCATGAAGGAAAGGCCATGTAAGAACATAATCAGGAAGAGAGGACCCTCACCAGGAACCTAACCATGCTGGCACTGTGATCTCCAAAACAATGAGAAATAAATGTTGTTTAAGCCACTCAGTCTCTGTAATTTTTCAGAGAAGCCCAAATAAGACAGTAATGGATTAATGGAGTTGATTACACAATATAATTGTAAATACAAAGCAAGGATTAGAATATTAATCATCAGTGCTTTGACAGTTAACACTTTGCTACCTTTCTACATTTTTTCCTATCTATATGCCCTCCTTATGTTTTGGCTGCTCTCACTCATCTTTTTATCTCTGGTCCACTCTATCTGCTAGCCTCCAACCCCTAAATTCCCATTATTTTTTTAAAATGAAATATGATTTCGCTTTCTGCCCATACTCTAAGCTAGGAATATAATTGAGCACATTTTAATATAAAAGACTTTCTGTTGTGGGTGACTACCATTTCACAACACCAAAGTTTTAAGGAGCTATTAACCTAAAAGGCTTTCTGTTGTGGCTGTCTAAAATTTAACAATGTAAATAAACAAAAAATAGCAGGAGCTGTGAAATTTCATTTTTTTCTTTTAACATGATCAAAACCCTAGACAAGAGTCCCTCTTCCTGGTTAGAGCACAGACATGAAATATATTGTTCTCCTTCCTTTAGAAGCACAGATTTAACACAAGTGATGCTTGTAGTCTTAGTGATTACAAAAAGACGTTTTCAGTGTAAATTGAGTAAATAAATAGAAACTATTTATACAAAAAAATTTTAACTGTCAAAAATTTAGAGAAGAATTAACACCTAAGCTTCTAAAACTATTCCAGAAAATTGAAGAGGAAGGAATACTCCCCCAAATATTTCTATGAGGCCACCATCACTCTGATACCAAAACCAGACAAAAATACCACACACAGAAATTACAGGTCAATATTACTGATGGACATAGCTGCAAAAATCCTTAACAAAATACTATGTGTTTCTGAATCCAAAAACACATTAAAAGGGATATACACCATGATTAAGTGGGATTTATCCCAGGGATGCAAGGATTTTTCAATATCTACAATTCAATCAGAGTGATACACCACATCAACAAATTAAAGAATAAAAACTGTATGATTATCTCAACAGATGCAGAAAAGGCTTTTGACAAAATTCAATATCCTTTTGTGATAAAAACTCTCCAGAAAGTGGGCAAAGAGGCAACATACCTCAACGTAGTAAAGGTCATATGTAGCAAACCTACATCTAACATCATATTCAATGGTGAAAAGCTGAAAGCATTTCCTCTAAGATCAAGAACAAGACAAGGATGTCTGCTCTCACCACTTTTATTCAGCCTAGTTTAGGAAGTCATGGCCATGGCAATTAGAGAAGAAAAAGAAATAAAAGGAATCCAAATTGGGAAAAAATTAGTAAAACTGTCACTGTTTGCACATGACATGATACTATATATAGAAAATCCTAAAGATGCTGTCAAAAACTACTATAGCTCATCAATTAATTTAGTAAAGTTGCAGGATACAAAAGACAAAATATTAACAGACAAAAATCTGTTGCATTACACAACAAGAAAAGATCAGAAAGAGAAATTAAAGAGACAATTCCATTTACCATTGCATCTAAAGAATAAAATACCTGGAATTAAAACTACCTTAAGGAAACAAAAGACCTGTACTCTTTGGAAAACTATACTGTACTCTTATAGGAAAACTGTAGGATACAGTTGAAAAAAATTGAAGATAATATAAAACAGATGAAAAGATACACCATATTCTTGGATTGGAAGAATCAATATTGTTAAAATGACTACACTACCCAAGGCAATCTACAGATTCAGTGCAATTTCTACCAGATTACCAATGTCATTTTTACTAGATAAAAATCTTAAAATTTATATGGAAACACAAAAGACCTCAAATAGCTAAAACAATTTTAAGAAAGAAAAATGGAGTTAGAGAAATCAGACTCCCTGACCTCAGACTATACTACAGAGTTACAGTCATCAAAACAATGTGGTTCTGGTGCAGAAATAGAAATAAAGACCAGTGGAATAGAATAGAAAGACCAATGGAATAGGATAGAAAGCCCAGAAATAAACCCATGCACCTATAGCAAATTAATTTATGACAAAAGAAAGCAACACTATACAATGGAGAAAAGATAAGTCTCTTCAGAAAGTGGTGCTGGGAAAACTGGACAGCTACATGTAAAGAAGTGAAACTAGAACATTCTTTAACTCCTACACAAAAACAAGCTCAAAATGGATTACAGACCTAAATGTAATACCAGATACCATAAAACTCTTTTAGGAAAACATAGGCAGAACCCTCTTTGATGTAAATTGCAGCAATATCTTTTTCAATCTGTCTCCCAGAGTAATGGAAATAAACAAAATAAAAGGTTAATGGAAAACAAAAATAAACAAATTGGATCTAATTAAACTCAAAACTTTTGCATGGCAAAGGAAACCACAAACTAAATTGAAAAAACAACCCACAGAATGGGAGAAAATATTCACAAACTATGCAACTGACAAGATTAGTCTCAAAAATTTGCAAACAGCTCATGAGGCTCAATATCCAAAAATCAAGCCACCCAATCAAAAATGAGCATAAGATCTAAATAGACATTTCTCCAAAGAAAACATAAAGATGGCCAAGAGACATATGAAAAGATACTCAACATTGCCAATTGTTGTTGTCGTTGTTCAGTCACTCAGCCATGTCCAGCTCTTTGCGACCCCATGGACTACAGCATGCCAGGCCTCCCTGTCCCTCACCATCTCCCAGAATTTGCCCAAGTACATGTTCATTGCATTAGTGATGCCATCCAGCCATTTCATCCTCTAACACCCTCTTCTCCTTCTGCCCTCAATCTTTCCCAGTATCAGGGACTTTTCCAGTGAGTTGTCTATTTGCATCAGATGATGAAAATACTGGAGCTTCAGCCTCAGCATCAGTCCTTCCAGTGAATATTCAGGGTTGATCTCCCTTAAGATTGTCTGGTTGGATCTCTTTGCTGTCCAAGGGACTTTTAGGAGTCTTCTCTAGCACCACAGTTCAAAGGCATCAATTCTTTGGCGTTCTGCCTTCTTTACAGTCCAGCTCTCACAACTGTGCATGACCACTGGGAAGACCATAGACTTGACTATACGGACCTTTGTTGGCAGAGTAATGTCTATGCTTTTCAACACACTATCTAGATTTGTCATAGCTTTCCTGCCAAGAAGCAATCATCATCTGATTTCATGGTTGTAGTCACTGTCTGCAGTGATTTTTGGAGCCCAAGAAGAGAAAATCTGTCCACCTTTTCCCCTTCTATTTGCCATGGAGTTGGTGATGGACAGGGAGGCCTCGCGTGCTGCGATTCATGGGGTCGCAAAGAGTTGGACACGACTGAGCGACTGAACTGAACTGAACTGAACTGAATGGTGCCAGATGCCACGATCTTAGTTTTTTTCATTTAGTCTTAAGCTGGCTCTTTCACTCTTCTCCTTCACCCTCATCAAGAGGCTCTTCAGTTCCTCTTCGCTTTCTGCCATTGGAGTGGTATCCACATATCTGAGGTTGTTGATGTTTTTCCTTCCTATCTTAATTCCAGCTTGTAACATCCAGCCTGGCATTTTTCATGATGTGCTCAGCATACAGGTTAAATAAACAGGGTGGCAGCTGACAATGCTGTTGTACTCCTTTCTTGATCTGGAACCAATCAGTTGTTCCATACAGGGTTCTAACGATTGCTTCTTGACCTGCATACAGGTTTCTTAGGAGACAGGTAAGATGGTCTGGTACTCCCATCTTTCTAAGAGCTCTCCACAGTTTGTCTTGATCTACACAGTCAGAGGCTTTAGCGCAGTCAATGAAACAGAGATAGATGTTTTTCTGAAATTCCCTTGCTTTCTCTATAAGCCAGCAAATGTTGGCAATTAGGTCTCTGGTTCCTCTTCCTTTTCTAAACCCAGCTGGAGCATCTGAAAGTCCTTGGTTTGCACAGTGCTGAAGCCTAGCATGCAGGATTCGAAGCATGACCTTGGGAGATCGGTACAACTGTCCGATGGTCAGCACATTCTTTGGTGCTACACTTCTTGGGAACTTCGATGAGGATTGGCCTTTTCCAGTCCCGTGGGCACTGCTGGTCTAGATTTGCTGACATAATAAATGCAAAACCTTAATGGCATCATCCTTTAGGGATTTGAATAGTTCTGCTGGAATTTCATTGTATCCACTAGCTCTATTAACATTAGTAATGCTAATTATTAGAGAAATGCAAAGCAAAACTATTAATACAGTGAGATATCACCTCACACCAGTCAGAATGGCCATCATCACAAAATCTACAAACAATAAATGCTGGAGAGGGTGTGGAGAAAAGGGAACCTTCCTAGGCTGTTAGTGGGAATGTAATTTGGTGCAGCCACTATGGAGAACAGTACAGAGGTTCCTTGAAAAACTAAAAATAGAACTACCGTATGATGCTATAATCCCACTTCTGGCCATATATCTGGAGAAAAACATGGTTTGAAAAGATGCATGCACCCCAGTGTTCACTGAAGTGCTGTTTACAATAGCCAAGACATGGAAGAAACCTAAATGTCCATTGACAGATGAGTAGATAAAGAAGATGTGATGCTTATATACAAGGGAATATTACTCAGCCAGTAAAATAATGAAATAATGTCTTTTGCAGCAACATGGATGAACCTAGAAATCATCACAGTAAGTGAATTAAGCCAGAGAAATGAAAAAAAAATCATATGATATCACTTATATGTAGAATCTAAAAAAAAAAAAAAAGTGATTTAAATGAACTTACTTTCATAACAGAAACAGACTTAGAAAATAAACTTATGGTTACCAGGAGGGAATAGATTGGGGAAGGAATAGATTGGGAGTTTGAGATTGACATGTTCACACTGCTGTATTTAAAATATATAACCAACAAGGGCCTACTGTAAAAAAGCAAACAAACAAAAATTGTAATTAAGGAACTATGTAAGTCAGACTTTGTGCTTAAGACTTTCACATGCATTTATATTTACATAAACATATTTTTATTTAATTTTTAAGTCACCCTGGTAGGTAGGTTTTAGTCATTTAATTTCATATATTGCCAAGATACTCAGTGTCATGCAGGTGGAGATGCTGAATAATGGGTCATTATATTTTAGGATGTGAACTCGGTTTAGCTAGTCAATAATCTGTTCAATTTTATATACCCTGAAATGATCAGAATTTTAGTAATGAACTCACAGTACCTAATTCCACCCAGAATGCCAAAATTTCAATTTGTAATAGAAACACATCTATTCTCAATGACCATAACTTTTGTTTATTTCATTCTGGGAAACTATTTTTTTTCTCCTGGAATAAATATCTGCTGGGCTCAAACTATTAATCAGAAATATGCAATTGGAAAATAGGAAGAAATGTTGTTTGGAAATATTTTACCTAAGTTCAGAAAACCTTGATGAACTATTACTACCTCAGTGTTTCTTACAAGGAGATAATTTCCAATGCAGGCCACCCTCTCTTCCTTGACACACATTTCCTTAAGATCATTTATATTCCTGGTTTATATATAATCAGGTCATTAATTTCATGGTACTGAGAAAGAGTTCATTCCTTAGACTCTGAATTGCCCACAAATCATAGTTTATATATACTACAGAGGAAATGGAAGGCTGAGATTACATGACTCATGCAGTGTTCCTCAGATAACAGGTGCCAGTGCTTTTAGCTTCTACACAACAGAGGGAGAGCCACTGTTTAGTTGGGTAAGAGAGGCTACAGCATCAAGAGCTATTCTGGGGATAAATGAAAACACAGGTGAGTAGGCCTTGAATTATAAGAGGAATACAATTGTTAATGTATAATTGGGACACAGAACATTGCTAAATTTGTTTACATGTTCTGTCCCCTCTCCTACTCTCATGAAAGGAAAAAATTCTTACCCTCTGCATCAGCTTCTGGGCTCTGCTTTGGGGTAGGGAACATTATTAATGGGCAAAGCAGAGGAAAAAAAGGAAAAGAAATCCAAGAGACTGAGTTGATTTACTCAAGATCTGGGGGAGAACTAGGGAAAGTGAGCAAAAAGCTTCATGGGCTTGGTTTCAGGGGGAAACTGTTTTTTCTAGCAAAATGGCAAGTGAGAAGCAGAGACTAGAAGCCTCTAGAGCAGCTTCTACAGAATAGGACTGGGAACAGAAACCAGAAGCTTAAAAATTGTTGCTTTGAGTTATGAGCAAGCAAAGAATGGAATTATTCTTACTCTTGGTTATTTTACTGTTATGTTTATTTGAGTGAAACGCCTTGGCAAGACTGGGTCACTTGGAGCCCTGGGGATTTTTGGATCACGGTTGGAAGAATAGCACTTTGTTCCTGAAGATATTCATTTGAAGTAGAATTAGAGTTGTCTTCATGGGCATGTGGTTAGCACAGTGACATAGGTCCCTATGCTCAAAGGATCCCACTGTGGTGTGAAATTCTTGATAAATTTATGTATGTATCTGTGTCTTGTGAATGAAGTCTGGTGAAACTGTGGAGCATGAGTGTAAAGAGGACAGGTGGCAGGCAGTCAGGCAGCCTCTGGGAGTGGGGCATAGTGGCTTGATCCCAGTGCCTGAGATCTAGAACCACTAGGTGGCATAGCAGAGTTTAACCACTTGCTCACCTTGATCCAGGAGCTGAGTGATCCCTGGTGGATCATAATGTTAGTCGCTCAGTCATGTCCGACTCGTTGCGACTCCATGGACTGTAGCCCTCCAGGCTCCTCTGTTCATGGGATTCTCCAGGCAAAAATGCTGGAGTGGGTTGCCATGCCCTTCTCCAGGGTATCTTCCTGACCCAGGGATCGAACCCAGATCTCCCACACCGTGGACAGATTCTTTGCCATTTGAACTACCTAGGAAGCCCCAGGTTATCACAAATTGGAGTGATTCCTGGTACAGAAGTTGAAAGATTCTTGGAGTCTGTCCAGAGTTGGGTCAGTGGGAAGAAGAAATGCCTGACCTGACTTCCTCCTGGATAGCTGGTAGGAAAGGGAACCTGGCAGCTTGGGACTCAGAGTGCAAGCTGTGCTGCCTGTTACAGGGCCTGATCTCGGGGCGTAAGCAGGCTGAAGTCTGCTCCGTTCTGGCAGGTGTCTTTGTGGCCTGGAGCACTCCTTTGACCAGCTCTGCATGCTGGGGCATACTCTTCCTACTTCTGGCCTTTCTGAGTCTGACTTGTGTTTGTCTCTATTGGCCAACTCGGAGGGCCTCTGGGGAGGAACCACTAAATACTAATTGGATAATTCTGGTGATTCCCCATACCAGTTAAATACTCTATTTCCATGTACAACTGGCACTGCACACTTAAAATGGATGGTAACATTCATGCCAGTAATTTGAAATTTTCGTTTTCTTCAGTTAGGATGACATTAAATAGGAAATAAAAAATAGCATAGCAAGTTGATAGAGATCATCAGAAGAAAGGACAAAGTTTTGTATTTTAGTACCTTCAGTAACATTTCCTCCTTGCTTTTAGAACAAGAAAGTGAAAGAAAGTGAAGTCGCTCAGTAGTGTCCAACTCTTTGCCACACCGTGAACTGTAGCCTACCAGGCTCCTCTGTCCATGGGATTCTCCAGGCAAGAATACTGAAGTGAGTAGCCATTTCCTTCTCCAGGGGATCTTCCCGACCCAGGGATCGAACGCGAGTCTTCCGCATTGCAGGCAGATGCTTTACCCTCTGAGTCACCAGGGAAGCCCCAGGGGCCCTGGTTTTTCATTTTGCACTGGGACTCACAAATTAAATAGCCAGCTTCAGGGAGGGAAGTTTGTAAGATGTCATTGCTAAAAGGAGGGTGGGCTGAAACTGATTTAGACTTAAGATAGAAATAGACTCAACATGTTTTACCACTGGAAAAGATGGAATTACTTTGGGTGGATAAAGTGCTACAGAACTCAGGATCTCTCTAGTGTTCTATTGTATGGCAGGTTATATCTCAAGCCCTGATTTCCTACAGTGTCTTTATAGAACTTCGTATTTTCTGGGAAATTCCATCAGTTGCAGCAAAAGGCATTGCTTGAATACAGGGGCCATTTGCTTATATTGATATTTACTGAGTTTTCCTAAGATCTTTACTTCTTTACATAGAGTCACTGTCTCTGTTTAGGATGATATTTGTTGGATTGTCTACCGAAACTTGTGTTCCGCCTTCCATAACTGCAAAGTGTCAGCCCAGCCAGAGACTACATTTCCCAGTTCCCCTTGCATCTTGGTGGGGTTATTCTGGCCACTGGAAAACAAACAAGTGAAAATACAATATGTCGTTTCTAGGCAAAGATGTTTAAGAAGTGGGTGTCCTTTCCTTGATTCTTTACCGCTTTGTGGGTCAAGTGCAGAGGAATCTAAGGCTTAGAGAGTGGTAGAGCCAAAGGTAGAGGAAAATTCACTTCCCTAGTTGGCGCATGGAAGAAAGCTACCTGGAACATGCCCATTGAACCTGGTCATGCAGTAACTACAAAATAAACTTCTATGTTAAGCTTCTGAATTGGGGGAATTTCCTTATAACAACTACCTAACTCTAATAACTCTCACCCAAATCCATAATAGACTGACTTAAGTAACCTTTAAAAAATGGAATCTATGCTTCTAATTTTACAGGTGGAAGTCCAGGTATTGGAAGTTAAATTATTTTCTCACATAAGTGTAAATAACTGCTAGCAGAACCACAGACAAACACCAGAGAGCCTGTCTTCTAGTCCAGCTCACTCTATACTTTGTTGGTGATGTATTCTAAAGGGCAAACTTAGTAGATATCTATCTATGATATGTTTTTGGAAGCAATATTAGGTAGAGAACTGCAATAGCATTTCTTACTTAAAAATCCTAGTAGAAACAAATTAGTCAATATATAATTTTTCATGATGTCCTATTGAGTGTTACTCAATTTTGTTAATTACAAAATCAATCTCTTTCTTTTAAATATAATTTTAAAGGTTTCATGAAATGCTAATCTTTTGCTATGTATGTTTAATTTTAAATGAAAATCAGGGTAAAGAGATCTTATTTCACTTACCAACAATTTTCTTTATAGCAAACTTTTGTTAGAACATATTCATTAACATTTCCCAAATGAGAAAAGAAATGCCAGTTATGAATGCTATAGTTTAAAATTGAATGGCATTTTTGGAGAATGTCAAGAGATTTCTATGAACTCCATCTCCAAAGTCCCTGCTCCCTCAAACAAAGGAATCAGATCAAGAAGGAAAAAAGCCCAAGAGAAAGAATGTGTAAGTTCTTTCCCTGTTTGAAAACTGAATGGGAAGGTTGAAAACAATCTAGTGCTTCTGGCTTTTTCATAAAAATTGTAATCAGAGTGATTTTGTAGAAAGTGGGTACAATAATATATGTTAGTGTAATATATTTTGAGTGGGAAATGGTGATAAGCAGTGTATGTTGAGAGTGGTTCTCTTTTGGGTGGAAGGATTAGGAGGTTTTTATCTTCTATGTTAAGTATTTCTGTAATAATAGGATTTTGGGAATTAATAACTGCTTCTGTGAACATCAAACCTCAGTTTTGCACACCTGAATCAGACCACACACCATGTGAGTTCTGCAAGATATTGGTTGAAAATTACTGAAAAATCTGTCATATCTCATAGTGAAGCAAACTGTCAAAGGCAAAATTTTAAGGCATAAACTTGTCCATATGAGAGAATTTACACGGTGGTGACATATGGAGGCGTCTGTGTAAAGTTTGTCAGACTTGTGTTTGTGATGTGGAGTGCCATCCTCCTCTTTTCTCAGATCTCCTTTCCTGGTTATTCAGACTTTCTTAGAACTATTTTCATAGTTAACATTGGTTTCACTACATTTTTGGATTGAGGGTGGAGGTGGAGACAGGAAGGAGGATATTAACCAGAAGAGAAAGCACTCTTCAAGGCAGGCCATGATCTGCGGAAATCTCTCAAAGGTGTCTCTCAAAGCACTCCTGTTCTTAATTTTTGTTGAAACCATGCACACCCCTTTGATGTACTTGGTCTAGTAATACACACCTTCTTCCTTTACAGCCAGTCATATGAACTTATTTACATCACAAGTCTCTGCCAGAGGCCAGGAAAGAGATCTGTACAGTAATTCCAAACACGGTCAAAAAAGGAAGTGGCTCAGTAGTTTTCATAAAAGTCAATGACACCTATCAAATGGCATTAGAAATATTTAGGAAGGACTATTCACAACTGCTTCAAACTGACATGATAGTACCTGTCTCAAATGAAATTGCACATTACTGGATAGCTTTTAAAACAATTCATCTGAAGTCATGCAGTCAGCAAGGCACTGTCAACTGCCCAGAAAAACATGTTAAGTGGTGATTGTACTTTGAAATAGAAATGAAGTCAAGGGTCTTCTATTGTTTTGAGTAAGTTAAGCGGTCTAAAAAGGAAAACAATTTAAATGAAAAACATTCTTTTATATTGTGTTTTTTTTTACTCATAACTCACATTGTGCTTGCTGTCTGTGTGTGCCATCCTGTCTATTGATATAATTAGGAGATAATTCTAAAAGCAAAGATTGTACATAGTTTTGCGAGTAGAATTAGTTGTGTAACCTTAGGCATTCACTCACCTTGTTATATTTTATTAGAAGTAGACTTAATTATAAAAGCAACAGTATGGGGAGTAAGCAAGCATAAAATCATTAACCATTCAATTTGCAAGTTAAACAACAATAAGTGTGCCGTAATATATCACACATTTATGACCCAGTCTTTAACAGTCAAATCTTTTTTATCTAAAAAGGGAATTTTTGAATTCTCAAAATAATGCTGCCCTTTTTAATTTCATCACTAATTCTGGGTGCTGAATTTAGACATGTTCAATAGTACCAAGAAGCATCTTGCTGTCAAAGCATTTATTTTTGTTCAGTTGCACTCTTTCAACCAGTCTTAGGGTACAAGCCTCCAAAAGTCAGTTTGCTGTCACAATCTGTACCCCTGCAATATTTCAATCCCCAGCTGGAGTGTCTTTCATTCACTCTCTTGTGGAGAAATCACCGTCCAGTCTTCCTAAATGAGGGCAGTAGGCTCACTCAGCTTTCTTTCCCTACTGTGAAGTAACAGTGACCTTTCCTCGTTGTTTTGAGGACAGTCCAACGTCATGATTAAGATGAAATCTAGCAAGAAGGTAGGACTCATGTCTTGTTCTAGCATCCAGTGGAGTTTGGCCAACTCATGTGTGTATATATGTATGTATGCATGCATGTTGTTTGCATGTATTTGCATCTTTAGAAGAGTGATACAGATTTACATAGCACAATGATTTTAAAGGGCTGGTTAAGTTTTAGATATTAATTAATATGTTCTTCATAAGTTTACAAACCTGAGGTGCAGTTTAGTCCAGTAGTCTCTTGGCACGCAATGCACTGACAACCAAAATCCTGTTTACCAAATCTGAGGCTGTTGCTCATGTGTTTCAAGCCATATTCCATATTTTTAAAAATGAATTAGGGCACTTGCTTAGACACTGTATTAATGAGTTTCTAAAATTTGAGAACTAAAAATTTAAAATAATCAGCTAATATATTCAAATACCCAGATGTTTGGCATTATACATTAAAATGCCTGGATATTTTTGTAGAGAGTCCCTATCCCAATGTTTGAAGTCAGGTAGCTGTGGTCTATGTCAACTATGAAAATAAGCATTGGCCCACAGTGGACTTGACTTTGCCCAGAGTTTATAAAAGATTATTTTATATGCAAAGGAATCAGGCAGTGCACTTAATGGAAATCAGGTGTCATGCCTTTGAAACATGAAGTAGCCTCTCTTCATCGCCTAAACAAGGGATTTTATGTTTGGAAGAAGCCCATGGATGCTAGTATTTCCTTGACTAGGTTCCACTAAATATAAATACATGATGTTTTATTTTACCTTATTTTTTATGACTGCCTTCTTCCCTTTGTATCTTCCTGTCATCAAGTTTAATTGGATATTTCTGTTATGTTCTGATTTTTAAACTTAGAGAACTGAGTGTGCTTCCTCAAAAGCCAGTCGTAGGATCTTTCAAAAAACTTAAGCTGATTCCTTTATGAACATTAATCAACATTAGTATTTTATTGCATTACCCTTTCCAGTTAAGCTATTTGCAAAATTTTAATGATAGTCCTCTTTATGTCCGCTTTCAGATTGGTTATGTGGTTGAACTGAAAAAAATATATAGAATTTATAATCAGAATATTTGGGTCAAATTTTACTTTTTCTGCTTTAAGGAGTCAACCACCCAGAAACTTAGTTTTTTCATCTATAAAATAGAAACAGAAGAAAATCCTGCAATATGTGAAACATGGGTGAGCCTTAAGGGTATTATGTTAGGTGAAATAAACCAGTCACAGAAGGATAAATACTACATGGTTACACTAATAGGAGATACCTAAAATAGTCAGACTCTTAGAAGTACAGTAGAGTGGTGGTTGCCAGGGGCTGGTGAAGGGGAAAATGGAAGGTTGCTAATAACAGGTACAAAATTTCAGTTATGCAAAAATGCATAAGTCCTAGAGATCTGCTGTGAAACATAGTGCCTGTAGATAATACTGTATCATATACTTAAAAATCTAAGAGGATAAATCTCATGATAAATGTTCTTACCACGATAAACTAAACATTTAAAAAAACAGGAAGAGTTATATTTGCCTTAAGTGTAGTGGACACATTTGGGAATGATCTGCTTAACGTATTACAATCCAATTGTTCTGAAATCACCCCTGGCCTACAGGTAGGCCTTGACAGCCATATTTGCTGTACATGGACCACCACCCCCCCGCCCCCCGCCCCACCCTGCCCCACTGGCCAAAGATGTTTGGACCAGGAAGGGGTAACTTTTCAAACTGAACTGTAGCTGTAGTTCTCAGCTACACTCTGCTGGGAACTTGAAGGTAAGACCAAGTAACTGTAATTCAGTTGGACTGGTCTCTTATCAGAGGATAAGTAAACAGGAAATCTTGATGGTCTAATTGGATGCAATGAAACAGATACACAAAGAGAAGCAGAGTAACTGATGAAAAGGACTACTCTTAGTTCCTTTTGGTCTTCCAGGTCCTGGTTCTAGCCTTTCCTTAGGCTGATTGCCCTTTGGGTTTTATGAAATGATGATGATGATAAAATGTCTTTCTTTCTTAAAATTTGACATTGATTTCTGTTATTTGCTTCTAAGAGGACTGACTAAACCACCTAAGATGTGCTGAGTATTAAATCATAATATTTGGAAGACTTTGTAAACCATTTTAAACAATGTAAGTATTATATGATTATTATTGGAAAATGTCCTAATTCAAGAAGGGTGACTATGAGGTAGAACAATGTAGGAGGTACTCGGGAGCAGATAGATCCTCAGTTAGAATCTCTTTAATATTCTGTGTAAATGTGTCTTATTCTACTACCTCTAGTCAATTTTGCTTTTAGTCTAGTGATAACATGAGAAACGGAAATAAATTTGGCCTAAATGTGGAGGAAAGTAACCCTGAAAGATTTCAGAATGGTCTAATTTAACATTTTTAAGGCAAATAAGTTTTGTCCTCTAAATGTTTTTGAAAGTGACTTATAAAAATCCAGTAACATAATAACCTAAGAGAATTAGTGGCAATCCTGAATCTTCATATATAAAAAAAGATCAATTGATAGAACTGAAATTAGTGATTGAAAAATGGAAGCATAATAGTAATTATTAGAAAATATTCTTTTCAAAAAATTTTTCTTTATGTGTAACATATAAATGTGTATTTTGTGTCTCCTTTCTAACCTGAGGGACAAGATGCCTGGTCTGGGTGTGGGGATGCTGGGAGATTTAAAGAAAATGATTCTTAAGTTCATATATACACCAGACATAATCCATAGATGTGATAAATATATTAATTTGTATTAAAAATGATTAATACTTATTAAATAGTTACATGGACCATATATAATTCTCACAAGCATAGATATTATCCCCATGTTATAAATGAGATCTGTGGGATTTGGAGTGATTTAATAACTTGTTTGGGCTTCCCTGGTGGCTCAGATGGTAAAGAATCTGCCTGCAGTGCAGGAGACCTGGGTTTGATCCCTGGGTTGGGAAGATCCCCTGGAGAAGGGAATGGCAACCCACTCCAGTATCCTTGCCTGGAGAATTCCATGCACAGAGGATTTTGTGGGCTACAGTTCATGGGGTTGCAAAGAGTCAGACATGACTAAATGACTAACACACACACACACACACACACACACACACACACAGTAACTTGCTCAATGTTAAACAGGTAGTAAGCGGTAGATCTGATTTGCTTCTAGTTGGTATCAATCCTGAGGTCTTAACTATCATATTACTTTACTTCCAGTATAAATATGATTAGGTTGAGCTATAAGAAATTGCCATTTGTTTAGACTGAGCATGTGAAAATATTAGCAATTCCAGGATTCAACTCTATTAACTTTAACTATTAGCTTATATAAAGCACTAATTTGTTTATACACATAATCAAATCTAATATATTTTAGTGATGTATGTTTTCTTATCATTCAGAAATCAAAAATACAGCTAGTGCCTTATGGTGGATATCTTAGCCTGGGTTTCTAGAAACATAGAGCTGGAGATGGAGATTAAATTCTTTGGCTTTATTGGGAAGTGAAACATTCAAACAACAATAAAGAAAAGAAGAAGTGAAGCAGGGGAAGAAGAAAAGCGAATAATAGATTGTAAATTTCTGAGCTCGCCACAGCTCAAAACACACAGACACACACACAGACACACACACAGACACACACACACACACACAGCTGATTTCTCAGGCATAGAGGTCATCTTCTTCTGCACATTCTACCAGAACTGTCTGTCAGAAACCTGAAGGCCGAGGAGTTCATCTGCTGGTTCTTCCTGTTTTCTCACTCTGACTGGTCAAAATTCACCCTCTTTAGGTTAATTTATCTGGTCTCTCTTTGTGGGCAGATCTCCTTCATCATCCACGTCTGGAAGTTATAGAAGCCAGAGCCCACCATGGCTTCAGTCTGACTAGACTATATGACTAGACAATATCTGCTGTGAGTTCTTTTTAAAATTTTATTTATGTATTACTTTTGGCTGTGCTGGGTCTTTGTTGCTGTGTGCGGGCTTTCTCTAGTCGGGGTGAGCAGGGTCTACTTTCTAGATCCATTGTGCAGGCCTCTCATTGTGGTGGCTTTTCTTATTGCAGAGCCCCAGGCTCTCGGCACACAGGCTTCAGGAGTTGCAGCATGTGGCTCAATAGTTGCAACTCCTGGGCTCTAGGGCACAGGCTCAGTAGTTGTGGCACACAGACTCCTGCTCTGTGGCGTGTGGGGTCCTCCTGGACCAGGTCGAACCCATGTCCCCTGCATTGGCAGGTGGGCGCTTATCCACTGTACCACCAGGAAAGTCCCATTTCTGTGAGTTCTGATGCAGGAGGTTGACTGAAGTGGTGCTGACACCCAGTCCTCACCCCAGAGGGTCCTGAGACATAGCATTGGTACCTGCAACAGCAACAACTGAGTTGGTTCATTGAGCAAGGAGTTGGTGCCCAGAGGGCAGGGTGAACCAAGCAAATCTAGGGAGGGTCATAAACTAGATCTGAATACGAAAACCTCAATTTTATTGGCAGGTTTGAAGAATTCCTGGTACTCTTAAAAAACTGAAAAATCAGAGAAGAACACAGCATTTTCTCCTATGAATAGGTTAATATTATTTTCTACTTCTTTTCTTGGGTTGCCTTACTATAAGTCATTCCTAATGAAATCACAGTTTCAACATTATGCTTTTGGGAAGCAGACTTCTCCCACCCCCAACTCTGTTTCTGCCGCAAGAACTGTAGCAAACAAAAAACCTAGTCTGCAATTCAGGAAAGATAGACTAAGAACCTTATCTGGTACAAAAAGGAAAGTTGTATCATTTCTAAATATCCAAGGCTTATCCATCTTTGAGAAAAGATGTTTGCAGTTTTTAAAGCCCTCCAGTGACCATGACTTTGCCCTTTACTCTCATTGGAAAGACAGTACCTTCCATGATACAGTGCCTCTAAGCACTGCTATATGAACTAAATCTTGAGAATGCTCAATTCCCCAGACTGCATTTCTATTGTTGTTGGATGAGTCTCATTTCAATATTGGCCAGAACTGACCTTTCGTAGTTCATCCATTCTGAACTGCCCATAGCTTGCAGTATTAGGAAGTCAGCCAAATTGAAGAAAATGTAATCTTAGAACGCAGTGTATTACTAATTTTCTCCCCTCTCTTTAGATAGGTTTTTCAAGAAAAGCCTAGTGATAGGAAAACTGAGTGGGGAAGAGGAGACAAGACAAAAGAGATTTTCTGGAACCCCATGCTCTGAGGCTGCCATTGTAGCGTGCAGCCTTTGGCACCTGCCAGTAGCATTGCCCCTGCTGCCCAGCTCAGTGATGGTAGGACAGTCCCTTCAGGTGGGGAACAGATGATAGGATGATATGTCTCATCTGCCTGTGTAAGGAACCTGTGTGTGAATACAACACTTCATGAAAAATCGTGCTTGTTCTTTTCTTTCATGAACAAAACTCCCTTTCCTACCTAACGCCTGCCGCAGAGCAAAGTACATGATGGAAAATGTTTCCACATCAGGGAGTTTGAGATCCCTAGAAACCTATTTACTTGGCATGTACCTTTCACAACTATTAGGTTTTGTAGTTTGAAGACTCTTTATAACTTTAATTGTAGTTCACTGTGGAACTGGCTCAAATTCAGTAGTTAAAGGTCAAAATACAATTACATAAGGAATTGGCAACCTGGATCAATTTGAAAGTGGCTCACATTTTCATCTTATTCTTTCATGGCCCCAGATTTGAGTATTTCTTACAGAGAAGTATTATATATATATATAATACACACACACACACACACATATATATATATATGGAGGAAAATGAAATGAATTTCCAACATTCTGTGGTGATATGACAAATTACAGCATGATTTTTTTAAAAGTTCATAGTAGAAACTTGACAATATCTTATTTTCCTTGTAACTCCCCATTCCTCCATCCCCAAAACTATACTGATTAAGTGAGGTCTTTTTAGTTTCTCTATATTTCATTTTTGAAATACTGGGAGCACAGAAATAGTCAAAGGCACATAAGCTAAAAAAAAAAAGAGAGACTGAAATGTGTGTATCTGACTACAAGTTTACTGATTAGGCTGTAACAAATATTAAATTCTAGAAATACTTTAGGTCAAAGTCCTGGAGTTTTCATATAAAATGTAACCCTTTAGAATCATTTAACTCAATTCAACATCATTATTATTTGTAACACTTGATGTCTGGCCAGTGATAGGTAGTCTGGAAGAGAAGATATCCTACTTTGTCTAACCTTGAGTGAAGCAACATGCAAATGACATTCCTAAATCACTTCATACCTCCCCAAGACTCTTTCAATTCACAACAACCCTGTGACATAGGTGGGTCCAATATTGTTTTTCTCATTTATAGAGAGGAAAACTGAAATTCCAAGGAAAAACTTTACTTGCCTAAGATTATCCAAGAAGTGATGTATAGGATTTAAATATACAATACCAGACCACCTTACCTGCCTTCTGAGAAACCTGTGTGCCCATCAAGAAGCAACAGTTAGAAATGGACGTGGAACAATGGACTGGTTCCAAATTGGGAAAGGAGTACATCAAGGCTGTATATTGTCACCCTGCTTATTTAACTTATATGAAGAGTCAGTACATCATGCAAAATGCTGAGCTGGATGAAGCACAAGCTGGAATCAAGATTGCCAGAAGAAATATCAAAACCCCAGATATGCAGAGGATACCACCCTCATGGCAAAAAGCAAAGAGGAACTAAAGAGCCTCTTAATAAAGCTGAAAGAGGAGAGTGAAAAAGTTGGCTTAAAACTCAACATTCAGAAGACTTAGATCATGGCATCTGGTCCTACCACTTCATGGCAAATAGATGGGGAAACAATGGAAACTGACAGACTTTATTTTCTTGGGCTCTCAAGTCACTGCAGATGGTGACTGCAGTCTTGAAATTAAAAGATGCTTGCTGATTGGACAAAAAGCTATGACTAAGCTAGACAACAATTAAAAAGCAGAGGCATTACTTTGCCAATATAGGTCTGTATAGTCAGAGCTATGGGTTTTCCAGTAGTCATGTATGAATGTGAGAATTGGATTATAAAGAAGGCTGAGCACTGAAGAATTGATGCTTTTGAACTGTGGTGTTGGAGAAGACTCCTTAGAGTCCCTTGGACTGCAAGGAGATCCAACCAGGAGATCAATCCTAAAGGAAATTCACCATGAATATTCATTGGAAGGACTGATGCTAAAGTTGAAGCTCCAGTACTTGGGCTATTTGATGTGAAGAGCCAACTCCTTGGAAAAAACCTTGATGCTGGGAAAGATTGAAGGCAAGATGAGAAGGGGACAACAGAGGTTGAGATGATTGGATGGCATCACCAACTTGATGGACATGAGTTTGAGCAGCTCTGGGAGATGGTGAAGGACAGGGAAGCCTGTCGTGCTGCATTTCACGTAGCTGCAAAGATTCGGACATGACTGACCGACTCAACAACAACAATGTATTTTTCAGTGTGGGACTCCAGTGGTATTGGATACAGATGTTGTCAACTGCAGGGCAAGACACAAACATTTAGATCAAGCTACACACAATAAACAGTAGGTAAGTTAATGATTGTTGTTGCTCAGGTTAATGGTAGCTATTTATAAATCATCCTGAATAGGTTGTTTCATCTGCTGAAGCTGGAGCTGCTCAACTGGTGCTCCAAATTTCCAGCAGGTCAGTTGCTAAAAAGAGTCATGAAAATAGATAATTCATGTACTCTGTGTGTGTGTGTGAGAGAGAGTTCTTGTAGACATGAGCATATATTACGTATGCACACATATATTCAATAGGCTCACACATACATCTTTGTGCCTTATCAATCATCTAATTTTGTCAAACATTATTCTAAGTGCCAAGAGCACAGTACTAAGCAGTAATAAAAGAAGTACATATTAAATTTAGGATAAGATACATTTTTGGTTTCTGATCGTCAAAATCTTTCCAATGATATTAAAAAAATAATGATGGACACTCTTATGTCATTCTTGATAACATAAAGAGGTACCAACTTTGGGGAGAAAACTTTAGTAATATGTATCTAAGGCATTAAAAATGTGCTATAGAGCCAGCTGTTCAACTCCTAGGAATATATCTTACAGACATCAGGAGGCGCGCAACAGTATTGTACATTTGAAAGTTGCTAAGACAGTGGATCTTAAAAGTTCTCATCACAAGGGAAAAAAATTGTAACTATATGAGGTGATGGATGTTAACTAAACTTATCGTGGTAATCATTTTTATAATATATACATAGATCATTATACAATAAAACTAGTACAGTATGGCAATCATATCTCAATGAAATTTTTCAAAGTGAAGCTGTGGAACAGATAAGAAACTGCATATTGGGGCCTGAGGGACACTTGAAGCCCACAGATGTGTTTTCTTTAGACTGCATGCTTTGTTTTGGTTTGGTTTTGGGGGCAGTGGGTTGTATTAAGTTTTAATTCCTTTAAGATGGCCAGTTTAGACGCTGGCTCCATGACCCCTTATTGTCTTAAACAAGTCTGATTCAAACGTTTACGTACTCGCCTGGTCCCTATAGGCTTTTGAAACTGCAAATTTTGGATTAAATTTTTTCTAAGTTCAATGTCAATTATGTTTATTTGCCATCAGATCTCCCCTGCTCCCTCCCCCTAAAAATGATCAAGATTTAACTTCTAGGAAGTTTGATTAGTGTCTTTAAGAGAGGAAAACTATAAATTTAATAGTTAATAGAATGTAATAACAATAAAGGTAATGAGAGTTATCATATTTACTCTGATTATTCTAGGTAGTTTACATACATTAATGCATTTAATACTTGTGGCAGTCCTACAGTTCTAACAATAGTGGTAAGAACTCTTATTACTCTTATTTTGTGGATGAGGAAACTTCCACAAAGATAAGTGAATTTTCCAAAGGTTTAGGTAAAGGGTAGGATCAAGATTTTATTTCAGAGAGTCCACCTCCCTTTTTAACCAATATACTTAACTCTAGTATATTCATAAAATGGAATTCTATTCAGCCATTAAGTATGCTAGGCAAATGTCCAGGAGAACATGCTTTAAAGTGTTTAAGGTAGTTCTCTTGTCATGTGAAATCCTGAGTATTATTTCATTTTTTCTCATTTAGATTTTCTAATAATACATATGTAGTGTTTCTAAAATAGACGTATAATGTTATCTAAAGAAGGAGAGCCAAGAGAAGATTTTGTATTAAAACAAGAATAATAGCAGTTCAAACTGGGCTGCACACTGTTTATAATAGCCAGAACATGGAAGCAACCTAGATGCCCATCAGCAGACGAATGGATAAGGAAGCTGTGGTACATATACACAATGGAATATTATTTAGCCATTAAGAAGAATTCCTTTGAATCAGTTCTAATGAGATGGATGAAACTGGAGCCCATTATACAGAGTGAAGTAAGCCAGAAAGATAAACACCAATACAGTATACTAACGCATATATATGGAATTTAAAAAGATGGTAACGATAACACTATATGCAAAACAGAAAAAGAGACACAGATGTACAGAACAGACTTTTGGACTCTGTGGGAGAAGGCAAGGGTGGGGTGTTCTGAGAGAATAGTATTGAAACAATTATACTATCAAGGGTGAAACAGATCACCAGCCCAGGCTGGATGCGCGAGACAAGTGCTCAGGGCTGGTGCACTGGGAAGACCCAGAGGGATGGGATGGGGAAGGAGGAGGGAAGGGGAATTGGGATGGGGAACACTTGTAAATCCATGGCTGATTCATGTCAGTGTATGGCAAAAACCACTACAATATTGTAAAGTAATTAGCCTCCAACTAATAAAAATAAATGAAACAAACAAACAAACAAACTGGGCTGCATTCTCTGGTCTGCACTGTGACATGTCACCTTTGAATGTGCACAAGGCAACTGCAAGAGGATCATTCCTCACAAAGCTTTAAGTCTAATCTAAAACAGCCCAAATGCCCATATTCTTTTTCTGATATAAGCCATGCATCACACCATGAGCAATACCATATGAATGTCCCAGGTAAAACTTAGAGAACAAATTAAAACACTTAATATACCCCCATAGAGGGAGGTGAAATCAAAACTGTAGTATTCTCAGAAGTCCTCATTCTTTTATGATAGACACTAAAGCAGTAACCCTGTAAGTTGTTGTATCTGAGATTCCAGCCGCAACACACTGAGGACAGTACCTGGAAGCTTTGCTTATTTCTGGAATATTGCTGTGTTCAACTCTGAATATGGTAACTGTTATTAATGTCCTTTGTGGCATCCATGACATATGTGCATATTGGAAATAGTAGACAACTCAAGGAGACATGGTGAGAGGTTCAGTTTCATATATATGCTCAATCCCTTCAAGACCAGAACCCTCTAAATATGGCTTATCAAGGACCATTGCTAAATAGTAACATCAGAAAGTGATACCATGGATCCCAACAGTTAGTAGCTTCTAAGTCTCCAGAGTTTGGAGTCATATTTGCCTTCAAAAACAAAATATCCAGAATAAGCAATTGTTGTTGTTCAGTTGCTAAGTTGAGTTTGACTCTTTGTCATCCCCAAAACTGCAGCACATCAGGCTTCCCTGTCCTTCACTATCTCCTGGAGATTGCTCAAACTCATGTCATTGAGTCAGTGATGCATTCCAACCATCTCATTCGCTATAGCCCCCTTCTCCGGCTGTCTTCAATCTTTCTAGCATCAGGGTCTTTTCCAATGAGTCAGCTCTTTTTACCAAGTGGCCAAAGTATTGGAGCTTCAGCTTCAGTATCAGTCCTTCCAATGAATATTCAGGGTTGATTTCCTTTAGAACTGACTGGTTTGATCTCCTTGCAGTCCAAATGAGCAGAGCACCAGTGAAATGGAAGAGCAGGTTCCATTGCAAGAGAAATGTGCAAATCTGAAAAAAAAGATGTCTCTGAATGAAGCAAAACGTTAACAACTGGGATAGTGTGAAGAGCTCACAATGTCGGGACCATTGCTGTACAGTAAGTTATATTCAAAGTCTATGTTATTATACAAAATTCAGGTGTTGTGAAAAATACAGTTTAGAGGAGCTAAGTAAGTTTACTTTAAAACAATGGGCATGTGATAATTTGTGTCATATACCAATGAGGTACCCAAAGATAGGCAAAGGCTAATTCTTAATAGCCTTGTAGGGCCACCCGAGATGGAAGGGTCATAGTGGAGAGTTCTGATAAAATGTGGCCCTCTGGAGGATGGAATGGCAAACCACTTCAGTATCCTTACCTTGAGAACACCATGAACAGTATGAAAAGGCAAAAAGATACAACACTGAAAGATGAATTCCCCAGGTTGGTAGGTGCCTAGTATACTACTGGAGAAGAGTGGAGAAATAACTCCAGAAAGAATGAAGTGACAGAGCCAAAGCGAAAACAATGCCCGGTTGTGGATATGACTGGTGACAGAAGTAAAGTCCGATTCTGTAAAGAACAATGGAGCACAGGAATCTGGAATGTTGGGTCCATGAAGTTGGTGATGGAATGGGAGGCCTGGTGTGCTGCATTCCATGGGGTCACAAAGAGTTGGACATGACTGAGTAACTGAACTGAACTGAACTGAAACGAAACAGGAGATGGCAAGAGTGAACATCAGCATTTTAGGAATGAGTGAACTAAAAGGGACCGGAATGAGCGAATTTAATTCAGATGACCATTATACCTACTACTGTGGGCAAGAATCCCTTAGAAGAAATGTAGTATCCCTCATAGTCAACAAAAGAGTCTGAAACACAGTACTTGGATGCAGTCTCAAAAATGACAGAAAGATCTCTGAACATTTCCAAGGAAAACCTTTCAGTATCACAGTAATCTAAGTCTATGCCCCAACCACTAATGCCAAAGAAGATGAAATTGGATGGTTCTATAAAGACCTGCAAGACCTTCTAGAATTAACACCAAAAAAGATGTCCTTTTTATCATAGGGGACTGGAATGCAAAAGTAGGAAGAGATACCTGCAGTAACAGGCAAGTTTGGCCTTGGATTACAAAATGAAGGAGGGCAAAGGCTAACAGAATTTTGCCAAGAGAATGCACTGGTCATAGCAAATACCCTCTTCCAAAAACACAAGAAAAGACTCTACACATGGACATCACCAGATGGTCAATACTGAAATCAGACTGATTATATTCTTTGCTGCTGGAGATGGAGAAGATCTATACAGCCAGCAAAAACAAGACCGGGAGCTGACTGTGGCTCAGATCATGAACTCCGTATTGCAAATTCAGACTTAAGTTGAAGAAAGTAGGGAAAAACACTAGACCATTCAGGTATGACCTAAATCAAATCCCCAATAATTATACGGTGGAAATGACAAATAGGTTGAAGGGATCTGAAGAACTATGTACCTGAAGTACCTGAAGAACTATGGACAAAGGTTCATGACATTGTAAAGAAGGTGGTGATCAAGAAGGTGGTGATACCCAAGAAAAAGAAATGCAAAAAGTCAAAAAGGATGTCTGAGGAGGCCTTACAAATACTTGAGAAAAGAAGAAAAGCTAAAGGCAAATGAAAAAAGGAAAGATATACCCGTCTGAATACAGAGTTCCAAAGAATAGCACAGAGAGATAAGAAAGGCTTCCTCAGAGGTCAATGCAAAGAAATAGAGGAAAACAGTAAAATAGGAAAACATGAGATCTCTTCAAGAAAATTAGAGATGCCAAGAAAACATTTCATACAAACAAGGGCACAATAAAGGACAGAAATGGCATGGATCTAACAGAAGCAGAAGATATTAAGAAGAGGTGGCAAGAATACACAGAACTATACAAAAAAGATCTTCATGACCCAGATAACCACAATGGTATGATCACTCACATAGAGCCAGACATCCTGGAATGCAAAGTCAAGTGGGCCTTAGAATGATTCACTACGAACAAAGCTAATGGAGGTGATGGAATTCCAGTTGAGCTATTTCAAATCCTGAAAGATGATGCTGTTAAAAGTGCTGCACTTAATATGCCAGCAAATTTGGGAAACTCAGCAGTGGCCACAGGACTGGAAAAGGTCAGTTTTCATTCCAATCCCAAATAAAGGCAATACCAAAGAATGTTCAAACTACCACACAATTGCAGTCATCTCATATATTAGCTAGCAAAGTAATGCTCAAAATTCTCCAAGCTAGACTTCAACAGTGCGTGAACCAGGAACTTCCAGATGTTCAGGTTGGGTTTAGAAAAGGCAGAGGAACCAGAGATCAAATTGCCAACATCCACTGGATCATAGAAAAAGCAAGAGAGTTCCAGAAAAACATCTACTTCTGCTTTATTGACTACTCTCAAGCCATTGACTGTGTGGATCACAATAAACTGTGGAAAATTCTGAAAGAGATGGGAATACCAAACCACCTTACCTGCCTCCTGAGAAATCTGTATGCAGGTTAAGAACCAACAGTTATAACTGGACATGGTTCCAAATTTGGAAGGGAGTATGTCAAGGCTGTATATTGTCACCCTGCTAATTTAACTTATATGAAGAGTACATCATGCAAAATGCCAGGCTGGGTGAAGCACAAGCCGGAATCAAGATTGCTGGGAGAAATATCAATCACCTCAGATACACAGATGACACTACCCTTATGGCAGAAAGAGAAGAGAACTAAAGAGCCTTTTGATGAAAGAGGAGAGTGAAAACAGTTGGCTTAAAACTCAGCATTCGAAAAACTAAGATCATGGCATCCGGTCCCATCACTTCTTGGCAAACAGGGAAACAGTGAGAGATTTTAATTTTGGGGGCTCCAAAATCACTGCAGATGGTGACTGCAGCCATGAAATGGAAAGATGCTTGTTCCTTGCAAGAAAAGCTATGACCAACCTAGACAGCATATTAAAAAGCAGAGACATTACTTTATTGAGAGAGGTCTGTCTAGTCAGTTCAGTTCAGTTCAGTTGCTCAGTTGTGTCTGACTCTTTGCGACCCCATGGACTGCAGCACACCAGGCCTCCCTGTCCATCACTAACTCTGGAATTTACTCAGACTCATGTCCGTCGAGTCAGCAATGCTATCTATCCATCTCATCCTCTGTTGTCCCCTTCTCCTACCACCTTCAGTCTTTCCCAGCATCAGGGTCTTTTCAAATGAGTCAGCTCTTCGCATCAGGTGGCCAAAGCATTGGAGTTTCAGCTTCAACATCAGTCCTTCCAATGAATATTCAGGACTGATTTCCTTTAGGATGGACTGATTGGATCTCCTTGCTGTCCAAGGGACTCCCAAGAGTCTTCTCCAACACCACAGTTGAAAAGCATAAATTCTTCGGCACTCAGCTTTCTTTATGGTCCAACTCACACGTCCATACATGACTACTGGAAAAACCATAGCCTTGACTAGATGGACCTTTGTTGGCAAAGTAACATCTCTGCTTTTTAATATGCTGTCTAGGTTGGTCATAACTTTTCTTCCAAGGAGTAAGCGTCTTTGCCCTGCTTTATTTTGTACTCCAAGGCCAAACTTAGTATGTAAAATAACTTAAAAAAAATCCTTAGGAAATGTCAAGGTAAATAATTTTTTTCTTTCTGTGCTTCATTTGAAATGATTTATATAGAATCTTCTTCTGTAGTAATCTTCATGAAGTTTCAAAGACTGAGATACTTGTTTTGGTTTCAAAATAGTCTCACAATCTTTTCCTTTATAACCATGGTTGGTGTCTTTGCAAATATCAAGACTTCTACATGGGCTTTCCCTTATTTTATTAAATAGCAAACAGGTATTCATGAATAAAATCTTTACCTAACATTTTGAAGTATTAGTAAGATTTCTAAATCTTTGTTTCAAACATACTTTGGACATTAGTCGGTTCATTATGCATGTGGTCATTTAAAATAGCACCTGAAACAGACTTATAATTAAATTCAAGTCTGCCAAAATCACAGTATAGACTTGGAATATAAATTTAAGCCAGATAATCGAATTTTTGCACCTTCTTTGCAGCCGTTTTTGCTCTGAATCATTTTTTTCACTTTATTTCTTTAGATATGGACTTTGCGTGTCTTTGTTTTTAGCCCAAATGCCTCTGATATTTAAGAGGAAATCATCTTCAGTAGGAAAAACTGTCCGTTTCCCCCAAATTTACATTTTAGACCAACTAGTTCATTCGGAGAAGGCAATGGCAACCCACTCCAGTACTCTTGCCTGGAAAATCCCATGGACGGAGGAGCCTGGTAGGCTGCAGTCCATGGGGTTGTGAAGAGTCGGACATGACTGAGCATCTTCACTTTCACTTTTCACTTTCATGCATTGGAGGAGGAATGGCAGCCCACTCCAGTATTCTTGCCTGGAGAATCCCAGGGACCGGGGAGCCTGGTGGGCTGCCGTCTATGGGGTCGCACAGAGTCGGACACGACTGAAGTGACTTAGCAGCAGCAGCAGCAGCAGCAGTTCCTTTGTATAGCCGTTCCCACTGCATTCCACACTACTGATAAGCTTTAATTAATCAGCTGTCTATTCTTAGTTAAAATATTTCAGAATTTAAAAATAATAAATCAGTTTTGAGTGTACATTCCTTTTTGTGCTTGAAACTTTCCTAAATACTGATGAGGTAGACTTAAAGACAGCTTTTTCTACTATAAACTTATGATAGTCATAAATGTGGCAAGACAGACACAATAAGAAGGTAATGTTGATTACAGATCAAAAATGCTAATGAACACTTGTTTGCCATAGGACACTTGAAGGGGATTTTTACTTAATTATTTTACTTGGATCTGTTAGTGGGCTGAATTGTAATGGAAGCGGGTACCTTAAAGAGCTTGGGAAGGTTGTTAGGGATATAAGGGTTAGCTTATATGTTGCAGATGTGAGGAGCATAAAAAAGCGTTTCATATTATTGCACATTTTTAATTTGCTTTTTTCATAAAAATCTGAATGCTTTTCTCTGTCCTCTGTGCATTAGAGTTGAGTAAAAAAATCCACTACTTAAAAAATTTTATTTTATTTTTAATTGGAGATTATTACCTTACAATATTGCGATGGTTCCTGCCATATATCAACACAGATCAGCCATACATCAATATATATATGTCCCCTCCCTCTTAAACCACCTACATCCCTCCTCATCCCTACTAGTTTGAGAGTGGAGAAATTGAATGACAAATAGAAATCACTTACTTACTAAGTTTTCTTTTCATGTATAAAAGGCAACACTTGAAAATGTGTGACTTTTATTACATCTGCTAAGTTAGAGTAGTATTTTTCTACTCGATGTCATGGTACCATATGCATGTCATTCCCTTTTTTCACATGCAGTGAAATTTCAGATAAGTTGAGGGAAATGAACTTCCTCCTCTCCATAACCAATGTTCATGGAGGGAAGAGGAAAGAAAAGATTGACTTAATCAGTGAGAAAGAGTTCATTTCCAGGGACACTGACATTGAGAGAGCAAGCTCAGGTACTGCTGATGACTCAGTGTTTACAGTGTTTAGGAAAGCCAACAAAGGCTTTTCTAAAGTGAATAATTTGGTAATGTCATGTTAGGTGGCAAAGCATTTAATTACCCTTAATAATTTATAATTCTAGTGGTCAGCTTATATGTTGCAGATGTGAGGTGCATAAAAATACATTTCATATTATTACACATTTTTAGTTTGCTCTCTTCATAAAAACCTGAATGCTTTTCAAAGTCTTCTGTGTATTAGAGTTGAGTAAAAAAAATCCACTACTTTTTTTTTTAATTGGAAGATAATTACTTTACTATATTGTGATGGTTTCTGCCATACATCAACCTGAATCAGCCACAGGCATACATATATCCCCTCTCCCTTGAACCACCTTCCCACCTGCCTCCCCATCCCTGCTTTTATGGTACTGTGTCTTCAGTTCCTGCCTTAGTCTGTTCAGGCTGCTACAACAAAAATGCCATAAACTGTGTGGCTTAAAAAGAGCCATTTATTTTCCTTAATTCTGGAGGCTGGAAAGTCCAAGATGCCAGCAGATTCCTTGTTTGATGAGAGTCTGCTTCCTGGTTCACAGATGGTTGTCTTCTTGCTGTGTCCTCACAAGGGGGCTCTCTGGGGTCTCATCCATAAAAGCACTAATCCCATTCATGGGAGTTCCAACCTCAGGACCTAATCACCTACCATAGGTTCTACCTCCAAATGCCACCCTGGAGATTAATTCTCAACATGTGACTTCTGGGGGGTAGGGGACACACAAACATTTATTCTATATCAGCTTTCTATACATCCACTTTTTTTTTCTCTTCACCAGAAAATTTCAATAAATAAATTATGATTGTTATTTTTTGAAGTACTTGCTGCAGATGCCCCCTCCCCTGCAGTTTGTGTTTGGAATTGTGTTAGCTGCTGTGAAAAATGTAGTAGAATTAAAACATGTGTTTCCTATTGGGGCTGCCCATAGCCTATAAAGAGTCTTTGTGTAAATTTGAAAAAGATGCCCCTTTCCCTGACAGCCACAGCCCTGAACAACAGTCCAAGACTGGAGGGTAGAGCACTGGCCAGACTTCAGCCCCTGCTCACCCCTCATCTGGGTGCCTGTGTGGGACGACCCAACCAGCAAAGCACGGGGCCTTGTTCCTGCCTTCCCTTCTGGAGTCTCCACTGAAGTTGGGGAGAATGGTAAATAGGCAGCAGCTAGAACACCCCGTGGTGTGTAACTAGATGTGGGATTATGTGGTTTGAACTGAGAGTGGAGACCTAGAGAAAATGAAAACACAGTGGAGAGGAAGAGTTTCTGCTCTGTGTAAGAACTTTTATTTCATTTAAAAACATGGAAGTTCATTTGGGTCTTGCTCAGCTTGGTGCAAATTTACCCTGACTAGCATTTGTGGAGAAGCAAAGGCCCCTCTCTAAAATGTATGAGCTCCTGAGGTTCATGTACTTTTCAAGGAAGAAAGAAGGGACGTTCCAAATGACTGATATTGGATTTTCCACCACATTTTGGCAGATGGAGGTTCAAGCTGGTTCTAATTAAATCTGAGAAATTCAAGAAATGTGCCAGGCATTATGATAAGTATTGAACACACATTTGAACTTACAGATGATCCTCAAAACACTCTTTTGAGGATACTGCTTTTCATGGCAGCTGCATTTTACAGATGAGAAAACTGAAGCTTAAAAGAGTTTAGTAACTTGTCACCAGCTGGTAAATGGCAGTGCCCTCATTCAAACTGGGCAGCACCCAAAGGTATCACTACGAGGCCACACTGCCTGGCTCTACCAGGGCTGATTCCACAAGTCACACACTTCACAGCATGCAGACAGGCTCGGCAGGCAACTTTATGAACTAGTAGTTCTGGCACAAATTGAAGGACTTTTGTTAAAATATTGGTATTGTGAATAGAGGAAAAACAGCAATAGCACATGACAATATCCATATTCTTTGAGGTCCACATAGACTAAACTGGATTTGGTGTATGTGTGCTCAGTCGTATGTCCAACTCTTTGCGACCCCATGGGCTGCAGCCTGCCAGGCTCCTCTGTCCATGGCATTTCCCACACAAGAATACTGGAGTGGGTTGCCATTTCCTTCTCCCAAACTGGGTGTAGTTATGACATACAATATAAGATAAGCCTATATACATATGACATGTGGAGCATGTTTTCTACACATGCTAATGCTAATGACATACATAAAAACAGCTCAGGTGATTTTCAAAGCGCTAAAGACTTCCTGGATCCTACTTGTTAATTGTCGATATTTAACTTACTATTTTGACCTTATTTATGCTTTTCTTCACATATATTTTCCATTCACATCTCCATTACTGAGCAAGAAGAAGGCATGGGTGTAGGGGTATGGGCAAGAATTAGGTATTCAGTCTGAAGGCTGGGGAACCTGCACAAGAGCCAGTGGGAGGTAATACTGAGCCAGGCTGAAGGATCTTGCTGGCCTGCATGGAGAGCTTGAGGGGGGCTCTGAGGCATGAACCTCTGAAGTTCTAATACTATCCAAGGCAGGAGGAGGGGGGCTGTCAAATGACTGATCCAGATTCACATTCAAATTGGTTCTAATTAAATTTGAGAGAAGAAGGAAAATGAAGGAAGGTGTAACTACTTCCATCCTAAATGTCATAGGAAAGGAGACAACAGAATTTATCATCCAAGACATCTTTTTGAGGGTAAAAGGGGATTACTGTAGGTATGAGATATATTAGTCCCCAGAAAACTGGAAAATGAGGCTTACATATCCCATATCTCTAGTGTTTTTTTCCTTGTATAGTATTTTTGAGCTTAGCAAGGTACCCATTTCTGTATTTAGGGTATACTAAGCATCAACCACCATAGGCTTAATTGAATGATTTATTTTATTCTTCCTGAGATACCCTTTTTTTTTTTTATACAAGAAAATATTTCCATTTGAAGTTTATCAAGAATCCTCTACTTCACTCGTATGTACTTTAGTCTGTTTTATGAATTGAGTTACCCAAAGTTTAGATTAGAAAGTCAAAGGTGAGAGGAAGAAATAATCAGGGAACTCAAGTGGGATGCCCCCAAGTGAACTCCTTAAATGCATACTTGCCAGATTAGTCTTCAAAGCCTTTGATAATATATACTGTCAATCTTCCTTCTTATCTGCTCTCTCCACTCCTCTTCTCAACCACGCCAACCACACATACTTTCATCTGCCTTCAGTTCAGTTGCTCAGTCGTTTCCAACTCTTTGCGACCCCATGGACTGTAGCACGCTAGGCCTCCCTGTCCATCACCAACTCCTGAAGCTTGCTCAAACCCATGTCCATCGAGTCAGCAATGTCATCCAACCGTTTCATCCTCTGTTGTCCCCTTCTCCTCCCACCTTCAATCTTTCCCAACATCAGGGTCTTTTCCAGTGAATAAGCTGTTCGCATCCGGTGGCCAAAGTATTGGAGTTTCAGCTTCAGCATCAGTCCTTCCAGTGAATATTCAGGACTGATCTCCTTTAGGATGGACTGGTCTGATCTCCTTGCAGTCCAAGGGATTCTCAAGATTCTTCTCCAACACTTCAGTTCAAAAGCATCAATTCTTTGGTGCTCAGTTTTCTTTATGGTTCAACTTGCACATCCATACATGACTACAGGAAAAACTGTAGCTTTGACTAGATGGACTTTTGTTGGCAAAGTAATGTCTATGTCTTTTAATATGCTGTCTAGGTTGGTCATAGTGCTCCTTCTAAGGAGCAAGCTTCTTTTAAATTTCATGGCTGCAGTCACCACCTGCAGTGATTTTGGAGCCCCAAAAGATAGCCTCTCACTGTTTCCCCATCTATTTGCCATTAAGTGATGGGACTGTATGCCATGATCTTAGATTTTTGAATGCTGAGTTTTAAGCCAACTCTTTCACTCTCCTCTTTCACTTTCATCAAGAGGCTCTTTAGTTCTTCTTTTTCTGCCATAAGGGTGGTGTCATCTGCCTATCTGAGGTTTTTGATGTTTCTCCCGGCAATCTTGATTTCAGCTTGTACTTCATCCAGCCTGGCATTTTGCATGATGTACTCTGCATCTAAGTTAAATAAGCTTTAGCTTATTTAATGTTCGTGACATTGTACAAGGGGCAGTGATCAAGACCATTCCTAAGAAGAAGAAATGCAGAAAAGGCAAAATGGTTGTCTGAAAAGCCCTCACAAATTCCTGAGAAAAGGAGAGAAGCTAAAGGCAAATGAGAAAAGGAAAGGTATACCCATTTGAATGCAGAGTTCCAAAGAATAGCAAGGAGAGATAAGAAAGCCTTCCTCAGTGATCAATGCAAAGAAATAGAGGAAAACAATAGAATGGGAAAGACAAGAGATCTCTTCAAGAAAATTAGAGATACCAAGGGAACATTTCGTGCAAACATGGGCACAGTATAGGACAGAAATGGTATGGACCTAACAGAAGCAGAAGATATTAAGAAGAGGTGTCAAGAATACACAGAAGAACTATACAAAAAGATCTTCATGACCCAGATAACCACAATCGTGTGATCACTCACCTAGAGCCAGACATCCTAGAATGTGAAGTCAAGTGGGCCTTAGAAAGCGTCACTATGAACAAAGCTAGTGGAGGTGATGGAATTCCAGCTGAGCTATTTCAAATCCTAAAAGATGATGCTGTTAAAGTACTGCACTCAATATTCCAGTAAATTTGGAAAACACAGCAGGGGCCACAGTACTGGAAAAGGTCAGTTTTCATTCCAATCACAAAGAAAGACAATGCCAAAGAATATTCAAACTAGTGCACAATTGCACTCATCTCATACCCTAGCTAGCAAAGTAATGCTCAAAATTCTCCAAGCTAGACTTCAACAGTACATGAACCATGAACTTCCAGATGTTCAAGCTGAATTTAGAAAAGGCAGAGGAACAAGAGATCAAGTTGCCAACATCCACTGAATCATAGAAAAAGCAAGAGAGTTCCAGAAAAACATCTACTTCTGCTTTATTGGCTATGCGAAAGCCTTTGACTGTGTAGATCACAACAATCTGTGGAAAATTCTTCAAGAGATGGGAATACCAGACCACCTCACCTGCCTTCTGAGAAATCTGTATGCAAGTCAATAAGCAACAGTTAGAACTGGACATGGAACGATGGACTAGTTCCAAATTGGGAAAGGAATACATCAAGGCTGTATATTGTCATCTGCCTACTAGTCTCCAAAATGTCCTACTCACTTGTACCTTGGATCTTTGCTCAAACTCAGGACTCAAATGCACTTCACCCGAAAACCTTACCTGCTCCAGTATCTCTCTAGAAGAACACTGTATTTTCTTTTAGTTTCAGTTCCAATGATCAAATTCTGTTAATAGGGTTATTTTAAATCTCCTCAATGCCATACATATCTCCTATACTATTTATCATACCTTCTCTCTATAGGGTAACCATGTAATTCATCACCCAAACCAGTATGCTTCTGAAAGTGAAAGGATGCGCTATAGGTATTTAACAGGTGTTAATTAATATGTAACAAGTTTGAGAAAGTGAGATGTGTCATCAACTAACTGGAATTTTTGAGATGTGTGACTATTTTCTCTTGCTACAATGTGAGCTCCAGAAAGGCAAGTGTACTGGTCAAGATATGTCAGGTTGATGCTTCAATAACAAAATATTCCAAAATTTCAGTGGCTTAATTAGAAAAAAAGAGAAAGATTATGTATCACACTATCTGTCCAGCATGTGGACATCTGGACAGTTGCTCAGAATTCCACCTGGTGCTCTATTATTGTGGAACTGCACCATCGAGAGCAGCCTTCTTGGTTGTCAAGAAAGGGGAGGAGGAACAAGGAAAGTAATGAGCTAGCTCTGCTATGCTTTGACCTCCCTTCCACTCACAGATCTTTGGCAGTACCGACCACCTTGTCTTGCCCAACCCCACAGAGGCTGATAAATGCAGCAGAACAGATCAAATGTTTGGTGGACACTGTTTTCTCTGTTAAAGCGAAGATTCTTGAGGCCTCTATTTTTGTATGTTTATATCCCCAAGCGTAGTGATGTATACATGGAAAACAATCAATAATTATTTGTCATCTTAAATGTGTTGAGTTAAGTAGTTTGCCTTGCCCTGCTTTCCATTGTATATTATTTGCCTACTTTAAGAGGAAACCTGACTTTTTGAAAGCCAGGTTTGTGTCTGAATAACTTACCCTCTCTATATCAGAAACAAATGCTTTAAAACCGAAAACAAAAATGAGGAAAGGGTAGGCTTTCATTCTCACCAGGAGATACTGCCACTCATAAACATATGGAGGCGCCTCTCATTGCCAAAACATCTGTTTGCTGTTGTGTAGACATGGCCTCTCTGATGTGATCTACATTTAAAAGTATGTTATTACTTATAGATCTATGACTGAAGATTACACGTGGAATCTTGTGAAATTTACTGATGGCTTTAACATTGGGAGCTGGAGTGTAAAATCTATTCAAGTAACCCTCAAGCTGAATCTTTGAGATTGCACGCAAAGAACTGGAGAAAGAAAGAAAATTTGTTCTTTGCCCATGGGCAGAGGTATTTCACGTGGGGGGCAGGGCTTCTGGGGCATCACACTGTGAGAGGGCCTCATCTATGCCCAGGCTGGATGGGATGGTCATGGAAGTGGAAAGAATTGGGGAAGAAATAATCTTTGATACTGTTGACAGCCCTTTATCCCTTGGTCTTCATTCTTTTTCTTTTCTTTCTCCTTCTGTGACCTTCCTTCTTCTGTTTATCCTCTCTCTCTATTTTCTCTCCTTTTTCTTCCCTAGCTCCTCTTCCTCTAGCTGCACATTTAATATAGTTCCCAGAGTTTGATCCCTGGTTCGGGAAGATCCCCTGGAGTTGGAAATGGCAATCGACACCAGTATTCTTGCTTGCAGAATTCCATGGACAGAGGAACCTGGTGGGATACAGTCCATGAGGTCACAAAGAGTCAGACATGACTGAGCACGCAGCAGCACAGAGGAAGTTTATCAGCTTGCGTGGTTCTATGTGTCACCTTTCTGCAATAGACCCAATCTATATTTGCAAACAATAAATGAAGAATTCCTGTTTCCCAGTGCTCAGTGTCTGGGAAATATCAGCCTAAGTTTCAGAAGGGAAAAGTCTCTTTCTGGTCTTAGCATTATCTTCCAGTGTGGCCTTGGGGCAGATTATTTAATGCCTCTGAATATTGATTTCCTTTCATGTAAAATGGAAATAAAATTTGTTCTGCTTACTCTTGCAGACCTGTAGCATGAGTAAAATGTGAAAATGGTGAGGATATACTGTGTTTAATGTACAGAACTATTAAAAACATCACTCTAAATGTTACCATGGAAAACAAATCTGAAGCTGTAGTCCCAACTACTCTCCTTGCCATCAGTTCTGAATTTTTACCAACTTGCTGGACACTGACTGCCATGTCATTGTCTTCCAGGCACTTCAAATTCAACATTTTCAGAAGCAAGTGTTGTTTTCCCTTCCCATGGGGTTTCCCTTCCCCTTGTCTTCTGCTTCCTGCATTTCCTCTATTAGTTCATCGCCATTTTTCTCAACTGTGAGCCTTGGGATCATCTCGAACTCTGTGCTGACCCTTCATACTTACCTCATCCAGTCAGATTATACATCTTGTTGATTCTTCCTCTAAAATGTCTCTAGAATCTACCCCACCATTCCAGTTAGGAATGGTGCTTATCTTATGGTGCTGCTTATCTTCTGCCCTGTTCAGATCCTGATCATTTTTCTTCCTCTTCCAATATATGGACTTCCATACCAGTTATGGCTCATTATGGGAGAGGGTCAGTAAATGTCACTGGGCTCTTCCCTTTGGCAGAGCCTGACACAACTTTGGAATATAACTTAGACCAGGTATTTCAGTCCTTTCTAATGTGACCATCTGCCTCAGCATCTTCAGTTATGATATATTTCAGCCAACCAAAAAAATTCCCTTAAATAAAATACAGAGGCATCTGCACAGCACTGATCCTGGGGTTTTGGTGCATAGTGAACCTGTTGAGGGCCGAAATGGGCTGTAGTGAACCAACTGTGAACCAACAAACTACAACCAGCATCTTAGCTGCAACCAAGGATGATAATTATGGGATAGCAACAAAGGTATAAAACTGTTGGTATCCCTTGTTTCCAAATTACTAATGTCTATGAATTACAATGGGGGTTTTGGTTACTTAAGTTTAGACAATGGTTTCTACATCTTATGTTTTAAGCCATGCATGTTTGTGCCCTGAAATGTGTTTTTTGCAAAAGAAACGTTATGTTTACTTTGTGAGACAGGCAACAAATGAAGATAAAACCAGCCTCAAAACTTTTTAGTGTGTTTATTCTTTCATCTGTATGTCTTGTGAAAGGCATTGTTTTTTTACTTATTATATAAAAACTTGTGAGTCAATTAAAAACAACGTCAGGTCTCACACATTCCAACAGAAGATTTATTCCTTCTTCTCCACGTGTTTCAAATTAGTCCAATTTGTTCATCAGTGAAAAGTAAAGCAGTAGACTGAGTTCCTGGCAGAGGCTAATCCAGGAATATCAAAGTATTGAAAGAATAATACAATATTAGGATTCAGAGTTAGTAAATTTTTTTCCTAGGCATTTCACTTGAGATTTTCCATAATGATATATAACAGTATTTCTGAAATGCTATTTTTCCCTTTCAGTTTAAGTGAGAGACTATAAAGGCACTAACCTTTCCAGTTTTATCTTACTGCTAATGTTGTGCTAAAGTATTTATTTGAGTTAAATTTGTCATCGTGAGATTGGTCTGTTTTCTGCCAGATCACAAAATTATAAAAATTAGTTGTAGCTCTAAAACTTCTCAGATAATTTATTCATTACCTTCCTGGAAAAAGTCTTATCTCTTTACTAACAAAAAAGAGTTGGTAGAAATTATAAATAGAGAATACATAGTTCTGATATTGTGTCAGTTGTTGTTCTAAGACTTTTACATATGAACTCATTTAATAGTCACACTAACTCTATAAAGTAGATTATACCTACTTACCTATGAGGAAACTGAGGCAGCATAAAGAAATGGAAAAGTGATGACTCTTCATCTTGCATCACACCTTACTGGAACATGAAACTCCAAAGACTCTCATTGTCCCTAATGTAAGCTTATTTATTCTTTTGTTTATTTAGGAGCTAATGTGACATGATTGATTCATTCTACAAATATTCATAAGCACAGACATTTGCCAGATACTAGGTAGAGCTTGAGATCAAAGATGAAGGCAGACTCTGCCATAGGAGAGCTTGTAGTCTAGCGAGGAGAGAGACAAGCCCAAAGATGAGAGTATGAATGAGACCAGAGTAAAAGAGCATGTAAATGGAACCCTCAAGCTTCAGGTGTGGGGGAGGGGGTCAGGAAAGTGACCTCTGACCTTGAGGTCATGTATGAGAGGACATCTGGTGTAGGGAGCAGAACACAGCAGGGAGATGGGAAAAGGTGTCTAAGTTATGTGGCCGGCATACAGAATGTGAGAAAGAGCTTCAGCTTTGAAGTTCAACTGAACTTGACTTTTTCTACCCATTTATGTGTCAGAAGGGCTTCCCTGGTGGCTCAGATGGGAAAGAATCTGCCTGTAATTTGGGAGACCCGGGTTTAATACCTGGGTTGGAAAGATCCCCTGGAGAAGCAAATGGCAACCCACTCCAGTATTCTTGGCTGGAGAATTCCATGGACAGAGGAGCCTGGTGGGCTACAGCCCATGACGTTGCAAAGAGTCAGATATGACTGAGCGACTAACACTTTCACTTTCTATGTGTCAGGTGACTTCAGACACCTATTCTCTCAGTTTGCTCATCAAGAAAATAAGGATGATAGCTCGCTCAAAAAGTCATGAGGATTAAATGCAATAACATATGTTTAGTTGTGTCCTATGGCTGTTATCAAAAGTAACCACAAGTTTGGTGGCTTAGAACAACAGAAATTTACCTCGTACAGTTCAGGGGGCCAGCAGTCTGACATCGCTATCAACTGGGCTGCATTCTGAGTGTCAGTAGAGCGGCCCTCCCTCTGGAGGGTCTGGAGGGAATCCATTCCTTTGTCTCTTCTGGCTCCTGGGGAGGCCAATATTCCTTGGCTTGGGGCTACCTCACCCCAGTATCTACTCCCAGGGCCACATTTTCTCCTCATCTTTAATATTCCCCTTTACTGTCTGCTAAGCCCCAAATTCCAAGGCACATTCTCCATGAATTCTCAGCTGGTTTTAAAGAGGATTGAACCCCGTTTGCCCACAGTAGTAGCCAGCTTGATCATGACTCTTGGACTGGCTTTTCTTCAGTTCCAGTTTTAACTTTCTCTGCCTCTCTCTTATGGAGACACTTAGGATTGCATTTGGGCTTCCCTGGTAGCTCAGCTGGTAAAAAATCCACTTGCAATGCATGAGATCCCAGTTCAATTCCTGGGTCATGAAGATCACTGGAGAAGGCTACCAACTCCAGTATTCTTGGGCTTCTCTGGTGGCTTAGATGATAAAGAATCCACCTGCAATGCGGGAGACATGGGTTCAATCCCTGGGTTGGGGAGATCCCCTGGAGGACATGGAAACCAACTCTAGTATTCTTGCCTGGAGAATCCCCATGGACAGAGGAGTCTAGTGAGCTACTGTCCATGAGGTCACAATGAGTCAGACATGACTGAGAGACTAATCGCAAGATTGCATTTAGGGCCCACCTGGATTAATCCAGGATAATCTTCCCATCTCAGAATCCTTAATCTAGTTCCATTGACAGAGATTCCTTTTCCATAGAAGGTAATATAGTTTCCAGGGATTGGGGTGTGATATCTTTAGGGCGCTATTATTCACCTTACTCCCAATATGTAAAGGATATTGGCAAATCAGAGCTCCTCCATACATGTGAATTCCTACCCTCCCACAATTATGTGTCTCCTAGACCATGGACAGGCCTTAATCTCAATGGTCAGACTTTGCACCTGCTGGCCTTTTTATTTCTAAGTAAGGGTTAGTTAGCTTAGTCTAGACAAACCTGGTCAGTATACAAGTAAAAACAAAACAAAATGAAACAAAGATGAATAACTTTGTGTTAAAGGAAATAATTTGTGTTAGGAAATAATTTTGTTTATTTTATTAATGCAGGTTAAACCCTTAAGATTATTGTGTTGAGGATCTGATGGTACATTTCAGAGAGGGCTTCCCTCCCATGTTTCATTTTGCCAGGCATGGCCATGGGCTTTGTGTAAAAATTTAGTTATATGATGACCTTTTTTCCTCTGTGCATTACTCATTCTTCTTCGCCCATCAATATAGGGAAAGAATAATCACTGCAGAGGTCAAGTAGCACTTAGGAGCAATTTAAGAGTCATAGCCCTTGGCTATGAACTTTGGGATATTGCTCAACTTTATAGACTCATCAGCACTTACGTTCATTTTGACAAAGAGACAAATATTTTCATAACTCACTAATCCTAAGTCAAGAGGGAAAATCTTAAGGATTTAAGATAAAGTATTCATTGCCCTGAAAAAGTAAAAATTTGAATCCACTTACAAAATTACTGTTAATGGACTAACAAGCAATTGGTTATCTGGAATGAATAATGACTCACAGGATATAGAATGTCAAGGATGTGAGCCATTCTATGTTCCAGTGGTTGGTAGACTTGATATTCTTTTACTTTGGCTACTGGGCCTAACTTCCCACATTAGCACCTTAATGTCATCTGTTTAGTTAGAACTCTGCCATTCATCTGCCGGTGTACTTGTCCCACTTTGATGGTCATCCTGCTCCTTTTGTCCTTTCACTTAGATTATAAAGATAGATATATCTTGGGTACTCTCATGTACTAGAGATGTTGAGTTTGCCTCTGAAGAACAGTTCGTCTTAACCCGATTTCCCCTGAAAGTAGAAACTGAGGCATAGACTTGAGGACAAGTTGTTTATTTGGGCAGTTGATCTCAGGGAACAGGAATGGGGCATTGAGAAGTTAAAACAGGAACTGAGGGAAAGACAGTCCAAGAGTTGTGATCAACTTAGTTGGTTGATCAACCAACTTAGTTGGTTACTACTGTGGGCAACTGGGGCTCAATCCTCTTTAAAATCAGCTGAGAATTTATGTAGAAGGTGCAGTGGGATTTTTGGCTCAGGAGACAGTAAAGGGGAATATTTATTTGTTGGCTGCTGCTCCCTGTTGGTCAAGGAACCCTTGCACTTCCAGGGTGACGTCAAGATGGCTGAGTGGGTCCCAGCAGCAAGGATCCAGAGTGACCATGCCTGAGGGGCCATGAGGCAGAAAGTGAGTTAGTCTATTTAGCTGAGATAGATGAGGTCCTGCCAGGTTATACTGGTCATAGCTGATGGCCACACAAGTTCTTAGTCTAAAAGATAGACATGAGAACATGAAGCTGGGCACAATACCCAAAACCTACATGGAAAGCTGAGAGTATGGGGTGTAAACAATAATTTATAACAGATAGGATGTTACAGGCTGAAAGAGTGATATGGCCAAACACTAAGTATATTTGGGAGTTCACTGTGGAAGCCTTTGGGACTTAAGCATGTTTAGAATAGTTTAACTGGAAAGGATGGGTTTTGATCCAGTTCTTGAAGTAAGGGTCATGTAGTGAACATCAATTGTGTTTGCCACTCTGCTTCCATCTGCCCTTTTCTGGTAATTCAATCAAAATTTCTCTCAAAAATGACTTCTCTCCCCTCAGCTCAGGTGCTTCAGCTCCCCCTTGCTCAGGGGTGGAGCATGTGAGCTGAGCCTATGCAAGCTGGAGCAGGGTGCTTCCTGGCCACTGGGATTGGCTTGTGACTTTTGAAATGAGACTTTTGCTGAAATTACTGGACAAGAGACTTGCTCTCATTTGCTGAATTGAAAGCAGAAATGATGCAAAGTGTAGACTTGTTAAAGTTATCCTGCTCCTTTAAGGTGTGAGGCTGCCAGAGGAGGTGGAGTTGAGAAATGGAAACAGAGAAACCAAGACACAGAGATGATGATGTTTGAACACTGGCATCAAGCACTATTTGAAGCCAGAAGTTCCTCTGGACTTTTCAAGTCTATGAATTTCTCTTTAATGTTTAAGCCAGGTTTTCAGTTGCCTCCAACAACAAAAACAGCAACAGATCTTATAACTTAGGTAGTTTTTAGGCAATTTTGTCTTCTCTATAATTTATTCAATTTTTCTTGCTTTACTTATAATGATGCCAGTATTTTCTTCTCTAACTTTTTCACTGGAGAGTGAGTAAAGCAAGGAGAATGACTGTAAATACAAAGAACCAAAACAGGGTAGGGGTAGTAAAGTGTGACTTGGAAGTTTGACGGCTTGAATATGGTAGATAGGTCTGTGTGTGTGTCACACTTGTACAGTGTCTTGTAGCTTTATCATATAAGACTACCTTGCTCCATACGCATTGCCCTTATAAATTTGTTGTTGGCTTTATATGAAAACTGTACCAGTATGAAAACTGGTTACAGTATGAACCAAAAGTTAAAACCAGACTGTCTCTGAAGGACCTACAGTTCCAGGTAGGACACAAGGAAAGTGAAGATAAATTTGCAGAAAAGAAAATTTAGCCTGGATGCCAGGAAATCTTCTAGACAATGAGATGGTTATTACTTATTTATCATATTTACTGGACTTGCCTATCACTTAATAACTCATAGGCACAATTGTGTATCAAAAATCTAAAAGGTTGAATGTCCATGTCAGACGTTATAGCTCATTGTCTATAGTACACCTCAAAGGTAAATTCAAGATGCAAACAAACTCTTGCATTTCCATGGTGGCATCAGGCTGAGTGGGTCCCTGCAGCATTTCAAATAAAGCCAAGCAGAGCCAAAGGCCTCAGGAAGGAAACTGGCAGTGACGATGCTAATTTAGGATGCTAAGTGGAAGGCAGCCTGGTCAGTCTCACCTTTGCTGTAATTTCAGATTTTAACATGAACTGCAAATGCAGCTACTTTTGTATTCAGACATTATTTTTTCATCAGAGTTGTCCAAACACTTTATAGGCCATAACCAGTCTACATAATCCTGTCCTTTGGCCTCCGTAGTGGAGTTTGCTCTTAATATAAATGGTTGAAAACCACATGAACAGCCACTTGTGCTGATCACGTTTATAACCTTTGTCTTACAGAAAACATATATTGGATGGTCAGGTCGTTATTTTTGCCCAAAGTCATATTTTAAGCAGGAATATACCATGCAAATGTCTACAGAGTAAAAGTTCAATTAGAAGACTGGGGCTATTATCTTGGATCCAGAGTCTCCAGTGTCCAAACTTAAACCAAATTTAAACTGTCCAAATTAATCTCTACCCATCTTTTCTTTATGCATCAAATCTTTGCACATACTTAGCGCTCAATTTCTTAAGTAAATTAATGATATGAAAGGTGAACCTTTTTTTAGTAGTTGAAATTGATATTGTGTTCAAAACTTGAATAACACAGCATTGTTTTTTGTTGAAGTATAGTTAAGCTACAATATTATATAAGTAACAGGTGTACAATATGGTGATTCACAATTTTAAAGGTTATGCTCCATTTATAGTCTTTATAAAATATTGGCTATATTCCCAGTATTGTATAATATATCCTTGTAGTTTTTTTATACCTAATAGGTTGTGCCTGTTTATCCTCTACCCTTAAATTGCCCCTCCCCCTTCCCTCTCTCCACTGGTAGCCACTAGTTTATTCTCTGTATCTGTGAGTCTGTGTATTTTTTGTTATATGCACACTATTTTGTTGTATTTTTTAGATTTATTCCACATATAAGTGATATCACACACTATTTGTCTTCTCTACTTATTTCATTTAGCATAATATACTCTTAAATCCACCCATGTTGTTTAAATAGTAAAATTTCATTCTTTTTTACAGCTAAGTAGCATACCATTGTATATACATACATATATATATATACATATATATATACATCTGTTGATGTACACTTGGGTTACCTCCATATCTTGACAGTTGTAAATAATGATGCCTTGAACACCAAGGTGAATGTGTTTTTTCAAATTAATATTTTTGTTTGGTTTTGTTTTGGCATATATTGCCAGGAGTGGAATTGCTGGGTCATATGGTAGTTTTCCCCTTCATGGATCACAGCCTTGTCATGACAAAGCAGTTTGCATAACTCAGTGAAGCTATGAACCATGCTCTGCAGGGCCATCCAAAATGGATGGGGCATAGTGCAGAGTTCTGACAAAATGTGGTCCACTGGAGGAGGGAATGGCAAACCCCTCTAGTATTCTTGCCTTAAGAACCCCGTGAACAGTATGAAAAGGCAAAAAGATATGACACCAGAGGTTGAGCTCTCCCAGGTTGGAAGGTGTCTACCATGCTGCTGGGGAAGAGTAGAGTGCAATTACTAGTGGCTCCATAAAGAATGAAGCAGCTGGGCCAAAGTGGAAATGATGCTCAGTTGTGGATATGGCTGGTGGTAAAAGTAAAGTCTGATGGTGTAAAGAACAATATTGCATAGGAACCTGGAATGTTAGGTCCATGAATCAAGGTAAATTGGAAGTGGTCAAGCAGGAGATGGTAAGAGTAAACACTGACATCTTAGGAATCAGTGAACTAAAATGGATGGGAATGGGAGAATTTAATTCAGATTACCAATATATCCACTACTGTGGGCAAGAATCCCTTAGAAGACATGGTGTAGTCCTCATTGTCAGTGAAAGAGTTCAAAATGCAGTACTTGGGTGCAATCTCAAAAACAACAGAATGATCTTAGTTTATTTCCAAGCAAACCATTCAACATCACAACAATCCAAGTCTATGCCCCAATCACTGATGCCAAAGAAACTAAAGTTGACCAGTTCTATGAAGACCTACAAGACCTACTTGAACTAACACCAAAAAAGATGTCTTTTCATCATAGAGGACTGGAATGCAAAAGTAGAAAGTCAAGAGATGCCAGGAATAGCAGACAAGATTGGCCTTGGAGTACAAAATGAAACAGGGCAAAGGCTAACAGAGGTTTGTCAGGAGAGCACACTGGTCCTAGCAAACACCTTCTTTCAACAACATAAGAGATGACTGTACACATAGACATCACCAAATGGTCAATACCAAAACCAGATTGATTGTATTATTTGCAGCCAAAGATAGAAAATCTCTACACAGTCAGCAAAAACAAGACCGGGAGCTGACTGTGGCTCAGATCATGAGTTCCGTAATTGCAAAATTCAGGCTTAAATTGAAGAAAATAGGGAACCACTAGGCCATTCAGGTGTGACCTAAATCAGATTCCTTATGATTATACAGTGGAGGTGATGAATAGATTCAGAGGATTAGATCTGATAGACAGAGTGTCTGAAGAACTGTGGACAGAGATTCACAACACTGTATAAGAAGCAGGAACCAAAACCATCCCCAAGAAAAAGAAATGCAAGAAGGCAAAGTGGTTGTCTGAGGAGGTGTTGCAAATAGTTGAGGAAAGAAGAGAAGCAAAAAGCAAGGGAGAAAGGGAAAGATTTACCAACTGAGTGCAGACTTCCAAATAATAGCAGGGAGAGATAAGAAGGCCTTTCTCAATGAGCAATGCAAGAAATAGAGGAAAACAATAAAATGGGAAAGACTAGAGATTCCTTAAAGAAAATTGGAGATTTCAAGGGAACATTTCATGCAAGAATGGGCATAATAAAGGACAGAAACAGTAAGGACCTAACAGAGGCAGAAGAGTTTAAGAAGAGGTGGCAAGAATACACAGAAGAACTATACAAAGAAGGTCTTAATTACTGGGATAACCATGATGGTTTGATCACTCACCTAGAGCCAGACATCCTGGAGTGTGAGGTCAAGTGGGCCATAAAAAGCATTGTTGTTCAGTCGCCCAGTCATATCTGACTCTTTGCAACCCCATGGACTGCAGCATGCGAGACCTCCCTGTCCCTTACCATCTCCCAAAGTTTGCCCAATTTCATGACCATGGTATGGGTGATACCATCCAGCCATCTCATCCTCTGATGCCCTCTTCTCCTTCTGCCCTCAGTCTTTCTTGGCATCAGGGTCTTTTCCAATCAGGTCACCAAAATACTGAAACTTCAGTTTCAGCATCAGTCCTTCCAATAAGTATTCAGGGTTGATTTCCTTTAAGATTGACTGGTTTGATCTCCTTGTATCCAAGGACTCTCTGGAGTCTTCTCTAGTACCGCAGTTCAAAGGCATCAATTCTTTGGCGCTCTGCCTTCTTTATGGTCCAGCTCTTACAACCATATATGACCACTGGGAAGACCATAGCCTTGAATATATGGTAAGAAGCATTACTACAAACAAAGCTAGTGGAGATGATGGAATTCCAGCTGAGCTATTTCAAATCCTAGAAGGTGATGCTATTACAGTGCTGCACTTAACATGTCAGCAAATTTGGAAAACTCAGCAGTGGCCACAAGACTGGAAAAGGTCATTTTTCATTCCAATCCCAAAGAAGGGCAGTGCCAAAGAATGTTCAAACTATTGGATAATTGCACTCATTTCACATGTTAGTAAGGTTACACTCAAAATCCTTCAGGCTAGACTTCAGTAGTACGTGAGCTGAGAGCTTCCAGATGTACAAACTGGGTTTAGAAAAGGAAGAGGAACCAGATAACAAATTGCCAACATTTGGTGGATCATAGAGAATGCGAGGGAATTCCAGAAAGACATCTACTTCTGCTTCATTGTGTGTGTGTGTGCTCAGTCGCTCACTCATGTCTAACTCTTTGAGACCCCATGGACTGTAGCCACCAGGCTTATCTGCCCATGGGATTATCCCAACAAGAATTTTAGAGTGGGTTGCCATTTCTTCCTCCAGGAGATCTTCCTGACACAGGAATTGAACCCTCATCTCCTGCATCTCCTCCATTTGCAGGTGGATTCTTTTTTTTTTTTTTTTAGCAGGTGGATTCTTTACCAACTGAGCCAGCTGGGAAGGGCTTCCCACGTGGCTTAGATGATAAAGAATCTGCCTGCAATGCAGAAGACCTGGGTTTGATCCCTGGGTTGGGAAGATCCCTTGGAGAAGGGAATGGCGACCCACTCCAGTATTCTGACCTGGAGAATTCCATGGACAGAGGCCTTGTGGGCTACAGTCTTTGTGGTTGCAAAGAGTCAGACACGACTAAGCGACTTTCACTTTCTGCTTCATTGATTACACTAAAGCCTTTGACTGTGTGAATCACAACAAACTATAGGAAATCCTTAAATAGATGGGAATACCAGACCACCTTACCTGTCTTCTGAGAAACCTGTATACAGGTCAAGAAGCAACAGTTACATGGAACCTTACATGGAACAACTCACTGGTTCTAAATTAGGAAAGAAGTATGACAGGCTGTATATTGTCACACTGTTTATTTGACTTCTATACAGAGTACATCATGCAAAATGCCAAGCTGGATAGATGAATCACAAGCTGGAATCAAAATTGTTGAGAGAAATATCAATAACCTCAGATATGCGTATGATACCGCACTAATGGCAGAAAGTGAAGAGAAACTAAAGAGCCTCTTTTTAAAAATTAATTTATTTTAATTGGAGGATAATTTCTTTACAATACTGTGGTGGTTTTTGCCAAACATCGACATGAATTACCTGTGGGTGTATATGTGTCTCCCCATCCTGAACACCCCCCATCTTCGTTCTGACCCCATCCGGTCTTGATGAAAGTGAAAGACAAGAGTGAAAAGCTGGCTTAATATTGAACATTCAAAAAACTAAGATCATGGCATCCAGTCCCATTACTTCATGGCAATAGAAGGGGAAAAAGTGGAAGCAATGACACATTTTATTTTCTTGGGCTCCAAAGTCACTGTGGACAGGAACTGCAGCCATGAAATTAAAAGACGCTTGCTCCTTCAAAGGAAAGCTATGACAAACCTAGACAGCATTTTAAAAATCAAAGGTAACTCTTTGCTGATAATGGTCTGTATAGCAAAGTTATGTTTTTTCCAGTAGTTATGTATGGTTGTGAGAGTTGGGCTGTAAAGAAGGATGAGTGCTGAAGAACTGATGCTTTCAAACTGTGGTGCTGGAGAAGACTCTTGAGAGTCTCTTGAACAGCAGGGAGATCAAACCAGTCAATCCTAAAGGAAATGAACCCTGAATATTCATTGGAAGGACTGATGCTGAAGGATCAATATTTTGGCCACATGATGTAAAGAGCTGACTCATTGGAAAAGACCCTGATACTGGGCAAGATAGAAGGCAGAGGAAAAAGAGGCAACGGGATGAGATGGTTAGTTAGCATCACAGATTTAATGGACATGAATCTGAGCAAACTCTGAGAGAGAGTGAAGACAGGGAAGCCTTGCATGCTGCATTTCATGGACTTGCAAAATGTTGGATACGAATTAGTGACTGAACAATAGCAACAAGAATGACAGTTTTATTTTTAGTTTTGGGAAACCTCCATACTCTTTTCCACAATGGCTGAACCAGTTTATATTCCCAAGAGTGCAGGAGGGTTCCCTTTTCTCCACGTCTTTGCTAACCTTTTTTATTTGTGATCTCTTTTTGATGATAGCCATTCAGACCAGTGGTTTTAATTTGCATTGTTTTGTATTCTCGTTGTGATTTAAATTTGCGTTTTCCTGATGATTAGCCACTTTCAGCATCTTCTCATGTGCCTGTTGGCCATCTGCATGTCTTCTTTGGAAAAGTGTCTATTCAGGTCTTCTGTTCATTTTTCATCAGGATGGTTTTTTTTTTTTTTGGTATTGAATTGTATGAACTGTTTATATATTTTGGATATTAACCCCAAGTGGTGCTAGTGGTAAAGAACCTGCCTGCTAATGCAGGAAAGGTAAGAGATGTGGGTTCAATCCCTGGGTCAGGAAGATCCCCTGGAGGAGGGCATGGCAACCCACTTCAGTATCCTTGCCTGGAGAATCCCCTGCACAGAGGAGCCTGGTGGGCTACAGTCCATAGGGATGAAAAGAGTCAGACACGACTGAAGTGACTTAGCATGTGATCATATTTTTAGCAAATATCTTATTCCCATTTTATAGGTTGTCTTTTGTTTTGTTTATGGTTTTGTTTGCTATGCAAATGCTTTTAAGTTTAATTAGGTATCATTTGTTTACTTACACTTCTGTTTCATTTGCTTTAGGAGACAGATCCAAAAAAATTGCTAGGATCTATGTCAAAGAGTGTTCTGTTCATGTTTTCCTCTAGGGGTTTTGGTTTCTGGTCTTACATTTAGGTTAATCTGCTTTGATTTATTTTTGTGTATGGTGTGAGGGAATGTTCTAATTTTATTCTTTTACATGTAGCTGTCTAATTTTCCCAGCACCACTTATTGAAGAGACTGTTTTCTATTGTATATTCTTGCCTCCTTTGTCATAGATTGACCCCTTAGTGTTTGGGTTTATTTTTAGGTTCTCTAGTCCATTCCATTCCATCTATGTGTCTCTTGTAACACACAACATTTTGTTTCTGTTTTGTCTTAAAATTAGATTTAGAAAGCTGTTTTAGAGATAATATTGTCAGTACTCAAACCTGATAGAGTGTCATCTGATATATCTCCAATTATTCCAATATGAAGCAAGAAAGACCTAAAAATGATTTACAAATCAGAGTAAAATTTCCTTTTTTTAAAAAGGAATATCATGCAGTATTTGGGATAAAAGTAGAAGAAGGTCACAAAATCAAATAGCATGATTCCCTCGTAGAGAGCAAAGAATCATTGCCCTGAACTAATGAGGAGGTAACTTGGTTAAACAAAAATATTTGGGTTTATTTTGGCTTGATTTAGGGTCTCAGAAATACCGTATGCATGTTAACATGGAAATCATTTTGAACATGATTTGGGTATTTAAAATCACTCACTGAATGACTTTAATCCCTTCTGATGGGAGACTTCACTACATCTGAGACAAGCTTGATTTTGTTAAACTTCTCAGTCCCATGTTTGGCCGCATTAACCTGCGAGCATGATTAGAGTTAGAAAAGCGACTCTGTAGAAGATGTCACCTTCCTACTGAACCATATCTGCAGCTCCCCATGTGTCTCTGGATCACATCTGTTTACTGACAGTGGGCCAGCCAATGTCCTCATTCACTTACACGCAACATCAATGAGAGTAGCGTGCATGTTCTGACAGTACATGTTGACCCCAAACACAAGTTGTTCTACTGTTAGCCGTGAGGTTCATACAGAAGTCACCTGGATTCTATCTACTCACCTTTGTACATCAGCAAAACAACACCCATCCAAGTTCTTACCCCTGAAGCTTTACCTTCATGACAGTAGGAAAAACAAATATTGCATTACATTTGATTTTCAGATTGCAAGGAGGCCTGTTTTAAGCTGGCTGAAATAAGAAAGCTTATATTTCTAGCAAATGAAGCTACTTTGGCACAGAGTTAAAATTTACTGGTTAGAATTAAAAGTATTTCTTTCTTCAAAATGTAGAAAGGTATATTTACTTTTTTCCCCACCAATCCTTGACATCCACATATAGATTTAAAAAAAAAATTTATAAAGAGGAGTTTTTGGAGTTAAAAAAAAATCAGTGTGAGATACTGCCTCACATAATCTCAGCATGTTTTATAGAGAAAGGATATAGAAGTATTTGAATAATAATAGATATAGAATCCTATTCTTATCATCAAATGAGTAGTTGGTTTAGTGTGTTTTTCTTTATGATAGCTAAAAATAAGATTAGGCCTTTTCCTTGTAAGACTGGCACAAATGTTCTCTTCTTTGCTAACTTTTCCTAGTTTTAAAAGTTAGCTTTTCAGAAATAATACCAAAGCATGACTATACAACTTTACTTTTACTTTTTTATACTTTACTTGCAGAGCAGCAGTGGATACACAATGATTAATAGTGTATTACAATCAGTGACCCAGTTTGAGCCAGATTTGTTCTTTCTGCTTATGAGGAAGAGAGGTCTGCAAATCACCACAGACTCATGGGCAGCAAATAGAAGGAGTTAAATGAGAGCTGTGACCAGAAGCACAGACACTGGTCACACACCAATCTTCATAAACACATTTATTTATGTGGGACATGGAATAGACAGAAGTATATTTTTCAACATAATACTTCCAAGTTAGAAATAATATGCTGCATAAGTAGTAAATATATTGAAGAGTAAATTCAGGAATTGAAGTTTGTTAGATGATTGACCAATTTTACTTTCCTGTTTCTATATTGGTTTCTCAAAAATGTATGGATTTCTTAAGGGTTGGTACCATGTTGACTCACCATTTAGAGTGCAGATTACTAGTTAAGGATTTACAGTCCATTTGTATATTCAGTGTGTTTTTTATTTAGCACCTATTATGTGCCAGGCAATATGTTAAGTGGTGGATATAGAGCACTAAATGAAGGGGATGAGGAAGAAGAAATGCCTACCCAGGTGATTAGGTTGTACTCTGATTTATAAATTTAGAAGAGAAAGTCAGGCATTTCTAGCTCAATGTCTTCTTCCATCTGGGAGATGAGCATGTTCTACTCATGCTCTACTGGCAGAGAGCATGTTCTATGGTCTGTCTTTTGTCGTGAGATAATAGGGACTTTCACTTAGAGGAGGAGGCCTGAAGTTGCCCACCATTGACTAGGTGAGATTCCCAATTTCAGCAACAAAGTATTAACCTGCCCACTTGGTCTTCTGCTTAAGATTAGTTTTCCCCAAACATTCTCATCATTAATAAAGTTAGCACTGTATCTGCATGACTCATAGATTTCTCTCTCACTTGATGGTAAACAAGTGGATAAGAGAAGGGTAGTAATATTGACGCCTTAAAACACCAATACAGGGGCTTCCCCAGTGGCACAGTGGTAGACAATCTGCCTGCCAATGCAGGAGACACAGGTTCAATCCCTGGTCCAGGAGATCCCACATGCCGAGGAACAACTAAGCCCATGTACCACAACTATTGAATCTGTGCTCCAGAGCCCAAGAGCTACAACTACTGAAGCCCACACGCCCTAGAGCCAGTGCTCCCCAGCAAGAGAAGCCACTGCAATGAGAAGCCCGCATGCCGCGACTAGAAAAGACCACACATCAATGAAGACCCAGCACAGCCAAAAATAAAAAATAAATAAATTTTTTAAAAAAACCACCAAGATAAGCTGACCTCATTAACTAGCAGGATGACCTATGGAAAATTACTTAACCTCTGAGTTTCTTTATCTGTTAAATAAGACTAGGAAATGATTTCTAAACTCCCTGGTTGCTCAAATATTCTGTGACTCTATGTTTGTTTCTAGCAGAAACTTTTTAGAACTTTGATAGATTGAGATTATTTTTATTACTGAGAGTTTAGAACATTTCTAGCTTCAAAACTTCAAAACCAAATTGCTTTTGGTTATATGATGCAAGAGTTTAAGACCATGGTCAAATCTGGGAAAGTATCTATCAAGTTTCTTTCACATATGAAGTATTACTACTGGTGCATCCTACAGACACAGGAATTCTGATTTTTTTTTTTTAATGTGATTTTAAAGTATGGGTGCATTTATCATTGTATTAACTGTATTATTTAATATATTCCTAAAGGAAAGAACTTCCCTTCTGATGAAACATCAGTGAGAACCAGATCTTTTCCTTCTACACTTCCATGTATGATGATTAGATGAATTTTCCACAGACTAGCTTCTGGGTTCTCTTATATTGTCCAGATACTTCCAACTGCCATTAGAAGTATGTGAAATTGACCTTCCTGTGACTAGTACACATGGAGTGACTGTGAACTTCATAAGTTTATACCACTAAACCCTAACTAAAGTGCTGCGACTCATGGGGTCGCAAAGAGTTGGACACGACTAAGCGACTGAACTGAACTGAACTGAAACCCTAACTAAACATATCGCCCTATTGGGCTCACTTCAGCTAGATCTCAAGAATGCCTAGGACTCCTCTTGCTCCAGGTAACACAAGGGTACATGTGACAGAAGGTTTAATGGACTGAATTGTGTCTCCCCCAAATTTATATGTCGAAGCCCCAAATCCAGCATGACTGTATTTGAAAATAAGGCCTGTAAAGAAATAGTTAAGGTTAAATAGGTCCTAATGGTAGGGCTCTAATCCGATAGAACTAATGCCCTTATAAGAAGAGTAGAGAGAACAGGGATTCTTGTGTGCATGCTGAGGAAAGACTTGCTCAGCAAGTCAGGAAGTGAGGACTCAGGAGAAACCAAACCTGTCAACAGCTTGATTGTGGATTTCCAGCTTCCAGACTGTGAGAGAATAACTTTCTGTTGTTTAAGCCACTCAGTTAGTAATATTTTATCATAGCAGCCCTAGCAAATTAAGTAATACAGTGGGGAAAGTAAGGTGACAAGAGTCAGTGGGCCTTATCTGATTTTGATTAAAATGTCTTAATGCTGCAACTTTTACAAAAATACATGAGTCGAGGTTTTGTTTTCACTGGGATGTGAGAGAATGCAGGAGAACATTGATCTCAACCTAGCAACAGGTGAAATCTATATGATCGAAATACTCACAACTTTTCTTGAGCATATCAGAGAGTGAAACTGGAAGACAATCAGATGGACTGAATTCCGAAGAGTGATAAGGTCCTCTTATAAAATACAGACACAAGAATATTTCACCTTTGATAGAGCACTGGAGGAAAAGTAAGGCACTGTAAAAAAGGATAAGAAGGAAATAGCTGAAAACTAACAAATTCTGAATGGTAGAGTCCAGACTAACACGACAGTATACTGAAGCACGGGGGTTCAGTTCAGTTCAGTTCAGTTGCTCAGTTCAGTTCTCAGTCGTGTCTGACTCCTTGTGACCCCATGGACTGCAGCATGCCAGGCTTCCCTGTCCATCACCAACTCCTAAAGCTTGCTCAAACTCATGCCCATCGAGTTGGTGATGCCATCCAACCATCTCATCCTCCGTCGTCCCCTTCTCTTCCTGCCTTCAATCTTTCCCAGCATCAGGGTCCTTACCAATAAGTCAGTTCTTCATATCAGGTGGCCAAAGTATTGGAGTTTCAGCTTTGGCATCAGTCCTTCCAATGAACAAGCACAGGGGTTAACAAATTTTAACTCATGAGCTAAATCCAGCTTTCTGCCTTTTAAAATATTTTGTGTTATTGGGGAAAATTAAAAAAACAGTAAATCATGACACATGGAAATTATATGACATTCAGATTGCAGCATCTCTAAATAAAGTTTTTGGGGACACAGTCATAATCATTGTTTATGCTTTGTCTGTATCTGCTTTTGCACTACAGTGATGGAATTGAATAGTTGCGACAGGCATATGGCCTGCAGAGCCTAAAGTATTTACTATCTGGCCCTTTACAAAAAGTTTTTTGTCCCCTGGTTTAGAGCCTTGTGATACCTAGATGTAGGGAAGTTGCACTTACTTGGCAGCTGTCATGCCAAGTCTCTACCATGTTCTCATGAGAAAGGCTGGGGGCAGGAGAGGAGCGCTGAATTTCTTGGCAGTTGTTGTTCAGTCACTCAGTCATGTCCAACTCTTTGTGACCCCATGGACTGCAGCATGCCAGGCTTCCCTGTGGTTCACCATATCCCGGAGCTTGCTCAAACTCATATCCATTGAGTCAGTGATGCCATCCAACCATCTCATCCTCTGTCATCCCCGTCTCCTCCTGCCTTCACTCTTTCCCAGCATCAGGGTCTTTTCCAATGAGCCAGTTCTTTGCATCAGGTGGCCAAAATATTGGAGTCTCAGCTTCAGCATCAGTCCTTCCCATGAATATTCAGGACTAATTTCCTCTAGGATCCTTACAGTCCAAGGGACTCTCAGGAGTCTTCTCCAACACCCAGGCAGTACACTGACATAAAGCTGCTTCCTCTCCCCCAGAACTTTCTCTCAACAAAGCAAGAGCTGCATGCCACTGGAGGAGTGCCAGGAAATCCTGCTACACACATCTTTTCCTTTCCTAGGCCAGGAAAAGACCCAACATCTGAGGGGAAGGGTAGGAGTCAAACCCACAGGACAGTTTGGAGAGGCAGGAAATTCTTCTACATCCCTAGTCTCCCTGCTGAGGAAGAGACAGAAGTGTGTGTACCTTGAAAGGAACTAAATCAAGAGCAAACCCAAACTCAGCTCAAGTATTGAGTAGACTGACTCAACTCTCTACACTAACAGCTTTCAGAAGAAGCAATGTTTCCTTTTCCAGGTAGAAATACTATTGACCTCAGTTTCTACTGTTCCCCCGCCCCCACCCCACCCCCAAATAACCAACATACTACCAAAAAAAACCAAAAAACAAAAACGAAAACAACTATCAGACATATAAGAAGCAAGGAAAAGAAAATCTGACCTACTGTCAACAGAAGATGTCAAGAGAACCAGATGAAGAGATGACTTACATGTTAGAATTATCAAAGACTATAAAATAAATAAAATTCACATGTCAAAGGTCTGGTGGAAAAGATACACAAAATGCATGAACATATAGTATATTACAGCAGAGAGATGGAAACTGTTTTTAAAAGTTAAATGGAAATCCTAGGAATAGTTAGAATATTAGAGTTGAATAATTTCTTTCTTTGACAGGTTAAGTAGCAGACCAGATACAGATGCAAAAGATCAGGGGGAAATAGTCAATAGAAATTATCCAAATTGAAATACAAAGAGGAAAAAAAACAGGAAGGAAGGTAGAACAGTGCCCACCAACAAATGTAACTGTTTTGTAACTGGAGGCTCAGAAGGAGAAAAGAGAGAGAGAATGGGGTAGAAGAAATATTAAAAGAGTTAATGTCAAGGACTTACATTATCGATATTATGAATATTAATAATGAAAGAGAAGTCATTGGTATAGGCCTCACAGACATTAAAAGGGCAATAAGGGACTATCTTTTACCTTCTCCATTTCTACTACTTCGTGTACGTAAATCTGACACCTTAGATGAAAAGTGTAAATCACTTAAAGACACAAATTCTCATAGCTCTTTCAACAAAAACATATATAATATGAATAGAGCTGTACCTATTAAATAAATTTGATTCATATTTTTAAAACTCTTTCATTTTGTGGATTTTACTAAACATTTAAAGTTAGGGTTTCACCACATGAAATTGGGGAGGGGGGCATAATTCAGTCCACATCAAGGATTGGGACAGGCATTCTGCAGAGGTGGCCTCTAAAGATCTGAGGGTTGAGGTGGAGCCAACCATGAAGAAGGAGGAAAAGAGCATCATGGGTGGGGAGAACTGTGGACATAGGACACCTTAAAGTATTAGAGTTTGGGGTTATCAAGAGAAAAAAATAAATCCACTATTTCCAGTTCAGTCAGAAGTGAACCTTTACAATCAAACCTCTCATCTTCAAATTTCTATTCAAAAGTCATTGCGCCAGCATTTGAAACTGGCAGTGGAACAAGGTCAGAAAGCATACAAAGAGAAGAGACTAATTATGGGCAGATGGGAATTGCAGCTTGATTTCCAACTCCAACCAACACTACTCACTGAAACCGGTTAACTTAAAAGCCACCTCGTGAAGGATGACTTCTTGGGGTGTCTCATTAAGTCTTCAGTGACCATATGCCTGCTCCATTGATGGTGATTTTAAAGCACTGCCCAATTCTAGTGGGAAGGACGATGCCTCAGAAAGTTCTAAAGGTCTGATTGGCTAATGTTTACAGAGATTCTTAATCTCAGTCTTTCTAAGTCAACTGAAAAATATTTGACATCACATGTCAGCAAAGACTTCTTATGGGCACTGGTTGAAGTCTGCGGCTGTAGTTTTCCGCTGTTTACCAAGCAGCAGTGCCCGGCAGATTATGGTTGAGACGTGCTCCAGGCAGGAACGGGGCATGTGAAACACAGAAATCCTTCCACATCTATTCAACCACACCCCATTTTTATTATCTCCACACAAGGAGGTGAACAGAGAGAACTACTAAAGACAACAATGGGCATGGTTTATGCTTGATTCACTGTTTCCTCCCTCTGATGGCATAATTATCAGCAGCAGCATCCCGGCGCTATGAACAAGCATCCATCTTGCCGAGTTCAGGCCAGGGAAGGTGTTCCTTTGAAGAGAGGCCTTTAAAGACTCGAAGTCTTAGCTTAATCCACTCAGACTCTTCATGTAACTTTGTATTTTTAAAAAATTAGCTGTCTTTACAGTGCATAAGATTCTGTTGTTTGTTAAAAAGAAATACACAGTATAGCACAAGGAACTATATTCAATATTTATAATAACCTATCATGGAAAATAACCTAAAATATGTGTGTTTATATATATAAAACTATCGCTTTGCTGTACACTGAAACTAACATAATATTGTAAATCAGTTATAATAGAAAAAAGAGAAATATACAAATATAATGCCAAGGGCTTCCCAGGTGGCTCAGTGGTAAAGAATGTGCCTGCCAACCAAGAGACCCAGGTTCTACTACTGGATCTGAAAGATTCCCTGGATAAGGAAATGAGAACCCACTCCAGTTTTCTTATTGGGGAAATCCATGGACAGAGGATCCTGGCAGACTACAGTCCATGGGGGTCACAAAAGAGTCAGATAGGACTTAGTGACTAAACAACAACAACAAACAACAATAAAATACACACTATATGTTTTGTTATCAGTGGGTAAGTAGTGTATTCTTGTTCGACAGATTCTGTAAGACTCCCTTGATATCCAGGAAACCAGTTGACTTCTTTAAGTAATGGCCAAGGAAAATTAAAATTTAGCTTTTTTTACATTGCATTTTGTAGTTATATAAATGATAAATAGAATAGTTGCTTATCTAGTTTTCTGTGGTTTAATTTGATCTTAAATGGGCAGAATTGGAAGAAACTTTTAAAAGTACTTCCGAAAATCTGACTGTAACTATTACAATCAAACAGAATCTTATGTTGTCCATCATGACATATATTAAAATATCTACTTATACATGAACACAAACCTTTAAAATTTGAGTATGTATGTTATAAGATATACATTTATTTAAATCCAGCTTCTTTTTAATGAACTATAATTTTTCTTTCTATTAAAATCACTTAAGCAATTATTTAGTGAGACACATTACCTTAAAACTACTACTGTAGATTGAGCGACTTTAAATGACCATTATTTAGTTGAAAAATCTAATTGCTGTAAAGATTGTCAACAAAACCTGTATAGTCTTGCTTTTCTTGAAGGACCAATTTGAGGACCTTCTTCTGTTTTTGGTTTGTACTAATAATCTTTTCTTCTTACAAATAATTCCAAGTTTACTTTATTACAGATGGTATTTGTCTATGGCCAAAAACAGTTTCCAAAATGCACCCTAGCTCAATAAACTAGTTTAAAAAGCATCTTTAATAAAAATAAACAGTCAAGAGAGAGATTAACAAGAATCAAAACTCCTTAGCGCATCATAAATAGCCCCTTTCACCTCACTATTCCTGTTTTTTTTTTTTAATCTAGAATACAAACATGTAAGAAACAGAAAATTGATCGCGTGACTATATACATGAGTTAATAGGACACAGTCACTTGAGCAGTGGCCACATGTACTGTTTTCAAAGCAGGATCTTGTACATCTCTCTAAACTGTGCCAGATAAGAACAGTCACTGAGTTTAGTACCATTTAGATGGTTTGGGCTGAAACCCTGGACAGTTGGTTGAATAGACAGGAATATTAAGTTTTCTGAACTTTTCTGACCTCTGAATTTATCTTTAGATTTTTAACTTGGCAGGAAGTTATGTTTTTAAAAGAACATCTGAATGCCTACTACTTGCCAGGCACTGAGCTATATATCCATAAACAAAAATATACATGGTCTCAGCCATCATTAATTAAATAATTATAAACATCTGAAAGATAGTTGTATTCCCTATCATCTTTTATCAGTTACATCGCCAATCAATGGCCTTTATAAAGAGTTTGTTGTTAGAATGTAAGAAAATGAAATGCAAGTTCCATCTCACAAGTAACATGTTAAAGCCAGCAGTGTTAGGTTGTTCTGAACATGTACTGCCACCCAATGGAAATGTGCCCCAATGGCACTGGTCTGTAGGTCTGGAGACCATACATCCTTCTGGAGAAGTAACAGTGGTGGTTTAATTGCTCAGTCCTCAGTCGTGCCGTACTCTTGCGACCCCATAGACTGTAGCCCACCAGGCTCTTCTGTTCGTGGGATTTCACAGGCAAGAATACTGGAGTGGGTTACCATTTCCTTCTGCAGGAGAAGTAACACTATTGTGCAAACCATTCAGTGTGGTAGATGTTTTGCCCAGAATGAGCTGATTGTCCTGGGAGAGACGGGCGGGGTGTGGAACTTTAACTAAAAATATTTTCCTCTCTATCCCAGCAAAAAAAAAAAAAAAAAATCCTTTTTCAAGATCTGATCTGAGGTTACCATAGTGAAACAGTAAAGCTGTCTATAAATATCTTGAGTGATATCACGTAACAGTTGCCATTTCATAGAAACACTACCAACACGCTACAGGTAGCATTTCCATCATATGTGTAAGTTGCATAGGGAAGAAGTGAGGCTGGAAGTAAACAATGGAATAGGCCACAGTTTTTTATGGTTTGCAGGACTCAAATTCTCAGCCTTAATTTTGTTTTAATTTTGTAGAATCAGCCTGTTTCTTACATATTAAGGGTAATTTGTTAGGGGTCCTGACAAACTCAGGAGGAATGGATTAGAATGTTCCTCAGTATCCCTTCCACCCTCATGATCACATTATTGATGTCACTGTTTAAGCCCCTAACAAAAAGTATTTAAAGGGAGGGAATTTGTAACCACCTTAAGAATTCTTAAAATCATTTGTTATGTTAGGTGCTTTTAAAAAGATATTAAATAGGCATATTCACATTTTTATTGATAAAGAAATTGAGATAGGCAGTATATTGTCCCTTGGCATGTTTTTAAATGAGAAGATAGTTTAGTGTCAAAGACTTGCGTTAGGAAGGGAATTTATCATTCTGAAAGAGTTAAGGTTATTTCCAGTACAGTGAAAATGTTGCTGTGAAGGCTGTTTGTGCCCCAGAATGCCACTTCTCCTTTTCCCCTAGGAAGTTAACAAAAGGAAACTGCATGGGACACCGGTGCATAGGAACCAGAGCTCCCTTTTTAAATTTAGTTGTTAAGAAGGTGTGAGCATCATAATATCCTGCTGGGCATGCTAAAAATTTTTCCAGGGCAGCAGTTGCCTTACTAAATTTATCATTTGACTACCTTAACACCCCAGTCTCCAAAGGGATTAATTACCTAACAATGTATCATGTGACTATTTATGTTATATTATGAAATGTGACAAGAGAGATTAAGTTGGTTTAATGAAGAATGTTATGGTAAATTTCTGGTATAGATTTTCTGACTAGGTGATTAAAGCCAGGCTTCATGGAGGCTTTGCAGAGTTTTTCTGCTTAATGAAGTGTCAGAAGTGATAAACATCATTTAGTCATTCAACAAACATCAATTGCATACTTATTATGTGCTCTATTGTGGATACCTTGCTGTACATGTGGATATCAAGATAAGTAACAAGACAGAATCTTTGCCTAGTCAAGGAGGAATACTACTGTGGCTTAACCAGAATGTGCTGACTGATGGTCTAAGAGAAGTTAATTCAAAATGTGAATCCCATCTACTGAATGCAGGAGTGTTGGGACATTTACATTAATTGATCATCATGTTAATTTATACATGTTGCTATAATTAGAAGCTACTCTGTTCCATTAAAAAAATACCTATTAAATTTTTAACAAAAATTGTACCAAAGATAGCATCTTTTAGTCAGAAGACAGTTTCTGTAATCAAACCAGATTACTTTGATAAAAAGTTCTCTACTAAAAAAGTTATAAATGTTGTATGTATGTAAGATACATTGTGATACTCTAATGACAAGTTAAACACATGAGAATACAATTGCTCTGCTGGATCCTCATGAATAAGTTTGTCCTGAAGGAAGTTGCTAGAGGGCTACGGGGGAGAAACTACAGGCCTTGTCAAGAGAAAGTGTCTTCTGTCTCACTTGTAATTCATTGGGACTGGGAATCACTAGAGAACTACATGTAAATTGCGACCCTGCTGTTGACTTGCACGAATCACAAAAAGGATCTGTCTTCCTCCCTGTTTGTCTTAATCGTGACCAAATTATCCAGGTACAGAAGTGACTTCAGTCTTAATTCTGACAGGCTTCTCAGGTACCAGTTAGCAAATTCACTCTTTCACTAATAGCTCTCAAATGACCTTAAAGTTGACAACTTTCTAAAATTGCCCACCTGAGTCCCAGGGAATAACTTATGAACAGAAAGTGGCTGGTTTTGATCTGTGTGTTGGCTTACTGTATACATCAGAAGGCGAGTGGACTAATAAGTATCTTTATAGGCTGTTCATGTTTGAATCTTGATTTTCATGATTAGAGTTACTTTAGTTTGCCTGACTTTATTCCATTATATTTAACTTTATCATCCATCATTAATAACATCAACTGCATATCCACTGTTTGTAGAACCCTCTGTTATCCTTCTAGTTTTCTAACTCCTTTTAAGGGAGATATTTTGTTTTCTTTTGACAGAATTTATATCTGTTCTCCCTTCCAGTGGACTGAGGGAAACAGACTGTTCCGTGGGGGAGTTATGTTTAATGTGAAAAGATTTCTATTCTACAACCTCATCTGGACTTTCTAATTTAGACAGTATACAATAAAACTTGATTATTTTGGAAGATAAAAGCAATGTCTTTGGGTTGATTTCATCGATATAGATTGGTGCTTTATGAATGGGCAAACCCCTCAACTAGTTAATTAAGGAATATAATAAGCAGTTCAGAAGCCATGTTGTACTTCATATAGGCCTTTAGTGACAAAAGGAAAACAACGTTTTGAGTATTGTGATTTCTCCACAGCCACCCTCATCCTCCCACTTGCAGAAATCACCTTGTCCTTTCTTTGAATTCTGAGGCTTTTTCTGTATCTTTAAGACCACGCAATGTTTCTTGTTTGTCTGTTCCTTCCCATGGTCATTGCCCAATGACACCAGGTCCAGCCAACTTCTATCCACAAGGATCTGAGTTTGCCCACAGCTATGTCTCCTGATTGTCCCTGATTTCTGTTCTCAGTTCTGTTCTCTGTTCTCAGCTGCTGCTTGTCCCTGGAACTAGTCCCGGTCTTAGAAACTAGCCAGAAGAAGCTGACCTACAAGAGGAATAAAAGAGAGATTTTCTCAGCTCTCTCCAACTCTGTGGATCCGTGGAGCCGTGGTGGTAGCTGGTGGGTGGCTGTCAATTTCCAGCAATGCCCTTCCATTCTCATTATGGGCTTTAGTCCCTGAATCTTCTCAACAACCCCAGAAAGTAGATAATCCTTTTATAGACAAGGAAACAGATTTTGGGAGGTTCAATCACAGGTCCGCACTGGCATAGCTAGTAAGAATCAGAACCAGGATTTGAACCTGACACTAGGGATCATGCTGTTAATTACTACAGGTCAGATACCATACTATGCAAACAGCGCCTATGCCATTTGTATTTACCAGCTAAAACAAATGAAATGTAATAGACATGACCTAATTGGTATGTTTTATTTGATATATTTGGACTTTAGAACCTCTTGAATTAATATATGAATTTATGGTAGCTAATAGTTTTGAGCAGATATGTGCTGGACCCTAGAGCTTTACATGTATTTTCTCATGTAAATCTTACAATTACAATGTAGAAAGGCAGGCACTAATATTTTTTTAATAAACATTTTACTGAAGTAACATGTATGGGAAAATGTACAGTATTATAGATTCAATAAATTCAATAAACTTTTACAAATTGAAAGAACAGTGCAGGTCAAAAAAATGAACATTACTGCCATCCAAGGAGAACTCCTTATTCTCTCTCCCAGTCACTATCCCCTGACCCTGGTTGTAGGCACTATTGTTCTTTGCACTTAAAATAATTGAAAACAGATGCACAGCATGCTTAAATAACTTGCTCCAAATCAGAGGTCTCGGAAGAACTGAGGGTTGAACTAGGTATTTCTTCTTCACTCTACTTTATCCCTTCTGATAGAATTTTATGGCTTCCATTGTAAGTGCTTGCTATGAGTAGGTATTAGGCAAAGAGTCGTTTACTCATAATGTATTGAGTCCTCAAATTATCCCAAAAGGGTAACACTATAATCCACCTCTTACAGCTGAAAAAGTCAAGGAAAAGAGAATTTCACTGATGCCTTGATAGAAAGTAGTAGAACTAGGATGTGAACCTAAACCTGACTCATTTAGAGTTGATGCTTATGGGAAATAATCTGAAAAATAAATAATGCCCCCCCAAATAACATTTCTGAAGAGGAGGTTTCAAAAGAACTCCTCCCATTTTCTTGCAGGTTTTTGTATCTCAGGTTTTACTTGAGGCCCCCACATCAATTTTGCCCTTGAGCAGCATCATATGTATCATAGAAAACAACACTTATTGGACTGAATTCTGCCTCTTGGTCATAGTTATACAGTTGCAGCATTATCATGTTATTTTCACCTTCTAATTAAAGGGTTATATTATCTATTTTTTGTGTGTGATTGCCTGGGAAACCCCATGGACAGAGGAGCCTGGTAAGGCTACAGTCCATGGGGTCACAAGAGTTGGACACAACTTAGCGACCAAACCACCACCACCACTGGTGTCTATCTGGGGCTTCCCTGCTGGCTCAGATGGTAAAGAATCTGGCTGCAATGTGGAAGACCGGGGTTTGATCACTGGTCATTAATCCTTTGACTCTGAATTGCACACAGGTTGACTACCATAGGCAGACCATTAAAACGCCTGTCATTTGCCACCTATTCCATGTTCCTGGAATTCAAAAACCTTTCTACTGTGTGTGGCTTGCAGTCACCTGAGGTTATCAAATAGATCTGCTAACGCAGTTCTCCTGGCTTTTCTGAAAGTGCTACCAGCTCATTCTGTGTTGCTATTAGAGTTGGCTCACATGGTCGTTGACCTGAGGTGTCCCTCTGTGGTCTTGTTACAACCCTCTCAGCTACATAGCCTGGCTCATATAATATTTGCAAATATGTAAAGTTTTAATCTCTATTCTTGGAAGTAGCAGACCCTATTTGGGAGTGAATAGTACTGTGATTTTCGTTACTTGCTCTTTTTTTTTCTCCCTTCAGACCAGATTTTGGACAGTTTCTCTGTTTCATATTATAATTCCCAGTTGTATCGGCATTCATATTTCCAAGTTGAATCTCATTTCACGACTTTCTGCCATATTTCCAGCCTTTTTTTTTCCATGCTATATCGTCTATTATAACAATTTCAAACAACTGCCAACTTGACACATTTATCAAGCTAGCAGAGGATACACTGTAACCCCACCCTCTACCAAACAACTAATAAAGATATTAAATTAACCTGATTTCACTCCAGTACTATAGAGGCTTTACTGGACACCTTCCCCTTGTCTGAGGATGGCCATTTATCACTGTTTTTGGATACATACTCTGGCTTATCTTCAGCCCATGAGACAGGGCTTCCATACAAATAAATCTACTTCAAGGGAGATTTTTGTCTTGTAATATATTAGGTGTGATATTAAAGATCAGTTCTATTAGGTCTACTGAATTCTTTCCTTTACACTAATTTTGGTAATTCATTCAAGAGAGGGATTAAGTGTGCCTGGCATTATGCACACTGTATTTTGTTTAGACTTCCATTATTCCAGATGTTCAGAATAAGCAGCTGTGGGCACTTCAGAGGAAAAAAGAAAAATATTTCCAGGTACCCCATTATGTGCATAAATGCTGGAAATGATTGATCACACACACACACACACACACACACACACACACACACACACACACATGAATCTCTATGTGTGTACTCATAGATGTGCTTGTATGAGAGATCATATGGTGGTGGGTGAAGCAGAACCACAAAAGAGAGAAAGCCCTGAATAGGTTACCACAAGATCTCTCGTCTACTCCAGGCTCTGACACTGTTTGACCCAGTTTAAGACAACTGATCTTATAAAGTCTCAGTTTCTTCATAAGTAAAATGTCTACATCAAAATTATTTCTAATACCCAATGTGGCATGTAAATGTATTTTTTTCTTTTTTCCTTTTAATATTCTGTTTTTAAATCAGAACAAGCAATATTCCTTTAAGATAGCCTGAGCAAATTTGTATGTTATATGACTCTTTTTTGAGTGTTATATTAGAGGATTCAGGCTTTCTTGGTACATAAGCAGAAAATATTTGATTTTGGAACCAAGCTTTAGGGAGGAAGTAGAGAATTTGCCAATACTGTTATTTGCAGAACAGGAGCTGTATCACATACCCTGGACTGGAAGATTTACCCTTAAGTTTGTTCCTGAGGGTTTCTAACAATAAAATGGAAACTTCCTTGCCTCTATAGAGCTTCTGCTTTAGAGATGCACAGAATTTTAGATCTGGGAAGATGTATGAAGGTCAACTATTCAGTCCCTCATTTTAGAAGACCTAACTGCCCTTAACTTTCTTCTGCATGCAAAACAGAGAGAGTCAAAAGTTCATAGCAAAAGCATGGTCCTGCCTTTAAATTCCACTTGCAGCAAGAGCCAGGACCTGCCTGCCACAAGTGAGTAAGCAAGAGGCACAGAGAAATGTGTCAGACACCATCCATGCTTCTAGGGAGTGGGTAGGGAAGGCAAGGCCAACCAACCTGCTTCCAAAGCCAGAGGAGGAGACTTTGTCCCTGGATTTTCATCAGGTTTTAATTCACAATTTAAATGTAAGACAAGTGGCCATGACCTTCCACCCTGGTTTACCTCTCAGAGCTTGGAGTGAAAGTACAGGTGAGGCAGACACTGAGGGGACATGTCGCACCCCCCTCCCCCAAAGCATAAGAGAGTTGCAAAGTTGTTTATTCACAAAAGCAGTAAAACCAAAGAAAAGTCTGTACTTTAATCAGATGCATGTCATTTGAAAGCCAAGTTTCCTAAAGTAAATTATGTCCATTTCTATTACCAGTGAAATATCTCTATCCTTTAATTAAGTGATCTGCAACACATGAAGTAATGAGATGCTGAATGTTTCAAAAATTATACAAATACTTTGCAATCACTGGATTCTAAAAACAGTTTCATAAACTATCAAATGTGCAAACTGGAAAAAGAGAAATAATCTCTTATTTTCATAAAAAATGTGTAATTGCATAGACGGGTGGCTAGAAGAATGCCCACCAAAACATAGAATATTTATCTCAAGGTTGTAAGATTTAGGATAATTTTCCCTTTCTTTTTAAACTTTTCATGTATGGCTTAAACAGCCTAAGTAAAAAATTCTTTTGTACTCTAAAAAACCAAAACTTGTTGTATTTACAAAAGTATAAAGCTAGCTTTTGATTATCTCCAGAACTCTTGAGCTTACTGTTTGTGGCATGTACTTCCATGTGTCATCTATTCAATCTCTTCTTAAACTTCCATTATCTGTTCCTCTTCAACCTCACTCTGGTGGAACGCTCTTTTGAATCTTACTAATAATGTGTCCTTTTAAAAGGCTTGATGCTACTTTTCTTAATTTTCTCAGTTTTCTATAGTCCAGAAACCAAGTGGCTATGTATTCCTTGAATATCTCTTCCCATAATTTTCAATGACACTGAAATTTCCTCTTCCTCCTTCATCCTTTGTGAGCATTCTTTCTCCATGCTACCACTGAAATGAGCTGGGTTCCCCCTGCACCCCTTCTCATCATTCACTTCTTTTGAACACCCATCCAGTTGCATGATTCTAACCACTTAGGATTCTACCACATAGAAAGTGAGGGCCCCTGGGTGCCAGGCATTGTGCCAGGTGGTGAGGATCCAATCCCCAAGAAGACACGTTATCTTTAAGGAGCTTACAAAAATGGACAATGTTAGGTTATTCAGCTTGCTACATTGAAAGGTAGAATCACACTGAGAAATACAAGGAAGGAATCCTAGCCCAGCCTGGAAAGCGAGGAAAGGCTTCATTAAAGAACTGATCAGTCATTTCAGAAATAGAGCACAGTGCAGACAAGGGCACAAAGGCATGAGAAGGCACAGTAGACAGTGGGAGCTATCAGCAGCCTGTTGTCGATGAGCCTGCAAGACAGGGATGCCCACAGAAGGCAGATAACAGAGTGCCTTGTGTGATATGCTAGTGCTATGGACCGCCTTGTGTCTCCCCCAAATTCATATATTGAAGCCCTAACCCATAATGTGACTGTATTGGGGGATAGGGTCTGTATGGAAGCCTGAGCCACCAGGGAAGCTCTTTACGGAAGTAATTAAGGTTAAATGAAACCATAAGGGCAGGGTCCTGATCCAACAGGATTAGTGCCCTTATAAGAGAGCCACGCAAAGGGCTTTCCCTCATTCTGTTTCCACCATGGGAGGGCACAGTGAGAAGGCAGCCTTTTGTAAGCCAGAGAGAGTGTGCTTGTAGAACTGCCGACACCCTAACCTTAGGCTTCTAGCCCCTAGAACTGTGTTTAAGCCAACTAGTCTGGTATTTTGTTATGGCAGCCTGAGCTGACTAAGACAGTGAAGGAGTCTGGACTTCATCCTGCAGACCAGGGATTCTTCACAGGGAAGTACTGCTGCCAGGGGTATTTTGGAAATTTGAGAGGGAGGTTTTTGGGGGTTTTTTTTGTGACTGCACAGTGATTGCCAGGTGCTATTGGCATTTACTGGGTGAAGGCCAAGGGTTTAGATGTTTTCCGCTTCATGGTGCATTCTCATACAGTGAAGAAATACCCAACACCTACCAGACATTTATGTATGTGAAAAACATGTTTATCCTTTCTGGGTCCAGCACCAATCTTCACTTTACACAAAAATACCAAATATTTCAATAGAATTTAACATACAGTGAACTTTTTCAGGAATGTCACTATCTGTAAATAGAGGAAAAAGTATTTTAAAATGTTTTAACATTATTCAGAATTTCAGAAAATCGTGTTGCTACAATTAAAGTGACTCTTGGTGTTCGTGTTTTGAACATGTATACCAGTATCACTTGGTACAGATTATTGTCACATGTGGTGGTTCAACATATAGATGTAAACATCTATCTACTTTATCGTGCCTTTTAGTATTTTGTGTCTGGGCATTGACTATTGAAAGATAAATACTTTATGTTTTTCTTTTATAATATAATTAGAAAGAATTCTAGTTTTTTTGCATTGTTTTGTAGTAAATATGTACAGGAAGGTTCTCCTTCTCTATAGATTTTATTTTAGGATAATGAAAAGGACATTGTTATCAAAATAGGAGGATTAAGAACTACTGCTATGGAAGACTGGGACCTTGTGGAGAATTTTAACACAATGATGTTTTTTTTTTTTTTCTGATGTATCTTAATCTCTTCAGAGCCCTTAACTTTTTCCTCTCTTCCCAAGGATTCAGAGGTGGGTAGGACATAAAAGTCCTTCTTCCTACCTCCCTCTCACCAGAGGGTACTGTTGCCATGCGAAATCTGTCCAAGCTCCCTCTTTGAAAGTCACAGAATTAAGGCCTTGGGCTTGACTGTAGGGGCATAGAATGAACCTAAGGAGAGGGAACCACCCATTTCAATACTGTGTTAGCCAGCCCCATCAAAACCCCGCTCCCTGCTACTGTCAGTCTCAAGAATTGTGTTAACCTGAAGAATCTTCTGTCCCTTTTCCTGAGGTTGTACTTATTTCAGGATGAATGAAGTCCTGGGCTCATGGGAGCCAGGAGCGTATGTGGCCATGTTGGTTTTGTGTTTGGCAAGGATAACAAAGTGATCAAGGTGTCTTAAGCCACACTAAGCCACACAGCAATAGCTCTGTGAGTTGGTTACCAATACTGCCTGAGGGTTACCAGTACTCCCAGTCACACCCAACCCAGCTTCTTTGCCCAAACCTAGCTCTGTGACTGCTGCTCTAGCCTTACTTACATGGTAAGGTTCTAAAAACCCCATTTCTACAGGCTGGTGAACTTTGCCTTGATGTCACATATGAGACTGGCAGAAGGATCACAGGCCTCTCTTATCTGCACCAAGAGGAAGAAGATGCCTTGATGCTGGGGATCCTGGCCCACCACTCCCTCCCCTTTCATCAGTGCTACAGCTGGAGCCACCTGTGTTGCAGACTAGGCCTCAATTCCTTGAAGGAGGAGTTACAACTCCAGTGGATTTCCAGGAGATGGGGGTTTGCTCCAGGTTATGACAATGGATTCATTGGCGTGGGCTGAGCTTTGATTGCTAGACCAGGCTGATTGTCTCCATCAGCACTCTAGCATTTCAGATATACTTCACTCATGGTTGGGTTAGTGACCTAGGAGACCACATCCATTAAGAGAGGTGTGAGGAAAATCTTGAGATGCTAGGACCGTTGATCACGTGCTTCCTACACCATACTTCAGTCTTCACCTGCCTGGCTAGAGGTCCATGACTTGACCTTCTTGTAAATGAGCTACCCCTTTTCTTCTTTTCAGACTTCAGCTAGCATGAGCTAGGTTCTCCCACAAAGCTCCATGCCACCTCTGTGCCACTGGTAGTGAAGAACCATGCCACTTATGAGGAAGAATATTTCCCAGTGCTGTTCTCCTTGCCCTTATTGGCATCACAGATAAAACTATGTGATTGACTAGAGTTCATCTTCAAGGCAAGAAGATAGACAAACTCTTTTTAAGATTCACAAGTGCATTGACACAGATTTAATAAGAGTTTTATTGGGCTCCCAACCACTTTGGAGAGAAACATAGTATTCTGTGTGAAGATCAAGTTTGTGTAGCTCTGCTTCCGGAAATAGATGATGGCCTAAACATGTCTTTTAACTGGTGTCAATTTCCCTGATTCCTGAGCTCCTGGATTGGCTCCTGGGATGCCCTCCAGAGATGTTTCAACCTCATCTAATTTTGGAAAGGTGATAAATAGAAGGTCTTGCAGACATGCCTTGTCTAGTGTGAGTATATCCTTACACTATGGGTGGAGGTTGTGGTGCCTTCCCCCACCCCCCCCACCCCCAAACAGGTTTCCTTTCAGGAATGAAGGATTTATTACCTTAGCTGTTGGGTGTGCTATCAAAAATACTCTATGGCTGTTAGTCTCCTTCAGGTTTGCCTCAGTTGAAGAAATCACCATTGCTCAGTGCCATATTCCATTCCTAGCATGGTCAGCATTCAATGTGAAGCAATAAAGGTGTTGCCCTTTCTAACCAATGTGGTATGGCTAAGGGAGGATCCTATCTTCAGAGTAACCTAGTAGATCCGCTGAGGCTTCTGTTAAGACTGTATCGCAGATGAGCTTCTCTGTCTGACCCATCTTGCTCCTTTCCACAGGCCTTGATCCCAAGAGCACTACCTAATAACATCCTATTTGCCCTTCTTAGCCCCAGTGAACACAAATTCAGTAGCTGGTGCTAGGAGTGCTCTGAGAAGCAGATGCTGAGATGTGATTTTGGAGCTGAGTTCCCTACCATGGTGCTGAACCAGGATTGTATGCATTGGACTGATTTCTAAGGGAAGGGAAGAGGAGCATAGGTTTGGAAAAGGGAGAGGTTATCAATTGGGATCATGTTTCTCAGATACAGCATTTAAACATCCTGGAGATGGTGCACACTAGTTACTAGAATGATCCTTAAGAGTTTGGGGAAAATGGTGGTCCATTCTAAGTGAGGCAGAAGTGCCAAAATGCTGTGACTTGGGAGGAGAAACAGATTGAAAGGCTCAGAGAAGTGGGCATGCTGGAGTGGGTGTACCTTAAGCCAGAAAACCCATCAAGACTGTGTTGCTCTGGAAGGTAGAGAGGATACACCATTTATTCAAGCAATAAAGCATGTGCTGGTTAAAGAAGCACAAAGGTCACTCAAAAGCTCCATGAACAGAACCCCTCTGTAGCCCTGGGGGTGGTGGGTAATGCCATTACAGAATTAGACCCAAAATAGTAATGTGGATAATGGGACTCTGAAACAATATAGACCAGGTGGCTCACTTTACCAACAGAATCCTAGTGGATGAAGTGATGTTATGAGGGTCAAGAAGGGTTCTAGCCAACAGAGAGTTATGGATATGGTTAAAGGAAGATGGGGTCCCTAATGCTAAATAAAATCAAGAATGGATGATCAAGAAACTAAGCAGTTTTGGTACATATGCACAAAGGAATATTACTCAGCCTTAAAAAGGAATGCATTTGAGTCAGTTCTGATGAGGTGGATGAACCTAGAACCTATTATACAGAATGAAGTGAGTCAGAAAAAGAAAGATAAATATCATATTCTAATACATATATACGGAATCTAGAAAGATGGTACTGAAGAATTTATTTACAGGGCACCAGTGGAGAAACAGACATAGAGAACAGACTTATGGACATGGGGAGAAGGAAGGAGTGGGCGAGATATATGGAAAGAGTAACATGGAAACTTACATTACCATATGTCAAATAGATAGCCAATGGGAATTTGCTGTATGGCTCAGGAAACTCAAAACAGGGCTCTGCATCAGTCTAGAGGGGTGAGATGGGGCAGGAGATGGGAGGGAGGCTCAAAAGGGAGGGCATATATATATACTTATGGCTGATTCATGTTGAGGTTTGACAGAAAACAACAAAATCCTGTAAAGCAATTAGCCTTCAATAAAAAAATAAAAGAAAGGAAAGAAACCAAGCAGTTTCCCAGTTTTCCCATATAGGGCAGTTCTCAGAACTAGAATCTATTGACTGAAGAAGAGATCAGGTATCCAGGAGGAAGGATTTGCAAACAAATGTGTGTGCTTAGTCGCTCAGTTGTGTCCTACTGTTTGCAACCCCAAGGACAATAACTGTCAGGCTCCCCTCCCCATGGGATTGTCCAGGCAAGAATACTGGAGTGGGTTGTTCCAGGGTCTTCCTTACCCAGGGATTGAACCTTGGTCTCCTGCATTGCAGGCAGATGCTTTACCGTCTGAGCCACCAGGGAAACCAGAATTTTTACAATGTTGTGTTCTTGTGTTTAGTTGCTAAGTTGTAAACAATAATAATTTCCTAGTCCTTCCCAAAGGGACCTACAACCATTTATTGAGGAAAATATATTCTGGGGAAAGAATAATATACATATATTTTGAGGACTTTTAATATACTGCATGAATTGACATTGATATCTGGTAATCTGAAGTGACTTTGTGGGCCCTGGTTAAAGTGAGGGTACGTATGGGGCAGAAGATAAATGGAGACCTGGTCCACATCTGCTTCCCAGTGGGTCTAGTGGATCCTGGACTATCCTGTGGTCACTTACCTGGTCCCAAGTGCATAACTGAAATAAACAAATTGGTAGTTGACATAACATTTGAACTGTGGTGCTGAAGAAAGCCCCTGGGACAGCGAGGAGATCAAACCAGTCAATCCTAAAGGAAATCAACCCTGAATATTCATTGGAAGGACTGATGCTAAAGCTGAAGTTTCAGTAGTTTGGCCCTCTAATGCAAAGTACTGACTCATTTGAAAAGACCCTGATGCTGGGAAAGATTGAAGGCAGGCGGAGAAGGGGTGTGACAGAGGATGAGATAGATGGATGGCATCACCAATTCAACGAACATGAGTTTGAACAAGCTCTGGGAGATACTGAAGGACAGGGAAGCCTGGCGTGCTACAGTCAATGGGATCGCAAAGAAACAGACATGACTGAACAACTGAACAACAACAACAAGAACTTGAAAGGTTGTTGATGAGCCATGAAAGACACCGGGATTCTTGGCCTCCAGAGGAGAAGAATTCAATCCGGGGCCAGTGACGAGGCTTGATCGCTCAAAGCTTTTGTTTAATAAAGTTTTATTAAAGTCTAAAAGAAATAGAAAAAGTTTCTGATATACACAACAAGAGGGGGCAGAAAGATTGCCCCCTGATAGTCTTTAGCTAGATGTTATATAGCTACTCAGTTCAGTTCAGTCACTCAGTCGTGACTGACTCTTTGCGACCCCATGGACTGCAGCATGCCAGGCCTCCCTGTCCATCACCAACACCCAGAGTTTCCTCAAACTCATGTCCTTTGAGTCAGTGATGCCATCCAACCATCTCATCCTCTGTTGTCCCCTTCTCCTACCACCTTCAATCTTTCCCAGCATCAGGGTCTTTTCAAATGAGTCAGTTCTTTGCATCAGGTGGTCAAAGTATTGGAGTTTCAGTTTCAGCAACAGTCCTTCCAATGAATGTTCAGGACTGATTTCCTTTAGGATGGACTGGTTGGATCTCCTTGCAGTCCAAGGGACTCTCAAGAGCCTTCTCCAACACCACAGTTCAAAAGCATTAATTCTTCGGTGCTCAGCTTTCTTTATAGTCCAACTCTCACATCCATACATGACTATTGGAATAACCTTAGCCTTAACTAAATGGACCTTTGTTGGCAAAGTAATGTCTCTGCTTTTTAATATGCTGTCTAGGTTGGTCATAACTTTTCTTCCAAGGAGTAAGTGTCTTTTAATTTCATGGCTGCAATCACCATCTCAATGACTTTAGAGCCCAAAAAAAATTAAGTCTGCCACTGTTTCCACTGTTTCCTCATCTATCTGCCATAAAGTGATGGGACCAGATGCCATGATCTTAGTTTTCTCAATGTTAAGTTTTAAGCCAACTTTTCCACTCTCTTCTTTCACTTTCATCAAGAGGCTCTTTAGTTCTTCTTCACTTTCTGCCATAAGGATGGTGTCATCTGCATATCTGAGGTTATTGATATTTCTCCCACCAATCTTGATTCCAGCTTGTGCTTCATCCAGCCCAGTGTTTCTCATGATGTACTCTTCATGTAAGTTAAATAAGCAGGGTGACAATATACAGCCTTGACATACTCCTTTTCCGATTTGGAACCAGTCTGTTGTTCCATGTCCAGTTCTAACTGTTGCTTCCTGACCTACATATAGATTTCTCAAGAGGCAGGTCAAGTGGTCTTGTATTCCCATCTCTTGAAGAATTTTCCAGAGTTTATTGTGAGCCACACAATCAAAGGCTTTGGCATAGTCAATAAAGCAGAAATAGACTAGCAGTCTGCTAATTAGAGAAAAGAAATGTTTCAAAACTCAGAGACTGGCACCAGGCCCCTCACCCACAACATGCATTTTGAGATAACACTGGCACAAGGTGAGTTGTCCTGGACCATAAAATGATTGACATGAATCTTGGAGAAAGGCAGATTTCCAAGCAAATACAGTCTCATTAACATAACTTAAGAGAACATTTGCATGAGTAAAACATACTGGTTTGTCAAGTTGGTTCTGAGTCTTAAGCTAACCGACTTGAAGACAGAGTCTAGGGTAAATACATAGTTCATTAACATAGCTTAAGACAAACATTTCCATAAGAAAAACCCATTGGTTAGCTCAAGGTTCTGCACTCCATATGCAAATTTGGAAAACTCATCAGTGGCCACAGGACTGGAAAAGGTCAGTTTTCATTCCAATCCCAAAGAAAGGCAATGCCAAAAATGCTCAAACTACTGCACAATTGCACTCATCTCCCACGCTAGCAAAGTAATGCTCAAAATTCTCCAAGCCAGGCTTCAACAGTATGTGAACTGTGAACTTCCAGATGTTCAAGCTGGATTTAGAAAAGGCAGAGGAACCAGAGATCAAACTGCCAAATCCGTTGGATCATCAAAAAGGCAAGAGAGTTCCAGAAAAACATCTGCTTCTGCTTTCTTGACTATACCAAAGCCTTTGACTGTGTGGATCACAATAAACTGTGGAAAATTCTTCAGGAGATGGAAATACCAGACCACCTGACCTGCCTCCTGAGAAATCTGTATGCAGGTCAAGAAGCAAAAGTTAGAACTGGACATGGAACAACACACTGGTTCCAAATTTGGAAAGGAGTACCTCAAGGCTTTATATTGTCACCCTATTGTCACCTGCTTATTTAACTTATATGCAGAGTACATCATGAGAAATGCCAGGCTGGATGAAACACAAGCTGGAATCAAGATTGGTGGGAGAAATATCAATAACCTCAGATATGCAGATGACAGCTTATTAAAAAGCAGAGATATTGCTTTACCAACAAAGGTCCATCTAGTCAAAGGTATGGTATTTCCAGTAGTCATGTATGGATATAAGAGTTGGACTATAAAGAAAGCTGAATGCTGAAGAATTGGTGCTTTTGAACTGTGGTGTTGGAGAAGACTCTCGAGAGTCCCTTAGACTTCAAGGAGATCCAACCAGTTCATCCTAAAGGAAATCAGTCCTGAATATTCTTTGGAAGGACAGATGCTTAGCTGAAACTCTTAATACTTTGGCCACCTGATGCAAAGAACTGAGTCATTTGAAAAGACCCTGATGCTGGGGAAGATTGAAGATGGGAGGAGAAGGGGATGACAGAAGATGAGATGGTTGGATGGCATCACCAACTCAATGGACATGAGTTTGAGTATACTCTGAGTGTTGGTATGGACTGGGAAGCCTGGTGTGCTGCAGTCCATGGGGTTGCAAAGAGTCGGACATGACTGAGTGACTGAACTGAACTGAGCTCAAGGTTTGAGAAAAGTTAAAATCAGGTGGAACCAGGTGTGGTCATGGCAACACAGCATTTTAAAAGAAATCTCTTTTTAAAATTTGTATAGAGAAGGGGGAAAAAAATCTAACACTTGTAGTTTGTTTCCTTCTGCAGCTTAACAGAGAGATAAAAAATGTCTGACACTTGCAGCCTATTTCCTCTGTCTGGAGACCCCTGGCCTTCCTCCTTGTTACCCTTCCAAACCCATATTGGTTCCTGGGCTTCTTGGGTAAGAGCAGACATAGTAGGAAAAGCTCAGTGGAGCCTCTGAAACTACCTTGGCTTAAGCCAAGAGAGTAAATAAAAAATAATATATCTGGGGGTTATAACAGAAACCAATGCCACCCTTAAAAGTATAAATACTGTTATATTTAAAGTAGATAGCCGACAGGGACATACTGTATAGCACAGGGAGCTCTGCTTAATATTCTGTAATAACCTAAATGGGGAAAGAATTTTAAAAAGAAACATGCATGTGTATAACTGAATCACTTTGCTGTACACCCAAAACTAACATAACAATGTTAATCAGCTGTTCTCCAATATGAAACAAAAATTTTTTAACAGGGTGCAGGAGTAGTGGTTCCCATCATATCTCTGTTTAATTCAGGGGTCTTGCTCCTGCAAAAATCAGACAGATCCTAGAGGACAAGAGTAGAGTACAGTGAAAACTTCCAAATAAGTATCCCCAATGAAGCTACTGTGCTGAATGTATTATCTTTGCTGGAGCAGGTCAACACAAATCCAGGAACATGATAATTTGCCATTGATTTTGTGAATGCATTATTTTTTCATCCCTATCAGAAAAGAAGTTCAAAATCATTTTGTGTTTTATTTGGAAAAAACAACAATATACATCTTCAGTCTTGCCTCAGGGCTACATCAACTCTCCTGGTCTTCATCATAATATAGTCTAAAGAGACCTGGGCTTGTTAGACATACTATGTGTGGTGACCCAAGGACAAAAGAGCAGATAAAACCAAAGAAGGTCTTGGAATGCAGGAATGGAAAAACCAGACTCTTATCATCCTTCCCTCCCCCATGTTGTAACTATTAATGGAACAGTATAGCCTGTCTCCCCTCCTACCCCATCAGTTCAGTTCAGTTCAGTCACTCAGTAGTTTCCGATGCTTTGTGACCCCATGAACCGCAGCTTGCCAGGCCTCTCTGTCCATCACCAACTCCCAGAGTCCACCCAGACCCATGTCCATCGAGTTGATGATGCCATCCAAACATCTCATCCTCTGTCATCCCCTTCTCCTCCTGCCCTCAATCTTTCCCAGTATCAGGGTCTTTTCCAATGAGTCAGCTCTTCGCACCAGGTGGCCAAAATATTGGAGTTTCAGCTTCCACATCAGTCCTTCCAATGAACACTGGGGACTGATTTCCTTTAGGATGGACTGGTTGGATCTCCTTGCAGTCCAAGGGACTCTCAAGAGTCTTCTCCAACACCACAGTTCAAAAGCATCAATTCTTTGGTGCTCAGCTTTCTTTATAGTCCAACTCTCACATCCATACATGACCACTGGAAAAAACATAGCCTTGACTAGATGGACCTTTGTTGGCAAAGTAATGTCTGCTTTTTAATGTGCTGTCTAGGTTGGTCATAACTTTTCTTCCAAGGAGTAAGCGTCTTTTAATTTCATGGCTGCAATCACCATCTGCAGTGATTTTAGGTATTTACCCTACTCTTCCCCCACCCAGTATACATGCCTCATCCAATCAGCAAATGACCTACAAAACCCCCATCCCACTCCTTGTACCCTGGGTATAAAAGTGGACTAAGGACCCCTGTTCAGTGTCGGTTCTCCCTTGAGCTGGCCTGCTGTTCTAACAGTGTCTCCCATTCTAATAAACTTTGTTTCCCTTTCATTCTGTCTCATGTCTGGAAATTCTTTTCCAACCCATGCCCAGACCACGACATTTTTGGTGGCCCATAAGGAGATCTTGGGGTCTCTTCCCCCACCTCCTTGCTTGTCCTTTTTCATAGAAACCCTCTGTGAAGAGGCGAGTGCTGTGGAAACAACTGAGGAACTCTGTTACCAGGCCAGGGTTACCCTCTAGTGTGTTCCAAAGGCCTCAGTGCTCACTGCACCCCAGTAGCTGCCACCCAAATGGGTGAGGGTCTCTCCTTTTGACTTCTTTCCAACTGAGGACTGGGCCAACCAAGTGTGGGCATGGATCAGGCACTTAAAAACCATTAGGGTTCCTGCCACATGAAGACTCCCATGTGAGGATGGGGGGACATGGAACAGATCAGGCCACAAGGGCATCCGCCCCCAGCAAGACAACTTCTGTGCACCGTGTCAGTGATTGAAGCAAAACAGAGACCATTGTCCCTTGGCCACTGCCTCCCTGACAGGATTGTAAGGCAGATTCCTCAGCCTTCTTCCCTGTCACTTTCATTTCTTTCCCTTTCAGTCCAGATTGATTTACAGGAGCCTAGGTGTTGCCTCTAAGCCATCCCAAGAGTGCCTTCCATGTTCTGCCAAACGGAGAGTCACCCGGTTGCTCCCAGGAATCTCTGTTTTCTCTGCCCGAGTCATTGTGCCTTAGCCGCATGGTTCTCAGAGGTCAGCTCTCACTGTTGGAGGCAACTGTTGGGGTGGTTGGCCATTTTTGTGCCATTAGTTGCATGGAGACATCACTGAGACAAAAAAGGATGCCTTTTTGCCAGTCGATGATCAGTACCCCCATTCTACGGCATGGCTAAGGATGGATTCTGGTACATCTCGGGAGCCTCTCTCAGACTCACTCCTTGGCTACATTCTCAGAAACTGGAAAATTTTGACCCTGCACAAGGCCTGACCTCAGTACAAACAGGGGGACCCAAAAAAAACTTGGCCTCTGAATGGCGCACTAGCTTTTGCCAAAAGCAGGGAAGGGACTCAGAATATCCTTGTGTTCAGTCCTTCATGGCCCTCATTCAGAATCCGGATTTCAGGGACTCATGCCACATGTGTCTTTCTGTTCCTCCCTATCTCCTGTTCCCCTCTGTTTCTCTCTATCAGGTTTCCCAGACAACCCCTACTTGACCTTTCATATCCACATGACCTCTAGGAAAGAATTCTGAGGTTCCCATTTGGTCCAGGTCTTTCTCCTATTTTCAAAATCTTGAGGGATCAAAAACTCTCCTAACATTCTAAAGAATTCCCATCTAACTACTCCTGTTTCTCAGGGTGGAAAAGGACCAAGCTTCCCCCAGTCCTGCAAATTCCCTTAACCCTCCAGATTCTTCTGAGGGGACAAAGACCTCACTTCCCACCAGAGGGACAATCCAAGATTTTCATCAGCTGATCTGCCCCTGATATCAGAGTCAATTTGAGCACTATTTGTCTATATTTTAGCTATAAAACTAGGACTACAGAAAGGAAAGCTGACTTTTTGACTCAGAATGGCCATGATATTCTTTAGACTCCAGACAAAATTGGTTAAATGAATTTTTTTTCTTGGAAACTGCAAAACTGGTTCTTTTTGCATATGCAGTTAGAAACAACTAGCTTATTAAAAATCCTGCCTAGGGAAAAGCTTGAAGTTAACCCAATCCATGTCCCTGAAATGCACAGCCCACCTGTGCCTGAGACCTCAGCCTTGGACAAATAAGAACTTAAAAAAAAGGGGGAAGGGGGTGAATCAAAGAGACATTTTAAATCTCAAGTGGAAAACTATATGATCTCTGTCTGTCTGCCTGTCTGGATTTATGTATGTCTCAGGGTCTGTCTTTGAGGTTTTTTGTTTGTTTGTTTGTTTTTATAATATTGCTGAAGTTGTAAATGAGTTCTAATTTAACTGGTCTAAAGAAAAGTAAGTGCTTACAAACCAGACAATCCTAAATACAAGAGAAATTAATCTAAATGAAGTTCAGATTCATGTGAACTGGGAAATATTCAATATTAAATATCTAGTATTGCTGTTTGTTTCCTAATCTAATATCAGTTCAGTTCAGTTCAGTCACTCAGTCGTGTCCGACTGTTTGCAACCCCATGAATCACAGCACGCCAGGCCTCCCTGTCTATCACCAACTCCTGGAATCCACTCAAACCCCTGTCCATTGAGTTGGTGATGCCATCCAACCATTTCATCCTCTGTCATCCCCTTCTCCTCCTGCCCCCAATCCCTCCCAGCATCAGGGTCTTTTCCAATGAGTCAAATTTTCACATGAGGTAGCCAGAGTACTGGAGTTTCAGCCAGCATCAGTCCTTCCAATGGACACCCAGGACTGATCTCCTTTAGGATGGGCTGGTTAGATCTCCTTGCAGTCCAAGGGACCCTCAAGAGTCTTCTCCAACACCACAGTTCAAAAGCATCATTTGGCACTCAGCTTTCTTCACAGTCCAACTCTCACATCCATACATGACCACTGGAAAAACCATAGCCTTGACTAGACAGAACTTTGTTGGCAAAGTAATGTCTCTGCTTTTTAATATGCTGTCTAGGTTGGTCATAACTTTTCTTCCAAGGAGTAAGCATCTTTTAATTTCATGGCTGCAATCACCATCTGTAGTGATTTTGGAGCCCCCCAAAATAAAGTCTGACACTGTTTCCACTGTCTCCCCATCTATTTCCCATGAAGTGATGGGACCAGATGCCATGATCTTAGTTTTCTCAATGTTAAGTTTTAAGCCAACTTTTTCACTCTCCTCTTTCACTTTCATCAAGAGGCTTTTTGGTTCTTCTTCACTTTTTGCCATAAGGATGGTGTCATCTGCATATCTGAGATTATTGATATTTCTCCTGGCAGTCTTGATTCCAGCTTGTGCTTCTTCCAGCCCAGCGTTTCTCGTGATGTACTCTGCATATAAGTTAAATAAGCAGGGTGACAGTATACAGCCTTGAGGTATTCCTTTTCCTATTTGGAACTAGTCTGTTGTTCTATGTCCAGTTCTGACTGTTGCTTCCTGACCTGCATACAGGTTTCTCAAGAGGCAGGTCAGGTGGTCTGGTATTCTCATCTCTTTCAGAATGTTCCACAGTTTATTGTGATCCACACAGTCAAAGGCTTTGGCATAGTCAATAAAGAAGAAATAGATGTTTTTCTGGAACTTTCTTGCTTTTTCGATGATCCAGCAGATGTTGGTAATTTGATCTTTGGTTCCTCTGCCTTTTCTAAATCTAGCACGAACATCTGGAAGTTCACGGTTCACATATTGCTGAAGCCTGGCTTGGAGAATTTTGAGCATTACTTTGCTAGTGTGTGAGATGAGTGCAATTGTGCAGTAGTTTGAGCATTCTTTGGGATTGCCTTTCTTAGGGATTGGAATGAAAACTGACCTTTTCCAGTCCCCTGGCCACTGTTGAGTTTTCCAAATTTGCTGGCATATTGAGTGCAGCACTTTCACAGCATCATCTTTCAGGATTTGAAATAGCTCAACTGGAATTCCATCACCTCCACTAGCTTTGTTCGTAGTGATGTTTTCTAAGGCCCACTTGACTTCACATTCCAAGATGTCTGGCTCTAGCTGAGTGATCACACCATAGTGATTATCTGACTCGTGAAGATCTTTTTTTTTTTTTTTTTTAATTTTTTTATTAGTTGGAGGCTAATTACTTCACAACATTTCAGTGGGTTTTTTTACACTTATTCCCCATCCCGATCCCCCCTCCCATCTCCCTCTCCACCCAATTCCTCTGGGTCTTCCCAGTGCACCAGGCCGGAGCACTTGTCTCATGCATCCCACCTGGGCTGGTGATCTGTTTCACCATAGATAGTATACATGTTGTTCTTTTGAAACATCCCACCCTCACCTTTTCCCACAGAGTTCAAAAGTCTGTTCTGTATTTCTGTGTCTCTTTTTCTGTTTTGCATATAGGGTTATCATTACCATCTTTCTAAATTCCATATATATGTGTTAGTATGCTGTAATGTTCTTTATCTTTCTGGCTTACTTCACTCTGTATAAGGGGCTCCAGTTTCATCCATCTCATTAGGACTGGTTCAAATGAATTCTTTTTGACGGCTGAGTAAAATTCCATGGTGTATATGTACCACAGCTTCCTTATCCATTCATCTGCTGATGGGCATCTAGGTTGCTTCCATGTCCTGGCTATTATAAACAGTGCTGCGATGAACATTGGGGTGCACGTGTCTCTTTCAGATCTGGTTTCCTCAGTGTGTATGCCCAGAAGTGGGATTGCTGGGTCATATGGCAGTTCTATTTCCAGTTTTTTAAGGAATCTCCACACTGTTTTCCATAGTGGCTGTACTAGTTTGCATTCCCACCAACAGTGTAAGAGGGTTCCCTTTTCTCCACATCCTCTCCAGCATTTATTGCTTGTAGACTTTTGGATAGCAGCCATCCTGACTGGTGTGTAATGGTACCTCATTGTGGTTTTGATTTGCATTTCTCTAATAATGAGTGATGTTGAGCACCTTTTCATGTGTTTGTTAGCCATCTGTGTGTCTTCTTTGGAGAAATGTCTGTTTAGTTCTCTGGCCCATTTTTTGATTGGGTCATTTATTTTTCTGGAATTGAGCTGCAGGAGTTGCTTGTATATTTTTGAGATTAATCCTTTGTCTGTTTCTTCATTTGCTATTGTGAAGATCTTTTTTGTACAGTTCTTTTGTGTATTCTTGCTACCTCTTCTTAATATCTTCTGCTTCTGTTAGGTCCATACAGTTTCTGTCCTTTATCAAACCCATCTTTGCGTGAAATGTTCCCTTGATATCTCTAATTTTCTTGAAGAGATCTCTAGTCTTTATCCCACGTCTGAGGTCAGGGGCGGCAGCCATGAGGAGCTACCACACACCCGAGGTCAGGGGCCGAGGCCAGAGGAGCAACCCCGCCTCCAAGGAGCGGCGGTTGCGCAGGCACAGGAGGGCCGAGAGGAGCTACTCCACGTTCAAGGTCAGGAGGGGTGGCCAGGAGAAGGTACCCCACGTCCAAGGTAAGAGAAACCCAAGTAAGATGGTAGGTGTTGCGAGAGGGTATCAGAGGGCAGACACACTGAAACCATAACCACAGAAAACTAGTCAATCTGATCACAGGACCACAGTCTTGTCTAACTCAGTGAAACTAAGCCATGCCGTGTGGGGCCACTCAAGACGGATGGGTCATGGTGGAGAGGTCTGACAGAATGTGGTCCACTGGAGAAGGGAATGGCAAACCACTTCAGAATTCTTGCCTTGAGAACCCCATGAAGAGTATGAAAAGGCAAAATGATAGGATACTGAAAGAGGAACTCCCCAGGTCAGTAGGTGCCCAATATGCTACTGGAGATCAATGGAGAAATAACTCCAGAAAGAATGAAGGGATGGAGCCAAAGCAAAAACAATATCCAGTTGTGGATGTGACTGGTGACAGAAGCAAGGTCCAATGCTGTAAAGAGCAATATTGCATAGGAACCTGGAATGTTAGGTCCATGAATCAAGGCAAATTGGAAGTAGTCAAACAGGAGATGGCAAGAGTAAATGTCGACATTCTAGGAATTAGCGAACTAAAATGGACTGAAATGGGTGAATTTAACTCAGATGACCATTATATCTACTACTGTGGGCAGGAATCCATTAGAAGAAATGGAGTAGCCATCATAGTCAACAAAAGAGTCTGAAATGCAGTAGTTGGATGCAATCTCAAAAATGACAGAATGATCTCTGTTCGTTTCCAAGGCAAACCATTCAATATCATGGTAATCCAAGCCTATGCCCCAACCAGTAATGCTGAAGAAGCTGAAGTTGAATGGTTCTATGAAGATCTACAAGACCTTTTAGAACTAACACCCAAAAAAGATGTCCTTTTCATTATAGGGGACTGGAATGCAAAAGTAGGAAGTCAAGAAACACCTGGAGTAACAGGCAAATTTGGCCTTGGAGTATGGAATGAAGCAGGGTAAAGGCTAATAGAGTTTTGCCAAGAGAACGCATTGGTCATAGCAAACACCCTCTTCCAACAACACAAGAGAAGACTCTACACATGGACATCACCAAATGGTCAACACCGAAATCAGATTGATTATATTCTTTGCAGCCAAAGATGGAGAAGCTCTATACAGTCAGCAAAAACAAGACTGGGAGCTGACTGTGGCTCAGATCATGAACTCCTTATTGCCAAATTCAGACTTAAACTGAAGAAAGTAGAGAAAACCACTAGACCACTCAGGTATGACCCAAATCATATCCCTTATGACTATACAGTGGAAGTGAGAAATAGATTTAAGGGACTAGATCTGATAACAGAGAGCCTGATGAACTATGGATGGAGGTTCATGACTTTGTACAGGAGACAGGGATCAAGACCATCCCCATGGAAAAGAAATGCCTAAAGGCAAAATGGTTGTCTGAGGAAGCCTTACAAATAGCTGGGAAAAAAATAGAAAAGCAAAGGAGAAAAGAAAAGATATTCCCATTTGAATGCAGAGTTCCAAAGAATAGCCAGGAGAGATAAGAAAGCCTTCCTCAATCAATACAAAGAAATATAATATAGACATGTCTAAAAGTCATAAACATTAAGCATAATATTTTCATTGTGCATAGGTTTATTATAAGTTAAATATTGTTATATCTGTTACAAATTTGTCAGCAAGGAAAGTAACTCGAATGAAGAAACTTTTAAAAAAGAAAAATGTAAATGAAATGAGCTTTTAGATAAACTGCTAAGAATAATTATACTTTAGAAATGTCTGTCTAAAACAGTCTCTCTAGATTTTGGTAACCTTAATTTCTCAGTTCGGTACGGTTACTCAGCTGTGTCTGATTCTTTCTGACCCCATGGACTGCAGCACACCAGGCCTCCCTGTCTATAACCAACTCCTGGAGTTTACTCAAACTTATGTCCATTGAGTTGGTGATGCCATCCAACTAACTCATCTTCTGTCATCCCCTTCTCCTCCCATCTTCAATCTTTCCCAGCATCAGGGTCTTCTCAAATGAGTCAGTTCTTTGCATCAGGTGGCCAAAGTATTGGAGTTTCAGCTTCAGCATTAGCCCTTCCAGTGAATATTCAGGACTGATTTCCTTTAGGATGGACTGGTTGGATCTCCTTGCAGTCCAAGGGACTCTCAAGAGTCTTCTCCAACACCACAGTTCAAAAGCATCAATTCTTCAGCATTCAGCTTTCTTCACAGTCCAACTCTCACATCCATACATGACTACTGGAAAAATCATAGCTTTGACTAAATGAACCTTTGTTGGTAAAGTAATGTCTCTGCTTCTTAATAAGCTGTCAAGATTGGTCATACCTTTTCTTCCAAGGAGTAAGCATCTTTTAATTTCATGGCTGCAGTCACCATCTGCAGTTATTTTGGAGCCCTCCAAAATAAAGTCTGTCACTGCTTTCACTGTTTCCCCATCTATTTGCCATGAAGTGATGGGACCAGATACCATGATCTTAGTTTTTTGAATATTGAGTTTTAAGCCAACTTCATTAAGCCATTAGTTTTAAGCCATTATCTTCATTACCTCCACCATTCTTTGGCCTCAGGTCAAATAACAGGGAGGGAACACAGCCCCACCCATCAAGAGGAAATTGGATTAAAAATTTACTGAGCACAAACAGCCCCACCCATCAGAACAAGAGCCTGTTTCCCCCTCAGTCTCTCCCTTCAGGAAGCTTCCATAAGCCTCTTATCCTTCTCCATCAGAGGGCAGACAGACTGAAAACCACAATCACAGAAAACTAACCAATCTGATCACATGGACCACAGCCTTGACTAACTCAGTGAAACTATGAGCCATGCTGTGTAGGGCCACCGAAAACAAACAGGTCATGGTAGAGAGTTCTGACAAAATGCGGTCCACAGTCGAAGGGAATGGCAACCACTTCAATATTCTTGCCTTGAGAACCCCATGAACAGTATGAAAAGGCAAAAAGATAGGACACTGAAAGATGAACTCTGCAGGTTGGTAGGTGCCCAGTATGCTACTGGAGATCAATGGAGAACTAACTCTGGAAAGAATGAAGAGACAGAGCCAAAGCAAAAACAACACCCAGTTGTGGATGTGACTGGTGATGGAAGTAAAGTCCGATGCTGTAAAGAGCAATATTGCATAGGAACCTGGGATGTTAAGTCCGTGAATCAAGGCAAATTGGAAATGATCAAACAGGAGATGGCAAGAGTGAACATTGACATTTTAAGAATCAGCAAACCTGAATTTCTAGGGTTGCGCTAAACTAAGTGATGGAAGTTTATTGAATAGCTAGGTAGTTTCCAAATAAAATAAGATTCTGAAACATTCATTACTGAACACTAGCTTCCTCTTACAGAGAAACTAGAGATTTTGGACTGTTAATGAATAATGTTTGATGCCATTCTGAGATGTTCCCTAGAATATTTTTTTTTAGAAATTGTCACTGGTATTTATGTTCACCAATCTATAGAATGCTAATATAAAGGTCAGTTCTTGGTTGTTTTAGAAAAGTAGGATGTGTGTTTTCAGTAAAAAAAGGTATGAGGAATGAAATTACATTTTATGAAGGGAAAAGGAAGTAGGTCTGACTTACAGATGGCTGTTTCAGGATGGGAGAACAAAGTAATGGGTACAGAAAGTGATAAGAAGGTTTTACGGAACGTGGACCCCAAGGGAAGAGTTTGGTGCATAAGTATGTCAGGGGAATGTGTAATTTCCTCAGTTCTGTGTCACTGCAGCAAAAATTTGAAGCGACGGATGAATCAGTGTTATAGCTCAGTTTTATTGGCAAGCAAAGGAAAATAGGCATGAGAGCAGACCAACCCAAAAGACACAAAGAAAGAAGCCCCCGGCTCAATTTTGGCATCTCTTTTTATGTTTTTTCTCCTCCCCCGAACCTGCCCCATGTAAATTGGGCTAGCCAGGAGGGCTGTTTGTTTTACCTGAGGTCCTTACTCTGGTCCTGGGGCCTTCCTTTTTTCTATTTTTGCAGGCTTTTCCCTTCTTTGTCTTTTAGCCACCGCCATTTTGGACTCCTTTTTCCTATTCTAACTTCCTAACATTTCCCCCTCAAGAGATGGGAGGCCCAATTCTTTGGGAATAGGAGCATCGAGGTCTCTCTGGCAACTTCTGGCAGAACTGGGATAGTGAAGGGCATTGAGCCTCCCCCTCTTGCTAGTCTCAGGCCTCGGAGTCCTTATAGTGGTGTCCATCTAAGGGTGAGTGATATTTTCCATAGTCGGCTGTAGTTTTATATATCCTTGTTAAACTGGCACTGCATGTTGTAGCCTGTTGACCTGGGCAGAGACAAAATGGGTTAGACAATTGATAATACATGGAGCAAACATAAGCAGCATCAATATGGTGATAACAAGGATTATCAAGGGTGTCAGCCAACTCCAAATTCCCCATTGCCAGGAGAAGGATCCCCCCAAAAGAGATTGCAGCCACCTCAAGAACTCTCCAGCTCATTCTTTGAAGTCCTGTAGGATCTAGAATGGTTTTCTTGAGGACTGTGAGGCTTCTTTTTTTAAACTTAGGTGGAGGTATTTCCCCAGAAACAACATATCTCATTCAAGATAGCTCAAGTCCTTCCTTGTTCAGGGATCAGGAGATCTATCTCCTATCTCTTTTGGAGTACAACCCCTGCCAAGCTGTGTTGGCTCTTTAGAGCTGTCCTGAGAAATCTTATTTCCAGAGACTTAATTTTGGGAGTGTTCATTAGAATGACACTCATTTGTGGTTCTGAATAAGTATCTGAGATCTCCCAGGGTCTCACAGGTGGATTGAGTGTCCTCTTCTGTTTTCTTCCATGGCTTGACTCATGAATAGTGAATCCAGGAGTCATGTCCTGGAAACGTGATTGCTGTAGAGGGTAGGGGCCTTTCCATGTGGGCTGCATTTGAGCCTTTGGAGACCCATCTTTCCAGACTTTAATTAGGACTTGAGTCCCTGTAACCTATAGTGGTGGCTCTTTAGGTCTTTTGGGTCCTGGTTGACTCCACACAAGAGTATATCCTTTTAGAATTGTCCAATGACCATGGTATAAGAGTAGAGGGACTGAGCCTCTGGATCAAGAAAGAGGTCATTGACATAAACAAAAGGTCTCCCATATAGCATCTCATAAGGACTAAGACCAACCTGTTCCTTAGGGGCGATATGGGTATGGAGGAGAGCTATTGGTAAAGCTTCCTTCTATCCCAGAGAGATGTCCTGGGTAATCTTTTTATTGCTGATTTTAAGAATTGGTTGGCTGTTTCTATTTTTCCTGAAGACTGAGGCCTCCAAGCACAATGTACATAATAAAAAATGCCCAATGCTTTAGAGACCCCTTGGGTGACCTTAGAAGTAAATGATGTCCCATTGTAACTTTGTAATGACGTGGGCAGACCAAATCTTGGAATGATTTAATGGAGCAGTTTTTTTTTTTACCACATCCTCAGCCTTCTCAGTCTGGGTGGGAAAGCCTTCAATCCGTCCTGTGAAATTTATCTATCATGACTAATAGGTATTTATACTCTTGAGAAACTGGCATCTGGGTGAAGTCCATCTGCCAGTCCTCTCCTGGATAGGTCCCACGTCATTGGATGGGCTGGGCCAGCTGAGGTCTTCGAGCTCCTTGGGGATTGTTTAATTGGCAAGTGGATCAAGAGGAGACCACTTACCTTATAGTCATTTGGAGGCCTGTTCCTCTGAAGGACCTTTTTAGTAATCTTTGGAGGGCCTTCTTCTAAATGAGTGGTGGCATGTAAGGAGTTAACCAACTTCCACTGGAGGTTCCCAGGCAGAAAAAGGAGTCCCTACTTTTGGAACCACCCCTTATGATCTTCTTGAAAGCCCTCACTCTTAGCTTTAAGAGTCTCACCTTCAGTATATGAAGGAGTTTCTGGCAAATTAGTCTGTGGAACTAAGGTGGCAATGCCTATTAGGTCATTGTCCTGTAATGCTGCTCTCTTAGCTGCCTGATTGGCTGTTTGGTTCCCTCATGCCACTGCCGTGCTCCCTTTTTGGTGTCCTTTGCAATGGGAGACTGAAACCTCAGTGGGCAGATGGACTGACTCCAAGAGTCTAAGGATTTGGTCACCGTATTTCATTGGGGACCCTTGGGTGGTCAAGTGGCCTCTTTCTTTCCAAATAGCAGCATGTTCATGTAGCACCAGGAAGGCATATTTGGAGTCAGTGTAAATGGCTACTCTTTTTCCTTTTCATAGCTCTAAAGCTCTAGTCAGGGCTATGAGCTCAACTAATTGGGCTGAAGTGGCAAAGGTTTAGCCTCTATGGTCTCAAAATTGGAAACTACTGCATATCCAGTTCTTCTTTTTCCATCCAAAACCAATCTGCTTCCATCAGTGTACCAGATTTCCTCAGGATTGGTTAGAGGGTCTTCTGACACTCCATCTCGAGGTTTTGTCCAATGGTCCAAAGTTTCTAGGCAAAAGTGAAAGGGGAGAGAGCCCTCGGGAGTACTCAGGAGGGTGGCAGGGTTAAGAACTTCACAAGGGGATATAGTCAAGCCTGAATTTTCCATCAGCACTACTTGATATCTGAGGATTCTTTGATCAGACATCCATAAATGGCCTCTCCCATTCAGGAGTTGTTTCACTTGGTGGCTGGTAAAAATAGGTTGCCCCCAAGACAGTTTGAAAGCATCTTCTATTAGGACTACAATAGCTGCAAGATTTCGAAGGCAGGGAAAGATCTCTTCTCAATAAGGGAATAGGATACTCAGGGGCCACCAGAAACTGGTGGGAAAATATTTGCCCATCCCAGCAACAAAGAAGTGCTCAGGTGAGTCTTTTGTAATTGTTTTTCCTGTATCACCCAAAATGGTACAAGTTTGGAAGGAGTAGGCTCTGGAGTAGGAGGTCAGGACAGAGTAGGTAGCCCCTATGTCAACCAAGAAAGTCTCAACCTACCTGCCACATCCAGTTGCACCCTTGACTCCAGCCTCGTGTTGGTTATCTGTGACAGGTGGGCTGGCAGGAGCAGGCTGCTTCAGTCCTGTTGAACCATCATGAGGGAAGGCTTGGCACTTGACCTTGAGGCTCTTGGGTCCCCAGGACACAGTGCCACCCAATGTCCAAATTGATGGCATTTGTAGCAAGCCATTTTTGGAGACTTGTCAAGGTTTGGACACTCTTTGGCAGATTGTCCTGGCTGTCTACAGATTAGGCATTTGCCTCCTGCCTTGTCCTTCAAGGACTCGGGGTTTGCCATAGGGCTTCCCTGGAGGGCAGCCTTATCTCTTTCCTTTTATCCCTTTCCTGGGCCTTGGCCTCCCTCTCCTGTTTTCTGTTATAAAAGGTACTGGTGGCTGTCTGGACCATCTCATCTAAAGAGGAAGCAGGGTCCTGCTGCTGTAGCTGCCTGTCCCTAGTAAGAGTCTAAGTCCAGATTGGTAAGCTTTTAGAGGGCCTCTTTTAGCCTTTCCAGAAAGGCAGTAGTTCTCATTGGACTCCTGAATTATTGGTGAGACCAGGCATAGTCCCACAGCTAATAGGCTTCCTCCTATTTCCATGGGTGGACTTCCTTAAGGGTGACTCTTTCTGAAGCTTATCCTACCCAGCACTGTTGTAACCTGAGAGCCGGGCTCCCTGGGTCAGGGTGCAGATCCCCAGGCAGGCTGAGGGGCGACAGGCTCCTGGAGGTCGAATCCCTGGATCCCTGGGCAGATCAAGGCAGGTGGTCTCCTGAGAATTGGATCCCTGGGCAAGTCAAGGCATGTCGACCTCCTGGGACCCCTGGATTGGTGGATCCCCGAGAAGGCTGAGGCATGACAACCTTTCAAGGACCAGATCCCTAGGCAAGTCGAGGCAGGTTGACCTCCTAGGACCCCCAGACTGGAGTTGGGTGTCCCCAAGGTCTCCAGCGTGACCAGTGCTGGGTAGGATTAAAGGGTTGTAATCTTAACTCATTGCCAGTTTGTCCACCACAGATGGGAATAGATGCCATGAATTAAAGTAATCCAAGTCTGTGCCCTGAGACTGGGAACCTGGGAAATAGCCATAAGCTTTATCCTCTTATTGCTCTGAGGGAATGTAAGTCACTGATTTTTTTTCCCCAGCCCTCCATAAGAACAGTTTAGGGTGTTTCAAATGGTAAACATTTCATTGTCATAGACCCACTCTAGGTAATAGCAGCAGTAATGACAAAGGAGTGGGTTTTCTGGTCCTGATAGGGGCATTAAGAGTATTATTAATAATAAGCGGGGTGGAGCAATGTTGCCTACAAGGGGGCAGGGTCCTGATTGTAGGAGTTAGTAAGTGGCTTGAGAACAAATTGATAAGAGGCAACAGACTGGCTGTTCTGTAAAGGCAGAGTGAAGATTTGATCCAGGGGTATGTTTGTAACTTTAGGAGAAGGGTAGTAAGGGTTTGGGCCCAAATGGCCTACAGGGCTAACTCCCAAAGTGGCAAACATTGTCCCTGGAAGACCAGTTGCCCTTGAAGGGATGCCATCAACAGATGAACTTCTGGCAGGCATTGTGTACCTGTCACCGCGCTGCCCCCCCCCCCCCCCCCCCCCCCCCCGAGTGTGTCCCCTGAGAGGTGCTGTTGTAGCACATGTTGTGGGAAACATGGAAGATGAAGGCCTGAATCTCTACAGGGATGGATATTACACAGTATTTCCCTCCCAGGGGCCAGCTATTTTCCTATTGTCATGCCAGAAGATTGTAGAGGCAACACTGTGGGCCTGGACGGGGCTCAGGAGAAGAGCATAAAACAAGAGCAAAGGTGACAAGGCACAACTTATTAAAAGTATGACATAGCCCAAGGCATAACATAAACTGATTAAAATCAAATGGGTCCAAGATGACAAGTCATATTCAACTAAACCTTGATCCTCAATCTGCAAGCTAAATGACACACCCAGAGGTGCCAGGACAGTTCCAAGTCACTGTCAAAAGACTGAGTGAGTGGTTCCCCAATTGTTGGAATGATCCTCCCACTCATTAGCATATGAAATCACCCAGCTCTTGAAAACTAACCACACCACATTCCATGGCTGCTGCACTCTCCTCTGTGATGGCCCACACCCTGTGGAGTGTGCTTCTCTCTGAATCCGACAAATCCACCTCTTACCTATCACTGTGTCTCTCACTGAATTCTTGTAATGAGGCATCAGAGCCTGAGCTTCATTAGGTCCTGAAGCCAGTCACCGTGGGTTTTGGCTGGGCTCAACTCCCAGGAGAGAGGAGCTGAAGGACGGGAGGAAAAAGCAGTGGGAAAAAATGTGCCCTTCATAACCTGCTGGAAGATCTGCTAAATACCTGACTTATGCTCACAGTTTTCATTGGCCTGATCCTTGGCACAAAGAAGATTAAGGACTGAAGAACCCCCATCCACTTGGGCAACAGCTACTAGGGCAACGCAGATAGTGGAGCCTTCGGGACACCCTGGGGCACCCACTGCTGCTCGTCTGTTTGCAGATGGTTCGAGGAAACAAGAAACAAGAGATTGTAAAGGAATTAAGGTTTTGTTAGCCATATGTCTTTCCAGCCATAGGAGCGAGGACTTCCTACCTTAACCGGAGGCCTTCTGGAGTCTGGGACTGAGCCACGTGAGCTTTCTGCCAAGTTTGTTTTTGCTGTCCCGGTTTCCAGCACGGTAGGCTTCTTGTCACTTCCACTCCGCTGGGTTTTATTAGCGTTCAGCTTCCATCTTGGGAGCTTTCGCTGAGTTGGGCTTCTGCTGTGCTTGGCCTCTGCCTTGTGGGGGCAGAGCCGAGGTTGTTTTAGCCAGGTTAAATCCGAGTCGCGGCACCATATATGTTGGGGGAGTGTGTAATTTCCTCGGTTCTGTCTTGCTGCAGCAAAAATTTGAAGGGATGGACAAATTGGTGTTATAGCTCAGTTTTATTGGCAAGCAAAGGAAAATGCATCCTCAATGGGTGAGGGCAGGCTGACCCAAAAGATGCAAAGAGAAGAGAAACCCTAAGCTCAATTTTGGCTCCTCTTTTTATGTGCTTTTTCTCCTCCCCTGAGCCTGCCCTATGTAAATTGGGCTAGCCAGGAGGGTTGTTTGTTTTACCCGAGGTCCTCACTCCAGTCCTCAGACCTTCCTTTATTCTACTTTCGCGGGCTTTTCTCTTCTTTGTCTTTTAGCCACCGCCATTTTGGACTCCTTTTTCCTATTCTAACTACCTAACAAATACAAGTTTTCTTGAGATATTGAACTGCCTTTGATAATGGATTTTAAGTTTCTTTACCTCTGAAGTGATCTGTTCTATGTTTACCTTTGAAATCTTCTGTGTTACTTTGGCTAAGTGAATATATAGTTTCACAGTGATCTGTATGATTCTGTCTGACTGTTATAAACTCTTTTGATATTTATTGACAAAACTTCCTAAATAAATTGACTTCTAGCTGACTTTGGGGTGCTTCAGAGGGCCCCGTGACATCCCAAAGAGATATTAAACTACCTGGCTTCATTGGACATGTTAAATTACATGGGAAGTAGTGTTGAATGGGTGATAAATCTTCTCAGGTTATACCATATGGTTGATGTTACTAATATAGATATACTAAAATTATGTGGAATTCATATAGATCTGATATGCCCTGATAAAATGTGGTCAACTATAATTCTAGTTATCATATCAAAGTGTTGCATATCACGGCAATGACCAGGCTACTTTGTCAATTGCAACTTAATCAGACTTTAAATGTGCCTTATATGGTTTCACTCTGATGCCTTTGCAAGAATACTGCTGCTTCAAGATTTATGGAGAAGACTTTCCTAAGATTAATCAATAAACAAATTTTGCTTGTTTGTTATCTGGTAAACTGGTAACAGACTGTAATTTAGTCTACTCTCTGTGTTAAGAGAACAAAGGTTTCTTAGAGTGCAGCTTTTGATAACAGATTATAAATTTCTTTGCCTTTAAGTTATTTATATTTGTTTTTAAAATCTTTTGTTACTTTGGTAAAGAAGCATTATTTTAGATTATGGTACATATAAACAAGCTCATTCTGCTTCTACAAAAATAAGCCCTCACGGTTAGACTTTTGCTATCCTGATGTCCTTTAAAACATGGCAAAAGTCTACTCCTAAATTGGGGAATTAAAAATGGGTGAACAATAGCTGTAAATCAGAGAGTTAGGGCCTATGGAAATCCAAGGTGGCCACTTGGTTTTTCCCAGCTCCCTGACAAATCTCACTTTTATTTGATGGATTAAAGCCTTCCCTGGCTACAGGGTTAATGCCCTCATAATGAAAAAAATCGTGTTTCACTGAATATTGTTTTGTTAATTGTTAAACTAAGTTTCTAGTTTTGTTAATTAAGGTCTAGTGTTTACTGAGACTCACTTCTGAGATAGTTCCTTGTTATATTGCTAAGAGATTTAATTAAGTTATTAAAAAGAACACTCTAAGTATTATAAAGCTTATCTCAGTAACCAATCTTTGGATAAAGATCAGATGCTCCATGATGTACAACCAGGAGATTAACACCTGGCTACAATCATTTAACTAAGTTAGATGACCTGGGGTATACTGGGCTATGAAAGTTCTTGACTTCTGATTCTTACTTATGATCTTACTAACAACTGCTAGCTATATTATTTTCTATATTGCTTGTTTCAGAAGATTGTTTCTTACATTACCAAATGTGTGACTGAGCCTGTGATAAAATGCTGATATGTAGTTCCATATGAGATCAATAGTTGTAATAATGTAATTCTAGATGTGGGAAGAAGCAACAAGAGGGAATATTTTTCTGAATCAAGAGGCTAGTAAGAGAGGTATGGTCCAGAGACTTTTGCTACTTGCAAGATCTGGCTAGTAACAGCACACTGAGTGACCTGTCAATGAAATCTTCATTAGACCTTCCCAGCACCATGGGACACAACCGCCATGAAATGCCCCCAAAGCATGGTCAAATATATGGCTGTGCAGGGACCCTGCTGACTGGAAGTTGGCACTTGCCAGCTATCTCTACAAAGATTACATCATGACCACTGCAAGCTGCTGACTTTCAACACCCCTTGAAAGGAGTTCACAGTGGAGATCAGAAATAAGACACTCTGTGCTCTGGGAAAAACCCAGAAGAACTGGCCTTCAGAGAGTCAGATGTTTTCAGCTAAAGATTTTTATGAGCCCAAATTCTTGCATCTTCTCATACCTAAAGAAACACTAATGTCACAAACCAATGTCTAGTCCTGGTTCTCCTGGCTAGCTCCTCAAAAGATTTTCTATTTCTATTAATCTTTGGGCCATGTATCTAAATTTCTTTTTAAGTTTGTTTCTTCTAGAATACAACAAATCTCCAAGTGATAGTTTGACAAAAATATTCCCTGGCCAACACTGAGACAATGCCAAAACAAGCCACCATATCATTCCATGGACTCTCATCTCCCTCTCTCATCACCCTGACAGAGAGCAGGCAAAGGGAACCCAGAGCCCCATGACACCCCTGTACAGCCTGAAGAAGCCAAAGCAGTCATCACCCCTTTTCCTTTGAGTCTGGGTTCCTAAATGCCCGAGACGGGAAATATGTAGATAGTTAGACATGAGCAAGGTATCAAAAGGGGCCAAAGAATTGGCCCTAAAAATAAAGAGAGGGAAGAATGTGGTGACCCATGGACAAAAGAGCAGATAAAACCAAGGAGTGCTTGGAATGCAGGAATGGAAAAAGCAGACCCTTATCATCCTTCCTTTCCCCTTGTTATAACTATTAATGGAATGGTATAACCTGTCTCCCCTCCTACCCCATAGGGAGAAGGTATTTGCTCTACTCTTCCCCCACCCAGTATACATGCCTCATCCAATCAACAAATGACCTGCAAGACCCCAGTCCCACTCTTTGTATCCTGGGTATAAAAGTGGACTAAGGACCCCTGTTCAATGCCGGTTCTCCCTTGAGCTGCCCGCTGTTCTAACAGTGTCTCCCATTCAAATAAACTTTATTTCCCTCTCATTATGTCTCATGTCTGGAAATTCTTTTCCAACCCACGCTCAGACCACAACAGTGGAACATCACTTCAAGGGCATCATATTAATCAGACCATATGAGTACATAGTGGAAGTACATGTACTCCGGGGGGGGGTGGGAATTAAGTTTTGAAGCTTAACAAGAATTTAGGGGCCCACCACAATTTTAGGTGGCTAGTGGTCTGGGGTGTGCTGAGACATCCCTTTCAAAGTGAAAGCCACATTATTGATTATTGTACCTCCCACCCAGTAGCAATTCCATGCCTATTAATACTGCTCCAACTAACATAGTGGGTAACACAAAGACTGCCAGCTTTGAGAGAGGTCCAGAATAGGAAAAGACTCTGCATTCATTCCAGGTTGCAGAGTAAGGAGATTTACTGCTCCAACCATATAATCTGCAAGACACTGTGTTATTAGACATATGCCTGGTGGGATAAGACACTGTTTTGAGTTCATGACAAGTGTCAATGGGGGATTTATAATGCAGATCTCTTCAGTACTGGGACAAAGTCATGCCATCTGCAGTATAAAATAATATGCCTATCAAAAAGTAACAAGCTGTGCTGTTGAGCCCTGATACAGATAAAGCACATGACCAGGAGACATCAAATAACCATGTCACCAGAACTACTCTCCTGAGTATTATCAAGCCTACCAAATCTGAAAGTCAAGTGAGTACAATATTAACCTGTCTTAAGATGGAAGTGTGGTACCTCTAAGATAAAGCCCAAGTAGGACCAATACAGGAAATGCAAGCTCTGTGAGCAGGCAGCCCAGACTCCCATGTCTTCTACCACTGTTGTACTTGTGCCTTCCTTGGTTTGCACCTATGGGAGAACTCCTTAGGACCAGGAAGTGAAGGAGAATAAAGGCCCAAACTTGGTTCATGGATAAATCAAGTTAGGAATGTTGTATAAGCCAAAAATGGAAGGTGGCTGCACTATAGCCTCACTCAGGCATGGCTTTGAAAGTCAAATATGAAGGGAAATCTTCATAATGGACAGAACTTTAAGCTGCAGCCTGGTCATCCACCTTTTGTAGATAGAGAAGCAACCTGAGGTTAGATTATACACAGTATACGTGTGCTTACTGGCAGTGCCAAAAGATTTGGTTCAGTCTGTAGGAAACTGGAGATGAGAGAGTTTCAAGCTAGAGACAAGTGGACCTATGGGAATGGACATAAAGGGGGAATATCTTTGTATTTCACGTTACTGTCCACCAGAGAGCATCTCTCACTGAAGAGACACTAAACTGTTAGCTAATCAAAAGGACTTGGCAGTAGACACCAGCTAGACTCTGTCATTGGCCAGCCCAGTATTGTCATAATTGACATGTGAATCAAATAGCCATGTTGGTAAGGATGAAGGCTATTCATGGGCCCGATAACATGAGCTCTTAAGGCTGACCTAACTACTCCTGCTAGAAACAAAGGCTAATGCTGAATCCCCAATGGCTTGTTAGATGTATGGATCTGAAACCTAGAAAAGAAGGGTGTGTTGGCGGTACACTTTCAGTACTTATGGGATAGGATTAGTATGTTATGGGGAAAGAAGCAAGGGGAGAGAAGATGGTACAACCTAGGGAATAACAGCAGTTAAAGGGCAGGCAAAGGGAGATAAATTTTAGATGGAGGCTGAGAAGGAGAATTTAGATAGAAATTGAGAGCCAAGAGCTTTATAAGGAAAAGTATATAGATGAATTAGGTAAAATTGGGGTTAGAAAATATCCACTGGTTTTAGCAACAAAGAGGACATTGAAAATTTTGGCTAGAGCAATTTCAAAGCAAACTAGGGCAGAGGGAAGTTGCGATGTGATTGGGAACTGAAGAAATGAATTCAATGAGTGTTTGTTGAATTTTAATGCATGATACTAGTATGGGGGAAAGAACAGAAAAGGTGGTACATAAAGGGGAAAGTAGTAAAGGTTTAAAAGATCTGCTATGGAAAAATAAGGAAGGTAACCAACTCTGTGCACGTGTAAAGATCATCAAGTAGTGCCAAAGCCAAGCCAAAGTTGAAGTCCACAAATCTACACTGGCATCAATCAATATGGTTTATGTACATTTTCCACTAGGGGTGATTGGCTTCCAGGGGTGGAAGTCTGGAATGCATGTGATTAAACTTGCCTAATAATTGATATAAAGGTAAAGGTTTTCACTGTGAGTGTAGTTGAAAAAAATGGGACCAAAATGTTTAGGGTTCTGGCAAGTGAGATTATAGTGTGACTCACTGTGGTTGTGAGTCTTCTCTGGTGGCTTAGATAGTAAAGAATCTGCCTGCAGTGCAGGAGACCTGGGTTCATTCCCTGGGTTGGGAATATTTCCTGCAGGAAATGGCAACCCACTCTAGTATTCTTGCCTGGGAAATTCCATGGACAGAGAAGCCTGGCAGGCTACCGTCCATGGGGTCAAAAAGAGTCAGACATGACTGAGTGACTAACACACTGTGGTGGGAGGGAGAGGAAACCATGAGGAGGGGAGGGTCTCAGAAGAAGAGGGAGGGCCCAGGTATTTAAGACCCAGAGTTTTGAAAGGCAATGAGTGAAAGAGATGGAGAGGTGAGAGGTTATGGGCCGATACTGATGTACCAGAATTTATACTTTGGTCATTCACTTCCAACGGGTGGTAATGCCTACCTGAAGCACCAGTATAGAGTGAAAAAGAGCCTTTTATGGATCACCAGCCCCAGAAAGTCAGTGACCAAAGTGCAACAAATTAAAAAACTATTGAAGTGAGGAAGGCAGTAGAAGTTGAATAATTGTTCAGTATAGATGCTGACTGGCTTCCCAGGTGGCTCAGTGAGTAAAGAATCCAAATGCAATGCAGGAGATGCAGGTTCAGTCCCTGGGTTGGGAAGATCCCCTGAAGGAGGGCACGGCAACCCACTCCAGTATTCTTGCCTGGAGAATCCCCATGAACAGGGCAACCTGGTGGGCTACAGTCCATGAGGTCGCAAAGAGTTGGACCCTACTGAAGCGACTGAGCACATAGATGCTGACAATACCTAGTAATTCAGCTTTGAGCTTCCCAGCAGCTAAGGCACAATGGAGGATCCATCAGGTTATTTAGCTCTTAACTTATTTTAAAAAGCATCATATTGGTCTGAAGAGATGCTGAATTCTACAAAGAATGTATTGGATGGATAACTTTCACTATGACTTAGATGAAGCTCATGAAATTTGTTCTGGGGGCAGCTCCTGAGTTCTGTAACAGGCTTCTAACTATTCAAAGTGTAAAATTGTCATTTTTCTGTAAATCCCCAAAAGACAACAGTATAGGTGTGCAGATGAAATGTCAGTCATGTGCCTTAGATGTCACCAAGAGCCTCTGGACTGCTTGAACCTTCCAAATTCCATGATCTGCAGGAATTCAAAGCCTTCCCAGAAGTGTCTGCTGATGCCCAGGTGGACATCAGGATTTTTAGGATGGACATTTGGGATTTCCGTTTCCTAAACCTCCCTTAAGTCTTCACTTTTCCACTCACCACCTTCGTCCTCCACCATAATGACTCCAAAATTAAATCCAGTCCTTTCTGCAGTTTTTGCTATTAAGAAGACCACGAAGAAATTACTCAAATTAATCATTCTTACTTAGGAGTCAAAATTTATACCTTAAGTCTGATAATGGATGGAAAACCAATAGATAGCACATAGAGTCTTTATCCATTCAGCTGCTGATGGACACTTTATTTCTTGACATAATCATAGAAAATTCTTTTGGATCTGTTTCCTGAAGCAAGGAAAATAAAAGCAAAAATAAACAAATGGGACCTAATTAAATTTAAAAACTTTTGTTGCTTTCATATCTTGGCAATTGTAAATAATGCTATGAACATTAGGATGCATATGTTTTTTCAAATTAGTGGGTTTTTTTTTTTCCAGATATGTACCCAGGAGTGGAATTGCTGGGTCATCCAGTAGTTCTATTTTTAGTTTTTTTGAGAAACCTCTATACTGTTTCCACTGTGGCTGCACCAATTTACATTCCCACCAGCAGTGTAGGAGGGTTCTCCTTTTTCCATATCCTTGCTACATTTGTTTTTGTGTTCTTTTTTGATTATAACCATACCGACCAGTGTAAAGTGATATCTCATTGTGGTTTTAATTTATATTTTCCTGATGATGAGCGATGTTGAGCATCTTTTCATGTACCTCTTGACCATCTGCATGCCCTCTTTGGAAAAATGTCTATTCAAGTCTTCGGCCCATTTTTAAATCAGGCTGCTTGTTTTTTTTGATATTGAGTGACATGAGCTATTTATGTTTTGGATGTTAACCCCAAACATCATTTGCAAGTCATATTATTTGCAAATATTTTCTCCTTTTCATTTTGTAATGGTTTCCTTTACTGTGCAAAAGTTTTTAAGTTTAATTAAGTCCTAGTTAAACCTAGTTTAATTAGGTTTAATTTGTTTATTTTTGCTTTTATTTCTCTTGCTTTAGGGAACAGATCCAAAAAAATTTTTCTATGATTATGTCAAAAAGTATTCTGCCTATGTTTTCCTCTAGGAGTTTTGCAGTTTGTGGTCTTACATTTAGGTTTAACAGTGTTTTTATTCACTTGCTAATGCAAATGGGAACTTCCTTCTCTGTAAGAATTTTGTGCTAATCGATTGAAAACATACACACACACACAACACACACATATATATGCTTTTGTCACTAAGAGGACAATTTACCAACCTGTCTCTTTGGTGGTCCTCCTGTCTAGCCTAAGGAAACAGGAGAGGGGGAAACTGAGGATGCTGTGTGTGGGCATAATAAAAAATTCCTACAGGGGCACAAGAGCTTCACTATAGAAGTCATTAAAGCTGTTATCCTTAGAGGAATTGGCAAGCGGCAGATGAGTTGTCACAACTTGATTCTTTCTTTTCTGTAACAGGAATGATCTTGGCACAGTTTACAATGCAGCAAACTGTGCTTAGAAAATGGTGGTGTTTTCTCGTATGTATCAGAATAGATAGCCATATAAAAGATGGCGTGATGAAGAGAAATGTTATGCCTGTTACCAAGTGCATGTTACTTTAAACTCTTTCCCTAATCATATTCCCCCAAACTAACCAGTAGTACTTTTATTACCTTACATAGATGAGTATTATTTGGCAAATTATGAAACAGCTTGTTACACTTTTTAAAAAGTTAATAACACAGCATCTGATTCTTTTTAATAAAAATTTTCTTCCCTTGAATGCTTTCATTATTTTTGTCTTTAGATTATAACCAGTTGTTCTTTCCACTGAATAACCCAGCTTTTCTAGTTTCTGGTTCCATGTAACTGGAGCCCAGTAGGCTTAACTACATTTGAAGATGACTTAAGTAGATGAACTTTGCCTTAGCTTGAAGATGTGAGCTTAACTGTGCCTTGCTGTGCATTAGCTGCCTAATCAATCAGTCAGTAGGCTACATGTTGTGCTGCAGAAGAGTTCGGCTGTGTGTTCACGTGAAAAATAATGGAACTGGGTCCAAAAGAATACCCAGTGGATTCTCAAATCATTAGATTTTGGATTAGGTCTTTACTTTGGCAACATGTGTACAAATAAACAAGCATGACTGAAATTAATTTATTGCATTCAAGAGACATCTGTAATTCTGCAGTTACTCTGTGAGAAAGAATTAAACAATTTCATCTTTGACCACTTCCCTTCTTATTCCAGCTAAACAAACCTCTCCTTCAGATCCTCTCTTTAGCTGATAGGAAAACAAAGGGCCGCATAAATAAGCCTTTGTGTTTATAAATATTAATACATATCAAAACACAAAGATGACATTAAAGTGTCATGAAAAGCCAGTTTAGAGACAAATTATAGACTAATGCTTCTTGCTTCAAGTGGATCTTGGGCATATGTGCCAAAGTTTTGTAGCACATGCTATGTGAGAAAACAGGAAATCAGCTCATCTCTTTCCAGTTCTGAAATATGAGGGCTGGGGTACAAATCACCTTTCAATATCTTATGGATCCTGGGGAGTTATATTCAACAGGACTTTATTTCAATTGAACTATGACTAAAGCCAGCCAAAATATACTGTCTGTGAAGCTGTCATAGTGCAATGTGTCTTATTAAGCATACACTCGGCAAAGCTGCAGGGCTAGCTGAGAGATGGGTTGGCCTCTAAAGACCCAGGAACAGTAACTAAAGGCCAAAGGGGATCAGAAATAAATCAGAATAAATGACAATCCTGCTCCAATTGTTGATCAACATAATGTTCAAGGGTATTTACTGTGGACTTAGAAAGAGGAGTCTTGAGATTTCTGCCAAGGTCAGGAAATGTTTTAATCCCAAGTGATTAACTGGGAAAATATTCATGAGTACCAGTATGTGTTATTGAAAGGGCTATAGGAAGAGGGAAAAGGAGAGAAGGAAGAAGATAAATAAGGTGGCAGGATAAAAAACAGGGGTGTGGAGCCATTTAATGATAATAATAATAATAGTAATAATCGTAATGGGAGGAGACAATCAGCAAAATAAAAAGGCAACCTATGAAATAGGAGAAAATATTTGCAAACCATGTATCTGATAAGGGATTAATATTCAACATATATAAGACACTCATACAACTCAATAGCACACCCCCCAAACAAACAAACAAAACCAACCAAAACATTCACATGAACTTATTTAAAACTGGACCAAGTATCTGAATAGATATGTTTCCAAAGAAAACATTCAAATGGCCAACAGATATAGATAAAGATGCTCAACATCAGTAATCATCAGAAAAATGCAAATCAAAACCACAATGAGACATCACCTCATACTTATTAAGATGGCTATTATCAAAAAATCAAAAGATAACAAGTATTGGTGAGTATGCGGTGATAAAGGAATCTTTACACACTGTTAGTGGGAAAATAAATTGATACAGCTATTACGGAAAACAGTATGTAGGCTTCTCAAAAAATTAAAAATAGATCTACCATATGATCTAATAATCCTACTTCTGGGTATATATTTAGAGGAAATTAAGTTAGTATTTCCAAGAGATATCTGTACTTCTATATTGATTACAGCACAGTTTTCAATAACCAAGACACGGAAATAAGCTAAGTGTCCATCTATAGATAATAGATAAAGAAAATGTGATAAACATATGTGTGTGTGTGTGTGTGTGTGTGTGTATCTCAGAGTAAAAAAAACTACATTTATATATATTCTGGCCTGGGAACAGTAACCAAAGACCAAGGGGATCAGAAATAAATTAGAATAAATGACAAAACCTGCTCCAATAATTGACCAACATAATGTTGGTCAATTTTATTATATATATAATTTATATATATGATTTATAATGATATAATTTATATATTTATATATGACATATATATGCAGTTTTTTCTTTCTGCACAGGAAACTTTTTGACACTTGGTATTGATCTGAGAGTTTTATGTAAGTAAATTGAATGGAATAGGTTATATTTGCATATGTGCTCAGTTGCTCCAGTCTTGTCCGACTCTTTATGGTTACATTTATTGAATACCTAATATATACTCCCTTTTACAGCAACGTCATAAGGGGTTTTATCTGAATTTTACTGATAAGGGCCCTGGAGGAGGAAATGGCAACCCACTCCAGTATTCTTACCTGGAAAATTCCATGGACAGAGAAACCTGATGGGCTGCATTCCATGAGGTTGCAAAGAGTCAGACACGACCGAGTGAGCACACACAGGCACATAGACAGGAAGTTAAACCTCTGGAAAGTCAATATATTAAGAGATTTGCTCAAGTCGTACATACAACAGGAGGAGAGGTGGGCTTGAACTTGGGTCTGGCTTCAAGGCCTAACCACCTTACACTACCCACTCCAGAGAACCAACTCCCTTGACCACAAACTGAACTCACTGTATTGGTATTTAATTTTTCAAGATATATCTTTTTTAAAGTAAGATTTATTATATGAAAATGTCACCTTCTTAATGTGCTTTTTATTCCATAGGATATTATTTTCTAAATTCATTTAGGACTTGAAGGACAGCAAAATGATGTAGAAGACAGACATAGGGTTAGAAAACAAAGGCTGTGATGTCTGTTTAGCGTTGTTTAGACGATCTCATGGTATGTTATTTGTGCTTTTATTTTACTTTAAATTATATTTTACTTACAGAGTTAAAGATATGAAATTAAATTGACTTACAGAGTTAAAAATAATTTATAACTCATCCTGTTCTAGAAAGTATTTCAGGTGCCATGAATCATAGTTAGCTAAATGTTTCTATATTCCTTCATCTGTTCAAACTAGTTTGTCGAATTCTTGGGGCCAGAGACAGTTCTAGCCATCTTTGTTTCTCCAGCAGTACCCAGTAGTTCATTTATAAAAAAATAATTACTTATTTACTTATGGTTGTGCTGGGTCTTCGTAGCTGTACCTGGGCTTTCTCTAATTGTGGCAAGCAGGGGCTGTCCTTCAGTGTGGTGCCCGTGCTTCTCATTGTGGTGATTTCTCTCGTTGCAGAACACAGGCTCTAGGGTGCACAGGCTTCAGCACACGGGCTCAGTAGTTGCAGCTCGTGGGCTCCAGAGGACGGGCTCAATAGTGGCACACGGGCTTAGTTGCTTAGACGAAGATTCCAGCATGTGGAATCTTCCTGGACCAGGGATTGAACCATTTTCTCTGCATTGGCAAGTGAATTCTTATCCACTGTACTACTGGGGATGCTCCCCAGTAGTTCTTGATGTGCTAAGTTACCAACATTTGTTGAACTCATTCCTGCTGACATGACCTGACAGATGGAGTGTACAAAGAAGGACTTCTGTAGGAAGGAATTGTACTGATTGTTTACCAAGTGAAATAGGATATTTTAGAATCAAGGCTGGGCTTCCCTGATGGCTCAGTGATAAAGAATCCACCTGCAGTGCAGGAGACACAAGTTCAGTTCCTGGATTGGGACAATCGCTTGGAGGAGGAAATTGCAACCCACTCCAGTATTCTTGCCTGAAAAATCCCATGGACTGAGGAGCCTGGCAGGCTACAGTGCAAAGGGTTGCAGTCAGACTTGACTGAGCGACTGAGCATGAGCTCAGGAATTGAGGTTAGATGGATGATTCAAGTTCAGAAATCAATACTCTTTATGGGTTAGTAGATGACCCTTTTGAGTCTTTTAATATCAATAACATGTTGAATTAAAAACATTTCTATGTTTAAAATCTATCACTTTGTAAATACTTTCTGGGCCAGCAGCTGTCATCATTACACCCTTACATTGTAATAGACATTATTGGGCTTCCAATAATGTCTTTTTTGGGCTTCCCTGATAGCTCAGTTGGTAAAGAATCCGCCTGCAATGCAGGAGACCCTGGTTTGATTCCTGGGTCAGGAAGATCTCCTAGAGAAAGGATAGGCTACCCACTCCAGTATTCTTGGGCTTCTCTTGTGGCTTAACTGGTGAAGAATCTGCCCACAGTGCTGGAGACCTGAGTTTGATCCCTGGGTTGGGAAGGTCCCCTGGAGAAGGGAACAGCTACCCACTCCAGTATTCTGGCCTAGAGAATTCCATGGACTGTATAGTTCATGAGGTCACAAAGAGTTGGACACGACTGAGCGACTTTCACTTTCACTTTTATAAGGGAACAAAAGAGGCAAGAGTCCTGAAAGCACATGGGCTGTTTTTTGCCTTAGGTTTTGCTTTTATCTATCTACAAGTTTGTGAGTGTTAATGATTGCCTTCTGCTTGTTTTACTTTTCATTTGTTGGCAGATTTATTTGTATTTTCAGAAAATAAGAAAGGCACTTCAAAGACTTTGATATTACCTTATTCTTGTATTATTTTTTTGCTTTCACAATATGAATGCTATATTAAATTGGAAATTAAAATACAATGTTACATTATATATATATTTAAAGTTTATTATCTGTGACAATGCAAGGCACATAGTAAATAATAAATAGCTCTGGATTAAGAGATCGCTCATCATAACTATCCTCTAGTTATGCAGAAGCCCTGGCTCTGCAACTCACTGTTGACTTTGGACAAGTTATATCATGCCTCCAAGTTTCAGTTTTGGCATCTGAAAAATAAAGAGAATAGAGCAAACAATATATAAGAACCACTGAAACTTTTTAGCATCCTCTGATCAACTGCAGAGAATGGGTTAGTATCATTACCTCTGATTTTCCACTAGGAGAGTCAAGTTATATGTATTTTTATGGGATAGATGAGTTTAAAATCCATCTTTATCTTTTCTGCTTTTCAGAGAAAAGGCCAAATTTAGAGAATTTGGATTTTTTGGTAGTATCATAAATATTCTTTCTTCTTCATCCATTTAGGGTAGGCCTAAAGCCGGAAGCATGGATTCTTTCTGGCATATCGGTTCACTAGTGGGGTAAAGGCTTTCAGAAATAGCACTACTCTCACTGATATTCAAGCTATCCTGACTATAAAAAAATTGTTTCAGCCTGCTAAAACTGCCCAATAAGGTTAAGAAACACCTGGCATGAACCTGACTTTAGAGGAAATCATAAACTAATCCAAACACAAGTTAACTTGGAATGAAATTAAACCCTGTCATAGTGAACTCCTAACATCTGTGAAAGTGCTTGCTGTTTTTCAGAAGGGTGTTGGGTGGGAAGGCCACCTAGCTACAAATTACACTGTAAGAGTTTGTGGGCCTATAAATCATTTCTAAAGGATTGTTGGTGATATTCTTCTGTTATACAGAAAAAATTTCCAGCAAAAGAATTACCAGGGTTGATATCTGATATCAAGCAACATGAAAAGGAGAAATGGAAACTTTTTATAAATGCCAATAAAAAAATCACTATTTCCCCCTTCTTTTTAAGATGGATAATTTAAACGTGATTTCTTTGACATTTTTTTTGTCCCTGGGTAGCATTTTTCTGACTCTGGTCATATGGGATCAACAATGTAATATGCTCCAAAGATGGAGATGAATTGCAGAAGTCAGACAGGAATTTATTTTAAAAGCTTAGACTACCCAGAGGATCAGAAAATATACCCTGGGTTTCTAGGGATTCTGGAAAAAAGAACTTGGATTATGCTGCTAGCTGTAGGTAAGTAACATTCTGCATACACAACTACAATATGCTGACATCTTTACTGAGTTACAGAAAAATCTCCCTTAGTGCCTTAGGTAACTGTTTGCTCTAGCACACTTATTGTTGCTGTCTACAATTAGCAATATAATCGTTACTAATCACTCGTAGATGATTCTAGTCAAATGTGCAAAATGTGTTTTGAATCCATTTGAGTATCATGTTGAAATCAATATGTCCTGAGTTGCTCCCTTCCATGTAAAATGTATGGGCTTCCCAGGTGGCTCATTGGTAAAGAATCTGCCTGCCAATGCAGAACACACAGGCTCAATCCCTGGGTGGGGAAAATCCCCTGGAGAAGGAACTGCAACTCACTCCAGTGTTCTTTCCTGGGAAATCCCATGGACAGAGGAGCCTGATAGGCCTTAGTCCAAAGGGTCTCAAAGAGTTGGACATGACTGAGTGACTGAGTACACATGCACACATGCAAAAAAATACCTAAGTTTGGAATTAATGTTTGAGTATATGCTTACAGATTAATATTTAGATTTTAAAAGAAAAATCTGTAAATAATTTAAAGAAAAACATCTCATGAGTTGCTGAATGAATGGCTGTTTATATCTTATTTTAAAAAGATGTGTTGGAAATCAGTACTATTTTTAAAATTATTTTGTGTAATGTGTTCTAGTTTATAAATAAAGTTTGTAATACATATTGGCTGCAGCTAAAATAATACAGCATTTAATCACTTCATACAAACAGTGCATTGAAATAAAGCATTTTGAAAACTAGAAAAAAAAAAAAGAAAGATGTGTTGTAGTCTTATAATTTGCTCCAGCATTTTGTGCTGCTATCAAAAGAGAACAGCAAATATTTGGAGATGCCCTTGCCTTCTCTGGACAGCTTGACTTTTGGAGATTTTTGTTCTCAAAGGTTATATACAATTCTGGAAGTTTATTCCATGCTAAGGTAAAGGCCTTTGCAGTCTCTCAAAAACAAACAAAGACTACTTTCTAAACTGGTCACAGAGAAATTTGCAACTACTCAAGTCTGAAGGTAGTTTGAATTAATATGCCATTGATTAGTAGGCTCCCATACCCTAAATCCTGCAGGCAGCCCATTCTGACCTTGACTCAAAGAGCAGAAGGGTGATCTGCATTTACATTAGAATTTGAATGCCCTTGGATCAGTTGAGTGTGCAAAACATCAAACATGATAGAGTTAATAGAGAAAGATGGGTGGATAGGTAGGTAGAGAGATTCCTAAATGGACAGAGGTCATCATAATTATTTTTGTGATGTTGATTAAATTCATCATAAGGAGAAATAATTATTTTTAAGAACACCTTCTCTAGCCAATCTTAGTTTCTGGTATTTAGTGGAAATAATAGATGCCTGGGACTTTCCCATGCCTTCACTAGTATCAGATGTTAGGAGACTTTTGCACCTCAATGAATTTGGCAGCAGTTTTGCATCAGGAATTTTGCTTGTCTCCACAGAAAACTGCCCAGGTGTGGTTGGTACCTGTAATACTGTCATAAAATTGGACTTGAGTTTCAAGTATTGGTTTGATCTCAGTCATGGCTTCTCTCGTTTGTAATGATCTTATTGTGGCTACAGGAGAATCATGATTGAAGGTTATGTTGCATGCATCTGCTTTGTATAAATGCTCTATTTCACTTGGAAAAAGTTCATCTGTTCAAGAGACCACATTTTTTGATGATTGTAGATGGACAAATGATGCTCTGGAACTTTAAGAGAGAATAAGGAAGTGTTTAGTTTTTCAGGGATAATTGAAAAACTTCCCTCTCCTTTACATCAGATGTGGTTATCTTAGAGGCCCACTTTGTTTGCTTTCTTCTTACTTAGAGCCAACATACACATCACTCTGATTTCCTGGAGTTTCTTCACTCCTCCTTCTGCCAAATTACATCCCAGTCTGCTTTCAAAACTATGCGGAAAACACACATCCTTCGGGGAGCTTTCTGGACTAACCCCACCAAGCTCCAGTCACTCTTACAATATTCCTGTTGGGCTTTAATTTTATATTTTAAGACTCAGACATTCATTCACTGAATCATCTAACATGTGCACCAACTCTATACTAGGCCTTGTTTAGATGCTGGAGATATATTTGTGAAAAAAAAATTTCTTTCCTCTAGAAGTTATATTTCAGTAAAGAGGGTGTGATGGTTACTTTTGTTCCCTTGGGTAGGTCATGGCATCGAGATATTTGGCCAATACCAGTACAGACATTGCTATGAAGGTATTTTTAAGATGAGATGAGATGAACAGACTTTGAGTAAAGTAGATTACCCTCCATAATTTGAGTGGCCCCATCCAATAACTGAGACCTTAAGAAAGAGTAAGTGAGGAAGAAGGCATTTTTGTCTCCAGGTTGCCTTTGGATTTGAGTTGGAGCATCAATCATTCACTGGGTCTTCAGTTGGCCAACCTACCTAGCAGAATTCAAGCTTGCCAGCTCCTACAATTCCATGAACCAATTTCCTAAAGTAAATCTTCTCTATCTCTCTGTATATGGGTGTGTGCTAAGTCACTTCAGCCATTTCCAACTCTTTGCGACCCTATGGACTGTAGCCCACCAGTCTCCTCTGTCCATGGGATTTCTCAGGGAAGAGGACTGGAGTGGGTTGCCATGCCCTCCTCCAGGGGATTTTCCCAACCCAGGGACTGAACTCTGGTCACTTATGTTTCCTGCATTGGCAGACAGGTTCTTTACTGCTAGTGTCACCTGGGAAACTATATATATTTATAAATAGTTGTTGTTGTTTAGTTGCTAAGTTGTGGCCAACTCTTTTGTGACACTGTGGACTGTAGCCCGCCAGGCTTCTCTTCCCGTGGGATTTACCAGGCAAAAATATGGGTGAGGGTTGTCATTGCCTTCTCCATATGTGTGTGTGTGTATGTGTGTGTATACATAGTGGTAAGTATTACCACCTGTCACGTGAGAGACTGGGTTCAATTCCCTGATGGGGAGGCAACATCCCTTTTTGGCTTCCCTGGTGGCTCAGATGGTAAAGAATCTGCCTGCAATGCAGGAGACCTGGGTTTAATGCCTGGGTTGGGAAGATCCCCTGGAGAAGGGAATGGCTACCCACTCCAGCATTTTTGCCTAGAGAATTCCGTGGACAGAGGAACCTGGCGGGCTACAGTCTGTGGAGTCGCAGAGAGTCAGACATGACTGAGTGACTAACACTTTCACTTCACTTTCATATATATGTGTATGTGTGTGTATGTAAATATGTGCATATATAATTTATATAGTATATTAGAAGATAATAAGTGTGAAAGAAAAAGTGGGAGGGTGTAGAGCAGGATAAGGGGTACTGGGGATGTTGGGGATGGGAATAGGCTGTTGTATTAAATAGAGGACGCCTCACTGAGAAGGTGAGATTTGAGACTATCAGAAGATACTGGGAAGGCTAGCCAAGGGACTCCTGGAGAAAGAGCATTTCAGGCAGAGCAACCAACTGGAGTAAAGATCTTAATGCAGGTATCTGGTGTGTTCACGGATTAGCAAGGAAGCCGGTGTGACTGGAATGGAGAGCATAAAGTGTTGAGTACTAGGAGATGTGAGCATGTAACAGGAAGCCAGATGAAGTAGAGCTTTACAGGCTCATTGTAGAGTGTTGAGCCAAAGTGAGATATGATTCTACCTTATGATTTTTTAAAAAATTATTTCTGGGAACTTCTCTGGTGGCCCAGTGGTTAAGAATCCACCTTCCAATGCAGGGGATGCAGGTTTGATCCCTGTTTGGTAATTAAGATCCCACATGCTGTGGGGCAACTAAGCCTGGGTGCCACAACTAGAGAAACCCTAGCCCTGCAACAAAGAGCCTGCACACGACAATGAACACCTAGGGCGGCTAAATTTTTTTTAAAGTTATTTCTGTCTGATCTACCAAGAAGAGTTCAAGATCTCTTGAGGCCTAGGCTCTGAACTGGTATGCCATCACTTGGGGCATATTATGTTCGTTGAAGCAAGTCATGGAGTTTTCACAGATTGACAGATTGGGAACAACAGAATATACGTCTTGATAGGAAGAGCAACAAAGACACATTACAAAGGAGTACGATATAGTGAGGGAAATAATTGCCACCATTTTGGCAAACAATTTGCAGTAGAAGCTATTTTGGATGTGCAGGCGAGAGACAGGGGTTGCTGGGACCAAGGTAGTAGAGTGGAGGTGGTGTGAATTGTTCAGAGCCCACATTTACTTTCAGTGTTGGGGCTGAAACATGATTTCCTGATGAACAGGTATAGGGTGCAGAAGAGGAAAGGAGAGGAGTCAAGGGTCAGTCTGAGGTTTTTGGCCTGAATGACAAATGATGGAGTTGCTATACACAGAAATAGGCAAGATTGCGTGTGGAGATGTTTTCTTGAAAGCAAGAATTTAATTTTAGTCATTTCAAATTTCTGTTAAACTTCAAAGTTGAAACGTGAAATAAGCAGTTTTATATCAAGACTAATGTTTGACAGCTCACACAACAATAACAACAACAACAAACTCAATAAAAAAGTGGGCTGAAGACCTAAATAGACTTTTATCCAAAGAAGACTTACAGATGGCAAAAAAGCACATGAAAATATGCTCAGCATCGCTAATTGCTAGAGAAATGCAAATCAGAACTGCAATGAGGTGCCACCTCATACCAATCAGAATGGCCATCATCAAAAAATCTACAAGCAATAAATGCTGGAGAGGCTGTGGAGAAAAGGGAACCCTCCTACACTGTTGGTGGGAATGTAAAGTGGTACAGTCATTATGGAGAACAGTATGGAGCTTCCTTAAAAAAACAAAAATAGACCTACCATCAGACCTGCAATCCCACTCATGGGATTAGAGAAGACTCTAATTTTAAAGGACACATTCACCCCAGTGTTGAGAGCAGCACTACTTACTATAGCCAAGACATAGAAGCAACCTATATGTCTACTAACTGATGAATGGATAAAGATGATGTGATGTGCATGCACTCGCACACACACACACACATACATATGTATGTATATTACTCAGACACATAAAAGAATCAAATAATGCCATTTGCAACAAGATGGATGTACCTAGAGTTTATCATACTAATTGAAGTAAGTCAGACAAAGACAAATATCATATATCACTTATATTTGGAATCTAAAATATGATAGAAATGAACTTATTTACAAAGCAGAAACAGACTCACAGACTTAGAAAACAAGTGGTTACCAAAGGAGAAAAAGGGGGAGGGATAAATTAGAAGTTTTGGATTAGCATATACAAACTACTATAAATGTAAAATGTATAAATCACAAGGTCCTACTGTATAGCATAGGGAACTATATTCAATATTTATAGTAAACTATAATGAAAAAGAATATATACATATGTGTAACTGAATCACTTTGCTGTATACCAGAAACTAACAGAACATTGTAAATTAACTGTACTTAACTAAAAAAAAGTTTTTTGAAGACTAACATCTGAGAGAGATGTTTGGGCTGGAGTCCTCAGCAAATAGCTGATACTTACAACCATGGGACTGAATAATATTTCTTTAGGAATGACTAAAGATAAAAAGGAAAGAATCAAATATTGAGCCTCAGAACTAATACACTAAAACAAATACTAATACTGTAGTGCCTTAGAAGTTCAGGAAAAAGAATACAAACCAATAACGGAGGCAGAGAAGGAATAGCCAGTGATACAGGGAAAAAACAGGTCAAAAGAGTGCAGCATCTTGGATGCCAAGAAAAGGCAGCGATTTGAGGAGTAGGAAAGGACTACACCAGATGCTGCTGACAGGTCACCTGAGGTCATTGCCAGCCAGATCATTTAAGGATCTTTAAAAAAAAAAAAAAGCTTTGGGATTCCCTTGTTATTTTTTCTATCAAGAAATGTTTCCACCTTGGCTGTCTAAGGAGTGGCAGTGGTAGTAACGGTGGTCAGCTAGCAGAGGTTGTAGTGCTGGCAGTAGTAGGAGCAGCAGCAGTGGGACCAGCGGTCGTCGTAGTGGTGGTCATGGTGGTGGTGTAATAGGAGCAGCAATAGCGGTGGTGTTAGCGATAGTAATGGAACAGCAGCAGCAGTGTGGTGGCAGTGGTAACTGTCATGGTAGTAGCAGTGCTGGCCGGGGTGGCTTGTTGTAGTAGTGTAGGAGTGGTAGTAGTGTGGCGGTGGTTCAGTGGTAGCAGCGGCGGTGGTGTAGTAGTGGCCTGTCAGTAGTAAGACCGGTGTGTCAGTAGCAGTGATGGTGGTGTAGTAGTGGCCTGTCAGTAGTAGGACTGGTGTGTCAGTAGCAGTGGTGGTGGTGTAGCAGTGGCCTGTCAGTAGTAGGTAGGACCTGTGTGTTAGTAGCAGTGGTGGTGGTGTAGTAGTGGCCTGTCAGTAGTAGGACTGGTGTGTTAGTAGCAGTGGTGGTGGTGTAGCAGTGGCCTGTCAGTAGTAGGACCGGTGTGTCAGTAGCAGTGGTGGTGGTGTAGCAGTGGCCTGTCAGTAGTAGGACCGGTGTGTCAGTAGCAGTGGTGGTGGTGTAGCAGTGGCCTGTCAGTAGTAGGTAGGACCTGTGTGTTAGTAGCAGTGGTGGTGGTGTAGTAGTGGCCTGTCAGTAGTAGGACTGGTGTGTCAGTAGCAGTGGTGGTGGTGTAGTAGTGGCCTGTCAGTAGTAGGACCGGTGTGTCAGTAGCAGTGGTGGTGGTGTAGCAGTGGCCTGTCAGTAGTAGGACCGGTGTGTCAGTAGCAGTGGTGGTGGTGTAGCAGTGGCCTGTCAGTAGTAGGACCGGTGTGTCAGTAGCAGTGGTGGTGGTGTAGCAGTGGCCTGTCAGTAGTAGGACCGGTGTGTCAGTAGCAGTGGTGGTGGTGTAGCAGTGGCCTGTCAGTAGTAGGACCGGTGTGTCAGTAGCAGTGGTGGTGGTGTAGTAGTGGCCTGTCAGTAGTAGGACCAGTGTGTCAGTAGCAGTGGTGGTGGTGTAGTAGTGGCCTGTCAGTAGTAGGACCAGTGTGTCAGTAGCAGTGGTGGTGGTGTAGTAGTGGCCTGTCAGTAGTAGGTAGAACCGGTGTGTTAGTAGCAGCGGTGGTGGCATAGTAGTGGCCTGTCAGTAGTAGGTAGGACCCGTGTGTTAGTAGCAGCGGTGGTGGTGTAGCAGTGGCCTGTCAGTAGTAGGACCGGTGTGTTAGTAGCAGCGGTGGTGGCGTAGTAGTGGCCTGTCAGTAGTAGGACCAGTGTGTTAGTAGCAGTGGTGGTGGCATCCGGGGGGTTGAGCAGCCCTGTACTAGCAGCCGCAGCATGCTCCAGGCTCTGTCTCTCAGGCTCCATGTAGATAGTCTCACTGCGTTCTCACAGTCATCCTTCTCTTTATGGATGAGGAAACTGTGTCACAGGAAAGTGAACTAACTTCCCCAGAGTCACAAGGCCATAACGTTGTGGGTGGTGGTGGTGTAGTCACTAAGCTGTGCCCGACTCTTGTGACCCCATGGATTGCAGCCCACCAGGCTCCTCTGTCCATGGGATTTCTCCAGGCAAGGATACTGGAGTTGGAGGGGGTGCCATTTCCTCCTCCAGGGGAGCTTCCTGACCCAGAGACCGAACTCGAGTCTCCTGCATTGCAGATGGATTCTTTACAGCTGAGCCAGTGGGGAAGCCATGTTATGGGTCCGGAACTCAAGCCCTGCCCTTCTTTTAACCACTCTGCTATACCAACACTCAGGGAGCAGGAACAAGGGTCATCATAGTGCTGTGATTCAACAGATTACACTTCAGGCATCAGGTTCCATCATCCTTTATTATGAAAGCTAGGCTCCTGACTCTGTAACCATTTTTCTAGCATATCTTGTTCTTATTTATTTACTGAATTATTTCCATTTCAATCTAAAACCAATTTGAAGCAGCTTATACAACTTATATAGCATAAACAAACAATAAATGATGTAGTGTGGTAGACACCTTGCTTCCATCAGCCATTCTAATACCTGGCATACTTGTGGTAGGAAAATTATAACATTTATTGCTTCAAAATTTGCTCGCCAAGCAGATTCAGAAGGTAATATGCAAATTTTGACAAACTCTACATAATTTTTCATGTTTTTAAAACATGAATGGTAAATTTTCTTTGACATTTAAGTATAAATAGCATGTTGAACTTTTTGCACTATACATAATCAAAATATTATCTGAATTATAAACACATTATAATTGTGGATAGCACAGTGAAAGAATAGTTCATTCTAACTCAAATTTAGCCTTAGAGTCATTTTTGTCTATTTCGTGTTTCTCTAAAATAATACAAACAGACTTCCTATTTTTTCTAATAATATAGAATGCTTCAACACAATGCAAAAATATACCTTTGGCCACAAATTATTTTAGTCATGGTGGCCATTTAAATTCATTGTTGCAAGTGATAAATTGGAGCAGGTTGTGAGAAGTTCAAGTGGAGATGCCTGCAGGCAGGCAGGTAAGCATCTGTGACGTAGGCCCCGTGGTGCCACTTAGAGCAAAGTGTTGTGGGCAAAGTGTGATTGCAAAGCCAGTCAAAGACAGGAGACACACAGTAACACAAATCCACTCCCGTCATCAAGCTACTCCCATTGGGAATGAATATACGTGTGTGTGTGTATGTGTGCGTGTGTGTTTATACGCACACTCTGTGTCGCTTCAATCCTGACTCTTTGTGACTCTATGGACTGTAGCCTGCCAGGCTCCTCTGTTCATGGAATTCTCCAGGCAAGAGTACTGGAGTGGGTTGCCATTCCATTCTCCAGGAGATCTTCCTGACCCAGGGATCGGACCCACGTCTCTTGGGTCTCCTGCATTGGCAGGCGGATTCTTTACCACTTCGCCACCTGGGAAGCCCATGTATGTATATATACGTGTGCAAAAAGACCTCAAATTAAACATGTTTAAAATAGGACGTGTTCTGAATTTTTCTATTTGCCTCTAGTCTCTCAGCTCTCTATCCATTCTTCATATCACCACCAGAACAATTATATTAAAGTTCGTGTGTTGTTTTCCTTCTGAAAGTCTTCTGAAAATAAATGTCAATAAGATCCTTGGAATTCATGCTTGCTTGGGCAGGTTGACTTGCTAAAACAACAGTCATTTATTCTTTGCCTCCCAACTACAAAAGCTGGAAAGCACATGCTCCTTGTCTCAGCCTCTCTTTCACTTGCAAGTGGCCACTGACTCATTTTTAAACAATGAGATAAAAGACCACTGGAGATTCTTGGGAAGATTGATTTTCTGATAAAAAGAACATATGTGGTTGTTGCTGTTCTTTCTTCCTGTTTCCTATGTTGAATATGATCATAGTGACTGTAGATTAGGCATCCTTTTTGTCACCACATGGAGACAGATATAAGGATAAAAAGTCCCTAAGGATGGCAGAGTAGTAGAAAGACTTTGGTCCTTGAGGACTCTGTAGAACTGGTGACACAACCCCGAGACTGCCTACTTTTGGATGTATTGTTAAGAAAACAATAAATCGTCTTTATGTTTTAATCAGGTTTCCTGTTTCTTGCATATGATATTATTTCTAATTCAGCTTTACATTCAAACACCTACACTATCTGATTTGAAGTTGTCCTTCCATACTTATCTGTGTTTCTTGGCTACCTGATCACTATTTTTCAGAAAAATCTTCACTATTTCTATTTCTAGAACATGCCCTGGCCTTTCCTGCATCAGTGATTTATCCTGTCGTTTCTTCTGTGTGGAATTCCTTTTTTATTTTTATTTTTTTGTATTCTTCTGCCAACACTGCCTTCCTTTTGTTATCTCTAGTCTTGCTGTGTAGTCTTGGATGTCCAGCTTACATGTCACGTCCTTCATGAAAATTTTTCTGCTCTTACTGGAAGTGATAGCTTCCTTCTTGAATTCCCGTGAAACTTGGCTTCATGCAACAAAGATCACACCAAGTCCCAGAATACAATTATTTATGTTCTAAATTGTAATCCTTGACTACAATCTGACTCATATGTCATTATTTCTTCTTGGGGAGGGATTGAACCTAGGTGTTTATCTGTTTTTCTAAATGAGTAGATGAATGAATAAAGCAAATGAATTCTAGCTTTCAAAAGTGTCAAGTAGGTTGGGAGCAACAGAAACTGAGAAGAGGAGAAATAGGGAGGATTCCATAAATAGCGTCAGAGAGTATTCACTCACTGTGAAGAGGTTATGAAAAGTTCCATCAATTTCAGGACAGCCTAACCAGGTTTTTGTCGATTTCAAGGAATGAAGCAGTTCTTGTATCTCAGGGCACATTTTGACTGTTGGGTAGTTGTGCTTTTTTACATTGCTTTTGTTCCATGTAATGAGAATTGGGTACATAATTGTATATATTCTAGTAAGAACTCTGGGCCCATAAAATATTCTAATAAAAATTATATTCTTTGAGGTTTTATTCACATGTTTTCTTCTTGTTATAACCTAATATGCTTCTTATAAAAACACATTTCATTGTTTTTGAGTCATTTCCCCATCTTGAGTTTATTAAACTTGAATTAAAAAATTATTCTAAAAACAAAGATCTGTTTTCTACACTGGAACTTGAAAAACTTTTGAAACTAAATAAAGTTAAAATTCAAAACATTAAGCAAATATAAATCTTAAAAATGGTAAGGTCTTGCCCAAATCAAATATAGACATTTATTACTGCAACATGGGAGTCATTTCTGTCCCTTGGTCTTTTCTAGCTGAGGCCATTTGATTAATGTGATGTTAAATGCCTAATATTAGGTAATGAATTAAGTTACTCATCCTGTGCCTAATCCCTTCCCACCCACTTGTAGAAGCAAAGGGTGGATGAGGATAAACAAGTCCATGAGGGGAAATAAATAAACTTACACATATGTACAGATAGACATATCTATGGCCTTAGAAAAAGAGAGAAGGAAGGTGGGGGAAAAGCTTTGGGAGAATATATTTCACATATTTTCCTCTCTCTCTCCCTCATGTTTTATAAATATGTATTACAGAGGAGGACATGCTTAGCAAATAAGGAAAGCCCACTATGACTCCCTAAAGACTGTTGTCACTACTAGGTCTTGATGACAGCCAGCATTCTGAAGAAATATATTTAAATCATAGACTTTTCTTTAAAGTTAAGAAATCCAGAAAAGTCACAGGTCTTGATTACTGATTCTGGCACAAGCTCGGTAACAATTTTCAGACATAATGTCCTCTCAGTTGTAAACCCACATATGGGTCCTTTGCTGGCCAAGTTCAGAGCCAATTTCTTCATACAAGCCTGGAACTTTATCTGCTCCTTTCAGATCTTTCAACAGTTTGCGAGGAGTCAGCCTTCCTTCTTTCCAGAAAGCAACCACCCATTCTTTCAACTTCATGTCACTAACATTACTCATCACAGTGGAGGAAGAGACATGGGTAATCTTTTTTTTTTTTTTTCAATTTTGGAAACAGTCCAAAAGTTCCAAATTTCTTTCAAAATTATTTGAAACTAATCTCTTCATCTGTGACTGTCAGTCTTTTCAGATGTTATTGGAAGTCTCCTTACTCTGTTCATTCACTCATTCACTTCTTCATTCCACAAATTTTTGTCAAGCACCCACTATGTGCCAGGCACTGGTCTTGACTCCGAGGGTATATCAGTGGACAAAATCCTAATGGAGTTTGCATTCTAGTGGGAAGAGATGATTATAAACAAATAAATGAAAAATAATATGTCAGGTAGTGATAAATGATACAAGAAAATAAGCAGATTTATGGGGAAAGAGAATGCTGGGTGGGAGGGCCGCTGTGCATTGGGTGGTCAGTGAAGGCTGCTCTGATCACTAAGCAGGAAGTGAAGGGGTGCAGTATGCAGACGTCTGGGAAAAGAGCCCGTTAGACAGAGGATACAGGCAGTGCAAATGTCCTGAGTGTGTTGATGTGTTCAGGGAATGTCTTCAGCCTGTGTGACTGAAGCAGAATGGGCAAAGGTGTGTGGGGTTGGGGGAAATGACATTAGATAAGAGACATTAGATATTAGAGAGCTGAGGCCAGATCAAGGCCTTGTTGTCCATTTCAAGGCTTCTGGCATTTACTCCAAGTAAATGGGAAGCAATGGAAGATGTTTTTGAAGAGTGATATGATCAGATTTAAGTCTTAAAAAGATCACATTGGCTTACAATGTTGAGAACAGACTGTAGGGATCAAGTTCCTAAGCAGGGAGACCAGTTAGCAGGCTATTACAATAATTCAAATGCTAGATGAGTTCTTGTCTTCAGTTCAGTTCAGTTGCTCAGTCGCGTCCAACTCTTTGTGACCCCATGAATTGCAGCACGCCAGGTCTCCCTGTCCATCACCAACTCCTGGAACCTACCCAAACTCAATGTCCATCGAGTCAGTGATGCCATCCAACCATCTCATCCTCTATCATCCCCTTCTCCTCCTGCCCTCAATCTTTCTCAGCATCAGGGTCTTTTCAAATGAGTCAAATCTTCACATCAGGTGGCCAAAGTGTTGGAGTTTCAGATTCAACATCAGTTCTTCCGATGAACACCCAGGACTGATCTCCTTTAGGATGGACTGGTTGGATCTCCTTGCAGTCCAAGGGACTCTCAAGAGTCTTCTCCAACACCACAGTTCAAAAGCATCTATTCTTCGGTGCTCAGCTTTCTTCACAGTCCAACTCTCACATCCATACATGACCACTGGAAAAACCATAGCCTTGACTAGACGGGCCTTTGTTGGCAAAGTAATGCCTGTGCTTTTTAATATGCTATCTAGGTTGGTCATAACTTTCCTCCCAAGAAGTAAGCATCTTTTAATTTCATGGCTGCAATCACCATCTGCAGTGATTTTGGAGCCCAAAAAAATAAAGTCAGCCACTGTTTCCACTGTTTCCCCACCTATTTGCCATGAAGTAATGGGACTGGATGCCATGATCTTAGTTTTTTGAATGCTGAGCTTTAAGCCAACTTTTTCAGTCTCCTCTTTCACTTTCATCAAGAGGCTCTTTAGTTCTTCTTCACTTTCTGCCATAAGGATGGTGTCAACTGCATATCTGAGGTTATTGATATTTCTCCCGGGAATCTTGATTCTAGCCTGTGCTTCCTCCAGCCCAGCATTTCTCATGATGTACTCTGCATATAAGTTAAATAAGCAGGGTGACAATATACAGCCTTGAGGTACTGCTTTTCCTATTTGGAACTAGTCTGTTGTTTCATGTCCAGTTCTAACTGTTGCCTCCTGACATGCATATAGGTTTCCCAAGAGGCAGGTCAGGTGGTCTGGTATTCCCATCTCTTTCAGAATTTTCCACAGTTTGTTGTGATCCACACAAAGGCTTTGGCATAGTCAGTAAAGCAGAAATAGATGTTTTTTCTGGAACTCTCTTGCTTTTTTGATGATCCAGCGGATGTTGGGAATTTGATCTCTGGTTCCTCTGCCTTTTCTCAAACCAGCTTGAACATCTGGAAGTTCACAGCTCACATACTGCTGAAGCCTGGCTTGGAGAATTTTTAGCATTACTTTACTAGCATGTGAGATGAGTGCAATTGTGCAGTAGTTTGAGCATCCTTTGGCATTTCCTTTCTTTGGGATTGGAATGAAAATTGACCTTTTCCAGTCCTGTGGCCACTGCTGAGTTTTCCAAAGTCTTGTCTTAGAAATTTATAAATCCAGTCTTGTTTAGATTGGATGGTTAACCAAGATGCTCGTCTCACGGCCAACTTCTAGGCATAGCATTTTCTCAGAACAGTGTGTAGCCTGCTGTGATCTCATTGCTGTACATGGACTAATTCTCCTACACCCCACTCAGCTTCTGTGACACTATTCTGGGGGGAGGAAGACATTTGGCCTTTTGGCTCTAATAGAGTCTTCCTCTGGGTTTCAAGCATTTTTGCAGGAACTTTGCATTTGTATCTTTCTCCTCTTCCAAGGTGTCTCTTTTTTTTTATGGATAATATTAATTTTTTTTCATTGAGTATGGTTAATTTACAATGTCACATTCATTTCAGGTATACAGCAAAGTGAATCAGTTATGTGTGTGCTCAGTCACTCAGTCTTATCTGATTCTTTGCGACTCCATGAGCTACAGTCCATGGGGTTTCCCAGGCAAGAATACTGGAGTGGGTTGCCATCTCCTGCTCCAAGGGATCTTCCTGACCCAGGGATCGAACCCACATCTCCTGCATCTCCTGTAACGGCAGGTAGATTCTTTACCACTGAGCCACCTGGGAAGCCCAACTGGTAAAACATATACACATATCCATTCTTTTTTTGATTATTTTCTTATATAAGTCATTGCAGAGGGTTGAGTAGAGATTCCTGTGCTATATAGCAGGTTCTTGTTAGCTGTCTAGTTTATATATAGTCGTGTATGCATGTCAATCCCAATCCCCCCATTTATCCCTCTCCCCTTTGTCCCTGGTAACCATAAGTTTGCTTTCCACATCTGTGACTCTATTTCTGTTTTATAAATAAGTTCATTTATAACATCCAAGATGTCTCTGACACCTCTATGTTTGAGGAATTCTCTGCCATCCCTTCGTCCATTTTTAAAAAATCTTCTTGGTCTTATCTACAGCCCATTCAGTTTTGTGTTACCAAAGCAGGTCCTAGCTTTAGTTGGATCTGTCTCCTCACCTGTTCTGAGTGGTGCTAGAAACGAACCTGTAGCTGATTTGCAGTGTGTGATATTATCCTTGGGGCACTAGTGCCTCATTCTTAGCATTAGCAGAATTTATTCTGCTTCCTCTACCCCTCAGACCTCCTACAAAATTCCTATTTCCAATCTGAGAGATGCCTCTGGTCCAGAGATGCCTCTGCTCTAATTCTAGAGCAATAATGATTGACAGGTCCCGAGCCTTCATTCCACTTTCAATCCCGACCACCTTCTCACATTACCTATGGCAGAGGTTGCTGGCAACCCACCAGCCATGTCAGCTCAGAGATATGTTTCATTTGGCCCCTACAGTGCTGTTTAAAATTTTTGAATAATTGCCAGTACTTAAAAATTATGAGATTTATATAATAACCTGAATTTTTCATTTCTCTTGAAAAATTGTTAGTCTTGGCCAAACCGGGTACACGTGCTCACATGGCAATATAGCACACAGCAGGTCAGCAGCAGCCACGGCATGGGATGCGGCACGTGCACTGCAGTACTTGCTCCCCGCCCCTTTCACTGCCACATCTCCTGCTTGCTGGTTTCTCTAGATATCTGAGTGCAAACCTTGGTCACTACCCTCATCCTCCCATATCTCACTGGCCTTTAAAATTAGCCTAGAAGTCCCCATTGCCAATGCAAACATTTTAAGGGTGAGAGTTATCTTTTAAAGTTATACAAAACCAGCAACAACACCTCCCAACACATAGAAAATAAGAGACATGACTTTCACAGAGGGAAGAGCGACTGATGTCTTATGGCTTTTCAAAATGAGAGTTTAAATAGATTTTGGTTGGTTATCCAGTTTAATGCAACCAAGGTAACGATTGGACATGCACCTTGACCTTTCGCCTACCCCAACCTTCTGCAGCCCAAGTCTGTTCTAGCAAAGTCTTCTGAAATAGGATTTATAGAAAGACCAACAGTACAGTGTAACTTTGAACAGAAATATTGGTGCCACATTTGTCATGGCTACTTCTGACCTAATGCCAAAGTTTCTCTTGCCTCCTGGTACATTTTCAGATGTCTGTATGGTGACAGAAGAATTCTCCAATCTCTCGTTAGAGTTTCTAAGCAGTCTCAACTCTGTGGGGTAGAAATTTATAAAGAGTTTATTTCTTCCAGTCACCGCCTTCAACTGTGCCTCATTCATTCTCCATTTCTTGTCATTTAATACCATCTGGGATCGATCCCATAAATTTCCAGTCATTTGAGTCATTAAAACTCATTTATTTTAAAGCATCAATCTCCAATTTGACTTAATCCTATCCTTCCTTTGTAATCTTTCTTGCCTGGTCCATGTAGGAATCTTTCAGAGGGCCTTGTAAGACCTGTCCCTTCCATAGTTCCCAGACCAGGAGAGCCATCTGTCAGTCCAATTCCTCCACCTCCCATTTGGCTGGTGCCCCCACCCAAAACTTCTCGTTACTGGACTCCTGTTGCCAGGAGGTCACCACCATGGGCTGAGCAAGATGCCCCAAACCTGGCTACTATCTGTGGTGACACCCACTTGACCCACAGTCAATTTAATCATCTTTGCCACCAAACAGTGGAAGAGGAGACTGCCCCCCATCTCCCTTCTGCTGTCTCTCTTTAGGTCCCCCACCCAGATGGTCACAGGGACAGATCAGCCAGTTCACTGCCAGGCAAATATCTCACCAGGGCATCCATCCCAGTGCAACCCCAGGCTGAGCCATTCTCCTGAAGTCTCACTCTCACTTGTCTTGGTGACAGGAATGCCCTCCTCTTCTCCCCGGGGAAGGGGGAGAATCATCTTTCATTTACACCTGACAGTTTCCCTGAGGACAAGGAATCCATCGACTCTCACCCTTTCCTCTCCCCAGTCCTCTGCCCTCCAGACTGGAGGACGGGGGACGGTCACTTGTGGGCAAGTCAGTTCTATAGACTCTTTGTAAGCCCCGAGCGAATTGTCTGGTCCACTGCCGGCCACTGTTGTCAGAATACAGGCACTTCATGATTTCACAAGTGGTGTTCTCTGTTGTTGATGCCAAGCTTGGGAAAATCTGCTCAGTGTCTGCGACACTGTTGTACTTGCGCTAGTTGGGTCAGCTTGAGCACATCCAGTTGTGAGGGACAGAAAACTTGACCCCAAATAGATCTGCCAGCGAGGAGGTATGTTATGTCACTTAACTTCAGAAAGAGATATATTGTGTTACTTAACTTCAGATTGTATCGATTACTGGTTCAAATGGTGCTCTAGGGTCCCCAGCTTCATCTTGTTTTCTCTGGGTGAGAAGTGGTAGGTGGGGGAGTCTTGGGGCTCTTATGGAAACTCACTCAAGGATCACCTCATCAGACACCAGCAGAGGAGAGTCCACTTTTCCAGCTGCTCAAACAGAAGTCCTGGAATGTGACTTAGGTCATGTGCCCATTCCTGACCCAGTCAGAGTGTTTGGAGGTGGCTGATGCCACTTTCAGAGCCAGGTGAAGATTGGAAATGGCTTTCCTCCATCTCTTCCACCTCCCAGGACATCCTTCAAAGGAGGTCATAGAGTTCCCAGATCCACCCTTGCTCAAACAACCTGAGGGTAGGTACACTTTAGGACCTGAGGCTGAAGTATGAGTCTGGCAATATAATGAAGTTACTGCTAGGTTTCAGTGGGGGCATGAAGACTAATGGTTTAAAGTTTAGGACCTTGGAATAGTACAGAACTGGATCCAAGTCCTGGCTCTGTCAGAGCAGAGGAACGTGATCAGGTACACATAAATTCTCTGAGACTTAGTTTCTCAGTTTTCCCAGTTGTAAAATGGGAATGTTAATACCCAAGTCATTGCATTGTTAAGAGGATAAAATAACTTGTGCCTATTTCAGTTATTATTGTATAATGCCTGACACAATCAGGTGTTCAATAAATACTATTTTTATTGCTAAGAACTTCCTTTTTTTGTGCATAGACACCAATACTATGGAAAAACATACTAAAGTAAGAAGGTTCTCCTTGCATTTCCTAGAAGAGACTAATTTGACACTGTTGTCCCAGGGAGTAAGCAGATTTTCCTGCCAATTCTCCTGTTATTCTTTGCACGGAGCAAGTGGAAGACTCAGTGTGAAAGATGGAGGATGGAAGAAATCTAAGTGTGTGAAATGTTGTAGGCATCGGGGTATGTGTGTATGTGAACTAGGAAGCTCATGCTAGGAGTAACCACCAGAGATTCATGAATCATTTTCAAAGAGCAACATCAGGTGCTTTGGAGAATCTGCCAAATTTTGAGTAACTTATGAATTTAGCAACACCCTCAGGCATTGTTGAGGCCTCCTGCTCTTAGATTTGTCTATAAAATGGGAAAAAATGGAAACATTTTTGTTTTGTCATCTAAAGCAAAGCAATCTTGCCCAAATTTCATATTTTAAGGAAATCATAAACATACGAATAGAATCAATTCATTTCTAAAATGCATTTTGTATTTATTTTTAAAAATTAAATAATACTGGAATTAAATGTGAGAGAATATTTTTTATATCAACTAGGAACTGCAACTTTTTGAAACGTAATAAAAATTAAATAATACTGGAATTAAATGTGAGAGAATATTTTTTATATCAACTAGGAACTGCAGCTTTTTGAAACGTAAAATCTCACATTTTGAGAGACAGTAACAGTAGAGGTGATTTTCCCAAGTAGAATATGTGGATTATGTTGAAATATATATGTTGTGACTGTATAAATGTAAAATGTTAACAACAGCCTGTTTAGCATTCCAAAACTCAGCTCCTATTTGTTCTGAAAATAAGGTAGCAACTGGTGCCCTCTTGTGGAAATGATTATTTTAGCTATTTAGTTGGAAAGGAAAATCTACAGTATTAAAGCATACCTATCATAGATACGTTTTTGCCAGACACTTTTGATGACTTTAAATTAATCATATGATTTTGTTTAAACATGAAGTCCAGGAGGAGATTTTAATATGTAGCACAGTGATGATCCTCACAGATTTATTTACATTATGGCTTTTTTTTCTTAAGTAGATTTTGACCTGTTATCTGATTTGGCTCTTCTAAAAACTTAAAAACTAATCAGGCCTCGTTTAGGTACATTTATATTTCACCTCAAAAAACTGAGCCAAACAGGTGTGTTTAAATACAAATAAAAATACTTTTCACAAACTTTAAATGTCTGTGCAGCATTTTCCCTCCCAAAACTTCTCTTGATGGCCCTCCTCCAGGGATAGGTTTTGACCCAGCTCCTGAACCAGCTTCGATCAAGTGGGAAGTCCTCCCCCAATTTTAACCACCATGACCACCTCCATCTCCTTAGCAGCTGGCTGTCCCTGCTGTATGTCAGAATATAAAGAACAGTCACACTAGTCCAAGACTGAAAGTGATTCTTGGGCTCCAGAATTCTCTGGCATTCAAGGTATTCAAGGAGTGGGTGGCCAACTGCTTGGTAGGCCTACAGCAGAGTGCATTCAAGGTCAGTTATTTGGACTCAGTGATTGTCATCAACCCTTCCAACTCTGAGATTCTAAAGCTCCTCTATGTAATCCAGTCCTGCTGAATGATGTAGTCTTCAGCCCCATGATGGCTGTGCAAATTTGAACCCACTCAGTGCAAGTCTGTATGTCCCTCTGGAATTACTCCATCAAGTACACTCCCAGAAACTTCACAGGGCCATTTAGAGTGCACATTAATGGGGACACTGGAGTGTAATAGACATATGATGCCCTTTCACCATTATTTTTAAACAGTTATAAATAATTGTGGAATACACAAATTATCTTTAGCAGAAAATTGTTAAGCGTAATTACAGGTGGATGCCAATTCACATCAGAAATGGTAGAAGCCTGGGGTCACATATTCAAGGGAGACATGAAGCATCCCGGGGGGAGTAATGTGTGGGTTTGCGGGGCACAAAGGAGCCAGATTCAAACCCTGATTCTGTTATTTGCTAGATGAATCACCCCAGGTAAATGTCTGAGCTGCTTTCATCTGTAAAATGAGAAGGATTATACTTACCTCAGAGGGTTGCAGTAAGAATTCAATGGTATAAGAAAATATGCACAGAGTATGCTATGTAGAAGGCTCTAAAAATGCTAGGTATTCTCACTTAAGGGAAAGAAACAATACAAAAGTGGAGCCATGGCCAGAAAGGGTCCTGACACTACTTAGTGACTGATGTTTAATGCTTCATAAGCACTGAGAAAGAAAAGTTAAGTATTTCCTGTATATAATTACACTGTGTTCATTGATTATCCCTGATAAGCTTACCTTATGAATCAGGGAACTATCTCCATCTTCCCCTAATATTTTATCTTTGATTATTGATCAGGGTATATTTTAATCTCTCAGCATTTATATTCACACAGTAAGCACTCTTACCTGACTCAATTATATATCAATAAGAGCAGAGCACTGGAATTTGTACGACTCCCTTGGCTTTTCATAAGGACATCTCTGAACTTGACAGCAAAAACTTTTAGTAAACAACAGCTTCAGGTACCCATAGTGAAGGATCTGTGGAGAATCTTGATAGATTAAACCTGATTATTCCAATAGTTCAAACTATTGGATTAGTCAGGCCTACAAACTGGGTGGCCACAGTTTATATATACAAAAGAATAATTTACGAAGACTTAGTAGATTCAGAAGATACATAATTTAAGACAGAATTCTTTTGGAAAATGATATTCATAATTATTAGCTAAAGTGACGCCATTATGTGGCAAAAACAAAAATAGCATGCACTCAGAGCTAATTCGGAGAAGAGCAATTTTGGACTGTTTTTAATTAATTGCTTTTGATAACTGGATTAATTGATTGACATTAATTAATTTTAATTATTGTTATTTCAAATATTTTACAAAATGAAACTTTATTACTGTTTCTTAGTGGGATGACTTCAAATGCATGTAATTCAAATGTGCATAAAATGTGAATAAAAGTACATAAGAGATGTACAATAATTAAATGCACTCCCAAAGCTAAGTGAAATGTGAGGAAGTCTGGATAATGTTAACTAAGCATTAGATTGCTTTACTCTTTTTTAGAACTATACTAAATAATTTGATTCCCTGAGTAAAAATAAATACATAGATCTGATAAGAGAATTGACCAGCATTAAAAATATAAAAGCAAAGTTTTGTTGTCAATATGGCAGGCTGAGTGCATGCACATGTAAAAAAAAAGTGAGAAAGATACAGTACAGGAGGTTTAGATTAGGCTTCAGACCTAGAGCTGGAGAAAAAAAGCACAATGGTATATGGGAATGAGAACACAGAGCAAAATAAGGGTTTTAAATTAAAATATATACTTAGAAAGACTTTCCCAATGGCTCAGCGGTAAAGAATCTGCACACAGTGCTGCAGACTTAGGAGATGGGGGTTTGATCTGTGGGTCAGGAGCAGGAAATGGCAACCCGCTACAGTATTCTTGCCTGAGAAAGTCCATGGACAGAGGAGCCTGACGGGCTACAGTCCATGGGGTTGCAAAGAGTCTGACACTACTTAGTGACTGAGCACACACTTAGAAAGCTGAGCCCTGAATTCCTAGCCACCAGCCTCTCTGTATTCACAGAGCTCCAGGCAGCTAGACTCTCATGCCCCACGAAACAAACTAGACTCTACCTCTCTGGCTTCCATACCAAATACTATGGAAAAAGCTTCTTCTTCTTTAGAAGGAAAGATTTATCCTTCTAATTGAAACAGCTAAAAAACAGAGCAAAACATACAAAACATACGAAATCCTAAGACTCTGAGAAGACCTGAAAGGCAGACAGAGGTAAAAAAAATAAATACATTAGGTAGAGGAACAAAGATAAAGTAACATAAGAGAAAATAAAAACAAAATGCTGTAGAGAAATATCTTTAAAGCACGTAAAGAAAAAAAATCTACCAACCTAGAATTAGGTTAGTGTTCTATATGTTAATGAGATCAAATTGATTAACTGTTGTATCCAAATCTTCTATATACCTACTAAATTTTTTCTTCCTATATGTCTATTTCAACATGTGTTAAAATCCGCAACTATGATTGTGAATTTATCTACCTTTGTTTTAATTCTGTAAATATTTGCTTTATGTATTTTGAAGTAATGTTATATGATATATACTAATTTAGAATTGTACCTTCCTCTTAAATTGACCCTTTTATTATGACATAATATCCTTCAACTGTTACACTTCTTGCCTTATAATATATTTTGTTCTCGAACTAATGATTGCCAGCAGGGAAGAATAAGGGGAAGAGATAGTTGGGGAGCTTGGGATCGACATGTACACTCTGCTATATTTACAATGGATAACCAAAAAGTACTACTGAATAGCACAGGGAACTCTGCTCAAGGTTATGTGGCAGCTTGGATGGGAGGGGAGGATGGGGGAGAATGAATACATGTATATGTGTGGCTGAGTCCCCTTGCTGTCCACCTGAAACTATTGCAACATTGTTAATTGGCTATACTCTAATATAAGATAAAAAGTTAATATATATATATATATATATATATATATATATATATAGTTCTATGTGAATATAGTCACACCAGGTTTTTTTCAGTTAGTGTTTGCACACTGTATCTTTCCATTCTTTTCTTTTTGTTCTACTTGCTCTCTTCTTGAGTACTAGTCCTTGTACCAGGGTTTGGAAAATACCCTCAAACAGAAACCTGGAATGACAGTGAGGCTCACCACACATGCTTTCCTTCCTTTAGGGCCAGTTTCAGAGAGCTGTTTAATGTGGCTGAATTCTCTTTCACTCCACCACTGTTTTTTCCTTACTATATAAGTGATACTGCAAGGGTCAGCAAATATGGCCTGAGGGACAAAGTGGCCCATCTCCAATTTTTATAACTCATTTTTACTGAAACAAAGCTCTACTCATTCACTTCATATTGTCACCGGCTGCTTTCATGGCGCAACAACAGACTTGAGCAGCTGTGACGGAGATCGGATGTTGGGATGTCTAAATATTTACTGTCTGGCTCTTTACAGAAAATGTTTGTTGACCTCTGAGGTACAGAGAAGGAAAAATGATGTGTAGCCTGAGGGCATGGGGCAGGGTGACAATTAGGGTTAGAGGAGATTTTTCTCAGCTAGGCCTGCCTGCAGCCTCATTGGCCAAACCAGGCTTTGTTCTCTCTTCTGGCCCTTTATTCAAGGTCTTCAGCCAGGTTTACTTCATAATGCGGGGCTGTCCTCTTTACATCCAGGGATAAACTTGAGCTTCAGATCATTCTCAACCGCTGGTTGGATCTGGGCTTCTGGAATCTTTACTTTTAAGGAAAGACAGCCCTGCTTGTGCTCTTGCCCTGTATTCAGGTGTCAGTCAGTTCTGCTCCCATATTGCTGACAGGTGTGTGGAAAGTAAATCTGGCTCTCTTCTTGGGCACCTTTAAGATGACGAGGACTTTTCCTGGCCTGTCCACCAAGGACTCTGGACTCAGCCTCTTCACGCATCTGCAACTGCCTCAGATTTCTTTTTTAGTTCTGAGGCCTGTGGGTTTTCCAGTCCTACAGATTGCTGACTCACCAACTCCACTTTGGCAATGTTTTTCAGCTTTTTGTTTACTTCAGCCCTTCCTCTTAATGATTCCAGAAAGCTATTAGGAGCTTTCCTAGCGCCCACACTGTGTTCCTTCACATAGCTTTGCTTTCCATTGGTTAACAACCCTTGTGTGGGACATTTCTCTCTCTCTCTCTTTTAACCAATTTGTTGTGTATATTTTAGATTTCACAGTAGTGAAATTTTGAGGTCTGGCTTTATTCTGCTATCTGAAACTGGGAGATTCCATATTGGTTTTAGAATATGGTCAGTAAAGTACATATAATATTTGTGAAAAGCTCTTTGGTATCTAATTTCTTCCCACTTGTAAGATGAAGGATTTGTAGTTGGAATTTTAACCATAAGGGGGGAGTGTTTCTTTTGATTTTCATTTCCTTAAAAAAAAAAAAAAACAACTTTTATGCTGGGTTTTATGTTTGTGACCAATGAATAAAATTATACAAGTAGAGTATGATGTTTTTGTAAGTAATTCTGTCCAAATACAAAGCTGAATCAACAACTTTTTTGTATACTTACAAGGCTCAAGACTCTCTGTTAGGCTGTTTATTAGTAGATGCTACAATATGTCTTTACAAGCCTGTTGTACATAAAAAAGCTTGAAATTCTGACTTGTTAAAATGAGTAATTCTAGATGAGTTTATGTTGAACTAATAATTTAAAGAATAACTATGGCATCATCTATTTTTTACTGATAAATTTACATACCACCAAAAATATCTTGGGGTTTCCCTGGTGGCTCAATCAGATGGTAAAGAATCTACCTGCAATGCAGGAGACCCCGGGTCCAATCCCTGGGTTGGGAAGATCCCCTGGAGAAGGGAATGTCAATCCACTCTAATATTCTTGGCAGGAGAATCCCCATGGACAGAGGAGTCTGGCAGGCTATAGTCCCATGGGTTGCAAAAAGTGAGACACAACTGAGAGAATAACACTTCCACTTCCAAAAATATCTTAAAGATATCACTTAAATGACTAATGACTACAGATCTCCCACCACACTTGACTTCCTCAGAGATATTTTCACTTTCTACAAATTATATTACACTTACTAAAAAGGTACATGTTGAGTGAGATTTGAAAATCTATTTCCTCTTATTTCTTTAACATAGCATATAGGCTTCAACTTGCACAAAGTCACTGACGCTAGATAGCATTTCACGGAGAGTTCCTGATAATGGGCCAAAATGTATGACACGGTGTCTGGGACTAGATAGTGTTTAATAGCTCAAAATGACAGCAGAAAATATTAGGGCAAAGTAAGGAATTTATTATCTTGCTTAAGTGAAATGTCCAAGGACGAGGCTTTGTCGGCTTTTTCTTCAGAACTGTTTGTGTTCTGACTGCTCAAAATGACTCCAAGCTGCTGCTGCTGCTGCTAAGTCGATTCAGTCGTGTCCGACTCTGTGCGATTCCATAGACGGCAGCCCACCAGGCTCCCCTGTCCCTGGGATTCTCCAGGCAAGAACACTGGAGTGGGTTGCCATTTCCTTCTCCAATGCATGAAAGTGAAAAGTGAAAGTGAGGTCGTGTCTGACTCTTAGCAATCCCATGGACTACAGCCTACCAGGCTCTTCCGTCCATGGGACTTTCCAGGCAAGAGAACTGGAGTGGGTTGCCATTGCCTTCTCCGGACTCCAAGCTGATACAGGGTCAAATCTGAAAATGCGTGTGTGTGTGTGTCTTCCCAATGAAAGTGAAATAAAATCCTAGCTGGCTTCCAGGACCTCCCAGGATCTTTAATGTTCAGATTCCCTTTAATCTCTTCAAAATCATCCCACCAGGCTCTCTTCCTTATATTTCAGGCACACTAGCTTCTCTTCTGTTCTTCAAATGTGCAGAGTCCTCTCCTACCTGGAAACCACTTCACTGTTGTCCAGAAACTGTTTCCCCAGCACTGCATAGGCTGGCTCCTCTCCTCCTTCAGGTCTCAGCTCAGCTCAGTGTTCATTCGCTTCTGACCCTTAGGAATGGGCACCCTGTTCCTCCCCTACATGTCACTCATCAAACTGTCCTTATTTGTTTTCTTACATATAGCCTGTCTTCCTAATGAGAAAGCAAACTCCATGATGCAAGGACCTTATTCTTATAGCTCACAGATGTATGCCCAGAGCCTAAATAACAATAAGAACACAACATAACAAAGAGCACTCAATAAATGTATTACTGTTAAAAATCAAGCAACACAGAAATTTACAAGAGGAAGCAAAAGTATTTTTTATATTATCCACAATTCTACTACCCAGATACAGTAACTGTTATCTGGTGAATGTTATTCCATCCCTTTTATTTGGGCATTAAAGATATATATCAAATATATGATACTATATACCAATTTTCTTCTTAGATTTTCACTTGTACTTTATTTACAACAAAATAACTGAAGTGAAACTGAAGGAATTAAAAATCATCAGAATATTTACTTACAAGACATAGTCACCCCTAACATATCCTTCTAAACTTGACAAGATTGTGAGAGCTATTAAGTGGCTTGAATCAACGTTTTGTTGACTACCTGCTCCAATTTGGGGGCAGTTTGTATTTTTTAAAAAAATATTCTGATGGCACTTAAATTTAATTCCATAATCGTAATCCCACAGTTTTTTGGGTTTATATTTAAGTGGATTAAAATCTCACCTCCAGTTTTTTTTATTTTTTTACCATTAACTTCCTTAACACTGAGTTTTAAAGTTTGATTACCCTCTTGATTGACTGGACTTCTGCCCAAGAAGATTTTTAAAGAGCTGTTGGTGTCTGAGCTATTGTGCTTTTTGAGCTTTTGTGGGCTTAGGAATGTCAATTTGCATTTGATCGACACCAGCTTGGTTGTATGTAATATTTTGGGTCATACTTTGCTCTCAGGCTTTTTTAGATATTGCACACCACCATCCTCTGGCATCAGATGTTTCAGACAGTTGTAAGGTTATTGTCATCCCTCCCTTATTTTTCTACCTGGATGTGAATATAATTCTTTATCCTTGATGTTCAGCAACTTTGCCAGAATATACCTTGGTGGTGTTGCTGTTTAGTCCCTCAGTCATGTTTGACTCTTTTGCAATCCCATGGACTGTAGCCTGCCAGGCTTCTCTGTCCATGGGATGTTCCAGGCAAAAGTACTGGAGTGGGTTGCCATTTCCTTCTCCAGGGGATTTTCCCAGCCCACGGATGGTACCTGGGCTTCCCTGATAGCTCAGTGGGTAAAGAATCTGCCTGCAATGCAGGAGACTCGGTTTCAATCACTGGGTTGGGAAGATCTTCCAGAGAAGGAAATGGCAACCCACTCCAGTATTCGTGCCTGGAGAATCCCATGAACAGAGAAGTCTGGCAGGCTACAGTCCATGGGGTCACAAGAGTTGGACACGACTTAGCGCCTAAACTGCCACCAGGGATGGTACCTACGTCTCCTGAGCATTGGCAGACCTACTGTTTACCATTGTGCCACTGGGAACACGCCACCTTAGCGTTAGTCCTTGTCAATTTCTCTGGCCGTGGGCTACTACTTGATAAATCGAGTCTCATTTCCCACTACTTCCTTGCAGGGGCCACACCTACTTTGCCAACTTTTTGCCCTTCTGTGACCTCATTATGCTGCTTTATATCCCTCTGGCTTGGAACAGGCTAGTAAAATTTCCTCATCTCTACTCCCACCCTGCCCTTTGCTGCCAATCTTTCCGGCAGATTTAGCTCAAGCTTCTCTCTCCTCCAAGAGGGCTTCCTAGACCACACTCCTCAGGTGACCAGCCTCTATCCCCCTCCACCCCCACGAAATGTAACATGTAACCCTAGTATATTCTATTCGGTGCACTGAGCTACCATCACCGGTTCAGGACGGTTTCACATCCAGGACTGTGAGCTCCAAGGGGAGGGCCGCCTCGTTTATACCCAGGTAACTACGTAACTACCCAATTTAAAAGAATTCTTGGTGGTAAAAAGTTGGAGATGGTAGAGGAGTGTGCGGACAAATCACTAAGCAGCTAGTAAACTACCTAGACAAAGTATAAATGTATACAGGTCAAACGCCTTAAGCCTCTGCTGCTGCTAAGTCACATCAGTCGTATCCAACTCTGTGTGACCCCATAGACGGCAGCCCACCAGGCTCCCGTCCCTGGGATTCTCCAGGCAAGAATACTGTAGTGGGCTGCCATTTCCTTCTCCAGTGCATGAAAGTTGAAAAGTGAAAGTGAAGTCGCTCAGTCGTGTCTGACTCTTCGCGACCCCATGGACTGTAGCCTACCAGGTTCCTTCGTCTATGGGATTTTCTAGGCAAGAGTACTGGAGTGGGGTGCCATTGCCTTCTCCGCCTTAAGCCGCTAATGAACAGTATTCACAAACCGGAAGGCGGGGTAGGTAAAAACTGTGAAAGAGAAGCCTGCAGGTGAGTGAGCGGAAAAGCAGAGTCTCCGTAACGGAGGCAGGTGTCCAGGAGAGTCCAGGGTCGGCTCTCCTGTACCTCGGCCCTTCGTCTGAGGATAAAGGCACGCGTGGTCAGCCTTTTACCCGTTGAAGGACAGTCATAACTCTCGCCCACCAACGCAAACCAACCGCGAGCGAACACCAAACTTCAGGGGTCCGCGGCGCAAACTCGGAGGAAAACAGCGGGGCGAAGCCAGCTCCGCGCATGCTCCATGGGGGCGGAAGGGGCCGGCAGGTTGCGCCTGCGCGCTGCGTCCACTTGGCGCCTCCGCTTCCGCGGCCGGGATACCGGGCGAGACTTCCCTGGCGGGATGGTCCCCCGGTGCCAGGTAAGCGTGGGGAGTCCGCCCGAATGTGTCCGCTCTTTCCTCCACAGACGCGGCCCTGCTCAGTCAGACCCCGGAGACTGCCACCGCGGTGGTGGCCGCTCCCAGTTTCGGAGGCTTCGCTATGGCCTCCCCAAAGAAAGTCAAGTCGATTTCTGCGAACTCTAGTTATGCGGGTGACGACTCAGAAGACCAGCTGGTTCCTAAACGCTTCTCAGATTATTCTTTTCTAAGAAAACAAGTTTTCAATTTAAAAAGAAATGCAGTTAACTAAGAATTCCTAGGTGAAAGTGCTGCATCTGTGCATTGGCCAACCGTTGATTATTTGCAAACCTCAGCTTGTTTCGTGATTTCCCTAGTGACTCAGCGGTTTAAAAAAAAAAAAAAAATCCACCTGCAATGCAGGAGCCTCAAGAGATGCGGGTTCGACCCCTGAGTCGGAAAGATCCCCTGGAGAAGGGCACGGCAACCCACTCCAGTATTCTTGTCTGGAGAATCCCATGGACAGAGGAGCCTGGTGGGCTGCAGTCCATAGGGTCGCAGAGTCGTATGCTTAGCACTCGCGAACGCTTGTTTCGTAGAGAATGATTTGCTCCGAGTGACAGGTGGGTTATTTTACTTGGTCGGATCCCTTGGATACCAGGCTGTCTTACATAGGTTTGTCCTGGGGAATACCAGTTTATCCTGTGTTTCAGACCCACCTGCGTTTGTAACTATCAGGGTTTGTATGTTTCGTAACATAATCCCGGACAGCTGGGTTCAATGTAATGTAAACTGGAATCGAAGGTCATATGACAACCGTGAAAGACGTGTCTTTCACCTATTTGGTCATTTATTTGTGTAAGTCATCTCTTGACTCAGACATTTGTTCACTGCCTAAGTGTTTATAAAAGGTGCTATAATTTTATGTAAATTAAAGGCCAACTTCATGGTTTCTAAGAAGATGTTGTTAGAGGTTTAGTCGTGCCATGCGTATATTTATAAAACTAAAAAGCATCTGGAAGTTAGCCTAAATTGTACTTAAAGCCTAAATTTTTTTCAAAATTTGAGTTTGTGGATATACTGAAATTTTTATGGGCACTTTAATTTTCTCTAACTTATGAAAAGTGTCTTTGATTAATGCATTTGGAAAACAAAACCCCGCGTTGAGAGTCAGGAAAGGGCTATGAATTGTTACTGTTAAATACGTTTTCTTTCTTTTCAGGTGGAAGTGTTGTATTTTGCAAAAAGTGCTGAAATAGCAGGAATTCGCTCAGAGACCATTTCTGTGCCGCAAGAAATAAAAGCATTGCAGCTGTGGAATGAGATAGAAACACGCCATCCAGGGTACTTAAAAATTTGTAGAATGTATATGATAAGCACTTTTTTATATTTAAAAATGCATGAGTAAATGATAAAAGTAAGAAGTTAATGTTGATTTCTATGTTTAATGTTAAAAGTATCATTAGCTGTATTTTTTCTGAAAACTTAGATTATAGTATTTAAAAATAAACAGATTCTTAAGAAAGGTTTGATATTTTACTTAAAAAACACAGTGAGCTGGGATACTCCCAAAGAGACATGACTATATTAGCTTTTATAATTTACAAAATACTGAAAATTTAGATTTTGTATTTTTATAGCATTAAATGAAATTGTTACAAATTCTGTTAAAATGTGTGCTTTAAATTTTTATGTCCCACCCCTTCTTTAGAGAGCTCAAGATAGAAATTTTTAAGATTGAAAGAAAAATGAAAGCTAAGAAACGTCAGCTGCTGCTGAATTTGCATTTTTGCAATATTTGATTTATTTTTTTCTGGCTCTTGAAACTTGTCTAATTTTACTGCTCTTGTTCCTACCTCAGATGAGTCTTCTTTGGAACAAAACATAAAATTGGCTTACCTGAATGTGTTCCAGGAATACTAAGTGTCACTTGAATCCTTGTGGATGTTTAACTTGAAGCTTTAGTGCTGTGTAGCAGACAGTCCACAATGTATGTTCCAAAAGAAAACTATTCCTTCTTGATTTCATATCTTTTTAAGTTCTTAAAGTGCCCTGATAATCAATGGAAGTGGTTGGGCCTCTGTCCTACTTTACCTTTAACCTTGTATCAATACCTGGCAGAGGCACTTGGTATTTTGGAACCTTACAGGGTATACTTAATATACTTGTTTCCTTAGATGGAAAGCTCCTGGGGAGGGCATGCACTGATAAATGTTTCTTTTTTTTTTTTACTTGGTCTGAATGTTGTCTCCAGTTTAGTGTGGTTTTTTTGTTTGTTTGTTTTGTTTCTTTAATTGACTAAGACACCCAACATCCAGTAAAGAGTTGTTAGCAATTTACTCCGTTCTTCATGGTGAATAAGTATGTTCTTCAGTGGATATATACTTTCTTTGCAAAATATGAGTGAGTTTAATTAGTCATTTTGTAGAGGATGCTTCATAAAATAGTATTTATGTAATTTTAATTGCAGCTGAGGAGATTTAGGATCTAACAGCATTGATGGGTCTAATTATACTTTTTGCCCTTCAGATTGGCTGATGTCAGAAATCAGGTGATATTTGCTGTTCGTCAAGAATATGTCGAGCTTGGAGATCAGCTCCTCCTGCTTCAATCAGGAGATGAAATTGCCATTATCCCTCCCATTAGTGGAGGGTAGTACTTTTGAGCCACCTGGGTATGTGAGAGAGTTTCTTTCTTAACCAGTGTTGTGGAGCAGAATCATACAGATAATAACCTGTGTATTGTTTACTTTATACTCTGTAAGACTGCCTGCACCAGCTCTTCATTGGTGCAGGTGGACTTACAAATGCCTGTCATCTTTGCAGTTGAATGTCATTTTGGTATGTTCACTCTACTGATTTAACATGATTCAGTTGAGCTTTTATTTTGTGTTGGGCACAGTGCCAGACACTGGTGTTTTAATATTCCTATTTTGAAGAAGGGAAAACTGAAATTCCAAGAAGTTAAAAAAACTTGTCATGATCACATGACAATAAGTGGCAGAGCCAACATTTGAAGTCAGATTATTGGACTTTCTGGGTACTTTTCCACAAATAATGTTTATTAATACTGGATAATAGCTTTCCTCAGTACAGAGAAATGTAGAAAAATTGCGTAGCTGAAAAGTAAGAATATTTCTCTTCCTAAGGGAAAAAAAAACCTTGCCATTTTCCAGGTATATAAAGACAACTTTATTGTTATAATTGTATTGCAAGTGGCTCTAGGACCCATGTCATCTTTCCACGACATAAAAATGTAGTCCATGTCTCAGTATGATAATGTGTAAGAAGCTTGCTTAGTATAATGTGGAGAGGCAAGCAGAATGAGCCTTAATTTGTGAACTGAGAAATAAATAATGTAGAAATTAATAGTCATCCCTAATTGTAAGTTAGGAATGAAAAAAAACTTTCTTAATTTGATAGTGGTTTTATTTCAAAGTCAAGAGTTAGTATCATCCTAGACGGCAAAACTTTGGTTGCATTAAAGAAAAGAACAAGCCGTGGATGTCTATTTCTTTTCGATCATTTTTTCTCTCCACTCTCCTGGAGGGCAGTCCCCCAGAAAGTGAAGAATAAATACTGCAAAGCAAGTCACCTGGCAAGATCTTCTATTTAGAAAAAATACAATTCTTTGTTAGATATGTATCTCAATTTTATTTGAAAACTGTGGCCACCATATCACCACCATGGTTATAGAAGAATGCTACTTTTTGAGTTTGGAATTTATTCAGAAAACAATGGCCTGCCATTGAAGGGGTGGGTGTGTGTGTGTGTGTGTATGTGATGATTAGAGCTGTCCTTTGAGAAGACTAGGAAGATACTCAGCAGCAGTGTGTATTATTTGAGTGTGTTTGGCAAGATTTCTTAAATGCAGTTTTAGAATCTGTATTCTTACAGAATCAAGTTATGGGAACTCAGTGTGGTCTGAAGTTCATAGATGTTTGGATTACCTGTATCATATTGCAAGAAAAAGTGGAAAAAACTCAGCTGGCATGTGTAGGAGGTTGAAACGTCCTGAAATCTGGTAGCATCAGAATAATCCAGTAGTTTGGTTTTTTTTTTTCTCTTCAGTAGTATGATCATAAATACCCTCATAAATACCTCTTCCCCAGCCCCCACGCTATGTCTCAGAACCCTGTTTGTTTCCATAAGTTATCCCTGTTTGTAATTCCTATTTATTGCTTTGTTCCTCCTCCAGCATAAGTGCCCTGAGTGCAGGAGCCAGGTCTTTTGTCCCCTGGCCTATATCCAATCTCTGAAATTTAGTAAGTATGTAATAGATCCTTGATGGATGAAATGAAATATATGGCAAAGGACCTATAGCATCTGATGAATAGGCCTTCAGTTCATTCCCTTGTTTCCTCAGTTACTTAACTGGGTTGTGCCTGATTATGAAATGAACCCAGTTCCTGTGGAGTCGCCATCATTTCTGCTTGCTCTCCTTTTTGGATAAAAAAAAGCCAGTACTGAGTGTACTGCTTGGTAACGTAGTGGTTTAGAGGTGATAAGCCTGTGGATGAAGGAGGTAAGAGTAGCAGTTCTAGAATGGGGGATATTTCAGCCTATGAGATAGATTACCTTTTAAGTGATGATGTTAATGGTAAACTTCTTATAACATGCTTGATTCATTAGGGGTATTTGTAAATTACTGAGTCCAGCTAAAATTTTATACTTATTTTTATCATCAGATTTCAAATCATGCCTCCTAACATCTAAGAGTCACAAAGAGTTGGACATGACTGAGTGACTCAACATATCTAATATAGAAAAAAATATAAATTGAAATACAGCCGATAAATTGGGTGTTTTGACTCTAGTACCTATATTAAGGTTTGCTATGCATACTGAGTTGCTTCAGTAGTGCCTGACTCTATGCGACCCTCTGGATAGCAGCCCACCAGGCTCCTCTGTCCACGGGATTCTCTAGGCAAGAATACTGGAGTGGGTTGCCATTTCCTTCTCCATATTAAGGTTTAGTAATATCTTATTTCTAGAAAAGATATGAATGAAGTTGAAGAGAAATCTAAAGATATAATAAAATTCACACCTGAGAAACTTTCAGTAGATGAAGCCTCACAGCTGGTGATTTCTCCACTCTGTGGCGCAATATCCCTATTTGTAGGTGAGTTTTAATTTTCATAGCGTATATTGACTGTACGAGATGGTTGAAGTTAGCAACTGTTTCTTCTATTCAAGTGTTAATAGTCAGGATTTTAAGATCCTGAGCAGTAAGCCGAGATTACCTATGGTGGTGACTAGAAATTTTTAGTTCTTGTTTGCTTTAGTAATCTTTAAATTAACCTATGTTTAAAGGCAAAAAAAAGAAAAGTAGAATAAAAGTCATTATTAATAGAGAATTCTGTGTTTCCAGATATTGAAGGGAAAAAATGGTGACGATAATAACTTAATGATAATCCTGGGAACATGATGTTTTCCTTTTAAGTGTCGAATCTTAATTCTTAGAAAGGGGAGATATACTGGTTTGTCTTTTTAGTGTTTTCAGTAAACCTGGCTAATCAGTGTCATTTTATTTCTTCATCTTTGTGATAATTATGTTTTGATTTTCTAATCAAGTCTTTATGTTTAGAAAATTTCAAAGTAATTTTTACACAAACTGGTGTGCTATTCAAAAATAACCCCCTCCCCCTGCTTTTTTTAAATTAGTGTGGCTATTTCAATTGTAAGGAGAAGCCTTATTTTGTAATTTTTTTTTTTTTTTTTTTTTTTTTAGGGACTACAAGGAATAATTTCGAAGGGAAAAAAGTCATTAGCTTAGAGTATGAAGCATATCTACCAATGGCAGAAAATGAGATCAGAAAAATTTGTAGTGACATTAGACAGAAATGGCCAGTCAAACACATAGCAGTGTTTCATCGACTTGGGTATGATTTCCTTTATCAATTTAAAAGTTTAAGTGTAGTTGTTTTCCACCTTTGTACTAATTCTGATTCTGAGATCTTTCACTGGCATCCTGTATTACCCTGAGAGGGAGGTTCATGTATCATTCTGGCGGACTGTGCCTTTAAGGGCTGCTTGTTATATTGTAACATTTGGAGAGTTCAGTTCAGTTGAGTCGCTTAGTCCTCTAGGACTCTTTGTGACCCCATGAATCCCAGCAGGCCAGGCCTCCCTGTCCATCACCAACTCCTGGAGTTTACTCAAACCCCTGTCCATCGAGTCGGTGATGCCATCCAACCATCTCATCCTCTGTCGTCCCCTTCTCCTCCTGCCCCAGTCCCTCCCAGCATTTGGAGAGTAGCTGATGCTGTAACAAAGTCCAAATGTGTAAGACTCGTAGGCTCTGTGCCCAGCAGCCTGTGCTGTTGTGTGCTAAAGGCCAGGAGACACTTAAAGAACGGTTTTGTAGTCTGGACTTTGTTTATATGACAGTCTGAGATTTTTTGATGTGAAAGCCTCTTGAGGTCATGAAATTAGTTTATCTTTTTGTATCTCTAAGAAGAGTGGAATTCCAGGTTTTGTAAAGAACCCAGCAATGGGACTAAATCTATCATCTATTAGTTATTACTTTGTCATTGACAGCTATGTTTTTTAATAATGTTATCAATTCTGTTATTTACTGTTTATTGCTATTTAATATTTTAAATTCTATGTTATATTGATCATGCGATTACTTTGTATTTCTAGACATTACCTGACACTGTGCCTTGTTTGTTTGAGTGAGATACTTGTTGAATCAGTGAGGTCCCTTTCTTGGTGCCCATCAAATAAATGGAGTGGATACATGCTAACAAATTGGTCACAGCTTTGGCTTCTGCTAAATGCAACTGAGATGAACTCCTGTTTTCTAACTAAATGGGGTGTTCGGGTAAAATTCTGAATATTTAGTTCTGTGTGCTGTGCTAGGTGGCTTCAGTTGGATCTGACTCTTTGCGACCCCGTGGACTGTAGCCCACCAGGCTCCTCTGTCCGTGGGGATTCTCCAGGCAAGAATACTGGAGTGGTTTGCCATTTCCTGTTCCAGGGGATCTTCCCAACCCAGGAATTGAACCCCTCTTCTCCTGTGTCTCCTACTTTGGCAAGCAGTTTCTTTACCACTGAGCCTTTACCATTCTTTACCACTGATGCTCAGATATTTAGTTCTAGGAATTTTGCTGGATTTCAGTGGAATTTTTTTTTTTTTCCCATGTGTTGATTCTTTAACATGCAGCTTCAGAGGAGATGATGAATTTTTGTCTTCATCTTGTTAAAGCTTGGTTCCAGTGACAGAAGCAAGCGTTATCATTGCTGTGTCCTCAGCCCATAGGGCTGCATCCCTTGAAGCTGTGAGCTATGCCATTGATGCTTTAAAAGCCAGGGTGCCCATATGGAAAAAGGTAAGTTAGGAAAATACCTACCTTTCTCTCTGGACATGATTTTTTTCTTAGAAATTTTTAAATTAAAGAACAAAGGAAAAGAATACATAGAGTATTTATATTTATGGGCCTTCCCTGACTTTATAGAATCTTGTTTTATCTATGACATAGGGTGTTTATGTAATAATCTTCTTTCCAAGCATGAAAAATACATGCCTCAAATAATGCATGACTGGGAGAAGACCTCAGCAAGTGGTAACAGTTAGAATTCCTAGTCTGGAATGTTCCAGTGGCTCATATATGCAGTAGTATCCCTTGGAATTGAATTCCCTTGAGTTAGAGGGTCTTTCCTTTGGAGAGCAGGAATCATGCATGGCTATTTAGGCAATGGCTAAAATAGAGATTTCTCAAGGCAAAAGAACCTTCTCCTAGAAAGCCTTCATTTCGGGGGGGGGGGGGGGGGGGGCGGAAAGGGATATTGCCTCTGTGGAGAAAATGCAGAGTGGATTTAAAAACCTAAGTTTGAAAGTCTAGCTTGTTTTTGGTCCATACATCAAGCCCATCTTAGAGCATCCTGAAGAGATGAAAAGGCCCAGCTCCCTGATTTCTCCCCTGGTTTAGTTACCTCAACAGTGGGACCATTCAGAACTCTTAGACACATGTATTTACACTTGAGAGCCTCGAATTGCCCATGGCATTGTGGCTGATCGCAAAGCTGAGGAATGCATTCACTGCCCAGTAGATCAGGGCTCAGGGTGAAGGACCAGAGGGCGAGTCCTTCCTAGGAGCCTCCTGCTTCAGTCAGTGCTGAGATGAGCTAATTGGACTCTGAACCAGCGCTTATGAAATTTAGTGACCCATATTTTCTGAATCAAAACTGAAACCCATTGTTATAAGGGGATACTTAAGAACTAGAAGATAGCATGTGTGAAAAGAATTTTGTCTTAGTGAAGCTCAGGTATCTGGTTGCTTGGCTGTGAGCAAGGCTGCCACCATTTTGATAGACCATGAGACAGGCCTCTGGAGAGAGCAAGGTAGAAAGAGCGTTCCAGAATGAATTGTGAGCCTGGCTGAAAGAGCTTTCTTTACCTAGGAGGAAAGAATAGCCAGCCAGCTGACACAGTAGATGAGAGAGCAGGAGATGGGATATTGAGGACTAGCTGGGCTTTCTGTTTGCTTCTCTGTAGAAGGTGAGAGGGTGTCCATAAAATGGAAAAACCTGAACTCTGTGGCCAACCCCATAGAATCCAATTAGAGAAGAGAAAGTGATATATTCTTATTCCTCTTCTGTCCCCAAATTGTCTAAATTCTAGTCTGGTTCTGGTTCCAGCCTGTGCTTTGAGATTATCTGTGATGTAGGCAAGTGGTGGGCGGGTGGGTAGGGCAGGCACTTACAGAGCCGTGGTCACCTACCTGTAACTCAGACCTGTTTAGGTACCTCTGTGGTGGTCTCTTTAATTTCAAAGCTAATGGAAACACCCCTTCTGCCTTTGGAAAAGCATGTTTAGAAATGTGGAAGGTAGTAGGTGTGCCTGATAGAACAAAATATTTAAAGACCTTCCATCTTCCCTACAAAACCTTGCCCAGGCTATTGCCCATCATAGTCCCAAGTAGAATTAGTAGTTTATTCCTTTCGATGTTGGCACCTTGCCTTGTTAAGGCTTCTTGTCTGTTGTTTCTCCTACTGGACTGAATCTTTGAGTGTAGGAAGCATGTTTGTTTATGTTTTTGCTCTCAATGCCTTATGCAAATGTCCATTGGATTGTTAAAAGAAGAGCACATTTAAATAGTTGTGATATTCATTTGTTCATTCCAGTGTATTTGCATTTATTAAAATGCTCTCTTTTGAATTCTGGTTATGGTTCTGTTTTTTTAGGAAATCTATGAAGAATCATCATCATCTTGGAAAAGAAACAAAGAATGCTTTTGGACAACCAGTGATTAAGCCACTTAGGTTTTTAGAGCCCTAAAATTTAAACTTGGTAAATTCTTATCTTTGATCATATTTCCATTCTTCTTCTCTAGAAGATGGTTTAATGAAGCTGATCTCTTATGTTATACCAGTGGAACAAAAGAGAGGAGAAAAGAAAGCAAAATAAATGAGTGTTTAGGACGAGGGCTTATATGGGAACTAGAGACAGAGGAAAGAAAGACTTTAGGGGGAAAATGGAAGAATGATTTGAATGCGAGGAATGATGCCTGTGGTGGACAAACAGTTCTGTGAGTGAGTCCCAGTTGTAATTTGACTCACACTGAGGGGTCGCCCCTCATCAGTGACTAGCTCAGGATGCCCCCCCCCCCCCCCCCGTCTCCCTCCTGCCCCCGGCACCCTGTCCCCACCCCCCTGCCCCTATGCCCAGCGATATTGTTGTCAGGGATGCATTTTGGGAATGTTGGCAGAACTGAAAGTTATAAAAAGTCCTTATCAGATACTCTTGATATATTTTTAGAATTTATGTATTTTAAAAATAAGTAAAGAAACATGATTTTAAAGGTTTAAAGCAATATTTTCTTGTTTTTAAAAACTCAGTGATGATGCATGCATGCTCAGTCACTTCATTTGTGTCCAACTCTTTGAGACCCTATCAGCTGTAGCCCACCAGGCTTCTCTGTCCATGGGATTTCCCAGATAAGTACACTTGAGTGGGTTGCCATTTCCTTCTCCAGGGACTCTTCCCGTCCCAGGGATTGAACCCACATCTCCTGCATTGGGAGGCAGGTTCCTTACCACCGAGCCACTGGGGTAGCCTGATGATACCTAAGATATTTCATAATATGAGGATTTCTTCTATTTCAGAATCTAGTATAATCTTATCATAATGCTTACTGTATTTTGTTATTTGTATTGTATCAGTATATAAATGAGCATAAAATTGTCAAACAAGACAAACTAGCAATGGTGATTTGTGTTTTAATGTTAGTTATAAGATTGTACTCACAACCAATTTAAGAAGGAAAATTATGTGATTATTTAGTAAAGCATTTTCAGATATCTTTTTAGCTTAAGCAGTGTTGTTGTTAGTGAAGTCATTAATAAAGTTATGTTTTCTGCAAAATCTTATTCTAAATAATGGTCCAGTTTTTGTTTGGTTGACCCATATACTACCTTGATAGATCTTAGGATATAATTTCCACATAGTTCTTTTTTTTTTTTTTTAAACTGAAGTGTGATTTGCAATATTTGGTTAGTTTTAGGTGTACAGCATAATGATCTGGGGTTATTTTGCAGATTATATTCCATTATAAGTTATTGGAAGATTTTGGCATAATTTCCTATGCTGCACAGTAAATCTTTGTTGCTTATCTGTTTTATGTGTAGTAGTTTGTATCTGTTAAGTCCACATTCCTAACTTGTCCTTCCCCCTCATCCTCTCCCTTTTGGTAACCGTAAGTTTATTTTCTTAGTGTTTCTGTTTATATTTGGATTCATTTGTATTATTTTTTAGATTCCATACATAAGTGATATCATACAGCATTTGTCTTTCTCTGATTTTTTTCACGAAGCATAATATTCCATTCATGTTGTCGCAAAGGACAGTTTCTGTGTGGTGAGTAATATGCCAGTGTGTGTGTGTCTCATCTTAAGCGAGTCATCTGTTGAGTTGCTTTCGTGTCTTGGCTGTTATAAATAGTGCTGCTATGAACACTGGGTGCATGCATCTTTTCAAATTTAGAGTTTTCATGTTTTCCAGATATATACCCAGCAGTAGAATTACTTGATCATAAGGTGGTTTTATTTTTAGTTTTTTAAGGAACCTCCAAACTGTTTTCCATAGTGGTTTCACCAGTTTACATTACCACCAACAATGTGTGAGGATTCCTTTTTCTCCACATTCTCTTCAGTATTTATTTGTAGGCTGATTGATGATAACCATTTTGACCAGTGTAAGTTGGTACCTCATTGTGGTCTTGATTTGCATTTCTCTAATAATTAGTGGTGTTGAGCATCTTTTCATGTGCCTTTTACCTATCTGTATGTCGTCTTTGGAAAAATGTCTGTATGAGGGTCTCATCCATTTTTTGATTGGTTTTTTTTTTTTTTTTTTTTTGATATTGTATGTGTGCTTAGTCACTCAGTCCTGTCCGACTCCCTGTGACCCCATGGACTGTAGCCTGCCAGGCTCCTCTGTCCATGGGATTCTCCAGACAAGAATACTGGAGTGGGTTGCTTTTCTCTTCTCCAGGGGATCTTCCTGACCTAGGGATCGAATCCGGGTCTCTTGCATTACAGGCAGATTCTTTATTGTCTGAGATACCAGGGAAGCCCAAAAAAGTCCAGTAGTACAGTATAAGAGCTGGTCAACAGGAGCTGGCATCCAGTGAACAGATAAGAAGAGTTACTGACTGGAGGAAGGAGAGGAAGTGGGAGATGGCAGAGCTGAAGGATCGTCAGCAACAGGAGACGGAGGGCAAGCTGCAGTTTCACTCACACCTGATGTTGACGGCACAGGTTCTGGTTCCTTGCTGGCTGCAGATAGAATTATCTACCTTCTTGAAAAAAGGATCCAGTGATGCCTGAGTCGTAGCTCTCTTTTTCTCATTGTAGATGGCATGGTAGCACTGGATTGCATTCTGAACGGCTACTGCAGCCTTTGTGTACCGTTCTGTGTTCAGGTCTTGTGCTTCAAAAGCTGACAGTGCCTCCTCAGATAAAGAAGAGCCCTTGCCTTTTCCTGCATCGTGAATTTCCTCGGTCCTTCAGTTACTGCTGCTTCCTCTCTGTCTCTCTCCTCCCTCCAGTTCCAGCAGGTCTTCATTACTGAGCTCCTCCTGTTGTACAGCCTGGAGTTCCGTGAAGTCGTCCTGCAGATACAGCTCTAGCTTCTCACTGAGGGTCACTGAGTCACTGAAGACCTCACTTTTGCATCCTCAAAAGACTGCAACTTGAAGGTTCCTTTGGAGGGGACTTAGAGTATATGTTCATATGCGGTCTATGTGGATTTTGGAATTTTTCTACTCAATTTCTTTAGAGGATCTTCACTGATAGTAATTATAAAAAGAACTGACTCATTGGAAAAGACCCTGATGCTGGGAAAGATTGAAGTCAGGAGCAGAAGGGGATGACAGAAGATGAGATAGTTGGGTGGCATCACCGACTCAATGGACACGAGTTTGAGCAAGCTCCGGGAGTTGGTGGTGGTCTGATGGACAGGGAAGGCTGGCGTGCTGCAATCCGTGGGGTTGCAAAGAGTCAGACATGACAGAGCTGCTGAACTGAACTGATACAAAGTACATGAAACATTATCTAAGCATCTTTTTTTTTTTTTTTTAATCGTATCTTCATTTTAAGTAGGTTTTGTTTAAATCAGGAACTCAGACTATTAATTTACTATTAAGCTTTTAAGTCTCCAGTGCAGACGGGGTAAGGAGTTAATCTGGGGCATGCTAAAATTGGGATGGAGCGTCTGACAGTTTTCAGTGCATCGCACTGGACTTGAATAGGGTCGTCGTTGATCCCCACTTCTCTTAGGAGTGGCAAAGTTAACTGGTGAAATATTAAGGAGCTGACATCACTCTGACATAGCCTTTCTATGTCTGTGACTTAACTGGCTAAGGAGAAGAGTAACCTGAAAAAATTGACCTTTAAATTGTTATGTTTAAAGTCACTTGGGGACTGTGGCTTTATATGACAGCTTAGGAAGTCCATTTAAGAAGTAGGAAACTGATTTCTTGTGTTTCAAGTGTTTTAACAGGTAGCAAAAGTGAAAGTTCTATCTTTGAGTGAAAGTAGCAGCAGGTGTAGTGAACTGTGTTGTGGTTTTGTGGCTATGCTTGTTCTTTACATCTGCTGCTGAGTCACTATACTTTCAATATGTTTTGAGAAGTAGTGATTAAGAAGTTAAAAGTTTGAGTCTTGATCTTAGATCTTGAATGAACCTATTGGACAATTGGAAAGCGATTCCTGGATGTCTCTTGAATCCACTCATTTCTTTATTCTGCTGCATCTGTCATCCAAGCCACCACTCCATTTCTCTTGGACTGTTGGTGTGGCCTGGTGACAGTCCCCCTTTCTTCCCCCACTTTGGTCACTTCATCATCCTACTTGACCCTTCAGATAGGTAATCACATCCCAGAACCTCTGTCCTCACCATGACCGACAAACTGCATGACCCAGCTCCCGCCTCACTCCTCTCTTGTTCCAGGCTCCCTGCTTTGCTGTGGTGATTTGTGGCAGGCTTACTCTCCCCAAGGGTCCTCACCTGCCCCTTTGCTAGGATGCCCTTCCTCCAGGTATTCCCTCAGTTGCTTCTTCAACTTTATTTCCGCACTTGCTCCTTGATGAAATGTTACCTCTGCAGAGAGCCTGCTCCAACTACACTCTCTAAAACTGGATTCCTCGTTCTACTTTATATCTCACAGTGGCACTTACCCACTGTCTCATGAGCTACATCTGTTAGTCTGTCTCCATCACTAGACCATCAATTTCCTGAGACTAGGGACTTGTCTCTATCATCAGTGTCTAACCATCACATGCACGCAGGAGTGCTCAGAAGTTTTGTTGGTGTTAAGCAGTGAAGTGCAGTGAAAGTCGCTCAGTCGTGTCCAACTCTTTGCAACCCCATGGACTATACAGCCCATGGAATTCTCCAGGCCAGAATACCGGAGTGGGTAGCCTGTCCCTTCTCCAGGGGATCTTCCCAACCCAGGGATCGAACCCAGGTGTCCCGCATTGCAGGCGGATTCTTTACCAGCTGAGCTATCAGGGAAGCCCATTAAGCACTGAAGCTCATATTAAACACACCTAACAGGATGTGTAGTTGTAGTGCTTAGAGATGTGTCCAAGTACCTGACGTGACGAATGAAGTGCATAGGTGCAGCGAGCTTTTCTTCTCCGCTCCTTTCCTCACTCCCGTCCTGTAACGTCTCTACAGTTCCTGAGGATCTACATTAAATGATTTGTGTGGTGTAGTTAGGCAGCTCACCCAGCAGAGGGCGGTAGAGCCAGGGCTATAGCAAGAGCAACTTGAGTGGATTAGCTTTTTGCTCTATTTGCACAGAATCAAAAATTTCAGAATTAGTAGGCTTTTTCTTTTAGTTAGGTGGGAGTGGTCCTCAGATGAAAATCAGCCCTTCTTTTTGAATAAGAGAGTTTCCAGTCTTTAATTGGTTATCTTTAAAATACTAAAGGGTTATGCTAGGATGAACCCCCAGGTGGTGCAGTGGTAAAGAATCTGCCTGCCAATGCAGGAGACGAGAGAGACGTGGGTTTGATCCCTGGGTCGGGAAGATCTCCTGGAGGAGGAAATGGCAACCCACTCCAGTGTTCTTGCCTGGGAAATTCCATGGACAGAGGAGCCTGGAGGGCTACAGTCCATGGAGTTGTAAAGAGTCAGATACAACTGAGCGAATAAACACACGATAGAATGAGGATTATTTTTATGCTCTGTGTAGTTTTTCAAAGGTGATAAAGAATAAATAAAAGGAATTTTTAAAATACTGAAATATAAAAGTATATTCTGATTTGGTACAGAATGCTAGCTTTCGTACAGGTCTTTAGCAGCATTTCCTAACCCACTGTGACAGAACAAAGAAAAACGAATGTTCTTTTTCTCCAAAGTTGTATTTTAATGTGAGAAGCATATAAGATACACTTATTGGTGATGGTTCTGCAATCTGTTTTTGTCATGTGCTTCACCAGACTTGAGGGGGGCGTGGGGGCGTGGGGGGTGGTGTTCACTTGGTGGGAATCAGAGCTGTTTGTGCACAGGTGTGAAAGGCAGCCCTACCTACCCCTACCCTTCAGCGTTTGCATCAGCGCACCATCTATGCAGTGACAGCCAGTCTCTGGGCCTGATATGTATCTTGTTTGACAATTTGAGCACATTCATTTCAGAATATTTAATTCTTAGGAGTATGTAAACGTTCTTGTTTACTATTTTTTTTTTTTAAATTGAGATGACTGCTCGTGTAGGCTGCAGCAGTTTGACTCTTTTTTTCTGTTTCAGGCACATAGTTCTTTCTAGAGAAATTTCTTTCTAGAAAAAGTTGTGCTTTAGAGTGGTGCTTCTCAAACTTTAGCATACTGTAAATCATCTGGTGATCTTACTAAACTTCCGGTTGGAATTCAGGTCTGCGTGGCACCTGAGAGCTCCCTTTTGTAACAGGCTCCAGGTGATGCAAATGCTGCCCGCCTGTCAACCACACTGAGGAGCAAGACTTTACACCTCGTCTCTAAACTGTGAAGGCGATTTGCTGCCTGCAGAACATCCATGTGGCCACTGCTGTTGTAAGTGGTGAGATACATCCTCACTCTTCTGAGTCTTGACTGACTGTTCTCAAGTACAGTGAGTGCACAAGATAAATACAGTGAGGTCCATAAGTCATAAAGTTCAAATTCCAAAGTGAATAGCTTTATTTTCAAAATGATTTTAATGATATTCAGTAATGTGCTATGTAAAGAGTAGTTTACAATTGAATGATACTCTTCTGTTTGATTCTCATACTTTAACAGGAGAAAAGCTCTTAACTAATTTATGTTGATTATTGCTCCAATTTATTTCTTAGAAATCAAATGAACTGTGACACTTCATGTACAAACATGCATACATTCATTTTTATATTTTTGGTGGAGAGAAAAACAAAAACCAGTTAATCAAAACAGCAAATATTCTTAAAGATTTATACATTATGTATGAAGGAAACTATCCAAGACAATTTTTCTTTAAAAAAATATACAATTTAACATAGTTGTGCAACATATACATTTACATTTTGACTTTATCTGCCAAAATAAACCAGGTATGAAACCATTTTTTAATATTTACATAATGGCTACATTTTCATTCTTTAAGGTTCAAACAGTTAACATTTTGTTTCAAACATTGCCCCCATGTATACTTTTTACCTCTAGATATTTAGTCTAATTGATTAGAATGAGTGTGCATTAGTGAGGGCATACTCCTAAAAGTTGTGTATATGATTATTTTCTATGTGCAAACTGTATTAAAGATGGACCAGGGAGCGAAGTTTGAGGAATCCTGTTTAATGCTTATGATATCTTAATTTATGAGATTGTCATATATTAAGTTAGAACTGTATATCAGAATAGACAGACTATAAAATTACACCTCTTATAATAACTACTTGTGTAACAACCATCAGTATAATCACTTGTGTGATTATGATAAATTGTTTTCCACTTTTATTTTCACAGTTAATGTTCACTATTTTATAAAAACTCATCCAGTTAGGAATCTGTCGAGTTTCTCAGTTTGCTGCTGAAGTGAACAATGCACAAATTCAAATTTCAACGCAGTTTCTTTAGACTGTTTTACTTTATTATTTTATAAAGCTTGTATGGCAACCATGCATGAAGCAACTCAATTCATACCACATTCTATACACATTGTCTATATACCATTTATGAAATGGAAACTTTAAGAGGACATCTTTTAAGCCCTATATTCTACTTACTTTTAAAACAAAAGTATGGCTGAAGAGGAATACAGAGCTGTTCTTTTTTTTTTTTTTTAACAATTTTTAAATATCTTGGATGACTATTCAACCTTTGCTAAAAAGTGCTCAGGGAATACTCCTCAGTGGTGCCTCTGCCTTAGACCTGTGGTCTGGTAACAGAAGTTGTATATTAAGGCCACGTGCTCTCGGGCAGTGGTTCTCAGCTGGAGCAGCTATACCTTCCAGGAAGCGTCAGCCAGTGTCTGAGACATTTTTTGATTGCCACGAGGGGGAGAGGGTGCCTCTGATGTTAGTAGGTAGAGCTGTAGACCGAGGCCAGGGATGCTGCTAGACATCCTACAACGCGCGGGACAGGACCCCCCCGGGAGGAGTTACCTGGTCCCCAGTGTCAGTAGTGCCGGGGCTGAGAGACCCCAGCCCAGCGAGATAAATGGTGCAGACGCGTGGCTGACTTATTTGCAGTAACCCAGCTCCTTCATGGAAACCGTGCCATCAAGGCGACTCATCTAAGGTGAGGCCCGCCGGAGCTCGCCAGCCTGCTGTGGGCACATGACCTCCGTCTAGTGTTATCTAAGGAAGCTTAGAGGCAAAGGAGGATGGCATGCTGGAATTCTTAGCATATTACTTTGAAGAACTAGTATACATATATATATACAGCAGTTACCCAGTTTATTAAATAGTCTTTATCAACGTAATGACCAGTTTCCCCTCCATTCTTTTTTTAAAACAATCCTTGGAATGAAACAGTGTCTGAGTCCACACAGCTGTTAAAAGAATTGGGCTCTACAACATGTAGAGAATACCATGTTGTTTTTGCTATAAGCCCCTGACAATTTATTGCTAAGTGTTTCTTTTCCCTTTGTTTCGTCAGACGCAAAATGAATCCCGGCACTGTGCAGACAGCCCTGCGCTAGCATCACAGGCACACACGGGCTCATGCCTGTTTTCCTGACCTCTGTCACATTCTGGGAGGATTGTCTATTTGTGTTATAAGAAACCCAGACAATGGGTTTTTAAAAGTTGAAAGTGTCACTACTGAGCTCCACCCCAGTCTCCCCCATCTTATAATGAGGACGCTGAAGTTTCAGAGGCTGAGTGACTTGTCTGAAGCGTTAAGTATGTATTTTCTGACAGAAAACAGTCCCCACAGCCTTTGCCTCTGCGCTTTTTCTCTCAGGCCCTCCTAGAGGATGAACCTAGAAGCCGACAGAGAAAAGAAGTTACAGCAGGAGGAACGGGTGGTGGTCCGCATGGTGGCCCGTTGACATCATAAGGACCTGGACGCTTGTTAAAATACAGGTCATCAGGCTTCATCCCAATCTGATGACTAAATAAGATCATCAGGAATTGGGGCCTGAGACTCTCTAGTGAGCAAACTCCCAGGTTGAAGTCATTCTTCTGGAAATGTAAGTTCTCCAGAAACAAGCACAGCAGGTGCTTACTAGGTAGCTTCTAAGGTCTCCTTGTAATTTCCTGCAAATTCCTGAGATTGTTTATATTTTACCTTGTTTACCCTGCCTGAAATATCAACAATTAGAAGTTCACTTGGGCTTAATTTTTCTTACATGTTTAGCAATAACTGCAAACAGCTCCCTGAAGTTAAGGGGATTATACAGTAATTCACGCAAGTGCGGGAAGTGGAACGGATGACTTTCTCCTCACACTTGGGGACGAGCCCCTGCCCTGGGAGTGGAGGTTTGGACAAGAGGTCCCAGGAGGGTGGAAAACTCCGGGCTCCTGGAGAGGAAGGTGGGCAGCTGTGGGCTTGCAGAATATGGGGGCACCAGGATGTGGGAGAGGTTCATTGTGGAAGCAGAAAGGATTCCAAAGCAATGACTCAAATTTCAAAAACTCACAAGGTACCAGCCAGGTCAGCCAGTTTTCATCCTAAAGGAGAAAGGAAATGTCTTCCTCCTTCCCAGCGGGGACTCCAGCAGACAAGATTTTACTATAAATGTTATAGATGCTAAACAAAAGTTAGTGCTGTGGCCTCTAAACCCTTTAGGCCCCTAAGCCTCCGCCACTTAAGAGACTTCCTCTGCAGGAGGCTCTACCAGTCATCAAGCATGTTTTGACAAGCACATCATCACAAGAAACAGGACTCTGGAAAACAGCTGTGGGCTGACAACAGCAAGTTCTACCTCCTTTATAAACAAAATTATAACTGAAAATGTCCTCTGTGGCAACTTTGGACAAGCAGCAAAAGTTGAAGATCTTGTTTTTTTCTCCAACAGTATCAAAATCCAAGCTAATGATGTATCTACACCTACTACTTCCACTTGTTTAAAAACAGTTGTTTTAAATAATTGGGTTCCCCCACCCCCAAAGGTTATATTTTTCTCTAAGACTTCTCCAGTTTGGAAACATGTCATGCTTCAGATGCAATGTACATGATAATGTAAACTCTGGACCAGCCAGCGTAAAGATCACGTTTTCCTCCATATAATATAAGTCTTTTACCCTTTGTACCCCTGCCCTCCCGATCCCCTCACAATTTCTTTCCAAACTGACCTGCAGTTCTCATTATTACATTATTTAAGTTACCCTGGGATTTAAAAAAAAAAAAAAATCCATTCATGTGACTAGTAACCCCTGGCTGTACTGCTGCCCCTTCCCACTACGGTGGGAGCTGCTGGGTGATTCAGCTGTTGAGTTCTGTTGTCTCATCAGTTTCATCTGGATTTTTGGTCATTTTTTCATATTTTCTTTTGAAGAATCCAAGCTGTAAGATGATGTGAAAATGTTACCACTTGTGGTTTATTTTGTATGAGACCCAGACCCACCACCCGCCCCCAGAGGCGGGGCACTCCAGGGAGGTGGCTGTGCAGAATATTGACCTGGCATCAGCCCTTCGAGGAGGAGATTGATACCCAGAGATGAATGAATTGCATAAAGTTAAAAATTCTCAGGGTCTGCTTATTTGCAGCTGAACAAAACATTCAGGGTCAGCACGAAAGAAGGTTGGGGTAAAGGGGTCACGACCACTGGAGATAAAATCCTTACTGATTGTTTTCAAAAACTTGAGTGAGAATATGCAAACAAACGTGCATTTCCTTTTTTCTTACAACATAAAACTTAGGGCAGCTCTGTGATAAGAAAATTGGAAGACAGAGGTCTTTAGGACCCTCATATTTTAAAATACGAAACAGTTCTTACCTTCCATAAAATTGCAACCAGAGCCAATAGCAAAAGGATTCCAGCGATTACACTTCCTACTATCACTCCAATTGGTACTTCAACTTTCTCATGGGGTTTCATTATCGTAAGGGGAATCTGTAAGTATATATACAAAACAATTGTGTTAATTTTAGACTGGGAAAAAAAGTGAGATGGTCTAGTTAAATCCTCTAATCTTAAAAGTGATGGTCTAGAAAGGGGATGTGATTTCCTCATGATCGCAATCCTCAGTTAAACATTGTGAAGTAGAATCTCCAGAGAAAATGAGCTTGCAAATACAGGCAAAGCACGCAAGTCTTCCCCTTTTCTTCCTTTAATTGCATCAGTACTTAGCAGGTAAGTCATCTCTGACAATCTCAGATGCTTTAATCATTTATGAAATAGGAACTTCAGTTTCTGACATCCATTCAAGTGAAAGCATTTGGAGCCCAGTCTTGGGGAGGGGAGTCAACAAATTAACCACCCAAATCCCTTGTGATTAAACAACAATTTTGTATTGGGTTCCTAAAATGTTGATTTCACTTACTCTCACTCAAGATTATTTGATAATGAGTTGTTAACAAGTAGAAGTAATATCTCAAGACTCAAGCTGGCATTTTCAATGACAAATTGCCCTTGAGGCTACACGTGATTCTTAATGTCCATTTTCTGTCAGTCTTTGTGACTTTGGGCTTCCCTGGTGGCTCAGTGGTAAAGAATCCACCTGCCAATCCCTGGGTTGGGAAGATCCCCTGGAGAAGAAAATGGCAACCCACTTTAGTATTCTTGCCTGGAGAATCCCATGAACAGAGAAGCCTGGTGGGCTACAGTCCATGGAGTTGCAAAGAGTCGGATGTGACTTAGCCACTAAACCACAACATCAGCATGGCTGCTGTAAGTTCTAACAGTAATGCTGTATTTTTTTTTAATTGAAGAAAGATCACAACCATTTCCTCCACAAAGAATATTCTTAAAAGAGTTACATTTTGGAACCAAATGAGAGGAGAAAACCTAACTTACTTACTTGAATTTAACACTGAATTACAATGAGAGATAAGCTGCGTTTCACCAAAGAATTTATGAGTTGGGCTAAATTTTAGTCTGGTCTTTTGGTGACTATAGTTCTTCTAATTTGGATTTTGAAGAACTAAAATAAAGTTTCATAAATTTAGGAATAAAATAACTAAATTCATATAGTTCACTGTGTAGTGGTCATTATATCCCTACTTCTGTCTATTTTAGAACGTCCTAATCCAGGCTCCATGGATCTTTAGGGAACCATGAGTACAAGATTTTTGTATCAGATTTTTAAGCAGGCTTAGAATTCAAATAAATCTAAGAATCATTCATCTACCTATAGGGATAGGTCAGTTTATTCTTTGGATTCCAAAAACTTTAAAAATTATCTAAAATAGTATTTGAATTAAAAAAAACTTTTTTTATAGACACAAGTAGTAGTCAGCCTCTATTATCAGTATTGAGCAGAGAAAACCATGAAAAGAAAAATCTCCCAAAAGGTTCATTGACGTTAATTTGAATTTTTCATTAACACATTTATTTAGTGCAGCTTTCTTAAAGATTTCAGCAGAGGTCCAGGTATTGTCTGAATACTGCATTTTTCTGAAATGAACTTTTAACATATGTAGAGTATTTCCTTCTCCCAACCCCTCAGGCTAAGTTCATAGCACTCTGATTTTGAATCCCACATTTCCTTTGGCTCCATTTCTGGCTTTCCACATTCCAGCCTCTGAAGATAGGGTGTGGGCCTTCGCTGACAGCCCTAGACTAGAAGCAGAAAAGCATGCTGTGCGGAATCATTTTTGTTGGGACAGCAGTGGAACAGCAGTGCTGTGAGCGCTACACGCAGGCACTGAGAGTCCAGGGTTCGCAAGGTCATTGGCATTTTAGCCAAGTCCATAGGCTGCAGCAGTGGACTTGAGGCCAGCTGCCCAGCTGGCCTTGGGGGCAGAGTCTTGAACTGGCTTCCAATTCCTAACAAAAGCATTGGGAGGAAAATGCCCAGGTCTCTGCCAGCAGATTAACTGAGCATGGAAATCCTGCTATATCTAAACACAGCGTATTCTGAGCAGAGTTCCAGTGCAAAGGAAGGCTGTTCCATGCCAGCTCACTCTTGGAATAGTGAGCCTTTGTTTTCTGTGAACATATGTTTCTTTGCCAAACCTTTTTTTTTTTTTTAAATCAAGAGAAGCATTTATCGTTTTCTAGACTGAAGATCTAATGAATGGATGTGTCATACAGTGTCAATATCATTTGTAAGGAGTACTACTTTTAAAAAAACAGCCTTCTAATAAATGCCTTATTTATTAAGCATACTTCAGCACTTAAAATACTCTGAAATACTATGTATGATTCAGATGAGCATGACTTAGACTTCATGGCCTAGGATGTAGATTACTTAGTGTAAGCATGAGCAGAAAGGAGGAGCTGAGGTGCTGGTTGGGTCCGAAGCAGCGAGAAGGGAGCCACAGCCAGATGGAACCCCTTGCATCCTGCCTTCTCTGGGATCATCATGTCTGATTCAACTTTTCCAACGTGGGGACATGGAGTAGGGCAAGTACATAACTGGGCTTTTTTGAGCAGCAAACACTCTTGTCAAAAGCTCAACATGCCCCCTGTGCACAGCACTGGCAGAGGGGTGGGCAAACCATCTGAGCCACCCCTCCAGCCCGACCCCTGGATACACCCCGCTACCCTCACCCCATATAAGAAAAAACAGCTCCCCTCTCAGGGTGCGAGCAAGCAAGGGAATCTGTTAACTCATTCTTGCTCCCCACCTGCTACAGCAGGGGCCCTAATAAATCCTTGCCTTTCAAGAAAAAAAAAAAACTCAACATGATAAACATTAGACTTTGAGAGTTTCACTAAGATAGTTCTATATACAGGTAGGTGAGAAGAATGACTGTTCTATGAACTGTCAGAAATGGAATGCCTGTCAGACTCCACGACCCACAGGGAGGGACGTGAGCACTCACCGTGACCGTGTTTTCTTCGATCACGTATATCTGAGGGTTGTACGTGTCAATTTCTGCAGCTGCTGTCAACTGTACTGTCTGGAAAGTTGACTGGAACATAAGAATAAAGAGTATATTTTTATCCTAGCAGAAGTTAATGCAAAAAACAACATGTCCATTATTTATTTCCTTGTGGAAAGTGACTAGAGCAAATGCCAACTCTGAAGACTCAAACATCTTTGCGTGCTTAAATCACTGCTATGACAGGACCCCACGCGGGAACTTCAGCCCTGTGGGTGGCTGGGCCCTGCAGTGGCAAATTAAACTGAGTCTTGGCGGGTGGGGTCTAGATATCAGCTTGTTAAAACTCTCCAGACGACTCTTAACTTGAAAACAGGGATGAAAAACAAAGGTTTAGAACTGAAGTTTTTAACTGAGAAAGATCATAGTTTAGGCTTTTAAAAACTTAAGTTTGTGACATGAGAGAAAATTGAAAACTTTATACTTGCCTAAGTCACAAAATGAAATAGAAAATCAGATTCAAAAAGAAGAGAGTTTTTCCTCTGGGTACACATGTATAAAATAATACTGTTTGAGGACCACACGTCAGTGGCCGACACCTTAAACCTTATGTCAGCACTATATAACAGTGATAACTTCAGATTTCTTAAGTATTTCTACAAAAATATTGGATTTGGGGCAGGCATTTGGAAGGACATACATTTTATGCTGATGTTATTACTAACCTCCAAAAATGAAATAGTTTTACATGTGTTCCTGAATGCACTTACAGAAAAAGCTATGCACTACTGCTGAATTGTTTTCTCTATAATCAAATATTGGGACTGATGCTTATTTTGAGACGAAATAAAATGCCTGGATTTGAGAACTGCCTTCCCATGCTCTGGCTACTAGGATTGAGTTTTTCTGGTTACCAGGGCACATGATTCAATATACTTCATGAGGTAATTTGCTAAACTATATCTGGGAGCCAGAAGAAGAGAATGCATATCCAAAAAGTGAGCAATTTATTTCTTTTCCACTGGCTCAGTCTCTGATTAGTCTTCTTAATTTTCTCAAGATGGAAGACTGCAGCAGAAGTTAACCCTGATCACTGGTCTCTCAAACATACATTATTTGGGGAACATTAAGAGTACTGACAATGGTTTAAATTAGAAAAGCAGTAACAGTTCAGTGAATGCTCACTTCATAGTCCCTGTGGAGTACAGGTGAAAGCATTTCCTTACAGCACCGATAGATATATCTGCCCTCCCAAGTCTGGCCGTTTGCACAGGCGCACGGTCCCCTGCACGGCTGACGAGTGGAGGTGGGCGAGCCATGCATACTCAGGAGCGGGAAGACACACCTGCTAACATTCAGCCTTTTCCTTACAAAGAGCAGCCAGCATGCCATTGATTTGGAGGTCTGAGCAATCGCTTTGTGATGAAATTACTTTGAAATGTTGACTTACACTGCCTCAGAAAAAGGGCAAAAAGTGCTATATTAATGGGCTCTAATACAGGAAATAGGATTCCTATTTCAGACTGGGTCTCCTAGGTAGTCTGAACATCCACTTGGCTGTTGAAATAGCCGAAAACAAGGTGGGGAGAAACATTTGACCTTTCATGGAGGAGGAAGATGTATAAGCCTTGATATACAGTAATTCCTATGAGTGTTTTTCAGGATAAATAATAACACTGCTTCAAATTTTTGCTCCCAGAAATGAAACTGCTGCTTCTGAAAACCTTGGGAAGGTACTTTAAAAAGTCTTACAGTTAAAATGATGTAGCTTTAAACAAACTTGAGAAAAACCAAATGCATTTTACAGAGTTGGAGCGATTGCCTTTTGATTTGCAACGGTTTTCCTTCCCAGCTGGCAAAGATTACTATGAAAACATTTGTTCCTCAAATCCAAGGAGCCAAGATCCAATGGGTAAAGCTCAGCGGCAATCTGCAGCAGCTGGGATGGTGGCATAACTGCTTGCTTTGCTTCTTACTGTGTTCAGAAGCGTCCTGAAGGCTGGAAAGCAACTAACGAGAAAACCAACCAAAAGCAAGCAAACAAGCAGAAAACCCAACTCCTCACTCCTCCACTTCTCTAGCAAAATTTCCCCTGCCTTTCACAGCTCTTCTGTTATTTCTTTATCCAAGAATATTGCTTATATTTTTGTTCCAGGGACAAGTTTGGAGGGAGCTAATTCTCCAATGTTACATGAAACTCCTCAGCAGGGAATGGGGTCTGTTGGAGACATCACGAAGTGGTTAGAAAATAGGGAATAGGATACAGTTGGTAAGCACCTTAAGGACTGATTTATTCATTTTAAAATCACCTAGAGCTACAAGGCTCCCTGGAGATTTTAGACTAATTTTTATTTTGCCTTAGAGCCAGTGTTAGTAAAATGAACAACTCGCTGCTTATGTAGTCAGATTTAAAGAGCTTGGTCCATCCTTCCAGTTTCTGAGCCAGATTGAAATTCTGGCTTCCGAAATCTCTATTGGAAGCAGATATCACTACTGCCAAGTCACACTTGCTGATGGAATAACACCCTGACATTGTTCTGGCACTTTCTTTGAACTTTTCATGAGATTGAAATGACTTTTTAAAAAAATTGTAAGCACACTGGAGATTTCATGAGACAAGGGGTAAGAACAGGAGAGCAGAGTGTTTATCTGGCTCGAGGAAGACAGATCCTTAGGTCGGTCCAGGTGGTCTGAGATTAATCAGCAGCCATCTGGGGGTGTCAGGAATGAGGCTGGGATGTGCAGGCTTTGATTTGGGTGTGGCAGAGGAGACCAGATGGTCAGGGAAGAGCATGAGGAGGCAGACAGAGAAGGTGGCCCCTCGCACCCCAAACAGCAGAGGGGATCCTGACACCACTCCAGGGATTCTGCTGTGGTAGGTTGGCCTGTCTAAGAAGCAGACGCTTTACAAGCTCCTCAGGGGATTCAGAGGCACAGCCAGGTTGGGCAAGCCTTGGAAAGGGATGGAAGCATATTGCCTTCCAAGGTAAGGTTGCTTTGGGCCACCGGCTAATTTTGTCAAGAGGTGTGAACTTACAATGAAGCTTTACGTTTCCTTGCTATCCATAAACCCAATAAATAAAGCTGATACTTACTGCTGCAAACGTCCCATTCCAAATCCTGGTGGACACATTAAGGAAGTATTCTCCTTTCACCTGAAGGTCTCTCAGCCAGCATGTGATGTTACTACATGAAGCAGTTCTACAGTTCTTTCAGGTTGGAGTCAATGATAAAAGAAGAGAAGTTAGTATGAGCTTAAAAAAAAGAAATGCTAAAATTTTACAAAGACAGATAAAACCCAGGGAAGGATCTAGGGAAATTGGCAGTCTCGTTAACTATGAGTAATTATTATATAACCCTTCTAGAGATTCTGGCACTTTGCCTCAAAATGTAAGAAGTACATATCCTTTGCCCCGCCATTTCCCATCTGTATAGAGGGCCTCAGGAAATAATCATAAATGAGTGCAGAAAAATACAGCAAGCCTATTTATTGCACTACTATAGATGAGAGAGAAACAAAAGAAATAATTCATGTTTATCAACAGTGTACTAGTTTATTACTGAATATATATACACAAAAGGCTTCCCTGGTGGCTTAGATGGTAAAGAATCTGCCTGCAATGTGGGAGACCTGGGTTTGATCCCTGGGTCGGGAAGATCCCCTAGAGGGGAAAATGGCAGCCCACTCCAGAATTCTTGCCTGGAGAATCCCTATGGATAGAAGAGCCTGGTGTGCAACAGGCCATGGGGTCACAAAGAGTCAGACAACTACTGAGTGACTAACACTTTCACTTTTTCGTGTATATACACAAAATTCAGTTCAGTTTAGTTAGTAACCTCATGATAAAGATGCATTCCTTGAGTTTTAAAGAGTCAATGGTTACCAAGGAAGGGTTAGTGGGGAGAGAGGGATGACAGGTGTAGCTCAAAGGAGTTTCTGGGCAGTGAACTACTCTATGCCATAATTGTGCATCCATGTCATTATACATTTGTCCAGACTCATAGACTATACATCAAGAGTACACCTAATGTAAACCATGGACTTTGGGTAATTATGATGTGTCAATAGGGGGGATTTGATACTGTGGGAGGCTGTGGGTGTGTGGGGGCAAGGGTATATGGGAAATTTCTGTAATTTAAACTCATTTTGCTGTGAACCTAAAACTACTGTAAAAATAAAGCCTGTTAAAAGATGATATATTGGCCAATGAAAAAAGGTAGCTTGGTCCATTTATGTAACAGTATACATGTGCCTATTTGTAGGTTAATGATTAGAAAGAAGAATGTTCAGTAAATGTTACGTGGTCAGCTGTTAGATTTCTAGAGAACTTCAGTTTCTTTGTAGTTTTTTGTGTTCCGTTTGCTTTATATTGGAAGTTGCCATTTTTACAAAATCAAACATTTTCACAAAAATATGGAAACTTCTAAGAGACATCATATTTTGGCATACACTGAGGTGAGTTCCTCTTGGGCATTTTTACATACCTCTGTTCAAATTTAGACCACATTTACACTGTAATTACACTATAGTTACTTAAGAAACTGTTTCATTTCCCTAGTTTCCTGTTTTCCCATCCTTTATGAAATAAAACAATTGCAATGACAGGAAAACAGGAGAATTTCCACGTTGTTCATAGAGGAGAACTGACGTTAATCTTGTACAAGTGCTAAGTCACTTAAGTCATGTTCAACTATGTGTGATTCTATGGACTGCAGCCCACGGGCTCCTCTGTCCATAGGATTCTCCAGGTAAGAATATTGGAGTGGGCTGTCATTTCCCTCTCCAGAGGATCTTCCCAATCCAGGGATCAAACCCACGTCTGCTGTTTGACAGGCAGATTCTTTACCCTTGAACCCCCTGGGAAGCCTTGATCTTACTGTTTGCTAAATGTTTATGTATTTGAATACTTAATAATGTGCCAAGCACCATGCTAGACACTAGACAAGCCTCTTTCCCAAAGAAAGTGGCATATAGCTGCGCAGCAGGATATAATAAAATATGGAAAGCAGAGAAGGGTTGCCAGAGTCAAATTTAACAGCTCAATAAAGACATGAGTGATTCTGTGGAAAAGGTGAGAGAGGCTTTACCTCGCATACATGCCCAGCTCTGCCCAGCTCTGCCCAGCTCTTTGCAGGGTTTCCAACATACACAACACAAAACTCATTTGACATGGGGTCCTTTTGATTTCATGAAATTATAATAATGGCATAAGTGATAATGCCAATAGCCTGGTTTTGAGTGTATATTTTCTCGATTCACACAGACCATCGAAGGCAAAACAGGAAAGTTCTCCCACATGTGTGGTGGCAGGAAAAAAGAAGTGCCTCAATTTCCAGGGAAAACAAACAGTGAATCACCCAAGGAAATTTTCACCCCATTAACCTGTCCTTACCAATTCTCTTATATGCCGGAAATTTTCACTCTTGAAAGATGCAGAAGAAGACATCTGTCCTATTTTCAGTGGATTTATTTCGGCTTTGCAACTGATGTCACCAGCCTACAAAGAAGGACATCAAATTGGTCTTCGGAAGCAAGATGGTTTATGATGTTTTCAACTTGTTAGGAAATCCTGTTGTCCCGTGTTGGGGCAGGGGAGGGCTCCCAGGAGCCCCTTCATTGTGCTGACCTGGCCACAATTCTGTACATCACTACTGTAATTCTGAAGGATTCAAATCCTTCTGATGTGACTGGACGGCATGGTACCGGTTCTTAACAGTCCACGTGTGATGAAAGAAATGTGCAATAACAACTGACTACGAGTGATTTCACTTGGGTTCTTTCCTGTGGAACAGTTTAGGCTTTTGCTTCCCTGTAGTCACCCATGAACACCACAAAAGTAATGCTTCTGTAGCATTAGCTAAGTGCCAACCACGGGGCTTGGCTAGAGTATATCGGAACTACCTGGACGGCTTTTAAAGGAAAACACCAGTGCTAGAGCCTTAGCCCTGGAGATTCTGATATAATTGCCTGGGGTAGGCCTCGGCATCACACAGATTTGAGAAACGACCCAGGTGATTAAATGAGCACCTGGGGTGGACAACTCCTGGACAAAAGCCCAGGCTGAGAGCTTGAAACCAAGTTACTGACTGCAGCTGTGTGGCCCAATTACTCTCCCATCATGGGTTCAACCTCTCACTTCCCGGCCAGCTAACTTCTCTATAAACAGGGCTCTGACAAAGTCAGATCTTCACCTGATCAGAACAAGGTGCAAATAATAATGTCTGCTATCTGTAAATCCCTAGACTCAGACATTTCTGACGACAATATCCTGCTTCTCATATGAAATTAACGGCTAGTTAACTGGCACCCAGGGTTCAGAGGGATTATCTTTTCGGCTCCTCATCTATAAGATGGCAGCCATGATCACCCCCACCTCACGGCGAGCTTCTGCATGGAAGGTGTGCATTTTTATAGGCAGTTTGGCCGCCCTTACCCGGTCTGTGTGCACCCCGGTCACGTACATCAGCGGGTTCTCGCCTTTGGTGTATTGAGGGATGCGGATGATTACAGACGCCATGCTTACTGGAACACTTCCCGTCGTCACCTGTGTAGTAAGAACACATTCTGACTGCTGCTCCATCAGACACACATTGCAAGGAAAGTGATCAATAACCTCAGGGTTGATGATGGGCAACTATTAAGTAGTTAGATTGAGTCCCTATGGAAGTGAGTCACTACTTTATGGACTCTTTGGAGTCCTTGTGTTTTATCTTTCATTAAAATCTCAACATCTATGATTTGTACTGGTACACAATTTGTGACTTAGGAGATGGTTAAAAACACCTGCCATCTGTGGGTTTGGCCTGTCAGGGCATGAAGTCCCACTCTGCCCCTGATAGCAGTGGGGTTTAGGCAAGATACTTGACCTCTTCACGCTTCAGTTTCCTCATTTGTAAAATAAAGATAGTCAGCAACTCAGAAGTCATGCACAGGCATAGCCTCTGTTCTCACTGGTGGGAAGTCTGTCCTAATTGTTCACGGCTCATGCCCTATTGGGGTTACACATTTTATTTTTATTTTTTTTTGGGGGGGTTACACATTTTAAAGGATGCTCATAGGAATAATAATCCTACCAATCTAATAACTGATCTGGGAATTAAATGGGTTAACATATATAAAGCATTTCATACAAAGGCTGATACTTATTATATGTCTTTGAATATTATTTTATTGTTACTACTAATTGACTAAATGTTTCATTAAAGAAGTAACTGCCAAATACCATGCACATTTTATAAATTCCATAAATTATCACAAATCAAGATTATCAAGATTATCACAAATCAAGATTCCTTTAAGGACTTTTTAAAGAATACAAATTATCACCAAATTATAGAGTTGTAACCACTTGACAGATTAGTAGAATATGTACAAAAATAAAATGACAGGCTGGTGGATGGATTCTTTCCTTTTTATTTAACAAAGTTTATGTAATGTCATTATAAAATATTCTCTCACAAATTCATTTCTCTTTATATAACTGGAAACAAACTTTAATAATTACCAACTAATAGCCAATAGAAATTGATTTAAAAATATTTTTTTGTATACTACTTAGCATGACTGTACAAAGTAAATATTTGTATACGAATAATGAGCTTTAAGTTACTCAAACAGAAGTTTGAACCTGTTTAAACCAAACAGAAGTGGTTTCCCAGCATAAATTGGCATCATATTCCAGAGACTGCTTTCCATAGTAGTAGCTTTATATTAATACTCTGTTGATTAATATTCAACATTTGCTTTCAAAATACACCAATTATCTCTACCCTGGATACAAAACTTTGTATCAATACAAAACCTGGCTGTTTACTTATGGATGGCCCATCTTTGTGGTGGCATCTGGCCCAGAAGCATCCGCATCACCTGGGAACTTGTTAGACCTGCATAGTGTTAGGTCCACCCCAGACCTTTTCAATTAGAACTTCTGAAGATGGAGCCCAGTGGTAGGTGTTTGACAAGACTCAGGTGATCCTAATGTGTGCTCAAATTTGAGAACCACTGGCATATTTCACTTTGTTTTATTTTCTTCTCTTCCTGCCCTCATTTTGCCCCCCTTTCTCTTGATTTCCCATTCTCATAACAGGTGTACCAACCTTAATGGAGAAGATGAACTTTGGACCAATATCTTCAAAACTGTGCACAATAGAAGAAACATTCCCATCCAAGGAGACTTCATAAAAATTTATGTTGGTAGATCTGTTGGATGATATGTGTAAAGCTGAATATTTTAGTTATGCTATTGCTCTTGAAGTTTAATATTTCTTTTACTTATGTATCTTTTAGTTTATATTACAAGTGAAAGAATTCACATTTAGGTACAAGGAAAAGAAATATTTGTTATGGACTTAAGGTCCAGTATACATATCTAAGGCTAAAACAAGTTCCTTTCAAAACATATCCCTTCATGATCTGCTAAGATTCTTTGTGTAATGTCAGTTGTATATATAGATATATATATCAGTTGTAAGTTTCTAAAATAAGTACAAATGTATTACTGTAGAACTTGTAGTGAAACTCTTTGCAAGATTGCTATCATATATTGACTGCTGAGTTAATACAGTGGACACCTGGTCCTTATTGATTGGATGAACAGATTTATAAGGCAGAGGATTTTCCACTTGGTATGATGGCTGAAATATTATACAATATTAAGATATCAGGCATTAGCTCCTGCATTACTCATCACTGGACGCCTGTGAAACAGGGTATACATTTTGTTTATTATTCCTTCAGTATTCTTGCCTGGCAAATCCCATGGACAGAGGAGCCTGGCAGGCTACAGTCCATGGGGTTGCAAACAGTCGGACACAACTTAATGACTAAACAATGATAACGATCCTTAGTTCCAAGCCAACTCTGATGCTTTGGTCTAACTCGGGGTAGGTCCATCTGTCTCCACCACCGACCACAGAAACCACTTCTAAGATGGCTGACTCAGGAGTTTTGTTATTAGATTAGACCTAGAGGTAATGGCCTAACTGAATGTCTTTCCTTGGGGCTGCTGAGTAGGGTTTGCAAGTGAAAGAATGACCAGGCCTGAGGGAACCCGCACAGGACCACCCAGACTGAAATGTAACTGAATACCATTCCCTCTCTTCACTCATTTCTGGGAATCTGAGGCTGAATTCAAACCAGGGCGGCTTCCTTGGGGGATAGAGGGCAGATAGCAGGGGCAGGACTCTGAGAAGCAATATTTATTGCCATCAGACAGTTTATCCTAATTATAATATGTTGATTCTATTTCCTAAAAAAAAATTGGACTGGATGTTTTCTTTTTTTTTCTTTTGGATATTTTCAAGATAGAGTCCTTTGGTTTCTTTACTGAAAATCTTGCATTTTTCTCTTTTATGCCTTAGAATTTTTCCCCAAATTCTCAAAAGGAAAAAATGTCAAAGGGACTTAAATAAATGTAGTATTTGTCAAGGTTATGTCTGTGAGAGGAAATAATGATTTGTCGGCCTTACATGGAAAATGGGAAAACTGACTGGGATTTAAAACAGAAAGCCTGACTCCAATAAAAATTAATTAAAAAAATAAAATAGAAAGGCTGGCTGTATGTGCCTTTCAGATCTTTGTGTGAGCCCCTATGTATGGCCAGTTTTTAAATTGATTAATATGCTCTGTTTCTGCATTTTTAAAGAGATCCAACATTTTTTCATTTGTTCCTTAAGGGTTCCATCAGTTACTTAAATATTGATCAATATATTTATATTAGCAGTTAGCTATAGTGGGGCAGATCCTGTTTTAGAAATAAATTTTACTGTCATCTATTTCCACCCATCATGTTTGCATAATATAATTACACACTTATATAGTATCAAAATGGTTCCTAAGGGGTATACTCAATAATTGGGATTGGGTAGGACTTTTTTGTTTTCTTCAAAAAGTAAATAAACTCTGTGTGTGTGTGTGTGTGAGGCATATATCCTAGTACATAGACAGACCCTGTATCTGGAAAATATTCTGGAACAGCCAAATTAATCATTACAAAATGACCAGAGGAGATCGGAGGGATAATTTCTCTTCATTGTGCATTTTTCCATGATGTTTGGGTTTTCTATCCGTGCACATTTAACATCTTTCTTTTTAAAGAGATATTAAGACAAATTATTTGGATGGTAGGTTTATGAGCCACTTTAGCTTTATTCTCGATAATTCTCCGTATTTTTTTAACTGCATGATATACTTTAAACATCAGAATGTCTGAGAATCCAATTTACCATCACAAAAATACATAGCTAAGATTTAGTAAATATGAGGTCCTACTTCAATATTACATTTATTTCATCTTAAAATAACTGAAAACATTGGCCATGGTGGGAGAATGGAATGATGAAAAGGCTCTATTAACAAAAAGCATTTAGGATGAGAAAGTAGCATTATAGGTAGGAAGGAAAACATTTGGGTAATGTGGTGCTAGCAATCTCTTAGGCTGCAGCTGTTTTCAATTACTTATTTTAGCAGCTGAGGGCCCTTTGAAATCTGCAGTTACTGAATAATTTTTCAGGGATGGATGACTTGAGAGACAGTTTCTGCTTTTGCCGTTTGCAACTCACTTGATACAGAAGCATTCTTTTCATCTTTGCTCATGTGTCTTGAGCTCTAGACATAATGACATATTTTCCTTTTTGTTTTTGCTCAGGGATCTGTTGGATGATCCACATATTCCATGCTTTTAGGGGCTGGAGTGATGTTAGAGAAAGCTGCAGTCACTGGACACTTGGTAGCCTGGCTCCCCGGGGATACGCTGCTGTGTGTTTTCCAGGGGTCATTGATCTGTGCTGCAAAGTTGCCATGGTGTTTCAGCAGCTAGAGAACTCTGGTTCCCAGGCTGGGAGGTGGGCCGCACCTGGGACTTCTCTACCTGCATGGCTGTGCCGCAATACGTCTGTGCCCATGAACCCGCCTCACTAAGTGGGAATGAAGGTGATATCAGCACCTGTGGTGTCTACAAGTGACTCACCTCGCAAGACACCAGTCTCTCTGAACAATTCAAGATAATAGGTATCAGTGGCACTGTTCTGGCTGGTGCACTCAGGTCTACTTGCTTTGGACAGACAAGAAAGTGGAATAACTCATTTCTTTCTGGATGACCTCTTTTGAAAAATGCCTCATCTCATCCTGGTTGGAAGAAACCCCTAATCCACTAGGCCAGGAATTTTCTGTGACTAGATTCAATATTTGTGTCCAGGGCTTTGATGTCCAGGAGTGGGGCTACCACTTGAGATCTCATGTGGGCAGCAGGGCACCGGTGTGGGGAAGGAAGTGGTGGCAACTCCTCGGGGCCCTGCCAACTCTGCTTTGACAGCTCATCCTAGGGCCTGCAGGGGGGTTCTCCTTGGCAGGTGACAGATGATTATCCCTTTGTCTTTCTGGTATTGCTTAGTCAGTAAACCTAAAGAGTCCCTCAAGAGTCCTCTAGGGACCAGTTTCCCCCCGGATTTCTGTTTTAGTTGACAAGGAGGAAATATTTTAATTCAAATTCTCCAGTAAAGAATGAGCACATAGAGGACTTCTTTAGTCACGAACCAAATGTGTTGTGAGCTGTGATCATAGGCTCCCCACTGTTTCACCTACCTTGTTATGTGAATTTCAGCATCATACAGCAGAGAGAGTTTTAAGTTGACTGAATTATCTGCCATGTTTTCTTCCTGGCTTTCGCTATTGAAAGGAATATTAGCAAATTACTGAAAGAGAATTAGAAAAGCCCCTTTTCATCAATTCATGACTTCATCATGTTTTACCTTAAGGCTCGGAAACTGATAGATGCCTGATTCTGAAGGTTTTGAAGATTGAAGTCGAAGTTAATAGTGAAAGTCACCTATACACAAAATGAAAACTCATCAATCTATGATGCTTTGTACTCAGGGACCAACATGAAAAAAAAGTGTCCCATAAAAGTAAACTGACTCCCATGTGATTCTGAATTTTATGAAACTTAAGTTTTCTAATTTGTAGAATATCTATGTATTTTTCCACCTTGCCTCACCTTCAGAACTGAATTTACTTAACAAATACATACATCAGGTCTCCCTAATGACTCAGTCAGTAAAGAATCTGCCTGCAAAGAAGGAGACCCAGCTTTGATCCCTGGGTTAGGAAGATCCCCTGGAGAAGGAAATGGCAACCCACTCCAGTGTTCTTGCTTGGGAAATCCCATGGACAGAGGAGCCTGGTGGACTAGAGTCCATGGGGTCACAAAGGAGTTGGACGCGACTTAGCAACTAAACCACCACCACCACCATACATACCACAGGCACTAATACGTGTCTGAATTTGAAGGTTTTGTGCTGATGTAAAATTTGCTTACCACCAGAGGTTAACAAATGATATCCGTGACTATGTGTAAAGCACTTTGATTGGTGTTGGTCAATGTGTTCAGAAAAAACTTTCTATGTTGTATGTGTCTTTGGAAATGAATTGCACGGGGGGAAATCCCACTTTTATTAATAACTTAAAGCATGCAGATATTTAAAAACTTCCTTTAAATATACAGCCAATTATTTTGTGGTGCCTCTCAAATGATGACACTTAATAAAGAAAGATGGTTCACTGGTGAATTAACACCAATGATGAGAAGGGGCCAGCATGGATTTGGGGATGAAATGGAAGTTGTACCTGTTGTTTGCTCTTTAAAGCAGGGTAGCCCACATTGCAGGTAACAGACTTCTGAGATGAAGCAATCTGGCAGGTCACTTCTGTCCCATCAACCTGAATGAGACCAGAGAAGCAATGATCAATTTTTTTCAATGTCTGTATGTGCGCTTATGCACATATGTGCCAAAAGAAATATAAACCACCTAGACATTTTAGCAGTAAGGTTGTGTTCACACCAAGACTTGAAAATCTATGTATTGTCCAGATGGCTAACATCTACTTTTATCGCTAGACAGGTCACCCAACAAAACAAATAAGTCAGATACTGAAATTTCCCCCAGAAATAAATCATATGTCATATTTCAGAAGCACAAAATAAATTTAATCCACCATTTAGAAATGCTGTCTTTAATACATACCTTTCTCTCAATATATTTGAAAGTTGTAGTTCCAAGAGAAAAGCAAATAAAATATAGCTTTTGTTTATATTTTAAATAACTTAAAAGAATCATCTTTAGATTTCCTCAGGATTCTTCTCTTTAAAATAAGAAGCTGTCATTTGGCACGAGAAATTGAAACACTAAAGTCAGAATTGGTGTAGAACACTAAATCTATTAAGTTCACAATGACTTGAAACTGGATGAAACCATTTTTAAAATCCTTTCATCAAGTAGTGAATTTGGAAAACCTCAGCTTTTCCCTTCTCTCCTTTTCACTGCTTGGTGGCAGAGGGACCGGGGGGCATTCATGGTCAAGTGTGTTCCTGGTATAGCGATCAAGTCAACATGATTAACTGACCTCACTGGAATGCATTATCTTGGCAGCAGCAAGACCTGTGGTTACAAAGTTTGGGCTGAGCTGTGGGACTCTAATTTCTGAGAGCAAGTGCAATTCCCAGCATCTGTGCAGCTCCACGGCAGCCTCATCGCACAGATGGCTTGAGGAGAGTTTACGGTAGAGTCTGGCTACAACTGCCAAGCGTCAGGTCAAAGGAAAAATCTGATCCAAGCCATGAAGCTGAACTGGTCTAGATACACAGCCAGGCTGTGTTCTCAAGTAGTTTAACTAGCTGGGAGCCACAAGGAGTTTCTTCAGAAAACACAGAGGACCTGGAGATTTGAGTAGAAGGAAGACTAATTGACAACAAAAATAGCAGTTAACACCAGAGTGCCTTCACATACCGGCATGGACCAGGAAGCAAAAAACAGGTTTTCTGAAAAATCAACAACAATCTCAGTGTTGTAGGCACTTTCCTTCTTGTTTTCCAGTTTTACTGAAAATGTTAACCTTTTGTTCTGGTTGCTGACAATGAAAGGCTGTTGTCTGTTAACAGTAAAAAGGAGAAAAAAAGAGTCATTACAGTTCTGTTTTCTTTTTTGAAGTCAGCATTCAAATACTTTACTCATTTAAAAAATAATTTTTATATGGATGAGAGAAATTGAAATTTATACTTTTTATATTGAAGTATAGTTGATTTATAATATTAGTTTCATGTGTACAATATAGTGGTTGAATCTTTTTATAGATTATATTCCATTGAAAGTTATTACAAAATAATGACTCTGTTTTGCTGTGTTGTATAATATGTGTCTTTGTTACTTATCTATTTTACATTTACATAATATTAATAGCTTGTATCACCTAATTACATACCTCTATCGTGCTGCGATTCATGGGGTCACAAAGAGTTGGACACGACTGAGCGACTGAACTGAACTGATCTTGCCCCTTCCTCCTTCCCTCTGCCCACTACTAGTTTATTATTTTTCTATTTCTGTTCTGTTATGTACATTTGTTTTGTTTTTTAGATTCTCTGTATGAGTGAAACAGAATATTTGTCTTTCTCTGACTTATTTCATGAAGCAAAATACCCTCTAGGTCCATCTACATTATTGCAAATGGCAGAATTTTATCCTTTTTATGGCTGAGTAATATTCTATTATATATATAAATGTGTATACATAAATATGTATATACATGTGTATGTTACATCTTCCTTTATCCATTCATCTATTGATGGACACTTAGGTTGCTTCCATGCCTTGACTATTGTACATAATGCTGCTATAAACATTGGGGTACGTCTATCTTTTCAAATTAGTGTTTTTGTTTTCTTTGGATGCATGTCCAGGAGTAGAATTGCTAGATCATATGATAGTTCTATTTTTAGTTTTTTGAGAAACCTCCATACTGTTTCCCATAGTTGGCTGCACCAGTTTACATTCCCACCAACAGTGTAAAAGGGTTCCATTTTCTCCACATCCTCACTAACATTTGTTGTTTATGTTCTTTTGATGACAGCCATCCTGCCAGGTAGGAAATGGCATGATAAAATCATGGTTTTTGATTTGCATTTCTCTGATGAGCATTTTTTTTTTTTTTTATTAGTTGGAGACTAATTACTTCACAACATTTCAGTGGGTTTTGTCATACATTGATATGAATCAGCCATAGAGTTACACATATTCCCCATCCCGATCCCCCCTCCCACCTCCCTCTCCACCTGATTCCTCTGGGTCTTCCCAGTGCACCAGGCCCGAGCACTTGTCTTGATGAGCATTTTTTATGTGCCTGTTGGCCACTTGTATGTCTTCTTTGGAAAAATGTCTATTCAGGTCTTCCTATTTTATTTTTTATTCCTATTTTTTAAATCAGGTTTTTGGTTTTTTGACATTGAGTTGTACAAGTTGTTTATATATTTTGGATATTAACCCCTTAGCGGTCATATCATCTACAAATATTTTCTCCCATTCAGTGGGTTATCTTTTTGTTTTGTTAATGGTTTCCTTTGCTGTGCAAAAGCTCTTAAGTTTAATTAGGTCTCACTTGTTTGTTTTTGCTTTTATTTCTTTTGCTTTCAGAGACAGAGACAGAAGAACTACTGCTACAATTTATGACAAAGAGTGTTCTCCCTCTGTTTTCTTTCTAGGAGTTTTGAGGTTTCAGGTCTTATATTTAGGTCTTTAATCCATTTTGCATTTATTTCTGTGTTTGGTGCAAGAAAACGTTCTAATTTTATCTTTTTTACATGTAGCTGTCAGTCTTCCCAGAACCACTTATTTAAGGGACACTCTTTCCTCCATTGTATATTCTGGCCTTTGTTGTAGGTTAATTGACCATAAGTAGATGGGTTTATTTCTCTCTATTCTGTTCCATTGATCTATATGTCTGCTCTTGTGCCCAAACCATGCTCTGTTGATTACTGTAGCTTTAAGGCGTAACCTGAAGATACTTCAAACTTTGTTCTTTTTTATCAAAATTGCTTTGAAAATGTGGAGTCTTTTGTGGCTCCATATAAATTTTAGAATTATTTGTTCTGGTTCTGTAAAAAACGTCATGGATATTTTGAGTGGGATTGCATTAAATCTGTAGTTTGGTGTGGACATTTTAACAATATTAATTCTTCTAATCCAAGAACACAGGATATCGTTCCATTTCTCTGGATTATTTTCAAATTCCATTATCAATATTTTATAGTTTACAGAATATAAGTCTTTCACCTCCTTGGTTAAGTTTATTTCTAGATACTTTGAAATTTAGATTTTAAGGATTTTTAGGAGTTATGACGTTTCTATTGTAGAAAAAAATTTCCATAAACAATCACTTGAATAAAGTAATCTAACATGTCTTTTATTTCTACAATTTTCACTGTGCTTTAAAGTAAAACTTACTGAGTAGCTGGCAGCTGCTGAACATTTAGAACTAGATCAGAAATGCAAACTCCATCATCACCACAGTCTTTATGGAAAGGGATCTACAAAAAAAGAGAAAAACAATCCCAGAAATTTGCTATTGAGTTAAACAAGCAAATTGTAGAACACATAATAGTATTATTCCATTTATATAAAGTTCAAAACCTTGTGAAACTAAACCATATTTTAGGAATATATACATGTTTAGCAACATCAGAAAGAAAAACATTGATAAATGCAAAATTCATGATGGTGGTGCTCCCTGGGGGTGCAGGATAAAAGTGGCTATGATAAGAGTATGGAGTGATACAGAGAATTTCAGAGGTACTGGTATCATTTTATTTTTTTTTAATGGGTTGTGAACACAAGGTGTTCCCTTTATTGTTATTTATTTCTTCCATAAGCATTTACTGAGCACCTATGACGGGGCAAGCACTACTCACAGTGCTGGAAATAGAGCAGGGAACAAGGAAAACAAAAATCCCTATCTTCATGGAACTTACCTGCTGGTGAACTTTCCATAAGTAACTGTACTTCAATTAGAAAATTACCAACTTAGGCTATGTCCTAAGTATCTCCCAAACACTAAGGCAGTGACTGAAACTTTGCCGGCTAGTCAGGAATCCCAAGAAAGGCAAGCCGCACTTACACTGAAGACCTTGACCGTCTCAGAGTAGGCTTCAAGGGCAGGGTTAGTGCCAGGGTTTTCCAGACTGATGTTCATACACAGATTCAGAGGGCTGATAGTATCAGAGGGCTCCTAAACACACACAGAGTTAGTGGATTAGGGCATGGCAGCTTCAAACAAGAAAATGACCACACATGTGCTCACAATTAAACACACAGTCCACTCTCGGTCATGCAGAATAGCTCTGTTTTGAACTTTCAAGGCTCTTGCTCCTTCACTTCTATCCTAAGTCTGCTGTTAGCCTCTCAGCTTCTAAGAGACTTCTAACTTGGGCTCAGTAAAAATCTGAAGCAGTGATTCTTAGGTAAACTCATCAGTCATTTCATTATTTATATAATGATCAATATTTACATAAGATATCCAGTTTTCAATGCTCAGAAGATCCCTCTGTCAGTACTCAGCTCTTGGGTTGTTGGCCATGTTCTTCCCATTCCTACTGCCAAGACTTTTGGCATCTATAGGTGTCCTGACCAGATCTCTGGAAGAGAATATCATGACCCGGAAGGGAAAGTGCCCAGGGTTCACTGTCAGGAATGAACAAGGGCACCCCCCTTCCTAGTCTCCAGTCTACAAAACCAGATGAAAGTGCTTCCCATACGCGAAACTAAGCTCCCCAATTTCCAGCCTAGCTGTCTGTTAGGGCTCTTTCGCATGTAGAAGATGATGCACGTATCACTCAGCAGGCGTTAAAACCAACTCTGTCCAGCTGTAAGTAGGAAGGTTCCTCTTTATCTCTAGTAAAGATGGTGGAGGATTTGCAATGCTCCAAGAGGCCTGGGCTGCTTCTAGTTTTTGAGGTTTTCCCATCTATTGAACAATGAAAATAATGCCAAATCAGGGCTGCAGACACCATCTAGCATTCTTCTTCAAGAAAGAAGAATGCCTGTACATTGGTAAGCACTAAAAATCAAATTTTCCTTTTTTTAGGAGTGATATCTTTATCTCAACAGGACTTCTGTCTTGAGCCCTTTGGACAGGGGGTGGGGGGTGGGGGCAGTGACTTCCTGACTACAAGGAAACGTATCCTCAGCTGCAGGGCTGGCACATAGGATGGACTTTGGCATTGATAGCAAATACGGTGTTACCTGGAACAACACCTCTCAGCTGACCACAATTATACACACCTTGTAAAAACTTCACATGTACACATGGGGGAGAATAGGAGATGTGTTTATACACACGTAGTAGTTTGGTCACTCAGTCATGTCTGACTCTGTGACTTCATGAACTGTAGCCTGCCAGGGTCCACTGTTCATGGAATTCTCCAGGCGAGAATACTGGGGTGGGTTGCCATTTCTTTCTCCAGTTTATATATATACATACATACACTACATCCTGGCTGTCTTAGTTCCCCCACAATGGATTACATGTTTAATTTGACCCACCACTTAGCACAAGGATAAGAGAGAATGGAATCTGGCTTTTATTCCTTTAAAGAAGCTGCATAACTGGCACATTATCAACAAAAAATGTCCAGGCCTTCACAAAGAAGAAATCTTCAACTCAAACAATAAATTACTCAACTGATTTTAGTTCATCCAACTCTTTGTTCTTTCAACTCTTAGCACTTCTTGAGATGCGATTTCTGTATCACCCATCTACTTGAGAAATGTCTGGGGATGCCCCTTAGACATATTCACTGGATCGAAAGGGAATTTCTGCTGGGGGCTTCCAGCATACAGATCTTATAAAAATTTCCTTGGCAATTCTTATGTATCTTAAACTTTGAGAACCACAGTCTAGGAAAAGTTCTTAAATAGCTCTTATAAAAATAGTTTCCTGAATAAATTATAGTTTAAATACTATAACCTGGCTTTTGGGGGGAAATAGTCATGTAATTTATAAGATAAGCTTTTTTAGAAATTTTCTTCTGAGAAGCACTTTTTCTACTTTGGAGAATTTCAAAATCCATGTGAACTGTAGTAATTAGGGCATAAGATTAGAGCAAAGAATTTTTACCTCATAATCTACCATCCTTCACCTATATCAATTTAAATCCAGAAATGAAAAGGGAAATTAGAGTTATTCTTTTCAATCATTTAAAAATAAATAAATATTCTCCTGATATGAAAATGTCAATATAAAATTTATTGTCAACTAAAAGTTCTTCCTACTAAACATTTAAGAAAGCACTGTCTTTGATTTCTTGAAGAATCTTATTTTTAGCCCTTTTACTTGCCATCCCAAGTAAAATTTAATGCAACTAACTTATAAAATAGCATGTGACCATACAGATTAGTGTAAAGGAAATATACTCCTATTCATAGACCAAAAAAAAGCACTAATTAGAAGAGCAAGGGTTCTTCTCACTCATAAGCCTTCAATTCAGGCTTTCACCATTCATTGGTCTTTAAAAAGAAAGGAGATGGAAGAGATGACTCTGAGGCTCACCTGTATGTGGATGATGTACTCAGAACAGCGCTGCACTTGACTTACTATCATGGTCTTCTGCAAACACCTTTCATTATTTTCCTTAAATAACCCCCTGGACATCACTCTGGATGAAAACTGGTCTTCATCAATTGTGATGTTATACACAATGGCTATAATAAAAATCATAAAGAAATGTCATTACAAGTCCATTTTTAAGGAAAAAGCATTCCTGTTTTATCGCGTCTTACTGGGTTAAATCTCTGACTACAGGAAAACAAAAACCAGTCTTCCTTTTGATGGACTGTTAACCATGGCTAGCCTGTGATATTTTGTAACTGCAGCTCTGGTATGATGTATGTTGACTGTGGATACAAAGAAATGTGATTCAAAGAAATGTGATTTGACACAGTGGAAGGAAAAGTAGACTTGCCACCGGGAAATCTACTGAATGAAGTTGGTCAAATTATTTCCCCAAATAACAATTTCATTGTCCATAACATGGTGACATGAAAAGGAAAGGAATTATTATTGAGGGCCTACAATTGAACACATTCTTATATGTTATGTAAGTTTTAAACTGGAACATGGATATTATTATCCTATTTTCAGATAATTAACAAAATATTATTCTGTTTTTCAAAATAATTCACCTCAGCTCACACAGCTAGGGCATGGTCAGAAGTAAAGTTTGAGTAATTCTGAAACCAGACCCCATGTTCCTACTATTTCTACGCAGTTTAGAGGATTCACTGTTATTTGAGGATTAAATCAGATATTCTAAGGTGAAATGTACAGTGCCTTGCATATTCCAAAAGCTTACTTGGGGGAAGTCATGCTACACTGCAATAACAAGTGTTGAATTGGACAGACTTGTTCTGAATCTTAGTCTCATCATTGACAAGCTTTAGGCAATTTTCTTAATCTCCTAGAACCTCCATTTCTTCATCTATAAAACAGAGATAATAATACTAACATAGGGAAATGGAAATGAGAAACATATGTGATAAAAACTGATGTCAGTAGCTAATGTCCAACTATCAGAACTTTCAATAAAATCTGTTGGCTACCCATCCAACACTGAGAAGATCTGATACTGTTAGTAGCATCAACTGCATTACTTGGGATTATTCTGTCTTATTATTTCCAAGAATTGATGCTTTTGAACTGTGGTATTGGAGAAGACTCTTGTGAGTCCCTTCGACTGCAAGGAGATCCAACCAGTCCATCCTAAAGGAAATGAGTCCTGAATATTCATTGGAAGGACTGATGCTGAAGCTGAAACTCCAATACTTTGGCCACCTGATGTGAAGAACTGACTCATTTGAAAAGACCCTGATGCTGGGAAAGATTGAAGGCAGGAGGGGAAGGGAACGACAGAGGATGAGATGGTTGGATGCCATCACCGACTCAATGGACATGAGTTTGAGTAAACTCCGGGAGTTGGTGATGAACAGGGAGGCCTGTCATGCTGCAGTCCATGGGGTCACAAAGAATCAGACACAACTGAGCAACTGAACTGAACCAAGAGTTTAAAGGTTAACTATACTTCCAAAAGCATTCTGTATGTGACCTTTCAAATACCTACTAGAAGTGATGTATAATTTTTCTTGCTCTGAATACTTCATGAGGTTAACAAAGATAAAATACAAAGGAAAAGAACTACAAATAAGTAGTGAAAATAACACAAAGGAAAAGAAATGGCAGGGAAGAGATGGTAGCTAGGACAAAGTTAGTACATGTGGAATGACAATATTTCATTTTTTCCAAAATGATACAGTTATATAGGCAATATGATAATCCTTTTTATGTTATTAACTTCAAACTGGAGTGTGAATCTGAAGCAATAAATAATAGAAGTCATATGCTTTGTAAATTGACTTTTCAAAGTCATAGAGATGGGATTTCTGTCTTACACACTACTATTGCCAGGCAAGTAAGTGACGAATGATCATGACCATGTGGACCTAAGGCATCAAGAAGAGGATTCAAAGGGAAAGGTACCCAATGGTGAGACCCTAGACAACAGGTGGGAGGGAATAAAATTCTCTGAGAGCAGAAAATGCCCTTCAAGTGTGTGGTAACAGAAGAGGTGGAGTACAGTCAAAAATTGGGAGAAGAAGCTTGAGACAAACCCATGCTTCTGGGACAGCAGAGGTTACCTACCTGTCATTTCTGCCAACAAATAGATTTTCCAAATTAACTTTTTATATTTAATGTTTTATTCCTCCAGCTTCATTAAGATATCATCAACATATAACATTGTGTAAGTTTAAAGCATACAACATAGTGATTTTATACATTGCAAAACAATTACCACAAAAAGGTGAGTTAACATACCCATCACTTCACAAAGTTACAATTTCTTGTGTGTGGTGAGAACTTTTAAAATCTAGTCTCTTCTAACTGTATACAATACAGTATTATTAACAAAAATCACCATGCTGTACATCCCATCTAGCCATTTCATATTTAGACAGTAATGGTTTCCAACTCAACTTTCATGGCTACTCAGATGAATGTGCTAAAAGGCAGGTGTGTGAAAAGTGCTCCTCAGAGCTGGGTCAGTGTTTGAACACTTGAAAGGAAAAATGCCAGATGAATATGAAAAATAGGAACTATGGAAGGCGTGTCAAGACATTAATATAACTTTGTGTTCCTAGCCTTCTTATTTCTTCCATGAATCGTGACAACTTGCCTCTATATTTTTACCCTTTAAGTTAATTTGTTCACCACCTAATAAAATAGCTGTAGTCAATCCTAACAGAAATCAACCCTGAATATTCACTAAAAGGACTGATGCTGAAGCTGAAACTCCAATACTTTAGCCACCTGAAGCAAAGAGTCGACTTATTAGGGAAGACTTTGATGCTGGGAAAGATTGAAGGCAGGAGGAGAAGGGTTCAACAGAGGGCGAGATGGTTGGATGGTATCATCGACTCAATGGACATGAGTTTGAGCATGCTCCGGGAGTTGGTGAAGGACAGGGAGGCCTGGAGTGTTGCAGTCCATCGGGTTACAAACACTCAGACACGACTGAATGACTGAATAACAAGGAACTACAGGTTTCTGAAAATTAGAGCCAAAATCTGATGGAGAGGGTATGTATGCATAACTGAGTCACTTTGCTATACAACAGTAAGTAACACAACATTGTAATTCAACTACACTTCAATTTAAAAAAATCTGATGAAAAGGACGAGGACCCACGAAAAGGCAGCAAATGAAAGAAAATAGTATTGGATTAAGTGCTAAAAATCAATGGTTACATATTGAAGGAACTGAGATAACTGGAGCAGGAGAGATGGAGGTAAAATGCAGTGGTTAGAAAGACTTCAGGGAATTGTAGGACCTCAGCCAGGATGCCAAAGACAACTGGACCAATCTAGAGAGAGTAAGACTGCCCACAGTCTTCCTTACTCTCAGACTTTCCCTCACTTCACTGGATTATTTGTTGTTATTGTTCAGTCACTAAGTCATGTCTAACTCTGCAACCTCATGGACTGTAGCACACCAGGTTCCTCTATCCTTCGCTATCTCCCTGAGATTGCTCAAACTCATGTCCATTGAGTTGGTGATGTCATCCAGCCATCTCATCCTCTGTCGCCCCCTTCTCCTCCTGCTTTCACTCTTTCCCAGCATCAGGGTCTTTTCCAATGAGTCAGCTCTTTGCATCAGGTGGCCAAAGTATTGGAGTTTCAGCTTCAGCATCAGTCCTTCCAATGACTATTCAGGGTTTATTTCCTTTAGGATTCACTGGTTTCATCTCTTTGCTGTCTAAGGGACTCTCAAGAGTCTTCTTCAGCATCACAGTTCAAAAGCATCAATTCTTTGGTGCTCAGTCTTCATTATGGTCCAGCTCTCACATCTGTACATGATTACTGGAAAAACCACAGCTTTGACTATATGGATCTTTGTTGGCAAAGTGACATATCTGCTTTTTAATATGTTGTCTAGGTTGATCATAGCTTTTCTTCCAAGGAGCAGGCATCTTTTAATTTCATGGCTGTAGTCACCATCTGCAGTGAATTTGGAGCCCAAGAAAATAAAATCTTCCACTGTTTCCCCATCTATTTGCCATGAAGTGATGGGACCAGATGCCATGATCTTCATTGTTTGAATGTTGAGTTTCAAGCCAGCTTTTTCACTCTCCTCTTTCACCTTCATCAAGATGCTCTTTAGGTTCCTCTTTGTTTTCCGCCATTAAAGTGGTATTATCTGCATATTTGAGGTTGTTGACATTTCTCCCTACAGTCTTGATTCCAGCTTGTGATTCATCCGACTTGGCCTTCCACATGATGTACTCTGCATAGAAGTTAAATAAGCAGGGTGACAATATACAGCCTTGACATACTCCTTTCCCAATTTTGAACCAGTGAGTTGTTCCATGTAAGGTTCTAACTGTTGCTTCTTGACCTGCATACAGGTTTTGCAGGAGGCAGGTAAGGTGGTCTGATATTCCCATCTCTTTAAGAATTTTCCAGTTTGTTGTAATCCACACAGTCAAAGGCTTCAGTGTAGTCAATGAAGCAGAAGTAGATGCTTTTCTGGAATTCCCTTGCTTTCTCTGTGATCCAATGGATGTTGGCAATTTGACCTCTAGTTCCTCTGCCTTTTCTGAATCCAGCTTATACATCTGAAAGTTCTCGGTTCACATAATGGATTATTTAGAAAATATAAAACTCTGGGCACAAATTATACATTGTTTTATACTTTCTCTCTCATTATTTCATGCTTCTTAAACTTTCAAGAATAGAAATATTTTATCCTCATACTGAACACACTCTATTATGGCATAGCCAACTCACCTTGGACTCAACTAATACAGACTCAAGTTCAATGTAATTTGCATGTGCCCATGGTTTTCTGTTAGGAACGTATGGGTAAGAGAAACTTACTTAAAGGATAGACTGGAAGAGGCCACAATTATGTCATTGATTTTATGACTTTCTGCAGCAGAATGTGACCTTCTAAGGATGACAGAGGAAGATCTAAAACACCTTCCACACCTAATTAACCATTCTCAGGCACCTCAAATATATGGCAATTCAAGTGTCTGCAAGACCCTTGTTTCTTTCGGTTTCCACATCCCAAGCATAGTTTAAATCAGGACTGAAACTCTATAAGCAAACCTATCTCTTGTGCAGATTATTTCATGTTTACTCACCCACTTGATTGTTTTGATTAGTAGGTCTAAACTTAGCACTGAAGCAGAGTTTAAGTTTTATCTCAGCATTTTTGTTGAGCAAAGTGATTTTTTTTGGTGTGAATGAAGCATCTACAGATACATCAGCAATGCTCTGTGACCTGAAAGACCAATGTTTAAAAAAAATTATTCTCAGGAAGCTACCCAGAAAAACTAGTCTTAGCACCTTGTAGGAATGTGACCACAAAACAGCATTAACCTAGTTTAACTGCTCCCTTCAAAAAATGGATTTAACTCCTTGTATCTTGACTTTTTAGATGAATCAAACTTACCTTCAAAGAAAAAAGTTTGGCCATCATGGGCTATCTTTAAAGGGAATGTCACAGTATAGGAAGTATATGGCCTACCACGCATGAGGCCTACCAAGGTGGCCACAGGGGGAAGTTCACTGAAAGGTATGACTTCTTACAAAACTGTTTCCAAAGCAGCCATATAATTATGTCATCACACCTTGTATTTTTCTAATGCTACTCTTAACTGATTTTATTCAGTAAATACATTTTCTTTTTTTCAAAGCCTTAAATATTACATTTGAGTTTTATTTCTTCCACATGAAGATTTCATTAAAATGATGCACTAAGGCAGTGGTCCCCAACTTTTCTGGCAGCAGGAACTGGTTTCGTGGAAAACAATTTTTTCACGGACTGCAGAGGGGAGGGAGATGGTTCACACCAGTAACGGAGCGGCAGATGAAGCCTCATCTGCTCACCTCCTGCTGTGTGGCCTGGTTTCTAACATGGACTAGTGGTTGGGGACCTCCGCACTAAGGAACTTCTTGGTGGTCCAGTGGTTAAGGCTCCGTGCTTCCACTTCAAGGGGCACAGGTTCAATCTCTGGTGGAGAAACTAAGAACCTGCCTGTCGTGTGCTGAAAGAAAAATGATGCACGAAAAACAATGCATTTCATCCTTTAAAAGCGCAAGTGAGATATTGTAAATAGTTTCATTGAACTCAGAGTGTGATCTACTCAATACCCAATTTCTTTCTGTTCTTCACATACTTGGACATTTAAAGCATATTTTTCAACAGACATGAATGGATAAGTGAACTATATTTTCTTGGAGACTCCTGACAGAATTCTCAGTTTCTTTCTGGTTCCATTCCTTCACCAGCCCAATATATTTATTTTTACCCTTACTCACTTGGCTCTTGAATCCCTTATTGTTCCCCCCTGCTCTTCAACTCCTCCTGCGGTCAATGAGAGGTCAGCTAAACCTAAATAATGGCTTCTTGTTTATGACTAATAATTGTAAAAGATACCTTTTAACCACAGGAGAAGTTGTACTTCACTTGTGTGGCCTTGGTATTCAATATTTTTAGAGCATTCTCATGAGAATTCTTTTCTACAAGTTGAGGTAATAAAAAGATAATAATCAGAAATATCCTTAATACCATTTCAAGAGCTTTATCTTTTCAATATACTTTTCCTGTTCATTTTAAAGAGGAGAGAGACTTGGTTCTAATGTTAAGCAAGAATTTTTTTTTTCCTACCAGGAAAAACATACTCCTTCCTCTATGCAAACTATGACATACAAATGTCTTATAGTGTTATATAATGCCTGTGACATTTTCACAATACTAGCAAAGCAATCTGTTCTACTTAGCAGGCCATGTGTTCCTTAACTAGTTTGTGTCTGGCTCTCAATGACTCACCAGAGCTGAACGACCTGTCCAAAGGCCCCCACGGACACATCGGTGATGGAGTCCCCATTTAAATCTCCATAGCCATCCAGGGATCTCCCAAAGTACTGGAGGTGACTACTAAAGGCTCTGTCGGACCCCAAGATTTTCTAAAAGAGCAAGTTTGAGATGAAATTATAGCTCGGGACAACTGAAACAGAAAAAAGCATCTACATTGCCCTGGTATATTCTTTCTATGGCCATTTCTCAGATTGTTTTATTCTCCACAGAACTCCATTGATTTTTCATAGCTCATCTGATCTGATTATTATTCTTGCAACCACATTTTCATCAAAGCAAACAGCATAAATCTCTCACATAAAATAACAAGCCAGCACAAAGCAGTGAGAGTAGACAGGGCTTGACACACAGTAGGGGCTCACTAAGTATCTGATGAATAAGTGAATTAGGTTATAAAGTAAGAGGGATGGACTGGATGGTTCACATAATACTCTTTAGCTCTAACACAATGTAACTCACTCACATGTAAACAAATCACCATAAAACTATGGATTACCTGAGAATACCTCAAGCGAATCATGCCCTCATGACCGTTGTAGATGTACACAGCTCCAGAGTTCTGATTTTCCAAAGGTGAACCAACAATCACGTCATTAAAGCCATCCATGTTGATGTCTGAAAGAGCTGCAATTGCTGAACCAAATCGAGCATTTTCAAGACCCTTGGGGCCTTCCAGAAATTGGTGCCAATTCAAAATGCCCTTGCAGAGAGGGAAAAGGGGGACAATTAAAGCCAACCTTACATTAATAAATATATACTACTATATATTTATAGTAGTATAAATATAGGTATAAAATAGATAACCAAGGACGTATTGTATGGCACAAGGAATTATATTCAATAGTTTTAGTTACCTAAAAAGGAAAAGAATCTGAAAAAGAATCTATCTATCTACATACCTACCTATGTACAAATGAATCACTGTGCCATACTGAAAATAAGGTCATAGGCTATCTGCTCATAAACCAAGGTGAAAAGAAGCAATTCTTTTATGTAGGCTGGCTGCACAACCTATATAAGAGTGTCCATTTCTTTGTCTTTTTTCCCCTTAATATTAGGATCCTCACTCATCTGTTTTCAAAATTTTTTGATTTAAAAAATTTCTGGTAAAAATCTACTAAACTCTACAATAAAATTAAGGTAGAAACAAATAAAACACAATATCTTAATGTAGTCTTTTACTTAAAAGCTATTGAACAACAGTGGCATAATTATAATGGTATAGGAAGTGACAGATGAGATTGTTAATATTCCATTATATAAAACACTGAATATTTCTGCCAAAGAAAAGACATTTTCCTGTAAAAGATACAATTGTGGGTTCTTTTTTTGTTGTTGTTGCAGATTTTGAAATCAAGAATGGAACTATTTTATGACTTCATAAGAAAGCAATGCTCTTCAGCCATGAAACTGAGTCTGTTTTGATTCTTTCTCCTCTATAATAATCTTACAGAAATTAATTTATTACTGAGTCTGGTAAAATACTGAAAGATCATTTCACCTTTAGCAATTAATAATATTCAGAATATCTGACTAGCAAGAAACATTTAAGAAGTTGGGGATTTGTTAAATTTTCAAACAAGTAGATATGCTCTTCCCTTATTAAATACTTAATTACACTTTCTTTATATGCTTTAAAATTGTTTTAATTGCTTCTGTTTAAGGGCTAACTGTTATTTTTTGTTGTTGTTATATTAATTTAAATAAATAATGTAGGACAAAATATTGCAACAGTTAAATATAACATTTACTACATTAATATCAGCTTCTCTTTTTCCATCGTTTCCTTATCTAGCCATCTAATCTTCTATGTCAATCTGTGCCTTTAATTTTAGTTTTCTTTTCAGGTTTCACTAAGCTAACTATAATTATGTGCATGGATTTAGAGATTTAAGTCTATAAGTTGGAAAAACTAGGCTTTTCCCTGTTAGAGTATGCTCAGTTCTATGTGCAAGAACTGGAATTCCCAAGATTTGGATATATACATAAATGATACACCAAGCAATGGAATTTTCTGACAAACTAATGTAGAAATCGTATAGGATTATATGGCTACTTCTAGAGTGCCTGGTACAATTTGTCCTTACCATTGTAAAATGTCAACAAAGCAGCTTTGCCTTGTTATTGTTATATCTTTATAGCAAAGAGGAGTAATTGAATGAGATATTTGGGAAATACACAGATGTATATGCATGTGTGTATGTATTTCAAAAAACAACATGCATTTATAATAACTTTATTTGTAAAGAAAATATGTATTCAAAGACCTCCTGTGGAAGATGGCAGGACACTATACATTAAGTTCTAGGTTATGCTTTTCAATGTGATTTTTAAAACTGTAACTTAATGGTGACATCCTCAAAATGAAATATAAACCATACTTTTATTCAATAATAAACATTCTTTAATCTGTAAAAATGAAGATTCACTTTTATTTACCAATACTAAAGCAAATCAAAGGAAATCAGTTTAATATTTTTTTTTTACCTTTGTGATAGTAAACAGGTAGACTCTTCCTTCCTCTTTCTTTAGGTCATTCATGTACATTGGCGCACCTACCAAGAGCACATCTGTAATGGTGTCCTTATTCACATCGACTGCACACAGCACACTACCGAAATAGGAGCCAATCTGGAGGAATAAAGCATATCAACACTAGGATTCTTCTACTCTTACTATTACACTAAACTTATTTACTCATTCAACAAGCAAAAATTGAGCATCTGTTGCCTGTAAGGTGCTAGGAACATAAAGATAGATAACATCACCCCTTCTCTCTGTTTGTGTCACAATCTAACACTTGCTTCTTAGCACTTAGGGTGCACAAAAATCACCAAAAAAGCACCTGTAAAATACAGATTCCCAAGAGCCATTTCCAGAGATTCTGATGCAATGTCTATTGGGCAATCAAGAAAACAGTATTTTAAGTAAGCACTCCAGGTATTTCTGATGCTGGTGGGTAAAAGACCACACTTAAGGGACACTTAGAAGCTTTATGAGATGTTGTAGACAAAGGCTGGCAGGGAAGAGGGAGGTTGAACAAATAATAGGACTTCTGTGATAAAACATAACAGAAAGTGAAAGTGTTAGTCACTCAGTCGTGTCCAACCCCATGGACTGTAGCCCATCAGACTCCTCTGTCCATGGCATTCTCCAGGCAAGAATACTGGAGTGGGTTGCCATCCCCTTCTCCAGGGGATTTTCCTGACCCAAGGATAGAACCCAGGTCTCCCACATTGCAGGAGGATTCTTTACCGTCTGAGCCACCAGGGAAGACCATAAACTTTAAAATATTAAACAGGAGGGAAATGTATGACCACAGTGGATTTGTGGTCAAGGAAGTCAAAGACTCATATCTTCTTCCTCCAGGAAAATCCATAGAGACAGTGAATCATATTTAATCCCAGAGAAGGGAAATCTGTAGATAATCAGTTTCTCTGATTTAAGGAAGAAAATTTTCTGTTGGTCGTTGGAGTACAGTGATGTGCATTTTAAATATGTGCTAAGCTCAGGAGTCAAAACTACTTAGCAAGAAAATAGGAATCTATAGGCTGGCTTTTGTTCTCGTGGACCATGACTGGGAGGCGTCACCGGTCCTCACTACCAAACTGCCACATATCAGAAGAAAGTGACAGAGAAGAGAGCTGCTTTACTTTCAGAAATGTCCAACTTTTTGACATTTAGAAGTGTCAGAGCCACGGACACCTTTACAGGCCCCGATGTCGTAGCTCAGTCTAACGAGATACTGCTCCCTCTGCCTACTCGTTCCTTCTCCAGTCCTCGGTTCCTGTTGGAGCTTGCCTACAAAGCAGTGGTTAGGTGTCTGTCATCATTGGGCTTTAATGACAACTCAACCCCATGAAAGCTATGTAGCCTTAGGTAGTTAAACTCTCCGCAGCTAGTCAACAGGGGATGGTAGATCTCAGTATTGTTGTGAATATTTGAGGAATATTCAAGTAAACACAAACCACAGAGGCAGCTACAGGGTGGGCACTCAATAAATCTTAGTTTCCATTTCTACTAACTCCTCCCTTCCCACAAGTCCCGGTTGTCCATGAAATTAATTTCACCTGCTTAAACAACAAAATTTACCTGGTCACCTCTGTGAGATTGAATAACTGTGACATTGCCATTCCCATTAACACTGTATAGCACTATCTGGCCAGTATAATTTGCTCGAGGAGCACCAGCAACAAAGTGGACACTGTTCCCAGTAGAAATTGAAGCCACAGAGTAACCTAGGAGAGAAGGGGTTACAGAGTAGGTACTGTTGAATATCTTGGCCAGATAAGCTTGTGAAGCTAGCAGAGATGATCAGAGGTCCCTTTTGTTAGTGTGACGCACGGCTGCTCATGCTCCTGAGTATAACATGAAGGTCACATCCTCCTCCTTTGGTGTCAGTCTCCGGTTCAAAGTTTGGACTTGCCACCTGTTAAGTTTTTTATCTTTGAGCAAGTAATTAACCTCTTCGGAAAGATAAAATGAGGATAGTAGTACTCCCTTCAAAGGATAGTTGGAAGTGTTTAAATATTATGTAGATAGAATAGCCAACTCAGGGACTGCCCCATAGTAGGTGCTCAAAATTGGTGACTACCTATTACATGAACAAAAACATTGGTAAGACTACCACTTATGGTTTTGACTTTTACATACTATTTCTATTTTGGAGAAACAGTCATGCCCCAGGATTAACAACTGCTGGAACAACCAGAAGAGATTAACGAGTCTAACATGCAGTGTTTCATTAAGTAGTTATGGGCTAAGGCCTGACTGGCAAAGAGGCAGCTGAAATATGTGTAATTAGATGACAGCTCAAGTGCTTTGCTGAACTGATCCTGAAATTCAACAAGAGACTAGTTTAAAGGAAGCAACTTAAATGTGCTGAGCCAAGTGCTGGTAGGTCTTACCTAAATATGAACTGTGATTTCTGTCTTGCAGAATTTGTTCAAACGCTTGTTTAGAAAAGATCAGATGTCCATGAAGTGTCTTCTGGACCACAGTCCCACTCCAGTCATAAGCTCCTACTGCACCCAGCATCAGAATATTCTACAATAATTGAAAAATGAGAAGCCTTAAATCACCTGTAAGGCATAAGAGTGTCGGGTGGACAAAACATCAAAACAAATGGTCTAAATTTACAGAAGAAAAATAACAAAAAAACTAAGCATGATGAAGCAAAATATACATGAATTGCTTAGAAAAGAGAGACAACAGGTCAAAAATGGAATCACCTGTGCCAAGTCTACGTCATCAAACCCAGACCTTACCTAACCTAATTGCAACTTCAACCTCTCCCAGGAAGGTCGTCTTAAATGTCACTTTGGAATTCCCTGGTCAGCACTAGTGAGGTAATCACCTGAGAGACGCCTTCTGTCCCCTATGTGAAGGTGACTGTGCCTGAAACAGTCTGACCATTTCCCCTTCTGCCCATAAAAGCCTTCCATTTTCTACAGCTCCTTAGAGCATCTTTCTGTTTGCTTAATGAAATGCTGCCCAATTCATGAATCATGGTGGTGGTTTAGTCGCTAAGTCATGTACGTCTCTTACAACCCCATGAACTGTAGACTGCCAGGCTCCTTTGTCCACGGGATTTTCCAGGCAAGAATACTGGAGTGGGTTGCCATTTCCTTCTCCAGGGGATCTTCCCGACCCAGGGATCAAACCTAGGTCTCCAGCATTGCAGGCAGATTCTTTACCAACTGAGTTATGAGAGAATCCCATGAATCATTGAATAAAGCCAATTAGATCTTCAGATTCACTCAGCTGAATTTTGGTTTTTTAACAAATCATATGTTGATATATCTCCAAATTGTTTTGATACATTTTGTGCTGGAAAAGAAGCCTTCCCATGGGCTATATTACTTTGGGCTTTGTTTAGTACAACACATTTTAAAGATAAATCTGTACTACAGTACAGGAGGGGCACATAGCCATCTTCCAATTTCCATGCAAAGGCGCACATCTGCAAATGCTGAACAGTTGTAAGCCTTTAGAAAGCAGTCAAGAAGGGAGCCTCTGGCCTAACGTGTTCCTAAGAAGAGCTCAGGCTATGAGACACGCTCAAGAAACAGGAAGTGCTGCTGCCAGAGGAAGCGAGGTGGACACTGTTCCCCCAGACCCATGTGGTGGCCCTCTTCTGACCTGATTTATCTTCAACTTCCTTCCTCTTTCTCCTTTTAAACACTTTATTTGTTTTTTGGTGGTGCTGGGTCTTCATTGCGGTGTGTGGTTCTCGCTAGTTGCGGTGCACAGGCTTAGCTGCCCTGTGGCATGTGTGGTCTAAGTTCCACAACCAGGGATTGAACCCACATCCCCCTGCACTGGAAGGCAAATTCTTAACCACTGGACCACCAGAGCAGTCCCTTCCCTCTTTCTTCTTAACTCCTTCTCAAACGTTCCTCTCTCTCCTATCCCATCTATTTGCGAATGGCACAGCTACAGAAAGCAATTGAAGATATGATATTTCATCTATGGGAAGAAAAACAGCCATTGGTCAGCACCAGTGGGGAGGCCCAAAGAAGACAGGCCACTCGGGATTGGCTCAAAACCCAATCTGAATATTCAAAGCTATAAGTCATCACAGGAAGCAGATGGTCAGGATGGGACTTGTTTTTAAATTTTTGAAAAAATTAATTAATCAACTGATTAACTAATTAGTTAATTATTTTACTTATTTTGGCTGTGTTAGGTTGAGTTGTGGCTAGATCTTTGGCTGCTGCACGCAGACTCTCTAGCTGTGGCATTCGGGCTCTCTAGTTGTGGTGGGTGGGCTTAGCTGCTCCAGGACAAGTGAGATATTAGTTCTCTGATCAGGGATTGAACTCATGTCCTCTGCATTGCAAGGAGTATTCTTAACCACTGGACCACCAGGGAAGTCCTTATTTACAAGTTTTTGATCTTAGAAAATATCAGAGATGCAACTTTGGGGTTTTGCTGTTATTGTTTAAAATGTATTTTCTTGAAGTCTAGTTGACTTACAACATCATATTAATTTCTGCTGTACAGCAAAGTGATCCTATTATATAGACATTATTTTCCATATTCTTCTCCATTATGGTTTTCAAGGTATGATTTTGGAATGAAAAATACAAAGCCATTAAAAAAAATAGGGAAATAAACGTGTCCCATTCTGAAGACAAGAGACCATGAAATTATGTGAATGATTGTCATAAATCCTGGACTCTGAAATCTGGGTGCAGGAAGGGGCTTCAGGGACTATACAAAATTTCAGGAAATTGTGTGAAAAATTCTTTGTGTGGGTTCACTGACTTTTTTTCTGAGGGAAAGACCATAACTTTTAGGAGCATCTCTTAACGATTAGTGATCCAGAAAATGTTAGCACCTTTTATTCTACAAAAAAACAAAAAAAACTGACCCTGGGCCTTTATTCAGCCAGTCAAATCCTGTTCCCTGAGTATTTCCCAGGGTTACCTGTCTCTGCCTCTTTCACTTTTACTACTGTTGCACTCATATCCTGAGCAGGATTAGAATCAGAGACCTGTGAAATGGATGTCTCTGAGAAAGAATGGACTTCCCTGAGCTAAGATGTCCCATCTCACTCTTTCCCTAACTCCTGACTCTTTCAACTATTTTTCTGTCTCTGCTGTTAAAAAACAGGTATTCAAATAACTCAGAATTCAACCATGACAGTGATGATAAGAGTTTGTGTTTTATTTACTTATTTTTTTAAAGAGTTTGTGTTTTAAGCAAACTTTTCCAGCAGTTGATTGATACAGAGAAAATTCCTACAGTAATAATACCTTGAGTTAATATACTGCCTGTCCCCTGGAGCACTCAAAGGCTTTCTTGTATATTATCATTTTTTTCCATTAAAAAAATCCCTGTAAAATAGGGTATGGAAGGCATTATTAACCTCTGTTTTTTAGATGATAAGCCAGCAGCACAAAGAGTCTAAACGACTATGACTAGGAGTGAGAACTGATGATCACTAGATGGCTGTTTTTCCCATTTCAGGACAAGGCTACTGGGTCCAGAAGTGTCAAGGCAAATGACAGCATGCCTGGAAGTTATCTGATATACACACATTTTGAGGGGAGTATTCCGCGCTGAATCCCACTTGTGACATTTCCATTTGGAAGTTGTCTCCTCCTTGAACTGTACCTGGGAAATAGCAGTTTCAAAAATTATATCACTGTTACCGATTTTAAATCAAAGTTTCAAACACGGGTGCCTATACACACACCCATGGTTCTGATGTCCACTCAAAAGTACAGAGTTGCCAGATTCTGAGAGGGAGGAATCTCTAGGGAAGTGTTCTAACACATGCAGAAACCCACAATGCTTCCCAGGTAGTATCTGAAGTTGGCATTAATCTTGATTGTGCATTAATGTATTTTTTGGTATACTATGAAATTCCTGATATCAAGAAACACTCAACATAGGGGATGAGGTAAGATGAAAACTGACACGATTATCTTTTCTTTTTTAAAATGATTGTTACTTGCTAAAGACCTAACTGAATTTTTAGTTTTTAAATATTGGTACTAATAAATGCACATATATCTCAGATACAGTTAGAGGAGCCAGGCAATTGATCTGTGGTGAAGACTGTGTTGACAGATATTTGGATTTGGCTTCAGGAACCAGGATTCAAGATTGAGTAGGAATGTTACCAATTTGGAGGTTGGTCCAAGTTCTGCATATGTGCTTACCTCTGACACTAGCACCCTAAGACTCATTTAGAACTCTTTTTCCATATAGGGCAGCCAAAGTGGTTACATTTCACTAATCTTCACAAAAAGGAAAGTTTGTGGACTGTCACATTAATGTAGAGAAGAATAAAAATGTTTGGATAGATGCTTCCCATGGATAATCAGGAGATAAAGATTTGACTATAGGGATTAATACTTAATCTATCAGGAGATAAAGATTTGACTATAAGGATTAATACTTAATGTATGCATTCCCTTTGATCATAGCAGATGCTCAATAAAATATTCACTCCATTGCTGAGAGTTATTTGGGTTAACCATCAGGAACTAGGATTTGGGTCATGTGGGACTTTTTACCAACTGGGAATTGTTTTCTAGTCCTCCTTACAGTGAGGTCTTAAACATATGATATTTCTACAGTGACTAGACCTCCCCAGCCACAGAAGTAAATTATTATATATCTGGTAAATGTTTCCTCAAAATCTGAACTATTAAAAATCTTCACTGTATTTTTCTAACCTAAAAAGTATACATACTTACTGCAAACAAATTTAAGAATTTCAGTGTAAATTATGGAAGCAGTATAAAAAGGTAAAACTATTTATGATTATAATAGATTGTACGACATTGCTGCTCCCAAAGATTATACAATTTATAATCTTATCAATAGTGTATGAGCTTCTGTGCTTATCCATAATCTCCCTAAGATTAAACATTACTAATCTTTGTTGTCTTTTAGGCACAAAGAAACATTGATTTAATTTAAATTTTAAAATAATTAAAAATTGGGAACATTTTCCTTTGTTTATTGACCATTTGTATGGGGCTTCCCTGGTGGCTCAGATGGTAAAGCATCTGCCTGGAATGCGGGAGACCCAGGTTCGACCCCTGGGTTGGGAAGATCCCCTGGAGAAGGAAATGGCAACCCACTCCAGTACTCTTGCCTGGAAAATTCCATGGACTGAGGAGCCTACCCAGGCTCCTCAGTCCATGGAGTCGCAGAATCGGACATGACTGAGCAGCTTTACTTTACTTACTTTACTTTATAAGCTATGTATTCATCATTCTTTATTTTTCTTATTGATGCTATTTATGAGTTCTCTTTGTATAAGGTATATGTGAAGTGAAAGTTGCTCAGTTGTGTCCGACTCTGAGACCCCATGGACTATAGAGTCCATGGAATTCTCCAGGCCAGAATACTGGAGTGAGTAGCCTTTCCCTTCTCCAGGGGATCTTCCCAACCAAGGGATAGAACCCAGGTCTCTCCTATTGCAGGCGGATTCTTTACCAGCTGAGCCACAAGGGAAGCCAATTAATTAAAAGAGCATGTGGTAATAAAGAATTTTTTAAGGTTTTTAAAGAACATTTTACTTTATTTTTTATTTTTTAAATTTTTATTGGAGTATAATTGATTATAATGTCATGTTAGTTTCTGCTATACAGCGAAGTGATTTAATTATATAGATATGTACTCTTTTTTAGATTCTTTTCCCATATAGGCTATTACAGAGTATTGAGTAGAGTTCCCTGTGCTATACAGTAGGTCTTTATTGTCTATTTAGACAGTAGTGTGTATATGTTAGTCCCGATCCCCCAATTTATCCCTTCTATTCCCCTTATATGCTGGTAACCGTAAGTTTGTATCCTTGAAAAAAGTTTTTGAAAGAAAATTCTGAGAAGGAGTTCTTTTACCTTCAATGCTGAAAATTTGTTCTCCAATTGTCCCAGCCTTTTCTAGTAGATCAGCTTCATCAGAGACATTGAAAAAGTGTCTTTCTGTTGGAATACTGGCAATTGCTTTAATTTCTTTTATTAAATTTTTAGTATCCAGAGCGTTTCTGTTTAAGTACCCAAGAACCTTGAAAACAGAGGAAGAGAGGAGACGGCCATCAGTGCTGTTCTTCACTTTTCCTGTTAATATTTTCTAGACTATTTTTTAACACAATAGGCCTTTTGGAGAAGTAAAACAAGCAACACTTCCATATTCTTTTGGTTGGCAGGACTCAAAGTCAGCAAGATGCTGAGGTAGAGTAAAAATATTCTTTTATATGAAGCTATGAACAGGCAATTAGAAAGTATAGTCTTAAAGGAATATTTCCCTATGAACTGAAAGACCAGTAAAAAGAAAAGCCACTTACTGCTATGCCAAACCTCAGTATATTGTCTTTGTTACACTGATCAATCACAGCTTTCAACTTTGAACCATCATGGGATTCACCATCAGTTACAACCACCATAACTTTGGTAGCACCTGGTCGTCCACCAGCAGCCGTTGAATAAGCGGTATCTCTGTGGCAGATAAAATAAAAACTCACTATCGATGGATAAAGTTAATACATGGACCTCTGGTTAGAAAAGTAACTATGAAACTGACTTCTTTGAATATAATCTATTGTGACTTAGAATTGATCTATCAATTCTGGTGATATTTTAATTATATTATATTTGTAGTTTGTAGAAACACATACAAGAATGTAAATCTCACATGGCATTAAAAATAGCTCCCATGGTTTTCATAGTGTGTGGGTATGTGTATTCACATCAGGAATCCTTAGAATTATCCTCTGCTAAGAAAAGTAAACTTATTAAAACTAATCAAGAGCAAAGATAATTCATTTTTGTCATAAATTTTACTCATTGGATCTGCATTTTTCCAATAACAAATTGCATTTTTAAAAGTAATAAATATATGTGGTAAAAGAAATCTAAAGCATTTGGAAAGCTATAAAACAAAAATTTTACATCAAGCCACTGTTTCAAAGGTAATCACTATTATCAGTTTGTTTCCTTCTAGAAAATGTTGTATATAGAGCATATATGCAAAATTTACTCCTTAAACTTTTATATGGGGACATATTCTATACAGTGGTTTTTCATTTTGATGGAGATCAGCACATACATTACTCTCCTTTTTGTGTTTAATTGATTTCTAAATTTTCATTTAAAAAATGCTCATTTTATACAATTTTAGAGGTAAGTTTCCATTTACAGTTATTATAAAATATTGACTATATTCTCCTTGTTGTATTACATCCTTGAGCCTGTCTTATACCCAATAATTTGTGCCTCCCACTCCCCCACCTTTATATTGCACCCCCACCACTCCACTGGTAATCACTAGTTTAGAACTCTCCTGTTTTAATGGCTGTGTAATATTTCATTGCTTTGAGGAACCATAAGTTATTTAATCAACTCCCCATTATTATGCATTTAGGCCATTTTTGGTTTTACAAATAATGCTATAATGAAAGTCCTTGTGTATATATCTTGGCATACTTTTTCAAATGCATCAGTAGGATAAAATCTTGGCACTGAAATTATTTGGACAAAGGATTTGCACATTTCAAATCTTGATAAATATAGTATTAAATTGTTCTTCAAACTTCTTCCAATTTATACTGCCATCAGTGTACAAAAATGCAAATTTCCCCATCTCCTTTCCTTAACAATGAGGACAATTAACTTTTAATCTGGGATACTCTTATAAGTGAGAATAATATATTATTGTTGTTTTATTATGTACTTTTAAACTATGAAGAATGATGAATATTTTTATGTTTATTAGCCATTTATATTTCTTTTATCATGAACTCTTGATTTTTCTTTACATTTGCTCGTTTTTGTTTTTCATCATTTTCTTGATCAGTAAAATTTCTGTTTATAAAGAAAATTACCCTTTGTCATATATGTTGTAAATAACTTTTTCAGCTCATTAATCATTTAAAAAATTTTAGTGATATTAATACTGTGCAGAAATTTTATATTTTTGTATAATCAAATCTGTTACTTTTTGTGTCTGTGTCTTTTATATTTGACATGTCATTTTAAAAGGGCCTTATCAAAAAAAAAAATAATAAAAAAAAAAAATAAAAGGGCCTTATCTATAAGACTTTTATCTTTCATTAGCCAAGTTTTCTCATAGTCCTTTAGTTGTTTCATTTTCTTAGATTTAAACTGGTGATCAGCTGAAATTTGTTTTGATTCAACAAGCAGGGATTCAGCTTTTGGTTAGCCAGGTGTCTAATAATTTTTTTCCTCTCTATTGCATTGTCTTGTTGCACATTCTTTCTGGTGTCATCATATATGTTTACCACCACCACTTACATGATGAGAATTTAAGGTCTATATTTGCTTCCATTCATCCCTCCCATCTTCAAGTTTGTGTATTCAATGCATTGAATATTTTCACCTGAAAGTGTATGGAGTTCTTTAATTCAACTTGTTTAAAACTGAGAATATCAGTTTATTTCCTAAAGCTTTTCTATATTCTATATAGCAGAATATAGAAATATTCAAAAATAGTTCTTATTTCTCAACCAAATTTGAATTCTTATACTCACATCAAGTAATTTCTTAAGTGAATTATACTCTTTATGACATACAGTAGAGCTCATGTCTGATTATATGTTGGCCAAGGGTAGAAACTATGCCTCATTTAGTTTTGATGACCTGTGTGTGTGTGTTAAGTTGCTTTGGCCAAGTCCGACTCTTTGCGACCCTATGGAATGTAGCCTGTCTATGGGCTCCTCTGTCCATGGGATTCTCTAGGCAAGAAAACTGGAGTGGGTTGCCATTCCCTTCTCCAGAGGATCTTCCCGACCCAGGGATTGAACCCAAGTCTCTTATATCTCCTGCATGGGCAGGTAGGTTCTTTACCACTAGCGTCACCTGGGAAGCTCATGATTATCTGCAGGGCTTGGAACAATAAATTGTAACTTTAGGCACCAAATCAAATTAGATCAATAGAAAATGGAAACTTTCACTGAAGGAGTATCAGAATTCTATTTGGTGTTGTAAAGAAACAGATCAAGAAAGAGGAGAAAGAAGAAGAAAGAGAAAAAGAATTAGATGTAATTAAATTCTGGAATGAATGAGTAAAACGTTAAGTGGTTCTCCTCACAATGGAAAGACTCCTGTTAGCTTGGAAAATAATGGTGAGAGAGGGATGACGAGGAGAAAAACAAAGTTTTGAAAAGATCATAAAAGCCATATGAGTCCCATTTTCTCAGAAAGTGCCTATTCTCCCTAAGAAGGAAGCTTGCCAGGCCCCTAGGCTCTTTCCAGGGAAAAATGCCACACCCACATTCCCTTCTAAAAATAAAGGCTCTTTACTGTTTCTAACTCCTAGGAGGCCATTTTTCTACGTCATCTTAAGTCCTCCCCTCAGCCTGCTTTACTGAACCAAGAAGGGTACTTTGCATAATAGCTGTCGGCCAGCAGCCGATGAGGTAGCTGGACTCCAAAGCACAGCTTAATGGGGACACACAAAAAAATGAGCCAAACCAATCATATCTTCTCTTGTAGGGAATCTACTCTTGAGACATATGGGGAGAGTCAGCAGTTGACAGAAGCAGCAACTAGAACACAGAATGTACTGAAAAAAGAAAGGACAGATATTACAGGAAATTCAGAAATAGAAAGGACAAGATGTGGTGACTGGCCAGATATGTGACCTAAAGAGGAGTAGAAAGAATAAAAAAAAAAAAAACCATTAAGTTTACAGTCTGAATAACGAGGGGAAAAGGCGGACAATGAATCAAAATGGCAGAGTTACGAGGAGGGGAAGGGAAAAGCACAGGGCCAGTTTAGGATGTACTCAGTTTGACAAGTGAGCCAACACTTCAAATAAGCATCAGCTGGACACCCGTGTGAATTCCGAGAGAGAGGTCAGGGCTGACGACATAGCCGTGGGGTAAGCCAGGCAGGGCTGATGGCTCATGTAACCTGAGAGTACATACAACTCCTAAGAAAAAAAGGGTTATGAAAGAAGGATTCTGTTTAGTGAAGAAAAACTAGAAAAGAAGCCAATGAAGAGGCAAACGTTGACAAAAGTTAGCAGGTTTTCTGGAAGTGTGTGGTGTCAAGGCATCTGGGGTAGAAATAGCACTGCATGCTCATTATTGTCAAATGATAAGGGAAGCTAAAGAGGATGAGGCTTGAGGCAAAACCACATTTACAGGGTGGCAGAGTCATATGTTTCAAGGATATGAAGGAAGGAACATAGATTCTTCTTTTAAGGGATTATGGCAGTGGAAGGAAGGCACAACCAGATGGCAAAGGGCAAAAAGTAGGTTTAAAGGAAGATGAACTTACTGTTCTCATTTATGTTTTTTAAACAATATGAGAATGTTTAGCACCTTTTTGGTAAAGGTATCTGATCAAATCAGAGTGAAGATGAAGGTCAGCAGTGCTAAGAAGATAGAGACACTGAGCTAAGAATTAGGAGTGTTATATAGTTATGAAATTGCCCCAGATAGTAGTTAGCCGAATGAGTCCTTCAATTCAGACTCCTATGTCATTAACACTTAAGATTCTATGGCCCTTCTTAATTTGGTTGAAGTGTCCCACTAGCTCAAGTTGTTTGTGGGTCTTAATAAATAGTAACAAACAATTGCAGATTGCTCCATTTCCAACTTAACCCAAGGTCTTTTAATTTCATTTTATTTACTTCATATAAAATATTAAAAAATCTTATAAAAGTCACAGAAATCAAAGATTTAAAAATTTTATTCCCTTTTGCCTTCTCAAAGTGTTCAAGTAAAAGAATGTTCAGACTTGTCTACTCTACTAGTTCTGATTTAAGTGTAGGTATTGCATATTTGGGTTTCCCACATGGTGCAGTAGTAAAGAATCTGCCTGCCAATGCAGGAGATGCAAGAGATGTGGGTTCAATCCCTGGGTTGGGAAGATACCCTGGAGGAGGAAATGGCAACCCACTCCAGTATTCTTGCCTGGAGAATCCCATGGACAGAGGAGCCTGGTAGGCTACAGTCCATGGGGTTGCAAAGAGTTGGACACAAAGGATCATAAGAGACTACTACCAGCAGCTCTATGCCAATAAAATGGACAACTTGGATGAAATGGACAAATTCTTAGAAAAGTATAACTTTCCAAAACTGAACCAGGAAGAAATAGAAGATCTTAACAGACCCATCACAAGCAAGGAAATCGAAACTGTCATCAAAAATCTTCCAGCAAACAAAAGCCCAGGACCAGATGGCTTCACAGCTGAATTCTACCAAAAATTTAGAGAAGAGCTAACACCTATCTTACTCAAACTCTTCCAGAAAATTGCAGATGAAGGTAAGCTTCCAAACTCATTCTATGAGGCCACCATCACCCTAATTCCAAAACCAGACAAAGATGCCACAAAAAAAGAAAACTACAGGCCAATATCACTGATGAACATAGATGCAAAAATCCTTAACAAAATTCTAGCAAATAGAATCCAACAACATATTAAAAAAATCATACACCATGACCAAGTGGGCTTTATCCCAGGAATGCAAGGATTCTTTAATATCCGCAAATCAATCAATGTAATACACCACATTAACAAATTGAAAGATAAAAACCATATGATTATCTCAATAGATGCAGAGAAAGCCTTTGACAAAATTCAACACTCATTTATGATTAAAACTCTCCAAAAAGCAGGAATAGAAGGAACATACCTCAACATAATAAAAGCTATATATGACAAACCCACAGCAAGCATCACCCTCAATGGTGAAAAATTGAAAGCATTTCCCCTGAAATCAGGAACAAGACAAGGGTGCCCACTCTCACCACTACTATTCAACATAGTGTTGGAAGTGTTGGCCACAGCAATCAGAGCAGAAAAAGAAGTAAAAGGAATCCAGATAGGAAAAGAAGAAGTGAAACTCTCACTGTTTGCAGATGACATGATCCTCTACATAGAAAACCCTAAAGACTCTACCAGAAAATTACTAGAGATAATCAATGAATATAGTAAAGTTGCAGGATATAAAATTAACACACAGAAATCCCTTGCATTCCTATATACTAACAATGAAAAAACAGAAAGAGACATTAAGGAAACAATACCATTCACCATTGCAACAAAAAGAATAAAATACTTAGGAGTATATCTACCTAAAGAAACAAAAGACCTATACATAGAAAACTATAAAACACTGATGAAAGAAATCAAAGAGGACACGAACAGATGGAGAAACATACCGTGTTCATGGATTGGAAGAATCGATATTGTCAAAATGGCTATACTACCCAAAGCAATCTATAGATTCAATGCAATCCCTATCAAGCTACCAATGGTATTTTTCACAGAACTAGACCAAAGAATTTCACAATTTGTATGGAAATACAAAAAACCTCGAATAGCCAAAGTAATCTTGAGAAAGAAGAATGGAACTGGAAGAATCAACCTGCCTGACTTCAGGCTCTACTACAAAGCCACAGTCATCAAGACAGTATGGTACTGGCACAAAGACAGAAATATAGATCAATGGAACAGAATAGAAAGCCCAGAGATAAATCCACGAACCTATGGACACCTTATCTTTGACAAAGGAGGCAAGGATATACAATGGAAAAAAGACAACCTCTTTAACAAGTGGTGCTGGGAAAACTGGTCAACCACTTGTAAAAGAATGAAACTAGAACACTTTCTAACACCATACACAAAAATAAACTCAAAATGGATTAAAGATCTAAATGTAAGACCAGAAACTATAAAACTCCTAGAGGAGAACATAGGCAAAACACTGTCTGACATAAATCACAGCAAGACCCTTTATGACCCACCTCCCAGAATAACGGAAACAAAAGCAAAAATAAACACATTGGACCTAACTAAACTTAAAAGCTTTTGCACTACAAAGGAAACTATAAGTAAGGTAAAAAGACAGCCCTCAGATTGGGAGAAAATAATAGCAAATGAAGAAACAGACAAAGGATTAATCTCAAAAATATACAAGCAACTCCTGCAGCTCAATTCCAGAAAAATAAATGAGCCAATCAAAAAATGGGCCAAAGAACTAAACAGACATTTCTCCAAAGAAGACATACAGATGGCTAACAAACACATGAAAAGATGCTCAACATCACTCATTATCAGAGAAATGCAAATCAAAACCACAACGAGGTACCATTACACGCCAGTCAGGATGGCTGCTATCCAAAAGTCTACAAGCAATAAATGCTGGAGAGGGTGTGGAGAAAAGGAAACCCTCTTACACTGTTGGTGGGAATGCAAACTAGTACAGCCACTATGGAAAACAGTGTGGAGATTTCTTAAAAAACTGGAAATAGAACTGCCATATGACCCAGCAATCCCACTTCTGGGCATACACATTGAGGAAACCAGATCTGAAAGAGACACGTGCACCCCAATGTTCATCGCAGCACTGTTTATAATAGCCAGGACATGGAAGCAACCTAGATGCCCATCAGCAGATGAATGGACAAGGAAGCTGTGGTACATATACACCATGGAATATTACTCAGCCATTAAAAAGAATTCATTTGAATCAGTCCTAATGAGATGGATGAAACTGGAGCCCATTATACAGAGTGAAGTAAGCCAGAAAGATAAAGAACATTACAGCATACTAACACATATATATGGAATTTAGAAAGATGGTAACGATAACCCTATATGCAAAACAGAAAAAGAGACACAGAAATACAGAACAGACTTTTGAACTCTGTGGGAGAAGGTAAGGGTGGGATATTTCAAAAGAACAGCATGTATACTATCTATTGTGAAACAGATCACCAGCCCAGGTGGGATGCATGAGACAAGTGCTCGGGCCTGGTGCACTGGGAAGACCCAGAGGAATCAGGTGGAGAGGGAGGTGGGAGGGGGGATCGGGATGGGGAATACGTGTAAATCTATGGCTGATTCATATCAATGTATGACAAAACCCACTGAAATGCTGTGAAGTAATTAGCCTCCAACTAATAAAAAAAAAAAAAAAGAGTTGGACACAACTGAGCAACTGAGTATGCATGCGCCATATATTTTATATTTTTCTTTGTCTTTTCTTACTTATGAGCACTTCTATTTTATCAACATATTGACCTATTAGCATCATAACTTACCGTGCATACTGAATTGCTTTGAAGGTATTTGTAAGGTCTCCACCATATTGGAATGTCTGCGATGTTGCTTTAATCATTTCATCTTTGGATTTAAAAGTATTCAGGTTAAACACAACTCTTGGATTATTGGCATATTGAATTAACCCCATCTTTAAGAGAAAAGAAGTTTATTACAGGTTTGTCATTGTTATAAATCATTCCTATGTAACCAATATAATAAAAATCAGAAGTGCATTTATACACAGGCTGATAGCTTAAGGGAATCATTTCCAACTTTTTTCTTAAGAATAATTATTTTTCTTCCAATAGGATAACTTCCCTGTCAGAGGTCATCAGTGTACAGCAGTGGGACTTATTGACAAGCATGATAATGTGCCATTTATGTGCCATATGGTTCTCAAGAATAATAGCTGCAGCTTTTAAAGCACTGCCATATGGATGAATAGTAGAATAAAGTTCATAACAGGAAGATTTAAATAGATTTTCTAGTTACAAAAGGATATATACATGTTAACCATTACAAGCAATCATGGATGGAACATAACATCTCATCAATTGAGGATAATTATCTAATAAACAAAGAAGTATAGTTGAATACTAAGAAAAGTGACTGCTAATCAATGCAGTCAGTATAAATGTTTTCACTGTGCTGGATTTCCTTCATCACAGACGTTAGAAAGGAAGCTGCTATATGTGTGTTTGGGACAGGACATTTCTGGTCTTCAGGGAGAATGCCACTGGAGAGACTTATTTGGAAGAACCGAGATGTAGGACAACTTCTGAACAAGACGTTTGAGCACATACCAGAATCCTTTAGATCAAGGAGGTCAAACACTTTGGTTAATGTCCTTGTACTCAGCACTGAGATCACTCTCTATGCCTAGGATATGGGGCTTCCAGAATAGGAAGTGGTTATAAGGGAATCAGTGGTAAAAGAGTTGCTGAAAATAGAGGCCAGTGTGTAAGGAAGGTGGATAGGGCAAGGCCTGGATTTCTGAGATCAATCAGTTACTTTTGCCAGGAAGGCAGTTAACCAGCCTTCCTGGGAAAACGACCAAAAAAATATGATATTGTTGAACTCCTCTCTTCAAGGTAAGATGTAAGACTTGAGAGAGAGAGGAAAGGATCAAAAATAACTCTAAGAATCTCAAAATCTAAGCTGAGAGGAAGACAGTGGTGACCCCTGACACAGCCCCACAACTTCTGTGTGAGAGGGAGGAAGGTGGAAGAGATGTGGTAGATTAGGGCTTACAGAAAGGTCACATTTAGGTTCGAAGAAAAGATGCTGAGTAAAACCACCTTTAGAGATGAAGAAGATGCATTGGGGTTGCAAGATAGAAGAGGAAGGTCAGGAATTCCCCATGGAAACTATTAAAAACAGTAAGTCACGTTACAGGGGTAATTCATTTAGAGACAGAAAATAATCAGATACAGATGAAAACTTCTCTTATGAGGGGTTTTAACAGTGATGTTCTCTAGAAACCAGTACGATACTTAGTCTTATTTAACAGAATTTTCAGTGAAAGCCCACAGTGAAACCTTCAAAGTTTTGACAGATATTAATATCCTCTTGGTATTGAAAAGCAATGTCAATGGGGAAAACATGCAATGGTATTTTACAATACTGTATAGAGATGCAGAAAGGCAAATTTCAATATAGAGAACTGCAAAGCATTTAGGGAAAAGTGTTCCAATAACTGTTGTGCCCTGGAGCATCAGATGCAACACAGGAACTGGTAACTCTGTGAACTGGTTCCTGTTGATATTGGTTTAATGTTTTCCTACAACCAGGATGGCCCAGAAAAAGGCAGATCCAACAAGAAAGAAAGAAATAACCCAAAACTTTAAAAATGCTATTCAGTGTTATAAAAGCAGGACCTTTCTGCTCCTTAATTTTGGTTGCCTACCACAGGAAGGCAACCAAAGGACTTCCCTGGTGGCTCAGATGGTAAACCGTCTGCCTACAATGCAGGAGACCCAGGTTTGATCCCTGGGTCGGGAAGATCCCCTGGAGAAGGAAATGGCAACCCACTCCAGTACTCTTGCCTGGAAAATGCCATGGATGGAGAAGCCTGGGAGGCTACAGTCCATGGGGTCGCAAAGAGTTGGACACGACTGAGAGACTTCACTTTCTTTCACCACAGGAAGAAAGAAAACCAAAGACTCTTTAAAACATAAAGTTACACAAAACTACTGAAAGGACTTCTGTAAAAAATGGAAGTTTAGCCTCGACTATGATACTGAAGTGAAAGTCGCTCAGTTATTGCGACCCCATGGACTATACAGTCCGCGGAATTCTCTAGGCCAGAATACTGGAGTGGGTAGTCTTTCCTTTCTCCAGGGGATCTTCCCAACCCAGGGACTGAACCCAGGTCTCCCACATTGCAGGCAGACTCTTTACCAGCTGAGCCACAAGGGAAGCCCAAGAATACTGGAGTGGGTAGCCGATCCCTTCTCCAGAGGAACTTCCCATCCCAGGAATTGAATGGGGGTCTCCTGCATTGCAGGCAGATTCTTTGTCAACTGAGCTACGACAGAAATATGCTGTCTGAACTTATTTATAAAAATCCTAGAATTCAAAGATAATTTTTTCACCAGTAAAATGAGAAAGTTATCATTATTAGTCCGAGTGTGTGTAAAAAAATACATTATGGATTTTTAAATGTATTGATTAGTGCATGAGTTAGTGGAAGAAAAAATCAGCAACGAAAGATAAATTAAGAAGCTATATCACATATCCGATGCCTGTGTCAGAAATAGGAACCCATGCTTAAAGACCAGCATTAGGCAAAGTTATGATAGAATAACTCAACATGGCACAAATTTCAATTAACTTTCAAGATTACCATGAAATGCTTTTAATATGGGGATTGGACAAATGCAAAGATGAAGACTTCATCTCTAGTAATATTTTCTTAGAAAGAAAGCTGTGGGTTAGGGTCTTATATAAAGGATGTCCATACCTGTGTCTTTGTGGGGCCTATATCTAGGCCTTGTACAAATTTTTCCAAAAAGTTCTTTACTGCATCCCAGGGATAAATACTGTTTGATTCATCACATACAACCACAACATCTATGAAGGAAGGGCAGGCTACATAGGAAATGATAAAAGAAACATATTTCCATAGGTAAGACAAAAGTCACATCCACGTGAAAATGAGACAGAGTAAAAGAGAATGGCACTTGCTGATACAATTTCCCCTCTTTTAAAGTAAGGCATTGCTCAGACCCTTGGCACAGCCATCACTTACTCTGAACTGCAGGCGCAAAGCTGGTCCGCAACTGAAAATCGGGACTGACATCAGAGCACACCCCAGTTGTGTAATACTGACTTCCGCACTGCTGTGCCCACAGGGGACCACAGGTCTTCAAAAGATGAGAACAATGACAAAACACATGGGAAATGTTAACCTTCCACCTCGCCATTTGTGACGCTCAGGAATCATTTCTCTTCTAAGAAACTAGGAATCATCAGCTCTTGAAACTAACAGGTCAACAACGCCTTTGAGGGAAAGTGCACTGGAGCCCACAGAGGGGGAGGAGAGGGTGGCAGATGTGCTGTCCCCGGTGGCACGTGTCTCGGGGACAGGGCCACTGGGACTGTCAGTGCAGGGAGGAGCCCATCAGGTCACCCACCAAATGAGAGAAGAGGGGTGCTGTCCTTCCAGAGAACAACCTGGAGAAAAAAGGGGCCAAGTTCATTTTTTGTCTCTCAGCTACCTGGGTCTCACCGGCCTCATCTATAAAACGAGGATGATCAGACCTCCTAACTTAAGGCTGTTGTGAAGACAAAATGAGTCTACGTCTATGAAACACTTAGAACAGTACTGGGTAAATAGCAAACGATATGTAATTGTTAGCCAGCCTCATTAGCATTATTGTTCCTTGAACATACGTCTCCTCCTGTCCCTTCCATTTTCACTATTCAGCAGAAACCATAAACCCTATGTCCCCATGGGCCAGGCAGGCAGCTTGGCAGAGAGCTTGGGCCAGGTGTGGACACCGTGGTGAGTGAAGAGCCTACACCTTCCGTGCAGAGCAGACCACTGTGGCTCCTGTTCACTGGGTGCTGTGAAACAGGCCCCGTGTGGCTGAACATCTCAAATTCTCAAGGAGAATCAAAGCAAAAATTTTGTGTGAAAATTTATAATTAAAAAAAAAAAACAACCCTTGCAATACTCTACATGCTAAACAAACAAAGGAGCTAGCAGGCTCATGAACTGCCAGTTTTTAACTCTGCAGTTATCAAAGCATTTCTTTGAGGACTTCAGAGCTGCCTGTGTCCACTCCCTAGAACCTTCAGTCATCCAAGCTGGCACTTGTCTTCTTGTGCACATCATACTCCAGTTATTAATATCGCCATTAACCCAGTGCCAAAGCTCTCCCTTTCAGTAGCCCTTGAAAGGCAAGAACTCCTGATTAAATCATGTGGGAAATATCAAGTGTGTGTGTGTTAGTTGCTCAGTCATGTCTGACTCTTTGTGACTCGAAGGACTATAATCCACCAGACTTTTCTGTCCATGGAGTTCTCCAGGCAAGAACACAGGAGTGGGTTGCCATGCCCTTCTCCAGGGGATCTTCCCAACCAAGGGACTGAACCCAGGTCTTCTCCATTGCAGGCAGGAAATATTAGGTTAAATACAAATCATTAGATGTGAAAGGAGAAAAAAACGGGGAAGAGAAATCTAGTCATGATCTTAAAAAGACCTACAAGTTTAACCTTATATAAAGCTGTGGAACAACTATTAAAACTTAACTGAAAAGTGTGGACTTGCAAAAAGTGATTGGAAGAATGAAAAGGAACTTATTTGACCCAGTTTAACTGTTGGTAGCTCAAAAGAGAAGCAGCTGTGGTCATATTTCATACTCAATGAGCAAGGCATAGTTTTTCCCTTATAAAACTGGTTCATTTTGCCAATTAGGGGAGAATCACAATTGATGCCTTGGGTATGTTTACCAAATGAGATACCAATTACTGATTTCCTACATCTGCACCCCCAAGTTGGTTTAGCTTAATCACCCTGAAAAACACTAACTCATGAAGTATTTGAAAATATTTTTTGGTTTTAAAAGCAATGGAAAACAACATTAAGGAGTTGAAATTAGAATATGCCAATTGTTAATGCCAGAACAACATTCCTACTTTAAGCCCAGAACTTAAGAAGGTTCAAAAAATGTGATGATTGTCAGTCTTTTCCACAGTATTCTTAAGAGTATCTTAAGATTTTGACCTTTTAGGTATGGAAAGGAAACCTTAGCTTTTTTTCTTTTTCCTTTCTTTTTTTCTCTTTCCCTCTTTCCTTCTACTTGCTACATTGACTATTAAATTAACCTCAAATTCTCTTCAACTTCATTTTATATATAAGGTTTATAAAAGGTTTTACACTTACATAAAAATTGAGTTATAGATTAAAAATCTGAAGTTACAGATTAAAAACTTTGAAGCATATTCTGTAATCCCTATTACCTCAATATATTTTCTTTCTTAATTTATTCAACTTTAAGAAAGGAAACAAGAAAGACAAAACAACCATATGATAGACTTCAGAAGATTATAAACCAGGAAGATTCACTGAAATACTCATATATGCATTGATCTAACATATATCGTAAGCAACACCTAATTCACTAGTTGGTACCAAAGTCTAATATCTCTCAGTAAAAACAGAATCATATTGTTCAATATTGATTATACTTTTAGAGAAATCTGTTTATATACATAGGCTTTTAAGTTAGCATGTCAATGCAACATGTCATAATCAAGCTTTCTAAGATGCTTTCTAACAGATATACAACTAGTTTACACCTACATGGGCTGGTAGAAATGTCAAATGAGGTTGGGTTTTTGTTTGCTTTTAAGCTCTTTTTTTCTCTTTATTTTATCTTTTGGTGTGTGATGATTTTCTTTTCTTTTTTTTTTTTCCTTTTTTTAACATAGTCGTGTCTTTTAAACAATTTTCTATATTATTTTGTCAGTTGATTCCAAGGTCAGAAATTCTCTCAGAAAACTTCCATTTTCTTCTAGTTTTTTTAGATTAACTCTTTAGTTCACTTGGAAGTATATTTGGATATGCAAGATATTCACCAATTAATTGTCCCCAGACCACTTGTTAAATAAAGCATTCTCTTTTACTGATTTGTGGTGGTCTTTACACAGTATTCTATAAACTAAATGAGAGTAAATGCTAACATGAAATGAGTCCAGATCATTGCTTTAAATAATATCAGAGTAGTCAATGATTATCAGAAATGATTAAAAAGAAAAGTACTTTGTAGCTTTGAAACCTACTTTTTGAACTAGCTGTACCTATCCAGAATGTTCCTACAGGAAGGGGAAATGAGAACTAGAATTCTGTTGTCATCAACAAATACAAAACGCATTTTTCAAGGGCAAAGAATCGCTGTTCCTTCTGCCCCCTTTCCTCAAAACATTCTGTAGCAACATTTTCGCTAAATATCTTAAGATGCTTCCATATCAACACACTGTTCTTTCATGTTGGCTCTCCTCTAGCATGACTTATCCAAAATTCAAGTTCGAACGTTTAAACGTCAAGATTTGGTTTGCTAGGAGGGATGGTCAGAAGACACTGACTTCATACTTGAGAGGAAAGAGGATTTGAAAAGTAAACACTCACAAGAAATCCTCCTGTTCCCACGTTCCTTGTCAGTGTCAAGCCAAGGCTCATGTTGGTTTTCATCTCAGTAACATTGGAAATGCTCGTGGAAGCTTTCAAAGGGGAGAAGATTTTTAAAAGTGGTTAAATTATCATTTATTTAAAGACTTTTTCTTCAATGTACACTCAGGTTTATATATAGCATTGAGTTTAGTGCTCATGGTGTGTAATCAAGTGTATGGAAATGAGATGTTACATTGATCTGGCTGCTTACTTAAATGAGTGAGGCTGCAGAATGTGATCCTCGGGGGTGGGGCCTGCAAAGGTCATGATGACTCCATCTAACGCTTTTTCTGGATCAGAAAAAACCATTCTTAAAGTGTTATCAAAGAATGCCATATGGTAGAATCTGGCCCAAAGCAACAGTAAGTGAACTTTAGAAGGCCATCATGACACTAGCATGTAGAATAATAGATAAATCTCTCCAACCTTCTCCCTCCCATTCAGCTAAGGCATCATTTGCTGTATCCATCCTTGACCTACTGAACATTGAAATTCTTTTCAATAATATCATTTTTTTCATTATCCTCTAATCTCTGCCAAGGTGTATATGTGTGTGTATATAAACACACACGCACAGACACATACCTGTACAGCTATACATATTAGTTTTTTATTATCCTCTAATCTCTGCTAGGGTATGTGTGTATATATATATATAGACAAACACATATATATGTACATAAAATTACACTATTTCTGTAAATGTGTATATACATCATTTATCTTAAGTTGTGTGTGCTCAGTCACTTAGTTGTGTCCGACTCTTTGTGACCCCATGGACAGTAGCCTGCCAGGCTACTCTGATGGTGAAATTCCAGGCAAGAATACTGGAGTGGGTTGCCATCTCCTACTCCAGGGAATCTTCCCCATTCAGGGATTGAACATTCTTCACCACTGCACCACCTGGGAAGCCCTAATCCTAAGTTATCTACTCATTTATATACATATGCACGAAGTTTCTAAAAATAAATATATATATATTTACAGGTGAGAGCTCAAAAGTTTTATTATACAGTTTATCCCCTATTTCCCAGGATGCCCATTTAAAAACTTCATCCTTCTTCTCAAGCCTCCAAACTCAACCCAGATTCCATCACTCTCTAGTGCAAAGAAGATAATCATACTTCAAGGGTAATCTCAACTTCTCTCATCTTTACCTAAAAGTCCTTCTAGATTCTGACTTGTCTCTTTCCTTTGTGTCTCAGAAAAGGGAGCATGCTTCGTAAGACTCATTTTCCCAGGTACCAGAGACATTAATTTCATCCAGTTAACTTCATTCTTGACTGGTCATCACTCCCTTTTATTGCCTCCTTCCTCTCTCCTTACAAATAGGATCAGTCAGTTCAGTTGCTCAGTTGTGTCCAACTCTTTGCAAACCCAAGGACTGCAGCACCCCAGGTTTCCCTGTCCATCACCAACTCCTGAAGCTCACTCAAACTCATGTCCATAGAGTCGGTGATGCCATCCAACCATCTCATCCTCTGCTGTCCCCTTCTCCTCCTGCCTTCAACCTTTCCCAGCATCAGGACCTTTTCCAATGAGTTAGTTCTTCACATCAGGTGGCCAAAGTATTGGAGTTTCAGCTTCAGCATCAATCCTTCCAATGAATATTCAGGACTGATTTCCTTTAGGATGGACTGGTTTTATCTCCTTGTAGTCCAAGGGACTCTCAAGAGTCTTCTCCAACACCACAGTTCAAAAGCATCAATTCTTTGGTGCTTAGCTTTCTTTATAGTCCAACTCTCACATCCATACATGACTATTGGAAAAACCATAGCTTTGACTAGATGGACCTTTGTTGGCAAAGGAAAGTCTCTGTTTTTTAATATGCTCTCTAGGTTGGTCATAGTTTTTCTTCCAAGGAGCAAGCATCTTTTAATTTCATGGCTGCAGTCACCATCTGCAGTGATTTGGGAGCTCAAAAAATAAAGTCTGTCACTGTTTCCATTGTTTCCCCACCTATTTGCCATGAAGAGATGGAACTGGATGCCATGATCTTAGTTTTCTGAATGTTGAGTTTTAAGCCAACTTTTTCACTCTCTTCTTTCACTTTCATCAAGAGGCTCTTCAGTTCCTCTTCACTTTCTGCCATAAAGGTGGTGTCATCTGCCTATCTGAGGTTATCGATATTTCTCCCGGCAATCTTGATTCCAGCCTGTGCTTCCAGCCCGGCATTTTGCATAATATACTCTGAATATAAGTTAAATAAGCAGGGTGACAATATACAGCCTTGACATACTCCTTTCCCGATTTGGAACCAGTCTGTTGTTCCATGTCCAGTTCTAACTGTTGCTTCTTGACCTGCATACAGATTTCTCAGGAGGTAGGTAAGGTGGTCTGGTCTCTTGAAGAATTTTCCAGTTTGTTGTGATCCACACAAAGGCTTTGGTGTAGTGAGTAAAGCAGAAGTAGATGTTTTTACTTATAGAATCATTTCCTTTTTATTAGAAAAATCATTTCTTAACCCTGCTATCTTATCAAACTATTTTGCCAATTCTCCTTCACTACTTAACTTCTGGAAATAGAGGTCTGCTTTTGTGGATAATTAAAACCCAGCAATTCCAAACAGTTACAAACAATTCCAAATAGTAATTTTTCTTTTTTTAGTAGAACAAGATCATTTTCACATGACCAGAAACACAGAGTGCTCCTCAGCACCCCCCAAATTATCCCTAGTACCGATGTTTCTACACTGTATGGTTTGTTTTGGGGAGGGAGAGAAGTATGAATAGTCTCAGATTTCTGTTAGTAATCACCAAAATCATCCTAAATGTTGGTGGAAACTGGTCCACAGACTGGGCCAGATGGTCTAGGAGGCAGCACGTTTCCCACACATCTTACTTAATGAGGTCATCAAACTGTGTTGGAAGTTTGGATACAGTTGGACCCCATATGACTACAGAGATACAGGCAACGAAAGCAGTCTATATTTCTTAAAGACAAAACTCTGACTGGTTTTGTTGTCTTTTTTTCAACTGAGTATATAACAAGATTTTGTTATGTATTAAAAAAAACCACATTGCTAATTATAACTTACTTTGCAAATTCAATTTTTCACATGTAGTGGTGGAGAGATCAACAGGACATTTATATACATCTCCCATTCGGTCCTTAGGAAAGCCACTCCATGGTGAACCAACCAGTAACCTAGAAATAGGGATTTTATTTTCCATTAGACATTAAATGTTAGCTAGAGTCTCTTAAAGGTAAAGCTGACCACAAAACAGTAAAAAATCCACATTTAATTTCAATTTAATAAGTGAACAGTTTCTATTTGCTCAGCTATAATTTGTTGTTTTTCTTTTCTTCTTAGCTGATGAAGAAATTGATGAACATCTGCAGTACAGCGGTCTTGCCACAATACCTGGGAGGTCTCTCTAAAGCATTTCTGTCCAGTGGAAATAAATGCAAGTCACAAATGTGAGGCACATATGTAATTTTAAGTTTTCTAGTGGCTGCATCAATAAAACAAAAAAAAAAAGCAACAGATGAAATTAACTCATTTAGATAATATATTTTATTTAACTCAGTATATCCATACTAACTTGCAATCAATATTAAAATTACTGAGCTATTTAACATTCTTTTTCCATACTTAGTGCTTGAAATTCACTGTGTATTTTATATTTTGAGCACAATCAAGTAACATGTCAAGTGCTCAGTAGCCACAGGTGCTAGTGGCTACCATACTGCTCAGTATAGCTCTAAAGAATGAAATAATATTAAAACCTAAAGCGAGAACTAACATCTGTCGAGTGTCTTCCATGCCCTAAGCACTTTCATATGTCATTTAGGGAGCACATAAGTTATCTAAGTGGCTTTATGTTTTACTGTCTATACAAGGGAACGCTCAGCAAAAATACAGAGCAATATTTACCCCCAGCAATTACTGCGGGTCTCTCCTTATGCGCATCGTGTTGGAATACAGAAGCTGGAATACAGAAGCAGAGGTCAGAGATAGGTGCTAACATTTTCCTTGTGGCTAGTTTCACTTCCTACAGAGCTTTCCAAAAAGATACTATGCATTTCCCTGTAGAATCACTGGACATTTCTGGCCAAGAATGGACAGAAAGCATCCACATAACAGTCTGATCTTTAGAAACTCCCGTAGGCTAACTACTCAGCAGCAACCAGTGACTAAGGAAGCATATTTGATTCAATGTTTTTTCCTTGTCAAAGTTGGGAAAGATTAGATTATTGATCTATGAAGCTTAAATTCTTTATGATACTTCTAAATATTTTGTCATTATTGATTAAACAGCATGTGCTCAATTAAGTGCTATAGTGAATTAAGAAAAACCTAAGGCACGTTTATGTCTACTAAATGTAGTAAAACTATTTAAAAAAATAACAAGTAAAAAAATAATAATCATAACAAATGGAAAGATATTAATAAATTGTTCTTGAAAAAAATTTAAATGGTCAAAGGAAGATAACATGGACATAGAAGGATGAGGCTGGTAGCTGGCATTCTTATCAGAGGGAACAGCATAACAATCATGGAAAGAGGGAAATACAAATTATTTTGAAAGAGTTATTGATTCAGTAATAATCTTCTCCCCTTATCTTATACAAATATTCTCAAGTAAGTATTTTGTAGAGGATTCTAGAATACTTTAAACCAGTTAACTTTGATTAAGGTTAGAGTTGAAAGTTTTTGTCTTCTTATGAGTAGATACTTTACCTAATTTATCTGTTAAAATATTGTCTATAGAAACCATCTACAAGACAAAAAGACAGCCTAATGAATGGGAGAAAATATTTGCAAATGCTAAGACCGATAAGGGATTAATGTACAAAGTATAGAAACAGCTCCTACTACTCAACATCAAAGGGAAAAAAAAAAAACTTAAAAAAAAGGCAGAAAACCTGAATATACAGTTTTCCAAAGAAGACATACAGATGGCCAACAGGCACACAAAAAGATCCTTAAGATCATCAATTACCACAGAAATGCAAATTAAAACCACAGTAAAATATCACTTCACACCTGTCAGAATAGCTATCATCAAAAAGACCACAAATAATGGATGTTAGTGAGGATACGGAAAAAAGGGAACCCTAGGACACTGCTGGTGGGAATGTAAATTGGCAGTCACTGTGAAAAACTGTGGAGGTTGCTCAAAAACTAAAAATACAACTATCTTATGACCCAGCAACTCTATTCCTGGGTATATATCTGGAAAAGAAAATGAAAATGCTAATTTGAAAAGATATGTGCACATCAATGTTCATAGCAACATTATTTACAATTGTCAAGATATAAAAGCAACCTAAGTGCCCATCAATAGATGAATGGATAAAGAAATATGGCATACACACACACACACACACACACACACACATATATGTATACATATATAAGTAGGTAAAGTGCCTGAAGTGCAAGAGAGTTGGTTCAATCCCTGGGTCCAGAAGATTTCCAGAGAAGGGAATGGCAACCTACTCCAGTATTCTTCCCTGGAGAATTCAGTTGACAGAGGAGCCTGGAGGGCTACAGACAGTCACAAAGAGTTGGACATGACTGAGTGACTTTCACAAACACATACAATGGAATACTACTTAGTCATAAAAAGGATGACATTTTTATTATCAAACTTTATTTTAAAATTTTAGCATGCAAGTTTCCATCTATTTTGATTGAAAGAATTTTTAACTATAGAATATAGTTGGCCTCCTATAGGATAATGCAGCTTATATCACAAGTTCAACTTAAACCTTGAATTTGGAGTAAAATACATAAGAATGTTGCTAAATGTCCTCAATCACCACTTCCTTGCACTCTGGGGAAAGAAAATCCAGAGGTAGTGGGTGGGAACAGATGCTACTTAAGTATTAAGAATTCCACATGAGCTATTTTAAAATGTAAATCCTTTTCAATCTGAATTTTTGATTAATTTTCAGCTAATGATTTCTTATGGTAACATTATAACAAGGTTTTATAAACATGCATCTGTAATTTTTACTTTAGTCACAAATACAGTTCTTTGCTAAAAAAAAAAATGACATTTTGCCAGTTGAAACAACATGAATGGACTTGAGGGTATTATGCCAAGTGAAATAAGTCAAACAGAGAAAGACAAATACTGTGTGATATTACTTATATGTGGACTCTAAAAAATAAAACAAACTAGTGAATATAACAGAAAAGAAACAGACTCACGGATACAGAGAACAAACTAGTGACTACCAGTGGGGAGGGGCGGAGGAGGAGCAATATAGGGGTAGGGCATTAAGAGGAACAAACTATTATGTATAAAATAAACAAGCTGTAAGGATATATAGTCCCAAACAGGAAATAAAGTCAATACTTTATAATAACTCTAAATGGAATATAACTAAAAAATTGTGAACCACTATGTTGTACACCTGAAACTTTTACATTAATAATATTGTACATCAACTATACCTCAATTAAAAAGTAATACATCAAAAATATTGTCTAGAAAGAGGAATGCAAAAACACCAGGCAGATAGGTTAAGATTTCTGAAAAAGATAGAAATTGATATGTTGGCTGTAAGTCCCAATATTTGCTTTAGTGAAGGAAGAGAATCAAGGAGCAGGATTTGAAGTGCATGTTTGAGCATATCTGATGTTCTTCAAATTCATGACAACTCAGAGGAAATTAGGAAACTTATGAGGATTCTGCATTGTAAAAACTATCTTCCAGCAGCTTGATTTCTCCATTTCTACAAGTCTCTGGTCTTCATTCCATAGTGGGACTATACAGAATTACCTCTAATTTTTGTGTGCAGGATACATCTTAAAATGTAAGAAAGAAAGAGACTGAAAAATGAAAAAGAATATATACATATATATATATGTATAAAATGTAATCAATTTGCTGTACACTTGAAACTAACATCATGAATCAACTATGATAAAAAAATTTTTTTAATAAAAAAAAGAAAAAAAGAGACAATCTGGCCTTTGCTTTTCCAGCCCTGTTTTCTTCACATACTTTCCTGAAATTCTGTATTTGAGTCATTAGACTCTGATCTGGTGGAGAAGCTGGGTTCTTCTTGCTTCTAAACCTTCACACGTGCTGTTCTCTGCCTGGAAAAATTCTGCTCATTACTTAGGTCTCCCATTAGACAACCACTTCCTCCAAGAAGTCACCTGGTTCTTCCACATTTGAGCAAGGTGGATTTCCTAAGTAATTTCTTAGCCTCTGAACTTTCCCTGTCCTGATTTTCATCACATTACCCTGTAAGGGCCTGCCCCCTGACTAAATACCCACCCGCCCCCCAGGAAGGAAAAGTCCATGGGGACTAGGAATCCTGCCTATAGCACTGAGTGACTGTGTGTCGAATGAATGAATGAAAAAACAACTGAACAAACAAATGGATCATTCTACATTATTTTTTTAAATTTCTATTAGAGTATAGTTGATTTACAATGTTGTGTTGATTCTACATTATTACCTGGCACTTCCCTTGTGGCTCAGCTGGTAGAATCCGCCTGCAATGTAGGAGACCTAGGTTCGATCCCTGGGTTGGGAAGATCCTCTGGAGAAGGAAAAGGCTACCCACTCCAGTATTCTGGCCTGGAGAATTCCATGGACTCTATAGTCCATGGGGTCACAAAGAGTCAGACACAACTGAGCAAATTTCACACACACACACACACACACACACACAAACGAGAATTCTCTTAAGGAAAAGTTGAATAGAAAATTTTTATTTCTTTTTGTCTAAATTAAAGATAAAATAAGCAAAAAAAAAAAAGAGGTGAAAAAACTCCACCAAGTGGAGAAGAAAGCATTATATGGGTACTCTTCTGTCAATTGTTCCTGATTCAGTCTCCATGTAGCTACCATGTGTCAAACTCATGTCTTTATTTTTTAAACAAAGGCTGACTGAGGAGTCTGTAGGGAATAACATAGCACCTTATAGCAAGAAACTATAACAAAAAGTGTGGCTTTGCCCCTTTAAATTCTGGGGATTTATATTAATGACAGCAAATCTTACAACTGATGCTGTATAGGAGGCTTTCCGAATATTATTAAGTCCCTGTGCCAAATGAGTCTGAGATTATTTTATCTCCATTTTACAGATGGGATCACTGAGACAGATGAGCAACTTACTCATATTCACATGGGTCGTGAAAGCCAAGCATAACTGATTCTGATGTCCAAGCTCTTAACCCTTAGGCTATTTATTCTCTTTCCTAAAAAGTGGCAAGAAGGCCTGGCAAAGGGCCCGGATTGGGAAAACTGAACATATGAGTTGGCTTCCAGAATCATAAAGGAGTAAAAACTGGAACCTGAGGGTCAGACCACACCTACTGAGAAGTGGGTTGTAGGCCCTGGCTGTGCTGGGTACAATCAGGTAAGGACAGCATATGTTCAGATAGCACCAAGTGTGGTCCTTCGGTGGCTTCTACTGCACACCTTTCCCATCTATTCTCAGCTTATTCCAGAGAAACACACCGAGAAACAAAAGTTGAGTGTTTCTCACCTAAAATGTAATCATTTTGTTCTTCTGGGCCTCCAGCCATAAAGCTGCATCACTAGCTATCCGTTTTTTCAGTGAGAAAGCTCAAAAGGCCACCTGCTGTTTCCTAGTGACTAAGTGTTCCTGGACACTCTCTCTTGGCCTCCTTCCACCTCATCCCAGAATTCAGGGTTGGATAACCTCATGGTACTGGGGGGTTATAACATCTCTACCACCACCATGAGAATTAGGGCCCCTGCCCCTGCCCCCATTCATCAGACAAGAAGAAATGAAGCCTCTGTGCAGCTATATGCCATTTAATAGGAAATTCATGAAAGGGCTTGAGATTCTCACACAGTTCAGTTCAGTTCAGTCGCTCAGTTGTGTCCAACTCTTTCCGACCCTATGAACCGCAGCATGCCAAGCCTCCCTGTCCATCACCAACTCCCAGAGTCCACCCAAACCCATGTCCATTGTGTCGGCAATGCCATCCAACCATCTCATCCTCTGTCGTCCCCTTCTCCTCCTGCCCTCAATCTTTCCCAGCATCAGGGTCTTTTTAAATGAGTCAGCTCTCCACACCTGGTGGCCAAAGTACTGGAGTTTCAGCTTCAGCATCACTCCTTCCAATGAACATCCAGGACTGATCTCCTTTAGGATGGACTGGTTGGATCTCCTTGCAGTCCAAGGGACTCTCAAGAGTCTTCTCCAACATTCTCACACAGAACACATAGAAATCTCTGGTGGCATCACACCATATTAAACTCTTAACACAAAACAATAGAGGACAGTGGCAAACCAGACCATTATGTCTGTTGAAGAACAGAAATGGTGTTTTCACTGTCTATGACTCATTCTTTAAATACTGAGAACCACATTAGTAAGTAGGTAGTCATAGGTCATACTAGTGATTACAGAGAAGGCTTGAAAACCCTTGGTCCACCTCCTTTTTTGGCAGTGTTTCCAGCAGATTGCACCCAGTGAAATCCTCGTTCCTGACAATTCTCCCTTAAGAGGAAAGGTTATGACATCACCCATGGCTACCCTGAGGGAACTGTGACATTCTCAAATTAATCAGACAGGAAGATGAGGGAGGCAGGTATATTTCTCTACAAAATTTTATGTAATCAGCTATAGCAGGAAGAAACATGCCAGGAGAGAATGTTATAAAGGTCAGGGATAAGACACCTCAGCGGGTAAACTAAGTGTGATGAAGCCTCTCTGAAGTAACAGATTTAACTTAATCACAACCAGGCAAAGAGCTCCATGAAGAGTTGTGTGCGCTGATTCTCAAAACAGAACAAAATCCCAAGATATAAACTTTTCTTTTCCTACAGTGAAACTGGGAATTCTTCCAAGACTACTTAAAATAACACTTACTGTTCAATTATCTTGTGGGAAAATAGTGATTATATAGAGTTCCAAAACATAGCCAATTTGCCCACCTCCAGTGGAATTCAAAATACTTTGTTTAGTTAGTAAATAATATTTATGTTGGTGTAGGTAGTTTTAAACCCACAATCCAGGGGCTGTTATAAATGTCTTCCTTTGGTCTGTGAGTCTCTAAACTCTCCAAGCATTTCTTTGATACTAGAGATTTTCCCAGAGATTACTGACAGAGGTGCACTTAAAATACTAGGGCAAAGCATGTTTTATTTGATTCAATACATATTTCTTGAGGTCCTAGGAGGCTGACATGTTGTACAACTCTAGGGAGTTCCATTCCCACATGAATGGTGTGCCTTGGCCTTGTGCAGTGTACAACCTGTGAAGCTGTACATGGTGGCCAGGCAAACTATGTGCCAGACTTAATTCTAGGCATGGGGGATACATTAGTGACTAAATTAGTCAAACATTTATGGCCTCAGACTTCTCTGATGGTACAGTGGATGAGTCTGCCTGCCAATGCAGGGGACTTGGGTTCTATCCCCGGTCTGGGAAGATTCCACATGCATGGAGCAGCTACGCCCATGCTGCACAACTACTGACCCTGCATTCTAGAGCTGGAGGGCTGCAATTACTGAGCCCTTGTGCTACAAGTACTGAAGCCCATGCACCTAAAGCCTATGCTTCACGACAAGAGAAGTTATCAAAATGAGAAGCTGCAACAAAGAGGAGGCCCCATTTGCCTCTGCTAGAAAGCCCATGCCCCGTACAACTAAAAATAAATAAATGGATTAATAAATACATACCATTTTAAAAAACCATGGCCTCACAGAAGTTGCCTTCTAGTGGGAAAAACAGACAATAAATGTAATGAGTAAGTAAAACGTATGGCAATGGTAATCAGCACTTTGTGGGACAAGTGAGGATGGCAGAGTCAAGAGTGTGGGGTGGAGGGTGTTGCAATCTTTATTAGGAGGGCCAGGAAAGGTCACTGAGAAGGTGACATTTACGTAAAGAGTTGAAGGAGGGAAAGGAGTAACATCATAAGACTCTGGTGGAAGAGAAGTCCTGACTACAAGAACAGCAAGTGCAAAAGCCCTGTGGCTGGCGCAGAATGCACGATGGGGAAATGGTAGGAGATGAGGTCATGTTAGTAATGGGCCTTGATCACACAGAGCCTTGTATGAAACTGTAAGGACTTGTTTTTCCCTCTGAGTGAAATATGAGAAAGCCACCGGAGGGTTTTGAGCACAGTATTGACACAATCTGACGTATTTTAGAAGGATTTTGAAGGTTCCTGTGTTGAGAATGATTGCATGGGAGTACAGGTGGAGCAGGTGAAGCACTCACAAGGCACATGGCATGATGCAGGAAAGAGGTGATGCCAGGCTCTTGTGGGGCTGGCAGAAGGGAAGGTGGTGACAAGGCGGTGACGAGAAGTTAGTTTTGGAAGAAAAATAAAGCAAAGGGTGAGCCCAAGGTTGTCAGCAAGAATTAAAAGTAACCAAGTGGCCATTATCAGATAAGGAGGATATGGTCAGTAGAGCAAGATTCTTCAGTAAAGGAAGCTCAGAAGTTCAGAGGGAGGTATTTTCAGTTGGAAATGTCTATCAGCCATCCAGAGTTGTTTTGTCTGGCATTAGAAGTCTATTGTATGTAATACCCACATTAAGATGAGACATGTCAAAGCCTATAGCTTATAAATATAAATATTATTCCTTATATTGTTTAGTTCCAGGCCACTGACAACACAAGGAGTCCAGTGAGTTCCATATGGCTACTTGCTTGCAACATAAAAGGAGTTTGTCATGGGAAGAATTCACCTGTAATGAGCAGGTAAGAGCTCATTTTTAGCTCTTGGTTGGGAAGGACTGCTATTATAATTTACTAGCTAAACTCTAGCATATGTTTCAAGGCAATTTTAGCCTCCTGGCCTCATTATGCTTCCAGACTTCTCTGGTTTCCAGGTTGCTTCCTCAAATAGTGGGATGGCTACATCCTCAAGATCTTTCAGTTCCCCAATGCAAAGTCCACTGACCTCATTATTGCTAGAACATCTTAAGCCTATTGTTTTATCTCACAAAACCCTGGAAATCAGCTTTTGCACTGGAAGCAAATGAATCAATAAAAACTGATTCTGTTACACTGACTCATCCAACATGCAGTTTTCCTGAAGTTAAAATCAAAAGCCAAAAGACTCAATTTAATGCCTTGTGACAATAAAAATTCCACATTCCTTGTGTCCTGGTGGGGAGGAAAGGAATGCTTTTAAGGTCACACATTTTTATGTCTCAAAGTCCATGAGACAGTACCTTTTAACTAGGTGCTACAGCAGATAGCTATCAATGGAAAGAACTGGAAAAGAAACAATATTTGTAAACTACAGTTTATAAGGCACATTTTAACATGTATTATCTACTTTCATCCTTATAAATATCCTGTGAGGTCAGATATTATAAATATTCCTGTTTCCATATAAAGAAATCCAACTCTAAGAGTCTGATTGGCAACAAAACCTAGATCTGCACTTATGTCCTTTCACTCCAAACCTCCAGTTCTTTCTGTCATACTAAGCTGGCTTAGAACTCTTCCAGGAGAGCTACTCTCTGTGGTTCCATCATCTGGGTCCTAACCAAATTAACAAATAGGCTCTACCTATGCCACTTAGCATTTACCAGATCCTTCTTAAGACAGAGTCAATGGATGGAAAAGTTTCAGACAAGTAATCACCAGGAAGAGGTGGGTGGGAAAGTGTGTGTGAGTGTGTGTGGGAGTATGTGTGTGGGGGAGCGTGTGTGTGTCCCAGCACCGTCATGAATGAACTTGTTTTAAAAACAGACCTTCAGGCATTAACACAGAGGGAAGCGTGAAATGATAAGACGAGGTGGTGAGGCTAGATGTGAAGAATTGATTCTTTTGAAAAAACCCTGATGCTGGTGAAGATTAAAGGTGGGAGGAGAAGGGGACAACAGAAAATGAGATGGTTGGATGGCATCACCGACTCAATGGACATGAGTTTGAGTAAACTCCAGGAGTTGGTGACGGACAGGGAGGCCTGGTGTACTGCGGTCCATGGGGTCACAAAGAATCAGACATGACTGAATGACTGAACTGAACTGACTGAGGTGGTGAGGCACGGAGGATTTTCACAAATCACAGAAGGTCGCCAGAGTCTCTGGCTCAGCAGATCTATTCCACAGGCAAGTCACAAAAGCTGGGCATGTATGTGTGACCCTATCTGTGGATACACACACAAATTTGTGTCCAGAGCTGGGGAACGAAGAAGTTAGTTGGAGCAGGGAATATTTAAAGTGCCCTTTCTGCTGTTACACGAATCACTGAAAAAATGTACCCATAAAGATGATTTTAACTTAGCGGAAAAAAATTAGCAACTATGGTGTGACAAAGATAGGTAAATCAACACTGGAGTGGTCTATGGAGCTCCAAAAGGAACTTGGTTGCCTATTTACCCTGGCCCTACTGCCAGCCATGGGAAAGTCATTATTAATAGGAAACACGCTCCTTTATAGACCTACATTAATAGTGTTAGTTTAAGTATATGACAATAGCATAATAGTCATAAAAATATTAATGGTAAGTTTTTTAAACTTAAAAATACAAGAATATATTACAGTCAGACTTCTAAGCCTTTGTAGGGTCAAAAATATGACTAAGTTAGAAGTTGGTGAAAATAACTAAAATGCAATAGAAGAACAAAAAGAAATATATATGTCATGGATTTAAAATAAAAGCAAACCTTATGAATAAACAAAGTAAGCATTTAAATGGCACTGCCAGAAAAACCTAATGGCAAGAGAATTTTATCTTTGGGAAGAGACATAAAGGATGCTGTTGGCTGATATTTAAAGTGGGAGGGGGGATCGGGATGGGGAATACATGTAACTCCATGGCTGATTCATGTCAATGTATGACAAAACCCACTTCAATATTGTAAAGTAATTAGCCTCCAACTAATAAAAATAAATGAAAAAAAAAATAAAGGCTATGTAATGAAAGACAAAGACATGATTATTTTGGAAAAGGGATCAGAATAGCATTCTTGGCCAAGAAGAAGAAGAAATGGACCAAAATTAATCTAATATTGCATGGGAGCTAAACTGTGACAGATGAGAGATGGGTGAGGAAGAAGTGGTGGGTATAGAGAGGTGGGGAGGAACAAGTCATTAAAAATCCTGAGTTTGCTTCTATACATTTTTACAAAGAGCTGGTGAGAATATCTCATATATGCACAGTAGTTTAGTTTTTGAAGTGCTTTACTTTTATTCTCTCACAAGGCGGTAAAAACTTCTGGTTTGGTCAGGATGCCATTTTCTTTGTGATCCAGAGAGGTTCTGTGACTCTCCCAAAGTCACCCAGCTGGTGGTGGGGAAACTGACTAGCTCTTGGCTAATCTGACAAATCTCTGTCTATCAGAGAATGAAAAGACAGATGGGAACTGTCATCCCAGATAATACTTTTTGTAACAATTTTTAATTAAAAATGCTGGATGAAGTTCATCTTTCTTTAAAAACTTTACATGAAAATTATATTTAAATATTATTTATAAATGCCAATTACATTCTCCCATGTTCTTCCCTGGACACAAAAAAACAGGCCCACTTGGAACACCTTATTCCTGTATTAATCTGTGTGATCTGTGTGTGTGCATGCTAAGTCATGTCAGTTGTGTCCAACTCTTTGAGACTTTATGGATTGTAGCCCACCAGACTCCTCTGTCTGTGGTATTCTCCAGGCAAAAGTATTGGAGTGGGTTGCTATGCCCTCCTCCAGGGGATCTTCCCAACTCAGGGACTGAACATGTGTCTCTTGTGGCTCCTGCATTGCAGGTGTATTCTTTACCTCTGAGCCACTGGGGAAGCTGCTTGTATTAATCTACCCTATGCTTATTACTTCTTAGCTCTGTAAACTTAGACAACTAACAAAGCTTTCTAAGTCTCACCCCTTTATCACTTATAAAATGGGTAATAATTTGACAAAACTCTTAGAGTCATCATGAATATTATGTGTTGGCTAAGAATTTACTAGCATTGATATTGCCAATATACTATATGACATAATCATTGCTGTTTGTGCAGAATTGAATGTTACTTTTTTATTGTTTATCTAAAATTCCCTTACAAGAGGTATGTCATACACCCTGTTATATTTATAATATACATAATGCTTTATTACATTTTTCTTAATTAAAAATTAGAATCTATAATATATATATAGATGGAAGGGTTTTTATTTTTGGCTATGAAACATGTTCAGGGCTTCCCTGATGGCTCAGTGGTAAAGAATCCACCTGTAATGCAGGAGACACAGGAGATGCAAAAGTATAATAAATAAAACCCAGCAAAGGACTCAAGATCATTTTGCTGAAATCTTATAGATCCCTGCCTATACATTCTCAGAAACATGGGGCACATGAACAGATAAAGTTTGTACTTTGAAAATAGCAGAGTGTGACTTAAGAAAACTCTTCCCTGGATTGGGAAGATCCCCGAAGGAGGAAATGGCAATCCACATTAGTACTCTTGCCAAAAAAACTCCATGAACAGAGAAGCCTAGTGGGCTATAGTCCAAAGGGTCACAGAGGTGGACACAGAGGTAAGCACTCATGACACATATTCATTGTATTTCTCCTTCTAAAGAGCAAGCATGCACTGGTCCTTACTACAACAAGAAAATACATTTCTACAACTGGAAATACCCTCAATTCCCAGACAGTCCCCGTCACACAAGAGATTGCAGTGTTCTAAGATTTTTGAGTCATATAATGAGTTCAGATGATTCTTGAGACAGGCCCTCAGATTAGACAAACAGAAACAGTACATATCACCACAGGCTTCCAGGAAATGACGTTAAATGTATCACAATCCTTTGTAAAACAGTGATAAGGATTGATTGCATCACCTACATCTGAACATCCTGTATATAAAAGGAGGGCTCCAAAGTAGGGTGACCCTTAGCCTACACTGGAGGGAGAACAGACCCCAGCCTTACTTACAGGAAGAGGAGCACCGTGGAGCTCTACTTGGGAGGTAATCTTGCTTTTAAAATCATCCAGCTCATAAGAGACCATGATAAAATTTCAAGAACTTGCAAAGCATATCAACACTCTTTTTAAAGTAAAAGTCCACAGTGTAATAAAAGTATAATAAATGAAACCAGCAAAGGACTCAAGATCATTTTGTTAAAATTTTATAGATCCCTGTGCAAAATATGCCAATACATTCTTAGAAACATGGGGCACATGGAACAGATAAAGTTTGTACTTTGAAAATAGCAGAGTGTGACTTAAGAAAACTCAGGCTAGAGCTTTAAGTGAGTTTTCAGAAGGCAGGAAAGGGCTGAGAGATGAGGTCGGGGGTTCAACAAGACAGACTGTAAAGAAAGTCAAAGTGAGCTGAGGAGGAAACTACCAGAACAAGCAGCTTTCCATTTTTATTCCCTTTTTACAGTAAGGGAGTGAAAAAATAGAGAGAGAGGTATGTGAGTGTGTGTGTTACATATATAAAGTCTAAGGGAAAAAGACTCATAGTTTATTAAAGGAATTCATAGCAATATCACTTTCTGTGCCCAAAGTTAACTTGATTAATATCAGAAGGAAAGTTAATGTTAAAACAGTCTTTCCCACATCTGCTACTCCCATAATGTCTGCGTGATTGTCATAAATTAGGAGTGGGGAGGGGCACAGTGCCAACTGTCAAAACAAATAGGCCATTCTGGATTCCAAGTTTCATAGTATTTTCCTTGATCCCGGGAGTCATGAAAGCTGCTGGTGCTAACCTCGGCCACCCCAGCACTGGAGCGGGAAAACCCACTCACACCTGGATCCTGCCCCTGCCCTGCCCCCTGAGCAAGGAACCTGGGAGGCGTCAACTAGTGAGAGAAGTCAGGAGGGAACCCTGTCCCTCTAGTGTCTCGGGTCTTGGGAAGAGAAAATGAGCTCTCGACAGTAAGTTAATATAGCAAGTGACACTAGAGGAACACAAACGCTGTTAACTTTGGGGGTGGCACTTATGCCCCTGGCATTATTCATGGCTGCCTGATCTGCACATCCATCTTCCTCACTGACTATTCCACATGCCTTAAAGTCAAGGTCTATGCTTTGTACTTTCTGCACCTCATAAGCATCCAGCCTGTGGTGCATTAGAAGATCACGTCCATGACTTGGATTTTATGGGGCCAGATCAGGGAGTGACCTAGGCTAGCATGTCAGGCCAGCTTATGTTCTCTTTCCTTCCTGCTTCACACCCCCACAGGGTGTAGCCCTCAGGTAAGACCTCCCTTCTCTGCTTCCTGGGCGTGGGGTTTGCACAAACCAGCTGGTGGTTGTACTAGGCTTGAGGAAAGAAGTCCTTGACAAGCCTCACCACACATCTTAACAGAAAGCTCTGTGTTTATGTATCTTTCAGTAATGTCACGAGAAGGTCAAGGCAGGATTTAGAAATGTCTGGGGTCCTTGGTCTTGAAATAACCCTGTCAGTACCAGATTCTCACCACAAATTAATACATTTGTCTTTTTAAACATTTTTATTTTATATTGGAGCACAGCTGGTTAGCAATGTTGTGTTAATTTCAGATGTACAGCAAAGTGATTCATTTATATATATGCATACATCTATTCTTTTTCAAATTCTTTTCCCATTTAGGTTATTACATAGTATTGAGCAGAGCTCCCTGTAATGCGTTTGTCTTCTAGCAATGCTTTCTGTACTTAAAGGGAATCTTGGAGAGAGAAAGGAGACAGGGCTCACTTGGCCAGCACTCTGCCTGCTAGATTCCTGTCAACTTTGTCCCTTTGGGTAACTTCCAACTCACAAAGTGGCCAGTGGCTGAGCTGCCAACAATCCTTGCCATCTCTAATACCATCTATTGCTAACGGTGGCTCTTTCTCTGTATCAGAAAAACTGTTACTTAAAAAGAATCACCTCAAGTTTAATGCCAGGTTGTCCTCAGCAAGGCCATGCCTACGAAGTGGACCATCAGAACTCGTCTGAAGGTCTTGTTCAGCTTCTATGTCAGTCGGTCTATGAGAGATCACTTTGTAGACTACCTCAAGTGAACCAACTGAACTAGGACTTTCATTCAGTAATCAAGAAAATAGTTACTGACCGTCTACTCAACATCAGCTGCCACTCTGGGTTCTGAGCACACACCAGTGCCTACACTCAGAGACAGAGCAGAAGATGGGTCATGGGCGTATAAACACATAAAGATAATTTCAGATAGTAACAACGGCTACTCAGAAAATAAAAGGCTAGAGACAACTGGGAGCGGTTGTGAAGTGCTAATTCAGACAGGTTGGTTCTGAGAGATCTCTTTGAGAAGTAGGCATTTGAGCTGAAACTGAGAGATAAGAGTGAGAATCTTGGGAAGACAGTCCCTTCCAGGAGAAGAGCAGTACACCAAAGCCCTGAAGCAGGAATAAGTTAGTACTCTTCTCCTGCTTGCTCACCTCCACTCTTAAGACCCAGCTCAGGATTCACCTCTTTTATGATGCCTTCTGAGACACACTGCCCTCTTGAGTATCATTTCATTTTGTTTGCCCATCATACAGATAGGCACACACCAAAATGTGAATCATAGGGATCCTGAATGTTTGAATTCCATTTTTTTAGAGCACCAGACATAAGTTCATGAAGGAAAAGGGGTATAAATTATAGCCCTTATCTGATAAACTAATAACTGCCCATTTAATCATCAGAAAAAGCTCTAAATGAGCCAGGATCTGCCTGGAGTTTTCTGCTGCAATAGGGAGCATGAATGCTTGTAAGGACCCCTGGTCACCTGGAGTAGGGAATCCTGACTTAAAATGAAGCCAGTAGACAAAGCTTTGCTGAAGGAGAAAATGTAAGGAAAAATTCTGCCATCTAGAAACGGTCCAGAGGTAGTGTTAGCTAGTTGAACACTTATAAAACCTAATGGATACCAGTTTACAGAGTAAGAAAGGAAGACAAATCTATCCATCTACCTACCTATCTGTTTATCTATCATCAAATGGTCAAAATCTGGTATTATGAATTCACAATGGAATATTTAGAGAAAACTTTCTATCTAGGTTTTTTTTTTTTTTAAAAAAAGTCATCTTTTTTTAAGTCATCCCACTAATTATCAATCTGATATTTACCAAGTCTGAAAGAAAAATTCTTCATTTAAGGATATTTGAGGGCTACCAATTAATAACATTTTCATGCATCTGAACAAGAAATTGTAGTCAAATATTAAATTTATTTAATGATTTTACTGAAAACATAAAGAATGTTCTTACCAATTGCCTTCTGGATTTATAAACTGCTGCACTGCATAGCCAAACTGTTCACTTGAAGGGCCAGAAAATATCTTCGCTTTTGGGAGACCAACGTTGTATGCCACACAACAGTTTAAAATGCCTATTAAAGAAAAATGAAAACAGTCCATATTTACATTTTGTGAATATAAGGTTGTAATATAATTCTCAAAGGCCACTTAAAAAAAAAAACCTGATTTAAATAATAATTATTCTCCATTAATGCTTACCAAGAGTTTTAAGTATTAATTTGAGGCCCTGGCAGCATGCTAACTACTTTATTTGCATGACTCACTATTTCATTTGGCCTCATAGCAACTCTAGAATATGATTGCTATTATTATACTTGCTTTGCAGAAATTTCTGAAGTTGTTGGAAATATGTGTGTCTCAGGTAGAAAGGGATAAGGGAAGGCCAGGATAAGGCTGTCTGACTGAAGAGCTTGAACTCCTAAACCACATATTACCTTTAGGGATTCTTAAGTAACTCCGGTTCTATTTGCCCTTCCTAATGCAAGAAGGCTCTAAGCCACCCGAAGGCAGGGTCAGAGGGTTATCTTCTATTTCTCCTGAAGATCTTGACATGAACTCTTATCTATATGAAATGTCCGTTGGTAAAGCTTTGCTGACTACATCAAAGGAGTTAAAAAAAAAAAAAAAACAGCTGCTTGAAAATTGTTTCCTTTCTTTCAGAAGGGATCACTTTTGAGGATGAAAATGTAGGGAAAGGGGTCAGATGTTTTATTCCAGCAGGAACTGCAGAAGTGGTTTTGCTTTTTGATGTGTCTTTCTGAATACTTGAGAAACAATATTCATTTTCAAAAACAACAAAGGCCCTGATAGGATAAAACCTGGATAGATCTTTTTGAAAAACCTTGTTTTTGATGGAAAGAAAAGAGGGGAAAGAGTCGGGTTGATGAAGACCACCCTCTCTGACCCTGATGGCATTGACACTGGCTGTACCGCATTCTGGAGAAAGAAGGTAGTGTGGACATTTATATCCTCTATGGAGATGGGATGGGGTTTCCCAGGTGGTGCTAGTGGTAAAGAACTGCATGCAGGTTCTCTATGCAGGAAACATAAGAGACGCGGGTTTGATTCCTGGGTTGGGAAGATCCCTGGAGAAGGAAATGGCAACGCACTCCAGTATTCTTGCCTGGAGAATCCCCATGGAGAGAGGAGCCTGGCGGGCTACAGTCCATGGGGTGGCAAAGAGTCAGACATGACTGAAGCAACTTAGGGCATAGCGATGGGAACAGGCTTCAAGCTGTTTGAGATCAGTAGTTATTTTTGCAGACACTGAAGGCAATGTGGGTTCTTCAAAACTGACATCAAAGTTCCATAACTATGCGTCTTCACAAAGGAATACCCTACTTTCTGGGCAACACTGAAAGGGCATGGAATACCCTACTTTCTGGGCAACACTGAAAGGGCATGGAATACCCTACTTTCTGGGCAACACTGAAAGGGCATTATTGTTTCAGGCATTGGAAGGATGGAGGAAAAGGGCTGGCTCTCCTGTTATGCCCTTGTACTTTGGGAGCAGATTCTGAAATGTGCTCCAAAAGGAATAACGAGGTCAGTGATGAAGCTTTGGGGACTGAAAGTAGTTGACGTCCCTCTTCACATGCCAAAATCATTCCACCATAGATGTTTTCACTCGAGTGCTCAGCTCATTATTGGCTTTTTTTTAGAAATAATGTGCTGCCAGGAAGAGAAGGACAAACAATTTTCAAATACTCTATAGCAAACACTACACAGCTTTACATTTGCAGATTTTCTCCTTAATATCATTTTTTCAAATGCACCACTCCTTTATCCTTTTCAGGAAATTAAATGCAAGTGAAAATAACACAGTGTTGGAAGCAGAGAACCAGAACTGACTTTCAGAATACTGGTGTTTCCAATCAAGAATTTAACTTTGCCCTATTGTACAGAACTCGGTAAATCTTATTTAAATATGTTACCAATTATCTAATGAATCAGTAAAAGCTTAGGGAGGTAATACCAAACTGTCCCCTCTTTTAAAATATCTAATGCTGGAAAGGCCACATATAGCTATATATGTCTCTGTGTGTGTATATATATATATGAAATGACCTCATTTTCCCCCCATTAATTCGACATTGGCAGATCATGTCATGACATGAAATCATGATAGGCTCCATTTTATCACCTAGCAGTTAAATTTTATTACATATATGTGTGCATATACACATATATGTACTGTGTGTATACATACACATATGTACATGTATCAGTTCAGTTCAGTTTAGTCACTCAGTCGTGTCCGACTCTTTGTGACCCCATGGACTACAGCAAGCCAGGCCTCCCTGTCCATCACCAACTTTTGGAGTTTACTCAAACTCATGTCCATCAAGTCGGTGATGCCATCCAACCATCTCATCCTCTGTTGTCCCCTTCTCCTCCTGCCTTCAATCTTTCCCAGCATCAGGGTCTTTTCAGATGAGTCAATTCTTCACATCTGGTGGCCAAAGTACTGCAGTTTCAGCTTCAACATCAGTCCCTCCAATGAACACCCAGGACTGATCTCCTTTAGGATGGACTGGTTGGATCTCTTTGCAGTCCAAGGGACTCTCAAGAGTCTTCTCATGGCTGATTCAAATCAATGTATGACAAAACCCACTGAAATGTTGTGAAGTAATTAGCCTCCAACTAATAAAAAAAAATAAATTAAAAAAAAATAATGTTACTATCTAAAAAAAAAAAAAAAAGAGTCTCCTCCAACACCACAGTTCAAAAGTATCAATTCTTCAGCTCTCAGCTTTCTTCACAGTCCAACTCTCACATTCACACATGACCACTGGAAAAACCACAGCCTTGACTAGACAGACCTTTGTTGACAAAGTGATGTCTGTGCTTTTTAATATGCTGTCTAGGTTGGTCATAACTTTCCTTTCAAGGAGAGATGAAATCTTTTAATTTCATGGCTTCAATCACAATCTGCAGTGATTTTGGAGCCCCCCAAAATAAAGCCAGTCACTGTTTCCCCATCTATCTGCCATGAAGTGATGGGACCAGATGCCATGATCTTAGTTTTCTGAATGTTGAACTTTAAGCCAGCTTTTTGACTCTCCTCTTTCACCTTCATCAAGAGGCTCTTTATTTCTTCACTTTCTGCCATAAGGGTGGTGTCATCTGCATATCTGAGGTTATTGATATTTCTCCCAAGCAATCTTGATTCCAGCTTGTGCTTCCTCCAGCCCAGCGTTTCTCATGATGTACTCTGCATAGAAGTTAAATAAGCAGGGTGACAATATATGGCCTTGACATACTCCTTTTCCTATTTGGAACCAGTCTGTTGTTCCATGTCCAGTTCTAACTGTTGCTTCCTGACCTGCTTACAGGTTTCCCAAGTAGCAGGTCAGGTGGTCTGGTATTCCCATCTCTTTCAGAATTTTCCACAGTTTATTGTGATCCACACAGTCAAAGGCTTTGGCATAGTCAATAAAGAAGAAATAGATGTTTTTCTGGAACTCTTGCTTTTTCGATGATCCAGCGGATGTTGGCAATTTGATCTCTGGTTCCTCTGCCTTTTCTAAAACCAACTTGAACATCTGGAAGTTCACAGTTCACGTATTGCTGAAGCCTGGCTTGGAGAATTTTGAGCATTACTTTGCTAGCGTGTGAGATGAGTGCAATTGTGCAGTAGTTTGAGCATTCTTTGGGATTGCCTTTCTTAGGGATTGGAATGAAAACGGACCTTTTCCAGTCCTGTGGCCACTGCTGAGTTTTCCAAATGTGCTGGCACATTGAGTGCAGCACTTTCACAGCATCATCTTTCAGGATTTGAAATAGCTCAACTGGAATTCCATCACCTCCACTAGCTTTGTTTGTAGTGATGCTTCCTAAGGCCCACTTGACTTCACATTCCAGGATGTCTGGCTCTAGGTGAGTGATCACACCATCATGATTATCTTACACACATATATAAAATATTAGTTAAAAATGTAAATCATATCATCTTTCTGCTTAAAATACCCCAATGTCTGAGAATAAAATTTAATTTCCTTACCAGAGTTTCAAAAGTCCTTCATGATCTGGCCCCTATGTATCTGGTGACTTTCATTTTCCACCACCCTCTCCACTCACTGGATTCCAGCCACAATGGCTCTCCTTCTGTCCCTTGAACACATCCTATTCACTCTGCTTATGGCGTTTGCAGCATCCAGACCCACTGCCTACAACACTCTTCTCAATTCAGTATTTATGTCCTGCCATCTATCCATCACTTAGATCTTTGCTCAAATAGGTCTCTGCTATCCTTGTAGAGACTGCCCCTGACTCATCTACCAGTTTACATCCTCCTCAATCATTATGATACTATCACAGCACTTATCATCCGAAATGATCTTGTGTATCTGCATTGTTTTGTCTCTGTTTGCCTACTAAAACCTAAGCAACTTCAGAGTCCAGAACTTATTTCTTTTATTCACTCTTATTTTCTCAGCACCTAGGATAATATTTGTGGTATGAAGTAAATATTTAATGAATATATGTTATTTGATGATTATATGGAATATAGGCAAAATTAAGAGACGAAAGAGAATTCATACTCATATCATTCTAATGCAAGTACAGATAATTTGGATATACTATTTCCTTCTAGTATTTTTTCCAATATTTGAACCGTAATGTATATTCGAATTTGTAGCCTACTATTTCTTAATGCTTATGTTGGCCTGCCTACATCAGAATCATCTTGATTCATTTGATCCCCACAACAACACTGTGAAACAGCAAAACTAGGGATTATTAGAGGTTAGATGTCTTTCTTGCTCAATGTCACTCAATTGGTGGCTGAGATCTGAGTCTTGGTCTGGCTAATCATGTCAACCTTATAGTCCAGAATTTCTATTCGTAAATATTCTGCTCATTTTTCTCACAAAACATGATCTTCTCCATCACAATGCCTTCATCCCACTGATCCTAAATCTCTTCTTATCTGATACATCAATCCCTCCCTAAAAGCCTGCCCCTTTTGATTAAGTCTCTCTGTTCTCTATACTTATTTTTTCAAATACATATTTACAACTCACTATGTCACCATTTCACACTTAGCCTATGATAGCCAATTAGCGTTTACAAATTTATGTAAGTATTCTAATTCAATGTCTATTTCCTCTTTACAATCCCACTGCTTATAGTAATGTATTCCTATGTCTGTCATAACTGAATCATACGGAAAATGACAACCTACTTGGTTCATCCTGTTTCCTTACACCCTAAACATGCCCATATACTAAGAAATGAATCATTCAAAAAATATTTCTCCAATTCCTTTGTGCTAGGCATTTTCCTAAGTCCTGGGGACAGAAGCTTTTTAACTTATGTGCAGAGTACATCATGCAAAATTCTGGGCTGGATGAAGCAGAAGCTGGGATCAAGATTGCTGGGAGAAATATAAATAACCTCAGACATGCAGGTAACACCACCTTTACAGTAGAAACTGAAGAAGAACTTAAGAGCCTCTTGATGAAAGTGAAAGAGAAGAGTGAAAAAGTTGGCTTAAAACTCAACATTCAAAAAACTAAGATCACGGCATCCGGCCCCATCACTTCATGGTAAATAGATGGAGAAACAATGGAAACAATGACAGAGTTTATTTTCTTGGGCTTCAAAATCACTGCAGATAGTGACTGCAGCCATGAAATTAAAAGACGCTTGCTCCTTGGAAGAAAAGTTATGACCAACCTAGACAGCATATTAAAAAGCAGAGACATCACTTTGCCAACAAAGGTCCATCTAGTCAAGGCTATGGTTTTTCCAGTAGTCATGTATGGATGTGAGAGTTGGACTCTAAAGAAAGTTTAGCACTGAAGAATTGATGCTTTTGAACTGTGGTGTTGGAGAAGACTCTTGAGAGTCTCTTAGACTGCAAGGAGATCCAACCAGACCATCCTAAAGGAGATCAGTCCTGGGTGTTCATTGGAGGGACTGATGTTGAAGCTGAAACTGCAGTACTTTGGCCACCAGATGTGAAGAACTGACTCATCTGAAAAGACCCTGATGCTGGGAAAGATTGAAGGCAGGAGGAGAAGGGGACAACAGAGGATGAGATGGTTGGATGGCATCACCGACTTGATGGACATGAGTTTGAGTAAACTCCAGGAGCTGGTGATGGATAGGGAGGCCTGGCTTGCTGTAGTCCATGGGGTCGCAAAGACTTAGACACAACTGAACGACTGAACTGACCTAGCGACAGAAGCAATGGACCAAACAGACAAGATCTCTGCTGTCATTGAGCTTCCATTCTTGTAATTGGAATAAGAAATAAAAAATTATATTATCATGGGATAAGTATTAAATTTCAGAAAGCTACAGAGAACCTTGACCCAAGAGTTAAGAAGAGGATAAATCTAAGTTTGAAGGCTTCATTCATAGAAAAGGTGGCAATCTATATGGACCTTAGAGGATGAGCTGTAATTCACTACACAAAGAGGAAGACCAAGGTCGTTCCAGGCCTAGGGAACATCCTGCTGAGTACTATGGGGACATGAAAGAGAGAATCGGGCCAGTGAAAAACTGGCCCAGCAAGTCACAGATTATTAACTTATACATTCCAGGTCTATATTAGATGTAGTGAGTTTCAAGGTCATGTCATTACCCAGAGTGTAACTCTTCGCTCCTGTCCTCATGTGTATGCTTGTGAATGCAGAAAGTACTTATCCAAGGTGACCTTGCTGTGTATTTGTTGACAGTAACCAAGTCCAAGTATTCAGTGAGTCTCACCCAACTTTATTGCAAAAATAAGCAATGTATGGTCCTGGATGGTTAACTAATTTCCTCTCTGTTCACAATTAAAGGGGGTTTTTCATTCTTGATTATAACCTGACTTGTTGTCATTTTAATATCCACAGGCAAACCAGATAGTTAAGCACACGTTGATTAATGCAAACTTCTTTTTTCTTCCACTCATTTAAAAAATTTATAGCACCTCCTGTCTAGAGAGTTCCTGCTCATGTCTGAAATAGATTTCTGGGAAACTTTAATAATTTAAGAATTAGTTTCAGCAAATATGGAGTTCATTCTCCCACTTTATTCTGAAAACTTATTTTAAGTTATAAGATTGTGGATGAGATATAGTTAACCCAGTTTTGTTCTCAAAATGTAGTGAGGCTGAGAAAGAACAAAATCTTTTGAAAACAAGGGCACAAATAAATGTATTAAACAAAACATGCCTTTCTATATTTAGCAACAAAATTTGGGGAAGAAGTGTCTTGACGTCCATATCATTGTCAGAGCTTAATGACAAACATTTGCAGTAGAAGAAGGAGAGTAATTTGTGTACCTATTATGAAATATAAGAATATATGTTGAAGGGCAGGTGGTGCTGGCTTTTCATGAAAGATATTCATTTGCAAAAAGATCCAGAGAGATAAAGGGAAAAATTCATGTTAACAGAATTAAGACCAAAAGCAAGAGGTAGAATTGGACAGAGAGGAGTATTTTAAATTAGGACTCTCTGAAAGCATTCTGGCCCATTCCACAGATGTATGCTGGTATTTGAGGGGAGGATATACCTCTGTTAAATAGTTAACAAAAATATAAGAACTCTTTCAGATATAAAATAAGTCAAGGGGATATAAGGTACAGCTTGGTGACTATAGTTAATAATACTGTATTGTGTATTTGAAAACTTATAAGGGAATAGACCTTAAAAGTTATCATCACAAGAAAAAAAATATATAATTACATGTGGTAAGAGAACTTCCATGGTGGCTCAGCAGAAAAGAATCCACCTGCAATTCAGGAGATGTGGGCTCAATCCCTGGGTTGGGAAGATCCCCTGGAGGAGGAAATGGCAACCCACTCCAGTACTCTTGCCTGGGAAATCCCATGGACAGAGGAGCCTGGTGGGCTCCTCTGCATGGGGTTGCAAAGAGTCAGACATGATTCAGTGACTAAACAACAACAATAGATGTTAACTAGACTTACTGTGGCAACCATTTGGCAAATATACATGTATCAAATCACTGTGTTGAAAACAACTCAGTCAAAAAATGGGAAGATCTAAATAGATATTTCTCCAAAGAAGACATATCGTCCAAAGACGATAGTCAAAAAACATATGAAATATGCTAAACATCACTAATTATTAGAGAAATACAAGTCAAAATCACAATGAGGTATTGCCTCATACCAATCAGAATGGCCATCATCAAAAAATCTACAAGCAATAATCTGGAGAGAATGTGGAGGAAAGGAAACCCTCCTAGACTGTTGGTGAGAACGTAAATTGGTACAACCACTATAGAGAACAGTATGGAGGTTCCTTGCTGCTGCTGCTAAGTCACTTCAGTCGTGTCCGACTCTGTGTGACCCCATAGACAGCAGCCCATCAGGCTCCCCCATCCCTGGGATTCTCCAGGCAAGAACACTGGAGGTTCCTTAGAAAACTAATATTAGAACTACCATAATGATCATATAATCCATGATCCCATTTCTGGGCATATATCCCTGAGAAAATCATAACTCAAAATGATACACACACCCCAATGTTCACTGTAGTACTATTTACAATTTTCAAGACATGGGAACAATCTAAACATCCACTGACAGATGAATGAATAAAGAAAACATGATACTTATATACAATGGAATATTACTCAGCCATAAAAAGAATAAAAGAACTGCCCTTTGTAGCAATATGGATGGACCTAGAGATGATCATACTAAGTGAAGTAAGTCTGACAGAGAAAGGCAAATATCATATGCTATTACTTACATATGGAATTTAACAAAAATGATACAAATAAACTGATTTATAAAAACTCACAGATCTCAAAATCAAACTTACAGTTACCAAAGAGAAAATGTGGGGGGGGGGGGGTGATAAATCAGGAGGTTGGGATTAATTTATACACTCTGTGCTGGCTATGTTGTGCTAAGCTGCTTCAGTTGTGTCTGACTTTTTGCAACCCTAAGGACTATAGCCTGCCAGGCTTCTCTGACCATGGGGTTTCCAGGCAAGGGTACTGGAGTGGGTTGCCGTGCCCTACCTCCAGGGGATCTTCCCGACCCAGCAATCGAACCTACATCTCCTACATTGGCAGGCAGGTTCTTTACCACTAGTGCTACCTGGGAAGCACCAACATATACATACTACCATATATAACACAGATACCTAATAAGGACTCACAGTATAGCACAAGGAACTCTACTCAATATTCTGTAATAACCTCTATGAAAAAGAACCTGAAAAAATATATATATATAATTGCATAACTGATTTATTTTGCTCTAACAAAGAAACACAGCATTGTAAGTCAAGTATACTCTAATAAAAAATTTTTAAAAAATCATTGCACTGTACACTTGAAGCTAGTATTATATGTCAATTATAACTCAATAAAAAATAAAATCCACATTACTCATATACATGAACTCCAAGGCCTGCATCTCTGTTAAAGAGACAGCACAGGGTGTCACTGCTCTAAGGACATGGAGCACACTTCTACCCTATGCCTGGGGAGGACTGGTCCTCAGACGCTGCAGAGGTATTGGCGGAAGCAGGGGCACAGGGCAGTGAGCTGAGCATTGCAAGGACAGCAGGAAGGTGGAGCTGTCACCAAGATACAGAGGACCTCTCTTAGGGACAGCAAAGGTTCCCAGGAGAACCGGGCTGAAGAGTCCAGGAGAAGCTCTTTCATCTAGAATAGGGATGGGTGAAACTTCAGGCATGATCTATCTTAGGGTAGAATTCTCCTGATCTGGGGGTCTACTAACCTCAAAAACAAGTTCTCTGCTTCCAAACAAGGATGGTGTAATCTGTGATAAGACCTTTCCATTTAAAGGGAGAGATTTGAAAAAATAAAGGAGTCAATGGTACCAAGAAAGTTTAACATAGCAGGTCAAATTCTATTAGGTTTTAAGGTCTGAATAACCCTCTATTGCTCAAGGCTCCATCCTCTGGGCCTGAAATAGCTCTACTAGCCTCTGCTTCTCTTTCCCCTTCAGTCCAGGAGTAGCATTTCTGCTGAGACAACATTTCTGTAAACCTTGCAGGCCTCTTGTGCATGTCATGGGGATCTGTGCCATTAGACGAGAGGGCTCTCCACAGACCTTTCCTGGATACCTCTCTCTCACTTCCTCTGTGAGATGGTTGAGAGAATCCAGGAATCCCACGCAGAATCCATTCAGCAAAATGTTTTCCAACCACACCCTTGGCCTTCTCTTCAGAGCACACTCTCCTAGCAATCAGTCTCCTAATGTTTGCTTTTTAAAGCAACTATGGATAGGTTGAGAATTCCTTAAATCATTAAGTACTGTTCTTTTATAAAATTAATTAATTGATTTTTGGCTGTGCTGGGTCCTCATTGCTGTGTGCGGGCTTTCTCTAGTTGCAACGAGCAGGTTTCTCTAGTTGCGGTGTGTGGCCTTCTCAGGGTGGTGCCTTCTCTTGCGGAGCACAGGCCCTAGGGTGCACAGGCTTCCATAGCTGAGGCACACAGTCTCAGTAATTGTGGCTCACAGGCTTAGTTGCCCTGCTGCATGTGGAATCTCCCTGAACAGGGATCGAACCCGTGTCTCCAGCATTGGCTGGTGGATTCTTAACCACTGGACCACCAGGGAAATCCAGTACTGTTCCTTTTTGTTTAACACTTTCTTCCTCAATTTATCTTTTCTCTTGCACTTCACTACATTCAACAAGGGAAAAAGGCAGGCTGCCCCTTCACCATTTTGCTCGGAAATCTCCTCAGCTAAGCGTCTAAGTTCATTGTTTGAAAACTTCTCACACAACAGCAGGATACAATCAGACCAAACTTTCTGCCACTATAAACCCGGGGTCACCTTTCCTCCAGTTTCCAACAACATATTCCTCATTTCCTTCTGAGCCCTCGATGCAAGTGGCTTTGATGTTCATGTTTCTACCAGCAACTTCCACACAGCAATCTTCACAGCCTCAGGTTCAAAGCCTCTCTGTCTAAATAAGGTAATATTCACAGATTTGGGAGATTGGGATGTAGAAGTATCTTTGGGGGTACTACCATTCAACTCAATACAGTGGGTCTGCCAGTAATGCAAAGTCCAGACTGAGGTCTGCCTGGGCTGTGTTTGTAGTGAGAAGCCTTGAGGGTGAGGTGATCTCACTCTTCAGGACAAAAAAACGGGTGTGCTGACTTCTTGCTGTGAAGCAGCAGGTCACCAAACACTTTTCCTCTCTCATAATGCAGCCTACTGAGTGTGCAGGCTTCCATTTGGACCCCTTCCCGTGGCCCTCGTGAACCTTCATGGGCAAGCACAAGGGGAAATGGTGTAAACATGCTGGCGCTGCCTGCCGTGCTGTGAGTAATAAAGTCCTTGGTCTCTAACTCAGGAATCTCATGTCATCTGAGCATCCATGAAATGACAATGGGCTAATGTACTAGCTTGTACATAGGATAAAATCAAAGAGCAGGCCTGTCAGAGTAGAGAAGAAACACTCCCAGGTCCGGATACTGAGGACTGAATGACAATGAAAATGGATATCTCCTGGGGGTTCAGACAAATCTTAGGGGAGCACTGTATTTTCCTACAAGGGTGGAATAGGGAGTCAAAAGAAGTATCTTTCAATTTTAAGAAGCAAATGGGCTCCAGCTGATGTCTGGGCAATGATTTCAAAATTTGTTCTGCTTTGTAATTTTATGGCCACTGTTTTTTCAATGGTGTGTGCACGTATCATTTCTTTGATAATTACTCTGCATTCATGTTTAAAAAAATATGTGTATCATTTCCCTGCAGAAATGAATGTATCACTATGCAATTAAGTTTTAGGTGGTGTTATGGATGAGTTGTATCTTCCTCAAGTTCCCACATTGAAACCCTAATTCCTAATGTGACTATATGTGAAGGTAGGACCTTTAAGGAGGCATTAACAATTGGGTTGGACTTCCTGGGTGGCTCAGTGGTAAAGAATCTGCCTGCAATACAGGAGCCACAGGAGACGCAGGTTTGATCCCTGGGTTGGGAAGATCCCCTGGAGTAAGAAATGGCAACCCACTCCAGTATTCTTGGAAAATTCCATGGACAGATGAGCCTGGTGGGGCTACAGTCCATGGGGTCACAAGGAGTTGGACATGACTGAAGTGACTTAGCAGAGATTGCTATGGCAGGCACTACATCATCCATCCCAGCCAATAAATGGGTTAAAAGAGATCATAAAGGTGGGAACCTAATTTTATAGGACTGGTGTTCATATAAAAAGAGGAAGAGACACTAGATCTCTCACTCTCCACATACATACAGAGGAAAGGTCACATGAGGATGCAGCCAGAAGTCTATAAGCCAGGAAGAGCGGCATCACCAGAAACCAACCCTAAGGGTCCCTTGATCTTGGAATATTAATACGATCTCCAGAACCATGAGAAAATAAATTCCTGTTGTTAAAGTCACCCATTCAGGTGTATCTTGTTACGGCAGCAACTATAGCAGACTAAGACAGGGGGAAATAGGATTATATTGATATCAGACATTTTCAATTTACTATGCTGTGTTTCAAAGACAAACCTGTCAATATACAGATGCACATATACAAGAGAGATATATACTAATTCAAGTTATATAGTTTAAAGTTCATATTTTGTACAAAAAAAATACAAGTCATTTTTTGTGACAAAGTAAGCATATCAAGTATCAGAGTATTGTGGCACACTTTTTGTTAGGTGATTTTGATGTCCTTTTACAATTCTTGATCTTGCAGGCAACTAACATCTTCAAAAGTCTATAACAATTGCTTCTTTTGTTTTTGATTTTAATTTTTACTTTAATTTCCATCTTAAAACACTTTTTTGTATACTTGAATATTTTTATTTTTCTCTTAATTTTTACATATTCAGTTAAATTCTTAGCAATTGCTTCTTAAGCCCATTTATTATGACTTAGCGCTTCCTAACAACTCAATAAATTCTCTTTTTTTCCACAATGATGTTGGAGGATGAGCTGCTATCTGGCAGACTCACTGGCTCCCAGTGGCCGAGAGGATGGGGTGAAGTACTGGGATACCAGCTCATCAATTCACTTTCTATTTTAACATTAAACTCCTTTTATGTGAAAGGAGAAACTCCTGTATCTTCCTTTCCCTCCTCAGAACAGCATTTGTGTCCATTTAGCAAGTCAGAGCCTGTAGAATAGCTTGCTCATTAACACAATATGCCTGACACATCTCGAGGCCATGTATGCAGACAATAGACACAACTAACGTTAGTTTTTCTTTTGTTGTATCTCTGTTCACAGGCATTTCTCTATAGACTTTTGGTTTTCCCCTATCATTCTAGCCTGCATACTCTTCTTCTAACTTACCACTTGCATCTCTTACTGTGATGTACCATCTTGAAATGTTATATTGTTCTCCTGTGTATGTTTTGTCTCAATAGTTACATAATCGTTGCCTCCCCATCCTGTCTGACCTCACCTCCTACCCTATCTTTTTAGCTCACTCACCTGGCTCTTCCTTAAACTCACCCTGACATTTGTCCTTTTGTTTTGTTCCTTCTTCATGGAACCCTGTCCCAGAAAGCTTTCTGTTTCTGCATCAAACATCAATCTATCAGAGCTGCCTTTCCCAGAAAGCTTTCTGTTTCTGCATCAAACATCAATCTATCAGAGCTGCCTTTCCTCACCACCTGTGGTGGTCAGCAGGTTCCCAGTGGTCCCCATCTCCTGCTATCCGTGCTTTTGTGTGATCCTGTTCCCTTAAGGGCAGGATCTGTGACTTCAAACCAATTGAAATGAAGATTCGAAATGTAGAATCAAATATCATAGAGTATTACTTTTGTATTTACGTTACATAGAATTACAACTTCTATCTTGCTAGCAGATGTTATCATTTGTTGACAAAGCAGAGAGGCCCAGAGGGCAAGGAATAGAAAGCAGCCTTCAGCTGAGAACCAATGGGGAACTGAGGCACTCGGTCCAACAGCCCCAGACAAGATTAGTTCTGCCAACAATTAAAAAATGAGCAGAAGTGGATCCTTCCTCAGTTAAGCATTCAGATGAGACCCCTGCCCCTTGAGCCAGCACCTTTGACTGCAGTCTTATGAGACATTCTGAAGCAGATGATCCCAGTGAAGCCATGCCCAAAATTCCTGACTCACCCAAATGATATTAAGTTGCCCAAGGTGTGGTAATTTGTTATATAGCAAGAGACATAATATAACCCCAAGTTAAAAATAACTTTAGATTTCCCACTACCTGTGCAGCATTTTCAGATCCCCTTACTGTGCTATTTTTTTTCTTAATAGAGCTTTATCTCATACGTTATATATAAATATTTATCTTTTTTATTTGTCTGTCAACCTTATTAGAATCTGTATTTGAAGAGTTAAGTTTTATAGGGATTGACACTTCAACAATTTGGGGCTGAATGTCTCCACAGGAAAAAATTTAAAAATTGTAGAAAAAATTCAGATATAAAATTAAATACCTATTTAGAATAAGAAAAGTAATCCTAGCATGCTAAATAGTTTTAAAAACTGAAAAATATTCAAAAAATCATACATTTTACTGACTGCCTGACAATATTTCTGTAATACATTTTGCCTTGGCTCTACATCTTTTGACCACCTCTTCACTTGATAACTTTATAAAAGTGTATTCTCTAAAAAGTATTTCATTTTTTTGGCATGGTAAATTGAAGGTTTAAGATTATTATTCTTATTTATAGTTAAAAAAAAGTTTCTTTCATTTCCATAATACCTTATTTGTAATGTCAAGTAAATATTCAGGATTGTTATCCAGTATCTTGTGTGTATGTGTGCATGTATGTGCATGCACACACTAGTCACTCAGTCATGTCTGACTCTTTGTGACCCCATGGACTGTAGCCCATCAGGCTCCTCAGTCCATGGGATTCTCCAGGCAGGAATACTGCAGTGAGTTGTCATTTCCTCCTCTAGGGGATCTTCCCAACCCAGGGATCAAACTTGGGTCACCTGCATTGCGGGCAGATTCTTTACCACCTGAGCCAGCAGGGAAGGCCCCCAATATCATACAGGAGCTATAATATTTCAAGGCACTTCAAATTTTCTTTTACAGGGATTAATCCATAAATTTTTTGAACTGATGACATTTATCAACCAGTTTGTTGTTGATGTGTTTGTTGAAATATGTTAGGGTATGAAAGAGACAATGATCTGAACTTTCACATATATAATAAAAATATCAGACATGTGAATACATGGAAAGAGGCCTGAAGTGAGGGTCCTGATGCTTAAGCTTCATTTGTTTTATGGTAAATCTGCCTTTGTCCCTAAAAGTAGGTGCTTTACCTGTTCTGTTCACTGTTATATTTGCCAGTACGAGGAGTATCTACATGATTGTAGATCAATAAAAATCAGTTGAACTAACAGAAGGACTGCTGATTGTTTCACCTCTCCACCTAACAAGTTATGCATCAGTTCAGTTCAGTTGCTCAGTTGTGTCCGACTCTTTGCGACCCCACGGACTGCAGCACCCCAGGCCTCCTTGTCCATCACCAACTCATGGAGTTTACTCAAACTCATGTCCATTGAGTCGGTGATGCCATTCAACCATCTCATCTTCTGTTGTCCCCTTCTCCTCCTGCCTTCAATCTTTCCCAGCATCAGGGTCTTTTCCAATGAGTCAACTCTTCTTATGAGGTGGCCAAAGTACTGGAGTTTCAGCTTCAGCATCAGTCCTTCCAATGAACACCCAGGACTGATCTCCTTTAGGATGGACTGGTTGGATCTCCTTGCAGTCCAAGGGACTCCCAAGAGTCTTCTACAACACAACAGTTCAAAAGCATCAATTCTTCGGTGCTCAGCTTTCTTTATAGTCCAACTCTCACATCCATACATCACCACTGGAAAAACCATAGCCTTGACTAGATGGACCTTTGTTGGTAAAGTAATGTCTGTGCTTTTTAATATGCTATCTAGGTTGGTCATAACTCTTCTTTCAAGGAGCACACGTCTTTTAATTTCATGGCTTCAGTCACCATCTGCAGTGATTTTGGAGCCAAAAAAAATAAAGTCAGCCACTGTTCCCACTGTTTCCCCATCTATTTACCATGAAGTGATGGGACCAGATGCCATGATCTTAGTTTTCTGAATGTTGAGCTTTAAGCCAACTTTTTCACTCTCCTCTTTCACTTTCATCAAAAGGCTCTTTAGTTCCTCTTCACTTTCTGCCATAAGGGTGGTGTCGTCTGCGTATCTGAGGTTATTGATATTTCTCCCAGCAATCTTGATTCCAGCTTGTGCTTCATCCAGCCCAGCGTTTCTCATGATGTACTCTGCATATAAGTTAAATAAGCAGGGTGACAAATTACAGCCTTGATGTTCTGCTTTTCCTATTCGGAACCAGTTAGAACTGGACATGGAACAACAGACTGGTTCCAAATAGGAAAAAGTTATACATACAATGGGAGATAAGTAAAGACCTGGTTCATTAACAAATATAAGTTCCAGACTAATTCAAAGAAAGATGCTTGAATTCACATTACTGAAAAGATACATTTTGAGATACAGTCCTCTTTCTGAGAAGGATTAAAAGACAGATTAATACATATGTATACAGATATGGGCATACAGTTGTTGTTGTTGTTTAGTCTCTAAGTCATCCCTGACTCTTTGCGATCCCATAGACTATAGCCCTCCAAGCTTCTCCATCTGTGGGATTTCCCAGGCAAGAATACTGGAGCGGATTGTATATAAAAATACACACACACATTTTATTTTCTATTTAGAATTTTAGGGAACATTTAACTTTACTTTTTACCTGGCTTTAGGAGAATCCTAAAAAGAAGACCAACTAAATTTGGGGGTGATGAAGTGGCAGAACTATGCCAGTGCTGGAAATTCAAGAATTTTTCTTTTTAACTGAAAAATCCACATACTGGACAAGACCAACAATACTTTGTAGAGTCTAAAAGCTTGGCCTCTGATATTGGAATAGCTCTGTGACCTTGGACAAGCTATTCATCTTCTATAAGCCACAGCTTCTTCTTTGAAATAGACCCAATCTACATGCCTACTTTATTGTGATCAGAGAGAGTATAATAAAATTCTCAACCCAGTGTCCAGCACATGATGCACACTTAGTAAAGACAGCCTGCTTTTATGATTATTTTAACTATTAATATCATTCATTATATATTACTAACAATAGCACTTTTTTTGAGAAATTTTAAAAGGCATGTCAATTTGTGATCCCAGTTTCACCTATGACATAAAAAGCATATCCTGAATAAGTTTCCATTTAAGTTTCTGAGAACTGCTGTGTAATGGGTAGGAGGACAGCGTGTCTGCAATTTGCTGACACATACTCACCATGAGAGCCAAGAAAACATTATCAGCCCATGGACCCTCCAGGAAGCCACGGACGCAGGAAATGGGTTACTCAGACCCTGACTTTGAAACTAAGAAAACAGACTTCAAACTCTCTAGTTAATCATTACCTAGAATATGTATGACAACAGAAAATGGGCATAGGTTGCATTAGATCCTTGAACATGTACAAAATTACAGGAAATCATTCTCAATAGTATTGTCTTCATGCTTAAAGGACAATACTATGGAAAGAATTTAGAAAATCCTTCCCCCGTCCTCTCAAAAAAAAAATAATAAAGCAGCTAAACTTAGAAATTATAGGCCCTTTGAAAAGAACCACACATTTATTCCATAGAGAGATTTAAGCTCTACAATGTTTGGCTTATAGCTATAGTGCTTAAAAGAAAAAAAAGCAGTGCAAAGCCAAAGGCATAAAATGACCCTTAAAACTGCTTCTGAAATACAGCAGTGTAACATTCTCCTGCTTCCATTAAGAAAGAAAAGTGCAGTTTTTTTCTTAAAAGTCTTTAAGTGTTAAATTTTATATTCAGTAAGCATCTAGATTCTCTTCCACAGGTGACATTAGAAGTGGGAAGCAGAGGGCCTGGGGAGCTACTTTGAATCCTCCAATTCCTCCCATGTCTGACACTCTACTGCCAAATGACAGGCACTCCACTGAGGACCCTTAAAATAATGAATGATGATGAAAAGGATGAACACCAAGGATATGAATTTTGAAAAATAACATTATATCTGCTTTTACACTGTGCGAAATACTTTTCTGTTCAAAATTCCATTTGATCCTCCCAGTGACCCAGCAAGGCTGGGAATAGTTTGCCAGTGACTTATCCAAAGTCATCCAGAAAAATGGCAATAAAATTAAAATCTACTCTTCAGAGCTGGAGTTCTTCCCATGATGCCATGAACGTGTCTGTTTAATATATTAAGGGTTCTCGACTGGGAGCAATTTTGCCCCTCAAGGGTCCTTTGGTGATGTCCAGGCACATTTTGGTTGTCATACTGTTGTGGGGAAAGGGTGTGCCTACTGACATTCACTGGGTAGACACCAGGGATGTCACTCAGCATCCCAAAGTACAGAGGACAGCCCCTCCTGCCACCCCTACTGCTCCATGCCCCCAGTTACCGAGTCTCAAATGCCAATAAAGCTGAGGTGAAGGATCTAAACAATCCACGGTCTTATAAACACCATTAAGTTGGCTAAATCACTGTGGTGGTTTTAAAACATGTCTGGGACTGACTTGAGGCTCTTCCCATTAAAATGCTGAGTAAGTCTCCTCCCCTACAATCTAGGTGTGGTTTGGTAATTTCTTTGATGAATAGATGCAGTTGCCTGATTTCTAAGTCTAGGTTAGAAAAGATCATGAAATTTCTGTCACTTTTGAGAGGGACACTTGCCTTGGGATCCCCAAGTTGCTCGATAAGAAATCAGGCCGCCCAGAGACTGCCATGCTGGAGAAACCCCTTGATGGAACCACGTGAGGAGAGAGCTGCCTCCCCTCTGACAGTAACCACATAAGGGACCTCAAGCCAGAACGGCCCAGCCAAGCTCTTCTCAAAGTCCTGTGCAGGAAACCACGAGAGGTAACAAATGATGGTCTTCATTTTAAGCCACTAAGTTTTAGGGTGATTGGTTACACGGCAACAGCTAACCAGAACAATCTTCAGAGACTCAAAGTCAAGTGCTCTGGAAAACAATGTCTTTTATTTCTCTCAAAGTATTCTGACATACAGAAGTATGGAAATCTTAACTACATGACTACAACTCCTCAAGAGAAAATGAATTATAATCCATTTTGGAAGTAGGGGACAAGGAGAAGTTTATCAAAGAAATTTTCAGAAGAAATTGTGAAAGCTATCTTGAAATGATAGACTGCAGGTTGGAGTCCTGGACTTCGGTCATTTTCAAAAGCTAGTTATTGTAAAAATGAGGTATTTATTGGCAATATTAGATGATCTCTTGAGGCTTCTTCTAGGACTAACTAGAATATCCTACTCTAATATATTTTTCAAAAGATAGACATTTTAAAATTGTAACTTAAAATGTACTCTGATGAATATAAATGATGAGAATTAAAATAAATATGAAGCACCCAGTTTACATTCACCAAACTATAAGAAGTTTAAAAAAACCTACAAAAAATAAATTAAAGCCTAATGTTGGTAAAAGTGGTAAAAATCAGACACTACTGATGACCACAGTGTTCAGTATGCAAGAAGAGCTAAAAAATAAAGATAAGTTTTGATCCAGTAATGTTGCTTTTGGAAACTGTCCAAAAGGAAAAAGAAAGAAAAAACTTCTCATACAATGATATTTATAGCCACATTACTCGCAATAGGGGGGAAAAAACCTACAGGAAACAACCTAAATATCCAACAATGGGACAACAGTTAACTATGACATGGCAGGATGTATTAATGCAAAGTTATAAATATAACGACCACATGGCAAGGCATATACAAAAGATAAGTGAAAAGAGTAAACAAGTCATTTTCATATAAACAGTGATTATATCTATGAAAATTTACTTTCACACGAATATCAAAAGAAAGAAATATATTTTTTTTCTGTTAACATGAATACCAGTACATCATTTTCTATAAGGATATTGAAATATCCTGCTTTATAAAGAAAAGCTATAAACTTAAAGTACTAATCAAGTTTAGCACTTTGATGGACATATTTACCTCTTATTATGGAAATTCTGTCTTTATTTTAAAAATTTTTTACCAATCATTTTCTGGGTGCTTACAGCATGCCAGGTCCTGGGAATACAACGATAAATAGAATGAAAGGTAATCTTAAAAGTGTATTCAGTGGGAGAGATAGTCAAGTTAAGATAAATTATAGTGCTGCTTTACGCATACAGAAAAGGGGAACGGGAAAGGGTTTTTCAGGGGGAAATAAAAGATGTCTGCACTGTCCTAATACTTTTATTTATCTTGTTATTTGTAAACAGCACCATCTTAGTCTGACATTTTGAGACAAAGGAGAAACATTCCAAAAGCAAACAAACTTTCTCAAAGTGAAAAAAAATCAACTAAAGGGATATTTTAGCATGTTTGGATAGACCTGTAAATAAAAGGATCTGTGCATATACAAATTGGAAAGTGCTAGAAAGTTTTCAGCTTGGCATTCATTCAGAAAGTGTGCTTTTAATTCATGCTACAGTAGCTGTCATACATGCTTCATTCATTCGACAAAACAAGACATGGCTCCCATCGTCTCAGATTTTGTGATCTACAGGATGTAAATCCAAGTAAACAGATCATTGAGATAGAATGTGACAACTACTATGAAAGGTTCATGTGAGAAGGACAACTAAATTGGATTAGGATTTGGGGTACATGAGCCTCAGTGAAACTGAGACTTAAAGGATTTATAGAATATGAGTTAGGGACTAAATTGTATCTTAGAAAGAGAGAACACAGATAAAGATAAGAAACTATGGAACTGTATTATTAAAAAAGGCTAAGGTCACATCTTGGGGTTTCCCTGGTGGCTCAGATGGTTAAGAACCCATCTGCAGTGCAGGAGACCCAGGTTTAATCCCTGGGTCAGGAAGATGCCCTGGAGAAGGGAATGGCTACCCACTCTAGTATGCTTCCCTGGAGAATTCCATGGACAGAGGAGCCTGGCAGCCTACCGTCCATGGGGTCACGGTGGGACACGACTGAGTGACTAACACTTTCACTTTCAAGTTTTCATCTCACTTGAACCATAGCCAAAAATAAATAAAGAAAATGATACTAATCTGTTAAAATATGATTATTTAGGGGCAAAAATTAAATACTGCAATCATAAAAGGTACTTCATAGTTACTACATACTATGGTCTGAATGTCTGTGTCCTGTCAAACTTCCTGTATTGAAATTCTAACCCTCAAAGATGACGGTACCAGGAGGTGGGTGGGTGCCTTTGGGAGGCGCTCAGGCTTTGCCCTCATGAAGGGGATTAGTACTTCATAAGAGAGGCTCCACAGAGGCCCCTAGGCCCTTTCACCACATGAGGACATGGCAAAAGGCACCAGCTGTGATCCAGGAAAAGAGCACTCACCACAGTGTGACCTACTGGCACCCTGATCTTAGACTCCTCAGCCTCCAGAACTGTGAGAAGTACATTTGTATTGTCTATAAGCTACCCAGTCTGTGGTGTTTTGTTATAGCAACCTGAAAGAACTAAGACACTATGACATTTACATAAATTATCTAACCATCTTTCAATTTTACATTAAGACTTTTTTTAATCCGGGCTATTACAATTTATATAAAGGAGAATAAAGAGCACATAAAAGTACCTCAATTTTCAAAGCTATGTTCCCCATCCCCTCCAAAACAATGTTAATAAGTACACAGAAAACTAAGTCAATTACTCTGAAATATCTATGTTATGTACTAACATTCAGAATATGGTTACAAAAAGGTTTTATAAATCAGGTTTAGTGTGCATATTTTAATAAGTGTCCAAGAGGCTGTTTAGTTAAAGGACCTGAAAGAAGCTGGTAAACAATTTGGGATAGAGTTATCTGACTGAATTGACCAGAAGCCAGCTTGCATTCAGCCTGCATTTCTACATGGTATCCATGGAAATGAGATCAGGCCTGCACAAAGACCAACAAAGGCCACCTTTGAATGAACCAGGAGAATGACAACTGCCAATGTTCAAGCCATCCATGGACACAATAGCTTTGCACACGCTCTTCAGAACACAATGGAATAATCTCTTACACTGACAATACAGTGTCCATCACTTTTTTTTTTCATTGCTCTGTTTAAACATTAACCTCATTTTTATACAGAAAGCCTTTCAACGATCAGGAGTTATGTACAGCTTCTATGGTACAAACTGTCTCTAGTCTCTTTAAATTAATAACAGGAGGAATTGCAGGTACTCTTTCAGACACAGAATAATACTGCAGAAATCTTCTAGGAACTGTTTGATCAATAGAACAGACCATTCTCTCAAAGGAAGAAAAATCTATTTGAAAATTACGAACAGTTCCAATATTCAATGAACCTGAAAACATTACAAAAATATGCAGTTCAAGTTTATACTGGTTAGTAAATGCAATTTACATGTACAAGAGTAGGCAGGCATAGACTGGATTAAAATATTTGACTACAAGTTCCTTGAACTAATAACTTTAACAAAATTAAGAGTAGGCTTTCTTTTCTAATTTATATTAATGGAAATGTTTAAAATGCCTTGGAAAAAGCCACTGAGTTATACACAGAATAAAAGGCTTTACTATTTTAAGAACAGAACCTTTTGAAGATAGCACTAATTCTCTGTGCTATATGGGACTCAGATTTCTCAAAGGATTGTTTTGAGGATCTTTATTATACTAGATAGAAATAAACCATTAAAAGCTTAACTGGAGACACATAAATCTATAGCTACAAAAGAATTTCTTTTTTTTTTTTTTTTTTTTTAAGAAAGTCTGACTGAAGCACTGAGCTTAATTCTACTAATAGAATTGGAATATTTTTATATATTATGCACCCTAAAAACAGCTCTAAGCTTGTTAATTACAACTGCTTTAATGCAGTAAATATGTTCTGAAGCAAACAAAAGTGTATATACATCAGCTCCCTCTAATCTGAGCAGCCACTTGGGAGGGTGGGAGGTGCTGATTCCCGTAGCTCTGCTGTCTTCTCTCTGTTGGCCTTGGTCAGCTTCTCCTTTCTCTCATCAATTAACATCCTCCCCATTTCATAGCCCAGAATCTGCTTTGCCTTCCTTCACGTGATCATCTGTGGTTTCTAATCTGTCCAGGGGGGCTGCAGGGCATCCAGTTTCCCTCTCTGTCTCCTTTATCCCTGACAGCATCCTTTCCACGGACATCAGTTCCCCTCTTCTCCTCTCATGTCATGGGCTCCTGCCAAATATGGATGCTTCAATGTAAATTTCAAAACTGCAAGGGTACCGTGCAGCATTGCAAGTGATGGAAGTAAAAAAATAAACAGACAGACAAACTCACAGTAATGATGTTTACACAAGTTTCTCCAGTGTTTGTTTTTCAGCAGACGTTCCCACTTCAGTCCTCTCACTCCTTTCTCCTCTCTTCCTGTCAAACTTCCGGACTCCGTCCCCAACCTTCATCTCTGGTTGACTCCTCAGCCCATAACACTCTGGTTGAGCTTTATCCCTCTGTGAAGACGGCCCTCGCCAAGGCATCAGCCCTGCCTGACTTAGGTGAAGGAGCTGATCCTGTGGACCAAGCTCTCGAAACACCTCTGTGGCGCCCCAGTCCCCACAGTCCTTTTTTCCCTCCTCCAGCTGCGCCTCCTCTTTCTTGGTGTCTCCACTTCCTCCTCTGACCCTCTAAGGTGGTCAGCTTGTAGCCAGAGTCACCTGCTAGTCTGTCTCCATCTGACTCATCAACATTACGTCTTCAATCCCTCTCCAGATGCCCACGACTGCTCGCTCTCCATCCCCACCTTACTCTCGCGCCTGTTCCTAACACCGCTGCACACAACCACCTAATAACTGCATGTGTACACTTGGCTGTCTCAAACTCAACCTGTCAACCCGAACTGCTCTCTTTTCCCTCTGATCTTACCTTCCTTCAGGCTTCCCTGTTCCAGTGAATGCCCCCCCTCATTGAGTTATTTACATCAGAAACCCAGGCATCAGTCTTACAGTCTCCCACTCCTGTCGATCAATCACCACATCCCACCCATTCTTCCTCAATTCCTTTCACATCTGTCCGCAGCTATCTTTCCCTACTGCTGCTATCTGGGCTTGGACCACTGCCATCTCTAACGCCAAAATGAGACCATTCACTCCGCTGTCCCCTCCTGCTGCCTGGGTGATCTGCCAAGGAGCCAACCTGAGTGTATCACTACCCTGCTCAAGGCCCTTCAGAGCCCTCCAACTGTCCTCAGGATAAACTCCAGGCTCCTTGCCAGGACTTATAAAGGCCTTTCATGGTAGGGTGCCCGCTCACCTCCCAGCTCTCACTTTCTATGAATACTTTGAGCAATGTGCTCCTGGCATAATGGCCTTCTCCTTTCCTATTCAAGCATCTGAGACATCTGGCTCAGGAACTAGGAGATGGAGCCTACTCCTGATCACAATAAATTATCGCTTACAGTCATTTAAAAAGAACTGGACTCCAAGGCACTTCACAGCAGAGCTGAACGGTAATGATTATTTCCTGCCCCTAGGATGGCCTCTCCAGAGCTTGATACTCAAACATGTCTCAGTGATATTTCTCCATCTTCTGAATTCAACATCTAGTTGTATACCACTCATTCAGCAATTAATTACATGAGACCATATGACATCTATTATGTTATCAGAACTTATGTTACATGTTTATGTTATAGGCATAGACAATAAAACAATAGAAATAACATAAGTTTCAAATTATACGGAAATTTTTAAAAACACCAAGAGGTATGAAGACTTGAAATTTCAGTAACTCAGAAACCCAAAGTCAGTATCAAGGACCTGCTTTCTTTCTCTCTTTCCACTAGACCAGTGTGTTGGCTTTATCCCCAGGCTAGCTGACATCATGGTTGCAAGAGAGTGAATGAGTGAAGTTGCTCAGTCGTGTCTGACTCTTTAAGACCCCATGGACACCAAGCTCCTCCGTTCATGGGATTTTCTAGGCAAGAGTACTGGAGTGGGTTGCCATTTCCTTCTCCAGGGAATCTTCCTGACCCAGGGATTGAACCTAGGTCTCCTGTACTGTAGACAGACGCTTTACCGTCTGAGCCACCAGGGAAGCAAGATGGCTATGGCTATTCCAAGATTCCCATCTAGACCTGACAATAGCTTATTAACTAGTATCTCTCTTAGGAATAAAAAATTCTTTCCCAAAAGTCCCTGAGCAGATCTGTACCACTCGTTCAGCAATTAATGTATCTGTACTCATTCAGCAATTAATTACATGAAACCACATGACATCTACTATGTTATAAAAACTTACATTATATCTTTGTTATAGGCATAGACAATACAACAAAAACAATATAACGAGTTTCAAATTACACAGAAAGCTTTCTCCACATCTCTTTGGCTAAAATTCCATTATATGCCCATGTCCAAATCAGAGAGTAGCAAGAGATCTAGGGCCACCATCACTGGTTCAGTTCAATTACCCTTCAATTACCTCCTAGTTGTGCAGAGGGGAGATTAACCCAGTAATTGAGCTTCTGACAGAAAGGAGGCTGGCAGGGTATGAAATTGGTTAGGCAGCCCCCTCCCAAGGACTGAGACAATTTCTTTCCCTCATGTGAGATGTGTTCCAAGTAAATCACAACCTCTCTGGACCACGTTTCACGTTCCCTACAGTTCTACATTGGACCCAGCACACTGCCTTACATAAAGCAAATGTTATATAAAGATACGATCAAAAACTAGCTTTATGGAATTCACTGTAGCCAGAGCAGCAAAGCACCTACATCTCATCAGAAGGGGGATCATAGGGATCACTTTCATACACAAGACCTATTGTTGTCTCAGGATCTGTGGTATCAAGATTCTTCTTTTTAGAGAGTCATTATTCTGCGTGCTCCTCCCGGTAAATCATTAGTTACCATAACAAAAGCATAAACACACTCCACATCTCGGAGTTACTGATTAGGGTAACTGCTTTTCATGGATCTTTCCCTCTTATGCTATGTTTAGTCTTTCCATAATGTCCAAAGCTAAGCAAGGCTGATTGTGACTTTGGTGGCAGCATTTACATGATGTCAGGATGATACTTTTAGTCCCACATATTTTCCCTATTCTTGCTGAAATTTTTTATATTTTCTTTTGAATAAGTGCTGTCTTATTGATAATGTATAAGAGCAAACATTTTTGGCACGTAAGGGCCCACGTATCACTTAAATTCAAATAAATATGGGTGTCTAGCTGAGTTGGTTTGAGTAGTAGACGTGATTTTTGAAACAGCAGATATGCTATGTCAAATTTAAGCAAAGACAGAGTGTTGAAATATCTTTTTATCATATCTTGAACATTTTGTCCAAATGGGAGTTACTGTGGGGAAGTAGAGAAGGTTTACATATGTTTTCAGAAAGAGACAGACAGACATGGTATTTCAACCAATACATTCCTAGTGAAGACTATGAAGTTGGAAAGGAAAATGAATCAAAGAGAACCTGTTACTTCTAGCAATCAACATTTGGGAACAACTCTCTGACTGTCCCCTTGAAAGTAGCTGCTGGCTAATGTCATCTAAGAGGAAGCGAGTCTGCCGTAGAAGACGATGCTCTCGGTCTTGTGCTTAATGAAGAACAGGAAAGGGTGATCACAGTGGAAATGCAAACGGTGCTGACAGTACACTAGAAATTTTTTATTTTTGATACACAGACTGAATGGTCTTTATTTTGCTGAATGTCTAAAATTCTACCATTAGACGCTCATCTCTTTACGTTAATAGGCTTCTTCCTTTTTTATATGCCCAGGGCTGCTGCTGCTAAGTCGCTTCAGTCGTGTCCGACTCTGTGTGATCCCATGGACTGCAGCCTACCAGGCTTCTTTGTCCATGGGGTTTTCCAGGCAGGAGTACTGGAGTGGGGTGCCATCGCCTTCTCCGTGTCCAGGGCTATCAGTACACTAAGACAGAAGCAGTCATCACCTACTTTAGAGGGAATTCACTTGACCTGATGCGTTCTCTCAGTGTTGAAATACACCTGACTTGGTGGTCACCACAGAACAAGGTGGTACACGCAATTTGGAATGTTAACTTGTTAGGAAGGAGAAGGTGCAGTATTTAAGCAATTACTTCCAAACCTGGCTGTATATCAGAAATGTATGAGTAACTGTTTTTAAATACTGAATGGTGTGGCCTGTGTGCGTGCATAGTCATGTACGACTCTCTGCAACCCTTTGGATTGTAGCCTGGCAGGCTCCTCTGTTCATGGGATTTTCAGGCAAGAATACTGGAGTGGGTTACCATTTCCTCCTTCAGGGGATCTTCTCGACCCAGGGATTGGACCCTCATCTCCTGTGTCTCCTGCATTGCAGCAGGATTCTTTACATGCTGAACCACCAGGGAAGTCCCTTAAAAACTGAATACTGAGCCCCAGTCCATGAATGTGAATCAAAACAGTGGCTCCAGAACCAGTATTTAGGAGAGTAAAACTTAGCGTACATTGGGCAGATGTAGACGGAGAGTCACAGAGGAAGGGAGTTACCATATTGGATGGTGGCCTAAGGTGGTTGAGGGGCTGAGGCTGAGTGAAGAGAGGTCATTGAGGATAGGTCCTGAAAATAAGAGATTACTTAAAATTTCCCTTTTTATTATAAAAACTTCCCTACTTTATCATTTTACTTGGGGTTGTCTCTTTTAACTTACGACAAAGGTGAGTTGCAAAGGGATGAGAGAAAAAGGGAAAAAGCATCAAGGCAGTGAAGGCAAAAAATAACATAGTCTGGAAAATATTCTAAAACCAAATATGGTATGATCAAGTGCAGTCAGAATACAGAATGGTGTGCAAAGGTGTGTACGTGAGGCTCTGGGATGTATGTACTGTGAGTGTGCCTATGTGCAGTGCGTGTGCTTATGTGTGTGTGCAGGGCGAGTATGGTACAGAAGAAGCTGAAGAGGAAGGCTGTGGGCAGATGGTGAAAGATTTTTACGACATGCTACGAAGTTGGGACTTTGCACTACATGATTTGGGCAGCCACTCAATGTTTGACGCAAGGGGGTGACTGGATACAGATAAATGTTTAAAAAGATAATCCTGGTGACAAAGCGACAAACGGTTAAACCAGCTTAATAACAGTAGGGGTCCAGAAACAAAAAAGTGAGGGCCTGAACTGGGTGGGAGCAGAAGGCACATGAGTTGGGGAGAACAGACAGAACTTGGAGATGGGCTGTGAGGCTGCCAACAAGGGAAGAGATCCCTGATTTTCATGTTTGCAGGATAATGCTGCCATTAAACACTACTAGATGATGTAGGAAAAAATTTCAGAGAGGCATCCACTTTGGTTGGGGACACGAGGTCACCTAGGTGGAGATATTTACTGAACCAGAACTCAGTACAGGAGTCTGACCGGAGATGCTGACCTGAGTGGTGGGCAGGCCCAAAGAGAACTGGTAGAAGGAAGAGGATCCAGCATGGAACTCTGTGAACACCAACAAGGACTGGGCCAAAGAGCCGAGCCTGTGAAGGAGACTAAGGAAGAACAGCCAGGAAAATAGGAGACAAACAGGGAGAACAGAAGCCAGGGATGGATGGTGTTTCGGGAGGAAAGAGCGGCCAAATTACATACTAATGGAGGACTTGCTTACTAAGAGGGAAATTAGAATATTTACAGCCCGAGGGGAAATTAGGGATTTGAAAATATTCTTTAGACAGGGGTGACTTGGGCAGGGTACCAGAGATAGCAAAAGATGAGGCCTAGAATCCAGGGGCAAGGATTATCCTTGGCCAAACAACACACTAGAGAGTGTAAGTGACGTCATGCATTTAAAAATCACATTTCCCTTTCCTCTATGGACCTATTACTTGGTTTATGGATTATCCAGGCCTCTTATGGTCTTTCTTGTCCATTCTCAACCTGCTGGTTACTTCAATGATTGCAAGCACTTAAATCCAGGAAGATCAATGAAAGGTGATAAATATGAAACCAAACTAAGAGCACCGCTTTTTCTTAAATACCTGTGAGAATGTTTACAGAGAGTCAATCTGAATCTAAGTGTTAAAGTGAGATTTGAGGGTTTTAAGTTTCTACAGTGGTTGACTTATATGCTGGAGTATATGCTAGATGTATAAATACACATACATGAGCCTTTTACATTTTAATTTTTGGTATTTATATTGAACAATTATACATGGATATAGCCTATAAACAACTACAAATATGTATGCATAATAATGATGAGTGTTCAAAAATTTTATACAGATAGGGTCATGCCATAAAAAACTGCAGCTGTCACAAACTGAGAGCTTTCAATTATTCACTTTAATCTTGGATATTCATGGTATCAAACAATGATGCTGTTTTCCTGGGAACTTGGGTTCAGATCACAAATGAGAAAGCTTTATTGCAATCATCCTGAATTAAGAGAAAACCTGTTCCTTGAGTATGGAAACACCTGGAGCAGGAGGAAGAAGGAACTACACAAACTGGGCAGCTGTCATTTTATATCACCTCTGGGGGCTTGCAGCAAGGTGTCGAGTTGTCCCTGTTAACCAACTCTGGGGGGGGAAAAACTCTGAACCTGACTTCATGCCTTGCAGTACCACATTCCTCTAAAGTTATTTCTCACTGCTTTGTTAAGAACAAGCCTCAACACTTCGAAGATAAGAAAATGATGTTATATTTCCATAGCTTCTGTTAATAAAGGGTACTTAAAGAGAGCTGAAAAGCTTGGACTGAAGGGTCCATTAGCTCTTAGGAAGGTGGTGGTCTCCAGGGACTGAATCTCAAGGTGAAAGTAACTTTATCTGAAACCTCTAGATTAGGGTTGATGGCCCCTCAAAACATCTTTGGGGTCCCAGAAGAGAATATCTGTGAAGTAGCAGACCCAGGATTAGACAAGAAAACTAATTGATGCCTATTCTCTGCTGGGGGTGAGAACTATTAATGTTTCTCTGCTATTTTTCTGTATTTCTGCTATTTCTCTAACCTGGAGCAAAGGCTACAGGATCTTCTGCATTAGATTTCTTTCAGGATCAAGGACAGCAACTGGCTACATGCCTCAAAGGAGGGCAGTTTAGCAAAGATTTATCCTCCTGGTATAAACATTTGAAAATAAGAGACCACTTTTTTTTGCTAGCTATTCAAATTACAAAATACAAATGTGACTTCCCCACTCCACCCCAAAAGTAAACTAAAGTTCTTGAAATAAGCACACACGAGGCTCTGGATAAGGTTTGGACAACGCACTTTTGATGGACTGTGGTCGCGCCGCAGCTGGGCACCCCCAGACTCATTTCCCCACTTAGTGAAAAAGGGGTCAGGAGAAGGGCGGACCCGGCCCTCATCGCCTTGCCCTAAGAGCTACAGCTGCGGGTAATTCTTTTGTTGTAGCGCCAGAGATCGAGAAAGTGGAAAGAACTTTTTCCGGACCTAAGTTTACATGCGTTGAATAGACGCATCTGTTGTAAGACTTCCTCTTACAACAATAAGAGGAAGGCAGAAGGGCAGAAGAATTCCCCTCTGCCAAGCATTTAAGAGGTGCCTGGTTTTCCTACGTCCCCCAAGGGAAGACACAGCAGTGCTGCGTTCTGCAGAAATGAGGACATTATTCACACGCTCCGGGTTGAAAAATAAGCGTATTGGGCTCCCAGGCTCCTGCAAAGTCACCAGGCACCGCGCTGAGGGGCAGGCTGCCGCCCAGGACCGAGTTCCTAGGATGCACAGAACCGCGGAGTCCGGGTCTGGCGGGGCACCTGTCTGAGCCCGACTGCAGGCGCCCGGCTAATCCCCACTCCCCCACGCTTGTGCGCGCTTGCGTGCCTGCCTGAGAGCGAAGCGCGCTTCCAGTTAACTTCGAAAGGTGCTTTACAGACCGGGTGAGACACGCCTTATGGGGACACCAGGCGGGGGCGAGCCGGAGCCAGAATGGGGAGTCTCTTTCCGTCCCGCTGGGATGGCTGGAAGCCTGGGTCCACGTGGAATCAGAGACAAGACGCGCGTCGCCTGCGCCTCGCGGGCGCAGAACTCCCGGCTCGTGCGCCCACCCGGGGACCCACGCAGGTTCCTCCTGCAACCGATGCGGAGCAAAGACGTCGCTTACCTTGACTGAGCACTAACACCAGCTGCAGCGGCGTGCCGCCTGTCCGTCCTGGCCGCATCCTGAGCCCGTCGCCCTGGCGCTGGAGCTGCTGTGGGTTTGCGCGGGGATCCAAGGACACCGAGACTCTCCAGAAGCCGTCCCGAGGGCTTCTCTCCCGCTGCCGGGCGCGAGCCGGGAAAAGTTGCCCGGCAGCTCCCGGGGCGCCAAGGCCCGCCCCTTCGCCTCGGCACTCAGCAGACCTGCCCCGGCCGGCCCCGCCCCGCCCGCCCACCGTCTCCGCCCAGCGAGCCGCACCTGGGCCCCTCCACACCCCCGGAAGCCTCACCTCCACCCACACACACCATCCCAGCCCCGGGACCCAGGAAGCCGCGCGGACGCGGGCTGCGCGCCTGGGGGCCTTTCCTGCCTGCCCAGCAGACGGCGAAAGTCAGGCAGTCACTACCCCGCCCCCCCGACAGTCTGACGTAAGCCCGGGGGAGACCCCGGGTCCCCGAGAGACCCTGGTCCTCGTGCAGGCCTCCGGCTCCTGGCAGGGGTGGCAGGGCTGGAGGGAGCCATGACCCCCAGCCTCCGTTCTCAGGGGCTGCGCGGTGCCTGCCTTCTCTGCCTTTCCCAAGTGGGTGGGGAAACGGACAAAAATAAGCGCAGAATGACCAGGTTAGAAACTAACCCGACAGGAAAGAAGATCTGCCCACAAGTTATGATTATCCCGAAGTGATATTTAAGCAAGAGCTGCTGCAAGGGGGGAGGGGGGGTGTGTGTGTTAAAAGTGTCATTCCTTCCTCTCCAAGATAATAAGCAGCTGATTTCATTGTTAACTTGAAGGGATTTACTTCAAGACACAAAGAGGAGTGAGCCCCGGTATGAACTCGTGATGCTTCCTGTTTGCATTACATTATGAGTATTTTCTTCCATTATTTCAGGCCCAGCTCTGGAAAGAGAACATTCCATAACTACTTCTGAGCTTTTTACTTCCCAACCTAAGAAATAGGATAGTCACTTTTCTTTAAATCTGGGTTTTCCTCCGAAAGTTCGCCCACAAATTCCCAGCACATTGCTGAAGCCAGGATCCTTCCAGTGACTACTTTTATGATGTAATCAAATGTTTTAATAAACTAAACGTAAGGAGTTACTAGTCTAATCATTTTTATTAGCACCATTCTAAACCTTTATGAAGCAGGTAACTATGAGAAGGGGCTTCCCTAGTAGCTCAGACGGTAAAGAATCCGCCTGCAATGCAGGAGACCCAGGTTCAATCTCTGGGTGGGGAAGATCCCCTGGAGAAGGGAATGGCTACCCACTCCAGTATTCATGGCTACAGTCCATGAGGTCACACAAAAAAAGACATTTGCCCTTTGGAAGAAAAGCTATGACAAACTGACACAGCGTATTAAAAAGCAGAGACATTACTTTGCCAACAAAGGTCTGTCTTGGTCAAAGCTATGGTTTTTCTGGTAGTCATGCAGGGATGTGAGAACTGGACCATAAGGAAGGCTGAGCACCAAAGAGTTGATGCTTTGAAATTGTGGTGCTAGGGAAGACTTTTGAGAGTTCCAAGGAGATCAAACCAGTCAAACCTAAAGAAAATAAACCCTGTATATTCATTGGAAGGACTGATGCTAAAGCTGAAACTCCAGTACTTCGGCCACTTGATGGGAAGAACCGACTCATTAGCAAAGACCCTGATGCTGGGAAAGACTGAGGGCAGGAGAAGAGGGTGGCAGAGGATGAAATGGTTGGATAGCATCAGTGACTCAACAGGCATGAGGTTGAGCAAACTCTAAGAGATAATGAAAGACGGGGAGGCCTGGCGTGTAGCACAGAGTCAACTGAACAACTTTGGAAAGGATGGTGTGCTTGGGATACTGCCACGAGGAAGCAAAGTGGTTCAAGAGGGGAAGGACTTAACTGGTAAAAATCAAATGCTCCCCTTTACCATAGCTAGGGCTGGAGTCTTGAATTGTTAAAGTATTAAATTGGTGTTTATCAGGTGCTACTGCTTATAATCATGACTATAAACTCAGTACCTTTGAATCTAAAATATATAGCCTGTAGTTCTTTCCTGTTTTCTTATCTGTCACTTACTAACTTGACTTACTAATCCTTACAAACACTTGAAGGCATTTTTTTTCTGCCCTGTGGATGCTACTCACCTGCTTACTAAGACTCCAGTGGCACCTGAGAAGACGTAGGTGGCCGCTCACTAACCCTGACCCCCAGTCATGATGCTGCTCCCAGACTTATTTGCAGGAAGTCAGCCAGGTTTCAGGGAGATGAATATCTGTCTGTTTCCTTCTGACTCACTGAAATGTGAGTAAGTGTTTGGAACAGACCCTTGTTTGGGAGGCAGTGAGCTCTCTTCGTGTGAGACAGGAGTCTGTGCTTTGTCTCAGAGTGGCTGGAGAGAAAATGCACCTTTTTTGCTTTTGTGCTCAGAACTAGACAAATTAACATGCTGGCATGAGGTACAGGATAAATCAGGAGCTATATTTTTCCAGAGCAGGCAACAGTTTCACATTTCGAGAAACAAAGAACCACCTTCTGCCCCGCATTAAGTTTTTAAGAGTGTAAAGGTTTCCTGACACAAAGCAGTTTGAGAACTCCCACCTTAATCATCCTAGGAACTATCCTGTCTAGGTGTAATTTTGCTGGTCACCACATTCTGAGTAGGAAATAAGACAAAGGCAGGTTTTCTGAAACTCTTTGGTCTCAGGATGCCTTGGATAAATGAATACAAAAATGTGATTAAGTACATGATGCAAAGTTATTCAGCCATAAAAAGGAAGGAAATTCTGCCTTTTGCAGTGACATGGATGATGAACCTAGAAGACTTTACAGTAAGTGAAATAAGCCAGACAAAAGCAAATACTGCATGATCTCACTTACATGTGAGACCTAAAAATGTTAACTTATTGTACAGAGAGTAGAATGGTGATTACCAGGAACTAGGGTGTGGGGAATAGGGGGTGATGTTGATCAAATGGTACAAACTTTCAGTTATAACATGATTAAGTTCTGGAGACCTAATGTACATCATGGTGCCTATAGCTAATAATACTGTCTTGTATACTTGAAATTTGCTAAGAGAATAGATCTTAGGTGTTCTTACCCCACACACAGAAAAAATAAATATATAATATTATGAATATGTTAATCAGTTTTGTTGCAGTTATCTAATAATGTATATGCATATCAAAACTTCATTTGTCTATTTTAAATATATAAATGTTTTAATTAATTATTCCTCAATAGAGCTAGAAAAAGTAGTGAGGATCCCAAAGAACTTCTGTTTATATGAATTGTTTCTATCAGTGTTTACCATGGAAAATATTGAGACAGATAAATTTTCAATACTCATGTCTTAATTCAGCTTAAAATAACAGTAAAATTTTACATGTTAACATAAATAATACATTTTATGAAAAATAACTTTCCCAAAATAAAAGAATTAATGAGATGAATGATACTATTTTACATTTATGCCAGTCTTTTTAATATCTGACTTAAAAATAAACCCTTGAATTCTCTTATCTTCTTCTGCATTCAGTCTGTTGTAGAGAGGTAGTTTTTGTGAAGTTATATGAATTAACCCATCATCACATAGATACCGGGATGGAAAAATAAAACATAATTGCGGATATTCTTCTGATACTACGCCAAAATTCAACAAGTGGTGTTTTGAAAAGACTGATTATGAAACCATGGGTTAAATCCCATTTCCCCTGCCTTCCTTCATCAAAGTCATTTTAAAACTTGCATGTCCTCCAAGCTCCATGTAGCCTAAATCATGTTTGCCTAAGTGAGTTGTTTTCTAGAAACTTTTGGGTCAGCTGTGTCTAGTTTGAGCTGAGTTGGCTGAGACTGGATAGGACCACCAATCCTTGAACCAAGTGTCCTGGGTGACCTTTGAAGGTGCAGAGGTCTGTAGCTTCATTACAGCTGCACAGAACCATGATTACCGCACCTTTTTCCAATCACCTTTCGCTATGTTCCCCACACCTCCTGCTTCTTCATCCGTATCCAGTAAATACCTCCCGCCTTTTGCCCTCAGGGAGATGGGCTTGAGATTTGTTCTTTCATCTCCTTGCTTGGCTCCCTTGCAAATAAACCCTTGCTGTGGTGCAGACCTTGGCGTCTATCTTTGGACTTGCCAGGGGTTGGGAAAGGTGAACCTGCTTTGGTAACAGTCACAGCGTGAAGCCTGAAACCATTATCAGTGAACTTTCCTACTCTAGTGCTGGTTTGTAACATAGATGAAACTTGAAATTGGTCCTTCACAGAGTATGTGGTGGGGGAGACAGGCAAGTAAACCACCAGCTTACAGGATAACATCCAATGAAGTGAAGTCGCTCATTCGTGTCCGATTCTTTGTGAACCCATGAACTGTAGCTTGCTAGGCTCCTCCGTCCATGGGATTTTCCAGGCAAGAATACTGGAGTGGGTTGCCATTTCATTCTCCAGAGGATCTTCCTGACCCAGGGATCCCACCTGGGTCTCCCACACTGTAGGAAGACTCGACTGTCTGAGCCACCAGGAAAACCTCTTAACATCCAATAGGTACAGGCAGAGAGTGGCTTAGGGTCACAGAGGGGCTCATCTGAATGAGACCTGGAGGGTCCTGGAAGATTTTCTAAGGAATACTTACACTACATTTAGAAGGACTTCACTTGGAGTCAGCTGCCTCTAGTTTGTGCTGAGCTGGTTGGCTGAATAGGACCACCAACCCTTCAACTGGACATGCATGATAGTACACAAAGGGCAAAGAGAGATGGAAGAAATGGTAAGATGGAAAGATGCAAACACTGCAGATTGGAATGTGCATGCGTGCTCACTTGTGTCCAACTCTTTTGTGATCCCATGGACTGTGTAGCCCACCAGGCTTCTTTGTCCATGAAATTTCCCAGGCAAGAATACTGGAATGGGTTGCCATTTCCTCCTCTGGGAGAGCTTTCCAATCAGGGATCAAACCTTGATTCTCTTTCTTCTCCTGCATTGGCAGGCAGATTCTTTACCACTGCACCGCCTGGGAAGCCCATAGAGATTGGTAGGTGGCAGTTTTAATAAACAAGAGAACTTGCTCATGAAGCTTTTCTTGAGCAAGATGAGTGGGTCCCTGTGCCCTCCTGCAAGGTGAAGAGTTTATACAGAGGCCTTTAGTATCATTCAGTCACATGTACAGTTCACATGGTCTCAGGAACACATTACTCTCTCAAGGCTTGGAGCAGCTCCTCTTGAGGGAACAGTGGGTAGAATGTACATCCTGTGAAATTGCCAGTGTCCAACTCTCCTAATGTTTTATCTTTTTCTTTTTATATAGTTTGAGGAGGTTTCTATGCATAGCACTAGCTTATCTTTAAGGTGTATACATTTCTCCAAGGAGAGATCCTTGAGGACTTGTCTCATTAACTTCTTTTACTCACAGTCCTTAAAACAGGGCCCGTCATAGAGCTGATGCACAATAAAGGCTTGTACATTTGCTCAACTAATGACTAACATCTTCATTAAGGTAAACCAGAGAAAAGAAGAAGTTAAGTTTATCTCTTCGAACATGGAAAAGCTCAATGAAGGGGAAATATTATTCATATATACTTTAGGTTCTTTTAAGGAAAGGCGTCATGTGATGGATCCAGCCAGCTGCATGGTTCTCTAACTGTTCTGGTCTCTCTGAAAAACTTGGATGTTTAAGTTAGAAATCAGCCTTTTTCTTAGAGGGGGAAAAAATCAGTCTTACGTAGTCTAAGTCAAAGAAGAATTAATTGAACTAATATGAAGAAATTTCAGAGAACACAAAGATGAGAAGTACAGCCTGGTTTTAGAGACTAACGTGGTGACTGGGAAGATAAGAAGACACTTCACTTAACAGCTTTTTGGGAATTAAATGAGAATTATATGGGAATTCATTGCTTTTGTCTTCCTGTGTGTACCTGCATTCTTCTCTCTGTAGACTGACTTCCTCTTTAATTATTCATCATTTCCAGTGCCCTATAACTTAACCTGGGCTTCCCTGGTGGCTCAGTGGTAAAGAATCCACCTACCAATGCAGGTTTGATCCCTGGGTTGAGAAGATCCCCTGGAAAAGGAAATGGTAACCCACTCCAGTATTCTTGTGTGGGAAAGCCCATGGACAGAGGAGCCCTTGGACTACACAGTCCATGGGGGTCACAAAAGAGTCTAATGAGACTAAGCAACTAAACAACAACAATAATAACTTAGACCAGCAAGTATCATTAGCTTTCCATGACCCATCTCTAGTCTTCATTCTATTAGACCTAAGTTTTACTCAATACAGAGTCTTCTTTAGCTTGACACTCTCATAAGACCATTCACGATATTCTTTTTTTCTTAAAGTCCTCTGCCAATCTTTGATTCTTTAGGTAGTTGTTATTCCTTTCTGAAGCCAAGACCTCTGCTTTCCCAACCATTAGGCAATTTAACTTAGTGCATCCTATGAGTGACACTAACTCCTGCTTTATTTGAAGTAATTTTGTTTGTACCATTTGGATTGGGGTCAGTCCTTTTTAGATGGAAACAAATTTCAAATGTTTAGCATCAAAAAGCCAAACAGAGCCAATTTTGCCATTAGGATTTATCTGACTGGCAGCCCAGTGAACTTTGTTTACACATCAAAAGAATGAAATCAGTGAAGATGGGAGAGCCTCAAAAAGATTTTGAACTTAAGTTTTGCCAGGAATCTCAGTCTTAATCACTTAATCTAAATCTTTTCTGCCTCTACATCCTCTAGTATACTATATGAGAAAGCAACAGCTATATTCCTGCCTTACAAGACTTAAGTGAAAATCGCTCAGTCATATCTGACTTTGTGAACCCATGGACTATGCAGTCCATGGAGTTCTCCAGGCCAGAATACTGGAGTGGGTAGCTTTTCCCTTGGAGAAGGCAATGGCAACCCACTCCAGTATTCTTGCCTGGAAAATCCCATGGGCAGAGGAGCCTGGTGGGCTGCCGTCTAAGGGGTCGCACAGAGTTGTACACGACTAAATTGACTTAGCAGCAGCAGCAGCCTTTCCCTTCTCCAGGGGATCCTCCCAACCCTGGGATCAAACCCAGGTCTCCCGCATTGCAGATGGATTCTTTACCAGCTGAGCCACAAGGGAAGCCCAAGAATACTGGAGTGAGTAACCTATCCCTTCTCCAGCAGATCTTCCCAACCCAAGAATTTAACTGGGGTCTCCTGCCTTGCAGGTGGATTCTTTACCAACTGAGCTATCAAGGAAGCCACTATTTGCCTCTAAGGCCCTGTCTAATTTTCTCCCAGAATTTGTCTCTCTTATACATTCTTACAGTTTCTGACATTATCCTTCACCTGAATTAAGTGGAGAATCTTGCAATAACTTCACTTTTATGCATTCACTTATACTTATTTAGCACCTACCATGTGCAAACTAATGGGCTCAGTACTTGGTGAGAACCAATATGTTGACTACTTGTCCTCAGTGAGCTTGAGATCTCATTCCCAAATATTGTCCTTAAAGTCTTGCTCTAGCTGAAATTGTATGAAGCATATGAGCAGAGGATATGGAAGTGCACTCTGGTTGATGCCATTCAGCAGAATGAAAGAACATTTGGGTACATTTTCTTTAGATTCAATATGAACCTTTTTTTGTTTGTTTTGTTTAGTCACTAAGTTGTGAGTCTTTGCAACCCCATGGACTGTGTAGCCCACCAGACTCCTCTGTCTATGGGATTTCTCAGCAAGAATACTGGAGTGGGTTACCATTTCCTTCACCAGGGGATCTTCCCAACCTAGGGATTGAATCCACATTTCCTGCATTGGCTGGTGGATTCTTTACCACTGAGCCACCAGGAGAGCCCTTTATAAAGGTATGGGAGGTGGCTTAAACCATCAGAAACCTCTGAATCTTAAGGTCAATGCAGATGTTTCCAGGTTTAAAGTTGAGGGGCCTAGCATGCTGCAGTCCATGGAGTTGCAAGGAGCTGGACACGACTGAGCGACGGACCTGAACTGAACTGAACATTTTTCAAGCCCTTAGAACTACATACTTTCACAGGATATGCTAGGGTAAGGCCATTCCTTTTCTTCTTCGAGTTGCGGCCCAGAACATGTACACGGAGGCTGTCAACTGAAACTTAGTGTGCCAGTCTCTGAGTACCAGTGAGATCCTACTCATCCAAATGCCCAGATGTTCTCCTCTCACCAGTCTCTCCTGTACATGTAGGGCACTTCTTGAGTCCCTGGGCTGAGATTTGCACGCCTGTGCTCCAAGATCAGTCATGATTGCTGCTGGCCCCCACAGCTTGAACTGGTGCCCGCCCTCCTCAACCACCGAGTGGGTGTAGATAGATCCCTCTTTCTCTTTCTGATCTTGTGATAACTTCAGACTTCATGCAGACACATCAACTTATGAACCTGCTTTAAAATGAGGAGGCTGCAACCTCCTCTCAGTCTGACATTGTCTTAGATGGACTCCCTGAAAGGCTGGCTTTTACTCCAACAAGGAGGTTCACCTGTGGCCATATTTCCCTCCCCCTCCCCAGGGTGCATACTTGCATCCAGGGCAGCTGAGTTTCAAGGCATTCAAACAAATTACCACATTATATCCAGAAACACTGTTTCCTCCTGACCCTTGGCTTTGGTTCTGAGTCTGGCTCAGTGTTTTTTCCACTGTACTTCCTTGAATTTTGGCTTCTGTTCTTTTCCATTCTCCACCTTCTCCTTCCCAACTACTTAATTCCACATGACACATATGACTAACTCTCAGCTCCAACCCTAGCACAAACCCCTGCCATATATTTATATATGTAATTTTTAAGTAGAAAATTATAATAGTGATTATATTTGTTTTTTCTTTGATAATTGCATGAGGTGAAATTGACATACATGAACTGTACATATTTAACTTATATGATTGGTGATTCAGACCGTAAAGTGTCTGCCTGCAATGCAGGATACCTGGGTTTGATCCCTGGGTCAGGAAGATCCCCTGGAGAAGGAAATGACAGTCCATGGAGTCCCAAAGAGTTGGACACGACTGAGTGACTTCACTTTCCTTCTTTCTTTTCTTTCACATATTTATACTTTGAAAAAAAATTTTAAATAATATTAAAATATTTTAAAGAGTACCCCCACAGTTATGTAGGGGTGTGTGTGTTTGCATACCCACATGTGTGTGTATTTGTGTGTAGAAGTGGAGGGCAAGGAGGAGGCATTCGTAGGAGGCAAGCTAAATTGAGGACCCAGAGTCTGAAGGGCTAGTCTTACAGACCCACACATCTATTTGAGCTGTGAAACATCCCAGGGGGGAACTATCCCCAGGAGATGTCAGGTGTGCAAAATTAATCCAAAGAACAAGAGGTTTTTCAAGGGAAAATGTTAATTTGAGTAAAGGAAGGTGTCAGCTCTAAATCTCTGAGTGGGGGATGGGGAGACATAGTAAAAGGATTATAGAGCAGAATGGCAAATGGCAGTATCACCCTAGGGATAGAGTAAAAGATAGTGTCATTGATATATTTTGACTATGTTATTCCACAAGTGGTGTGGTAGATTGTTTCTTCATTTCTGCAAATACATGACCAGATTATGAACGAAAAAGAGGGACTGACTACAAGTTGGAAGCCACAGAAGGGGTTCAGAGTGGGCCACACAGAATATACCACTTGGACATAAATGTTATTCTGAGCCCAAAGTAACTGAGAATAAACAGACTCAAGAAAGACGCTGCCTTCCTCGCTCTTTAACAGTAAGTGCAGGACAATTCTTAATCCCCAGAGACAACTCTAGACTTACCAACTCAAAGAGGACACCAGAGAAATCTAATAACAAGCCTTAGTAACTAGCCCTTTTCTGTCATTCGCTTCCCCATATATTTACCTTTCCACAGCTTACAGCCCATGAACGCCTAACCTACGTGTTCCTTTGTCTTGTCATCTCTCTACAAATTATTGTGCTTTGTTAAGATGCTGTATATGTTCTAACCACCCTGCCTGCTGAAGAAGGTCATCCAGCAGATGTAGCCAGCAGGTCCAGCAGGTTAGTCCTTGAGCTGGACCCAGGCAACTGGAGGGTCCTCACCCCATCCACTTGGAATGTGTCTTCCACCCACCATTTATACACTAGGAGCCACTTTGGGGACAAACCTTGAGAGAGTAATGAGACCCCATTGAGACCAACTGGACTGTGTGTGTGACTGCATCTTGTTAAGGCCTCTGTATAAACTTTCAAGATTCTGGCAGGTGAGTGTGGATCTTGGAGTGGCTCATCTTGTAGTGGCTGGAGACAAGCCTTGAATGGAAGTTCCCTTGCTTTTTTTTTTTCTTTCTTTCTTTATTTTTTCAGTGGGTTTTGTCATACATTGATATGAATCAGCCATAGATTTACACGTATTCCCCATCCCGATCCCCCCTCCCACCTCCCTCTCCACCCGATTCCTCTGGGTCTTCCCAGTGCACCAGGCCCGAGCACTTGTCTCATGCATCCCACCTGGGCTGGTGATCTGTTTCACCATAGATAATATACATGCTGTTCTTTTGAAACATCCCACCCTCACCTTCTCCCACAGAGTTCAAAAGTCTGTTCTGTACTTCTGTGTCTCTTTTTCTGTTCTGCATATAGGGTTGTCGTTACCATCTTTCTAAATTCCATATATATGTGTTAGTATGCTGTAATGTTCTTTATCTTTCTGGCTTACTTCACTCTGTATAATGGGCTCCAATTTCATCCATCTCATTAGAACTGGTTCAAATGAATTCTTTTTAACGGCTGAGTAATATTCCATGGTGTATATGTACCACAGCTTCCTTATCCATTCATCTGATGATGGGCATCTAGGTTGCTTCCATGTCCTGGCTATTATAAACAGTGCTGCGATGAACATTGGGGTGCATGTGTCTCTTTCAGATCTGGTTTCCTCAGTGTGTATGCCCAGAAGTGGGATTGCTGGGTCATATGGCAGTTCTATTTCCAGTTTTTTAAGAAATCTCCACACTGTTTTCCATAGCGGCTTCTGCCACATACTAATCTGAAGTGACCTGCCTCTTTCTTTGGTCTCTTCTTGCCCTCCTAAATGGGTACCAGTTTGTGAACCAACATCTTTGAGTTACTCATCACTCAGTTTCCCATATATATGCTCCATGCACACATTTATAACTTCTGCTTGTTTTTGGTTTTTTTCCCCTTGTTGTCTTCTCTTTTGTCAGTCAAATTCACAGGGCCCCAGACTGTGAACCCTAAGAGGGTACGGGGTGGGGGGGAGGGTGGGAAGTACCCTCCTCCATCCTAGCACCACACAATCCTGAGTGTTCAGTCATGTCTGACTCTTTGCGACTCCATGGACTGTAGCCCAACAGGCTCCTCTGTCCGTGGATTATCCTGGCAAGAATATTGGAATGGATTGCCATTTCCTCCTCCAGGGAATCTTTCAGAACAGGAGCTCAAACCTGCATCTCCTGTGACTCCTGAATTGGCAAGTGGATTCTTTACCACTGAAGGCATGAAGTGAAAGCCCCTAGCACCACTAAGTCCAACTGAACCAGGAGCAGAAGCCAGCTATGACCTGAGCACCATACTATGCAGTCTGGACCACCATGGTAGTAAGAGGAGGAAAGGAAAAGGAGGACAGGAAGAAGTCTTGCTGCTAATTGATATCTGAGATCTACATTCTAGTGACCCACAGAAGATTAGAGGAGAGATTTAGGCCTGGAAATTTACACATGTCTAAACATGACTTGAGTCAGAGACATCGTATTATAAAACTCCAATCCATTTACTATATGCCTCTGTAATTGCTCTCATGCTGAGAACCCAAGAGTTACACACATCTACTCAGTATATTATAAGCAGATCTCATTTCATTGTGTTTCTCTTTAGTGTGCTTCACAGGTACTGCTTTTTTACAAATCGAAGGTTTGTGGCACCCCTGTGCCAAGTGAGTCTACAGTGCTATATTTCTAACAGCATTTGGTCACTTCATGCCTCCATGTCACATCTTGGTAACTCCCACATTTCAAAATTTCATTATTATTTGTTGTGATCTGTGACCAGTCATTTTGACGTTACTACTAAGTTTTGCTGAAGGCTCAGATGATGGGCAGCAGTATTTAGCAATAAAATATTTTTTAATTAATGTATGTACATGGAGGTTGTTTTTTTTAACATGGAGGTTTTTAAGACATAATTGCATTGTGCACTTGATAAACTATAGTGCAGTCTAAATATACCTTGTATATGCACTGGGAAACCAATAGGTTTGTGTAACTTGCTTTGTTGCAATATTGCTTTATTGTGGTTGTCTGGAACTGAGCCTGCAATACCCCCAATGGATATACTATTGCATGTAAGTTGCCTTTCGTTTTTGTTTTTAGTCTATTTCCACCCCATCCCCCAAGGTATGGTTTCCTTATATGCTCCTCTTATTGTCTCTCAGTAATTGCAGCAAAGGATCAGAACTTTCTGTATTTATCATCTTTGGGCTGTAGGCTACAGAGATGAACATGTGGATGGAGAAGATAGGTGACAAGCTTTAATGCTGATTAGAAAAGATTAGATCAAACGGTTGCTAAATCGCTTTGTATCCACTGACATGCAGTTTAATTTGAAGCAAAACCATAACTGCTTCTATTTCTACATACTTAAAACAATAGATATATGTTCTATAAACTGTGGCAAAAAGAAAATGTGCCTATTTTTAACTAAAAAACCCACATTTGTTAATGCCAACTACAGTGGGAGTTACATTTAAAATAGTTTAAATAAGTTACTTGGAATCTAAAGGAAAAAGAATCTTTTTGTTGCCCTAAGTTATTATAGAAATTTAACATGTATATATACCACTGAAAGAGGGTAGTGAGATAACTATTTGACTGCCTACCATTGCTAAGAATGTATGGCATGCCACATGTATTATTATTTTGTTTATTTTCTTTTGGCTTCTCATAACAACTTTATGAGCTATTGTTATGTTGTCTAGAAGCTTATTGTTATGATGTTAGCAAACTTATTCTTAGAGGGTCAAGGTCAAGAAATGGCCCAAGAATGCACAGCTAGTAAACAGCAGGAGTGGAGATGTGGACCCACGTCCCGCCCAGACTCTAAAATTCATTCTCTGTGTACTATATTATGAGGCCAAATTATGTTAGGGTTTGAGATACATACAAAATCCCAGCTTACATTCTGCCAAATTGCTTAATAGGGAAAATAATTTTATATGTATATATGTATATATAATATATAATGTCATTTATGTAGCATTTAGGATCCAGGCATTTCAGCCTGGCCAGTTCAAGTAACTATGTGAGAGAAATACCTGTTCTTTCAGCTTCTAGTCAAGGAAGCCACATGGGCTTAGATTGAAAATTCCTTTTAAAGATATGAATAAATATGAACAGTTTCTTTTCTTTCCTTTCCTAGACACTGTGGCATTAATATTGGCATTTTACTTCCTAAAATTGCATCCTAAGATGATTCTCTCCCATAATGTCTGATAGGAAATACAAAACAAAAAAAAAATACAACTGTGATGTAAATACAGTGCCTCCTGACTGTCACACACACAAGTTTTGAAGATAAGAAAAGCAAACTAACAAATGTAATCGCAAAATGCATCTACACAATGTAATTCTACTCAGCATTAAAAAGCAATGAACAATCAACACATGCAACAAGATGGATAAATAGCAAACACATTGTGCCAAATGAGAAAAGACAGATACAAAAGGCTACATACTTAATGAATCTACTGATATGACATTCTGGAAAAAACAAAACTAAAGGGACAGAAATCAGATTAATTGTAGAGGATGGGGATGGGGGGAGGAAACTGACTAAAAGGGTCATGAGGAAAGTTTTACTTGATAGAAATATTTTATATCTTGATTGTGGTGGTGGTTACATGATTACATACATTTTTCAAAACTCAAAGGAGTTTTATTTGAAAACCAGAAGTTATGCCATAATAATCTTGACTTTATGCAGGGTTGAGGAGCTTCCCACACATCCTCGGCGGAAGAGTCATGCCTCGCAACTCCACAGGGACAAACCTCCTGCGTCAGGACCCTCTCAGACCTCAGCCTGTGCATCTCTTCATCTGGTTGTTTATCTGTATCCTTTATCATATCCTTTAATAAGCCAGAAAACATGAAAAAAAAACACTAAAAAATAATCATGACTTTAAATTTGTTAAAAATTCAAGTTAAAAAGAAGATATGTGTATAGAAAAGGAGATGGGGGCGGGGCTTGTAAATTCTAGGCTCCAGAAATGACATCTGGGGAGGGAACAGTGGTGGGTGTGGACTTTAGAATGCAATTTAAGGAAACTAAATGCCAATATTAATGCCATGATGTCTAGGAAAGGAAAGAAGAGAGACTAATTATTCATATTTAATCACATCTTTTAAAAGGTATGGTCAAGCTAAGCCCACATGGCTGTCTTGACTAGAAATTGATTAAAGAGAATGATGTTCCCTTTTATAGTCTGTGGAAATGATACTTAAACATAAAGCAAATGCCTTATTGGAGAGCTAGGTTGCTCCTGGGATGTCTGAGCAGTCCCTCTTCCTCTATTATTTCCATCAGTTGATGGTCCCATCCCTAATAATGTCATCAAATGCAATTCAATCAACATATCTGATTTTTATTCTCCTTTTTGCTGTCAGCCAATTTCTGAATTCTGTGTAGTGAGGAAAGTTCCTCTCTTCATGTTAAATAGGTTCTGTCATATTCAGTCCAACGCAAGTTTGTTGTGGCCAACTTCTCTGACCAACAGAAAGCAGAGAGGGTAAACCAGAAGTTCAATACACCCTGCCCTTCCCCCACAGTCCACTTGTGGAGGAGGATGCGCTTGTGCAACCAAGGCCTCTCCCTTGGATGTTGTCTGCTCAGGCTGGAGGACCAGTGGGAGTCAACTTGCACTCAGGATTGAGGAGTTTCGTAAATGAAGTTTCCTTGGTGGAGGAGCTAGATAAAGCATTGGCCTAGCATCTGAAAGGAGTACGACTTGGATTGCAGATAAGTGGCTCCTGTTGGTGGGTTAAAGAAGAAAGTGTTTTGTTTTGATATGTTCTTTTTTAAGGAGTTGTAGCTCGAGAGTAACTGAGAGTAATATAAACATGAGAGGAAGGGATGCTCAGCCACATTTCAGAAGTAAAAAAGCACAGCATCTTTGTATTGAGGATCCAGCAGCAGGACGCGTCGGGAGCAAGAACTAGAGGAAGAGAATGCAGATGCCTCTCAATAACAAAGAGGCTGTATTGAGCTGCCCAACAACACACTAATTGGAATCTCTGCAGAATTATCCACATTATAATGGTGAGGTATGCAGAATGGGCAGGAGTGAGAGAAAGCTTTGAAAAGTATGTGAAAAGGAGTAACAGATGGCACTTGGGTGCAAATAGAATAGAAAAGTCTGACAGTTAAGGAAGGAAGAAAATAAAAAACGAGAGACTCAGCACGTAAAACTAAAGGTCCCTGGACATTTCATCAAGGGTGCTTAGAGTCCTTGGCATGGCTAACTTCCAGCTCCACTAATTACAGTCTGATGGCCAATTCTGGATGCTATTCTTTATTTTCCAGGTTTAGGCATTTCCACTCTTGCCTTTGGAATGCCATTCAAGATTGTGGTTTCTAAATGAATTCATGCCACACACAGCTGGTTGAAACTATAAAAGCAACAACAACAAAAAATAACTGACTGAAATGGCAGCTAAAGAACAAACCTGTGGATGTTTCAATGCTGCTTTTATTGAATTAATGCAAGTACTGAATTAAGCTAGTACTTGCCAGTCATGTACTAACTAGAACTCTGGCACATGGCCAAAGAGCATTCATCTGTGAAGTGGCTGGCAGCCTGGCTACCTACAGACAACGGTGCTTGCCTTATTATTCCTGAAATTGGGAAGGAACCATTGTAACTAAACTCTGTGCAAGTCAGGCATGCTACACGCTGATTTAAGAGTCAAGTCTCAGAGGGAGATAACTCCTTGATTTGGCTCTACTCCACACAGAAGTTTAATTTCAGGCACCTATGAGTCCTTGAAAACCTGCAAGACATCAAAGTCAACTCAAGTATAAGTCTAGGATTTCTATATACTTAAGGAATTCCAGGTTTCCCTCACAAGAATTCTCAAGTCTAGAATTATGTTCATTTTTTAAAAATTAATTTTTATTGGAATGTAGTTGCTTTACAATGTTGTGTTAGTTTCCACTGTACAGTAAAATGAGTCAGCTATATGTATACGTATATCTCCTCTTTTTGGATTTCCTTCCCATTTAGGTAATCACAGAGCATTCAATAGAGTTCCCTGTGCTATGCAATAGGTTCTCATTAGCTATATATTTTATACAGAGTATTCAATTCAGTTCAGTTCAGTTCAGTTGCTCAGTCGTGTCCGATTCTTTGCAACCCCATGAATCGCAGCACGCTAGGCCTCCCTGTCCATCACCAACTCCTGGAGTTTACCCAAACTCATGTCCATCGAGTTGGTGATGCCATCCAGCCATCTCATCCTCTGTCGTCCCCTTCTCCTTCTGCCCCCAATCCCTCCCAGCATCAGGATCTTTTCCAATGAGTAAACTCTTCGCATGAGGTGGCCAAAGTATTGGAGTTTCAGCTTCAGCATCAGTCCTTCCAACGAACACGCAGGACTGATCTCCTTTAGGATGGACTGGTTGGATCTCTTTGCAGTCCAAGGGACTCTCAAGAGTCTTCTCCAACACCACAGTTCAAAAGCATCAATTTTTCGGCACTCAGCTTTCTTCACAGTCCAACTCTCACATCCATACATGACCACTGGAAAAACCATAGCCTTGACTAAACGGACCTTTGTTGGCAAAGTGATGTCTCTGCTTTTTAATATGCTCTCTAGGTTGGTCATAACTTTCCTTCCAAGGAGTAAGTGTCTTTTAATTTCATGGCTGCAATCACCATCTGCGTGATTTTAGTATTACTAGTACATATATTTCAACCCCAACCTTCCAGTTCACCCCCCACTTCTCCCCCTCGGTATCCATTTGTTTGATCTCTATGTCTGTGTCACTATCTCTGTTTTGCAAATGAAATCATCTACACCATTTTTCTACATCCCACATATGTGTGTTAATATATGATATTTCCTCTTTCTGACTTACTTCATTCTGTATGACACTCTAGGTCCACCCATATCTCTGCAAATGACCCAATTTCATTCCTTTTTATTGCTGAGTAGTATGGAATTGCACTCATCTTTAAGTTCATTTTGTTTGATATTAATATAGCCACCTCCAGCTCTTTTATGGTTATTATTTGCATGGTATCTTTCCCCCATAATTTTCTGTTCAATTTATTTGTGCCTTTGAATCTCTTTTAGAGGACATATAGATGGACCTTATTATTTTATCAGTTTGGCAATCTCTGACTTTTGATTTGACTGTTCAGACCATTTACCTTTAACATTATTACTGATATGGTCAGAGTTACATTTGTCATATTACCATTCATTTTCTGAAATTGAAACTTCAATACTTTGGCCACCTGATGTGAAGAGCTGACTCATTGGAAAAGACTCTCATGCTGGGAAAGATTGAAGAGGCAGGAGGAGAAGGGGATGGCAGAGGATGAGATTAGATGGCATCTAACAGAGATGGTTAGATGGCATCATTGACTCCATGGACATGAGTTTGAGCAAACTGTGAGACAGTGAAGGACAGGGAAGCCCATGGGGTCACAATGAGTCAGACATGACTGAGTGACTAAACAAATTTGTTTTGTGTGATAAATGTGGCCACAGTTGCTATTATTTTTAGTGAGAGTACCTTTCCCATCTTTCCCTGTTTACTCCTTGCTCTTTGCCCTATACCACTGCTGCTTCAAGAAGTAGTTAAATAATTATTTGACACTTGGACTAATATGGCATGTGTATATGTGTATAATGGTTATTAACTTGAGAGAATATGGGGGTAATTTTCCTTTCTGTTGCCAATTCCAGGATGAGGGAAGGAATTTGATGGCTATCATCCTTTTACTATGAAAGAAAAATTTTAAAAATTAAAACACCTACAGCATACCATTTCTTTGTGATTTGAAGTATGTCAAAATAGAAATATGGAAAAAATAAATATGTATGCTCAGAAACAAGACAACTTAATGTTAGTAATTTCTGGTGCTGGTGAAATGATTATTTTAAAATTATTTTTTCTGAATTTCAAATTGTTTTACAATGTGAATATGTTTCCTTTTACCTTAAAAGATTTTTTCCTAATCTAAAAATTGTCACTCACTTTTAAAAAACAATTCAAATAGCTATTCTAAAGAAGAAAACAAATTATCTGCAGTCCCTTTAATGATCACTTCTATTTGGTGAACATTGTTACTAAAATCTGCTTATGATTATCACATTAATTTTATTATTGGACACCACAAAGGATAAGAAAAGCAAATGTTGTGTCTATGCTCTAGACTTAAAAATAATAATGTTTCTGTGCCTGCCACTTATTTTACAGAGAATATAGCCAGATTCTCTCTACTACCTCCACTGCATTTTCCTCCTGGGTGAAGGGTGAAGTGGGAAAAGAATTACTGAACTCATAGTCAGAGAGAAAAGATAGTGCATTGGAATCATGTACTGACACAAATTTGGTCCAGGACCTTACAGATAACCTCTTCATAAGTCAGTCTTTTTCTTCCATTAAAATATCTCCTTTATTCACTCTACTGCATAGCTTGAGGATAAAATCTTTTGTAAGATGAACACATGTTATTATACTTCTTCCAGCATTTACTTCTAGCCCTTATATATGAAATTATTTCTTTAAACTATAGGCTGAATAGAGAAAATAACTTTTTTCACTTAGTTTTTTGTTTGTTTTATACTATGTGGTCCAATCTATTATTATACAGCAGATAATTTATTATTAAAACATCTCATTAGGAGAAGATAGGTAGTAATAATGGATTCTGAGGTTTTTGTCTCAAGTTTGCAAAAGACTAATCTCCTTGCTATATTGTATAAAGGAAGCACCGCAGACAGACTGCATTTGCTTTTTGTTTTTTCCGCTTAGAAGCATTAAAGTGGAAACCTACCAAGGAGCTAAAAAAAAAAAAAAATGGTGCTTTGGAAGAAATACTAATCTTGGACAAAATTCGTGTACTTAAGATCACAGCAGTCACATTTTTCTTTGAAAGAGTCATTTTTTTTTTATTAACATATAAGACAGGATGCTCATTTACCTTGACGTAAAATACACAGCTGATGCACAAGATAAGATAGAATTATACAAAAATACCAAACTTCTGACCTCAAATCAGTGTACAGGATGCACCACACATAGGACATTCACAATAGATTTTTGGTTTCTCAGCTGTTTCTAATCATGTCATCTTAAATCATTGTTACCTGATAACCAATTTCTTTTTTAACATGTATTGAAATCAGGCACTTAATAAATGACTAGAATCAACAGAGTTAGTGCTTCTTTGTTCTTGAATGCAATCAAAATATTTTCTTCTAACAAGCTGGTCCAATAAAAGTCATTTGCATGCACCCTTAAGCTGTTCATTTTAATGAGTTTATTCTGAGGCAAATAGACAAGCAGTGAATATACTTCATGTTAGACCATGCAGAAAAGTTTATTAGAGTGAGTATGATACATGTTTCAGGGCAATAGTTATTATATACAATGTTTTTCTTTTTAATAAAATGGACACTTTTTTTTTACACTGTCTGTCAACAATTTTACAACCTGACGCTAGTAACACACAGTACATCATTCTCGCTTCAGGCCAGTGTTCCCTCATAAGGAACACAGAGGGTGGCTGTTACATCTTGAATAAAGGCAGGGGTGTCTCTCAATTAAATACCAAGTATTGGGATGTACTGTGTGAAATGGTTCTAGAATGAAGAAGATCTGAGCTGTTGCTGCTTCAAATGATGTTTTTACTTGAGCCAAAGCGTGTTAAACTTCAGGAAATTAACCCTAGTTAACAGACAGGTAAGAATATACTTTTACTCTTATTTAATCAACAATTTACTTGTGTGAAGTACATGTGTTAGTATTGTGGCCAGGTATGATGTGGGCTAAAAATGCTTACAGTATTTTGAGGAATAATGGTGTGTACATAAAAGATAAATCGCTTTAGCCCCTCCCCCACATTTTTTTTCTGTCTCTCAAAATGCAAGATGTCTCAGGGACATGGCAGGAAGACTCACCTATCGTTGGACCAGTGATGCTAAGATCTCTCAGAAAGCCACCATTATTGTGCTGTGTGGTGACCCTCTACTGCTTGGCTACTCTGTAGCAGAAAGAAACAATTATACCACTCACTCTTCCCCATCCAATCCTCTTTCCATCTCTTGAAAACAGAGTTGGGGACAGGGACTGTCAGTATGTGACTGTTGAATTCTGGCTTTCATCCTATCATTTAGAATATTTCTTTTAAAAGTTTGGTTCCCAGTCTCTTTGCACAGATCAAACTGAAATAAAAGATTAAATGCTGAGTCTCAGTCTCTTGCACAAAAGCTCCTGAAATTCCAGACTTACTCTTTTTTCATCAAGATGTGATTTGAAATATGGTAACATCAAACACAATCATAGTTATCAGTGTTCCTGGTACCCGCCCAGTATTGCCATGATTTCCATGGTGTGTCAGATAATTAGAGGATTTCCAAGACTCAATTCACCAATAAGGAACATCCAATCCTCAAGGCCTTGCAAGGGGCACCAGGCTTCAAATGGCCTTTCCAAGAAGACCCAGATTAAAACCAAACATCCCCACTGTACAGATGAGAAGAAGCCTCCTGGAGGGCAGAAAGCAGAGAGATCCTGCAAATGGCCCCTCGGTCCTACTGCCCAGTCATCATGACATTGAAATTCTCTACCCTGTGATGGAGGGAAAATGCAAGGAAGTCCTGTGTAATGTTCTGAACTTATTAGCTATGGAAGAAAGGCTTTAATGTATTTTGAAAGGAAAGAAAAAGCTGATCTCAAAGCAAAGAGCCCAACATTAGAAGTGATAACTCATCCTTGTATTGATATATTTCTTGGAATGGTAAAACTTCAGCATGTCCTTATGTGTATATTTTTTGTGGGAGGGCTGATCCTGGGATGTAGTGGATTTGGGAGTTCAGGTTTAAGAACTGGATGTCCCGGGCACCACATGTTGTGGGGACAATGGGCTGGAGACTGAAGAGCCTCCACACACTCCTTTACTTTCCCTCAAGGCTGATGGTCAAAGGCTGTTGCTTGGAATTGCTAAACTCAAGGTTGAACTTTAATACGAGGATCAAAAATACTGACTCTTTCACCAGATTATAATGTTGGATTTTAACTCTCTTTCTACTGTTGTACTTAAGATGTTGCACAACAGTGCTTCCATTCAGAAATGGTAGGCTTCAGCCTTCTGTAATGCACTGCAGAGTTCATTTCCAGTGGTGGTTTCAGAATTTCTGGGTAGGAAGTGATCAGGGACAGCAAGCTGGTTAGAATCCTGTTGCCCAGGGGATTCACCTTACAGTTGTATTTGCATTAAAATGCCTGCTGTTTACAGTTAACTTGTATATTTTAATTAAAAAGTAGTAGCATCATTTTGAGGGTTTTAAAGCTCCTCTTTTTGATTTTAGATTATATTGTAATTTCCATGGATGAGGATGGGGATTAGGGGGTGCTGATAGAGACCCACAGAAGGGCTAAATCCTGCCAGCCCCACACTGCTGATAGTGTCCCAATAATGGTTTGTAAATGCTTTAAAGATGCTCCATCTCTGAAGTGCCTTTCATCTTGCTCCTATTCCATTTACTGTACCAACCATTTAGATTGCTACAGAAGAAGGTAGAACTGACATCCTGTGTAAGTGATCAAGTCAAAGCAGCTGGTATTCACAGCAAACAGAGCACACATTTTAAACAGATTTTTCTCTAGGAGTCTTCTCAAAAGTGTCCCTTGGGGAGAAGACTAATAGAGGGAGACTTCAGAAGTGCTGAAAATCAACGAAGGATACATAGGATACTAGTTCTAAAAGACTGATTTGCCCGGAAGCCTCTCTATTTGAAGAATACTGTGGCTGTCCTGGACACAGGAACCATGCTCTGAGCCTGAGTCTTCCCTAGTTTTCTCAGTGTTGTGTGAAGAAAAGACAGCTGATTCACAAGGAGCAGATTACAACATGTTTGGCCAAGAGGACATCTGGTAGGAAAGCGCCGGCGGGCACACGCTGTAAACTGTGGTCCTTCCGGGGCCGCCTGCAGAGAAGGCACCAGCTCTTCCCTCAGCCTCTCCTCCCACCCAACTTAACTCGAGCATTCTGCAACCGCCTCTTGCTTTGGTGCAAATATTTGTTTCCCAATTAAGCCTAGGTATTGGTTTTATAAAAGGTAAAATTATAAATTACTATAGTTGAATAAATGTCAAATTTTATAAAAGTATGTCCTCCCACAAACCTCATTTCAAACCCAGTTATGACATAGAAAATATTCAAAGATTAAATTGCCCGAGAATCTAGGGCTTGGAGAAAATAACTGAATAAACTGGATCACTGAAGTTCAAACTGAATCATAGAAATTACAAATATTTACAGAGAATGACTTTTCACGGTATGGCTCCCGGGCTCTGGATTCCTAGAGAAAGTGAAACAGCGTCTTTGCAGCTGTGTAGGTCTGATTTTCATTAAATTTCTTCAAAATTATATATATTTTTACTTTCAACTCCTTCCTTTTCCAGCAAGTTTGTATCATTTTATTAATGTTAAAGGAAGATTACAGTGTTAGAAATTAAGATGGAAAAATAGGAAACTGTGTAGCACTTTGTCTACTGGGCTTGAGGGTAGCATTTTAAGAATAATCTGAAATCTGATTGTATTGTGCATGTTTGTATATGTATATATATACATGCTATATTTTTATTTATCTATCATATCCGTCTATCATCTATATCATTGTCATCTAATCTGGGTCGGGAAGATCCCCTGGAGAAGGAAGTGGCAACCCACTCCAGTATTCTTGCCTGGAGAAGCCCATGGACAGAGGAGCCTGGCGGGCTACAGTCCACGGGGTTGCAAAGAGTTGGACATGACTAAGTGACTTAGCACACGCATAGTCTATCTCAATGGTGTGCTGAAGCCATCTCATACTGATACAGGAGAGCTGACATTTATATTTTCAGGAATTCTACAAGCTGGTTAGGGTTATGTTAGTAGCTTGAAAATGGCCATGACAAAACAATTTAGATTGTTTTGGCTAATGACATAAATCAGGGATTTTTTTTTTCCTCCTGGAAAGTCAGCTATTAAACAATTTACCAGAATACCACTATAGGTTTGGTATGGAAAGGGACTTCTTACATAGTTCAGTCTATAGCAAAAGCAACAATTAATTTTTAAAAATACCAAAGTTAAAAAAGGAAGTTTTTTTGCAATTTAATTTAACCAATAAAAGTTCATAATTGTATCACTTTTCTTATTAACGGTTTTAAAATAATAGCATTTTATATATTTCCTAATCATTGACTATATTTTAGAACATCTGTACAAAGTTAATTTGGGACAACTGTTGACATTATTTTAGCCAAAGCTTCTACATTTATGATATCTAGATATTACATAACTATATGCTAAAGTTAAATATTAAAGAAAGTGAAAAGAATATGCAAAGTGGATGAATCAAACTTCTCCTGTGGTGTAGCTTTTGTGTGTTTATTTCTTGTAAACTGTCACTTGGTGTTGAGGTATTTTTTCTTCAATTTGTGTCTGGGTATGCATGCATGCGTGTGTGTGCGTGCGTGCATGTGTGTTTATAACACCTACGTGCACCGATGCATAGACACATACACACATAAACCTCAAAAGATTACATTATTAGGGAAACAGGATATCTGGCTCATTTAACAGTCTACTTAAAAACCATGAATGACTTATGTTTAAAACTGTGTAGAGCTTATAAGTAGCTATTTGATCTGGCCAAATACCTCTTCCCCTCTTTTCTAATATGTTCAAAATGTCATCTTTTCTATTTTTCCCCTTTGGGTTAACAATATATTTCGTTGAAATCTGCATACTCCTGATTCAGTGAATGCTTTATCTAGGAGTCAGAGAACAAGTGTTAATTAAGAAAATTTTTTATCTATCAGATTTATTTCTAAGAATGTGCTGAGCTTGGAGCAGAGCTGCTAAGCGGGCTGTGCACTGTGATGACTCCGAATATGAGAGATGCTTGGTTGAGCAAAGGACAGGTGGAAAGAATGATTTTGGAACCTGGAGACAGATGGTGGGAATGAAGAAAATTCTAAAATGGGACATTTCTGAACAAATGACAGGCCAGCAAGAGGATACGAAATCTCCGGAAAGACAGCCTTTCTTTTAGCCACTGATGTCCTCAGCACTCCCCAGGTGCCTGTCTTTGACCATCAGGATATTAGGTGCAGATGTAGAGAGCCATGAGGTAGGCTGCCTCTGAGTCCACAGACAATTCCCTGGAAATTAGTTTTTTAAAAAAGAAATCCATGGCATTTGATTATTTTCCATTGATTTGCTGCTTTTTGAGAAAAGTAGAGCCCAGGATTTTCTAGATGAGGATGGATTCTGATCTTGTGACAGTCAGTCAGGTAGAGAGATGGAGTTGCTGCATAAGTAGCAGCAAATTTTACAGCAGTAGTTTACATATACATTCATTCATTGTTGTGTTTTTTTTCCAAGAAATGGAGCAACCTAGGAACTTATGCTACAGTAGAGTCCGATGCACCATAATGATTACTTCAAGAACAAAGAAGCTCTTACAAAAGTGTGATGTCTTTCTGTTGGTATGAGGTTTCAAACTTGAAATTCTTTAAAATGCATTTCTGGAGACATATTTAAATATTGATATGCCACATTTAAAAAGCAGTGGCTTGTTGGTAAAATGCAATACTGAAATGAAATACTGCCTCTTCATAGAAAGAATTGTGTTTGGAAAATTAAATACCTTTACAAAGATGAAAAATAAACATACTCTCACAGCTTGAGGGTTTGAATGAACCATGTACCAAAGAGTTGAATCAACTCTTACTGTGGGTTACATCCTGGGACCCTTCATGTTTGAAAGCTGCCCAGCAAAGATGACCAGCATTTCTGCAGCATCCATCAACATTATCAGAAATCATTTTTGCATATACTGCACACATGATTTTTTATCACAAATCAGTGCCATGTCACATAAAACTGCTGTTATTTTTAGTATAAAAGAGTTTTGAGTTTCAGAGTTCAATATCAAAATTAAGTGTGTTCTATAAAAGCTTAAATTAATCCATTCAGTGCACTTGCTTTTCAACAAGTCTTTCTTGATTTTTCTCTCCTAGATAAAATTTCAGCTCAATTGTACTAGTTTACAAACACTTTGGAAAGAAAATTTTCCAAGCACAGAACCCAACACAAAGATGCTGACTGTATTCTCTGTGATTTGATTCTATTTTCAGTCCATACTGTATATAGGAAAATTTTTCTTATTTAAATGAGGGGAAGTGATCTTTTTCAGGTAAAATTCCTTTCTTTGCATTCACAGATGTTGACTATCATGCTGAATGTGGATATCCATCAGGAATCAATGGAAAAAGCTTAATTTATATTATTTTGAAAGTAAATGCTTCAATGATCATAAAAATCTTTTTCTGTATTCCTTAAATACTTTGGTGATTTAATATATAAACATATTTGTACAGGTTATTTTTCATCTTCAAAACACTTTGTAATTTTGCTTACTCAACAAAAATGAGTAATTATTTTAAAATATTTTTCAACATTTTATAAAATATATCTTTACGGTACTGTTTTTGGATCTTGCTTGATCTGTTATTTTCTAAGTGACTAATCCCTGATGGATTACATAAAGTTATGTGACTATGTCTTTGATTGTATTTATTAATTTCTTGTCACATATTTGAGGCAAACCTGAGGATAGATTATTGAATAATTACTTCTTCTCTTCCAAATATTTCACTTCTCCATTTTCTTCTTTAGTGGTCTTTTGAAGAATCCGATCTTAGAGAAAATACCAAACATAACACAATTAGTTATTTGAATTTAGGTAATAAATATTAATCTCAGATAAAATTTAGCTTGGTAAAATGTTGGCAATTGTGGGCATTCAAATAAAATAATCGAGAGGTATTCTTTTCAATTGACCTATTAGGTAATATTGAATGTCAAGAAATGACAGTTATTGGACTTCCCTGGTGGTCCAGTGGTTGCGACTCTACCTGCCAATGCAGGGGAGTTGAGTTCGATCCCTGGTCTGGGAGGATTCCACGTGCCTCAGGGCGACTAAGCCCCTGTGCCACAACTACTGAGCTTGACTGATGCAACTGATGAAGCCTGCATGCCTAGAGCCTGTGCTCTGCAACAAGGGAAGCCACCAGAACGAGAAGCCTGTGCAACGAAGACCCAGTGCAGCCAAAATAAATAAATAAAATTGAAAGAAAAGAAAACACCCCGTCCCCCGCCAGTAGATTAGATGATACAGAAGAACAGATTTAAAAAAAAAACTAAACTAATATATGTAGCAAACTAACTTAAAGGGTTCTGGAAAAATATTTCGGGAGACATGCAAACTGTAGTTATCCAGCACTGTCTCTACTTTGCCATCATCTTTCTTTTTCAAGCATGTGTCAGAGAAATTTCCACCGAACAATCAATGGTCATAAATTGAGGTCATTAGAGATGATGGTGAATCTGGTAGGTACACTATGGCTAGGAGGTTGGGGAGCTTTCTGAGTTGTCTGAGTTAACTTTAAAAAGATATATTTTCACTTTTGGCTCTGATGTGCTGGGTCTTCATTGCTGCGCGGGCTTTTCTTGAGTTGCGGTGAGCCGGGGCTACTCTTCGTTGTGGTGCTTCTGCTTCTCATTGTGGTGCCTTCTCCCGTTGCGGAGTGGGCTCCAGTAGTTGCTGCACGTGGGCTCAGCAGCTGTGGTTCCTGGGTGGCACGGGCTTAATATTTGTGGCACATGGACTTAGTTGCTCCACAGCATGTGAGTTCTTCCCAGACCAGGGGTCGAACCCATGTCTCCTGCATTGGCAGGCAGACTTTTTACCACTGAGCCATAAAGGAAGTCCTGGATTAACTTTAAATGTATTAGCTCATCCATCTATATAGGCTTGACATAGAGAGACTCTTGAAAACACCCTGTATCATTTGGATATGAAAATGAAGTAATTGAACATATGAAAAATTCCACATGGTGGTGAAGGTGGGTCACTTTTCATGATGCATTGTGATAAAAATTACAACTGCTTTATTATTTCCAACTATATAGAATAATAATAATACTTTTTAAAAAAGGATAAAGAATCTGCCTGCCATTGCAAAAGATGCTAGAGATGTGGAGGGTTGGATCCTTAGATTGGGAAGATCTCCTGGAGAAGGAAATGGCAACCCGCTCCAATATTCTTGCCTAGAAAATCCCATGGACAGAGGAGCCTGGCAGGCTACAGTCCATGGGGCTGCAAAGCGTTGGACGTGACTGTGCACATTATGTTGTTACATTAAAAAAGAGGATAGGAGCTGGAAGGAACCTTTGCAATATTCTAATCTAACATGGGTATTAAAAAATTTTTTTAAAGGGTCCTAGAGAAGTATTCTTTTAAATCTGTATTCTTTTAAAAACTTTCAGGTGGATTATAATAGTTCAAGCAAAGACTGTGAGTTAATTCTTTGGAAACATGGCACTTTCATGTCATTTTAATCCTGAAAGAAAGTGAAAGTGTTAGTCACTCAATTGTGCTGGACTCTCTGTGACTCCATGGACTGCAACCACCAGGCTCCTCTGTCCATGGGATTTTCCAGGCTAGGATACTGGAATAGGTTTCCATTTTCTTCTCCAGGGGATCTTCCTGACCCAGGGATCAAACCCGGGTCCCATGTACAGCAGGCAGATTCTTTTCCGACTGAGCTACCAGGGAAGGTCCCTTTTAATCATGAAGTTGTGGTAAATTATGCAAGGGAGTCCTATATTGTTTTAAAGAAAATTATTATTAAACATTTGAGACTTCTAAGGGCATACATGGGGAAAAATATGCGGTTTTAAATTAGAGAAGTTTTACTCAGGGCTTTATGCCTTCCTCCACTCCAGAACTTAGTTGGTGGTAGACATCACAAAAGAGGGGACAAGAGAACAAATGAACATGAAGAAACAATAAACGTGTCTTCCCTAGAATACAAGGTCTCCTACATGTATCAGGCCTTTTTCTCTGAGCCAAATATACGCATTCTGGATTCACAAACCATTAGGCCCTTTAACTTGTACCTGCATGTCCTGAGTCGAAAATAAATCAGATGAAGCTCTCACAAAAGCAGGTGGTGAATCATGACTTTTCTCTTTCCTGCCCTGCCCAGTTCCTGATCTTTTCTTCTTCCCTCTCAAGTGGTTTTTTTTTTTTCTTGCTTCTTTTCAACCTCCCTTTGCTTTCCACACATGAAAAGCTTAGTTTTAAAACTCAGCTCCTGTTATCAAAAGTTTTCTACCCAACTGATTCTATTAACATTGGGTTTTTCAGTGCAAGTTGGGTGATTAGAGTGAAAACTAGGAAAATATATGTTCATAGCTTCAAATTGGACAGGGCCAATTCTAGTCAACATTGCAACAAGTTAAGTCTGTTTGCAGCACCCAAACTTACTTTATAGTTTTCACTTTCTTTCTTTTTCTTTTTGTATTTACTTAATGATCTTTTTTGTGCCCCCCCCCCCCCCCCGCCAGTTAAAAACCCTGTGGCAAAAGTCTGATTAAACAGTCCCTGGCAGAAATACGTGCTCAACGGTTGTAATATGGAATATGTGTTGAATGAAAACATTTATCAGTTCAGTCGCTCAGTCCTGTCCAACTCTTTGCAACCCCACAGACTGCAGCATGCCAGGCTTCCCTGTCCATCACCAAAACATTTATATTAACATATAAAAGGCTACTAGATAGCAGTACTATCCCCGACTCACACTCCCCTCACAATATGCATATTGGATGAGGAACAAAGCTACAGGATTAGTAAATAAATCATTAAGGGTGGATCTTTAGACATCAGTATAAGATCAGGTTAAGACAGGAACAATCTGATTTCTCAGGGTTCCTTTGTGGACCATCTCATTCTGTCCTTTTGGTTATGATGACTGAACCTCTCCCTTAGCATGTGTTACCATATTTCAGGACATACTTCCCAATCTATTTAAACCTGTGTCCTCTAAAGCCTTCTCCCCTCAAGATTAAGTATAGTAAGCACCTACCAAGATTTTGTCAAGTCTTAATCTCTTCTATGCTATGAAGATAAAGCTACAGAGACTGTGCTTTTTGAAATGGAATTCTAGTTCCAGGAGAAATCTTTGGCCTGCTCCCTGTAGAAAGTCTCAAACTGAGAGTTTTGATGAACTCCCAGACTGGTAGAAGAATGAAGAGGAATGGAAGAAAGGCTTCTTTGGAAGAAGAATGAAGAGAGGCTAGTCCTGAGGTTTCTGCTCCACTAGTCTAAAATTAGTCTAAAAAGATGCCTGGGGATAAGGGTAGCCTTTCTGAGCTTACTGCAGACAAAATGCTTCAGGGAGGTTCAGGCAAGAGGAGGGCAAGTAATCTTTCCAGTGTAACAGAGCTGCTGAAAGGTTGAATCCAACCAGGGACTATCACTCCAATACCAAATATTTTTATGTATTTCAGGGAGTTCATGACCTTCTTGAGCAAAACCAATTCCTGGAGCTCCAGAGCTAAGAGCTTGCCCCACAGAGTGCAGCAGAGGACTATACTGGATAAAGGCATTGCTTCAACCCAGTCCTTTACTAGATGAGAACTCTTAGCGGGGTTAACTTCTGTTTGCTTCAGTGTCCCCAAGTATAAAATATAGTTAAAAGACTTAGTTGAAAAGATTGTAAAGAAAACAGAGTGAATAGAAGCAAGGGAGACCATAGAGTTAGGGGGTTAATAGCGCTGACACAAAATTGAAATGGCCCAGATTCAGATCTCTGTTCTGAAACTGACAAACCATGTGACTTTGGGAAACATATTTAATTTTTCTATGCCTCAGCTTCTTTACTTACAAAATGAGGTCCATAATAGTGTCTTTCTCATAGGGTTGATGTTAATATCTGAAGTGGAAAAGCTGAAAACGTTTCCTGGTACACAGTGAACACTCAGTAAGTGCTAGTTTTCCTCCCCTCTTTTGTGGAAATACCATTCTGATTACTGGCACTCACGCTGCTGTGACTGAATTAATTAAACCTACAGGTCAGGACTGTCCAAAGGTTGCTAAACCTTTGGGCTTAAAAAGAAGACCTAAGAAGCCATCAGAATGTATCATCAAATCATATCCTGGATGGAAGAATGTGTTTGCTTTTACACTTATGCTTTTTTCAGTGTTAGCTGCTCAGTCGTGTCCAACTCTTTGTGACCCCACGGACTATAGCCCACCAGGCTCCTCTCTCTATGGAATTCTCCAGGCAAGAATACTGGACTGGGTTGCCATTTCCTTCTCCAGCTCTTTTCAGACCGATGACCAAAAAACAGGGCTGAAAATTATTTGTTAATTTTAAGGAGAGGTATGCAGTTAGGTCTGAGACTACTTAAATATCAGCTCTGGCTTCCCCCTTCTCTTGGCAGCAGTGCGCTAAAACTGTATAAGCAAGTGCTGTGCTTAGAAGACCATATTGAAAGAAATCAACAGTAAAATGTCCTATCACAGGTGCTTACAAACAAAGAAACCCTTTTCTACGTTCCAGGCACACCCGTGACACCACTAAGCCGGGCCTTGGGTACCACAGTGTGGCAAAGCCAGGTATTACAGACAGAGCGTGGATACCCTGTGAAGTAGGAGGAAGAGCTGCAGGCCTGAGATGGAGGAGAATTCTGTCCTGGAGACTTTGCTGGAGAAAAGCTATGGATTCTATTTAATAAACTAAATGCTCCTGACATACATCTTTAACATAACTGTGTTCATCTTCTCTGAGAATAACCTCCCGAAAAGATGAAGATAGTCATTGTAAGTCAGAGTGGATAGGAGCAGTTGGTAATTTGATGGGGGAGAAATTTACTATTTAAACTATTTGATTAAAAGACACTTCTGTTGCTCGGATATCAGAAAAATGAATATGTAGCCACAATCTCTGTTTTTAACATATTGATAATTTCGCTTTTGAACAAAACAAAAAAATATAGGGTGATAAATGCTATAATAAATGCCAATTTGATATTTCATTAGAAAAACATTAAATTCAACTATGAGATTTTATTCTCTATTAAATTTATCCTAAAAGGTATCATTTCATTTCTGCTTAATTTGAAAAAGATATAAAGATTGAAAGATTTTGCATATCTTAATTTAAGCAAAACATCTACTGATATGGAAATAAACATCTGTTGATATGTAAATATACAGATTGACTAGACAAAAAATAGGTTAGTTTTACAGGAGGATTTGAAACAGGAGTGTGTGAAAGTATAAGATTTCTGTGTCATCAACTAATTGAACAAATCTCTCATTTCTCATTCAGGCATGCAACTATTGCATAAAATGTGGTATTTTTATATATTAAAGAAGCACTTAATTTTTAAGATACATAAAGATATGTGATGAGGATAAGGGCTTTATCTTAACCATAATTCTGTTGCTTCTATGTTCTTAAACTTACATAGAAATGCATTCTTTTCTTTTTTCTATAAAAGGGAGTTTTCATTCTTCTCTGCTTATAAAAGTAATGCATACTTAATTTAAAATTTCCAGTGTTATAGACAAATGAAGTTCCCCTATAATCCCAATCTCTAGAGAGATCTTCCATAATTTTTGGATATGTCTATTTTTTTCTTGTACAAAAGTGGGTTCAAGTTGTGCACAGTGTTTGAGATATATATTTTTTCTTTTTAATTTTGTCTTGGTTGTCATTTCAGTGTTTTTAATGGCTATACAATACTATATTCCAAAGCATGGATAAATCAATTTGTTTCACCAATATGCGGTTGACAATTGAAGGAGAAAAGTCTAAGGAACTCTGGGTCTTACCTTCCACAGCGCTAATATGAGCAACATTAATAGCAATAATCCAGCAAAAGCACTCAACAGGATAACCCACAGTGGCACTCTGCCTGGTAGCCCATCTTTGGATATTTGGATAGCAAGCTGAAAATGATTAAACAAGATTGTTAACATTGATAAACACCTCTTAGAACTTCCAGAACACTGAGTTCTTGTAGGCTATAATTTTCTACCAAAGAGTGTACTCAATCTCATTACTACCACAGAGAAAATAATGAGTTCATTTCAAAAGGCCCTTCTTCTATTCTAAATGTCTAATCATGTCATATTCATTATTACCAAAACAATTTTACAATCTCATCCTCCAGAAATTCATACATAAAGAGTAAACTAGCTATGAATCAGAATTCTCAAGGGTAGAGGTGAATTTCACTCAGGGAGGATGAGCAGTATTTTATGTTTTAAAGTTTTATTCATAGCCTTCAGTGCATTGTTGTAATAGCATAAGTTTGGACTGGAAGGTTGTCACAGGTTGTTGACATATAAACCTGAAGGGGTCTTCTAAATCTAACTTTAATTCTAATTATAATGTACTTTATTTTTTGCTAACAAATTGAGATATAATTTTCATACAGTAAGATGCACAAATCTCAAGGGTACGGATGAACAAATTTGTGCATGCATTTCCTCAATGCATTTTTTTTTATACCACACTGTCTATTTCAGTTGACCTTCTTTTAGCATCTATAAGTTAGATCTTACCTGAAGTAAACTTGAAGGAGACAGCTTTTAATGTTACAGCTACTCAAGCTCTCTCAGCATGGCACCTAACCCTCAAGAAAACTTGTCTGCTCTGAGTCCTATCCCTTATATTTCTGAGGGGGGGGGAAACTAATTTAGGGTAGCTGTCAATGACCAATAACACCTCAAGGTTATGTATCTCCCTTTAACGGGGAACATCTCCATTCCTTAACCTAGAGGGGAAGATTAGAGGTAAAAAAGAAAACTAACAGGGAAGATATTTGCATAGAATGCATACTGATCCAGATCCCTCACTTGACTCTGAGTAGGTCACTGCTCCTGCATCTGGAAGACAGAGCTGGCAAGAATATAGACATACATGGAATCAGACCTTTGAAGACAGACTTTAAGCACATCTAAAATAATTCCCTGAACTTAGAGGTACAGAAACGGAAATCTGGATGCGATCAGTGATTTTCCCAAGATCATACAACTATGAAATGATAATTTTTAGTAATTTTAACAGTTTAATTTTTCTTTAGAATAAAATGTAGAAAAAACAGCTCTGTGGGAAAATTTAAATAACATATTTAAAAATGTTAAATATAGGGAAACTAGGGATGTTAAAGAAAATGTTAAATAGGGAAAATAAAGCTAATTATAAAATTTAAACAAAATATATTTAGTAATCAAATATACTCTTTTCCAAACCCTTTCCAATATAATATATACTTTTTTTTTTTTGGTCCTTACTGGTAAAATTTTAACTTCTCTACATGTGGAACAACTTTTCATGTATCAAGCTAAGTGCTGTTTATAAAGTAAGAAAACATTATATCCAGATATTTGATGCATATATTCTTTAAAGGTACATACTTATCAGAAGTCACTGACATTGTAATTATTTTAAATAGATACTAATTTGATGGAGGAGGAAATGGCAACCCACTCCAGTATTCTTGCCTGGAGAATTCCATGGACAGAGGAGCCTGATGGGCTACATTCCATGGTGTCAGAAAGAGTCAAACATGACTGAGTGACTAACACACTCTAATTTGAAATGAAAAATGAAAACTTCTCAACGTTTGGTAGTTTCAAGTATAATTTTATGACTCATGATGTCCATATGAAATATTTAAGCTCTCATGATAAATGGGGAAATTATGCTCAATTGCCCACATGTATAACAGGTGTTTTGACCTTATTTTACAATAGGGAAAAAGAGAAAAAAGCAAACCATTGTATTTTTAAGAAGAACTCCAGCATGAATTTGTGTCAGGGAATATTACTTCATTTTTGTTTCATATTTCCCAATGGCTAAATGAAAAACCTTTTAAAATAAATTTACAAGTATTCCTATACTGTGTAAAGACACTTTCTGGAAAGAAATTGTTTTTCAAATCTGCTGTTCAATGTCAACTGCATTTTGTAATGGTAGTTTTTAAGGATGAAAATTACAAATGCATCATATGTTATCAAGGTAAGAATAAAAACATCAATTTACTGTGATGGTTATAAGTAATAAAGTCAAACATGGCATGCTAATTGTAAATATCATGGTTTTTCCCAGTTTCTCACAAAAAAGGAGACTGAAATCACACTTGAAGCTAATCAAGTGTAATTTGAAGCAGAAAGTGTCTGTCACTTATTGAGAGCAGTGCTAGTCACTGCTTTAGGGACTATAAGCAAATATAAAACGTTATGTCACAAATGGAGTGAAATGTATAATGTTTTCAAAACTTGGAGTCGCACTTACCTCTCTTTTTTGATTGCCAGCACTTAAAACTAGTGATGTATTTTCACTCTGAAGTTCTGCCCTTACAGTAAGATTTAAGCTGGAAAAATGTGCCTGAAAAGCAAACAATTTATTTTCAGCATATGGAACTAGTCACAATGAGAGCTAGCCATGTTTTAGAGCAGTTTTTCAAACTAAAAATTTCCTGAGATTGAAACATTTAACATCCAGATGGCATTCGTGGTAGGAAATGATGACTCTGTATCCACCTTTCCTCTCTGCACTCAGGTTCTCACTTAGATCCTTATTATAGAATTTTTCTGAATAACACAGTTTCTATTAAAATTTTTCCTTTGTAAAATGAACTCCAAATCCTGCCCTCCTTTCATGTAATTAGGTATGGCATAGCTACTCTCTGGTAATGAGGTTTATGTGTTTAGAATTAAATTGAAATTACCAATATTCAACAATTGATGATTTATTAAAGATAGCAACTTAATATGATCAAATCTAAAAATAGAAATTTCATATAATTAACAAAATATTTCTAATAGGGAAACAAATAATATAAAATGCAATGGATTAAGTTTTAAAGTAGTCAATTGTCAGATGGATTTGACTTTATTAGGTGTCAAAATGTCCTCCAAAATAGATAGACAGTGTAATGCAATAAATTTATCATATACATTAGCTCTAATCTTTGTTAATGCTGTCAAGGATTATCTCTCCATGACTCTTTGTTTCTTTTTTAAAAAATTAACTAATTTACTTTAATTGGAGGCTAATTCCTTTACAGTATTGTTCTGGTTTTTGCCATACATTGACATGAATCAGCCATGGGTGTACCTGTGTCCCCCATCCTGAACCCCGCTCCCACCTCCCTCCCATCCCATCCCTCTGGGCTGTCCCAGTGCACCGGCTTTGAGTGCCCTGTTTCATGCATCAAACTTGGACTGGTGATTTATTTCACATATGGTAATATACATGTTTCAATGCTATTCTCTCAAATCATCCCACCCTCACCTTCCCCGATTCTTTGTATCTTAACTGAGTTCTAAGGTATTAAGGAAAGTGCAAAGGAAAGAATAAGAGAAACTTAAAAAAAGCATATATATGAAAGGGGACCTTGGAAATAACTTAGTTACTAACAGACAAGGAAGTGAGTGAGTGAAAGTCGCTCAGTCATGTCTGACTTATTTGCAACCCCGTGGACTATAGTGTCCATGGAATTCTCCAGGCCAGAATATGGGAGTGGGTAGCCTTTCCCTTCTCTAGGGAATCTTCCCAACCCAGGGATTGAACCCAGGTCTCCTGCATTGCAGGTGGATTCTTTACCAGCTGAGCCACAAGGGAAGCCCAAGAGACAAGGAGAATGACATCCAAATAGTTGATTTAGTGGAGCTGAGGCTTGGATCACATTTGTATAGGCTTTCAGTCTTACATTCTTTCTAAAGATGCACTCTGCTTTGTTTTATTAAGTGATGAATATTTGTTTATATTATTCAATTATTGAAGAGAACTATACAATCACTTACTTTTATAAAAGTTGGTTTCCATAAGATAAGTGAAACATTCACTTGGCTCGTGTCAGACGGAATCAGATTACATGTGATGGTGGCAAATTTACATGCACTGCAATCCTGTTTAAATGCCCAGAGGTATAAATTAGTATTCATGCCATTTGATAAAAGATAGCATATTAAAAATATTCTACATCATAGTTATTTTTAGGTTGATATTGAATTTATTCACTTGGAAAGCATGAGGTAAAATGAGCACTTGTCTTGCTAATTTGAATTTACCAGAATGGTGCCTCGTTTGATATCTTCAGATTTGGATATCATTATTTTCTTCCCAGTGTGGATACCAAAAGGATCCTGAAGGTTACTGGGTATGCAGTTGACATTCTAAGAAATAAAAACATGTCTTTTATCAGATGAGATATCAGAGGGAAAAATGACTGGGTACAATAATGTGAAGAATCTGTGAATGATAGACATTGCCAACCACGAATGATCCCTCCTGGGAAGTGTGCAATATAGAAGAAGCGTAACTCTGAGGCACACATGACTTACCTCGGAAGACGACCATCCACTTGGGTACAGTACAGGAAAACCATCCGATGTCACATTGGGAAATGAAATTGACAGTTTAAGTTCTGGCATTGGAAAATGCCCACTTTTTCTAATCTACAAGGAAAAAGAGAAAAAGAAACGTAACCTTTTTTTCTTTCAACAGCAAGTTTTCTGTCTTACATAGGATTTTGCTTCTTAATTGATTAATTAAGTTGTGTAATATTTTGAACCCCAAAATGAATGTAGAGGATTTTATGGCACTGCACAGAGAATTGGCCTTTCCTGCTTCCTTCCTTCTTCCTTTTCTTCCTTGTTTGTGGAATTCTCTAATCTAGGAAAAGTAAATGGGCCTAGAAAAAACTGATAGCCTATATTTCAAAAATTTATTCCAATAGTAGAGTATCTGAGGCATTTCAGCAAAGGGCATAAATAAAAACAATGAAATATTCTTGATAGTGTACATTTATTTCCACTTTGTAAGAGGATTTCCTTTTTCATCATTGCCAATTCCCAGAGACACTGAGACCATCTTCTAACAATGCTGTGTGATTTCATTCTTCTGAATACAGATTTAAACCCATCATTTGAATTGGATGCTTTTTACTTGAGTAACAAAAACTTGAGTCTGTATCTGTAAGTAGGCATGACCTAAAATGACAGCCTGGCTCAACTCCATAATTACTTACTCTAATGGTTAGGAAAAGTTTGTTATGAAGGGTTCAAAAATAAAAATAAAGGTTGTAATATAAAACATTATTTATGGAGGCATTAGTAGGAACACCGTAAGTTGTGGTATATATAACACGTATGAAATGTAGCAAGGAGCAGAATGAGTTACCAATTTATTTGTTGAGTAAAGGAAATTATTACCAAGACAATTTTTGAAATAGTCATGTTATTTTTTTAAAAGTGTTTTTCTAGTTATACTAAAAAATGCAAACAAAGTCTATGTGGTTATAGGTAGAGTCTATTTGATTCCTTATTCTCTCTAGGAAGTCATTCTAACTAATTTGTGTCTTATAAGGAAATTAGAGCTCTGGGTCTTTTAAGTTGCTTGAAAGTATAATTATCATCAATTTAAATAAAATTATTTTAAGGTGACTTACTGGTAAAGAATCTGCCTGCCACTGCAGGAGATACAGGTTTGATCCCTGGTCTGGGAAAATCCCACACGCGGTGGAGCAGCTAAGCCTGTGTGCTACAAAGACAGAGCCGGTGCTCTAGAGCCCGTGAATCGCAACTTCTGAGCTCACGTGCTCCACAGCAAGAGAGAACCCAGGGCAATGAGAAGCCCCTGCACTGCAACTGGAGAGTAGCCCCCACTCTCTGCAACTAGAGGAAAGCCAGTGCAGCCACCAAGACCCAGCCCAGACAAAAATAAGACCCCCATGGACTGTAGCCCACCAGGCTCCCCCGTCCATGGGATTCTCCAGGCAAGAGTACTGGAGTGGGTAGCCATTCCCATCTCCAGGGGATCTTCCCTACCCATGGATCAAACCCAGGTCTCCTGCATTGCAGGCAGATTCTTTACCATCTGAGCCACCAGGGAGCCCCTAAATAAAAAATTTAAAACTATTTTAAATTATAAATTTATTTTAATTTAAAGAAATTATATACACATAATTTAAAGAAATTATAAAGAAAAATATGCTGGAATAGATTAACTGTTGAACCAACATATTTGTATGTGTCTGTTAATATTTTAACTTCTAAACTTACAAACACCTCTTTCACAACACTAATTTAGAGGTAATTTCTTACCAAGTAGAAGATATCAATTTCATTTCCAAGGTCCTCAGTAGAATTAATAACTTCAGGGACAGTCTCATTGGCCGCAATTGAAATATGGTATTCACTTGCAGAGCTTAAAAAAAGTAATTGGAAGAAGAAAAGTAAAATAAAACAAAGTGAAACTTTCACTTGACCTCACTTTTTCTTTCTATATACTAGGAACCCCGCAATAAGTACTTCAAGAGATTTCAAATCAAACACAAATTCTTTTACCCTGAAATCTAAAGTTAAATCTTTGAGGAGGATGAGAAAGATTATAATTTAATTCAATAGTTACCAATGCTTAAAATACTAAAACATGTATAATTTTTAAAATAAAAGTTTGATTGATAAGACATGAAATGTTTTCATGAATTTATTAATATCATCTACATTTAGTAAATAATCAGGCTAAAACTTGGTATTTTTAATAGTGCTGAATTTAAATAGATTTTAATAATTTGTTAGCTTTTCACAATTTAAAGTCATGTATTTACTGTTAAAATCTTTTTCATAAAAGTTTCATAAAACTTTCAATCTTTTTCATAAAACTCCATGTTCTTTGGATGAACTTGGTAGAAGGAAATGTAACATAAACATATTTAAAAGCAATCCTTCAGTTTAGAGAAGATAAAAAATACATGTTTGCCAAAATTTGATTTTAAATAAGTGAAAAATTCTTGGGATAAGTCAGTGTACCAGAGAATTGAAAGTAAAAAAATAGAAAACAGTGAATAGAATTAAAGGTTAAGATATATATGCAAAATCTACATGTATATCCTACAATCCTTTCATTTTTGTGGTCTGTTATTAGTAAAACAAAAGTGCCATAGAAGATAAATTAATAACATGACAAGAGTCAGAATAAATGACACAGAGTTTTGTACTTTTTGTACACGGCTCATATTTATTTAGCAAAAGCCTGGAGTCCTGCTCATGCAGGTTTACTAACATAATTGGTGTTTGGATAGCTCAGAAATTCTTACGAAAAAGGATGGTTTATGAATAATGGAGGAAATAAATTTTATTGCTGTTTAGTCTTTAAGTTTGGCCACCTGATGCGAAGAGCTGACTCACTGGAAAATATCCTGATGGTGGGAAAGATTGAAGGCAGGAGGAGAAGGGGATGACAGAGGATGAGATGGTGGGATGGCATCACCGACTCAGTGGACATGAGTCTGAGTAAACCCTGGGAGATGGTGAAGGACAGAGAAGCCTGCCGTGCTATAGTCCAGGTGTCGCAAAGAGTCGGATATGACTGAGCAACTGAACAAGAACAAGAAGTCGATAAGTTGTGTCTGACTCATTTGCAACCCCATGGACGACAGCCCACCAAGCTCTTCTGTCCATGGGATTTCCCAGGCAAGAGTACTGGAATGGGTTGCCATTTCCTCCTCCAGGGAATCTTTGTGACCCAGGGATTTAACCCACATCTCCTGCATCACAGGAGTCTTTATCACTGAACCACCAGGAAAGTCCCTGAAGAAATAAATACCTCTTGTCAATAAATGATGATTTAATCTTGAATTTCCAGGATGGGCAGAATAATCAGATCCCACACAATGAGAATAAGAGCCAAGAAATATGTTGGTGACCTCTACAGACACTGCCTTTCATGAAGGATTTCTGGGTCTTTAGCTTGCATTTAGGACTTAAGACTGGACTGCTAATGCAATTCAGTGTCAGTAGCACCTCACATTTCAGATTATTAATGATGCTGGTTCTCAATTTTTAGTGCACGAGAATCACCCAGAGGGTTTAACACAGATTTCTGGGCGCCCTCCCCAGAATTTCTTATTCAGTACGTCTGGGGTGAGGTCAGAGAATCTGCCTCCCTAAGAAGCTCCCAGGTGATTCTGATACCCATGTTCAGGGACCACAAGCTGAGATCCACTGGGTTACAGCAAGGCATCAACCTGAAGTGTGGGGTTCTCCTACCTGGAAAACTGTAGTCCAACTTCATACTTTACAGGGATAGAAATGTTCACTTCATTATCAAAAAGGGTTTCAGGCGGCTCTTCACTGTCACTAGAAAACATAGCAGTCAGACAAATCATTAAACCGTTGGCTATTTAGAGACTTTTCTAAGCATTTGAATGAGAAGTTTATTTTGGTAACTAAATAAAGACACACACACAAAATAGAATTACTGATTTAAAAAGAAAATTCAGTGTGGAGAGGAAGACCAGAGATGAATATTGTTAAAAGACCCTAAGGTGATTCTCAAGTGCAGCGAGGGTTGAAAATGACACTGATTTTTGAAAATGACAAGGTTTTGCAAACTTCTATGTGAATAATAAGTATTCTTGGGTCAAAGATTAAATACACAGATTACTGGACTTTTCTCCCAGAACAATATGGATTTAGTAGGCCCAAAGTAAGATTCATGAAGTTGTGTTCTTTTATATAAATCACACAGGTGATTCTTATTTATCACAGATGAGGCCCTTGTGAAGAGATGTGCTCAGGAGTACCCAGCTGAGGATAAATCTAAAACCTTTGCCTTCTCACTTAACAGTCCTTCTATGCCTTGTACTTGGGCTTCCCTAGTCGCTCAGACAGTAAAGAATCCTCTTGCCATGAGGGAGACCTGGGTTCGATCCCTGGGTTGGGAAGATCCCCTGGAGGAGAGCATGGCAACCCACTCCAGTATTCTGGCCTGGAGAATCCCCTTGGACAGAGGAGCCTGGCAGGCTACAGTCCATGGGGTCACAAAGAGTCAGACTCAACTGAGTGACTATGCACAGCACAGCACATGCCTTGTACTTGGTGCTTATTTGTTGAACACCTACCTTCCTCCCTGATTTTAGTTATCATTTCAATTATATATTAGTTAAATGCATGCCAGATAGTTATATATTTATATGTACATACACATATCTCATACTCTCCTGTATTAAGTAAAAAAGCATGGACAAATGCTATAACAGGTACCAACACTGGCTCTGGGGCCGAGGGCCTGAGATTGTTCTTGGATATTGACCTACTTTGGGACAGCTGTTTAGTCTCTCTCTGCCTCAGGCCTCAGTTTCTTCATCTATAAAATGGGAATTTTATGACTAAATTCTTAATAAATAATAAGTTAGCAACAAGTGTAAAATGCTTAACATTGTGCCAAGGACACAGGGAATACTCAGTAAGTATTAATTTTTATTATTATTATCATATATACCCCTCTACCAAGTGACCAAGCACCTAGCATTTTGTCTCACAAAATGGGCAACGGGTACCCTTTAATAACTGCTTATTCCCAAGTATATTAGCAGCATGATATGAGCGATGGGGCAGTGAAGGCAGCTCCCTGTCTTGGGTTACAGATATATGTGTGACTGGGCTTTTGCTGTAAATGGACCCTGCCTCTAACCCATTCCACACTGCAGCCCAGTTAATCTTTGAAAGAAACAGCTCTGTACAGATGACTTCACCCCTCAAAAACATTTCATGGCCTGTTCAACTAAGAAAAGATGCCTCATTTCGAAATTCAATACTCACCATCCATGGTAAGATGTACATTCCCTGTTTATCTTCCATTATTCCTTTATGTATTCTCCTATATTTGCACAAAAATTGATTTCCCAATATTCCCCCAAATAGATCTAGTGGTCTACCTTCGCGTTTTTGCTCAAGCTGTGCATTTTTACTTGAAACATTCCATCTAACTACCCACCAACCTCTCTGAATTGCTAGCCATTCTTTAAGGTCCTTCTTAATTATAACCTTCTTGATGAAGCTTTCTTGGGTTTTCATTGCCAAGTAGATATAATTTCACCCTCCATTAAGTCTCCACACACGGCTTCTATTTCTTTAATAAATTTTCCTTGTTCTATTCTGTATGATAATTAATTTAAATACTAGTCTCAGTCCCCTACTGTAACATTCACTTCATGAGGAGCTTCATGCGCTTATTTAAGTGACAAAGTCAGTATCTTGTCCACGTGCTGTGTGTGCTGTGTTTAGTCATTCAGTCCTGTCCAACTGTTTCCTGTCTGACTTTTTGTGACCCCATGGACTGTAGCCCACCAGGGTCCTCTGTCTATGGGATTCTACCATGGACAAGAATACTGGAGTGGGTTGTCATGCCCTCCTCCAGGGTATCTTCCCAACCTAGGGATTGAACCCAGGTCTCCAACATTGCAGGCAGATTCTTTACCATCTGAGCCACCAGGGAAGCCCAAGAATATTGGAATAAATCATCTATCCCTCTTTCAGGGGATCTTCCTGACCCAGGAATCCAACTGTGGTCTGCTGCATTTCAGGCGAATTCTTTACCAGCTGAGCTACCAGGGAAGGGCTATTTTGTCCATAGTAGAGCTCAAATAAGTATTTGCTAAATTGAACCGAATTGAGTATACAGAATTAACTCATCCATTAATTCATTTTCTCACTCATTAACTTTACATTTATTTAGTAATTATTCAATTATTAGATTTTTTTTAAACTGGGAATAAAACAACAAATGATAAAAGTTTACCTCAAGTTGCTTATGGTCCAGTGTATAGTTACTCTTAGAAAAAAGGTAAGTACTATTTCAATTTCCTTATTAGACTTTTGCTATTTTTAGTTTGTGTATTGTCTATACCATCTTTCAGAAGCTTTGACTGATTTGAATAAAATTTATTAAACTACAAAAGGGTATCATAAAATTTGAAGTCTCTTTAATGATTCAGTTGACTTTGATGGGCAGTCTGTAAAAGTTTTTAAATTAGCAAAGCCTATAAAATTTTTAATGTATTTAAATACAATTTGGCAGATATAAGTGATGTGTGATTACAACATGTTTTATGGCTCAAAGAACCAGTGGTTTAACCCAATTAGGTTTATTATTTCTATTAAATGAAAATTTCTCTATTTTGCTAATTATTCATAAGGATGATTTTGTGAAGCAAAGGGGTTCACTGCCTTCTACTTCCACTGATTACATAAAAGCTGTAAGAAGTTCCAGTCAGTCTACAGAACATTTTAAATATATGAAAGAAATTATATGCAGGCATCCACATACACTCATGTACATACAGGGACCAACCTTGTTGCACTTAAATGAATGATCACATTTTCCATGAGATAAGATGTGTTAAACTGAAATAATATTTTGAATGTTACCTATAAAATAAAAATATCTTTAGTAACAGATAAGGAAGTAGAATTTTTGCATTAATTAAAGTATTAAATCATATAAATATTTTTCTTTTTAAAATAAAATTGCCTAAGTTTATTAATTAATAATGCAAATTTCATGAGCAAAGGAGAAGATATATGTGAAAACATCTTAACACACCAGAAAATGTTACATACAGATCCAACACTATCACATTATTATATCCCACCCATTGTTATTTTTTCATATTACCACTGTCTACCAGATCACAATCATAAACCTTGTAATTATGAAATGGTCATTATTAAAGTCTTTTTAAAACAGAAACTTCAAGTACCAGCAACCATCTAAACACATCCATTAGAAACACATATATTTGGTTTTGAGCATATTATTTTTTGTATCCAATTGCCACATGTATTTTCTATAATCTGCTTACCATTTCTCCTTTTCTTAGGAAAGGATAGCCAACTTTACATGTGATATTATGATTGGATTCACAACTGTCTTTTTGGATAGCCTAGGAAGAGAAAGTAAACAGAATTAGATCAGATACGCAGGTGAAATACTTGAACTTGACTGAAATACTTGAATTGATTGAAATACTTGAGCTCAGATTTTCCCAGCTGTGCCTTAGCGGCTGCCTTGCTAAGATTTCGCAGCATAGTTTTTGGGAAAGTCTCAGTATTCTAAGATCACCTGTCCCACAGCTCAAGGAAATGTAAGGACAGGATCTTCCACTGAAAACCGGGAGGACTAACACCATCTGCCTCAGGGTGAGTAGGTGTCTGTAGGAAATGATCCACACCTACAGGATGACCACGTGGAAGTCCACAGTGAATGGTCGTCACTGAAGAAGTGGGTAAGAGCTTGAGATCTGACCTGGGACCACCAGGATTTAAACTCTGAGGCCCACACTGTTAGCTTTATCTTCATCAGGAATCCTCTCTTCTCTGGGTCTGATTTGCCATTTACCAGGGTTAGTCAAACTCTATCTCATCAAGTTGAAATGCCTTTGAATGTTAGACCCACTAGTATTTTACATACAACAAAAAGGAAACAATAATGCCTCCTGTAAAATAAGCATATATATTGTAAAATGCAATTACAGAAGCATTTAAGTGTAAAAAAAAGGGTTTATCTTAGAATCTCTGTAGTATAGTAACACCCTACTTGCAAAGGAATTAATGAGAATTAAATAAATAAAGCTTGTAGAACAGTGTCTGGCACATAATACGACTCAAGAAAAAACTATCATTATTAGGATTGTTACTGTAAATAAAAGTATTTAGAGAGAGGCTTCATTGATTTCTCTGTCTCTCTGCCAAGGCCATGAAGTCAGTTGAAGAAGATACAGAGAGTGACTTTCAATACAGTCCTCTTTTCTCAGAAAAATTCAGGGGTACTATTTTCCTGGCATTGCTTTGCTCATTGAGATTTTTATTTAACATTCTTTACTGAATCTAAACTATGTGCCAGTAATATAGGATATTTTTTAAGTCTATCTTAGTATCATGTTCCTGAGTGATGTCCTAATAAATTGGAGAAGGAAATGGCAACCCACTCCAGTACTCTTGGCTGGAGAATCCCTTGGACAGAGGAGCCTGGTGGGCTACAGTCCATGGGGTCGCAGAGTTGGACACGACTGAGTAACTAACACACACACACACACACACACACACACACATGTCAGTGAAAATCTGAATTTACAGAACCTGGACAATTAAAGTTTTAGTATTATATATATTAAGCATACTTGGTTTTAATATGAATCATATATAGTACTAACTCATATAAATATACACGGAGTTTTAATTCAGGGGAGTTAATTCAGAGATCATAATTAAAAGCAAAGTTCAAATTTGGAAGTATTAATTAATCCTGATAGAGCATCTTATGCAGCTGTATGTTATTGCCAAAATAATAATAATAAAAAAAAACCCTTCTGTCATGACAATGAGACATAGTCATTTAATACAACTCCCTTGCCAATGTAAGGATCGTGCATAGAAAATGGGGAATGGTATCTTGATTTTTATGCACATAAATGTTTTGTTATTGTTCAGCAAATGTACTGCTCCTTCTCTGCCCTTCTGTTAACCTCTTTGACTTTATTTTTTCTTGGCTTAGTCTCAATTTCAGTGATGTAAGGCTTCTGTGAAGCCTACAGTTTTTGTACATCAGCTATCCTTTCTGGATATTGAATCCAAGAAGAGTCATACAACCTCTAAAGAAATACATCAAAACAAAAACTTTTTTAAAAAAAAAAAGTTTGGTCCTTTCATCATTAGTAAGTGCTAGTTTTGTACAAAATGCTTTCTAGTCTTCTAAAATCAATGTAATAAAAGTTACCCCAGTAGTATGAAAAGTAGGTTCAATGCATGATTATTATAAGAATAAATAAATTTAAAAGTAAAGGTTTACCTCAATTCCTGAAAAAATTAGATTTGGAGAATAATTCACTATGGTTCTGGTGTTATAGGCACTGTCCTTTTTATTTTTGACCGTGAGGCTAACATTGAACTTATCATTGTGGGACTTGACAATAAGCAGGCCCTTTTCTGTGGTGGATACATCCAAGGCAAGGTCTGAGACACATTTTTCCTTGTTTCCACAATCTTTGGCAAAGGGAATCTGAAATAGTCACAGAAAAGCAATTTTTCAAAATTTAGCTAGGCATTATTGAAAATTACCTATGAACTTGCATAAAAGAAATGACATATTTCCAAAATAAGCAGGTCATAAAGAGAACAGATTTCACTGCAGAAATCATAAGGAATTTTTATAGTTGTTCCTATAATTTATAGGGGAAAATAATAATTTTTACTTTTGGCTATAAATTTTTCCAGTCTTTTAAGGAATGCACAGTTTTCACAGATGTTTTTCACTGGCTTTCATCTGCCAGAACTGAACAGTTTCAAAGAAATAAGTCAAGTACTCCAGGATCCAAAGTTATGAGAGAACACTGTAACACTCAAATCTGATCATGAGATTTTCTGTTTAAAAGAATCAAATACTTAAGGTCATAATAGCTTCAGTCAAGCAGGTAGAAAAAGATCAAGCCACCTAACTGGGCGCTTTCCTTGACTCCTCTTCTTCATTCAGCCCCTCCCCCTTATCCAACCCATCACCAAGAACCATCCACTCTTCTCTGTTCTAAATATCTTCCACACCTCCTTGCCTCTGCATTTCCACCTCTATCTCTAGCCAGCTCTTCTTACTTGCTCCTCTGAACTAAAGCAACAACTCCCTGACTGGTCTTCCATACCCACTCTTGATTCCCTCCAAACATTTTCCACCTTGCAGCTGAAGTAATTCTTCAAAGAACCCCCCAAAATCCAGTGCTATCACCAAACCAACTAAAGCCATCAAGAGCATTCCTCGGCTCTTCAGGAACAATTAAAGTCTGCGCAGCGTCACAAAGTCCTGGTGATCTGGCTCCTGCCTGTACCGCCTGTCTCATCTCACATCACCTTCTGCCCTTGCTCTTTGGCTTCAGCAGCACTAGTAAGCTTACTGAGTTTCTTTTATGTCTCTGAACCTTGGCATGCATCCCTCTTCTTGGAACACTGCCTTCTCCACTCCTCTAATAAGATGGAAAAATCTTCCTGTGCTTCAGGTCTCAACTGCAGTGGCCTAAGTTCCAGGGAGGGTTGGGAAGATCCCCTGGAGAAGGGAACGGCTACCCACTCCAGTATTCTGGCCTGGAGAATTCCATGGACGATATAGTCCATGGGGTCACAAAGATTCGGATACAACTGAGTGACTTTCACTTTTCGCTTTCTAATCCTTGATACTTCAGTGTAGCAGAAGTTCCCTTTGAGCTCTGAAGTTCTCCTCCAGGGCATGTCCTGTAACGACTGCCTAATACTTGTTTCCTAGGTTAGAACTGCAAGTTCTGATGCCTGAAACATGAAAGACATTCAGTAAATATATTTGTAAGGAAGGAAGGGAAGGCAGAAGATAGGTGCAGGGGAAAACGAATTTCCCATCTCACCTCCACTAGTTGGAGAAGGTAATGGCAACCCACTCCAGTATTCTTGTCTGGAAAACCCCATGGGCAGAGGAGCCCTGGTGGTCCCTGGGGTCACAAAGAATCAGATATGCCTGAATGACTAACAAACTCCACCAGTGCCACACTCACAATCTCACTCTTTTGCAGCGATCAGACACTAGTCTGAACTTGGAAGCATAAACTAGATGAGCACAGTTTAGTCTCTTCCTCTGTCTTCCGTTGTTGGGGTAGTGGTGAGCCCAGCAGGAAGCATACATCACATTTCCATTCTGCAAGTTTTACAAAGTGGGTCCTCCGGAAGGCCTGAGATTAGTGAGTACTGCTGATGACCTATTTAGTTACCTGTGGCCTCAGCCTGGCTCTGTAGGAGGACCCCCATTATACTCAAACCATGCCCTGGAACCCAGTGTTCATTGGTAATAAAGGGGAGTTCCGGTTGGCCAACCCATGTTCAATTGCTCCTAAATTCAGAAAAGATAAAAATAGGTGTCATTTGTAAGTTCCCTTAAACTCCAGCAAAAGGAAGTAAGAAGAATTGAGAAAAGTCTAGAAAAATCTAATGCCTTAAAAAAAAAAATTAATATAATTGCTTTAGGCTTGTGTGTGTGCATCTGTTTATATGTTTCAGGTTTTTTTCCTAATATATTCACAAATAGGCATTCTAAATTTTAAAAATCTGACTTACATATTCATGTACTGAATTTGGTAGAGAATCATCAAGAACAGGCCCATTTTCTGGATCGGTAAGATTAAAATCCAAAGTTATTCTCACAGAGTCCCGAAAGTCATGCTTGTCCTAGAGGTCAAAACACAGAATATGTCATTGGCATCATATTCCTTGGGCCCTGTGATGGCTTTCTTCTTCTGCCCCATGGATCAGGCTTATTGGACCTTCTCGTGCTCCTGATCTGACATATGACCTGATTAAGCTTTTGCTTCACTAGAGAGAGACTGCCCTTCTGCCTTGACAAGGGACACTTCCAGAACATAGAGGCTTCTGACTGTGACCAGCTGACTCACATCCAGGTTCTCAGACAGGCCTGCTGGAATGATGGATAGGTTGTACTTGGCCATGTCAGGATGTACAACTTCAAGCTACTTGCATAACAATATCATTTCTCTTGAGACCTTGAGCTAAAAAACATTATGTAATACTTCTAGGAACATCTCTCAACTTCAAGAGAGCAACCCTTCTTTAAACTGAGTTGCATTTCTTTAATATGATATATACCTTGAGTTGTAAAAATTTTATAATGTAAAAGGATATGAAAATAATATGAATGTGATCAATATTGCTTTTATTACCATCAGTGACAGCCATCATTTATGGCATGACCAGAATTATGAGTTTTATACACATTATTGAGAATTATTTCAACAATCTTCCAAGACACAAAATAATTACAATCTTTATTTTACAGATAAATAAAACTGAGCCTCTAAGAGACTAAACCACTTTGCCAAAATTATTCAGAATGTAGGGAAGCTGGGCTACAAATTCCCGGCTGGCTGACTCTATAACAAACGTTAAAGTATCCATCAAAATCCAGAAGTATTTTGGAAATTTTGAAACTAGTTCATTCCTTTCAATACCAGTGCCTAGATGTAGCTAGATGCTAAATTTTTGGAGAAATATATACAACAGTGAGTAGGTTGGAGACACTGCCAAATCTGGCTTCACACCTTTTCAAATTTTATCCAAGTCCTAACTCCTAAAGTTTCAATTCTGATGAAGCAAATAGGAAATTAACTCCATTTTTATTTTTCTCATCATAGATTGAATTCAATATTGACCAAAAATGCTTATCTTGATATATGTCATGAGGAATATTAACTTGAAAATTACTGAGGAAGAATAAACATGGCACACCAGCTTGCATATCTTCTGTCACTTTCCTGCCCCTGACTACAATATTTTCAAAATATGAAACATGAATACATCAGGAATAATGAAATAAGTCAGAAGTGGGGGCAAATAGGCTTATTTCATTTAAAATTCCAAGATCATGTTCAAGTCTCTAAGTTTCAATCTCCATTACTAACATCAGGGTTTTTCTCAGTACATCTGTTCTTCTTTTCTTTTTCTTTAGTGTCACATACATTTTAAGAGACTCTTGCTCCATGTACACAGTGATGCAATAAAATACATTTCAAATGGTTCAAACTGGCTTAGCAGCCATCTCTCGAGGTTAATAATTTGCTTTCCAAGGCTCCTTCATCCACTAAAATAGAAACAGGTAGCATAAAGCTTACAGATGACAGAAAATGCCAGATATTTTTCCTTCAGTCTAAAGTCAAAGAGTGAAACATATAGTTCAATGGACAAAAACAGAACCCAGAAAGCATAAGGCCCAACAGTTCCCCTCAGGGCATTTAACCTTAGCCACAATTGATGGACAAAGCCTACAAAAGTTCAGTGATGCTTTCAAGTTGAAAGAATGAATGAATGAAATGAATAAATGAATGAAATACAAGATCTCTATCAACTGGTGCACCATGCCTTTTACTGTTCTATAATATATGGATGTCTGATAGCATACAGAAGAAATATGAAAGATAGCTTTATGAAATATATTTAGAAATTAGAAAATCAGATCTATGATTTTCTAAGAAAAGTGAACCAAGTTTAATTCATGATTTGCACTTTGAAGTAAACGTAAGATTGACTGACTTGAAATAAGGCATCTCTATTTTATTTTGATCTGGAATAAGTCAGCTATTATATATGATTTACTTGCCAACATGTAGAAGGAATGCTTAGTGCATTCTGACTCTCGAACTGTGATGTTTCTTTGAAACTTCCTCTCTTGAGTTCCAGAGAAAAAACTCCGTGATATCTGTCTTAGAGAATCTAATGTGACACGGTACTGCATATCTATAAAAATAAAAAAAGAATAATTGGCAGACATGTTCATTTGGGGTTATTATCATATGACCCAGCTCATTAATATTATAGAAAAATCTCTAGAGCAACCAGTCAACACAAGTTATTCAGCATATTCACACTACTGTAGTACAATGGTATTTGCAGTCATGAAGGTAATCTTGAGGAACTCTAAAGAACTCTCCAAGTTTGCAAGGCTTTTAATGTTTAATTACACTTATTTTAAAATGTATTTGTATGTGTACACACACCTACCTACATACCACCTAATTTCTTGAACATGTGGGTATGTTTACTGGGTTTTCACTTAGCTTTTTTTTTGTTAATTTAGAAATGTTAGACCCCTGTTTAGAATATTGACTATGTTGTATTTCAACAGAGGCAAAAATATACATTAATGATATTTTAAACATATTATAAAAGATGTCATTTTTGACTGTTCAAAGGATATAATAAAATAAGCTAAATAAATAAAAGTTTAATAAAATAAGCATACCACAATAAGGAAAACAAGTTAGGCCTTATACCTTATATGAAGGCAACAATCTTTCTTATTTCCTTGCTTAATTACCTTATAAAAACAAGACAAATAATGTTGCATATGATAATGTAAGTCATTATTTTACATTCCTATACCTCATTTATCTTCCAGTCAGAGGTCTACTGCAGATCATAAATGGGCACATGTAGTATACACTAAGAAAAATAGATTTTAAGGATTAATCATTTTTCTCATTCTACTTATATTTGGTTTGCAGACTAAACTACTATTGGGCAGGCAGTGATCTTCACAGTTTTGGCTCCAACATGTGTCAATATCATTAAAAACTGCTTTAGGAATTGTAGAATATAGGCAAAAAAGGGATACCCAGGCTGATGTAATGTGCCTGAGAACACACATGGGATCTGTTTGACCCTAAAAAACAAGGGTCACCTTCTGATTGGAGCAGAGATCTCAGGAAGGTGGGGCCATTCAGGTCCTTTGTAATATCAGTCTTACTGGAGAGAGCCCAGTCTTCAACTCTGCCTTAGAATTGGTGTCTCTTTCTCTTTCTCTAGCACTTGAATGTTCAGAGTAAATAGGAGAGCCAGAGGAGAAATACGGAAGCCAACTATGGAAGGCAACCAAATATAAGTATGTAGTTTCTGCTCCAGAATTTACAGGTTCCATAACCCATTCCTTCTACACTAAAATTTTTTTCAAGGTTCAGTATGTTCACAGAGGCAAATGTGATGTAAAATTCCTATCACTGAGGGGAAGACACTATCTTACTGGATTCATCCTGTGGGGGCAATAGAATACACTGTCCTCCTGCTCCAAAGTACTTCTGTACATATGACACTTACCAGCTTCATAAACCATGTTTTCTTTGGACTTCAATTTCACATTGAAACACACCGTGGCATTTATACACACTGTTTCCTTTCCCTCCACACGGCAGTTTTTCTTTTGAATATTCACTTTATTGGGTTCAAAATTCATGGTCACTTTAACAACAGCCACATCTCGAGACCTGCAAATGCATAAGCCATGGGGGGTCACTACTTATTTTTACATTTAATGCATGGCCATCCTTTTGGGAGTGCAAAGTGAGTCATCTGAGATGATTCTTCTTTGTATGCAGCATGGGTTCTCAGGATGCCTTTCTCTCATGAAGCTTTGATACAGAAGAGATTATATCTGACATTCTGAAGACACCCTGGTTATTCTGGAACCAAGTTAGGCATTGGGTTCTGAAGGGTGACAGAATATGTCACCCTAAAATATAAGAGTTTGGGACATGCCATCGCAAAGCATGTCACTTTGGTATACTGATCATTTGAACTGCAGGCACTTAAAATACAACAAATGCTGAGAGACTTTCTCAGAACTCCAATTAACTGCCTAAAGATGCATCCTCTAAAGAAAACTCAGTTGTCATAAATCCTTTCCCAGGAGTGTCATCAACCAGAGAAGATTGACTTGTCACAGAAGAGGAGGCTGGAGGGGACACCACACCCAGACAAACTTTGTTACAAACTGTTTTACCTCCCATATATTCTTTTAAGGGCCTATTATACATCATTCCTAAAAATTGTTTATTTTCCCTAAGAGGCCTACATCTCCCTTTCCTTTCCTATTAAGGTAATTTTTAAGTGTGAATTCTAAGCTACCTCAGAGAGTTATTCAATATCTCCCATGTATACATGAGGTATATGTGTTCTAATAAACCTCTGGGTATTTTCTGGTTTTTGTTTGTTTTAGTGTTTTTTTCTGTTAATCTGTCTTTGATTACAGAAGTCTCAGCCAGGAAATCAGAAAGGTACAAGGAAAATTAATTTTCATTCCCTACAATTGATAGGCCAAGGAACTGTGATTTGCTATGATAGAAAAGAGATGAAATCAAGTGGCCAGGTGCAAACTCAGAACCAAAACCATATTTCAGCACCTTTGAGTTTGTTCCCAACCTGGGAAGAGGCCAGAGGACCCCTGGACAACTTTGTTGCACTCTAATACTTGTCTGTTCTTCTTGTAGGGTCAGCCCTGCTCCTGTTTCCGGGAAAGAGAAACAGAATAGCACGAGAAGTACTCTGCTATTTATTATTATATACATGCCATTTATTATTCATTTACATTTTAAATTAACTTTCATAACAAGACATATTATTTTCTCTGCTTTATATGTAACCAAGACTTTGAGAGATTATTTTGTCAGAAGCTGTCCAGGGATTTAAACTAGGATTTAAACCCAGTCTTTCTAATTCCAATGCCCGGTGATTTCCACTAATCCAAAGTGAGAAGACAGTAATCCAAAATTAGGCAAAGAGAGTATATGGAGCCTGAGGTCAACGCCTTAGAATGAAGCCAGTATAATTGTTAAATACCTTTATCTGGCTTCTGCTTTGCAATCAGACTGGCTCTTAGAATCCGCCTGCCAATGCAGGAAATGTGGGATCAATCCCTGGTCGGTAAGAAGCCCTGGAGAAAGGAATGGCAACCCACTCCAGTATTTTTGCCAGGAGAATCCCCTTGGACAGAGGAGCCTGGTGAGCTACAGTCCATGGGTTGCAAAAGAGTCAGACACGACTTAGCAACTAAACAACAATGATCTTGTGAATATATAGGACTTTGCTAATGTTTTTGCATGTAAAAAAATTATATTTTTTTCTCGTAAAAATATTTACCCATAGAATATAGGAAAACATAAAAAAAGAAACAAAATACAAATCAGTTGTAATTCTATCACCCAGCACTAATCACCATTCAAATACATATATATAGATAGATAGATAGATAGATAGATAGATAAACACACATATGCATATACAAACACTGGCCCAGATATATACATAAGCATACCTACTTAAAAATATTATAAGCAACTTTCCAATATTTCTGTTTTTTTGAGAACATTAGGAGAGTCCCAGGGACTGAGGAGCCTGGTGAGCTGCCATCTATGGGGTTGCACAGAGTCGGACACGATTGAATCGATTTAGCAGCAGCAGCAGCATACTATTCCAACAAATGCATGAACCATAATCTATTTATTCAAACTTCTCTTATTGGATATGTATCTTAACTCCTTAAAAAAAATCTAAAACCTACAGCACTATGATTATTCTAAAGATCATATATCTCTAATCATAGATTGTACCTTTAAAAAATTTTCAGTTCAGTTGCTCAGTCATGTCCGACTCTTTGTGACCCCATGGACTGCAGCATGCCAGGCCTCCCTATCCATTACCAACTCCTGGAGCTTGCTCAAACTCATGTCCATTGAGTTGGTGATGCCATCCAGCCATCTCATCCTCTGTCTTCCCCTTCTCCTCCCACCTTCAGTCTTTCCCAGCATCAGGGTCTTTTCAAATTAAGTCAGTTCTTTGCATCAGGTGGCCAAAGTATCAGAGTTTCAGCTTTGGCATCAGTCCTTCCAATGAATATTCAGGACTGATTTCCTTTAGGATTGACTGGTTTGATCTCCTTGCAATCCAAGGGACTCTCAAGATTCTTCTCTATCATCACAGTTCAAAAGCATCAATTCTTCTGTGCTTAGCTTTCTTTATAGTCCAGCTCTCATATCCATACATGACTATTGGAAAAACCATAGCTTTGACTAGATGGACTTTTGTTGGCAAAGTAATGTCTCTGCTTTTTTAATATGCTGTCTAGGTTGGTCATAGCTTTTCTTCCAAGGAGCAAGCATCTTTTAATTTCATGTCTCCAGTCACCATCTGCAGTGATTTTGGAGCACCCCAAAATAAAGTCTCTCACTGTTTCCACTGTTTCCCCATCTATTTTGCCATGAAGTGATGGGACCAGATGTCATGATCTTAGTTTTCTGAATGTTGAGTTTTAAGCCAACTTTTTCACTCTCCTCTTTCACTTTCATCAAGAGGCTCTTTAGTTCTTCTTCGCTTTCTGCCATTAGGGTAGTGTCATCTGCATATCTGTGGTTATTGATGTTTCTCCCTGCAATCTTAATTCCAGCTTGTGCTTCATCCAGCCTGGCATTTTGCCTGATGTACTCTGCATATAAGTTATATAAGCAGGGTGACATTATAGAGCCTTGACGTACTCCTTTCCTGATTTGGAACCAGTCTATTGTTCCATGTCCAGTTCTAACTGTTGCTTTTTGACCTGTATACAGATTTCTCAGGAGGCAGGTCAGGTGGTCTGGTATTCCCATCTCTTGAAGAATTTTCCACACAGTTGTGGAAACACAACTGTTTGTTGTGTTTGTTGTGACCCACACAGTCAAAGGCTTTGGCATAGTCAATAAAGCAGTAGATGTTTTTCTGGAACTCTCTTGTTTTTTCAACGATCCAGTGAATGTTGGCAATTTGATCTCTGGTTCCTCAGCCTTTTCCAAATCCAGCTTGAACATCTGCAAGTTCACGGTTCACATATTGTTGAAGCCTGGCTTAGAGAATTTTGAGCATTACTTTGCTAGCCTATGAGATGAATGCAATTGTGCAGTAGTTTGAACATTCTTTAGCATTGCCTTTCTTTGGGATTGGAATGAAAACTGACCTTTTCCAGTCCTGTGGCCACTGCTGAGTTTTTCAAATATGCTGGCATGTTGAGTGCAGCACTTCGATAGCATCATCTTTTAGAAATTGAAACAACTCAGCTGGAATTCTATCACCTCCACTAGCTTTGTTTGTAGTGATGCATCCGAAGGCCCACTTGACTTCTCATTCCAGGATGTCTGACTCTAGGTGAGTGATCACACCATCGTGGTTATCTGGGTCCTGAAGATCTTTTTTGTATGGTTCTCCTGTTGTATTCTTGCCACCTCTTAATATCTTCTGCTTCTGTTAGGTCCATACCATTTCTGCCCTTTATCGAACCCATCTTTGCATGAAATGTTCCCTTGGTATCTCTAATTTTCTTGAAGAGATCTCTAGTCTTTCCCATTCTATTTTTTTCTTCTATATCTTTGCACTGATGACCGAGGAAGGATTTCTTATCTCTCCTTGCTATTCTTTGGAACTCTGCATTCAAATGGGTATATCTTTCCTTTTCTCCTTTACCTTTAGCTTCTCTTCTTTTCTCAGCTATATATAAGCCCTCCTCAGACAACCATTTTGCCTTTTTGCATTTCTTTTCTTGGGGATGGTCTTCATCACTGCCTCCTGTACAAAGTCAGGAACCTCTCTGTCCATAGTTCTTCAGGCACTCTGCCTATCAGATCTAATCCCTGTCACTTCCACTGTATAATTGTAAGGGATTTGATTTAGGTCATACCTGAATGGTCTAGTGGTATTCCCTACTTTCTTCAATTTAAGTATGAATTTTGCAATAAGGGGGTAAAATTTTTAAAAAAGAACATATTAAGGCTTTTAATTTATTTATTTATTTTCTTTTATTTTTATTAGTTGGAGGCTAATTACTTTACAATATTGTAGTGGTTTTTGCCATACATTGACATGAATCAGCCATGGATTTACATGTGTTCCCCATCCTGATCACCCCTCCCACCTCCCTCCCCATCCCATCCCTCTGGGTCTTCCCAGTGCACCAGCCCTGAGCACTTGTCTCATGCATCCAACCTGGGCTGGTGATCTGTTTCACCCTTGATAGTATACTTGTTTCAATGCTATTCTCTCAGAACATCCCACCCTTACCTTCTCCCACAGAGTCCAAAAGTCTGTTCTGTACGTCTGTATCTCTTTTTCTGTTTTGCATATAGGGTTATCGTTACCATCTTTTTAAATTCCATATATATGCGTTAATATACTGTATTGGTATTTATCTTTCTGGCTTACTTCACTCTGTATAATGGGCTCCAGTTTCACCCATCTCATTAGAACTGATTCAAATGCATTCTTTTTAATGGCTGAGTAATATTCCATTGTGTATATGTACCACAGCTTCCTTATCCATTCGTCTGCTGATGGGCATCTAGGTTGCTTCCATGCCCTGGCTACTATAAACAGTGCTGCGATGAACACTGGGGTGCACGTGTCTCTTTCAGATCTGGTTTCCTCGGTGTGTATGCCCAGCAGTAGGATTGCTGGGTCATATGGCAGTTCTATTTCCAGTTTTTTAAGGAATCTCCACACTGTTCTCCATAGTGGCTGTACTAGTTTGCATTCCCACCAACAGTGTAAGAGGGTTCCCTTTTCTCCACACCCTCTCCAGCATTTATTGCTTGTAGACTTTTGGATAGCAGCCATCCTGACTGGCGTGTAATGGTACCTTGTTGTGGTTTTGATTTGCATTTCTATGATAATGAGTGATGTTGAGCATCTTTTCATGTGTTTGTTAGCCATCTGTATGTCTTCTTTGGAGAAATGTCTGTTTAGTTCTTTGGCCCATTTTTTGATTGGGTCATTTATTTTTCTGGAATTGAGCTTCAGGAGTTGCTTGTATATTTTTGAGATTAATCCTTTGCCTGTTTCTTCATTTGCTATTATTTTCTCCCATTCTGAAGGCTGTCTTTTCACCTTGCTTATAGTTTCCTTTGTTGTGCAAAAGCTTTTAAGTTTAATTAGGTCCTGTTTGTTTATTTTTGCTTTTATTTCCAATATTCTGGGAAGTGGGTCATAGAGGATCCTGCTCTGATGTATGTCGGGGAGTGTTTTGCCTATGTTCTCCTCTAGGAGTTTTATAGTTTCTGGTCTTACATTTAGATCTTTAATCCATTTTGAGTTTATTTTTGTGTATGGTGTTAGAAAGTGTTCTAGTTTCATTCTTTTACAAGTGGTTGACCAGTTTTCCCAGCACCACTTGTTAAAGAGGTTGTCTTTTTTCCATTGTATATTCTTGCCTCCTTTGTCGAAGATAAGGTGTCCATAGGTTCGTGGATTTATCTCTGGGCTTTCTATTCTGTTCCATTGATCTATATTTCTGTCTTTGTGCCAGTACCATACTGTCTTGATGACTGTGGCTTTGTAGTAGAGCCTGAAGTCAGGCAGGTTGATTCCTCCAGTTCCATTCTTCTTTCTCAAGATTACTTTGACTATTCGAGGTTTTTTGTATTTCCATAAAAATTATGAAATTATTTGTTCTAGTTCTGTGAAGAATACCGTTGGTAGCTTGATAGGGATTGCATTGAATCTATAGATTACTTTGGGTAGTGTACTCATTTTTACAATAATGATTCTTCCAATCCATGAACATGGTATAGTTCTCCATCTATTTGTGTCTTCTTTGATTTCTTTCATCAGTGTTTTATAGTTTTCTATGTATAGATCTTTTGTTTCTTTAGGTAGATATACTCCTAAGTATTTTATTCTTTTTGTTGCAATGTGAATGGTATTGTTTCCTTAATTTCTCTTTCTGTTTTCTCATTGTTAGTGTATAGGAATGCAAGGGATTTCTGTGTGTTAATTTTATATCCTGCAACTTTACTATATTCATTGATTATCTCTAGTAATTTTCTGGTAGAGTCTTCAGGGTTTTCTATGTAGAGGATCATGTCACCTGCAAACAGTGAGAGTTTCACTTCTTCTTTTCCTATCTGGATTCCTTTTACTTCTTTTTTTGCTCTGATTGCTGTGGCCAACACTTCCAAAACTATGTTGAATAGTAGTGGTGAGAGTGGGCACCCTTGTCTTGTTCATGATTTTAGGGGAAATGCTTTCAATTTTTCACCATTGAGGATAATGTTTGCTGTGTGTTTGTCATATATAGCTTTTATTATGTTGAGGTATGTTCCTTCTATTCCTGCTTTCTGGAGAGTTTTTTTTTTTTTATCATAAATGGATGTTGAATTTTGTCAAAGGCTTTTTCTGCATCTATTGAGATAATCATATGGTTTTAATCTTTCAATTTGTTAATGTGGTGTATTACATTGATTGATTAGCAGATATTAAAGAATCCTTGCATTCCTGGGATAAAGCCCACTTGGCGATGATGTATGATCTTTTTAATATGTTGTTGGATTATGTTTGCTAGAATTTTGTTAAGGATTTTTGCATCTATGTTCATCAGTGATATTGGCCTGTAGTTTTCTTTTTTTGTGGCATCTTTGTCTGGTTTTGGAATTAGGGTGATGGTGGCCTCATAGAATGAGTTTGGAAGTTTACCTTCTTTTGCAATTTTCTGGAAGAGCTTGAGTAGGATAGGTGTTAGCTCTTCTCTAAATTTTTGGTAGAATTCAGCTGTGAAGCCATCTGGTCCTGGGCTTTTGTTTGCTGGAAGATTTCTGATTACAGTTTCGATTTCCTTGCTTGTGATGGGTCTGTTAAGATCTTCTATTTCTTCCTGGTTCAGTTTTGGAAAGTTATACTTTTCTCAGAATTTGTCCATTTTTTCCAAGTTGTCCATTTTATTGGCATAGAGCTGCTGGTAGTAGTTTCTTATGACCCTTTGTATTTCAGCATTGTCTGTTGTGATCTCTCCATTTTCATTTCTAATTTTGTTGATTTGGTTCAAATATAAGGAACACTTCATGAATTTGCGTGTCTTCGTTGCACAGGGGCCATGTTAATCTTCTCTGTATTGTTCCAATTTTAGTATATGTGCTGCCGAAGCAAGCACCATATTAAGGCTTTTTAACACTTTAGTGACAAAGGCCTGATAATGGGTTTTGACCAGTTTGCCCTTTCACCAGCAATGAATGAGTGAATGAGTGTGTGTAGTTTGGGTCCTTCAGGCTTAAGGTTGCCTCGATCTCTTCCCACCACACACCTCCTCTCTGTTCCACACAGATCTTTATAGCATTTATGGCTCAGTCTAGCCCACAGGATTGGACTCTCCCGGACATCCCTGACTACTGTGTGGGCCTCTATCTATCGCCTGCCAGCTGTACCCACTCAGAGTTCCCCCTTCAGCGCTGCAAATCTCTGTCTTTGTGTTTTATTATGCTGGTTTGGTCCATTTTGCTGTGTGATGTCGGGAACCTAACTCTGTCATTGGCCCATCAATGATAAAGCCTTGACTGGGGGCAGGAGAGGCCAGAAACAAGTTTTCAGAGCTTTGAAAGTAGCCTTTGACACAAATTGGAGAATAAAAATTGTCCTTAAAACAGGTGTACATTTTTTAATACAAGGAGGTGAATACAATAAATATTTGTGGGTAAAGATTATCCTAATGAATTAACCCAGAATTAGCAGTTCAAAGAAAAACTAAATGTATCTGTTGTTCCCAAAACTGATGACTTTGGTTTGGAGCCTTGGTTTTCAGTGGGCTTCCCCAAAAGTCACAGATCATGCTGCCTAGCATTCTCCTTTCTTTCTGCTGCACAGTTAAAAGTTTTTAAAAAGCATAATAGTTACTCTCTGTGTAGTTTAGTGTACAACTTTTATTTGACCATTAGTTCTTAAGGATTATCTTAAATTATGACAGTCATATTTTTCAAGTCTCTATCTTCACCTCTTTCATAATTTTCTTTACTATCCTTCTACATAAAGTTTGAAAGAAGACCATCTGAATTGCACTAAACTAATGATTAATTTGAAAGAATCAACATATGGACTTTCCATCAAGGCATAGGTGAAAATATTTTTAATTTATTAAATCCTTTTATATGTTTTAACAAAGTTTGTGACATTTTTCAAAATTGTCACACAAATTTCTCATGAGGTTATTGATATTTTATTGATTTTATTTACATTTTTTATTTGAAATAATCACATTTTAAAAAATGGAACACTTTTGAAATTGTCTTTTAACTAGTTAAAGCTAGTTATTAATTCCATTAATTAATAACTTTTTATTTTATTAATAAGCTAATTAATTAATTAGATGGCATTAGTGAACATATCTATTGATGAGGATGTTACAATTAACTGAAATTAATTTGGGGATGCAGGCATTCTAAAGACTGAGAGAAGACACTATTGTAGATGCTTTTACACTTGACCAACAATACAGTCAGTCAGTGATGCACAAACATCTAGTTCTATGCACTATGTAAATGAATGAGAGTCAGTTATCCCTAAAAGCTTGTAAGTAACTTAAATTTAGGGAAACTTTCTTGTTTATATACATCCTGTATGAGGCCCTCTTTTCCCCTATCCCCTCCTCTAAGCGGAATGACAATCACATAATAGATAACCCACATTAAGAGTTGATTCTACTTGTTCTTTTAATACAGGTGCTTTATTTTTAAGATTTATCAGTTTCTCGGATTCCCAAACTACATAATTTTTTTCTGAATATTGGAGCAAAAAAAGAAATGGATATTTTGTATACAAACTCTGATCATACTCTGAGCTCTAGTTATTTAGTTACTAAGTCATATATCACTCTTGTGACTCCATGGACTGCAGGCTGCCAGCCTCCTCTGTCCATGGGATTTTCCAGGCAAGATTACTGGAGTTGCTATTTCCTTCTCCAGGGCATCTTCCTGACCTACCTGTAAAATATTTTCAGATTAACTGGATGTTATTAAAATACATGCCTGCCAATGTAGGAGACATAAGAGACTGGGGTTCAATCCCTGGGTCAGGAATATCCCTTGGAAGAGGGTATGGCAACCGTCTCCAGTATTCTTGCCTGGAGAATCCCATGGACAGAGGAGCCTGGCAGGCTGCAGTCCATAGGGTCACAGAGTCTGAAGTTGCAAAGACACAATTTAGCACACACACACTCAGGCAAGGACTCAGTAATGTGTCATGTTAATTTGTGAATGTTGTGGATCAGATTAATTGGCTGTTATTAAAATACATACCAGAAGAGGGCAGCACCACCAAGGCCCCCAATAGTGACATCAGTCAGACCGTCACCATTTAAATCCATTTCTCCGTGAATAGACTGGCCAAAAAATTTCAGTGTCTCGCCATCTCCCCCTGATGGAATACGCTGTGAAAATACCAACAGAGAGTTTTAATGTCAGAAGAGTCTCTTGAAAAACCGTTTCAAATAAATCTGAGAACTTGGATTGGTTGACAAAAAATTAAAATGAGAGATCTTTTGGAAACCTGCCCAAGAGGCCCCTCATGCGGGGACAAGAGGAATTACTCAGATGTTCCCAAAGGATATTCTTTTTATAGTGCAGACAAAATCATTTCAGGGTTATTGACACCAGAGAGAGGGGGAAATATTATATAACGTCATCTTGTCTAATCCTCAAGGAAAACATTATGAGTAATTGGCTCTGCTTTCTAGTTTCTGTTCAATTCCATTACACAGAGACATTTAAAGGTACTGGAAACACATCATACAAGCAAGACGGGGAGTGGAAAATTATCCTAGGGTCAATTTGGGGTTCATTGAACTTTGAGGCTGGGTATAAATAATACATTCCGTCAAATACATTTTTCAATATGTGATCTTTACTGTCTGTCAAAAATGGTACTGAAAGTCAAGAGCACAATAGATTCTATTTCATTCACATGTATCCACAGTGCTGGGAAGCACAAATGAATAGGGAGTTCTCATGCACATTACCATATATAATATGTTTGGCATCTGCACTTCCTAACTTAGCTCAGGTTCAAGCTGATAGCATTTTAACAGAACCTGATGGCAGGAGTCCTGACTATAAACTCTCCCTAAACTTGGAGTCTCCGTATCCTATCTTCCACTTAAATGTCATAAAACTTAAGAAGCCAAGTAAGGTAAATCAAATGAAAACATTTTTCAAGCCTAAAGGTTTGTGGTTCACTGGAAATTGTCTCCTTATAATTTTCCACAGAGCAATCAGGAGTTATTGACCCCACTGCTTCTGGAGGGCTTGATTCAGTTTGATTCTGGATCATTCCATATACAAGCAGCACCTCTAGTTACCATAGAAATGAATGAGCACATCTCTCACCTGTTCTTGGGAAAGCATTCTGCCAATAATTAAACAAACTCAACTCTATTATTTTTTATTGTTTTTGTTGCTTAAAGCTGCATCTTGATTTATCATCATTTTACAAAATAATTGGTTAAGAGAATCTAGTCTACTTACTAATGATTTTAAAATCCTTATTTTTATATTGCAAATGCCACTCCATTAAGTTTGAGGTATTGAACCGGAATGAATAAAGAACACAAGAAAGAAACTCCTTCTTCCAGTACCTGATTCCATCACACTCCAATAGTTAATATTGCCTGTTTCCAGTTATGAAGTACTGTGAAGATTTTTAACAGAAGCAAATCACTTATTAAACAGATAGGAGTGTTGTTAGTGAAAATATGTTACTGAAATATGCCCTTTATTTTGTTTTTCACTATTAATGCCATTATGACAATGAAAAATTAAGGACAACTTCACAAGACATGAATAGATTTTGAGAATTCTGTTGACTATGGAGCCAAAGAACATTTACAAAATAAAAAGAAATAATTGATGCTCTGTTTTTCTTTTCATATGTTCGAAAAGTAGTGAATTCTATTTTATTTATAAGTAGTTGTTCAATGCCCAATTAACTATGGTTACTTAAAAACAGACAATTACATTAGAGGAATCCTTTAAATTCTTTTGCTTTTGTACTACATAAAACACTTCTGTGAATGGACATTTTTCTTATGTAGGAAAAAGTTCTAATTTATATATTAGGCTCTAATTTATAGAGTCATTAGCTGACAATAAATTTAAATCAAGAACAATAGAAATCCCCTGCAGGTTAAGCTTAATTATACAGATATTTTTCCAAGAGGGATTTACTTGGTAGAAAATTATAAACCTTCAGAAGTCCAAATTTATTTTTATGAAAATACACCAATTTAATTCATAAATACAAACTTAATGTGATTTTATTATAAAAACATGGGTACTGAATATAAAAACAATTTCTTCTCCTTTATTAGCTAAATCATATAACTACTATTCTCTTTCTCAGAAAGTGGTACCCTCTGTTTAGGATCAGACACACTGTAGCTGGTAAATAGCATCGTTAAAAAGTGCTCTTTTGTTCTGCTTTTTACCATTTCAAAAGATCAAGTCAATTGTAAAGCAATTATCCTTCAATTAAAAAAAAAATCAAGTCATGAAGACAAGGCATATAACAACACAAAAGAAAAACTAGACAAAACAATAAAATATTCAATACAAGTAATTCTACTATGAAGAAAACTTAGAAACCTAGTTTCCCAAGAATCAGAAGAAAAAATTAAATAGTTCATGAAGCAAGACAGGTGATACCTGGTATTGAACCCATTTATCAATTAAGGGCAAGAATCACAGGATTAGAAATACATGAATAATATAATAAACCGATGCTTTCTCAGTGGCTAATAAAACTAAAAAAAATCCATACATGGCAACAGACTGTATGACCATATACCATTACTGTATTTTGGTAACATCCACGGCTGTTACACTAAAATAATAAATAAATGAAGGAATCTGTAGGTTTCATTTCTCACTTGTGCATACTCTTCCCTTATAGTCTTGCCACTTCCGTGATAAATGTACACGGCTCCTCCGTGGTCATCTTCCAGGGGCGCTCCAATCACGATGTCATTAAATCCATCGAGGTTGAGATCTTTCACAGCAGCGATAGCTGTTCCAAAACGAGCCCCACATGGCTCGTTTTTGTTTTCCTTTGTGCATGAGTTGTGCTTTAGGGATGAACAGCAAGTCTGCTTAATGGGTTCCAGGCTCATTTGATATTCAAACCTTGTCTGGAAGAAAGATAAACAGAATCCTTATGGATTTCTGTCATAACTACAGCAGAGCAAAGTTTTAAAGTATGTACTAAATCAGTGCTATTAAAAACCATTTGTACCTGAAGGATAAAGTTTGCAAAATTTCTTAAGTAGTGTGTCTATCTGAGAGCAAAGTTAGAAATTTCCACAAACAGATTTTAGGAGTGTAGGCAAGGATGTACTGAGGATTTTAATGGAGTCTCTTTTCAATGTAATTGAGTGAGTATATAATTCAACAGCAGCCTTTTAAAGCTGAAGAGCTGAATTTTTAAATTCTCAATTTGTGTCACTATCCTTTCTTTATCCATTATTGTGTTTTTCGGAAAAGTCTCTCTATATTCTTCCCTATAAAGGACAGAAATAATGAACAGGAACACAGTTTCTTGGGAAAAAGGGAAAAACAGTACAGGACCAAAAAATGTTGACAGGAAGAATCAAAAAGATGGTAGGGAGAAAGATACATAATTTATGATTTAAAATAATTAAATGGGAAAGACTAAAAATTTAACAAGCTAAATAGATCCATCCCAACTCTGCTGTGAACAGCAAAAATTCTTCTAACGAAGAAGTCAAGAATTATTTCACTTAGCAAATGACGTCTGAAGCTAGGATCAGAAAAACAAAAATCTCACCGCAGCTGACTGAAGTATTCCAAAGATCACAGTAGTTTGCTCAATGTTTGGTGTGACTGCCTTAACATTCACTACTTCTCTGCATTCTCTCCTCACTCCTACCTTTACACACACACGTGTGTGCCCATACACACTCACACAGAGCTTGAACTGTTAATGTGACCCACTCCTAGACCAGAGCTCACAAATGGTTGCCCTGAGAATTTAGCAATTTAGTGAAATTTATTTATCTTTATTCTATATACTCTTAATAAAGTTCACATTTATAAGCAGAAATTATCTAACTGTTTGACTTATTTTGCTACAATTCTAAATGTTCATTGAGAGGCTGAGGGGTTAGTGAGGTAGATTGGCCCTGAAAGCTTCTTTGTTCCTTTTGCCAAAGTGAGTGAAAAATGAGAACATTATTAACTGAAATTTTAAGAAACAAAGAAAGAGATTTTCCTGAATTTCTACCAAAGTAACTGTTACCTGATTCAGAGCGTAGACATACACTTTTCCTTGTTCTTCCTTCTCTCTTCCCATGAACATGGGAGCCCCGACTAGAAGAATGTCAGTATTAGAATCTTTATCAATGTCAATTGTCGTTAAAACACTTCCAAAGTAGGAACCGATCTAGGACACAAGACAAAACAGAACAAAACAGTCTGATAAACATCAGAACTTCTCAAGGAAACGAAAAACCTGCGTTTTTCTTATACCTTTCGAGAAGAGTATCTGGGATTTAGATGACCAAGGAACTGAGATATAGAAATTGATGCTACCTGAGGGCTCTTTATTGATTCTGCATGAAGTTAATGACTATTAGTCAATTCCATCCAGGAGGATGAGCAGCTGTCATATGAGAGTCTGTAGCTTGAGAATAAGAGTAAGGATTTTCTTTGGATTTTTACCCTAACTTCTCTTCTGCACGAATCAGAAAAGACTAGTAAGAATACAACAATTTTTTAAATGAAATGGACAATACAGGGCATTTCCCAGTGGCTTTAGTATATGCTTAAATACAGTAAGATGAAAATATAAACTGAAATACACCACAAGGAATTGAACTGTCTCGGAACATTGGGGCAGCATATTTTACCTTAGAATCTTAGAAGACTGTCTACTTGACAGAATGGCTAAGTCTTGTCCCAGCAGCCATGGGAGATAGAGGAATATAAAAGGATTGCTGGGGGACCATGGTCTAGCAGGATTATATGTTCTCTTTAATGACAGGTATGAGTTTTAGGGAAATTCAGGGTACTTGTGCTTCACTAAGTACAATAACTTTCCCAAATATTGACCTGTGTTTGAAATTTGATGCTCTTATAATTTTCTCTTTGAAACTTCCTGTCTTGGCCTCTATGATGTTACTTTTGCTCACCTGGTTCTACCACTATATCATAGATCACCCTTTCATTTTGACGACTCCTTTCTCTCCTTCCATCCCCTAGATTGTGACCTCCCCTAAGTTCAGACCTGCAACTATTCTATTCCCTTAGATAATTAATCCTTCCCTAACAATCCCCACTATTTTAACTGGCAAATTTCACTCCATCCTCTGCAAGACCCCCAGTTCTACCTTTTTACACATTGCTAGACATTTAGACAGTTGCTAGACGCTGATTTTTTGAATGTCCTTTTCTCACAGGCTTATAAAGGGTTTAAGAAGTCTTTGCTTTTTAGATTGAATTAATTACAAATATAACTAAAATTTTTTAAGATCTGACAATATTGGCCCTTCATTCTTACATGGCAATAGCCATCCAGAGTTGAGCAGGGGCTAAGCCAAAAGCTGCCCAGGCCTTGGCTCCCACTTCCTGTTGTCTTCTGCCCAGCAGCTTTTTCATTGCCTCTACCTCCCTGCCACTTGCAACCATTTGAATTTGTGCTCACTGTTATAGAAAACATGTCTAAAACCAAATACCACTAAAAAAAAATTTTTTAATTGCTTGAGTTGCTGACATTTTAATCATGGTGCCTTCTCTCTCCTAGACTTGAAATTCAAATTTTTCATGATTTATTATCATTTGTGATACTCTCCTCAAGTGCTCATAAGTATTTTTTTTTTTTTTACAAATATTACATTTCCTGCCTTTTAGACAATTAATAGAGTGATAACAGATCTAAGGGGCTTCCCTGGTGGCTTAGTGGTAAAGAATCAGCCTGCAATGCAGGAGATGCAGGAGATGTGGGTTTGATCACTGGGTCAGGAATATTCCCTGGAGAAGGAAATAATGCACTCCAGTATTTTTGCCTGGGAAATCCCACGGACAGAGGAGAGTGGCTGCCTATAGTCCATGGGATCACAAAGAGTTGCACATGACTGGGCAACTGAGCATGCAAGTATACAACAGACCTAAGATATCATCCAAATGATTTATTTTACAATCTTGTCAATTCTTCCTTATTTATGTCTGCCACATCCCTTCCTTTTCCACTTTTATTGTTGATCTATCATTTCAGGTTCTGTTCACCTCATCCTTGACCTCCAACAAGAGCCTTGTTTTTATTGTTGATGCATTTTCTGATTATGGGCAAAGGGCTAATAACACCCTCTCACCTGCTAAATGAGAATCTGATCTTTGGCTTACTCTAACTGTGTAATATGATGAGAGAAGGATTTCAACTACAACACTTAGCAACATTGAGTGTGGTGACAAAACCTCTGATTGGGATGTTGCATTTAGGCTGGGGGGAATGATAAATACTTGATGGAAATAATATATTTCAGGCTCCCTAGAAAGCAGTGACTCTTGAAATTTCATGCCTTTAACAAGACCCAGGGAAGCTATGTGTATGGTGCTACTAGAAAAGATCTTGCCTCCTGTAGGGCTTTAAAGCCAGGGCAGCAACTGCACCTGCTTGAAGCATCTGTCTCTTGGCACCTCAGCTGAGCCATTTGCTGGGTGCCTGTCTGGGTTCCTGCAGGAGAGGGAGGCTGGCACTGCCCTGCCCTTCTGAGTATTTTGTGTGTGTGGGGGTGGGGTGGGGCAGGTAAACTAGAGAGTTGGAATATTTAGTGAAGCCCAAGAATGCCTCCACCCCATGAGAAATGTAGAATAAAACTAACACAATCTCATTCTAGAATACCTGGAAAATGCAGAAAACTATGAAAAAAGGAATAAAAATTACTTAAATTATCACAATTTAATAATAACCAACAATAGCATAGATGTTTCTTTCAATTTAAAAAATATCTATATATAGTTATGTTTGCATATTGCATATATAGTTTTTCTTAAATTACTCTTAAAATTCAATATTATCAAAAGAGAATTCTCTGATTTTACATGTTACAAATTATTTCCCATCACCTCCAGGAGAAAATCTGAATTCTTTACTCTACCACTCAAAACCTCACACAATTGGTACCTACATTTTTTAACTGGCTCTTTCTGCCTATCTACATTGTCTTTCCTCTAGACTAGCCCACATTTTATCTCCTAGGAAGACATTCTGTACCAATCCTAGCTTATGGCTCTTTCCATCTTCTGAATTTACTGTCTGTGGCACTGGTACTTCCATACTTCTTACTGTCTGAGATTCCTTTTGCATTTATTTATATGTCTGTATCTACATCAGTATCTATTTTTCTTACCTCTATCTCCATCCAGCTGAAATTTTCCTGATGCCAAAGATGCAGATAAGTTTACATACCTCTAAGAAACCTAACATGAGATCCTATATACCATGGATGTTGAATATGGGTGTGCTGTTTTTTAAAAAGTTTGGGACAATAGATAATTCAATTTACACAGGAAGAATATGAATGGATTAATTTAAAACAACAAGTTTGAAGCTTACCTGTTCTCCATTGAGTGTCTGGAGAATCCTGATGTCTCTGCCCTCCATCCTGTAGATGATAACCTGGCCTGTATGATTGTACCTTGGCTGTCCAGCAATGTAGAGCACATCTCCAGGAATAGTGGCAGAGTTTACTGTGTAACCTAACAAAAGAGAGATGCCAGATATACTCGCTGGCCCCTTAGAGTCTGCATGGAATAAATTAAGATCTATTTTAAATGGCTGGGAGAATCATTTTTATATGTTTATATGGACGTCTCTTTTTTTGAAAATAAATGTTTTCTTTAATGCAGGTAAATTTGTGTTGGTTAGAGCTTTTAGTTTGTTCCCTGATTATCTACCACTGTTGCTTCATTCTGAAATATATTTTCCCCCAAACCTTAGATTTTCACTGTTAAAAGGCACAAATGATATAACAATGACAGAAAAACACACATACACAACTCTAGTAATCTCAATTTACTCTTTGGTAATAAACCAACTGTATTTCATTGGGATGCATGTGTTTATGCTATAGAAATTGATAATTTTATACAGCTGGAATCATAGTAAATGTAACCTTTTCTGTATCATTCTCTAGGTTTTTAACTGTAATTTTAAGTGGCTGAAGCTTATTTATCTGAATTGAAGTGTAAATGCCTTGTGTTTATACCTCAGGATCATTTCCTGATGAAATGGTGGAATTTATGTGGTTTTTACTTTTTTGGCATAACACTTAAGTCTGCAAAGACATCTTTGAGCACTTACTTTTTTTCTTTCTTTTGGATTTTTTTGATAACAAATTTCAAGGAATAGATTACCAGATCAAATTTTTAATGGTTCTTATAACATCTGACAAATTGTTTCCAGAATATTTGTACAAATTCATTCCATAAACAGCCATTGGAGAGGGTAGTTTCACCAAAATTTCACAAACATTAGGTATATAACTATTATTTAAAATTGTGGATGCTCTAATAAATGTTAAACAATATAACTTGCCATGATTTTAATTTTCATTTGATTAAAAGTGAGCTTGAATAACTTATCTCTCATGTTTAATCATTCCTCTTTTTAATTAAGCTTTCATGGCCTTTAAAATTTCAAAGTCTTTAAGACTATTATTAATTTTGAATGAAAAATTAGATTTATTGTTTGTATGTCTAGAGAACAGAGCTAAACAGATAAAAATAACCATGTGCAGATTTCAACTCTACCGAAGGAAGAAATGTTCTAATAACCAGTGCTGGCCACCACTGGAGTAGAAGGCAGATTATTTTTCCAAACGCCACAGAATAGCATTCCTTACTGAGAAAAAGATTATGTTGATAATTTACTCACCAAGTATTTTACCATAAGATAATAGTTTCATTTTCTTCCAAAACTTTAAGAGAGAAATAGAGGTTTTGTACTCAAATATATTTGTTTTTACAAATGCTGCTGCTGCTGCTGCTGCTAAGTCATGTCAGTTGTGTCTGACTCTGTATGACCCCAGAGACAGCAGCCCAACAGGCTCCTCTGTCCATGGGATTCTCCAGGCAAGAGTACTGGAGTGGGTTGCCATTGCCTACTCCGTTACAAATGCTAGTGGAACACAATTCCTCAGCTACATTTTCTTTCGTAAATACTTTTCTTACAATTCCACTGCTTCATCTTAGAGCTTTTTTAAAAAAATTACTCTACATAATAGACTATAAAATATTCTTTTCCAGACATGTCATGTGTTATATTTTTGTTACTATCCACAATATTGCTTAGAAAATAAAAACTTTAGGGTAATGTTTATGTAAAAATAAAATGGAAAAGGAGAATGTACAAAACAAAGGTTATTTTATTTCATGCAGCTCTATTAGAAATATTAAGAAGGGAGTGGGACGAGAGTGTTAGTACACATGGATTTTTTTTTTTTTCAATTTCAGAACTATGAATGCAAACTGGTAAAACAACCTTTAAAAAATAAGTTGAAAATCATGTTTGAGGCTGGGGTTTTGTTATTATCTAGTTGACTTTGATGATGGACACTTAATAACTAAACTATTAGCTGAAACCTTCACAGGGACAGTAACAACCCAGGCAGGTATTCCTGGCTGAAGCTTGGGCGTTTTTACAATAACAAGAGAGCAAGAAGGAGGACTCAGTAAAGTCTAATTTTAATGCAAGGAAAATCATCATAAAGATTTAAAAGTTTATACCACTTTCTGAAAAAGAAAGGCACAGAACTGAAGAGAAAGGAAAATTGATGACATAGCTCTGTGTGTGGATTTATGAAAAGTAAATCCTGTCAGCTCTCATGATTCACTTCTTGGGAAAAGTGCTAGAATCAGGTGAGGTAACGGGAAACAGAGGATCTATCTTGATTTCATGTGTTGCCTCACGTCTTTACCTTTCCTCTTGAATCAGTCTGGTGTGATTAGAAATCAGCAAACTGTGGGTGGGGGAGGCAGGGAACAGGATCTTGCCTGTATCCTCACCAGCAGAGCCACTTGCTCAATGCATGTTGGCAAAAGGCAGTTGCTGGGTTACAGAAACATGGGTGCATAACTGTCCTGAGGGAGGTTCCATGGCTGGTTCCTGCTGCTTTCTGATCATTATTGGCTACTGCAAGATTTTTTAATAGACTGTCTACCTCTTACTTACCTTCCTTCAGAATTTTCATAGTCTAACAACTTTCAATCCACACAGATTGGAAGAACACATTCAAACTCTTCTTAATGTGTAACCCACACAAGGGAACATTTTGAAACCTTAATTTTAGATTTAGAATAATATTTGGGGGAAAAGCCATTTTTCTCCCTTGATCTTTTTCTGAGTGCTTTTCCATTTTGAAAGAAATCTTACATATAGTAGGCTTTATGGCAAAATATCTAAAGCACTAACCTGTGACTAAGCTAATAAAAAGATTTCAAAAAATCTTTGAAACAAACAAAAAATCATCTTATCACACGGTCAACAATATACCCCCAAATTTCCTTTTCTGGGCAGACAGGAGTCATATATTATAAATATGTGGTCAAGAGTGAAGGTTCTCAATGTTTTTGCTTGCAGCAGTATCTTTCAATCTTGAATTCCCCAAGTCTGCTTTAAGCAAATCATTACCCAAGGTTTTTGAGAATAATAGATTTACAGTTCTTTAAGGTTTTTTGTTTTTAGAGAATTTAATCATATAATCACTCAGAATATGAAAAATACTATAGTTTTATTTATTAAAGTTATTATTTAATATATTATTAAATGTGGTGTTAATGTGTGAACTTCCTTAGAGTAGTGACAATGTCATTCACATCTTTGTGGACGTCAATATCTTTGTGGATAATATCTTTAATGTTGCAAATGTTCAGTATTAATTAGTAGCAGTGTTAATATCAGCTACTCTTAGTAGCTATATAATATACTTGTATTAGTTTTCTATTGTTGCTGTAACAAATTACCACAAACTTGATGGCTTAACATGTCATGATTTTATTATTTTATACAGTCGTAAATCAGCTCTAGGTCTCCCTGGGCTAAAATCATGGTGTTGGTAGGGCTGGGTTTCTTCATATGCTACAGAGGAGAATCCCTTTTCTTGCCCATTGTGGCTCTAGAGACCACTCACATTCTTTGGCTTGTGGCACCCATTTTCCACTTTTAAAGCCAATAATATTAATCTCTCTGACCATTTTCTATGGTTCTATATCTCCCTGTCCACATCCAGGAAAGCTTCTCTGAGTTTACACCACATTAACAAATTGAAAGATAAAAACCATATGATTATCTCAATAGATGCAGAGAAAGCCTTTGACAAAATTCAACACTCATTTATGATTAAAACTCTCCAAAAAGCAGGAATAGAAGGAACATACCTCAACATAATAAAAGCTATATATGACAAACCCACAGCAAGCATCACCCTCAATGGTGAAAAATTGAAAGCATTTCCCCTGAAATCAGGAACAAGACAAGGGTGCCCACTCTCACCACTACTGTTCAACATAGTGTTGGAAGTTTTGGCCACAGCAATCAGAGCAAAAAAAGAAGTAAAAGGAATCCAGATAGGAAAAGAAGAAGTGAAACTCTCACTGTTTGCAGATGACATGATCCTCTACATAGAAAACCCTAAAGACTCTACCAGAAAATTACTAGAACTAATCAATGAATATAGTAAAGTTGCAGGATATAAAATTAATACACAGAAATCCCTTGCATTCCTATATACTAACAATGAAAAAACAGAAAGAGAAATTAAGGAAACAATACCATTCACCATTGCAACAAAAAGAATAAAATACTTAGGAGTATATCTACCTAAAGAAACAAAAGACCTATACATAGAAAACTATAAAACACTGATGAAAGAAATCAAAGAGGACACAAACAGATGGAGAAACATACCGTGTTCATGGATTGGAAGAATCAATATTGTCAAAATGGCTATTCTACCCAAAGCAATCTATAGATTCAATGCAATCCCTATCAAGCTACCAACGGTATTTTTCACAGAACTAGACCAAAGAATTTCACAATTTGTATGGAAATACAAAAAACCTCGAATAGCCAAAGTAATCTTGAAAAAGAAGAATGGAACTGGAGGAATCAACCTGCCTGACTTCAGACTCTACTACAAAGCCACAGTCATCAAGACAGTGTGGTACTGGCACAAAGACAGAAATATAGATCAATGGAACAGAATAGAAAGCCCAGAGATAAATCCACGAACCTATGGACACCTTATCTTTGACAAAGGAGGCAAGGATATACAATGGAAAAAAGACAACCTCTTTAACAAGTGGTGCTGGGAAAACTGGTCAACCACTTGCAAAAGAATGAAACTAGAACACTTTCTAACACCATACACAAAAATAAACTCAAAATGGATTAAAGATCTAAATGTAAGACCAGAAACTATAAAACTCCTAGAGGAGAACATAGGCAAAACACTCTCTGACATAAATCACAGCAAGATCCTCTATGACCCACCTCCCAGAATATTGGAAATAAAAGCAAAACTAAACAAATGGGATCTAATGAAACTTAAAAGCTTTTGCACTACAAAAGAAACTATAAGTAAGGTGAAAAGACAGCCGTCAGATTGGGAGAAAATAATAGCAAATGAAGAAACAGACAAAGGATTAATCTCAAAAATATACAAGCAACTCCTGCAGCTCAATTCCAGAAAAATAAATGACCCAATCAAAAAATGGGCCAGAGAACTAAACAGACATTTCTCCAAAGAAGACATACAGATGGCTAACAAACACATGAAAAGGTGCTCAACATCACTCATTATTAGAGAAATGCAAATCAAAACCACAATGAGGTACCATTACACACCAGTCAGGATGGCTGCTATCCAAAAGCCTACAAGCAATAAATGCTGGAGAGGGTGTGGAGAAAAGGGAACCCTCTTACACTGTTGGTGGGAATGCAAACTAGTACAGCCACTATGGAAAACAGTGTGGAGATTCCTTAAAAAACTGGAAATAGAACTGCCATATGACCCAGCAATACCACTTCTGGGCATACACACTGAGGAAACCAGATCTGAAAGAGACACATGCACCCCAATGTTCATCGCAGCACTGTTTATAATAGCCAGGACATGGAAGCAACCTAGATGCCCATCAGCAGATGAATGGATAAGGAAGCTGTGGTACATGTACACCATGGAATTTTACTCAGCCATCAAAAAGAATTCATTTGAACCAGTCCTAATGAGATGGATGAAACTGGAGCCCCTTATACAGAGTGAAGTAAGCCAGAAAGATAAAGAACATTACAGCATACTAACACATATATATGGAATTTAGAAAGATGGTAACGATAACCCTATATGCAAAACAGAAAAAGAGACACAGAAATACAGAACAGACTTTTGAACTCTGTGGGAGAAGGTGAGGGTGGGATGTTTCAAAAGAACAGCATGTATACTATCTATGGTGAAACAGATCACCAGCCCAGGTGGGATGCATGAGACAAGTGCTCCAGCCTGGTGCACTGGGAAGACCCAGAGGAATCGGGTGGAGAGGGAGATGGGAGGGGGGATCGGGATGGGGAATAAGTGTAAATCTATGGCTGATTCATATCAATGTATGACAAAACCCACTGCAATGTTGTGAAGTAATTAGCCTCCAACTAATAAAAAAATTAAAAAAAAAAAAAAAAAAAAACTCATGTGATAAGATTGGGGCCAACCAGGTATCCCAGGCTAATCTCTCATGTCAAGATCCTTAACTTAATCACATCTGTAAAGTCCCTTTGGTCACATAAGACCTAAGTCTGGGGATTAGGACATGGACATCTTTGGGGTCTATATTCTGCCTATCATAACACTAATAAGAGGAATATTACTATACAACATTACATAATAACACAACAATAGACAACACCTATTGAGGGTCAACTATCTCTCACGACACTAAGCACCTTACAGGGATTATTTATTCTCATATTCATAATGATGCAAATTTTATATACCTGTGTATATAAACTATTTTTTATAAATAAGAAAATCAAGGCTTTGAGGAATAAAGTAATTTGCCTTTAGGCTCCTGATAACCAGGAGCAGAGTCAGAAAACAAACTCAAGACTCTGATGACCCCAGAGTACCTCTGTACTGTCTGATGGCTTGCCTAGTGCCACAATCACTTCAAGTCACTTTAAATATGATGGGATCAGCAGCTTTATAATTTTTATTTTTATGTGCATGATGTTGCATCAAGTGGCTTTACCATTTACTTCACTATTCTCATATTTTTGAACATTTAGGATATGTCATTTTCCTCAATATTATAAGTAACAAAACAATGAAAACAACCATTCCCTTGGCATTCTTAAATAACTGATTTTCCCTTTAGGTTAGATCCTCAGAAGTGAAATTTCTAAGTCAATATGGTGTAAACATTTTTATGAGAACAAATGTTCTCCAATTCTTCTATCTAGGATGGAAAGAAACCTCATGTTAAACTGGTTCTAGATTTCAAGGTATTTCACATATTAATAGAAGAGTCTCATAGACTCATAGGACATGAAGAACCTTTAGAAACTATCTAACCTAACCTCCTGTCCTCTTTTTAGGTATTCTGTCTCATAGCTCATATTACACTACTAGTGACTGGTTGGGTCTGTATGGTATCTTATCCAAAACAATAAGTTTCATCAATGCAGGAATAAATTTCCCTTGTTTACCTTGTCACCCTTAATTTACAGCTGAATATTTGACACACTGCAGCACTTATTATTTATGTGTTTTCTTGATCAGCCCAAAATCAGCATTTTGGTTTGGTGAAATGAACACTGAAATAAGAGTAAAAAAACCTAGACCCCAGTTTCAGGTTTGCCACAGTTAACCGTGATATAATATTTCTAGTACTCAGTTTCTTAACTTGGCAAATTAGATGTGTACCAATTGCTTTCTAAGATCTCTTTTAATGCTAAAACTGAATATGAATTTTAATAGCAACCCCTTTATTTTACATCACAATCCTTCAAATATTTAAAAGACATAGAGTGTACACTGTTTTCTAACCACCATTTTTTTTCAGGTTTGGTGGGGAGAGGGATGGGTAGATGGGGATTGTTTTCAGATTTATAGCCTTTAGATAAATTTTTACTGGTGATTCTAGTCCGGCATTTTCTTTTATAATGTGTGATGTTTAGGACAAAGCTTAGCGTATTCTATCTGCTCTCTGATTAAGGCAGAATGAAATAGGTCATTTATGAGAAATAGACTAGACTTCTGTTAGTGCAGCGCAATAAAATGTCTTAAGGGGATTTAGCACTCACATTATACCTGCTGCTAACTGTTATATATTTTTAATTACCAAAACTCCTCAGATTCTTTCTTCTTCTTAAATTCTGTTGCCTCTACAGCTTTAATACATGCCCTTGAATAAAAAGATGTACAGATGTGCCAATAAAGAGAGAAGAGAAATGCTCCCCAAATATTTGTTGAGTGAATAGAGAGAGCTGGGAAACCATATCCTGAGGGTCCAATCCATCCTGTGTGTGTGTTAGTCACTGTCATGTCCGACTCTTTGGGACCCCGTGGACTGCAGCCCACCATGCTCTTCTGTCCATAAATTCTCCAGGCAAGAATATTGGAGTGGGTAGCCATTGCCTTCTCTAGGGGATCTTCCCAACCCAGGGATCAAACCTGGGTCTCCTGCACTGCAGGCAGATTCTGTACCATCTGAGCCACCGGGGAAGCCCTTCCATCCTAGGCCCTCCCAACTGCTTACTGAGATGGACCAGTGGTGGAAGAGTCCCCTGGTATCCCCCAGACAGCTCCCAGCCTGGCACAAATTCAGAATAAAGTGACACCAGACATATACCTCCTCATTCTAGGCAAGTCTTTGGAAAATCATTACATTACTGGGCTTCAGTTCAATGTTTATGATTGTCAGCAAAGGTACTAAAGAAGAAGTCATATGAAAAAACAAGTAAAAAGTTTACCTTCCAAAATTAGGACCTATAGAGAGAAACTAATGATAAAAAATAAGAGAATATGGGAGTCTGGTCTTCAGGGTAGGCTGAGTCAAGGTTTCTTTTTCTACCTTTGCTTCCTATTCACCGGGTCTGAAGCACTTGGTGACATTAACGAGAATACCAGACACTGAGAGACCTCAAAAAGCATGAATTTCAGCCCAAATCCCTCCCTGTGTAGACAGTCCTTCTAAGAAAGGCCCCTCATATTCTATTATTTTGATTAAGGTTAGTCAGAGGCCGGGAAACTTTCATGGGTCCTATAAAACATCCAACTTGTAGAAGTGATCTCTTTTACAAAGTCTGCCTATATAAGTATAAGCAAATAATGCTAAAAATTAAAAAAAAAACAAACACAAAACTTTTATAAAAAACCAACTTTCTATCAATTACATCCAAACTTTACCTAAATAAGAAGCAAGAGGTTCATTCTTCTTTGTGGACTCAACATTAAAGGTTGTGTTCTGGGGAATCACGCTTTGATCAGCCTTCTGCATGACAACTGTTCCATTCCAATCATAGGCTCCTACTGCTCCAAGCATGACCCAGTCCTGATATCCAATTAGAGAAAACAATGATATTTAACAAAAATAGTAAGTGTAAACATGTACATAGCATTAATAGTATGATAAGTACTGTTCAAAGTGCTTTACATATATTAAACCATAAAATCATCCCAAAAGTCCACTGGGCTTGATTCCATTATTATCATCCCCATTCTACAGAAGAGGAAATTGAGGCAGAATAAGGAAATTTCCCTGGGTTATACACTACAATTGCACCCTGAAATGTCGATATTCCTGTGCAGGGGGAATGGTATTAGCACCTTTTCTTCCATCTACTATAAAGAATATATTTTCTAATCTTGTCTTTTTGCTTTATGGCTGTTAAGAATTCTGGGTCTTGAACATGGACTTCTAGTTAGACCCTTGAATACTCTGACACTGAGAAAAAGATACATATCTTTAGCAAATACACTAAATTAAATATTTTATTTCATTAGATGTATAATTACAGAAGGCAGACCTCAAGCTGATTCATGATTATTAGTACAGTGTAGTGAGCTGTGTGTGACAACATGTTTTCCTAATAAGTAGCCTGTGAAATGCTGTTTCCTTTTTTAAAAATCTATAACAACTAGTAACATTATTTTTTCTTATTAAGACTTTTCTTTTCCATGTCCATTTTTAAAGTCTTTATTGAATTTGTTATGAGGTTGCTTCTGTTTTATGTTTTGGTTTTTTGGGTGTGAGGCATTTGATCCCTTGACCAGGGATCAAATCCGTACGCCCTGCACTGGAAGTCAAAGTCTTAACCACTGACCCAGCAGGGAAGTCCCCTCTTTCCTATTTGGATTATAAGCTACATGGTCTGAATAACTGCTCATGTAATGAACTGCAACTCGCATCTGTAATGCTGATGTCTCAGTGTTGACTTTGAGAAAGGAAATCTAAAAAAAAAAAAGAGATGTTTTCTACCAAGTGGTCAATGTACCTGTGAATAATGAGCACTGAAGCCGGTCTGAGACATTTCCATCTCAAAGGATGCTGCCGATTGGTCAACTGTAGCTGTAACAGAGGAAGAGAGTCACCTTTAGCATGCTACGGATCTGCAGAAGACAGGGACCTAGAACCATCTGTGGTTTTGACCAACCAGAACTTCTAGCATCTTTAGAACATTTTCAGGGCAAAGATTTCTCAACCCCAAAATTCCTAGGCAGGGCTGGGTAGAGGACTGAGAGGGTTAGCAGAAGGGCTGGGTCTCACATTCCTGACTGTTAGTTTCCCCTCCCTTGTTGCAGGGGCTAAGGCTCTAGTCATGCTTCGGTTCTTATATTCTGTCTATGTTGGGGCCTATGGAGCTTGGGATCAGCATGGTTGAAAGCTCTGTATCACCACCCTCATGCCCTGGGTATCCTCCTGAGATTAGGCTAAACTTACTAAAATGTCAGAGGGCTAATAACATTTGATTCACATATTTAAACAGGTTTCTTGATTCTGCCAGCCTCATTGTATTTCCTGTGGTATATCCTCTCAGAATTCCACTGTTTGATAAGGGGTTTAGGGACTCTGGCTTTGTATTTGCCGTGATGTCTGACTGTGGGTGTCACTCACAAATCAGGAGGGGTCTTTCTGACAGGACTCCAGGCCACATGCCATTTGACCACACAGTTTTTTTTTAAAGATCCTGTACCCATTTTGAAGCTCGTTACTGAGACACAGAAACAATCCAGAGCATTCTTTGGGAGTGTGCTGCTCTCAAAATATTCACCAAGCCAAAGCCACACCCTCCTAAGGGGATTAAGGGAATGCTGATTTATTTGCTTTCAGGAGGGAATTACTGATTTATTTGGCCTTGCTGATAAGTTAAAAATAGCACATAATTTTTAAAAAGTCAATCTACTCTTTCACTGAGGTATGAGAGCAATCTAGTTTGTGAACTCAAACTTATTTATTAGTTATTTTACCTGCATAAAGTTGTTAACAAATACATCAGGAATTGTCTTTTAAAGGACTAGATTAAATGGAGAAATCAATCAAGAATTCAACTATATCATTTTACTCTCACATACCAATTGTCCTCTAATTTAAATGACTAAAATGCATTTTAACTTTAATTTGAAAGTTTATTTTGGTTTCACAATGGTGTAAGGTGCTTTACGATTTATCTCTGCAAGATCAAAGAATGAAGTAGTGGGGACCTACATATTTCTAGCACCTTCCCCTGCTGCTGTTCTGCTTACAACTGAGGACAGACAGAAGGAAGTTCTGTGAAATTCTGCCTGCTCAGTCTTCATCCTGGTGAAGCACATCATATATCCCTGAACTTCTTGCTGTCAGCTTCTCCCTGGACTTGTTCATGGGTGTGGTTATGCATTTTTCCCAAGGGCTTGATGGGAAAAAGGGACATTAGTTTACCCATTTTGGGGGGCAAAAGCTGGCGTGTTCACCTCACTAGCAGGCACTGTCCTTTGGCAAGCATGATTTTCACACTTGCTGCTATTTGCCATCTAAAGATAAATGTTGATAGGAAATGGAGATTTCCCAAGTAACAAGGAAAGGTAGCCCTTTAGGATCTCATTATGAAAAAAATCAGAAATAAGCTAGTAAAACACTGCTTTTGGTTACCCCTGGAAGTATAATGATAAAGATATGGGAAACATTTTTTAACCCGAGGAGTTCCCTATAAGATGATTTCTTTTTTAAATGTGGAGATACTTCTTGGAGTATGCAGCTACTCCAGTGTATAATCTTTAACTCATGGTGTGGTTAGGTTAGAAAGTACCTGGAAATGTCATTTAAGGCAGATGAATCCCTCCTCCATCCAATACCTCATATAGGCTTCATTCCTACACATCTTAGGTTATATTTACTTACTTAAGATGAGATTTAGAAATGTATTGTAACTGTATTATGTATTTAGACTCTATTATGCTCAACTAAGTAATTTTTCTTTTAAATGATCTTTGTAGATTGTTTTTATCATACCTGGTCCATGTTATTAAAAACTGAACATGCACAAGGACTTGGAAAAGCTAATATAGTTCCTTAAGGCCAGCCAAAGTCATAATCCAGCATATTAGTAAATGATACTTGGATAGCTGTTGTGACACCAAGGCCACTTAAAAGTGACTTGTACACAAAACACAGGAGAGCCAAGTTCATTAGAAGCAGCTGTGATTTTAGATTAATAAGAGGAGTATTCTGTTTCTAAAGGCACGGGGTAAAGAAGTCAGGGCAGAAGGAAACCAGAAAAATTCAGTCTGGGTGGGCTGTAGATCCCTGTCATCTCTGAAATAAATTTCCTCCTTAATGGTTGCAGTCCAGTCATGAAATCAACAGGGTGAGTCATAATCACATTGTTTTTTAAATTGAAAGATAATAGAGTAGAATGGAAGTGATGAAATTATCAGAATGCATCACGTATAATAAGGGTTTTGGGGAATTTTTTTTTTATATGTATACATATGTGTGCACGGGGTCACAAAGCAAAATGTATTGATTTTCATGAGTCACTATCAAAAAAACTTTGAAAGCCATTACCCTAAACCGTCTTCTTTCCTTTTACTACTTTAAAATATTCTCTGTCCGTCACTTTCCCCAGCCACTTAATGCTCAGTTAAAGCGGTCGACAATTTTTCAGTGATGTCTCTTTCTCATTTTGTCTTTCTATTTCCCATTATCAGGTCATATCAGGGAGATGGAGAAGGTGCTTATAAGTTTCTGTGTTTAAGGTGAGAAACAACAGTCCTCAGCATGGCCTGTCCTCACAAGGACAGAGTCAACAAGATTCAGACAGAGCAGAACAGCAGAACAGTCTGGAGCTTTCTTATCCTAGGTTGAGAAACAAAGACACATTCTCTGACTCTCCAGATCATTGGAGAATGTGAGCAAGAGACTTTTTCAGTGTGCCTGGCATAACAATTCTGAAGACTTCTTTTTTTTCCCTCAGGAAGATCTAGTTCCAAAGTCATTTGTTCCTTGACATCTCTACCTCAGGCAGAGGAGGGAATGCCATGACTTGTTATTCCCAATAGCCAGTTGCCATTGAAAAATCAAAGAAAAAATGTACAAAGAAGAAGCATGACTCAGACAAATATAGTGAACCAATGTTTTGCTGCCATGGGTCTTGAGGCAGAGCTCCATGAAGACCTTTCAAAAGGGCAAGGAGCAAAACTGAGAAAATGAATGAATGAAGGAGATGTATAAGAACTGTCCTACAGAAGCCCAAAATGAAAAATAAAAATAAAACTTGAGCTATTGTCTCCATTTTCTAAACTTGTGTCACAGGAAAGAAATAAAACACATGGTCACATTTTTGTTTTTGCGTATCTGTTGGACTATTGTCTTCATCTGGCCCTCACATCAGTACTGCCAGGTCCTTACAAAGAGAACTGCCAGCAGACACAGTGCTATAGGACAGATTTATAGAAAAAGGGCATTGTTCCATGGTGGCTACTGTACACAGTAAAAACACATTAGCCATGTGGTAAAAACAAATACAAAAACCCATAGAGTTTGAATTGCAGACAGAACATTCAGGCTTATGAGAAGAAGTCATACCTTCCAGGGCAAAGATTCTTTCTCCCAGAGCTTCAACAATAGTGACTAGTGCCAATTCATCAGAGACATTGAAGAAATGCTTTTCAGTGGGTTCACTTGCTATTGATTTTATTTCCTCCACAAATTTTTCAGTGCTCAAATTTCCTCGGTTATAGCTGCCAAGAATCTAAGTCATCAAAAACAGCAAGAATATCTTTTAAATTCTAGATGTTAAACAAGAATCTCAAGCATTTTGTCAATAAGCAAGGAAGTATATATTAGCATATACCTCCTTATTGTTTAGTAGCTAAGTTGTGTCTAAATCTTTTGTGACCCCATGGATGGTAGCACTCCAGGTTCCTCTGTCCTTGGGGTTTTCCAGGCAAGAAAACTGGAGTGGGTTGCCATTCCCTTCTTCAGGGGATCTTCCTGACCCAGGGATTCTTTACTGTTGATCCACCAGGGAAGCTCATATAGTACTGTGGCATAATGCAATTTTTATGTATTTCCACATTCTTAGAAGGGTAATTTTCAGAATCTGCAGATTCTTTAATATTAACTGTTTTATATTAATTCTCTAATATATACTGGAATTGCTGTAGAAAAATATAAATGGTAATCCTGTATGCTTACCAAGGTTTCTTCTCTGCCATTCCTGTGTCCCTCTTTATTAACAGCTATATCTTTAAAGACTGATAGTTCAAAAGTAATGTTACAGTTTCTGAGTGTCTCTGATATTATTCCAGTCAGTGACATCACCACTTGCTAGCAAAAGCTAACAGCCAGTGAATTGCTTGATCTCAAACAGGCAGTACTTCCTGAAACTCTTACCAAGGGGAAGTCAGACATGTATATTTTTTAAACAGATGTTGGACTAAGTAGTAATCTAACTTGGCAATCTAGAAAATAAACAATTGGGACATTCCTGTTTGAAACAAAATGCTTAAGACAGGGACATTCTTTTTAACAGAGAAGAGACAGAGGCAGGAATTATCTGCTCTAGTTAATTGTAATTATTTAGATTTTCTATCAGGTTTTCTCAAACATTTAGTTTTAAATTTTTTAAAGTAAGGTTTATTGAGATATAATTTATATACAGTAAAAATCACCCTCTTTAGATGTACAATTCTATGAATTTTGACAAACCTACACAGTTGTGTTCCTACCACACTGAGATTAGACTATTTCCATCACTCCGAAGAGTTGCCTCTTGCCCCTGCGTAGTCAGTCTCCTCTTCCTTCTAACTCTGTGCAAACACTGATCTATTTTCTGTCCTGACAGCTTTGGTTTTTCCAGAATGTTAATGGTAAGGGATCAAATAGTAAGTTGCCTTTTGTGTCTGGGTTCTTTCACTTTGCATAAAGCTTTCGAGAGTCATCCATGTAATCACATGTATCATAATTCAGTCCTTCTGATTGTTGAGTAGGACTCTACTGTTTAGATATACAAGTCATTTGTTGAGGACATCTGGGTTGTTTTCAGTCTCAAGTGATTATGAACAAAGCAGCTCTAAGTATTTGTGCTTAGGAATACTATCTGTTTTCTTTTTTCTTTAGTAAAGACCTAGGGATGAAGGTGCTGTGTTCTATAATAAAAGTATATTTAACTTTATAAGAAACTGCCAAAATATTTACCAGAACAACTGTTCCATTTTTCCATTTCACCTTTCCCACCAGTAATATGTGAGAGACTCAGCTGCTTTGCATCCATGACAATTCTTGGTGTTACCAAGTTTTTCCCTTTCTTCCAGTTTTAGCAACTCTACTGGTATGTAGGGGCTTCCTTGATGTCTCAGTAGTAAAGAATCTGCCTCCTACTTCAGGCAACCCTGGCTAGATCCCTTGGTTGGGAAGATCCCCGGGAGAAGGAAATGGCAACCCACTCCAGTATTCTTGACTGGCAAATTCCATGGACAGAGGAGCCTGGAGTGCTACTGTCCATGGAGTCGCCAAGAGCGTCAGACAGGACTTAGCAACTCAACAACAACAATATGTGGATGAATACAACTGTCAGAACTCATCAGATTATTTACTCTGTGCACAGTATTCACACTGAAATTTTGTACTGTATATGCTTTATCAGTTTTGAAAAATGTAATGATTCATAATGCTATGCAATGATATGGATGAATCTTTACAATTTAATATTCAGGTTTAAAAGTTTTGAAATATTGTATGTTTTAGCTTTTATAAAGTTAAAAACAAGAAAATCTTTTTCAAATTAATTTTTTTTCCAGATATACACAGTTACCAAAGGACTATTTAAAAAAAAAAGATCAAGAGATAGTCAGTATAGGATTTGGGCTGATGGTTACCAGGTGGAGGAACGCAGGTGATGAAAGTGCTAAGGCAGGTGGTAAGTTGTCAGAGGACCAAACTAGCTCTTGGTTTGGGTAGTATATTCATGGTTATTACAATGTTATTAAAATAAGTATGCAGGTACAATAAGAGACACAGAAACAAACAAAGTGGGCCATGCTTTGACAATGATGAGAATGTCTCCTGAACCAAAGTTCATGATTCATTCAGTTCTATGCTCCTGAAACCCAAAATGCAAATGTAACACTCATGAACTGAACTGAACTGAAGTCGCTCAGTCGTGTCCGACTCTTTGCGACCCTGTGGACTGTAGCCCACCAGGCTCCTCCGTCCATGGGATTCTCCAGGCAAGAATACTGAAGTGGGTTGCCATAACACTCATGAGCTCTGTGCTATTGCTTGATTTTTTTCTTTTTTTAGAATATCCGACTCCTTGGGGAGAAGAAGAATTATGACCTTAATAACCAGGAAATTACCAGAATTTTCTAGCTTCACTTTATCTTTAAACGGTAGACATGGATTTGTCTGGCATCATTAACAACAGAGACCTCCATGGTGCTTCCAAAGTCCTGTTGCAGAGAAGAGTTGAGTCTCCAACTACAGTTCGGCATCGAGGACTGGGTGGATCTTGGACATGTAGGCAGATGGGCACGGGTGGAGGCATCCCTGCTGGCTGCCCGGCCCCTGCCTCGCCTCCTCTGAACACGTGGCTCCCCCACCTCTCCTCAGCTGCCTGCTCTCAGCTTCCACATGTGTTTCCTTACTGTTAGGTTTAGAATGTTAGATTTAAAAACTGACTTTTATTAAGATGGGTATAGCTTTTCACTCATAGAAAGAAAATAACTAGAATGATTGTTTTAAGTGTTGTTGTTTATGATCTTTGACATACTTGTTTATTTGTATCATAAAACGCATAACAGTTTAGATCAACAACTGAATTGCTCTAATGTACCTAAATGTTAACGTGAGAAGAGGAGTTGGGTACCAAGTAGGCAGGCAGGCAGTGCATCATGGGTTCTCAAACTTTCCTTCCTAGTGAGAAGGGGGTGGGGGCTTTATTGCTGCTTCTTTACCCATGCGGGAGGGGCGCAGAGGGAATACTACACATCTGTGCCCTGGGGGCTTCCTGCGCTCCAGGACCACCAGGGCCTTTCTCCAGTTCCCTTGTCAGTTACCTAGCTCCTACACCTGTAAAATGTCCTTGGAGGCAAAAATGCCTTACTGTCTGTGCGGTGCTTTGAAGCTGAGCTGCTTTGAAGGAAGCACACTATTTAGGAAAACCAGAGCTAGCTCTAAGGTAAATGGGCACACTGTGTGTGCAGCTTTTTTGACTTTTGAAATTACTCTTGACTACTACGTCCAGATTTATGGAGGAGCTTTCAAATCACACCAGAACACAAAAACTTAGCTCCTGTTTATTTGGCTGAAGAGCAAATGCCGAACATCAGAAGTGGTCTACATTTTAACAGAGACCACTAGTGCTTTTCCCACTTTGGGCTGCTTGACGGGTAAGAGAATGAAATGGAAACGGTATTAGAGAGTTGGTCAAATGCTCTTCCTACAGGTGGGTGTCACCACAGCTGGGCGTACATGCCCCAGAGTAAGGATGGAAAAGGCAGAGTCTCTGAGGTCCAGAGTATTTATTATATCCATGGTGTGGGTTTCAGGATCTCTGGGCCTTGCTCAACACTTCATTCTCTACTTAGTCTTCTCTGCACACACTGGCAGACCTCTCTTTTATCAGCAGTTTTGCTATGCGTGAATTTCTTTTAGATTTATAAAAATTCTGTATCGTGTGAAGCCCTCCAAGTCCCCACTGATTTACCTAATTTTTTCTGTAAGTCATTATCTTACCTCCTTGGTTCCTATTTAACATATTTTAGATTTACTATTGAATTGACACATTAGCTTCCATTTCACTTATAAACTGATGTCGTTAAAGATACACATAAAACATTGTCTTGAACTATACATAATTGAGGCTCTTCGTTGCAATGTAAATGTTATCAGACATTTAGTGCTTTATGTCACAGGACAGAGACAAGTCGGTAAAGTTCAACCGGGAAGATGTCCAAGTAATAAACTTAAAGAATAAAAATAAAATGTATAAATGCAATATGGCAGTATATATTTAGAAGAAAATGTAAGAAGAGATTCCCACAGAAATTATAAGAGAAAAGAATTCTCACAGAATTCACAGGAATTACTGTGACTTGCAGCCAGTTTGAACTATTTTTGTATCACAGCATAAAAACGAAAACAGAGAGAAATGTATTTTGGTCCTTTACCCAAGGATCTGGTAGCTGGTAAAAACATTCTTTTCTATGAATCAAAAGAGATACAAAATAATACTTCTAAATTACTCCTGTTCACTTAATATGTCAAGCCCAGGCATTTGGTGTTCTGCTAATATTTACCTGGAGTAGACAGTCAGAATTGAAGCTCCCTTGAGGCAGATGTGTCAAATGTAAAGTATAAAGCTCATTTACATGTAGCGCAGTGCCTTTTGTGTGCCAATGAAAGAAATTCTAAGATATTTTCTAACTTCCTTATTTTCATTTGAATGCTGCGGGTGATACAATTTTATAGCCATTATAATCCCTGCCATCATCATTTAAGATTAGAATCTGAATATAAAGCAGGCTCCTGCTAGTAATGTCTAATATTCTCAAGTGACAGCATAGAGACCATGTAGTAGGGTCCTCAAACCAGCTCAGCACCCTCACCAAACCTGAGTGTTTCACAGGAAGTGTTTGCCGTTTTGTCAGAGTGCTTATCTTTTCAGTAGTCAATCTTTTTTGAGTGGTTGTCTGCCCCCAAAACACATCTCTGTGGTATTCAGGATCAAATTGTGAAGGAAGAAAGATGGAGAAGGAGGAACAGTCCAGTCAATAACAGGGCTAGGCCCCCTAGAATATTTGATCTTATCATGAATAGGGTGGAGAAATTCCTGAAACCTTTCCATGTGAATACACAAGGAGAAGAAGTAAAATAACTGTCTTATTTCCTAGTTTGGTATAAATTAAAAAATACATATTAGGTTCACTTAGAAGATATATGAATTGGGAAAATAACAAATAACTGTTGCTAAAGTGAAAATTTCCTACACTTTTTGTTTATACCATTTCAAAGAGCAATTTGACACTAATTCATTGATTAAAATGGGGAAGGGACTCATGATTTTATGGTTCTCCAGGAAGGTTAATGCAATCATGAGACCTCTTTTTGACCAGATAAGAGGCAAAATGTGAATTATCAACCAAGGATCCAACAAAAGGAAACAGATTTATGGGCAATAAAAACTGAATATGGAGCCAGGTACAATGTAAGAGTGATATAAGATTCACTTAAAATTAAGAAACAATGAAATGATAGATACTTTAATTCCACTGAAGTTTTCCCAATGTTGTTAATGCTGCTGCTGATTAATTCAGTTCATGACCTGCATCTATGGTATCTGCAATGCTAGACTATATGCTATTTTCTGGGAGGAAACTGAACAAATGATGGCATCTTTGGTACCCGGTTGTGTGGGACAAAGTGGGCAGGTGCTGGCTTTGCATACTAAGGAGACCAGGCATAGTCTCTACTTGTGGACAGTATCTCTGAGTGAAGGCTGGGCCATGAGGAATTATCCTCAACCCTGGAAAAGATCAAAATAGCTGTAGTAGCAGGAGAGATAATGATGGACTGAATAATAATTGGCAAATGATAACTTAAAGAAGTAACAACAAGCGGAATGAGAAATAATGGAATGTTTTAATTTTTTAAAAATCTTATACCCCAAATGAAAAAGAAAATTTTGCAACCATTTATAGCCTATCACCTGTTTATAAAATAAGAAATAGGCACCTCGCCCCAGGGAAGCAGTGACTCAATTGTGTGTTCTGGGACTTCATCAAGAATGAATCTCTTTTTCTTCCCTACCTACAATTGGATGGGGTGTCTTTCACTGTTCACACGTTTGAAAGGAAAAAGGGAAATATCACTGACTAAATTCTGATAAACAAATTGTGGGTAATAGCTGCTGTTACTGGAAGTTGGTGATGGACAGGAAAGCCTGGCATGCTGCCGTCCATGGGGTCACAAAGAGTTGGACATGACTGAGCCACTGAACTGAATGAACTATAAATAAAAAGGATTTTGTTGAAAAGCAATTTTGGTTGAACTTTTAGAGTTCTGAAATCTTTCATTCTCTATTAAAAAAAAAATCAATTTAAGAAACCTCCCTCCCCTGAGGCTGAAGGCATATGTTCTTCTTCCTCCATCCCTCCATCTTTTCCCCCTTTCTCTTCCTCTTTTCCCCTTCCCTATTTCTGTCCCTTTCTTTCTCTCTCCCTCCCTTGCTGCTTCTTATGCATTTTCTCCCTTCTTCCTCCTCAGCCTTTCCTCATTTTCTCCCTTCCTTTCTTGTAGTGATTGTTTGCTGAGTCTCCAGTTGCCTGACACTATGTTGAAGACACAAAAGGGGCAAGACCTAATCCTGCCCCCACAGAGTTCACTTCCAAATGGAGACGCTTCTGTTTTTCAACCTTGTTTGCGTAACTCTCATAAAATAATCACAATATGCACACACCAGACCCCGAAAGCCATCTCTAGCCCCGTACTTACAGCTATGGAAAACCGCTGAATGCTTTCATCCTCACAGTCCTGGATGACCTTACTCAGCCGGTGGTTGTCATGGGACTCTCCATCCGTCACAATTACCATGACTTTTTTAACCCCTCTTCGGGCACCCCGGGCTTCAGTGAAAGCCTCTTTCCTGAAATAATCACAGACAAAAGAGGAGCAATTCAAACATCAGCCCAAGTTTAGGCAAGGTGATCAACAAAATGAAAACACTACCAGCTCCAGGGAGCCCATTAACATTGACTCCCATTGTTCAAGCCGGGAGCCATGATGTTCACTGTTTGTAATAGTTTAAGATTTATTCCAGATGATGGAGAGGTTACCATTTTGCTAATCACCATTTATCCCTTGTGGGATATTTTGTTTATCCAAAAGGCAGCAGTCTTTCATTCTTTGGAAATTTCAAAGGGAAGGTGTTGACTGGAGCATACAGCAGGTTTAGAGAAGGTCAGATTTTAAATACTCTCCCAGCCCCACCTTTCTCTGTAAACACTCCTTGTCTCACTTGACAGGCCTCTTTCTGTCTGCTTTTGGCAGAAGCTTTTGCTTTAGCTCTTACTTCCCACACCTGCTCTGACATTCACAGAAGAGTGTGGCCATCTTCTGAGCTACAGAGTGGGTGTGGGAGAAAATGCAGTATGGGCACGGCTATGAGTGCTTGAGAGTGCGCTTGGATATGGGCTAAAATTTAGACATAGGAATTAGACTGCAGATGGCAGTGGTCTGAGTCAGTGGCAGAGCTGGGTTCATGGGGCAAGGAGGGTTTGGCTAGCTATGAAAGGTTTGGCCTGAATTAAGTTTTAGGACAAAGGCTGCTAGGGATGAGGTAGGAGGAGGTGGTCTGGAGACAAAGGAAACATGCTATCAGTTAACTTCAAAAAAGGAATTTTGATTTAATTCAACAAGTATTTATGGCAAGTGATGGAAGATAGGGGAAACTGACAATTTTTGTTTGTTTTGTATCTTCTGCATGCACACACACACACACACACATACACGCACACACAGAGGAACACTTTCCCTTTATTACTTTCTTTTCCTCACTTCGCATTCTCCTCTGGAGTCTTGCACGAGTACACTTTACTTAGGACTAAAACAATGAATGGATTTCATATAATACTTTTTTAGATTTTGGTATAAAATGTACCAATCATTGTACTGAATAGTCTATTTAAATATTTCACTTTGGTCAAAAGAAAATAAGAAAACAACAGAAAGATAAATATTTTACTTTGGTCATGAGGACAAACAGCTGCAGTTTGGAATACACCAAAGAAACACCTCTCATTTTAACCTCCCAATGGTTTGCCATGGTAAACATTAGTTCTACTGTAGATATACAGTAAATGCACAGTAGCAGATATTGTGTGAGGAGGGAGAGAGGATTCTAGTGATGTGAGCAACACAATTTCATCTGTGCTTACTTTCCCTTTAAAAGGACTTACAGCAAATATGACAAGATGTTAAGAACTGTTGATTTTGTTTGATGTGTACATAGGATTTTGTGGTACTATTTTTTTTAATTTTCAATTTTTCCTACAATTTTCAAAAGAGAAAAAGAAGTTGTTTTTTTTTTTTTAAATACTGACCACTGGGGAACTGTGTATCTTTGCCCTCTATACCAGACAAACAGATTTTTTACTTATTTCTATCTACAAAGGTGAAAAATAGAAGTCTAGCCTTTAAATGAAATCTGGACATGGATATGATGAGATATCAATCCTCTTTATAATTCTGATTCCTTTCAGTAGGTGTCCCCAGCCTCCAGGATCTAATACCTGATGATATGAGGTGGAGCTGATATAATAATAACAGAAATAAGGTGCACAATAAATGTAATGCACTTGAGTGATCCTGAAACCATCCTCCTCCTGCCCAGTCTGTGGAAAAATTGTTTTCCACAAAACCAGTCCCTGGTGCTGAAAAGGCTGGGGACCATTATCTTAGAAGACTGCCAAAATTTCCTGACTCTCTTGAAGATCAAGGCCATAACTGAATGAACATCAGCTGAAGGTGATGATTAAAAGACGTTCCTTAAAGAAAATCTGGTAGCTCTGAAACCAGGACTGGCTTTCTATGGGTAGCATTGGCAGAGCTCATGTGTATACCCTTTATGTTTCAGATGTTTCCTGCAAATTATGTTTGACCCCCATTTACCACTATCCATTATGCTTTCTTTAAAGTAAGCATTGACCAGTCTGCATGGCTTTATACGTTAATACACCCCAGGAGAATCCCTTTCTATGGGACAGGAGAATCCAGGCTTTATGAGTAAATAATGTGAAACAACGAAAAGAAAGACAATTTGGGGGTCGGGATCAGTTCAGTTCAGTTCAGTTCAGTTGCTCAGTCGTGTCTGACTCTTTGTGACCCCATGAATCGCAGCACGCCAGGCCTCCCTGTCCATCACCAACTTCTGGAGTTTACTCAAACTCATGTCCATCAAGTCGGTGATGCTATCCAGCCATCTCATCCTCTGTCGTCCCCTTCTCCTCCTGCCCCCAACCCCTCCCAGCATCAGGGTCTTTTCCAATGAGTCAACTCTTCACATGAGATGGCCAAAGTATTGGAGTTTCAGCTTCAGCATCAGGGGTAGGGATAAGGGGACATAAAAATATGTTTAACTAGGAAACACTGAAAATGGAAGTAAGGATTCTAAATATTTAGAAATAGTGTTTGAACTGATCCTGCCTGAAAGGAATAAAGAATAATTAGACATGCAAAACTAATGTATAAGAAGAGTACTTAGCAATGTCATTACGGAGTTTTATTTATATACAAAACTCAATAAACTCTATGCCCCACAGCTAGACCTTCTGTGAAAACACAGAGGCAAAAGCCATATAGGGACATGGTATTTAGAGTGGTATTTATGCAGGAGCAAGGCAGTCAGAATATTTCGTCAGTTAGTTTTCAAAGATGAATATTCATTCTTAAGTGGTTGCCTTTGGAGGACACAGCTCCCTACAGGCTCAGAGTTTCAAAGAACACGTTGATTTACGTTGAATGTACAGTCACATTTAGTCAATTATTTAAGAAAGTGCACTCAGCACACCTAAACACGTGCACTTCTGTGCATGCAAACTGGTGATCCTATGGGCAGGTAAATGTAAAATTACCCCATCTGTTTGTGGTTATTTTTCTCACGGGCCCCATATTAACTATAACCACATGCTTTTCTAACATTTATGAGTCTGAAGCAGAACATGAAATTTAAAATTTTTGAAGATCCAATCCACTCTTTGGAGTATCCATATTAACCATTTTAGCCCTCTTAGAACATGGATCTTAACTGGAATGAGAGGATGGGCTTTTCAGAGTCAGGTGAGAGTCCAGAAGTTGAAGGCTCTTAAGAGAAGGATCCTTACTTAACATTAGTCATACTGCTTATTAGATTTCCTATGATTTTGGTACTATTCAGTCTTTGTTCAGAAGCTTTCATGGTGATTAAGGGGGAGAAATAAGCAAAAGAGCTGAGTGGGATCAGGAAAAATACAGAAAAGAGGATGCCCTACACTGTAAGGAAAGGATAGTTCTGTAGATCTTTGTAGAATGCAATTCAGCCAGAGTGGATTATGTGCACTCCATGGAGGAAACTACAGAAGGGAGGAAAGGAGGAATGTGAATTAGAGGGAATTTGGGGAAAGTAAGGAAGAGAAAGAGAGGGTATCAAAAATGAAATCCTTTCCTCTTCTCAAACTTTTCACTGAAAATGATTTCAAATAAGATGTTTAATTTGCCTTCTTAAAAACTCTTATTTGAGAGCTTCAACAACCCTACATCTGTAAATTTAAATCTGTGAAATGCTGTAAAATTATAGACATATTATGGTATACACATATACTGACTAGAAGTGGACTAATTTAATCCATTTTTTATACCAAGATTATTAGAAGCTGAAAACAGAGAATAAAGGGAAAAGATATTATCTAATATTATGTCTCAGTACCCAAGAACATGATGCTGTAGACCACATGACTTTTTTGACTGGTTCTGCATCAATCAAAATCTTGGAATAAAAGGAAAGATAAGAATGGTGAGACTGTAATATAGAAAATTTGATCCTATAATTATTAGCTAATCAGTTGAATCTGATTTCAACAAGGTGGCTTTAAATATTACTAAGGTAATAATAACTGTTCAGTTAATACTCCAAAGCACTAGACTGTAAGCAGTTACTGTTGCACAGTCTTTTACCTTGGCTTATTATTATTATTTTTTAATCTATATACCTTGCTGTGGGCTTTCCAGGTGGTGCTAGTGGTAAAGAATCCACCTGCAATGGAGGAGACCTAAAAGACTAGGGTTCAATCCCTGAAATCTGGTTGGGAAGATCCCCTGGAGGAGGAAATGGCACCCCATTCCAGTATTCTTGCCTGGAGAATCCCACAGACAGAGGAGCCTGGCAGGCTACAGTCAGCAAATATTTGGACACAACTGAGCGTCTGAACACACATACCTTGCTGTGTCTATTCCAAGGGCTGTCATGGTCTGCCGGCCGCCTCTCTGGACTATTCCTTTTGCTGCAACAAGCACCTCTTCTGTTGATGAGTACTTATTGAGGTTGAACTCATGAGTTACATTTTCTCCATACTGTACAATTCCAACCTGAAACACCAAGTCACTGTGTTTATCCATCTAGCAGACTTCTTCTTTAATTGTCTTCAGTTTAAACACATGGATCAGATATAATAATACAAGTTGGTCTTTCCAAAGGGTTTAAAGCTCTACCAGTACACAAATCCTACTTTGACAGCAATAATCATTGCCATTTGTGAATATTCATATCCCAAAGGACACAAATGAGAGTGCTTTATTAAACCTCTCAAATGATTGGTTTCTCTCTTCAACAGTGTTTACTGAATGACTCTGGTAGGCTTTGGGATAGAACATGAAACTGACATGGTCTCTGCCTTCATGGAGCTTCTAAACTAGAGGGAGAGAGAGAGAGTAAACACAAGAATTATTCAAACACAGGGTCAACTGCAAACTGTGAAAAAGGCTATACTAACAGAAAAGCTATTACTGGCAAGTATAACCTAGAAATGTAATTTAAAATGGGTGCTCAGGGAAGCCCTTTCAGAAGAGATATTTGAGACTTAAAAGATACGTGCTAGGAGGGTGGAGGCCCATCCTGGATGGCAAGTGTGAGGGTGGATGGGGTCCACACTAAAGGACTGGGCCTGGGAAGAAACTGAGATGGCAAAGAGGTAGGTGCTCTGAGAACAGAAATACAGTCAAATAGAGTCTGGGCCAAGCTAGGAGGAAAGAGGGGAGCAAGATGAAGTTGGACGAATGATCAGGGATATTTTTGGCAAGGACACATATGTGCTTCCTGTAGCTCAGCTATAGCTTCATGGCTCCTAAATTAGCCCTTCCCTCTCTTGTTCTGTCTTCTCTCTCTCTTACTGCCATACTCCTTTCATTCTTTCTTTCCCACAGGTGGGTAATGCAAGCAGCTAACTGCAAAGCCACCGTGAAGTAAAAAGACTTTGAAGGTTAAGTGCAACTGATTCACTTCCCCTTGCCCATTTTCTTAATCCTTTTTCTGCACCCTCCTTTGAAGGTTGGTGTGAACCAATAAACTAACCTATATCAAGAACTGTGCCTGAAGTTACTTTGTTTAACCTTCCTACCCACAAATTAGGGACTCAGAGAATTCTTTACCCAAAGGACTGTTTTTTTCTTTAAATAATTAAAAAAAAAATGTTTTTTGACTGTCTTGGGTCTTCGTTGCTGCAAGGGCTTTTCTCTAGTTGTGATAGGCAGGGGTTACTCTTCATTGTGGTGTGCGGGCTTTTCATAGTGGTGACTTCTCCTTTGAGGAGCACAGGCTCTAGGGTGCGTGGGCTTCAGTAGCTGCAGCTCCCAGGCTCCAGGGCACAGGCTCAACAGTTGTGGAACACAGGCCTAGTTGCTCTGCTCTATGTGGAGTCTTCCTGGATCAGCGATGGAACCCACGTCTCCTATATTGGCAGGTGGGTTCTTTACCACTGAGCCACCAGCCTTTGAGTAGCTTTTAAATTACTTTCCCAATGACCCTAACAGCTTTTAACCAGGAATCCAGGGAGATACTGAATAATTATTAAGGGAAACCATGTAGGTTTGCCATTGTCTTTGTGTGTATCAATGCTCAGTGTAAATAAAAGTAAAATTACTTTGTTATTTATATATAATCATTGTGCCTAATTTATGGTCCCATGGTGAACAGAAGTTATTGAAAAGTACTAGGATTCCGTTGGGCAGTGCTGTGTTGCTGCAGAAGTTAATTGCTCATCCATTCAGGGTGTCTTTCAGAGTTGGTTTTGTTTTTATTTCTCTTTGTTTCGATTGATTAAGCAGGAGACTAAAGAACTTGGAAAACTGTCACTCCTGTTATTATTCTTAGATATTTTACTACTTGGATGACTCTATCAAACACCCTAGTCTCTTATTTCTTTGACTTCCTTGGCTTTAGTAATCTTTTCCTCTAGCTCACCTATGTCATCTGCTTCCAAGGTCTTCTCCTTGACCTTGTCATCTGGAAAAATTGCAGCACCTCAATCTCAATGTCAAGTGTTCTTCTCTCTGACCATTAACTTTGGCTCATTTACCTAGTATATCTAATTCATCAATTCCTTGACCACATTAAGACTTCCAATTAATTCATATATGTTACTTTTTATTTTTTATCCAACCTAGATTCCATGATCCATCACCATAATCATTTACTTGCAAACATTTATCTCCTTTAAACTTTTTTTCCCCTGCATTAACTAATTTGGCTAACTTCCAACTGTGGTTAAGTCCAAATATCTCCTTCTCTGTGAGTGATCCTGTGATACTGAATGCTGTTAGACAAAAACCACATGCCTCGTAGACTGGTTTCTCTTTAAAGTTTTGCTCATGAATCTCAAATGAGGTTGCACACAGCACTGCCCAACCATCCTAGTACTTTTTAATAGTGAGTGTGCTCCCTTCAGGCAAATTCTGGTGATAAGGTGCTAACTCCTCAGGAAAAAGACAGCATCTCCTTTACACATGGGGAGGAGTTCACATGAGAAGAGAAGGAAGTCATGCCAACTAAATAAGGCTGCTTTATGATGTAACACTTTACATTTACAACACACTTTTCATATCTTAGAGAACATACTATGAACTATTGGATTATTGGGGAAAATTGGGAAAATATAACATCTTGGTAAGTCAGATATCAATGTTTTATGTCTTATATCTATCATATCTATCTATGGATCTCTCTGTCTACTTAACATATATCTCACTTTTATAAGCTCATTCTTTTGTAAATGTTGGGATATAAGAGAACTCGTAACGGCTCATTCCCTCACCCTTTGTGTACGCTTTGCTTCTCACAGCTGAACCCGAGACTTTCATCAGATGACTGTCCTTGGACTGCTAGAGCTGCTTTGCCCCAAAGGTTCCAAGAGTCAGCAGTGTCTGGAGTTTTCTCCCTCCTCATCCCTTGCCCTGCTCCATAGGCAAGGCCTGAGTACAGGCAAGGCAGGATGGGCCCCTTGACTTAACCTGGAGCCCCTTCCAGACGCAGCTGAGGCCTCAACTTCACCTGAAGCCACACGCTTGCTTGCCCTCCCTGGCTGCTCTGTTTTGCTCCCCCAAATCCCTTCCTATTTTCTTTTGGAAGCACTCCCGTTGTAAACTGCTATCACTTGACTCCTGCTCTCAGAGTTTGCATCTGGGGGATTGGATCTAAGACAGTTATTATCTATGCTTCTGCATTCTTTCTTCAGCCCAGGCCAGACACCACTGACTGCCTTGAACCTGGACCATGGCAATCATGGTCTCTACACTGCTGATCTTCTTCCCTCCATTTCCACTGTCTTCAAATCCTTCTACATAGTGATAGTAGATAAACTGTGTTAAGAGTCTGCTTTTATCACATGCGTTCATTATTCAAAAACTCCAACAACTCTTCATTACCTACATCAATGATGCTGAAATATACTTTATTTAAAAAAATTTTTTTGAAATATACTTTAAAAGAGAACTGCAATTCTAATTAGAATAGAAAACAGATAGAACTTCAAGCTGCTTCTTGAAACACTAGGCCTATAGGTTAAAATTCAGTTTCCCCCGCCCTGAGTTTCAGCCACCCAACCATCTGGCCCTACATTCTCTCTTCATCCTCCTCTTCAGGATTCTACCCAGACCAAATGTCCTTCCTTATCCCTGCAACTAAGCTAAGTCCTACCCATTTGGTAAGATTCAAGTTTCACTTTCTATGCAACTTTGTCCACCTAGTTGCCAATAGAGTCCATAGTGATCTTCCCTCTCTCCAAACTCTGAAGCAAACTTGTCTGTGCTGCTCCTGTGAGCACGGCATTCTTCTCAGCTTTTGTACACATGCTTTATCTCTCAACGACATTATAAGTTCGGAAGGGGCAGGCAGGGGTAAAGGGCAGGACTGCGTCATAGCTGTTGGTATTCTCTTATCCTGGGCCACTATTTTGCTTTGCTCACAGTTGACCCTCGTGCATTCTTACTAGATGAGTGTACCACTTCACATAGGCAAGTAGAAAACTGAGATAGGAGGGAAATAACGATAAGCAGAAAAAGAGAGATATGAAGAAGCATGGGAAATTAGAAGAGGGCAGTGGAAACTCACATCTCAGGAAGATGACATTCAGTGTAGGTCCCTGGCTGACACGGGGGTTCTTATTTCCTTAGGAATCAGAATAAGGTTTCTGCTGTGTCTTCCTCAGAGAAGGGTGCCATTTATTAATTTTCATCACAGGAAAATAGCCACATCATTAAACGTACATAATGCTTTGTGTGACTCACTTTAAAAGGAGTGATTTAAGTCCCAGCTTAGTTTATAAATTTAATGCAGGTGAAACAGATCTGTACTAACATAATGGGTATAGGTGCATATGTAACCAAGCCAAATAAATATGAGAATTAAATAATTCTTATTTATTTTAAGAGAAATTTTAAGAGAAATTCTTACTTCTTAAGAATTTCTTAAGAAATTCTCTCTTATGTTAAGAGAAAAAGTGATGAACACACATGGTGAGGGAATGAATAGAAGAGAGAATCATAAGCACATTTATTGTCTCACAGGTCAGCCCTCAGGCAGGAAGGAGGATCCAGCTTCCTAAACAAGCTGACCAGGTCAAGAACAGACAGTTAGTTATAAAAGTAGAATGGGAGAAAGCAAAAAAAAGCAGTCTTGAGCCTGGAAGATCTGTCAAGAATGATCAGTGAAGACATTTAAATCATTTCAGGATTGAGAAAAAGACAAAAAACCAATAATCATCATATTTGACTTGAAGCAGCCAATTGTATTGGAATGGTCCAAAGACCCAGAGGGTGGAGCTAAGCAGAGAACTGGAGAGGAGTAGTAAAGATAGAACGATTCTAGGCATTCTTACTAAATGAAGAAAAGTAGGCAGAGACGGCAGCTAAAAGGCACAACTAGGTTAGCTGTGGGCTTTCTTTAAGGGAGAATGTGAAGAGTAGCTTATGGCATCAGTATAAGACAAGTCGATGAAGATAGTAAAATTAGACTCTTTTTTGAAAAGATTTTTGATATGAACCATTTTAAAAGTCTTTATTGAATTTGTTACAACATTGCTCTGTTTTCTATGAGGTTCTTTTTTGGCTGCGTAAGTGGGATCTTAGGTCCCCATCAAGGGATCAAACCCACACCCCCTGCCTTGGAAGGTGAAGTTTTAACCACTGGACTGCCAGGGAAGCCCCAGCAATAAACTCTCACAAAGTGAGGGGTGAGTAACAATAGAGGAACAGTTACTTTTCAGAGACAACTGTCAGGGACACATTTAGCTCCTGGGGAGATATAGTTTGAACTTCTTGATTAAGTAGTTACAATTGCAAGCTGATTCACAGTATAGCATAAACTAGGCACACAACTGGCTGAGAATCCTGCTACAAGAGTAACAGGAACACTTAGAACCTCCCACTTCAACATAAAATTTACATTCATGTTTCAGATAAACCCCAAACGGATGTCTCCTTACCCTCCTTTTCCAGGGAATACTAACTTTCTAAGTTGCTAGGTATAATTTTTTTTAAAGTCCATAATCACACACTTTCAGAAAGCAATCATTAAAACAAAGTTTAACAGTTTTTCTGTCTCTGTCTGTCTGCCTGCTTTTGTTGTAAGGAAAAAAGGCCACAAATTTTGAATAATACAAAAGAGCAAGGCTTTCCCTTACTCCTGAATTGCTCTGTACTGACTGAAAAGTGGATTACTCTGAAAGTGCTCTCAGAGTCTTTAATATGAAAACATGCATTGTGAATCACAAATTAGAAGACCTGATGTATTTTATTCTTAGTTAAGGGAATTTATTTTTTATGTGGAACATGTTCCACACCTCAAACAACATAGCTTGGAAAATATTATTTTATTCTAATTGTGAATTGCCTGTTTATAAAGATCAATTCATTGCTCTGCTTCATTCACACCTGTTATATTTATATCACATTGTCATGGATTGCTTCCCAGGTGGTGGTAGCAGTAAAGAACTCACCTGCCAATGCAGGTAGACATAAGAGATGCAGGTTCAGTCCCTGGGTTGGGAAGATCCCCTGGAGAAGGAAACGGCAACCCATTCCAGTATTCTTGCCTGGGAAATTCCATGGACAGAGGAGCCTTGTGGGCTACAGTCCATGGGGTCACAAAGAGTTGGACACGACTGAAGCGACTTAGCAAACAGTCATGCATTGCAGTTTTCCAAATATAGGCCTTGACTTTAAGTTGGAAGTTTTTCAGGATTAGAGACAAAGTTTGTTATTTATATTGCTATACACTTAGCATAATACTTTATCAATAAGATACTTCATAAATATCTGCTGAATTAAAATGAATTATCCAAATGGCTTCCTTTCTTTTTTAAGAGTAGAGCAAGGAGGGAAGTGAATGTGAGGAATATGGAAGGAATGATGCTGTTAGAAATCAGAAAAATTACGATCTTTTTCTCATAAAAAAGTCACAAAAGAATGACAAGAGAATTTAAGAAAGAGAAATGTTTAAAGTAGCTATTATATATACTACATCAAGGAGTTATGAAGGAATGGAATTATCTCCTCCTTTAGAATTCTACCATTACCTTGTAATGTTAAGTTGGAGTTATAACACCATGTCTAAATTGTAATGCCCAGCATGAGTTTAGTTTCTGGGCTTTCATTCAACAGTTAATAATATCCAATCAATGGCCTCTTTAGGAGAATAATGACAGGGAAGCACCATAAGGTTTTCTGTGTGTTTGTAGGATGTACAACAGCTTTACATAAGTCCTCAGTCTTTGGGTCTGGTCATTTTATGTTTTCTTTTACCAAACTACAGAGCAAAAGCCCTGCCTGACAACATGCTTCTACTGTAATTAATTAGAGTATGGATTCAAGTTAAGTGTCAACACAAACCATTCTGAGGCCATGTTAACTGAATCTGGGCTTAACCTTTGTCTCTACGGAGAGGCATATGAACAGGACTGGCTCACAGGTAAATGAAATGAATTCTCAGAAACACAATAAAGTTGGTATATGATAGGTCTTTAGTTGGTCTCTTGCTTGATGGAAGGTGATGCAATGAAATTGACTCATACTAAAAAATATGAGGCTAGAAGATGTTAAGAGGGGGAAGACTATGGGAGAAATTGAGACCAGAGGTGAATGGGGCTACATGTGTTGAACACCTGAAAAGAAAAGCCTAAAACACAAAGTTCAAAGAATATTCAAACTATCACACAATTGCACTCATTTCACATGCTAGCAAAATAATGCTCAAAATTCTCCAAGCCAGGCTTCAACAGTATGTGAACTAAGAACTCCTAGATATTCAAGCTGGATTTAGAAAAGGCAGAGGAACAGAGATCAAATTGCCAACATCCGCTGGATCACTGAAAAAGCAAGAGAATTCCAGAAAAACATCTACTTTTGCTTCATTGACTGTGCAAAAGCCTTTGATTGTGTGGATCATGACAAACTGTGGAAAATTCTTAAAGAGATGGGAATACCAGACCACCTTACCTGCTTCCTGAGAAACCTGTATGCAGATCAAGAAGCAACAGTTAGAACCAGACATGGAACAACAGACTGGTTCCAAATTGGGAAAGAAGTATGTCAAGGCTGTATATTGTCATTCTGTTTATTTAACTTATATGGATAGTACATCATGTGAAATGCTGGGCTGGATGAAGCAAAGCTGGAATCAGGACTGCAGGGAGAAATATCAATAACCTCAGATATGTAGATAACACCACCCTTATAGCAGAAAGTGAGGAGGAACTAAAGAGCCTCTTGATGAAGGTGAAAAAGGAGAGATAAAAAGCTGACTTAAAACTGAACATTCCAAAAAGATCATGGCATCCAGTCCCATCACTTCATGGCAAATAGATGGGAAAACAACAGAAATATTGACAGACTTTATTTTCTTGGGCTCCAAAATCACTGCAGATGGCAACTGCAGCCATGAAATTAAAAGATGCTCGCTCCTTGGAAGAAAAGATATGACCAACCTAGACAGCATATTAAAAAAGTAGAGACATTACTTTGCAACAAAGGTCCATCTAGTCAAAGCTATGGTTTTTCCAGTAGTCATGTATGAATATGAGAGTTGGACCATAAAGAAAGTTGAGTGCTGAAGAATTGGTGCTTTTGAACTGTGGTATTGGACAAGACTCTTGAGAGTTCCTTGGACAGCAAGGCGATCATACCAGTCAATCCTAAAGGAAATCAGTCCTGAATATTCATTGGAAGGACTGATGCTGAAGCTGAAGTTACAATACTTTGGCCACCCATTGCGAAGAGCCAACTCATTAGAAAAGACCCTGATGCTGGGCAAGGTTGAAGGCAGGAGGAGAAGGGGATGACAGAGGGTGAGATGGTTGGATGGTATCACCGACTCAATGGACGTGAGTTTGAGCAAGCACTGGGAGATGGTGAAGACAGGGTAGCCTGGCATGCTGCAGTCCATGGGGTCACAAAAAGTTGGACATGACTGGGCATCTGAACAACAACAAAAACACAATGTAGAACAGTGTCTTGGCAGGGGAGAGTCCCCCCAATCAAGTCTCTTCTAGCCCGATGACTTCATGAAGCTGAGTGGGAGAGTGAGAGATGGTGGTCACTACAATAATGATTTTTAACACAAAGAGAAATTTAAAAATTCCAGAAATTACATTTTTCCAACATAAATGACTTGCTTCCTATTTGCTAGGCAACACACAAACTCTGAACTGTATTCTATAAATATAAGGATTAACGCACAACATTGTCATTGTTTAATTCACATTCCACCAGGACAGATGGGATCATGAAACAAAAAGCGATGCTTCTGAGTGATGAGAGCAGTTGATTAACGGTGTGCAAATGCTGTGGGGATGTGGAGAGGGAGGGACTTCTCCTAGCAAGGGTGGGTGGAATAGCCATAGAGAAAGTCATATTTGAATTGAGTCTCAGAAGTTCATCTAGCACGTGGGGCCTGGGGTGGAGAAGGGCTTTCCAGGCAGAGAGAATCCTGTGAACACAGAGCAATGTGTTTAGGGGAGGCCAAGGCAGGAGTGACTGCAGGGCAAGAAGAGAAGGAGGGAGTGCACAGGCAGGAGGTGACAAACGCCTTATAACTCACTGGAGGACTTGGGTATTATTCAGCAGACAGAGATAGGAAATTTTTATCCACGGAAATGTCATGATCTGAACTTTACATGGGAAAAGTAATTCAGATGAGTGATGGATGGAGATAGCGGACAACAGAGACAAGGAGGCTAGAGAAGGAGAGTCACCTCATTCACGACACAACCTGATAGACCAGGGTTTGGCTGCACGCCTCACATAGCCTTCTCAGACCTCAAAACAATGCATCAGCCCTCATATTTAAGGCTCCTAGGAAACGGCCATAAAATGTGTAGTAAAAAGAAAGATAAATAATATTCCTAAAATTTAATTAATTTCCCCCTTTCATTTTGCCTGGTTTAATGTTATGCTACACTCTTGATGGGAACAATCTAGACATTGTTCCATTAGTATATTTCACTTTTATATCAAGCCTCACAATTTACTGGTTTTATTTAGGGTAATGCACTTGTATATGGCATATTTATATCATTCTCATTTATTATTAAAAGCAATGTTATGTTTAGGTATTGAGGATCAATAAGACCTCCATGATGTTTATACCATCATATCTTTTATGGCAAGCCCAGAGTGCTTCAGGTTTGTTTTTATAGGTGGTTTTTTAAAAGGTGATTTTATAGCCTTTACTCTGTCTTGGATAAAAATCTGGTTTGCAAAAGTTCCTTGACTATGTTTGCAAAAGTCTTAATGGGACCACACAGAGACATGGGAGAAATTCTGAGTAACTATTTAGGGTTGATGTTTTCGTCATTTGCATTGCATTTTCTTAATGTATACTAATTGTCGTATGGAAACTTTAACGCAAGTTTTAAAATTTATTTTCCTCCCTCCCTCCCTTCCTTCATTTTTTTTTTTTTTTTGTGGAGGAGAAAATTACTTCCAGAAATGGTTCATATCTTTGAGACTACCTTCCAATAATTGCAATTACTACATGAAAAATCTATGACTGCAGAAAGTAGGCCATAATACTCGACCTTGATCAAGTGAATAACTGTAATTAATATAACAAACAGGAACTCACAAGGTATAATTAGAATGTAAATTTTGGGGGGCCCATGATCCCTGTAAAACTTATTTAGGGTTAAATTCTTCTACTCTCACTGGATGGAAAGATAAATGTCTTTCTTATGGCTTTTCTTATTTTTAGTTTTAAAATATCTGTTTTTTTAAGAAAGCTCTAGATTTTAATTTAGGCTGTACAACATGAAATTGCTGTATTTATAAGTCAAAATGATCAAATGGCTTGAGGAGAATGGATAAATGTATATGTGTGACTGGGTCCTTTTGCCGTGTACCTGGGACTGTTACAACATTGTTGATCAGCTATACTCCAATATAAAATAAAAAGTTAAAAACATGATCTAATAGCAACAATTTCATATGGCTCAATCTACATTAAAACAAGACCAACAAGACAAAACATCAAGTTGATTTATAATTAAATCTTCTCTCCTCCTCCTTTCCAGGGAGGAGAGATGCATGTTGTTGAGGAAGGGGCATGACTGGCTATTCTTTGTTTCTCTGCTCCCGCCCCTTAGATTGCTGACTATAATTTCTGACATGGACAGAGGGAGGGAAGATAAATAAATAAAGGGTACCGAAATTCTTCTGGTGCTGATCTGAGAAGGGTCAGGTGCTAATGACAGGTATTACCTTTTTAGTGGGCTCTTTGGAGAGCTCCCTTCACCTGCATCCTTGTCTGAGTGAATGCATCTCACTACCGTGATGCCTAGGAATTGGGGATAGCATCAGCTATTCTCTGCAGAGGCTTCCACTCACTTCCAGGCGATTCTATGGACAGGAGCAAGCATGACTCCATGACAAGCTACGAGAAACATACGTGCTTTGTACTGACAACTTCAGGGGTGAGGCCAATCCTAGCATCGTGACTCGTTTGTCAGCAGCCAGACCGCTACCTTGCCCTTTAGTGTAGGAGTCAGGCACTCAGCAATTGTGTGTCCCAGCTTTCCCAAGCTCACTGCGTGATCCCACCAGAGCCTTTCTCACCAGGCTCTTTCTATAGGGAAACATTCTTCACAAATTTGGCCAACTCTATTCTTAGTGCCTTTATGCCCTTGATATGGGTGAGGAGTCTGGTTCCTGTATCTAGCTCTTAACTTTCCAGTTTTGCAACTTCTGGGTGATACCTCTCAAAATTCATTTTTGTAGCTGCCCCTTTCAGGAGTGGAGAGATAGGGAGGAGAAGTAAAGGGGAGGGAAAATTTCAGAAACTAATTCTGCAAATCTTAGGGCAGGATTGGGTGCTTCATATGAAAAGGAACAAAAACTAAAGATTAAAAAAAAAAACCTATTTAAATTATGTTAGCAACCAACCAGGAGAAAAAATGATTGTTAAGGCAAATTGTTTATGTTTTTAGAGAGAATTACTATAAGACCACATGAAAGAAAAACATACTTTTTAGTACACATTTCTTTGAAATGAAAGTATCTTTTTAAATCACTATGAATGAATTTCTTATCTGACTGCACTAAAGGAAGATCAAACTTTAAAGCATTTAAATTTGTTGTACTTAAAACCCTATTAAATAGAGTTTGGCAAAAGTGATGGCTTAGTGAATGTCCTTCTCAAACCCTTTTGTTTAGAGAATTACTTATGAAACTAGTCATTAATACAGCTTAAGCCAACATAGAAAAAGATTAGAAATCACTGAAGTATAAACACTAAAACCCAACATATAAATAATATACTTAGAAGACTATTAAAATCCCAGCAAATGAAAAAGTCTCATTAAATGTTCATCTATCAGAGAAAAATGCAAAAATGCATTCAGTATGATACACATACTTATTCAACAGGTGCTCACTAAAGGGCCACTAAAAAAGCCCAGCAAAGCACTGGGCCGACCACTGACAAGGATGAAAAGAGATATAAAGGCTTCAGTCTTGAGGTCCCTGTAATCTGGAGGATGCAATAAGCACAGACACACACCACACATATCAACACAATAATTCATTAGTCCATGGTTTCTCAACTTTTACCTGTTAAAAATTATGTGGGTTGCTTACTCAAAATGTAGGCTCTGTAGCCTCACTCTCAGAGATTCTGATTCTTAAAGTCTGGGGTACAATCCAAGTACCTCTGGGATTCCGAAGCGGGACTTCCATGAGCCACACTTAGAGAAACATTGTTATAGAGAAGCTCCACGAAGGCAGTGGTCGTGTCTGTCTATTTTTCCATGATTATCCAAGCCCTCACGCAAAGCCTGGTACATAGTAAACCCTCAGGAGAAACCTCCAAATAAAAGAATGAATAAGCCTGGCTAAACTCCACCATGAACGATGCAAGCAAAATATGACATAAAAACTCAGAAACTTAAGTAGCTCCTCCCTCAGTAGGAAGCAGGTTCCCTCGAGTGAAATCTGAAGGTACAAGGGACTCAGTGCACAGGGCTGCATTCTGAAACTTTTCTCTTTGTGGAATGGGGTCCTGGAACCGAGGAAATATGACCTGACTCTTCTCCGCAAGTTTGTGTCCCTTCCATTCACTGGTAGCATCTGGACCCCAGGGTTCACCCCCATTCCTCTGAATGGAGCCACTGTTCCCTCCCAGAGAGACATATAACTCCACAAAGCTCATTCTGGCAGGCTGGAATTCAAATGGTGCTGGACAGAACAGCTCTTCTATTGGGACTCACTACTGAAATGTAAAATTAATTATAGCTCTCATAGATGGAAACATCAGAACCGCAGCAGAGTTTGTTGAGCGTATAAGCAATTGATTGTCAGCTGTTTCTTTACAAAACTGAGTTGCAGGCACCAATCCTCAGATTCTTCCTCTAAAATAGCCTTGTAGGTTTTCTTCCTAAACTTGTGGAGCAACTTCAAATGTGTCACAGCTGCACTAATTTCCACAGATAGCTACAAAGAAATAAAATTTTTACAGTGTAATAGATAAATGTAAAAGTAAAATCAAATATTCAGATGACCCAAAAATACTACAGATTTAAAAAATACTCCATTTTCCCCCCAAGGGTCCCTGGTGGCTCAGACAGTAAAGAACCTGCCTGCGATGCAAAAGACCCAGGTTCTATCCCTGGGTCAGGAAAATTCCCTGGAGAAGGAAATAGCTACCCACTCCAATATTCTTGCCAGGAGAACTCCATAGACAGAGGAGCCTGGCAGGTTACAGTCCATGCTATCACAAAAGAGTCGTACACAACTTAGCAACTAACACAAAAATACTCCAAGACTGTCATTAGTTTTGGAAAGAAAGGACGGATAAGAAGGTAAAACAGATGGATAAAACAAGTGGCAGGGAGAAAGCTCATTGTTGGGAATGTGGTAAGAGAGGGGAGAGCTGTGATCAGCAGTTTGAATTCAGGTATGTCAAAGCAGGCAATTTTATATGGAATAAAAAGTTCATCCTGAATTTTAGCTTTATTGATGAATTTGTATTCCGAATATTATCTTATTAAAAATCTATGCATTTGTATCTTGAGGACAACAGAAATCAAAACATGAAGTCACATACCTGTGTCTGTTTAGGGCCAATATCCATTCTTTTAAGAAGGTCATTTAAAAAAGCTGTAACACTTTCCCAGGGGTAAATACTGTTAGAACCATCCAGCACGATGACTATGTCTAGCTGAGTGCTGCATTCTGCAAGAAAAAGAGTCACTCATGCAAATTTGGCGTCTATCTTTAGAGGAATATGAAATGGTTTCACGGTTGAAAGCAGCTCATTTTAAAAGATGATGTTCTTCAGGGCTCCCCTGGTGGTCCAGTGGTTAAGAATCTGCCTTGCAATGCAGGGGACAGGTTTGATCCCTGGTCCAGGAAGATCCCACATGCCACGGAGCAGCTAAGCTAATGAGCCAAAACTACTGAGCTCGCATGCTGCAACTACTGAAGCTTGCATGCCTAGAGCCCACCCACCACAACTAGAGAGTAGCTCCCACTCACCACAGCTAGAGAAAGGCCACATGCAGCAATGAAAACCCAGCACAATCAAAAATAAATAAATAAAAGAAACATCTAAATAAATCTTTTTTAAAAAAGATGATGTTCTACACAATGGACACATTACTTTTAAAACCAGAAAAAAAAAAGAGTCTTTTAAATAAAAAGTAAAGGTGATAAATATTCACTGCATTCAGTAACAATTGGTTTGGGATTCACATCAAGTAAAATGCATCTCTACTTAATTTTAATTAACACTGTATGAGTTATCTTTGGAAATTTTTTCAATATTAATTCTGTATACAGTTCTCATTCCTTGTGTATTTCAAATGAGTTTATCTTCCTCAAAGAAATTCACCCTTTAAATAAAAACAATGTGACAGCTTTAGCTATGACGATTAAATATGACTCTGTAAAGGTAACTTGCACTAATATCAATTCCAAAAACAGCAGTGAGGTTTGGTTATATATTGGCAAAGCAACATTTACCTAAATTGGTAATGCTGGTAGCCAAGAAAATACTTCAAGCTTTTTGGTATGCTCCTGTGTATATATATATCTCATCCATTGCTTACGCTTTTTAAACACTGCAAAAACACTGCATAAAATCTGTACCTTGTACTGGGGCAATGGAGTTCACGACTTGAAATGTGGGGCTGACATCAGAACAGATTCCAGTTGTGTAATGCAAATGTCCACATCGATAGGCATACAAGGGCCCACATGCCTTTAAAAAAATTTAAAAAATTAAAACCATTAGATTAAAAATTATATAATAGATTTTTATGAAGATTTATGATCATAGAATTCCTCGTTCATTAACCATCATTACTCTTCCTTTTCTTACCAGAAACCCTCCTTTTGGGTTGGTAACTAAAGTTGATCCAAATGTCATGTTCTCCTTTACTTCTGTGACGTTGGGAATTGATGTATTAACTAAAAATAGAAGAAACTTTTATGAGACTGGAAAACAAAGTAAAATTAAGTGCCTTCCCATAAAAACCTTCTGTTTGCTCATATCATAGGACATTCTTCTTTTGGTTCAACTAAATAATCTTCGAAGTATTATTAAGGAGTATAATAAACAAGCAAAGGCAGAAAACTGGCTTTTGTCTCAGAAGCTTTGTCTGGATCACTGTCCCAAATACTTTTGCCGAACTGTAAAAGAATGCACAACTATCAGGGCAATCAGAACGTGGGACAGCCTTTCACACATTTTTTCCTAATTAAAATAAATAAAATATTTAGTCTCAGAATGTAGATACAAAGTAAATTTACACACTCATCTTATATGTTATATCTACGTGTTTAAAATGACCAATGACAAAACGATTTCTGGCAAGAAGAAGGAAAATGGGTAGAAGACCAGAAAAGAAAACTCAAACACAAGATTTTAATCATTATATTCATCATCACAGGGACATTAACAGGGTTGCAAAGAAAACCAAAGCAAGATCAGAGCAGTGGTCAGGATGTTTGGATAAAGACACAATGAAGGGACTACATTTGACATTACAAATAAGAATGTTGGGCCCTAAAGCATGCAAACCTGGGCAAAAAGAAGTTCCACTCTCATTAAAAAAGGAAAAAAATAAAAAAGATTAGACAGGAAAGGCAAAAACTTCTAAACCCTGCTTAGCAGAGTGTTAGAATATTTAAAAGTGGCAAAACTCAAGTTCGAGAAAGACTCGTCTTACTGTTTACGCCTATAATTTTTTCTTACTACAAGTTTACATGGGAAATGGAGACAGAGATTGAGCCCTGAATGGTCACAGTGACCTCCTAATCTGAACACTGTCTTTGTCTCGGAATTCAGTTTGGTTTGCTTTGAAAGCACCTGGAACTGGTCTTGAATAATCTGGATCAGAGGTTTTAATACTAGGGTTGAGCATTCCTGGGATGTCAGGAACTATAGCAGAAACTTTTCTATTGCTCTTGACGTAGCCAGTCTCCATGCTACTTTTGAAACTCTATTCCAGTTTCCAGTAATGGAGGAGTAGCTTCTATCGAAACAACCCTTTTGTAAACAACTATAAACTTCAGGAAAAGGAAAAAAAAAAAGGAACAATCATCAGAAGGCATTGGAAAACAATCCAAACCAGGCAGAAACTGGAAGGGAGTCTATACTTGTAAGAGGAGATTAACACTAGTTGAGTTTCCTGTTTTTGTGTTTGTTTGTTTTCCCCAAGGGAAGGCCTGAGCCAGTGGCTAAACCTCAAATAGGACGCACAGTCTTCCTGTCTAGAAGGAACAGAGGACAGAGAATGGGCCAATGACAGTCATGTCAAGTGGGGGGGTGGCATTTTGGAAAGGAAAGCCACAAAAGGAGAGTTTCAATATACACAGATATATTCTTTCCAAATATCTAAATGACCTGAATTGTACATGTGCAGAGTAAATATCACACAGCCCAGCTAAAATATTAGAAGAATTGAGTAGAGATTTTAAGGGCTTCCCACTATTCTTTGGAAATTGACTTCAGCCAAGTAAATTGCCTGCTAAAACAAAAAAAAATTAAGACTTTTCAAAGACACATAACAAGATCTGGAATCTCCACACTTATAATTCAAAAGTTTAATCCAGGATACAATCCAAAGTTACTAAATATAAGAAGAAACAGGAAAATGTAACCTAACCTCAAGAGAAAGGTAATAAATGGAAAGTGACATTGAGATATTCCAGATGTTGGAATTATCAAGTGAGGATATTAAAGCAGCTATTAAAGCTATGCTTTCGAATTAAAAAAAAAAAAGTTCATAATGAACAAGCAGGAATTTGAAAAAAAAAAAGCAACAACTGAAAAATACAGTATCTTAAGAAAACCTGCAGAGGCTGAGTCATTTCCAAGGCACTTAATACTGTACAGAACACTGACAGGGTTCTAATTCCTACATAGATCTAGCAGGAATTTTCTAGTCATGTTCTAACTTTGGTATTTCTATCAAATACATATATTTCAATATAAATTTACCTCATGCTATTCTCTTTTTAAAAAAATTAAATTTCTCTATTACAATTTCCTTGTGTAATACTTTTTTTAAAAAAATACTAAGCTAAATTTTGTGGAGTAAATGTGATAAATAGGTTTATTTGGAAAATTTCTTCTGTGTTACTGCCGAGTTTACAAAGGATTCTGGACAATGGAGGCAGTTACAAGTTACAGAACTAGTAAAACCTTCTACGTCTATGGCTATTCTATGATGAATTTCTAAAGCAAATGAAAGGCAGAAGGAATAAAAATATGTGAATGATAAAAACTGAAGAATTTTTACAGATGACTTCTGGTATTTTCTTGAGTTGGTTGAAATTTACTTTCATTGTGAATGCTGGGCATAGTTTAGGATCAGACTTTAACATTTTGATTTTACATACCTGGGAGATCCAACTTTATGCAAGGTAATGATTCACTTCGCCCAACTGGACACTTATAGACATCTCCAGTTCTATTCTTGGGTTGCCCAACTAAAGGAGACCCAATAAGCACCCTGGAAGTTAAAAGAGCCAATTAACATTTTTGAATAATGAGAAACATTTTATTTTTGTTACTGTATGACTAGTTCTAAGGTGACTGACAGTAGCTCCATAGACAGAATAGTCACCCTCAGTAATTTAATGTTATTTAAAATAAGCAGAGAGTCTTCTCCAAATTGCAGATTGATTTAAATAAAAAAAAAACCAGTAAAATACACAGGAGAGAGGCTTGAGAATATTTTATTTTCTTGTATCATGTTACTTTAATACATTTTTTATTTGGGGGATGAAAGCATAATTATTGGTTAAGCCTGCTGATGTTTTAATTTACAAAACACACATGGAAGTATAAATGACTTTTTCCCAAGAGAAACATAATTTCATAAAGAAGTCAGGGAAAAGAAACATTAGATCATCACATTTAATGTTAGTATATGCTTAGTTTGTAAGTACTTAGACAATAAAGATAGTTATGAGACAGGTTAAAACCACTTATTTTTTTAGACAGAAATATGAAAACATTCTAATAATAAGTAATGTAAAGGTATAATCATGATTTATTTTAGTGCTAGCGAAAGCCATTTAACAAGGTCCCCTATAATATCTTCAGGAATACAATGGATGAATGTAGCTGAATGTTAAAATACTTGTTGGGATCCATAGCTGCTCATTTATTGCTGGCTAAACAGCTACATCCAAGACACTGATTACTAGCAACCAAAGGACTCTTATTATGTACCCTAAGACTGCACTTGAGGTTGACTTAGTCTGTATCTTTGTTAATGACTTAAGTGAAGACACAGAAAGCATAAAAGTATTCTTCAAGTAAATCAGTATACCTATGTGGGCATTCAGAAATGTCCTAACATTCGGGAACAAGAAATTTAAACTAGTAAAATTTAATAAGAACCTATGGAAATAACTTCACTTATCTGTGTACTATTATCTACATTAGAACGGAATGTGAGAAACCTGATTTAATAGAAGTTCGTGTGAAAAAGTCATGGAAGATTTAGTTGACAGCGAGAAAACGGGAGCCAATAGTGTATTTTAGAGCCAACAAGGCTAATGTGACCTTAGGCTGCACTGCTAGAAATAGATGCCCTGGTCAAGGAAAGTGATAGCCCCTCTGTGCTCTGCACTGTCGGGCCATGTCTGGAATCTCCAAATTAAGAGAGACATAGGCACAAAGGAATGTATTTAGGAGGCTATGACTCAGACAGTTCACAGTCTGGTAATTTTGTCAGACCAGAGATGCTCAAGGGAAAGTTGGGGAGGTTTAGTGTGGGAAAAAAATGTCTGAAGGAGAATTGAAAGGTTGTAAAGGGCTGTAGGTGGGTTAGGCATATCTTTTTAAATTTTTCAAAATTTGAAAGTTTGCCATATATAAAAGGGAAGGGATTTTTAATGGAAATGAGTTTTACAACAATTGCAAATATTGAATTGTTGAACAGAATCCCTGAAACATGGTTGTGATATGATGTCTTTGCAAAGCCATTTCTGATATACATAAATAACCATAAAAATGTTCAAATCCTTTAACACATAATTCTTACTTCTGGGAATCTATCCTAAAAAATGACCTAAATTAGGGGAAATAAGCTTGATGCATAAAGATAATGCTTATAGGGTATATATAACCATGAAAGATTAAAAGAAATGTGATCAACAGCAAGATTAATTAATTCCTATAGGGTCATTCCATAGAACATTGTGCAGTCATGAAAAGAACAATAGTTAATACGACTGCATGGTAGGATAAAAAATTATAACCTAATTTAAAATAAAAACCTACCTAATTTATTGAAAACTTATGACAACTTGAAGCAAAAGATACCAAATTATATTCAATGTACTTATAAAAGCAATGGTAATAATAGTCTGAATTTGTTGAATTTACACCTTCTAAGTGCTCTCTATGTCTTAAGTAATTTAATCTCCAGAAAATATATCATGAACTTTGGTGCCAGACTTCCTGAGTTCAAATCATGGTTTTACCTTTTACTTAGCTGTATGGTTTAGGACAAGCCAGTTTTATTCTCTGTGCCTTAGTTCCTTCATCTGTAAAATGGAAATAGTAAGAGTAGCTACCTGACACAATCATCAAGAGCATGAAATGATTTACTATATATAAAATGTTTAAAATAGTATGTGGCTCATAGCATGTGCTAAGTGTTGGTTTTTTTATTATCACTCTATATATTTTCAGATGATGGAACAACAGTATCTATGTAGAACACAGATTCAAAGGGAGTACACCAATAAACAAATTATATTAAGGAAGTTATGATTAGATTTTAGGGAGCTCCCCCCCCTCAATATTTGCAAAAACTTCTGTAATGTGATTGGTTAAACTATTTTTATAGTTAAAAATAGTTTGGAGAAAAATAGTAGATGTGTTATGAAAGTATTTAAGTTGAAACTAGATAGATTAATTAATGTTTATTAAGAACATCCTACATGCTCAGCATTAACATTAATGCCAGGCCCTCAGAATACAAAATAATAAAACACCATTTTTTAGGTGGCTTAAAACTTAGCAGAGGAGCAAATATGTAGATGTACTATTACTATACTGAATAGGTTTGACTTTGGTGCAATGTCAGCAAAGTCTTAGAAGCACGAAGCGATGCACACTGCTCTTTCAATAAGTTCAAGTAACAGTGTAGATGGAGAGGAACTTAAATCTGGCTAGGTAAGTAGGATCTAGATCACATATGCTCTTATAGACTATTTTCAGAACTTGGATTTAGTGTATGGAAGAGAGAGTTGGGAACTGCTGAAGCTTTTAAAGAGGGATGAGACATGATCAGTTCTGATCTATAAAGCTTTTTTACATGTAGTGTCAGGAATAATTGAGCTTCCCAGGTAGCTCAGCAGTAAAAAAAACTTGCCTGCCAATGCAAGAGATGCGGATTCGATCCCTGGGTTGGGAAGATCTCCTGGAGTAGGAAATGGCAACCCACTCCAGTATTCTTGCCTGGAGAAACCCATGGACAGAGCCTGGTGGGCTACAGTCCATGGGCTCACAAAGAGTCAGACATGACTGAGCAACAGAGTGCACACACACACATGCATACACACACACACACACACATGAATAAATTGGGAAAAGAGGCAAATTAGACCCAGAGAGTGAAGGTAAGAGTTTCAAAAGTAATCCAGATGAGAAATGAAGATCTGAATTAAGGATGTAGAGAGGGACAGGATAACCAATTCTGGAGACATTTAGGATATAAGCTGTATTAGTTTGGGTTTCCCCAAAAGCAGACTGCTACAGATAAATTTTGGGGAGGAAATTCCAAGTAGGCACAAATGTGAAGGTGGGAGAAATGCTAGAGGGAAGGAATAAAGGCCAATAAAAATGTACTGATAAGGGTTACTTCTGTAGGCATCTGGGCCCAACCTTGTGAGGAACATCTCAGAAACTACATGGAACATATATGAGCATGCCAGGAGCATGGCTGAGGTCCTAAGAGTAAATGCTACCAACTCAATAGAGGACAGAGCAAGAAGACGCTGAAGGCTAATATACAGGGGGAAGTAACAGAGGATTTTAAGAAATGGAGGAAGAAAACTGGTAGGAGTGATCAGAGAGGGAAAGAGAGAATCAGAAAATAGTGACATCACAGAAACCAAAGAAGGCAAAACTATCAAGAATGGGAGCCGTGTCGAGCAGACTTCATTTTAAGTAACTTGGCTAAAAATGAAGGACAAGGGTCATATTAATAAACTTGGGCTTCTTTTTTCAAGCAAACCATTTAGGGTTTGAGGGGAGTTTAAATTTATTCTGGAGGAAACCTGGATATGGTAAAATAATAGTATCCAGGGGTTTGTAAGTGCGGTATATGGTTTGGAATTTTGTGTACCTTGGGATGTGATTTTGTCCCTCCTTGTCCTTCATTAAGGCAGAATCTATTTTTCTTCCTGTTGAAATGGAGATTTGCTTGATAAAAAGAATGCAGCAGATATGACACTGTGACTTCTGAGGATAGGCCTTAGGAGATAGTATAGACTCCATTTCACCATTTTTTTGAAATCTGATACCACCAGGCCATGAAGAAGCCTCGTCTAGCCTAATGGAGGATGAGAGGCCACGTGGAGGAAAAGTGATGCTTGAGCAGACAGCAGAAACTCCAATAGGGGAGTTAAACCATCAGCATGTTAATAACAAAGGCAGAAGGGAAGACTGGTCGTGGATAGCTCAGGCAAATGTGTGGAAACAGGAGCATGAGGCCTGACATGGAAGGTGATGAGGAAGCAGGAGTGACTGGGAGACAGCACAAAGCTTCCTCATAACCTGCAACTGGCAAGAAGTGGACTTTGAAGGGAAGGTTCTGGAGTTTATATTTGAACTCTAGGGCAGTAGAAAGCCCCTAGAGTATGACGATAATTGGAAATAACCTGATATAACAAATGGAGCCATGGCCTATTGTGTATTCTGGATAAGGCAAGACTAGAGTGTGAGAACTCAGCAAGTGGTAGAGTGTAGCAATAGGTCAGGACTGAGACAGGGGATCTGAGAGTCAGGATCAGTGACACAGAACGGATAAGCAGGACACAGGACATAAAACAATTTTGTGTATTTTTCTAGGAGCTATTTGTTCTGACACCAAGCATGCAACTCTGGAAAGAACGTAGATCTCACCACTTAATCCTAAGAAAGCCTCACTTTTCCCAGGCTGCATATAAATGACAAGAGCCTAGAAAAATACCAGCCTAGAGTTTATGGAATTTCAGGAATCTTCAACATTCTCAAGCCCCATTATCTTGCTTTATTTTTTTTTCTCATAGCACTTACCACATTCTGACATACAATCTACCTGTTTATTAAGTTTATTATTTATGTTTTGTTCATCCCTCCCCAGCAGACTGTAAGCTCCACAATAGCAGGAATTTTCATCTATTCATTCACTCATATATCTTGAGTGACTGAAACAGTGCCAGGTAGAAAATAGGCATTCAATAAATATGTACTAAATGAATAAATTATGACTGCATCAAATGCTGTAAGAATATGAATAAGGAAGACCTGGTCACTCATATGGCCAGCTAAGAGGTCCTAATTGTGAAGTTTTTTTTAATTTTTAGAGGCTGGATATTTTGCTTAAGCAGAAGGCCATCTAGGCCTTTAGGTGTCACACGAAGTATTTCCATGGGTCAAGGTTCCAGAGAATCTGTATTGTTATGGAAGAGAACTGGCTTAAGGAAGAAGGCTGGGTTCCGCATCCTGGCCCTGTCACACTTGTGTTAAACCTTTGGCTATTCATTCTCTGAGTCCCAGTTTCCTGTCTAGAAAATGAGGATGTTAACAGTCATATTCACTCAAACACACAGGGTCAATAGGAAGACCCAAAGCACAGTTTCATGAACTATGGACATTGTAACTTTAAATTTTAATGCAAGTTTGCTTTAACTCATTAAATTTAATTTATATTAAATTTCTGCTTTTTATATGACATTATGGCAATGATTTGTCTGAAGATTAAGAGGATTAAAGAATGTTCTGGATCTCATGCCAGAGAAACACCTGATAAACTCAAAGATCATCAAAGTGAGAGAAACACCTCTTCTCCATGAAGAAGCTCCAAATATAAAAAAATTTAATAAACTGAAAAATGTTTGCTATTCATAATAGTGATTATATTGACTGTTGTTACATTTATTTGAAAGGCAGCTGTCCTCGGACTGCTGTTTCATATTTATATACTTTTCTTCTTTAAAAGATAGTTTCCTGGAGATTGTTTCACATTTACATTATTTCTTTTCATCTAACTCTTTCTTGATCTCCAAGCCAAAGTCTTTATCAGAGTACCAAGTACCTCCTGCCAGCCATTTTTAAAAAAATCAACAACAGAGTAAGTGTTTGGTCATCTTAGAGAATGAAGTTATACAGTGGCCCCATGAGCTGCTGTGTTTTCGATCATGAAAGGTAGCAGGTAGAAATGAGGTGAGCCAAAGAAATGACAAGTTTGGCAAAGAGGAAGTTTTAACTTCAAAAGATATTATTAACACTTAAAAATAAATTTTATATTAAAATCCATACAAGAAAATTTTTTAGAGCTGTTCGTCTTTTTACCCCAAGCTTGAATAGGCTTTATTTAAAACACACATATACACTGGAAAGTCACCTGAGCCCACATATAAACCTTACCTGGCACGAAGCAGGGTCCTTTAGGGAAAAGGCAGGCATCTGATACATTTTGATGTATATTGGGTTGGGGATTGGCTAGGGAAGTATTTTCATCATGAGAATCTACTTTGAAAAGACAGGCCAACTGAAGCCACTGAAGCCCCTAAGAATGGATGCTTAGATTAGCGGTCTTCAACCTTTTTGGCACCAGGGACCAGTTTCAAGGAAGACAATTTTTCCATAGACCAGGGTGGTGGTAAGGGGATGGTTTCAGTATGATTCTCATAAGGAGCCGCCACCTAGAACCCTTGGATACACAGTTCATAGCAGGGTTCGCACGCCTATGAGAATCTAATGCCGCTGATCTGACAAGGAGGTGGAGCTCAGGTAGTAATTGAAACGTGGGGGACTACAAACACAGATGAAGTTTTGCTGGCTCACCGCTCACCCACCAATAATCTCCTGCTGTGCCACCCGGTTCCTAACAGAAGGCTGGGGACCCCTGGTGTAGATAGCACTCAAGGGAGTGGGAGAACATGCTGGAAGGAAGGAAGCAAAGAGCAACAGAGAATGGAAAACCCATATCAACGTCTCATTTTTTCCCATCTGTCTGAGACCTTGCCATACTAGTGATCACCACTAACTCTGGGAGGCTTCTGCAATCCTGAGCACATTGGTTTTTCTTCTCTTCAAAGCAAAACTGTTAAACCAGTTGTATTTTTTTGTGAAATTTTCTAAACCACAGTGCAACTATTTGGTTGCTCCAGCTCATGCTAATCATAATAAAAAATGGCTGGATTTAATCAGAGGTATAATGTGTTCTGTTACTGAGAAAACATGTGGTTTCTGAGCCAAAGATATAAAGGTTACACTCCACAGGAAACTTCTGAAAGGTGAAGGGAGATAGGCTGCCTTTTCTGTTAGCTTTTCATGTTTTCCAAAGATATAAAGTAATACTTTTCAAATATACAGACTGCATGAGTTATGGACCAACAACTAACTTAGGCATCCTTGATGTGAGATAGATCAGGATGATTTTTTTAAAAAAATCTGAGGTTACAAAGTTTCCAAACATGACCAGTAGATATGATTTATGCTGGTGCCCACCTCTGGAGAAAATAACAAAATCCATGTTCTCCCAAATATATCAGTTATTTTATAGTTCATTTCTTAAAATGTCTGCATCCTATCTGATTTTATAAACACTTAAGAATATCCAAACATATTACTAAAATTTATTTTGCATGGCCAGTGCCTGGATATTTTTAGAATGGTATGTTGCTACCATGTCATCCTTAAAGATTTGAATATTTAGATATTCGTTCAGTTGAGTTTAGTTCAGCTGCTCAGTCGTGTCCAGCTCTTTGCAACCCCATGGACTGCAGCACACCAGGCCTTCCTGTCCATCACCAACTCCTGAAGTTGACTCAAACTCATGTCCATTGAGTCGGTGATGCCATCCAACCATCTCATCCTCTGTCATCCCTTTCTGCTCCCGCCTTCGATCTTTCCCAGCATCAGGGTCTTTTCCAATGAGTCAGTTCTTTGCATCAGGGGGCCAGAGTATTGGAGTTTCAGCTTCAGCATTAGCCCTTCCAGTGAATATTCAGGACTGATTTCCTTTAGGATGGACTGGTTGGATCTCCTTGCAGTCCAAGGGACTCTCAAGAGTCTTCTCCAACACCACAGTTCAAAAGCATCAATTCTTCGGTGCTCAGCTTTCTTTATAGTCCAACTCTCACATCCATATACGACTACTGGAAAAACCATAGCTTTGACTAGATGGATCTTTGTTGGCAAAGTAATGTCTCTACTTTTTAATATGCTGTCTAGGTTGGTCATAACTTTTCTTCCAAGGAGTAAGCTTAGATATTTCTAGTTCATTTAATTTTAAATTCAATTGGCCACACTGTTTTTGTTTCCTGATTTTCACACCTTTTCCTTAAAATCATTGTAAACATGGAATGTCAGAATGGAATTAAAGTATCTGATATCCATATATACATTCAAATGCTCATGAGCTTTCATTCACATTAAAATGTAAAGTCTAAAACTACAGAGATAGTTATTATCAACCTTTACTTTTTTAATGGAGCTCTAATAACAGTAACAGCCCTAGATAGTGAGTGGAGACTTGAGTTCTATTTTTTGCTCTGACCCCAAGTAGCTATATTTCCCTAGGGGAGTTACTTTAAAAACAAACTTTATTGAAGTATGAATGACCACTTTAATGTATACAAATTAATGAGTTTGGGGATAAGTATATACCCTTAAATCTATCACCACAATCTATATCATAAACATATCCATTACTTCCAAAAGTTTCCTCAATGCCCTCTTTACTAGTAGTAGTTATTATTACTATTATTTGGTGATAAAAACACCTAACAAAAAATCTACATTCTAAGCAAAATTTTAAGTATAAAATACAGTATTGTTAACTATCTGGAGAAGGAAATGGCAACCCATTCTAGTATTCTTGCCTGTAAAATCCCATGAACAGAGGTGAGGTGCCTGGTGAGCTACAGTCCATGAGGTTGCAAAGAATCAGACATGACTGAGCAACTAACACAGACTGTTAACGATAGGGGCTATGCTGTATAGTGAATCTCCAGGACTTATTCATTTTGCTTAACTGAAGCTTGTACCCTTTGATTAATGCTTTCCTGTTTTGCCCTTCTTTGAACCTCTGGTAACCACCATTCTGTCCTCTGCTTTTATGAGCTCGATTATTTTAGGTTCCTCATATAAGTGGGATCATGCCGTATTTGTCCTTCATCTGGCTTATCTCACTTAGTAAAACATCCTCCAGGTTCATCCATATTTTCTTAAATAGAAAGATTTTCTTCTTATTTAAGGAAGAATAATACTCTACTATATATGCAAAACATTTAAAAAAATCTATTCATCTGTCAATGGACATTTAGATTGCTTTCAAGTTGTGCTTTTTGTGAATAATGCTGCAATGAATATGGGAATGCAGATATCTCTTCAAGACCTTGATTTTCATTCCTTTGAATATTTACCCAGAGCTGGGTGAAGTGAAGAAGTGAAGTCACTCAGTCATGTCCGACTCTTTGCGAACGCATGGACCGTAGCCTACAAGGCTCCTCTGTCCATGGAGTTTTCCAGGCAAGAGTACTGGAGTGGGTTGCCATTCCCTTCTCCAGCGGATCTTCCCAACCCAGGGATCTAATTCAGGTCTCCTGCATTGCAGGCAGATTCTTTACCAACAGCACCACCAGGGAAGCCCTTTTATACAAGCTCCACTTAAAAAAAAAGACTCACTAAAAATTATATTAACTACAAAGTGAAAGAGCTCTAATATTAATTTTGTATAGTTTTCAAAAGTTAAATATGCTTTAAAAAATCATACTAAAGTGAACTTAACCAATATTAAGAGGTTTAAAAGTGTATAAAATTCAGTGAGATTCATTATAAATAATAGACTAAATTCAATAGATAAGTACTAAAAATATAAGCCTCATGTTATAATATGGAGGTGATACTAATGCTCTCAAGACAGCATCTCACATGCTTCCATATACCTCATGCTGAGTCCCAGCTAGATTAAAATGCAGACAAAGAACTCTTGCCAGAATAACATAATTACAAAACAATGACTATTTTGAATAAGGCCCTTCCTTGAGGTCAGCCCAGGTTTCAACAGAATCACTAACCACAGCTCTTAATACTGCCAAGGATTTTTTTCCTCTTTTAATTTCTATTACCAAATGATTAGACTACATTTCCTACCATAAACGATTCATTCTAAGTCTCATTCATAAAACGAACTGTAACTAAATAATATTTTCCATTACCTTGTAAGAAAACTAAACAACAAGAAAACCCACTGACTTACCATTTTCCTTCTTCATTTTCATATTGTTGAACAGTATATCCAAACATGTCCTCCACTGGGCCACTGAAAGTCATTGAGTTTTTCACATCAACATTGAATGACACACAGAAGCCTAGAACAAGAGAGGAAACAAACATCCAGTTACATAAAGTTAACTAAGATTCCATTATGTTTTGAATTATTAAGGCATTCTTGAGGTTACCATTCAAAGCTGAGTGCTTATTAAAAAGAGCAATGACGCTCAAAGAATGGGAACAACCAGAAAGGTCTGCAATGTTAACTGTATTACTGACTGGAAATCAACCTAATGACTTTAAAGAATGTAAGTATTAACATTCAAACAAAATCCCATAATAATTTAGTATCTGTACCATTCCCAGAACCAAAGATTTCAGAATGTGTGGGAAGGAGCTGGCTGAAACTCATATGACTAATGCAGTCACAGATAGTTTTCCAGTAGTCATCCCTAGATCAAACCATGGACACTAATGAAATGTAAACAGCCTCATTTTCCCATTTTGACTACAGAGGATACAAGCATCACCATTTACAGCCTCGAGAGAGGAAGCTTTTTCAGTGCTGCTTCAAAAAGGAAGGCAAGCTGACTGTTTCCACCCAGAGATGGCCTCCTATGCAGGCTTGAGGTTTGCTCTGCCTCCATCTCTGAATCAAGCAGGGGGTGGAAGCTTGTACACTGAGGTCTCCTTATTATGTTGGTGGTGATAGCCTCACAGGTGGAGAGGCTAAATTCATTGAGATTAAATTAGATGATTCATCTAAAGAGTTTACTCAATGCCTGGTACTTACTACATATTTAATGAAGGGTTAAACCTCTTCAATTTTTTTTTTTTTGTTTGTTTGTAGTTCAGATAATGGAAATCCTTTATTGGTGAGATTGTTTTCTAAAAGGGTTCTATGGCTGCTACTGCTAAGTTGCTCCAGTCATGTCCAACTCTGTGAGATTCCATGGAATGTAGCCCATCAGGCTACTCTGTCCATGGGATTTTCCAGGCAAGAATACTGGCGTGCCCTCCTCCAGGGGATCTTCTCGACCCAGGGATCAAACACACATCTCTATGTCTCCTGCGTTAGTAGGCAGTTTCTTTACCACTAGCACCACCTGGGAAGCCCTAAAAGGGTTCTTCAGTTCAGTTGCTGAGTCCTGCCCGACTCTTTGCGACCCCATGGACTGCAGCAGGCCAGGCTTCTGGGTGGTGCCAAATTCTCTCAAATGGATGCTGTCAAATTCCATCTTTGGTACTGGTTTTTAAAGCATACTTGTAAAGTTCCAAAGTATTCCCCTCCTAGGTGTAACTAAAAATTCTTCCCGAAGAATATGCTATTATAAAATCACACAGCATCATAAGGTGTATTGAGATGATTAAATTCACTCTTTTGTGTTTTACAGCTACATGTAAACAGAAAAAATTTTCTTCCTTATTCACTGTATACTCTTCCATAAATATAACATAAATTCAGACTCTAATTCATTCCAGGCTCTAATGTATAACTTTCAAATTTTGGTAACAATATTAAATGCTTATTTGATGCAGAAAATTATACATAACTTAGAGAAAATTATTCTTCAAAAAAAGATGTTCTGTATACTTACTTATAAAGTCTTCTTTTGATCTCCTGACCTGGAAGTTCTTCCCACTTCAATATATTAAGGGCTTAACTATTAAGCCCTCTTATTTTAAAAAAAAAAATCCCTCATAGAAATAATTATTAAATACTACCTACATTGTAACTACAATGTAGTGAGATTTTTTGAAAAGTACTTAAAGGCGGGGACTCTTATTCATCTTTCTTAACCTTTCTCAAAATCTAGTATAGCTCCTTGTACACAAATGGGCATAACATATTCATAGAATGAAAGATAACACGTTGAAGGAGAAAATGTGCCAGCTGTCAATAGACGTGGACTGGCAACTATTTCATCTTAGTTAAGGAAGACTTTATGGAGATGGAAATTTTCAAGTTAGATTTTTAAGGAGAGGGAGAGATACAACTTGGCAGAAGAAAATGTGTCCCAAGGATCTGGGAGAGTCTCTGCAAGAAATAAGGTACAGGACGGGACAAATATGGTTACAAGATCACAGAAGGAGATTTGCCTGGCTGGTGTGGAAGATGCAGGAAAAGAATGGATGGGTAGCAAAGGTCCATTTATGTACATTGCCTGTTCACTCTTCAAAGATGATAGAGAACAGCTGGTTACCATCTTCTGCATAATGGCTTTTCATGTATTTGAAGACAGTTTTAAACACTGTTCACTCTGCTCCAAACTAAATAGTACTTGTTCCGACTCTTTCCTCATAGTTTTTTTTTTTTTTGAACACTTTTAACAGATTATTTTTGGTATAAGAGACACAAAAAAATAGTACTCTAAACAGCAGGATTTCTCAGCTTTGACACTATTGACATTCTGGCTCAGAAAATACTTTGTTATGAGGGCCTGCTTGTGCAGGGTAGGGTGTTTGACAGCATCCCTGGTCCCTGGCCGTACGATGTTAGTAGTCCGCCCTGAGTTGTGAAGATCAAAAATGTCTCGACACAAGTGCAAAATCACTGTGAGTTGAAAACCACTGTACTATGGATAAGGTGAAGAAAACCACTACCAATGATTTTATCGAAGAAGGTGCCTGAAAACCAATTGTAGTCTACCGACCAGCAGCTACTGCATCACCTGGGAGCTTGTGAGGGCTCTAGAATCTCAGGCCCTCCCCAGACTTCCTGAATCAGTATCTGCATCCCAACAAATTCCCCAGAAAAACAGACTCCTGTTAAGGTCTGAGAAGTACAGGTCTGTAACATGGTACCTCTCTTTCATAATGTTGATGCAGGAACAGAATTTACCTAAATTAAAACTACTCATCATCCTTTAGGAATACAAAGGGAAAAGGGTTTTCTTTAATTAAGGTCAACTTAATTAAAGAAATTAATTTAAGATGTCAAGCCCTCTTGAAAGATTTTCCCTGAAGTTCATCATCTTCAGTATATGTGTGCATGCATGCTAAGTCACTTTAGTGGGGTCTGGTTCTTTGTGACCCCATAGGCTGTAGGTTCCTCTGTCCATGTGATCTCCAGGCAAGAATACTGGAGCGGGTTGCCACACTGTCCTCCAGGGGATCTTCCTGACCCAGGAATCGAACTTGTGTCTCATGTCTCCTGCATTGGCAGGCGGGTTCTTTATCAATAGTGCCACCTGGGAAGCCCCATCTTCAGTATATGCTTCCCAAAGGCTATTCACAGTGCTCCTCAATATAAGACCAAAAGTTTTGGTTTCCTTCTGGGGACCTGTTTGTTTATTCTAGATGTTGTGTGGAATGTCCGGGGGTGTGTGCTGAACTTTTTTTTTTTCATTTCCTGTCCTCAGAATTCCACAGGCAATTTGCCCAAAATGATTGTAAATCAGTTTCTTTCATGTTTTCTAAGACACCAAGGAGCCTGAAGCACAGGAGATGACATTAAAAAAAAAAATAGTTTACATCTTGTTCTTTTGATTTAAAGGAGTGCATAAACAGTAAAAGTAGCTTCTCGTAACTTTTAGTACAACATTCACGTTGCTATATTCAGTTGTCTTGGAACTTCATGTACTAGAAGTAAAGCAAAATCACACTTATTTTTAACCAAAGTTTTAAAAAACAGCAAACAGACTGGGGTGGCTTCAGGAGCAACATGGGGAGAAAATGATGAGAAAAATACACAGACAATAATCAGAGGTCAAAAGTAAATTCTGATTTCTCATGTACCGACAAGAGAGAATTTTTCCTTTAATAGTATTAACAACTATATAGTATACTTATTATGTGTTACACCTCACAAGCTCCATCTCATTTAATTGGCTAACAAGCCCAAAATCAAATACCACTATTATTACTATTGGACAGAAGAGGAGAAGGAGGCTTAGGATGATAGAGAAATTTGCCTACATTTCTTCAGGACTCCCAAATCATTTACATTAATCAATTATCTTAGCACTAAACCTGGGAAGAGTTAATAGAAGGTGACATAGAGATGGGTTTAGAAGAGAGGCTACTATGAGTCCATGTAATTCCATCATCTGAGGGGCAATTTGAGGGGGAGACTCTTCCACATTGGCCATGGCTGGGAGCATGTTTGGAGGCAGGGAGCGAAAGACTGTAACAGGAGAGAAGTCATGGCTACAGAGCTAGATAAAGCGGCAAAAGGGACTTCAGCTGAAACATATAGGTTTCACTAGAAAAGAAGTGGAAAGGCTTGCTCCCCTTCAAATATGGTGATGTGACTTATACATCTAAGAGCTAACAACTGAAGAGGATGCTGAGATTGTTGGTATTGAAGGATCGCTCTTATAAAAGATCAATTTGTGCAATTTCTTTACTCCAGGATGGAGTATGATGATAACAAATGAGAGAAAGACAACAAATGAGAGAAAGAGAGAAAGAGAGGGAGAAGAAACCTTCAGTTTTATAATGTTTTCTGCTTACAAACATTTCCATATAAATAAAGGTATTGAGCTAGGCAGTAAACTAAGATTAGGAGGAGAGCAGTCAATACTCTCTTTTTGTGTGTTGGAAACTGGAGCTCAGAGGGGTTAAGTGATTTGTCCACGGTCAGGCTGTGTTAGTGGCAGAGATAAGACATCAACATTGGTCTTCTGAGGTCAAATCATAGACTCTCTGTGACTGCAGTGTGATTAAGTTCAGTTCAGTTCAGTTCAGTTGCTCAGTCGTGTCCGACTCTTTTCAGGTTAATAAAAATAAAAAATAACAACCTATCTCAACAAAACCCTCATATGGCCCATGAGAGCTCTTAATCACCTTGTAGCTTTGAAACATTTGAGGATAACAGGCAGGAAATAAAAGGGGGCAGATTCTGGGCATCTCTAGCAGGCATTGACTCCCCGGTGGAAGGAAGGTCCCCCTCCTGCACACATCCTCTGAGTTCCCAAAAAAGTCACTGCAGCTTGTTTGATTGTTTGCTTCTAATGAAAAAAGATTTGTCTTTCACAGGGTGATTCAGAAATTTTGATCTAGTAATTTCTAGATTAGAGTATTTAATAGCCAGAAGGATTCTGAGTATTTTAAATTCTAAGCCCAAGGCAAGAGGGTATCAAATAAATGCTGACTAGGAATGTGTATCCAAATGCTATTGCTTTCTTTCAGCAACTTCCTACACATGTTTATCCAATCTAGAAATAACAGAAATCATGCAATTAACATAACTTTATTATTTTTAAAGAGTGAAATGATACAGTATTGAGATAGAAAATAATACTAGTGTTATTATAGGTAATTAATGACTTTTAGAGCAAATTCCTTGATACTATAGAAAGACAGTGATCTTTAGAGATATGTGAGCCTGGGCTTATACTTAGCCCTTTCACTTTTATTATTTATTCAATTATTCATATTTACTAAACTACTCCAAAATATTAATCAAGTCTTTATTTTGGGTTGGATATATGCTAAGCCCTGGAGATAGTTATAAAAAGACAGTGCTCCTGTTTTCACAGATCTTACAGCTTACCTGGGAAAAAAATGGCAAGTGAGCCCCAGTTTATCATATTTCAAATAAGGTTATAAATACCTTTCATGTGTTGGCTGCTGTTGGATATACAAGGTATTCATGTAGCAAGAGAGAATGCTCAATACTCTACTGCTTTCAGAGGTAGAATCCAAAGAGTCAGTTTACCATCTGGCATTTGAGTTTTCTTTTAGAAGTGGATTTCCCTCCATTCTGATGACCATTTGTATCTTGAAAAGTGATACAGATGTGTTATATCAATGGGGGCAGGACAGTAGGTTCATTGACTCATTTCAATAGCAAATTTCCTGTTTTTTAAACCCAGCTGCAATGACATCTGTAAAGAAAATCTAAGATGAGGGTGTCAGGCCTTCTGAATGGAAGGGCCAGCTGAGGAGGAGGAGCACAGGTGATCCTGTCCTCTCAGTTAGATCTCTTGGATTCTTAGCTCCGTCTCCCAGAAAGTGATGCATATTGCTAATGTCACCCAGGCTCTGAGCCAACAGCAGCTTGAGGCTTCTCTCCTGCCAATGGCAGTCTACTCCCCTCTAATCGACCTCAAACATTATGTTTGCTTTGCTAAGTCGCTCAGTCGTGTCTGACTCTGTGCAACCCTATGGACTGTAGCCAGCCAGGCTCCTCTGTCCATGGATTTCTCCAGACAAGAATACTCCAGTAGTGGGTGTTGCATATATGTTCCCTTAAAAGGTAAAATTTGATCAAGAGTTTAAGTGAATCTGTCCACAAAAGTGATAGCACTACATAATTCTAGTTGAAATCTGAGATAATTATTTTTATAGCATTGCAACCTTGAGAAGCAGAAGCCAAAGAACTCCAGTGGTGAGGAGATGGGAAGTAAAAATAGAATGAAAATAAGACAATATTAAAACCTTGAGCAGAAAGCATAGGATCAACACAAGTGTTTGGAAATGTCATCGTATTTTCAAATACGGAAAATCTACATTTTTCTGGAAAAAACACTGTACCCAACTCAGAGTCTCCTTCAAAGAAGTGGAACTTGCCTATACATTATGTAAAAAGAAAATCTGGCTCAGTCAATCTCACCATTCAAAGTCCTTTCAACAGAAATGATGTAATATGTCAGCAAGATATCAACCTCCATCAGCAAGTCCAGAAAAAGCCAATCCAAATAAACACCTCGACGTTCAGGCATCTTCCAAGTTTCATCCTGGGAAGCTGCTTTTTAACTTCGGCTTGCTATAGTGAGCAAATTGTTTTGACTTCCAGTACTAATGTCCTGTGGGCCTCCAGTGACTACAAATGGTATTTGAACTTCAAAGTGGTTATGTGTATAGTGTGTTTCTGTATATGACTGGTAGGAAAGAGGCAAGGAGGGCTAATTCTTGGCACACAGTAGGTGTTTAATACAAGTTTGTTAAATGGAACAGGATGGAATAAACAGAGAAATGAAGATTTTTAGTATAAAGGTCACTCTGGCTGTAAGAACTTGTCCCCTTTCATAAGTGCTACCCAGAATATTAAACTTCTGTGGAGTGTTTCCCAAACATCCTTTGTTAAAAATCCCTCTTATAAATTTTTCTACATAAGTTTGTTCTTCCACAGTGTTTATTTTCCTTTGTAGTATCTACAGACATCTGCTTCTCCCCCCATATCCTCCCACCACAAATAATTGCCTGCTTTGCCAGCTCCTCTCAGACTCTGCCTTCTCCTGAAAATCTGCAACAGTCTCAAAACTCAATGCTGCCATCCTATCAGCATCATCTTCTGGCTCTGTGTTTATGGGATAAAAAAGCTGCAGAACCTTAGGGGTCCCTGGATCTCGCTGTGGGAAACACAACTTGTATGTTTGTGCAAGCAACGTGAGCGCAGAACTCTGCTTTCCAGCTGCTGGCATCCTGAGAGCTGAGCTCATTACTTTTTGTGGCTACACAGCACGGGAGAGCTGCCTATGGAAAGGCATACTGCACTTCAAAACAGAGTAGGATTGGACCCTATTTAAATGTTCACCCAGATATATGACATATGAAGTCTTTGGACATGTGAGAATCTGAGGGAATGTTGTGTTTTTGTTAATGAAATCCTTTCAATGAATTTTATTAACTTATAAATAATTTCTTCTCAGTGAAACAGTAAGTCATTGCCAGTTTTAAAGTTATTTTTGTTAGTATGTACAACAAGTACTTTTCAGGGCCAGAAAAATAAAGAAGTAGTATACACTATAAAATAAATGGTTTTCAGTTTACCTAGTAGCTTTAACTGGCAATTTTCAATTCCAGGCACTAAAAGATTCCATATTGATTCTTTTGTATCATTTAATGGGACAATTTTTCTGGATGGCTTTGTTGTTGGCTTTTGAAAGCCATACACATGTCCAAGTGTGTGAAGCATGGTTACTATTTCAGATACTTCCATTGTTTCTCTGGGGACAGTGAGTTTATCCCACTTCTTTTTTATGCTTATTTGGTTGTTGATGCATTTAATAATGGGTTTCTCGAGTGGCGCTAGTGGTAAAGAACCGGGCCTGCCAATTCAGGAGACAAGAGACTTGGGTTCAATCCCTGGGTTGGAAAGATCCCCTGGAGGAGGGCATAGCAACCCACTCCAGTATTCTTGCCTGAAGAATCCCATGGACAGAGAAGCCTGGCGGGTTATGGTATATAGGATCGCAAAGAGGTGAACACGACTGAAGCGATAGCATGCACACACGCGTGCTTAATAACTCCAATGAAAATTAGGCACTTGAAAATCATTCATATACTACTTCATGCATATACTACTTCTTTGCTTTCCTGACTCATCAAACTATCTATTCTGCATACTAGCAAAAATAACCTTAGGACTAGCAATGCTTTACTGGCTCATATATTTCACTGAGAAGAAATTATATGTGAGCTAACAAAATTCACTGAAAAGGATCCGTTAATAAAAGTACAACCTTTTATTCAGGTTCCTTCTTCTAAGGCATCAAATGGACAGAATGCATATGGTGGCTGGGTAAGACTGAATTCTGAAACTGAACCAATAATAATATAAAGAGTGAAAAGCCATCCTCTTTTCTTAATGGTACAATTTGGAGTTCAGAACTAAAAATTTTAAAACACACCTCTGTGTAACAAAAAATAACTTAGAAATAAATGTAAAACAATAATCATAAAAATTTCAAATATATCTTGAAATCATTTATTTAGATTATTAAAATGTAAAGACTGAAAGCATTTTTAATGCTTTTTAAAAATATGATTGTTTATAATCTAACAGACATCCTTCACTTAGTGAAATTCCAACATGAAAAAAGTCAATTAAATTAGGCTGTCATTATTTAGATTGGAAAGTAATCACTGGCATTATGAGTCAGCTATAATATTCTTTCAAAGAGGAAGAATGCCTAGATTTTTTTAAATGTTCTGGTTCTTTACATAAGTTCTTAAGAACACAATCAGCAGATAAAATGAAGTCTAACTATATTTTAGTTTGCTGTGGATCATGAATGGCTATTAAATGTAGCTTGTCTTAACCTCTTATTAAAAAAAAAAAAAACCTTGTCATATTGCTCAGAAGCAGGAGACAAAGTGTGTGTGTATGTGTGTGTGTGTGTGTGTGTATACATATATACTTGTTTATAAAGAATTAAGAATTTAAGAATATTTATAATATTCTTTTTTTGAATACAATTATCTAAATGCTTTCTGGTTTTGACACACAAGTGGTCAATTATTAACATTAATAAATTAAGGGCTTCATGAAGCTAACCAACAAAGTATTGTATATAATATATATAATAAAATACTGTGCAAACTTCAACAGTATATTGCAACCAAACCCCAAATCTGTAAGAAAACAATTATACTACACTTGAAAATCATTCATGTATTACTTTATGCATATACTACTTCTATGCTTCCCTGACCCATCAAACTATCTGCTGCGCATACTAGCAAAAATAACCTTAGGAACTAGCAGTGTTACTGGCTGTTATATTTCACTGAGAAGAAACCAGAGTTTCCTAGTTACCTAGGCAATTTCAAATTCCAGATACTAAGAGAAGACCTTACTGATTCTCCTATTCTGTTTAACAGGCCAATTCTTCTGGACAGCTCAGCTCTGCCCCTAGTAATATGCTACCACTTAAACTAAAATGTTTCTGTATAAATATGTCCCTTCCTAGCTACTTATTATAGCAATTTTCCATTATATCATTCACTACCAAACATTCTCTTCATTCATAGCCTCTTGGTACCTCTGTTCAATTTAAAATGTGTCTATTTTATCAAGAGGAAATAATGCAAGCTAAACAAATACAAATTGCTATTCACCTGAAAAAATTTGAAAAATAAAAATAAATCAGAAAATATTTTAAAGGAGATTGGGGCTTGTTTATAAGAGTTGAAAAAAAACTCATTAGCCTGGAATGTTGAAATATTTCAGAAGGCAAGTGTCAGCAGAATGCCCATTTTCTTTGCAGTGAAAAGAGATAATTTTTTGATGCTTGCTTTTTTGTATTGAGATAGCACTAAACTTTGTTTTCTTAGCTATGTTGTTGCTAAAACCATGATGATCTTTTAGCACTTAGAATACTTGAGCACTAGCATCTTTGGATTCAAACTCTATTCCTATCTAGTAGCATCATCTTTTATATCCTTTCCATTAGACTATTAGGGTTTCTTGAAATGAAAGTACATACAGATGTTATAGTCAATGTTCCCAAGAACTGTCAGCCAGTATTTTCCTTACATGGAAGCATTCTATTACTTAGAATCAAAACTCTAGTACTTGTACTAAGTACTTGTTACACACAAGGATTTTAAAATTTAAGTAGAGGTTACTTCTGGACTGGAGGAAAGGCAAGGAAGAGAATAGGATCCAAAAAAAGATGTAAAAGTGTGGCTTTAGCTGTGATTTAGAGGAAAATGCTTACTTCTCATTCCTGATGTTTCTTTTCACATGGAGGGAACTTCACAAGCTGCAATATTTTCTATTTCTGTACCTGCCCCACCTTTCACACTTAACCGATTGATAAGTTTGGAAGGAGAAACTATCTGGGTATCTCTTAGAAGTGAGCCTGCCTACAGAAGAACAAATAAAACAACCTCCAAAATACTCTGACCTGCTCCTCCAGAGTTAGGCTTGGAGCTGGTTTCTGAAGGGTTTCTGAAGGGTAAGTTCGCTTCATCTAGGGGTCAACGGTGGGAATTTCCTTTCCCAGCTGTGCGCCATTCTGACTCTGTCATTTCCCAGTTGGTTCTGACCTCAAGTGATAAAAAGATTTGCCCATCATTGAGATGTCTCAAAAATCCCAGTGGTGTTTATTTCTTAAGAAAAATAAACATACAGGGAAAATGTTTGTATTTCACAATGCTGGGTATTGGGTACATTTTTATTTGCTATGTTATTCCTCTAATTTCCTTTTTGGCTTGGAATATTTCATGATTTAAAAGAGCTTATGGATTTTCTCTGTATAATTTTCTCTGTATAATAATACGTTTGAAGATATTCTAACAGATACAACAACTCTAATTCTTTGTAATTTCATTAATTTTCTTTTCCTATTTTCATAGTTCTTAACAAAGAAATTAAAACAAACACAAAGCCATTCTCATTTCTTGGAGCTACCAGAAGGCAAAAACAAAAGAACTTGAATGCATGGGCTTAATTATACTTACTCATTACCTGCTTCATACATTCTTATGACTTACATTCAGAGTAAGGGGTGAGGGGCAGTAGAAGAAGATACAGGAGGCATGCTTAGGATAAGGGGGAAATAAGAGAACTTCAGAGGTAGACAAGGTAAAAGTGTGGTGAAAATTCGGCCAAATGTTTGCCATGAGAAGTTCCATATCATACTCACAGTCTGGTGAACATCACTAGGGTCAACTTGGAAGGGCAAAGAAGCCAGCTTTGGGAAATGAAATTAACACTAGGATTAACCAACATTCATTGTTTGCTTAAACAAATATACTGGCCTGGAAAGGTACTGACTGCTAGAATTTTCACTAGTTTCTTTCCAGAATTTTCTCAATAATTGTTCACAGTCTAGTTTCTTATATTTCTTATCCTAGGACTGTGCTATTTATATGGATGAATTAGTGCCTCTTCAGAGAACTGCAGATAATTCTCACCATGGAACTGAGTTACATTAAGAAAGAGACACATGTGCTGTTCCAAGAACTCATAATTCCTTACTCTGTCTGGGAGAAGTTTAACTAAGAAGTATGGAAGTAAGTCAAGAAACACATACTGCCTTTCCACTGCCCATCTACTTCACAAACACTAGTCTATCAGGGAAGATGTAAAAGAAAGAGGTCATCACTCAGTTGAGAACTCTTCAGCATGCTAGAGATGGATTGAATAGCTACTTATGAAAACATTAGCATATAAAGATGAAAGGAAAATGTGCCAAGGAGTTTTCCAATTATTGGTAAAGTTAAAGAGAATATAGAAAGATTAGTGGCAGATGAATGTGAATGCTTATTTGATAGTTTTCCTCAAGTACTACAACATTAGAAAGCTTGCTGACTTCATCATTCCTTACCGTTACATGTATTCTTTCCACTTTCTGGTCTTAAGTTATTATTTGGATCTTTAAAGAGGCAGAAATTAGTTCAACTGAATCAGTAACATTAACAAAGACTGTGTCCTGTGACATCAATGGAATCTAATATATTTCCTCAGAAGAGTTTCTGACAATAAGACATACACACACACACGCTTGTCTCAAAATTCATCAGTTTATCATTCTTTCTGTTGCTGGAAGTATATTTTTAAAAGCACATATTTGGTTATAACATTGTCTAAGCCTTGGTTGGTTCTCAGAGCCCCGTAAATTTTGTCCCACTCCCTATGTAGCATTACAGAGCCATTAAAATAAGGCCTCATTCTACCTTTCTGGTCTGATTACTGCTTTCAGCTAAGCACTTGAAGGTATGGTTACTTCTTAATACCTGCAGTTCCCTGAAACATCTTGCATTCTCCTCTGAATCACTTCTTAGCCTGGGCATTTCTATCCATCTTTCAAAGTCTATCTCAAGGTCACTGCTCCCACTGATACTCATTCTTTCTCTATGTTCCCACAGAAGCTTTACAAACTTATCCCATAGGGCATATTAATTTATATTACAGTACATCAGTTTATATGCTCAATTTCCCTGGTGAACTATAAACTACTTGAAGTTAGGAATTCATATTCTCATCCTCAACATTGAGCACAATTTCTAGACATGACAAGGATGCCTTGTTGAATCCTAACATCCATTTCTTCCTTTTTCTTGGTAATCAGATCTTTACTCAGCATAGCAGTCCACGTGGCTAAAATACAACTTCTAGCTGTGTACAGTTCTGTGACCAACTGCTGGCCAATGAACAGGAGGTGGAAGTGTCGCGGGAGACATCTAAGGAGCTCCTTGAGCAGAACTAACTAACCTAAAAGATTTACCCTTTTTTACCCTTCTATTTTCTCCTCTTTTTGTCCCTCTCCTGTCTCCTTTCCTCAAGTATAAATTCCTGCATAACAGATAGAGTTCTGTTATGGACTGAATTGTTCCCTTTCCAACTTGTATGTTGTAGCCCTAACACTAGTGTGCCTCTGTTTGGAGGTAGGGACTTAAAAAAAAATTTTTTTTTAAATTACTTCTTTATTTTTGGCTGTGCTGGGTCTTCGTTGGTGTATGGGCTTTTCTCTAGTCGTGGCGAGCGGGGGCTACTCTTTAGCTGCAGTGAAAGGGCTGCTCATTGCAGTGGTTTCTCTCGCTGCGGAGCATGGGCTCGAGGCACGTGGGCTCAGGAGCTGTGGCTCCGGGGCTCCACAGCACAGGCTCAATAGCTGTGGCACGTGGATTGAGCTGCTCTGAGGCATGGAGCATCTTCCAGGATTATGGGTAGAACCCGTTTCCCCTGCATTGGTAGGCGGATTCCCAGAGATAGTTACTTTAAGGAGGTGACTAAGGTTAAATGAAGTCATAAGGGTGAGGCCCTGATCCAATAGGACTGGTGTCCTGATAAGAAGAGGAAGAGACACCAGAGAGTCTCTCTCTATACACGCACTGAGGAAAGGTCATGTGAGGACAAGCCAGGAAGAGAGGTATCATCAGAAACCAACCCTGAGGGAACCTTGATCTTGGGATTCTAGCCTCCAGAACCATGAGAAAATAAATTTCTGTTGTTTAAGCCATCCAGTCTGTGGTATTCTGTCATGGTAACCTGAGCAGACTAACATAAGCTCCAACCGCCATGTGAGACTATGACTTAAACTTGAACGGAAATGACGTGATGAAGAACTAGTGTGGTATTACGATGACAGAACACCGACCCACCTTGGCACTGAACTGCCCTCATATGGACTTCTTTATGTTATATGTTATTCTGCACTGTTCTATGTCACTTAAATTACTTAAAGTCACAGTTCTGTTAGTTACAGGGCAACCTAATAACAAATTCACTGGTATATAATAATTGGTCCATAAAACCTGTTGACTGAATGAATAGATGATATAAATAATATTCTTCTAAAAAAGTTTCTTATGAAGTCTAATTATCATCTCATGTAAATCTTCAATTTTATGCCATTTTACCCAACCATTGTTTTTCTTTCTTTTTATTTATTTTTTGGTCTTCATTCGTGCAATTCAACTGAAACTGTTAATGATCAGATCACAGATTAAAGTTATATCTTATCATATATTTATCTTAAGAACTTCAACTTACTTTAAAAATACTACTCTTAAATAAATTTTTGCAACTAAATACCTTGCTCTAAACTATAACTTCATGATCACATAAAAAAGAAACTTCAGTACCTACAACAATAGCCCCCAAAAAGAAGTATTAGTTTATACTGAATAAGCTTTCAGAAAACTCTTAACTCTAGCCAAGATCATGGTAGTAAAGTTAGATAGAAAAACTTAAGAGAAAGGTAAAATGTCTGGGATATGCACCTTTCCTAGGAAACATTTTCCTAGAAATACTGCCATATTGTGGAGCCCATAATATATAATGTTGTAAAGGGCTTATTTAAAGACTTGCAGAGTCTGTAGAGTGCATCTTGTAGAGACTTGTAGAGTGAATCTTATAAAAATATATGGATAATCAAGTGGTATTGGACTGGATGCACCATTTTATGAGGCAGTAGTCAGGATCCTGAAGGTTCTATAAAGAAGCTTATCTGAGTGAAGGCCATTTTACTGTCTCTTCAAAGGCTTCCTTTTCTGTCTGGTGCTACAACATAAACGCTCCAATTTTAAAGCTTTTGACAGCTTACCAAGACCAAACACAAATTTTTAAGAGAAAACAACCAAATTGAACTCTTTTGAGCAATGGCATTGGGAAAAAATATATGTGTATGTACTACATACATATTGGGTTTCCCTAGTGGCTCAGCAGTAAAGAATCCATCTGCTAATTCCGGAACCAGGAGTTTGATCCCTGAGTTGGGTAGATCCCCTGGAGAGGGAAATGGCAACCCATTCTAGTTTTCTTGCCTGGGAAATCCTGTGGACAGAGGAGCCTGGCAGGCTACATTCAAGTCCAAAGAGTTGGACACGACTTAGTGGCTGAACAACAACATACATACATATTCTGTTAGAATAAAGAGAGTCTTCTCAATACCTAGAATATTTGTCAGGATTTAATATGCTTCTAGATTTTTGCTGCTGCTGCTGCTAAGTCGCTTCAGTTGTGTCCAACTCTGTGCGACCCCATAGACGGCAGCCCACCAGGCTCCTCTGTCCATGGGATTCTCTAGGCAAGAATATTGGAGTGGTTGCCATTTCCTTCTAGTGATAATTGTATTCCCTATTCTAACATATTGTTGGTAATATGGTGTTATACACTGTAGTTCCTCCAAGAGAAATTTGTGTGACTGATCCTAGGTCAGGTAGCTCAGCTGGTAAAGAATCCACCTGCAATGCAGGAGACCCTGGTTTGATTCCTGGGTCTCTGCTGGAGAAGGGATAGGCTACCCACTGCAGTATTCTTGGGCTTCTCTTGTGGCTCAGCTAGTAAAGAATCTGCCTGCAATGCAGGAGACCTGGGTTCAGTCCCTGGCTTGGGAAGACGCCCTAGAGAAGGAATGGTTAACTACTCCAGTATTCTGGCCTGGAGAATTCCATGAACTGTATAATCCATGGGGTCGCAAAGAGTTGGATACAACTGAGTGACTTTCACTTCACTTCACTTCACTTCAAGTCAATCTACTGAATTTAAGAGAAGGTACATGGAGAACATCAAATATTAGGTATTATACCTTCCTAATATTTGACTGCTAAAGTGATAAACCATAGAACTTTGTAATTGGAAGGAATGAGATGCTTGGGTATTGTTTAATTTGGCCTTCCCATTTTACCAGAGGCCAGCAACTATCTACTTTTGGCACCTATCTTACTCCCATCAGGTGTTCCAGAAGGTGCTGCCATGTTAAAAAGTGATCCTGCCTCCCAGGCCACAGCTGGCTGGTCCAAGAATGAGCATCAATCTAAAATGAGCCATTGAGTGGATCAATTCCAGGGGTCGGGAAGTACTCAACTCAATTAGAGTACTCAACTCTCTGATCTCAGGTTGGCACCTTATGGATGCTCCAGTTCTGATGCAGAAGGTCATGGAACAGGAGGCTCAGGAACAGACACGAGCTTGATTTCTGCCAGGAAGCAGTTTCATAGCGTGAAGCAGTGAAATTGAGATGAAGGAGGAAGTTCTAAAATACAGAAGGGAGTTGAGAGATTGTCTAGTCCAATAAGGGCTTCCCCGGTGGCTCATATAGTAAATAATCTGCCTGCAATGCAGGAGACCTGGGTTTGATCCCTGGACCAGGAAGATCCTCTGGATAAAGGAATGGCTACCCACTTTAGTATTCTTGCCTGGAGAATTCCATGGACAGAGGAACCTGGTGGGCTACAGTCCATGGAATCACAAGAGTTGGATACGACTGAGCGACTAACACTTCATACTAGTCCAATAATTGGTTTTCCTGTCAATTTTATTGCTGCCCTGTGACTGGGGGAGGATGGGGAAGAAGAAGGAGGCAGGGGACTTCCTTGGAAGTCCAGTGGTTAAGACTGTGCTTTCAATGCTGGGGGTGCAAGTTAGATCCCTGGTTGGGAAACAAAGATCCTGCATGCCATGTGGTGTGGCTCCCCAAAACAAAACAAAAGCAAAAAACAAAAAATTTTAAAAAAGAAGAGGGCAGGGTAGCTAAGAAAGGCTATAATGACTTGGTTCAACTAATGTTTCCCTCTTGTTTCTCTAGCCTCTCCTAGAGCTATTTAAAGAAAAAAAAGAAAAAAAGACTGAGAGTAAGAGAGAAAAAGTACTAGGCCTGCTCTGTCACAAGTATGTAAATAAATCTGTATATGTGACTACATTATGAATATGTGGTATTCATTCAGCAAACATTAATAAAGGTCTACCCTATGTAAGGTAATGTGAAAGAGCTATCAGTGATTAAAAGGCAAAATAAACATTACCCTGCCTCCAAAGATATTTAGTCGCCTGTGAGACATAAGGCATAATCAAATAAGACATTTAGGAGGTTAAAAAAGGGGGGAAAAAAAAACTTCAAGGGCCTTAAGTGATTACTGCAATTGTGACTATTGTAATTTTAATGCCAGTTTTATAAAGCCTAACAATCTTAGCTTTTTTCTTTCCTAGCTAATCATTCAAAAGTTATGTGCTATCTAAAGGAGATTTGGTAATAAACATACATTGGGACATAATTAGGGGTAATCTCTACGTATGATGAAAAAGGATGACACCTCATTCAGACAGGTGATTAAATATACAAAAATCTCCTGAGAGGACTCTACATTTCAAGTTGGAAACTGCTTTTCAGAATGTTATGTCTGTGTTAGAGGCACTGCCAGAAGGTGGAAATAGAATGAAGACATGACACAGAGCTCACGCTGACTTCCATTGCTAGGTCAGATTTAGAGTTGAAATCTTCCATTAGGCAACTCAAGAACAATTCATTTAAATACAAGTGAAAGGGCAGAATGGTGATGATGTCACCACAGAATAATTGCCGCTTTGTGGCAGGCTGGTCTTATTAGGAGGGCAGAGCTGACTGATCCAGAAACTGACACTCCTGCCTGGCGTCTAGAGTGAAAAACTACAGCAGTGAGTGATTCTGCTGTATGTCAGTTATTTCACAACCAAATCCTGAAGCATATTTTCCTTCATGTCTTGAGTGCAATTACTATTTCATATTATGATGAAAGATCAGTAATATAATTTGTGTTGACACTTTCTATAAAGTAGTTGCCTTTTAAACCTTTAAAAGTATAAAAAGAGCTTTGTGAAAAAGAAATCCAATTTTTAAAATTTAAGTTTTAACCTTTTACCAACAAGTAGTGATTTTCTGGATGAATTCCAATCAACTTAAAATGACTGTTAGGTTAGTTAAAAAAACACCAGTCAAGTAAAGTAAAGACAAGTCTTCACTCCCTGGTGAAGTAATTAGGACTTATTCAAAAACTTCATGCAATCTTACATATGAAAGCTTCCAAAATTTCTCTTTGAAGACATATTTTACAGAGGGGACAATTTGCAATGTGGTGGATCAAAGCCTTGTCATTTATTTCTTACCAGATAGCACTACCCAAAAAGAAAAAAGAAAAAAAAAAAAAAGATCACAAAAATGCACTGGGGTCCAGAAAATGGGCTTCTTAGCTTTTAGTCTTCTGAATAAGGCCATTGTCTGAACTGTTACATTTGTATGTTCTCAGAGTAAAGCAGCTTTTCACAGAACTATTATACTCTATTGGCTTTTCATATTTAGGGACTCAAATAACTTTTAATATATTGGATCAAATGTCATTTTTGAGAAGAAAGGATTGCTTCATTTACATATTTATTTAACTGGACATGAAATGAAGCCTTGACAAAAGCTGGTAATGTCCAACTACATGTCAGACAAAAATATAAATGTCCTGGGGTTAAGTGGCAGGTATCATATTCCTTTTATGACATGAATCTCAGCCAAACTGTCAAACCAGACCAAAGTTGAGTATCACAATGGTCAAAAGGCCCACATCTCAACATTACTGACGGTTAAAGGACAAAAGAAAAAAAATGAGTACATACTGGGTAACAGTGTGAACACATCAATTTTTTTTCTGGACATTTTAATAGAGGACTGGATTTGACAACACAAAACCCCCCAAACTCTTTAGTATCTTAAAAGTATATTTAAAGAAAAGTATGTTCTCTCTATATGTGAAGATGTTACTGTTTTCAAGAGCTTCCTTTTAAATAAAGGAAAAAAAATACACCAATGTCCGTTGAAAACTATTTGAAAATGTTATTTTCAGAATTGTATTTAGCAAAAACATTTTCAAAAACTGACTAAGAAGTTTTCCTTTATAGGGTGGCAAGTTAGCATGAATTCTTCAGTTTCACTAAACCTACAGATCTGTCGACACAGAAACTCAGATTGCCACATTTTCCTACAATTATTTACCATATCTTTTCTTTAAATTCTGTTTTTAAAAAACTGAAGCGTGACATATATTCAGTGTAATGGGTTGAACTATCTCCCCCAAAATATGCCCAAGCCCCAATAGCTGGTACTTGTGAATGCAACTTTATTTGGAATTGGGACCTTTATGAATGTAATTCAGGGTCTCCAGATGAGAACATCCTGTATTTAGAGTGGACACAAAATTTAATGGGACTTCTCTGGTGGCTCAGAGGGTAAAGTCTACAATGCAGGAGACCCAGGTTTAATCCCTGGTTTGGGAAGGTCCCCTGGAGAAGGGTATAGCTACCCCTCCAGTGTTTTGCCTGGAGTACTCCATGGACAGAGGAGCCTGATGGGCTACAGTCCGTGGGTTCTCAAAGAGTAGGATATGACTGAGTGACTCAAATACTCAAAGAGCTGAAAAGATATGTTCACACAAAAGCTTGTATGCAATTGCTCAGAGCAACACTATTCATTAGAGCCAGAGTATGGAAACAATATTACATCAACTAATGAACTGATAAAATAGGATTTTCCCATACAGTGGATATTATTCAGCTATAAAAAGGGGGAAAGTACTATAAAAGTACTGATACATGCTGTATCATGAATAAACCTTGGAAATATTCTAAATGAAAGGAATTAGACATCAGAGGCCACATATTGTATGATTCCATTTATACAAAATATAAAGAATTGGCCTATTCATAGAAACAGCAGATTTGTGGTTTCCAGAGCCTGCACAACTTTCTTTCTCGAAAATTTAATGACTGGTATCCTTATAAGAGAAGGGAGAGGGAGATTTGAGACACTGAGAACCAGAAACAAGGAGAAGACTGTGTGAAGACAGAGATAGGGACTACAGATATGTATCTACAGATATGTGTCTACAAGCCATGGTATTCCAAGGAATTCCAGGAGCCACCAGAAACTATAAAAGGTTATGAAGGATTCTCCCCTAGTCTTCAGAGAGAAACTCGTTCTGCCACCATCTTGATTTTGGACTTCGAGCCTCCAGAACTGTGAGAGAATCTTTTCTATGGTTCGGGGGAATTTGTCACGGCAGCCCTAGGAAACTGACATATTCGGAAAATGGCACACACCCTCATTTTTGACAAATGTACATAAGGGCATAAATGACCACAAAGTGAATTCATCCATGTAACTACCTCTTAAGTCTAGAAAAAAACATTTCCTGCACAACCAAAATCTTCATTTCCTTTTTAAAATAAGAAGCAACTCTATAACAAGGAAGAAGACAACCTCATCAGAAAATTGACAAGGGACTTTAAAAGACATTTCTCCAAACAAGCTACACAAACTGCCAATAAGCATGTGAAAAGATGCTCAACATCATTAATTAGTAAGGAAAAGTAAATCAAAACCACAATGAGATATCACTTCTTATCCAATAGGATGGTCATTGAAAAAAAGCAAACAAACCAGAAAATTGAGTTTGGAAAGCATTTGGAATAATTGGAACACTCATATATTGCTGATGGGAATGTAAAATGGTGTAGCTGATAAAGAAAAGTTTGGTGGTTCCTTAAAAAAGTTAAACAGAGCTACCATATGACCCAAAAATTCCAATCCCAGGTATGATACTCAAAAAAGTGAAAACAAATGTTCACACAAATGCTTGTACGCAGTTGTTTAGAGAAACACTACTCATGAGAGCCAAAGGATGGAAGCCACCTTAATATTACATCAACTAATGAACTGATAAAATATGATTTTCCCATACAGTGGAATATTATTCAGCTATAAAAAGGGGGAAAGTACTATAAAAGTACTGATATATGCTGTATCATGAATAAACCTTGGAAACATTCTAAATGAAAGAAATTAGACACCAAAGCTCACATATTGTGTGATTCCATTTACATGGAATATAAAGAAGTGGCCTATTCATAGAAACAGCTGATTTGTGGTTTCCAGAGCCTGAGGGGAGGGAGGTAGGGGAATGATTGCTCCAGGGATATGGAATTTCTCTCTGGGGTGGTGGAAAGTCCTGGAACTTTATTGTTATTGTTTCACAACATCATAAATGTACTTGATGTCACTGAATTGTAACTTTAAAATGGTTAAATGGTAAATTTTAGTTTATATATATTTTACCATAAATAAGGGCTTCCCTGATGGCACGGTGGGTTCAGAATCTGCCTGCAATACAGGAGACACATGAGACTCAGGTTTGATCTCTGGGTCAGGAAGACCCCCTGGAGAAGGAAAAGGCAACCCATTCCATCATTCTTGCCTGAAAAATCCAATGGAGAGAGGAGCCTGGCGGGCTATGGTCCAAAGGGTCACAAAGAGTCAGATAAGACTGAGTGACTAAGCATGCACCATAAATTAAAAAATCAAAGCAGCTCAATTAGCCACTGTCAAATGAAACAAAATACACAACTTAAAAGTTGAGAATTATGCTTTCTGAGGACTTAAGCACAGGAGGCAGCCTCTCAACTCCGAGGAACTGCTCTGAAGAGGTAAAGAAGGGGCTAGGATACACAGCAGTTTTTGCAACAAAACAAGGTAATCCAAACATCAAAGGATTACTGCTAATTAAAGCAAACCAGACATCTCAAGGTAATGAATTTAGTGCTTTTTTATGTATGGAAAGATACAAGAGTCTGAGCTCACTGAAATCTCTCCTCTGACAGGCACCGTCTAGGGCCAGTATCCTGTTTTTTTCCGTCCTGGATCCCCTCAAGGTATGCTGCTGGGGGCAGTGGCAGTGGCTGATGGCTTGATGGCCTCAACATCCTTTGTTTACTGACAGAGCAGCTGACTTTTTTTAGTCCACACCACCATAACCATAAACAATGTCTTTTTCAAATTCAATTTTATGTTTTGAGGTAATTGTAGATTCATGTGCGCTTAGAACAAATAATAGCATTCCTCTGTGTGTGTGTGTGTGTGTGTGTGTGTGTGTGTGTGTGTGTATGTGTACGTGCGCTTAGGCACTCAGTCATGGCCAACTCTTTGTGACCCTTTGGACTGTGTAGCCTAACACGCTCCTCTGTCCATGGGATTTTTCAGGCTAGGATACTGGAGTGGGTTGCCATTTCCTTCCAGGGTTCAGACCTTTTGTCTCCTGTGTCTCCTGCATTGCGGACAGATTCTTTACCCTCTGAGCCCCTGTATTTTGTCAGATTTGCTTTTTAAAGAATATTAGGTCCTTGTTTTTCCTATTTAAACATTAAGAAAAAACTTTCTCTTTGGTGGCTAATATAGGATTGTGTAATTGGGAATTCTGCAAATTGGGCTTCCTGCCACCAGCATTGGGTAAAAGCACAATATGTTTTACTTGGTTACTGATCAGCCCATTAACAGAAACAACCTTCCCAGCTATTTTGTCTTTAATGGGAGACAAAAGGAAACATGATGAAGGATAGATACTAAAATTTGGACGGACCACGTACATATTTAAATGTATTTTCATATTTAATTTCTCTGACAAGTGATGTATAATTGTGTACATATACATAGTTTTTCTTTCTTCTTTTAAACCCATAGAATAAACATGGTTAGGGCTGAAAGAAAGTAGGTCACAGATCATTAAGTATGAGAATATAAAACAAATACAGCACTCTTAAGGTAGGGTACATTTACTTCAAGCTACAACTTCTCAAACATATGACATGCCATCTATGTTGGGAGTGTAGAACACATTCACCTGACTTTGCGTACTTGTGAAATAAATTGGCAAGTGCTGATGATATGTTTAATTCATTTATAAGACTACTACTAGCATACAAAAACCTATTCTATTTCTAAGCATGTGAGAGAAATTAAAAAGAAATGGTAAAAGCACTATTCAGTCTTTCCCCTTGTTTTCCCCTGGTTTCCAATCATTTCTCTTCCTTTGTCTGTGTTTCACCATTCTCTCCTCTGCTTTTTCAGACTTCATTGGGATATTTAAATGCCCAACCACAGGCTAAACATTGACCAAGTAAATAAACATTAAATGTGTTGTGGCTTTTGCCTAAGTAGGATTGTGGAATCAAAACTACAACTAGAAGAGATCTCAGAACTTAGGTGACTTCCATTTTCCTAAAGCAGAAAAAGACTGGGGTGTCAGAGAGAATAAGATAACCAGAAATGTCACTCACTCTAAACACATACATTTAGGATTTATATATCTGTAATTAGGTAATGAGGAGCTTCCCTGGTGGTTCAGCGGTAAAGAATCTGCCTGCCAATGCAGGAGACTGAGTTTGATCCCTAGGTGGGGAAGATCCCCTGAAGGAGGGCATGGCAACTCACTCCAGTATTCTTGCCTGGAGAACTCCATGCACAGAGAAGCCTGGCGGGCTACGGTCTTTGGGATTGCAAAAAATTCAGACAAAACTTAGTGACTAAACAAGAGGACAAATCAAGTAATGAAATTGAGAGTAATATGAATATTGTAGAGCCTTTTTCATTAATTTTGAAAATGATTATCTTCTCCAATATTTTATTCATTAAAAATAATTTGAATTGCCTTCAAACATAGTTATCTTCTTTCTTACTGTCGCTGTATCTTAAACAGCTCCATTTTTTCTATAATGGGTTTTTAAAAATCCATGATCATTTGAGAGTGTTAGTTGCTCAGTCATGTCCAATTCTTTGTGATCCCATGGACTGTAGCCCGCCAGGCTCCTCTGTCCATGGGATTCTCCAGGCAAGAATACTGGAGTGGGTAACCATTTCCTTCTCCAGGGGATCTTCCCAACCCAGGGAACGGACCCTGGTCTTCTGCATTGCAGGCAGATTCTTTGCTGTCTAAGTCACCAGGGAAATCACTTAAAATGTTTAAATATTCCGTACACATCAGGTGCCACCATGGTGATCATTCAGGCTATAAAAAGCTCTGAGGTTTGTCTAAGATGCAGAACCATCTCAGGGAAGTCAAGGCACCAGCACGTCCTCTCTCTCCATAAAGCTCTGTGTACCTGGTTCCTTGGAGCCCTTCTTTGAGCACACACTGACAATACCCAAGTGTGTCCTTGAGGAATCTCAGAAGGCTACAATTGGAAAAGGCCTCACGCAGGCTATGTCATTAGAAAGTATCCTTAAATGATGAAGACACTCAGACCCAAGCAGTTGAAATCCCTGGGTTAGGGTACCATGGCTAGTTTACCGGTGGGGCCCAGAGGAGTAAACAATTTCCTTGCTCTTATTTGAATTCCCTGCCAACTGCCTCAGATGAGGAACATGAAACAAAGGTTATCCATCTTCACTGTGCACCTGTGGTGAAATTATAGGTCACACAAGGCAGAAAGACAAGAGGCAACAGGACTTCTGCACTCTTGGAGTTGTTTCCACTGGATAAGTCAAAGTCATGGGTAGAGGCTAGACCAGGGCCTGGTGAGGAAATAGAGTCAAGGGACAGACTGCCAGCTGGCAACGGGCGAAGGCCCCTTGGCCAGGAGCCACCCAAGTGCCCGACGCCTCACACAGAGCAGCCAGGGTATCAGCTGTCAGCTCTTCTAAGAAAGCAGCAATGCCGTTGCCTCTCTTGGATAGAGGCAGTTCTCTGGGCCCCACCCAGCCCAAGCTGAAAAGGGTGCCCACATCAATGGGAGGAAGTGGGCTGGAGGAGGGCTGGGTTTCATATTTATCTCTGTATCTCCAGTGCCTTGCATAAAGTAGATGTTCAAAATATAGTTACTTGAGTAGAACATCTAATTATAATGAGAACTATGTCACTAATCTCCCTTAGGCAGAACATCTCTCTCCTCTCAGCCTCAATTTCCAAGACTTCAGGTAGAAACATTCACAGTGATCCAGTGGTATTGCTCTTAGATTGAAGTGAGATTCTCTACATGAACTCCATTTGGGAATGCTAGAGCAGTTTCATACAAAAAGGATAAAAGGTCAGAAAACTGCCTCCACATGGCAAATTCTCAAATAGGTGCAGTGCCAATTTTGTTACTGACATCCTTTATTCTACAAAATATATGCAGTTGAAGTTGTAAGAACACAGGCCTGTCTACTATAATGCAACATAGTCATTCCCACAGCAACCTCATGTGTTCTACAAAGTCAAATGTAAAAATAAGAGAGCTTGCAGTAAAAACAGATTTTGGACAGCTTACTCAAAACCTACACAATTTTCTGGCCAAAGCACAAACAAAACTGATAGCAACCCAAATAAAAATTATAGCACAAAATCCTAAAGGCATGCTAAATTCCTAACAAATAAATGCCATACTACATATAGGTCTTTCATGGAGGGGAGTAAGAAAACATTGAAGCTGCAGAGTTATGGCAACAAAGGGAAAATGAACTTAGTGTGGGGCAAGCCAGGCAATACATTTTTCCAAGAAATCATACATATGGTAAAACTAAGCCAAGAGGAAGCATGTGAGGAGAATGAGCACTCTGTCCATATTGTGTTAGTCCATGCGCGCTGTGTCCAGCTCTTAGTGTAACTGGCATCCAGGTGCTGGTACTTGGGGGCATAACCATTAAGGTGCTAGGGAAAACTGCATGAGAGTGACATGTTTGAAAGACATCATTGGTCCATTTATCAATTATGTATAAGCGAATCTGCTTACAGCAATAAGCACCCACATAGAATAGTCTTTCTCATGGATTTCAAAAGGACCATTTTCACTGAGAATGGGGGGAAAGGCAGCCTAAAAGCATTTTTTAACTACTATAGATACCTGGACTCCACAATAGACTTTCTAGCTCAGTGGATATACTTCAAGAAACAAAAATCCCTAAGCTGTCTAGAAATGAAAACTGCAGGCAGTCACTCTTAATCTTCATGCCCTTGATGATAACCAAAATTTACTGAATATGTCTCCATATTCACTGGTGTATGCAAAAATGCCTTAATCTATTAATAAACCAACACTTATTGAGTACACATTGATACTGTGTTCCTGTACTGATTACAACTGGAGAAGTAAGATACACACACACACTCTTAGAAGGTAGGCTATCACTATAAAGAAATAGATAATTATCAATTTAATAACACAGATATTAAGGATTACATAAGAAGACAAGGGTTTTATCTGTCCACTAAGTTAAGGGGTAGAGAATTGTAAACATCACAGACTATTTAAAAGTAGAAAAGCAAGCAGAGAATGTAGCAAACATTCTATCAGCTTATGCCTTTGTCAAAACCAACTAAATAAATCTGAGATAATAAGTTTCTTATTAGTCCTTATCTGACTGATTTTTCAACTCAGCACAAGAACCAAATTTTTTAAATGTTATTCTGTGTCAAGCTTCACCATTTATCACCAAATATCCACGTGCATCTCCCTGTTTCCTAGTGCTCCTTGCAGTGAGGTGGGAGTCACGTGGGCTGGTTCTGGTCAATGAATGACGAGAAGAAGTGATAATGTGTCACCTCCAGCCAAGGCAGTGAAGAGCAGTGTGCTATTTCCTACGAACACCTTTCTCTTTCTTTCTGCTGTGATCTTAAAGGGATGTACTCCCCAGGGCACATTATAGGGTGCAGTGGGGTCACTGCACCCACACTGGACTGAGAAATGTGAAAGAAAAGTCAGTGTTAAGACACTGATATTCTGGGGTCTTTTGACAGCTAACTGTATTTACCTTGTTACTTTTACATAAAGCTTCTGATTCATAGATAGTCTCAAAATGCAAAATAATTAGAATTTGTAAAATTAGAATCTCTAAATGGTGAGAGATTGGCTGCCTTTCTGATGTGCATGTTAGTCCTGGATGATTGTTAAGGCCCTGAAGATTGAATCGGCCTCTCATTAGGGCCTCACACAAAGGGGATAATGTGCTAGCCTTCTCTAATTCTCAAAGTTCTCTGATAGTCTAGGTATTTCCTTACTTTCAATCTCTTCTTGGAGAAAGGAATCACGCATAAACATTCTTAAAAGGTATTGTTAAAGGTTAATATGGGATATAGTTATAAAACACAGATCTAAGCCTAACCAGTTTAATCTCTGCAGGAAATTCCTTAGAACACAATGGCTCTGAGGCTGTCAGGTAAGCTATGCTTGAATGTACTACCCAGGAAATTCACAAGATATTCTTGTGCAAGAGAAGGAAATCCTGTCCCGGACATTTGTGTAATGGGTTTGAGTCCAACTTTGAAATGTGTCTACCACAGGAAAGTAGTAAAGCCTGTTGTGCAAGTACACATGGCTTCAGGTTAGCACTTCAAAAAGCAACGGTGAAACGCAAACAGATTCCAGCGTGATAACACACCAGCATCTCAACTGAATCCACTTTAAGAACCACACTATTTTTTAAAACTCAGCAAGCCATGATGCTCTTTTAAAGAAATAAATTTAGCAAAATAAAGATACTAAGATTAATGTTATGCTGAATTAATAACTTATGAATATGAATATATATGTGTATATATATATATATATATATATATATAGTCATACACATTTTCTCCTTGGATAAGTTATCTTAATTATGCCTAATTTGTAAATGGACTCTATATCATGCTCCAGGCCAAATATCCATAAATTGTCCTACGGGGCACATTTCCCCCACCGTCAGTTTTTGTAAATAAAGTTTTATTGGAACACAGTCATGTTCTTTAGTTTACTATTGTCTATGGCTAATTTTGCACTAAAGTGGAAGAATTAAGCAATTCTGATTAAGAATCAGTCTCTTACTCTGACAGAAAACAACAAAATTCTGTAAAGCAATTATCCTTCAATTAAAAAATAATTAAAAAAAAGAATTAGTCTCTCACTCAGGAGACTGTGAGGACTGCAAAGAATAAAACTGTACCATCTCTGTCTCCTTACAGAAAAAACGTTGCTGACCTCTGCCACAAATACAATTGGAACAACTTTTAAAAATATGTATGTTATAATGTGCATATGCAAAGACACATATTTACAAATAGTTTAGTTCTTCAAATGTCTGTACCATCCTAATCTCCTATGCTTAAACAAATAAAAGGCAAGAAATGGGGTAAGATTCTGGCAGATGAAATAAATATTATTCTGATTTTGCATCATTTTTAATCTTCAGGAAATTAAAGCACAATTATACAGTTCTGCATTTCTGTTACTTACCCTAGAATGATGTCTGTCTTCTCAATCTACTTTAGTTTCTATGAGTAAAATCCATTTCACATTTAATTAAATAAGAAGCTCTAATGAAGCTTGTGACCAGATCCCCACTGTGGCCACAGATGCTAACATTCATTGAACACCTACTATGTGAGCTGAGTACTTACATAAAAGCTCCATAATTTAGTGTACAATCCCCACGGACAGAGGAGCCTGGCAGGCTACAGTCCATGGGGTCGCAAAGAGTTGGACACAACTGAGTGACTAAGCACACAGCACATTTCCAGGTGGCATTATCTTCACTTAGAGAGGTTCACAATGGTTTAGTGATGCCCAAGGTCGTACAATCACTTAGTTATGGAATCCAGGTTTGGACCTAGTTCTCTGGAAACCAAGCCTAGGGTACATTCTACTCCAACCCGTGTATTCAACAGTTCTGGTATATTAAACTCTTACTGACTTTTTACAAAAAGTAAGAAAGCCAAATAAGGGAAAACAAGTTCTGAAAAGATTAGCATCTTATTAGGTTTGAACCAGACTAAATGTTTAATGGAAAAATTCCTCAGATATTATTTCTTAGTGGATAGCATTTAAAGCTTTAGAATGTGCTGGATTTGAGAGGTTTTAAACTGTCCCAAACTGATTCCAAACTGACACAAGTTTACCACCCCAAGTGCTTCCATTTCTTTTTGCTTTTAGGGAGCCAGTTCTGTCCAGGCAAAGGAATCCAGCTGCTAGGTGACACTCCTTGAAAATATTACTTCGAAGAAAATCCCCATCTGTTTAGCCAGTCATAATACAGACAGATTTTTACTATTGTTATTTTTCCTGTGATTCAGAATAAAAGTGAAAAGGTCTGGGAGGGAATAAACACACCACTTTCCAGAAAAGAGGAGACTGGAAAAAGCTTTGCCATCTCTCTGGGAGGTTAAACCTCCAAAACTCTAGGAGGAGATGTGCAAGGCTAGGCCCTGAGGCCACTCCTCCTGGGACTGGCTTCAGAGTCCTTCCTCTGCAAGCAGGACCCTGGTCTCAGAGAGATGGCCGGGCAGGTGATGGTATGCAATGTGCTTAGTCACTCAGTCTTGTCCAACTCTTTGCAATCCCATAGACTATAGCCTGCCAGGCTCCTCCGTCCATAGGATTTCCCAGGCAAGAATACTGGAGTGAGTTGCCATTCCCTTCTCCAGGGGATCTTCCTGACACAGGGATAGAACGCAGGTCTCCTGCATTGCACAGTGCACAAGAATTTGAGCAAGCTCCAGGAGATGGTGAAGGACAGGGAAGCCTGGAATGCTGCAGTCCATGGGGTCGCAAAGAATCAGACACGACTGGTGACTAAACAACAACTCCTACATTGCAGGTGAAGTCTTTACCATCTGAGCCACCAGGGAAGGGTCAACTCTTATTTCAGCCTACAAGTGAGCCCTTCCTATCTAATTCACAAAACAGTGCCTTCAACAGCCCCCAGTTTCTCTATCCCTCCCAAAGAATGGCAGTTTCCAGTGTGTTTATGGAGTGGGCTGGAGATGAAACTTTATTCCATGACTTAGGAATGAATCTTTTATATCAATAGAAATAAACACTAACTTCATGGTTTAAGATCCTGCTATGAATAGCAGATATGTTCAACTGTCTATAAGGCATCATTAATAATCAGCTTTCCTATAAAGAAATCATCTTCATTTGAAAACAAGGACATCTGTTTTGCTTCCGCTGGCACATGGGTTTCTTTTCAGAACTGAAAACATGTTCACTGTTCATGGATATTTTTTGAGTCCCAAGGATAAAAATTTTCAATAGCATCTAAAGCAGGTAAAATGTCTTGAGCATTTATTCTGGATCAAGAATTATAAAAAGTGTCAAAAATCTCAATTAAAAAAAAACCCTATTGGGTTGGCATTTAGTTTATTGGTAAGGAGATGGAAGTCATCACTGAAATGTCCTTTTGGAGACACTAAACCCAGGAGGTATAATTTCATTGCTTTTATCCTTAACTATCACCTAACACTGTCTTCCTGTTGTATGTTGTTCCTGCCTTTATGGAGTTTTTGTGACTTAATTTTGGTGATACACTTTAAATTAATCTTAATTTATCAAGAGTATAAGCCTACTTGTAATGACCAATTGAATTTTGTGAGAAAACTCACAGTATCAAATTTCATCATAAACATAACTACCACTACTGTAAAGACATCTTGTAATTAGGTACCTCCCTGGAGTAACAGTCTCAGGTGACTGAATTGAGAAAGGTGAAGACCTTATTATTTTAGGATATTAGAATCATCTGGAAGAGATGATAGTTAAGTAGACATTTATTTGTATTCAGTGTTATTATTGAAAGGTTTAGGTCAATGTTTTTCAAACACAGAAGAGATCAGCTCTTCTCCATTCTTCCAACAAAGGCTCTAAAACTAGAGCCAAAGGCAGTCCTGGACAGGAATACACCCACCCATGCTCCTCCCAATCTCTACTCAGCAAAGATCTCTCTGATCAAAGCCAATCATGGCCAGTGGTACTGAAGAGATGAACATGGGGGTGTGGGGTTGCTAGGTGGTGGTGGTGTTCAGTTACCCAGTTGCGTCCGAACCTTTGGACACTTCTTATAATATTTTGGTCACCTGATGTAAACAGCCAACTCATTGGGAAAAAAACTCTGATGCTGGGAAAGATTGAGGGAAGAAGGAGAAAAGGGTTGCTAGACAGTCAGTTAAATTTGAATTTCAGGTCAGCCATGAATAGTCATTTAGAATAAGTCTATCATGTTCGCTATTCCTCCCAGCCCCTAAATTTGACAACGTTAGGAAGAGAAGCACTTGCTATGTGTTTTATATTTTAACGTCGGCTCACCAGGTAGCCAATGGACAGGGGAGCCTAGTAGGCTACAGTCCATGGGGTTAAAAAGAATTGGACTTGACTTATCAACTGAGCATGCATGCACACACACCTCCAAACTGAGGTTTAACCACAGGAGAGTAAAAATCCTGGTGAGTTTTGATCTTTAGAAATTTTGTAACCTAGTCTGCTTTGCATTTGGCAAATGCTCAGTTGCTCAGTCATGTTTGACTCTTTGTGACCCCATGGACTGTAGCCCTCTAAGGCTCCTTTATCGATGATATTTCCCAGGCAAGAACACTACAGTGGATTACCATATCCTCTTCCAGGGGATCTTCCTGACCCAGGGATTTAACCTGCATCTCCTGCATTGGCAGGCAGATTCTTTACCACTGCCCCACCTGGTAAGCCCTAGTATTTGGTGTCCAAGAGGAAATCTGGTTATGTTTGCTAGTTCCTCCTTTTTCACGCTTGAAGTTTGACAGCTGGATCGGAAAGCAGTGTTGAAATAAGGACAAGTGTGTGTTTGGAGTAATGAGATAGAGCATCATCTTCCTCTCTCCTTCCATTTCCTTCCACGGCCAAATGTCAGCTGGGGAAAAGCAGTGATAAGAGACTCAAGAGGCCCGAGGTAACCTCAAGAAGATTGTGACTATAGAAGCCAGGTGCTCCCTGAGTCTCCGGAACTCCCATTGTTCTTCAGGACTAATACTGAATCTCCTGCTCAGAATTTCCCAGTCTAAAAATTAATGATCCCTGGACTACTTCAATAAGCCACCATTTAAAATCTAACAATAGAACTGGTTCTTAAGTTCTTACTGGTGAATGAGACATCCGTCCCCAAATCAGGAGCCCAAGAGAAAACTGAAGTCAAGATTTAATGGAAGTAGTTACATGAAAGAAAAAAAAATGTGCCAAGTATTCAACTAGTTTTTAAAAAAGAATTTTAAATTTATTGTTAATAGGAGGATAGTTGCTTTACAGTGTTGCACTGGTTTCTGCCATACACCGTAAATCAGCCATAAGTATACTTATATCTCCTCACCCTTGAACCTCCCTCCTACCACCCCCACCCCATCCCACCCCTCTAGGTGGTCCCAGAGCACCATACTGAGCTCCCTGTGCTATTTAGCAACTTCCCACTAGCTATCTCTCTCACATATGGAATGCATATGTTTCACAGCTACTCTCTCAATTTGTCCCACCCTCTTCTTCCCCGCTGTGTCTGCAAGTCTGCTCTCTATGGCTGTGTCTCTATTCCTGCCCTGCAAATAGGTTCATCAATACCATTTTTCTAGATTTCATATATATGTGTTAATATACCATATTTATTTTTCTTTTTCTGACTTACTTCACTCTGTATAACAGACTCTAGGTTCATCTACCTCACTAGAACTGACTCAAATTCATTCCTTTTTATGGCTGTGTAATAGTCCATTATATATATGTACCATAACTATGGTTAGGTAATTTATTTTTTCCTAAGAAGATATGAAGCCTGAAAGGGATGCAGGCTTCCTAAAGGTTTCCCTAACTAATTAGCATCTCTGCTGTGATGAAGAATGTAAGAGTCAAAACTTACTGGATTGGATGAACTAGTGTTGGGACAGCAGGCCCTAGAGTCAGACTGACATAGGTTCCAGGCTCAGCACCACCCCTGCTCCTTCCAGCAGGTGCTGAGTTGGGGTCTGAACAATGACAGTCTGGCTGCAGGCCTGCGCCCCTAACACGGTATAGAGGCTGCCTTTCATGGGACTTAGTAAATGTTAATTCTCATATTCCTACTGTTCTAAAATGGTTAGTGGATCTTTTCTTTTGTTTTTACTCTCCAGCATCCACACACTTTTCCTAGTTGGGGAAGCTGTGGAATTTCAGGATGCAGAGGAGACGAGGATAGGAGTATGGACTAGCACTTCATCCTGCCTGCTCGTCCGCAGAAGGTGAACCGATGAGCTCTGGATGGCAACCTGATGTTCCTGCACCTAAAGAGTATTCTCAGAAGCTCTGTTTGAGTTGTTTTCTAAACACTGGAGTATAATTGATTTACAATGTTGTATTAGTTTCTGATGGAGAAGGAAATGGCAACCCACTCCAGTATTCTTGCCTGGAGAATCCCAGGGACGGCGGAGCCTCGTGGACTGCCATCTATGGGGTCGCACAGAGTCGGACACTGCAGCGACTTAGCAGCAGCAGCATTAGTTTCTGCTGTACCGCAACATGAATCAGCCATATGTTATCTGATTGAGTTTTACATTCATCGGATTGGTGGTGGCTGTCTGGGGGTGGCAGTTCCATCTGCTGCTTCGTCCTACACAGATATTTCTGTATTTGACTATAGGGATTTGGCTATGTCTTCCTTTTTTCTTCCTATCTGAGACATCATCTTTTAAAATATTTCTTTGTTGCTTATATTACCAGAGTTGCTTTCTGTTGTTTGCAAATGACATAGGAATAGCAAGAGAATTGCGGTTTGTTTATGGCTTAGAGTCAGCTGAAACAGTCAGCCAAAGAAAGCTGAGCAGTGGAATAATGATATTCAAATAATCATTAACAGGTACTACAGGAATTAAGGTGACTAAATGGAAGGAAAGACAACACCTACAGTTCAATCTAGGAATTAAAATTAATTTTACTTGATTGGCTAGGCTTCCCTGATAGCTCAGTTGGTAAAGAATCCACCTGCAATGCAGGAAACCTGGGTTCGATCCCTGGGTTGGGAAGATCGCCTGGAGAAGGGAAAGGCTACCCACTCCAGGATTCTGGCCTGGAGAATTCCATGGACTATATAGTCCTTGGGGTCACAAAGAGTCAGACACGACTGAGTGACTTTCATTTCACTTACTCGATTGGAAGTTTAGTGGTGGGTCATGGCTGATACAAATCCAATCTCAGCACTGCAGGGATGCACGAGTTTTTGAGGCTCAGTACACAGAGTGAGGACCCCTTGGATGGGTGGTTATGGTTCTCTGTGTGCAAACAGTGGTGTCCTTGAAGGAGTTGCTCTTCCTGGCATGCACTGAAAAGTGCTTTTCTACGTTCTTCTTATTGTATCAGTTACAAAAGTACAGTTTTCACCTCCATCCTCTGTGCAGTGATGTGAGACATGCATTATATACACTAATATAAAATAAATAAATATATTATAAAGACTGAGAATGATCTGGCTAGCCTGTCTATTGCTGAGGATAACTGAACAGAGTGGGTCTACTTTTTCTGGTGATAGCACCATCTTTGACAGATGGAAGGGATTTATAGTACGAAAAAGCTTCAGGCATTTCTTTTGCCTTATAGTCCCATGGCTGATCTACTGCCCTAGTGGTATATATGTCCAGAAGATGTAATAAGAAGGAGGAATAAAATTCAGTTAAATAGAGCTCTTATTAATTTCCACGCATTTTGCTTAAATCATGTTATTCTTTGCAACTCTATGAGGAAAGTTTCAGCATTTTTTCCACTTTAACAGATTAAAGCTCATAAATCTGAATTTGAGTATTATAAAGGTAACATGATTTGCCCAAGGTCACAGAGTCCATCTATGGTAGAGCTAAGATTTTCTAGCTAAGAGCTAATGTTCACTGCTGCCTGTTGTTTGAATGAAAGAAGGCATTCAGAAGATGACCCAGACTCACATACCATCTTTTGAGGTGATTCCAAACAGTTGTGCTATCTTCCTGTTGCCAATGATTTTAGTTTTCACTCTCTGTACAATATGATTTTGCTCTCTTGTTCTGTCGTACATAATTCTTGAATCCCAAGATTTATAAGGCCCATCCTCCAAGGAGCTTCTTTTTTTGTAACCCCTTCACTATATCAAGCAATATATGGACATCAATTAATAGTCACAAATTATTCACTATCAGTCCTAATGGTGACTTTATTATAGCAAGTCAAAATATTACACCTAAAGGGATAGTCAAATCCCACAATGAGGCATTAAAGAAATATACTCCCCTCATCAACTTTTTTGGAGAAGGCAATGGCACCGCACTGCAGTACTCTTGGCTGGAAAATCCCATGGGCGGAGGAGCCTGGTAGTCTGCAATCCATGGGGTCGCTAAGAGTCATACACGACTCAGAGACTTCACTTTCACTTTTCACTTTCACGCATTGGAGAAGGAAATGGCAACCCACTCCAGTGTTCTTGCCTGGAGAATCCCAGGGACGGGGGAGCCTGGTGGGCTGCCGTCTATGGGGTGGCACAGAGTCGGACACGACTGAAGTGACTTAGCAGCAGCAGCAACTTTTTAAAGTTGTCTTTTCAGTACTGGGGATCTACAATTTCACAATTTCTTCTAAGCTCCATCTCTTTTTCTAGCCAGATGCTGACTGGTACTGTGGCCATAGAACACTTTAAGGCCAGCTGGCCTGGTAAAGGGCCAAGACAACCTGGTTGCAGGTAAGAAAGACCTGGGAAGCTTTTTTGAAACGTACAGATGCGTGGATTCCTTTCCTCAAATATTCTGACTTAATTACCTGGGGGTGGGGCCAGGTTATCATGTGATTTAAAAACTCCCTAGTTGATTTTATTGTGCTGCCTGGTTTGAGAACTGCTTGCCAAACTGAGAAAACATTCCAGTAAAAATAAAGACCTGCCTGTGTTTTCTCATTACCTAGTTCTTTGGGACAGCAAGCAAAGTTGATAGGGGAGGAAAAATAACAAGGAGGGAAGTGGCAGGACTGTGCAACTTGGCATGTCATTGGAATGTAGTGAACTATTCAAAAATATTTGTAAAGTTCAACATTTTTGTGTACCTATCCACCAAGTATTTTAAACAATTGTTTCTCCCCTAATGCTCAAGTTTTAAGGCCCCCAACAACTTTGAAAATATGGGAGTATTTGGCAAAGCATTCTAAAAAATGACCCTCTGCTCTGGAATTTGCTCCTTCTAGCAGGCTGCTCTCTTTAGCAGTCGGCCAAACCCCAAATTTGGCAGCTTGTGGAATATGGTGCAAAATAGATTCTTTTTAAACCTGAGAGTCACTGAAGATTTATTTTGCTGGAAAGATACTACTTTTAAAAATAACAATTATTGCTACTGCACCAGGTGGAGGCAGGGATCTACAAAGGGGACTAGGAAATCAGTGCCACACATCTTTGCTCAATCTACTGATGGAGATATGGAGGTTCAAAACGATGAAATGATTTCAAGTCACACAACCAACTGGTCGGGCCTGGGCACATTCCGATCTGATTCATAGGCCAGTTCTCACGTCTGCCCACCACAGCCAGAGTCCTCTGAGAACAGCATAGATGCCTTCTTCTGTGATTCACAGTTATTTAGAAAGGCAGTGTTTTTGCAAATGGTGATATACAACCTTTGGTAACTATAGCAAATAGTGTGTAAATTATGTCATTTTTGGTGAGCAAAATCCTTTTTATACTCTCAAGTATAAAATCTGGTTGTCTGAGTTTCTTATTTCTGACAATTAGTTTCTAATTCATTTAAAAGGATATATGTGAACCCATGCATCAAATGCAAATCCAAGAGCTTTAACATCTGCAACAAACTATTATAAAAAGGCCAGATCTTTCTTCACATTTCCTATGAACTCATACCATTCCTCACTATATTTTACTGTGACCCAGAGAGAGTCTGAGATAAGGGTGAAAATGATTCCCAGAAAGGCAGGAAAAATTCTAACACTTATTAAGTTCTAGGCAAGGAGTTAGGCCCAGAGTGAGAAATTTCCTATGGTGATAACAGACTCATTTCTTAAAGAGACATGACTCCATTTAATGAGGCAGAGAATGAATTGTGTCTCAGCTCTTCCCACTTCCCCACATTCCGCACTTTGTTCCATTTCCTCTCACCCAGGCTGAGAATATCGCTGAGACACAAAGGGTCAGAGAACTATTCCCAGAGTTCTTTCCTCCTCATAAAATATATTTTGTTCTTTTCTCCTTTCTGTAGAAAATTTCCTTCCACCATACCTGATCCACGATGACCATTTAGTAAAATGTACTACTTCAGAGGGGACAACAGAGGATGAGATGGCTGGATGGCATCACCGACTCGATGGACATGAGTTTGAGTAAACTCTGGGAGTTGGTGACGGACAGGGAGGCCTGGCGTGCTGCAGTTCATGGGGTCGCAGAGTCGGACACGACTGAGCGACTGAACTGAACTACTTCAGAGAGAAGTTGTTATTATTTATGAAGGTTATTTTCCTGAATTTTATATCAAGGATAAAATGGTGAATACAGAGATAGGAAAGACCCCAGGTCTTCCTGCTGTCCAGCCTCAGGCCCAAGTCGGCTCTCTATCGCTTCCCACTTGACCGCAGGCCCAGAAGTCTGTTTCCCTTTCCCTGAGGTGGTCACCACCACCCACTCTACCCTGGACATCCTCTTTTCCAGGAATGGTTGTGGAGTAGGACATTATGTCCTGCTCCCTCCGCTCACTGTCCACTTCCTTGCTGTCCTGCAAAAAGCAGCGAGCTCTCTTTTTGGTTTAACTATTAAGCGATGAGAGAGAAAGAGGAGATGACAAAAATATGGACAATACAAAGGTTCTGGAATCTTTCTGTTCTTTTCAGTCATGGTCCTGTCTGTGTTTCTGATTCTACTGATGCCTTTCACTTCTTTTTGAGAGCAGGAGGCAACAGAACCTTTTTGCTCCATGAAGTCTCTTCTCAGGTTTGTTGACTCTTTACTGTAAATATTTAACATCTAGAGAGCTGAGAGATTACAGGAGACCACTATTGAGAAGAAAAATATTTTACCAAGTAAATCTGAGAGGAATGCTTTCAGTTCTCTTTGCCTCATTTCTCTAGAAATTAATGCAAGATCAGTGTAAGCTTCTGAAATCTAGCAATTTAAGCTCCAAGAGCACCTCCTCAGTGAAGACAGGCCGAATTAAGAGCACTGAGTTCCCAGATTCTCACACAGTTCTGATTCCTGTATCTATTGAAGTGCTAGGAAAAACAACAACAACGAAAAACCTCCTCTAAATTATGCTCATAGGATCAATGAGTTGAAACACAAGATTAAAATGTTTTATATCCATAGAGCAATTTTTCTCATTGGTTTCAAACAAAAAGTTCTAGTTTCTTTCAGTCTGTCCCAATCCTAGACTGGGCTTTCCCCAGAAAGGAACTATGATCTTCTCTATTCACCTCATGACCTTGGGGGCTGGCACACAGTAGGTGTTAGTATTTAGTAAGTGGATGTCAGAAGAATGAACTTACAAACCAATCAGAAGAATCCAATCTGAATGAACTGGTTCTCAGAAGAATCAAGGCATGAGGCTGAGTCTTTCTCTAAGTTATCAATCCTCTATAGGCCTCAGCTGTCTCAGTTTACATCCCTATCATGAAATGAGGTAGATCAGATGATAGTAAAGTTTCCATATAGCATTGATTAACCTTTTATGATTCAAAATGATTCAGTCATGCACTGCAATGTATTTTCAATCTTCCTCTTCTCTATACCATCCCCACTCCACCCCACCCCCCCCAAAAAAAAAACCAAAGTGGCTTCTACCATTGTCAACAATACACTTGGAGAAGAAGAAAAAAATCTTAATTATGGTCATGGGATCAATCAGTTGAAACACAAGACTAAAATGTTTTATATCCACAGAGCAATTTTTCACACTGGTTTCAAACAAAACGTTCTAGTTGATGTTTACACTAGGACTTGATGAAAAATTCCAGACATAAAACTTCTGGAACTTAGACTTGAACTCAGAGAACTTCCTACCTCTGAATAAATTTTACAACTATAATCTACTGGAATTTTTTTCCTTAACAAGTATTCATCTTTCAACAATTATTTAAGTTTTCTCATCAAGACTATTATGGTAAAACTCTGGCTATCTGGAAATGTGATTCTAAGTGTGGAAGATGGATGAAGATTTCTTTGACTATCTTTTAATGATTTTGGAGGACAACAATTTTGAAAGACATTATATTTCCTTGACTTCTGAATGTAATGCACTGAATAGAATTCAATCCTTTCCTCAATATGTACAGTAGTTATTATAACACAGTAATGTCCTCAGGCCCCTGTGAAAGCCTCTAAGCCCTGGATTTTTTCTTTTGATGGCAATCCGGGATCTACCTAAGCTGTCATTTCTCACCGCAGTCACCTCCCTGTCAGTTTGGCCACTTGTGGTCATTTCTCCTTGATATCTAATTTGCTGACTAAAGGCATGGACACATTTCTTAATTCATCTTTACATATGCAAGAGTAGCATAATTTCTGCTACTTAAGGTGCTACTATGTTAGAATAATGCATACATATTAACATAGTATGCATAACACTTTTTAAAAAACAAGCTTACTACAACTAAATGTGAAATAATACACAGATGCTGAGTTTGTGAGGCTTGGTTTAACATGTAGACTTAGAGCAGTCTCTGTATACTTTCTAATCCTCAACTATATTCCAGATTAGAATGCCATATGATTGAGATCTGACTTTTCATAAGAGATGAAAAATAAGTGGTAGGTAAATAAAAAACATACAAAATGATTGTACAAACTTTGACCAATTATACAATTTAGTGCTATCATTTTTTTCTTTCTATTTCTAGATACATTTGACCTACTCCAAACAGAAAACTGAGGAATGGACTACCACTGTTATATTTTTTTAGGGAGTTGCTTTACTGGGCACCTTACCACAGCTACTGGCTATGTGATTTTGGACAAATTATTTAACCTCTTTTAACTTCAGGGCAACAGAGAATGAGATGGTTGGATGGCATCACCGACTCAATGGAAATGAATTTGAGTAAACTCTGGGAGATACTGAAGGACAGGGAAGACAGGGAAGCCTGGCGTGCTGTGGTCCATGTGGTTGCAGAGTTGGATACAACTTAGTGACTCAACAACAACAACTTCAGTTTTCTTATCTGAAAATAGTAATGACAAAGCCTTTCTCCCAGTGATCTTCAAAGATCTAAATAATTTCTTTTAAAGCGCTTCCCATAGGTCTGGGCTTCAATAAGCACATGGTGACTTTTATTTTAACAGGTTGTCCATTCTTGGAGTTGCAACAGTGGCACCAACCCCGAGCACGGCCAGGCAATGTGGCTGCAGAGACATTGTTCTCCTGTTTTTGCTGTCTGGCAGATACTGCCTTGCCTCAGTATTGGGTGTTTTCAAACCAAATGTGGCAGCCTAAATTGAAATGAGCTCTTAGTCCTCTATATCTCCTATGTTATAGAAAAATAGGCATTCTGAAAAATGGAGGAAATGTTAAGGGGTGAAGGAAAGGAAACTTGAAAGAAGACAGGGAATCCAAATCCCTACAATTTATCATAAATGTCATGATCTTAAGCAACTGGCATCTAGAAAATTCCTACATTGACGTCAATTGTGATAGAATTAAAATAGCCCCTGTCAGAAGTAAAAGTGTTAGTGTCAAATTTGTATGCAACTAAAGAGTTGCACACAAAAGTGGATTTTCCTTGAGGAAACACATTCATTTCTCTTAAATTTAAATGAATGAATTCACAATATTCCAGTTTCATTCCCAGTGTTATTTACTACAACAGAATATACTAACATGTTTCTTAAGATAGAGAAATTAAATACTGCAAAATAAATGGGCTATCTTTCAATTAGTATACTTGGGAAATCTACAAAGAACACATATTCCCTAAAAAGGAAGGATTCTTGCCATATAAAAAAATAATGATGAATGAGGTTTTATCATTTCCACTTCAGCTTAACAAATATCTTTTGCCAATACTTTTTCATAGTCTTTCTAATTTAACTATCTCCTTCCTGAATTTAGCCAATTTCTTTTTTATTTCTAGTTAAGTTTATCCGCTATTTAATAATGTTAAGTAACTCAAGTTGTTCTAGACCATTACTGAAGATTTTGTTCTCTAATGTCTTAATGAGATGCATTGCTGACTTTGAATTTTTTCTGAGTAAGGCGTCCTTGATACACAAAAATATATTTGTATCTCAACTCCATTAGAAATCATTTTTACTTTTCCATAACACTTTTATACTGAACTTCTACATTGAGAATTCATCAGTAAAACACATAACACATTAAGAAAATCTTGAATAGCACTTCTCTAAACGACTAACTCTCTTAAATTATATAAACTGAATTACAGCACAAAGTTTAAATATGCTGACATTAATTTAAAGAAAACTATTTAGGGCTTTAAAAACTTTATCTGAAATTTATTTTAATTACTTTTTACATCCCGATTTTAAATTCTTTTCACTAATTTGGAGCTCATTTACTGAAAAATGTGTATCAACAAAATTATGGGCTGATCAAAATCAACTTTTAAAACAGATATAAAAAAACTTTGCAAAATTTATGCCACAATTCTGACACTTGTGGTTCTTCAGGGAATAAAAGAGGAAGTGGTGAGGGAAATCAAAGATATGCAAACTCCAAAGGATGGTGAAGTACAGGGAAGCTTGGTGTGCTGCAGTCCAAAGGGCTGCAGAGTCAGACACCACTTAGTGACTAAACAAGGGCCCTATAGCAGTAACCTTTCGGCCTGAAGGAAACAGAGCTTGCTAACAACTCCTGTACTCTGGGAATCCAGAAAAAAAAATCCCTTAATAAATTCAGTCATCACCTTCTAACATTTCTCTTTTAAAAACAAACTTTTCATGCACTAATTTGATGAGCTAGATGGGTGGAGCTTCCCTAGTAGCTCAGTTGGTGAAGAATCTGTCTGCAGTGCAGGAGACCCAGGTTCGATCCCTGGGTCAGGAAGATCCCCTGGAGAAGCATATGGCAAACCTCTCCAGTATCTTTGCCTGGAAAATCCCATGGACAGAGGAGCCTGGTGGGCTGCAGTCCATGGGGTCGCAAAGAGTTTGGCAGACTGAGCAACTGACACACACACAGTGTGTGGGTGGGATGGGGGGTGGGGTAGGGGTGGGGCAGGAGGGAGGTCTAAGAAGGAGGGAATGTATGTATACATACGGCTGATTCAGTCTGTTGTACAGCAGAAACTAACATTGTAAAGCAATTATACTCCAATAAAAATTACATATACAAAATTAATTTGGCTTTTGCTCCCCAACTTAGAAATTTTTCTTAAAAACTTGTAAAAATTCAGTTTTCTGGGAAATCAACACTTTAACTATTCTACATGTATATCTCTAGTACACTAGAGAGATGTGTAAAAGAAAAAATAATGACCTGGCATATTAATTGTTGAAATCTATAAATACCTGTGCTTTATTATAATACAGATAACAGAGTCAGGTAGCATTTGAAGAGATTAAATATTGCTCTTTCCTTATGCTTGGATGTTTGGTCCTTTTTTATTTCTAGTTTCACTAAAACTTCCTAGGTTAGTTTTCTTTTTTTGGTCCATGATTTCAGGTCTGCTTATATGCTGACATCTTTTGTATTATTATCCACAGTCAAATACTTTATCCTGAACTTCAGAGTTGTATGCACAATCGCCTAAGAAACCTTCTTCTGGATATTGACTGACTCAGTCATTCCATTTTTTTTTTTTTTAAGCATCTACTTTATGTCAGGGTTTGTTCTCAGCACTGGGGATATAGCAATGAACCTAACAGACAATGATCTCTGCCCTCCTAGAGCTTATATCCTACATAGATGATAAGCAAAGCAACTAAGTGAATTTAAGCATTACAGAGAAAACTTAAGGCAAGGAAGGATAAGGGAAGCTTTGAGAAGGTAGTTTTTAAAAAACGCTGCTTTTTTTTTGGTCACTAAGGTGACATTTGCACAAAAACCTGAAGGGAGTTAAGCAAGCATATAGCGATGTGGTAGAAAGGCATTCCAAGAGTCCCACAGGCACTTCAAACCAGATTCCAAACTAAACTTAGTTTTTCCTTGCAAGCCAGCTTCTCTTCCTAGTTTTCCTGTGTCTGAATTATGCCATCATCTCTCCCACCATTAAGAAAAAAAAAAAACAAAAAACACACTTGAGATTTATCCCTAGACTCGACTCCTTCCATAACTCGGAACAATCTCCATGTCCCATTGATCCTATCTCTCAGTGTCTCCTCATGACTTCTAGTCACTGTACTGCCTTGTTTAGGCCATCGTTTTCCTGTTAAATTTTTCTAGTAAGTTCTCTTAACCTGTCCCCTTGTCTCCAATCTTGCCACCTCCAACCCATTCTTGATGTTGTCAGTGATATTTGTGAAATGCAAAGTTTGTCATGCCATCCTGTTTAAACTTTTCAATGGTTTCTAATGGTCAAACCTACACTTTATTATGGCACGGGAAGAGGGGTGTCAAAGGTGATGAGCACATTTGCCCTGCCTGCCTCCTCTTCCAGATCTTTCCAGGTTTATTATTTTAAGCAAATATGCTGGCTCTGGAAAGTTCCTCCTAAAAGCCACCTCTTACAACAGTGTGTCCTCTTAAAGGTTCTACAAGTTACTCTTATAACAGTGATTTATGTTTCTTTCCTAAATCCAGCTCAGTACTTGATACAAACAGGCACTAAAAAAATGGATAAAATTAAATGTACTGCCTTTAAGAACTGGTGTAAGTATGGTTGTCCCATATCTAAGCTCTAGGCATAATCAAAAGGATTTCTCTTTCCTCAAACCCTAAGAAAACCTTAGAAAGCTGTTTTCAACATGTAATTCAACATATTTTGATACTGAACACAAATAGCCAGTATTATTTGCTTGGAAAACCATCTGATTTGAAACTGAAATAATACTTTCCCAAAGAACAGCTTTTTTCAGGGGAATTTCCATATACACCATTTCATCTGTGTACTTTTGTTTTTTTTTAAAAGCAACACAGAGAATTTCAGTTCCAGTATATAGGAATTGCAGAAATTATGAATCACTTCTCTTAAATATGTGAAGCTGAGCGATCTGGTTAAAAGGATTAAAAAACGTCATTAATAAGTGACTGAAAATAAGCAGACGTAACAGAAAATTAGCTTCACAAAGTTATTCTAGTGGTACCTGGGAGGAAAATAATTCAACTTGAATATAAGGGAGTAATGAAAGTGAAATACAGACAGAAAATTAACAAAATACTTAACATAAACAGGAGGCCAGGAATAGCAAAATATAATTCGATATGCATCATACCTGCAACAAAAGAAAACAAACTGCAAACTTCTCATTTATTGAGCCTAGCAAGGGTAGCAATCTGTTTACAACAAGCACCTGGGAATAAACAGAACCTTATAGTACAACACTGTATTAATTTGAGGTATGTTATTGACAGTGTTTTCATTTGTTACCAGTAATTCCTTACTAATGCATAGCAATTGGAATTAAACTGCTGTATGCTTTCCAAAGACCTATGTTTCATTTTGTTTTTTAGAGAACAGTAAAAAAATAATTATTTGAACCAATTTATTTTATTATGTTCCTATCACTATTTTGATATTTACACCTATGTATCTAGGAAGATTTATACTTGATAATGGTATTGGTAAAAAATGTAACTTTAAAAAATACAAATTCTTAAAGATACTTTAGACATAGAAACAGGCTTTCATTTATTTTTATAGATAATTTAATTGAATACTGGTAAGCAGTTTTCCCGAAAGATCTTAAAACTCAAATCTCTTTCTCTATGGCTGGCAACCCTAGGCAGAGATTAACTGGCACAGAGAGAATAAGCCACTGCCTAAATGTTTTATCAGTTTTTATTACACATGGCAATCAACTGGAGATGCTAATATACAGGCAGCAATTCAACAGGTCTAGGGTAGAGTCCTGGATGCTAGTTTCTAACAAGCTCTCAGGGGATGCTGCTGGTTCATGGAAACCACACTTTTGAACAGCAAAGCCTGAATCCAGGGTCTCAGCCTTGTTATCTATTGGAAATCACCTGGGAGCTTTAATAATGATTAAAAAAATACTCTATCACATCTAGGACTGCAAAGCTATTTAGTCTGAGGTCCAGTCTGGGTATTGAGTTTTTATAGTTTCCAAGCTGAGATGAGTTCCCAAGCCCACCTGGGCTTCCCTGGTGGCTCACTACTTAAAAGAGTCTGCCTGCAAAGATCCCTGGGCAGGAAGATCCCCTGGAGAAGGAAACGGCAACCCACTCCAGTATTCTTGCCTGGAGAATCCCACAGATGGAGGAGCCTGGCAGACTACAGTCCATGGGGTCAGAAAGAGTTGGAAACAACTGAACGACTTCACTCACTTCCTTAAGCTAAGATGAAGCTAAATTTGAGAATTTAACATCCTAAAACGTATTGGTTAGATTTACCGTAAGGTTTTCTTTCCTCTGGTTTCTATCACCATGGTTAACAGCTAGGACTAACCTGTACTCGATAGATACTGAGCAAGAGGCCCCAAATCTCCAAATTCTGACTGAAAACACAACGCACTATCAATAAGGTTCTAATATTAAGAATCTTAGTGACTTAATATTTACACTCCTACCAAATTGTTAATAACAGACATTTTATATCTTAAATATCCATAAAGTTACAATGAAATGACAATTTAAATCACTTTAAGAAGTAGATATTTTAAAATGTGCGTTTAAAGTATATGGAGGTGTCTATCCCTAACTACAGGCTTCCCTGATGGCTCAGTGGTAAAGAATCCACCTGCCAACGCAGGAGACCTGAGTTTGATCCCTGGGTCAGGAAGATCCCCTGGAAAAGGAAAATGCAACCCACTCTAGTATTTTTCCCTTGGAAATCCCATGGACAGAGGAGCCTGGCGGGATACAGTCTATGGGGTCACAAGAGTCGGACACCACTTAGCAACTAAACAACCACCACCGCTAACTACAGACAAAAAGGTTCAGGTTAGTTAGGAAGTTTTTTATAAACAATATACAAACTTGGCACATCAACAGAAAGGCTCAGAAGACACAGGAAGGACAAGCAAATTATACTTAGTGTCCTTATTTGAAGCAGGCACCACGGTTCCTGGAGTTACAGACTGAATTATCACTCTTTGTTCATAGGGCTTTCCTATTATTTTACTAAGTTGAGATGTGAAAAATGTTAAGATGTGATTATATTTCAAGGCCCCCTCCTTAATTCTTAAATTGCACACAAAAAATAATGGAAAATATTTTAAACTCTCAGGTATTTGCATAAAGTCCCTAATTACAGTAAACAGCTGGAGTACAAATCAACTGCTATTTACTAATGATGTGATGGGCTTCCCTGTTGGCTCAGACAGTAAAGAATCTGCCTGCAATGTGGGACCTGGGTTTGATCCCTGGGTTGGGAGGATCCTTGGAGGGGGGCATGGCAACCCACTCCAGTATTCTGGCCTGGAGAATCCCCATGGACAGAGGAGCCTGGTGGGCTATAGTCCATGAGGTTGCAGAGTCGGACATGACTGAGCAACTAAGCACAATGATGTGACAAACTTTCTGAGCAGGCTTTCTCATCCCTCCATTAAGAATGTAAATGCACATACAAATTCATGGTAGCATTAACTGTAACTATGATAACCTCCCAAATACATAAATAGTGTGGCAGAGCAAAGAACTCAAGTACAGACTGCACACTATATCTAGGTTTGCCAATAATTAGCTCTTAATAAGCAAATCCCATACTTAGCCTCATTTTACAAATAAAAGCACCTTGAGTAGGCTATCCTGAGAATCTTTAGCAGATCAAAGCTCTACAACCTAAAAGTAACTAATTAGGTGCTCCTCTAAAATTTATTCTAAACTAGCAAAGAAAAACCCAGCTTATTACTTTTAACGAGATTGGTTTAACAAGTTTCTTAAGAAAAACAGATTTTAAGTTTAGCCTCAGGAGTCTTCTAATTATTATGCAATTATTTAAAATAGCAAATAAATTTAAAAATTAAGAAAAACTGGAATGTGGGGGAAACAGCAAGAAAAAGGATCATGTAACAAGGTGTAAAAATACACTGTGCCAAATTAAAATAAAGAATGTAAACTGAAGATAATGAGATATTAAAAAGCTTTTCCTAAGGAAGACTACGTCAAGGCATGCTGTATGGGATTTTTATGTTCCATCCCAAAGAATATATAGGCATTCTTTTTAAATATACAAAATGTTTCTAAGAGCTGTGAATAACTCATAATTCCAAAATAAAATTATCCCAATTAATAATATATGGAGATTATTTCCTTTTATTGTTCAGTTTGAAAACATGTCCTGCCAACCACAAATCACCTAGTGACCAAATACATGAAAAATCCCTGTAAGAACCACAAAGTGCCATTTTTGCAGCTTTCTTCACAGGATGCTGAGAAAATGTAACAGTGAAGGAGTGAGACACAGGTTGTCTCAATTATTAATTGCAATCATTCATCTTCTTCAGAACTGGAATCATTCTCTTGGTCAGAGAGTTCAGGGACAGGGAAGCGGAGGATGGCAGCTATTCCGGTCAACTGGCTGAGCTGTTCCCCAGACACGTGAAGACTAGAGAATATCCTAACGGTGCCTGCGTTCTCTTTCACGCTGTCCACCAGCCGCACATACCGGCTGCGTGTGGCTACATCCTGGTGCCTGAAGAGCTCATCGCTGATGAGCAGTGTGTCAATTGCCATGGCCTCATTGGCCTTTTCCACCTGCTTGAGTCCATAAAACGCTCGGTCGGGCTCGTGTTGCAACATTTTGTAGAAGTCATCCAACGCCTTTACTTCCCCAGCGGCTTTCGTGTCTGAAAGGCGGCTAGCTACTGTAGGGTCACAAAGAGCCTCCTTCAGGGAGTACTTGTGTCCAGAGGAGGCATGTACCTAGAATCACAATTATAAAAGTTAGACAGAAGAATCTCTTAGGGTATCTGTTAAACTGCCCACAATGACCTCAAGCCAAAAACAATGCTAAGGTTTTATATATTTAAGAATTTAAACCAAGTTTATTACATAAAATCTCTAGCCGCTTAACAGGTTTCTTTTCACTGCATTATCCAATTCACAATCCCAGCCAAGTTAAACCCTTTTTTCCTCTTGTACTACTCTGAGTTCTAAAACTTTAGGAGTAGTTTAAGCAAACCCCTCTGCCCATGCTTAATTATCCCTGGGTAAGACTGTTTTACCTGAAGGAATTTGGACCGGTTTTCCAGGATTAATTTGTTGTCGGTCTTCACTGCCTGTTGAAACATGTAGTCGCAGAACTGCTCCCTCACAAATCCTGGGCTGGCCACTAGGACGCACTTTACAACATCGAAGTGTATGTGGCGCTGGATGGCCTGGACCACCTGTTCATAGAACCGCTCCAAGGCCCGGTCGTGCTGCGAGCAGTTGCCTTTCCGTTTCCGAGGGATGTTCACTTCCACCTTGGCCCGAGTGAGGGTCATGCTGGGAGTGACTAAGCAGATATGGGCGAGGCCCTCCTGCATGACCACAGCCGCCACATCGGCGCTCCAGGCTGGGTCACAGGCTTGCTCGATGCGCTCCAGAACCACACTGTCCCACTGTTTTTTGGCCAGGGTGAACTGGCGGTTGGGCTCCAGCTCGATGGTGTGGTAAGCCCCCATCTTGACATACTCATTCTCCTGGATGTTGGTCCCCTTGACCCGCAGCTGGCAGGCTTGGGAGTCGAAATCGATGGCCTCCACACAGAGAGTGAGGGTCGTGCGGACCCGGTTGCTCCCCACGCTGCCGGTGGAGGACTCGGTCTGCACCTTGCGGATGGTGGAAGCGCGCAGGCTGTCGCCCACCTGCACTAGATTGTAGGTGTGCCACATGTCCTCGGGTTCCTCGGGAACCAGGGTCACCTGGCCCGCATTGTCTTTCTCAATGTCCTTCCTCACGAGCTTCATGACCCTGGCGGGGGCTCACTGCCAAAACAAGAGGAACCGAGGGGGTCCCCACGGGAAAAGGAATCGGGAAGGGAAAGTCTAGGCCGGGAAGGGGGCGGGGCCCGGTTCCTACAGGCACCTGCCTCGCGAGAAGGAAACACGTTATATCCGACTTTTGCGGCTGGGGGGGGGTGGGGCACTTACTCTAGCCCTTCCTTTTCGTAGTCTCGAGGCGCGCCGCGCAAAATCGGCTCGAGAGACACGGCTGCGAACACCTTCCTCTCCGCGGTTCCGGCTGCTGTACCGACCGAGGCTGATGCAACCAGGGCGCATGCGCAGCCCGCGTCCTGCCTCCCGGCGCACGGCTTACGTCCCCAAGGAGGAGGCGGGGCCGCAGCTTGCGCGTGCGCAGGCGCGCTAAGCCCGGAGGTGTTTCCCGAAGAATAAACCACCTAAGGGAAGCACACGGAGTCTTTGGTGGCGAGTCTTTGGTATTAGTGCGGAACTTGGACTTCCTAAGTTTTTTCTTCCACCCCTGTTTGTGAAGAATCTGGGGAGTTGTGAGTGCAAATATATATATATCTATATTTTAAGCTGTATGCTACACCTTCTCCCTATGGATAATTCTAGTTACGGAAAAGTAATAACTTACGGAAAAGTAAAAGGGTCCTGAAAAGTGCACACTTGGCACCAAGGCCAAACTGCGCCCCGCCTTGCTCCTGCCTCATCCGCACTCAGACGGTGCACCCTTTTTGGAGCTGCTCAGTCCGGAAACTGTTTCTTAAGAACGTCTGCTCACGGGGCATCTGGACTGAGTAACGTGCCCAGCTGTTTTCTGCTCTCAGTTGACCAAGTCCGCACGATCTGATTAACCCAGATGTTAGAACACGGGTCCCAGAGAGAGAAGAAACCATCTGTGGAATTTACCCCTGGATGGACCTCTCAGTTGCTTTGATCTGAAGTCCTGAGAACCCCAGAAGTCAAGGTTGGCAGTCTCAGCTTTCCGCTGCTCAGCAGCCTGTGAAATGTTTACGGTAGGGGTTGGGGCTCAACAGTTTAGCACCGGATCTTCATTGTCAAAGCTGAGCTGAGAGCCCAGGACTGGGGAAGTGGAGGAAGGACTGATTTACCCTGACTGAACAGCTGCAGAATTCATCTGAAAGAAAATTCTTATGTCACTTAACATTTTGGGATGAAGGAGAGGCGGGGGTAGTTTGAAAGGTGGGAACTGCCTCTTAAAAGGACCAGTGAATCGAAAAAACCCACCAAATTTTTGAGAGTTAAGATGGCTTCGAGGGCAGAGGGCACAAATCTTCCCCATTCTCCTTTCTATGTTATTGAGTAAGGCATTGGAAGGGAAACTTAACCACCCTAAACTGTAAGACTGGGATGAAAGGACGTAATATGACTTTGGCACAAATCTTGATACCCAAATCTCAATTAACTTCCTCAAAGGTTGTCAGGGGCAAACACAAAGGTCCCCTCCAAAACTCTAGTGCAAATTAGAACAGTTTTTTGTTTTTTGGGGTTTTTTTGGTGGGATCTCCTCTCCCTTGCCCTTTTTGTACCTCCTTTCGTCACCTATCAGACTGAGTGCCCTCCCAAAGTTCCTAACTCAAACTGCCTTCTTCTTCCAGAACTCAACAACTTTACATTGAACAAGGAACTGATTACACTAAAGTGTGAGTATGGCTTTTGTCTCCAACAGACATGTATCTTTTTAAAAGGTGCTTGTTAAGCTTGAAGAATTCTTAACTGATTGTGTGTGTGTGAGAGAGAGGAGAGAGCGAGAGAGAGAGAGAGATCGGTAAAGAAGGAGGAGGAGATGCTTTGAGATGCTCCTTGGTCACCTTTTTAAGTATAATCATCCCCCCTCTTGAAAATCTGTCAAGGATCAAAAACCACAGTGATAGGTACACAGGGCCCTTAATACATGTTAGGTTTTTATTGAAGAGCTATCACTTCTTGAATATTCACCAGGTACATTCCTATGGTTTTTCCAGTTCTTATCTATAAGGTAAATACTTGTTATTCTCATACATAAATGAAGAAAATGAATTAGAGAGGTTAAGGAATGTATTCAAGTCACATAACCAGTATTCAAATCCAGGCCTGCTTAATTCCACACTCATTCTACCAACACAAATCTAAATTTATGGACGCTTGAAATCATCTCCTAAACCCTGAAGGTTATGTGTAGTTGTTCAGTCGCTCAGTCATGTCCGACTCTTTGGGACCCCATGGACTGCAGCACATCAGGCTTCCCTCTCATCCACTGTCTCCTGGACTTTGCTCAAATTTATGTTCATTAAGTCACTGATGCTATCTAACTATCTCATCCTCTCCTGTCATTTCCTCGTAACTCTCACCTTTATCAGTTAAAATAAGACTCACAGCTTAGGAGTCAACCTGGGGCACTGAAAGGAAGGTTCCTTCCTTGCTCTTTTATTACTAAAACAAAAAGGTCCTTATATTCTTTTCAACATAATTTTCCTTCTGCCTGGCCTTGGTCACCATTGTAATTCTTGGGAAAGATCAGATATCACCTTAGAAAAATAAATATATATTTCTACATTGCAAATCAATGGTAAACCTCTGTTGACTGTTGATTCTGTGGTTCTTCTGTTTTTAAATTATGAGACATACTGCTTTGGGTTGTCTTTTAAAATATAAATGTGATTCAGTGACTGAACATACTACAAAACTTTCGTAGAAATGTTATTTGATCTGAAATGTCCGTAACAGAATTTTTTTTTTTTTAGTAATCTGAGCTTGTTGTTGAATGATCAGATGTTTTTCTCCCAGATTTTGCGTTATAACTTAGTCTTTCTAGGTCAGTCATCACAGTTCTGAGTTATTTGGGGGTTCTCATTCTCTGTTAAAATCCAAATTCCCTGAAATTCAAGGCTTCCAAGACATGACTTTACAAATTTTATTTCCCTGTACCTGCTTCAGCCCCCTAAATTCCTCAATGGGAGCAGTCTTTGTTCCCTGTACATCCTGGCAACTTTCTACTTTGCTGCCTTAGCTCTTATCTTTATAAAATGTCACTTTCTCTCACCCGTACTTCCATAAATCCTACTTATCATTAAACTTAAATGTTACCTTCAAGTTGAAACCATGCGTTCTATTAGTTGGGTACATATCTTTTCTTTCTTACTGAACTCTGGATGGGTTCATCCTTGCATCCCTCCACTGTCCCATGAAAAGTCCCCTTGCACCCAGTAGGCACTCATATATGGATGACGAGCTGAGTGGATCGGATAAAAAAATGTAGCAACTATATTTATTATTATACTATACTATATACACTCTCTCTATATATGCTATATATATTATATTATTACAGATACTTCTTAAGACACTGATATTATTAACTATAGCTCACCTGGTTTACAAAATAATTCCCATTATTTTCATACTTCTATGATTATAGTAGTTATATAACATATAGCAGTATAGACTATTTTCAGTCTTTAAGTAAGCAAAATCATGAGGAAAAAAAACAAAATTTAACTAGGTTTCTTTAAATACTAATTTTATACTTATTTATTGGCTCTTTGAAGATAGAAATCTTTGTATCAGTAACTTTAATTATATCTATTTTTCCTATAAACTTTTATTTATATTAATCTCTCCAGAAAAAAGAGAAGTCAGTGTTGTTGCTTCCAAAAGCTTTCAATTTGTTGTTGTTGATATACTTCCAGTGTCTCAGAAAGACAGTTGGGCTAGAAGTCAAGTATCCTGGGTTGTAATTCTTACACTGTCAATTGTTTTTACTATAATTTCTGGCACCACTTACTCTCTTTGAAACTGAACTTCTTTTACTTAGGAACTGAGGAAATTGAATTCAGTAATTAAAATTGTTTTAATCGTGAAACCTATTCTGCAATGGTATTTTTAAAAAACTAAAACACTGCCCATAATCTGACCCTGAAACATTTATTTTCAGTTTTGAATCTGATTCTTCTAAGGTCAATTTTAGTGGTAAAAGACCAATACTAATTTTAATGTTTGCATGTCAAGAGTCAGTGGACCTGAGTTATGGTCTTGTCTAGCTAGATTTTAGCAACTTTAGATAAGTTCCCAATCTCTATAAACCTAAACTTTTTCACTGTAAATTATAAATAAGACTGTCTGCCTCTCGCATTCACTATCCCTGAGAAGGTTTTAATGAGATTATGATACTTTGAAAATTGTGAAACTCTATAGACATGTAAGGTATTGTTGTAAATTTCTAAGAATACCTGGCTTGAAAATAGAGATTTGGCTCAGACAAAGCAAGGAGCAAGGACTCACTTTAACATGATCACAGTTATTCAGCCTTGAAAAATAACTGGTTCAGTAGAGTTGAATGATGGATGACCTGTTGGGTGTATTTATGTATACTACTTACTACCTCCTTTCCAGGGAAACCTTAGGTTACTCCTACTGCAGGAGATGGCTCATGTACCTCGTGATGAACTGATTACAATCCTTCCTATTATAATAACGTTAGAAATGATTTGTGTGATAGCAGCAGGGCTAATGGGCTGTCTTGTTTGAATATTCTGTACTTAGCACAGTGACCCTTAAATAGTAGAATCTGTATACATTTTCTTGTATCCATCTTCTATTTTTTGCAAAGGTTACTCTCCAACAACACAAACCTAATATTTTCCTTTCTCTGCTTTGGGGGCTTTTCTCATTATTGCTTCTTTGCTTGTCTATTACTTCTTTCAGACTCTGAGCTTCTTAAGGGCAGACACTACCTTTTATTGTGTTCCTTTGTATCTCTTTTCATGTGTTCATAATTATATGAGAGAATGAGTGGTTATTAGCTGTACTTTAATTCAGAGTTTTTAACTTGTCTGTCACTGACATCTTAAAAGTATGAAATCACATTCTGTTTTATAATGTTACTAATAGTTTGAAAGGAAGAGTTCTGTTAAGATAAGTTTTTATAAACCTATTTCATTTTTTTGAGCTATCTATGCATGGATAAGAAAATGATTAATTTTAAATATATCTTAATGAGAAAAAAGTCTTAAAATGTTATAAAATAAACTATGATGACAATTGGTGTTATTACACTTGGTTTGGAAAATGATCTTTAGTGAATAAACAGCCAGCACTCTTATATAAATTTCTAGTGATGATTGCAATAGTTATTTAAGAGAGAATGTGCTAAAAAAAAAGAGAGAGAATGTGCTAACCTTAGATTGTACAAAGATGCCTATGTGACCTCCACAAGCAAAGTTAGTGGTTGACTGGGAGGATTATTCAGCTAATTCAAGTAAAATGGTAAAAGTGAAAAGGGGAAAGTGTTTTGTTTTGCTTTAAGGAACTTGCTATACTCACTATCTAAATTTCCTGTGATTAAAAATACTTACTTGCAATTGTCACAAAACAATATAAAGCCTCCTACTAAATAAATAATCTTATCAACAAAAATGTGTGGGAGAGTATATTCCTGTTTGTATGAATCTCTATATAATGTAGGATTATTTTATTAAAATATTACAATAAAATATGTAGTTTTAGCAACTGGTCAATACCTTTGAATTTTCAAACTATAGTACTTGGAAAACTAAAAGTATATAGTTAAAGAGAAAATTTTGAAAAGCACAATTGTAAGTTGTATTAGGAGTATAGGATTTATAATAAAATATGCAGATCATTCATCTTAATCATTTGAGGGTCTAATGTGATTGATTTAGGTATCCTATTCAAATTTAAGAATTTTCATTTATTTTAGCAGGTCTCAGTTCATACCAAAAAAATATGTCTTCACTGCTTTTACTATCTGAATTATAATGATTTTTCAAAGATTTCTCACTTATTTTGTTTATAGAGCTCTACCATTTTTATAAAGCAATATTAATGTTTTGCACATAAAGTGAGTTCTTAATTCCAACCAGTGCATATATTTTAATTGCCTTTTAAGATTTAGTTGACTTTTTAATTTTCCTTTTAAGTTAGAAAAGACATTTGATAAAAAATTAGGTCCCGTCAAATATACTTGGTCCTGGTACTAACCACTGATATGAAAGAATATTACAGATATTAAAGCCTGCCAGAACTAGAGTTACTGATCCTGTGACCTGGAACATTTTTGAATTATTTTATTGTCACTTTTCTCCCTAAGCTTTCTCTTAAAGGTAGAGTATTCACAGGAAGCTCTGTTATTGGGAGCTGGTGAGGTTGCTGGTGTCAGAGGAGCAATTATTCCTTGAATCAAATTTGGCCCTGGAAGAGAACTAAAAGGAGGACAGTGTTCATATGTTTGTATCTAGGAGTGTGTTTGGAATCTTATGATGCAGTTTTTAAACATGTGATAGAAAATTGCATGTAGATATGCTGCATGTTATTTATTATAATTTTCAGATGTATATATTTCAACATTTTAACATCTCTTGAAACTAGCAGGCATCTGTAGGTTCAGCAATTATAATTAGATTGGCAGTACTTTTCTTTCTTAATAGTACCTAAAATACTGGTGCCTCAGTCACTTGATGGTGATTTCATTCAACTAGATATAAATATGGATAGATAGAAATAGATAGAATATTCCTGATATAACTAAAAGAGACAACTTGACTCCTTTATTGTTTTATGAGTTTGTTTGTAGTCTGTTCCTTTGTGACTCATTCAGTAGCAAATTTTCAAGTACCTATTATTCATAGACGGTAGGGATAATAAACAAAGACCCTATTCTCAACGGAGCATACACTAATCTGGGAAAACAGACAACTTGATGTTTAATTTTAATATGCTGTATATTATAGAAGCAAAGGTGCTAGAGGCATACAAGGATCTGGGGGAGGGGGTTCAGTCTACTCCAGTGGCTTCATGGAAATAATGTTCACATGGGGACTTGAGGATCAGTAGCACCGTAACTGCGTATGCAAAGACCTGGAGATTTCAGAGGAGCTGGCACAATGGAGGAGCTGAAAGAAGCTCAGTAATCATAAAGACAGGAATATATTCAGTTCATTTACATCTGTTGATATTCTACTGTACTTGCTTTGAGAGTGAATACAATTCTCCAGTCAGGGACCACTCTGAATTGGCAATGTATTCTGACTTTAGCATTGTGACAATGATTCCAAATATTTTTCATCTCAAATTTTTAACAAGAATTCAGATATACTATATTGTATTTCATACAACAGAAGAGCAGTGTAGGTAAAGAATAGCATTTTGATGCCTAGTTTTCTGAATATATTTAAAACATGAGCTCCTTTATTTTATAAATTAGTTAAGGGGCATATTAAAATTCAGCCAGTTCTACATCTAATGGGATGTTTGTTGGGTTGAGGTGTTGGAACCCAGGCAGAGGAGCATCCATCTAAGGGAGTAAGATCAACAGTTATAAGCTGTGGCCCTAGAGCTCATGCATCAAAATAACAGCATGAGAGCAGGGAAGAAAAGTCAGCAAGCTAGTTTGGCATGTATATTTTATTGCTACCGTTACTGCCCATTTATTAAACAAATGAACAAAAGTCCTCTGAATTTATTGCTGACTTTACAGACTTCATAATGACTTAAATATTTTCACTATTTTCAGCAGTTCCTGACAATCCATTGTATGTCATTGGAGGTCATTTCTTTGTTATAAGTAAGTGGCTGACTTCCTTCCATATCCAGCCATTAGCTCACTGGACTTCTTTTAGAATAGGAAATCTTGCCTGTGAAAAAAATCATAAAAGACGACACCTGCTTGTAGTCTAGCTGAAATGTTTCTATGGAGGAAAGATACACAACTCAATTAGGGATAATTCTGTGTTTGTATTTTTAATAACCAGAGATTATAATTTTTTGAGTTATAATTTGAGTAATTTTGAGTTATAATGAGTCTTATTTGAGTTATAATTAATGTAGGAAGGGACATCATCTAATTTCACTATATACCTAAAAGTCATGGAAAACAGACCCACTTCACCATTAATCAGATCCTTATCAAAGTCTTTTAGACAATTAGACTTGGATTTAACATTAGAGGGTTGAGCAAGAGGGAAATGGATTTAGATTTAGACAGCCAATTGTTGTTGTTATTCAGTCCCAAAGTCATGTCTGACTCTGCGACTCCATGGACTGCAGCACGCCAGGCTCCCCTGTCTATCACTATCTCTTCGAGTTTGCTCAGATTCATGGGCACTGAGTTGGTGATGCTATCTAACCATCTCATCCTCTGTCGTCCCCTTCTTTTGCCTTCAGTATTTCCCAGCATCATGGTCTTTGCCAAAATGGTATATTATTTCAGAACATGAGGGATCTGAATAGAGTATAGGCTTTGCCATTTATTCATTGTGTGACTTTAGTCAAATTAGTCTCTTAGTTTCTTCATCTGTAAAATATGAATAATAGTTCCAGAATGTCCCCTTTTTGACACTGAAATGTAGTATGTGCAAAATTCTTGGCATAGGGCCTCATATCTAATACATTATCAAAAACTATGTGCCTTTCAGCAATTAGTTGTGCTGGCTCTTCTCTGTTATTGTCTTGATCTTTGTCCCCTGGGAGTTTGAATTTTGCCATTTGGACATGACCAGTGGGAGAGCTGGGCAAGGCGCTGGGGGTAGGAGGAAAAGGCAGGGTGTTCACTTCCCCCGCTTTCTCCCTGCTGGGCTTCAGCTTTGGCACGAGCTGCATTCTGCGGCTGTGGCCACAGCTCCTGTCCAGTGGCGCCCCCTCCCATAGCCAGAGGTCACGGTCAAGCTGACATTGCTGCCCCGTCAGGCCTGGGAACAGCGGGGGCTTTTCATCTCATGTTGCTTCAGGTGCTCTCTTCCTACTTGTTCCTGCTTGTTCTACGTGTTCCACCAACTTTTGTCAATTCCTTTCTGTTTCTGCAAACAGTCCCTTAAGTCAGTTTTCTTCAGCTAAATCCTTTATATGTGCCACTAGTTCTTTTGCTGGGACTTTGACATATTTAAAGTAACGATAAAGACTTTAGACATAGAGAAGGGCATCTTTCTTGATGCATCGTGTTTAAATGTTGAGAAAAGTTAATACAAGATAGTCCTAAATATAATGGGAAGTTTACTGAGGTGGTTTATTAGAGAGATGGTTGTTGTGATGTAAACCCAGCTTTGAAGACTGGAGAGAGTTTGTTTAGAGGGCAGGGGGTGGTAAGAAAGAAGGGTGGAATGCTTTTCTAGATGCGTAAAATAGTGTCATATGCACAGTAGCAAAATAAGCATGAGGACTAATGGGGGAAATAAGGAAATGTGACTGGCTGTCATGACTGGCAGTTTATGTTCAGAGGTTTTGGTAGGCAGAATAATGGTCTTTCATATATCTTCATTTCCTAATCCCTGGAACTTGCAAATGTATCACTATATATGGCAAAAAGGATTTGGTATATATGATTAAATTAAGAATCTTGAGCTGGGGAGATTATCCTGGATTATTCAGGGGAGCCCAGCATAATTAGCATTTTTATATGAGGAAAGAAATAGGGTCAGCATCAGAGATGAAGATGTGATGAAGCAGCAGTCACAGGAAAGATTTGAAGATGCTACTTTACTGGCTTTGAAGATGGAGGATGTAGCTACAAGCCAAGGAATGCAGATTGCCTTTGCAATCTGGAAAAGGTAAGGAAATGGATTCTCCCCTAGAACCTCCAGAAAAAAGGCAGCCCTGCCAACATCTTGATTTTAGTCCAGTGAGACTTCTGACCCATATAACTATAAGTGGTAAATTTGTCTTGTTTTAAGCCAGTAAATCTGAGGCAATCTGTTATGACAGCGATAGGAAACTGATAAAAGGCACAGTAGGAGACAGAGGGTAGTGGATTAAGGCAGACCCTGAAAGGTTGGTTGAGAATTGTGGATTTTATCTTATGTATAACATAGAGCCACCAAAGGTTTTTGGCTAAAGACTAAGGTATGATAAAAACTATGTATTAGGAAGATTAAATTAGAGGTTAAGTTCAGACTGAAGACTAGAAGATGAGTTCTATAGTACTGTGCATGGGTGGGTATGGTGATAAGACCCCAGATTCTGTGGATTCTGTGGACTCTGGATTGATGAGAAGTTTGTAAGGAAGCTGACAACATGATGACTGACAGGATAACCAACAGAGGAAAAGAAGACATCAAATTTTAGATCCTTCTGTTATGCTGTGAAATGGGCATAAATATAGCACATAAGAAGGCTTCCCAGTTGGCTCAATGGTAAACAATCTGCCTGCCAATGCAGGAGACCCAGGTTCTATCACTGGGTCAGAAGATCCGCTGGAGAAGAAAATGGCAACCTACTCCAGTACTGTTGCCTGGGAAACCCCATGGACAGAGGAGCCTGGTGGGCTACAGTTCATGGGGTCATAAAGGAATCGGACATGGCTTAATGACTAAACAACAACAACATAGCACATATGAGGAACCTGTTGATTCTTAGATAATAACTTTAAATTTTAATATGGTTGAATAATATATATATATATATATATAAATATATAATATATACACACAAAAGAGAATTAAATGTAATTTAGAAATGTGTATGCATTATTTTCCTTTAACCCCCTTACTGGTTTTAACAAGGTTCTCCAGGGGATGTTCCCCACTCAGGGATTGAACCTGGGTCTCCTGCATTGTAGGCAGATTCTTTACTGTCTGAACCACCAGGGAAGCCCTTCATGCATTATTTTCCTTTAAGTCCTTTCTTGGATTTAGCAAGGTTTATTACCCACAGTGGGCTTCCCAGGTGGCACTAGTGGTAAAGAGTGCAGGAGACATAAGAGATGCAGGTTTGATCCCTGGGTTGGGAAGATCCCCTGGAAGAGAGCATAGCAACCCACTCTAGTATTCTTGCCTGGAGAATCCCATGGATAGAGGAGTCTGGTGGGCTTATAGTCTGTAGGGTCACAAAGAGTTGGATGCTACTGAAGCGATTTAGCACATATGCATGCATTACCCCCAACAATTGCAGAAAACCAACAGTATACAAACACGGCTGTTTTAGGCATAAGGAAATAAAGTAGTTGAATATATATATTCTATATGAAACTGTAATTTACTTCTATTTTTTTGCGTTTCATTCTTTTCAGAGGATTTGCAAACCTCGTTTGATTACTTCTACACTGAAAGTCGCTCAGTCGTGTCCATCTCTTTGCGACCCCATGGACCTGTAGCCTGCCAGGGTCCTCTGTCCATGGAATTCTCCAGATCGAACCCAGGTCTCCCCCATTGCAGATGGATTTTTTATTGTCTGAGCTACCAGAGAAACCCAAGAATACTGGAGTGGGTAGCCTATCCCTTCTCCAGGGGAACTTCCAGAGCCAGGAATTGAACAGGGGTCTCCTGCATTCCAGGCAGATTCTTTACCAGATGAGCTACCAGGGAAACCTATTTCTAAATTAGTGACTGCTTATTCAGTAACATGAGAAAGGTACAACTTGAGTACTTAGTAAAACATTCAAATTTTGCACAACAACAACAAGGTGCAAACAGCTTCCAAAAACATTGAGTTGGAGAGGAATCATAGGTCAAATGGGCTTCCCTGGTGGCGCTAGTGGTAAAGAACCCGCCCGCCAATGCAGGAGGCAGTAAGACACTTGGGATGGATCCCTGGGTCGGGAAGATCACCTGGAGTAGAGTATGGCAATCCACTCCAGTATTCTTGGAACATCCCATGGACAGAGAAGCCTGGCAGGCTACAGTCCATAGTGTTGTATAGAATTGGACATGACTTGACATGCATGCACACATAGCTCAAACACGTGTAAAGGATAGTGACAGTGGCTTACACGGTCAGCCATTCACTGACTGTAAAGCTCTTCAGAAGTTGACGCTATTTGGATTATTGGCCCTTTTCACACAACGCTTCAGCCATCTGCCTTCTCTTTCTTTCACCCTTGCAACTTTTCCTGCTCAGTCAGTAACTGGTAGAAAAGAGCTATCCATCAGTTAATGATTTGGAAAATCTTAGAAAAGGCTTTGATTCAACCTACCCCCCCCCCCCCCAAATTGAGTTTAAGCTTGCATCTCCAAGCAAGCCTAAGATGTGCTTAAGCATCTTCTAAAAGATACCTATTTATGCACAAGTAACAATATTTTGTATTTTAAAAATTATTCTGCTAATTCTCAAAGTAAATGTTCACGACTTCCTCAATTTAAATATGTTCCTTTTCCTGGGTGCTAACACAGAAACAACATTTCGGCACAAGAGACAACTTTGCCTTGCATTCTTCTCTTTCCTCCTCTGTAGCACAAACTATCTTGAGTATATAACAGCAAGAAAATGAATAATGTCCACTCTTGAGCAACCTGAAAGTAGAAACTCTACACACAAACACGAAAAAGGAAAGTAGAAGCCATTAGCAAAGTCCTAAAATACCATGCATATTGTCAAAAACAACTTTAATTTGAAAAGTCAATTCCACCTTGTAAAGTTTTCAGCACCGCTACCCCCATCATTGAGGCGGAGGGTTTTGAAACAATTTCAGAAGTAATTCACACCGAGAAACCAACGCAGAAAACTGCTTTCAGAGCTCCAACCTGCCCGGACTACCTGGGGCGCCCGAAAGTGGATCCGCGCTCCCTTCACCACTCCGGGCCGAAGCTCTGCGCGCCTCCCTCCCGGAGTCCCGCGCTCAGGAGATGCTCGGAGAAAAGCAGGGTCACTCACCGGAGAGGAGCCAGGAGTAGGCGACAGCGACCCCTGGGCTGGCGCGGCGCCGGGGGTCCATGACTGGAGTGGGCGCAGCGCCCCGGGGACGCGCGGGATCGGAGGCGAGGACTCGGCGGGACCGCGCGCAGGAGCCGCGTTGCTCGCCGCCGGGGGTCTCAGTCGCTGGCCGGTCGGCCCCGGCGCCCGGGGAGCAGCGGGGCGATTTCCTGTGTTTTCCACCAGTGCCTCTAAGTTCGGTTCACGCTACTCGCCTCGCAGAATTGCCACATCGCCCCCCCTCTTCGTGCTCTGAAATCCCACTGGCAGCCTCCCAGGCTCTGTCTGAGACATGGACAAATAAAGCCAGCTTCGCGGGTCCTTGTTTAGGCTAAAGTCCACGAGCTGCGAAGCAAACCTTAAAGGGACATCTGCCTTTCATTGAGAGGGTGACTCCGCTCCCGGCGCCAACTCCCTAAGGTGGTAGGAACGCGGGCGAGGGCCGGACCTTGCGGGGGTGTCGTTAGCCCAGTGGCTCCGCCTTCGCACCCCTCGCTTCTCCCGGGGTCTGGGCACCCAGGCGCTTTCAAAGTGCCGGCGCTCCTCGGCCAGTAAGGGGAGGGGGGGCGGCTTTCCTGGGGTCCGATTGCGCAGAAGGGATCAGTCCGTCTCTGAAAGTGAGCGACTTTGGTTGCCGCGCGTCTCTCCTGCGAGCACTTGAACTTCGCTGTCCAGCCCTTTTGCACTCAAAGGGGGTGGGGGCGTCCACCCCGACACGCCCCTCTGAGGGCTTGGCTTGCCGTAATCAGGGTTTGCTTCCTTTCTGCTGATTCGTGGTCACAGGGAGGCTTTTCTTTGGGAAAACTGATAGCTAGAGGAGAGGAGAGCTAAGACTGGGAGAAAAAGGGAAAGAGAGAAATGCAAGAGGGAATCTAGAGGGGAAGGAAGGGAGGAAAACAGTCTCGTTAAAAATGGAATGTGTGTGGGCTATTTGTTTAATCTCAATTAGGATGTTTGTACACTGGAAATTGAACCAAAGAAAGAATTTAGGGCACTGCTTTATTTCTTGTTGCTACAGACTTTTATAAATAAGAATGAATTAATTTGAGTGCATGTTATTTACTCCACATAGGAGTTTGCAGTGCTTCTCTCGTTGAGTTGTACATCCTTTGAGTCAAGAGCCACATCTGCATGGTAACTTCACCAAATACTTGCTGTATTTAAATCATTTATGTTTTAATGGTTTTGAGAATTTCAAAGAAGAGGAAGTAATGGGTGAGTAGACTTGTATTTACAGGTGTAGTGTGTGTGCACTCTCAGTGGCTCAGTCATTTCTGACTCTGTGACCCCAAGGAGTGTAACCCGACAAGTTCTTCTGTTCATGGAATTTTCCAGGCAAGAATACTGAAGTAGGTTGCCATTTCCTCTTTCAGAGGATCTTCTTGACTCAGGGATCAAACTCCCATCTCCTGCATTGGCAGGTGGATACTTGACCACTGACCTACGTGGGAAGCCCCTTACAGGCGGCAGAGGGACTCAATTATATGCAACTCTACTGGATTGGATTCAGTGTAACTACTAATTGAATATTTCTGTCTAGCAGGACTAGAGTTAGGCAAGACAAGAGTGCCACCCAAAGGAGGACTTATTGCCTGGAGTACAGTACCGGTGACACAGTACAGAGAATCTAAGGAAGGGTGGGGAGAAAGCCACAAGGATGATGGAATGGACTGCCAAATAGAAGATCGCAAGGATGAATGTTGGAGAAGATGAAATTTAAGAAGTTTAATGAAGATAAAAAATTGGGTGGGTAGAGGTGAGATGTTGATGTCTATCACATCTCAGAAAGGGACTTATCAGCCAAAGAATTTCTCTTCTAATTTATGAATATGAAGTGATTCATTTCTTAGTATGTTTAAAAATCCTGTAAGTCTGTAAAAAATTACATTGTATTGGACCATAGTCAAACCTACTAGGCAGTACTTGGGCTCCTTTGCATGCAAGCCTACTAAGTCGCATAGTCATGTCCAATTCTTTGCAACCCTATGGACTGTAGCCCGCCAGACTCCTCTGTCCGTGGGAGTTTCCAGGCAAGAATACTGGAGTGGGTTGTCATGCCTTCTCCAGGGGATCTTCCAGACCCAGGGATCGAACCCAACTCTCCTAAGTCTCCTGCGTTGGCAGATGGGTCCTTACCACTAGCACTACCTGGGAAGCTACTTTGCCTGCATTCAATGCTCTCAGTATCACACTTTGACTTTCTAATCTCTCATTTTTGTTAACTTGATATTATTAACCTATTTCCTTCCTCTTTCTGGAAAAGTTCTGCCACAGAATGCCTTCCCTGTGTATATCTCACTTCTCTGTAGTTTCACCTGCATCTTATGCTTCTCACCATGACCCAAAGGGCTTTGCAGTATAATCGGTAAATTCTAATTAATTGATTTCAGCTTAGACTTTAAGGCTTCCCTGTGGCTCAAATGGTAATGAATCTGCCCGAAATGCGGGAGACCTGGGTTTGACCCCTGGGTTGGGAGATCCCCTGGAGAAGGGAATGGCAACCCACTCCAGTATTCTTGCCTGGAGAATTCCATGGACAGAGGAGCCTGGTGGGCTATAGCGCATGGGGTCCCAAACAGTCCAAGATGACTGAGCAACTGACACTTTCACTTAGATGTTAACAAATCATAATAAATATTTTCCCAAAAATATTTCTCCAAATTGCTCAGTTTTCAAACACAGATAATAATAGTGTAAGTGGTCCATATAATCAAAGCTGTGGTTTTTCCAGTAGTCAGGTACAGATGTGAGAGTTGGATCGTAAAGAAGGCTGAGCTCCATAGAAGTGATGCTTTCAAACTGTGGTGCTGGAGAAGATTCTTGAGAGCCCCTGGATTGCAAGGAGATCAAACCAGTCAATCCTAAAGGAAATCAACTCTGAATATTCATTGGAAGGACTGTTGCTGAAGCTGAAGCTCCAATACCTTGGCTACCTGATGCAAAGAGCTGACTCTTTGGAAAAGACCCTGATGCTGGGAAAGATTTAAGGGAAAAGGGGGCCACAGAGGATGGGATAGTTAGATTTCATCACCAACTCAATGGATGTGAATTTGAGCAAACTATGAGAGATAGTAGAGGATAGAGGAGCCTAGCATACTACAGTTCAAGAAGTTTCAAAGAGTCAGACATGATTTAGTGACTGAACAGCAACAAAATATTTGTGTGTCTGTGTGCATATAGGTATACACACACATATACATATGCATGTACGTATATGAAATTGTAGAAAATTGCAATATATTCAATTAGAAAAAAATGAAAAGAGAAATTCTAAAATTATAATTGAGCCTATAGTTACTGAGAACTTTACCTTTCTTTGGGGCGGGGTGTTAATAAATACTTTGAATGTAAATATTTAAAAAATCTCCTCTAGGATTTACAGAATAATGGTGATAAACACCACTACCAGTGCTGTGGTTTTTGAAGTTATTTTTCATATATGTTACGAATCTTGTAGCTGTTTTTATCAGTCTTCTTCGTGTCAGGTTAATGCAGATGCAGAGAGTGAGAAAACAGCTATTGCTGGAGAAGTTAATTTAGAATAAGTGTTCATATCCTAAATTTCAATACTTCTAAACAAAAATCAATGTCAGAAAAGCTACTTTCTTAACCAGTTTATCCTAACTAACAGAAAGACATGCCACTGATTGAATTGAGGCTTAGAGAAGATAAAAGTAGTGGTCATAAACTAGTAATTATATGAGGTTAATATTTTATTGATGGCTAATGTTAAACTCGTCTCTGGGGGCTCAGAAGGTAAAAAATCTGCCTGCAGTGCTGAAGACCTGGGTTTGATCCCTGGGTCAGGAACATTCCCTGGAGAAGGGAATGGCTACCCACTGTAGTATTCTTGCCTGGAGAATTTCATGTAAAGAGAAGCCTGGAAGACTACAAATTCATGGGGTCACAAAGAGTTAGACACACTGAGTGACTAACACTTTCATTTTTCTCAATGTTAAACTCTAGGCTTTATGTTATATACTTTTCTATTTTAAGTGAGACAATCTGATCAGATCTCTTAGAGTTTGGAAATATTGGTGAAAATTAAAAATACACTTAGACGTTAGAGGCTGAACTGATTAAGAATTTGGAAAGTAGAGTCTGTGAAATGATGCAAAAGTAATAGGGGTTGCTGACTAATAATCTCAAAAAGAGAAAGATACTTCATCCCAAAGTATTCTCCTTGGAGCTTATCTAACACATGAATAAGATTACTATAGGTTCTGGAGTTAAGACTGCATGGATTCAAGTCCTGGAACTACCATCTGGGAGCTGTGTGCTCAGGAAGAATTATTTGATTTCTCTAAGGCTCAGTTTTCTCAGAAGGAAAATGGGGATGAAAATACTGCTTATCCTTGAAGACTGTTGTGAAGATTAAATGAGACATGCCCACAAAGAATTTAGCACAATGCCTAGTTTTAAAGTAAATGCGTAATAAAATGAATCATTCTTCTCAGTGGTAGAAGAATTAGTAGTAGTTAGACATTGGAAACATAGGTCAGGGCCTCTGTGTGGTGGGCCCTACAGGAAGTGATGTCATTGGATGGGCATCAGAAGGGAGCTTTAGCATTTGGCTAAAACATTACCGTCAATTCCTATTATTGTATCTAATATCTTCACCTTTAGAATATTTACTTTTGGATGAGGAAGTTATCTTGAAGATATAAAAATTATAAAACCTGTAAAATGGGCGTACATCAAGACATCAGAGCCCTTTATGGCATTAGCAAGGATTTGCTTTTCAAATTAGCTAGCTGTCAAAAATTTTTTTTTTTAACAAGAGAAGAAAAATTTCACTAAGGGGTTAGGAATAAAAGAGAGTCTAGAGTTCTGCTTCTGGTGTATGCCAGGGTTCTTTGGTAGTAAGATCATGGATTCTCAAGGCCACAACATAAAAAAGGTATCCCCCTCTGGGTATGAGGGTAGTGTCAATTTTACTCAATAATAAATAACTTTTAAACTATTATATGTTAAAGTAACATTTTTATAAGCAAGATACAAAATGATGTGTTTCAAAAAGAGGTTTCAAATACATTTTAAAGTAGCTTCAAGTGTGCTTTCATTCTCCCTCTTTGAGGATTTAGGGGTAGGTGTTTGTTTTTATAAAGATTTCATGATGATTCATTTAAAATTTTACTATGTATGTGTTTAGAATAATGCAGTCCAAGACAGAGATACTAATTCACGGGGCTAACCCATACAGGCAGCTTAATGTAGTTCAATAAATTCTGAGTTCCTGTTATGTATCAGACTCCAGGGTTATGTTCTGCTGAGGCAAAAATGGGTAGAACAGTTGTTTTTCTACTGAAAATCTGCTGTCCATTAACTTTTTTCACTTGTAACTAGGAACAGAAAATAAGCAGTTTTGTCCTCAATTCTAACATTGGTATGTTTCATTTTAAACTTGTTAAGTTAAGCAGTTTTGTGAAATTATCATATTCACTGTTGTTACCTTGACTTAAGAACCCATGATACTTCTTCTGTGACTAAAATAAAGTCATGTTTATGATGACAGTGATGTGGGACTTGAACTTCACCACCAGGCAACCTTTTTTGGTCTTGTTATTGTGTAATGTTCTTGTGTGAATGTTTTTTCACTTAAAATATAAAAAAGGTGTTCCTCCCGCTCTATTTCCTGGATAAGTCTGTGCCAGAAACCTGGTCCAAAGACATTTGGGCAATGGGTACTTGTGAAAAAAGATCTGGCTTTAGGATCCTGGTGAGGGACAGTTCTTAACACTGTAGTAAACTTCCCTAAAACTTGGCAGAGTTCAACATGAGAGAGACAGTAAGACTACAGTGAAGGGAGTGAGTACCAGGGTGGTGCCCTGGCAAGAATATTTAATTTGTGGCACTCTCTGACTCAGTATAACCACCACTCTGAGAAGTAACATTTTAGCTATGTTGCTGGATCTCTGAATTTGAAATGTGAGTTGATTATATTTTAAGGTATTAGGCAATTCTAGAATTATTTGAACAACTTGATTTAATTATTTTCCTTTAACCAATTTCTAAAAAGTTAAATCAAGTAAATGGGCTCTAAAATCCCAGGATTGTAGCAAATAAATGATTAGTTAGTAATCAAGCTAAGAACATAGGTATTTCTTATAATAGGACTGGTCAGTAGATATCTATATCTATGCTGAAGTGTGTGTGCTCAGTTGTGTCCAACTCTTTGTGGACTGTAGCCCGCCAGGCTCCTCTGTCCATGGAACTTTCCAGGCAAGAATACTGGAGTGGGTAGCCATTCCCTTCTCCAGGGGATCTTTCTGACCCAGGGATCAAACCTGTGTCTCTTGCACCTCTTGCACTGGCGAGCAGATTCTTTACCACTGTGCCACCTGGGAAGCCCCATGTGTCTGTATCTATATAAATACATCAATAGAAAGAAAGTCTATTATTTTGCTCTAAAATAATAACAAGTAGATTATTTTACAAATTATGTGGCTATTTTTCATCTTTTACTAGATCATAATCTATATCAAGATAGTCATTTTTATTACCTGCAGACATCTGCCCCCATGTAATTCATTCATTCAAACATTTATGAAATTACTTCTGTGCAGAAGCAAGTCTTTTAAGTCCTGCAGATTCAGAGGTGTTGAAGTGCATGGCCGTGTCCTCAAGAAAATTCATAAGCTATCTAAATATATGCATAGAATGATATTTCTATTGCATCTGATGAACCCTAGAATGGAAGGTATTGTCAACAGGAAGAAAAAGAGTTTCAAAGAGATGGTGGCACTGGAATTTAGCCTTGCAGGAAGTGGGCAGAGGTTTCATAGATGGAGAAAAGGAGATGGGCATTCTAGACACAGGCAGCATGAAATGGATGAATGTGATGAAATAGAAGTTAGGAAAGGCAAGTGAAGTTGTGACCAGATGTGAAAGAATCTTGGAAGGAGGCCAAGGAATTTGGATTTCTTGTAAGCAGAGAATATTTTCATAGTTCTGAGTGACCATTCAAACATGTTTTTTACTGTTTTGTTTTCTTTTCTTATGCATTTTCTAATGTGGCTTGATATGATCTAATTGTGAAATATATTAGAGCAGATGAAATATATTAAAGCCATGAAGCACACTGTGGAACATTTTTTCCTAGGATTTTTATGCAATGTCTTCTTTAAGGAAATTTGTTATTATATATTATCAGTAAATACAGTTACATGCACTCCTAGGATAAAGGTGGAAGATTGGACATTGGTTGAACAAAACATGGAGAGCCAAGAAGAACATTTGGTGTTTATTTTAAAGTTTGAAGTTGATGAAAAATGAAGCTACTCATCATGACGCCTAAAAGAAGTTTTAAACACTCCAATTGGGTACCACATGCTAGGAATTTAAACATTAGGAAAGATAGACTACCATTATTGGCCGTTTTATTTTGGTCCCAATGTAGATGGATGGAATGAAGGCAGCCATGAACTCCTAATCATTCAAGACTTTGTTCTGTGGGGTGAGCACTGCTTTTATTTTATTTTCCCAATTATTTTTATTAGTTGGAGGCTAATTACTTTACAATATTGTAGTGGTTTTGCCATACATTGACATGAATCAGCCATGGATTTACATGTGTTCCCCATCCTGAACCCCACTTCCACCTCCCTTACCATCCCATCCCTCTGGGTCATCCCAGTGCACCAGCCCCAATACAGAGTGAAGTAAGCCAGAAAGATAAACACCAATACAGTATACTAACGCATATATGTGGAATTTAGAAAGATGGTAACGATAACCCTATATGCTAGACAGAAAAAGAGACACAGATGTATAGAACAGACTTTTGGACTCTATGGGAGAAGGCGAGGGTGGGATGATCTGAGAGAACAGCATTGAAACATGTATATTATCAAGTGTGAAACAGATCGTCAGTCCAGGTTGGATGCATGAGGACTGCTTTTAAAGGCCCTGCACTGAAAGAGGAGATGTGGGACTTTTCATGAAAGATAGCCATGACGAGCTGATTGCTCTCCAGGAAAGGAAACTGTGGGAAGCCAAGAGGATGGAGCAAGAGATTGGGGGTTAAAAGCCACTAAAGTTGCCAGGGTAAAGCTAGAAGGAACAGCCAAGTGTGAGTAGGCAATGAAGACATGTGAGTAGGCAATGAAGACATGTGTGTAGGCAATGAAGACAGCGGCATTATGGAGCAAGTTTGGAACTGGATGACTGAGAACATTTAAAACAAAGGCCATGAGTACCAGGATCTGCCCTGGTTTTTCTTTCATGTGTGCCCAAATATACTACAAAGGCACAGGCAAAGAACTTAAAGTACGTACTGTGGAGTTATGGCTAAATATATCTGAGCCATAAAAAGTAATAGGACAAGTAACTGTAATGGTAAATGTATTAGTAAAGCTAGTAAAGAAATGATAATATTAATAAAACAATCATATCTGTATATTGCAGGAAAGAATTTCATAGTCACAGAAAAAGGTGTATAAAAAAGGAGATTATTTTTATGAGACTAAATTTCTCTCTCAAGCCCTCAAATACAGAGAAGTAATTCAATGTTTTCTTCTTTTATTTTTTTCCTGGGAATGACTTTTTAAGATTTTTTAAAATTTAATGCTTGTAGAGGGGAAAAGAGAAATAGGAGACTATATGACCAAAAGAATGGGTCTTCCTTTTCAGAAGAGCTACAGAAGGTTGTTCAACTCCTTGGATGAGAAAAGAGTTATAAAGGATGTTAGAATGCAGAAAATTGGTGACTCCTGACGTGGGAGAACTAGGCCTAGAATAACTACAAAGAATGTTAATCTCTTATGATCTTATAATTTAATTTTACAATAATCACTCTGCTAGGAATACAGAAGAATAAAATCTTTTGATATAAATTCAGTCTACCTAGAGTGACAATATTTAGAATTTCCTTATCATCTCTATAATACTTAGTTTTGAGATTATTATATTTTATTTTACTAGAAGTTAGGGAAAGTGAATCAGAATTTTCTACTTTGTGGTGATCAAAGTTAATTCTTCTGAGTAAAAACTGTATTTTTACTCCATGAAAATGTCTTAATGAAAAACTCATTTCATGTGAACTATAGTAATAGGCATATATATGCAATGTTAAAATAAACAAGGGGGAGAAGTATTTCTGGAGTTATAGAGTATCTCCAAAATTCTGCTCCTCCATAAAGGTCGTGAGAACACTGGTAAAAATTGTGAAAATCAACTTATTCAGCATTCTGCAGTTAAACAAAGAGTTATAATTTAAAAAGAAATAGTTAAGAAAAACAACAGAACCTTCAAAAAACAGCAGACTCTGTGGTGTATTAGTTTTCCCTGTTTCCATCCCCTTCCTCCTATCTCTGTGGTACCCTGAAAGCAAATGGCCTCACAACTAGAGTAACTGAAAACTGGCAATCTGGGAGTCACTGTATGTGGCAAAATAGGTTTGGACCTCCCCAGAATTCCTAACCCAAGAGAATCATTACTATTTGACCTGGATGGCAGTTTCCTGAGAAGTTGCATTTCAAAATTTGTCTTTTATTTTGCCTGATTCAGAGCTAGATCTGTGAAAGTTACCCTATTCCAGGGGCATTTTTTTAAAAAAAAGTTTATTGGCTATCATTTTACACTACAGAGGTCTGAAGCAGCAACACCAGTTAGGCTAACAAGAGGCTGATGAAAATGCAAAAGAAAAAACCAGAGAATAAGATGTTCATAGGGCAGTTTTAAAAAGTTCTACATATTTCTGAGAATATAGGACATGTACTTGTGCAGGGCTATGTACATGCTCTGGAAAGACCTGAGAAGACTCCTCTCTCTCCCTCTGGCTGACTTTGAATCTGTGCGGTCAGGAAGTTAAGGCTAAAAGGCAGAATCGTGAACTGCCTGGTAGAGCTCTGAAGACTCACCCTAACATGCAGAGAGAGCCCTTCAGCAAAGGTAGGAGACTTGATGTTTCACGGTATTAAACAGAAATCTCCACTTCATCATTAAATTTAAAGCAAGTGACTATAAGCTAACCAAGCAAAGACTTCAGTAGCCATAAAAAGCAGACTTGACAGAGTTAGTCTAGGAAAGTCACTCAACACACACACAGAAGCAGCAGCAACAGTAACAAAGACAACAGTAACATATCCTAGAAAGTCACACAGTTTTCATAATCATTGTATTATAATATTTTAAATGTCCGATTTCAACCAGAAAAAACACATAAATACAGGACATTAAAAAACCGGCAATATAAACCATCACTTAGGAATCCTAAATGTTGGACTTACTAGAAAAAAAAGACTTCAAATGAGCTATAAAATGTACTCAAAGAATCAAAGAAACCATATCTAAAGAATTAAATGAAAGTATGAGAATGATTTCTCATTAAATATAGGTAATCAATAGAGGATAGATATTATTGAAAATTAAGAATTATGAAGGTGATAAGTATAATAGCTGAAATAGAAGTTACTAAAAGTGCTCAATAGCAGATTTGAACTGGCAGAGGAAAGAATGAATGACATTAAAGAGATTATCCAGTGGGAGGGACAGAACAACAGCGAATACAAAATAAAGAAAAACAAATAGTGTCTCAGAAACCTGTGAGATACTGTCAAGTGTGCCAGTGTCTCATGACAGAAGTCTTAGAAGAAGAGCAAGAAAGTGTATTTGAAGAAATAATACCTGAAAACTTTCTATATTTGGTGGAAAATATTAATATTTACATTCAAAGAGTTTCATGAGTCAAAGAAGGAAACAAAATCTAAGGAGATCTACACCTGGATTCATTAGTCGAACTGTTCAATGCCAAAGAAAAAGAGAATAATGAAAGCAGTAAGATAAAAGTACTCATCAGATAAGAATACTGGAGTGGGTTGCCATTTCCTTCTCCAGGGGGTATTCCTGACCCAGGGGTCAAACCCACATCTCTAGCTCTGGAAGGTGGATTCTTTACCACGGTACTACCAGCGAAGCCCCACTCATAATGTACAAGGGATTCTTAATAAGATTACTGACTTCTCTTCAGAAATCATGAAGGCCAGAATAGAGTAGGGTGACATTTTCAAATTTCTGAAAGACTATTAACCATATCCAGCAAAACTATCCTCAGAAAAAATAGAGAAATTTAGATATTCCCCAGTTTAAAAATACTGAGATAAGTGATTGCTAGCAGACCTGCCTGATGAGAAATACTAAAGGAGTCCTTCATTTACATGAAGACAGTAACTCAAATTCACATGAAGGAATAAAGAACACCAGTAAAGGTGATTATCTTTGTAACTGTGAAAGAGAATACAAATGTATTTGGTTTCTTTTCTTTTATTATATTTAAAAGTAACTCTGTAGAATAATAATTATAAAAACTGTGTTGGTGAGCTTACAATTAATAAGATGTAATTTATATAATAATAGTAGTACAAAAGGGGAGGGAATGGAACTATATTGGGGCAAAGTTTTTGTATACTATTGAAATTAACCCCAACTAGATTGTTTTAAGTTAGGATGCTAACTGAAATTAATCCCCAGAATAACATGAAGAAAACAACTAAAAATATATAAAAGAAATAACAGGGGAATTACTATGGTATACCATAAAAATAGCTATTTAACAAAAGAGGAGTCATGAATAGGGGAATAAAGGAAGTTTCTTTATACCATACACAAAAATTAACTCAATGGGTCAGAAACCTAAATGTAAAAGATAAAACTGTGAAATACTTCATAGAAATGTCATAGCAAATCTTAATGACCTTGAATTAGGCAAAGGTTTCTTGGATACCGTACCACTAGTACAAGTAATGAAAGAAAAAACATATCAATTGGACTTGATTAAAATGTAAAACTTTAGTGTTTCAAATGACACCATCAAGAATGTAAAAAGAGAAAATATTTGAAAATCAGAAATCTGGTAAGGGTCTAATACCTGGAACATATGCTTCTCTGATGGATCAGTGGTGAAGAGTCAGCCTGCAATGCAGGAGATGTGAATTTGATCCCTGGGGTGGGAAGATGCCCTGGAGGAAGAAATGGCAACCCAGTCCAGTATTCTTGCCTGGGAAACCACATGGACAGAGGAGCCTGGCGGGCCACTGTCCATAGTTGCAAGAGTGGGACATGAATTAGCAACTAAAACCACCACCACCACCCAGAATATATAAGAAACTCTTACAACTCAAAAATTAATAAAACAACAACAAATAACCCAATTAAAAAATGGACAAAAGCTATAAATACAAATTTCTATAAAGAGATAAGCATAACCAATTAGTACATGAAAAGATGCTAAATATCATTTGTTATTGGCAAATTCAAATCAAAACTGCAATGATAGAGTACTTCACACCCATTAGGATGGCTATGACAGTAATGGGGCTGGCAAAAATGTGGAAAAACTAGCACTCATAAATTGCACAATGGTACAGTCAGTTTAGAAATATCCAAGATAATTGAAAACATATCCCCACAAAAACTTATACACAAATGTTCATAATAGTATTATTCAAAATAACCAAACAGTGGTAACAACCCAAATATCTATCAGCTGATAAATGGATAAATAAAATGTGATATATCCATGTATTGTGACATTGCTAAGTCATAAAAGGAATAAAATACTAGTGTATGCTTCAACACGAAAGAACATTGAAAACATGCTAAGTGAAAGAAGCCAGGCACAAAAGGCCATGTATGGTGTGATTCATTTATATGCATTGTCCAGAGTAGACAAATCCATAAAGAAATAAAGTGGTTTCCAGGGACTGGAGGACAAAAGGCATCAGCAATGACTGCTAATAACTAAGGGAATTCATTTTTTAAGTTGATAAAAATATTCTAAAACTAGGTAGTAGGGATGGTTGCACAACTCTGAATATATTAGGAACCATTGAAATTGAACACTTAAGAAGGGTTCATTTTATGTTATCTCAATAAAGCTGTTAAAAAATAATACCTTCCTAATTATCACAGTGGGTGAGTAGATACCCAGAGGCCTAGTCTACACTCACAGTGGTAGGATTAATGAAAAATGGATTCTTCTTTAACTTTTGATAAAACTAATTAGGCCAAATGTCTATACTGACATATTAGGAATAATCAGTGATTCATACTTGCTGCCCATTACAATTTTTGGTAAAGTGTAGAGATTTTAGAGCAGAAAACTTGATTGTAAAGTGTAGTCCAAAATATTCTGTAGTGATGTGGCTGCTATACATGTAGATGCAGAACAAGTGAAAAATATGTTCTTTTTCAGTACTCAACCTGATACTTGTAAGAATTCTAGAGGGCCACATGAAGTACTAGCAATGACTGCAAAACAGAAAAAGCAAACCACCAGATTTCTTCAAAATGAATGCTGTTTGTTTAAATGATAGTGATTGGTTTCTTATTTGGGTGAGTCACTGATTCAATATTAATAATTAGAACAAAGTGAGAGGCAATATAAAACTCATCCAGAATATCTCTGTTGACCACAGAATATTAAGGTACTTGCATGAATTAGAAAACAAAATGTATAGGGTGTATTCAGTGAAAAATACTCTAGATATCAAATGAAACCATGGGCAAAGTGGACATTACAGGGAAATGCTGTCCATTTACTCTCAGCCCTGCCACTGAATATGTGATTATAACTATTTCAGTGAAGTATGTTGTCCTAAACTAGAAAATAGGAAGAAATACTGGAAATAAAATTCCAACAAATAAACAACTTCTCAGTTCAGTCGCTCAGTCGTGTCTGACTCTTTGTGAGCCCATGGACTGCAGCACCCCAGGCTTCCCTATCCATCACCAACTCCCGGAGCTTACTCAAACTCATGTCCATAGAGTTGGTGATACCACCCAACCATCTCATCCTCTGTTGTCCCCGTCTCCTCCTGCCTTCAATCTTTCCCAGCATCAGGGTCTTTTTCAAATGAGTCAGTTCTTCCCATCAGGTGGTCAAAGTATTGGAGTTTCAGCTTCAGCATCAGTCCTTCCAATGAATATTCAGGACTGGTTTCCTTTAGGATGGACTGGTTGGATCTCCTTGCAGTCCAAGGGACTCTGAAGAGTCTTCTCCAACACCACAATTCAAAAGCATCAATTCTTTGGCACTCAGCTTTCACTTCTAGTGGTCTATAATTGACTCCAGTTGCTTATTTTAAGAAATTTTCGACCCTTATTTAAAAGCAATTAAATAGAATTCAAAGTTGACAAAATGAAATAGACTTGAAATGACTGTATGTAGGGGAAGATCTCAAGATTTTCCTGCAATTTAAAAAAAGAAATACTTGACTGTTCTCCAGTCAAAAACTAATAATCAGTAAATTAAGTAAGAATGATTGTGTCCTAACATATAAAACACACATATAACCATGCACATGTGTGTAAACATACACACACACACAAACGCACATCCCAGTACATCAGCCAAAATATGACATTGTGCAAGCACAAGCTGAGGCTAAGAATGCTCACCTACTTAAATATATATGCGGCTCTTCACTCTATTTTATGCTTTTGCTTCTTTATTGCCTTTGCATTTCAGCTTCACAGACTTCTAAATGATACTGTCTTTCATCACTGTTTGCAAAGATTTAGTTTCCTTTGAAATTTAAGAGGAGTTATGACACTTCATAAACATTCACAGAAGGAAATCTTAATAACTATTACTTGTATGGTTTTATAATTAGTGAAATTGTTCCATTTATTGTTATATTTTTTCCCTTTTAGCCTTATACTTGAGTTTCACAATGTCCCCATTAGGAAGACTGGCTGGGTATCTAATTTACTTTAGTTTTCGGAAATTTGGAGCCATGCAGTAAGTGGACATGCCAAGACTGAACACCACTGACTCTGGTGTGGTTTTTTTGTTTGTTTGTTTTTAATTCTGTGTACTCACAATTTGGGGACATTTTAAAGAGGATTTTTTAGAAAATTTATGTTAACTTGGTATTTTAAGTTTTTTCTGTTAGTAGTAAATACACACAAAATTTAGAGTAAATCTCTAGGACACATCTGTTTCCTGTTCATTGTGCACATCAAATTACAAGCTTTTGGAATGAAAAGTGACATTTGAAAGCCTCAAGAAATGACAATAGCAGCAATGATGATGTTTCTCAGCTCTCACTGGTAATGTGGGAAGTGATTATATTTTTCAAAAGCTTTTTTAAAATAAAGCAAATCTTAGAATATATTCAGTTAGGAAATGAATCTTGACATTATCTGGTTTCCAATAGCAGTAAATAAGAGTTTGAACAAACACCTTGGTGATTTTTTTTTTTAATATTGACATTTCTTAAGTACTTGTCCAGGTTGTTTTTTAATTTTATGATATTGTTAAAAACTGATGCCTGCATATGTGCAAAATATATTGCTCCATCTTTTGGGTAATACAGGTGGTTACACATGTTTCACCTAAATAGATGCACGGCTTTTAAATAACCTTATATTTGGGCAGGTTACTAACTTTTGATTTGGAAGAAAATCTATTGAAGTTTTTCCTTTGATACTAATTTGCTAAATTAAGAAACATTTAAGTTTTTTATCTTAAAAAATCTAAAGGAAGAATTTGAGAATTAGAATTCTTTTGATGCGAAAGCATGTCTACCTTATTTGTTACTTATCAAATCTATTATTACTTATTGAACATTCAGTTCAGTTCAGTTCAGTTGCTCAGTCTTGTCCGACTCTTTGCGACCCCATGAACCACAGCACACCAGGCCTCCCTGTCCATCACCAACTCCTGGAGTTCACCCAAACCCATGTCCATCGAGTTGATGATGCCATCCAGCCATCTCATCCTCTGTCGTCCCCTTCTCCTCCTTCCCCCAACCCTTCCCAGCATCAGGGTCTTTTCCAATGAGTCAGCTCTTCGCATGAGGTGGCCAAAGTATTGGAGTTTCAGCTTCAGCATCAGTCCTTCCAATTAACACCCAGGACTGATCTCCTTTAGGATGGACTGGTTGGATCTCCTTGCAGTCCAAGGGACTCTCAAGAGTCTTCTCCAACACCACAGTTCAAAAGCATCAATTCTTCGGTGCTCAGCCTTCTTTATAGTCCAACTCTCACATTCATACATGACCACTGGAAAAACCATAGCCTTGACTAGACGGACCTTTGTTGGCAAAGTAATGTCTCTGCTTTTTAATATGCTGTCTAGATTGGTCATAACTTCCCTTCCAAGGAGTGAGCGTCTTTTAATTTCATTGCTGCAGTCACCATCTGCAGTGATTTTGGAGCCCAGAAAAATAGTCAGGCACTGTTTTCACTGTTTCCCCATCTGTTTGCCATGAAGTGATGGGACTGGATGCCATGATCTTAGTTTTCTGAATGTTGAGCTTTAAGCCAATTTTTTCACTGTCCTCTTTCACTTTCATCAACAGTCTCTTTAATTCTTTTTCACTTTCTGCCATAAGGGTGGTATCATCTGCATATCTGAGGTTATTGATATTTCTCCCAGCAATCTTGATTCCAGCTTGTGCTTCCTCCAGCCCAGCATTTCTCATGATGTACTCTGCATAGAAGTTAAATAAGCAGGGTGACAATATACAGCGTTGACGTACTCCTTTTCCTATTTGCAACCAGTCTGTTGTTCCATGTCCAGTTCTAACTGTTGCTTCCTGACCTGCATACAGGTTCCTCAGGAGGCAGGTCAGGTGGTCTGGTATTCCCATCTCTTTCAGAATTTTTACAGTTTATTGTGATCCACACAGTCAAAGGCAAAAGTAAAAAAAAAATAGTTAATAAGACAACGAAGAAATTTCCTTCTTTCCTTTTCTATCCCTTTCTTCCCTTTCTCACTTCTTTAAAGGTAAGTTTTCTGCAATTTTTGGTTCTTTTCTGTAGAAATCAAAGAGCCTTCACTGAGAATGAGGTCTTTCTGATCACATAAATTAACATGTGTGTGTAGATATCAGATAATGGAAGCTACAACCAGTCAGGAGTTCAAATAGAATTCAATAAATAGGCAGAATTCAATAAAGTGTGCAGAAATATGTAGTTAGGGCTGAGGAAACCAGCAAGGCATTTCTGATTACAAATTATTCCCACTCCTAGGTATAAATGAAGGAGATGGCATTACCAGTGAGAACTGGGGTCTTGGAAAGGGGTTGGTGTCCAATAGAAGGAGGCAGCCTGGAGTGGGATGGAGATGGAGATAAAATTTAGGGTGAGAAGGAGCCAGGATGGGCACGTGGAAGCATCTTCCTTCTCCCTTTCTCCCCTCCAGTATCCTGCAAAAGGCTCCTATTGGTCTAATCCTCAGAGGGCAAGGGGACCTTGGAGATGCCATCTATAGGTATCAGTCTCCCTGGAAAACAGAGCAGAGAAGGAAACGGCAGAGAATGTATCTGGGAAAGGGTGGGAGCAGATGGTAAATAACCAGTCTTCATCTCCAGTGCTTCGTTTTCTTAGTCTGACTGCCCAAACTGCTGGGTGACTCAAACTCGCACGGCTTTGAGAGTACTCACATAATTGAACATTCCTTCCCCGAAGGCAAGGATGCTGCTGTCTCAGTGGGACCACCCGACTTAAGCAAACAAGACCTCCCTCTGTCCCTGCTCTCAACCCCTAGACTCCATATCATTGGTGATGGTAATTGGGGTGATGAAGAGTTTTCTAACAAGTCTTTCTGATTTTAGGCTCTCCATGTCCTGAGTTAATTTATGAGGATGAGTCAAACTTGGGTCATAATCTTGGAGGAGAATTCCTGAGGGTTCTCGTATGGAGCTGGATATTGATGTGCTCTAGCTGGCTACATCTCTGTCAGCTGACCTCAATTAGATCAGGACTTTGATGATCATATTGGCTCAAACCTTGAGACTGATAGTAGTCCCCAGGGACTCTGGTTGCGCTCAATGTGCTGGCTTGCATATTCCAGTCAGACAAAGTTCACCAGCCCAGGAGGACCCTTGTCTAAAACTCTGAAATGTTATGTTTCTATAGAAAGTGTAAATTTTTTGAAACCAAGTTTATTGTTCAACCTTAATTAACACTAGAGTTTCAGACCATATACAATCTTCAGTATGGTGAAAAAGTATATTTGAAATAAGTGTCCTGTGTTACCTTTGAATACAGCTCTGGTTCTCGTTTTTGGGCTTCCCCGGTAGCTCAGTGATAAAGAATCTGCCTGAGGAGCGTGGCTGGCTACAGTCCATGAGGTCACAAGAGTCGGACACGACTTAGTGACTAAACAACAACAACAACAACAACAACTGGTTCTCATTTTAGGAAAGAAAACTCTCACCAAAAAGCACTGGAATTGCCCTTAAAATGCACCTGTTTGGTATCATGTAAACGTGGACTAATATGAAGATGGTGGTGGTGGTGGTTTAGTTGCTCAGTCATGTCTGACTCTTTGCAACCCCATGGACCATAGCCCGCCAGGTTCCTCTGTCCATGGGATTCTCCAGGCAAGAATACTGGAATGGGTTGCCATTTCCTTCTCCAGGGGATCTTCCCGACCCAGGAATCAAACCCGGGTCTCCTGCACTGCAGGCAGATTCCTTACCAGCTGAGCTACAAGGGAAGCCCAATATGAAGATAATTAAATATTATTGAACATTATTTTTTTTTATGAATCTTATTTGCTCATGTTTAAAGTTTACTTAAATTCATGTCTCTGGGAGGTCAGGGAGAAAATTATGGCCAATGCATGGGAATTAACTGCTACATCTGACTGAATGACACTATTAATTCAGTGAGATTCAACTTCTCTAGGAATTAAATACTTTCAAAATATGGAGAAAATTATGACTGGTACTGTGATTGCTATTATAATGTGTCCCTCCATGGTTTTCCTCTTAGGCCAAAAAATATAGTGTTAAAGTTGAAAAAAACAGTAAGAGAATGCTTAAAAAGAAAAATCGAAACCTACAAATAAATAAAATAAGGATAGTAGATTGTTCTGCTGTTTAATGATCTGCCCTTGAGATTTTGGTACACTTAATGTCTCAGTGTACCCCTAATTATCTTGCCTGTCAAAATTTGTATAGGAGAGGATCACAAAATATCACCTGAAACCCTCTTGTTTAAATCAAAATTTTTATTGGTTCATTTATCATCACATACTGTGAGGCCCTCTTTTAAGTGCTGGAATAGGGGTGGAAATGGGGACATTTGCAGTAACGGGAGGTCTGGTTGGTGAGAGGACAGATCAAGGAGGTCGATGGAGGTCAGTGCTGCCTAAATGTCCCACAGCTCGCTGTGAGAGCCCAAGGAAGGAACAGTAAGTATGTTTTCTAAGTAATCGAACAAGGTGGGTTATGTAATGTTCCCATGCAAGAGTAGGAGTCTGGAGCTTTTGTTTCAATTTTGAAAAATCTAGCGGGCATTGAGAAGACAAATTAGTGCTGTCATTTCATTTGGATGAAGTTGATAAAGAGCTGAACTACCAGGGGAGGAACACAGAAGAGGTCAGAGGGTCAGAGAATAGCTGGGGGTAGAAGGACTTCTTTGCTGAAATATATATATATATATATATATATATATATTTGAGTAAATAATATATATTATTTACTCAAATATTTATCCTCACACACACACACACACACACACACACACATATATATACACACATATATCTATCCTTTAAATATGGCTATCAGTAAGCTCTGCCACTTCTGTTAAAAAGATACTTGTTATTCAAGAACATACAAGAAGTCTTTAGAATTTAAACAGCAGAGAGTATATGGGAAGTCTGTGCTTTTATTTCTTGATTCAGTGGTTTAATAATACTCCATGAAGTGCCTACTATATGCCAAATATTATAAGCCACTATACAAATATGTATTACTTAGTATCAGTTTTTTCTCTAGTTTGTAACTTTTAATTGAATAAGAGTCTTCATGCCTGTATGTGTGTGTGTGTGTATGTTTTAGGTATTTTGTTGTATACAAAAGGAAAGAATCATCAAGGTGTTTTATAAAGATAACTTTCCTAGAAAAAAAGCCATGACCTGCTGAAAAAGTTTTGGACAGCCAACACAAAAAAAGTCAGCCTTGTAAACAAGGGTTTCTGGAAGTTTGATATACAAGGTCCTCCACCCATTTTCCTGTCGCACAGGATGTAATGGCTTTTGTTGAAATGCAGTGTGACACTAAATAACTGGCAGTCACTAAATGCGCTGCTTATTATTTGGATTACTCTACAGAGCTCCATTTACAGGAAATCAAATGACCTTCACTAGATAGAATGTATTGATGTCAAATAAAAAAGCAATCTAAGGTTTTGTTGTGAAACTATTCAGTCGTAGAGATTAATATTTATACATGCCAAGAATAGCTTTATTCTTAAAAGTCTGTGTTCATAGTTTAGGTGCATATTTAATCGCTTTCTATAATTCACAATTAAGATCCATGATACCTTACTTAATCATTGCCTCCTAACATTATTTTTGCTAGAATGAGTTGTCATTTAACAGAGGAACTTTTTTAGGATGTTGATGACTTCATGGGAGTGTAATGATAGATTTTAATCTAATAGCTTCCTCAAGTCACATTATATTGTTATCAATATTTTGTTGAATTTTATTTTTGAATAAATAAAATAATGCTGTTCATAATTTTATCTTATGTATTATGTATTACAATGGAGTTTTGTTTTTTGAACCATGAGTTAATAAGAGTGATTAATCATATCTGTTTTCTTGTTGACCTTGACTGAGTCAGTAACTGTGGGGCAAGATTGTATACAGACTTAAGATTCTTCAATTTTATATGCTATATTCATTGAGGACTATTTTTCTTTAGTTAAGTGACTGTTGCTCTTAGATAGGAGGTTTGTACGCATACTCACTCATTTGTTTATTCATTTAATCTTCAGAACTCATTGAACGCCTACAAAGTCCCAAGCCATTCTCAGGTAGAAAATAGGGTAGACATGGCCCCTGCCCTCATGAAGCATATCCTTTGTTGGGAGGAGATAAACAATAAACAGTAAGTGAATAAATGAGCAAATGTGTCACATGGGAATAAATATTAAACAGATAATTAGGATGATTGATGACTACTTCATTTGTATAGTCAGAAAAGACCTGTCTGACAAAATGACACTTGATCTGTCTTTTGAATGACAAGAAGCCAGCTATGTGAAGTTCACATTATGTAAACCTAAATTTGTATGAAGAAACAAAAGTAAACTTTAAATTCAACATGTTCACTTTTGGCCAAGAAGACTGATGAATGTGTGTAAATACGGAAAGTGACACTGGAAAAATAAATCCAGGAGTAAGCTGCATTGCAGGTGAGCTATTGCAGAGGTCAGTGTAAAGTAAGAGTGAACCATGACATGAATACACTGAAGTTGTAGAAAGAAGAAGAACTTGAGAAGAACAGGAAAGTTAAACAGCAATTGCCCTTTATTTCTCATGTCTCCACTCACTGGGCATGAAGATGCAGATGATTAACGAAAGGTTGTTTTGGCCAAGTGAGTGTATGCTCAGTTGGGTTTGACTCTTCGACCCCATGGGACTGTAACCCACTGGGCGCCTCTGTCGTTGGGATGTCCCAGGCAAGAATACTGGAATGGGTTGCCACTTCCTCCTCCAGGGATCTTCCTGACCCAGGGATATCCTGCATTGGCAGGTGGATTCTCTACCATTGAGCCCCTTGGAAATCCCAGTTTGGACAAGTAGCGTGGGCTATTTGTTGGTGTAGTAGCATCATTTTATTCAGAATTTAGCACTATATTCTACATTATAGAAAGTAACTTTAAAAAATCAAAATAGGTATGTGTGTCTAAAAATTAAATATTTAAACCACAGGAATGGGTGATGATCTAGTTGTATACATTCTGAATCCTTCCTTTCACAATTGATTTTTTTGGAAGAATGTTAGCATACAGGTGTAAAAATACCAGTTTCTCTTCCACCTTTATCTTTTGGATAAATTTCAGTGTGAGCCCCAAGGCTTATTAGGATACATTTTCCATCTCAGAGTTGTGTCTAACTGGCTCCTTATAATTAGACAAAATAAAATCACATAAACAAACTTGGTCATTGAATGGAATGCATAAGACTCAAGTAAGAAAATCTGTGGGGCTTCCCAGGTGGCACAGTGGTAAAGAATCTGCCTGCCAATGCATAAGACGATGCAAGAGCTTGGCAGGCTGCAGTCTATGGGGTTTCAAAGAGTCCGACCTAAATAAATGACTGAGCATACACATACACAAAAAAATCTATGAGTCAACTGGTTTCTGATTTCTTGTTTGAGATACATAAACTGAGGTTACAGAAAAATCAAGCAAGTAAAGTTGAATTTAGCCCCTCCAGACAGAATCCAGAACACTAATGTGAAGTATCCAGAAAAATAAGTCTGGCCTTTAGAAATGGAGTTCAGGGTTCATTAATATTTTGAGAACTTGTGGGTTCAGTTTGTGAAAGTGAAAGTGTTAGTTGCTCAGTCCTGTCTGATTCTTTGCGACCCCATGGACTATAGCCCTCCAGGTTCCTCCGTCCATGGAATTCTCCAGGCAAGAATACTGGAGTGGGTAGCCATTCCCTTCCCCAATTCAGGAATCAAAGCCAGGTCTCCTGGGTTCAGTTTAAAATGTCTGTTTATGAGAATTATCTTTAATCTAGCTTACTCCAGAAGAAAGGAAAGGGAAAGACTTTTTGTTATGTTAAGCAGAAAAAAAAATCTTGTACTATTCTATTCTAGAACTCTGTGCTGCATCTAGAGTGATGGGTAGTAAAGCATCTTTGTGTGCTTTTGTTGAGTAAATGATGTTTTGTTTTTTATATTACCAATTCTTTGCTCAGGAAATGTTTACTTTAATGATCTTCATTGCTCCCCTCATGAAAAAGAAATCTATACAAATGCAAATTAGACAATAACTAAAAAATAAATACATAGTCTTGCTATCAAGTGATAACTCATTAGTAACACTTAGGGCCTTTAAAACTTATTTTGATACATATATGAATACAAGGATATTTATTAAATGTGATTACACTATGCATACTTTGTTTTTATAATCAATTTTTGCATTCTGTAATTTCACCATGTGAATATATGGTGAATATATTTATTATGAATATATTTTATGCCATTGATTATACATTGACATCATTTTTATTACATTTGATTACATATTATAGATTTACCATGTCTGCTTCTGTTGGTCACTTAAGTAATTGCCAATTTATGTTATTAAAAACAGTATTTTAATAGACCTAATCAGAGGTAAACTCCAATAAAAGCACATGTGGTAGACGTTTAACCAGTCCAGGTCAGTGAAAGTTTCACAGAAGCTTACAACCCTAAGCTGACATAAAAGCTGAGACCGGAGAAGCCAATCTGTAAATGTTGAAGAAAGATAAGACCAGAGTTTAACATCCTTTTTCTTTATACTTAATCTTTCTTTAATCATTAACTTAGTAGAACATTCTTTCAATGCTTTCTTGCTCTCTCTGACCTTCAGAATCAGAAATAAAGACTTTTACTCTTTTCTCTCTTTTTCTGCCATATTAGTAACAATGTGTGAAAGTGTTAGTCACTCAGTCCTGTCCATTTTGAGCCATGGTCTGTAGCCCCCCAGGCTCCTCTTTCCATGGGATTTTCCAGGCAAGAATATTGCAGTGAGTTGCCATTTCCTTCTCCAGGGAATCTTCCTGACTCAGGAATCACACCTGCTTCTCCCACATTGCAGGCATATTCTTTACCATCTGAGCCACCAGGGAAGCTTGTTACATCAGTAACAGTGTATAGGTATAATAATTTTCCTTTCTTTTAGGATATAATTGAATAAATATTATACAACCAAATTGCTTGTATTGCTCTTTTTGTATTAGCTTATATTTAGCTATTGCTAAATGAGTGCATAGTCTCATTTAATCAGGTATAATAAGCCCATCATTAATAAGTAAAGATTACACTTCACAGGTAGCGTTGATGCCTACAAAGCCCTACCAGGAAGCTGGTCAGATATCTGTTCTATAGTTTACAAAGTAAACCTTACAGGTGATAAATAAGGTCATTTCCTGGCAACCCAGGAACACTTCAGACTTGGAAGATCTTGAAAAAACAGAAAATTCAACCAACATTCACTCTATCTTAGGCCTTTAGAATCTTAACCATCCTTAGGATCCATTTCCAACACTGTCTTCTCAATTGAGTCTCTAGAAATGACCATGGATTCTAGGAATTAAAAACTATGCCACCTTGACTTGAGCCCAGTGGTTAGGAGAACCCAAGAACAGTGAAGACCATAAGATAAAATAGTAAAGAAACTCACAAAATGAGAATTAAATATTATGACTTAAGCTAGAGACAGAAAAAAAAGAGTGATTAAGTTAGGATCCAACATAGGAAATAAGTTTCCACATTATAATATAGTTGTGGATAGGCCCCATGTCCTATCATCAATCCAGAGAAAATACAAAGAGCAACATACCAGCTGAGCTGATTTTAAAATAATGTTTCTGCCAACTCTCACTTCAGTCATAAGTCAAATAGAGATTATGGGACAAGTTGTACTAATATTTGTTTATTTTATGTTGTCTAGAATTTTAGGAACTGGCTTTGTGTAGATTATAGGAAATTATTTGCATATCAGGTATCACTTTGTCTGTTTGCTTCTATTTTGGGTGAGATAGGTGGGTGGCATTATATTGTAGTACATAAGAATGGCAGCCTGCGAGAAACTATTCCACAGGAACTGAGGAGAGATAATAGGTTGGAAAGAAATATTCTCAGGCAGATCAACTGTGACCACCCGACTCCCAGTGCAGACTCCTTAAAAGTTTTCTCAATATTTTAAGAACATGATAATGAAATAAATTTTTGCCAGAAAAAAATGGATGAGAGTTTGATCAAACTTTGGAAAATTATTTGTACTTCCTTTGGATGGAGCAGTGTGATGAAAAGGACCAGGAAAGCTTTCAACAGTTTATTCATGTTCCAAAAGAATGTTGAGTGCCCAGTATCCAAATTCATCAGGCAAGTATTGCTGTGAGCTTTCCCAGTTGGGTTCATTTTGTGAGATGACAAAGAAAGTTATCAACACTTTGAACTGTTTTTATATTCATGACCAGACCTTACTAATATATGCAGAAATTGCCAGCAAAATACGGAAAATTTGCTGATTTTTGTGCTGTCAGCTGAATGGAAGGTGAAAGCATGTTGGAGAGAATGAAAACTGCATGTCGCTATCAAGGCGTGTTTGGGGTTAAGGAGATCTACAAGAATCAACTTTGTCAGAGGGATCATGGTATGGTGTTTCCTTACTGATATTAGGATATGACACCACAGACTGAATATGAATTAAGGAAAAGCTGATCTAGATTTGGACAGCTCTTCTTTCTTTAAAGAAGTGAAATATTCTGATTCAAACCAGACTTGTGAATTGAGTAACTGGAGATTCTTTTCCTTTTTCTGATCTGCCCTGAGCTTGTAAGAGTCAGATTGCCCATATTTACAAACATGTTGGGTGTAAATGAAGGCCCAATTTCAGAGGAAATTCTCAAGTTGCAGGAAATATGAAACATGCTTTAAGATTTGGCAGAAATCTTTGGAAGATAAACCTCAAGATTATTCTATATAGTCACAAATCTGATATACCTGCATTCCTCAATATACGAATAAACCAGTGAAGCTGTAAGTCAATTTTTCTCAGCAAGTTAACCCAGGAACACTAGAATTCTGGAGATGTGTATATAATTCTTAAAACTAATGAAATCTTCAGCTCTGTGACCAAATTGGGCTAACACCTAGCAGAAACTACCAAAATATATCTGAAAGCCATTGATGTTGTTGATGTTGTTAACCCAGATTAAGAATTAGGATGACCCTGAAAAATGTTCTTTGGGCTTTTCTTAAATGCCAACACTTCATTCTCATTACTTGTCCAAAATTGATCAGTTAGTAGCAGTTGGTCAGGTAAAAAAATATATATAATAAGTTGGTTAAACTATATCTGGATTACTTTGGCATCTTTGCCTATTTATTGGGTTATATTTTACCAATGTTATTAATAAAAGATTCATGCAGTGCACACTTGGGGATTTCTGGGCACATTCTTCCCTGGGAAATCCCATGGACAGAGGGCCCTGACAGGCTATAGTCTATGTGGTTGCAAAGAGTTGGACACAACTTAGCAACTAAACAACAACAAAAACCTACAATAGAAAAACATATGGAATTAGGGGCCACTGACCCAAGGAGCTGCTCAGCATAAGACAGTTCCCTGAGATATTCCTAAAATGTAAAATAAGTAAAAAAGCCTTTTTTTATAGCAACGTAATCTAATATCTTCTGAAAGGGAACAATCACTTGGCCACAGAGGCAGCATTAAGGATCACTAATTCCATTTTTTTACAGCCCACATGGTCTCATCCTGTTTCTCTGCTTCTCTCTGGGCTGTCTCTTTTGTTCTTATTATCCGGCCAATCTCATAAAACTAAAAATTAAAATTATATAAATATATAAATGAAAATCTTATAAAACCAAAAATTCAAAAGGGAGAAAGTCTGGTTGCTTTAGTGAAAACCAGGCCACTTTATGGCTCACAGGCTAATCTAAGCTGCAGTGCCTTGGGTTAAGTACCCAGGAATGTCACGAAGAATGATTACTCTTCTGCAGTGGACAGCTTGGAGCTATTTCACAGAGCATGTAGTTTATGGGTGTTTGTGTGTTTGTGAGGTGAGTGGATGGTGAACAAGGAAGTTTTTGAGACATTAGGCATGACACACATGTCTACTATGAGGTAGCAGTCATAGTAATAAATATTCTTCAGAAGAAAAAGCAAACAGGAAGCTAGTGGCTTTTAATTACTATCTGTCAAGTGAGTTAGGAATCATGACTGTAAGACAGAAATCACAAAACTCGAATAAAGCCTTGCCACGGAGTATGGAAAAAATCCATCTTTAGTTGTTTCCATAGAGAGACACATCATATGCATGTTAAAACAGATAGGAGTGTTCTTCATTTCCACAAAATAAATGTGATTCTTATTTTTTTCTTGGTTTCATTACCATCTCAGTTTATTTTTCCCCTCAATTTTGATGGTGACATGAGGACAGAGAAATAATAAAAATGCAGATCAAATTTAATAATATGCAACTGACACTTGGTGAAAAAGGTGGAGGGAATTGGGGTGAACAGGGAGCTCTAGGCCTTGTATAAAGTGGTTAGTAACTACTTAGATCTTGATAATTGTTGTCACTCAAGAATATGGGCTTAATGAAGTGATATCTTCTAGAGCTTTAAAAGAGGGCAGAAGTTTAGGAAGTTTAAAAATTAGAAAGAATCTAATTCTTATACATTGACATTTCCCCTCCTCTCTTTGAATTCTTCAATGGAAATTCTTCGAGGAATACCTATTTGGTGGCTTTTTGGGGGCTTCAAGGAATACCTGTTTGAGCCATCAGGAATACCTGGTGGCTCAGCAGTAAAGACTCTGCCTGCAGTGCAGATGAAGGTTCGATCCCTGGATCAGAAGGTCCCCTGGAGAAAGAAGGAAATGTTGACCCACTCCTGTACTCTTACTTGGAAAATCCCATGGACAAAGGACCCTAGGGGCCTACAGTCTATGGGGTCGAAAAAGAGTCAGATACGACTTAGTGACTAACAACAAGACAGTCTACAGGTCTCCAGTTTGTGATTATATCTGGCAGAAGAGAAGGTGAATTTTTCCTTTTTTAAAAAATACTTTTTGAGTGGTTTTGTAGCTTTCTATCTTTTAAACGTGTTTTTTTTTTTTTTTTTTTATGTAATGATTAGAAAAAAGGGATTGTTTGGAAAGGGAGTTGAATGCAAGGAAAACTCCACCCTACTCAACAGACAGATTTTTGAGTAAACGTTTCCCACATAATGAAATAAATGTTGAGAACTTTTAGAATGGACTGAATCTTTGAGAACTGAAATAAGGGAAATAAGGGAAAAGGAGGAAAATAGAAAAGATTTGCAAGTATCTATTTTTGCTAGTAACTGTGACTTTGGGCTTCCCTTGTGGCTCAGCCGGTAAAAAATCTACTTACTGTGGGAGACCTGGGTTTGATTTCTGGGTTGCGATGATTCCCTGGAGAAGGGGAGGGCTACCCAGTATACCCAGAGTACTCCAGTATTCTGGCCTGGAGAATTCCATGGACTGTATAGTTCGTGGGGTCACAAAGAGTCAGACACGATTAAGCGAGTCCTTTTATGTGACTTTGGACAAGTCATTTTTCTTGGACGTCAGTTACTGAATCTGTGGAATGAAGGGAATGATCAGGTCAGAAGTTTTCAAACTTGTTTGACATTAAAACTTGCAGTTGGAATTCCGTTTTCCAGATGTACATTTTTAGTTGAGTACCATGTTTATGTGATCTTTAATTTTCAGACAAACTAGGAAAAATTGTACTAGTAGAAAATATGATTAAATAGAGGCAAAATATCAAAACCATTTCCATGTGTACATGATAAATCAAGTTGTTGCAATAAATATATCTGAGTTTTTCTGTGTTCATCTGCTTCTAGATTATTGATTTTTAATGTCTTCTAATACTTGTTAGTTGATAAGTGATTGCAGTGCCAATATCTTAAATTTATGAGATAAAAATTAATTGATAAAATATTTCTATTAATTTTGTATCTGCAAATTGGAAAAAAATATTTCATTATTCAATTTTATGGTGGGAAAGCTTGTCTTACCCATATGGGAACATAGTTTAGGACATAGCTTAGGTTCCCTAAGGCCTTCACTGGTGGCTCAGATGGTAAAGAATCTGCGTGCAATGAGGGAGACCCAGGTTCCATCCTTGACTTGGGAAGATATGCTGGAGAAGAGAATGACTACCTACTCCAGTATTCTTGCCTGGAGAATTCCATAGACAGAAGAGCCTGATGGGTTACAGTCCATGGGGTTGCAAAGACTCGAACACAACTGAGTGACTAATACTTCTGCAAATTGGAAAAAATACTATATTATTCATTTTTATGGTGGGAAAGCTTGGCCTACCCATTATGGGAACATAGTTTAGGATCACTGGAGTAGGTTCCCTAAGCCCCCTTCCAGCTATAACATTCCATGCATCACTACTTTTCAAGTGTGGCCAAGCAAGATCCAGGCACATGCAGTTGGAGAGAAATTCTCTTAAAAATGAAATTTAGCTGTGGGCCACTTTCTGTTAATTGAAATGGGAAAAACAGACTTTTGAGGACAAGTGAAACAGTTTAAATGCATGAACATTTTTTCCCCAGCAATAAACTTTAATGGTTTATCAAATCTCTGTTTAATCAAATCTTCATCCAGAAAGCTTCATTAATTCATTATATTAATTTATTCCAGTGGCTACTCTGTTAGGAAATCTCTGTGTTCCAGGAATACAATGAACAAAATGAACAAAACAAAAGAAAGTTCTCATCATAGTGAAGCTACATTAATGAGAGAAATATAAAATAAATAAAATACAAAAAATAGTAGCATATTGAAAAGCAGAGACATCACTTTGTCAACAAAGGTCCGTCTAGTCAAGGCTATGGTTTTTCCAGTGGTCATGTATGGATGTGAGAGTTGGACTATAAAGAAAGCTGAGCGCCGAAGAATTGATGCTTTTGAACTGTGGTGTTGGAGAAGACTCTTAAGAGTCCCTTGGACTGTAAGGAGATCCAACCAGTCTGTCCTAAAGGAGATCAGTCCTGAGTGTTTATTGGAAGGACTGATGTTGAAGCTGAAACTCCAATACTTTGGCCACCTGATGCGAAGAGCTGACTCATTGGAAAAGACCCTTATGCTGGGGAAGATTGAGGGCAGGAGGAGAAGGGGATGACAGAGGATGAGATGGTTGGATGGCATCACCAACTCAATGGATATGGGTTTGGGTGGGCTCTGGGAGTTGGTGATGGCCAGGGAGGCCTGCCGTGCTGTGGTTCATGGGCTCGCAAAGAGTCGGACACAACTGAGTGACTGAAATGAACTGATAAGTTTTATTGAGAAAAATAAAGCAGAGATGGGGGAAAGTGTAATAGGGGTTGTAGGGGTGAATTTAAGATATGGTAATCAGGCAAGCATTCACTGTTTGGGTGACTTTTGAGCAAAGATGGGAAGGTCTATGTTGGAATCCAAGGTAAGAGAGTTATAGTTGAAGAGCCCTAAGGAAGGAGTATCCCGTGTGATTGGAGTAGACGGACTAAGGCTGAGGTTGGTGGAAGATGGGATCAAGTCATGCAGGGACTTGTAGGTCATTTAGAGGACTTCACTTTTATGCAGCAATGGAAGCCAGTGGAGGATTTTGGGTAGAAGGTGGCATCATTCTAACTTATTTTAAAGAAGCACTCTGTCTGCTTTTTTGAGATGAAGCTGTAATGGGGCAAATGTGGAAGCAGAATGAGTAGGGAGAAGTCCTTGTGATACTGTTAGATGACAGGGGTTCCAAGGTGGTGCAGTGGTAAAGAGTCTGCCTGCCAATGCAGGAGACGCAAGAGACTCAGGTTTGATCCCTGGGTTGGGAAGATGCCCTGGAGAAGGAAATGGCAACCCACTCTAGTATTCTTGCCTAGAAAATTCCATGAACAGAGGAGCCTGGCGGGCTGTAGTCCATGCGATCACAAAGAGTTGGACATGACTGAGCACACAGACACACACACACACGCATTTAAAAGATAAGCCAATGGCATCTGCTGAAGAGATCAGATGTGTGGTGTGAGAAAAACAGAGGAACCAGGTAAGACTCCAAAGTCACTGTGTCTCTAAAGGCAAACTCTTCCTCGCTCGCAAATATTCCTATATCAATCCCAACAGTTTATTAGACACATGATTATAATATACTCCTTGGAGTTGTCAATTGCTCATTTTCTTCTCTCCCTTTTAGAGGACACAAAGATCATTATAGCAAGGACAGGGAGCCACATCAAGATGACCTACAATCTATTATCTTGCAAGGAGTTTACTGACTGAATTGAGTCTACCATTCTCATTTGGTCCTCATTTCGATTCATAAAATTACCTCTGCTTTGTACTATGTTTGAATGGAATTTCCCATCTGGCCTAGTGAGCTCTAATCCAGTAATACTTCTACCAACCGGTGTGCTCTATACTCACGGGTCAGTGCTTTGTATAGTTAGCACATGAGTCATTGCTTCTAGTTATGACAATAGGATCTTATTAAGGGTAAGTCTACAAACACCCAGGGCATGGATGATGATAGAAATTGGCTTTGTGAGGAATAAACAGGTAAAACTCTAGATGATTCATAAATGTTAGGTATTTATTATTTTTATTGCTAATTACTGTAGTGCTTCACTGTTCATTACAGTAGCCACTAGCCACATGAAATTATGTAAATTTAAAGCTAAATAAAATAAAAAATTCAGTTCCTCAGACCCAGCTATATTTTAATTACTCAATAGCTACATGTGGAAACTGTGGAAACAAACTGTGGAAAATTCTTAAAGACATGGGAATACCAGACCACCTGACCTGCCTCCTGAGAAATCTGTATGCAGGTCAAGAAGCAACAGTTAGAATTAGACATGGAATAACAGACTGGTTCCAAATCAGGAAAGGAGTATGTCAAGGCTGTATATTGTCACCCTGCTTATTTAAGTTATATGCAGAGTACATCATGAGAAATGCTGGGCTGGAAGAAGCACAAGCTGGAATCAAGATTGCCGGGAGAAATATCAATAACCTCAGATATGCAGATGACCCCACCCTTATGGCAGAAAGTGAAGAACTAAAGGTCCTCTGGATGAAAGTGAAAGAGGAGAGTGAAAAAGTTGGCTTAAAACTCAACATTCAGAAAACTAAGATCATGGCATCTGGTCCCATCACTTCATGGCAAATAGATGGGGAATCAATGGAAACAGCAGCAGACTTTATTTTCTTGGGCTTCAAAATCACTGCAGATGGTGATTGCAGCCATGAAATTAAAAGATGCTTGCTCCTTGGAAGAAAAGCTAGGACAAACCTAGACAGCATATTAAAAAACAGAGACATTACTTTGACGACAAAGGTCCATCTAGTCAAAACTATGGTTTTTCCGGTAGTCACATATGAATGTGAGAGTCGGACTATAAAGAAAGCTGAGTGCCGAAGAATTGATACTTTTGAAGTGTGGTGTTGGAGAAGACTCTTGAGAGTCCCTTGGACTGCAAGGAGATCCAGCCAGTCCATCCTAAAGGTAATCAGTCCTGCATATGCATTGGAAGGACTGATGTTGAAGCTGAAACTCCAATACTTTGGCCACCTGATGGGAAGAACTGACCCATTTGAAAAGAGCCTGATGCTGGGAAAGATTGAAGGTGGGAGGAGAAGGGGTGACAGAGGATGAGATGGTTGGGTGGCATCACTGACTTGATGGATATGAGTTTGAGGAAGCTTCAGAAGTTGATGATGGATAGGGAAGGCTGGCGTGCTACCTCGGGGTTGCAAAGAGTCGGACACGACTGAGTGACTGAACTGACTGACATGTGACTACTATATTGAAGACCACAGAATGGGGGACATGTACATTATTGCTGGTGGTTCTATTGCAGACTACAGCTCTAGAAAATATCTTCTATCTTATTACTGATTACAGAGGAGAGGAAGTGAGAAGTTGGAGGTCACTATCCCATTCAGATAACCTAGGTTTCACCCTAGGCGAATCCCCCTTCCTAACCGACTTGAAAATATTTTTTCTTGTATTGATCACTGTATACACTAGGTTTCTAAGGGCTTTCCAATTACCTTCATTTCTTAATGCATCTTTTAAAGGCAATAAGTGCAATTACAATATTGTGTGAGTATGTGTATACTAGAAATCAAGACCCTCTCACCACAGTCCCATGAGGACACATGTCTTTGGCTTGGTACAACTGTTAGAATTTTTCAAATGACTTTTGCCTGAACTTAAAAAAATTAATGTACGTTTTAAAGGAAATGAATCCCACATGTTTTGGTTTATTTATACTTGTTCTTCCAACTTTTGATTTGAGGATGACTTGTGGTGTCTGAAAAATCTTTGGGGACTTTCAAATGATGGTTAATATTAATTTCCCCTCCAAAATAGGAAGTTAGGTTTGGTCACGGGTAAATGATAGCAAAATCCCATGTTTAGTTAGCCTTCAAAGCTCAGATTTGCCAGTTTGGAGTGGGCGTCAAACTTGGCAAGGGGTATTCTTCATTCATGGGACTTAGTCCATTAATGAATTCTTTTCAAAAGAGAAAGGACAGTGTTGGAAGATTTACAGTAAAACATTTAATTGTGAATTATATTATGCTAACCATGGACCATATATACTTTTGAGACTCTTTACAAAGGAATAACTGTAGCCTGCCAAGCCTGCCACCAGTTGTCCTTTTGAAGATGCTGCAGTGAACTGGGAAAACTACAAGCTCATGCCAACTCACTTTAGGATAACATCTGAAACCTTCTGGAACTTTGTTGAGTAGTGCAGCTAGATAGTCATTGTTACTGCAGTGTATCTCAGGACTCTACTATTCTGGCTACCATTGATAGGCCTACAGAAGCCCAAAAGTTGGCAAGTAATAGAGGCATGTACTTTCAGCCCTTGTATTAGATAATGTTTGGCCAAGAATACCAGATCCCCCCAAAATAAGTGGTACCATACATTGTGGTCTTGCCTTATACCAAGTACACTGCAAAAATTGAACAAAGTTGTGCCTAACATATACAACAGCTCTTCATGGTAAATAGTAATGTACTCATTTTTTAGTTTTGTAAAATGAAGCGTGTGTGTGTGTGCTCAGTGGCTCAGTCACGTCCGACTCTTTGCCACCCCATGGACTGTAGCCCACCAGGCTCCTCTGTCCTTGGAATATTCCAGGCAAGAATACTAGAGCAGGTTGCCATTTCCTACTCTAGGGGATCTTCCTGACCCAGGGATTGAACCCAGGGTCTCTTGCATCTCCTGCCTTGGCAGCTGGATTCTTTACCACTGCACCACCTGGGAAGCCCAAACTGAAGCTTGTTTTATCAGAAATAATGCCTAGAAGCAGAATCACATGGAATTTTCTGATTTTGATGCCATTTCTTTTTTAATACATTATAATTTCTCTAATTTTTTCCCTTGATTTTCAATTTAAAACCCATATAAAAATGTTATTTAGATTATAATAAAGGAGGCATAGAAATGGGCAATGTGTATTTGAGTCATCATAGTAGAAGAGCAAATAGAAGCTACTGCAAAAGTGGACAATCTGACAGGGTATCTGGAAGAGTTATGCAACAAGTCCCCTACATGTGAATGAGTTCTGTTCTGAGAGAGTGTTTGTAAGTCCAACAAAGTTAGCCTGTGCTACCAATTAACACAATCAGCTCTATACCACTGCCTTTCAGCTTGCTTCCAGACATCCTGGGCTTAAAGGTACTGCACTGCTGTACTCTCTACAGCACTATACAGTCAAGTACACAAGAACACAACCACTTGAAGAGGGTGCATGCATGTGCAATGTATGCCAAACACATGAACTAACTTACATGATTGGTTATGTGAACGCATGTTCGCAGTTTTGAAATTTCGCAATCTGAAGGTTTGTATATAGGGGACTTGCTGTAGTTGTCTCTGGGGCATAATTATAAATAAATAGCTGTGTCCTGGATATGTCTTCCAATGTCTGGCCATAGGCTGTTGAAAGAACTTGTTGCTGTTATTGTTGTGTTGTTTAGTCACTAAGCTGTGTCTGGCTCTTTGTGACCCAGTGGACGGTAGGCCACTAGGTTCCTCTGTCCATGGGATTTCCCAGGCAAGAATACTGAAATGGGTTCCCATTTCCTTCTCCAGGGGATCTTCCTGACCCAGCGATCGAACCCAAGTCACCTGCATTGCAGGTGGATTCTTTACCACTGAGCCACCAGGGAAGCTGTTACTTATTCCCATGTCCCCTTTTAATAAATCCATTCACTGGTGAACAGTGGTGCTATACCTTTAATACTGAAACCTCCTACCTGCTTAATGAATATTCATTATGCCATTGTGAGTTCTAACTTAAATCCTGAAAGTATAATTGTCTAATATACTATCTGATCTATAAAAGTTCTCAGCAGACTTTAGGATAATGTTAGTTCTTTTCTAGTCCCTTCTTTGTATTTATTTATACTTAAAAATAAGTTGGAGTTTCCAGACTTCCATTCTAGTCTAGTACACTGTGTTACTTTCTTCCTTTAATTATAAATTCCATTTTATAACAATTGCAAATTCCAAAGAGTACATTTCAGGGAAGTTATTACAGTTCATTTGAGGATAAAACCATTGGCATTTGACCTCATGTCACCATTTGTAGAATGCTACAACTTCTCAGAAATACATTGCCTTGTCAAGTCTTCTTACTTAATTAAATCTTCCTGTAAATTTCTTGAAGGCAAATTAACCAAATAGCAGCAATTGAGGTGGTAATACTTATTTTATATTGAGTCGAGTCTTGGACATGAATACTGAAATGCTTAGCATCTTTGATGATGCAAAATAAGAACAATGAGTTTGATGGAGAAATGTCCTCTTTCTTTTTTGATAACCAGCCCTCAGCTTTGTTTATCATCTCATATCTTCTGAGATGATATGTTCAGGGAAGAACAGATCTACTATTTCCCTGGGCAACCTGAGGCCTCAGTCCAACCGGAATCCAGAACTTGGATCAAATTCATTCCTAAATATGATTCTTGTAGCAGGGTCTTCACTGTATGCCTTAGACCTGGGAAACAGGGCCCTGTGCCTTAGGGAGCCCATGCCTTTGTCACCGTGTTCTAAGTCTCCTGACAGTGCCTGGGACCAGTGGGGCCCAGCAGTGCCATCAGGGAGATGTTCCCTGAGCCTGGCTATGGGCCTGCTATGCTCCTCTCTCCTCTGTAGCACTCAGAATGACCCTCCTCCACAGCACAGGCAGGGACAAAAGGTCACTCTGGAATCGTGGGGTTGATTCCAGTAAGGGAAAAAAGGGACAGTGTATGTGGGGGTCTGGGGATAGGAAAGTTGTGGAAAGACCTATTTTGACCTGACTCCACTGAGAAAATGGACTTTCAGGTGAACAGGAGGGAACAGTTGTTCTTAGTGCAGTGGTAGATGTTGTCCCATCTGATCTAGTGTCCTAAGGGCTGTCATGGACACTGATAGAAGTCTTTAAAAGAAAACCGAAGAGCTCATTCCAAGGAGCTGTGAAGCTTGGGGTTGGAGGGGAATCCCTATCTCCTGCAAAAAGCTCTATAAAAAGATTCTACTCTAGCACTTATAGTAAGTCTTTGCAGATAATCCAGTATCAATCACAGCACACCAGGGCCAAGTTCCAGGGCTATATTCACTGGTGAAGATGGAAATTCACTGCCATGAAGCTTGGTTATATTCGGACAAAAGCATTTACTTAAATCACCTTGTGGGTAACCCATGTGTGCATGTGTGCTGAGTTGCTTCAGTTGTGTCCGACTTTTTTGGCCCTATGGACTGTGGCTTGCCAGGCTCCTCTGTCCATGGGATTCTGCAGGCAAGAATACTGGATTAGGTTGCCATGCCCTCCTCCAGGGGCTCTTCCTGACCGAGGGGCTGAACCTGCATCTCTTACGTCTCCTGCATTGGCAGGTGGGTTCTTTATCACTAGTGCCACCTGGGAAGCCCAGTGTTTTGTTTAAGATGATCCACCCACCACTTTGACCTTGAGAAAACTTGCTGATGGGCGGTAATGGTCCATCTCAACTAATCTCTTCTGGCTCAAGATTGAATATCCTTCTTTTTTTTTCTTTTAGTAATTACACTTACAATTTAAGGATGCTTATTTAAATATAAAAAAACACCTGTAAACTTTATTGCTGTGTGATATTTCCATCCTCTCTCAATCATGATAAGCTCTCTCACAAGTTTTAATGACTCATTAAACATTCCTCCGCCTCATTATTTTTGTTTGGAATTTTATGCTTTTTAAAAAATATTAAACATTTTTTTCTAAGACAATAGTGAATTAATTTGATTAACACATTTTATATCAGCTTTTTATATTTTTTGCCCTTCTTCCAGATTCACTTGACTGCCAACTAAAATATGTCTTGAATAAGAATTATATGTATAATATGTAAGTGTGAGCACAAGTATGTTTTCAAGTGTGTATGTGTGTGACTCAGTGGGTTATGTGTGTGTAAGTGTGTGCATGTGTGGGTGTGTGGGTAGACTTTGTATATCTGAAAATATCTTTATTTTGCTCTCAGCCTTGCATGGCTGGGTATAAAATTATAGATTGATACTTATTTTCCCTTGCCTACTTAAAGGTTTCCTCTAGTTTCTTCTGACCTCTATTATGCTGAAAATAATCTACTCTTAGATTTATTGTCATTACCTGTAAGTAATCACTCTTTTTCTGTTGCTGGCTTTTAAGATCATCTCTCTCTCTCAATTATAATGTTTCCAAGTGTAGATTTATTTTTATTTAATCCTCTTGCTTCTTGGTATCCCTTAAACCTGAGAACTTAGATCTTTTTCTATAAGTCTGGAAATTTCCCATTAAAAATTTCTTTAAATTTTGCTTCTCTATAATTCTCACTTTTATTCTTAAGAACTTCTGTTTTCTAAATGTTGGAGCCTTTCATTCTAGATTTTTAACCATGTTTATCTTTGTTCATGCTAGAATTCATCAATTATATGTTTTAGTTCATTAGTTCATTTTTGTGTTGGTTTGTCTAGAAATTATCCCATCTATAGCATTTTCAAATTTATTACTGTATTTTACATTTCCAAGATTTATAATTGGCATTTCTATCTATCTTATCTATCTACCTCTGATTTTTCTGTGTTTTTTTTTTGTTCAATTATTTTTCTGTTCTATTTAAATTGAAATTATTTCTTCAGTTATTTCTTTTACATCCTTGATACTTTAAGAATGTCTTTATCAGACTGTTTTATAAATATCATGTAGAAGAGCTCTACTAATGAATTATTGATTTTGTTTTTTTAGTATAAGATCATGTTTTAATTACTGATCATTTTTAGTATCAGATTTTCTTCATTTATTTTGAAATTTTTGTATACTAGTTTATTTCTCTCTCTGTCTCTGTCTCTCTGATCCAATCTTTGTCACACACACACACATGCACACACACACGCTCATCCCTGTCATACACATACATGTGCTCTCCCACCCTGGCCTATGCACACACACATGGTCATCCCTCTTGTTCTAGGTTTTGTAGTTCCCTCTGTTCCTTTTGTATCTTCAATATAGGGCTAGATTTTGCAAACACACTTTGAAGTTATGGCCCCTATGAGCTGTTTGGACATAGGACAAATCTAGGCTGAATCTTGAAGGCAGCTTGTTTCAGTTTTAGAAAATGAAACTGTTTTTTTCCCCCACAATGCCTCCTTGAACCCACAATGTCTACATATTCTTAGCTTTCACCAGCAAACTGATAGATCTTAGATTCCCCCTACTTCTTTTTGCAAGTGGAGGAGGTTCACCAAATCCATGGTTCTAAGTAGAAAGTGAAACTGAAGTCCTCCTCCATGATCAGAGGACTACTTTTAAATTAATGAGCTCTGGCCCAGCATTGCTACATTATTTGTGACAACTACAAAACACAGAAAATTGACTTCAGCTTCCACTCACCACTCTATGTTTCTCTTCTGTTTCTCATCCACATAGATAGCTGTCTTACATATGATCCCAGTTGTATTTTGTGTTTAACATTTTATCTTTCATTGCTATTTGTTGGAAAGAAGGTTTCTTAGAAGCATAAATTCTCAGCATCATGTTAGCCTGGAAGCCTCCTTCTCTTTTCAGACTTCTTGAAAAACTAGTCCATTTTTAGCATCTCTATTTCTTCCTCACCAATTAAGTCCTCCACTTGGAATCAGATATCTGCATACACAGCACTGATGAAATTGCTCTTCCCAGAGTCAAAGAAGACATCCAATATTTTTCCATATTATCTGTTTAGTTGTTGGCAGAAAGTTCCTCTACTTTCCTGCTTATTCTTATAATAAACTCAGTGTAACCCAACGGAACTTTGCAACCTAAAAATCCTAATAAACATAGACCTGTAAAAATTGGCCTTTTAAGGTGTAAAGGAAAATCCAGTCATGTTTCTCACTTTCTCACTTGCCTGAATGCTTTGATGACTAGGTCTCATACCTGTGAGACAAAAGCTAAAATTGTTTACCTTGCCATGTTCATGTTCTGCACACTCCTTATTCTTTTGTCCTCTATCACATGCTCTTCCAAACCCATCTCAGATTTTATGCCCCAGTACCAAGCACAAGTGCCTTCATCTCTGCACACTGTGCTATGTCCTTTGTCTGCTGTACCCTCCTGTTTCTGCCTAGTTCCCCTGGCAAACTCCTAACCTACTCTCCAGAGCCAAGTAATGTACCCTAATGTATTTCTTTATGAATATTTTCCCTATGTATATTCAACAGTATTTTAAGAGATACTAATTGATAGCTTTTTATAGATGTTATTCTGTATGTTGAGAATTTAAAGTGGGCAAGAGCAGACATGCTCCATGCCCAAATATTAATGGAGGAGATAGGCATTAATCAAATGCTCATGAGATAAATGGAAAATTGCATTTGTGATAGAATTTCTGTCAAAGTCATGGTACTATTCAAGCCTGTAATTAAGGAAAATTGATGTTGAGGAAAGAGATTTTCTTGACGTTTCTACAGAATTAAACACCCCTTTTTCTGGTATTGTATGCATGGTTCTGTTGTTACAATCATCAATGTGGATTTCAATTTGTTCATATGTCTGTCTTCTTTGGAAAAAAACCCCAGATGCTGGGGAAGATTGAGGGCAAGAGGAGAAGAGGGCAACAGAAGATGAGATGGTTGCGTGACATCACTGACTCAGTGGACATGAGTTTGAGCAAAATCAGAGTGATAGTGAATGACTGGGAAGCCTGGCATGCTGCAGTCCATGGGGTCTCAAAGAGTAGGACATGACTGAACAGCAGCAGCAACTGTCTTCAGCCCTAAGATGTGAAATGCTTACTCATTTCTGAATCTGTCTTAGTCAGATTATCTGACAGATAGTAGGGATATATTAAATAAGAAAAATGATGAACTATTTTTCTGATTGAATTAAAGAATAACTTTAGTGTGAGTTATAGTGAAAATTATAGAGAAATCATTTTTTATTCCCATTATTTACTTTCTCAAGAACAAGACATCCAGTGTTTAGTTGCTCTGCAGAAAACAGTACCGTTCTCTAATACTTATAAGCTTTTTAGCATTCTTTCTTATAGGTCACAGACTATTCTCGCAGCTACTTGCTAGCTTTGAGGTTAGAAAATGAGGGAACAGCATTCACTAGTCTAATTATGAATTATTTCAAAGGTCAGAGCATAAGAGCACACGCTACACTAGTGCCTTTCAGAGAATGGAAAGTAATGAACATCTATTTGATGAAATAAATATTGTAATGAGGAGAGCAAAAATAGCCAAGCAACTATATCAGACATTTCTGGAATAAACAAGAGAATGATAAGGAAATGTTAAATAAGCCTTCTCTGATTTTCTGATCCTATATATTTTAAAATATTGTAGCATGTAAAACTGATTGTAGAATGGGTTCTACATTGATATTAATCTACTTCTTCACACTGACATTAAGTACATTGAGCACGGTCCAGATATTAAGTACACTGAGCATGGTCCATACAGAGCCAAGACTGTTTCTGTACAGTCCAAACTCCCTCCCCTCCCCCTTTTCTAAAACTAGGTTGAAGATAGAAGTTGTAGCTGATTCACTTTATTGTACAGCAGAAATTAACAAAGTTGTAAAGCAGCTATACTCCAATAAATTAAGAAAAAAAGTTGTACTTTGGGTTTTGACTCATGCTTTCATCCTAGTGATCTGGTATTGAATGCTTCTTTAGAACCCACTTCTGGGACCTGTAGCAACCACAGACAGGCTAACAGAATGCATGATCTGCATTTACACGTCTGGGCATAAAGTCCTGACCTCAAGATGTCCCAACATTTTCTTCATGACTAAGGGTGATCCAGGGATCCTGCAACCATTTGTTATTCTCTAACTCTGTGTTAACTTCGACACCTTAAGATCTTGATAAACTCCCAAAGATGTTAATTACTCTTATTTTCTGTTTTGATTACAGCCATCCTAGTGGGTGTGAGGAGGCAGAAGGCAGGAGGAGAAGGGGACGACAGAGGATAAGATGGTTGGATGGCGTCACTGACTCGATGGACATGAGTTTGAACAAGCTCTAGGAGTTGGTGATGCACAGGGAAGCCTGGTGTGCTGCGGTCCATGGGGTGGCAAAGAGTCAAACACGACTGAGTGACTGAGTGGGTGTAAGTAGTGTCTCACTGTGGTTTTGATTTGCATTTTCCAAGTGACTAATGATAGCGAGCAACTTGTGCTTATTGGCCACTTGAATATCTTCTTCTGAGAAATGTCTATTTAAATCTTTTGTCCTTTTTTGTATTGGGCTGTCATTTTACTATTGAATTCTAAGAATTCTTTATATATTAGACCCATATCATTTATATATAATTTTCAATTATTTTCCCCATTCTATGAGTTGTCTTCTTACTTTCTTGATAGTGTCTTTTGAAGCACAAAATTTATAATTTTGATGAAGGCTGATTTTTCTATTTTCATTTGGTTGTTGCATTTTTGGTGTTATATTTAAGAAACTGCTAATCTGAGGTCATGTAGGTTTACATCTATGTTTTATTCTAAGAGTTCTGTGGTTTTTTTTTTTTTTTTTTTTTTTTTTTTTAAATTTTTTTATTAGTTGGAGGCTAATTACTTCACAACATTTCAGTGGGTTTTGTCATACATTGATATGAATCAGCCATAGATTTACACTTATTCCCCATCCCGATCCCCCCTCCCACCTCCCTCTTCACCCGACTCCTCTGGGTCTTCCCAGTGCACCAGGCCCGAGCACTTGTCTCATGCATCCCACCTGGGCTGGTGATCTGTTTCACCATAGATAGTATACATGCTGTTCTTTTGAAACATCCCACCCTCACATTCTCCCACAGAGTTCAAAAGAACTAAACAGACATTTCTCCAAAGAAGACATACAGATGGCTAACAAACACATGAAAAGGTGCTCAACATCACTCATTATTAGAGAAATGCAAATCAAAACCACAATGAGGTACCATTACACGCCAGTCAGGATGGCTGCTATCCAAAAGACTACAAGCAATAAATGCTGGAGAGGGTGTGGAGAAAAGGGAACCCTCTTACACTGTTGGTGGGAATGCAAACTAGTACAGCCACTATGGAAAACAGTGTGGAGATTCCTTAAAAAACTGGAAATAGAACTGCCATATGACCCAGCAATCCCACTTTTGGGCATACACACTGAGGAAACCAGATCTGAAAGAGACACATGCACCCCAATGTTCATTGCAGCACTGTTTATAATAGCCAGGACATGGAAGCAACCTAGATGCCCATCAGCAGATGAATGGATAAGGAAGCTGTGGTACATATACACCATGGAATATTACTCAGCTGTCAAAAAGAATTCATTTGAATCAGTCCTAATGAGATGGATGAAACTGGAGCCCATTATACAGAGTGAAGTAAGCCAGAAAGATAAAGAACATTACAGCATACTAACACATATATATGGAATTTAGAAAGATGGTAATGATAACCCTATATGCAAAACAGAAAAAGAGACACAGAAATACAGTTCTGTGGTTTTAACTCATGATTAGGCCTATGATCGATTTTGAATTAATTTTTGTATATGATGTGAATAGGGTTCCAACTTCATTTGTTCAAATGTGAATATCCAGGTTTCCTAGCTGTATTTTTATTTTTATTTTATTTATTTTTTTTTTCTGAAATATTTCACATTGCTTTATTCTCTGATCATCTTTTTTTTTTTTTTTTAATTTTTTTATTAGTTGGAGGCTAATTACTTCACAACATTTCAGTGGGTTTTGTCATACATTGATATGAATCAGCCATAGATTTACACTTATTCCCCATCCCGATCCCCCCTCCCACCTCCCTCTTCACCCGACTCTTCTGGGTCTTCCCAGTGCACCAGGCCCGAGCACTTGTCTCATGCATCCCACCTGGGCTGGTGATCTGTTTCACCATAGATAGTATACATGCTGTTCTTTTGAAACATCCCACCCTCACATTCTCCCACAGAAAAATATGGAACGCTTCACGAATTTGCGTGTCATCCTTGCGCAGGGGCCATGCTAATCTTCTCTGTATCGTTCCAATTTTAGTATATGTGCTGCCGAAGCGAGCACTAGCTGTATTTTTAGAAAGATGATTTTTCTCCCTTTGAATGGCCCTGACATTCCTATTGAAAGTCAACTGCACATACATATATGGATTTATTTTTGAACACTTAATTCTGTTCCATTGGTCTATATGCCCCTCCTTATGCCAGTACCACACTATCTTGATTACTGTAGCTTTGTACTGCCTCTTGATTGCTATAATTTAGAAATCAGAAAATGTCTCAAAAATTCTCTATTTATGTTTTTTTCCAGATTGACTTGGCTGTTTAGGATCCCTTGTATTTTCATATTAATTGTAGGATCAGCTTACTCACTTATACAGAAAAACCAGTTGGAATTTTGATTCAGATTGTATTGAATTTATAGATAAATTTGGGAAGTATTGCCATCTTAACGATATAAAGTCTTCAACATAGGCTGTTGAACACTTTCAGCAATGTTTCATAGTTTCTCTTTGTATAATTGCTCATATGGCCAGCTTTGGATTCTGTTACTGCTTGTTCTGGGAACGTAGTAATTATTCATTCCTTATAGTAATCAGTCTTGGCATCTAGAAGTAGTGATAGAAGAAGTGCAGGCATTGAGGGACTGAGTGGTGAAATGCTGAAAGGAAAAGGAAATTTCAGATAAAAACCAAGAGATAGGGAAAGGAATTCTACTTATGATTTTGATTGAAATGACTTAAGTAGTTAATGAATAAATAAATTCATGACAACGTCAGCTACTTGAAATTAACTTTTTATTGAACCAGCAGGCATCTCTTAAAATATCACTCTTGAGAATTAAATTCAGTGATAATATTCAATGATAAATCATTCTTGAAAATTAAATTCAATGATAATATTGCTATTATTCAGATAATTTATCGAATCTCTTGTTTTGGATTTGCACTCAAGGAATGCTCTCATGGTGGCATTCTGATGATCATTACTACTTTATTAAAAGAATTGAATGTAATTATAATATAAAAATGTTACTTTTTAAATGGAATTTGGAAATTATAGTGATACTGTATTGAGATATTAACTTGTGCTTAATTCTAGGGATATTTTTTCCTTCCTAGTTCCTAGAGGGTAGATGTGCTCTTTTTGTTCTTTTGTCTTAGAGAGGCTTTTTGTTTTTTCACTGAACAGGGTTTCCTGTACACAAACTCTCTTTCTAACTTTGGCATATTTGTAATTTTGGGAGCATGGGCTACGTAATGAAGAGTACTAATAATGGAATGTAATGGGTTTCCCTTGTGGCTCAGCTGGTAAAGAATCTGCCTGCAATGCAGGAGACCTGGGTTCAATCCCTGGAAGATCCCCTGGAGAAGGGAAAGTCTGCCCACTCCAGTATTCTGGCCTGGAGAATTCCATGGACTCTGTAGTCCATGGGGTCACAAAGAGTTGGACACGATTGAGTGACTTTCACTTTCACTAGTAATGGAAAGGCACATGGAGGAACTAGAGAGACTCAAAGCAAGAAGTGAAACCAGGCTGCAGAATGGATGAAAATATTCAGATTTTTCTGGGGGTTGGGACCTATGATTTATTCCTCTAAAAGTGACCCAGATGGTTGGCCAAGTCCTTCATGATAACAGAAGGCATAGTTTCATATGGATACTGGGTCTTGGGTATTGACAGTTCCAGCCTTGGTCAAGATTCCTATGCCCAGTGAAAGCACAGAGGTTTAACCATGAATGAGGACTTGGGACAGAGATAATATTAGGGTTACCAGTGTGTCCCCAAAACCTGAGAAAGCCTACAAATATTTGTACTATGTAGCATTTCTAAGTTCTGCATATGATTGTGGTGGGTAGAAGGGAATGGTATAGGAAGAAACCTCTTCTGAGGTATTCTGAGTTAGATTTAATTAAATTTAAGAAAATAAAGTAAGTGACATTTCTGGCATAGCCTGAGTACTTTGTAGAATAAGATTCACCCTGGAATACTCGTTGTGATGTAAGTTCCAAAGTAGGACCTCTGCAGTTATATTAAACTATTGTGAAATAAAACAGTTTATTCAGGGGGTGACTTTGAAGTGCAGCCTTCATATGGATATAACTTTTCATCTCTGTCTCATAATTCTGAAATAGCCTGGTGTTCATGTGGGCCAGGATTACATGTAGTTTATAGTGTGGTGTGATTTGAGAGATGTTGGTAGTAATGGTCATGATTCCTTTAGCTCTGGCTTCTCTGATCTTAAGTGATTCCTGCTACTTAAAGCCATACAAGAGTTTTCTGGGGCACAGAATATACAAATTGTGGTTCTCTCTTCCTTAGTTTTAATCACTCAAGGCAAAGGCTAACTTCAGATACACTTTTACATTAAGCTTTATAAATATAAAATTGATATGAAAATCATAAATTTCATTGTTAGATAGAAAAATTATTAGTAGTATTATGCCCTTTGGTCCTGGCCTTGCAAATCTAAGTTTCCTCATGTCAAAGGGCACATAAAGGACAATCACAGGTAATAGCTTGACTCTAAGGTGTTTCCTCATAGTTTCTTCAACTTGACTACTCATTCTGTTGTGTTCTGTTCTGTTCTCTTCTCTTTGGCTCTTAAGTGCTTAGGGTTTTTAATTTTGTCCCAAGTGCCAGTTGTTGGCCCTCCTTTTTGGCTTTGTGATCTTTGATTGTGTAAGCTGGATCTTCTGCTATTGGTTCCCAATCCACAATTCTAAATTTCTCATTTACCCCCCTTTTTAGTGCTTTCATCAAGAAGAGACCCTTGGTCTATTATTAATAGTTTTGGTTCTCAAGGACCCACACCATCTTCTGGGCTCACCTCGGCCTAACAGTCACAATCAGGTACATCCATTTATCCAGCCATCCACCCTTCTGTATAGTCTGCTTGTTTGTTAGGTAGGTTTGGGGAGGCATAGTGAAATGTATAAAAGCTGTACTTAGAATCAAAGTACTTGGGAGAAAAAAGATTATTATTCTGGAAAACCTAGACTAGAGAAGACTATAGATTATGCCCCCCCAAATCGTATGTTGAAGTCCTAAACCTGGTACCTCAGAAAGTGACTTTATTTGAAAATAGGGCTGTTGCAGATATAATTAATACGAAGTCACCCTGGAGTATGAAAGTGAAAGTGTCATTCGTTCAGTCATGTCCAACTTTTTGCAACCCCACCGACTGTAGACCACCAGGCTCCTCTGTCTATGGGCTTTTCCAGGCAAGAATACTGGAGTGGGTTGCCATTCCCTTCTCCAGGGCATCTTCCTGAACCAGGGATTGAACCAGGCTCTCCTGCATTGCCGTCAGATTCTTCACCATCTGAGTCACCAGGGAATTGAGTATGACTGGTATCCTTATAAAAAGGGTAAATTTGGACACATACACTGACATAGAAACAATGCCATGTGAATGTGAATGCAGAGATTAGGATGATGCATCTACAAACCAAGGAAACCCCAGCAGCCAGCGGAGAGGCCTGGAAGAGGCTTCCACTCTGTCCTCAGAAAGAACCAAGCCCTGCCAAGACCTTGATCTCAGGCTTCTAGCCTCCAAAACAGGGACAATAAATTTTTGTTTTTTAAGCCATAAGTTTGTCAGTTTGTTATAGCAACCCTAGCAAACTAATACGTGATCTTAAATATAAAAGTTGTTTTTCTACTTAGATAACTTCTCTTTTTTCAAAATCATATTTTGAATGTGATTGACTGTGTCATGTAAATGACGCAGACTTTTTAACATTTTCTTAACCATCCAAGTTGAATGTTGAATACTGTTTTTCTACATTTAAAAATATCAACCAAAAAAAAAAAATATCAACCAATATGGCATGTGTGGGATATGGAATGGCCCTCTTGGTTCATAAGCTCCACCTGCTTTATACACAAAGTGCTTACTGAGCAAATGAAATTCACAAGTTTACCACCTTAAACTTACTTTACTCATCTCCCTTTCTTAGTGGTTTGACCTTGACTTCACTCTGATTTTGATTCGTTAAATGGGAGAAAGTTTGGCATGGCTCCCAGTTGTATTTGGCCTTTTGCAAGTTGTCTTCCTTAGAACTTCCTTCCTCTCTTCTCTCCCACCCCCTTCAGTTAATTCAGCAGTGATTTATTATTGACTACCTCAGCTGCAACCTCTGTACATTTTCTTCAACAGCTACTTCTAAGGGGTCCATGTTAACCAGACACTGTGCTCAGTTCAGTTCAGTTGCTCAGTTATCTGTCCAACTCTTCGTGACCCCATGGACCGCAGCTAGGTCCTGGAAATACAGAAGTCCACGAGACACAAACGATCCTTGGAAGGAAACTTCGATACTATATTGAGGTTTACAAAAGAATCAAAGTATAACATTTTTGTGGCCTAAATTTTTGTGCCATCTCCTTTTTACTGTAAAATGATTATAGTGGTTTTAATGATGCACCAGTTCAGTCATGATTATATATATCCTATATACATACCAAGGAGGTCCTGATACCCTGTGTATGTAAAATTATAGAATCAAGGTTTCTTTCAGGCTAATATTCTTATTATTCCAGCAACCCAAAGGCCCTTCTCTTGTTAAAAAAATTTTATCCAAATAATACATGCACATAATAAGTGAAATCATAGAAGCTTTCTTGTTGAAAAACTGTCCCTTCTCTAATCTATGCCCCAGAGGCAACAACGTTCAACGCTTAGAAATTTTCCTCCTGCTGCTTCCTCCGTGTTTACAAATGATATTTCTGTATTTCTTGATATCCATTTTAGATATGATTTACTGAGTTCCTGTTGTCATAGTTAAAATTTTGTCCTTCCCAGCACACCCCGTGTCATCACCAACATTCCAAGATGCCATCTCATCAGCCTCCCCTTAGTGTTCTAAGGTACATCTTGGTTAAATAAGCATGTCAACATTATTATGTTTATGTAAATAATAATCTTTGCTATTCTGGGTTCCTTTCTCAGACAACTTTTATCTTTACCTATGATTAATAATTGCCTTTTTGAAAGATCCTTCTGTTTAGTGTGTAGACTTTGAAGAGTCCCCCTGTTTTCAACGTGGTATCTCCCCAAAGATTTGCCTGCCCTGATGTTAGTGGCCCTAACCCTGAGCCCCTCAAGGTTCCGCTGAGTGAAATGACTCATTTGGATGGGGGAGGGGTTTTCACATGCAGATACTAAGATTGTCATTTCCTCTACTTTATTCAGTCAGTAACCAGGCCTGCATCTACTTACAAGCATCAATACTTTTTCCTACACTGTAATTTTAAAAAAGATTTGGAAAAGAAGATAAACTTAACATGCATATTCAGAAGTCCACAATTCCTCTCTTAATGAATCATTCATTTCTCTCTGGTGGACTCAAGACCAAGAGGCAGTCTCTCCAAGTACCCCCACCCCACCCTGCAGTGTCGGCTCATGCATTCTCATTGCAAGCATGTGATATAATACTTTACAATTTTCTTTCTTCAGCTTCTCTCTCTCTCCCTCTCTTCCAACCTCTTCCATTTTACAAGTGGTTCTTAGATTCAGGGGCAAATGTAAAATGGTACTGGTATTGGGTGAAGATTCTTACAAGCATGAATTGCGTTTACTGTAACAGGAAATTAGACAGTCAGTAGTCTCCATGCTAATAACTTCCCTCACCTCAGTACATCTATGACAAATGAAATAGTTTCTGAATTGATAAAGCAGAACAGATTATACTAGCGAGGAAAAGAACTTTCAGAGTCCAGAATGCTGAGGGATTAATTTGTTATCTGAGTTCATTCTCACTGATGGCCTGAGTTTACATAGCAATACATTTGCATAATTAAATGAGATGCTACCCTCAGTTCAGGTGCTAACTGAGAAATGGAATCTAAATTGGGACTCGGGCAAAATTTAAACTTTCTGGGTAGAAGTGGCAGCAGCCTTCAATAATGATATATCCAGACTGCTTTATTTTTGTAATTTTATGGATCTTTTGCCATATATATCACATACCAGGAGTTCTGTAAGTAAATTAGCTCTCCAACAACAAAGTAACTTTATGACAGTGCTAGCTAATAATTTCAGTATTAATGGAAAAGAAATGCTATCAAGATGACCGCTATTCATACTCAGATTCTAGGAGGACAGACAGTGTCTTGATTATGGAACAGGGCTTGTCAAATAGTGTTCCAAAGATCCCCCAAAGTATTCAACCATTGACACGGCCTGATTTAGTTCAGGCAGGGGCAGTCTCTAATGGCTCTCCTCTGGATCACTCTGATTCCATTCTCTAGGAGAGCAAGAGTCTATCATCTAGAAATTGTCCTACCTCATATATATTCAGGCAATGAAAAGATCCATGATATACCTACAAGCAACCTATATCATAAATACATCTTACCTGAGAGGAAAAGCATTTGCTTCATGTTAGGATGTAGCAGTGGGTGAGACAGACATAGGATCTTATATGTCTAAAGGACCATACTATCTCCAATGTCTCGCAGAGTGTGGACACTTGACAAATATCTGCTAGTTGGCAGCATGTCTTTTCCATCATGAAACTTACAGTCCACCTGGCAAAGAAACCATATAACAAGAAATTATGATGAACTATGATAAGTACAGAGGAAGCAGGGAGTCAGTAAGAGCTCCTGGAGAAAGTGATGTTGGAGTGAAGGATGGGTGGGACTCAGCCAGCCTTCAGTGGCTGTATGGGTAATAGCTAATGGCAAGAGGGGACCATTGCAGCCAGGAATGTTCCAGCAGGAGAGGTAGCGTGAGCCAAGGCTTGGAGAAGAGACAGAATTTGGAAAGAAATTGACTATAACTGGACAGTAGAATGAGTGGATGTCTAAAAATAAAGAGGAGGCAGTAAGGGAGAGTTGTAAAATCTGCGTTCAAGAGTTTGGACTTGATTCTAAATGCCGTGGGTGACTATTGAAGGGTTCTAAGTCAGGGAGTGACAGAACTGAGCATGTCAGCTGGCAAGACTCTTTCACAGGGATTTGGATACTTGAACTTTTGTGGAAAGACTGAAGGGCAAACATCATCTCTTTCCTTGGCCATATTCCAGGGTATATTTTTGAATATTGGCAAATTAAAATTTATAACTCCTACTGAAACTAAAATAACTCCTTGGATCTGATTCTGCCTACCCTTAATTACTTTCCAGAATCCGTGTTAAATTGACACGTGGTATTTATTAAGGTGGAATCCATTTCTCAACGCTCCTGGAAATCAGGGCATATCAAAGAAGTTGCTCAGGCCCAAAGTATTTCTTTCCAGCTGTCCCCATTGGCTTACGGATAACATTTCCTAATCTTGTGGGGTTTGAGAATTTGTTACAAAAACCCATGTTGGACTGGATTTAATTCTCAAATTAGGATATATCATTTTGCTAAGGCAATATCCCAAGTTGATATTTACTTCTTTTCAAGATCACTAGAATTTTTAGAGGCTGTCTTGTTCCACCCATCAAGTTGATGAAGGAGGCCCCTGAAGTCGTCTCTGGTAAAATGGAACTTGGTGATTATCGTGAGAGCCCTTGTTGTAATGTCTCCCACTGTTTCTCATCAAGTGAACATTTATTAGTGCTGGAACATCATTGCCTGCCATTCTCCTGACTGAAAACAAGCCTTGTAGCAGTGCCAGGATGACTGCTACAGCTTTCCTCTTAGAGCAGTGGTTGTGACTGACTGACTTTCTTTGCCTTCTGTCTCCCCTCTATTTTCCCTGGGCTCCATAATAGAACCCAGTGATGGAAGAAGCACAGAGAAGGCATGGTAATCAGGTGGACCTGGGTTTCAGTCTTGATTTTATTATCACTCAATATAATATCTGTGGCATACTATTTACTTTCTCAACTTCACTGTCCTCACCTGTAAAATAGGGTAACACTATCCAATGCAAGACTGCTGTAAGGATGAAATGAGGTGATGCGAATGAAGTGCCTAGCACAATGCCAGGCACATTTAATCCTCAATAAATGGCAGATGATGCTACATTTACGAGAAAGATGTCAGTCTTTGGCATTCTGTCATTAGAAAACCAAGTCTGGACTTTAAAATTAGCCAGCATGCCAGGCCAGAGGAGCATATGCAAATCACACGCAGATGTGGCCTTCACCCTGGTGAGTGTCTCAAAAGACTGCTGCTTTCTGTCATTAAAAAGAAAATGTCACAAGGATTGAGGAAGCAGTTGTCTGTGTGAGAGACTTGAGGTATTGTGTGTGTTTTTTGTTTTAAACTGACGTATAGTTGATGTGATATTTTTTCCTCTTACTGATTCTTAGTGTCCTCATCTGTAAAACTAATTATGTTGTTCAGTCGCTAAGTCACGTCCGAGTCTTTGTGACCAACCCCATGGACTGCAGCATGCCAGGCTTCCCTGCCCTTCACTATCTCCCGGAGTTTGCTCAGATTCATGTTCATTCAGTCATTAAATGACTTCCAAATAGTTTAAATTCCATTTTTCTAAAGTACCAGGGTCATGTTTTAACCACATTACAATTTTACCTTAGGCTAAGGCCATTAAATATCTAGGTAGAGCTAAGAACACAGTTGTATAGTCTTGTGTATGTATATGTGGTACCCACACAGCACATAAAAAAAAAATCCATAAAATTTGAGAATATTTACTTTTGGTTCTTATGTTATTCAAAAATTTCACCACAGTGGTTTTAAGTGCCTACTCCTAACTCCACCCATATTTATGATGGCTTCACTTTGCCCCTTTCTTCAATAGTCTTGTAGTCTTTAGGAAATCTGCCATACTTTTTTTTTTATGTGTATAAGTAATTTAGGAGGATAGTTCAATTTGTGTGTGTGTGTGTGTGTGTGTGCACTAGAGACAGGCCTTTTGACTTCAGGAGTTGGCTGTGATTTTGTGAAGACCATTAAAGACCCTGCCTGTTCCACATATGTATATGGTCTACTAATCCAACCTGGATTTGTCTTTTAATGCTCCACAGTGTGTGTGTCTTTTAAAATATTATCAAACCCCATGACTTCAACTACCACTTATATGGTAACTCCCCCTAAAATATTTCTAGCTCTTCAGAGAAAGGTCAAGTCCAAAAACATGTATTTCATATAAGATCAGTGTATTCAGCAGACTGCTAGTAAGGCAAGGTGATTGATTCCATCTCTTCATTTTTTTCTGAGTGCAGTTCGCTTCCTCATTGTTATGAGTGTTTATTTCATTGGAGATGGCATCTTTACTTCCACAATCACTCTCTGTTTGGGCAGACAGCATATAGAAAACCACGGTGGTATGCAAAGTAGTGGGTGTTGGCATTAGTGTTTTTAGCATGAATTAAAAGTCAGGCTAGATATTGTTAGGGAATGAAACAGTAATAAAATAAACAGGATATGTATATAGGAATGTATTTGTAACTGGAAAAGTTGAAAAGTACCTGGTTTATTATTACTGACTGAGTAATTAATTGTCTAACATTTAATAGTTTAAAAACACCCTTGTATCAGACTCGTGGTTATGCTGTCTACGTATTTTTGAGACTAGGACAAATGTACAAACACGTTTGTCTGTTCTGATCAAATTACCTGTAAAACATTGGTTTAAAAATCCCTCAAGTTGGTGAATAACTAATTTTACTTTTAGTTATTTGCTAATTTTATCTTTAGTTTCTTGTTTTTACTAACTTGGTATTTATTTTTACTAAAGAATACATCAGAATAATTAAACTGGTTCGTGTACAAAAAAGCTCAATTTAATTGTTTATATGTATAGCTTTAATTTTTTTTGGAAGCTTAACTCTTAACTTCTCTCAAAATTCTATCTCAGTATTCTTCCCAGGTTTACATGTATTTTTCTTGGTACAGTGGATCTTTGCTTCTGTTATTAGTAGCTTCACTGGTCAGAAGTTTATCAGGCAAATACTAGGAAAGTGGCTGGGAAAAGAAAACTAAAGTTTAGAACAAGAGCCACGAGGAAGGTAATGGATATTGTGGAGCTGAGAAGAGAGGCATGAGAAGGTTTGGGAGCAGAATTTGAAAGCAGATGGTAGAGTTGGACTGTCATAGATAAGGATGCTGTATGGTATTTAAGACTTAAAAGGTTGGACCAGCAGAGCCAGAGTGCTAGGGATAGATGAAACTGATGATCAAAAGCAGGAGATTGTTGCTGAGTAAGAAGGGCCAGAGAATAAATGAAAACTTAAGGTCAAGATGAGGTCCCAGTTAGAAAAATTACCAGGAGAGTGGCAGTAGACACATGTCCAAGAGATAAGAGACCTTTGAAACTAAAGCACAGTCTATTTCCTGCTAAAGCAGGAAACAGATGATATCATTTACGGACCAAAAGCATCCCAAGGCCTTGAGGGTTAAGATCAATGCCATCCTCAGCTAGCCACCATCCTAATAGATATCAAGAGTAGGAGAGGGGCTAAGGGGTGCAGAGGGTCCTTCTGAGATGCTCAAGTATTTTAAGGTATGTGTTGATTTTGTAATCATCTTTTCCAAAGAAAAATTTGTCGTGGGTGTCTTGACATTATGGTATAGAGCCTGACAACAGGAAAAAAATTTAATATGAGGACACTTTCAAAATATTCAGGCCAAACAGTTGCTGCAGTTACTCTGGACTGTAAAAAAAAAGACAGGAAAAGTGATTTTATGGAGCATAAAGAATAACATAAAAATATAAACCTCAGTCTCCCACAACAGGGATTAACTCAGTTCATGGCTCCAACAACAACATAAATAAAATGTAGCACATCTTCTAATAGACTAAGACTGAAATGCTTGACTAGGTCACTGTGGTCATAAAAAACAAAGACTTTAAGGCTGTTAATGCTTTATATCTTATTTTAAAGAAAATATATATCATTGATTTCTCAATCAATCATAGAGTACTAAAAAAAATGTAAAAAAGGAATATGGTCAATAATACTGTAATAACTTTGTATGAGGACAGGTGGTGATTAGAATTACTGGGGTGACCATTCCCTAATGTATTTAAATGTTAAAGCATGATGTTATACACCTGAAACCAACTTCAACTATACTTCAACAACAACAAAAACCCTGTAAGATTCCACAATTGAAGAAAACATAGAAGCGTGATGATGGAGTCATTTTGATCCTTAAAAAGGAAGATTGTGCTTAGTCACTCAGTCGTGTCCCACTCTTTGTGACCCCATGGACCGTAACCTGCCAGGCTCCTCTGTCCATAGGGGAAAGAACACTGGAATGGGTTGCCATGCCCTCTTCCAGGGGATCTTCCCAACCCAGGGATCAAACCCAGGTCTCCCACATTGCAGGTGGATTCTTTACCATCTGAGCCATCAGTGAAGCCCCAAAAGGTAGATTAGTCTGACGCAAAATAATACACCCTAACCCTGCTGGAGAAGCGAAGTAACTCCTGAAGCCCCTTTTGGAAAGTGATATTCTATTCCAAGCCACTTTTAAGTCAGTAAATCAAGATGATTTTCTGTTTGATCTGCATTCGATAATGTACTAATGATTTTGTAAATATAAATACATCCTTGGCAACACTCTGTGCTGCAGGGGAGTTTTACTAGTCAAGTCTGGGGTCATAGAGCAGTAAGAAATTTTAGAAAGGTGAACATTACTAGAAATGAAATATAGGTGTGTCCAATTTTTTTCTTTGTGATCTTAAATATTTGGTGATAACTTCAAAGAATCCTATTTGTAAAAGTTTCCGTTCAAATTAAGTCAATAATTGTACTTAAAACCCTATCTGTTGACCTGGTCAAGCAGCATATATTTCCCCTCTAAAATGTACTTTAGTATGTACATAGATTGTTTTTAAAGAATCTTAAGAAAATGGCTTACAAAGCACAGCATGCCTTTGTATCTAAGAAGGCAGCAGTCTGATGAATTCAGCAAAATTTCTGGGTTTAATAGGAGGCCTGCGCGTAATTGTACAGGTTGCTGGAAAACATTTTGGATTTCATCTTATACCCAAATATGAGAGCAAGCAGATTTGTTCTGGTGGCATTTTTTGAGGGAGCCACCCAAGATGTCTTGTGTTCACTAACAGAACTTACTTACATAGCACATGAGCAGAGGGATTTTTAATAGTTTCTAATGCAGTGCTTCTTAAGGTGAGATTCAAGGGCCATGTGTTTTGGAACAGACACTAGTTATTAATAAAAGTGTGGATCCCTTTTCCTCATTATCAGATAATGAGATGGAGCAAACCCTGGTGAGAAATTATGGGAATCAGAATTCCTAACAAGCTCCATGAGATTCTAGATCAGGGAGCTCCCATTAGTGGTTCTTTTGCTCACTCTTTGGACAAATACAAAAGTGTGGTATTGCTTACCTTGACTATCAGGATCTGGGGATAAGAAGCAACCTTATGCCATGAGTCCTGGCAACCTGAGCCTGGAACAATTGCAGACAGCTATCGAGGGCCTCCTTCTAGTGTAAGCTGAGATGGTCTCTCTGATGGAGTTTTGCAATTTCAAGTGGAAGATTATTTTGCTGTTGTGCTGTTTTCAAACTTTTAACAGTTTCCTTCTTTATAGCTTTTCCTATTTGACTGTGAGGAAAAGACTTAATATGCTTTTTAAAAATTTTCTGTGTTTTCTTTCCCATTTGATTCAGGACCTATTTGTAATTTCACTATACATTTGTTCAACTGAGAGATAAGCATACCTAATTTTTAATTTTTTGCTTATGATGATTATTTTTTATGTTTTAGTACCCTCTTTTCTCTCTCTTGTTTTCTTTGATATTTTTGAGACCTTTTTAAAAAAAAAAATAAGTAAGTGCTCTGATCAGTAACCTTTTTCTCAATGTAACATCTTAAAAAAAAAAAAAAATCTTCCTTCAGGGTAATTGTGTCTATTTCCTTTACATCTGGTTTTCTGGCTACTGATTAGGCAGGGACCCTGGCCTTGTTTCTGCTTCCTTTCAAACTGAAAGATAAGATAATGAGGAGGGACATTACTGTCCCAAATGGGCCCTGGCTCTGGCTTCTGATTTTGCAAATGCTGGATTCTCTCACACTTTCCTTTCTCACACAAGACCTCACAAAAGCAGAACTTGCGTGGTTGCTGGTGGCCCTGTCCATGAAGGAAAAACAAACATTTTTCTCTCTTAGTTTTCTCTTTTTCCTCTTACTTCTTTTTACTTTTAAACTATTTTAATATCAATATGCTCAGAAAGAAAATAATTTCATTGTATTTTTCCAGAATTTTTAATGACTTTAAGGAGTTCAGAGAAAAGTAGGAGAAGAGGTTAAAAAGTAGTTCTGGGCCACTGGTTTTCAAAACACTTGGTAACACATACCCATAAAAGTAGGTTAATAATTTTACAATATGAACTCTACTTACTTCTAGGAAAAGCATTTCTTTGGGGGAAATATAGCTTTAAAGTCTGAACATAATGTTTACATTTCCTCTTATCGGGTTTAGCTAATTACCTTATTAGTGGCAAAAGGGAGTAAATATAGACTTAGTAAATTAAAAATAACTGAGAATTCTCAAACTTCATTCTATCCAATAGTTTTCTCTACTATTTTTTTTTTAACAAGTGTAGTTTATAAGTAGATCTGATTTACATCTCCCCCACAAACATGTAATTCCCTCTAAAAGTTCTGGAGCATGAGTGCTTAAAGTCATTGGGTGATAATATTGCTTTCTGAAAGAAGTAACCTGAAGAGATATGTGATATGATGACAAGATCCGTTTTCTAGAAAATAACTTTGAGTTTGCTTCCCTATGACTGAATGATAGGGGAGAGAATACAAAGTTTGGTAATTTTGGCTTAGATAATCTAATTTTTCTGTTTTTCTGTTTCCTTTTATTAGTACCTCTTCATAATGGTGATAAATTTGCTACTTGCTACTTCAATTGAAGAATAAATATATTTAATTTTTATTTTTCTGCCTACAGTGTTTGTTGCTTTTAGTTTAGTGCCTCCTACACACACACACACACACACACGCACCCCATTCTGGAATTTGGGGTACATTAAGATTCAGATATTTGTTTCTTTATTCATTTCTATCATTTTTTTGGGACACCTCCAATCAGCAATGGGCAGGTCAAATATTTTAAAAATGTAGCCAATAAAGTAAAACAAAAACACCTTTTACTTTCCCCCCGCCCCACCCGCCCACTTTGGGTTTCCTAATGAATATAACAGACAGTAGGAATTCTTTAGGGGAACTTATGCTAAACGTTATAATATCCTACCACATTTCTCTTCCCCTGTTACCTGGCAGGCATTGCCACACACTCGGCTTCTCGTAGCTTTCTTCACCCTTTTGGCAGGAAATTTCTTTGGTTTATTCTTTTAATCTGAATTTTGCCTGACCTGACCTCAACCCATTTGAATGGAAACGTTCTTTAGAGAAGAAAAAAGGCAGTTTAGCTAGAAGCTGGTTGAGGTCTCATTGAAACACTGCTCGTTAAATCTTTATGGTCAAGAAGAGGCAGGAGTGGTCTTAGCACACACAGAACTACGATATATTGTCATTTTGTTTTTCTCACAAATCAAAATAAAATGCGATTACCATTGGTAAATAGTTGGTAAGACTTAGTTAGGCAACATATTCTGTAGCATATTTCAGAAGCATTGTTAAACTGCATTAACTCATAAAAGTGTACTCTATTTGTTTAAGCAATCTTCTTTAAAATTTTTCACATCAAAAGCCTTCTACAAGTAAGTGTCACTAGAGACTCTTAAAATTTCATAGTGCACAATCTTCAGTGGTGGATACTGGATGTTATAGGATAGCTGGAATGCTGAATAAATGCAAAGCACAGTGTTTTATGATAAAATACAGAAGTCACATAATGGAATAGCTATATTACATTTTAACCAACCCAGAGTTTATACTTGACATGTGTTTTAAAAACTTAGCTTATGGTTGAACACAATTTTCTTGTTTTAACTATTCCAGAAGTCTGCCTTATTTATATTAAATCCAGTTTTAACTTACTTAGTTGTTACCTCACTAAAGATACATTTGGAATTATATAAGTGCTGATAAATTTCAAATTATGTAATTTAAGGAGAAACTACAACTGAATTGTACTTGAGCAGAAATATGCTCTGTTTGCATTCATGGGCAATTTACAAGAAGCAGGAAATACTATACATTTATCTGCTTGCCTGGGTTTCATCATGTGGTCAATGCAAGGTGAGTAGCAGCTATCACAGATAAACATAATTAGTGCTAGAAGATTAGCACCAGGTATCAAAGGGCACATGTACAGCATCATAGTCAGGCAAGTCAGGGAAATTGTAAATTAATGTATTAGCTTGAAGCACATGAAATTTCCATTTTTGGATCAGAAGTAGTGGAGAATAAGCAGTTTCATATGAGTCAATCTTAGGTCTTTCAGAAGGAAAGAGGATGTTGGATATAATTTAATTCGTGTTTTCTTAAGCCAGAGTTAATGTGGGTTGACATTAAGGAGATCAGTAGCCCTAATCTAGTTATTCATTCAATTGGTAGTTTTGGGGAGCTTATGATATGCCCAGTACTGTTATGGTAACTGGGAATATATATGTGAAAGAGACGAGTAAATCCCTTGCCCTCATGGATGTTGTATTTCAGTGGGAAAACCTGGCAACTAATACATAATACATGATGTCACTACTGAATTGAATGTAGAGGTAGGTGTCTTAGGTTCATGTATGCATTTTTCCAGAGGGAGAGTTTGTTGAATTCATGAGGGTGGTTTATGATCACCAAAGGATTAAGGACCAGAAACCTATTACACCCTGCTCATTTGCTAGATGTAAAACCCAGAAGACAGATGCAGAGTGATTTGCTCATCATCACATGGTTTGTTACGGCTGACTTAGGATCAGCACGCAGGCATCCCATGTCACTATCAGTCATTATTGCCCACTGTAGGGGAGATGATCTGTGATTTTTCATCTCTTTTCTGTATTTATTCTTATTTTCACATTACCTGACACCATTTTGACTCAACAAATTCATGCCAAGAGTTGAGAGCCTGGTCACATAGACCTCAGTGCTGAAACCCTCATGGCACCAGTTGTCACATTTGTAGAGTGATGTCATAACTGACAAATGATTGTGAGGATTAAATGAGATCATTTACACACACACACACACACACACACACACACACACACACACACACACACACACTTGCCTTCCTCCCAATCCCTTGGTTATGTTGCCTTTTACTTGATAGCACATCTGCTATCGTTACTATTGTGTATGTGTTAAGTCACTTCAGTCGTGTCTGACTCTTTGCGACCGGATGAACTGTAGCTCGCCCATGGGGCTCATCTGTCCATGCGATTCTCCAGGCAAGAATACTGGAGTGGGTTGCCATGCCCTTCTCCAGGGAATCTTTCCGACCCAGGGACTGAACACGAGTCTGTTAACATTTCCTGCATTGGCAGGTCGGTTCTTTACTAGTAGGGCCACCTGAGAAGCCCATTGTCATTATTACTCTGTTTAAGATTTTTTAAGCCTGTTCTTTGATGCTATGTCCCTAGGCTGTAAAACTTCATTCCTTCTGTCTTCACCACACTTTAATTCAAATGGCAGTGATTGGATTTTTTTTTTTTTTTACTAAATTCAGTAAAAGGCAGAGGCAGTAGTGACTGACTACTGCTACAGAGTGCTCTATAGCTTGGCTGCCTGGGTTCAAGTCCTGGGTCCACCACTTACTGTGTACGTAGCCTTGGGTCAGTTACACAGATTTTTCTGTGCCTTGGTTTCCTCATACATAGAATGATGATAATAAACCTCATAGAGTTTTTGTGAGGACTGGATGAGTTAGTATATATTACCACAATCCTGTGAAGTGGACATCATTAGGTTTGTTTTAAGTAATCAGATACTTTCACAGATTTGTCTAAAGTCACCTCCTATGCATGGCAGTCCTGGAGAAGGAAATAGCAACCCAGTATGCTTGCCTGGGAAATCCCATGGACAGAGGAGCCTGGTGGGCTACCGTTCATGGGTTCGCGAGAGTTGGACACGACTGAGTGATTAAAGCACCACCACCATGCATGGCAGAGTCATTGTTTGAACTCAGTGTCTGTACTTCCTCAGTGTGTCTTAAAGCCTTTAAAATAGGTAGGTGGGAGAAGGCCTCGTGTGCCCTCTATCCCCAAGGTCGTCTTTACAAGTCTTTGTCTTCCTCGAGAGGAGTAAGAGGAGCTGCCCCAAGGGCCCCCTCTGCAGCGGCATTCTGCCAACCCTCTGTTGACTGGACAAATAACTCTGAGGGCTTAAGTATGGAAATCTAGTGGTCTCCTTTGTCATCCAGTTTGAGACTGCCTCAAACACCAGGGTTCCATCAGGTTATAAAGTCCTTGAGAGCATTTTATGTGTCTTCACTGCCTTTAGCAGGATTGTATAAAATGCTGGGCATGCAGTAGATTCTTAAGAAATTTTATGCCTATTTCAGATGATTTTTCTCATTCTTTCTTCCTTGTGTTTTTATGTAGTGGCAGAGTTTTGTATGATGAATGTGCTATTTTTTTTATTAAAAAATTAAATTATTTTTCCTGTAAAAAGCAACATGTGGATTGATTGGTTGGTGACTTGCCATATCTAACCCTTTGAAATCCATCCTTTGTCTTTGGCAAGCCAGGGGGGATGTGGCTGTTCCTGCCCAAGGGGATCCTGATTCATCTTCTCTGGTGGCAGCAGGGCTTGGCCCCTTCCTTCCTGCAGGATAAATGAGAGGCTTGGAAGGGTGGCTGCATCCGAAGGCCCTGGGGGCCAGCTCTTTTTCCCACAGTCCCTTCCTCCGCCTCTGACTCACTGAAGCTGGCTCTGTTCTCTGGTCTCCTCTTTCCTCTCCAAGCTTCGTGTGCCAGAGTTGTTTTCCAGAAAACAGGCCATGTAAAGTCTGTGACCCACGCTTTATTGATATGGAAGACAGATGAGTAAAAAGGAAACCAGAACTTTTCCAGCATTCTATGATCAAAACTTTTTTTTTTTTTAAATAGAAACCTAGTTCTTTTATAATGAAACATAGCCAGTAAGGTGGGGATTCCCTGCTGGCTCAGATGGTAAAGAATCTGCCTGCAATGTAGGAGACCTGGGTTCAATCCCTGGGTTGGGAAGATCCCCTGGAGAAGGAAATGGCAATCCACTCCAGTGTTCTTGCCTGGAGAATCTCATGGACAGAGGAGCCTGGTGGGCTACGGTTCATGGGGTCGCAAAGAGTTGGACAGGACTGAGCAACTAATGCTTTCACTTTTCACTTTCAGCCAGTGAGGTAGGGGCCAAATTCCTAGTGTGATGTTTATCTTCTTACTCCAGCACTTTCAGAAGCTTTCTCTACCTCAGGATTATTTTTGTTTGTTCTAAGAATTATCTCGTGTGTGTGTGTGTGTGTGTGTGTGTGTGTGAACAACAGACATATTTTCTTTTCTATTGTTACAACTAGAAAAAGGTTTGAAATTTCTGCCTATTTCATTTTCACAAAGTTAAAGTAAAAGGTACATTTTATAAATAGGGTTAATTGATGCTGCTGATCATGCAGAGCAAATAGTAGCATTTTCCGCAAGATAAAGATGATTGATTTGGGAAAGATGGAAAAGAGTGGATGAGGAACTTTTAACCTCTGTCCAGGATCAGGATACCCTTATATATGAAACTCTGAGATGGTGCACTGGGGAGGGTATCACAGGGTGAGAAACAGCACAAGTGAGTAGGCAGCAAAAAGGTTTATGGCAAAGAAATCTCAAAGGACCTCAAAGTATATACTCAGACATAAACTTGAATGTAAGTTTTTTATATAGTTGAAGAAAATAGATATGCATATTTTCTATTCCATAGCTTCTTTTTGTATTTCAAAGAAGAAACCCTTTCATATCATCTTAAGACTATTCATCTGAAATGTCCATTGCTGTATCCCTACATGACAGAGGAGTAAGATGGATATCTTTAATCTGTAGGCAAGTTGGATTTGGGGAGCATATTCTCCAGTGGTAAATAGGAAATTTGAAAATTATTTTGTGTCTCCTGTTTTATTTTTAAATATCATATATACTTAAAAAAATCTTATAATAGATGTTCTAGGAAGATCTATCAGCCTTGCCATTTGGCTTGAAATACCCAGCCCCCTTTTTGGTCAGTGTGTACCTATAGGCTTTCTGTTTGTTTCTCCTTAAGAAAGATGCTTAGATGATGGAGGGCTTTTTTTTTTTTTTTTTTTTTTTTACAAAAAAGGATAAACAGGGTGAAAAGAACTATAAGAACTTATTTGTGGTTCCTAGATTCATCCTGGGTGTCAAAGTTGTGCAGTCCCAAGTCATTTGACATGGACTCCTTTGAAGAAGAAATATGTTTTAGTCTCTCAGGCTTCCCTAAAGAAGGCGGTAAAGAATCCGCCTGCAATGCAGGAGATCCCAGTTCGATTCCTGGATCTGAAAGATCTGCTGGAGAAGGGATAGGCTACCCACTCTAGTATTCTTGGGCTTCCCTTGTGACTTAGCTGGTAAAGAATCCGCCTGGTTCAGTCCCTGGGTTGGGAAGATCCCCTGGAGAAGGGAAAGGCTACCTACCTACTCCAGTATTCTGGCCTGGAGAATTCCACCAACTGTAGAGTCCATGGGGTCACAAAGAGTTGGACACGACTGAGCAACCTTCACTTTCACTTTCACTCTCTGCTTAGCAGGGACCAAATGCATTATAAATTTGTTATGGAGATTTTATGAACTGAATATCTAACTTCAAGTATTTAATAAATAATTTGCATAATTTTGTATAATATCTGACAAATAATTAGAACCAACAAAAATAGTCAATATGCTTGAATTATCTTCTGGGTTAAGCTGAATTATCATAGGCTGAACTGCTGTCTCATATAATGAAATGAAGTGAAGGGACCAGTATTGCCATGAGAGGAGACTCTTAAGATCAGGGAAAGAGAAACCAGAAAGGATCTGGTCACGTTAGGATCTTTATCATGTTAAGGCGGCATAGAGAAGGTCTGGGAAGAAGTAAAAGGCACATCCTGGAGAAAACCCCTGCTGATTTACAGGCCCATGTTTGATTTAAAGATACATATTACAACAATAATCCATACCAGAAAAGTCATGGAATTATCCATTTGAGAGCTAGGCTGGACTTCTAGCAACCATGATGTTCCATCCGTATACACATCATCTCCATTTTACAGTTGGACAAGCGAGATGAAGACAGTTCCCCAGGTTCATGTGGTTGACAAGTGGTAAAACCGAGATCATCACCCAGGCTTCCTGTGGCGGGTATAAAATTCTTTCAGCTTGAACTCTTTTGCTTTCCTGTAAGTCAGGTTGTATGGTCAGTGTCTTCTGGGTGGTGATTGAAGCATCTTGTTTTTAAAAAAAACATTTGTGGAGATGTGGATGAACCTAGAGTCTGTCATATACAGCAAAGTTAAGTCGGAAAGAGAAAAGCAAATATCATATATCAGCAAATATATATGTGGAATCGAGAAAATGGTACAGATGAAACTATTTCTAGGGCAGGAGCAGAGACGCAGATGTAGAGAACGGACATGTAGACATGGAGAATGAAGAGGACGGTGGGATGAATTGGGAGATTAGGATTGACATATGTACGTTACCATGTGTGGAGCCGTGGAAAGCTGCTATAGAGCACAGGAAACTCAGCCTGGTGCTCTGTGGTGACCCCGGGGGTGGGGTGAGGGGAAGGAAGTTCAAGCTGGAGGGGATACATGTGCATATATATTTGGCTGATTCACTTCATTGCACAACAGAGACTAACGCAACATTGTAAACCAACTATACCCCCATTTTTTTTTTTTAAGTAATGTAAGCATTTTGGATGGTGGAGATATCATGGTTACAACTAACATACTTATGAACACTTTTTAAAACTATCTTAGGCGTCTGTATGCAGAGGCCAGTAGCTTCAGTGAATGAATCATTCAAGTCCTAATTTGGTGAAAATACTGCAGTCCTATGGAGCATTTTTATACGAAATTCCCTGAAGCAGTCTAATTTTAAACAGCTGGGACTCATTTGTTGCTGCAGTCTATTCTACTTTTTGAAAAGACAGGTATATATATATATATTTTTTTTGTTTGTTTTTGTTTTTTTTTTTCCCACACAGAATTTTTGAACTTTCCAGAAAGTCTGAACACATTGCCCTACTTGAACTAATAAACTAGCAGCTGCCTGTGGACCCTGCTGGACAACTGGGGCCTTTTGTTCTCCCTCTGTGTCCAGCTATGAGAGTGATGCTGTGATAAGCCCTAGTTCAAGGTTGAGGGACTGGCTGCCTTCCAGAATCCCATTGTTTATGCCCTTCCTTGTATTTAATGTTCTGTTTCTGTAACTACTGATGCTGAATCTGATCAAGAACCCAGGTGTGCCACCTCTTGCAGATCCACGTTGCCTTGAAGGTTCAGGAATCCACAGTCTAGTTGGAAAAGAGTAGCAAAGGGGGAAGGAAGGAAATATTAGTTGCCTTGACTCAAAAATATGGCGAGAGAACTTTGTAACATACAAAGGTTAAAAGATGGCAGCCGCTTCTTTGATAGTTCTATTGTGGTTTATTGTACACAACGCTGTTTGCTGTATGAACAAGATCCCTATCTATTAGGGGTGATAAGCAGAACAAGGCCCACCCTGACTCCCCACCTTGCTCTTATCAAACTGTATCTGATGAATGAATCAACAGGAAGTTTTGCTAGAAGAAGTTGGTGGCTGGGGTTTATATAGCAAACAGTGAGCAGTTTAGAAGTATCCTAAGACCAAACATCAGCCTTGCCCCTCTGCAATATGTTGGGGTCCAGGTCAAAAATTAGGCAACTGTGTGTCAAAAGCAAACCACTGGCTCTGGGGTTTTCTTTAGTTTTGTTCTCTGGGAAGTGTCCCTTGTCTGGTATGATACATGGTGTTCCAGCTCAAACTGTCCAGGTGCATAGCTAAACCTTTCTACAGGGAGAGGAAATGATGGAATACAACATAGCTACAGTTTAATGCAAGCAAGGTGTCACTAATAAACTTCAAGGCTCAAAGTATAAATGAATCCTTTTCAGGTGTTCTCTGCTGTTCTATTTTATTTCAGAACCCTGACTTTCGGGGCTTTGGTTTATCTGGATAGATCCACCAGTCCTGACTCATTCATTCCTCAGTTTAGCAAATCTTCATTGAGTCCTGTGTACGGTGCTGGGAACTCAGGACCCTGAGAATCTGGCGATCAAAACTCCTGATGATATGGATACTGTAGGAAAGCTATTGCTTTTAACCTTAATCTGCTTTCTAAAGTGGTCTTTTTCTACCAGTTCCATAAGGGAATTAAGCTGTACAGAAAATGATTTGAAAAAAAAAAAAAGAAAATGATTTGAGTGACATTTTCTCAATTGTCCTAAGGATGAAAGTGGTTGGTACCATTCCAGATGCACTGGAGATGAGTTAATTCATCACCTGCTATGCATACTTTAAACATTAGAGCTAAATGGACCCTGATTGATGAGGGTTTCTTGGGTTTCTCAGAAGGAATAAGTCCTATCTTCTTCAAGCCCCTGCTACAATCTTTGTCAAAACTAGTATTAGGAGACATTCATAAGGATTAGGAGATTCATAACACCCTCCCTCCTCCATACACAACTGGCCTTGAGGAGAGAAAGAACAAATAAAAATCAGTATATTCTTTTAAGAAAAACAACCTCTAGTGTTGAACAAACTGGGTGAATATTTTGTGGGTGAAGATGCTGTTCAGAGGTGATTGGTGATCAGATAGTAAGGGAAGATCCCGCATGTCGTGGAGCAGCTAAGCCCGTGAGCCCCAGTTACTGAGCCTGCACTTTAGAACCTGGGAGCTGCAACTACTGAGCCCACTTGTCACAGCTAATGAAGCCCATGAGCCCCAGAGGCCCTGCTCTGCAACAGAAGAGGCCGCTGCAGTGAGAAACCCGCGCACCACAATGAGAGAGTAACCTCTGCTCTCTGCAGCTAAACAAAAGCCCTTGTGGAAGTGAAGACTCAGCACAGCCTTAAGGAAATGTTTTTTTTTTTTTTTAAATGGCTGTTGCCTACACATACTTTTTTCTCTAGCCTTTCCATTCCGTTTCCTTCTGATAAACTACCCCTCTGCCCCAAACATACATGTCCATGAGACATTTCATTCATGCTTCTACCCTGAAGAAGGACTAATTTTTAAAACTTTCTACTTATCCTTTTGTAATATTTGGGTATTCATATTATGCAGGTTGATGATGAGCTCCACTGACTTACATTAAAGTCTAAAAGTGTTCCAGACTGTGTATCTATTTGTTATACACACCCCACCTTTATTCTATTCCTTTCTTTCTCACTGCTGCATACTCTATTATCAGCCTCTCTCCTCCTAGTTTAAGGCTTTGATTTACAGTGATTTTTCTTAGGGACAAGAGACTTTCCCACACAGAAGATGCATGTGTCTGTCTGGACTGATATTGGGTAGGATTGCAATGTTTGATGTTTTCAATCAGCTATATCTTGTCTCCATCAGTGTACTGCTGTGTCTGGGACCCTCAGAATCCTGACTCGTTCCATGAATGGAAGAGAAAATATTTCAGTTCTGTGTTTTACTTTTCTATCTTAAGTGAAAAAGAAGTCATAATCTTAGCTGTTCTTTACATTGATCTGTGGATTTCACGCAGTTCATCTGCCAAAACTTAATGGATCTGTTTGCTAGAGAAAATATGGGAAAAGAAGAAACACTGATCATTTCTAAATATGTTTTCAGATACTTATTAATTGTCTAGTGGGTCTAGGGCCTTGCCATTGAGAACATAAAAATATTATATAGAGGCGTGGAGAGTTGTTGATGAGTATCCAGGAGGGCTAAAGTTATTATTCTTTATTTTAAAAAAAAAGCACCTTGTTCTTAAGTCTCATGAAGAGAAATAAAACAAGGTTAATAATTTACTGAAAGTAGTCACCATATTATTATTAAAACTCTTGAAGAGTCCTGTTCAACTGAGCATCAAATGTAACATGCTTTCACATATTAGCCATAGAAACTTTATCAGAGGAAATGCTTTAAAAAGATGACTCTCTAACATCTCAGATACTTTGATTCCTGTGTTAGACTGTTGTTCAGTCACTCAGTCGTGTCCACCTCTTTGGACCCAGCAGACTGCAGCACACCAGGCTTCCCTTTCCTTCACCATCTCACGGAGCTTGCTCAAACTCATGTCCATTGAGTTGGTGATGCCATCCCACCATCTCGTCCTTTGTTGTTAGTCACGTTTTTGTCCAGAATCAGTGAAAGTAGTACTACCAATGTATGCTCAAGACATTTTGGCGTATGTGTATTTTAATTGAACATTGGAATAAAAATATTCATTAGGAATTTAAGCACTTTACCTGAAGATTTTTAGATCGATTTGTTTAGGAGTAGATCCTTTAACTTTGTCAGTTTCAATCAAATTTGTGTCATTTAAAGGGGGATGGTTTAAGCCTGATGAGGATTATTTGCTCCATCCACAGGTCCTCATCCCCTCGCTGCTTCTCTCCTGATAACACCTCATCTCTGACGCATAGGCTCCTCCACTGCCCTCGTTTTGTCAACTAGGGGTGGTCAGCAGTGTGTTGAACATACATCTCTCTGACCACTGAGAAAATTCTACTACGAGGAACCTCCTATTATATGCATGATCATAAAATTCCAGCTTTTAGATTCAATGTAGATAAATCATAATATGAAAGAGCCTTGTATTGACTTTCCTGGCATCAGAATAACTGTATTTAGTACTTTTCTCATACTAAGCAGATAGATGACTGTTGAAAGTCGGTTTCCTCTGAATAGAAGTGTAGTGGGGAGTGGAGTAAGAATCAGTAGTGGATAATAGAAATATGAGGTTTACAATAGACCTTAATATATTACTTAAAAACTCAAACCAGCATGAGAATAAAACTAAGACACACAAAATTTGCCCTCTTGTAGAGCAACAGTTGTTAAGGTAGTAAATTGCAAATACTACCCAACTGTGAATCACTCCTCCCTAGTAGAAGAGGCACCTACCCTTGACATAAAACAATATGACATCTAGTCTCATAGTTGTCAGCTTTGTATACCATATACATAGTGGAACAAAGCTGATTATTTTTAAACACTCTTTTGGTATTAATTCCTTTGATTTTTTTTTGAAGTACAGTTTTTACTTTGAAGTTGACAGTGTTCAAAGCATCAGTCACAAAGCACAGAGAAGGCTATTATATAACATGTCCATGAGACATTTCCCACTCTATATCAGTTGCCACATTCTTAGCTATATCTGTGGTCAATTAGCAATGCCCAAGATCTTTCTCAATAAGAAACTCGAATATGCTAATATAAAATATACATTTTATGATGTAAGATATGTATATATTGAATATACATACTCATTTACATATGTGATATTTTTCTTCCATTTAATAATTTTTTCTTGCAATTACATGGGGCAGTGGAGGGAGGTTGGGCTGGGATTGGAAGGACCTTGATTATAGTTCAGACTAAACTATTAGCTATGTGACCCTGAGTAATTTTCTAAATACCTCCAGGGCTCAAAAATGCCCTTTCTAAAATAAGGAGGCTAACAGAGGTTCTTAATCTCTTTTTTGGTTATGAGCTCCTATATATGACTCATAAAATCTATAGATACTCTCCCTAGAAAAATTCATGAATGCATATTTGCACTAAATTTTGTATGCCTTTGAGGATGGTCCTTGATTTCCAAAAGTACATACATGGATTTGAGGATAAGACTAGCTAGACAGAACCAGTTTTGAACTTCATATTTCTATATGATAGGATTTCTCAAATCACCTTTTGATCATGAGAACTTATTAGTAATTAGAACTTATTAATGAGTTCTTTGTCTCTTCCTGACATCAAACCTGTGGCTTGGGCTCCTTAAGAACGATCTTATAGCTGGAGCTTAGTGCCCAGTCTGCTAAGAGAAAAAATCATGTGTGAGTCCACACATCTCTGGAGCATCTGTAGAAAACAGAACACTGGCCCAAGTTTCTAAACAAAGCCAGAAAACTGACCTGATAGCAACTCACACGAAACAGACTTGGGGATTTTACTTGACTACAACCTCACTTCGAGCCAATAGTGTGACATAATTTCTAAAATTGTCTGTATGAGCCCCTGTAGCCTTGAAAGAAGTTGAATTTCCAAATCCTGATTTTTGATTTGAATGATCAAATCCCAGGGCCCAGTATAAGACATGTTATATTTACAATTTAGAGGCAAGTCATGGGGATCATAATTCAATGGATCATTGTTGAAGTTAAAAAAAAAAAATAAAGGGGAGGGGGCAGGATGAAGAAGGATCTGGAAACTTTGCCATATGAGGAATGATCACAAAGACCAGAAGTATTTCATCACTAATTCATCAGGGAAGAGACACTTCTGGACTATCTTACTCTGGGTAACTTTGGAAGTTGGAACTAAGCCAGCAGCTAGATTTAATTTCAGAGTGAGGAAGGGCTTTCTAATAACACAGAGTGTGAAAATATGAGATGCACTCCTTTGTAGAGCACTGTAAGGGAAGAGAGGATGAAGAGACTGCATGACCACCTTGCCAGGAAGATTCTGGAAGGGATCCACTTTGAAGGTGGGAGTGAGAATAGTGATCGGTGAGACAGAGGCCTTGATGAAATCTAAAATAAATTTGTTTTGTCTGTGAGATTCTATAAGTCTAGACATATGGGCTGGAGGAGATGGCTTAGGAGAGGTGATTAGTAGAAAGAGAGTATAGTCTTTTCTGAAGTTATAAAGACATCATGAAAGAAGCCTCCTGCTTGGTCACTGTGAGTGTCAGTCTGGCAGTTGTCACTCACTGTGACAATTGACAGATTTCCTAGTAAAATAGTTGCCCTACAGAGTGAAAGGAGCTAATGTAAATATAGCCTGGCAAGACACTCAGACTGCATTAAGTGGAAATAAGCAGAAGTAGTAGCAATACTGCCACACACACAATGCATATTTCATTTAATCTTCATGACAGCCCTACAGCAGAGTCACTGATGGCATCATCATCCTCATTCACAGAAAGAAAATACAGGTGTAGAAGATAACATAGCAAGTAGTAGTAGAGCTGGAACTTGAACTCAATAGTCCGAGTCTATAGGTCATGTGATTATTTATATTATGCCACTTCTTCAAACAGATTTGTTCCTGAAACAGGTCCACAGTGTTGTTTAGTGTTTACCAGGTTCATGGGGCTTCTCTGATGGCTCAGCAGTAAAAAATATGCATACAATGCATATTGCATTGCAGGAGATGTAGAGATGTGGGTTTGATCCCTAGATTGGGATGGTCCCCTGGAGGTGGAAATAGCAACCCACTCCAGTATACTTGTCTAAAAAGTCCCTTGGAAAGAGGAGCCTGGTGGGCTACAGTCCAAAGTGTTGCAAAGAGTAGGACATGACTGAGTGTGGACAGAACAAAGCGAGGCTCGTGGACCATATGTTGTATGTCCACAGTGATGGGCAGTAAAGATTATTTATAAGTCATTGAACAAATATTGATAGAGCACTCTCGTAGTCCAGGCAGTAGTCTAGGGTTGGGGATATAGCAATGAGCAAAATGGACACAGAATTGCCACTTACATGCCAGTGGAGAGAAGCGGCTAATAAACAAGAAGGACATTTTATAGTCAGTTACATAGCAGTAAATACTATAAACATAGCAGGAAGGTGGGTAGGAAATGATGGACAAGCAGCTTTAAATTGACCCATAGGTGAATTCTCATTGAAAGGCAATATTTGAAAGGTGGAGTTGGGGTCCTCCTTTGACCTAGATAAATTTGAATTTTCCGTCAGCTTTTCATGGAGGTGCTTGGGAACCTTGGAGAAACCCCTAAGGGCAGTACAAGTTGCTACTTTAACCCCATAGTTCCCAGAGCTTAAATGGACATGAAGGTAATAGATTAACTAGAATGTGAAAATAGAAATAAGTGTGGCGTTCTGTCCTGGAATTACTCATCCATCCTAAAGGCCAGAGTCCTTGGCTTCTGTGTCCTTGCAGCTGAACTAAGTGTGGGAAGAATAGGCCATCTGCTTCTGGCTAGTGTGGCAGGAGGAAGTGGACATTTCAGACCAGTCCATCAGTGACTCCTGGGGAAACTCCAGACATCTCTTGAATAAATAACACGCATTCTTGTGAGGTTTGTAGTGAACTTTGCCAACAAGGAAGATCTGACAGGATGTCCAGTGTTTTGCTAACTACCTCCATCAGTTATTTTTGCTGCTGGAAGGTTTCCCACAGAAAACTAAAGCTTTGAAGAGATAAGTGCTTTTTTTATTCCCTTTCTTTACATATATGTGACTTTAGGCCAGAAAATTTCTCACCCTTAAGTTTTATTTTCCCTCCTTGCTGCTGAAGAAAAGGCATAGGAGCCACGGGACAGTAAGATCTATTGTGTAGATGGATGAACTCTGAGCTCCTTGAGGGAAAAAAACATGGCTTATTCATAATTATATCCAACCCAGAAACTATCACCATAACTTAAATCTTGTAGATAGGCAATAAATATCTAAGTTGAATACATGAGATTCTTCCACATGCCTATTTTAGGAATAATGGACACACAAAGATATCAAGCCTCTTAGCCCAACAAACATAAAATTCAACAACTGCAACTTTTATTTTAAAATGAGTAAGCAAATCTAAACACTAGATTATTTTTCATTTAAGTCAGGAGTAGAATAAAAATAACCAAGTAGCAAGAATTAAAGTTCACTTCTTAGTGTCTGTGATTCTTAGTATTCATTTTCTCTTCTTAACAAAAATTTTCTTTACAGAATGTACAAGAAAATCAGTGGAAAATGATGGTTAGGGAGGAAATTAACAGCAGTTAACCCAAACCACAGAGCATACCATGGGCTTTTTTTAATAAGTGATTTTGCTCTGTTATCTTAGTTAGACATTTGTCTTCATATTTTGCAGTTTTTATTTAACACAAAATCTCTCTTATGTTTTGCTTTTTAAAATAGGAATATGAGAATGGAAAGTAAAATTAAAGAGCAGAGAATCGTCATCTTGTCTGCCTCGTTTCCTCGGTAACTTCTCATTTTTACTTTTTCATGTACTAAATGAAGACATCAGTCTGACACTCCAAAGAAGAATGTTACTTTCTTTGGACTGACACAGAAATGTCCAGCTAACAATTCTCTGGGTGAATTTGGCATTTTAAGAAGAATCTGATAGTAGTTCATCTATGTCTGCGTCAAAAATGTCCATGCTTTGAGAAAAATGAAATGTCATGTTTCTTTTTGCCTTTGAAAGACAAAAAATCACCACCATTACTGCTAATAAAATTAGTCTGTGACATTTCCTCCCCTTTCTTATATAAATAGCTATTCTCATCCACTCTTGACCAGTACCCAGTGCCTTTTCCATGGCAGATGTATTTCTAGTCTTAGGCTTAATGTAGGAATACAGTAGATAAAGATTACTTGAATCGCTGCAAAATAAAGTTTCTGATAGAAAAACCTAAAAAAAGAGAAACCAGTGCTGTTAGGTACCATGCAATACTTTCTCTTCATCAAGGGAAATTTATCAGTTGGGAAAACAGAAGCCACTTTGTGTTTTTTAGACATTAAAGAACCCGAGACAGAAATTAGGTGCTTATAAGACTTCTGGAAAAGCAGAAGGAAAGCTTACCTCTTGGAATTAGGGTTTGCTGCTTTTGGGGAGTTAGGAGATTGAATGGCTGACAGTAATCACAGCTTCTTCAGGCACTAAAAAAGGTGCTTTTCAGGGGAATATGCAACCACTGCTATAATTTCATGTCTACCGAAGTCCTGGGGTCTTCTACCCTAGCCTCCAGAGGACGGAAAATAAGGCTTTTGCCTTTTTTCCCTTGTAACTTTCACCTGCCATGTCTAGAGTGGAAGCTGCTGGTAGTGGTTCTGGGAAATAGTTCCTGGGGTTTCCAGCCTTCTGACTCAATTGAGGGTACCTGAGAGAGAAAAGGATGCTGAAATACCAGCACCTTCTGTTGGGAAAAACAGAGATTTCTGAAAGTCAGGGAATAACTAGATAGTCCAAGACGAAATTCTAGACAGGACTAATAAACCAGTGGTTTGCACACAAACTCTAAAAGCAAAATGTTAATTATGATAAGGCCCATGGTTTCAGAAGAAGCTGCTGCTGCTGCTACTGCTAAGTCGCTTCAGTTGTGTCCGACTCTGTGCGACCCCATAGACGGCAGCCCACCAGGCTCCCCCGTCCCTGGGATTCTCCAGGCAAGAACACTGCAGTGGGTTGCCATTTCCTTCTCCAGTGCATGAAAGTGAAAAGTGAAAGGGAAGTCGCTCAGTCATGTCCAACTCTTAGTGACCCCATGGACTGCAGTCCACCAGGCTTCTCCTTCTGGGCAAGAGTACTGGAGTGCGGTGCCATTGCCTTCTTCTCCATCAGAAGAAGCTAAGTTATGCTAAATTAAATGTTACTTCCTTTGTTTGATATGGCACTATTGACAGGCAAAGATGAGGAAGACATTACTACTCTCTTGATTTGTAGGAATTATTTTAAAAATGCATCGTGCTATCCTTGTGTACAAGTGTGAACTGCTTGGTCTCATTGTGAGGGAATTCATAACTGTTTAACCCCTCCCCCCCCTTAAAAAAGTCATGTGGGTTAATGTCAACCCATTCAGAAGAAGTTCTCAAGTAGTGAGCCACAAGGCTCAGAATTAACTCTTTCTGGGGTGAAATGTCCAGAAACAATTCTCAGAACTTTTGAAAATTACATGCGTTGAAACAGCACTCCATAACCAGCGACTAGAATGCCGTGTAATATGCCACCTACAATTTCAATATCACTTTCACATATAAATAATAAAGATGTTTCTTTGCATAGTTTTTCACCTTGCATAATAAAAGGGCTCCTGTTAGAGCAGATGCTTTTCCTGAGCCAGCGTTTAACTCCCTTTTCTCCTGGTTCTGTGTAGCTAAGCCCTCTTCCTAGATGAGGCATGAAAGATGGTAAGAGAAAAACTGAATACAGTGCATTGTAGTTAGGTATATTAGCTCATTCTCTTCTTCCACTTTTCATTTATGCCAAATAGTTAGAGTCAAACGCTAATGGAGAGGGATCAGTTTGGACTTGGGCTGAGGGCAGAGAGGAGCAGGGGAAGCCCATATTTAACCTGCCATCAAACAGCCCCTCTCTACTGTCTCACAGTGACTTCAAAATGTGTCCAAAATTATGCTCATTACCTTGTGCCACTTTCCACACACTCACCTAAGCCAAAAAAATATCATTATCTTGAATTCTGGCCCTACTCACTGTATCAAAGTCAATGATCGATTCATGTCCTAACCTCCTAAGTATCTCCCTCGGTTCAGTTCTGTCGCTCAGTTGTGTCCGACTCTTTGTGACTCTCCCAGATCTCCTATTTACCTCCCAAATCTCCTATTTATCTCCATCCCCCTTTTTTACCACCTTGCTCTACATCACAATCTTTGTTCAGTAGCTTTCATGCCTGCTTCCTGTTTGGGTATACAAAGTTTCTCTTCATCTGCTAGCATCCCTGTTATTTTTTTCCTATATTTTTAAGAATAATCTTGCCAAAGTGCAAGGGGAGATTATCTCTTTCTCTTTAATTAATGCTGTCAATTGTTCCAGTTGTCCTTAGAATAAAGTCCAAACATCAAATATGTAATATTAGTCTTGATCTGGCTGTACTTATCTGTCAGCTTCATCTCTTTATACTTCAACCACTTTGAAATGTTTACAGTTTCCTGAAACACTCTGACCTTGCCTACTTCTCACCTCTTATCTGGTCAATCTGCATGCTTTCTTCAGATTTTCTTTAGACGTCACATTCTCTGGGCAAGCTTCCCCAATGCCCCCAAACTGGGATTTTCATTTCTTGTGCCACTCAAGCATCCTGTAACACTTGTTACATCATCATCAGAGTTACTAGTAAACTCTATAAGGAATGTATCCTCTTCTACATTTTACTCAGCAGCATTTACGCTGGTACCTAGGATATAGTAAGGCCAAATACAAAGATACATTGAATAAGGAATGGAACTAGAAGTGTAAACATAGTTCTATTCACTGAATTTATAAATCAGGTGGTCTTGAAACCAAGTGAGCCTTGTAGCTTGTGTGTGCTAAGCAGTGCTTCCCTTCTAAACATGAGTGGCAGTGGCCTGCCCTGTGGGCAGACTAAGAACATCATACGAGAGGAGTTGCCTTGAATCTTTTAAATTTGCATTCTGGTCACAAAATAATGTATTCTCATGAGACAGGTGCTCCGGCCTGGTGCACTGGGAAGACCCAGAGGAGTCGGGTGGAGAGGGAGATGGGAGGGGGGATGGGGATGGGGAATACGTGTAAATCTATGGCTGATTCATATCAATGTATGACAAAACCCACTGAAATGTTGTGAAGTAATTAGCCTCCAACTAATAAAAAGATTAAAAAAAAAATAATGTATTCTCCAACCTAGTGCACCATGTTGTCTTTCAACCTGTTTTGGAGAAGTTTGACACAATTATTTCTATAAAGATAGCTGAGCGCTGAAAAATTGATGCTTTTGAACTGTGGTGTTGGAGAGGACTCTTGAGAGTCCCTTGGACTACAAGGAGATTCAACCAGTTCATCCTAAAGGAAATCAGTCCTGAATATTCATTGGAAGGACTGATGCTGAAGCTGAAACTCCAGCACTTTGGCCATCTGATAGGAAGAACTGACTCATTTGAAAAGACCCTGATGCTGGGAAAGATTGAAGGTGGGAGGAGAAGGGGATGACAGAGGATGGGATGGTTGGATGGCATCATCCACTCAATCTACGTGAGTTTGAGTAAACTCTGGGAGTTGTTGATGGACAGGGAGGCCTGGTATGCTTTAGTCCATGGGGTCGCAAAGAGTCAGACACGACTGAGTGACTTAACGGACTGAACTGAACTGAAACAATTATTTACTTTTCTTTCAGTATTCAGTAGTTGTCTATCTACCAGTCAACTACCTGACTTAGAACAGAGAACAGAACAAACATGATAACTCACAGCAATGTGAAATTCTTCCATAATTCAGTGTGATTCTGTCATCAATAGTATGTATAACAAATGAATTTTTGTCTTTTTTTTTGACAAGCACTAGGCCACTTTGTGAAAGAGATTTTGGTGTTAAACATTTGTCAAGCCTTGTATATAGTTTATAAAATTCAACATGCCTGAAGAAGTAGCATTTGCTCCCCAGAATTCATGTAGTCTTAACTCATCCTGCGCAAACACAAGCGTTCTTCTGTTCCTTTCCTACTCTTTTCTCCTTTCTATCACTTCCTACCTCAGAAGAATGAGAATATGGATCTTACTGATAGGAGATGCCTTTAGCATTCCTGATCTCCCAGTGAACATAAAATGGAAGACTTAAATGAGAGCAATGTTTAAATCCAGCGCCTGCTGACTTGTTTTAGGCTTCGAGCCTGTGAACTACGACAGTAGTCAGGACCGTGTATTCAAAATGGAGCCTGCTTCATGGTGTGCATTTGGGTGCAAAGGTTGTGTCAGAGAGGGAGGCGGGGAAAGAATTCTGCAGCCTGTGCTGCAGCCTCCATGTCATGTGCCCAGGGAGGCAACTACCTTTACTGGTAGGAAAGGCACCCTTTTCCTAATGTGTCTTCTCTGGTAGAGGTGCCTTTTCAGGTACGTCTCTCCAGAGGGGGAGATAGACAGGAGCAGTGGTCTTGGTTAGAGTTACTGTAACTTATTATCCTTTTGCTGGGCGGTGGTTGTGCCGTTGTGATTTCTGGTGGTGAAACATGGTTCTACTCTTCCATATCCATCACAGAGGATGAGATGGTTGGATGGCATCACCAACTCAATGGAGATGAGTCTGAGTAAACTCCAGGAGTTGGTGATGGACAGGGAGGCCTGGCATGCTGCAGTCCATGGGGTCGCAAAGAGTCGGACATGACTGAGTGACGAAACTGAACTGACTGACTCTTCCATAGGCTCCTTTTAGTGGAAGCTTTATGATTTGGTGTTTTTGATGGAATCAAAAAAACTTGCTACTAGTCAAATAGCAATAGCAATAAGTATATTGTATGTTCTATATCCAACTTGGGTCCTTGGGCTCATGTGATTATTTTGAGTAAGATTTAGATTAAACCACACACCATACACACATATACATATGTACACATATGTATATATATATGTATATACATACACACGCATATATATGTGTGTGTATAGGAACATCTTGCTTTTTATGGACTCTAGTTTAGGTGGCACTAGTGGTAAAGAACCTACCTGCCAATGCAGGAGACAAAAGAGATACAGGTTCCATTCCGGGAAGATCCCCTGGAAGAGTTCGTGGCAGCCCACTTGCCTGGGTTCTTGCCTGGAGAATCCCATGGTGAGGAGCCTAGCAGGCTACAATCCATGGGGTCACAAAGTGTCGGATGCGACTGAGTGAATAAGCACACTTGCATGCAGTTTATAGGTCAGAAGATATCTATCTGGGAAACATTTCTCCTAGCTCTAAACAAAAATTAGAGAATACAACTGGGATGACTATGGACTTCCATTGGAAAAAGATTCAGGTTCTTTTGCTTCTGAGAAAGCCCTCTAAACTATGCACATCTTTAAAAACATGAAACATGATGCTGAAAATATCACAAGGGAGGGAATCCTCATGAGATTTGTGATGCTTCCTGCCCCGATCAGGCCATAAATAGCATAAAAGAGTAATGCCTTTGGTATTTGAGCACTTCCATGTTCAGTCTGAAAGACAAACAGAAGTACAGAGGTGTGAGAAAAATGTAAGATTTGAGATCTGTGTAGACTTTGCGGATTTCCATTAATACTCAAATTTTCATGTAGTTCCACTGAGAGCTTCTCCTCCTCTAGATTTTCAGTCAGTTCAGTTCATTTGCTCAGTCATGTCCAACTCTTTGCAACCTCATGGACTGCAGCACACCAGGCTTCCCTGTCCATCACCAACTCCTGGAGCTTGTTCAGATTCATTCCCATCGAGTCAGTGATGCCATCCAACCATCTCATCCTCTGTCATCCCTTTCTCCTCCCACCTTCAATCTTTCCCAACATCAGGGTCTTTTCCAATGAGTCAGTTCTTCCCATCAGGTGGCCAAAGTATTGGAGTTTCAGCTTCAGCATCAGTCCTTCCAATGAATATTCAGGACTGATTTCCTTTAGGATTGACTGGTTGGATCCCCTTGCAGTCCAAGGGACTCTCAAGAGTCTTCTCCAAAACCACAAAGACACATAAATACTCAAATTTTCTTGTAGTTCCACTGAGAGCTACTCCTCCTCTAGACTTTAGTTTCAACTTATTGGAGACTAGTAAATTCATGTACACTGAGACCTAAAGTTTCTCTGAGGCTTGTCTGTCTCAAAAATATATGGCAGTACTGATGATTTTTATAAGAATATTTAAAAGTGGTCTTATAGCTGAAGGATGCTATTGATAGTTCGCTCAGGAAATATTTAGCTAAATGTACCTACATATAGCTATGGAAGCAAAACCAAATCTCTTTGCTGTGGCAAGTCTAAGAAAATTACAAGGAAAGAATTGTTCAGATGTATTTGTTGGTTTGTTTAATGGATGAGTCAGAAGCCTGATTTTTTAGCTGTGATGAAATTTTAACATTAGTCCCAGTTCCCGAGACTGGGAAAGCATAATTGTTCTTCTGCCTTAATAAAATTGTGCCCAGAGCTGAATTCTAACATGCGTCTATAGTTAGATGTTGAAGTGAATGATCTTAATGATAAGGAACTATCTGTTGAATTAATGTCAAAAATATTTTTGCATATTTTTGTATGTGTTGCTTTTGTATATTTTGTATGTGTGGTTTAATGTGTATTTCTGAACTTATGCAAAAGATATTGATACTTCTGCAAAGTAAATGATCTAGTAAATCTTTTTCACCCCCTTGGCCCCTAGTCCTTTTCCTTACAAGGGACTCTTTCCTTCCTCCTAAGCTTCTATCTTTAATTGAAAGTCCTACTCAAGGGTACCTATTATAATTATGCCTAAAGCATCTGCAAATGAAGCTTTATGTCATTAATATTAGGGATACTTGACTCTAGAAAGCCTTTCTCATGGAAGACTAACTGGTACGTTTTCTGTTTCGAACCAAACAGTGAAGAGTTTGGAGGACTGCCTGGTACCTTGTTAACCAGTTTGTGCAGGACATCTCGAGGTGGGCCCTGAGAAGACTTCATAAGTCAAAGAGTTAAACATCTGCATGTCTTCCAGAATTGCTTCTGTGCATTTTAAGATACATTCCTTAATCTTTTACGAAAGAAAGTCAGTCAAATTACCCTTAAAAATAGCCGCTGACCTCTGTGCCTATGTAAGTTATAATTGGTAGCATTCTTGTGGGAAAGAGATTATATTTCCCTCAGCTCTGATATGCCTTTTTATTTTTGTGTCTTCAAATGAATGAAGAGTTAATTTAATGATTCAGTTCTCTTCAGTCACTCAGTCGTGTCCGACGCTCTGCGACCCCACGGACTGCAGCGTGTCAGGCTTCCCAGTCCATCAGAGGGCTTCCCTGATAGCTCTGTTGGTAAGGTTTACCTCAGAACAGATCTCAAAAGTTTTTTGTTTGTTTTTTCCTCGACTCATTTACTTTCACTTGGCACTTTATTACCACTCAAGCCATGTTCCAGTCCACCATCGATCATCATTAGCCTGGCTTTTCCAGGGCTATGCTGACGGTCCTGTATGATGCATCAGCTAAATCTGTGAATGCCTCCAATGGTAGTTGCTGAGGCCTTTCGTGAGAGAGTATTAACCTATAATTACACATGATCAAACAGTTTAGATGGGAACAGGCCTCCTAAGATGTTTGAAATTATCATTGATGCAGCCTTTTGATGATCACTGGTTAAAAAAAAAAATAGCTCAAACCCTCAGCCCATTCCAAATGTCAAGTAATAATTATAGGAGAATACAAGCACCTGGATTCCAGGCACAAAGGGAGAAATAGTGTTGCTGGTGGAACGAGAGAGAGCTGTTTAGGGCTTAGGCTGTCGAGCCTGGAGTATGTAATCACAGTGCATGCTCAAGTTCTGAAGCAATTGCAGCTTCATTGACATCCATCAGGATGAAGGAATAACAAGTAAAATGAAAATGAGAATATAAACGACATTCATTTCTAAGGATATATTTCTGTATGTGACTAAATTCACATAGTGCTTTTTTTATAAGCTTGCTTCCCCAGCATGTTTTCCTAAATTTACTTGGAAAATGGGAACTACAGTAATAATTTTAGAAGTTTGGCCACTTTAATTCCTTTCTTCACAGTGTCTTGGGCAGGTTATGGAGCCAATCCTGGACACATCATTTTCTTCACACTTTCATCCTGATTTTTTCTTGAGGGACTTTGTAATATGTTGGGCAGAAGCTAGTTAGGCGGCTCCTCCTACCTTTAATTACTTGCCCCGTTGATCAACTTTAGTGCCATAAATCTCTATCATTCATTGTGTAAACAGGGATATAATGACAATTTTAGAGTAAAATAAATGACTTCTATTTGAGTTACTTCTTTCTTTGGGTTAAGACTATAAGAAGGTGTTGTTAAAATATATACATACCTTACCCAGATAGATAAGTCATTGGCAGATTTTAAGTCATTATGGGAATGCTTTAGATGGTTTTTTGAATATCATGAAAAGCAGAAAGGAGAGACTAAAGAATTTTGAATACAATTCAATCTATTTTGACCAGAGAAGGGAAGAGGGATGGAGAAGGGAAATGAGGTTCTTCGTGGTTCCTCCGAGAGCAATCTGGGGGCCCTGGACCTCCAAAGGATAATACTGAGGAGTGGGGAGAGGAGTGAAATGCTTAAGTCAGCTTACCGATTAACTGTGAGAATTTTTGTGGAGCTAGCAGAGCCTGAAGGCAGGAAATTGTCTCTGTGCAGTTAGTTAACTCTGTGTTAATGGAAGGAATTTGGCTTATTACTGTAATAACTAACAACAAAAATACCTTCCGTTGTACAACCTATTAGAATTTATAAGATAGTCTCAAAATACTCTGGATCAAGTCTAGCAATGACTCTGAAGGTACTGTTATACCCCTTTGGGGGGATAAATGAAGAATGGAGAGAGTTTGTTCAAATTTTTTAGCTAGGGAAAAATAGGGCTTCCTATTTTAAAATGTTCTTGTATATTAAACTTTAAATAATGGATATATACAACAAGTAGGAAAGAAGGAAAAATACAGAATTCCACTATGGAAAGGAAATCACTATAAATATATTGGTTGTTTCCTTCCAGTCCTTTAAAAATATTTTTTTTAATGAAGTTTGTCTTTTGTATGCATTTTTAGTTTGCATTCCCATATATTATTATAATTTGTTCTTTTCCTCATGTAATTACAAATTCTTTATGTACGTAATGTTTTAATCACTTCCTATTTACGCTATTGGCAAGGAAGGGATTCCTACCCTAAGCAAAGGGGATGGCTGAACACAGGACACCCAGCACTAGGCAAATGAGGATGATAGCAGTTTATTCCTTGCAAGCTCCTCTTATTCATTACTCCTCACAACCCAAGGAAGGAGGGCACTGCGGCATGCAGGGCCAGGTGAGGGTTTCACTGGAGAACAGAAAGAGCAACCAGGAACTGCGTGGCGCGGGCTTTGTGGTATCAAAAGCATGGGGTGCCCTCTAGTTCCTGCAGGAGGATGTGACTGGCTCATTTGAATCATTCTGTGAACTGTCAGTGAACTGAAACCCATGACTCAGTGATGAGCAGGAACTATACCTGGTCCCCTTGACAGAGAGGGTTGCTTGTCTAAAAATACCTTATTTGGGAACAGAATGTGGAGGGGAACTAGGCTTTTCAAGGCCCTTCTGATTTCACTAGCTGTCAGTGCAGTATACAGTATTGGGTCTTAGTTTTACACACCATATCACGTCTTTAGCACAACATAATATTCTGTCATAGAAATGAATTTTTTGCAGATGTTTGTAACAAATAATGCCCCAGTGCCTATCTTTGTTCATAGTTTCAATATCAATTAACATTTTCCTATTTAATGATAGGTCCCCAAGAGAAAAATACTAAGTCAAGAAAAGATAAGAATAGTTTCTTGATACCTATTCTCAAATTCCTTTGCAACAAAACATCTGAGACTAAGTTTAAACTTTTTACTATACCACATTGTTTTTGACAATGAAGGGCTCTTAAAAGAGCTATTTTATTATTTAAATTACTATCTATGAAGTTTATGTGATGGCTTACTTTGTGATTTTCTTGAACTGCAGACACCTGATCTACCAGGTTTAGGTTGGCAGAGAGAAAACTAAGGCCAGATTCTATTCAACAAGAGTAATATTTAATGAATCAATAGTGTAATCTTAAGTAAAATAAATCATAAATTTTAGTCTTATCTCCATGTAGAATACTTTCAAAATCCTTCTTAAAAATATGGATTCTCATCTAGAAGTGAGCTCTTCATTAATATTAATAACCAGTAACTTTTATGTTTCGCTGGAATTGTATATTTTGAATTTTGAAAGAGAACAGATATGTTCTAAAACACTAAAATGTGCAGAGACATGCTACATGTTTAACATATATTTGAATGCTGCTTAAAGAAATGAAATTGTATGTACAAAGTACAATTTAGGCCTTAATTTCACCAATAGTAATAAAAATCTATCAAAATAACTATAAAAATTGTTGACAAAATTATGAGTCAGCTCAGTGGAAATGAAATAAAGATTGAAAATATATAAAATGGTGTTATAATGAAAAATCTGTGTTAATTTCTTGTGACTATACAAAAACATTTGTTTTTATTTAGTTTAAATTATTTAAATGTGGAGAGTGTATGAGAAAAGGAAGTACATACATTAAAAATAGTACTTAGGTTACTCCCAATGGAGCTGAGAAATATTTACATGATTATATTTCAGGAGCAATCATCATGCCAGTTTAATATTTCCCACTCATTTCTTTAATACTAAATTAATCCAAATTTATGTTTATAACTACATTTAGTGAAAAGCCTGAATCATAGGATATTTAAATTAAATGTAACTTGATTTCTTTCAAACAATGAGTCTTCACATATCACTGGATTATTAATAACTTTGATTCTTAAGACAAACAAACACACATGCACACACGCATAAATAAGAGACTTGTAACAACAAATGTAAAAGTTACAGAGTTGGTATTTACCCAGGGATAAAATTTTAGACTGTTAGGCCATCCTATATTAATTCAGAATTAAAGGCAAAAAGAAGCCTTGCAATTTAATATGCCAGTTTATCCAATAAATAGAAGTGTACAACAGTTTAATAGAAGGTCTGTTACCTTAGATATTTGAGATTATCTGGCTTTGTTTTATTTTCATGTATGGAGATGTTAAATCTGGGGTCTCATGGTAGAGGGAAACATTTTTTCACATCTTGTATTCTTCACTGTTAGAGTATTAAGCTTGATCCTCTAACTGATGACCTTGGATGGTCAAGAGAAGATTTTTGAATTGTTTTTAAAATATGCTGTCTAAAGAGGGAGACCTGTGAACATGTTGCAAATGATTCCATGAAATTATTATAAAGTAAAGGATTCATTGCTTATAATGGTTATTTTTACTTATCTGGAAAATTTATATGTACTAAATATTTTATTGCCACATGATGTTTGAAAAGTGGTTTTCCCTTTGTATTATACGTAGTCTAAACCTAGAGGCAATATAGATTTCAATATAATTGTGCAATACAGAAAATACTTTATATGCTATAAATATCAAAGGCCAATGTTATGGTATGTATTCTAAGTTTTATTTTAAATAAGAATTACACATACTATAAGCTGAACTTTGTCTCCCTCAACTTTATATGGGAGAAGGCAATGGCACCTCACTCCAGTACTCTTGCCTGGAAAATCCCATGGACAGAGGAGCCTGGTAGGCTGCAGTCCATGGGGTCTCTAAGAGTTGGACACAACTGAGCGACTTCACTTTCATTTTTCACTTTCATGCATTGGAGAAGGAAATGGCAACCCACTCCAGTGTTCTTGCCTGGAGAATCCCAGGGACGGGTGAGCCTGGTGGGCTGCCGTCTATGGGGTCGCACAGAGTCAGACACGACTGAAGTGACTTAGCTGCAGCAGCAACTTTATATGTTGAGGCCATAATACACAATGTGATTGTATTTGGAGATAATTCCTTTGTGAAAGGAATTAAGAATAAATGAGGTCATAAGGGTGGAGCATCCTTTTAAGAAGAGACACCAGAGAGTTTTCTCTCAGCCATGTGAGGACACAGTGGAAAAGCAGTGTCTGCAAAATCAGGAAGAACATTTTCACCTAAACCCAGCTATGCTGGCATACTGATTTTCGATCTCCAGGCTCCAGCCTCTAGAACAAAGCTAGTGGAGGTGATGGAATCCCAGATGAGTTACTTCAGATCCTAAAAGATGATGATGTTAAAGTGCCTCGCTCAATATTCCAGCAAATTTGGAAAACTTAGGAGTGGCCACAGGACTGGAAAAGGTCAGTTTTAATTTCCATCTCAAAGAAGGGCAATGTCAAAGAATGTTCAAACTACCACACAATTGCATTCATTTCATGTGCTAGCAAGGTCATGCTCAAAATCCTCCAAGCTAGGCTTCAACAGTATATGAACTAAGAACGCCCACCTGTACAAGCTGGATTTACAAAAGGCAGAGGAACCAGAGATCAAATTGCTAACATCTGATGGATCATAGATAAAGCAAAAGAATTCCAGAAAAACATCTGCTTCATTGATTACACTAAAGCCTTTGACTGTGTGGATCACAACAAACTGTGGAAAATTCTTAAAGAGATAAGAATAACAGACCACCTTACCGGTCTCCTGACAAACCTGTATGCAGGTTAAGAAGCAACAGTTGGAACTGGATGTGGAACAACAGACTGGTTCCAGATGGGAAAGGAGTATGACAAGGCTGTATGGAGAAGGCAATGGCACCCCACTGCAGTACTCTTGCCTAGAGAATCCCGTGGATGGAGGAGCCTGGTGGGCTACAGTCCATGGGGTCGCGAAAAGTTGGACATGACTGAGTGACCTCACTTTCACTTTTCACTTTCATGCGTTGGAGAAGGAAATGGCAACCCACTCCAGTATTCTTGCCTGGAGAATCCCAGGGACAGAGGAGCCTGGTCCGCTGCCGTCTATGGGGTTGCCCAGAGTCGGACACGACTGACGCGACTTAGCAGCGGCAACAGCAGCAGCAGCAAGGCTATGTATTGTCACCCTGTCTATTTAACTTATACAGAGTACATCGTGAGAAATGCTGGGCTGGATGAAGCACAAACTGGAATCAAGATTGCTGGGAGAAATGTCAATAACCTCAGATATGCAGATGACATCACCTTTATGGCAGAAAGTAAAGAGTAACTGAAGAGCCTCTTTATGAAAGTGAAAGAGGAAAGTGAAAAACAGTTGGCTTAAAACCCAACATTCAAAAAACTAAGATCATGGCATCCAGTCCCATCACTTCATGGCAAATAGATGGGGAAACAATGGAAACAGTGAGACTTTATTTTCCTGGGCTCAAAATCACTGCTGATGGTGGCTGCAGCCATGAAATTAAAAGAAACTTGCTCCTTGGAAGAAAAGCTATTGCAAATCTAGACAGCATGTTAAAAAGCTGAGACATTACTTTGCCAACAAAGGTTCTTATAGTCAAAGCTATGATTTTTCCAGTAGTCATCTATGGATGTGAGAGTTGGACCATAAGGAAGGCTGAGTGCCGAAGAACTGATGCTTTTGAACTGTGTTGTTGGAGAAGACTCTTGAGAGTCCCTTGGACTGCAAGAAGATCAAACCAGTCAATCCCAAAGAAAAGCAACCCTGAGTATTCATTGGAAGAACTGATGCTGAAGCTCCAATATTTTGGCCACCTGATGTGAGAGCCAACTCATTCAAAATGACCCTGATTCTGGGAAAGATAGAAGGCGGGGGGAGAAGGGAATGACAGTGGACGAGATGGTTGGGTGGCATCACTGGCTTAATGGACATGAGTTTGAGCAAACTCTGGGAGATGGTGATGAACAGGGAAGCCTGGCATGCTGCAGTGCATGGGGTCACAAAGAGTCAGACATGCCTGAGTGACTGAACAATAATAAGCCTCTATAACTGTAAGAAAACACATTTCTGTTGTTTAAACCACCCTGTTATGGTGTTTTATTATGGCTCAGGCTGACTGAGAAAATGCATATTGATTCTAAGAATTCTATGTTCTGAATTCAGTGGGCCTCATTAGTTAGATTACTTTTAATCATTAGGAATAAATAATATATAAAAGTTTTCATAGTCTTTTATAAACATGATTTGTCAATTAATTCTTCCCTGAGCCTTTGTGTTAACATCTCACTCCCAAGAAAAATCCAGTTTGTAGAACTTCGTTTATTTGTTGGCTGATTTATGTCCCTGGCTGAGTCATAACTGTAGGTCAGTGATCAGTATAGAACATATATGAAAATATTTCTTACTCAAACTCATTAAAGCTTGCCTAAATTTAAACACAGCTGAATGGTACCATAGCAAGTATTTATATAATTCTATCCTTGTTGTCATAGTTGTAGTCACAGGTTCTCACATACCATGTGAAAATCAGAGTTCTTGTTATAAGCTGTTGTATAACCCATTTGTTAATGATGAAATCAGCAATATAAACGCAAGAGTATAGAAAACACAGGACATATGTGGACATGATGGGCCTTCTCTACTTGTTTTCTTGAAATGTAACATTGGGAGCCTTCAGTTCTTGTTTATGCTGTATTGCTAACGAGGTCTGTGTTCTTTGGTAAGATATTTAGTCTGTCTCGGTCTTAGTGTCCTCAATTGTAGATAACCATATTGACCTAGATAAGAAATTTTCAAACAAGGCTTTGTGGGATGGGGAGATTGGTGTGGGCTCTAGAGTGGGACTATAGAGTGGGACTACATTTTTCAAGCCAGAAACTATTTTTTTTTTTTAATCTCCTAAAATTTCTTTAGGAGAAAGGGCTCTCTTGTTTTGTTTATTTAAGTTTTTTAATGACTGAGTTTGATGATTTCAAATGTATTTTTTGAAAAAATATTACTTGTAAGCAATTCTATGACTATGTTTATATTAATACCATAGATTAACTGATTAGACTATGGCCTTCTTGTCTAATACCCATTTAGGCTAAGATATCATTGTCTAAATTCAACAAGTTACTACTTATTTTTGCAGATTCTATTATGTATATGCTCTGTGCTGATAATGCAGTATTCAGGATAAATTAAGAAGGTGACATTTTTTTCTACATTCAATTGCTTGATGCTATAATCCCCCAACTGGAATTTTTTCCTTGAATATTTTGAGATTTTTTTATTCAGCGACCTTTTATTATTCTTCTCTGTTACCCACAATTTTGTTGTCATATAGATATAGAGGATGTATTTAGTCTTAGGTATTTTAGGAACTGTGCATTTAAAAAAGTCTTTTGGAGACAACAAGTAACCCTGGGTAAGTTAATCTCTGGATTTTGCAGTCTTTAAAAGCTTAAGGATTTATAATCTGTAATAGCTTAAACAATATTGACAGATGGTACCTATTTGAAAGACTCACAGCTATCAGTGGGCCATAGACATTACCTTGAAGAGAGTCTGTGTTTAGGTCATATATAATCTCCAAAGGAAGAGGAAAAGTCCATAAAGCATCGAGCAAAATTCGGAAGATATTGAGTTATTAAGTGAGAGTATGGATAAGTAAGACCTTAAAGATTCTTTAAAGATGATCATTTCCAAATAAAACCCTTCAAGATTTTATTTATGACAAACAGAATTGAAGATATTTCCCCATAGCCCTGATGAAAAGGTAATTTAGCAGAAACAACAGTAGATAAAAGGTACAGACATATATATGTGGTCAGAGGAAGGTGGCAAATTACATTAAAAAGCTCAGAAAGTAGGAAAAAATGGTTAGATTAGAAATGAGAAGATTCATAAGCCAACTAGCATTAGGAAGGCTGATGATGTTGCTTTCTTTAAAATAGTCAATATGAGCTCATAGCTGTCTGTCACTCATGGCACTTCACACATCCATGTTTGGCATCTCCTTAGTCAGTGGGTGGGTTGGTGGAAAGAGGAAGGCATCAGATTAAGTCAGACTTTCCGCAGAAGACTCTGCTCTATGTACTGAAAGCAGGCATAGAACAGAGCCATCTATCTTTAGACTAGACTTGTGGGAAAGACAAGAAACGAGAAGAAAGCAGATTTGGAGCATAAAATGGGACCAGGGTTGTGATATTCAGAGATATCCAACAGGCAAACAGTATCAATAGATCATGGCTTTCCCATCCATTTCACAACTGATAAAAGTGAAAGCAAGGTACTTACAACAGGGAATAAAAAGTGCTCATCATGGATTTAACAAGGAAATTGGTAGAGGTGAGTTGCAAAGGATAATGCTAAACAGCACTGAGAAAAGAGATTAAAAGAAGGTAAGATAAAAAAGAGAACTTGCAAATTTTCTTCTAGAACATTTGACTCATCAAAAAGCCATAAACTTGGGTCTCATACTATAATCTGTCTGATGATCTTTATTTATTTATTTATTTATTTATTTATTTTTGTCATACATTGATATGAATCAGCCATGGATTTACACGTATTCCCCATCCCGATCCCCCCTCCCACCTCCCTCTCCACCCGATTCCCCCGGGTCCTCCCAGTGCACCAGGCCCGAGCACTTGTCTCATGCATCCCACCTGGGCTGGTTATCTGTTTCACCATAGATAGTATACATGCTGTTCTTTTGAAACATCCCACCCTCACCTTCTCCCACAGAGTTCAAAAGTCTGTTCTATATTTCTGTGTCTCTTTTTCTGTTTTGCATATAGGGTTATCATTACCATCTTTCTAAATTCCATATATATGTGTTAGTATGCTGTAATGTTCTTTATCTTTCTGGCTTACTTCACTCTGTATAAGGGGCTCCAGTTTCATCCATCTCATTAGGACTGATTCAAATGAATTCTTTTTAATGGCTGAGTAATATTCCATGGTGTATATGTACCACAGCTTCCTTATCCATGCAAGGATTCTTTAATATCCGCAAATCAATCAATGTAATACACCACATTAACAAATTGAAAGATAAAAATCATATGATTATCTCAATAGATGCAGAGAAAGCCTTTGACAAAATTCAACACTCATTTATGATTAAAACTCTCCAAAAAGCAGGAATAGAAGGAACATACCTCAACATAATAAAAGCTATATATGACAAACCCACAGCAAGCATCACCCTCAATGGTGAAAAATTGAAAGCATTTCCCCGGAAATCAGGAACAAGACAAGGGTGCCCACTCTCACCACTACTATTCAACATAGTGTTGGAAGTTTTGGCCACAGCAATCAGAGCAGAAAAAGAAGTAAAAGGAATCCAGATAGGAAAAGAAGAAGTGAAACTCTCACTGTTTGCAGATGACATGATCCTCTACATAGAAAACCCTAAAGACTCTACCAGAAAATTACTAGAGCTAATCAATGAATATAGTAAAGTTGCAGGATATAAAATTAACACACAGAAATCCCTTGCATTCCTATGTCTGATGATCTTTATCGAGTTTATTTTATTACAGCTTTTTTGCTGGTTATTACATCTACCTCATCAAATGAAGGCTGAGAAATGTACCACATGAAATATTCATTGGGTTTATAGCTTTAATCTTAAAAGCAAAAGCCAAGGTAAAAAGCTGGAATAAAAAGAGTTTTAGTGTCTATTTTATGTATCTAAAAGCATGGGGAGAGGGTAAAATGGGATTCATCACAGGGAGGAGATAGCTAACAGGAAGGAACTATATGGGAAGATCTTGAGAGCAAAGACCACTTTTAAAGTGGAAGTCTGAGGATATGGAAAAAAAAAATGAAAGAGACAAAGAATCTGAAGAATTGAAAACTGTTAGGACGAAGCCAAGATGTGACTTCAGCAGGCTAGTGTGGGAAACTGCTGCTAAAGGAAGTGTCTGGATGGGGGAGGATAGCCCCTTGGCTTCATCACCCAGCATGGAAGCTCTGAAAGAATCTACCAAAGAAGGCATCCAAAAGGGACAGAGTTTATTCTAAGTAGGAAGATAATTGTAGCAGAGGAGAAGATGCTGTTCATTGAGCACAGACTTTATAGCAGGCACTTTACATTAGTTATTTGGTCTAGTTTTCACAAGCAGATGTTACTGTCACTATTTTACAAGGGAAACCAAGACTTAAGAGCTAAGCGACACACTCAAGGTCAACACAGAATAGAACTGAGATGTAAGCCAGGCTCTTTAGAGCTCAGACCTTTTTCATGACATTGCGTTGCCTCCTATCTAACTGCCCGCAGAATCTTCCATAGTCCAAAATGGAAAAGCAAGAAGTGGTGGCCACCCCTACAGCATACCACTCCGCCTGATGCCACTGTTGAATTTGAAGCAAGTAAGTGCTCCAAATAAAGGCACTAAATAGGTTAAAGAAAATGCAATTAGGAAACTATAGCCTTTTATCGCTCTTTTAAGAAAATGCAATGACAAGAGAGATCCTTTGTCTAAGGGCAGGTAGGCTCTAGAAGATGCCCTAAAGCAGGGGTTCCTCGGTATTGTCCACCTTGTCTTCACACTGGAATAACTGAGGAGCTTTAAAAAAATCTTCATGCTTTTTGTCCCACCCTGGAGATTCTGAATTTACTGGTCTGGAGTCTTGGGAATTTTCCCTATTGGATTTTTAATTGGAGCTCCCCAAGTGATTTTAATATGTGGACAAGTTCAGGAACCATTACTTTACAAGCTGAGATAGGGTTAGGTCCGTTCATTCCAGCCAACAAACAGAATTCATCTTTGCATTGCTCTGTTAGTCTAGGGTGTTAAGAATCATAGATACTTTATAAATGTTTGGGGAATTAACTTGAGCAGCAGAGAAATAGTATACATATACAGCTGTAGTCCTCTAAACTCTGGGTATCCTGTAATGCCTTTAAATCCTTTTTTTCCCCCCGGAAATGTTTTATGTTTCTTTCAACAAGCCTCAGAAGAACTGTGCTTCAGGAAATTTCTGAGTCAAGGAGTATTTGAGGTCTCACTTCTGTCGCCAGTGTTCTCTTGTGTGGAAGCCCCCTGCTGTAAACCTGTTGGGGATCCCCAGGACGCTTCCCTGCTGCCCTTGGCACAACACCACACCTCGGCCAATCTTGATTCCTTCAGGGAAGCTGACCTCTGGCGGCCATATAGGCAGCACACAGTAGTTAAGAGCATGATATCAAGACTTTCTGAGTTCAAACACATGGCCTGCTTGCTGTTGACTGCTTTTGTAAGCTCAGGGAATTTACTTAGCCTGTATGTCTCTCAGTTTCCCCTTCTATGCTGTATTATGAGGATATAATCATACCTGCCACGTAGGGATCTGCTGAGGCTCAAATGTGTTTGAGATATTAGTACAATGTCATGTTACATGGAATGTGCCATATAATTGTGTACAAATTATTAGGGGGAGAATATTCTATTAAAATGAGTTTATAAGCTTTCATCCATACTTTGGAAGAGGAAGATTTTTAACAAATGTTAACCTAACAGAATTTACAGAATATGCTAGAGAAGATTTTCAGATGTTGCTGGGAACAGGTCTGAGATGGACAATGGACAAGGTTTGGTTGTGCCATTTGCTCTTTAGTTTGTCTATTTCACACTGAGGTCAGGCTGACTAGGCACAGTATATGGCCAAGATCTATATGGATAAAATGCACAATCAGTTACTCTGAAGCCAGTAGTAATACAAAAGGCTGGACATACCCATCCTTTGGTCCCTCATTTTTGTTTTGTTTTGCTGTCCTTTTGCTTCCAAGTAGAAATAAAGCAACAAGGGAAGTAGATGCAGCTCGTGGAGACAAGTAGGTTGTGCAATGATTTTAAAGAATCCTACATCCCATCCCCACTTCATCAGGCAAGAGGATGAGAGTTGGCATGGAACCTTTTAAAGTCAGAAGGATGGAAACTGACACATATGTAAAGATGTGTAAGGGAGTGATATCTGTGATTCGGGAAAGCATCCTGAAGGTTAGATTCATAAAGGCTTATCTGACTTGATGAAGAAGATGATGAAAGGCAGGTTGCTGACAGAGAATGTAAAAGGATAGGAGTCATTTATATTAAATAGTGGTAAGTAGTATTAAACTTTAAAGGTATACAGAAACCTTAATCCAAATAGCAAGTTACCTCTAATTGAGATCCCCTAATAGAAATTAGGATGAAACTCCTTTAAAGTTAACATCCCTACTTTAGCTGGACTCTAAGAAGATAATAGATCAAATGATAGAAACTGAGAGTTGAAGATGGTTTATTTTGGGTTTCCAGCTGTGACTTTTCTGGATTTCAAAATGACTGCCTTGGTATTTACTTTTTCTCTTGGGAAAGAAGGGAAAAAATCCTTTACTGCATTCCCACTGTCTAGGATATTAGCTGTTACAATTCCTATTGGCTGACCTCACGAAAGGGGACATTGCATTTGACCAGCTCAGCTTTTCTTCCCCCATTCTCACTGTAGATGTTACTGTACAACACACACTGCACATTGGCTTAGTCTTTGAGGAGCATTGTAGTGTGAACTGCACAGAGACAAGTAATTCTATACTGTTTCTTTCCAAGTTCCAATTGGCACAGATAAAATTCCCATGTGTTATAAAATTGCAATTATAGTTTGTGACTTTCTGGAAAATGCCTCATTGGGGTTTGGCTTAAAAAATTCATGTGATCTTTTACCCTAAAAAAGTGGAAATAAGTTAACATTCCACTTTTCATGCAATGAATCTACGGACTAGTTTATAAGACCCAAACAAATCTAAGAAAATTAGCCATTGTAGTTTGTATTCATCAGTGATAAACTCATGCTTGGAATTGCTTGGAAGATGATGAAGCATTTATGAAAGGAAACCAATGGTTTTTTCATTGTTGAAAGAAAAAAGAAACTTCTCTCCATTTCTAACGACTTTAAAATCAGCAACAGTTTTCCTGTGTTTGTTTTTGTAGACCACATGAGTGATTCAGCTGAATTCTTCTAGATGTAAAAAAAGCTCTGACACAAATGGACAACATGTTAATACTTTGGGTTATTGCTGTGTGTCTCATTTTCCTAAATCAGGAATACAGGGAGGCTACATAGGTTTCAGCTGGTTTGAAATATATTAACCAGGGCCCCAGTGTGAAGTTAGTAAGTTTCAAAAAGAAGAAATCAATATACAAAGTAGCATAAAATCCTAGATGGATAAGCAACTCAGAAACATGTATTTAGTGCTTACTGTTCACTAACATATAGTGGAAATTGTGAAGTCAACAGCATTTAACTTCATGACCCGAGCCCCTGAAGCTGACCTCAGTATTTACTCACGACTCACTGGAAATAATAGAGTGAAGAAATTCTAAACATAGGAGAGGTGCACACCCCGAATTGAAAGAACTTACTCACATAAATCATATCATCCAACATCCGCTGGATCATCGAAAAAGCAAGAGAGTTCCAGAAAAACATCTATTTCTGTTTTATTGACTATGCCAAAGCCTTTGACTGTGTGGATCACAATAAACTGTGGGAAATTCTGAAAGAGATGGGCATACCAGACCACCTGACCTGCCTCTTGAGAAACCTGTATGCAGGTCAGGAAGCAACAGTTAGACCTGAACATGGAACAACAGACTGGTTCCAACTAGGAAAAGGAGTACATCAAGGCTGTATATTGTCACCCTGCTTATTTAACTTCTATGCAGAGTACATCATGAGAAACGCTGGACTGGAGGAAGCACAGGCTGGAATCAAGATTGCTGGGAGAAATATCAATAACCTCAGATATGCAGATGACACCACCCTTATGGCAGAAAGTGAGGAAGAACTAAAGAGCCTCTTGATGAAAGTGAAAGAGGAGAGTGAAAACGTTGGCTTAAAGCTCAACATTCAGAAAACTGAAATCATGGCATCTGGTCCCATCACTTCTTGGCAAACAGATGGGGAAACAGTGGCTGACTATTTTTCTGGGCTCCAAAATTACTGCAGACGGTGATTGCAGCCATGAAATTAAAAGATGCTTACTCCTTGAAAGGAAAGTTATGACCAACCTAGACAGCATATTAAAAAGCAGAGACATTACTTTGCCAACAAAGGTCTGTCTAGTCAAGGCTATGGTTTTTCCAGTGGTCATGTATGGATGTGAGAGTTTGACTGTGAAGAAAGCTGAGTGCTGAAAAATTGATGCTTTTGAACTGTGGTGTTGGAGAAGACTCTTGAGAGTCCCTTGGACTGCAAGGAGATCCAATCAGTCCATCCTAAAGGAGATCAGTCTGGGTGTTCATTGGAAGGACTGATGCTGAAGCTGAAACTCCAGTATTTGGCCACCTGATGCGAAGAGCTGACTCATTGGAAAAGACCCTGATGCTGGGAAAGATTGAGGGCAGGAGGAGAAGGGGACGACAGAGGATGAGATGGTTAGATGGCATCACTGACTCAATGGACATTGGTTTGGGTAGACTCTGGGAGTTGGTGATGGACAGCGAGGCCTGGCTTGCTGTGGTTCATGGGGTCGCAAAGAGTCGGACACGGCTGAGCTACTGAACTGAACTCACATAAAGGCAAGAGGCTTAGAAAATCCTTCCAGCCTATTGCTAAGGAAGGAAGGGTTTAGTCACAGGCAATTTATAAAGGTTACTGCATTAAGGAGAGCCTCCAGTTCTGAAGATTCTGGCTTTATACAAATGTCTGTGGTCATGCTTTATAGTTTAGAAAGTCTGTGTTCTAGTAGCAGGTTTGAAAGACCGGACAGAGAGAAAACCACAGAGTCCTTCCTCTGCAGATGTTTTGCACACATAGGTCAAGCTGGCCTCTTATCTCAAGCCCTGGGCCACAGTAGCTTGGCTCCACAGGTTTAGTCCTTGGCACCTTTTTGTATGAATCCTGAGCCGTTTATTTATTTTCTTCTGTCCTAACACTGCCCAGGCAGCTCCAGCTGAGCACAGTGGTAAGGATATTTAAATGTAGTCTGTATAAAGAAGTTTGTAGCTGAGTAATATACACCATGGAATATTACTCAGCCATTAAAAAGAATTCATTTGAACCAGTCCTAATGAGATGGATGAAGCTGGAGCCCATTATACAGAGTGAAGTAAGCCAGAAAGATAAAGAACATTACAGCATACTAACACATATATATGGAATTTAGAAAGGTGATAACGATAACCCTATATGCAAAACAGAAAAAGAGACACAGAAATACAGAACAGACTTTTGAACTCTGTGGGAGAATGTGAAGGTGGGATATTTCAAAAGAACAGCATGTATACTATCTATGGTGAAACAGATCACCAGCCCAGGTGGGATGCATGAGACAAGTGCTCCGGCCTGGTGCACTGGGAAGACCCAGAGGAATCGGGTGGAGAGGGAGGTGGGAGGGGGGATCGGGATTGGGAATACATGTAAATCCATGGCTGATTCATATCAATGTATGACAAAACCCACTGGAAAAAAAAATAATAAAAAAAAAAAAAAAAGAAAGAAAGTAAAAAAAAAAAGAAGTTTGTAGCTGACCAGCCCACATGGAGCCCAGAGGAGCCTGTTCCTGTCTCTTCCAGAAGAAATCTAAAATATTTGTAAGTCTAGACTCCCCAGTTTAAAATAGGAAACTCACTTTGGGAATTCCCTGGAGACAAGCCAGAAATCCATTTTTTGGGCCAAAATAGAGGCCCTTGTTGATTTCCTTGCAACACCTCAAGAAAAGTTGAAGTTAATCCCAAGAAAAAGAGCACTTGGTAGTCTTGTAAAGTCCTAGCCCACTGAGGTGTTCCTAGCATGATCAAGAAACTGTTTGTGAATGTGGACACTTCCCCAGAGAAAATGGCTCCTTCACTGAAACTGAACATTAGAACACAGGTTCTTGGGAATAGCAGTTTTCCTGAAGTTAAGTTGAAAAATGCAAGTTTTCTCAACAGAAATTTCACAGAATGTGAAGCCCTCATCCAACATACAAGAAGTCTGTCTTAACTTCGTGAGAGACTAGGTGGGAAGACACAGAATATAAGAAGAAGAGGTGCCCAGATGAGCTCAGCATTCTATCTCTCCTTGCTAAGGCTTCATGCAAGATGTGGGGGAAATAGTACCTGCCTCATTCACATGCCTCTAGAAGCTGCATGGGCCTCAAGGAAGCTATTCGTTAAAGCTGGAAGGGCCTTTAGGAGACTGTTGAAAGGGCAGTCTGAAAGAAATGAAAAAGAATGTTAGTAGAGGCTAAAGATTCTGTTATGTAGGGGCAGGAAGTGAAGCTGTTACCTGCATTCATGTGGAAAATAGAAAACATATCAAATAAACGGGTGTATCAGATAAAGTTTTTAAGTGGAATCTGAAAAACACCAACTTGAGTACTTTAGCTGTTTATGCTAAAATAGGAAAGAAAGATGGGCTAAGCTACATAGAAGTGTATAAGTTTTAAGCAAAATTTAGAGAAAATATGAAGAATTCAGGATTTGCTGAGTTAAGGGGATATTTTTCATTCCAGTTCCTTTAAGCAAAAGTCAAAGAAATTCCTTCAAGGCAAGGACTAAATCAGGGTGTAGGTGGCTTCTTATATCTCTTCAACTAGACAACAATATGTTTAAGGATATTAAGTGCATTTCCCCACACTGCTTTCATAGAAATAAGTAAAAATGGCTAGTCTTAGAAAGAAATGTGGGTGTGACTTTTGTTTAATGGAGTTGGTTATAAACTGATAATTGCTTTCCAATATTGTGTTGGTTTCTGCCATACATCAACATGAATCACTCATACATATGTCCCCTCTCTCTTGAACCTCCCTCCCACTTCCCACCCCATCCTACCCCTCTAGGCTGTAACAGAGCACTGGGTTTGAGCTCTCTGTGTCATATAGCAAATTCCCATTGGCTATCTATTTTATACAGTAATGGATATGTTTCAGTGTTACTTTCTCAGGTCATCTCGCCTCCCCCTCGCCTACTGTGTCTACAAGCCTGTTCTCTATGTCTGTATCCCCATTCAGTTCAGTTCAGTTCAGTTGCTCAGTCGTGTCTGACTCTTTGTGACCCCATGAATCACAGCACGCCAGGCCTCCCTGTCTATCACCAACTCCCGGAGTTTACTCAAACTCATGTCCATCGAGCTGGTGATGTCATCCAGCCATCTCATCCTCTGTCGTCCTCTTCTCCTCCTGCCTCCAACCCCTCCCAGCATCAGGGTCTTTTCCAGAGAGTCAACTCTTCGCGTGAGGTGGCCAAAGTATTGGAGTTTCAGCTTTAGCATCAGTCCTTCCAATGAATACCAAGGACTGATCTCCTTTAGGATGGACTGATTGGATCTCCTTGCAATCCAAGGGACTCTCAAGAGTCTTCTCCAACACCACAGTTCAAAAGCATCAATTTTTCAGCACTCAGCTTTCTTCACAGTCAAACTCTCACATCCATACATGACCACTGGAAAAACCATAGCCTTGACTAGACAGACCTTTGTTGGCAAAGTAATGTCTCTGCTTTTTAATATGCTGTCTAGGTTGGTCATAACTTTCCTTTCAAGGAGTAAGCATCTTTAATTTCATGGCTGCAATCACCGTCTGCAGTGATTTTGGAGTCCCCAAAATAAAGTCTGACACATTGCTGCCCTACAAAAAGGTTCATCAATATCATCTTTCTAGATTGCATATATGTGTTCATATCTGATATTTGTTTTTCTCTTTCTGACTTACTTCACTCTGTATAATAGGTTCATTCACCTCATTAGAACTGACTGAAATGTGTTCCTTTTTATGGCTGAGTAATATTCCATCATATGTGCTGTGCTTAGTCTCTTGGTTGGGTCCAGCTCTCTGAGGTCCCGTGGTATCCCACCAGGCTCCTCTGTCCATGGAATTCTGCAGGCAAGAATACTGGAGTGTGTTGCCATTTCCTCCTTCAGGGGAATCTTTCTTTTTTTTTTTATTTCTTTTTTTATTTTTTTCATTTATTTTTATTAGTTGGAGGCTAATTACTTTACAGTATTGTAGTGGGTTTTGCCATACATTGACGTGAATCAGCCATGGATTTACATGTGTTCCCCATCCTGATCCCCCCTCCCACCTCCCTCCCCACCTGATTCCTCTGGGTCTTCCCAGTGCACCAGGCCCAAGCACTTGTCTCATGCATCCAACCTGGGCTGGTGATCTGTTTCACACTTGATAATATACATGTTTCAATGCTATTCTCTCAGATCATCCCACCCTCGCCTTCTCCCACAGAGTCCAAAAGTCTGTTCTGTACATCTGTGTCTCTTTTTCTGTTTTGCATATAGGGTTATCGTTACCATCTTTCTAAATTCCATATATATGCGTTAGTATACTGTATTGGTGTTTATCTTTCTGGCTTACTTCACTCTGTATAATGGGCTCCAGTTTCATCCTCATTAGAACTGATTCAAATGTATTCTTTTTAATGGCTGAGTAATATTCCATTGTGTATATGTACCACAGCTTCCTTATCCATTCGTCTGCTGATGGGCATCTAGGTTGCTTCCATGTCCTGGCTATTATAAACAGTGCTGCGATGAACATTGGGGTGCACGTGTCTCTTTCAGATCTGGTTTCCTCAGTGTGTACGCCCAGCAGTGGGATTGCTGGGTCATACGGCAGTTCTATTTCCAGTTTTTTAAGGAATCTCCACACTGTTCTCCATAGTGGCTGTACTAGTTTGCATTCCCACCAACAGTGTAAGAGGGTTCCCTTTTCTCCACAGCCTCTCCAGCATTTATTGCTTGTAGACTTTTGGATAGCAGCCATCCTGACTGGCGTGTAATGGTACCTCATTGTGGTTTTGATTTGCATTTCTCTGATAATGAGTGATGTTGAGCATCTTTTCATGTGTTTGTTAGCCATCTGTATGTCTTCTTTGGAGAAATGTCTGTTTAGTTCTTTGGCCCATTTTTTGATTGGGTCATTTATTTTTCTGGAATTGAGCTTCAGGAGTTGCTTGTATATTTTTGAGATTAATCCTTTGTCTGTTGCTTCGTTTGCTATTATTTTCTCCCAATCTGAGGGCTGTCTTTTCACCTTGCTTATAGTTTCCTTTGTTGTGAAAAAGCTTTTAAGTTTCATTAGGTCCCATTTGTTTATTTTTGGTTTTATTTCCAATATTCTGGGAGGTGGGTCACAGAGAATCTTGCTGTGATTTATGTCGGAGAGTGTTTTGCCTGTGTTCTCCTCTAGGAGTTTTATAGTTTCTGGTCTTACATTTAGATCTTTAATCCATTTTGAGCTTATTTTTGTGTATGGTGTTAGAAAGTGTTCTAGTTTCATTCTTTTACAAGTGGTTGACCAGTTTTCCCAGCATCACTTGATAAAGAGGTTGTCTTTTTTTCCATTGTATATTCTTGCCTCCTTTGTCGAAGATAAGGTGTCCATAGGTATCTAATCCAGGGGTTGAACCTGCATCTCCCACATTGGCAGGCAGATTCTTTATCCCTAGGGCCACCTTATGTATCACAACTCCTTTATCCATTCATCTTTCAATGGACACCTAGGTTGCTTCCATGTCCTAGCTATTGTAAATAGTCCTGTGATGAGCATTGAGGTATATGTGTCTTTTTCAGTTATGGAAACCTATAATGTTTTAAAAGAAATACCATCAACTTGAAGAAACAGAACAATGCAAAGTGGACAGAGGTCTTTAGACCCCAAACCTAGCTGGAAACATAGGTTACCCGGCTGCAAACATACGTTATTTTTTATGGAAAAGGAAGGGTAACTGGAATAAAGAGCCCAAAAAGTGGACCAAGAGCTGCAGACAGTCTTTACCGGGAAGCAGGGCTGGACTGCAGTCAAGGAATAGCGTCTCACTCTCCTTGGGCTTCCATAACAGAATATCATAAATTGAGTGGCTTAATCAACAGAACTTTCTCAGACTTCAGGGTCAAGTCCAAAGTATGGGCAGATTCAGCTCCTGGTGAGAGGCTGCTTCTTGACTGACAGAGGGCCATTGTTGTGATTTCACATGACACACAAAGAGAGAAAGAGAAAATTTCAATTATATTGAATCCCGTCATGAGAGCTCTGGCCTTACAGCTGGGTTATCTCCCAAAGGCCCCATCTCCAAATTCCATTGCATTAAGGGCTAGATCTTCAACCTACGAATGGGGAGTAGGAGGGGGCACAATTCAGTAGCAACAAGTGCCCATTGGATTTCAGAATTTCTACAGACCAAGGACTGCTGTGTGCCGCCTGTTCACTTCTGCTTGAATGGCAGTATCCTATAAAGTCATCTCTGTCCCAACAGTGTATAAGGATGTCTGAGGGGCAGATATTCACAGAGAACGGCACCTGAGAAACTTATCTGCGCCTGGACTTGCAGGAGCTGACAAAATCTTTAGGCCTTAAAAAAACAAAAAAAAAAAAACGAAAAAAACAAAAAACTTTAGGCCTTGAGGGGTGAGAGTTTTGAGAGAAGTAGGAATTGATTTTGGATGTGGGAGAAATGTAGATTTTGTAATAAAAAGGTAGATTATGATAAATTAAGGATGTCTACTATTTATGTATTGCTATTTTCATTGTGAGATGGGGTCTATATCTTCTTCTTTTGATTCTGAGGAGTGTCTCTGACTCCATGATAACAGTACAATGGAAGTGCCAGTTTCTGACTCAGGTTGTAAAAGATTGATACCTTAGCCCTACTCTTAAAACACTTGTGCTTAGAACTGAGTTACCATGCAAGAAGGTGAACTACCTTGACCTTTAGTGCATTCCGCCAGGGATTCTATGCCTCCTGCGATAATGGGGCAGTCATGCCAAACTAAAAGTGGTTACACAGGGCTTCAGATATTCTATAAAGCACTCATGTATGTAAAAAGAGTGTTTAAAAATTTCTAAGTTATTGTTCTAAAAGTTCAACCTCCATCATCATCATCTGAGAAATTGTTTTAAATTCAGATTTTTGTATCCCACTCCAGACCTATTGAGTCAAAAACTCAGGGGTGAGACCAAGAAGTCCTTATTTTATCAAGTCTTCTGTTGCTAGTGCTATATAAGTTGAGGGAAGGTTGTCTAATACCTTGTTATCAAGAGATGCTAATTATCTTAGAAAATTGCAGTGTTTATGGTTTTAGGCTGTATTATGTAAAACACATATATTGGTCTGCTTTTGTGTCCATCTACTTGATAACTTTATAGGCTTAAGTAAAAATATTTTATTGTCATCTCAAATGTAATAGTATCTGGACATTTGCATATTTAAATGTATATTGTTTGATTTTAAATAAGTTATTTTTATTTCTTCTTCAGTTTATAGTTAGGTTTATATTGATTTTTCAAAACTGGATGAAGTCATACTATACTATTTATTTTATTTTAGGATAGATATTATACAATTATTTGTTTAGAAGATGGTGGGATATTGGATATAATAGGATTAAGAACCACTGTTGTAGAAGATTCATGACAACCCATAACGTTAGTGTAGGGAACATTGGAGATACTCTAGATCACCAAACTGACCTCAGAATATATCTCAATCCTAAATTTTTGATGATAACTCTTGGGCCAGAAGAGCTGATGAAGAAACATTTGAATCTAGGGAGGGATATTCATACTTTACAAACTGAGCCACCAGTCATAACAAAAAAAACAAAAATTTTCATAGTTGCTTCAGATTTTTAAAACAAAAGAAACCGAACATTACAAATAAGTTCAAGCTCTTTTTTTCTCTCTGAAATCCTCTTTTCTTCTCTCTTATCTTCTTTTTCTGTGGGAAAGTATTATTATAAGTTAGATGTGTAGTCAAAATATATGGTTATACTTTTATAACATATATCAGTTCAGTTCAGTCACTCAGTCATGTCTGACTCTTTGCGACCCCATGGACTGCAGCACCCCAGGCTTCCCTGTCCATCACCAACACCCAGAGCTTGCTCAAACTCATGTCCATCAAGTCGGTGATACCATCCAACCATCTCATCCTCTGTTGTCCCCTTCACCTCCTGCCTTCAATCTTTCCCAACATCAGGGTCTTTTCCAATGAGTCAATTCTTTGCATCAGGTAGCCAAAGTATTGGAGTTTCAACTTCAGCATCTGTCCTTCCAATGAATATTCAGGACTGATTTCCTTTAGAATTGACTGATTGGATCTCCTTGCAGTCCAAGGGATTCTCAAGAGTCTTCTCCAACACCACAATTCAAAAGCATCAATTCTTTGGCTCTCAGCTTTCTTTATAGTCCAACTCTCACATCCATACATGAGAGCTTCATGTGATTTTTATACTTACTTAACTAATAGCATGCTGGAGGTAACGTTCTGCAATTTACTCTTTCCATTCTCTTACGTTATTAAGATTTACTCAGAATATTTATAGATTTAGTCCATTTTTTCAAGCTTATGTGTATTATTTCATCCTACCACTCTACTACAGTTTTTCACACCTTCACCTTATATAAGGTAAATATCCTTAATACACACACACACACCCCCCCCCTTAGTACATATGAAAAAAATGCATGCATGTGAATATATGTGTATATGTCTGTATGTCCCACTTCTGGATTAGTCTTTTACATGTTTTTGTAATCTATTATTATTTCAAAGACTAGATTTTATTTTGTAATCATTACTTTTCTTTTTGCTTGACTGTTTTTTAATACTGTTAGTTTCTATTCTCATCTTTATTATTGGCTTCTTCTTTCTTTATTTGCTTTTTCTTATCTATTTTATGTATAATTCATTTATTTAAAATTTTACTTTTTCAAGAAAGGCATTCTAGGAAATAACATTGAAGTTACTACATTAGTTCCATCATTGAAGTCTCAAAACATTATTTCTGTTGTTATTCAGTTTAAATATTTCACATTACTGTGGTTTTCTCTTCAATCCATTTTTTAGGAGGATGTATTACATATTGGGCAAGGTGCATTAACAATGCAATGCTAATTCTTCGGGACTTGTGTAATAGAGCATCTCAACCATGAATAGATTACAGGAATGTCAGTGTACTGATTTCTTCAGCTCTTAACACAGACAAGTGGAACTTGGAAGAGACAGCCTCAAGGTAGTAAAATTGGGGAGCACAGACTTTATGGTCTAGTGTTACATGGGTATTTATGTCACTGTTTTTCTTTATATATTTTAGGACGATGTTGTGGAAGGCTTACCAATTAATGATTGATTAATTTCCTTAGTGGAGTAGGAAATAGCAACCCATGACTGAGTATGTGTGCGCACGTGCACGCACGCACACACACACACACACACACACACACACACAATCTCCTTGGTGGATTATTCCTTTTAGTTTTATGAGATGCCACGCTGTCATTATTAATGACTTTTATCTTAAATTCCCTTTTATTTGTTATTCATATTTCTATACCAAGATTCTTTTGGTAAATATTTGTTCAGTCTGTATTTTCATCCATTTGTTTTCAGTTTACTTGTATAGTGTTGCTTTTAGTGTGTTATTTATTATTCAAACCAGAACCTTTTGAGAGTATGTGAAAGTGAAAGTTGCCCAGTCGTGTCTGACTCTTTGCAACCCTATGAACTATACAGTCCATGGAATTCTCTAGGCCAGAATACTGGAGTGGGTAGCCTTTCCCTTCTCCAAGGGGTCTTCCCAACCCAAGAATTGAACCCAGGTCTCCTGCATTGCAGGAAGACTCTTTACCAGCTGAGCCACAAGGGAAGGATGCTATTAATAATTAAGCTAGGACAGCTAGGTGAAATCCATGATGGTTCTGAGCAAACTGGAATGTGTGAACTTACTTTTAAACAGAATATAACTGGATTTTACTTGTACTCAATTATGATAGTCTGCCTTTTAGGGAAGATTTAATACATTCATATTTTTTTGTAATTATTGCCATATTTGGATAGTTATTATAACTTGATTTGTATTTTAGGTATAATTATAGAAGTATACAATTGTATAGTGATTGCTTCCCTCCTTTCCCGCTGCCCCCACCCCCCCCAACTTTACTTCTTTCTTGCTTTTCCATTTTGACAAGATTTCTTTCTTTTGTCTTCTGAGAGAGTACTTATTTTACTCAACTTTTAAAATGATGGTTTATCTTAAATTTTAACTTGCATATTTAGCTGAAAGATGTTCATTGTTGTTCAGTATCTTTATGCCTCTCTCCTATAGAATACCTATATAATACAAGGTTCTTAGAAAAATTTAACTCTGATTTATCTCATGTTATTGTTGTCTGGTATTTTAATTCCAACATTTAAAAAATATTTATTTATTTATTTTACTTGACAATATTGTATTGATTTTGCCATACATTGACTTGAATCCTCCATGGGTGTACATGTGTTCCCCATCCTGAAGCCCCCTCCCACCACCCTCCCCATCCCACCCCTCTGGGTCATCCCAGTACACCAGCCCTGAGCACACTGCCTCATGCATCGAACCTGGATTGGCGATTCATTTCACATATGATAATTTACGTTTCAATGCCATTCTCCCATATCGTCCTGCCTCGCCCAACTTTTTAAAAATATTACCTCTCCATTCATCATGAACATATTTTATGGCCTATACTTATTTATATGTATGTACGAACAAGCTTTAGCATGTCTTTATTTCTCCCATTCTTTTTTTCTGGTTTCAACTTATTTCTTGTTGAATCACCTGTTTAAGTGTGTTTTTTAACAAATCATAAACTCTTCATCTATGTATATTTGAAAATGTCTGGATTTTATTTTACAAAGTAAGCATTATAATTTTTAATCAATTTCATAAATGAGGAGACTGAACAATGACTGGATAAATACATTTTTCAGACTGGAGAATTCTTAAAAGCTACCAACAATGAATGCCAACATAATAGAACAATATACATTGAGGGAAAATAGCTGCTTCACTAAAATTCTATCCTTAGCTGACACCCACTAATGCAAAATATGTTATCTAATTATCTTATTTTCTGTGATAATGAACCTCTTCAGTAAATTAAAAATTATTTGATATTTTGCTTTTGCATTTTAATAGGTCTGGGTATGTACTTGTTTTTCTTATCCTGCTCATGACTTGGTGAACTTCTTCAAATTGGGAGTCATTCTTCTACATCTCTCTGGACAATGAGCACCTTTCTCTAATTCTGTTTCCTCCTTCATTAACTCTGCCTGCTGGGCCCCTGGACCATCCCATTCCATCCTTTATGTCTCTATATGTATTGAATTCTGGGAAATGTCCTTGGATCAGTCTTTAAATTTTTTTCACTTCTGTTTTCCTTGTGTCTATTCTTGTGCTCCTCTCACTCAATGATATTTTTTTGTTTCAATTTTATAAATGTGTTTAGGTTAACTCTTCGGGTGTGAGTTGCTCAAACCCTTCACATTCCCAAGAAAGGCCTGACTTCAGAACTGGCTCTTGGACAGCTCCTGGAAGTTGAACTCTTTGAGTCTTGGAATATTCTTTCTGACAAGAGCACTTTTGTGGTCTTGGGCCACACAGCACCAATTCAATTGATAGTTTATGCTAATGAATATAATTTTTGGTAAATCATATTCTCAGTTGTTTTTTTTTTTCCTCTGTTCTGTGAAACTGGAGTCTGAAAAGCTAAGTCCTGCAGTTGCCTACATGATTGATACCCAAGAAAAATCCTGAACATAAGGCTCAGGGGAGCTTCAGGTATGTCCTCACACATCACTGTTGGTATAATTAAGTGAATCTGTGGGACTCTCCTGGAAGAGGACATCTGGAGGCTTGAGTCTGGTGTCTCTTGGACTTCACCCTTGGTGCCTTACTAATTTTAATCTGTATCCTTTTGCAATTAAAAAAAAAAACTGTAACTAGGAATATAGCAGCTTTTCCAAGTTCTATGAGTTCTTCAAGTGAAACATCAAACCCAAGAGTGGTCTTAGGGAGTCCTGACACACAAAATAAACAGTTGACACTTAAACAAATTTGGGGTTGGGGGATGACCCTTGAAGCAGTTGAAAATTCACATTATAGCTTATAATCAACCCACTTTATCCCCAGTTCCTCTGTATCTAGGGTTCTGCGTCTGTAGTACATCCAACCAACTGCATATATCATTGAAAAAACCCACATATAAGTGAATTGCACAGTTCAAATCCGTCTCCTTCTACAGTCACTGTATTTCTCTTGCCAAATATTCCATTTTAGTCATTTTCAAATAGCCTTTTTTCACTCTTCTATGGAGAAAACATTGTTACTAGTCCTTTATTTTGTGAAATATTTTAAACTTACTTATTTGAAGCTTCTTTCTGATTTTCAAAAAAGACTTTCTGTCCTTTGGGTGCAAAATTGCCCTCTTGCCGAGCCTACTGATGCTCTCCCACATTTTCCTAGAATGCAGTCATGTAACAGTCAGCCACATCCTCCGCTCCAGTTGATTCCATGGGCACTGTACTTGGGTCTGTGGAAGCATTTATAAGGGATAGATTTAAACTTACCTACATTAGATTCCCGAGTTCCTCTGATTTTGGATCCGTTTTCATAATAAATTTTCTGTTTAGTGTAGATTAGATTTAAACACATAAAGAATAAGACTGAGATGCTGACATCTTTTACTCTTAATTTTTCAAACATTTAAAGATTATTTAGTATTTATTTCTGGCTGTGCTGGGCGTTCGTTGCTTGTGTGTGCAGGCTTTCGTTTGTGGCGGGCTGCTCTTCATTGCAGTGTGTGGGATTCTCATTGCAGTGGCTTCTCTCTTTGCAGACACAGGCTCCAGGTGCATGCGCTTCAGTACTTGCAGCTCCCAGGCTCTAGAGTGCAAGCCCAGTAGTTGTGGTGCGCGGGCTCAGCTGCTCCAAGGCACGTGGAACCTTCCCGGACCAGGGGTGGGCGTTGGGTCTCCTACACTGGCCTGTGGAATCTCATCCACTGTGCCACCAGGGAAGTCCCTGATATCCATTTATTAAAATCTTTCCCCCTCTTTACTGCTCTGAGTTCCATCAAACATTCTTACTACGTTTCCAGGCTAGTGGGTAGCATTTCAAGTTTTTTTCTAATCTTGTTTCATGGGTTGAATAAAAGGAGGGAAAGGATGTATAAAATTTTGTCACTTCCTCCTATGTTCAATCACACTATTTTAGTGTTTAATGTACTGAAATAATTCTGCCATAAGTCATTTTATCCTATGTTCAATTGTCTTGAATCCTAAGATTAGTTACTTGTCCCATGTGCTTGTAAAATAAATTGTTTGTGATTCACTTTGAATTTTCCTATATTGTCTGAATGGCATCTTTTAGTGCCAGTTTTCCACCCTTTTTCCTTTCTGTTGAAAACTGTGAACATACACAGGTTTTATATATGATATTATGGGTGCATAGGTGGGACTCCTTTGTGTGTAGAATTAGGAGAGTCAAAATTATCAAGAAGACACCAATATGCTGTTTTCTGGGGGGACCACTCTTGAAATGACTTTTGTCTATCTTAGTTTCTTCTGAATCCAGGACCAAATCTTATTTTTATAAGAATTCTTTATTCATAGCCCAGTTAGAAATATAAAGAGAGTACTGTTTACTAGAGTCCAAAGAATTTGTATGTCTAATCCCTCAAGAATGTGAGTAGTTAATTATAAATATGGTTGGAGATCAGAAGTACAGATGTGACAGAGCTATTTAAAAAGGGAAAGATATTAGTCAAAGAAAAGAATGAAGAAACGGATAAAATGTTAATAAATTCTTTACATCAGTTACCATGGAGAATGATAGGTAGGCAGAAATTCAGTAGATTTCCTGGAAAGGATATCAGAAGTTCTTATACAGCAAGCAAGCAATATTAAAGAAGGAAGTTACAATTCCTGAACATTGCAAAAACTCTAAGCAATGGCATGGTTTCAGAGCTTTAATTGAAGTGATTAACAATATAAGCAGATCTTTAGAAATAGATCTGTAACTTCATGAAGAAGAAAAATGTAAATGAAAAGGACAAATGTTTATTTTTGCTGAGATTTCAAGAGGCTTTAGTACTATTTAGTTTCAAATTTAGTATGAGAAACAAGTATATTTTAGAGTGTTTTTCTGTAAATACACCACTTTTCCAGTTCTTGCACCCTTTTTATGGGTGATAGCAGTTGTCTTATTATCTCTCAAGCATGTCAAAATAAAGGAAAGAAATATTAGTAAGACTTGTCAATAGTACATTGACATAATGTGTTTTTATTTTTCTACCTGAAAGAGTAGATGTTGTTCCAAGTTTGTGGATGTGTGGCTGTGAAAAAAAAAAAACAAACCTTAAAAACATAACTCATCTCTTGCATTGTTTCTAAAATGCTATGCTTAATTATTTATCCAATGGTTTTGCTAACCAGATCTTTACTAATGAATGTGGTGTGAAATTAGTAAGAACCATTAGGTGAAAGGAAGATGATAACTTTGGAAAATAGAACTTAAAATTTACATGTATGTATTACAGAAAAAAATACACAGCTTTCTTTCATTGGACATTTTCCCATGTTGATCAACACCTGCATTTTGTTCCTATCTGCTCTACCTTTTTCATGTAAGCAGATTTCCAGTGCTTCTTGTTGTCATTCAGTTGCTAAGTTGTGTCCGACTCTTTGTGACCCCATGGACTGCAACACTCCAGGCTTCCCTGTCCTCCACTATCTCCCAGAGTTTACTCAAACTCATGTCCATTGAGTCGGTGATGCTATCCAACCATCTCATTCTCTGTTGCCCCCTCTCCTCCTGCCCTCAATCCTTCTCAGCATCAAGATCTTTTGCAATGAGTTGACTTCTCACATCAGGTGGCCAAAATATTGGAGCTTCAGCGTCAATCCTTCCAATTAATATTCAGGGTTGATTTCCTTTAGTGGTAGTAGTGGTGTTAGTCGCTGAGTCGTGTCCGACTCTTTGACCCCATGGACTGTGGCCCATCAGGCTCCTCTGTCCATGGGATTCTCCAGGCACGGATGTTGGAGTGGATTGCCATTCTCTTCTCCAGAAGATCCTTCTGACCCAGGGACTGAAGCCTGGTCTCCTCCACTGCAGGCAGATTCCTTACCATATGAGCTACAGGGAAGACCCTTTAGAATTTCCTTTAGGATTACGCTATTGCATTCTGCCATTTACCTGGTTCCTTCAAGTGTCCTTTACTAATTTATTATGTAAGTCCAGCAGATCTCATCTTCTTTTTGCTTGTACCTTTCTCAATTTATAATACTGTAAAAGGCTTTGTCTTTTATTGAATATGTTTACTTGCATACCCAGATTCTGTTCTGGCTTCCCTGATGTCAGTCATTTCTCTTCCTCTTAAGCCCTCTTCACCTACTCTCTGGAAGAAAATCCTTGAAATAAAATTAAAAATAATAAGAGACATCTAATTGGATCATATGAATCTATATATATGATCAAATTGCATAGAACTAAATACACATATATATGCAAATCTGTGAATATTTTATAAGTGCATTTGTTTATAAGGTTGAGGAGTATATCATTGTAACCTTTCCTGGGTGTGATATTGTGCTCTAGTTATACAACTACAGCTCTAGTGTAGCTATAGTTACCTTTGGAGGACACTAGGTAAAAGTCCACAGAATCTCTGTATTTTTTCTTAAAACTGCATGCACATGCGTGACTGCTAAGTTGCTTCAGTTATGTACAACTCTGTGATCCCATGGACTGCAGCCCGCCAGGCTCCTCTGTCCATGGGATTTCCCAGGCAAGACTATTGGAGTGGGTTGCCATGCTCTCCTTCAGGAGATCTTCCTGATCCAGCCATTGAACCTATGTCTCGTATGTCTCCTGCATTGGCAGATGGGTTCTTTACCACTAGCACCACCTGGGAAGCCCCCTTACAATTGCGTATGGTCTGTAATTATTTCAAAGAAAAAGTTTTTCAAGAAGGCATATAAATAGAAACATGATTATTATGAGTTTCACCTTGTTTCTTCTACTAAGTAATTTGGACAAGATCACAAATAATCACCTAGCACCTCATAGCCCCACATGTTTTGAGTACAGCAAATTAAATGTTATATGCATTATTTTTCAATCATTCATTAATTCATTTTGTCAGTCAGCAAATCTTTATCAAACAGATATTATGAACCAAGCACTCTTGTAGGCACTGGAGTTAACATGCAATGAAATTTTTCTTGGATTTAATGAAATGTGTTTTCCTGAATGAGGAGTATTTGTGGTTTACTAAGAGTTTCTGAGTTTATACTTTCTGTTGGCTTATATTTGCAAGCTGCTTCATTGGTACCTTCTTATTTTTTGCCATGATACATGTGAGTGGACTCCAGTTTTTTCTTTTCTTTTTTTAAAGTCATTGTTTTTGGGTAAAGAAATCTCCAGCTTAAAAATAAGTATTGACATAGGAAGGACTGATGTTGAAGCTGAAACTCCAATACTTCGGCCACCTGATGCAAAGAGTTGACTCATTGGAAAAGACCCTGATGCTGGGAGGGATTGGGGGCAGGAGGAGAAGGGGATGACAGAGGATGAGATGGCTGGATGGCATCACCGACTTGATAGGCATGAGATTGAGTAAACTCCGGGAGTTGGTGATGGACAGGGAGGCCTGGCGTGCTGCAATTCATGGGGTCGCAAAGAGTCGGACATGACTGAGCGACTGAACTGAACTGAACTGATAGTCATTTAACAGACTAAGTCAGATGACTTAAAGATGTCACTGGGCTATAACAAATAAAAGTTCTTGACTTAAAAAAAAAAAAAAAAGTATTGAAACCCCTCAAGGTTTCAGAAAGTGAAAGAACATGGCTAACTATTTTATGATAGAGCCACAGTATTGATGAACCAGCAGAAATGTTCCATTTGAAAAGGCCTGTGATAAACCAAGTGACTTACCTCACAGTTGGACTGGAGATCTTCAAACAAAGCTGTGTAGCTAAACCACAATTGATAAGAGATAGAATTTCTTTAAATCCTTAAGAGATCGCGAACTCTATCCCTAAATGCTGTCACTGTTTCATCCCTGGATATATCCAACTATATGTTAAACTTAAACTGGATCATGGGAAATAGTTTTAATTCCATTTTTATCTCAGTGGTGTACTTGGGGGAATAAAAAGAGAGGAAAATGTCAAAATAGCTTTTCTCTAAGTGAAGAAATTTACTTGTATTTCCATGTTTGTGGGCATGTGTCATGAAATGAGAAACTAAAGCTTCAAAAATTATAGTATGGTTCCAGTTGTGATAATGATTCTGCTCTTTGTTATTTCATATTTTCGCTTTTCATCACAAGAAATGAGCTGGAATTTGTTTTCCATTTTTTTGTAGCGCATTTTTGCTGTGATAAAGAAACCCAATATGTAGAAATACAATGATAACATTGCTAACTTTACAAACATATGGGATTTTGCATATGCTAGAGAAGGCAAGAAATGACATTTGATGGAAACTCTACAAGTCTTATTCATTAGAATTTTCTTTCTTAATCGTTGTTTAGGACTATGAGATTTGAGATATCTCCTCAAGTCTCATATCCTCCGTGTCTCCCTTACTTCTACAGGAGCTATAGACTAGTTGTTCATGCTGAATACGTCTCATGTCAAGAGTTGACCTGCTCTACCGTGCATAGCCATGACTCTGACCTCAAGACTCTTATTCCTCCACTCTGTCATTTTATTCCATTTTACAGACCTTCTAATTGGGCTCCTTCCTTTGTTTCCCCTACAGGATTGCATGTTCAGTTTGAATTTTTTTTAAACTGATTTCATCAAAATTTTCCTTTGTCTTTCAAGGAAGCTCTCCCTATAGATCCAAAACACTGCAAAATTATTTAATCTGGTGGAGAAAGACATATAAGGGGTTGGATCAATGGCACTAGGAATCACAGTTTTTAGTCTCAGTGGTTTCCTTAACACCAAACTCTTTTATTTCACTTGTCTACATTCACAACTTTGGAATTCTCCTCCAGTCTTCCTAATGTGATTTGACAAGGACTGCTGCTCTCAAGACTATGTTTATTTGATGAATGGATATGGCATATCTCCACATTTTGTGAGAATGTATCTTGGAAGCTTCTTTGGAAAGAAAATATGGTAAGAAATAGTTTTGTTTCCAAAAAAGCCAGTCTGTAACCTGTGGTTCTCCTCCTCTATCCCCCAACTCCTGACTGCATTTACAACTGAGCTTTGAAGAACCAGCTGCTGAAAGTGATAAATCAGCAGCTCAAAATGATGAACGAGAGACTCATTGTAGCTCAAAGTGAAATATAGGTGCTTTTCAACAATGTTAGATTGGTTACTGGACGTGGGAAAGAGTGGTGACTACTGGTCAAATGTATGAATATATATATTATAGTAGCAATTATACTTACCTATTTGAATTCTATTTGAAATCCTCTTATTACTATAACATCAGGTATTTTATTTTGAGGAGCATTACTAACAATAAATCAGAACTAACATTTATGGAGTGCCAATTAAGTGCCAAGCCAAGTGCTAGGCTGGGGAGCATTAGCTTTGAAATGCTTAGTTGTGATCTCCAAGCACCACTTATGGAAAATTATGATCTGCTTTCTAAATTACTGCACAATCTTTAGATGCAACAGGCATTCTGAATTTTAAAATCTATTTTTAATATTTCTAGTGTGGTTTATACTTACTCAAATGGAATATTTTTCAGCTTGTTCCTTTCCAAGTGCTACTTACACACCTGTCATTCAAGGCTCTTTTCACTCTGATTTTGATTTATTCAATTTGCCAGTGTTCCCTGGTTACTAGTCCATGTAATGGTCTGTTCATTTGTACATAAACATTTATATAAGATGGAAAAGTTGAAGTAATTTAAATTTAGTCCATTATTTTTTTTCCAATGTGAATTGTGTCAGTATACTACTTCAGTGAGAGGTTATTCATTGGTTTACTTTCTGCTTTTTTATAGTTTCCAGGCATGTTTAATATCTGTGATTAACTGAATTTTTCAGGTTAACATCTGCATTTAATCACAAGTTATTACCCGTTTCCTAGACTGGTCAGTGTAACATTTCAATCACTCCTCCCTTCTTTCTCCACCCGTGTAGTAAAAGATTCAAAGTCACTTATACTTTCTCTCTTTCACAGCCATAGAGCTGCACTTAAATAATATTTAAGAAAGTTATATTTCTTTTGAAGTGGTCACAGGAAGCATATGCTTAGTGTATATAAACAGAGAGAGAGTTGAGGCACTGATTTTGGAAGGCTTGGCTGATTTATAGAACTCTTGTATCTACATAGAAACATTTTTCCTTAGAGAGAAATGAAAGGCTCTTTTGGGCTCCAGTACCCACAGAGCTCCTGTATAATGGCATTGAAACTCTAAGAGAAGTCTTCTTTTGGTTTCACTTTGCTCTCTATTTTTGGTGTGGCTCAACAAACTTCTGAGAGGTCTCTGTTTAAGCTTAAACACTCCTTGTCTCACTTCCCCAATTCTTTAACTTTTCAAAGTCATTTGATCATGGAGAATAAGACCTTAAGGATTAGTCATACTTCAGGTAAAGGGGGAAATGGCTTCATTACAGTTATTTTATTCCCTACTACCCCACCACTGAACACGATTATTCAAAGTGATTCTTCCATTTTTCTCTGAGTTCTCCATAAACCTGTCATAAATGATTCAATTTAAGGAAGAAAAATATATTAAAGCAGAACAACTAAACATGTGGTAATGTCTGGCTACTATTTTTGGCAAAACTTGACCTAACGCAGGAATTTGCCTCTCTTCCAAAATTAGGTGTTTTTGTTGGGGAGGGCGAGAAGGGATAAGGCAAAAACAGCCATTCTGGGATTTTAATTGATTGAAAGCTAGGATGGGAACAATATTCTCCATTTTTTTCAAGTATGGATGGTATTGGACTATGATTAAAAATTATGAAGGGAATCTGAAAATTTCATTCATGTATCTAGTTGATTACATCTCTAAGGGCTTCCCTGGTGGCTCAGTTGGGAAAGAATCTGCCTACAATGCAGGAAACTTCCTGCAGTGTAGGAGACCTGGGTTCGATCCCTGGGTTGGGAATATCTCCTGAAGAAGGAAATGGCAACCCATCTCAGTATTCTTGCTTGGAGAATCCCATGGACAGAGGAGCCTGACAGGGTATATATATAGTCCATGGGTTGCAAAGAGTCGGATGCAACTGAGTGACTAACATTTACTTATTTATATATCTCTAAGTTATTCTGACATGTTTAATGATGAGCATGATCACTGTTATTCTAGGAAATTTTTAGGGCCAGTATAGGTAAAAGAGCACATAATGACTTAAATTAATCCCTTTACAAATAGTCAAATAGAAACCTCATTTCCTTTCTCAACTCACTTAAAAGCAACAGAAATCATTGTGTGCCTACTATGTGCAAGCCCTTTATTGCCTTGAAGTCAGGAGTGACTTCTTGTTCATCATTTTACTGTCAATGTCAACTACACTGATGATTGGTAGATACCCAAAGTTCAGATGAGACTGAATAGTGTTTGGGGCCTGTTAACAAAGAATCTTTAAACTGTTTCCGTTTTAGGTTACCAGTTTGTGTCATCGTGTTTGGTGATGCATTTCCTCCTGTCAGTTCAGTGCTCATCACCTTCAATCCTGCATGGAAACAAAGCAAAACAAAAAAGGACATAGGTTAAGTTCTCAGTATCACCACTTTTTGTTTTCTTGAATCCCAGCCTTCATTTTTCATGACCTGTGTCCTTACCCAGTTCAAGTAACTGCTCTCTGCCTTTCAAGGTTCAAGTGGCTGTGAATGGTATGTGGGAAGAATGTCAACATTCACCAGGCGTGGGGGTCAGTGGTGCCTCAGGGGATCCTGGCGAGCAAGTAGGGATTAATTTTGCATTGAGGTTATAGGGAAGTCCTGGAGCACAGAAAGTGTGTGGAATGAGGGAGCTGGAGAATTTATCCTGTGTTTGGTGAAGGAAGGAATAGAACATGGATTTGCAATTACATGGATGTAGAACACTAGAGCACAGTTCTCCAGGAGCTGAATCTAAGCCCTTCTAGTCCATGTGACCCAGAAGCAGGAGACCTTCTGGGAAGAAAAGCCCAAGGTGGTTCTTTCTGTGACCATTTAATCACCTGAAACCATGTGAACCAGGATCACATGTAGAGTTGACTTTTGTGTCCCTGTGGACATGCTCTTCATTCATGTATGCTTTCCCAATGAATTAAAACAGGCTTAGAAACTTCTTCAACCTAGGATTCTAGGTAGTAACTACCAATGAAGTCAGGCCTGGATTTTAGAAATAAAACCAACCCCTGACCTAATAATAGATCATTTCAGTGGCAATGGAAAACACCTCTTGCTCCTATTCTATTTTGATTTTCTCTTGTATTTCTCCAATAAAATTCCCCGAGCCGCCTTATTAGAGAAATGCAAATCAAAACTACAGTGAGATATCACCTCATACCAGTCAGAATGACCGTTATCAAAAAGGCTACAAATAATAAATGCTGGAGGGGGTGTGGAGAAAAGGAAACCCTCTTGTACTGCTGGTGGGAATGTAATTTGATACAGCCACTATGGAAGACAGTATGGAGATTCCTTGAAAAACTAGAAATAAAACCACTATATGACCCAGCAGTCCTACTCCTAGGCATATACCCCGAGGAAACCAAAATTGAAAAAGAAACATGTACCCCAGTGTTCTTTGCAGCACTGTTTTCAATAGCTAGAACATGGAAGCAACCTAGATGTCCATTGACACATGAATGGATAAAGAAGCTGTGGTACATATTTACAATGGAATATTACTCAGCCTTAAAAAGGAACACATTTGAGTCAGTTCTAATGAGGTAGATGAACCTAGAGCCTATTGTACAGAGTGAAGTAAGTCGGAAGGAGAAAGATAAATATCATGTGTGAACACATATATATGGAACCTAGAAAGATGGTACTGATGAAATTATTTCAGGCCAGCAATGGAGATGCAGACATAGAGAACAGACCTATGGACCTGGGGGAAGGAGGGTAGGAAGGAGAGAGTGAGATGTATGGAGAGAGTAACATGGAAACTTACCTTGCCATATATAAAATAGACAGCCAATGGGAATTTGCTATATGACTCAGGGAACTCAAACAGGGGATCTGTGACTACCTGGAGGGGTGGGGTGGGGTGGGATATGGGAGGGACGTTTAAGAGGGAGGGGACATATGTATATCTATGACTGTTTCATGTTGATGTTTGGCAGAAATAAAAAAAAATTCTGTAAAGCAATTATCCTTCAATTAAAAAATGAATTAATTAAAAAAAGAAAAGTCTGGCTCTATATGGATGAAACTGAAAAAAAAAAATGAAAATACTGTCGTGAAAAACATGTCATGAAAAAAAATTCCTTGAGCCCGTCTCTGCACAGATATGTCATATTTTCCTTGATAGGAAACACAACCATCCTCTTAACCATTAGAAAATGTATATTGAAACTTACATATTCTTCCAACTTTGTTCCTGTTTGTTCCCTCTTCATGTATTCTGTCATCCCCTTATGCTCGTGTGTCCTCTAGGGCACTTATTTTATTTTATTTTCAGTATTCCTTGGCTTACTTTTTATTTTATTTTATTTTTATTAGTTGGAGGCTAATTACTTTACAATATTGTAGTGGTTTTTGCCATACATTGACATGAATCAGCCATGGATTTACATGTGTTCCCCATCCTCATCCCCCCTCCCACCTCCCTGCCCATCCCATCCCTCTGGGTCTTCCCAGTGCACCAGGCCCGAGCACCTGTCCCATGCATCCAACCTGGGCTGGCGATCTGCCTCACCCTTGACAATATATTTGTTTCAATGCTATTCTCTCAGAACATCCCACCCTCGCCTCTCCCACAGAGTCCAAAAGTCTGTTCTGTACATCTGTGTCTCTTTTTCTGTTTTGCATATAGGGTTATCGTTACCATCTTTCTAAATTCCATATATATGCGTTAGTATACTGTATTGGTCTTTATCTTTCTGGCTTACTTCACTCTGTATAATGGGCTCCAGTTTCATCCATCTCATTAGAACTGATTCAAATGAATTCTTTTTAATGACTGAGTAATTTTCCATTGTGTATATGTACCACAGCTTCCTTATCCATTCATCTGCTGATGGGCATCTAGGTTGTTTCCATGTCCTGGCTATTATAAACAGTGCTGCGATGAACATTGGGGTGCACGTGTCTCTTTCAGATCTGGTTTCCTCGGTGTGTATGCCCAGCAGTGGGATTGCTGGGTCATATGGCAGTTCTATTTCCCGTTTTTTAAGGAATCTCCACACTGTTCTCCATAGTGGCTGTACTAGTTTGCATTCCCACCAACAGTGTAAGAGGGTTCCCTTTTCTCCACACCCTCTCCAGCATTTATTGCTTGTAGACTTTTGGATAGCAGCCATCCTGACTGGCGTGTAATGGTACCTCATTGTGGTTTTGATTTGCATTTCTCTGATAATGAGTGATGTTGAGCATCTTTTCATGTGTTTGTTAGCCATCTGTATGTCTTCTTTGGAGAAATGTCTGTTTAGTTCTTTGGCCCATTTTTTGATTGGGTCATTTATTTTTCTGGAATTGAGCTGCAGGAGTTGCTTGTATATTTTTGAGATTAATCCTTTGTTGCTTTGTTTGCTATTATTTTCTCCCATTCTGAGGGCTATCTTTTCACCTTGCTTATAGTTTCCTTTGTCGTAGGGCACTTATTTTAAAAGAACTTCTCTCTAAACTGTTACTTGCATAACCTGCTGTCCTATTTTTCTGTCTCCTGAAGCTCTGGTCCAGACCTGCTGCATCCACATATTGACCAAATATTTTCTTCTCAATCTTCAGCAGCCTGACTTCCATCCCTCTGCATTGTACTATTGGTGCTACTGCTATTTTTCCCTTTATTGAGGACTAACAGTGGTCCAGGAGTTGTGGTTAAATATCATATCTCACCATTTAATCACTTAAAAGATAGCTTTAGGGGGTCAGTGCTAGCAACTAGGTATAGAGATTAATTTAATAAATGGAATAAGGAGGAATTAGCTCTGGTATAATTGTAATACCAATGTCTTTAAATGCCTAAAACGTCACTTTTATTTATTTACCTTTCTTCTACTCTTTATGTCCCTCAATCCAACAGTGTCTAAAAGAACTTTCTGTCATGATAGATTACTTAATTCTATATCTGCACTATTTTCTTATGGAAGTCATTTGCCACATGTGGTGTTAAGCCATTTGAAATGTACAACTGAGGAACTACATTTTAAATTTTATTTAAATTTAAATAGGCACATGTAGCTAGTGGCCACCCTCTTGGACGGCACATCTTCAATTCTTCAATGTCATTAGACCTTGTCAGTAACTTCTTCTACTTACACTTTGCTTTTCCTCAATTGCAGGGATCATGATCTCATGATTATTTGTTGTTTTCTACTCTCTTTGGGGGTTCTTTCCATCCTTCAGTTTCCTATATGTGGGTTGTTCCCAAGTTTCTTTCTCAAGCCTCTTCTTTTCCTACATTTTACCCTTGGCATTAACACTCATTCTCATGTCTTTCAATAATTTCTTAAGATGAATGACCAAAATTTTTCCTTTCAGTCACAATCCTTCTTAGATTGTTTTAGACAATTTTCAGGTTTTGTACTAAACATTGCTACTTGGATGTGTCACTGTCTCCAAGTATGTGACAAAAACAGGAGTAATCTTCCTTTTCAAATTTGTTTGTAACATATTCCCTGTTTTTATTCAAATCCTTCAGATTTAAAACTTCTAATTCTTCTTGGGTATCATTTTTATTTGACCCTGTGTGAAATCATTTGCTAAGTTTCATTGATTCTGTCTTGCAAGCATCCCAAGCTTATTCCTACCTCTTTCCCAGCAGCAGTTTCATTTCTGAGATTCAACTATAAAGGCTCTCAGAATGATTTCCCTGGAATATTGTAATAATTCTCTAAATGGTCTCTCTGCATCCAGTCTTCATTGATTCAATTTATCCTCTCTACTGCTATCAAATTAATCATTTTGAAGTCTTGCTCTGAACATTCATTTTCATGCTTGTAAAACTTTGAGGGCTTCTGATTTAGTCCAATTAAATCTCATGCATTTCATTCTGGATTTTGGCTCCATTACTCTCTCAATTTTCACATCTATTTCCTCTTCCCCATGGAAGCTTTCTAGTCTTTTTGGTTAGAAAAAACATCTCTCCTTTCTTCATATCTCATAGTAATATTGCTTTCTGTCTTGCTGCATTTTTATTTATATGCACATCTTGCAACTTCCATTAGCTCCTTAAGTGTAGAATATTGTTTTATTTGCATCTGTAATCCTCACGATACCTAAAATGATATGATGACTTCCAAATCATGGAATTTATATAATTCTAATTCAGTTCTTAACTTTTTAAAAATTTGATTTTTTTTTACTTCTTTCATACCAGCACTCTTTAATCTTTGTGAATTCAAGGTGAAAAAGGACATACTTCTCTGTTATAAGTATTTCAAAGTGTAGGAAGAAAGACATTCTAAAAATTATTTTAAAACAAAGTGTTATGCATATAGCATTAAATTTATGTTAATATGTTCTAGGTACAGTCTGGCACAAAGGAAAGAGTAATCAAATCTGAATGGGTGACTTAAGGAAATTTTAGCACACCAAGGTATCTTGAGAGATCTAGATGTTAAAGTCCTTGAAGGAAGAATTTACCCAAAAGTGTGAAGATGGCAGAGTATCCAAGGAGCATGAAAACTTTGAGCATTGACCTAGAGGTATGAAATGGCATGACATTTATTGGAAAATTACAAGTGTTTCTGAGTGTCTAGAACACAAGGTAATTAATACATAAAGCAGTTAGAGGAGTAAAAAGGGAAGATGTAGAAATTTAAGTTTTAACTTCTAGCATACAAGAAGAATCTTGTATGTTATCCTGAGAACTTTCAACTTTCTCCTGGAGGGTGGCCATTAGAAGTTTTAGCTAGGGGAAATAACATTTTTAGATTTGCTTTTCAGAAATTTCTCTCTGGGAGGAGAATGGAAGGGTTCAGTATTAGAAGCAGCAAGGTGGTTCAAGAAGTTGTTGTGATATCGCAGGCAAGAGAGATAAAGCCCTAAATTAAGGTCATGGCAGAGAGGATGAGGATAAAGAATCCAATAAATGATTGGTGGATGAAGGGTAATGGAATTAATGAAGAGAATGTATTCTACCGAGGAAATCTTTTGGCAAGCAAGGGTATGAACTCATTCATTCCTTAAAGTTTTGGACTTGCTGAACTTATGGGGTTTCTAGACCATCCAGGCTGAAGTGTCCATGAGGCAGCTAAACACAGAAGTATGGGTGTCAGGAGAACCATGTGATACAGAGATGTAATTTGAAGTTATCAGCTTTTAGGTGAGAGTATAAACGTTTTTCCAAACTCTGCTTTGGGATAGGATGCAATGACAAATAACCCTAGTATCTTTTCAGTGATTTGTCATATGTTTTCTGTGTTGTGAAGAAAAAGATTCATGTTAAAAGAAACTAATTTCATCTCTCCTGATCTAGGCTAAGTAGGAAAGGAAGGGATAAGTAGGGTTTTTTTGTTTCTTGTTTGTTTGTTTTTAACATTTATTTATTTATTTAACTGCATCGGCTCTTAGTTGCTTTGCCAGGGCTCTCTCTCTCGTTGTGGCGCACAGACTTTAGAGTGGAGAGCTCAGTAGTTGCCTGTGAGCCTGGTTGCCCCAGGGCATGTGGGATCTTAGTTTCCTGACCAAGGATCAAGCCCTCATCTGGTACATTGGAAGGGGGATCCTCAACATTTGGATCACAGGGAAGTCTGAGGAAGGGAGAGTTTTGAAGGAGGATAGCTACTGTAATATTTATTAGACTGGCCAAAATAAATGCTACTCTTTTTAAATTATGAGTTGAAAATTGAGGACAATCTGTGTCGATGTATATCTGAGGAGTAATGTATTAAAAAATAATGATAATTTTGGAACACGTTTAACAAAAACAGAAGATCTTTTGGCATCTTACTCCTGACTGTAATTCTATTGTGTAGATGTTGTGTAGCCCCAAACTCTTCTTGTTTTATTTTTAGGAAATCAAGTCTTCAGCGACAGAAATTAAAATTAAGATGGGTACAGTCTTTCCAGCTGTAATTTCCTAAGTTCCTGTGTTCTTTTAAATTTTAATGTTGAGATTTACTCATCCTCAAAAATACTTTAGACTAAGACTGAGAAAATATTTTGCATCATTTCCCTCCAGTTGTGTATTTTTTTATATTTGTACCCCCAGTGTGCCCCCTATTCATTCTTACAAGCATACTTAAAAGTTTAAAGCATACTTAAAAGTTTAGTAGTTTCTTGTTCAAGGCTGTTCAGGTTTCTTGATTTATACTTATTTTACTTCATTCCATAATTAAAGTGTATAGCACTGATATATCTTTTGAAGTATTTGACTTTTTCTGCTAACAAATGTATCCTGTAAGTGGTTTGATTATTTTCCCATATCTGTTTATCTTCTTTTCTTCTTTTATACTGAATCTGGTGTGACATCTAGCAATTTGTTGAGAGACAACATACCCAATGATGGATGAATTACAGTCTCACTTTGAATTCTGAGGAAAAGGAAGTTGAATGTTTTTTTTTTTTTTTGAGAAGTACCATTGGCGCTGAAACTCTTTCCCTTGACCATTCCCAGAGGCTGGGACTGCTGGCCTCAGGGCCACAGAGGAAGACCCATCTGTTTTCTCAGGCTCTGCTCTGGGGAGAGATGGGAAGGAATCTTTGTGAAATCTCCAGGGACTGGTGAAGATTGTTGAGACATGTTTATAGTTTAGGTCTGCAGAGAATCATCCATGACTATTAAGATGAGGCATTTTAGTCTATTTAAATATTTTCAGAGAATATTTTATTACTGCAGTAGTTCATAAAAAAAACTAATGTGATTTTCTTTTCCTTTTTATGTTCCTTCTATAATTGATCTATGAATTTTATGGAGACACATTCAAAATAATAAAGGCTAGAAATCATTTAGAAACACACAGATATACATATATTCATATGTATCGTTTTAATCTGTAAATGACTTGAAAGTGGAGTTTTAATATAAATGGCCATCATTATATTAGTCAGTACTCAGTGTGTTATGCAACTTGTAAACTTCTCTATAATATTCCCTTATGATTGACTATTAAATGTAGTTATGCATTAAATTCTTAAAATTATTTTTTAAATTTACATTTATTTAACTTAATTTTCTATCATCCTGTACCACATCATAATCATATTTCTCGCATTTCCTGAGTTGCTCTTATCAGTTTTAGAATCCATTACTTTACCGAGTGGAGCTCAAATTAAGTTATTCTGCTATCTTGTGGTTGCAACTTGAAATAGCAAAAGCTATATTCAGAAGTTAGACTTCAAGTTTATCTATTGAGATAGAAAAAAAAAAAAATCAGATTGCTGAGAAAGGGCTAAGGGCTAAGTCCCCTGAGAGAACACTTGATCTTAATCAAAATTTCAATAGTTATCAAATCACTTTCCCTCAATGCCTAGGCAGACTCTGGAAGCAAGTGTCACATTGCAAAGCTTCTAGAAATGGACTCAGGGCTGGAGAGCTACTTAGCATCATGGTTGAAATTATCCCTTAGTGGTGCTAACGAATTAAAAATCCTACTAATTACCTCCCAGAAACTCAGGTTCTGAGGACTGAAAACAAATGCTTTTCTAATAGAGAAATTAATTTGCTGCAGGTCTACTAAATTTCCTTTTCCTTTCCACACTCAAGCCCAGGTTAGAGGCGGACTCTCTGGATACAGACCTCAGAGAATGGAAGGACTCCAGCCTTGTGGAGATTTGTCAGTACAGCTTGCTCTATTTTGGGTCCAGTAGTGATTCTGGGCAGGAAGAGAGGGTGGGAAGAGACAAAAGTATAGTTTTAGGTGTTTCCAGAGGTGTAGTTCTGCTGGTTCCCTTACCCCCATCCCCAAGCACTGTGAGTCTGTTCCTGGGGTTGCTCCCATGTCTGGGCTGAGAAAACGCAAGGGCTTGGCTGCACGCCGCTGCCTTCGTCCTCCCACTACCATCCTACCTTTAACCTCCCTCCGATGGTGCCGCTACCACCATCCTCTGCTAGTGAGCCTTGTCAAAGCGCCAGAGGCCCCTTTAGGTCACTAAGATGGCCCTAAGATGGATCCTTAAGGCAGCTTACTTCTCATCTTGTGAAGGGAGGATTAGCTTCTGCTTATATTCTTTAAGTTTATTTTTTATTATAGTTGCTTTACAGTTTTGTGTTCGTTTCTACTGTACAGCAAAGTGAGTCAGCCACACACATGTGGTGGCGGGGGTTTAGTCGCTAAATCATGTCCGACTCTTGCGACCCCATTGACTGTAGCCCACCCGGTTCCTCTGTCCATGGGATTTTCCAGGTAAGAATACTGGAGTGGGCTGCCATTTACTTCTCCAGGGGATCTTCCCAACTCAGGGATTGAACCTGGGTGTTCTGCGTTGCAGACGGATTATTTACTGCCTAAGCCACCTGTAAGCCTTTATATATATATATATATACTCCCTCCCTTTTGGACTCCTGGTTTTTCTGCTTATATTCTTTCCTTCTTAATCCCCAAACCTGGAAATTATCTCTAAAAAGTCTTATTTTATAGAAATTCTGAAGGATGTCCCCCTAGCTAAGAAATAACTTTTAATTACAATGTTAACTGAAGAATCGGTACTGGAACCAAGTCTTTCTGAGTTGCATTGAATCTCTTCACTTCCTTAGATAAGTTGTGTTTGATCTATGTTGTTTATGCCTCAGCTTTAATTATTAAACCTTTATTCACTAAATCCCACTGTAGTGTAATCAGCGAATAGACGCACATCTGCTCAGTCCTAACACCACCTTTTAAAAACATCTTGTCCTTTATAAAGCCCTCTATTTCCTCTGGCAGATGCTGAAAGTATTAATGGTGTCTAAGAGGCTTCTGTCTCTTAACGAGTAGCAGGTGTGGTCAGAATGCCTTATTATTTATCACTTCCTCACCCAGGATGTTGTTCTGTGCTTGTAAGGCATTTATGCTGTTCTCTGTCAATGCCTCTTTATTTCCCATAGAGCATCTCTGTGACTGAAATGAATGTCACACTTTACGGTAAACCTTGACATTTGCTACTGCAGGGACCACCTTCACCTGGCCAGGGACAGTGGTGGGGATCAGCTAGAGCAGCTCTACTAATGTTTCCCAGATTTGGGGATTATGTGAAGTCATGGGGTGAGGTAGTGGGTGGAAGAGAGGGGTGTAGAGGAGGGAGGTTTCCTTCCTCCCATGAGATCACTGTATTTTTTGATACAGCTTTCAGTTCTGATTTTACTGTATGATTGGAAACCGTTCCCAGTCTGATTGCTCCAGATGGATTGGAACTGGTCCATTTTAGATTGCTGTGTTTGATATTCTGCTATGAGATTAATGAGAAAAACACCTTTTTGAAAGCATGGTAGTTTTTTCATCCTAAGGCTGAATCCAAATGACTGTAGGTATGAGAATCATTACATTGATGTAGGATAAATTGTTTGAGAGTAGAGAGATTTTAGATTTTGCTGTTGACCTTCCTGGAATTAATTTCTCTCTCACTGTGCTCAGAGCTTCTTGAACTCATTTGATTTTTTCACTTATTCAGATTTTCTAAGATCTCTGCTTTTCTATTGGGATGAATGGAAATGTTTACAATTCCCTTAGACATAATTTCCTGGTTTAAGTTTTAAATGCATCTTTGTGCAAGGTCTGAACGATAGCAGTCTTACTGTCTGGAGGGAAGGTGACAGTCTAGTGGCAGTCTTCTTTAGACTTAGTTGGTTTATTGGTTCTTAATAGTGTCTAGTATCATTGTTTTTCCTTTTTATAGGACACTTGTCTATGAAAAGTCAAGTAGACCTAAGTGAAGTGTTAGGTCTTAGATTTTCACTTCAGAAACTATGCATAAGTTTGAGATGTTTAAAAAGTGTGTTGAACTGAGGACAGAGATTAAAGGGTTAAAGACGAAAGGTTTTCTTTTTTTTAAGTTTGTTTTTTGTGTGTAGACCATTTAAAAAATCTTTAGTGAATTTGTTACAATATTGCTTCTGTTTTTATGTTTTTTGGTTTCCGGCTATGAGGAATATGAGATCTTAGCTACCCCACCAGTAATTGAACCCTCACCCCCTGCGTTAGAAGGCAAAATCTTAATCTCTGGACTGCCAGGGAAGTCCCAAAGATGAAAAGTTTTAATGTATTTTAGGCATAGAGTTAATTGTTATCAAGCTTTATAAGAAATTTCTCCCATATAAATACTTATACATATATACATATATTTATAATTTAAATGTTTATACAGATCTGTGTATACATTTTTAGCAATTAAAATAATGGTAAAAGTTTTAGGAAGTCTCATTTCTATGCTCTCGGCTTTCAAGAATCCTTGAGAATGAAGTTCTGGACTTGTTCACTGTATGTTTCTGGGGTTGGTCCACACTAAATATCCTCTCCTGGAGGTAAGCCAAGTTTTTATAGCTAAGACGGTTTTATGTGAAGGAAGTGGGAATTCAGTTATAGTTCTGATTTCATGAATACTTCAAGAGAGCTTTCAAATAGCTAAGAGTTGATTGAACTGGTCTCCTGTACTTTGTTCTGACCATTTTAGTTCAACTTTATAATTATTACATACATATCTAACTTGTATTTAAGAAGGAAGATGTCTGTAGCAACTATTTGATGTGTAGGTGGTCATAAGCCCCTTTAAGCCTTCCTTTCCTAAAAGCAGGAAGACACCATTTGCCAAATGTAAACAAAAGTGAACACCAAAGGTAGGAAGGTGCTTTTGTAACTAGGAACACACAATTGAAAACATCACACATTTAATATCTCACAGCTAGGCTGAAATTAATTTGATAAATACTTTTTATATTATTTGAAGAAATGTTTATCAACTCAATGTAATGTTCAATATCTGTTTCTTGTTTTCTGGTTTATCTTTCGGAAGAATCAACATAACACTTTAAACTTTCAAGTGTCCAGTGTTTTCCCTTAATCTGAACAGCCTCCTATTTAAAAAGTTCTGTAAGTTTAACGCAATATGATACACTCATACTTGGGCTTCTCTGGTGGCTCAGTGGTAAAAAAATCCACCTGCCAATGCTGGAGACTCGAGTTAGGTCCCTGAGTGGAGAAGATCCCCTGGAGAAGGAAATGGCAGCCCCCTCCAGTATTCTTGCCTGGGAAATCCCATGGACAGAGGCACCTGCAGGCTATAGTCTGCTGCTGCTGCTGCTGCTAAGTCGCTCAGTCGTGTCCAACTCTTAGCGACCCCATGGACCGCAGCCCACCAGGCTCCTCCATCCATGGGATTTTCCAGGCAAGAGTACTGGAGTGGGGTGCCATTGCCTTCTCCAAGGCTATAGTCTATAGGGTCTCAAAAGAGTGGGACATGACTAACAACCAAACAACAACAACACTCATTTCTGGCCTTCATTCTTAACCTGTAGAATATAGTCCAGGATTTATTTGCCATCAAAAGGCACAGCAAGAAACTGGTTCAGTCTGAAACAGAGTGGAAATATTTTAACCTAAATTGGAAAAGAAAGAAATATTAATTGAATTTCAGGAATTTTGAGATATATGAATCTATCTATTTATCTATCTATGCATATTTTTTTCCTAACTTGGATTAGATGAAGGAAGTTGATATGTTAAAACCACATTTAGGAGCTTTATGAGAAGTGAGAAACATGTTCAATGACACCTCCTCCCCAAAGAGAATAGTAAGATATTAAAGGTAATTTGATGCAAGGGTACTAATCACAGAAGAAATTTATACTCTGATCAGATGACAGCAGTTCTTCTTTACACTAAAATTACTTGCTAAACCAATGGTTGTTCTCACTCTGGGGCCCTGATTAGGTCTGGTGGATTATGTCCTTGAAACTTGCTCAGTACATGTCAGGTTTTTCCTAGAAGAAAAGGCTTTAAGAATAGTGGCACTATGTTGTCACTGGAAACTGGGGCAAATCTAGAAGACTTGAGCCTTGGAGATGGGAATTTCCAGTGATGTCTTAGTTCCTCCTTTCATTTGCATTTCTCCAGATTTAATATTCCTTCTACAAATGATCTCTTCCTACATTTGTAGAAGACAGACAAGTTAATCAGAATGCAGACAAAAAAAAGTCTTGTCACCTAATCTTAGAGAATAAGGGTTTACTGATGAGTGAAAAGGTGAATATTTAAGAAATATATTGATAAAATGGAAGCAAGAAGTGTTATTTAGGAACAAGGAGATCCAGACCTATCAGAAACTTCTTTGATTTTTGATGCAGTTCCCTTTTAAAATAAAACATCTCAGCTATGTGATATTCTTGAGAACTGGGCTAGTAGAAATCTCAGTGATAAAAATCAGAATATAGATTTTCTAAATGCAAAATATATCTTGTGCCTGTGAATTAGAAAGAATGTGAAATATTTTCCACAGCCTTTGCATTTATTTTGAGAGGCACAAATCATAGCTATTTACTCCTAGAGGAGCTACCAAAAGCAGATATTTTGAGTAGAGTATCAGTCTTGGGAAAAACTAGATGCTAGACAAAGTATATTTTTATAAAACTCATGCTTTCTTCATTTGTTCTCTCTCTGCTGGTAAGTAGCCCTCAACTAACTATCTTTTCAACTTCAACTGCTTTTGGCAGGGTCTGCTAATACTCACTGAAGTGTTAACTGCAGAGGGGTTTTACCTTCACAAGGATAATTGCCTTTGAATAAGAGCTTTGAGAGTCAAAAGTTCTGGTTTTAAAATGAAAGGACCGGATCTAGAATGCTGGCAATTCATTGTCTTCAAAGAAAGAGGATGATACTTCTGAGGACACTTGGGTGTTCTCAAATCAGATCTTTCGTGTGGCCACATATTTTATCTAGACCATTCTTGTCCTATATGTGCTGTGATATCTCTTTTCTCTTTGCCTCTAGCTTGCCCCAAGCACTGTCAGGATTACAGAGGCTGGATGTGTAGAGTTTCTACTTCCACTGGGAGAAAGGTTCCTTTTTTCAGTGGAAGGGCCCTGAGGGTTGCATAAGAGAGCTATTCTATCTTCGCTAATGTCATTCTTCTTCTAAACTGTGGGGACAATTGAGAATTTAGGAGAATTCCGTGTCTCTCCTGAGGTGAGCAAGAATCCACAGGTTTAATGAATGAATCTACCCTTTCTAAGTCTAATCCTGATTACTCTGCATATTGTTTTCAAACTGTCCTATAGGCAACCTGTTCTTTTAGAGAACATTTTCTAAGTGGGCACTTCCGGATTTGATACTGTCTGCTTGTGTTTCCATTTTGTTCCATTGCTGTCCTTAGTGGAAGGAGTTAATGACATAATTGAGGAGAAAGAAAGCCTCGTGGAATTTGACAGTAGAAAAAAGCAGTGGTGCACTAATTTGGTATTGTACAGATCCCAGCTTTGCATCTCAATTTTAACAGTAGCTCAAGTGCTAAGTCGTGCATACACATGTTGAAGATATGACCTCAGGGGCTTCTTCAGGCTGTGAAGGCTATTACACCTTCTGTACTTTCTTATTGATATGCTCCTCCCTCCAGTAGGCAGCTGATTTATACATATAGCACTCGTGATCTTCTGCTTATTGGCCAAGAGGGGCAGCATACACACAATTTCTAAGGGAAGCTTTCAACTTGCAGTACTAGTCTCTGGATATAACTTATTTCAGAAGTCATAAAATGGCAATTTGGAGAGTTATAACATGGGTATGACATGGGGGTAAAACGACTTACATATTGTATGAATCATTGGAGATTCACTCACACATTTGGAATATGCAAGAGTGAAACCTCACTTTAAAAATTGGGCTTATTTTAAAGTTATGAAGACGATTATTTATTTTGGTATGGTATATAGTGTTCCATATATTTGGAGAATGGAACCGTGTTTTGCTGAGCTAGAAACTCTGCTGTGATATTTAAAGTGTTCTTAGGGTTCCTTGGCAGTCCAGTGATTAGGACTATTTTCACTGCTAGGGCCCAGGTTCAATCCCTGGTTAGGAAACTAAGATCCCGCAAGCCATGAGGTGAGGCCAAAAATGAAAAAAAAAAAAGTGTTTTTAATATAAAAAGATTAAACTATGTTTCAGTCAGTCAGTCAGTTCAGTCACTCAGTCATGTCCGACCTTTGCGACCCCATGGACTGTAGCACGCCAGACCTCTTTGTCCATCGCCAACTTCCAGAGTTTATTCAAACTCATGTCCATTGAGTCAGTGATGCCATCCAGCCATCTCATCCTCTGTCGTCCCCTTCTCCTGCCTTCAATCTTTCCCAGTATTAGGGTCTTTCCCAACGAGTCAGTTCTTCGCATCAGGTGGCCAAAGTATTGGAGTTTCAGCTTCAACATCAGTCCTTCCAATGAATATTCAGGGCTAATTTCCTTTAGGATGGACTGGTTGGATCTCCTTGCAGTCCAAGGGACTCTCAAGAGTCTTCTCCAACACCACAGTTCAAAAGCATCAATTCTTTGGTACTCAGCTTTCTTTATTGTCCAACTTTCACATCCATACATGACTACTGGAAAAACCATAGCTTTCACTAGATGAACCTTTGTTGGCAAAATAATGTCTCTGCTTTTTAATATACTGTCTAGGTTGGTCATAATTTTTCTTCCAAGGAGCAAGCGTCTTTTAATTTCATGGCTGCAGTCACCATCTGCAGTGATTTTGGAGCCCCCCCCAAATAAAGTCTGTCACTGTTTCCACTGTTTCCTCATCTATATGCCATGAAATGATGGGACCACATGCTATGATCTTAGTTGAGATTAATTTTTAAAAATAATTTTTAAAATTTTACTTAGGTATACTTTTTAATGCTAATCTTAGTCAAAAACCAAATCTTATAGCCTAAGACTTAACATTTGTCATTAGTATAATCTTGCTCTCTTTTTAGTAAAACATGTAGTCCTACTAGTTTCTTAACTAACTTAAATGTTTATTTTACCTTATTCAAATTAGTTAAAACAAGGAAAAGTATGTATTCCCAAAACTAATATAAAAATAGACCAAAAGACTCCATTCTTTTTGCCTATAAAAGCTTAAGGAAATTCTCTTCAGTTTGGGTAGATCTGATAATGTATCCTGAAAGAGTGAAGGGTGGGACCAGGGGGTAAGGTAACAATTGTTTCACACTCCTGGCATAAAATAGAATTTACACATTGTCAACAGGCTGGGGAAAAAAACAAACAATGATTAAGATAGATAGTTTTTATCTGGCCAATCTTATCTTTTTCAAGCTTAAGCAAACTTTTAAAAATGGAAATCTTTATTTAGGCTTAGCTCACTGCCATGATCTAATTGCAGAGGCTTCCAAACCAGAAACCAACAACTAGAGTCTCTGAAATGGACAACTTCTTACAGTAATGATGTGTTTTCTGTCTCCTGCATCTTCCAGGAAGTCTTTAGAGTAAACCTAACAAATATTCACTAAAGAGCTGTTCCAGAAAACGTAACTTTCTTTTCAAAAGAGATGTGACTGTAATGAATATCTCTGTCTCTATCTCTAAAACTTGGTCTCTGTTTCTCTCTGTCTTTGTCTCTCATTGGTTTTTCTGGACTTAAATGATACAGTAAAATAGGCTGCATGGCATGGAGAGTTGAGAATTCTTTTTTTTTTTTTAATAAAAATTGGTTTGTTAATATATATTTCTAGACATGAAATTTCATGTTATATCTCTTGTGAACTTCTGTCATCTGAAGACTAATTGTACTTATTCTTTCTTCAGGAAGTTTTTCAATGGCCTTTGACCAATCCAAATTAGTATTCTGACCTGAGCCAGTGTTAGGTCATTAGAAGTAAAATCCCCTTTCCTGTAAGAGATCAATTGTAATGGTATATTCAATTGCCAAAAAAAGAAAGAAAGAACTTAATACTGTTTATTTTGATTTAAAAAACACTTGACAGTCATAATAACTGTAGTTTTAAATTCGAGATCTGTATGACTGGAATATGAGTCATTAACATATGACTGAGAATAATATACTATAAGAGGGAATGGGATATTTTTGCACCAGGCTGGGAACCAAGAAGTCCAAGCTCTGTTAGAATAAATGACCAATCAATGACTATTAGTCCAGCTAGGATTTCATCTGTCCTCAATCAATTAAATAAAATTGTGAAATTATAGTAGCACAGAGTGATTTTCATATTATAGAATGACATGACTTACTGCAAAATGTAAATGGCACATTTACAGTTACATGCATTGCTGTAAGCATTAAATACGATGGTATACACAGAATACTTACTATGGTGCCTGGCACTTAGGATGGATCAATAAATAACAGTGAAGTTTGTGATGATTTCTTGAATTAAATTTTTTGCACCAACCAATCCTCATTTAAGACATGTTATTTCAACAGCAGCCACAAGATGGGAGTATTTACCTTTATAGTTAAGTTTTTTCTTTTTCTTTTCTAATTACCTTGCTGAAGGAATTGGATGTTTTGCCTTAGCTACTTCGGTCTCCGTATTTATCTGTGAGGATAAAAGTGACAAATTATAGTTTAAAATTTGGCTGGTGAAAGACTGGGCCAGCCAAATTTGAATTGTATATGATCAAATCTAAGACTTGGGTTGGCTTTTTAAATAATCATCTTTTTCTAATGAATTGAAAACTAACTAGATGGAAAATAAATCAAAGCATTGTGAAAAAGGAACTCTACTTAAAAAACTAAAGCTATTTAGAATCTATAAATGATCATTGAGTGGAGGAAATTGTGTTTTCCTGTCATTGTGTATATTGGAATATTGGACATATGAATACTTTGTTTAAGGAGGATTACAGAGGAGTGTCTGGTCTCACTAAGAAGAATTGGAACTCATATGTTCATTGCTGCATTTTTAAATAGACTCCTCATCTACAGTGGATTCCTCTGATGTGAAGGATCCACTTTGGTTCAGAGGGAATCACTTGCCAATGAAATATGTAAAAGCCATGTGCATGCACAGCATTTTGTTGTTCAGTAGCTCAGTCGTGTCCAACTCTTTGTGACCCCATGGACTGCAGCATGCCTGACTTCCCTGTCCTTCACCATCTCCTGGAGCTTGCTCAAACTCATGTCCATTGAGTCAGTGATGCCATCCAACCATCTCATCCTCTGTCACCCCCTTCTCCTCCTGCCCTCAATCTTTCCCAGCATCAAGGTCTTTTCCAATGAGTTGGCTCTTTGCATCAGGTGGCCAAAGTATTGAAGCTTTAACTTCAGCATTAGTCCTTCCAGTGAATATTCAGGGTTGATTTCCTTTAGCAAATGTCCACTTTGGTGAAAGATGAGCTCAACTTCTGTTTTCTGTGAACGCTATTTATATAAATTGATCTCTATGAAAGACAAAATTAAAGAAAATGGTCTTCATTAAAATAGGAATATACCAATGAAGGAAATCTGGGTTGGCATTTTCCCCAATTGAGAACTGATAAACTCCGTTTTGGTAGCTTTCCTCAAATCCATAAAATTCCATAGAGTTTGTGGAGAAGAAAACAATATCCTTTTGTCAGAGTGTTGTATATAAAGGTGAGAATATTGTATTTTTTATTGATATTTCCTCATTGCTCTCTTTAGATGAAGGTTTATTATACATATGAGTCATTCTAAATTGGAAGATGGATTAATTTTGGAGAAGAAAAATTGCTTTAACACTCTGATAAAGGCATATTGATGTTGCAATAACATCTGATAAGCAGACACCACAGTTAAATAGTGTAGGCTGTCCAGAAGGAGACACTTTTAGGCCCTTCAGTGGTACCAGAGCCCAACAGGAAGAAGAAAGACTCCTCTCCTTTGCTGTCAAGATCTCAGTCAATGGAAAGCCATGAACTCTGCTTACTCTAGCCCTCCCAACCTTCTTTTCCCCTCCATAAAAGCATTCTTCTCCCCTTGCTATGCAGGAACTTGCTGGTGGCTTGCCATGATTGCAGATCTCAAATTACAATTTTCTTCCATTTCCAAATAAACCCATCTTCGCCGGAGAAATATCTGGCTATTTGTTTCAGGTCAACAATGCAGTCACTTACCGTATACAATGTAGTATCACATTATTTGAAGAAGTTCTATATCTTAAAATACTTAAGAACCACTGATCTGTTCTGGGCCTTCCCTTTTCCTTATTATAAAAGACAGGAAAAGACCCAAAGAAGTTGAGTGATGGACTTGGGGCATGCCATGTAAATGATGTGGCATGAACCACATCTAGAACCAAGGTCCTGGATTCCAGGTATGGTTCTGGGCTTCCCCAACCACACCTTGCACTGTCTCAAGTGGAATTAAGCTACTATTCTCTGTGTTTCAAGCATGGCTCTCCCATTTCTTCAAGGGATTATTCAGCTTATGGAAAAACATCTTGTTTTCTTTCATGGCATTATGAGAAATTTAGAACTTATTCTTCTGTCCTAAGTAATGACTGGCTTCAAGCAAGTTCTGTTAGCTAATGACTGTTACAGAGAATGGTTCAAGATAATCTAATTCCAAAGCCAAATTGCTATTTTCAGGAAATGCCACCCAATATTCAATAGCTTGAGACCATTAAATTATATTTAGCAGATCAAATATCATATAGTGCATTTTGCAAACTAGAACTTGAGTGCAATAGAAAGTTATATTGCTCAAAGTAAGACTTCTCTTGGTGCTGTATCAAGCCCACGCTCTATGGCATAGAACTCTTTTGAGTGTTGATGGCATATTTGTCAAAGGGTTGTGGCAGACCCAGAACTATGTCCTAAGGAATTCTTTCCTCTGCCAAGAGAGATTTCTTGATCCACCCCGTATGTAGATGGGGTAGCCATCTATTCAGCAACAAGTCTTACTTAGGCTATTTAATTGCTATAGGAAACCTGATCAGCTGATTGTCAAAGAATATGAATTTGCCCTTAATCAGCAGCACACAGTATTGACTCCATATGTTCTAGCCAAAGAGTACCATTTTGAAAATTTAGTTCAATTCCTATCAAGAATCTTGGTTTTGAGAAATTATGATCAAGGAGGATTGACTGAAAGCTAGGCAAACTCTCAAATGCTGTATGTAGATGGTTCAAAAATATGTGTTTTAAGCCATCAGAATGTTAAAAAATTTTGCCATGTGGTTTTAGCTTCTAGAAATGTTTTTAATCAATTACATTGGGCATAAGCTATTAACTTGCCAGAAGAAGCATCCATGCAAAGGAAACTTATTTAAAGTTCTTAAGAGACACTGCTAAGAAAGGAAACTCATGAAAAGTTCTTCTCAGGTCTTAATAATAAAAAAAAAAAATCATCTGTTTCTAAGGGCTTTTTTTTAAAAAAAAAAAAAGTTCTTATAGATACCAAGAATCTTTTCACTGGTTTTCTTTCAGTTTTTGCTTTTATTTCTAGGAAGCACTGAGTCAAATTTGCAGCTTGTCCCTAGCACATGTGAAATGCATTTTTAAAAGAAAATGTAGTAACCAAACATTTTATCCTTCCTCTATATCTCCCTTCTATGTAGTTTATCTTATTTGTATTTTGACAAGAAGTCATGGATTTTTCCCAAAGAATAATACATTTTCATAAAAGGAAAATCAAGAGCAAGAGAATTTTAGGTGGATATTTCAGATAATTTTTTAAGTGCCTATATGAATAGGCACCTGTGTATTTATATGGATTTCCATGTTCTTTCTTGTCCCAGTCTTTGCCAAGACATGTTACTTCTAATTCTCCATTCCTTTCCCCCATACTCCCAACTCTGCTTTGCCTGGCACTAGAATTATATTTAGAGAGAGAACTGCCTCTGTCCCCTCGTGGGGGGTTAGAACAAAATGTTAGCAGATCCTAAGACATCATGTTGAATGTATAGCAGATAAAAGGAAAAATGGTTACCTTGACTTTTGGAAATAGGTAAGGAAAGGGAGAGAAAGGAAAATGCAGAGAGAGAGGATTTGGAAAGATGTGAGCCTAGACATGACCCAGGGAAAGAGATAAGGAGGAAACTGCTGGCCCATTGCCATGAGAAGACAGATATGCACTTTACAGATAAAATTAGTTTTCCGGGTGATGAGCGCTGCACACCTCTGCTCCGTTTTCCACTTGTCGTCACTAAAAAAGAATTTCAGCACTAATTGTGGGAGTCTAGTTTTTGTGGAATGTGAAGGGATGAGTTTTCTGCCTGGGGCCATGAGGGCAGCCCAGAGGGAGAGTGCAGGGTCATGGGAGCCCAGAAGTCTGGGTTAGTGTAAGACCCTGGGAATCTGTCAAAATCTCAGGGAGCGATTGGGCTTCCAAAGGCCAGGACAATATGAGGGAAGGAAGAGACTTCTAGGGAAATTTACTTAAATCTTGGAGTGACACAGGTCCGGCTGATAGTTTAAAATAAGGGAACTATACAGGTTATCACCCAAACCATGATGCTTTTGAGAATGAAAGAGAATACCATTAGTAAATACTATTATAATAGCAGGTATGTATCAGTGCTGCCTCAGGCAAACTTGGACAAATGATTGACCTCAATATAGTACTTCACGTGTGTGTGCATGCATGTTAAGTCACTTCAGTTGTGTCCGACTCTGTGATTCTATGGATTGTAGCCCACCAGGCGCCTCTCTCCATGGGATTCATCAGGCAGGAGTTCAGGAGTCAGTTGCCATGACCTTCTCCAGGGGCTCTTCCTGACCCAGGGATCAAACCAGAGTCTTTTATGTTCCTGCATTGGCAGGGGGTTTCTTTACCACAAGCCCACCTGGGAAGCCCATAGTTCTTAATAGTTTCCAATCATTTGCATAAAAGTTTGGAAGTGCTCTTCTAGGAAATACCTGTTTTCATTAGTTAGTTACAAACATTTTTTTTAATTTAATTTTTATTTTACTTTGGAGTTTAGTTGGTTTACAATGTTGTGTCAGTTTCTGGTGTAGAGCAAAGTGAATCAGTTATACGGTTACATATAGCCATTCTTTTTCTGATTCTTTTCCCATATAGGTTATTATAGAATATTGAGTAGGTTCCCTGTGCTATATAATTGGTCCTTGTTGATTATCTGTTTTATTTATAGTAGTGTGTATTTGTTAATCCCAAACTCCTAATTTATCCCTCCCCCTTCCCCTCACCAGAAAGACTCTTGAATACACTTGCTTTAAGTACTCAGTTTAAGTTCATGCTCATCAAAATGTGTTTTTTCCAGCCTCCTCCATTCTTTGTATCCATTCTTTCCTTTGATCCTGAAAGAAAGTGAAAGTCTCTCAGTCATGTCCAACTCTTGGGAATCCATGGACTGTAGCCTGCCAGGCTCCTCTGTCCATGGAACTCTCCAGGCAAGAATACTGGAGTGGATAGCCAGTTTCTCCTCCAGTGGATCTTCCCAACCCAGGGATCGAACCTGGGTCTCCTGCATTGCAGGTAGATTCTTTACCATCTGAGCCACTAGACCTGGCCACTCTAGATTAACTTCTCTTGCTCTCTGATCCCATAAACCTAGCTCCTGTCTCAATTCACAATGACAAACCTAAACTGTATATCATACAGTACTCTTGTCACTATCCTTCACCAAACTTTATTGTTCATGGTTTATATTTCTATTGCAAATCATAATACTTGGCACAAAAATATACTCAGTAGTTGTCTATTAAACAATTAAATGAGTTGAAATGTCTTTTGGAGTCAATATCACATACTTTTTACTCCATAATTTCTTGTGTGAATGTGCCCTGAGGCAGCAGCCTAAAGAAGAGCTGTCCACTTGTAGTATGAACCCTTCAGGCCCTCGGGTTAGATGGCTGGTTTCTAAGGTAGGAAGGAAACAGCAGTGTAATAGATTGGAATTGTTGTAACTCAGTTCCTGGGGATATCTGAACCTTAGGGTTGTTTGGTGTGATGACAATTTCTCTCTCACTACCTGCAGAGAAAACGTTGCCACTTTCTGATTCAGAGAATTACTACTTTTGTTGGATTTTCTGATCTTATTAAATATGTTTTCTTCTAGTGCACTGCCAATAAACTACATATTTCTAAACATTTTGAGGTCTATGATTTTTCATATTTTGAGTGTTTGTGCAGTGACAGAGATTGTTATTGAGGTGGGAGAGCTGACATAATAGACAATAAAAGCTCTCTCAAAGTAGCAGTAAAATCTGCCTCCTAAAATAAATTCATATTTCATGTAGAGTGGGTCTGAATTTTTTTCCTCTCATGTTTCAAAGGACTAAGAATGTCTCTATTAGATCACTATCTGGTTTTTAGGAGGTTTGTTATTATATTAGTGTATATTTGACATGTTTCCTGAAGAGCATATCTTTCTTCCAATTTTTATAACTTTTAATATGTTTTCTTTCAAAACTGATTAACTTCAGTAATGATGAAGAAAATGGCATTACACATATTTTATGGGTGTATGCAATCCAATTTTTAATCAGTCCGTTGTTCCATGTCCGATTCTAACTGTTGCATCTTGATCTGCATACAGATTGCTCAGGAGAAAGTAAGGTGGTCTGCTAGTCCCATCTCTTTAAGAATTTCCCACAGATGTTTCGAGAGAACAGCATCGAAACATGTATATTATCTAGGGTGAAACAGATCACCAGCCCAGGTTGGATGCATGAGACAAGTGCTCGGGCCTGGTGCACTGGGAAGACCCAGAGGAATCAGGTGGGGAGGGAGGTGGGAGGGGGGATCAGGATGGGGAATACATGTAAATCCATGGCTGATTCATGTCAATGTATGACAAAACCCACTACAACATTATAAAGTAATTAGCCTCCAACTAATAAAAATAAATGAAAAAAAATAAAAAATAAATTAAGGAAATAATAAAAATGGAAAAAAAAAAAAGAATTTCCCACAGTATGTTGTGATCCACACAGTCAAAGGCTTTTGCATAGTCAATGAAGCAGAAGTAGACGTTTTCCTGGATTTTTTTTTTTTTTTTTGCCTTTTCTATGATCCAGTGGATGTTGGAAATTTGATTTCTGGTTCCTCTGCCTTTTTTCTAAATTCAGCTTGAACATCTAGAAATTCTCGGTTCACATACTGTTGAAGCCTGGCTTGGAGAATTTTGAGCATTGCTTTGCTAGAGTGTGAGATGAGTGCAATTGTGTGGTAGTTTGAACATTCTTTGGCATTGCCTTTCTTTGGGATTGGAATGAAAACTGACCTTTTCCAGTCCTGTGGTCACTGCTGAGTTTTCCAAATTTGCTGGCATATTCACAGCATCATCTTTTAGGATCTGAAATAGCTTACCTGGAATTCTATCATCTCCACTAGCTTTGTTCGTAGTGATACTTCCCAAGACTCACTTGACTTCACACTCCAGGATGTCTGGCTCTAGGTGAGTGATCACAGCATCGTGATTATCTGGGTCATTTTTTTGTATAGTTCTTCTATGTATTCTTGCCACCTCTTCATAATATCCTGCTTCTGTTAGGTCCATACCATTTCTGTCTATAATTGTGCCTGTCTTTGAGTGAAATGTTCCCTTGGTATTTCTAATTTTCTTGAAGAGATCTCTAGTCTTTCTCATTCTATTGTTTTCCTCTATTTCTTTGTGGTGATCACTTAGGAAGGCTTTATTATCTCTCCTTGCTATTTTTTTTTTCCTCCTTGCTATTTTTTGAAACTCTGCATTCAGATGGATATATCTTTCCTTTTCTCCTTTGCCTTTCACCGCACCTCTTTTCTCAGCTATTTGTAAGGCCTCTTCAGACAACCATTTTGCCTTTTTGGATTTCTTTTTCTTGGGGATGGTTTTGATCACCACCTCCTATACAATGTTACAAACCTCCTCCATAAGTCTTCAGGCACTCTGTCTATCAGATTTAATGGGTTCAAAATTGGGAAAGGAGTATGTCAAGGTTATATATTATTACCCAATTTATTTAACTTATGTGCAGAGTACATCTTGTGAAATGCCGGGCTGGAAGAAGAACAAGCTGGAATCAAGATTGTCAGGAGAAATAGCAATAACCTCAGATATGCGGATGACACCACCCTTATGGCAGAAAATGAAGAGGAACTATAGAGCCTCTTGATGAAAGTGAAAGATGAGAGTGAAAAAGCTAACTTAAAACTCAGCATTCATAAAACGAAGATTATGACATCCAGTCCTATCACTTCATGGCAAATAGATGGGGAAACAATGGAAACAGTGACAGACTTTATTTTCTCGGGCTCCAAAATCACTGCAGATGCTGACTGCAAGCCATGAAATTAAAAGACACTTGCTCCTTGGAAGAAAAGCTGTGCCCAACCTAGGTAGCATATTAAAAAGCAGAGACATTACTTTGATGACAAATGTCCATCTAGTCAAAGCTATGGTTTTTCCAGTGGTCATGTATGGATGTGAGAGTTGAACCATAAAGAAAGCTGAGAGCCGAAGAATTGATGCTTTTGAACAGTCGTGTTGGAGAAGATTCTTAAGCGTTATTTGGACAACAAGGAGATCAAACCAGTCAATCCTAAAGGAAATCAATCCTGAATATTCATTGGAAGGACTGATGCTGAAACTAAAGCTCCAACACTGGCCACCTGATAGGAAGAACTGATTCGTTAGAAAAGACTGTAATGCTGGGAAAAATTGAAGGCAGGAGGAGAAGGGGACGACAGAGGATGAGATGGTTGGATGGCATCCCCAACTCGATGGACATGAGTTTGAGTAGGCTCCAGGAGTTGGTGACAGACAGGGAAGCCTGGTGTGCTGCAGTCCACGGGATCTCAAAGAGTCGGGTAATACTGAGAGACTGCACTGAACTGATGTGCAACCCAGATTGGGTTTTCCTGGTAGCACAGTGGTGAAAGAATTTGCCTGCCAACGCAGGAGATGAAAGAGACTTGGGTTTGATTCTTGGGTTGGGAAGATCCCCTGGAGGAGGAAATGGCGACCCACTCCAGTATTCTTGCCTGGAAAATCCTATGGACAAAGGAGCCCGGTGGGCTGCAGTCCATGGGGTCACAAAGAGTCAGACATGACTCAGCGACTGAGCAACATGCAACCCAGATGAGTGAAAGTGGTAAGATTGTATTTGTTGATATATGATGTAGTATGACTCTTTCTTGATCTGTTCTAGACTATAAACGTTAGAACAACTTCTGGATCTTATATGCAATCATGGTATCATTACACCTTAACCCTTCACTGGCTTCCCTCTTCTAAAACATAATGTACAGCAGCTCTTGTAGGATTATTGTTGCTGCTATTGCCTGATATCTAATCACCCTCTTGTGTAAGAATAGTTGAATTTTGGTTTGGAATACCAATTATTTCCTAATAACAGTCAGACATATTTTACTAGTGTTCATACCACTCCAAATAACAGCCTTGAGTCCTAAGTGGCTAAGCTCAGTCAACAAATCTCATTCTCCAGTTCTAAGGTTCACCATGACCCAGTCAGGGTTATTGAGATACAGGGAGATGTTTAGTGATGTTTCTGGAACACAGATGTGTTATGTCCTCCCATGATGTTTTTTAACAATGCTCAATTTGGAACTCTGGAAACTTGGTATCACCAGACTAGAGCTCAGAGAAACCGCTAGGCATCTTTGGAGAGTTCAGGGATGAAGTGGGTACTGCTGATGGCAGAACAAAGGTGCAGAGAGCTGAATTTTTGTGACCTCCTTGGAACTACTGGATCAAGCCTCTCCTGGATTCAGAACTTCCTTTAGATCTTTAATTTGGAACAATTATTTCATTTTCCAGTTTTAAGCTAGTTTGAGTGGGAATTTCCATACCTTGGAAAATCCACTTGATAAATGAGGACTTCCAAAGGAATCAGCAATATTTTGATTTCTTATGATTTTTTTTTTGATTAGAAGAATGTGGTTGGGGTGGGGGAGAAATTGAGTTCGAATCAAGTTATGGTTGGTGGAGTGTTCAACCTCGGGAGAACTGACTCACACACCATTTTGAAGAATGTGTAGGAGTTGTAATGACTTGTAAACAGAGTCATTTTCTTGCTAAATTCCCTTAGAATTGAGAAAAGATATCTTTCATGGCACGGTAGGTGGGGCTGAGATATTGATTGTTTACCTGTGAGATCTTCTATGAATCATGACTTACTAGTTGAAGAGATGTAATTACATTTTTCTTGATATCCTTACTGAAAAACATTGGTAACATGTAATCCTTCCTACAATAAATGTTACTTGCTATAATTTTTTGGTATTAGGAAATAGTTGGTATTCCAAACCAAAACTGAGTTGAGAGTGATTAGATATCAGGCAATAGCAGCAACAATAATCTTACAATACCTGCTGTACATGTTTTAGAAGAAGGAAGTCAGTGGAGGGTTAAGGTATAATGATATCATGATAGCACATAAGATCCACAAGTTGTTTCATGTCTAAGATTCATTCATGTCTACCTCTTTAGTCTTCCTCGTGGTTCATTCTCATTTTTCTATTTATATTATATTTTTTTCTTCCCTTTTGTTCTGTTTATTTTAATTTACCAAACAATAGGGCCCAACGGTAGCAGTCCATGAGGATTACCTAGTATTACTACCTACTATTAGTAGTTAAGAAATATTACTCTATATTAATTCTGTCATATTTTCTTTTGTTTACAAGAAACATGTTTTCATGAGGTTCAGCAACTTATTGAACCTAAATAGGAGAACACAAGGCACCAAAATCATATGCATCCTTCGACTTACCTTTCATGAATGATTCAAAAAGATTTAAAAACCATAGAGGTCATTCACAATTACACAAATATGAATTCCACTCTAAAAACTAAACTGCTAACAACTCAGGTAAGAGCTCTAGCACACATTTTTCTCCCTAGAGAATCAACTCAAATGTATTAATAAAAGGAATTGCTAAGGTAGGGATTGCTAGTGAGTTGTTGTTGTCGATCAGTCACCCAGTCGTGTCTGAGTGTTTGCCACCCTTTGGACTGCAGCCTGCCTGGCCTCCCTGTCTCTCAGCATCTCCCAGAGCTTGCTCAAACTCATGTCCGTTGAGTTGGTGATGTCATCCAACCATCCTGTCCTCTGTCACCCTCTTCTCCTCCTGCCCTCAGTCTTTCCCAGCATCAGGGACTTTTCCAATGAGTCATCTTTTTGCATCAGATGACCAAAATACTGGAGCTTCAGCTCTAGCATCAGTCCTTCCAGTGAATATTCAGGGTTTATCTCCCTTAAGGTTGACTGGTTTGATCTCCTTGATGTCCAAGGTACTTTCAGGGGTCTTGTCCAGCACCACTGTTTGAAGGCATCAATTCTTTGGCATTCTGCCTTCTTTTTTAAAAATTTATTTAATTATTTAAAAAGTGGGTTTTTTTTTAATTGAAGGATAATTGCTTTATAGAATTTTTTTTTTCTGTCAAACCTCAACATGAATCAGCCATCGGTATACATATATCCCCTCCCTTTTGAACCTCCCTCCCCTCTCCCTCCCCATCCCACCCTTCTAGGCTGATACAGAGCCCCTGTTTGAGTTTCCTGAGCCATACAGCAAATTCCTGTTGGCTAAATAGGAGAACCCAAGCCACCAAAATCATGTGCATCTTTTGACTTACCTTTCATGAATGATTCAAAAAGATTTAAAAACCATAGAGGTTATTCACAATTAGAGAAATACGAATTCCACTCTAAAAAGTAAAACTACTTTACATATGGTAATATAAGTTTCCATGTTACTCTTCCCATACATCTCACCCTCTTCTCCCCTCTTCCCATGTCATAAGTCTATTCTCTATGTCTGTTTCTCCATTGCTGCCCTGTAAATAAATTCTTCAGAACCATTTTCCTAGATTCCATATATGTGCATTAGAATACAATATTTATCTTTCTCTTTCTGACTCGCTTCACTCTGTATAATAGGTTGTAGGTTCATCCACCTCATCAAATGCATTCCTTTTTATGGTTGAGTAATATTCCATTGTGTATATGTATCACAACTTTCTTCTTTATGGTTCAACTCTCACAACCATACATGACCACAAGACCATAACCTTGACTATACGGACCTTAGTCGGCAGAGTAATGTCTCTGCTTTTCAACACAATGTCTAGGTTTGTCATTGTTTTCCTGCCAAGAAGCAATCGTCTTCTGATTTCATGGCTGCAGTCACCATCCACAATGATTTTGGAGTCCAAGAGAGGAAATTTGTTACTATTTGCACTCTTATAAATAAGAGTAAGAACAGTCAATTTTGGACTTCCTTGGTGATGCAGTGGATAAGAGTTTGCCTGCCAGCACAGGGGACACAGGTTTGACCCCTGCTTCTGGAGGATTCCACATGCCTCGGAGAAAGTAAGCCCACATGCCACAACTACTGAAGCACACATATTCTAGGGCCTGTGAGCCCCAGCTCTGAGCCTGTGTACTGCAATTACTGAAGCCTGAGCACCCGGAGCCTGTCGGCCATAACAAGAGAAGTCACTGCAATGAGAAGCCTTCACTGCAATGAAGAGCAGCCCCTGCTCAGCATAACTAGAGAAAGCCTGTGTACAGCAGTGAAGACCCAGCACAGCCAAAAATAAATAAATATAATTCAAATGATACAGAAGAATACAAATAAAATTATATATTATAAGAGGACAGTTAACTTTCTAATTATCCAATGCAAGAGTGTTTATTTTTATACAGTAACACATTTTTGTCACTTCAGGCAAACTCCCAAGACATGAAAATTGGTTAAGTAATAGTTATATTATATTTGACTGTTTTTCACCTTCATTTTTAATTTAATATCTGTGTCACTGAATCCAAACTCATCCTGCTTGCCACATGGTAGGCCAATAAATTGGGGGATGAGGTGTTGGGGCAAGGAATAATGACATTCAAAAAGCCAGGAGTCCAACAAGATGGCAGACTAATTCCTAGGAAATCACCTTCCTGGGGTCTGAATGCTAGTTTGTTTGTTTTTTTTAATAGAACAAAGAAAAGGGAAGATGAGGAGGTAAAGTAAAAAGGCTGTAAGTTACTGGAACTTATCTCCTGGTTTCAGCCAGTTTCTGGGAGGGAATTGTTAATTTCTCCTTTCCTGTAGCCATTCACAGGTGGACTGGGTCAGGATGTTTCCTCTTAGCTGAACAAAGGTATATTAGTTTTACACTCAGGCACGGGGGTTGGAGACCAGCCATCTTGTGTACTTTAAGCTATAGGCAATACTCCTTTAGTGATTAACTTGTAGAAGAAGCAGTAGAGGTTAAAAGAAGCAGATCTAATATGAAGTCAGATTTGTTATTCCCTATTACATCTGGACATTATAAGGACTCCATGCCAAAATTCTTTTCAAAGTACTTTTGACATTTTTTGATTTGATCCTAATAGTCCTATTGTGAGGTAGTAAAATAATTGAGGCAGAGAGAGGTTAATAGTGTGAAACAACAGTTATCATTCTTTCCTCTTTTTTCTAGTCCATATATTATTATTATTTGTTCTGTTTAGCAAACTTCTTAGCCTTCCTGTGGTTCATAGTCTCTATCTATAAAGTATAGGATGATTTAACTATAATATTCATTTGACTACTGTTTATAACTGAAAATTGAAAGCAGTGTAAATGGCCAAATAGAAGAAAAGGTAAATGAATTTTATTACATATATGTGATGCAGTATGCATGCATGCTAAGTCACTTCAGTCGTGTCCGACTCTGTGCGACCCCATGGACAGCAGCCCACCAGGCTCCTCTCTCCACAGGCTTCTCCAGGCAAGAATACTGGAGTGGGTTGCCATTCCCTTCTCCAATGTGATGCAGTAGGCAATCATACAAATCATGTTTTTAATAAATAATAGATAGAGATAATGATAGAATAAGTGTAATGCAAAACAGTATACACAGTAAAAAATACATGCTTAGAAAAATGATTCAAAAATAAGTAAATATTTTAAGATAGTATCAGCAACTCTATTTTTCAGATGGGATTTCTATCTTAGTTTGGGCTACTAAAACAAAAATGTCATTGACTGGGTGACTTAAGCAACAGAAATTTATTTCTCACGGTTCTAGAGGCTGGGAAGGCCAAGATCCAGGTGCCAGTCTGTTCTGTTCCTTGTAAAACCTCTCTTCCGGGTTTGCAAATGATCCTTCTTGCTGTATCCTCATGTGGCAGAGAGACCATGAGAGCTCTAGTCTATTTCTCTTCTGAGTTGTTGTTGTTGTTGTTTAGGCTGTAAGTTGTGTCTGACTCTTTTATGACTCATAAACTACAGCCCACAAGGCTCCTCTGTCCATGGGATTTCCCTGGCAAGAATACTAGAGTGGGTTGCCATTTCCTACTCTAGGAGATCTTCCCAAGCCAGGGATCAAACCCATGTTTCCTGCATTGCAGATGGATTCTTTACCACTGAGCCACCTGGGAAACAACTCTTCTTGTAAGGACACAAATTCCTTTGTGGGGGATTCACTCTTCCAACTCCATCTAAACCGAATTATCTCTAAAGCTGCTACTTACTAATACACTGTCTCAACTGAGGTGTTTCAGCAGATGAATTTTGTGGGGATGAAACCATGTAGTCCATAACAGTTACCTTTTTAAGATATTTTAATACACATTTTGCATCAGTGAGTTCTACTACTTTTATAGGAAATGTATCAGAGTAGTGATATATACTAATATATATTTTCCTAGTAGCAAACAACTGGAGGAAGCTAAATCTCCTTCATCAAAATGTAAATAGCTGATTATGGAATAGTCATACTTGAGAATATTGTTCAAGTGTTAAGAAGAATAGAAAGACATTTAAGCTTTACTTCAAATAAAAATCAACAAGTATCATGTAATCCTAAGCAAGACCAGGCTTTAAGGTTTAGTTTGAAATCTGAAAGTGTGGACTCACTCAGTTAAAATTACTGTCACTTTCACTGCTCAACAACTGAGCAGTATGAAAGATGCACCAATTTTGAGCTTATTAGCAAACAGTGGCAACCCACTCCAGTACTCTTGCCTGGAAAATCTCACGGACAGAGGAGCCTGGTAGGCTGCAGTCCATGGGGTCGTGAAGAGTCGGACACGACTGAGCGACTTCACTTTCACCTTTCACTTTCATGCATTGGAGAAGGAAATGGCAACCTACTTCAGTGTTCTTGCCTGGAGAATCCCAGGGACCGGGGAACCTGGTGGGCTGCCGTCTGTGGGGTCGCACAGAGTCGGACACGACTGAAGCGACTTAGCAGCGGCAAACAAATCTGCTCCTAATTTCCTAATAGAGATTTACATGAAGTTTGAAGGTCCCGAAGTCTATGAGAAATGAGGAATCCCTCAGAACAAGTGGGAGTAGAGGGTGGGAGTATGAGCCCCATCTGTCTATAAGCAGCCTTTGCTGAGACAGTGTTACAGTTCCATCCTCTTCCTTACTTTGTTATGGGGCTTAATTAGTTTCAGTGCAACAGTTTATTTGGAAGAAATCTGTATAAATATGCAAAGCAAGATTGGCAGTCAGTTGTTTATAGTTACTACCTCTGGGAGGAAAACATAGAAAATATAGAGGATGTGTTCTTTTCCTGTGTGTGCTTCTGTATTTGAAATTTTTTCCCAAAAATTCATTTCTCAATTGGCTAACAAAGAGAACAGTAATACTTGTTAGACAATGATTTTATAGGACATTATATACATACATATATATTATATATACACATTATATATATATATAATATATGTATATATTATATATATAGATATATCCATATAATATATATATAGAGAGAGAGTACACACACACACACATATATGCACCTGGTTATATTATGTATATATAATTATATACATTATAGACATATATATATACACACACACCTGGTTCAATCTAAATGTAAATAAATTATAGATTGATTAATAATTCATATGTGTTATATATAATAAAATATATGTAATATATAATAAAATAATAATGAGTCAAGGAAACTTTGCCAAATGAGTTTGTCAGCCTGCCACTAAGGGCATGTAACCAGTAATATAGCCAATTCAAGGAATGTTACTGGTCACTTGACCAGATTCTACTTACAAGCTCCTCAATCTGTTTTTCCTATGCATGAGTCTTTGTCCATGACCCTAAAGAGAGTATGTTGTAGTCAAAAGGATCAATGGAATGTGTTGGATCTGATGTGAGACTATTCATGTGATATTTGTTTATCATTTTCTAAGTAGTTATTATATGTTAGTCATTGAAGATGCAGACGTGTAGTAAGAAGCCTTATGCCATCAGGGAGCTTGCTGCCTTGGCAGGAAAGGCAGGCCACTGTAGGTATTCTGAGCACGGAAGTTGAGGGCTGGGCTCTGGGGGCAGACCTGGGTTTGCAGATGCTGTGTGATCTGAGGAAATGACTTAACTTCACTACTGCTCAGTTTCCTCACCTAACAGAGGACAGTTATGATGTTTACTTCTTCAGGATACTGTATGGATCAACTGAGATACATAGAGTTTCAATTCAGTTCAGTCATTCAGTCATGTCCAACTCTTTGTGACTCCATGGACAGCAGCACTCCAGGCTTCCCTGTCTATCACCAACTCCTGAAGCTTACTCAAACTCATGTCCATTGAGCTAGTGATGCCATTCAACCATCTCATCCTCTGTCGTCCCCTTCTCCTCCTGCCTTCAATCTTTCCCAGCATCAGGGTCTTTTCCAATGAGTCAGTTCTTCACATCAGGTGGCCAAAGTATTGGAGCTTCAGCTTCAGCATCAGTCCTTCCAATTAATATTCAGGACTGATTTCCTTTAGGATTGACTCGTTGATCTCCTTGCAGTCCAAGGGATTCTCAAGAGTCTTCTCCAACACCACAGTTCAAAAGCATCAATTCTTCGGCACTCAGTTTTCTTTATGGTCCAACTCTCACATCCATACATGGCTACTGGAAAACCATAGAGTTTAAATTATTACAATTATTATTTAAATGAATAATTTTGATGTATTGTGATAAGAGTTGCAACAGTGGTCAGAAAAAATGATGTTATGGTAGCTATGATGATGTGGTCCAGTGGGAATTCACGTGTACCATCAATATCTTCTGTGCCTGGATCCTGAAGTAGGATGTTAGCATTGCCTTTATGGGTTTTGAGAGATTCCATTAGTAGAGTCTCTTCCTCTTAGGAGAAGTTCTGCTGGCTACCCTTGGTGTTCAAAACAGCCTCTTCACTATAGGTCTCAGTCTCCTGTGCTCACAGCAGAGCAATGATTTATAAAACATTAAGAAATCCCAGTCTGTAGTTCTGATGTCTACTGTGAGGGGCAAGTGGGGGTGGCATGACTCCTTTTCTGCTGATTTCTTCTGTGGAATGGGCTCGATGCCCAGGAAGAGGAGGTTAGAACTGGCCTGAATGTGTCCGAATGTATAGACCTGCCCACTGCACAAACCCAATCCTCTCCTTTTACTCTTTTTCTGGGTTCAGTGTTCTTGTTCAGTGTTCAGAATTGGCTGTGGGCAGCTTCTCTCTTCTGCCGGAGAGAGTGCCAAGACTTGGTTAACGCACTGTAGCTGGAGACTGTTACACAGGAGGGTGAAGGTGGCCAAAGGGGTTCCATTCCCTGTCACAGAGCCAGGGGAGAAATGCACGTAAGGATTGCAGAGGGATTGGAACTTAGAATAAAGGTGGTCCTCTTGACTCAGCCCTTTAAGCAGGGGTGGAATTGTTTTTCTGAGAAGTTAATTGTTATGAGTCTTAAGAGCTTTTCCCCCCCTGTATTTGTTTTTCATGATGCCACAGGCACTGAATGATTTAAGGGTGAATCTTATGCAAAACCACTTGTTCTGCTCAATGAACTCATAGGTTCTAAGTGGCTCATGAGTATCCTTTTAAATTCCTATTATGATAAATGAGGCCAAATGGCATGTTTTGCTGTATTGTCTAAATTGGTCACATTTTTCTGTATATTTCCTGACTCCTCTAATATTATAAAATAAGTTAGGAAATATATTATGTAAACCAGGACTCATACTCCAAAATTCAACCTCTTGTGGATAGCCTGCCTCTCTATTAAAGTAAGATGAAACTCGGGAAGAAAGTAGTTGGGTTTGTGACAATCTTTCCTGCCTTGGTTAAAATGACTTCTTTTACTTTTCTTTATTTTTTGATGTTTATGTTTATCATAGAGATCGTCCAGTTCCCCAAATACCTCAGCACCACAGGTAAAGTGGGAACTTAAGAGGCCAGTGACTGCCAGAGGCCTGTGTTGCTTAACTGGATTGATGATCTTGTACCACAGTGTTAAAAATAGGCATCATTAGCTCCTAGAGGCTGTCTCCAGGATGTCATCAGAACTGAAAAAAATGACGCCACACACCAAAAGAAGGAGAACGTGCAAAAAAAAGGTCTGTATATTTGTATGACTCATCCCTGACACTGAATATTCAAGAGTATGAGAACAAGACAATTAAATTCTATGAGCCTTACTTTTGGTATATGTACATTAGGTCAGTGCTGTTGAGGCAATTTTTTTTTTTTTTTTGGCTTTCATGTCATATATGAAGAATAGGCTAGGTAATTAGAAGAACGTGTTTTACCTAAAAGAGGTTCATCCAGGAAGAAGAAATCACTAATAATCCCCCAGAACACTAGGCATAATACCCTCCCCCCCTGCCAAAGATGTTCAAGCACTAATCCCTGGAAATGTGAATATGTTATAGACCTTAAATCATGAGATTATCCAGGATTGTCCAGGTGGGTTCAGTTTTATCACATGGACCCATAAAAGCAGAGAGCTTTCCCTGGCTAGAAGCAAAAGAGGAGGGCAGAGAGATGCAGCAGAAGAGGAAGAGATTTGAAGTGCGAGAGCAACTCTCCCTCTGTGGCTGCTGAAACCCATGAGAAGGAATGCAGCCAGTGGCTGCAGGTGAAAGAAAGGACCTGCTGAAGGCCAATCAAGACCTCAGTCCTACAGCCACAAGGAACTGCATTTACCCAGTGACCTGAAAGAGCTTGAAGGGTGGTTTTCCCCTAAAGACTCTAGAACGGAACACAGTATGGTGATACCTGTATTTAGTCCTTGTGAGACTCTCAGCAGAAGCCGGCACTGAGCCACACTGAGCCCAGACTTCTCATCTGTAGAACTATGAAATGATTAAGGGATGTTGTTTAAAGCCACTATATTTGTGGTAAATTGTTACAGAAGTGATAGGAAACTGATACACCCTCATTGCTGGGAGAAGAAAAAAAAAAACAAAGACTGAAGCAGGTAATAAAGCATATGGCTCCAATACCCGGCCTCCCCCCTCTTCCTGCTTCTCAGAGACTGACTCTGCAGAAGGGGACACATTCTGGGAAAGGGTGGGCCTCTGAAAGATCTCCTCACAGGATGTTCTTCGTACCTGGGTGCCAGTATGTTATCTCTTTGTAAAGGCAACTTGCCAGTGTCATTTGTGTTAAGTGAGAGGAAGCCTTGAAGTTGAACTTCCCTTTGTGCATAGGTGAAACCAAGTAGTCACTGTAGGCTCCGTTGCAAGGTTTGAGGAGCAGCTGAAGGGGCTCATTGGCACAGGGAACTCTTTGGAGCCTTAAACAGAGTGGAGATTCTGAGCTGCTAATAGTTGTTGAATTCAGTTGTAAATGCTAGTAAAGCAGGCAGCAATAACATGACGGCATTGTTTTGGAGACCACAGGGCCAGAGGGCAGTGCCCAGAGAGAGACTGGCTCGTTCTCTCCACTGTGAGGTGATGGGAAACACACACCTCCCTCCTCCTGGCACACACATTCAAATGTAATTTTGAAGAGGAGCCAGAGAGATGGGGAGGAGACCAAGAAGTCTGGGATGAAACATTATGTTTCTAAGAAAGAGCTTTACCATCCTGAAGGAACTGTTAAACTAGTTGGATGAAAGTTGTTTTATTCTCTACCAATAATTAGAAGATCAGAAAGAAAGACAAATTAGTTTTTTTAAAAAAGAATTTCATTTTCTCATGATGATGGTTAATTATATATGTCAACCTGGCTGGTTTAAGAGTTGCCCATATAGTGGATAAAATATTTCTGGGTGTGGCTGTGAGGATGTCTCTTGAAGAGATTAGCAATGGAATCCATAGACTGAGTAATGAAGATGTACCCTTACCAGTACAGGTGGGCATCATCTAATTCATTTGAGGGTCTGAATAGAACAGAAAGGTGGAGGAAGGATGAATTTGCTGTCTTTACCTGAACTGGAATATTCATCTTTCCCTGTTCTTGGACATAAGTACTCCTAGTTCTTGTCTTTGGAGAAAGCAATGGCACCCCACTCCAGTACTCTTGCCTGGAAAAATCCCAAGGACAGAGGAGCCTGGTAGGCTGCAGTCCATGGGGTTGCTGAGTCAGACATGACTGAGCAACTTCACTTTCACTTTTCACTTTTATACATTGAAGAAGGAAATGGCAACTCACTCCAGTGTTCTTGCCTGGAGAATCCCATGGATGGAGGAGCCTGGTGGGCTGCCGTCTATGGGGTCGCACAGAGTCGGACACGACTGACGCGACTTAGCAGCAGCTACAGCAGCAGGTCTTGTCTTTTGGACTCAAATCAGACTTAACACTGTCAGCTTCTCGGTTCTCAGGCTTTTGGACTTGGAATGAATTATGCTACTATTAAATTAGTGCAAAAGTAATTGTGGTTTTGCGTTGTTTAACTTTGGCATTTACTATTGGGATACATTCTTAAATAAATGTGTTTATGTATACATCAGGCTTCCCTGGTGGTTCAGATGGTAAAGAATCTGCCTGCAATGCTTCATTTTATGCACATTTCTCACTTTATGTTTTTTTGCTAATGATGTATTGCTTGCTGTTTATTTTATATTTATTTTAGATTACAGAAATGATGTTAGACAAAAAGCAATACAAGTGATTTTCTTGTTTTTCAGTCACTAAGTCATGTCTGATTCCTTGTGATCCCATGGAATGCAGCATTCCAGGCTTCCCTGTCCTTCACTATCTCCCTGAGTTTGCTCAAACTCATGTCCATTGATTGATTCAGTGATGCCATCCAACATCTCATCCTCTGTCATCCCCTTCTCCTCTGCCTTCAACGTTCCCAGCATCAGGGTCTTTTCCAACTAGTCGGCTCTTCAAATCAGGTGGTCAAAGTATTGTAGTTTCAGCTTTAGAATTAGTCCTTCAGGTGAACATTCAGGGTTGATCCTTTAGGATTGACTGGTTTGATGTCCTTGCTGTTTGAGGGACTCTCCAGAGTCTTCTCAAGAACAATGATTCAAAAGCATCAATTCTGGAAAAATTTTCCATGACTGCTAGAAAAACCATAGCTTTGCCTATATGGACCCTTGTTGACAAAGTGATGTCTCTGCTTTTTAATAAACTGTCTAGGTTTACCATAGCTTTCCTTCCAAGGAACTAGCAAGTGTCTTGATTTCATGGCTACAGTCACTGTCTGCAGTGATTTTGGAGCCCAAGAAAATAAAGTCTGTCACTGTTTCTACTTTTTCCCATCTGTTTGCCATGAAGTGATGGGACCAGATGCCATGATCTTAGTTTTTTGAATGTTGAGTTTTAAGCCAGCTTTTTCACGCTCCTCTTTCACCCTCAAGAGGCTCTTTAGTTCCTCTTCACTTTCTGCCGTTAGAGTGGTATCATCTGCGTATCTGAGGTTGTTGATGTTTGAGGTTCAAATATTTTCTTATTTGAGTTCAAAATGGGTCATAAAGCAGCAAAGACAATTTGCAACATCACAACACATTTGGCCCAATAACTGCTAGTTAACACACAGAGCAGTGGTGGTTAAAGAAGTTTTGCAAAGGAGACAAGAGCCTTGAACATGAGGAGTGCAGTGGCTGGCCATCGGAAGTTGACAGCGACCAATTGAGAGGGTCATCGAAGCTGATCCTCTTACAATTATGTGAGAAATTCCTAAAGAAGTCAATGTGAACCATTCTACAGTAGTTCAGCATTTGAAGCAAATTGGAAAGGTAGAAAAGCTCGGTAAGTGGGTACTTCATGTGCTGGCTGAAAAAAAAAATCATTGTTTTGAAGCATCATCTTCTCTTACTCTACACAACAACAACAAACCATTTCTCAATTGGATTGTGATGTGCAATGAAAGGTGGATTCAATAGGACAACCAGCGATGACCAGCTCAGTATTTGGATCTAGAAGAAGCTTCAAAGCACTACCTAAAGACAAACGTGCACCAGAAAATGGTCATGGTCACTGTTTGGTGGTCTGTTGCCCATCTGATCTACTATCCAGCTTTCTGAATCCCAGGAAAACCATAACATCTGGGACGTGTGCTCAGCAAATTGATGAGATGCACTGACGACTGCAGCGCCTACAGCTGGCATTAGCCAACAGAAAGGCCCTGTTCTTCTCCACATAATACTCAGCTGAATGTCGTACAACCAAGAGTTCAAAAGTTGAACAAATAGGGCTATGAAGGTTTGACTCATCCGCCATATTCACCTGACCTCTTGCCAATCAACTACCACTTCTTCAAGCGTCTGAACAACTTTTTGCAGGGAAAATGCTTCCACAACCAGAAGGAGCAGGGAATGCTTTCCAAGAGTTTGTCGAAACCGAAGCACAGACTGTTTATGCTACAGGAGTAAACAAACTTATTTCTCACTGGCAAAAATGTGTTGATTGTAGTGGTTCCTATTTTGATTAATAAAGATGTGTTTGAGTCTAGTTACAATGATTTAAAATTCATGGTCTGAAACTGTAATTACATTTGCACCAGCCTAATAGCTTTCCTGGTTCTCTAGCTTGCAGACAACAGATAATGGGATTTCACAGTCTCCATAATCATGTGAACCAATTCCTGTAAAAAAAAAAATCTCCTCTTATAAATATATCTGTATATATCCTATTGGTTCTGTTTCTCTCCAGAACCTTGACTAATAAACTCATGTCGTGTAAATTTTATTTTGACCATGCTATTGTATAAATCTTTATCCTCCATAGAAGTGTCAGTTTTTGGAAATCAGGGTCTAGTATCTTATAAATATACCTCTTGCATTCCCCAGAGTTCCTAGATTTCAGAACAAATAGTAGGGATTATTCAATGCAGATAACTGGCCTATGCTTGCCAGTTTAAACTGTCAGCATTTGTTTTGGTTGGTCAGGGCCCACATTACTCCAGTTATTAAATATTCTAATATCACCCTCAAGTGAATCTTTCCTTTTACATTTTGCTATGATAACTTTTTAACATGGAAAGAATTATACATTGCATATTCTTATTACCTAGATTCTGCAATTCATATTTTGCTATATTTGCTTTATCATACCTATATCCATCATTCTTCTAGGCATCCATCAATCCATCTTATTTTTTTTATGTTCTTAAAAGTAGGTTTCAGATTTTACCCTTAAGCACTTCTGCACATGCATTAGAGTTTGATATTTGTTTACTGCTTGTTTTTTTTAAAGTAAGTCCTAGGCTAAATATATATTTTGTATTTGGAGTTTGACACATGAAATAATTAAGATTAACACAGTGATAGCTTGACCAATAAAAGACTGCTGTAAATAGTTGATATTTGAGTTAGGAATATGTAGACTAAGGTGAAATTCTGATTATGTTAGCAAATTGAGATCCTCTTTATAATCTCACTTATCAGCAAAGTTTAATTGGAGTAAATAGGAGAGAAAGTCAGATACATTCCAGGAGTCTGAGGTCTCAAGGTAAAGGCTGATTCTAATGGAAACTCTCTAGATTGTGATGAATCATTTAGATTTCCCAGCAAAGGTCAAAGGAATACTGATGAAGTCAGAGACCATTTCTGTTGTTCGAAAACTCTCAGATTTTTGACCAGTGCTTCTATCAGGTTATGAAGCTAATATTTTCTCCATTGGTTGAACAAGCTATAAAATCATTAAGATAGTACATTTAGACAACTGTCTTGCTTCATCATACAATTGGTCTGTGTAAATTCTTATGGTTCTAACTATTGCTCCCATCTCAAAAATGTCATTTTTTGAGAATTACACAGTATGTACACCACTTTAAGTGCCTGTTAATATTAATATTCACACAAGGAAAGGGGGACATCATTCCTTGGATAACAGCTTGGTAAATTCTTGAAAAACTGATTATATGGTATCCATTATCCCAACATGTTGTGTATTAGTTAACACCCCTTTTCGCTACTCTCTCTCCCCTCCTGTGGGTGCAGAACAGGGCTTCATTTTGAGTCATGATTATGGTGTTTTTCTTCTGCACGGGCATGCAAAAGTATCAAAAGCAACTAAAGGAGCTGAAAGAATATGAAAAGCCTGCTATAGCAAGATTTAGCTAAGGAACATCTAAAAATTGATTTGATTTGTGTTTCAGAGGAAAAACTTTATCCCTGGTCAGCTTGAAGTATTGCACTGTAAACTGATCCATCCTGTCTGATTTTTCAAAGTCTGCAGAAGCCTGAGTGGCCTGTTACACAGTCTACCCAAGGGACATGGACTTGGTCATCTACGGCATGGAAGAGATCTGACCTCAAATTGAGACAAAGGTAAATATATGCTTCAAAGTGTACTTCCAAAGTGCTCTAGAGGCCTTTCTGCTCTTGAGGAAGTCTTGAACATAAGATGTGTAGAGGCTCAGGTTAAAGAGGAAGATGTATGAGGAAGTAAGCCTAAGTCCCTACTGTTGCTCAGCCCCACACTGTTATTTCCAGAGCACTGTCAAAGTCTTCATGGAGGGAATTTTGTTGACACACAAATTCTGGAACCACACAGTTCCTGGCACCTAGGAATTGCTCCATAGGTGGGGCAAGTGTTTGCTGAATGAAAGTTCACTTTCAGTATCTAGGGCTGTGAGCAGAGGCTCACAACCAAGGTCCATCTTCCCTCTAGAAGTCTAGGTTCTAAAGGATCCATCCTTCCACAGAAAATACTTGACAACCAATAAAGATATACCATCACTTAGAGTGGCCCTGGGCATGTTACACCACAGTTGCAAATTTCAAATTTGCAAATTTCTGTGGGATAAGTTTGTATTGTAAATGCCTGAAACAGGCCTAGTGTGGGAAAAATAGCATAGGCATAGCAACATATTTTCGGCCACAGCCTCAAGAAGGTAAGAGAGAGTGGTGAGGACTGTGGCAAACTAGAAATCACGTGCCCTGTCTAATGTGGGCAGCTACATTCACCTCTGGTTGTTTCACGCCTTGTGAAAATGCACACTCTGTACTGGGGAGTCCTAATTTTTCAAGAACAGCTGGAATTTGGTTTGGAATTATTAATTTTTAAGATCTGAGAGGCTACCAGCATTTGGGACCTCAGGTTTCATTTTAATAAATACAAGGTTCTAGTTTCAATTTGATGACAGAATGTGCCATCCAGCAGCAGGTGTCAGCATACAGGGAAGTGTAGTTAATTATTGCTACTGCATAGAGTCAGCAAATTCCTACTTCATTCTCTTTTCTTTCTGTAGTGAATCTTTCTTTTGTGCTGAACCCTGTCTCACACTTATAACTATGCCTTTTAGAGTTCAGAGTAATATAATCTCTTTGCTGGTTTATATTGATGGAGGAGGCTGAGTTTCCAATAATATGAACTCACAAAACAGAATGGTAGCTTACTTGGGACAGAGTGACCAAACTCCTCGCCCAGGTTGGTACATTAACCAGAACATGGTTAATGTATCCACTTCCAGTTGAATTTCACATCTGTTAGGCTATTCTTTGCAAACCTCAAAGAGCATGTGTTAGATAAATTTATCATTCTAAAGTTTCTATAGGGCTTGCAGTGTTATACATGAAGTAAAGTTATACTAATTGCGCTTTGGGGAAGTTGACATTGTCCCTCTTCCATGCTCACCATATGAGATATCTGATGACTGGGGGAAAGGCATGAAAAGTTGCTGGTGAGAATGGTGGACTGAAGGTACGCCAGCTATAGAAAAACATTTGAGAAATACAGATCCTCCTCTGAAGCCCACAAGTTAGTTCCCAGGTTTGGTTTGTCTCTGATTCCTCTGTTGGTTCCTTAGAACTGTAAATCCGGTTCTTCTCTCTCTATTGGCAGGCATGTTCTCTAAGAAGACATTTGAGGCTCAAACACCTTAATGTTGAATTTCAGCCAACTTCTCAGCTCAATGAGGAAGAAACATCAGGGCAGTGTGTTGCTTTAAGGGCATTTGAATACACAAGATATCGTGATTTTTCCTGACAACACAGGGCAGATGGGTTTTGCCTACTCATAGGAAATGTGTCCTCTATGTTGAACCACAGCCTGGAGTGGTGAGTAGGAAGAAAACCATAAAGCTCAGTGTTCAGGCCTTTGCCATGATGTAGACAGGATGTGGCACATTGCCCAGAGAGCAGGAATTGACACTTGGGGGCTGAAAAGGCAGGTGGTCATCGTCCCAGTGTGGCAGAAGTTCACAGGAAGGACCAGATCTTTCCTAGATTAGTCTGGGGTTGGGAATGCACCTGAGCCCACATATGGAGAAATCAGAGCACTTGATTCAAAGACCAAGTCTGAGAAATAAGGTGAAATTAACTGGAGTTATGGAGGTTATTTTAATGTAGCACTCCAGGTGGTGCCGTGGTAAAAAACCCCTCCTGCGAATGCAGGAGATGCAGGAGACCCAGATTCCATCCCTGGGGCAGGAAGAGCCCCTGGAAAAGGAAATGCAACCCACTCCGGTATTCTTGCTTGGGAAATCCCAAGGACAGAAGAGCCGTGCAGGCTACAGTCCGTAGGGTCACAAAGCGTTAGACACAGCTGGGCAAGGCACCCACAGCACAGCTGGACTTATAGTTCTGAGCAGGTTTAGTATCGGCTTCTACCGGCCAATACCTGAAAGTTTCTGTAGAGGATTGAATTGTGTCTCCTTGAGAGAGATCTTCTTAAATCCCAGGAACCTGTGATCATGACCTTATTTGGAAATAAGGCTTTAGCAGATGTGATTAAAGTAAGGATCTCAAGACAGATGATCCTGGATTTAAGATGGGCTCTAAATCCAATGACTGATATTCTTTTGAGAGAAAGGAAAGGAATCTGAGACACAGAGAAAAGAAAGACATGTGAAGACAGAGGCAGGGATTAAATTAGCTTCCCTGGTGGCTCAGATGATAAAGAATCTGTCTACAATGCAGGAAACCCAGGTTCAATCTCTAGGTCGGGAAGATACCCTGGAGAAGGGAATAGCAATCCTCTCCAGTATTCTTGCCTGGAGAATCCTTTGGACAGAGAGGCCTGGTGGGCTACAGTCCATTGGATCACAAAGAGTCAGACATGACTGAATGACTAACACTAGCTTTCAAGTAACACCGAGAGCTACTTCCACACTAGAGCCGAGGAGAGGGCATGGAACAGATTCAGAGCCTCCAGGGGGAGCTAACCCTGCCAACATCTTGATTTTGGATTTCTAGTCTCCAGAAGTGGGAGAGAATAAATATCTGTTGTTTTAAGCCACATGGTTTGTAATATAGTCCTGCTGCTGCTGCTACTGCTAAGTCACTTCAGTCGTGTCTGACTCTGTGTGACCCCACAGACAGCAGCCCACCAGGCTCCCCCGTCTCTGGGATTCTCCAGGCAAGAACACTGGTGTGGGTTGCCATTTCCTTCTCCTATGCATGAAAGTAGAAAGTGAAAGTGAAGTCACTCAGTCGTGTCCGACTCTTAGCAACCCCATGGACCGCAGCCTACCAGGCTCCTCCGTCCATGGGGTTTTCCAGGCAAGAGTGCTGGAGTGAGGTGCCTTTGCCTTCTCCGAGTATAGCCCTAGGAAGCTAATAAGGACTTCCCAGGTGGCGTTGGTAGCAAAGAATCTGCCTGCTAATACAAAAAAGAGATGGGTTCCATCCCTGGGTTGGGAAGATCCCCTGGAGGAGGAAACAACAACCCACTCCAGTATTCTTGCCTGGATAATCCCCTGGAGAGAGGAGCCTGGTGGGCTATAGTCCATAGGATCACAAAGAATCGGACACAACTGAAGCGACTTAGCATGCACATAGGAAGCTAATACAGTTACCCCATGCCTGACCTCTGACATTGTTCTCCAGATGTTGTTTTCCAGCTAATGTGAAAGAAGTATTTGCTTTAATCACCTTTAACTTCTCTTTCCTCTTTTATTCACAGTAAAATGTATTTTTTGAGCTCTAGGAATGAATTAAAAATTAAAGTTCTATGGTTATAGTAAAAAAAGTCAGTGTCTAGATTTAGAGCTGATCACTAACTGGAAAACATAAATAATTAAATCTTCATTCTAAAATTAACCTCAGTATTCACTCAAAAATTATTTTTTATTAATTCATTCATTCTTCAACCCATTTCAATCAAATATTTACCAAATGCTTGCACTATGCTAGACATTATTCTTCTACCTACTTGGAAATACATGATGAATAAGAAGGACAAAGTGTCTGCCCTCTTTGCTTATACATTTTGATGGTCTAGGCAGGAAATAAAAAATTAAATAAAAAATTACAGGCTGTAATAAATATTGTTGATGACATCTCCATTTATTTTCTTATAGTCCCTGGTATTAGTACATTTTGATTCTTGATTATAATGATGACTACTTGCTGAATAGAATGAAAGGAGAGTTTAAAACATAGCTATTTAAACTAAATCCCATTCTTTGCAGGACCTCTGTTGGATTTCACCTCTGTCATGCCTGGTTATGTCTATATTTCAGGTTGAATTCATAATAATGGATAACCAAAGCTATTTAATTCACAGCACAGCATTGTTTCTGTCACTTGATACATAATTGAAAATAGATAACCTCAGTGGCAGCCCCAAAGCTTAGATGTCAGAAAGCTTAATATCCTTTCTCTTCTGATGCAAATCAAGAAGGAAAGAGCTAAAAAATTGATTCAATGTTATATGGACTGTACAGAAATGTTAATACAATGGAGACTTCATGTTGAAGAGCTAAGGTAGCACAAAAGCTCAAGAGTGAAAACAATTTATATAGAGATATCAAAGTTCATTATTTTCTTGCTTATTTTTTCCATTTGCCCTAAGTGGAGTCGGGCTTCCTTGATAGATCAGTTGGAAAGAAAGCTGAGCGCTGAAGAACTGATGCTTTAGAACTGTGGTGTTGGAGAAGACTCTTGAGAGTCCCTTGGACTTCATGGAGATCCAACCAGTCAATCCTAAAGGAAATCAGTCCGGAGTATTCATTGGAAGGACTGATGCTGAAGCTGAAGCTCCAGTACTTTGACCACCTGATGCAAAGAACTGACTCACTGGAAAAGACCCTAATGCTGGGAAAGATTGAAGTCAGGAGGAGAAGGGGATGACAGAGGGTAAGACAGTTGGATGGCATCACCAACTCGATGGACATGAGTTTGTGCAAGCTCTGGGAGTTGGTGATGGACAGGGAAGCCTGGTGTGCTGTAGTCCATGGGGTCACAAAGAGTTGGACACGACTGTGCGATTGAACTGAACTGAACTGAATACATGGAGTAACTGAGCTATTACCTTTATTCACAGTACAGACTAGCTTTAGTTTCATTTGAGGTGTGATGGATACCAAAACATTATGAGACAAGACTTACCACTTATCCCCTGCTGGCCCAAATATGCAGAAGTTTGCAATGGAAATGGAGAGGGATTCTGTCCTATAACTCTTAGATGTTTTACAAGGTCAGAAAACTTTTAAAAGAGGGCCAGAGGATTCTGTGAAAAGGGAGAATCTTGGCTAGAGTAGTCATGCTCTTATGATGCTCTTGAACCATGCTTGGGAAAAAGGATAGGATGGAGTTACACTAACTCCCACTGCTTTCAGAGGCCTCTGGGGAACACTGGGAGGCAGAGAGGATGCTATCTTCTTGAGAAACCCCCAAACAAGGGAAACTTTGACTTGGCTACGTTAACAACCAGGACAGTCAATGGTATAGTGTTGAGAACAGTCCAAGACTTTATTGAGTCAAAGGATGCATGAGTATTTCCCCGGTAGTTGTGGCCCACACTACAGAGACAGTCAGAAAGGGATTAACTTCAATTCTCTTCTGTGAAGTCTACAAACTGCAAGGAAGTCTCAGTATAAAGAGGCTGGATTTATCAAATGCCCAGGAACTGAAAAAGTATCTATCTTAATTCAAGGAAAGGCAGAGAGGAAACTCCAAGGAACCTCAAGAACGCCCCCTTAAATGCACTCAGATGTAACAACTTCAGAACCAGAAAGGAAGAACTTATCAAGACCCAATCTGTTCTAGACTTATCCCTCCAAATTGTCCTACCATTCTTCCCTCATAGCTCAGTTGGTTAAGAATCTGTCTGCAATGCAGGAGACCCTGGTTCGATTCCTAGGTTGGGAATATTTGTTGGAGAAGGGATAGCCTGCCCACTCCAGTATTCTTGGACTTCCTTTGTGGCTCAGCTGGTAAAGAACCTGCCTGCACGAGGGTGGGATGATTTGAGAGAATAGCATTGAAACATGTATGTTATCATATGTGACATAGATCACCAGTCCAGGTTTGATGCATGAGACAGGGTGCTCAGGGCTGGTGCACTGGGATGACCCTGAGGGATGGGATGGGGAGGGAGGCGGGAGTGGGGTTCAGATGGGGGACACATGTACACCCATGGCTGATTCATGTCAATGTATGGCAAAAACCAGCACAATATTGTAAAGTAATTAGCCTCTAATTAAAATAAATAAATTAATTTTAAAAATAATAAAAAAAAAAAGAATCCACCTGCAATGTGGGAGACTTGGGTTCGATCCCTGGGTTGGGAAGATCCCTTGGAGAAGGGAATGGCTACCAACTCCAGTATTTCGGCCTGGAGAATTCCATGGACTGTATAGTCCATGGGGTCATAAACAGTTGGACACAACTGAGCGACTTTCACTATCATCCTAGGTAGCATGCAAGTGCAGTTAGAGGTAGGGGTAGATAGTGAGCAGGAGCATGAGAGAAGAAAACCAGGCGTTCTTTTCATCCAGGTTTCAGATCTCAGGAGAAGAGAAGGTTTAAACTGAGATTAGATTTTTTTTTTTCTTTTTTTTTTATTGTAGGGGAATGAAAAGCCTATGAGGCTATTTGCAATCTATGGTAACTCTAGAATTGTCTGTTATCTGAGAGTGAGTAGAAGATTCACAGATCTTCCTAAGTTTTCTTACAGGGACAGATGAAGAGCAAGTTTTCCAGTGAGAAAAGTTTAAAGAGATGCTCGGAGAGAGAATTATTGATGCATTTTGATTGCAGATCCACATCATACTTACTTAACATACGGATACACTTCATTGTTGAAATATTTTCTATAGATAGAATTCTGAGATTTGAATCATTGTAAATTCATTTTCTTTAATTTTTTGTGACATTCAATTAAAGTGTTTTTGAGAAACAGTCATAACTAAAAATGCAGTTATCTCATTAAAGGATAACATTAAATGAAGTGTGTTAGTACTCTGACAATATAAATCTCCAAATAAGTCATAAAATATATGCTAATGTGTACAGTGTTTATACTCAAATTCTTTCTCTTCTGTGTCACTTATGAGGCCAGAAGCACCATTGTTAAAGAGAAAGTGCAGGATGATGATGTGGTTGGTCCACCGTCAGGGGCTAGCCTGTATTTGAACATATCAGCCATATCAGATTGGAAGATAGTTCTCTCATTTAGGACATTCCAATTATTTCAGTCACATGACATATTTGTAAATCTTTAATTATTATTCATATGCATATTGGTTCCTTAAGTGAGTCTGGAGGAGTTGTCTTATTTCTATTTCAAAAAATGAATCCAGATGCAAACTATTATATAGACAACTGATAAACAACAAGGTCCTGCTGTATAGCACAGGGAACTATTTTGATATCCTGTGATTAACCATAATGGAAAAAAATATATATAACTGAATCACTTTACTATATAGCAGAAATTAAGAAAACATTGTAAACCAACTATACTGAATTTACATATAAAAATGAATTATTCCCATCAAGATACTTTCCTCTTTATTTTAGTGCAATGAATTCTTGGTGAAGTTCAGATAATAAAAAGAAATGATCTATTTCAAGTATATTTTAACGAGTGATATTCTCTGTGAGAATGAACCTGGCAGGACATGGCAGTCCTTCCCCATCTGAGCTGCCCTGGTGACCTGCATTCTGCTTCTTTCACTGTCATGATCAATATGATAAAGGAGTCAAACTTTTACACTTTAAAGATAGCGTGAAACATGGGCCTGATCACACTAGAATAATGATATTTTTTCTCTTTTTATTTTAATAAACTTTTTGGTGGAATTTGATTAAGGAGCATAATATCAGATGCAAGAGTCATCCATAAGGTAAGTGAACTGTATAGAAGCAAAAGTATGAAATTTTCCCTTTTTAAAAAATAAGAGAGCTATTTATATTAATGAGTTGAATTCATTACTAAACTATAAGGAGTGGAGTGCTGCAAAGTTAGCTGCTCATCCACAGAAAAATAACAATTCCAAGCTAATTAAAGAAGCTTTTCAATTTTGGTCCAGTGAATACATTTAAAAGTTATGTCATGTTTATCAAGTGAACATAATTTAATATGATAATTCAAAGAGAACTAGTTGAAAAGAAACTATTGTAGTAATTATCTGGGAGGCATATTCAATAAAAGCAGTTTAAAAAGTTAATTTATCTTGATTTTATGATAAAATGATTCTTGTTTTCAGAGTTGATAATTATTGTGAAAAGTCTTCCTCAAGTTTTTGCACATTTAGAAAAGATTGATGAGTTTAAGGCAAAAATGTTTGTTTTCACTGTGGCTGAAAGAAAAATTTATGCATGCTCTGAAATAATGTTGCAGCTGTAGCTTGCTTCAAAATCAGGCATTCAGAGCACATACATTTTGAAAACTAGGATTCATTTTTGTGTTACAAACTGATGTGGCAAGTTTCTAAAAATATACAAAAATGTTTTAAAATTCTTCTCTCTAGCTTTAAGTGGGTTATAATATATGTATGAAGATTTCACTCTGATGCCCTAAAAATCACCATTATTTTTCATATATTTGTGTCTCTTACATTGTAAATTATATCTTTAGATGTTTTTAGTGAAAATATTTTGTTTTTCAAATTTTTTACAATCTGGAAATTTGTTATTAAGCTTAATTATTTAGAAGATTTTAGTGAAAGTGTTACCCTCTTAGAGACAATAGCTTAGAGAAAACAGCATGAGTATATTTTCCTTGCTATGTGATACTAACCCATCAAGAAATTTTAAAAAACTGTAGATATGTCTTAATTAAACCATAAGATTAAATGTGAATTCCCTCATTTTCACACCAAGTAAGTTGTTCTTAATCTTATCTTGAGCTTTGTGGGGGCAGCATCCATTGCTGTTTATCTTTGCTGCGTTTAGCCTCAAGTTTTGTATATAGTAGATTCTCAATAAATATAGCTGAACAAAAGGAATTTAAGTGTTTGCTTAATTTGACGCTTTAAGCTATTGAGTTGGGAGTATTACTCTTGGATTGACTAGTAACTATGTTTCAAGGATATTATATTATATTCCAGCATATTATATTCTAGTACATAATATTCTTTCTTCCATCCATTCAAAGAAGAAAATTCATTGGTCACTTCTTATGAGCCAGGAGCTGTCTTAGGTCCTGAGAATAGAGCTGTAAGCAAACAAACAAAGAAACAAAAAGACATGGTCATTGCTCTGAGGAACTTGATAATCTGGTGGGAAAAGGTAGAAATAATAAGTTATAATCATAAAAGATAAGTTTTGAACACTTGTTATGTCAACGGCCACTGTACTAAGTACTCTTCATATATTGTATCATTTTACTCTTAAACTTAGCAGTTCCATTCATTTATTTAATAAATTATTTTCAATTATTTTGTGCTAGGTACTATTTTCTATAGTGTTTTAGAAAAAAAAAATATAGCATAAAGAGTCTAGGGGATAATGGAAAGGAAAAGTGGTCTTTTTAAACAGAAGAATTGGAGAAGGTGACTCTGGGGAGGCCATATACCAGGAGAAGTGATAGAGTGACCCTTGAGTAGATGTGGAGGTAGAGTAGTCCAGAAAGAGGAAAAAGCAATGCTACTATATGGAAAGGGAAATGGCTTGTTTTGCTCAACAAATTGACAGAATGCATTTGAAGCTCCAGTAAATCTCTGAGGGGCAGGATTTGGGTTACAGGGTGGAGAGAGTAGTGAAGTGTATAAGGTTAGAGGCCAAGACCAGATAATGTAGGGTCTTGTAGATGATAACAGGAAGTTTATACTTTATTTTAAATATGATAGGAAACCTTGGAGATCTTGACCTGGGGAGTTTTGTGATCTTGTTTATATTTTCAAAAGCCTTCTCTAGCTAACTCCCCTTTCCAGTATTCCATATGCCTTAGTTCATTCAGACAGACATTTCTTCACCCAATTATTTTTTCTTTTCTTCCTCTTACTTTCATTAAAGAGATATATGCATATGTTTCTAAACTGAAAAGAATTCACTGATTATATCTAGTATTCACTTAAGCCATCTGAACAGAAATAATTTGGTTTTGTTTTGAAACTTCTCCTGTCATGAAATGGAACAATTACCTACCATTCTTATGTCAAAGACAGATTTTCTTTTTTCTATCTTGAGAGACTTCATCAAGGATTCCTGATTCCAAATGGCATTAGTGTCATTGTTCATAAAAATCAACGGGAAATTCATTCTTTACTTGCTTAGGGAGACCAAACTCTTTTTCTTTAAGTCACCATGAGTTTTCAGATTTCCTCCTGCCGTGTGGAGGAAAGTCACTCTGTGACTTGAAGCAGAGTTCCAAAGCCACACATTTGCCCAGAAGTTATCAGAGAAGGAGCTAGAATCTTACTTTGAGAATAATTGAAGGGAAAGTAAAAAATCAAAAATAATAACAAAGAGTTAAGAGGAAATGAAGCAGAGGTCTCAATTAGAGGGCAGCCAGAAGGTGGAAGAGGGCAGCGCCCAAGAGGAGAGCAAAATGAGACAGGAAGCAAGCTAAATGCTGACCGCAAGAATTGCAAAAGAAATGTGTATCGGAAAGAGGATTTTTTTCCTGAAAAGATGAAAATCAAAACCACAGAACATTTCATCGTTGATAATGGAAACACTAAGGTCATGAACAGAAAGGAAATATTACTGACAAAAGATTTCATTATAAACTGCAAGAAACCGGATAATCAACAATAAATGTACAAGGAAATCATAATAAAACTGGTCAGAATATTTGCAAAAGTAAAATTGAGATTTCAAGCAGGGTTTTGTTCATAAATGAAGGCAGTTCCCACTAATTATACTTCAGCTTTAATACTTCATCTGTTCTGAGTATTTATGTTTCACCCTGTATTTTCTTTAAAGGTGAATTTTATATTCACTTTTGCAATGTGAAATATCCTCATTTGTTTAATGTGTTCTTATCTCTTTGAATCATATAAGCTCTGATTCAATTAGGTAGATGTGACTCCTGGATTGCCTGGATTTATGGAGACATATTTATCATTTTTAGAACAAATCAGATAAAGAAAGGTCTGCTCAATGAAATACAGTAATTTATCATTTTCAGGAGAGGGGAAATTTGTTTGCTATTTTATTACTGCTGTAATTCCAAATTATCTTACAGGTGTTTTAGAAATCTGTCTAGATCTGATAAGTTCTTTCTATTTGGAATAAATTGATTCTCTCCTCCCAGAGAGGATAACTGCCATATGCTCTGACTGCTTTCAGAGTTCAGTAAACCCTGGGAATATATGTAAACTACAATAGGCTGTTGAATTTAGCAGAAATAGGAGCATCCTCAGAAATAGATAGTTTTCTAATGAGCAGATGGTTATTAGTTTAGACCTTGGGCTAATCCTAGAGGAGGCTATTAGCAGGTAATGGATTAAATAAGGTGACTCATATTAATAAAGTTTCTTTAATATGAAAGAAGAAAAATAGCCCATCGTAGATCAACATTTGTCAAATCTTTATGTAGCACATGGAATGCTCTTGAAAGCGACTGAGCTGTAAACTTTCTTTTTGATTAAATGTGGAAGACTCTGGGTTGCTTTTCTCTTCATTCGAAGCACACTCTCAGATCTGAAAATGAAAATTTAGAGCTGAAAAGGTGTGGCTGATGAAGAAACTAATGCTCTGGGAGGGTGAATGTCTTGTCTGAAGTCTTACACCTCATTGGTGTTACTTTGAAATGAAAACCTGCATCTCTGAAATATATTCTGTGCTTTTGCTTATTGACCTTTGATTATCTTTTTCTCTTTGCATTAGTATCTTAGCCTCCTGAACCTTGTCATCATGCTTTTCTCATGCCAATTTGAAAATCTACTTTCAGTATTACATGCAAAGAGCAATAGTGAGTACCAGACGCTTCCTGGGTGGTGCAGTGGTAAAGAATCTGTCTGCCAAGGCAGGAGACACAGAGATGCAGGAAGTTTAATCCCTGGGTCAGGAAGATCCCCCTGGATTAGGAAATGGCAACCCACTCCAGTATTCTTGCCTGGGAAATCCCATGGACAGAGGAGCCTGGCGGAGTGAAGTCCATGGAATCACAGAGTCGGATTCGACTGAGCAACTGGCACAAGATTCCTCACATTGTACAGCAATTGTGGGGAAGAGAGGGATAAGGAAACTGAGAGGTCTGCAAGTCAATCAATGCTATAAAGTATTTTGAAAAAAGGAAAGAGTGTAATAGACACATAGCTATATGTGCTTATTCCCTTTGCTTTTCAAATAGAAAAATATCTCCTTCCCCCTCAAATATTTACAATGATCAGCAATTAAAAAGATGTTGACAGGCAGTTGTTGGCAAGTTCACTGAAGTCTTAAGAAATCTTCTCTGTATTTGTTTTTTTGGGGTTCTTGAATAATCATGCATAGCCATGGACTCTCTTAAATCCATCCCGTCCCCTGTTTACGTGAACTTTTATTTCTAGATATTAGCATTACAGTTGTTTGCCTGTTTCCCAGCTGTAACTATCACTGAAGGCCCCATTTGCAAAGCTAAGCTAAGCCATCACGACCTGTCTGGGGAGGCACGGAAGAGGACAATACTCCAACAGTCCAGCATTGCTTAAAGAAGCCAGAGCAGTAGAAGCTCAAGGGATTTTGCCCAGAGCATAGCATGTGCTCTGTGTTCAGCCCCACAGCTCTTTATCGGACAGACACCCCCTGACTGTGAGCAATTTTTGTTCCTTGAGGCCCGCTGATCCTGGCTATGGTTCTGTCATTGATTTGAACATAATCTGCGTGTTGCATCTTTATTGGATTGCCATGATTCATTTAAAAGGAAATGTTTTTGATCCTTGCTGACTGGCTTTCACAGTGGGGTGGGGTGGGTAGGGGATTGGTGAGCAACCTAGAAAAGAAAATACTTTGAACGTTGCTCTTGAGTTTATGGCTGGAAGGGAGGACAGCTAAAACACATTAGTCCTTTCGCTATTCAGATGTTTGACTGCTTCAGCTAGGGGGCCTGGACACATGATCCATTTTCTGTTTCCTGTCCAGCATCTATTTGATGCAATATGCTCCATGTCTCTTTTCATTAACTGAGACCTATATGATGTCAGTTGAGAAAAACAGTAGCTGATGTTATGAAATACGCACAGTGGCATGACAAAGATCTGTTACAAAGGCCTTTTACTTTGTTCCACTGTATGTTTACTATTGTGTTTTTTGCCTGCAGCTTGGCTGTATTGAAAGAAAATATTTCAGCTGGGCCCTGCTGGGGATTTTTTTTTTTTTTTTCAACTTGCCTTTGAAATGCTAGATAACAGTGAGCTCCAGTAATGGCAAAGTCCTGACATTAACAAATGTGGGACAAGTAACCCCATTGAGGCACATAACAGTCATCAAGCAAACACTCTACTTAAGACCAAACCTACAAATGGAAGCATGATCTGCTCTGGGGGTAAGTGAGGTTTGGATTAACTTTAGTGTCACAGATAAAGTACCCTTGATGATGACTGTAAATTATATCCTGGAACGAAGTGAGCATGCATGCTCAGTTGCTCAGTCGTGTCCGACTCTACAACTGTATGGACTTAGCCCACCAGGCTACATGTCCATGGGATTCTCCAGAAAAGAATACTGGACTGGATTGCCACTTCCTCCTGCAAGACATTTTCCCAACCCAGGGATCAAACCCACGTCTCCTGCGTCTCTTGCGTTGGCAGCTAGGTTTCTTTACCACTGAGACACCTGGGAAGCTCATGATGAAATGTGAGGTGCTTCCATGTTAACCCCAGCAGATGTGATTCAGAAATGGGCGAGGTGACACTGTGCTTAAGAGGAGGAATATGAAGCTTTGTTGTTAACTCAAGTTGAAATGTATATGGAATTCCCAGACTCAGAAGACTAGCACTCTTTCACCTTGCTAGTGCATCTTAATACCAGATAATACTTTATCCCGTAGCTGCTTGGAGAATTTGAGACTAATGCCCTACTGCTGCGTTGTATTAATAAAAGAGATGATAAGAAAATCTTACATTATGGCTATAATCTCAACAATGCTAACAAAACAAAATTAGAAGCTGACAAATAGTTTGAGGGGAGTTACAGAGCTGAAAAAGAGATCCCAGCTTTAATGAGCTACACTAACTGATGGGGCTCTGATTTGTGTTGCTTTTAGTGATTGTATTTAATTGCCAAATTAATTGATAAGTACTATCATGGATTACAAATGCATTATCCATGCACAACCATAGCATGAATAAAGAAAGTAACTACTAAAAAAGTTCCACACGTTAAATTTATATTATAGTTACAGAAAGTTCTAAGACAGCATGATAAGCAATTACTTGTTAAGGACCAACCATTGACATCACTACTTAAGAGCATGAATGCATTCTAAAGCCTTGTAATTAACAATATTAACCTTATTAGCATTTTTTCTCCTTACCTTTTGGAGGGGTGTAGAAAGTTTTCCTAAGTGTCAATTTTTTTAAAAGGAAAATCTGGATATTCCTTAACATTAAAAACAATAAGCTCCTAACAGATCATAGCCAGTATGTACTAACAACTCAGGTTTCACAACTGCTCAACAGCTGCTTCCATATTATATAATTCATTCAAAATCCCTTTAGAGGAGGGTCACTTAATCCCCTTAGTGTTTGATCTGTAGATCATTGTGTTTAAACATGTGGGTCTATTATTAGCAGAAACTACACACAAACTTTAAACATCAGTCAAAGGGTTAAAATTTTTGTCATCTGTTTCACTCATGATGTCTTTAGTAAGCAATCATTCCAAACTACATTTTTTGTAAAACTAGTCCATGAATGAAGATTTTAAAACTGTTAGTTGTCTTGTTTCTATGGAAACCAGCAGTAATCTACACTGATTACTGAACTCAGGGAAAGTAGAATCAGAAGGTACCATTATGAAGAAGACACCTCTATAAACTATAAAGGTAAATTAGCTGCCAGAAGTAACTGTTTTATGTTAAGTTTATTATTTGTATAAAGTATCCTTCTGTACATAAAGCCCAGTTTATGGGCAATGAGGTACTAAAAGGCTACTTTCCCTTTTCCCAGAAAATGCTTCTATTGCATGAGAGTGTGTGTGTGTGTGACTATTTGTATGAGTAAAATAGTACCAATCTGATAGTTTTTAAAAATTGCAGATACCAGTAATGGTCTACTGTATCACTGGTCCAGGGATATAGCATCAGCATGGCTACTTTACTGTGAATGCCTTTGAAACTGACCTGGGGCTGGTTATTTCATGGGATACTCTCCTGAGTTCATTGGCAACAAAAGGCTTACATATAGAAAACCAACCTTTATTTATGTGCCTTGTCTGTGAGTATGGTGGGGAAAACAGGACAAAACTGAGATAATCAGAAAATAAGCATCTAACCAGTTTATTTAAGGTCAAGTACATCAAAATTTAAGCAATTGTTATAGATAATTTATTTTAGTTTCCTTAATGGGGAAGAAATTAGAGGGACAGATCCAGGGATTTTGAGAAATCAATCCCATTTCTAAACCTTTGTTGTAGAAACATCATTATTATGTAAGTGGCTCTATTCTTAATTATTTATGACATGGTTTCCGTAGCAAACATGGTTTCAGGACAGTAGATTGTTTTATTTGAAAATAGACATGAACTTTAAGGCTTCTCAGAATTTTGTGGTAGAAAATTCTGTATAGGCAAATAATAAAGCCTGTGGCTCTTCAGTAGCATTCATTAACTATGCTTTAGTTATCTAGAAGTGGCCTCTTGATTGTCTATGAACCCCTGAAACCACATGTAAAGTTTTTTGCATGTGTACCTTTGTCTAGAATGAGGGTGTATAAGTTTCGGCAATTCACCAAGATTTATGTAACTGCTTCCTACCCTTTGGTTTAGCTGGTAAGGAATCTGCCTGCAATGAGGGAGATCTGGGCTCGATCCCTGGCTTGGGAAGATCCCCTGGAGAAGGGAAAGGCTACCCACTCCAGTATTCTGGCCTGGAGAATTCCATATAGTCCATGGGGTCACAAAGAGTTGGACATGACTGAGTGACTTTGACTTTTATCACATACTTATGTAACTGGTAGGTAAAACTAAACAGCAGCCACAGATTTTAATGGCTGCTTCAAGAAACCCTGGAGATCCTTAAGACCTTCCAAAGGAGTCCAGAGTTCAAAACTGTCTATGTAATAATGCTAAGACATTTTTTGCCTTTCACTCTGGCAAGTACACAATTGAGGGTGGGTAAAAGCGATAGTCCCTCAGTCCCTCAAACCACTAGGTGAAACTATACTGTTATCCAGGTATCATTCACTGTCATGCACTCACAGTTTTAAAAAAGCCATTTCAATTTATAAATGATGAAGCATAAAGTTAATTTTATTGACATGTACCTCTGAGTATATGTCTTCTTAATATTCTGTGCAATAAAATGAGAAGTGGGCATTATTTGTGGTGATATGGAAGTATGATGGCCGTCTCAAAGAAGAACATTTGTACAGTTATTTGAAAATAGAAAGGAGCATGATTAGATGCCTTTCCCCCACAAAGCACCATTCTTTCTTTAAAGAATTGATGACAAACTTATAGTTATTCAGATTATGGTATTTGAGACATATTCTCTGAAAAGTGAATGAAATGATCCTGTTAAAGGAAAACAGCTGAAAGTATGTGTGTGTGTGTGTGTGTGTGTGTGTGTTTATGTATGTACTCATTCATGTCTGACTCTTTGTAATCCCATGGACAATAGCCCAACAGGCTCCTCTGTCCATGGAGTTCTCCAGGCAAGAATACTAGACTGGGTTGAAATATCTTTCTCCAGAGGATCTTCCCAACCCAGGGATCAAACCCTGGTCTTCTGCATTGCATACAGATTCTTTACCATCTGAGCCACAAGGGAATCTCCAGATATGTAGCCAGTGATAAAATCTGAGCATATAAAAAGATGCTCAAAATCATATGTCATTAGGGAATTGCAAATTTAAACAATGAGATACTACTACACACCTATTGAAAGTGAAGTGAAAGTGTTAGTTACTCAGTTGTGTCTGACTCTGCGACCCCCATGGACTATAGTCCACCAGGCTTCTCTGTCCATGGAATTCTCCAGGCAAGAATACTGGAGTGGGTTGCCATTCCCTCCTCCAAGGGATCTTCCCAACCCAGGGATTGAATACAGGTCTCCTGAATTGCAGGCAGATTCTTTACTGTCTGAGCCAACAGGAAAGCCTATTAGAATGATGAAAATGATGAAAATCCAAAATACTGACAGGACCAGATACTGATGAGGATAGGGAGCAATAAGAACACTCATTCACTGCTATGGAAATGCAAAATGGTGCTGCCAGTTTGGAAAAGGCTTGGAAGATTTTTATAAAATTAAACATACTCTTACCATATGATCCAGCAGTCATACTTTTTAGTATTTATCCAAAGGAGTTGAAAACTTATATCCACACAAATACCTGCACATGGATGTGTATATAAGCTTTATTCAGTTGCCAAAATATGAAAGCAATCAAGATGCCTTTCAGTAGGAGAATGGATAAACTGTGTATATCTAGATGATAGACTGTTTTTCATCACTAAAAAGAAGTGACCTATCCAGCCATAAAATGACATGGAGGAACCTTACATGCATAATACTAAATTTAAGAAGCCATCTGAAAGGCTACATACTATGTAATTCCACCTATATGACATTCTGGAAAAGATAAAACTAAAGAGACAGCAAAAAATCAGTGTTTGTCTGGGATTGGAGGGAGGGATGGATAAAAAGGTGAAGCACAGAGAAATTTTAGGACAGTAAAACTTTTATATATGATATTATAATAGTAGATACATGTCATTATACACTTGTCAAAATCCATACAATGTGCAACACCGAGAATGAATTGTAATGTAAACAATGGATTTGGGGTGATACTGACATGTAAATGTAAGTTCATCGATTGTCACAAATGTACCATTTTGGTGCAGAATGTTGATGGTGGGGGATTGTATGCATATGTAGGAGCAAGAGATATAGAAGGACTTTTCTATACTTTTTACTCAATTCTTCTGAGAACTTAAAACTCTTCTAAAAAAGAAGATCTATTGAAAATCTCTTATGGGTGAAAAATCCCATACACAATGCCATGCATAATAAAAAATTCCATACAAAAGATAGAATAAGGAAATTTAATGAATTAGGGTGCAAAAATTCCTAGGTATGGTTATAGATTCTACATTGCAGCTCATCTCAGGAAACTATCATTTAGTGATTTTTCTCTGTAGTAGCAAAACTTTTCCACAATTATATGAAACAATTATTAAAATATTCTTTTCTTTTCAACTACAGATCTGTTTGAGGTTTGATTTTCTTTATTACTTCACACAAAATAACATATTACAACAGATTATATATGAGTGCAGATGTAAGAGTGTAGCTATCTTCATTTAAGACATGTTAAATTTGAAAAAAAAATTTAAAAATGTTATTCTTTCCATTAATTTTTTGAAAAGTGCAGCTGTTTTTCTTAAAAATCTTATTTTTTATGTGTAAAACATTTGTTATTTTCATTTAAAAATAACTTAATTTTTCATGTGGTAAGTATCAATTGGTAGAATCCACATAAACTGAAGCTGTTTGAGGGCTTCAGTATTTATTAAGGGTAGCAAAGTGTCCTGAGACCAAAACATCTGGGAACCTTAAACTGAAGTAGAGTAATGTCTCTTACGCTAGTCAAGATCTGTATTTTGATCATTGTACTTCATATATTTAGATTCCTCATTCCTCATTCTTTTCAATGACTTGGACTTCTAGAAATTTAACAGTTGGTATGAGTTTACCTAATTTAGTTATACTCGCCAATGTTTTAGAAATGTGTTTCCCAAGTTGCCTGTAACAAGTCCTGTCCAATTGTATGGCTGTTTATTCTGTTAACGTGTTGTAGCAAGATATGTGTATCCTTCTTCAAATTATGAAATCCAAAAATTAGTGCTTTTGGAAAAATAAATCTCATTTTTATTTCTCCAGGAAGATGATGTATCTTCTACTTAGTATATTGGTCCTTTTGCATATTATGAAGATAGATAAGCATTAATGTAAATTCAATTGACTAGTTTATATCATGGAGCACAATATATAAGGAGACAAAATTCTACCGTTTATACAACATGAGCAGAAAATCCAAACAAGTGACTAATATATCAGTCAACAGTCAGTAGTAATAAGTATATTGTGACCAAAAGTAGGGACTATTTTCAGACAAAATACATCATGCATTCTATAAAATCATAACAAAAGATGTATGTTTTTTCTAGCCACCTCGATTTAATTTAATCACTCCATAGTTAAAGAGAAAATGACTCTGAGATGAAAACTATCCATTTAAGATTTTCAATAATTCTCCAAGTGTCATCATTGTTTATTGAACCACAAGAGCACAGAAGACCCAGGTGAAAGTCTGAGTTCTCCTTCCTTCATCAGAGATCCTAAATGTTTTGCAGCATTTTTTTTTTTTTTTTTTGGTATATGTGTGTGATTGTGACACCACATGAGCTGTACCTGTTAGGTCAGATTCTTAGTGAAACCAACTTGCAATTCAAAAGCATTGAACTTTATCTACTGGTGGCCCAGTTGGTAAAGAATCTGCCTGCAATGTGGAAGACCTCAGTTCAATCCCTGAGTTGGGAAGGTCCCCTAGAGAAGGGAACAGCTGCCCACTCCAGTATTCTGGCCGGAAGAATTACGTGGACTCTGTAGTCCATGGAGTCACAAAGAGTCGGACACGACTGAGTGATTTTCACTTTATCTGCTAATCAGTCACGCTATGTAGTTATTGAAGTTTAGTGTAGTTTTCCTATTTCATGTCTTTTCTGATTTTATATTAACTTAGAGGAAAAACTGCTCCAGCATATTTTTTTTGTATGTGAGTTTTCCTATTAGCATATTCTGAAATAGCTTATTGATACTCAGTAAAGTATAGTAGAATGTAAGTGATAGAATGGACCTTAAGTTTCTCCTAGGTCAACACCTGTATTTTGCAGGTGGCATATGACTTAACCAGTGCCACAGAAATAATTGAGAAATCAGGGGAATTCCAGAAAGACATCTACTTCTGCTCCACAGTCTATGCTAAAGCCTTTGACTGTGTGGATCACAACAAACAGGAAAATTCCTAAAGAGATGGGAATACCAGACCGTCTTACCTGCCTCCTGCGAGACCTGTATGCCGGTCAAGAAGCAACAGGTAAAACCTTACATGGAACAACTGACTAGTTCAAAATTGGGAAGGAAGTATGACAAGGCTGTATATTGTCACCCTGCTTATTTAACTTCTATGCAGAGTACATCATGTGAAATGCCGGGCTGGATGACTTACAAGCTGGAATCAAGATTTCTGGTAGAAATATCAACTACCTCAGATATGTAGATGATACCATTCTAGTACCAAAGAGGAAAGAGGAACTACAGAGCCTCTTGATGAAGGTGAAAGAGGAGAGTGAAAAATCTGGCTTGAAACTCAACATTCACAAAACTAAGATCATTGCATCTGGTCCCATAACTTCATGACAAATAGATGTGGCAAAAGTGGAAACTGTGACAGATTTTCTTTTCTTGGGTTCCAAAAATCATGCAGATGTTGACTGCAGCCATGAAGTTAAAAGATGCTTGCTTGCTCCCTGTAAGAATAACTATGACAAACCTAGACAGCGTATTCAAAAGCAGAGACATCACTTTGCCAATAAAGGACTGTATAGTCAAAGATACAGTTTTTCAGTAGTCATGTATAGATGTGAGAGTTGGACCATAAAGAAAGCTGAGTGCCAAAGAATTGATGCCTTTGAAATGTGGTGCTGTAGAACACTCTTGAGAGTCCCTTATTCTGTAAGGAAATCAAACCAGTCAATCCTAAAGGAAATCATCCCTGAATTTTCATTGGAAGGACTGTTGCTGAAACTGAAGCTCCAATACTTTGGCTACCTGATGGGATGAGCCGACTCATTGGAAAAGACACTGATGCTGGGAAAGATTGAAGCTAAAAGGATAAGGAGGTGGCAGAAGATGAGATCATTAGATAGTATCACTGACTCAAAGGATTTGAATTTGAGCAAACTCTGGGAGACAGTGAAGAATAAGGAAGCCTGGTGTGCTGCAGTCCATGGGGTCACAAAGAGTCAGACAAGACTTAGTGACTGAACCATAACAACTGCAGAAATAATTAATTAGCATAGAAGAATTAGAATCGGGCCTGAAATCTGTTTGCCATTTTTATTCTAGGCAGTGATTATTAGGTTAGTTGTGGAAAATATTCAACATTTACTGGAAAGCATTATCAGTAAAGAGAAATTTTAGTTTTAATTAATAAACAAGTCGTAGACATAGACCCAGATTTTAGAGTGACATGGAATGTAAAAGCTTATCAAATGTATGTGAGACACAGCCCATGACTTATCTTCAAATGGAGAGATAAGACATATGCACTGCAGGTGATGAATTGAAATGGTGCTTGGTAATTGTCAGAAGCATTTTAAGTAAGGTTTGAAGCAGAAATCTGGAGAAGGAAATGGCAACCCACTCCAGTATTCTTGCCTGGAGAATTCTTTGGACAGAGGAGCCTGGCGGGCTGCAATCCATGAGGTCGCAAAGAGTCTGACATGACTGAGCGACTATCACTCCAGGCAGAAGTAGCTGCTTCACACTTAAAGAGCTTTACACTGAATAGGCCTGCCACTTAGCACTATAGCATATTAGAAGGTGCATCCTCCAAACCAAAAGCAGCCTTCTGGAGCAGAGATGCAGAGAGAGAAAATACTTCGCTGTGATACAGCACTTACTGGGTAGAACCACCATCTTCATGTGATGGAAGGTGGCAGAATCTTTCTAGGAGGCAAGCCTTAATCCTCAATAACTGTTCTTAAGCTGAGTGCATGAGAAATAATTAAAATGTAAAAATAAGAGTTCTCAAGGAGGAAGTGAGCATCCTTATGCATCCAGACCTCATGGGACAACAGTAGTATTGGAGCCACAAAAGAGGATTCTGGGGGACGACTCTGGAGACCATTACCTGCACCATATTTGTTAAGGGTTTCATCACCAATTCCTTAATGAGGAGGAGAGAGACAGTAAGAATCTACTTGGATTTTTCATATTCACTGTCTATAAATCTGATATCAAAGAATATAATTATCATTGTATATTGTGGGCTTAGGTAGTATCAACTGAGCCTTGTATTGTGAAAAACTCTTCCAGTTTTTGAGATAGATAGGTATTTGATTGGACCAGTGGATTTGTCTGAATATTTGAGTCAGGATTCGGGAACTTAGGATAGCCAGAGACAAATAGCAGCTAGTCCTGCCCATTCTGAATCACTGGTCCAAGTCCTCTTTATATGAACCCCTGACTAGAGAATCCAATTTGTTCAGTGTTACCTCTGTGAAGCTCTGCTGCAATGTTAATTAGCCCAGGGTTCATTGTTTTGATAATTTCATGCTTCAGCAGAATATCGTGAATTGCAAGCATGCAGAAAACTGCTTTTCAATTTGCAAAGAAACCCCTCAATGAGATCTTAGCAAAACCTTTGTAACACTCCAAGAAGAACTTCCTTTTACATAACAAAGCATTATTTCCAAGATTTAATTTTCTCATTGCTTTTCGTTTTCTGTAAAGACTGCTTGATACAAAAGGTCAAGGTATCAGCAAAACATAGACAGATTTTTGCTGAATGACATAAACCTGTCAGAATGCTGAGCTTTGATGTTCCATTAAGTGATCGATGTAGATTACTGACTTTTGGCTAAATGCTACTCAACCAGATAAGGTCAATACCTGTTAGTTCATTGGTGGAATAATTAATCAATCAATACAGGATGCTTGAAGTCAGGGAGAATTATTGCCAGGCTTGTATCTCCGGCTTTGGTCACAGAAATTATTTAAAAACATCCTTGCAGCATTAACCCCCTCCATGCAGGGTTTACTGTAACATTATGTATCCAGGGAAAAGGAAGAAAAATAATTCTAGTGAGCAGTACTTCTTGTAACCTTGAGCTCCCCAGAAGGAAAAGCCTCTAACAAGCTGAGAGCACCATCATTAGTTCTTCCTTTCACATCATCGCACTCTGCTTGTAAAATAATTACATGCAATTTTTCTATTTTACAGTTGGACCACATGACTACCTGTTCTTTTGCACAGCCACTCACCCCTCCCCCAGACTGCCTGGCTGAAGGCTGCAACTGCTTCCCTTTAAACATCTCAGCCGGAGGCTTTTATGGTAGCTGGTTACAATATTTCCTAAGACCTAAAAAATAATCCATTTGGTTAGTAGGAAAATTCTGTCTCCTCACTATTTTCTGTTTCCAATGCAACCAAATTTTTTCTTTGAAATGCACTAGGCTAGGATTCTTTGTATTTTTCAAAGTTGCAAATGTTGCCATTTCCTTGAACTTGTGAGTTTGGAACAATTGGTAACACTTCTTGCTAGAGGATTATTATTGACTGGTTCTAATTATCTGTTGGTTCATGTTCTGCGGGAACAAAGCATCTTTTCTGTATAACTTGCAAATTACTATTAAGTTTTTGCAGAACTAATGATAATGTTTTTATTCATTTCAATAATTATGATATGTTTAGAATGAGCCAGGCATGGTCACAATCTTTCCTCTCAAGGAACTGAGACATTTAACCAACATCTTGGCTTATTTTGGTTTTCACATCACTTCTTTGTCTCTTGCTATCATTTAATGTGTCCACATCCTGTGAAGTAGAGTGTAGGAGGATTATTATTGCAATATGTCAGTTGGGAGAAGTTAAGTCACATAGGCTTATTTCCCTAAAGATCACTTATTTAGCAAATACTTGGAAACAGAATACAGAATTCCTAGGTCTTCAGGAATCCAGTGTGAAACTACTGACAGGCTTTGCTCAGGGTATATATATATGCAATACCCCTAAAATAATACAACGTGACAGTCTCTGCTAGCCATTAGGTCCCGTTGTGGGAAGTCACTCTTTGTTCATATAAAATGCAAGAATTAGAGAAAAAGAAAAGAAGAAAAATTAAGTTAAAATATTATTACCTGTCCTCAACAACCATGCCCAGCTAAGCTCTGGATGAGCTGTGAATGCCTGTGCCTGCATGCTGCCCACTTGCATGCACCCCAAGTCACCCACATCAACAACAATCAGAAGCAGAACCAAAGGGCTTCTCCCAAATGAGTTGACAGTGTCAGCTTTAGACTTGAGGTAGGAGTAGGAATTGAGTTTCTCAGAGCCCCCAAGAGGCTGGTGGGAAAGTGACCCCAGGGTCTGGCCTGCCCATGGTTGGGGAAGCACAGGTGTGCACCTGGGTGTACTAGGAAACAGGTGTGCATGCACTTCTCCAGGCTTGGGTGGGATTATCCAGGAGCAAGATCGCTGACCTGGACTCCTCAGGAAGGTCTGGCATTTCTGTCTCCATGCCTGCCCACATACTTTCAGATAAGCTAGTGCATGACTGTTATGTGAATCGTGACCCCTGAGGTGTGGGGCTTCATGCAGTGCTTCATCTGAAACCTCTGTTTTCGTCAGTTTCTCTCAAGGCTGATCTCACATCTTTGCTAATCCTGACATTCCTAGGTGGGGTCTATCGTGTTTTCTTTGTCGGGGTGTTTTCTGTGTCAAGTCAGTACTGCAGATGTAGCTGTGGTTTCTGGGCCTGAGGAGGACAGTTTCCAGTAGCCAGCTTTCAGAGCACGCTCTCTGCAGGCCCCTACAGTGACAGCTAAGAAGCCAGACTATCCTGAGACCATCAGGCCAGAGAGGCCATTGGTTGCCTGTCCCATCTGAGTCCAGCTTTTTAGCCATTCTTGCCAAATCATTAGGAAAGTGGAACAGCCCTGTACCCTTATAAGGCAGGCGATCTACCAATTGACTGTACTGCCAGCTAGACTCAGTACAAACAGAAGAATCACCCAGTAGGTTCTGCTTGAATTCTTGATTTACAAAATTGTGAGTGAAATAAAATGTGTCATTTAAAGCTGCTATGTTTTAGGGTAGTTTTTCCACAGTGACAGGTAACTCATAGGTGGTGATGAAAGGAAGTGCTGGTGGGGGAGTGGGGAAGTTGGACAGGAAAATGGAGTCAATAGAATGATTAATGGGCAGGTGCTATGGGTAACCCAACCTCTGTCCCTCAGCGATCTCTGGAGGCCAAGTGGAATGCAGATCAGGGTTGAGGGCTATTGAGACACAGGAGATATGGGTTTGATCTCTGGGCCAGGAAGATCCCTGGAGTAGGAAATGGCAATCTACTCCAGTATTTTTGCCTGGGAAATCCCATGGACAGTGGAGTCTGGTGGGCTTACCGTTGATGGGGTTGCAGAGTCAGACACAACTGAGTGACTGAGCACACATGCATGCTGGGCTTAGACTCAGCATTCTAGACTGTTCTGCTTGCAGGCCTAATGTACTCCTGAGCCAAGAGGAAGTCTTCACACTCAAGCGCAGTGGGTGCACCAAGAAGCTGAGTGCATGCTGAGTGCCGAGGGGAAGGCTGGGGCTGGCAGAGTCTGCTACAGCAAGTGGTGTCTTCAAAAGGAGCTTTAAGGAAAGGATACCTCTGTTACTTGTCAAGCCTGATTTTTCCTGCCAAACATGCCAGGCATGTGTGTTTGTTTTTATTCCCCACTCCCAGGGACTTAAATACTCAAGGCCTAACGCAAGTAGCATCTGTCCCTGGATGCCTTCTCTGACCTACTACAGGCAAAATTAGTCCTTCTGTAATCCGTGAAACGGGCTTCCCAGGTGGTTCAGTGGTGAAGAATCTGCCTGTCAAGGAGACCTGGGTTCAATCCCTGGGTCAGGAAGATCCTCTGGAGAAGGAAATGGCAACCCACTCGTGTATTCTTGCCTGGAAAATCCCATGGACAGAGGAGCCTGGAAGGCTGCAGTCCATAGGATCACAAAAGAGTCAGACACAGTTTTGATAAATCAGTAACAACAATCCGTGATATCCTAAAATCCGCGTCTAAAGTGCTGTCTTGTTGTATTTTGCCATAGTGTAGTGTCAGTCTACAACTCCATGACTCTCTTTACTATATCCAAAGTCCAGTAGGGAAATAGACTGACTATGTCTTACAGATCTTTTTAATTTACCATGCGTGCTCAATTTGCTCAGTCCTGTCCAACTCTTTGTGACCCCATGGACTGTAGCCTGCCAGGCTCCTCTGTCCATGAGATTCTCCAGGCAAGAATACTGGAGTGGGTTGCCATGCCCTTCTTCAGGGGATCTTCCTGACCCAGGGATCAAAACCAGGTCTCCTGTATTGCCAGGCAGGTTCTTTACCACTAGCACCATCTGGGAAACCCAATTTATCATACTGGAAACTAATCTGAGGTTTGAGAAGTGACACAGAGAAGATGCCTGAGATTTACTTATTGTATTATTGAAATAAATTTTTCGGTTGACTTATGCCTTTCTACACATGCTTACATTTATTAAAAGAGCAGGCAGGATATTTCCTACATATTCTAATTTAAACATGTTTCTAATAAAAACCCATTGCATTGAGTGGACTATATTTCTTTGACAGATATATTCTAGTGAACTAGACAAACAGCAAATAAAGTAAAAGCAAATATTTTCCAAAATTCTTGGTTGTCTCCTAGTTCTCATGAGGTTTTTGGTGAAATGATAAAGATAAAAACATTGCAGGACAGCTTAGGTCCTTAGAAAATGTACTCTAGGTCTGTTTGAGAGTTGGCATATCTCGAAATAATTTTGAATTATTCTTCTTGGCTTATCTCAAAATAATTTTGAATTATTATTTCAAGTAACATATGCAGCAAGAAGGGGCTTCCCTGGCTGCGCCGTGGTAAAGAATCTGCCTGATAATGCAGAAGACTTGGGTTCGGAGATCCCCTGGAGAAGGAAATGTCAACTCACTCCGGTATTCTTGTCTGGAAAATTCTTTGGACAAAGGATCCTGGCCAGCTACAGTCCAAGGGGTCACAAAGAGTCGGACACGACTTAGCGACTAAGCAACAACAACAATGCACCAAGAAAATATTATTTGTAAGATCATGAATGTATTCCTTGAGAGATTCCAAACTCCTATGAAAAAAATAAGCAAAATTCCTATAATGTCAATGAATTGATAATCATTTCTCACTCTTTAGTATATAAATAAGGCCATTTTGATTGGGTTATTCTTGCAACACAGAAAATTGTCATAAATGTGAAGAATAGGGCCTTGGCTCTTTAATAATTTGTGGTTAGAATTCTACAAGTATCATGTCTACAAACAGCATGCCTATGAGTCCTCAGTACCTCAGCTGGGTAATAGTAAACTTTCTAATGTGGGGCTATCTCAAAGCAGTCTCTCTCTCTCTCTCTTTTTTATTTTTGGTCCCATTATTAGTTGATCTACTTTCAAAATCAAGTATAAAAGAGAGAAAAATAACTCCTCTTCATCCCTCCTACCTAACAAGCTGGTGCAAAGTCCTAACAGGCAATGTTGCACACATTGTCTTGGCCATTCTTCCAGTCTCCTCTTAGTATCTTAGCATGCCCATTTCTTATCCTTGTGTCATTGTTCATACAGCCTCCTTGCCTAGATTTCCTTCTTCCTATTGAGCTGCTGATTTTTGTCCTCTCCTGAAGAGTCACTTCAAGCAGCATCTCATGCAGGAGCTAGATACCGTGAGAGGATATGCCTCAGTGCTTTCATAATATCTTCATGGAACTTTGCACTTACCACATTTCTTACAGATTTTTTTTTTAACATTCTGTAATACTCATTCATTGTAAGTATATAGTTCAATGATCTTAGTAGATTTTAGAGTTGTACAACTATTACCACCACCCAGGTTACAACCTTTCTATCACCCCATAAGTTCCTTTGTCTCATCTGTCAATTTCTGCCCTCACCCCCCAGTCTAGATTGATCTCTTTCTTTCCCCGTAGATTTGACATTTACCGCTTTGCATTTCATATACGTGAAACCATATGATATGAAGCGTTTTGCAGAGTACATCATGTGAAATGCCAGATTGGATGAATCACAAGCTGGAGTCAGAGATTGCTCAGAGAAATATCAACAACCTCAGATATGCAGATGATACCACTCTGATGGCAGAAAGTGAAAAGGAAATAAAAAGTCTTTTGATGAGGGTGTAAGAGGAGAGTGAAAAAGCTGGATTGAAACAACATTAAAAAAACTAAGATCATGGCATCTGGTCCCATCACTTCATGGCAAATAAATGGGGACAAATGGAAGCAGTGATAGATTTTATTTTCTTGGGATCCAAAATCACTGTGGACGGTGACTGCAGCCAGAAATTAAAAGATGCTTGCTCCTTGGAAGGAAAGCTGTGATAAATCTAGACACCATATTAAAAAGTAGAAACATCATTTTGCCGACAAAGGTCCATGTAGTCAAAGCTATGGTTTTGCTAGTATTCATCCACAGATATAAGAGTTGAACCATAAAGATGGCTGAGCCCCAAAGAATTGATGCTTTTGAACTGTGGTGCTGGAGAAGACTCTTGAGAGTGCCTTGGACTGCAGGGAGATCAAGCCAGTTAATCCTAAAGGGAATCAACCCTGAATATTCATTGGAAGGACTGATGCTGAAGCTGAAGCTCCATTACTTTGGCCACCTGATGCGAAGAGCTGACTCATTGGAAAAGACCCTGATGCTGGGAAAGATTGAAGGCTAAAGGAGAAGGGGATGGCAGAGGATGAGATGGTTAGATAACATCACTGACTCAATGGACATGAATTTGAGCAAACTCCAGGAGATAGTGGAGGACAGAGGAGCATGGCATGTTATAGTACATGGGGTCACAAATAGTCAAACAGGACTAAAGGACTGAACAGGACTGAATGACTGAACTAAACAGGACTAAAGATCATCCACTTAGCACTTTTTTGTATGTTCACTCATTCTATAGCATGTACCAGTAATCTGTTCTGTTGTGTTGTTCTACTATGTCCTATTTTATAAATATACCATATTTTGTTTATAAATTCACCAGAGGATGGACATTTGGCTTCACTTTATGGCTGTTGTAAAAATGATGCCATGAATATCCACATAAAATCTCTGGATGGATACCTAGGAGTGGATGTGTTGATTTGTATTCAACTTTGTAAGAAAGTGTCGAACTGTTTTGCATGGTGATGTATCACTTTACATTCCCACAAGCAAGGCAGGAGGATTTTAGGTTTCCTTGTATCCTCCACATTTGCTATCCTTTGTCTTTTCAGAATAATCATCCTAGTGGGTGTGAAGTGATCTTTCATTGTGTTTTAAATATGCATTTCCCTAATGACTAGTGTTGTTAAACATGATTTTAATGTTATTAGGCAATCTTGGTAAGATGGTTTTTTGTATCATTAGCTCATTTTTTGAGTTACTTGTCTTGAGTATTTATCTTGAGTTTGTCTTCTTCTTGTAGAATTGCAAGGGTTCTTCATATATTTCAAATATAAATCATTAGTCAGATATATACTTTGAAATACTTTCCCCCAGTCAGTGTATTGTATTATCTTTTTACTTTCTTCATGATTCGTTTGAAACAGTTAAAGTTTATCTCATTTAAAAAAAATGTTTTGTGAGTCAATCTTTGCTACTAATATTGTTTTGAGGACAAACTCTGGGCACATGTATTAATATGTCCACCTACTTGCACTGTGTTCACAAAGAATTATTGACAACCCACTTGTTTTAAGCAACATTCTAAATTCTTTGAGTGGGTTAATCCCTTTATTCCTTACAGGAGTCCCATGAAATAGGTATTGTTAAAAGTGAAGTTCAGTAAGAAAACTGGAGTTACTTCCAGATCACAAAGAGAAAGTAGGAAGACGGGTTCTGATGGTGGAGCCCAGGCCCTTGATCTCCAGGCTGCTCAGCCTGTTATTAGTCTTTCCCTGGAGATCATTAGAATCAGAGAATGAAGGTTGTATTTTCCACACATTTACTACTGATATTTTAAATATTATCATATAGTCTTCAGAGTAAAAAAATAAAATATAAATCTTGTAGGAATTAGAAGGGGCTTCCCAGCTGGCTTCCCTGACAGCTCAGTTGGTAAAGAATTCACCTGCAATGCAGGAGGCCCTGGTTCGATTCCCGAGTCAGGAAAATCCACTGGAGAAGGGGTAGGCTTCCCACTCCAGTATTTTTGGGCTTCCCTTGTGGTTCAGCTGGTAAAGAATCCACCTGCAATGTGGAAGACCTGGGTTTGATCCCTGGGTTGGAAAGATCCCCGAGAAGGGAAAGGCTACCCACTCCAGACCAGAATGGCCTAGAAAATTCCATGGACTGTATAGTCCATGGGGTAGCAAAGAGTCAGACATGACTAAGTGACTTTCATCTTTCACTTTTCCCAGGTGGCACTAATGGTAAAAAAAAACCTGCCTGCCAGTGCAGAAGACACAAAAGATGTGGGTTCTATCCCTGGGCCAGGAAGATCCTCTGGAGGAGGGCATGGCAAACCACTCCAGTATTCTTGCTTGGAAAATCCCATGGGCAGAGGAACCTGGTGAGCTACAGTCCATAGGGTCACAAAGAGTCGGACACGACTGAAGCGACTTAGCACACACTCATGGGACTTAGAACCAGAAATTGAATTACCACTAAATTAAAATATGATGAGCAAGTACAGGGACCTGTTTGGTCACCAGGATTTCAGGTTTTCAGCTCGTCTTTCCTTTGTTGTCAATAACAACATGAAATGTTGGTGCAGTGTCCTTTCAGAGAGCAGCCGTTGTGGGTAAATAAACCTGGCTAAATGGCTCTCTCATCCCTTATGAAGTGGTTGAACCTGTTCCATTGTATGATTTTGAGAAATAAATAACAGATGTTAATAAAAATGTATCATGCTTTGTAAATATCAGCTGAAAAATATGATTAATAGTATCTTATTATCAGGATAAGGATTAAATGAGATGATTTGTATAGTGTGCTTTGCCTAGTGTTTGGGAACTAATTAAGTGCTAATAATTTCTGTAGTTTCTATGAGCCACAGATCACTTCCTTTCAGTCCTGCTTTCAGTATCCTTGATTGGATAAGCACAGTCATTGTATATATTTATGCAAATATACTTACTTTTAGTAAACTCTTTTACAAAGCTTGTATAGAGACTGTCCAGTCAAGTAGCCTGATCTATATAGGTGAGCATTTTTGAAAAGTTTATGAAATAAAAGCTTTGACAAAAAAACCCACCTTCCTATTTCTTAGACTTGCACTGTTACCTAAATAAAATGCTGATATTTAGGATTACTAGTTTTGTTTTTGTTTAATATAGTCTTACAAAAGTATATTAGAATGAAGGCAATGTTGGTTAAAGTTAGACAAAGGTTATTATGTTTTTATTTTTATTCTAGTAATTATCAAATCAGAGTAAATAACTGATATTTTCCTTAATATGGTGGATTTACTTTTGCAAAACACACATGAACCTGTATGAATATTTATTATGTATAGCTTCTTTTATTGTATTATAGTTTTTCAGCTTTGTTGAGGTATTTCTGATGAATAAACAGCATATATATTTAAATTATACAATGGGATTTTTTTAAAGGTGTACAATGTGATAATTTAATATATGCATGCACCATGAAATAATTACCATAAGCTAGCTAACAGATTCATCACCTCACATAGTTACTATTTGTGTATATATGTGTGGTAAAAATACTTAAGATTCATTCTCAGCAAATTTCACATATATAATACAATATTATTAACTATAGTCACCATCATTTTCAGTTCAGTTGCTCAGTTGTGTCCGACTCTTTGCGGCTCCATAGACTGCAGCATGCCAGGCATCCCTGTCCATCAAAAATTCCCGGAGTTTACTCAAACTCATGTCCATTGAGCCGGTGATGCAATCCAGCCATCTCACCCTCTGCTGTCCCCGTCTCCTCCTGCCTTCAGTCATTCCCAGCATTGGGGTCTTTTTGTGTATTAGATCCCAGAATTTATTCGTCTTATAACTGAAAGCTATAGCTTCTTATAATGACATCATTATTTCTTACATGCTTTTTTGTTTTCTTGTTTCATCTTACAAACATTTCTGTGACCATAAACCATACATACTTAATAGACTATCAGACAAAATTGTATAACATCACAGTGCTTTCTTTATTCATGCAGATTATACCAATTATTGGAGAAAGATAAATTTTCCTAAGTGGTGTTATATTTCACCTTTGTTTTAAGATGAGCTGCAATTAATTCCAGAAATACCTATTTTCCTCATATTTATCAGGGAAATATAGATATGATCATCTATATTAATTGTTTAAAAGCTTTAATTATATAATAATGCCTATTGTTTATAAGCTTTAAGTATATAATAATTTGTATTTCAATAATAAAACTCCATGAACACAAATGCAGATATTTAGATAGGTATATTTTATTCAGTCAATTCATAAAGACATTCTTATATTTTAATGAAAATTCAGAATGGATAACTTTAGAACAAAGAAAGGAAGTTACACAATATATAAACTTTCACAGTGTCTTAGAACATATAATTTATTGTGAAGATAATAGACCTTCATTATTCATCAGTTTTCTTAAGCAGTGTTAAAACTTTCAGAAATGCAGCATATATTCTACCTGCTTTCATTTAAAATGGAAAGAAACAAAAATATAAGGCCATTACTGTGATGGGTGAGGAAAAGACCATTTCAAAACATCAAAACTCATATGTTATAACTCTGTAAGGCTAAGAACAGTCACACTAGAAAAGTTGCCACACTGGAAATTATGTCCCACTAGACTCAGAAATACATGTGAGTACAGCTTAGTATTTCACAAGCCCTATTATAATATTATAGTGGAAAATTGGCTACTTTTTTGCTGCCCAGGCTTTCATAAGTTCCTAAACTTTTGAACAGAGTGACGGTTAAGCCTCTTAAGGAAACGTGTGTGCGCGCGTGTGTGTGTGTGTGTGTGTGCGCGCGTGTGTGTGTGTGTGTGCGCGCGCGTGTGTGTGTGTGTGTGCGCGCGTGTGTGTGTGTGTGCGCGTGTGTGTGTGTGTGTGTGTGTGTGCGCGCGCGTGTGTGTGTGTGTGTGTGTGTGTGTGTGTGTGTGTGTGTTTGCGCGCGCACTCAGTGGTTCAGTAGTGTCCAACTCTTTGCAACCCCATGGACTGTAGCCCATGAGGCTCCTCCGTCCATGAGATTTCCCAGGCAAGAATCCTGGAGTGGGTTGCCATTTCCCCCTCCAGGGGATCTTCTGGCCCCAGGGATCGAACCCACACCTCTTGTGTCTCGTGCATTGGCAAGTGGATTCTTTACCACTGCGCCACCTGGGATTGATAGTAAAATAGCCGGTGGCTAGGGATCACCTCGCTCACCCTGGGCTTGGACTCTAACCTTGCCGTGGAGCTAACCCTTTGAGCCCTCGAGGGAACCTGGAGAGAAATGGAGGGTATCTCCACACACTGGGGTGAGGCAGGAGGGTTTGGAAACCTTGTGCACACAGTTATAGGCTGATGTTCTGCTTTCACTTTGCCACTGATTCCAAACAAGTCCGAGTCCTAACTTGGGAGATAAAAGACCTAAAATGCTATTCAATATGACAAATGTCATCCTGATTGTGCATTCTCTTCTCTATGCAGAAAATACTTCCCACGTAAGAGATGACTTAGAAAGTTCAAAATACTGATCATTTACTCCTCTGTTAAATGTTGGCATAAGATATCATTAAAATTTTGATGATACATTGAAGAAAATTAAATGTATATTTGAAACTTTCTAAAATCCAGTTTTTTAATTTGTTTTAGAATCTTAATGGATTCAATTTACTAATGTTTTTATGGTGGCATAGTTTGACTAAATAAACTTCACATAACTGGAAATGGACTTGATAGCCTTCACCCAGTCTGTAATTAAACTTATTTATTAAAATCAGTCATACAGATCATTTTACACAGCAGGCTACTATATATTTAGGGGCTAGATTGTGCTGCAGTCTTAGGAAAGCTCCCAAATCTAAATTTCTTAACATGGTGGAAGGTGATTTCTTATTCATGTGAAGTCTACTATCAAACCAGGTGACTGTTCTGAGAATCTCTTCACTCATGCTGAGGGCTCCTCTCTCTGTCTCCCATTACCCCCTCTCCCAATAAATGCAAGTGTAGTGGACCACTCTGAATACATTGCCTCCTTAGTTGATGCATCAAAGAGTCAGTTGATGGCCTTGACTCTGGTCTTCTGTGTTTTAGCCTGGAATTCATGTCACTTCCATCCACAACTTATTGCCTAGACCTAGTCTTGTGACCTTGTTTAACTGCAGGTTGTTGAGAAATGCCTGTCAAGGAAGAAGAAATGGATAGCATTTTTTTTTTGTCTAGCCATATTTTTGGTTCCCAAAGTGAGAATTGTGCTGCCTGAATATGCAAGACTTACTACTGGCCTACCCTGGCAGACAGAAAGCCATGTAAGTCTTCAGAGCATGTGTGCATGCGTGCTAAGTTGCTTCAGTTGTGTCCGACTCTGTGATCCTTTGGACAGTAGCCCTCCAGGCTCCTCTGTCCATGGGAGTTTTTAGGCAAGAATACTGGAGTGGTTTGCCATTTCCTCCTCCAGGGGATCTTCCTGACCCAGGGATTGAACTCACATCTCCTACATTGCAAGCAGATTCTTGACTGCTGAGCCACCACGGAGGCCTTACCTAAGAGGTTCCCACTCTGAATTGGATATATCTTTCCTTTTATTCCTCTGGGTACATTGTAGAAGTCTACAGGTGTCTTAGGCTCTATTCTACCTCTCTCTCTGTTTAGTCGCTAAGTCATGTCCAACTCTTGTGACCCCATGGACTGTAGCCTGCCAGGCTCCTCTGTCCATGGGATTCTCCAGCTGAGAATGGAGTGGGTTGCCATTTCCTTCTCCATCTACCTCTACCTCTCTCATCAGCCACTTATCCAAAGAGATCCCTGCTTCCATTTCCCAATAAGAATAATATAGCAGTCCATTTATCTATCAGTAGAACAGCCAAACTTGCTCTTCTCTAAACAAACTTCTCTAATTCACCACCATCATTGACACTTGACAACCAGTTTTTTACATCATGCTTACCAACATAAGGTGTGGAATTTTCTGTCAGTCCAGGGCAGAAGCTGCTTATGGAGAAGTAATTTGCTACTCATGGGCCCTAATGTTGTTTACTTTATTCTATGTTGCTCTGACATATAAGTGGAGTAACTTTCCATCATTCAGAAATATGTAAAAAATTTCTGGTCTACTGATTTTAAAAAATAATTTTACTGTGATTTTGACAAAACATCAGGAGGTAAGTGCAGCAAACTTATATCCTCAAGCCTTCATTATGAACCAAGAATTATCACTCCTTTTTTTATTTTGCAAACATTACTCACTCTTGAGACTATAGCTCAAATGACATTTCAGTGAAGTGTTCCCTTTCCAAGTTTAATTAGTAGCTCTATCTTTGTTGTTGCAAAATTTGGTTTGTATTCCATTAAATCACTTGCCACTTGGCCTAGTGATTTGTCTCTACTTATCTTTCTTGCTTACTGACTTGAGAGTTTTTGAAGGTAAAGACTATACTATCTTTGTTTCTAAATACTTCTATGCCTAATGCCATAGCTAGGATTATATCTATGGAGTGGGCCCATTTACAAAAGAGTATTCAAAATCCCAGGCTTTAAACTTCTGCTTTATGCAATCAAGGTCCATATAAGTTAAGTTTTTTATCTCTAGAAATTTTGTGTACATTTTGAAAGCTTATTCAGCATATGGAAATCTGTAAAACTATTTATTTAATAATTCAAACAGAGTACAGTAAATATGTGTGTGTGCATGCTTTTACTTTTAAAATATATCTGCAAGTGGAAAGTTAAACCTCTAATTGAACAGTATAAATGTGATATCATTACTGCTTCATACCAACCATTCAATTTTTTAAAAGACACTTTTGTAATATTATAGTAAAACATTAAAGTACAGGATTTTCACAATGTAGAAAGTAACTCTGACAACCTTTTACTTATTTATGTACATTTTTTCTAGGCTTTGAAAAGGCTTTTCTAGACTTGTTTATTAATATTTTTATCATAGAAATGGAATTCAAGTTCTAAAGATGGTTGAATTTGTGATAAATTAAGAACACTTTTAATCCTATCCTCAAAAATGTTAATACCAGTTCTGCATGTTTCTATTGTAGGTGGACACACCTGTTATCTAAATTGTGTGATTTATCCAGTTAAAGAGGCTTCTTGTAAGTAAATAACATGGAACATTTTCATATTCTTACATATAATAAGACTGTAACAACCTTGCTCCGATTTTTAATTATATAGCATATAAAGTCACTTTCCCCAGCCCCACATTCAATAATATACTTAAAGTGAAATAACTTGAGATAAATGAATCATATAATTTATGATTAGGTTGTTTAGTCATTCAGTCGTGTCCAACTCTCTGCGACCCCATGGACTGTAGCCCTCTAGGCTCCTCTGCCTATGGGCTTCTCCAGGTAAGAATACTGCAGTGGGTTGTCATTTCATTCTCCAGGGGATCTTCCTGACCCAGGGATCAAACCCACATCTCCCGCATTGGCAGGTGGGTTCTTTACCTCTGAATCACCAGGGAAGCCTATGCTTAAGTTAGTAAAGAAAATTAAAACTTTATTTACAAAGTCAAATACATTCTGTAAATAGTGTTGATATTACAAACAACTTCAGCTTTCAAACTTATTCATACATCTGAACTTTCCTCTCCGAAACTCCTAATAGACTTTCTGAGGGTATCTAAATTGTACAGGATTTGATGTGTACTCGAGTGGTCCTTCAGTCCCGGAGTTGTAGATAATTGAAATATGTCTTTTGAATGGTAGATTGTATACTGATCATCTCATCAACTCCTAGAACCTATCTGAGACAACAGCTATGATCAGAGTCTGGACATATCATCTGAAAGGACAGTTGATGCTGTGCTCAGAGCTCAAATCAAAATCTAATGACTCTTTCCATACAGAACCTTTATGAGAAATTTGGTTAATATTATAAGGCAGGTTCTGGCAATGGGGTAATACTGCATATTTTCCAATAGAGTTGGTTTTTTTTTTTTTTCATTTTTGGCTTTATTGTGCCTCTCCTGATTTATCATTCCATCTACAAACAATCTGAAATCTCAGATTTGGTGCTTTTGTGATCTTACATACATTTATTACACTCTTTGTATGTGTACGAACAAACAATAACTATCTAGAATCTTCACTTTTCACACTCAGTAATCACCTCCTTTAATTCTAAGCAAACTGAGAAAAATGTAGAACTGGATAAAATGTGTTTTCTTAGTCACTAGGTAACTGTTGTTTCACCCACTTTCTTTTGGAATAGATCCCAATTTTAGAAAGTTAGTGAATCTAAATGTTCAGTGGCTATTACTTCCAAGGAAGAATGATGGAGAAGTTAGAAGAAAGATTTTGTCTTCAACATTTGCAGGATGTATCGTTTAACATATTTGTAATAATCAATTGGATTCTAGTTTTTAGTTTGAGTATATCAGAGGAGACCACAGGATAAAGCCTGTTGAAAGTGAAAGTTGCTCAGTTGTGTCCAACTCTTTGCGACCCCATAGACTATACATGTAATTCTCCATGAAATTCTCCTGGAATTCTCCAGTACAGACTACTGGAGTGGAAGGACTTTTCCCCTCTCCTAATCTTCCCAACCCAGGGATTGAACCCAGGTCTCCATCATTGCAGGCAGATTCTTTACCAGCTAGCCACAAGGGAAGCCCAAGAACACTGCAGTGGGTAGCCTATCCCTTCTCCAGTGGATCTTCCCAACCCAGAAATTGAAGCGAGGTCTCCTGCATTGCAGGCAGATCCTTTACCGGCTGAGCTATTAGAGAAGCCTGATAGGGAATGTTATTTGAAAATGAATGGAAGATCTCTCTGAATCCTGTGTTGCTTCAAATTGACAATCATGCATTTATACTTAAAAGAATATCCACTACCTATCAAAGTACTACCCAGCCTTCAAGTTTTGTCTCAGGTATCACTTTGTGTCACCTTCATGTTACCTAAAGATATTTAATTTGTCCCTCTACCCTGCTATCTGAATGCAGAGTTCCAAAGAATAGCAAGGAAAGATAAGAAAGTCTTCTTAAGTGAACAATGCAAAAAAACAGAGGAAAACAAAAGAATGGGAAAGACTAGAGATCTCTTCAAGAAAGTTAGAGACACCAAGGGAACATTTCATGCAAAGATGGGCTCAATAAAGGACAGAAACGGTATGGACCTAACAGAGACAAAAGAGATTAAGAAGAGGTGGCAAGAATATACAGAAGAACTATACAAAAAAGATCTCAATGACCCAGATAACCACGATGGTGTGATCACTCACTAAGAACCAGATATTTGGAATGCAAAGTCAAGTAGGCCTTCGGAAGCATCACCCCGAACAAAGCCAGTGGAGGTGATGGAATTGCAGTTGAGCTATTTCAAATCCTAAAATACGATGCTATGAAAGTGCTGCACTCAGTATGCCAGCAAATGTGGAAAACTCAGCAATGCCCACAGGATTGGAAAAGGTCAGTTTTCATTCCAATCTCAAAGAAAGGCAGTGCCAAAGATGTTCAAACTACCACGCAATTGTACTTATTTCACATGATAGCAAAGTAATGCTCAAAATTCTCCAAGTTAGGCTTCAACAGTACATGAACTGAGAACTGCCAGATGTTCAAGCTAGATTTAGAAAAGGCAGAGGAACCAGAGATCAAATTTCCAACACTCGTTGGATCATAGAAAAAGCAAGGGAATTACAGAAAAACATCTACTTCTGCTTCATTGACTACACTCAAGCCTTTGACTATGTAGATCACAACAAACTGTGGAAAATTCTTAATGAGATGGGAATAGCAGACCACCTTACCTGCCTCCTGAGAAATCTGTATGCAGGTCAAGAAGCAACAGTTAGAACCAGACATGGAAGAATGGACTGGTTCAAAATTGGGAGAGGAGTGCATCAAGGCTGTATAGAGTCACCCTGCTTATTTAATTTATATGCAGAGTACATCATGTGAAATGCTGGGATGAAGCACAGGCTTGCTGGGAGAAATATGAATAACCTCAGCTATGCAGATGACACCACCTTTATGACAGAAAGTGAAGAAGAACTAAAGAGCCACTTGACGAGAGTGAAAGAGTAGAGCAAAAAAGCTGGCTTAAAACTCAACATTCAGAAAATGAAGATCAGAGCATCTGGTCCCATCACTTCATGGCAAGTAGATTGGGAAAAAATGGAAGTAGTGACAACGACTTTATTTTCTTGGACTCCAAAATCACTGCAGATGGTGACTGCAGCCATGAAATTGAAAGATGCTTGCTCGTTGGAAGCAAATCTATGACCAACCTAGACAGCATATTAAAAAGCAGAGACATTACTTTGATGACAAATGTCCATCTAGTCAAAGTTATGCTTTTTCCAGTAATCATGTGTGGATGTGAGAGTTGGACCATAAAGAAAACTGAGCGCCAAAGAATTGATCCTTTTGAACTGTGGTGTTGGAGAAGACTCTTGAGTGTCCCTTGGACTGCAAGATCAAGTCAGTCAGTCCTGAATTTCCAATTCAGAAAATATTCCCATGAATATTCCCATCCTGAATATTCATTGGAAGGTCTGATACTGAAGCTGAAGTTCCAATACTTTGGCCACCTGATGGGAAGAGCTGACTCATTAGAAAAGACCCTCATGCTGGGAAAGATTGAAGACAGGAGGAGAAAGGGAAGACAGAGGATGAGATGGTTATATGGCATCACCAACTCAAGGGACATGAGTTTGAGCAAGCTCCTCAGGAGATAGTGAAGGACAGGGAAGCCTGGCATGTTGCAGTCCATGGGGTCGCAAAGACCAATTGGACATGACTGAGTGACTGAAAAACAACCACCATGCTATCAGAGTATTACAAAGAAATCTCTGCTGTGTAATATGCCAAGATTTGCTGAGAAAATCATGAAGAATAACAAAGCTTGAATACTTATATTTTGTAACACTAGATAAATTATAGTGATTAAGACAGTAATGTATTGATCTAAGGTTAGATGAATAGACAAAGAGCATATAAACACACCTATAAATCTGGGCATCTAGTTTTATGCCAAAGGTGACACTCCAGAGCAGAGGAGAAACAATGGTGTTTTTCTGTGTCTCTTTTTCTGTTTTGCATATAGGGTTATCATTACCATCTTTCTAAATTCCATATATATGTGTTAGTATGCTGTAATGATCTTTATCTTTCTGGCTTACTTCACTCTGTATAATGGGCTCCAGTTTCATCCATCTCATTAGGACTGATTCAAATGAATTCTTTTTGACAGCTGAGTAATATTCCATGGTGTATATGTACCACAGCTTCCTTATCCATTCATCTGCTGATGGGCATCTAGGTTGCTTCCATGTCCTGGCTATTATAAACAGTGCTGCAATGAACATTGGGGTGCACGTGTCTCTTTCAGATCTGGTTTCCTCAGTGTGTATGCCCAAAAGTGGGATTGCTGGGTCATATGGCAGTTCTATTTCCAGTTTTTTAAGGAATCTCCACACTGTTTTCCATAGTGGCTGTACTAGTTTGCATTCCCACCAACAGTGTAAGAGGGTTCCCTTTTCTCCACACCCTCTCCAGCATTTATTGCTTGTAGTCTTTTGGATAACAATGGTGTTTTTAATAAATAGTACTTGGCTGATTGGATATCCATACTAAGTAAATGAAACTTGATCTGAAGCTATATTCAAAATCTATTCCAGATGTGACTATAAAACATTTTAAAAATAAAAATTTTAGAAGAGAAATGAAATATCTTCATTATTTTGGGGATAGGGCTTCATTTGTGGCTCAGCTGCTAAAGAATCCACCTGCAATGTGGGAGACCTGGGCTTGATCCCTGAGTTGGAAAGATCCCCTGGAGAAGGGAAAGGCTACCCATCCCAGTATTCTGGTCTGGAGAATTCCATGGATTGTATAGTCCATGGGGTTGCAAAGAGTCAGGCATGACTGAGCGACTTTCACAGTCATATATTTGTTAAATAAGACTCAAAGAGTGCTAACTGTAAAGGAAGTTTTAAAAAATTAGACTATCATAAAATTAAGAATGTCTTAATAATTCATCATTACAAGACACCACTGAGAGAGTGAAAAGGCAAGTTATCAAGTTGAAGACGTATCTAAAGTATATATTTTGATTAAAAACTCATACCCTTAAAATATAAGAACTCCTAAAACTCAGTAGAAATAAGACCAGAGAAGAATGCAGAAAAAAACAAGGGCAAAGGACTTGAACAGGTATTATAAAAGTGAAGTGAAGTGAAGTCGCTCAGTCATGTCCGACTTTTTGCGACCCCTTGGACTGTAGCCTACCAGGATCATCAGTCCATGGGATTTTCCAGGCAAGAATACTGGAGTGGGTTGCCATTTCCTTCTCCAGGGGATCTTCCCTAAAGGGGCTATCCAAATGACCCGTTAACAATACTAAAAAGTGCTCAACCTCATCAATCACCTGAAAAATACAAATTAAAACTTCAGTATATGTCTTGGCAACTGTATACCAGTATGTCTAAAATGGAAATGATCAATAATAGCGAGAATTGAGGATCTGAAGTTAGTGGAACTCCCATAAACTATTGGTGGGATTATAAATTGATAGAATCATTTTGGAGAAGTTTTTGGGAAAATTTGCTAAAGCTAAATGTGTGGTGGTGGTGGTTTAGTCCAACTCTTGTGACCTCATGGACTGTAGCCTGCCAGGCTTCTCTGTCCATGGGATTTTCCAGGCAAGAATACTGGAGTGGATTGCCATTTCCTTCTAGTAAATCTACTTTTAGATGTATATGCAATATACCTATATGATAGTCTTCAAAAGACAAAAATGTTCATAGCCTTACAATCATAATAACCTCAAACTTTAAACAACCCACATTTCTGGGTATAGTAAAATGTATAAATAAACTGTGCTATATTCATTTAATGAAGTACTATATAGCAGTAAGAATGACTGAATTACAATTACAGGTAAGAATGTGATGAATCTTGAAAGCAAAATGTTAAAAAAAAGTCAGAAACATATACTGTATGATTTCTCTTATAAAAATTTTAAAATGAAATGAAATCAACCTAGGGTGTGAAAAGTCAGAATAGGGTTCACCCTTGAAGGAACCATGAGAGGTGCGTCCGCTGTTGGTAATGATCCATTTTGTGTTCTCAGTGTTGGTTATATGAGTAGGTTCACTTTGTAAAAGTTAAGCTACACATGTGAGTTTTCCATTTTTTAATATATACTTTATATTTAATTTCAAAAATTACTTTAAAAATTGCTGCTAAGTATAAGACCTCTCTCTTCCAGATTAAGCTCCACAATTTGTCCTTGTACAACCAGGATCTGGCATAGTGTCTGATATATAGAAAGTTTTTAATAAATACTTGTTTAATTTAGAATAAAGGCATTGTTGATTGCTCAATCAGTGTCATTACATAAAGTCAAGTCAGTTACAAGAGAGTAATTCTCCAGCCCATGATGAATAAATGGGTCAGGCCACCTCATAACTTCATGGAGTTGGAAATTGTTGTCAAAGTCCCCACTCTCAGCAATTCTGAATCAAAGAAACCTTAAGTCAGACTTTAGGTAGATAAAAACCTACCTAAAGATCTTCAGGTCAGCCAAATCTAACAGCAATCTAGTAAGTAAATTCAGGGCAAGGGCATACACAGCATACATTCAACGAAAATGTGACTAATCAATTACTGTTTGATAATTATGACAGGTTTTCCTCAGATTAAAATAACAATTTTATAAAATGTACCATACCATAAGGAAGCAATTTTTACCGTAGAGAAATAAAAAACAATGTAACTGTTCCAGGGAACATTTGTCATCAATAATATTAAGCATATTTCACATTAAATAGCTAATAATCTTTAGTTATTGATGTTTTTCATACCAATAGTCAGTAGTGGGTTTTGGCACCAGTAATAGTGCTTAATTTTTATTAAAATTAATAATTGACCACTAATAAGTAATAGAGGTTAATTGTCATTTGATGATAAATATGAAAAAGCCATACTCAATGAACTCTAGTATCCATACCACACAATATCCATCATTAGGGCAGTGGGGACTTCCCGTTTAAGACCTCTCTTAGAGACCATGTCATTCAAGAAATCACCTCCATTTAAGTGAAAAACAGAAGAGTACATCAAGAAAATGGTAGTGGCCAATATTCAGTCAAATGTAAACAGGTACCTGAGTGCTCAGAACATCAGAAATTATACATTCAGTACAACCCAAGAAGCTCAGCCCATAGCAAGGCAGCTGCACAGACTGCTTTTAAATGTTAAAATTGGTCATTCACTGAATACCTCGGAAGCAACACTGTGGGTCAGACAGCTTGAGGATTCAGAAGACATGGTCCTAAATCCTAGCCTTTCCACCTACTGTCTGTGTAGTTGGGCAGTTTGCTTAACTTTTCTGAAACTTAATTTCCTCCTCTGTTAAATGGAATTATTAAGAATTATGTCATTTATTCATTTTTTTTAAACCATGAACTTAAGTTTATTGAAGACCTCATATATCTGGTACTCTCTTGGGTAGTGATTATTATTAGGACTAATCAGGATAATATTTAGCCTTATGTCTGGCATATATTGGAGTAGGAAATGGCAAGCCACTCCAGTATTCTTGTCTGGAAAATTCCATGGACAGAGGAACCTGGTGGGCTACAGGCCACGGGTCACATAGGGTCGGACATGACTGAGCACACACACACTGGTATTTATTAATTGATCAACAATTAGTGGCTTCCCTGGTGGTTCAGGCAGTAAAGCGTCTGCCTACAATGCGGAAGACCTGGGTTCGATTCCTGGGTCAGGAAGATCCCCTGGAGAAGGAAATGGCAACCCACTCCAGTACGCTTGCCTGGAAAATCCCATGGATGGAGGAGCCTGGTAGGCTACAGTCCATGGGGTCACAAAGAGTCAGACATGACTGAGCGACTTTACCTTCACAACGATTAGTAGCTTAAACAATGACATGACTACTGTAAGTAGCAAGATGTCTGGTGGTACTTCCCTGGTGGCTCAGTCGATAAAGAATCCACCTGCAATGCGGGAGACCTGGGTTCAGTCCCTGGATTTGGAAGATCCCTTGGAGAAGGAAATGGCAACCCATGCCAATATTCTAGCTTGGAGAATTCCATGGACAGAGGAGCCTGGTGAGCTACAGTCCATGGGGTCACGAAGAGTTGGACACGACTGAGTCACTAACACAAGATGGTTGATCTTACAATGATCTAGATTTTTTTCTATCTTTTCACTCTTTCCTACTCAGTGGATCAGCACCATCAGTGGTTCATTCATGGGCACAGTGATAGCCAGAGCTCTAAGCCTTAAGCCCCATACCTTCCTACAGTAGCATCCTGAGAGTGAAAGTGAAAGTGAAGTGGCTCAGTCGTGCCCGACTCTTTGCAACCCCATGCACTGTAGCCCACCAGGCTCCTTATCCATGGGATTCTCCAGGCAAGAATACTGGAGTGGGTTGCCATTTTCTTCTCCAGGGGATCTTGCCGACCCAGGGATCGAACCCAGGTCTCCCACAGTGCAGGCAGATGCTTTAACCTAGAAAACGAGAATGAAGTTTAGAAAAAGGAAAAAATAGTGTGTTCTTCATTACATCTATTATCCTGTACACCTGGTCAATTTTCTCTGTGATTTAATGGACGACAAGTGGGTTACACACAATCACCTACACAATTTGCTGGGCAAAATGGAATATGGCTACTAAACCTGTCTTATCTCTGTGGCCAGTTATATCATCACTCACTCTCCACTGGGGTTTCTCTGAGTGAAGAAGAAAGGAATAAAGCTTTTTGCATTGTGATGGTGCTCAATAGATGCTGGTGGTCAGCTATTGGCTGGACAAAATGTGGTCTGTGCAATAAAACTACATTCCACCCGCCTTGAGCTGAAAAGGGCTGGTTAGTTTTACCCTATTCCTGACCCTTAGACACCAGTGGCAGGCTGGGCCCAGGAGGACGGTTGCCTTAACTCCTTCACATGGTGGACTCCATGAGCTCCTTTTTACCTCTATTGCTTTATTCTCTATAGCTGCTGCCCTCCATGCACTATAACCTCTCTTCTAAACACCCATTCTTCCTACTAAAACCCTGACCTTCCATTTTGAAGTCCTGTAATCAGTCTGATGCCCTCAGACGGTGAATCCTAGCTCTCACACACACAAAAAGAGTTAAAGTGTGGCAGCCTCCTGTATGGATTGGTGCGGGAAGAATTGAGGTATATAATATTTAGCCCCTTTCATTTATTCACATATTTCCCTTTAGATGATTATGGTGTTTCCTCTGGCACCATGCACATGATCTATAAGAGACAGCCTTCTCCTGCCTCATCCCAGCCTGCCTCTGGTCCCGTGTCTGTCTCTGCTCTTCTTCCCCTATACCCAACAAAGAGTAGGATCTGATAAGGTCACTCTGTGCCAAGTCAGAATTGGGGTTTTTTTTTATGCCAAGTCTTAAAAAAGATGGACGTGTTAGAAGTTTGATTTGCCAAAGCCAATAGGAATTGATTCTAGGCAGCAGCCGATAACTGAAAAAAGAAAAGAAAGGAAAAATACTAAGCAACTGTAATATTGAGGACTGTTGAAATGCTGACCACCCACAGGCTTTTCAGCTCTGCTGGAAATAGTGAAATCAGCAGAACTTTTGTTTGTAAGTGAGGGTACCTTCTGAATACTGAATCTCACCAGCTATAATTCATCTTTTGTCCTTAGTTTAGAAATTGTGAAGCAATGGATATTGCTTTCTGCTGTGCTGGGCTTAGTTGCTCAGTCATGTCCGGCTCTTTGCGATCCCATGGACTTTAGCCTGCCAGGCTCCTCTGTCCATGGGGGTTCTCCAGGCAAGGATACTGGAATGGGTAGCCTATCCCTTCTCCAAGGGATCTTCCCAACCTGGGAATAGAACTGGGGTCTCCTGCATTGCAGGTGGATTCTTTACCAACTGAGCTACCAGGGAAGCCTGGATATTGCTTTATTATTGTGCTAATAATCTGCAATCATTTCATGAACATGATACCTGTTAATAAATCCAAAATAAATCAACCCTATATATTCATTGGAAGGACTGATGCTGAAGCTGAAGTTCAATACTTTGGCCACAGGATGCAAAGAGCCAACATATTGGAACAAACCTTGATGCTGGGAAAGATTGAGGTCAGGAGGAGAAGGGGGTGATAGAGGATGAGATGGCATCACCAACTAAATGAACATGAGTTTGAGCAAATTCCAGAAGATAAGACAGGGAAACCTGGTGTGCTACAGTCCATGGGGTCACAAAGAGTTAGATACAACTTAGCAATTGAACAACAACAATCTACACAATCTGTAAAATCATCAGTTCAGTTCAGTTGCTCAGTAGTGTTCGACTCTGCGACCCCATGGACCACAGCACGCTGGGCCTGCCTGTCCATCACCAACTCCTGGAGTTTACTCAAATTCATGTTCATTGAGTCAGTGATGCCATCCAACCATCTTGTCCTCTGTTGTCCCCTTCTCCTCCTGCCTTCAATCTTTCCCAGCATCAGAGTCTTTTCAAATGAGTCAGTTCTTCGTGTCAGGTGCCCAAAATATTGGAGTTTCAGCTTCAGCGTCAGTCCTTCCAATGAGTATAAGGACTGATTTCCTTTAGGATGGACTGGTTGGATCTCCTTGCTGTGCAAGGGACTCTCAAGAGTCTTCTCCAACACCACAGTTCAAAAGCATCAATTCTTCGGCATTCAGGTTTCTTTATAGTCCAACTCTCACATCCATACATGACCACTGGAAAAACCATACCTTTGACTAGATGGACCTTTGTTGTTAAAGTAATGTCTCTGCTTTTTAATATGTTGTCTAGGTTGGTCATAACTTTTCTTACAAGGAGCAAGCATAAAATCATAGGACATTCATTTATTTACACCAGTGCATCTTTTTCAGACTTCCAATAGCCACAGTAATCAGGTTTGTCCATAAGTTATTCACCACGACCATTTTTTCATTCCTGTGCATCTTTTTGTATTTTAAAGTAGCCCAAATAATTGTCAGAACGTTAACTTGGTTTGTAAGCATCTGATCCTCCCATTTTGACCTAAATCAGTAAATATTGACTATATAAAAAGACGATATGAGTGGACCAAATATAGTTTTGCTGCCAGCATACCTCCCATTACTAACTTCTCATTGTTTTAGTAACACTTTAAGCCAATCAAGGAAGAGTTTCAACCTAACTGTAAAGCTCCATCCATACTTCTCCTTATATATTCCTTCAATTAAACATTCCATTTCCCCAACTTAGCAAACCACAATCAAAAGAACAATAATGATAACAAAAAAAACTAAATAAAATTTAAAACAAAACAATACACACATGCACACACAGACACATACACACCCACATGTCATATTAGAAACAGACAATAAAAGCAAATGAGAATTTTTTTATGCTCTTGTTTCTGCCAATTCTCATTTGCTTAACTATTATACAATATGTCCTGAAATCACCAAATTTAGCCTGTGGGATCCTATGGGACTGTATGATCATTCATTGATAGTAGTAAATTTAAATAAAAATTAATTACTACAAAAAAGTAATAAATTAGAATGTGGTCAGTTTGTTGTGTTAATATCATAGGACTTTTCTACAATTTTTAATGCAGTATGATATTTGCTATTGCCACAGTAAAATTGCCAGGGCTTCACTAGAAAGCAACATATATGCATAGCTAAAGACATTTATTTAATAAAGTAATTTGGAATTTTCATTAGATTCTGGCTTCTGTGGGAACAAATGTATGCAGTGAGGTCATTCTGTCTAGACAAAGTCTATTTAATTTTCTTACCCCAAATCAAACAAATTACTTATCTATAGATCTAGGCTTACTCTACAATATCCAATATGGTTAGCTGCACCTGGGTGTTTTGACTCCTACAATAAGACCACCAATTTGCTTCATTTATACCTCATTTCCAGGACGGCCATCTAGCCTGAAGGTTATTCAGAGATTTTACTCACTTATAATAGTATAATATTTGTCAAACAGTTGATAATTTGTTTTTGTCATCTGAGTTGATATATCTTGTCACTTTTGAATAGTAATAACAAGTGAAATTTATGCAATTTTAAAGATGAGGATTTGAATGATAATACATATTTATAGTTATAAAATATTAATTAAGTTAACAAGTATTTTGATGTAGGCATCTAAATATGGAATAATTGTGAGTAGGGTTGCAAAAATACCTAGAAAGAAATGACGGTTACTAATTATGATTCTGTATTTACATAGATATTTTATTGATTAAAATTTTGCATAAAATTATAAATAAATGTACTAATCCCTGCTAACATCTGAAATTGTTGATCCTACTTCTTTTTTGTTTTTGAAATTGTTGATCCTAGTTCTTGATGTGTTATATTATAGCCAAGAATTTTCAAATTTCTCTTTAGGTGGAACGACTACAGCAAGGCTTCTGTCCACACTTGAAACTGCTGTCAGTAATTCGTACACTGTAGTGGAAGAATTTAATTTTATGAATAAGGTTTTCTAAAACTCCACTTTTTTATATGCTCAAAACCAAGTTTTTCTCAAGCAAACAATAGTTCTTATTTATCATGGGGATTCTGGCCACATAAATCCACTTAGCTGTTTTGTTTTGAGTTCTGTGTATTAGTGTTATATTCTAGGATCCTGATACACTAGGTTCTTCCTACCTAGAATTATTACATGCAATAATTTTATTATATTTGTTTTGTCCTATTTGCAAGGTGCATCCCTCCAAAGGGGCTCATGCTGCCCAGGAACATAACCAGATTTCAACGTTCTTATGACTTTAGATGGGGCTTCCCTGGTGGCTCAGACCTTAAAGAATTCGCTTGCAGTGCAGGAGACCCAGGTTCTATCCCTGTGTTGGAAAGATCCCCTGGAGAAATGAGTAGCTACCCACTCCAATATTCTTACCTGGAGACTTCCATGGACAGAGGAGCCTGGTGGGTCCTCAAAGAGTCGGACACAACTGAGTGACTAACAGTAACATAACTTTTGATACACATTGTACTTGATGTTTTATCAGTCCGTCTGAGAAAAACACATGAATATATTTAACTTTGTTGATTTTGTTTTGTTCAGTTTGGGTCAGATGTAATTTGTAATTATTATTGAAATTTAATTTTGAGATCATATATTTTTGTTGGCAGTTTTTCTGGTAGAGAAGGGAAGGGTGATGAATAGTACGATCACACCTAAGCTTTGTCTGAACTTACCTAATTTTTAAAATCTCTACAAGCTCATCAAATATTTAGTACTTCCTTTGAATGATAGTAGTATGACCAGCAAGTTTCAATATTATTGCCAAAATAAGTGTATTAGAAAACTGAGATACTCAGTGCTTCTTAATTATGCTAAACTAAAAAGTTTTCTAATGTTTTCTAAAATTAAATTCTTTACTTTTTATTTTATACTAGAAATTCACACTTAGATTATTATTACTATTTATAAGACTACATGAAACCCCAAAGATTGATTATAAGATTACAATTCCAGCTTGTGGGGTTATCATCTAATCTGGATTTTTTTGTATTCAAAACAATTATGCTTTTATTCAGTATGCTGTTAAATAGTTCAGTTCAATTGCTCATTCGTGTCTGACTCTTTGCGACCCCATGGACTGCGGCATGCCAGGCTTCCCTGTCCATCACCATTTCCTGGAGCTTGCTCAAACTCATGTCCATCGAGTTGGGGATGCCATCCAACCATCTCATCCTCTGTTGTCCCCTTCTCCTCTGGCCTTCAATCTTTCCCAGCATCAGGGTCTTTTCCAGAGAGTCAGTTCTTCATATCAGGTGGCTAAAGTATTGGAGTCTCAGCTTCAGCATAAATATGCTGTTAAATAATCCTCTGCTAAATCTTGAGAGTCCCTTCGACTGCAAGGAGATCCAACCAGTCCATCCTAAAGGAGATCAGTCCTGAGTCTCTGTTCATTGGAAGTATTGATGTTGAAGCTGAAACTCCAATATTCTGGCCACCTGATGCAAAGAGCTGAGTCATTGGAAAAGACCCTGAAGCTGGGAAAGATGGAGGGCAGGAGGAGAAGGGGATGACAGAGGATAAGATGGTTGGATGGCATCACCGACTCGATAGACATGGGTTTGGGTGGACTCCGGGAGTTGGTGATGGACAGGGAGGCCTGGAGTGCTCCAGTTCATGGGGTCGCAAAGATTCGGACGTGACTGAAAGACTGAACTGAATTGAAATAACATTTTTGGATTCATAAAATTAAAATAAAAGTCCAATATTTTAGTAACAGGGCATTTGATAATTGAGTCCTGGCTCTTTGTTTCCTAAGCAACGTGACAGTGATAGGAAACAGACAATAGTAAAATGCATAGACTCAAATTGATATTGTTCACTTATTTATTCCAAAAGAGGGCAGCAAAAGTCTATTTTATATAAATCCTCTGCTGTGTGCTAATGTCTTCTGGTCAGTGGTTGTTTTCGAGTAATTCATTTTTATTTTAAGTCAGATATTCCTTTCCTCTTCTCAAAATGGTAAATAAAAATAAATACCTGATAAATAGAAATAAGTTTATTGTGAAAAATAGTTCAAAGAAACTTTTAAAAACCCATGATTTTACCAGAAGCAGATAATTTGTCAAAAGGAAAAAAGTCTCTTCAATGCTATGGCTTTCTTTGTCTCACTCTTCTCAATTAAAACCAGAATAAATACTGGTTTTCTCTTTCATTTATCCTATGTTTCTTTTATTATAGTATGTAATCACTGAAAAATCTCATTTAATTGTACATAAATCATTAACATGCTTCTACTAATAAAATGGTTTAAAATAAAAATACAATTTTTTAACAAAATTTTGGCACTAAAATAAAGAAAACGCTTTGACTGAGAAATCACATATAATTTTAGGCTAACTTTGTTTAGGTTTATTAAATAAGTGGTCTAATGGTGTTAATTTGAAGTATGCTCCTGTGTATATTCATCTTGGTATTGTTGAGTTCCTCTTTGAAAAATCCTGTCCTGAGCTGGCACCAGCAGAAGAAGCAAATGACTGCTTTATTCTTCAGATTTTTTCTTACACACGGTTTTTTGGACTTGTATTTCTGTTCTTTAGCAGTTTGAAAAATTCTCCTTTCATCTTACTGTAGATGGTTGATCTTAAAAATATCAAGCATGCAATTAGATAGCTTTCAAATCTTGGGGCTGAAACCAATGAGAAGTAAGAGAGCTACAGAATATCTGAGAATGTCAATTATACTTGACTTCTTGAGAAGCAACATGAATTTTGTGGCCAATAATTAGTACTTTCAAGAGGGATGGAAGGAAATAGAGAGAGGACAGGGAGAGAATGGAAGCTTACTCTCTTCACAATCATGGTATCCTGTGCCGCTGTCTATAGTAATATTAATGCAATGGCACATTTCTCCCATATTATCTCTTTCTACTATTGATTTAATTTTTAAATTTGGTACCTTGATAAATTTTTAGAACTGTCTGATCTTTCATTAATAACTATGTCTATAGCCAAAACTGGGTAGTAATACTTGTTAATGAAAGAGGCAATCCATAGACTAAATACTTCATTTATTAATATTGTGTGGAATGTGATAACATAATATCTGACACACTCTAAATACTTCTTATTAACATTATTGTTGTTGTTGTTCCTTTATAACTATCATCTCCTTCCCAGGCAAAGAAATCCACTTTCATAAGATATCCTTCAGAGTGTTTCTTGACAATTGTGTCACATCTATGGGAGAGAATGGGATAGGATTCCTGTGAGCCAGGAGGAGTTTGGTATAGCCTGAAGCATAGGCAACCACAGACAACATTTACTGAGCACGTGTTACAGGACAGACACTACGCTAAGTATGCTCTGTGGATTTTATCACTTAGTCCATAAAAAAAGAAAGTGGAGGTTCAGTGGTAGAACGACCCCTTGTGATGACAGAAGAGCATTGTTCATCAAAACTGCTAGGTCAGGATGAATTAGTTCAATGCATAGACAGTTGCACGTTCATTCCAGGCTCATCTTTCTAGAGTCCGTCTCCCTGCCTGCTTTCCTCACTCTGCTTCTGCTCCTCAGTGCTCGGTCACATATTTTTCTCACCATTTTTGACATATGATCTTAGGAAAGGATCAAAGTTGAATCCTTTAGCCTTCTGCTGTAAATTTAAGCTATGGTATTCCTTTTCCCATACTCTGCATTTTAAAATTTAGTACTGTAGATTAGAAGTCTTGCCATCAGGAGGGGTGTTTCGATATTAATCAGTAGATGGAGATATACTGGATGGTTTGGGGAGTGTGGTAATAGCAGCAGCAAAGTTTCCTTTCTGGATTCTCAAATCACAACATCTGTATAGTTACTTCTCAGATAACAGATAATTACAGTCTTGTACAAGTAGGCCTAGCTGCCTAGTCTACAGTACATACACTTGTAATAAATTGTTGAATGGAGAAGAAATACCTGCCAGATATTTTATGCACATTGGATAATTTAATCTACAAAATAATAATAATAGGTAAATATTGTTCTCATATTCATTTTTATAATTGGAAAAAACTGAAGCAGAGAGGAGGTACGTAACTTGCTTATGTATTGTAGAAGATACATAATGATGAGGAACCTTGGCACTCTGGCTCTGGAGTCTGGAGCTCTCAGTCACATTTTTTTTTTTTAAATTCTTTGTTTATTTCTCTTTTCCAAAGTTTTACCCATCCGTCTTACTCTCAAATCTTTTTCTCTACTTACCCTACAAAGGACATCATTGGATTCCTTGGTCACAACTACTGATTAGGGTGCATAAATTTGATTTTCTGTGCCTACTTGCTACTGTATTTTCAAGTGTCTACCAGCATAGTTGTATGGATCTTTCAAACCTTCTCAACCCCAACATGTCCCAAACTGAATTGACCTTCCCTAAGTCATTTCTTTTCTCATGTTTATTGCTTGAAAACCTCATCATCCATCAACGTATTAAATATCAAAATTTACTCTTTTTTTGTAGCTCTTCAGTTCAATTCAGTTCAGTTGCTCAGTCGTGTCTGACTCTTTGTGACCCCATGGACTGCAGCACGCCAGGCTTCCCTGTCCATCATTAACTCTGGGAGTTTACTCAAACTCATGTCCATTGAGTTGGTGATGTCATTAAACCATCTCATCCTCTGTTGTCCCCCTTCCTCTGGCCTTCAATCTTTCCCAGCATCAGGGTCTTTTCCAGTGAGTCAGTTCTTCACATCAGATGGCAAAAGTATTGGAGTTTCAGCTTCAAATTCAGTCCTTCCAGTGAATATAAAGGACTGATTTCCTTTAGGATGGACTGGTTGGATCTTGTTGCTGTCCAAGGGACTCTCAAGAGTCTTCTCCAACACCACAGTTCAAAAGCATCAATTCTTTGGCACTCAACTTTAGAGTCCAACTCTCACATCCATACATAACTACTGGAAAAACCATAGCTTTGACTAGACGGACCTTTTTTGGCAAAGTAATGTTTCTGCTTTTTAATAGGCTGTCTAGGTTGGTCATAACTTTCCTTCCAAGGAGTAAGCGTCTTTTAATTTCATGGTTGCAGTCACCATCTGCAGTGATTTCAGAGCCCAAAATAATGAAGTCTCACTGTTTCCACTGTTTCCCCATCTATTTGCCATGAAGTAATAAGACCAGATGCCTTGATCTTAGTTTTCTGAATGTTGAGCTTTAAGCGAACTTTTTCACTCTCCTCTTTCACTTTCATCAAGAGGCTCTTTAGTTCTTCCCTTTCTGCCATAAGGGTGGTGTCATCTGCATATATGAGGTTATTGATATTTTTCTTGGCAACCTTGATTCTAGCTTGTACTTCATCCAGCCTGGCATTTTGCATGATGTACTCTGCATATAAGTTAAATAAGCAGGGTGACAAAAGGAGCCTTGATGTATTCCTTTCCTGTTTGGAACCAATCTGTTGTTCCATGTCCAGTTCTAACTGTTGCTTCTTGACCTGCCTACAGATTTCTCAGGAGGCAGATCAGGTGGTCTGCTATTTCCATCTCTTGAAGAATTTTCCACAGTTTGTTGTGATCCACACAATCAAAAGCTTTGGCATAGTCAATAAAGCAGAAGTAGATGTTTTTTCTGGAATCAACGGATGTTGGCAATTTGCTCTCTGGTTCCTCTGCCTGTTCTAAATCCAGCTTGAACATCTGGAAGTTCACGTACTGTTGAAGCCTGGCTTGGAGAATTTTGAACATTACTTTGCTAGCATGTGAGATGAATGCAATTGTGCAGTAGACTGAGTATTCTCAGGCACTGCCTTTCTTTGGGATTAGAATGAAAACTGACCTTTTCTAGTCCTGTGGTCACTGATGTGTTTTCCAAATTTGCTGGCATATTGATTGCAGCACTTTCACAGCATCATCTTTTAGGATTTGAAGTAACTGGAATTCCATCACCACTAGCTTTGTTCATAGTGATGCTTCCTAAGGCTCAGTTTGAATTACAGGATGTCTGGCTCTAGACATGTGATCACATCATTGTGATTATCTGGGTCATGAAGATCTTTTTTGTATAGTTCTTCTGTGTATTCTTGCCACCTCTTCTTAATATCTTCTGCTTCTGTTAGGTCCTTACCATTTATGTCCTTTGTTTTGCCCATCTTTGCATGAAATGTTCCTTTGGTATCTCTAATTTTCTTGAAGAGATCTATAGTCTTTCCCATTCTATTGTCTTCCTCTATTTCTTTGCATTGAGCACTGAGGAAGACTTTCTTATCTCGCCTTGTTATTCTTTGGACCTCTGCATTCAATGGGTATATCTTTCTTTTTCTCATTTGCCTTTTGCTTCTCTTCTTTCCATAGGTGTTTGTAAGGCCTCTTTAGACAACCATTTTGCCTATTTGCAATTCTTTTTCTTGGGATGGTCTTGATCCCTGCCTCCTGCACAATGTCACGAGCCTCCGTCCATAGTTCTTCAGGCTCTCTGTCTGTCAGATCTAATCCCTTGAATCTATTTGTCACTTCTACTGTATAGTGGTAAGGGATTTGATTTAGGTCATACCTGAATGGTCTAGTGGTTTTCCCTACTTTCTTCAATTTAAGTCTAAATTTGGCAATAAGGGGGCTCTTAGTTTGTGGCTCTTAGTTATTCCTAATATTTCATATCTGTTTCATTGCCAAATTTACCTCTTAAATGTCTTTTCAGATATTTAAGGGTCAATTATACTTCAGTATAATCTTTAAGTCCATTTCCTTTCTTCTCCTTTACTGCTAAGACTTTTATTAAGCTCTCCAGTGTATGTCCCCTAGACTACTGCATGTGTGGATTTGCACTAAGTCACTTCAGTTGTGTCCAACTCTTTGGGACCACATGAACTGTAGCCTGCAAGGCTTGTCTCTCCATGGAATTCTCCAGGCAAGAATACTGGACTGGGTTGCCATGCCCTCTTCCAGGGGATCTTCCCGACCCAGGGATCAAACCTGCGTCTCCTGCAGCTCTTGCTTTGCAGGCGGATCCTTTACCACTGAACCACCTGGGAAGTTCCTCCCAAAGTACTGCATCCCTCTTAATTACTGTCACTGAAACCTTTCTTGCCTCCAGTAATTCTTTTCCACAGTTCTGCTACCATTGTTATCCTTCTGAAAAATTATGATCTTGTAACTCGCTGGTTTTAAAACAAGACACCAGCATTATTTTTTGTGAACAAGAGAAGCTTCTTCCTTTCATGGCATATGAGGCTTTCTGCAGAAGTGATGAGGTCCTCCTTCAGTAGATCTTCTGCCTTTTCTCCTAGGCGCTCCCAGGTGTATTTCTCATTTATCTCAGTACACTGCTCTTTACATCTGGATCCTTGCTCATAAGGTTTCTTGCCTTTGAATTGCCCTTCTCCTGTAAAATTAATTCATCTTCTACCCTTGTTGAAATTACATGCCTTCTTTCCCTGATATCTTCAAGAAGACTTAGTGCAATATCCTGACATTAAGTTTTCTTTTAATTAACTGATTTTTATTTTGAGAAATATGATGCAAACAAAAATATTTCTAACATATAGTAAATTGAGAAGCATAATAATAAGTTGAACTGTTAAACCACTAAACTACAAACCAGATTATGACAATTCCACTGAAGCTCCCTGGAGGCACTTTCCCACTGCCTCCATCCTGTCTGAAATTGAAGATAACCATCGTGCTGGATTTGGGGCTTGTGTTTCTTTTCTCTTTTATAATAATGCAACCAAATATGCATGTATCTTTAAAAATGTAATGGGCTTATCTTTTTGCTTTTGAATTTTATTAAAATGGTATCATATTCTATGTAGTCTTCTGCTGGTTTGTTTCAATGCTTTATTTCTAATATTCTTCCCTGACATTGCCTATGGGTTGAGGATAGTTTATTTTCACAGTTGTATTATATTCCAGTTGTGAGATAGTTTTCCATTAGTTTGTATATTCTCTTAATGATGAATGTCTGGGTTTTCTCAAGTTTTGAATATTATGTTCCTTTGAGCACTTTTGAGTATTCCATAGTGAACATGGGCTAGAATCTGTTTAGGGTTGGAATTATTAGGTGGTAGATGTATACCTGTTCAACTTTAGAAGAAAAAGGTAATTTTTATCCCAAATTTTTGTGTCAATTTTCACTCCCATCAACAGTGGGCATTGCTCACTGTTAGAATTTATCTACAGTGAATAATCAAGGTGAGAGACTATATCTCATACTTAGCTCAGAGCTTAGTACATGGTGTGTGTGTGTGTGTGTGTGTTAGTTGCTCAGTTGTGTTTGACTCTTTGCAACTTCATGACTGCAGCCTGCCAGGCCCCTCTGTCCATGGGATTCTCCAGCAAGAAAACTGGAGTGGGTTGCCATTTCCTTCTCCATTAGTACATGGTAGTGCATAATAAAAGTTAAGTGATTAAATATACAATAGTTTAAGTACAAATTAAGACAAACATCAAGAAAATACAGATGGGAGGTAAGGGCAAAAGAAGAAATTATTTCTTATTTAATTTTGGGCATGACTTCAATTTAGTGCCAGATGTCCTTTCTTTTCTTCTCTCTGTGAAATAGTGCCAGCACCATTTGACCAGAACTAAAATTTGGGTTTGTCTTTGCAGGAGGATTGTTAATAGTTACTCATTTATATGGAAAAAAACTCCTCAATATTGTGAATATTTTGTACCATTTTTTGACATATTGTTTTGATTTTAGAAACTTTTTATATTCATATTGTCTTTAGAGAAAAGACTCTGTTGTTTGTGGAAACTATTTATGTAGAAGTGTGCTTTTTACACTTTCCTTTTATTCTTTTTCCTGACCATTTTGTTAAAGGATCAGTTCAGTTCAGTCACTCAGTCATGTCTGACTCTTTGTGACCCCAAGGATGGCAGGATGCTAAGTTTCCCTGTCCATCTCCAACTTCCAGAGTTTACTCAAACTTATGCCCATTGAGTCAGTGATACCATCCAACCATCTCATCTTCTGTCTTCCCCTTCTCCTCCTGCCTTCAATCTTTCCCAGCATCAGGGTCTTTTCTAATGAGTCAACTCTTCGCATCAAGTATTGGAGTTTCAGCTTCAGCATCAGTTCTTCCAATGAATATTTAGGACTGATTTCTATTTCCATCCTAAAGGATGGACTGGTTTGATCTCCTTGCTGTCCAAAGGACTCTCAAGAGTCTTCTCCAACACCACAGTTTCAAAGCATCAATTCTTCAGTGCTCACTTTTCTTTATAGTCCAACTCTCACGTCCATACATGACTACTGAAAAACCATAGTTTTGACTAGGTGGAGCTTTCTTGGCAAAGTAATGTCTCTGCTTTTTAATATTCTGTCTAGGTTGGTCATAACTTTTCTTCAAAGGAGCAAGCACCTTTTAATTTCATGGCTGTAGTCACCATCTGCAATGATTTTGGAGCCTAAGTAAACAAAGTCTTTCACTGTTTCCATTGTTTCCCCATCTGTTTGCCATGAAGTGATGGGACCAGATGCCATGATCTTAGTTTTCTGAATGTTGAGTTTTAGGCCATCTTTTTCACGCTCCTCTTTCACTTTCATCAACAGGCTCTTTGGTTCTTTTTTGCTTTCTGCCATAAGGGTGGTGTCATCTGCATATCTGAAGTTATTGATATTTCTCCTGGCCATCTTGATTCCAGCTTGTGCTTCATCCAGCCCAGCATTTCACATGATGTACTCTGCATATAAACTAAATAAGCAGAGTGACAAAAAGAACCTTGATCTACTCCTTTCCTGATTTAGAACCAGTCTGTTGTTCCATGTCCAGTTTTAACTGTTGCTTCTTGACCTGCATGCAGATTTCTTAGGAGGCAGATCAGGAGGTCTGGTATTCCAATCTCTTGAAGAATTTTCCACAGTTTAATTTGATCCACACAGTGAAAGGCTTTGGCATAGTCAGTAAAGGAGAAGGAGATGTTTTTCTGGAACTCTTTTGCTTTTTTGATGAATCAACGGATGTTGGCAATTTGATCTCTGGTTCCTTTGCCTTTTCTAAATTCAGTTTGAATCTGGAAGTTCATGGTTCACGTACTGCTAAAGCCTGGCTTGGAGAATTTTGAGCAGTACTTTGCCATTGTGTGAGATGAGTTGTTAAAGGATGTATATTTTCAAAAGTATACAGCATCTATAGAGCTTTGCTTTCCACAAGTTTACTTATATACTAATATTAATATGATGCTTTTCCTAAATTTCCTATGAGTTAAGAGATCTCCATAAAGTGGGACTGGGCTTTATATATCTAGGTTTTTGAAGAGACTAAACCATTTGTCCTTTTATGGAGAAAGCACACCTGAGAATTTCCAGTGTTCCAAAAAAAGAGAAAAGAAAGGTCCTCTCATCTCCCTAGGTCTTATTGTGTCCTGCAAGATTTTCTTTTCTTGAGACACTCAGTTATTTTCATTTTCACTTGAAATTGTTCCTGATTTTTATTTAAATAAATGTAAACATCAGCTTTAACTAAAGTTAATTGTAGAATTGAATACTCTTCACGTAGGGGATTTTTAATGTTTGCAGAGGCGTTTTGTCAGCAGTTTTTGAGCTGTTTAAAATATCAGTGTCTAATGGGATTAAGTTGGATAATCAAATAACAAGCTGAGATCTGGGTAGACAGTTTGATGCCTGTGGGGTATTTCCTTGATGAATATAAATGAAAGGTGTCTCGTGGTTAGGGGCAGAAGTCACCATGTCACTATGCATGACATTTCTGCTGAGTCAGCACTTTGGCATGAACTAGACTCAGATGAAGGGGTGGACTGATAAGAAGCCTGACAGGGTTTTATGTTAGTGCAGTGGAATATGTCGTGTGATATTCTGAGCAACGGTGGTTTGCAAATAGTGAAGAAAACCAACTGATGCAGACAGTCAGGTCTAAAATCAGTTCTTAATTTCTTAATAGTCTGTATTCTGGACCAACTCTGTGACCGATGATTTACATAAACTTTTGCTTCATTTTCCTTCTAGAACTTGTTTATTAGTCCTTAGAATGGAGCAGGAATAAGTTCTGCTCACGTTTACAATTTCATGCTCTGTTTTACCCTGAGTTCGTCCTTACTATTTATATTTTCTTAAAAATGGTCATTTGGGTATTCACAATTTCTTTTAAATTTAGCTTTGAAACAAGTTAAATTATGGGAAGTAAAAAGTTCACCCATTATCACCTGTCATCATATAATAAAAATATACATTTATATAATCATATTCATGTAAATTTGTGTGTTACCTGTATTTATATATATATATATGTATATATATATATATACACACACACACACACACACACATATGTGTTGAATGAATGGTTGCAGAATTAATGTATTTTTATGAATACATTATGAATGTATTTTTTTTCACTGAGCTTTATTTCAAGCTTTTCATGTAATATTTTCAATGAAGTTTAAAATATTCCATCTAGTAAACTGTTTAATAATCATTTCTTTATTACTATCCATTTGGTTTTACCTTTCTCTGATATTTCTTGTATTTTAGCCTCATAGTATATAAAGGCATAGTTTTTCATTGGTTGTGCCTTATAGATTTGTTTTAGGCAATATGATGAAAAAGACAAAGATTTTCTCACAAGTATTCCACATCCTTGTAAAATATTCTCATTTCCCTTCTGGTCTCTTCTTCCTCTTCACTCACCTGTTAGGATCACTAAACTCATGCTCTTCAGGATCCTTGTTTAAAAAAAGTCATATGGCAAATCATTTATGTTTTAGGAAGATTAATTTAATGCATAAACTGTACAGAAAAGTGTAATGAGTGCTTTGCTAGTGGATTCTGCAAATTGTGCTATCATGTTGGTTAAATTATTTAAGATCAGATGACTTTCCAATGCCCAGAAAATAATCCTGTACAGGTAACCTCACTCTTTTTCTTTAAGCGTGGTCAGAGCCTTAGTTCCTATAGTCTTTTCATTAAGATGAATAAAACTTAACCTTAAAAATGAACTGAAACCAATGTGTGACTGTTTAGCCTTTCTTGTAAGTTCTCCATATCTTCATCGCACATTTTACATGTCACAACAGGATTCTTGTTCTTCTTTTTGTGACCTGTAAGTTATATATGTGACATACAATACGGAAGGTTATCTTTGTAAGATAAGAAAACTGCATATAGTAAGTAAAACTCGATGTATTTATTTCATATTCTGTACTAGGCACTCATAGTTGGTACAGTTTTATTAAGAACCAGTGTATAATATTTCATAAAACATTTTAGTGGCTTAGATGATTATTAATTCAATGTAAAATTTGTTGCTGGAATATATATAGCCTTGACCAACCCACCCATGTTTTTACTAACTACAGTGTTGATTAATGATAAATTTTCTACATTTTGAATCCCTCTTAAGTGAAAAAAATTGAATTTCTTTTTAGTATAACATAGTGCTCAAATCCCTATCTAATTTCTCTGGTTAATGTCTGCTTTCAAGGAAAGTAATTGTATGCAAACTATTAAAATGTTGTCAAATAATTTTCAAATATTTACAATTTTTCTAATTATATTTGTGGGCTTTATTTTTTAAAATATCTATTACGATTTTATTTTACATACATAGACATTTCTAGTGATTTTCTTTGAAAAAGAAATTTTACAAAATAAGTATGTTTGTTTTGATGCATTTGAGTTTAAATGAATGTAGAGCTAAAGAGATTTTGCAGAATTATGTTTAATTAAGGGGTCTGTATCCTCTTTGTCTCCCTCTCTATCTTTTTCTCTCTCTCCCAACTCCCTACCTTTGTCTATTTGTATATCATCTTTCCTCTCTTACTCTCTGGCTGATGATCTAGTGAGGCCAAGTATATCACAAACTGAGCTTCAGGGTGTGAAAGCCTAGAAACAGAGCAGGAAGAGTAAACTTGTTATGCTTCAGCCCTGTATTTTCTGGTAAATCTCCATTAGTAATATTAAGATGTATAATTTAACCTAAGGCACAATTTACAAGATGTAAATTGTAAATCTTTCATCTAAGATATGACCATTATATTCTTCAATATAAAATTGAAGAACTGTTATGGAGAACAGATGTAAGTTTTGATCTATTTTTCTTATATATGTTTATCCATGTAAAATTTACCATGATGCTGATAGGTGCTAAGAGAATGAAACAAAGAAAGAAGGAACATGATGGGTTTGAAGGATTAAATATTGTTGCAAATTCTTTGCTGCCACAAGTGAGTCCAAACATTGTTCATCTTGAATCTGGGCTGGGCCTGTGGTTAAAGTCTGGTGGTGGTAATACGGTATTGGTTCTGATCCTAGAATTTAATAAGACAGGCCACTTCACTTTTCTGCTTTCTGAAGCATAGCTGCCTTGCTGTGAGGAAGCCCAATCAGCAGCAAGGAGGGGAACCATATGAGGTATAATTGAGGCGCCTTGCTCACAGCTCAAGCTGAGCTCCCAACCTACAGACAAAACAACTTTCCAGACATGTGTGTGAGTCATATTGCAAGTGCATCCTCCGGCCCCAGTTGAGTGGCCCCAGCTGAGGCTACATGCGGTAGACATGGGATGTTCTTTTCAAGCCTTCAAGAATAAGAGTGGACCTATGGAGATCAGTTTAGTTTAGTTTAGTTCTCTAGATGAGAGATTACCTAAGTTTGTGTGCAGACAGTGGAGATGGTTGAAACAGGACAAAGTAGATGAGTTTGGCAGTTATATCAGTGATGAAACTGAGGAATTTGTTGATGATGCAATGGTACTTTGTACTCTTTGATTGGCTCTGAGTTGCCCAGTTGTTTCTTTGAGACTAGGCTGATGTTGATTCTCGGTTGAGAGACTGGATGAGTCAGAGGGGATTCTCATATCCTTTAGCAAAATTCAAACCAGCATACAGTCCTTTGTATACTAGTCCAAAACTGACTTTCTTGTGGAGAATAAGAGGAGAAGCAAGGAGGCAACATGGACTGTTCTGGCATGGAGAAGCCATTACCCTCTGTGGACGCATCTTGAGTGGTTTAGTGAATGATGCTTATAATCAAAACTCATATGAATATATAAGATACATTGGCAATTAGATAAGTTTCACAATAATCTAAATATGAATTTATAAATAAACCAGCAATGAAGATGAAGCAAATTCTGAATAAACTCAGAAAGAATACATAATTGTTAACTGTTATTCCAGGGGGTTATTGGAATGATTAGGTCACTTATTTGAGAAATCCATGCACTTATTCAACAAATATTAATATTTATTGAGTTTGCTACTGTGTGCTAAGAACTGTGCTTGTCAAGTGTGTATGTGTTTCTTGGGAGAGTGAGATCCTGAATTGATGATTTTCATGAGCTTACAATCTGTTGAAGAAGATATAATATTTGATTTTAAAAATTTAAATGATAGTACTGTACTAGCAAGATGAGTAAAAGTTCAGTTCAAGTAAAATTCTAACACTTAACCTGGATTTCTTTAATGTTTGAATTTTCTCTTCAGAAAAGTTTTAAACATTATTGTTAGTAAACACCTTCTTACTTTGTTATTATTAACATTTATTTAATAATATTATATTAGTTTCAGGTATATAAGATAGTAATTTGGTATTTTTATACAATGAGAAATGATTATAGCATTATTAACAGTTATCACCCATCACCTTACAAAATTATTATATTATTGACTATATTCTCTAAATGTACATTACACCCACTTGACTTATTTATTTTATGGCTGGAAGTTCTTAGCTCTTAATCCCCTTCACCTATTTTGTCCGTCCCCCATTCTCCTTGACTCCGGCAAACACCGGTTTGTTCTCTGTATATATGGGTCTGTTTCTGTTTTGTTTTGCTTGTTTTTAAATTTCTATTCAGTCACATCTTTAATATTTTGGAATAAGTCCTGAAAAACAGTTTTGCTCTCAACCTAGGTAATCTCTTACTTAATGGAAATAGTCATGAGTCAAAGCACCTGGATTCTACATAACTTGCCTCCGTCACTAACTGGTTTTGAGACATTAGGCAAATTGTAGTCTCTCTGTTTCCCTCTTCGTGGTTTGTTTTTTTTATTTATTCTTATAAATACTTGGTTTAGTTTCAGTCAAGAGTATTCAGTAGATTGAAGAAGATGGCAGTAAATGTATGGTTTCAAAGGTGGATGTTCTGAACAATTATTTAAAAACTAAATTGCTATTGTTGTTGTTTACTGTTTAGTTGCTAAGTCATGTCCAACTCTTTGCGACCCCATGGACTGTAGCCCTCCAGCCTCCTCTGTCTGTGAGATTACACAGGCAAGAATATTGGAGTGGATTGCCATTTCCTTTTCCAGGGGATCTTTCTGACCCAGAGATCAAACCCACGTCTCCTGCACTGGCAGGCAGATTCTTAACCCTGAGCTACCAGGGAAGCCCCCAGAACAAAAACAAAAACAAAAAAATAAGTAAATTACTTCTATTTAAAAATGCACATCATATATGAAGTACCTTTAACATATGTGTATGCATATGTATTTTCTCAGGTGACAGCAGGTTGAACTAGATACAAGTAATTTTTACTTAGACAAATAATGAAACAATGATTTATTTAACAACTCCCCCTTTTTATTGGGGTTAAAGTTTAGAACATAATGAAAGAATTATGCTTGGAGTATGTTGAATAGGTAAAGTTTAGGAAGACTAGAAGAACTTTATGCTTCTTTGCCTTCTTATCAAAGCTGTTGATTAAGACAAAATTAATCTTTTTGTTTCAATGTCTCATTGTCATGTAAGAATACAAGAAGAATTTCTGGCTGTTCGATTAATTTGGTAGATTTGAAATACTAAAGAAATCAAGGATCTTGCCATGTAACCCAAGACACTGGAAGCCAATAAATAGCCAATTACCAAAGAATCTGTAATTTGGACATTGGTGAAGTAGAATTGTTGTTGTTATTGTTTAGTTGTTAAGTCATGTCAGACTCTGTGACTCCATGGACTGTACCCCACCAGACTCTTCTGTCCATGGGATTTCCCAAGCAAGAATACTGGAGTGGGTTGCCATTTCCTTCTCCAGGGATCTTCCTGACCCAGGGATCAAATCCATGTCTCCTGCATTGGCAGGTGGATTCTTTACCACTGAGCCATGTAAGAAGTAAAATTAGCTGCTACAGAAAACAGAATGTTCCTTTTCTCAAACTTCTCTGTGAAGTGTTCTGGCTGAATCACACCATGGATTAACTCAGGTAAATGCTTCCTTGCTCTTTTCTTTCAGCACACAAAGCAAGTGTTACAGTATTGTCAGCTATCTCCTTTGCAGTATTTGGGAATCTAGGTATCTTGTTGGAGTGTTTAACTTCATCTTCTGAATTATGATTAAACAGTGGGATAATATTTTTTTATTCGGCTTTACTACTACCAAGTCATGATGATCATTTCATTAGGAGTAACGAGTCTCTTGGGCTTTGTAGGTGGCGCTAGTGGTAGAGAAACCAATTGCCAATGCAGGAGATATGAGAGACTTGAGTTCGATCCCTGGGTTAGGAAGATCCCCAGGAGGAGGACATGGCAACCCACTCCAGCATTCTTGCCTAAAGAAACTCATGGAAAAAGGATCACGGCAGGCTATTGCCCATAGGGTCGCAAAGAGTCAGACACAACTGAAGCTACTTTGCATGTATGCACTCAATCAGTCTCTTAGAATAGCAAAGTTAAAAAAAAAAAAAAAAAGAATAGCAAAGTTGAGTTCTTGTCATCCTTTTCCATATATATTTTACTCCAAGTCTTTCATAAAAACCTACAAAGACTGTCACCTAATCACAATATGATGGGGAAAGCAGAGTATATTACACCATTTTTTTTTTTTTTTTGCATCCAATACATTTTTGTATGAGCAACATGCATTTTCACTTTGCTCAAGGCCTAGCAGGCCCACCTGGCTTTCCTGTATCTGCTAAGAGCAACATGAATTGTTTCTTTATATCATACACATATAATACCTAATATACCAGTAACGGATGGAAACCATTCCCCTTTCTTCCCCTGACATGCTTTTTGAGTAAGAGTTTCATGGTTTGCTAAATTTCTTATTGAGAGAGGTTGGAAACTCTTTCTGCTTGGTCTGTCTAGTTTTCATGTGACATTTGAAAACTTTCACAGTTTGAAAAAAAAATGACAGAAGTTAAATAAGAGGTATTTATCTTTCAAGACTGGGGACATGTAGTTGAGTTTTCCAGCAACATTTGATTACATCATTAGTACGTAAGTGGAAAAAGGAATAAGAATTCTTTGAAGACCTTAAGTTGATTGAGAAAGAGCAAGATATATTAATGTCTTAAAATTTTACTTTTGTTACTGCTGATCAGGGCTAAATACTTATGTTTTCAGCTCAAAAATTCTGCTAAAGTAGCTGGAGAATTTCCATCTGGTGATAGAGCAACTGTTAATTGGAAATAATTGCAGGGCATTTGGACATTTTAATAACATTAAATCAAATATTTATTTCAGCTGCAAAGATGGAAATTATTATTTGGAAATGTCTTATATTGAATGTTCTTTTATTTTTCAACTATAAAGACACACATATTGAGTTATCTTTCCGAAACATATTTTATTGGAAGAGTATTTGTCATTTTAGACCCCTATAGAAAGAAAGTGAAGTCGCTCAGTCATGTCTGACTCTTTGCGACCCCATGGACTGTAACCCACCAGGCTCCTCCATCCATGGGATTTTCCAGGCATGAATACTGGAGTGGGTTGCCATTTCCTTCTCCAGGAGATCTTCCCAGCCCAGGGATTGAACCCAGGTCTCCCGCATTGTAGGCAGTCGCTTTACCGTCTGAGCCACCAGGGAACTCCTATATTCCTGTGTAATCTTTGTTATGAAGATATTGCTGTGGATGGACCATAAAAGGATGTATGCTTTTTCAGCCATCTCCATTATGATAAATAGTACAGATTTGAGAAATGGCTCCTCAAATTTGTAAATTTAGCCTGTGATTTCAGGGTTTTGATTTTAAGTTGATTGATCAATATGATAATAGTCTTCTAATTACCTAATTGACATAAACCATTATAGGCAATACTAATAGTAAGTTTTGGAGGGGGGTGGTTTAAGTCAATATTTCAAATGTAAAATTGGGTCACAGACAGCAAAGTGAATTGCCTAACGGCATGGAACAAACCTTTAAATTCCTATTACTGATCTAGTCATTATAATAGAATCCCAGTTTGCTTACAATGTTTTGTTACAAATTGGCTCGAGTTTTCATTTTCCTTTAACTATTTACATTGAACAGATTTGCAGCCTACCACTCCTCTTTAAATCTTTAAAGCCCTAAATTTTATGCTATTGTATATGTATTCTTTACTGAACAGATCAATTCAAGCAACCTCTTATTAACAATGTATATTCTCAGGGTTTCTAGATCTGATTTGTTTTAGACTTAGAGTAGAAATTGTTCAGAATGTAAACAAGTATTCCTTAATTTTATTTTTAAAATATCTTATCATTCTTGTAACTTTGTCTCTAAATATTGATTTTTTCACTGAGAAGACATTATCTAGTCAACTGACATGGGTCACTGGGAAATCAGGATATTAGAACATTTGGCTATTATTGACCTGAAAAAAAATTTAAAATAGCATTTAAGAGGTCACTGTCTTCATAGCCTATTCCTGATTCCAAATGTCCATTTTTCTTTACATACATGTCCTTGGGTTTCATTATAGAGAAGGACTTTTACTGATGATAATTTGTTTCCTTTCCTTATCTATTTAAAAAATCAATTCTGATTCACTGTTTCATGCATGCATGCATGTGTATACATAGATAAGTTATGGTATATGCTTTGCAAACCACAGGGAACGGAAGCATTGCCTTCATTAGTTACTGTTGCCACCTGAAAAATCCGCTGTCATGTAAGCTTTCTAGTTTGCTCAGGACTGAAGGGTTTCCTGGGATATGGGCTTTCAGTTCTAAGACCAGGTAGGTCCTGAGCACACAATGTCAACTGGTCACTCTGCTTCTATTTCCCTAATTTAAATGTACTGATCCCAGCTCCCTGTATAAATGAGTACCTAATTGATGGGTTTCCTCCAGTATTCATATAAATTTCAGAAATCCTAAAAATGGCAAAATTGGTCTTCTAGCTGAAAAAAGAGCATTTTTAAGATTAAACATTTAGGAAAAGAGAAGATTGAGCTGAATGATATCTGGTCTTTCTCTCAACTGAAATGTCTTGTTAGAGGGAAATGCTACCTTTTCATCACCCGAGAATTGAGAACTCTATCTGGAATTTAACAACAATATCACCTGACTATCCTCCCCGGTAAAATTATTTAAATTAAGTCAATAAATGCTCTGCACTAGGGGGAATAGAGAGGCCATTCACATACAAGAATTCCTTCTTGCCCTCAAGGAATTAACAGTACAGTTGATAAAGACCATCCAAGATGGCAAGGAGATTAGAGGGCAAGGAGATTAAAGTTTACTAAGGCTGCTCTTTCTGTGGGCACTTCCATTCTCCAAACAAATCTCATTTCTTGTCTTTTTCTGCACTTGATTTTTAAGTTGTCTAGACAGGCTGCTTTGGCAACCATCAGATGGTTTTGCTGACAAGGACTTTGCTGTTCCCATAACAAGGAAACCTGGCCAGGTGACCGGTTGCTGTGCTTTGATGATATTTGTTCCTCTGTTATTTGATCTCCTCCAGTGTTTGACAGAAGCTGGTGCACAAAGACAACTGGAGGGGAGGCATATTTTGGCAAAAAGCAAAGGAAGAAGTGGGAAAGAGGTGCAGACTTTCTATTTTGCATTGTAAACTTCAAAGTTTTCAGACTATAGGAGTTTCAAACCAATGCCTCTCTTTACCAGGTCTAAGAAATTCTGTGTGCTATTGAACTCCTTAAATCTGTTTTTCATTTGTCAGATTGCAATGGTTGTTCTAACTTTTACATGGGGTCATTGGGAAGATTAAGTGAGATAATGCATGGGAAAGATTTAGCCTGATTCCTGGCACATAGTTAATTCTCGATAAATATGTTGATTTGTGTTGTTTTATAGTTGTAATCTTTCTGTGCCTTCCTTTAGAGCTTCATAAAGATTACCAAGTCTTTTGTATGCTTTAGAGGTTTAAAGTAATTAGAAATAATTTGGGATTTTCTATATCTCCACAGAATCTTTAGAAGTAGAAGGAAAACAACCACATTACTACAGTAATATTAAATAGAGCTATGTGAAAATCACATTGGACTAAATTATACAAATCAGAAAACGTTTAAACCAGGAAAACTATGAGACTATGACTAGTATCTGACTGTTTGTAATGCGGGAGCCCTTCCCCTACTTTTTGAAATAGTATCAACATAGTAATTACAAAAATGCATTGTCCAAGCTCCTTTTATTTTATATATATTTTATTTATATGTGGGTATATTTAAATACATGGAATTTAAATTTCATTTTTAATACTATGATGATAAATAAAGTTGGCAGCCACACGTGTCTAAATACAATTCTGCTTTTTGTAAAGTCAGGAAAAGGGAGCCTTCGTGAGGATGTATGAACTGGCTGCTATCAAAGAAGCAGGAATCAGGAGTGCTGACGGAGTTAATGACAGCTAGCAAGGCAGTGCTACTGTTTTGGGCCAGAGATTCTGTGGCTGCTCTTGCTGGAGCTGTAAGCTGCATAATTCTATTTCTCTTCTGCTTTATCTATAGAACTTAATACTTATAGCCCCATTTCTTAGATTAGCAGCTCAAAATTTGAATTTAAAATGCTTCGATTATCTTATTTTTAAGGTGCTTTACATTAAAAAAAAAAAAAACAAACATTGCCTTTTAGATTTCTAGCTATCTGGTTTTAGCAGGGTGTTATTTTTGGTACCAAAGGGCCTCTGACGTTGCTTTGGAATTGCCTCCTTTTGTTGCATCAGCCCCAGGTCACTGGAGAAGAATAGGGGATTGGAGGTTGACAAAGATGAAGGGGTGATTTGTGGGTCAGTTCCTCAAAAACTGGAACAGGTGGATGTGAGAGAAGCATCCTCTTGCCCCGTACTCTGCACCATCGCTTCTTTCCTTCACGGAGCCCAGAATGTTCATCAAGCATGAAAAGCTTTCAATCTGCTTCTGACACAGGAAAAAAAAAAATAGCTTGCTCTAAAACAAGTGTTTCCCCTAAATGCCCAGTTCTCCATCTAGAGTGAAGTGGATGGATAATTGGATTTAAATGAACATAGCTGTTGAAAAGGATGAAAAAGATTTTCATTGTGTTACTGAAAACTCTCAAATAGTTTTTTTTTTTTTTCCTAAGGGATTTTTTTGTTTGTTTTGTTTTTAAGGAATAGACACTGTCGTTGCTTTGCTCTTTAAAATATAGCCTGATCAGAATATTATCTACTGAGATCTGAATGAAATTGAAGTTTTGGAAAATCCTTAGCTTACTAAAACTCAAGTCTGTATACCAGTTTCTCTGTTATTAAATGAATATTTTCAGCCTCAAATAAGGAAAAGAGCAGGTGGATTATCTCAGATAGAGATGGTTCCTTTTACTTTTATGAACTAATATTGATAAGTGCTTCAGCATAAGAACTGAATTTCTACATGTTCTAGGGTCAGTTTCACTTTTGTACAATATGGCATTATAATCATTCAGCAAGAGAAAATTTTCGAACTCAATGTGCCCTGTTAGGTTTTTACACAACTGGGTGGCTTTTGTTTATTTCTTTCTCTTTTTTTTCTTTTTTCTCAAAATCTCTTGCTTAATTAATCATCATGGGGTTTTACTTCATTTAATTTTATTCTCAATTTGACTGATTTGTTACCAGATATCTCAATAGAACCAAATGCCTCTTCCTTCTCCCTGTCTATCCCGAGGGCATGTTGAAAAGTTCTCATCCTGAGATGCCTAGTAAAAACATGTTATTTTGGCATTTGGTTACATTTCACCTAAGTTCCATATGATACTGCAGTTTGCTAAGCATCTGTAAATTGCAACGTGTACCCTTAACATTGTACTCCTAGATTTCTGGATTCTAGGAGTTTCATCATGGACAAGAACAATTACATTAAATTACCCTTCAAGTCTTGATGAAGTATCTATAAACATTAATTTATTCAGCATCTAAAAGAAATAAGAGCAAATCAGAAGGAGGGTTGGGGAAGGACTATGAAAAGACTCACTACAGTATTATTTAGAAAGACTAAAGGACATCTAGAAAGCAACTGTTCAGTATCAGCCTCTTTAAAGCCTATTTACAAGTCAAAGTTTATATTTCAACAAGATATGTATTGGTAAGAGTTTCAAACAGCAAAATAGTGTGAATCATTAAAATAATGAATTTTATTTTTCCACCACAGTTTTCCTTTTTTCTTTTATTTTTATCTACCCCTCTCGGCTTTAAGTACAAAATCAGTCTTCAGTGATGTGCTCAGAATTATGCAGCTTTTCAGAATGACTTTTTTTTCCTAAGTGGTCACCTCATTTTAAGGATAACTGCAGACATGACTTTGGTGTAATTTCATTCCTTCTTCTTCTGCAAAGCTGCAGGTTAAACTCAACATGACAGTGTGAGTGATATGCTTGCTAAATTTGTGCTAACATATGCAAATATAGGGAGGAATTATTTATCAGGGAGTAATATGCTTAAGTTTTTTAATAAAGAAAAGCCTAATAAGCATAAAGGAGTGAGCTCTGTAGGAAATGGTGACAGATTGGAATCATTTGCTAAAGGAAATAGCCTCGTGTGGAAATTCCAGTGCCACAGAAAATATCACACGTGTAGAACAGCCTTCTTGATTTTGATACTAGAGGCACAGATATGGCAAAGGCCTCACCAACCTTCCGATTTCTGTGTTGTGATTGAAGAGGAGGCGTCCTGCCCCAGTGTGTAGAATTAGGACCGTTCTTCTCTGCCTTCCTGGTCCAAATTGAACATTTGTATCATTGGCCAAAGTCAGAAAGACTTTCCCGTGGGGCTAGTGGGCTCTGGGTTTGAGCAAAGATAGTCGTCCCCATCAGTAAGGTTTTCCAAGCCTTACCAAGTTGATGTGTGTCTATTGTTCAACATCCTTCCCCTGCCCTCACGTCCTTAACACTCGGGTCTACTCTTCTACATCTTTCTTGGTTCTTGATTAGAAAAAACGTTTTTTTAAGATGAAGAAACTCTGGCAAAACTTTTATTTTGCTTGAAGTTGATCATTATAAACTCATGCTATATTATATCTTATAGTATGTAGAGTTTTCATATATGCTCTTTTGCATCAGAGTCAAAAATAACTTGCATATAGATTGTATGAATCATATATACAGACTATATTTATTCCATGTTTTAGATTATTATGTGGACTTGTTTCTATCATGAACAGACATTTAAGTGTTTTTCTTTCTTATGATGACACTTTGTATTTGGTTTGGTTAAATGTTTTTATTCATTCCTCCGTTTATTTCATATACCACTAGATAGGTCATTAGTTTTAAATTCGAATAAAAGCAAGGATGGTATTGCCCTCAGGTCTGTCTGTTACAATATATTTGTATATTGTTTTGTGCTGACTATTGTCTTGGAGCAGCAGCTGTCAGAGGAGGACTATGTGTGTCTCTGATTCCTCCAGGTATTTCTCTGTGACCTGAGAACTGATCCCGGCAAAATGATACTGATTCTTTTATCTGTTTCTTTTTCTTCTTTGATTTATTTATGAATCAATGAAAATGCAAACTGTTGATTTTCTAATATGAACTTTCCATTATGATTTTGAATTTAAATTAAGAAGTCACAAAACGAGCACTTGAAAACAGGCTGCCAATAATGGTTGGCACTTTCATAATGAAAGTTTTATATGATTTCTACATTGTTTAGTTAATATTTGCTTGTAACAAATATTTTATAAGATGCTTTTTTATTATATAATCTATAATTTGTATAAAATCAGTTATAGTTTCATTTTTCAAAGATTAGCAAATAAAGTTTTTTTTTGAAGTATAGTTGATATACAGTGCTATGCTAGTTCCAGTGTATAGCAAAGTGATTCAGTAGTACATATACATATATCTGAAATAAAAGAATATGTATATTCTTTTCCAGATTCTTTTCCCATATAGTTTCATTTTTGATAACAAAATAGGGCTTATGAAGGGCCAGCTTCTTCATTGTGCCACAGTACATTCTGTTTCTCTGATAGAATTCTTCACTTTGCAATATAATTGTTTTTTTATGCATCTGTGCCTTCTACTAGTATGGTCAAATCTTGATGGCAGAGACTCTGTATTATTTATTCGTGATTCCTTAGAATCTTTTTATTAGCTGCAGTTGTGTTCTAGGAACAGCAAGGAATCTGAGGACCCACCAAAAAATAAGCTTAATTTTGAAAAAAAAAAAGAGTTAATTTTTCTTGTTGAAACCACTTTACTAAGATTATCTGGATGACTTTTTTTTGGCATCTTATAGCTTTAATAAGCAGTTTTCTAGCAATTCATTTTCAGTATATTTTTCTTATTTATAATTATATTTATTTATTTTTTGGATAACATTTTTTGCCATGCATATGTTTATGAATTTTTCTTCCTCCTTCTCCAGTGGTAAGATAATGGACTTGAGCACAGGTAAATAATCTGATGGGATGTTATGAGTCTGACTTAAGAAGTCCTAGGTCCTGAGCATCTGAGAAGTTAATTATCTCACAGGAGATTACACTCTTCCTCATTTCTACTTCATAAACTGCACTGATGGAATTGAAACATTTTTTTATTATTACCAGTGTTCTTGCCTTTTTAATTTCTTATTATAAGAGGACTTGTGACCTTGATTTTATATATAATCAAGGAAAGGAGGAAAGAATATGACAGGCATGTTCTTTATTCAGTCATATTTTAGAGTAAAGTGAAATGAATTCCAGATTTAGATTAATTTTTAAAGTACAAAATCAGATCAGTAAATATCTGTTTATTAAAAAATGGTGACTCCTTTGCAAGATACAGTTTGAGTTATATTCAGCCCCATGGTGAATTTGGAATGAATGTTGGTATTGGTAAGCAGGTCCTTCAGTTAGAATGTACCATTTCAAGGGAAATTTAGAAGATATCCTAAGTTTAGTTGCCTAATATAGAATTGGACTACATTTGATCAAACCTCATGAAACAAACAGTGTATTCATTGTATCAATGCTGAAAAGAAAAGACAGCCAAAGTTTTCATGTCTAATTCCTGCTAATCTACATCATGTACAGTCAGACTGAGACACACAGGCCTACGTAGAAGCTTACATTAAAAAAAAATTCATCTGGGACATATTTACTGTCATCCTTCTGTCTAAATAAAATAATGCCTTTTTTATTATGAAGAAGGCAGAACATAATTTTAAGGAACAACTTTTGGTAATCTGCAATAGCATAAAATGCTCTCATCTTTCAGAGTGGTACTTATATAATGAGATTACATCTATTTATTTTTGTATATATGAAAGATTCATAGAACGTTTGGCTTTTTTCACATACCTTGTTTTGGTCTATAAATGGCATCCTGAAGTACAGTGATGAATTTTCAAATTTTAGTTTTCTTTTCAAAAATGGCATTATGTTTATAGTATATGCCCCAGAGAGAGCAAGCTACTTATTTTTGAAAAACTAATATTAAAAACTCTTGTGAAAGCTCTATAAAAGCAATGGATTTTATTTCATGAATCAAATCCACTTTAGCTTTTCTGGTTTAGCTGAACTAAGATTAACATTTCAGATAGAGGAAAAATCTGCCTCGATGCCTTCATTTTATTAAACTAGAGTTGACAACATAGAATCCATCGTGCAATTATAAAAGGCTGCCTTTAGTTTTAGTGGTACGATATTGGATTTCAGTGTCATTATAGTTCCAGCTTTTATGTACTAGTTAAGCCAAGCAAAATCACTACTGAAAATTAGGCTTTTTTTTTTTTTTTTTTAATGACGAGCTTACACTAGTTTGAAACAAAGCCCATCTCTTTCAACCCTTGCCTCAACATGGAATCAGGCAAGCAATGAAGAATCTTTGTATTTCTTTTTACAGTGCTATCTTAAAAATGTAGAAAATTTCTATTTTGTTTTACAATATTATCCAGTGGCACTCATTACTTTGAAAATAACTCAGATTATAGTTTTGGAAGAAGAAATTTTAAATCCATCTGTGGTATTTTGACAAGAGTGGCTACTGAAATAATTATTCTTAACCTGGTTTCAGTAACTGTAACTCAGTGACCCTAGGGGTCCAGGTCATCACTTAGCAATAATTTTAGTAAAGTTCAAGACAATCTAAAAGAAAGACACTATGGTAGTGAATATCCTACCCAGCCAAATGTTGTTATGGTGAGATGTCCTGACATTAGGTAGATGAGAGAAGCTGTGTTGGGAATGCTTTACACTCCTAGAATATGTTGTAGCAAAGGGAGCCTGTGATATTTTTGTGGATCAGAATTAGGTCACACAGACCAGATGGGACATTTGGGAGGGTGATGGAACCCAAACAGGGAGCTTCTTGGTGAGTTATACTTTCAAAACCAGAGTGGAGGAGAGGCTAAGTGCCTGCTGGAGAAAAGATCTGCTGTTGAGACATCTCCATATGTGAGTGGGTTCCTGAAGAATGGATAGGACACCCTATGTGTGGAGGATTCCAGACCAACAATGGGCCAGCAATGCTAGAACCCAATAGCACTGTCAACTGAACCTTACTTACTCTCTCCTTCCCTAGTTACAACTCAGTACTAACACTAGGTAGTGGTCTGGTGGAAGCAAGAAAGGAGAGCAAGCTCAAGACAGGATGGAATAGACAAGAATCTAATCATATCCCCGTTCCCATGAGCAGTCTCTGAATGACTCATAGGAAACTGGGCATTTAGAAATTAATGGAATAAGAAGCTTATTGACTAAGTGTTACCAGGGAAACTCATAGATCTTAGTAAAGTTTAAGACCTAGGCTATATTTCAAACAAGGGGCAGAAAACAACTCATTGGACAGTGCAGGCTGGAACATGTGATTGAGGAAAAGGATAAGATTGGGGCTTCACTCCAGGGTGGGCCATTTTGCAGGGGAATGGTTATGCTTTTATGTATGGAGTGTTTTATAACAGATAAAACTTTGCATGACAAGGTACAATGTGTGTCCCTTTGTGTCTCTTGTAGTTACTTATAAGATAAATAGGACAAACCTGGAAAGACTCAGTGTTTGCCCGGTGTCCTCAGGCATTCCATGGGGAATGGAAGAGGAGCTCAGATGTCTGACTCCTGCGCAGTCTCTCAGCTTCAGTTAGCTGCCTCTTCTGACTACCTGTTTTCCTTTTCACCAAGCTGTTATTCTTTCCAGATCTATTTACCATATTTGACACAGTACTTAGTACAGTCTGACACATAGTAGGAGCTCCATAAATGCATGTTGAATGAGTGGTTGGATGAATAAATAACAGACTAATGAATCTATAAGTCTGTGTTCAACATACCTGGGTCTGAGTGGGTGCCCACATTTAGCACCCTTCAAGTTGCACAGACACAACTGACAGAGCAAGTTTTCCTCTTGAAGATAGTAATCTAGACCTGATTTCACCTCTTCTATTCTATGATTCTACAAAGACTCTTGCAGATTACAACTGTTTTTCTTTTTTGGGAGATGTTTGTATTCTTCATTTTAGAAGCCCAGAGTCTTGTGAGGATCAATACATTGTAAATGACAAAGTGGTTTGAAGTTGTATTCTCATTTTAGCTGTGTTAACAAATCTGCTAAATATTAATAGCTAAATTAAAGAGGGCTTTTTATACTTTCAAAGTGTATGTGAATCAGACCCCTCTGTCTCTTGAACAGTCCTTTTATGTATTTTCTTTAGAATTAGTTTCTTAATCATCAGAAAAATTCTATATTTTCTATAACAGTGAACTCACAGCAATCTGGAAGAGAGCATTTATAAATCCTTTCTTGTCATTTCAACTTCCTTAAGTGACATTTGCATGCTTTCCTAACTTTGTCTTATGGTCCACTCAGCCCTAGTCAGTGTGTTGGTATAAACATTTGATTTAATTCTGATTATATTTTCACTTTGAGCTTGTCATTTTGCATTGAATTTGAATTTTCAACCTTACTGCTCTACATGAACATTTATGCCACTTGTCAGATTGGAGAATGAACAGGGAGGAACTGTCCAGGCACATGGTAACTGTTGCTAAGGAAACAATTCCCTAGCAAACATTTTAATGGTGGCTGAGTTTGAATCAAGGTGGTTTTCACAGATTAATGGTAGCATTAGAATAAATGTATAGTGATTTTTATAAATACAGAATGAAGTCATGGGTACTATTTATTTGAACAATAACTTAGCAAAGTGTTCATATCAAGTCTGCAATTAAAAGAATTTGTACATCCATCTATGTATGTTACTAAGAGTACCCTCAATCATTTTCCCTATCATAGCTAGATGACTCTTATTATTTAAACAGCTAATGATTTTAGACACTTAACAAAAAGTTAAGGATGTAGAATGGTATACAGAAAGAGAATATAGATAGATTTAGTTTTAATTATTATCTCTGACACTTATTGTTACTCTTACTAAGCTTAGTAAGCTTAAAGCTCAACATTCAGAAAACTAAGATCATGGCATCTGGTTCCATCACTTCATGGCAGATAGATGGGGAAACAGTGGAAACTGTGGCTGACTTTATTTTTCTGGACTCCAAAATCACTGTGGATGGTGATTGCAGCAATGAAATTAAAAGACACTTACTCCTTGGAAGGAAAGTTATAACCAACCTAGATAGCATATTAAAAAGCAGAGAAATTACTTTGCCAACAAAGGTCCGTCTAGTCAAGGCTAGGGTTATTTCATTGGTCATGTATGAATGTGAGAGTTCAATATAAAGAAAGCTGAGCACTGAAGAATTGATGCTTTTGAACTGTGGTGTTGGAGAAGACTCTTGAGAGTCCCTTGGACTGCAAGGAGATCCAACCAGCCCATCCTAAAGGAGATCAGTCCTGGGTGTTCATTGGAAGGACTGATGCTGAAGCTGAAACTCCAATACTTTGGCTACCTGATGCGAAGAGAGCTGACTCATTGGAAAAGACCCTGATGCTGGGAAACATTGAGGGCAGGAGGAGAAGGGGACGACAGAGGATGAGATGGTTGGATGGCATCACCGACTTGATGAACATGGGTTTGGGTGGACTCTGGGAGTTGGTGATGGGAGTTGGCCTCAGGGAGGCCTGGCATGCTGCAGTTCATGGGGTCGCAAAGAGTCGGACACGACTGAGCGACTGAACTGAACTGAACTCTTAGTAAGCATCAGTCTCCTGGTGCTAATAATAATATCCACATATGTTAAAAATGTTAGTTTATCAAAATATGTAAGTAACTCAAATCCACTGTGTCCAAAATAGAACTGGTCATCTGAAATGGGTACTTGCCAAAATCAGAAGTGAATTTCTAAACAATAAGGCAGCAACTTTAGATCTATAGACCAGCCAAAAGATTTATTCTAATTCCATTTAATTACTACTCAAAACAATGTTATGCAACATTAAGGTGCTAACTTTCTTGTTTCACATTTCTTATTATGCATTATCATACATGATAATTTTTTTTAGAAGTGTGAGCAGACTGGATTTCCCACTTTTGAGGATGGGTATTAATCAGAGTTTGGCTCACAATCAGCAGTTCACTTTGAAGAACCTGCAAAGGACTTTGTGCTCGTTGGTCACTCCCTGAGGCAGACGTATTGCCCTTCAGGTTACCTTGTTATATTAATAAACAAGCTGACAGCATTTTAAAAGAACTTTGTTACAGGGTAATTAATAGGTAAATTACAGATACTTTCCATTGGTATCAAGAACTCCCATTGGCAGCATTGAATGTCCAAAAAGGAGCACAGAGATATGGGTTAATGAAGAAGAATTTATGATCATAATTAGATATTTCTAGGCTTTTTAATTGCTCAAGAACAGGAAACATTATTAAAATATGATGAGGATTAATGGGACTTCCAGACTATAGGTCTCCTCAGTTCAGTTCAGTTCAGTTGCTCAGTCGTGTCCGACTCTTTGCAACCCCACGAACCGAAGCATGCCAGGCCTCCCTGTCCATCATCAACTCCCGGAGTTTACTCAAACTCATGTCCATCGAGTTGGTGATGCCATCCAGCCATCTCATCCTCTGTCGTCCCCTTCTCCTCCTGCCCCCAATCCCTCCTAGCATCAGGGTCTTTTCCATTCAGTCAACTCTTCGCATGAGGTGGCCAAAGTACTGGAGTTTCAGCTTCAGCATCAGTCCTTCCAATGAACACCCAGGACTGATCTCCTTTAGGATGGACTGGTTGGATCTCCTTGCAGTCCAAGGGACTCTCAAGAGTCTTCTCCAACACCACAGTTCAAAAGCATCAATTCTTCGGCATTCAACTTTCTTCACAGTCCAGCTTTCACATCCAAACATGACCACTGGAAAAACCATAGCCTTGACTAGACGGACCTTTGTTGGCAAAGTAATGTCTCTGCTTTTTAATATGCTATCTAGGTTGGTCATAACTTTCCTTCCAAGGAGTAAGCATCTTTTAATATAGGTCTCCTAGGTTACCTCAATTCTAGAAATGTTTTTCTGGACAAGTTTTTGATGTAACCATCTTTTTGTAGTCTCTCTGAAAAGAGAGACTTCAGTGCTATCATAATTTTTTACTCTCCTAGACACTGCACCTTACATTGAATTGGTTATCAGATTTACTTTGCATGTGTGCAAAGTTGCTTCATTTGTGTCTGACTCTTTGCTACCCTATGGACTGTATGTAGCCCATCAGGCTGCTCTGTCCATAGGCTTCTCCAAGCAAGAATACTGAAGTGGGTTGCCATGCTCTCCTCCAGGGGATTTTCCTGACCCAGGAATGGAACCCATGTCTCTTATGTCTCATATATTGGCAGGCAGGTGCTTTACCACTAATGCCACCTGGGAAGCCCTGATATTTACTTTAAATCCCTTAATACCATTTATTAGCTATAAGAAAAATAGTTGCCATGTTCAGGTCATGCTTCTAATACATTAGTTAAAATTGGCATTGGTTGACAATCTTAAAAATGTTTGGCGATTTTAGAAATCTTACTTTAGCCATTGAACTCCCTGTTTTAAAAATATCTATGTATCTATTAGCTCGTATTTCCTGCAGAAACAGAGAGAAAGCTCATAAGACAATGCTTTGTGGAGAGTAAAAGGAAGTGAGGCAGGAAAGGAAGGAGAGCAAGTACGAGACAGTGCTTACAGAGCTCACCGGAATTCTACAAATAGGAAGATCTGCTGCTGGAACATGGGCATTTCTTCAAAAAGTCCTCATGGAATCCCTCTGGGCTTCCCAGGTGGGGCTTGTGGTAAAGAATCCGCTTGCCAATGCAGGAAACATAAAACACCTGGGTTTGATCCCTGGGTTGGGAAGATCCCCTGAAGCAGGGCATGATAACCCACTCCCGCGTTCTTGCCTGGGAAATCCCATGGACAAAGGAGCCTAGTGAGCTACAGTCCATGGTGTCGCAAAGAGTCGGACACGACTGAAGCGCCTTAGCACGTACGCAGGCATGGGATCCCTACGACTCTGAAAGTCTCTCCTGCTGTATCTTCTTTTCCTTTGATCAGAGTTAACCCTTCTGTACAGAGGCTGTTACCTAGCTCTCCTTCACTCCACTCCAACCTAAACCACACCCCAAGTCCCCAATTTCCCCATCTCTCTATTCCCATACTTGCAATGGAATTCAGCTAAGATTGAACTTGCCTGGCCCTGGAATTGCTGCAGCTCATATGTTGTCGGCTGAGATGGAGGCTTCCACAAAGTGGGGCCCTTGCCCACAAGGAACCTGAAACAGCTGATAGTATTAGGACATGAAGCAATATAGGCAAAGACCAGAGTTCCTCAAGGCCAAGGGAATCCAGGAGAGGCTTGGACTGTGTCTAGCAACACATCAAGAACATAGTATTTTTGATATGTTTGTGATGCAGTGATGAAGTCTACAGATGCAACAGTCTGTGTCCAATGCTGATTAAATACCAGAAGCAGAAAGAGAAACAGTTAGGCATGTTGATTTCTAAGTATAATAATCCTCTTCATGGATCACAGGCATTTTGTGGTGAAAGGCCTTGCCTAACTCAATGAAGCTATAAGAGTATACATTATAGTGTTTTTTTCTTCTCACCTAATATTTAGTCAAAAATAGTAAGGAAAATAACAATGATGCTGTTAAAGTGCTGTACTCAATATATCAGCAAATTTGGAAAAGTCAGCAGTGGCCACTGGACTGGAAAAGGTCAGTTTTCACTCTAATCCCAAAGAAAGGCAATGTCAAAGAATGTTCAAACTACTGTACAGCTGGGATCATTTCACATGCTAATAAGGTTATGCTCAGAATCCTTCAAGGTAGGCTTCAGCAGGATGTGAACTGAGAACTTCCAGATGTACAAGCTGGATTTTGAAGAGGCAGAGGAACCAGAGATCAAATTGCCTGTATCCATTGGATCTTAGAAAAAGCAAGTGAATCCCAGAAAAACATCTACTTCTGCTTCATTGACTATGCTAAACCTTTGTGTGAATCACAACAAACTAGTAAAATTCTTAATGAGATGAGAATACAAGACAACTTTACTGTCTCCTGAGAAACCTGTATGTGGGTAAAGAAGCAACAGTTAGAACCTTAACATGGAACAATGGACTGGTTCAAACCTGGGAAAGGGGTAGGACAAAGCTGTATATTTTCACCATGCTTATTTAACTTAAATGCAGAGAACATCATGTGAAAGGATGGGCTGGATGAACCTCAAGCTGGAATCAAGATTCCCTGGAGAAATATCAACAACTTCAGAATGCAGATGATACTACTCTAATGCCAGAAAGGAACTAAGGAGCCTCTTGATGAGGGTGAAAGAGGGGAGTGAAAAAGCTGGCTTGAAACTCAACATTCAGGAAACTATCCCATCTAATAGTCAGAAAAATCATCCCATCTAATAGGATGGGGAAAAGTTGAAGCAGTAGCAGATTTTATTTTCTTGGGCCCAATATCTCTCTGGATGGTGACTGCAGCCATGAAATTAAAGGACACTTGCTCTTTGGAAGGAAAGTTATGGCAAACCCAGACAGTGTATTAAAAAGCAGAAACATCACTTTGCTGACAAAGGTCCATATCATCAAAGCTATGGTTTTTCCAGTAGCCTTGTATGAATGTTAAGACTTAGGCCATAAAGTAGACTGAACACTGAAGAATTAATATTTTCAAATTGTGATGATGGAGAAGACTCTTGAGAGTCCTTTGGACTGCAAGGAGATTCAACCAGTCAATCCTAAAGGAAATCAACCCTGAATATTCATTGGAAGTACCTTTTTTGCAGCTCCAATACTTTATCCACTTTATCATTTATCTTCTGATTGGAAGAGCCAACTTATTGGAAAAGAACCTGATGCTGAGAAAGATAGAAGGCAAAAGGAGAAGGGGGTGGCAGAGGATGAGATGGTAAGATAACATCACCAAGTCAATGGACATGAATTTGAACACACTCCGAGTGATAGTGGAGGCCAGAGGAGCCTGGTGTGCTGCAGTCCATGGGTTCACAGAGTCAGACATGACTTAGTCACTGAACAACAGCAAAAGTATAATAAATGAAATAATAATGGACATTGGAAGAAGATGAGACAGGATAGAGATTGTAGTTCATGATTTAATATGCAGCATAGAGATGGTTTTTTCTGAATGCTAATTGCCATGGAGAATGGCAGTTAGAAGATAAAACTGAACATGATACTTTGCTACACTTTAAGATATTATTGGCAGGGGAATGAATATGCTAAAATATTAATAAAGTCACCTATAAACATTTTTTTTTCAAAGATTTCTTAAGAAAGAAAATCTGGCAGCTCAAAAAACAGAACTTCAATGATTCAGTTCTTTGCTCTGTTTTACCAACCCAGTGAAAATCAAGTCTTGTTTTATGTTTCTAATAGTACTATATGCCATTCAGTAGCAGAGAAAGCTTAGTACCAGCTGCTGGATGTTTAAAACTTTTTTCAGGACAGTTAATAAAACAATTTCCATGGGAACTAAATATGCAGGTTATAAAATAAGAACAAGAAAGAATCTCTTTTATGGTAAGAAATTAGATCTTTTTTTTCTGCGATTGACTAGTATGTTGAATCATTGGAAATGTGTTCATAAATATTAATTGATCTGTCACTTCATACATATGTATATATACACATATATATCATTTCCTTATTTGCAAATGTAAGTTTGTTCATTCAAACTGTATTGCTAACAATGGTAACAGGAATGTACTTCTGTTGCTAACAATGTGTTCAGTATTCCATCACTATAATTTTCCACTGATTTTGTGGTGTAGGTCTTCTGTGAACTACACTTGTTGAAGTATCATTAGTTGGTGAAAACAGGCCTCAATAAGCCAGAAATGCATGGGACAAGGTTCACATTTTATGTTTTGTTGAGATAGATTCACATTCATGAATGGAGTAAAGAATAAAATGATGAAGATAAAATTAGAGAACTTGCTTTCCCAGTCAACTTCTGTCACTACACAAATTTTCTCATATTTCTGTAAATTTCTTACCTCACTTTGTTACATATTCCAAAATTACAACTATGACTTTTTTTCATTCAAACTGAATTTATTGAGTACCTAATATGTGTAAGACACTCTGCTAAGTGCTGCAAAGTATAAGATGACTATGACATGTGTCTCTGATGCCAGAAATTTAACTTTCAGTGGGAAAGGTCATGTTCTTCTTGGAGATTGTTAAGACAGTCAGTCTTTTATATATTAGTATAGGCTTCCATGGGGGCTCAGGTGGTAAAGAATCTGCCTGCAATGCAGGAGACCCGAGTTCGATCCCTGGATTGGAAAGTTCCCCTGGAGAAGGGAAAGGCTACCCACTCCAATATTCTGGCCTGGAGAATTCCATGGACAGTGTTGCCTGGTGGGTTGCAGTCAGTGGATCCCAAAGAGTCAGACGTAACTGAGCCACTAACACTTTCACTTCACTTTTTCATAGGTTAATTTCATAGTTGCTTCTCTTAAAATAGCTCAAAATGCTGTTGTTTATGGTTGTTTATATGATCTCTCTAAAGATATTATATATATCTTTATATTCATGATGAGTGCCAAAAAATTGATGCTTTTGAACTATGGTGTTGGAGAAGACTCTTGAGAGTCCCTTGGACTGCAAGGAGATCCAACCAGTCCATCCTGAAGGAGATCAGTCGTAGGTGTTCATTGGAAGGACTGATGCTGAAGCTGAAACTCCAGTACTTTGGCCACCTCATGCAAAGAGTTCACTCACTGGAAAAGACCCTGATGCTAGTAGGGATTGGGGGCAGGAGGAGAAGGGGCCGACAGAGGATGAGATGGCTGGATGGCACCACCAATTCGGTGGACATGAGTTTGAGTAAGCTCCGGGAGTTGGTGATGGACAGGGAGGCCTGGTGTGCTGTGATTCATGGGGCCGCAAAGAGTCGGACATGACTGAGCAACTGAACTGAACTGAACTGAACTGAAAGATATTATAAAGTGAAGTCGCTTAGTCGTTCCTGACTCTTGGTGACTGCGAGGGCTGTAGCCTACCAGGCTTCTACGTCCATGGGATTTTTCAGGCAAGAGTACCGGAGTGGGCTGCCATTTCCTTCTCCAGGGGATCTTCCCAACCCAGGGATGGAAACCAGGTCTCCTACCTTGCAGGCAGATGCTTTGCCCTCTGAGCCACCAGGGAAGCCCCAAAAGATATTATAAAGATCTATATAATCTTTCCATTAAATGTTAATTCTCCCAGTTAAGGGACTAAACCGGAGATGTCAGTCTGTGCCACCACTTCACCCCTGTCTAAACAGGGCTGTTTTACCTGGAATTCCACACTCTAAGGTTAAACTTTCTATATGCTTCTACATACAAATGTGCTCACTGCCTCCTGCCAAGATATTTTCTTCACCACTAATGGAAAAAGGAAGTATACTCAGTTTTGTTGCTAGTATAAGTGCAAGAATTCTTTCTTGTTTTTTTTCTTTTCCTATTTGGTAAACTACTATTCTTGTTCCATTAATACAGTCCAGAATGCCTCATTGTTCTTAGGGCACTAATTTTGGACTCTGTGAAGGTTAAAATTAGGATTATTAGAGAACTGATTGCAAATCACAGAATAACCTGTGATAAACTAACTGATCAAAGTTTAATTTCTTTTCCTTTATCTCTAGTTTGGATATTATGTCAACTCCTTGAGGGAAAACTTATTTGAAACACTGAATATCTGCAGTTTGTTGAGAATAGAAAACTCTGGTACTTCATTGGGAAACCCAGGTACTGACTGGAGCCTCATATTAATGAGTTACACAGCTTGCTTTGGTATTCCTGGTGTATTATCTGACTTGTCTTTGGTAATAGCTCAAACTGAGCAACTAGTAACAGTAAGTAATAGTTTGATGCTTGTATATATGATAGTTACTTTAAACATTTAAGAAACTTCCATTGTTATTTTAAATAGTTGAAGTTGATGGATTACTATTCTATAATGGGTCAAGAGGGCATTAATTTCAACTAGTATTTTTGAGAGGTTACTCAGTTCTAAGTGTCCTGATGAGAGATTTATTGGTATTGTCTTTAATCTTCACAGTACTATATTAGTTTGTTTTACATGTTAGAAATATGAGGTTTGAATAATTTAAATAAATTGCCCAATGTCACACTGTAAGTAACAAAACCAGCAAGTTGACTCAAAGTATCTCTATCCAGGGCATAAATTTTAACTTTGGAATTTGGGGGAAAAATCATAAAGCATACAGAAAAGTTACAAGGGAAATGCAAAAATATCTTTCACCTAGAATCTCAAGGTATTAAAATTTTGCCACATTTATACATACATATATATATATATATATATATATATATATATATATATATATATATCAGTAGTAGTTATTTACTATGTATTTATGCATATTATATATATTACTGGTGAACTATTTGAGAGCACTTTATATATTATGCTCCTTTACTCCCAAATATTTCAGTAGACATCTCCTAAGAAAACACTTTCTTTTATGATCACTGTACAATTATCAATTCAGGAAGTTCAGATATATTACATCTAATGTGTAGTCCAAATTACTACTTTTACCAGTTATCCATAAACATTTTTTTCCTGTTCTAGATTAATCCTTTAATCTTCAAGAAGATTTCAGGCTTTCTGTTTCTCCTATGAAATTGTAATTTTGGAGAACACAGAATAGTAGTTTGCACACTTTTGTTGTTGTTGGTGTTTAGTTGCTAAGTTGAGTCTGACTCTTTTTGAGAGCTTATGGATTGTAGCCTGCCAGGCTCCTCTATCTTTAGGATTTCCCAGGCAAGAATACTGGGGCAGGTTGCCATTTCCTTCTCCAGAGAATCTTCCCCTATCCAGTGATCGAACCTGAGTCTCCCGCATTGGTAGATGGAGTCTCCTATGACATTGTCATTTTGGAGAACACAGAATAGTAGTTTGCATACTATTCCCCAGTTTAAGTTTACCTATTGTTTCCTTATGACTCAATTCAAGTTACAGTATATGGTTTTAAGAGTACTGAATGCCTAACAACTGTATCCTTCTGAGTGAAACACAGCAGGAAGCACTGGGACTCAGTTTGTCTTGTTATGGCTGATGTTAATATTGATCCCTTTGCTGAAGTATCTGCCAGGTTTCTATACTATACTATAAAGTTACTGTGTTTTCCTTTGGAACTAATAAGTAATATGCAGAGTACACAATAATACCATATAGACATGTTGTTCACCATTGGACTTTGATACAATGGGTTCATTGACAATTCTTGCCTGAATTATTATTATTATATAATGGAAATTTGTTGTGGTCCACACAATCAAAGACTTTGGCATAGTTAATACAGCAGAAGTAGATGTTTTTCTGGAACTCTCCTGCTTTTCCAGTGATTCAATGGATGTTGGCAATTTGACCTCTGATCCCTCTGCCTTTTCTAAACCCAGGTTGAACATCTGGAAGTTCACGGTTCATGTACTGTTGAAGCCTGGCTTGGAGAATTTTGAGCATTACTTTACTAGCATGTGAGATGAGTGCAATTGTGCAGTAGTTTGAGCATTCTTTGGGATTGCCTTTCTTTGGGATTGGGATGAAAACTGACGTTTTCCTGTCCTGTGGCCACTGCTGAGTCCAAATTTGCTGGCAAATTGAGTGCAGCACTTTCACAGCATCATCTTTCAGGATTTGAAATAGCTCAACTGGAATTCCACCACCCCTACTAGCTTTGTTTGTAGTGATGCTTCCTAAGGCCCCCTTGACTTCACATTCCAGGATGTCTGGCTCTAGGCGAGTGATCACACCATTGTGATTATCTGGGTTGTAAAGATCTTTTTTGTACAGTTCTTCTGTGTATTCTTGCCACCTCTTCTTAATATCTTCTGCTTCTGTTAGGTCCATACCATTGCTGTCTGTTATTGTGCCCGTCTTTGCATGAAATGTTCCCTTGGTATCTCTAATTTTCTTGAAGAGATTTCTAGACTTTCCCATTCTATTGTTTTCCTCTATTTCTTTGTATTGATCACTGAGGAAGGCTTTCCTATCTCTCCTTGCTGTTCTTTGGAACTCTGCATTCAAATGGGTCTATCTTGCCTTTTCTCCTTTGCCTTTCACTTCTTTTCTATTCAGTTATTTGCAAGGCCTCTTAAGACAACCATTTTGCCTTTTTGCATTTCTTTTCCTTGGGGATGGTCTTGATTCCTGCCTCCTATACAATGTCATGAATCACCATCCATAATTCTTCAGGCACTCTGCCTATCAGATCTAATCCCTTGAATCTATTTGTCACTTCCACTGTATAATTGTAAGGGATTTGATTTAGGTGATACCCAAATGGTCTATTGGTTTTCCCTACTTTCTTTAATTTAAGTCTGAATTTGGCAATAAGGAGTTCATGGTCTGTGCCACAGTCAGCTCCTGGTCTTTTTTTTCACTGAATATATAGAACCTCTCCATCTTTGGCTGCAAAGAATATAATCAGTCTGATTTCGGTATTGACCATCTGTTGATGTCTACATGTAGAGTCTTCTCTTGTGTTATTGGAAGAAGGTGTTTGCTATGACCAATGCATTCTCTTGGCAATGTCAAAGACTTTTATTTTTGTATTATTTTATTTTTATTTATTGACTATGCCAAACCCTTTGACTGTGTGGACCACAACAAACTGTGGAAAATTCTTAAAGAGATGGGAATACCAGACCACCTGTCCTGCCTCTTGAGAAATCTGTATGCAGGTCAGGAAGCAACAGTTAGGACTGGACATGGAACAACAGACTGGTTCCAAATGGGGAAAGGAGTATGTCAAGGCTGTATATTGTCACCCTGCTTATTTAACTTACATACAGAGTACCTCATGAGGAACGCTGGGCTGGATGAAGCATAAGCTGGAATCAAGATTGCAGGGAGAAATATCAATAACCTCATATATGCAGATGACACCACCCTTATGGCAGAAAGCAATGAAGAACTAAAAAGCCTCTTGATGAAATTGAAAGAAGAGAGTGAAAAATTTGACTGAAAACCCAACATTCAGAAAACTAAGATCATCGCATCTGGTTCCATCACTTCATATCAAATAGATGGGTAAACAGTGGAAACAGTGACAGACTTTATTTTGGGGGGCTCCAAAATCATTGCAAATGGTGACTGCAGCCATGAAATTAAAAGATGCTTGCTCCTTGGAAGAAAAGTTATGACCAACCTAGACCAGCCTAGCATATTAAAAAGCAGAAACATTCCTTTGCCAACAAAGGTCCGTCTAGTCAAAGCAATGGCTTTTCCAGTAGCTGTGTATGGATGTGAGAGTTGGTCTATAAAGAAAGCTGAGCTCTGAAGAATTGATGCTTTTGAACTGTGGTGTTGGAGAAGACTCTTCAGAATCCCTTGGACAGCGAGGAGATCCAACCAGTCAATCCTAAAGGAGATCAGTCCTGAATATTTATTAGAAGGACTGATGCTGAAGCTGAAACACCAATACTTTGACCACCTGATGCAAAGGACTGACTCATTGGAAAAGACCCTGATGCTGGGAAAGATTGAAGGTGGGAGGAGAAGGGGACGCCAGAGGATGAGATGGTTGGATGGCATCACTGACTCAATGGACATGAGTTTGAGTAAACTCTGGGAGTTGGCGATGGACAGGGAGGCCTGGTGTGCTGCAGTCCGTGGTGTCGCAAAGAGTCGGACACACCTGAGTGACTGAACTGAACTGAATGGGAAATTTTAAAAATCTATTGTATTTGTTTCCTGGGACTGTGGTAACAAAATTCCACAGGCTTGGTGGCTAAAACAACAAATCTGTTTTCTCACAGTTCTAGAGGTAGGCTAGTTTTTCTTGAGGTCTCAATCCTTGATTTGCAGATGGCCACCTTCCCACCATATCCATATCACCACATGTTTATCCCTCTGTCTGGGTTGTCTGTGTCCTAATCTCTTCTTATAAGGACACCAGTTCTATTTGATTAAAGCCCAATGCAAAGACCCATTGAAACTTAATTGCCTCTTTAAAGACTCTATCTCAAAATAGAGTGTCGTTCTGGGATACTGGGTTTTTAGGATATAACATATGAATTTGGGAAGTACACAAATGAGCCCATAACACGTATCATTTATTCCATATTTGTTAGGTAGCAGTGTACTGTATCAAAGGGCTTCTTTAATTTTCCCATTTACATATATATATATATTTGTATATACAGTGTTATGCATATATATACACACACACACACACACACACACACACACACACAGGTATATTCTCCCAGTGTAAACTTGTGGATTCTTTTAAAATTAGTATACTGTAATTCATTTTGTCATTTTCATGTTCTAGTTGTTCCAGATTTGGCATCTAGGAAAACTTTCGAGTGTACTCTACTGTCATTTTTACAAGACCCTCTAATTACTTGAGCTCTTTTTTACCTTCTGGAACAAAATTATATTCTGGACACATCTCAGACTTTCTCTTCCCTAACCATAGAATCAGCCCCTTCTCCAAGGAGTCCTGATTTCTTTTAGTGGGTAATAGCATTTAGGAATCCAGATCTGGGCCAGAACATATATTCTTAAGCATTATATTAAAACAGTGTCAAAACACACAAAATAGGATTAGTGCAAATAATTAAAAAATGATTAGAAAAATACATACTATAATAAGGCCATAGTTGTTGAAACATGGGATCCAAGTGGGAAAAAGATAACAGAAGTCTATTGTGTTAAAAAAAAAATAAAGGACTAAAAAATAAATGTCACTAGAATAATGGTTTTGTACAATATAGTCTTTTAAATGCAAACCTCAAGAAGTACAAAGTAACTTAAAATATTCACCCTATGTATTTGGAAAGGAAAGCTGAATAGTACACTTTCCCTAATTGCTCCCCTTTGCGGGCCTCTGAGTCTCCATATAGATTTCTAATCTGCTTTCTTGGTAAATCAAGTTATAAAAGACCTTTAGAGTAATGCTCAACAATCAGGACTAAACTGAGAGAATAAATTCAAATACCACTAGACGAATAGGGAATATTGCTGACATAAGTTGTTAATAATGAAAATACTGACCAGCAAAGAAACTCACTGATGTAGGATCTGTCTGAAAGCATATTGATTCTTGAGTACATTAATCCCTTATAGAGAAGAATTAATGTCAAGCAGTGAGTCATGGGCCAAAATATAAGATACTTTCAAATGTGTTTTCAGAGCTTACAGTGTGCTCATCTGTGGCAACCCCTGGTTGTTAAACAATTCAGATGCTTTCTATAACCTGATCCTATGATGTACCAGGGAAAAGAAAACACTTTCCAAGGAAACTTTGTTCCTCTTCACCATTTCAAGGCAGCAGGGTACCAATTAGTACTCTGGGAAGGAGTAATTTATCATTTTCTATCAGGATGACTTAAAAGAGAAACACATGTGCCAAGATTATAATAGCTCTTATTTATTGTAGCAGGCACTGTCCATTTATATTGTTATCTTGAATGCATTGTTGCATTGAACAACCACCAAATTAAACAGCTATTATTACTTCTGTTTTGTAGTTGTGAAAAATTAGTTTCAGAGTGTTAAATAATTTTATGAATGCCATACATCTTTAAAGATACAGATCAGTGATTCAAACTCAGAGATCCTTGTCTCAAAAGCTTGCAGTTCACTGTTATGAGTTACAATCCTTTATAACGTCTGGTTATTTATCAATCGTATTAAAAAAAATCAAAACAAACACTATTCTAGGAAGTTCAATTTGGTTGGTCACTTGGGTGGGCTTCCCTGGTGGCTCAGAATGTAAAGAATCTGTCTGCAAAGCAGGACACGGGGGTTGGATCCCTGGATTGGATCCCTGGGTTGGGAAGATTCCCTGGAGAAGGGGAGGGCAACCCATTCCAGTATTCTTGCCTGGAGAATTCCACGGACAGAGAGGAGCCTGGCAGGCTACAGTCCCTGGGGTGGCAAAGAGTCAGACACAACTGAGAGACTAACGCTTTCACTTTCACCTTCATTTGGTATGAAAGTACTATAACAGAACTTGATAGAAGATTCTGAAAGGTGGAAAGAAGCAAGCAGATTGGCTAAGGATCTTAAAATGTGAGTGATGAAACAACAGTGACTTCGGTGGGCATCTTTTCCCTATATCCCCCTAAATGTCGAGTTTTTATACTGGGTGCTGGAGAAACTGAAAACCCAGAAATGCCAAGAGTAGGGAAAAAAATTGAGAACAGTTCTGATCTCCCTAGTAAGAGCGTTGGGAAAGGGACATCCTGGCAAGATAGAAAACTTTTAGATAATAACCACTCTAATTTAGCTAAACACCACAGAAAACAAGGGAGTGCTACTCCTACCTCCAACAACAATGGCCACTTGGTGAACCTAGACTTCCACTTTGGCCAATCTATAGTGAAATACCCCATACCCTCCATGAGGTGCTGTCAGAAGAGACCAAGTGGGGAGCTGGACTTCCACCTTAGCCAGATGGGAAGGTCTATGGTGTCAATGAAGAGCAGGGGAGTAGCTTGAGCTTTTACCTCAGCCAGTAATAACGAAGCATTATTCAGACTTCCTGGTGGGGTGATATCAGAGGAGTCCCAGTAAAGAGTCAGGACTTTCACTACAATCCATCAATAAGGAGGCCACACTCCCCTGGGTCATTGAAGGCAATTCACAGACAGTAATGAGACACTCCTGCCCCTCTCAGACAAGGTAGTATCAATGGAATAATAGTAGGAACTTCCCATCTCAGCAGATATTAACAAAGCAGTATACCATTCCCCCAACAGGAACGTTGTCAAAGGCACCTGCTCTAACAGAGTACTGATATGAGATTCAGAGCTTCATATACCAAAATGCCCAGATTTCAATGGAAAATTACTTGTCCTGTTAACAACCAGAAAAATTTCAACTAGAATGTGAAAAGACAATCAACAGATGCCAAAATTGAAATGAGGTAGATATTATAATTATCTGACAAGGAGAATGCTTTATAAACATGTTTGAAACAAATGAAAAATTTTGAAGTCTCAGCTAAATATTAATAAATAGATCCAAAGAAGAAACAAATGAAAATTTTAGAACTGAAAAATGAAATAACCACAATAATCATAATAATAATTGGTGGGCTCAACAGCATAATTCTGAGGACACAGAAAAGAGTCAGTGAACCTCAAGATAGAACAATAGAACTTCGTGTGAACAACAGATGGGAAATAGACTGGAAAGAAATTAAATAGAGCCTCAGGATCCTGTGAAGCTGTAAGCAAAGATCACATTCACGTTTGGAGTCCTGGAAAGAGAAGAGAGGGAATGAAAAAGTACTCAAAAAAAAAAAGACTGAAAACTTCCTTAAATTGCAAGCAATAGAAACCTAAAGGTTCAAGAAGTGGTCGGACCTCTAGCAAAATAAACTCATATAAATCCATGCCAAGACACAGCATAGTCAAACAAGGGGAAAAAGCTTGAAACCTTTTTTTTTTCCCCTATAGGGGAAAATCAATTTGAGTGACTGGATTTCTCATCAGAAATGAGGCTCAGAAAGAAGTGGCACAACATTCAATACTATTATAAAAGAAGAGTCAAACTGGAAATCAGTATCTAATGAACATATACTTAAATGAAGGGGAAATCAAGACATTCTAAGATTAAGGAAAACTAGTAAGAAAATTTATTGCTACCCTAAACACTGACTAAAGGGAGGAATCTTGAAAAATTATAAAGTGAGAAAGAAAGATGGTAAGAACAAAAACATGAGTAAATACAATAGACTTTCTTTTATCCCTTTAATTTTCTAGATTATGTTGAAGCAAAAATTATAGCACTGAGTGATATGTTTCTCTATAAGAAGGAATATTTAAGACAATTACATTATAAATAAGAGAGGGTAAAGGGAAGTAAAGGGAGTTAAGGCTTCTTGAAATCATAAAATGTTGGCACAAGTAGACTGTGTTATGTATATATAATACCATACCTAGCACAACTGCTTAAAAAAGTATCTGAAAAAATACACTTAGAAACACTATAGAAAATTGAGGTGAAATACAAAGAAATGCTCAAATAGCCCACAGAAAGGCGGTAAAAAGAAAATAAATGGAAAAAAAAAAGACAAAATAAAACAGCACACTTACACTTTAACAAATCAATACATTAATTGCACATGTTCTAAATATACCAATTTAAAATCAGACATTAGTAAAGTGAATTAAAAACAGGCCTGTTTAAACAAAACAGGATGCAACTGTATGCTTTTTACAAGAAATTTCAAATACAGGTTGAAAATCCTTATGAACTTTTCTTTTCAGAAATATATAATTACTATTACATTATCTTTTAGTAAGAAAAGAGGTAAAGTATGATAAACATAGTAAAAATATTCCCATTGCAAAATATAATTAAGTAGTCTGTGTGAATAAAGGGTGAAAAAATAAAAAAATATTAAATACTGTGTATTGACTGAAAATAAATAATTTGGACAGGGACATGAAATTTACTTAATATCAGTAAAGAAAATTAAGGGATGCAGTGGTGGGGGGGGGGTTTCTTTTTGTAAAATATACCTGCATCTAGTATACAAAGGAAATCCAGCAGAAGGAACAGTTGAAATTGTGCTAGTCTTTGAATGAAGGGAGAATAAGGATTTTTGCAAAGAAATAATTCTCTCTTAATTATACAATACTCTATCTCATACTGAAAGAAATGCTCAATTTTGTTGGTATAGTTTGGTTTCTAGAAATAAGTCCAATATGAGAAAATATTGTTAGCATTTAGAGCTTACAAAATTAGGTAGTAGGTCTATCAACAAATAGTGATGTTTACAATATAAAAAATATTTTTAAAAGTTTGAGGTACCGAGAACACACTGTTGCTACTATTTTCCAATTCAGGGCATCTGAAATTGCTCTTCATAGTGACTTTGCCATCCTAACTTACATAGGTAGGTATAATCTCAGGGTAACAATCCCCAGCATTTATATGCATTCTAATACTGATGAAGAGAAAATGTTATCCTTACATAAATCAGTTATATAACAATCTGTTCTATCCCTAGGATAGTTAAGATTTACATCGGCCTATTTCACTGTGGTCAAATGGAAAAAGCAGTAAGTCCCTGTGACAACTAATTGGATACTCAAAAACCTTGTTGAACCATTCTTTGGAAGCAGAGGTTTTAAGGATTTGGGTACTTTTAAAAAGCCTTAGATATCAACATTTTTAGGAATAAAATACAAAAGTACACAAAATGATTGCATTTTCTTTTACCTAAATGTTTTTAAAGTGTATATCACTGAGCTAAGAAAAAAGGACAATTTAATGATATAAATTCATATTCAATCTATATGTTAACAGTAGGGCTATTCTTTAAATAGGAATAAAAAAGAAATAAATACCTTTTAATGTGTTTAATGTGTGGCTTGCTGGTCTTTTTCTACATTAAAAATATAAATACAAGTTGCAAATGAAATAAGTACCTTTTAAAATAATGTATTGTGGGAGGATTTCATTTCCCATTTCTCTGGGATTTCTCTCCTTTGTTTTTGTTTTGAATTTTTTTCCTACCTGTACAAATTGTATCATTTTAATACTTTATTGTCCCTCTACAGTATACTTCTTTATTATATTCTTTATATATATTATATATATAGATACTTTCAGATATCCTCAGTTTAGATTTTTATTTTACTGTTTTCATTATATTTCTTTATTCTTACTATTTTTTTTCCTTGCCAAGAGTTAGAACTTGGCTATTGTTTTACATATTAAGTCTTCATTCTTCTATAAATGTAAAATAATGAAGTTTACTACATGAAAGTCTAACTGGCTGTCTCAGGAAGAAAGAAACCCATTTATGGTCACACATAGCTGCTAGATGAAGCATTACTAATATCTAGCATAATGTTTTTTGTTGGCACAAACTTACTAAGTTGTCACAGCTTGGTTTTGTGAAAGTGACAGTTACATACTGACTTATTTGTAAGATCTGTTGTGTGGCTCTTCTGAAACTTGGCAAAGACTGTCAAACCTTGCTGAATTTAAACCCTCACTAAACACATCACCACTTTTGTTTTTCTAGAGACAAAAAGACTTCTGAAAACTTACTTGCAGCCTTGTGAAACTGTAAGAATAAATACCTCTCAGAATAGAACGATTTTTTCGACTTTCAAAAATTTGACCATTGTCACATCTGGTTGAGAATTTTAGAGTATTTGTTGGAGATAAGGTCCATAGTTTGCAGTTGGTTATATAGCTTTTCCATGCACGCTAAGTCACTTAGCGTCTGACTCTTTGTGACCTTATGGACTCCTGTGCCAGGCTTCTCTGTCCATGGGATTTTTCCAGGCAAGAATACTGCAGTGGGTTGCCATACCCTCTTCCAGGGGGTCTTCTGGACCCAGGGATTCAAACAGCATCTTTTAGGTCTCCTGGATTGACAGGCAGGTTCTTCACCACTAGCACCAACTGGGAAAACCAATATAGCTTTTAAATTTCTTCTATTTGTTCCCTTTCATTCTTTCTCTTCCTTCTGTCCTGCTTCCTTTTCCCTTTTCCCCAACCAATGTCTCTTCTGTGCAATTTATTTGTTGAAGAAACTGTGTTGTTTGCCATAAGGAGTTTCCTAGAGTCTGAATTTTGCTGACTCCACCCAGCTATATTGTTTAAAGTGTTCTGTTCAACATGCTCCATAACTGTAAATTGGTAGCTAGTGCTTGGTCAGATTCAGGTTTGAGTTTTTAAGAGGTAAAAAATCTTCATTGGTGGTGTTGTGGATTTTATCAGAACCACAATAGCTAGATATTTCTCATTTTGTGATGCTAGCAGCCATTGGGGATCATTACATGCCTTACTCCCCTCCCCCCACCCTGCACATTTTCATTAAAGGCTATATAGTAATTCTATAATTTCTTTTTTATTTATTAGCTGGAATATTTTTGTTAAGAAGATCTTTCTCATTAACTATTTCATTACCCATTGGCATGATATTTATGGAAAAGGAAGGGTAAGTGCTAACTTTTGTCTCATAGCTACAAAAATTAAACTATAACTGATTTAAAATCTAGTGGATTCTTTTTAAATTGAGCAAAAGGAAATAGTGAGTATGACTCTCCTTTTCCCTCCAAAAAAATAAAGTTTTTATTAAATCTCAAAAGCAGACCTCAAAAGGTGAAACCAAGTGTATTTTAGAACCCTCTAAAAGAAAAAAACTCATTTTCTTTTTCAATTATACTGCCCTAGAAGCTTCTGCTCTCTGAGTGTGGGTATAAAGTCTTTGACTCAAAATTTCTTTGAGTCTTGGTATAAAGCAACCCTGTGGTGTCTACACCATATAGTTATCAAACTTCACATGGAGGACAATAAGGAATAATGTTCCCTTTGCTAAGATTGATCATGTTGCAATTTTTAAAACTTAGTTAAGATAATTTGTTTAGTTTAAAAGTAGTATGTTAATATCCTCAGGGCTTTTTGTTAGATAGTAGTGTTGTTTAAGTCTTAGATAAATGATATCACTTCTCTACCTGGAATAAGCCATAAATCTTACATCTTTGAAGCTGCATGAATATAATCGATCATTTGTAATTGCAGTTATTGTGAGATGTGTAAAACAAGTACAGTGGGAAGAAAACTTACATGTGCTTACAAGTCAGTCTCAGCTTGTGTATGGGTTTTAGAGAAGCAATAATTAAATATTAAGAAATAAATATATATCTGCCAAATGAGTTTTGCATTGCTCATGTGGAGATTTTTCAAATTGCCACTTCAGAATACTTCACATAATTTCAAATATAATTGTATTTTCTATTTTATGATTCATGAAAACTGCAACAAGTCCATTTTCAGAAGCTCAGGAATCTGAAAATGTAGAGTTATTTATCTTTTTTATTTATAGAGACTGGAGTTGAGTATGTCAAATTGGCATACAGTGTACAAAGTCTTATAAAGTTTTTTTTTTTAATTTAAGCTTTATAAAGAATTTGTGTTCTAGCAACTATAACTTCAAACAAATGTGCAATGTTCAAACGCATGCACTGTTATTTGGATGTAAAAACTACTTACATTCACGTGTGTGTACAAATATACAAAAGTCTCCATAAAAAAAGAAGGAATACATATCCACTCTTCCCTTTAGCAGCAAGTCAACAGAATTTTTAGCTTAGTCTCTAAGGATTTCTTTCTATTACAAATATGAAAGGGGAATGTTAAAAAAAAGTCTAAAATTTAATAATAATAAAAAAAGCTACCCAAGACTGCATTCTGCTTGATGGCTCCAGAGAGTAGAAAGAGATTATGTTAAAGCATAAATGGAGCTTTAACATTTTTAAATCCAGAAGGTCTAATCTAATCTAATCCTTTTCAATCCAATTTTTAAAAATGCATCCTAGACATCAGATTAAAGCATGTGCTTTGCTTTCTAGGCCATTTTAAACAGACTCAGCATCTGTGCTTCTGACCCTCCATGTAGCAGTTTTTTAAAAATAGAGTGATTTAGAAGAAATAAAAATAGAATAAACCATGTGTGTGTTCCTGTGTCTAAATGCGTGGATACATGTGTGTCTATACTTTATATATGTATAATTTTGCTCAGACTGATTAAAGAATGGTGACTGTATATTTTTAAGTGAACGGAAATGGAGAATCTGATTAGAAGTCTGTCAATAAAGATGATGTTTGGAGTGTGATTCCTCAGCTCTGCTTCTCCGCCATGAGCACTGCCAGTTGCTGCTTCGGTTTGTCTCATGTGTACTTTGCACTAGCACTAACAGCCTACAGGTAGCTTATCAAAGCTGGCTCCACTTCCAGCTATTTCCAGTTTGCTTGAATTATCCTTTATGTGAAAGCTGCTGCTGGGTTAATTACCTTTAATTAGTTTTCTTGCAACCCCCCCAGCCAACACAGGCCGAAGACCTCAGAGGCCCTCTCACCAGGCCTCCTTCTACCCTGCAACTGGCCTTTAAAAACACAGCATATCCCTCTTGCCTTGTTTCTTTCCATGTCTGTTGCAGAGGAAAAAACGCTGAAATCTTGGCCACGTGGCAGTCTTTAGATTTGTCCTAAAATCTTTTTGTCCTCGATTTGGAATTAAGGTATATTCCTTGGATAGATAAACTTCCAAGAGTCTCTGTCATCCTTTCTTGGGTTGCAACTTATTTCTAAATTTAGCTCCATTGTTTTTAGTGATTTAGCATCAAAATACTTTACTTAGTTGGAGTTTTCATTTCTTAACTGTTCCTTTTGTAGCAGATTGGAAAACCACTACTTTTAAGGATGTATTTACTAAAACTCCGATTCTTAAAGAAGAATCTCTTTTAAAAAAATTTTTTATTTTATTTATTTTTGGCTGTGCTGGGTCTTTGTTGCTGCACGCAGGCTTTCTCTAGTTGCAGAGAGCAGGGGCTACTCTCTAGGTGGTACATGGGTTTCTCACTGAGGTGGCTCCTGTGGCAGAGCATGGGTTCCGGGCACATGGGCTTCAGTAGTTGCAGCTCCCAGGCTCTATACCACAGGCTTGTTAGTTGTGGCACAGGGGCTTAGCTGCCCTACAGAATGTGGGTCTTCTAGGACCAGGGATTGAACTGGTGTCCCCTGCATTTCAGGACAGATTCTTAACCACTGGACCACCAGGAAACCCCAAGAGTAATCTTTAAGAAGATTCCTCTTGCTGAAGATTTGAAATGCATGCAGAAGATTTTTGGACAGTCTGTCCATAGCCATTCACTGGTTTCTGCAAACGTGCAAATCTCCTATTTCAAAGCATGAGTCTAGACCTGCAGTTCAGGGCTTTCACAGTGTTTTGTTCATTCTGCTAATACTGACTTCAGATTATATTGTGCTCAGTTTGATACATGTTGATTTCTCTTCAAAAACTTTCTATTGAAGAAGCAACAGATCAACAGCTATGGCAATATCCAGGATTGTGATAGTAAAGAGGATTTTCAGGCCTCACCTCAGATTACTGAATAAGGAAACATTTTAACAAACTCTCTAGGTAAATTATTTCACATTAAAGGTTAATTGCTGTTGCTGCTGCTGCTGCTAAGTTACTTCAGTCGTGTCGGACTCTGTGCGACCCCATGGACAGCAGGCCAGCAGACTCCTCTGTCCACGGGATCCTCTAGGCAAGAATCTGGAGTGGGTTGCCATTTCCTTCTCTGAAAGGTTAATTGACTGTTTTAAAATGCTGTCACCTTTTTGAAGACAGCCCACAAAATACTCTTGTTAAGTATCAACTGAATTGCCTGTTAGTACCCAAGCCACACAGCTTCTGTAAAAGTCATAAACCACTTTCTGGACTTAAAAACAATAAAGTTTTTGCTGATATCTGTGTATATGTATACACACACATATAAAGCTGGAAACAGAATTTATGGAAAAATGTAGCAAAATGCTCAATTTGTCAATAATATGCAAAGTATACTATTAATAAATAAAAGAAATAAAATGTACTAATTAGAACGCTACAGAGTTTCAACTAATTTCCTACTTTACTTGTTTATGCTCATCTATCGAATGTACAGTTAGAACTGGACATGGAACAACAGACTGGTTCCAGATAGGAAAAGGAGTACGTCAAGGTTGTATATTGTCACCCTGCTTATTTAACTTATATGCAGAGTACATCATGAGAAACGCTGGGCTGGAAGAAGCACAAGCTGGAATCAAGATTGCCGGGAGAAATATCAATAACCTCAGATATGCAGATGACACCACCCTTATGGCAGAAAGTGAAGATGAACTAAAAAGCCTCTTGATGAAAGTAAAAGAGGAGAGTGAAAAGGTTGGCTTAAAGCTCAACATTCAGAAAACTAAGATCATCACATCTGGTCCCATCACTTCATGGCAAATAGATGGGGAGACAGTGGAAACAGTGTCAGACTTTATTTTTGGGGGCTCCAAAATTACTGCAGATGGTGATTGCAGCCATGAAATTAAAAGACGCTTGCTCCTTGGAAGGAAAGTTATGACCAACCTAGACAGCATATTAAAAAGCAGAGACATTACTTTAACAACAAAGGTCCATCTAGTCAGGGCTATAGTTTTTCCAGTGGTCATGCATGGATGTGAGAGTTGGACTATAAAGAAACCTGAGTGCCAAAGAATTGATGCTTTTGAACTATGGTGTTGGAGAAGACTCTTGAGAGTCCCTTGGACTGCAAGGAGATTCAACCAGTCCATCCTAAAGGAGATCAGTCCTGGGTGTTCATTGGATGGACTGATGCTGAAGCTGAAACTCCAATACTTTGGCCACCTCATGCGAAGAGTTGACTCATTGGAAAAGACCCTGATGCTGGGAGGGATTGGGGGCAGGAGGAGAAGGGGACGACAGAGGATGAAATGGCTGGATGGCATCACCGACTCGATGGACATGGCTTTGAGTAAACTCTGGGAGTTGATGATGGACAGGGAGGCCTGGCGTGCTGCGACTCATGGGGTCACAAAGAGTCGGATATGACTGAGCAACTGAACTGAACTGAACTGATAGAATGTACTTCTGAGTCTATAGCTTAGAATAACATAGAAAGTAATCAATGTGACAGAATTGTTAGGTTAATAAAGGAACTCCAATTAGAGGGTTGATTTGTCAGATCACTCTCTTGATTCCTTTCTTACACGTGTGTATAGATGCTATAGTCGCTCTGTTGTGTCCAATTCTGCAATCTCATACACTATAGTCCGCCAGGCTCCTCTGTCCATGGAGTTTTCCAGGCAGGGATACTGGAGTGGATAGCCATTCCCTTCTCCAGGAGATCTTCCTGACCTAAGGAGCTAACCCAGGTCTCCCTCACTGCAGGCTGATTCTTTACCATCTGAGCCACCAGGGAAGCCCCCAGGTATTGTCTCCAAGAATATGTAATCTTAAACCTTCAAAATGTTTTCTGTTCTTTTTGAGAAGATTTAAAATCCAGAAGTTTGTCATTTTTATTAAAATGGTTCCACCATTTCCTTTTTTAAACATTTATTCCTAATATACTCTCAGCACATACATTATGTCAACATACACAAGTGAGCCCCATATCTACCTCCACCTAAATAACTGGCAAACTATTTCCAAATCTCAGCTATTTGCTTCTCCTCTGCATTTCTTTTCTATTGTACTTCCTGTCTCTGAATGGCACCACTACTTCCCAGCCCCTGCCTCCAATCCAAACATCTGATCAAGTTAGAGTCTTTATTCCTTGAGTATTCCTTTTTGACTGAATGATTGTTCCATGACGTAATATCTTCCCTGGTTCTTCATAGCTGGTGAGATGAAATTCGGTTTCCTGAGCGTGTTCTCTTGGGACTACCCCAGCCCTCTGTCCTCATTTCTCTATCCTATTCCCTTATCTATCCAAGAGTCCACTCGTTCTAAGTTACTTGAAATTCCCCCATACTCCATGCTTTTCCACTCCTCTGTGCTTTAATCATACTGATCCTTCAGGAGATTAAAGATAACAGCGCGACATGGGTTACTCCTTCAGTGCTGCCACTGACCAGTTGTATGACTGAGCCCAGTTTATTAATTTTCATTTATAAAGTGAGAATAATAGTGTATCTCATTACATTTATCTTCACATAAATGTGACGATGATGAGAGTATGTAAGGATAGCATGGGAAAGTATAGATAAATTGCTTTGTATAATAAGCAGTCAGTGTATTTTGGTAGCATTGTTATTATTATTACTGTCTAAAATTCAGCTCTGGTATCATATCTTTCAGGAAGTTTCCTGTTCTTTCAATCTAGAGTTCTTGTAGCTTCTGGAGCACATACCTATCATAATACTTACTGCAGGATTTTTTAGTATTGTTTTCTGATTCCCCTTAAACAAACTGAACTCCTTGAGATGACTATATCTTTCATTTCTCAAGGCCAAAGTTCAATATAGTATACTACCCGAGTAGGTACACTTAATAAGTATTGCTTATTCCATATTGTCATTTATGTGTATAAGCTATATATCCCATCCCAAATATCTTAAATCCTCCAACATGTCAAACAATATGATTTAGTACAGAACTGATGGAATTCTGAAACATAAAATACATAATTTGATTTTGGGATAAATAAATTTTTCTCCCCTCAGACTGTGTTATCTAAATTTTGGGTTAGCTGCTACCTTGGTACATGGGATGAGAACTATCAGTAATAATAATATTATTGTTGTTTAATTTAAATTATCTCTATCTTGAACAAGTTGACATAATTTTGAAATACTGGTATAGTAAAATATACAGTAAGTGGTCAAAAGTTATGCCTTTTGTGCTATTGTGTAAAATATTCAAAATGAATGACTATAGGATGGATTTGTCTTGTAATGCTGCCAAGTTAGAAGCTTGAATAATTTAACCCATGATTTATCAGGATATGTTACTGAAAGGATATCAAGATTATTTAAATAACTTGAGGATTTGTGACAATTCTAATCCTTGTAGAAGTAATGCAGAGCATGGTCTTTTAGTTCATACTGATAGCCTCTTTATTGTCAGTGTAGACAAGTGTCAAAATCAATTGTATGTATAAAATAACTTTTGAAATTGTTAAAATGATCAATTTCTTCCATAATGCTTCCATTTATTCACAACAGATAAAGAAACCTTGGTAACCTATGATTCTATCTATAAAGTATATCTAGGTATATTCTATCTATCTAATCATCCATCCATTTATAATCAGTTTAGGAAATTTAAATAGAAATATATGAAAATTAATGTTTTTCTTTTTTTCCTTTTAGCAATAATACTTAATGGGAAAATTGTATTGGAAAGCCTTATGAGAAGAAAAGACTTAAAAGAGAGAAAAAGTAATTCTGGACAAAATTCTAGATGAAATAGAAAACTATTTCCTGGTTCAAAATTATAACCCAAAATTAGCCAGCCAAAAATGAGGGGCCCTTTAATTCTTAAAAGATTTGTTGAATAATATGAAAAGCCTTGAAGCAGTATTTGAATTCTATTTCAACAAGAGATCACATGTGAAAAAGTTAAGACAATGAGAAATTATGTGGATGTTGTGAAAATGCCAGTTATCTATGATTAGAAAGAGCACCTACTGATTAATTTAATGTTCCCCTAAGGAAATATATTGCCTACAAAAAGAAAATAAAAGTCATGTGAGACAAACAAATATTTTGATCTTTGGAGAACATATTTGCATAGTTTTTTCCAAAGCACCTACCATCCCCAGGGGCAGCTTGACAATACTTAACAGTGCCATCTACTCATGGACTCCACTGTCAGGTTTTCCCTCTGGCATCATTTGCCACCCGGACTGCCTGCTGCCAGGCAGATGACAATAAAATGTAAACTTACACTCCTAAAGGAGATTTTAAAATGTTACCGGAGAGAGGAAAGCGATATCATGTCGTCCAACTAGAGAATACTTCTAGGTGGGAGTAGCCTAAAAGTTAATGCAGGGCCACTTAGGGAAATTCCAGCACAAATGCTGCAATTTTTATGGTTCCCTTTATCCCATGGGCTTCCCAGGTGGTGCTAGTGGTAAAAACTCACGAGCCAATGCAGAGACCCAGGTTTGATACCTGGGTCAGGGAGATTCCCCTGGAGGAGGGCATGACGACCCACCCCAGTATTCTTCCCTGGAGAATCCCATGGATAGAGGAGCCTGGCAGCCTACAGTTCATAGGGTCGCAAGGAGTAGGATGGGACTGAAAGGACTAGCATGCATCATTCCATGGTCTACTGCTTTTTCCACATGAAAAGAATCAGGGAATCATCTAACAGGGAAAGTCGAAAGTACAGTTTACTTAGGTATCGCTTAGATATGATACCTGAGGAAGAAAAACACACAAGTACCACATGACTCTTGGTTGATGTTTTACTGGAATTAGCAAGAGAAAAATGAATAATGGTTGACTATTCAGGACAAGAAGAATTAAGTCTGCACTGTGCCTGAACTTCCCTTAAGAACTCTCCAAGTAAATTTATATTCTTTTATCTGCAAGCAGCCCTCATCAAACAACAGATCTCAAAGTGAAAATAATTCAAAGTGACTCTTATTTCTTTGGCCATGAGTTAAAGATGTTTACTTTTCGCAGCACAGGCACAAAGAAAGAAGATTTAGCCAAGCCTGAAAAATCACCTTTGCTTTATTAAACCAAAGACTTAGCCTGAGAAGAGAAGACTTGAGAAATCAAAGAGTAAACAGAGATTACTGCTGCATCACTTGGCCAGGAGCTTAATTCTCCTCTACTAATGAGTAAGGGAACCAACCACACCTGCTGAGTGTTGGCAGTAGAAAGAGGTTGGCTCTGGGGTCGAGTGGAGAATGTTGTTTTAAAAGAGGAGCCATGCAATTCCAGAAAAATAAATGACCCAATCAAAAAATGGGCCAAAGAACTAAACAGACATTTCTCCAAAGAAGACATACAGATGGCTAACAAACACATGAAAAGATGCTCAACATCACTCATTATTAGAGAAATGCAAATCAAAACCACAATGAGGTACCACTACACACCAGTCAGGATGGCTGCTATCCAAAAGTCTACAAGCAATAAATGCTGGAGAGGGTGTGGAGAAAAGGGAACCCTCTTACACTGTTGGTGGGAATGCAAACTAGTACAGCCACTATGGAGAACAGTGTGGAGATTTCTTAAAAAACTGGAAATAGAATTGCCATATGACCCAGCAATCCCACTTCTGGGCATACACACTGAGGAAACCAGATCTGAAAGAGACACGTGCACCCCAATGTTCATCGCAGCACTGTTTATAGTAGCCAGGACATGGAAACAACCTAGATGCCCATCAGCAGACGAATGGATAAGGAAGCTATGGTACATATACACCATGGAATATTACTCAGCTGTTAAAAAGAATTCATTTGAACCAGTCCTAATGAGATGGATGAAGCTGGAGCCCCTTATACAGAGTGAAGTAAGCCAGAAAGATAAAGAACATTACAGCATACTAACACATATATATGGAATTTAGAAAGGTGGTAACGATAACCCTATATGCAAAACAGAAAAAGAGACACAGAAATACAGAACAGACTTTTGAACTCTGTGGGAGAATGTGAGGGTGGGATATTTCCAAAGAACAGCATGTATACTTTCTATGGTGAAACAGATCACCAGCCCAGGTGGGATGCATGAGACAAGTGCTCGGGCCTGGTGCACTGGGAAGACCCAGAGGAATCGGGTGGAGAGGGAGGTGGGAGAGGGGATCGGGATGGGGAATACGTGTAAATCTATGGCTGATTCATATCAATGTATGACAAAACCCACTGAAATGTTGTGAAGTGATTGGCCTCCAACTAATAAAAAAAAAAAAGAAAAAAAGAAAAAAAAAAAGAAAAAAAGAAAAAAAAAAAGAGGAGCCATGGAAATTTGGGCCTCTCATGGGAAACTTACTATTTCTCTTTTTATTAGTTTCTATATGGATTTTGGAATCGTGTGATCAGTGCTGTGAGTGACAGGATGTGTACAGAGATAGTTGCATGTAGAGAGCAAGACTGAGGTGACAACCCGACTGTAGGCAAGGTCATGGAAGGCTTGGTACCCTCACTGCCTCAGCTGGAAGGTCTGGGAAATTCAAGGAAAAAAATCTGTTTGGAAGCACATTAAAGAACAGAGTCACGGTGGTGGTGCAGGGGTTGGGGTGGGAGGGCATGTCTTATTCCAGGTGGTATGAATATCATACTCAAAATTCCTGGGAGAAGGAAAGAGTTAAAAGTGAAACGTAAACTAAACTTGAAAGTAGTATCCATTACTGTTGATGTGTGAGATGAACAGAAGAAAATTATATATGTATGAAATAAAATCATAACCAAAAATAGTTGAAATGGGGTTTATAAAGAGAAATAATAATGGATAACATATATTAAGTTCTTGCTAACTGCCAAACACTGGCCTAAGAACTTGAGGTGTATCAGTTCATTTAATCTTCCTCACAGCTGCTGAGATAGGTATTGCTATTAATATCATCTTGCTTCAGAGATGAGAAAACTGAGGCTCAGTAAAGCCAGCTAAGTGAACCAATATCACATGCCATTTATTAAGGCAGAATCAGGACTTATATTCAGGGGTAATGATATTTTTCTTCTCTTACCAGAAATTAGTTGGTGAAGTAGATAGTTGGATTAGAAAGACTTGGACATGCCAGCTCATGTGTTACAAGTCTGGGCTCTGGAATCCTGACTTCTGTATATACTTATGAGGACTATCACTTTTCTGGTTTTAATCTTTTCCTTTTCACGTGGAGACGCTCCTTTAATGTTTCTTGTAAAGCTAGTTTGGTGGTGCTGAACTCTTAGCTTTTGCTTGTCTGGAAAGCTTTTGATTTCTCCATCAAGTCTGAATGAGAGTCTTGCTGGGTAGAATATTCTTCGTTATAGGTTTTTCCCTTTTATCACTTTAAATATATGGTGCCATTCCCTTCTGGCCTGAAGAGTTTCTGCTAACATGTCAGCTCATAGCCTTATAGGAGTTCGCTTGCATGTTGCTTTTCCCTTACTTCTTTTAATATTCCCTCTTTTTCTTTAATTTTTGCCATTTTAATTACAATGTGTTTCAGTGTGTTCCTCTTTGGGTTAATCCTGAATGGGACTCTCTACACTTCCTGGACTTGGATGACTGTTTCCTTTCCCATGTTAGGGAAATTTTCAGCTATTATGTCTCCAAATATGTTCTCAGCCCCTTTCTCATTCTCTTTCTTTCTGGGACCTCTGTAATGTGAAGATTTGTATGCTTGGTGTTATCCCAGCAGTCTCTTAAACTTTCCTTATTCCATTTTTTTCTGTTCAGCTTCAACGATTTTCACTACCTCTGTGTTTTAGTTCATTGATCCACTCCTCTGTATCATGTAGTCTACTGTGAATTCCTTCTAATGTATTACTCCTCTGTATCATGTAGTCTACTGTGAATTCCTCCTAGTGTATTTTTCATTTCAGTTATTGTATTCTTCATCTCCCGTTAGTTGTTCCTTATATTTTCTAACTGTTAAAAGTTTCTAACTTCCTGCTCTCTACATCCATTCATCTCCTGAATTCTTTGATCATCTTAACGATCACTACTTGAATTCTTTCTTGGGCGGATTGCCTAGCTCCACTTCTTTTAGTTCTTCTGGGGCTTTATCTTATTCCTTATCTGTTCCTGCCTAAGCTGTTGTTTGTAGTTCTATGTAGCTGGTAAGTTACTTATGCTTCCTGATCTTGGAAAAGTTACCTTCTGTAGCAGATATCCTACAAATCTCAGCAGTGTACTCCCCTCTCATCAACCAAGCTATATGCTCCGGGCTTCTCCTATGAGGCTGCATGAGTCCTTCTTCTGTTGTGGTGGGGTCGAGTATGTGGGTGATCTGGTAGGCTTGGTTGGCCCGGGGTCAAGTTGTTTTCCATGCCCTATCTTGTGCTGAGGCTGCCTGCTATTGGCTGTGTAGACTGCTGGCTGTGGTTGGTGGAGCCAGGTCACAAGGCGGCTGACTGCAGAGCCCTAAGGGGCCCTAGGGCTAGTACTGGCCCCTTGGTGGGTGGAGTCAGGGTCCAAAAGGCTCCAGTACTGTTGCCTGCCCACTGGTGAGTGGAGCCAGTTTTGGTGTTAGTGCTGGCCTGTTGGCAGGAAGAGCTGGAGTTCATTGCAGGACCCAGGAATCCCAGAACTGGTGTTGCATTGGTTGGGGATTGGGGTGGGAGTGGGGGCTTTGCGCTGGTTCCTGATACACTTGGGTCCAGGATCTGGGGTGTCCCAAAGCTTATGTTGGCCTGCTAGTGGGCAGGGCTGGGGCTCAGCTGGTCCCAGAATAGGGTCTGGCCTGCTGTGCGTGGGCTGGGCCTGCAGGGGGCAGGACTGCGGTTTCTGCTTCTGGTGGGAGAGGCTGGTGTGGAAGCTAGCAGAGGCTTCCTGAGGGCAGGGCAGGGCAGGGCAGGGGCGCAGGGCGTTCTGGGACCTGCGCCTGCGCACTGGGGCAGCGGCAGAAACAGCCGCATTCTCTGGAGGCCTTTGGGAAGCCTGTGTGCTAATGGCTGGGGTTGTGTCTGGCACAGTTAGTTGTTTGGCCTGAGGTATTTTAGCACTAGTTCCTGCAGGCTGCTGGGTGGGGCCAGGTCTTTAGCTCTTACATGGCGCGCCAGCAGTGGCTTCCACAGGCACCAGCGTCCTCACGGTAAAACGAGCTGAGGCCGCAGGGTGAGCCACAGTCATCCCTCACCTCTCCCGGAGACTCTCCAGGGCCAGCAGGTAGGCCTGGCCCAGCCTTCTTTCAAATCACTGCGTTTGCCTTGGGTCCTGGTATATGTAAGATTTTGTGCGAGCCCTTTAAAAGTGGCGTCCCTATTTCCCACAGCCATCTGGGCCTCCTGATATTAAGCTTTGCTGTCCTTCAAAGCCAGATGCTCTGGAGGGTTATCTTCTAGGTGCAGGACCCCTGGGCTGGGAGGCCAGACGTAGGGCTCAGAGCTCTCTCTCGTGGGGCAGAACCTCTGCACTGTAATTATTCTCCAGTTTGTATGTTACACACTTGGGGTATGGGGTTTGACTGTATCAAGAGTCTGACAGCCCTCCCCTCCCCGCCGTCCCTCACCAACCTATCTTGTGGTTCTGTCTTTAGTTTAGACCTTTCTTGATAGGTTCCGGTCTTTTTCATCCATGGTTGTTCAACCGATAGTTGTGATTTCGTGAGAGGAAGTGGGTCAGTCACAGAAAAGGAAATTTATGTCAAACATTATAGCTTCCTTCCTCTTCCTCCCTCATTCCAGTTTCCTTTTAGACATGTTCCGTGAACATCAGAATTAGCTCTTTTGGATCTCTGCATTGCCTCTAAGTTTACTTTTCTAGTTCTGTGTTCTCGTATTTAAATGCCAGTGATGGTGTTTTAGATCCCGTTGGATGATTGTGTGGTTAACTATATGCGTTTAAGTGAAGTACTTAGCCCAGTGTTTATGAGCCGTAATTACAAGGGATCAGTAAATGAAAGGTGTATGGAGAGAGTAACATGGAAACTTACATTACCATATGTCAAATAGATAGCAAATGGGAATTTGCTGTATGTCTCAGGAAACTCAAACAAGGGCTCTGTATCAACCTAGAAGGGTGGGATGGGGTGGGAGATGGGCGGGAGGTTTAAGAGGGAGGGGACATATGGCCAATTCATGTTGATGTTTGACAGAAAACAATTCTGTAAAGCAACTATCCTTTAATTAAAGATATAAATTTATTTTTTAAAAAGTTGTGAATGAACTCCAGATACATTGGCTACCAGAGCTCTGCAAAATGGCTGAGAGTGTGAGAAAATTAGCTGAGGGCAGTGCTCTCAGACAGTAATGAAAGCTTGAGTATTTAGTTAGCAGGTAAAGATCAGGACAAACATTTGGAACACAAAGAGGCAGGCAGCCTGATTCTCAACATCCAAAGTTGTTTACGTAGTACAGTTCTAGAGACATTAAGGTTTCTGTCATGGACTGACATACCTGCTGAAGAGAACTTTCTAGAACAATAAGAGGAAATGGCAGTGACAAGGACTCTTCAGATTTGAGGTGTCTTGGATCAGGTTCTTTAGAAGCAGACTGAGAGTTTTGGTGCATGATTATCAGAGAAGCGGGCTTCCCTGGTGGCTCAAATGGTAAGGAATCTACCTGTAGTGCGGGAGACCTGGGTTCTATCCTTTGATCCGGGGGTTGGAAAGATCCCCTGGAGGAGGAGCATGGCAACCCACTCCAGTATTCTTGCCTGGAGAACTCCCATAGACAGAAGAGCCTGGAAGGCTATAGTCCATGGGTTACAAACAGTCTAAGAGTCAGACACAACTGAGTGACTAAGCACATATTGGAGAGGGGGTTCTTCAGAGAAAATAAACCTAATAGGAATAGAGAACGGCATTCCCACAAGAGAAGTGTCACTTTACTTGTGACCTCCTGTAAAGTCTAGCCTCTAGCTAATGCATAAATTGCATTAATTAGGACCTTTTGTAACCCCATATGCGCATCAGTCCTTGACTACCAGGGGGTTTCTTGTTTTTTCAATCCTTAAATCCTGTCTGATTCTTTGCAACCCTATGGACTAGCCTGCCAGGCTTTGTCCAAGGAACTCTCTAGGCAAGAATACTGGAGTGAATCACCATTTCCTTCTCCAGGGGATCTTCCTGACCCAGGGGTTGAACCTACATCTCCTGCATTATCAGGTGGATTCTTTACCACTGAGCCACCAGGGAAGCCCAGCTACTAGGGGTAGGGAAGATTTAACTTCCTGGGTGAGATGGTGCCCCTCAGCTGAGGGCAGTTCTCCTGAGGAAGGAAGTTGCCAGCATTCCACAGCTGGTGGATATGTGAAGCAGTGAGGAAAAGAGATACAGGAAGGGCAACCACAGCTCCTACCAGAGGAAATTACTGAATATTAGTCAAGAAATTACAATGGTAACTAGGCTTATGGTGGTGATCATTTAGTAATGTATAGAAATATCCAGTCACTATGTTGAGTACTGGAAACTAACAGTGTTGTAGGTCAAATATACTTCAAAAACAATCTAAGAGAAAAGAGACAGATTTGTGGTTGCCAGAGGTGGGGAGTAGGAGGAGGATAAAGGTGGTCAAAAGCTACAGACTTCTAGTTACAAAATAAATAGTAGCGATGTAATGTACAATATGATAAATGTAATTAATACTACTGTATGTTATCTATGACAGTTACTCAGAGTAAGTCCTAAGAGTTCTCAACACAAGGAAAAAATACTTATTTTACTTTTGTATCTGTATGAGATAATGGATGTACCCTAGACTTACTGTGGTAATCGTTTCATGATATATATAAGCCAAGTCATTGTTGTTGTTCAGTTACCCAGTCATGTCCATCTCTTTGCAACTCCATGGACCACAGCATGCCAGGACTCCCTGTCCCTCACCATGTCCCAGAGTTTGCCCAAGTTCATATCCATTGCATCAGTGATGCCATCCAGCCATCTCATCCTCTGATGTCCTTTTCTTCTTCTGCCCTCAATCTTTCCCAACTTCAGGGACTTTTCCAGAGAGTCAGCTATTTGCATCAGCTGACCAAAATACTAGAGTTTCAACTTCAGCATCAGTCATTCCAACATCTACTCAGGGTTGATTTCCCTTAAGATTGATTGGTTTGATCTCCTGGCTGTCCAAGGGACTCTCAGGAGTAGAGCAAATTATTATGTTGTACATTTTAAATTACACAGTGCTATGCTATATGCCAGTTATATCAATAAAACTGGAAGGAAAAATAAGTTCATAATCCATGAAAAAAAGAAAGTGCAGTAGTAAAAAGAAAAGAGATTCCGGAGGCTGAATCAGCACCCTGTGGGCATAGAGAAGGGTAGTGGTGTGATAATGGAGGTGATTACAATGTTAGGAAAGGACTCCCTGTAATCTGTGGGCATCTTGTTTGAGGAGCTGGTATAAAAGTGGTCTCACCAGCTATTAAACGACTAAGGCAGGTGAGGAGAGACCAATGGTCGCTGAAAAAAAGAGATGCAATGTATGATAGTCTATGACAGCATCTATCTATGGGAGTATAGGAGGCAAGGCAGAGTGGTGGTGGATGATCAAGTTTGGTAAAGGAAGTATAGCCAGAAAGAAAATAAGACTTTAAATTACAGTCTGGGAGAATTATTTCCAGTTACCTGAATTTTGTCAGATGAAATGATATTTTCCAGAACCAAGATACATAATTTAGGGCCTTGCCACTATAGTGTTGATCACAAGGTAAAGGTATTGAAGAGAGGATGTCCCCAAATGCTCACTTTTCTTATGTGATTTGGCATCAATGTCACCACCGTGAAGCGTTTTTTTGACCTCCCTTCTGCAGGGCTGAGTTAGGAGGCCTTAACCCTCTGAATTTACCTGCCTTCTCACTTGTTACACCATTTTATAACTTCCTCCTTACCTGCCAGTTCTTGAAACTGTATCTTAGTAACACCTCAGTTCCTAGATTCTGGCACGTTGTTGACATTGTTTGAATGAGTTGTTTGAATGAGTGACTACATCATTACACTTGTGTTTATTATCAATTTGCATAAGTCAAACACATTTTTTTTTGGATATATGGTGGACACCTTACATTAAATGATTTCATTTTTATTAATAGCTTCTTGCTATGTGTGGACGGATAGTTGGAGAACTGTCTTCTTTGTTGATACCATCCTTGTATAAATGTCCCTTTGGGGAAGTGCATGGTGTATGGAAAGAACAACTACCCATGTATGGTTGCTTAGTTTTATTCCAACTTTCCTAATGTAGGAAAAAGCAATTCATTAGAAATATTGAGTAATGGAATTAATGTCTACCTTAGAAATGATAAATTCCTTCTTGATTATTTAGTAAATAATTCTGATGATACATAGCCAATCTAAATAAAATATTCATATTTGTCCCCTTCAAAGAGAACTATGATTGTTCTTGAAATATCGTTGATGATTCAGTTGGCCCAAATTAGTCTCATGGTATAAATAAAGTCGAAGATACAGTAGACAAACTAACTTGGCTCAGAAGAACTTCCTCTCAGTTTATTTACTGTTTCTATAAACTAGTAAACTCAAACCATCAAATACCAAAAATATATCAATATATAGTGTAGACAGGAAGAAAGTGAAATGTTTTGGGGGGGAAGTATTGGAATGAAGTTATTCATGCAGTATTTATTTATAATACATATTATTCCCCAAAAAGCATTTAAAATGGATTAACAATAGAGCACAATAAATTACACTGTAGGAAAAAAATGATCAAAGAGCAACATGAAAAGCACAGTGAAGCTAGGAGTGATATGATTATGTAAGAAGCACATCTAAAGTCTAATAGCACACGTAGGTTGTGCTCTTTTGCTTATACCAAGTATGAATGTGTTTTTGAGTAGAGGGTCATCTGAGAAAAAAGGATAAAGCTGCTTCATCTCCTTAGTCATGGTGACTCTTAACAGCTTAATGATGGGGAGCCCTCATAGCTCAGTTACTCAAAAATACAGTTTGTTGAATTGTAGGCCTGCAAACCACCTTGGAGGACAGTGTTGTAGCTAAGTCAGATTGGTGAGGAAGGAATGCAAGGTTTAATGACAGTGCTTTTTACTGCCTGAATTCCACACACTTTGAGGTCCACCTCAACTCTGCTTTTAGGCTCTGCTTGGCTACCATCCTTAGAACCACTATGGCTGTTTGCAGAAGGTCCAAAACTTGTTTGTCTCTTCAAAATCTCTCCTTTCCCTGTGTTTGCCTTTGATAATGTGTGGTAAATGTAGCATAGCAAAAGTACACACTGCCTGTAAAATCCACTTCCTTCTTGCCCTGCAGATTTATGCTCAAGAAGGTTTAGACCTATCACCCTCTCTCTAGAGCCACGTAAATAACTGGCAGTGATTTCTTTTCTTGCTAATAGTCATTAACTGAAAAACCTTGCTCCCATAATACAAAATTTGTATCTACTATAGGCCAGTCCTTAACTACCTTACAAGAAGTGAAGGGAAAGTATCAATTGCTCAAATTAGTCATGTTCCCCACACCTGGGAAATGGTGTTGTTGAAGCACTTGAGCCATAAAACCAGATGGCACAGTGTGTTTATATAAGCTGTTTGCCTAGAAACTGAACCAGATTGGTAAACACTAAATCAATATTTGAGGGTTAGGTGCCAGCTGTTTTTCAGGATGCCATTAAGTGACTGGAGCTCATCAGCAGATCTCAAATAAGAGGCATCTTTAAGCCTGGCCACTGTACCTAAATTCCTCTGTTTCACAGCAGCAATGTGAACACTTCAGCCTTTTCCATAGGACTTAACAAACCTAACACAGATTGTCACCACACTGCCATAATTTTTTCTCAAGAGTTTTATTCATTTAGGGCTGGCAATAACTAACTAATGGACTATTTATTTGCTTGGCATCCTTCTTAAATGCTCATTGACCAGTGAATCACTTGGACTTGCATGTGGTTTTGGTTTAATTTGCCATTTTACTGTTGCCAGGGACCCCAGTGGTTTACACTTGCCATGCACCAATAAACTTTTTTTATAATTGGAGAGATCTGTTGTGCTGCTCGATGCCACATGGCAGAAGGACCTTAAATGTCAATTAATAATAAGAGCAGTTAAATGATATTTTATCAATGTGTTTGGGGACAGCTGAAATCAATAGGTTAAGTTTAATTCCAACTAGTAATAAAAAGATTGTTTCTATGATTCTTAACCTGCCAAATATTCAAGCCAAACATTTCTGCAAAAGCTGATGTGGTTTTCAGGTTTTTATGTTTACTTCTGTTAAACTTGAATGCAATTCTACCCAGATCTTATGTATATATTTCCTGTCCTATTAAATGAAAACTCTATGGATAAAACAGGAAGTTAATATTTATTGGAGTGTCTTTTTTGAAGTAAGGAGACAGACTTAGTAACTTTACATCTCTTTAGCAAACTATATTCAATGAAAATAAAGTGTAAAGTCAGAATTACTGGGTTTGCAATTTAATAAATTATTACTTATATCTGTACAAGTCAATTCTCAGAACTCATTTCATCATCTAAAGTAGGACAAAAAACCCTGATGATTTTAAGAGGGCTGATAAAAGTAACATAGGCAGAACTGTAGCAAACTATTGATATAGGTAAAGATATATTATCAGTAAAATGATTCATATCACAGTTTAAATTCCTTAATTATCTAAGTTAAAAATATATTAAGACTCTTAACTTCAACAACATATATTAGAAATGTATACTAGATTTATATTTGGAAAGCTGACTATATTTAAGATGTCAGTTCCCTTCTAAAATGGTTTACAAAGAGAGGGAGATAAATGTATTAACTTTGAATGTCTTCAGATTTAGAAGTTTATATCATAAAACCAGTTGGGGGGATGGTCTAGGGAGAAGGCTAAGATGATTGATAACTTAATTGTAAATGTATATGGGTGACTAAATTAGTAATTATTTCAGATAAAACCCTCTTGTCAAATTTGTCATACAAAAAATATGCTATAAAACCTAAAATGTTTAAAATAGTTGACAATTGATATTTAAATTAGCAGATACATACATCCCTGGTGGCTCAGAAGGTAAAGAATGTTTTTGCAATGCAGGGAGATCCCTGGGTTGGGAAGATCCCCTGCAAAACGGAATGGCTACCTACTCCAGTATTCTTGCTTGGAGAAGTCCATGGACAGAGGGGCCTAGTGGGCCATAGCCCATGGAGTCACAAAGAGTTGGACACAATTGAGCCACTAACACTTTCAGAAAAACAGAACACCATTGAACTAGCATATGTGACCATGGAGTATGTAATTAGTGGAAATAATTGGTTATTTAATAAATGATGGTGAAATAAGCAGCTGTATGAAAGATCATAACAGCAGATAGATTCCTACGTCATAGCATATGAATTTTAGGTGGATTATAGAAATATATGTAAGATGGTTACAAGCACAATTGGAAGAAAATAGATGTTGTTAGTTAATGCTGGTAAAGAAAACTCTTCTAAATATAAAATTAATATAAATGAAGGAAAATTTATTTATCCACATTAAAAAATTAATATAATACAGATTTAACAAAATTCATTAGAAGGACTGATGCTAAAGCTGAAGTTCCAATACTTTGGCCATCTGATGCAAGGAACCAACTCATTAGAAAAGACCCTGATTCTGGGAAAGATTGAAGGCAGGAGGAGAAGGGGACGACAGAGGAAGAGATGGTTGGATGGCATCACCGATTCCATGGACATGAGTTTGAGCAAGCTCTGGGAGATGGTGAAGGACAGGGAAGCCTGGCATGCTGTAGTTCATGGGGTTGCAAAGAGTCGGAAATGACTGAGTGACTGGACAACAACAACAAAACAAAATTCAGAGAATAAATAGTAAGCTGGGAACCACTGACAATTAATAAGACAAGCTTGAATAGCTTTCCCTTATTAAGAACTCTGTAATAAAAGCATATTATCCCAACTGGGTCTAGGAGAAGAACAATTCACAGAAGAGGACACACACAAAACTTAAAAATCTACCTGTCAATTAAAATACACATTTAAAAGGGCTATCAAATAACATAAGGAGATGGCAACCCACTCCAGTACTCTTGCCTGGAAAATTCCATGGACGGAGAGCCTGATAGGCTACAGTCCATGGGATCACGAAGAGTTGGACATGACTGAGTGACTTCACTTTTACTTTTCACTTTCACGCATTGGAGAAGGAAATGGCAGCCCACTCCAGTGTTCTTGCCTGAAGAATCCCAGGGACGGCGGAGCCTGGTGGGCTGCCGTCTATGGGGTCGCACAGAGTCGGACATGACTGAAGCAACTTAGCAGCAGAAGCTTCCCAAGTTACCGTATTTTAAATTTAATTTAAACTTAATTTTTAAGGTTAATATATTCATCTAATTTAAAGTTCAGAGAAAAATAATTCTTCTCTCACCTATTCTCAGTTCTTTAATTCTGTCTGAGGAGATAACAAATGTTTGTAATTTCTTATAGAAGAGTTTTTTTTTTTCCCCTCCCCAATTATTTTGAATCTTAATATTGGTGAGGACTCAGTGAGAAATTTTTGAGGAAGATCTGCATGTGACAGTGTACCTGAAAAAAAAATTGGGCTATTCAAGCATTAATATGTTTAATTGTTGACCCATTCATTCTCATTCCTTTTTCTAAAAAATTATCTCAAAAAAAAAATCAGACACGTGGGTACAAATTTGTGAATTTATTACTAATGACATCTTGTTTATAATAGAGAAAAGATAGAAACAAGTTTAAGGACTTCTCTGTAGCTCAACCTCCATTTAAAATGGCTTTCTTACACTGCAGTACAAATATACTATTCTCATTTCTGAAGAATGGTCTATGGAGAGTTCTTATGCTCTGAAAAGATAGAAAAGAGCAATGGAGAGAAGGAGAGGGCCGGGAAGCATAAGGAGGGAAGTGGAGTGGAAGGACTTTAGATGAGTCACCTACTTCTCATTTACTATCTTAAATATTGAATGCCTTTTAGTAGTTAACCAAAGGTCTAACAGCTCATCACTTATGATAAATCATCAAAATCATCAGCTGTTAGACCTTTGGTTACATTGTTTAAAAAAAAATAGCTGAACTCCTTCGCTCCTCACATGGCTCAGAAGATAATCCTTACAGAACCATAGGATGGTAATTGGATTATTTATTTCTACAAATATTTTATGGTTTTTTAAGATATTTAAACTCAATATGATTTTTAAAATCACACTAACAAGTTTCGAACAATAACACCCTCCTTCCCCCCAGTATAAAAACATAAACTCTTCTGGGATTCTAACTAAGGTTGAATTATATTTATTATTAATTTCAGAGAAGTTAATGTCTGTATAATATTATTTTCATGTTCAGGAACAGGATATTTTTCTATGTTTTATTCAGGCCAAGTTTTAAGTCCTAATACTATTTTATCATTTTATTTATATATGTGTGTTTTCTACATCATTAAATGTATTTCCATGAATGTAATATAAAATTAAAATGTTAATAAAATAAAATGAGGAAACATTAGAAAATGATGAACAATGTAAAAAAATATTCTTGAACAATAGAGAAACACAATAAAGACAAAAAGGAAAAACATAGGCCTATATTATAAGCTAAGATTTTAAGTGAATTAGATAAAAATGAGTCATAAATTTAGAATAATGATAATACAACATAAGAGATATTTCTGGTATGTAGCTGATAAAGGTTAACGCTCATCATTTAAGTTCATTGATGTAATTTGCTAAGAAAATAATAGATAACCCACAGGAAACAGGAAAAGTAATTCATACCAGAAAAATTCAAATGGCTACAAAACAAGAAAAGATGCTTAACCACATTGCCAATACAAATTAAAATAAGACCATAACATTTTCCCAAAAGAGGGGCAAAAATGTAAAATAGAGATAACACCATTTAAAGACAACAATAGAAATAAACTAGTGGTCTTGTACATTGGTGGAAATATAAATGGCTAGAACCCCAGTAGAAATGGAACTACTGATTAGTAATACTAGTGTAAAATATGTAAAAAACTTAGGACTCATCAGTTCAATTTTGGGAATTTATCTTAAGGAAATAATATCAATTGATTGAAAATATGTGAAGACAGTGTTTATTGCAGCTTTACAGTGATAAAAATATGGTAACTATTTTATCACCCATTAATAGGGGAATAAGAGATTATATCACAATGCACCCTGCTATGGAATTTTGGTGCTGTTAACAAAAATAATGAAAGCTTTATTTGTTAACCTGAAAGGATATTCATGATGTCCTTTAAAGAAAGAGATGCAAGTTGAAGAGTAGTTTATCAAGTATTATCCATTTTTTGTAAAGCAAACAAATGAAAGAATAATACAACTTTTTACCTCCACCAACTAAATGTATGCATTTAGTCAGATTCAGATAAAGTTATTAAGTATGTATACCCAACTATTACTCAAGGAATTAGACATGGTTAGGGCTCCTGAGAAATCTGCATGCAGGTCAAGAAGCAACAGTTAGAACTGGACATGCAACAACAGACTGGTTCCAAATCAGGAAAGGAGTACATCAAGGCTGTTTATTGTCACCCTGCTTATTTAACTTATATGCAGAGTACATCATGCAAAATGCTGGACTGGATGATGCACAAGCTGGAATCAAGATTGACAGGAGAAATATCAATAACCTCAGATATGCAGATGACACCACCCTTATGGCAGAAAGTGAAGAAGAACTAAAGAGCCTCTTGATGAAAGTGAAAGAGGAGAGTGAAAAGTTGACTTAAAGCTCAACATTCAGAAAACTAAGACCATGGCATCTCGTCCCATCACTTCATGGATGTGATGTGGGGAACAAATAGATGGGGAAACAATGGAAACAGTGACAGACTTTATTTTTTTGGGCTCCAAAATCACAGCAGATGGTGACTGCAGCTATGAAATTAAAAGATGCTTGCTCCTTGGAAGAAAACTTATGACCAACCTAGACAGTATATTAAAAAGCAGAGACATAAAAAAAAAAAAAAAAAGCAGAGACATGACTTTGCCAGCAACGTTCCATCTAGTCAAAGCAATGGTTTTTCCAGTAGTCATGTATGGATGTAAGAGTTGGACTATAAAGAAAGCTGCGCACCAAAGAATTGATGCTTTTGAACTGTGGTGTTGGAGGAGGCTCTTGAGAGTCCCTTGGACTACAAGGAGAGCCAACCAGGCCATCCTAAAGGAGATCAGTTCTGAATATTCATTGGAAGGACTGATGCTAAAGCTGAAACTCCAATACTTTGGCCACCTGATACAAAGAACTGACTCATTTGAAAAGACCCTGATGCTGAGAAAGATTGAAGGCAGGAGGAGAAGGGTATGACAGAGGATGAGATGACTGGATGGCATCAATGAATGAATGGACATGAGTTTGAGTAAATTCTGGGAGTTGGTGATGGACAGGGAGGCCTGGCATGCTGCAGTCCATGGAGTCGCAAAGCGTTGTGCACGACTGAGTGACTAAACTGAACTGAGGGCTACTGTGCTAAGTCGCTTCAGTCGTGTCTGACTCTGTGACCCAGTGAAGTGTAGCCTGCCAGGCTCCTTTGTCCATGGGAATTTCCAGGCAAGAATACCGGTGTGGGTTCCTGTGCCCTCCTCCAGGGGATCTCCCTGACCCAGGGATCAAACCCACATCTCCTGTGACTCCTGCGTTGTAGGTGGATTCTTTACCGGGGAAACACCGGGGAAGAGGTGGTTAGAGTGAGGGTGAGTGAGTGGTTCCTTTTTTTCATCTTTGAGTGCTTTTACAAATTATCATATTTATATTTGTTAATTTTGTTTTTAAATATAATGTTTGAAATTTTGGAAAGTTATTAGAGAACAAAATGACCTGCAATAAGTGATATCTTAAATGGAAACTACTCAGTTCAGTTGCGTTCAGTCACTCAATCATGTACAACTATTTGTGACCCCATGGACTGTAGCACACCAGGCCTCCATGTCCATCACCAAATCCTGGAGTTTACTCAAACTCAAGTTCATTGAGTCGGTGATGCCATCCAACCATATCATCTTCTGTCATCCCCTTCTTCTCCCACCTTTAATCTTTCCCAATATCAGGGTCTTTTCAAATGAGTCAGTTCTTTGTATCAGGTGGCCAAAGTATTGGAGTTTCAGCTTTAGCATCAGTCCTTCCAATGAATATTCAGGACTGATCTCCTTTAGGATGGACTGGTTGGCTCTCCTTGTAGTCCAAGGGACTCCCAAGAGCCTCCTCCAACACCACAGTTCAAAAGCATCAATTCTTTGGTGCGCAGCTCTCTTTATAGTCCAACTCTTACATCCATACATGACTACTGGAAAAACCATTGCTTTGACTAGATGGAACGTTGCTGGCAAAGTCATGTCTCTGCTTTTTAATATGCTGTCTAGGTTGGTCATAAGTTTTCTTCCAAGGAGCAAGCATCTTTTAATTTCATGGCTGCAGTCACCATCTGCAGTGATTTTGGAGCCCCCAAAAATAAAGTCCATCACCGTTTCCATTGTTTCCCCATCTATTTGCCATGAAGTGATGGGACTGGATGCCATGGTCTTCATTTTTGAATGTTAAGTTTTAAGCCAACCTTTTCACTCTCCTCTTTCACTTTCATCAAGAGGCTCTTTAGTTCTTCTTCACTTTCTGCCATAAGGGTGGTGTCATCTGCATATCTGAGGTTATTGATATTTCTCCTGTCAATCTTGATTCCAGCTTGTGCATCATCCAGTCCAGCATTTTGCATGATGTACTCTGCATATAAGTTAAATAAGCAGGGTGACAATAAACAGCCTTGATGTACTCCTTTCCTGATTTGGAACCAGTCTGTTGTTGCATGTCCAGTTCTAACTGTTGCTTCTTGACCTGCATGCAGATTTCTCAGGAGGCAGGTCAGGTGGTCTGGTATTCCCATCTCTTGAGGAATTTTCCAAAATTTGGTAACATAACCTAATTTTCATAAAAAAATTATTATTTTCAAAAACGAATTTTTTTAAAGGTATCTACAAATCACATTGGAAGGACCTGTCTTAACCACTGGACTGCCAAGAAAGTCTCTACCAATCTCTTTAATATCTGACTTGTAAGAAGATATGTATATTTATATGTGCTTCAGTTTTTTGGAAAAATTCTAGACAATCCACAAGTAGAAAATATTTACAAATCATGTATCTGAGAGGGACATTTTGATTTCATTTATGAGAAATGTCCAGAATAGGCAAATCTCTGGAAACAAAAAGTACATTTGCAATTGCCAAATGGGAAAGTGTTCCATACAATCAAAACTTTGGCTTTTCCAGTAGTCATGTACGGATGTGAGAGCTGTACAATAAAGAAGACTGAGTGCCAAAGAAATGATGCCACCAAATTCTGGTGCTGGAGGAGACTCTTGAGTTCCTTCCACTGCAAGGAGATCCAATCAGCCAATCCTAAAAGAAGCTAACCCTTAATATTCATTGGAAGGACTGATGCCTAATCTCTAATACTTTGGCCACCTGATGTGAAGAGCTGACCCACTGGAAAAGACCCTACGCTGGGAAAGGTCGAAGGCAAAAGGAGAAGGTGGCAGCAGGCAATGAGATGGTTAGATAGTGTCACTGATGCAGTAGACGTGAATTTGAGAAAAATCTGGGGGATAGTGGAGGACAGAGGTGCTTGGCATGCTACAGTTCGTGGGATTGCAGAGTTGGACATAACTTAAAGACTTAGCAACAACAAAAGTAGGAAAGAGGAATTGGGAGGAAATTCAGGGGATTTCTAAAGGCTGTGGGGTTCCTTAAAAGGTCATTGTGTTCTCAGTTGCTCAGTTGTGTGTGACTTTTTGCAACCCTTTGAAATGTAGCTGGCCTGGCTCTTCTTGCCTGGAAAATCCTCGTGCAATTTTCCCGGCAAGAATACTGAAGTGTGTTGCCATTTCCTCCTCCAGGAGATGTTCCTGACCCAGGGATTGAACCCACATCTCCTGTGTCTCCTGCATTGCAGGCATATTCTTTACCACTGAGCCATCAGGGATGCTCTACGAGGTCTTTAAATATAATAAAATTGAACATGGTGGTGGTTGCATGCCTGTGTGTGTACTGATAAAGTTTAAACGATAAATGTCAAGTCACTATCACTTTAGACTTATCAATAATTGTTTCAATTTGAAGTCTTGTTATCATGCTATCCTTGTGTATTCACTGTACCTCAGACTTCAGAATACATCCATATTCACATTTTTAAAACTTTAAATGGGTAAATTTTGTGTTTTATAAATTATATTTCAATAAAACTGTTGCAACAAAGAAAAATTCTGTTGTATCTTTGTGGGAAAATAAGAGCAAAAATTATTTCATTATTGTTATGAAGGTAATTTTGACATCGTAGCCCTTGTGAAAAGGCTTCAAAGACCCTCAAGAAGTTACATAAATGACTACACCTGAAGACTGTTGGCTTAGAATGCTGTAACCATTGAGTAACAGATGTAACTATGCTGAAAGAAGTAAATTCCATGTATACACTTAAATTATGTGATCCAGGTGGAAGAGTCATGAAATTTAGCCCTCTTGAAAGTACTGATTCTTTCTAAAAGAAGATGAACTGAGATGCTTTCTTATGAGTTAGAAAGAACTTGATAGAAGTAATTGATGTTGCTGGAAGCCCTCCTCCCAGGATCAGTGTTGTAAATAATTCTAACAGTTTCTTCATCTCCCTTTATTTTTAGGATTCTGGAAGGGATCATCCAGTTAGCAAAGTTAAATCATTTGTGGCACCCTGTCTTTCTATGGGGCTTCCCTTGTGTCTCAGCTGGTAAATAATCTGCCTGCAATGTGGGAAACCTGGGTTGGGAAGATCCCCTGGAGGCGGGAAAGTCTACCCATTCCAGTATTCTGGCCTGGAGATTTCCATGGACTGTATAGTCCATGGGGTCACAGAGTCAGTCACAACTGAGCGAAAGAGAGGGAAGATAGGTTTTGGCCCCTTTTCCTTCTATTGCTAGAGGCAGAATATTCTCCAAAAAAAAAAAAAAAAAGTTTGGATACTGAAACAGCAAAACTAAGACAAATAAGCCCTGCTCTTCCTAGCAGGGATTTCTCACCTGCCTTCTCCATTATTCTTTAACTAAAGGTAGCAAAGTACTGGTTTCTCTGACAGTAATCAGCGTGTTGACCTTGAATCTAGACCATACCTAGGATTGTACGACACTAGGATAGTTGAAAACTGTAAGGCAGTAGGCACTTTACTGAATAAAGACAAAAACTTAAGACAATGAACAAATAATTTCACATTATCCAAATAACATAAAGGACTACCTTGTAAATTCTGTGATATTGTGCTGAATTTCAAGATATTGCTAAACACAATCATGGGGAAATTAAAGTTAAATGTTGTGATCCTGACCTCTAAGTAAACCTCCATAATACAGCATCACTTTTCACCCTAAACGTTTGTCAAATATTTTGTTCTCTGTAGTCAACCGTCTTCTGAAATAGATGTTATTTGATAAGAAGAAACCTGAAGTCAAAGGTTCTTTGCATGTATATCACTATTCATAATTTAAAGTTTAGATACTTACAACAAGTCCTTTGACTGGCATATTTCTTGGAATGTGGTAAGCCCCTACTTTTCAAACTCTTTTATTTTAATGGTGAGTCTCTGATGAGAAGCCATGCTTAATCGAAAAGAAAGTCGCAACCCTTTTCACTTACACTGGAAAGGTTGTTCTAACACCAGTAATTTTGAAGAGAACCAGAGAGTAATTAAGCTGTCTATAATTATAGAAGACTCTTATGCAATAAATTGCCCTTGAGCTCTATTTATTTTGGTCAAGAAACTTCTTACAGGATTTTATTTTTATCTATGGCTGGTACTGCAAGTTAATCTTTTGTTTCATTCTATAATAAAGTCAGGGCAGAAAAATGATATGCTGAGAAAAGAATAATGACTGATATCTATAATGTGCATCTAGTTTAAAAATGCAAATTTACAATTAAAAAATCTAGAAATATCAGTTTTTGTTATATGAACTCTACACTCTGAAACCAATTCAGATCACCTTCAGTGGACATTGGACAATGCTAACCATTCACAGACTTGTCTACTTGTGTTAGCTAAGTTTAGAAAGGCCTGTTTTATCCGCCTTAGAGTTACTGGGAGCTCTTAGTCAAATTTAAATGTTTATTATTATTATTTTATTACAAGGCTGTTTAAAATACATATTTAGAATAGTAATTCTGAATTGCAAGTAGGTTTAGAGGTGAGTGCCTGTCAGGGAAGAATATAAGAGTGAAAATTGAGAGGCATTTGGGAATGGGAGATAAATATAGTTTGGAATAGCATAATTGACATAATAGTTATTTTTTTTTTAATTAAATTTATTTTAAAATGTCAAATAGCATTCTAGTTAGGTATTAAGGCAGATATAAGTCTGATTTTTCAAAGTGAACATGAGTTAAGTATGGTTGAAAAAGAGAATTATAATTCTTTGTCTTAAATGATGGGTCATAAAAGGCGATGCAATACTGCCTTATTATAATTATGATTATTTTAAGCTCAAAAATCTAAGATGTAGAGCCAAATGTAACTCGTCATTTCAGCTGGGTGATGGGTACAAAGGAGTTCATGCAAATCTCTTGACATGTTTTAAATTTTCCATAAGAAAAATTTTATGATTATGGCCTACAATGGCCTAAATAGCTTGAAAAAGGCAATGATGAAAGAAGCTTTGTTCAGAGGCATAAAAATATTTTGGCAGGAGAGTAAATTCATATATGTGCTTCTTTAAATTTTTTTTTAAAATGTAATAGTAGAAAGTCCTGTCACCAATTGTGATTAAGGATGAAAGGCATATAGGGGGCATGGCAAACTACTCCAGTATTTTTTCATGGATAATCCCTTGGACAGAGGAGCCTGGTAGGCTCCAGTCTGTGGTGTTGCAAAGAGTTGGACATGACTGAGCGACTAAGCATGCACACACATATATGCTATTTATACATACAGTAGGAGGGCAAAACTAAACAGAGGGATGTGGAAACTGGGAATGTGTGGGAGTGCATATTAGGCCTGAAACAGGAGAGACCAGATTAGGACATAGGGAAAGAAATAAGCAGAGAGAATGGCAGCACACGATCATGGACTAGAACAGGGAGAAAATGAAGAGTTAATAGAGGGAGGCAGAAGCCTGCAGAGGAGGTTAATAGATTTTAAATTACCTAGTTCATAAAGAAATCAACTGTTATAAGACCTAACACTACTTATCTTCCAAATGATCATAATGGCCTTTTGCTAAATTTGTAATTTGTGTTCCAGTTCACTGGTAATCCTTTTCTCACTTTAGTTTCTTCTTTCATCTCCAATATATATTTTTTCTTGCTTATATTTCTTTTGTCCAATGCCATTTTCTAGAGACATTTGACAATTTCTAGATTATGAAACAGCTAAAATTAAATTATTGAGATGAAGCACCTGGTTACAAATGTATATGTTTATATTTATGGAAGGGGTAGGAAAACCCTAATGCAGTAATTAAGTTATAGAAACTAAAGCATTTAGGAAATTTTTCTTTAGATAGGATGAAGTTAGGCATAGAACCATTTTCTCTGAGTGTATTTTTGGTTGGTTATTGGAAGAGCTGGCAACCTAAAAATGATAGGATGAAAAACCAACTGCCATAGACCTGGTCAGTGGCTTGTTCTTGGGTTCTTCTGGAGTGTTTTCCTACACCAACAGTGAGTTCTCTGCCGACACCAACGTAATGTCCTGCAAGTCAGTTCAGTTCTGATACTAACTGCTTAGAGCTAGCGCAGACCTCACAGGTTAAGGCTCAGTCCCAGAAGACTGCCTCCACTCCAGATGCCGGTCACATGTTCCAGGTTATCATCAGTACGTCTGGCCAAATTGAGGGTACCCAAGTGTCCCTCCTCAGGTTCAAGATCTTCCTAGAGCTCAAGGAAATGCTTTATTCATATTTACATATCTACTTCCCCAGTGGCTCAGCAGTAAAGAATCTGCCTGCAATGCAGGAGCCACAGGAAATGCAATTTTGATCCTGGGTGGGGAAGATCCCTTGGAGAAGGGCAATCCAGTATTCTTGCCTGGAGAATCCCCATGGACAGAGGAGCCTGGTGGGCTATAGTCCATGGGGTTGCAAAGAGTCAGACACAACTAAAGTAACTTAGCACACAGCACACTGAGTTTTACAGTAGTTGATAATCAACATGTAATGTTAATGGACTTGTGCCCAGCAGGAAACATTTTCTATCACATATTCTGCATGGAGTTTCACTGGCTCTGGTGGTGTGAACCTAATTAAATGTTAAAGTTCTAATCTTGATACTCCTTTTGTAGAAGAAATAATTTGTGTCTTTATTTTCAATTACCTTCTCCCTTACCTTTGTTTTGTTTTGTTGTCTTCTTCTTCTTCTTTTTTTTTTTTTTTTCTTAAATCACTCTGTAGTTAATATGGGCTTCCCTGGTGGCTCAGCAGTAAAGAATCCACCTGCAATGCAGGAGATATGGGTTCAGGTCCTGGGTGGGGAAGATCCCCTGGAGAAGGACATGGCAACCCACTCCAGTATTCTTGCCTGGGAAATCTCATGGACAGAGGAGTCTGGTGGGCTACAGTCCAGTTCAGTTCAGTTCAGTTGCTCAGTCGTGTCCGACTCTTTGCGACCCCATGAATCGCAGCACGCCAGGCCTCCCTGTCCATCACCAGCTCCTGGAGTTTACTCAAACTCATGCCCATCGAGTCGGTGATGCCATCCAGCCATCTCATCCTCTGTCATCCCCTTCTCCTCCTGCCCCCAATCCCTCCCAGCATCAGGGTCTTTTCCAGTGAGTCAGCTCTTCGCATCAGGTGGCCAAAGTACTGGAGTTTCAGCTTCAGCATCAGTCCTTCCAGTGAACACCCAGGACTGATCTCCTTTAGGATGGATTGGTTGGATCTCCTTGCAGTCCAAGGGACTCTAAAGAGTCTTCTCCAACACCACAGTTCAAAAGCATCAATTTTTCAGCACTCAGCCTTCTTCACAGTCCAACTCTCACATCCATACATGACCACTGGAAAAACCATAGCCTTGACCAGAAGGACCTCTGTGGGCTACTTTCTCTGCTACAGTCCAGAGGGTTACAAAAAGTAGGACATGACACAGTGGCTGAACAACAACAGCGTAGTTGATATACATCATTCAGTAAAGATCTCCTCCAAATAAAGAAAGTTCTGTTTCTTCCTTTTCCCCTATTCAATTAATTAATTAATCTATGTTTAAGTTGAACAATCCTCTCTGAAAAAGGCAAGACTAGATCAGATAATAGAAACTCTCCAAGAAGCTGCTTTGTGGTAAAACATGACAGAGGCCTGGTTTAATATTCCTCCCTCATTCCACTTCCCTCCCTCTCTCCCCTCTTTTACTCCCTTTCTTCTTCTCTTCCTTTTTTCTTTCCTCTTTCACTCTGACTTTTTCCTTTCCTCTCTGCTTTCCATATTTCTTCCAGTCATATTTTTTTTGCTGCGTAATTCCCTCAGACTTAGTGGTATAAAACAACAAACATTTTATTATGCTCACTCTGCTGTAGGTCAGGAATTTAGGTAGGACATAATGGAGGTGACTTGTCCCAATTCCACAGTTTCTGGGACCTCAGCTGGAAAGATTCAAATGACTAGGTGCTAGAAAATTTGGAGATTTCTTAACTCCCTTGTTTGGCATCTGTATTGAAATGACTCAATTTGACCACAGCTTGAACACGTACAACGTGGCCTCTTCATGCGATCTGATCTTCTTCAAAGGAGGGAGACTTCAGAATAGTCAGGCTTCTTAGAAGGTGTCTAAGGACTTGCAAGAATGAATATTTCAGCAATCATTATTGAAGATTAATGCAATTTTGTGGCCTTGCTGCAGGTTCTGCCATGTTCTGCTGGAGGAGGTGATTATAATATCAGCCTGCTTCATAGAGTGGGGATAAAGACCCTGCTTCCATATGAGATAAGTGTCAAAGAAATCACAACCATATTTTATAACTGCCGTACTTACTTTGAAGGAGACTTGAAACTTCCTTTTAATATATTCTGTTCATTTAACAGTCTGTGAGAATATATTTAATGAAGTTTGAACCAGTATTACTGCATTAAGGGAAGACCTTAACTCATTCATTTCTGTGAAGTGAAAAATATCATTTGAGTGAAAGGTTAATAAGTAAACCTATTGATTGGAGAAGCATGGTATGTTTTAATTGTATTCCTTTTAAGTACTCTGGAACATTAACAGTAAAATAGGGTAGCGTTAAAACAGGGTGTCATTAAGATAGGGAAATACTGCTCTGAACCTATGATATCTACATCCTAATTCTCTGAATTTGCCTTGTCAGTGGGCCTCATTTCCCACAATCTAGGTTGAGAGGTCCCACTTCCTTCAAAGAAACTTCATGCATGAAAATGGAGCTCATGTACTGAGCCACTATTCCTTTCACTTTACCTTCTTGGGTAATCTAGAGGTAACCTGTAAGTTCAAGAAGTATATTTCATAACAGAAAAACAGCAACTAAATATATGAATTGAATCATAGAGAAAATTGCTAGAGAACTTTCTGTTCCTTGTTTCAACTGGGAATGGCATACCTGGCATGTTTCAGAGGCTAGCCACATATCACTAAACAGAGACATAACGGCAAAACTCACAACATCATTTAGACACTGTAGATTTCTCACTTCAGTGGTTTTGATGTTGATGGAGAGTGACTTCCCTTGAAAGTGCAATGATCTGCATGCCTTTTGATCATTGTTGTAGTGAAGACTAATGTTATTTCACATGAAACTGGCAAGACTTAGTTTCTTTATTTCTTTGTGGAATAACTTCACACACATGGACTTTCAAAAATTTAATATGAATTTGGTTAATGAATGGCAATTGCTTATGGGTACACTGTCTGATTGAGGATCAAGGTGTATATAAATATATACACAAGGGGAAAGTTTTTCTGTAGCATTTCAAACAACTCTACTAGGTAGTTTGGTGACACGTCTGTCACTTCAAACATATTAGTATTGAAATTGTAGCACTTCGCAATTGAAGTGTATTACACACTTGAGATACAGTAAACTACTGTATTTGAATTGAATCATACAATCATAGATATTAGAGCCAGAAAAGACCTATTAGGTTATCATGTCCATCCACTGCCATTTGGCATTGTTGTTTACAAGACATTGTTGCATCTAGAGTTAAATGCCTCAAACAATGGGATTTCTACCACTGTACAAGAACATTTTCTTTTATTGTCTAAAGGACTTTCTTATTGAAATAGTTTTTTTCCCCTTAAATTCAGCTGAAATTTATTTTTTGCTCAATTTCACTCCAGTGTTTTCATACCTCCGTCCCCATCTTGTAACCCTACCTCTATTTTATCTCTTCTTATAGTGGCATTTCTTTAAAGACTGATCCATTTAAAGACCATACTTCAAAAATGTAATTCACTTTCTGCCCGAATTATGTGACACTTTAGGTTGGCTTACCCCCAGAAGTGGACACTGAGACAAGGATACAAGTGTAAATAGTTTATTTGAAGATAACCCTAGCACATGTCTGGAGGTGACTGAGGAAGAGAGATAAGAAAGAGAAGAAACTCTATAAAGGATGTATAATCAAACCAGTGCCATTATGGGTAACTGGATCTTAATCTTACTGCAGATGCTGATGATTTGTATAGAATATGTGGCTCAGAGTTATTCCTCTGGGAGTCAAGAAAGCTGGGGTGCTTATGTACCAACTCTTGTCAGCCATTAGTTCCAGGCTCCTCATAAGGGATATTAACCTCCTGGTACTTCTGGCCCAACCTGCACATGACAGAATGGATTGTAGCCCACAGAGAAGGCTGTCAGACCACTGAAACTCTGGGTTTTTATGCATCAGAATGGTAAGAAGACTGTGGGGTATCTGACCCAGTGAATCTACCAAGCGGTGACTTCCAGCCATCATTGGAACTCCATGTACACGTTTAGTTTGTTTGCACAAGGTTTATAATTTATTTTTAAGTAATCATTTTCCTCTGGTTCAAAGTTATTTTATTAAAAAAACTGGAAGCACTTCAAAAGTTTTCATTTTCTATAGAAGAGCAACATTTCATTCAGAAAACATATGATATTTTCAGCTGTGCTTGATTACAAGTACAGAATTCAAGCAGTATTATATTTAACTAAAAGGATAAAACAATACATTTTTAAACAGTGAAAGTTAACTTTTGTAGAAAAAGTATGTTAGTGATTAAACATATATATTGACATGCATTTATTACTAAGTATATTCTACAAGTTCATTAAACATTATATTTTTATATTTTATTCCTAAAGTCAATCACTTGCTAAATGACCAGATTCTGTTTTGTTAAATTAGTTTCAGAAGTCTTATGTTTCATGTGATGAATATGCTATTATATTTGTGCAATAACATGGTTCTCAAAACATTGAGTCTAACCAACACAATCTGTTCTCTTTTAATTCTAGTACTTTGAAACATAGTTCAAAGTTTACAGTTTCTATTTTGCTTGACAACATTGATCCCACGAGGATAACCTCTTCATTTTCAGATCCTTTATCTCGTTCTTTTTTTTTTAATCAGAGAGGACTACCTTTCCTACAAAGTTCTTAGAAATCAAAAACCAATTTAATTTAAAAATATACTGCTAATTTCTATAATAGCAAATATTATGTGAACACATTTTGTTTGTTTCTATTCCCATGAGCTTGTATTTGGCTATAAACCATAAGTAGCCTTCTGGAAGCAACTAATGAGGGAGGGGAGGGAGGAGAAGAGAGTAGGAAAGATGAGCAAGGGCATAACCTAGGAAGTAGAGGCAACAGGAACTCACTTTACTGCCTTGGTGAAATTTTTCTCTGTCTTAACCTTCAAACCACACCCTATGCTTAAAATATTCTTTACATTTAATTTGCTAAAATTTAAATTGGCTATTATCCAATAAAGCACTTTAGAATTTCATTTCTCCAAAATAATCCTATTCCAAAGGAAAAGGAAGAATTAATTTCCAATTGATCTTTGTCTAAATAGTCCGTTCTCTCTTCTTTGCAAATCATCTACTAAATGCATTCACATTTTGATTTATAATAATTTTTTTTCATCATTTTTACTTATTTAGTTTACTCTTTCTGTTTGCTATCTGGCACATAGATTATTATAGTAGCCTTCCATTTGCTTTTATTGTTTTCATTATTACCTTACCCAATTCACTGTGCAAATCTATGCTTAATTAATCTTCACAAAAGCCATTATTTTAGGGCTACTAGTACTCTCAGTGGCCCTTAAAACTCACACTTGATAGCTCCAAACTTATGGTGTTTCTCCTGAAACTTAATTTCCTTTCCAATGTTTTCAGTCTCAGGAGATAGAACTCAAATATAACTGCTCAAGTCAGAAACCTGAGTCTTTTTAAAACATCTCCTTAAAACTAATCCATCTCTAAGTCTCCTTGGCTTTGTCTCCTAAGTGTCTCTTAAATCTATTCATTTCTCTCCAATTTTACCGCAACTATGCTAATACTATGTTAAGCTAGTGGAGGTGATGGAATTCCAGTTGAGCTATTTCAAATCCTAAAAGATGATGCTGTGAAAGTGCTGCACTCAATATGCCAGCAAATTTGGAAAACTCAGCAGTGGCCACAGGACTGGAAAAGGTCAGTTTTCATTCTAATCCCAAAGAAAGGCAATGCCAAGGAATGTTCAAACTACCACACAGTTGCACTCATCTCACACGCTAGCAAAGTAATGTTCAAAATTCTCCAAGCCAGGCTTCAACAGTATGTGAACTACGAACTTCCAGATATTCAAACTGGATTTAGAAAAGGCAGAGGAACAAGAGATCAAATTGCCAATATCTGTTGGATCATCAAAAAGTAAGAGAGTTCCAGAAAAACATCTATTTCTTCTTAATTGACTATGCCAAAACCTTTGACTGTGTGAATCACAACTAGCTGTGGAAAATTCTTCAAGAGATGGGAATACCAGACCACCTGTCCTGCCTCTTGAGAAATCTGCATGCAGGTCAAGAAGCAACAGTTAGAACTGAACATGGAACAACAGACTGGTTCCAGATTGGGAAAGGAGTATGTCAAGGCTGTATATTGTCACCTGGCTTATTTAACTTATATGCGGAGTACATCATGTGAAATGCTGGGCTGGAGGAAGCACAACCTGGAATCAAGATGGCCAGGAGAAATAGCAATAACCTCAGATATGCAGATGACACCACCCTTATGGCAGAAAATGAAGAACTAAAGAGCCTCTTCATGAAAGTGACAGAGGAGAGTGAAAAAGTTGGCTTAAAACTCAGCATTCAGAAAATTAAGATCATGGCATCTTGTCCCATCACTTCATGGCAAATAGATGGGGAAACAATGGAAACAGTGACAGACTTTATTTTGGGTGCCTCCAAAATCACTGCAAATGGTGACTGCCACCATGAAATTAAAAGACACTTGCTCCTTGGAAGAAAACTTATGACCAACCTAGACAGCATATTAAAAAGCAGAGACATTACTTTGCCAACCAAGGTCTGTCTAGTCAAAACAATGGTTTTTCCAGTAGTCATGTATGGATGTGAGAATTGGACTATAAAGAAAGCTGAGTGCTGAAGAATTGATGCTTTTGAACTGTAGTGTTGGAGAAGACTCTTGAGAGTCCCTTTGGACAGCAAGGAGATCCAACCAATCCATCCTAAAGTAAATCAGTCCTGAGTATTCATTGGAAGGACTGACACTGAAGCTGAAACTCCAATACTTTGGCCACCTGATGCGAAGAACTGACTTATTGGAAAAGACCCTGATGCTGGGAAAGATTGAAAGCAGGAGGAGAAGGGGATGACAGAGGATGAGATGGTTGGATGGCATTACCGACTCAATGGGCATGAGTTTGAGTAAACTCCGGGATTTGGTGATGGACAGGGAGGCCTGGCATGCTGCAGTCCGTGGAGTCATAAAGAGTCGGACAGGACTGAGAGACTGAACTGAACTGAATCCTAATGCATGGGCTTCCCAGGTGGCACAATGGTAAAGAATCTGCTTGCCAGTGCAGGAGACACAAGTGATGTGGGTTCCATTTCTGGATCTGGAAGATCTCTTGCAGAAGGAAATGGCAACTCACTCCAGTATTCTTCCCTGGAAAATTCCATGGACAGAGGAGCCTGATAGGCTATAGTCCATGGAGTCATAAAGAATAAGACATGACTGAGTGACTGAGAACACACACATGTTAATAAGTAAAATACTGCAATCATTCCTATTTGAGATGCTGAAAATTCAGGTAACTGGTCTACCTCACCTATTCTTGCCTTTCATCTCTTAAATCTGCTCTTTGCATATATCTAGAAGAATCTTTTCAAAAGTACAAATCTAATCAGATGGTTATCTTTTCCCTCCCCTCTAGTACGCTTTCCTTTTTCTTAAAGTTTTTCAGTGCTTCCTACAACTCTTGGGATAAACACCAAATTCCTGAATTTGACCTACTAGGCACTAGCTGTAAGGACTGTATCTTTTTCCCTCCAAAGTCATATTGAATCATGTCTCTCTTAATCTGTCTTCTGTAGCCCTGTTGGTCTGCTTATAGGCCAGCCATTATGAACATTCCTTAATCTCTTGTGTATTTAGAGAAATCTTGGTCACTTTTCACATATCATCTCAAATGTTAATTTTTTAGGTTGTTTTCAACCTTTGAATTTTTATCATTTGCTCTTATAACCCTTTCTTATTTGTCATAATTACAACTTCATATTTATTTATGTGATTATTTTACCTTTCACTCGATTGCAGGCTACATGAAGGAAGGAATTATGTTTGCTACTGTGGTAGATACTTGAATATTTATGAATAAATGAAGAGTAGTAAGTCTCTGTACTTCTTGCTATTTAGTCACTAAGTCATGCCCGACTCTTTGCAATCCCATGGACTGTAGCCACCAGGCTCCTCTGTCCATGGGATTTTTTCCAGGCAAGAATACTGCAGTGGGTTGCCATTTGTTTCTCCAGGGGATCTTCCCAACCCAAGGACTGAATCAAAGTCTCTTGCCTGGAAGGCAGATTCTTTATCACTAGGCCACTTGGGAAGCCCCGGGTCTTTGTTCTAGTCAAAGATAAATTCTAATCATATTTGCCAACATTTTAAGGTCACCCACAATTTACAATGCTTATATGGCTAATCTTTCACCTTGTGAAATATAAAGTAATGTTTGATATAGAGGTCACCAGAAGACTTCTTGTTCACCACTGGGTTTGAAAACGTGATGCAAAGAACTGACTTCTTGGAAAAGACCCTGATGCTGGGAAAGATTGAAGGCAGGAGGAGAAGGGGGTGACAGAGGATGAGATGGTTGGATGGCATCACCGACTCAATGGGCATGAGTTTGAGCATACCGCGGGAGTTGGTGATGGACAGGGAAGCCTGATGTGCTGCAGTCCATGGGGTCACAACATGTCAGACATGACTGAGCAACTAAACTAAACTGAGTCTGAAGAGAAGGCATGAATATACTATACAAAATGACAAGGGTGGAAAAACTACAGTTTTGAGGTTGTCAGAGTTCTTCAATTGTTCTCTGTTCTTCAGAAGTTTACAAATTAATTTTGAAGAAAGGGATAGCCTCTCAGAACTTAACAACATTATGAATAAAGTAAAAATATATACATGCAAGTTCCCTAAGTGATTTTAAAATTAAGATGTTCTAATCAGTAGAATTTAGAAAAGAAGTTATAACATGCTCACTATTAAACTATATTTTTCAGTTGGTAATATCAAGTCAATGTTTCTGCAGCAAATTAAAGTACTTATGAATTTTAGCTCCTACACATGGTTAGACTGGTGATGGTGATATTGAAATTGGTTTCATACTAAGAAATGGGTTGTTGGGGAGATATTATTGTTATTCTACATGGAAGCATGCAGTACAATTTGAGCAAAGACATCTGATGCTGAGAAAACAGCACACTGTGTGGGTTAAAACTTCTGAGTGTTTAGGGCATTTTGTTTTGGGAAATTAGAGATAAAAAGTTTTCATGAAGGATAAACATTAGGAGTAGAGATGTCTTACCCTTTGGGGTGAGAGAAAACTTTAGACAGGTAGATTCATAAGCATTCTTGCTAACATCATAAGAAAGGAGTGGAATGTACTCACTTAAGAGATCAAGTGATAGGTTTATATTTTTATTATCACAACTCTACCATTACTCAATTGGTCATACTCTCTGTGTTAAGTTTGCTGATGTGATTTTCCATTGTTCTTACTGGGTTTAAGCCCTGGAATTTATTTTTACCCTCACCTGTTATCTGGTCCCCTTGGGATGGCTCTATCTCCAAAATCAGACAATGAAGGGATCACATTCCCCAAAGTCAAGCAGTTGTTTCCTTAGGAGTATTCTCTGTCCTCAAGCAAAGTTGTGAGTCATAATGAGTTTTTTGAAATATGGAATTCTTTATAAAAACCAAGTATGCTCAATTTAATAAAATAAGAAACAAGTTGGAAGTGCTAAGCCATTTGTATGAATATAGCTTACAGCTCTATATCTAATACTGAAGCAGTGTGCAAATAGATACTTATTTCTCCTTACTCTTAAGCTCACATGCTCAAAACAGCTATTTTTCTATATCCTAGTAATAAGATTGTGGGGCATTATCAAAAGGAAACAAATGTGGAGGATTAGACTTTAAGAGCGTACTTGGAATATTGTGCTGGTTGGTAAATAGGAACAATGTGGTATGTGGCAGGAAGGGTGGAATGGGGAATGATACAGCTTACTAGGGTCCTGAAGTCTAAACCATGGACAGTGAAAATTCTATGTGAATTATTTTAGCCAGTTTATGCTAGAGAGACTGCTCACTTTTTCCCCATTGGTCTTTGGCAGCCTAGAGGCAGATGGACCTGAATTGGTCTAATCAGCTTATGATCAAGGGTGAGAAGAAGGGGTCTTTTAGGCACTACAAGCTCTACCTGAGACAAATTTTACTCTTATTTTCTCTTAATGTTACAAACCTTCCTGGGAGAGAAGAACACAATGATGAGGCCACAGTAGATAATTTTAGGTAGGTTAAATTCACAAGATGACTATCTGCATTGCATAGTAGTTTTAAAGATTTTAATAAGATCTTGAATTTCTTTTATTTTTTTAAATTTTAGTTTATTTTTATTTTAGGCTACTCTGGGTCTTTTTTAAAAATATTTATTTATTTGGCTGCATCAGGGTCTTAGTTGTGGCACACAGGATCTTCACTGACGCATATGAAGTCTTTTACTGCAGGGCACAGGCTCCTTGTTATGGTACATGGCTTTCCTAGTTGTGGCTCGCAGGCTAGTTGCCTCTTGGAATGGGGGTGGGGTCTCAGTTCCCCTACCAGGGATTGAACCTTGTCCCCTGCTTTGGAAGGTGGATTCTCATCCACTGGAGGACAAGGGAAGTCCTTCTTGAATTTCTTTTGATTTAAATTTTAATGTATATTTAATATATAATGGAGACAATGTGTGCTTTGACATTAGGGCTAAAGATAATATTTTCAAACAGAAGTAACATACAGATGGAAGTAGATGTAAACTTCTGTAAAGCAGGGATCCCCAACCCCTCGGCCACCCACTGCCTCCTGTCTGTCAAAAAATTATCTTCCATAAAACTGATGTGCCATGCTATGCTTAGTCACTCAGTCGTGTCTGGCGCTTTGCGACCCCATGGACTGTAGCCTGCCAGGCTCCTCTCTCCTTGGGCTTCTCCAGGCAAGAATACTGGAGTGGGTTGCCATGACCTCCTCCAGGGGATCTTCCCAATGCAGGGATCCAACCCAGGTGTCCCACATTGTAGGCAGATTCTTTACCGTCTGTGCCACCAGGGAAACCCAAGAATACTAGAGTGGGTAGTCTATCCCTTCTCCAGGGGCTCTTCCTGACCCAGAAATCAAACCAGGGTCTTCTGCATTGCAGGAGGATTCTTTACCAACTGAGCTGCCTAGGAAGCCCACACAACTGATTCCCAGTATCAAAATGGTTGGGGAACACTGCTGCAAAAGTGCCATTCAGAAATAAGGTGAGCCTGACAGGTTTAAGGAACTATTCTTTAACTTGAGTGAGAACACTAGAGAACAGGTTACAAAACATTCTAAAATAGTAAAAATAAGGCACATACAATGTTCTCGCCTGGAAAAACATAGACCTTTTGTAGTGTATGTGTTGTACCTCACACAGCAAAACCCCAGAAAAGTATGCACTTTCTGAGGAAATTGCACCATATTTTATGTAAATTTTTTCATTTATATCAAATTTCTTATTCAACAACTACTTTATCATGTGCCTACTATGTATGTGGCCTTGTGCAATGTTTGAGGAATTATTCAAAGAATAGTGAAGAGAAGGTTCTGACAGTTTAGTGAGGCAGGTGGCCCAGTAAGTAAATAAAACACATTGCAACTTGATAAGTGCTGTATGATGGGCCTTGAATAAAGTTTGAAGGAAGTGCAAAGAAAAGGACCTTATGTGGCCTTGAAGGAAAGATTTTACCCAGGAAATGACTGAAACTGGATCCTGAGTGGTAGTTTGCTAAATGAAGAAGAGATGGGACTATGCAGTGAGGGCAGACCTGATAATAATGTCTATATTTCACATGTGTGATTTTATAGAATATTGAATATAGCATTTGAAGGTGTTGTTATTAAGTATTAGATGGGGAATTCTCTGTAAGCAATTCTCATAGAGAATTTATAAGAGGGGTAAAGTTAAGGGGGAGGGAGTGCAGAGAAGAGCAGAAGGGACTGATCCCCATAAGCCATGCGTTTGTGGAACTCTTTAATGCAGAGGGTTTCCTTACAAATTCTTATTTCATCCTCACCCTAGCCTTATGAACTAAGAAGGGCAGGTGCAGGGTATTATTTCCCCCATTTCATGGCTGAGGAAACTGAGACATGAAGAGATTAGGTAACTTGCCTAAGGTCAAACAGTTGCTTCTAGTCTCAAGCAACTGAGACTAGGGCACAAATCTCTCAACCCCTCAGTGGAGCTCAGACTCCAGGCAAATACACACACTTGGCTTTCCTTTTGTTTCAATACAGATTTTCTGGAAAATCTCAAGGAAAGGTTATGTATTTGCTTTTCCCTAAGAAAGATGTGTGTGTACAACACACACACACACACACACAAGATTTTGCATGTATTGTTAGGGAAGTCATAGAGCCCATCCATATTCCATAAAAGGCTGTCCTGGACTACGAACCCCTACATCCTATAATTGTGAATGAGGATTTCAAGGAGAAAAACATCTCAACTTCCATAAGTGGATTCTGTGACTGTGCAAAATCATTTCAGTGTCAACCTAGCTTCCTAGCTTGGTGGGAATCTCAGTGTGATAGTTCAGTTGCTGCAGTTAGAGTCCTTCTTCACTGACTATACAGAGGTTCATCATCAAGATCTTAGACCTGTCCAGTACTCTTCACTGGGTAGTCTGACTTTCAAAAATAAGGAATGTAGATACTATAGAAATAGAGGTCTCTGTTAGAAATAATATCTAAAAAATAATATCTAGTAAAAAAAGTATTTTGTTATAAAAATTGAAATTTATGTATTATTGCGCTGGGTAAATAAACCTAAGATTCACTCCAATACACACTCACATTATATTTCCAGACTAAAGTTAAAAGCATAATCAGTGTTTAGATTCTAATTTATTAGGAATCCTTTCTACTTTTAAAATTTGGTTAAAAGAAAAAAAAGTACTCCACAGGGTTTAACCAAGTGAATATTAGGGAGGCTTTTAGTATTTTAAAGGTACAAAAGTGAAGTTAACCAGCAAATTTCATTCCCTTGATTTTTAACTGTTTTACCAGTGCTAGCACAAGGGACTCCAAACAGCTGTGACTACTACCTAGAAGTGTTCAAAACTTAGTTTTGACTTGTGAAAACAAAAACACCATCAGCATCGTTTGGGAGAAAGCACGACCTTCTCTCAGGAGTGGAAGCTTTCTTCAGCAAAGAAAACTCAGCTGAATCCTGAGGTCCCTGAGGTTCATGTGCTGGCCATGTCTTTGAGATTCACCTTCAGAGGAAACTGGAATCCCAGTTTTGCCCTTCCCTATGCCACTAAGAATTGCTCATCCACTTCTCCCCCCATTTCCATTCTCACTTTAATACAGAATTCTTCCTGAATATTCTGTTCATGTAATACCAGAAATATTACTTAACATGTGAAAGGGAAAAATAATCTACATGTTTTAATTTCATGGCATTATTTTCATTGATAGACTGTGAACCTTTGAACTTCTTATTATGTCATCATATTGAACTTCTGAACTTTTCCTGAGAGCCTATAAACCTGAAAGTGAAAGCTGCATGAAATTGTTTTCCGAGGCCTCCCTGGGTGTCTGCAAGGTGGTAGTGTGCTCTCGATTAAAGAGCAACAGAGCAAGGCATGAAAATGTCCTATAAAAAGCACAGTTCTAAGTGTTTTCTGGGCCTTTCGCTCAGATATGTATCTTTTCTTTAGCCTCATTTTTTTTATCTCTAAAATTTAAGATATAATCTATCCCTTTCTAATTCAGCAGAACACATTTGGGAATTATACAAATTGATTCAAAGTGAAATCCATAAAGGGCTTTGCACTCCTCGGAGATCTCCATGTAAATGCAATTATCTCATGGTTTGCTACAGGCGCTCACCATGTGTCCAGTGTCACCAGCCTGCCTGCGTGCCGTGGAGAGCTGTATGGCGTTTATGACGGCCTGTGGAAGTGAGTGTGCGTTTGACATCTTTCAAATTCTTGCTCCAGTCCTGGCTCACAGAAACTCAGAGGGTCATGAACAGTTTTATTCACACTTCTTTATATTTCCAGCTTCACAGTAAAGTGCTCCTCGCCCTGAGGTTGACCTTTAACTTCAAAGCTAAAATCATTATGTAACTGAAAACAGCTAAACTGATATTGCAATGAGTAGAAATAAAAGTCTTTAATTACCCTGGGAAGATTTAGAAGCAACCTTATTGAAGGAATACACACACACACCCATACCCATGTGTGGGTGTGTATTTGATTACATATATATATATATATATATATATATATATATATGTATATATATATATTTAATGAATATGAAATGAGTTACATATATATCAGTGCTATATAGAAGATGGATTGTGGGGAAGAGTCTACTGTGGAGGCCAGTTTACTAGCCTGCTTTCTATATTGCAATTTAATAATTATCATATGATGTTCTAAATAAAGGGATGGTAAAATAGGCCTATCAGTATGATTAGGCACACATGAGCAGATATTAATACACTTCTTTGCATTTCTAAGGTATTTATGAGAGATCTAGACAAAATGATTTTAGTGGATTTCTTGAATGTAATATTGAACACTCATCTAGGCACAGAATAATTAATTGTTTTTCCAGAAGATTTGGCCCAGGCATACCAAATCAGATAAATATTGAATTGGAAAGGGCAAAAATAATATTTTGCTTATAATTTACTAGTGACTGTTTAAGTGCTTCATGATTGAAGAGTCTGAAGATTCACTTTAAATTCAACCACTATCTTCAATAAACAACAAATGTTTATTGAGTGTTGACTATTTGTTAGTGTGATTCTAAGACTAGAGGTATAGCAGACAAGAGCCTACCATCACAGGCTTTACATTCTTTTTTATTCGTGTTGATCTGGGAATTAATGCATGGCAAAATACACTGAAAGTAATAACTACTAGTGCCATATCATTACATGTACTGAAATGGCACTATTATTGATAATTTTATATCATAAAACTGAATTCACAAGGTTATTTATTTATCACTGTGTATCATAAAAATGTAAGAACAAGAATATAGCCCTTTCTACTCACCTCCAGTAAGAGAACCTCATAACTTCTTAGGTGTTCATTAAGAAATAGATCAGGATACTCAAGAGAAGTAGTGAGAGTAATTTAAAACTATAGTGTGGTGGTTTTTATTGAACAGCACTTATCCAACTCAAAGTCAACAAATGATATTTCTCAGTGAGTGTTTTCCCTTCTTCTTGAGAAAATATACCAATATTCGTGTTACTATTATGAAATCTCACAAATGAATGGAAAATGAAATAAAGGATGTTATCTAGTGCTACTCTTCTCTGAGTTTAACAACTTTCAAATTCAAATGACCCACTTACTTTCATGACTGATTTGAATTTCAAGACTATCAGGCCAATTAAGAGGACAGTATTACCATGGACACAGACAACTAACGCTGCCCTCAAATCTCACATTAACCTTCCACAGTGCAGCCTGTCCTACTGCCTAGAAATGATCTCATTACAATTGTTTCAAAGGGTTAAATAGCATGGGTAATTACATTTTTTTTTTCTAGGAAGAGAAAAAGATAAATTGCAAAATATTGCATCATTTTAGATATCAGAAAGAATGACAAGATCTTGGTTAGGACTCACAAATTCAAAGGCCTACAAAGGTTAGGCAAGTTGTATCAGTGAGAGGAGTGTGTGTGTGTGTGTGTGTGTGTGTGTGTTTAGTCACTTCATTCATGTCCAACTATTTGCAACTCCATAGACCTTAGCCCACCAGGCTCTTCTGTCCATGGGATTTTCCTGGCAAGAATACTGGAGTGGGTTGCCAAGTCCTTCTCCATGGGATCTTTCTGACCTAGGGATTGAACCAGCGTCTCCTGATTCTCCTGTATTGCAGGCAGATTCCTTACTTGCTTAACCATTGGGGAAGCCCCATGAGAGGAGCAGGATAGAAATAATGAGATAAAGTGTTACTCAACTTGAGTGTCCAGGGTACTAGGGAGAAGGGTAGATGTGGTGAGCATGCATCCCATCTGAGACACTTCATTTCAAGCAGCTTCATATGACTATTGCCATGCGGGATATCTGGTCTCAGGATGAAAAATTTTGGAGTTTTCAAAAGTACTTGGAATTTCTGGCTTTTGTGTAAAGTATCCTGGATTTAACTGCTCGGCCAAACAGAGCACATCTTTGGCCACTATTTAGTAACTTCTGGTGTAAAGGATAATAACCCCTGAAGAATTTCCTCTGGCCTTTTCCTTTATCAAGTTAATACCTAGGGAAGGTTTCTTTTTGAAATCATCTAAGGTAATGGGCCTGAAACTAGTACACTTCAAAGAGTGACTATAGATAGCCATAGTCTGGGAGAGGGAGATGGGGATGACAAAGATACCACTTTGAGGGAGCAGACAAGTATAGGCTACAAAGCAAGGATTTAGGGAGCAAAGAAGAAGCAAAGGATACTATGTTAGGGAGATCAGATCCTGGCTAAAGAAAACTCTGAAAAGGATCCAGAGAGAGAAAGAAAGGTGATACTGTGGGAAATGCAAGAAAAAACAATTTTTCTTACTTCACAGTTTTGCTTGGGGCTGTCTGTGAGGCTGTTGGTGTGAAAGTAAGAACAAAACTTTGGTCTCCAAAGAGAATCTCTTGGCCCAGAAGCAAAAAAGATTACAGTAATAATATCTAATAATTCTAAACATGGAATGCCTTTAAAGATTGCAAAGGTTAGAGTTTGCCTTTTTTTAAAAATTCTAGGCTTTTCATTTTTAAATAGTAATTTAATAACACAGTTTGTAGGCCCAGGAATGACAAGACTTTAGTCATCATTAGACAAAGTCTAGCTGCATATAAACACTATCTATTCTCCTCCATGTTTTTTTATTTGTATGCAGTGTTTGTCAGCATGGCAGCCATGGACAATGATAAAGTGCATTTTTCTGCTTGGGTGGTTAGCCCTTTCATTTTTACAAGTGACAAAATAAAAATCTGCTGAAGAGTGAACATGCTGCTTTCACTGTGTCATCTCAGCCCTGCAGGTCATTTTATTATAAAAATGTAAAAATCCAGTCAATTTTATTTAATCAGCTGAAAAGGAAAAGTGTTTCCAGGTCATTAATCAAGTGTTCCTTCTCTGTGGGACTTGTCTCTTCAGAAACTGCCATATGAATCATTAATAAAGCTGGAAAGATTTTTTTTTTACCAGCATGTTTTTGAGAAACCTAGATGTTATTAATATAACAGAGGTAAAGTAATTTTAGGTCAACAAATAAACCCTTCGTTGCCGTTGCCTCTAGATCTGCACCTATGTTATTAAAATCAGCTAATTCTTTACTTTCTAAACATTTAATTGTTGGAAATGTTGGAAATGATCAGCTGTTACATTGTATATGATTATATATTCCATAATTACATGTTTTCCTGAATGTTACCTAACCTTATATTTACAGTAAACTTTTATTATGTGAATTGATCAAAACATAATGAGACAGTAAGAAGAGATAATTACTACTGTATCTGTAATAATAATAATGATAGTAATTAAACACAGCAAACTGCATTCACATAATGTCAAGCTTGTGCTTAAACCCATGAAAGCAAGTCGTGAAATAGAAGCTTGAAATACCCTCCTAGAGGAATTTTGCTGCTTGTGTTGACATTGTTCACAAGGCTTTATTTTTAAAAGGTGGTCTTCATATGCATGAAGAATTTTCTGGTGTTTGGTCAGCAATTATCATTCTTATTAGAGATCTGTTCTGATTAAATGTGTCCTTTTTTTGGAATCATACTTAGAATGAAGCCAAATAAGAGTGTCAACAGACAAGGGAAAAGGGAAAGAGGGACCACATTTCTGAAAGAATATGAATCACAACTCAAGGAAGTCAAGAATAAGGAGCATTAACAAATATGCAATTACATTAAATAATCCCACAGTCTTTCAATTTATCCATTACTTTTTTGGATCAAACATATCCCAGGCACAATATTCTCTTCTTTTTCTCATTGTCAATATTTTAGTCCCTTTGGCCTGGACTAGTTAGTTGACTTATAGTGAAAGTGAAGATTGCTCAGTTGTGTACCACTCTTCGCGGAACCCATGGACTGTAGCCCGCTGGACTCCCCCGTCTATGGAATTCTCCAGGCAAGAATACTGGAGTGGGTAGCCATTCCCTTTTCCAGGGGACCTTCCTGACCCAAGAATTGACCCCAGGTCTCCTGCATTGCAGGCAGATTCTTTAGAGTCTGAGCCACCTTAACCATCTGAGCCACAGGGAAACCTTTGACTTACAAATAACAGAAATTTATTTCTCACAGTTCCAGGGGCTTGGAAGTCCAGGATCAAAGCACTGGCAGATTTGGTGGGGTCTGGTGGAAACCCACTTCCTGGTTCATGGGCGGATGTCTTTTCACTGTTCCCTCACATGGCAAAAGGAGCTCTCTGGATGCCTCTTCTCTATGGGCACTAATCCCATTCATGAGAATTCCACCTTCATGATCTAATCACCTCCCAAAGGTCCCACCTCCAAATTCTGTTATATTTTGAATTAGATTTCAACATATGAATTTATAGGAACACGAGCAATCAGTCTATAGCATCACTGTAACACAATCATTCTGAAATTTATAGAAAATCTTCTGATTTGTATGTCCTTATCATTAGGTGACTTGTACTTTATATCAACTTATGGTGTTAATATTTAAGATTCAAATTTATCTGCTTATGTTCAAACTCTCAAAGATTTCCTGCCCCCCAAAATCTGGTACAGTGACTCATTCATCCCATGTCTATGATTCAACATTTTATAAATATGCTCTTTATCTATATATAATTGTGTGCCAAACATATGAAGCTCCTCTTTTCCATTGTAACATCGGGTCTCATGATTATTTATATCACATGAACTTGTTATTCAAAGAAATTACTAGACACACACATACTTAAAACATACACATACACACTTCCTCACTGTTAAGTATCTTTTGAGTCATTGTCAAGCAGTGCATAACTCAGATGCACTTTTGAGGAAATTTAAACAAAACAAATCTCTTAATGATTTTAGTAATAATACAAACACATTAACAAAAAGAGTGTATCTTTGCTTGTCACATATTGAAAGAAATTGCCTTTTCTAGTAAAATTACAATTTTTATCTAAAAGGTAAAAACATTTATATTTACTGAGTATTTTTATGTCATTGAAAAATTTGTTTGCAGGTACCAAAACCAAATTATAGCAATATACCTTAAATAAAATATAAATTAATATTATAAGATATATTATAAGATATTATAAGATAATTCAAAATTATCTTATAAACTATGTAATGTTTGATTTATGTCATAGCAGCATATAGGAGAAACACCCAAACCAATCATGCAGAGAAGGGTTTGGGGTCAGTCAAGCAGTCATGACTGACTGACTTTAGGACTGAACTGAGTCTTAAAGGACCCTAGGAGTTAGGTAGGAGAAGTGGGAGAAACAAACCCATTCCACATAGGAGATAACATATTCAAAGGCCCAAAGTTTGAAAAATACGTAGCAGAGGGTTCAAGTGATGATTAAATTAAATGGTATATGAAAGATTACTTGGCAGATAAGGTGGAACACAAATAAAGTCACTGCCATTCTTATCTCCATTTTCAGTTATCTGAATCTTTCAGTGACTTAGGTTTAGGAAAGAGAATATAAGTTCTATGAGGCCAGATGTCTATGTTTCTTTTTGTATCTCACATACATGAAATACTGTCTGGCATCATGTACCTGATATACAATTTGTTGAATGAATGAAGGAAATAAAAATAAATATATGGAATAAGAGAGAGTAAGAGATAAGGCTAGATAAGACTAGGAGCCAGAGTACACAAGTAATAAATACCATGATAATGTGTTTAGATTTAATTGTGAAAACTAACATATTGAACAATTTCAAAAATATAAAAATTAGTTACTAGATTTTTATTTTAGAAAACTCATCTTGATAACTGTATAGGAAATGGAATAGAGGAGGGTTTGGTAAGCAAAATACATTGGGATTATAAATATTACCTGCTAGAGAACTGGAATCTAGGTTTCCTTAAAAATAAGCAGCTGTTATAACAAACTACTGAATATAACATGAAATAAGTAGACTCACAGATATAGAGAACAAACTGGTGGTAACCAGTGGGAAAGGGTGGGGGGAGGCAATAAAGGAGTAGAGGAGTGGGAGGTACAAACTATTGGGCATAATATAGTATGATATGGGAAATGTAGTGAAAATTTTGTAATAGTGGTAAATGGAAAGTAATTTTTAAAAATTACATAAAATTTTTAAAAATTTAAAAATACAATAGAAGGCATTATCAACTCTGGGGGGAAAAGTGGCTACATAAACTGTTGAGTTAAAAGTAATAGGAAAGAGAAACTGGAATCTAGGCAGATATTGGAGAAGGATATGGCAACCCGTTTCAGCATTCTTGCCTGAAAAATCCCATGGATAGAGGAGCCTGGCAGGCTACCATCTATTGGGTTGCAAAGAGTTGGATATAACTGAGCAACGAAGCATGAACATATGCAGGCAGATATTGCATTTATTTGCACGTACTCTTCTTTCTTTATTCTTGGTCTCACAACTTTTTTTAAGCCTCTAGGCTAATGGGATAGTGATTATGTTCATTATTATATTTCTTTTTGCCTATGAATTTTGCATTATGATAAATGAGAAATTGTTTATGGGAGGCTTTATTTGCTAAACTGTTTTTATAGTTGCTTACTTACAAGCCAGTAATTATTGATTCCATAAACTAAACTGAACTAATTACCCATAACAAGGTTGCATGAACTATTAGTCATTTGCTCAGCTATTTTGTCTACTGTTTCCCAATTCATTTTGCATCATTTTTGTATCTTCCTATCTATTAATCTAATGGAGTTTTTAATTACATTTATTGTTTATAATCTCATATAATATACATTATCATAGACAAAACAATCTTCCAAATTTTATGTACTTCTTTCTAGAATCTACAAGCCTGCATTTTACCATGACATTTGAAACGATGTTGGTAGACAGACATATATGTAATCTTTGCATTCATTTTGTACTAGTTTCTACATGTTGTTATTGTTCAGTTGCTGTCCTGTCTGGCTCTTTGCGACCCCATGAACTGCAGCACACCAGGCTTCCCTGTCCTTCACTATCTCCCTGAGTTTGCTCAAACTCATGTCCGTTGAGTAGATGATGCCATCCAACTGTCTCATCCTCTGTCATCCCCTTCTCCTCTTGCCTCAATTTTCCCCAGCATCAGGGTCATTCCCAGTGAGTGAGTTCTTTGCGTCAGGTGGCCAAAGTATTGGAGCTTCATTGTAAACATCAGTCCTTCCAGTGAATATTCAGGATTGATTTCTTTTAGGATTGACTGGTTTGATCTTCTTGTTGTTCAAGGGACTCTCAAGAGTCTTCTCCAACACCACAGCTTGAAAGCATCAATTCTTTGGCGCTCAGCCTTCTTTATGGTGCAACTCTCACATCCATGCATGACTACTGGAAAAACCATAGCTTTGACCAGGCAGACCTTTGTTGGAAAAGTGATGCCTTTGCTTTTAATACCCTGCCTAGGTTTGTCATAACTTTTCTTTCAAGGAACAAGGGTCTTTTATTTTTGTGGTTGCAGTCTCTGTCTGCAGTGATTTTGGAGCCCAAGAAAATGAAATCTGTCACTGTTTCTACTTTTTCCCCATCCATTTGCCTTGAAGTGATGAGACAGAATGCCATGATCTTTGTTTTTTGAATGTTGAGTTTAAAGCCAGCTTTTTTACTCTCCTGTACCATAACGGTGGTGTCATCTGCATATCTGAGGTTGTTGATATTTCTCCTGGCTATCTTGAGTTCAGCATGTGAGTCATCCAGCCCAGCATTTTGCATGATGCATTTTGCATATAAATTAAATAAGTGGGGGTGACCATATACAGCCTTGACTTACTCCTTTCCCAAAATGAACCAGTTTTTATGTGATGTGAAGTGAAGTGCAAGTTGCTCAGTCATGTCTGACTCTTTGCAACCCCATGGACTATACAGTCCATGGAATTCTCCAAGCCAGAATGCTGGAGTGGATAGCCTTTCCCTTCTTCAAGGGGTGTTCCCAATCCAAGGATTGAACCCAGGTTTCCTGCATTGCAAGCTGATTCTTTACCACCTGAGCCACAAGGGAAGCTCAAGAATACTTTAGTGGGTAGCCTATCCCTTCTCTAGTGGGTCTTCCTGACTAGAAGACTAGAAGAAACCGGGGTCTCCTGGATTGGAGGTGAATTCTTTACCAACTGAGCTATCAGGGAAGCCCACGGAGGATTCTGACTGTTAATTAAACAGTCTGGAGTTGGGATAGAAATTTAAGAAGCATGGATTAAGAAGGAGTTTCTGTCTTTATGGAGTTAATATTACTGAACAAATTCTTTTATTTTGACAAGGAGGAAAAGAGAGATAACTATAGAAGAAGAGAAAGGCACCATTTTTAAAATTTGTATCATGACTATTAAAAATTAAAAAGAGAGTAGTTTGAATCCTAGGATATGAATAATGTGAAGCTTTGATTAGCCAAAGAAAAAGTATCATTATAGTCAAAGTGTCTTATGGTGGCTGGAACAGGGAAATTACAGAAATGTGTCATGATGAATATTAAATATTAAATATAGAAAGTTGATGTGGGCTTGAGTCCAAACACTATTATTGAACTGAGGAGAGCTCTATATGGAGCAATGAAGCATAATATCATATTGGACAATGATTAAATTCTGAATATAGCTGTGCATAATTTTAAACTATATCAGACTTTTAACTGTCATGATAAATTTCTTATGACAAAACTCATATGACTGTGTGCCTATACAACAATGATAAAGCAGTGTTGTTAAGAAAAGCGTTCTAATCTGGACCTGCAATAAGTTGTTGTCTAATTTCTTTGGAAGTAAAATTGATCATTTATGGCAATTTTAGTTTCATGAGAAGAATGTCTTTTTAATTTCAAAGGTATGTTTAATCATGGAGTAGTATTTTCTTCTTTTAATTCATGGTTTGTTCCTACTCAGTTTATTTCATGATCAACCACATAATCATGTGTTTCAAGCCCCAGATACCCTGGTATCTTTCTCAACTACTGTGTTCTTCACTCAGCCCTAGATACTACTGCTGCCTCATCTACTCTGTGGTGCTTCAGAGCACTGAGAAATGTGGGAATTAGGATGATTTATTGAAGCACAAATTTATGGTTTTGGTTTCAACTAGGCTGTCTATTTGGGATGAATATTAAATTTACCTATAAATTATTTCCCAATCAGATGCTCCAGAGACTATGCTCCAAACTCTTTGCTTCTTTTGAATGATAATAAAAAAACAAACAATAACAAAACTCTTCATAATTGACCATTTTTGTTGAAAAAACACATTCCCTCCACTTGAAATGTTTTCTTTATTTGATTTGATCCCAGTGTCTTCCAGCTTCCTCCTCAGTGTTTAGGGTTCATGGCAGGCTAGAAAGTATCCTTTCAGGTGATTTTACATTCAAATATTATCTATAGACAAGAGATAACATTGTTGTCCAGTCACTAACTCATATATGACTCTTTGTGACCCCATGGATTATATATAGCATGCCACGTTCCTCTGTGCTCCACTCTCTTCTGGAGTTTGCTCAAATTCATGTCCATCAAGTCAGTGATGCTATCTAACCATCTCATCCTCTGCTGCCCCCTTCTCTTTGTGCCTTCAAGACTTCCAGCATCAATCTTTCCAAAGACTGGAAAATACTTCCAGTCTTTTCAAATGATGCAGCTCTTGATTTGATCCCAGGGTCTTTCAGCCTCCTCCTCAGTGGTTAGGGTTCATGGCAGGTTAGAAAGTATTCTCTGAGGTTATTTTACATCCAAATATTAGCTATGGGCAAGAGACAATAGCAATTTATTAAACTAACTTAATACATATTTCAGCTTAAAAGTATGTAACATGTAATGTGAAATGATACTCTTTGTGGTTATTTTTAAAGTCACTCACTAGTGTCTGACTCTTTGCGACTCCATGGACTGTAGCCCACCAGGCTCTTCTATCCATGGTATGCTCCAGGCCAGAATACTGGAGTGGGTAGCCATTCCCTTCTCCAGGGGATCTTCCCAACCCAGGGATCCAACCCAGGTCTGCATTTGGATCTATACATTCCATGGGGTCACAGAGTCGGACGTGACCAAGTGACTTTCACTTTGTGGTTATGTATATGTTCAAAAGAGTATGCTTAAGACTTTATATTGTGATATTTTAGCAAAAGACTGAAAAAAATAAAATGACCACATGTAAGGCACTGACTGTACATATTAAGGTAAATCCATAACATAAAATATGTGCAGCTGTAAAAAGGATCGAGGAATATCTCCAAGTTCTAATATGAAATGATCTGAGGATAGACTTAGGTTAAAAAATAAAAGTGAAGACTTAAGATATATAACTATGGAAGGAGAGAAATCTTAACGTAGATAGGCATTCCATTCCTTTCATTTTCAAAATAAAATGAGAGAATGTATTACAATGTAACAAAAATTATTGCTTATAGGAAAGAGAGAGGGATACAGGGCAGAAAGGACAAGATGAAATAAAGACCTTTGTATATACATCATGTTGTTTTTTTTTGTTTTGGAATCTTTTGTGTTTTATGTAATTTTATATAATTAAAGACAAAAATATGAGCAATCTTTAAAAATTAAAATCCAGCTTAAATGAACTTAATTGTATATCAAGTTGTCAAACCACAAATTAAAAGAATTACTTCAAAGTATTTTAAATGCTCAGTATGTGATCTTTACACTTTAGTGAGCTGTAAGTACAAATAGAGGCAAGAGCAAAAATTGAAAATCCTTTCTTTCTTAGATATTTCCCTAAGAAAGTGTTATCCAGTGGTTGGGACTCTAGGCTTCCACTATCTGGGCAGGGGTTGGATCCTTGTTGGAGAACTAAGATCCTTTGAGGCTTGTGGTGTGAAAAAAAAAGGCAAAACCCCTTTCTTAAGCTTATTGTTAGTCTTATTGTTAGTATGTTGATTTAAAAGTATCATAGGTAAAATATAGAAGAAAGGTAATGTAAATTATGTAAATGTAATTAGAAACCAATATTTTCAGTGTACAGTAATGGAAACACTATAAAGAATCATATTCTTTTTTCTCTGTCACCACTGATTATTTATTATAGTCCTTTGTTTGAAGTAGTGTTTAGATAGCTAATAATAAACTTTTAATTCTAATAAAATGGTTTTCATTTATTTAGAAATAGAAAACTCTGTATAGACACATATAGAGTTAAAATTTAATTATAAGAATATAATATACATATTTTATAGTTTTTTTGTTACAAATGCAAATTTCTTAGTTCTATCTTCTACAAGTGCTGAAAGTACTGAGAAGGATAAAGGTAGAGTAAATTAAAAATCAAAATGAATTTTAAATAGACTTTGGTGAAAACATATCTATACTGTTATTGATCTATAGAATTTTTCCCATTTAAAAACAGGAATATTATTTGGCCATAAAAATAATAAAAATCAAACTCATAGATACAGAGAATAGAGTGGTGGTTGCCAGAGTTGGGGAGTGGAATTTTTGTGAAATGGGTGATGAAGGTCAAGGGTACAGATTTCTAGTTATAAATATATAAGTCGTGGAGATGTAACATACAGGATGACAACTATAGTTACTAATACTGTATTGCATATTTGAAAATTGCTAAGAGAGTAAATTAATGGTGTAAATTAATGATGGAATTCCCGTTGAGCTATTTCAAATCCTGAAAGATGATGCTGTGAAAGTGCTGCACTCAATTTGCCAGCAAATTTGGAAAACTCAGCAGTGGCCACAGGACTGGAAAAGGCCAGTTTTCATTCCAATTCCTAAGAAAGGCAATCGCAAAGAATGCACAAACTACTGCACAATTGCACCCATCTCACATGCTAGTAAAGTAACGCTCAAAATTCTCCAAGCCAGGCTTCAGCAATACGTGAACTGAGAATTTCCAGATGTTCAAGCTGGTTTTAGAAAAGGCAGAGGAACAAGAGATCAGATTGCCAACATCCGCTGGATCATTGAAAAAGCAAGAGAGTTCCAGAAAAACACCTATTTTGCTTTATTGACTATGCCAAAGCCTTTGACTGTGTGGATCACAGACAACTTTGGAAAATTCTGAAAGAAATGGGGATACCAAACCACCTGACCTGCCTCTTGAGAAATCTGTATGCAGGTCATGAAGCAACAGTTAGAACTGGACATGGAACAACAGACTGGTTCCAGATAGGAAAAGAACTATGTCAAGGCTGTATATTGTCACCCTGCTTATTTAACTTATATGCAGAGTACCTCATGAGAAACACTGGGCTGGAAGAAGCACAAGCTGGAATCAAGATTGCTGGGAGAAATATCAATAACCTCAGATATGCAGATGACACCACCCTTATGGTAGAAAGTGAAGATGAACTAAAAAGCCTCTTGATGAAAATGAAAGAGGAGAGTGAAAAAGTTGGCTTAAAGCTTAACATTCAGAAAACTAAGATCATCACATCTGGTCCCATCACTTCATGGGAAATAGATGGGGAAACTGGAAACAGTGTCAGACTTTAATTTTTGGGGGCTCCAAAATCACTACAGATGGTGACTGCAGCCATGAAATTAAAAGACGCTTACTCCTTGGAAGGAAAGTTATGACCAACCTAGATAGCATATTAAAAAGCAGAGACATTACTTTGCCAACAAAAGTCTATCTGGTCAAGGCTATGGTTTTTCCAGTGGTCATGTACGGATGTGAGAGTTGGACTGTGAAGAAAGCTGAGGGATGAAAAATTGATGCTTTTGAACTGTGGTGTTGGAGAAGACTCTTGAGAGTCCCTTGGACTGCAAGAAGATCCAACCAGTCCATCCTAAAGGAGATCAGTCCTGGGTGTCCATTGGAAGGACTGATGCTGAAGCTGAAACTCCAGTACTTTGGCCACCTCATGTGATGAGTTGACTCATTGCAAAAGACCCTGATGCTAAGAGGGATTGGGGGCAGGAGGAGAAGGGGATGACAGAGAATGAGATGGTTGGATGGCATCACCGACTCAATGGACATGGGTTTGAGTAAGCTCCGGGAGTTGGTGATGGACAGGGAGGCCTGGAGTGCTGCGATTCATGGGGTCGCAAAGAATCGGACATGACTGAGCGACTGAACTGAACTGAGCTGAACTGAAGAGAGTAAATCTTGAAAGTTCTCATCATAAAAAATAAGTTTGTAAAACTATGTAAGGTGACAGATGTTAACTAGGCTTATTGTGATCATTTTGCAATACATACAACTATTGAACCATTATGTTTTACACTGGGTTCCCAGGTGGTGCTAGTGGTAAAGAATCTGCCTGTAGTGCAGAAGACCCAGGTTCAGTCCATGGATTGGAAAGATTCCCTGGAGAAGGAAATGCAACCCACTCCAGTATTCTTGCCTGGAAAATTCCATGGATGTGGGATCCTGGTGGGCTACAGTCCATGGGATCATAAAGAGTTGGACACGACTTAGCGACTAAACAACAATAAAATGTTTTACACCTGAAAATAATATAATGTGGTATGTCAATTATACTTCAAAGAAAAAATGCTATTAATCATATACTCTTATAATCAAAATTAACTTTGGGTGAACTTATTTCTTGATTTGCTACATTTTGCAACTCCTGACTGTCATTGATTTCAGATTGCAGTTAGTATAAATTGCTGAGTACTTTTTCCCCAGAAATTTTAAGTTGGTACAGTCCAGTACAGATATTATGCAAACCATAGTGCAAGCCACATATGTAATTCTAAATCATATTTAAGCCACTTTAAAAAAAGGCAGAAGCCAACAGGTAAAATTAATTTTAGCAACACATTTTATTTAGTCTTCTACATCCAAAATATTATCATTTCTGTGTGTATTCCCTATAAAATATTGAGATATTTTACAGTCTTTTAAAAAAATACTAAATCTTCACTACATGTGTATTTTACATTTCTGGTACTTCTCAATTCAGATTAGCTGCATTTCCAGTACTGAAAAACCATGTACACCGTGGTTAATCTATTGGACAGCAAAGTCTAAACTATAAATCAGACTGTAGTAAAACATGGTGAAACTCTGATACAACCAATACAATAAAAGTTTACATTAGTAGAGTGAAATATAAACACTAGTGAAAACATACAAGTATTCCTTATTTTTAAGATTAGTCAAATTGACTATTTGGGTAATAATAGATGCACTAAGAAGGGCTTCCCAGGTGGTGCAGAGGTAAAAGAACCTGCCTGCCAGTGCAGGAGACGATAGAGACATGGGTTCAATCCCTGGGTCAGGAAGATCCTATGGAATAGGCAATGGCAACCCACTCTAGTATTCTTGCTTGGAAAATTCCGGGGGTGGAGGAGCCTGTTGGGTTATAGTCCATGGGATCACAAAGAGTCAGACACAACTGATAGCATGCGCACAGGCACAGAAACACTAAGAAATCCGATTTTCTCTCCTCTGTTTGTAACAATTGATTATTTATTACAATCATTGGCCCGAATAAATGTGAAATGAGTAATAATGAACTTCTTTTGATTCTTATAAAATTACCTGCTTCTATTTAGAGTAAGAAACTGGTAAAATATTTAAAGATGGTTCTATGAATTCTATGGAAAAGAGAGAGGAAAATTTGAGCTGAACTGACTTGATGCAAGACTTCTAAATTTTAAGTGACTAGCATGAATTCACAGGATGAGAAGACGCATAGCAGGAGTTGGTATAGCCACAGCTAGCAGGTTCTGAGTGGTGGCTAGCTGATGCCATTGAATGCTTACAGCACTTGGTAAGGTGGATGCCATTGCAGTGCAGCAAGCAAATTGAATGTAATTTATTTGCCACAGGGCATTTCTTCATAATTCAATTGTTATCTTTTTACAATCCTGATTGTTATCTTATCAATTTACACCCTCATTTTACCAAGGAGGTCACTAAGAGTGACAATGTAATTTGCACAATGCTGTTCATTGGAAGGACTGATGCTGAAGCTGAAACTCCAGTACTTTGGCCACCTCAGGCGAAGAGTTGACTCATTGGAAAAGACCCTGATGCTGGGAGGGATTGGGGGCAGGAGGAGAAGGGGACGACAGAGGATGAGTTGGTTGGATGGCATCACCGACTCGATGGACATGGGTTTGAGTAGACTCCGGGAGTTGGTGATGGACAGGGAGGCCTGACGTGCTGCGATTCATGGGGTCGCAAAGAGTCAGAAACGACTGAGTGACTAAACTGAACTGAACTGATATAGGCAAAGTATTGACTCTGGAGCTTTGGTCCTAATCATAATAACACTTGTGGTTTAGTTGCTACGTCGTGTTCGACTCTTTGAAACCCAATGGACTGCAGCACCCCAGGCTTCTCTGTCCTTCACTATCTCCTGGAGTTTGCTCAAACTCATGTCCATTGAGTTGGTGATGCCACCAACTGTCTCATTCTCTGTTGCCCCCTTCTCTTCCTGCCCTTAATTTTTCCAGCATCAGAGTCTTTTCCAATGGGTTGACTCTTTGCATCAAGTGGCCAAATTATTGGAACTTCAGCTTCAGCATCAGTCCTTCCAATGAATATTTAGGGTTGATTTCCTTTAGGATTGACTGGTTTGATCCAAGGAATCAAACCTTGTGGTCCAAGGGACTCTCAAGAGTCTATTCCAGCACCACAGTTCTAAAGCATCAATTCTTTGGCACTCAGTCTTCTTTATGGTCTAACTTTGTGGTCTAACTCTCTCAACTGTACATGAGTACTGGAAAAACCATAGCCTTGACTATGATAATGATACTTTTGGTAGTGGTACTAATATGGTAATGATACTATATGGTAATGATAAAATTAGGTTGTATGAAATAATGTAGCATCTAAATGTGAAGTTCTCATTCAAACCATCACTCTATTCCAGTACACATCAATACAGACTAAAATTTTCATTGTGCTTAGATAATAATGAGAATGTCATGTCTCTAAATTGCTATTTGAAATATTAAAAAATCACTCCAATATCTTTGACTTTGCCATTGCAGTGCAGCAAGCAAATTGAATGTAATTTATTTGCCGCAGGGCATTTGTTCATAATTCAATTGGGAATCCTGATTGTTATCTTTTTGTTCACTCAAGTGGAGGTGTTTTTTCCTCTGCCTACTCTCAGCCTAAATATTTTAATTGCTGTGTTAATTTCTGGCTAACTGTTTTTGAGGTCAGGGTTAAGTGCTAAACTTTTAAAGTCTGGAAGCTTTGGCCTGTAGCTGCTGCCATGGAAATAAATTCTAAGACAGCTAAAGGTGTATATGGACGCACAGGAGAAAAGCAGACCCCTACTGGGGTATATTAGAACAGACATATGGGAACAGCTAAGACTAACTCCGATAATAAAGTTTTCTTACATTTTTACTTTCCCTCATTATCTGTGTTTCCAAAAGGCCTTTTTCATGGATACATATCCTAGTGAAAAAACTGAAAAGAATATCTAATATCTATTGCCAACTCTTGAGACTGACATTTCTATTGTTTGGACTCCACTGAAGGTCCTCATTAGACCTCCTCCTCCTATAGTGATCTTGCCTCCATGACTGTTAGAGAATTCTTTGTCACCAGCATCACAGAATTTGACTGCTTTTCTCTTAGTTTGTGAGCAGTTGACTTCTTTGAACTTTTCAAGTTCTTTCTCAGCATTTAACAGAACAAAGATCTGTAGACATCAACAGGGTCTTCCCTTCAGCCTGCCTGGTACACGATGGCCCATCAGTTGTTTTCAAACTCCCCTCCCCTCACTGGAATGCAGAGGACCTGGCTGTCTCCAGGGGGTCCCTTTCCCATCTGCAGGAGCAAACAGCTGAGAACTGGCATTTCAGAAACTAATGCTTTTCTCTGATTCCCTGCCTGTGTTATGGGAGAGTGTAACCTGACCTTCATTTCCGTTCACAGCTCATGGAGCTTCTTACACTGCAGATTAGTGGTGCATGGGATCATTGGGTTCTCTCAGCCTATACTCATCCAGGTTGCCCCATCTTCTAGCATTCGAATCCTAAAAGAGCATATTCCCTTAGGACTTAACTTCCAGTCATACCAAGCCTATGTAACATCCAGCACAGAAGGGCCACAGACACTGCAATGTGAACACATTTCTATCTTTTGTTATTATGAATGTGAATGAATCAAAAAGCAGTGATATAGTAATCTGTAATCTGTTAACTTTTGAAATATGGTAGCTCAGTGGTAAAGAATCCGCCTGCCAGTGCGGGAGACTTGGGTTTGATCCCTGGTTTGGAAATATCCCCTGGAGAAGGAAATGGCATCCCATTCCAGTATTCTTGCCTGGAGAAATCCCATGGACAGAGGAGCCTGGTGGGCTGAAGTCCATGGGGTCACAGGAGTCAGACACCACTTTATGACTGAACCACCAGAAGGAATGTCAGAGAAGAGAGATCCCTTTGAGGTCAGTGTAGTTGAGGAAGATATGCTCTCCATCTGCATGCGCCTTTTCTCGTAGCCACAGCATCATGGTACATCTCGGCAGACTGAACACTTCTGGGTAGAGACTCCCGGTGACTAATTCCATGTCTCTGCTGTTTCCCAGCTATCAATAGAGCATTTTCAGTCAACCATAGTACTTATTATTTAAGTGGTAAATGATACCTTTTCAGTTCTAAGTTTTATAATTTATCCTACTTGTCATAATCTATATTTACAGATTATTTAAACAACAGTCAACAACGAGTTCTTCAGAATATGAGCTTTTATTCTTCCTTTTAAAATAAATAGATGTGTATGTACTCATTTGCACAAATGCCACTTGTTCCTCTCTGCTGCCATTTCCATGACAGCAGCACGCAGGACTGTTCTTTCAGTGATTATATTCTGATGGGAAAACAGCCAAACAAAAACTGTCAGCTCTTTCATATACTTTCTAAATCTATTTCGAAATACAAATTAACATTTAATGTGAAGATCTATAAATATGGGTGAATAATGTGTCATACATGTGCATTTTATTTTCTTAGCTTTTCTAAGGTTCTGGCAAAATAGTCTGAAATTTTTCTGCTGAATCTTTTTTTTAAGGTGGGTTAGATGGCTTTACGGCATTGATACGTGGATTGAATCATAATAAATTGAAATGTCTAGTAATTAAAATAAACAAAGGAAAAGGGCATAGAAGAAGCATGATGACACCCCTCCCATTTTTATTATCTGTTGGAAGAGTTACATTTTAGTTAAGTTCTTTCTTGACTTATGAACTTGGAGGAGATTTTCTATTGAAAAAAAAAATAGCCAGCTCACCATTCAGGGTCTTAAAGTTCTCATAGCTCAGCTTCTGACAACACTAGTGTCAACCGGAAAGTGCCTTGTCTTTGTTCTTTTTGGATGTGGGAGAGGCAAATTTCTGACTGAGAAAAGTTTCAGTGTTCTATTTGTCATTTTAGCCTTTCAATGGGTGTAATTTATAAATAGAAAATCATTAATATGCTGAGTAGTTTAAAGAGCTTTTAAAACCACTTGACAATGGTATAAGGAGGCTGTTCTTGTTTTCTTGCTGTGAAAAAGAAAAAGGGGGAAAATATTAGTCACTGGCATGTTGCAAGAGATATCATGAACTTTTTATATTCTCTTCAAATGGATAGGTTGTTCCATAGGTGTGGAATCTATCATTCCTAGGACATATAATGAAACACAATTCTCTGGTTTCTGATAAACAATCCTTTTATGTTTTTCATAAAATTTAATGTTTTCAGATAAAGTGGCATAACTAACATTTAATGACCTATATAATTTATGAGTGCTTGCTCTTCCATTCTTAACATTGTAGTGGTATATTCATGTATATATTTCTATTGGAAAAGTCATTTATGTTTTTGGTTCAATGCTAAATGTTAATAATGTGACTGTGTTGATTGTGAAGAAGACACTCTACTTTTCTGTAGTGAAAATTATAGGTGTAATTCCAGGGACACTAGTAGAGGTGACTTTGACTTTCTCTAGAGAATAACTGTGGCTTCTTAGGAACTCAGATTTCTTTGTCTAGTGTGATTTTTGATCTGTGTGATATCAACAATTTTTAAGTTTCCTGGCTATCTGATTTTGAAATGGAAAGAAATCCATGAAATATATGAGAACACCTCTGAGTTCAGGATGCTATATTCAGTTCAGTTCAGTCGCTCAGTCATGTCCAGATCTTTGCGACCCTGTGGACTGCAGCACTCCAGGCCTCCCTGTCCGTCACCAACTCCTGGAGCGTATACACAAACTCATGTCCATTGAGTCAGTGATGTCATCCAACCATCTCATCTTGTGTCACCCCCTTCTCCTCCTGCCTTCAATCTTTCCCAGCATCAGGATTTTTTCAAATGAGTCAGTTTCTTCGCATCAGGTGGCCAAAATATTGGAGTTTCAGCTTCATCATCAGTCCTTCCAATGAATATTCATGACTGATTTCCTTTAGGATGACCTGGTTGGATCTCCTTGCTGTCCAAGGGACTCTCAAGAGTCTTCTCCAAACCATAGTTCAAAAGCAACAATTCTTTGGCACTCAGCTTTCTTTATAGTCCAACTCTCACATCCATACATGGACTACTGGGAAAACCATAGCTTTGACTAGATGGACTTTGTTGGCAACGTAATATCTCTGTTTTTTAATATGCTGTCTAGGTTAAATTTTGTTAATTTTACCTCTTACTTCTTTCACTTGTTTGTCTCCATAGCACTACCTTAGTCTAATCTGCTAATGTTTCACTTAACTGGACTTCCCACACTCACTCTAACCCCATTCCAATCCATGCTCCAGTATGTGCTAGAGTGAGTTCATAATGCAAATCTGATCACATCACCACTCCTTGATCAAAGATCTTCAATGATTTTTTTAAATCACTTTTGGGAAAAAGATCATAGGTCCTGCATGGGCTGACATCTGGTTTGATCAGGTCTGCAGTCCTGAGTTTCACACACACACATCCTTTTACCTATGTCCAGTCACACTGGGCTTCTTTTAGTTCATCTTTTTAGGAAAACCAGTAAATCCCATCCTTTCTTCCTAGAACACTTTTCCTTTTACTCTTTGTCTAGTTACCTCATAATCATTCATCCTTTAGCTCTAACAGGACTTTTCTCTGGCAAGTCTTCCCTCATCCCCAGTTCCCTCTCATTAACTATTCTCATTCTTCAAAGCACATATCTGAATATATCATTATTCACTCAGCTCTGCAGCTATCTGACTCATGTCCACCTACCCATCTGGCATTCTGCTACATAGCTTACAAGGTGAAAAAGCCATGCCCAATACCATTTGCTTCCTTCATCCAGCATACCATGCTTTGTACAATAGTAGGAACTGAGTAAATATTTGCTGAATCAATGAATATATGACTGTGGATATAAATAAGTGTTTGAATCAGAGGATCTATCTCTCAGAAGAAGGTTGACAGACAAGAGATTTATTTTGGTGTGATTTTGGAGTAATTTGTGCCATAAGACTCATTCTGAGATTTGTGGGAAGCATTGAGCATTTAGGTAAAGAATTCAGCAGATCTTGTGGCAAGAGTTGTCCCCAGGATTAATGAGGAAGGAATGAGGCTGAGTTCTCCAGAGACTAGGGATGAAAATTTGCTTGAGAAAAGACCACCAAGAGAATTTTGAACTTTGGTGTCTTTGGGAAGAACCTTGATCATTTGGGATAGATGGATGAAAATCTAAAGCTGAACATTTACACTGGAAGAGGGAAACTAGAAGAGAGGAGGTGTTGCTGAGAGCATCTACCTGAACTGAAGAGTGGGAAAACTTGAAACAGAAGAGCATAAATGTGTGTGTGTGTGTGTGTTAATGGGGGATGTTTCCAAGGAGATAGGAATGGGCAGAATCTTGTTAAACTGGCAAGAGGATCTATTCATCTTTTTTTTTTTTTAGTTTTGAAGCCAAGAATAGGGTCAGAGAACTAGGAATAACAAAATGAAGAATCCAAATAGTAAAGTCTTCACTGTTTATTCATCTTAAAAGTCCTTCATATGATGGAATTTTCCTGATGATTTTCCCATGATATGTGTGCCTGCAGAAAATTTATATTATCTGCAGTCCTAAAATTAAGGATAGTGTATCTGAGGCCATGCAGACGGTGAAAAAAACATAACATTGTGATCAGCATAGGGGTAAAACCAAGTTACCAGTGGAAGTTCTTCCTCTAGGAGAAATTGATATATGATAATTTCTACTCTTACCAATAGAAATCTCTCAATCCCCGTGAAAAAAGCGACCTACATTTTGGACACTGGAATATGTCTATTAGATATTATTATGACCATTGGATGTGCTAGTAGGCCACTATTTTAGATTAGCAGTCAGGGAGAAGGCTAATGTAGATAAGTACATTTGGAAATCACTGGAATGTACATAGGTGTTTAAAATAATGGTTCTAGTTAGGCTCCTTTAAGAAAAGTATCAGTATATGCTTGGAATATACTTGGAAGAGCAAGGAATGAGCTCTGCTTTGAGTGTGCGCAGTCACTTAGCTGTGTCTGACTCTTTGCAATCTCATGGACTGTAGCCCATCAGTCTCCTCTGTCCATGGTTTTCCAGGCAAACATACTGGAGTGGGTTGCTATTTCCTACTCCAGGGGATCTTCTTGACCCAGGGATCAAACCCACCTCTTTCATGTCTCCTGCAATGGCAGATGGATTCTTCACCGCTGTGCCATCTGGCAAGCTTACTCTCCCTTGTTGTTATTCAGTTGCTCAGTCATGTCCGACTCTTTGAGATCCCATGTATTTCAACACTCCAGTCCTCCCTGTCCTTCACCATCACCTGAAGTCTTCTCAAACTCATGTCTATTGAGTTGATGATGCCATCCAATCATCTCATCCTTTGTCACCCTCTTCTCATCCTGCCTTCACTCTTTCCTAGCATTAGGGTCTTTACCAATGAATTGGCTCTTCATGTCAGGTGGCTGAAAGATTGGAGCTTCAGCTTCAGCATCAGTCCTTCCAGTGAGTATGCAGGATTGATTTCCCTTAGAATTGACTGGTTTGATCTCCTTGCTGTCCAACGGGCTCTTAAGAGTCTTCTCCAACACCACAGTTCAAAAGCATCAATTCTTTGGTGCTTGGCCTTCTTTATGGTACAACTCTCACATCCATACATGAGTACTGGAAAAACCATAACCTTGACTATACAGACCTTTGTCAGCAAAGTGATGTCTTTTCTTTTTAATATGCTGTCTAGGTTATTAATTTCATAGCTGCAGTCACTGTCTGCAGTGATTTTGGAGCCCAAGAAAATAAAATCAGTCACTGTTTCCATTGTTTCCCCATCTATTTGCCAAGAAATGATGGCACTGGATGCCATGATCTTATTTTTTGAATATTGAGCTTTAAGCCAGATTTTCACTCTTCTCTTTCACCTTCATCAAGAGGCTCTTTAATTCCTCTTCATTTTCTGCCATAGGGTAGTGTCATCTGCATATCTGAGGTTATTGATATTTCTCCTGGCAATCTTGATTCCAACTTGTGCTTCATCTAGCCCGGCATTTTGCATGATGTACTCTGCGTATAAGTTAAATAAGCAGGGTGACAATAAACAGCCTTGAGGTACCTCTTTGCCAGTTTTGCACCAGTCCATTGTTCCATGTCTGGTTCTAACTGTTGCTTCTTGATCTGCATACAGGTTTCTCAGGAGATAGGCAAGGTAGTCTAGTATTCCCATATCTTTAAGAATTTTCCACAGTTAGTTGTGACCCAAATAGTAAAAGGCTTTAGTGTATTCAATTAAGTAGAAGTAGATGTTTTTCTGGAATTCCCTTGCTTTTTCTGTGATCCAATGAATGTTGGCAATTTGATCTGTGGTTCTTCTGCATCGTCTAATTCCAGCTTGTACATCTAGAAGTTCTCAGTTCATGTACTATTGAAGTCTAGCTTGAAGGATTTTGAGCATTACCTTGCTCAAAATGTGAAATGCTAGCATGTGAAATGAGTGCAACTGTGTAGTAGTTTGAATATTCTTTGTCATTACCATTCTTTGGGATTGGAAGAGTTTAAAAGGAAGTCTGAGTTTTTTAAAAATGTCACTTGCAGCATCATGTATGGATCTGGAGATTATCATACCAAGCGAAGTAAGTCAGAAATAGAATGATAAATATAATATGATATCATTTATATGTGGGATCTAAAATGACACAAGTGAACTTATTTACAAAATGGAAGCAGACTCATAGACATAAAAAACAAATGTATGATTGCCAAAGGGGAAGTGGAGTGGGAGAGGGATAAATTAAGAGTTTGGGATTAGGAGATACACACTATTATTTATAAGATAGATAAATAGCAAGATCCTATCCAAAGTGTAGCACAGGGAATTATATTCAATATATAATAAACCATAATGAAAAGAATATGTATATGTATGTGTAACTGAATAACTTTTCTGTACACCAGAAACTAGCATGACATTGTAAATCAACTATACTTCAATTAAAAGAAAAGACTGAGAGAAATTTGTGAATGTGTAAGAGGAGAAACAGGAAAAGATAGTGCCACAGATGTCAAAAGAGAAGTACCATCAGCACAGAGAAGGGTACCATCATGGGTGCTAGCGATGGTCTGAAAGGACTGTTTTGTTGTACTGATGAGGAGATATACTAGAATTGAGTAAGTGTGGAGGTCTTAGTCTGCTTGGGATTCTATCGCATAATACCATAGAGTGGGTAGCTTAAAAACACACACACACACACACACACACACACACACACAAATGTATTTCTCATGGTTCTGGAATCTGGGATGGTACCTATGATTCAGTACTTGATAAAGCCTCTATTCCTGGCTTAACAACAGGATAAACTGTCTTATCTCTGTGTCCTCACATGACCTTTCCCTCAGTGAGAGAAAGAACAAGTGAAAGGAAGAAAGAGCTCTTTCTCTGTTCTTCTTATAAAGCCACTAACCTCATGATGAAGATTCAATCTAACCCTAGTCTCCCAAAAGTCACATCTCCAAATTTTGTCACATTGGGCATTAGGACTTTAGAATATGCACTTTTGGGGGACATGAACATTCCATTATTAAAAATGGACAACTTATTTGAGATGTTTTACTAGGAAAGCAGATAATTTGAATATTGGATAGAGAGGGTGTAGGAGTCAAGAGACAGTTTTTTATTTTACTTGTGTGTATGTTTTTAAGGTGGAGAATAAAAGAATGTTGACATGCCAGTGGACTTAACCCAGGAGAAAAGAAAGCATTGGATAATATAGTAGAGATGAGGAGCCTTTGAGATAAAAGGAGTTGTCTCAGGGAGTGGAAAGTCTAACTTAAATGTGGTAGGGTTGCTTGCAGTCTTGAATTTGCAGTTGAGGTTCTAATTGTCCTAGCTAAGACACTAATTTAAAGTGAAACTAATCAGTGAACCCAGCTGCCTGCCTTTTACTTTCAGCTCTGCTACATTAGGCTAATACTTTGGAAAATACTTAGTCTCAGTTTCCTCAAATCTGAGAGTAATAATAATGAAAAATACCAGTCTGTCTCATATGGCTTTGCTTCCTAGAGTATCCTACTGGTGGCCAATCATGAAAACTGAAACTCATGTAACTTGGTGTCTGTTCTTTTGGTAGAGCCTGCAGTGGGCATTGGCCAGTACTCTTGGCTAACCTGATTTCTCTTTGTAGATCATTCCCTGAGCAGCTGCCTAGTCCACCCTGTGGCCTGAACTAGCAATCTACTCAGAGTCCTTTGGTGGTGATGGTGGTAGTGGGAGTCAACTTGTTCTTCTTTGGTGCGCCAGTCAGGCTAGCTGGCTTTCCACTCAGGATTCTTGTCAAATGGGAGCTAACAGAGATTATGGAATATTCTAGATCAGAGTTCTCTCTAACTGTCCATGATGCTTCTCTCTCTGGTTGAGGCAAGGCCACTGAAAACTGAACCCTTCCCTAAGCCCAAAGCTGTTAGTATGCACCCAGTTTTCTCTGTATTCAGCTCCACTCATCCAAAGGGCCTGCTCTTGTCAGGCCAAATCCTTCCTTCACCTCCTCTTCACACGATTTCCCTTAGGGAAGACTCTCTATCCAACCTAAGATCCCTTTGTTTTCATTTCCCACCTCTTAGCCTTCGTTTCCTATCTCCTCTAAGCTTTAATGAATAGACTGTACCCAAAAGGAGAACACTTTGAGTATAGTATTAATGGATCACAGGAGAAGAGAATTGAAAGAACCAGGAAATCTGACCTCAGGACAGAAACCTAGATTGCAAAGTTATGATTGTGCTGTGTAATTCTGTTTGTTCAAATGACTGTCCCTGAGTATTTTCTCAGTTGTCTTTCCAATTTCTTCTGTAACGCAGCCTCATCTCAATCTTGGCAAATGGATGCTTAAAGCAGACTATATATAGTAAGAGTTGGTGAGTATCTAGAAAAATAAGAAAGGGAAGCAAATTGGTTTTTTAAAAACATTACTGCTTTTAATTCAACTAAAACTTACAGATCACTTAATTATGTATTGAGCAAAACAAAAGGTGATGGGGACACAAATACACATAAAATATTGTCTCTACCAGAATGCAGTACATATCCTAGAAGGGGCAGGGGAAAGTGCAAAGGGCACCATAGAATGTGGCAGAGAGATGCCTTAGGGGGTTGTGTAAGACAAATGTGCACAGAGTCCACCGGAGTGTTATCCTAACAGAGTATAGGAGACAGGTTCAATCCTATTCTAGCCTATCAGTTAAGCAAGTTAGGTCGGTCTACTCTAATCCAGTTTAATACATCTCCCTAATAATTGAACATGTGCTTAAACCCACCCATACCTAGACACATAAAGTATATGACTAATGTAATATTTGGCAGAGTTATATACATTTCCTGAGATTGTCATCATGAAATAAATCAGCCCAATCAATGCTGGTGCATAATAAAAGTAAAAGTTTTATTTATTTTTTCATTAAGTAAACTGTCCTTACCTGAAGGTATATGTGTTTTCCTGGTGTTTTGACTTTTGCTAACCATACAGTATTAGAAAACTGGACTGTACTTGGAAGATTTAAAACAGCCTATATTGACTATTAATTGTAACAAACACATAGGTACAGACACAGGCACACACAAAGGTAGTTTTGCAAAGTGGACATGGGCCAAGATAATTTTAAATTAGCAGCACTTGCTGGCTGTGTTTTAAAAAATAATGTGATTTTCATGTGTGAGTGTAACTGTATCTGTGTGAGAGAGTATGTGTTTAACAAGCCAAGGTTTTTTTTTTTATCTTTTTGATTAACATTAGTCAGGGTTTTAACATTAGCAGCTCTTAAGACTGATTATGCTTTGGACACCTTAGGATGTCAATCCTCTCCTCAGGCAGTCTGATGTATACCAGGGAGCCAAGAGGAAATACCTTGATTATAAAGTTATCCAGGTTATTTTCAAATAATTGCAAGTAAACAGGAAGCAATGAACTGACATTCTCAAATATTAAAAAAAATGTAGTCCTATTGTTTCTGTGATTTGCAAAGTTACTATAGCAATTACGGCTTGTTTATTCAAGGGCTGCTTAATTTCTACAAGCAAACTTTCCTTTCTGCTTGATGAGTGTTTTCTTCTACCTTTGGCCATACCAAGTAATTTTGTAGTCAGCCCTTATGAAGTAAAGGGATGTCATAAAATAGAGTCTGTGCATATCATGCAGGGCTAGACTATCCACCAAATCCTGTATCTCTTGAAAGAGGATGCACCTGCTGTTAAGGTCAGATGGCTTAATTTATAATGGGGGGAAAAAGCCTGTGGAATTTAATCTAAGTGATGGCTCACCATCTCCCCTGTGTTTAATGCCTGTCTGGGAGATGATATTGACATTGCTGCTAGGTATGCAAGTTTATCTGTGACAGGAAGTCAGTACATATACAACCACACTGAAACACTGTACTTAGTCTTGACTATTTCATCATAAGAATGAAGTATAAGATCTTCAAAAAAGGCTTGGAAGATCAACAAATATTATTAAGAACCAAACTTCTTAGGACATAAATATTTAAAATCTTTAGTCACCAGAGATAGACTCTTGTTATTTTTTTTTTTTTTTAAAGACATGGTGTTCAGGTGAAAATAAAGTACTATCATGTACCTCTGGTTGCTCAGGATCCAGCACACTGCTGAAACTATCAACCTTCAGGTTCATTCTGCCCAGTTCTTGACTAAACTGAAGTATCCAAGACAAATATTGGGATCTCCAGTTATACCACTCAGTAGGCATCTGGAGCAATCAGGTCTGGTAAACATGGAGGAACCCAGAACTTCTTCAGCTGGCTTCCTGCTTTTCATTTAATACTCCACTTCTACTAGACTTAATCTGTTTGAATATGCCCTGGTTTCTAGCTCAGTATTGGTTTTCTCTACAGATCCTTGCTGAAAATTTGAGTTTTATCCTGAATCCCAATTAAGTAGTCTCTTGTTCAGTCGCTCAGTCATGCCCAACTCTTTGTGACCCCATGGACTGCCACATGCCAGGCTTCCCCGACCTTCACCGTCTCCCAGAGCTTGTTCAAACTCATGTTCATTGAGTCAGTGATGACATCCAACCATCTCATCCTCTGTTGTCCCCTTCTCCTCCTACCTTCAGTCTTTCCCAGCATCAGGATCTTTGCCAATGAGTCAGCTCTTCACATCAGGTGGCCAAAATATTGCAGCTTTGGCCTCAGCATCAGTCTAATGAATATTCAGGATTTATTTCCTTTAGAATTGACTGGTTTGATCTCCTTGCAGTCCAAGGGACTTTTAAGAGTCTTCTCCAACACTGCAGTTCAAAAGCATCAATTCCTCAGCACTCAGCCTTCTTTATGATCCATCTCTCACATCCGTACATAGCTACTAGAAAAACCATAGCTTTGACTATATGGACATGTGTTGGCAAAGTAATGTCCCAGTTTTTTTATACACTGTCTAGGTTTGTCATAGCTTTTCTTCCAAGGAGCAAGCGTCTTTTAATTTCATGGATGCAGTCACCATCTGCAGTGAGATGCAATCCCATGGACTTTAGCCTACCAGGCTCTGCTGTCCATTGGGATTCTCCTGGCAAGAACACTGGAGTGGGTTGCCATGCTCTCCTCCAGGCGATCTTCCCAATCCAGGGATCAAGTCCAGGTCTCCTGCATTGCAGGCAGATTCTTTACTGTCTGAGCCACCAGGGAAGCCCATGTAGTCTCTACTTTAAATAGTATTAAATTTTTCTAAATTTCTTCTTCTCCATTGTAAACTGGAGATGATCATAGTACTAATATTTCTACCTCATATGTTCCGAGAAATATATGAGATGAAGCATCTACTTCTGCTTCATTGACGACTCTAAAACCTTGGACTGTGTGGATCTTAAAAAGCTCTGGAAAATTCTTATAGAGATGGGAATACAAGACTACCTTACCTGCCTTCTGAGAAATCTGTATGCAGATCATGAAGCAACAGTTAGAACCGGACATGGAACAACAGCCTGGTTCAAAATTGGGAAAGCAGTATGTCAAGGCTGTATATTGTCACCCTGCTTATTTAACTTATATGCAGAGTACATCGTGAGAAATGCTGCTCTGGATGAAGCACAAGCTGGAATCAAGATTGCCAGAAGAATTATCAATGACCTCATATATGCAGATGATACCACCTTTATGGCAGAAAGCGAAGAATAACTAAAGAGATTCTTGATGAAAGTAAAAGAGGAGAGGGAAAATGTTGACTTAAAACTCAACATTCAAAAAACAAAGATGATGGCATCTGGTTCCATCTCTTCATGGCAAATAGATGGGAAAACAATGAAAATAGTGAAATACTTTGTTTTCTCGGCTCCAAAATCACTGCAGATGGTGACTGCAGCCTTGAAAATAAAAGACAGTTGCTCCTTGGAAGAAAGCTATGACCAACCTAGATGGCATATTAAAAAGCAGAGACAGTATGTTGCCAACAAAGGTCTGTAGTCAAAGCTATGTTTTTTCCAGTAGTCATGTATGGATGTAAGAGTTGGACTATAAAGAAAGCTGAGTGCCAAAGAGCTGATGCTTTTGAACTGTGGTGTAGCAGAAGACACTTGAGAGTCCCTGGAACTGCAAGGAGATCCAACCAGTCCATCCTAAAGGAGATCAATCCTGAATATTCATCAGTACTGATGCTGAATCTCCATTACTTTGGCCACCTGATGTAAAGAGCTGATTCATTGGAAAAGACCCTGATCCTGGGGAAGATTGAAGTCAGGAAGAGAAGGGGACAACAGAAGAGGAGATGGTTAGATGGTATCACCAGCTCAATGGGCATGAGTTTGAGCAAGCACTAGGAGATGGTGAAGGACAGGAAAGACTGGCGTGCTGCAGTCCATGGGGTCACAAAGAGTCAGATATGACTGAACAACTGAACACAAACGTAGTATAAGCTACATAGTAATTGTCTAAGTTATTCTCTTCTGTAAAGGCTTCATGTGACTCTCACTGAAGTCTAATTCAGCTTCTTCATCACAGCACACAAAGGAGGAAACTGTTGGGTAAGTAGGAGGTCTACTTCATACAAAGACATTTCAGTCATTTTGGATGGACAAGAGGTTTCAGTGGTATTGTACCACCATTCTTATAAAGTGTGAGTGAAGTACAAAAATATTTGTTTCCTTTGACAGTGGAATCACTCTTTTATACTTTACATTCCTCTAACTCATACTGAATCTGGAATAGCAGGGAAAATAAATATGACACTACTGACAGCTTGATATAATGTTGAATAGACCAAAAAGTTTGATTGGCTTTTTCCATAAGATATAATGGAAAAACTTGAAGGAACTTTTTGGCCAACCCAATAAATTGTTTACAAGTTATATATAAATAGTTATGCTGGGGATCTATATGATTCAAACTTAGGATAATGTTGTAATCAAAGAACCCCATTTCATCAGCCTCCTCCTCCTTCTGCTATCTCCAAAAGAAAGAGGCAGTTTTATTCTTTAATTGCACGTCTCAAGGATCCAGTTGGTAAGTTCTGGTAACGATGCTCTACGTTCTATTCTCTCGCCATTTTTTTTTTTTTCACTTCTTCCACATTCTCCCGAGATCAAGTTGCTACAGTTCCACAGGAATGTGATGCCTTTACTCTATTTGCCTTCCCTTGTTTTATCTCCCCCTCTTTACATAGATTGTCACTACTTATTTTTGCATATCTATTTTTCCATTATTTTGCCTCCTGGGTTCTGTCTTTCCCTGTCCATTCTATCAGTCTTTGTCATCAAAGTCTAGTATGTGGTTTGACAATGATTCATGCTGAGGTCACAAAGCCAAGCAAATGCGATTAGGGATAGCCAGGCTACTAACCTCAGTACTAAGAGTCTAGTCAAGTAGACAATGAGGGGAGATGTTTGGAGGGTGGGGAAAATGGGAAGAAATGAAAAAGGTTGTGAGAATTGACATCACTACCACATCAACAATTTTTAGTTTGTATATTATTAATATTAGTTTTTAATCTATATATCATTAAAATTGATGGCTATAAGGTGGGCATTAATATTTTATTTTTACAGGTGAATAAATAGAAAATTTACATTATTAGCTAATGAACATTCAACTAATATTTTTTCAAGTCTTGTCCAATTCTGTGGCTTTTGCTTTTTCCCATTGTTTTGAAGTTTCAGGTTTGTGATACTCAAGATTAGGTTAGAAGAGTTGTTGTGTAAGCATTGTATTCTATCAACCTGTCATATTATTCCACTATATAAGGACATGTTCTAGACAATCTCAGAACTGGATTTACTTTATTTTAATTATGAGAAAACTGCCAAATAAAATATTTGTGCCAAAGTAAAAATAATGGAAACAAATGAATAAAATTAATACAGTTAATTAGGAGTTCTTTTGTTCCTTGAGCAAAGGGAATTTCTTGTTAGAATGCAGGAAGATGTTATGAGAATCAAAGCAAGAAGCAGAGCCAGATGCCTGAAATCATCGAAGGCATTTTCTCTCTTTGTTTCTTCTCTCTCTTTTGGGCTTTCAGTTCAGTCACTCAGTCATGTCCAATTCTGCAATCCCATGGACTGCAGCACACCAGGCTTCCCCGTCCATCACCAACTCCTGGAGCTTGCTCAAACTCATGTCCATTGAGTCGGTTATGCCGACTTTTGGGCTTTACATGTCTCTTTTCAAGCCTCATGTGTATGCCTCATTTTTATCTGTCCCAAAACTGACTTCTTGCTGTTCTCTGTGCATATATCTTATCTTGTGCTTGTGCTAAGTTACTTCAGTCGTGTTTAGCTCTTTGCGACCCTGAGGACTGTAGCCCACCAGGCTCCTCCGTCGACGGGGTTCTCCAGGCAACAATACTGGAGTGGGTTGCCCTGCCCTCTTCCAGAGGATCTTCCCAACCCAGGGACTGCACCAGCATCCCTTCAGTCTCCTGCATTGGTACTTGACCATTAGTAAGTACTATGATAGCCTTCAAATGGTGTTGTCAGTCAGTATGGCCTTTCAGCAAAAATTCACAACAATAAAAATCCCACTTCCTGGGTCTCATTTTCAGATTCCTTGGTTGGGCAGTAGGATTGGCTGAGTTCATTTCAGTTGTTTACCCCAGCCGAAATGACTATGGCCTGTAGGCCAGAGACTTTTGCTAGATAGCTGCTCCTTCTAAGCTGTGTGAACATGTTTCATTAAATAGTGTGGACAGAAATAAAATGATTGACAACACTTGCACAATAGTACAATAGAAAGAATAAACATGTTTATGAGAAACCAGGCAGCCCTGTGACCTAACTGAAACTCTGAGTATCCATTTGGGCAATTTTAGTTGCCTGACTAAATGTGCCATGCTTTATTAGCTGGACACCAGTGAAAATTCACTAAGAGAGTACCTTCTTGGTCACTGAGCACAAGAATGTCTTAGATTTAATGTTTTTTTCTGATACTTCAGAATTACCAACTGATGGAATTCGGTGACAGAAAATATTGAGAGAGATCATTTATATTAGTCTTCTACTAGGCATTTTTACGGTCACTAATTGTGACAAATCTAAAATCCTACCATACTTGTACACTACCAGGTTGGCCTGCCACACTTTCGTTGGTGGTGATAGAAGGCATGAGGCTCCTGGATCAGAGTCAAAGAACTTTACTACTCAGTGGCAACAGAATAATTCAGAATGTCAGCACTTGCACTAGTTTTCTGAGCCCGAGTTGCCATAGGACACGGCAGGGAGAGATGGATGACATCTGCGCATGCGGTGTCGTGTGCTGCAGGGGAGGAGTTCTGAGCTTAGAGAACCCAACTCTTTTATTTTTTATTTTCTTCTTTTTTTTTTATTTTTTTAAATTTTTTCAGTGGGTTTTGTCATACATTGATATGAATCAGCCATAGAGTTACACGTATTCCCCATCCCGATCCCCCCTCCCACCTCCCTCTCCACCCGATTCCTCTGGGTCTTCCCAGTGCACCAGGCCCGAGCACTTGTCTCATGCATCCCACCTGGGCTGGTGATCTGTTTCACCATAGATAATATACATGCTGTTCTTTCGCCAACTCTTTTATAATAAGCAGTATAAGCCTAGTTGATCTAGAGGGCGATATTATCTTTGTTATACAGGCCTGAAACAGACCTGCCTTTTTCCTCTAGAAGGAAGTACTATCTTTATTTTCAAGACTGTTTTCTATACAGATATTCCTGGAATATTTTTTAGAACAAAGTCAATTAATATCTCTACTTGTAAGATATGTGACAAAATGAGAAGTTCATGGAGAACTGTCTTCTAACAGCTATGGGACTGTAGTTTTGAAAGAATCAGAAAGGTGCAAAATCATGTGAAACAATGGACAGAATATTTCAAATACTATGAAGTAAATTGATGGCAGTTTTCATTCAGTTAATTTCTAAGATCTTCTTCCTAGTCCGTAAAGATTTTATAACAACATGAGGAAATTCAGGTTTGAAGTTTCCCCAATGGCTCAGCATTAAAGAATTCACCTGCAATGAAGGAGACTCAGGAGACATGGGTTCAATCCTGGGGTGGGGAAGATCACCTGGAGTATGAAATGGCAACCCACTCCAGTATTCTTGCCTGGGAAATCCAATGGACGGAGGAGCCCGGTGGGCTACATTTCAAAGGGTCACAAAGAGTCAGACACAACTGAGCACATATATGATATTTAGTGGTTAAATGAGATCAGATTAATCTTGAAACAAGTCTCTAGTTCATTAACAAAATCAGCTTTTTTTTTTTCATTGCTTTAATTTTATTCCCAAGACAAAACTTTTATAGCATGGAAGATAGGAAGCATTACTGATTTTACTGTCAAGGTTTTAAATTAGGATTGTACTTAATCCTTTAAAATTGGAGTTCTTATCAGTTTTTGATTCATAAATGTTTATGTTGTAAATTAGTCAGAATATATATATATATACATATACATATATATATATAAAATGAAAAAATGACAATACTTTCTTTAATGATTATATTGCATATAATTCATTGCATATGCCCACAATATTTGGAACCTCTTAGCAACCTGAGAGATAAGGCAGGCATATTTGTCTTTTTCTTTGAAGCTTGAGGAAGGAAGCAGGGTGTTAAGTGGTCTAAATGCCCAAGTCCACAGGACTGATTAGAGACCTAAATTGAAAGTCTCCTTACTTTTAGTCTGTTTCTCTTTCTACCACCTTGCCATATCCTTCCATCAGAAGCCCAGTGAAAATGGAAGCTAAATTATATACAGGAACAAAAAAAATGTTCCTGTAATCAGGGTCTGAAACACATTTGTTCAACAGCATGTAGAAAAGTTGGTTGAATTCATGGAAACTTCACTTGAAGAGACTCAAGAATATAATCTCCCTCCCTCACAGAAAACCTACTGAGGAAATGATTCTTTATGCTCCGTAGATCCAATGATGAAAAATACAGAAGAACTCACTGTGATTTCTATTCCAACTTAAAGTAGGGGGCTAGCAGAAGGTTGCTAGAACAGCCATCCTGCAGTTTTAACATAAAGGTTTAGGGACTTTGAGCAGATGACCAGAGCTTTCCAAGAGGTTTTTGAAGTGGTACCATGGTTTTTTACTAATCATTATTATCCATGAAACTCGTCAGGAAAAAGGTGCAAATAGTTTTGGTATCCCTGAAGCTTTAATATTATTAATTACAGTCCTGAATATTTATTGGAAGGACTGATGCTGAAGCTGAAACTCCAATACTTTGGCTACGTGATGCGACTGACTCATTTGAAAAGACCCTGATGCTGGGAAAGATTGAAGGCGGGAGGAGAAGGGGATGACAGAGGATGAGATGGTTGGATAGCATCACCAACTCAATGGACATGAGTTTGAGTAAATTCCGGGAGTTGGTGATGGACAGGGAGGCTTGGCGTGTTGCAGTCCATGGGGTCGCAAAGAGTTGGACATGACTGAGTGGCTGAACTGAACTGAACCTACAAGATATAAAAATATACGACTATTTAATAGTTAAACTGAAGTACTGAAAATTTCTTATAATGAATTGATATTTATGTTGCTAAATTCAATAGCTAATCCTAAATAGTGCAATAGAGAAAACTTTAATTAGAAAACACAGAGTAATCAGAATACTTAACTCTTTAAAATTCAATATGAGGTAACAAAAAATGGTTGGCTACATGTACCTGTGAAAGTGTGTTACAATCAAAATTGTTCTGGGTTTTGTGTGAAAGTGTTCATCTGATATTTGTAAAAATAAATTTACCAGATTATTTGTTTTATACCTCAAAAGGAAGAGAAAGCCAGACCTAACCTTTAGGGGCTAATTACATAACTAGACAGTAATCTTCTCTCTGGAAATAAAATGCTAGGAGCTTTATGGTGACTGGACTTAGGACTTTAGAGCGATAGTCCAGAGCAACTCAGCTCAGAGACACAAAGGCAAAACCTGTTCTTGGTGCTTGGGTAGTGGGTTTCTGGGAGGACAGGAACATGCTGAAAGGGAGCAGTGGATATCATGCTAGCTTTCTAGTTTTTCCTCAGGTTGAGCTTTGACAGCTTGTCAGAAAAACTAGTTATGATTTTGTATTTCTTTTCTCATCTAATTATCACAGTAGCCTAGTGAGATAGATCGTATTCTTACTCTTGGATATACTGAAACCTCAGAGAATGAAAAAGTATGTGATGTGCTCAGAATCTGAAAGTTGAATCCAAATCCAGTTCTTAATTAAAAATCCTCTATTGATTTCACTTTACTAGTGCTTGGATTGAGTCCTAATTCTGATCTTTCATGGGTCACATCTTTTTATTTTTGGAGTTACATCTTTTTATTTTTTAAATTTATGCTTAACATAAGGTCTTGACTCTGGAAAAACCACGGTGACCAAAGGATTATTTTTTAAGTGGGGTGACATGATGTATTTGAATGTGTGTTTATATTTTTGTGCATGTGAATGAGAAAGAAGGAGGGAGAGAGAATTTGTTTTTCTTTTCTTAATTATGTATTGTATTAATATCACTGTTAATTTGATCTGGAATTACTATATGTCATGTGATTTTAAAATACCTGTTAAATGTTATATTAGTCAGCCCAGGTTGCTGTAACAATATGCTACAGACTGGGTAACTTAAATAATAAATTTATTTTCCCACAGTTCTGAAGGCTAGGAGTCCAAGATCAAGGTGTCATTAGGGTTGGTTTCTGGTGAAGTTTCTCTTCCTGGCTTGTGAATGGCCACCTTCTTATTATGTACTCACATGACCTTTCCTGTGTGTGTGTACATATGTATGTTATGTGTGTGTAGAAATAGGGAGCCCAGTATGTATTTTTCTTCTTCTAATGACACCAGTCCTATCAAATTAAGGCCCAACCCTTAGGACTTCATTTAACCTTAATTACCTTCTTAAAGACCTTATGTCAAAATGCAGTTATATTGGAGGTATGAATTCAACATATGAGTTTTGGTGAGATGTAATTCAGTCCGTAACAATTATGGACTCTCAAGTATTTACCAAGTGGATGGAAGAATACTGTGGTATGTGTGTATCCATGTATGTTGTTTTTATATAGAAGTTTTTGTTTGAAAATTCTAAGTAGATTTTAACATAAAAATGGAAATATTTGAAATTATTCTGAGATTCAAAAACAGTTTCAAAACTCCACCATTGATATGTAAACAGATAAACTTGGGCTGCAAACAAATGCCATTTGTTACAGAAAAATAGTTAGGATAAGAAATATGTATAAAATAACTTGATACGTTTTCTGATCCTAAATCTAAGGCTTCTTGTGAGCACTCAGAAAGTGGAATGCCATGAACATGTTATTTAAAGTGCATATAACTGTTAGCAGATGTTTAATAATTCTCTATTGTCTTAATATTAAAAATATGTTTCAAATATTTCAAATACATATATTTTCAAAATATACTTATCCTTTAATGTTGGTGTACTGTGGTACTTGAAAACTAGGCTTAGACTTGAACTTTTGGTTCAGATCTTGAACTCTGGGTTCAGATCCTTATTTCAAGACTTACTAACTATGTAACCCTGGGGAATTTAATTAACTGTTTTGTTTTTCCCTTTTCTCACCTGTAAAGTGAGGATAATGTAAATGCTGGTCTCTGTGTTGTGAAAATTCAATGGGATAATCTCTGTTAAGCACTTAAGAATAGTACCAGTTTCAATAACTGTTCCTATTACTATCCTCTAATGAGTATGTATATTATTAGCTTTTCTGAACTGCTTAGAATTGGCTGGGGGAAGCAACTGAATTTGTAAAATTTGCAGTTCTCTAAGTGTTATATGCAGACTTCTACTTGAGACTCTTTCACTGAATCCTGGAGGTCAAAACTCCTTTCCCAGTAACACTAGATATCCTTTGCCTTTTTTTGCTGTGTTGACATTTGCCCTGATGAGACAAAAGCAATTCTGGGTGAAACTGCTGGTACCATAGTATGACAGGCTAGTAATGCCAAACTGTAGGGCCAGTTTCACTTAAGAATATCCTTGAGTCAGTTCTAATGAGGTGGATGAACCTAAAACCTCTTATACAGAGTGAAGTGAGTCAGAAAGAGAAAGATAAACACCATATTCTAACACATATATACGGAATCTAGAAAAATGGTACTGAAGAATTTATTTACAGGGCAACAATGGAGAAACAGTCATAGAGAATCGACTTATGGACATGGGGAGAAGGGAGGAGAGGGTGAGATGTATGGAAAGAGTAACATGGAAACTTTCATTACCATATGTAAAATAGATAGCCAAGGGGAGTTTGCTGTATGTCTCAGGAAACTCAAACAGGGGCTGTGTATCAACCTAGAAGGGTGGGATGGGGAGGGAGTTGGGAGGGAGGTTCAAAAGGGAGGGGATATATGTGTACCTATGGCTGATTCATGTTGCGGTTTTACAGAAAACAGCAAAATTCTGTAAAGCAATTATCCTTCAATAAAAAATAAATAAATTAAAAAAAAATTAAAAAAATATCCTTGATGAAGGACTAAAAATTAATAATGTTAAAATCCTTATCCTTAAGATTTTTTGTATATACCTATGGCTGATTCATGTTGATATATGGCAGAAACCAACACAATATTGTAAGCAATTATCCTCCAATTAAAAATAAGTTAAAAAATAGACAATCAACAGAGAAAAAAGCAAAAAGAACTTTTTTATATGCTATGTGACAAACTGAGAAATTCATGAAAAGTACTTCTGCTGCATACATTTTGAGAGTTCTTTTTGTGAAAATAATTTATGTGATAACAAGCTAAATTAGCCACTTTTCAGTTTTTTTTTCGCCCCTGGGAGTATCATTTATAGTTGAGAGAGCAACTGATAAACTATGGTTATGCCGACTTAGGTGTTTGACAGATACATTCTCGGAAACTAACAAAGTGAGCCTGCCATTTCAAGGAAAACAACTGAGAGAATTTGTTGCCGATGATAAAATTTGAGCTTTCAAACAAAAGTCTGAATTTAAAGCTTGAATCCCTGCCTTGGATTTGATCCATCTCAACACTTACAGACTTTTCTAATGTGATCTGCAGTGATATTTATGAATGGAATTTTTGGGAGTATTTTATTGTTAAATGTGTCAATATTTATAACATCTGTACAAGTCAGTGTACTTGTTTGGTTTTTAATCTCTAAGTCGTGTCTGACTCTTTTGTGACCCCATGGTCTGTAGCCCACCAGGCTCTTCTGTCCATCGGATTTCCCAATCAGGAGTACTGGAGTAGGTTGCCATTTCCTTTTCCAAGAGATGTTCCTGAATCAGGAATCAAACCTGTGTCTCCTGCATTGGCAGGCAGATTCTTTACCAGTGAGCCACCAGGGAAACTCAAGTGAGTGGACTATTTTCCAAAGACCAGTTAATGATGTTGCAATATCATGCTTGGTTAAAAGGTCCATTCAAAGTGAATAAAAATAGATGAATGACTTTAATAGACTAGTGACTTTAATATAAAATAGTGTAAAACACTTTTCTAGGTCCACACTAAAAATCAACCATTAAGAAATTACCACAATTTGAGTTTTGGAATAGTATCAATGAAAAATATACAGAATTATCTGAAGTGTCTATTAATATACTCCTCACTTTTCCAACTACGTGTCTGTGTGAGACTAGATTTCCTTCTTACAATTCAAAAAAGTCAACATATTGAATCAGATTAAGTGTTGAAGCAGATAAGAGAATCTAGTTATCTTGTACTAGCCCAGACATTAAAATGATTCTTTAAAAAATTCCACTCTTCTCACTAATTATTTTGTTCGGGAAAACATTTTTCCAAATAAATAATATGTCACTTATATTAACATATAGGTGGTACTTCCCTGGTGGTACAGTGGATAAGAATCCACCTGCCAATGCAGGGGACATGGATTTGATCCCTGGTTTGGGGAGATTCCACATGCCATGGAGCAGCTCAGCCTGTGGACCACAACTACTGAACCCAAGTGCTAGCGCCTGTATTCCACAGCGAGAAGCCACTGAAATGAGAAGCCCGTGCACCACAATAAAGAGTAGCCCCTTCATCACTGCAACTAGAGAGCCTGCACATAGCAACAAAGACCCAGTACAAGAATAAATAATTAAATAATAAAAATATAGGTTTATTACTATCACTTTTAAAGTAAAAGACATTAAAGTATTTTTCTATAATTTCTAATGTTTTAATATCAATAGATATAATCCACATTAACAAAGACTCTTTGGGGCATTAAACAAATTTTAAAAGTAAAAGGCATTCTGAGACTAAAATCTGAACCTCTCCTGGAAGCTGGTCCCTTAGTGTGGACAATGGCTACTAGTTGATCTCACCTGTGTTGTTCTGCTGTGTTTTGTCATTTGCAGAGCCAGTCACTGCATGCTAGTAATACATGCCAGATCTCAATGGAAGATGTTCCATGGAAACTGGCATATAGTTGGACTTTCAGAACTTTCTCTTCCTAAGAGAGTAGATAGATTCTTTTTAATCTTTACATCCATCAAAGCAGTCCTCAATACTTACCATACCTTTTGTTGTTCAGTTGTGCAGTTGTGTCCGACTCTTTGTGACCCCCATCAACTGCAGCACACCAGTCTTCCCTGTTCTTCACCATCTCCTGGTGTTTGCTCAATCTCATGTCCATTGAGTTGGTGATGCCATCCAACCATCTCATTCTCTGTTGTCCCCTTCTCCTCCCTTCAATCTTTCCCAGCATCAGGGTCTTTTCCAAGGAGTCAGCTCTTCGTATCAGGTGGCGAAAGTATTGGAGCTTCAGCTTCAGCATCAGTCCTTCCAATGAATAATCAGAATTGATTTCCTTTAGGATTGACTGGTTTGATCTCCTTGCAGTCCAAGGAACTCTCAAGAGTCTTCTCCAACACCACACTTCAAAAGCATCAATTCTTTGGCTCTACCTCCCATCTAACATGTACAGGCCATACCTGTACATCGAACAAAATGTAAGCCCAAATAATGTAATGACTCAGTACTTTTCGTTGTTATCCTTAGATAGCTGTCAGAACATTCTTGCACATCATGAAGATTCAGTTTTAAATTTTTAAATTAAGAAATCTACGAAAGAGATTAATTAGGGGAAGTCTTTGGGGGCGCCTCCAGCATCAGTGTATGATAGTTCCCCCTTTAGAGAAAAAAATATTCTTTCTATATGATTTTTACAAGTTGTATTGGAACATGTGTACTCTTTTTATCAATATATATTGTAACTGAAATAAGGAGAAGGAGGTATTGGATGTTCAAAAATTTCTTGTGAGTCCCCCTTGCCCAGAAATTATGTTTGTTTATTCTTGTCACCATTGTACCTATCATAAATGAAGTAAGAAAGCTGTGATTGGAAACTACCTCTGAGCCAAAGGAAGTGGTACTCCTCTCCCCATATTGAGGCAGTCATCCAGCTTTGTTTCCATTTAAAGGTAAATTCTTGACTAGCTACCAATCCAGATGATCAGAGGGGTGCTAGACTGCTTCATTGTTCAAAGAAATAAAAGAAAAATCAGGTAGAGAGTATTTCAGGTAACATCTGAATGTCTGGGATAGAAAATGAAGACATAGTTAACCCTCACATATTTCATGTCTCAAAAAAATCCATTTTGTTAGAAAGAAGAGAATCAAATTAAGGTATAAGCATAGGAAGAGAAGTCACTTCCAATTTTTCCAGGTCCTTAAACAGTATTGCTATCTACTAAAAATATATAATGAATTTAATATTTTTCAATAATTGTTTTGCTATTTTTATATCTATAAAGTTTTGTTTTAAGGAGGACTAGTTCAATTTGTAAATATAGATTGACAAAGTAAGTTTTTTTTAAAATTGTACTTATGATTTTATTTAGTTTATTTATATTCAATTGGATGCATTGATTTGTGGTGTTTTTTAAGTCAAATTTACATTTTAAAAAATGAACAATTTTTAAATTTTCTTCTGCATAGTCAAGATGTTTTCAGCAGAGGGAAAAAGTTTGAAATATGGCATTTGGAAGTAGCCCCTTCCAAGGTTGTCACTAACGTTGTGTTTCAGACGGAACGGTCTTGGTGACAGGGTCTTACAGAGTAGGGGAATGCCCTGAGTCAGAATGCTGGGGGGGTTCTCCCAAGAAGGTCAGGAGCACTCAGCGTGCAATAAGCAGGGGCCACCACAGCAGCCATTATCTTCCCTCCGACAGAGCGGCTCACTGACCTGGCATGCTGGCAAATGGAGAGGAAAACTCTGCTCTGAGATGTAAATGCCCCATCCAGGTCCCTCATGAATATCTTGTCTCCAGGATTCAAGCAAGTGACCTGGAAAACAAGGTTCCTCCCCAATCAAAATGACAGGCAGAGCTGGTTTCCTGTTAGGAAGACTATGAGGTGTGTAAAAAAATTATGATTTCTGAGGGGACAAAAATGAGATGTCACACAGAGCAAAATATTACTTTCAAATGGTCCTCCACTGTTCTTTTGAATGGCAGCTGTTAAGAATTCAATTGTGTGTATGACACGCTGGAATCCAGAATGGAAGTTCTGTTGGGGGGCAGGAATGAATAGAAATTTTTGATTTAAATACTCATTTGAGAATATTTGAATATCTGTCATTCTTTAGAGTCTAAAGGTTAATTCTTGAAAAAATAATTTCCATTAGCAACATAAATTCTAACCTTGTCAAATCCTCTTATGTAATGCATCGGTGCTGAGAGGAATACTCTTGCAAAACTGTACCATTAAATATACTGTACCATTAAATATATAATCCTGGTTTATAGACAGTGTTTTCCTCTAGAAGTTTTATTGGTTTAGCAGTTATTTGGTTGGGGGAAATCATTAAGATATGTTTACTTTCATGCCCAACAAAATAATCATGAATCATCTATTTTTTAAAATTATGAAAAATATTGAAATGATAAAAATAGTGTTATATATTTCAATGAAAGAGATGTCTAAAATGCATATTTGTGTGTGTGTTAGTCACTTGGTCGTATCTGACTCTGTGACCCCATGGACTGTAGCCCACCAGGCTCCTCTGTCCATGGAATTCTCCAGGCAAGAATACTGGAGTGGGTTACCATTTCCTTCTCCAGGGAATTCATATAGAAATATCATTTCAAAATATTTTATTATATAATACTAAATATAGTAAAACAGTGCCTTAGAGTTTGGTTAAATTTTAAAAAGTATATATATTTAAAATATTCTGCTTATTTCAAGCAATGTATTTTCCTATTTTTATGATAATTTATAAAACTGAAATTCAGTTAAGACAAATAAATGTTTCTACACCATGATCAACTTGAAATAATTAGTCATCTATCAGATATGGCAGGCAAAGCACGTGTGTAAATCATAGCTAAGCCTCTTCTAAAGAGCCTCTTTATAAAAGTGAAAGAGGAGAGTGAAAAACTTGGCCTAAACCTCAGTGTTCAGAAAATTAAGATCATGACCTCTGAGCCCATCACTTCATGGGGAAACAGTGGCTGACTTTATTTTTTTGGGCCGCAAAACCACTGCAGATGGTGATTGCAGCCATGAAATTAAAAGATGCTTACTCCTAGAAAGGAAAGTTATGACCAACCTGGACAGCATATTAAAAAGCAGAGACATTACTTTGTCAACAAAGGTCCGTCTAGTCAAGGCTCTGGTTTTTCCAGTGGTCATGTATGGATGTGAGAGTGGGACTATAAAGAAAGCTGAGTGCTGAAGAATTGATGCTTTTGAACTGTGGTGTTGGAGAAGCCTCTTGAGAGTCCCTTGGACTGTGAGGAGATCCAGCCTCTCCTCTCCACCCTAAAGGAGATCAGTCCTGAGTGTTCATTGGAAGGACTGATGCTGAAGCTGAAACTCCAATACTTTAGCCACCTGATGCAAAGAGCTGACTCATTTTAAAAGACTCTGATGCTGGGAAAGGTTGAGGGCAGGAGGAGAAGGGGATGACAGAGGATGAAGTAGTTGGATGGTATCACCGACTCAATGGACATGGGTTTGCATAGCCTCTGGCTTTTGGTGATATGGGGAGGCCTGGCGTGCTGCAGTTCATGGGGTTGCAAAGAGTTGGACACAACTGAGCAACTGAACTGAAGCCTCTTCTGCCTTCCCAAGAACAACATTTACACTTATACCCATTAAAATCAGATTTAAAAAGAGATTTGGGGACTTCTAGTTCATACACGTATAGAAATTATTTCTTAGAAAAATAACATTTTAATATTATTTTAAAAGTTTTTGCTAATATGATGTATAAGTCATTTAAAAATCCACTTTGGAGTTAAAATCAGGCTTGCCAGGTGGCTCAGTGGTAAAGAATCTACCTGCCAAAGCAGGAGACACAGAAGACCTGAGTTTTATCCCTGTGTCAGGAAGACCCCCTGGAGTAGGAAATGGCAACACACTAAAGTATTCTTGCCTGTAAAATTCCATGGACAGAGGAATTGGACAAGATTGAGTGACTGAACATCCATGCACTAAGTTAAAATCATTATCTAAAAGAGAAAATGGAAACAAATATTTTGGGATTTGTCACTAGGAATTGTATATACACACACATACACTTTACCCCTTGTTACTTCAATGTGAAATTTCTGTTGCTTTGTTGAAGTTTTCTTTTATTTTTTTCTTTTGTATTCAACATAATCTGAATGTGAGTTTATTCAGTATTGTTATGATCTTTTTCCCAGATTTGGGAATTATCTTCCAAAAGATTTGCTTATCATGTGGAAGTTTTCAGGTTCCATCATGGTTTCTGAGACTGACTGGTTTTGATGTTTTGGAGTTGTTATGAGCCATTTTTGGAAAACTACAATTTAAATTTGCACACAGAGCTTAGACAGAATGAATATGTTAATAAGTTCCAGCCATGGATTGCACACTCAAATTATCATCAATTGTGCATGAAATTTTTCCAGGCTATTTGTTCTGAAAATAAGTACTAAATTATGCATTCAACTTAGATTCAGGCATAAAATAGGTTTTCACAAATATTTTCAGATGGCAATTTTTGTGTGTGCAAATACTATACAATCTTATATGGCCTTTTCGTTTTACAACATTAAAATCAACATACGAGTGAACTCATTGACACAAAAGCACAGACAGACTTTTTGCCACTCTTAAATTATACCTTGGAATAATAAAATTCACTATTGTCTCTTAAAACTACCATAAGCTGTCTTCTATTCACTTCTATGTTGCTATTGAAGGTACCTTAAATCTAAGGAAACAGCAGTTAAGCATTCATTTTTAGTAAGCATTATAGGAGCAAAATTGAGTTTCTCTGAATTTTTCATTCAGATTTTGAAAGGACTTCAACATGTTAAAACTACATTTATCTTCTTGATTTCTACAACAAAATAACAGATTTAGGTTAAAAGATAATTCTTATTTATAATTATAGCAAAATTTAATTGTTAGAAGAACAATAAGGCAAATGAGTGACTTACATTCTGTGGCCTAGCACTAAAAATTTCCTTATCCAAAACTGTTGATTTTACTAATGAACTTATTAATTCATCATTACCAAATAATAAAAAGTCCAACTAGCAGATTGCAAGGCATTCTTCATTGTGCACCACAAGGATCAGAGTTAGAGAAAATATTTTCATGTGGGGTTAAGGAAACAGCATGAGCTTGAAGGAGTCTTTTTTCTTCCTCATTCCTGCCTCAATTGTGTCTTTAAGAAAGGGGATAGAAGTTGAACAGTTGAAGTTGCAGCTGAACAGATGAAGGGGAGCAAAGACTTTTATTGTGGTGTGAGCCAAGAATGGGAGATCTGTAGGAAGAACATGAAGAACTGGGTGTTTTCTTAGAAATACAGACCTCACATACTCACTCTTGTGGTATCTGAACTGGCCTCCGTTACAGCTTAGGAGTTTTACCAAGAGAATACACTTGTCATAGCAAACACTCTCTTCCAACAACACAAGAGATGCCTCTACACAGGACATTACCAGATGGTCAATACTGAAATCAGATTGGTTGTATTCTTTGCAGCCAAAGATGGGGAAGCTCTATACAGTCAACAAAAACAGTACTAGGACCTGATTGTGGCTCAGATCATGAACTCCTCATTGAAAAATTCAGATTTAAATTGAAGAGAGTAGGGAAAGCCAATAGACCATTCAGGTATGACCTAAATCAAATCCCTTATGATTATACAGTGGAAGTGAGAAATAGACTCAAGGGATTAGATCTGGTAGACAGAGTGCCTGAGGAACTATGAACAGTGGTTCATAACAGTTTATAGGAGGCAGTGATCAAAACCATCCCCAAGATAAAGAAAGGCAAAAGGGCAAAACGGTTGTCTGAAGAGGCCTGCGAAATAGCTGAAAAAAAAAAGAGAAGTGAAAGGCAAAGGAGAAAAGGAAAGATATATGCATCTGAATGTAGAGTCCCAAAGAATAGCAATGACAGATAAGAAAGTCTTTTTAAGTGAACAGTGCAAAGAAATAGAGGAAAACAAAAGAATGGGAAAGACTAGAGATCTCTTTAAGAAAATTAGAGATACCAAGGGAACATTTCATGCAAGGATGGGCACAATAAAGGACAGAAATGGTATGGACCTAACAGAAGCAGGAGATATTAAGAAAAGGTGGCAAGAATACACAGGAGAACGTTACTAAAAAGATCTTCACAACCCAGATAATCACGATGGTATGATTGCTCACCTAGAACCAGACATCCTGGAGTGCAAAGTCAGTGCAAAGTTAGGAAGCATCACTGCTTACAAAGCTAATGGAGGTGATGGAATTCCAGCTTAGCTATTTCAAGTCCTAAAAGATGATGCTGTTAAAATGCTCCACTCAGGATGTCAACAAACTTGGGGCTTGTCCAAATTTGTTGACAAAATCCCACACAGGGGGCTTGTCTCCTATGTGTAAGACATCCTGTATGTGGCTTGACCCACTTATTCCCTGGGGTGACAGTTCACCTGTATGATCTCGTTTTCCCTCTGAGTCTCTTCCCAGACCCAAGTCCCCTCAGCAGTGGCCACAGGACTGGGAAAGGTCAGTTTCAGTCCAGTCCCAAAGAAGGGCAATGCCAGTGAATATTCAAACTATTGCACAAATGCACTCACTTTACATGCTAGCAAGGTAACACTCAAAATCCTTCAAGCTAGACTTCAACAGTGTATGAACTGAGAGCTTCCAGATGTGCAGCCTGGAGTTACAAAAGGCAGAGGAACCAGAGATCAAATTACTAACATCTGTTGGATCATAGAGAAAGCAAGAGAATTCCAGAGAAACATCTGCTTCATTGACGACACCAAAGCCCTTGACTGTGCGGATCACAACAAACTATGGAAAATTCTTAAAGAAAGGGGAATACCAGACCGTCTTATTTACCTCCTGCAAAACCTGTATGCAGATCAAGAAGCAACAGTTAGAACTGGACATGGAACAACAGAATGCCTCAAAATTGGGAAAGGAGTTTTTTAAGGCTGTATATTGTCACCCTGCTTATTTAACTTATATGCAGAATACATCATGCGAAATACCAGGCAGTATAAAGCACAAGCTGGAATCAAGATTGCTTGAAGAAACACCACTAACTTCAGGTATGCAGATGACATCAAGCGTGTGGCAGAAAGCGAAGAACTAAAGAGCCTCTTGATGAAGGTGAAAGAGGAAAGTGAAAAAGCTGGCTTACATCTCAAAATTCAAAAAACTAAAATCATGGCATCTGGTCCCATCATTTCATGGCAGATATATGGGGAAACAATGGAAACAGTGACTGATTTTATTCTCTTGTGCTCCAAAATCACTGTGGACGATGACTGCAGCCATGAAATTTAAAGATTCTTGCTCCTTGGAAGAAAAGCTATGTCAAACCTAGACAGCGTATTAAAAAGCTGAGGCATTACTTTGCTGACCAAGGTCCATATAGTCAAAGTCATGGTTTTTCCAGTAGTTATGTACAGATGTGAGAGCCAGACAATGAAAAAGGCTGAGTGCTAAAGAATTGATGCCTTCAAACTGTGGTGCTGAAGAGGACTCTTGAGAGTCCCTTGGACAGCAAGGAGATCAAACCAGTCAATCCTAAAGGAAACCAACCCTGAATATTCATTGGAAGGACTGATACTGAAGCTGACTTTCCAATACTTTGGCCACCTGATGCGAAGAGCCAACTCACTGGAAAAGACCCTGCTGTTGGGAAAGATTGAAGGCAGGAGGAGAAGGGGATGACAGAGGAGAAGTTGGTTGGATGACATCACTGAATCACTAGACGTGAGTTTGAATAAGCACCAGGAAATAGCGAAGGACAGGGAAGCCTGGCGTCCTGCAGTCCATGGGGCCACAAAGAGTTGGACACGACTGAGCAACTGAACAACCAAAACAGCTTGAGCTAAAAAGAATGGCAAATAATCCAGTCTCATCTTACATGGTTTACTGAGAGCTTCATGGGATCTAATGTGGTTGCAGCATGGTTCAGTCGCACACAGGACTTCAGTGGCTTCTGAATAAGCGTGTCTATACTTCAGATTGTACTTCAAAGTTCTTCATGTCTGACTGTAGCCTGCCAGGCTCCTCCATCATGGGATTTCCCAGGCAAGAATATTGGAGTAGGTTGCCATTTCCTTCTCCAGGGCATCTTCCTGACCCAGGGATCGAACCTGGGTCTCCCGCATTGCAGGCAGACTCTTTACTGTCTTAGCCACCAGGGAATCCCTGAACTATCAAAATATAAAAGTATTTTTGATAGTGTTTGAGAAACAACTAAATAAATAAGCAGTCTTCTCAATGGTCTGTTTAGTTAGGGAACCTGATAATTAGTGGATAGAAATACCCCAATCTTGCAACTTTTGATGGCTTTGGAAAAATATTTTATACTTTTGGCAGAAATGAATGGTCCACATTTTTTGAATTCAAAAGGAAATGTGTTTCATAGGCTCAGGGATAGCACATGTTAAAACTGAAGTAGGTAAAATTTGTCATTGCTGTCATTACATACATAACCTGCACTTTTCTTTTCCCAAATTTTCTTTCCATGAAAGTGTATCTTCCCTTTTGATTTTCCCAGTTCACTTCTACCTCACCCCACACACAAATCCATTGCTTCCAAGTCCTCCTTCTGACCTCACTCTTTATGGATATGCACACTCTGGGGTGAACTCCAAACTCAGCCTCTGCACTGTGACTGTAGTTTATCCCTAGGTGGCTGTCTTTTCCAGCAATTGGTTGGTTGCAAGAAACTGAAATCCACTACAACTAATCTAAGCAAATGAGACTGGCCATATGTCCAAAGGTAAGAACAGAAACTGTAGCCATGCCTTATGTGGAATTAGAAACAGGACCTGAGAAGTCATCTATAATAAAGGCAATTATCCTCTCCATCTGTCTTTCTCTGGGGCTGTATGTCTATACATACATCTCTTCTCTCCCTACATGTTTTCCTCTTTATCTTTAGAGAATATACTCTGCTTATTTGTAGAGACAGACTCATCTTGACTTACCCCTCAAAGTGACCTCTATATTTGAGATTACTCATTTCACGAGTCTAGTAACTGAATTTGATTGATCTGATTGTACCAACTGTAGTATTCTCAGAGAGAGTCCAGTGGACCCAATGCAGCCTCTGGGGTAGATGTTAGGCTTGTGCTCATTCGCTTAGTCATGCCTAACTCTTCTGTGACCCCATGGGACTGTAGCCTACTAGACTCCTCTGTCCATGAAATTTTCCAGGCAAGAATACTGGACTGGATTGTCATTTCCTACTCCAGGGGGTCTTCCTGACCCAGGGATAGAACCTGCGTCTTTTGCATCTCCTGCATTGGCAGGCGGCTTCTTTACCATTGTGCCACCTTCCCTAAATTAGTTAGCTATGCTTAGAGAGAAAGAAGCATCTGATACAAACAAGGTTGAAGGTGGAGAGTGGAGAAAGGTGGCCTGGCTATGAAAGGAGCCCTGAGGCTTATTTGTTATTGTTATTCTGAAAGCTTTGTTACCGTTTTTTAAATCAAGGAATTGTTAGGTAATTTGATTAAATAATCTGTGCTAATGTGTTCATAAGGTACTAGTGAATTATCATTTGGTAAAACTTTTTGCCTTTTAATGGCTCTTTTGCACTTAGATGATAAGCTCAAATGCTTCTAAGAAGTTGAACCAATAATTATATAAGGGAAACATCTGGGCACAGAACAGCTGTATGTGGAGGATCTTTTAGACAATTGGAATGTGCAGTGTAAAAGCATTAGAAATTATTTTTAAATTTATGTGCAGTATAAACGAAAAACTTGGCAGTCAGAGGTGCCCTCAGTGTGCTATTTTGTGATTCCTGATCTGAAGCTCTGCCATAATTCAAAAGGATGATTATAATGGTTGCTCTGACTGGCACCATGAAAAAGTCAGTGGAAAAGGTAATACTGCCTTATGCCATTCCCTAAATCCAATAGGAAAAGTTCTGTTTGGCGGAGTAAGAAGATCTGGGTTCTAGTTCTAATTTTATCATTGGTTGACTTTTAAGATTTTAAATATAGGAGTTTCTCCTGTTTGAGCTCACAGAAAACGGAGTGACTGCTCAGGGATTTGTTAATTTAGTATCATTGGAACAGGAAGGTGATGGTGATGATGGGGGCAGTGTGTCAAAGCAAAGAAGAAAATTCCTAGGTCCTACCCCAAACCAACAACTGCAAAATGTCTGAGAGTGGTACCCAGGAGTGTGTATTTTCTAAAACTCCCCAGATGGTTTTAATGCAGTTGTGATGGTGACTGCCTTTTAGGAAGCTGACCTAGCTGCTCCCTCAGCTCTCACAGTCTAAGAGACTAATGTTCAAAGACTGACCTTTTCTCATGGGCTGCTCTGCCTGAAATGGAATCTGGGATTGCCATATTGAGTAAAACCAGACTTCCCTTGGGATAGATTAACACATCTGCCATTATTTTTTCCTCGGAGGCTAATATGAGGGATTTCTGTTTTCGGACATGTTAAAGCGTGCTTCTGCTTGGGATCAATCATTCAACCATTAATTCTTGATATCTTGTTTTGTAATACTGTTTTCATTTTACTATTTTGTGTGTCTATATCTTTATACTGTCTACAGTTTCCTACTCCTCTTCAAAAAGTGATAACTTTAGTTTTGAGTTTAGAAAGAGTTCATACACCTTGACCTCCCCCAGTCAGATTTCTCTAAATGCTCAGTCTCATTCATGCAATTCTCTTACATGCTTCTGCCGTACATTGCATGGAGTTACACTTATCTCTTATACCGAACTGCAGAATGTAGTGTGTTCTGCCTTTTCCCATCAAATTTTACTTTCATGAGAAAACTCTACCTTATTTCTCTATTACTATTATCTAACATGTTGACTGAAAAAAAAAATGTATGTCTGTGTAATGAGTGAATTAGTGACATGAAAACTGCTGTTACCATTGCTCATCTCACCATCATCACCACCACCATCATCATTGTCATTAGCACTATATGTACGTAACAGCTCTCTACGCATATTTTATTTTTCATAGGAACATGGTGACAGGTAGTTGCTCATTTCTGCCTCCTTTCCACCCCTCCCCCACCCAGATGAGAGATCTGGGTATAGCATTAAAATAAACGGGCCAAGGTCAATATCTTGGTAAGCAGCAGAGCCAGCGTCTAAATCTAGTCTGACTTTGGAGCCCAAGGTCTTAACCACAAAGATATACTCCACCATTTATTACAGTTGCTCTGAAGTCTGCAGGAAAGATTTGTTGGGCTGCCTTAGAGTCAGGGTCACCAGATTATTCACAAGAAGAGAAGCAATAGAAACATTTGTTGCTTCCAATAACTTCTCACACAACCCTGGATTTTGTCTTTTTCTCCTTTTTTCCCCTGCATCTGCATGACTGCATCTCTGTGCAAGCTCTGGTCAAAGCATCACAGCAGTCTCAGTGATTCAGGTTTACAAGGTGAGAGCCTGGAAGAGAATGTACTGTTCATCCAGTAATACATCAACTTGTTCAGGGAAGACAGGAAAAAACAGAGTAAAGGAACACAAAAACCCCAATCTTCATAATCATCACAGTTTACATACTCAATGGATAAAGAGCTCCATTGATGATCTTTTCTAGAATAATATTCTTTAACTTCAAACTAACAGAAAAACTTCAAAAAATAGGGTAATAAATTCAAATCTGCTCTTCATTTGTATACCTCAAATATTCTTTGCTTGCTCCCTTCCTTCCTCTTCCTCTCTCTCTATATATATATACATTTCTCATACATCTTTCATATACATATGAGAGAATTATATATAATATGTATGAGAATTATATATTATATATATGAATATTATATATATGTTTGTATAGAGTAGACTTAGATCTAGGTATCATTTCATATATAGGGAACAAACTGAAAGAGTAACTTGAAAATATCATGCTCTCATTCTTAAATATTCAATGCATATTATCTGAAAATAACATTCTCTTATATAACTACAATTGCAATGATCAAAATAAAGAAATTTAACAATGATTTTAAAATGCTTTTGCGTAGCAAAGGAAACCACAAACTAAATGAAAAGACAACCCACAGAATGGGAGAAATTATTTGTAAATAGTGTGACTCGCAAGGGATTAGTCTCCAAAACTTACAAATAGCTTATACAGCTCAATATTAAAAACAAAACAAACAATCCAATCAAAAAATGGACAAAAGACCTAAATAGACATTCCTCCAAAGAAGACAAAGAGATGGCCAAGAAACGCATGAAAATATGCTTAACATAACTAATTATTAGAGAAATGCAAATTAAAACTACAATGAGATATCACCTCACACCAACCAGAATGGCCATCATCAAAATATCTGCAAACAATACATTCTGTTGAAGGTGTAGAGAGAAGGGAACCCTTCTACACTAACTGTGGGAATATAAATTGGTATAACCACTATGGAGAATGGTAAAAGATTCCTTAAAAAACTAAAAATAGAGCTACCATGTGATCCAGCATTCCCACTCCTGGGCATATCTCTGGGAAGAAACATGGTTCAAAAAGACCCATGTACGCCAGTGTTCACTGAAGCACTGTTTACAATAGCTAAGACATGGAAACAACCTAAATGTCCATTGACAGATCAATGGATGACGAAGATGTGGTACATATATACGATGGAATATCACTCAGCCATTAAGAAGAATGAAATAATGCCGTTGCCGGTACATGGATGGACCTGGAGACTATCATACTAAGTGAAATCAGTCGGAGAAAGACAAATATCATATAATATTGCTTATATGTGGAGTCAAAAAATGTATACAAATGAATTATTTACAAAACAGAAATATACCCAGAGAACAAACTTATGGTTACCTGGTGGAAGGGGAAAGTTGGAAGCAAGCCATGTACACATGACTCTATTTGAAACAAAATGCCTTTCTGCAAAAAAAAGATGCATTAATTACCCAATTTATGTCAATTTTCAACTGTCACTAGTTGTTCCAATAATGTCCTTTTAGCTCTTAATTTCCAGTGCAAGATCATTCATCATCTTTAGTCATCTCTCTTTTAGACTCATTTAATCTGAAATAGTTTTTCACTCTTTTTTTTTTCCCCTCTCACTTATTACTTTGACATACTCTAAAGTACATGCCAGTTATATTGTAGAATAACTGAAAGCTTTATCTGATGTTTTGTCTGATTTTTTCTCATGATTTGATTCAGCTTATGTGTTTGTCAAGAATTTCACAGAAGGCATACTGTATTCTACACAGTGCATCACATCTGGGGGCACATCTTGTTTTCATTGTTGTCTGCCTGTTTGTTTTGCTTTTATCCATGTTATTGGTGATGTTAACTTTTGATCATTCCTCTAGGATGGTATACTCTGTTCACTTTAAAAAGTGGGTCATGAATATGTTATATGTGAGAAGATCTTTTGAGAGTATTTAAATAGTGCTTTCTTTCTGCAGATTTTTCATTCTGCCTCAATCAATGACCATCTTTATTGCATGGAGGTGATATTCTAATTCCATCATTTTTGTGCGCTTATCAGTAGGCATTTTACTGTAAATAAGATCTTCCTTTCTCCCTCATTTATTTGTTTATTTTAATATGGGCTCATGGCTTTTTATTTTATTCAGTGGTTTATAACCCATGCAAAAACAAACATTTTATAAAATCATAAAATGGTCTTACATTTGGCAGTGGGGGTCTCTGAAAGCTCTGTTTTTTTATTGCATATTTTATGGATGCTATTTCATACAGATTTCTTTTTTGTTGCTCATATAAAAATTTTCGGAATCAACCAGGTTTTGATGTTTAGGGATAAAGAACTCTGGGATGGAGAATGAGTAGTTTCCTGCATCTTTAGAGTTATAGTCAGTGGTGCTTGGTAGCAGGCTTGAGGGAGCCAGTTGCTTACATCTTTGCTCAGCTCCCAGTGACATATCATGTTGGTAGCTTGGAATCAGCCATATCACAGAAATTGTCAGACTTCCCCCCTCCCTACTCCCACACTCCTGAGAGGTGGTTATTTACCATTTCATCCACTCACCACTAGCTATATACAATGTCTAATTTTCCATTACTTTCTTTAGACTGGCTAAGCATCCTGAGCAGAAGTTGGTATACTTCTTGAAATCCCAATGAATTTCCCCATTGGTCATTTCCCCATACATGTAAAAGAGGCATCATAACCCTAGAGTCATCTGATAAAAAGAGGTCATTCCAATTCCATGAGCTTGGCTCTCTGGGGTCTCAGAGGAGTGTGTGCCTGGAGCTGAGGTAGTCCCTTCTGAATGGGTAAATACAATTACCCAGCTTCAATGAATGTAGCTGCCATTTTAGGTTCACTGATTCCTCTTCCCCTCAGCCTGGCAGCCCCCACACCAGGTCTTTGTCTCACTGCAGCCCATCACAGAGAGCTGCCCCAGATAACTACAAGTTAAAAATGCTTGGGTGGGCTTGTTCTGGAAAGTAGGGTCTCTATCAAATTCTTATGTAAAATGTGTGTGCCCAGCTGGAACATTTATTTATCTCAGATTGATAAGCAAGCCTGGGCTTGTTTTCATCAGCTCCAAATTTGCTTTGGCATGGGAATGTTGACACTACCAACCTGGGCTCAAATATGATCACATGCTTTTACCGAAAGGGTGGCCAGCAGGCTAGGATTCCTCTAATGTGACAGTACTCGAATGCACTATCCAGCTTTAAATGCAATAACATTTGAAAGGCTTGCTCTAACACTGAGAAGGGTTGTAGCATTCTTGAACACATGCAGTTTTAAGTGCTGCACTGTTCTCAGAAAAGTAAACAGGAATATGGAAGCTTTACTTACTATCCTCAAAAAAAAAAAAAAAAAAATTACTCTCGGTCTGCTGTTTCCAAAGGAAAGCAGACAGTATAAAGGATGTATCTAACATATTTTATTTTTCCACTTTGTGTTGTATCATATAAGCTGTATTTTCTCTTTTTAACAATAACTCATAAAGATAGAAAAATTAAAATTTTCTTCAATTTGCTTTAGTATTTGTAGGATTGTTTTCTGACAGATCTGATTGTGACAAGAAGACAAATATATTAAAGGTTGACACCTGCTATTAAGTTGGAATTTTTGATGAGGTTCAAAGATGGATCTCCATGACCTGGAAAAATAAATCAAGGTCACTGATTGACTCATACAAAGTCTTTTCAGCCATTTATATTACAATGTAATTATAGCAAACTGATGTACAATCCTAGAATAGCTCTAACATACTCACATTGATACATATGTATTGTATGATGAATAAATGAAAAGAGAAAAACAATATGCAAAGGAAATTATCCATATTCTTCATTATAAGGAGGTTCTAAGTACTGTACAGCTACTGTGAGGATTAGTTTCTGGATCTCCATCTTTCAGTGGTGCTCAAATTGTCTCGATTTACCATAGCTTTGCTAGTATTCACTTATTATTATTATTTGAATATAAAACATAGCCTTATTATTTTCCTTGACCTTTATTGTTGTTGTCTTTTAGTTACTAAGTCATGTCCAACTCTTTGTGACCCTATGAACTGTATCCCACTAGGCTCCTCCATCCATGAAGGATTTCCCAGGCAAGGATACTGGAGTGGATTGCCATTTCCTTCTCTCTTTCCAACCTGGGGATCAAACCCAGGGCTCCTTCTTGGCAGGCAGATTCTTTACCACTGAGCCACCTGGGAAGTCCCTTGATGTTAGAAATTAACATTCAGAACTGAAACTCTCTGACTGCAATATCGAAGAAAGTCGAAACTTCCATTTTCCTGAGTAAACATCAAATCAAAGTTCTATGTTGAGGTTTCCTATGCTGTAGTGACTGAGAAATTGGAGAAGAGAAATGCTTATATTTCCAGAAACTTCTTCTTCAATTTATCTCGGGGTTGGACTTAATCCTATTAAGTCAGTTTTTAGCTCTCTTGCCAAGGAATGGTAGGATAAACATAAGAAGAGAAGTACTATTTGTGGCTATGTGCCCTGTAGATGCAACCTCTTCTTTGCAACATTTTCTTTCTTGGATGAAAAGGAAAAGGTTGATTAGCAAGTACCTTTCTTAAAGTATGAAAGAGGGTAGTCAGAAATGTATTGCTTCAAGAAGTACAGCAAGGAGTTACTTAGCCTTTTCTTTGGTTTTAATCAGAAGCAATTCTTTTCCTTAGTTATTCTTTGGAGGAAATTTAAACACACACACACACACTCACACACACAGCAAAAGGTAGAAAAGATCAAGGAGGAAACCTGTGGCTATGAATTATTATGACAAAATTCCTGTACCAGAGAAAAATAGGAAATAGAAACAGATATTTTTTTCCCCCTAATTTCAGGTGATCCCAGTACACTGTTGAAATACTAGTAGATTAATGCAATGCTTCAACACAGTGTACATATTTAATTTTATAGGAACAGGTAAAATATATGATTTAAAGCAAAGTTTCACTATTGTTTAAAATGGATTCTTTTCAATGGATACAAATATCATGAATCTTCCCATCTCAGAGCTTTTGATTGTGTTCATCTGGGCTGTGTTCCCTAGATGTTTTTACCTGGTATCCCCTTCATCCAAGATTGAATTTGCTTTTCTTTACCTAGCTGATATTATTGAAACTGTATGTCTCTATAGCTGGTCTGTCTATATAGCTTTCTATATATTTACCACATTTCAATGCTGGGAATACCCTAGCATGACCTCCTTCTAGAATTTATTATTTGTCATTATGGGGATATTTTTCATGTTTCCTTTAAAACCTTAACTGAGAATCACTGAATTAATCTTCTTATGCTTCTTTTTTGTAAAAGCATTTTTAATATTAAATATTTACTATTTAATTTACAAAGTAATCATCTAAATATTTTCAAAGAGAAGTTGGAATTTTTTAAGATCATTTCTGAAAATTGTATCGAAGTCAAAGTTACCTTCTATGGAACATTACAACCAAACTCAGAAGTTATGAAAATAGAAAAATAAATTATCTTTTATTTCTTGCTGATTAAAATTTTATAACATGTCAACCTTAAGTAAGACTACAATCTAAAATTTGTGTTTTTAATCTCAAGAAGACTATTGGTGACTAAGTATGTCAGAAACATAATCTAGCCATACTTGACCATATAAAGGAAACAATGTATTTTCTCAAGAAAATCTGTATTTCAGTGGATAAATATTGAAATAAAAGAAATGTGTAAGCCAGTGATATAAAATGAATTCTCATGTCTCTAAATATTTACATTTGCAGAATGTGTGATGTAGAATGTCCTAAAAATTGACTGAAAGGAACATTTGTCTCCAGGTAAGTGGGAGGGGACATAGTAACACATTTAAAAGGCTGAAGAGATTGCAAAACTAAATCACATCAGATGCTGCAGGGTAGCATAAATAGGATTGTATCTTTGTGCATTTTCAGTATTTAATATGCAGATAGAGCACTTCTGTGGAATTAGTCTGGCTCCTGTTCAGCTCCCAGCAATATCAATATTAAATCTACACTTGAATAAGTAGGAGATTACCATATTTCCAGATTCATTTTATTATGTACCTTGATGGTTGATTTCTTGTATTGAAAAAAATTACTTCTGAAGTTACTCCATAGACAGCTGGTTTTATTCTAAAGGCCTGGAAAAATGTGGACATTTTAATGTGTAACACATCTGTTTAGTAGCTTTAAGAAACATAAAGGAAAAGGTTTCCCTTCGGCATCATTTTAATATAGCTAGTTGATATTTTTATACAAATGGCATTTTCTAGATTCAGTTGATTAATAGTAGCTTTGTTGCTAATTTATTAAAATATCACATTTAAAATGCTATTAATTACCCCCTTTCTTCCCCCCCTCTCCTTTTTACACAAGTCAGTATAACAAAAAAGTGCATAGCTGCTATCCATAATGTTCCCTATAGTGAGTTCTATTTTTCTTGTGCTTTGTCTGCAATTTTCCTCCTGAAATTTGGCACAATATACATAAAAATTAGAATATCAGCCACTAGTATTGTAGATTCTGCCAGACAGAACCATCAATATGAAGAAGGGGGGAAAAAACCCACTGCCTTTCATAGATCACCCTTCAACCATCACAGTGACAAAATAATTGTAGGACCAGTAAGATTAGTCAGACCACATGGGCACAGGACACCGAGTCTGTGACAGAAGCAAATGTGCTATTAAGAAGGTAGCCAAGTAAGGGCGTGCTGTTCTGACACTTCGAGTGCTGTCTGAATATAGATGCCTTCTTTGAGCGAATGTCAGGGCACGGTGATTACCATAATTAAAACATACATACATGGCACATTTGTAACTGTTTAAAGTTCCAGCAAGTAAAGATTACTCACAACTGGAAACCTGCCACACGGACCATGGCTTTAAGACACCACAGAGTTCAGGTGTTATAGGTAACACCATCTAAAGAAAGCACAGCTCTATACTCAGGGGTTTGTTTGCCTCATGGAAACATGCTACCAGAGGGCGTTTATGCCTGCTATGGTTTAAAAAGAACAAACTCACTGGCTCCAACCAACTCTGTTTTTCTTACCAGGCAGCAGAAACTGAGACACTTTAGGTCTTATGTTTTATAGGGAAGCCAGAAAACATTTCTCCCTTTGTGAAAGCCTAGCAATAAAACAGTCTGAAAAGTCACATTAATTATTACGCTTTGAAGGTTAAATTGATGAGCATCTCATCAGTTAGTGCCTAGGTATATGCTAACTTTTAAAATGCACTAATATTATAAATGGCTATGTGTGGTTATATGTACCCAGTAGATTATAGGGATTTATGTATTTACAGCAGTTGGTTAACTTGTTTTTAAAAACCCACGGGGTAGCTCACTTCTTTGCTTCTAACATTAGCTTTTTGGCACAAAATAGAAGTTTTGTTTTAATAACAGATCAGCCTAGTAGGAGACAATGGTACTGAAACATAGTAATTCATTTAATAACCCAGGTGAAGATATAGTTTTATTTTCTAAGAATGTGTATTGTAAAGGGATCTTCTAGCCTATTTTTTAAATACATTAAACTTGGAGAAGAATTGTGGACCCTAAGTTCAGGCAGTTACCTGCTTTTAAAAAAATCTTCTCTAAATTGTACTTTATGTGAAATATAAAACATACATTTTATACTAGAATTTTAAAAGAAGATATTGGAGAGACAAAAAGAATTATTTGTTTATGGTTAATTAAATGATTCATTTAGCTAATACTTTATATCATTAAATCGTTATACAACATCAAATATTTGTTATCCAAGAAGGTGCTAACATACCCTAGGACAAGTTTTGAAAAATTTGGGGCACTTTTCTTGAGGTCACAATGAATTGAGGCTCCACCGGCATTTCGTGTGTGGGGCCGGCCCTAGTTATCTTGCAATGCATATCTGCCTCTTTCCAGCTAAAGTCGGCATTTTCTGTCTCAAACATCTCCAAGTCTTTTCTTCTCCAGCTGACAGTTTTCTCCAGCTTCACAGGAGCTTATTCAGCCACAAACAGGGGTAACACCAAGGTAGGGAGTAGTTAGAGACCCTTATGGGTCATAGGAATCCACAGATAAATGTCCCAGGTTTACTGTCCTAGGGTAAAAGATACTTCTGAGGCACATTCCGCCTGGTTTCTCAGAGGCAATCCCATGGGCTGGGCCCCACTTACCCACAGCAACATCCCACAGGTTACCCTACCCTATATTCTCTTTTTTCCTTCCTTACACCCAATATCTTTTTCTCACTGTATGTTTTGGGGAGATGCCAGTCTAAGACATAATCCTTCACAAAGAAGGATTGTCCTGAATCTCTCACAACTATTGCATATCCTGCTAAGTATTCCATTGATTTTATATGCACACACACCATTCTTAAACATTATATACATATATATACTTAATAAGTCTATAATCTACCTGTAAATATAAAGCAGATTTTGTATGCTTTCATATATATTAAAATTTTCAGGAATAAAATTTTGTATTTGAAAAAACTGGGAAGATTTTACTTAGTTTGTTTTCATCTTCACTAAGAAGTTTTCAGCATCTTGGAAAATCTTGTTACCAGCAGCAGAAATTTGTTTTTTGATCAGAACATTATGGCTATAATGTAGAGAACTTAATGAATAGGACAGGGTTGATGTACAGACTAGTTAGGCAGAATTGACAATTGTTACAAGGGAAATGGCTTCCCAGGTGGCACTAATGATAAAGAACTTGTCTGCCAATGCAGGAGACATAAGAGACACAGGTTTGATTCCTCGGTTGGGAAGATCATCTGGAGGAGGGCATGGCAATCCACTCCAGTATTCCTGCCTGGAGAATCCCATGGACAGAGAAGTTTGGTGGACTACAGTCCATGGGGTCACAAAGAGTTGGACACAACTGAAGTGACTTACTATGCATACATGCACAAGGAAAATAAAAATAGCTTGGACTAGAGATATAGTCATAGATCTGAAATAATTATATATGATATGATATATATGATATAACTTATATAATTGTTAAATATAATAATGTGGTTTGCACAAATGGAGTTTGAGCTGTCATTGAGATGCCCAAAAGAAGATGTCGGCTAGGCATCTGAATATGTAAGTCTGGAAATTGGAGAATAGGTCATATTAAAAGGTATAAATGTCATACATCAACATCCTATAGATAGTAATAAATTTTTATAGCATAACTAAGATTGCCCAGGGAGAGACTGTAGGGTGAGGCATAAAGCCTGTAAGGAGTTCCAAGGATCTCTGATACTTAATTTTTGGGTAGGGTTCAAAACAGACTGAAAAGCAGATGCCAGCAAGGAAGAGGAAGCCAGAAAAGGTATAAACAGAGCAGCCAAAGGAAGAGAATGCCTCTAGAAGGATTAAATGTCAAATTCTGCGGAAGGGACGCAGTAACAGCTAAAGGCTCCACCATTGAATACTTCCTTTGTAAACTTGGGAAGTTACTTAAAATTGCCTCCTCCATATGGTCTACATAGAATTACAAACATCACAGGAATATTGTCAGGATTAAATGAGATAGTGTTTGCCTAGGGCTTAGCAAACACAGTCTCAATTTATAGAAACTTCAGCAAGGAAGAGGAGGACCCTTCTTAGGTTTATAATGTCCCTATAACCTGCTTTGCACTCACTGTAACCATGAGCAATTGAATTGCTGTTTCCTAGCTTAAAAAGAGGGCGGCAAATCCAGACAGTATAAAGTAATCCCTAAGGCAATTCCAGTAGCAAAAAATTCAGAGAGCCATGGTTGTTACAGAACCTAATTACAGCTAAACCATATTTATTCACCACCATCAGGAAATGATGGAATCTACATCAGGGCATTTTTCAGGGGCTGTACAGTATCATGTTACTTAAGTTATTGTGTCTGCTTTTTAAAGTGTTTCTCCTCACCTTCTCTCTGTTGTAGTTCATAGTGATTTCAAGTTGTGGTTAGGATGCCTGTGACTAATAATCATTCCTTTCTGTCCCACACAATCACTAATTTATGGCCTTTAATTATGAGGCTACCGTCTTTTCTTTTTACTGTGGTATGACTTTAATTTGAGGTAATGTGTAGGTTCTTTATGTAAATATGTAATGCAGGTATGTATTAAATTTTCACACCAGAAAAATTTGCTGGTGGTCATCTCTAGTTGATATGAAGAATCTTCACTTCTGCCTTCAAAAGAAAAACTTACTTTAGTTTATCTCTGTACCTTTTGTGTCCATATGAATCATCTGAGGGTCTTGTTAAAAATGCTAGTATCCAGTCTTTCCTGCCGTAGATTCTGATTTAGTAGTTCTTGTTTGGCACACAGACATCTTAATTATTTAAAGGCCACAACATTATTCTGACATATATTGAGCACCTTGTGAAGGAGGTGTAGTGACTTAAAATTGTAGACTGTCTAACTAGATGTACTGGATTTGAATCCTGGCTCTGTCACTTACTAGCTGTGACCACTTAAATAAATAAACTTGCTTCCTTATTTGTAAAATGAGACTCATGACAGTAGCTACATTATAGGATTATTGTGAGGATTAAATGGGTCAATCATAAAGTACTTAGCACAGTGACTGGCACATACTAAGTGCTTGTCTTAGGTTGAGTTCCTTTGAAAGCAGAGGCTAAAATAAGGACTTGCATGCAGTTGCTTCTTTGAGAAGTAATCTTAGGAAACTAAAGTCAGGGGTGAAGAAAATAGAAAAGGAAGGGGAAAAAGCCAGGAGAGGGGGGATTAATGGACTGGTTAATGATGTGACCAGCTGGGATTCACCACCATGGGGGCCTCCTAAGGGGCACCATATAATTGCCCCACCAAGGAAGAAGAGGAATTAATCCACCAACTCCTGTCCCCCACTGGTTGACAGTTGCCACAGGAAGGAAACTTCCCTCAGTTCTGGGCTGTGCCTGTATGTGACTGATCTGTCTCCCTTGGCTTCAGGGAAAGCTTTCTGGCTTCCCTGGTGGCTCAGATGGTAAAGAATCTGCCTGCACTGCGGGAGACCCAGGTTCTATCCCTGGGTTGGGAAGATCTCCTGGAGAAAGGAATGGCAACCCAATCCAGTATTCTTACCTGGATGATCCCATGGACAGAGGAGCCTGGCAGGCTATAGTCCATGGGGTTGCAAGGAGTCAGACACAACTGAGCAACTAACACTTGCACTTTGATGCTCAAAGCAGAAATACCACTGGTGATTTGAATGGGTACTGACGCTGTACATGGAACTGAAATGGGGGTAGGTCATGTAATGGGATTCATCACATGCATCTGCCACAACTGGTAAACCCAAATGGCATATCATGTGCTCAGTGTTAATCCCTGTTATCTGATTTTAGACATTGTGCCAAGTTCTTTACATGCTATTCTATTTACTTTTTTTGAAATATTTTGTGGAATTACCATGTCCATTTCACAGAAAGAAATAACATGAGAAATGAGCAAAAGTTAAAATGCACAATATCACACCAAGAAGAGGGAGACAGATTTAAAACTAAGTTGTCTTTTACCATAATTATCTCAGCCTCACTGGTGATAAGTCTGAACAGTAGTAAGGGAGAAGAAATATATATATTCCCAGAATTTAAGTTGTCAAAATACAGGAATGGCAGCAACTTTGTATGCTTTGATTCCAAATAAAAAAAAAAAAAACTTCACATATTTATTTATAAAATACTGGAGCATTGCCAATTTGGATTTGTGCTCTTTATAGTCAGCTCTGAATTATTTAAGGATTAGGTTGTGTATAGCTGAACTAAAATGTTCTTATTTCCTCATTCCTCTTGACATTTTGCCATTAAGTAGTTCCTCTATAGAAGTCTGGTTGTGAAATCTCAGCCAGGTGAGTTTTATATTATAACTTAAGGGTAGGACCTATCTCAGTTTGATGGAAAGAAATTTGAAGATTATGGTATAATTGGATGAAGTATTTTAGTCAAATAATCCTTGAGTTATAGAATTTCACAATTAAGTATTGCCTTAAAGGTATCTAATTGGTTTAATTTTCTAATGAGAGAGTTGTTTTTTGTCAGCATGTTTAAGAACACAGCCTGAAATGACAGATAAAATTATTTTTGAAGCTAACAAAACCCAGAAAACTATAGAAATAGCCTGTCAGTCATTAACACATCTAATGATTTTTAGCAGATATTTGTAAGAAAATAATTTTTATTATGTCCATTTTGCACAAAAGACAATTCATGTAATGAAAGAAATTATGTGACAAGTTCTGGACCTGTGTGACTTGAAAATATCAGCTTGGTGTTTAATTAATGTAATGAAGTGATATAATGTAATATATTCCATGTAAACCCTTGTATGTTCCAGCATAGAGTTGAAACAGTACCTCAAAAGCAACATTTTTTTTCCCAAAGTCTATTTTGCTAGGATTGAAATGTGAAATCTCTGATTTGCTGAGGAGTGATTTTGAAGTGGGACTGGGTGCTGTGCCTGCACTTGGGCTGAGCGAACCAGCTGTGCTAGTTTTTCTGTTGGAGGGAATACCTGCTGAGAGACTAGCCTGCATGTGTTCCTTAATTTCCTGAATTATCATATCCTTATAATCAGTACCTGAGCCATGACGCCATTATGAAGACTGAAATACTAGGTTCCAGGCGAGTTTCTTTCTAGGAGATGTCGTTTGAAGTGGAATATTTTATTTGGCTTCTTATCACTCAATGTGTGTGTGTGTGTGTGTGTGTGTGTGTGTATGCATGTGTATGAATTTATACATATATGTGTACACACATAGATTTCTATGTTTGCCTTACCTAAGCCATGAACCACTTATGCTAATTTATCATAATGAGGTTTCAGATCCCCAAATGGTCTTCAAGTAGTTAAGTAAGAAATATTATCTCACTTAAGAAGGCTGAGCCAGACAAAATATATTTGGATTATGCATACACTGAGAGAAGAAAAAATATCATGTCTTATAGACACACTGCAGGGTCTAAGATAATGAATGCATTTTAATTGAAAATGACAATGATATTCTTTTTAATTTAGTGATTAATTTTTCTTTGCGTGAGAATGGATACGTGAAGTAAATTGATCCATAATAACCACAGTTTTGAGGTTCCAGTATTCCTTGTTTAACTTTTAAATATTCTTTAGACGCCATTTTATTGCATGAAGTTGAGCACTTCATACAGACATAATGAACTGTTTGCGATTAGTAAGAATTTAAAGTTTTAAATTCTGAGAACAATGATTATTACTATTAGGAATACTAATTCATTTTATAGAACATTTTGGTAGGGTTAAAGAATCAAATGCATCTTCCTTTATACTTTTCAATTGCAGTTACTGATAAGACTAGGTTTATATTGTTTAAAATGCAAAGGTTTCAAGTGTGGGTGAGATGGGAGATGGTGTAATGATACAGAAAACAAGATAGGGTGGCCAGGAGAGAAGCCCATGTTCAGAGAAAATTAAATGCTTAGATTAGAGCACGTTGGGTCTGAAGTGGTAAAGAGACATTCATGTGGAAGAATCAGCAGGTCACTTTTGCATGCTCTACTGAGCCAAATGCTCCAATTCCCTGAAGCAAATTAATAATGTTTACTTCATGTTTGAAGTGACCCTATGAATTCATAGAAAAAGAAAGTTCAAATTAATATGGAGATAAGAATCAAACATGAACAGTAAGTAGTTCAAAATAAAAAGTCCCCAAAATGTGACCACCTAGCTTAGAATAGACACAGCCCTGGTCTAAGCATGACGGCAACAGCATTAAACTGTCTAGGCCCAAACTGTGCCCAGGGCTGATGACTCACATCTGTTTCCAGACTAGATTTCTTTCTGAAGCCCACTGGATTAGTTCACTTAAATGACCATAGAACACTTATTCTAAATACGCTCAAGGAAGAAGTCATACTTTCCCCAGCCAGCATCTGCTCGCCCTTCGTTCTTCATGTCAGTGAAGAGAATCTCAAGTCTATAAAAATAACATCCTGGAATTTGTGAATTTTACAGTACTTACTTTTTCTTTTTTATTTTAAAAGCAGTATAAATGGAATATTCCTTTATCTCTTTCAGGTTCATTTGAAAATAGTCCCCAAATAGGACTGTAGTTCATAATGTCATTTTTTTTTTTTTTACCATATATGGTTATTAGAGCTTGTGTCATTGGATTTAAAAACATAAATAAAACATCTTATTATCTTCTTTTACTGTAACCACCCCCTGAACAAACACATCCCTCAAACTGAATTAAGTTACTCTCTACCTATGAGTAGCTAGGGGTGAGTGACTTGGTTCATGATAATGATACACTTCCCCAGAGCATGTCTCCACCATATTCAGAGAACAAAAGCTTTTATTTCATATCTGATGATATTGGCCACATGCTCTTCCGTGAAAAGTATTGGGGTGAGGTGGGGTTGAGGGAAACTTGTATCTGGCTTATTTGTTTATTTATTTAATATATTTACTTCCATGTTCTACTCCCATAATTTCTTCTGAGTGTGTTCGAGCACCTTGATAATTGATGAGTTGCAGAGTGCAAAAATTGAAGTGCCAGGTTGCTGCAGTTCTAAGCCTACTTACAAAGGTACCAGAGCAGCAGGTCTGTTATTTCCCACTTCAAGCTTATTTTAATGGAAAAATTGGCTGCTGCTGCTGCTGCTGCTAAGTCACTTCAGTTGTATCCGACTCTGTGCAACCCCATAGACGGCAGCCCACCAGGCTCCCCCGTCCCTGGGATTCTCCAGGCAAGAACACTGGAGTGGGTTGTCATTTCCTTCTCTAGTGCATGAAAGTGAAAAGTGAAAGTGAAGTCGCTCAGTCGTGTCCGACTCTTAGTGACCCCATGGACTGCAGCCTACCAGGCTCCTCTGTCCATGGGATTTTCCAGGCAAGAGTACTGGAGTGAAATTGGCTGCTACAACCAGACAAATTGTAAAAAAGGAGAAAAAAATCTTAAAATTAAAAAATTATATGCTGAAGACAAGTCCTTATCCAAATCTGCTGAGATCTTGGTTTTTGTTTGCTTTTGTGAGGTGTGATTATCATATGGTGAAGTACTTAAATAACTAAATTCAAAGACTGATGTCTGAGTTAACAGTGTTAGTAAGTTTTAAATTAGTAAATATTTGTACTATAATGAAAATCTATGAATCAATAAATGAAATGATTTCTGTTTAACACCTTGAGTTGTCAGTCTAATCTTCCGTTCACTTGAAAATGACAACCACTTTCATCAAGGCCTCTAGAGCTTAAAAATGGGGTTTGAAGCATTTGACCAAGTATTGCATTCTTCCAAAGATTGCTTTTTAAAATTCCACATTATAGTGTTAAAACAAAAACAAAAGTATTTGACATGTTACTATAATAGTCCCTATCTATACATAAGTTGGAGTCAATGAAAATATAATCTAACATAATCTCTAGGGTTGGAGCTATAATTTTATGTTCATTTTTAAATAATTATTGGCCACGGCATTTATAGGACATTAATGATGAAAATTTCCCTAACCAGAGCATCAGTACCCTAACCAGCTTGTTGGAGTGACTAAAGGTTAAAGATAATACATATATATCTATTCCTTCACCAGCATCTCCAGTCTAGGAGAGGGGGCAGTCCTTCTACAGTGAAGCTAGTTTTCTGCTTGGTTCCATTTTCCTAGCACATTATAAGACCTTGGAGATATCTTCTATATGTGCTTCACGTCTTGTTATTATATTCCAAGAGCTTCAGTGTCCTAACACAAAATGATCCCTGGATCTCTTGCTCCTGTGACTGTTAGCTCTTATTTTCTTAGCTATACGTACCCTACTTCTTAATCTCTTTGCACAGTACCATGCATGATATTGCTATACTGAATTCAAGTTTGTTTTCTGTGTTCAACTACATATAAATTTGAGCCTTCTTCTTTCTGTTTTCTTTTTTAATTTAGCAACTATTTTCAAGCTTGACTTTTGTTTTTGTTTTATTAAGGACATGCTTCTTCTAAAAATCTAATAATTCAGAAAAATGAAAGAATATAATTATCAACCTAATTCACTGATCACCCAGCAATAACAAGTTTTAATATTAGATCCCCTCACATATATGCATATTATTAATGTAATAGTATAATTATTATTTATAAATAATAAATACAATAAATTAATGTTATCCTCACATATATACATATGTACAAAAAGGAAGATCAACAGGAAACAAAATTTGATACACAGACAGCAAAAAATGCTATAAAAATTAAATCATATTATAAAAGCTTTAAAAATAAAGCATGTAATATAGCATAAAAAACAAAGAAAAGCTGAAGGAAATTCTGTACTTCATAAATGTTTTATTTATATTTTTGTATCAAAAATGTATTGCTTCTATAAAAGTTCTAATATTAATATGTAATACTATTAAAAAGATGCATTCTTTTTTCTTTTTAAAAACTACTTATTTCCTAGTGGAATCCCTGTAGACTTTTTGCATATTTTTCCACTGAGCATTTAGCTCTTTGAAGCTTCATTTTGCAATTGTCTCTTTTCCACCTTATCAAGGATGTAGGCCTTATCTCATTCTCCTAAAGGCATTTAAAACTCAAAGTCCTTGGTTCCCCAAATTTGTGACAGCTTCAGTTTGTCATTTTGTCTTTCATTCAATTTATTTTGCTTTCAGTAATACATTAAAAAGTGTTTTAAAATAATTTAAACCCTCTCTCTCTTCTCAGTCCTATTTCCCTTTAACCTAACCCTTATTTACTGGGGTTGCACTCTTTAAGAAAATGGTTGGCTCACATTCTTCTTTTGGGGCAATCCTGTATAAGCAAGAAGACATAATAAACAAAACATATGAATAAAATACATCCTATGTTAGATGATCTAAGTGCACTAGAGAGAGAAAAAAAAACAAGGAATGAATAGATCTGATATTTGGCAGGTACACACTAGAGCAATGCAATAAACATTGTGCTTTGCTATTAAAATCCCTCCTTCTTGACTGAGGATTCATCTGCACTGTTGAGTATTATAAGTAGGGTCTAATCTGAATCCTTTTCTGAGAATTGCCCTCAGTTGAAGAGAGCCTCCTTCCATGTAGCATTCCTTTTCCTAGAGCAGCCTCTATCCAATAAATGGTCATTGTGGGCTCTAAAACTTGGCCCCTTTTGCCTCAGCTGTGGGCACTTTCAAAGAGCCATCTCAACTTCAGAATGTGTGAGTTCTGCCAATGCCTTTGCTGCAATTGCTTTACAGTTCATCTCATCCCTTTGTTCAGTCCCATTTTCTTCACTTTCTCATAGGTATTGCTCCTGTGGGCACTCCTTGATAAATTTTTTTTCATGCTAATCTCTGTTCCAAATTCTGTTTCCCAGGGAACTCTACATAAGATATTATGCCATATGATTTGCTAGAATATTGAAATATAGATGACTCCCATACAGTGGGGTAACTTCCATCTCATGCTGCCAGCCACACTCTCTCCTCTGCTCCTCTAGTCATGCTAAGTCTTCAATCAGGATCTCCAATCTCCCTTACCTTCTAGAAGTTCTGCAATTCAGAAGGAACCTAAAATAGTAAAATACAGAGTTGCGAAACAAAGTTTGAATGTAAATTTTGACTTTCAAATTTTAAATTCTTGTAACATTATGTTTAGATTGTGGCATCTCCATTGCTACACCCATCCACATTTATATGTAAATGACATGTAAACCAACAAAAAGGCACATTCTGTTGTATTTATGCAATTTACAGAATAAGATAAACTATTTTATAAAGCCTATTGATGAAATATTTTTTTTACTGAGTCAGTAAATATATGGATAAAATATATGGATGAATGGACAGATGGATAAATGGACTGATAATAGAGACATACTTGCAAAAAATCATAATAGCCGTTCTTTTGGTTAAAAACAGATCTCATGAACTAAGTCACTAAGTAGCCAGCACTTTGATCATCTTTGTGAGAGTATGATCTTAAAGGTACTCTGTTAAAAATCGACCACAAAATATCCTATGACATATTTAATAATAGCAAATTTTCAGTTGTCATGATTTAAATATGATCAATATTACATAGCAAATATTTCTTGATTTGCATAATGCTTATATATTAAGACAGTCAATGGGCAAATCCAGAAACTAACAGAAAAGAGTGAGTGGCTGTGGATTTCAACCACCTTTAAAATATATGAAGCCACTTCTAAGGTTCACTTTTATAAAGATTACTAATTTTTAAGGCCTATTCTCTAGAGCATGTCTAACCCAAATTTAGTGTTAAATTCAAACTGGAGGATATTCTTTTATTTAAATGATAGTGGGAAACACTTTAAACATATCAACCCTTGATGTAATAAAAAGTTGGCAATTCTGTGTCTGGCCTATTATTGTTAATATTTATCCTTTTTGAAATTCCAGTTGTTTATTTTTGCTTTTATTTCCAATATTCTGGGAGGTGGGTCATAGAGGATCCTTCTGTGATTTATGTCAGTGAGTGTTTTGCCTATGTTCTCCTCTAGGAGTTTTATAGTTTCTGGTCTTACATTTAGATCTTTAATCCATTTTGAGTTTATTTTTGTGTATGGTGTTAGAAAGTGTTCTAGTTTCATTCTTTTACAAGTGGTTGACCAGTTTTCCCAGCACCACTTGTTAAAGAGGTTGTCTTTTTCCATTGTATATTCTTGCCTCCTTTGTCAAAGATAAGGTGTCCTTAGGTTCGTGGATTTATCTCTGGGCTTTCTATTCTGTTCCATTGATCTATATTTCTGTCTTTGTGCCAGTACCATACTGTCTTGATGACTGTGGCTTTGTAGTAGAGTCTGAAGTCAGGCAGGTTGATTCCTCCAGTTCCATTCTTCTTTCTCAAGATTACTTTGACTATTCGAGGTTTTTTGTATTTCCATACAAATTGTGAAATTATTTGTTCTAGTTCTGTGAACAATACCACTGGTAGCTTGATAGGGATTGTATTGAATCTATAGATTGCTTTGGGTAGAATAGTCATTTTGACAATATTGATTCTTCCAATCCATGAACACGGTATATTTCTCCATCTGTTTGTGTCCTCTTTTGATTTCTTTCATCAGTGTTTTATAGTTTTCTATGTATAGGTCTTTTGTTTCTTTAGGTAGGTATACACCTAAGTGTTTTATTCTTTTTGTTGCAATGGTGAATGGTATTGTTTCCTTAATTTCTCTTTCTGTTTCTCATTGTTAGCGTATAGGAATGCAAGGGATTTCTGTGTGTTAATTTTATATCCTGCAACGAATCAATATTCGTTGATTAGCTCTAGTAATTTTCTGGTAGAGTCTTTAGGGTTTTCTATGTAGAGGATCATGTCATCTGCAAACAGAGACAGTTTCACTTCTTTTCCTATCTGGATTCCTTTTACTTCTTTTTCTGCTCTGATTGCTGTGGCCAAAATCTCCAAAACTATGTTGAATAGTAGTGGTGAGAGTGGGCACCCTTGTCTTGTTCCTGATTTCAGGGGAAATGCTTTCAATTTTTCACCATTGAGGGTGATGCTTGCTGTGGGTTTGTCATATATAGCTTTTATTATGTTGAGGTATGTTCCTTCTATTCTTGCTTTCTGGAGAGTTTTAAAAGCTTTTGCACAACAAAGGAAACTATAAACAAGGTGAAAATACAGCCCTCAGATTGGGAGAAAATAATAGTAAATGAAGCAACAGACAAAGGATTAATCTCAAAAATATACAAGCAACTCCTGCAGCTCAATTCCAGAAAAATAAATGACCCAATCAAAAAATGGGCCAAAGAACTAAACAGACATTTCTCCAAAGAAGACATACAGATGGCTAACAAACACATGGAAAGATGCTCAACATCACTCATTATCAGAGAAATGCAAATCAAAACCACAATGAGGTACCATTACACACCAGTCAGGATGGCTGCTATCCAAAAGTCTACAAGCAATAAATGCTGGAGAGGGTGTGGAGAAAAGGGAACCCTCTTACACTGTTGGTGGGAATGCAAACTAGTACAGCCACTATGGAGAACAGTGTGGAGATTCCTTTAAAAAACTGGAAATAGAATTGCCATATGACCCAGCAATCCCACTCCTGGGCATACACACCGAGGAAACCAGATCTGAAAGAGACACATGCATCCCAATGTTCCTCACAGCACTGTTTATAATAGCCAGGACATGGAAGCAACCTAGATGCCCATCAGCAGATGAATGGATAAGGAAGCTGTGGTACATATACACAATGGAATATTACTCAGCCATTACAAATAATTCATTTGAATCAGTTCTAATGAGATGAATGAAACTGGAGCCCATTACACAGAGCCAGAAAGATAAAGCCCAATACAGTATACTAACGCATATATATGGAATTTAGAAAGATGGTAACGATAACCCTATATGCAAAACAGAAAAAGAGACACAGATGTACAGAACAGACTTTCGGACTCTGTGGGAGAAGGTGAGGATGGGATGTCTTGAGAGAACAGCATCGAAACATGTATATTATCAAGGGTGAAACAGATCACCAGCCCAGGTGGGATGCATGAGACAAGTGCTTGGGGCTGGTGAACTGGGAAGACCCAGAGGAATCGGGTGGAGAGGGAGGTGGGAGAGGGGATCGGGATGGGGAATACATGTAAATCCATGGTTGACTCATGTCAATGTATGGCAAAAACCACTACAATATTGTAAAGTAATTAGCCTCCAGCTAATAAAAATAAATGGAAAAGAAAAAGAATAAGAAAAAAAAAAACTACAGTAAGCTAAAATAAAAAGAATAAAAAGAATAAAACTACAGTTAGCTAATCCTTCTCTTGGCAAAGTAGATGTTAAGCCACATCTTGGTCTTAGAGAGTTCCCACCTATCTCATACTATTTTCAAGTATCTTTCTGCTTCACTCCAAACAACATAGATGACTGAAATGTTCTGTATTGGATTGTCAACGTGGATGTATTTGAATAGAAGTTAGCACACAACCACAAATAAAAGTTTTCTGCACCCTTTTGTTTCCAAAAACACCATTATACAAAATTGACACCTTTCACTGAAATAAAGACAAATATAGTATGGAAACCCTGGGGGGAAAAAAAAAGAAATCCCAGAAATCTAGGCATTTGTAGTGATAAGACTTTACTTTCTTTTTTAGATGCAAATTTATCCTCAAAAGAGCATTAATAATCATAATAATAAGAATGGTCACTTACTGGATGATTCCTCATGCACAGCTATATAACTTAGCTTCTTTATTTAAAATATCTAAAGGACAAGATGTATAAATTGATGCAAATATGAGATTTTTGAGACTTGAGGTATTCTCTGGGTCACCCACAGGGCTAATTTGAAATTCATTCAGCTTGGAGTGTATGTTCTTAGCATTAATGTCACTGATTATTTTAGGTTAAGAGACAAATAAGTTTATTTATGATGCAATAAGCACAAATGGGAAGATAAACTCATAACAGAGATGTAGCAGGGCAGTTGTGTCCTTGTAATTCTGAGAGTGTCTTCCAGGAGACTTCCTGGAGTTAAACTTCTCTGGAATCAGCTTCCAACTGTAGGGCCTGAAGACAGATTGTGGCAAAGTCTGACAAGCCTCCCTGGAGACCATAGCAGACCCGATCACCATATGGCCTGAAAGGGCTTTTCACATGTTACAATATTCTGAAGTAGGGTCTCCAGAACACATTGGCTAATCTTCACAGAACATTCTTAATCTCATGAACCTAATTATCTGTAAAGAACAATTTAAGGGGTGCTTCTTCAAATTATTCATACTGGTCCATGTACTTTTATCTGGGGGCATATATAACTCTCATTATGCAGTGATTACATTTTAGCTTTGAAAATGTATTCTAAGAAGGATTAAAAGGATTATTCATCTCCATGGTGACCCATGCACCCATTGTTGATCATAACACAAATGTATCTTACTCATTCACGTTTTCAGAATACCTCAGCTTTCACATACACGTTAAATGCTCATGTTTCACATAAGTAAAGAAGAAGCTGTATGGAAATACTGAATTTCCTGCTAGAGACCAATATAAAATTTATGTGAAATTACTATAAAATTTTTACATGGAATAATTAGTATTTGCTCTCATATTTCAGGAACATATAGTTGAGAGATGTGCTGTTGATTATACTTAACCTCACACTCTGCTCTGAATACCCTTTCTTTGTAACAAGCATGGGCTCTGAGGTGATTGTCGTTTTGGGATTTTCATGGCTGTTGTGATTCTAGTTTAGTTGTCATAAATTGTGCTATGTGAATGAGGAGAGACTGGATAACAGATCGTGAGCTTGTTTATTGAGAAAGGTGTTTTCTACCTCATCATGGATAGTCACATACAATGAGAAATGACTCTATTCCTTAACATTGTCTTTTTATTATTTGAATATTTGCATGCAAATATTCAAATAATAAAAAGACAAGAAATCTTATTCATGCAATGCTTAATTAAATTTAATACAATTAAAATGTCAAAAATCTATCACTTTAAGAGATATACATACGATATATTATTTCTAGTAAACTTTGTTCACTAAAAACAAGTTCTCATTCTTGGGATTATATACTGAGTTCGGATGATAATAGAAGTCAAAATACACCCCCCATAAGATAAAATTTGTAAAAATAAATGTCAAAAAGCAGTATTATTTTTTTGCTTGTACTAACTTCTGAGAGAATAGCACTTGCAGAAAAAATTAAATCTTAAATTATATTAAAATTAAATCATATTAAAAATTAAATCTTCAGCTATTTGGGCTAAGAAATATGCTTGATAAATGCATGGTAATTAACTGGTAATTCAACATCTAAAGTTTCTAAATACCATTTAAAATTTTTTATTATGGTAAACATTATATAATATAAAACATACTATTCTGACCATATTTAAATATACAGTGGCATTAAATACATTCACTTTGTTGTGCAACTCTAACCATCATCCATCTCCCAAATTTTTCACCTTCCTAAACTGAAACTCTGTCTCCATTAAACACTAACTCCCCATGCCCCCTCCCCACACCCCCACCCCCAGCCCCTGTTATCTACCAAAGTGCTCTCTGACTCTGTGAATTTGACTATTTTGCTGCTGCTGCTGCTAAGTCGCTTTAGTCGTGTCTGACTCTGTGCGACCCCATAGACAGCAGCCCACCAGGCTCTGCCATCCCTGGGATTCTCCAGGCAAGAATGCTGGAGTGGGTTGCCATTTCCTTCCCTAATGCATGAAAGTGAAAAGTGAAAGTGAAATCGCTCAGTCCTGTCTGACTCTTCGGACCCCATGGACTGTAGCCTACCAGGCTCCTCCGTCCATGGGATTTTCCAGGCAAGAGTATTGGAGTGGGTTGCCATTGCCTTCTCCATTTGACTATTTTAGGTATCTCCTATACATGGAATCTTTATAATAGTTGGACAGCCACAAGCAGGATAGTTATATCAGAGATTCCATCAAATGGAATACAGAATTTGAACAGGAGGACAGTTAGTAACAGTTCTGGAACTAAACTGCTGCAGACATCACTTAGACACAAGACACATTGTTCCACCTCTACCCCTTTAAGTGAACCTTTAATAGGTTCATTTGGTAATAAGCTCAAAGGGGAGAAAAACCTTGTGCCCCAATTGCACTGTTCATTCACCTGTGCAAACAACTTGAACTCTACTTTTCTTCCAATGGTTTCCTAGTAATCTTCCCAATGTACAGCTGCTATATATAAAACATGAATTATAGTAGAGACGATCCTGCTGTGTTGTGAATCACAGTGCACTCGACCACACTTCAGCAGGTTATGGGATGAAAAGAATAAAACGTCTGCAAAGGCCTTATTCCATCCCCTCTTCCAGCTGGTATGGTCAACGCATGGCAGCTTCCTGGAATGCTTTATTCTGTATCCAGCTGTACTAGACATGACCCGTCCCATTCCCTTGCCATCCTTTCATATACAAATAAATGGTGAGAGCATCTTTCCTTTCTTGAGGCACTGGGGGCCAAATCAATTGCCTAATCAAGTGAAAACAAAACATCTGTGATGTATGAACGGGAGGATGGCTTTCTCTGGAGATTTTTATAAACTGATTAAGTCAGGGCACCGCTAATCCTCGATGCTGCACTTCAGATGTTACATTGACAAGGAAGATTAGAGTGAAAAGATAATGGTCATGTCACCAGTGTGCAATAAACAACCTGTGAAGAGCCATCAGAGGTTCAGAAATGTTCCCATTACAAATGTAAATGTGAACTTTAGCAACTGGGCTGGAGAGCACCGTGAGAGACGCCTGCCTGTGTGTCAAGGAGATACAAAGGAGCAGAGAACAGAAGAGGGGTTTGTTGTAATAACATGAGACATCAACCCCCATGTGCTCGTCAAATTAAGTTTAGGATATATGAATTTCATATGATAACATCTGTGCTACTTAATAATGGAGTTGTTTTGGACATTACATTAAGTGATATTTTGAAAGTGCTTTTTAATTCAAAGGAATCCCAAACAGTGGTAGTTGTAAATTGGTGGAATAGTGCAAACATAAAACCAAGTTCTAGAGAAAGTAATCTTTGGAGAATAAAGCTTTGGTTAGAGCTGCTCAGAGGATCCAAGTTATGCGTTAGAAGGAATCATGAAATAAATCAGACATCAGGGTTTCAGTTCATACACACACCTGTTTATGTATAAATCCAGCCTGAGTACATATTGCTTTGTACACAAATTCCTCAGGTGATGAAGTTCATTGCAATGTTACTTTTGTATTTGAAGTTAGTTCCAATTTTGAAGTTACTTCTTCCTTTAATCTTCCACACAGCGCATATATAAAGGTTTTGATATTTTAGAAAAACTTTAAACTTGTAGAAGACAAGAAAATATAAGGACAAAATAGCATTATTATAAAAAAGATTACCAGGTGAAGTTACTTCCAATTTTGAAGTTACTTCTTCCTTTAATCTTACACACAGCACATATATAAAAGATGTTGATATTTTAGAAAAACTTTAAACTTGTAGAAGACAAGAAAATATAAGGACAAAATGGCATTATTATAAAAAAGTTTACCAGGTGAAATAGTTACCTACACACTGGTAAAAGAATAATTAAATGCAAATGCATTTTAAAAAATTCTGTGCTAATTTATAATTTTTTTCTGGCCATTCAATATTGATGCAAATAGAAGAAAACACTAGTATTGTTAGTATGCTAAGAACAAAAACTAAAATATATATGGTGGAAGATGATAAATGTTTTTGAGAACAACATATTTTCCTCAGGATAAAAGGTGATTAGGGAATATTTGCTGTGAGGCAACAGACTTCAGGATTAAAAAGTTATTTTTTCCTGTGTCTGAAAACTTTACAACCAGGGGAAAAAAAACATGGGTAAATGTATGATAACCATGGGTCTGCTGGGAGGCACAGTGATAAAGAATCTGCTTGCCAATGCAGGAGACTCAAAAGATGCGGGTTCAATCCCTAAGTTGGGAAGATACCCTGGAGGGGAAAATGGCAAACAACTCCAGTATTCTTGCCTGGAAAATCCCACGGACAGAGGAGCCTGGCAAGCTACAGTCCATGGGGTCACAAAGAGTCAGACATGACTGAGCGACTGCACGCACATGTTAACCACACAATGTGACATGTGGTCTGAGAACCAGTAACATTCTCTTATAGGAGAATGTGGGAAGAACGAAATAACTAAGATGGTGGGTTGTGGGGGGTGGAACTGGGAAAGAAAGAGAAGATGAGTTTGATGTTAATTTTTAATATAAAGCAAAATTATTGAAGAAAAGTTGGAAGGTGTTTTGGAGAGTAGCATGTGCAAAACTGGATTCATAAGATGTCATGACTCCTTTGATAGTTCAGGGTAAGAGGCTCCCACAAAAAGACAAGGAATGAAGAAAATATAAGGCTGCTTTGCAACCCTATGGACTATAGCCCACCAGGCTCTTCTGTCCATGGAAATTCTCCAGGCAAGAATACTAGAATGGGTAGCCATTCCATCCTCTAGGAGATCTTCTTGACCCAGGAATTGAACCTGGGTCTCTTGCATTTCAGGGAGATTGTTTACCTTCTGAGCCACTAGTGAAATCCCACATATAAACAAGAATCAGATCTGAAGAGTTGTATTTTCTTGCTATGGAATTTGGACTTCTGCTTGAGGATTCAGGTATCTATAGCAAATACTTTAAGATACTTGTTGAATGAATATGTGACTTTTTTTTGGCGGGGTGGGCGGGGGGAGATTTTTGGTAACATTTGATTAGATGATGAGATGGCTAGATGGCGTCACCGACTCAATGGGCATGAGTTTGAGTAAACTCCGGGAGTTGATGATGGACAGGAAGGCCTGGTGTGCTGCAATTCATGGGGTCGCAAAGAGTCGGGCACAATTGAGCAACTGAACTGAACTGAACTTAGAAAGATCAGTCTGTTAGCAGTGTGGAAATTGAACTAGAGGGTTGATGCTTCAGGCTAGAGGACCAGTTAGGAAGCTTGCATGATTTAGGCAAGCAGTGATGAGGTCTTGAATGGCAGAGGAGGGCATGGGGCTGAAGTGTAGGTCATTGACTGTATTGGAGGTAGGATCAACAGGGTCTGTGGTACAGTACATTGAAGAGCTCAGGGTTCAGTGCCATTTTGCAAGTCAAAAAAATAAAATATGCTCGTTCTAGACAGATGAAGTTCCTGTAGACTGGTAGGCCAGAGAAAATTTTGTGAAAAAGGTGTCATTTCCCTCTAACATAGCACATGTGCCCAGGGCACAGGCCTGGGGAGTGGATGGGGGTCTATATTTCAACCCCTACTTGTCATTGTAGCTGGATCCCTCTGTGTGGTGCACAAACTGCAGAGTCTTACGTAGCCATCTTCATGAGGAGGATGTTCTCAGGTTTCTGACTTGAATAACTTCATCACTGGGCAATTTGGTGAACTCAGAAAGTCATCCAGAAAAGTAGATATTGGGGAAAGAAAAATGATTTAGATGTATTGAATTTGGTGTGTCTGGGAATATTCAAATGAAGGTGTCTTGGTTTCCATTTAAAATATGGCTCTGCAGTTTAGATAATTGATTTGAAAATGAATTTATAAATGATAGAAAAATACTGGTATGAGGTGGTTCCAATTATTTTCTTCAGGACTACCTTTGGGATGAGAATATAGCTAGAGGTGGAGTGGGTGAAGACTTTGAGATTATGGTGATTGGAATAATCAAAACCAAAAATGAACTAGTAAGTACTATAAACCTGGTATTGAGGGAAGGTCAGGGTCAAAAGGGTTTTAGGGGATTTGCACCTAAGAAGTAATTGTGACCTTTCTAGGCAAAAAATACTTAGTATGATGATAAAAGCAGTAGGTATATTGGACTAAGTTTATTTTATTTTTAGTTAGGAAAGTTCAGATTATCTGCTTAAAGTCCATTTTTCTTCATTCCTTTATATTAGTAACATATATTAAACATCATGTTTACTGAGCTTTATTAACAATTTTCAGTTTTGTCTTTTACATATTTCAGTTCCAGCTGCATGATGGAATATGACCTTTATTTTGGAAAATACAGCAATAAAAACATAAAATAATGTGGACATATTTGATGTCAAGCATTTCTTCATAAATTCATGCATTTACTTATATATAATATTCTACTTATTATTTATACATTTATATAACTTAAGAAGTGAACAAATGTATAAGGGCTGGTTAGTCAGCCTCCAAGGTGGCTTTCAATGAACCTCACTTCCTAATATTCACATCTGTTTGCAGTCCCCTCCCATATTGTACCAGGGTGGCCTGTATAACCAATACAATGTGGAAGAAATGATGCAATGTTACTTTTGGGACTAGGTTAGGGAAGAGTCTGGTTTCCATTTTGGTGTTCTTTCTTGGATCGTATCACTCTTTGTGGGGAATGCTATCTACTGTGTCATGAGCAGCCCTGTGATGAGGAACTGGGGATTGTCAACAACCATTATGATTGAACTTGGCAGAGAATCCTTCACCCTCAGTTGAGCTTTTCTATGACAGCAAACAGGCTGAGAGCTTCATTCTAACACTGAGGGTACTCTTGACCTAGAACCCCCCAGCAGCTCTGCTTCTGGACTCTTAAACTGCAAAAGTTATGTGAACTGTGATGTTTTGGAGTACTTTGTTACATAGCATGTTTAAAGAACTGATGCTTTCAAACTGTGCTGCTGGAGAAGACTCTTGAGTCCCTTGGAAAGCAAGGAGATCAAACCAGTCAATCTGAAAGGAAATCAACCCTAAATACTCTCTGGAAGGACTGATGCTGGCACTGATTTTGAAACTGAAGCTCCAGTACTTCGGCCACTTGATGCGAACAGCTGACTCATTGGAAAAGACCCTGATGCTGGGAAAGATTGAAGGCAGAAGAAGAAGAAAGCAAGAGAGGATGAGATGGTTGGATGGCATCACTGATTCAATGGACATGAGCTTGGGCAAACTCTGGGAGATGGTGAGGGACCGGGGAGCCTGGTGTGCTGAAGTCCATGGGGTCTCAAAGAGTAGGACATGACTTGGTGACTGAACAACAACAAATGTTTAATACATATTTGGATCATCTCTATTTGCTGTTTATCAATTTCCTTCTTAAAAAACTTTATTAAAAAATAAAAGCTAGATTATATATCTATATATGCACACATATATAAATATAAAATGCAGGTATGTTGTACATGGTTATTTTTTTACTCAATTTATTCTTTAAGATTGAAATAATATCTTTCATCCTCAGATTCCTAAGATTTAGGAAATCCAGTTTAAGGATTCAGGTTAGTCTATCTGCAAGGCCTTAATCTCCGTAAGTTAGATTATTGATTTGTGCTTCAACCACCTTCTAGAGCTTATGACTCTACAGAGCCCAAGACTCTATAGAGCCCCCCTCTGCACATTGGTTGTGCATGATTTTCTCCCTGTCCCTTCTCCTTTTCTCCAAGTTTGTCAATGTCACTGTCTTTGTGGGGTGGTTCTGGGATTGAGCAAGGTGGAGGCAGATTTCAGCTGATTCAAACACAGGAAAAGGGAATTTCCACATCATTCTTTCCCCCTCCACTCACTCTTCTCTCTGGACTCTATTACCTTTTTATTCCTTCTCTCTTTTTCCTCCCTTCTGCCATTCCTGCCTCTTGTTTCTCTTCTTAAATTATATAATATTTTTGGAGTGAGGTCAGTAGTCCTTCCTTGCCATTTTTGCATTTTCAGGTGATCAATCGAAAAGATCATGAAAAAGCATTTATCTATTGCCTTCTCCGGCCACTTTCAGTGAAGACAGACACTTGTAGAGGGGCAATCAGAGACTTTCTAAGTTTTAAACTTCTGGGTCAAGGAAAAAACAGGCAGGCAAAAAATTTTATGTGGCTGTGTGTATACAATATAGATGTAGATATATACACAGATATGCACTCAGATGCATGTATATCTGTGTTATACATTTTTATACTTGGTTTCAGAATACTTTTCATGAAAACATGAAAATATGCAAAAACTGTATGGCTTGATGTCTTAAATAACCGTACCATTCCATTTAATTTGAATTTATAGAACAATATGAGCTACCTAAAATTCTTATCAAGCTAACTGTATTTTACAAAAAAAAAAAATCCTTTCTGAGTGGTGACTTGGGTTAAGTACAGTTTTTAAATGCTAGGTTCAAATCAATGCAAGTGTATCATGTGCAGAGTAATTCTCAATTGTTATAAAAATTATGTCCATTATGCTACTTGCTGGGATTCTAGTAATCATCTAAATTCCATAAAACTTAAAATTTTCAAATTATCCTCAGTAATTTAAATGTGTTATTAGGCCTTTCATGAAGCATTTTTCTTCTTTGAAGAAAACAAGCTAAGTTTCTCAAAAGCACTGCAGGATAAGTTATAAGTGACTTTCACTTGTAATTTGCAGATGCTGTAATAGGAATTTTCCTTTTACCACCATCTAAGTCCAACTATTTTGCATTCTAATTTGCAAGTAAAAAGTTGCTTTAAAAGTTGATATAGAAGTTTGCGAGGACTTTAAGAGATTTAAGGTATATTTTTCTAAAAGAGTCAGAAATCAGGCATGAACATGAAGATGTGACTTCTGAAAAAGAAGGAAAAGAATAGAAAGGAATAAATGAGGGAATATACATATCTTTTATTTGACATCTTACTTTGAAAAGCAGAAGATATCTTTAGGAGTTTGCCTACATCATATTAAATAAGCACGTGTTAGGCTCTAACTTTACTTATTTTTTTGGAAGGGAAATGAGGAAATGTCAATAGACACCCTACGGAGGGAAAATATTCAGATTTTACCCCTATAATTTGGCCATTTAGATATGACATTTGAGACAGTGAGTGTCTCAGTTTTACCAAAAGGAACGCTTTTGTTCCTTTTGTGGCTAGAGATATTACCATCTTATTAAGGCATACACCAAGGTCCATATCATTAGTGCTCAACATTAGGGAAAACCAATTTTCTTCACTAGAAGTCTTAGAGATTCATATAAGAAGACTAAATAAAAGAACATAGCTGCCACTTTGTTTTGAGTCTTTATTGCCATTACAAAAAGAACTGCTTATGGATTAATAATGTTTAACATTAGCAGCTCTTCAGTGATCACTAGGCTAAGAATCAGTTAAATTGAGTTGTTACCACCCTTCAAGAAGTAATTCAAAGTACTGCAATGGATTAGCTATTTCAAATGCCTGAAAATTCAATGAATGCTGAAATTTCATAAGAATCATAAATGCCAGAATTGGAAGGAACCTTTGGTATTCTCACATCTAGTCTTGTCATTTAGGAATGGAAACTAAATCTGAGAGGTGAAATGAGCACGACAAGAACATCTGGCTAAGTGACTATTCGGAGTTGCAGATCTGCTTTGTGCCATGTGCAGAGAGCCCCAATTTCTTTGGAAGAACTAAAAGCCAAATAAATGTACATGGTATGAACATATAAACCAGAGAAAGATAGCATATCTTTCTCACACTACTCTAAACCTTTTAAAATGTAGGTGGGATAAAAATTTTATATAAATACAGACATCATTCCTATACACTGGATAGCCATAAATAAAAATCTTAAATTAAAAATGCCATAACCATATTAAAAATAGGGAAGGCTTGAAAAAAGCTGAAATTTTCTTTATTTAGTTGTATAGTTAGTCCACTGAATTTGGCAAAAAGTAAGTTTATTGTGTTGTAAGAGATGTGGTACAAACAGTGACTTAGGATTCAGGGTTTAGAAAGTGGAGCTTCAGGTCCATGATGACACATGAATTAGTCTTTTTTTTTTTTTTTAATTTTTTTATTAGTTGGAGGCTAATTACTTCACAACATTTCAGTGGGTTTTGTCATACATTGATATGAATCAGCCATAGATTTACACTTATTCCCCATCCCGATCCCCCCTCCCATCTCCCTCTCCACCCGATTCCTCTGGGTCTTCCCAGTGCACCAGGCCCAAGCACTTGTCTCATGCATCCCACCTGGGCTGGTGATCTGTTTCACCATAGATAGTATACATGGTGTTCTTTTGAAACATCCCACCCTCACCTTCTCCCACAGAGTTCAAAAGTCTGTTCTGTATTTCTGTGTCTCTTTTTCTGTTTTGCATATAGGGTTATCGTTACCATCTTTCTAAATTCCATATATATGTGTTAGTATGCTGTAATGTTCTTTATCTTTCTGGCTTACTTCACTCTGTATAAGGGGCTCCAGTTTCATCCATCTCATTAGGACTGGTTCAAATGAATTCTTTTTGACGGCTGAGTAAAATTCCATGGTGTATATGTACCACAGCTTCCTTATCCATTCATCTGCTGATGGGCATCTAGGTTGCTTCCATGTCCTGGCTATTATAAACAGTGCTGCGATGAACATTGGGGTGCACGTGTCTCTTTCAGATCTGGTTTCCTCAGTGTGTATGCCCAGAAGTGGGATTGCTGGGTCATATGGCAGTTCTATTTCCAGTTTTTTAAGGAATCTCCACACTGTTTTCCATAGTGGCTGTACTAGTTTGCATTCCCACCAACAGTGTAAGAGGGTTCCCTTTTCTCCACAGCCTCTCCAGCATTTATTGCTTGTAGACTTTTGGATAGCAGCCATCCTGACTGGTGTGTAATGGTACCTCATTGTGGTTTTAATTTGCATTTCTCTGATAATGAGTGATGTTGAGCATCTTTTCATGTGTTTGTTAGCCATCTGTATGTCTTCTTTGGAGAAATGTCTGTTTAGTTCTCTGGCCCATTTTTTGATTGGGTCATTTATTTTTCTGGAATTGAGCTGCAGGAGTTGCTTGTATATTTTTGAGATTAATCCTTTGTCTGTTTCTTCATTTGCTATTATTTTCTCCCAATCTGACAGCTGTCTTTTCACCTTACTTATAGTTTCTTTTGTAGTGCAAAAGCTTTTAAGTTTCATTAGATCCCATTTGTTTAGTTTTGCTTTTATTTCCAATATTCTGGGAGGTGGGTCATAGAGGATCTTGCTGTGATTTATGTCGGAGAGTGTTTTGCCTATGTTCTCCTCTAGGAGTTTTATAGTTTCTGGTCTTACATTTAGATCTTTAATCCATTTTGAGTTTATTTTTGTGTATGGTGTTAGAAAGTGTTCTAGTTTCATTCTTTTGCAAGTGGTTGACCAGTTTTCCCAGCACCACTTGTTAAAGAGGTTGTCTTTTTTCCATTGTATATCCTTGCCTCCTTTGTCAAAGATAAGGTGTCCATAGGTTCGTGGATTTATCTCTGGGCTTTCTATTCTGTTCCATTGGTCTATATTTCTGTCTTTGTGCCAGTACCACACTGTCTTGATGACTGTGGCTTTGTAGTAGAGTCTGAAGTCAGGCAGGTTGATTCCTCCAGTTCCATTCTTCTTTTTCAAGATTACTTTGGCTATTCGAGGTTTTTTGTATTTCCATACAAATTGTGAAATTCTTTGGTCTAGTTCTGTGAAAAATACCGTTGGTAGCTTGATAGGGATTGCATTGAATCTATAGATTGCTTTGGGTAGAATAGCCATTTTGACAATATTGATTCTTCCAATCCATGAACACGGTATGTTTCTCCATCTGTTTGTGTCCTCTTTGATTTCTTTCATCAGTGTTTTATAGTTTTCTATGTATAGGTCTTTTGTTTCTTTAGGTAGATATACTCCTAAGTATTTTATTCGTTTTGTTGCAATGGTGAATGGTATTGTTTCCTTAATTTCTCTTTCTGTTTTTTCATTGTTAGTGTATAGGAATGCAAGGGATTTCTGTGTGTTAATTTTATATCCTGCAACTTTACTATATTCATTGATTAGTTCTAGTAATTTTCTGGTAGAGTCTTTAGGGTTTTCTATGTAGAGGATCATGTCATCTGCAAACAGTGAGAGTTTCACTTCTTCTTTTCCTATCTGGATTCCTTTTACTTCTTTTTCTGCTCTGATTGCTGTGGCCAAAACTTCCAACACTATGTTGAACAGTAGTGGTGAGAGTGGGCACCCTTGTCTTGTTCCTGATTTCAGGGGAAATGCTTTCAATTTTTCACCATTGAGGGTGATGCTTGCTGTGGGTTTGTCATATATAGCTTTTATTATGTTGAGGTATGTTCCTTCTATTCCTGCTTTTTGGAGAGTTTTAATCATAAATGAGTGTTGAATTTTGTCAAAGGCTTTCTCTGCATCTATTGAGATAATCATATGGTTTTTATCTTTCAATTTGTTAATGTGGTGTATTACATTGATTGATTTGCGGATATTGAAGAATCCTTGCATTCCTGGGATAAAGCCCACTTGGTCGTGGTGTATGATTTTTTTAATATGTTGTTGGATTCTGTTTGCTAGAATTTTGTTAAGGATTTTTGCATCTATGTTCATCAGTGATATTGGCCTGTAGTTTTCTTTTTTTGTGGCATCTTTGTCAGGTTTCGGAATTAGGGTGATGGTGGCCTCATAGAATGAGTTTGGAAGTTTACCTTCTTTTGCAATTTTCTGGAAGAGTTTGAGTAAGGTAGGTGTTAGCTCTTCTCTAAATTTTTGGTAGAATTCAGCTGTGAAGCCATCTGGTCCTGGGCTTTTGTTTGCTGGAAGATTTTTGATTACAGTTTCGATTTCCTTGCCTGTGATGGGTCTGTTAAGATCTTCTATTTCTTCCTGGTTCAGTTTTGGAAAGTTATACTTTTCTAAGAATTTGTCCATTTCATCCAAGTTGTCCATTTTATTGGCATAGAGCTGCTGGTAGTAGTCTCTTATGATCCTTTGTATTTCAGTGTTGTCTGTTGTGATCTCTCCATTTTCATTTCTAATTTTGTTAATTTGGTTCTTCTCTCTTTGTTTCTTAATGAATCTTGCTAATGGTTTGTCAATTTTGTTTATTTTTTCAAAAAACCAGCTTTTAGCTTTGTTGATTTTTGCTATGGTCTCTTTAGTTTCTATTGCATTTATTTCTGCCTTAATTTTTAAGATTTCTTTCCTTCTGCTAACCCTGGGGTTCTTCATTTCTTCCTTCTCTAATTGCTTTAGGTGTAGAGTTAGGTTATTTATTTGGCTTTTTTCTTGTTTCTTGATGTAAGCCTGTAATGCTATGAACCTTCCCCTTAGCACTGCTTTTACAGTGTCCCATAGGTTTTGGGTTGTTGTGTTTTCATTTTCATTCATTTCTATACATATTTTGATTTCTTTTTTGATTTCTTCTATGATTTGTTGGTTATTCAGAAGCGTGTTATTTAGCCTCCAGGTGTTTGAATTTTTAACAATTTTTTTCCTGTAATTGAGATCTAATCTTACTGCACTGTGGTCAGAAAAGATGACTGGAATGATTTCAATTTTTTTGAATTTTCCAAGACTAGATTTATGGCCCAGGATGTGATCTATTCTGGAGAAGGTTCCGTGTGCACTTGAGAAAAAGGTGAAGTTGATTGTTTTGGGGTGAAATGTCCTATAGATATCAATTAGGTCTAGCTGGTCCATTGTGTCATTTAAAGTTTGTGTTTCCTTGTTAATTTTCTGTTTAGTTGATCTATCCATAGTTGTGAGTGGGGTATTAAAGTCTCCCACTATTATTGTGTTACTATTAATTTCCTCTTTCATACTCGTTAGTGTTTGCCGTACATATTGCGGTGCTCCTATGTTGGGTGCATATATATTTATAATTGTTATATCTTCTTCTTGGATTGATCCTTTGATCATTATGTAGTGTCCTTCTTTGTCTCTTTTCACAGCTTTTATTTGAAAGTCTATTTTATCTGATATGAGTATTGCGACTCCTGCTTTCTTTTGGTCTCCATTTGCATGAAATATTTTTTTCCAGCCCTTCACTTTTAGTCTGTATGTGTCTCTTGTTTTGAGGTGGGTCTCTTGTAGACAGCATATATGGGGGTCTTGTTTTTGTATCCATTCAGCCAATCTTTGTCTTTTGGTTGGGGCATTCAACCCATTTACATTTAAGGTAATTATTGATAGGTGTGGTCCCGTTGCCATTTACTTTGTTGTTTTGGGTTCATGTTTATACAACCTTTCTGCATTTCCTGTCTAGAGAAGATCCTTTAGCATTTGTTGAAGAGCTGGTTTGGTGGTGCTGAATTCTCTCAGCTTTTGCTTATCTGTAAAGCTTTTGAGTTCTCCTTCATATCTGAATGAGATCCTTGCTGGATACAGTAATCTAGGTTGTAGGTTATTCTCTTTCATTACTTTCAGGACGTCCTGCCATTCCCTTCTGGCCTGGAGGGTTTCTATTGATAGGTCAGCTGTTATCCTTATGGGAATCCCTTTGTGTGTTATTTGTTGTTTTTCCCTTGCTGCTTTTAATATTTGTTCTTTGTGTTTGATCTTTGTTAGTTTGATTAATATGTGTCTTGGGGTGTTTCGCCTTGGGTTTATCCTGTTTGGGACTCTCTGGGTTTCTTGGACTTGAGTGGCTATTTCCTTCCCCATTTTAGGGAAGTTTTCAGCTATTATCTCCTCGAGTATTTTCTCATGGCCTTTCTTTTTGTCTTCTTCTTCTGGAACTCCTATGATTCGAATGTTGGGGCGTTTCACAGTGTCCCAGAGGTCCCTGAGGTTGTCCTCATTTCTTTTGATCCTTTTTTCTTTTTTCCTCTCTGCTTCATTTATTTCCACCATTTTATCTTCTACCTCACTTATCCTATCTTCTGCCTCCGTTATTCTACTCTTGGTTCCCTCCAAAGTGTTTTTTATCTCATTCATTGCATTGTTCATTTTTAATTGACTCTTTTTTATTTCTTCTAGGTCTTTATTAAACAATTCTTGTATCTTTTCAATCTTTGTCTCCAGGCTATTTATCTGTAACTCCATTTTGTTTTCAAGATTTTGGATCATTTTTATTATCATTATTCTAAATTCTTTTTCAGGTAGATTCCCTATCTCCTCCTCTTTTGTTTGATTTGGTGGGCATTTTTCATGTTCCTTTACCTGTTGGGTATTTCTTTGCCTTTTCATCTTGTTTAGATTGCTGTGTCTGGAGTGGACTTTCTGTATTCTGGAGGTCTGTGGTTCCTTTTTATTGTGGAGGATTTACCCAGTGGGTGGGGTTAGACGATTGGCTTGTCAAGGTTTCCCGGTTAGGGAAGCTTGCGTCAGTGTACTGGTGCGTGGAACTTGATTTCTTCTTTTTGGAGAGCAATGGAGTGCCCAGTAATGAGTTTTGAGATGGGTCTATGTGTTAGGTGTCACCTTGGGCAGCCTGTATGTTGACATTCGGGGCTATGTTCCTGTGTTGCTGGAGAATTTGCGTGGTATGTCTTGCTCTAATACTTACTGGCTCTTGGGTGGTGGTTGGTTTCAGTGTAGGTATGGAGGCTTTTGGACGGTCACTTATTGCTTAAAGTTCCATGTAGTCAGGAGTTTTCTGGTGTTCTCAGGTTTTGGGCTTAAGTTTCCTGCCTCTGGATTTCAGTTTTATTCTTCCTGTAGTCTCAGGACTTCTCCAACTATACAGCACTGATAATAAAACTTCTAGGTTAATGGCGAAAAGATTCTCCCCTGTTAGGGACACCCAGAGAGGTTCACAGAGTTACATGAACAGGAGAAAAGGGAGGAGGGAGATAGAGATGAGCAGGAGGAGAAAAAGGGGGACTCAAGAGGAGAGAGACAGATCTACGCAGCTGTCTGTTCCCAGAGTGTTCTCCGTATCTCAGACACCTACAAGGATTCACAGAATTGGATTGGGAAGAGAAGGGGAAAGGAGGAAATAGAGGTGTTCTGAGGTAGAAAACAGAGCGTCAAGATTGGGAGAGAATAATCTTCGGTTTAAAGATAGGGCTTCTCTTTTTTTTTTTTTTTGGTAAGGTTATAGTGTAGTGAAAATGAAAATGAAGAGTAGTAGAGGAGTTCTAGAGGACTTTAAAAGAAATAAGAGAAAAAGAAAAATAGAAAATAAAAGAGAAAACGGAAAGGAAAAAAAAGAAGAAAAAAGTAGAAAAAGAAAAAAAAGAAAAAAAAAAAAAAAAAGAAAGAAGAAAAAAAAAAAAATTTTTTTTTCCCCCTAATTAAAAAAATCGTAAAAATCTATGAAAATGAAAGTTAAGGAGTAATGGGGGAGTAATAGGGAATTTTAAAGGAAAATAAAAGAGAAAAAATAAAAAAGAAAAAATATAAAAAGAAAAAAATTTTTTTTTTTTTTCCTTACTTAGAAAAAAAAAAGTAAAAATATATCTAGGAGTTTCTCTGGAGCTGTTGCGGTCAGTGTGGGTTTGGCTCAGTTTCAGATAGCTCCTCGTTCCAGCTTACACTTCTCGATATCTACAGGGCCCTTCCGTGAAGTCGGTGTTTCCTAGAGGGATTTTAATCTGTTGCACCAGTCCCTTCTGAAGCGGTTCCCTTTGTTTATTTGGCTTCTGTTTGCCGGTCTCTTCAGAGCCTCATTTCCGCCCTGACACAGGCGGGCGGAGGTGGACTCTTATTCAGTTAGCTAGTTCCGTTGCGCTGCTAGGAGGGGCTGACGCTGCGGGGATGGGCTGGCGCTGCGGGGCGGGGCTGACGCTGCTGGGAGGGGCTGACGCTGAGGGGATGGGCTGGCGCTGCGGGGCGGGGCTGACGCTGCGGGGAGGGGCTGGCCCTGCGGGGGCGGGCTGGCGCTGCCGGGAGGGGCTGACGCTGCTTTCTCCGTCTGCGCTGCTCAGGCTCCCGGCTGTTCCACATGGAGCGCGCCCCGCGCTGCGCTAGGTTCCAGCCCTCGGGTGTTACACAAAAGCGCGGAAGGAAAAGCTGCGCCTGCTCTCTGTGCCTTCCCCGTCAGAGCGGTCCAGGCAGCGAGGGGCTTGATGGGCGCACTATCCCCAGGTGTGGCGCACTCACTCCCTTCCGCGGACCTAGTCTCAGTTTCCGCTGGCGCCCGACGGGTGCGCGCGCCTTCCGCCCTCTGCGTCCCCAGCCCCAGTCCCCGCCCGCGCCGGTCGGGTGCCTGCGCCCTGTGTCTCGCCGCGACCTTCCCCTCCCCCCTGCCTCCTGCCTCCGGCGGGGCTGGGCGGGTCCGCAGCCTGCGACCTCTTCTTGGGACTTTCTCCGTCCCTTTGTTCTGCGAACGGCCGGCAGTGTGTTCCGGCCGGTTAATTTTCTCTCTTTTGGTCTCCCACAGTTCAAGTTGGCACCTCACAGAAGCTCCCTACGATTGTCCTCAGGGCACTCAGGCCCGGACCCTAGCCCAAGCAAGGCCGCCTAAGACTCCCTTCCCGGGACGGGTCTCCATCCTTAGCTCTTTTGTCTCACTTTTTATCTTTTATATTTTGTCCTACCTCCTTTCGAAGACAATGGTCTGCTTTTCTGGGCGCCTGATGACCTCAGCTAGCGATCAGAAGTTGTTTTGTGAGGTTTGCTCTGCATTCAGTTATTCTTTTGATGAATTTGTAGGAGAGAAAGTGGTCTCCCCGTCCTACTCCTCCGCCATCTTGGCTCCTCCTCATGAATTAGTCTTATTGGCAAATAATTGATAAGTTTTCAAATTTTATTATTTAGTAGAATCCTTATAATCAGTAATGAAAAGGCCATATTTAAGAGAGAGTAGAGGATTTTTCCTTTGCCTTATTGCTGTAGCTAATCAACATAATTAAAATACTTTTCTATAGTTTGAAATAGGCATCATTTTAGGAAGAGGAATAATTGATCAGTCCTATTTATCAGGAATGTACTTTTTGATTGCTGTAAATTATGATTTATAATAGGAAATCAGTATATATATGTATATAAATAAGAAATGAATATGTATATATGTATTTACCCACAAATATATATAAACACACATATTTCTCATATAGTGGAGAAAGACATGGCTTTCTCTTGAAATGCTTTGCCTTTAAAGATAAGATCTTTAAAAATCTGTAAAAATCTGTTTCAAGAAAATTTTCTAAAAGTATGGGCCATATTATATTAAAAAGAAAGTACATGTGAATGTGGGCTGAAAACCCCCACAATAATCACCATGTTAATAATGACTGTATCTATGGCTATAACATGCAATATTTAGTAGCTGTGATTTGGTAGATTAACAAAAGAAAGCTCTAAATGAATCAATTAGGTTTTTAACAAAGGAAATATATTTCTGCATTTTGCACTGTAGCAATTTCCATAGATGGTAGCAATTTACAACAAGGATTAATAATACAAATTTGAGCTTCCTGGAAGGGGTCCACATGCAGGCTGTTTCTTTGCCACGCAGTTCTCACAAACAATAGGCAACTATTTATTACTTTTACTGTGTATTATTATTACTTCAGCTTAAGATGGGGACAGCAAGATTCTCCAAATTGGATATGGCCTAAGAGGCTTGAAAGAACAATGGTTCCAAATGATCCTTATTGTGTATCAGAAGTCATGGTATGTCCAAGGAGAGTGTGTACAAGAAGGTGGGCTGAGAAGGAGCCCCCAGGAGAGTGCTCAGCATCACATCACCCACTGACATATAATTGCAAGGCTTTGAGTCCAATCCATGACACAATCCATGGTGATTACTCTACTCAAAAAAACCAAAAGACAGATAAAAAGTGCTTAATTTGCTTGTTCTTAAATGTGGCAATCTGCCTAACGAATGAAATTGACTTCATAAAATGCCAGGGATATCTTTTAGTTTCAAATCTGGAATACAAACATACCCCAGATCCCAGCGCTTGCAGCTATAATTGATTCAAAGTGAAGCACGTGGAGTAACACATGGCCACTATCCTACTGAAACAGGTCAAAATAAACAGAAGTGGTCAGAACAAAGATGTGGCTAATACCATTATACAGAGTGAAGTAAGCCAGAAAGATAAAGACCATTACAGTATACTAACACATATATATGGAATTTAGAAAGATGGTAATGATAACCCTATATGCAAAACAGAAAAAGAGACACAGGTGTACAGAACAGACTTTTGGACTCTGTGGGAGAAGGCGAGGGTGGGATGTTTCAAGAGAACAGCATCGAAACATGTATATTATCTATGGTGAAACAGATCACAAGCCCAGGTTGGATGCATGAGACAAGTGCTCGGGCCTGGTGCACTGGGAAGACCCAGAGGGGTCGGGTAGAGAGGGAGGTGGGAGAGGGGATCGGGATGGGGAATACATGTAAATGCATGGCTGATTCATGTCAATGTATGACAAAAACCACTACAATATTGTAAAGTAATTAGCCTCCAACTAATAAAAATAAATGAAAAAAAAAAAAAAAAAGATGTGGCTAATAGAACAAGAGAGAATCTCAAATCCTGGTCAACCAAGATTATTTCTAAACACTTGCAGATAGCGATACAGAGCTGTCATTTATCGAGCTATTTTCTTTCATTTCAGCATCTCTCAATAACATTTTATATTGCCTGAGTGACACTTGAATACAGTGAGGTAAGTACAAAAAGAAAGATTAACCTTTCTATTGCACATGACAGAAAAGTTCCAGAATATAGAGGGAGAATGTATAAACCTGATGAGTAGCGCTGCTGCTGATGGTGATGATAGTGTGCCTGAAGGCAGGGATTTTTCAGTTAAGCCCAGGGGATTATACCTAGAGCACAGAGCTGAAGGTAGAGTAATAGCTGCCCAAGGTCACATATTTTCACCAGTGGCAGAAATGAGAGTTTGAACCTGGACCTTAAGGCTTCTAATGTTCTGTATGGAATATGCTCTCTTAAAGTTGGCTCTGAATGTAGCCGCTTTTTGCAGTGTGTTCTCCACAGTTAACAGCCATGGGTAAGTCTAGCTGGATGACATCTTTTCTATAGAGAGTCATCCCTGTGGTTTTAAGGTCTCAGGAAGATGGCTGGGAAGTATTTATATTACAAGACTGAATGACACCAATCTATTATATTATTTTTGATTTCACTTTGCAGAGTTCAAAAAGGAATACATGAAACACAGTGCCTCTTGAAACTCATCAATTGTTGTAGAGCAGATATGAAAAGTGATGAAAATTTTAGAGAATGCAGCTTTATGTATTTCTTAAACAGAAAGAATAAGTTAAAAAGTGTAGAAGTGTAGAATATAGGAGACATTTAGATATTGAGTCATTCAAATAACTATCACCTTATTGATTCTTAAAATTGGTGAAACTAAAGGAGGGGCATTCTATCAGTGGGTGGAGTTTTATATAAATTGGAAAAGATGAAGCCCCCAAACAAGGGCTAAGAACCAATGGTGAGAACAAACTCAAAATATTCAGGTGCCAGCTTTTAATTATAATCAGCTAGCAAGTGCTTTTTTTGCATAGGCATTATGTGAATTTTTTAGATAAAGAAAAGGATGAGAAATTTGTGATTATTATTTTAAAACTGAGATTAGTAGTTGTTTATTGTTCAGTCACCAAGTTGTGACTGGCTCTTTGCAACCCATGAACTGCAGCAAGCCAGGCCTCTCTGTCCCTCACTGTCTCCCAGGTTTTCCCAAGTTCACATCCATTGAATCAGTGACGCTATGCAACCATCTCATCCTCTGCCGTCCTCTTCTTTTGCCTTCAGTCTTTCCCAGCATCAGAGTCTTTTCCAATAAGTAGGCTGTTAACATCAGATGGTCAATAGATAAGCATCTAAATCAAGAACTGGTGACTTTTTTCCTGTAAAGGTCCAGATGGCAGATGTTTTTCAGTTTTGTGGGTCATGTGGTTTCTGTCGTACCAACTCACATCTGCCGTTGTAACTCCAAGGCAGTCATTGACCCTGTGAAAATGAATGAATGTGGCTGTTTTCAGTAAAACTTTATTTACAAAATAGGAAGCAGATCCAGATTTCACCTGCCAACCCCTGAAAGTGAAAGTGTTAGCCGCTCAGTCATGTCCGACTCTGCAACCCCATGGACTGTAGCCTCTGTTCATGGGATTCTCCAGGCAAGAATACTGGAGTAGATTGCCATTCTCTTGGGATCCTACCAATCCAGGGATAGAACCCGGATCTCCTGCATTGCAGGCAGTTTCTTTACTATCTGAGCCACCAGGGAAGCCCTTAACTCTGTATTAGTATTGATTCTTATTGATACTAGAAAGCCAGAATTGAAGCCCTGGCAATAAGAGCGTCTTTTTTTTTTCTTGTGCCAATTGTTTCCCTTTTAAATATCCTATAAATATCAGCCTTATCTATTGATAAAGTAATAAGTGTACTGAAAAGAAAATAATTAAATATTTAATGTACCTCCTCTCCCTTAGTATATGAGGAATATAGTTGAATGAAGAATATACACTTAGAAGGTCACCAGCTCAAACCATTATTTCCATTCTAAATATATATCAGGATGACTAAAACCTCACATACTGTACTTTCTGAGTATTTAGTAGGAAATTAACTAGTAGTTCTACATCATACTTAGAAAATTAAATAATATCCATATGCAGTCATAAGGCAAAAGCTGAAAAGAAAGGAATAGGATTAATTTTCCCCTGATAGCACAACATGTGCTATCAGACCATGTTGGAGGCAGTATCCACCTTAGTTGCCAACAATACACCCAAGCTATGTGTGAATATATGCATATTTGTTTATTGATAATGTATAACTTTACAAAAATGCTCCCACTCACATAATTGTAGAAATAACCTAGTGAGATAAGTGTGGTAACTCCATAAGCACTTTGCTTTCCTACCTAATTAGACTTTTGGAAAAAGTGGCTTTTGCAAAAATTTTTTTTTTTTGCAAAAATTTTATGAAGAAAACTTACATGCATTTTCTGAATTTAGAACTGAATAAGTTATCATCTTTAACCAAATGTGAAAGATATGATTCTAAAATGACAGTGTAGGAAAAGCAAGAAGTAAATACTAACGGCCTCTACTTCAAAGTATTGAAAGGCTTATTACTCTAGATCTGTTTTCTGTCAAATGCTTCCCTGCTCATTCTTATCCATTTTTCAATTTGGCATCCCCTTATGTTGCCGAAGCAGGTGCCTTGCACACAATAGCAGGAGTATGTGTTTCAAAGGGTCCCACAGGGAATCATTTATCATGCAAGATTACTTCATGACTAATGATGATCTCTGTAAACATTCAGGTGCTATTTGACTGCCTGGTTGGTGGTGGTCCAGCCTGGTGACAGTTGGCATGTGTTTCATCTCATCTCTCCTTCCACATTCTCAGCATAGTCTAATATATGTTGGAAAGAAACTCTGGGATGTTATAAGGAATAAAATGATGAATAGAAGCTATTAAATAAATCACTACAAATAAAACATTGAATGTAGAACTTTATCATCTCTGGCTTTATCAGTGACATAGGAGGTCTTTTTGAGGCTGTATTCCAAACCTGAAATGCTGACTGCTGGACACTGTAAGATAATGATAATCTCATTCGAGCCAAGTTTAGGATTGGGAATGTTGGCAGGGAGGAGAAAACTGGTAAAATTGATATGCTGCCCTAGCCAAAGCTTTAAAAGTTACAGATACCAATGCATGTGAAATGCTGTGTAAAGTAATAACACTATATGAATATGAGATGTCTTCTGTATTACTGTAATATTTGAATCATATATGTTTATGAAATAAACATTTTAAATGATCTAAGTTTATCTTTTTTAATTGTGATAATCAACTCTAGTCATTTTGAACTCATTCAGCTGTATCAACAAGGGAGCAAACACAAAAGCCAAATATGTTTCTAGACTAAAACAACACAAAATGTTTTGATATTAGCAGCTGCAACATAAGACCATACTGTTTATAGACATGCTCTAAAACTGATAATTTCACTTCTGAGCATAATTGAAGGTAAAAACTATTTTAGTAGTAAAAATTAGAAAGCTACATAATTTTGAGAAATATGCCTAAATTTTAAACATTTCAGGCTGCAGATAAATCACTATGGAAATATTTTAACCAAAACAGAAATGATCTCCATCACCATGTCCCTATTACATCCAGCATAGTTTGGTGACCTGAGCAAACCAGTAGAATATCATTTTCAGTTTTTTACATTTTTGGTAGACAGGTTAGTATTTTGCTACATGACTATAATTTACAAGCTCTTTGTTTCTTCCCTTTTTTCATATAGACATTGAAATTACAAAGCTCTTCAAAACTTCCTAATAAATAGGAGAATTGTAGTTAGGAGCACTGATTTAGGAGTTAGATTGTGGACCCTTGCTCTCCTATATCAGCTATATCATTTTGGGCAAATGACTTGGTGTCTTTGTCCTTCAACTGCTTCAACTATAACCGAGGAGGAAGAGTAGTGGCCACTTTCTGGGATTATTTTGAGCATTAGAAATAATGCATGTAAAGAATTAGTAATGATTTTTGACACACAAGATATATTCAAAATTATTCTATGTTAATATTATTATCTCTTTTATTTATTTTTAAAGTATATATTCAAGTTTTTTGGGGAAAATGGCATCAGAACGTGGCTACTTGCTGAGCTGTTGTGTTGCAGGCACTGCTAAGCTCCATCAGACCTGAAGAGTGTTTGCCTCACTCACCACAGCTGCTCTAGGACCCAGGAGAGTGTCTGACGTTAGGGTGCATCAATACCTGTCAAATGCATGAACAAATGAATGCATTAATGAACTAGACCTCAAGGCCAATGGAAAAGACTTAAATGTTTTCTCATTGCCCAAAAACAGCCAGAGAAGACTCTATAAACTAAGGCCTGCTTAATCTCAGGTGCCTTGTGTCACTGTGTCCTGTCTGCTTTGGCCTTGGAGCTTTGCCCTATCATGGAGTAAATGTTCTAATTTGGTATCCATCACTTCAGAATATTAGTTGTAAACTTCTGTGTTGATTTTTCCATCCAAGTTTGAGAAACTGGATTAAGTAAGGCAGGACTTAAGATAGAAGATATGTGTAGATCTCCAGAATATTATTCCTAGTTATAATAGCACCTGTATGTATCTACTGCTATAGCCTAGGTATAAAAATATATCCTCATTTAATCCTCATACAAATCCTGCAAGGATATTATCTCCATTTTAACACAGAATAAAAAATGAACACTACAGAAATTAAATTTATTTGCTGAGATCCTACAGCTCAGTTAAATATTAATCAGCACTACTGGCTAATATTTATTGAATGCTAAGTGCCAGACATTCTTCTGTGCCTTCTCTATGTGTGTTTTCATTTGTAATACTATGACATGGGTACCATTATTATAGTTGGAGAAACTGAGGGTAAGAAAGATTATGTAATTGGACATAGGTCACACACTTAATAAACAGCACAGCCAAAATTCAAATCTAGGCAATTTCACTCTCAAGCCCACATACTTAACCATGGGAATGGGAGGACTGCCATTATGAGGTCAATATTTAAAATGATTTATGTTTTATTTCAAAGCCTATTGTTTTCTTTATGGGGCAACTCAACCTTGATGTCAGTTACAAATGGTTATGGACTTTAAAATATATATATTTCCTTATTCATTCTGGATATGGAATCTTTGCAAAGGCAATCTAGAGATTGAATATAAAGATGAGGTTACATTATTTAGTTTTCTTGTACACTATTACATTTATTATTTTTACATGTAAGTTGAAATTAAATCATAATGGTTAAAACTTTCAAGCATGATGGCATTTCCATATGGCATTTCCAGCAATACCATAATCTAAAGTTAGAAATGGCGGTAGTGTTCTTTGACAAACTCCTTTAATAAAGAAGCTAAATGAGATGAGTACATGACATAAAATTACATGTAACTTATGCCTTTTACATAACCATTGCACTTCATAGAAAACTGCCTCTGCTCCATCTCTACACATCACCCTGTTTGATGGACACACAATAGTTTTTTTATTTATAAATGTGGAGCTCTGGAAATTAGAATATTCTTTTTAGGAGAATGCTTAACTTCATTCACATGTCTTAGAGTTTAGGTTAAGCAGTAATTTAGCCCAGCTATAGATTAACATCTTTGTGAGACATCACAAGGAACTAAGGGAAATAAAGTAAAATTGTGCTTACCAAAAGAATCAAAATCAAGTAGACAATCTGGGTTTGGATAAGGGATTTATATGTTGAGTTAAATTTTAAATTATTTAAATAAAATAAAAGTTTCTCTCATGTTTTATAGTAAGATTAACTTTTTGAAATCCCAATTCAACAATTTGAGAAGGGGAAGACACTTCTTAGCTAGAAAATTAAGGTTAAATGTGTTTTTTTAAGGTTGTTGTTGTTGTTTTGATGTGGACCATTTTGAAAGTCTATTGAATTTTTAATAATGTTTCTTCTTGTTTTTTACATTTTTGTTTTTTGGCCATGAGGCATATGGTATCTTCACTCCCTGACCAGGGATTAAATCCACATCCCCTGCATTGGAAGGCAAAGTCTTAACCACTGGACTGCCAGCAAAGTCCCTAAATGTGTTTTACATTAACACCCAAAAATATCTGTTAGTGTGATATGGGATATAATGTAATTTTCCCCTCAAAACTGTCACTGGACATGTTTAAGTTTGATGAAATCAAGTTGGGAAAATCTTAAGATACCAACAATCAGTAAGAATTTCCTAATGTAGAGCTGCACAGCCCAAAAAAGCTATGTAGAAATTTGACATGTTAGATACTTACATTAAATGAAACAACTTGATAAAGTAGGCATTATTATTAGCATTCTGCAAATGAACAAATCATGCCTTTGAGGTATTATAACTTCCCAATGGGTTTATAGCTAGCAAGTGGTGGAGCTGGCATCTAATTCCAGGCTCTCTTTACTCAACGACTTGAACTATTTATACCACATTTTATTGTGTTGGCACACCAAGCAGCTGCATTCATTAACAATGTAAATAAAAGCCCCAATCGAGCATAAATTATGTGGTGTAAGTCAAGATATGTTCTTTAGATGGGAAAATAAAATAAGACACTCTAGTTTCTGCTCTCAAGGAATTCGAATTTAAGAAAAAAAAAAAGCTTCTTGAACAGTTACTTATAAAACAGTTTATCAGTGTAATAGCAGAGGTGATTACACTGTAGAGTGAGAGCCTAGGTGATGAATAAGCTGTCTTAAATGATGAGTTGAAAACTTTTCCAGATAGACCACAAGGGAAAAGTATTCCACCTAAGGAAAATCACATGTAAATCATGAAGCATGGGATACCATGGTATATTGGGGAACAGCAAGTGACCTTTCTTGAGCTGGTATAGAGGCAGTAAAGTGAGGTGGATAAAATCAGGGGCTCTTTACAGTCACAACAGCAATAGTTAAAAATTGTATATAATGAGTGTGTTTCCTCCCATTTTCCAACAAACTCCAACAGAGTCTCTTTAGAGCAATATTAAAGGCTCTTCATCCTCTTCCCCTTCTTCCATACCCCAAGTAATCTCCTTTCACTGTTCTCTTTGCAGATATTAGGCAGTATATACTATGATTCAATCATTCGTTTAAGTATTTAAGATATACCAACTCAATTATTCTATTTATTTTGAAACAATTTTAAACTTACAGAAAAGTTGCATGAGAAAAGTACAAAACAAAACTTCTTTACATGCTTCATGCAGAGGCCAGTAAGGATTTTGACAGCCAATCCTATGTGCTCTTTACAGGAAAATAAAATCCAGTTCAGGATCAAACATCACCTTTTGCCATGTATCCTTAGTCTCCTTCAACGTAAAATATTTCCTTTGTCATTCTCTGACTTTCACAACCTGTATATGTATAGGTATTAAAGGATACTATTTGTAAAATGTCCCATCATTTGGGTTTTTCTGCTGTTTCCTCATGATTAGCTAGCTTCATGTTGCTCATTTTTAGTCAGTATATTATAGTGGTACTACAATCTCATCACATGGTAAAACGATGCTTAAGAAACAAGATGCCAGCATAAAAATTTTCCACTAGATTTCATAATTCAGTCACTATTGGTGATTTGATGGTGTGCTTCACATGATTTACTAGCAGTCTGTCTCTATAACTGGAAGATGGTGAAAACACTTCAAGAATAATGACATATAATTTACCTACTTGGAAACCTCATACAATTCTCTGTGTAGAGCAAGTACTCAATATGAAGCTATCAAATTCATCAAAAGAAATTGAGCTGAACTTAAGTCACTTAGGTAACTATAAAAGGGCGATTCTAGAAGAGGACAGCAAAGAATAGAAATTGAGAGAGAAATGTTTTAAGAGTTTGGATTCAAAAGAGGAAAGTGAAAGGAGATAGGAATTTTAGGTCTTTTAGGGGAAGGTCTGGGTAAAGAAGGAATCACTGTGAGGCTGCCTAATTTCCTTCTAGAGAAAAAACAAATACATGTTTTACTAGCATTCTGAAACAATGGTAGTCAGATGTAAATGTTGCTATTTTTTCATGTTATAGACAAAGTGAAGGAGGAAACAGATAGAATAGGCTCCATCTTGAAAGCAGGACTCCATCTTGGGCCAGACTTTGAGCTATATGCCCAGTATCTATGGAAACAACATGCCAACTGGAAAGCCAGACCTGCTGGATGGAAGAGCCCCAGGGCTCGTACCTAGACTCTCTGTGCCTTAAAGAATACCCTAATTATCTGTGTAACCGAATAGAATCATAAATTCTATTATGCTTATTGGGGTATGACCACAGGCCTATTGATAATTGTCCACTGTTAACTGCCTAGGCTTAAGGCATACAAATCACGGGTTTAAGGCATGCGAATCATGGGTTAACTTTGATTGTATCTTTCTTTTCCTTTGTTCAGACTAGTTTCAGAGAATTTGAGGAGGTGGATTTGAGCACGCACACTTAGGGTATATAAGATTTTCACAAAAACTGGCTGGGGTCCTTGGCTAAGAAGAGACTCTGCCTTGGGCCGGCTGGTGTAATAAACTTCACTCCACTATCTGTATTGTCCTTCTGAGTGAGTTTGTTTCCCGGCACTTGTGGATACAACAAAAGAAGTTGTGACTAATTTAGCATCTTGCCTGAAGTCACACAATGGAGTGACAGACACAAGTTCCAAACCCTCTCATTCTAGTATCCTGATTGTTTGCAAAAGGGCTTTAAGTTGCATGATATTTAAGATAACTTACAGTTCAAAATTATATGATTAATGAACCTGAATGAGTTATACCTATGAGAACAGAGAAGAGAAACAGTAACTGAGGGAAAAGATCATAAGTCATAGAGATGGTGCAAATTGTTATTCAAGGGAGTCTTTTAAGTTAAGATGAAAACCTTCCAGCAAAAATAATAGTACTAGATAGAGGAAGAGGAGGAAGAGAGACAGTAAAGGCAGCTGTAGTGTTTATCATAGTAACTCTTGAGGGTGTCTGCTATGTACCATGCATTGCTTTATGTCATTATATAATGCTTGCTTACAAAATTTCTTCTCTGGAAGGAATTCCTATATTTTTAGATTTGGCACTACTTTTAACTATCAATTATTTTTATGTAGGCCTCTGGCATTTGAGATGAGATAGACAAGAAGATTTTTCTTTATTTTAAAATCCTCTCCACAAAAATGACCTTTAGGGCTCTAGTTCAGTTTTAATGGCAGGCAGGATGTAGCTGCTCTCATCCATGTCAAGCATCCATGAATCGTTATTGTTTTCTCTCTCCATTATCATTTAGACAATCAATAAGTATTTAGCTTCTTTAGTAAATAAGTCAATGATTCCAAGCCTTCACTATTATTTGAACTCACTCTAGCTTATGTCTTTCTGGTAATGAAAGGATGACAAACAATCATATGGTTTTCCAGAAACAGATCATTAGTTTTGTAACAGAAGGATTATCACCTTTTTTATGGTACAATACCCTTTTGAACCCCACTCAAAATATTTTGTGTGTATGTGTATATACTATAATAAAATTGTGTCTAATGGTACCATATTGATATGTATTACAATTTTATCTCTTAATAGTCATTTCTTTAGTTATTCTTTTATGTGTTTCTTCTTTCCCCTCTCCCATCCTCACACCAGTGATGGGGAGAAAGGTTCAGTTCAGTTCAGTTCAGTCACTCAGTCACGTCCAACTCTTTGTGACCCCATAGACTACAGCACTCCAGGCCTCCCTGTCCATCACCAACTCCCAGAGCCTGCTCAAACTCATGTCCATGGAGTTGGTGATGCCATCCAGCCATCTCATCCTTTGTCATCCCCTTCTCCTCCTGCCTTCAATCTTTCCCAGCATCAGGGTCTTTTCCAGTGAGTCAGCTTACCACATCAGGTGGCCAAAGTATTGGGGCTTCAGCTTCAGCATCAGTCATTCCAATGAATATTCAGGACCAAGTTCCTTTAGGATGGACTGGTTTGATCTCCTTGCAGTCCAAGGGACAATCAAGAGTCTTCGCCAAAACCACAGTTGAAAAGCATCAATTCTTCAGTGCTTAAAGGTAAGTGTTAGCAAATTCTAAATATAATAGAATTTCTAAAGTTTGCTTAGGGTAAAAATAAAGTGGGTATTTAAACACAAAGTTGTTTTGATGAAGAAAAATTTAAACAATGTAAGTCATGTGTGGAATACAATTAGCTTTTGCTGCGATAAAACTTACCCCAAAGCTAATGGTTTAAAATATATTCATTTATTTCACAATTTTGTGGAATGGTGATTGTGTCTAGCTTCTGCTGGCTAGCTCTAGTCTGGGACCGGTTTGGTTGATCTCACCTGGACTAATTTATCTGTCTCTCAGTAGTTGGCTGTCTGACTGTGGGCTATCTGTTTTATAATGTCCTTGGCTTTGACAGCTGTCATGATTGTGGTCTCTACAAGGTTTCTCACCCCTCAGCAGGCTAGGCAGGTATTCACATAAAGGCAGAGTTATAAAGATGTAGGGAGTTGCACACCAATGGGCATGTGCTTTTCCCATTCATTGTCATATCACATTTGTCAAACTGTCGTTTTTGCTGTTACCCATTGACTAAAGCAAGCCTTGTGGCCAAACCTAAAGTCACCATGGGAAAGCAAACAGCAAAGTGTGAGGACAAAGGGCGGGTGTGAACAAATTTACCATATTAAATTTGGTGAATGTGTGAAAGTTGCCTACAAATGCCCAATTAGGGCAGCATGTTTTCATTCCAATCCCAAAGAAAGGCAATGCCAAAGAATGCTCAAATTACCACACAATTGCACTCATCTCACATGCTAGTACAGTAATGCTCAAAATTCTCCAAGCCAGGCTTCAACAGGACGTGAACTGTGAACTTCCAGATGTTCAAGCTGGATTTTGAAAGGCAGAGGAACCAGAGATTAAATTGCCAACATCTGTTGAATCATCAAAAAAGCAAGAGACTTCCAGAAAAACATCTACTTCTGCTTTATTGACTATGCCAAAGCCTTTGACTGTGTGGACTACAACAAACTGGAAAATTCTTAAAGAGATGGGAATACCAGACCACCTGGCCTGCCTCTTGAGAAATCTGTATGCAGGTCAGGAAGCAACAGTTAGAACTGAACATGGAACAACAGATTGACTCCAAATAGGAAAAGGAGTACATCAAGGCTGTTTATTGTCACCCTGCTTATTTAAATTATTTGCAGAGTACATCATGAGAAATCCTGGTCTGGATGAAGCACAAGTTGGAATTAAGATTGCCGGGAGAAAAATCAATAACCTCAGGTATGCAGATGACACCAGATGACACCACCCTTATGGCAGAAAGCAAAGAAGAACTAAAGAGCCTTTTGATGAAAGTGAAAGAGGAGAGTCAAAAAGTTGTCTTACAACTCACCTTTCAGAAAACTAATATCATGGTGTCTCGTCCCATCACTTCATGGCAAATAGATGGGGAAACAATGGAAACAGTGACAGACTTTATTTTAGGGGGCTCCAAAATCACTGCAGATGGTGATTGCAGCCATGAAATTAAAAGATGTTTGCTCCTTGGAAGAAAAGTCATGACCAACATAGAATGTTAAAAAGCAGAGACATTATTTTGCCAACAAAGGTTTGTCTAGTCAAAGCTATGGTTTTTCTAGTAGTCATGTATGGATGTGAGGGCTTCCCTCATGGCTCAGATGGTAAAGTGTCTGCCTGGAATGCAGGAGACCCGGGTTCAACCCCTGGGTTGGGAAGATCCCCTGGAGAAGGAAATGGCAACCCACTCCAGTACTCTTGCCTGGAAAATTCCATGGACTGAGGAGCCTGGTAGGCTACAGTCCATGGGGTCGCAAAGAGTCGGACACGACTGAGCAACTTTACTTTCACATGGATGTGAGAGTTGGACTATAAAGAAAGCTGAGTGCAGAAGAACTGACGCTTTTGAACTGTGGTTTTAGAGAAGATTCTTGGGAGTCCCTTGGACTGTGTGGGGATCCAACCAGTCCATCCTAAAGGAAATTAGTCCTGAATATTCATTGGAAGGACTGATGCTGAAGCTGAAACTCCAATACCTTGGGAACCTGATGCGAAGAACTGACTCATTTGAAGGAACCTTGATGCTGGGAAAGATTGAAGGCAGGAGGAGAAGGGGATGGCAGAGGATGAGATGGTTAGATGGCATCACTGACTCAATGGGCTTGAGTTTGAGCAAACCCCGAGAGTTGGCGATGGACAGGGAGGCCTGGGGTCCTGCAGTCCATGGGGTCACAAGGAGTCGGACATGACTGAGTGACTGAACTGAACTGAACTGTTACATACAGCTAAAAATATCAGTATTTCAGAAATGATTGGTGAGGTACATTTTAACGTTTTGGTAAATTAAGAGGTGATTTTAAAAAAAAATCTCACTTTCATCATTTTTCAGGGAATATGCAACTATTACAGACTAAAATGTTCTCAGAACTGCTTTGATCTATCGATATTTAGGGATTGTTGAGACAGAACCCAGAGTGGTTAAGAGTCTGTATTTAAATCTCACCAGAGGGAACAATTGAATGAGGGTAAAGTTGGTTGAGTACACCCTTTGTACCAGGACCACAGTGAGTCACAGGAGACCAAGAGTTGTCTTGAGCACCAGTGAAGAAGCTTTCATAAGGGCATGCCATTGCACTGAACCCAAGCTTAGAGACACACTCCCATGATACATATCAAAAACAGACTTGTAACAAACAAGCATACAGGCAACACTCAGATAAAGGATAGATTTGTCCACACACACTAGGATCCAAGAAATTGTAAACTCTCCTCTGTAATATGAGACTGAGTAATCTATATCCATCCAGTCTACATCCAGAGGTTATCCTGGAAAGGAAAAGAGGAATGGAAGATTTAAAAATTTGTTCCTATTGACATATTAGAAAGAGAATGAGAAAAAAAAATTTAAGACAGCATTTAATGTTTTAGATGAGACTAAATTTCAAACTGAATAAAACATGTAATTCTCATACCCCTTAACTATAATCTGGCAAAGAAGATGAGAGAACATATAAAAATAAATACTTTCCACTAGTCATGCATAGATGTGAGAATTAGTCCATAAAGAAGTCTGGATTCTGAAGAACTGATGATCTTGAATTCTGGAGAATTCAAAGTTTTGGTTTGAAGTTTTGGTGCTGGAGAAGACTCTTGAGAATCCTTTGGACTTCAAGGAGAGCCAACCAGTCAATTCTAAAGGAAATCAACCCTGAGTATTCACTAGAAGTACTGAATGCTGAAACTGAAGCTCCAATACTTTGGCCACTTGTTGTTACGAGCATGCTCATTGGAAAAGACCCTGATGCTGGGAAAGACTGAAGGCAAAAGAATAAAGGAGTAGCAGAAGATGAGAGGGTTGGATGGCATCATGGACTCAATGGACATGAGTGTGAGCAAACTCTGGGAGGTAGTGAAGGACAGGAGAGCCTGGTGAACTACAGTTCATGGGCTCACAAAGAGTTGGACACAACTTAGCGACTGAACACAGCAGCAATAACAACTATTTGTTAGAATTTTGGTACAAGTAAATACTGAGACTCAAATACATCACCATTTTAAGATTTTTAATCAATATATGTTATGTGCGCCTATTCCTTTAACTATCATTTGCAATCACTTTACTTTTATCCACAGATGAGATACTTGTGGTATAACATAAATAAAATATCTTATACAATAATTTAACTCCTCAGAGACTATATATAAAGAGTAATAGCCAGTTCTGACTTAAGTAAATTGGATAAATGATAGTACCATTTACTGAGAAGGTGGCGCTAGTGGTAAAGAACTCACCTTTACAGGAGATGTAGGAGACGCAGTTCAATTCCTGGGTCAGGAAGATCTCTGGAAAAGGAAATGGCAACCTGTTCCAGTATTCTTGTCTGGAAAATCCCATGGACAAAAGAGCCTGATGGACTACAGTCCATGAGGTTGCAAAAAGTCGGGCACAAGTGAGGTCACACACAGACACAGACACAGACACAGACACACACACACACACACACACACACACACACACACACACACAGAAAGTAAATCAAAAGCATGTGATATTTGGATGGTCTGTGTTTACAAGTTCAGTTTTAAATGTATTGAGTTTGAGGGGCTTGAGTCATCCACTAGGAAATGTCATATGGACTACTCGATTTATAGTTCAAAAATGTAAGTGTGGGGTTCTACTCACAGGATTAAAAAATTATTTCTCTTCAAGATTTGCATTTATTTAGACTTAAGTGGTTTCATCAAGAACAGTGAAATGATAAATACTTTTTAATTTCCAGGAGTACACTAGTGCAGAAATCAATGCTTTTCCAAGAAATAAACCCATGCACCTATGGGTACCTTATTTTTGACAAAGGATGCAAGAATATAAAATGGGGCAAAGACAACCTCTTCAATAAATGGTGCTGGGAAAACTGGACAGCTACATGTTAAAGAATGAAATTAGAACATGTCCTTACACCATACACAAAGATAAATTCAAAATGGATTAAAAACCTGTGTAAGACCAGAAACTATAAAACTCTTAGAGGAAAACATAGGCAATACAATCGATGACATAAATCAAAGCAAGATCCTCTATAACCCACCCCCTAGAGTAACAGAAATAAAAACAAAAGTATACGAGTGGGACCTGATTAAACTTAAAAGCTTTTGCACAGCAAAGGGAACTAGAAGCAAGGTGAAAAGATGGCCCTCAGAATGGAAGAAAATAATACCAAATGCAACAACTGACAGAGGATTAATTTCCAAAATATACAAGCAGCTCATACAACTCAACACCGGAAAAGCAAACAACCGAATCAAAAAGTGGGAAAAAGACTTAAACAGACATTTCTCCAAAGAAGACATACAGATGACTAATAAACACATGAAAAGATACTCAACATTGCTCATTATTAGAGAAATGCAAATCAAAACTACAATGAGATATTATCTCACACTGGTCAGAATGGCCATCATCAAAAAGTCTAGAAACAATAAATGCTGGAGAGGGTGTGGAGAAAAGGGAACACTCTTGTACTGTTGGTGGGAATATAAATTAATACATCCACAATGGAAGATGGTATGGAGATTCCTTAAAAAACTAGAAATAAAAACACCATATGACCCAGCAATCCCACTCCTAGGCATATACCCTCAGGACACCAAAATTGAAAAAGACACATGTATCCCATTGTTCACTGCAGCACTATTTACAATAGCTAGAACATGGAAGCAACTCAGATGTCCATCGACAGATGAATCGATAAAGAAGCAGTGGTGCACATACAAAATGGAATATTACTCAGATGTAAAAAAGGAACACATTTGAGTCCGTTCTGAGGAGGTGGATGAACCTAGAACCTATTATACAGAGTGAAGTGAGTCAGAAAGAGAAAGATAAATATCACATTCTAAAACATATATAGAGAAATTAGAAGAAAGGTCTTGAAGAACTTATTTGCAGGGCAGCAATAGAGAAACAGATATAGGGAACAGACTTGTGGATATGGGGAGAGGGAAGGAGAGGGTGAGATGTATGGAAAGAGTAACATGGAAACTTACATTGCCATATGTAAAATAGATAGCCAATGGGAATTTGCTCTATGGCTCAGGAAACTCAAACAGGGACTCTGTATCAACCTAGAGAGGTGGGGTGGGAGGGAGATGGGAGGGAGGTTCAAAAGGAGATTCATGTTGAGGTTTGACAGAAAACAACACAATTCTGTAAAGCAATTATTCTTCAGTAAATAAATAAATAAAAACAACAACAAAAAAGTTCAGTGCTTTTGTCTTTTTGTTAGACAATTGAATCATATATGCCTTTAAAATATATGTCTTTTTTATTGATTTTTTTTTTTTTTTGGTTCAGTTCATTGCTTGCTAATGTCTCTTCCTTGGATTCCATGCCCTCTGACCATAGGCCCTTGGACTGGCTACACCCACTCCATCCTTCCAAATCTTTCCCTCCATTCTCTATTATTAAACATAGTTTTTAGATTTCTCAAGGAATACTTACTACTTTCCTAATGGGGATGATGTTCCTTATCACTCAGAGCATGATACCTTTCTTTAGGGGCATTTACCATCCTTGCAGTGTTATTCTCTTTGTGTTTATTTGGCTAATACCTTGCAACCTCTTAAGAATGTTGAATTCACCTTGGTCTACTTCAATACCCAATTCAACTTCTGACACATAGTAGTGCTCAATAAATATTTGTGAAAGAAAACCTAAATGAATCAATTAGAGAATAGTTGTTAAAATGTAAAGTGTTTAAGTAAAGTACTTTAAAAAATTCACTTGATTATTCATATTTTTTCCTATACATGAGAACTACTTATACTGTTAGATCTCTCTCCTAAGAATGTTGGCTTTAAAATATGATTTTTCAAGGGCTCTTTCTAAAATGTACTTGTCTTTGTCTTATTTCATGGGGAAAACTAAAATTATGTTCATCTTTTCTTGTTAACTTGGAGTCATTATGAGCATGCTTAATTACACTGTATATTATTAGAGTGGTATTTATCTTTGGTGTTTTTCTTAGGTATCCTTTAAATCTAATGTATTATTCTTTCATGTGTCACATTCCACCTATGCTTATAGACTCTTTGACTCTAACCAGCCTTTCTTCCCATCCCTTAAATTGTTCTTCTCATCCATTGTTGTCAAGGAAACAAACTAATCAAGCTTTTTAAAAAAAATAGTTAAAATATGAGCCAACAAAGAACTGAGTATAACTTTTAGGACTGCAGTAGAAAACATTAAAGCATAACAAACTTGTCACTTATTTTTGAATTTCAAGATTTATTAAGGGCATTGCTTTTTCTCCAATCCACACCCTCAAGAATTTCTTCTCAAAAAGAAAATGATTTTTTTTTATTGTTATTATTATTTTTTCTTTCCAGTGGGTTTTGTCATACATTGATATGAATCAGCCATGGATTTACATGTATTCCCAATCCTGATCCCCCCTCCCACCTCCCTCTCCACCCGATTCCTCTGGCTCTTCCCAGTGCACCAGGCCGGAGCACTTGTCTCATGCATCCCACCTGGGCTGGTGATCTGTTTCACCATAGATAGTATACATGCTGTTCTTTTGAAATATCCCACCCTCATCTTCTCCCACAGAGTTCAAAAGTCTGTTCTGTATTTCTGTGTCTCTTTTTCTGTTTTGCATATAGGGTTATCGTTATCACCTTTCTAAATTCCATATGCAGATGTGGTTAGGTGGACATTACCTGTAATAAGTCTATCTGTTTGGACCATGAGAACATGATCCAGACATCCCTTCACGTATGGCATCATGAATTCAAACTGAAGATAGTAAACAACTTTGTGAGTATAAGCTGCTGAAACGCAAACCTATAGATATATACCACATCTGATGTGCTCAGTCTTTTGTCTATAATGCATGTTCTAGAACTAAGAGCTTGAGCTCTCAATTCAGGACATGTATCCTAATTTCTTATAGAGGTTTTAATAATTTTTCAAGTCTTATTTTCAGAGAAGTACAAAATTCAAGAGCTAGTATATCTGGAATGGATTCTCACATATCTTTGTATGTATGACTATCCACAGGTGATCCTATTGTGTGGGTGGATCAGGAAAAAGCATTATCAACCAGACATCTGCTGAATTTCTAAACGTCTACAGTGTAATTGCACCCTAAACTTTCATTCTTGGCTCTGAAATAAGCAGCACTACTGCACTGTGGTGAAAATCTCTCTGGCACTCATAGGTGTTGGGTTGAATATTCGCCAAGGTTAATACAGAGGACTTTATTGCACACATTTACGAATTTGTGCTCAGTGTGTTAGAGGCAGACTTCCCAGGTGGCTCAGTGGTAAAGAATCTGCCTGCCAATGCCAGAGATGCAGGGGACATGAGTTTGACTCCTGGGTCAGGAAGATCCCTGGAGAAGGAAATAGCAACCCACTCTGGTATTCTTGTCCTGGGAAAAAAAATCATGGATAGAGGAGCCTGGCAAGCTACAGTCTGTAGGGTCACAAAGAATTGTACATGACTGAGCAACTGAGCATACACACACATGTTAGAGTCAGTTATGTCAGTCATAACATAACATTGTTATGTCAATTTTAGAGCTTCAATCAGGTATAGGGCTGCCATATAATTTGTCATTTATATTAACCTCTTAAATTGGGAAAACCAACAATTTAAATCTCTCAAGTCCAGCTCTAGGAAGTAAATAGATTTATGTACAACAATAATGTTAAGAATATAAAGGGAAAGTATAGCTAAATTAGGGTTTTTCTAAATGAACAGACACTTAAGGTAGACTACAGAAACCTTTTAAAGCACCATGGAAAGCGTTGTCTATGATTGAGATGTTCAGTACTGGTCAACATCTACATCTTTATCAGGAAAACTTCAGCTCAGTCTGTGCTATTAATTAATTTAGGCACAATGATATGTGATTTGATTTATTGCATATACTCATGATAACATGAATCAATTTGGGGAGAGAAGGACTATGTTTTATATCTTTTTTAGCATCCTACTTATTTTACATTTTAATGTAACACTTATTTTTATTATTTAATTAAATTTTACATTAACACAATAAGCACAGACATCAAAATGATACTAGTAAACATGTAAGGAGAGTGTCCTCCAAGAAGGATAACCTTGAATTTGGCATCATAATTCTATTTAAATTCCACTGCTGAGAAAATAGTAACATATACCATTTAGTTCAATGAGTGCTCACCTTTCCCCTAAAATTATTATGTATGTATGTTAAGTCGCTTCAGTTTTGTCCGACTCTTTATGATGCTGTGGAACATAGCCTGCCAGGCTCCTCTGTCCATGGGATTCACCAGGCAAGAATACTGGAGTAGGTTGCCATTCCCTTCTCCAGGGGATCTTCCCCATCCTGGGGTTGAACCATGTCCCTTATGTCTCCTGCCTTGGCAGGTGGGTTCTTTCCATTAGTGCTACCTGGGAAGCCAAAATTATTTAATGTGTATTATTATAATATTCTATCAGTAAGGTGAATCATTGGCTTCCCAGGTAGCATAATGGTACAAGTGAGTGAAAATAAGAACACAATTTTGTATGTAATGTAAGAAGTCCTTTGGAAAGTTCTTTTAGTTCCCAAGTTAGAGCGATCATGAGTACCCAGAGAGTTATTGAGAAAGTCTTCCATTGAATCATGTCAAAGATAAGAAATATCAATGTAATTGAACTGCTTTATAGCCTTTGTAGTTAGCAGACTGAGGACGACTACAGTGGACTGCATTAGAGGTCCTTCATGAAGCTGCAGAGTCTCAATGTATACATTAGGTCAAAAGCTAATCTGTTTGATGTCCTATAGGATGTTAAATGAAGAATAAAAACCTTGATTACATTTAGAAAGAACTAAAAGTTACAGAATTGTGCCAATTTAGAGAATCAGTCTATAGAACTGATATCTACTGATAATTGACCTGAGCATGTTTCTATGAATCTGACTTTAGTTCTACTCAATGCCCACGAAAATTGACATTTTAGAAATTGTGTAAAGACTTGGAACTTGCTCAATGTTATGTGCCAGCCTGTATGGGAGGGAGATCTGGGGGAAAATGGATACATGCATATGCATGACTGAGTCCCTTCACTGTCACCTGAAACTACCGCAACATTGTTTTTCTTTTTTTTTTTAAAATTAATTAATTAATTTATTTTTTCAGTGGGTTTTGTCATACATTGACACGAACCAGCAATAGATTTACACGTATTCCCCATCCCGATCCCCCCTCCCACCTCCCTCTCCACCCGATTCCTCTGGGTCTTCCCAGTGCACCAGGCCCGAGCACTTGTCTCATGCATCCAACCTGGGCTGGTGATCTGTTTCACCATAGATAATATACATGCTGTTCTTTTGAAACATCCCACCCTCGTCTTCTCCCACAGAGTTCAAAAGTCTGTTCTGTACTTCTGTGTCTCTTTTTCTGTTTTGCATATAGGGTTGTCGTTACCATCTTTCTAAATTCCATATATATGTGTTAGTATGCTGTAATGTTCTTTATCTTTCTGGCTTACTTCACTCTGTATAATGGGCTCCAGTTTCATCCATCTCATTAGAACTGGTTCAAATGAATTCTTTTTAACGGCTGAGTAATATTCCATGGTGTATATGTACCACAGCTTCCTTATCCATTCATCTGCAGATGGGCATCTAGGTTGCTTCCATGTCCTGGCTATTATAAACAGTGCTGCGATGAACATTGGGGTGCATGTGTCTCTTTCAGATCTGGTTTCCTCAGTGTGTATGCCCAGAAGTGGGATTGCTGGGTCATATGGCAGTTCTATTTCCAGTTTTTTAAGAAACCTCCACACTGTTCTCCATAGCGGCTGTACTAGTTTGCATTCTCACCAACAGTGTAAGAGGGTTCCCTTTTCTCCACACCCTCTCCAGCATTTATTGCTTGTAGACTTTTGGATAGCAGCCATCCTGACTGGCGTGTAATGGTACCTCATTGTGGTTTTGATTTGCATTTCTCTGATAATGAGTGATGTTGAGCATCTTTTCATGTGTTTGTTAGCCATCTGTATGTCTTCTTTGGAGAAATGTCTGTTTAGTTCTTTGGCCCATTTTTTGATTGGGTCATTTATTTTTCTGGAATTGAGCTTCAAGAGTTGCTTGTATATTTTTGAGATTAATCCTTTGTCTGTTGCTTCATTTGCTATTATTTTCTCCCAATCTGAGGGCTGTCTTTTCACCTTACTTATAGTTTCCTTTGTTGTGCAAAAGCTTTTAAGTTTCATTAGGTCCCATTTGTTTAGTTTTGCTTTTATTTCCAATATTCTGGGAGGTGGGTCATAGAGGATCTTGCTGTGGTTTATGTCGGAGAGTGTTTTGCCTATGTTCTCCTCTAGGAGTTTTATAGTTTCTGGTCTTACATTTAGATCTTTAATCCATTTTGAGTTTATTTTTGTGTATGGTGTTAGAAAGTGTTCTAGTTTCATTCTTTTATAAGTGGCTGACCAGCTTTCCCAACACCACTTGTTAAAGAGGTTGTCTTTTTTCCATTGTATACCCTTGCCTCCTTTGTCAAAGATAAGGTGTCCATAAGTTTGTGGATTTATCTCTGGGCTTTCTATTCTGTTCCATTGATCTATATTTCTGTCTTTGTGCCAGTACCATACTGTCTTGATGACTGTGGTTTTGTAGTATAGTCTGAAGTCAGGCAGGTTGATTCCTCCAGTTCCATTCTTCTTTCTGAAGGTTACTTTGGCTATTCGAGGTTTTTTGTATTTCCATACAAATTGTGAAATTCTTTGTTCTAGTTCTGTGAAAAATACCGTTGGTAGCTTGATAGGGATTGCATTGAATCTATAGGTTGCTTTGGGTAGAATAGCCATTTTGACAATATTGATTCTTCCAATCCATGAGCATGGTATGTTTCTCCATCTGTTTGTGTCCTCTTTTGATTTCTTTCATCAGTGTTTTATAGTTTTCTATGTATAGGTCTTTTGTTTATTTAGGTAGATGTACTCCTAAGTATCTTATTCTTTTTGTTGCAATGGTGAATGGTATTGTTTCCTTAATTTCTCTTTCTGTTTTTTCATTGTTAGTATATAAGAATGCAAGGGATTTTTGTGTGTTAATTTTATATCCTGCAACTTTACTATATTCATTGATTAGCTCTAGTAATTTTCTGGAAGAGTCTTTAGGGTTTTCTATGTAGAGGGTCATGTCATCTGCAAACAGAGACAGTTTCACTTCTTCTTTTCCTATCTGGATTCCTTTTACTTCTTTTTCTGCTCTGATTGCTGTGGCCAAAACTTCCAACACTATGTTGAATAGTAGTGGTGAGAGTGGGCACCCTTGTCTTGTTCCTGATTTCAGGGGAAATGCTTTCAATTTTTCACCATTGAGGGTGATGCTTGCTGTGGGTTTGTCATATATAGCTTTTATTATGTTGAGGTATGTTCCTTCTATTCCTGCTTTCTGGAGAGTTTTAATCATGAATGGGTGTTGAATTTTGTCAAAGGCTTTCTATGCATCTATTGAGATAATCATATGGTTTTTATCTTTCAATTTGTTAATGTGGTGTATTACATTGATTGATTTGCAGATATTAAAGAATCCTTGCATTCCTGGGATAAAGCCCACTTGGTCGTGGTGTATGATTTTTTTAATATGTTGTTGGATTCTGTTTGCTAGAATTTTGTTAAGGATTTTTGCATCTATGTTCATCAGTGATATTGACCTGTAGTTTTCTTTTTTTTGTGGCATCCTTGTCTGGTTTTGGAATTAGGGTGATGGTGGCCTCATAGAATGAGTTTGGAAGTTTACCTTCATCTGCAATTTTCTGGAAGAGTTTGAGTAAGATAGGTGTTAGCTCTTCTCTAAATTTTTGGTGGAATTCAGCTGTGAAGCCATCTGGTCCTGGGCTTTTGTTTGCTGGAAGATTTTTGATTACAGTTTCGATTTCCTTGCTTGTGATGGGTCTGTTAAAATCTTCTATTTCTTCCTGGTTCAGTTTTGGAAAGTTATACTTTTCTAAGAATTTGTCCATTTCATCCAAGTTGTCCATTTTATTGGCATAGAGCTGCTAGTAGTAGTCTCTTATGATCCTTTGTATTTCAGTGTTGTCTGTTGTGATCTCTCCATTTTCATTTCTAATCTTGTTAATTTGGTTCTTCTCTCTTTGCTTCTTAATGAGTCTTGCTAATGGTTTGTCAATTTTGTTTATTTTTTCAAAAAACCAGCTTTTAGCTTTGTTGATTTTTGCTATGGTCTCTTTAGTTTCTTTTGCATTTATTTCTGCCCTAATTTTTAAGATTTCTTTCCTTCTGCTAACCCTGGGGTTCTTCATTTCTTCCTTCTCAAATTGCTTTAGGTGTAGAGTTAGGTTATTTATTTGGCTTTTTTCTTGTTTCTTGATGTGAGCCTGTAATGCTATGAACCTTCCCCTTAGCACTGCTTTTACAGTATCCCATAGGTTTCGGGTTGTTGTGTTTTCATTTTCATTCATTTCTATGCATATTTTGATTTCTTTTTTGATTTCTTCTATGATTTGTTGGTTATTCAGAAGCGTGTTATTTAGCCTCCATATGTTTGAATTTTTAACAATTTTTTTTCCTGTAATTGAGATCTAATCTTACTGCACTGTGGTCAGAAAAGATGACTGGAATGATTTCAATTTTTTTGAATTTTCCAAGACCAGATTTATGGCCCAGGATGTGATCTATTCTGGAGAAGGTTCCGTGTGCACTTGAGAAAAAGGTGAAGTTGATTGTTTTGGGGTGAAATGTCCTATAGATATCAATTAGGTCTAGCTGGTCCATTGTGTCATTTAAGGTTTGTGTTTCCTTGTTAATTTTCTGTTTAGTTGATCTATCCATAGTTGTGAGTGGGGTATTAAAGTCTCCCACTATTATTGTGTTACTATTAATTTCCTCTTTCATACTCATTAGCGTTTGCCGTACATATTGCGGTGCTCCTATGTTGGGTGCATATATATTTATAATTGTTATATCTTCTTCTTGCATTAATCCTTTGATCATTATGTAGTGTCCTTCTTTGTCTCTTTTCACATCCTTTATTTGAAAGTCTATTTTATCTGATATGAGTATTGCGACTCCTGCTTTCTTTTGGTCTCCGTTTGCGTGAAATATTTTTTTCCAGCCCTTCACTTTTAGTCTGTATGTGTCTCTTGCTTTGAGGTGGGTCTCTTGTAGACAGCATATATAGGGGTCTTGTTTTTGTATCCATTCAGCCAATCTTTGTCTTTTGGTTGGGGCATTCAACCCATTTACATTTAAGGTAATTATTGATAGGTGTGGTCCCTTTGCCATTTACTTTGTTGTTTTGGGTTCACGTTTATACAACCTTTCTGCATTTCCTATCTAGAGAAGATCCTTTAGCATTTGTTGAAGAGCTGGTTTGGTGGTGCTGAATTCTCTCAGCTTTTGCTTGTCTGTAAAGCTTTTGAATTCTCCTTCATATCTGAATGAGATCCTTGCTGGGTACAGTAATCTAGGTTGTAGGTTATTCTCTTTCATTACTTTCAGTATGTCTTGCCATTCCCTTCTGGCCTGGAGGGTTTCTATTGATAGATCAGCTGTTATCCTTATGGGAATCCCTTTGTGTGTTATTTGTTGTTTCTCCCTTGCTGCTTTTAATATTTGTTCTTTGTGTTTGATCTTTGTTAATTTGATTAATATGTGTCTTGGGGTATTTTGCCTTGGGTTTATCCTGTTTGGGACTCTCTGGGTTTCTTGGACTTGGATGGCTATTTCCTTCCCCATTTTAGGGAAGTTTTCAGCTATTATCTCCTCGAGTATTTTCTCATGGCCTTTCTTTTTGTCTTCTTCTTCTGGGATTCCTATGATTCGAATGTTGGGGCGTTTCACATTGTCCCAGAGGTCCCTGAGGTTGTCCTCATTTCTTTTGATCCTTTTTTCTTTTTTCCTCTCTGTTTCATTTATTTCCACCATTTTATCTTCTACCTCACTTATCCTATCTTCTGTCTCCGTTATTCTACTCTTGGTTCCCTCCAGAGTGTTTTTGATCTCATTCATTGCATTATTCATTTTTAATTGACTCTTTTTTATTTCTTCTAGGTCTTTATTAAACATTTCTTGCATCTTTTCAATCTTTGTCTCCAGGCTATTTATCTGTAACTCCATTTTGTTTTCAAGATTTTGGATCATTTTTATTATCATTATTCTAAATTCTTTTTCAGGTAGATTCCCTATCTCCTCCTCTTTTGCTTATCTTGGTGAGCATTTTTCATGTTCCTTTACCTGTTGGGTACTTCTCTGCCTTTTCATCTTGTTTAGATTGCTGTGTCTGGACTGGACTTTTTGTATTCTGGAGGTCTGTGGTTCCTTTTTATTGTGGAGAGTTTTCCCAGTGGGTGGGGTTAGACGATTGGCTTGTCAATGTTTTCTGGTTGGGAAAGTTTGCGTCAGTGTTCTGGTGCGTGGAACTTGATGTCTTCTCTCTGGAGAGCAATGGAGTGCTCAGTAATGAGTTTTGAGATGGGTCTATGTGTTAGGTGTCACCTTGGGCAGCCTATATGTTGATGTTTAGGGCTATGTTCCTGCGTTGCTGGAGAATTTGCTTGGTATGTCTTGCTCTAAAACTTATTGGCTCTTGGGTGGTGGTTGGTTTCAGTGTAGGTATGGAGGCTTTTGGACGGTCACTTATTACTTAAAGTTCCATGTAGTCAGGAGTTTTCTGATGTTCTCAGGTTTTGGGCTTAAGTCTCCTGTCTCTGGATTTCGGTTTTATTCTTCCTGTAGTCTCAGGACTTCTCCAACTATACAGCACTGATAATAAAACTTCTAGGTTAATGGCGAAAAGATTCTCCCCTGTTAGGGACACCCAGAGAGGTTCACCGAGTTACATGAAGAAGAGGAGAGGGAAGAGGGAGATAGAGATGAGCAGGAGGAGAAAAAGGGGGACTCAAGAGGAGAGTGACAGATCTACGCAGTTGTCTGTTCCCAGAATGTTCTCCGTAGCCCAGACACCCACCAGGATTCACAGAATTGGATTGGGAAGAAAAGGGGAAAGGAGGAAATAGAGGTGTTCTGAGGTAGAAAACAGAGAGTCAAGATTGGGAGAGAATAATCAACACACTCCTGAATAAAAATGGGAACTGAATATTGGATTCTTAAATGTTCACAATTTATATCATATATTGAAAAACAAAAATTAAAAATCTAGAGTAGAGATTAGACTCTTAAAAATACTATATTAAAAACAAAAACCAAAACACACACACAAAAAATTTTTTTAAATATATATGAAGTTCAGTTTAAAAAATAGGTCTTCTCTCTTTTTTTTTTTTTTTTTGGTAAGGTTATAGTGTATTGAAAATGAAAATTAAGGAGTAGTAGAGGAGTACTAGAGGACTTTAAAAGAAATAAGAGAAAAAGAAAAATAGAAAATAGAAGAGAAAAAGGAGAAAAAAAGAAAAAAAAAAAGATTTTTCCCTAATTAAAAAAAATTGTAAAAATCTATCAAAATGAAAGTTAAGGAGTGATGGGGGAGTAATAGGGAATTTTAAAGAAAAATAAAAGAAAAAATAAAAAAGAAAAAATTAAAAAAAAATTTTTTTCTCTTATTAAAAAAAAAAAAGTAAAAATATATCTAGGAATTTCTCTGGCGCTGTTGAGGTCAGTGTCGGTTCGGCTCAGTTTCAGATATCTCCTCATTCCAGCTTACATTTAGGGATTTTAATCTGTTGCGCTGGTCCCTTCTGAAGCGGTTCCCTTTGTTTATTTGGCTTCTGTTTGCCTGTTTCTTCAGAGCCTCATTTCCGCCCTGACACAGGCGGGCGGAGGTGGACTCTTATTCAGGTAGCTAGTTCTGTCGCGCTGCTGGGAGGGGCTGACGCTGCCGGGAGAGGCTGACGCTGCTTTCTCGGTCTGCGCTGCTCAGGATCCCGGCTGCTCTATATGGAGCGCGCCATGCGCAGCTCCAGCCCTCCGGTGTTCCACAAAAGCGCGGAACAAAAGGCTGCGTCCGCTCTTGTACCTTCCCCGTCAGAGAGGTCCAGGCAGCCAGGAGCTTGACAGGCGCACTCTCTCCGGGTGCGGTGCGCCCACTACCTTCCGCGGTCCCAATCTAGGTTTCCGCCGGTGCCAGTCGGGTGTGTGCGCCTTCTGCCCTCTGCGTCCCCAGCCCGTCCCCGCCCGCGCCGGTCGGGTGCCTGCGCCCTGTGTCTCGCCGTGACCTGCTCCCGCCTCCGGCGGGTCTGGGCCGGTCCGCAGTCTGCGAGCTCTTCTCTGGACTTTCTCGGTCCCTTTATTCTGCGAACGGCCGGCAGCGTGTTCGGGCCGGTTAATTTTCTCTCTCTTCCCTGCTCTCCCACAGTTCAAGTTGGCAACTCACAAAAGCTCCCTCTGATTGTCCTCAGGGCACTCAGGCCCGGACCCTGCCCCAAACAATGCCGCCCGCTCCTCTCCGTGCCGCCCCCACTTGCTGGTGGCGGATGCGGGTGTCTGGGGCACTTTTCTGCTGAGAGTTGCTTTTAGGCACGTAATCTGTGGGTTTTATTTATTGTTTCCCTCCCAGTCAGGTTGCCCTCCTAGATTCCAACACTTCCCCCAGGCCCGACAGTGCGAGGGTTTCCCGGTGTCTGGAAACGTCCTCTAAAGACCCGCTTCCCGGGACGGATCTCCGTCCTTAGCTCTTTTGTCTCACTTTTTATCTTTTATATTTTGTCCTACCTCCTTTCGAAGACAATGGGCTGCTTTTCTGGGCGCCTGATGACCTCAGCTAGCAATCAGAAGTTGTTTTGTGAAGTTTGCTCTGCGTTCGGATATTCTTTTGATGAATTTGTAGGAGAGAAAGTGGTCTCCCGGTCCTACTCCTCCGCCATCTTCACCTCAACATTGTTACTCAGCTATACCCCAATACAAAATAAAAAGTTTAAAATATGGAGGGGAAAAAAAAGAAATTGTGTAAAGAGGTTAAATTAACTTTGACTTCCTTTGAGGTTAAACTTCATAACTATGTACTAAATAATACCTAGTACAGGGCTTCCCTGGTGGCTCAGATGGAAAAGAATCTGCCCGCAATGTGGGAGACCCAGGTTTGATCTCTGGATCAGTAAGATCCTCTGGAAAAGGGAATGGCAACCCTCTCTGGTATTCTTGCCTGGAGAATCCCATGGGCAGAAGAGCCTGGTAGGCTACAGTCCATGAGGTTGCAAAGAGTTGGATATGACTGAGAGACTAACACTTTCACTTTCGCTTCAAATAATAATCAGACCCTGACTCTGGGAAAGATTGAGGGCAAGAGGAGAAGGAGGTGATGGAGGATGAGATGGTTGGATGGCATCATTGACTCAATGGACATGAGTTAGAGCAAACTTCAGGAGATAGTGAAGAACAGGGAAGCCTGGTGTGCTGCAGTCCAGAGAGTCACAAAAGAGTTGGACATGACTTAGCAACTGAACAAGAACAACAAAATAATACTTATAGAGTGCTTACTATATAACAGAAACTATTCCGAACATTTTACATAGACTAAATCATTTAATTCTCACAGCAACCCTGTGAAGTAGACACTATTACTCTCCTTATTTTACAGGTGAGGAAATGTTAAGTCAGAATCCAATGCCTCTATTCCTACTGACCATTCAAGTAAAATAATTTGTGTTTTATCCACTTGTTCTGATATCATACAAATATGAAAATAGTAGACAATAGTAATGAGTAACAGCAAGTTTTTCTGATTTCTTAAAACTATTGCTTATTAGCTTTTCAATCATTCTTTAGCTTCTAGAGAAGCTAGAAGAAACTACCAGTAGGATTCTTGAACATGAATAAGAAAGGCCATAGTAGGTGCTATTTCTACATGTGGAATTTTATTTGGGTCAAGAGTAAATAAAGAAATCAATACAAGAATGATACAATTCCACATATTACAAGGATAAATTATACCCATACATCCATTTATGTGTTCCAGATTAGGCACAACTCTGAATATTTATTTTCAAAGTGGAAAGAATCAAAGGGAAGAGGCTATTTTTTTTTCTTTTTATCTTAGGATACAATCATTTTACAAAATGAAGAAAATTATATTTTTAAATTTGAATCTGTTTACATCTGTTTCTGTGATACTTTCATAGTAGAAAATAAATGTCCTCCTTTCCCTTTAGTGTGGGTGAAAAGTCCCCATTTTAAAGAAAAGCAGCACAAAATTGTGAGTTCTGAATCATCACTGTTGTTTTCTATCGTGGGGATCCATTTGTGACATTGAGCCCTGCCCAGCTGAGATATGTCTTGACAACTGTTTTGCTTGGGGTGCTGCTACTGAAAGCATCTTAGTTGCCTGATTTGTCTTTTGAGTTATCTTCTCTTTTACCTTCATTATTGTGGTCCTTTCTAGTTTTACTGAGCATGCCCTTCCCATGATTTTTTGCTCATTTTTCAGTCTTCTGGGGGGAAGCAGAATACATATTTACAGTTAGGACCTCACTGTAATTTCACAGTGCTTAATGTTGCCATAGATAACAATAAGACTTGCTACATACTTTGAAAGCCAGGGCCTACCATTTCTGAAAGGTAATTCTGTGGACTTCTTTCAGGTTAGTTGCCTAACCTGGATATTAATTGAATTGAGATTTATCATATCTTTTTTCACTGAAATGTTACTTTTAACTTCAAAGTCTCAGCCATATTGTGTACCTCTGCTGAGTTTTTGGAATTCTTTACAGCCTAATTCAAATATGAGATTTTGACTTACTTCCTCATAATGTCTGCACTGATTATTAATGCCAAATCACTCTAGCTCTCTTTTAGCGCTGTCTCATATGCACTTCTGGATCCATCTGAGTCTGTCACTTCACCCTGGCTGGCGTGTATATGGCAATAATGTGAATATTCAAATGTTCTTTTTTCTTTCACACTTCCCTTCTATAATCCATAGTTATGAATATAAAATAGAATTACTCAACACAATTCTCTGATATGCTTCATATGTTCTCTAAAAATATGGTGAAAAATTTGCTCTTCCATTTCCTGAGTAGCTGCTATTTGCCATACATCATGCTAGAAAATGGATGAACAATGGAAAGCTTATGTCTAAATAGAGGAGACAGATAACGAAGAAGGAAATAAATGATAAACATGCAAATTACAGATTTTGGAGAGTGATACAAAGCAAACATATGGTGTTATGCTATAAAATATTGGAGGACGGGGGATATTGATGGAGGGAAAGAGTTTAAGTGGCATGGGTCAGCAGCAGAGAGGGTGTGTCCTTTATACAAGAGAAGAGAAGGAACCAGCAGTGTAATGAGACTGAGGACAATACAGAGGGCAGAGGGCATAGCACGTGCAACAGGAAGCCTCAGGAGAGTCTTTGATGACTTATTGAAGGAACTGAAGCAAGATGAAGCTGAAGAGGTTAGAAAGGAAGACACTTCATTGTGGAGAACTCCGCAGTAAATGATGCAGCAGAGTTTCCGTTCTTTTTAAAGGCAATGATAAGCCATGATAAATTATCAACCATTTCCCCTGGACTTTCATGCAATAAAAGGCCTGCATAGGTAAAATGCTTTACCTGGCTTAGAGTTGATCAAAGAACAGTGTATTTGTGTGGAGGGGAAAAGGCTATCAAGGTGATCAATTCACATCTCTGATCATTGGTATCCTATTTTTCTGAATTTGGATCAAGTCAACCAGGTTACCTAACATGTACATAAAAGACATGGTCCTTGTAAATATAATGAATCTAATTGTGGAGGATTTTACAGTACATTTGATAATAATAATTGACTTAGTATTATGTTACTATATCTATTTTTTATCCTTTACTTTTATGAGAAAGATAATTACATTTGTTAAAATATATATAGTGCACTTAATGTGAATGCACTTTTTACAAAAGAGACTATGCCTCTTTTTAGCATCTTATTTAGGCATTTAATTTGAGCAGTATTACAAAATAGCTCCCTATCCTTCAGATTAAAAAAATACAACAGGGCTTTGAAAATAAAGTTGAGCCATATTTTGCCAAATTATCATGAACATATATCAAGGCTTATCTGTACAGGTGGTTCTTGTACAGGAAACAGCATTATACACAGTTTGACTAAAGGTCACAAAGGAATAAATGCAGTTCTTTTTGAACTTGACGATAATTTATTGGAACGTAGCTTGCTTTAAGTAACAAAGTGGCAGCCTAAGCCTCAAAATTCTCCATTGTATATACTCATTTCACTGACTTGACTAATTCTGGGGATGAACTTGTCCTAAGTGAAACAGAAGGAAGTTTGTGTTCAAAGATGCAATGTTAACCCTTTAGTTAATACTACACTAAGAGGCTTACAGGAATACTGGTCTTAATTTCCATTATCTTTGGCAGATTGAAATCCAACAGTCAGTGATTCAGGAGTCCATCTTTTATTAATCTAGGTATCTAATCTATCTATTAAAATTAAGTCTAATGTAGAATTTGGGCCTAATCTCAGTATATCTAACTAAGATGTATAAACACACAAACTGCAAATTATAGCTTAAATATAGAGTACTTTCTTTAGGTGCTTAAATTCAATGGCGCCCTCTGTCCAGTTATGGTTTGTTAGATTTTCCTCTGTTTCCTGAGTTTATATTTTCCCCCTTTACCCTTCCTCTTGATAAAGGTAGACAGGATGGCAAAGATGTCAGAAAAAATACTTTTTATAGAATTTTATTTTATGTAGGGAGAGAAAATATGTTAAAAAATAACAAACATTATTATCCTATCTCTATTTTGGAAAAAAAATTCATTTTCTAATTTGCTAAAGTAAAAGTGGGAAAGTTGCTCAGTCATGTCCAACTCTTTGTGACCCCATGGATTTTAGCCTGCCAGGCTCCTCTGTCCATGAAATTCTCCAGGCAAGAATACTGGAGTGGGAAGCTGTTCCCTTCTCCGGGGATCTTCCCAACCCAGAGATCAAACCCAGGTCTCCCACATTGCGGGTTCTTTATCTTCTTAACAACCAGGGAAGCCCAAGAAAACTGGGGTGGGTGACCTATCTCTTCTGCAGGGGATCTTACTGACCCAGGGATTGAACCAGGGTCTCCTGCATTGCAGGCAGATTCTTTACCAGCCGAGCTACCAAGTATATATTAAGCAAGTAATTCATACATCACTTTGCGTTAGGAATTGCCCATGAACTCCACTCCTTGTGTGATCCAGGACTTATCTAACCACTTTCCTCTGGCAAACCACAGTCTATTTTAGTTGCTTCAGTGGATATTCTTGTACACATGCTTTTGTAAAAGTCCATGCTCTTACACATTGTAATATATGCTCCAAAAGTGCGAGGAATCATCTTTTACGAATAAGTATTTTATGTTTAGCAGAAAGTGAAAAATGACTGAGCCTAAAAAATAAAGGTGACATATGGAGCAAGGTTGATGTTTGGAAGATTATTAGTAAGGAGCTAAGCATCTCATTAAACGCTACAGAAAATACCGATCCTGTTTCAGTGATGAGTTTCCCCAGGCCACATCTATATTGATCTTTGTGGAATTTATAAGTAGTGTGTGAGGTCTGGATTGGTATGTCTATCATTTTTTTCTACCTATTTAACTGCTATCTTCCTATAGAGATTACTTTCTATATACTTCTTTTTTATATAACAGTTATTATTGTTAGCCTAAATTTATAATGCTCCCAATTGAATTCTAAATATTCTCCCTTGTATAAAGGATAGATTATGAAACTGAAACCAATGATTGTATTTTGGATTTCTGTCTCCACTCCTTTTTTTAAAGTTTGCAATAATCTCTTTACAATTAATTTTTATTGAAATACAGTTGATTTATAATGTTGTGTTAGTTTCTGCCATAGAGCAAACTGAATAGTTTGTGCATATATATATATATATATCTCCACTCTTTTTTAGATTGTTCTCCCATATAGGTCATTACAGAGTATTGAGATCCCTGTGCTATACAGTAGGTCCTTATTAGCTCTTATTAGTCATCTATTTTATTTATGTGTGTATTTCAATCCCAACCTCCCAACTTATGCCCCTCCCTTTTCCCCTTGCTAGCTGTAACTTTGTTTTCTGGACCTGTAACTTGATTTCTGTTTTGTAAATAAGTTCATTTATAGCCACATTCCCTCAGAGCTTCAAAAATGACTAAGAAGTCAATTTTTAGATAAAGATAAAAGACTGTATTGTCCTTTTGGTTGGTCAGAGAGAAATGGAAAGAAATTTATATTTAATTTTAAAGGTGATTCACTTAAAAATAAAGCAGTTCAAAATAATTTTTTCTTTTCTTTCAGCTAAATGTTTAATAGACTGGTGAAAAAAAGTGTGGTAATTTAGGAGCTGCAAGAGGACAAATCCTTTAACCTTCTGTAGATGCTACTTAAAATGGTTTCTTTGTTAATTTTTACAATTTAATATAAATTCAAAAAGATATAATTGCCTTAGTTATTTATCTTTAAGTTACAATATAAAAGCACTGTGGATAACTGTAAGTCCAACCTCCTGAAACATGTAATAATAATGTCCAAGTAAGGATTAAAATGAGGATAAATGGCTTTTAAACATATAAGTCTGTATTAAACAAGTTCTCTCCTTTTATGAAAATGCATCAAATTTTAGGCAGCTAGACTGGAAGAGTTGATTATGTTAGAAATATATTATGGCTCCTGAATTTTAAATGAAAAGAAAAACTTTTTCTTTTTTGGTTCTCTAGTGCATAATACACTAATGTGTAAATGACAAGCTTTGTTGAGAGAAAATCTGGTTTTATAAGTAAACACTTTAATAAAGTGATCATGAATGGGAATATAATACTTTAAATGGAATAACACACTTATTTACAAATAAATATTCCTTCAAACTAAGAAAGATAGGTAAAATGACATATTTCCTTTCGTAGGTTTATGGTTAAAATTATCCAAAATGTCAGCAATCAACTCAGAAAATGCCTCGACTGAACAAATTGAAATAAGATAGTTGGTTTCATGGATATGTGATTAAAGACGCTCTATTCCATCTAGCAACTACACAGAGTTCTCAAGGGTAGCCACAAATTTATAGGCTGAAACAAGTTTCCCTATAATCAATTTATCAGAATTGAACAGTAGGGGACGATATTTCACCAGCTTGTGCAAAATCCATCAACATTAAAACAGAAAAAAAAAAAAAAAAGCCTTTAATAGGGTGACAGCCAAAAGTCAGACAAACTACTTTTATTTTAAAATGTTTCTTTTTTTCTTGTTTATCAAAATCAGCTTTCGTTACTTGTGGAATATTTGACTGTACTCTTATCAGTATTTTTATTTAATATTTATTAATAGATTTTATTGGAAAGAAACACCATCATTGTTATTTCCATTACATCTTTTCAAATGGAATTATCTGTTGAGGAAGAAGTTACATTAAAAAAGATTGTTTTAAATTGGAAATATTTTATTCTCTGGCTATGCCAAGAAAAAAAATCAGGAGGGCCAATATCACTGGCTGTGTTTCAACAGACTTTATATCAGTGCTTTTAATTATATTCTGTGTAATATTCTGGACAAAAAAGAGAACCTTATCAAAATTACAGTTCTTTAATTGTGTTCCCAATAAAAGAGAAAATTCAGCAAGGAATTGTTCTAGAGCTTTCATTTACTACACTGAATGTCATAAAATAAATGGCAGAATATAAATCCATCTTTATATGCAGATAAAAATGAAGTGTGTTATATTAAATAAAATATTCCAGAGTAGTTTGTTTCAGGATTTTGAGGTTTGCTGTGTATTTCTACCACAACATTGTCATGAAAACCAGAATCAGGTAATACATATTTTATTTTAAGTAGAATATATTTACTGGTAAAAATTATGTGGTTTTGGTATCAAGCATTTTAACTATATATACATTAATGAATTATTAAGGTTAATTTATAAAAACATTTACCAAGAAATTTTATAATTCATATTTATTTCTTCTAGAAATTGCATTCCTACTTACTATTCCAAGAAATTATGCTGAAGTAATTGGAGTACAAAGTCTAATATATATCTTAGTTTTTCATCAGTTTGCTTACTGTGAATTAGAATTCTACTTTTAACAATTACGAAGTATAATGCATTGAGTGCCTTTATGAAGACAAGGTCAGTAAATAGTTGTTAAAACAATGTTTCTGTGAGTTTAATTAATCTTGCAATACTGAATAAATTACCTAATCTCTATAAATCTTCCCCTTCATGGATCATAGCCTTGTTGTGGTGAAGGGGCTTGCATAACTCAATGAAGCTTTGAGTCATATTGTGTAGGGCCACCCAAGACAGACAGGTCATAGTGAAGGGCTCAGAAAAAAAAAAAAAAGTGGCCTACTGGAGGAGGGAATGACAAACCACTCCAGTATTCTTACCCTGAGAACCCCATGAACAGTACACAAAGGCAGAAAGATATGACACAAGAAGACAGTCCTTCAGGTTAGAAGGCGTCCAATATGCTACTGGGAAGAGCAAAGGGCAATTCTAATAGCTCTTGAAAGAATGAAGTGACTGGGCCAAAGTGGAAACAATATTCAGTTATGGAAGTGTCTGGTTGGTGACAGTTAAGAATGTAAAGCTATAAAGAACAATATTGCACAGGAACCTGGAATGTTAGGTCTATGAATCAAGGTAAATTGGATGTGTTCAAGCAGGAGACGGCAAGAGTGAACATCGATATCTTAGGAATCAATGAACCAAAATGGACGAGAATGGGTGAATTTAATTCAGAAATGACCATTGTATCTACTACTGTGGGCAAGAATCCCTTAGAAGAAATGGAGTTACCCTCATAGTCAACAAAAACATCCAAAATATAGTACTTGGGTGCAACCTCAAAACAACAAAATGATCTCAATTCATTTCCAGGCGAACACTTCAACATGACAGTAACCCAACTCTATACTCCAACCACTGATGCTGAAGAACCTGAGGCTGACTGGTTTTGTGAAGACCTACAGTTCATTCTAGAACTAACACCAATAAAAATAAAAATAAAAAAGACACCCTTTTCATCATAGGAGATTGGAATGCAAAAGTAGAAAATCAAGAGATACCTGGAATAATAGTCAAATTTGGCCTTGGAGTACAAAAAGGAACAGGGCAAAGGCAAATGGAGTTTTGTCAAGAGAAACCTCTCATCATAGAAAACACCCTTTTCCAAAAGCAAGAGACAGTTCTATATAAGACATCACCAAACTGTCAATACCGGAATCAGATTGATTATGTTCTTTGCAGTCAAAGGGGGAGAAGCTCTATACAGTCAGCAAAAACAAAACCTGGAGCTAACTGTGGCTCAGATCATGAGCTCCTTGTTGCAAAATTCAGGCTTAAATGGAAGAAAGTAGGGAAGACCACTAGGCCATTCAGACATGACCTAAATTAAATCCCTTATGATTATATAGTAGAGGTGATGAATAGATTCAAGGAATTAGATCTGGTAGACAAAAGAATGTCTAAAGAACTGTGGAGGAAGATTCATGACATTGTACAGCAGACAGTGACCAAATTATTCCAAAGAAAAATAAATTCAAGAAGGCAAAGTGGTTGTCCAAGGAGGCTTTATAAATACCTGAGTAAAGAAAAGAAGTGAAAGCCAAGGGAGAAAGGAAAAGATATCCCAACTGAATGCAGAGTTCCAGAGAATAGCAAGGAGAGATAAGAAGGCCTTCTTAAATGAGCAATACAAAGAAAGAGAGGATGGGAAAGACTAGAGATCTTTTCAAGAAAATTGGAGATACCAAGGGAATATTTCATGCAAAGATGGGCACAATAAAGGCCAGAAATGACAAGGACCTAATAGAAGCAGAGGATTAGAAAGGACCTCATAGAAGCAGAGATTAAGAAGAGGTGGCAAGAATATACACAAGAACTATACAAAAAAGGTCGTGATGATCCAGATAACCATGATGGTGTGGTTACTCACCTAGAGCAAGACATCCTGATGTGTGAAGTCAAGTGGGCCTTAGAAAGCATTACTATTAACATGGCTAATGGAGGTGATGGAATTCCAGCTGAGCTACTTAAAATCCTAAAAGATTATGCTGTTAAAGTACTGACTTAGGATGTCAGCAAATTTGAAAGAATCAGCAATAATCAAATGAATGGACAAGGTCAGTTTTCATTCCAGTCGTAATAAAGGGCAATGCCAAAGAATGTTCAAACTACTGTACAAATTACCTCACTTTACATGGTAGTAAGGCTATGCTCAAAATCCCTTAAGCTAGGCTTTAGCAGTAGATGAATTGAGAACCTCCAGATATACGAGTGGGTTTACAGAAGGCAGAGAAACCAGAGGTCAAATTGTGAATATTCATTGGTTCGTAGAGGAAGCATGAGAATTCCAAGAAAATGTCTATTTCTGCTTCATTAAGTACACTAAAGCCTTTAACTGTGTGGGTCACTAAAGCTGTGGAAAATTCTTAGAGGTGGGAATACCAGACAACTTTACCTGTCTCCTGAGAAACACTGTATGCAGGTCAAAAAACAACAGTTATAACTGGACATGGAAAAATTGACTGTTTCAAAATTGAGAAAGGAGTTAGTCAAACCTGTATATTGTCACCCTGCTTATTTAACTTATGTGCAGAGTACATCATGGACATGCCGGGCTGGATTAATCACAAGCTGGAATCAAGACAGCCAGGAGAAATATCAACAACCTCAGATATACAGATGATACCACTCTAATGGCAGAAAGTGAAGGAACTAAAGAATCTCTTGATGAGGGTGAAAAAAGAAGGTGAAAAAGCTGACTTAAAAGTCAACATTCATGAGACAAGTGCTCCGGCCTGGTGCACTGGGAAGACCCAGAGGAATCGGGTGGAGAGGGAGGTGGGAGGGAGGATCGGGATTGGGAATACATGTAAATCCATGGCTGATTCATATCAATGTATGACAAAACCCACTGGAAAAAAAAAAAAAAAAGTCAACATTCGAAATACTATGATTGTGGCTTCCAGTTTGATCACCTCATGGAAAAGAGATGGGAAATAGTGGAAGCAGTTACAGACTATTTTCTTGGGCTCCAAAATCACTGTGGATGGTGACTGTAGCCTTGAAATTAAAAGATGCTTACTTCTTAGAAAGAAATCTATGACAAACCTACTTAGCATATTAAAGAGCAGAGACATCACTTTGCCCACAAAGGTCCATATAGTCAACACTGTTGTTTTACCAGTAGTCATGTACAGATGTGAGTGTTGGATCATAAGAAGGGTGAGTGCAGAAGAATTGATGCTTTCAAATTTTCATGCTGAAGAAGACTCCTGAGAGTCCTTTGGACAGCAAGGAGATCAGACCAGTCAATCCTAATGGAATTCAACCCTGAATATTCATTGGAAGTATGGAATGCTGAAGCTGAAGCTCTAATACTTTGGTTACCTAATGCAAAGAGCTGATACACTGGAAAAGACCCTGATGCTGGGAAAGATTGAGGGCAAGAGAAGAAGGCAGAAACAGAGGATGAGATAGTTGGATAGCATCACCAACTCAATGGACTTGAGTTTGAGCAAACTCATGGAGATAGTGAAGGACAGGGAAGCCTGGCATGTTGCAGTCCATGGGGTTGCAAAGAGTGGGAGACGACTTAGCAACTGAACAACAAACATCTATAAACCTTAATTTCTGTGATTGTCAAAGGCCCAGAAAACCAAATATAAATTTTATCCACTTTATAAGTTTGTCAGTGATTAGACTGAATTGTTTAGAGTACTTTCGTACTTTCTAATTTGGCTAAAAGAGAATTTTGCTGAAACAAATCATACTACAATTCAGAAATTATTTACTATACAAAAGTAGGATGTGTTTTAAGAGGAATTTCTCATACTGATCTTAGCATAATTGGAAAATAAACTAGACCTTAGAATTGGTTCTGAGTTTTACAATTAATAACACATAGGACTTGGAAAATGAGAGGAATAAGAAAAGATCAACAATGACAAGAGATTAAACAGAAAGAAAAAATATCTAAGCCAATGGACTAAGAGCATCCCTAAAGTGTATGCTGACCCTTACTTTTCTCACACCTGAGAATTTTGCAGAAGAAAGATTCTAGATTAATAGTATTACATATAGGATTGATTTTAGACTTGGTCATTGCAAAGATTTCATATACAACAGAGTAATAGATTATGTTTTATCTTTGAATATCTTTTCAACATACCAAACACAAAGAAAATACACCTGAAATAATGAAGTTCATGGTCTCATTGAGCACCCATCAAATTCAAGTTGCTTGTCTAGTCTTCTAGAATCCATCTGGCTAACAACAACAGAACAGAATCCTCTTCACCTCCCTAGGAGCATATGAGCCTTGTTTCTTAAGCTATGTGTGGGTATATGTGTAGAAGTTTAAAGGCACTAAAGTAGAATTTTAAATTACTCTAAGTAAAAATGGGCAATAGATTTAATGCAGTTTTTCTCCATGGGAGCAATTTTGTTCCTTAGGGGACAAATGTCCATAACTTGAGAGAGGTGCTGTTACTGGAAACTGGTGGGCAGAGTCCAGGGATAATGCTACATGACCTAGCATGCACAAGATATCCCATTGTTTCTCAAGACAAAGTATTATCTGACTCTCATCTCAATTGTGGCAAGGTTGAGAAATCCTGACTTACAGGGAATAGGAGAATGTTCAGAAAAAAATAATTTTCTCTGCTAATTTTGAGGTCAAATGGAACAAGGGAATAAGGAAATAAGAAAGATTCTTTGGCTACAAGAAGGATGAAGAACGCTGAGAAAAGCCCTGTGGAGATTTTTCAAATAAATGCTGTGTGCTAAGAGATGTGATCCTTTCTTGTGACTTGGAAATCTTCAGTAAGGGTATGATGTATCTGTTGTGATTGATATACCTCTACAGTCCTGTGAAGGGACGGAGCTTTGCAATAAGCCTGGTGGGTCCATGAGGATGCAAGAGAGCAAATGCCATTTTAGTCATTATTTAGTTGGTACCTGTTAACTCACTGATACTTCAAGTGTTATATTTTCACAGTGGTTGATAATAATAACTATCTTGAAATCCCTGAGTGTTCTTGATATCCTGACTACCCTTTTAATTCTCACAACCCAGCAAGTAAAAGAATGATGTCTGACACAGTTGGGGGCCAAAACTGGGGTGCAACACAAGGCCAGTGTCTTTTCACATGGTTTTGTGTCCCTACTATACTATGGTTAAATATTTTGCACTTTACACTTTATACTTATTTTTTAATTTATTTTTAACTGAAGGATAATTGCTTTACAGAATTGTGTTGTTTTCTGTGAAACCTCAACATGAATCAGCCATAGGTATACATATATGCCCTCTCTTTTGAAACTCCTTCCCATCTTCCTCACCATACCATCCCTCTCGGTTGATACAGAGCCCCTGTTTGAGTTTTCTGAGCCATATAGCAAATTCCCATTGGCTATCTATTTTACATATGGTAACATAAATTTCCATGTTACTCTTTCCATACATCTCACCCTCTCCTTCCCTCTCCTCATGTCCAAAAGACTATTCTCTATGTCTGTTTCTCCATTGCTGCACTGTAAACAAGTTCTTCAGTATCACTCTTCTAGATTCTATATATATGTGTTAGAATATGATATTTATCTTTATTTTTCTGACTCACTTTACTCTGTATAATAGGTTCTAAGTTCATCCACCTCCTCAGAACAGACTCAAACGTGTTCCTTTTTATGGCTGAGTAATATTTCATTGCATATATGTACCACTGCTTCTTTATCCATTCATCTGTCGATGGACATCTGGGTTGCTTCCATGTTCTAGCTATTGTAAATAGTGCTGCAGTGAACAATGGGATACATGTGTCTTTTTCAATTTTGTTTCCTCAGGGTATATGCCTAGGAGTGGGATTGCTGGGTCATATGGTGGTTTTATTCCTAGTTTTTTTAAGGAATCGCCATACCATCTTCCATAGTGGCTGTATCAATTTACATTCCCACCAACAGTGCAAGAGTGTTCCCTTTTCTCCACACCCTCTCCAGCATTTATTGTTTCTAGACATTTTGATGATGGCCATTCTGACCAGTGTGAGGTGATATCTCATTGTAGTTTTGATTTGCATTTCTCTAATAATGAGCGATGTTGGGTATCTTTTCGTGTATTTGTTAGTCATCTGTATGTCTTCTTTGGAGAAATGTCTGTTTAAGTCTTTTTCCCACTTTTTGATTTGGTTGTTTGTTTTTCTGGTATTGAGTTGTATGAGCTGCTTGTATATTTTGGAAATTAATCCTTTGTCATTTGTTGCATTTGGTATTATTTTCTCCCATTCTGAGGGTTGTCTTTTCACCTTGAATCTAGTTTCCTTTGCTGTGCAAAACTTTTTAAGTTTAATCAGGTCCCACTCATATACTTTTGTTTTTATTTCTGTTACTCTAGGAGGTGGATCATAGAGGATCTGGCTTTGATATATGTCATCAATTGTTCAGCCTATGTTTTCCTCTAAGAGTTTTATAGTTTATGGCCTTACATTAGGTCTTTAATTCATTTTGAGTTTATCTTTGTGTATGGTGTAAGGACGTGTTCTGATTTCATTCTTTAACATGTAGCTGTCCAGTTTTTCCAGCACTATTTATTGAAGGGGCTGTCTTTGCCCCATTTTATATTCTTGCATCCTTTGTCAAAAATAAGGTACCCATAGGTGCATGGGTTTGTTTCTGGGCTTTCTATCTTGTTCCATTGGTCTGTATTTCTCTTTTTGTGCCAGTACCATACTGACTTTATGACTCTAGCATTGTAGTATAATCTTAAGTCAGGAAGGTTGATTCCTCCAGCTTCCATTCTTATTTCTCAAGATTGCTTTGGCTATTCTGGGTCTTTTGTGTTTCCATATGAATTGTGAAATTTTTTGTTCTAGTTTTCTGAAAAACGCCATTGGTAATTTGATAGGAATTGCATTGAATCTGTAGATTGCATTTGGTAGTATAGTCATTTTCACAATGTTGATTCTTCCTTCCCAGGAACATGGAATTTCTCTCTATCTGTTTATGCCATCTTTTATTTCTTTCATTAGTGTCTTATAATTTTCTGTGTATAGTTCATCTCCTTAGGTAAGTTTATTCCTAGGTATTTTATTCTTTTTGTTGCAGTGGTGAATGGGATTACTTAATTTCTCTTTCTGATTTTTCATTGTTAGTATATAGAAATGCAAGTGATTTCTGTGTATTGATTTTGTATATGGCAACTTGTCTAAATTCACTGATTAGTTCTAGTAATTTTCTGATACTGTTTTTATGGTTTTCTATGTACAGTATTGGGAAAAGGCAATGGCAACCCACTCCAGTACTCTTGCCTGGAAAATCCCATGGATGAAGGAGTCTGGTAGGCTGCAGTCCATGGGGTTGCTATGAGTCAAACACTACTGGGGACTTCACTTTCACTTTTCACTTTCATGCATTGGAGAAGGAAATGGCAACCCACTCCAGTGTTCTTGCCTGGAGAATCCCAGGGATGGGGGAGCCTTGGTGGGCTGCCGTCTGTGGGATTGCACAGAGTCGGACACAACTGAAGCGACTTAGCAGCAGCCTCAGCAGCATGTACAGTATCATGTAATCTGCAAACAGTGAGAGCTTTACTTCTTTTCTGATCTTGATTCCTTTTCTTTTTCTTCTCTGATTGCTTTAGCTAGGACTTCCAAAACTATGCTGAATAATAGTGGTGAAAGTAGACACCCTTGTCTTGTTCCTGATCTTAGGGGAAATGTTTTCAGTTTTTCATTGAGAATAATGTTTGCTGTAGGTTTATTATATATGGCCTTTACTATATTGAGGTAGGTTCCTTCTATGTCCATTTTTTGAAGAGTTTTAATCATAAATGGGTGCTGCATTTTGTCAAACGCTTTCCCTGCATCTATTGAGATGATCGTATGGTTTTTATCTTTCAGTTTGCTAATATGGTGTATCACATTGATTGATTTGCATATATTGAAAAATCCTTGCATTCCTGAAATAAACCCAACTTGATTATGGTGTACGAGCTTTTTGATGTGTTGCTGAATTCTGTTTGCTAAAATTTTGTTGAGGATTTTTGCATTTATGTTCATCAGTGATATTGGCCTGTAGTTTTCTTTTTTGTGTGTTGTCTTTGTCTGGCTTTGGTATCAGGGTGATGGCGGCCTCGTAGAATGAGTTTGGAAGTGTTCCTTCCTCTGCAAATTTTTGAAAGCATTTTAGAAGGATAGGCATTAGTTCTCCTCTAAATGCTTGATAGAATTCTCCTGTGATGCCATCTGGTCCTGGGCTTTTGTTTTTTGGGAGATGTTTGATCACAGCTTCAAGTTCAGTGCTTGTAATTGGGTTGTTCATAAATTCTATTTCTTCCTGGTTCAGTTTTGAAAGATTGAACTTTTCTAAGAATCTGTCCATTTCTTTCAGGTTGTCCATTTTATTACCATATAGTTGTTCACAATAGTTTCTTATAATCCTTTGTATTTCTGCATTGTCTGTTGTAACCTCCTCTCCTTTTTCATTTTCTAATTTTGTTGATTTGATTCTTCTTTCTTTTTTTTTTGATGGCTAAAGGTTTGTCAATTTTCTTTATCTTCTCAAAGAACCAGCTTTTAGTTTTATTAATGTTTACTATTGTTTCTTTCAATTCTTTTCCAATTATTTCTCCTCAGATCTTTATGATTTCTTTCCTTCTACTAATTTTGGGGGGTTTTGTTCTTCTTTTTTCAGTTGTTTTATGTGTAAAGTTAGGTTGTTTATTCAATGTTTTTCTTGTTTCTTGAGGTAGGATTGTATTGCTATTAACTTCCCTCTTGGAAATGCTTTTGCTGCATCCCATAGGTTTTGAGTTGTTATGTTTTCATTGTCATTTGTTTCTAGAAATTTTTTTATTTCCTTTTTGATTCCTTCAGCAGCCTGTTGGTTATTTAGAAATGTGTTGTTTAATCTCCATGTGTTTGTGTTTCTTACAGTCTTTTTCTTGTAATTCATCTCTAGTCTCACAACATTGTGGTCAGAGAAGATGCTTGATATGATTTCAATGTTCTTAAATTTACTGAGGTTTGATTTGTGACCCAAGATGTGGTCTATCCTGGAGAATGTTCCATGTTCACTTGAGAAGAAGGTATATTCTTGCATGTGGATGGAATGTCCTGAAGATATTAATGAGTTCCAGCTCATCTAATGTATCATTTAAGATTTGTGTTTCCTTATTAATCTTCTGTTTTGATGATCTGTCCATTGGTGTGAGTGGGGTGTTAAAGTCTCCTACTATTATTGTATTACCATCAATTTCTCCTTTTATGTTTGTTAGTTTTTGTCTTATGTATTGAGGTGCTTCTATGTTGGGTGCATAGATGTTTACAATTGTTATGTCTTCCTCTTGGATTGATCCCTTGATCATTATTTAGAGTCCTTATCTCTTGTAATCTTCTTTATTTTAAGGTCTATTTTGTCTGATATGAGGATTGCTACTCCAGCTTTCTTTTGCTTCCCATTTGCATGGAATATATTTTTCCATCCTCTCACTTTCAGTCTATATGTGTATTGTGGTCTGAAGTGTGTTTCTTATAGACAGCATATATATGGGTCTTGTTTTTGTATCCATTCATCCAGTCTGTGTCTTTTGGTTGGAGAATTTAATCCATTTACATTTAAGGTAATTATTGATATATATGTTCTTATTGCCATTATCTTAACTGTTTGGGATTGATTTTGTAGATCTTTTTTCTTCTCTTGTATTTCTTGACCAGATAAGTCCATTTAACGTTTGTTGTAAAACTGGTTTGGTGGTACTGAATTCTCTTAACTTTTGCTTGTCTGAAAAGCCTTTTATTTCTCCATAATTTTGAGTGAGGTGCTTGTCAGGTACAGTAATCTTGGTTGTAGATTTTTCCCTTTCAGTACTTTAAATATATCCTGCATTCCCTTCTGGCTTGCAGAGTTTCTGCTGAAGGATCAGCTGTTAAGCATATGGGGCTTCCCTTGTGTGTTACTTGTAGCTTCTCCCTTGCTGCTTTTAATATTCTTTCTTTTTGTTTAGTCTTTGTTAGTTAGATTAGTATGTGTCTTGGCATGTTTCTCCTTGGGTTTATCCTGTATGGAGCTCTTTGTGCCTCTTGGACTTCTTTGACTATTTCCTTTTCCATGTTGGGGAAAATTTCAACTGTAATGTCTTCAAAAATTTTCTCATACTCTTTCTGTTTCTCTTCTTCTTCTGGGACCTCTATAATTTGAATGTTGCTGTGTTTGATATTGTCCCAGAGGTGTCTGAGACTATCCTCAGTTCATTCTTTTTACTTTATTCTGCTCTTCAGAAGTTATTTCCACCATTTTATCTTCCAGCTCACTGATTCATTCTTCTGCTTCAGATATTCTGCTACTGATTCCTTCTAGAGTATTTTTAATTTCAGTAATTGTGTTGTTTGTCTCGGTAAATTTATTCTTTAATTCTTCTAGGTCTTTGTTAATTAACTCTTGCATTTTCTCCATTCTGTTTTCAAGGTTTTTGATCATCTTTACTATCATTATTCTGAATTCTTTTTCAGGTAGTTTGCCTATTTCCTCTTCCTTTATTTGTACTTCTGTGTTTCTAGTTTGTTCCTTCATTTTTATAGTATTTCTCTGCCTTTTCATTATTATTTTTTAACTTATTGTGTTTGAGATCTCCTTTTCCCAGGTTTCAAGGTTGAATTCTTTCTACCTTTTGGTTTCTGCCCTCCTAAGGTGGTCCAGTGGTTTGTGTAAGCTTTGTATAGGGTAAGATTTGTGCTGAGTTTCTGTTTGTTTTTCCTCTGATGGGCAAGGCTGAGTGAGGTGGTAATCCTGTCTGCTGAATACTGGGTTTGTATTTTTGTTTTGTTTGTTGTTTAGATGAGGCATCCTGCACAGGATGCTACTGGTGGCTGGGTGATGCCAGGTCTTGTATTCAAGTGATTTCCTTTGTGTGAGTACTCACTATTTGATACTCCCTAGGGAGAAGGAAATGGCAACCCACTCCAGTGTTCTTGCCTGGAAAATCCCAGGGACGGGGGAGCCTGGTGGGCTGCCGTCTGTGGGGTCGCACAGAGTCGGACACGACTGAAGTGACTTAGCAGCAGCAGCAGCAGCAGGGTTAGTTCTCTGGTAGTCTGGGGTCTTGGAGTCAGTGTTCCCACTCCAAAGGCTCAGGGCTTGATCTCTGGTCAGGAATAAAGATTCCATAAGTGGTTTTCTATGTCATTAAGTGAGATTAAAACAAATATCCAAAAAGGAGAAACCAAAGATGAACCCCAGACAAATGGCAGTTACAAAATCAGGCAAATAATAATTAAAATACTGGAATATGCACATATACATATACACCCATGAGCAAAGTAAAAACAGTCCAACAGAAATAAAGTGCAGTAGATTGACCTGGTGAACAAAGGAAATAAAAAATCATATTTACCAGTTAAGAACAAAACTCACTAAAGCACAAACTGGAAAAGAAAACGAAAGCAAAGTGCCAATTGGAGAATAAAGCAATGAAAATAAAATTAACAAATATGTTGAGAGGAAAGAAAAGAAAGAAAGAATAGATATGCAAAGTTAAATAGAGGTAGATAAAGAAGATTGATATGCATTAAAGCTAACTGCAAGGGGAAAAGAACAGTAGGAAAAGCAAACAAAGAAATAAATGTAGAAAAAATAGTAGTAGGTTTAAAAAATTAAAAGTTAAAATTTAAAAAAAGACAAAAGAAAAAAAAAAAGGCGGGGGGCACCCCACGGTACTGCAAAAGCCCAATGTGGAGGCAGAGGTTTATAAAAACAATAAAAAATGTGACTGAGGGGGAAAAAAAGCTTAAAAGCTTAATTGGATTTCATAGTGCCAATAAAATTGACAACTAAAACAGAATAAGAGATAAGAAAGAAAAAAAAAAATCCAAAAGAATCTACAGAACAAGTCAAGACATAAGAATAATAAATGTTTTTCTTGAGTCACTGCTGTCAGAGTCCTTTTCCTCGCTGGGAGTCGCAGTCCACCTCACCTCCCTAGGATGCCCTCCAACACCTCTGGACCTGCTGTGGGGCCAGCTCAGATTTTAATCTGGTCCTACTCCTATGTGTTCTTGCCTCCAATGTCCACAGCTCTCAGAACTAGTGTGTTTTCTTTTGTGGGAGCTATCAATGTCCTTTTATATCTTCCATAGATAGAGTCTGCTTAATTGATTGTGTGGATTTAATCTGCAGCTTGTACAGCTGGTGGGAAGGTTTTGGGTCTTCTTCCTTAGCCACACTGCCCCTGGGTTTCAATTGCGGTTTTATTTTCACCTCTGCATGTGGGTCGTCCACTGGGGTTTGCCCCTGTGAGGGCCAGCTGTGGAGGTGGTACGGCTGCTTGGGTTGCAGGGGTTCTGGCAGCACCAGGTACTCAGGGGAGTTGGCGGCTAGAGCAGCAGGAAATATAGTGCTCTAGAAGGGTATGGCAACCAGTATTGGTCAATACGCTCCAGTATTCTTGCCTGGAGAACCCCCTTTCTGACAGAGAAGCCTGGCAGGCCATAGTATACAGGGTTGCAGAGAGTTGGGCACTACCGAAGGGACCCTGCGCGTATAGATGCAAGACTTTTTGGCCTGTGGCAACTCTGCCCCAGTGAGAGTTGAACGTGAAGGTGGCACAGCTGCTTGACTTGCGGGGACCCTGGCAGAGCCAAGTGTGCAGGGACATTGACTGCCTCTGCTGCAGGAGTTACGGCCCTATCAGAGTCTTTATTCAAGCCTCTTGTAGCCGGCGATCAGGAGGCTTCTTTGGCCCGTCTTTCTCCATAGCTCCACCTGTTCAGGCACTTAGAGGGCTCCCTTGCCTGGGGCTTCTCTGTTGTTCTTCACGTCAGGCACATAGAGGGGCCCCCCTGGCTGGGGTCCTCTGTCGATTGGCACGGCAAGCACTTAAAGGGGCACCCTGGGTAGGGTCCTACTCTGTAGTTGTGTGTTAGGCGTTTGAAGACCAGCATCTCTATTGTTCAGCTGCCTATGCTGGCGTGTGGGGAGAGAGAGGCTATGGTGATGGCTCCACCCACTATGCATGACTCAGCAGCCGGATTTCCTCCACAGGCATTTCCTACCACAATCTACTCCTTCACATCCCCTCAATCTGTCTCTCTGCAGTAAAAAGAAGCTCTCACCCTGGGATTGCTCCACAATCCCTAAATTCCAGCTCCCAGACACTGCACCTTCCAGGGGACCTGCGTCCTTGTCCAGGGTATGTATGACTGCAGCAAGGACTGTCTGATTCTCATTCCATTTTGGCTGCAACAGATCAGCTGTTTCACCCTCAGCCTTAAATGTTTCTCCTCTGACTCAGACAATTGTCCTGATGTGGGGATCGTACCCCTGCTTCAGTTCCCCCACCAGCCAAGGGCAGGTCCAGTCCTACTAACACTCCTGTTTTTCTCCTGCTCCTTCATCCTACTGAAATTTGCATGGTTCTGTATATTCTTTTCCACTGGCCAGGTACTCCTGTCCACTCTCAGCTGGTATTCTGTATGCATTTCTGTGTCTGAAAGTATATTCCTGATGTATCCATGGAGAGAGATGTACTACATGTCCACCTACTCCTCCATCATCTTGTTTTCCTCTACCCATTATACTTTTAATAAAATGAAACCTCAGTCCTCCAAAATTGACATCTAAATGACAACCTACATAGGGGGTCATGGGGAAGGAGATAAAAACCAGTTACTCTGTCATAAGTTGAGATTTTTCTTTCTGTTGCAAGACGGGATGTAAAGTTTTAGATTTATTAATAAAAATGGCATATTTTTGATGAGAGATGTAGTGTGTGAATCTTATCAGTATGCTAATTTTCACAGTAAAACTAAGAATATTATAAGTAGCATAATATTTGTTACTTATTTTAGGATCCTTAGAGTGAATATCGGAGAAAGCAATGGCACCCCACTCCAGTACTCTTGCCTGGAGAATCCCAGAGACGGGGAAGCCTGGTGGGCTGCCGTCTATGGGGTCGCACAGAGTCGGACACGACTGAAGCGGCTTAGCAGCAGCAAAGTGAATATACTCTTAGAAAACTGGCTCAGTGTCAAAATAAGTAAGAGATATCCTTAAAAGAAAAATGAAGATGGGAATGGAAATGTCAAGTTTGGGCTGTGTAGATTCTCAAATCAATTATATCAAATGTATTTTCATTATCTGAATTTTCTTGTATATTTATTTTGAAGAAATTTTTATGGTTGCTTTAATACTCATGGTGCAGTAGCTTGAATTGGTTTGAATTTTTCCTAAAGGGAAATCTCTGAAATAATGTTGCAAACAGCAAAGTGAAACAGAGACCCTGAATACTGAAAGGCTATGGGACTCTATGATTGTGTGTAGGAACACAAGATCAAAATATAGCCTGGGCCAGAAAGTTGTATATATCTTTATTGTAAATATCTTTCTGTGGCATTTGAACAGTTATTTTAAAAATAATTTACACTTGAAACATATTTTATTTAAAATGTTCAAATGTACAACAAAGTGATTCAGTTATGTATAGATATATATTCCTTTTCAGATTCTTTCCCCATAGAGGTTATCACAGACTATTGAGTAGAGTTCCCTATGCTATTCAGTTCAGTTCAGTTCAGTCACTCAGTCGTGTCCAACTCTTTGTGATCCCATGGATTGCAGCATGCCAGTCTTCCCTGTCCATCACTAACTCCCAGAGCTTGCTAAAACTCATGTCCATCGAGTTGGTAATATCATCCAACCATCTCATCCTCTGTCATCCCCTGCTTCTCCTGCATTCAGTCTTTCCTAGCATCAGGATCTTTTCCAATGAGTCAGTTCTTCACATCAGGTGGTCAAAGTATTGGAGCCTCAGCATCAGTCCTTCCAATGAATAGTCAGCATTGATTTCTTTTAGGATTGACTGGTTTGGTCTCCTTGCAATCCAAGGGACTCTCAAGAGTCTTTTCCAACACCACAGCTCAAAAGCATCAATTCTTCAGTGCTCAACTTTATGGTCCAACTCTCATATCCATACATGACTACTGGAAAAACCATATCTTTGACTATAAGGACCTTTGCCCACAAAGTAATTTCTCTGCTTTTTAATATGCTGTCTAGGTTGGTCATAGCTATTCTTCCAAGGAACAAACGTCTTAATTTCATGGCTGCAATCACCATCTGCAGTGATTTTGGAGACCAAGAAAATAAAGTCTGTCACTGTTTCCATTGTTTCCCCATCTATTTGTCATGAAGTGATGGGACTGGATGCCATGATCTTTGTTTTTTAAATGTTGAGCTGTAAGCCAGTTTTTTCACTCTTCTCTTTCACTTTCATCAAGAAGCTCTTTAGTTCCTCTTTGCTTTCTGCCATAAGGGTGGTGTCATCTGTATATCTGAGGTTTTGATATTTCTCCCAGCAATCTTGATTCCAGCTTGTGTTTTATACTGCCCAGTATTTCACATGGTATACTCTACATATAAGTTAAATAAGCGGTATGAAAATATACAGCCTTGACGTACTCCTTTTCCGATTTGAAAACAGTCTGTGTTCCATGTCCAGTTCTAACTGTTGCTTCTTGATCTGCATACAGATTTCTCAGGAGGCAGGTCAGGTGCTCTGGTATCCCCATCTCTTTAAGAATTTTCCATAGTTTGTTGTGATCCACACAGTCAAATGCTTTGGTGTTGTTAAGAAAGCAGAAGATATTTTTCTGTAACTGTCTTGCTTTTTCTGGGATCCAACGGATGTTGGCAATATGATCTCTGGTAGACCCTTATTATTTATCTATTTTATAGATAATACTGTGTATCTGTTGGCTTCCCAGGTGGCGCTAGTGGTAAAGAACACATCTGCTAATGCAGGAGATATAAGAGACTTGCTTCAGTCCCTGGATTGGGAAGATACCTTGGAGGGAGGGCAAGGCAACTCACTCCAGTATTTTTGCTTGGAGAATCCCATGGACAAAGGAGCCTGGCAGGCTATGGTCCATAGGGTGGCAAGAGTTGGACATGACTGAAACGATTTAGCACATATACACTCACTGTGTATCTGTTAATCCCAAATTTCTAAAATTTATCCCTCCTCCCTTCCCTTTTGGTAATCATAAATTTGTTTTCCATGTTAATATATTTTTTATTTTATAAATAAGTTCATTTGTATATTTTTGTATTACCTATATATGTGATGTCATATGATATTTGTCTTCCTCTGTTTGACTTACTTCACATAGTATAATAGTCTCTAGGTCCATCTATGGGAAATCCTAAAGGTGCAATCAGAAAGCTACTCGACCTCATCAATAAATTAGGTAAAGTTGCAGGTTATAAAGTTAATACACAGAAATCTGTTGCATTTCTGTACACTAACAATGAAATATCAGAAAGGGAATTAAGAAATCAATTCCAATTACCACTGCATCAAGAAGAATGAAATACATAGAGATAAACCTAAGGAAGCAAAAAAGCTATACTCTGAAAAATATGACATATAGGAAAGAAATCAAAGGTGACACAAACAGATTGAAAGATATACCATGTTCATGGATTGGAAGGATAAATATTGTCAAGATGACTATGCTACCCAAGGCAATCTACAGTTTCAATGCAGTCCTTTTCAAATTACTAATGACATTTTTTTTTTTTGCAGATCTATAACAAAAATTCACAATGTGAATGGAAATACAAAAGATCCTGAAAAGCCAAAGCAGTTGATAAATAAAAGCAGCCGGAGGGATCAGGCTTCCTGAATTCAGGCTATACTACCAAGCTACAGTCATCAAGACAGTAAGTAGCTGGCTCAAAACCAGAAATACAGGCCAATGAAACAGGATAGAAAACCCAAAGATTATTATATCAAATAATATAGACTTTAAGTCAAAAACTGTCAAAAGAGACAAAGAGGACATTATATAATGATTAAAGGCTCATTTTACCATGAAGATATAATTTTACACACACACACACACACACACACACACATATATATATATACACACATCAGAATCCTCAAATATATGAAGCAAAGAAAGGGAGAACTAAAGGGAGCAACATAGTTCCCTTAGAAAGCAACACAAAAATAGTAGGAAATTTCAGTGCCCCACTTTTGATAATAGATAGAACATCCAGACATAAAATCAATAGAGAAACAGAGAACTCAAATGATATGATCAACCCAAAGTATCTAACAGACATAATGAGAACATTCCAGCCAACTGCAGCAGAATATACAGTCTTCTCAAGTGCACAGGAAACATTTGCCAGTAGAGATTGAGGGTTAGGTTACAAAATTAGCCTTAACAAATTTAAGAAGATTAATATCATACTAAATATTTCAACTATAATGGAATAAAAAATAGAAATTAATGGCAGAAAGAGAACTTGAAGAGTTGTGAGCAGGTGGAAATTTAATAACACACTGTTGAGCAATCAATGGGTCAATTAGATGTCAAAAGAGAAATTAGAATATATCCTGAGGCAAATGGAAATAAAAACAGAACACACCGAAAGGAAGAAAAAGTAGTGTTAAGAGGAAATTTTATGATGATACACAAATACATTGTATAACATAACTTTAAATCTCAAGAACTTAGAGAAACAGAATGAAGGAAATGATCATGATTAGACCAGACAAACATGTAAAACATGAACTAGAGAATAAGAAAAAAATTATAGTAAAACTGAGAGTTGCCTTTTTGAGGAAATCACCAAAATTTACAAACCTTTAGCTAGATTAACTAAGCAAAAAGAGAAGACTGAAATCAACAACATTAGAAGTAAAAGAGGAATCATTAAAACTGATACCACAAAATCAAAAAGGATGTAAGAGACTACTATTAACAATTAAGGCCAACAAATTGCGTTATCTAGAAGAAATGGATAAATTACTAGAAGCATACAATCTATCAAGATGTAACCATGAAGAAATAGAAACTCTGAACAGACATATAACTAGTAAGGAGATTAAATTAATAACCCAAAATATGTTGACAAAGAAAACCTCAAGACAGATCACCTCACTGGTAAAAGCTATCAAATGTTTGAAGATGAATGAATGCCAATCCTTCACAAATTCTTTCAAAAAATTGAAGAGGACGCAGCACTTTCAAATTCCTTTAATTAGGTCTGTAATATCTGATACCAAATTCAGAGAAAGGCACTACAAAAAAAGAAAGTGACAGGCCAATATCCCTGATGACTATAGATGCAAAAATTTTCAGCAGAAAATAGAAGAAACCAAATTTGATGGCATTTGAAAAAATTATTTATTTTTTAATTGAATGATACTTGCTTTATAGAATGTTGTTGTTTTCTGATGGCATATTAAAAGGATCATACACCATGATCAAATGGGATTTATCCCTGGGATGCACAATGTTTCAGCATATGAAAATCAGTCAATGTGATACACAATATTAATGGAATAAGGGATTAAAAATCACAGTGCCATGTCAGTAGCTGCTGATAAAGCATTTGACAAAATTCAGCATCCTGTCATTATCAAAAACATTCAACTAAGAATAAAAGGAAATTACCTTAACATAATAAAAGTCATAAATGAAAAAAAAAAACTCATTCCACATCATACTCAATAGAAGAAAAAACTGACAGCTTCTCCTTTAATATCAAGAATAATGCAATGACACCTACTCTCATCACTTATATTCAACGTGGTACTTGAAGGAATAGCATGAACAACTAAGTAAGAAATAGGAATTAAATGCATCAAAGTTAGAAAAGAAGAAGTAAAATGATCTCAGTTTAAAGATGACATGATCTTACATGTAAAAATCCTAGAGTCCACAAAAAATAATAAACCAGAATTAATAATTTCAGCAAAGTTTCAGGATATGAAATCAATATCCAAAAATAAATTACATTTCTACATATTAACAATGAAAGACTGAGAATGAAAAAATAAGCAATCCTATTCACAATAGTATCAAAAAATAATAAAATAATTAGTAATAAATTTTACCACTAAAGTTTACCACAAGTATATTACCTGTACACTGAAAACTACATATCATTGATGAAGTAAATTTATAAAGATACCAATACAAGTAAATGGAAAGATATCTGTATTATTGTTCATGGTTTGGAGAATTTAATATTAAAATGTCATAAAAAATTTTAAAAAAATGAAAAAAAAAATTAAAATGTCCATACTATCTGTGTGGCTGAACCACACTGACTGCACTTTGTCAGCTCTATCTTAGGTCTGCAGTAATACCCACTCACCCTACTGTGTGACTGAACTTTAGCCTACTCATAGAGAATGCATCCAAGCCAGATACATTCCTTGCCAACATTTACCTTTGCCTTTGTCTGATATGAAAACCAGAAGTGCATCTTTGGCTGACATAGATAGTGAATGGTGACAAGATCCCCCATGGGGAAGAGAAACCCCCATTTCCAGTCAGTGCAGATATGCTTCTCACTTGATAGACTCTGTTTTTAGTTTTGTTCCCTTAAATCTCCCTGTACCCATTTGGCTAGTATGGAGTGCAGCTGCAAATGTCTTTGGTTTGTCCATCCACCTTATATTTCCTGTCTATACATAAACTGCTGTGATAAACTGCATAATTGTGCTTTATGGAGTTGCCCACTTCACATTTCAGTCTGCTTCTCAGTTCAGAGGATAGTAAATATCTCCAACTCCCAAGACAATCCAAAGTAATGTGTACTTTCAATGCAATCCTTATAAAGAGCCCAATAGCATTCTTTAAGGAAATAAAAAGTTAACTGTAAAATTCAAATGCAACCTAAAAGGACCCTATATGGCCAAATTAATCTTGAGAAAGAGGAGCAAAGCTGGAGGCTCACACTTCGTGGTTTCAATACATATTATAAAGCTACAGTCATTGAAACAGTATGGCACCAGCATAAGAATGGTCATGTAGGTCAATAGAATAGAGAATCCAGAAATTAACCCACACATAATATGGTCAGACTTGATCATGGACAAGTGTTCCTAGACTACACAATGGGAAAAAGATAGTCTCTTCAAAAAATAGTGGATGGAAACTAGACAACCACATGCAAAAGGAAGAAATTAGATATTTTATATCACACACAAAAATAAAGTAAAAATAGACAAAAGACATAAACATGATACCTAACACTATAAAACTTCTAGAATTAGTCATGGGGGAAAACTTTCCTGACATCAAGCTTGGCAATGATTTCTTGGATATAACACCAGATATGCAGGCAACAAAGCAAATAGACAAATGAACTACAGTAACTAAAATGTGTGGTGCAAGAAAGGAAACCAATCATAATCCACCTATAGAATGTGAGGTAATATTTTTAAACCATAGGCCTAATAAGGAATTAATGTCTAAGATATATTAAGAACTTTTTTTCTTCAATTGTAAAAAACAGATAAATAGACCAATTTAAAAAATGGGTTAAGAACTTGAATAGACAGTCCTCTATAAAGATTATCTGGATGCTCATGCTTACTCAGTCATGATTCTTTGGGCCCCATGGACTGTAGCCTTCCAGGCTCCTCTTTCCATGGAATTTTCCAGGCAAGAATATTGGAGTGGGTTGCCATTTCCTACTCCAGGGAACCTTCCCAACCCAGGGATCAAACCTGCATCTCTTGTGCCTCCCACATTGCAGGCTGATTCCTAACAACTGAGCCACCTGGGAACACTTCTTCCTCTAATGAAGACATACAATTGGTCAAGAGACATATAAAAAGATGTCAATACCACTAATGTTAAGGAAATATAAATCTAAATCACAGTGAGTTATCACCTCAGTCCTAAGATGCTTGGATTGATACTTACTTATATTGGCTGATGATTTGGGTGGTTGAAAAAATAAAAGTGATAATTAAGAAATCTGGATGAGAGGTATGTGGTTGGACCTGTCATAAATGGAATAGGGTGTGACAATAATAATACTCCACAAAATGCACTCCAGGTGCCATTCACTAAACAGAGACTCTCATTAAATAGGTAGACAAGATGACCTATCCTGAGGATGTCAGTTGGCTTATTTCCATAGACACCCTTGATCAAAATGCTTATAAATGAAAAGCCCATGGACACAGGGATTGAACTATGTTGGCTCAGCAACATGGACTTTATTTCATCAAGATTATTTTGGCTTTCTTCCCATTTGACTTTTCAACCTGCCAACATCAGAGGACATCCCTGATGCCCCCACAGGATACCAACCATTGCTGGCAGGTAAGTCACATTGGCCCTTTCCCATGGAGGGGAGCAGAGATTAATGCAAATTAGGTTTCTTCCCTTTGGGCAGTGCTTCTGTCATGCAACCATTAAAGGAAGTTAAAAATGCCTTACTTATCACCATGATAAAATTCCATACAGCATCACTTCTAATCAGATGCTTCAAGTTATGCAAAAGAAATTCAACAACAGTTTCTCCTAGAAATGTATCTAGACATTCTAGGAGGCTCAGTGAAACCTAGCTTTCATCCTCCAGTAGCAAGAGCTTTGATAGGATAAATAAATAGCCTACTGAAGATTTAGTTTTGGTATTTTCTGGGAGACAACACTGTATCCTACTGGATACTCCATACACCATAAACTTGTGGTTGATAACCTTTGGTACCATCTCATACCCAGAACTTTTTTTTCTAGGGAAAAGAGGCTAAAGATAGAAGCGGTCCCTTCATTATTCCTAAATTACACACTGGACTACATTTCACTTATCTTCTCTGCTACCTTGGACTCTGTGTGTTTGGAAGTTCTACTTACTACTCAAGATTGGAGTAGTCTGAGAACGTTGTCCTATCTGAGAACATTGTCACAGGTCAGATGAGTTAGAAACTGAGGCCTTTCCTGGGTCATTTTGAGTATGTGTTTAAATAAATGTCTGAGAGAGGGGATCACATAAAGTCAGGAAGAATGATCCTGATTATCAATGAGTTTCAGCTACACATCTGAGGCAAGGATGAGCTAAGGGGAATTAGCCCTTAGCACTCTCTTGCCTAATATTCCTGTCAGTGAAAAGCTTTAGCAACTGAATAAAGATGTTGAAGAAGATCACCAACAACTCAAATCCTAGGAAAATGAAGGTTTGGTTCACTCAGTCAGGGAAAGGACACTATATTCATGCCAGCTCATTGTGACCCCTTGGACTGTAGCCCACCAGGCTCCTCTGTCCATGGGGATTCTCCAGGAAATAATACTGGAGTGGGTTGCCATGCCCTCCTCCAGGGGATCTTCCCAACCCAGGGATCAAACTCAGGTCTTCCACGCTACAGGCAGATTCTTTACCATCTGAGCCACCAGATGAATACTGCTGTGGGGAGCAGTATTCCTTCTCCAAGAGACCTTCCCAACCCAGGAATCAAACTGGGGCCCACTGCATTATAGGTGGATTCTTTACCGTCTGCAACACTAGAGAAGCCCTGCAGTTTAGATCATGGATGACTAAAACTAAAGGAAATATGGATTATGTGGTGGAAGACAAAAACTGAAGTTTTCGATTTAGGCCTGATGATCAGGTATAGAAGCAGTATTATAGCAATGATATACTTTTTGGTTTTGTTTTGTTTTTTGTTCTTCTTCCCTTCCTTCCTTCCTTGGTTTTTTCTTCTTTTTTGATATTTATATATTTCTTTTCTTCTTATTTGCTTGTAACCTTCTGAAAATAGTTCAATAAATTAAATGTGAACTGAAATTATAACTCTGACTTAAAAACAGAAAAAAAAAAAAAGATTTTACCGGGCAAAAATGTGTGGATTATAGCCGACATTTTAAATTTTCCCTTCTAGATCGCTGTCATTTGACTCCTTGCTTATTTCTTTGAGAGACTAAGCTCTATGGACTACCTTATAGGACTCCCTTGTCTCTGGCTTTGGTTGGGTTAGGCCACCAGGAGACGGGCCAGGTGGTGTGTGAGGTCCTGTTTCCTTCCTTGTTTGCATTGGCTAGTTCCATTCCTCTATTCAATGCTGCATCTGCTGTGAGTTGACCTCTGTTTTGCAGTTACTCTCCAAGTTTCAGTAACCACGCCCTCTACTTGTCCATTCAGATCTTGTTCTAGGAACTGCATCAGTCCTTGTTAGTTTCCTTATCCCCAGTCACACATTTATAAACAGTTCTTTTACTAAATTCTCAAATGTGCTGTTTAAATGTGATTAATCATTCCAGGACCCCAACTGATAAAAATAAATAAACTTAAGCTGTAGTCTTTGTGGCCATACATGGAGGTCTATTTAGAAAACTGAGTGTTGTGGGTAGACAGTCCCATCCCAGAGCCTCTCTTAACTACTCTGTATCATCTGCAGGAAGTTTGAAACCCCTGTTTTGTAGTCTTTATCCTGATATTTTAACTCAGACCGAAGTTTGGTTACATTGTCTCATCCTTTGCTTCTGATTTGTATACAATTTCTTTGTTGTCTAGCCATCTAGCTCAAATGATGCAATGGAACTGTTCCCCATCTCAAAAGATCAGCATGCCAGTTCATTTATCTGTGTAAAGCTTAGAAACGTAAAATGACTAACAACATACTGTAGATGTTTATATTTAAGTTTTATCTCTATAAATATTTAGGAACACACAGACTGATTATTGTATATCAGCTAAACCAATAGCCCCAAATAATTATCTCCTGGAGAGTCATCAATAATCTCACTTCTCATCCATCTGCTAATGAACTAAGGTACTTTCCAGTTAGATTTCCAATTAGTATTCCATTATACACAACAAAATATTTATCTTTTCTCTGATTTGTTTCTTAATGGGAAAAAAATCCCTTTCATATTCTTTTTATCCAAAATCTGAGTTTGGAACAAACTTTAAGCTCAAACAAATGGTACAATGGTTATTGGCAAGAAAAGAAAGAAAGGTACAGTGGCGTGCAGCAATAATGAAACACAAAATACTCAAAAGCATTTCAAGCAGGTGGTGCCACCTGTACCCATCTAATTCCTATCCTGACAGTCTGCCACCCACTTGTTAAAAGGATGGAGAACTTGATACTGGTCCAGTATTGGTGCGGAAAGGAACCTGTGGCTCTAGCTCAAGTACTAAGTCAGATATGGAGGAGGGGATTATTACTATTAGTGCCAGTGGATAATTTCCTTTCTGTGAAACAACTGTGGGGATCCCCTCAACAAATCTAGCTTTGATATTGGCAAGCTATCAAATGCGAGGCTGGACACCTGTGGGCCAGGAATTCCCAGCTGTACTTGTTGCCCTGCTGTTCCAGCTGGCTGGCATTTCCTTACAAAGAGTGTTGAAGAGGGTCTGGATGAGGGGGAGAGAATCCATTAGAGAAGCTCAGCCTGCTCTGAAATCAAGAAATCTATTGAGATTATTTTAAGTGGTGTCATCCTTGTGGAACCCATAGAAGAAGAATGAACCTGAATAAAGGAGTATCTTTTTAAGAAACTCCTAAGGTGTTCTTTATTTCAAGGTCATAATGGTAGGGATGTTATGTGATCAACTCTGAAAATAATGTGATGCATGTTGAATGAATAGACAAATGACAAATTGAACAAATCAATGAGAGTAATACCTTCCCCCTCCAAATACACACATCATGATCAGGCTAGGTATGCATAGTTCATGTTTGCATCTTTTTTATTGAAGGTGTTGTTATTAAAGATGTTATCATGTCTGTCTTGTGTTGGGATATAAAATTTATGACAACTATCAATATTTCTGGCTCTGTTTGTGTTTGATCATAGATGAATCACTTCACAATGAGCTTTAGATTCCCCATCATTTAATACGTCTACACATCTTTATAGAAGACTTGGATGAATATTGTAAGAAAACATAGTGGCAACTTTCCCAGTCATGGGAAAACCCAAGCTTCTCTGATAGATAATTCTCACCTGAGGGTTTCTTTTTTAAAGAATTAAAACTGTTTGCCTTTGAGTAAATCTATCTATAAATATTCCTCATCAAATGATAATTTGCTTCAAGTTACTTCATGTTAAATTTCTTTTAAGTTGTACTTCTTGAGTAAAATCACCAAAATAAGCCACGCCTTTGCATAACCCTATGACTTCTCATCATTGTTTTCTCTCTGGCCAGCCAAGGAAGAGAGCCATAATGGTGGTGATATCTTTAGGTTCAAACTCAGCCTTTAGTTTATCCACTTCCCAAACATGAGGTTGTTTATGGACAAGAGTATTTATGTCATATTCTCCATTTACTTAGGTGTTGCATCTGATAACCCTAATGGTTTGTTTGGCCATAATAATCTAACAATAGTAGGTAATCTATGGAATTACCTCATCTTTTGTACTATGGAGAAGGAACAGGCAAAAGATATCTCTTGGAGAAACTACAGTAGCTAGCATTACTATAGCAATTATTGAGAGCTAACATGAGTTATCCAGGTTTGAAGTAGTTAAAATTGTCTTTTATAAGGTAATGTGTTCTTCTGCTATTAAGTCATTTTGTTATTACCTACATTCCAGTCTTAGAGAAGGAAGATCCTCTCAGCCCTGGTGGTGTGAGGTCCAAAGTAGTGTCTTGTTACTGAATTCCTTTTAGAAGCCTAGAATTTCTTCAAGAAAATGAACATCTTATGCTGCTGTATCTTAATGGACCAAAGGGGACTGTAATTTGTGTAAAACATCTATGTACGTGGCAGCATATCAGAGTTCTATGTTAAAATAAAAATCTTTCTAGTAGCAATATAAAGGGACCAAAAACCTAAGAAAAATAACAATGGAAACTTTATATTCATTTTCTAGGCAACATATTCAGATTGTTGCGTCAAACAGCATTCAGCACCTTACTTGAATGTCACACCAATCAGAGTAACTTATCTCAGCATAGTGGTGACAGGTGCAAGCCTTATGGCTTTTTACTGTAGGTTCACTGGGAAATGGCACCTAATAATGCTTCCCTGGTTCATAGTGATTCAGAGAATCTGCTTTCTTAAAATTTTAAGTCACAGGTTTTCTAATTTTTTTAAGAATGACTTTTATTTCTAATAGTAATCTTTTAGCTTGGTAAAAATATTTCCACTTTTCTTTTTTTCCACTCACCCTGTTGTAAATAATGTTTGTCATTGTTGTTCTGTCCTTTAACTGGTAAAGAAGTAAGATTGGTTTAGAGGAATGCGTGAAATGGTCATGTGCAAATCACTCTGAATAAGAATATATTTAACATTTCCCCCAAAGAGCAATGCTACCTAAAGCAAATGTTTATTTAACGTTATGTCCAGAAAAGATCAGGTGTGCACTGTGACATATGCAAATAGATCCAACTGAGTTCCTTAATTATTTGTGTTTATGCTTGCAAATGGCCATAATGCCATCATTTATTTCTCATATCATTCCTGCTATCATGGTTCATTTGTATTTTTAAAGACATTAAAAGTATAGAATGAGCTCTTCTTTTGGCCAGGTATAGATTTAGATTCTCATTTACTGGCCCTTTTAAATTATAAGATACCTTTGTAATTTGGAGAAAAGGAAATATTATTTATAAATTCCTTTTACTTCATGATATAAGCAAATGAATAGCAAACACTACCCCTGCTATCCACCCCCCCCAACACATATACATACACAGAGACACATAGAATAACATTATAATTTAAGAGGAATTCACATTATTTCATAGTGAATATTTTAACATTTACTTATTTGTGGAGTTACAAGGGTTAGGTGGAGGAGCTTAAGGAGGAAGAGGGTGTGCTTGACTTGGTATGATTGCTGTCCCCTTGCCCAGCCTAAATTATTCTCCTACTGGAATCTCGCCCTTACTTTTACCTCTCAATAAAGATTCCAAATTACCTAAACTCATACATTGCTGATGGTTTGAAAACTACTCTCCAAATCACTAGCACAGACACAAATATAATGCTACCAATTCACGACAGGCATAAAGAGGTTCAGTAACTTCCTCTTACTTCCATGGCTTCACGGGCATGAGACCTGAGCTGTACAGGGCATCATGTTCAGAAGGGTCCTATTCTTGAATTAGTGCTCAGTTGTTACCCACTTAGTAATTTTTGAAACACAGTTTCTGCATTTTCATTTTGTACAGGGCCCCAAATATTATGCAGCTGGTCTTGTATAGGATACATCACAAGTTTTTGGTCAGTTTTTAAATTAATTTTTATTGTCAAGAGTTGTTTTATGATGTTGTGTTACTTTCTAGTTAATTGGATTCACTACTCTTACAACAATATGCTTTGAACTCAAACTCTTAAGTTTTAATATCTGTTGTTCATTGTTATCATTTTAGCTGTTGGTATGATTTGCATGGACTAGAAAACATAACTGGGACTGTGTATCAAGGCAGGATCATGGAGGGGCATGATCTAATCTGGATGTACCTTTTGGTACTACTGATGGACCAACTTTTGCCAAGGCATGTGGACATATAGGAGGAAATTAAATTCCTGAACAAAACTAGAATGTGTGAAGAAAGGAGAAAAGTAATTCTAGATAAACACACGACAATATTTACCTCAGCTCTGGATTTTTTACCTTTTGAATAGTAAGTTATCAATTCACTTCAGTCACTCAGTCGTATCTGACTCTTTGCGACCTCATGGACTGCAGCACACCCGGCTTCCCTGTCCATCACCAACTCCTGGAGCTCACTCAAACTCATGTCCATCAAGTTGGTGATGCCATCCAACCATCTCATCCTCTGTTGTCCCCTTCTCCTCCTGCCCGCACCCTTTCCCAGCATCAGAGTCTTTTCCAATGAGTCAGTTCTTCACATCAGGTGGCCAAAGTATTAGAGCTTAAGATTCAGTACTTCCAATGAATATTCAGGACTGATTTCCTTTAGGATTGACAGGTTTGAACTCCTTGCAGTCCAAGGTGCTCTCAAGCGTCTTCTCCAACACCACAGTTTAAAAACAGCACTTCTTCGGTGCTCAGGTTTCTTTATGGTCCAACTCTCACATCCATACATGACTACTGGAAAAGCCATAGTTTTGACTAGATAGACCCTTGTCAGTAAAGTAATGTCTCTGCTTTTTAATATGCTGTCTAGATTGGTCATAGCTTTTCTTCTAAGGAGCAAGTGTCTTTTAATTTCATGGCTGCAATCACCATCTGCAGTGATTTTGGAGACCAAGATAATAAAGTCTGTCACTGTTTCCATTGTTTCCCCATCTATTTACCATGAAGTGACAGGACCGGATGCTATGATCTTGGTTTTTTGAATGTTGAGCTTTAAGCCAACTTCTTCACTCTCCTCTTTTACTTTCATCAAGAGGCTCTTCAGTTCCCCTTTGCTTTCTGACATAGGGGTGGTGTCATCTGCATATCTGAGGTTAGTGATATTTTTCCTGCAATCTTGATTCCAGCTTGTGCTTTATCCAGCTCAGCATTTCACATGATGTACTCTGCATATAACTTAAATAAGGAGCTTGACAATACACAGCCTTGACATACTCCTTTCCTGATTTGGAACCTGTCTGTTGTTCCATGTCCGATTCTAACTGTTGCTTCTTGACCTGCATACTGATTTCTCAGGAGGCAGGTAAGGTGGTCTGGTATTCCCATCTCTTGAAGAATTTTCCACAGTTTGTTGTGATCCCCACAGTCAAATGCTTTGGTGTAGTTTATAAAGGAGAAGTGGATGTTTTTCTGGAGCTCTCTTGCTTTTTCCATGATCCAATGGATGTTGGCAATTTGATCTCTGGTTCCTCTGCATTTTCTAAGTCTAGCTTGAACATCTGGAAGTTCTCGGTTCACGTACTGTTCAAGCGTTGCTTGGAGAATTTTGAGCATTACTTAGTTGTGTATGAGATGATTATAGTTGAGCGTAGTTTGAAAATTCTTTGGCATTGCCATTCTTTAGGATTGGAATGAAAACTGACCTTTTCCTGTCCTGAGGCCACTGCTGAGTTTTTCAAATTTGCTGATATACTCAGTGCAGCACTTTCATAGCATCATCTGTTAGGAGCTCAACTGGAATTCCATCACTTCCACCAGTATTTTTTTTTTTTTGTAGTGATGCTTCCTAAGGCCCACCTGACTTCAGACTCCAGGATATTTGGCTCTAGCTGAGTGATCACACCGTCATGGTTTTCTGCGTCATTAAGGTCTTTTTGTATAGTTTTCATGTGTATTCTTGCCACCTCTTCTTACTATCTTCTGTTTCTGTTAGGGCTATACAGTTTCTGTTCTTTATTTTGCTCATCTTTGCATGTAATATTCCCTTGGTATCTCTAATTTTCTTGAAGAGATCTCTAGTCTTTCTTATTGTATTGTTTCCTCTATTTCTTTGCATTGATCACTGAGGAAGGCTTTCTTTTCTCTCCTTGTTATTCTTTGGAACTATGCATTCAGATAGGTATATCTTTCCTTTTCCCCTTTGCCTTTAGCTTCTCTTCTTTTCTCAGCTATTTGTAAGGCCTCTTTAGACAACCATTTTGCCTTTTTGTGTTTCTTTTTTGGGGGGGATGTTCTTGATCACTGCCTTCTGTACAATGTCACAAACCTCTGTCCATAGTTCATCAGGCACTCTGTCTATCAGATCTAATTCCTTGAATCTATTTGTCACTTCTACTGTATAATCTGTAAGGGATTTGATTTAGGTCATACCTGAATTGTCTAGTGGTTTTCCCTACTTTCTTCAATTTAAATCTCAATTTAGCAATAAGGAGCTCTTGATCTGAGCCACTGTCAGATCCTGGTCTTGCTTTTGCTGACTGTATAGAGCTTCTCCATTTTTGGCTGCAAAGAATATAATCAATCTAATTTTGGTATTGACCATCTGATGCTGTTATGTGTAGAGTCATCTCTTGTATTGTTGGAAGAATATGCTTGTTATGTAGGGATAGTAGGTTATTAGTGCTTTTTATTGCCGTAATTATTCCAATACACAATTGAGATAAATGTCTTTCCAAGAGTAGTCTGTAGATTAATTTCATAATTTTGCTATGGAATGAAATCATAATTTAGTCAATTTTTCATAACATTATATTTATTTAACTTCAAGATCTTCTCTTTACTCAATATCCAAATTTTAATGTCACAACATTTTTCCTTTATCAAAAAACAATAATAACAGATAAAAACTTTACTTGGCATGATTAAGTTTGGTAATAATATAGCAATTCTCTTATGATTATTATCATTGGAGTTTGCTTTTACTTTTACTATTTATTGAAATCTTTAAAATTAGATAATTTAAAGTAATAAATAAAACAGAAATAGATGTTTTTCGATGATCCAGCAGATGTCGGCAATTTGATCTCTGGTTCCTCTGCCTTTTCTAAAACCAGCTTGAACATCTGGAAGTTCACGGTTCACCTATTGCTGAAGCTGAAACTCTGATACTTTGGCCACCTCATGTGAAGAGCTAACTCATTGGAAATGACCCTGATGCTGGGAGGGATTGGGGGCAAGAGGAGAAGGGGACGACAGAGGATTAGATGGCTGGATGGCATCACTGACTCAATGGACATGAGTTTGAGTAAACTCCAGGAGTTGGTGATGGACAGGGAGGCCTGGTGTGCTGCAATTCATGGGGTCACAAAGAGTCGGACACGAATGAATGACTGAACTGAACTGAAGTGAAAGTAATAAATATTTTTGAGACATGATTTGGGCCTCAAATGTGGTAATTAAGTGGATAATAATAATTACAGCTGAAACTTCTTGAATGCTTTCTATTTGCCTGGCATTAGTCTAAGTTGTTATGTGACATAGAACTCTGGACTCTTAGTGGTATATTTTTGATCAATTGCTTGTATAGATGATATAATAGAGATGAGACCTCTATTTATAGGTAGTGAGTCCAATTCTAGCAGAAAGAAAGTGAGAGCATGGTTAAGAATATAATCTCTCTAGTTTCCTTTGCTTTGTAAAATCTTTGAGGTTTGATTAGGTTCCATTTGTTAATTTTTTCTTTTATTTCTTTAGCCTTGGAAGACTAATTTAAGAAAATATTTCTATGGTTTACATCAAAGAGTGTTTTGCCTATGTTGTCTGTGTCTTGTCTTATATTTAGGTCTTTAAACCATTTTGAGTTTATTTTTGCATATGATGTGAGGGAGTGTTCTAATGTCATTAACTTACATGAGGCTGTCTAGCTTTCCCATCACTACTTGTTGAGGAGACTGTCTTTTCTCTGTTGTATATTCTCGCCACCTTTGTCAAAGATTAATTTACTGTAGGTGTATGGGTTTATTTCTGGGCTCTTTATACTGTTCCACTGATCTATATTTATGGTTTTTGTGACAATACCGTTTTCTTTTTTTTTTTTGGATTATTGTAACTTTTGTGATATTGTCTGAAGTCTGGGAGTGTTATTATGCTTCTCCTTTTGTTCTTTTTCCTTAGAATTGCTCTGGCAATTCTGAGTGCATGTAAATTTTAGGATTATTTGTTCTAGTTCTATGAAAAAATGTCATGGGTAATTTGATAAGGGTTACATTAAATATGTAGATTCCTTTGGAATTTCTGGATATTTAAACACTATTAATTCTTTCAATCTAATAGCCTAGGTAATATAGTATTTTAATGGTAAACAAATAATAGGACAGGAAAGGTAGCATTCTGATAAGACACCAGTTTTGCTACCTTCATTTTTTTCCATTAACATTTTGGTCTTAGAAATTTAATAAAAGGACCCTAAGCTAAGATAATATTTTTAGGTATGCTAGAAGATTAGGATTTAACTTTCATGACTTCTTGGTTTTATTTCAAGGTAGACTGTGATCTCTACAAATATGAAGACTTCTTTTTACAGTATGAATTTTTCTACTTAATCAGCCCCCACCTGTGAGAATAAATGACCATTAGGTCTCATTCCAAGGATACCTTTTGATAAAACATAAGTTCAGAATATTTAAGACACACTTAAGTTTCATATTCTTAAACTATTATCTTAAATAATTATTCTTTCAGTTATCATAGTGTAGTACTGAGTCTAAGTTTAATTCACAGTAAGAAAAAGTTCCTTTGACTTAGTATTACACATTTATAAGGGGTCCCATAGCAGGGATGCTTGGGCACAAAGTAGTACAAGTGTTTAATGCATTGGCTTATGCACGGTATGTCCCACAATGTCACCTAGTAACTCATTCTTAGAATACATAACATGTCCAGTGTGCCCGGGTCAAGAAGGCCACTAAGCTATACTCTACTGACTTTCATGCTTTATTACTCAACACTCCCCCACCCCCACACTAGGTCATCTTGGTCTTTATTTACTTTAATATTAAATTTTCTTTCTCCCAGAGGCATAGGTTCCTTTATGGTAGATTCTATCATTACTTTTTCTGCATCTTTTTAAACCAAATAACTTTAAGCCAGTGCAACAATCATGAACAGAGTTAATTTACTTTGGAAAATCCATAGTATTACATATACCAGGAAAAGCAAAATCTTACAAGAAGGTGAAAATAGTATTTGTAATGCAATTAAACCAGTGCTAAGCACATTGTATGCACCAACAAGTGCTTTATTTTAAATGGTTGCATATATAAATTAATGAACAAATTAATGAATAAATGAATTGAACTGCATTCAAGATATATTTGAATCTTTATTCCCAGACTGGTAAGTAATCATAACTATACAAAAATCGTTTGTATATTTTCTCTCAAAATAAAAATTATTTTTCTTAGGCAGTTGATCTGGTTTAAATTTGGCAAATCATTAAAAGTGCCAGCCTTTCTCCCACCCATATACCCAGACTGGTTTTTGACATCTGTAACTCCTGAGCTAGAACTTAATGCTGGTCCACCAGTGTTGAAGTTTCAACTTAGAAGCTGGTTATTTCCAAACAGATCCCACTATATTAAATAGTTAATATTAATATTCATTAATATGTCTTATTAGCCAACTACCATTTACATTCTTTACAGGTAGAAACTGTTACTCATCTCTTCACTAAAAATTTGCATCATAATGATTTGTACATAGTTCATAGTTAATAAAATGATTTTCTAATTATACAAATAAAACAAGGAGTGATAGCTCTTTATGTTTAAAATTTCTATCTTTAAGAAAAACCAATCATTGGTAGACTATTTCGATTTAACCTATTGACAATGAAATCATTATTTTATAGGTTATGAAATTATCTCCTGAAATTCTATTTTCTACTTGTATATTTAAATCTTCAGATATGAAACTTGATAATGAGAAAATACTCAAATCTTTGAAGAAATTTTTATAGACAAGTTCCACAAAATATAAATTACTTTTGTGAATCTTTAATTATCTATAAATTAAAACTTTGTATGCAAAATTGAGACTTGTCAAAGGCACATGATAAGAATTGCAAGGCAAAATAAACACTTTAATACAGTTTTAGATTTGGTGGCAAAAGTGCTTTTTTCTAAAGGTGCTAATTTTGTATACACTTTTAAATAAATAGAAGGTATTTTCCAAGATTTTATGATACATTTTTTTCAATTTCTGTTTGAAAAAAATGGAAATATCCTAAGTTTACAGGAGGTTAAAAAAAAAAAAAAGAAAACAGAATTTAGGCTCATAAAAAAAAGTCTTTGTGGCCCTGCTTAATGTTCATGTCATCAGTTAAATTAGATGTGACAGGGCCAGTAAGCCTGGACATTTTCACTACTACTGTGATTGCCTTGAAGTATTTTGTCTCCTTAGAATCTCTTTGGCTCCATTTCCCAAGGAAGTTGACTCCATGTTAATCCTGTTGACTCTTTCACAGCAGTTTTAAGTAGTCTGTGTCCAGCCCTAGGGAAGAGAATGCTTCTCTAAAGACTGCTAGCCCATTTAGCCACCCAAACACCATCCTTTTCCTAGGAAAGAATGCTAATTACAACAAGAGATTGCTTATATCTTAACACAGTGGTGAGAGTTGAAAGAGTCAATTACTTATTTAGGGATTGCATATGGGGTTAAAGAGTATGACCTCTCAAAGGCCTTTAAGCTGAGAATTGCCAATTCAAAGAAGAGATGGCTTAAAATTATGATGAAGCAAGGCAATGTATTTTCATCACTCATAACACAATCATACTTTATAAGCAAACTGTTGTTTGATTGACTTCTAGGATTCTGAAATTGTTATCATAGTATACAAGACAGTTGTTCAATAAGTTGACCTTCCATTCTTGATTTAATCATTATCACCTAAAAGTACCATTTAAATAACTTACTATTGAGTTACACGTAGGTGAATATTTCAAACTTTACTCTGTTTTTGCTTCTATAATGTAAATATTAGTGTTTGCTTTTATGTCTCTTCACCATTTATATTACTTTTAAAGTAGATCTTTTATATAAATAGGAAAAAAAAAGAATCTTGAAGAAAATGAATAAGTTTGAAAGAAATTGCTACAAAAAAACATTTCATTAATAACCTAGATCAGAACTTTGGATGATGAATGACAAAAGACTACAACTTAGTGGAAATGAATTGATTTTGAGGGGTAGAAAATGTTTCTTGCGAGATATTCAGCTAGCAGGAAAAATGTACACTTGAAAACAATAATCTTACATTTTCTAAGGTTTAAATACATTTAATTTTTGTATTTCTACAATGATTATTGATTCAATTATCTGATTTCTCTAAATATGTTTCTAGTATAATGTGAAAAAGTTCTTAAGATAAAATGACTACTCTGTAAAACATTAACCATATTATAGAGTTTTCAACAGTTTTGCAGATCATTGATATACCATCTCACTTCTAATAAATTTCTACTGTAGATGATTATATTTCTCATCTTTAATTGTTATCCTTTCTAATAAAACAAAGTAAAACTGAAAAAAAAATTCTCATGGGATATATACATAGAAGGCCTTTTAGTAAATAGTAATAATAGCAACTTAGACTAAACTATCTGTAGGCAAAGGTAAAAGCTGACATTTCTCCCCTTGAGCTAGTTTTAAGCAGGGAGCAATTTGAGATACTGTTGGTACATTCCAGAACTCCCCTTGGTCTTAATTAGAACAATTGAAAGAAACTGTTAATTTTGATCAGCTGGTGAAAGGCCCTGCTGTTGCAGTCAGTCATTTCTATGGAGTTCAACTTTCAAGTTCATAAGCAAAAGGGTTAGATTAAAGGATTTTTCCTCCCGGTAAATCATTAGCACAAATGCATCATTTCAAAATTAATACTTAAAGATTGAGCTGTATTTTAAGGTTATAGAGTTGCTAGTTTAAAATGTGACACACAGTGTATGAGTAATTCATTTCACAGTGGGTAATATATTTTTAGTTTCCCTATTTAGAGCTAAATAGAATATTCTAATTTGTGGAAAATCCATCTTTGGGGAACATGTGCTGATATTCATGCTATGCATCTACATGATAATCAAAACTAGTTTTAGGGAAAAAAGTAATATAGAAAGGCCACACATGTTGGAAGGGGCTACGATGAAGGGAAAAATAAAGCAGGAATGTAGTAGGTGATATGCCTTCAACAACTTTTATGTTTGTAACACAAAACTAAACAATGGGACAATGAGAAGGAAAAAGCAGGACAAGACACCACACACAGTTTCCCAAAGGAAAAATGGCAACACAAGATTTCTCATTAACTGTCACAATAAGCAAAGAGGGTCTCAATATGCTTACCTGAGAGATCTAGCATTGACGGTGGACAAATGTTGTTGGTGTTTTTGATTTGCTTTTCCTTTCCATGTGAATGGTGATTTCCAGATACATGCACCTGAAGGTGCATGCCAGGTATTCTCTTAGATTGATGAGGACAACACTGGTGACTCTGAGTATATATTTTTTTTGTATTTTTCTGTATGATTTATAATGTGAATATTGTATTAATATAGTAGTTCATGTATATCTTGTTCACATTAAATTACACAAATGCCAGGGTGCACAATTTAAAAGGTTTGGCGGCTACTGATCTACAAAATGATTAAAGTTTCAATTATGAACAGAGTCACTTCATGCCTAATGTGCAGATTCTAAGTCTGTGATATTCTGAATGCATATATTTGTATACAGATGCAACATCTAGATTATTTTATATTTATATTTTATATTGCACAGAGGAAAGGTTTTCTATTATCTACTTAATAACATTAATTAAGGGCTTCCCAGGTGGTGGTAGTGGTAAAGAACCCGCCTGCCAATGCAGGAGACATAACAGATGCAGGTTGGACCCCTGGGTCAGGAAAATCCCCTGCAGAAGGGCATGGCAAACCACTCCAGTATTCTTTCCTGGAGAATCCCATGAACAGAGAAACCTGGTGGGCTACAGTCCACAGGGTTGCAAAGAGTCAGGCACTACTGAAGTGACTTAGCATGCATGCCCAATGGCATGTAGTTTGTAGAAACCACTTTGGATTGCGCTGCTTACCTTTCTTTCACTGGTACCCACACAATTCTTCTGAGCCCTTTCAATGCACATCTGCTTCTGTAATGGGTTATTTCTTATAAGGTAAGATTTCTTAAAAATGCTTCCCTGAAAATAAAGAATGGGTAAAAAGTTTAATAAATAATAATGGAAAGGTAGGTAATATTAAATAAACTTTGTGACAGGTTTGAGTGTTTATTGGAAAACAATAATTATTTTCTTATTATAATTTTATTAGACAAATTTTAATTTAATTTAATTTAATTATACAAAATACTTGTTTGGCTTAGAACAACTTGTTCCTCTTAGAATTTTCTACTGAAATAGGAAATATTTATCTTTGGAGACCTGTTGTAAAATAAAATAATTTTGAAGTAGATAGGTTACTCTCCAGTGATGAAAGCTACCTGATGGCCATTTAGATTTTCTCTCTCATTGATTTTTGAACGTCAGAGCTTTACAGAAGAGTATTGTAACTAAGAGTACTGTGACTAAGATAACTGGATGGTACCTCATTGTGGTTTTGATTTGCATTTCTCTAATAATGAGTGATGTTGAGCACCTTTTCATGTGTTTGTTAGCCATCTGTATGTCTTCTATCCAAAAGTCTACAAGCAATAAATGCTGGAGAGGGTGTGGAGAAAAGGGAACCCTCTTACACTGTTGGTGGGAATGCAAACTAGTACAGCCACTATGGAAAACAGTGTGGAGATTTCTTAAAAAACTGGAAATAGAACTGCCATATGACCCAGCAATACCACTTCTGGGCATACACACTGAGGAAACCAGATCTGAAAGAGACACGTGCACCCCAATGTTCATCGCAGCACTGTTTATAATAGCCAGGACATGGAAGCAACCTAGATGCCCATCAGCAGACGAATGGATAAGGAAGCTGTGGTACATATACACCATGGAATATTATTACTCAGCCGTCAAAAAGAATTCATTTGAACCAGTCCTAATGAGATGGATGAAACTGGAGCCCCTTATACAGAGTGAAGTAAGCCAGAAAGATAAAGAACATTATAGCATACTAACACATATATATGGAATTTAGAAAGATGGTAACAATAACCCTATATGCAAAACAGAAAAAGAGACACAGAAATACAGAACAGACTTTTGAACTCTGTGGGAGAAGGTGAGGGTGGGATGTTTCAAAAGAACAGCATGTATACTATCTATGGTGAAACAGATCACCAGCCCAGGTGGGATGCATGAGACAAGTGCTCGGGCCTGGTGCACTGGGAAGACCCAGAGGAATCGGGTGGAGAGGGAGGTGGGAGGGGGGATCGGGATGGGGAATACGTGTAAATCTATGGCTGATTCATATCAATGTATGACAAAACCCACTGAAATGCTGTGAAGTAATTAGCCTCCAACTAATAAAAAAATTAAAAAAAAAAAAAAAAAAGATAACTGGATGAATTTCCAAGGAAATTTCAAGTGTTCTCAAATGAGCTACTTTTATTTTAACTCAAATGAGTAGAATGCTACTTTTCTCGGACATTTGTACTCACAGGACATCATTAGCAATGACCTGAATCCATGAAAAGACAATGTAGTTCCTTAAAAATCTTCTCTAGAGCTAGACTAAAAACCTGTCATCTTCTATGAATGCCAGTAGTAACTTAAATTTATTTCTCAAGCAGAATAATTTTATATAAGCCTAGCCAAATGGTTCAGGAAAATTAAGTAACAGAGAATATTCCTAATCAGCATTAGAGTGCAGGCTATGTAAAGTATGTGATATGAACTTCTAATCAGTAACAGGTAATATATGAGGTATTATCAAAGATGAATTCCTTTGGGACTGAAAGGAAACTGAAGAAGCTATAAATATAGATTTATTTTATGTAAATGTTTCTGGAGAAGGGAATGGCAGCCCACTCTAATATTCTTGTCTGGAGAATCCCATGGACAGAGGAACCTGGTGGGCTTCACTCCATGGGGTCACATATCAACGTTTATATTATAATATCTATATGCCAAAGGGTAGTGAAAATAAAAGAGTCATTCACATGAAGAAATTTAGGACAGATAACTGACATTTACCTCTGAGATTCACTTATTCTTTGACCAGAGACCTTTATATACCTATCATTCGTGAGGAGGATAAGTGTCCTATAACTAAATCTATGGTAAAAATGTTTTGTGAATTAAGGATTTTTCCAACTGACTTTAAAATATAACACACACTATTTGCATAGGAAAACTTATTTACTTTCATTTTCTCCAGCAATTATTTGTCAAAGCTAATTTATACTTCCACAATAAAGTGAAGAAATTCAAAGACTACCTATAAAATATTTATGCAGCATATGCTTTTTACAGGGTTTACATAAGAATATTCTTGCAGTGGAAGCGGGTGAGGAAGCAGGGGCAGGTAAGGAAAGAGTAGAGTCATATGTGGTCTGAAAAGCACTGCCATTTCCCACTTTTCCCCCTCGTAAATGAAGACAGGATGAACAGCTAAAATTACTAATTGGTTTACTGATCAGTTGTACTTTGTTCGATTGATTTGCAATTAATTCTGGTTTGTGGCGCACTGAAAGAGAAGTTTGGCGCCAACCTTTGAGGTGGCTGATACTTAATACCCTGCTGGAGACGGCGGGCCAGGGTATCAATATTCGGTCTGGAGACAGCTCCTACACCCCTTTGTGAAGAATTGTTCTGCTTCCACTTTCTAGGAATGCTGAACTCATGGTGTTGGTTTCAAGAAACAATAAAATGTAAGTTTTATAATTTTTTGTTTAATCTTGCATAATTACAGAAAAAATATCACATACAAACATAACGTGGGAGTATAAGTCCTTTAGCTTGTTGTCATTCCTCTTATCTGGACCATAGTCTCCACATCTAATCATATAGTCACACGGGCACATGCACCACACACACACACACACAATCCCAACTGCCTAAAGAGAATCTGATGAACTTATTCCTATTAAATATAACAGGATTAATGAAAACTTAAGTATTAACATTCTTAGGTTAATTTTAAATGTCATTTCCGTTTTAAATATCATAGTCAGAGGGCAAAGAAATAAAACTCTAATATTGAAATTACCATTATTAGACAATCAATGAGCTAAAAGTGTCTGGAAGGCAAAAATACCTTATTGATCTTCATGACATTCTGCCTTTGCTGACTCTACTAATATTAGTCCCCATCTAACCACCCCCTACTAAGATAATCACATGTTTCATACTTTCTGCTCATTTTTAAAACTTATATAGAGATTTATTAAAATTGATTTTTTAAATTGAAGTCCAGTTAATTTATAATATTGTGTTACTTTCAGGACTATAACAAAGTGAGTCACACACACACACATATATATATATGTATATAAAAATATATACATTTATATGCATTTTTCAGATTATTTTCCATTATAGTTTATTATAAGATATTGAATATAATTCCTGTGCTATACAGTAAATCCTTGTTATTTATCTATTTTATATTTAGTATTGTGTATCTGTCAATCCCATACTCCTAATTTATCCTCCCCCTACATCTTCATTTCCCACCTTGCTTATTTTATATTTCTGTGAGTCTGTTTCTGTTTTGTAAATAAATTCATCTGCACTACTTTTTAGGTTACACATATAAGTGATATATAATATTTGCCTTTCTCTGTCTGAATTACCTTGCTTAGTATGATAATCTCTAGGTCCATCCACGTTGCAGCAAAGCATCCACGTTTCATTCTTTTTTATGTCATGCCTTCTATTCTTAAGTGATACATTTTCTATATCCAATCTTCTATAAGACTTTTAATTGTGTCATTGTTTACTGTACTTTATATAATCAGGAATATGTTAATGTCAATATTATAAAACTATAAGACCTCATTTAATTAGAATTGAAATGATAATTAATACATATTTTTCTGGCTCTAAAATCTAAAATCTTGCTATGTAGATACAAAATATAATGTTTAACAAAAAATTATAAACAAAACTGGTATATTTTCATAATGGTAAAATGTCTCACATTAGTTTCTGATTCTCTGAAGCATGTAAGTATATTTTTCAGGTATATTATTTATACCTGAGTTGACTCATTGGAAAAGACCCTGATGCTGGGAGGGGTTGGGGGCAGGAGGAGAAGGGGATGACAGAGGATGAGATGGCTGGATGGCATCACTGACTAGCTGGGCATGAGTTTGAGTGAACTCCGGGAGTTGGTGATGGACAGGGAGGCCTGGCGTGCTGCGATTCATGGGGTCGCAAAGAGTCAGACATGACTGAGCAACTGAACTGAAGTGAACTGAATAACCTATCCTACATGGGCCTTATTAAATGAACAATGCAAAGAAATAGAGGAAAGAAATAGAAGGAGAAACACTAGAACTCTCCTTAAGAAAATTGGAGATATCAAGGGAACCTTTCAAGCAAGAATGGGCACAATAAAAGACAGAAAATACCTAATAGAAGAAGAAGAAGAGATTAAGAAGAGGTGGCAAGAATACACAGAATAACTCTACAAGAAAGGTCTTAATGACCAGGATAACCACAATGGTGTGGTCACTCACCTAGAGCCGGACATTTTATACTGTGATGTCAAGTGGGCATTAGGAAGTATTTCTACAAACAAAACTAATGGAGGAGATGGAATTCCAGCTGAGCTATTTAAAATCTTAAAAGATAATGCCATTTAAGTGCTGCACTCAGGATGTCAGCAAATTTGAAAACTCACCAGAGGCCAAAGGAGTGGAAAAGTTCAGTTTTCATCCCAATTCCCAAAAGGGGCAATACCAAAGAATGTAGAAACTATCCCACAATTGCACTCATTTCACATGCTAGCAAGGTTATACTCAAAATCCTTTAAGCTAGGCTTCAGCAGTATGTGAACCAAGAACTTCCAGATGTACTAACCGGGTTTCAAAGAGACAGAGGAACCAAAGATCAAATTCTAACATTTACTAGAACATGGAAAAATCAAGGGAATTCCCGAAAAACATCTACTTCTGCTTCATTAATTACACTAAAGCATTTGTGTGAATCACAACAAAGTGGAAAATTACCAGACCACGTTCTTGTCTCCTGAGAAACCTGTATGCAGGTCAGCAAGTAAAAGTTAGAAGTGGACATGGAGCAACTGACTAGTTCCAAATTGGGAAAGGAGTGCTTAAGTCTGTATATTCTTTATTTAACTCATATACAGAGTACATCATGCAGAATGTTAGGCTAGACAAACCATGAACTGGAATCAAGTTTGACGGGAAATATCAACAACCTTACATATGCAAATAATGCCACTCTAATGGCAAAAAGTGAAGAGGAACTAAAGAGCTTCTTTTTTTTTTTTTTTTTTTTTAAAGAGCTTCTTGATAAGAGTGAAAGAAGAGTGTGAAAAAACTGGCTTGAAACTCAATATTAAAAAAAACCCAAAAAACTAAGATCATGGCATCTGGTCCCATAACTTCATGGCAAATAGATGGAGAAAAAGTAGAAGCAGTGACAGATTTTATTTTCTTGGGCTCTAAAATCACTGCAGATGGTGACTGTAAGCCATGAAATTAGAAGACACTTGCTCCTTAGAAGAAAATGTATGATAAACCTGGAGAGCATATTAAAAAGCAGAGACATCACTCTGCAGACAGAAGTACATATAGTCAGTGATATAGTTTTCCCAGTAGTCATGTGTGGATGTGAGAGGTGGACCATAAAGAAGATTGAGTGCTGAAGAATTGATTGTGCTGGAGAAGACTCTTGAGAGCCTCTTGGACAGTAAGGAGATCCAACCAGTCTATTCTAAAGGAAATCAACCCTGAACATTCATTGGAAGGACTGATGCTGAAGCTGAAACTCCAATCCTTTGGCCACCTGATGAAAAGAATCCACTCACTGGAAAAGACCCTGATGCTGGTAAAGACTGAGGGCAAGAAGAAAAAGGGGCAACAGAGGATGAGATGGTTGGATGGCATCACCAACTCAATGGACATGAATTTGAGCGAACTCTGGAAGATAGTAGATGACAGAGGAGCCTGGCATACTGCAGTCCATCGGATTGCAGAGTTGGACAGGACTTAGCAACTGAACAACAACTACCATATCAATTATAATTCACTGGAGTGCACTTAACAGAAACCTAACTAAGTGGCTTAATACATGCTTGCTTGTTAGTTTGTTTTTCTTATCTGACATGGAACCTAGAGTCAGACAAGCCATATATGGTACTTCTGTTTAAGAACAAGGCTCTTCTCTTCCTACTTTGCATTCTTGAAGTGAAGTGAAGTCGCTCAGTTGTGGCTGACTGTTTGCGACCCCATGGACTATATAGTTCATGGAATTCTCCAGGCCAGAATACTGGAGTGGGTAGCCTTTCACTTCTTCAGGGAATCTTCCCAACCCAGGGGTAGAACCCAGGTCTCTCATATTGCAGGTGGATTATTTACCAGCTGAGCCACAAGGGAAGCCCTCGCTTGAATACCATCTGTTCCACTTTCCAGGTGGGAGGAGAGGTAAAGAAAGGGAGGCATATAGGGTTATCATTACCATCTTTCTAAATGCCATATATACGTGTTAGTATACTGTATTGGTCTTTATCTTTCTGGCTTACTTCACTCTGTATAATGGGCTCCAGTTTCATCCATCTCATTAGAACTGATTCAAATGAATTCTTTTTAATGGCTGAGTAATATTCCATGGTGTATATGTACCACAGCTTCCTTATCCATTCGTCTGCTGATGGGCATCTAGGTTGCTTCCATGTCCTGGCTATTATTAACAGTGCTGCGATGAACATTGGGGTGCACATGTCTCTTTCAGATCTGGAGAGGGAAGTGGGAGGGGGGAATGGGATGGGGAACACATGTAAATCCATGGCTGATTCAGGTCAATGTATGACAAAAACCACTACAATATTGTAAAGTAATTAGCCTCCAACTAATAAAAATAAATGGAAAAAAAAATAAAAGAAAGGGAGGCAAAAAGAAAAACAGCCTCAGCTGGCCCATCCAGACACTTGAGCTCATTGGTTAGGACTGCATCAAATGGACATACCTAATTACAAGGAACTCTAAAAAGTGGATAAATTGAATGAGCACATTATCATCTTAAAACAAAATCAGAATTCTCTGAAAAAATGAGAAGTGAAAGTTGTTCAGTTGTGTCCAACTCTTTGCGACCCCATGGACTGTATAGTTCATGGAATTCTCCAGGCCTGAACACTGGAGTGGGTAGCCTTTCCCTTCTCCAGTGGATCTTTTCAACCCAAGCATTGAACCCATGTTTCCCTCATTGCAGGTGGATTCTTTACCAGCTGAGTCACAAGGGAAGCCCAAGAATACTGGAGTGGGTATCCTATTCCTTCTCCAGCAGATCTTCCCAGCCCAGGAATCAAACTGGTGTCTCCTGCATTGCAGGAGGATTCTTTACCAACTGAGCTATGGATATTAAATTTAATATGCACTTATTTAATATCTGTATTTAAGACTCCAAGATTTTATTTTATTTTTTTTGTTTACCTTACCCTGTTTGAAATAATATATTTAATGGTTATTTCTATCTCTTCTTAATAAAGTAAAATCTCCAAAAATGCAGAGACTTTGTTTTTCTTTTGCTCATTTTATTTTTGGAGCATAGACCAGTTCTTGGAATATAGTAGTCAATTAATATATATTTGTTGAATGAATGAATGAATGAATTTTTTTCATTCCTAAATTCAGTACAAATGTATTAAATATCTATTTTGCATCCTTGTACTTACCAGGATGCTAAGTGTTAAATACAAACTCAAACAATGTCAGTTTCTTAACATCAGCGTTCTTAAAGTTTATGAGGTCAGTCATGGAAACAGGTGAAATGATATGTGATAAAGGCCATGATTAAGGTTTATACAGAGATGTATTCCTGGAGATAGGGCTTCTAAATCCAGGTTAAAAATGAATAGTTCTATGCACTGGAGGAAGTACCATGAGGATTAGATGGTCAACAAAAGAGGGAGAAGGTTAATCAGTGTTGATAAATAGGACAGAAAAATAGTCCATGAAATTAGGAGCTCTTGGCATAGTCAGGAAATTTTAAGGAATCTAATATATCCCGAAAAGAGTTTGTGTGTATTGGGCCTGGCAGGGAAATTGTGGTGGCAGTGTGTTGATTGTGTGAGGACGGTTGAATTAGAAAACAAAGGCCAGGTTATAAAAGGCTTATTTGTCAATCTAAGAAGGTTGATCTGGAAGGCAAATAGAAAATTTGAAACTGCATGACATGATTTGATTTTTAGAAGTACATAAGGTAATTTAGAGGTAAGGAAAAAGTCAAGAGCAAAAGAGACAGTATAAAGCTAGTCAGATGAGGGAATAAGTGAGATGGATTCCTAAAGAAGAGAGAAATTACATGACATGGCAGCAGTTTAGGTGATGGGTGAGTATGAGAACAAGAAGAAAGAGTTGTACGTGACTTAACGATTTCTGAAGTGATTACACAGAAATACAGAAATACTGATTACACCTCATGGTGGACAAAGTGGAGAATTCAGTTTTACAAGTGTTTAGTCATTTTTCCCTTTCTCAATAATGTTTCTTTGCTTTCTTCCCTGGGGGACTCATATGGTAAAGAATCCTCCTGCAGTGAGGGAAACCTGGGTTTGATTCATGAGTTGGGAAAATCCCCTGGAGAAGGGAGTGACTTCCCACTCCAGTATTCTTGCCTGGAGAATTCCATGGACAGAAGAGCCTGGCAGGCTACAGCCCATGGAGTTGCAAAGAGTCAGACATGACTGAGTGACTTTGACCCTTTGTTTTCTTCTCTCCTGATAATTAATAAAAAATAATTTTAATTCTTCCATTTGTGACACTCAATACACTGTAGGAAATATACGAATCTTTTCTTACCTTTCTAATTTAGACTTCATGGTGTTTTCTCTATTCTTAGTCCTTAGAGAAAAAAAAATGCCTGAATTAACTTGAAGCAACTTGCAGAATTAATTTTACGTATGACATAACTCCCCCCCCCCCACATATTAACATTGCTTTAGAAAATCTATCCTGCTACAGAACACATTTCAATGAGTAAACAAAGAATGTGTTCAGATTACTCTAAGTTTCACTTGGCAATGAGAAAAGTCTCATCCTACCTGGAAAACATTTTATACAAGAGGGACCTACTTGTATTACCATAGTTTTAATTTCAGCACCAATGAGTTCTGATTGCCAACAATCCTAATCTTGAATATTACTCTTGTATAATTGATTAACACTTGATAATGGAGGCCCTCTTTATAAATAGAAAATTGTTGCTTTTCACTAAGAATGTGATAGCATGCTATAGATTTATAATCAAAAGAGAACAAAATAGGGCAAATAATGAGTTGCTCAGACTTGTAGATCAAATAAATTAGGTATGCGATTTGAAGTATTGAAGAATAGTAATAAGAAAATGAATCTCAGACTCCATATTACTTTAGAGTTCCCTTTTCACTCTATTGTGATCCTGTTTCTGCTGCTGAATGACTTTCCAGCTCCATTTATAATCAGCTACGTTAAGGACACCATAGTCATGACAGAGCATCCCCATGAGAATGGTGAGAGGGTTTTTTGACTCCAGTGTATGAAAGCTATCTGTCACTTTATCTGATTGAGCTCTCTTAACTGATGCCAAGCCTGCTTATATAAGGGCATCTATACTTTGTCAGAAAAGCTTGTGTGGTTAGCAAGGCAGTGAGGCAAGATGGAGGGAGGAGGGAATGCCTTTGCTGAATGAATAATTTGATCCATGTGACTTTTTAATCTGATCTTCATTGTGATTAAATATCACAATGGTATAGCCTCTCAATTGGGAGAACATGAATTCTTATGGGGCAATTTCATCGCTTATGTCATAATTTAGCATGTCACATTATTTATTTGTTATAAACCAAGAACCTGATACTGAGTTTAAGAAATCTATAGATCTACCGCTTGATAAAGAGAAAACTACGTGTTATAGTATTTGTACTATAAGATCAATCATTTACTATTAAATGAGCACCAGTTCAAGGACAGTAGATGGTAGAAAGGATATTAATGATACATAAGATGCAATTCTTAAATTCACAGATAAATAATAATCATATCATATCACACCGATGATAAATCTGTAGGGGTCAGAAAGTGGATAAAACCACCATGAGGAGAAAGAGAAAAAAGCACAGAAATACAGGAGTCAAATTAAGTTGTGAGAGACAGTGTGGAAATAAATCAGTTAATCTTTTTGGTTTGCTTTTAATATCACATTTTTAAAAGGACATTCTCAAAAAACAGATGTGGTACTTTAAAACAGCATCATCTACATGAACCACACTGCAGATCTGTGGTTCCCTACAAACTTGAATAACAAATAAAATTTGTGCTTATTATAAACCACTTGAAGTGAAGAGGAAAATTTTGAGTAGAAAAGAGTTCAAAAGATGCATTTTCAACAAAACAAGCTTATGAGAAATGTACTGTTTGGGTCTAAAGTAATTGTCAAGGTGTACCCTGGAGTAGGAAATGGAAACCCACTACAGTATTCTTGCCTGGAAAATTCCATGAACAGAGAAGCCTAACAGACTACAATCCATGGGGGTACATGACTCAGTGACTAAACAACAACAACAATAAAACCATACCCCAAGGGTCAAGTCACATCATCACAGGTTTAGAAGCAGGTGAAGAAGACATGGGTGAATCTTATGGATAGGGAAAAGAAGTAAATTTGTGTACAGTCGGGAAAAAAGGAGTGGGAAGAATATCACAAACAAGGCAGAAAATTGATGAGAATGTTACTATAGTACATGCTATGGCAAGACCAAAGTTCAAACACTATATAACAGAATGGGCATTATGATCGACAAATGCTGGGATACTACTATGCAGATGGTAAACAGTGATTGTCCCAGACCCTCCAAGTGTTGATGCAGTTCTAGTCCCTTCCTTGAAACTCTCAAGAGTTTTCCTGAATCCTCAATTAAGTGGTTAAACCTGGAGCAACAAGGACTTTAGAACACAGTCCCAAACTAAGGTCACCTTCCATTCTGATGGCAGCATTAGTGCTAGTGGCTTATTCTCAATATTATCCCAGCATTAATAATCTGGAATAATCAGATTATATTATTAGAGCATCAAAAATATGCTTTAAAAGATATTTTAATTTCATGTATACCAAAGTAATACTTTGGCTACCTGATGCCAAGAACCGACTCTTTGGAAAAGATCCAGATGTTGGGAAAGGGCAAGAGGAGAAGAGGGCAACAGAGGATGAGATGTTTGGATGGCATCATTGACTCAATGGACATGAGTGTGAGCAAATTCTGGAAGATAGTGAAGGACAGGGAAGCCTGGAATCCTGCAGTCCATGGGGTCTCAAAGAGTCAGGCATGACTGAGCAACTGAACAACAACAAAAAAGTTGCCAAAACCTATTTCTAGCAAATGTTAGTGTCAGCATCCTCCTCCTTATTACACTTAGTGAACAGCAGGCATCTCTGCACCATCTCATCTAATCTTCTCTCAGAGCTTACTGACAAGGTGGGAATTATTATTAGCCCCATTTCATAGATGAGGAAATTGAAGACTACAGAAGTTAAGTATTGCTGCAATCACACAGCTGAGTTGGTTGCTATAGAAGTAAAAAAAAAATAAAATTAAAACAATTTTTTGGCATGTAGCGTGTGGGCTCTTAGTTCCTTGACCAGGGATCAAACGGGGGTCTTCCTGCAGTGAAAGCGTGGAGTCTTAACCAATGGACCACCAGAGAAATCTCTACAGAACTGAATTTAATCCTAGGTATATTGATTCCTAAATTTGGCATTTAACCTTTCTCGTGTATAAAGCTGAAGGCAGAGGCCTTGGAACAGAAAACCTCAGAGGTGGCCTGGCTAAACAAAGAGGGGAACATCACTTTGTGGCTAAGATTAGAGACTATGAAGCCAGAATGCCCAAGTTCAATTTGCTATCAGCGGTGTGACCTTGGACTAGTTACTCCGCCTCTCTGAACTTCAGTTTCCCAGAGATGATAAGGGTGTACTTCCCCCATGTATATTTTGCAAACGAAATAGGTGCAAAGTGACAAGAAATGCCTGGCACTCAGTGATTTCTCTGGAAGCATCACTTGTTACTGACATTGTGGCTCTTTCAGGGTCTTCTAAAGGAGTCTGATGGCCTTGTTGTTCAGTCTTGAAGTAGTGTCCAACTCTTTGTGATCCCATGAACTGCAGCATGCCAGGGTTTCCTGTCCTTCACTATCTCTCAGAGTTTGCTCAAACTCATGTCCATTGAGTTGATGATGCCATCAAACCATCTCATCCTCTGTTGTCCCCCTTTTCCTCCAGCCTTCAATCTTTCCCAGCATCAGGGTCTTTCCAATGAGTCAGCTCTTCACATCAGGTGGCCAAGGTATTGGAGCTTCAGCTTCAGCATCTGTCCTTCCAATGAATACTGAGGGTTGATTTCTTAAACATGATTATACACTTGTAATGTGTATGTTGTAATACACATATGTAATAATATGTGTCCAGATTGAATTCTTGTTGATTAGTTTTCTGTGTACCACCTGTTAAATGCTGCTTTTTATAAAAAATATGCTTTATATAGGACATTATTGGAAAATATTAATATTTGGATTTTAGAGAAAGCATTAGCATTTCATTTCCAGTAGAATAAGTCTAGGTGTGATACCTGCTAATCAATTTTGTGTGCATGTTTCTTCATTTATAAATATGTATTTATATAATAATTGGCTTAATGATAAAAATATTCAGTTATTTTTATGTTCTTTGCTCTAAAGAGCTGAAATAGTTATTTTAACTTAGATTAATGTTATAATGAATTATTTATTGGGGCTTCCCTAGAGGCTCAGATGGTAAAGAATCTGCCTGCAATGCAGGAGACTCAAGTTTGATCCCTGGGTTTGGAAGATTCCCTGGAGAAGGAAATGGCAGTCCTGTCCAGTATTCTTGCCTGGAGAATTCTGCGGACAGAGGAGCCTGGTAGGCCACAGTCCATAGGGTCACAAAGAGTCAGACTTGACTGAGCGACTAACATTTTCTTTTTTTTCTTCTTGTTCTAGAGAGCTGAACTAGTTATTTTAACTTCAATTAATGCTAGAATGAATTATTTTTTGAAAGGGAATTCTAAAAAGAGAGAAATCAAGTGCACTTTTTGTTTTAAACATTTAATAAAATTTGTTCAAGTGAAAGATTATTACAGGTGCATTTGTGCGTGCTTAGTTGCTTCAGTCCTGTCTGACTCTCTGCAACCCTATGGACCATGGCCTGCCAGGCTCCTCTGTCCACAGGATTTTCCAGGCAAGAATACTGGAGTGGGTTCCCATTTATTATTACTAGTATCTTCTCTTTAAAAAAAGCAAATATTTCATCTTTTCATTCTATTAGGGAGAACTATTACTTCAATAGAATTTGTGAGTTTCATAAATTAAACGTAGTGACTTAAAACATAGAAAATTAATTGTGTATTTACATATATGTCCCTGCTGCTGCTACTGCTGCAGCTAAGTCTCTTCAGTCGTATCCAACTCTGTGCGATCCCATAGAGGACAGCCCACCAGGCTCCCCCGTCCCTGGGATTCTCCAGGCAAGAGCACTGGAGTGGGTTGCCGTTTCCTTCTCCAATGCATGAAAGTGAAAAGTGAAAGTGAAGTCGCTCAGTCGTGTCCGACTCTTCGCGACCCCATGGACTGCAGCCCACCAGGCTCCTCCGCCCATGGGATTTTCCAGGCAAGAGTACTGGAGTGGGGTGCCATTGCCTTCTCCGTATATGTCCCTAGGAGCCCCTAAAAAGGCATGGTCGTAAGACCCACATAACATGTTCCTATTTTGTTGGTACTTTATCTGCTTTTTGTCAACAGTAGTTTTACAAGGTCCTTATTTTTGCATGCAATTTAATAATGAATTGTTGACACAAAGCACTTTAATTTCCCAACATTCCAAGTTACATTCTCATTCTTGTTTTTGTTACTAAGGCTTTTGCTTTCAAATAATTGGAATTTATTGTTTAAGGGCTTCTTGAGTTCCTTAAATCAACCAACTATCCTCTACTTATGGCTTCCATGTGGTTGCTTTTATCATTTTAAATAAAGAAATAGGAAAATTTTAGAAAATAATATTATATATATATACTTTAGTTCTGAATCTGTTGCTTGCACATGATGCTTGCTGCTTATTCAACTTTAGGTTCAAAATTCTTTATACGCGGCGCCCGCGTTCTATGTGTGTCTGTGCTTGTGTTCTTTGTGTTGCATGCCAATTGCAAAATGGATGAAATGATTTTCTAAACTTTTCTCCTTAGTAACAAATAGATTATTTTAAATTTAAATTTGATTAAAGTTGGGTTATTTTCTTATGAAAGAATGATAATAAATTATAATAAAAGGAGAATCGGAGATCAGAAATTGTTCTTGCCTTCCATATTCAAGGATTCAATAAATGTGTGTTAAAGTGAAAGATCATTATGAGAAAATATGTTTCTTTCTATTCAATTTCCTATAAAGGTAGGGGGTGAGCCGTGGGATTAGCTGTCTGGGATTTCTTGAATTTAATTGCCTCAGAGTCTTGACATGCTACTTAGTGACTTCTCTTACCTAAAACAAATACCTTCTCTGTTCCTCTGTGTGTTGAGACATAGAGCTGAACTCACCAAGCTGTCTTTTGTATTCCTCACTCATTCTTTTACATGTTTAACAAGTTGAGAACTCAAAAATGATTCATGAATCTCATTCTTTAAAGTTGTTTTTTACCCCCAACAAAACCATCATTCTTCTGAATCCAGTGGCTCCTAGGGGAGAGGGGTAGAAGTTTTGGATAAGAATGTCCTAAAATACAACAGATTTTTAAGAAGCATCTGAATATGTCCCTAATTTATCATAGGACACAAGATGAGAGAGTTATTTGTTTTTGCTCTTTTCTTTGTTTTTGAGCAAATTAAAATTAAGAGGAAGGTCTGTATTTAATTACTGGATGAGAAAAAAGATAAGTATAGTTAAGAACTGAAAATATTATTTAATTTCCCACTATTAATAAAAAGTAAAATCTCTATTATGTGGATTATGTATGGTGTTGACTTAAAAAATATTCACAACCTAAAAGTTGAGAGTTATGCTTTTTTCAGTGAGAACTTTTAACACTTCAAGTCTGAGAGAGAGTATTTTTTTTCTTTTTTTTACATGGTTTTGTTTTTTTAATATAAATTTATTTATTTTAATTGGAGGCTAATTACTTTACAATATTGTATTGGTTTTGCCATACACTGACATGAATCTGCCATGGGTGTACATATGTTCCCCATCCTGAACCCCCCTCCCACCTCCCTCCCCATCCCATCCCTCTGGGTCATCCCAGTGCACCAGCCCTGAGCACCCTGTATCATGCATCGAACCTGGACTGGCGATCTGTTTCACGTATGATAACATATATGTTTCAATGCCATTCTCCCATATCATCCCACCCTCGCCCTCTCCCACAGAGTTCAAAAGACTGTTCTATACATCTGTGTCTCTTTTGCTGCCTTGCATACAGGGTTATGGTTACCATCTTTCTAAATTCCATATATATGCATTATTATACTGTATCAGTGTTTTTCTTTCTGGCTTACTTCACTCTGTATAATAGGTTCCAGTTTCATCCACCTCATTAGAACTGATTCAAATGTATTCTTTTTAATGGCTGAGTAGTACTCTGTTGTGTATATGTACTATAGCTTTCTTATCCGTTCGTCTGCTGATGGACATCTTGGTTTCTTCCATGTCCTGGCTATTATAAACAGTGCTGCGATGAACACTGGGGTACACTGTGTGAGAGACAGTATTTCAAGTGATCCTGTGAGACCTGCTCTGAGGAGGCCAGGAGAGGAGCCAGGTTATATTGAAGCTTTGCAACAAAAGGCAGGTAGTCTGAACATGAAAAGTATTTTTGTGAAATAAAACAGACAAACAAACAGAAAACAGACATTCCAAGTTAAAGAATTTAGCACTTTTCTGTTTATGGTCACAACAGAAGACTCTGGGCTCACTGAAATCATTCCTTTGATATACACCTCAGCAGACTGGGGCCAGAGTCCTGTGTTTTCCTATCTTGAGCTTCCTTTTCTTTAGGACTCACCTTGGGGAGTGGCTACAGTCTGATGGTTGTGAAATACCAGGTATTCTTCTCTTCTTGGGGTTCTTCAGGGCTCAGTAGCTAGCAATGGAAGGATGCAATCACTGATGACTGCCATCTCAATGGCGTGTGGACATTTATATCCCAGTTGTTCATAGAGAATCAGTTGGTAAATATAACAGAGGATCAACAATGCATCCATGAACTCAGAAAAACTGTGATAAAAATGAGAGGATGAGATTTGGGATAAAACAGATTGAACTTCCATTCCTACTGATCACTAACATTCTGTCATTTGATTTTTCCTTATATCTTCAGAAAGATTAAATGAAAATGGCATGTAAGAAGATTATTTTCCTCTAGCTGAGTATATTTTAATTACCCCTGCTGTCATCCCACTTTGGCCGCATTCCTCCCCCTTTCTTCTTTACCTGTTTCTACATATCTATTAATACACAGATTTCACCCCATGGTCTTTCCCTTGTACCTCTTTTCCCTTGTCTTTATTCTGAGGTGTAATCAACTCAAACGTCTTTGTCAACTGTGCAGATGACTCCCACATCTCCAGCTTTCACACTGAAACTGCTCCAGATCTAACATTGTCTTACCTTTTCTCCACCAATAATGTTTCTTTCAAACTGAAACTGTTGCAGATCTTACATTTTCTTACTTTTTCTCTATGAGTAATGTTTCTTTGCCTGTTCTGTTTTACATAAAATTCTTGAGGTACATTATTTACCTCCATACTCTGTAGATAGTTCCTTTCTCTTTTAATCTTTTATTATTGAAAAAATGCTCAAGTTTTATTTTCCAGATACTAGTGCTCATTAGATTTTCTTTTATTTTCCTTTGTAATTAAATACGTTGGTATGTTTTTTCATTAATTTACTTGGAACACAGTAAGCCCATGAGTTTAATTTGAATTTTTGTTATAAATAAACTATATTATTCAAAATTGTATAATTAATTCATGCTGCATTTTAGAATTTCATTTTTAAAATTCAGGCTTGAATGTTTATGTATCAAGCTTCCTGACTTGAATTTGAAGATAAAAATATGTAAAATAACACCCACTGACTAATTAAAAACTAATTTAGAAGAAACAGGGGCCATAAATTTTAACCTAGAAATTTTATAGGCTTTTGTTTCAAAGAAACAGTATAATCCTTAATTTTGAAAAGTGTATAGTTCCGTGAGGTTTGGCAAACACAGCCAATATTTAGATGGATCCATTATTCCTCAAAATGTCATCCTATCTTTTTGTAATCAACTCCTCCTGCCAACCGTAGGTCTTGGCAGCCATGATCTGTTTTTTTATCCCTATTGTATTGCCTTTTACCAAATGTAATATAAATAAAACCATTCATCTGTATTCTTTTGGGCCTGGCTTCCTTCACTTAGCAAGATGGGTTTGCAGTTCATCCATTTTGTCATATGTATCAATAGTTTTGTTACCTTTTATTGCTAATTAGTATTTCATTATAATGTTAGTATTAGTATTCCATTATGTGAGGGTACTAGTTTGTTTAGCCATCACCAGTTAAAGGACATTTGAATTGTTTCCAGTTTTTGACAATCCATTTTTTGAGGAAAGCTGTTGTAAATATTTTCATACAGAGTTTTGTGTGAACACAAGTTTTCATTTCTTTTCAGTAAATACCTAAGAGTAGAATTGCTAGGTCTTATAGTAAATATGTGTTTAATTTTAAAAGACATTGCAAGCCTGTTTTCTAAAACAACCCTACAGTATGTGTTTCCACAAGTAATGCATTGATATTCAGTTGTACTAAGTCTTTGCAGCTACATGTGATTATTAATTCCTTCTCCTTTAAAAAAAATTAAAATTTTTAGTCATTCTGTTAGATATGTAGTGGTATTTTCTACCACTATAATGGTGGTATAAAATTGATTTAATTTGCATTTCTTTAAAGACAAATAATTATGAGTATATTTTCATGTGTTTTTTGCCATCAGTATATCTTTTTGGTGGTCTGTCTGCTCAAAAGTTTTGTGAATTTTTTATTGGATTGTTTTCTTTCTCTTGAACTTACATATGTATACGTATACAAATATAAATATATGTATATTTTTCCTGGATATTCTTTTTCTCATGGATTTTTCAAATATTTTCTCTTTAGCCTATGAATTATCTTTTTTTCATTGCTCTAAGTATTTCCTGCCCCTGATTTGTAGTAAAACTTACCTTTTTTTTTTTTTTTAAGGGACTATTATTTTTAGAGCATTATTAGGTTTATTATAAAATTGAGAGGAAGATACAGAAATTTTCTATATACATTCTGCCCCCATGCCTGCATCATCACCCACATGATCACTCACCAAAATGTATATTGTTTACCAAGGATGATACTACATTGAGATACCATCATCATCCGGAGTCTGTAGTTTACCTTAGCGCTCAGTCTGGGTGTTCTCTGAGCCTCCAGAATCTGTAGTTTTTTGCCTAACATTACTTTGTATGAATTCTCAATCATTATAGTTTCAAACTTTCCTTCTGTTTCTTTCTCTTCTTCTTCTTCTTATGGTATTTAAATTACAACTATGCTATATTTCTTTCAGTTGTCACACAGTCCTTGAAAATCCTATTCTATTTTTATTTCCAGTCTTTGTTCTCTTTGCTTTTTGGTTTTGAAACGTCAGATTCTTTCCTCAGCTGTGTCCAATCTACTTATAAATCCTTCAAAGTCATTCTCAATTTCTGTTACAGTTTTTGTCTAGTATTTATCCCTTGGCATCCCTGTTTCTTTTTGATTCTTTCTTCAGATTCCTATCTCTCTGCTTAGATTACCCATCTGATATTACACAGTATCAACTTTATCCATTAGAATCCTTATAATATTAATCATAGTTGTTTTAAATTCTCTAATAATACCAACATCCCTGCTTCCATGCTTGTCTGTCTCTATGAGTTTGTGTTTTTTGTCTTTTGATATGCCTTGTAACTTTTTGCTGATCACCAGACATGCTATAGTGTTAATAGAAAAATGGAACTGCTGCAAAAAAGCTTTAGTAAATGCGGTGATGAGGTGTGAGGGGAGGGCAAGTGCTTTATAGTCCTGTGATTAGGTGTCAGTCTTTAAGTAAGCCTATGCCTCTATACTGTGAGCTTCACAGTGCTTCCATTTTTCTCCCCACTTGGGTAGGACAGGATGGCTAGTGTGGACCAGAGTTTGGTATAATAACTCCCCTTTGCCCAAGGAGAAGGCTAGAGCTAGCTTGAGTTGGATATTTCTCTTCCCCTTGCTTAGTCTGACTCTGATAGTACTCTAGCAGGGTAGTTTTTAGTTAACTAGTTTCACTTGAGGGCAAGCCCTGTTAAAAGGAATGGAATGCTCCACAGTATTTCAAAATGGCTGTTTTCCCCTCCTGCCTGCTAGAAGTCTGAGGGGATTTCTCTTCTATATTTGCTGTGGGAGTTTAGTCAAGCTCCAGGTGGCGAATCCCACGATACCGATGACTGAGTCTTTCTGGACTTTTTATCTCTTCAGTTCTCTGGATGGTTTCAGTTTCAGTTCAGTCACTCAGTCGTGTCCGACTCGTGGCAACCCCATGGACTGCAGCACACCAGGCATCTCTGTCCATCACCAACCTCCAGAGTTTACTCAGACTCATAACCATTGAGTCAGTGATGCCATCCAACCATCTCATCCTCTGCCATCCTCTTCTCCTCCTGCCTTCAATCTCTCCCAGCATCCGGGTCTTTTCAAGTGTGTCAGTTCTTCGCATCAGGTGGCCAAAGTATTGGAGTTTCAGCTTCAGTATCAGTCCTTCCAATGAATATTCAGGATTGATTTCCTTTAGGATGGACTGGTTAGATCTCCTTGCAGTCCAAGGGACTCTCGAGAGTCTTCTCCAATACCACAGTTCAAAAGTATCAATTCTTCAGTGCTCACCTTTCTTTGTAGCCCAACTCTCACATCCATATTTGACTACTGGAAAAACCATAGCTTTGACTAGACGGACCTTTGTTGGCAAAGTAATGTCTCTGCTTTTTAATATGCTGTCTATGTTGGTCATAGCCTTTCTTCCAAGGAGCAAGCCTCTTTTAATCTTATGGCTGCAGTCACCATCTGCAGTGATTTTGGAGCCCCCAGAAATAAAGTTAGCCACTGTTTCCACTGTTTCCCCATCTATTTGCCACGAAGTGATGGGACCAGATGCCATGATTTTAGTTTTATGAATATTGAGTTTTAAGTCAACTTTTTCACTCTCCTCTTTCACTTTCATCAAGAGACTCTTTAGTTCTTCTTTGCTTTCTGTCATAAGGGTGGTGTCATCTGCATATCTGAGCTTATTGATATTTCTCCCGGCAGTCTTGATTCCAGCTTGTGCTTCATCCAGCCCAGCATTTCTCATGATGTACTCTGCATATAAGTTAAATAAGCAGGGTGACAATATATAGCCTTGACGTACTCCTTTCCCTATTTGGAACCAGTCTGTTGTTCCATGTCCAGTTCTAACTGTTGCTTCTTGACCTGCATACAGATTTCTCAGGAGGCAGGTCAGGTGGTCTGGTATTCCCATCTCTTGAGGAATTTCCCATAGTTTGTTGTCATCCACACAGTCAAAGGCTTTGGCATAGTCAATAAAGCAGAAGTACATGTTTTTCTGGAACTCTCTTGCTTTTTCGATAATCCAGTGGATATTGGCGATCTGATCTCTGGTTCCTCTGCCTTTTCTAAAACCAGCTTGAACATCTGAAGTTCATGGTTCACATACTGTTGAAGCCTGGCTTGGATAATTTTAAGTATTACTTTGCTAGAGTGTGAGATGAGTGCAATTGTGCAGTAGTTTGAGCATTCTTTGGCATTGCCTTTCTTTGGGATTGGAATGAAACCTGAACTTTTCCATCCTGTGGCCACTGCTGAAATTTCTGAATTTGCTGGCATTTTGAGTGCAACCCTTTCACAGCATCACCTTTTAGGATTTGAAATAGCTCAACTGGAATTCCATCACCTCCACTAGCTTTGTTCATAGTGATTCTTCCTAAGGAACTTGACTTCCCATTCTAGGGTGTCTGGCTCTAGGTGAGTGATCACACCATCATCATTATCTAGATCATGAAGATCTGTTTTGTATAGTTCTGTGTATTCTTGCCACCTCTTCTTAATATCTTCTGCTTCTGCTAGGTCCATACCATTTCTGTCCTTTATTGTGTCCATCTTTCCATGAAATGTTCCCTTGGTGTCTCTAGTTTTCTTGAAGAGATCACTAGTCTTTCCCATTCTATTGTTTTCCTCTATTTCTTTTCATTGATCACTGAGGAAGGCTTTCTTATCTCTCCTTGCTGTTCTTTGGAACTCTGCATTCAAATGGGTATATCTTTCCTTTTCTCCTTTGCCTTTAGTTTCTCTTCTTTTCACAGCTATTTGTAAGGCCTCCTCAGACAACCATTTTGCCTTTTTCCATTTCTTTTTCTTGGGGATGGTCTTCATCACTGCCTTCTGTACAATGTTGCAAACCTCCATCCATAGTTCTTCAGGCACTCTGTCTATCAGATATAATCCCTTGAATCTATTTGTCACTTCTATTGGATTAAACATTTACTGAGCATGGCCCCACCCATCAGAACAAGACCCAGTTTCCCCCTCATTCAGTCTCTTCCATCAGGAAGCTTCCATAAGTCTCTTATACTTCTCCATCAGAGGGCAGACAGACTGAAAACCACATTTACGGAAAACTAACCAACATGGTTATAATAGAAACTGTCTTTAAAATCTGTGACTAATTACAGAGCCTTATTTTGCCTTTTGGAGAAGGAAATGGCAACCCACTCCATTATTCTTGCCTGGAGAATCCTAGGGACGGAGGAGCCTGGTTGGCTGCCATCTATGGGGTAGCACAGAGTCGGACATGACTGAGGCAACTTAGCATCAACCAACATGGACCACAGCCTTGTCTAACTCAATGAAACTATGAGTCATGCTTTGTAAGGCCACCCAAGATGGACGGGTCATGGTGGAGTGTTCTGACAAAACATGGTCCACTAGAGAAGGGAATGGCAAATCATTTCGGTATCCTTGCCTTGAGGACCCCATGTCTGGATTGAGCCTTCAAAAATTGATGAATTAAAGTTCAAGTTTTCCAACAACGAACAGTTGGAAGTTTCTGCTATGAGTCTCTGCTCTGATAAGCCAAGCAATACCACACTGACTGTAGTCTGAAAATCAATTCATGTGAGCCTTTCAACTTTGTTTTTTTCCCACAGATTTTTTTTGACAATTCTTGCTCCTTTATTGCCATATAACTTTTGAGTCAGCTTGTTCATCTCTCTCAATAAGGTCTGTTTGGATTTTGATTGAGATTTCTTATAATGTGTAGATCAGTAGAAGAGAATTGTCATCTTAAGAATATTGCCTTCCAATCTATGAACAAAGAATGTCTCTCCATTTATTAGGCCTTGCCTGATTTCTTTCATCAATATTTTGTAATTTTCAACATTAAGTTAGTAAATATGTTTTGTTGGATTTAAATCTACTTATTTTATTATTGGTGCTATTACAAATGGTACTTTACATTTGAATTTGAGTATTTTACTGTTAGTATAGTCAGTTAATTTTGATGTATTGACTTTGAAACTTGTGACTTTTCTAAACTCATTTATTAGTTCTATGACAGTGTTTCTTACATTTAGTTTTTTTTTTCGTATACAATCATCATTTGTGAATGGACAGAATTTTTTATTTTTCTTTTATAATTTATATTCATTAAAAAATTTTGATGACTTATTAAACTGTTTAGGACCCTAGAACTATGGTGCATAAATGTGGAAAGAGAGAACAATCTTACTTTTTCCCAATCTTAAGGGTAAAATGTTCATTCAGACATGACTGAATGACTTTCACTTTATTCACTTTTAAAATTTTAATTTGATTTCATCTGGTCAGAACACAACTTTGTATGACTTGTATTTTTTTAAGTGAGTGAGATTGATTTTATTGTACAAAAAAAGATCTATCTTAATGAATATGCCATGTGCACTTGTTAAAATGTTTAAGAGCTCCTGTTGTAAGAAGAGTCATATACATAGTTTAGATGGATTTGATAGAGTGTTTTTCTGCTCTTCAGTATTTTAACTTTCATTTTCTGCCTATTGTATCAAGTACTGAGAGAAGAATGTTGAGATTTCTGTAGCTGTGGATATGTCTATTTCTCTTCCAATTTGTTTCTAGTATTATGAAGCTCTGTTTTTGGTGCATATGTATTTAGGATTTCTCTGCCTTTTTGAAAATTGAGTTCATTATCATTATGTCATAGTGCCCCTTATCTGTGGTAACAATTATTATTCCAAGTCTATTTTTTGTCCAATATTAATACAGCTACTCCAGCTTTTTAAAAAATTGTTTACATATGTTATATCATTTCCCATACTTTAACTGTATATTTAAAATGTGTTTATTGTTGATAATAGATCTTGCATTTTAATCTAATCTTACAATTTCCCTGTTAATTGCTGTGACTATTAATATTACTAGTATAAATTTTACTATGATGATATCTGTTAATGCTTATTCAGGCTTTTTTTTTTTTTAAAGGGGGAACTATTTTCTTTCTTCCCCCTTCCCTTTCTTTGGGTTAATTAAGCATTTATTTATGATTTAACTTTTTCCACATTTTTATTATTTATACATTTTAAACTATTCTAGAGATTTCCTAAACTAAGCTTTACAATAGATAACTTAATTAGGGTCCTCCTTTAAATAATATATTGGATCACATGTTGGGAAGGACTATATATATATGTACATATATATATACACACACATATATAAAATTTCCACCTCCCAACCTGTGGGCTATTTTTGTTGCACATAGAACTTTTGTATATTGTATAAACACATAATAATTTGCTACTCTGTTTGTTTTAGATAGTGTGATGTTTTATTCTATGTGTGGACTTTGAAAGTGTTTTTGGATAAATATTTAAATTGGGTTTCCCAGGTGGCACCAGAGGTAAAGAACCCGCCTGCCAATGCAGGAAACTTAAAAGAGATCCCTGGGTTGGATCCCTGGGTCGGGAAGATCCCCTGGAGGAGGGCACAGCAGCCCACCCCAGTATTCTTGCCTGAAGAATCCCATGGATAGAGGCACCTGGCAGGCTGCTGTCCATAGGGGTGCACAGAGTTGACATGACTGAAGCAATTTCACACACAAGCCCAACATTTAAATTGGTGAGCTTTGGGTAACACAGATTGTCCTCTGTGGGTAGACTCTATCTGGTTGAAAGACTGAAAAGGAAAAATGACTGGCCTCCCTGCGCATGGAGAAAAGTTATTTGACAGGTTACTTTTAGACTAGAGCTGCCCTAACTCATGGGTCTTGAGCCTGCTGTCCCATACTGCAGATTTTTGACTTTGCTGTTATAATCACATAAGCCAATTCCTTATGATAAACATGTCTCTGTTTCTGTCTCTCCTGTCATATCTCTGTCTCTCCCTCTTCACCCTCACCTCTTCATATGTGTGTTTGGAAGCCTCTGACTAATACAGATAGTTATCTTTCAGAGTAATTAAAGGAAGAAGCAAAATGTATTTTTTTTTTACCTTTGTTTATTCTATTTTACTTTTCATGTTCAGTAAACTCCTTCATATAGATTCATGTTTCAGTCTGGTATAATATTCTTCAACCTGATAAACTCCTTTAATATTTCCTTTAGTACTAGTCTTCTAGCAATAAGTTGTCACTTTTTTATCTGAAAGAGCCATTCTTTTAATTGCATTTGTGAACTACATTGGTGGGAAGTGAATTTTTTCCTTCTGCACATTTAAACATTACTCTGTTGTCTTCACATGCATGGTTTCTGATCAATGTAATGTAATTGATATCATTCTTATTCTTATTTCTCCGTTGATAATATATCTTTTTATTTTGTTGGAAGAATTTTTTTCATTTTGGTGTAATGTGTGTGTGTGTGCATGAAATTATCTTGCTCAGAGGATGGTATCACTGACTCAATGGACAAGAGTTTGAGCAGACTCTAGGACTCTAGGAGATAGTGAAGGACAGGGAAGCCTGGAGTGCTGCAGTTCGTGGAGTCACAGAGTTGGTCACGACTTAGTGACTGAAAAGAGTAACAATATCTCTGAGCTATTGGAACTTTGGATTGTTATCATAAATTTTGGGATATTACTGTCAGTTATTTCTTCAAATGTTTTTTCTTCCCACTCTGGAGTTTTAATTTTATGTAGGTTGTACCATTTGATATTGGTTCAAGGTTCTTAAATCCTCTTATTCTATTATTATCATCATCACCATTATTAATTTATCATTCAGTTTGGATTACTTCTTTTGAATTATCTTTAACTGAGGTCTTTCATTCTTTCCTTAGCTAAATTGTGTGTACTTTCACTGGATTGATAAGCCTGTTGAAGGCATACTTATTTTCTTTTACATTTTTAAAAATTTCTAGCATTTCCCTTTAATTCTTATAGTTTCCATCTCTGCTGAAATTATCTACCTGATTTTTTATTTTGCCCATCTTTGCAATTAGAATTTTTAACCCTTTAATTATAGTTACTTAAAATGTTTCTGTTAGTTGCAACATATGTGTCATATTAACTTCTTGGCAGTGGAGTTGTTTTTCCTCTTTTTCCTAGACCTCATAATTTTTTTTGTTGTTGAGTACTATTTATTTTGTGTAGAAAAATAGAAACTGAGATAAATATTTGTAATGTCTGGAAGTGGGAACAGCATTCCTTTTGCTACTTCTTTAGTATCAAAGTTTAATTTAATAGAATGAGGAAATGAAGTAGATTTGCTCATTGCTGTAGTTACTTTTGATGACAATAGGATTAGAAATTTTCTAATGATATATGTTTAGGATGAGGGCTTGTATCCCAAGAAGATTTTCCCCTCCCATCTCATCTCCCAAGGAAATATGGTAAAATCACCCTGGGCTGAAAAGAACTTTGTTTGAAAATATAAGGTCAGATCTGTCTAAACTCCTTGTTTTATAAGTAAGAAAGCTAAAGTTAATTTTTTGTTTTTAATCACAAATTAGGAGTTTGGGGTTAACAGACACAAACTACTATACATAAAATAGATCAACAACAATGCCCTACTGTATAGTACAGGAAAATATATTCAATGTCTTGCAATGAACTATAATGGAAAAATGTTTATATATACATACCTTTTATTCTTTATAAAATACCTATGAGGAGTATAGAATTATATCCCTTTTCATATGATGCCACTGAAACTAATAATAAGGAAACCAAGTCTGTGTTCCCTTAATCCATCAGTGATGAGGTATGAGGCCTTGAGAGAGATGATGCTCACTTTCAGGACATCTCTCCTGACCACAAATGCTCAGTACTGGGATTCTCAAATGGATTTGGGCACCCTGTCTCTGCGATCATGCAATCTCACCTATATGAATATATTTTTGTGTTTTTCACATTGTATTATAATCATATATTCATGTGTTATCAAAAACCTGAGTCTGAGCTTCTTGACCAACCTGCAGTTCACTTAGCCCACAGTTGGAATAGATTTTAAAATGCCTCATGGAGCCATTTGACTCTTACTATGATGCTATAATATTGTCAAAAACCTAGGACAATAAAAACAAAAAAAAGTAGACCAAGCAGAAAATCTAGTTCTCCCAAGATCTTTACCCAATGTGACCCTTCTTTTCACAGAGATACAAAAGAAAACCATTGTGTTTAACGTACGGTGAATGTTGATTAGGACAAGTAAGTTCAGAACATACAGAAAAAGAGGGACAGAAGCACTGAAAATAGGTCAAGAACTAGGTCCAAAGAGATAAGTTAGAACAATGTATTTGCTCTTGTACAATAGCATGTGTGGGTATTTTTGTGTATGTATACATACATATGTACAATTGCCAATACAATGGACATGAACTTGGGCAAACTTTAGGAGATGGTGAGAGACAGGAAGGCCTGGTGTGCTGCAGTCCATGGGGTTGCGAAGAGTCAGACACACCTGGGTGACTGAAGAACAATACATACAATTATATGTGAGCATATACACACATAGGTACACATACATATATAAATATACAAATAGATTACTTATTAAAGATTGTGTTTGATAGAACCAATCTTGGTGCTCCCTTGAGAGACTAAATGAGAGAAAGGCAAAATAAAATCAGTAGGCAGTTGGAGGCAGAGACAAAGCGTAGCTAAATCAACAAACCCATGATGGACCACTAAAGAAGAGCAGTGCTTCTTCATGTTGGGTCATGGATAAGAACCCACTGAACTGTATGACCAGAACTAGGAGAAATTTTTGAATACTAATTTCAGGGCCTCACTCATGAGAATCTGATTCATAGGGGAGGTGAAGGAAATACATATACATGGCCAACCCCAATGGCCATACCAGATTATGAAATAAAGTACAAAAAGGGGCTAGGTAATCCATACCATCTTCATTTGCACTGTTCCCAAAAGGACCTTTCAGTTTTCTCATTCTTGGAAGTCTGGCAAGTGTTTTTTCCTCTTTCTCTTAATTCTCTATGCATCTTTAAAGTACATTGTTTCACTTGAGGAAATATAAGTCTGATTTTTGCAACAGAATAAAGTCCAACTAGCTTAAAGACACTTCATCTTTCATTTACTTTGGTACAGAAGAATTACTTTTAAAACTACTTATATTGAATATGGTAATTATTCATAGAATAACAAAAGTAGATATTGAATTGTAAATTTATAATTCAGTTCAATTTTCAAGAAAGATATAACTGGCTTTTAGGTGTGATAGTATCTATACTTTAAGGTCAGGTTCTTTATTAAAAAGGTACATATTATTGTTTCATAACTAATATTTAAGAAGTTCTAATACATGCCCTATTGAAAATTCAGCCCCCCCCCCAAAAAAAAGAAAATTCAGTCCCCAAATTATTAAACTATACAAAAAATTTTTGTATCACCTAAAACCTTAAATAATATTGAAGTCCACATCATGAAGTATTATAATAAAATATATAAGAGAATATATGAAGGCAAAAAAAATCAATCAACGCGTGTGTTAATGTTCTCCAGAGAAACAGTGCATATGTGTATATATGGGCTATAGCTATTGGGTATTTACTCTGTGCCTGATATTGTTTTCAGTTTTAAGTGTTACACACAGACTAATTCATTTAATTTTCAGAACTGTCATATGAACAAGTGCTGCTTATTTTTAATGTCACACAGCTAGTAAATGGCTAGCTTGTGAAACAAGACAGGTTGACTACAGAACCTGCACACCTGAAAAACATCTAAGGACAAAAGCTAATAGCATGCCAAGTGAGCAGATTATTTTCCAAAAAAATGTAATCCATAGTTTGATCATGCCATTTATGCATAGGATTTCATGATCAGTAAATAAACCCATAATGAATGGATCATTTTGAATAACCTTTCCCAGATTTACTATTAGAGTTTCAGTGACCATTTGCTGACCTGGAACTTAGGTGTCAGAAGTTCTTAGTGATCTTTAACCATCCATACTTAACAGATTCCCAGACAAGTAGAGAAGTTTTATTTTCTGCTTTAACGGATTTATGGACTTATTTATTGTAAATTACTCACTAGAGAGAGATATTTAATTGTAAAACACCCCTTGTATTGATTCATTAAAATGAGGGTGTCATCATTAAACAATCTTCCCAAATCTTTCCTTGCTATTAAAACTAATTGACCATGTCTCTTCTTTAATGTTAGCTATGCATTTCATGTGCTTTCTAAGGAAGGTTTTATCTGATATTTCTACCCCATATATATAACATCTCAAGATTATCACTCTTACTGATGTCCTCATGAAGGTTTTCTGCATCTTTGGATAAAAGGAAAATCATTGAGAAATTTTAAAAACAACCATGAATTTTAAACTTATTTTCACTTAATATATCTACTATTTATACATCTAAACTAATAGAATCTGAATTTTAAGAAACACCAAAGCTTTATTTATAGTATTTCCTATGGAATATTTTAGAATTTTCTTCTCAGTGTTAACTGTTCTCAGTTCAGTTCAGTTCAGTTCAGTCGCTCAGTCCTGTCCGACTCTTTGTGACCCCATGAACTGCAGCACGCCAGGCCTCCTGGTCCATCACCAACTCCTGGAGTTTACTCAAACTCATGTCCATTGAGTCAGTGATGCCATCCAGCCATCTCATCCTCTGTCATCCCCTTCTCCTGCCCCCAATCCCTCCTAGCATCAGGGTCTTTTCCAATGAGTCAACTCTTTTCATGAGGTGGCCAAAGTATTGGGGTTTCAGCTTCAGCATCAGTACTTCCAATGAACACCCAGGACTGATCTCCTTTAGGATGGACTGGTTGGATCACCTTGCTGTCCAAGAGACTCTTGAGAGTCTTCTCCAACACAACAGTTCAAAAGCATCAATTTTTCGGCGCTCAGCTTTCTTCACAATCCAGCTCTCACATCCATACATGACCACTGGAAAAACCATTCCTTGACTAGACAGACCTTTGTTGGCAAAGTAATGTCTCTGCTTTTTAATAGGCTATCTAGGTTGGTCATAACTTTCCTTTTAAGGAGTAAGCATCTTTTAATTTCACAGCTGCAATCACCATCTGCAGTGATTTTTGGAGCCCCCAGAAATAAAGTCTGACACTGCTTCCACTGTTTCCCCATCTATTTCCCATGAAGTGATGGGACCAGATGCCATGATTTTAGTTTTCTGAATGTTGAGCTTTAAGCCAACTTTTTCACTCTCCTCTTTCACTTTCATCAAGAGGCTCTTTAGTTCTTCCTCACTTTCTGCCATAAGGGTGGTGTCATCTGCATATCTGAGGTTATTGATATTTCTCCCAGCAATCTTGATTCCAGCTTGTGCTTCATCCAGCCCAGCGTTTCTCATGATGTACTCTGCATATAAGTTAAATAAGCAGGGTGACAATATATAGCCTTGACGTACTCCTTTTCCTATCTGGAACCAGTCTGTTGTCCCATGTCCAGTTCTAACTGTTACTTCCTGACTGTTACTTTCTCAAGAGGTGGGTCAGGTGGCCCGGTATTCCCATCTCTTGAAGAATTTTCCAAAGTTTATTGTGATCCACACAGTCAAAGGCTTTGGCATAGTCAATAAAGCAGAAATAGATGTTTTTCTGGAACTCTCTTGCTTTTTCAATGATCCAGCTGATGTTGGCAATTTGATCTCTTGTTCCTCTGCCTTTTCTAAAACCAGCTTGAACATCTGGACGTTCGCAGTTCACATATTGCTGAAGCCTTGCTTGGAGAATTTTGAGCATTACTTTACTAGAATGTGAGATGAGTGCAGTTGTGCGGTAGTTTGAGCATTCTTTGGGATTGCCTTTCTTTGGTATTGGAATGAAAACTGACCTTTTCCAGTCCTGTGGCCACTGCTGAGTTTTCCAAATGTGCTGGCATATTGAGTGCAGCACTTTCACAGCATCATCTTTCAGGATTTGAAATAGCTCAACTGGAATTCCATCACCTCCACTAGCTTTGTTCGTAGTGATGCTTTCTAAGGCCTACCTGACTTCACATTCCAGGATGTCTGGCTCTAGGTGATGGTGATCACACCATCGTGATTATCTGGGTCATGAAGATCTTCTTTGTACAGTCCTTCTGTGTATTCTTGCCACCAGTTCTTAATATCTTCTGCTTCTGTTATGTCCATACCATTTCTGTCCTTTATCGAATCCATCCTTGCATGAAATGTTCCTTTGGTATCTCTAATTTTCTTGAAGTGATCTCTAGTCTTTCCCATTCTGCTGTTTTCCTCTATTTCCCTGCATTAATTATTTTATTTGACTAATCACTTAGAGGAGTGGTCATCAACCTTCTTGTTCCTGATGCCTCTTCAGATAATTACTCCCTAATTCACTTGATTAAAATAGATTAAGAATACCTTTTCACTGAAGCTAGTGCTCTTTAGCAAATCCATTCACTCCTTCTTCATAAAGTGTAAATTCTTGGCACATGATTCATGGTTTTCTCTATCATCTGTGGGCATGTCTGTATCCACATGACAGACTTGTCCAATTACTTGACTTGCAAGTTTCTTGATTTGTTTATCTGTATATCATCCACACTACTGATGTCACATGCTAAACACTGTTCACGCCAGAAACTACCCTACAACTCCAGATTGTTGAAACAAACATAAAAGTTTCTGAAAAAAATTCCCATTCTTGCTTGAGAGCTCAACAATTCCTAGGGAACTTTTTCTTGACTTCTTGGGGACTTTCTTCTTTCTATGGATATAGTCCTGTCCTCCTTTTATTTTTATTCATATCCATTTTAAGATCCCTTGCCTTATCACTTCAGTAACAATTGCAGAACCTCAACACTGGGTAAACAAATATTTTCACTTACTCTCTATTACCTTGCAGTTGATTGTTGTGCATTAAAATACATTTGAACCACTCTTAATTTGTGATTAACTAATGCCAAGTGCCCTTTAATCAGTGTGGAAATTCTATCATGTTTCAAACCTTCTTAATGCTCTTCAAACTTTGATTCTGTCAATTCACTGTAATTATCCTCAACAAATGGTCATGTTTTCTGTATCACGAAGAAAATATAAAACATAAAACAAGAATTCAGACAAACGTTCTTCAATTTTTGGACACCTCTGCATATTTTTGCTTGTTTCCTTCTTTGAGAGAATGTGTTTATCTTTTTCTCTGTAGTCAATTTTCCACCATTGCTCTGGATCCTGTGCATTCTAAATTTCTCAAAGGTTAAGAATAGTAGTTTTGAAACCACCCTTCCCTCCTTCTGTGTGAGGAGGAATATAGATGGCTAAGAGCTGTTTGCATTAGTATAGTCAGACATATATTACCAAAGAAAAATACAAAGAGTCATTTGCAATAATGCTCATGTAATTATTTCACAAAGGTCAAGGTTAAAATTACGTTCAAAGAAGGAACTCCAATGAGATTAGATTGTATTACTACTGAAATAACATTCACATTTTCTCTGTTAAAATGGGTTTTATTTTTCTACAAAAAAAAAAGTGAAAAACTTAGTTTCTCACAAAAATAAAAATAAGCTAAAATGAGATCCCCTACATTTACTCACAGTTCTCTGCCTACAGGACACATCATTTCCTATTTAGAGTCACAGGAACTAAGAGAAATCCTCATGATCATCTGGACTAGGTTGGAATAATTTACTTGGCAAGTCACAAAAAGGGACTAAGGTTGAATCCCAGAATAGTAGGGAAGGGAGAAACACAAATATTTTTCCCCCCATGGGTAGATAAATTGTGTAGATAAGAAAATTTTAAAATGGAAGTGAGAGAAAAAGGAGATGGTACACAGCAAAATCCAAGTCTGTGAATCAGGAGGTAATAGAAAAAGGCAAAATTACCTTCTTTGCATTTTCTGTACTATAATATTTCTGAGAAAACATGTGTCTTCACTCAAGAACATTTTTTTTGGGGGGGCCTGATAATTGAGACTGTGTTAGGTCCAGAGAAAAATAGCCTAACAAACAAAATTTAGGAATACAGTAGTGATTACCTCTTAATCATATTTAGGGCCTCCAGCAGAGACAGAGATAAGGCTTGCTTGGCTCACTTGAGAATTACTACACAGATTTTTTTTTTTTACTGATTATCACAGTTATAGGGTGACCCAAGTGCCATGAGTAAAAGAGAAACCCTTAAGCAATGGATAAACAGGAAGGGCAAATCTCCTGCCTCTTCACACCCTCACTGCTCCCAAATATTACCATCAAAGAAAGCATGAAATTTCTTAGGACAAGAAAGAAGACCCTGTAATAATAATTACAGTGCCCATACCTGGATGCTCTTCATTTACTTATATCACTCTTTTTATGTACTAGCATCTTTTTTTCACTCCCTTACTTTCTAAGACAGTATTGTCAGCAACAAACTGAAGCCCTCCAGCTACCATCAGATTTCTCGTCTGTAATTACATTTAATAAAGGAGTAGTTGCTACCACTCACTTTCCATGTTTCTTATTTATTTACTCCACTTACTCATATTTGGCTTCTACTCATCCTCATCACTCTTTTGAAATAGTTACACTGATCTTCCTCCTGTGTTTTTTGAGTTCTCTTTGTACTCGCTCTTTTGATGGCGTCTCAAATGTCTCTACCATTTTTCAAAACTCTGTCCCATTGGCATTGGCAATAGCACTTTCACTTCATACTCTTTGGCTAGTACTTGTTAGTCTTCTTTCCACTTCAGCCTTTTCTACTTGACTCCTAAATGTTGAAATTCCTCAAAACTTGTTCCTTATTTTCACTTTTCTTTCATGTTCTATTCTCTTTAGATCTTATCCATGTCAATGTTTGATTATTGTCTCTAGGACAATGTTGTCATTGTTATTCAGTTGCTCAGGCATGTCTGACTTTTTGTGACCCCATGCACTGCAGGATGCCAGGCTTCCCTGTCCTTCACCATCACCTGGAGCTTGCTCAAACTCACATTCATTGGGTCGGTGATGCCATCCAACCATCTCATCCTGTCATCCCATTCTCATCCTGCATTCAGTCTTTCCCAGCATCATGGTCTTTTCCAGTGAGTTGGCTCTTTGCATCAGCTCAAAGTATTTTGGCCAGGAACTTCAGCTTCAGCATCAGTCCTTCCAATGAATTTGCAGGGTTGGTTTCCTTTAGGATTGACTGTTTTGATCTTGCAGTCCAAGGGACTCTCAAGAGTCTTCTCCAATACGACATTTAGAAAGCATCAATTCTTTGGCATTCAGCTTTCTTTATGGTCTAACACTCACATCCATACATGACTACTAGAAAAACCATATCTTAGACTATATGGACCTCTGTTGGCAAAGTAATGTCTCTGCTTTTTAATATGCCATCTAGGTTGGTCATAGCTTTTATTCCAAGAAGCAAACATCCTTTAATTTCATGGCAGCAGTCACCATACTCAGTGATTTTGAAGCCCAAGAAATAAAGTCTAAGTCTTTCACTCTTTCCATTGTTTTGCAGCTATTTGCCATGAAGTGATGGGGCTGGAGGCCATAATTTTCATTTTTTGAATGTCGAATTTTAAGCCAGATTTTTCCCTCTCCTCTTTCACCTACATCAAGAAGCTCTTTAGTTCCTCTTAACTTTCTGCCATAATGGTAGTATCATCTGCATATCTGAGGTTATTGATATTTCTCCTGGCAATCTTGATTCCAGCCACAATTCATCCAGCCCAGCATTTTGCATGATGTACTCTGCATATAAGTTCAATAAGCAGGGTGACAATACACAACCCTGACGTACTGCTTTCCCACTTTTGAACCAGTCTGTTTCATGTCCAGTTCTAACTCTTGCTTCTTGACCTGCATACAGGTTTCTTAGGAGGCAGGTAAGGTGGTCTGGTATTCCCATCTCTTTAGGAGCTTTCCACAGTTTATTATGATCTACAGAGTCAAAGGCATTAATATGGTTATGAGGTAGAAGTAGATGTTTTACTGGAACTCTAATTTCTCCATGATCCAAAAAAAATGCTGGCAATTTGATCTCTGGTTCCTCTACCTTTTCTAAATCTGTCTTGTACATCTGGCAGTTCTCGGTTCATGTAACACTGAAGCCTAGCTTGGAGGATTTTGAGCATTATTTTGCTAGCATGTGAAATTAGCTAGCAAATTAGTATGATAGCTTGAACATTCTTTGGCATTGTCTGTCTTTGGGATTGGAATGAAATCCGACCTTTTTCAGTCTGGTGGCCAATGCTGAGTTTTCCAAATTTGCGGGCTTATTGAATGTAGCACTTTAACAGCATCATCTCTTAGGATCTGAAATGGCCCAGCTTGAATTCCATCATCTCCACTAGCCTTATTTGTAGTGATGCTTCCTAAGGCCTATTTGACTTCACACTCCAGGATGTCTGGCTCTGGGTGAGTGATCACACCATCATGATTATCTGGGTCATGAAGATCTTTTTTGTATAGTTCTTCTGTGTATTCTCACCACTTCTTCTTAATATCTTCTGCTTCTGTTAGGTCCATACCATTTCTGTCCTTTATTGTGCCTATCTTTGCATGAAATATTCCCTTTGTATCTCTAATTTTCTTGAAGAGACCTCTAGTCTTTCCCATTCTATTGTTTCATCTATTTCTTTGCATTGTTTACTTGGGAAGTCTTTCTTTTCTCCCCTTGCTATTCTTTGGAACTCTGCATTCAGACGGGTATATCTTTCCTTTTTGCCTGCCTTTTGCTTCTCTTCTTTTCTTAGTTATTTGTAAGTCCTTCTCAGACAACCACTTTGCCATTTTGCATTTCTTTTTCTTGGGGATGGTTTTGATCACTGCCGCCTGTACAATGTTACAAACCTCCGTGCATAGTTCTTTAGGTATTCTGTCTATCAGATCTAATCCCTTGAATCTATTTTTAACTTTCACTTTATAATCATGAGGGATTTGATTTAGGTCATACCTGAATGGTCTAGTAGTTCTTCTACTTACTTCTCTTACTTTAAGTCTGAATTTTGCCATAAGGAGTTCATGATCTAAGCCTAGAAATTTGTTTCTAGTTCTGAGTTCTCTGAATTCCATACCTCTATCCACCTGACTACTACATCTTCACCTGGCTATCCCAAAGGCACCTAAACTCTACACACTAGATTCTAACCAGTGCTTTCTTTTTAAACTTTGCCATCTTTCAGGGTTTATTTTTTTTTTGATAAATTGACATAATGATACTGAAAATTTATATTCAGAATTTTTTTTTTTTCCATTTGATTTTTTTTTTGTTTTTTTTTAATTTTTTTATTAGTTGGAGGCTAATTGCTTCACAACATTTCAGTGGGTTTTGTTATACATTGATATGAATCAGCCATAGATTTACACTTATTCCCCATCCCGATCCCCCCTCCCATCTCCCTCTCCACCCGATTCCTCTGGGTCTTCCCAGTGCACCAGGCTGGAGCACTTGTCTCGTGCATCCCACCTGGGCTGGTGATCTGTTTCACCATAGATAGTGTACATGCTGTTCTTTTGAAACATCCCACCCTCACCTTCTCCCACAGAGTTCAAAAGTCTGTTCTGTATTTCTGTGTCTCTTTTTCTGTTTTGCATATAGGGTTATCGTTACCATCTTTCTAAATTCCATATATATGTGTTAGTATGCTGTAATGTTCTTTATCTTTCTGGCTTACTTCACTCTGTATAAGGGGCTCCAGTTTCATCCATCTCATTAGGACTGGTTCAAATGAATTCTTTTTGACGGCTGAGTAAAATTCCATGGTGTATATGTACCACAGCTTCCTTATCCATTCACCTGCTGATGGGCATCTAGGTTGCTTCCATGTCCTGGCTATTATAAACAGTGCTGCGATGAACATTGGGGTGCATGTGTCTCTTTCAGATCTGGTTTCCTCAGTGTGTATGCCCAGAAGTGGTATTGCTGGGTCATATGGCAGTTCTATTTCCAGTTTTTTAAGGAATCTCCACACTGTTTTCCATAGTGGCTGTACTAGTTTGCATTCCCACCAACAGTGTAAGAGGGTTCCCTTTTCTCCACACCCTCTCCAGCATTTATTGCTTGTAGACTTTTGGATAGCAGCCATCCTGACTGGTGTGTAATGGTACCTCATTGTGGTTTTGATTTGCATTTCTCTAATAATGAGTGATGTTGAGCACCTTTTCATGTGTTTGTTAGCCATCTGTATGTCTTCTTTGGAGAAATGTCTGTTTAGTTCTCTGGCCCATTTTTTGATTGGGTCATTTATTTTTCTGGAATTGAGCTGCAGGAGTTGCTTGTATATTTTTGAGATTAATCCTTTGTCTGTTTCTTCATTTGCTATTACTTTCTCCCAATCTGAGGGCTGTCTTTTCACCTTACTTATAGTTTCTTTTGTAGTGCAAAAGCTTTTAAGTTTCATTAGATCCCATTTGTTTAGTTTTTCTTTTATTTCCAATATTCTGGGAGGTGGGTCATAGAGGATCTTGCTGTGATTTATGTCGGAGAGTGTTTTGCCTATGTTCTCCTCTAGGAGTTTTATAGTTTCTGGTCTTACATTTAGATCTTTAATCCATTTTGAGTTTATTTTTGTGTATGGTGTTAGAAAGTGTTCTAGTTTCATTCTTTTGCAAGTGGTTGACCAGTTTTCCCAGCACCACTTGTTAAAGAGGTTGTCTTTTTTCCATTGTATATCCTTGCCTCCTTTGTCAAAGATAAGGTGTCCATAGGTTCGTGGATTTATCTCTGGGCTTTCTATTCTGTTCCATTGGTCTATATTTCTGTCTTTGTGCCAGTACCACACTGTCTTGATGACTGTGGCTTTGTAGTAGAGTCTGAAGTCAGGCAGGTTGATTCCTCCAGTTCCATTCTTCTTTTTCAAGATTACTTTGGCTATTCGAGGTTTTTTGTATTTCCATACAAATTGTGAAATTCTTTGGTCTAGTTCTGTGAAAAATACCGTTGGTAGCTTGATAGGGATTGCATTGAATCTATAGATTGCTTTGGGTAGAATAGCCATTTTGACAATATTGATTCTTCCAATCCATGAGCATGGTATGTTTCTCCATCTGTTTGTGTCCTCTTTGATTTCTTTCATCAGTGTTTTATAGTTTTCTATGTATAGGTCTTTTGTTTCTTTAGGTAGATATACTCCTAAGTATTTTATTCTTTTTGTTGCAATGGTGAATGGTATTGTTTCCTTAATTTCTCTTTCTGTTTTTTCATTGTTAGTATATAGGAATGCAAGGGATTTCTGTGTGTTAATTTTATATCCTGCAACTTTACTATATTCATTGATTAGTTCTAGTAATTTTCTGGTAGAGTCTTTAGGGTTTTCTATATAGAGGATCATGTCATCTGCAAACAGTGAGAGTTTCACTTCTTCTTTTCCTATCTGGATTCCTTTTACTTCTTTTTCTGCTCTGATTGCTGTGGCCAAAACTTCCAACACTATGTTGAACAGTAGTGGTGAGAGTGGGCACCCTTGTCTTGTTCCTGATTTCAGGGGAAATGCTTTATGAACATAGATGCAAAAATCCTTAACAAAATTCTAGCAAACAGAATCCAACAACATATTAAAAAAATCATACACCACGACCAAGTGGGCTTTATCCCAGGAATGCAAGGATTCTTCAATATCCGCAAATCAATCAATGTAATACACCACATTAACAAATTGAAAGATAAAAACCATATGATTATCTCAATAGATGCAGAGAAAGCCTTTGACAAAATTCAACACTCATTTATGATTAAAACTCTCCAAAAAGCAGGAATAGAAGGAACATACCTCAACATAATATATTCAGAATTTTTGATGATATAGATTTGAGTTACTTTTAAGGGACAATTCTGTGAAAGAGGATTTTGAATGGAAACAATTCCTAGAGTGAGTGAAAGTGTTAGTCACTCAGTCATGTCCAGTTCTTTGACACTCCATGGACTATAGCCCACCAGGCTCCTCTGTCCATGGAATTCTCATACAAGAATACTGGGGTGATCCCTACCCAGGGATTGAACCCATGTTCTCCTGCATCAAAGGCAGATTCTTTACCATCTGAGCTTCCAGGGCTTTAGAGTGAGGGTCTCATTTCAACAAGGTGGCTGCTCAACTGTTATTGCAGATTATTTTGGGCTGTTAATTTAAAACAATTGTATTTGTTTATAATATATTGCTGCGATGTTATTCTTTTTAAAAAATCTTTGCTACTTGTTTTATCAGAAAAATTTAATTTTTAAAGTCATACAGTGATGTAATTATAGGATATTTTATTATTATAATTTAAAACTGCAAGTCAAATTTCAATAGTATATATCACATTGTATCATGCCATTTTATTCAAAACTAAGTTTTAGTACAATTGAAGGAAATGAAAAGTTGCCATCATTTTGGATATTACATTTTTTTATTTCCCAAGCAGAATCACACTAATCATATCATCTCTACTAATAAGACTAAGGAAGGTGGTCCATCAATTTTAATTAAGGAAATCTTTCTGTGGGTTGCCTTTTGAAAAAAAAAATACTTGAGAATTTTATATCTCTCTTCAAATTACTGACACAGACAGAGGTGTGAGGTCATTCCTTAGACTTTTTCATCACACCCAAAGTGAAAGGGAAATGGAAGCATGATGAGAATTAGCCTCATTTGCCCATTTTGAGCTTAATAAGGCACTTTTACACAGATACCTAGGGCTCTCTTGTATCTGCACTAGTTCTAATTAATGCTTGCCACCTCTCATCCCTGGGCTTAAGAACGAATCCAAGAGAATCCCCGTAAAAAGAGGAAAATAAATTTTCTCTTAAAAAAAAAAAAAAGTCTCACTGAAAGATTTAATGTAAATACTTTATGAAATAAAATGAATGATTTGGCATTCAGAAATAAATGAACGCTTCTTTCTAAGTATGATGCAAACATTATGGGCAATTCACATTTTAATTTCATACTTGGTGCTTCAGCTTATGCTATGTTTTTAGTTAGTGCTGGCCTATTAAGCTGCTAATTTATCTACTGTTGTGAAGGCCTCTGGAAATGCTGCTCCATAAATAATAGAGCAGTGATCCATAACCACCTCCCATGTAAGAGCATCAAGTCCACTGCAGCTAATAGGAACGAACTGCCGGTTGCTAGGTGCCAAAATGCTGCTTGCCTGTTTAGGAAGTGATATAGTTTTGTCTCCCCGCTAAGATGACAAAACTGTAATTAGAGATTAATCAAGAGCTACATTAGTGCCACAGTTTCCCGCAGCCTGACTTTTGTTGCCTACCAGCAGTTAAGTGCATCTGCCTGTATTTACCAGTTCTCTGGAGATTTAGAAATTTATTGTCATATTTACAGGAACAGCTGCCGTGCAAGTTGTCAAATCATAAAGAACTAACTCAAGAGAATGCATATAATTAACTACTCTGTCTTCAGTCTATTTATTTTTAAAATGAGACTTCATTTAGAAAGATTAAATAACATATTATATAACCAGCTTTTTTTGTTGTTGTTCCTGGATTTTGTTATTTTTCATTAAAACATTTCCACCAACTATACAGTGACTTATACCGAATAAATAAAGATCAACTCAAATATTGGAAGCGAGACAAGTCCATGCTAGTAGCAAAGGAAATGTGGAACTTGTGATTATTCTGAGAGCTGGCATGAGGATGTATGTTAACATCACTGGAAGATTTATACTACTGTAGCTTTCTTAAGAAAAATAATACTAAGACTTACTATGGAATTGCCTTATTTAGATTTCACTTGATAGTTCTTTAGGATTTCTGCTATCTCTTCTTTGGGGCAATTTTTTTTTCTATATTTACATATGTTGCAGTTTGGTATTTTTTCAAATGCTGTGCACTGGGAACATGTTAACCATAACCATCTTTCTTTGTAGAAAACCTGGTATTCCTAGATAATGGTTTCTTTGTTTTAATTGATCACTATAGCAAAGATAGTGTCAAAGTTAAGACTATTGGAATATTTTTAATCTAAATTGTACGGTTACGAGTAGTACTAAATAATAAATTAAAGCATTTTCCTTGTAACAAAATTACCTTAAAGTTGAAATATAATTAAATGTTCTAGTTGTTCTAGTTGTATAAAAGATAAATAGTTGTAATTGAAACCACTGGAAGCTATATTCTTATGAGTATGCTTTATAAAATTTATATACATATCATGGAAACAACCATGTTTAAACACATTCATGGTATGTATATTATTTTGTATTTACTATATGTGCTGCAAAAGCATGCACTATTATTTTGTATCTAAAAGAAATAGACATTGATTCCATTTTGATTCTTCTAGCTTGCAGTAGAATTTTACAGCAGTTGAACTCATTCTAATACTATGTTAATACAATATTAGTACCATTAGAACTTAAAAGTTTTTAATAACATTGCAAAACTAAATACTATTTCCAAATGAGTTGAGGCTTTGTGTTCAGATTTTTAAACAGAGTACCATATTTCAAGTATAAAATATTCTTGGAATCACTAATTTGGAACTCAATAGGAAAAGTACAATTTTCTCAGAGTACTCAATACTTTTTTTATTCTTCCTTCCTAAAAACAAGGAAGATAAAATTGTTATTGCTTTTTATTGTCATTGTTTCTAAAAATTGTATAATGTACATATGTATATACATATGTTTAGTCAGATAGAAATTTGTCAGTGTTTAGAACTATAATAAAAGAAACTGTAAGATCAATTACAGGACAGTCTGTACTAAAGAATGTCAAATTTACTTTGGATTTGTGTTTTTGTTTTCTTGTCAGTCCAATGTGACTAATTTCTGTGTATTTGAGAAATATCATTAATTTAGAAATAAAAGGTAAAATAGAAGAAATAAAATATAGAAAGAAACTCAGCATCTGTTAACTGAAAGTGCCTCGAAGGGGCTGATTGGAAGACTGAAATAGATCCTGCCTGCCCTCCATACTTATTGTCTGCAGTTGAGTGGAATCTCCACACACTAGAGCCAACTTTAGCACTGGCGGTAGAAAAACACCTGGTTACTAACAAATTCTGAGGTCAGATTTTTGCTGACAATTTATACATATTAGATTATAGTAATAGTATTATATAATGTTTAAAGAATATGAAACTTTGAAGGAGATGAGTTTATTTTTGGAAATAGAGAATTCATTCACAATTTTTTATAATAATTAATTTAGCCAGAATAGAAAGAATTCATTTTGAATAAAAAAGATAATATCACTCTTATATGGATAGTTATAGAAATTTTTAAACCATAATGAATACATTTCAAATAACTTACATTTTTAATCACACCAATTCAGTCTATTAATATATATATATATATATTAAAATAGAGAACATCCTAAAATGAAAACACTACTAAACACTAGAGTCTCATGGAAATAAAGTATAACTAAGCTGGAAAAAATAATTAATAAGAATTTTTCTCCCTCCACATATATTCCCTTCAATCAAAAACACAGTTAGGGCTCAGAGTTTTTAATTTTAATTACAGGCAGACCAGTTAGTTCAGTTCAGTCACTCAGTCGTGTTTGACTCTTTGTGACCCCATGAACCGCAGCACGCCAGGTCTCCCTGTCCATCACCAATTCCCGGAGTCTACCCAAACCAATGTCCATCGAGTCAGTGATGCCATCCAACCATCTCATCCTCTGTCATGCTCTTCTCCTCCTGCCCTCAACCTTTCCCATCAGCAGGGTCTTTTCAAATGAGTCAGCTCTTCGCATCAGGTCGCCAAAGTATTGGAGTTTCAGCTTCAACATCAGTCCTTCCAATGAACACCCAGGTCTTGTCTCCTAAGCTGAGGCCAAAAATTTATTTTACGTAACATGTCATTATTGATGTAGAAAGCATGTCTGGGTAATAAAAGAAGTAAGTTAGCAGCTGGTCACTAATCTTGGTTTCATTATTATAGTGTTTATTCTCCAGGTTGTTTAAGAAACATCAACAATAACAACACAAATACAAAACTAAGAATTGTCTGTGAGTCTTGAATTACCAAATTCCAATGATTTAGAGTAAACTAAGGTTGAGTATACTATTTAACTTTGATGCATCATTTTATTTTTAATTCATTTATGTGTGGTGTTAAATAAATTATTACCCAAGAAACAGTTGCTATAATTTAGTAAATTAGAGTAAATTCATCAGAGTGAAGTATATCTTGGAATTGAGTACCATGCTGCTAATTTTCATTTTACAGGCACAGACAATGTGCCTCGATTTCTCCACATGAAAAAATGGAGAAAATAAAATCTACTGTACAGAGCTGTTAGAGGTTTATATTATTTGCAACATGAAATGCTTAAGGTAGTATATATTACTGTTTCAAAGTCTATTTTAGGAAATCAAGTGAACATAAATACATTTAGAAAGAAACTGAGGTGTATTTTTACCATTATCTCTAAACTATATTGCTGCTATTATTCTAATTGAATTTATTTTTAGAATGTACTTACACAAATGTAAAATGTGTTTAAACATAAAAATTCAAATTATGCTATTAGACAATTTGTTATCTGTTTTGTTCCTTTGTTCTATTTAATGTATTAAATGCTATTAAAGAACTTTAAAAATAATTTTGACATATACATAATAATTCAATTAATAGATCTATTATTAAACAATTTCATCATCATCGTAATTAATTATATTATTATCACAAAAGCACTTCAGTGAAAATTATCCTACAAATATCCTTGTTATCCCTCTGTTTAGGATAGGGAAAGGCAACAACTCTTATTGGAATAGCACATTGAAAAAAGTGAACGCTTTATTTTTCCAAATTACTTATTCAAAAGGCTACACCAATTTCTATTTTTTTAAGTACCTCATGAAAATCCTTTTGCTACCACACCAATTTCCTTATCAGAATTTTTTCATATTTTCTAATTTTGTGAAAGATAATAGCATCTTTTAAAATTTTGCACTACTTTATTTGTGATGTGAACTCTTTATTTTGTGTTTAATGGCCCTTTGTACTTCTTCCTCTTTAAAGTGTCTAAATGATTTGAGCCATTTTTTCAAGTCTTCTTAGACTTGAAAGTTATTTTTGTGTAGAAAAATTTCCTGAAATCATCATGTTCATTTTGCCATTTGCCTTCTTGATATGTAACATTTAACATTTATTTACATCTAAACATCTTAACCTCTGGGATTTCTATAATGATTCTATATTTCTAAAAATTCATCTCCCATTTCTATGTAGGTTGATATTTTGTTGTTTCTTCTCAATCTTTTGAATGATTTTAATATTTTCACCTTATGTTTAAGCACATTTGTACCTCATTTATACCTAAGGTATGTAATAAAATTTAGCTTTTCTGTCTTTAATTTTGCCAACAAAAGTTTGTCTAGTCAAAGCTATGATTTTTCCAGTAGTCATATATGGATGTGAGAGTTGGACTATACAAAAGCTGAGCGCTGAAGAACTGATGCTTTTGAACTGTGGTATTGGAGAAGACTTTGAGGGTCCCTTGCACTGCAAGGAGATCCAACCAGTCCATCCTAAAGGAAATCAGTCCTGAATATTCATTGGAAGGACTGATGTTTAAGCTGAAACTCCAATATTTGGACACCTGATGCAAAGAACTGACTCATTTGGAAAGACCCTGATGCTGGGAAAGATTGAAGGGGGGAGGAGAAGGGGACGACAGAGGGTGATATGGTTGGATGGCATCACCAACTCAATGGACATGAGTTTGAGTAAACTGGGGAGTTGTTGATGGACAGGGAGGCCTGGCGTGCTGCAGTCCATGGGGTCGCAAAGGACTGGACACGACTGAGCGACTACACTGAACTGAATACTGCTAAAATCATTTAGAGAGTAACCATTTATTTCTCTACTGGCTTACTGTGTAATGTTTTTTATCATTTTTTATCATAGCAAAGTATTATATACTGGAATCTCTTTCTGTTATAATTCTCTATTAATCTTCTTTGTAATATTTGCAATATGACCCTACTGCTTAGATTTTTGTTAGTAAATCTGAAAAACTTTAGAAATATTAATGTTCTTTCTAAAATTATTTTTAGTTATTAAATCCCATTTACCAAATCTTCCCCTTGACCTTTGTCAGATCTCAAATAAATTCCACTAGTGTTTTGTTGGAATTGTGCTGAAACCAAATTGCAATTTGAAATCAAGCTTCTTCCTTACAAAATCCATTTTTTCTGTCATACATCATGGTGTGTCTCCAGTCTCTATATAGCCATTTTTGTCACTCAATATTGTGTTTTTTAAAAAAATATTTTCTATATAGTTGTAATTTTAATGAGTACTATATATTAGCTTTTAAATCTTTGTGGTATCCCTATTAGTTAAGTATTATGATTATCATCATTATGTAGATGAGGAAGTGGGAGTTAAAAGAGGTTAAGTAGCTTATTCATGCTAGTAAGTAGTAGAGGCCAGTTTTATCTAATTCAAGCCCAGATATTTACCCGTCACACCTGTTGCCTCTCAATTATTGTCGGTTATCACTTGGGAAGGAATTTTGATCCTGAAAATATCATTCAATGCAATATAATGCTGGCTGCAGTAAATATGATAGTTTAACAGTCTGTTCTCACTTGTCTTTTTGTATAAAAAGTAAACAGCTTTCTGATAAAGTAACTATCTTTTGAATATTTTAGTGGTTCATAATTTATACAAGCTTTTTTACTTAGACCTGGACCATGCAACTTGAATTTGGTGTAAGGCCCACAATGAAGGAATGAGGGAACAAACCTGCACTTTTAATTAATAATCATGTCAAAGGCATTGGAACAAGGACTCTCTACATTCAGAGGACACAAGAGATAGTAAAAGGTTTAACAATTTCTCACAACGGGCTTGGAATATTCCACAATAGTTAGGTGACAACAGTAGCTTGTGAGGGTGACTCTTTTCCTGAATATGTTGTTTATTGCTACATAGGTGATTTTCAGTCCTATAATTATTTCCGTCAGGGCTTTAATTTTAACTGGGGTAATTTTACCCTTAAAATTTCTCTGTTCTTCAAATACACACTGTTTATTAATATGTCTTTAAATTCATGGATAATCTCTGATGACCATTCTTAAGAATAAAATTTAATTACAGATCAAGATAAAACAGCCACAAAGACATTTGATGCGAAGTCTGCTCTTTTATTAATATGTAAATTACACCAAGAAATTTAATTTGTCCAGGTGAGGTTTTGCAACTTGAATATAAAGTCAAAAGTACTTTCTTTTATTAATGAATGGGTAAAAATAATCAAGAAGCAATACAGTGATTCAAATATGTATTGCTCTTTTATGGGGCAGTTAACTTTTGTACCATTAATATTCCATTCTTTAACTTCTCTACCTGCCAATCAACTATTGATGTTCTAGAATTTTACTTTGTGTAACTGAAATCCAAGTGACTTGTTCCTGAGTCTTTGCATATATTTTTGAATCGGCTTCAATTCTTTATATGTGAATCATGTCACTGAGCTGCATTTTTCACATTTGGTCACAAGAGGAAAAGTGGTATCTATGGCAACAGAAAAGTTGAAGTGTGGTTCCTGACAGGGTTTTCATGTGACAGCAATGACAGCCATCTTTGTTAAGTAATACTATGTTAGGATGGTCTCTTTTGTGTCAAATTTAATGTTACATCCAAATTGAGGAATTACAACTTTAAAAAGACAGCTCGCCAATTAAAGTGTATATGTGAGAGTCTTTAGGCAGAGTCCTTGTGACCTGCCTTTTTGTTCAATGCTTGATTTATTAAGACAAGAACTAGTGTTCCAAAATAATGATTAGAAGGAGGGGAATCAAGATGGTGGAATAGGAGTACATGAAATTTATCTCTCCTCACAGGTACATCAAGAATACATCTACAAATGGAACAATTTTCACAGAGCACCTGCTGAAGACTGGCAGAAGACTTGGACTCCTAAAAGAGTAACAAAAATTCGCTCACAACTTGGTAGGATGAAAGAAAGAAAAATAGTGAAGAGGAATAAAAAATGGGGCCGGCAACCCTGGTGGGAAGCTGAAGGTGAGGAAAAGTTCCCTCTCTCAGAAATGCCTCCCCACACAACAATGCGGAAATGAGTTGGGACAGACAAGGCCTTTTGAAGGATTTAAGGAGAATGCAGTGGATGGTTTGTGGACAGCAGGGCAAAGTAAGAACTGCAAGCCTGGTCTGTGCCGCTGCCCTGCCCAACTCAGCCTGAATCACGTATCCCCTGTTGTCGAGGAAGGCTGGGTGCTGGAAAGTGTAGTTTGGAACATGGACCGAGGGAGGGGACAGCTGTTGACTGTGGAGAGACAGCCGGAAGGGACAGGAATAATGAGCTCCACAACTAGAAAGGTTAGCAGAAAAATCCTGGGACACCATGGAAGCAAGTCGTTGTTGTGTGGCATAAAAGAGGTAGAGCTGCCATTGCAACCCCCTTCCCTACCCACTGACTTCAGCCTCTGCAGACACTGGAAGGGGCACCCATCTGAGCAGGCTCACCCACCTCTCAAGTCAAGGCCTCCTCTCACCTAGGCTCCAGGGACCTGAGCATTCCCCATCCCAAAGCCTCCTCAGGAATCAGCTGTGGGTACCCCTGCCTGAGAGGAGAATTTGCCAATGCTGGTGGGTTCTGAGTGCTAAACTATGGGGCTGAGAGAGCAGATCTGGGGAGAGGACCACTTTTGGCTGTGCAAATACAACAGAAGAGACAGAAGTAAGGGGTTCTGCAGCTGGGACTGTCCCTAGAGAAGTGTGGTCTGCCTAGTAAATGAGGCACCATTCTCGAGTGGATCATAAAAGATGGGGCTGTCACTGCCCCCACTTGCCAGCCCCTGCCTCTGAAGGCCCTGGGAGGGACCCCCATGAGAGTGAGTGAGTGAGTGCACACCAGTCTGTTGCAACTGCTTGCCACTCTCTTGCCACCGCAGGCACTTGAGGCAAATCCCAGTTGTGCTACTATATTCCTTCCCCCCATAAGTGTGCCCCAATCAGCTGCTGCTTTTGCTCTCTCTCAACTGTAAAGGGAGCAGATTCGTGAGGGTGGTGCAAATGCAGAGGTGTGGCCAAAACCAAAGCTGAGCCCCAAGTACAGTGCGGCTAAGAAAGAGGAATGGAAATCTCCCCAAGCTGTGGATTAAATCCTTGCAATTAGCTTGGTAAATCCTGCCTCTGTGAAATATCTGAACAGAAAATGACTGTTCCCACTACTGAGACCAGTATAGTTTTAGCAGCAGCAGCCCTGGAGGCAACACATGAGAGAATGCCACAGTGCCCATAGCAAGTCCAAAGACCTAGCTAGAGGTATTGAAGGTGTTCCTAGGGAGTTGGGCGTTAGCTGTGGTCCACTGTGGAGAGGACACGGACAGGAGAGGCCCTAAGAAAATATTCTTATTGCTATTATTCTTTGTTTCACTTTGTTCAGTTGTATTTATTATTTTTTGTTTTCATTTTTAACATATATTTTTATTTTACTTTTTTGTTGTTTTGTGCTTTTTCCTTATTTTTATACTTTTTTGCTGATAATCTTTATGTGTTTTCTGTTTTGTTTTGTTTTTTTTTGCCTTTTCTGTTTTGGTTGCTTTCTGTTTTTTTTTGGTTTTGTTTTATTATTATTTTTTGGTTAGTTTAGTGTTTGATTACTTTTATTTTTAAGTTTATTTGTTTGTTCTCTTTCTTTTTTATTTGTTTGTTTTCTTTGTTTCTGATTGGTTTTGTTTTTATCATTTGTCTTGGATTTGGTTTGTTTGTATTACTTTGTGTGTGTGTGTGTGTGTTGTTGTTTCTGTTGATTTTTGTCTCTCCTACTTGTCTTAGGTTCTGCTTGCTGCTTTTTTCTTTTCCTTTTTTTTTCTTTTTTCTCAGCCCATGCTTCATGGCTTCTGGGCTTTTGATTCCCTAGCCAGGAGTTGAACCTGGGCCTTTGGGGTGGGGACACCAAGTCCAGGACACTGGACTTCCAGAGAATTCCTAGGTTCAGTGAATATTAATCAGTAAGTTCTCTCCCAGAGGTATCCATATTGATACTAAGACCCAGCTCAACCCAACTGCCTGAAGGTCCACTGTGAACACTTTATGCCAAATAATGAGTAAGACAGAAACACAGCCCCATCCATCAGAAGACAGGCTACCTAAAGTCATACTAAACTCCCTGATACCTCAATGCACACCACCTGATGTGACCCTGCACAGCAGAGGAAAAGGACTAAGCTCCACTTCCCACCAGGAAGCCTACACAAGCCCCTGAAACACCCTCACAAACTGGGACCAGACAATAGAGGCAAGGGGAAATACAACCCTGTAACCTGCAGAAAGGAGACCATAAACGCAGTAAGTTATACCAAATGAGATGACAGAGAAATGTGTGCAGATGAAGGAGCAAGGTAAAAACTCACAAGACCAGATTAAAGAAGAGGAAATAGGCAATCTACCTGAAAAAGAATTCAGAATAATGATAGTGAAGATCTAAGATCTTGGAAATAGAATTAAAGCATGGATCAAGATGATACAAGAAGTATTTAACAACAACCTGGGAAAACTAAAGAACAAGCAATCAGTGAATAGCACGATAATTTAATGAAAACAACAACAACAACAAAAAAAACAACAACACACTTGAAGGAATCAGTAGCAGAATACTGAAGCAGAAGCATGAATAATTGAGCCAGAAGATAGAATGGTGGCAATAACTGCTGAGGAGCAGAAAAAGAAAAAGGAATGAAAAGAAATGAGGAGAATTTCAGAGATCTCTGGGACAACATTAAACACACCAACATTTAAATTATAGAAGTCTCAGAAGAAGAAGAGAAAGAGAAAGGGCCTGAGAAAATATTTGAAGAGATTATAGTTGAAACTCCAATTATAGCTGAAACTCCAATACTTTGGCCGCCTGATGTGAAGAACTGACTCATTGGAAAAGACCCTGATGCTGGGAAAGATTGAAGGCAGGAGGAGAAGAGGGCGACAGAGGATGAGATGGTTGGGTGGCATCAATGAGTTTGAGTAGGCTCCAGGAGTTGGCAATGGATAGGGAAGCCTGGTGTGCTGCAGTCCATGGGGTAACAAAGAGTCAGACATGACTGAGTGACTGAACTGAACTGATAGTTGAAAAATTTCCTAACATGGAAAATGAAACAGTCAACCAAGTCCAGGCAGCATAGAGGGTCCCATATAGGATAAACACAAGGAGAAGCATGCTGAGATGTGTATTAATCAAATTAACAAAAATTAAATATAAAGAAAAAACATTAAAAGAAACCAGGGAAAACAAACAAATAACATACAAAGGAATCCTCATAAGGTTATCAGCTAATTTTTCAGCAGAAATTCTACAGGCCAAAAGAGGGTGGGAGGATATATTAATATTTAATGTGATGACCTGAGCTTGATTCCTGGGTTGGGAAGATCCCCTGGAGAAGGGAAAGGCTACCCTCTCCAGTATTCTGGCCTGGAAAATTCCAGGGACTGTATAGTCAATGGGGTTGCAAAGAGTCAGACTTGACTGAGTGACTTTCACTTCACTTCAATGTGATGAAAGAGAAATAACCAAGATTACTCTACCCAGCAAGGCTTTCATTAAGAGTCAGTGAAGAAATCAAAAAGCATTGCAGACAAACAAATGCTGAGACAATTCAGTGCCACCAAACCAGCTTTACAACAAATGCTAAAGAAATTTTTCAATGTGGAAAACACAAGGGAAGAAAAAGACCTACAAAGACAAACCCAAAACAAAACAATTAAGAAAAGTGCAATAAAACTTGTATATTGATAATTACCTTAAATGTAAATGGATCAAATGTTCTGACCAAAAGACACAGGCTGGCTGAATGGATACAAAAGCAAGCCCCATATATATGCTGTTTACAGGAGACCCACTTAAGACCTAGGGACACATGCAGACAGAAATTGAGGGGATGGAAAAAGTTATTCTGTGCAAATGGAAATCAAAAAAAGCTGGAATAGCAATACTTATATTAGACAAACTAGACTTTAAAATAAAGACTATTACAAGAGACAAGGAAGGATACTAAGTAATGATCAAGGGATCAATCCAAGAAGAAGCTATAATTGTAAATATTTATGCACCCAACATAGGATCACCACATATGTAAGACAAATGCTGACAGTCATAAAAGGGGAAATTGACAGTAACACAATAATAGTGAGGGAATTTACCACTCCATTTACACCAGTGGATAGATAATCCAACAGAAAATTAATAAGGAATTATAAACCTTAAATGACACTTTAGATAGACTTGATTTTTATTGGACATTCCATCTGGAAGCAGAAGAACACACTTACTTCTCAAGTGCACACAGAATGTTCTCAAGGATAGATCATATCTTAGATCATAAATAAAGACTCAGTAAATTTAAGAAAACTGAAATCATATCAAACATCTTTTCTGACCAAAACGGTATGAGATTAAAAATCAATTACAGGGAACAAAACAGTAAAAAACACAAAAACCTGGAGGCTGAACAATATGCTACTAAATAACTAAGAGATCACTGAAGAAATCAAAGAGGAAATAAAAGAAACAAATGACAAATGACAACATAAACATGATGACTTGAAGCCTATGGGATGCAGCAATGACAATTCTGAGGGGAGAGTTTATAGCAATACAATTCTATCTTAAAAAAAGAGAAATACATCAAATAAACAACTGAAACTTACACCTAAAGCAACCACAGAAAGAGTAACAATAAAAAAAAAACAACCCAAAGTTAGTAGAAGGAAAGCAATCATAAAGCCCAGAAATAAATGAAATAGATATGAAGAAAACAGTGGGAAAGATCAATGAAACTAAAAGCTGCAGCTTTGAGAAGATCAACAATATTGGTAAACCTTTAAGCAAGACTCATCAAGAAAAATAGGGAGAGTACTCAAATCAATAAATTTAGAAGTGGAAAAGGAGAAATTGCAACTGACACTGCAGAAATACAAAGGATCATATGCAGCTATTACAATCAATGCCAGTAAATGGACACTATATGTCAATAAAATGGACAACCTGGAAGAAATGGAAAAATCCTTAGAAAGGTACAACCTGCCAAGACTGAGCCAGGAAGAAATAGAGATTATTATCAGATGAATCACAAATAATGAAACTGAAACTGTGATTAAAAATCTTCCAACAAACAAAAGTCCAGGACCAAACTTCACAGGAGAATCTTATCAACATTTAGAAAAGAGCTAACACCTATCCTTCTCAAAGTCTTCCTAAATATTGCAAAGCGAGGAACACTCCCATGCTCTTTCTACAAGGCCACCATCACTCTGATACCAAAACCTAACAAATATATTACATAAAAAGAAAATTACAGGCCAGTATCACTTTTAAACATAGATGCAAGAACCCTCAACAAAATACTTGTAATCTGAATCCAGCAATACATTAAAAGGATCACATGTCATGATCAAGAGGAATTTATCCCAGAGATACAAGGATTCTTCAATACACACAAATCGATGTGATACATGTATTAACAAAATGAAGAATAAATAGATGCGGAAAAACCTTTTGACAAAATTCAAAATCCATTTATGATAAAAAAATTCTTTTCACAAAATGGGCATAGAGGGAACTTACCTCAACAAAATAAAAGCCATATATAACAAACCCACAGCAAACATCATTCTTAATGGTGAAAAGCTGAAAGCATTTTCTCTTAGATCAGAAACAAGATAAGAGTATCCTCTCTTGCCACTATTATTCGACATAGTTTTGAAAGTCCTAGTCGCAGGATCAGAGAAGAAAGAGAAATAAAAGGAATCCAAATTCAAAAAGAAGCAAAACTGTCACTCTTTGCTGATAACTTGATAGTATATGTAGAAAATCCTAGTGATGCCACCAGAAAACTACTAGAGCTAATGAATGAATTTAGTAAAGTTGTAGGATATAAAATTAATACACAGAAGTCTCTTGCTTTCCTATATAATAACAATGAAAGATCAGAAAGAGAAATCATGGACACACCCCCATTAACCATTGCAACAAAAAGAATAAAAAACCTAGGAATAAGTCTACTTATGGAGACAAAGGGGCTTCCATGGTGGCTCAGAATGTAAAGAATATGCCTGCAATGCAGGAGACCTGGGTTTGATCCCTGGATTGGAAAGATCCCTTGGAGAAGGAAATGGAAATCCACTCCAGTATTCTTGCCTGGAGAATTTCATGGACAGAGGAGCCTAGTGGGCTACAATCCATGGAGGTCACAAAGAGTCAGACACCACTGAGTGACTAGCATTTTAACACAAAAACTATAAGGTACTGAACACAGAAAACTATAAGGTACTGATGAAATAAATCAAAGATAACATAAACTGATGGAGAACTGTACCATGTTCTTGGATTGGAAGTATCAAAATTGTGAAAATGACTCAGTTCAGTTCAGTTCAGTCACTCAGTCCTGTCTGACTCATCACGACCACATGGACTGCAGCCTGCCAGGCCTCCCTGTCCATCACCATCTCCCAGAGTTTACTCAAACTCATGTCCATTATGTTGGTGATGCCATTCAACCATCTCACCCTCTGTTGACCCACTCTCTTCCCGCCTTCAATCTTTCCCAGCATCAGAGTTTTTTCCAATGAGTCAGTTCTTTGCATCAGGTGGCCAAAGAATTGGACTTTCAGCTTCAGCATCAGTCCTTCCATGAATATTCAGGACTGATTTCCATTAGGATGGACTGTTTGGATCTCCTTGCTGTCCAAGGGACGCTCAAGAGTCTTCTCCAATGCCACAGTTCAAAAGCATCAATTCTTCAGCACTCAGCTTTCTTTATAATCCAACTCTCACATCCATACATGACTACTGGAAAAACCATAGCCTTGACTAGATGGACTTTGTTGGCAAAGTAATGTCTCTGCTTTTTAATATGCTGTCTAAATTGGTCATAATTTTTCTTCCAAGGAGCAACTGTCTTTTAATTTCATGGCTGCAGTCACCATCTACAGTGATTTTGGAGCCCAAAAATATAAAGTTTGTCACTGTTTCCATTGTTTCCCCATTCATGCCATGAAGTGATGGGACCAGATGCCATGATGTTAATTTTCTTAATGCTGAGTTTTAAGCCAACTTTTTCACTCTCCTCTTTCACTTTCATCAAGAGGCTCTTTAGTTCTTCACTTTCTGCCATAAGAGTGGTGTCATCTGCATATCTGAGGTTATTGCTATTTCTCCCGGCAATGTTTATTTCAACTTGTGCTTCATCCAGTCCGGTATTTCTCATGATGTAGTCTGCATATAAGTTAAATAAGCAGGGTGACAATATACAGCCTTGACATACTCATTTCCCAATTTGGAACCAGTCTGTTGTTCATGTCCAGTTCTAACTGTTGCTTCTTGACCTGCATACAAATTTCTCAGGAGGACAGTAAGGTGGTCTGGTATTCCCATCTATTTCAGAATTTTCCATAGTTTGTTGTGATCCACACAGTCAAAGGCTTTGGCATAGTCAATAAAGCAGAAGTAGATGTTTTTCTGGAACTCTCTTGCTTTTTCGATAATCCAACAGATGTTGGCAATTTGATCTCTGGTTCCTCTGCCTGTTCTAAATCCAGCTTGAACATCTGGAAGTTCACAGCTCACGCACTGTTGAAGCCTGGCTTGGAGAATTTTGAGCATTATTTGCTAGCAGGTGAGATGAGTGCAATTGAGCATTCTTTGGCTTTGCCTTTCTTTGGGATTGGAATGAAAGCTGACCTTTTCCAGTCCTGTGGCTACTACTGTGTTTTCCAAATTTGCTGGCATATTGAGTGCAGCACTTTCACAGCATCATCTTTTAGGACTTGAAATAGTTCAACCGGAATTCCATCACCTCCACTAGTTTTGTTCATAGTGATGCTTCCTAAGGAACACTTGACTTTGCATTCCACGATGTCTGGCTCTAGGTGAGTGATCACACCATCCTGGTTATCTCGGTCGTGAAGATCTTTTTTGTATAGTTCTTCTGTGTATTCTTGCCACCTCTTCTGCTTCTGTTAGGTCCATTCCATTTCTGTCCTTTATTGTGCCCATCTTTCCATGAAATTTTCCCTTGGTAGCTCTAATTTTCTTGAAGAGATCTCTAGTCTTTCCCATTCTATTGTTTACCTCTATTTCTTTTCATTGATCACTGAGGAAGGCTTTCTTATCTCTCCTTGCTGTTCTTTGGAACTCTGCATTGAAATGGATATATCTTTCCTTTTCTCCTTTGCCTTTTACTTCACTTCTTTTCACACCTATTTGTAAGGCCTCCTCAGATAACCATTTTGCCTTTTGCATTTTATTTTTCTTGGCGATGGTCTTGATCACCACCTCCTATACAGTGTCATGAACTTCCGTCCATAATTCTTCAGGCACTCTATCAGATCTTATTCCTTGAATCTATTCATCACTTCACTTGTAAAATCATAAGGGATTTGATTGAGGTCATACTTAAATGGTCTAGTGGTTTTCCCTATTTCTTCAATTTAAACCTGAATTTTGCAATAGGGGTTTCTGATCTGAGCCATAGTCAGCTCCCAGTCTTGATTTGCTGATTCTATAGAGCTTCTCCATCTTTCACTGCAAAGAGTATGTGTGTTAGTTGCTTAGTCGTGTCCAACTCTTTGCAGCCCCATAGACTGCAGCCCCACCAGGCTCCTCTGTTCATGGGATTCTCTAGGCAAGAACACTGGAGTGGGTTGCCATCTCCCTCTCCAAAAGGAACTATATAAAGAAAGAAAGTGATGTTGCTCAGTCATGTCCAACTATTTGCGACCTCATGGACTGTAGCCTACCAGGCTCCCCCATCCATGGAATTTTCCAGGCAAGAGTACTGGAGTGGGTTGCCATTTCCTTCTCCATTCAAAGAGTATAATCAATCTGATTTCAGTATTGACTATCTGGTGACATCCATGTGTAGAGTCATCTCTTGTGTTGTTGAAAGAGGGTGTTTGCTATGACCCATGTGTTCCCTTGGCAAAACTCTGTTATCCTTTGTCCTGCTTCATTTTGTACTCCAGTGCAAAATCTGAATAGACAAGTTAGGAAAGAATTGCTCCCCATAAGTTGATCCACATACTGAAATTGTGCCAACTTTGTAAATTTCCACCGTTTAAATGCCTCTGCTGTGGTATAAGCTATAATAGTGTTTCTCAAGGTTTATTTTGTTATTTACTGACATGCATACCTACACACACACACACACACACACGCACACACACACACACACATATATATATGATTGTCTGTTATGTTTCAGTCAGGTAACATTTGATAGATTCTAAAGTTGGATGAACTTGGATAGAATATTGGAATAACAAGTCTAAAAATTCTTTGTTATCTTATCTTTGAAAAGTATACTAACCTTTGATTAATTACATGAAAAATGAGAATAATTCCACCTGCAGAATTTTAAAGATTTAAAAGGGTAACACAAAAAACTCAGGACAATGCCTACCATACAGCACACTCAGAATAAAGGTTAGTCATTATAATTGTAATTACGAATGCTTTGTAATGATATGCTTCTGTAAATCTAGACTTCTATATCTGTAGATTGGACTGCATTTGTACTTTAGGGACTCTGATTCTTTAAACTTGCAATAATAATTTTACTCAGGAAATAAACTCCTGTAGTTTTGCTACCACATTTCTATTGCTATTATGCCTGTTATTATTCCTGTTATTATTTATGATATTAATTTTACAACTACTGCTAGTTTTTTTTCATGGAGAGGACAGCTAACTGTCCACACAAAGGCAAAGACAGCATTTGGAAGACAAGCAAGTAAAAATCTAGCATGGGCATCACTGAGTGAAGGAGTAGACTACAGAAGCTGCAAACAAACCCATATTTACCTTGATCACTGTGGCTCAATACAAGTTTAAGGTCAGGTATAGCAGAGAACATAATTAGTGTAGTTCATGCAAGTCTCAATGTGTGAGAAGCAGAGAGTTTTATCCTCATGAAATAAACATTGACCTTGAAATTTTAAAAAATACAATTGCATGCTTTTTTACTTATTAATTTGAAGAATTACAAATAATAAAGGAATTGTTCTATGTGATAAACAAAATCAAGGCAAAAACTATGAATTTAGAAGATACGTTAATATATCAATGATTATTTACTAGTAAAGGCTTGTACTTCACCAGTAATGTGAAAAGGGTACTTTTTCATTGGGGGAAATATCCAAGTAAAGCAGAAAATCCCAATAAATTACCTCTATTTAGTATCTACCTGTTGCATTAATTCGCAAATACTTCTAAAGGAGAAAAATTGAAAATGTCTTTAGTAATGGCAGTATTTTATATCCAAAAATATTTGAAGTAATGGATTAAGATGCAAAATTTAACTTTAGTCAATTGAGCTCCATCAATACATAATAAATATTCTGATAGATTTTCCAAAATATTAAATATGTAAACTTAAGATAAGAAACAAATGGGTATAAGTTTTTACACATTTAGTCACACTAGCAAACATAACACTCAAGTCACATTTGATAACTGATTCTATTATTTCTGTCTTTAATGAAAAGTCCAATTCTAAGTCAAAACTTCATGATACGGTTTATTTACATACATTTATAAAATATTTTCTTAATATATAAAGATTCTTAGCTAAGTGTTAAGAAGGCAGAACACTTACAACTGATTTGGAGGCACAAAATATTTTGAATATTTATCAAAGATTAGTAAGAATGATTTTCAGCATCAAATTATCACATTTTATATAAATGCTATAAGGTTTATATGTTATCTTCTGAGTTTTTGGTTATTCATATAGAATTCTGCAAGGAAGGATGAAGAAGCTAAAAGAAGTTTTTAAAAAGTGATTTTTCAAGTAACAAAGTTCCACTAGATTAGAGAAGAACACTTCATAGCTGTAACTTCAGTAGTCACCTGGGATCAAACGCTAAGTCCAAAAGGCATCTGCATGGCACAGATGAACAATTTTGTTCTCCACAATTACCTTGATTGTAGATAATCTGATTTGGACTGCTGTGTGTGTATATGTGTATCTGTGTATGTATGTATCTAATATTACATAAGTGTTGATGGCTTTGGTGGCTGAATTAGGTCAAAATACAAAAGACAAAATAACTAATAAGTAAGAAACATTATCAAGATTTTAAATCTACAATTGTACTCTATTTCCCCAAACCCAGAGCTTTGATGAAAATTGTTTATTGCATGGCTAAGTTCTTATCTGGAAGACATCTGGGCTTTGAAGATTTTTACCATAGTCTTAGAAATAAAAAATTGAGCAAATTGCAGTGCTTTTCTGTAATTTTGTAAAACAGGGTGTTTCAAGATAAATTATACCAGTGGACTGTATCTGTCTTGTACCACAAAACACATGTAAAATACCTGTAATTTAGTCATTTCAAGGCATGCATGAAAAAGGTAATAAACACAAATATAGACATCCTAGTTTGCAGACATGCAGACTTCACAAGTTAGAAAGATCTCAGGCTTACTAAATATCAAAGATAAAATCTGTACTGCACACCAAACTACTGAAAATTGCCTTCAAATTTAAGGTGCAATTTATTTCAAATGGGGTAAAGTTGTAGCTGGAAGAATTGAAGCATACAAAGCTACACCTAAGTTTATTATTTTATATTTACAATGCAAACCCACAAACACATACATGCAAGCAATATATGCCCAAATTATATTCTTTACTGTTTCATTTTTAATGGCTTGATAGTTTTAATATTTAATTTACATCAAAAACTTTATATTAGAGCATATTTTTCTCTTCAGAACTTTCTGACTTGAAGATTTTCTCAAGATTTTTGGGGATACTTGGAAATTTTTTTTTTAGAATAAAATTTTGTTCATGACATTAAATTATAAAATCATCTTTTGCCTTGTAAAAATTAATATCAATAATGTTATTTTATTAATAAATATTTTTCTCTATAAATTGACTGACAGTGACCTTGGTCTCATATTTCTAAGAAACATATTCAACTCTAGGCAGAAAGGACACCTCAAAAATGTACAAGCACAGTACAACAGTATCTAGCCTTTACTTAACCGTTTAGCTTTTACTTAACCTTTCCATCATAAGATACTGATGTAAAAGAGGTAAAAATAATGAAGTATTCTTTTTTTTTTCGAAGTCCTCCCATACTCACCTGCATCACATTGTTGTGAGTAGATTTAAGCCCTATTTTCCTCACTATTTCAGCAACAGATGCAGGTAAATAGATGGAGAATTCACAACTGCAATATGGACACAGTTTCATTGGACAACTTGGCATGCATAGAACCCTGACATTGATCTCAGGATAACAAACTTACTTTTTATCTGTTCAAAAGACAAAATGAACTTGATCTCTCAGCTGACCTTTGTAAGTAGGAGAATTCTAAGTCGCAGTGTCATAGTAGGACTTGTCTTATCTGTGCCAATATAGGGAAAGACAAGATAATCAGTAAAACATATTTTGGTGAAAAGTAAAAAGCTAAACAGTAATATTCGTGCAAGAGTAGAAGAATTTTTACTTACAAAGTGACAGTGATCATGGAGGGTATGAGTTGGGTAGGTGTCAGAGGACTTCTGGGTAAAGTAAATTTTATAGAATATTTTCTGACATTTTGGATTCTTTTGCAACCTTGGTTACCTCAATGGTTCTGCCTTTCCTTAATAGTCTTGCTTATTGCTTAATAGTCTTGCTTATGGTAGCCTCAGGAAATCTCTATACTTCAGTAAGGCCAGCTTCATGGGCTTGTGACCTGTGATACTGGACAGGGCCTGTCATTCAGTGGGGTTTAATGTCACTTGGTTTACATCATTATGTTGAAATCCTTGATAATATAATCTTTGGACTTCTGTTTGTAAGTGATATCCAGTGGGACAATGAGATGTGCAATTGAACAGAGAATATGCTCACATTACATGTCTACCCCAGTTCTTGCTGTAGAGCTCTATGCGGAGAGCATTTTTGATGCCCAGGAGCTCAGGATTCCTATTGATCTATGATTGTGGGTGTTCAGCCAGGCTCAGAGTACAAGGTAAAAGCATGTTACATTTCCATTCGGGTTGTGAGGTCACTGATGGGAAACCATTTTTTCAGTTATTTGAGCCAAATTTGATTTGAACACTGAAGGAAGGCAATGGTCTTCTAAAAAACACAGTGGCCAAGGAACCCTATTTTGTCTTTTCACCTGTATTACTCCTTTATATCTGCCAACCGTTTAGTTTGAAAATGATGATTTAGAAAGTAAGGAGAAGAGGGCAATCCATAGGTCCTTTTCCTTTCAACACTTCCTTAGTCATGATAGAATGTATGTGTATCAAGTGAAATAAAACCAACTAGTTTTGTAAAACTTTCTCCATGTTCTGGGAAGAATGAAACACATGTGCAAGCGTGAGCAAAGGAACCAAGATATGTAATTTTGGTGATTCTACGCATAAGTTAAAAACTCTTATCTTTATAGTTAAAACTGGCATTGCACAGTGTAAAGAAGAATGGCAAAATCCATGCTACTGATTTTAACATATAATTTGTTTTTGCTTATAAGATTAAATAGCAAAACACATTATGACAAGTTGAGAGGGAGTGTGTATAGAATAAAAAAATCCTTTATGTTTTGTAACTTTAATAGTAGTATTTTCATGTTTTCTTCAACAAGAGCCCCTGCATTTTTATTTTTCACTGGGCCTCCAAAACTGTGTAGCTGGCCCTACTTTTCTTAATATTAACAAATATACATTGTGTGTTTACTCTATGTCTATAGTGGTGCCAGGCACCTGGGGTGAGGCATGGGAGGGCAAAGCATTTTTCAAATTCTTCATTTAATTTTTCATAGTTATGTAATTATGTGATAGTATTTCTGTTTACCAGATGAAGAAAATGGGATTCAGTGTCACAAAACAGGTAAAAAGCAAAATCAGGATTAAATCTTAAATCTGTATGACTCCAATCCCCATACTCTTCCCCCTCTCTCTGATGACCATGTAATTAACTTTCCAAATGGATACTTTTGACAATAAAATGAGATGATATGAGTAAATACTCCACAACAACTGACATAAGCTGACTGTGTGAAGTGAAAGAGGACGTGTCATCTCTCAAGCTGTAAAATTCTTCCTCATATGTAGACGGTCATTGATTTTTCTTTTATATTACTCTTACATCTGTAGGAGGGAGGAGTTTTCAGCACTCAGTACATACTTCACAGATTATCTGCTGAATAAATAATTCTGTGTTGAGTAGATCCTAAATATCACATGGTTATAATTATTCGAGAGGTAAAATTTGCAAGTAAGTGTAGAAGCTTAAAAAAAACTAGAAAGAAGTTAAATTGAATTATAAAATGTTTCATTTTTATTTCATTTAGTTTTAAGCTGCAGGTATTATATCAAACAGTATGATATTGGTTCTCCGCTGGTGACTCAGCTGGCAAAGAATCCGTCTGCATGAGGGAGACCTGCGTTTGATCCCCGGGTTGAGAAGATCCCCTGGGGAGGGCATGGCAACCCAGTGTTCTCGCCTGCAGAATCCCCATGGAGAGAGGAACCTGGCAGGCTACAGTCCATGGGGTCACACGAGTTGGACAAAACTTAGCGACTAAACCACCATGATACTTGGATTGTAGAAGACCAAATCACTTGCATCCATGTCCCATTAAGAGTTTTAGATTGTTTACTACTTTGAGACTGAAAGTATCTTGTCTTATTTAGCTGTGCATCCCACATAACAACCAGTGCATGTCTTAGGGCAAAGTTGGGAATTAATCAGTGTTTATGAGTAAGACTAGCTATCGGATCATTAATGGATATAATTCTAAGAATAATTGATAAGAACTTCTTTATTAAAATGTAATAGTTTGGGGAAATAATTAAGATATTTCCCTGATAATAAAAGCCCTGATTCTCATATTGAGAGGAAGGAGACAGGAATTACATACTGCTAGGTGGAATTTATAACATATTTAAATCTGGGCTTTTTTTTTTTAATTAAGAAATTTGAATAGTCATAAAACCTTCTTGAGACTTACCATATTTAAGGCATGATTCTCCTTTCTTATTCTATTTCTACCTCTTGTTCCAAAATTATTGAATGAGAAAACTTCCTGTCCTACACTTTACTTGTTACCATTTCTGGGAACACTGTCTCTGAATGCAGGACATACAGGAATGACATCTCAGTGCTGGATGTGCTGATTCACTGGCACTAATATGTCATTTTCAGAAGCGTTCCCTCTCACAGATATTTCAGCACAGCAGATTCATGGGTCGAAGGGTAAAAGCAGGTTACCTATGGGTAGAAGCAGATAATGGGCATTTTATTACCCAGACATCTCTCATTTTAAAGCTGCTATTCTCAAGGATTAGACAGATGACCTCCAGTCACGATTTTGATTCCATAAATTGAAATTGGTTGTAATACTGTTCATTGCTCATGTGTGATTATGCATGAAGTTAATGTTATGGGATTTTCTGTCTAAGGTGATTTCTTAACCTTTTCTCTGCCTCACTCCCCTTAAATCCACTGTATTCAAGTTCCCTCAGGAATATGCTACATTCCATGAACTCTTGAATAAAAGCAAAGAGCCTATTTAAGAAAATAGCTTATATTTCTTTATTGTTAAAATTCAAAACTCTTAAATCTAATATCATTTTTACAGTTAGGCACCTGGCTAGGTGGTACACATGGTCCCCACCTGGAAAGAGCTAATTACAACAATGTTGGTAGTACTTACTATTATAATAGCAAACCCTTCTAGAGTTCATCCTTTCTTCTTTTTATTAATCTGAATGTTCAAATATATTAATTCATATAAGAAATTTCCACTGTTTGGGGTGAAATAAAAGAAGTGCACAAGTAATTAAAACATAAATAATTTTACATTGCATATATAAAAACATTTACAGAAATGCCATGCGAATTTGGGAGGACCACCACCTAGCCACTATAATCAAGAAAGCTTGCAACAGGTTGCTCACTGGATGCCTTCTATAGGGTAGCACTGTGCTAGGTATATTGGAAGCCTCCAAGAAGAACATGAGACTGACCTATGCCACCAAGAAGTTCAGGAAACAAGACTCACACAGAACAAATAATTAGAGAACCAAGGAAGATAACTTTATTTTTAAATACCTTATATTTTTATATTTTTGTATTTTTAAAGGATTCTCATATGTCTTACTCTATTTATTCCTCTCCTCAAGCTTACAAAAATAGATATGGTTATTATTTTTTATTGAACTGACTGAAGAATGAATCTTCAGTTTTCATTCTAATTTAAATCAGATCCCCCTTTAAATAGAAGACCCCAACAACTACTAAATGTAGCCAACGTTTATTGATTACTATTTATCAAGTACTTAAATCCAAAACAGTACTGTAGGCATACTACTAGGAAACTAAATTTTAAAGAAGTTATGCAATTTGTCCAAAGTAGTAAGCTTTTGATAGTAGAACTGACATTGAATCAGGCTGAATTACTTGAGAAGCCTCCCTCATGATCAGTCTGCAATTTCTTATGTTGGTCTTGTCTAAATATAAATGAAAACTGAGAATAATGAACTTACACCCACACAGTGAAAAGAATGACTTTGTGTTGCTGGAAACAAAATTGTGAACATGGAGGAAAGCCTATTATTTCAAACAATAAAATGGTTCCTAAAACTCTGTCTTGTACCTTGATAATCATCATCTCAGTTCAGTTCAGTTCAGTCACTCAGTCATGTCCTACTCTTTGTGACCCCATGGACCGCAGCATGCCAGGCCTCTGTCCATCACCAACTCCTGGAGTTTACCCAAACTCATGTCCATTGAGTAGGTGATGCCATCCAACCATCTCATCCACTGTCGTCCCCTTCTCCTTCTGCCTTCAATCTTTCCCAGCATCAGGGTCTTTTCAAATAAGTCAGTTCTTCACATCAGGTGGCCAAAGAATTGGAGTTTCAGCTTCAACATCAGTCCTTCCAATGAACACTCAGGACTGATCTCCTTTAGGATGGACTGGTTGGATATCTTGCAGTCCAAGGGACTCTCAAGAGTCTTCAACAACACCACAGTTCAAAAACATCAATTCTTTGGTCCTCAGCTTTCTTTAAAGTCCAACTCTCACATCCATACATGACTACTGGAAAAACCATAGCCTTGACTAGATGGACCTTTGTTGGCAAAGTAATGTCTCTGCTTTGTACTATGCTATCTAGGTTGGTCAAAACTTTCCTTCCAAGGAGTAAGCTAGTCTTTTAATTTCATGGCTTCAGTCACCATCTGCAGTGGTTTTGGAGCCCCCCAAAATAAAGTCAGCCACTGTTTCCCCATTTATTTGCCATGAAGTGATAAGACTGGATGCCATGCTCTTAGTTTTCTGAATGTTGAACTATAAGCCAGATTTTTCACTCTCCTCTTTTACTTTCATCAAGAACCTCTTTAGTTCTTCTTCACTTTCTGCCATAAGTGTCGTGTCATCTATGTATCTCAGGGTATTGCTATTTCTCCTGGCAATCTTGATTCCGAGCTTATGCTTCATCCAGCCCAGCATTTCTAATAATGTACTTTGCATATAAGTTAAATAAGCAGGGCGACAATATACTGCTTTGACGTACTGCTTTCCCTATTTGGAACCAGTCTGTTGTTCCATGTCCAGTTCTAACTGTTGCTTCCTGATCTGCATACAGATTTCTCAAGAGGCAGGTCAGGTGGTCTGGTATTCCCATCTCTTGAAGAATTTTCCAGTTTATTGTGATCCACACAAAGTCTTCGGCATGGTCAATAAAGCAGAAATAGACATTTTTCTGGAACTCTCTTGCTTCTTCGATGATCCAGTGGATGCTGGCAATTTGATCTCTGGTTCCTCTGCCTTCTCTAAAACCAGCTTGAACATCTGGAAGTTCATGGTTCTCATATTGCTGAAGCCTGGCGTGGAGAATTTTGAGCATTACTTTGCTAGCCTGTGAGATGAGTGCAATTGTGCAGTAGTTTGAGCTTTCTTTGGCATTGCTTTTCTTTGGGATTGGAATGAAAGCTGACCTTTTCCAGTCCTGTGGCCACTACTGTGTTTTCCAAATTTCTAGTATATTGAGCACAGCACTTTCACAGCATCATCTTTTAGGATTTGAAATAACTCAACATGAATTCCATCACTTCCACTAGCTTTGTTCATAGTGATGCTTCCTAAGGAACTTGACTTCGCATTCCAGGATGTTTGGCTCTAGGTGAGTGATCACACCATTGTGATTATCTGGGTCGTGAAGATCTTTTTTGTACAATTCTTCTGTGTATTCTTGCTACCTCTTTTTAATATCTTCTGCTTCTGTTAGGTCCCTACCATTTCTGTCCTCTATTGAGCCCATCTTTGCATGAAATTTTCCCTTGGTATCTCTAATTTTCTTGAAGAGATCTCTAGTCTGTCCCATTCTATTGTTTTCCTCTATTTCTTTGCACTGATCACTGAGGAAGGCTTTCTTATTTCTCCTTGCTATTCTTTGGAACTCTGCATTCACATGGGTTTATCTTTCCTTTTCTCTTTTGCTTTTCACTTCTCTTCTTTTTGCAGCTATTTTTAATGCCTCCTCAGACAGCCATTTTGGTTTTTTTGCATTTCTTTTCCTTGGGGATGATCTTGAACCCAGTCTCTGTACAATGTCATGAACCTCTGTCCATAGTTCATCAGGCACTCTGTCTATCAGATCTTGTCCCTTAAATCCATTTCTCACCTCCAGTGTATAATCATAAGGGATTTGATTTAGGTCATACCTGAATCGTCTAGTGGTTTTCCCCACTTTCTTCAATTTAAGTCTGAATTTGGAGTTCATGATCTGAGCCACAGTCAGCTCCCAGTCTTGTTTTTGCTGACTTTATAGAGCTTTTCCATCTTTGGCTGCAAAGAATATAATCAATCTGATTTTGGTGTTGGCCATCTGATGATGTCCATATGTAGAGTCTTCGCTTGCGTTGTTAGAAGAAGGTGTTTGCTATGACCAGTGCTTTCTCTTGGCAAAACTCTATTAGCCTTTGCCCTGCTTCACTCTGTACTCCTTCACCAAATTTGCATGTTACTCCAGATTTTTCTTGACTCTTACTTTTGCATTCCAGTCCACTATAATGAGAAGGGCATCTTTTTTGGGTGCTAGTTCTAAAAGGTCTTGTAGGTCTTCATAGAACTGTTCAGCTTCTTCAGCATTACTGGTCGGGGCACAGACTTGGATTACTGTGATATTGAATGGTTTGCCTTGGAAATGAACAGAGATCATTCTGTTGTTTTTGAGATTGCATCCAAGTACTGCATTTTGGACTCTTTTGTTGACTATGATGGCTCTTCCATTGCTTCTAAGGGATTCTTGCCCACAGTAGTAAATATGATGGTCATCTGAATTAAATTCACCCATTCCATTTTAGTTCACTGATTCCTAGAATTTTGACATTCACTCTTGCCATCTCCTGTTTGAACGCTTCCAATTTGTCTTGATTCATGGGCCTAACATTCCAGGTTCCTATGCAATATTGCTCTTTACAGCATCGGACCTTGCTTCTATCACCAGTCACATCCACAACTGGGTATTGTTTTTGCTTTGGCTCCATCCCTTCATTCTTTCTGGAGTAATTTCTCCACTGATCTCCAGTAACATATTGGGCACCTACCGACCTGGGGAGTTCATCTTTCAGTGTCCTATCTTTTTGCCTTTTCATACTGTTCATGGGGTTCTCAAGACAAGAATACTGAAGTGGTTTGCTATTCCCTTCTCCAGTGGACCACGTTTTGTCAGACCTCTCCACCATGACCCGACCATCTTGGGTGGCCCTACATGGCACAGCTTAGTTTCATTGAGTTAGACAAGGCTGTGGTCCATGTGATCAGATTGGTTAGTTGTCTGTGACTGTGTTTTCAGTCTGTCTGCCCTCTGATGCCCTCTCTCAGCGCCTACAGTCTTACTTGGGTTTCTCTTACCTTGGACGTGGGGTATCTCTTCACAGCTGCTCCAGCGCTGCGCACCACTGCTTGCCGCTCATCATATAGCAAGCCCTTTTAGCTTAAATATCCTTTTCTTTTAGAAACTTCTTTGTATAACTATGTCAGTTGTCACCATTATAAACAAAGAACCTTGAATATCAAGCATTTTATATCTATATGGCTTTTTTTTAATTAAAAGACTAGACTTTGTATCAAAAACAAATGAGAAGACTGGTCTAAAGATTATCAGTCAATGGGTTTATTAGCATATTTTGATGATTCATCTCAGTGGTTTTTTAGCAGATTTTTCTTTCTTAAGGAAATAGGAAAATCATCACAATTTTGAACATCAGTCAACAACATGTTTTAAATTCACACTTTAACTGTCCATCAACATTATTTAAAACTGGATTCTATGCAGGAAAATAAGGTAATCTGTCATGGTGATAGAAGTAGTATGTGGGTCATTGTGTAGCATCGGGAAAATGAATAAAATTTAGAGTATGTGTTATTGTGCAATGTCAGAAAAATTCATATAATTCTGAAGTATAATTTCTTCTTGTATGAAATGGGTACAGTAATAATATTTACCTTATAGATTCACAGTGTTTATATTTTTATTAAATGAAAAAGTTCAATTAAAGCAACTTGGAATTACTGCCTATAGTAAGCATATGAAACATGGTACTTTTATTATAATACTCTTTATTGATTAAAGTTTTATGCTTCTATATAATCTTATATGACAAACTTAGCAATTAGTCTTATAAAGAGATGATAAGGTCCCACTAATATCAAAGTACATGAAAAGTCTCATGGAAATGGAGGCTGGTTTACAATTTACAATGAAAAATCTAACTGTCATGACAACTACACTATTTATGTCACCGTGGTCTGTAAATGATACTTGAAAGCAACTTTGTTAATACATCTGTTCCAAACCGGGGAAGGAGTATGTTAAGGCTGTATATTATCACCCTACTTATTTAACTTATATGCAGAGTACATCATGCAAAATGCTGGACTAGATGAAGCACAAGCTAGCATCAAGATTGCTGGGAGAAATATATCCTGAGATATGCAGATGACACCACCCTTATAGCAGAAAATGAAGAAAAACTGAAGAGCCTCTGGATGAAACTGAAAGAGCAGAGTGAAAAAGGTGGTTTAAAACTCAACATTCAGAAAACTAAGTTCATGGACTCAGGTCCCACTTCATGGCAAATAGATGGGGAAACAATGAAAGCAGTGTCAGACTTTATTTTCTTGGCTCCAAAATCACTGCAGATGGTGATTGAAGCCATGAAATTAAAGGATGCTTAGTCCTTGGAAAGAAAGATATGACCAACCTAAACAGCATATTACAAAGCAGAGATATGACTTTGCCAACAAAGGTCCGTCTAGTCAAAGCTGTGGTTTATCCAGTGGTCATGTATGGATGTGAGAGTTGGACTATAAAGAAAGCTGAGGGCCAAAGAATTGATGCTTTTGAACACTGGTGTTGGAGAAGACTCTTGAGAGTCCCTTGGGCAGCAAGGAGATCCAGCCAGTCCACCCTAAATGAAATCAGTCCTGAGTGTTCATTGGAAGGACTGATGCTGAAGCTGAAAGTCCAATACTTTGGCCACCTGATGTGAAGAACTGACTCATTGGAAAAGACCCTGATGCTGGGAAAGATCAAAGGCGGGAGGAGAAGGGGACGACAGAGGATGATATGGTTGGATGGCATCACAGACTCAGTGGATATGTGTTTGAGTAAACTTGGGAGTTGGTGATGGACAGGAAGGCCTAGCGTGCTGCAGTCCATAAAGTTGCAAAGAGTCAGACATGACTGAGCAACTGAACTGAACTGAGATATCAAATCATGTTTTGATGGGCAGGAATTGACTGTCCTCATAGCCCCTGCAAGTAGTCCAATGATTAACATCGATGTATATTTTTTGAAAAAATTAACAAAATGGGTGTAATGTAATTCAGATAAAAGTAAACTGTCATATGGACTGTGTTAGATCAGTGTTGCATTCAAAATAACTACTACTTCAGTATCCACAAAAACAATTTAAATTTTACAGTGTACATTTGTAAACAACTGTATGTAAACAACATAATATCAAAATATTTTCTTTTCATTTGACAATTACTAAAAGAAATTACATCTTTATTACCATCTCATCATAAATTCTTCCTCAAAGTCCTAACTTTAATGTTTTTTTTCGTTATTCTCCTACTTTCTAACTCTCATCCCATCCTCTTAGCTTCTTATTTTTTTTGAAGAGCTGCTCCTTAATATTTCTAATAGGAAAGAACTCTATAATGCTTATTTTCTGTCTCTGTTAAATAACTCTGCTCTGCTACAATCCACAGAGCCATTTGCATGTTTGCCATCCAAAAATCCTGCAAGCCAGGATGCTCTCTCTCTTCCTTCCCTACTCCCTCATCCCCATCTTCTTCCTCCTCCTCCAGGATGGAGCTGGGTTCCTCCCAGATGTGGATGGAAAAATTGTACAATTCATCTTGCTGGGTTTTATCATGGCATAATCCAACCAAAACAGATATTGGGGAATTTGAATTCTTAGAGCAGGAACATATCTGAAACCAGATATAATGCTTCCTAAATTCGTTAGAACTGATTCTTCTGCAAGAGAAGGTAAAGAGAATGCAATAGGATATTTTTTTTTTAATCATGAATGAAATTGGCTACTAATTATATTTCTTTTTATAACTAATAAAACAGGGACTTCTGCATTCTAACCCACAAAATTTCTAGGAAGTCCCAGTTTGTAATTCAGTCATTCTTATATGATCTGGAGGTTTCTTAGAACATTATGAGATTAGCATCCCATTAACTAAAATAATTTCTTTGTGGATAAATTCTGTCCCCCAGTAAAAAAACAGACAAATCAGGGATGCAGTTCCTAACTCAAAATGGTCCTGAGCTTATTATTTGGTTGATTTTGAGCATCAACATTTATTCTTGTCTATTCCAACCTTGATTGTTGATATCTGGTATAAGGAGAGTGAGCTGGGTCTACATTCATTATGGGTCCCCGAGAACTTGGACATTTCAAATTAATGGTTCTCTCTGATATTTCATTCTGTAAGAGTCTCTGTGAGAGCAACTTTCTTTTCGCCCTCTCTAACTGACTTTAATAATATTTGATATTTAAGTGTTCCCTTGCTACTGGCCACCTCTAAGCTCCATTAAAATAATTGGCCATCCAACTCTCTTTCTTGCCTGAATTTTTTAGTTGTTTTTTTTTAAACATTTTCCTCTTGTTTTAGTTCTCAAAACAGTGCTCATTACTGTAGCTAACCTGCTACAAGTCCTTAACATATAAATCATTTACAACAGTAATTTCATTCTGAAACACAGTTGTAAATATTATATAAGAGTCCCAGAAATTTTCCCTTATGAAGCATACTTTTCCTGGCTGGTCAAGCTGTCCAGCAGAGAAACAGAGGTCTTTGGGAATTTGAGTAAATAATGAATATTCTAGTGCTATAAGTGCAAACTCACTTGTCCACATATTTCAAAAGACCTGCTTCTTTAACCACTCTAGTAACATTTTTCAACCAAAGTTCTTTCTTTTCTTTATAGAAGTGTGTCTTCATAAATTTTTTTAGGCCTTGTAACAAAGTGACAGTGGTTGTAAAGTTTACATAATTTACTTTTTTTTTTCCTCAGTGAAAGTCTATTTCCATAGCTCTAGAATCATCCAGGAAAAATGAGTAAAATGCCTTGAATTAGACTGACCATAACTGATATTTACCTTTCTTAAGAAAAATGGGACTCAGTGGATGACAGGTTAGAGATATTCAATTTCTAATTGAAAATTATACAGAATATTCTCAAGAATTTTCTCAATTAGGTGCCTTCATATTTTGTTGATGTTATTCAGTTGCTATATTGTGTCTGACTCTTTTTGACTCCAAGGACTGCAGCATGCCAGGCTCCTCTGTCCTTCACTATCTCCTGGAGTTTGCTTAAATTCATGACTGTTGAATCAGTGATGCTATCTAACCATCTCATCCTCTGCTACCCCTCTCTTCTTTTGTCGTCAACCTTTCCCAGAATCAAAGTCTTTTCCAATAACTCAGCACTATGCATCAGGTGGTCAAAGTACTGGAGCCTCAGCTTCAGCAACAGTCCTTCCAATAAACATTCAGTGTTGATTTCTTTCAGGACAAATTGGTTTGATCTCCATGAAGTCCAGGGATAGAGGAAAACAATAGAATGGGAAAGCCTATAGATCCCTTTAAGAAAATTGGAGATATCAAGGGAAAATTTTATGCAAGGATGGGCATGATAAAGGACAGAAACAGTAAGGACCTAACAGAAACAGAAGACATTAAGAAAGGTGGCAAGAATATACAGAAGAACTGTAGAAGAAAGGTCTTAATGACCCAGATAACCACAATGATGTGTTTACTCACCTAGAGCCAGACATTCTGGAGTGTGAAGTCAAGTGGGCCTTAGGAAGCATTGCTATGAACAAAACTAGTGAAGGTGATGGAATTCCAGCTGAGCTATTTAAAAATTCTAAAAATGATGCTGTTAAAGTGCTGCATTCAGTATGTCAGCAAATTCGGAAAACTCAGCAATGGCCACAGGACTGGAAAAGGTCAGTTTTTTTTTTAATACGAAAGACAAGCAATGCCAAAGAATGTTCAAACTACAGTACAATTGTGCTCACATGTTAGCAAAGTTTTTCTCAAAATCCTTCAAACTAGGCTTCAACAGTACATGAACTGAGAAGTTCCAGATGTACAAGCTGGTTTTCAAAGAGGCAGAGGAACCAGAGATCAAATTACTAACATTTGTTGGATCATGGATAAAGCAAGAGAATTCCATAAAAATATCTGCTTCACTGACTATGCTAAAACTTTTGACCATGTGGATCACAACAAACTGTGGGAATTTCTTAAAGAAATGGGAGTACCAGATCACCTTACCAGTCTCCTGAGAAATCTGTATGTGGGTCAAGAAGCAACAGTTAGAACCAGATATGGAATAACTGACTGGTTCAAAATTATAAAACAAGGCTATATATATTGTCACCCTGTTTATTTAACTTCTATGCATAGTACATCATGTGAAATGCTGGGCAGGATGAATCACTAGCTGGAATCAAGATTGCCAGGGTAAATATCAACAACCTCAGATATGCAGGTTCAACTACTCTAAAGGCAGAACGTGAAGAGGAACTTAAAGAACCTCTTGAATGGGAGTGAAAGAGGAGAGTGCAAAAGCTGACTCGAAACTCAACGTTAAAAATGCTAAGATCATGTCATCTGATCCCATCTGCTCATGACAAATAGAAGGGGAAAAAGTGGAAGCAGTGACAGATTTTCTTTTGGGGGGGCTCTAAAATCACTGCAGATGGTTACAGCAGCCATGAAATCAAAAGCTTTCTCCTTGGAAGGAAAGCAATGACAAACTTAGATCAGGTATTAAAAAGCAGAGACATGACATTACTGATAAAGGTCCACATATTCAAATCTATGGTTTTTCCAGTAGTCATGTAAGAATGTGAGAATTGAACCTTAAAGAGGACTGAGCACAGAATTTATGCTTTTGAATTGTAGTGCTGGAGAAGACTCTTGAATTACTTAATGTAACTTTGCATAAATTTAATATTCCATGTGGTATATTCCATTCTGCACAGGACATTTTCCTAAAATCATAATTAAACACAAAAAAGTCTTCACTTTGACTCTGAGGTGCAGTTCTAAGAACCATGATGCTTGTGTTTCTCCACTGCAACTCTGCTGTAACCTAAATCCAGTCTCCATTTGATCATGATGAGAGTAAGCTGTTGGCTTTTTATTGTGGTAAGAAATTTATCTTGGACTAATTAATTGTTGTATATTAGTTGCAAAATTCAGAATAATCTGACAAATACCCTACATAAAGGTTTCCCTTGTGGCTCAGCTTTTAAAGAATCCACCTGCAATGCAAGAGACCTGGGTTTGATCCCTGAGTTGGGAAGATCCCCTGGAGAAGGGAATGGGTACCGACTCCAGTATTCTGCCCTGGAGAATCCCATGAACTGTTATTCTGTGGCTCAAAAAGAGTCGGACATGACAGGGCAACTTTCACTTCACTTCACCCTACATAAAAATGGACAACTCTTGTATACTATCCAAAAATTGAATTGCATTAAAATGTCCAAGTTTATTATTTTAAAATATTTTAAATGATTTGGGGACTTTTCAATTTGGGGACAGTGAATTAGATTATATCAGACTAACTCTCTTGTGCTGTGCTCAGCGGCTTAGCCGTGTCTGACTCTGTGCGCTGGCTCTAGGTGAGTGATACCAGTTGAGCTATTTCAAATCCTATAAGATGATGCTGTTAAAGTGCTGCACTCTATATGCTAGCAAATTTGGAAAACTCAGCAGTGGCTACAGGACTGGAAAAGGTCAGTTTTCATTCCAATCCCAAAGAAAGGCAATGCTAAAGAATGTTCAAGCTACTGCATAATTGCACTCATCTCACACACTAGCAAAGTAATGCTCAAAATTTTCCAAGCCAGGCTTCAACAGTATATGAAGCATGAACTTCCAGATGTTCAAGTTGGATTTAGAAAAGGCAGAGGTACCAGAGATCAAATTGCCAACATCCATTGGATCATTGAAAAAGCAAGAGAGTTCCAGAAAAATATCTACTTCTGCTTAATTGACTACACCAAAGCCTTTGATTGTGTGTATCACAACACACTGTGAAAAATTCTTAAAGAGATGGGATTACCAGACCACCTGACCTGTCTCCAGAGAAATCTGTATGCAGGTCAAGAAGCAACAGTTAGAACTGGACATGAAACAACAGACTGGTTCCAAATTGGGAAAGGAATACATCAAGGCTGTATATAGTCACCCTGCTTATTTAACTTATATGCAGAGTACATCATGAGAAATGTTGGACTGGATGAAGCACAAGCTGGAATCAAGATTGCTGGGAGAAAAATCAATAACCTGAGATATGCAGATGACACCACCCTTATGGCAGAAAGTGAATAAGGACTAAAGAGGTTCTTGATGAAAGTAAAAGGAGAGTGAAAAAGTTGGCTTAGAACTCAACATTCGAAAACTAAGAATATGGCATCTGGTTCCATCACTGCATGATAAATGGATGGATAAACATTGGAAACAGTGACAGACTTTATTTTTGGGGCTCCAAAATCACTGCAGATGGTGATTGCAGCCATGAGATTAAAAGACACTCAGTCCTTGGAAGAAACGCTATAACCAACCTAAGCAGCATATTAAAAAGCAGAGACATTACTTTGTCAACAAAGGTCCATCTAGTCAAAGATATGGTTTTTCCAGTAGTCATGTACGGATGTGAGAGTTGGATTATAAAGAAAGCTTAGCACCAAAGAACTGATGCTTTTGAACTGTGGTGTTGGAGAAGACTCTTGAGCGTCCCTTTGATAGCAAGGAGATCCAACCAGTCAACCCTAAAGGAAATCAGTCCTGAATATTCATTGGAAGGACTGATGCTGAAGCTGAAGCTCCAATTCTTTGGCCACCTGATGTAAAGAACGGACTCATTGGAAAAGACCCTGATGCTGGGAAAAATTGAAGGCAGGAGGAGAAGGGGGCGACAGAGGATGAGATGGTTGGATGGCATCACCGACTTGATGGACATGAGTTTGAGCAAGCTCTGGGGGTTGATGATGGAGAGGGAACCCTGGAAAGCTGCAGTCCATGGGGTTGCAAAGAATTCGAACAGGACTGAGCGACTGAACTGAACTGAACTGTAGCCCGCCAGTCTTCTCTGTCTATGGGGATTCTCCAGGCAAGAATACTGGTGTGGGTTGCCATGTCCTCCTCCAGGGGATCTTCCCTGGAGTAACAATCTTACTAATGGCAATTTTAAAGTTTGAACAAATATCTCTTAAAAAAAAACAAACAAAAAAACTCTTTTTAGTTACTAGAGAGTAACCCATGGAAGATAGAAACAGGAAGACATAAATCTTTGGAAGAAGATGAATATACTGATTGAATTGCATGTTTGGTTAACTTCCCTAGTAAAGGCATTTTTCAATTCTTTTCTTACATGGAAAATTTACCTCAAACATAATACAGAGTTTTGTGAGATAAGAGTCAGAGTCTGGGATTCCAGAGCCAATATAAATTAAGGTCAAAATCTTGACCATTCTAGGATGAATGAAAATTTTCTATACCTTGATTTTGCTAGAGGTTATATGAGAGTATACCTTTGTCAAAACTCATTAAACTGTACTCAGAATCTATACATTTTGTGAGTTGTACCTCAGTAAAAAGATTTCTGGAAAAAATATTAAAAAATAAGTATTACAATTTTATATCCAATTCTTCCAAAGGGATTCAAATAATAACACAACAACATTAAGAAATCTTTTCCAGCTATCCATATCCCAACTTCTCAGAGCATCTGGTTTAAAAAAAAAAAAAAATCTCATTTTCCAAGATTTTTCCAAGTCAAAATTCTATTGTATACTCTTATTCCCCCTCTTTTAAAAACACTTGTCCAGCATTCCTACTTTTCTGATATTATTTTTTTTTCAATTAGCAGCTCTGTAATCTTTCTCATGGTAATTAGTGTTCTGGAATCTTTCCATTCTGAAGCTCTGTTTTTTAGCACAGCAAAAGCCCACGCCTATAATTTTGTTCAAACAGCCAAGAAATCTTAATCCATGGAAAATTAGGTCAGAAGAATGATTTGAATGTTCCATTCAGGCACAGATAAAACAGACTCAAAATGGTGCTTTGTGAAACATTTTGTCAGAATAAAAGATGTTTAATGAACATAATGGTTAATGGCATTAGTATCAGAATATCCGTAGGAGGAGTGAAGACTGAAAAGATTCTAAGAGAGTACCCAGAGCTTTCTCTGGTGTCTTAGACAAGATGTGACTGAGCACCTCTGATATTTATCTTCATGACTCTCATTTCATTCAGGGCCATGACTGAAACACCTCTTTGAAAATGGTTCTTATTTTATTTTATTATCATGTTCTGAGTGTTTGTTTTGTATTATTTCCCTCAGGTCTATAACCAGCCTATGCAATGATGACACGGAAAGAAGAAAAATGTTTCCCTTGGAAGATGCAGCCAGTCAAGGGCATGGTTTGGTGAACAGTGATATTGCAAAAGTAAGTGCAGTCCTGTATCCAGGCACAAGGTACCATGGATTATGTGCTAAATTTCACACCCCCCCCCCCCCCCCGCACCATGTTCTTTCATCAAGGTTCTTTGTGCACAAACTACACATTCATAGTGACTGCCTTTTCTCTTTTAAGAACATATTTTTTTCCTTCTATCTTGATGCTAGCACAATTCTTTATACCTCTGTATTAATTTGGGTTCTTAGTTGCGAGTAAGAGAAATAACCTAGTGGAGGTGGATTATTTCTGTTTGCTCAAATTAATGGCTGTACTGTTGGTTGAAAACACACATGTATATGTCCTCTCGGCTTCTTTATTTCCATCAAGGCTGAGTGAAATTCATGTTGATGTATCAAATGGATCTTTCCCCTTACTACTTGGCCTTTCTTGATTAAGTTGTGGGTGCTTTGAGAATGGGAGACCCAAGTTTCTCCCTTTCTTTGTCTCCGAGGACTAAGACTTTAAATGCTCTCATGCATCACCTTTTCTAAAATAACATTGTCTTGATTTTAAGTGATATTGAAAATACTATGAATTTTAGATCTAATTTCATTGTTTTGTACTTTAAACAATTTTTCTATGTAAATATTTTCTTCTGTCTTAAAAGACTATGAACTCATTGTCAGAATTAAGTGTTGCCTGCATGCTCAGTCACGTCAGTCATATCTGACTCTTTGCAACCCCATGGACTGTAGCCCACTAGGGTCTTCTGTCCATGGGATTCTCCGGGCAAGAATGCTGGAGTAGGTTGCCATTTCCTCCTCCTGGGGATCTTCCTGATCCAAGGATTGAACCCTGCATCTCCTGTGTCTCCTGCATTATAGGCAGATTCTTTCCCACGGAGCTACCAGGAAAGCTCAAATGAAATGAAAAATAAAAATCTCAAGAAGTTTAATGCCATTAAGATCAAAGATGGAGGGCTGCCTTTGTGAGTTTCTACATATTAAACCTGCTAATGCTTCAGATGTGGGGCAGGAATTTATCTTTAGGTGCTGCTGCTGGGGTGGATGAGGCAGCAATGCCCTGGATATGCGACAGGAGGTGGGTTCCTGTTCTGGTTCTGCTGCTGCACTGGACCAGGGCTGTCAATGGTCCAGGTTTGTGGGCAAGGGTTGGGTCTCTGCCTTTGCTCTGCCTCTGTGGCAAATGGGACCCTTCACACCCTTGGTGAGGCTCATGGACTGTTTCTTCTAGCTACGTTTCTGATTAGCTGTCTCTTTCCTGGCCTTTTTACCAAAGAGAGAAGGGTTTTTTGTTTCTCTGTTTTTGTCTAAACATTTTGGTGCCTCCAAGTTGTGGGCCTGTTTGGTGCCCAGTTGAGTATCTATGGTGATGGAAAGAAAACCCAGGAAGCTCAGGGCTGGCTGTGAGGTCACATTTTTCTTCACAGAGTTTTGAGTCCATTTATGATTATGGAATTATTTCAGGACACAGAAGTACTAAGAGGGGAGGATCCAGGAAAAGTGAGTCCATGACATCTCACAACAAGAGGGTTTTTAAATTATGTTCAGTTTACAGTACAGAGCTGAGTGATTCCAGGGACTCTGGGTGTCTTCCATCATGGCCATTTCTTCATTGCCCATATTTTATCAGTGATTTATTTCTAAAAAGTTAGTTCTTCTGAATCTTTGTTCATTAAAATATTCCAAACCTTTTAATCTAATTACAGAATATTTTGATAACCTAATTTCATACTTTTCTGCTACAGCTGTCCATATGTATAGTAATATTTATGCAAGATATATTTCATTATCCCATTTAAGCAAACATTGTGATAATTTTGTGCTTCATAATTAAATGTCTTCTTAACTAAGCCCTGGCAGTTATAATAAATTCAGCTGAGTGATTGATTCTGGGATGGGTAAATATGTAGGAGAGGACCATTTGGCTTTGTTTATTAATATATCAGATAAGCTGTCTTTTGACATCCTAATAGAGACAGTATTTCTCTCTTGCTTTAAAAATGAGTCATTTAGCCTTCTACGGCATAAAAGATTGCATTGACTTTGAGCTGACCTAGGTAGCAAAAGATGAACATATTTGCTTTGTAAATTTGATCAAGTTTGAGGGCAAATTTTACTTACAGCACAAATGACTTTAATAATATTGAAGCCAATGAGGATTGCCTTCAAGCTTTGCCAAAGCTTTAAAGTCAACTTTTAACAATGAAGTTTTCTAACTATAAAACACCTTTGTATACAAATGTCAGCTGCAGATAAACCACAGCTGCCAGAAGAGTTTGCCACTAAAAGAGTTTGACTCAGTCATTATATTTCCAGTGATTAATGCATATTAGTTTTATTTATGTGCACACATATGCATATGTGTGTTAATATTTTTTATTTTATTCTTGTACTTTAGATTTCAATTTTCTATTTAGAGTGTATTTTTACTTTTATAAATAGAAAAATATGTTATTTTAATGCATAAGACAGAGAATATTTGAGACTTGTGGTGGTATATCAGTTGTGGAAACACAAAGTACAGAATCTTACTTAGTGGTATTTAAATATAATCATTTCTTTTTGGAAAGGGCAACTCTAATATCATTAAAAAATCCCTGCAAAGCGAATTAAGCACTATCTTCTCTTTAACCAGAATTCTTAGATAGTACCTTAGTAGAATTTTTTTTTTAATGTGTACTAGGAGATTTGTACAAGGATTTGTCTATAGTGGCACTCCTGAAAATACAAGTATCTGGACACTACTCAAATGACTATCAATAGAAAAATAAGTAGATCACCTCTAGGACAGATTATTGTGCAGTGGAAAAATGAATTCACTTCAGCTAAATTCAGCCAGAGAATGATGAAAAGTGAAAAGGGCAAGTCAGGGATTTTGTATGAATTCATTTATACAATGTTTAATATATACACCTCAAAATATATCATTTAAAATACCAATCGATGCAGTTAAAAATATTCAGAAGTCAGAGAATGATAAACAAAAGATTTAATATAATGGTTAATGGAGAGAAAAGGAGAAGAAACTAGATCAAGGATCAGGGGAGTTTACACAAGAGAATTCACATGTAAAGTAATTTTCTCCCTTAAATTGATGTATGTTCCTGTATTGCTAGCCTTGTATTTTACACATAAGTTGTAAGCAGTTATTGTCTGCTTAATATTTATAAAATAGTTATGTAGAAATCTTAAATAATTAAAACAATAAGATCTGTGGGCATAAGCTAATTGGGTAAGATGCAGTAATGTTTAAATATATATTTTTACAATGTTGATCCCAAAGCCTTAACTGTTGTTATTATTTTCATTTTGATTTTCCACTGTTTAATAAGATAATTTTTGAGTAATTTTTTAAAATGTTTTGGTAGTGACTTTGGGATTCAAGTTCTATTGTATGGTGTTACAACAATGCAAACATATTTGCTCTTGAAAATTTATCAATATATTTCTTTTAGGTTAATACATGGTCAAATTTCATATATTTTTTCATGAGACCATTATTACAGGGGTACAAAATATATTTTATATGCTTGTTAAATAAAATTTTATTATATTTCCAGATAATCTGCATTTATATTTAATTTTGAAATCAATTAATAGTGAAATATTCTGACTTCTACATTTATGATTTTTTAGTTTCTTTTCATTTCTAGCACTTTTAGATATTTATATATTTTATTAATATATGCATAAAATTCATGACTGTTACAGTATCCTCTTGTATCTTACCATTTGTCCTTTTTTATGTTTAATAATTTGATCTTAATTCTAAGGCCACTGTCAGTTTTATACACAATTTATGCTTTTCCTGATTATTTCTGTTTGTTCCTATTTATTTTTGCTCCTGCTTTTGCTGCTGCTAAGTCGCTTCAGTTGTGTCCGATTCTGTGCAGACAGATGGATAGACAGTAGCCCACCAGGCTCCTCTTTCCCTGGGATTCTCCGGGCAAGAACACTGGAGTGGGTTGCCATTTCCTTCTGCAACGAATTCATGCATGCTAAGTCGCTTCAGTCGTGTCCCACTCTGTGCGACTCCATGGACAGCAGCCCACCAGGCTCCTCTGTCCACGGGATTCTCCAAAGCAAGAATACTGGAGTGAGTTGCCATTTCCTTCTCCTATATATTTTTGCCATTTATAAATCAGTTTCAGTTCAGTTCAGTTCAGTTGCTCAGTCGTGTCCAATTCATTGCAACCCCATGGACTGCAGCATACCAGGCCTTCGTGTCTGTCGCCAACTTCTGGAGATTACTCAAACTCATGTCCATTGAGTCTGTGATGCCATGCAACCATCTCATCCTCTGTCATTCCCTTCTCCTCCTGCCTTAAATATTTCCCAGCGTCAGGGTCTTTTCCAATGAGTCCGATCTTCGATTCAGGTGGCCAAAGTATTAGACTTTCAACTTCAGCATCAGTCCTTCCAATGAATATTCAGGATTGATTTCCTTTAGGGTTGACTGGTTGGATCTGTTTGCAGTCCAAGGGACTCTCAAGAGTCTTCTCCAACACCACAGTTCAAAAGCATCAATCCTTCAGGGCTAAGCTTTCTTTATACTCCAACTCTCACATCTATACATGACTACTGGAAAAAACATTGCTTTGACTAGACAGGCCTTTGTTGGCAAAGTAATGTCTCTGCTTTTGAATATGCTCTCTAGGTTGCTCATAACTTTTCTTCCAAGGAGCAAGCGTCTTTTAATTTCAAGGCTGCAGTCACCATCTGCACTGATTTTGGAGCCCTCCAAGTCTATGGTTTTTCCAGTGATCATGTATGGATGTGAGAGTTGGACTGTGAAGAAAGCTGAGTGCCGAAAAATTGATGCTTTTGAACTGTGGTGTTAGAGAAGACTCTTGAGAGTCCCTTGGACTGCAAGGAGATCCAACCAGTCCATCCTAAAGGAGATCAGTCCTGGGTGTTCATTGGACAGACTGATGCTGAGGCTGAAACTCCAATACTTTGACCACCTCATGCAAAGAGTTGACTCACTGGGAAAGACCCTGATGCTGGTAGGGATTGGGGGCAGGAGGAGAAGGGGATGACAGAGGATGAGATGGCTGGATGGCATCACTGACACCATGGGCATGAGTTTGAATAAACTCCAGGAGTTGGTGATGGACAGGGAGTCCTGGCGTGCTGCGATTCATGGGGTCGCAAAGAGTCGGACATGACTGAGCAACTGAACTGAACTGAACTGAAAATAAAGTCACTGTTTCCACTGTTTCCCCATCTATTAGACATGAAGTGATGGGATGAGTTGCCATGATCTTAGTTTTCTGAATGTTGAGCTTTAAGCCAACTTTTTCACTCTCCTCTTTCACTTTCATCAAGAGGCTCTTGAGTTCTTCTTTGCTTTCTGTCATAAGGGTGGTGTCATATGCATATCTGAGGTTATTGATATTTCTCCCGGCAATCTTGATTCCAGCTTATGCTTCCTCCAGCCCAGCGTTTCTCATAATGTATTCTGCATATAAGTTAAATAAGCAGGGTGACAATATACAGCTTTGATGTACTCCTTTATCAATTTGGAACCAATCTATTGTTCCATGTCCAGTTCTAACTGTTGCTTCTTGACCTGCAAAGAGATTTCTCAGGAGGCAGGTCAGGTGTCCTGGTATTCCCATCTCTTGAAGAATTTTCCAGAGTTTGTTGTGATCCACACAGTCAAAGGCTTTGGCATAATCAATAAAGCAGAAATAGATGTTTTTCTGGAACTCTCTTACTTTTTTGATGGTCCAACGGATGTTGCCAATTTGATCTCTGGTTCCTCTGCTGTTTCTAAATCCAACTTGAACATCTGGAAGTTCATGGTTCATGTACTGTTGAAGTCTGACTTGGAGAATTTTGAGCATTACTTTACTAGCATGTGAAATGAATGCAATTGTGTGGTAGTTTGAGCATTCTTTGGCATTGCCTTTCTTTGGGATTGGAATGAAAACGGACCTTTTCCAGTCCTGTGGCCACTGCTGAGTTTTCCAAATTTGCTGGCATATTGAGTACAGCACTTTCACAGCATCGTCTTTTAGGATTTGAAATAGCTCAACTGAAATTCCATCAACATCCTCTAGTTTTGTTTGCAGTGATACTTCCTAAGGCCTACTTGACTTCACATTCCAATATATCTGGCTCTAGGTTGGTGATCACACCACTGTCATTACCTGGGTCATGAAGACCTTGTTTGTAAAGTCTTCTGTGTATTCTTGCCACCTCTTTTTAATATCTTCTGCTTCTGTTAGGTCCATACACTTTCTGTCCTTCATTGTGCCCATCTTTGCATGAAATGTTCCCTCGGTATCTCTAATTTTCTTGAAGAGATCTCCAGACTTTCCCATTCTATTGTTTCCCTCTATTTCTTTGCATTGATAGCTAAGGAAGGCTTTCTTATCTCTTCTTGCTATTCTTTGGAACTCTGCATTCAAATAGGTATATTCCTTTTATCCTTTGCCTTTCACTTCTCTTCTATTCACAGCTTTTAGTAAGGCCTCCTCAGACAATCATTTTGCCTTTTTGCATTTCTTTTCCTTGGGGATGGTCTTGATCCCCCAAATAATAAAATAAACCAGTTTATTTTAGTTTAATCTCAAACTGACATTTTTATTTGAAGAGTGAATCATAAATTGGATTCTATTTTGTTTCAATTTGTTATGTTCATTAAAACTATGAAAATATTCTTGAGTTTATAGCATGTAAATTTCAACTTTTTCTAATGTGCTTTCTAAGTTTTCTATTTTATCTTTCCCCTCTACTCTTTTTGTCAAGTCATTAAGGACTTGAATTGTACGTATCCATAAATATTAAGTTGATTGAGGAAAATCCAGTACACTACATGATTTGTATTTGGGTATCCACTTCATTTGCTGGACACTGTGTGCATTCTGGAATAATTAAAATATTAATCTCGCACGAACTACCTGGATGTAGACATGTAAGTATTATTTCAATTATGATGCCTTTGAGACAAAGTTTAATTATATACTACATATCAATGCTGGATTCATGACTTAATCATTAGTGGCTATTTCTTTGACCACAATAGCTAGAGTTATTTATTTTTCAACTTAGTTTTCTTGAAGACAGCTCTTATACTTTGTAAGTCTTCAGAGGAGCATGCTTTTTCTCCACCAAATTTCCCTTTCTTCTTGAGTCTTTCTCAGTTTTTCTCTAACTGTATCCAGTTACTTTAATAAAGGCAACAAGCCTTTTAATTTTCTCTAATTGCTTGACTCACCCTGTTCATGTGCTTATAGTTATGTTTTGGGCTTCGTATTGCTTTAAATTTGGTTGTTTGAATCCATAATCTACAAAGATAAGGGCTACATCATTCCTTTGCTTGGTAGTTAACCAAGCTGTGTTTAGATTGATAGTGATTTAAATGGACTAAGTAAAACCTAATTTCTGGCAGTAGGAATCAGATTTCTCTCTCTCATCTCTATCTCTATGTCTACCTCTGTCTCTATCTTCTCTTTTCTCTCTTGCATTCTTTCCAGACTCAAATTCCATTCAGACCATTATACATATGAACTGACATTAGATGCTCAAGGAAACATCAAATATAGCTTACTGACATTCATTCCAAAGTGAATCTAAACACTTCAGGAAAGCAAACCTTTGTCTTTGAGATTCTAGCCATGTAAATCAATGAGGAAGAGGAAGATCCAGAACTTATGGTGTAGCCCTCTTCACAGATGAGAAATGGCTGCCAACTCAGGTGGAGAGCATTGCATAAAATAAAGTGAACGTTTTCCTCCTCTAATTTTATAGTTCACTTCTATAATCTATAAAAAGGGACCTTCTGTAGCAAGTTAAGTGAAGCTGCTGTGGTCACAGTAAGTGCCATGCTGTAGTCCATGGGGTCACGAGGAGTCAGACGGGACTTGGCGGCTGAACAACAACAATATTGACAACTACTATAGTCAGTTACATGTTTAGTGTGATTTTTTAATTGTAACTCTAAAGTAGAAAATAGTTGACTTTTGTTAAAAGATACAATACCTTAAAATGTAAGGAAAATAAAGAAATTAAATATAGCTAAATATAGATAACTCCTCACATTACAAAATGATGAAATAATGTGTGCTTTCTCTTTTGACCTATGCACCCTCTTAGTGACATTAAACTCTGGCAAAATTAATTGTCCCACTTGATGTTTACAACTTACATATTGAGTACAAAACATCCACAGCATATTGACAAGCTTGTCACTTGCATCTCTGCTGAACAGTGTATAAAGCCTTTAACTAATCCTTCTGAGCTCTGAAGAACAAACTGCAAAAAATCAGTCAATATTTTGTCATTTCAATATTACTACATTTGCCCACAAAATCCTACACAGATGGAGATAAAAGCTCTACTACATGGAAAGAGGACATTTTTTTCCTTTTGCCACAAAATATTGATGAAGTGCTTTATTGAGGTGGAGATCTCATTAATTATTTGATTTACAGAAAAAGAAGGCAGAGGGAAATGAGTGCCCTGGCTAATACCATGATGTACCATCTTGAGACTTAAGATCTTTTTAATGTATTCATCAGGGGTACATCTGAAAGAGGAAAGAGTGAGCTGAATGGGTCCATTAATTTAATTGAAGCAAGCTCAGACAAGAGATAAAACATCCCAGCCGGCTTCTTTTCATGCAGCATGAACGCTGTAGTAAACAGGCAGAGATCCAAACACACCAAAAAAAAATAAAGGTACGTGGAGACTCTAGAGACTTCAAGGCCACATAATATCAACAGATGCAGAGGTGAATACACCCGGAAGAGGCTCTCTCTTCATATACCACCATGTCAGTGTTCTGCGGGCACTGTCTAGGCTTTATTGTGAAACTCTGAACGACTCTGAGGTTACATGTAAGTAATTTAGACTTCCTAAGGCAAAGTTGCATTTGTTCTTTTTTTTTCAAACTTCTGAGAAGTAGATTCCATCTTTTGCTCTTGAAAAGAAAAGATGGAAGTGGGGAAATGGATTTCCACTGATCTCAGAAGCAGCTTTAAATGATGTTGCTCTCTTTCAGCTATATGTTTTGGAAATGTAGCAGTCAGAAAATTCTTTTAGTCCTGAAGAGGTTGGGGCCTCTCAGCGCACTCAGCATTTGTCTTTCAGTGGTCAGCATGATTGTACACAGCACATTAATTCAGTCCCTGGCTCACTCGAGAACACAAAACAGTTGAGAGTCTCCCAGTGTACACAAAGCCTGTCTATTGCAAGTTATTTCATCTGATAAAAAACAATTTAGTGTGTTTAATCAAAATTTTATTACATTCAGATATCCATAAAGTCATTAATATCATCACTTAGAGGCAAACCATGATATATGCATTAAAAATCATTATTGACTATCAGACTAAATATATAGTTTTCATAAAAGTGTTAGAAAAAGTTACCATTAAAAAGTGCTGCCAACTAGTTTTCAATGTGTGAAAATAAATGAGCAATTTGTAAGAGAAATGGTGTCTTTTAGTCAAATTAGATTCTACCTAATAATATAATTTTAATGACGATAATAAGCATGATGAATGAAAATGTTTTGGTTTGTTGCATGCAAATTTAAAATAGTGACAAAGCATTGGCATTTTCATCAAATAACTAAGAGAGATTTTCAGACCTATAAATCATGATTAAATTTTGGATACCAATTTTACAACTCGGTAAAAACAGTAGAAATCCTGAAAAAACAAGTAGTTTTAGGAAAATGGAATGCACTATAGTGATTAAAGTTATTGATTTTTTCATATTTTTTTACAGTGTCTATGAGGTATTTCAGTTTCTGTTTTAATTTTCCTTATTTCTTTATTCTTCAAATGTAGGTATAATATCTTCCCTAAACTTTCTTGTTTAGAAATTTATTTTATTAGAATTGATTTTTTTCTCAAATAAATGTTTATGTGGATCATTAGTACATAAAATAGTTAAAAATAATATTTTTATCAGATTATATAAATGTATGTGTTAAGTTCAGTAATATTACAAGGGAGTTTTAATGAGTTAAATATATATTTTATATTTGGGTATAGAAGTGTCTTCTCAAATGAGAACCAAAGTAAGAAGCAGCTAATACCATGCTATTTTAGACCTAGATGTTTAGACCTAGATGGGGTTTAGCAGAATCCTGTCCCAGACCATGGGAGGATCAATACCTGTGCAATGCTGCCCAGAGCAAGTGTACCCACCCCTTCCAAATGACATCTCTCAGAACCAAGCAGCTTCCTTTTCACAGACAGAACCACTGAACAATTCCTGGTAGATTTTATACTAACAGTTATTTTATTCAAATTGGTGGTTCCACTTAAATGTAAGATTTTCTTCTACCTAGCCTTGAGTCACCAGAAATTAAAAAAGAGAGAACACCTGTGCATCCATCTAAAAGTTAGCATATATTTAACATTTGTTCAATATTGCATTTGAGAATGAAATAAGGAAATATGTTCTATAAGTAGCATAGCTTTTGTTACTCATAAAACTAAGGTATTCAATTTGATTTTATGAAATGTAAGAATAAATTAGTAGCTTAGTATTGAGTCACTAGTAAAGATTCTACACTAGATGAGGCAATAGATGAAATACCTTAGAAAATCTTTTCTCTGTTCACAATTTTTTAAATAAGGATTTTTTATATAGCTACTTTCTAGAGAAAATTATATTTAAAAATAAATTTACATAGATTTCTTGATGATAGCTTGTAAACATTATTGTGACAAATACATGTTAATAAAAATATGACTACTTTAAGACTGAATCAAGACTATGAGCTATTTTCATTATTTGCACAGTTAATCCAGTCTGCTATAAAACAATGTGACTAGAGCATAGCAATGGACATTGGTTGAAAAAAATGTCCAAAACATAATTTTCTTTGGACATACTCTCAAGCTCTTTGGCAAATTCCTCCTAAATCATCAATGTGCTCATCATAATCTGTATTAATAATAGATGCAGAATACAGCAGTCATTTATATATTGCCTAAATATTTTTTTTATTGTTAGATATTTTGCCGAAAAACAACACAATGGCCAAGAGAATAGATCTTAGAATTAGTCTGTCTGGGTGAAAACTTGACCCAATTATGTAATCTTTGTGTATCTTAGTTATCTCATTTATAAAATAGTAATTATATTATATACCATATAGGATTCTTGTGGAGAAGGAAATGGCAACCCACTCCAGTGTTCTTGCCTGGAGAATCCCAGGGACGGGGGAGCCTGGTGGGCTGTCGTCTGTGGGGTCGCACAGAGTCGGACACTGAAGCGACTTAGCAGCAGCAGCAGCGGGATTCTTGTAAGGATTAAATGAGGTGAGGAATGCAAAATTTCATGACTCTTTTTTATGGAACACACACACATATACACACATACAATACACTCACACACACACTGGTTCCTTGGGTTTCCATGCCACACTAAAATGCTGATTTTAAACTTGTTTTGTTATGAAAACACTATAGTGATACATTATTAACTATTTTTGTTTAGATGTTTTTATTCCATACCAAAAACTGAGTATATTTGCCTTCACAATCTTTAATATATACTTTGGAAGAAATAATATTATACTTAATTTGGAAAAAACAAATTACAAAATTTTTTCAATATACATATTTTTATTATTATTATTACTTTGAAACCTCTGGCCAAGTTTATCATTACTTTTATAAGACTGTGTGTACATAGAACTAAAAAGCAGAGCAGTAGAGCAGTTCGGTGCATAAACTTTGAAGAAAGCCACACTTATTAACTATAGAATAGGTGAAATTTAAGGTGTCTGTTATCAAAATAATAATTCACGTAGTCAATTGGATTTATTCTTCTGGAGCTTAGGAGGAAACTCTGAGCAGGAGATACAAATTTGGGAGTGCTTTGCAAATGGATGACATTTAGAATGAAGAGCTTGGAAAAGATCACCAAGGGAGTAACTATAGAACTGAGTGCTGAGCCTTTGGTTACTCCAGCATTTAAAGGTTGGAAAGAACCAGAGGAATGAAGGAAAAAAGACTGAGAAGAAATGTAGGAGAAAACAAAGGGAAGAAGGTATATGAAAGAAAAGATATCAGCCCATCTAAATATTATCATTAATAGTAGGGACAGAAGAAGAATGGCCAGTGACCATTCTCAGACAGTAAAGCATCTGCCTACAACGTGGGAGACCTGGGTTTGATCCCTGGGTCGGGAAGATCCCCTACAGAAGGAAATGGCAATCCACTCCAGTACTCTTGCTTGGAAAATCCCATGGACAGAGGAGCCTGGTAGGCTACAATCTACAGGGTCACAGAGTCGGACACAACTGAGCAACTTCACCTCACTTCAGGAATATTATCGGTCACTTTGACAGAAGAAATTTTGGTAGAATTTTACTGGTGAAAATTTGATTTGATTGAATTTAAGAGTGAGTGTGTGAGGGCTAAATTAGGAGTTTGGGATTAACATATACACACTACTATATGTAAAATAGAGCTTCCCAGGTGATGCTAGTAGTAAAGAACCCTCCTACCAGTACAAGAGACTTAAGAGACATGGGTTCAACTCCTGGGTCAGGAAGATCCCTTGGAGGAGGAAATGGCAACCCACTCCAGTATTCTTACCTGGAGAATCCCATGGACAATGGAACCTGGTGGGCTACAGTCCATAGGGTCACAAAGAGTCAAAGATGACTGAAGTGACTTCACACATATACAAAATAGATAAACAACAAGGACCCACTGTATATCACAGACATTATATTTAATATCTTGTGATAACCTATGGTGGAAAAGAATCTGAAAAAGAATGCATATATTCTTTCAATATATATTCAATAAAAGTTTAAAAATTTTGAAATATAAAATCTTACACTGGCAGCTTTGTCATATCCAATTAAATAGCCATAAAAAATGAAAAATAAACAGTATACATGTACAAAAAAGGAGTGATAATGTGAATAGATAAATACTTTAAGGCAATAGAATTCTCTTTACCAAAGCAAACCAACAAAAACAAACACAGCAAATAAAATACCCAAAAGTAAAACTTTTAATTGTTGCAATTGAAAATCAAGAATGAAATAAGGTTATCCTCTCAGCACTGGTACCTGATATCATTTTTTAGTTTCAGCAAAGCAGTAAGAAAAGAAAGTGAAATAATTAACAAAACAATGGTGAAGAATATATAAAATTATTTTTCTGATGATATGACTAAATCCCAGAAGACCCAAAATGTTGCTATAGTCTAGCAATTAGCATTCAAAAATGTAAATAGAAAATTTATTTATAGTAATTTAAAAATTAATAAAACAAATATAAATAATTTTAATTAAAAAATGATAGCATCTCCAATAAAGAAAACATTTAAAAGACTAAAGTATAACTAAAAAATGGAAAGAGAGACAATAATCTTAGAGAGGAAACATCATGAAGATGACAATTCTCCAAAAAATTTTAGCATAACATTTTTAATCAAGTATATTTTTTCAAGTTCCTAATAATAATTTTTAATGATTTTCAATGACGAGAAACCACAGTCATAGGGTCTTTATTTTAGCAGGTAATACTATAAAGCTACTATATAATGATTCTATTTGATATTGCCTTTGATTCTAGGAATAGAGAGAGAATATAACAACAGATCCCCTTGTAAGTAAAGATGTGCATAGTAGTGAAATAAAGCAAGAACAGTTACTATTTTCTTTTAAAATCTGAGGATAAAGGAGATATTCAAAATGAAGTCTGGAAGCTATGTAGAATATGTAATGTATATAATTTTATATGATAAATGACAGCATTAACAGATCTCATAGATAATAGATTTGGAGGGAATGTACCTGCAACATACTGAGAATTTCATTGATAGCCAAAAATCTTTTACAAATTACAAATCTTTTACAAATTTTACAAATTTACAAATTCTGTAAAATTCTTTTACAGAATACAGAGGGAATAAAGAAGAATTTTACAAAAGAGGAAATACAAATAGCCAACAAACATTTGAAAAGCTATTCAAATGCAAAACCAGTCAGGGAAACACAAATTAAAGAATGAGATATTAACTTATAGACAAGTTTAGGAGAAAGTGAAGTGTTATTGGTACAGATGTGAGGAAGTTAGCATTCTCATAAAGCCATACAAATGTGGGTTGTTAGATTTTTTAAAAATCCCAATTTTTAAATATCTATTGCAGTTAACCATGTAATGATGTAAATAATTTTGACCTGTCAATCATACTCCTGGGAATCTGTATCAGTTTTTGTCGGAGCACAAGTGGAACACATGAGCACAAATAAACACATCAAAAACAAAAATTAAAAGATTTAGGAAATATCTACAACATTCACACTATGGAATAAAAGGCTGCCATATTGTTGAATGAGGAAAAAAGTCACAAAATATGTATTTGATAAGGCTCCATTTTGTAAAACAAATTGACAGAAATATTATTGGTATGTGTCATAAATAAATTTAGAGAACAATTATGAAGGTTATTAACACAGGATTACAGATAGAGCAGTAAGGCAAAGGAAGGCTGTGTTTTTATTGTTGTTGTTTTAGCAGAAAAGAATGAAAAAGTCAGAGCTGCAGCAATATGTTTAATATGATCATATTAATTCAGTTTTGTAAATTTTTTTAGTAAATGTATAGGTAAGAATTTTTTAATAAAATGAAATAAAAACTCTGTACCTGATTAATTGATGCAGTTTGAACTATATTTTACCTCTAACCTTTTAAGAATTTTTTGAGCCCACTCTTGTTTTCCTTATGAATCTGCTTGATCATGAGGATAAAAAGGTTATATTAACCTGGTTTTGTGGAATTATCTTGAATTATCTGCTTGAAAATATTATACTTTTTAACCATTTGTGTAATGCAACATTGGGATTCCTTTGGCTCTGATTTCTTTGGCAGTTTTTTAGCATATAATTCTCAGAAATCTGGATTATTCATAGGATAAAACATTTTTAGCCAAAATATAGAAGCTATTACTAATAAATTAGTGCCCTGTTAGGCTGCTATTACAAACACGTGGGCGTGAATAATTAAATTATAATGTTATAAACAATTTTTCTTTTGCTCATTTAGAATATCTCCAAAACTAGGGACAATTGACTAGTTTTAATACTGTATATGAGACAACTTGGTTTCTAATTTCCTTTCTACTGCCAACCAGCTATGAACCTGGATTCTAGTTCTCCTTCTACCACTAACTAGTTAATTGTGTCAATTAATTTTTCACCTTTATTGGGCAAGATTACTAATATTTAAGCTATGTAAGTTCACAAGGATTTTTTGGAGTGTGGCATCTGGTGTAACTCTTATTAAAATTGTTATCATAATTAGTCATAAAAATAAAAGCAGAAAATATATTTTAACAGCAAAAAACATATGTTCAAGTAGACAATATTATACTAGCAAAGGTGATTTTAATATATTTTATTTTTATAGAAAAAGTATGATCTACAGTATTTTATAGTATATTTTATATAAAGTACAATTTCTCTGGGATATTAGTTAGATATTTATGGTAGAAAAAAAGTGTCTTGTAGCTAAATATATTTATACTAACTCCTAAATATATTAATATTGAATAGACATCATTTTTGTAGGAAGTCTCTGAATTATTATTATACTTTCTGTAATTTTCTCAGAGGAGGCTAGAGGATGTACATCACAAACCTATTTCATTACCAAATTTTTATCCTCCAGAGTTTCTAGGTTAAGCACTCCTTAAAATGACATATGAGGAAATGTTGAGCAAGATGTCCCATTTTCAAAGTAAAATGTAAAGTAAATAGAAACAAGTAAACAACAACAAAAATACTTTTTAAACACTGAAATACAATCCCAAGCTGTTTCCTTACTAAGAATAATTATTTCTGCAAAGTTACACATTTTAAATAATATCAGTTCCTTTACCAAAAATATCACTTAAATTTTTAACTTCTATGCAAAGATAGAGGCTAAAAAATAAATAGTAGTAGTTTAACATATTTTTATAAATCACTTCTGTGAGAGAAAATCTTTCACAAATCAACCTATATATTTAAAATCCATTAGTAACTTTGCACATTGTTTTTGTTATCCAGAAATATTTAACTTAACAGATCTCATATTTTATACCTCACATGTATTATAATCCAGGGTTCCGCATAAAGTTTTAATAATTAAGAACTTGAATATTATAAAGATAATCTAATATTTTGACAATAGAATAAAATATTGTTAATTTTTAATTAAAAAGAATATTGCTGAGTGCTTTAATTATTTACTTAAGGAAATAAAGAGAACATAATCATACTTTAAGTAGGTTAGGAGAAAATAGGAGCAGTACATGTGAGAAATTTAAATTTATTTTCTACACTTAGAAGTATTATATGTAATGGATATTATTTGGAATGGAATGGCTTAGAGGAAAAGATACAACCACCTGGAACCACAACTTTTCCTTACAAGAACTGCTCTAAAATCATTTTAGGAAAAAATTATGGATTAATTCAAGGTATTTCTTCCTTACTTTGAAAAGTGTCTTCAAAGATGGTGGGGTGAAATAAGGATCTTAATATTGAATTATAAAAAGCAAGTGCATGCATGCTAGTAAATTTACCTCTTGGAGATGTATCATCCTCTAATTTGACATTTTTGTTTCTGCTCTTATGTCTTCAATTGTTTCACTATATTTTTACATCATGTACTGATTGTTTTAAAGGCACTGTGGATGCTCAGAAAGTCATGAATAACTGTAATAAGAAAATTAATAATACAGAATAGATTTTTCTATAGGATAAACCATGAGAAGGAATCAATATATCAATCTCTCAGATCAGAAATCAAATGTATCAGAATTATGAAGGCTTCATTTTGAAAAGAGAAGAAATAAACCAGTCTGTGGTACTTGAGTTATCTCATTTAGCATCAGTGTGTTGAGAGGTCCAAGGCTGGAGATAGCTGCTTGGAGGAGGATGTTGAAGCTTACCTTTCTAATATAATCTATATTTAAGGCCCTGATAGCTCAGTTGGTAAAGAATCCTCCTATGATGCAGGAGACCCTGGTTCGATCCCTGGGTCAGGAAGATCCCCTGGAGAAGGGAAAGGCTACACACTCCAGTATTCTGGCCTGGAGAATTCCATGGACTGTACAGTCCATGGGGTCGCAAAGAGCTGGACAAGGCTGAGCGACTTTCACATGCTTAAGGCATGGGGTTAGGCCCTTTTGTTAACCAGATGCTGATGGAAAATCTTAACATATCCTTGGTGCTTTCTAAAAAGAAAAAATTATTACACTGTTAAACATAAACCCTAGCAGAACTGTATTCACAGTGGCATTATAAGGAATATATGACAGTGAAAGTCACTCAGTCATGTCTGAATCTTTGCCAGAATACTGGAGTGGGTAGCCTTTCCCTTCTCCAGGGGATCTTCCGAACTTAGGGATTGAACCCAGCTCTCCTGCATTACAGGCAGATTCTTCACCAGCTGAGCCACAAGAGAAACCAAAGAATACTGGAGTGGGTAGCCTATCCCTTCTCCAGCGGATCTTCCCAACTCAGGAACTGAACCAGGGTCTCCTGCGTTGCAGGCAGATTCTTTACCAATTGAGCAATCAGGGAAGCCCCACAGTGGCATTACTAATGAACATTTTCATTTCCAGTATTGTAAGTATATTGAAAGTAGATGCCAAGGCATTGATATAAAGGTGTGTTACTATTAAATGAGCGTATCATGTAGTTCATTATAGTCTTTTAAAGATGAAATTAAGCTAATTTTCCAGCCTTATTATTTTCTAACAAACTACTGATTTGGAGATAGCATAGCTAAAGATGGTAGAGACAGCATCTGATCATTAGAAGAGGGCCTCATAATGACACAGATGCTCAGAGACTGAGAATAGCCAGTTATGGGAGTTGACAAGGACATGGAAAGGGATATCATAGAACATTTCAATGGGAGATTTTTTCATGAAAAAGTATTTCATTTTCTCTTTTCATTTTGTATGTTATGATGTATTTAAAGTTTTTGTGTACTACTTTAGAATATGTAGCCTGCAGTTATGGTCCTGAATTTACATTTCTGATTTCATAAATAAACAAACTCCATGTGTATGTTCAGTATTAGTAGCTCAGTAGTGTCCAACTCTTTTTGACCCCATGGATTGTAACGCATCAGGCTCCTCTGTGCATGAAATTCTGAAAGCATGAATACTGGACTGGTTGCCGTTTTCTCCTCCAGGGGATCTTCCAAACCCAGGGATTAAACCTGGTTCTCCTGCATTGCAGGCAGATTCTTTACCATCTGAGGCACCAGCATGGTCCATCAAAATGTTGAATTGTAGAACATTCTTTATTTTGGGGTGATTTTGAGGCATTTTCTTTGCATTATAATAATCTTATTGAGAAGGGTATTTTTTGATGAGAGTAGGGCAAGGTTTTGGTGTTTGTCTAAGATCCCTTGCTTATATAAGAAAGTAGTAGTTGTGTTAGTCACTCAGTCGTGTTCGACTCTTTGTGATCCCACAGACTGTAGCCTACCAAGGTCCTCTGTCCATTGGATTCTGCAGGCAAGAACACTGGAGTGGGTTGCCATTCCCTTCTCCAGAGGATCTTCCCAACCCAAATTTCTATTAATTTTCAAAGAATAATTTTATGTGATATTTCATCAATGTATTGAAAAATTTTATGAAGTATTATGTACGTTGGAATCTATAGCCAAATGTCTTAATGTTTATGTTTCAATATTTCCTTGAACTTAATAAACACTGTGACTCCTTAATCTTGGGAGCTTTCCATTTGGTTTTATTGACAATGACCCTTCTAAATGAGAATCCATCACATTCTCACAATGAATGCAACATGATGAATTAAACTACTGTTTTCTAGAAACACATTTTTTTGAAACTGTGTTTTATTTATCCAATGCACCTGACTTTCTGAGATCTGGAAGTTAGGTGGTTGTTAACTGACCTAGGGTAGATGCTGCTTGAGTTACCTGGAAGACTTGAGTGTGTCCCATGTGAATCTCTTCTTCCAACAGGTAAACTTTGGTGTGTTCTCATTATTATGGCAAAAAGTAAGAGAAAGTAAGCTCAGTTATGCAAGAACTTCTCAAGAATCTACATTTCCTAACATTCTATTTGCCAAAACAAGTCACTTGACTGAATCTAGAGTTAAAATATGAGTCAGGATGCTCCACTCCTCTCATACTGCACAAGATGCTACAAAGTCACTTGAAAAATGGATTAGATATAGAAAGGAGTGAAGAGCTGGGGCCATTTGTGGAAGTTACTCCAACTCCTCTAGTTTTACTTCCTTCATGGTAATTTATAAAAATCAGATATTAGGATTAATGTTTAACTAATGTGTTACGTTCTTCCTGGAAGATCATTTTTTCCTCAAAATATAAATATTTCTAAAATACATGCTAAATTTATACTTCTCCTTTTAAAAATAGTAGTTATTGAAGGAAAGAATGCCTGCCTTTAGATATCCATATTGACCCTGCTGCTACTAAAATGAGCATATTTCTATAATAACATATTACTATCTTGTTAAATGACTAAGATAATGATTTTCAAATTTTAAACACTAGTTCAATGCCAAAATATAATATGCAAGATGAAAGTGAAAACAGACAAGTATGAAAGTATAAGATAATCAACAAGAAAGATTATTCTTTTGACACGCATGTGGTTAAGTCACTTCAGTTGTCTCAGACTCTTTGCAACCCCATGTAGCAAAGTAGCCCTACCAGGCTACTCTGTCCGTGGGATTCCCCAGGCAAAACTACTGAAGCAGATTGCCATTTTCTCCTCCAAGGGATCTTCCTAACCCAAGGATTGAATCACAGTCTCTTATGTCTTCTTCATTTGGAGGCGGGATCTTTTACCACTAGTGCCACCTGGGAAGTGTGAACATTAATACAACAATTTACAAAGTAACTTTCACTCATTGTATAGAACATTAAAAAAGTTGGTGTCATACAAATGGTATCTATTTTTATATATAAGCAGTACTAAATCATGCTTAACTGGTACTAAATGACTAAAATTAAAACTATGTAAGCATAATCTATCATGGACTATTCTGCCCTTGGAGAAAAATAACATGTTCTGTTGGAATTTAGCATTCTTTGACATTTTTATCTTATGTAAAATATAAATTTTTAAAAATCTACAAAGGCAATTTGATAGTGTTCATCTGTTAAAAGACTCCCAAAGATAAGCAACAAATGGAAAAAAAGTTTGTGATAGTTAAGGATAACTATTCAAATTATTATAGAGAGCCATCAGAAAAAAATTCAGATGATAAGGACCAATATAGGCCATACACATGGAGGAATTTTCTTACTTATAAAGTTAAATTTAAAAATATAAAAATTTTAATCTTACAAGACATCTCTGGCTCATCTTAATTTATATCTCGGAAAGTTTATATATTTTCTCTTTTAGTCATTGTTGGCTCCACATATGCCAGGGTTGAGTCTAATTATGTTCTCTGGTTTCAATCCACCTAAACACAAATACATTGATTATATTATCTGTCTATATATACTTATACCTTGGACAAATACACATCATAAGAGAAACTTATCCAACATAAATAAACTTCTACTAAAATAGAGTTTTGCATATGTGCTTAGTCACTTCAGTTGTGTCCTACTCTGTGACCCAATGGACTGTGGCCTGCCAGGCTCTTCTGTCCATAGGATTCTCCAGGCAAGAATACTGGAGTGGGTTGGCATTTCCTTCCCCAACAATAGAGCTTATTTACATATAACAGCACCAGAAATATTATGCATAACATTAAATTAACTGCATCACTCTAGATTAAAGGTGTTTATAGAGGAAGTTCAAAAGTATTTTAAAGTGCTTGTTACAGGTATTCACAATAAAATACTTTTTTAGAAGACAAAATAATGGAAAGCGGAAAAGAATAGGAACTTAACAGAAGGAAAATTGTGATACAGAAAAGAAAGTATATTGAAGAAAAGTAGCCAGTAAACATATAAAATCATGAGATCATAAAGTACTAATATGTGCTACATTATTTTTAATGAATAGCATATATATCATGTTGAGTTTAACTTAACAGGTAAAAATTACAAATGGTTAAATAATTTTAGAGTAATTCTTTCATATGTCCAAAATACTCTTGGCTACCAAAGAGAAACACACACACACAAACACACATTTGACTAAGACAATATTTTTAAAGGAGTTAATGTAAAGAAAATAACTTCTGTACATGTCATGTGAATCATCACGAGCATTTGTTTTATAAAGGCTTTACAGAGGAAATGAAATTCCTGTTATGCACTTAATTGTTCAATCAGCTTTTAAATGCGTCCAATTATTTATTATGGGAGCTAAATTAAATTACAAATAAAAGTATTCTCCCTACTGATGACTTACTTATATACAGTCATCAATCTGAAATTAGGAAAGATCATGGTTTTGAATGTATTACATATATTTATATATTTTGTCTTATAAAATCTAAATGTGCTGTAAAACAGTATAATTTAGACATCTTCAGTCCTTTTGATTTCACAAAGTAAATATTATCATGCTATGTACACTGTGGGACACCCAAGAAATCCATGATAAATTAAAAGAACAAAGAAAGCAAGGAATAAATAGACAAAAAAATGTTTGCATTGATAAAATCTGAACAGTCCTTTGAAAATATGTTTGTATGAGACAGAGTTAGTAGGATAACTTTAAATATGAGATTTAAAATCAGTTTAACAGTGGGAACTAGCATGTAGGAATGAGTACCATCTTCATTTTTCATTCCATAATAAAATGGATTGTATAGAAAATCTGTAGGAAGTGATATATACATTATAGCTTATTCTAGTAAAAAATTCATAGTTGTCAAGGTTTTCAAGGTTTACTTTTTTATATAAAACCTTTCTTATTCTCTTTTTATTATTCAAATAGGTTGCTATGGAATCATTGATTTCTGACACTTTATTATCAAAACACATCCTTTGACACTACAAAGAAAATAAATAAAATTTCAGTGAAAAAATAAAGTTTTGAGATAAAATAAAAATATCTAGTAGAAATTATAATATATACTATTTAAGATTTAATTTGTTTTTAGAATAGAAATGAAAATATTATGGTGTTTGACCTCAAATGCAAAACTCTTTATATTCAAATGTATATAATATTAAAATAGCATTATTCAGACATACACACACAGAAACATGATGGTGTTTTTTTTTTTCCACAATTAATTCAGGAAGGTTAAATAGGCTGCTTCAATTAAACATATATTTAAAAGAGTTACAAGTATATTGCATAGGTCTTATATGAATGAAATGAATCATCTTTATAGAAAAATGAATAAAATAATTAATAAAAATATCCCATGAAGTAAAAATATAACAAATCAAAATCTCAGTTCCATTCAATTAATTGCTCAGTCATGTCCGACTCTTTGTGAGCCCATGAACTGCAGCACACCAGGCCTCCCTGTCCATCACCAACTCTGAGTTTACCCAAACTAATGTCCATTGAGCCGGTGATGCCATCTGACCATCTCATCCTTTGTCGTCCCCTTCTCCCCCTGTCTTCAATCTTTCCCAGCGTCAGCGTCTTTTCAAATGGGTCAGTTCTTCCAATCAGGTGGCCAAAATACTGGAGTTTCAGCTTCAACATCAGTGCTTCCAATGAACACCCAGGATTGATTTCCTTTAGGATGGACTGGTTGGATCTCCTTGCAGTCCAAGGGACTCTCAAGAGTCTTCTCCAACTCCACAGTTTAAAAGCATCAATTCTTTGGTGCTCAGCTTTCTTTATACTCCAACTCTCACATCCATACATGACTACTGGAAAAACCATAGCCTTGACTAGACGGACATTTGTTGACAAAGTAATATCTCTGCTTTTTAATATGCTGTCTAGGTTGGTCATAACTTTCCTTCCAAAGAGTAAGCATCTTTTAATTTCATGACTACAATCACCATCTGCAGTGATTTTGGAGCCCAAAAAAATAAATTCAGCCACTGTTTCCACTGTTTCCCCACCTATTTGCTATGAAGTGATGGGTTGGATGCCATGATCTTAGTTTTCTGAATGTTGAGCTTTAAGCCAACTTTTTCACTCTCCTCTTTCAATTTCATCAAGAGGCTCTTTAGTTCTTCTTCACTTTCTGCCATAAGGGTGGCGTCTTCTGCATATCTGAGGTTATTGATATTTCTCCCAGCAATCTTGATTCCAGCTTGTGCTTCATCCAGCCCAGTGTTTCTCATGATGAACTTCGCACATAAGTTAAATAAGCAGGGTGACAATATACAGCCTTGACGTACTCCTTTACCTATTTGGAACCAGTCTGTTGTTGCATGTTCAGTTCTAACTGTTGCTTCCTGATCTGCATACAGATTTCTCAAGAGGCAGGTCAGGTGGTCTGGTATGGAAATTGTAGTTGACTCTCAGTTGATTATATCCAGCCAACTACTATTCATCATCAAGGGCTTAGAACATTATGGTTGCCTCGAAATATATATTTTTAAACTAAATTTAAAAAAAAATTATTTAATTGAGATCTCTTACTTGTTTTTTCCCCTGGCTTTACTGAATACAATTGATAATGAAAAAGTGTACATATTTAATATAAACAAGCAGATGATCATATATAGGTAAATATTTGCCATAGCTTAAATAAACAACATATCCATCATTTCACATGTTTACAATTTTCTTTTTTTGTGGTAAGAACATCCAAGATGTGATCCCTTAACACACTTCATTTGCCCATATGTTATTGTTACTTTCAAAATAATACATTGTGCTTTTACCTGTCTTCCTTAGGTTAACGTTTTTAACTCCTTTACTAACAGACCAACTGAGGAAAAAAATAACTTTATTGAAAATAAATTTACAAAATGAAACAATATTTTATTTTTGGAATTTTTCTAGTTTTAATTTTAGAGCTTGTTGTCATTGTAAGTAATATAAATGCTCCATTTTTCATGTACTATCCACACTGTAAGATTTTTTCCTATAAGTGCAAAATAAGAATTTATCAAGGGTTTTGTAGACAAATCTTTAGTCTTTGAAACTTCTACCTATAACTTCTCAAAGGCACTTTTGGGGAGAAATCAGCATACTGATTTTTCCTTTCTGAGTTATTGAACTAGAAAAAAATAAGATACATATATAAATTTTTACAGGTTTTAAACAATGAAACCATTTCAAAAGACATATTTAAGTGGCAGAAGAATTTTAAAATGAAATATATATGAATACCAATGTTGACTAGAATGTAGAAAAATGGGTATATCCTAAAACTGCATATGATTTAACTACCTTAACAATTAATTTGAAACTATTTAGTGAAATTAAAAGTGTGCAAACTTTATAACTTTTCAATTTTACTTTTAAATATTTATCCTCCCATATATACACAAAGAAATTTATACAATGGTTAATTTGAATGGCAAAATAAGATAAACAGAGGACAATGTAAGTATCTCTCAATAGCGGAATGGATAAATTTACTGTCAATTTTGTAAGTCTTTCATTCAAGATGAAAAGTCTTGAATACAGTGGGGAAAAAATGAGACTTCGCCTATATGGGAAAAACAATTCAAATGGCAGCACATTTCTCATAAGAAACAGTGGGAACTGAAAGAAAGTGGCACATTTTTCCAATGCTGAAAGGAAAATTCTGTCAACCCAAGTATAGTTTTAGGAAGCTCTCTGAATGGAAAGGAAGTGAAAAAAGAATTCTTGGAAAAGCAGGTAAAAAGGGCAACAGAAATGAGTTTTCTAAATTATATCTTAGAGTTGAAGCAAAAGTTATAATACTCTCTTAAGTGGTAATAAAAATATGTAGAAAAATATTTAAGAAAACTATGTCATATGGAAGGGAAGGTAAATGTAGATACAGTTTCTATATTCCCTGTAACTGCCAAAATAACAATAGTAGACAATGAGAAGCTATGTGTATATTACATAAAACTTAAAACAAACGAAAGCCATACAAAGAGATATCCTCCAAAACACTATGAAGAATTAAGATAATATCCTAAAACCCACAATAATATAAAGAGATGAATGAGTCACAGAAGCAAAAATCCTTACTCACTAAATGATAAAACGAGAAACCTATGCTTTAATATATTATAGTCACATTAAATATAAATGGTCTAAATATACCAATTAAGAGGGATTAGCTGAGTGGATTAAAAATAGCTAAGTGATATATGTCTATAAGAGACTTGCTTCAAATATAATAATATAGGAATTTGAGATTAAATAAGTGAAAAGATATATTACTAAGCAAATATTAATTTAAAAAGCAATACAGATTATAATAGTATAAAAAATGTAAACTTTACAGCAAAGAAAATTCCCAGAGACCGAGTGAGGACATTGCATAATGATAAAAGAGTCACTCCATCAAAAATACATGGCAGTTCTGAAAGTGAAAGTGGCGCAGTCGTGTCCAACTCATTGCGACACTACGGACTATACAGTCCATGGAATTTTCTAGGCCACGCTGGAGTGGGTAGCCTTTCCTTTCTCCAGGGGATCTTCCCAACCCAGGCATTGAACCCAGGTCTCCCACATTGCAGGTGGTCTTTACCAGCTGAGCCACAAGGGAAGCCCACATAGCAATTCTAAATTTATATTAATCACAAAACAAAGCTGTAAAATATATGAAGCAAAACAGAACAGATGGAAGAACAGACAAATCTATAATTATAGTTGATGACTTAAAAACTTATCTCTCAAAAATCAATAGAATAACTAGATTAAAATTTAGCAAGAACAGAGAATTTAAAAAAACAAACAAACACATATTCATAGGATCTAGCAGGCACTTATCCAATACTCTACCCCAAAACATCGGAATAGTTTTTTAATTGTCCACAAAACATATACCAAGGTAAAGTATATCATGGGACATAAAACAAAACACATTTTAAAAGTTTAATTCATATGTATTACATTCTCTGAACACATGGAATCAAATGAGATATCAATCGCTGAAAGATAATAAGATTATCTCTGAGCAATTGGAATCTAAACAACACACTTATAAAGAGTCTTTCAGTCAAATTGGAAATCTCAAGGGAAATTAAACACACACACACACACACACACACACACACACACACACTAAACTGAAACAAAAATGAGAGTATATCAGAATTTGTGGGGCACAGTTAAAGCACTGTGGAGATGGAAACTTAGGTACTTAAATGCTTACATTAACCAAAAAAAAGAAAAGGAAAAGTCTCAAATTAGTACTATATTCCCATGTCAAGCAACTAGGAAGAGGAAAATAGAACCAAAGTATTCAAGAGAAAAGAAATAATATAGATAATAGCAGAAATCAATGAAACTGAAAATAGAGAAAATAAATGAAGCAAAACCTTGTTCTCCAAAAGATCAATAAAATTGATAAAACTGACAAAGAAAAAAAGAAAGAAGACACAAATGTCTAAAATCAAGTGTGAACAGGGGTTATCACTGCAGTTGCTGCAGAGGAGAGAAAAAGATCAATAAGAAAACACTGCGAATAACTCTACATACATCAGTTCAGTTCAGTTCAGTTGCTCAGTCATGTCCGACTCTTTGTGACCCCATAAACTGCAGCACGCCAGGCCTTCCTGTCCATCAACAACTCCCAGAGTTTACCCAAACTCACGACCGTTGAGTCAGTGATGCCATCCAACCATCTCATCCTCTGTCATCCCCTTCTCCTGCCCTCAATCTTTCCCAGCATCAGGGTCTTTTCAAATGAGTCAGCTCTTTGCATCAGGTGGCCAAAGTATTGGAGTTTCAGTTTCAACATCAATCTTTCCAATGAACACCCAGGACTGATCTCCTTTAGGATGGACTGGTTGGATCTCCTTGCAGTCCAAGGGACTCTCAAGAGTCTTCTCCAACATCACAGTTCAAAAGCATCAATTCTTCTGTGCTCAGCTCTCTTTGTAGTCCAACTCTCACATCCACACATGACCACTGGAAAAACCATAGCCTTGACTAGACTGACCTTTGTTGACAAAGTAATGTCTCTGATTTTTAATATGCTGTCTAGGTTGGTCATAAATTTGATAAATTAGAAGAAATATATCCTCAGATGAAAAAGCAAAAGACTAGAAGAAAATATTGGGACATTACATATATAATGTTGTTCAGTCGCTAAGTTCTGTCTATCTCTGGGACCCCATGGACTGCAGCAATTCAGGCTACTCTGTCCTTCACTATCTCCTGGAGTTTGCTAAACTCATGCCCATTGAGGCAGTGATGCCATCCAGCCATCTCATCCTCTGTTGTCCCCTTCTCCTCCTGCCCTCAATATTTCCCAGCAGCAGGCTCTTCTGCAGCGAATCAGCTCTTTGCATCAGGTAGCCAAAGTATTGAAACTTCAGCTTCAGCATTAGTCCTTCTAAAGAATATTCAGGGTTGATTCCTTTAGGATAGATTGTTTTGATATCTTTGCTGCCCAAGAGACTCTCAAGAGGCTTCTGCAGCACCACAATTAAAAAACATCAACTCTTCAGTGCTTAGCATTTTATAGTTCAACTCACATCCATACATGACTACTGGAAAAACCATAGCTTTGACTATATGAACCTTTTGTCAGCAAAGTGATGTCTCTAAGTATGCTGTCAAGGTTTGTCATGGCTTTTTTTTCAAGGAGCAAATGTCTTTTAATTTCATGGCTAGAGTTACCATCTGCAAGAATGCATAGAAGGAGTACTATATATATATATATATATATATATATATATATATACATATATATATATATGTATAAAAATGACCCAGATAACCACGGCGATGTGTTCAGTCACCTACAATAGAGCCAGACATCATGGAGTGTAAAGTCAAGTGGGCCTTAGGAAGCATCACTATGAACAAAGCTAGTGGAGATGATGGAATTCCAGCTGAGCTATTTCAAATCCTAAAAGATGATGCTGTTAAAGTGCTGTACTCAATATGCCAGCAAATTTGGAAAACTCAGCAGTGGCCACAGGACTAGAAAAGGTCAGTTTTCATTCCAGCCCCACAGAAGGGCAATGCCAAAGAATTTTCAAACTACTTCATAATTGCACTCATTTCACATGCTAGCAAAGTAACGCTCAAAATTCTCCAAGCCAGGCTTCAACAGTACATGAACTGAGAACTTTCATATGCTCATGCTGGATTAGAAAAGGCAGAGGAACCAGAGATCAAATTGCCAACATCCATTGTATCATAGAAAAAGCAAGAGAGTTCCAGAGAAACATCTACTTTGAATTCATTGACTACCCTAAAGTCTTTGGCTGTGTGGATCATGACAAACTGTGGACATTTTTAAAGAAATGGCAATACCAGACCACTAAACTGCCTCCTGTGAAACCTGTATGCAGATCAAGAAGCAACAGTTAAAACCGGACATGAAACAATGCTCTGGTTTCAAATTGGGAGAGGCGTGTGTCAAGGCTGTATATTGTCACCCTGCTTGTTTAACTTATATACAGAGTACATCATGCAAAACACCAGGCTGGATGATGCACAAACTGGAATCAAGTATGCCAGAAGAAATATCAAGAACCTCAGATATGCAGATGACACCAAGCTTATGGCAGAAAGTAAAGAGGAACTAAACAGCCTCTTGATGAAAATGAAAGAGGAGAGTGAAAAAGCTGGCTTACAACTCAACAGCAATCAAAAAACTAAGATCATGGCATCCGACCCCATCACTTCATGGCAAGTAGATGGGGAAACAATGGAAACAGTGAGAGTTTATTTTCTTGGGCTCCAAAATCACTGCAGATGGTGACTGCAGCCACAAAATTGAAAGATACTTGCTCCTTTGAAGAAAAGCTATGACAAATCTAGACAGCCTATTAAAAAGCTGAGATATCACTTTGCTGACAAAGGTATGTATAGTCAAAGGTATGTTTTTTTTCCAGTAGTCGTGTATGGATGTGAAAGTTGGTCCACAAAGTTGGACCACGAAGTACTGACAATGTTGAACTGTGAAGACTCTTGAGAGATCCTTGGAGACTGCAAGGAAATCAATCGTAAAGAAATCAATCCTGAATATTCATTAGAAGGACTGATGCAGAAAGCTGAAGCTCCCATACTTTGTCTAACTGATGGGAAGAGCCAACTCATTAGAAAAGACCCTGATGCTAGGAGAGACTGAAGGCAGGAGAAGGGGATGACAGAGGATGAGATGGTTGGATGGCATCACTGACTCAATGGCCATAAGTTTGAGCAAGCTCTGGGCAATGGCAAAGGACAAGGAAGCCTGGTGTACTACAGTCCATGGGGTCTCAGAGAGTCAGACATGGCTGAGCGACTGAAAAACAAGAGCTGTCACCATTTTCAGTGTTTTCAGAGCCAAAGAAAGTAAAATCTGCCACTGCTTCCAATTTTTCCCCTTGTCTTTGCCATGAAGTGATGGGACCAGATGCCATGATTCTAAGTTTTTTAATGTTGAGTTTCAAGTCAGTGTTTTCACTCTCGTCTTTCACCCTCATCAATAGGCTCTTTAGTTTTTCTTCACTTTCTGCCAATAGAGTGGTATCATCTGCATATCTGAGGATGTTGATATTTCTCCCAGCCATCTTGATTCCAGCTTGTGATTCATCCAGCCTGGCATTTTGCATGAGAGGGTTTCCCAGGTGGCACTAGGGGTAAAGGGCTTGCCTTCTAATACAGAAGACATAAGAGATGTGAATTCAATCTCTGGCTTGGGAAGATTCCCTGGAGGATGGCATGGCAACCCACTCCAGTATTCTTGCCTAGAAAATTCCATGAGCAGAGGAGCTTGGTGGGCTTTGGTCCATACGGTCGCAAAGAGTCAAACACGCCTGAAGCAACTTAGCATGCACTTCCTCTGCATAGAAGTTAAATAAGCAGAGTGATAATATACAACTTGTTGTACTCCTTTCCCAATTCTGAACCAGTCTTTTGTTCAATGTGCAGTTCTAATTATTGCTTCTTGATCTGCATGCAGGTTTCTGAAGTGGCAAGAAATGTGGTCTGGTACTCCCATTTCTTTAAGAATTTTCCACAGTTTATTGTAATACACACAATCAAGATCACCTAGAGAAGTGAATGGCTACCCACTCCAGTATTCTTGCCTTGTGAGTTCCGTGGACAGAGGAGCCTGACAGGCCACATCCATGGGGTTGCAAAGAGTTGGATACTACTGAGTGATCAACACTTTCACCTTTTTTTTTTTTCCAAGGCCAAAGGCTTTAGCATAGTTAATGAAGGAGCAGTAGAAGTTTTTCTAGAACTCCTTTAGTTTCTCTATGATCCAATGAATGTTGGCAATTTGACCTTTGGTTACTCTGCCTTTTCTAAACCTACTTCTACATCTGGTAGTTCCTGGTTCATATCCTGCTGAAGCCTAACTTGAAGGATTTTGAGCATAACCTTGCTAGCATGTGAAATGAGCACAATTGTAGGAACATTCTTTGGTATTACCCTTCTTTGGGATTGGGATGAAAACTGACTTTTTCCACTTCTGTCACCATTTCTACATCTTCCAAATTTGCTGACATTTTAGGCGCAGCACTTTAACAGCATCACCTTTTAGGATTTCAAATAGTTCTGCTGGAACTCTATCACTGTAAACTAGCTTTGTTCATTGTAATGTTTCTGAAGGCCCCTTGACTTCACACTCCAGGACGCCCGACTCTAAGTGAGTGAACACACCATTGTGGTTATCCAGGTTGTTAGGGCCTTTCTTGTATAGTTCTTTGATGTATTCTTGCCACCTTTTCTTAATCTCTTCTGTTTCTGTTAGGTCCTTACCATTTCTGTTATTTATTGTGCCCACCCTTGAATGAAATGTTCCCTTAGTATTTCCAATTTTCTTGAAGAGATCTCTAGTTTTTCCCATTCTATGGTTTTCCTATATTTCTTTGTATTGCTCTTTTAAGAAGCCCTTCTTATCTCTCCTTGCTATTCTCTGGAACTCTGCAATCAGTTGGGTGTATCTTTCCCTTTCTCCCTTGATATTTGCTTCTCTTCTTTCCTCAGCTATTTGTAAAGCCTCCTTAGTTAACCATTTTGCTTTCTTGCAATTCTTTTTCTTTAGTATGTTTATGATCACTGCCTCCTTACAGTGTTATGAGCCTTTGTCTATAGTGCTTCAGTCACTCTGTCTACCAGATCTAATCCCTTGAATCTATTCATTACCTCCACTATGTAGTCATAAGGAATTTGATTTAGGTAATACCTGAATATCTAGTGGTTTTCCCTACTTTCGTCAAATTAAGCCTGAATTTTGCAATAAGGAGCTCATGATGTGAGCCACAGTCAGCTCCCAGTCTTGTTTTTGCTGACTGTATAGAGCTTCTCCATCTTTGGCTGCCAATTATATAATAAATCTGATTTCGTGATTGACCATCCAGTGATGTCCATGTATAGGGCTATCTCTTGTATTGTTAGAAAAGTATGTTTGCTATGACCAGCACATTCTCTTGGCAGAACTCTGTTAGCCTTTGCCTTCTTCACTTCGTACACCAAAGCCAAATTGCCCGTTATTCTGGATATCTCTTTACTTCCAACTATTGAATTCTAATACTCTATGATGAAAAGGACATATTTTTTGGTGTTAGTTCTAGAAGGCCTTGTAAGTCTTCATAGAACCATTCAACTTCAGTTTCTTCAGCATTAGTGGTTGTGGCATAGGACTTGAATTATTGTGATGTTGAATGGCTTGCCATGGAAATAAACTGAGAACATTCTGTCGTTTTTGAGATTGCACCCAAGTACCATGGTCTTCCCCCGGTGGCTCAGTGGTAAGGAATCTGCCTGCAGTGCAGGAGCTGCAGGAGGCATGGTTTCAGTCCCTGTGTCGGGAAGATACCCACGAGGAGGGCATGGCAACCCACTCCAGTATTTTTGCCTGGAGAATCCCATGGACAGAGAAGCCTGGTGGGCTGCAGTCCATAGGTTCGCAAAGAGTTGGAAATGACTAAAGTGACTCAGCACACACACACACACACACACACACACACACACAGAGTATTTGGACTCTTTTGTTGACTATAAGGGATACTCCATTTCTTCTAAGGAATTCTTGCCCACAGTAGTAGATATAATGTACATCTGAATTAAATTTGCCCTTTCCCATCCATTTTAGTTCACTGATTCTTAAGAAGTCAGTATTCACTCTTCTCTTGCCATCTCTTGCCTGACCACATCCAATTTACCTTGATTCATGGACTTAACATTTCAGCTTCCTATGCAATATTGTTATTTACAGCATTGGAATTTACTTTCACCACCAGACACATCCACAGCTGATCATTGTTTGCGCTTTGGCTCAGGCTCCTCATTCTCTCTGGATCTATTTCTCCACTCTCCCCCAGTAGCATTTTGGACACCTTATGACCTCATCTTCCAGTATTTTATCTTTTTGCCTTTCCATACTCTCCATGGTATTCTCGCAGCAAGAATACAGAGTGGGTTGCCATTTCCTCCTCCAGTGAAGCACAGTTTATCAGAACTCTTCACTATAACCCATCCTTCTTGAATGGCCCTGCCAGGCATGGCTCACTGCTTCATTGAGTTATGCAAGCCCTTTCACCATGACAAAGCTGTGATCCATGAAAGCTTATGTTCATACAAAAACCTGTACAGACATGTTTATAGCAGCTTTATTCATAATGGTCACAAGCTGGAAATAACCCAGATGTATGTACATAAATGAATGGTTAAGCAAACTGGTCTATGCATACCAGGATATACCACTTATCAGTTGAAAAGAATGAACATATTGGCAGACCACAACCTGGATGAATTTCTAGATAATCATGCTGACTGAAGAGAAGTCAATCCCAGAGGCTTACATACTGTTAGATTCCATTTATATAACATTGCTTTAATGACAAAGTTATGGAGAAATAACATGTGTTTAGAACTTCACAGTGGTTACCAGGTGTTAGGAGAGTGTGGAAGAGTAAAGTGGATGTGGTCTAGCAACATCTTTGCAGTGATGGAAATACTATTTGACTTCATCAATGTCACCCTGGGTGTGACAGTGCAGTAAATTTTATAAGATGTTACCATTGGGGAAAATTGAGTATAGGGTACATGAAGTCTTCTTACAGTATTTCCTCAATTATTTCTTACATTGAAGTCTGAAGTTATGTTAAAAACATTTAATTAAAATTTTCTCATATGTACTCAAAGAGATATTTTCTCATATATACTCAAAGAAATATGGACAGTATTATTCATTGAAATGGCAAAAAAGCAAACAACCACGGAACAATCCATATATCATACTATAGAGGAATACACTAGTTGTATTGTATTTACATGATAGCATACTATCTAGTAGCTAAAATGAGTTATATATATGTGTACCCAAACGGATAATGTTGAAAAAACCAACAATGAAAAATAGTATGATACAGATAAAAAGACTTATGTATAAACATGTTATCAAATTCCACAGAAATTATTTTTGTTCCTTCTAGGAACATGTACTTCTTGCCTGGAGAATTCTAGGGACAGTGGGCTGCCATCTATGGGACTGCACAGTCGGACATGACTGAAGCGACTTAGCAGTAGCAGCAGCAGGAACATATACATGAAAATACATAAATGTAAAAAACATATGACATTGTGTGTAAGACATATAAACATGCACAATTCATATGTATATAATTTCCATATGTCATGTAGTATGTAATAATCCATGTACAATAATGGTACAGAGAAATTTTTTAAAAATTAGTCCCTAGGATGATGGGATGGTGGTTTTAATGATAAGACTTCAAGTATTTCTATGATGCTTAATTCTATCCAGTGATTCTCAGTTGTCAGCATTACTCTCTTACTCAGGTGTTTTTAGAAATACTTGAGTGTATATTTATTTGTTTTAATAACCAGAGATGCCATTGAAAATTAATGTCCTACAGCATGGGTTTCTACATGTACAAAGTGCCCAGTGAATAATTGTCCTTTTCTAAATGCTAATGATGTCTATTGATATGTACTATCTCAGTTGTCCTCATAGATCAAATACATAAGTTTATGCAATACCTGGGATTACAGTAGTTCAAACTGATGAATATGCATGAATTTGGATTAACTAAGGCATTTATACTATTTTTTAAAATAACCAAATAAATAAAATATGATTATTCTTTGTCACCCAGTTTGCAGTCTTAGGTGTGTTAAGAAAAAAATTATAATATTAACTAATTTAAGAATCATTATAATTGCAAGGTAGACAAATTGGAAGGTAGAAAAGTAAAACCCAAGCAATTTCATGGGTCCAGGTGAGTAATAATGAAAGCATAAATGGAGACAGTGGCAGCAGAAAGTGTGAAGAATAGGCTAGATTTATGAGATTTGAGATAAATTCTTAATAGGCAGAATTTATTGACTCAGAGACCAAAGTGAACATTCCTAATGTCATTCAGTTCAGTTTAGTTCAGTCGCTCAGTCGTGTCCGACTCTTTGTGACCCCATCTCATCATTAGCAACCTTTATTATCTTTGGTGGAAATGGTAAGCGTTTCAGCCAGAGACAATCTCATATTATTCTTCCAATCAGTCTTAATCTAGCAGGACAAAATTAAAACTGGATGAGTGTTGATTCTGGGACATGATTTTTATCATTGATGCTGTTTTTCTTGGTTGTTGTTTGCTTTTTCTTTCTTATGACAAAATCCCCTACATGTTGTCACTGGGTGATAAGTGGGCTCAATTTCCCTGGGAAATTGTTCTGGTTACTCCTCAGTCATGGGCAACTCAGCACGGTTGGCACCATAACAGAATATAATATCCAACAGTTAGAAATAATTTCCTTATGGCTTAAAGGTTATTTTACATTCTGTCTGTATTGAGAAACGTGCATAAATATGCCATATAAATTTTATAGCTACTATTTGCCCTAATTAAGTAAATTTACAAGGGAAATATACAAGGGAAAGTTCTAGTTTTAGGTGGTATAAACTCATTTGCTGAGGCAAGTTCACTCTCTCATTATCTCACATGGATATTTATGTAATAAATTTCCTGAGAGAAGATAGTAAGTATAAGTTTTTGAAAATTTTTTCATGATATAAACATTTTAGAGACATTCTTATAACAAAGTACTTAAATATCAGCTTACAGTTTAATTTGTGTGAAGATGAAACATTATATGTATCTTGAGCAAGCTTTGGTGACAGGCTGTGGTTAAGACTTATGGTTTGATATAAAACAATTGTCTTCAAATCCCTTTTTGAAAGGTTTTTTACTTTGTATTATGAAAAGAAATGCTTTTTTTTCCCTTCAAAATCAGCCTGACTGCTCTTATTTTTCCTGACTTTACTAAAATGTAATTGTAAGCTCATCTCTGATGTAGGATTTTGTTTATGCCTCTTCAGCTGGTCTGCTGCTTCCTTCTTTTATTGGCCAACACACGGGCTTTGTCACTTTCAACTACTGTCATGATCTCATTGACTAGAAAGCATTCAAAAGAGAGAAAATGCTCTCTTCCAGAATATGTGACTAGTAGAGCTAAGAAGATGAAGAATCAGATATATATCTATGTATACACGTGTGTATACATAGATATATATTTAGTATATTTAATATATAGCATATAGTAGTTTATAGTAATTTGAATGACTTTATGCCAAATTGACTATTCATGATTATAAATGCTTGCATTGCTAATTTAATATTGTCATTCTATATTTCATCTATAAGATTATTGATTTAAATTACAACACATCTAAGTGTTGTGCTTCATTGAGGAAAATATGACTCAGTTCAGTTCAGTCACTGTCATGTCTGACTCTTTGCGAGCCCATGAACTGCAGCACGCCAGGCCTCCCTGTCCATCACCAACTCCCGGAGTCCACCCAAACCCATGTCCATTGAGTCGGTGATACCATCCAACCATCTCATCCTCTGTTGTCCCCTTCTCCTCCTGCCCTCAATCTTTCCCAGCATCAGGGTCTTTTCAAATGAGCCAGCTCTTCACATCAGGTGGTCAAAGTATTGGAGTTTCAGCTTCAACATCAGTCCTTCCAATGAACACCCAGGACTGATCTCCTTTAGGATGGACTGGTTGGATCTCCTTGCAGTCCAAGGGACTCTCAAGAGTCTTCTCCAACACCACAATTCAAAAGCATCAATTCTTCTGCGCTCAGCCTTCTTTATAGTCCAATTCTCACATCCATACATGACTACTGGAAAAACCATAGCCTTGACTAGACAGACCATTGTTGACAAAGTAATGTCTCTGATTTTTAATATGCTATCTAGGTTGGTCATAACTTTCCTTCCCAGAAGTAAGCGTCTTTTAATTTCATGGCTGCAGTCACCATCTGCAGTGATTTTGGAGCCCAGAAAAATAAAGTCAGCCACTGTTTCCACCGTTTCCCCATCTATTTGACATGAAGTGATGGGTCGGATGCCATGATCTTAGTTTTCTGAATGTTGAGCTTTAAGTCAACTTTTCCACTCTCCTCTTTCACTTTCATCAAGAGGCTCTTTAGTTCTTCTTCACTTTCTGCCATAAGGGTGGTGTCATCTGCATATCTGATATTATTGATATTTCTCCCGGCAATCTTGATTCCAGCTTGTGCTTCCTCCAGCCCAGTGTTTCTCATGATGAACTTCGCATATAAGTTAAATAAGCAGGGTGACAATATACAGCATTGACATACTCCTTTTCCTATTTGGAACCAGTCTGTTGTTCCATGTCCAGTTCTAGCTGTTGTTTCCTGACCTGCATACAGGTTTCTCAAGAGGCAGGTCAGCTGGTCTGGTATTCCCATCTCTTTCAGAATTTTCCAGAGTTGTCTGTGATCCACACAGTCAAAGGCTTTGGCATAGTCAATAAAGTAGAAATAGATGTTTTTCTGGAACTCTGTTGCTTTTTTGATGATCCAGTGGATGTTAGCAATTTGATCTCTGGTTCCTCTGCCTTTTCTAAAACCAGTTTGAACATCTGGAAGTTCACAGTTCACGTATAGCTGAAGCCTGGCTTGGAGAATTTTAAGCATCACTTTACTGGCATGTGAGATGACTCAGTTTGCTACAATTTTGTTTAGCAATAACTGTATATATAATTGTCTAAGGTGTATTTTTAATATAATTTAAATATTTTGGATTGCTGGTTTATTTGCAATGTTTGCTTTAAAGAATTGCTTTGTTATCATTTTCACAAGTCAGAAATTTTTAAAATCATGCAACTTTTAAAATCATAAATTTCCTTTCATGTATATTTTGATTATATTTCTATTTTGCAATCAAAAATACAAAATTGGGATTGAGAAGTACTATTTATATACTCCAATAGTAAGTAGAATGGCTAAAACTTCACAAGACTATCCGATATTAGTTTAGATATAGAGCAGCTGTTAAATAGTTATCTTAAATAGCTAAATTAAGTTAGTAAATAAGCCACATATAATGTAGATATTACAGAAAAAAGACTATACTCTTGATAAGTTTCTCTCATTAATAGGTCAGCTGTTTATTCATTTATTCAGCCAGTGTTTAATAAGGGTCTCCTATGTGTCATCACAGGAATGAGTACTAGCAATATTATGAATATCCATAGTCACTATCCACATAGGTCTAGAATTTAGCTGCTTTCTCATGGCAGCCCTAGAAAATTTGCACAATATCTATATCAATATCTGTATCTTTAATTTTATTTATATGTTTATATCTGCTGCTGTTGCTAATTCGCTTCAGTTGTGTCTGAATCTGTGCGACCCCATAGAAGGCAGCCCACCAGGCTCGTCTGTCCCTGGGATTCTCCGAGCAAGAACACTGGAGTGGGTTGCCATTTCTTTCTCCAATGCATGCATGCATGCCAAGTCGCTTCAGTTACGTCTGACTCTGTGTGACCCTATGGACAGCAGCCCTCCAGGCTCCTCTGTCCACAGGATTCTCCAAGCAAGAATATTGGAGTGGGTTGCCATTTCTTTCTCCCATATTTATAGCTAATTTAACCTATATCCTCTGATGGAGGACAAGCTTGTGAAGTTCTCTGAACAGTTCAAGGTACAGTATTAAAATTAAGGTGGCAATCACAATATAGGGAACTCAGTCTTTCTTTGTTTTGTTTTATACTTTCTACTTCTTTGAAAAATAAGCTTTTGATTTAGACATGAGAAAATTTATCCTCACATAAGGATGTCTCCTTTTATTCTTTAAAGTAAAATAAGGAGTTTGATAAAGCATTATTTTTCCATTGGAAATTCCTAGTTCTGTGACTTTCTTAATCATTATGCTTTCTATAGAAATATGAAATATAACAAATCAAAATATTTGAGTGACTTTAGGGTTTTTTTCCCATAATTACTGATGAGGTAAGAATGGGATTTGTTGAAAGGATGAAGGAATTGAAAAGATTATTAATGGGATTAGAAAGAAACGTAGCTCGACAAAGTGACCTCTCATCATTCATATAGACCACTGCACAATTTTCCCTCCTGAGCCCCTACTTTCAATATTGTCCCTTACAACTGGTCATTCATGTCAGTGATAATATACTTCTGTACATTCAATTATATCTTTTAACATACTAAAAGAAAAGAAAAGAAAGAAAATTAAAATATATTCCATTACCATCTTGCCACAATAATACCTGTTGGAAGAAAAATTTTTTAAAGTGGCAGATATGGCCAGAGAGATTCAGATCTGCATCTGATAATGACAAATCTTTGATGATATTTAATTTTAGTGCTGGGTTGAAATAGTTCCATTAATTATTCTACTTTGTGTATGTCTCAATTTTTTTCAGGATAAATTTAAAATATATATAAAGTGAATAGTGAAGATTATAATAATCAAGTATTTCAAAGAGATGAAATATGAAAAGTCGCCCATTGGTCCAAACACTCCAGACATCAATTTCATGTAATTTCTAATGAAAAAATGTATGTATTTACATGTATGTAGCCACTTCTATGCTCCTTTTAAAATAATTATGCAGAGGGAAATTTAGGTTCCATATTTTCCTGCACTGTGCCATAGTTGCATGTTTTTCTGATTTTTCTTGTTTGCTTATTCACATACATAGAGTTATCTCTATCAGTTAAATAAAACTGCAACATGATTTTTTTGGATGTATCATGCTTAACTGAAACAGTTCCCAATTATTTATAGTTTGCTATTAAAGGCTGTGATGTAATAAACTTTCTTCTGCCTATAAGTCAGTGACATTCTGTGAGTATATACTTTAATTCATAGCAGTGAGGTCTCTAGATATATACATTTTGAATTTTGATGGATGTAACTAATTTTTCTCCATGTTGAGAGTATACTTGGGTAAAGGAAAATATCAGAAGGAGGGAACCTCTCACTGCAAAGCTCCTGTAAAGAGATGATGGACTAGAGTGGAGGTCATGGTAGTATTAAGGAGTGATTGGAATCTGTACATATTCTGAAGCTAAAGCCAAAAGATTTGTTGGTAGTTTTTTTTACTGGAAGTGAAAGAAAGAGAGGAGTCAAGTAAGACCAAAAAATATTCAACCAGAGCCTCTGTAAGTCTGATACTTTCTTTTAAGGAATCAGCAGAGACTACTAAAGGATTAGATTTGCCAGAAACAGGAATCAGGGATTTGGTTTGGGCATGTTTAGTTTGAGATATTTAGTAGATATCTAAGTCAAAATATAGAAAGCTGAATGGAATAGGGAGAGAGAAAAACTGAGTCATTTTCAGCCAGAAAATTAGATGAAAGCGTCTGGATGAGTATATTAAGAGCAAAACAGGTCAGTTGGTAAAGGTGAGTAGCTAGAGTCGGGGAGGGGAAGGTTAAAAAACAAAACAAAATTAAATTAAAGCTTTCAAGAGACAAGGATTATGTCAGCTTTTGAACTGCGAACAGTAGAAATAGACATTCTCTTCAGAAGCTCCTTAAAGAGTGCATTGAAACAAACCAGTTATTTTCCTCAAATTATTGGGCTCAATTTTCAAATTTTGAGGGAAATTTTATGATTGCCAAGAGACATTAGCGAACTTAGGTTTACCCAGACTGCGTTCCATTAAATTTTCTCAAAAAGAATATTAAGGTTTTTTTCCTGAAAGAGCTGGCAAAAAGGGATGGGGGGAAAAAATTGAGATGTAAATTACAGCTTTACATTTTACTCTGAGCAAAATTTAAACATCTTAAAATAATCTTCAAGGCCCTAATAAGCTAGAATATGACTTCCTTGATTTTTCTCATGTAATTCTGGGCCCTTGCACTATGATCTAGTCATTCTGGCCGTTTCTTATTTTACATTTCAAAATCTTTATAACCACCTTCTTGAATTTCAGGGCTCAACTAAAATACCATCCTCTGCTGTGGATCCTATCTAAGGTAACTAGTCCCCTCTCCACAGTTTTTAGGTTTGTTTGTTTTGTTTTATTTTAACATAAGTAAGTAATTAAGTGTTAGTCGCTCAGTAGTGCCCGCCTCTTTGCAACCACATGGACTGCAGCCCACCAGGCTCCTCTGTCCATGAGATTTTCCAGGCAAGGATACTGGAGTTGGTTGCCATTTCCTTCTCCAGGGGATCTTCCCAACCCAGGTATCGAACCCGGGTCTCCTGCACTGCAGGGAGATTCTTTACCAACTGAGCTACAAGGGAAGCTCCAATTTCCATGCTCACGGATTGGAAAAGTTAATATTGTTAAACTGTTCATACTACCTAAATCAATCTACAAATTCCATGCAATCCTTATCAAAAGGACATATTCCATACAACTAGAACAAAGAAGTCTAAAATTTGAATGGAACCACCAAAGACCCCAGATAGTCAAAACAGTCTTAAGGAAAAAGAGCAAAGCGGACTCATTATGATACTAGCATAAAAATAGACACAGATGAATGGAAGATAATCGAGAGCCCAGAGATATACACACGTATATGGGAAATTAATCTATGACAAAGGAGCAAAGAACTTATAGTGGAGAAAGTACAGTCTCTTTAATACATGGTGCCGAGAGGACTGGACAGCCACACACAAAAGAAGGAATCTGAATCAATCTCTTACCTTATACACAAAATTAATTTGAGATAGATTAAAGACTTGAATTTAAGATCTGAAACCATAAAACTCTGAGGAAAAAACATAGGCAGAATGCTCTTTTGATATCAGTGTTAGTAACATTTTTGTGGATCTGATTCCAAAGGCAAGGGAAACAAGAGCAGAAACAAACAAATGGTACTACAGCAAAAAAAAAAAAAAAAAGGAAGAAAGAAAAACTTCTGTATAGTGAAGAAAGCCATCAACAAAACAAAAAGGCAACCTCCTTAATGGGAGAAAATTTTTGAAAATCATACAAATGATAAGGGGTTAATATCTGAAATATATTTAAAAACTCAGAAAATTCAACAATGGAAGACAAGCAACCTGATTTAAAAAAGGGCAGAGTTTCTTAATAGACATTTTTCCATAGAAGACAGACCAATGGCCCAACAGGTGTATGAAAAGATAGATGTTCAACATCACCAGTTACCAGGGAAATGCAAATAAAAACCACAACACCTCTTACCTATTTGAATGGTTGTTATCAAGAAGACAAGAAATAACAAACACTAGGGAGTATGTGGAGAAAAGAGAAATCTTGTACACTTTGGTGGGACTGTGAATTGGTGCTGCCACTATGGAAAGCAATATGGAAGTCCCTCAAAATATTAATAATAGAAGTGCTATATGACCCAGCTACTTCACTTCTGCTTATTTATTTGAGAAACACTTGACGAATATTTGAAAAGGAACATGCACCCCTATGTTCATTGCAACACTCTTTACAACAGTCAAGATACATAAACCACATAAGTGTCCACTGATGGATGAATAGATAAAGAAGATATGATGTGCTACACACACATACACACAGGGATACTCCTCAACCATAAGAAAGAATGAAATTCTGCCCTTTGTTAAAACATGAATGGATCTTGAGGGTGTTAAGTGAAATATAAGTCAGAAAGAGAAAGACAAATACTGTAATTTTCACTCATATTTGGAATCTAAAAAACAAACAAAAATAGAAGAAAACAAACTCCTAGATACAGAGATCAGATTAGGGGTTGCCAGAGGGGAAGAGGGTCATCTGTATGGTGATGGATGGAGAACAGACCTATAGTTGTAACCATGTGGTAGTGCATACAGATGTTGAACCGCAGTGCTGTCTACTCACAACTTATGTGATAAAAAAAATATAATTTATTTTTGGAGATGGAAATGGAAACCTACTCCAGTGTTCTTGCCTGGGAAATCCCATGAACAGAGGAGTCTCTTGGGCTTCAAGAATCAGATACAACTGAGTGACTCTACCACATAATTTATTTAAATAAAATATATTTAAAATATTACCACTTCATTATGTAATCATTACTAAACTATCATTACTGAGATATTTTTAAATCTTTTCTTTTATAATAAGTCTTTGTTGTACAGTGTGATTTTTCACACTTATATCTTGATTTGTATTAGTCACATCTATTGCACTCAATAGCCAAATGTAGCTACTATACTGGACGTAAGAAGGCTAGAACCTTACCTTTAATTTTGAAAAATTTTGTTGTTAGACTTTTTCTATTATCTGTTATTTTGAGGTAGCACTTATTTTGAAAAAAAATCAGTAGGACCTAGGTTGAATGAAGCACAAACTTATAAGTGTATTTTTATTCAGTACTATAATGCCCATAGGTATAATCCTCTCTGTCATAGGGGAAAATATGGAGATCCTTTTTATTTTCCATATATCATCTTACCCTGATCTTGTGGCAGCCTCTGTAACTGACGTTGACATCAGGAACATGCAGATATACACAACATGCAATCAGAATCTGATATTTGAAGACTAATTCAGCACTTTCTAACTCAAAATAAAGATATTTTCTTTGTAGTTCACTCAGAGTTAATTGGGCTTCTTCAGGATTTATTCTTGACAGTCCTGTTCTTTTCCCTTGAGGCCATTCAAGTCTACATGTAACTTACATTCCTCATGGTGAAGAAAATGAGCTGCTCCTTTTGTGCTTTTGTTCTCTGGTCTCAGCTTTATCCACCATCTTAAGTCCTTAGCTAAATTACCATCTGGTGTGATATCAGAGTATGACTGAGTCCCATTTGTTCCACTTGCCTTCTTGTTTCTTGCCTTGGCTTTTGCTGGCTATCTTTTATGTTGTTAGGCCCAGGGCAATTGCCATTTGATTCAACTAAGAAATCATGCCTCACCCATCTCCATGGACTTTTCCTGATGGACTTGGTGGAAATATCCTGTAACTTCCTCATCACTCTGGGGCATGCAAGAAACTTAGAATTCCACCGCTGACATCCTAAAGCAATGAAGGGCTGTAGCACTATTTCAGATTCTGCATAGGAACCTCCTTCAACCACTGAAGATGCCGTATTAAATGCAGAGTCCTACTAAACATGGACTTTTGCTCTAAATGAATAAACTGAATGGGAAATGAGAAGGGAGAATACCTAAGACATTATTTAAAAAATATTTTCCTAGCAGAATTTAACTGGCAGTTATGAGTTGATAGACATAAAATCCGTGGGCAAAATGACTGTTTCCACAAAAGAATTGTTTCATGTTAAATTTTTCCTCAAAGTAATATTATTTTTGGCTGACTAAATAAAATTTTAAGAAAAAATATGGGAGAGGGGTTCAGGATGGGGAACACATGTAAATCCATGGCTGATTGATGTCAATGTATGGCAAAAACCACTACAATATTGTAAAGTAATTAGCCTCCAACTAATAAAAATAAATGGAAAAAACAAACAAACAAAAAACAAAAACAAAAAACAACAACAAAAAAAGAAAAATAACACCAGAGAGACAGAGAAAGAGAGAGAGATGGAGGGGACTTTTTTTCTTTTTTTGATGCATGCTCTTAAAAGTCTTATTAACTTCAATCCATTTGGGGCTTTGGTAATACTCCTAACATTTTTCTTAAAATGAAGATATTTTTCCATCTAAAATTATCTTTAGTGCTGAGGGACAAGAATAAATCAATCTTTAGCTATAATGATTGAGAGTCTTTGAACTTTTCAAACTGAATCAAATGTCACATGAGTTATCTTTTGTCTTATAGCTATTATTCTAACACAGTTCACTTTAATGACACTCTGTCCACAGAATCATCATCTATTTTTGATCCTTTTAACTTAGAACTTACTCATTTCTTACTAGAAAATTATTCCCCCTCTTCCAAATGATCATTTCTAGAACTAGTATTTTCCTTTTTTATAGAAGCCTGTCTGAAAGTTGTTTCCCTCGAGCTCCCATGAGCTTTAACTTTGTTATTTCAACTTAGGGCAATACCAAGTCCAAAATGGTTTTATGACATTTTTATATACATAAAATATTAATACTTTAAATGTTTTTTAGGATATGAATAAACATAATTGCAGTTATCTTAGTACATTTTATTTGTTCTTTTGATATTTTGATTTATATATTTTCCTTATTTTTATACTAGCCATTCTTTTTCCTTCCCAGTTGCATTGAGGAATAATTGACAAATTAAATCTTCAGATTTAAGGTGCATAGTGTGATGATTTGATATACATATATACTGATTCCCCTCATTGAGCTAACACATCGATTACCTCACATATTTATCTTTAGTTTTAGGGATCACATTTAATTTCCACTCTTTTAGCAAATTTCATGTTTTTTAATGTATATGGTTTTATATACAGAAAAATATTAATCATCAACTCATAAAATAATATCATGGATTATAGCCTACTAGGCTCCTCTGTCCATGGAATTCTCCAGGCAAGAATATGAGAGTGGGTAGCCATTCTATTCTTCAGAGGATCTTCCCAACCCAGGGAATGAACCCATGTCTCCCAGATTGCAGTCAGAATCTTTACCTTCTGAACCACCTGGAAAACCCATAAAATAAAACATAGATGGTTCTAGTGCCTCTCATTTAGGATCTTAAATGGATGGTATCATTGTAATGAAGACCATTATCAAACAGAGAGATGTTTCATAAAGTTCATATAGTTAAAAATATATACATTGTGGTTAACATTAATCATCACTTTGAACCACAAGCAAAACCTCAACTTTAAAAGGAAAGTGATTAATGAATGTATATCCATACCACTTGCTTTCAAACTGTGATGCTGGAAAAGACTTGAGAGTCCCTGGACATCTAGGGGATCAAACCAGTCAATCCTAAAGCAAATCAACCTCATTGGAAGGACAGATGATGAAGCTGTCCCTCACTGGAAGGACAGATGATAAAGCTCCAGTACTTTAGCCAGCTGATGTAAATAGCCAACCCACTGGGAAAGACCTTGTTGCTGGGAAAGATTGAAGGCAAAAGGAGAAGAGGGTGGCAGAGGATGAGATGGCAAAGGATTGGATGGCATCACCAATTCAATAGACTGGAACTTGGGTGAACTCTGGGGGATGGTGAAGGACAGGAAGGCCTGGCATGCAGCAGTCAATGGGGTCAAAAAGAGTCAGGCTTGACTTAGTAACTGAACAACAATCACTGCTAGACCTAGCATAACATTTTGTAAACTAAGGTTCATTACTAAACTAAGCTACATTCGCTTGTCATCGCAGAAATGCCAAATAATCTATTGATACAGATTTACTAGTATGGCACAAATATTGAAAATGGTAGCAGATTTATTCTCACAATTACACAGAAAAAAGATGATGAGTCTATAAGTAAGGCAGATTATTTATACATATTAAACGTATAAAGAGCTATCTCATTACCTGGTAACATCTATTCAAGTTGGAGAAAAATGCATGATTTTGAGTAAAAGTGTTCTACTTGTTTTATAAAACTTGCACATGGAAAATATTAGAATTTACATAGTATGCTTTACAAATAATTCAGTTTTCTTCAAATAGTTAATATATTTACTTGCATCATTAAAATTTAGACTAATGCCTGCTTCTAGTCTTCTCCAGAAGGCAAGTATATGCAGTCATTATTACTTTGGAGATTTCATAGCTGCCCCATTGGATCTTTGACATTTCTAGGACTAAATAATTCACATTGCTTCTTTGCTTATTATAACCTGTCATTTAGTCCACTAGAATATCTGTCCAAACTGTAAGATTCAGCATATAGTTACAATCAGTGTTGATACTATTATATGAAAGTGAAAGGAAGTGTTACTCAGTCATGTTCAACTCTTTGTGACCCCGTGGACTGTAGCCCATGTGGACTCTGTCCACGGAATTCTCTACACAAGAATACTGGAGTAGATTGCCATTCCCTCCTCCAGGGGATCTTCCTGACCCAGGGATTGAACACTGGTCTCCTGCATTGCAGGCAGATGCTTTACTGTCTGAGCTATCAGGGAATTATTATATGATTGATTTCAAAATATCAGGAGAATACTGTTCTCAGACCCTTAACACTTAAAGGTGAAATGCTTTGACAGCAAAGATACTCTCAATTTTAAGATTGCTTCAACTCATCCCATTCTAAGTGAGGTTAAGTATCTTTATTTGTTGTCTAGGATCAAAACAAATCCTAGACTTCACAACAAATCCTAGACTTCGTAACTTTCTTATGACTTGGAAGCATGCAAATTTTAACGGTGAAAACTGTCATTAATTTTAAAAATAAAATTACTAATAAAACTTTAATAACAATATGTACAATTTTGAAATTATCAGATATTTATAAGATCTTATTAATCCAATGTTCTTATTCCTGTCATCTTTAAGCTGTGATTCATCAAACTGTAGCCTACTCTTCTCTACAGTTGAATGTCATGCAAAAATTCTTTGACCATTTTCAATAGAGGCCAACCTAGTGAGCATAGAGCTCTTATGAACCCTGAGTCAATAACTGCTTTTATCCTTCTATATAATTCCTGTGGTAAGTGTTTTTGCCATTCTCTTTAGGCTCCTTAACCCTCATTCAAACTTGTACAATATTAGGGGTTCAGTTTTCCTGGTGGCAATATCTTGTTTCCCTAATTTTATGGTTTCTCATGTACAGTCATACATTTGTTCAGGATTAAGTATTTTTTAAAAGCTTCACTATCATACTATTATTATAAAATATTACATGCTTTCACTTACATGTTTTCCAAATGAATGCATTTTAAGTACCTTTTTAAACTGTAGTGATCTCTTTGCGTCTTCTTAAACAAATGTGATCACTTTTTGAGAGGAATATCTGGGAATAGCTCTTCTATTATTTCCCTATTAAGTAGATTTCCCACATTCTGAAACAATAGACATGTGAGATTTTTTTTCATTTATTCCTTTTCACCAATGTGAAATTTGTACTTGATATCTTTCTCTACGGAGAAGGAAATGGCAACCCACTCCAGTATTCTTGCCTGGAGAATCCCATGGACAGAGGAGCCTGGCAGGCTACAGTCCGTGGGGTTGCAAGGGTCAGACACTACTTAGTGACTAAACCACCACCACCACCATCCTTCTATACTCAGCCCAACTGATATTTTTACTAGTTCTTAGATGGAGAATCCCCGGGGCAGGGGAGCCTGGTGGGCTGCCATCTATGGGGTCGCACAGAGTCGGACAAGACTGAAGTGACTTAGCAGCAGCAGAGATTAAATCAGTCAATCCTAAAGGAAATAAACCCTAAATGTTCGCTGGAAGGACAAATGCTGAAGCTGAAGCTCCTGATGCGAAGAGCCACCTCATTGGAAAAGACCCTGATGCTGGGAAAGACTGAAGGCAAAAAGAAAAGGAGGCAGCAGAGGATGATGGTTAGATAACAGCACTGACTCAATGGACATGAATTTGAGCAAACTCTGGGAGATTGTGGGGGACAGAGGAGCCTGGCAGGCTACAGTTCATGGAGTTTCAAAGGGTCAGATAGGACTTAGCAACTGAACAACAATAGTATTTTAATAATTTAAGATCAAACTGCACAAAGATATCATTAAACATGTCCTTCAGATAAGTATCATTATATATCAAAGAAAGGATGTATGGATTTAGTCTAATCTTTGCTTTTAAACATTGGATTCAAGAGGCACTGCTGCCTAGTTCCCCTTCATTGTGCTATGGGTGCAGTCAAAGGAGAGCTCAGCTGTCAGATTCCATGTCAGTGGCAGAGACCTGTTTTGCTTAAGGTCACATCCTTTCCTGGGACAACCTGCATTCAATAACTCATGGACAGGTGGAATAAAGCTTCAGTTTTCTTGGCCCACCACAGTTTAATTCTGAAGGCTCTTTATATTTCCAGGTCTCCTTGTGGGACTGACCAATTTTCTCATTACGTCTGAATTGCAGTTTGACTTCTTTCTCCACCCAGGCATGTCACACCTCCCCCACTCCCTAACCTGCACATCTGCAACACTTGGTAAAGCCCAATTTTGTGATTTTCATATGCAAATATAAGAGATGTTAGAGAGTTACCTCACTGGAATGTCGCAGAAAGAAATCAAGATTGTATCGATGTTATATTTTCTGTGTGTTTCTCCTCTTGGAGCAAATTCAAGTTTAGGCATATGGAATGAGCTATAACAGGTCTCTGTCGACACAGGTCTGGATTATAGGAGTAACCAGGGAGGTGGTATATTTGAATGGCATGTCTAAATGCTATAAGTCTGAGGTGATTAGAATCTAACAGATAATCTTGGCAAAGCCACCTTATAAATTACAAGAAGTTTGTTCTTTGAAAGTGACTTATTTCAACTTTAGTTACTTCCAGTCACCAATAGATCTATAGTATTTTACAGTCTTATAATAATAAATTAGCATTCAAGGGCTTTTCCTTTCCAGGTTTCTACGGCAACCTCTGTACCACATACTCATTAGAAAGAAGTTCTGTTTAATTGATCTACTAATGTATTGCTTAATAGTAACTGTTAAGCAGTCTTTTGTTTCCAGGTCATATTTAGGGTTCACATATTTGCATAAAAGCATTTCGTTAGCTGAAACCAATCATTACTAGTAATTTTCTTCCTTTAGTTTAAAATAACTAAACCCTCATTGAGATTTTCTGAATAGCAAATATTTATATCTTGGAGAATAGGCTTTCTGTTTGAGCTTGGCTTGCTTTGTTTCTGTGAGCAGCAAGAAAATTACAGAGCTTGAAAATGTTAATCAGTGAAGACAAAAAGAAGGTGTCTTTTTCTCTAGTTGAAATGCAAATTTACAGTGACGCTAACTATAGGCCATATCCAATATTTGATGACAAAGTTGTAATGGATAAATATAATTTAGAATACACAGTAGTTATCCACTGCATAACTTTCACTAATTAGGATTTTCATATGTTCCATTCAGTGCCATTGAGATATTCTTAGCTGAGTTGTTTTTTTGTATTTCAAGCCCATCCAAAGTACCACACTTAAGAATGCTCTGGTCATAAGCTTTAAATTAGAGTAGAAATAAACTCTAATACATATGCTCAGTCCCTAAGTTAATTGAGGGTTTTGGGCAGGGTAGAGAGCTAATATTTATTGGAATACAACATCAAGTATATTCTAAACAGTAGACTAGGAATTTGAAATATGTTAAGTCACTCAGTGATAGGAAACATTATTTCCACTTCAGAGACAAGGAAGATAAGTCTCTAAAAGTTTTTAAATCAACTAACTAGTTCATTCAATAAATATTAATTTTTTATTGTTCATTAACTAAGTTATGTTCCACTTTTTGTGACCCAATGGACTTCAGAATGTGAAGCTTCTCTGTCCTTCACTGTCTCCCGGAGTTTGCTCAAATTCATGTCCATTAGATAAGTACAATATGCCAATTATATTAAAATTAAACTAATGAAGAAGACAAGCAAGCATTTATACTCATGAAATTTACATACTAGTTCCATTACATTCAAAAAAAAGGATTAAGCAAATATCTGAAAGCTGTTGTATGCCAGACAGGTGCTGGGCAATGTGACGTCATGTCATAGTGTGATATTCAATGTGATTATGGTAGTTAATTGTGGAACCAGGTTTTATACTCAAGTCTTTGATTCCAAACGTTATTCTCTATCATAGAATGTTTATTTTATCTAAAAAGAAGTGACATTACCATCTCTGGTCCATCTCTACTATTAATACAACTCATGTTAGTAGTTGTTCTTCCAGAGACCTCACTTCCCAAAGCTCATATTCCTGCCTCTCACTGGGAAGAGAATAGTTTCCCACTACATTGCTTCCATTGTTCAGAGCTGCCTGAGATGCTAGTTACAATATAAAACAACTAATTGTCCCAGAGGAAAGAAGATAAAGTGAAGGGAGAAGTAATTTAGGGCATGAAATTGTGGTTCAGTATCTCTGAGAAAAAAACTGTGTTCTTTAGTTGTGCAAACTAGAAAAAAATTGCTCAATTTGCTTTATCTATAAAATGGCAGTAATCAATACTGTTCGTTATAGTGCCTGGAATATCATAAGCATTGCATAAAATTTGCTGTTTTTCTGTTTGTTTCTTTGTTTTTGTTACCATTATCCTTTCCTTAGACTTATGATATTGATGAATAAGGAGCAGAGTGTATATTTGGAAGGAAATTCTCGATCTCCATTTCCTTGGGAAAAAAATTACAAAGAAATACCAAATCTACACGAGTGCTAAGTAACTTCAGTTGTGTCTGGCTCTTCACGATGCTATGGACTATAGCTTCCCAGGCTTCTCTGTCCATGGGATTTGCCAGGCAAGAATCCTGGAGTAGGTTGTCATGCTCTCACCCAGGGGATGTTCCTGACCCAGGGAATGAACACGCATCTTCTGTGGCTCCTGCATTATATGTGGATTCTTTATCGCTGAGCCACCAGGAAAACCCATACATCTACAAGGATACTTAAAAATATTAAATAAGTTTTAAAAAGTCAGCAAAATATTTACGTGTCACACTAAATTTGAGTAACAAAGAAAGCAGCAAATGTGGATGAGTTGGAGAGGACCTAGAGTACCTGAGTGACTCAGTCATTCAGTCAATCAGTTCAGTCACTCAGTCATGTCCCACTCTTGGTGACCCCATGGACTGCAGCACACCAGGCTTCCCTGTCCATCACCAGTTCCTGGAGTTTACTCAGACTCAGGTCCATTAAGTCCGTGATGCCATCCAACCATCTCATCCTCTGTCCTCACCTTCTCCTCCTGCCCTCAATCTTTCCCATCATCAGGGTCTTTAACAATGAGTCAGTTCTTCGCATCAGGTGACCAAAAGTATTGGAGCTTCAGCTTCAGCATCAGTCCTTCCAATGAATATTCTGGACTGATTTCTTTTAGGATGGACTGGTTAGATCTCCTCACAGTCCAAGGGACTCTCAAGAGTCTTCTCCAATACCACAATTCAAACGCATCAATTCTTCAGCTTTCAGCTTTCTTTATAGTCCAACTCTCACATCCATACATGAATGCTGGAAAAACCATTTCTTTGACTAGATGGACCCTTGTGGGCAAAGTAATGTCTCTGTTTTTTAATTTGCTATCTAGGTTGGTCATAGTTTTTCTTCCAAGGAGCAAGCGTCTTTTAATTTCATGGCTCCAGTCACCGTCTGCAGTGATTTTGGAGACCCAAAATATAAAGTCTCTCACTATTTCCATTATTTCCCCATCTATTTGCTGTGAAGTGATGGAACTGGGTGCCACGATCTTAGTTTTCTGAATGCTGAGTTTTAAACCAGTTTTTTTTTCACTCTCCTCTTTCACTTTCATCAAGAGGCTCTTTATTTCTTCTTCACTTTCTGCCATAAGGGTGGTGTGATCTTCATATCTGAGGTTACTGGTATTTCTCCTGGCAATCTTCCCTTGAGTGACTCCAGGGAAGCTAAAAAGTGACTGTAGTTATTAACTTGCTTTTTTCTGAATCTTGAATCTGGCAAGTGGAGTGAAATAATCTTTTATCAACTGAGGAGATGGCAGGAGAAAACATAAAATATTTTATAGTAGTCACAGGATCTATTTTAATAGTGGACCATCTTACATGAAGTTATTGTCGAGAAGGTACATGTGGGGAATGCCTCCAGTAATAATTTTAGAATAACATGTAGATAATGTTCTAAACAATCTTCTACCAACCACAAACCATGTCCAAAGTATTGTAAGTTTCACCCCTCCAATATCTGGTGTTTGTGTGTAATTATTCACAAAACTAAAATAAAAAAAGTATAGTTACTTCCCTATATCAGGTTCTTACTGTCAGTATTCTGGTCTATGGAAATTAATTCTTTCTTGAAAGTTCTGACTCTAGTTTATCTCCATTTCAGTTCATTCTTCAGAGATTTCAAAATTTTAGAAATTTCAATTCAGGAAAATTCTATATTTCACCAAAGTTCAATCCAATTACAAAGACAATTTTTTTTCCAAAATGAATTTTGTTTTCTAAATTTGAAAGTAATGTAGGTTCAAATTTGGAAGGTGTAAAGAATCAAAAACATAAGGATAATATCTAATTTCATCATCCAGACATATATAATTAATAAATTTAAATATATTTTTCAGGTGAGGATATGCTACTGTTCATCTTGAACACAATTATATGTTCAATATGATTATTTTTAAACAAAACATGATACAAATGCATGATATTTTACAATCTCTTTTTTCTCTTAACTATACATCAGAGACACATTTGCATGTCAATAAATATACATCTTTATTTAATAGTTGCATACTTATTCAATAGATATTCAATGATTATGACCTCTGTGATATGCTCCAGTGAATAAATAGTGAAAAAATTAAACTGAGTTCCTGTCCTTGGTAAATTTGTCATGCATATAAATTGGTATTCTTATTTTCTAGAAGAAACATACTATTGGATTTGTTCAAATTACTTCAATTTCTGATATTTATAGAGTCTGGGGGAGGCAGAGATAATTACACAAACATTAATTACAGTTCTCTTAGATTCTATAGAGGAAAAGTATAGGGCACTCTACAGATATGCAACTAAGGGGTTTGAGCTCCTGTGGTGTGGGTGTTTGCTCTGAAAGCTGAAGGATGAATAGCAGTTTGGTCCAGGGTTAAAGAGACTGGTCTGCGGGTGGAGGACAGAATGTGAAAGAACAGCACAGGCACAGTCATCTCACGAGTTTTCTGGATTTTACTTCAGATTTGTGAAATCATAGAGAGGAGAAGCACCACCACAGAACTCAATACATTTAGTCACAGACTCACTGGCATTTAATTTGCTTTCCAACTCTCCTTTCCTCCAGATCCATTCTGCTCCAGCTTTGTTTTTCTTCCAAAACTTCTTATTTTTATCATATAATTCTCTCAGGAAAATGCTCATCATCCTAGAATTTTAGAATAATCTCTAACTCTAACTGATTTTCTTATAGGGAAAATGGAAAATTCAATTCATTAAAGAGACTATATTTTGACCTTGGTAATTAGATTGGTGCTATTAAAGCATTATTTTTGAAACTTTAAAGATTATTATTCATTTAAAACTATTTTTCAAAATACTGGAGAAAATAAAAATCAATAAAAAAGAGACAAAAAGCAAACTGGAAAAAAAAAAAAACATGCTAAACAAACAAAAGAATATCAAAAAACCTTTCTGTAAAAGTGAAAAAGTGAGTTAAGTTTTCCTTGAAGCCCTATTTTTAAACGGAAGATTATTCTCTCCCAATCTTGACTCTCTGTTTTCTACCTCAGAACACCTCTATTTCCTCCTTTCCCCTTCTCTTCCCAATCCAATTCTGTGAATCTTTGTAGGTGTCTGGGCTACAGAGAACACTCTGGGAACAGACAGCTGCGTAGATCTGTCTCTCTCCTCTTGAGTCCCCCTTTTTCTCCTCCTGCTCATCTCTATCTCCCTCCTCCCTCTCCTCTTCTTCATGTAATTCTGTGAACCTCTCTGGGTGTCCCTAACGGGGGAGAATCTTTTCGCCATTAACCTAGAAGTTTTCTTATCAGTGCTGTATAGTTGGAGAAGTCCTGAGACTACAGGAAGAATAAAACTGAAATCCAGAGGCAGGAGACTTAAGCCCAAAACCTGAGAACACCAGAAAACTCCTGACTACATGGAACTTTAAGTAATAAGTGACCGTCCAAAAGCCTCCATACCTACACTGAAACCAACCACCACCCAAGAGCCAATAAGTTTTAGAGCAAGACATACCACGCAAATTCTCCAGCAACGCAGGAACATAGCCCTGAACGTCAACATACAGGCTGCCCAAGGTCACACCTAACACATAGACCCATCTCAAAACTCATTACTGGGCACTCCATTGCTTTCCAAAGAGAAGAAATCAAGTTCCACGCACCAGAACACTGACGCAAGCTTCCCTAACCAGGAAACCTTGACAAGCCAATCGTCTAACCCCACCCACTGGGTAAATCCTCCACAATAAAAAGGAACCACAGACCTCCAGAATACAGAAAGCCCACTCCAGACACAGCAATCTAAACAAGATGAAAAGGCAACGAAATACCCAACAGGTAAAGGAACATGAAAAATGCCCACCAAGTCAAACAAAAGAGGAGGAGATAGGGAATCTACCTGAAAAAGAATTTAGAATAATGATAATAAAAATGATCCAAAATCTTGAAAACAAAATGGAGTTACAGATAAATAGCCTGGAGACAAAGATTGAAAAGATGCAAGAAATGTTTAATAAAGACCTAGAAGAAATAAAAAAGAGTCAATTAAAAATGAATAATGCAATGAATGAGATCAAAAACACTTTGGAGGGAACCAAGAGTAGAATAATGGAGGTAGAAGATAGATAGGATAAGTGAGGTAGAAGATAAAATGGTGGAAATAAATGAAGCAGAGAGGGAAAAAGGAAAAAGGATCAAAAGAAATGAGGACAACCTCAGGGACCTCTGGGACAATGTGAAACGCCCCAACATTCGAATCATAGGAGTCCCAGAAGAAGAAGACCAAAAGAAAGGCCATGAGAAAATACTCGAGGAGATAATAGCTGAAAACTTCTCTAAAATTGGGAAGGAAATAGCCACCCAAGTCCAAGAAACCCAGAGAGTCCCAAACAGGATAAACCCAAGGCGAAACACCCCAAGACACATATTAATCAAACTAACAAAGATCAAACACAAAGAACAAATATTAAAAGCAGCAAGGGAGAAACAACAAATAACACACAAAGGGATTCCCATAAGGATAACAGCTGATCTATCAATAGAAACCCTCCAGGCCAGAAGGGAATGGCAGGACGTACTGAAAGTAATGAAAGAGAATAACCTACAACCTGGATTACTGTATCCAGCAAGGATCTCATTCAGATATGAAGGAGAATTCAAAAGCTTTACAGACAAGCAAAAGCTGAGAGAATTCAGCACCACCAAACCAGCTCTTCAACAAATGCTAAAGGATCTTCTCTAGACAGGAAATGCAGAAAGGTTGTATAAACGTGAACCCAAAACAACAAAGTAAATGGCAACGGGACCACACCTATCAATAATTACCCTAAATGTAAATGGGTTGAATGCCCCAACCAAAAGACAAAGATTGGCTGAATGGATACACAAACAAGACCCCTATATATGCTGTCTACAAGAGACCCACCTCAAAGCAAGAGACACATACAGACTGAAAGTGAAGGGCTGGAAAAAAATATTTCACGCAAACGGAGACCAAAAGAAAGCAGGAGTCGCAATACTCATATCAGATAAAATAGACTTTCAAATAAAGGATGTGAAAAGAGACAAAGAAGGACACTACATAATGATCAAAGGATCAATCCAAGAAGAAGATATAACAATTATAAATATATATGCACCCAACATAGGAGCACCGCAATATGTACGGCAAACACTAACGAGTATGAAAGAGGAAATTAATAGTAACACAATAATAGTGGGAGACTTTAATACCCCACTCACAACTATGGATAGATCAACTAAACAGAAAATTAACAAGGAAACACAAACCTTAAATGACACAATGGACCAACTAGACCTAATTGATATCTATAGGACATTTCACCCCAAAACAATCAACTTCACCTTTTTCTCAAGTGCACACGGAACCTTCTCCAGAATAGATCACATCCTGGGCCATAAATCTGGTCTTGGAAAATTCAAAAAAATTGAAATCATTCCAGTCATCTTTTCTGACCACAGTGCAGTAAGATTAGATCTCAATTACAGGAAAAAAATTGTTAAAAATTCAATCATATGGAGGCTAAATAACATGCTTCTGAATAACCAACAAATCATAGAAGAAATCAAAAAAGAAATCAAAATATGCATAGAAATGAATGAAAATGAAAACACAACAACCCAAAACCTATGGGACACTGTAAAAGCAGTGCTAAGGGGAAGGTTCATAGCATTACAGGCTTACATCAAGAAACAAGAAAAAAGCCAAATAAATAACCTAACTCTACACCTAAAGCAATTAGAGAAGGAAGAAATGAAGAACCCCAGGGTTAGCAGAAGGAAAGAAATCTTAAAAATCAGGGCAGAAATAAATGCTATAGAAACTAAAGAGACCATAGCAAAAATCAACAAAGCTAAAAGCTGGTTTTTTGAAAAAATAAACAAAATTGACAAACCATTAGCAAGACTCATTAAGAAACAAAGAGAGAAGAACCAAATTAACAAAATTAGAAATGAAAATGGAGAGATCACAACAGACAACACTGAAATACAAAGGATCATAAGAGACTACTACCAGCAGCTCTATGCCAATAAAATGGACAACTTGGATGAAATGGACAAATTCTTAGAAAAGTATAACTTTCCAAAACTGAACCAGGAAGAAATAGAAGATCTTAACAGACCCATCACAAGCAAGGAAATCGAAACTGTAGTCAAAAATCTTCCAGCAAACAAAAGCCCAGGACCAGATTGCTTCACAGCTGAATTCTACCAAAAATTTAGAGAAGAGCTAACACCTATCTTACTCAAACTCTTCCAGAAAATTGCAGATGAAGGTAAGCTTCCAAACTCATTCTATGAGGCCACCATCACCCTAATTCCAAAACCAGACAAAGATGCCACAAAAAAAGAAAACTACAGGCCAATATCACTGATGAACATAGATGCAAAAATCCTTAACAAAATTCTAGCAAACAGAATCCAACAACATATTAAAAAAATCATACACCATGACCAAGTGGGCTTTATCCCAGGAATGCAAGGATTCTTTAATATCTGCAAATCAATCAATGTAATACACCACATTAACAAATTGAAACATAAAACCATATGATTATCTCAATAGATGCAGAGAAAGCCTTTGACAAAATTCAACACTCATTTATGATTAAAACTCTCCAAAAAGCAGGAATAGAAGGAACATTCCTCAACATGATAAAAGCTATATATGACAAACCCACAGCAAGCATACGTGTAATACGTGTAAATCTATGGCTGATTCATATCAATGTATGACAAAACCCACTGAAATGTTGTGAAGTAATTAGCCTCCAACTAATAAAAACATATACATATATAAAAAAATATATATATATATATATACAAGCAACTCCTGCAGCTCAATTCCAGAAAAATAAATGACCCAATCAAAAAATGGGCCAAAGAGCTAAACAGACATTTCTCCAAAGAAGACATAGAGATGGCTAACAAACACATGAAACGATGCTCAACATCACTCATTATTAGAGAAATGCAAATCAAAACCACAATGAGGTACCACTACACACCAGTCAGGATGGCTGCTATCCAAAAGTCTACAAGCAATAAATGCTGGAGAGGATGTGGAGAAAAGGGAACCCTCTTACACTGTTGGTGGGAATGCAAACTAGTACAGCCGCTATGGAAAACAGTGTGGAGATTTCTTAAAAAACTGGAAATAGAACTGCCATATGACCCAGCAATCCCACTTCTGGGCATACACACTGAGGAAACCAGATCTGAAAGAGACACGTGCACCCCAATGTTCATCGCAGCACTGTTTATAATAGCCAGGACATGGAAGCAACCTAGATGCCCATCAGCAGATGAATGGATAAGGAAGCTGTGGTACATATACACCATGGAATATTACTCAGCCATTAAAAAGAATTCATTTGAACCAGTCCTAATGAGATGGATGAAACTGGAGCCCATCATACAGAGTGAAGTAAGCCAGAAAGATAAAGAACCTTACAGCATACTAACACATATATATGGAATTTAGAAAGATGGTAATGATAACCCTATATGCAAAACAGAAAAAGAGACACAGATGTACAGAACAGACTTTTGGAATCTGTGGGAGAAGGTGAGGGTGGGATGTTTCAAAAGAACAGCATGTATGCTATCTATGGTGAAACAGATCACCAGCCCAGGTGGGATGCACGAGACAAGTGCTCGGGCCTGGTGCACTGGGAAGACCCAGAGGAATCGGGTGGAGAGGGAGGTGGGAGGGGGGATCGGGATGCGGAATACGTGTAAATCTATGGCTGATTCATATCAATGTATGACAAAACCCACTGCAATGTTGTGAAGCAATTAGCCTCCAACTAATAAAGAGACAATGAAACTTAGATTAGCTCAAAATATGTCAAAGTTTATGATATTTACAAACAAAATGGTGCAAGATAACTGAAAACATTTTTAAAAGGAATGATATGTGCAAAAAAGGAGCAATTGCAAACTTTGTATCAAAGTAAATGGAAACAAGATATCATTCTATGTCAATAGAGAAAAATGCATAATAAAAGTTCAACTGTCAGAAAATCCCATATACTAAATAACATTATATTGCAATATATAAATGAAAATTATTAGAAAAATAAGGTTGATCAAATCACAGTAGTTTCAGCAGAGCTAACAATTCCTCTAAGAGTTTGATATATGAAGAATATAAAGATGGTTTTGAACATTACCAATATTGCCTCTAACTTAAAGTTTCCTACCCACCCACATGTTATGCTCTAGTAAAGTAAAGTTGCTCAGTCGTGTCCGACTCTTTGCGGCCTCATGGACTGTAGCCTACTAGCCTCCTCTGTCCATGGGATTTTCCAGACAAGACTACTGGAGTGGGTTGCCATTTCCTTCTCCAGGGGATCTTCCCGACCCAGGGATCGAACCCGAGTCTCCAGCATTGCAGAGAGATGCTTTACCGTCTGAGCCATCTCGACCATATATGTAAATACGCAAATGCACATATACATACATAGATCTTCATAACACATGATACATATTACTTTTCATACACGTTACATAATGATATATACAAATTTCTGATTTCATTTTCTAGTATATATATTTTCTTACATTATTATATGTTATATACTACTGCATTCTCTATTTCTTGTTTGGAGTCATGATTTTAAAAGTGTCCTCTTTTAGTAAATCATATATTTATAATTATATAATACTTTTAACAGAAAACATTATATTGATGCATTTATGAATATGTGCTTATAATTATATGCACATACATATGAAAGAGAAAGAGGTAGCCTTACAAATAATTATTTAAAAAGAGAAAACTATAATAGAATAATATAGAATATGATTATATTATATGATCTTATGTATATGAAAATGAAACAAAATTTTACTTAATAGTAAATTTTGCTATATATGATTATATTATGCTTTTTATATAATTATATAGTGTTATAAATTATAAATAGTCTAAGTAATATAATTAAACAGTCTATGTTAAAGGTATGTAAATACTTAGTAGATATATGCATATATAAATGTATTATATTGCATGTCTATTACTAAAGTATATCATCATAGTATATTTACTCACTATGAATAACTGCTACTATGAATGAATTGTATATTTATTCATTTATTTGCTTATTCATTTTTCAAGGGAAATAGTTCCTTAATCATGATTTTAAAAAGTGAGGAAGAAACCATAACCATAAACACTAGTTGAAAATTACATGTCACATGAAAACTTAGATAAAAATAAAAATGTTATATATATAATGGCACATATGTGAAGATTTCACATTAAATCCTTAATATAAAGTGTTATCTTTAAAATCAACATTTAAAAAACAATCCAGTTGAAAATTGGATAATATTTACACATGTGCTTCTAGGTGAAGCAGTTAGTTTGAACACCCTGTTTAATTTCTGGCCTTACTGAATACTCTACATGCCCCTGGAGGTATCCTGCACTTTTACACTTCACAGTGTTTCTGATATTGAATTGAAATTTGTTTTCCTTCCTTCTCCATTAAACTATTGACTTCTCCAATGTGTGGTCTGTATTTGAATCATCATTTTATCTGTATGGCCTTGCCTGGTATCTGATCTACTAATGTAAGAAAGAGAGATGAAAAAGATATGAGGAAAAGAGATTGTGATGAGAAGTTATTGATCACTGTACTTTTTTAATTTTAAATGGCTTTTTGAGTAAAACAAAAGTGAGCTCAAAGTTAAAATTATGTGAAAGTAATGTTTCAGATATGTTTTTTGTTTTCTATTTTCTTCATATATATATATATAAACATATGTGTTTATTGGTATATATATTTAGGTCCAATGCCTAATTTACTATGCATATAAATTAGCTTTAGTCACTGGTAGATATATACTATTGGTTTCAGTCGAATTGCTTCAATTTCTGAAAATAAAGTTATTTTTACATTTAAATTCAAATTGTTATTGACATAGTTATGCTGGATTCAAAAAGAAATTGAAATGTGCTTTTTAAATGTCTGTCTTTCAATCTGTCCCTAATAGAACAATCTTTATTCCTGGAGTTGAATCATCTAATTACTCACTATTCCCAGATATTTTCCCACCACATTTCTAAAAACTATTTTTGCAGCTTCCTTATTCTAAAAAAATATTCTTTAGATATGGTTCAGCATAATTTACAGTGAAAGTGTACTAAAAAATGAAAGAAATGTGTAGCATAATACTACCTGCTTGGATATTTAAAAGCTTTTCAAAAAATATGTTTTATAAAAGTGTTTTAGATAATTATTAGAACTTCACATAGTTATAGACTGTTTACTATTTCAGTATTTTTCTTTTATTTTATCAAAGTGTTATTTCAAAACACTCTTTAAAATATTCTTTAAAAATTTGATTAGTTCCCCTGGCCCTGGAACATGAATTATATTATAGCATAATTCCACTTCAAATTATTAAAACTAAATATATGTCTAATTATAGGCATTAATTATATATGATTATTTATATAAATAAAATATAATAATTGTTTCTTTTACTAAAAAAAAAAGTTAATCATTTATTTATTTGACTGCCCTGGGTCTTAGTTGCAACATGCAGGGTCTAGTGCCCTGACCAGGAACCAAACCCCCTGCACTGAGAGCATGGAGTCTTAGCCCCTGGACTACTTAGGAAGTCCTTTTCCTTTAATTTTTAATTTAAAAGAACATCTTTTATATTGCTTAGGATGCCAATATATTCATATAAATGTCTGTATCCTCTCCTAGCACAATAAATCATATTCCCTTTGCATCCTTAAAAATTTATTGTTTGTAATGAATATTTATTTGCTTGATTTATTGCAATATCATTCACAGCACATACAAGAAGAGTTCAAACAAGTAGTTTAATTTTAAAAGATGATTTTTTTTTTTTACATTCAGAAAGTGAAATTCCTGTATTACAAGGAAAAACATAAGGCTATTTGGTATAAATAATCTTATTTAAATAAGCTGTTGAAAATTTTTTTATAATATCTGCTATTTCTACTACTTCATGTTTGATGACCTCACTATTCAGAGATGACCAGGTACAAACTCAAGTTGTTAAGGAATTATTTAATATAATCTAACATTTGCTTATTGAAAAATTAATAACAATGGGAAAGAGTACAACCAAAATACAAACCTCCTTTTCTCTGTGCCCCTCAACCCCATTCTTCCATTATAATCACTATAAATAGTTATTTCCGTATGATTTTAAATCATAGCTAGTTGAAAAGTGACTCCTTTTGTTTTCCTTAAACCACAGATGCAGGTTCTTGGAATTCTTAATTTTATAGCCTGGTTAAAGACAGACATGGACAGAGGAACCTGGCAGGCTAAGTCCATGGGGCTGCAAAGAGTCAGACACAACTGAGAGACTGAGCGTACGTGCATGCGTGCATACACACACACACACACACACACACACACACACGCACGCACAAAGCCTGGTTAATGGAAATTGCCAGAATTTATAACTGCATGATGTCCTCTTTCTCTGGGTTCCTGTGCCTCTACCTGCCTGTGCCTGCTTTTTCACATCATACTTTTTATTATTGACTCCATAGATACTATCAGAAGGTCTAAGCTAACGAGAAACACAATTTGACTAATGATTTATAAGGATTACAGACTGATGGACTGACAAGAAGTTAACAGGACAAAGGCAGAAACAGGGAGTTGTTCTTGTTCAGTCTCGGTCGTGTCTGACTTTTTGTGACCCCATGGAATGCAGCACGCCAGGCTTCCCTGTCCTTCACCAACTCCCAGAGTTTGCTCAAACTCACGTCCATTGAGTCAGTAATGCCATCCAACCATCTAATACTCTGTGGTCCCCTTCTCTCCCTGCCTTCAATCGTTCACAGCATCAGCGTATTTTCCAAAGTGTCAACTCTTCACATCATGTGGCCTGGAATAGGGCATGGTAACCCACTCCAGTATTCTTGCCTGGAGAATCCCATGGACAGAGGAACCTGACAGGCTACCAGTCAACAGGGTCTCAAAGTGTAGGACGCAACTGAAGCGACTTAACATGCATGCATGCACTTCATCTCTTCTTTCTCACACTCGAAATCTCTCAGACTTCTCTTTCTGCTATATATCTCTGTGCTTAGACAGGAAAAAATGATCTCTGCTTTTAAGGGCTCAAGGGATTAGATTGAGGCCACCAGGGTAATCGAGGACCTATCTCACAATGTCATCTTAATTACATCTTTAGAATCCCTTTTGCCATGTAATGCAACATATTCACAGATTTGAAAGAAAGAAGTTGACATGAGGGGAAGAGGTCATTCTGCCCACCACACCATCCAAATGGATATTTTTTATAAGCAATCAGACATATCATAAATAGTATTTGTGGGAAAAGTCCATAAAAAATGGAGAGGAGAATCATCAGCCTGTGCATGATATATCAAGCCACCACACTGCGGGTTATTGTGGTTTAGTTGCTAAGTCGTGTCTTTTGTGACCCCATGAACTGTAGCCCTCCAGGCTCCTCTGTCCGTGGAATTTCCCAGGCAAGAATAGCGACATGGGTTGCCATTTCTTTCTCCAGGGAATCTTCCTGACCCAGGGATCAAACCTGCATCTCCTGCATTGGCAGGCATTCTTTACCACTGTACCACCTGGGAAGCCAACAACACTGGAAAAGATCAGCAAAAACAAAAAAAATACAGGTAGGTAGAAAAGAAACTATGTCTAAGGATTGAACACCATATTATTTCAGTGCTGAGAAATTTGGGAACCAGGAAGAAACTGCAAATGAGGAAAGGAAGAACATGTGAGCAGAGAGACAGGTTAAAAAAAGAGTAGATGAGAAATGTCTGTCTTCTGATTATTTCTGTATTCTCAGTGAATTAGCAAAGTCATGGGCTAACCTGGAGGGTAGAAAAGGAAATGTTACAGATTAGAAAAGAGAGAAAAAGGAATAAAATAGACAACTTAGGTAGAGTAGAGTGGACATATAAATGGATTAAGAATATATAATTTGTTTAAAATTAAATCAGCTGGTGAAATTTTACCAGTGTTAATGTTTATATTGCTTGCAATTTCTTTACATTGCAACAGGGATTTTCCATAAAAATCTTTCCTTTCTCCCCATTTTAGCTTATTTATATTTGCATAGTTCTCCAAGGATGCCTCTTAACTCTGATACAAAATGTACCCTTTCCGAACCCTCTTACACTGTTGGTGGGAATGCAAACTAGTACAGCCGCTATGGAAAACAGTGTGGAGATTTCTTAAAAAACTGGAAATAGAACTGCCATATGACCCAGCAATCCCACTTCTGGGCATACACACTGAGGAAACCAGATCTGAAAGAGACACGTGCACCCCAATGTTCATCGCAGCACTGTTTATAATAGCCAGGACATGGAAGCAACCTAGATGCCCATCAGCAGATGAATGGATAAGGAAGCTGTGGTACATATACACCATGGAATATTACTCAGCCATTAAAAAGAATTCATTTGAATCAGCTCTAATGAGATGGATGAAACTGAGCCCATCATACAGAGTGAAGTAAGCCAGAAAGATAAAGAACATTACAGCATACTAACACATATATATGGAATTTAGAAAGATGGTAATGATAACCTTATATGCAAAACAGAAAAAGAGACACAGATGTACAGAACAGACTTTTGGACTCTGTGGGAGAAGGCGAGGGTGGGATGTTTTGAGAGAACAGCGTGTATATCATCTATAGTGAAACAGATCACCAGCCCAGGTTGGATGCATGAGACAAGTGCTCGGGCCTGGTGCACTGGGAAGACCCAGAGGAATCGGGTGGAGAGGGAGGTGGGAGGGGGGATCGGGATGGGGAATACATGTAAATCCATGGCTGATTCATGTCAATGTATAACAAAACCCACTGCAATGTTGTGAAGTAATTAGCCTCAAACTAATAAAAATAAATGAAAAAAAAACAAAAAACAAAAAACAAAACCCCAAAATGTACCCTTTCCAACTTCTTCTAGCCTTCGAATTTGCCTAAATGTCAACTTCTCAAGGAGACCAATCACAAACATCCTTTTTAACTCTCCTGATTTTCATTACCTGGCTCTAGAGTTCCTTGTTTTCATAGCACTTAATTTCCTACATACTAATTTTATGTTTTGTGTTCTTACTATTCGTCACTTGCCTACACAGCTCTATAGTATAAACCCTACAAGAGTAGAGATCTTTGGTCACTGATATATTTAAAATCCTTGAATAAAGCTTAACACTCAACATGCTAGCAAATTTGGAAAACTCCCAAGGCCAGAGTTCTGGAAAAGGTAGGTTTTCATTCCAAGTCCAAAGATGGGCAATGCCAAAGAGTTTTCAAACTACTGCACAATTGCACTCGTCTCACATGCTGGCAAAGTAATGCTAAAAATTCTCCAAACTAGGCTTCAACAGTGCATGAACCAGAAATTCCAAATATTCAAGCTGGAGTTAGAACAGGCAGAGGAATCAGAGATCAAATTGTCAACATCTGTTGGATCATAGAAAAAGCAAGAGAATTCCAGAAAAATATCTACTTCTGCTTCATTGACTACAATAAAGCCCTTGACTGTGTGGGTCACAATAAACTGTGGAAAATTCTTAAAGAGATGTGAATATCATACCACCTTACCTGCCTCCTGAGTAATCTGTATGCAAGTCAAGAAGCAACAGTTAGAAACAGACATTGAAACAGACATGGAACAATGAATTGGTTACAAATTGGGAAAAGAGTATGTCAAGGCTATATAATTGTCACCATTTACTAATTTATATGCAGAGTATATCGTGCAAAATGATGGGCTGGATGAAGCACAAACTGGAATCAAGATTGCCAAAAGAAATATCAATAACCTCAGATATGCAGATGACACCACTCTTATGGCAGGAAGCAAAGAGGAATTAAAGAGCCTCTAGATGAAGGTGAAAGAGAAGAGTGAGAAAGCTGGCTTAAAACTCAACATTCAAAAAATTAAGATAATGACATCTGGTCCCATCATTTCATTTGAATGCAGAGTTCCAAACAATAGTAAGGAGAGATAGGGAAGCCTTCCTCAGTGATCAATGCAAAGAAATAGAGGAAAACAATAGAATGGAAAAGACCTGAGATCTCTTCAAGAAATGTAGAGATAGCAAGGGAACATTTCATGCAAAGGTGGGCACAATAAGGGACGGAACTAGTATGGGCCTAATACAAGCAGAAGATACTAAGAAGAGGTGGCAGTAATACACAGAAGAACTATACAAAAAAGATCTTCATGACCCAGATAACCACAATAGTGTGATCTCACCTAGAGCCAGACATCCTGGAATGTGAAGTCAAGTGGGCCTTAGGAAGCATCACAATGAACAAAGCTAGTGGAGGTGACGGAATTCCAGTCAGGCTATTTCAAATCCTCAAAGATGATACTGTGAAAGCACTGCACTCAATATGCCAGCAAATTTGGCATTGTCTTTCTTTGTGATTGGAATTAAAACTGAACTTTTCCAGTCCTGTGGCCACTGCTGAGTTTTCTAAAGAATGCTCAAACTACTGCACAATTGAACCCATCTCACATGCTAGCAAAGTAATGCTCAAAATTCTCCAAACCAGGTTTCAACAATACATGAACCATGAACTTCAAGATGTTCAAACTGGATTTAGAAAATTGAGATCAAATTGCCAACATCCATTGGATCATCGAAAAAGCAAGAGAGTTCCAGAAAAACATCTACTTCCACTTTATTGGCTTACATCAAACCCTGTTACTGTGTAGAACAAGCTGTGGAAAATTCTTAAAGAGATGGGAACACCAGACCACCTGACCTGCCTCTTGAGAAATCCATATGCAGGTCAGGAAGCAACAGTTAGAACTGGAAATAAAACAACAGATTGGTTCCAAATAGGGAAAGGAGTATGTCAAGGCTGTATATTGTCACCTTACTTATTTAACTTACATGCAGAGTACATCAAGCGAAATGCCAGGCTGGATGAAGCACAAGGTGGAATCAAGATTGCCGGGAGAAATATCAATAACCTCAAATATGCAGAAGACACCACCCTATGGCAGAAAGTGAAGAAGAACTAAAGAGCCTCTTGATGAAAGTGAAAGAGGAGCGTGAAAAAGTTGACTTAAAACTCAATATTCAGAAAACTAAAATTGTGGCATCCAGTTCCATCACTTCATGGCAAATAGTTGGGAAAATAATGGAAATAGTGAGAGATTTTATTTTGGGGGGGCTTCAAAATCACTGCAGATGGTGACTCCAGCCATGAAATTAAAAGATGCTTGCTCTTTGGAAGAAAAGCTGTGACTAACTTAGGCAGCATATTAAAAAGCAGAGACATTACTTTGTTAGCAAATGTCCATCTAGTCAAAGCTATGGTTCTTTCAGTAGTTATGTATCGATGTGAGAGTTGGACTGTAAAGAAAGCTGAGTGCCAAAGAATTGATGCTTTTGAGTTATGGTGTTGGATAAGACTCTTTAGAGTTCCTAGGAATACAAGCAGATCCAACCAGTCCATCCTAAAGGAAATCAGTCCTGAATATTCATTGGAAGGACTGATGCTGAATCTGAAGCTCCAATACTTAGGCCACCTGATGTGAAGAACTGACTCATTGGAAAAGACCCTGATACTGAGAAAGATTGAGGGCAGGAGGAGAAGGTGAGGACAGAGGATGAGATGGTTGGATGGCATCACAGACTTAATGGACATGAGTTTGAGTAAGCTCCGGGAGTTGGTGATGGACAGGGAAGCCTGGCGTGCTGCAGTCCATGGGGTCCCAAAGAGTCGGACATGACTGACTGACTGAACTGAACTGAATGAGATGTGGAAACAATGAAAACAGTGAGAGAGAGACTTTATTTCTTGGGCTCCAAAATCACTGCAAGTGGTGATTGTAGACATGAAATAAAAAGATGCTTGCTCCTTAGAAGAAAAGCTATGAGAAACCTAGACAGCATATTAAAAAGAGGAACTGTTACTTTGCCAACAAGTTCCATGTAGTCAGTGCTATGGTTTATCTAGTAGTCATGTATGGATGTGAGAGTTGGACCATAAAGAAGGCTGAGGACTGAAGAATGATGCTTTTGAATTGTGGTGTTGGAGAAGAGTCTTGAGAGTCCCTTGGACTGTAAGGAGATCCAACCAGTCAATCCTAAAGGAAATTGGTCCTGAATATTCATTGGAAGGTCTGATGATGAGGTGAAGCTCCAACACTTTGGCTACCTGATGTGAAGAGCTGACTCATTGAAAAAGATCCTGATTCTGGGAAGGACTGAAAGTAAGAGGAGAAGGGGACAACAGAGGATGAGAGTTCGTCAACTATCACCGACTCAATTGACATGAGTTTGCGCAAGCTCTGGGTGTTGGTGATGGATAGGGAATTCTGGCATGCTTCTGTCTATGGGGTAGCAAAAAGTTGGACACAACTGAGCGACTGAATTGAACTGAATGCTTAACATATGAAAGAAAATTGACATATGTCTTTTGAAAGGAGAGAAAAATTTTGAGATGCCCGTGAAGTCTAAAATGAGCTTGGATTACAGAATTTAAGTATATATTTAGATATGCACCTCTAGGTTGCATAAGACTAGCTTCACCTTTTCTATATTTTTACAAGTCATCAATGTAAGCCATTTATATTGATACAAATCTATTAAATGTGGAAAATAAAGCAAAATCTAAGCATAAATGCGTGCATGCTTGCTAAATATCTTCAGTTTTGTCCAACTCTTTGTGACTTTATGGATTGTATCCCACCAGGCTCCTCCATCCATGGGGATTATCTAAGCAAGAATACTGGAGAGGGTTGCCATGCCCTTCCCCAGGGCATCTTCCTGACCCAATTATCAAACTCATGTCTCTTATGCGTTGGCAGGTGGGTTCTTAACCCACCTGGGAGCACCACCTGGGAAGCTCCTAAACATAAACATAGAAAGCAAAATAAAATCTAGTAGGCAATTTTAGAATTCTGGATAGTACTATCATTTATGGATGGGAAGTGGAATAAGATCCCAGTAACATCAGAGTTGTACCTCACCCTGAAGGTTATATTTCCAGAGGATGCTGTTGATATAGCAGACAAGTTCCATCAGAGGATGAGCAAGGCAATGAGAAGTCTAGAAACAAGTTCAAGAAAGTGTGGAAATTAAACCTGAATGAAATAAAATTCCCCAAGAAGATAACAAAGCGGCTTAAAATTTTAGATAAAAGAAGGACTTTCATTAGGACTAATTGGTGATGATTCATGGGATTCAGATATGTGGTTAATAAAAGGAAGATTTTGATAGCAATTGGAGATGCCCCACTATGGAAGAAGAGATTCCCAAATACACTGCCCACTATCATTAGCTGTCTGAGTTAGTGACAATAACTCAAGTCAGGGGTATTATTTGATAGGTTGAGGGTTTGCACTAAATAACAGCTAAGATCTTTTGTACATTATAGTTTGACAACTATGTAACACAAAAGTTCGCTTTATGTAATGACTCAACCTATTCTAATTTTTATTTTCTTTTGTATGCTTCTTTAAGCATTTTCTTTTTTATATTTTAAAATACTTTTCATTGAGATATTTTAAGCATAATATAAAAACTGCATAATTTTACATTTACTAGAATTAGTTAAATAATTATAAAATGAGTATTTCTTTCCCTGCATGAATTCTTAAAATTTGAAATATCAATTAAATTTTACTTTGGAAAATTTATTGAGGTGGGCAAATATTTCACTCTTCTGTTATGCTTGTACTTTTCATAGAAATCCACCTCTTTAAAATAGCACCTATATGACACTGTTATTAACCATGTAGGCTATGATGTTTACCCATCACTTGTATATTTCTCTGACAGTCTTGCAGTAGGACATATGTGATTCAAATTTGGAATTTTGAACCTCTATTTTGGTAAGAATTTCTTGTGGAATCACTAACAACTCTTAAAATCAAATCAAAATAAAATGTTAAAAAAACCCTGCAATTTGACTGTGGTAATTGTGTTTTGCTCTGCATTCCTGTATCCATTAGCCATGAAGTTAAATTGGTTTTTAAATCTTCCTTTGAAATTAAGGTAGAATCTAGAATCAATACAATCCTGCTCCTGGAAAAAAAAATGTCAAAGGTGAGAATTTGATTCTAATTATTTTAAGATCTCATCTTTGCCCATAGTTAACTCCATTATTATTTAAAGTGATAAGTTCTTCTAAGTACTATAGGAGGAAAAACATTTTTAAAAAGTTTTAAATATTTGGGGTGACTTTTTCTTGAATAAAATACATGCTTCTATCTCTTACAAATGCTATAGTAGGCATTTTTTTTTTTTCTTTCTTTCTTTAAGAAAACTATCAGCCACAGAAAACTGAGTGATGAGGAATTTGGGCATTTATTTTTTTCTTCTTAATTCATTGATGAAAAGCTTTTGAATACTCATGTGTCAGACATTGTGGGGAATACTGGGGGATTGAACATGACTGCATGAGGAGTTAAACCTAGGCAATGAACCCAGTTACTAAGAGCCACATCCTCACTCCACCTCATCCCATCTGCCTTTACCAATTGACAAGCAGAAGAAAACAGATCTACCTACCTTTGTCAGGTTTATGTTCCCAATATATTAATTAAAATGCAAATTTTGATGAAAAGACATTAAAAAAAGGATAAAGTAACATAGAATCTTATGAAGCCTCAATCGTTTGGCAGTAAGGGCAGAGTAAAAACCCTACCTTACCCTGCTTTCTCGTTAAGCTTCAAGCTTAAGATTGTTGGCACCTTTATCTTTCTATTGCAAGCTACCTTAAACCATTTTAGAAACAGGTCAGACACAAGTAGTGACATTTTAATGTTGGTATTCTATGTATCCAGTTCTAAGTAGAAATATCTCTTCTTGAGTGTTTCATTCAAAACATCAAATTCTGCCTGCTGCTCAATCAAGAAACATCGTTTTTATGTGGTTCCAACTATCTGTGTCTACTGAGTTCACTTGAGCATTCCATTTTGCTTATTAAATTAATCCACCTTACTTCATTTGGGCTTTCTTGGTGGCACTAATGGTAAAGAAGTCGCCTGCCAGTGCAGGAGACGTAAGAGACAAGGATTCAATTCCCGGGTCGGGAAGATCTCCTGGGTGAGGGCAGCTCACTCCAGTATCTTGCAGGAAAATCCCCATGGACAAAGGAGCTTGGAGGGCTATAGTCCATGGGGTTGCAAAGAGTCAGATGTGACTGAACAATTAACATTTACTTACTTCATCTGGAACAATTTTGTATTGGTTTTTTAAAGCATGTGGTTCAATAGCAAGAATTGAAGTCAAAAAATGTTCTTTCTATTGTCACATGAGATCTGTTAAGAATTATTAGGCATTTAGGTTGTTATAAATTCTGTTAGACTGAAGGAGTATATTATAGTAGAATCATTAACTGTAACCTTGCCTTTTTCAATTAACTAAGGGAATATTGTTTAAAGCACAGAATAAGTTACATTAAACAGTGTCATTCCATTCATTACTGTTAGGTATAAATCGGGCATCAGTCATTTGAAATACTGCTGGTGATATATCTTTAACTCCTTTCTTTTTTTCCCTTTTGATATTGTGCACGTCTGGAAAGCTGGCAGAAGCCAATTGTGTAGCCTGAGCGAGGCTAATGATGCCCTAGTACTCTCTGTCTCTTAGCTTTTGCATAGTCTCAGCCCCCTTTAGAGGAACAATTCAATAAGCACCGTTGTTTTGAAACATTTCCACTTAATGAACTACTTAGAAACCTTTTTCTTTTGCTTGTTTTTATCTCTGTTCCTTTCTTAGCCATCACACTTCCATTGTGAGATAAGAGTGAAATGCGTTCAATAGCTATAGCTGAGAGAAAGGCTCTGCCAAATGGATGTGTTCGCTGGTACTTTTAGAAGGTTTGGAGGGAGAGGCGGGAACCTCATCAGCAGTAAATGCCATCTGGGTCACAACTTTGCCACTGCCGCTGGCACAAAGATATTGATTCTCTAATTCCATGGCTCTTTGATGTTGCCTAAGAGCACTGATGTAGAAAAAAATATATCGACCCATTTTGCCAGACGTGCAGTTCAAGGTGTTTCTCTTGGTGGGAAGTGTACAAATGGAATTTTCTTTTTATTCGAGTATTGGAAAATAGGGATGCCCTGGGGGTTCAGAAATAACCACTCCTATGATTCTATACGGTTGTTTTAGATTAATTCTGTTCAAATTTTGTGGATGGGTATAGCTTCTGTAACTCATATAGTATTAACCTTTTCCTAGTAAGAATTTTAATTCCTTAAAAACCCCAGAACTCAAAGATTGGATTTTTTTCACTCTTCATGTAAAAATCTAGGAGAAATTTTACTGCCATGAATGTTTCCATGCGTTTTAAAAGAAATCATAGTACACTGTGCAGAAGCTCCTAAAAAGTTTGAATTATACATGAGCTCTCATTCCAAACTTTAGCTTACATGGGAGTCCATTTCTTTTGAAATGCATTAGGATTTGGGGGGCTTGTTTATGTTAATGAAATTCTTTTTACTGTTTCTCCTCTGCATTTCATGGCCAAGCACACATCTTCAGATTTATAAGTCTCAGAAAATACTCTGTCAGAAGAGCCTGAAAATTTATTTATGAACTACTTTCCACAAATGGGTTAAATCTTACTGATGTGCTCTACGTTCAGGATGCGATAATTCAGTGATGTGGCACTTGTGTTCATCAAAATTGCTTTAGCCCTCTTTTTGCAAAACAGAAGTAAATGTCATTCTTTTACTAGAACAAGCTACTTGTGAGATTTACATTTTCTCTAGTCAACACCTAAAATCAGCTTGAAGACTGAGAAACCTATCTAGAAGAACATGCAATAAAAACAGACTCAGATATTTTTATAAAACCAGTTGGCATTCGTTTTGTCCTGACTGGAGCTGCTAATCTACTAAACAGATGCTTAAATAAATCCCTCAGAAGCAGCATGGCTTTTCACTTCCTGCTTGTTATATGACAAATTAAATTCAGTTGAAACCGTGGCTTCTAGAAACATAGTTGAAAGAGATCGTGTGACTTTCGGCTTTGTATCACAACTGTCCACCATCATTTAATCATAGGCAAGTTGTCTAAATTACTATTTGACTATGTATTTCACATTTGTGGCATTTTGACACTAAAACATTTTACTATTTATCAATGTCTTCCTCTTTAAATTGATATACAAAGCTTGAATCACCTGAATTCTATTTTAATTGCCTCAATGAAGGAAAAAATTAAATTATGTAACAGAAAACAACTTGTGACCCAGGACTCTGATAGCATCTCTATGACATGAGTTGTAAACACTGGAGAGAAACGAAAATCTCAAGAATGGGCTACATCCCTGGTTCCCCAACATGTGATCGTGTGCATGCTTAGCTGCTAAGTCCTGTTGACTCTGCAGCCCCATGGACTGTAGCTCCTCTGTCTATGGGATACTGGAGTTGGGTTGCCGTTTTCTCCTCTAGGGGATCCTCCCAACCCAGGGACTGAACCTGAGTCTCCTGCATTGGAAAGTTGATTCTTTATTACTGAGCTACCTGGGAAGCCCAACATGTGATTATATCATAATAATTTATGCTTAAAGTTTCATCTAAGTCCTCAAATTAATGGTAAGATTTCCCGGAGAGTAAAATTTTAGAGAAGTATATCAGGGCCTTATGGGCCTAGATACTAGTAGATAAAGTGCTAAAATACTGTTTCTAAACTGTTCTTCTTAATTTATTTTTAATTAAGATTATATTATCATTTGATTAGATTTTAAAAACTAATGAGCTGAGATAATTTTCTGACTTTGCAAACTTTTCACTATTCTAGTCAAAGGAAAATATGCTTATGAGCAGTTTAACTAAAATTTATAATTCATAATTGGGCACTCCTTGAAAATAGTCATTTTGAGATTTTCAGCAACAACATAAATAATGCATAGTAATTTTCCAAATGCAGAATGAACAACTGTATTTTTTAGTCAAAATTAGCTGTGATTTCCTAGAGGCAATTTTGTTTTATTTGGAAAAAAAAACAAACCAAACAACATTTTATATTCTTTATTGAAGTGAAATATATATGAATATAGATATATGATGGTATAAATATACATGTATATATATATGATAGTAAAACAAAACCTGGAGCTGACTGTTGCTCAGATCATGAGCTCCTTATTGCAAAGTTCAGGCTTAAATTGAAGAGAGTAGGGAAAACCACTAGGCCATTCAAGTATGACCTAAATAAAATTCTTTGTGAATATACAGTGGAGGTTACAATAGATTCAAGGTATTAGATCTGGTAGACAGAATGCCTGAAGAACTATGGACAGAGGTTTGTAAGATTGTACAGGAGACAGTGACCAAAGCCATCTCAAATAAAAAGAAATGCAAGAGGGCAAAATGGTTGTCTGAGGAGGCTTCATATATAGATAGCTGAGAAAAGAGGAGAAATGAAAGGCAAGGGAGAAAAGGAAAGATATACCTAATTGAATGCAGAGTTCCAGAGAATAGTAAGGAGAGATAAGAAAGTCTTCCTCAGCGATCAATGCAAAGAAATAGAGGAAAACAACAGAATGGGAATGACTAGAGATCTCTTCAAGAAAATTAGGGATGTCAAGGGAAGATTTCTTGTAAGGATGGGCACCATAAAGGACAGAAAGGGTAAAGACAAACAAAAGAGATTAAGATAAGATGACAAGAATATGCAGAAGAACTATACCAAAAAAAGTCTTAATGACCCAGATAACCACAATGATGTGGTCACTGACCTAGAGCCAGACATCCTGGAGGGTGAAGGATGGGCCTTAGGAAGAACAATTATGAACAAAGCTATGGCTTTTATACTATGTGAGAGTTGGACCATATAGGAGGCTGAGCTTGAGGCTGAGGCTGAGCCTCAGAACTGATGGTTTCAAATTGTGGTGCTGGAGAATACTCTTGAGAGTCCCTTGAACTATAAGGATATCAAACCAGTCTATCCTGAAGGAAATCAATTGTGAATATTAATTGGAAGGACTGATGCTGAAGCTAAAGCTCCAATACTTTGGGCACCTGATGCGAATAGTTGACTTATTGGAAAAGACCCTGATGCTGGGAAAGATTTAAGGCAGGAAGAAAAGGGGGCTACAAGGGATGAGATGGCTGGATGGCATCGTCTCAATGGACATGAGTATGAGCAAACTCTGGGAGACAGTGAAGGACAGGGAAGCCTGGTGTTCTGCAGTCCATGGGATCGCAGAGTCAGACATGACTTAGTGACTAAACCACAGCAACCATATGATGGTGTAAGGATGTGGTTCATCTGGTTTTAAAAAGCATAATTGTGTAATCATGCATAGAAAACATTTGAAATCATGAAAAACCTAAACTCTGATTCATCCTTGGACAAAATAATTCTCAATTATTTTCAATAATATGAAGAATCCCCTGGTGTGAACCATATAGATCCATACTGTCTAAGAAATGTGTCAATAGATGTTTTGCTTCATTTGTTGTCCTTCATGAGGCTATTATTATATATGTGACCACTGTGGATTATTTTCATTTGGCAATATTCCCAGCACAAAGCAGGGATCTATTTACAATCATTTGGGTGAAATCTTGATCCTTAGCTTGTACAGTGACTGGACACTTGACACTTATCACAGAATTAAATTAGGGTATTTTTAATTGTTTATTTTCTTATAAGTAAAAATAGAAAACAAAGAATACCTCTGCTTAGACTTTATAAATAAAGTTTAAATTTATAATAAAAAAGTTTCATTTTGATCTAGATGAAACGATATATCAGAAAATTACATGAGATGAGTAACTTAATGTATGTCTACATATTATATTTTTTAAAAACTCAAAACATTGCTTAGACAGTAAGCCAATGATGGAAGGGTGACTTTTCCCCTATCTTTTAAACTAAATAGCCAATACCCAAATGTGTAATAAAAAAAAAGTGGTTATTATATTAATCATGTTTTCTTGATTCAAAACAACCCAATAGAGGATTTTTGGAGTCTCAAGGGTGACTAATTTTTAATGCTAATCCTCATTTAAACATTTTAAAAAATATTTATTTATTTATTGGCTGTGGTGGGTCTTTGATTCTGAGCTCCGGCTTTCTCTAGTTGTAGTGAGTGGGCCTAGTCTTCGATGTAGCACGCGAGTTTCTCATTGCAGCGGCTTCTCTAGTGACGCACAGGTTCTAGGTACCTGGGCTTCAGTAGCTGTGGTGCACAGGATTAGTTGCTCTGTGGTGTTTGATTCTGAGGCCAGGGATTGAACCAGCATCCTTGCATTGCAAAACAGATTCTAAACCACCGGAAAGCCTGGGAAACCCTCATTTAAACATTTTAAATCTTCAGTCTGTTAATGTTTTTCTGGTTTGTGCTTGCTGAGTCGTGTCCTATTCTTTGCGACTCCATGGACTGTACTCCGCCTGGGTCTTCTGTCCATGTGATTATCCTGGTAAGAATTCCTAAGTTGGAATTCTAAGCTTTAAACCTCCCATCTTTGGTCTCTTTTATGATCCCCTTGTAGTAAACACAAGCATGTTTCATACTTGCAATATTAAACATATTTTGTGAACTTTTTACAACTCTTTAATTGACTGTACTGAAGAGTACTTGATATGATCTATTAAAGTATAATTCATAGGTAATATAATTTACCCTGTTTTGATGCATAGCTCTTTGAGTTTTTGCAAATGCACACAGTCACATACATTTCTATCACCACTAATAGCTCATGCTCTTATCCTTCGAACTCTGGGTACAACTAATCTATTTTCTGTCCTTTATAAGTTTGTGTTTTCAAAAATGTCATGTAAATGGAAACATAACATATACAACCATTTGAGTATAAATTCTTTCATTTAGCTCAATATATTTGAGATACATCCATCTCACTACACTTCAGTGGTTTGTGTTAGCTTTTATTTCTTAATAGTATTGTATCACATGGATGTGCAACATATGTGTTTTTAGATCAATACTTGTGTTCTATGTTTCAAATAGACTATAAACGTAAAATAGTGTTTTAAGTAAATAGCAGGATGCAGGAAGTTTATTTTTGTTTTCATGTTGTATATTTTAAGAAGGCCGTCAGAATAGAAAACTGCATATGTTAACCCTCTAAAAACATGATCAGTTCTTTTGGGGAAAAGCTCTACAATAAATAGAAAGTGCATACACTTTCCAATCAACATCAGAATTCGCTTTGAGTATGCTTAACTTTGAGTCCATCAGAACTGACTTTGGCTTGGCCACTGCCAGTGAAATATGCAATCTAATTAGGAAAAAGCTGATTCAGCATAGATAACTCCAGAAAAGGTTGTCCAAGACCTTTCTGTACCCTTGAAGGCATCATAAGTAAGATTTCTTGGCTCCGGACTCTGTTTTTTTTCCTCCAGTGCCAGCCAGTACTCTTGATTCTTCCCTTTGGCATTGTTCCTTTTTGTATACTTGTTAAAATGTCTGACTCAAAAATATTTTTTTTCCAACTTCTTACTGTGTTTACACCTGAACTGCTAAACAGAGCTACCCCTTAAATACTGTTAAAGAAACAGTGATCTATAATGACCATCTTATACCATGAAAGCCCTGAAAAACACTAGTGATCACTGCCAAGTTTGACCCTCCCTGTAGAGCCTATTGTGTGAATTACCACGCTGAAGACTGCAGACTCCAAATTAAATTCTCCAGCTACATTATCCAGAGCTAAAGGGACTCCATTTACCTAGTTCAGCTCTATGCCAATGTCCCTTATGTTTAAAAGCACAGCACAGGCATAAGTCTTCCTACCAATAACAATTTTACAATTTCAAAGGATTTTCCTGCCTACTTACAATGTTATTATTACTACTTATTAAAACTATGTAAAGCATTGACCTTGATCTGCTTAGAGTGCTTTTTTGTTGCACTGTATTGATTATTGTAAATGCTTATTTATGTCATGGATGATAGAGGTTATCTATCATATAACTTGTATGCCATACCACCAACGATATTACAGTGTACAGTTTCAGATTAATTTTTCAAGGCAAGCTACCTTTAGACAGTTATTTAAATTGTGGAATTAAAGACAAAATAGTTTCGGGATGAGAGAAAAATAAAAGAAGGAATTTCAGAATTTCTCAGTGCATTGCAACTTATTAACAATTGATAAATCCTTTTAAGTACAAGATGTATACCACTAGGCGGTTCACGATTTTGATGGACTCTTCCATGCCCTACTTAAAAAAAAAAATATATATATATATATGTATATATATATATATAAACACTAAATCTTATTACCTATAGGGAGATTGATCAATTATGTATCACTGTTATCAGTTAACAGCTTGATAAATTTACATTTTAATAAAATTACTGCTTGTCATTTTCCCAAAACCTCAGGAGATTTTCTTGATATTTTCTGCAAAATTTGCAAAGTTGCCTGAGTCTACCAATATTGTTCTTTGGAACTTCTTTTCCATGAATAACTCTGAGTAAGTCACGTTTTATCGTAGTTAAATCAGTATTAACTTCTTAAAACTCATTATTGCAAGATTGGTGGGCATCATGAATGATAAGAGTGACTCCAGAAGAGAACAGTTAGAAGAGAGTTGATTGCATTTGTGGCAATCTACTCAGTGTTCCAAAGCTCCCTGTAAAAATAGGAAAATGGAAATATTAAATCTGGTATTTGTTCCTAGGTTAACTTTGGCTCACACTTCTCTTGTGGCTCAGTTGGTAAAGAATCCACCCGCGATGCGGAAGACCTGGGTTCGATCCCTGGGTTGGGACAACCCCCTGGAGAAGGGAAAGGATACCCATTCCAGTATTCTGGTCTGGAGAATTCGTGGACGGTCTAGCCCATGGGGTCGCAAAGAGTTGGACACAACTGAGCGACTTTCACTTACCTTTGGCTCAGTAATGTTCCAAAGCATTTCTGGGCATTCTTTAAATCTAGCAAAATACACAGGTATATGGGTTATGTTAAATAATTAAATAGTTGAATGAAGGGAATTAATACTACATTTTTAAAAAGTTCCTTAAAGGGAGAAGAGATATAGAGGGAGAAGTAATTTCATGTGGGTAAGTGCTAGGTCGCCTCAGTCATATCCAACTCTTTACAACCCTATGGACTGCAGCCTGCCAGGCTCCTCTGACCATAGGATTCTCCAGGCAAGAATACTGGACTGAGTTGCCATGCCCTCCTCCCGGGGATCTTCCTGACCTGTGGATTGAATTCGTCTCCTGTGTCTCCTGCATTGGCAGGTGGGTTCTTTACTACTAGTGCCACCTGGGAAGCCTATAGTAATTTCAGGGAAGTATTTAATCTGATTTTTCCCTAAATTAAAAAGAAGACCTCAGTGATATAACTCTATATTTACATATGCCACAGCATCTTTTTTCATAACTATAAAATGAAGTAGAGTGTAAAGGTTAGAAAATATTTTGCAAACTTAAAGGAAAACTCAAAGGTGAAGGAAAAATGATACATGAATATGTTTCTCTAAAATATTCAAATTGATAATTGATTTTGGTTGAGTTTCATTATGAAATTTCTCAGTCTTCATACTATCAAGAAGATTATATATTTTATTTATACCCTTACTATAAAGTTGCTTGTATATGCATACATAAATAGAGAAATTTTCAAAGAGGAGATGAAGAAAATCATCTTGTAAATAAGCTGATTCAGCATATTTGCATCAAGTGTTTGACAAATTGCCAGCAGAATAAAGAGCTGAGGAATGTAAATTTAGATCTAACTAAGGCTTCTATAAATATAGCAAGAGAGAAATTGAATGAGAAAACATAGTCAATATGCACATGGATACACTAACATTAATAAAATTTCAGGGACTACTTGGGTAATATATATAGTACATTAACAATAGCAGTATGTCATGCAGGATGCTTTAAATATAATAATCATACTTTATTTTTATGTGTAAAAAATTGTACATGGATATTTTGTCCATAGTAGCTTATTAATTATTTGTGTAAACATTTATTTTACTATTGTATAGAGTAAAGCAAGGTTAATACATTGTTTATTTTTTCTTGATCATGTCTATTAATTTAAACTTTATAATTATTTTTAATAAGAAAGCTGTTTTAACAGTAGTTATTTTGCTCATTTTATACATTTAAAATGCAATAATAAATGAAAATTATTAGGTCAAATATCACTCTTCATTAGTAAAGTATCAACATTATTGTTTTTTTACTTAAAATTAAGTATGTTAACTCAGAGGAAAGCAATAACATGATCTAGTTGTTAGCTAAGCTATGTCCTATAAAATAATCCTGAATATGCATTGGAAGGACTGATGCATGCTGAAGCTGAAGCTTTGGCCATCTGATGCTGACTCATTAGAAAAGACCCTGATGCTGGGAAAGATTGAATGCAGGAGGAGAAGGGGACGGCAGAGGATGAGATGGTTGAATGGCATCATCGACTCGATGGACATGAGTTTCAGCCAGCTCTGGGAGTTGGTGATGGACGGGGAAGCCTGGCGTGCTGCCGTCCATGAGGTCACAAAGAGTTGAACACGACTGAGCGACTGAACTGAACTGAACTAATTTCTTTAAGATAATTATATTTTAGCATTTTTCCTCTAAAATTTGTTCTAAATCCATCTTTAATGTTATGTTGCCCCCAGATCTTAGTTTCTGATAATATTCTCCAAATAAAAGAAGCCAGAGTTCCTTGGAGGAATGGCTGATCTTGGGACTAAGATAATTTCAAAGATGAGTCTGGAGCATCTTATAGTGAAAAAAATGCAGAAAACTGCTATAAACACACACACACACACACACAAATATTATCAAAAGAGGAAGAATTACAGGACTGAACTGAAAGAGCTCCCAAGAGCCAAAGCTAGAAAAATTTGAGCAGCAAATTAAATAATATTGGATTACAACCCAAATTATAATACTAATGTAAATAAATGATTTTATACACTGATATAAAGAAATTGTTGAATAAATAGACAAAAAAATTCCAATCCCCTCACATGGGTAAAAAATAATTCTAACAAAAAGTGCTAAAAACAAAAATGATAAAAGTCTTAGAAATAAATGTAATTATTTAAAAAATACTGAAGTGGGAAATATCCTCCAAAACACAAACATGTCTCAGAAATGATAAAGAAAAAATATTGATTTCTTATATAAAAACGAAAAAGAAAAATAACCACAGACAGAGCTTCAAATATAAAAGTAACAACCAAATATAGAAGTAAGAGTGTATGTCAAGTCAATGTTCGGCTTCACTATGATTTAAACAAATGAATTTTAAAAGACAATACAAAATCATTATGTCCCGTTAGATAAACACACATACACACACAAACACACAAAATATGAAAATAGTGTGTAGAGCAACATTATGTCCCGTTAGATAAACACACATACACACACAAACACACAAAATATGAAAATAGTGTGTAGAGCAACAATATACACTATCTCAGCAACTGCAACCTAATTCAGTCGTGTAATTTGATATTGCTTATAATTTTAAATGAACACGTCTCTGAACCAAATAAACCTTTTCTAGTAATTTACCTAAAGAAATACTGCATTTGAACTCAATGATAAATCTCAAGAATAGTCATGCATAATTTTTACAACCAAAAAATTTATAAATAAATGAAACACTACTTATGTGTTCTTCAATGGAAATAAAATAGAAAAAATATTGAAAGACCACTCAGAGAGATATTCTGTAGCTCTTAAAATATTAGATTTATGTCACATACCAAGAATTCTCATAGTAATTTAAAAAATGTTTCAGAGAAACCACTTCAAGTGTAAGAAACTAATTGTTAGGAATGGTGACCTTTGTAGAGAGATGTGAAAATGTGCATGTGAACAGTTTCAATAATTCACTTTTGAATCTTCTATATCTTCAGATGTGAAATTTACTTTGTATTGCATATGCAATATAAAAAAAATGACCTAAAATATAAATTATTTCATACTTCTATAAGTGGTTCTTTTACTCTTATTTTGTTTCCCTGGTAGCTCAGATGGTAAAGAATCTGTCTGAAATTTAGGATATCAGGGTTAGATTCCTGGGTTGGGAAGATCCCCTGGAGAAGGGAATGGCAACCCACTCCAGTGTTCTCACCTGGAGAATTCCATGGACAGAGGAACCTGGTGAGCTAAGTCTATGGGGTCACAAAGAGTCAGACACGACTTATTTATATAATAATATAAGGATGAATAGTTAAATATTAGATATTCATTTATTGTTTTTAATGATCCAATTTAGATGATCATAAGAAAGATATCAGCTCATGATGTATTTCTCTTTCTGCTAAATAGTATATACTGCTTTTGTCAATTAAATTCGGAAGCCAAAGAAGTATTGCTTTAAACTAAATAATGGTACTGGTACAATAGCGTGGTTTTATATCAATCTATATTAATCTTTATAAGAATCACACATCCAAACAAACAAAATTTGCCTGCATATTAAAGTTATTAAATTAAAGTAATTAAAGTCTTTCCTATCCTAAAAATACCTTGAAAAGTATGAGTTTTTGATACTAATGATCCTGCTTTATTCTAGTGTGCAAGCTTAAATGAAGAGTTCAAATGAGTAGACTATCAAGTTCCCAGATACTCCCTTACTTCTCTGCATAGCTCACTGTTTATTTTGTCTTTAAGCATTATAAAGATCCAGAGAAACAACCTTACATTAAAGATTAAATATTAATGAATCAGAAGTAATTATATCCACCAAAATAGTGAACATCATTATAACACAGGTATAGAACTCTTCCAAATAGACTCTGGGGAAGAATAGAAGCATCTATCAATTACTCATCTGCCATTAAATTCTGTGCCTTTCTATATTCAAGGGTCTTGCTAATGATTTTACATAAAACATAAATGTACATGTGTAATATGGATTATCCATTATTACTGGAGTCTTGTCAATATATTGCAATGAAGAAAGCAAACAATAAATATACATAGACTAAAAAGAGACATAAGTTACACCTTTAATGCTTTATAGTTTGATTTATTGACACCTCTGAAGTATTGGCAGTGAACAAGAAAGAAAATACACACTAAATTAAAAATATCTGTTCAAATTAAAAGCATAGTGACAAAGAATAATAGTATACATTTCTGTTAGGTCTCAGTGCTGACATCATATTTAGCTTGGTAATTTTAGCAAGGGACATTGAATCAATAAGTCAATGATCTCAGCTTTGTTGATGTACAATTTTATCTTACATCATCTATAAAACATTTATCAACAGCAATTCATAATATGAATGCTTGATTATGAAGCATTTGGTTACAATATCTATTGAAATGATAAACAGCTGTTAGTTCACATATCTCTGTTTAAGTAATGGTAAAAGTAAACTCCTAAATGAATACTGCAGAATCATTCAACACCATATGCAGAGTACATCATGTCAGTATATTTTTGGCATCCACAACACCAGACTAATTCAAATTCATGAGAATTCAACCACACATCTATCCAAACCTGGATTTTTATTAAAATTAAGTATTGAGTTATTCTCAAAAAAAAACAAAGAAGGAAAGCAATAATCCAAAGCACTATATTTTTATAAAACTCATACATATTATACTCTAATCCTAATTTGGACATAACTTGTATTAAAGGTACATACATGCATGTGCGTGCATGCTCAATCACTAAGTTTTGTCCAATTCTTTGAGACCCCATGGACTGTAGCTCACCAGGCTCTTTTTTCCATGGGATTTCCCAGGCAAGAATACTGGAGTGAGTTGCCATTTTCATCTCCAGGGCATCTTGACTCCCCAGTTCCAAATACAATACCATTTTTCCACTGATTCATATCATCCTTCTAAAGATATATGTTTTCACTTTTTACTTTCTTCAATTAACAGTGCTTTTTAACACTTTTTGTATAAGACTCATTTTCCCTAAAACCAGTAGTAAATGTTACAAATTTTATAAATTTTCCTAAATGTTTATTTTTTACTTATTTGCTTTTCTGTTATAGCATACCAATATTCATTTCTGTTTAATAGTAAAAGAACAGAATTGAACATTTAAAAATATAAATATAAATTATAAATGTATTTATATTGTGAATTTACTTTAAATGTAGATATGTTGTATAATTTGTTGAAAGAAATTAATATTTGTACTCGATTAAAAATCAGGGCAAAGTAGGCAAGACTTTATTTGCTATCTCTAGAAAAAATGTAAATTGTGTGCCAACTTAAAAAAAAAAGTATAATAACAAGACAATTTAAAAAATAGATTTCTAAGAGAACCAGAGGGAGCAAGGTAGTAGAGGGCCGGGTCTGTGATGTATGTAAAGGCTCTCATATTTCATGATAACTTAGAGAACTGATCTAAAGCCTTATAAGAATGGGACACATTTCAAAGAGGTGGGATGAACTTGGGTACAGGATATTTAATATTTTCAACCTTCTCTGTTCTGCCACGTTGGACAAATACAGCATGTAAAACAAACAATCAGAGGTACAGGATTCCAAGATTTATGATTAGAAACCAGATTAAGAAAAATTAAAATAAAAATCATAAGCTATCTTACTCATGAAAATAGATGCACACAATTTAAACAATATGGTAGCAAAGTCATTCCAGCAATTTGCATGATGTGATTATCATAGGATTGAACATTTTAGGGTATCGATCATTATAATTAAAAATGTAAAATATTGAAGGGTAAAATAAGATAAATATTTGACATTTGTAGAAAGAAGCATACGATGAAATTAAACATTTGTTTATTAAAAAAACCTTTGGTAAACTAAAAACAGAATGTCACAGATACAGCATTCTATTTAAGTTTCTGATCAAGACTATGAAACAAATAGCTGCAGTATATTGTCAATAATTTCTAATTCTGTATATTCAGAAATTATAGAGCTTATTCCAAGAAAATATCATTCATCAAAGAGAAAGTCATAATGCTAATTGTGAATAAATATTTGTATAGACAATAATGAATATACCACATGGTTCTTGATGTCCTAATAAGTACAAGAAGACAAGAAAAAATAAGATGTGATTGTCAAAGAGTATTTGAAGCTAATCATGGAGATGATATAATTGACTGCATCAGTTTAGTCGCTCAGTCGTGTCTGATTCTTTGTGCCCTCATGAACCACAGCACACCAGTTCCTGTCCAACACCAAGTCCCGGAGTCTACCCAAACCCATGCCCATTTAGTTGGTGATGCCATCCAACCATCTCTGTCGTCCCCTTCTCTTCGTGCCCTCAATCCTTCCCAGAATCAGGGTCTTTTCCAATGAGTCAGCTCTTCACATCACGTGGCCAAAGTATTGGAATTTCAGCTTCAACATGAGTCCTTCCAAAGAACACCCAGGATTGATCTCCTTTAGGATGGACTGGTTGGATCTCTTTGCAGTCCAAGGGACTCTCAAGAGTCTTCTCCAACACCACAGTTCATAGAGAATAATGAAACTTTATGGAGATCTCTTTACAAATGTTAAGAAAATTTAGCAGGATGACTGAATTTAAGAAAGCTGATAAAAATCAATTACTCTTTTGTATATTAAGAAAAATTACGAGCAACAAAAACTAAAATATCAATTATTTAGACATATAATTTATACACCAAAGGAAATGCACACAAACAGGAAAACTTACCATAAACATAAAGAGGAAGACTAGGTCATAAATACATTAAATTCTGTGAAAATTGATCAAAAACTCAGGGTAGTTGCAATGAGAATCTCAACAGGGATTTGGGTGAAAGTCAGCAAACTGATTCAAAAACTTACATGGAAATTCAAAATCCGAGAATAGTCAAGACTTCCCAAAAGTAGAAATGGATAAGGTGAGGGGAATGCCTTACCAGGCAGCAACTTTTTATAAATTAATAGCTATCAAAGCAGAGATATAAATACCAGCACAAGAAGAAACAAATTCACAAGCAGACACTAACAAAAAAAAAAACAAGGATAGAAAAAGCAGAAAATAATTTTCAGTAAGTTGATAACTAGTTATCTATTTGGAGAAGAAAAATAAGTGTCTAATTCATACCCCAGAACAATAAATTGATTTCAAATATATTATTTGAATGCCGAATTAAAAAGTAAAAAAAAAGGTTAGCAGAAATTGGAAAAAATATTTAAAGGACTTCTTAAGACACAAAATGTATAACCTTTGGATAGAAATTACAGTTTTACAATAATGATGATTTTTTATCTTAAAGGCAGCATAAAAATTTTAACAGTCTGCATATTATAAATACTTCCTTCACTCTCTGAACACCTTCTTTGCTTTATATTTTTTCAAAAAAGTTATCATCTTCTAATTACTACTGGTTCACACATTTGTGTATTGTCTATAATCCTTCACTAAATGTATCATCTATGAAGGAGGCATTTTTGCATTTTTTGTTTCATATTGTGTTCCAGTAATGAGAAGAGTGTCTGGCAAGTAGTATAGGATCAATAAATATTTGTTGACTGATTACATTAACAAATCAATGCAAAAAATATAAAGCCAAACATCTCAATAGAAAAATGACTAAAAGTAATGTGTAGCATTTTATAGAAGATGAAAGGTATATATACATATAAATCAACAATGGAAATATGTTCAAATCTACTAATACTCAGATAAATGTGAGTTGGAATTACAATGATAACATTTTATACTCACTATATTTGTTAAATACAAATAGTATATTATTTCAAACATGAGTGAAAAGGTGTGCCAGTGGGAATCCTATATACTGTTCATTGCTATATAAATAAGTGTTACCTTTGTAAAATAATTAAGCACTTATCTGAAAAGTCGAACAGGCATGAACTTTACAAATGAGGAATTCAGTTTCAAGGTGTACACCATAGATAGTGTCCTGCATAACTACAATACACAAAGTACTAAAACTATTATAACAGCAAAACAATAAAGGGAGAAATTCAAATGTTCTGATAAAAGAATATGCATTTTAATTTAGTTATATTCACAGAATGAAATAGTAGACAACTATTGCAATAATTATTGAGTTGCAACCATATACAACAATAATTGTAACATAGACAAAATATTGAGAGAAAAAAACAAATTGGCAGAAACTTGCTGCTTTAGGGTTATCCAGCAAAAAAAAAAAAAAAAAAAGAACCAATAGGATGCTTTCAATGCTTTTTGAAGAGAAATATCATTTTATAGATATATACACACAATTTAGCATATTTATTATTTATTGTAAGGATTTGGCTTATGCAGCTATGGAAACCCGCAAGTTCAAGACTTCAAGTCAATGTCCCTTTTTGAGTCTGGAGACCTGAAGCTGCTGAAATACAGAAAAAGTGGGTCAGTGCTAAAGAATCCATCTGTCAATGAAGAGACACAAGAAGAAGTGGGTTGGATCTCTGGGTCAGGAAGATATCCTGTAGGAGGAAATGGAAACCTACTTCAGTATTCTTGTCTAGAAAATTCCATGGACTGAGGAGCCTGGCAGGCTGCAGTCTATGGGGTAGCAAAGAGTTGGACACAACTGAGCACACACACACATACACACACAATCTGGTTTACTCTGTTAACCCAGGTTAACTGTTACACTCATCCAAAAACACTCTCAGAGAGACATCCAGAATAATGTTTGATCAAATATCTGGATACCTTATGCCCTAGCCAAGTTGACACAAAAATTAAACATCATAACTGTATATAATAAAATTCCTTTTTATGTAACTTAAAGCAAAATAATATTAACTATTCAGCCAAGTTCAGTTCAGTTGCTCAGTCGTGTCTGACTCTTTGCGACCCCGTGGAGGACTGCAGCATGCCTGTCTTCCCTGTCCATCACCAACTCCTGGAGCTTAATCAAACCCATGTCTATTGAGTCAGTGATGCTGTCCAACCATCTGATCCTCTGTTGTCCCCTTCTCCTCCTGCCTTCGATCTTTCCTAGCATCAGTAAAAGAAGAGAGTGAAAAACTTGGCTTAAAACTCAGCATTCAGAAAACTAAGATCATGGCATCCGGTCCCATCACTTCATGGAAAATAGATGGGGAAGCAATGAAAACAGTGGCAAGCTTTATTTTGGGGGGCTCCAAAATCACTGCAGATGGTGACAGCAGCCATGAAATTAAAAGATGCTTGCTCCTTGGAAGAAAAGCGATGATCAACCTAGACAGCATATTAAAAAGCAGAGACAATACTTAGCCAACAAAATTCTGTCTAGTCAAATCCATGGTTTCTTCAGTAGTCATGTATGGATTAACCATTAAACTCTTTAGGAAAAAAAAAAATTGCATGTCATAAAGCTGTAACTGAAAAATATCTATAGCAGTCAACACTAACAGGCAATGGAGCAAAAATACACAAATCTGAAGGGAAACATTACGAGCCAGATTGGGAAGCAAGGAACAGGGTATCAACAACCTGGGGAAATTGTGCTGTGTAAAATAAACACTCTTTATATTAATTTTTAAAGGATGATATTGATAGAGAGATTTAGATAAAGAGATTAATGGGACAAAATAGAGAAATCACAAAGAATTTGGTAAGCCCCAAATTAAACAAGTTACATATATATATATACATGCATTCATACATAAACATGTAGATACAATAACAGACCACCTGACCTGCCTCTTGAGAAACCTGTATGCAGGTCAGGAGGCAAGAGTTAGAACTGGACATGGAACAACAGGCTGGTTCCAAATAGGAAAAGGAGTACGTCAAGGCTGTATGTTGTCACCATGCTTATTCAACTTACATGCAGGGTACATCATGAGAAACACTGGGCTGGAGGAAGCACAAGCTGGAATCAAGATCCTGGGAGAAATATCAATAACCTCAGATATGCAGATGACACCACCCTTATGGCAGAGAGTGAAGAAGAACTAAAGATCTTGATGAAAATTAAAGAGGAGAGTGAAAAAGTTGGCTTAAAGCTCAACATTCAGAAAACTAAGATCATGGCATCTGGTCCCATCACTTCATGGGAAATAGATGGGGAAACAGTGGAAACAGTGTCAGACTTTATTTTTTGGGGCTCCAAAATCACTGCAGATGGTGACTGCAGCCATGAAATTAAAAGATGCTTACTCTTTGGAAGGAAAGTTGTAACCAACCCAGACAGCATATTAAGAAGCAGAGACATTACTTTGCCAACAAAGGTCTGTGTAGTCAAGGCTATGGTTTTTCCAGTAGTCATGTATAGGTGTGAGAGTTGGACTATAAAGAAAGCTGAGCACTGAATAATTGTGAACTGTGGTGTTGGAGAAGACTCTTGAGAGTCCCTTGGACTACAAGGAGATCCAACCAGTCTATCAAAAAGGAAATCAGTCCTGAATATTCATTGGAAGGACTGATGTTGAAGCTGAAACTCCAATACTTTGACCACCTGATGTGAAGAGCTGACTCACTGGAAAAGACCTTGATGCTGGGAAAGATTGAAGGTGGGAGGAGAAGGGGATGACAGAGGATGAGATGGTTGGATGGCTCAATGGACTGACTCAATCAATGGACATGAGTTTGAGTAAACTCCAGGAGTTGGTGATGGACAGGGAGGCCTGGCGTGCTGCAGTCCATGGGGTCACAACGAGATGGACATTACTGAGCTACTGAATTGAACTGAATATATATATATATACATATATATATATGAACATATATACATATAATTTCACATATTTTATATTTATTAAATATTCCTGGGGGGAAAGGAAGAAATTAAGTAACATCTATTCTTTCTATGAGGTTTATAATCTGTCAGAGCTATTAACAAATAAACATTGTTTAATAGATATCCCGAGGGAAATAAATTGTTGCATGTAATCATATTCCAGAGTAATTAAGTAATGCCATCATACAGCTTGCAAGTGAAAGTCCCTCAGTTGAGTCTGACTCTTTGTGACACCATGGACTATACAGTCCCAGGAACTCTCCAGGCCAGAATACTGGAGTGGAAAGTCTTTCCCTTCTCCAAGGGATCTTCCCAACTCAGACAAAGAACCCATGGCAGGCAATTCTTTACCAGCTGAGCCACCACGGAAGCCCAGGAATACTGCAGTCGGTTGCCTATCCCTTCTCCAGTGGATCTCTCGACCCAGGAATCAAACTGTGGTCTGCTGCATTGCAGGTGGATTCTTAATCAACTAAGCTACCAGGGAAATAATACTGCCTGGAAGACGTTTATCAATAACACTGAAAATTAAGAAAAAAAGGCTAGCTGTAGTCACTTAGGTAATTGAATAAAAGGAGCATTACATGTCAAAAAAGAAAGAATTTTTTTCTGGAAAAAAATGTTTCACTCTTTTTTTTCCCCTCGAGATCAATCTCCGTTGTCCATGGAATTCTCCAGGTAAGAATACTAGAGTGGATAATCATTTGTTTCTCCAGGAGATCTTCCCAACCCAGGGATTGAATCCAGCTCTCCTGCGCTGCATATGACTCTTTACCATCTGAGCCACTAGGGAAGCCCAAGATATATATCAGATATATATTCTTCATAATGAAGTCTCAAGTCCAATATTAATACTGGATTGTACAGTTTTAGGTTCCAGGAATGACAATTGTAACAACCATGTGAAAGCAAATATGTTTTATCATTAATTATGGCTTTGATGCCAGATTATATTATGTACAAAGAAACTATAATCTCTATCAATTTGGTAACTGCAATTAAACTATAGGCCATGTAAAACATGAGTTCAATATTTAAATTAAGAAAATATATTCCAGAAAATAATGAAACAGACAATTATAGAAATAGCAAAAATATTTAAGGGAAAATGAAAAAAAAAAACTTATGGACAAAAAAGATATTTCCTTATTTATAAACCATTTGTTTATAGTAATACATGTATCTAGAGAGATTCTAGGCCTTACTAACTTTAAGTTTTGGAGTCATTCAGTGATTAATCAGCATTTTAAAGAGTTTTAGTGAAATAGTTTTTGATCAGTTCATTCCTTATTTTCACTCAAAATGCTTATTATTAATAAAGATGCCCCATGATTTGTTTGCCATTTGGAATATATAAGAATGGACTTAGCTTCAGAGTACCTAATGTAAAAATCATCTACATTCTTATGTAGAATAAAATGACAAGTACACATCAAAGGATGTGCTTGAGTCAATGAGCACACATAAGTAAGGATACAGTATGGGCTTCCTTGGTGGTTCAAATGGTAAAGAATCTGCCTGCTATGCAGGAGACCTGGGTTTGATCCCAGGGTTGGGAAGACCACTTGGAGGAGGGCATGGCAACCCACTGTAGTATTCTTGCCTGGAGAATCCCCATGGACAGAGGAGCTCAGCGGGCTACAGTCCATGGTGTCACAAAGAGTCAGATATGACTGAGCGACTAACCACAGCACAGCACATGCAGTGATACAAACATACATCTTCAGGTTTCAGTCAGAAAGCATTTGTTTAATGCTTACATATGACAAAGTATGTTGTGGAGAGTTTACTAAAGATTACAGTTATGAAAAAATGCAATAGATGTTTATGTGTCTATTTACTTTTAATTATTTCTAACACTTGTGTAGTGATTCACATATTCCAGGTGATATTACCTCATATCACCTTGAAGTCGGTACTATCATTATCCTCAATAGAAAGAGAGGAGGGCTTCCTGGGTGGTTCAGTGGTTAGAAATCTGCCTGCCAAGGCAGGGGACATGAGATAGAGCCTTGGTTCAGAAAGATCCCACATGTCAGAGCATCACTCAGTATGAGCACCTAGAACCTATGCTTCAATACAAGAGAAGTTGCCACAGTGAGAAGCTTGTGCACCACAACTGGGGAGAAGCCTCCACTTGCAACTAGAAAAAGCCTGTGCAAAGCAACAAAGACCTGGCGTAGTCAAAAATAAGTAAAATTTAAAAGAAAGGAAAACAGGAAACTGAGGCAGAGAGTGATCAAGAAACTTCCCAGTGTTGGGCAGTGTCAATGGTAAAATATGCATCAAGTCTCACTTAGAACCTTCACTATGAACAATGGTATGCATTGTTTCTGGTATCATTGTTATAATAATGGCTATTGGTACTTACATTAATGTATATTATTCCCCATTATTAAGACAATATTTGAAAAATCAGATACAAAAACAAGAAAAATGCTTGCACAAGTCTAGACTTGTCAGGAAGCATTTAACAAGAGCCTTCCTGTATGCTGTTTTGGATCTGTCAGGAACCCTCTGGCCCTTATTGATTCCTGAATATTCAGGAATTAAGAGGAGAGGCACGCCTTTCCTGGGGCTGAGGAATCCAGGCATTTCTCATTACAGTGATAAGTACCCTCTTCCTTCTTATGAAAAGGCGATTGTTTGCAACTCTCTATTTAATACGGATCGTCTTATGTTTTGTAAGTCTGGAATTTTAATCTTTATCTTTGCTGAGAATAACCACCTTGTAAGACAGTATATATGCCCATGCCATGTTGATTAAAACACCTTTGCTCCATCAGAGCTTTGGTCCCCGTGTCTTTCTTTCTCTCTTTCTTTCTTTCTTTCTCTCTTTCTTTCTGTTCTTTCTGTCTTTCTCTCTCTATCTCTCTATTTCTGGCTAATTCCTTGGAGCGTGGAGGCCCGCTGAGCTCACTTTCTTGCCCGGGCTTCTAAGACCCTCTTGAGAAGGCGCACTGTGCCTTCACCCACTCCAGAGGGTGCCTGGTGCCTACGTGCGGCAGCGCGAGCCCTAAGACCAGGACTCTATTGGCTTTCCGCGTAAACCAGGGGATATTAGCCTCTCTCTCTCTCTTGCTCTCCGGACCACCGGGTTCCCGTCCACTAAAGGACCAACAAGCGCTATCAGCCTCTTTCTCTTTCTTCCTTTCTTATCATCAACTCTGGACCACCAGGTTCCGGTCCATTAAAGGACCAACAAGTGGCGCCCGAACAGGGACTTGGTACACATGGCAGATTCAGACGGAGTGACCCCCAGGGCCTATTGAGGCCGGGAAGTATTAAGACACGGGTCAATCAGCTGGAAAGCCCCCTCACTTTTCTACTTTATTTCAGCACTTTTTTAAAGTTCAGGGATTTTCGGTTTCATGCCAGTGAATAGAGGCTTGCCTTCAAACAGTGGTTAAATGTAACCCTTGGTTCCCTAATGAAGGTAGTTCGGATAGATTTCTGGCCCCTGGGCTCTCATTGAAACTGTGATTCTGCCATTTCAAGGTAACTCTAGCCCTCATGATATTCGGCAACAGGCAGAAAACTTATTACATGAATATAAATTAGATGATGATACTTTACAAAAGGCCCAGTTAGAACAACAAAAGATATTTCAAGATTTTCCTACCAACCCTGCCCCGGTTGCTCCAAGTGCTCCTCCCCTGCCAGAGGGCACATATCCCAGTCTCTCCCTCGATAAAACATAATGATTCTGACAATGACTCCTTTAAGACATCTTTTAACATGAAAACTGACAACACCGTTCTGAATAACAATAATCTACCCCCTTCGCGACAGAGGCTCTCTGAATTGCTGGCTTTGCAATTGCAAGTCTCTGAAGCTGAAGGTTTCTCCACCTTTCCAGTTTTAAGAAATGTTGACACTCAAGGGCAAATAACACCTCAATATGAAGGTATTAACCTTTTTCACATGCAACAAGTGAGAAAGGCCATGACTTAGTATGGCACACATTCGCCTTTTACTAGAGAGATTCTAAATGCTCTGGCGTCTTCTATTGGAAACTTTATCCCCTATGATTGGTGAATTTTAATAAAAGCTCTCCTTAAACCAGGAGAATATCTTCAATGGACAGTGTGGTTTCAAGATATAGCCAGAGATCATTCTAACAGAAATGCTCGAGCTGGCGCTCCCCCAAATCAAATTACTTTTGAGATGCTAACTGCCACCGGACAATTTGAAGCTATAGAAGCTCAACTACGATGCCCTCCTTTGTTGCCTGATCAATTAAAAACAGTGGTCCTTGAAGTTTGGGATCAAATTCCTCCTCAAGGGGAGCCTACAGGTAGCTACATTAAAATATTGCAGGGACCTAATTAAATGTATGTTGATTTCTTAGCTAGATTAGAAACTGCTATTTCCCATACAGTAATTGGAGAAAAAGCTAAAAGGCAACTAGAAAAATTACTTGCTTATGAAAATGCAAATCAGGAATGTCAAAGGGCTATAGCCCCAATTCATGAGATAGGGACTATTTTTCATTATTTAAAGGCTTGTCACAATATAAGATCAGAAACTCAAAAGATGCAAATGCTAGCTAAAACAAGAAAAGAAAATACCCTAAGAAAGGGAAGTGAAGGATGCTTTACATGTAGAGATAAGAACAATTTAAAAAAAGACTGCCCTAAGAAAGTAAAAAAAAAAAAAAGAAAACAACCTCCAAAAATCTGCCCTCGCTGCTGTAGAGAAATGCATTAGGCCAAAGAGTGTAAATCTAAATTTGATATTGAAAAAAACCTATTCCAGAAAACTCCAAGCAGGAGACCTCCCAGGTCCACTAAAACAAAAATCAGGGGCAAATTCCATCTTTTCCCTCAAACCCTCAACATCCGGCAGTGCTGCCCTAGATATACCAGCCCTAAACTCCTTTACCCTCAAGCAGTCCTCTCTAGAATACCTACTAGACTTTTTGGGCCCCTGCCCCCACAAACCTTCAGTCTTTTACTTGGCCGATCTAGTTTGACTTAACAGGTAAAAAGGCCAGGGGTCTCCAAATGGAAAAAATAGGCTGCAAGTGTCAGACATTTTTATCTCTCTTAAGCAGCAAGAAAAAACAAACTAGCGATATATATATGTAATTTTTTTCTTCTCTATACAAATTTAAAAGGAGGTTTCTCTTAAAATACTGTGTTGCCATAATGACACCTGGTTTCACTTAAAGCTAACTATTCTCAAACCCTGAGTTAACCAATGTATTTTTCTTATGGAAATGTTTGTCTTAAGCTATGTTAATGTGCTATACATTTACCCCAGACTCTGTCTTCAAGTTGGTTCTGCCTAAGACTCAAAACAGACTTAAACCGGTATGTTTTACTCATGCAAATGTTCTCTTAAGCTATGTTAATGAAACTATTTGCTTGAAAACCTGCCTTTCTTCAAGATTCATGTCCATCATTTTGTGGCCCGTGACAACTGACCTGGTGCCAAGGTTATCTCAAAATGCATGTTTTGGGTGAGGGGCCTGGTGCTATTCTCTTCAGTTTTGAGACATTTCCTTTCTCTAATTAAGTAGACTGCTGGTAGTTATATGACACCTGGCTAAAGACTAGCAAAGGGGTACTCTTTCTTCCCCCTTCTGATGCCTATGACAAAAGCTTTCTCTATCTCCTTTATACTTTAATAAAACTTTATTACAAATAAATCTCAATTTGAGAACACATTACAAACTTATACTGATTTCCAATTAGCTTCTTTAAAATATTTTGGAAAAATATAACTTCATTATCCTTCTGGTAAGCTGTGAAATTTCTTCAAAAACATTAAAATTATTATTTCTTGCATTTCTTTTATATAGATGGGACTAAAAACGCGAAAGCTTCATTCTGGTCTCTTAAAAAATATGAAGTCTTTTATACTAAATTTCATTCTGCTCAACAAAATAAATTATATGCCCTTATTTAAGTTATTTGCCTACATCCTTACCCCATTAATATAGTCTCTAATTCTAAATATTCAGTTTTTGTATTAAGAAATATAAAAACCTTTACCATAAACCCCTAGTTCTATTAAAACAGACACTGGCCCTGCCTATATTTCTAGATACTTTAAACAATTTTAACCATCATTTTCTATTAAACATATTATAGGTATTCCTTATAATCCACAGACACAAGACATAGTCGAGCAAACACATCACATACTAAAGTTATAAATAAAAAAATTAAAGAAGGGGGAATACACAGGAACACTACTGTCTTCCTTATCTAAAGCAGACTTTACTAGATTCCAACATAAGATATTTTCTAAACTCATAATTATTGTTAATACAGGTTTATTTGTTTTAAATTTTTTAAACCTACCACAGGGAAATATTTTAACAATGGCAAAAAGGCATTTCAAGGAATTGAAGGACACTTCTCTTCCCCTGCCCATTTGGTACCAAGAAGGGTTAACGAAACAATGGAAATCTGGTAAACTAATGTTACAGGGAAAGGGATATGCTTGTATTTCCTCAGATGGATCCAACAAACTCACATGGCTTCCTCTCCGAAAGATTCGACCCAAGGGGTCCCCTGGCATTCAAAATGGAGACAAAACAAGAACCCCAGGAGGAAGAAATTCCAACACGGGCCATGGCGGCTCCAAAGATCTCCAGGAAGCACCACCTTCGGCAGCATCAACCCTATGATCTCCCCACTTGGGGACAAATAAAAACCCTTACTAACAAAGCTGAAGATTTGATCTCTCAACAGGGAATGCCTCGGAATCCTGAATACATTTTCCTGGCAATGCTCAGCTTGCTAGCCCATGCCTCCCCTCATTCGCGCTCTGATTAATCAGACTCAACTGGGCTTACTTACCCAACCCCCTTTTTTGCAGGTCATAAAATAGACTGAGAAAAGACCAAATGATCGATCATATTAACCAATAACTCCACCCATATTCCCCCTCCCTGGAACCCTCACACCCTGGGGCGAAAGAAAAACTAATTAACATTTCTTTAGGTTATGACGTCCTTCCTTTGTGTATGGGCTTAGCAGAATTTTGCATAAACATCAGCCGACAAACTTGGGCTCTCGTCCTGCCTCGAAAAGAAGACTTACGGACACTGCTGCCCCTTCTGTCTGTGAACCATGTATACTACTGAAACTTCAGGGAAAGAGTTAGGGAAAGAACAAAAAACATTATATATTGTGCTGCTTACGTGGCTTAAAAGGTTACTAACACTACATTGAAACATTACCATGACAGAAGACTTCTTGGCTGGCTTGACGGTGGAATGGCACCTCCTCCTCCTCCAATCATCCTCCATAAACAAATTAGGCCTGAACAATGGGACATTTGGAAACTTGCTGTCAGCACTGAAGAAGTTGGGATTTAGACTGGACATTTTGCAGGGACCAGTCGTGGTCATCGTAACTATTTCTTTCGTTATAATCAGTCATATTTTATACAGGCCTGTGTCCCACTTCCTTTTGTTATAGCCATAAGAAATTTACAACTTGATCTGTAATGTGTATTAATTGCTAATTTTGTGTTACTCCTGTTTAATTCAATCATAGTACCTACTACTGGGAACAAATCAAATTTCATTCACAGGATAATACCTCTCTGAATTTCCTGCGAAAGGAAATCTTTGAAACTCTTTCTAAACATCTGCCCTCTTCCACTAATTTGGAAACTTTAGATGAACAAATTGTCTGGGCTAGACCCACAAGGATGGTTTCAAAGTATTACCCACAGCATCGGGTCTAGAACTGTAACTTGGTGATTGTCTTGATAATTGTATTTGTTGTTTATCGTCGCCTTTCTATAAGGTTGGTTAATACCAAACTCATTTGGTCAGGACCTTTTTTTACAAATATAATAAAATAGGGGGAATTGTCAGGAAGCATTTAACAAGAGCCTTCCTGTGTGCTGTTTTGGATCTGTCAGGAACCCTCTGGCCCTTATTGATTCCTGAATATTCAGGAATTAAGAGGAGAGGCACACCTTCCCTGGGGCTGAGGAATCCAGGCATTTCTCATTACAGTAATAAGTACCCTCTTCCTTCTTATGAAAAGGTGATTGTTTGCAACTCTCTATTTAATACGGATCGTCTTATGTTTTGTAAGTCTGGAATTTTAATCTTTATCTTTGCTGAGAATAACCACCTTGTAAGACAGTATATATGCTCATGCCGTGTTGATTAAAACACCTTTGCTCCATCAGAGCTTTGGTCCCCGTGTCTTTCTTTCTCTCTCTCTTTCTTTCTGTTCTTTCTGTCTTTCTCTCTCTATCTCTCTATTTCTGGCTAATTCCTTGGAGCGTGGAGGCCCGCTGAGCTCACTTTCTTGCCCGGGCTTCTAAGACCCTCTTGAGAAGGCGCACTGTGCCTTCACCCACTCCAGAGGGCGCCTGGTGCCTACGTGCAGCAGCACGAGCCCTAAGACCAGAAGTCTATTGGCTTTCCGCGTAAACCAGGGCTTCCAGTCCATTAAAGGACCAACAAGCGCTACCAGCCTCTTTCTCTCTCTTACTTTCTTATCGTCGACTCCGGACCACCAGGTTCCGGTCCATTAAAGGACCAACATAGACTGCAGAATTAGAATATTGCTTTGTGACTTCAACATTTTTATATTAATAAAATCAAAGTTATAGTACTAACTTTAAAATTTGCATTATAATTTATCTAGATTTTGTTACTATCTTTCTCAGTAAATATTGATCATTACATCAAAACCAGACCCACATTATTCTTTCACTAACAGTCAAGTATTTAACTCAATGGATATAAACTATATTTCCTAACCCACATTGTTAGACATTAGGTTTATTTTTATTTATTGTTTTACTATTATAAACAATGTTTTCAAAGCTTCAGCATGAAAAGCATAGTTTGAAAAATCTATCTGTGATTATTTTTTTTTCATAGTGTCCAGATGACTAACCTTGCAAATGGTCAGGCACAAAGAATGGATGTACTGCCTCTAACAGCCAATACCTAGATTAGAAAAGCATCTCCAGATTTCTCTACTTAGTTATTTTCACATTCTTATCATATCTAAATTGCAGTGATCAACATCTACTAAAAAAAAGTTTCATTTTGGTGCTAAAGGCTTTAGGCAATGATAACAAGAGTTAGATAAATCCCCACACCAAGAGATTAAATATATATATATATATATATATATATATATATATATATACACACAGAAACATAAAGATACAATGAGCTTAATTATAAGTCACAATTGGTAAAGACTCTATGTGTGTGTCAGTTGCTCAGTCATGTCTCTTTGTGACCCCATGAACTGTAGCCTGTCAAGCTCCTCTGTCCATGGGATTCTCCAGGCAAGAATACTGGAGTAGGTTGCCATTCCCCTCTCCAGGGGTTCTGCCTGACCCAATAATTGAACCCCTTGCATTGCAGGGGGGTGCTTTACTGTCTGAACTACCAGGGAAGTCCAAAGACTACTTACCTTTCAGGAAAACATAGTATAGTTCTTTGCATGTAACAGTCATCTATTAAATACTGTTGAACTAGATCATAAATGAAATATAAATTGTATACCTAAAATAAGCAAGATTAAGCATGACTGGTGCTTACACAAAAAGAAAAATTATAATTTTTGCTAAATGTCTCAAGTGTTCAACCAAGAAACTCAGACATCATGCTGCAGAAATGGAGAGTAATCAAAATATTTTGAGCAGATGAAACCAGTCATGATATTCAGGTTAAATCCAGAGAATGATTGCCTAGATGCAGGGTTGACTATAACTGTGGAGTATTTGATCATGCTGGATTCCTTCAAATTTTAAAAATCAAGCAGGGAAAAAAACTATATGGAAAAGCATTAAGTGGGAATAATCAAGAAGAAAGATACATGGAAGATGGCAGACTCAAGATGGCTGTCAAGAAGAGTGGTAGTCCTTGTGGGTGATTAAGAAGGAAATAAAATAACCCTAAAGAGTAAGTTAAGGTTCTTACTCCCTCTGAACACCAGGGCATTTATCAGAATGTGTACTAGTTGATTAGGTCATCCCAGTAGCTTCAAATACAGAGGTTTTTCATTGCTCTAACATTCATTACCCAAGTCCTTGACATCTTGGTAAATAGAAGCACACGATTAATGAACTAATTCCTTTAGAAAATTAATCCCCATGCAAATGTCTCCTGGTTAATGACTGAATTTATGCATGCACACTATGTTAATTTTTGTTCATTTTTGGATGATTATTAATATTATAAACACCATATAATACAGTATGCAAAGCTGTGCCTTGGGTACACTAACCACTCATATAAGTTTTTTATAATTCTGTATCACTCTTTTGAATCCCAGGATCTGGTATCCAATGCATCTTTGCATCTTTGTTTAGATTTTGCCATAAAATTTTGAAACTCATAATACTTTTCCTTCCAAGTTAATGCCACTTATCAACTCAAAGGTTCATGTTGGAAATCTAAGACGTTTACTTGACACTCTCCTCTTTCTTTCAGTCCCCACATCTTACCCATCATAAAGATTTGCTCTTGCTAAAATATTTCAAATTTATATACATATTTCCATTACCACTACTGTGCTACTCTCTTCCCTGAACATTTGTAGTAGGCTTGAATCAAACATCCTCAGAGCCACTCTAAATCCTTCAAAAACTTTTTCATCACAGATGACACATTAAACATACAAATCTGACTGTATAAACCTCAGCCTCTTACTACCAGACTTTCCAAAGTTATATTTGCAGTAGGATGAATACACTCATTGTGAATAGCAAAACTCTTAATCTTACCTTTTCTTAATCTTACCTTTAAACTATCTTTCCTCCTCTCTTCCTATTCTTCTTTATGCTCCAAGCACACAGACCTTATACTTGCTACTAATAACCAAGCTCTTTACTGCTTCAGAGCATTCGCATATGAAATCTTTCACCCTTTCCTCACAAAATGTCCACATGATATACTCAACATATGGGTAGTTTTTGTTCTGCCCTAACATTTAGTGTACCTTTTTTAGAGAAGAATTTTCTGATTATTTAGTGTATGTATGTCTTTCCTGTTATGAGCAACCTGTTATCTTTCTATTTATATTTTTATTGATGCTACTTACCACATCTTAGTCCTATAATATTTTTATAATGTATTAGTTTGAAATGTTTTAACTGCTTAAAATAGAATACCTTCTAAAAGTGAATTAAAATATGAGGACACTTAAAATTAGCTTAATAAGAATCTAGAAGTTGTTGGTCCTAAGTTTAATTTGGTAACTTAGTGATATCAATGCTCTGGAGCATCATTTCTGCAATTTCATTGACCATTCCTTCAATTTCCACAGAAAGAATGGTGCCACAATTACAAACACTATGGCCTGGCATCAGCCATCTATATGCTAAGAAAGAAAATTATATTCTTCTGACAAAACTTTTCTCCTTACCAAGAAAGAAAATAACTCTTTCCTTTTACATAAGAATCCTTCCCTTTATGTCTTCATAGTGGAAACTGATCACATAACCATCTCAAGAGTAATCAATGGCAAAAAGGAATGAGAACACCTCAACTGTCTGAGTTCCAAACATGATAGCATTCTACATAGGGACTTGTAAAAATGTCTACCTAGCCTTAGATAAAGGACAGTAAAGAACATAAATGGTATGGACCTAATAGAAGCAGAAGATATTAAGAAGAGGTAGCAAGAATACACAGAAGAAATACACAAAAAATTTTTCATGACCTAGATAACCATGATGGTGTGATTACTCACCTTGAGTGCTGCAATGAACACTGGGGTACATGTGTCTCTTTCAAATCTGGCTTCCTCAGTGTGTATGCCCAGCAGTGGGATTGCTGGGTCATATGGCAGTTTTATTTCCAGTTTTTTTTTTTTAAGGAATCTCCATACTGTTTTCCACAGTGGCTGTACCAGTTTGCATTCCCATCAACAGTGTAAGAGGGTTCCATTTTCTCCATACCCTCTCCAGCATTTATTGTTTGTAGACTTTTTGATGGTGGCCATTCTGACTGGCATGAGATGATACATCATTACAGTTTTGATCTGCATTTCTCTAATAATGAGTGACGTTGAGCATCTTTTCATGTGTTTATTTGCCATCTGCATGTGTTCTTTGGAGAAACGTCTGCTTAGGTATTTGGCCCACTTTTTGATTGGGTTGTTCATTTTTCTGGTATTGAGCTGAATGAGCTACTTATATATTTTGGAGATCAGTTCTTTGTCAGTTGTTTCATTTGCTATTATCTTCTCCCATTCTGAAGGCTGCCTTTTCACCTTGCTTATAGTTTCCTTCATTGTGCAAAAGCTTTTAAGTTTAATTAGGTCTCATTTGTTTATTTTTGTTTTTGTTTCCATTACTCTGGGAGGTGGGTCATAGAGGATCTTGCTGCGAATTATGTCAGAGAGTGTTCTGCCTGTTTTCCTCTAAGAGTTTTATAGTTTCTGGTCTTACGTTTAGATCTTTAATCCATTTTGAGTTTATTTTTGTGTATGGTGTTAGAAAGTGTTCTAGCTTCATTCTTTTACACGTGGTTGACCAGTTTTCCCAGCACCATTTGTTAAAGAGATTGTTTCTCCATTGTATATTCTTGCTTCCTTTGTCAAAGATAAGGTGTCCATAGGTGTATGGCTTTATCTCTGGGCTTTCTATTTTGTTCCATTATTCTATATTTCTGTCTTTGTGCCTGCACCATACTGTCTTGATGGCTGCAGCTTTGCAGTATAGTCTGAAGTCAGGAAGGTTGATTCCTCCAGTTCCAAACTTTTTTCTCAAGATTGCCTTGGCTATTTGAGGTTTTTTGTGTTTCCATGCATATTGTAAAATTATTTGTTCTAGTTCTGTGAAAAATACCATTAGTAGCTTTGTCAGGAAGAATTTAACAAGAGGTTTCCTGTGTGCTGTTTTAGATCTGTCAGAAACCCTCTGACCCTTATTGATTCCTGAATATTCAGGAATTAAGAGGAGAGGCACGCCTTTCCTGGGGCTGAGGAATCCAGGCATTTCTCATTGCAGTGATAAGTACCCTCTTCCTTCTTATGAAAAGGTGATTGTTTGCAACTCTCTCTTTAATAGGGATCGTCTTACGTTTTGCTAAGTCTGGAATTTTAATCTTTATCTTTGCTGAGAATAACCACCTTGTAAGACAGTATATATGCCCATGCCATGTTGATTAAAACACCTTTTGCTCCATCAGAGCTTTGGTCCCCGTGTCTGTCTGTCTGTCTTTCTTTCTTTCTTTCTATTCTTCTTTCTCTATCTCTCTATTTCTGGCTAATTCCTTGGAGCACGGAGGCCCGCTGAGCTCACTTCTGCTTCTAAGACCCTCTTGAGAAGATGCACTGTGTCTTCACCCACTCGAGAGGGCACCTGGTGCCTACTGCAGCAGCACGAGCCTAAGAACAGGACTCTATTGGCTTTCCACGTAAACCAGGGGATATCAGCCTCTTTCTCTCTCTTACTCTCCGGACCAAGTTCCGGTCCATTAAAGGCCCAACAAACGCTATCAGCCTCTTTCTCTCTCTTACTTTCTTATGGTTGACTCCAGACCACCAGGTTCTGGTCCATTAAAGGACCAACATAGCTTGATAGGGATTGCATTGAATCTATAGATTGTTTTGGCTAGTATACTCATTTTCACTGTGTTGATTCTTTCAATCCACAAACATGGTATACTTCCCCATCTATTTGTGTCATCTTTGATTTCTTTCATCAGTGTTTTATGGTTTTCTATATATAGATCTTTTGTTTCTTTAGATAAATTTATTCTTAAGTATTCTATTCTTTTCATCGCAATGATGAATGCAGTTGTCTCCTTTATTTCCCTTTCTGTTTTTTCAGTGCTAATGTATAGGAATGCAACAGATTTCTGTGTATTAATTTTATATCCTGCAATTTTACTATATTCATTAATTAGCTCTAGTAATTTTCTGGTGGTATTTTTAGGGTTTTCTATGTAGAGGATCATGTCATCTGCAAACAGTGAGAGTTTTACTTCCTTTCCAAACTGGATTCCTTTTATTTCTTTTTCTAGAAGCACCCCAAATGTTAACAAGTATGAAAGGGGAAATTAACAGCAACACAAAAATAGTGGGTGACTTTAATACCCCACTCACACCTGTAGATAGAACTACCAAACAGAAAATTAGTAAGGAAACACAAGCCTTGAATGAGATAAAGGACCAGTTAGACCTAATTGATATCTACAGGGCATTTCATCCCCAAATACCTTTTTCTCAAGTGCACATGGAACATTCTCCAGGATAGATCACATCTTGGGCCACCAACATAGCCTTGGTAAATTTTAAAAAATTGAAATCTTTTCAAGCATCTTTTCTGATCACACTGTGGTAATGGCTCAGAGGTCAAAACATCTGCTTGCATCTGCCTGCAATGTGGGAGACCTGGGTTTGATCCCTGGGTCGGGAAGATCCCTTGGAGAAGGAAACAGCAACCCACTCTAGTATTCTTGCCTGGAGAATCCCATGGATGGAGGAGCTGGTGGGCTACAGTCCACAGGGTTGCAAAGAGTCAGACACGACTGAGCAACTTCATTTTCACAGGGGAAAAACTATAAAAAACACAAACACTGGAGGCTAGACAATACGCTTCTGAATACAGATTTTTAGATAGAAAATCTATCATCAAATATGTTTATAGCATAGTTTTGAATGCAATCTGATAAGCAGTATCTTTTTAAACTCTGTGGAAATTGTTGATTAGATGTTGACAAGATAGGGCCAGTGTCTGTGGTAAGTCACTTGAGACTACTCTCCCAAGTGAGGGTGATCCATTAATCAATACCAAATGGGCACTGCTTTTCAATGAGCTTCATATTCACAATCTATTCTATTAACCATTTACATTTTCCCATTTTTCTATAATTAAAAATAATGTAATATATGTGATCATTTGACTTGCTGAAATGAAAATACATGCATTTTAGACCATTCCTTAGATACACAAGTTTAGTAAAGTGACTGTAGATAAAAAGAGAAGGAGATGTGGTAGAAGCTGGTGTTAGTGAATTTCTCTGTTAGAGTTATACTTTACTAATTCTTCCAGAGATTAGAGTTAGATAACCTTAGCAATATACAGAATTCACCTCTTCAATATTGAGAGAGAGACAGAAAGAGGAATGCCTTCCCTCATGACTCTGATGGTAGAGAATCTGTCTGCAGTGCAAGAGGCCTGGGTTTAATCCTTGAGTCAGGAAGATCCCTTGGAGAAGGGAATGGCAACTCACTCCAGTATTCTTGCCTGGAGAATCCCATGAACAGAGCAGATGTGGACTACAGTCCATGGGATCACAAAGAATCAGACACAACTGAGCGAATAACACTAACTTTCACTTTTCTTTCTTCTCCTATAATTCCAAAACATTACCATTCTTAAAAATTATCAATAATGGCTTCACCGTAACATCTGTAAATTCTTTCAGAGTTCTAGAGTTTGAAAACCTAGGTCTGGCAGTTCTATCCAATCATGAATTTATTAAAAATGTTTGCTTCACCACCTTGTAAAGGAAGCCAAAACAAGTGTTTTTTTTTTTAATTTTTAAAAATTTATTTATTTTTTTAATTGAAGGATAATTGCTTTACAGAATTGTGTTGGCTTCTGCCAAACATCAACATGAATCAGCCATAGGTATGCATATGTCCCCTCCCTCTTGAACCTCCCTACCCTACTTCTCTACCCATCCCATCCCTCTAGGTTGTTACAGAGCCCTGGTTTGAGTTCCCTGAGTCACAGAGCAAAATCTGATTGGCTATCTATTTTACATATGGTAATGTTGACTTAAAGTGTGAAAGTAGAAGTGTTAGTTGCTCAGTCATGTCTGACTCTTGGCAACACCATGGACTATAGCCCACCAGGCTCTTCAGTCCATGGAATACTCTAGGCAAGAATACTGAAGTGGGTTGTGATGCCCTTCTCCAGGAGATCTGTCCAATCCAGGGATCGAACCCAGGTCTCCCACAATGCAGGCGATTCTTTACCATTTGAGCCACAAGAGAAGTCCCAATGTTGATAAAAATCTCCCCCTTTTAAAGAGTGGGAGTGTTTCTCGGCAAAAAAGAAAAAAAAATCAATTGTATCTAAAAATCATGTGTCCTATTCTTTCTCACTTCACACGCCATAAATATATGCAAATCTAAGCTGTCAAACTTCCCTTAATAAATGACATTATAACAACATTGCCCATCACATTAAAGTGCAAATTGTTTGTCTATGAATCTATGAATATTTTCCTTTTTCCTGATTTAGGAAAATATAGAAAAAAATATGAATAGGTAGAAACATAACAGATTTTAAAAAGAAACAGATGATAAGAAATGCAGCTTACCTATGCTTTACCTGACTGTGACCAAATTCAACCACTGCCGAAACAGATTATATGACTGAAAGTATGCCATGCTATTCTATGGGTTACAAGCATTTCTAAGATATTAACAGAATATAGAAATGAACTGCAGTGAGTTAGATGGAAGGGACATGAAAGTTCTTCACAATCTATTGCTCTGTTCATAATTAGCAATAATGGAGTTTGGAATGATAATTAAGCTCTAAACAGATTGGGGAGATGGAATCAAAAGATACATTCCTAGCTCTACCTTTACTCAAGTGAATTGAGTGAAAGTCGCTCAGTCATGTCCAACTCTTTGAGACCCCATGGACTCTCCATGGAATTCTCCAGGCCAGAATACTGGAGTGGGTAGCCTTTCCCTTCTCTAGGGGATCTTCCCAACCCAGGAACCAAACCCAGATCTCCCACATTACAGGCAGATTCTTTACCAGATGAGCCACAAGGAAAGCCCAAGAACACTGGAGTGGGTAGCCTATGCCTTCTCCAGTGGATCTTACCAACCCAGGAATCAAACCAGGGTCTCCTACATTGCAGGAGGATTCCACTCAAACTTTAAGCCAAATGTAGCACTTTAAAGATCCTAGTTACTTTGTTTTCAAAATGTGAGATCTATAAAAATAATTCTGTTTCCTTCTGTCTCTAAAAATCTGATAATTCAAAATTCTCAGCTCCTTTCACATTTAGTTTTCTGATCTGTTTGTTGGATTATATTGACTCTCTGAATAATAAAAAATGTAGCAGGTTAAATATCATGTATAAAAACATTGATACATCCTGTTCCTGATTTCTTTTTTTCCCGTATTTGACCACTACATATCTGAACTGATGAACTGAAATAATCTATGGTACCTAATACATTCTTGCCGTCTTTATCAATCACCAAAGTTTGTTGTGCTAACTTTGAAATAGCTGTTGATAGTGTAGTTATTTCATCCAATTCTAACAAAAAAGAATTTAATGAGTGTTTAAAGTATATGTGATTATGCTATTTGAAAATTATACATTTTCCAAGATAAGGATTAAATACAAATCAAAGGAAGTCAACATTTCATTATGAATGGAAGTGATTATATGTAGTCGGCAAACTTTGAAGCTTTTTGCACTAGCATACTGAATAATCAGCACTGTTGTTTTGTCATTATCAGTAGGGTTGCACTTTTGTAGCTTTTGAAATGCTTGCTGTTTGCATAGTTGAAGGTAAAGAGGAAAGTTTGTTTTCCCACTAACACTTCATTGATTGTTTGCTCTTCATTGATAGTTTGTGACACTTTATCTCCCCGGCAGCTGGACTTTTTACCTGGCTTAGATGGAGTGTTTTCATTAGAACCTAATTGATTTTGAAATTGATGAACGCAGTGCTAGTATGCCTCTTATAAACTATTTCCTATGCGGACTTTCTTTCTCCTATAGTTATCAGAATAATTGCTCAGTATTTAAATGACAACATACTGAGAAGCTAAAAAGTTACTTTGAACCAGTTCCGACATGGTATTTATTCCTTATCTAAAGTAAAGATTTCCTACATCACTCCTTGCCAAGTTTTACCTCACAAGAGTTGATTATTAAAAGAAGTGATGAATGTTTATGTAAATCACTTTAGATATCAAACAATGTCTTTACAAAATGGAAGACAATTTTAAAGCATGCAATTTAAAAACAGTGTCATGAAAACTTTGATGAGTTTCAGTTCACTGTTTTTTGTTAAGTAAGCTGTATGTCTCTAACTCCACTCTAAGTATTGTGCGTGTGTGTGCGCGTAGTTTTTAAGACTGAACTGTTCCTCAGTGACTTTTCAACATTTAAACAATATTTTTGGTTCTTTTCTTTACAAAAATGGTTTTTCAATCAAAATTACCACTTGATATTAGGTGGTCAAACTCAGTATACCTACTGCCCTATTGTAAGAAAAATACAGCATGTTTGACTTTCTGTGAGAAAGCCCCAAGACTTAATGAGCTAAAGAAAGTCCTAAGTGAAATCCACTGGACTATTGTTTTGTTGTCCATGGGATTTAATAACCATGTGGAAAGCATTGTTCAGTGTGCTAGAGGGTGGCCCCTTCAGGTGAAATCTTAAATATACTAGGAAAGCACAATGGGGATCTCCTTTCTCCATTCAATCTTAATCTCTTTCTTTCTGGGGCACTAAATTCATAGCTTCACGTTGATTAAATTAAAATTCAACTAAATACATATTTTCAAGTGGACACACTAGCTTTGGATGGAGCAACATCTTTGAATTATAATCAGTTTTCAGAAGTAATATTCATCAGATATAGCCTTTGCTATTTTCTATAAGAAGCTATTTAGCATGTTTTGAATCAGAAAATTTAATACAGACTCCAGAGATCAAAGGACCAGTAGTTAAAAGCTAAATATGAATATCTTAGTGTAATTTTCTATTTTTCTGTTATATTGAGGATAAAAGGCTATACAGAGTGTTATGTCCAAAGAAGTATCCTTTTATCATTTCTATATTTTTAAACTTTTCCCAGAATCAATTATTCTGTAATGCTTTGCCCTTATTATTCATTTTAAATCAAAGTCCACAATATGTAATTATTTCACAAAATTCTTCATTATAGGAAAACATTCTGCACTTCTAACATCAAGAATTATGTTAAAAATAGATGAACATTATTTCTATCTTGACATCTGAAGTAATATATCAATACATCCAAGAGGAAAAAATGCTCAGAAAAACCTACTTGTCTGAGGTTGATGTGCCCAGAACTGATAACATAAATTAAACTAAGGTTTTCCGATACTTGGATAAACAAACAACATTCTGAAATATATCCTCTATCAATCATTTCCATCTGGGAGATGGAAAGTTTCAGCTTTCATCACATCCTGTCAAGTGGCCTGGTTTATTGAAAAGTCTAAAGTAGATGTACTACAAAGCTAACACCCTGAAATACATAGAATTTAGTCACTAGATGATCAAAAATTACAACTGGACTTTGCTATTTTAAGGACAAGAATTATGTCCTCTATTTGAATTCCTAGCACTTATTATATTACTTGGGATTTTCTATGTAATCAATGATCAGTATACATTTATTACGTATGTTTTTGTTGAACTAGTAACTTATGCCCATAAAGCAATAATACTCAAGCAGAATTTAAAAAAGAGCTGGAGTACATGGAATTTCTCTGTGCTTGTGAGTGATTTAATTAGGTACAATATGCTATACTTTAAGACTTGATTAAGTGATCAGTGCATATTTCTGTATTTAAATACATCCTGAGAATCACAAATGTTTATTATCTTCCTGAACAATAATGAGGGGTACATCTGCTAACTTTTGAGTTACCAAACGATCTATACCCTCTTGTGGATTAGTTTTCAATGACATCAAATACCGTCATCAGTTGGTTTTATAAAAATGAACTGAAAGTCAGAGTGTGATATTCACTAATAAATTAGTTCTTTGGTTCTGAGTATCCAGTTCAGTCGCTCAGTCGTGTCCTACTCTTTGCGACCCCATGAACTGCAGCATGCCAGGCCTCCCTGTCCATCACCAACTGCAGGAGTCTACCCAAACCCATGTCCATTGAGTCAGTGATGCCATCCAGCCATCTCATCCTCTGTCGTCCCCTTCTCCTCCTTCCGTCAATTTTCCCGTCATCAGAGTCTTTTCAAATGAGTCAGCTCCTTGCATCAGGTGGCCAATGTATTGGACTTTCAGCTTCAACATCAGTCCTTCCAATGAACACTCAGGACTGATCTCCTTTAGAATGGACTGGTTGGATCTGCTTGCAGTCCAAGGGACTCTCAAGAGTCTTCTCCAACACCACAGTTTAAAAGCATCAATTCTTCGGCACTCTGCTTTCTTTATAGTCCAACTTTCACATCCATACATGACTACTGGAAAAACCATAGCCTTGACTAGATGGACCCTTGTTGGCAAAGTAATGTCTCTGCTTTTTAATATGCTATCTAGGTTGGTCATAACTTTCCTTCCAAGGAGTAAGCGTCTTTTAATTTCATGGCTGCAGTCACCATCTGCAGTGATTTTGGAGCCCCCCAAAATAAAGTCTCTCACTGTTTCCACTGTTTCCCTATTTGCCATGAAGTGATGGGATCAGTTGCCATGATCTTAGTTTTCTGAATGTTGAATTTTAAGCCAACTTTTTCACTCTCCTCTTTCACTTTCATCAAGAGGATCTTTAGTTCTTCCTCACGTTCTGCCATAAGGGTGGTGTCATCTGCATATCTGAGTATTCAGGCATCCTAAAAAGATATGATTTATGACTTTTTACTTCATGCACAGGCAATAAAGATGCCCTTTTAGCTAGGAAGAATGGAGTAATATAAAAGTTATTCAGGCAAGGTTATTTGAGGAAGATTTAATTGAAATTTATAATTAGTATTTATAGTTTAACATTCCTATGTTTATAATAGATAAAATAAATGATTATTAATAACAAGCCCACTCAGAAATAATTGAAAATGCTATTATTGCAATAATTTTTAAACATTCTCTTTTATTGTTATTGCTACCTAAAAACCCTGCTCATAAAAATTCAACAGAGCATTTATTTTCTATTCTCTTCTTATTTTCTCTCACATATTCTCAGAGCAGGTGAAATATTGCTATTCCTTCAAAAGAAACATGGATAGAATCTTCTCTGTCTTAATTTGTAAAAGTTTTTACAGAAATTTCTTGATTATAAAGAGAACATGCACAATGCATTATTTTTAGCTTTCTTAAACATTGTTGGTGTTTAAGAATTTTGGTTGTTTACTTATACATCTTCAAAATATGATTTAGTTTAAAAATTACCTAAACTTTTATTTTCTAAGTAAATGTATTGCATCCTAAAATGAGTATATGTGTCCCATGCCTCTTGTTGTTCAGTCACTCTGTCATGTCCAAAACTGTGAATCAACAGACTACAACACGCCAGGCTTCCCTGTCCTTCACCATCTCCAAGACCTTGCTCAAACTCATATCCACTGAGTTGATAATGCCATCCAACAATCTCATCATCTGTTCTCCCCTTCTCTTCCTGCCTTCAATCTTTCCCAGCATCAGGGTCTTTTCTAATGAGTCAGCTCTTCACATCAGGTAGCTAAAGTATTGAAACTTCAGCTTCAGCATCAATCCTTCCATTGAATATTTACGACTGATTTTCTTTAGGTTTGACTGGTTTTTTTCTCCTTGCAGTCCAAGGGATGCTCAAGAGTCTTCTCCAACACCACAGTTCAAAAGCATCAATTCTTCAGCACTCAGCCTTCTTTATGGTCGAACTCTCACATCCATACATGACTACTGAAAAAACGATAACTATATGGACCTTTGTCAGCAAAGTAATGTCTCTGCTTTGTATTATGTGAAGTTTGTCATAGCTTTTCTTCCAAGGAGCAAGAGTCTTTTAATTTCATGGCTGCTATCAGCATTTGCAGTGATTTTGGAGCTCAAGAAAATAAAGTCTGTCACTGTTTCCATTGTTTCTCCATCTCTTTGCCATGAAATGATGGACAAGATGCCACAGTCTTCTTTTTTTGAATGTTTCCATGCCTGTTACAAAAGCAATTTAAAATTTTTTATGTTTGCAAAAAGTATATCTCTCTCCTCTCTCTTTTTCTCCTTCTTTCTCTCCCTTAGATACACACACACACACACACACACACACACACACACACACACACCCCTACCTACCTATTAAGGCTCAATTTCATCATGGAAAGCAAATTAAGAAATATCACACCCAGAAACACACAGGGTTTATTTCAATATCTTAGACATAGCGAATGGTAAATCAAAAATACTTGTTGATTAGAACTATACAAAATATTTTAGTTTTTCATATATTTAAATCAATTTTAGTGAAAAATAAATAAAATTTTTACAGACTATCATAAATATATATTATATATACTATATATATTGTAATACTTTGGTTATACATATGTAATGAAAATATACCCCCAATGTGAACTTGTGCACATGTAAGCTAATCTGTACATCAAAGAATAGAGACAATCAACAGATTTTATGTACAGAGAATATTTTTAATGAACATTGCTGTAATGCTTCCCATTCTCACTTCCTGTTAATCAGAGCTGAATGAGGATAAAATTTTAGTAGTGCTAGATAATATTTTGAAACCTCACAAATGCAGTATCACTAAAATGCCATTTTTGACTTTTGTTATATTGTATGAGAAATGCCTAGAAAAAGAAACCTCTTTTTTCCCACTGTGTCATAATGTTTTTATTTTTGTAAACTTTTATTTTATATTAGAATATAGCTGATTAACAATGCTGTGATAGTTTCAGGTGCATAGCAAAGCGACCCGACCTTATATGTACATGTTTCCATTCATCCCCAAACTCCTCTCTCATCCAGGCCTGCCACATGACATTCAGCAGAGTTCCTCTGCTGTACAGTAGGTCCTTGTTGATTATCGATTTTAAATATAGCAGTGTGTACATGTTGATCCCAAACTCCGTAGCTATCTTTTCCCCCACCCTTTCCCTGTGATAACCATAAGTTTATTCTTCAAGTCTATGAGTTTGTTTCTGTTTTATAAGTAAGTTCATTTGTAAAGAAATCTATTTTTTATGAGAAATTTATTTTGTGAATCCACTCTCCAATATATAAATAAGATGTGGCTACTGTTACAGTAACAATAAAAGCATTGTGAGCAGTGTGTAGGGACCAAGCACTCTTGTCTAACCTCTAAGACAGGAAATACTGATATCACAGTCTCATCATAATATGTGGCAGGTCAATACAGGGTCAAGAAGAGAAAATTCTTCAGTAAGACATGTGCGTGTGTGCTAAGTAACTTCAGTCATGTCCAGCTTTTTGCGGTCCTATGGACCGAGTCTGCTAGTCTCCTCTGTCCATGGATTTATCCAGGCAAGAATACTGGAGTGGGTTGCCACGCCTTCCTCCATGGGATCTTCCCCACCCAGGGACTGAAGCATAGTCTCCACATCTACCTGCATTGGCAGGAGGGCTCTTTACAGCTAGTGCCACCTGGGAAGCCCTCATTAAGACACATGTATGTTCAAATGTAGCTTATTTTAAATATTAATATTTCTGATACTTGAGTTCCATTTCTTTTATTATCATTGCTCCAGAGCTGTGTGGATTATTGAAGAGGGTGAGTCAATACTAGATTCCCCAACTCCCAACTATTATTGTTCAAAATTTTTTCAGATTCTCTTGGAAATTTGCTCACAAGAGATACTTTTCTTTTCTAATAGGATATATTCTCAGGTCTGGGAAAGATGTTAGTGAACACACTGACTCACTCCTTCAGGAAAGAAAAAGGAAAATGAGTCCAGGAAGGTTGGTGAGTATAAAGGATGATACAAGGAGGTAGTCAAATACCTTGAAACAGAGTAATTGTAATACTTCATCTTACTTTCAGATATTTTTCCCTACAATGCCAAACATGTGTACTAAGCTTTGTTAGATACTCAAATGATTTCTTTTGTGAAAAGTTAAAATAAATATTTAATTTAAATTAATAACCTTTTCTTTTCCTTCTTGCCTTTTCACTGTTACTTCTTGTTTCCCTGCCTATCAGACTTTGTCATTGAGACCTCAATGTCTAGGGTCTTTTTTTCCTAAAATCAAGCAATTCTGACTTCAGAATTTATATAAGTTTCTACTGAACATTTCTTAAATGTATTTACTTTTGTTCAAATTTAAGTGATATTTTAAGTACTTCTTACATTTTTGAAAATTAAAATAACTTCTAATAGTAGGATTGAAAATTTTTTTAAAAAATTAATGGACTTTATTGTATAGAGCAGTTTGAAACTTACAGAAAAACTGAGTAGGAAATGCAAAAACTGTAAACTCACTCTCCATTCCCCCCACCACAGTTTCCTCTATTATGAACCTCTTGAATCCGTGTTAGTCACTCAGTCGTGTCCGACTCTTTATGATCCCATGAACTGTAGCCCACCCGGCTCCTTTGTCCATGGGATTCTCCAGGCAAGAACACTGGTTGCCATGCCCTCCTCCAGGGAATCTTCCTGACCCAGGGATCGAACCTGAGAATTCCTGCATCTTGTCTCCTGCACTGTCAGGCAGTTCTTTACTGCTAGCACCACCTGGAAAGCCCTTGAATTGGTACATTTGTTAAAACTGATCAACTGATATTGACACATTATTAATAACTAAGAGGCCGATGTTTACATTAGAGCTCATAATTCATGCTTCTAGTTTTATGGATTCCTCCAAATGCATGATATCATAGATCCACTATTATCATACTATAGTCTCAACAAAATATTTTTGCATCACTAAGACTTCCCTGTATTCCACAGCCTTCTCCCCATCCTCCGGCAATCACTAATTTCTATTTTTTTTTTTTTTTGTACTGTCTCTACAGCTTGCCTTTTCCAAAATGTTATATAGTTGAAACCATATATCTAGTCTCGAGGTTGCCGCTGCTGCTGCTGCTAAGTCACTTCAGTTGTGTCTGACTCTGTGCGACCCCATAGATGGCAGCCCACCAGGCTCCCCCGTCGCTGGGATTCTCCAGGCAAGAACACTGCAGTGGGTTGTCATTTCCTTCTCCAATGCAGGAAAGTGAAAAGTGAAAGTGAAGTCGCTCAGTCTTGTCCGACTCTTATCGACCCCATGGACTGCAGCCCACCAGGCTCCTCTGTCCATAGGATTTTTCAGGCAAGAGTACTGCAGTGGGGTGCCATTGCTTTCTCTTGAGGTTAGGTTATTTCAAACAACAATAAGAATAGCCTTAAGGCTCTTCTATGTCTTCTTGTGGTTTGATAGTTTGTTTACTTCTGTTGCCCAGTACTTGCTATTTTATGGATGTACCACAGTATTTGATCCATTCACTCACTGAAGACCATTCTGCTTACTTCTGGTTTTGTTGTGAATAAGGCTGTTACAAACAGTTGAGTGCAAGTTTTGGTGTGGACATGTTTTCAACTCCTTTGGGTAAATACTTCCAAAGGCAATTGCAAGATGGTGTAGTAGACTGTTTAGCTTTGTTAAGAAACGGACAGTATTGTTTTCACAGGCTGTACCATTTTTCATTCCCACCAGCAGTGAATGAGGCTTTTTGCTCCTCCACATCTTCATCAGCATTTGGTGTTGTCAGTATTTGGGATTTTAGTCATTCTCAAAGGTACGTAGAGGTGCAGTGGTAAAGAATCTGCTGCCAGTACAAGAGCTTTAAGAGACACGGGTTCAATCCTTTGATTGGGAAGATCCCTGGAGTAGGAAATGGCTTCAGTATCCTTACCTGGAAAATTCCATGGACGGAGGAGCCTGGCAGGCTACAGTTTATGGGGTCGCAAAGACTCTGCTCAGTGCTCACATGACTGAGAACTGTATGTTCATAGATATTCAGGGGTATCTTTACTGTTTTCTTTTGAAAATCCCTGATCACATATGGTGTTAACCCTCTTTTTATGCACTTGCTTGTCAATTGAATATCTTCTTATTGAGATGTTTGTTCAGACACCAAAATAGTATGCTTCATGAAAAAAATTGTTAATTCAAACTTTATTAAAATTAAACACATTTGCTTTGTGAAAGGCACTGTTAAAAGAATGCAAATACAAGCTCCAGATTTGGAGAAAATTTGACAAAACACAAATCTGATAAAGGAATTCTATCCAAAATATACGATGGGCTCTTTAAAACTCACAGTGGGGAAACAACCTAATTAAAAGGTGGATAAAACATCTGAGCAAACAATTTTTGAATTAAAATAGCTATTCTATATTTGTAAATATAAAATTAACTATATAATTTCACACAACTACAAACCTACTTAGTTTGACACATTTATCAGTCCTTAATTTTAAAAAGATTTTTTCAAGCTAATAGCAAATGAAATGAACCTCTCAAAGTTATTTAACTAAAAAAAGTAATTCTAACACAGCATTAACAAAAGTTAGAAAAAACTTCCTTAGTATATATTATTATCAACATAGATTAAGAGCAAAATAATATTGGTGATTATTTAAATTATTTTTAAATAGCAGCTTTATTGAGATATTCACCTATCATAAAATCCAATCTTTAAAAGTGTGTGATTCAGTGACTTTCAACATGCTTAAAGAATTATGCAACATCACCATTAAATTTTAGTACATTTAATTACTTCCAACCCCCACCCACCGCCCATCCCATGCCACACACACACACAAAACATATCCATTAGCAGATACTCCCTGCCTACTTTCTCCTAGTCTCTATGGGCCTAAGAGAAACAGAAGATATTAAGAAGAGGTGGCAAGAATACACAGAAGAATTATACACAAATGATCTTCAAGAACCAGATAACCAAGATGGTGTGATCACTCACCTAGAGCCAAATATCCTGGAATGTGAAATCAAGTGGGCCTTAGGAAGCATCACTATGAACAAAGCTAGTGGAGGTGATGGAATTTCAGATGAGCTATTTCAAATCCTAAAAGATGATGCTGTGAAAGTGTTGCACTCAATATGTCAGCAAATTTAGAAAACTCAGCAGTGGCCACGGACTGAAAAGGTTGGTTTTCATTCCAATCCCAAAGAAAGGCAATGCTAACAAAGGTTCAAGCTACCATAAAATTGCACTCATCTCACACGCTAGCAAAGTAATACTCAACATTTTCCAAGTGAGGTTTCAACAGTACATGAACTGAGAACTACCAGATGTTCAAGCTGGATTTAGAAAATGTAGAGGAATCAGAGATCAAATTGTCAACATCTGTTGGATCATAGAAAAGCAAGAGTTCCAGGAAAACAGCTACTGCTTTATCGACCACGACAAAGCCTTTGACTGTATGGATCACAACAAACTGTGGAAAATTCTTAGAGATGGGAATACCAGGCCACCTGACCTGCCTCCTGAGAAACCTATATGCAGGTAAAGAAGCAACAGTTAGAACTGGACATGGAACAACAGACTGATTACAAATTTGGAGAGGAGTATGTCAAGGCTCTAATTTTCTTGAAGAGATCTCTAGTCTTTCCCATTCTGTCGTTATCCTCTATTTCTTTGCACTGATCACTGAGAAAGGCTTTCTTATCTCTCCTTCCTATTCTTTGGAACTCTGCATTCAAATGGGTATATCTTTCCTTTTCTCTTTTGCTTTTCTCTTTTCTTTTCACAGCTATTTGTAAGGCCTCCTCAGATAGCCATTTCGCTTTTTTTGCATTTCTTTTTCTTGGGGATGGTCTTGCTCCCTGTCTCCTGTACAATGTCTCGAACCTCCATCCGTAGTTCATCAGGCACTCTGTCTATCAGATCTGGTCCCTTAAATCTATTTCTCACTTCCACTGTATAGTCATAAGGGATTTGATTTAAGTCATACCTGAATGGTCTAGTGGTTTTCCCCACTTTCTTCAAATTAAGTCTGAATTTGGCAATAAGGAGTTCATGATCTGAGTCACAGTCAGCTCCCAATCTTCAAGAAAATTAGAGATACTAAGGGAACATTTCATGCAAAGATGGGCTCAATAAAGGAAAGAAATGGTATGGACCTAACAGAAGCAAAAGATATTAAGAAGAGGTGGCAAGAATACACAGAAGAACTGTACAAAAAAGATCTTCACAACCCAGATAATCATGAAGGTGTGATCACTCACTCTCACCTAGAGCTGGGCATCCTGGAATGTGAAGTCAGGTGGGCCTTAGGTGGCATCACTACGAACAAAGATAGTGGAGGCGGTGGAATTCCAGTTGAGCTATTTCAAATTCTAAAAGATGATTCTATGAAAGTGTTGCACTCAATATGTCAGTAAATTTGGAAAACTGAGCAGTGGCCAAAGGACTGGAAAAGGTCAGTTTTCATTCCAATCCCAAAGAAAGGTAATGCCAAAGAATGCTCATACTATTGCACAATTGCACTCATCTCACACGCTAGTAAAGTAATGTTCAAAATTCTCCAAGCCAGGCTTCAGCAATACATGAACCGTGAACTTCCAGATGGTCAAGCTGGTTTTAGAAAAGGCAGAGGAGCCAGACATCAAATTGCCAACTTCCGCTGGATCATCAAAAAAAAGCTAGAGAGTTCCAGAAAAACATCTATTTTTGCTTTATTGACTATGCCAAAGCCTTTGACTGTGTGGATCACAATAAACTGTGGAAAATTCTGAAAGAGATGGGCATACCAGACCACCTGACCTGCCTCTTGAGAAACCTGTGTACAGGTCAGGAAGCAACAGTTAGAACTGGACATGGAACAACAGACTGGTTCCAAATAAGAAAAGGTGTATGTCAAGGCTGTTTAATGTCACCCCACTTATTTAACATGTATGCAGAGTACATCATGAGAAACACTGGGCTGGAGGAAGCACAAGCTGGGATCAAAGATTGCCGGGAGAAATATCAATAACCTGAGATATGCAGACGACACTACCCTTATGGCAGAAAGTGAAGAAGAACTAAAGAGCCACTTGATGAAAGTGAAAGAGGAGAGTGAAAAAGTTGGCTTAAAGCTCAACATTCAGAAAACTAAGATCATGGCATCCTGTCCCATCACTTCATGGCAAATAGATGGGGAAACAGTGGAAACAGTGGCTGACTTTATTTTTCTGGGCTCCAAAATCACTGCAGATGGTGACTGCAACCATGAAATTAAAAGACGCTTACTCCTTGGAAGGAAAGTTATGACCAACCTAGATAGCATATTAAAAAGCAGAGATCATACTTTGCCAACAAAGGTCTGTCTAGTCCAGGCTATGGTTTTTCCAGTAGTCATGTATGGATGTGAGAGTTGGACTATAAAGAAAGCTGAGTGCCAAAGAATCAATGCTTTTGAACTGTGGTGTTGGAGAAGACTCTCGAGAGTTCCTTGGACTGCAAGGAGATCCAACCAGTCCATCCTAAAGGAGATCAGTCCTGGGTGTTCATTGGAAGGACTGATGATGAAGCTGATACTCCAATACTTTGGCCACCTGATGTGAAGAGCTGACTTATTTGAAAAGACCCTGATGCTGGGAAAGATTGAGGGCAGGAGGAGAAGGGCATGACAGAAAATGAGATGGTTGGATGGCATCACCGACACAATGGACATGGGTTTGGGTGGACTCCAGGTGTTGGTGCTGGATAGGGAGGCCTGGTGTGCTGCGGTTCATGGGGTCACAAGAGTTGTACACAACTGAGCGACTGAACTGAACTGAACTGAACTTCTGTCAAGGCTGTATATTGTCACCTTGCTTATTTAACTTCTATTCAGAATACATCATGTAAAATGCTGGGCTGGATGAGCCACAAGCTGGAATCAAGCTTATCTGGAGAAATATCAACAGCCTCAGATATGCAGATGACACCACCCTTATGACAGAAAGCAAAGAAGAACTAAAGAGCCTCTCAATGAAAGTCAAAGAAGAGAGTGATTAAATTAGCTTAAAACTCAATATTCAAAAAAATTAAGATCATGACATCCAGTTCCATCACTTCATGGCAAATAGATGGGGAAACAATGGAATCAGCGAGAGACTTTATTTTCTTGGGCTCCAAAATCACTGCAGATGGTGAATGCAGCTTTGAAATTAAAAGACCCTAGCTCCTTGGAAGAAAAGCTATGACAAACCTAGAGAGCATATTAAAAAGTGGAGACATTACTTTACTGACAAATGTCCCTCTAGTCAAAGCTATGGTTTTCCAGTAGTCATGCATGGATGTGAGAGTTGGTCTATAAGAAAATTGAGCACCAAAGAATTAACACTTTTGAATTGTGGTGTTGGAGAAGACTCTTCAGAGTCCCCTGGACTGCAAGGAGATCGAACCAGTCGAACCTAAAGAAAATCAGTCCTGAATATTCAGTGGAAAGACTGATCTGAAGCTGAAGCTCCAGTACTTTGGCCACCTGATGGGAAGAACTGACTCATTATAAGAGATCCTGATGCTGGGAAAGATTGAAGGCAGGAGGAGAAGAAGGGGACAGTATAGGATGAGATGGTTTGATGACATCACCGACTTGATGGCCATGAGTTTGAGCACATTCTAGGAGCTGGTGATGGACAGGGAAACCTGGAGTGGTGCAGTGCATGGGGTTGCAAAGAGTTGGACATGACTGAGCGACTGAACTAAACTGAACTGATTAGCAGCCACTCTCTGTCTACTTTCTCCTGTTCTGTGACAACCACTAATGTTTTTTCTGTCTCTATAGATTTGCTCATTCCATAAATACCATATAAATGGAATTTGACCATGTGGTCTTTAAGACTGGCTTCTTTCACTTACAGTGTTTTGAAGTTCGTTTATGTTGAAATATGTATAATTACTTCTTTCTACTACCATACAATATTCCATTTTTTCATTCATCATTGACTTAGAAAATATTTCATACTCTCATGCAAGATATCTATTTTTTACTTATTTACTGTGTATAGAAATTTCTCTTCAGATAGTTGGCAATTTATTAAAAAGAAATATCAGTTAATTTTAAAATTGGAAGTATTGTTGTAAAGGCCAGTGACTCTTTTATGGGATAAAAAGCAGTTTTCTCAATATTTTAGTATATATTAAAGATACAGCTTGCACCATGGAAGGACCCAACAAGCCTTGTTTTATAAAATTTACAGAAAGATATCACATGAGAAATCACACACGAAATGTGTTATATCTATGGTTATATACATGAATGGTGAAAATAAGTGTTTGCCTGATGACTCAGATGTTACAGAATCTTCTTTGGTCAGGAACATCCCCTGGAGAAGGAAATAACAATTATCAAAAAAATGTTGAAAATATTTTTTTAAATAATAAATGTAGTAAAAGCATAAGTTTATTAAAATTATTAAAAATCCTTTATAAAGTATTAAATTTTATGAAAATAAATATTAAATATATTTAAATATATTATGAATATACATATATATTTTAATATATAGATATGGTTTTATGTTTTCTCTAATCTTTAGAAAGTTTGTTAGGAAATCTTATGCACTAACTTAATAACGTGTCTGTGTGATTTGAGTGCTATTCTGAAATACTAATATTATTTTAAGTGATATACACGTAATCATTTTAGTAGATTAGAAACATTTACTTGACCAATCTAATTAAAATAATTTTAATGCATTTAATATACAGAAACTGCATATTTTTCCTCAGTCTCTATCCATTAATGAAAAATATAAATTCCAAAGAGAATAAAGTTGATTTGAGATTTATACTAAAGCTGATTTTGGCATTCATAAGAAAAGTTACAAAGTTACACAGAAATGGGCTTTGTTGAGAACTAGAAACTGTATTAATTCTTCCCCAGTGGACCTCTGTCTTCGATGGTGTCTCCATTATGTTGATTTGACACATTTACCTGTTTTCATAGGTTTTTATCAGGTGATATTGGCTGATGATTCTAGATTACTTTAGGGAATTTAACACTGAGAAATCTTATTGCTGCTGTGTTATGTAGCTCCTGTGGTGTGACCATAACTCACCCACATTATGAAAGCATGTCATCCTAAATCAATAGATAGCAGATTAACTTTTAGCATTAATAATTATAACTAGTTAGCAACCACTTCTAGCGATCAACCTAAGGGCTGAACATTCACCTTGTTTTATCTTTGTCTGTAATTTTAGCACTGGAAAAAACAAACCACAGTATGATTTGTACATAGTACAACAAACCATTAGTCCTTTGCAGATAGAGTGAAGAATGCTGATTATCAGGACTTTGAAATCTAAAATCTGAAAATCATGTGTTTTATATGGTTCTTATAATACAGACTTGTTCCTCTCAGAGAAAAGTAATTTAATTTTGTTGTTTGTTGTTGGTTAGTTCTTAAGTCATGTCTGACTCTTTGCAACCCCATGGACTGTAGCCCATCAGATTTCTCTTTCCATGGGATTTTCCAGGCAAGAATAATGGGGTGAATTGCCATTTTCTTCTCTAGGAGATTTTCCCCACCCAGGGATTGAACCCTGCTTGACAACTGGATTCTTTACTGCTCAACCATCTATAGATTCTTTACTGTTTGATTAACAAAGTAATTTTATTGCAAGTAATGTGAATAGGAAAAATTTTCTGACATAGAAGACTAAATTCTTTATGAAAAAATTGTAAATAACTTATTGAAGATCAGTTACTATTATAATAGCCTACATAAATCAAGATACTTCTAAAAACATTTGCAGAAAATAATCATTGATATTGAAGTCAAAAAGACATTTGATAGGAATGGGAAGAGATCTACCTAATACTTTATATCAGAACAATCCTTGATAAATCCATGGACCTTCAGAAAAATGTACCTCAGTCAATAATGACTGCTAGAAAATGTACTGCTGTAAAACAAGCATCTAAAAATATATTGAATATCAAAAGTCTACAATAGATTCTAAATTCTGTGTCTCAACATTCCTTTATATGGCTATAGATTTTTGAATTACATTTACATTCTCCTAGTATCAAGTGTTAATTTGAAATCATTTTAGACACCTGTATTTGCATTATAATTATGTTAATGATTTTTAATTGAATGTATATACAGGTTCAATTAGTCAATTAAATTTTGGTGGTGACTGACTTCTGCAATGGAAACTCTTTTGATAACAACTGCCTATCAAGTATCTTTCTGTATCTCTGAGACTTCCTGGACTGACTTCCCCCAAACCAAAATTATGCTCTTTGGATAAAGGTTGAAGATGTTTATCAGATTATTTGAATGCACATAGAATTACTCTACTGCTATGAATTTTAGCTTCTTTGCTGTGTATTCTTCTAGGAACAAAATAAATTTTTTATGGATGTTTTTCATTTTCCAATTCTGCAAATACATACAAATTATACCTGCAATCTTGACCTGTATACTATATTGCAAATTGTGTAGCCAAAAAATAAATGACATTTTAATGGACCCTGGCTTTGGCTGAGACTTTCTAATATTTAGGTCTCACCTAAAGCATCATCATCAGATCAAGGGCTTTCCTTAATCCCCCATTATAAATTAATCCCTCCCACATGGTCACTTATCATCACATTAATCAACTTGGATTAGATTCATATATTTTATGATAATCTGATATTATTTGTCTATTTATTTATTTTCTTAATTTTTATTTGTCTGTATTTTCCAACAGAAAGTAACTTTCCCAAGAGCTGGTATCTCTTTTGTCTTGTTCAACATTTTGTTCCCAGAACCCAGAACAATGTGTGACATATAGAAGGTGCTCATCAATTATCTGTGGCATGAATAATTTTCTCCTCTCATATATGTATTCACCACATTACTCAACCAATTTATTGTCATAGAGATGCTCCCAAGGTAATCTTTATTTCACATTTATGAACTACCTGTTCAGTACAACCTCTGCACCAGGTAAATTGTTATGGGGTCTGTCCCATGCATTGTGGAATGTTTAGCAGCACCTTTGGTCACTATCTACTAGATGTCAATGGCATAAAAATTCCTCCATGTGTTCTCCTACTTCCATTTCCATAATGCCTTTCCATTCCCATTGACAGTTTATGTACTCAAGCTCTTTTCAACATGTCTCTGGATCGTTGTACTTCCTTCACATGCTTGATTGATTTGCTGAATAACAATCCATTACCCAGCTTCTTTCTCTACCCTGTTTCAGCAAGCTTAGGTAACATTATTATCAAAAGAGACTGAAACATGTAATATGTTGATGCATTCTGTCCTTTCTGATGGAGTTTCCTATTCTCTTTTCTAATAGGAAGTTGATGATTTTCCCTTTGACTCTTGGTTGTGCTAAAATGAGCTATTTCTTCATATAAATGTTATTATTCTCTTCTATTGTGAATGACTACCCACTGAGTCATATGCTTGATCTTTTATCAATAATTTATTTTCTATGCTTACCATTGCTGGCATTTCCCACATATTTTGAAGCCACAGAGTCAGTATGATTGGTCTTATTTTGTCTAAAGAAATAATTTCAAATTCTTTAAATCCCATCTTGTGGCAACAGATTTTGGTTGATTCATTTTAATCATATAAAGGGTGATGCCCTGAGATGGTGAGTGAAAGCATATTGAATGTCTCATACTGAGTTTCTGTTGGTGTTTGCAAAAACAGTCTGTGTTTACATTTGTATACATGTTCAGATTATTTTTAATTGCACAAAGATTATGGCATTTTCAGATCCTTGATAATGACTCATGTCCTTATGCATAAACAAATACACACATATACAATTATTTTTATACCAAAAGAGATTAAATATACATTCAAGTTCTATTTTCTTCCACTCTAAGCCAAAACAATTTATAATAGTTGCACCAAATTGTCTAAAAAGGGCAGAATTAAGTTGATTAAGTTATACTGATGAATGTATTTAGTAGTTGCTTTTTGGGGGCTTCCCTTGTGGCTCAGCTGGTAAAGAATCCACCTGCAATGCAGGAGACCTGGATTAGATCCCTGGGTTGGGAAGATTCCCTGGAGATGGGAAAGGCTACCCACTCCAGTATTCTGGCCTGGAGAATTCCATGAACTGTATAGTCCATGGGGTCACAAAGAGTCAGACATGACTGAGCAACTTTCACTTTCACTTCTTTAACTTAATTTCTGAATATTTCTTGTTAAATGTATAACTTTATATAGTCATCATATATAGTGGAAACACATTCATAAAATTCTTCATTTTGTATATATGTATATATATAATGCATTACATAATAAAGTTTAACATTAATTTTTCAAAGGAAAAATAAGTCAAATTGTATTTTCCTTTTTAAAGACATTTTTCTAGGTAGAAATTAAGATATCTTTTAGAATTTTTCAAATAAGTGTTCAATGAAATAACTTACATCCTAAATCGCTTCAGCCTTTCTCAACACTTTGCAACCCCACGGACCATATCCCACCAGACTCCTCTGTCCATGGTATCCTCCAGGCAAGAACACTGGAGTGGGTTGTCATTTCCTTCTTCAGCGGATCTTCCCAACCCACCACAAATTCACAGTGTATTTGAAATTAGATCATTTATCAGTGTAGTGTTTTAATCTGAATCATTTAAAATAAGGGTAAAGTGGATTTTTTCCACTTTTGTGAAGATCACTTTTATCATATAGTAAAATGTCAATGATTATATTTTTTAGCTATTAGATTTAGTATAATTTTAGACTTTTGTACTCATTTAAATTTATATTCAAATAATTAAAAAATCAATTGTTACTATCCCAATAGAGATGAAAAAATACTATTTTAAAATGAAAATATGCATGCTTCATTTGTTAAGGTAATTAAAATATATGAAAAAATTATACAAATGTGAATATTTTAGAGCATAATAACAAATTAAGAGAGTATCTAAAATTTATTCTATATGATTAATTTCCCATTTGCCTAAATTATGTTTTCTTTGGGTAATGTTCTATAAAGTTATTCAAATGGACTGATGTACCTTTCTTGATTTTGTTAAGACATCATTTACAAATTAAAATTTTATTCCAAAGACTTGAGTTCCAATACATAGATATTTTTCTGACAACAAATAGTAAAATAGGTTAATTACAGATCAAAATTAAATTATATCCATTCCATTCAAGTCCACTATAACTTTATCAAAAGATTTATCAAATGTGAAACTGTTTTACTTATGAGAGACAATCCAGTAAAAGTGAATTGATATATTTATAGTTAATTTTTTAAATAAAGAACTCTCAGATTCCTAAATCTCTTACTTAGTTTTCCTTTTTTTAATTTGCCCTTTCAGAATTCCTAACAGTTTGTTATCTTTTGTTTTTATATTAACATGGAAATTGAATCAAGAGAAATAATTTAAAGTAGAAATTATGTAACTAGAATGACAAGTTACTTTTCTTTTCTACAATTAAAAAAGGTTTTAAACATGACCTACCACATAATATTTGTCCTGATTAAATGTATCATTTCAGTTTAACTTTTGCAAAATTAATTATGGCCATTTTTTTATTTATAGTTTAAATATTTTATAGAATTTCGTTACTACACAAACATGAGTGTAATTAATTAAGTAAAGTTCTTTGAAAATAGATTTTTGGCAGGTACAAGCAGACCTTCAATTTGAAAAGCGCACTTGAACAATAATTATAAATAATAGTTTAGTGTCCCAGAGGGTCTTGTCAGGGCAATCATTTATCTGTGTAAGAGTCTGTCATAAATTTTGAATGAAAACCGAGGCACCAAATGTCTGGCTTAAATACTGACTTCTCTGAAGCTAAAAAGAGATGTCTCCTGAATTCAGTTGCCTTTCTTTTATTTGGCTTTCATACACTGTCTCCCCTTCATGTGACTGTCTCAAGCAGACAAAAGAAAATAGGTGCTACACTTTGAGAGAGCACAAGTGACAGGCATTAGGACCTCTCAACTGTGGTCTCGGGCACCCAGGGTACTGCAGGTGGGGATGACACAAGGCTGAGGAACATCTGCTTTGCCCTGATGAGAGCTGATGATAGCGCTCTGTTATCCTGTAACAAGCCTGCCATTTTTTTAAAAAAGATTGGAGACAGTTCTATCACAAACAGAGCTAATATGCCAGTAGAAGAGACCATAGCCCATCTGTGCACGAAGAGCTACCCAGTCAAATAAAATCTTATTTTCCTTTCATGTAATCCACAATGCTGAAGGGCAAAAAGTGTCATCTTGGATAACACAAAAAAGATAGAAATAATACAAAGCTGATATATGCTCGATAGCACTACACTGTCACTTCTCAGAATATGTATTAAACACCTCATTTCAGCTAGGCATGGACTGAGCTATCACTAAAGAGCCACTGTGACCTGGTCTGTTGTAAATATTATGCTTTATGAATTGATTAACAGGAGAGATTTATCTCAGGAATTTAAATTAATATGTTGGCTTTCTGAATGTTGTCAACTTTTGGCATATTAATCTTATAACTGCTAGGGTTTGTTATTTGTAACCCATGCAGATTTCCCTTTCTCAATAGACTACAGCATTTTTGAGGCTGGAAAGGTGTTTTAGAAATCTCTAATCACTAACATTTATGCCTGACAAGTGTTTCCTAAATGAATCTAATAATCACAGAAGAAATTGCTCATATTTCTCAGTGACTATTTTGTCCATCAGAAAGTCAATGCAAATAACCTTGAATGTGAACCTGAAAAGATTTTATTTTACTGAAAAACTGAAGGCAAAATTTATTGAAGATTTAATTTTATTGAAATATGACACTTCTTTAGTGTTCTTGTTACAGCTAACTTGGGTTTCTGTGAGAGGCTTGATGTCTTGAGTCAGAATGTCCTGATCATCTACAAGCAGCTTCCAAAAATATGAGAACTACTGTTGTCAAAACTGACATTGTAAAGAATTCTGTGAGTTCTTTGATATTCCAGTGACCATTGGCAAGTCCTATTTTAGCTGTGGTGCACATTGATAAAGAACTGAAAATGAGGACTAAAGAATTTTTCTAAATTGATGAAAATAGGTGTAAACTCATTATAGATTTTCAAACTATAAAATACTCAGAAGAGGATATTTATAGATTTTCAGTTAAGGTAGCATAGCAGTATCTATTTTTTTTTCATTGTCCAACGTATTTTTTCTCATATTGAAACTTCAAAGAGATTGTATTCTTTTAATACTAACATTGAGTAATTAGGTTCTGCTGATATTTTTATACAGGATAGATTTTTAAAATTGTTTCAATTTACAAATATCTTTTTGTTCTATTTTTAATCACTTGTCTAATATTTTAGATCAAAGTTCCAAAAAGCAGATCATAATTTTCGGAGAGGGTTGCAAGGGAGGTGTCGATTCTGAGTATTTCTATATCTTTGCACATGTTAAAACGACACAATCTGAAATGCACTCTCTGAGCCTTTAAAGCCAATTATGAATCAAGGAAGCCTGGCTCTTCTTCCTGACCAAGAGGAAGTCACCCAAGCGCAATATTCTATCTCCTTAGAGAGTAATTTTTCCTTAATGGGTTTTACTTCAGTGACTCATACTGATTATGTAAGATGCAACACAATTAAATAGGCTTTGCACGCATGTACATGTGTATCTGGAACAATGCAACGACATTTGCAGTCACTTCTTTAAATAGCTTTAAAAAAAAGGAACAAGCAACAGCATAGAGATTACGGAGAGCCACTTGAGTGGAGAAGAGCGGGAAAGGCTGGTTAGGACAAGAACTTCAGCAGAGGGAAACCGCCAGGCTCCCGAGAAGAGGCTGATTGTTTCTGTGAGGTTAGGAGTCAGAAGGCAGACAGGAGAGATGGGGGCTAGGGATGCGATTTGAAAAGAGTCAATTAAGTCCAGAGAGGCAGGGAAGTGGTTCCAGATGGCAGGTAAAACAGGAGAAAAAGAAAGTGGTGGAGTGGAGAGAGGTGAAGAAGGCGAGGGTGCCTGGGGAAAGAGCCTAGGGAGGCTTTTAAATCTGAATTTAATGATAGAAGAAAACAAGTACAAAGAAGTGAATGTTCTGAAACAACTTTCAATCACAATCTAATGTAATTGAAGATCAGAGATTTAAGTATATTTGCAGCTATTGATGGAGTCCAATAGCATTAGTCTTTATAGGAACCTTCTCCTTTATGCCCTAGGATCACCTGTCACCACCAAAGTCTATGATCTCCTTACGAAGAAACTTACAACTTATAGGCTTATGGTCCACATTTTAAAATGTCCCAGTATACTTTTCAAAATTATTTAACCCTATAATCACGAGTTTACATGTATTAACAAGAAACAGAAAAATAAGTTATAAATTTACATTTTCCAGAAATTCCCTTGTCAACCTAACAATTTTCTTTATGGGGATTAAGATGTAAGAGAGTAAGAAACCTCTTATAAGAGTGCCCTTGATTTCTGTCTTCTGTTCAAAAAATGGTGATGGCAACTCTTAGAATGGCAGAGTTTTCCCAGTACACAGGATCTGTTACTTTAAATAGCAAATTAGAAGCAATGGGAATCAAGTATCTGTTTATTCCTGCTCTCCTGTGAGGAGCTCTTTCAGCAGCACTGAAGAAAGTTGGTAAATGTTGAAGCTTACTTATTTATTAAATACTTACTTGGTTGCAATTTTTATTGAGCATGTATTATGGATTAGAAACAGTGCTGTGTACTAAGAATATAATGATTAATCAGGCAAAGTTGCTACTCTAAAGAAGTATTTACAAAAGTGAAGGCATTGAATTCAGAGGAACTACAAAACCAAACTGAAAAAAACTGTCAGAGAAATACAGGGAAACATAAAATCATGCCTCATTAGTTACCGAGACATCAAAGATGGCTCCTATAGTAAGTGGATTCCGGAGCTCTCCATGTCATGCCCAAAGCATTGTCATATTGTTTCCTCTAAGCGGAGAAACAAGAATTCCAATGAGTTCCCCGTAGCTATTCAAGTTTTCTAATCTCACAGCAGTGTAATTTAGTTCCTTAACAAAAAAAAATTAAGCCCTTGGAAGTGTTACTGAAAGTTGGGTCTGGCTGCTCACTGCTCAAAAGCCAAAATTCTAGAGGCCAGGTTGGTAGAAGGGAAAAGTTTGCTTTATTTTGGATGCTAGCAAATGGAGAGAGGGCAGATTTGTGTCCAAAGGCCGACTCCCCTACTGACTGTCAGTGGGCAAGAGCTTTGAAAGGGGAGTTTCAGGCACATATAGATAGAGGGAAGGGTCACATGCAGAAACAGTACAGTCAGCTCTCAGAGTCATCTTGAAATTGGTCATGCAGTGGTCTGATTAGTGTCATCTTGTTTACTTCAAGTACAGTTAGTTTTCACTTCCAGAGTTGGTGTGTTCCCATTTCTTTGAGGCAAATTCTCTGAATGGTGGAAGCTTATGTCATGGCTACAATCTGGTCAGTCTTTTTCCACCTCATAAGGGTGTCAGTATCTATAAGACTGCTCAAAGAATATGGCTCAGAATATTATCTTTAGCCCTTGAGGAAGAACTAAAGGACTTTTTCTTTGCTTAATGACAAAACTATTATGTTGTCTTAACTACTTCCCTTTGATTCTGCATTTTCTCACTTTAGTGATTAAATATATTCTTTACCTAAAGTTTTCTATAGACAGAAGGCAGGCAGAGGACATGGGGGATAAGGACCATACGGTCCTGCTGTTTCAGTAACTGGTCCATGTATCTTATTACTTCACTCAGAATCATTCAGTACTGCTACTAGAGGGCAGGGTGCTAGAAGTTGTCTGCGAAGACCTTGAATAACAAAAATAGTACTGCAACCAAGGTAACAAAACTTTTAAAGAAATAATCTTGTGTATGGCAGAGTAATATCAATATTTTAAAAGATCTATCAGTTCCCTTTCTTGCATGGTCTAGATCAGTGGTTCCAAAACATGACTTCACCGTGTAATTGTCTGGGGAGATTCCTGTAAGAAGACACACTTACACACACATCCCCACCGAGACCTACGAGATAGCCACGGTCAGTGATGAAGCAATTTCTGTGCATATATATATTAGATTCCATATACATTAAGTTCCCCAAATGACTTTCTTGTATAAAACCATTTGAGATTTTGAAATATTAGTTTAGAGGGAAACGATTGGCATTTGGAGCCAATGATAAGTCCTCAATCCATCAGTAAATAGCTCTGTTCCCTTCTCTGTGACTCATGACCTACCATTTAGCCCTGGCACAGAACAACTATGCCCAGAACCTTTTGTTCTCCTGACTCACACGATTCAGGTTCCAGGGCACTGCTTCTTCATATCTCTTTGCCCAATACACTCAAAACAAATGGCAGTTGAATCCAATGCCATCCATGAAGGTCTGTGAGTTTTGCTGCTGTCAACTTTGGAGATGGATCAGGTTTCGGAATGCGAGGAGGACTTCAGAAGCAGAAGAGCTTGAGTAGGAGAAAATATAAGTTAATTAACCTTTCAAATCATTCCTTTCAGAGAGAATAAATTCAATAGAAACTTGCATAATGAGATATTATTTTCTTGCATTTTTTTGTGTTCTGATTTATTGTTCAAGAGGTACCTACGGTTTAGTATGGTTTTTGCAAAAATCACGTCTGAAGAATTTTGCACTATAAAATAATTTATATTATTCTTAAATGTATATGTGCTGAGATATAGCATGAAGTATAATTCTGATGCTTTATACGCACTGCTAGATTGATATTGAATTCTAGAACTCACTAGAGGACATACATGAAAAATGTACAAAAAAGTTTACATTTACTAAATTACGTTCTTAATAACAACATATAAAATTTGTGAATTTTGAATGTAATTACACTTTAATTATTTCATCTGTTAGATTAGAGACTGGAAAACTATAGCCCATTAATTTTTTTTTGTAAATAAAGTTTTATTAAAACACAACTTCCCCTTTTGGTTTACTTTTTGTTATGCTGCTTTAGTGTTATGGCAAAATTGAGTCGTTAGGAGAGACTGAGGGTACAGAATGAAGCAGGGCAAAGGATAATAAAGTTTTGCCGAAAGAATGAACTGGTCATAGCAAACACCCTCTTCCAACAACACAAGAGAAGACTCTACACGTGGACATCACCAGATGGTCAACACGGAAATCAGATTGATTATACTCTTTGCAGCCAAAGATGAAGAAGCTCTATACAGTCAGCAAAAACAAGACTGGGAGTTGATTGTGGCTCAGATCATGAACTCCTTATTGCCAAATTCAGACTTAAATTGAAGAAAGTAGGGAAAACCACTAGACCATTCAGGTATGACCTAAATCAAATTCCTTATGACTACACAGTGGAAGTGAGAAATAGATTTAAGGGACTAGATCTGATAGACAGAATGCCTGATGACCTATGGACGGAGGTTCGTGACATTGTGCAGGAGACAGGGATCAAGATCATCCCCATGGAAAAGAAATGCAAAAAAGGCAAAATGGTTGTCTGAAGAGGCCTTACAAATAGCTGTGAAAAGAAGAGAAACAAAGGAAAAAAGGAAAGATATTCCCATTTGAATGCAGAGTTCCAAAGAATAGCAAAGACAGATAAGAAAGCCTTCCTCAGTGATCAATACAAAGAAATAGAGGAAAACAACAAAATGGCAAAGACTAGAGATCTCTTCAAGAAAATTAGAGATACTGAGGGAACATTTCATGCAAAGATGGTTTTGGTAAAGGACAGAAATGTTATGGACCTAACAGAAGCAGAAGATATTAAGAAGAGGTGGCAATAAAACACAGAAGAACTGTACAAAAAAGGTCTTATGACACAGATAATCACCTTGATCACTCACCTAGAGCCAGACATCCTGGAATGTGAAGTCAAGTGGGCCTTAGAAAGCATCACTACAGACAAAGCTAGTGGAGGTTATGGAATTCCAGTTGAGCTATTTCAAATCCTGAAAGATGATGCTGTGAAAGTGTGGCACTCAATATGTCAGCAAATTTGGAAAACTCAGCAGTGGTCACAGGACTGGAAAAGGTCAGTTTTCATTCCAATCCCAAAGAAAGGCAACCCCAAAGAGTGCTCAAACTACCGCACAATTGCCCTCATCTCACATGCTAGTAAAGTAATGCTCAAAATTCTCCAAGCCAGGCTTCAGCAATACGTGAACAGTGAAATTCCAGATGTTCAAGCTGGTATTAGAAAAGGCAGAGGAACCAGAGATCAAATTGCCAACATCCACTGGATCATCAAAAAAAAAGCTAGAGAGTTCCAGAAAAACATCTATTTTTGCTTTATTGATTATGCCAAAGCCTTTGACTGTGTGGATCACAATAAACTGTGGAAAATTCTGAAAGAGATGGGCATACCAGACCACCTGACCTGCCTCTTGAGAAACCTGTATGCAGGTCAGGAAGCAACAGTTAGACTGGACATGGAACAACAGACTGGTTCCAAATAGGAAAAGGATTATGTCAAGACTGTATATTGTCACCCTGCTTATTTAACTTATATGCAGAGTACATCATGAGAAATGCTGGGCTGGAAGAAGCAGAAGCTGGAATCAAGATTGCCGGGAGAAATATCAATAATCTCAGATATGCAGATGACACTACCCTTATGGCAGAAAGTGAAGAGGAACTAAAAAGCCTCTTGATGAAAGTGAAAGAGGAGAGTGAAAAAGGTGGCTTAAAGCTCAGCATTCAGAAAACTAAGATCATGGCATCTGGTCCTATCACTTCATGGCAAATAGATGGGGAAACAGTGGAAACAGTGTCAGACTTTATTTTTGGGGGCTCCAAAATCACTGCAGATGGTGATTGCAGCCATGAAATTAAAAAACGCTTGCTCCTTGGAAGGAAAGTTATGACCAACCTAGATAGCATATTAAAAAGCAGAGACATCACTTTGCCAACAAAGTTTCATCTAGTCAGGGCTATGGTTTTTCCAGTGGTCATGTATGGATGTGAGAGTTGGACTGTGAAGAAAGCTGAGCGCCGAAGAATTGATGCTTTTGAACTGTTGTGTTGGAGAAGACTCTTGAGAGTCCCTTGGACTGCAAGGAGATCCAACCAGTCCATCCTAAAGGAGATCAGTCCTGGGTGTTCATTGGGAAGACTGATGCTGAAGCTGAAACTCCAATACTTTGGCCACCTCATGCGAAAAGTTGACTCATTGGAAAAGACCCTGATGCTGGGAGGGATTGGGGGCAGGAGGAGAAGGGGACGACAGAGGATGAGATGGCAGAATGGCATCACCGACTCAATGGACATGAGTTTGAGTAAACTCCGGGAGTTGGTGATGGACAGGGAGGCCTGACGTGCTGTGATTTATTGGGTCGCAAAGAGTCAGACATGACTGAGCAACTGAACTGAATGAGAGACTAAATGCCTTTCAAAGATAAAATATATATCATACTTGTTATAGTTTTCACTTCAGGAGTGTAATAGGTAAAATGAACCTAGGTATGTATTGTAGTGGGCCCCATGTTTAGTCTTTCATCATCCTTTAAACTGCTGTGAATTCTTTGTCTTGACTTGAAAGCAAGGATAGAGAAACACTTTAAAGAGATACTTTGGTTTTTTTTGCATTCCAGAATTGGTGAGCATAGTTATATTTTGCTTTACATTTACAGTCATGAACTCTTAAGCTGGCAGCTACAACCAAGAACTAAAAAAGGGTGCATTCTTCTTCTTGTATTTCATCTCTGCTAATAAATTATAAGAAGTAAGGATAATTAATTAGAGAAACTATTTTATTTGGGTGGTTTCTATAAACAAGGGACTATAATTCTTAAACATTATTTTTCATTTTTGCTGTTTCTTTAAGAAACCTAATGTGCCACAACATTATTTTAAGGTGTTTCTTAAAAGAATTGTTTTTAAAAGTGTTCTCATTATCAGAGTAATTGTAGATATATTTCAAAATATAACTGATAATTTTTAAAGGCCTGAGTACTGACCTAAGAAGCAATTGTATGAATTCTCTGGGGGGAAGGGAGGAGCTCAATGAAAGTTGTATGACTTTTATATTTCTGTGCCATCAAATAAAGGTAAAAATGTCTATTGTGCAGTTCTGCTGTTCGAACAGAAACTATTGGCCTCCTTGGCCCTAAATGAAAGGGCTGGTATTTTAAGTTGACTATTTTATTGTAAATTAATCCATCCTAATTTTTTTTAATTTGGTTGAGTGTTTTCTTGTTAAATGTTTAAAAAATAAAAACTGGAAGTTCAAAAAAAAAAAAAAAGATAAAATATATAATATCTGGCTCTTTATGGAAAAAGTGTGTTGATTTTGCTTATAGAATGCAAAGTATGTGAATATTTTAATAAAAGAATATAATATCTGCACTGGAATTGAGTAAATACAAGAAATTTATGGAAAATACAATCATTGATGAATTATCTGTGTTTTTTTTCCCTTGGGTCATGTCTGGGTAGGCTAGCCTACCTTTTAGGAGTATCTTTAATGTTTTGGTAGTATATTAGCAACACACAATAATTACATATTAATTTCTCAAGCAGAGGGAGTCTATTGCAAGGAACTTCTTTTGCTGCCAGTTATCATAGGTTTTTTTTTAAGTTAGAAAACTGAATAGCAATGCTAAATACTGTAGAAATGCACTTTGGTCAGTAGTAGTTAAGTTGTTTCAATATTTGATTATCCATTTGGTTGTTACAGAAAAGTTCTTAACTGCAATTGATGGTCGTTGCTATAATAGTATATTGCCTATATTTCTACCTCTAATAATGGGTTTTATGTGCTAGATTTTAATATCCTTGAGCCTGGGCAAGTATGCAAGTCTTTTAAAAGGAAACATGATTTACTTGCACAAAACTGATCGGTTTTGAGAGATCATAAATGCCTTTGTAATAGTCTTCATGAGTGTGAAGCAGATAGTGAGAATTTGAACTGGTCCCTCTTATTACAGTATTGAAATTAAGTCTACCTATTTTATCAAGTCAAGTTCATGCCCTGATTTTATATATTTGTCTCTATCAATAATATTGTGATACTTGAAAAAAGCCATCTACCCAGACATGAAAAAGAATAATTAAATCAGAATCTCTTCAAAAATTTTATGAATTATACAAAAATATTGACACTTTGGTTGCTTGTTATAAACTTAATATTTAGAAATATGCTATAGGACCCCACTTGCATACCATCATGGGCTCCTCAAAGTTACCACAGGGCCTCTGGCTGTACCTCACCCCTCACTCATATAGAGAAGAGTGCCATTGTTTAGAATGAGTCAGTTGTCAACATCTGTCAAGTCCAGAGTGCAAGGTTTCCAGATTTCCAGAGCATTATCAACCAAGAAGGATATGTCTTTTCCTTCTTGCTCCAATTCTATATGGAACTTGAATTCAGTTTCACTGACCAGAGTCACAGGTAGGGAGGGAAGACAGTGGTTGGCCATGCCCTCCTCCCAGCCCACTCACACCCACAACAGACAGCCAGTGGGCTGTAGGTCTGATGACATTGAAGGGAGGAAGCCTCCACTTCAATCAAATTTTGAGTTCTGCTTTTTGCCTGAGATTTGACATTTTAGTAACTGAATTGAGACTCTATTATGAAACTTAAAAAAAATGAGCACATTTTTTGTTTCTTAAGAATGATGAGAGTGTTCTGCCTACGATTTCTTCTAAGAGTTTCATAGTTTTTGGTGTTACATTTAGGTCTTTAATCTGTAATCTTCTATACAGAGTCAAGTAAGTCAGAAAGAGAAAAAGAATAGCATATATTAATGCATATATATGGAACCAGAAAGATAGTATGGACGATCCTACTTGCAGGCAGCAGAGGACATACAGACATTTTGGACATCGTGGGGTAAGGAGAGGGTGGGATGATGTGAGGGAATAGCGTTGAATGTACATCACCATATGTAAAACAGGTAGCCAGTGGGGGTTTGGTGTGTGAGGCAGGGAACCCAAAGCCAGTGCTCTGTGACAACCTAGAGGAGAGGGGTGGGGAGGGAGGGAGGTGGGGAGTTCAAGAGGAAGGGGACATATGTTTAGTCTGTCCTGCTTGGAATCTTCATGACAATTAAATCTTAAAGCATTCACTCCTTGGAGTTTGGCTACTTTTGCCCATTTTCCTTGTCTTCTGTGAGATTTATCCTTTTTGTTGCAAGGAGAATAGTCATTTCTCTCACTGTTTCATAGCCTTCTGAAGTATAAATTACCACTTTTTCAGTAATTATAATGTTGATGGACCTCTGGGTTGTCTCTAGTTTTCAGCTGAAAACTTGCTGAATTGTTGAATGCACGTGAACCTGGATGGAGACAATTTAGCTCCCACAAGCAACATATGAGGGTTCATGTGGCTCTGCTGTCTAATCAAAATTTGGTATTGATAGTCTCTTGAATTTTAGCCTTTCTGATGGAAGTGTAGAGGCATCTAAAAGGAGTTTTAATAATGAAAGTCTTCAAAGTGAAGACTTGAAGCTTAAAATTAAGCATCTTATTTTTTACTTGGATATCTTTTTTAGTGAAGAGCCTGATCAAGTTTTTATATCTTTCATTTGGAATATTTGTTCTTTTCTTTTTAATATGGAGAAGTCTGTATCTATTCTGGTTGTAAAATCATTTTGAATATATCTATGTATGTATAGCACATAAATCCTCTCGGTCAATGGCTTGCCTTTACAGTCTCTTAAAAAATGATCTTTTAAAAAGAAGAACATTGTCCTGAATATTAACAAAGTCAAATGTATTACTCTTTTTTTTTTTATGGTTAGTTCTTTTGTCTCCTGTAAGAAATATTTTCCTACTCCAAGGTCATGGAAAGACTCCTTTATTTTCTTATAGACAGTTTGTTGTTTGACCTTTCATATTTAAATCTGTGACATTTCTTAAATATTACATATGGTGAGATGAATTCAAAGTTTATTTTTTCAAGGTTTGTTTTTATATCACTTTATATCATTTTTTAATCCAAATGATTCAGCACCAGTTGATTAACTAGACCACCCTTGTCCACACTGTTCAATGTCTTCTTTGTCATCATTCAGGTGACATATATGTGTGGCTCTCTTTCTGGGCTCTCTATTCTGTATCATTTATTTGCTTTTCTTTTGTTGTACTAATCTCAACCTATCTTAATTAGAACAGTTTTACGGCAAGCTTGATTACTGATAATTTGAGTCTTTTAGGTTTGTTCTTCAAAATTGCCTTGCATTTCCATAGAGACTTTAAAAAGAACTTTTCAATGTCCATACATACATACACATACATGTGCACAACTTGATTAATATTGAACTTATTCAAATATCAATTTCAATTGATATGTCAAAAATATTGACTCTTCCAACATGATATATTTCCACTAATGAGACCTTTTTCTTTCTTAATTGCACTCATCCATATTGCTTAATCTTCAGTATAATGCATTGCAAGTATTCCCTCAGAATTAATACAAGGTGGTTACATTTTTTTACTTTTGTAAACCATATGGTTTTAATATGTTTTCTGTTGATCACTAACATACATAAATGTGTACAATTGCAATCCTCCCACATGCTAATGAGGTAATACTCAAAATTATACAAGTTAGGGTTCAACAGAACATGAACTGAGAACTTCCATACGTTCAAGCTGGATTTAGAAAAGACAGAGGAACCAGAGATCATATTGCCAACATCTGTTGGATCATAGAAAAAAGCAAGAGAGTTCCAGAAAAACATCTACTTCTGCTTTATTGATTTTGCCAAACCCTTTTACTGTGTGGATCACAACAAACTGTGGGAAAACTTCAAGAGATGGGAATACCAGACCACCTTACCTGCCTCCTGAGAAATCTGTAGGCAGGTAAAAAAGCAGCAGTTAGAATTGGACATGGAAGAACAGACTTGTTCCAAATTGGGAAAGGAGTACATCAAGGCTGTATATTGTCACCCTGCTTATTTAACTTATGCACAGAGTACATCATGCGAAATGTTGGACTGGATGAAGCACAAACTGAAATCAAGATTGCCAGGAGAAATATCACTAACCTCAGATATGCAGATGACACCAGTCATATGGCAGAAAGTGAGGAGGAACTAAAGAGCCTCTTGATGAAAGTGAAAGAGGAGAGTGAAAAACCTGGCTTAAAACTCAGCATTCAAAAAACTAATATCATGGCATCCAGCCCCATCACTTCATGGCAAATAGATGGAGAAACAATGGAAACAGTGAGAGACTTTATTTTCTTGGGATCCAAAATCACTGCATATGGTGATTGCAGCCATGAAATCAAAAGATGCTTGGGCCTTGGAAGAAAAGCTATGACAAACCTAGACAGTATATTAAAAAGCAGAGACATTACTTTTCCAACAAAGGTCCATCTAGTCAAAGCTATGGTTTTTCCAGTAGTCATGTATGGATGTGAGAGTTTGGCCATAAAGAAAGTTGAGCACTGAAGAATTGATGCTTTTGAACAGTGGTGTTGGAGAAGACTCTTGAGAGTCCCTTGGACTGCAAGGAGATCAAATCAGTCAATCCTAAAGGAAATCAGTCCTGAATATTCATTGGAAGGACTGATGCTGAAGCTTAAGCTCCAATACTTTGGCCACCTGATGCGAAGAACTAACTCATTGGAAAAGACCCTGATGCTGGGAAAAATTGAAGGCAGAAAGAGAAGGTGATGACAGCGGATGAGATGGTTGAATGGCATCATCTTCTTGTTAAACATGAGTTTGAACAAGCTCTGAAAGTTGGTGATGGACAGGGAAGCCTGGCGTGCTGCGATCCATGTGGTAGCAAACAGTCAGACACAACTGAGTGACTGAACTGAACTGAAATGAACATAATATAAGTACATAAATACTATATGCCCAAATCCTCAGCAACCTTGCTAAAGTGCCTTTTTAATTAAATAGATTGTAGGGTTTTTTTCCTTCAGATTTTCTTCATCATGCAGTTATATCTTCTGCAAATAATGACATTTTTACTTTTTGTTTAGTATCTATGGCTTACCTGTTAGAGAGTTTGGAACTTCCAGTACACTATTTAATAGAGGAGCTTATGGTAGAGTTATTCTGTTTTTTTCCCAACTTGGATTAAAAAAGTCAATAATTCTTCCTTCAGTATAAGTTTAGGTGTTTTCTAGCCACCTTTATCAGATTAAGGATGTTTATTTTAATTCTAGTTTTCAGAGATGTTTCATCACAGACATATGTTAAATGTTACTGATTTTTAAAATTAATCTCAAGATAAGCATGTATATTTCTTCTCTAAATTGTTAATGTAGCAGGTTATAGATGCACACATACCTGTGCATTTCTGTATAATTGCTATGAAAATGAAAAGTTATGCTAGTTAGCATTTGCTATTTTTATCTACTGCTATTTACAAATTAGGAAATTGGCATTAAAATGTTTAACAATTTTGTTTAATTATAACATTTATTCAAAATCTGACTCTAAAACTCTTGCTTATAATTTTAATACTATTCTGTGTCTATGAATGTGTATGTGTGTGCATATCTCATGAATAATTTATTATTTTATGCTATATTTGAACCTTACAGATGAAGTAGAAGATACTCAGAATAAAAAAGTCAGCCATATTTCAACACATACCAGGCTTCCTTTTTTTTTTTTTAAATCAGTGAATATAATATAGGAAATGACAATCAGATTTAGAGTACTATAAAGGCAAAAATGGAACTGTGATGTATCAGAGATAATAATTACAACAATAACTTACCAGCTATAGGACTGAGGGGAAAGGGAAGAGCCCAGGATTAACAGAACATAGAAACTCAGAAAAAAAAGATTTTGCAGAGTTAAGCTCCAGAGAGCAAGTACAAAGCTAAATTGATGTTAGTACCTCAAGGAAGTCGGGTAGGAGCCCTGTGGAACTGGATCTTAGACAATAAAAAAGGAGAATTATCCATTGTGCTAATATATCTGAGACTCAGACTATGAATGTAGACCTGTAATTGTTACCTTATATGGAAACAGTGTAATTATAGATGAGATTAAGTTAAACATCTCAATAAGGAGGCATCATTCTGCCTTACCTGGATTAGCCCTAAATTAAATCACAAATGTCCTTATAAGAGAGAGGCAAAGGGATGTTACCCACAGAATATGAAGAAGGCTATGTAAAGATGGAAGAAGAAAGAGATATGAAGGTGTTCCACTATTGCCCATGAAGATGGAGGAAGGGGCCACCAGCAAGAGAATGCAAGGAATTCAACTCTAAAATTTGGAAAAGACAAGGAAACTGATTCTCCCCTAGAGTCTCTGAAGGGATTACACCCCTGCCAACACCTTGTTTTCAGGCTAGTGAGACTATTTCAGACTTCTGACCATTAGAATTACAAGAGAAAAAATTCTATTATTTTAAGTAAATAAATATATATCATATTTGTTAAGGTAAATCTAATATGCAATCTGTTTTTAAAAATCATACTGTATATAACAATCACAACAAAATTATTTTTTGTTTTTAATTCAATAGGTTAGTGAATCAATCTTTCTGAAAATTACATAATGCAAAAGTGACACCATTAAAGCTAAAATCATCTTGGAAATGTAAACGGTGCATCCATTATGGAAAACAGTATAGAATTTCCTCAAAAATTTAAAAATAGAACTACCATATGATCCAGTAAATGATCCAGTAATCCCACTACTGGGTATATATCCAAAGGAAATGAAAATAGGATATTGTAAAGATATCTGTACTCCCATATTCATCGTTTCATTGCTGCATTCTTCATAAAAAGCCAAAATATTTTGTTGCTCAGTCACTCAGTCATATCTGACTCTTTGTGAACCCATAGATTGCAGCAAGTCAGGCATCCCTGTCTTTCACCATCTCCCAGAATTTGCTCAAATTCATGTCCATTGAGTCGGTGACACAATTCAACCATCTCATCCTCTGTTGTCCCCTTCTCCTCTTGCGTTAAATCTTTCCCAGCATCAGGGTCTTTTTGAATGAGTCATTTCTTTGCCTCAGGTGGCCAAAGTATTAGAGTCAAGATATTGAGACAACCTAAATGTCTATCAGGGGGTAAATGGATAAAGATGTGATATATAATTAGAGAGATAGATAGGTAGAGAGATAGATAGGCAAACTCAAGAGGAGATCATGAAGTGAATGTCAAAGCACAGTCCACATCTGTAAAGAGTCTACAGTTGTTCTTCATGTTCCAAATCACTATTGTGCTCTACATCCTTGAATCCTCAATCCTAGCAAAAACTGACTAGATCAAAAATCAACAGCCATCCACGGAATGGACATAAAAGGAGCCTGTTGGCTGTGAAGAGGTCTGATTTGAAAACTCTGATCCCCAGGAATTCTCCTTGAACTTTTTTGTTGAAGAGACTGAACAGGAATCACATAGAGAAGCAGTCTACATTAAAGTAGAATAGCAGGTAAAAGATGCATGAAAACCCATAAGCAGAAGCCCTCAGGAAGAAGCAGTAGTGAAAGCAATAATAATAAAATAGCATGGTTGCATGGTTCTCAATAGGTGGCTAATGAGAATCATGGCATTTTATTACTGCTGTTTCCACTGACTTTACAGCAGAGGAAACTCTTCTCAGTGCTCTGTGGTGACCTAAATGGGGAGGAAATCCAAAAAAGATAAAATATATGTATATGCACAGCTGATTCACTTTGCTGTAGAGAGGAAATTAACACACCATTGCAAAGCAACTATACTCCAATAAAAAAAATTCAGTTACAAAAAAAAAAAAAAAATTCAGTGACTCTAGAGTAGATGAAGAAAAACTAGCTCAAAAAGTTGGTGCATCACATGAGGTTGCCCAGTGAGACACAACTGTTGCTAAGGGGTTTATGTTTCCTTACAACCTCATGTAGTCCACTTCCAGCCCACAGTAAGATGAACATCTATTTTTTTCTTAAAATCTAAAAGAGTCCTACTAAATACTATACATATAATTACAATGTTTAGCTCTGAAAGCACTTGCAACATTTTGAGCAATTTAAATAATTGAAGATAAGAATGCATAACCTTGCCTCTGTCCATCAGCTCATCTTTTCAGAATTCTTTGTTGATCTAAGAGACAGATGTTGAAGCTGAAACTCCAATACTTTGGCCACCTCATGCGAAGAGCTGACTCATTAGAAAAGACCCTGATGCTGGGAGGGGTTGGGGGCAGAAGGAGAAGGGGATGACAGAGGATGAGATGGCTGGATGGCATCACCAACTCGATGGACATGAGTTTGAGTAAACTCCAGGAGTTGGGGATGGACAAGGAGGCCTGGCGTGCTGCGATTCATGGTGGTCGCAAAGAGTCAGACACGACTGAGCGACTGAACTGAACTGAAGAGACAGATGGAAAACAATCTCAGCTTTATCAAGGGCCAAACTCAATTTTAGTATATTTTAAATTAGCACTGAAGAGGCATTAAACTTTCAGAATAAGGATGTTTCAAATGGATCTGATTAACTACATTTCATCGATCCCTTTAGATGTTGATGAAGGCACAGCGGGATAATTGCTAGTCCTATAATAAATGGTGTGTTTTTATTATGCTCATTCTTTGGAATCATAGTGTCAAATCTAATCTTATAATAACAATTATAATGCTATTAGGAGTAGAGAAACACTCCTGAAAGAATCAGAATGCCACTAAATTGGTTAGTGTTCTAATGTATAGTAATTTTGTAGCTCTTAGCTTGGAATTTCTTTGTTATCCTATACTGTGTCTTGACCCAAAGGACACAGATTTGGTCTGAACACCAAATAATATAAAAAGATGTTAAAAGATTTTATTCTTAACATGGTAAAAAAGCACCATGTTTCTTGAATTAAGGTCCTATTTTCAATCTCAGGGGATTTTCTTTGTGAAACATTTACTGGAAGGAAAAATGTTAATTGAATCTTCTCATTTACACCTTCCATCTGTTTTCATTCCAGCTGTGTCTCCTTAGATACTTGAGAAACCAGCCAGGTTTGTACTTAATGGTTTTAACTAATTACAATTATAATTTAATAAAACTGTTATGAATCAAAGAAAATGTGAACAAATACTATATACTTTATATTAAATGTACACAGTAGTGATTCTATATTTCTTGGTTTAGTTCTGCATGGAAAAACAAAACAAAACAAAACAAAACCAAGCACATTGATATTTTTCTTCTGCAGGTTACTTGAAGAGTCATTGAGCATGGAACATTTATATTTAGTTTCCATAAGTTAAGGTCTCGAAACCTTAGCACTATTGATTCTTTGGATCCAATTTTTTTGGTGATGCTGTATACAGTGCAGGATATTTAGCAGTATCCCTGCCCTCTACTCACTGGAAACCAGAAATACCCAATTTTCGAGTCATGATAATAAAAAAAGACTGCAAACTTTGCCAAACATCCCTTGGGAGGCAAAGTCCTCCTAGTTGACAGTAACTGATCTAAGTGAAAAATGAAAAGTATCCAAGGTAATTGGGTTAGATGGACATGGAACAATGGACTTGTTCAAAATTTGGGAAGGACTATGTCGAGGCTGTGTATTTGTCACCCTGCTTATTTAACTCAAATGTGGAGTACATCATGGGAAATGCCAGGCTGGATGAAGAACAAGCTGGAATCAAGATTACTGGGAGAAATACCAATTAATTCAGATATGCAGAGGACACGATTCATATGGCAGAGAGCAAAGAGAAACTAAAGAGCCTCTTGATGAAGGTGAAAGAGACTGAAAAGTTGGCTTAAAATTCAACATTCAAGAAACTAAGTTCATGGCATCTGGTCCCATTACTTCATGGTAAATAGATGGGGAAACAATGTAAACAGTGATAGACTTTATTTTCTTGGGTTCCACAATCACTGCAGACAGTGACTGCAGCCATGAAATTAAAAGAAGCTTGCTCTTTGGAAGAAAAGCTATGACAAACCTAGATGGCATAATAAATAGGAGAGCCATTACTTTGCCAACAAATGTCTGTCTAGTCAAAGGTATGGTTTTTCCAGTAGTCATGTATGGATGTGAGAGTTGGACCATAAAGAAGGCTGAGCACTGAAGAATTGATGCTTTTAAACTGTGGTGTTGGAGAAGACTTTTGAGACTCCCTTGGACTGCAAGGAGATCAAGCTAGTCAATCCTAAAGGAAATCAGATCTGAAGGACTGATGCTGAAACTGAAGCTCCAATACTTTGGCCACCTGATGTGAAGACCCTGACCCATTGGGAAAGATCATAGTGTTGGGAAAGATTGAAGGTAGGAGGAGAAGGGGATGACAGAGGATGAGATAGTTGGAAGACATCACCAACTCAATGGATATGAGTCTGAGCAAGCTCTGGGAGATGATGAAGGACAGGGAGGCTGGCATGCCACAGTCCAAGGGGTCGCAAAGATTCGGATACAATGGAGCAACTGAATGACAACCTATGAAGATTGAGAAGGAATCAGGTTGCTAATAAACTGACCTAAATATAGGGAAATTAACCTACATTATCAATGTTGGACTAACATAATCACAGTTGAATTCAGTTCAGCCTCTCAGTCATGCCCAACTCTTTGCAACCCCATGGACTGCAGCATGACAGGCTTCCCTGTCCATCATCAACTCTTGGAGCTTGCTCAAACTCATGTCCATCGAGTTCATGCTGTCATTCAACCACCTCATCTTCTGTTGTCCCCTTCTCCTCCTGCCTTCAATCTTTCCCAGCATCAGGATCTTTTCCAGTGAGTCAGTTCTTTGCATCAGATGGTCAAAGTATTGGCATTTCAGCTTCAACATCAGTCCTTCCAATGAATGTTCAGGACTGATTTCCTTTAGGATGGACTGGTTGGATCTCCTTGCTGTCCAAGGGACTCTCAAGAGTCTTCTCCAACACCACAGTTCAAAAACATCAATTCTTTGGTGCTCAGCTTTCTTTATAGTCCAACTCTCACATCCATACACGACTACTGGAAAAACTATAGCTTTGACTAGACGGACCTTTGTTGGAAAAGCAATGTCTCTACTTTTTAATACACTGTCTAGGTTTGTCATAGCTTTTATTCCAAGGCCCAAGCATCTTTTGATTTCATAGCTGCAGTCACCATCTGCAGTGATTTTGGAGCCCAAGAAAATAAAGTCTCTCACTGTTTCCATTGTTTCTACATCTATTTGCCATGGAGTGATGGGACCAGATGCCATGATCTTCATTTTTGAGTGTTGAGTTTTAAGCCAACTTCTTCACTCTCCTCTTTCACTTTCATCAAGAGGCTCTTTAGTTCCTCTTCACTTTCTGCCATATGACTGGTGTCATCTGCATATCTGAATTAATTGGTATTTCTCCCAGCAATCTTGAGTCCAGCTTGTGCTTCATTCAGCCTGGCATTTTGCATGATGTACTCTATCTATAAGTTAAATAAGCAGGGTGACAATATACAGCCGTGACGTACTCCTTCACAATTTGGAACAAGTCTGTTCTTCCATGTCTGATTCTAACTGTTGCTTCTTGACCTGATACAGATTTCTCAGGAGGTAGATAAGGTGGTCTGGTATTCCTATCTCTCAAAGATTTTCCACAGTTTGCTGTGATCCACACAGTCAAAGGGTTTGGTGTAATCAATAAGGCAGAAGTAGATGTTTTTCTGGAACTCTCTTACTTTTTCTATAATCCAACTGATGTTGGCAATATGATCTCTGGTTCCTCTGTCTTTTCTAAATCCAGCTTGGACATCTGGAAGTTCACAGTTCAGGTACTATTGAAAATGGCTTGGAGAATTTTGAGCATCACTTTGCTGGTGTGTGGAATGAGTGCAACCATGTGGTAGTTCAAACATTCTTTGGCATTGCCTTCTTTGGGATTTGAATGAAAACTGACCTTTTCCAGTCCTGTGGCCACTGCTGAGTTTTCCAGATTAGGTGGCATATTGAGTGCAGCACTTTAGCAGCATCATCTTTTAGGATTTGAAATAGCTCAACTGGAATTCCATCACCTCCACTAGCTTTGTTCGTAGTGATGCTTCCTAAGGCAAACTTGACTTCACATTCCAGGATGTTTGGCTCTATGTGAGTGATCACACCATCGTGGTTATCTAGGTCATGAAGATCTTTTTTGTATAGTTCTTCTGTGTATTATTGCCACATCTTCTTCTGCTTCTGTTAAGTCCATACCATTTCTGTCTTTTATTATGCCCATCTTTGCATGAAATGTTCCCTTGGTGTCTCTAATTTTCTTGAAGAGATCTCTAGTCTTTCCCATTCTATTGTTTCCCTCCCTTTCTTTGCACTGGTCACTGAGGAAGGCTTTCTTATCTCTCCTTGTTGTTCTTTGGAACTCTGCATTCAGATGGGTTTATCTTTCCTTTTCTCCTTTGCCTTTAGTCTCTCTTCTTTTCTCAGCTATTTGTAAGGCCTCCATAGACAACCATTTTGCCTTTTTTTCATCTCCTTTTATTTTTCTTGCCTTTTTCCACTTCTTTTTCATAATCACAAGGGTTTTTTGTTTTTTTTTTTAATTAAAGAGTGAAGTTGAAGAGTAGGTTAGAGTGATTCTATGACAGGACTCGACCCTTCATTGCTAGCTTCAAAGTGAGTGGAAGGCCACCGCAAACCAAGGAGTGCAGGCAGTCCAAAGCAGCTAGAAAGGCAAGGGAAGGTATTTTCCTGTACAGGAGCCAGAAAGAAATACAGCTCTGCCAACACCTTGATATTAACTCAGTGAGACCTGTGTTAGACTCCCACCTTCAGAACTGTAAGTTAAAGTCACTGTAAGTTATTAATATTGTGGAACTTTGTTACAGCAGCTGTAGAAAACTAATATAGTTTTATCATATTGTTTTTATTTCTGGTAAACAAATCACTATTTACTCTTGATTATATGTATGGATTTAAAGCTATTTTCTTAAAGCTATTTGTAAATTCATAACATATTTTGAGACCAATTCCTCTACCCTGTACCACCAGGCAATATTTGTGCATGAGTGCATGCTAAGTCACTTCAGTCATGTCCAACTCTTTGCAACCCTATAGAGTTTAGCCTACCAGCCGGCCAATCTCCTCTGTCCATGGGATTCTCCAGACAAGAATACTGGAGTGGTTTGCCATGCCCTCCTCCAGGGCATCTTTTCAACCCAGGGATAGAATCTGAGTCTCCTGCATTTCAGGAGGATTCTTTACCACAGAGTCACTGGAGAAGCTTCAATATTTGTGCAGGTAATTGCAAATAAATGTGGTTAGTGCATGAACAAAACTTTATTGTGAAAATTAGTATCTATAAATATACTCTAAGTCAAACTTCAGTAGAAATGGAATTTTCCACTGAAAATCAGTTATTTCAGTGTAATGCCAAGTGTTGTGAGAAGTAATAAATAGTTTATAATTAAAGTTGTTCTTCTGACTAAAATGATGCAAATAAGTTCATTATAAAATATTGAGGAAATCTATATATAAATGCATGTAAACACAGATAAGTAAATAAGTAAGCTCGGATTTCCAAGTTCACTAATAAATGAATGTAACATTTTTTACATGTTTTCTATTCCTTCTGCTAACACACATATATGCAAGTTTGCTTCATTCTGTAATAGTAATTAAAAATGTATTCTAACATATTCCATAATGCACCTTTTAATAGCCATTCTGAATAACATATTTAATCATTGTTCAATTGATGCAAATCTACTTTTTAAAATTATTTGTTATTGCAAAACTTGCTTAAGTAAATATTTCATTAGTTAACTCAGCATGTTGTGAAATAAATTCCAAGAGTTTAAAAAAAAAACAAAACTGGTTAAGAGAACTCACAATTCCAATTCTGATGCTCCCAAACTCCCAGACCTAAAAACTGTGTACAGTAGTGTCTGTTTCATCACACTTTCCAATAATATCTGTATCCATTTTCTTGAATCTTTTAAGACCAAATGATAACTAATTACACATATACACAGTGTCATATATCAGATTTCACATTAGAAACTGATATTTTATGGTGATAGAAAGTACACAAATGTCTCCCCATATGAAGCTTATGGTATTTGTCTTTTAAAAATTAGTTTCTTGTTGTATTATAATTTGGGTGCATTTTCTGTGAATTTCATAGTCAATTCTTGAGGAGAGGCATTGGAGCTGAGAAATGAAAGATAACACTGCACAATCTATGGGAAGATCTGGGAAAAGGTCATTCCAGCAGAAAAAAACACAATAAAGGAGGTCTCTGCCTTCCTGCTTCTTACATTGGAAGAATGGAGGCAGACAGTACAATGATTAATAAAGAAGTAAAGTAAGAAAACAAACAAAAAAGAAAGAGAGATAGATTATATTTGAAAAGAATTGGGTAGTTTCTCTTGGAAAATTAGACAATGGTGAATAATTAATTGCACATCCTAAACAACAAAATTGTTGGGAAAGATCTTCTTTGACAAAATAATATTTAAACTTGAACATAAAAAACAAAAAGTTATCACCCACAGGTATGGGTAAAAATGGAAAAATAAATAAATTAACTGGGCCAAGGGCTGGAGGTGATAAAGTGTGGGCTGGCAGGACTGTGCTGTGTTGTGGGAGAAGTACAGGAACACAGGATGGGGGAGATACCCATCCTGGAACCCAGTTTTGAAGGGCCTTTAGAATATTGTATAACATGTATTTACATGTTGTTTTTGAAGAAATGGAAGCCCCTTAATTTATTTAAGCATAACAGTTATTTGGTGGTATCTACTTTGCAAAGGGTTTTCCTGGTAGCTTAGCTGGTAAAGAATCCGCCTGCAATGCAGGAGACCCCAGTTCGATTCCCAGGTTGGTAAAATCCCCTGGAGAAGGGTTAGGCTACCCACTGCAGTATTTTGGGGCTTCCCTGGTGGTTCAGATGGTAAGGAAACCATCTGCAATGCACCTGGATTTGATCCCTGGGTTAGGAAGATCCCCTGGAGGAGGACATGGCGACCCCCTCCAGTTTTCTTGCCTGGAGAATCCCATGGGCAGAGGAGCCTGGTGGGCTACAGTCCATGGGGTCTCAAAGAGTCGGACACGACTGAGTGACTAAGCACAGCGCTTTTTAAGATGGTATCTCTGGGTGCATATCCTGAAGCAAACTTTTCTCTTCCCCTGAAGAGCTCTCCTCCAGCTGTTTCCATAGGTCACCCTGGAACTTCCACCGAGGAAGCCCATCTCTGTCTACCCTGTTAAAAACTGCACACCACAATTTCTCATTCACTTTCCATACTTTTTTCCCAGGGTAATTCCTTCAACCCTGTAAACTATATGTATTCTACTAACATTTATTATTTCTTACGAGTTTCATACTTTAAATTATAGCTCCATGAAGGCAAGGTTTTTTGCCTATTTTGTTTAATACTAGGTTTCCTATATTTAGAACAATGGCAGACACATAATAAATGTCTCTGTTATGGACTGAATGTTGCGTCCCTCGCCACCAATACCTATGTTGTAACAGTACCCCTCAGTATCATGGTATCAGGAGGTGGGTACTTTAAGAAGGTAATTAGGATTAGATGGAGTCATAGGAGTGAAATGAGACAAGTGACCAGGAGTCAGGAGAGAGCTTGCTTCATCCTCTGTTCTTTGCCAAGGGAGGATGCAACCGGAAGTCAAGAATCTACAACAACAAAGAAGTCCTCATGAGAACTTAACCATCCTATCCTGCCATCTTGATCTTGGACTTCCAGCCACCAGAACTGTCAATTTTGCAAGTCACTCCATTCATGATATTTTGATATAGCAGCCCCAATCAACTAAAACAGCCTCAAATAATTATTTCTTAAATTAGAGAATGTGTGTGTGCTACACTGCTTCAGTGTGTCTGACTCTTTGCGACCCCATGAACTATAACCTGCCAGGTTCCTCTGTCCATGGGATTTTTTTCAGGCAATACTGGAGTGGGTTGCCATTTATTTCTCCAGGAGATCTTTCCAACCCAGAGTTCAAATCTGCCTCTCTTATGTATCCTACTTTGGTAGGTGAGTTCTTTACTACTAGCACCCCCTGGTAATGGTGTGCAAAATTCAAATCAGGACAATCAGATAGAATTTGCATCAGTCCATGAGAAGGATTCAGGGCTTCCATAGTGGCTCAGATGGTAAACAATCTTCCTGCAATGTGGGAGACCTGGTTTCCAATTCTGGGTCAGGAAGATCCCCTTGAGAAGGGAATGGTTACCCACTCTAGTATTCTGGCCTGGAGAATTCCATGAACAGAGTAGCCTGGCGGGCTACAGTCCATTGGGTTGCAAAGATTTGGGCACGACTGAGTAACACACACAGATACTCGAGAAGAATTTAACTGAATTGGGTTATGAAATGTCTGTAGAATCTAAGGATTTAGTAATAGATTTTAGATGAGGGAAGTGGAGAAGGAAATGGCAACCCACTTCAGTGTTCTTGCCTGGAGAATCCCAGGGATGGGGTCGCACAGAGTCGGACACGACTGAAGTGACTTAGCAGTCAAGATGAGGGAAGAAGAAAAGGGTGGGATCAAGGATAATTGCCTGATTTTGGCTGGTGATGTATTTCATTAAAGAGGGAGAGAGTGGCTAAAGAAAGAGAGAAAGAGTAGCTAAAGGAAGAAAGACTGTTGTGTGGTCAGGTACTGTTCAGGCAAAGCATGGTAAAAAGGTCACAACACTGCCACTGGCGCATTCTGTTAATGTTAATTTGTACCTTGAAAGCATCTCTCACTGTTTTGAAAAGTTGTAATCCAGGTATATATTTTACTTTATGTAGCCATTCATATATGAAAATCCTAGGTCCAGTATCTTAAATATTTATTGTTCTTATTGCTCATAATCAGAAATCTCAACACTGGGAAAGTAATCTCATATCTTTCTATCTTTTAAATCCCAATAAAGAATGCTTATTTTCAAGATTTGTGGCACTGAGCATTTCATGTATCATTTCTCACAGTCAGACCTTGTGAAGGGATTTGCCACAAAGGAAAAGCAATTGCAAACAAAAGAACTATTTCCTTTCAAGTTAAAATTCATTGTGAAAATGGGGAATTTTGCCTCAGGAAAATATCTGGGCTTCTGTCTTCAGTCCTGTTTTAGATGGAAAATGTTGTCTTTGTGGACTAATTATAGGCATTTACCATAATAAGTTTGCTTTCATGTTTTATGCAAGTTCCAATCAATTTAAACAGTGCATTTTTTTGTAAAGTGAAGTAAGGGTGTGTCGTGACATACAAGACATAACTAGTTATTATATTTACAAAATAACCAATCACTTACACTTTCTAGAGCCTTTCTTACTGGTTCTTCTCATATTTCTATCATAAGTGACACATTTGAATGAAGCTTATGAACCCTGTCTCCCTTAGAAAACAGCATTGTGAACTGGCGGATTGGAGATGTTACTCTAGTTATGACTATTCTGACAAATATCGTAAACTTTCTCACACTGCAGTACTGTATCCAAAAACCTCCAAGGGAATGGTCCCTTCCTTATCCTACTTCCCAGGTTTCTTTCAAGAATATTGGGTGTCTGGGTGTGTTCAACTCATGACTTCATGGACTGTAATCCACCAGGCTCCTCTGTCCATGAAATTTTCTAGGCAAGAATACCGGAATGGGTTGACATTTCCTTCTCCTGGAGATTTTCCCTATCCAAGGATCTAACCTGTGTCTCTTTTGTATCCTGAGTTGGCAGGTGGATTCTTTACCACTGTGCCACCTGGGAAGCCTTCAAGGATACTGACACATTCCTACCTTTTTGCCCATATCTTAGACTGACTTTTCTTACTTCCCAGTTTTTTTCTGGTTTTATTTAAATCCTATCAATATTTCAGAATGCCTTAACACTGAATATCACACTGCTTTTTTTATTTTTTGACTTTAATTTAATATTTTTTGTCTTTAATTTTTTTATAGTTTCACTGTGCTACATTTAAATCTAAGTGTGTTTTATTTTGCCATTTTGAATATAGTATGCTTCTTCAAAAATTCTTCTCTATAACCACTTTTAATATCGATTTTTCTCTGTTCTTTTCCTCTTTGTTTTGAATTCATGTTCTTTATATGTAGATGATGCTAAGAATATTTTGCAATTCACTAATTCATTCTTTTTGACTGGATCTTTGAGCTGTTTAATTTTTTTTAGGTTTGTTCATCTTTTTCTTTTCTGAATTTCTCTGTGTTTGTGTTTTCAAATTGATCTTTTTTTTATTTTAATATTTATTTACTTTTGGCTTAGCTGAGTCTTAGTTGTGTTGAGTCTCAGTTGTGGTGTGTGGGCTTCTCTCTTCCTAGAAGACATGGGCTCAGTAGTTGCATTGTGTGGACTGAGTTGTCTGGCAGCCTGTGGGATTTTAATTCCCTGATTAGGGATTGAACCCATGCTCACTGCATTGAAAGGCAGATTTTAAACCACTAGACCACCAGGGAAGTCCCCATTCTGTTTATTCTTTACAGTCTATTATTCTTTCTCACTGTTTGGATATTTTCTCATGCTTAAAAAAAAATCTTTCAAGTAGTTCTACTATCTCATTTTTTTGAGTATACATTATCATGTTTGTTGCTTTTATTATCTGTTTCACATTGCTATTCATATCTTTTGAACAATTTTTTTTAACTTTTTTCATTAAAGGCTATTTCCTTGAGGGATTTTATTTATGGGTAATTGAATCTTACCACTCTAGTAAGTCCTTCATCTTTAATAGCAATTTCTGTTACTAATCAAAAGTTAAGGGTTTCTTGATTTGCTTTAAAACTTTGTTTCATTTTTTTATCAACAATTTTCTGTCATGAGATTTTTTTTCTTCTTCTGTGGCTCCCTAGATGTTTCCGGTTCAAGAATATTTTTATGGCAAGCTAATAATTAGGTCTTTTGCTCCACTATTAGTATGAATTTGAAGACTATACTACTGGAAGATGCAAGATTTGGCTTCTGATTTCCATCTACTGCTCCAAATGGACACCAAAGAACTTCCTTAAACTGTTCAGTAGGGATATTCTAGCTCTTGCTTTTTGGTTGGACAATCTTTCTAGCTTGTCACACTATGCATATAACAAAGGTCCAGCTCCTTGTCTCTAAAAGACATTGCTCTCATCTCAATTTTTACATGGCCTTCAAATTTCCAGCTCCTTATGACTTTTAAACCTGATACATAATTTCAGTGCTGAAACTCAATATTCAAAAAACTAAGATTATGGCATCTGGTCCCATCACTTCATGGCAAGTAGAAGAGGAAAAAGTGGAAGCAGTGACAGATTTTATATTCTTGAGCTCCAAAATCACTGTGGATGGTGACTGCAGCCATGAAATTAAAAGACACCTGTTCCTTGGAAGGAAAGCTATGACAAACCTAGACAACATATTAAAAAGCAAAGGCATCACTTTGCCTACAAAGGTCCATATAGTCAAAGTTGTGGTTTTTTCCAGTAGTCATATATGGATGTGAGAGTTGGACCATAAAGAAGGGTGAGTGCTGAAGAATTGATGCTTTTGAAAAACGATGTTGGAGAAAGCTCTTGAGAGTCTCTTGGACAGCAAGAAGAGCAAATCAGTCAATCCTAAAGAAAAGCAGCCCTAAATATTCACTCAAAGGACTGATGCTGAAGCTGAAGCTCCAATACTTTGGCCAACTGATGAGAAGAGCTGACTGTTTGGAAAAGACCCTGATGCTAGGAAAGATTGAAGGCAGGAGGAGAAGAGGGCGACAGAGGATGAGATGGTTGGCTGGCATCATCTACTCAATGGACGTGAATTTGAGCAAAGTCTGGGGGATAGTGTAGGAAAGGGGAGCTTGTTGTGCTGCAGTCCATGATGTTGCAGGGTTGGACATGAACAACAAACTGAACAACAGTTTGTCCAGTGCACTATGAATTATTTGCCTTCAGTTTGAGTTCTTACATCAAACTGAATTTTGGTCTTTTACTTCTGATTCCTATGGTGTCCCATATTTTGCTCTTGAATTTAGCAGTATATTAAATTTCATTGTTATATTCCGTTTACTATTTCTATGCACTTAAAGTGTTATGAAACCTTAGGAGATCTGCACTCTCACTGTTTCACCAGAAGTCCCCAGCTGTTTTTCAGTAGCTCCTTTTCTGCTCACTTGAATGTGTTGTCAGCATTATTACTAATATCTTGAAATCACCTTTACCTGATTCATATCACCACTTATGAGTTCCCTCTGTTTAATATTCTCTTATCTTATCCTTCTAATTTAAGCATTTTCTGGATTTACAAACAACTTAAACTTTATGGATATATCACCATTTCAATACGGCAAAAACGGAACTCAAAATTAATTCCAACATTTTTCTCTTCATTCTGTGTAGGGATGTGATGTTTCCACAGTGCTGTACCTATGCATAATTTTGATTGCTTTGTTTGTATGCTAACAATAAACATCAGCACAGTGTTCCTGCTGTTTAAGCTGCATCCTCTCTCACACAGTCTTTTTACAATTATACTTCTCTCAACACTAAAAATTAAAATCTTTATCTGCTGCATTCAGCTCTCTTTTTCACACATTTGAACCTACTCCTCACCCATTCTACTAAGTTCAACATTCTTGTCATACAGTTAATTTTCATGTCCAATTTCTCCTCCTCTACACCTTTAATGCCTGTATCTTTCCTGCATAATTCATTACCTCTGTTCTCAGTATGTAAGACAATAACAGTGATGGAGTTGGGCTTTTCTGACACATACATGTATCTATAGTACTTTGGAGAGAGTTTTTCTTGACTTTAGATGAGAATTTTAGTTATAGATTATGACTTATAATGAGAAATCCAAACACAAGTCAGGATATTGATTTAAAAATTCATTTCAGAGAAATTTTGAGAAGGCAGGAGTCCCAGCACATAAAAGCAGGAAACAAGAACATAACAAATCTGAAGACTCTGATTTATTTGTATAAAGTTGATCTTATTCCATGCCAGTTTGCATTTGGACTAGTAAGCTTCCTAAAATTAGGTACTTCACATTAAGTGTCTATTATAAAAATAGTTTCCTTTATGTATAGCTATTATTTTAAAACATATTGTTTGCCAGAGATAAAATTGACAACATCCATTGGATCATAGAAAAAGCAAGAGAATTCCAGAAAAAACATCTACTTCTGCTTTATTGATTACACCAAAACCTTTGACTGTGTGGAACACAACAAACTGTGAAAAATTCTTCAAGAGATGGGAATACCAGACCACCTTACTTTCCTCCTGAGAAATCTGTATTCAGGTCAAAAAGCAACAGTTAGAACCAGACATGGAACAATAGACTTGTTCCAAATTGGGAAAGGAGTACATCAAGGCAGTAGGCTGTATATTGTCACTCTGCTTATTTAACTTATATGCAGAGTATATTATGTGAAATGCCAGGCTGGATGAAGCACAAGCTGGAATCAAGATTGCTGGGAGAAATATCAATAACCTCAGATATGCAGATGACACCACCTTAATGGCTGAAACTGAAGAGAAACTAAAGAGCCTCTTGATGAAAGTGAAAGAGGAGAGTGAAAAAGCTGACTTAAAACTCAGCATTCAAAAAGCGAAGATCATGGCATCTGGTCCCATCACTTCATGGCAAATAGATGGGGAAACAATGGAAATAGTAACAGACTATTTTATTGGGCTCCAAAATCACTGCAGATTGTGACTGCAGTCATGAAATTAAAAGACGCTTGCTCCTTGGAAGAAAAGCTATGACCAACCTGGATAGCATATTAAAAAGCAGAGACATTACTTTGCCAACAAAGGTCCATCTAGTCAAAGTTATGGTTTTTTCCAGTAGTCATGTATGGATGTGAGAGTTGGACCATAAAGAAAGCTGAGTGGCGCAGAATTGATGCTTTTAAACTATGGTGTTGGAGAAGAGTCTTGAGAGTCCCTTGGACTGCAGGGAGATAAAACCAGTCAATCCTAAAGGAAATCAGTTCATAATATTCATTGGAATGACTGGTGATGAAGCTGAAACTGCAATACTTTGGCCAGCTGATGTGAAGAACTGACTCATTGGAAAAGACCCTGATGCTGGTAAAGATTGAAGGCAGGAGAAGAAGGGAATGACAGAAGATGGGATGGTTGGATGGCATCACCGACTCAATGTACATGAGTTTGAGCAAACTCTGGGAGTTAGTGATGGACAGGGAATTTTGGCATGCTGCAGTCCATGGCATCACAGAGAGTCTGACACAACTGAGCAACTGAACTGAACTGATTGTTTGCCTCCAATAATGTCTGCAAAATTCTGTCTGATTCTTTGTTAAATCAGAAATAACGTTTTCTCCACTCTGAGTTTTCAAGATATAGATATTCTATTTTCTGACAAAGGGTGAAAATTGGAAAGTTACTACATTTTTTTTAGAAAGATCATTCCTGGGTTTTGATAAAGATAAAAATAGATAACCCCTTGGGTAGAAATCTGATTTTCCCCAGAGGTATCATAGATCACAGCACCAACTAGCCTACTCCTAAAATCAGAAGTGGAGGATGTGTCTTTTAGTCAAGTTACATTCAATATATTTCTTGGCATGTTTTGATGCAATTTGTTTCAGAATCCATTGCAGTTTACTGGTATTGAAACAGAAACATTCAAATAATGGTCACTTAGCAATAATAGCAATTTCCTTCCCTTCATTCTAAGATTTATATAAATTATTAAGGTAGGTTGGTAATAGACTTAGATGAATTTTTATCTTGAACAAGTATGTATATTTGATTATTCTATTTCAAGAAGCATTTAATTGCAATTACTTTGAAAATAATTGCAAGCTGGTTTTCCTAGGTGGCACTGGCAGTAAAGAATATGCCTGGAGCACTGGGAAGACCCAGAGGGATGGGGTAGAGAGGGAGGTGGGAGGGGGGATCGGGATGGGGAATACATGTAACTCCATGGCTGATTCATGTCAATGTATGACAAAACCCACTACAATATTGTAAAGTAATTCGCCTCCAACTAATAAAAATAAATGAAAAAAAAAAAAAAGAATGTGCCTGCTAATGCAGCAATTGTAAGAGACACGGGTTCCATCCCTGCGTCAGGAAGATCTCCTGGAGGAGGGCATGGCAACCCACGCCAGTATTCTTAACTGAAGAATCCCAGAGGAGCCTGAAGGGCTACAGTCCATAGGGTCGCACAGAGACAGTTGCGACTGAAGTGACCTAGCACACACGCCTGCACTTTGAACAAGCCTCTGAGAGGCTGGTAGAAAATGAATAAATAAAGTTTTCTTCTTATCTTTTTATTTAGGGCTTCCCAGGTAGCTCAGAGGGTAAAGCACCCTCCTACAATACAGGAGGCCTGGGTTTGATCCATGGGTTGGGGAGATCCTCTGGGGAAAGAAATGGCTTTAAAAAAAAGTTGGCTATTGAGAGTCGTGTATATACTTTAAATAATAGTATTGAAATGACTCGTGCTAGGAGGAAAATAACTTATGCTCTGTAGCAGAGAGTATTATCCATATGCTTAATATTGCACAACAACATTGCAATACATACAGGATGGTTACTATTTGTGCAGAACTGTGCCAAATGTTTCCAATAGGTTGTATACTTGATTGCAAGGCCTATTTATGTGTATCTTCATGCCATACCCATGAAGAAACTGAGATAGGAAGTTAGGCTGGTAATTGGCAGAGTATTTTGTCACTCACTGGAGGAACTCCACCTCTAATATTGATTAAGGAAATTAATTATCACGTCTACAATGCCTCTGACAGGCCAGCTCCATTGTTGGCCAGCTCCAACACTTACTAAACATCTAATTAGGCAAGTTACTGAACTTCTATTGGCTTCAGTTTTTCCATCTATATAAAAAAGGAAATCACTGTCCTATCTCATAAGGTTTTTGCAACAATTAGGAGAATCACATATACTAACATCTAATCATTTTAAGTTATATCATTAATTTTTTCTACTACCCTTTTTAATATTCACCCAGTCAGATTTGAGGTACAATAGGTTTAGGAGAATAATGCTGTAGATTGATAAGATTAGATGCTGCAAAAAATGTACTATGCTTCTTAAATCCCTGGACTTATCACTATGTTTCTTATCATTAATTTTGTGTGAGACTTATTTTCTTGGACAGGTGTTGGGGAAGTATGGAGAGATTCATTGATTCACTCTACAAACAGTTCATGGGTTTCCTTACGTGCTAACTACTGAGATGAAAGCTGTAAGAAAAAAAAAATGACAAGTGAGACACAGACCGTATATTGCAGAAGCTTACTATCAACCAGGGGAGGGCAAAGGAAAAGAGTCGATTAGATTATGATGGGGATGCACCTCATGTTAAGGACATACTCATGAGTTTATTCCAGATTATAAGAATTACAAGGGCAGAGGCATTGTCTTGTTTGCTGCCAAATCCACTAATCCAAAGGATGGGTTAGTGGAAGATTTTTAAGTGGGGTGAAAAATAGGAGTTATATCAAGAAGAGGATTAAGTTATTCCAGAAAGTATCTGTCACTTGTAGAAAATCATAGAAAAATAGTTTTGAGAAAGTGAGTAGTTCACTGTGGCTAGAGTTTAGCTCTAGAGGGGAAGAGTAAAGAGGAGAACAAGGAGATCCTGAGGAGCCTTGCACACCTTGATAAAGAGTCTAGGCTCAATGGGGAAATATGGAAGCTTGTCAACAGAAAAGTGATAGAGTTAGATTTACCTGTTAGAAAAAGCAATAGCGCTATAGTATGGACAGTAATTGAGGTAAGCAAAAGAAGAAATGAAAGGAAATGGTAAATTAAACATAAAATTTTTTACCACCTTCATGTAGATCATTTCAGCATATTTATATGCCTATAATTAAGAAGCCCCTTATGGCCTGTTCATGCATAGTCTTTGCAATGCTTAGCTGAGCATAGTGTTAGAAGCAGACAAATATAAATGGCAAACACTACACAGCTAAGGCTTAATTTTGTTATGAGATTTCATAGTCTGAGAAGTGTTAAATATTTAATTAGAGAAAATCAGTAGACATATGCTATTCAAAAGCAATACTGTGAAATAAATTACACTTTTCAGAATTCACTTAAAAAAACTCTCCTGATTTCTACTCTTTACAGAAATTGACCTGATATTAGAGTTTTGGATGGAAGTTTCTGAAAGCAAAATATTTTCCGTTTTAGAAGCAAACAGCTGAATTTCACAGGGATTTTGCTTTTTTGAACAATTTCAGCTTTAATGACTGAGAATTGCTTACAGTTTCCAAAAAATTAATTCTCTACTTTGAACTCAACATTTGGAACCTGTGTCCCTCTTTAGTCAATATTAAAATAGAAAGCTTTGTGTGATAGATTTTATGTATCACTCGGTATAAAAGATATAATGTCCCTTATATTTTGATTTAATCTTTGACATTTAAAGGTTTCAGCTGATTGAAATGTTTCTGATCTGTTAAAAGTGAAAAAGACATTTTGATGCTTCTATTTTTAATATCCTTGTTTCTAAAGTTCTATTTCCTAAATTGAGGGCTTTCCAAATATTACTAAAAAACAAGAGCACTACAATTTCAGTCTGACTGGAGTAGGTTCACAAAGCATCTTCCTCAGGAGAATAATGTTCTTGTTAATATATTTATTCTATATCTATCTTGTTAAAATAGCTTGCTAAGAATTCTGTTATTAATCCAAATCTAAGAGAAGAAGTCTGGGGCATGTGCATCCTGCATGCTCTTTTCTATTTTACTGTATCCTATTAGCAACATGCATGGTACATAAGAAATGTAACTACCTCTTCTGGGGTAATATATTTGTAAAAAGTACAAACCCAGGAACTTCCCTGATTGTCCAGTGGTTAAGACTTCACTTTCTAATGCAGGGGGTGCTGGATTGATCACTAGTTGGGGAGCTAAGATCCCATATGCCTCTTGGCCAAAAAACTAAGGCATAAGACAGAAGCAATATTGTAACAAGTTCAATAAAGACTTTTTTAAAATGGCCTATATCAAAAAATCTTTTGTTATTGTTGTTCAGTTGCTCAGTTGTGTCCAACTCTTTGCAAACCCATAGACTGCAGCACACCAGGTTTCCCTGTCCTTCACCATCCCCTGGAGCTTGCTCAAACTCAGGTCCATTGAGTTGGTGATGCCATCCAACCACCTTTGCTGTCCCCTTCTCCCCGTGCCTTCAATCTTTACCAGCATCAGAGTCTCTTCTAATGAGTTGGCTGTTCACATCAGGTGGCCAAAGTACTGGAGCTTCAATTTCAGCATCTGTCCTTCCAATGAATATTCAGGTTAATACAAACACTGTAATTTGCCCTTATCTCTATTTGGGTTATATAATGATCACAGAACATATAAGAAAATGAAAATGTCCATTTTCAAATTAAGCATAGAGAATGAAAACTCTAGTTGAATGATCTGTCTTGCAGTCTAGGAATTATGCTAATTTCTTGGGACATTAAAGAATTACATTTTGGAAAGCTTTATAGAGTTGTACACTCCAACCCTGTATTCACAATCTGCATTCACGTGCTTGCTGAATTAATTGTATTTTTATATCATTAAGGAGAAGGAAAGCTATTATATGTTTTCATACTTCTTCATATCTTTACTACTTCCCTCAAAGAGAAAAACTAATCCTACTGGTTGAAATCCACTATATCTAGTAAGTAATTATACTAGTTTACTGTCAAGAAGATAGAAAATAGATTTTCCTGAATGGTCACAGTAAAATGAGATTGAGATGATCAAATATAATAAGAAGGTGGTAGAGTCAGCCAAAGTTAAAGGATTTGTTTTCAAGGGAAATTTTAGTTGTTGGTCAAATGTATCTACATATATATACAAACATATATGTCTGTAAAATATATATATATATATATATGTATATATGTCTATAAAAATTACAATGGTAATAGTTATCAAATATTCCTATTTTTTCATAATTTTGAACATTTATCCAGATATCCTGGGTGATGTATGTACTGTAGTTTAGTAATCACCTTTTACTTCATGCTGCAGACACTGTCTGCAGTGATTTTGGAGCCCAAGAAAATAAAATCTGCCACTGTTTCCACTTTTCCCCCATGAATTTTTGGGACCAGATGCCATGATCTTGGGTTTTTGAATATTGAGTTTTAAGCCAGCTTTTTCACTCTCCTCTTTCACTTTCATCAACAGGCTCTTTAGTTCCTCTTTGATTTCTGCCATTAGAGTGATATCATCTGCGTATCTGGGGTTATTGATATTTCTCCCAGCAATCTTGATTCCAGTTTGTAATTCATCCAGTCTGGCAATTTGCATTATGTACTCTGAATATAAGTTAAGTAAACAGGGTGGTTATATACAGTTCTGATGTACTCCAATTTTGAACCAGTTTTGGATCAGTTCAAAATTTTAAACCAGTTCTTTGTTTCATGTTCAGTCCTAATTGTTGCTTCTTGATGTGCATACAGGTTTTTCAAGAGGCAGATAAGGTGATCTGGTATTCCCATCTCTTTAAGAATTTTCCACAGTTTGTTGTGATTTGCATAGCCAAAGGCTTTAGTGTAGCCAATGAAGTAGAAATAAATGTTTTTCTGGAATTCTCTTGCTTTTTCTATGACCTAAAGGATGTTGGCAATTTGATCTCTTGTTTCTCTGACTTTAATTCAGCTTGTACATCTGGAAGTTCTCAGTTCATATACTGCTGAAATCCAACTTGAAGGATTTTGAACATTTTCTTGCTAACATGTGAAATGAGCACAACTGGTAGTTTAAACATTCTTTAGTGTTGCCCTTCTTTGGGATTGGAATGAAATCTGACCTTTTCTATTCCTGTGGCCACTACTGAGTTTTCCAAATTTGCTGGCATATTGAGTGCAACACTTTCACAGCATCATCTTTTAGGATTTGAAATAGCTCAGCTAGAATTCCTTCACCCCCACTAGATTTGTTCATAGTAATGTTTCCTAAGGCCCACTTGACTTTACCCTCCAGGATGTCTGGCTCTAGGTGAGTGATCACCCAATAGTGGTTAACTGGGTCATTAAGACCTTGTCTGTATAATTCTTCTGTGTATTCTTGCCACCTCTTCTTAATGTCGTCTTCTTCTGTTAGGTCCTTGGTATTTCTGTACTTTATTGTACCTATCTTTGCATTAAATGTTCCCTTGGTATCTCCAATTTTCTTGATGAGATCTCTAGTCTTTCTCATTCTATTATTTTGCTCTATTTATTTGCATTGTTCACTTAAGAATGTTTCCTTATCTCTCCTTGCTATTCTCTGGAACTCTGTATTCAGTTAGGTATACTTTTTCCTTTCTCCTTTGCCTTGCAGATTTTAGTAAATGCATACCATGTTAGAAGAAAATAGAGATTAAAGAAGAATTACCAAGTTATCACTAATGATATGAAATATGCTCTATGTTGTCATTTAGGAGTTTATGTGATTACATTTTTACTATGTATTTGTCAAGTGGTTAGTAGCTTAATCATACCCATTGTTTATTAAGATAAGGAGACACACTGCTGGTGGTAGTATAAATTGGGGAGTAATATGATAATAAAACATATGGATAATTGGGGTACAGATATTTGATTTCAAGACACTTATTCTAAAAGTGTCCCCAAGAAAAAGAAATGCAAAAAAGTGAAGTGGTTGTCTGAGGAGGCCTTACTAATAGCTGAGAAAAGAAGAGAAGGTAAAGACAAAGGAGAAAAGGAAAGATAGACCCATCTGAATACAGAGTTCCAAATAACAGCAAGGAGAGATAAGAAAGCCTTCCTGAGTGATCAATGTGAAGAAACAGAGGAAAACAATAGAATGGGAAAGACTAGAGACCTCTTCAAGAAAATTAGAGACACCAAGGGAACATTTCATGCAAAGATGAGCACAATAAAGGACAGAAATGGTATGGACCTAACAGAAGCAGAAGTTATTAAGAAAAGGTGGGCAAGAATACACAGAACTATACAAAAGATCTGCATGACCCAGACAATCACAACGGTATGATCACTCACCTAGAGGCAGACATACTGGAGTCCAAAGTCAGTTGGCCCTTAGGAAGCATCAATCAACAAAGCTAGTTGAGGTGATGGAATTCCAGATGAACTATTTCAAGTTCTAAACCATGATGCTGTTAAAGTGCTGTATGCAATATACCAGCAAAATTGGAAAACTTAGCAGTGGCCAGAGGACTGGAAAAGGTCAGTCCTTCTTTGAGATTAGTCCTTCATTCTAATCCCAAAGAAAGGCAATGACAAAGAATGTTCAAACAACCACACAATTGCACTCATCTCACACACTGGCAAAGTAATGCTAAAAGTTCTCCAAGCAAGGTTTCAACAGTACATGAACTGAGAACTTACAGATGTTCAAGCTGGATTTAGAAAAGACAGGAACCAGAAATCAAATTGCCAACATATGTTGTATGATCAAAAAAAGTTCCAGAGAAAACATCTACTTCTGCTTTATTGACTACGGCAAACTCTTTGACTGTGTGGATCACAACAAACTGGAAAATTCTTAAAGAGATGAGAATATCAGACCACCTGACCTGCCTTCTGAAAAACCTGTATGCAGGTCAAGAAGCAACAGTTAGAACTGGACATGGAACAACACACTGGTTCCAAATTGGGAAAGGAGTACGTCAAGGCTGTATGTTATCACCCTGCTTATTTAACTTATATGTGGGGTACATTGAGAGAAACTCCTGGCTGGATGAAGTACAGGCTGGAATCAAGATTGTCAGGAGAAATATCAGTAACCTCAGATATGCAGAAGACACCACCCTTATGGCAGGAAGTGAAGAGGAACTAAAGAGCCTCTTGATGAATGTGAAAGAGGAGAGTGAAAAGCCTGCCTTAAAACTCAACATTCAAAACACGAAGTTCATGGCATCTGGTCCCATCATTTCATGGCAAATAGAGGGGGAAACCATGAAAACAGTTCTTTTTTTTTTTTGCAGGGGGGAGCCACAAAACCCACCAATCACTGCAGATGGTGACTGCAGCCATGAAATTAACATATGCTTACTCCTTGGAAGAAAAGCTATGACAAACCAAGAGGTGAGGTGAGGTGAGGTGAAGTAAGGTGAAGTTGTTTAGTCGTGTTCGACTCTTTGCAACCTCACAGACTGTGGCCTCCCAGGCTCTTCCATCCATGGGATTTTCCAAGCAAGAGTACTGGAGTGGGTTGTCATTTCCTTCTCCAGAATGACAAACCTAGACAGCATGTTAAAAAGCTGAGACATTACCAACAAAGGTCCTACTAGTCAAAGCTATGGTTTTTCCAGCAATCATGTATGGTTGTGAGAGTTGGACCATAAAGAAATCTGAGCACCAAAGAATTGATGCTTTTGAACAGTGGTATTTGAGAAGACTCTTGAGAGTCTTTTGGACTGCAAGAAGATAAAACTAGTTAATCCTAAAGGAAATCAATCCATAACATTCATTGGAAGGACCGATGCTGAGGCTGAAACTCCAGTCCTTTGGCCACCTGATGCAAAGACGTGACTCTCTGGAAAAGACCTTGAGGCTGGGAAAGATATAAGTCAGGAGGAGAAGGGAACAGGATGAGATGGTTGGATGGCATCACTGACTCGATGCATATATGTTTGAGTAAGACTTGGGAGTTGGTGATGGACAGGGTAGTCTTGCATGCTGTAGTCCATGGAGTCATAAAGAGTCAGACACGACTGAGCAACTGAACTGAAATGATTCTAAAAGTCTAACAATAAAATTATGCAAAAAAAATCTGCAAAGAAGAATGTTCATCCCTCTTTGTATGTGTGTGCATATTTAGAGAGATATGTAAAGTATATATATGGCACTATATATATATATGGTACCAGGTACACAAATTATACATATGCATACACATATATATGTACATACACACTGTATAAAATTTTTCTCATCTGTATTTCTACATGTTTATGAGTATCTCTCTAAATGTATCTTGATATTGAGGTATATGTATACATATGATATAGAGGTCTGCTATAATGCACACATGAATACTAATAATCTTAGGATTTAGAGCTATTTTCCAGTTCTTTTCAGCTGTTTTGTTGTAAAATTTACATTGTAAAAGGCCAATATTTTATGTTCTAAAAGAGAAAAGAATCTGTGGTATTTTTAAGGGGAACACTGACAATCTCTGACTATTCTATTAAGGGCAGGAATTGTCCCTGTGTATCATTACATTTCTGTCAACAAGTAAAGTGGTCGGCATCTAGCAGATGGTTAATAATAATGTACTGGATAAATAAGTAAATAAATAAATAGCAAGAAGATGCTTCAAATAAGCATGTACTGTCTGAGAAGAATTACCTAGAAAGTCAGTCTGTTACCAATGATAAAAATTAGTTTTTTAAATCTAATTTTAGATAAAATTTAGTTAAATTTTTATACAAAAATTTTTAGATAAAAGTTTACTTTTATCAGACAGATTTTTAATCCATTTTTTTTAACCAATGAATATAGTCCTCAGATTTTGATTCTCCACACATGGAGTAGCTTCTGATTGGTCTTGAAACTCCCTGTTGCTAGTTGAAATATGGAAGAAACTAGAGCTAGCCAACAATCTGGTTGAAAAATAAGAGAAAAACCACACACCCAGGGTCAATAACCCACTCCATTTCATGAAGCCATTCTTGTTTGTGCACTGAAGTGCTTTGGGTAGGTGAAAATGTGGCAAGACTGATTAGTTCAGGTAACCAAGGTCACAGGAGGGGTTCACTTTACAATTAGATCCACTCGGAGAACTCAGCAATGCATCCTGATGAGAGACTTAAATCTCCAACTTGTTCATGATCTGAGTGAACTGATTGATAAACTGTGCTGTCGAATCCTGCATCTCTGCCTCCAGGAGAGCTCAGCCTATTAGAATCAACTGTTATTCTCAGATAGTTAAAATAAGTAAATAAATAAAGAGCACAAGATCAAATGTAATCAGAATCAATTGCCCAGTATTTTTTATTATTAATTTGTAGTTCTGTAGAGAGTCATTTCTAAAAGATAATTGTCTTGAATGTAAAAATGATATACTCTTTCAAAGTGATATACCCTATACTTTAGACACTGAAACTTAGTTCTGACTAATTTAATTAATTTTGATTAAAGATCAATGTGAAAAGGTTTTGTTCTATTACTAATGGTTCACTTATTTATATGTAGTTAACATTGATATTGAATAAAGGGGACACATACATACACAGATATCCACATGCACAAACACAGCTATAAAGAAAAGTCTACCCATACCTAATTGGCTGAAAAGTAACAGATAGCTTGAAAATGTCAATAGACTTACCACAGTCTAGTCTGTTATGAGAAAGCTGAGTTGAGACAAAAATCAAAATCTTGTCAGTTTATTATCAATTCTGAGAAATGGGAGGAAACATTAATTTCTTTAACTAAGAGTTGCATCTGTAACAGAGTTCGCAACGAAGAGCTCAGACTTTTGGGAAGAAGTGAGGAATCTCCTTGAGAAGGAAACAGGTACTTAGGAACCAAAGAGGTAAGTGTTAAATCAGAGAGCAGTTCAGATGGATTTGCATAATTACTTTTCCCTGGCTGGTAGTTAAAAGCATATTTTGAGTAGTGCATATCCTGAATAACTGTGTTCAGATCCTGTCCCATACACTATCACCTTGCCTTGCAAACCCCTATCCCTCTGTTTCAGAATGCCCATGTCCTTAGTTAGGTACAACCTGTAGTATAATTCTGGCTTATCCCACTGCAGCTCTTCTTTTGGGCTTCATACATAGCCCTAGACTTTTAGTTAGTTTGCTTGTTTTGGTTCTTAAATACATCTTGCCTCTTGTTACACATCTGTTTAGTCTTACAGGCCTCTTTTGTCAGGTGGGGAGGCCCTGGGATGCAGCAAAAGAGGTTGGCTTTCAGAAGGTAGTTGTTTTTACTAGAGTTCTCCCTGTGCCCTGTGAGCCTGGATGCTGGAAAGACTTGGTTCAATCTTTGACACTAAGCTAAGCACAATTTAGTCAAAGATTTTGAAGCATTTTAAAATAGTGAAATTTCATTCCTTTACATGATGGAGCACATTCCACATAGTTCAAATAGATTGTGAACTCCTGAAGTCCAGGCATGCTGCCTTATCACTTATCACAGTCCTTAATATACTGTAGGAACGCAGTGAAGGCCAAATGAAAGAATCAAAGAAGAAAAGCCAAACAAATCTTACTTCTTAAATAAGTTCATTCTTTCAAACTCTTTAGGTACCATACGGATGAAATGTTTAGTCAATGTTTATGTGGCTTTTAAAAAATTCGACTATTATCAAAGTCCTTTTTATTATTTCTCTTTGGACTCATGGAGTAGCATTGGGAAATTTCATGTTGAAGTTAATTTTAAAATTTAAATCCAAGTTTCCAATATTCCAGATTTTTCCAAGGCTAATAAAAACTTAGTTTATTTTTCTTTTTACAAAAATGTACCACACCCACATTTTATCATTGGCTTTATTTTTTTTATTTACAGCTTTTCTTTTGAGAAGTCATAAGTGCCAAAGTTTTCCAGATCTATTTCAAACCAATTCTTCATTCCACCATAACATTATCCCATCCAGTTGACATTCTCAAATATTTTTATGTAGGTTTTTTTTTCATTTCAGCAATAATCTTGAAAAAAAATTTGAAAACTTTTCTGTTTTGAATACTATGGATAACTGCTCTTAATTGTGACATTCAATTAATTGTGTATCCATTTCCTTAAAATATTATCTTCTGGTTTGCTTTCCAGTTTGACAGTTGACAGGTAACAAAACCTTTCGATCAGCATTTTTCTGAAAACTTACAAAAAAGTCAGAGACTTGGTGTCAAGCTCTCTCAGACTTATTTAATCACGATGAGTGGAAAGGAAGACATATTTTGATTAAGACTGGCTAACCCGATCAATAAAGACCTTGAACTTGCCTTAAGTTACTACTGGCTATTCCCAATAATGGTGATAACCTAAAAGTGAAACTTCAAACCCATTAGCACAAAATGAATAACAGATAACCTGGAAAATAAGCTTTTCCCCCTACAAGTATTATTTCAAGTTTGTATACCTACATTGGTATTCTAGATAGTCATATTATTCTATTCTTGCTGTTGTCCCTGTTGCTTTTTCTTTTTAAAAATGTTTTCTCCAGCTTATCTTTTACATAACTTTATTCCCCAAGTTCTATTAAAAGCACAAATCAGGGAAATCATAGCTGGAATAGCCAGCAAGGTATGCCATTGCAGCTTACCATTTTTGCAGATCCCAATTTTGACAAAGTACTTGAAGTTCAAAAGGCAGAGACGGTCAAGGTGAAGGTGTACTCCTTCAAAATCCTCAAGATCCATTGGATATAAAACTTAAACAAACAAGAAATTACTTTCATTGATTAAATGTAGATTGAATTAGGAGGAAAAAATGACAGGCACTACTAAGGTTATGTCCCCCACTCATTGTTTAACTCAGCATGACTGATTCAATCTGCTGAGCCCCAAGGAAGGCCAAAGATGTCACTCATGGACTCCACACAATGCAGGAGCCTTAGAAGAGCAAAATCGAAAAGTTGCACTTTATCCACTCACAGCCTGGAGCCACTGTTCTCATTCCGTCTTATGTTAGCAGAACAATGAGCTGCAGCAGGCATTGGGCTGCTCCACATAATAACTATAGGTATCCCACAGGCAAAGCTGTTGTTGCTCTTAAGACCTGACAGAATGTGTCTTGTAGGCATGACCTAGCAGATGGGGACTGTTTCCTTTCATCTTTCACCAAAAGCCACCTAGGTGAAATATATAAAGCATCTTGATAAGGGATATATTTTCTCCTATAGGGGTAGTTTGATTACTATAAGCTGCTCTTCTTGTTCATTCACCTTAAAAATAATTGCCACTCTTGTGGTAGAAGAAGTCAAGTGTAGCCACAGAGACTGGGATAGACCTTTTGCTCCATCCTGCTAATTTGTGTCACCTACTGCACTGCCTTATGTATTGATGGTAGAAAAAAAAAAAAAATTGAAGCAGAAAATTAAGTCTGAAAGGATTTTTTGTCCTGCTGTCACTTTGTACAACATTTAGTTCAGTTGACATGACACTGTGCCTTTTGTTACATAAAACTGTCACATTGTCCCCTTCTGGTTAGCTGCAGTTGCTGCCCAGATCAATAATAACTGTCAAAACTGTCAAATAATGAAAGGATCCTATGATATGTTGGCTGCAGAGAATGATATTTTTGGCTATCTTTTAAAATGTTACCCAATTAGTTTCAAACACATATTAGAAGTAAAGAAATAAGATGAGCTTTGTAAATGATATCACAAACTTGAAAATGAGGACTTGCTTATGTATATTAGTTGCATATTACTTGACACACTTTTAATTTTTTTTAAAGTCAGTTTTAGATAGATCATTTTTATATAATGAGAAGTTTAATTCCAAAGCAAAAAAGTAACTCAAAACCCCTGAGCTTCTATCATTTCTCTGTATGTGTAATGGTAGTATTGAGTTATTAGGGGGATAATTTACTCCAGATCTACATACCTATGGAGAAGCTCCTAAAGTGGGGTTTGATCATGGGAGGAAGTTGTCTCTTTGTTGCCATTGTTTTCTATCCAGGTTGCTCAGTTATTGCCCTCTTATAGCATTTGTAAGCAGGAAATCAAGCCACAGACAGCTGTAGCAGAACCAATGGTCTTAAATATTCCTGGTCAGTCCCTCTAATTGAAAACCATGTGGGAAAGCTCAAGAGTGGTTCCTCAGAAGCTTTGTGTGAACTGGAAATTGTATTTTGTATTTTAGTTAAACTCATCTTACTATACTTTATTCTACTCAGAACTAACATCTTTATATCTTTGTGATTTTAGTCGCAACCAAGAACCACCCTCCAGGGTTTAATCTCTAACCCCTGAACCACCTGTTCCAAGCTTTTCCATAATTTGTATGTTAGCCTTTGAGTTCAGCATGCTGTCAGTGACCCTCTTTTCAGACCCGTGTAACCACACTTCACACCCTCAATTTTTCAAACTGTCAGAAATATTCAGAATTAATTTCTCTTTTACATCTGATGTGACTTAATGCCCATGATACCTATGTAGGTTTACCCTGAATCTATGCTTCTACAGCCTATAGAAATCAAATGTGCCCTCTGCCTCTACACAGAGTGCTGTGAACTCCCACACAAACTTACAATTGATTTGGCTCAAATATAAAACTGAACTCCTGAGTTCTCCAAAGAATTTATTACTATATAGAAACATTAAGTATCTGGGTAGACTTTATTCAGTATATTTTTGATTAAAGGTGATGATATTAAACATTTTCCAATGTCCTTCACATTATTCTCTCATACTGAGTTAGCATTGTCAGGGATGTTTGTAATTTCCTCGGTTCTGTCTCATCGCAACAACAATTAGAAGTGGTGGATGGACCTGTGTTACAGCTCCGTGTTACAGCTCAGTTTTATTTAGAAAGTAAAGGAAAATACATTCTCAAGGCCTGAGGGCGGCCCAACCCAAAAGACTCGAGAGAAGAGAAGCCTCTGGCCAACTTTTGGCTCCTATTTTTATGTTCGCCCCCCCCCACCCCCACCCCACCCCGAGCCTGCCCTATGTAAATTGGGCTAGCCAGGAGGGCTGTTTGTTTTACCTGAGATTCTCACTCTGGTCCTTGGACCTTCCTTTGTTCTATTTTCCCTTCTTTGTCTTTTAGCCACTGCCATTCTGGATTCCTATTTCCTATTCTCACCATCTAACAGTATCATAGACTCCTGCACAGAAAGGTAACAAGAATGTATTCCAACTATTTACTATTTAGCCCTAAGTATTCCAAAGCTGTGCCAATTTTGGTATTTTATACAAATTATTTAAATTAAAAAAGTAGAAGTGGCTACTATCTTTGATATATGAATTTTGGTAATGGGCTTAGAGAAAATATTTCTCTCATCACTGCATTAAATAAATACCTATTCTATAAAATTCTATGAGGCTTAATAAGTACTTACCAAAAAACAAACAAAAATTATATTGGGTATAAGAATGAATAGATAGTCAAATTTCCCAAAAAACATTTAAAATAACCCTTTATATTTATCTTTTGTATGCTTTTGAATATAGTCATATTAGTAAAAATAATAATATATAAAATTAAAGATTTGCTTTATTTTAAAATAATGTTCTGACAAATTCCTTTACATTATAAATAATAAAACTGCCAATATTCAATTCCATCTAAATTTGTTGTTATAGGAATCTATATCAGTAGAAGTCTTAGCTTGAATCTAGAACTCAGGCATTTGTAGGTGAGTCTGTAGTTTGCTGGGTTATGCTCACTAAAGTTCTATTTTATGATTGATTGGGGATATTTATTAGTAATAATTTATCATGAAAGCATAGCTAAAGCTGAACGCATGGACAATGCATTATTATTGAAGAGGTTACATGATTTAGAGATTAAAGGCATCTGTTTCTGATTTCTTTCTGGCTCAGTTTTATTGTGGAGAAGGCAATGGCACCCCACTCCAGTACTCTTGCCTGGAAAATCCCATGGGTGGAGGAGCCTGGTGGGCTACAGTCCATGGGGTCACTAAGATTCGGACACGCCTGGGTGACTTCACTTTCACTTTTCACTTTCATGCATTGGAGAAGGAAATGGCAACCCACTCCAGTGTCCTTGTCTGGAGAATCCCAGGGACAGGGGAGCTTGGTAGGCTGCCATCTATGGGGTCGCACAGAGTCAGACATGACTGAAGTGACTTAGCAGTAGCAGGAGCAGCTTTATTGAAATTGTCTAAGTCTTAGGATTAGGAATCTGCAAGAAAGTAGAAAGGGAAAACTAAGGGTTAATTCAGTGTTATAAACAAAGCAGTGGCAACATAGATGTCAGTGGCTGCAGCAGAATTTGAACAAAATTATACTAAAAGCAAAACATACCTGATTTTGTTGGAAACAGATAAAACTGTGTTTAGAAGGGAATCTACAGTTTTTTTGGGTGAGGGCGCTAATAAAATTAACAAATCTACAGCTCTACTGATCAAAGAAGTAAGTAAGCAAAGGATAGCACACATTGCAATGTCACTTATTTAGACGGGTCACCACCATAGACTCCAAAGAAACAAAATAAATTAAGAAAATATTACTATTTACTTCATGTCAACATATTCAACAGTTAAGATGAAATGGACATATTCTTTAAAAATAAGCTATCAAAACTGACTCAAGAAAAAGTTGAAGACACAAATAGCCCCGCATGCATTAAGCACATTTGACTCTAGAACAATGGTGGTGTTAAGTGCCCATCAACACCCTGGGCAATGGAACATCCACATATACCTTTGTAGTCTGCCCTCCATATCCAAGTTTCCACATCTGAGGATTCAACCAACAACAGATCATGAGGTACTGTTGCTCATATTTATTGAAAAACATCCAAATGTGTATGGGCCCATGCTGTTAAAGCACATTGTTCAAGAGCCAACTGTAAATTAAATCATAATTAAAAGCTTTCAGAAAAGAAAACTAAAGGCCTCGACAGCTTCACTGGTGAATTCTATCAAATATTTAATACAGAAATAATAGCAATCATGCACAATTGCTTTTGCAAAAGAAGAAAGGGTATTTCTCAAATATTTTATGAACCTGAATTATTCCAACACACAGAAAAGCAAAAATATAATGAAAAAAGAAATTACAGGCCAATATTCTTGCATAAATGCAAGCAGTCAGAGCAATTTGGCAAATAAATATGTACATATCTGTATATATATATATATGAATATACTACTTCATCACTAAGGGGAATGTATTCCAAGAATGTAAGATTGATATTCAAAAATCAGTTAATGGAAATCAATGCATCGGCAGAATAAAGGGGGAAAGGGTATGATCATTTTTTAGATACAGCAAAAATACTTTAAATGAATCAACATCCATTCACAAGAAAACTCTCAAACCAGTAGAAAAAGAACTCCCCAAACCTGTAAAGAAATCCGTGAATATTTACATTAACATCATATTTGATATCAAAATAAAGAAAGCTTTTCTCTTAACACTGGGAACAAGGCAAAGATTTTTATTCTTCTTCCTTCTATTCAAACTTATACCAAAGTTTCCCAGCCAGTTAAGTAGGACAAGAAAAGAAAACAAGTATATAAATTTGAAAGAAAGAAGTAAATTCTCTGAGTTCAGATAGCATGATTGTATATGTGGAAAATCCTGAGGCATCTAATAAAATGATGTACTATAATTTACTACTGGATTTATTTTGATAATACACTGTACCTTTCTTTTGGAGGGAGAAAAAAAATTTTTTTATAATGCAGTTGATTTAAATTTTGTGGGAAAATATTTTATTTTGACTTTTTCTTTATATTAAAAAATAGAAAATAGATTTTATTGATGTTGGCAATGAGAGCATAGACTTCAGTGAGAACACATCTTTTGTATCCGTTCTGACATTTTGGAACACTCCTTCAACATTTGAAAAAATGTCTCTGTATTTAAAATCCTTCATTATTTATGTAGAGTAAAAAGAATCACTGTATTTACAGACTTCATTGTCATTTGATAGGTTTCACCTGCCAGATGAATCAGAGGAAGACTTTGATTAAAAAAAATATATTGAGCCATTAAGCAGAGAATGGGGTATCCATCTCTTGACACTGGTTACAGCAGATACTAGGAAAAGAAAAGCTGTGGAAGCTTTCAGACACTACCTCAGGCAGAATGGTTTTGGTGCTAGAGGCAGTACCAGATTCCTGGTTCTGACACATGCTTCATGACTTTGTGATTGGTGGGAGCTTCACCAGAATTAACAGATAAGATCTGAAATATGATGGAAGTTTGGATTGGCTTTGAGTCACTGACTTTATTACTTACCTAAACCACACACCTTGCCGTGCAGCCTACAGCCCCAGCCCATCTGCCACACCTCTCTGGGAGCATCAGATCTAATTTCACTCTGCACGTTAGCATTAGATGCATGAAAACTCAAAAGTTGACCTTTGTTTCTTTCTTCCCTCCTTTTATGCTGTATACCCCTGCTAAGAGGTAGTAAGCATATAACTTCTTGCTATGAGTGTAGGGTGAATATAAACAAATTGGAACAAGCAATACACATTCGTTTAAGGACTGAAAATTAGTCTTGCCTGTTCACATATTTATATATTTGTTCCACATAAGCAAATTACACACCCTTCCCCCAGCATCCATAAAATACAAATATTTATTTTAAAAAACTCCACAAACCATAAGTGAGTATAAAGAAATAAATTGCTTAAACCATATTTTCTACATATAGGAAAGATAATACAGAAAATTAATTTTTCTGTCTCAATTGCTTAGTAATTTAAAAACATTAAATAACTTTTGGATCACAGCCCAAAATAAACTGACTACAGACTCTTAAAAAAATCACTAACAATGAGAATTCTAAGTTTCTAAGTTGTAGCCAAAACGATATCCTTTATAATAGAAAATTTCTCCATTTTGGTGAGCACTCCAAGTCTCAGTTGGACTTCAATATATTTTTTGGAAGCTTTTAATCATGTGGTTTCTTCTTTAAAGGAAATTAATCTCCATTTATATTTGTGGAAATCCTAATTCTAAAAGTTACCTCCTGTGTTCAGAAAGGTCTAACATTATGATATAAATTGGCTTTTCCACATTATTGTCTCAGAGCTGGCCATGAGCATGCTCTGTCACTCTGCTGCTCCCGGCTGTAATTAGATAATAGTGAAAGGCAAGTCCACATAATCCTGAATTTCCCTGAAGTAATCAAATTCTGTATTTTTATCACATAATGAACAACCTCTCAGTAGCTTTTCCACGTACTCAGTTTTTCTCTGGGAAATGTTTTGCTCTGCCGAAACATTTGCTTTACCAAACTGTCAAAGCACAGATTACAGGAACACTGAGAAACCACTTCTCTTACGTCCAAAAGCAGTTCCTGATGGCTGAATGGGTTCTGTGAACAAATGACTTGTGATCAAATATGTACGTTTCCCAACACTTTTTAACCCGTTGAATATTCCCTATGCATCATAAACTGAGTTTCTCTTCAGTAAAATGATCCAGAAACCGATCAAGTTAACGGCAGACCTCACACGCCCTTTGGGCTGCTGCGCAACCTGCGTCAGAAGCCACCTTGAGGCTTTCCAGCTAGTCCTTGCTAGTCCTCCCCGATTCAAGAAAGATGTGTTCTTGGTCTTTTCAGCCAAATTCCTTGTGAAGGTGTAACTGGTTCTGGGATCCAGGCTTACGCATCCTTCTCCTAACTGCCACTGCTGAGTGTGGAGAAGACCAATCTGGTTTTTGGAAACAAGAAATGTGGCTTCTTTATGCTATGTGATATAAAATAAGCAACAGGAGATGTTGCACAGACAATTTCAAGGAGTAAATTTTAGTTTTATGGATTATTCTTTGGAAATTTTAATTCTACTGGAGTCTTGGAAACTAGGATTCTCTATAGGGAGCATTATGACAGACACTAGAAAAGCAAAAATACAAATTTTTGAGTTAGGAGAGACATCTTTGAGATTTATTTTCAAAAATATCTTCTTCTGATGGGTCTTTCAAATTTTATGAAATACAGTGCATGCACATGAGTCAATATGGACACTCCAGATCAGCAAAGATGACACAAACAATGTTACAAAGATCCTACATATCAGAGGAGAAAGATTATTGCTCTATCAATCCTAAAGTGTTTAAATAAAAAGAAATGCTAACATCAGAGCTTGTGAGTCTCCTGCCCAGTGGCTCTACAGCGTGGCTAATGGCAATCTCCCCCAAAAGGACTTATGCCACCAACCACACCTCCGGTACTGCTGCAGACAGAGCGCCTGTCCCCACTGCAGCTTACTGCCGACCTGTGCCTCCACAGGAGACTCTCAAACACACAAAGGCAGGTCTGGTTCAGTCTCTTGTGGGGGTCGTTGCTCCTTTCCCTGGGTACTGGTGTGCACATAGTTTTGTTTGCACCCTCTGAGCATCTATGGTGGATACGAGATTTGATTTTAAATGTGACTGCACCTTCCTACCATCTTGTTGTGGCTTCTCCTTTGCCCTTGGTCATGAGGTATCTTTTTTTTGGTGGATTCCAACATTCTCCTGTTGACGGTTGTTCAGCAGCTAGTTTCAATTTTGGTGTTCTCACAGGAGAAGATGAGCACACGTCTTTCATCCTTCTACTCCTCCATCTTGAGAATATCCTTGGACAGCAAGGAGATCCAACCAGTCAATCCTAAAAGAAATCAACCCTGAATGTTCATTGGAAGGACTGATGCTGAAGCTGAAGCTCCAATAGTTTGGCCCCCTGACGCGAAGAGCTGACTCATTGGGACAGACCCTGATGCTGAAAAAGATTGAAGACAAGAGAAGGGAACGACAGAGAAGGACTTGGTTGGATGGCATTATTGACTCAAATGGACACGAGTTTGAGCAAACTCCAGGAGATGGTGAAGGACAGAGAAGCCTGGTGTGCTGCAGTCCATGGGGTAGCAAAGAGTCAGACATGACTGAGAGATGGAACAGCAAAGGCCCCTTATTATGTGGGCTACAGGAGTAGCCCATGGAGCGTTCATGCTGAGTGCAGGAATCTGTCACTCATGGCTTTCCAACTTTCACTCATGTTTCTGGTTCCATGACCTGGAATATGCACTGGAATCTTTTTCACTCAGTTCTAACATATATCAGTGACATAAGGGACAGAGTGCCTGGAGAAGGAAGTGGCAACCCACTCCAGTATTCTTGTCTGAAGAATCCCATGGACAGAGGAGCCTGGTGGGCTACAGTCCTGGTCTCAAAAGAGTTCGACTCGACTGAGAGACTAACGCACAAGGGACAGAGTTGACTGTATAATGCTTTCTACTGTAGTTTCTAGTTTCAAGATCACACAGCCCCTGTATTTTTTTCTTAACTGCCTTTTGAAATTCATCAGGTCATAGCCCTTGTTAAAATTCTTCACATATAGTTTTAGTTTTCCTTACAGTCTGGTGGGTTCATTCACTCCTCACATTAGCAGGCTCTACTAAGGAGAAGGGGGGGTGGGGGGTGGGGTATTGAGGGAGTGGAAAGGGAAAGCTTGAAGGTGAAAGATCCCTGGCATCTGTGTGTTGGTTGCTAGTTACACTTTGAGTCTGCTTCAGTTTGCTTAGTAATATTCATTGTTCTAAAGTTTGCCATAAAATTTTCTAGTGGGGTAATGCTTTATAGGTATAGTAATCAGAAAATTCACAGACTTCATGCCAGAAAAAATTGTTTAATTCTACCAGGTAGAAAATTGCATAATTCTACCATTATGTTTAGTTAAATAGAATGAAACAAAAATTTTAGGAAGGTTGAGAATCATTTCAGTCTTACATAAGCACAAACTTTCTATCTCAAGTAAGTGATGAAATAACCCCCCAAAAGACAATACCCATATATTTCTATGTTTTAAATAAGAATCCTATTTTATGTCAGTTCTGCCATGAACTATGTCATTTATGACAAAATGTTTCCAAGACATTATTACATTGACAAGGAAAACGGGTCACAAACTAGATCTTTTTCCTTGATACAGCAATTGAGTTTGAAATGTACTAAAATTCTCTTGGTCTGGGTTTTTATTTAGGATTGCTTTTCTTTCTGTATACCAAATGGAATTATGAATTTTCTAGAACAGAATATGTATCTGTCCTATACACAGCTGGATCTTCTGTGCTTGCTCTATAGGCTGCAGAACAATAAAATTTTTGACACACTATAAAATACAATTTTATAGCCAGTCTCATTTTCTGACTGAACCAATCAACTTCCCTTGGTCACCAATTCTAAATGAGACCAGTTTATATAGCACTGCGTTTAATAATCTTGGCCTGAAACTACCCTATAACCTAATTCTCTACAACAAAAGTTTCTAAAACCCAAATGCTTAAGCTACTAGAGCACTCCATGTGAGGAAATGCATCTGGTCAGTAGCAAGTTTCCAGTGAACTCAGTTTGATCTCAGCAGGTTTTTCTGGTGGTCTTTGAAGGGAATTAGATATTAATTATAATATGACATTGTGTGCCTTTTAATACTATCTAAATTTATATGAAAGATTTCCTTTTCCATACATATGGCTGTATATTTTTAAGTTTTACTGCTGCACATGATATTAATTAGTACAATTCATCAGCCATTTCCCCTGCTGTGTTTATCTATTCCCGGGCCCATATCACGATTTGATAGTCAATACTTATAGTTTGAAAACTTTTAACTGTCCTTACAAAAAAAAAAATTGTCTCATCAGTCTTTCCCTTTTATCCTTTCACAAGCAGCTTGTTAAATTTTAAGCAAAATTCTTTTCTGATTTTGATTCAGGTTGTACTAAATTTAGATAAATTTGGAGAAAATAGTTTGATCATGATAAATCTTTCTATCTAGGAACCAAGTTATATTTTTATAATTCTATTTATGTATTTAGGGATGGGCTAGGGAAGGAGAAAGCTCTCAATATCATCTCTTTCAAGATTGAGTAAAGGTGTAGAGAAGAGGAAATCAAGAAAAACATAAAGGTTGCACAATGTGTTTTTAAAATAAACTGCATATTTATTTATTAAGGGTCCTTTTGTATAAACCACACATATTTTGGGTAAATATATATAGACATAGGTGAATTTTACTAACATGCTAATTATAATTTGTTTAAGGGTAGTAAAATAAATAAGGAAATTTAAGATTATTTATTTGTAGGTTTTAAATTACAGAAATTTTTAAAATATTAGAGTATTTTGTATAATAAAGAACCATGAACTATTTTATATCATAGCATGTTATGATCTTAAAACTATTAATAACATTTTAAAATAAAATTTAATCATTTGGTTTACTCTATTTTTTATTTTCCATTCAAGTTTAAATTAAGATAGTTTTACTTTTTTCCAATTATATGTAGACATCTATTAAACCAATAATGCATTTCACCTCATTCAATTTTTAACATTGAAAATCATTTATTGATTTTTTAATATTGAACCATTTCTACATTCTTGATCTAAGATCAACTGCATTTGATTATTATAGTTTATTATTTTATGCAATGATAAATATTAGTTACTATATTTTATTTGTGAAATTTGTACTGATATTCATAATTTGCATTACTTTTTAAAATATGATACTTACCTCTACAGATTGGCAGCCAGTCAAAAAGTCAGAAGATAGTTCCATCTGTTTTACTGGATAAGTAATATTTCAATAATAATAGAATTATCTTTTTTCTCAAAGTTTGTTAAAACTCACCAGTAAAATATATTTGTCCTGGCACCCTTTTAAGATGTATACACTTGACTGTTCTTTCAATATCATCAAAAAGATTTTTCTCCCTATTTCTTCAAGAAATTTTGATCACTCAGTTTTTGGAAAAGAGACAGTCTAGTTTGATGGTTGTCAAATTGGACACCTCTGGAGGATATCTGAAAATGTGTACAGGTGTTTTTGACTTTTATAATGACTAGGTAGACACACTAGATATTAATACTAGATATTGAAAGTATGATGAACACCATCCAACATATAGAAAAGTCTTAAACACACACATATACACAAACACCCCAAACAATTATCACACTCCAAATTACACATTTTGAAATATAGCCCTATATTAATGCAAATTCACTGTTGTAGTGTTTCACACATTATTTTATACATTTAACTATACAGGTTTTATTTTTAATTCTTCATATGTATCATTTTTAGTGTTTTTGTTTTGATTCTTCAAAAATCTCTTTCAAAACTTACAAAAGGTTTGTTAACCACATTTGTACTTTTGAAATCAGTCCTGGGTGTTTATTGGAAGGGCTGATGTTGAAGCTGAAACTCCAATATTTTGGCCACCTGACATGAAGAGCTGACTCATTTGAAAAGACCCTGATGTTGGGAAGGATTGAAGGCAGGAGGAGAAGGGGATGACAGAGGATGAGATAATTAGATGACATCACCGACTCAATGAACATGAGTTCGGTTAAATTCCCGGAGTTGGTGATGGACAGGGAGGCCTGGCGTGCTGTGGTTCATGGGGTCACAAAGAGTCGGACACGACTGAGCAACTGAACTGAACTGAACTAAAACAGCTTTTGGTTAATATCCTAGTTCTTCCTCCACTCTACTAGCAATTTTTACTTTGAAATAACCAATATATAATATCAATTTCAAAACCAGGACACTGACATAGATATTATCTGGTAACTTTAGTCCCGTATCACCAGTTTTAAATGTACTCATTTGAGTGTGTGTTGGTGTGTGTGTATGTGTATTTAGTTCTGTGCACTGTTATCGTATATGTACATTTGTGTGACTACCACAATAGTCAAGATATAGAACAGTTCCATCATAAGTAGCTACAATCACCCCTATCTCTCCATTCATTCCAAACCAACTATTGGGAACCATTAAGCTATTCTCTATCTTTATTCTTTTGTCATTTCAAGATTGCCACATAAATGAAATGATTTGTGTGATTTACTGTTGATTCTTTAACAACATGGGTTTGAACTGCATGAACCCACTTAACACAGACTTTTTTTTTCAGTAATAAATACAACAGCATTATACCATCTGAAGCTAGTCAAATCCACAGGTAAGGAGCCTTGATACAGAAACTCAGATATGGAGAAACTGGTGCATAGGGAGGTCTGACTATAAGTTATATGTGGATTTTCCAATGGGTAGAAAAACAAGCCTGCTTTATTCAAGGGTCAACTCTATTTGTATTGACTTTTTGGTATATCATTCATATGGTATTGGCCTTATTTTTCATTCAGCAAAATTCCCTTGAAATCTATGTGAGTTGTTCTATCAATAGTTCATTCCTTTACATCGCTAAGTAGAATATTTCATGATAGGAATGTATATAATTTTGTTTAACCATTCACATATTGATGGAATTGATGGTTTAAAGTTTTTGCTATATAAATAAAGCCACTCTGAATATTCATGTGCAGATTTCTGTGTTGTCTTATCTTTGAGATAAATGATTAAGTGTGCAATTGCTGGGTGGTATCATAAGAAAGTGTATATAAATAAGGAACTATAATATTCTTTCCAAAATTGGATGTAACATTTTTCATTCCTATCAGTGATATTTAAGTGATTCATTTTTTTTCCTGCCTTCTTGATAGCATTTGGTACTGTCATTATTGTTTGTCTTAATAGTCTCTATTTTAAGAGAGTTTTGGTCTACAGCAACATAGAGTGTGTTTTACAAAGATTTTTCATACACACTGTTCTGCACGGGCACAACCCCACCCGAGTGGTACATTTTTTCATGTGATGAAGGTACACAGATGTGTCATTGTCACCCTAAGTCCATAATTTACATTAAGTTTCACTCTCGATGTTGTAAATTCTATGGGCTTGGACAAACATATGTATGTGTAATCATCATTACATGTACCGTATAGAACAGTTTCTCTGCCCTAAATATCCTGTGTGCTTCACATATTCTTCTCCCTGTCCCCTCTAACCCCTTTGCAACCACTATTTTTTTTACTCTCTTCATGTGTGTGTGTTAGTTGCTCAATTGTGTCCAGTTCTTTGCAACCCCATGGACTGTAGCCCATCAGGCTCCTCTGTCCATGGAATTCTCCAGGCAGGAATACTGAAGTGGGTTGCCATTTCCTTCTCCAGGGGATCTTCCCAAGCCAGGGGTTGAGCCCAGGTTTCCTCCATTGCAGGCAGATAGATTCTTTACAATCTGAGCCACCAGGGACGTCCTTCTTTTTCTAGAATGTCATATATTTTGAATCATAAACAGTATGTAGCATTTTAAGATTGACTTCCTTCACTAAGTAATTTGCACCTAAGTTTGCTCCATGTCAATTTATAACTTGATAGCTCATTTGCTGTGAGTAAAGAATGATATTCCATTGGCTGGCTGTACCACAGTTTGTTTATGCACTTACCTAGGGAAAGATTCTTATTTTCTTCCTGGTTTTGGGGTAAGTTTCAAATCAGCTCCTTTGGGTAAACACCAAAAGGTGCCACTTCTGTTTCATATGTTCAGAGTGTGAATAGTTTTGTAAGAAACTACCAAATGCTTTAACAAAAGTGTTCCATCATTTTACATTTCCACCAGGAGTGAGTGAGAATTCCTGTTGCTTCATACACTTCCTAACATGTCGTGTTGTCAGAGTTCCAAATTTTGACCATTCTAATAGGAATGACAACAGCAATAGGAATGTAGTCCTATCTCATTGTTATCTTAATTTGCAATTTCCTGATGATATACAATGTAGAATATCTTTCCAGGTGCTTATTTGATATCACTATATCTTCTTTGGTGAGGTACCTGTTCAGATATTTGGCCCACTTTTTACTTGAATTGTTTTTATTTTTACTTTTGAATTTTAAGGGTTCTTTGTTCATTTTGAAAAATAATTTACTGTTATTCAGTCCCTAAGTTGGGTCCAACTTCCTGCAACCCCATGAACTGCAGCACACCAGGCTTCCCTGTCCTTCACTATCTCCTTGAGTTTGCTCAAACTCATGTCTAATGAGTAGGTAATGTTATCTAACTATCTCATCCTCTGCCGCCCCCTTTTCCCCTTGCCCTCAATCTTTCCCAGGATAAGGGTATTTCACAATGAGTCAGTTCTTCTCAACAGGTGGCCAAAGTATTTGAACTTCAGCTTCAGCATTAGTCTTTCCAATGAATATTCAGGGTGGATTTCCCTTAGGATTGACGGGTTAGATCTCCTTGCTGTCCAGGGAATTCTCAAAAGTCTTCACCAGCGCCACAATTCAAAAGCATCAGTTCCTCAAGATTCTTCATGGTCCATTCTCACATCCATACATGGTTACTGGAAAACCCATAGCTTTGACTAGACGGACCTTTGTTGACAAAGTTATGTCTCTGCTTTTTAACACTGTCTGGGTTTGTCATAGCTTTTCTTCCAAGGAGCAAGTGTCTTTTAATTTGGTGGCTATATGTTGTGTGCAGTGATTTTGGAGCCTGAGAAAATAAAGTCTGTCCCTGTTTCCACTTTTTCCTCATCTGTTTGCCATGAAGTGATGGGACTGGACATGGAACAACAGACTGGTTCCGAATAGGGAAAGGAGTACGTCAAGGCTCTATATTGTCACGCTGATTATTTAACTTATATGCAGAGTACATCACAAGAAACGCTGGGATGGAGGAAGCACAAGCTGAAATCAAGATTGCCAGGAGAAGTATCAATAACCTCAGATATGCAGATGATACCACCCTTTCAGTGGAAAGCAAAGAACTAAAGAGCCTCTTGATGAAAGTGAAAGAGGAGAGTGGAGAAGTTGGCTTAAAGCTCAATATTCAGAAAACTAAGATCATGGCATCTGGTCCAATCACTTCATGGCAAATAGATGAGGAAGCAATGGAAACAGTGACAGACTTTATCTTTTTGGGGGCTCCAAAATCACTGCAGATGGTGATTGCAGCCATGAAATTAAAAGATGCTTACTAATTAGAAGTTAAGTTATGGCAAATCTAGACAGTATATTAAAGAGCAGAGACATTACTTTGTCAACAAAGGTCCATCTAGTTAAAGCTTTGGTTTTTCCAGTAGTCATGTATGGATGTGACAGTTGGACTGTAAAGAAAGCTGAGCACCGAGGAATTGATGCTTTTGAACTGTGGTGTTGGAGAAGACTCTTGAGAGTCCCTTGGACTGCAAGAAGGTCCAACCAGTCCATCCTAAAGGAAATCAGTCCTGAATATTCATTGAAAGGACTGATGTTGAAGCTGAAACTCCAATACTTTGGCCACCTGATGCGAAGAGCCAACTCATTAGAAAATACCCTGACACTGGGAAAGCTTGAAGGCAGGAGGAGAAGGGGACAACAGAGGTGGTTGGATGGCATCACTGACTCAATTGTCATGAGTTTGAGTAAGTTCCAGGAATTCATGATGGACAGGTAAGCCTGGAGTACTGCAGTCCATGGTGTTGCAAAGAGTCAAACACAACTGAGGAACTGAACTGAACTGAACTGATGGGACTGGATGCCATAATTTTAGTTTTTTGAATGTTGAGTTTTAAGTCAGCTTTTTCACTCTCCTCTTTCACCTTCATCAAGAGGCCTTTAGTTCCTCTTTACTTTCAGTTTCTTATTAGATATGCTTTTGCAACAGTTTTCTCCCAGTACATGGCTAGCATTTTTGTTCTCTTGAGAGGGAGATGGGAGGGGGGATCGGGATGGGGAATAAGTGTAAATCTATGGCTGATTCATATCAATGTATGACAAAACCCACTGAAATGTTGTGAAGTAATTAGCCTCCAACTAATAAAAAAATTAAAAAATTCAAAAAAAAAAAAAGAAAGTATGTTTTGCAGAGGAGAAACTTTTAAATCAATGAAGTTCATTATATCAAATCTTTTTTTTTTTAATGGATTGTGCTTTCGGTTTATTTAAAGAAGTCATTACCAAACTCAAGATCATCTACATTTCTCCAATGTAATCTTCCAAAAGTTTGTTGTTTTGAATTTACATAGGTCTGTTGTCCATTTTGAGATTTTGTGTGTGTGTGTGTCTGTCTGTCTGTCTGTTTGTAAGAGGGGTTTCTCAGACGGTGCTAGTGGTAAAGAACCCGCCTGCCAATGCTGGAGACAGAAGAGATGCACATTGAATCCCTGGGTTGTGAAAACCCCCTGGAGGAGGGCACAACAACCTATTCCAGTATCTACTCTTGCCAGGAAAATTCCATGGACAGACAGCCTGCTGGGTTACAGCCCATAGGGTCACAAAGAGTTGGACACAAATGAAGTGACTTAGCATGCATGCACTTGTATGAAGCGTGCAAGATCTCTATCTAGGTTCATTTTTTAAACACTTGAATGTATAGTTTTTCCAGCACCACTGCTTGAAAAGACTATCTTTTCTCTTTTAATGACTTTGCTCCTTCATCAAAGACCAGTTGACTATATTTTTGTGTGTGTAATCCATTTATCTCTTTCCCTATTCTGCCACCAATGTAACTATGTAGTAAGTCGTGAAGTTGAACAGTGTTAGTACTTCAACATTCTTCTTCTTCAATATTGTGTTGAATATTCCGGTTTTTTTTTCTCTCCATATAAACTTTAGAGTCAGTTTGTCACTGTCCACAGAATAACTTACTGGGATTTTTATTGTAATTGTGTTGAGTCCACAGATCAAGTTGGAAAAACCTGACATTTCAATGATATTGAGTCAAAATGAGCATGAAATAGCTCTTCATTTATTTAATTCTTCTTTGATTTCTTTCATCAGAGTTTTGTAGTTTTCCTCGTATAGATTTGTTTGCAATATACATTTACAACTAATCCAAATCCACTTTCAAATAATGCTGTATGGCTTTATAGATGATAAAATTTCCTATAGTGACAAAATGATCCTAATTTTTCCATCATGCCCATTTTATCACTGCTGTCATTCACTTCACTCATATGTAAATATATATAAACATATTGCTACTAATATTATTTTGAAAGACTGTTAAATGTTGGATCAATTAAGAATAATAAAATGAAAGTACTATTTTACCTTCACCTATTCCTTCTCTGATGTTGTTTCTTTATGTAGATCCTAATATCTAACCTATATCATCATCCTTATTTATAAGGGATTTTCTCTTGAGACTTTTTTATAATGTAGATCTACTTGCATATTAAAAAGCATAGACATTACTTTGTCAACAAAGGTCCATCTTGTCAAGGCTATGGGTTTTCCAGTGGTCATGTATGGATGTGAGAGTTGGATTATAAAGAAAGCTAAGTGCCAAAAAATTGATGCTTTTGAACTGTGGTGTTGGAGAAGACTTTTGAGAGTCCCTTGGACTGCAAGGAGATCCAACCAGTCCATCCTAAAGGAGATCAGTCCTGGGTGTTCATTGGAAGGACTGATGCTGAAGCTGAAACTCCAATACTTTAGCCACCTCATGCGAAGAGTTGACTCATTGGAAAAGATCCTGATGCTGGGAGGGATTGGGGGCAGGAGGAGAAGGGGACAACAGAGGATGAGATGTCTGGATGGCATCACTGACTCGATGGACATGAGTTTGAGTAAACTCCGAGAGTTGGTGATGGACAGGGAGGCCAGGTGTGCTGTGATTCATGGGGTCGCAAAGAGTTGGACATGACTGAGCGACTGAACTGAACTGAATTGAACTGAGATCTACTTGCAACAAATTGCCTCAGTTTTCCTTTGTCTGAGAAGCTCTTTATTTTTCCTTCACTTCTGAAAGATAATTTTCCAGGATACAGAATACTAGATTAGTAGGTTTTTCTCTTAACATTTTAAATATTTCACTCCACTTTTTTCTCACTTGCATGTTCTCTCACAAGTCAGGATTCCCTGATAGCTCAGAGGGTAAAGGAATCCACCTGCAATGCAGGAGACAAAGGAGATGAGGGTAGAATCGCTGGGTTGGGAAGATCCCCTGGAGGAGGAAATGGCAACCCACTCCAGTATTCTTGACTGAAAAATCCCATGGTGAGAGAAGTCTCATGGGCTACAATCCAGAGGGGTTCAAAGAGTTAGACATGACTGAGTAACTAAACAAGAATGTTCTAAGTAAGCTGAGAAGTCAGTCAGATATAGTTTACCTTGTTCCTTTATAGAGAAGGTATATTTTTCCTCTGACTTTTTTCAAAATTCTTTTACTATCTTTGATTTTCTGAAGTTAGGATATGATATGCCTTGGGCTTTTTGGTTTTGTTTTTTTTTCCCCTGCATTTACCCTCCTTGATGTTCTCTGCATTTCCTGGATCTGTAGTTTGGTGTCTGACATTGTCAAGCAAATTCTCAGTCATTATTGTTTCAAATATTTCTTTTGTTCTTTTTTTTTTCCTTTCTTCTATTTATGGTATCCATATTAGCATATGTTACACTTTTTGTAGGTGGTGTACTACAAAAGAAATAGAGAATGGATAGTGGAAGAAGATAGTCACAAGTTATCAGCTACAACCAAATGGCTAGTTAAAGAAACAAGAATAGTAATTGTCATGAATATTTCTTGCTTGCTTTGTGTTGAGTGTGTGTGTGTAGCAGTTATCTATTTTTTTCTCTCTTAACCCTTTATCATATAAGATGCACTAACTTTACATTATAGCATTTAATTATCATTGGTTTTACTTCACAGTATTTAAGTTACAGGATATTAAAGGACAGAATTTACATCTCCCAAGGACTTTTGCCTTCTCTTCTGGGGAGTTAGTGAATTTTCAGATGCATGAGGATAGTTGCATCATGTTAGGTGGAGGTATGACCTTATTATTATCTTAATTTAGATATTAAGTAAGGTTTCAGGGGATGTATATGAATGTAGAGTTGTTTAGCGGGGAGGGGGGGAGGTTGAAATGGTTACATTTATGTATTAACTTAGCCTTGATATGGTGCCCAATTGTTTATCCAACATTAGTATAGATATTGCTGTGATGGTACTTTAAAAAAAATGTGATTAACATTTAAATCAGTAGACTTGAGTAATCAGGCCCACAACTGCCTGGTCCCTTCTTACCTTGCTAGGTGAGGCCATTTTTTTTATACCTCCTACCTTCAGAAATATCAAACAGAGGCTTAATGTTCACTTTTGCCTCCAAATTAGGAAGATCTTGTGATAGGTCCCCAAGGATTCTGTCAACACGTTTTGCAAGAATTAAACCACCTGATGGAAGTGACTCACTGGAAAAGACCCTGATGCTAGGAAAGACTGAAGGCAGGAGGAGAAGGGAATGACAGAGGATGAGATGGTTGGATGGCATAACTGACTCAATGGACATGAGTTTGAGCAAGCTCTGGGAGATGGTGAAGAACAGGGAAGCCTGGAGTACTACAGTCCATGGGTTCACAAAGAGTCAGACACAACTGAGAGACTGAACTGAATTGATGGAATTATAGATTCAGCAATTCAGAAAATATTCAGTTAGGAAACAAGAATCCAGTCTCTAACTGTTGTAGTCAGCAGCTTCTAGGCATGATTTTATGCAGGTCTCTCTGGCCTCTTTTCTTGGCTTAGAGGCATTTCTCACAAGGCCTGTTACTCTCAGCTCACTCACTCCTGCTATGGTGCTTTTTTGCTTGTTTTAAATGTAGACTTGAGAGTAACTGGGTGGTAGCTGATGGCACCAAGTTTGACTTTCTTCCTCAGAGTAAACCTCAACTAAAACATTTTCTCTTGACTATAACTATATGTGTAATGCAGAAAAGTTAGTACCCCCTACTTCAGTTTTAAGGTTTATCCTAATTCAATGACAAAGAAAGCAATCCTTGTACACTCTAGAGTATTTTGTAAATTATTGGTATGGGATTATTTTGACAGTCTTCAAAAGCTTTTCTAAACATATACTTTATTTAGTTTAGTTTTCATTATAGACTTTTGCAGCTTACATTTCAGCTAAAGTTGACTAAGTCTATTGTCAGAATCACCCCTATGGTTTTGTCCTTTTATATGTGATTCCCTAAAATGAATGTTCCCAATCTCCTTGTCTCCTTTTCATGCCTTTACTCAGGGTCTCACACTGTCCACACCTTGAAACTCTAAAACTTACCCATAGAAAGTATATGCGCTTCTAGTATAAGGCCTGCTCAGGAGCTTCATTTGTGTCCAACTCTTTGTGATTCTATGGGCTGTAGCCCACCAGGCTGTCTGTCCATGGGATTCTCTAGGCAAGAATACTGCAATGGGTTGCTGTGACCTCTTCCAGGGGATCTTCCCAACCCAGGGATGGAAGTCTGCCGGGCTCTCTGTCCATGGGATTCTCCTAGCAAGAATACTGCAGTGGGTTGTTGTGACCTCTTCGAGGGGATCTTCCCAACCCAGGGATGGAAGCCTGCCGGGCTCTCTGTCCACGGGATTCTGTAGGCAAGATCACCGCAGTGGGTTGTTGTGCCCGCCTCCAGCTAGTATAAGGCAGTGTCAACTCAGCGTACAAAACTCCAAAGTAAATTAAGGAGATAAAAAGTAGCATATATTTTCATTTTTTGTATGTGCTCTTAACAAAATTCAGTTTCTTCTTTGTTGTCTAAATAAATTGTTTGAGAATTTGTCCATAAATGCAGGTATTATTGGCAGTAAAATGATATTCTTCCCTGCAGAAAGGGAAAGCCATTGAGCGCGATTTGTTTTAAAATAATATTTTATTGTTTACATGTGTGCCTACATGTATGCATATAGATACATATGCATCTATATATGCATCTGAGGAAAAGTTAGAAATAATAAATGAGCAAATTAAAGTGAAATAAGCCATAATTGCATTACTTTATTAGTATGAATTGTTAATGAAGATAACTGTTGATGGCAATATAACTATTTCCATATTTTATATAAAAAAGAACTATACCAGGCATCTTTCTTTGCAAATATTCTTATTTACTTTTGATAATATATTTGGAATCCAATTTTAATTGATTGATCAAAATTTAATTGACTTTAGAATACCATATTTTAAAATAACTTTGGTATATTCAGTGGCCTAGAAGTAACAGAGTATACATACTTCATCTTTTACTTTGGAGCAATTTGTTTATTTTTTCCAGTATATTAAAATTTACATTAGAAATTCTCATTGTATTCACATTTTTAACTATATCCTTACTCTAGTTACAAAATAATTTTACAAAAATAGAACAATACAGTGAAATGCTTCTTACCATTAATTTCGTTTTGAATTTATTGCCATTAGCAGGAGGTATGTAGATATGGGAACTTTCCAGGTGGCGCTAGTGGTAAAGAACCCGTCGGCCAATGCAAGAGATGCAGGAGACCCAGGTTCAATACCTGGGTCCAGAATATCCCCTGGAGGAGGGCATGGCAATCCATTCCAGTGTTCTTGACTAGAGAATCCCATGGACAGAGGAGCCTGGTGGACTACAGTCCATAAGGCTGCAAAGAGTCGGACAAAAAAAATCACGGACAATAGTGATTTAGCACACACTCACCTACCATATGCATGCATGTAGATATGGCCTGAGTTCCCAAAATGAAGGCGAGATAGAGACTACATGAGGACTGACACAACCACATTGGGTTGGATCTTTGAGGAAGCCAAGGGAAGATGGGGAATACAGAGGAGATGGACGGGGAAAGAACGTTGGAGATCATATACATTTAAGAAAAGGAAAAGAACTGGCAAGCAGATGGAAAAATGAATCTTAAGAAGAATGAGATAGTGCACTTTTTGTAAAGTGAAAATAGAGAGTTTCAAAAAGGTTGTGAGCAATAGTTTGAATGATATATGAACAAATATCAAGGAATTGTAAGTACACCATAATTCATTCACTAAGGATTTTTTTTTTTTAATTTCAACAAGTGTTTCTTAAAAGCCAATTTTGTTAGGCATTATGAGCATGAACACAGATCAACTAAATATATCTTCTTCTCTCATTAAGTTTAAGGTTTAGCCATTCATATTAAAATAAAATGCAATCAATTTTAATATAAATAGGAAGGCAAATGTAGCAAAACAGTGACACCATTATATAAACAAGGAGTTCTGAGATCAAAGAAAAAATAAAATGATGGATGGCATCACCGACTCAATGGACATGAATTTGAATAAACTCTGGGAGCTGGTGATGGACAGGGAAGCCTGGCGTGCTGCAGTCTGTGCAGTAGCGAGGAGCTGGACACGACTGAGTGACTGCACTCAACTGAACTGATGATAAACATTATTAATTATTTTGAATAAATGTTCAGTATAGGGTTAAGTGGAAAATCATGGGTAGATGAGCTGATAAATGTTGCTTCAAAATTTTACATGTCCTCAACTACAAGTTAATATCTATTTTTTCCAGTTATATGGATTCAGGCCAGTAGACAAATATTTTAATTTTTATTAAGCTATATAGATTTTCAATATTATTCAACAATTCAAGCATTAAAAATGAAATATTTGAGGATAATTTACAAACTTTGAGTACCAAATTTTAAAAATTGGTACCAAATTGTAAAATTGAGTACCAAATTTTAAAAACTGTTATTCATCTTAAATTTTAATAGCGAAGTGATAGACCAAGATCCTCTGACTCCAACATTATAAATCAACTATACTTCAATTAAAAAACAAAACAGAACTAAGAAGAATATGAAGAAAGTAACCATATTTTCAAATTGAATAAAGGCAATATAATTAGAAAAAGAAGAAAAAAAGATTTTGTATCTCTATAAAAGGAGGTGACAACAAAATGAAGCATTGAAATGGGATGCTGTAGAGTTTAGCTGTAAATTTTGAAGTCTCAACATTTAGCCTGTCAGCCTATTGGTCCAAAAGCACAATTCCTACCAAATCAACAACAGTGAAAGAACAGAATGTGTAAGATTCTTAGAATAAAGAAAATGAGATTCTTTCAAACATGTTTTCTTTCCATATCTGCAAAACAGTTCTGAACTCAGATATCCACACATAATTTTGTAGCTCTTTGTTCTACAGGGCAGCCATTTGTTATGTCAAGGGAAATGTAATGCTTAGGGCATGAGATAAGTTTTGGAGATGATGGAAATTTCATGTAGACCAAGGTAATCATGGGTTTCTCTAGTAGCTCAGTCAGTAAAGAATCTGCCTGCAGTACAGGAGACCTGGGTTTGAATCCTTGGTAGGGAAGATTCCCTGGAGAAGAAAATGGCAACCCACTCCAGGATTCTTGCCTGGGAAATCCCAAGGAGAGAGGACCTTGGCAGGCTACATTCCACGGGGTTGCAAGAGTCGGACATGACTTAGTGACTAAACAATCTAGGTAAGCATGTTATAATGGAATTCTGTGTCTACAGCAAAACTCATAAAATAATTGTGGATAACGAATTAACAAATTCACTTGCCAATGTCTTTTTTCATGCTCTTCAATTAATGTGGTAAAAAAAATCAACACAATAATTTCCTAAAAACTATACATCTGGATTCCTATACAGTGTCTATATAGGACTGAATAAAGAGTTCATCCCCAAAAGAAATTATGGCATCCTCAAGACAATGTTTAGCCCTCCATTGTACCTGTGATAAAGGATTTAATATATACAGAATTTCTGAGTGTTTCTCTTTGATTTTCAGCATATGCACATGCCCAATATGCATATGATGCATATGACAATGAAAGCAAAATGATGCACAACACAATGAAAGCAAAGGTCATACTTCTACACTAGCGTTCCTCAACAGCAACACTAAGGACACTTTGGGCTGAATGGTTCTTTGTTTTATGGTGTTATCCTGTGCATTGCTAGATATGGTCTCTAACCACTAGATCACAGGAGCCCTCTGTTCACTAGTCATGACAATCAAAGTGTTTCCAGAGTTGTCCATTGAGAGACATTATTCTCTGTTGAGAACCTCTGATTTAAACTATTATCTCTTAAAATCAAAATAGCAAAGGCTAGTAAAAGTAACACTCCTAAATAGAGGATTTATTGTTAAATTTCTTATGCTAACCATTTTAAGAGACTATCTATTGATTTGGAATCCTATATCTTATTATTTTTGTGAGGGAAACATATTTTCATATTAGTCATGGCATTTGCATACAAAGAGGGAGATAAATGTTGACAGATTTGCCTCCAGTTGCCCCAGTTCTATAACAAAAGCAGAATGAAAACAGTCTAATCAATTCTAGCTCAAAAGTCTTCCACCAAGTGAAGTTTACAGTCAGTTTTTAAACACTTTTTCATTTAATTCACTAATTTATTTTTGGCTGCGCTGGGTCATCATTGCTGCATGGGGGATTTCTCTAGTTGTGGTGAGCAGATGCTGTTCCCTAAGAAAGTTGCAGAGCATGAGCTGCTCATTGTGGTGTCTCCTCTTGTTGCAGAGCACAGCTCAAAAGTGTACAGACTTCAGTAGTTGCAGCAGGTGCACTCAGAAGTTGTGGTTTGCAGGCTCTAGGGCACAGGTTTAATAGTTATGGCACACGGGCTTAGTTGCCCCATGGCATGCATAACCTTCTCAGACCAGGGATCGAGCCAGTGTTCCCTGCGTTGTCAGGTGGATTCTTAACCACTGGGCCGTCAGGGAAGTCCTACAGTAAATGTTTAATTCCATTCCATTTCAAATAAAATAATCATTTCAAATCAACCAAATTTCAATCACTCTTTGTACTTTCAAAGCATACACACACACACACTCTGGGTAGAAGGGAAGGGTATTTGCATATGTTTATTAAATTTTCACTTTAAAATATATATTACTTTATGCTACTGGAATAAAGATATTTTTTAAAAATTTGCATCCATAAGTTAAATCCTTCAAATTTTTTAAGCAACTATACCATTAACTGCTGTTTAGTCATTGAGTCATGTCCACCTCTTTTGTGACCCCATGGGCTGTAGCCTGCCAGGCTCCTCTGTCAGGGATTTCCCAGGCAAGAATACTGGAGTGGGTTGCCATGCCCTCCTTTAGGGGATCTTACAGACCCAGAGATTGAACCAGTGTCTCTTACCCATTGGCAGGCAGGTTTTTACCACTAGCGCACCTGGGATGTCCAGTGTCCTCTACCATGCTCATCAAAAATCTTTTAAATTCATTTGCATCCCCTCATTCATAAAACACTTTTTGAGGTTTGGAAAATGTTACCCGACTTTGTTGCTACTCTCACCATGGGCTTTAAAGTGAAGTTTTTTTAATTTTTGCAGTCTTAGAAAATTGAGGGACGATATCTGAGTGAAGGGCTCTTCTATTGCCTGTTGGACAGCTAAATGCTTCTTCAGTATTTCTAATAGAGATGTAAGTATTGAAAAGCTCATTCCTTGATATTTAAAGACACATTTTCATTACCCTTCTTTTGATAGATTCTTACCCTTTTATAACTTAGATTTTATTTACATTATATATATATATATATACATATAAAATATTCACTTATGCTTTATCTAACACCTGGAGAGCCATCCTCAACCTTTAAGGTCAAAGTACAATTCAGAACACATCCATCCAAGATCCCTAAGAGGTGTGACATTTTACTCCAAATACGTAGGAAATTAATGAGAAAAAGATATATTTTATAAACTCAGTAGCAGCATACACTTTTGAGAATAAATGACCCATATCTATTGCTTTGCAACTGAAAACCAATGAGAGAATACGTGACATTTTGGTATGATGTTCCAAGAGGCAGGACAAATTATCTTTTTAATTTTTAAATTTAAAATAAATAAATTTAAACTTAAATAAGATAAACAGTTTCATATCTAGAAATTTTGATTACAAAAATATCATTACTGTGGTTCATCTATAACACTGTATTTTAGATTTTCATACATTGCAGTCTCCTTGCCGGTGAATAATGTGTTGACTGTTATTCCAATGTTATGTTGCTACATACAGAAGCCCAATGGTCTTCCTTGTGACCTGCCTATAGTAGTGTTTATAATACAAATGCTATATATGTAAAGTATGATTGCAACAAGACATATATTTTATACACATTTGATTGTGATCACATTGTGATTGTGTGTGTGATTGTGATTACATTCTGAAATTTAATTCTTTATCCAAATCAATAAAGTTTTTCATTTTTTACAACTGTGTAATTCCTAAGGAAAAATACACCATTTCAAGGACACATTTTAAACATCCAAGTTAATGACTAGAAGCATACCTGCATATTGAATTCACATGAATTTAAACAAAAGGAAATACTAATAAAATAGATTCCCTCAAACACAGATTTATGCTATCTAAATACACAAGAGGGAATTAGCACAATCTATTCTGTTTATAAATAGAAATTTAAGTAATTAAGTAATGGCTTACAGAATAGGATACTGTATTCAGGAAATATTTGGCGGAATGTCTTTGACATGCTAAGATATATAAACTATATTATGGCTCAGGAATATTTAGAATATTTTAGATACTAGAAATGACATAGTCTTTGTGTATGGTATGCCTACAGTACAATTTAGACCACCATTTGTCCTCAAGTAGGTCTATTTAAAGTATAATTGACTGCCCTAGCAATTATTGTGAATAGCAGCTGTCTGCTGGTAAAAAGGCATATATATAATGAGGGAGAAAGGATCAAATACATGCAATAGAAAAGAAAAGCATAAAGAAAATATCTATATGAGGTATTTTAGCCCAGATTTTATACTTGAAAGGGACAAGGCCTATTAGCCATTTCCAATTAGGGACTATAAAAAAAGTGAATGAAAGTACTCATCTATTTATGAAAAGCAGCTGGGACTCCCTAAATCCAAAACTGGCAAAAGTTTATCTGTTCTAAAATTGTTACAGCTTACAGCATTTCATTTATTTTCATTAGCTATGTTAGGTTTTGTGAAAACCTTTCTTGTATCATGTACCTTCTGCAACACACAAAAACACCTTGCTTTGTTTTTCTCCTAAATAGCTACATAATTAGATGGATTATTTCATGTGTCTGTGCCTGTGTTTGCTGAAGAGAACAAGCCAGATAAATTAGCACTTAGCAGAACTCACAATAGCACATAATATGCCCTTGTGTTTCATATAAAGCTTTATTTGTCATTCACGGCTGGTTGGCAAAACTGACTTTGCTTTTGAAAATGACAGGTGGTACTCTGGTGAGCTCTGTGTGGAAAAAGAAACAACCTTCACCAAGACAGTTTCTGTCAATAGCTTCCATGATTTTGTATTCAATCTGGGCTTGTGTTTCTTCTAAAGTTCAGTTTCATTTGCATCTCTTAGGTCTGGCCTCACCAAGGCTCTTTCATAATTGGGATTCTCTACCACAAGGCAGGAAAGGCTGGCTTCCTTTCCTCTCTGCAGGCCTGATTAAAAGACAGGTGAAGTTCAGTATATTTCAATAAGCCTCAACATTCCATGTCAGGAATCAATAGCCCTCCTTCTTTTTTTAGGGGTTATTAAATTGCAGCTGTAACATTAGCCTTCTTTATCTAATTGATTGTCTTTTCACAGGGCTAAGAAAATCAATAGCAGTCAATGGTACTGCCCTGTTTTTACCTAATAGATGTTTTCTTCTAATTGGCTGCCTGGGTGGCTTCAGTGGAGCTCAGTATGTTTTCAGAAGTCCACAGTATGTTGCAACCCTTGTAAACTATTTTACCCTGTGCAACAGTTATTGATTTTATAATGAAATCTAGAAAAATCAATAGCAATCAGGAATATAGATCAGAATTCCTAGGTACCTTATGACAAAGGGCAAACTCACTTTGCTACCACTTCAAACTGTGATCCAATTAAACGTGTCCTTAAAACATTACATTTTCCAAAGACTTTGATCAAAGTCACTTGATTTGCTGGCCAAGACCTGGTTCAAAAACCAAGAATGAAAATGTATAATTAAAAAATAGCATAGCAGTTTTTAATGGAGTATTTCCCTACAAAATAAATGGAAATCATTAAAGGTAAAATCATGAATTTGCTGGGGGAATGTGACCTATCTAAAGTCACTGTACAGAAGATATGATCAGCTATACTCATTTCCTGAGACTATAATGTATAATAATGTACATTTTCATTATTAATTCTCAGGAAATGAGTATAGGTGACTGTATCATATGTACAATTCTAAAATGTGTTTGTTAGACTTGCCTAATTCTTTACATTTAATAGTAAGCAGCATTGCACCAATACGGGAGAAGCACCATTATTTTCCAACTGGTCCTGCATCACTGAATCTGTGTTCAAATTCCATCTCTGAATGCTATTAGATTTTTGCCACTGAATCTAATTTGAACCCGTACCTGTGGAAATAAGAAAATGCTATAAAATCAACTTAAGCTATAATCAGATTATGAAATTCCTAGAAACAACCATTTCCTCTTTTAAAAACCCTCAATTTAAGAGATATGAATATTAATTATGACTTAAAATTTTAATTTCTTTCCTGAGAGAAAGAAATGCTTTTTACTTCTAAAAATCAAGAAGAGTAAGATTCCCTTACATCTGTGTTTTCCATGTGCTTTGCTATTGCTGACTTCTGTTGTTTATTGCTCACTATCATACTGCTTAATTTTGGAATTGTCATGTTTTTTGATATCTTGAATTCTAGACTGGTTATGTTTCTCAGATATATTCTTGTTGTTCATTTTTATTCCACCTCTGTGTGAGATTTACATGTTGCATCCTTAAATCCCATTGTCTTGATTCCTACCTAATAATAAAACCAAGAGTAAAAAGTCAGAAATTTCCACCTAAAGCTTGCCATTTTGTAAACAAGTCTTTTCTCTTGTTATGACGACAGGCTGGACAATGTCGTTTTTCAAACTAGAATCATAGGTTACAAGGCAGTTTTCTAACACTTTCCAGATTAGCATGCATGCGGCTTAAGTCTTTATCATTCTTCAGAGAATTGACATGCCCTGCTGAAGTGTCGTGCCATTTAATATGCCTAAGCATGATGGGGATGACAGTTCTGTAGCCATGACAGTCAACCCATGTGTGTGGAGCTGTCTCCAGCTCTGAAATCACGTATCTTCTGTATATGTCGATTTGACCTCAGCTCCACCAGTTCTATCTCTATTATCTGGCAAATGAATAGATAAAGAAATCACATTATAAATTTAATGCCATGCACAACAATTGTACATTCATATGTACTATTCCTGAAGAAACCAGAGTCAAGAAAAGATCAAGTATAGATCTTTTTTTATTTCACTAAGCATTGTAGAATGGGGGCAGGGATGGAGGGTGGGGAAGAACATTGAAGATAATGATACCTTTTTCAAGCCTAACAAAGACAAATGTCAAAGAAAGGAACTAAAATGTCAACCAGACATTGTCAATAACGTCCACGTGCCTCAGAACATAATGCCAGTTTGCCTAGTTTAAAGAGTAAATCAGTGTCCTTCCTTGCTTTACAGCACAGACTAAATAGCAGTGAAATAAACAAAGTTAGTTTCCTATTCTCTCCTCCTCTCTGGTGGCCCCCCCTCCAATCTCAGGCACTTAGTTCCTTGGAACTATCCTCTCTCCTATCTCCTATTTATAATTCTCAGGACAGAGCATGATAAAAAACTGATTCATGTTAAGTGTGAATGACTGACAAAGTTAAATATATCACCTCTCCTAAGCCCAGCAACTTTATTTTTTAGGATTTTTTTTGGTGTGGATCATTATTGCAGTCTTTATTGAATTTGTTACAATTTTGCTTCTGTTTTATGTTTTGGTTTTTTGGCCAGGGTGAATGTAGGATCTTAGTTCTCCAACCAGGGATTGAACCCACACTTCTACCCTGGCTTTGGAAGGCAAAGTCTTAACCACTGAATTGCCAGGGAAGTTCCCTCAGCAACTTTTAATATCAATCAAAACTAAATACTGAGAGTATAAATCAAGTATTGGAACATTTGATCACTGACAAGGCTTCCCTGTTAGCTCAGACAGTAAAGAATCTGCCTGCAATGCAGGAGACATGTGTCCGATCCCTGGATCTTAAAGATCCCCTGCAAGAAGAAATGGTAACCCACACCAGTATTCTTACCTGGAAAACTCCATGAACAGAAGAGCCTGGTGGGCTACAGTATATTGGGTTAGACACAACTGAGTAACTGAGCATGCACATAGGGCCTGGAATAATTTTAGACTCATTTTATGCAAAGTATTAGGTTCTCATAGCATTTTTGAATGGGACATATTATGTCTGTATTCAGAAGGCTACAGTCATGCATGATAGGAGTGCATAAGTATAAACTAAGATATGTAAAGTTATCTATTACCAAGTTATCTATTTCATTGGTACAGATATCAAGCTGCTGCTGCTGCTAAGTCACTTCAGTCGTGTCCGACTCTGCAACCCCATAGACGGTATAGCCACTTAAAATGTGCAAAATTATTTTTGCTTGAAAAAATTTCTGATTTGGTTATTGAGCTAGTTAGAACCTTACACATCATCAAATGCAATAAAGTTTATGAGCAAATAAATTAATTTAATTATCCCAGTTTTCCTCCTCATTGTGATAAGTGATCAACAATGTAATTTCTTGTAGCAAGAAAAGGAAAATTCTGTGTGATCAGAGTATTTTGCCATTAAAAGTTTTGGCTACCTACCCCTTTGGTATTTCTTTCATTTGGGCATATTGTATTCAATGAATCAAATGTATTTACCTTTTATCCCAAAGTGGATCTCATCATCTTTTAAACAGAAACACTACAAAATCTAAATGGATTTAATATATGTACACTTACATTACACATATATGTGTATGTATATATAGTATGTTTATATATGTATAAATATTCATATATTCACTATGAAGTGAAAAGGGAAATTGTGAGTCTTTCTGTCATGTCCAACTCTCTGTGACCCCATGGACTGTAGCCTACCAGGCTCCTCTGTCCATGAATTTCTCCAGGCAAGAATACTGAAGTGGGATGCCATTCCCTTCTCTAGGGGATCTTTCCAACCAGGGGTTGAACCCGGGTCTCCTACATTGCAGGCAGATTCTTTACCATCTGAGTCATATATATATATGCATGGATATTTGCTATATTTGCTAACTAAATATATGCATATATATATATATATGTATCTTTTTATACAATAGTTGCTGGGACTATTCATGCAAGACAGATTTTAACAAAAAGTTTGTTCCCCAGCATTTCCACTGAAGAGCTGATTAAAAAAAATGGCATTATCAAGATATAAAATAATGTTCACAGTACAGCTGCTGCTTCTCCATCTCCTCCTTCTTTAACATCATCACTGTCATATTGTTATAAGTCCTACGTGATAATAGTTTTAATGATAAAGATGGTGACTTTGTGGCTTATTTCATTTGAAGAGCTGTGGTTTTCTATTAATGCATTTTTTCACATCTCAATTATCTCAACTCAAGACCTGTTTAGATCCCCAAATATAAAATATTTGTATCAGAGAGCAGGAGTAAATGAAGGGAAATACTCATCCTTTTTCTTTCTTCTTTGAGTACCCTTTTTTCAGATTGGCCACAAGTATACTGAACTTTAATCCAAATAATCTAAACACTTTTTTGATTCCCTTTTTAAAAAAATTTTTCTGTATAACAACCAAGGAACCATCAGCTTTAAGCTTTTATGGAATTTTATTTTCAAATTGGAGAAAAGAAATGTAGTTTTAAACAAAGCAGTTTTACATATAAGTTTAAATGACAATCTTACATTTAAATTCTTGCATGACAGATCAGAAAATGTAATGATTCAGTCATTTTATTTGTATTTCTAAAACAGGATGTATATTATGCTTTTATCAGAAACATATGAATTACTGAGTATCATGCAAATATTCCCTGGTTTCTGGCTGATCATAATCTAGAAAAGGAACAGGCACCAGAGTCACTCTATGTAAACAAGGTCACAAGAGATGCCCAGAAAGGGACAAGGTGCACAGCCAAGGAGATGAAGGAAATATTTTAAGTGAAAGACCTCTTGCTCCCTCCATGGAAGCTAAGTTAAAAGCAGCATATTCTGTTTGGATTGCCTTCTCCTCTGCCTTCATGTACTGTGCTAGATGAAAGCCATAAGTAATCTGAAGAAGATAATCATTAGAAAATCATGTTTATTATACTGAGAACTGAGAGGAAGAACTTGTCAAGAATGAATATGAACAAGGGATTTATCTGTGATCTCAGCAAAGAAGCCAGATGATTTAGGAACTGAGACAAAATGATGACAGTGTAGAGGCTAAATTCTAACCTCTGCAGGCCGGATTGTCACAGGTTATTGAAAAGCCTGTTGGCATCAGCACAGTCTGTCTTGAGTTGGAAATAGTTACTGAATACGGGTCGTTCTTTGACAACATAATGAGCCATAATTGTTACAACACCTGGACTTCACAGGAAAATTAGAGTAACCTTATGCAGTATCAATCCTGTAGTGGGTGCTCATGATTTTTAAATATTGCTTAGATTTTTGCATCCAAAAGAATTATAGATCATCTGATCAGCAGGTATATCAAATGAAAACGTGTGTGATCATGGCCCTTATCATGAACATAGGTAGCATATTAAAGTCATGAAAATAATTTCTTCCAACACATTTATTTATGTTCTGCTTCTGTTACAAAGGGAACATGATTTCAAAAGAAATGAACAGTTCTATTGCAATGCCAGCTGTAACAGAGACAGTCTTTGACACTGTGTTTATGCTGTGTCTGTGTTAACAATTGATCAAACGCTTCATGGAAAACTGACATTGAGAGATGTCATCAAGTAAATGAAGATTTTAAAACTCTCCCACATTCTCTGAATAATCATTTTAATTTTTCAGTGATTTAGTTCAATGTATAACAAAAAATCTGACATGTAAAGACAATGTGGAGTAAAATGGAATGTTTTGTAGAACTGGAAAAGAAAAGCCAACTCTGCTTCCAGTGGGAACGTGATTGCTATCTAGTCTTCAGTCCCTACCAAATCTATTCTTCCTTGGTCCTCTAGGGATTAGGATAAAGGGGGAGAAGTAGAGAGTGCAGGAATGGAGTGGGAGGTCAGAGAAGGATAGTGTTATGCTGGGGTAAAATGAAGTCCGCTCTAGATTCTTACTTCTTGAAGCCAATCATTCTGCCTTAACAACCTCAGTAACTGATGTTTACCAGGGTGTTCTTATAATGTAATGTTGCTTTAATATAATTCAAATGTTCAATATGCATGGTGTTTGGGTGAGCTATGTGGGGGAATTCACTAGAGCTGATGTACTCACTCATTTAACATACATGTGCAGCATGTTTGAGTTTCAGGTGTTCTTCTAGTATTGGATGGGACAGAGTCCCTGCCCTCACAAATTTTACATGGTAGAAGGTTAATATGAAAAAGAATATTATCATTATTAACCCACTCTCACTGTTTAATGACCATGAACATGTCAGTATGTCTCTACCTCAGTTTTAGAATTCATGACACAAGAGCTTTTTTCTACTCAATATCAATGCATATTATTTAAATAAATGTTATTAATATATTTTGATATAATTATATATGCTAATATATAATATATGTTCACATAATACTAGACTGGTAGCTAATGATCATAAGCCAACCACCCTGCTGTAAAATCAGATGACTTTTTCTATTGTCATTATAACTATTATAGTCATACTTGCAGATATAAAATTATTTTAAACTTTTCTTCATCTTCAATCCCCAAACTCATCAAGAACTGTTATTTATTTAATTTACTTTGATCTTCTTTTCAGTTTCAGTTCAGTTACTCAGTCGTGTCTGACTCTTTGTGACCCCATTGATTACAGCACAGCAGGCTTCTCTGTCCATCACCAACTCCTGGAGCTTGCTAAAATTTATGTCCAATGAGTCGGTGATGCCATCCAGCCATCTTTTTATATTCTTTTACCTGTCCAATTTTGAAGTAAATATCCATTTCAAACTTAATAAATTACTTCACTAAATTTCAAGCAAAATCCTTACTTAGTGTCTTCAGAAATGCCAAATGATTTCCTAAATATATTTTTCTTCATACATAAAGTATGAAGAGCCTCTTGATGAAGGTTAAAGAGGAGAGTGAAAAAATTGGCTTAAAACTCAACATTCAGAAAACTAAGATCATGGCATCTGGTCCCATCACTTCATGGCAAATAGATGGGGAAACAGTGGAACCAGTCGCAGACTTTATTTTGGGGGGCTCCAAAATCACTGCAGATGGTGACTGCAGCTTTGAAATTAAAAGACGCGTACTCCTTGGAAGAAAAGTTATGATCAACCCAGACAGCATATTAAAAAACAGAGACATTACTTTGCCAACAAAGGTCCATCTAGTCAAAGCTATGGTTTTTCCAGTATTCATGTATGGATGTTAGAGTTGGACTATAAAGAAAGCTGAGCGCTGAAGAATTGATGCTTTTGACCTGTGGAGTTGAAGAAGACGCTTGAGAGTCCCTTGGACCACAAGGGGATCAAACCAGTCAATCCTAAAGGAAATCCTTCTTGAATATTCATTGGAAGGACTGATCCTGAAGCTGAAACTCCAATACTCTGGCCACCTGATGTGAAGAACTGACTCCTTGGAAAAGACCCTGATTCTGGGAAAGATTGAAGGCAGGAGGAGAAGGGGACAACAGAGGGTAAGATGGTTAGATGGCATCACCGATTCCATGGACGAGTTTGAGTAAACTCAGGGAGTTGGTGATAGACAGGGAGGCTGCAGTCCATGGGGCTGCAACGAGTCGGACATGACTGAGCAATTTAACTAAACTGAACAGAATGTGAAAAGTCTGACAAGCAATTGAAATTTGTCTTCATTCTGTACTTAGCTAAATTTTCTGAAATATATTAATTTTGTTTAAATATATGATGCTATATTAATAAGGGCTTATCTAATAATAACTCAGATTTAACTAAATGGGAAAACTGAAAATTCCCCCCAAATCTGGCAAAACCAAAAACTTATCCATAATACCACTGTAAATTATATCTCACTTAATTTTTTAATGAATCAGTTCTCAATTTAATTTTATGCTTATAAGAACAGAGATCATAATATATATATACCAAATTTAAGGGGTCATTTACACAAAATGAAATGCACCCATTTGAAATGGTGGGTGAATTCAGACAGGTTAAGAATTCTGCACCCAATTACATCGTGTTCATTGGCAGGGGAGTAGGGGAATGTGATGGGGGACAGTTTGTCATACCACCAAGTAATGTTTAATGCTACAACATTAAATTTCTTGCAATTTAAGTCAATTCTGACACTGTCTGACACTAGTGTCAGATACCATGGGTTAAGGGCTCGATCCTATAAGACTCACCCCTCACACATATTTCAGATGCCAGTCTAGGTTATCACATGTGCTTTTGACTAACTGGCTATAGATTGGAGGTTTCAGCAATCTTTTCTGAGGGTTCAATTAATTTGTAAGAGTGGGTTCCAAAACTCAGAGAAACATTTTGTTTACTAGATTGCTAGTTTTTTTTAATGAAAGGATGTAAATCAGGATCAGCCAGATTGAAGAGATGCATCAGGCTTCCCTTGTGGCTCAGCTGGTAAAGAATCTGCCTGCATTGGCTGTATTGGTCTTTATCTTTCTGGCTTATTTCACTCTGTATGATGGGCTCCAGTTTCATCCATCTCATTAGAACTGATTCAAATGAATTCTTTTTAATGGCTGAGTAATATTCCATGGTGTATATGTACCACAGCTTCCTTATCCATTCGTCTGCTGATGGGCATCTAGGTTGCTTCCATGTCCTGGCTATTGTAAACAGTGCTGCGATGAACACTGGGGTGCACATCTCTTTCAGATCTGGTTTCCTCAGTGTGTATGCCCAGAAGTGGGATTGCTGGGTCATATGGCAGTTCTAATTCCATACTAATGCATATATATGCAATTTAGAAAGATGGTAACGGTAACCCTATATGCAAAACAGAAAAAGAGACACAGATGTACAGAACAGAATTTTGGACTCTGTGGGAGAAGGTGAGGGTGGGATGTTTCGAGAGAACAGCATCGAAACATGTATATTATCTAGGGTGAAACAGATCACCAGCCCAGGCTGGATGCATGAGACAAGTGCTCGGGCCTGGTGCACTGGGAAGACCCAGAGGAATCGGGTGGAGAGGGAGGTGGGAGAGGGGATTGGGATGGGGAATCCATGTAAATCCATGGCTGATTCATGTCAATGTATGACAAAAACCACTATAATATTGTAAAGTAATTAGCCTCCAACTAATAAAAATAAATGGAAAAAAAAAAGAATCTCCCTGCAATGCGGGAGACATGGATTTGATTCCTGGGTTGGGAAGATCCCCTGGAGAAGGGAAAGGCTACCCACTTCAGTATTCTGGCCTGGAAAATTCCATGGACTGTATAGTCCATGGGGTCGCAAAGAGTCAGACATGGCTGAGCAATTTTCACTTTCATAGGACAAGTTATGGGAATAGGGCTTAGAGTTTCCCTGCCCTCTTTAAATGGGCCAGTCTCCCCAAACCTCCATGGGTTCATCATCCTGAGAGCTCTCTGAACCTCATTGTTTTGGTTTATTATAGAGGCTTTATTATGTAGACATGATTGTTGAAATTATTGGCTGTAGGTGACTAAACTCCATCCTGGACACCTTTTCCTTTTAGGAAGTTGATGGGAGGACAGGGGTTAGAAAGTTCCAATCCTAAACTGCATTACTGACTCCACTGGCGGCCAGACCCCATCCTTAGGTGCATTCCAAAAATTACCTCATTAGCATAAATCCAGTTGTGGTGAAAGGGGCTTGTTATGAATAACACGATACCCATTTCACCTTTATTGCTCTGAGGCTATTTCAGGAATTGTGGACAAGAGACCAAATATTATAACAATAGGTGCTCCCATTGTTCTATCATTCGGAAAATTCAAGAGTTTTGGGAACTGTGAGCTAGGAACTGTGGATGAAGAACAAATATATACATATCAGGAATATATTTCAGTCATCTGAATGACCAAACATATCTTTCTTATAAATAAAAATATCACATATTTGATGAGTGATGACAATTTTATACACTCAGGTAATCACCTCAGTCAAAATATAGGACACTTACATAATCCTAGAACAGTCCCTCCTGTTCTTATCCCCTCCTGTTCACTTATCCCCTCCCCTCAGCTTTCACCCAAAATGACCACTGATTTGTGTTACTATAATATAAATTTCTGTCCTAGCATTTTGTAGAATCATATAATATATATGCGTATAAAGGAATAATTAAAGTATACAAAGGAATAATCTTAAAATATGAAAAATTTTTATTTTAATAGTCAAATATAATTTACATTTTATTATGTTATGCTTCTTAGTTTAATAAAAATAGCTTTTTTAACTTTTGAATTTTTAAGCTTTAGGATTTACATTGAGAATTCCAAGCAAATGTTTTTAAAAGATTCACCATCACTGGAAAAAAAAATAAATAAAAAAAAAAAAAAAAAATAAGCAGGGTGACAAAAAAAAAAAAAAAAAAAAAGATTCACCATACCACAAAATAGAAGGAGAAAACTTATAAAATCATCCAAAAAGATGAAAAAAATCAATGTGATTAAATTTCAGAAATCTTCATGAAAAAACTAGATATAGAAGGATATAATTTTAGTATGATAAATGCTATGTTTTAAATGAGTAGCCAACATTATGCTTATGTTGAGATGTTTGAGAAACATATTCACTAGAATCAGATATTAGGGAAGCATGTTTTTCATTTTTAAAACTTTTAATTTAGGGTTAATTTCAGACTTTTAGAAAAGTTACAAAGTAAATTAACCCAAAATTAAAAGTTTATATTTGATTCTTAAACATTTCAACATAAAGATATGGTGATGCTTGAGAAAGCTGTTCTCAGAACATTTTGGCTCTGTAGCCTACACAATACTGGGCAATGTAGAATTCTGCCATATACGGATAACCAAGGTCTGTAAATATATTCCTCTTGTTTTTGTCATGTCCATGTTCCCAATGCAGAACCTAGCTAATCTACAGATCAGGTTACTTTACAGACTTCCTTGACACCTTACTCAGGTTCTATTAATAAAGGCATCATACCAACTCATTTCTTATATCATATTGTTAAATAAACTTGTGTGTAACAGGCCAAAAATAAATAAATAGAGGCATTGGTGGAAACCTTGGTTTTAGTGCCTGAGATTGGAGAGGGGCCACCCTAGAGGAGAGTACGGTAACCCACTCCAGTATTCTTGCCTGAAGAATCCCGTGGACAGAGGAACCTGATGGGCTACAGTCCACAGGGTCGCAAAGAGTTTGACACAACTGAAGCGAATTAACATGCATGCATTACTCACATTACTCAAGACTCCTACTTGGCTGTGAAGGCAAAGGCGTCTGCCTTGTTTACTGTTTTATCCTCAACATCTACCATAGTATGTTATATTGAATGCATTCATTTAAACTTTTTGTCTGACTAATAGACAGATTGAGTAAAAAGACACCATGCCTATCCTGGCTCTATCACAAAGTGTTTATATGAACTAAGGAAATGGAATTGATTTTCTAAGCCACTTTCCTAATCTGTAAAATTATGAGGATTTGAAAAAAGTTGAATGTATTAATTCTTAGTTTCATTTAACATGTAAATGTTTATATTTATTTATAAATTTTATATCTTACATGTAAAGGTTTCATACATAAATTAATACAAGACTACTAAATTAGAAAATTTACTGAATCAAAAAACAAGTGGTATAAGGATACTGAGAACAGATATTTTAGAACCAGATGCTATAATTTCCATTATTTTCTAAACACAAAGTTTATGTAAGTTTGTTATAAAAAATATAAGAAATGGAAATATTCCTCATGTGAAAGTCTCTCAGTCATGTCTGACTCTTTCTGACTCCATGAACTATACAGTTCATGGAATTCTCCAGGCCAGAATACTGGAGAGGGTTGCCATGCCCTTCTCCAGGGGATCTTCCCAGCCCAGGGATCGAACCCAGGTCTCCCACATTGCAGAGGATTCTTTACCAGCTGAGCCACCAGGGAAGCCCAAGAATACTGCAGTGGGTAGCCTATCCCTTCTTCAGGGGATCTTCCCAACTGAGGAACTGAACCAGGGTCTCCTGCGTTGCAGGCAGATTCTTTACCAGCTGAGCTGTTAGGGAAGCTATTCCTAGTAGATACTAGGGAAGCATATTCCTCATGCCCCCATCCTTAATTCCTAGAGAATAGTATCCTAAATGATTGTGTCCGTTACCAGCTTTGTGAGCCATCTCTTCAAATGACATAGACCAAAATGCTGTAATAGAATTTAAAAAATAGTTCAATATATTTTAATAGCAAACACAGCACAGAAGGCAGAAAACATTAAAAGCATGTACTTGTGTGTAGGATAACTCAGAAAACTATAGTGAATTAATGGAATCTGTTGTATAATTAAAATCTGAGGCAATTTTCTTTCCTCCTCCTAGTAATTTTTGAATTTTTTAAAAGGCTGCAGTCATCTAACTCAAAGATTTCTTGTGTTTTGTAAAACTTTATCATGCATTTTTTGCTAACACCTATGTCCCCTTCCACCAAATTTCTTTACTCATCTATGTGTGCAGGATAGAATATTAAATATGTTTAAATGTCTTTAAATTTTCAAAATTACTGCAAAGGCATATGCTAATAAGTTGTTTGCCTTTTGCTTAATTTAATTTATATTTGAAAATCATATCAGCAATTCTTTTATGATCCTTTCACTTAAACTCTCCTTTTTGAGTTTTCATAGTTTCTTTTTTTCCCTGTTTTCAATGTTTATCAATTTTTCCTATATTTGCCAATGCCAGAAGTCTTACTTCACTGTGGGAGAATCAGCTCATGAACAATCAGTAAATGACTATGTTAGGTCATGACTTTATTACCAGAAGAATTTATCTCAGAAAATAAAAAAATATCTTTCAAAACACCAGTTTTATCCACAACACCTATTATTTGGCCATCACATGGAAATGTTGTTCAGAGACAATTTGAATGATACTACTCAATAAATATATGGAAAAGCAATCATGTAAAAGAAAAAATTAGGAGCATTTCTAGGCAAGCAATCTCTTCCACTATGATAAAGGATAATAATTTTGTAGAATAAATCTATAGTTATTTTGTAATTATGGGAAAATATAGCATATAGATTGTGGAAAATAGTGCATAATAATCACTCAATAAATAATATTAAGTAAATAATATTACTATTAAGATTTTTATTGATATTCAGAAAATTTTAGATAAGATTTTATCTTATATAACAAACTCCATAATTCTAAACTAGTTTTTAAAAAAATTTTGCTAAAACATACAATGATTTTCAACTATTTTTAGCTCTGCTCCTGGTTCATGTTGCGGTTAGATAGGGGAGCAAAGGGAAAACTAAGCTTTTATTATTTCTAATATGTTGACTCATGAATAAATGAATTACATTTTCATTTGTATGAAGATTAAATAATCTAAAAAAATGTCAAGGTACAAATGGCATTAAAAATAGAAAAAGCGTGTGGTTTCTAATGACAAGTGAGTATGTGACTTTAGCAAATACCCATAAGAAAGGTAAAGGACCCAAGTACCTAAAAACTGTGGGTGTCCTACTATGCCAGTGTTCTCTGAGTAACAGAGCCCAAGAAGGGATTGGCTGTGCAAGTGATACATTGAGGCAATGGCCCATGAAAGGTAAAACAAGAAGTAGGAACAGGTGAGGAGAACCTCAGAATACAGTGCCAACCTGGTCCCTTTAAGGAGAGAAACTAAGGAAAGGTAGGATTAAGAAGAAAACTAAGGGAAGGTAGGATTAAGTAGGAAAAGCCTCCGTGACAGCACAGTTCTGATTTGAAAAGTCTGGGCCAGGCAGGTGAGAGGCCATTAAGCCAAGCTTGCTATTATGATTTTGTCAAATTAACCCTTATTAAGTGGAGTACAGGGTGCTGGATGATGAGTCGTGGTTCAATGACAAAGCACAAATATGAGTTGAAGCAGTGAAGTTTATTATTCACAGGTCCTAGTGAAAGTACCTGGTCCACCTCAAGGTGCCTCACAGAAGTACAAGGCAGAGAAGCAAATAGAGAGAAGCAGAACCTGGGGCACATACCTTTATTAGGGTCTCCGGGTGGAGTGACTGAAGTGCTTTAGGGTTTCCTACCTAAGGTTGGATTTGTTGTTGTTCAGTCGCTCAGGCATGTCTGACTCTGCGACCCCATGGACTGCAGCACGCCGGGCTTCCCCGTCCTTCACCATCTCCCGGAGCTTGCTCAAACTCATGTCCATTGAGTCGGTGATGCCATCCAACCATCTTGTCCTGTCATCCCCTTCTCCTCCTGCCTTCAGTCTTTCCCAGCATCAGGGTCTTTCCTAATGAGTCAGATGGTCAACTCAAAATAGCTAAGGGAATTCCCTGGTGGTTCAATGGTTAGAACTCAGGACTTTCACTGCTATGGGCCCAGGTCTAATCACTGGTCAGAGAACTTAAACTGAGGGGTGCAGGGAAAAAAAAGGGGCGGGGGTGCTGGGATTTTGGTATGTTCCAAGGGCTCTCAGAGGTGCATAAGTGAAGGCTTTGGGAGGCAGGGGAGATTTGATTACAAGAATTTTGAGTGAAGTGATATTTGGAACGTCATTGTTGTTCATTCTCCCAGTCATATCCAACTCTGCCACCCCATGGACTGCAGCATATCAGGCCTCTCTGTGCCTCACCATCTCCCGAAGTTTGCTCAAGGTCATGTCCATTTGGAGCTTACGTTTGCTTATGACTTTGTCAAGTTCTCTTGAGGTCATGAACTTTTATGAGGGGGGCTAGTGTAAGTTTAAAGTCACTCTAGGTTGTTTGGCCCAACAAAATGGATGTCAAAGGAGCAATACCATGGAATAGCTTAGCTAAATTCTTGCCACTTGCCTATAAGGGGGGAATAAGAAGTAAGTAAGTGTTAATCGTTCAATCATGTCCAACTCTTTGTGACCCCATGGACTATAGCCTGCCAGGCTCCTCTTTCCATAGAATTCACCAGGCAAGAATATGGGAGTGGATTGCCATTTCCTTCTCCAGGGGATCTTCCCAACCCAGGGATCAAACCCAGGTCTCCTGTATTGCAGGCATATACTTTACCACATACGCCATCAGGGAAGCCATAAGATGGGGTCCACGTCAAACAGGAATTTCTGGCTCTAGTACTTCCTGCTGTAATTCACTCATTTGAGTGGGTGAAGCACAGGGTAGCATCACCAATTCAGTGGACATGAATTTGGGCAAACTCTGGAAGAGAGTTAGGGACAGGGAGGCCTGGTGTGCCACAGTCCATGGGGTCTCAACGAGTCGGACACGACTTAACGACTGAACAACAACAGCAACACAGGGTAACTGTGGCCTCGGTTGACCACCTTCATTCCTCAAAAAAAGTGGCAGCTGAAGGTTGTCAGCCAACCGTGCTCCCTGCAGAGGTTCTTTTGAAGGGAGCTCTGAGTGGGAGACTTCATGGCTGCCTTATCCCAAGAGAATCTCTTCGGCAACATCTAAATTAAGAATGCAAACATATTTATTTGTGAACATGTTAAGCTGTAAACAGTTGATTTTAAATTCAATGTATTGGAGTAATTTGAAACCATAGGAAAGGCATGAAACAAACATTGCAAAGAATGTTTCAACTTTGTCAATATCTTTAATTTCATCTCTCCTTTCAGACAGTACTTTTTCTCTCTGATCACCATATCTAACTCTCTTTGGGGAATGCAGTAAGTTCTATCCTTCCTCAAGTCTTCATTAGGCAACTCCATCTTCCCTGAAAACTTGTTTTCACAGCCTTTCCATCACTGACATGCCCACCAGCTTCGTAGTACTCCTACTTTGAATGAACTTTTGTCATACAAAAACCAGTTACAAATTTAAAAAAAAAAAAAAAAGTGAAAATTCTAATAAGATTGTACTGCAAAACATTAAGGCATCCATGGAAGATGTTTTGCTGAAATCTGATCATTGTTTACAAGAGAGTATCATCCTTACTGTTTCCTTTCATTCTGGCATACTATTTTACAGGGTGTTACATACTGCTTTCATGCCCTTATCACTTTTTTCTATTTGATTTCTTGCAAAACTTTCTTTTGTACAATGTGTTGAATGAGTTGTTTGGCCTTCCTTCATGTGATCACTCCATCTCAGGTCTTTACACAAGTAATATGAATAAAATAATGGTAAATCTCAACTTGATTGAAAATAAAAATGTTAACACAAATATTGACATCTGTTATATGGTCATTAACTGAATAAAGTACAATGTTTATATATTTTATCATCAGCGTTTATATATTTCAGAAGTTTAATATCATCTACACTAGATGAATAAAATAATTTTAAATATATGGATAAACATCTATATATATCTGTTGATATAATCATAAAGATACTGTCATATACCTACTTGCCTCTAATTTTGCCTCATTAACTCAGCTGGAATAGTACTGCTTTCTTTTTGATTTTAGGATTTGTTGCCTGCTAGGTAAGGCAGCTTGTGTGTGGTGCCTTCTTTCTGAAATCTCACCAAGACTGATAAATCCAGATGTTTCTATAGCTTAGAAGTCAGAACACCCTAAGCTGTATCCTGATTTTACAACTTATCTGGATTACATTAATATTTTATATTTGAACATTTAGAGATTAAAAGTATCTGTAGCTAGAAGAGATCTTTAAAAGTATCTATTTCTGCCACCTCATTTTACAATAATTTACCATTGATGGATCACATAGTTAATATTAACAAAGGAGAAATTTCTTTTTATACACAGGAACCACAGGTGAAAGTAAATAATTCAAGGAATTAACAACTTTTTATCTAACTTAAGGTTTTGGTTTTTTTTTAATCTTTGTAGAGAAAGCTTGTTGTCCAAAATGTGATGTCATTTGAGTCAAGCTGTGCTTATTTTCCCAGTACTACTTCCACTGTAAAAGTTGGTGAGACAATGTCTGTAACTTAGATTAAAAACTCATCTTTAAATGTTATAACTTATAGCAGGTGAAAGATCACAGTTATTGCATCCAAAAGGATGTACTAAGTCACTTCAGTTGTGTCCAACTCTTTGTGACCCTATGGACCGAAGTCCTCCAGGCTCTTTTGTCTATGGGATTCTCCAGGCAAGAGTGCTGGAGTGGATAGCCTTGCTCTCCCCTAGGGGATGTTCCTGACCCAGGTATTGAACCTGATTAGCAGGCAGGTTATTTACCACTATTGCTACCTGGGAAGAAGATGGGCATGTATAAATTACATTTTTCTCTTGATTTCTGGTGTACTTTTCTTTGGTAGAAGTGGGAGGAAAACCATATGATCAAATTGATTTGCTTGAAATCTAGAATATAAATACTTGAGTGACTGAAGAAGTAAATCAAAAATAAAGATAATGAAGAATGTTTTGTGTGGCCTGCCAAATTCCAAATATCTGCTAATACTGAACAAGTTATTGTTTAACTGAAAATATTGGGAGGCTGTTTTTTAATATCACTGGGAAACAGAAATTTGAAAGAACTGAACAGAAAATAATTGATGAAAAGTTGTGTGTTATCCACACTTAGTATGTTAATATTATCTCCAGAAAACTTCATGTTATTGTACAGATCATATCTATTATGTAGAAGGAAGCAAGAATATCTATTCTTCTCCTTTTTTGCTGTTTTTCCTATAACAAGGCCAACTGTAGAAGAATCGTGTGCTGCCAGTATGCCTGCCAAGTTTTAATTGAAATGTTGTGATAAATTTCCCTGCCAGGTCAGATGTTATTTTCTGGTTAAGGAGGGTCAAGCTGGTCTCTTAAAGAACCACTTTTGATTTTTATAGTGTCCAGTGATTTGTTCCTGGAAGTTGATTTACCGCAGATCTGACCTCTGCTCTCTCAGTTGACCTCTGCCAACGTGTTCAAGTCTCCAGTTCACCTAGGGCCATTGGTAGAAAAAAGTATTTTATTAAACTGGGTTTCTCATTTTATTAGTGTGAAAATAGGCTTTTGCTAATCAATAAAACAGGAAGCATTCACTTTATTGCTTTAGACTAGAGACTAAAGGTCATTTAACATAAATAGAATGAGGCAGAAAACAAAGCAAGCAGTAAATATTTGATGACTCAGCATAAACAACTTGGTTAACACAAATATCGTCTGCTGTCTTGAGTGCATGCATGAGGTTAATAAAAATATTGAAACTGCTGACATTTAGGACAATTAAATTTTGAATGATAATCCCTACAAATAATTAATTTTAAACTACAGCTTTGGTTTGATGGTTGAAACCAAATCTCCCAAGTTTCTGCATAAGGGTTGGCATAATACCAGTGTTTATAAAGAAGACAGCTTCTTTTTCACAAGTTCAGAGCACTTTATTATCATAAGTTATAAAACTGTCTTTAAAGAAAGAGTGGGTTTTGGAGAAGGATAGCAAACTGCATAGCATGAAAAACAAAGAAAAATGGTAATAACTTGGCCATTCTGTTAATGAAAACCTTGTGGAAGTGACATGAGGAATCAAAGAAGGTGTATACATCATCTTTGTCTTGCTGGAACATTTCTCAAGTTGTCTGAAAGTTTAGAATAAAATGCCTTGGAACTCTGTGAAGATCCTCTAGAGGGGTGGGATGGAAGGCTGGGAAGGATACTCAAGAGGGAGGGGATATATGTATGCTAATGGTTGATGCAACTTGTTGTATAGCAGAAACTAACACAACTTTGTAAAGCAATTTTCCTCCAATTTAAAATATATATCAATTAATTATTTAATTAAAAATAATCAAATGCCTCAATCTTATCACCTGGCTTTGCAAGCCTTGCAAGTTTCTACTGTTCTTTTCCAAGCTTGTATCTTTTTTTTTTAATTGGAGGCTAATTACTTTACAATATTGTGGTGGTTTTTGCCATACATTCACATAAATCAGTCATGGGTGTACATGTGTTCCCCATCCTGAGCCTCCCTCCCACCTCCCTCCTCATCTCATCCCTCAGGGTCATCCCAGTGCACCAGCCCTGAGCACCCTGTCTCATGCATCAAACCTGGACTGGTGATCTATTTCACATATGATAATATACATGTTTCAATGCTATTCTCTCAAATCATCCCACCCTCGCCTTCTCCCACAGAGTCCACAAGTCTGTTCTTTACATCTGTGTCTCTTTCACTGTCTCACATATAGGGTCATCATTACCATCTTTCTAAATTCCATGTATATGCATTAATATACTGTATTGGTGGTTTTCTTTCTGACTTACTTCACTCTGTATAACAGGCTGCAGTTTCATCCACATCATTAGAACTGATTCAAATGCATTCTTTTTAATAGCAGAGTAACATTCCATTGTGTATATGTACCACAGGTTTCTTATCCATTCGTCTGCCAATGGACATCTAGATTGCTTCCATGTCCTGGATATTGTAAACAGTGTTGTGATGAACACTGGGGTACACGTGTCTCTTTCAGTTCTGTTTTCCTCGGTGTGTATGCCCAGCAGTGGGATTGCTGGGTCACATGGCAGTTCTATTTCCAGTTTTTTAAGGAATCTCCACACTGTTCTCCATAGTTCAAGCCTAGATCTTAAATATCTCTGAACCTTAGTAACATTTACAGTCTTTCATTAATACTCTAAAACTTACTTATATTATTTGAACAGCAGCTTTACTTTTACCATTTTAAGACAGTATATTTAGGTCATTTATATGACATACCACTGTATATAAATGCTAATATAATGACTATTTTTGTCTATATTTCCAATGTCTTATTAATATTCTTTGGCATATTTCATTGAAATATCATGTCTTTCTAAAAGGTTTTAACCTACATGACAAAAATAAAAGGATGATTGAATCTATACACAAAGGCTTTCTTTCAATGGTGGACAGGAGTTTCTGATAAAAATCTTAGGTATTTTAGACAAAATTATTAAGGCTTAGGATTGCTCGTGAGCAAATAATTAAAATGATTTCAGAATATATATAATTTGGAATTCAAATTTGAAGAATTACTGCTTTTGAATTTAGGATTATATGAGCTAATGTATATAAAATTATAAAGCGCTTTATATGTGTTATTTTTATTATTTCTTGGTGGATTTTATAGTGGATGCTTACTTACTAAGCTAAGTGTAATGCTTGCTTTCATTACCTAAAACTGCAAAATGTGCACTTCAATGCTCTAGTTATTTATGTAAATTATTGACTGTCATAAAAAACTCAGAAAAGTTCACTATACAAAAATATAAAGGTGAATAAAGTGCTGTGTCAGACTAATCTTTTTATCATAAAAGACAAGTCAGAAATTTGTCTTTATAATGGAAGAGCAGCATTTTACAATCAGTGGTCTCTGGTCATTCAGATATGATCAGTCTCGAAGATGTCAGGCATGCAAATTCTATTAAATTAATATCCATGAAATTAAAGAAATAGATTCTGTGGTTCTACATGAAGGGGCACATAATTTGCATTAATTTTTGTTTTCAAGCAGCTATTTAAGTACAATGTCATTACAGCTCTGGCATGTATTAGAAGAGAGACCATAACAATGAAAAGGATGACTTTCATTTTGATTTCCTTCAGACTATTGGTTGGAGTTGGAGACCTAGGGAAACAGGAGTTAGGAGAGAATTTGGGATCATGAGGAGTGTTTTGTGCCCAGGTGACAAATTATGAATGAGAATTGTAAAAGTATCCTTTCTGTCCATGTCTGTAGGGAATCCACTAAAACTTTAGTAACATTGAATGCCACTTGGGATCTTGGAATAGCAGTAACAGTTGAGAGTCCCTTTCAGGTAGGTTTGCTAATTACTTTATGTGAAATAGAGTAAACCTAAGAAGGACGGAAAATGCCGGGAAAGTGTCATGTGGCAATTGCAGTGGTCATACTGAGGACTGATTGTCTTATAAGCAAATGTGAAGGTACATTTAATGTCTCTCAGAAAATCATGAGGAGATGCAGAGCGTTTGGAGCATAATCATGGTATTGTGGGTTGTTTGTTGTTGTTTAGTTGTTAAGTCGTGTCTGACTCTTTGCGACCCAGTGGACTGTAGCCCACCAGACTCCTCTGTCCATGGGGTTTCCCAGGCAAGAATACTGGAGTGGGTTGCTATTTCCTTCTCTAGGGTAGCTTCCTGACCCAGGGATCAAGCACGTGTCTTCTGCATTGCAAGCGAATTCTTTACTATTTGAGCCACCAGGGAAGCCCCGTATTGTGTGCAGGTAGTGATTATTAAAAATAATATTTTGATCCACAGACATGTAAAGCCTCAGCTTGAGAGGGTCTCAAAAGTCCCTAAGTAGCAGGTAATAAGAACAAATCATAACACAGTCACTATTATAAGGGCTATATACTTATAAATGACTCATAAATCCACATAACAACCCTATTGAAACATTAATAAGTAACTAAGTAAATGGTGGATTTGCAATTCAAACTTAGGTAGTTCACGTTCTTAAGTTATCTTATACATACCTATACACCTTATTTTTTAGATGAGGATATGAATAAAAGTTTAAGTTACTTAACCAAGCACACAGTTAGCTAGCACAAAGCTTGGATATGAACCCAGGTCATTCTGACTTCAAATTCAATGTTTTAACCATCCCATTATCTTAAAGTGTGGGAGGAAAGTCTGGAGTAGTGAAGATTCTGAGATTAAGAGCTTTTCTCTACTCTTACCTTAGCTAAAGGGTTTCTACTAGAGGAAAGTGTTAAGAGTTGTCTGCACATATTTACCAAGTCAACTATGATTAAGCCCACTCTAAGATTCTTAACGTCTTAAATACCTGGTAGCCTCAAAAGAAATTGGGCTTCCCTGGTAGTTGGGACAGTAAAGAATCCACCTGCAAAGCAGGAGACACAGGTTCGATCCCTAGATCAGGAAGATACCCTGGAGAAGGAAATGGCACCCACTCCAGTATTCTTGCCTGGAAAATGCCATGGACAGGGGAGCCTAGTGGGCTACAGCCCATGGGTAGCAAAGAAGCAGACAGGACTGAATGACTAACACTTTCTAAAGCAATTTAGTCCAAGTCAGCTACTGTAACTATTGCCTGAGAGGCTGCTATGTATCAGGTACCACTCTAAGCATATGTATGTATATATATATATATACTGTGGCTGTTAGTCCTTGCAACTATGCTGCTAAAAATGTGTGATTAACTTATTAAATTTATTTCCATATGAATAAAACAAATTTGAGAAGTCTAACTCACCTAAGCCCAGCCAACTGACAAGGAGCAAACGAGGTCTATCTAAGGATGTCATTAACTCTACATCACCCTCTGTTTTACACTCAGATCCACTCAATCAGCTCTATGTTCTGTGGTTTTACGACATAGGTCTTCTATAGTGCAGTCTTGTCTGAAATTTATTTTGTCTGCCCTGTTATTTACCTGTTTTCTTGGTCGAGTTTCATACGTAAGTAATGACAGTGGGAATGAAAAAGATTAAAACAAAACAACAAATACATAATACCTATATGTACATATATGTGTATATATACACTATATATATATATATATATATATAATATATAATATATTCTTGTTAAAATACTTCTTGTGTGCTTCTTACATCTCAAGGTAGACCACAAAGGCCAATGAACTAGATCTCATGTTTTAACTCTTATTTATTTATTAAGGAAGCTATAAACATCAATGTGCTTTCATATTTTTGTATTTCTCACTTATCTTTATATTTCTCACCTGTCTTTATGTACATTGTCCTTTGGCTTATAAATTAATGAACTACCATTTAAAATCATGTCTTTCTTTTTCCTGTTTGATGTTTGGCAGATGCCACCTGTCTCCAGAGGACAGGTTGTTTGTTGTTTTTAGGGCACTATACAGGGTACAGCGTGGATAAACACAGTGGTTGGAGTCTAATTACTTGAGCTCTTTATGAAGGTGGATCATCTCACAACACAATGTTCAACAGGACAAAGTCAGGCCAACTATCTTTTACAGCATCAGCTGCTGCCCTGAGCTTGGTGTTTTGCCACTGACACCAAGTCTTCTTTGTTTATCAGGTAATTAACAATAATGATGTCTTGCTGCTTAGCTTTGTTCCTGAACCAAGGCTCCTTCTTTGCAGATTTGGGAGGACTCCTAGTCCTAGGTTGGTGGTTTGACTGTCATAAGCACCAGCAGGCAATTCTAGGCTTAATTACCTCCCTGTTTTGTTCTTTGCATTGGGCAATAAACATCCAGTCTAAAGGCAATTTGTAGGAAAGAGGGGAGAGAGAAAGGAGGGGTGCCTTCTCTCATGACAATACATCCATCAAATAAACTAACTTAAAAATGTTTTGACCTTGAGTTCTTAAACATTATTGTAATTCCCCATCTTATAAGGAAAAGCATTTTAAAGAAAGTTATTCAAATAAAACAAACCCTACAGATAGGTAGTCTGTTTATGAAATATGAGGGAATTCAATTACCTATGAATGGATGAATGGCTTTTTTTCCCTCCCTTTGTCTGGTCATCATTGTTACTGTGGATTTCTTTAACAAAAGATATCAAAATAAACAGAAATGTCTCCGATGAACTGTGAGCCTGCAGTTAAGTGGCATATCTATGGGAGTGTGCTCTGGGATGTATTTAGTATAGCTATGATTTTTTTAACAGTACATTATTGAATTTTTAGCAAAGTCACACTAGAAAAAAGAAATTACTACATCAGAATGAACAAAGATCTAGAAAAGCACCACATGTAGCTTTTTTTCTCACAAAAAGCTGGATTACTTATTAGACATCTTAAATAAAATTTGTGATAATTTTGGTTAAATTCTGTTGATTATAGACAAATTCATATGGAAATTATATATACTCATTTGAGTGATTTTTTAATCACAATCACTATTGATTTTCAGCCTTGTGTGGAAAAAATATTTTAAAATAATTGTTAATATGTAATATTTGGTAGTAACTTTCAGTACTCATTAGTGATATCTGAAACATTTCAAATGCCAACATCCTAAAATTGTAGAGGCAATTTTATTAATTATAAGCTGTAATTTATTATCCATACTATTTTTGCTAGATAACTCTTGTGGATAAATGATTAACCATTCAAAATGAAGTTTTTCACTTCCATGTTTATAAAGCACTTAATTATTCTACAAGGTGTTCCTTATTTTGGTCTATTTTCCATTTAATATGATATCTGGATTAAATTAAAGATTTTGCACATAGTAGACATTATTCAGTATATATTTCAAATAGTGAAATAATTTTCCACCAAATTTAACAAACCGTGTATGGAAAGATTTATATGGGAAGGAAGACCATTTGCATTGAAATGTGAATTTTGGGGGGGGCGTTTCTAAAGAAATTTTGCACCAAATGTATTCAGTGTTGTGAAATTCCTCCATTATTAGCAATTGGAAATGTTCCTACTTTTTACTAATGTTCCTCAGATTTGTATGGATGGGATATGTTTCATAATGGTGATACATATCACCATCTAAAGATGATACATTGCCTTCTCCCTGATACAAAAAACAAGAAAACTGTGGTTTTCTTTGGCATTCAAGTAGTCTTTTCCATTTTAACTTCATCTTGAAAAATAAGTTTTACTTGCTGTTTTTACATGTGTTTAGAGAAGATAATATTTTAAACAATATCCAACTTACTACAAACTTACTACAAACAACTTACTACAAAATATCAGAAATATGTCAGACTTTCATTGCATCTACAATTTACCAAAAGGCTATAGTAAGGTTACTGGGAATATTTACATTGAGAGAAGTGAAATATTTTTCCATTAAATTTACTCATTATTGAGTTAACATCTTTAACATTTATCCTACTGAAAGTAAAATTGATTAAATTGTTCAAGTGGAGTAGTGGAATATGGCTTATATTATCAGGTAATTTTGAAACCTGTAAATATGACATGACATTGATAATCTTCTAGAATTTATCTGCAGAACTCTTGACATTTAAGGGTTCTCTTTCTTTTTTAATATAAACATTTTCTGTAACCTTGAGGTTTGTAGAGGAACCAACAAGCCCTTCACACCAGTGTTTCATATTTGCTTCACACATGCAATAAGCGTAAAGGGCTTAGACTGAATTGGCTCTTAATAAATCATAGCCATTTTACTATGATTCATATCATAATGCTTATTATTTTATTTGTGCAAAGAGGAACATTATAATTGTTTTTGGACATGTGTTGTCAACTGGGAAAAATAGTTTCATATCTAGGAAAATGTGACTATTTCTCTTGGAAAATAACATCAGTATCACTGTGGGTCTGGATGACTGCAAAGGGAAAATGTACCTGCTTTATTCCTGGACCCCTCCCACTTTTCTTCCAGTGAGATGCTTTGGGCAATGTTTACTTTCTACACTCTAAACCACAAACCAGTGCCAGGGATGGTAAAGGATTCAACAGTTTATTAACTAAGAATACAATGCAAGAAAGAGATCCCTAAAAGCATTTCAACCTCAGGCCATCTTTTCTTTTCCCAACAACAAAATATTCTGGCAGTCAAATATTTAGTGAAACAATAACAATAGACAAGTGAGTTGATGTTTCTTTGTTTAATTCAATTCTGTGGGATGGTACTATTTAGACACAGGCTTGGTGACTTCATCTGAACATCTGTAGATATGTGTTTGTTGATTTGAACAGTAAGGGTATATTCACACACACACACAAAAACCAAGTAGAATATTCACAGTATTATTTTAATATTTTTTAAAAGTAGGATTAAAGTTTAAACTCAAATAAGTTCTTGATAACCAGCAAACATTAAGCAGATGATTTATACACTGATCTTTTATTTTTGGCAATTCAACAGCAAATTGCTTTTACATTTTCCTTACAGACCATGGAAGAGAAAGGAAGTAATAATAACAATAATGATGATGATAATCCATTTTGACCATCTTATTATTTTCCCCTTATTCATTTGGGAGCTACAGTGAAGTCTTAACCACCGCATAAATACTTATTTAGTAAAAGGAAACAGAATATATTTTCCCTCAGACTCTCTGCATTGATATATTGAAATAGGAGGGAAGGGGAAAAATAAGGTCCATAATGCTTCATTAGTTAATTGTGCAGAGTACAGCTCTTTAGGGGTAAACAAGTGAAGGACATTTGCTGAATGGCCCATCCTCGTCACGCATATTATGGCCTAATGATGCTAGTAATGGTAGGAGGCTCCTGGAGAGTCATCTGTCAAATTAGCACATTGAATTATTTATTGCCTCGGGGTAAAATTGTTGAAAGGTAGCAGCTGAGACATAGTTTTTATAAATCTAAAATTCAAGGGGAAAAACTAAAAAAAAAAAAACAACTTGCACATCTGCTTTGTAGGTGCATTTGTTTTTTAACACTTGCATTTATGAACACAATAGTCTTTACTGGATAAACAGATCATTTCTACCTTAAAATCTCTTATATAGTGGGGATGTGTGTGTGTGTGTGTGTGTGTGTGTGCGTGCATGAAATTCTGTGTATTTCGTGCCATAAGTTATAATGTAATAGCCTAAAATTCAAGACAGTTGTATTTTTTTAAGCCTTCATAACTCATTCCCACTACATCACCTAGGTAAAGCATAAGACAAAATGCCAATCTTTACTAGGCTCTGTGTCCAGGAACTAAAATGGAGGGCATAGTTCGTCACTTCCAATTCTCAAAACTGTTCATATTTCTGATCTTGCATAATGTTTTCTAAGATAAAAGTCTGTCTTCCTAGCACTTAGAGAAGAAGACAAATCTGCGTTCAATTCTATGAAACAATACAGTAAGTATGATAAGGGACATAAATATGGAGAAAGCAAGCATTTGAAGGCCTGAACAAGCTAATAAGTTGAGGTCTTTCAAAAATATTTTATTATTTATTCAGTATTTATTTAGTGAATGTGGGCAATATTTTCTGTCAATAAATATTATAAATAAATTCACTTACCAAGGTCTTCCACTGATGAGTGAAGATTCACTGTTCTAGAAGGAGGATAAACAAAAATTTTCCTGATTCTCTATGGCTTCTATTATCTTTTTATTTCTTATTTTTAAAATTCTTTTTCTGAATTAGGAGCTTTCCAGGTGGCTCAGTGATAAAGAGTCTGCCTGGCAATGCAAGAGATGCAGGAGACAGGGGTTCAATCCCTGGGATGAGAAGATTGCCTGGAGGAGTCATGGGAATCCACTCCAGTATTCTTGCCTGGAGAATTGTATGGATAGAGGAGCCTGGCAGGCTACAGTCTGTGGAGTTACAAAGAGTCAGACATGACTGTGATTGAGCAAGCATGCACGCAACCTGAATTACACAACTCCTTGGCAAAGGCTGAAATTTTTGATGATAAAATACACCACTAATGTCAGATAAGCAGAGCTACACTATGAGTATTTTGTGTCAAAGTAATAATTGAATGATCTCAAAGAGACCAAAATTTAAATCACCATGTGTAATTGAAGATATATGAACAGGTGTAACCCACTACAGTATTCTTGCTTGGAGAATCCCATGGACAGAGGATCCTGGCAGGCTACAGTCTATGGGGTAACAAGAGTCAGACAAGATTTAGCGACTAAATCACCACCATCCTTTTTTGGTTAGAAATAGCTCCAATTTATTCTAGTGATTGTTCTGGTATCCTGAGAGACTGGGACCTGGCACCTTCTGGGTCAGCCAGTCTTTCATTTGGTGAGGAATCAATGAGAAGCTCTTATTGGTTCAGAGTCTTGAGATATACATGGGCTATTTATGGGCAGAGGATAAGACATGTACAGAGTCATCTTGGAAGACAAACAGCCAGGAACATATATATTCCTATAATATAAGCAGATAATATAAGAAGATATTAGACACTGCCTCTTTAATCCAGGCAAGAAATGGGATGGATATTTGCTAAGATAATAGTGGCAATAATTGAAATAAGGAGGTAGATTTAGCTGAAGAATCTTCAGGTAAAAATTGAGTAATGTTATGTGTGTGTTGTTACTCACTCAGTCATATCTGACTCTCTGCGACCCCACAGACTGTGGCCCACCAGGCTCCTCTGTCTATGGGATTCACTAGGCAAGAATGTTGGCGAGGGTAGCCATTTCCTTCACCATGGGATCTTCCCAACCCAGGGATCGAAGCTGGGTGTCTGGCATTGCAGACAGATTCTTTATGTCTGAGCCACCAGGGAAGATGCACTATACAAATTCTAAAAAAAAGTGTACATTCTGATTTTCATCGTAACACCACCATCCCACCCACAAACACCACGTGACGTTGGAGGGGTTGGTAAAAAACGAAGAAAAAAATTGAAGTACTGATCTAAATACTGTAACCTCTGTCCTAGGAGAACAGTGATGTTATTAATAAAGGAAAAAAGTCACTAGGGGAAGGTCAAGTTTTATAATGAAGATAAAAAGATTCCATTATGGCAATTTTGATTTTTAGACGAGAATAAGGTCCAGGAAGTTGTCAAAAAGTGGAAATGTGGCTCAAAGAGGAGTGAAGGAAAAATTTGCAGATTAAAATTAGAAATGACATTGATACAGAAAAGAAATCATGGGGATAGCTAAATCTGTTATTTAGTGTATTTTGGCCAGCACAAGCATAGTTTGCCGGTATATTTTGCTTTATTTTCAGAATGCAGGTATCACATTGAGCCAATACTGTTCTTATTACAGCAACAATTTTCAGATCAAGGTCCTGTGTTTCCTGTTACTGTTGCAATATCAATTCTTTTCCTTTCAGCTCCCAATTCTTAAATTTTCTTTTATTGCCTCTCCTCCTTTGTGTGTGTGTGTGTCTATCATGGCCAAAGGTCTTCATTAATTTTCTATTTATCTTTTAACCTCTCAAAGGAACAGTGAAATTTAAAATATTTATTGTGTGTTTTAGGATCTTAAGCATTTTATATGTATTACCTATTTTAATTTTAAAGAGGAAATTGTTATTCTTAGTTTGTGGGAAACTCGTCCTCAGCAAAGTTAAAGACCCTTCCCAAGTGACAGTGTTAATGAACCCAGGTCTGTGTAATTCCAAAGTCTTGATTTTGCTCTTTTGTTACTTCTTTATCACATTGTCTCCTGCCTAGACACTTCTCTACATAGACACAACTGTACTATTATTTCTGGCATCTTAGCTTTTTACTCTCATTCCTAATCATTATCCTTAATCCTTTACTTCTCATTTTTCTTTCTCTTTCATTGAACTCTTATTCTAGACCTTCTCTTGTTGGCAGCCTTCCTCATTTTGCGACTTGGTACCTTTAAATCTTCTCTTTGTCTTTCCTTATACTGATCTACTAAAATGCCATCAAGCTATATTAACTTACTAATAGTTAAAATACTTTTACCTTTAAAGCTGCCAGCAGCATTGTAAGTAGGCTTAAAATCACCCTTCTTTCACCAACACTCAAAAGACAAAACTGAAGTCTTTTGCTTATGTTACAAAAGGCCACAGGGTAACAACTGAATGGAGAATATAATTTCAGTTGCTTGCCATTTTTCCAGAGAAATCGCCAACAGTTCTGCTGCTCATATGAATACATATTAAATTTCATTATTCTTCTTCTAAACCATGTACCTGTAATACGTAGTTCACAAAATAATTTAAAGATGAAAAGTTTATAAAGATGAGAACTGCCTCAAGCAGTCAGATACCATGTTTAAAAATAGTGGGTTTTTTTTTTTCTCTTTTTAGAATCATTTTCTACTACAAATCTAATGTGAAAGTTGGATTGATTAAGATGAGAAACCCAGCTGGTACCCACTTGACATTTTAGAAAACTGAATCTCCTCTATTGCACCCCAACCAGCTTGTGAGAGTGACCCCAGAACAAGGAGTAGTGGCAGCCAAGGGTTGAACAGCTCATATTTAGCTCTTTTTGGAGGATGACTAAAATAATTTCATATCTAGGTTCCTCTCTTGAAATAACTGTGGGAAGGTTTCATAGACAAACTGGGGTTTTAGTTTTAAGGTCTACAATTTTAAAGCTGTATTTACCTATACTCTAAGACCCAAGGGATTGGTGTCGGCACTCCAGTAGGTGGCAATCTTTCCTCAGAATATACGTCAAACCGGGGTCCCAGTTCAGGCTTGGGATGTGCTGTTTGCCTAAATTAACACCATGGATATTGTTTCTAAAAGTTCAAAACTCCAACAAAAGGGAATTCTTCTCCATATATATTAGAATGAATTCTATGCTGTTACAGAACTAAATTTTAGTAATTCTGCTTCATCAAACTAAAACTAAGTTAGGAATTCTTTGTCATTTATATTATTTTTTCTTGTTATTAATAATATAAGGATAGCTGCATTCATATAACATCTCTTTCATCCTTCTCAAATAACTCAGGTACCATGTAGCAGAAACTGCTCTTTGCCAAAGGCCTATTTATGCCATTTTCCATAGAGTAAATAAGAGCTATAAAATGTCAATACGACTGCAATATTTTTTAAGGTAAAATATTTAAATGATTTTATGGACTGCATCTGACTTTCCACCATCTCCACTCCACCTATTAAGGAATTTAGACTTTAAGGTTTTGAAAAGACTTGTACAAAATAGCAAATGTGTTTCTCAATTGGATATTTAAAAAGATAGATTTTATGAGGAAAGACAAAAGCACTTTATCAGAACACCTTATCTTAGAGAGAAAATTTACAAGAATATTTTGCTGTGCTATAACATTATATTTTTTTTGTAAAATGTTCTGATGATGTGTAACACAATTATTACTGCTCTCATTCTAAGATTTGAACACCATTCTTCCCAGCAACCACAGAATAGACTAGCTGCAATCTTCAATCTTCTTTTCACCCTTTTTATTTACTTATTTATTTATTTTGGTTTTACTTATTTTTAAATAAATTAATTATTTTATTTTAGGTAATTATTTTGAAGTTGGCACTTAGTCTCATAAATACTGACTAATATGATAACGTTACTACTATTCAGGTCATATGTAGTTCTTTCTGACTTTTGTGTCAAGAAGGAATTTGATGTTTATCTGGGTGTGACTGACTTTCACACAGAAACGAGTGTGGAAGTGACATATGTCACTTCTGAGCAGAAACATAGAGTTGCCAAAAGTGAGAGTTTGTGACTTCCAGATTGTGACTTCTCTGTCAAACTTCGGTCATTTAGTGAAGTCAAAGCAGAAGGCTGACCCTAATTCATCACAACAGATACATAGTGTGTTAGAGGAATAGATCTTTAACTTCATAGGCTGCTGAAATTTGGGGTTTGTTTTTCGCTTTACAAAACTTACCCTGACTTGTGTTCATGCTCAGTCTCTCACTCATGTCCAACTCTTTGTGACCCAATGGACTGTAGCCCACCAGGCATTTCTGTCCAGGTGACTTTTTTCAGGTAAGACTACTGGAGTGGGTAGCTATTTCCTCCTCCAGGCTATCTTCCTGACCTAGGGATCAAACCAGAGTCTCCTGCATAGGCAGGCAGATTTTTTACTGTTGAGCCATCAAGGAAGTTCCTTACCTGACTAATACCATTAAAAGGAATTAAGGGCTTCCCAGGTGGCGCTAGTGGTAAAGAATCTGCCTGCCAATGCAGGAGACATAAAAGACCTGGGTTTCATCCTGGAGTTGGGAAAATCCCCTTGAGAAGGAAATGGCAACCCACTCCAGTATTCTTGCCTGGAGAATCCCAGGGACAGAGGAGCCTGATGAGCTACAGTCCATGGGGTCACAAAGTATGGACATGACTGAGCATCTGAGCACAAAAGGAATTAAATTTAGTGGTGTGGAATAGATGACATTATAGTGAACCATATATTCTGTTTAACTCTCCCCTTCTAGGACAAGAAAAAATGTAATGCCCACATAGACAACATCTACCTTGAGAGTATATACTTATGCACTAAAATTATCTCACATTGTCAACATGTTCTCCTAATTTGGGGAGGTAATTGGTTCCCCATTCTCCCTCCCATGTAGGCAAAATTTGGACCCCTGTATAATTAAGCAACATTCTTATTTTCTCAGCAGGTTTGAGAATCTTCTAGAAGATGGTATCCCGGATGAGTTTTAGAAAATCAGAGGTTTAATTGAAAATATAAAGTTAAACTTTAAGATTAAGTTTGATAAGAGATTATTATAATTAGAACATAGAAATATCATTAGAACATACAAATGCTTGTTAGCTATTTACCAAGCCTTACCTCTACTTCAGGATTTTCAGATACCTCAATATTTGTGGTAGGTTTCCAAAAATAGAATATAGCACAGCTGCCAAAGTCGAACGCCTAATAATTTCTAAGAAATGTGATCTTAATATGACTTGTGTTTAAACAAAAAATAATATTTCATATAAAAATAGTAATGTATTTAACCTTCACAGAGGAAAATTTCCTTCACAATCATTTCCTTTTATAAGCATATCTCTGAAGGAATCACAGAAACATGTGTAAATGATTTTCTTGATTTTATTTTAACACATCCATGATTGGCTCTAAATATCATACCCTCACTCATTCTCATTCTGAAATGTTTCCTGATTGGGAGATGCAAGGAGTTGAACTTAATTCCTTGGAAATTGTACAGCATCCTGAATTATAGCTTTGGTCTGCGTTGAGTACCTAAATTCCATCCTCCATTTACCAGGATATCAATCAAAGGTTGCATCCTGCCATGCTGGAGCACAGCTTCCCTCATGATTTCTCTGTCTGGTTAATATTTAATGATATAACTTTTTCATCTATTCAACAATTGCTTATTGCATAGGCCAGACTCTATGTTAAGCACCAGAGTACAACTTTAAAGCATGCATGATTCTTATTTTGAAAAATGTCATATTTTAAATCAGAGAATATAGATGACTTCAATATACTATCAAAAATAAGATATCTTCAAATGCTTTAGATACCAAAACAATTAAGCTGTTAACAGAATTTTAGAGAATGATCAACAGTGCAGAATTTGTAAGGTTTATTTGATATTTGGAGAACTACGTGTGATGTGCTGTGGTTCAAAATTACCCAGGGAGATTTGGGATATAAGACTTAACCTAAAATTTTTTATTTGATATAAAACAAATACAAGTTTGCTTGAAAAGAAATACTTGATACAATTAAATATAGAAAATAACTAAAGAATTTTGAAGTTCATCAAGTAATATGTGCTGTGAATATTGACCACAAATGGTCCAAATAAGAATCAGATTGGAATAGTAAGGTAGAGAGAAGGTGCCATAGTGGAGGTAAGGTAGGGAAATAAACATCTATTAATCACGTAGATTTTTTTAGACACTCTGGTTGTATTTTACACATATTATCACATTTTCTGTTCATGCCCAGCCACTCAAGTAGGCATCATAAATTCTCATTTCACAAACATGTTCAAAGTGCTCTTGGACAAAAAAAAAAAAATTCTTAAAATTATGAACACAAACAATTTTCAGAAAATAAATTTTATAACAATGTTTTTACTGATGATATACAGTTATAATTTGATTTTAGAAGTTCTGCTTTTCTTGTAAACTTGCTGTAACTAGGGTATTAAATTGTTTCAGTGAAAAGAAGTTAGCACTATGTATTTCCCTGAAAATAAAACATTTTTATAGAAATGGTAACAAATAGTTAAGCATGTTTCAGGAAATACTTGTAGCTTTAAATTAACCTAAACAGACTTTGAAGGGCAGAAATAGAAGTTACTTTCTTAAATGTACCCCTTAATCTGAAAGTGAGTATATTTATGAGAAAACAACTCATTGTCACCTTTATCTCCACTCTATTTTTTTTGTAGCTAACATATCTAGCTATCATAATTAGTATGACAGGAAAAATTACTATTAAATATCTGACATTATTTAGTGCAATGTAAAAATGGTTGTCTAATAAATTACTGTTGTTGTTCAGTCACTAAGCCCTGTCTGACTCTTTGAGACTCCATGGACTGCAGCATGCCAGGATTCCTTGTCCTTCACCATCTCCCAGAGTTTGCTCAAACTCATGTCCATGGAGTCGGTGATGCCATCCAACCATTTCATCCTGTTACTCACTTCTCCTCCTGCCCTCAATGTTTCCTAGAATCAGGGTCTTTTCCAATGAGCTGGCTCTTTGGTGGTCAAAGTACTGGAGCTTCAGCTTCAGCATCAGTTCTTCCAATGAATATTCAAGGTTGATTTCCTTTAGAATTAACTGATTTGATTTCCTTGCTGTCCAAAGGACTCTCAAGAGTCTTCTCTTAGTTCAGTTCAGTTCAGTTCAGTTCAGTCGCTCAGTCATGTCCGACTCTCTGCGACCCCATGAATCTCAGCACGCCAGGCCTCCCTGTCCATCACCAACTCCTGGAGTTTACTCAAACTCATGCCCATCGAGTCGGTGATGCCATCCAGCCATCTCATCTTCTGTCATCCCCTTCTCCTCCTGCCCCCAATCCGTCCCAGCATCAGGGTCTTTTCCAATGAGTCAACTCTTTGCATGAGGTGGCCAAAGTATTGGAGTTTCAGCTTCAGCATCAGTCCTTCCAATGAACACCCAGGACTGATCTTTAGGATGGACTGGTTGGATCTCCTTGCAGTCCAAGGGACTCTCAAGAGTCTTCTCCAACACAACAGTTCAAAAGCATCAATTCTTCAGCGCTCAGCTTTCTTCACAGTCCAACTCTCACATCCATACATGACCACTGGAAAAACCATAGCCTTGACCAGATGGACCTCTGTTGGCAAAGTAATGTCTCTGCTTTTTAATATGCTAAGTTGGTCATAACTTTCCTTCCAAGGAGTAAGCGTCTTTTAATTTCATGGCTGCAGTCACCATCTGCAGTGATTTTAGAGCCCAAGAAAATAAAGTCTGACACTGTTTCCACTGTCTCCCCATCTATTTCCCATGAGGTGATGGAACCAGATGCCATGATCTTAGTTTTCTGAATGTTAAACTTTAAGCCAACTTTTTCACTCACCTCTTTCACTTTCATCAAGAGGCTTTTCAGTTCCTCTTCACTCTCAGTCTTCTCTAGCAGCTAATAAATACTCACCTAAAAACTCTTCCCCTGTTTTTTTTTCAACAATATCACAGGTGTATCAACATTTTGACTATCAGAAAGCCTCTTGATACTTTTAGACCTTAAAACTGGGCAGTATGATGACTCCTCCCATTTTCTTGGTTTCAGTTTTTACCAGTCTCAGTCACTGTCCCTAATTTCAGCCTGTGCACTGAAATCACATATAGTCAATACATTCCCATATCCACCCAAACTTTCACCATAGGTTCAGTCCACCCTTCTTTCATTGACGTTTCTTACTGACTTTTAGTTAATGCATCACTAAAGTTCTACCACAGTTTGTACACACTTATCAAAATTTCATGGTATGCACAAATATGAAGTACAATGGCTGACTGACAGAATAGCCTATCAAGAGGCAGTATTAAGTGAAAGCTAAGGCTATCTATTGCCTCTATCATAAAATACAGCCTTATAGCAGAGGGATAAACAGCAAACAAGAGTGTAGTGGCAGTAGCACCCTTCAAGCTTAGTTGTCATGATCGATAATCACCAAACTATCCCAGCTAAGGTGAAGCTACTTCTCAAGTATTCTTTCTCTGGCAGTGAACGCCCTGAACAGTCAATGAACTCCAGAAGTCCAGATTCAGCCTCTGTCCACTTGAGAGGATGAAATAAGGTATCCCCCTTCAGGGACAAGCACTATACCCAGTGCTTAAAGGTCTATTTGATATTACTGGCAAGTCTTGCCTGTACAAGTGTTTGTTTTTACACAGTCATGCATGGGTGTTTGTGGTGAGTAATCAGTCATTGGAGAATGCTCTCAGGCCATTTCATGTCCAGGTGTCTTAAAGAAGAGCCATGCAAATCCAGATATTAAAATTGCTCATTGAAAATATTATACAAATCAAAAACCTGACATTTAAGCAATTCCCTCTGATTTATACTTCCACAACAAACTTTGTCGTTGATGTTCAGTCACTCAGTCATGTCCGACTTTTCTGACCCCAAGGACTGCAGCATGCAAGGCTTTCCTATCCTTCACAGTCTCCCGTCACAAACTCATGTCCATTGAATCGGTGATGCCATCCAACCATCTCATCCTCTGTCATCCCCTTCTCCTGCCTTTAATCTTTCCCAGCAACAGGGTCTTTTTCAGTGAGTCAGCTCTTCTCATCAGGTAGCCAAAATATTGGAGTTTCAGCTTCAGCATCAGTCCTTCCAATGAATATTCAGGGTTGATTTCCTTTATGATTGACTGGGGGCTCTCAAGAGTCCTAGGGACTCTCAAGAGTCTTTAGCACCATAGTTCAAAAGCATCAATACTTTGGTGCTCAGCCTATTGTCCAGGTCTCACATCCATATATGACTACTGGACAAACCAAAGCTTTGACTATATGGACCTTTGTTGGCAAAGTAATGTCTCTGCTTTTTAATATGTTGTCTAGGTTTGTCATTGCTTTTCTTCCAAGGAGCAAGTGTCTTTTAATTGCATAGCTGCAGTCACCATCCACAAGCAGTCACCGTCCACAACAAATTTAACACTGATAATTATTGCACAAACTCTTTCCCTTCAAATATGAAACAAACAGCAACCAAAACACTATGTTATAATGGATTACTCTCATTACATTTAAATATTAAAATAGTTTATTGCTAATAAATGCAAATTTAAATGATTCACTTGAAAATAATTTAAAATCAACTCAAGAATTCTATTGAACATAGTCCTTGAAGAATGCTAAAGGCCCTAAAGCAGATAATATTGCTCCAAGACATCTTGACTGTAGTAAGCTATACCACGAGTGCCTGTGCATTATAACACTCGGCCAAACGAAAGATTTGGTCACCTAATGTGAAAAACTAACTCATTGGAAAAGACCCTGATGCTGGGAAAGATTGGAGGTAGGAGAAGTGGACAACAGAGAATGAGATGGTTGGATGGCATCACCGACTCAATGGACATGAGTTTGAGTAAGTTCCGGGAGTTGGTGATGGACAGGGAGGCCTGGCTTGCTGTAGTCTATGGGGTCACAAAGAGTCAGACATGATTGAGTGACTGAACTGAAATGAAATGAAAGAACCAGCTTCTGGTGGAAAATAAATGCAAAAAATGGGGTTTTTTTCCCCCAGTTTTTTACTGAATACAGGATTATTTAAATTCTATAGTACTTTACCATTTTCATTTCACACACTGATTTTATGCAATCACAAAATAACCCTTTTCTTTCCCTTATGACTATATTGCCCCTCCCATCTTTCCCTCTCCCCATGAGTAATCATTAGTTTGTACTCTATATCTTGTGAGTTCACTTCTTTTTGTTTTATTCACTAGTTTGTTGTATTTTTTGGATTCCACATAGAAGTGACTTAATCCATTTAGCATAATGCTCTCCAGGTTCATCTATGTTGCTATAAATGGGAAAGTTTCATTCTTTTTTATGGCTGAGTAGTATTCATATACATATGCATACATGTATACATACATACACATATACATATATATACCACATCTTCTTATTCATTCACCCACTGATGAGCCTGGTTTAATTTTATAAAAAGAATAATTTTTGCCAACTGAAAATCACTGATTTTATTTATTAATGAGTTAATATTTAATCATCATAAAATATTTAATCATCATTGAAATATTTTGATAAAAATTAAATTATCAATGCCATGAAGTTGAGAATTTCTAACCATCAACATACTGAAATAGCAAATTCAATTTCTGTTTATAGTTAAGAATCAGACTTAAGCTAGTTTTAATACAGTTTGTAGAATGGGTATGTCTATAGTCCCACTCTAATAATTTGTTATAGTAGCTTGATGTACTGTAAGAGCAGACAAAGGATGTGTGACATTGCTTTAATAAACTATTATCATCATTCATCCAGCAAATACATATTAAGTGGTTATTAATTACTAGTCCTAATGAGACCTAGACTAAACATTCACCAAATCCTTGAGGAGGAAGATGTTTCTCTGAAAGAATTATGGTTTGGGTAGAAATAAAATAAGTTTAATAATTATATACCTGATTGTAATCTGTGGCCAATAGGCTATAACGAGAACTAAAGATATCTGGGGACTTCGTGGGGTTTTTTGGTATTTGAATTGGAATTCATATTGATAAATATCATATAAAAATCTGGTTTTCTGGCTTCTTTTGAAACATTAAAAAATGGCCATAAACAGGAGCTGAAGAGCTGGCCATGTACTCTGAAGATTTCAACAACCCTATACTTTCTAATACCTAGCTGATCATACACATGTCATAGACTTGGCCCCCTGAGATGCCTGAGTTTTAGTTCTTTTGTTTTAGATTCTTTCACAAAGATAGAATGAACGATGCCTGACTCTGGGGGTGTGTCTCCCTCTCTCAGTGACCTCATGGAATTTTTCTGTCTCTTCTCCTATCCCAGTGCTTGTTCATATATCCCCAGGTCTGATGAAATAGGTCTGTTCACCACCTAATCATAAGTCTGATCACATTTTATCTTATAATTAGAACAAATTGATGGTATTATCTATAAGTTCATTGGATATACAAACAAAATTTAAATTTAGGTAATTTTAAAGTTCTATGAATTAAAACTGACTTTCTGAAAAAATAAAATAAAACTGACTTTCTTAATCAACCATTTTTTGGTAATGATTTTATCTTTTGGTGTAAAGATATAGAATCAGTCTCTGGATCAGGTTAAATTGTTTGTCTATCATCTAAAAATTAATCACTGCAGTCTTTTCTTCCTTGTGAAAGGGCTGACCTCAGGAACATGGGCTGTTACTTATATCCTAAAATGTCAAGAAAAGTGGGAAGGTACTGTTTCCCCTGAAATGCTCATTTGCAGCCTTCTTTTATACCTAAACCACAACAAATGAAACTTCATTTCATGAAGGAACAGCTTTTTGTTGTGCTAAAAATTAAGTGCATAAGAGTTTGTTAGAAGGATCAATAGTAGATAGAGTCAGCCAAAAAGACTCAAAAGAGGATGATGATCTGGGCACAGGGTTAGCAAAGAAACCGTCTAGAAACACAGCAATCCATATGCAGGTTGGTCTGGGCAGATGAGTATGCAGAGTCATGTATCAACAAGGTAAGTAGATACATAGATACAGTTTTATATATTCAACAACAAAGGGGATAAAAGGAAACAAAAATGACCTATGACAAAAAAAAAAAAAAAAGAAACCCCAGCTTTTTAGAAAAAGCAAAGTAGAGCGGTGTGCACCTGTGACAACAAATAAAGAGGACTAGTAAGAGTAGTAATTGAGGAGATGGTTAAAGGCATGGAGTTTAGACTGACCATCATCGTTTGAACGACAAGGGATCAGCCAAATGGGATATCCAAAAGATAGGATTTATCCCAGGCATTCAAGTCACAGATATTAAAGGTGGAGGTGACTCGAAGGAAACTGTGTAACCAAATGGATTGTTGGATCTGAAGACTATTTGGTGTGTTTTTTTTGTTTGTTTTTTTTTTTTCAGAAAGTCACCACCGTGTGCACTGAGATTCCTCTTCTGGATTTTTGGGCTCACCCAATGGATTTACTTCCCCTAGGGCTCACATAATCACTTCCATCTGATGTTCAGGTTGGTCTTCCAGAGCAGGGATAGCGAAGAGCCTTCATCATATCAAAAGATAGGGTAGCAATGAACACTAGGATAGCATCAAGCACTATGTTGACAAAGCTTTTATGATCCATCACTGGTGCCTACTGTAAGTGCTGGACTGTGTTATGAGACCCAAGTGCCTGGTGTCCCAACATGAAAAGGACTTTCTTTCCATTTGGAAGTATTATCTCCAGTCTATAAAAAGCAAAATTTTAGTTTTTTTAGGAGAAGTATAAATGACAGAAACACTTTAAACCTCATTATTTAGTCTTGCAGGGTAGAGCTGTTTATCTGATCTTCCATAAGAGCGTAGGGGTGGTTTTCAGCGGCTGAAATTTTTTGCAAATCTAGAAACAACCTGGGAATAAACCCTTTGGGTGGAAAATAAAGCACAGACCCGGGAGAGCCTGGGCTCAGAACTTCTTTCCCCTTGTTTCAAGCTTACCTGTTGCTGGAAGTATAAGAAGAAACATTGAATCTATCTCTATAGGTCTCCAGTTTTTTAAGATTTTACCAGTTGTGTGTAGTTCTCTTTTGATATAGTATAACCTTTTATCAGGAAAAATACTTAGAGGAAAAACCTTTAAATTTAACATAAAATCTAATTCTTTTGCTCCTATTGAAGCTTGGAAGACTGGATCTTTATTAGAGTGCATTTCTACAAAGAGATAAACATTTTAAAAAATAAGCATGAATGGAATCCAGGATAAAATGCATCCATTTGTGCAAGAAAATAGCTTTTACTGAAGAAAATGGCACAAATTCATCATATGGAGAAAAATGTCATTTCAAAACCTATTTCTGAGATCAAAATGTAGAACTTTTTCATACAATATATTAGCTTTTTAGCTACTCTAACTCTACAACTTTTTCAAGCCAAAGGGGTTTTTCTTTTATTTCTTTTTAGTCATTGAAAACATTGGCAATTAATTACTCCTATTAATAGAGAAATTGTCAGAACTAGACTAAAACTGCCTAGTACAAACATCACATAAAAAGGAGCTTTGTCCTTTTATGCATACCAGAGATGCTACGCCAAGGAACAGTTTTACCAAAGAATGTTAATTCATCTTCACATATAATCAGTACTAAATGCAAATGACTAACTTTCTGAAATAACTCATGTCAGGGTGGTTGTTCTGTCTCCCTCATGTGAAATGCAACTCAACATGCCGTGACATACAGCTAATAAAAGGGCATCTGTCACAAGGGACTAAGTACCAAAATCAACAATTTGCATAGTGAACAAGGTTTATATTGTGGCGACTCATGTTGCCTTGTAATGAACAATGGGATGAACACTCCCTTATGGCCTCTACTAAGTACTAGACATGTGGCCTTAGAAAAAGAAATCCCCTCTCAGCCCACTTTTCCCCAGTGGTGCTTTGTTGGTTCACAGCAAGGGTTTGACTTCATGGCCTGGTCTCTGTCTGAGAGGAAGTCCAGTTCAATTCAATTTGCATCTCTCTGCCTTTTGGTAATGAAACAGCGTCCATCTGAGCAGGCCCCATAATAATGCAGAGCAGATGGGCAGAGTTTTGTCTAATTAGATTCTGGGCGGCCTGTTTGCTATAGTAAATGTGCATGTATTTGCTTATTTCACACTTATTTCGGTGACAACAGTTTAGTTGAAACAAGACAGAAATGAAAATGGTAGATAGCCTCACTAATAAGCTATTTAATACAAATCAATATTTTTAATTCAATTACTATTTACTCTTGTCTATTTTTTCCCCCTTTTGAACTTTTTATTTTGTATTAGAGAATAGCTGATTAACAATGTTGCACTATCACCTATTTAATGAGTTGCTTACAGGTTCTTTGATCTCAAAAGAATACAAAAATTCCCTTTATAAAAATTATATTTTTAGCTTTTTTTCCTTCTTTCCTTCCATCCTTTTCCTCCCTACTTACCTTCATTTCTTTTCCTGTCCAAAGATTATTGGTAAGGTAACAAGGTCAGTAATATAGATTGTTTTAAAAATCCAATTATATAATTGATTTTTAAAATTCAATACCAAGAGAGTCACCCTATTCTTTATGCACTTGGACTCCTGAAAAGACACATGCAGATATTTTAAAACACACCACAGACTAGTATTTTACACATCTACCCAAGCGATAGCCCCATCATTATTACTGGCTGTGGTTTTCTGTGTTCTCTAACTGTTCACTATACTTTCTAGTTAGAGAATCAGCAAAGAGCAAGCATTCAGGCTGGAAGAGTCCCAGTGGTTAATTTCAGAAACGGGATTTTTTCAGACTCCTAGTCTTGACCTTTTCCCACTAACTCTGCACTTTTTATTTTTCCTAAATTCTCCATGTACAGATGCAAGTACAAAGTCTGAGAGATATCACTTGCAGGGAGTGTGGACATCAGAGGTGGGTTATTATCCAGCCTGCCTTACCTTTAATCTGTTCACAGATATTTATTTACTACTGTTCTTATTGTAAGTTATGGGATAGGAAAATGAAGTGTTAACTCTTCATTTACTAAATGAGTGTAAACTCATTTCTCATCAAAATAAAAGTCCATTGTTTTTTAAAAAAAAAAAAAAAAGAGGCTAAGAGATATTGGAAATGGTGAAATGGAAAAAAGCTTCTATTTGGGAGGTCACAGTTTGCTTCTTACTCCAGCGATCTCTCCCTGACTCCTTGTCCCCTGTGTACCCAATGCCTGAGGGCTTTCTCCATCTTCTAAATCAAATAACTCATAGTATAAACTGAAATCAATGTCTTGCAGAGCTAAAACTACAGTTTTACTTTTACTTTAAGTAAAAGTCAATCACTTAAAATTATTTCATATTTTCAATAAAAGTTACATATTAAGATTTAAAAAGGAGAGGAAGAAAATCTTCTGAATGAAATCTCACCATATAGATAGGGCACTACTTGATGTGCTTACAAAGAAATGGCACATAACTGGAAGCGCTCATTGGAAAACCCAGATGTTTGTTTTGGATTATGACTATTGGATCATAAGAGAAGCTCTGTCTCCTGAATACATAGGGCCTGTAATATGAGTCCCATTCTTTGGAGTTGCTTATCTGTAAATATTTCTAGGCCCAGTGAGCAGACATCATTAACCAGATGCTGAATGTCAAATGTTCAACTCACTTCTCCTCGTGGGCTATTTCAACAGAGAACAGTAAATAACAGGCTTGGTTCCCACAACAGCAGCAAAAAAAAAAAAAGCACAGTCGGTACAAAAATGTGCAAAGCTGGTTTGGGAATCCAAATAGTTCTTACCTAAATCAAAAAATTGAAAGGCTCTAAAACAACTAAATTGCACTGATAACCCTGGTGAGAAGAAAATGAATCATATTCTCACCACAGATGCAAGGAAACATATAGGCTAATCACCTTTTGCCCATCAAGGTGAAGAGGAAGAGAGGCCACGTCTCTGAATTTTTTTCCCAGGGTGTATTTCAACATCCACCAACATGAATTTATTGTCTGCCCCTCCTCCTCCTGAGACCTGCTTCCCTTCCAGTCTTCTGTATCTTAGTAAACGACACATCCGTTTTATGTCACACAAACCAGAAACCTTGTAGTCTTCTTTGATAGCTTCACCTCCCTCCCACCTCCTGCCTCTATCACATCACTTATTTCTGTTAACATCCTTCTAAACAGCACCTGAATCCATTTCTTTTTCTCCCTATTCTCCTCCAGCCCCAGAGGAGCTCTTCACTGTCTCTCATTCAGAAGAAAATTAAAAAGCCCTAGCCAGCCTCCTCACCCCTTCACCCTCAAATCCCAACATAATATTAATATTTCTAGAATTAAGTATAATCCTGTTTTTTTTCTGCTTTATAAACTTCACTGGTTTCCCCTTGTTGGTGGAATGAAAGATGAAGTCTGTATCATTACCAACAACTTCTAGCACCTTCTCCCTTTCTAGTACCTGAGTATCCAACCTCACCACATTTCTCAACCCTCAGAATACTCCATATACTTGGTTTCCCTAGGTTGCAAACACTGTTCTCTGAATTTCAAAGTCTTTTGCTGAATTTCTGGCCTGGGGAGCTCCTGTTAATTTAACCCATCTAACACAGATCCTGCTCCTCACAATTGCTCTGGATTGTGCCACGCTTTGTGCTTCTCACATTTCATTGTAATTGTTTTATGAGGACAGAGAATCTCTCAGAGGTTCTGAGCACCTGAACAGTGGAGACTATATTGTTTTTTTACTGCAGTCGTGGTGCTTAACTGCAAGGAAAATGAAAGAAAAGAGAGAGGCACTCCTTGAATCAATGACTATGTGATACCAGCATCTCCTCTCTAAAGTTTCCTTTCTTTGCTAATATTGCTTTTATTTGGTCACCAGGCAAAGAACTATGCAGTTGCCTTGGCAAACATTTCCTCCAGCCCTTCCTCCAAAGTTTTTCCTAGCATCTAGTTCCTTTACAAATTTAAATCCTTAACGCTGATTAAAACTAAACTTTCTCACTGTTGATGAGTCACTCTATTTTCCTGTAAAGAATAAAAAGACTTTGTTAAAATCATTAGCAACATCTCAGAAGAGATCACTGATGTTTAATAACATATCTAAAGTAAAATATGAAATTCTTCTTGTACTTTTAAAGATATAGATTTCATTTTACTTGGTGCATGATAGATAAAAGGAGACGTTTTCTTCTGGTCAGAGGGAAATTCTCCATTCAAGGAAACTGCCTCTCAGTTGCTCCTGATCTTCAACCCATATCTCATGACTTTCTCTCCACACCACCTCAACCAACCAGATACTGGTGGTTTTCTCATATAGATCTATAAGAAAAGATCTTTTCTTATCTTTCAGAGAACCAATATACACTGTGGGTAGCTAATCTACCCCTTCTAGATTATTCTCCTCCCAAATTAAGTAAAATAATACTACTACCAAATTAATTAAACTCCTTAATATCAACAAATACTAAACTCCTTAGCCTACCCTTGGAACTCCTCCCTGATCTTTCATTCATCCAACATTTCTACTTCACCTCCCACGATTACATGTAAACAGATACAGCTCCCTCCTAGAACTACTGTTGACAAAATCATTCATCCTTTTTTACATATTTCTCACCTTCACTCTTCTTTATTTATGCCACCCACTCATTTTAATCAGAGAGCCTCTTGGATCATTATTTTCAAATAATTGAGATATAATTTATGTACCATAAATTTCACCCTTTTACATGTAACATTTAGTGTTTTTTAGTATATTCACAAGGTTATGTAATCATCACTGCTATCTAATTCTAGAATATTTTTATCACTAAAAAAAAAAGGAAAACCTGTACCCATTCCCAATCACTCCTCACTCTCTCTTCCCACAAATTTACTTTCGGTTTCTATGGTTTTGCCTAGACATGGATGTGGCCTTTGTGTCTGATTTCTTTTACTTAGCATGTTTTTAAAGTTTATCCATGTTGTGGCACATATTGGTACTTTATTCCTGTGTATGACTGAATATTCTGTTGTATGGATATACTGCATTTTTTTTATCAATTCATCACTTAATGGACATTTGAGTTGCTTACATTTTTTGTCTATTATGAATAATGCTAATATAAACATTATGTACAAGTTTTTGTTTAAACATATATTTTCAGTCCTCTTGGATGTATACTTAGGAATAGAATGCTGAGTTATGCGTTAACTCTCTTTTTCACTTTTTGAGGAACTCACAAGCTGTTTTCCAAAGTGGCTACCCTATCTTATAGTTCATTGGCAATTTCTATATATACTTGCTAACACTTTTTATTATTTATCTTTTTTATTTAGACATTCTAGTAAGTAAGAGGTAATGTCTCACTGTGGCTTTGATTTGCATTTCCCAAATGACTAAAATATTGAGCATCATTTCATGTGCTTGTTGGTCATCTGTATGTCTTCTTCAGAGATCCTGGTTCAGAGATCCTAGATATGTGATTTGTAAATATCTTCTTCCATTCCATGAGTTATCATTTCATGTTCTTGATGGTGTGCTTGAAGCTCAAAACCCTTTCTGTATCTTATCAATTAAAATTCTGCTTATTCTTCAAGACTATTTTTAAACTCAACACATTTCTTGATAGTCTTTTTAGTGCTCTCAAATCCATATTATCTCTTCATTTTTTTTCTTGCATGGATATAGCAGTTGGATAATATCTTCTATTGTATTTATAAAGTATTATCTGTAAGAAGTGTCTGTTCTCTACATTTGGATTTTCAAGATCACTGACTGTGTTTTTAGACTTTATATGCTTCATGTTATCTTTGCTTCTAGCAAGAGCCCCCAAATGCATTTTGTGCATTTATTAAAGAAGCAAGGGTCAGTAGAACTGTGACCGGTAGTCTATGTACAGTGTAAGTGTAAATGAGTGTGAGGAGCATGTTTAAAATGACTTTCACATGATTAAACTTTTAAGGAAACTGCTCTCTCCCAGGGTAGGAACATCAACATGAGACATTTATACCTGGATACTCTAAACAAGGGTTTCCCAGGTGGTGCTAAAGGTAAAGAACCCGCCTGTCAATTCAGGAGACATAAGAGACAGGGGTTTGATCCCTGGATTGGGAAGATCCCCTGGAGGAGGGCATGGCAACCCACTCCAGTGTTCTTGCCTGGAGAATCCCATGGACAGAGCAGGCTGGTGGGCAACAGTCCATAAGGTCACAGAGAGTCGCACATGACTGAAGCAACTTAGCACTCACACACCGTAGACAAGAATGCCAACAGGAATTGTATTACCTGATATTTTTCAGTTTGTTTCTCAGCTAGATTTTTCTTTTAAAGTAAAAACACAGTTAAGAATGTTATATTTATCAGCACACAACACAAACTGGTTTTGGCATGTTTCTAATCATATGTTCCTATAATTGCATTTTCTTCTACTGTTCACAACTAGAAATTTGCTTTCTTTAAATGTGTGTTTTTAAAACCATGCGTTCTTGATTGCTTACTTCTCAGGAAGAAATTGGTATTGGTCTTCTTTCCCTTATGACTAGGTAATACTGTACTAATGAAAAACAGGGCCTCTTTATTTATAATGGCCTTGGGGTCAATTATCAATTTATCATCATGTCCTGCAGATTTAAAATAAAATATGCTGTGCAGTATAACCATTGTACAAAATTGACATTAAGTAGATTCTCTGAGTTTGGACTTAATAAAAAATACAAAGAGTGCTGCCTAAAAGGTTTCTCCAACTATAAATTCTATTAGGTAGCTTTTAATACAAGACAGTAGGAAACTGAACAACTAGATTAGAGAGAATTTTTTTCACCACTGCTCTTTGTCTTATACATGTGAACAGTCATTGGAGGACAGTTTGCTAATTCACAGAAACAATATTTCATATCTCCATAATAATAATTCAAAAGCTGCCTAAAATTATCCTTATGTCAATATTTGTATTGATCTTAAAATATTAACAACCAAATGTCAACCTACTTGCATGACACATTCTGTTAACTTTAAGGAATATATGCATATGATATAAGGAGCAATCTTTTTTTTTTTTTTGGTCAAAAATAGCCTGTCTTTTACCATTACCAATTAATTCATTGGCTCAGATGGTAAAGAATCTGCCTGCAATGTGGGAGACCCAGGTTCAATCCCTGGGTAGGGAAGATCCCCTGGAGAAGGGAATGGCTACCCCTTCCAGCATTCTTGACCTGAGAATCCCATGAACAGAAGGGCCTGGCAGGCTACAGTCCATGGGGTCACAAAGAGTCAGACACGACTGAGTGACTAACACTTCCACTCCACAAACTCAGATCATATTGAGACTATGCTCCTGGAAGTCTGTGAGATAACATAAAGTTTTATATTTCATTTTTCAAATAGGATGAAAATAACTCTAAGTCTCACATATGTATATTACTGTCCATACTGAGATTCAGGACCTGTTTATGTGAGATTAAGATCATATCCTGCCCATGTGCATGTTACAGATACACAACTTAAAGCCACAGACTCAATTAGACAGACATGAAGAAACAGGCAGAAACAGACATGAACGTCAATTGTACATTTGTGAGTATGAGGTTGCTCGTAAATTTTCAGTGAAAATCTGTCTGCTAAGTTCCATCCAGTGAAAAATGAGAAAAGTCTAGGTATTCTGCAATTAGGTCCTCAGCAGCAGTAGGCCCTATTGCAAGTGCTTCCTAGAGCCATGTGAAGGTATTGGTTACTCTTTTGGACAACATGGTTATAGAATAACTCCATCTTCATAGAAAATTCTATTGGATGGTGTTGTTTTGGAAAGCGAGGGACCAATTCCTTATACCTTAAGATTCATTACATTTTTACTGGTCTCACTTTTTACTCACTTTTTCCTGGTCTCACTTTTGGAGAGGGACTTGGTTTTTGGGACTGGCATTGTTAATCCTGCCTATTTTATGTCCTTGTCTGCACCTTATGGTTAGTGTTCTTTCGTGAGAAGAGTAGAAATGGGGTGTTAAACAAAACAGAGGAATGTAAAGTGAGGGGCAAGACATGAAGATACACAGTAGTGATGCCAAAGGATTTTGACCTTTAGTTAGAAGCTGTGTTTCTTTTAGGAAGAAAAAATATTAGATTCACAGAGCCCAGAAGATCCAGCAAAAAAGTAAAAACAATATTGAAAAATTTTGTTTGTTAGTTTCAAATGGCTACCAGAATAGAAATATTACCTATTTTCTCAGTGACTAGTTTATTTATAATTTTCATATTAAATTAAGCAATAACTTAATATGAAAACACAGGAAATTGAGCATAAGGGCTTCCCTGGTAGCTCAGCTGGTAAAGAATCCACCTGCAATGCGGAACACCTAGGTTCGATCCCTGGGTTGGGAAGATCCCCTGGACAAGGGCATGGCAATCCACTCTGGTATTCTTGCCTAGAGAATCCCTATGGACAGAGGAGCCTGGTGGGCTACAGATCATGGGGTCACAAAGAGTTGGATGTGACTGAGCGACTAAACACACATAAGAAATTAAAGCATAAGGAAATTAGTATATCTAGATAGATAGAAATACATAGCCCTGTCATGGGAATATAAATATCAGGTTTCCATACTAATATTTTATGTAATTGGAAGCACTGAAAATATTTGAACATAATTTGTTCTGAGATTCTTTCTAGAATTCAAATTTCTTTCTTTTTATAACTTTATTTATTTGTATGTCTATTTTTGGCTGCACTGGGTCTTTGTTGCTTCACACAGGTTTTCTCTAGTTACGGCAAGCTGGGGCTACCGTTAGTTGTGGTGCTTGAGCTTCTCACTGCAGTGGCTTCTCTTGTTGCAGAGCATGGGCTCAAGGCAGATGGACTCAATAGTTGTGGTGAATGGGCTTCATTGTCCCTTGGGATGTGGAATCTGCCTGCACCAGGGATCGAACTCATGTCTCCAGCTTTGGCAGGCAGAGTCTTAATGACTGCACCACCAGGGAAGTCCTAGAATTCAATTTTTAATAAGCCAGTTCATAAAGCATATTACTATCAGAGTAAAAAAAAAAAGTCATTTCCTGAAAAAAAATTCTTGTTTCAGAGAACTACCTCTTGAAATACTTGGATTACCATGAACATCTTAGATTCTTCGTGAATAGTCATCTGGAAAATTGGCTTAAAGTAAACTTTATTTTATTTGAACTACACAGGTAATGGTCTTTCCCTCATTTGCCAGGAGCAGCCTAGATGGGAAAAGGGCTTTGGTCGTACATATCTATTTCTTGTAATTTTTTTTCACCATTTATTTTCAAACTGAGTCCTTTAAAAATAGTTATAACAATGTCTGGCTGCCCTGAAGAGAAAGACATTATATATTCTTCAGGAAGGGGATAGCTCTCCTTGAAGCAGATACATTATGCATTAACCACTTGCAGTCTGGGTCCACATGCGGGCACTGTTAGGCAAAACACACCAACAGGTTGCAGAGCCAAGGCAGGTTTTCCAGCAGCACCTTCCACTAAGCCCTCCCAAAGCACAGCACACCCCGGCCCTGTCTGTGCAGTTGATGAATGTACTTCAGGCAGGACTCGGACACGGCTCAGTACAGTTCTCTAAGCGGTGATAAATGACCACCTCTGTGTGAAATGGGTTAGGTGGGAGGGCCACCCTTTGACAAGGCAGAAAATGAAATGATTACTATTGGATTCTATTGACTTGTCTGGTTAGAACAGTTGTGCCTCTTCCTAGAGGTTAATTGGACTTGAACTCAAGAAATTAAGAGGTCAGCGGAGGTCACAGTGACAGCAGGCCTACTTTTAACTTGCTGCTAATAACATTTGGCAGAAGGAGGATGAATCTGGGAATTTTAGTCTGGGTGCAGTTCAATTTCTTTAAGAGTGATGGTTTATACAAACCTAACTTTGTATCACATACAAAAATTCAATGCCGTTTTAATTCCTACCAGGCACTCCTATATGGCTATGAATTTTCTTGAAACAATAAACATTAGAATTCTATAAATTTCCTTGATATGTGTGTGTGCGTGTATGTTATAGTATTCTTACAGTAGTTTTATTTTATTGAAGACTATCAAGAAATTTGGATGTAAAAAGAGAAGATTCAGAAATGCTTGAAAATGACATTCTAATGTAGCTACTGGGGTCTTTCTTTTTATCCAACATTAAATGCTACCCCCTCTTTATCATAGAAAATGTAAGGAAAGCAGAGAGAAGCATTTTATAATTCATATATATTCATAGGTAGTATGTATGTGTCTTTATATATACATATAGTAAGGCATATCCTAATATATTGATACACACTATTTCACAAGTATGTTTGCAAGCTTCAGACATGCTGATTGGAGACTATGGTAAAATATTTGAGTTGTTACCGCTTCCTGAGAAGAGATCCCAATTTAGTCTCACAAAACTTACTTCAACTTCTCTGTCCTTTTCTTTGTTACTTTCCACTTCAGGGTCCCTTGCTTGAACTGACTCTGGCACTTTCCTGTGTGGTACCAGCCACGCCACTGCACCCCAGCTGGAGCGAGGGGCTAAGTCCCCAGGTGGTTTCTGAGGGGACAATGAGCCGCAAGGGAGACTAGAAATAGGACTGGGTGGTGCCGTCCAGATGGTAGGGACAAGGCACGTCGCCTAATTAATGCTGCTGCTCCAGCAGCTGTGGACCTGGGGCAACTCTGGGGAGGCCGGCAACAGCCCTGGAAGCAGGGGGCACCGAACCTGCTTTCCAGCCTCCAGCACTGTGATCGGTTTGTGCCAGTCAGGTACTTGCACCACATGCCTGAGACACTCAGACATAAAGGAGAAAGCCTTCTTTGTCCTGAGGATAAATCCAAAACAACAGCACAGCTTTGGAGATCATGTACACAACTCTTTTTTTCCCCAGCTTTATTGAGATATAACTGGCGTATGACCTTAAGTTTAAGGTGTACAACGTGTTGATTTGATACACTGTTATGTCACAAATGATTACCAACACAGCCTAAGTTAACACCCTCAACAGGTCACATAATCACTATTTCTTTTTTTGTGGTGAGAACATACAAGATTTACTCTGTCAACAACTTTCAAGTGTATTATACGTTATTGTTAACTCCAGTCTCCATGCTGTGCTGTGTCCCCAAAATATATATATTCATCTTCTAACCGGAAGTCTGTGGCTCTCTGATCAACATCTACCCATTTTTCCCCCCACCAAAGTCCCTGTTCATCTCCAGTCTGCTCTCAGTTTCAATGCATTTGGCTTTTTAAAAGTGATACCCAATCCAAGTATGAGTGATATCATATAACATTCACTTTGCCATATGCCCTCCAGTTTCATCCATGTTGCGGCACATGTGAGAAAATATTTGCAGACCAAACATTTGATAAGGGATTGATATAAAGAAATTATAGAGAAATTAACATGTACAATAAATATATAAAGAATTCACACAACGGAATTTAAAAAACAACCCAATTAAAGCAGCGGGGGAACTAAAAAGAAATCTTTCCAAACAAGACACACAAATGGCCAACAAGTAGAGCTCCTTTTTCTAATGAGAAGCTGTATTCCCTTAGATGTTATACCTTCCCAGGAAGAGGATTATCACAGCAAAGCTTTAGGAATACTATCCTATCAAAAGAGCATGGTGGTCTACTAACCAGAGTCAGCCACCATAGTCCAAAATCTCAGTATCAGATAACTTAATAAATTATCAAATCTCTAAAGCTACCAGAGAACATATGTCAGATTTTGATATATGCTAGAAAGGTGAAAATTGTTCTGGGCTAGAAATCAGGAAGTTTTCATTCTTTGCCACTTACTAAAAATGATCCTAGACAATTCATTGAATTATATTGGTCCTCAACCCCATCTGTAAAAGGAGGGCATTGGTTTCGCTGATCACTAAAAGCCCTGATAGATTTAAAGAACTGGAGGGTCTATAGCAGTGCACAACCTTGGCACACATTAGATTCACCTGGGGAGCTTTAAAGCAAATTAATCTCCAGTGTAGACCTGGGTATTGGTGTGTCTTAAAAGTTCCCCAGGTAATTCTAAAGTGTAGGCAGTGTTGTGACCTATGATTCTATGATATCACCAAATCCAGGTCATGCCTATAATTATAACCCTACTCACATTTATAGGGCACTCAATATAGGCACTGTGCTTAGAATCAATTATCTAAATTATGCAATCATTGCAACTTGCCATTGCAACTTGCCATGGATTAGGCATAATTAGCTCCAATTTACAAGTGAGGAAACTGAGGCTTATACAGGTGAAGTAAACCATCCAACGATGCCCAGCTAGAGAGCAGAAGAGCCAGTGGGATTTGAACCTGAGTTGGATGCCAGAGCCTGTGGTCCTAACTGTGCTGACAGCCTAGGAACATCTCTAGCCCATGTGTGTGTTTAGTCATATTTGACTTTTTGCAACCCCATGGACTATAGCCCACCAGGTTTCTCTGTCCATGGGATTTTCCAGGCAAGAATACTGGAGTTGGTTGTCATTTCCTACTCCAGGGGATCTTCACGACCCAGGTATTGAACCTGAATCTCTTGAGTCTCCTGGGGTTTCTTTTACCAATGAACCACCTGGGAAGTCTCTAGCCTGCTTCTCTACTAAGTCACACAGTATGAAAAGTAAAAGTGAAAGTGTTAGTCCTTCAGCTGTCTCCAACTCTTTACAACCCCATGAACCGTAGCCCACCAGGCTCCTCTGTCCACGGAATTCTCCAGGCAAGAATACTGGAGTGGTTTGCCAACTCCTTCTCCAGGGGATGTTCCCAACCCAGGGATCAAACCCAGGTCTCCTACATTGCATTCTTTACCATCTGAGCCATCAGGGAAGCCCCAAGTAGTATCACAGCTGCAATTTGCAGCTGACAATATCAATGATTAGTTTCTCACACATGTCTGTGCTGATGCTTCCAGAGACAACCTCCGTCCTCCACTTAAACCCCCAACCTTCAAGCACTCTTTTTGGACATCAAGATCTTTCTAGAAGCTGAACAATTAAATGACTGGATTACAGCAATTTCCTATGAAGAAGGATGTTGTCCTGATAAAATCCTTGGAGTCTCTCATGACAAGGCCAAAGGTATCTAGTGATGTGGTGATCTGGATTCAAGCAGTTCATCAAAGACAGACTGGATCTTGAAGCTTTGACTTAACTTTTTTGTTTCTCAGTCACAGGAGAAAAGTCAGGGTGAAACTTAACTAATCATAAAAACTCCAAACCTCAGCTTCAAGACTATGAAGGCATAGCCTCATAAAATTAGATTAATTAAATGGAAACATATATCAATATAGGCACATTTTGCATTTGAAGGTACAGTGAATGTATTAATTGCACTCCCATTCATTGAAATATGTTATTTTGAAGGAAAATATTACAAAATTTTCAGAATAACATAATTAAATCATAAATCACTTTTGAGTAAGAACATTTTGATGTTCCAGTAGCTGTTTGGTACTTTAAAAATATGTCTCTAAAGGTTTTTGTTTTTGCATAACCAGAAAACTTAAATCATGTCAAGGGTAAAAAACCTGGACTCACTGTTTTCTAGCTTCTTCCACCAGCATCTCCTGGAAGGAATGCTCGAATAGCCTCTTGCTGTTAAAGACCATCAATCCTCCTCAGCTGTGTTGCTGCTCCAGACGCCAGGAGGGTAACCCAACTGCTTTACTAAATCCCAGCTCACTTTAGAGAGAACTGAGCGTTTGCCATCTATTGAGCTTGGATGCAATTCAGAAAGAAAAGAAAAGCAGCAACTCATATTTGAAGTTAGTCCCAGGTGGGCACGAAGGGATGTTGACACCCATGCCTCGGTGCAGAACTTCCACAAAGGAAAGTGAAAGGTAAATTCCTCTCCTTTGAACCATAATGCCTCTAATTTATACTGCAGCCTGTCAACAAAGTATTAACGTGCACTTTACCATGAGGCCTGATTGAAGGTAAGACAACAGGCTACACCTGCCATGTGTTTATATATATCTATGTTTTAACCTCAATTTTTAAAAATGCAGTTTACCAAAATAAAACTAGCAACTTTAAGGCATGAAGCATGCTTCAAGTGATAAAACTAGCACATTCATTCCACAAAATTTTTAATTAATTTTTATTGGAGTATAGTTGTTTTCAATGTTGTGTTAGTTTCTATGGCACAGCAAAGTGAATCAGCTATACATATAAATATATATATTTATATGTATATATATATATGTATGTATGTATATATATATGTATGTATGTGTGTATATATATATATATATTTCCCCTCATTTTTAGGTTTCCTTCCCATATAGATCACCACAGAGCATCAAGTTAGAGTTCCCTGTGTTATACAAAAGGTTCTCATTAGTTATCTACTTTATATGTAGTTATCAATATATTGATTAAATACCTTCCATGTGCCTATCCCTGTCCTGGACCCTGGGATAACTAGAAAATCATGATATCCTCCAAGTCTCAAAAGTTCTATTGGGTTAACTGAGACATGTGCACTAATAACTTTTGTCAACTTTGAAAAAAGACTATTTGATCACTGTTTCAGTGAGGCCATGACTTCTATGCTTTGTTTATTTAGAATACTGTTCTTTACTGAGAAATCACAAAACTACTTCTCACATTGTATCATTAAAACTGCATGAAATGAGAAGGTTTTGGCAATAATATTTGTATGCTTATGTTGGGAAATTTAGTTATATTGCTTTTTTGCACTTGGAAGAGACAGTGCAACACCTACCTATGGGTTACTAATGTTTACAGAAAGAGAGATACAGTGATAGAAAAAATTTTCTCCTTTTGTTTCCTTCCCTTTCTCTCCTTCCCCCACCCCCCAATTTGAGTTCTTGGAGTACAGATTTAGAATTAGGGCACGAAAGGTGTTTGAGAAGAGAAGAATTTGCTTATTTAAGAGCTCTCGCAGAGGGAGAGTGAGATTAAAAAAAAGTAGAAAGTTTGGAATGATGGAATGTTCTGAACTGAATTATTGTTGTTGTTCAGTCGTTCAGCCATGTCGAACTCTCTGCCACCTCATGGATTGCAGCATGGTTGGGCTTCCCTGTCCTTCACTATTTCTGGAGGTTGCTCAAACTCATGTCCATTGAGTTGGTGATGCCACCCAATCATCTCATCCTCTGTCGTCCTCTTCTCCTCCCTCTTTCAATTTTTCCCAACATCAGGGTCTTTTCCAATGAGACAGCTGTTTGCATCAGTTAGCCAAAGGATTCAGTTGCTCAATCATGTCCAACTCTTTGTGACCCCATGGACTACAGCACACCAAGCTTCCCTGTCCATCACCAATGCCTGGGGCTTGCTCAAACTCATATCCATTGACTTGGTGATGCCATCCAACCATCTAATCCTCTGCCATCCCCTTCTCCTCCTGCCTTCAATCTTTCCCAGCATAGAAGGAGTCAGTTCTTCACATCAGGTGGTGAAAGTATTGGAGTTTCAGTTTCAGGATTAGTTCTTCCAATGAATATTCAGGACTGATTTCCTTTAGGACAGACTGGTTGGATCTCCTTGCAGTCCAAGGGACTCTCAAGAGTCTTCTCCAACACCACAGTTTAAAAGCATCAATTCTTAACAGCATGTATACTATCTATGGTGAAACAGATCACCAGCCCAGGTGGGATGCATGAGACAAGTGCTCGGGCCTGGTGCACTGGGAAGACCCAGAGGAATCGGGTGGAGAGGGAGGTGGGAGGGGGGATCGGGATGGGGAATACGTGTAGATCTATGGCTGATTCATATCAATGTATGACCAAAAAAAAAATAAATAAATAAATAAAAATAAAAAATAAAAAAAAAAACAAAAAACAAACAAGCATTGTACCAAAAAAAAAATTAAAAAAAAAATAAATAAAATAAAAAAAATATTTACAACCAAAAATAAATAAATAAATAAATAAATAAAAAATAAAAGCATCAATTCTTAGGTGCTCAACTTTCTTTATAGTTCAGCTGTCACATCCATACATACATGGACCATACATGAACCAGATGCCATGATCCTCCCCAAAATTTTCGTGTTAAAGACCTAGTCCCTAATGTGACTCTCTTTGGAGATAGGAACTTTAAGGATGTGATAAAGGTTAAATCAGATTATAAGGGTGGAGCCCTAATCCAATAGGACCATTGTCCTTGTAAGAAGAGGAAGAAATCCTAAGCAGTAATTGCTCATCTTCTTTCTTGATCTCTCTCTCTTTCCCTTTCTCTTTCAGTTTCTCTTTCTGTGTGTCTTTCTCCCTTTCTCTCTGCACAGTCTCCAGAACTGGGAAAATAAATTTATCATTTAAGCCACCCAATCTATGCTGTCTATGGCAACCTGAGCAGACTAACACATTGAAGGAATCTAGGTGTAGGTAGATGAATGGAAAATTCCTGCTGGCAAGGTACCCAACATGGCAGTTATGAGAGGGAATGTCTTACGTGGAATTGAGAGGGTTTTTGTGTGTTGATGCTTAGAAAGATTGAAGGCAAAAGGAGAATGGGGGAGACAGAAGATGAGATGGTTAGATAGCATAACTGATTCAATGGGCATGAATTTGAGCAAACTCTGGGAGACAGTGGAGGACAGAGGAGCCTGGCAGGCTGCAGTCCAAGGGGTTGCAAAGAGTTGGATACAGCTAAACAACTGCATAACAGCAAACCATAGGATTCTACCTTGTGACCACAACTTTAGTAGAATCTGCTATGAGTATATATGTTCATAGTTCACCTTTTATTTTGCTCCTAGCAGTCAAGGAAGGGGCGGAATTTCAGACCTGGGTGGACATAATGGAAACCAGGCACAGCAGACAGAAAAAGGAGCCCAGGGACAGCTGGTGGCCAGGGGAATGCAAGTTGGGAGCAGGGGTGACACTGCAGAATTGGGGGGAATGACTTAGACTTTGGTCAACCTTATCTAGACCAAGATATCACTAATTTAATCCTTCAATGTAAAGATGAAGGAACAGGGGCTTTGGGAGGTGAGAACTAAAGTCTTCCTGGGCTGCATTCTTGTCCATCTGGAAAATAGCAACAAGGTTTTGGAATTCCATATACAGGGCTTTTTGTTTGTTCACTAGGATACTGCTTCTCATTTGCTTTAGACAATATAACAAAAAAATTTTTCAATCCTTGGCACTTGTACCACCTTTTTAAGTTTCCCAGTCTTATTGATATACATTTGATTTGAAAATTCATGTAATAATTATATCCAGCATTGTTCAAAAAACAAAATGAGATGATTGGGTATGAAACCATGTTGCAAACTGTCAAGTTATATAAAATGTATGTTACTGTTATTTCTTGTTTAACTGTATAGTAGGTTCTTGTAAACATGATTTTATTTATCTGATAAGAGAATCAAGATTTCATTTTCATGTTAGAAACTGTTTAGAGTCAGGAAATGCACTCTTCTTAACTAGAACTGGAAACACTGTTGATTTTTATTATAACACACATACACTTTCAGTAGAAACATCTAACTCATGAGGAAGAAAAATGGAAAAAATACTGGAATTTTTCTGGTGGCCCAGTGGTTAGAACTCTGTGCCTCCACTGCAGGGGTCAAGGGTTCACTCCCTGGTCAGGGAACTAAGATCCCATATGACACACAGCATGGAAAAAAAAAGAGAGAGAGAGAGAGAGAGAGAAAGAAACACTGCGTAGTTAAACAGGCCCAAGTTAATTAAACCGTTGCTTATCCTGCACTATGTTCCTGAACATCCCTACGACTCAGTTGCCTCCTCTGTGAAATGGACCAATACATTATTGTCAGTTTTGCTGTGAGGATAAAGGAGATAAAACAAAGTGTGGTTTCCCAACTGTCCTTTACAGGAATACATATCTGTGTAATCCTTATAGAAATGACTCATTAGTGAACTGGGAAAGACAGAGGATGGTCATCACGAAGTTACCCAATAGATGACAGAAAAGTCCAAACATAGCAAACATTACTTCCCTTCTTTTTAAGGAGAATTAATCTTTAGTACTTCCCTGGTGGCTCAGACGAAAAAGCACATGCCTACAATGCAGGAGACCCTGGTTCGATCCCTGGGTCGGGAAGATCTTCTGGAGAAAGAAATGGCAACCCACTCTAGTACTCTTGCCTGGAGAAGAGCATGGACAGAGGGGTCTGGCAGGCTACAGTCCATGAGATTGGAAAGAGTCACACATGACTGAATGACTAAACAACAAGAGTCTTAGGTAGACTTAATTCTGTGAAGTCAAAGGGAGATTTTTTTAAAAAATTACATTCACACTATATTAAGACCAGAGTTCCTTTATGTAATTGAAGAGCAGATAAGAGAGATAAATAAGGCTAGGGCAACAAATATATATTTATTTTGTCAAGTGGGTTTCCAGTCAGTCCTTAAACCTGTTTACCTCAGTAAAGAACTGGCTTACAATTGATCTGATTTTCTGTCAGGGGGATTGTGCTAATGTTAACACAGCTCCACTGGGTCTGGCACATTAAAGCGGCCCCAAAGGGTGAAGGCAGTTACTGAAAGAGAAAGAATAGAAGGGCTTTTAAACTCTCCAGTTTCTAGTACAGGTGAGATCATATTGGATGCGGTACAGACATTGCTTTCCCCTGAACAGTGGGGCAATTCAAAGACCCTTATATTTTTGCATCACAAGTACCAAAGAAAATATTTACATTTTAATCCATTGCATTTTAAAGCTTTTTTTGTAGACATTTAGAATACAGCAATTTTGTCTGAAGCTGAGTTAAAGAAAAAAAAAATTTAAAGGTAAACATTTATTTCAATAAATGTTTTCTATTTCATCAGAGATTTAAACAAGAATATACACAGTGAGTGGAAAGGTAAACCAATGTTTAAAAAACTGAAACAGTAAGAAAGTAGAATTATAACAAAGGTATTTTGTTCCACATATTAACTGATGCTCGGGAGCAATTTCATTCTTGACTGGCTCTTCGGTACTCAGAAATTCCTTTTCCTTATATTACTTAGAATTTGATAAAGATTCTGACATTTGGGATATGGTTTTGGAGCACAGTAATGAGATTTTTAAGTACCTTAAATGTTTTATTTGAGTGAAAATATTAATTTTTGCCAGCATAAAAGTAAAACTAAAATAAATTCTAGGAGATAAAATATCTGTAGCAACCTAACTAAAAATAGATGCTATTCTTATATATTATCTTTTCTCTTAGCATAAAATTGACCCCTAAAGTAACATTTTGGAGAATCATGTTGTTATAATCAAAATTCACTGTACATAAAAAGCCACTGCAATAGACACTAAAATGTGTTAACTATTTAATATTAGAAAATATACAGCTTATTTCTTCGATATCACTCTAGTTATATTAGTCAAATTAATTCAGAACACTTTCAGTTCAGTTCAGTCACTCAGTCATGTCAGACTCTTTGTGATCCCATGGAATCCAGCATGCCAAGTTTCCCTGTCCATCACCAACTCCCAGAGCTTGCTCAAACTCATGTCCATTGAGTCAGTGATGTCGTTCAACCATCCCATCCTCTGTTGCCCCCTTCTCCTCCTGCCTTCAATTTTTCTAGCATCAAGGTCTTTTCTAGTGAGTTCAGTTCTTTGCATCAGGTGGCCAAAGTATTGAAGCCTGAGCTTCAGCATCAGTCCTTCCAGTGAGTATTCAGGACTGATTTCCTTTAGGATTGACTGTCTTGATCTCCTTGTAGTACAAAGGATTCTCAAGAGTCTTCTCCAAGATCACAGTTCAAAAGCATCAATTCTTCAGCGCTCAGCTTTCTTTATGGTTCACCTCTCACACCCATACATGACTACAGGAAAAACCATAGTTTTGACTAGACAGACCTTTGCCCGCGAAGTAATGTCTCTGTTTTTTAATATGTTATTTAGGTTGGTCATAGATTTTCTTCCACGGAACAAGTCTCTTTTAATTTTGTAGGTGCAATCACCATCTGCAGTGATTTTGGAGCCCAAGAAAATAAAGTCTGTCACTGTTTCCATTGTTTCCCCATCTATTTGCCATGAAGGGATGGGACCAGATGCCATGATCTTAGTTTTCTGAATGTTGAGTTTTAAGCCAACTTTTTCACTCTCTTCTTTCACTCTCATCAAAAGGCTCATAAGTTCTTCTTTGCTTTCTGCCATAAGAGTGGTGTTATTTATGTATCTAAAGTCATTGATATTTCTCCTGGCAATCTTGATTCTAGCTTGTGCTTCATCCAGCCTGGCATTTTGCATGCTGCACTCTGCATATAAATTAAAATAAGCTGGGTGACAATATACAGCCTTGACGTACTCCTTTCCCAATTTGGAACTAGTCTGCTGTTCCATGTCTGATTCTAACTGTTGCTTCTTGACCTGCATACAGATTTCTCAGAAGGACAGTAAGGTGGTCTGTTATTCTCATCTGTTGAAGAATGTTCCACAGTTTGTTGTGATCCACGCAGTCTAATGCTTTGACATAGTCAATAAAGCAGAAACAGATGTTTTTTCTCACACTCTCTTGCTTTTTCAATGATCCAACGAATGTTGGCAATTTGTTCTCTGGTTTCTCTGCCTTTTCTAAATCCAACTTGAATATCTGGAAGTTCATGGTAGGCATACTGTTGAAGTCTGGCTTGGAGAATTTTGAGCATTACTTGTGAGCATGTGAGATGAGTACAGTTGTGTGGTAGTTTGAGCATTCTTTGGCATTGCCTTTCTTTGGGATTGGAATGAAAACTGACCTTTTCCAGTCCTGTGGCCACTGCTGAGTTTTCCAAATTTACTGGCATATTGAGTGCAGCACTTTCACAGCATCATCCTTTAGGATTTGAAATAGCTCAACTGGAATTCCATCACCCCCACAAACTTTGTAGTGATGCTTCCTAAGGCCCACTTGACTTTGCATTCCAGGATGTCTAGCTCTAGGTGAGGGATCACACCATTGTGGTTATCTGAGTCATGAAGGTCTTTTTTGTTCAGTTTTTCTGTATATTCTTGCCACCTCTTCTTACCATCTTCTGCTTCTGTTAGGGCCATACAATTTCTGTCCTTTATTGTGCTCATCTTTGCATGAAATGTTCCCTTGGTATCTCTAATTTTCTTGAAGACATCTCTAGTCTTTCCCATTCTGTTGCTTTCCTCTATTTCCCCACATTGATCACTGAGGAAAGCTTTTTTATCTCTCCTTGCTACTCTTTGGAACTCTGCATTGAAATGGGTAGATCTTTCCTTTTCTCCTTTGCCTTTAGCTTCTCTTCAGAACACTTTAGCAAAGCACACTTCTCTTCAAAACACTTAGGAAAGTGTAAAATGCAGTACTGCTTTAAACACTTTTAAGAATTAACAAATAAAACAAAGACCAATAAAGCAAAGTAAAGAATTATCTTGAGATCAAATGTATTCCAATAAATAATATAAGACAGTGATAGGGACTTAGAATAATAAGGTAGTTTTCAATGTTAACCAGTCCCCAAAGTCCCTGAGAAGTCCTTTGTTACTCCAATGAACACAGTATTTCCAATACTTAACTAACTAGCTAACAAAATAATGAAAGAAGAAAGGAAGGAGAGGAGTGAAGAAGAAAAGAAAGAAAAAGAGAAAAATAAGAAAGGAAGAAAGACAGGAAGAAAAGATGGACTAGCTAACAGTGTAGAAATAGATGTTCAGTGTATATGAAGCATTCAATAAATCACATCTATTAATATTATACCATTGTTATCAATACCAGTTTTAGAAACCTTATGTAAGGATCATGAGTTTTCAGTAGCACTACATGAAGATTTTAGTCTTAGGGAGGGTTAAATTACAAGTCTCCTATGTGTCTTGAAGGATTACTTGAAGAGTCAGGATTAGAAAAGCTGAATGATCTACCAGTGAAGCCAGATGCCAGGATACAGCTGTCCAGGAGCATGAAGTAGTCCTAATGACACCTCATATGGATAGGGGGGCAAGGTGGAAACTTCTACACTACCTTTCAGCATTCAGTCACAATGGTTAATGTCTTAGTCACACACTCATGTAAAACTCTTTGTGATCCCATGGACTGTAGCCCATGAGGCTCCTCTGTCCATGGAATTCTCCAGGCAAGAATACTGGAGTGGGTTGCCATTTCCTTCTCCAGGGACAATTGTTAATAGCATAAATTAATTTAAAAATGAGGTAAATAATAAAATCCCTCAATAATATAAAAGAAGTGGAGGTGTTAAAACAATAAAAGAAATAGATGGATTTAATAAACCCATGTATTTGGCAGAGTGAAAGAAGCCAATCAAGAAAATGTTATATTATGCATGGTTCATTAAGTGAACATTGCAAAGATAGAGGAAAACAACAGAATGGTAAAGACTAAAGATCTCTTCAGAAAGGCACCTAACCTGCCTCCTGAGAAATCTGTATGCAGGTCAAAAAGCAACAGTTAGAAATGGACATGGAATAATGGACTGGTTCCAAATTGGAAAGGAGTATGTCAAGGTATATGGTCACCCTGCTTATTTAACTTCTATGCAGAGTACTTCATGTGAAATGCGAGCTGGATGAATCACAAGATAGAGTCAATATTGCTGGGAGAAATATCAATAGCCTCAAATGACACCACCCTTATGGCAGAAGGTGAAGAAGAACTAAAGAGCCTCTTGATGAAAGTGAAAGAGGAGAGTGAAAAAGTTGGCTTAAAATTCAACATTCAAAAAACCAAGATCGTGGCATCCGGTCCCATCACTTCATGGCAAATAGATGGGGAAACAATGGAAACAGTGACAGACTTTATTTTCTGGGCTCCAAAATCACTGCAAGATGGTGACTGCAGCCATGAAATTAAAAGACACTTGCTCCTTGGAAGAAAAGTTTTGAAAAACTGAGACAACATATTAAAAAGCAGAGACATTACTTCGCGGGCAAAGGTCTGTCTAGTCAAAGCTATGGTTTTGCCAGTAGTCATGTACAGATGTGAGAGTTGAACCATAAAGAAACTGAGCACTGAAGGATTGATGGTTTTGAAATGTGGTGTTTGAGAAGACTCTTGAGAGTCCCTTGGACTGCAAGGAGATCAAACCAGTCAATCCCAAAGGAAATCAGTCCTCAATATTCATTGGAAGAACTGATGCTGAAGTTGAAGTGCCAATACTTCAGCCACCTGATGCGAAGAACAGACTCTTTGGAAAAGACCCTGATGCTCAAAAAATTGAAGACAGGAAGAGAAGGGAACAGCAGAGGGTGAGATGTTTGGATGGCATCCCCAACTCGATGGACATGAGTTTGAGCATGCTCTGGGAGTTGGTGATGGACAGGAAAACCTGACATGCTGCAGTCCATGGGGTCGCAAAGAGTCGGACACAACTGAACAACTGAACTGAACACTTTATATAAAAATTCTCATAGTGACAAAGTTATAGATGGGTAACAGAGTAGTAATTGCCAGAGACTAGGAATGGTGAGGTGGGGATTGGTGTAGTATACAAGAGTCTCTTTTTGGTGACCAAGTGGTTCTATGTCTTAAGCATGGTGGTAGTTCATATACATGCAACAATTTATCATAGAACTAGCTCACATAGAATTACACATATATGCACATACATTAGTGCCTATACAAACTCCTGAAATCTGAAAGTCCATAGTCTTGTTAGTAATGTTGTGTTATTGTCAATTTTCTGGTTTTGATATTGTATTCTAGTTTATATAAGGTGTTACCATTGAAGGAAATTTGTTGAAAGGTTTATGAGGACCTCAGTACTATGCTTTCAACTTTCTCTGAGAATCTAATTATTTCAAAATAAAGAGTTTAAAATTTTAAGCACAAAAAAACAAGACTGAGGCAATAATCACAAAAGGCCTAAAATGAAATGTAAAATTCTTAATAATTATATAGTTCAGTCACTTAGTCATGTCTGACTCTTTGCAACCCCATGGACTGCAGCACTCCAGGCTTCCCTGTCTATCACCATCTCCTGGAATGTACTCAGACTCATGTCCATTGAGTCAGTGATGCCATCCAACCATCTCATCCTCTGTCCACTTCTCCTACTGCCTTCAATCTTTCCCAGCATCAGGGTGTTTTCCACTGAATCAGTTCTTTACATCAGATGGCCAAAGTATTTTAACTTCAACTTAAGCATCAGTCCTTCCAAAGAATATTCAGGACTGATTTCTTTTAGGATCGAACGATTAGATGTCCTTGATCCAAGGAACTCTCAAGAGTCTTCTCCAACACCACAGCTGAAAGGCATCAATCCTTTGGTGCTCAGATTTCTTTATTGTCCAACCCTCACATCCATACATGACTATTGGAAAAACCATAGCTTTGACTATATGGGCCTTTGTCAGTAAAGTAATGTCACTGCTTTTTAATATGCTGTCTAGATTTGTCAGTCAAGACTTAAAATGAGGTAGCAACAGAGTAAGTGAAGAGATATACCTCTGCTTGATAGTTGAGGAAAAAACCAATTCTAGGTATAGAATACTAGGAATACCTAATGCCTTTCCCTGCCCCTGCTACACACATATACACAGAGTACCTTGTTTTTACAAATATATAAAAATGAAAAATCATTCATTTAACTCATATTCACTAGATATTTTTTTAATTATTATCTGTGTGCTCTGTCATGTCCAGCTCTTTACAATCCCGTGGACTGTAACCTGCCAGTCTCCTTTTTCCATGGAATTTTCCAGGCAAGAATACTGGAACGGGTAGCCATTTTCTACAGCAGGGGACTTTCCCAACCCAAGGATCAAACCTGCATCTCTTGAGTCTCTTGGATCTCCTGCATCTCATGCATTGGCAGATGGATTCTTTACCACTGTGCCACTTTGGAAGCCCTTATTATAGTGTACATACTGTTTTTTGTATTAATAACTTCCCAGAAGTGATAAGAAAAATGAACAATAACTGAAAAAACACATACATATGTTTCTACAACTTTTGAATTAATAAAATTAAAAGAAATGTCACCATATGATTGATCCAGTTTGCTGCCTCTGATATTGGCTCTGAGGAGCATGATGTGGCTGCTGTTTTTTTAAGCTTGAAGTTTGGAGAATGTCTCAGAAATCCACTAGATTTCTGTAATAAACTTCATGATTATGAGACCAGGCTGAACAAAGCTGGTCTATAAAATATTAATCTGACCCAGGAAAAGAATAGGGTCATTATGTTTTCTATATAGGAGATATAAGGAAAGACCTATTAATTTAGAACCTAAAAGCATATATCAATACTGAGGAAACATCAGAAAAAAGCAGTTAACATACCTACAGCATACAGAAATACTGTTTCCAGCTTTTAGCTCTAGATCCCAGATTGATTCGTGCATGATTGGCTACTTTGTTTCCTTTCTTTGTCCTGAAAAGTAAATTGTCCAACTATATATGGTTTTTTTTTTTCATTTATTTTTATTAGTTGGAGACTAATTACTTTACAATATTGTAGTGGTTTTTGCCATACATTGACATGAATCAGCCATGGATTTACATGTGTTCCCCATCCCGATCCCCCTTCCCACCTCCCTCCCCATCCCATCCCTCTGGGTCATCCCAGTGCACTAGCCCTGAGCACTTGTCTCATGCATCCAACCTGGGCTGGTGATCTGTTTCACACTTGATAGTATACTTGTTTCAATGCTGTTCTCTCAGAACATCCCACCCTCGCCTTCTCCCACAGAGTCCCAGAGTCTGTTCTGTACATCTGTGTCTCTTTTTCTGTTTTGCATATAGGGTTATCATTACCATCTTTCTAAATTCCATATATATGCATTAGTATACTGTATTGGTGTTTATCTTTCTGGCTTACTTCACTCTGTATAATGGGCTCCAGTTTCATCCATCTCATTAGAACTGTTTCAAATGAATTCTTTTTAATGGCTGAGTAATATTCCATTATGTATATGTACCACAGCTTCCTTATCCATTCGTCTGCTGATGGTATCTAGGTTGCTTCCATGTCCTGGCTATTAGAAACAGTGCTGCAATGAATATTGGATAAATTGTCCAACTATATTTGAAATATATCTATATTTTTAGTCTATAGCTTATCATCTTTTACAGATGCATTTCATGATCTTATTCCTTACTAGAGACATAGAAATCATTATCAGATTTTAATAATTCCAATCATTCAGGGGTCAGTGTCACAAAATTTAGCAGACCATAGCAAATGGAGAAGAAATTTAAGAAAACAATTGCCCCAATATATGCTCAATATAGAAAAAATTATTTTCCTCCTTTGTACAAAATTGTGAACCAAGTTTATTTAATTGCAAAGGCTTCCATTTTGTCTAATATTAGAAGACATTGTCTTGTCTTTGGCAACCCAACTCTCTAATGTGAGTTCTCTTTAATACAGATGTTTACCAAGGTTTTCATCAAGATGGACCAGTTTCATATGCATGGAACCAGTAAAACAACTTGCATCTTGGTAGCTGATCTTCCAAGATGTCCTTACAGTTAATCATTTCTCCCAGTATTTGTGCCACTGAATAGTTTATTCTCTTTGAATCTGGCTGGTGCTGTGACAAACTTACAGTAGTATAGTCCAACAGAAATTATTCTGTATGATTATAAAGACTACATTATTAGGAGCCTTGCAACTTTTGCCTTGATGTCCTGGGATACTTACTCAGGACGCCAACAGCCATGTAAGATGTTGCTCTACCATGATACCACCAGGTTATGAGGAAACAAAGGTGGCCTTGTGGACAGACAGATCCCCAGGCAATGCCTAATTTTTCCAGCCATCCCAGCCCAAGTACCAGATATGAAAAAAGAAGAGATCCGTGTCATCTAGCCATGTGACTGAACCAACACTTTAATTGCAATCTCCTGAGAATATCGCAGAATTGACCAGCTGCATCCTGTCAAGGCACAGAATTGTGAGAGAGCAGAGTAAATTGTTATTTTAAGCCACTGAATTTTGTGATGCTTTATGGTACAGCAATGGATAACTGGAATATTTATTCATTGGAAAAACGGGTTTGTTGTCTTTACTCAAACATTTGCCACCTGTTACTTCATGAAAAGTTTAAGTACAGAGGGGTGAATTTTGCTTGAATCAGTTTTAAGAGTGAAATATTTTATGCACATGTATAAGCAACTACTCCCCCATGTCTTTTTGACTCTCAAAGTTTCATTTCTCATTTGATGAGCATTTTAATTCTGGCAGAAATACAAAAGTAATTTCAAAAATGTCTTTCTCTTGTTTCTGGGGAAAAAAAAATGTGGGGTCATTCCCATAGTAGAGGCAGGCCTTGGACAAAATTGACTTACCACTCAAAATTTATCCAAACCTTCAATTTTCACTAAGAAGCCTATCTTTCTTGGAACATTTAGTTTCTCTTATTTTCCTTGCTTGCCATAGCAGTTGACTTACTTATCAGGACCATTTACGTCATTTGATTATTGAATAAAAGAATCAAACACAGATATTTGAGGGGTAATGATATGCCAGGCACTACAGTAGGTGCTGGGAATGGAACAGTAAACAGGGTGGACTTGGTCCCTAACCATCTGGAGCTTATAGATTAGTGGAAATGACCATCAGTTTCCAGATTTTCTCTCATCTTTTTTAAAGAAAGTTTTCTCATGGTGCACCTAGACAAGAAGACATAACATTACACTTGGTGAAAAGTGAAGCCCAAACAATGTAATGAGTAATTTTGTTCTAAAAACTTAGTACATAGAAATAATACACATAAATTTCAAGAAAAGTGAACTAATATGTTAATTAAGTGAACTAATATGTTACTTCATTCTTGAATAACTGCAATTACTTATTAGTGCTGTTGGGCTTTGCACAAGTTCTCAAACATTGGACTCAGATTGGACACCACCAATCTCATTTCCTGTTTTACACGGATTTATACATAGTGTTCTTATTATCGTAGGAAACACTGAAAACTCAGCTTGGTAACGACATGATGACATCATATCTACTAGCACCATCTCATACAGAAACTGTGAACTTATCTTGGGCTTATAGTTCACGGAGTTCCAACAGGTATCAAGTATCACTGCGCTTCTTTCAAACTTACAAAGTTTTTGAATTTTAAATATCCTGAGGCATTCCTGTGAGTTTACTGCAGTGCCCCAGTGCACTTGTGTGTGTAGTTTGGGAACTTAAGACAAAGAATACAGAATAATACACAGTTGATCCTTGAACAAACAAGGTTTGAACTACACAGGTCCACTTACACACAGATTTTAATACTAGAGTACTAATACTGGTTAGTGGGTCAGTGGTTGATTGAATCACAGATGAGTAGGAAATGGTTGGACAACTGACAGATATTATATGTAATTAATCCCTGCCCAAATTCCCTGGAGACTCAGTGGTCAAGAATCCACCTGCCAATGCAAAAGGTTGGGTTCATTCCCTGGGTCAGGAAGATCCCTTGAAGAAGGAAATGACAACCTACCAGTTTCCCTGCCTGAAAAGTTCCATGAACAGAGGAGCCTGGGGGGCTACAGGTCCATGAGGTCACACAAGAATCAGACATGACTTAGTGACTAAACAACAACCACAGCAATCCTTGCTCCACTTGATTCAAGACTCAACTGTAGCCTGAAATGGAGCTGGAAGACTGCACAGATTCCCCTTGCAAGCTTGGCACAAGAGAGTTGCCAGATTATAGTTTGATGTGTATTTGCTTCATCAAAATAATAATATAGCAAAGTTTGTCAATACTCAAGCATTTGTGAATGGGTAAAATCTTATTGCATTTATGAAATGTAATGATTAATTATATATAAGTAGAGTCTGAAGTTAAATGATTAGATATGGTAGGATTTATAAATGCAGACAATGGTTATATAAAGTGCATAGAATACAAATTTCTCTACTGGATTTAGCATATTTTGTCTTTTGAACATGAAAAGTGAAAAACATTTCCTCAATATTTCAGAGAATGATTGTTATTGTGGAAGTTGAAGTCCTGACTGAGAAGATATGGTGCACAGAAAAAAGAACTTTTATAATCCATTTACTATATAGTATATAGATTATAAAGTATTTTGTGCTTCCCTGGTGGCTCAGATGGTAAAGAATCTGCATGCAGTGCAGGAGACCTGGGTTCAATCCCTGGGTGGGGAAGATACCCTGGAGAAGGGAATGGCTATTCACTCCAGTTTTCTTGCCTGCAGAAATTCCATGGACAGAGGAGCCTGGTGGGCTACAGTCCATGGAGTTGCAAAGATTCAGACATGACTGAGTGACTAACTATTCAAAAGATCAGCTCAGTTCAGTTGTTCAGTCATGTCTTACTCTTTGTAACTCCATGAACTGCAGCATACCAGGCTTCCCTGTTCATCACCAACTACTGGGGTTTGCTCAAATTCATGTCCATCAAATTGGTGATGCCATCCAACCATCTTATCCACTGTCGTGCCCTTCTACTCCTGCCTTCAATCTTTCCCATCATCGGGGTCTTTTCCAATGAGTCAGTTCTTTACGTTAGGTGGCCAAAGTATTGGAGCTTCGACTTTAGCATCAGTCAGAATATTCTGGACTGATTTCCTTTAGAACTGACTGGTTTGAGCTCCTTGCTCCAAAAGATAGCTCAGATTTTATCTGCAAAATGAGATATAAGGATTTTGTTACTATACTAAAAGTAATTAGATGTACAGAAATCTCAGGACAAAGTTCTTTATATTTATATTAAATCATTTAATAAATGAGGAAAATCTTGAAGAAGTTAGTCTATGAAATATCAAATTAAACTAGCTTATATTTCAAGAGCACTTATTTTGTATCAAGCTTTTAAAATGTACTCAGAGCCAACAATAACACATGACTATTGTTAACCAACTGAATTTTCTAGAGCAGAAATTGCCCATTGCCAAACTTTGGTCGCTTTCACTTCTTCTTCTTGTATAGTTGGCCTTGAATGTATCAGCTGAGGCTATGTCGGGGGTATGGCTTTAAAGGGATAGTAAGTTCACTATCCTGTCTGTCACTTTCTCACCATGCCCTGTTTTATTATACCTGAATTATTTAACTGATTCATAAATCACGCCTGGCCAGTAAGCTTCTGAGTTTGTGGATCCTGATACAAGATAGTTGATATATTCAGTTCAGTTGCTCAGTTGTGTCTATAACCTCAACTCGCCATATAAAGTCTGGGGTAGGAGCTTTTTAGGTAAGTAATTAATAAGTAGAGATCATGTAGAAAGACTAGTGAAAAGCCTGAATTCACTATGGAAATCTAAAAACAGCTAAAGGCAAATACCATTTTTTCCAGTAATGTTTTAAAATTATTTGATTTGTGGATTAAATAAAATAAATAAGGATAGAAAACTCCAATGACTAAGAGGAAATAAAAGCATCTCATCTTTTCCCTCCATGAAGCTTATCATCCATTTTAAATACAATGTAGAATGTGTTAATTCTTATATTACTTATCTTTGTATTGCTAGTTCTTTTAATTTTGAAAACAATTTGAGGTGATTTTTTAAATTAAGTACAATGTAGAGTTGGGTCATTAAAGTGCAGAAAGAGAGCACAAGGGATTAAGCAACCTCAGTCAGTCGGTCAGTTCAGTTGCTCAGTCATGTCTGACTCTTTGTGACCCCATGAATCGCAGCATGCCAGGCCTCCCTGTCCATCACCAACTCCCGGAGTTTACTCAAACCATGTCCATCGAGTCAGTGATGCCATCCAACCATCTCATCCTCTGTCATCCCCTTCTCCTCCTACCCCCAATCTGTCCCAGCATCAGGGTCTTTTCCCATGAGTCAACTCTTCACATGAGGTGGCCAAAGTACTGCAACCTAGTTGATTCAAAATTTATTTGTATGCTAAATTTAAAAGTAAATCTCTTGATATCAAAAATAAGAAATCACATATATCTATAGATACTTGGTAAAAAATTATGTCTGTGATAGGATAGATACAAGTTTTTCCAAACAAATAATTCTACATAACTTCAAAGATAAATATAACATGTGATGCATTATTTATAATGAGGTTTGGCTGTTTATTAAAAAACAAAATAATGATAGTTTAAACAAACATGGTAGGCAAAATTCTAAGATATGCATAATATTCCCAATCCCTAATATATGTTCTCTGTAGGGAACACTTGAATGTGGGACTATGAGTGTACTGGATTTCAATTCCGTGATTAAGGTGTACTATATGACAAAGGTGAAAGGATTTTGCAGGTGCCATTAAGGCCCCAAATCAATTGACTTTGAGTTAATTTAGGGAGATTATTCTGGGTGGGTCTGACCTAAACAGATGAGCCCTTAAAAGGGACTGAACCCTTCCTAAAAGAAGAGATTTGAGTCACCACACCATGGAACCTCCTGCTGGAATTGAGGAAGTCAACTACCATGTTATGAGAGGGCCTATGGAGAAAATCCTGATGGAGAAAAGATTCTGATGCTGGGAAAGATTGAAAGCAAGAGGAGAAGTGGGTGGGAGATAGGGGAGGGCATGGAAGCCTGGCATGCTGCAGTTCATGGGGTCACAAAAAGTCCGACAAGATATCATTCATTGTTGAATGATAACAACAATGGAGAAACCCGAGTGGCAGACACCTGCAGGCAGCCTCTAAGATCTGGAGCCACCCTCACCTGATGGCTACAAGAAAATGTGAACTTCAGTCCTACAATCACCATGAACTGAATTCTGTCAACCAAGGAGCTTGGAAGAGGCCTCAAAGCATATGAGATTGCAGTTCTAGTCTATTAATCCAATCTGTGAGGTAATAGGTGGGCATTGTTTAAAGTCACTAAGTTTGTGGTAAATTGTTATGTAGCTATAAAAGTTGAATTTTTATTGAACAAAATTCAATATTTAACAAGATAGACTTTTATTTCTCTTACATGTGAAAGCAGCCCATACATGAATAATGTAGGACTAATATGTTGTCTAAATTATCAACATCCAAGCAGCTTATCGTATTACTTGGCCTTTCATTTTATGTTACTTCATGATGCAAAACTGTGGCTGAAGATGTAGCAATCACATCTACAAGTAAAGAGAAGAAAGAGGTTATGTCCACTCCCCTTTAATTTCAGGAGCCCACAACACTTGCGCTTTTATATTCTTGGCCAATATTTACATACACAACCATACCAGCTTCATGTGTGGTTGAGTAAAGGAAGGGTTTTGACAATTGAGAAAAGCAAAAAGCTAGCATGTCATTAGACTGTCCCTTCCTTTTAAATGAAAGTTATTGTAAAGGACTAGATTACAAAAAACTTGAGATTTTTTTCTGTCTTATTTTTGGAAAAGAGATCCATGTGTTGAACAAATTAAATTATAAAGAAACTCAGACTTGGGAACAAATTATAGTTCCACAATTTATTATGCAGCTTGGGAGATTTGCATAGCTTCTCCATTTGCTTTTGTAATCTGTAAAATGTAGGCAATTATTCCAATGTATAGGCACTGTTGGGAAGAAAACACAAACTGGTATAGGAGATGAAGGTGCAAGTTGTGAAATATACTGCAGTATGGAATCTGCATTCACTTGCTAAGGAATTTGGGTCATGAATTGCATTTGTGAGAAATATCATTTTTATCACACAAAGAGCTTTACATCAGCTTTGGCATTAGGGCAAATATGTAATTGAAACCACAGATTACCACAATGTATAACGTGGATAGAAAAAAAAAATGAATAGGTGTTTTTCATCTATCATCTTGTCCACAATTTAACTAAACATCACAGGAAAATGAAATGGAACTCCAGTAGACTTGTCAAAGATGAATTAGTTCCCAAAAGTATCTCCATATGACTGAACAAAATAATTTATTTCACCAAACCACTTAGCATAGCCAATTAAATATCAAAGAATATCTTTAAAGAATAATGAATTACATTAAATTGATATGCACTTACTTTGTTGATGATTAACCAAGAATTTCTGCTGCTACTTAAGGTTGCTCTTGTTTGGATGTAGTAAACCTGATCTGTTAACAAAGAGGTCCAAGTTTCCTATTTGCTAGATCTGGTATACATTCATCTATTTTCTGATTACACAGAGTACATTTTGTTTACTGAGAAGGTTAAAATGAAGTCAGTATGTGGGGTTTAAGGCACAGTCCTATTTTCTTCAGATAAGGTATTTAAATCACCTGTTTTATTTGTCAAAGAAATATTTTTTTTGTACTCTGATTTTAGTTGTGTTACCAGGAAGTAGGCTTGAAATGTATTAATAGACTGAAAATTATGGTAGCTATGTGATCAGACTTAGGCTAATTCTTTAAGTAGAATCAAGATCTAATGAGAGATTTTTTGAATGCTACAAATGCATATACTCCCACATAACCATTTCATTATTATTCTCAATCACTTGCTATATAAGATAACGTATAGCACAGTGATCAGAATTGGAGTGACTGTAAACAAAGCTTGATTCTCTCTTATACAAGATACAAGAGTAAATGATTTAGTCTTGTGATGTTGTCGAGAAGACAGGTGATGTTTTGAGGGGAAATGCATGCACGCATGCTAAGTCGCTTCAGTAGTGACTATTTGCGATCCTATGGGCTGTAGATTTCCAGGCTCCTCTCTGTCCATGGGTTTCTCCAGGCAAGAATACTGGAGTGAGTTGCCCTGATCTCCTTCAGGGCATCTTCCCAACCAGGGATCAAACCCACGATTCTTACTTCTCCTGCGTTGGTAGGTGTGTTCTTTACCACTAGTGCCACCTGGGAAGCCCTTTGCAGGAATATGACAGCACTAATTGATCCTATATATTTTGGTTGAAGTGTGTGCAAATTGAAAGTATTTCTCTTGGATATATATATATATATACATATACGTCTCCAACAAAAACATATATATGATATATATATATAGTGTGTGTATATGTCTCTATGTAAGTACATAAATATAAAAAAATTATATTTCCATATATACAAGCATATACCTTATACATCTATGTATCTGCATGTGTAGCACATACATTTACATTTCAAGGATACTAGCAGTAGTAAATTTCCTTATAGCAAAGGCAAATAGAAATTTTAGGAAATTTATATACTTTCATGTTCCTGGAGAAAGAAATGGCAACCCACTCCAGTATTCTTGCCTGAGAAATCCCATGGACAGAGGAGTCTGGTGGGCTACAGTCCGTGGGGTTGCAAAGAGTCAGACATTATTGAGCAACTAACACTAACTAATATTCTCAGCAATTTTTTGACTTTATTTATTTTTGGCTGCAGTGGATATTTATTGCTGTGTGAGGGCTTTCTCTGCTGTGGGTGGGGGCTACTCTTCATTGTGGTGTGCAGACTTCTTGTTGCTGGGCTTCTCTTGTTGTGGAGGACAGGCTCTAGACACACAGACTTCAGTAGTTGTAGTGCATGGACTTAGCTGGGGACACTTTGTCACAGCATGTGGGATCATCCCGGACCAGGGATCAAACTTGTATCCCTTGCATTGGCAGGCAGATTCTTAACCACTAGACCACCAGGGAAGTCCTATGTTCTTATTAATTATTTTCCCAATTTATGCTTGTATAAGACATATAAACATTAGAGACATATACAAGAAAGAGCAAACATCATTGAAAAATAATTCAACAACAAAAAATATTTACCTTGCAATATAAAGTAACTATGTGGAGAAATATCTTAGTTGATATTGTTAAATCCATTAAGATCATTTTAGCAAACCCACAGATTTGCCTAAAAACATCAGGTAATTGTGGAAAATTGAGAATGAAGTGTCACACTCTTTTTTTTTCCTTTTTTTTATCATGCCTTATCTTTGTTACACTGGACATGGTAACGGAACTATAATAATTTAAAATTTGTAAATTTTCTGATTATAATTTGTTAATAATTTGCTTCCTTAATGATTATAATTTTGAGCCATTCAAACACCAGTTTTATAGAAAATCCTTTTTTTAAAAGAAAAAAATATTCCTGAATTATAAATAATTGAGCTCTATTATTGTCTGTGCGTGGGCCAGGGAGTAGGAGAAAGTGGAGTAGTTAGCCTTAATTATCTGGATAATTTATTTCTGTCAACTCAGCCTCGGTGCCCTTTCCTTTCAAAACTGAAAAGTTATATTAGAAATTATAGTTCGTCTTAAAGGAACTATAACATTAGAGATGACATTTCGGCACATTTGTGGATAAGTTATTTTCACTATGTCACTTCTCCCTGTGATAGTCGTCCAGCGCTCCTATCCTGGGATGGAGATTGAGAGAGTAGATGACAGGAGGGTCAGGGGACTCTTTTCTCTCACTCAAAGCCTCCTACCATTGCCATCTGCAATCAGATTGTTAGCGTGTCAGCTCAGGCTGTCAGAATCCCTCGAGTGCTGCTCAGCCAGCGAAGAGAAAATACCTTGTGTATTGGCTGTGGATGTCCTTAACAACACCCAGTCACTCAGTCATGCAGCCTAAATGGGGCAGCAGAGCGCACCTTCACACCAGTGTGTGATAACTCAGCTTCCCATCCATGTGTCTTGACCTCATAAGAAGGCATAGCAAAGGGCCAGGGTGAAGAGCCCAGAAAGGCTTGATTGCTACTAACCTTCTCTCGTCTCTTAAAAATGGCAGCTTCTTTCACTCCAGTCAGTCAGAAATAAATGTAATAAAACAATCTTTACTCAGAAAAATCAGTAAACCATTTCTTTTATGCAGTGATAAAATACAACCACTAGATGACACCAAGAGATAGTTCCTATACGTCTGATTAATATCCCACATTCAGTTGCCTTTTCAAAGATGACACCCTTGTTAAGCTTTTCTCTGAGATCCCAGATGTAGGCCAACTAAGTGAGCTGAATTTTTAGAATTACCTTGCTTTAAAATGATCAATTATCATCTGATCAGGAAGTCAAACAAAACCAAACAAAAAATAACAACAACAACTAAAGCATTGGATATGGGGTCATTAGGACATCCAACCTTACACATTTCAACTGTTTGCTTCTTGCTGTACACATCATTAATGAAGTATTTGAAGGAGGCATTACTGTAACTGTGATTTTGGAGAGATTCTCCCAGCATTTCTTCATAAAACCTTCTAAAGAACTTAAAATTCTGTTCTAATACTTCTCTACAGTCTACATTTTATTATCCAAGTCTCAGGAGTATGCAAGTTTACATGTGTTAAGTCACTTCAGTCATGTTCAACTCTTTGTGAAACTATGGACTCTAGTCCTTCAGGATCCTCTGTCCATGGGATTCTCTGGGCAAGAATACTGGAGTGGGTTGCCATGCCCTTCTCCAGGGATCTTCCTGACCCAGGGATTGAACCCAGGTCTCCACATCACAGGCAGAATATTTACTGTCTGAACCACTAGGGAAGCCCTGGCTGTAAACAATTGACTTGCTTATATGTTCATGTCAGAAGAGGAAAGAAACTATAAATACTAATAAGTTTGTACTCTCAGATGATTATCTATATTTCTTTCAAAAAACAGCTGATGTTCCACCTTAGATTTGGTGTGGTCATAGTTCATGGCCAAATTAATGTTATGTGTATCCTGGGAACAGGTCTAAGCTTTAAGACAGTAGTTTCTCTATATTATAGAAAATTGTTTTAGTAGCAGGGTAGCTACATAATAAAAGTTGCATATGAACTTCAAAATCTGATGTCTTTACCAGTAAAAATCTTTAGAGGCTCAAGATTATGAAGAAACAGTTAATATTACTTAATAATTTAACAAGTGTTGCTTGAAACCTCTTGAGTAGTTTTGAAAACACAACTGATTTTAGTATGTTGCATTGCCACATGGTAAATTAAATTGCATATTGTTCACAAAAGATATTTATTATTAGAAACAGACTGTATATTGTTTATGTAATGGGGTAACAATTGTTTTTAATCCCCAAAGTAACATTTGAAACATATGGCAATTAGTAAGAAATAAATGTGTCAAAATTAAGAGAACACAAAGTCATACTCATGTACTGAATATTCGTTTGGTATAAAATATGCTCATCCATAAGTTCACAAACCTAAAATGACAAGGAAAAGCAAATACAACCTCACTTTGAAATAACTCATTTTTTAAAACCAAGAAACTCTATTCTGATTATTCAGTACACCCTTTCTGTTTGCTTTTGAATTTTGAACCACTACATATCTGATTTTCATGGTACTTTGGGGGGGGGGTGTTCTGAAATTATGGCAAGGCTTTTAAAATTTAAACTGCACTCATATTTTGAAATTAATATACTGAGATATTGTGCATCGAGTATTTCATTAAAAAGTGTTGACTAATTTGCGTAGGAAACATTGGTACCTATATAACTTTCCTCTTTTTTTTTTTCTTATTTTCATAAGTGGAAAAACTTAGTAGAGATGCACTTAAAATCTTGGTTTGTTTCCAAGATTAAGAATGTTAACTCTTATGTTAACATAAATTTTATGTGAATAATTTTCATAAGAATTTCTTTAAAATTCAGGAATATAGGAAATGAGTCACTCAGAAATATCTGACTTTCAGAAGAAATTTTTATTCTATTTATATTCATTTTATTTCATTGGAATATATAGGTGAGAGAAAGCTCTTACAATTTTACACCAACTACTTATTCTCCTTATGGTTCTATTGACATATCTTCCCTGTCAAATTGACTATATAACTTTCCATTTTTGAGAAAAATGATGAACTTCAAGTTCATCCATAAAATAAAACACACACACACACAGAGAAACACCTCATTCTAACATGTACTGAATGTACTATAAATTGCACATGGAGTAATATGATTTTGTAATGCCATGACATGTTAACTCTTCTTTTGTGTGAGAATTCCTGAAGTAGTGGGTGTTATCTTCCAGATCCCTATAATAGCAGTTATACAGAGACATGGCAATGGAAAGAAAAAGGAGCTTAAGACTGTGTAATTCCCAGATGAAATGGGTACATTAAAGATAAAATATTAAGCTTAATTGAGAGTTTTGTTTGTCATCATTTATTCTCATATGTCCTAACCGCTGCAGTCACTTAAGCAGAGATATTTGATCATTTGATTCTATTTATGGAAAACTTTGAATTATTAATTATCTGAATTTTAGAGGGAGATCTCACAAAAGCAGCTTAAAAATAATTTGACTATCTAATTTATTTTTATTTTTATTTATTTATTTTTTGATAGAGATATTTTCTTTATTTTTTTCTCTCCATTTACAGGTGCAGAATTAAAGAACACGTTCGCTCACTATATTATTGATGCACTTAAGTGGAGTGTTCCAAAGCATGTAATTACCGTGTAGGCTTATGGCCCTGAAGTAGCCGGGGATAGTGGTGCTGCATATCCATGATTTGAAGGACATACAGTGATGATTATAGAGGCAGTACTCTACATCCATTCTAGCCCTTTTGTGTTTAGCTGGTTGTCATGGCAAATAATTGGATAGAATTTAAGCCACTTTCTTCCAAGTGGGAAATTCATAATTTTACCCTTCACCTAATTTTGTAGATACTTTTAAAGAATCTTAAAGTTTCTTCAGGAATGACGTAGAGCAGTGTGGGAAAATTTTTCTCATATAGTGGGCATCTCAGAAATTAGGCTGCTTCTGTTTTAGAAGGGTAAAGATGTCAATTTCTATTTGCATCAGTTTGTTTCATTTTCTCTTAACTAAGCCACAGACTTTGAGCTTCTTTTGATAAAATGAGATCAATGTAGTTTAATTTGACAGCTTCTGAGAGAAAAGGAAAAAGAGGGTTAAAATTTGAAATCTTATTAGATTGTAGCTAAAAAGACACTGTGGCTACAGTTGTATCTGGGAAAGGCTGAGGCCTTTGCAAAACATGGCTGATGGAGAAAATTATAAATAGTAATGATTTAAGTTAATAGCATGATTGGGTTTCCATGAGATAGAGAGTCAGAATTAATTTACCCAAAGAGTATATAAGTTAAGTAATAATGATGTATTTTATTCATTACCTTCTATTTTATTTATATAGGGGCTTCCCTGGTAGCTCAGCTGGTAATGAATCTGCCTTCAATGCAGGAGACCCCGGTTCAATTCCTGGGTAAGGAAGATCCACTGGAGAAGGGATAGGCTACCCACTCCAGTATTCTTGGGCTTCCCTTGTGGCTCAGCTGGTAAAGAATGCCTGCAATGTAGATAAAATATTTTAATGTATATTTATTATATTATATCCTCATATTTTAATTGTAAAATAGTTATAATAGAAAATTTAGATTTGAAAGATGTTCATCATATCCAGTTGAATATTCTCTGAGTCATTTAACCTTTATTTAATGAGCACCTATATAATGCCACCTACCTGTCAGTTATTGGGAATATGATAAACTTTTTAAAATGATCAAATAAACACACTTCTGCCATCAAGAAGTTTATAATCTAGACGAAATGTGAAATATGGAAGATTATGCCTAATAAAACTGTAGCCGTCTTAGTCAGGCCACTATTTGTCTACCACACTAGACTCCAAGTCTAAGTTCCCAACACTGTCATTCTTTGGACAAGAAGGCCCTCTGTCAAAATTCTTTGTTGTTTAATTGCCATGTTGCCTAAGCTCTCTTACTTTTAACAGTATGTAAATGCTAAATCCAGTGATGGAGAGTACAAAAGTGTGCAATCCCGGAGGATTTGACGTTTCCTTTAAGACTGAACTTTCTATCTGTGCACAGAATCATTTACTAAAGATAACACAGCAGAACATTGCCACAAAGAAAGTTTTATTTTACAGTGACTATTCTTTTTCAGATTCTTTTCCATTGAATGATATTGAATGTAATTTCCTGTGCTATATAGTAAGTCCTGTTGTTTATCTATGTTATACATAGTAGTGTGTCTTGAACATTTTGAATGTGCTGTTCTCCTGTCTTCTGACTTCCATAGTTTCTGATAAGAAATTAGCTGTTAATCTTATTGAGGATTTTTTATAAGTTATGAGTTCCTTCTCACTTGCAGCTTTCAAGATTCTCTCTTTGACTTTCAACTGTTTGATTATGAGGTGTCTAACTGTGAATCTTCTTGTGTATATATTATACTTGGAATTCACTGAGATTCTTGTATGTTGTAGATTAGAATTTTTCATCACATTTAGAAAGGTTTCAGCACTATTTCTTCTTTTGTTTTGGTCCTTTTCTCCCTCTGGTGTCCTTCAATTCTCGATTATGTGTTTGCTGTGTCTTTGATGGTGTATCAATGTCTCTAAGACAGTGTTTATTTTTCTTTTGGGAATATACTGCATGGGGCTCCCATGTCCCAGAATATCTTTTTCCACCCTCTGACACTAGTCCCCTGTTGGGAGTCAGGTCAAGGGGCCTAGACCCTCTAATCAGTCTTTCTCTTGTGAGACCATGGTCCCAAGTAATTATAGGTCATATTTTTCATTGCCATCTTTGTCTTACAGTCTTAAATTCCTCCAAACTAAGATAAATTAGGCAGACTTGTTTGACTTGTTTGAGGCTTTTAATGTTGGCAGAACATCAGGGGCTTCCATTGACCCATACAATTTCCAAGAGTGCAGGATTAAGACCTTTGTTTTGACCCCATCGATGTTTGCTTTATTCATCCCATTTCTTAATAACCATTTAAAGACTTCCATACTGTTGGGAAGAGTCCTCTGACTTACTCTTTTTTCTAACCTCTTTATTCTGCTCATTATCTTATGAGTCATTCTAACCTTCTTTGCTGTCTGTGGTTTCAGCACAGCTTTCCCCTTTGGAAGTGGACTTGAGATCCAGTATTAAGGTCTGCTGCAACATTTTATTTTAACTTTACCCATTGATAACCTGAAGTTGAGGGCTATAACTTGGACCAGTCAGAATCCAAATTTGACCCAACATTCTCCCTTGCTTTAATTTTGGCAATTTACAGATATCAATAACCAAGGAATTGCATATTTATTTTTTGTTTTGAATTTCTTTATGTAACCATTGAACCAACACATCAGAACATTTATCATTTTAAAGTAAAAGTAACTTTCATGACCGTTAACTGAGCAAAACACAGTTTTAGTTAACATGAGTGACACTGTGACCATTCAAAATTTCCTCAACCCCAATTTTATTCTACTTTTTTTTTTTCTAGACCACATGTTTAGGATGAATCAGTTGAATCAGGATTATTTTAGAGAACTTCTAATCCTGGTACCAACTACCCAGAGTTAATCAAACTGCAGAATTTGAGGGCATAATCCTCCAGACTACCAAGTTTTCCCAAAACATCTGACACCAACTGCAGGTTGGAGGTGTTCTCCAAATCACCTAAGTTTTGTTAATTGCTAGAAGTCCTCACAGAACTTACTAAAAGCTGTAATACTCACAATTATGTTTTACTACAAGGAAATGATACAAATTAAAATCAACCAAAAGAAAAGATAAATAAGGCAGAGTATGGGAGGGTTCCAAACATAAAGTTCTGTTGTTGCCCAAACACATTATCCTTCTGGCATTGATATGTGACAATATATATTAAACATTGTAACAGAGATTCATTGTTAGAAATTTTATTGGAAGCTCATTATATATTCATGACATGATACTTGGTTGAACTCAAGTCTCCAGACCAACTACTACTGCATGACCCAAGCTTTCCCTCCTTACTCACACAGTTGGGGTTCTGGTATGGCCAGAGTCACCCTAAGATATGGTGTGACCAGCCTCTGCTTTAAACTGTGACCGTTCTAGCAGAGTCGACATTGGTTACCTCCCAGTAGCTGAGGGCAAAGGACAGACCTCTCTTTGGACAAGGTCAAACTCTTTACTATATACACTTGACAGGTCAGTAGTGACAAATATTAGGGAATGAGACTTGAAGGAGCTCCAACCTTATTCTGCTGTCTGGTGGCTGCCTTGCTGCTGTTTTCCACTGTGATTATAGGGTGATAATTTTCAAGATTATCCCCTGGAGCTAAGGTGGAGATTGAGAAGAGGTCAAGTTAAAATATCAGAAAAGTCACTGTTTTTACTGAGATTTTCAGCTATTTATTTTTTCATTCATTCATTTTTGAATTGCTACAAGCCTTTGATTAATTTCCAGAATACTGAAAGAGTCAATTCTGATAATTTTGCCATTTTTCATTGGTTTTATGGAGGAGAAAATTTTCTGAGGTCCTTATTCTATCATTCACTGATGTCACTTCCTCAGCCTACTTTTCTGAATAAAGGTTTGTTGGAACATAGCCATTCTCATCTGTTCACACATCATCATCAGTGGCTGATTTCCCACTGCAGGGAGAAGGTGGGTAGCTGCAACAGAGACCTTCTGGCCCACAGAGCCTAAAATAGCCTAAAATGTATACTACCCTTTAAAGAACATTTTGGCAGTATTGGTTCTTGTATGGATGTTACTCTGTGTGTTTGCATATATGTGCACATAGATATTCCGTAGTCCATAGCCCTGTACCCTGAATATATCACTAGGTTCTCAGAATCCTGGGGGAAAATGTTAGTGATATATTACAAAAATTTATTAAAAGAACATTGAGCTATACAGTTCTTCTCCATTTTGCTGTTTCTCGTTGTTTTTGAACATACAAAGGAAGGAAAGAGTTAAAATAAAAGCTACATCAAATCTTTTTTGTTGTTGTTTTGTTTATTTATTTTTTTACTTTACAATATTGTATTGGTTTTGCCATACATTGACATGAATCTGCCATGGGTGTACATGTGTTCCCCACCCTGAACCCACCACCCACCTCCCTCCCCATCCCATCCCTCTGGGTCATCCCAGTGAACCAGCCCCGAGCACCCTGTATCATGCATCAAACCTGGACTGGTGATTCATTTCCTATATGATAATTTACAGGTTTCAATGCCATTCTCCTATATCATCCCACCCTTGCCCTCTCCCACAGAGTCCAAAAAGACTGTTCGATACATCTGTGTGTCTTTTGCTGTCTTGCATACACGGTTATCTCTTTCTAAATTCCATATATATGCATTAGTATACTGTATTGGTGTTTTTCTTTCTGGCTTACTTCACTCTGTATAATAGACTCCTGTTTCATTCACCTCATTAGAACTGATTCAAATGTATTCTTTCAAATCTTATACTACAAAGTCTCTTTAAAAATCTAGGCTTTACCATCTTTTACTTTTTTATTGATTTTTTCCATATACCATTTATCCGTTTCATAACAGAAAAGTGAGAGACTATCTTTTATTCTCCTGTATATGGTAGAGTTAAAAATAAACATCTTAAATACTATTCTCTACTTAACAAAAGCTACATTTTTATGGAAATTGCTTTGATCAATTATATTATTTACTTTTAAAATTTTATATTTGCTTATGTAAAATTTTGAGAAAAGTGATTCACTTATTCAACAAGGATTTCCTTACATGCTCATCACTGCTCAGTTATTTTAAATAGAGATTGTTTAGCTTGAGCAAGTCCCCTCTCTTCTCATTATGGCTGCTCCCTCAGCCATGGTGAACACACATATCTGATGGAGCTTTAGATTCACTGAACTTCTGTTAACCTCCCTAATGAAGAAATAAACCATGTTCTACAAGAGTAGTAAAGTAGAAATTTTAAAGGGTAAAAATAAAGTCAGGTATTACAGGTTTGAACTACTAAACAAAATTTCATGTGCAGAAAGAAGCTGTGAGTTTGATTCTAAAATTAACAAGATCTCCAACCTGCTTGCATGATTGAGTCTTTTAATTTATTGGATAGAGAGTAGGCATTGCCTTTGAAGTTCTATTATGATGAATTTAATTATCCACCAGAATAATTCTGAACCAAGATTTGACATTTGTGTCAAAATATACAACATTATCTCTGCTTATATACCACTTTGGCAGCAACTAAAGGAAATTATTTACTACTTTTTTGAACACTTTTACCAAAATAACAGCAAAATTTGAAACTTTAGAAAATTAGATTTTATTGGAAAAATGCATAAACTCAGGATATAAATCCCTTAGAAACCAGGGATCATAAGAGTAGCTAGTCACCTAAAAAGCTGCTATTAGTGATTATTGATATCAATGTAAATTTCTATGTGTGTTTACTACTCTATCTTCCCAAAACTCTTGATCCATTTTGTACTGGGCCTCTCGAATGTAGACCCAGAAAGGTCACACAATATTTTATATGTGATCCTGTGGGGACAACCAGATGCTCTTTTTGCCTTGGAGTGGGGTGGAAATATTTGCAACAAAAATTTAATTCAGTGTTGCTTTCCCTATTTTTCTGTATTTATCTGAGACTGAAAATTATCACCCCTTACTATAATTTGTACATACACACACACATGCACACATACACCCACACACATGCTATCAAATTCTGAGGTTTCAGAGCAAAATAAAATGAAATGTGATTAGTTGGCATACCCCTGTTCTGAGCTACCCTCTCCTTCACTTGCCTCCAACAGCAGAGGTAATTATAAATAAGTTCACTATACTTTATCACTTGACTTTATCTGTCAAAATGTTGTTTTAAAAAGTGTATGCCTGCTGTTTTTAAGTCTTTCTGCATCCCAGTCAAGGTCTTTGTGCACAAAATGTTACAGTTGTGCCTTTTTTTCCCTTGCTACCCGGGACAGAAGGAGAAGGTAGGTAACCGTCTGTGAGCTAACAGAGAACTTCAATAGCTCCCACAGAAAGAACCTGTAGGGAGTTTGTATTTTTGGCCATGAATCCAGGGCTTTCATTTTAAGTTTCAGGGTGCGTCATGCAGTTGAGCACTGATTGAATGGGGCACTGGAAGCTCTGGGGCTCAAGCTGTGACATTTTTCTGCGCCTGAAGGCTGCTCACAGCTATTACTGCACAGGCCTTGCTGACTGCTACTTCAGGGGACACAGGGAGAAGGAGGTTGTGCTTCCGAGTGTGGGTGGTCGAATAAACTCTTTTAGCAGCAGCAGTTGGTCTATTTAGCCCGAAAAAGAGACCACCAGCAGCCCCCAAAGTGCTAAAAAAATTACAATCAATTTTAAAAATATATATTATATTACATAAAAGACTGTAAGAGCAAGTGCTGAGCATTGCTCCACAGAATTACCAGCGGCTAAATGAGGCAGTCACATGCAGCCAAGCGGGATTTATCCTGTAACCCAGAGAATTGCCAGCTCTCCCACCACTCTACCCTTCTCTCAGGGGAAAGAGAAGAAAGAAAAAAAGAAACCTAAATAAAACAAAAAATTGCAGCAGAAAGCAAAAAACCCAAGCAAGTTCAGAGAAAATGCGTTGAAGGGAATTACTGAAATGTAGTAGTCTTGGAACTTAAGACTTTAGCTGTGAGTATTTACAATATGTTTTTAAAGGGATTGTTAAGGCTCACATGCTTGCCATACATTTAGATAGTGTTGAAGGACCAACTTACTTCTTCAAATCCATTTAGGGTATTGGTTGTCAGTACTGTTCTTTAACATTGGTGTTAACTCAATTTTGGACTATCTCAAAGTTTTAAAAGCCCCAAACTGTATCCTTTACTTCTACATTTAATTTAAGACATTCCTAGAATTTTTCTAATTGCTAATTGTTATGTAATGCATAAAAGATACTTCAACCATACTAAATTCAGCACTCAGCTTTTTTAATTCAAGCAATTCAAAAATTTAAAAATATGATATGTACTTTATAAATTTTTAATCAGGATTCTTGAATGTGTATTAAGCACCTACTGTATATATTTGTAATATAATGAAATGAATAGGACTAATTTTCTGCCTTGAAGACTTCATAAGACTATAAACCCCAAGAGGGAGGGCCCATGTCTGGCTGATTTACTCTGACACTCAGAATCAGCACTGATGCCTGGAACAAATCAAGTTCATGATATCCTGTGAATTAATGAGTAAATGTTGGAGAGGAAGCAAGAATTTAAACAATATATTACATTATGGCAAATGCCAATCTAATTTCTATTAAAAATTATGACCATGGACACAATTACCAAGTCTGTCTAGATTTCTGCTATAACTTTTCCTCTACATTTAATTTACTTCAATTGAACACTTCAAGCAAATTACATTTCATCCAGAAGACCCACCAGACAATCAAGCACCCTGATGAGCACAAGATACATTCTGTCCAAAGGAGTCTGCTTGAAACCAACTCTTGATGCCCAAGTTTAAAGTACCTTTTAAAAAGGAAAATTTAACTTTTTCAAACATCGCCTGAATATTCTCCTCTTATAACCTAGCCAGCAAAGGTTTTGTAGGATCCAAATAATGAAAAGACAGTTTCTTTAATCATAACTGTAACGCTGGACTTGTGAATGAATGCAGAACCTTGTTGAAAAGGAAACCAAAGAAAGAAATTAACTGAGGGAGAGACCAGAAGTAGGTTTGTTAATCTGACGTCCATATAAGGGCTCTTCCTGCTAAAGAACTCTAAGGCATGCTAGAAAATGTGTTACATACACTTTGGAAGTTGTGTTGGCTTCTAAATGATCCCTCTTTTGAGTTTTAAACAAATTTTACTGGCAATTAATTGCAAGCCACTCTTTCTGTTTGCCAGTCAACCTACCTGTCTTTTTGGTAAAATAGGGCAATATTTGCTATCTACAGATTTTATTGTAAAATCTATTTGCAGGAATGCCTTTAGTATCTTTGGATCTATGATACACACTTCTTTCTTATCTAAACTAATAATTAAACTATTTTAAAAATTCTAAATCTAAATAATTATGTTTTTAAAATAAAATTATCATCATATTTAATTCTGAGATTACATGTACATTATTTTATAATCTGCCTAACTTTTAAACAGAATTTTGAACACTTTGTTTATAGTCACCTTGTGTCCAATCATCCTATAATTTAAGAAATTTATTTAGTACATAAATAAATGTTGAAACAGTCTCAGAAACTTATTTCCTTAGTTTGGTGGACTTCTAATTTATTTTTAAGTATATGACCCTTTTATTCAATGGAAATCTTATATATTTTCAACAACAGCAATAACAATAGTAAAACAGCAGAATAAAATCTCTATGGTTGACATAGGTTGGGATTTGGAATAGAAAATTCCCATCCATCCAATTGTGTCAAATTCACATTCTCTCCATAGTTCGGAAACGAATCCAACAAGACTCCTATAGAAGACTTTGGTTATATATAAAGCACTGGTCAAGGAAGAGCTGCTTCATTGTTTACTGTCTCTGGGTTTGTTAACTATTCTTTGTGTCTTCTTGACCATGAGGTTCCATAGGTCACTCAGGTGAAAGTGACCTTTTCACCATCAGTGTCAGAACACCTAGACAGAATTTTGTTAGTGTTCTCCAAAACCACTCAATGATTCAACGACAGTTATTTTACTGTGCTGACCCCTCACCACACAGAGAATAAGACTCATTCAGATGTCAAGTGCATGCTGACAAAGGCCAGCTTAGTTGAGAGTGGTTGTGCTTTAAACCCCTTTAAACAGATTTATCCCTCTATCAGATGTGAATGTTTAAGTGTTTTTGAACAAGTAATATAAAAACAGCTATTGTAACAAAAATGTAGTTGGGTAAAATTTAATTTTTTTCAAGGTTGATCTAAGTAGCTAGTTTTTTTTTTTTTTATTAAATGTACAAAGCAATTTTTTTTTCAAATCAATAGCATTTCTCATTTTCAAGATGACTCTGCAATGATAGAGAGTAAAATTAATTGAGCACTAGCCATATCACACAATAGCTGTTTAATTCCTTTCAGACTATTTTTTTTAAAAAAAACAAACATATATCATTTCTCTCCATTTAATATATATTAAACAATTTTCTAGAAAAAAAGTATGTGTATTATCTTGGTTTTCTGTATCAAAGACCAAGAGAGGCTTCTCAGACAACAGATTATGAAGAAAGGCTCACAAATCAAAAATAATTATGTCAGTTTAGAAGTGAGATAATTTTTCAGATTTGAGTAGTTTAGATATATCTTGACAAAAGGAAGAAAAATTGATAAACTAGAGAATTCTGAAGATGTTTTACTGACAGATCTTACATAGGTTTTCCAAGGTATTTTACTTATAATTAGAGTAATTAATGTGGCTTAGTTTGAAATTAGTCATTTTCCCAATCTTTCCCTTTTCCAGTTATTATTCTAATAATAATACCTGAATAAGGTGCTTTAGATGGAAATCATGAACTATTAATTTATCTCCTGGCTTACATTAGAGCTTTATGATGACATATGAGAACAACAGATAATAATCTTAGTAGGGAAATGATAACACTGATTAAAATATAAAACACATTCATTGGCTAATAGACAATACACTGAAGTTATAGAGCCTTGTGATTATCCAGCTAGTGATTATCCAACTGGGTCCCAATTCTATTTCCGCCTCCCTTTTAGCTATGTTACTTAGAATAAATTATTTAAAGTCTCTGTGCCTAGTTTCTTCATCCCTCAAAAGGGGATAATGATGATGCTTTTCTCCAAGAAGTGTGATGAGAATGAATTAAGTTAATATAAGAAATAAATTCAGAACTATGATTGGAACTTAGTAAGTGCTATGTGCTTGCTTGCTATTATTATTTTGAGATGTTATATAAAGTAAATTGGCATTAGAATTTGTTGGTTATCTCTGAAACATTCAAACTGAAATGTTATTTTAGGACATATATATGCGTGAGCGTATATACGTATTTTAAATATTTCTCAAGTGAAAACTTGAAGCCCATGTTGTCAGTCAATAAATGAATGCGTGCTAAGTCAGTTCAGTTGTGTCTGACTTTTTCTGACCCTACAAACTGTAGCCCTTCAGACTCCTCTGGCCATGGGAATCTCCAGGCAAAAATATCGGAGTGGGGTTGCCATGCCCCTCTCCAGGGCATCTTTCCAACCCAGGGATGAAAACCGTGTCTCTTATGTCTCCTGCATGGGCAGAGGGTTCTTTAATGCCACCTCAGAAGCCCCAAATGAATGGTAAGAAGGGGTTAAGTGAAAGTGATAATTGCTTAGTCGTATCCGACTCTTTGTGACCCCATGAACTGTAGCCCACCAGGTTCCTCTGTCCTTGGAATTATCAAGACAAGAATACCAGAGCGGGTTGTCATTCCCTTCTCCAGGGGATCTTCCCAACACAAAGATTGAACCCAGGTCTCCCACATTGCAAGCAGATTCTTTACCATCTGAGCCACCAGGGAAGGGGCTAAGATCTGAGTGTTTGCTGATGAGGAAGGAAAGAAGAAAAGAGATCGAGGAATTGAGGTGTGGAGTGGAGTGAAGATCTGGGACAATTTAGCTACTTTGTTATAGTAAATCAGAGGTCAGGGAAGTTTTTTTATAAAGCTTTATATATTTTTATAAAGTTAAATATATTTTTTTCCATTTATTTTTATTAGTTGGAGGCTAATTACTTTACAGTATTGTAGTGGTTTTTGCCATACATTGACATGAATCAGCCATGCATTTACACGTGTTCTATTTTAGAAAGCTGTATATATTTACTATCTTGATAGTGAATGTTTTAGGTTTTGTAGACCTAAAGATCTCTGTCCCAAGTCTGCCATTGACAATATGTAAATGAGTGAGCATGGTTGTTTCCATAAAACTTTATTTGCAAAACCAGAGCAGTCTGACTGGACTCGCAGACTGTAGTATACTGGCCCTGTAGTAGATCATTGGGTGTTCACAATAGGGATCAAGCCTTTTCCCTCTTCTCATTGCCCTTGACCAGGTGTTTTGAAAACCTACAGGGGTTCTTGGACATTTCCAGTTAGAAGATTCAAGCAAATAATCAAACGTTATACAGAACCCTGAGAAGGAATTCAAATAGATACAAATATATCTGATAAAAATATGTCAGATCCTTGAAGAAAATATCAGATATCCACACAGATTATCTTCTATCACTCTTGAGTTTAGTAATGATAAATGGTAATCTAAGATTAAATTCCTTTACAAGACTGTGAAAGAATCAGATACAACTTCACTAAATGTCCAAGTAATTTGATTCAATAATTACATATATAATTTACTAAAATCTTAAATATGCCATGATGATTATATACTTATTATACAACCAATTTGTTTGTATGTATGGAATTACCAAGTGCAGTTTGCAAAAGTCTAAACTTTATTCCTCTTTGTTATTGCTTTCTTTTCTTACATATAATATATTTAGCTTCTTAGATGCCTCTTTGGCAACTATTAGACTAGTTTTTCACAGACTATTCTGATATCTTATATAGGATATATATTCTTTAAAGTAATAGTCTTACTTCATGTCATTTTTTCTATCCCATCTGTCTCTTAAAATCTGAAATTAGCTGCATAATTCAATATAGCAAATACTCCATCTAGCAAAGATTGTAGAGACAGTCAATGAAGCTAAACTAGCTACATTAGACATGATGAGTAAAATGTTTTGAGAATCTATAGCTCTCCTTTCCATGAACACAACTCAAGTGATTATGATTTGGCCTATTTTTTTATCTTCCTGAGTGCACTGGAAGCATTCGTCAAAGTAGAGCTACCCTCACATTAACGGGAAAATGTTCACATAACATCAGATGGAAAAGGGCCAGGGAAGACATTTTAGTCTTTGGGGAAGAGGCAAATACGTGAAGGCCAATTTTATTCCTTCAATGATGTTATCTGTGATATTATTACTACTATTAAGCATTTAGTGAGTGCCAACAACATAGATACTAAGAGGACCTCGTCAGTGCTGATGGAAGCATTTTGTTATGAAAAATAACTCCTACTTAATGCATTGGTATATGACATTCTTCTTGACAAAAACAAAAAAACAAGTGACTCAAGCAGTTCTCCCAAAGCTCATGCATTACTAATGAGTTTCCTCCAGGATAAAACTGACCAAAAGTGTAATACCAGTAAAATACATTCAATGGCTGCACCTTTCATATTGCTTTCTTTCTTAGCGTTTCTCATTTCCCTTAGTCAATTTTTCTCATGTATGTGCAGGCACATATGCTCCATTTTTCTCTTTCTTCCACATATTATTTCTCTTTCTCTTCATCTTCCACGTATTATTTCTGACCTGCTCCAAAGGAACTCTTAAACTTTATTCTCACCTACATTTACTCTTCACATGTTCTTTTAGAATTCCTCAAATTTGGCAATACAGAAAGAAAAAAAAAATAATGTGATTAATACAGGGTTAGCTAGTTGAGAAGTGTTATCTCTGTTGACTCAATTCCAAATTTTCATCTTTTCAATTGAAGTATGCAGTGCTGCTGCTGCTGCCTGCTAAGTCGCTTCAGTTGTGTCCGGCTCTGTGCGACCCCAAGGACTGCAGCCCACCAGGCTCCTCTGTCCATGAGATTTTCCAGGCAAGCGTACTGGAGTGGGTTGCCATTGCCTTCTTGGAGGAAGTATGCAGTAGGAAGGGTCATTAAAAATCGTGTTGGGTTTACAATGTACACTTTTAGAAATTCATATTCTTCTAATATTGTTCTTCATATGTAGAATTATAGGTATTTTTGACAAAGTACAATGAATATTTAGTTGTAATTTTTAGATCAGAATACAAATTTATTACTTACAGTGATAATCAAACATATTAGAAACAAAGACCTATTTTTACTTAACTTACTGCATTCTGTCATAATCCAGTTGGGATCAAATTGTATGCTGTTGCTTTTCTTCAAACACACATTGTAAGAATTATTTTTACATTACTTTCTTTTAACCTAACGATCCTAGAAATATTCAAAATTTCCTCTCCCTTTCCCCTTTTGACCTTGGAGCTCCATTTTAAAATCCTCATCTCTGTGACCCCAATCAACCCCTCAGTCAGTGACCGAGCTGTCACAGAATTCACCAAAGCTGATCTCTTTTCTCTGAGGAGACAGCTGTTCATTTCTTACAATCTTTTGCCCCAAGCACTGACAACTAGAAAACTTGCTTCTAATGTGGTTACAAATCTGGATCCAGCTGGTGACTCCTTTTCAACAATGAAGGTTACTATGAGCCCCATGGTAGCACTTGGAATTGAAACCACTCTCTTACAGTACTTCCAACTCCATATGCTGGCCCTTCGCCCCTTATTCTGGGCCCCGCCCTGGCCCTTAAGCCTATGCCTACTATCAAGGTTAGTACATGTCTGTATGAATGTTTATCTCTTTGTCTCACTCTCTCAGTCTCATATATACCAAGGCAGAAAATTTTAAAAAGTTACTTTACATTATTATTAAATTTTTCCCCTAGGATTTCTAAGCTACTCAATTGCAGTTAAGATGTACAGACCTTATCTTAGGTTTCAGCTTACCTGTTTCACACTGGTAAAAGCATTTGATCAAATACCAATTCTCTTATAACATTTTAATAAATTTGTTTACTATAGTATTCAACATAAGCATACCTTCTAGCAAAATGAGTGAATGGCAACTGAAAGCAAGGTAATACAATTAAAGTTTTAACAAGTGTTTTACATTGCACAGTAAAAGATGTTTGTCTTTCATAAAATTTGAATAAAAATTAATGAGCTTAAACCAGCTTCAACTTAGCAATTAACAAGTCAATTTTTATTTTATATCAGTTTACCTATATTAAAAAATGATATTATTTCATCTCATATATATTTATCATCTTCTATTTTTTTATTCTGTAATTCATCAAAATTGCAATATTTTATAATTTCTTAGGGAAAAAATTTTTCTCCTAACTGAATTTTTTTATTATCAGAGAATTATGCAACTAGTTAAAACAGATTCAATTTTGTTTATTTAGAAACTATGATAATTATTAATTTTTATTTGAAGAACTAGCAAATGAAACTAAAAATGTGCCATATGTTCTCCAGAATTGAAAATGAAGTTTTTTAAAATATAAATAAATGAAGCTGAAGTAAGAATTATTTGAAACTTTGCTTTACAGTTCAAATAACACAAATAAAAACAGTATAGACTATATAAAACTTTTTTAATCATTAGGCAAATAATTTTTGAGGTTCAAAATATCAAAGCTTAGTCATAATTGTGCATTTTTCTTTTGGATGGTTTCTAAGTGTTCAGTTCATTACATTATACATGAAAGAAATCTAGATATATAATATATATATATATATACACACATATAAAGTATATGGGTATACACATCAAAAGAGATACCACATTAATTTTATTTTCACTTTAAATATACATATCGAGAAAAAGAATGAAAGCAAATTCAGTTATTCTCAAAGCAATTTAAAAAGCTAACTAATTGAAATTTCTACTTATTTGATTAGTGGAAATGAGAAAATGTAGTGGATGAAAACTTGAAATTGGTTTAATGTTATAATAGCAGACTATACTTCAGCAAAGGCAATTTAATCTCTATTATTGTTAGAAATTTTTGATTTGTACTTCTCTTCCTTTTAAACTCTTATACAAAAAATTGTGTGTGTTCTACTGTGGCTGAAAAAAGTAATACAGTGTGTTCAAGACAGGTGCTGCTTGCAGCTTTTATGTAGACACTTTAGTACTTTACTAACCCAGCATGACCTGGACAAGTAGTTCATACTACAAGTAGTAAGGAAATAATAAGGAATGTGTCAGAACCAAGTTCATTCAGATACAGCAAAATTCAGAACAGATTATGAAAATGTTGCTGCTGCTGCTGCTAATAAGTCACTTCAGTCGTGTCTGACTCTATGCGACCCCATTGATGGCAGCCCACCAGGCTCCGCCGTCCCTGGGATTCTCCAAGCAAGAACACTGGAGTGGGTTGCCATTTGCTTCTCCAATGCATGAAAGTGAAAAGTGAAAGTGAAGTTGCTCAGCCGTGTCTGACTCTTAAGGACCCCATGGACTGCAGCCTACCAGGCTCCTCCATTCATGGGATTTTCCAGGCAAGAGTACTGGAGTTGGGTGCCATTGCCTTCTCTGATGAAAATGTTAGCCACTGGTAATTGATCAGGAAAATTGCTTGAGAAGTTGCCCTACTGTGAAGGTTATTGGCAGAATCATTTACTGCTGATAGACCTTGTTTAGACCCTTGAGATAAAACTTAATAGAATACTAGATGGCATAGAACTTTATCTTTTCCCTTCTAATATTTGATGATATCACAGATTTCTGATTTTATGACTTTAGTACTGAGTCTTACCATACATCATCTCAATAGAAAAGTTAAGAACAGCAAACTATGCTCCTGAAATAACATTTTCGTTTTCTTTTTTGACCTTTTGTGTCTTGGTTTGATTTGTTTGTTTTGTTTTGTTTACATTATGTCTTGCTGGACTTTACAAATTCTTGACATGTTAGTGAATTTTGAAAGTACAGATCTCATTGAATGAAATTCTGAAATACAAGTGGTAGAATAGCCCTTTTTCATTGTAAAGATGTTGAAGTCAAAATAATATTTTCACTTTTGTCTCCAGAGTGAATACACAAACATTTATACATACATATATGTATGTTTATAGATGTATGTTCACACATATCTGTGTGTTATATACATATATAAAACTATATATGTATATGGGTAACATATGTAACTACGCCTTAATCAGGCTGACAAATCTCATGAATAATTTGAAGCAAGGGTATTTTTCAATATTTACAATAATAAGTAAAACTGAATTAACATACATTGAAGGATATGAAATTTCATATTCTTTTTATTTTTATGATTGGAGAAGAAATATATGAAATGCTTAGAAAATTCAGAAAACTATGAATAACAAATTTAGACCATAATACCAAATCCAATTTTATACTTTTTAGTATCTTGCCTTAGAGTCTATTTTTAAAACTATATAGAGCATTTTTTTTTGCCAACAAAGGTCCGTCTAGTCAAAGGTATGGTTTTTCTAGTAGTCATATATGGATATGAGAGTTGTACCATAAAGAAAGCTGAGTGCTAAAGAACTGATGCTTTTGAACTGTGGTGTTGGAGAAGACTCTTGAGAGTAACTTGGACCACAAAGAGATCAAATTAGTCAATCCTAAAGGAAATCAGTCCTGAATATTCATTTGAAGGGCTGTTGCTGAAGCTGAAACTCCAATACTTTGGTCACCTGATGTGAAAAACTGATTCATTGGAAAAGACACTGATTCTGGGAAAGATTGAACACAGGAGAAGGGGATGAAAGAGGATGAGATGGTTAGATGGTATCACCAATTCGATGGACATGAGTTTGAGCAAGCTCCGGGAGTTGGTGATGGACAGGGAAGCCTGGCGTGCTGCAGTCAGTGGGGTTGCAGAGTCAGACATGACTGAGTGACTGAACTGAACTGAAATGAAAGTATTTTTGCAAATTTGAGTTACTATAGTACATAGTTTTGTCTCCTGATTTTTAACTTAAAATTTTTATTGTCTTTTACATTTAAATGTATTTCAAAAACTCTTTGCCTTTTCATACTGTTCATGGGGGTCTTGTGACAAGAATACTTTATTTCTAACAATATCATTTTTCAGTACCTTATTATTTTCTTTGGATATATTCTCAAAAGTGTTTCCATTAGACTATAAGGGTAAGGATTTTTTAAGACTTCTAGTGCATATTGTCCAGTCAGAAAAAAGTCACATCTCTGACCAAAGGCATCAAGACAGAGCAGTCTCCCTGAGTGGTTGGCCATTTTTATGTATTAGTAGAAAATGGTCAACTCATGTTGTATTTCACATTTATTGGTTATTAGTGAGAATGAACATTGGTCCGCCTGTTATTGCCATTTGTATTTCCCGTATATTATGTATTCTTTAACTACTTTGCATCATAGATTAGAGATTTCTATCCTCGTAGGAACTTGTTTCATATTAAGGCATTGACCTCATTAAATATCACATTCTTTTCCTTTTCTTTTGTACTTAAAATACATCCTCCTTCAATTAAAAAAATAAAAATATTCAATTGTTTCCTTTCACAGCGTGTGTACTGAATATAAATGGACTTACAGGGCATTACTCATACACCTTCTTGTATCATAGGTCAGATTTTTTTTCAGATGGCCAATGGGATATTTGTTGAAAAATATCGTCTATATTAAATGTTCACTCTTTAAAATTTATCCTAATCATATATTTGTTTATAAAGTGGTTTTAATGTTTTAAAGTGTACATTCAATTTTTGTTATTGATAGCTTTGCTTTTTAATACATCATGTGATATTAATATCACAAAACAAATTAATTTAAATTTTAATATCTTAATATTTCATATTTAAATTATGAAATATAATAAGCTCTAAAATTTTATTCTTTTAAAGAAAAATATCCTTAAAATGTATTTTAATCTATGCATATCTCTTTAAGCCAATAGATTACCTTTCTTCCTTGGGTATATTTGACAAAGAACACAGACAGCAGTGAACATTAAGCACCAGTAACATCCCTAATTTTGGGCCACTGCAGAATGAACAATGCTATAGTTAAATTCTGTCCACTTTCATGTAGGAATCTAAACTGATCATTGTAAACCAATGATAGCAAAATTTAACTAGCTCATGATTAACATCTGTTTTACGTCTGTCAAACTAATACAGTGAAAGTGAGAGTTGCTCAGTCATGTCTGACTCTGAGATGCCATGGGCTATACAGTCCATGGAATTCTCCAGGCCAGAATACTGGCGTGGGTAACCATTAAAATGCATTTAATTCCATGTTTTAAGAGACTACAGAGGCTCTATTCAGAAATTAACCTTGGTGTCATGCCAAAGCACAATTGCTGTCACTTCAGCTGGGCTGGACCCTCTTGCTTTTCAACCCAGGCCACTTTGACAAGAATAGAGCATGCAGGAGACCACTGACGTCTCTCCTTCTCAGAGTCCCAGGCCCTGGACAACTGAGTAAGTCCTGCTCATTCCCTTAAATTAAGCATCACGGGGGCTCAAGGTCTTCCCAGTGGGCACTAGTAGTAAAGAACCTGCCTGCCAATGCAGGATAATAAGAGATACAGGTTCGACCCCTGGGTTGGGAAGATCCCCTGGAGGAAAACATGGCAACCCATCCCAGTATTCTTGCCTGGGGAATCCCATGGACAGAAGAGCCTGGTGGGTTACAGTTCACAGGGTCACAAAGAGTCGGACACAACTTTAGCAACTGAGCATGCATGCAGGCATGGTGGACCAGACAGTAAAGAATCCACCTGCCATGCAGGAGACCTCGGTCTGGAATATTCCCTGGAGAAGGGAATGGCTACCCACTCCAGTATTCTTGCCTGGAATATTCCATGGACAGAGGAGCCTGGCAGGCTACCATCCATGGGGTCGCAGTGGGTCAGATGTGACTGAGCAACTAACACTTTCAAGCCCTCTTCATGCTTTTCATTGCCCTTGCTGAAAATTTTCATTTAATTTGTTCCACCAGGGCTCTCACAGACAAGATGGTTTTGGGGATCTAGTTATTTATTTTCATCATTTTAATATAGATAATCATTAGTTATATAATGAACTTCTGAGTCATTTTCTTGTTTATACATAGACATTATAGTGACAAAAGCACTATATATGTGAAGAGCTTGCAGAATTTTATGAAGAGTTATATAGAACCTCAGTGACCTATTTGGGGAGCTTGAAATATGAATAAAATAATTTAACTGTGTGGTATATTGGAAATCAAAGGATCCTAAGCTTTAGAATATTCAGTGGTCAATATACTTCTACAGGAAGAGGCTATTAAAATCCAGGAAAATTCTAAAATTATTACACAGAGAAAAGAAGTACCTGTATGGAAGAGCTAAAATTTGTATTTAAACAATTCCCTCTTCCAGATATAACTTTCCTGACCTTTCTCTTGGCCTCCTCTATTTTTACCTCAACACCCCACCCCTCAACACTTGCTTTACCCTTTCTCCTCCTTGCCCCGTCTACCCTCTTTCTTTTCCTCCACCAAACTTTCCTACATATACACAATCTTGTTGGTCAATATCCATTTACAATGTCTTATAATTGCAGAAGACCAGCCTTGATGGCTTTATAGTTTTAAACCTTAGTCAAAATTAGATTCAAATTATCTAAAGACTTTCCTAACCCTCATAAGCAAAGATAAAAATTCACCCAAGAATTTATTATTGTTCTTGGGACATTTTGTCCAAGAGTCTCCTCTTAGGACCATAGAAGGTCAAAACTTGGTTGCAAAAAATCAGAGTGAATTAATTACTAAAATGATACCAAATATATGAATCAAACTGAAACTTATACAACATTGTAAATTAACTATACTTCAAAAAAATAAAATTGAAAAATATGAATCAAAAGTTGGCCAAGGATCAATATAAAGAGCATAAAGATAGAACAAGGTCCATTAGAGGCAATCCTTGGGGTCTTTCTTGTAAAACTTGATAAAAATCTAGTCCTAAGTACAAAGGGAAAAAATGAATTCATCCCAGATATTAAGCATTCATCTCACTAATACTTTCAGAAAGCATCTTAGTTCCTATCAGAGAAAAGATATTACAATTGTCCTATTCACCTTTGTTTTTGACTGTCTTAAATTTAAGATGACAGATTTAGAAAGAAAAATGCAAAAAATAAGGTAGTAGACTTCCTCATCTCTGACCTACAAGACCTCACTGAGCATTTTGAAGATACTTTAAATATACACATACATACATACATATATATATATATATATATATATATATATATATAAACTAAAAAAATCACTCTTCAAGTTAAGCAATTAGATAAACCTAAAAACAAGGACATCTCCGGGACTACTCTTGGAAAATAAAACAAAACAAATCAACAACAACAACAAACCCCTCCAACCCCTCCTGTCAATATAGGAAGAACAGGAGGCATTGAATAAACAATTACCCTTCCTTATCTTAAAAGATAAAGAACAAACTTTGTCTGATCTACTGATGAATGATGCCTCCTGTTTGACCAGTTTCCCTTAACGAAATAGGGAGAAATTCTCATACAATGTTAAGAAGAAAATATTTCATTTCTAGTTCATGTTGGGATTACTGAGCTCTGTCAAGTAGCTACAGACAGAAGAAGAAATTTCTATAAGGATAGCAGTTATCTTTTTGACCATAATGATTTTGGTGCTTTGGAAGCAAGAAGGAGGCACTGTTACAATTAAAGATGGCAACCATATCAAAACCCAATTCAATGTTTTGCTTCATCCAAAGGAATTAGTTATAACTAAGATTGAAGCACATACTAAAAAACAGATTCAACACAGAATTGCAATTTTTTAGTGAATTATAGTGCTAGATGAGCTGATTTAAAATACATCTAGACTATCCAACAAGTTCAAAAATCAAAGCCAAAACTAAATCCTGACTGATGCCTTTAGGTCTTGATTCAATGCTAGTTTTCATCACTGAATCCTGAGGTGGGTGGGGAGAAACTTTGGTAAAGATTTTATTCTTTGTTCTATTCAGAGTGTCTCTCTGGTGGCATTAAGAATATCTGCTCAAATAGGCTGAAGTAAAGTCTATGAAAAATGTAGTATGTTATAGACATACTAGGATAGGAAAACCTATCATCCTAAATGGACTTCATTGGTGAAACTTCAATGAGATTGCCCAGATGTCTTTTTTCTTTCTTTCTTTTTCATAACTATTCAAACTCAAACTCCTAAAACAATTTAAAAGTGACATAAGAATATAGGCTCAAACTTTAGGCCTGTTTGAGTATCTACAAATAAAGTTTATTCTAGCCCCTGCCTCAAATTGTTATGAAAATGCTCTTCATATTATCTGTTTGTTTTCTGATTGGCTAGATGCCTCTTCATGCTCCTTCTGTCCTTTTCCAGATTTTTTAATAATAAAAAAACACTTTTCCTCACAGAAGCACAGAAATTTTAGACCTTATGTTTTCCTTCTAAGGAAAGACCTCTTATATGTCTAGCAATAGGAGTGTCAATTTCACTCTGAGAGTAAATAAGAAACGCTATAACAGTAGGTATCACTTTCTTACCATCCTCAGTCCTCAGATAAAACAGAATGAATGAATGGTATGTCAATACTGAAACTGACAAAATTTTGTCAGTAACAAGCCAAAGGCTTTGTCAGTAACTCTCATGGCCATTTGGTCCATCCAATAGGAACTCATAAAGTATTTTCACATAAATTACGCCCAGATATCCCATAAATCTAGAGAGTTAAGTCCTCTCCTTGATGCAGTTGTCTAGAAGGCTGATCTGACCAAATATTGTAGTTCAATTGGTGAAGAATCTGTCTGCAATTCAGGAGACCCCAGTTTGATCCCTGGGTTGGGAAGATCCCCTGGAGAAGGGAAAGGCTACCCACTCCAGTATTCTGGCCTGGAGAATTCCATGGACTGTATAGTCCATGGCATCGCAAAGAGTCGGACTCTACTGAATGACTTTCACTTTCACTTTCTTTCACTTTGATGTACTATATCCAAGCTTATCATTAACAGGTTTGAGTAGCTATTGCGAAAATGGAACCAACATAAAATTAGTGTTGAACCTCACCAGACAGTTAATTCATTTCCCAAAGGAAAATTACTGGGTATTGTTAACCACAAATGAAACGCTGTAGGAAAAATTCAAGGAATTGATAAACCCTAGGCTTCCCTGGTGGCTCAGATGGTAAAGCGTCTGCCTACAATGTGGGGGACCTGGGTTCAATCCCTGGGTCGGGAAGATATCCTGGAGAAGGAAATGGCAACCCACTCCAGTACTCTTGCCTGGAAAATCCCATGGACGGAGGAGCCTGGTAGGCTACAGTCCATGGGGTCGCAAAGAGTCAGACACGACTGAGCAACTTCACTTTCACTTTTCACTCACTTTTCACAGCATATGTAAGATCTTTCATTTGTTATTTTTTATCTCAAAAAATTCAAAGAAAATTTCAAGTTGTGACTAAAGGCATTAGTCCTTTAGTCTTAAACTTTTTTCAGTTGTGATGAATACACATAACATACAATTTACCATCTTAACCATTTGAAAGTATATAATTCACTAGTCTTAAGTATATTCACATTGTTGTGCAGTCAGTCTCCAGAACTTTTTCATTTTTTTACAAAACTGTATTTCTATATCCATTAAACAACAACTCCCCATTTTTTTCTTTCCCAGCCCCTGCCAGTAACCATTCTGCTTTTTGTCTTTATGAGTTTGACTAGCTTTTATAAGTGGAGTCGAACAGCATTTGTCTTTTTTGTGACTGGCTTATTTCACTTAGCATAATGTCCTCATTTCATCCATGTTATAAATGCATCAGATTTCTCTCTCTTTTTAAGGCTAAATAATATTCCAGTGTACGTATATACCACATTTTATCTATTCATCTGTCAGTGGATGAGTATAGGCAGTCAACTAGGACTGTCTCAAGCAAACCAGGCTATATACTTGCTGATAAGAATCTTGGTATCCTCATTGCCTAATATAGTGCCTAATCCACAATAACCACTCATCTTTTGATAAATTGATAAGCAATGATTCAGTCAAAGCTCTGTATCACGGAATATCCTATTTTATAAAATATAATTTTTCTTCTAGATGTTAGAAGTATCTAACTAATCCAGACCTAGCCCTCTTTCACTCCCATACTTAATACCTACGTGTACTCTTAAGCTCATCTTACCCCCTACACATCCCTCATCTTTGTTTTCCTTCCTCATCCACACCATGACTTAGTTTGGATACTTATTATCTTTCAGATGGACTAACGGAATAGAGACCTATCAGCGCTTCCTGCTTCCAGTCTCTCCTCTAAAATCCATCATTCATTCACATTACTGCAGTATGATTTTCCCAAAATAGTAATCTGATTACAGCATGCCTCTCTTAAATAGCCTTTAAATTTTTACACCTAAGAAATGAAGATCATGAAAATAAAACACCCATGTGGTCTCACATCAACCAAATTTTCCAGTATCCTCCACTTCCTACCGCTCTCCCCATGTACACTGTGTCAACCACACCCAAATTATAACATGCCATACTTTCTCACTTCTGTGCCTTTAAACTGCAGTTCTCTCTGCCTGAATGCCCTTCTCCCAACTAGTCCTACTTCCCTCCTCTCCACATCCCTCATTCCATCCCCTTCTCCCAGACTCACCTTGGAACAAATCACAATTTCCTTCTCACTCCCACGGTCCTAAAACAAATGAGTGAGAGACAAGGCTAGAAATGTGGCAATGATTTAGTGGACTATTAATACTTAACTCTGGATTTCAGTGAAATTTAAGGCTGTAAAGAACCCTAGTAGGTCATCTAGGCCATTTCTCTTCTTCATCAAAGACTGCACCTTCACAGCTAACTAAAATAAATATGTAAATAAATTATACAACCTAAAGGAGCATGTACATTTTGTAAACCATTCTCAGGAGCTCTTAATGATGTGTAATGAATCTGTTTTCTAAATTATTGTTAAAATTCCATAAATTTTTCATCCAGAGATTTAAACTGATTTCCTCCTTTTAATTCATGGAGAGGCTTGAGACGGGCACTGTATATTTTTAACTTGAGGATTTAAATAACTTCGAAGTTCTTGCCTCCAAGTTGAATAATTCCAGATCTTTTAACCTTTTCTTGTAGGTCTTACTTTACAACCAATTCATTATCTTTGTGGCTGTCCTCTGAACCCTCTCCAAGTTTTCACATTCCTTTTAAGATTGGGAGTCTTCTACAGGCTGCAGAATTCCAGGAAGGGTTTGACAAGTTGTCCATTCATTAAGAAGATTACCTCATAGTTCTTACACACTATTTTGTCCTTCATTTTGTAACATAGCATTAATTTTGCCTTTCCAACTGTGATGTTTATACTGCTGATTGTGTCAGTTTCTTCTTCATACCCTATTTTTTCCCATTGTTCCCAAATTTAATCAGTTAAATCTTTTTGTTTGTTTTTATTGAAGTATAGTTGATTTACAGTTTATGTTAGTTTTAGGTACACAGCAAAATGCTTCATATATGTATGTTATATGTATATTCGTTTTCAGATTCTTTTCCCTTATAGGTTGTTGCAAAATATTGACTATAGTTTCCTGTGCCAAACAGTAGGTACTTGTTGATTATCTACTTTGTATATGGTAGTGGGTGTTAGTCACTCAGTCCTGTCTGACTCTTTGTGACCCCATGTACTGTAACCCACCAGGCTCCTCTGTCTATGGAATTCTCCAGGCAAGAATACTGGAGTGGGTTGCCATTTCCTTCTCAAGGGGATCTTCCCAACCCGGAGATTGAACCCAGCTCTCCAATTAAGCCACCAGGGAAGCCCGTATAGTAGTGTGCATATGTTAATCCCAAAGTTCTAATTCATCCCTCCTCCCACCCTTTCTTCTTCCTTTTTCACTTCCATCTTCTTCATCTGTTCTCAATAAAATTTGTCTCAATGAAGCTATAATCAATTTATATCTGTTTTTTATGTTTACTAAAGTAATATTGAATTTGAAATCTGTCTTCCAAAGCTGCCATTTTTAAGTCATTGTTAGTCACTTATTAACTGGGATAACGGACTAATTTAAAATAACAAAAAAATTATTGTACCAGACATTTAATATAGATTATCTCACTTAAAAGTAATATCAATAGTAGTATTTTTAAAATATGCAATTTTATAGTGTTCATATTTAATCAGTTATCTTTGCAATGACCTTGTGAGTTACTAGTTTTCATCACCAGGTTACAGAAAGGAAAATAAAGGTACTGAGAGTTAAATAGTTTTACTATTGTCTTGGACAAAAGGCCAGAAGCATGCTAATGCTTGATTCAGGCATGATTCAACCATGATTTATAATTTACCCCAGACTCTATATTCCTGCACAACCACCTAGGCATCCAGAAAACCAAATATACTTAGTATTGAAGTTTTGAGGATAAAAAGGTACTTCTTATTGTTTAGAATCTTAAAGTTCCAGCATTAATGGAGAATGGATTTGGATCTCTGGTTGCCCTGGGGGTGGGGGGTGGGGAACTGTGGAGAGAGATAAGTGAGGGGAGAGACAACAGACTGAACACTTCTGTCTGCAAAAGGAATTATTGCACTGCTAGAGGAAAGCTCTGTTCCAGACCTTATTAGCAGAAGGAAGCAAAAGTGATGCCTTACTTTGATAAGATAAGCCAAAGCTTACAAGGATAAGCTGATAACCAGGACAGCTTTAAAATTCCCTAAAGCTTCTATGTTCTTTTGTGAGACTAGGAACTATATTAAGGTTGAGTTAAAATAAGCATTTTATAAAGTTTGCTCGTTAATTAGATAGGTAATTCATTTTTTAATATTTCTATTAAGGTTAACATATAAGATGGTGGCAATTATTGTTAGATTTAATTTTCTAAAAGTTATATTTTATATAAAAATTTAATAGAGTAGAACAATCGTATAATCTCTGTAATACTAATGGGATACCCTAGGAGTTAATCTAAATGTTGGAAATATGTACCAAATCAGCCCTGAATTTCCCTTGTTGCACAGCAGAAAATGCAAGCTTAGACTTGCAGAACAAAATATAATAAGCCTTTAAATTCAGTTCAGATCAAGGAACATTTTCTGAACAGCAATTAAATGAAAGACAGTCTGTTAACAGCTAGCCTTACTCAGCAGCAAAAATTATCAAAAATTTTTCTTTAATTCCATCAGTTTAATGGGAACCATAAAGGAAGGAGAATACTACTCTTTTGTTCTGCTGATAAATACAAATTAAGTGAAGAGCTCAGAAGGCTTATATGTGTGAAAATGACTCTAACTCTATTGTAATTCTTTGATACATTCTTATTTGCTATTAATAAATGCCACACTCAATGTTTTTAAGTTATCATAAGACCTTCAGACCTTTTCTTCAGATAGTAGCTATAAGGACAGTAATTTTGTCCATTAATTTTGTCAGTTTCTCTTAGCACTTAACTTTTACTCTCTGGTTTAAAACATTATGATCAATTTCTCAAAACCTCATTGACCAAGTATAGATAATCTCATTGATTTCTAAACACAATTTGTAAAACTGAAATTCTATTTTTTAATCAGCTCATGTATTCTGAACAGTTTGTAGATTTTGTTCTAATTCTAAATTTTACATGTATAAATCTGAAAAATGTTAAGAATATTGTCTCCTATAATTAGTGGCAGTATTTTTATTTTTAGCCCTATGAGTTTGCTTCTAAACAAAAATATTTGTCAAAATACTAGCTACATTTTTATGACAGCGTGTTCTCTCCTCTACCCTTTAAACTCCATATATCCAGATATATGCTCTGAATCCAATCAATCAATAGAAATATTATAAGCATGGAAGTATACAGGACACTGTACAGGACACCCAGCTATTCAGGTTGCTTTTCAGATGCATAAGGAATAAGTCCACTATGTGACTATGTGTGGTCTCCATCATGAAACTTTGTCTTGACGCCTGATGGGATGGGCACCTGATTAAATAAACCACAATTCTTTCCACTTTTCCTTCTAAAGCTGGGTATTATCAACCTTAATTTTGGATCTATCTTTAGTATATCAAATGGTGTTTTTGTCTATCATAAATTTCATTTATGACAGAAGTTACCCTCTAATAATCTTGTTTATTATATGAAAAGCAAAGAAATCAAAAATTTTTCTGTTGATTTCTTCATTCTTCCTGCATCAATAAATGGTGACGAAATTTAGTCAATATATCTCATAGTTTCAATTCTTGATTTAAAACAAGCTGTATCTCTAAATTTGAAATTGCTTGATTTTCGTACAGGGAAGAACACTGTTGTGTCTTATAGTTGTCTACTCATATTGGTAATGGTTTATTTGGATCCATGTACAAATGAAAAGAATTATCCTATTTATTAGTCTCAAATTTTGAAAAAAAATTCCTCTCTCTTCAAATTCTAAGGGAAATTATTTTTACCCCATTGGTAATCACAGAAATGAAAATTTAAATAATAATGATATAATAATTTCTTCCTGCAATGCAGGAGACCCGGGTTTGAGCCCTGGATTGGGAAGATCTTCTGGAGAAGGAAATGGCTATCCACTCCAGTTCTCTTGCCTGGAGAATCCCATGGACAGAGGAGCCTGGCAGGCTACAGTCGATGGGGTCACAAGAGTCAGACACAACTTAGCAACTAAGCCACCATTAAATTTTAAATTATTTAAAACATAATGATACCTAACACAGGATAAAAATGGGCAATGGAATTGGCATACTAGAATTACTTAAGGGGCAATAAAGATACCTTTAAAGGTTGTGAAGTGAAGTAAAGCAGGAAAGAAAGGTATTTCATCTCAACTTGCCAATACAAATATTAAAAATCATGATTCTTATTGCTACTCATAACACTGCTTCACAATTAGAAGAATAAAAATAAGTCCAGTCCATGGAGTCTCAAAGAGTCAGACACCACTGAGTGACTGAACTGAACTGAGCCTTTCCTTACTGCAACCACATGTGAACCAAGAGACTTAAAATTTTCTTTATAAATTGATGCAGAATGTATTCTAAAGAAATTCTAAAGACATCACCAGAAATGTCTCCATATTGCATACCATATTATTGTGAATAGTGTCAAAATATCAAAATGAATCTCAGCATTCAACAATTAGGAACTGGTTAAATACTTTAAGGTGCAGTAACCTAATGTTTCCTAGCAGCTCAAAACCAATATATGCGGAAATACACCAAATTAGAAACAGTCATTATTTCTCTATGATTTGATTACTGAGGATTTCTTTTTTTCCTTTTACTTAAATTAACACTCACATATTCCCTAGTAATTTTATTTTATAATCAGAAACATTTAAGTCAATTAAAACGTTGTCTGCTAAGTAATGGTTAGCTAAGAAAATTATCTCAAGTACTTACAATTTGACTGCTAAAACTGAAATATTATAGGTTGTTTCAAACATTGATATTACTTTTATTTTTCTAATTGTGAAGCAATGCTATGAGTAGCAATAAGAATCATGATTTTTAATACATATATTGGCAAGTTGAGAGGAAATACCTTTCTCTCCTGCTTTACTTCACTTCGCAACCTTTAAAGGTATCTTTACTGCCCCTTAAGTAATTATAGACCTCTAGCTTTTGTTCTACAATTGTCCTTATCTTTTGTCTTTCAGCCTCTGAAACAGTTTTCTTTTCTTTTTTATTTTTATTTTTCTAGATGAATATTTGATCATGCCATTCCTTAGCCAGAATTCATCACTGAATATTCATCATCTTCAAGGGGAAAAAAAATCTGACTCAGCATGGCAAATCTAGCCTTATCCTTCTTCTCAACCACATCTGTATCTTTATTCTTATCAAATATTATACTATCACATTAGGGGCACTTTCTCAAAATGCCAGATAATTTCATTGGAATTTGATACAAAAAAACCTTCTTACTCTTAGCTCTAATACCTAGCTACTTATTGTTTTTCAGTCACAGTCCTGTCCAACTGTTTGTGACCCCATGGACTGTAGCCCGCCAGGCTCCTCTGTCCATGGGATTTCTCAGCAAGAATAATGGAGTCAGTTGCCATTTCCTTCTCTTGGGGATCTTTCTTAGGGACCAAACCTACCTCTCCTGCATTGCAGGCAGATTCTTTACCACTGAGTCACCAGGCAACTCAATCTGTTCAGTACAGTCACTCAGTCATGTTCGACTCTTTGTGACCCCATGGATTGCAGCATGCCAGGCTTCCCTGTCCATCACCGACTCCCAGAGCTTGCTCAAGCTCATGTCCATCAAGCTGGTGATGCCACCCAACTATCTCATTCTCCATCATTCCCTTCTCCTCCTGCCTTCAATCTTTCTCAGCATCAGGGTCTTTTCAAGTGAGTCAGTTTGTTGCATCAGGTGGCCAAAATATTGGTTTCAGCTCCAGCATCAGTCTTTCCCATAAATATTCAGGACTGATTTCCTTTAGGATGGACTGGTTTGATCTCTTTACAGTCCAAAAGCATCAACTCTTCAGTACTCAGCTTTCTTTATAGTCCAACTCTCACATCCATATGTGACTACTAGCAAAACCTTAGCTTTGACTAGATAGGCCTTTGTTAGCAAAGTAATGTCTCTGCTTTTTAATATGCTGTCTAGGTTGGTCATAGCTTTTCTTCCAAGGAGCACGTGTCTTTTAATTTCATGGCTGCCATCACCATCTGCAGTGATTTTGGAGTCCAAGAAAATAAAGTCTGCCAGTATTTCTATTGCTCCCCCATATATTTGCCATGAAGCGATAGGACCAGATGGCATGATCTTCGTTTCCTGAATGCTGAGTTTTTAAGTCAACGTTTTCACTCTCCTCTTTCACTTTCATCAAGAGGTGCTTTAGTTCTTTGCTTTCTGCCATAAGGGTGGTGTCAGCTGAGTATTTGAGGTTATTGATATTTGTATTTGAGGGTATTGATATTTCTCCCGGCAATCTTGATTTCACTTGTGCTTCATCCAGCCCAGTGTTAATCATGATGTACTCTGCATATAAGTTAAATAAGCAGGGTGACAATATACAGCCTTGACATACTCCTTTCCCAATTTGGAACCAGTCTGTTGTTCTATGTCCAGTTCTAACTGTTGCTTCTTGAACTGCATACAGATTTCTCAGGAGGCAGGTAAGGTTGTCTGCTATTCCCATCTCTTTAAGAATATTCCACAATTTGTTGGGATCCACATAGTCAAAAGCTTTGGCATAGTCAATAAAGCAGAAGTAGATGTTTTTCTGGAATTCTCTTGTTTTTTCAATGATCAACAGATGTTGGTAATTTGATCTCTGGTTCTTCTGCCTTTTCTAAATTCAACTTGAACATCTGCAAGTTCACAGTTCATGTATTATTGAAGCCTGGCTTGGAGAAATTTTATCATTATTTTGCTAGTGTGTGAGATGAGTTCAGTTGTGTGATAGTTTGAACATTCTATCTTTGGTATTACCTTTCTTTGGGATTGGAATGAAAACTAACCTTTTCTAGCCCTGTGGCCACTGCTGAGTTTTCCAAATTTGCTGGCATATTGAGTGCAGCACTTTAGCAGCATCATTTTTAGGATTTGAAATAGATCAACTGGAATTCAATCACCCCCACTAGATTTGTTCTTAGTGATGCTTCCTAAGGCCCACTTGACTTTGCATTCCAGGATGTCTAGCTCTAGGTGAGTTATCACACCATCATGATTATCTGGGTCATGGAGATCTTTGGACACTCAATACTTAGCTATATTCCCAGTTACCTTCTACTCTTCTTTTAACTTTATTCTCTTTATTACCTCCTCTATGAAGATCCAGCTTCCCAAATAGTGAATCCTATACTTGACAGATATCCCTAGTAGTTCCTGACTTCCAATATTTTCTATACTCCAATAATTATTTATATGAATATTTATTCTTCAGATAGACCAGTTTTCTTATAGGAAAGACTGTTTTCACTTTTGTATCTCTATTACTTTATACATGTCTGACAGTGTCTTAAATATGAATACACTGGGCATAACATTATTTTCAATAAGGATAAACTATCAAGAATAAAAATCTTGTCAAAATGGAGTTAAGAATGTAATTTTAAAGATACTTGCTTATAAAATGGGCTTCTTTGTTAGCTCAGCTAGTAAAGAATCTGCCTGCAGTGCAGGAGACCCCAGTTTGATTCCTGAGCCAGGAAGATCTGCTGGAGAAGGGATAGGGTACTCACTCTAGTATTCTTGGGTTTTCCTGGTGGCTCAGCTGGTAAAGAACCTACCTGTAATGTGGGAGACCTGGGTTAATAAATCTTTTAAACAACTCTATTAACTTACAGTTTTAAATATAATTATTTTACACTCATTCCTAGGGGTGGCAATAACACACCATTACCAACAACTATGTTTCTACCCCATGACATTTGCTATTTTTTGAAAACCTACCATATGCTAAGAGCCTTGCTAATTATTTTATACACATTATCTCTAAATCTTAAAGGAATCTTCCAAAGTTGTTGCTATTCTTATTGTTACTTACATTTCACATTTAAGGAAACAGCAATTAAATGTTTCATTCATTAAATATTAATGAATTTTTCCAGAGTCAAAAAGCTATGGTAATAGAACTAAGATTCAATCTCAACTCTGTTGCTCTTTCAAATACTACACAAGTTTCTCTAGAATAGCGTAAGAAAAGTTGCCGCCCTAAGCTTCCATAAACTAAGTGGGACTTTTGATTCTAGCTTTGCTTTCAGGAAAATGATATAAATAACATCTTGATAATAAATTATTTGATCAATTTACTTAGTATAACTTGGAAATTACATCAGAGTGTTTTGAACTGAAAAAGAAACTCCAATAATAATATTTAATATATTATCATAAAGGTTTTATTACAAATTTGTTAGTCAATTTAAGGATGTCAAAGAATAAATGCGAGTTCCTAAATAGTTGGGAAAATGTGTCTTTATAGTCAAAACAGTGCAGAAAATATGAGCAAAAGTTAGATGATTCAAGATCATAAGAAACTATAATTCTATATTTTTTTCCACTCAACCCATATAGTTGCCTAACCCTGGGCTACGTGTGCTTAGTCATCCGGTCATGTCTGACTTCTTGCGACCCTGTGGACTATGGCCCACCAGGCTTCTCTGTCCACTGGCTTCTCCAGGCAAGAATACTGGAGTGGGTTGCCATTTTCTTCTCCAGGGGATCTTCCCAGCCCAGGAATCAAACCCAGATCTCCTACAGTGCAGGCAGATTCTTTACCCTTTGAGCTACCAGGGAAGCCCCACCTAACCCTTGTTCATCTTATTTATACTGTTTATATGTAATCAAAAACTATATGGATAATTCCACTTAGTTACAATTATTAGCAGAGAAGAAAATTTATCTCAGAGTCAAACTGTAGAAGATGAATTTTGCTCTCCAATCAAAAAAATCTCTCCATAACTTTAAAACAATGCCGTACAACTTTTGTATCATATTTCACTGCAAGGAAATTAAAATGCTCGGACAGTGAACAATATTATTCTTTAATAGATGTCCATAATCATTTCATTTTTTTGTAATTTCTGAATAATTAAAGATCTACAGTTTCACGGTTTTCACTAGTTTCAAGGCACTGGTCAAATGCTTTACTTTTGGAAATCCAGATAATTTCTATCTTAAAACATCAAATGCCTGTTCCAGTATAAACAAAGGTATTGTTGTTATGTTGTTGCTCTTTCTCCCCTCCTGGGTTGGGGGTTCCTACAGAGAAGCTATATGTTAAAGATGTGTAATTGCCAAAGTTAAAAATGACATCGTCGTTAGTATTTTTCCATTGCCTAAAGTGAATTTCAATTCAGATTTACTTGTAAGTACTAACTTTTTCTATTACAACTGCATTTAGTTTTGGGGGGAGTGATAAGATTTTCAAAACCTAGAAAAATACTCCATAATTAAACATCCAGAGTGCCTCTAAGATAGAATTTTCAAACGTTCACATGGATTATTACTTAAAATTACAATTATCTTTTCCCTCCACATCAAAGTTTATATAGACTGGATGAAACACAGTCAAAGGGACCTTTTTTCCTGTTAATAAAGATTACATGACATCTTAGTTTTAATGCTAGAAAATAAAAGCAGTTTGCAATGTATCCAGAATTGCCTTTCCTTTTCGCTCACAGAGCACTTGAGTGTCATGTTAAGCCTGAGGCAGATCTGTCTAGAATTGTGTTTACTGTGTTCCTTTCAAAATGCAGCACAGAATCTTATCGCTTATCAGCGCATAAAGTCTAACAGATTGCAGACTCAAATTTCCCCTTCCAGGCAATGTTGGGTTTCACTATTGTTTGCCATGACAAAGGTTTTCATGAATTCTACAGCTTGGATTTCTGCCTTGTTTTCCTTAGCATAACCCTCTAGGCGACCAATCAGCATTTTTAAACTTCTAGAAATTGTTCAAAATGTTACTACAAAAGCTGCACTTAAGAATTCTGTGCCTTGCTTTTGACTCCTTTTTTCAAAAAAGTTACACTGGGTAGTTTTCAGTTGTATTGAAAAGAAGTAGCAATTAAACATTGTCTGCAGATGATGCTACTGTAAATGAGGTTGACTGAATTTGGTGAAAGCAAATATGTTCACAATTCACATTCGGGCTGCAATTCTGAAAGTATACGTGGAGGAAATTATCTTGGCTAAGGACAAACTTAGCTATGTAGACTTTTTTTTTTTTTTTTTTAATATCAGAGACAGCCAAGCATGACTATTTTCATATAATTTAGAGACACTTTAGAGATGATCAGCTGTGGATCTGAAGAGTTTCTTAGGGTCAGAGCAAATAATTTTGATCCTACTCATTAGAGAATCAATTCCAACTTTTAGATACAATTCAGTCAAATTAGTTTACATGAGCAGAGTACTTTCTGTTGACTAAATTGTATTTTCAGTTTATTCACATATTGCATGTAGGTTTTACCAAGCTCAGGGGATGTGATTACTTAGTTATTTCTCTAATCTCTTTCCTCCATGCTGCTCCCCTCCACTACCTTATGTAAGGGACTTGCAATTTCTTGCCTGGCACTTAACATAGTCTCTTTCACTTCTAAATTATCTCCACAGTGCTCTAAGATCTTGCCTTATAAATCCCTAATCTGATAATATCATTTCCATCTAAAAATCCTTTAATGACACAAGGTCTCCTACACTATAAAATCCGAACTTCTTAGGAAGATCTGACATCGCTTTCTTGGTCTGACTTTGCCAATGTTTCTAAATTTCCCTCCCACAATGCCTCCTTAACTATTCTGCCACTCCGAAACAAGTAAGTACTCAGTTCTCCAATCACATTAATTCATCTTTCCTTATTCAAATCTTTTTGTGTTACATATGCTATTGTTCACTTAGCCAAAAATGGTTTTCCCCTGTTGCCTGTCACCCTTGTGTCTCTGCCTCATTCCCTTCCATTCCCTTCAATTTGTCTAATTTATCTATTGTCTCAATTTCAATGCAGTTGCTCATGGTCAGCCTTCATTATTGTTCTCTGACAAGGCAGTGATCATTTTTCCTCTATGATTCCATAATGATGGCTATCTCCCTGGGTTTTAACATGGATTATATTCATGGAATTATTAGTCAACAAATATATACATAGACATTGCAATAAACTATAAACTTTTGAAAGTTTGCCAAATAGAATTTAATACATTTGCTTGTTAGATAAGTAATTGTAAGTAATTGTTAGATAAGTAATAGTAAGTAATTAGGTACGTAATTACTTACTTAAAGATAAATAATAATAAGAAATTAGGAAGTAATTGCCCACTATAAACAAAAATTGAGAAATTATTGAAGGCCACAATGCACATCATTATAGTATATCCTAGATATTCTTCATTCATACACTCAGTCATTAAAGAGCAATTTATTGAGTACCTCCTGACATAAGTCCTTCTAACTAAAAGAACACTATTTTTATATGTGTGTGGTAGAGGTGGGAAATAACATGAAATATAAGATGCTATATCATATCCTCTGTGGATCTATACTCCACTTATCTTCTAAGGTCATCTCAAACTTTAATAAGTGTCTGAAATGGTTGCCTTCATTATAGTGGAATAAGCTAAAGAATATCTGCTATCGAAGCCCCTTTCCCTATATACACACACTCTCACACAGAGACAGAGAGAGACAGGCACATAGAAATGTTGGATTGAATATAATAAAAAGCAATACCTTGCTAAGTTCTAATAATAAATGAAAAAAAATACAAATCTTAAAAATGAAAGAGAAAAACCAAAGCCAGAGTGAAAAAGAGAAGGCTGAAAACTTCTGCAGCCCATTTAGCCTGGGCAAGATAAAGCCCCAATGTCTGGGGCTAAGTTCTCAAATTCTAATGACCATATAAAATGAGGAAATGGCCACAGTTGTGAATATTGGAGAAGTTACAACTGAGCCCTTACCTAAACTCTAAGGCTTTGAAGCCATCCTTATTCTCAGACACTGTAAGTTTTCATCCATCGATGAAAAGAAGAATTGGGAAAACCTGCAGTCTGTAACAGGATTTGGGGCCTAAAAATAAGTTGTGGGCATAAAACACTACCTCTTAAAAGAAAGCAAATGAAGAGGTAGAGTCTGTACAGACATAATCAAGTTAAATGGAGTCATGAGGAGACCTGATCTAATACAGCTGATGCCTTATAAGAGGGCTTCCCAAGTGGCGCTAGTGATGAAGAAGCTGCCTGCAATGCAGGAGGCTAAGAGAAGCAGTTCAATCCCTGGGTTGGAAAGATCCCCTGGAGGAGGGTTTGGCAACTCATTCCAGTATTCTTGCCTGGAGAATGCCATGGACTGAGGAACCTGGTGGGCTCCAGTCCATAGGGTTGCAAAGAGTTGGACAGGATTGAAGTAAATTACTTACTAAATTAGCACTCACACATACACACACATCCTTATAAGAGAAAATTCAGAAACAGATAGGGATCGAGGGAAGACAATGTGAGGACACCTATAAGACAAGAAAAAGGTCTGGAATAGATCTTTCTTTGCAACCCTCAGAAGGAACAAACCCTGCCAACAACTTCATTTCATTTTTCCAGGCTCCAGAAGTGAGACAATAAATTTATCTAATCCATTCAGATGGTGGTCCTTCCTTATTGCAGCTGTAGCAAACTAATATAGCAAGTTACTAACCTTTCTGAGCTGGCAATTTTCTTATTCACAAAAAAAAAGAAGAATAACTAACTTCACTGTGTTACTAAGAAAAATGAAATGAAAAATGTGTGTGAAATTACCAAGTTCAGTCCAATTCGGTCACTCAGTCATGTCCAACTCTTTGTGACCCCAAGGACTGCAGTACACCAGACTTCCCTGTCCATCACCAACACCTGGAGCTTGCTCAAACTCACGTCCATTGAGTCAGCAATGCCATCCAAAACTCTTATCCTCTATCGTCCCCTTCTCCTCCTGCCTTTAATTTTTCCCAGTGTCAGGGTCTTTTCAAATAAGTCAGTTCTTCCAATCAGGTGGCAAAAATACTGGAGTTTCAGCTTCAATATCAGTGCTTCCAATGAACACCCAGGATTGATTTCCTTTAGGATGGACTGGTTTGATCTCCTTGCAGTCCAAGGGACTCTCAAGAGTCTTCTCCAACGCTACAGATCAAAAGCATCAATTCTTTGGTGCTCAGCTTTCTTTATGGTCCAATTCTCATATCCATACATGACTACTGGAAAAATCATAGCTTTGACTAGACAGACCTTTGTTGGCAAAGTAATGTCTCTGCTTTTTAATATTCTGTCTAGGTTGGTCATAGATTTTCTTCCAAGGAACAAGTGTCTTTTAATTTCGTGGCTGCAGTCACTATCTGCAGTGATTTTGGAGCCTCTCAAAATAAAGTCTCTCACTGTTTTCATTGTTTCCCCATCTATTTGCCATGAAGTGATGGGACCTGATGCCATGATCTTTGTTTTCTGAATGCTGAGGATTTTTAAGCCAACTGTTTCACTCTCCTCTTTCACTTTCATCAAAAGGCTCTTCAGTTCCTCTTCGCTTTCTGCCATGAGAGTGGTATCATCTGCTTATCTGAGGTTATTAATATTTATCCCGGCAATCTTGATTCCAGCTTGTGCTTCATCCAGCCTGGCATTTCACATGATGTACTGTTCATGTAAGTTAAATAAGCGGGGTGACAATATATAGCCTTGGCGCACTCCTTTCCTGATTTGGAACCAGTCTGCTACTCCATGTCCAGTTCTAACTGTTGCTTCTTCATCTGTATACAGATTTCTCAGGAGGCAGGTCAGTGGTCTGCTATTCCTGTCTCTTTAAGAATTTTTCACAGTCTGTGCAAACATGAAATTACCAAGAGCTCAGTAAAAATGAGGGCTTTGCCTTCTCTATGGCCCTTCCTATGTATAATACATTCGTTAGTACATGTTTAAAAGTTCTGTAAAATTTAGAAGCTCTAAGTGCATCACTTGATTCCCTTAGGTTTCTATATTTAGGAAATATTAGGGGTAGAAATCATCCAGAGAAAGTTCCCCATATAACAGATTAAGTCCTTGGGTAATAAGCTTATAATTCCTGAAATATTAATGTTAAATTTAAACTAATATTTTATATGATGATTTTAATACTTAATATAATAACCTTATCATACTTTGTTGGAGACCTTTTAGTCATTTTACAGTTTCATGTGTGTGGTTTGTTTGGAGGAGATGCTCACTCCAGCGTACTCCATCCTAAGAGAAAAAGGAAACGTGAACACAGGGACTCTACTTGTCAGATTGTCACTCATCTAAAAACGCCTTTAGAAAAGAAGATCAAGCCAACTCTAAGCAATGTAAACAAGTGGAAATATAATAGCTTTGACCTTCTATGTTCCCCTTTTCATCAATTGTTTTAATTCTTAGAAATTTAGTTTTCTTTTTTGAGAATACAATGAAAACAGCCTCTCCCAAGAATTTAACATCTTAAAGATGCCCATATTTGCTTTTATTCAAAGAAGTGTTGGACAGACTTCCCAGACTTTAAAATTGCCAAATAGCAAAAAAAATTTTCAAACAGAGACTATAGTTTAGAATGAAAACCAGACTATTTGATCTTCCTTTCCTTTTTACCACTCATCCTCTTTCTTTCATTTGTTGTTTGAAAGCCCAATGTAATCCTTTTTTTATAGTAGATTCTTGGTTTACAGAGGACTTTCAGATGCTATTAAGAGTCACAGGGTTAAAAAGAAGTCTTAAATCATTAGACACACAAGGCTAGATTTCTTAGGTCGAACAAATGTACAAATGTTTACATGCTGTCCCAGGTCTGAATGATGACACAGTCTATAACTCTAGGCTCATGGCTTGAGAAAGATTATATTTTTCTCATATTTTCCTCAATAGGTTAAGACTATGACACTCATCTATCCTCTACTACATTTTAAAAATTTCAAGAAGAATAAATAAGAGTGAAAATCAAAGTGAGTGTTTTCTCATCAAACTATTTGAAAATAAATATTTGAATCCTTTTTGCTTTGTGTTTTAGAAATGGAGCTGTATTAGCTTAATCTTTAGTAAACATTTTTATGTACATGGCTATTAATATTGAACTGTAATTTATATAGAAAGTACAAATGTGAAATACTTATAAATGTTTTTTATTTTAATTTTATGAAATTGTATGGGTCCCTGTAAAGAAAGAAAGGTATGAGCTTTACTTTCTTGTGACCTTCGTGGTCTCTACTATTAAATTTAAAATTGTTGAAACAGTTTGCTGTATTAGAACTTAACTCTGGCTTGTGATTTGTTCTCTCACCCTCTGTCAAGTGTCACCTTTTTCAGATCATCATCTTTCAGATGATCTTCCCTGATCATCACATTTCAGCTCAGCCCTCTCCCCATTCTGTCACTAGGCATGCTACTACAAATTACCAGAAAGAAATATTGTTGTCCTCCCGGTGTAGATTATTTTAGATATATATTTTACCAGTAAATAGCTGAGACAATGAATTTTAAGCTGTCTAATTTAAAAATCTCTATTTTTAAAACATTTCTTGGACTTCTCTGTCGGTCCAGTGATTAAGACTGGGCACACATTTGATCCCTGATTGAGGAAATAAGATCCCACATGCTATACAGCATGGTCAAAAAGAGACAGAAAACAAAAAATCATAAAGCTTTCCTTTAGGAAACTTAACACTCATTCTGACATATGTTTTGTGTGTCTAGTAGCAAACTACTGAAATCTATCTTTTCGAACTGAATATAGCAAAGAGAGAATTTGTGTCCTCTAACATGGAGACCCAATATTTATTAAATTAAACCCCACTACTAAAGCCTAGGGTTAGCTGAGTCTTTATAGGAAAACTAGAATCAAAGTCATATCCTTCAATCCAATGTTGAAAACTAAGAAAAGAAAAATTGCTGAACATGTAATTTTATGCAAATTTCATATCAATTTTGAAATGTAAAAACGCAATCTACAAGTTCTGCTATGTTACTTACAGTTAGAACAATTTTGAAGAAACTCTACTAAAGAACAAATTAACAAATCTAAAGAAGACACTCATAATACTATAGAGCCTTCTCAGTTGTGAATGAAATATATTACTAAAGACTTGGATAAAGATTAGCCTCTGTTACTTGAATCTTGTATGCTTGCTGGATTTATGATTTGAATCAAAGTTTGTAGCATTGGGCTTCCCTGGTTGTTCAGATGGTAAAGAGTCGCCTGCAATGGAAGAGACACAGTTTCAATCCCTGGGTTGGGAAGATCTGCTGGAGAAAGGAATGGCAACCCACTCCAGTATTCTTGCCTGGAGAATTCCTTGTAAAGAGAATTGTAACATTAACACCACTCAAAATTTTATCTTTAGGACCTTGGGGGCTGAATGTACCATAAATCATTGTTGTGGATCAACTGTCTTATAAAAACTTTATTTATAGTAATGTTTGCTATTTTGATTAATAACTGTATAAGCTGATTCAGCAAGATAACTGACATAAACTGGAATTGACGTAAGGATAGTAAAAATTATTTTCAATTTTATCTTGTTTCTTCAGACTGAGATCTACAGTTGCTTAGCAAGAGGGAAGTTTTTCTATATTCAAAGATTAGAAATGATCTCTTATTTAAGATTTATAAAGATGATAGTAATGGCCAACTGAAAAAAAGATACATATTTTACATTTATTTTTTAAAATGAAAGCTAAATGTGTGAGATATTTGAAATATAATTGAGGTTTCATTTTGTTTGAGACAACAGTATTAACACACACTAAACAATATTTTTAAAAGATAGTACTTTTGCTTAAACTTTTCCTTATTTTGCTTAAACCTAGAATTACTTGAACTGCCAAAATCTGTCAGCCTGGAAGTTGGCAAGTGTTAGCATCGAATTTAGTTTTAGTAACATAGTAAGCATATTTGCTATGATAGATTTGCACAGGAACTATTTCTCTGCTAAAATTTTTAAACCAATTTAACCGACACACAGTTGTTAACACAATTTGTCTTACATGTGCCCCAAAGAAGACATGTGTTAGTTTCCTGCGGATCAGTGAGGGCCAGGGAGACACAGAGAACCGACAATACCCCTGCCACCATCACGAAATGAAACTTGAAAACCTCTGTCTTCAGATTTCTCTTACTCGCTAGATGTCCCCTTTATCTACAGACTCCTCCTTTTCTATACATTTTCTCAGTGCTATAGCACCTTTGCCTTTCCCACTTTGCTTTTTGTTTCCTCATCTCTTTTTCACTTGTCCTCACTTCTCTCATGATTCTTGGTTTACTCACTCAACTCTCAATACAGACTCACATACTCCTGGCATGCCACCTCTCCTGCATTCACACCCTCAACCTCTGCATCCACTCACCCCCTCACCCCCTGGGTGGCATTTTTTTTTCCTTTTAAGTATTTGGATCATTCCCACTGTGGTTTTTTCCTGTACATTCAAGAACTGTTTCTATGCCATCTCTTCTTTTGTTTCCCTTTCTTTTTATGAAATCGTTAAAAAGAGGAGAGAACAAATTTGTGATTCGTTATGGAGCAGGGATGAATTCTGTAGCTTTCAGTATGTTTCATTTATGCCCACCTCATTTACAGATTATTGTCACTGTATGGAAACAGCCAGCTGGATCAGGAAATGTCCTGTTATTTCTTTCAAAATTATTTAAATTTTGAGTGGGTACTACTTTTTTCTCTTTCTACATATTTTTTTCCCTTTCCTCCACTACCCCTAAATTTGAGAGTTGAAGTATCCCCAAAATGCAAGTCCTAAGTTCCAGTGTGAGGCCAAGATATATCACTATCACCTACTGGGCTTGTTAAAAGCTATTATTCCAGTGAAATGCAGACTCTATGAGCCTGGAGGAGACCCAGAAATTCATATTCTTCTTAAGCTTTCCAGCTGATTCCAGCTCACAGCAAGTTTTGAAATCACTTCCAAGGCCTCAGCATCTATCTTGTTTCAAAATGAGAGTAAGAAGTTAATAACGTAATCATGGAGATAATGGAAACAGTACTTTCATTCTCTCAGATAAGTAACCTAAAGCTCAGAGGTAAAATTACTTATCGACTAGACTAGAGTAACTTTAATGTCTTACATGCAGGCAGGAGATGCCCCTTTATTTTTGGTTAAAGTTAACATTAATATGCTAAGTCAGAAAATATTTCATGAAGTTTTATGAGATAAGTTCATCTTATGTATTTTTTTTTATCAAAACTGAAAAAATAGGACTTCACTGGTGGCCCGGTGGTTTAGACTCTGAGCTTCCACTGCAGGGGGGCACAGGCTTGACTCCTGGTTGGGGAACTAAGATCCCCCACAAAAAACTGAAAAAAAAAAAAAAAAAGCCCTATTTTCTCACATGAAATGAATGTTCTATATTATGAACCAAAGAATTATTCAATAATTTATGTATTTTATAAAATGTTATAGTCTTTAGTATTTGTTCATGTAACAAAAAGTATTTCATATGTCAAAAAAAAAAAAAAAGACTGAATACTCCCTAAAGGCAAAGGATGGATTTTTTGGCCTCACCACTGAGAATTTTCATATGCACGTAACGTATTTGTAATTTTCACAGGTTTTGTGAAGTACAATTGACATATATTGGTTTCAGGTGTACAACATGATTTTTCTATTGTGTGTATTGTAAAATGATCATCACAATAGATCTAGTTAACATTCATCAGCATACATAGCTAATGAAATTAATTTTTTCTTGTGTTGAGGATTTTAGTCAATTATTTATATTTTAATTTTTCAAATATATAATAATGCAATATATGCTTTATTCTTGTATTCCCAGAAGGTGTGGAGTGTGGTTTAAAAAAAATAAAATAAAGGTGAAAATATTTTTTATAAGATTACAACAAAGTTCTTTTGCAACTTAAAAAGTGAGGTGTCCATTTTATCACGGGGAGCTGTACAGTACTCAGACTCCCTTTGTTGCCTTTTTTCTTTATTGCTCTGTGTTATACATGTCAGCTTCTAGGGTGATTAATTATCTAGCCTATTAGAGTCAGGATGGATTTGGACGTGTGAGATGGGATGAGTGATAAGAAGACAAACACATGGAGAGGAAAAACAATTTCCTGGCATAATAAAATTAAAAATAACCCACCCACAAAGCCAGACAGGTGTCTCTGGGGTTCTGACTAATGGCACTTTTCTAATAAGACATTAGACATGAAACAACTTCTTATATTAATGGTGAAAGATTAATATTCACTAAAAATAAACACTAAATGGTATTGAGTGCTATATGTGTGTATGTAACATATATACAAGAGGTTATATAATAGGATGTTATATATATATATATATATACATATATGTTGGAGTTGGTGATGGATAGGGAACCCTGGCTTGTGACACCATGGGGTGTCACAAAGAGTCAGACATGACTGAGCAACTGAACTGACTGATATATGTGTGTGTGTGTGTGTGTGTATCACGCATATATGATAGAATGCTATATGTTATCATATATATTACTCTCTTAGATACTCTTGTCCTGACCTGATAATATGCTTTAATCACCACAGGAAAAAAATCTTGAGGCTCTTTCCTAATATAGAAAATAAATGTGAAGATGCAACTAAATTGTAAAATAAATTTGTTTCAGTGTGCGGGAGAACCATAGTGAGTAAACATAAGCAAATCATTGAGTGGGGACATAGATAATTAAAGCCGCTTAATTATATAATTAAGAATTTACATTATCCTCAGATGAGTATTATATTCAGAAATGACCCTTGATTATGATCCAATGTTTGTGGGCAGAATAATGAAAACTTAGTCCTGAAAGAGACTTGGGAAATGAGCATCTTGTGTGGGAGATGAATAAAAATGAGAGACTCAGGTCCGGTTTAAAGTAATCATAGAGAGAGGTCTGTGGGAGGTGGAAGTGAGTCCTGAGTTTAAAGGTGTCCAGATTCATTTAAAATAAATTAAAAAATAAAAATCCACTCTAAGTACAAGCCAAAATATCTTACTGGACCACTAGTTCATAATTTTGTCACATGCCTTCATTTTCCCTCTAGTGTCATTGAGCTGCAATTTACATAAATAAAATTCCCCTACATTAAGGACACAGTTTGATGAATATTGTCCAGCTTGTACCTTTGGGTACAAGCTCCCACCACTATTGAAATTTAGAAATCTTCCTTCACAAAGTTCATTCAACTTGCTTTCATATTATAAGTGAGCAAATTGAGACATGGGGAGATTAACTGGTCCTAGGACTTGGCACAAGCTTGTTGCAGTGATTGGTTTAAAATGTATTTAATTTAATTTACAAAGCTTTCATTGAGGTCTGCTGTGCTTCAGGCACCAAGGAGAAAATAAGAGAGGAGGGGAGAAAAGAGATGATGTCAGAACAGGGAAAGCAAAGGTCATGGAAAGAGAAGCACCTGACTTCCTGAAGAAGCAGAGGAAACTAGAGGAAGCTTCATCCAGGAAAGGACCCTGGAGTTTAGATCTGACTCCCAAATTAGTGAGTAAATACGTCTGGGAGGATATGTTTATTCATTCATATATTTATTCATTCTTTCAAGTAATACTTCAGGCTCAGCATGTGTTAAGCACTGTGATAGGATATGAGGTTTCAAGGGTGAATCACAGTGTCTTATGATTAGCAGTTAGTGAAGGATCCAGACTGGTGGATTTAGGAATCAGTATCAAGCACAGTGATTAATAAGGAACAGGACAAAACAAAAGCATAAAGATTAGACATCCTGTGTACTACGGATACAGTTTACTGCTTCTCGATTTCAGCATCACTTCTGATTCAGTAAGGCTGTGGCCGGGCCCTGGAATACACATTTCTAATAAGGCCCCAGGAGATGTGGATACTGCCCTCTGCTTACAACACTTTTTATAGTAGCTCTGCTGTAAGCTGTCTCAAACAATTGCAAATAAAAGCTATTAGAAGAATTTTAAACATGAATATATTTTTGCTTTAAAAACATGACACTGACTACAGTATGAAAGTTTTCTCTTAAAGCAGAGAGAAATCATGTGTTTAAAATATTATCCCTTTTGTTGAATCCATTGAAGAAATTCAGTAAGCTTATATAAAAAGTGTACTCTATATAAATTAGAGGGTTCAGATCCTTAAATCTTTCATAATGTACAAGAGAGTTTTAGTTTTTACAAAACAATCACAACAGCTGCATTTTTATAAAATTGATCAAGTAAATATTAGATTATTTCTAGGGAAAAAATTTAGAACAAGCAACCATATTAAGTGCAAATATACATACATGGACTGTTTGAAAATTAGTGGTCTCAAATGTCTCTGTATGATAAAATATAGTTTGATGTGTTTGCACAGTCACTAAATCTTATCTGACTCTCTGTGACTACATAGACTGCAGCATGCCGTCAATCATCCTTTGTCTATCAGAGTGTGCTCAAATTCATGTCCATTGAGTTGGTGATGCTATCTAACCATTGCATCTGCTGCTGCCCCATTCTCCTTCTGCCTTCTATTTTTCCCAGCGTCCAATAAGTCAGCTCTTCCATTAGACAGCCAAAGTATTGGAGCTTCAGCTTTAGCATTAGTCCTTCCTATGAATATTCAGGGTTGATTTCTTATAGGATTGACTAGTTTGATTTCCTTGCAGTCCAAGGGACTCTCAAGAGTCTTCTCCAACATCACATTTCAAAAGCATCAATTCTTCACAACTCAGCCTTCTTTATGGTTCAACTCTCACATCCATACATGACTACAGGAAAAACCATAGCTTTGACTAGATGGACTTTTGTTGGCAAAGTGATGTCTCTGCTTTTTAATATGCTGTCTAGGCTTGTCATAACTTTTCTTCCAAGGAGCAAGCATCTTTTAATTTCATCACTAAAGTCACTGTCTGCAGTGATTTTGGAACCAAAGAAAATAAAATCTATTACTGTTTCCATTTTTTCCCCCATCTATTTGCCATGAAATGATGGGACTGGATGCCATGATCTTCATTTTTTGAATGTTGTTTTAAGCCAGCTTTTTCACTCTCCTCTTTCACCTTCATCAAGAGGCTGTTTAGTTCCTCTTCACTTTCTGCCATTAGAGTGGTGTCATCTGCATATCTGTGGTTATTGATATTTCTCCCTGAAATCTTGATTCCAGCTTGTGCTTCATCCAGCTAGGCATTTCACATGATGTAATCTGCATATAAGTTAAATAAACACAGTGACTATATACAACCTTGATGTACTCTTTTCACAATTTGGAACCAGTCCATTATTCCATGTCCGGTTATAACTATTCATACAGGTTTCTCAGGAGGCAGGTAAGATGATCTAGTATTCCCATCTCTTTAAGAATTTTCCACATTTTGCTGTGGTCCACACCATCAAAGGCTTTAGCGTAGTCAATGAAGCAGAAGTAGATGTTTTTCTGGAATTCTCTTGTTTTTCCTATGATCCAGCAGATGTTGGCAATTTGATCCCTGATTCCTCTGCCCTTTCTAAATAAAGCTTGCACGTCTGGAAATTCTCGATTCATATACTGTTGAAGCCCAGCTCGAAGGATTTTGAGCATTACCCTGCTAGGATGTGAAATAAGTGTAACTGTGTGGTAGTTGGTAGTTTGAACATTCTTTGGCATTGCCTTTCTTTGGAATTGGAATGAAAACTGACATTTTCCAGTCCTGTGACCACTGCTGAGTTATCCAAATTTGCTGACATAGAGTGCAACATTTTAACGGTATTATCTTTCAGAATTTCAAATAGTTCAGTTGGAATTCCATCACCTCCACTAGCTTTGTACATAGAAATATAGTTAAAGGAAAGCAATGACTGAGAATATTGCCAAGATTGCTCTCATTTTCTGATATAAATAATGTTAATATTTTCAATATATCAAAATCTTTCACAAATGAGGAAGAACATAGAAATGAAAACCTTGAGGGGAGGGCCGAGATTTGAATGAATAACATGAAAAAATAAGGCAAATGTCTAGTAAGTTCAGGAACAGCTATCTTATAATTAATAATAAAATAAAGAGCTATTGGACTAATTATCCCTTATTCCATTTAATCAAAGTTATGAAATTAAAATTATTAATAATAACTACTGTCATGGATAGTATGAGAAAATGGCTATCCTACACAGTTCATGGCAATCTTTTTTTAAATTGAAGTATAGTTGATTTACAATATTGTGTTATTTTCAAATGATTTAGCTTAATATGTGTGCATATATATGTACATATATATTATTTAAAAATTATTTTCAATTACAGTTTATAATAATATGTTGAATATAGTTCCCTGTGCTATACAGTAAATCCCTGGTTTTCATCTGTTTTATATATGGTGGTATACATCTTTAATTCCATACTCCCAATTTGTCCCTCCCTCTCTTTCCTTTTGTAACCATAAATTTATTTTCTATATTTGTGAGTCTGTTTCTGTTTTATAAATAAAAGTTCATTTGTATAAATAAAAGTTCATTGTGTATTTTTTAAGATTCCACATTTAAGTCATGGCTTCCACATTTAAGTCATGACTTCTCCCAATGGCTCAGTGGTAGAGAGTCACCTGCAATGCAGGAGATGAAGGAGATTCCTGGGTTGGAAAGATCCTCTGGAGGAGGAAATGGCAACCCACTCCAGTACTCTTGCCTGAAAAATCCCATGGACAGAGGAGCCTGGTGGGCTACAGTCCGAAGGATTACAGAGTTGAACACAACTGAGCAATTGAGCACAGTGCATAAGTGATATCATATGATATTTGTCTTTCTCTGCCTGACTTACTTAGTATGACAATCTATAGGTCCATCCTTACTGCAAACGGCATTATTTCATTCTTTTTAATGGCTGGGTAATATCCATTTATATATGTACTAAATCTTTATCCATTCATTTGCTGATGGACACTTAGGTTGCTTCATGTGTTGTCTATTGTAAATAGTTACACTATGAACATTGGAATGCATGTGTCTTTTCAAATTAGAGCTTTCATCTTTTCTGGACATATGCCCAGGAGTGGGATTACTGGCTCATATGGTAACTCCATTTTTAGCTTTTTAAAGGAATCTTCATAGTGTTTTCCCTAGAGGCTGCACCAATTTACATTCCCACCAACAGTGTAGAATGGTTCTCTTTCCTCCACAACCTCTCCAACATCTATTACTTATAGACTTTTTGAGGTGCAATGACTTTTGAATAATGGCATAATATGCTTATTAAACAATATCTACCAAAACTGTAAATGTGTACATTGCTTGGTCTAGCAATTCTAATTCTACAAAATTATCTTGTAGACATATTTACTGTAGTATACAAAGAATTAACCTCGTTAGTTTATTAGCACTTAATTTATAATAAATAAATGATGATATAGAAGTTCATCAAGAAATAGGTCAAATAAATATAGTATGTCTTTTCAATACTATATAGCTTAAAAGTGATAAAATGATATATATTGATAAATAATAATAATTGCTAACATTACTAACCATATATAACAGGTTAGAAATTTTTAAACTATCTTAGAATAATTATCACTATTGTATAAACTGAGACATAGAGAGGTAAAGGTAACTTACACAAAGTCACAAAAAGAACTTCAATTTCAATTCAAGCTCTTAATCTGTACTAAACTAACCAAGAATGCTCAAGTTTATAACATGTTGTATAGAGTTTTATTTATAAACATATATGTGCATGTGTATATATTTATATACACATACACATAATAGTAATACATACATGCATACACATATTCATTTCTATACATTCATATGTATGTATACATACATACATACATACATACATTACATTTCAAATCCTAAAAGATGATGCTGTGAAAGTGCCGCACTCAATACACCAGCAAATTTGGAAAACTCAGCAGTGGTCACAGGACTGGAAAAGGTCAGTTTTCATTCCAGACCCAAAGAAGGGCAAGGCCAAAGAATGTTCAAACTACTGCAAAATTGCACTCATCCCACATGCTAGCAAAGTAATGCTCAAAATTCTCCAAGCTGGCCTTCAACAGTATGTGAACCATGAACTACTAGATGTTCAAGCTGGATATGGAAAAGGCAGAGGAACCAGAGATCAAATGCCAACATCCATTGGATCATCAAAAAAGCAAGAGAGTTCCAGAAAACATCTGCTTTATTGACTACACCAAAGCCTTTGATGGTGTGGACCACAACAAACTGTGGGAAATTCTTAAAGAACTGGGAATACCAGGCCACCTGACCTGCTTCCTGAGAAATCTGTATGCAGGTCAAGAAGAACAGTTAGAAGTGGACATGGAACAACAGACAGATTCCAAATCAGGAAAGGAGTAAGTCAAGCCTGCTTATTTAACTTACATGCAGAGTACATCACACGAAATGCCAGGCTGGATGAAGCGCAAGCTGGAATCAAGATTGCTGGGAGAAATATCAATAACCTCAGATATGCAGATGACACCACCCTTACGGCAGAAAGCGAAGAGGAACTAAAGAGCCTGCTGATGAAAGTGAAAGAGGAGAGTGAAGAAGTTGACTTAAAAATCCTCAGCATTCAGAAAACTAAAATCGTGGCATCCAGTCTCATCACCTCATGGCAAACAGATGGGAAAACAATGGAAAGAATGAGAGACTTTATGTTGGGGGGTTTCAAAATCACTTCAGATGGTGACTGCAGCCATGAAATTGAAAGCTGCTTGTTCCTTGGAAGAAAAGCTATGACCCACCTAGACAGCATATTAAAAAGCAGAGTCATTACTTTGCCAACAAAGGTCTGTCTAGTCAAGGCTATGCTTTTTCCAGTAGTCATGTATGGATGTGAGAGTTGGACCATAAAGAAAGCTGAGCACTAAAGAATTGATGCTTTTGATCTGTAGCATTGGAGAAGACTCTTGAGAGTCCCTTGGACTACAAGGAGTTCCAACCATTTAATCCTAAAGGAAATCAGTCCTGAATATTAATTGGAAGGACTGATGCTGAAGCTGAAACTCCAATACCTTGGCCACCTGATGCAAAGAGCTGACTCATTTGAAAAGACTATGATGCTGGGAAATATTGAAGACAGGAGGAAAAGAGGACGACAGAGGATGAGATGGTTGGATGGCATCGTTTTCTCGATGGACATGAGTTTGAGCAAGCTCCAGGAGTTGGTGGTGGACAGGGAAGCCTGGCATGCTGCAGTCCATGGGGTCACAAAGAGTCGGACATGACTGAGATACTGAACTGAACTGACATGCATTCATAAAATAGACACACACCAACACACACTGAGATATATACATATATACACTTCCTTCATGCCTCAGATGGTAAAGCGTCTGCCTGCAATGTGGGTGACCAAGGTTCGATCCCTGGATTGGGAAGATCCCCTGGAGAAGGAAACAGCAACCCACTCCAGTATTCTTGCCTCGAGAATCCCATGGACAGAGGAGACTGGTAGGTTACAGTCCATGGGTCACAAAGAGTCAGACACGACTGAGCGACTTCACTTCACTTCATGATCCTAATTTTGTTTAAAATACACAAGGATATATATTTTTATATGTACACAAAATCTCCTAACGGATCAACTGAATAGATACCATTTAATGTTTTTCCCAGGAGAGTAGGATTAGAATTTATACAATTCCTACTTTTTTCCTGCACCTTTCCCATTTCTTTATTAACTTTTACTACAAGTTGTATCGCTTTAATGTTTAAAAAATGCAAAGCTAGACAAAAAGCAAATGAAATTACAAAATGAATTACAAAAGCAAATTTATATCCAATGAAATTACATATCAAATGGAATTTGGAAAACCCTCATAGGAAGTAACATTTTATTTTTCTTTAAAACAAATAAAATTTTTAGAAATTCTGTATCTTTGTAGGTAAGACCATCAAGATGTGGTTTATCTATTTTTGTTATCCTAGTGTTATGTATTGGCTGGCATTGTTGAAATGCACTTGCAGTGGTCTACACCAACTGTTAACTTGCTGAGATGAACTGTATGGACTGTCAGGGGATCATTCATACTATATGCATGGGCAGGACCACACTACCTCAGTTGGTGCTAGAGGTAAAGAGCCTGCCTGCCAATGCAGAAGACATAGGAGACCCAGGTTGAATCCTTAGGTTTGGAAGATCCCCTTCAGGAGGGCATGGCAACTCACTTCAGTATTCTTGACTGGAGAAGCCCATGGACAGAGGAGCCAGGCCGGCTATGATCCATAAGGTCGCAAAGAGTTGGAGAAGACTGAAGTGACTTAGCACACAAACAGGATCACACTTCCTCATATGGCAACAGGAGGGATTTTCTTTTACCTTCCACCCCTCTAAATTATTTGAGCTAATTTTGTAATTGGTGAATGACACAAAGTTCAGATTATGTTTACTCAATTAGATTTTACCCACAAGATATATTATTGCAAAACAAATGAGATTGTGAAACTTTGAAAATAGTCACTGAGTTTTGATTTATAGTCTTTGGCTTTTTTTTTAATGAGCGTTTTAGACCAAAAAAAAAAAAAAAAACCCTAATATTTTTTAAGTATGTTTTATCTATATTAAATAATTTGGTTTTTGCAACAAACCTATATGGTAGAAATTATTTCCTATATATCCCCTACTCTAAATTAATACCTCATCAGAATGTTTAAAGATTGTATAACTTCTCCAAAGTTATAGTCTAGTCAGTTCAGTTCAGTTTGGTCACTCAGTCTTGTCTGACTCTTAGAGACCCCATGGACTGCAGCACGCCAGGCTTCCCTGTCCATCACCAACTCCCGGAGCTTACTCAAACTCATGTCCATTGAGTTGGTGATGCCATCCAACCATCTCATCCTCTGTCATTGTCTTTTCCTCCTGCCCTCGCTCTTTCCCAGCATCAGGGTCTTTTCAAATGGGTCAGCTCTTTGCATCAGGTGGCCAAAGTATTGGAGCTTCAGCTTCATCATCAGTCATTCCAATGAATATTCAAGTCTGATTTCCTTTAGGATGGACTGGTTTGATTTCCTTGCAATCCAAGGGATTCTCAAGAGTCTTCTCCAACACCACACTTCAAAAGCATCAATTCTTTGGTGCTCAGCTTTCTTTATGGTCCAACTCTCACAAGCATACATGACTACTGGAAAAACCTAGCTCTGACTAGACTAGTGAAAAGCTTTGACTTTTGACTAGTCTAAGAGATATTAATGGTGTTTAAGCAGAGATCTATTGAACTGCCCACTAAAACTTTATTATGTAGGCTTTCCTATTAATTTATTATTATCTTCATTTCATCTAATTCAGTGTAATTCATTTTATTTAAAATATAACTTTGAGCTAAAAATTATACTAAGACATTTATTCTTCATAAATTAATGAGCTAATTCATATGAAAATTTCTAATTGTATTCAAGGATCAAATCAACATTTCTGGATAATTTTTTTGAATAGCACCTTTTAGTGTCTTATTTTTAATATTGCCTTTAAAATCAACATTTCTGTTGTCATTATTTTCCATTAAAATTACATAAAACAAATACAAATATTCAGCGCAACTGGGTAATCTTATTTTTTTTGCAGTTTTAAAATCTGAAATCCTCTACCCTGAGGAATATTTTGTTCTAATTTAAAATGTGACTGTTAAAATGAAAATATATACATAGTCTTTTTTTTTCACATTTTTAACTATAAACATAACATTCCTTTTTGGAAAATGGAACCTATTTATAAGTGTTTTAGAGTATCATATCACTGTACAAGTTTAAATTTGAGAGCCTGAGAAAATTTTTTGTTAAGTTTATACTTTAAAGTATTTTTCTATTAAAAGTTGTTTTTAAAATTGTATATTCAGTTCTAATATTTGAATAGATCATTTTAATTGATGAATCAATTAGTGTAATTTTTAAAGCATCTAATAAGTTAATCATTTTAATATTTTATTTATAGATTAAAATATAAACAAATCCCGGCTAATGAGATTTTTACTTGATCAAAAGTGCTACTTGGGTTCAGTGTAGCCTTTTAGTGTTAGTGACAACTACATCTGTTTGCAAAAACAGCATCTCTGAGGAGTGAAGTTCTTTGTTCTGGTGGAGAGTAGGCCTGCTTACTGGCAAAGCCAGTACCTTCCTGCCCTATTATTGACCTCGACTTTGACCTGGCTGGACCACCCTCACAGGAATGGAGGGTAATAAAGTCCTCTGGCTGACTCAAGCCTGAGTTTAAGCTAAGCAGATATAATCAATCACCTAAAATTAACTGTTGTGGTTTTGTGATGTGGACATTTACTGGGGACAGAGCTGAGATCACCAAACACCATTCATTTAAGTTTTCAGGGCTGTCTCAGAGAAGGATCAAGGGTATTTTAACTAGTATTTCAGGAACTGTTTACCAGATTCAGAGTACAGAGATATGATCTTACAGGCAAAAAAAAAAAAAAAAAAAGAAAAAAGAAAAAAGGATGGACTTGCTGACTTATAAACAAGGAGTTAAAAAGAGCTAAAATGCTTTCGGGAAATATTACTTTTCTTAATTTATCTCAAACTTTGATTGGGCTAAACTCATTAACAACTCAGATTTCTCTATTGATATGTCTTTGCTGGTCAAAATAGTTTGCTTCTTAAAATCAATTTTGGAATATTAGAAAAAGGATCGTACTGTGTTTAGATCTACTTTTCAGGATGTTATTCCAAAAGTCTTGCTTCCTCCCCCACTACTCATCTTTCCCAAAGTATTTTAGTGCTTCTAAAGATCAAGATTATCTTAACTGTTTGAAATGACCCTGTCTCCTAAATTCCAATTCCACTTTGACCTTTCCCCTTTTAATTTCACCCCTGGAATCCACACAATATTTAACAGAAAAAAGAAGAAGAAGAAGAGGAAGAGCCCCTTTAACCAGGTAAAGCAGAGCTTTATGTAGAACTCTAATCCGTCCAGCAAGAAGCAGGGTTGTTTCTTGTATAGAAGTTTGGAACATCCTGTCAACTGGTTGTCATTGATAAATGTGTCTTCAGCCTTGGAGAATAGAAGTGAAATACCATTAGCCTACTTCTCTCTGACTGAAGTTCCACATGTCTCACTAGCAAATCATTTGGCTGGAGACCACATGTTAATATATTTTAGTCTATTGTGTATACATCATTATTGGGATTGCATAAACCTTGTCTAAACTAGATAGTATGTCCTTAGAGATTGTGTCTTAGATGTTTTGTAGCACTTCCCACAAAACCTATAGTTAAACTGTGTACTGTGTATTCATTGGGCTTCCTTGGTGTGTCAGATAGCAAAGAATCCGCCTGCAATGTAGGAGACCTGGGTTCGATCCCTGGGTTGGGAAGATCCCCTGGAGGAGAGCATGGCAACCCAGCCCAGTATTCTTGCCTGGAGATCCCTATGGACAGAAGAGCCTGACAGGCTACATTTGATGTGTATGAAGGAACTGATGAGATTTATTTATCTTGAACTATTACTCACAATAGTTTTATTCTTAAACAAAATCTCAGTTTTGGGGTCTCCCTGATGGCTCAGTGATGAAAAATCTGCCTGCCAATGCAGGGAACATGAGTTCAATCCCTGGTACAGGAAGATACCACATGGCTTAGGAAAACTAAGCCCAGGTGCCACAACTACTGAGCCAGTGCTCTAGAGCCCATGAGCCAAACTACTGAGCCGACAAGCCACAGCTCTGAAGCCCACATGCCTCGAGTCTGTACTCCACAACAAGAGAAGCCACTGCAATGAGAAGCCCATGCACTGCAACTAGAGAAAGCCTGCACGCAGCAGTAAAGACCCAGCACAGCCATAAATCAATACATAAATTTTTTAAAAAATCTGAGGTTTTACTTCCATGATTTTGGAGGCACTTGAAAAACTTCCTGGCATGGCACACTTTTAAATCAAATACTATATAATGATGAAGAGAGTAAATAATCTCTCTATGCTGATACTAGAAAATCATGATAAATTTCTATATATAACATCCTTGAAAGTCCTGTTAAAAGATAATAAGAATCCTGACTCAGCAAAATCAGAAACTCAAACCGGTAATCGGCTCTTGGTTACTAGTTTATCAAAATTTGTAAGAGAGCCTTATCACATTGTTCCACAAAGAACACATTGTTTCTCTTAGAGGGTGGAGGGCATGTCACCTCCCCAGCTTGATGGTCTTTATATAGTGCTTTCTTTAAGAGCCTGAACAAAATTTTCTCAGCCAACTTTTCATGGCATCTTTGAAGTAAATATAGTTATGAACAACCTCTCTAAAACCCTGAAACTTGCCTTTACATGTCACTCGAAAGTAGACAACTGGGGTGTGCCATCCTGTTATGCTCTCACTAGAGGTATAATCTCTTACCTTAAGTAATCCTCACTCTCCACATGAATAAATCCATTTCCAAACTCAATCTCCAGGGGGATTTAGACTGTAGGTGAATGAAAAAGAGAAAGAGAGAGAAAGAGCGAGAAATGAAGAGTTTATTCCTATAGAGATTGCTAATTGCTTTGTACTTGCTAAGGTTATTATAATTAAAATGAGAAGTTTATCAATTTAACTAGAGAAAAAAATTTTTCAAAGCATTTTATTTATACTTTACATTCATCAGTAAATCCACTTCATATTCTATCTTTATCATGTATAATATTTGTTGCTATTGTTTAGTCACTAAGTCATGTCTGACTCTGAAGTTAATGTTTAATAGCCTGTTCATTATTTATTTTTAAACAATATTTGAACTTCAGAATATATTTCATGATGTAATTTTTTAAACTTTATTTATTTTAAGCTATGTTGGGTCTTCATTGTGGCATCAGGCTTTCTCTACTTGCAGTGCAACAGCTTCTCTAGTTGGTGAACACAGCCTCTAGAGGACATGGGCCCAGTAGTTGTGGCTCATAAGCTCTCTAGTTGCACCTTGCAGGCTTAATTGCCCCTTGGCACCTGGGAATCCATTCTTTGCATTGGAGAGTGGATTCTTAACCACTAGACCACCAGGGAAGCCCCCCTCATGATATAATGTAATAAAATGGAAGAGTTGAATAAAATCAGAAGATTCTAACTAGTTGCCTGGTTTGGGACATGTCACAACAGTTTTTGAGCATCATTAATTTCATTTTCAAAATATTTTAAGAGTAAAGCTAAGTAACTTTAAAAGTCCTTTCAAAGATTCTCATTTCTAAAAACAAAAAGAAAAGAAAAATTCTCATTTCTATGGTCCAGATAAAAATCATCAAATAGGAGTATGGTGATAAAACCCAAAGTAGCCTTTAGTAATTTTAATTCTGTTTCAGGCTGCTTTTTTATGCCCTAATGTTAATTTCTCACTGATTCATGTGAATTAGACTGAAAAAACTTTGAAAAACATGTGATCCCTTCCTATAAATGCTAACCTTGATCTGTTGCTGCTGCTAAGTCATGTCAGTCGTGTCCAACTCTGTGTGACCGCATAGAGGGCAGCCCACCAGGCTCCTCTGTTCCTGGGATTCTCCAGGCAAGAATACTTAAGTGGGTTGCCATTTCCTTCTCCTAGATAGTGATGAAATAAATACACCTACGTATTAAATATGATAATTTTTTTTTTCTTTCACATGGTATCTGTATTTAGGGCCCATTTTTTCTTTTTTAGTTTTTTTCTCTTTAGTGTTTGAACAATATATGTTGCTTTCAAGAGGACATTCAGTTAAATCAGGGTCATTTCTGGGAAGCAGTGTATTATAAATTTTCCTTGACCTGTTTAACTGAAAATAACTTTTATTAAAGTGACTCAGGAGTTTCATTCATACACACACAAATAACACATGTTACTTTCATGATCTGGAAGTTAATCAAACGTAGTTAAGGAATAAACAATTCTTCCTTTTAAATATTAATACAGAAAAAGGGCTGGGAGACGTTAGATATCCTGACTACATATAGTATGGAAACCTGTTAGGCACTTCAGCCATTCAAGTGAGACCACAGGAAAACCATATCATCATGGTAAGACATGTTCTCAAGTAAGGGCCAAGACCTAAGATAAAGTGGGGAAAACAAAATAAAGCTAACAAAGAATAAACCAAGCCTGAACAAAGGAACATGCTTTTTAAAGGAAGATAATATAATCAAACATAATAACCAGAATTCAAATTGTCAACATCTGTTGGATCATCGAAAAAGCAAGAGAATTTCAGAAAAACATTTATTTCTGCTTTACTGACTATGCCAAAGCTTGTGACTGTGTGGATCACAACAAACTCTGGAAAATTCTTAAAGAGATGGAAATACCAGACCATCTGACCTGCTTCCTGAGAAATCTCTATGCAGATCAAGAAACAACAGTTAGAACTGGACATGAAACAACAGACTGGTTCCAAATCAGGAAAGGAGTACATCAAGGCTGTATATTATCACCCTGCTTATTTAACTTATATCCAGAGTACATCATGCAAAATGCCACACTGGATAAAGCACAAGCTGGAATCAAGATTGCCGGGAGAAATATCAAAAACTTCATATATGCAGATGACACCACACTTATGGCAGAAAGTGAAGAAAAACTAAACAGTCTCTTGATGAAAGTGAAAGAGGAGAGTGAAAAAGTTGACTTAAAACACAACATTCAAAAAACTAAGATCAAGGCATCTGGTCCCATCACTTCATGGCAAATAGACAGGAAAAAATGGAAACAGTGAGAGACTTTATTTTTGGGGACTCCAAAATCACTGCAGATGATGAGTGCAACCATGAAATTAAAAGACCCTTGCTCCTTGAAAGAGAAGCTATGACCAACCTAGACAGCATATTAAAAGCAGAGACATTACTTTGCCAACAAATGTCCATCTAGTCAAAGCTATGGTTTTTTCAGTTGTCATATATGGATGTAAGAGTTGGACAATAAAGAAAGCTGAGTGCTGAAGAACTGATGCTTTTGAGAGTCACTTGGACTGCAAGGATATCCAACCAGTCCATCCTAAAGGAAATCAGTCCTGAATATTCATTGGAAGGACTGATGCTGAAGCTGAAACTTCAATACTATGGCCACCAGATGTGAAGAATTGACTCACTGAAAAAGATCCTTATGTTGGGAAATATTGAAGGCAGGAGGAGAAGGGGATGACAGAGGATGAGATGATTGGATGGCATCACCAACTCTATGGACATGAGTTTGAGCAAGCTCCAGGAGTTGGTGATGGACAGGGAAGCCTGGAGTTCTGCAGTCCACAGGGTTGCAGAGTCAGACATGACTGAGCGACCGAACTGAACTGAACATAATCAATATAATTCTATACCATTGAATCCACTTTCTCATCTGTATAAGAAAAGATTTCTAGACATTAGAAAACAAGAAAACTGGCCATGTCAAGGAAAAAAAAAGAGTAGCCAGTGTAAACAAAACTCCAATAGGATCCATGTATTCAAGACTTAAAGGAAAACATAATGAGGATAAAGCATTGAGGAATCTTGTCAGAGAAATAGCAAAAACATTCTATAACTGAAAAATATAATAACTTACCTGAAAAGTTCACTGGATAGGTTTAACCACAAATTTTTTTTTCCATTTAATTTTGTTAGTAGGAGGCTAATTACTTTACAATATTGTAGTGGTTTTTGCCATACATTGACATGAATCAGCCATGGATTTACATGTGTTCCCCATCCTGAACCCCCCTCCCACCTCCCTCCCCATCCCATCCCTCTGGATCTTCCCAGTGTACCAGCCCTGAGCACTTGTCTCATGCATCCAACCTGGGCTGGTGATCTGTTTCACCCTTGACAGTATACTTGTTTCAATGCTATTCTCTCAGATCATCCCACCCTCGCCTTCTCCCACAGAGTCCCAGAGTCTGTTCTGTACATCTGTGTCTCTTTTTCTGTTTTGCATATAGGGTTATTGTTACTGTCTTGTTAAATTCCATATATATGCATTAGTATACTGTAATGGTCTTTATCTTTCTGGCTTACTTCACTCTATATAATGGGCTCCAATTTCATTCATCTCATTATAACTGATTCAAATGAATTCTTTTTAAGGGCTGAGTAATATTCCATTGTGCATATGTACCATAGTTTCCTTATCCATTCGTCTGCTGACGGGCATCTAGGTTGCTTCCATGTCCTGGCTATTATAAACAGTGCTGTGATGGACACTGGGGTGCACGTGTCTCTTTCAGATCTGTTAACCACAAATTAAATCTTGCAGAAGAAAGATTCAGTGATCTTGAAGACAGATTGAAGATAAATTCATAAATGAAAGAATGATAAATGATTGAACAGTAACAACAGATGATTAGGACTAATATACAATATTAACAGTTGTAACATACATAATTTGTATATAAATGGGGTATATTTGAAGTCCAAGAAGGAAAAAAGAGAATGGTGCAGAAAACAGTATTTGAACAAATAATTGCTAAAATATCTCGAGATATAGATTTAAGAAACTGACTGAACCTAAAGAAATACAAATAAAAAGAAAACCCTACCTGGGCATATTATATCAAATTGATAAAAAGTGAAATAAAGAGATTTCCTAAAAGTAATAAAAGAAGAGTATACATTATATACTTGGGACAACAACTAAAATGATAGCTGACTCATTTGAAGCAATGAAAACCCCAAAACAATGCTCAGTTTCTTTGAAGTTTTTATTATAGAAAACACATGAACAAGTATACAAATTAATAAACCATTAACTCAGAATAGAGATCAAACAGGAATATCCTTCAGAATAAATCACAGCTATGGGAATCTGTCAGTAGCAGACTTGGAACTATGAAAAATGCTGAAGTCAATAGAATAAAGATAAAACAATAATAGATAAAAACTAGGATTGATATGGAGAAAAAAAGAGCACTTGAATAGTAAATACATCAGTAAATATGAAACTTGGTTGTGTCTTTCCTTAATTTCTTTAATTTGCTTTATGACTATATGGCTTCCATCATAGCTCAGTGGATAAGTAAGCTGCAATGCAGGAGACCTGGGTTTGATGCTTGGGTCAAGAAGATCCCCTGGAGAAGGAAATGGCAACCCACTTCAGTTTTCTTGCCTGGAGAATCCCATGGACAAAGGAGCCTGCCGGGCTACAGTCCATGGGGTCACAGGAGTCGGACACGACTTGGCAACTAAACCACTATGACACAGGGAGCTCAACCCAGCGCTTTGTGACAACCTAGAGTGGTGGGGTGGGGTGGGGCTGAGGGAAGGTTAGGAGGGAGGGGACATATGTATACCGATGGCTGATTCATGTTGATGTATGACAGAAACCAACACAGTATTATAAAGCAAATATCTCCAATTAAAAATTTTAAAAATTTGTAAAAGACAACTGAATGCTTAAGGCAAATAATAACAACTGTGTTATGAAATCTATAATGTATTGAGAATTAAAATATGTGACAACAGTGACACAATGTATGGTAGAATAAATGGAAGCCTTTTTAAATTAATTTAGTTCTAACTATACTTGATGCTGGGAGGGATTGGGGGCAGGAGGAGAAGGGGACGACAGAGGATGAGATGGCTGAATGGCATCACCAACTCGATGGGCATGAGTTTGAGTAAACTCCGGGAGTTGGTGATGGACAGGGAGGCCTGGTGTGCTGCGATTGATGGGGTTGCAAAGAGTCGGACACGACTGAGAGACTGAACTGAACTGAACTGATACTTGATAGGTTCCCCACTCCAGTACTCTTGCCTGGAGAATCCCATGGACAGAGGAGCCTGGTAGGCTGCAGTCCATGAGGTTGCAAAGAGTCGGACACGACTGAGCGACTTCACTTTCACTTTTCACTTTCATGCGTTGGAGAAAGAAATGGCACCCCACTCCAGTGTTCTTGCTGGAGAACCCCAGGGACGGCAGAGCCTGGTGGGCTGCCGTCTATGGGGTCACAGTTGCACAGAGTCAGACACGACTGAAGCGACTTAGCACCAGCAGCAGCATACTTGATAGGTTGTGTTAGGGACTCAGGTGATAATCTCTTAATCACTACAGAACTACCAAAAAGGAAAAAAAAAAAAAGAAAGCCTTGAAAGGAGGAAGAGAAAAACAAACAAACAAATAAAAGCAGTGAAAAGAAGAAGAAGAAAAAAAAAAAGGTTGGAAAATTTACACTTAACTAAACCTAAGCTACATATTATAAGAAATGTATGTAGTTACATATTATAATTAAAAGTCAGAGATTGTCAAACAGAATATGAAAACAAGACTCAAGAGATATATTTTAAATGTAATGACTGAGTGACTTAACACACATGCATGTTGAAAGTAAAAATATTAAAATTTAAAATATATCACATATGAGCTGTAGAGAACTAGTATAGCTGCATTCATATCACACAAAGTAGACATCAAGAGACTATGAACTACTAGAGACAAGGAGGAGTATTTCTTAATAAAAAGTAGTATTAGGAATATTTCTTAATAAATGACCTCTTAATAAAGAGTCATTTCTTTTGGAAAGCATAATAATCATAAATGCATTTGTACCTAATGGTAAAGCTTCAAATAATGAAACACAGGTTGACAGAACTAAAGGAAAAAATAAATTTATAATCATGGATTAAGATTTTCACATCCCTCCCTTAGTAATTCATAGAACTTTTTTAAACAACAACAACAAAAAAAACCAAGAATATAGGAATTTTAAAAACAGTGTCAACCAACCTAACACAGCTACTGTTTTTAAATATTATACCCCTAAATACAGGATACACTTTCTTTTTAAGCACAAATGTAATTGCTAAGAGCATATGACAGATCATGAACAAAGTTGCAATAAATTGTGAAAATCTGACATCTTTCTCAATTCACCTATGTCTGAAACTCATATATATATATACATAAATGTATATGTGTACATATATGGAGAAGAAGGCAATGGCACCCCACTCCAGTACTCTTGCCTGGAAAATCCCACGGACGGAGGAGCCTGGTAGGCTGCAGTCTATGGGGTCGGGAAGAGTCGGACATGACTGAGCGACTTCACTTTCACTTTTCACTTTTATGCATTGGAGAACGAAATGGCAACCCACTCCAGTGTTCTCGCCTGGAGAATTCCAGGGATGGGGTTGCACACGGTCGGACACGACTGAAGTGACTTAGCATAGCATATATATGGAATGGAATGTTCTTGCTCAGTTGTATCTGACTTTTTGCAGCCCCGTGAACTGTAGCCTGCCAGGCTCCTCTGCCCATGGGATGTCCGAGGTAAGAATACTGGAGTGGATTGCCATGCCCTCCTCCAGAGCATCTTCCTGACTCAGGGATTAAACCCAGGTGTCTCACCTCTCTCCTGCATTGGCAGGCAGGTTTTTCACCATTATTGCCACTTGGGAAGCCTATACATACAAAGACTAATATTTAGACTACATAAAAGAACTCAAATTAATAATAAAAAGACAGCTCAATAAAAATGAACCGAAGATTAGACCATGTGTCAGAAAACTAAGGCCCACAGACCAAATATGGTGTGAAAACTGTTTTTGCATGACTCACAAACTAAGAATATTTTTGAAGTTTTGAAAAGATATTCAACATATTAGATTTCAAATAGATGAAAAATTCAAACCACAGTGAGATAGTGTGCAGCAAATAAATGACTAAAATTTAAAGATTAAACAAGATTGCCAACACTAAAAGGTGTTAAGTATGTGGAACTGAAAATCTTGTGCACTGCTTGTGGTCATTTAAAATGGTACTTTGAAAAATATTTTTGTCAGTTTCTTATAAAATTTAAAAAATTAATGGCCCAGCAATTCACTCCTATTTGTTTACCAAAGAAATATAAAAACACATGTCAAGAAAAAGATTTGTGCAGCAATATTTATGGTTATTGAAAGGAGACAAATTCCAAACAGTGCACACTATTTGATTTCATTTATACGAATTTCAAGAATATGCAAAACTAACAATGGTGATAGAAATAATAACAGGGTGTATGGAAAGGGGACCTAAAAGATTTCTGTGTCAAGTGCATTTTTTATATATAGATTCAGGTGTTGATTATCCAAATGGGTACACTAGTGAAAGCCTGAATAGTATAGATCTGTGCATTTTACTTTTTCAACTTTTAATTCATCTTAAAAAAGCTATTAGAATGAGACTATTGAAGTATATAGGAAAATCCAACATACCATAATGTATATGGCCAGATGATGACTTGACTTCAAGGCTAAACTAAGGTATTTATCACACAGGTATTTTAACTGGAAAGCGGCATGATTGGTTTTAGGAAGATGAGTTGAGCTGCAAGTGCTTAAAGGAAGGAGAAGATGATATATCAGGGAGTGATGGGGAAGAGCAGAATGGCTATCCAATTCAGGGAAGAGGTCTGTAGCACTTGGGATGAAGAATACAGATTGGCTTATCAGAATGAAAGCTCTCAACAGGAAATACTAGCACTTTACCCACAAATCAGGCAAATGATGAAAATATTGCCTTAGTATTTGTTAAAAATTTCCTTGACATTTGTTAATCTAACCTGTAGGCTGTTAATCCTAAATTCAAATCTTGATATTATATGGGTGGACAGACAAGTGTATGGATGGATGATTGAATGGATGAATTCATATAATCATTGCTTCTCTGGTTTATCAGTGCTTTCGGTACAGATTATTGATGCCTCTGAAAAAAAATTTATATATATTTGGCCGCGTCAGGTTTTATTTGTGACACGCAGGATGTTCTGTTGCAACGCCAGGGCTTCTCTCTGGTTGTGGCACTCAGGCTCTCAAGTGTTGGCTGGCTCAGTAGTTGCTGCACTCAGACTTAACATCCCGTCATGTGGGATCTTAGTTTCCAGACCAGGGATCGATCCCACACCCCCTGCATTGAAAGGTGAATTCTTAACCCCTAGACCACCAGGGAAGTCTCACATAATTCTTAATATACCACTTTGCTAAAGATGGTGCAAAATTACCACTAAGTAATTTTGTAGAGAAAAAAAAAGTGCTGAATTTTGGGAAAATTCCACAATCTTATTCAGAAATAATTGTACTCTATCACCACCTTTGAATCAGAGATGAAACTTCTATCCTTTATAGGAATGCTTTTCAAATTACAAAAAAAAAAAAAAATTATAAGTACCTTAAAGTGTCCTTAAATTAAAATTACTATATTGCTCTAACTACAGAATTATTATAAACTTTTAAATCTGCCACTTCCCTTAGTCTTTGTAAATTTGAAATTCCATTCCACCATCAAATAAATTTATTTTCATTGTTCTCTTAAATTGTGCTGCCTATTATGCCACAACTATGCACTATGATTTTATAGTTACAGAAGATGGACTTCTTATAGGGGTTTAAGATACACAACATAATATTTGCTTTAAAAAGCATGAAAAAGCCAATTAGGTTTGTAACCTATAAGTGCTTTGTCAAGTTTCAGAAGCACTGAAAGTGCTTTATGATTGATTAATAAAACTAACTAGATTTAGTGTTTCCATTATTGGCTACCCAACAGCAGCAGGTAGGAACAAGGTGTAATTTGTACAGAAAACAGTTGAAAAGATTTTCCTTAGCACTTTGGACATCAGAAAAGTCACTTTCAGAGGTCTTGACTTGAAAGAGAAAATTTTTTGACTATTTTAAATGTATGCATTTCAATGTGAGAATATATAAAAGAGTAAATGCGTAAAATAAATTATTAATTTTATTGATTTTTACTATATTAACATAATTTTATTTATGCCTTCATAGAGCCAGACTCCTGCAGGATATTCTCAGGTTGAGAGATCATTTCATACCACAGCTCCTTTACTCCATAACCTTTGTGCTGTGCTTAGTCATGTCTGACTCTCTGTGACCCTAAGGACTCTAGCTGGCCAGGCTCCTCTGTCCATGGAAACTTCCAGGCAAGTATACTAGAGCGGGTTGCCATTTCCTACTCCAGGGGATCTTCCTAACCCAGGGATCGACCCACATCTCTTGCGTCTCCTACGCTGGCAGGCAGATTCATTACCTCTAGTGCCACCTTGGAAGCCCACAGCATATCTTAGGATAGAGGTTTATTGGCTACGGAAAATTCTAAAGCAGATGAACTCATCATTGGTACCAATCTCACTTTCCTCTTTTTTGTTTTCCTCCTCTTAGGTACAGTTGCCTCTTGCCTCTGTGTAATTCATAGATGTGTATTGTGTCTTTATGAAATATTCATATTTTGTAAACGTTTATCTCACCCTTTCAAAATTTATGTCTCTTCTTCTCCATTCTTTTAGTGTTCCACTGTCTACTGGTGAGATAGTAGTTCTTAAGTTACCTAATAATATAAGCCAAAGATGATAGTGTACAATAGTGTTGCCATTGTTTCTAGCTCATGCATTTGTACTATTGTCAATAGGAAATAATGCAGAATGTATCCCAAAGTTGAGGAATGACCCAGCTATTGAGTATAAGCAACTAGGCAAAAGATTTTTAAAAATTTGAAAATCAACAACAAACACTGCAGTTGAAAATCAAAAGCTTAATGATAATCCTGACAAGAAAGGGAGAAAAATATGTTCTCATATTGCAGATAGGCTGATTAAAATATTTCTTTCTAGCAGATGGATTGATTAAAATATACTCTCCTGCTCTAAAGAGATAAATTTATAGGCAACAATGTTTTCACTAGTAGGAAAGAAAGAAAATATTGAACTCAAATTGTTAGAAAAAGAACAAGTAAATTCTAAAGAAAATAGACACATCTTTAAAAAAAAAAAAGGTGGAGCAAGAAGATGAGGAGGAGGAAACTTAAATATTATACAATACACATATTATCATGTAATGTATTTTGTATGTATATATACATATGATATATTGTATGTGTATATATGTATGTATATGCATGCATATCTGCATGTTTTTGTGTCTCTATTTAAAATCATAATATAGGACAATAATAATTATTATACTAATAAATAGAATATGGACTTTTAAAAAAGTAATTTACTATGAGTCAGGAAATCCTAGATTTTCAAAGATGATTTGCTGCTGGGACAATAGAATTTAAAAAATATAATAGGTGGGATCAGTATACAAGAACAATTGATAATACATTCAAATATCCCTAATTTTCTTGTGATAGAAAGTATAGCTTATTTTTAACGTTCTATTTAATAGTAAACATCTAGTATAGTTTTATTACCTGTGGCCCCTGGCTGAATGTTATGGCATCTGTGAACTGACTGTTGACAAATAAAAGAAGAAAAAGAAATTCTTTTCCTTTACATACACTTCTTGTTACTTAGAAAATTGTCTTTTAAAAATAATCCATGTCACATTATACAAGTAAAGTATTACTGCTACCTTCCAAAGAAATATGAGATAGCATAAAACTACAAAGCATATAGCAAATAGATATTGCACAACCAGTGTATCTTGGTTTTGATATTTAAGTACTTTCCTGTTATAAGAATGAAAGAAAACATACCCTGTAATAATTATTGACCTTGTGTATATCTTTATTAATAGAATGGGATAACTTAAGTTGGAAGATGTCAGAGAAAAAGATAAAGCTAAATTTGTCCATCCTTAACTTGCATTACTTAACATAGTGTGTGAAGTCACTTCAGTCATATCTGACTCTTTGTGACCCTATGGACTGTAGCCCACCAGGCTCCTCTGTCCATGGGATTCTCCAGGCAAGAACACTGGAGTGGGTTGCCATGCCCTCCTCCAGGTGTCTCCTGCGTTGGCAGGCGAGTACTTTACATCAACCTAAAGGAAACCAAATTTTCACTACTGCTTGTAAGACAAGTAAAAATTGGAAGTCCAATAGAAAAATAAATTTAGCTCTATCCATGGGAAAATGTGGATTATTTTTATGGAAAATAAGACTTCATTAATAAAGGCTGAATTTTGTTTATTCTATTCATCTTATTCTGGAGTTTTGTGCAAGGTTACTTATTCACAAATTGAGTAAAAGAAGTACCTTTGGGCTGAAGAGTTATATCAGGTCCCCTTGAAATAATCTCTCTGGTTTGCTACTTAGAACAGAGCAAGTTCTATCATTTATCTCTGTACAGAACAGATAATACAAAATGCAGGGGGTTAAAACCTCTGATTTATAATCTCATGAATCTACCAGGACAACTAGGTGGTTCTGCTAAGTCCCAGCTGGACTCAGTGGCATCTCAACTGGTCTTCCTCATGCTTCCCGTTGGCTGGCAGCTTAGCTAGGGCTTGGTCAGCCCCGAGGCAGTCTAAGATCCGTGGGTCTGGCAGCAGTCCAGCTACTGTCTGGGGCGACCCAAGTAGAGACCATGGATGTCTCATTATCCAACAAGCTAGTCAGAACTTACTCACTTAGCAGCAGAGTTTGAAGAGCAAAAGCAAAGGCCCCAATGGGTGAGTGCTTTTCAAATCTCTGTTTGCTTGACTAATCCCCTTGGCCCAAACAAGTTTCATGGCTTATCCAGATTCAGAGGGTGGGAAGGTAGATTTGTTTCTTTATGGGAGATGGGGAGAAATATAGATACTTTTACAATGAGTGATAATACCAAGACAATACCTCTGTCAAATGATGCCCTCTACTTCAGCATTTCTGGCATTTTTTGATATTTTGAAGTTTTATGGATTAATTGATAGCAATTTCATTATTTATAGTAATTGCTATTTGCTCGTTTGTTTAGCTCTTCATTTTCTTTGGTTGTATATACACTTGCCAGGCTCCTCTGTCCATGGAATTCTCCAGGCAGGAATACTGGAGTGGGTTGCCTTTTCCTTCCCCAGGGGATCTTCTCATAGCAGGGATCTAACAAGCGTCTCCTGCACTGCAGACAGATTCCTTACCATCTGAGCCACCAGGGAAGCCCATATACACATGAGGCCAATCAAATTAAAAGTTAATTCAAAAAAATTAAAAAAATAAAAGTTCAGTTCAGTATTATTTCATATTAGCATGTTATTTTCTTAACAAAAATAAGTCTGAAACTACTTTAAATTTGAAGGTTTTTTTTTTTTTTTTTGAGAACAAAGAAGTCATTCTTCAATAGGAAAGAATTTACTTCAGTTTAGTTCAGTTCAGTCACTCAGTCGTGTCCAACTCTTTGCGACCCCATGAATCACAGCACGCCAGGCCTCCCTGTCCGTCACCAACTCCCGGAGTCTACTCAAACTCATGCCCATCGAGTCGGTGATGCCATCCAGCCATCTCATCCTCTGTCGTCCCCTTCTCCTCCTGCCCCCAATCCCTCCCGGCATCAGGGTCTTTTCCAATGAGTCAACTCTTCGCTTGAGGTAGAATTTACTTAGGTTGGTTTATTTGGCAGATGTTTCTGACTATACAAGTGAGACCCATTTCAATTCCTTATACTTGACATTATAGACACCACTGATGAACTACAAGCTAGGTTGGCAAATCTTCTTTTCTTGAACTTTAAAGGTAGTGTACAGTATTGCTGACATAGTAAAGATGGAACAACAAAAGCATTATCAATTTAGTGGACAACAGAAATGTCACATAAGTAGAAACATCACAAAATTATTTTGAAGACTGCATTTACTCAAACAACCTTAAAACTGAACCTCGAATTTGAAGTCAATTTCCTATTACATGCCAGTGTGGTAGAATTTGCCAGTGATTTTGTTACCAGCCTGAGACAAAGAAGTAAACATACAGATTTAACTCAGAGAAATGCACTGATGCTTGACTTGTGTTGGGAGAAAGTAGACATCCTTTATTTTGTGGGTTCTCCTTCTCAGAACTGTCCCATCATTTGGTCTTCCTTCTCTATCACAGGGATAAGGACTTCTGCTCATGCTTGTCCTTATAGTGTTTCTCTAGGACACGGTCGTTAGTCTAGGGTGTTTTCATGGCCTGGGTATACAACAGGAGAAATTCAGAACTCAGAAGTCACATAAGAGCTAGAGAATAACCTTATGTAAATGCTAGATCCAGCTACAGACACAAGTTCATCCCTTTAAACTTTCTAGTTAGGTGAGCTACAATTTTTTTTTTAATTTTAAGGTACATTGATTTGTATACAAAATAGTTTTGCACTAAAACCATTGTATTTTTGCATTAAAGTTATCAGCACTTATTGCCATCTAGTAACAAAGATCAAATAAAATGACTATTTTTTTAATCAAAGAACTTTGGAAATTTTTGAATTTTAGTCAAGTCAAAAATGTGTTTAACCACTCACCTTTATTTTTAGCAACATTAAAAAAATTAAGATAATAATTAAAAGGTCAAGCTATGAAACACAAGTGAAAATAGAAGTGAATATGTATCAAATATTTTTGGAAGATATAGTCTGTTTAAAATAATGGTGAACATATTTAGTAATGCAAAAATATATACATCTATATGAATTAATCTGAACAAATGGGGGAGATATATACAACCAGTATTACAATACTGAGTTAACAGCTAAATTATATAAATGATTAAATATATAATTTTAAAAGACCTAAAATCAGTAAATGAATGATATACATTTTACACATGAAAAATGTAACTAGCAAAAATGACCCCCCCAAAAATATAAACTTTATTAGTAATTGAGGGAAGACAATAAAAGGAATCATGAGGTTTCATCAATCAATCAACATAAAAATAACAAGGGAGAATACCAACTGTTACTTTCTTACTTAGTTGATGGCATTTTTAATATTTATAACATTTTGCAAGGACATTTGACAGTATGTTTAAAATACTAAAAATGTTTATGTGCTTTATTTTTGTCATACCACCTCTGAGAAGATAGTGTATGAATCTAATATCAAATTAGGAAGAAGTACATTTAGAAAGTTGTTAACAAACATCTTTATAACACTAAGAAATGAAAAGCAATGTAAAAGTTCAAATGTGTAGGTCTGTTAAATTGTTATACAGCCTCTAAATTTATAAGGGATACCTTATAAACTTTAAAAATGATGGTTTTGAAGAGCCTAATGCAATGAAAATTTTCTGGAATTTTCATTGGAAATGGAAAAGTGGTATACAAATGATATGTTGACTACAGTTATAGCTATGATATCAATATAATTAAGCTACTGTTAACATTCTTATTTAATAAGTAGCACCAAGGAATTCATCAGCTCTTTGAATATCCAGAATAATTTTAATCCAAGCCTTATACAGTATAAAAAAGGAACTGAAATTACATCAGATAACTTAATGAGGAAAAAATAGGGCATAAAAACTAGAAAAATACAGCATAATATGCACTGCTTTGGGGATGGAAAAATACTTGCCAAGCTTGAATATGTTGAAACAAAGGGAAATATATTGTTTATTAAAACTAATAGATATTTAAACTCCTAATTATCAACTGAAAGCATGACTAAAATTAATAGCAAACATGACAATAGAAGAAAAATGGGATAATACGATAAAATTTTTTGCGTACTAAAAATTGATACAAAGACACCGAGATTCCAGCAAACATCAAAATAATTCACAAAATGAAATAAAAATAGTTAATGAACATATGAAATATATTAAGCTTGATAGTAAGGGGGAAAATCTTAAAATGAAATACTTCCCTCTGTTTATCAAATCAGGAAAGATTTAACCAATTAAGTGTGCTACAGGGAAGGCAGAGTCAGATTGGATCTCACAAGAGACTGACAATACTAACAAGTGACATCACTTTTCTGAAAAGCAATTTGGCAAAATATAGAAAAACGTTTATACTCTTCTGTCCAGTAACTTCATTTCTGAAAATCTAAAAAGTGAAAGTGAAAGTGCCTCAATCTTGTCTGACTCTTTGTGACCCCATGGACTATACAGTCCATGGAAGTCTCTAGGCCAGAATACTGGAGTAGGTAGCCTTTCCCTTCTCCAGGGGACCTTCCCAACCCAAGGATCGAACCCAGGTCTCCTGCACTGCAGGCGGATTTTTTTTACCAGCTGAGCTACAGTGGAAGCCCAAGAGTGCTGGAGTGGGTAACCTATCCCTTCTCCAGGGGATCTTCCCGACCCAGGAATCACCTGCATTGCAGGCGGATTCTTTACCAAATGAGCTATCAGGGAAGCCCTCCAAAAATCTAAGCCAAGGTTAAAAACTTGGAGTGTGGTTAAAGATTCTGACACAACAATGCTTACTGTAGTAGCATTTAACATGAAAAATATGTGGTGGTCAACCCTGAGTGAATGCTAATAGAAATTATTAATATAGTGTCCATATGATAGGATATTGGAAAGTTTTAAAAACCTGTAAATTTAAAGAAATAAACATTAAACCAGAAAAATAAGATAAATATTTAATATTATTATCAATCTGATCATGTAATTTTTAAAAAATGTAGAAAATAATATTTAACATTCAATATTTAAACATTAAATGTCTAATGGTGATTTTCTCTGAATTTTGGAATTATGGTAAAAATTATTTCCTTTTCAGAAATTTTCCAGATATACTGTATACCATGCAAAGAGTAACTGCTTTATGAGGATGCGTTTTTTTTTTTGCTTGTTAATATTGCATTAAAAAATTTTGAGTACATTCATAAAGACGTGAGATGTTATTTAAATATGTTATTGGTTCTACTATTACAGTCCATCATGTCTTCAAGCTACCACCATTTCTGCACCCCTGTTTTCTGAATTCTTAAATTCCAACTCAAAAATAAAGTGTACTTTATGACCAACCTAGACAGCATATTAAAAAGCAGAGACATTACTTTACCAACAAAGGTCCATCTCGTCAAGGTTATGGTTTTTCCAGTTGTCATGTATGGATGTGAGAGTTGGACTATAAAGAAAGCTGAGCGCTGAAGAACTGATACTTTTGAACTGTAGTACTGGAGAAAACTCTTGAGAGTCCCTTGGACTGCAGGGAGATCCAACCTGTCCACCCTAAAGGATATCAGTCCTGAAGATTCATTGGAAGGACTGATGCTGAAGCTGAAACTCCAATACTTTGGCCACCTGATGTGAAGAACTGACTCATTGGGAAAGACCCTGATGCTGGGAAAGATTGAAAGCAAGAGGAAAAGGCAATGACAAAGGATGAGATGATTGGATGGCATCACTGACTCAACGGACGTGAGTTTGAGTTAACTCCGGGAGTTGGTGATGGATAAGGAGGCCTGGCGTGCTGCAGTCCATGTAGTCGCAAAGAGTCAGACACAACTGAGCAACTGAACTGAACTGAACTGAACTGGAAAGTGCAAGTGACAATCTGTCAATATTAGTTGAGCTTCAATTTTTGCATCATCTTCTTCCACTTTCATGAAAAAAAAAATCACTTTCAACAGCAGGAATACTGCCATGGGGACAAATGAAAATAGTCAAATCATATTATTGGCTTTTTATTCCATGAATATGGCTTTAAAAATCAAGCATTACAAAGGCAACCCCGTATAAACTTCCTCTCTTTTGCTCTTGGTACTATGCTGAAAGGAAGGAAACAAGGAGATGCAGACAGTGCTCAATCAGAATAAACAGTTTATTCAAAAAGGATGCTATGCTTTGCACCAAATATTACCATAATTGCAGGTACCTGGGCAAGCAATATATTCTATGATAGTAGAAAATACATTACATTGCTTCCAAATGGGTGGTAACCATGCTCTCTAGTAAAATAAATATCTGTGGCAAATGACACATACCTATTTAATGACACTTTGAGTTCATGTGAAGTTTGGCAGTGTAATAAAAGTCTTATCTCTTGCTTTCACTGTTATTGCACAGATTTAAACTGCTGTCTCAGAGGCAGTTTTACTATCTTTTTCAATCTAGCCCATAAAAGTGAGACTTGATTTGCTTAGCATGAGAACAGATCAATAAAAGCTCAGTTATACAGCAGATTAGATCACTAACTTGGAGATCAAAGATGTTAAATACAACTTGTATAGAAAAACTAGATCAAAAGTTGAGCTCAGACACACGGTACATATTTGCAGAACTCAAAATAGCCTTTCCTCTATTCCAGCAATTTACCTTAAGTCTTGTCATGGTCATTGTATGTTGAAGTAGCTTACACATGGCTGACAATATTTTAAATATACATAGTATATGCATATTTTAAAGTCCTTTTGTACTAATTTTTTCAATTCTTCCTCTAAAATAAATGCTGAAAGGTGTTCACCAAGACACTAAGTTCATTTTAAAAACTATTTATTATTATTATTAAAATGTTAGGATAGATTTTTTCATATGGAAAACAAAATGCACTATTAAATACAAGTCATTACTTCTAACATTATCTTCAAATTTTTATTTTGTAGTAAGTCTGTACAAAATTTTTGTTGAAATAAAGAAACATCTGTAATCCCAGTTGTAAATTTGTTGAATTGATCTATCAAATATTTGTACAGTTGCTTAAATAATTTAAGAAATTAAATACTGGCTCTCACCTTGCCCTTCTCTCTCTGCTGCTTCTGACTCCACTGAGAACATGTATAGGTTCAAGTGTGATATATTCCTTTACAGGCTTTTTATCACATATGGGGAAAAAGAAATAAAATCACTAAGACAAGGCAAAACAATCACCATTACCACCACAACAAAGTCCTCCAGCTATAGCCTCCTGATGTGAAAGTGTAATGTTATTAAACATTTTCACTCTGGCATATTCATAGCCTTTTAGCTCAAACTCCGTGATACAAACTCATTCAAGTGAACCCTTATAGTTTCGCTCATGGACCCCATTTCCCCACTCTGCTTTTACACTTCAAGCATTTCCTGATTCCATCTTTTCTTCAGCTTTGCAGCACAACTTGAATTCTGCAATTCCTGGCAAAAGAGGCCTGATAGCCCCCGAAAGGTCACTTGGTCTTAATTCATATGTTGTCAATTCTCCACTATCTTTTTAAACATCCATTTGGCATCTTGATATGCTGTTCTTTCCAGTGTTTCTCCTGAAGATATGTCCCCAAGATGTGACAAACACTGAGGGTGGAGTACAAAGAAGCAAATAAGAAAACAAGTATTACCCATAATCACGTATGCCCAAAATAAGTTCTTAACATAACATTGTATATCTTTCCATACTTTGTTTTTGCATAAAATTTCTTCTTAAAAATCACAGTGCACATTTTTCTCATTTAAATAAATAGACAAAATATTTAACACATAATATATATTATGCATATATATGAAAGTTGTTTTAAATGTTAATAAACACACACAGATATTTTAACATGGTCAGATGTAAACTGTTCTTTTAAAAAATTGTAAGTAGGGAAAACAGCTCATAAATTGCTATGAATATTCATTACTCAACTGAAAGCCTTTTTGTTTTTCACAAAAACTTGCCAACAACCTATGTCCAAAAATATTTAAATCCTGATAGATTCTAACTAACCAATTTGTTATTACTAATAAAGAAAATAATTCTTTTAAAATGTGAAAATTTCAATTATACTGTAGTTTTAGAAAAAAAGTCAAAATTTAAGAAATAAATTAAAGAGTGAAATTTTAAATTGCATAGGCTACTCTATGTTATGAAATTAAAAGACGGTTGCTCCTTGGAAGAAAAGCTATGACCAACTTAGATAGCATATTAAAAAGCAGAGACATTACTTTGCCAACAAAGGTCTGTCTAGTCAAAGCTATGATTTTTCCAGTAGTCATGTATGGATATGAGAATTGGACCATAAAGAAAGCTGAGCACCAAAGAATTGATGCTTTTGAACTGTGGTGTTGGAGAAGAGTCTTGAGAGTCCCTTGGACTGCAAGGAGATCCAATCTGTCCATCCTATAGGAAAAAAGGACTGATGCGAAAGCTTGAAACTCCAATACTTTGGCCACCTGATGCAAAGGACTGATTCATTGGAAAAGACCCTGACGCTAGCAAAGATTGAAAGCAGGAGGAGAAGGCGACGACAGAGGTGAGATGGTTGGATGGCATTATTGACTTGATGGGCATGAGTTTGAGCAAGCTTCAGGAGTTGGTGACGGACAGGGAAGCCTGATGTGCTGCAGTCCATGGGCTCTCAAAGAGTTGGACACGACTGAGAGACTGAACTGAACTGAACTCTATGCTATATTTGTAGCACTTTAATTCTATATGGCCTTTGGAGGTTGGAAGCATGTTGATAATATTCATCCAGTTGAGAACTTAACCAAACATCTGATACTAGTATATTATGACTTAATTTTGTTCATTTTGTGTATTAAGCTAACAATTGTTTACACTAGAATTAACTTAAAAAAATACCTTAAGTATTTTGGTGTAAATTGTGTAGGTGTTTTTATGTAAATCACATAGCCTGGTGCTATTGCTTTTGCACATAGATTTCATAAATCTGGGAGCTTTCTTGAGAAAATAATCATACAGAAATGTGAAGAATTTATAATTGTGATAATTACTTTAAAAAAATTCTAGGTCTTTGTTTAGTTCTCAAAGAAATTTGACTTTAAAATCATCATTAGATGGTTTTAAATCTTTGTAATGTACATTTTGTGTTTCTAATATTTGCATTAAAATATGAGGTCCATTGAATACTCATTGTTTCAATAAAATCAGCCTTCTGACTGAGGAGATATATCCCTCAGAAAAAGAAACACAATACTTGCAGGAAGAAATACCCAAAATGAGTCTGTTTTTCTCTTATGAAAACCAAGTATTATTGGCTGATCTTGGAACAGATTCTGACAAACAGTGGTCATACCAAATTGTGGTTGCTTCACACATAACTTTCAAAGTAAATGTTACCACAAAGATAATATGTGAAAGGCTAAGAATTGTTAGTCATGTTTTCATTATTTCTTTTAAATCTTAAACTCTTCTCCTAAGGCAAATACTGTTAAGGATGTAATCAAAATCTCTTTCCTTTAATCACATTTATAGTATTTTCCTTTTTTTCTATTACTATGACATGGTGGCAATGTTGTCCATGAAATAGTCAGTTTGATAATATAATTAATATCTCTACTTGTATGCTTAATAATAATCCCGATTTTTATTATTTAATATTTTGGGGAGATTTATAACTGAATACCTAGATACATGCATTGATTTTATGATGTAAAATTTTTACATTTACCTTCATGATTTTATGATGTTTATAAGTTAGAGATGCTAGTCTTTTCTCTTTCACTAATGATTGACATGAGCATGGTGAATATATTTCCTGGCACAATCTATCTTTCTGAGTCTAAAGGCATTTCAGAGGTAGTAGAGGGTGGTCACCTTGATGTGATTGCAGAAGGAAGACATTATCACGGAAGGATTGATTGTTAAGAATGAAGTAGTCAGGAACAAATGCAATATGCAAAGATTGTGAAAGACTGCTTTATAAGAAAAATCAGAGTTGAATTCTGGTTTTGATGTTCTGCATCTTCTTTACAAACAGTGCATGCCAAGTAGTTTTGAAAATTCCCCTCAGTGTGGAATTAGACTGAGAAAAATAAATGACACAAATTTATATTATATTAGAACTATTTCAGTATTTACTTTAAAAGGCAAGTGAAAGGTGAAGTAAATAAGCAACTAAACTCTTTCAGGAGGAAAGACATCTTTGCTTTAATTGTCTGAATATTTAATTACCTAATCAGGATTTGTATTATATTTTCTTCCTCCTTTTTCTTAGTTTGGTGTAATAATAGTTACACATGGATTTTAGTTATTATGATATTAGAGAGTGTGAAATATAAGACTATATAAGATTTCTTCCTCTGGAAACTTCACCCCTAACCCTGAAAGAAAACATTACTATGCTCTTCTCTCAAACAGATTAGGTAAGGATACTGTGCAATCTGAACGTGAAAGGCTCATTTACCATAATTAAATAAAATTTACTATATAACTTATAAAATAGTCATGACAACCCATGTTGCAAATATTGTCCATTCTCCGTTATACCTCTATACCAATGTGAGATGAGCATACTTTTGTTTTTGTGGATAGATAATTGACATATAATCAAAATGGAAAATTAAGTAATTATACCCTGCATTTCTTTTAATGTTAGAGTGAATAGGAATAGCATTTCCAAGACAGGTCAGATGATGGCCAGAAAGAATAGTCTCTTTGTGTTTTGTTTTTGTACATCAACTAGCTATTTCACAACTATGATGAATCCAATTATTTCAATTTTGTCTTTGTTCAAATTGGTCAAATAAAGTATTCTACCATATATTATTCCTATAGCTTTGACTGCCAGTTGTAAATATAATTTTGAACCAAATTTTCTAGGTACAAATTTTCTGCTTCAATTTTAAAGGTATATCCACATTTTGTAGGTGAATCCTAACACACAGGGCATGAGCAAAATATCAAACTAAATAGCATTTTATTAATTGTTCATAATTTTTATAAGAAGAGTCTTCCTTAATGACATATGATTTGTCTTAAATTATAACAAACTATTTCTGTAATTTAAAAACATCCAAAAAATAATAAAAAGCATTCATACACTAATCCAGCATGTCTTTAGAATAAACACTGACTTGTTGTTCAGTTACAAAGTCGTGTCTGACTCTTTGCTACCCCATGGACAGCAGCACATCAGGCTTCCTTATCTTTTACCATCTCATGGAGTTCACTCAAACTCATGTTCATTGAGTTGGTGATATCATCCAACTGTCTCATCCTCTGTTGCTCCCTTCTTCTCCTGCCCTCAGACTTTCCCAGAGTCAGCATCTATTCCAATGACTCAGCTCTTTGCATCAGGTGGTAAATGTATTGGAGCTTCAGCTTCAACATCAGTCCTTGCAATGAACATTCATTGTTGATTTCCTAGTCTATGATTATTTCCAGTTTTGACACTGTATATGCTAGCACATTGGAACTCATTCCCATATATGTTTCATTCTTCAATCAGTCTTAAATTTTTCATTTTAAAAATTATGAGGATTAAGAATCAAGAGCTTAAGTCTAGAAGTTAAGAGAAACATTAAGCAAAGCAAATATCCTTGGAATACTTAATGGAAGATGGAGAAAAGAAAGTCTGGGCTTTCAATCTCTGTTTTAAGGTACTCTATAAGAAGGAAGGGAAGCACACAGTTATATAGACTAAGTTAAACCCTGGGTTTGATGGAATGGGGTTTAGTAATGAAAACTACCAACAATGGTGCCTGATTCTCTCACTCCATCTCAAACATTTAAGTTACACTGTGTTCTTGGGCCCTAGTGGGAAATGGTAATCAAGACAAGCAGGTTGCAAGCAAGTGTCCAATAATTAGAAGGGCATTGATCATCTTTACAGAGAATAGAACAGAAATTAAAAAAATATTTTTTTTAAAAAAAGCAGAAAAACGAGTGAATATCCCCCCCTAACAGTGGTAACAAAACAAGGCAAACACATTCACAGGATCTCTTTGGACTGTGGAGAGGAAGAACCTGAAGAGAAAGGTAAGTGAAAACCGTCACACACTGATTAGTCCTAAACTCAGTTTTGCAAATATGCTGGTGGCAATACTTAAAGTGTGATCTTCTTTTATTTTTCTGAATGTGAAACTATTGCTTAAAAACACTTTTTCCTATATTGTTACAGCTCTGTTTTTCTTACAATATCTTAAGTTTTTAACCACAAACTTTTTTTCTTTATCTGGGAAGTGGATGAAGGAAAGGAGAGGCGGCAGGTAGGCGAGTAGCAATAAAAACTATTTTTTACTGTAATCTAAACTTAAGTGTTCTCAGTTTCTTGAAGCTCTGAAGTGTTTATATACAAAATTATTGGGAAAAGAAAAGAAAAATACATAGAATTTCTATATTCGCTTTTATGTTAGCTCCTTAAACATGCAATTTTTACAGTAAATTTTAGAGCGTATTTATAATATAACTGACTTTAGCTTTTAGCATTAGCTCCATGTTACTGTCTGCAAATGTTTTTCCAGTGACAGCATACATTGGTTACACTGGTAATGTCTTTGTATTTCCATAGTCTGTGGTATCTATTTTCATCTTTTGTTTTGCTTTTTGCATTTCTATATAGTTGCTTCCTTTAATCTCAGCTGTGGGTTTTTTGTTTTTTTTTCATACTCACTTTTTATGGTCTGTTTGTCACTGACTGGTCTTTGAAATCCTCTTGAGAGAATTTTGCCACTGTAAGCTAAATGCTACAACAAATAACTTTCACAAACTTTTTCTCACTCATAGCACAATCAAGGCAGATCACTAGAAGTGGGGGTGGGTGGGGGTTGGGTTGGGAGGGAGTTCATTTTTTGCATTATACAGTTGGGCAGAAACAATCTTTTGTGGTGCCTCTGCCATCCTCTAAAAAATGTCATGGATATTTACTGAGACTTGTGCTTCAGACCCTTAGATGAGGAGAGAGAATAAGAATCTTAACCACATAACCTGAAATGATATCCATCACTACCCTTATCCCGTTAACATGGAGTAGCCATTTGGCTTCTCTTAAACTCCAGGGCAAATGGGAAATGTAGTCTGGTCACATACCCAGAGGAAAAGTAGATGCTGGTGAGCACTTCCAGAATCTGCCAAAACTATAGTCCTGATCATTTCTTTTGTCTATAACCTTTGAATGTTACTCAACATATACTTCAGTATCATGAAGTTGCCCAACCTATGCACCTTTAGGAAGCTATAAATAAATATAATTGTGCCAGTTTATTTATTTATTTATTATTTTTTTTTTCCAGTGGGTTTGTCATACATTGATATGATTCAGCCATGGATTTACATGTATTCCCAATCCCGATCCCCCCTCCCACCTCCCTCTCCACCCGATTCCTCTGGGTCTTCCCAGTGCACCAGGCCGGAGCACTTGTCTCATGCATCCCACCTGGGCTGGTGATCTGTTTCACCATAGATAGTATACATGCTGTTCTTTTGAAATATCCCACCCTCTACCAGAAAATTACTAGAGCTAATCAATGAATATAGTAAAGTTGCAGGATATAAAATTAACACACAGAAATCCCTTGCATTCCTATATACTAACAATGAAAAAACAGAAAGAGAAATTAAGGAAACAATACCATTCACCATTGCAACAAAAAGAATAAAATACTTAGGAGTATATCTACCTAAAGAAACAAAAGACCTATACATAGAAAACTATAAAACACTGATGAAAGAAATCAAAGAGGACACAAACAGATGGAGAAACATACCGTGTTCATGGATTGGAAGAATCAATATTGTCAAAATGGCTATTCTACCCAAAGCAGTCTATAGATTCAATGCAATCCCTATCAAGCTACCAACGGTATTTTTCACAGAACTAGACCAAAGAATTTCACAATTTGTATGGAAATACAAAAAACCTCGAATAGCCAAAGTAATCTTGAGAAAGAAGAATGGAACTGGAGGAATCAACCTGCCTGACTACAGACTCTACTACAAAGCCACAGTCATCAAGACAGTATGGTACGTGCCAGTTTATTTAGATTTCAGTATTTTTATTCTATATGGACCATTGTAACATCTTTTGGCAATTTTAATTCTAATTAAGAATCTATCCCATTATAATATGTTCCATTCAAATCCACATTCTTTGCCACAAGTAATATTATCCAAGAACTTTCTCTTTAAGTAATAATTTAATTACTCAAATTTCAAATATGTATTACATGATTCTAATTCTTTTTTGAGAAGGAGGATGAATAATAGAATTATATTTGGTTTTTGTTAAAGAGAATGCCTTTAGAACTTTTAATTATGTCTTTAAAAAGTCAAGGTATTACCCTTAAGCTCTTATTTGACTTTTCAAAAAGAACAAACTCACTTTAAAATTTGAAAAATAATCTTTTTATTCCCTATCAGTTCAGTTCAGTTCATTTCAGTTGCTCATTCATGTCTGACTCTTTGTGACCCCATGCACGCCAAGCCTCCCTGTCCATCACCAACTCCCAGAGTTTACTCAAACTCATATCCATCTAGTCGGTGATGCCATCCAGCCATCTCACCCTCTGTCGTCCCCTTCTCCTCCTGCCGCCAATCCCTCCCAGCATCAGGGTCTTTTCCAATGAGTCAGCTCTTTGCATCAGGTGGCCAAAGTATTGGAGTTTCAGCTTCAGCATCAGTCCTTCCAATGAACACCCAGGACTGATCTCCTTTGGGGTGGACTGGTTGGATCTCCTTGCAGTCCAAGGGACTCTCAAGAGTCTTATCCAACATCACAGTTCAAAAGCATCAATTTTTCGGCACTCAGCTTTCACCACAGTCCAACTCTCACATCCATACATGACCACTGGGAAAACCATAGCCTTGACTAGACAGACCTTTGTTGGCAAAGTAATGTCTCTGCTTTTTATTTATTCCCTATACTGACAATGAAATTCCCAAAGAAAAAAACCATGAGATAATAATTCTACATTTCTTAATATGGATTGCTTTTAACCTAATGTAGGTCTTCTACATTTTAGACCTAGAGTGTAAGCTTGTTGCCCCATTAAACAGCAAAGCTAAACTGAACTAGAGAAAGGAATTGAGTTAGTGTAATAAAAGAGTCTATAGGCTTAGATTTGAATCTAGCTTATGAAAACATGAAGAATGCGTGAGGTCATGTTGAATAGAAATCAGAATAGGTTGGGCTTAGCAAGGATGTTGTGAACATCTCAGACAGTTTCCAGAAAAAAAGTATAAGAGGTTTTTGTAAGATTTTGGACTGCAAGATAAAGATCAAAATAGCAAACTGAATAATAAAATCAGTAACTTTATTTAGCTAAAAATTAAATATCAAAAGGTAATTTTTGAATAAACTGTAAATTGACAGAAAAATGGTAATGTGGTACATATGGAAGTTAAAATGTGGGTGAAATTAATATTTACAGAGCCAAGTTTTCATAAGTGAATTCACAAATGTAGCCATGAGATATTAAACTAGTGACTGTGTTAAATTCATACCAGATGCAATATTTTACAAATGCAGGAAATTTAGTTATCAAATTAGGAGTGACGGATAGTGACTGAACTAATTAAGCAGGAACTCCATAAGCAATTTACCTCATTAAAGGTTTGCAGTTCTGTATCTGCCACAAAATTTATTCAGTACCTATTTTAAATAATAAAGGATAAAAATCAAGTTTAATTGACATTTTAATAGAAAGCATATCAATTAAAATTATCTATGAAAAAAGACTCTTCCTAAAACAATTATTGTTTGAAGTGCAGCAGATCTATTTGTTGTCAACTTAAAAGAGCAAAATGGAACTGAATTCGATAGTAACATGAGGTGTGGGAAATTCAGCAGAGGCCCTCAGTCTTCATCAGCTAATTACACAGAGCATTTGGATCCATTCACTAGTATTGTTATCAATGTTATGACTATTTTATTTCATTAATTTTATAAGCTAATGCTTTTGCCACATACTGCTGTTCTCCAAACCTTTCTATTGCCTCATTTTATGAAATGAGAGAATGCATTATATCTGGAGTTAAATAGTGTAGTTCAAATCATGGTTCTGCTTCTAATTGGTTGTGTAACTCTGAGAAATTCTTATATAATCCTTAGTTATGCTCATACATAAAGTAAGATAATAACAGAATTTAGGACAGTGAAAAGAGATAATGCATTCAGAGGGGTTGGTGTAGCCCTAGCCCCATGGTAAATTCTCTGTTCAGGTAAGCTATTACTGTTTTCTGTTTTTATTCTTTTTGTGATTGCCACTATTATTATTGCTCTGGACTCAGATCCCACTGAAAGTATAAAATTAGTGTGAGAAATTGATATTCAATTTAGCATTCAACAAAACCAGATTGTGATTGCAAAATAAAGATAATGAAAATATTATATAATTGATATCAGTTGTAAGCTAAAGCCGAAACATTATTTCTGATTATTTCATAAAAGATCACTAAAACTCAGTGCCCACACATGAGCTATTACTTAGACATGTAGAAAAGATGTGTTGTGGAATCTTAACTGCCATCTTTGAGTAAACAATTTTTGCTACATCCAAGTTATTGTCTTACTTTCATTGTTTTTTATTTCTCAAGCCTTGAAATTCCAAAATCTCTGAAAAGGTGAAAATTCACCCTTTTCTGATGAGTCTTATTGAATTTTAATCACATTCTTATTAAAATTCAGTAGCCAGATAGTATATTTGCATCTTTGCTTTACCACCTAAAAATAGAAATAAAGCCTATCTTACACAATAAATCTAAATAAGATTATTAGTGATAATAGTTCGAAAAACAAGAAAGTGCTTCATGAATCTACAATGTTTGAGCTGAAAGTTCAGGAAGTGTTAGAAAGAATTGTGTTTAGTCTTAGATAGATACTAGTGGTAGAAATTTCCGCTCCAACAATGACAGTTCATTCCCCTCCATCACCTCAATGGAGAGCAAAAGTTATTCTCATCTATATCTAGCATCCTTATAATCTGGAATTGGAGACCATATTAGTTTGGTAGGGTTGACATAGCAAATACCAGAGACTGGGTAGCTTAAACAGTAGAAATTAGTTGTCTCAAAATTCCAGTAACTAGAAATCTGAGGACAAGATGTTGGCAGAGTTGGTTTCTTCTGAGCTCATCTTCCTTCTATGTATGCCCTAATCTCTGCTTAAGAGAATACCAACTGCTTTGGATTAGGGCCCACCCATATGCTCTCACTTAATTTTAATTACCTCTTTAAAGGCTTTGTCTCCAAACACAATCACATTCTAAAGTACTAGGGATTCGAGCAGTATGTGTTTGGTGGGGTGAGGGGGAATACAGTTCAGCACATAACACATAGAGAAACAGAGAAATCTTGAGATTCTTTTCTTATGTATTTTTCAGATGTCCTAAAGAAAGATTTTTCTTGCCACAAACCTCTCACCTTTGCAATATAAGATAAAAAAGCACTAAAATATTTTTTTTAATGTATATGTCACGCCCCTCTTCCGCAGACATTGGGGGTGACTATTAGATAATGTGATAAGAGAAGTGACATATTACCCTACAGTTAGGAAAAGATTTACTCCTTTCTTCATCCAGAGCAACTTAATTCTGTCAACGGAGCCATACAGATTGGCAAAATATGAAAGTGCGCACGAATCAAATAAGAAAATCAATGCAGTTTTTTCTATCCTGAGTAAGGCTTCAACTATTAATGCTTCAGAAATATATTATTTGCCTTTTCATCAATTCACACTTGTCTTTGTCCCTGCATAATTTATACATATAAAAGGATAAGAGTGTAGCTATTTTACTAAAGCTGTGTTGTCCAAGTGTGTACCACAGGTACAAAATGTTTCCTTTTTTCTTCTCCTGTTGTTTCAGCGCTACTTAATGACTAAAAACTGAATACCAAGGACAATCATGAGCACTTAAGGCCCAATTCATAAAAAAATGATGCAAGCCATTTATGCACAAATGTTGCCACTTTCATATGGAAACAAGGTACATAAAGAATTCTCCTTTGTGATTCATAAACCCTCTTTAAGGTAATTTTGTTGCTCAGTTTTGTACCTCAGGAGAGCAAAACTCTAAAAGAGAGAAGTAGGAAAGAAAAGAAAACCTACAGATATACTTATAGTCCTATTTGCATAAAAAGCCACAGCAAGCCTTTTATGCAATATTAATTAAACATATATTAGACAGTGGTGTGTGGATTGTATAGTCATTACCCACTTTAGTCAAGAATATAAAATATCCTTGAATATAGCTAAGAATATAAAATAGAAAACATTTAAAAACACACACAGTGCTCACTTGTTCTCTTTCAGACAGACCCAGAATCTTTATCATTCTGAGTTGATTTACCTACATATATTCCAAGAGAATAAAGTACTGGTAGAAATACTCAGACTCCGTGTCCAGTCTTTATTGCCTACTCTAGGAAATTAGAGGCAGAAAAAACTTCTCTATAATTTGCTTAGAATATGTCTAAGTATAAAGGTTATTGAGTCTGATGTTTGTTTTCTATGAATGCTAACACTTTAGATGCATTTGAGATGATTAGAAACTGAAGTGATACGGCTGACAGAAAGAGTTTTCCATGTCAGACAGGAATATATTATTATTGACCATGACTGGATTCAAAATTACTATTCGAGAGCCTAAAAAACAAGGTCAATAAAAGTCCAGTCTCTTCAAATGTGAAATAAATGAGAACTTTGTATAAGTTCCACTCATTGTGGCCAATGTCACGATTTACTGATATTTCAGCTCAACAGTCTTCACAATTTCAGAATAACAAAATGCTAACCATACCCTGTGGCAGTTGTACAAATAAAAATTATGAGGAAAAATGGAGAACTGTAGAGAAACAGTATTTACTAGGCATTGCGTGTCTGCTATGCTTCTTTCCACACTGTGTTAAAACCCCACACGTTCATACTCCCAAATCCATTCTTTGTCTGTTGCCATCCTATCCTGTGCCCAGGGAGACTAACCTTGAAGGCTGACCTCCATTTAAGTTCAGCCAGTGGGAAGTACTGACAAACAGTGGGGAGCTGGAGGAGAAAGGGGTTCGGGTCTTTCTTCCTCACTGCTTGCCTGTCCCAGTGCTGTGACTCTGCCCGTGGTCCACCAGTGACCACATCTCCTGTTTGATGGTACTCCTCTAGGGCTCACCTTTCACCGGGCTCTGAGGTCACCATTTTCCTTCCTTGTTCCCTCAGTAATGAGACTGAGGGTGGCTTCTTTCCATTGCCAATCTGGGACCTCTTGTCTCCCTAATTCTTTTCACATTCATAAGTCATCCTTTCTTAAAGATTTTTGTAGAAGTAATTCTGGAAAATTTCTGTGTTTTGTGGGAAATTTAACTAACAGACATCCAAGATGTTATGTTTCTAATTGATTTCTATTTTGTATGACTACAATGTGGTTAGTGTATAATTGTTCTATTGGCTTCACTTTGTATGGCTTACACTGTCAATTTTAGGTTGAACCCATCAGAAACCTTCATTCCACAGCACATCAGGTACAATGACACAAAACTAGGTTAAAGCCCATCAATCTCTGAGTAAGCAATGAATAGAATTTGATAATGATGATGTTTAATATATGTACTTGGTGACTGGATTGAGTACCAACTTATTCAATTAGCAAAACCTTACTGGTTGACTACATTTGTAAAGCATTTTATAAGGACAGAAGATGAGTAGGATACATAGATATCTAATATCAATGCTACTTTTAATAATAGCAACCACTATTGTAAGAACCATAATTAATACTTAATAAATGCTTTCTTTGTGTTAAGCACTGTGCCTTTAGCTTATTTAAACATAGCCCATTCAAATGAAGCAAGTAGTATAGTATTATTTATTTATTTTTTTTTTTACAATGAAGTAGTTGTAGCTTGAAAAGGGAAAGTGTTAGTTGCTCAGCCTTGTCCAACAGTTTGTGATCCTTTGGACTATAGTCTGCCAGGCTCTCTCTTCATGGAATTCTCCAGAATCCTTGAGTGGGGTAGCCATTCCTTTTTCTGCAAGTTAGAGTTTAAAGAAGTTATAAGAGTTGCCCAAGGTCACTCAGCAGATAAATGGCAGAATTGGAACTTGTTCCCACAACTGTTTTGATTCTAAAACTAAGCTCTTAACCGCCATACCATCATGGTGCTGAAGGAGGAAACAGACAGAACAGGCTCCATCTTGAAAGCAGGACTCCATCTTGGGTTGGACTGTGGCCTTTGATCTATATGCCCAGTATCTATGGAAACGACATACCAACTGGAAAACCAGACCCCCTGGATGGAAGAGCCCCAGGGCTCATACCTAGACTCTCTATTGCCTAAAAGAATACCCTAATTATCTGTGTAACTGAATAGAATCATAAATTCTATTATGCTTATTGGGGTATGACCACAGGCCTATTGATAATTGTCCACTGTTAACTACCTAGGCTTAAGGCATATGAATCACGGGTTAACTTTGATTGTATCTTTCTTTTCCTTTGTTCAGACTAGTTTCAGGGAATCTGGGGAGGTGGGTTTGGGCATGTACACTTAGGATATATAAGGTTTTCAGAAAAACTGGTCAGGGTCCTTGGCTAAGAGGAGACTCTGCCTTGGGCCCGCCGGTGTAATAAACTGCACTCCACTTTCTGCATTGTCCTTCTGAGTGAGTTTGTTTCCCAGAACGCATGACAACAACAGTAAAACAAAACAGAAAACCAAACAAAACAGAAAGATACAGTCATCTGTGGAAAATTCTTTGAACTTTATGCATATAATTTTCCATTACAGCTTTTTTTCTTAATAATTTTAAAGAGTCATATTTATTAAGGCTATAAAGCTATTGTTGTATCTATGGTAAATATTAGTTCCAGTTTTTCTAGGGAATTATACTATGAATCTTTTCTATGTGGTAATTTTCACTGCTTTTGTGCTAGAAAAGATCTTACTCATTTAAAAATGTCTTGAATATTCATCCAAATATTGGATTTTTCAGCCAAAGATTTTATTTTTGTGGAGTTGACTTACCTGTATGGTAAAAGCAGATATTTAACCATTTTTTTAAACTATTAAAGTTTCCTAACTTTTAATTAAATAGCCACTCAGCCTCTTTTATAAAAGGCCTTTGACCATTTTTCTCTAAAAGCAATGTATTAGCCCCCTGGAGACACAGTTTCTTCTGAAACCTATCCAGTGGTAAATGTTTATTTCTCAAACATCTCAGGTAACATGGGCAATCTTGATCCTTAATGCTGTTTTCAAATAATTCTCTTCCTCCCTCCATAAAAACATCCAACCTGAACCTTATGTCATCACTGTACTTCACCCATAGCCCTCTCTTCTGCAAATCCCTACAGAATTCTGATCACTTCCCTTTATCATCTGAAGATTTAACACTTGTTTCACTATCATTCTCTCCAACTCTACTTCTGTCTTAATTCTTGCTAATTCTACCACCCATATAGATGATGCTTCTAATACCATGGCCTTTCAGTTTCTTGGTCTCTTGTTACTGTTGAGTCTGAATCTTTGCAACCCCATGGACTGCAGCATGCTAGGCTTCCCTGTTCTTCATCATCTCCCGGATGTTGCTCAAACTCACGTTCATTGAGTCCTACAATCTCATCCACCCTACCATCTCATCCTCTGTCGTTCCCTTCTCCTCCTGCCTTCAATCTTTCCCAGCATCAGGGTCTTTTCCAATGAGTCAGCTCTTCACATCAGGTGGCCGAAGTATTGAAGTTTCAGCTTCAGTACCAGTCCTTCCAATGAACATGCAGGACTGATTTCCTTTAGGATAGACTGGTTTGATCTCAAGAGTCTTCTCCAACACCACAGTTCAAAAGCAGCAATTCTTTGGTGCTCAGCTTTCCTTATGGTCCATTTGATGACTACTAGAAAAACCATAGCTTTGACTACATGGACCTTTATCAGCAACATAATGCTTCTGCTTTTTAATATGCCATCTAGGTTGGTCATAGCTTTTCTTCCAAGGAGCAAGCATCTATTAATATCATGGTTGCCATCACCATCTGCAATGGCTTTGGAGCCCACTAAAATAAAGTCTGTCACTTGTCCATAATTTTTGTTCTCAATTCTACTTCACCCACTTATTCCCATAATACATTTCTAGAATTAATTGCCAGTAACTGTAAATCCCATATAATCTCAATTTTAAATCTTCTACCCTGCCGTTATCAGCATCCACCTTTATAGCTTCTATCTTCAATCTTTCTGCCTTCTCCTTCTTTCTCATGCTCTTTCCTTGTTTCTCAATTCACTTGGGAAATTGAATCAATTAGAAGTTATTTTCCACATGCTTCTAGTATTATCTACCTACTCACTTGCTTCTATCTTCTTTCCTATTATCAAGGATGAATTATCCATGAGCCTAAGGAAAGCCAAACCTGCCATTAAATCTCATCCCTTCTTTCTTCTTAAGGACCTTGCTCTAGAAAATGTCTCTTCTCTTTCTTGCATAATCCATTTTTTTTTCCTTTTTATGGAAAAAACTTCCTACAAACCCACAAAGTTGCTGTTATAGACCTCATTCTAAAAACAAAAACCAAAAGACACTGTCTTGTGACATTCTCTAGTTACTGCCTGTATTTGCCTTCTCTTTACAGGAAATATTTTTTAAAAGCCTATATTCATTAGAGTATCTTCAGTTTCTCCACTCCTATTCTTCTTTAAGGCTACTCCAATCTTGTTTTGTTTCCACCATGATATTTTGGCAGCTTTTAACTAGAACATTAATGATGAATGCATTGCTAAACCCAATGCATATAATTTTTTTGTTCTTGTTTTACTTGATCATCAGGAACATTTAATTCTGCTGATAACTCAGGGCACTCTACACTTCTGGATGTTCTTTGTGCTTGATTGTGCCATTTTCCCATTTCTTTCTCATCTTCCAGTCCTGTGAATATTAAGGTCTCTGTCTGTTGATGCATTTTTTCTTTCTCCAAATTGTGACTTAAATTCCATCTCTATACTGATGCCTCACAAATTTTCTAGTTTGGATATTTCTTTTGTACTCCAAATCTGTATACTTACACATCTAACTACCTTGACATCTCCATGTATATACCTAGTAAGTCTAATGTAAAGAACCCAGAACTTACCTTCTAATCAACCCCCAAAATACTTTTTCCAGAGTCTTGCCCAAGTTGTTATTGTGGGTCACACTCTGATGTAAGTATTTGGAAACTATGAATCCACTTAAGCTTCATAACAATTCTTTGAGATAAGTACGATTATGCCCCAATTTCACATGTGAAGTAATTGAGGAGGTAAGAGATAAATAACCTACATCCAAGGCCATAACAATGCTTGAGCAAGAATTACATATCCTGACAGTCTGCCTCCTGAGACTATGATCTTAACCACGGCCCCATGCCACACTCATGCTTTCTGGCCTCGAAACTGGGAATCCTCTTTCACTCATCCTAACCCTTTAGGTGACGGTGAGGTGAGGTGTTAGTCACTCAATCATGTCTGACTCTTTACGAGCCCATGGATTGTAGCCCACCAGGATCCTCTCTCCATGGAATTCTCCAGGCAAAAAGACTGGAGTAGGTTGCCATTCCCTTCTCCAGGGGAATCTTCCTGGCAAAGGGATTGAATCCAGGTCTCCTGCATTGCAGGCAGATTCTTTACATTCTGAGCCACCAGGGAAGTCCCTAACTCTTTAATGAAATCACTCAGCAAATCCTGCTAGCTCCACTTTGAAATTTGTACGTATACTCAGAATCTGATCACTTTCTCACACGTTCCCTGTTACTGGGGACAGTTGAGGTAATTACAATGGTCTAAGGTAGCCCTGCATAATCTCCATACACCTAACCCGCTTGCTCTCGTTTCCTCTGACCTCAACACCGACCCTCTCCCCTTGCTCATTCTATGGCAGATGTTGTTGTTGTACTTAGTTGCTAAGGCATGTCCAACTCTCTGCAGCTCCTTGGACGGTAGCCCACCAGGCTCCTCTGCCCATGGAATTTTCAAGGCAAGAATACTGGAGAAGGTTGCCATTTCCTACCCCGGGGGTTTTCCTGACCCAGGGATTGAAGCCGTGTCTTTTACATCTCCTGCATTGGCAGGTGGATTCTTTATGACTAGCACCACCTGGGAAGCCCCATTCCAGATACACTGGTCTTATTTTCTTCACACACTCCAGAGATGGTTGTATATTAGGAAGAGTGGCTTTTTGCTTTTGTTTTTTTGATCATTTTCAGATACGTTCATGGCTCATTTCTCGGAATCCTTTTAATTGTTTCTCAAATTTCACCTTTGTTTTAAAGGCTTTCACTGGCCATTTTTCTTCAAAATCTGCCCTCCTCCAATTCTCATCTTTTTTTTTTTTTTTTTTTGCTTTATTTTTCTCCATATCATAACAAATGATATACTTTACTTATGAATCCTGTTGATAAAGCTATCTCCCTGAACTAGAGTATAAGCTACACTAGTGCATTCCCAGGTTGGCTAACTACTATATTCTCAGCTCTTATAAGGCTGCCTAGCACACAGTAGGAGGTAAATCAATATTTCCTGAAAGTATGACACGTGCACTTTTTCATTGGTACGTATTGTTTCTTTTAGCATGTTTTAAATTATTTTATGTAGTAGGGTACTAGGGTATTTTTCAAGAAAAGATTTTTCAAGAAAATCTAACAGGAATCTCTGCATCACACAACTTTCGTTATAATTTCATACTGTGTTTCAATATATTATAAATTTTTCTCATGATAGTCATCATAGCTAAGACTTTCTCTTTGGGGACTCCAGATGCTACTACTATTACAATCATAAACACTCTTTAACATCTTCTTTTTTCAAAAATGTTGGCTCACCACATCTCTTAAATTCTACTATGTAAAAATGATCCTTCTTTATTTTCTCAAGAGTTGTCTATTAATTTTCTTACAACCTACTTCTACCTCAAACCACTTAAATTTGATTTTTATTCCTAGGATTCCACCAAAGCTGTTCTTTTCAATAACTATATCAATGATTTCCAGCTGACTATATGAAATGTACTGTTTTATTTCATAATTTTACTATACTTGATAATTCAGCAATATCCTTCATAATCGATCCCTTTCTTCTTTCTGAAGTATTTTCAACTCTTAGCTTCTGTGAGGCTAACAATGTATTTTTGGTTTTCCTACTTCCTCATTGGTTCTCCATTCTGGGGCTCTCTTTCTGGCTTATTTTACTATCTTCCAAATAGAGCAGCTCAGAATTGGATAATTGGTAAACTTTTCTTCATTGTAATTATAAGTAAAATTCAAATATTGTCTGTTGCTATCAAGTCTGGAATCTATATTTTAGGTCGGATTACCAAAATAAATATATCTAATTTCTTACTCAATTTTTCCCCTAACACTTCACAAACATTCCAAACACAGTGCATCTAAAATTGAATCGATTTTTTTTTCTCCCTCAAATTTTCCATTTCAGTGTTTCTTGTTTCATCAGAGACATATACTCCCAAATGCTTAAGCCAGAATAATGGGAGACATTCCCATCAATTCCCTATTTCTCACTAAGCAACCGCCAATTTCTATATGTTCTACTATCTAAGTACGTTCTAAATACTTTCTTTTCTCATTTTTCATGGCTGATCTCTGGTCCAAATTCCTATCATTTTTCTCTTTAACAATTGGAGGAGTATCCTAATTGACCACTCTGCCTCTCAATGAATTCTTTATTCAGCAGGCAGTGATCCTTTTAAAAATTAAAAATCGATCCATGTTGCTCCTCCTTTAAATTCTAAATGAAATCTGCTGCTCATGGAAAAAATACAAAGTTTTCATTACAACCATTACCTGCCTCTCTAGCATTATCTCAGGTCATTCAACACCTCTGAACTGAAGAGTAAGAAATTGTGTTTCTTTTTTCAGTTTTAGCTACTAAGTTGCTTCTGAATGTAGGAAATTTGTGTTTGCTTTCCATTTTCTCAAGAATCCTTGTACAACCCCTCCAAGATATCTCACCTCTTGATTTATAGATACATAGATAACATTTTTGTTCTGTATATTTTACATATGGGTTCCACATATTTCTGTTCTTTGTTGCTTTCAAAGTATAGTTTTCTTTTTCTCATGATTTTAAAAACTGATTATTACTGGCACATAGAAAATCCTCTTAAACTTTAAGCATCTAATATTCAACATTCTTGCATATTTTAAGGCACTTATCGATTTTTAAGAATTTCATAGGATATAATCATATTATTCATGGCAAACAGAAGCCGGAGAGTGGAAACAGTGACAAACTTTATTTTCTCGAGCTCCAAAATCATTGCGGACAACAACTGCAGCCATGAAATGAAAAGACAGTTGCTCCTTGGAAGGCTATAACATACCTAGACAGCACATTAAAAAGCAGGGACGTCATTTTGTTGTCAAAAGTCTTTCTACTCAAAGCTATGATTTTTCCAGTAGTCATGTGCAGATGTGAGAGTTGGACCATAAGGGAGGCCACACACTGAATAATAGATGGTTTTGAATTGTGGTGCTGGAGAAAACTCTTGAGAATCCCTTGGACTGCAAGAAGACCAAACCAGTTAATCCTAAAAGAAATCAACCCTGAATATTCATTAGAAGGATTGATGCTGAAGCTGAAGATCCAAAACGTTGGCCGCCTGATATGAAGAGTCGACTCATTGGGAAAAACAATGATGCTGGAAAAGATTGATGGCAAAAGGAGAAGGGGGCAGCAGAGGATGAGATGGTTAGAGAGCATTACCCATCCAATGAATATGAATTGGAGCTATCTAATCTAGGAGATACTGTTCATTGGGTTCTCAAAGGAAGAATACTGAAGTGGTTTGCCATTGCCTTCTCCAGTGGACCATGTTTTGTCAGAACTCTCCACCATGACCCGTCCATATTGGGTGGTCCTACACGGCATGAAAGATGAACTCCCCAGGTTGGTATGTGCCCAATATGTTACTGGAGAAGAGTGGAGAAATAACCCCAGAAAGAATGAAGAGATGGAGCCAAAGCAAAAACAACACCCAGCTGTGGATGTGAATGGTGATTGTAGTAAGTCTGGTGCTGTAAGAACAATATTGCATAGGAACCTGGAATGTTAGGTCCAAGAATCAAGGTAAATTGGAAGTGGTATAAAAGGAGATTGGGCTTCCCTAGTAGCTCAGATGGTAAAGCATCCATCTGCAATGCAGGAGACCTGGGTTCAATCCCTGGTTCAGAAAGATCCCCTGGAGAAGGAAATGGCAACCCATCCAATATCGTTGCTGGGAAAATACCATGGACAGAGGAACCTGGTGGGCTACAGTCATTAGGATCGCAAAGTGTTGGACACAACTGAGCAACTAACACCCAAACAGGAGATGGCAAGAGAGAATGTTGACATTTTAGGAATTAGTGAACTAAAATGGACAGGAATGGGTGAATTTAACTCAGATGACCATTATAGACCATTATATGGTAGATGACCATTATACCTACTTCTGAGGGCAAGAATCCCTTAGAAGAAAGAGAGTAGCCCTCATAGTCAACAAAAAAGTCCAAAATGCAGTACTTGGATGCAATCTCAAACATGACAGAATGATCTCTGTTCATTTCCAAGGCAAACCATTCAATATTACAGTATTACAAGTCTATGCTCCAACTAGTAATGCTGAAGAAGCTGAGGTTGAATGGTTCTATGAAGACCTACAAGACCTTTTAGAACTAACACCCTAAAAAGATGCCCTTTTCATTATAGGGGACTGGAATGCAAAAGTACAAGGTCAAGAGGTACCTGGAGTAACAGGCAAATTTGGCCTTGGAGTAGAAAATGAAGCAGGGCAAAGGCTAACAGACCTTGCCAAGAGAACACACCTGTCATAGCAAACACCATCTTGCAGCAACAGAGGAGAAGACTCTACACATGGACATCACCAGACGGTCAATACTGAAATCAGATTGATTATATTCTTTGCAGCCAAACGTGAAGAAGCTTTATCAGCTCTATACAGTCAGAAAAAACAAGACTGGGAGCTGAATGTGGCTCAGATCATGAATTTCTTATTGCCAAATTCAGACTTAAATTAAAGAAAGTAGGGGAAACCACTAGACCATTCAGGTATGACCTACATCAAATCCCTTATGATTATACAGTGGAAATGACAAATAGATTCAAGGGATTAGATCTGATAGACAGAGTGCCTGAAGAACTATGGAAAGTGTTTCGTGACATTGTGCAGGAGGCAGTGACCAAGACCATCTCCAAGAAAAAGAAATGCAAAAAGGCAAAATGGTTGTCTGAGGAGGCCTTACAAATAACTGAGAAAAGAAGAGAAGCTAACAGCAAAGGAGAAAAGGAAAGATTTACCCATTTGAATGCAGAGTTCCAAAGAATAACAAGGAGAGATAAGAAAGCCTTCCTCAGAAATCATTGCAAAGAAATAGAGGAAAACAATAGAATGGGAAAGACTAGAGATCGCTTCAAGAAAACTAGAGATAACAAGGGAATATTTCATGCAAAGATGGGCTCAATAAAGGACAGAAATGGTATGGACCTAACAGAAACAGAAGATAGTAAGAAGAGGTGGGAAGATACAAAGAACTATACAAAAAACAACTTCATGACCCAGATAACCATGATGGTGGGATCACTCACCTAGAGCCAGACATCCTGGAATGCAAAGTCAAGTGGGCCTTAGAAAGCATCACTAAGAACAAAGCTAGTGGAGGTGATGGAAATCCAGCCGAGCTATTTCAAACCTTGAAAGACGATGCTGTGAAAGTGCTGCACTCAATATGCCAGCAAATTTGGAAACTCAGCAGTGGCCACAGGACAGAAAAAGGTCAGTTTTCATTCCAATCCCAAAGAAAGGCAATGCCAAAGAATGCTTAAACTACTGCAAAGTTGCACTCATCTCACCTGCTAGTAAGTAATGCTCAAAATTTTCCAAGCCAGGCTTCAGCAGTACATGAACTGTGAACTTCCAGATGTTCAAGATGGTTTTAGAAAAGGGAGAGGAACCAGAGATCAAATTGCCAATATCTGTTGGACCATCAAAAAAGCAAGAGAGTTCCAGAAAAACATCTATTTCTTCTTTATTGACTATGCCAAAGCCTTTGACTGTGTGGATCACAATAAACTGTGGAAAATTCTGAAAGAGAGGGACATACCAGACCACCTGACCTGCCTCTTGAGAAACCTATATGCAGGTCAGGAAGCAACAGTTAGAACTGGACATGGAACAACAGATTGGTTCCAAACAGGAAAAGGAGTATGTCAAGGCTGTATGTTGTCACCCTGCTTATTTAACTTATATGCAGAGTACATCATGAGAAATGCTGGGCTGGAGGAAGCACAAGCTGGAATCAAGATTGCCAGGAGAAATATCAATAACCTCAGATATGCAGATGACACCACCCTTATGGCAGAAAGTGAAGAAGAACTAAAGAGCCTTTTGATGAAAGTGAAAGAGGAGAGTGAAAAAGTTGGCTTAAAGCTCAACATTCAGAAAACTTAGATCCTGGCATCTGGTCCCACCACTTCATGGCAAATAGATGGGGAAACAGTGGCTGACTCTATTTTTCTGAGCTCCAAAATCACTCCAGATGGTGATTTCAGCCATGAAATTAAAAGACGCTTACTCCTTGGCAGGAAATTTATGACCAACCTAGATAGCATATTAAAAAGCAGAGACATTACTTTGTCACAAAGGTCCGTCTAGTCGAGGCTATGGTTTTTCCAGTGGTCATGTATGGATGTGAAAGTTGGACTATAAAGAAAGCTGAGCACTGAAGAATTGATGCTTTTGACCTGTGGTGTTGGAGAAGACTCTTGAGAGTCTCTTGGAATGCAAGAAGATCCAACCAGTCCATCCTAAAGGAAATTAGTCCTGGATGTTCATTGGAAGGACTGATGTTGACGCTGAAACTCCAATACTTTGGCCACCTGATGCAAAGAGCTGACCCATTTGAAAAGACCCTGATGCTGGGAAAGATTGAAGGCAGGAGGAGAAGGGAACGACAGAGGATGAGATGGCTGCATGGCATCACCGGCTCGATTGACATGGGTTTGGGTGGACTCCGGGAGTTGGTGACGGACAGGGAAGCCTGGCGCGCAGTGGTTCATGGGGTTGCAGAGTCCAACACGACTGAGCAACTGAACTGAACTGAATAGCCAGCTGAGTACATCTTGATTTTCCCTGAATTCCTTTTTTTTTTCTAGTCTCCATTGTTTTTGTATATTTTATTTCAGATTCTAGCATTGACTTTATAGGAAAATATTAAGTAATAAAAATGATAGATAGTATTGACTCGTTCTTTATTTTAATTTCACCAGCTAAAGTTCGTCAAAATAAAAATAATCTTGACTGTTAGTTTAGAAAGAAACTTTTAACATGTATATGTTATATAGAGATTTTCTTTTATTTTGTATTTTAGAATCAGAAAGGGTAATAAATGTATCAAATGCTTTTCAAGCAGTTTGAAGTGAGATAGCTTTTCTACACTTTAATTACTTGAAATACTATATACTATTGACTTGTTTCTCAGTATCACACTAATTTTGAATTTCAGAAAGAATATTCCCTATCTTTGGTTTGTTGAGTACATGCTTAAGGTTTTGTATCTCTTTTCACAAATGAAAAGGATCTTTAGATTTCCTTTTTGATATCTTTTCAGATTCTGAAACATGGCTTTTAGTAACTTTGTAACATTGATCATTATTTATTTCCATATTTATTTCTTTCTTGAGATATATAGCCATTTAGTAAATTAAGGATGGCAATTTATTGTGTTGTTGACATAGTCTAATATATAGGCACTGAGGAACAGAATGTGACTCAACAGAAATAAGTATTTCTTTGAAAATTTTTATGAATGCTCATAAAAACCTGTTTAGATGTAGAGACTATTTAAAAGTTTATTATATATTTTTTATTATCTTTCATAGTTTCAGAGACTACTTTATAATGCTATCTACAATTTTTAATTCAATTATACAGATTTCAGGATTTTCTAGATATTTTCATTTATTTTCCAGGTAATTAAAAGTAGTTCTGTTTAATAATGTTTAATAAATTAAACACTTTCAAGTTTATTCTTATATTCTTTTCACATTTTCTAATAATTTATTTTTATATTTTTTATTGAAATATAGTTGATTTACAATGTTGTGTTAGTTCCAGCATAAAGGAAAATGATTGTTTTATATATGTATGTGTGTGTGTGTGTGTGTGTGTGTGTGTGTGTGTGTGTGTATTTGAGAAAGACATGGCAACTCACTCCAGTATTCTTGCCTGGGAAATCCCATGTACAGAGTAACCTGGTGAGCTAAAGTCCATGAGGTCGCTAAAGAGTCAAACATGTCTTAGCAACTAAACAATATATTTATTTTTTCTTCCATTATAGGTTACTAAAAGATGTTGAGACTAGTTCCATGTGCTATACAGCAGGTCCTTGTTAATTATCTTTTTTATTATATAGTAGTGTGTATATTTTAATACCAAACTCCTATTTTATCCCAACCCTTCCCCTTTTGTAACCATAAGATTATTTTCTGTTGAGTCTATTTCTGTTTTGTAAATAACTCATTTGTATCATTTTCTTAGATTAGGTATAAGAAATATCATATAGTATTTGTCTTTCTCTGAGTTACTTCACTTATTATGATAATCTCTACATCCATCCATACTGCTACAAATGGTGTTATTTCATTCCTTTTTATGGGAGAGTGATATTCCACTGTGTATATATACCACATCTTTATCCGTTCATCTGTTGACAAACACTTGTTTGCTTCCATATCTTGGCTATTGTAAACAGTGCTGCTGTGAACATTGGGGTGCATTTATCTTTTCAAATTACGTTTATCTCTGGATATATGCCCAGGAGGAGGATTGCAGGATCAAATGCTAACTCTATTATTAGTTTTTTAAGGAGCCTCTATACTGTTCTCCTTGATTCCCCAGTGGTACTAGTGGTAAAGAACCCACCTGCCAATGCAGGAGACAGAAGAGACACAGGTTCAATCCCTGGGTCGGGAAGATCCCCTGGAGGAGGACATGGCAACTCACTGCAGTATTCTTGCCTGGAGAATCCCATGGACAGAGGAGCCTGGCAGGATATAGTCCATAGGGTCGCAAAGAGTCAGACACAAGTGAAGTGACTTAGCACACACACAAACTGTTCTCCACAGTAGATACATCTATGTAGATTCTCCCCAACAGTATCTAAGGGTTCTTCTCTCCACACCCTCTCCAGCATTTATTATTTGTAGACTTTTCTAATATTCTAAATACATATATCCCTTCTAAATTAATTGATCTAATTAACTCAAAATTCTATATAATTTTAAATTTGCTGAAGTTTTCTGTATTTAATCTTTAAAGCAATTTTCATGCAAGTTCTCGGAAAGCACATATCATTGTCTATTGCTTTCTGCCTTGTAATCACTATTTAGTTTTCATCTTTACAAAATTTTTTATTTTATTTAACTTTAATTTGTTATTAGAGAGAGGCAGAGAGACAGAGACCATAATGAAGATATGAAGATTGATTGATTCTCTGAGATATTTTTACAAGATTTACATCTGATAACTAAAACATGGTTAAATCAAATAATTATTTTAAAAGTATTAATAGAAAAATTTATAAGATTTAAACTCATTCTATTAACCACATCATAATATGGCTATATTATTATTTTGCCACTAAGCAAAGATTAACAAAAATCCTATGGACATAATGTAGAACATTCTGGTTAGAAAGATACAAATTTCTCAATATATAAGTTTCAAATTGTAAGTCTAATTAATACACTGTGCTTGTGTACTAAATTGCTTAAGTTGTGTCTGACTCTGTGACCCCATGGATTGTGGCCCACCAGTCTCCTCTGTCTGTGGGATTCTCCAGGCAAGAATACTATAGTGAATTGCATTTCCTCCTCCAATTAATATACTACCTAATATAATTTTCAGGTCTGAAATTTTCTACCTACATATTAAAAACTATGAAAAATTAAATATCATTTAATTAACTTTGTGAAACTAGGCATAGCTGTATTCTCTACAACTGTCACTGAAGACTTGAAAGTTGAGTTTGGTATCAATCACCAATGTTGTGATGGATATCCTGCATATTAGTTTTCCTAATTATGAAGATCGTGACACTGGAAGATGGTAATGAATACAGCAAGCATCTAATTGCTTCTCCACCAACTGCAGGAATGTTTTATTTAAAGCAATTAAGAAATTGTGCTTTGACAGGTTTCAAATTTCATCCATCTGCTTACATATGATTTTCTGGGTGGATATATGAATATTAATAGCAACTCTGTAAACAGGTGCTACAATTCTTCCCTTTGTGAAACAATTTTGTCACATGTGCATGGCCCTGGTCAGTAATGACCTAATTTTGTCACTGTTTACTACCTTAGCTCAAATGGCAATGACATCATTTATCCTATGGGTGGCATCTGCTCCCCATGTCATTGATATGCACAATGATGTGTACGTATGTGTGAATATAAGAATATATATATATATGTACATTCTTAGCAAACATTTTTGTAACAAACAGCAACTGGAGTTCAGGGTGGGGAAGTCAGAATCTGAGAAATGGTAATTATCTTTCTATTTGTGACACAGATATGAGTATAATAAAAACACATTCATTTCTATAATCAAGTTACATGTTGGCTTAATTATCTTTGTTTAATAAATTATTATAAACAATCAGTGAATTATGTTGAATGCACTTCTTTACAGATGAGATTTCAGAAATTTCTCCTATTATTCAAATGTGTAAATTTGACATTCCTGATCTACATTCTTTTTTCTTATATTTATGTTTCAGTTGAGCACAAAATATATTTAAATGTTCATCTCAACCTTAGTATCATTGTGAACTTGGTCTACTTTATTAAATATATCACTTGGAACTGTGTTCTAATGATTTGATGCGATCTCCTAGATCACTAGGTATTATTTTGATGGGCATAAGAGAACATCTAAGAAAATACTGTTTTATAACCATCCTATGATACATGGACAAAATTGTTCAACTATAAATGACACAGGACAGTTAATTAGATGGGGGCTGAAATGTGAATAAAAGTCATACTTCATTCACACTGCCAAAAGAAGACTAGAGGAGTATTTGAAAGATTCTATTACCATATTAGGACTTGACATTTTCAATGTTTAATCTATTAATTTTCTACAACCAGTGCCCTGATATCATTTGACTTTTAAGGAACTGACACCACTAAACTGTGAGAAGGTAAATGTAAACATAATGAATAATAAACTCAGACATCTTCAGAAGTAAGTGGCAATAAAGGAGATGTTTACTTAACATAGATGTCTTATTCTTTCATTATGTGGTATGATGCCAAGATATTGGGAATATTTAGGATTATGATTGCAAAGTTCAAAAAATTCATGTCCCTGCCTTTAAGAAGCTTTCAGTCTACTCATTTGAAAACCCTAATGAGTTTATAGTAGGAAAACATAATTCTCTAATGAATAAATTCTTACAAAAATTATACACATAATATGTTTTAGTTTTGTAGCACATATATAGACAAATAAAATAGAAAAAATTGGACATCAAGATATCTTTATAAATCATAAGACTTTATGATGTAGCATAGGCTTCAGACAGTACTTTAAAAAGAAATAAATAAAATACATCAGATGAAGGTAAAATCAGTTTTCAGTGGAATGTAAATGACATTTTTCGAAGTATTAAATGCCAAGTAGAAAAAATAAATATTTGAAAACTTTTTAAAATTATATACACCAATAATTTGAAAAACCTATGATTTCCACTATTGCTTTCTAAAAATTGGAATAAGCATGATAATATCCATTGGAATCCATATATTCTGAGTGACGAGAAAGAAGGAAGTAGAGATGGAGGATGATTGACAACTTTGGATCAATGTGATGATTGTATCAATTTCAGATTCTCTGCTAACAATAGGTGTCTGATTGGACACCACTGACTTTATTGGGAAGTGGATGGAGTATAATATACCTTGCAGTGCATTAGTTGTTTGCGTTGATTGGATGAAAGACAAATTTCACATGGAACAGAGTCTGAATCCCATCACTGTTGCAATTACATTGAACACTGGTGGAAAAATGCCCTGTTGCTTCTGCCATCTGCTGTAAATTAGCAGAAATTTTTCAAGTCATTGGCTTCCAGAATTCCACATGATTTCTTTCTCAATAAAGCAAAACATGTTTAGATATGTATACTTATTAGTAAGTTAAGCAATTGAGTCTATAAAGCACTGGCTCTCTGAATAGACCTCTCCCTTTCTTTCCTACTATAAGTATTCAACAGTGTTTATCAGCTGATGGGCCCACTGGCACTGAAATAGATGTAATTGCAAAAATATTCATTTTATAAATATTTTTCTCCTATCTTAAGTAATGACATAAATTAAAAATATATCATTAAAAGCAGTAGTATTTCTTTATGAGAATAAAATGAAAATTTTGAAGTCCTTTAGCCCATATCTTCTTTGTGACCAATTTATAACATCTTTGCTCTAGTGTTCCAAGTAAGTGCTCTTTCTAAGAGTAAATAAGTATACCATTTATTAGAATAATTTACCATAGCATGCAGATAAACACTTTGTAAACAAAGCAAGGAATGCATTTTTAAAGTTTTTATTTTATCAGTTTGTGCCATCAATGTTTACTTCCTAGATGCTTGAGGACTATTGGGATTCTGAAAAAAAACAAAAACCAGAAAACAAATCTGACTGAAGCAGCTTTCAAAGCAACTTTTTTTTTTTTTAACCATTTATCAAACCTCTTTGCTCTGTTAGGCTTCACAAAATGACAAGGCTATTTTAGAGCCATAAACCTCAATGCCCTGTGCAGTTATGGCATGCAACCAAAGACGACTGGAGAGAAAATGAAGCTGTAATTGACTACAGCTGCTCAAGCCTAACATTTCCCAACAGCATCCCAAGATTCTTAGATTGGTTTTTCTTTCTCCCTTCCAAACAGACCAATGGGAGCCTCTAGTGATTTACCTAATGGGTAAACTGAGGGACCATAAGGTGGTCCATGGCGGGGGTCTCTATGTGGCCCAAGGCATGAATGGTCCTATCCAAGAAAGCCAATGATTGGTATGTGTTTGACTGCTATTTCACTTGTTACATTCAGTGTTTAGAACGAAAATAAAATGATAGTAATTTTCTATTTTCAAGGATCATTTTTAGCTGGGTACAAGGCTTTGCCTTCAAATCTAAGGGAAGTGTTCTGTTTTTTGGAAGTTACTATTAAAATATAGACTGGAACCATTACATTTTATTGGCTTAGCCTTTCCCTGCACTGCCTATAAAAACAGACAGTGCTTTAAAACTTCTCACTAATGTCCACTTTCTTGAGGGTGGAGCTGACCTCAAGCAGTTTACTACTTGTCTGTTAGTTAAGGCTAATTAACTTTGACTTTGTTGTTAGGGCACCCTAATCTGGGGTTTCATCTTAAATAAATTGAAGAAATACTGGGTTCAACCCAACACCGGACAGTGACTGTCTTGGATTTTATGTATTGAGACTTCTTTACTTCATAGATTTTAATTACAAGGACACTTGGTAAATGTGCAATCAGTTCATTCTTTGATATTTAAATGCACCTTACCACCAAACATTTTTTTTTACAAAGAGACTATGATTGTGTTATTTCTTTTAAAACAAGAAATGTGTTCCAATTGAAGCCATCATGAAACATAGGAAATAACACTGTATTGTTTTATAAATAAATTACTAGGATTGTCGTAGGCATAATAATTTGTTCACATTGATTTTAAATTGTAACATTAATAGCTCATTTCATTTTTCAACTATATAAAGAGAATCTGAGTTACATCTTATTTTTGCTTAACATAATAATTAATATAAATATGTAGAAAGTATTTTGGTATAGTTTTGTTAAAATAACATTAGTGAATTTATATTAGTTAATTTTTTAAATTTATTTTTTATTGATGGATAATTACAATATATTAGCTAATTTTTATAGAGAAATCATTTGCATTTTAGATAAACAATTCAGAGATTATATGACTCTGAAATACAAAATCTTCAGAGCTTCAGAATAAAATACTGTAATATAAATCCAGCCTTCTTTAAATTTGAATAGTGGCAATGAAAGTGGTGTTTATGTAATATCTTATTTTAACATATCAAGTAGGTCAAATAACTCATTAGTACTTAAACTTAAGTAATGGTCAAGTTAATCTTTAACAGTAAAAGTTGTTACAAAGCCATGATTTTTTAAATCTTTATTTTTCATTATTTTTATTTAGATCCATTTGTATGAAAATATTTACCATAAGAGCAAATTATTTATAATCTTCCTTAGTATCACTGAAAAATAAAAGCATTCCAGAAATAGATCTTTCATAAAAGAAACAGTTTCTTCAAACACAATACATAAACACATCACCATACTTGAACCCTCATTGACCCATGGCCAAATCAAAGTGTGTTTTTGTCAAAATGAGGTCAGTGTTCTGAAAATAAAATAAGTTACATTTTTGAACAGAATATTTTGAATCCAAGCAACACAGATGATGGCAGATGTTGTGAGACAGAATTATCTGTGTTTGGCTGTATCCTCTGAAGTGTCTATTATTGCTGGTAATTAATGCTGTTACTGTTTAGAATGATTGAAATAAGCACTTGTAACAGTCAGGGTTCTCCAGAGAAACAGAAACAGTAAAAAATATATACACATCATTTAACAATATATATTATATATATGTGTGATTTAGTTTGTAAACATATTTTGTATGATTTATTTTAAGGAGTTAGCTTATACAACTGTGGGAGTTGGCAAGTTCAAAATTTGGAGTTGAGGCTGCAGTCCTAAGACTAATTTCTTCTTATCCAGAGAGCCTCAGTTTTTCCTCCTAAAACCCTCAACTGATTGACTAAGGTGCACTAACTTTATAGAAGGTAATCTCCTTTACTTAAAGTCAACTCTAAATATGAACCGATGGCACATTTCTAAAGTGTCCTTATAATTAGGGCCTCCCAGGTGGCTCGGGGGTCAAGAATCCACCTGACAATGCAGGAGAGTCAGACTCTATCCCTGGTTCAGGAAGATCCCCTGGAGAAGGAAATGGCAACCAATTCCAGGATTCTTGCCTGGGAAATCCTATGGACAGAGGAGCCTGATGGGGTACAGTCTATGGGGTCACAAAAAGAGTTGGACATAACTTAGCGACTAAACAACAACCAATTTTGATTAAGATCTAGGATTGTAGAAATTGACCTCATTTACAAAATACCTTCACAGCAAGATGTTGAGTAGTGTTTGTTTAAATAAATGGATACTATGGCCTATTCTCTTTCCAAACTTCTTACATTTGTGATATAAAGAGTTCCTCTAATGATTTTTGCTTGAAATAGTCCTTTAGATTAGAGTAGCTTTTTCTTACTTTATGTCCCTCTATGGCTCCTTACGGAGAAGGCAATGGCAGCCCACTCCAGTACTCTTGCCTGGAAAAGCTCATGGATGGAGGAGCCTGGTTGGCTGCAGTCCATGTGGTCGCTAAGAGTCAGACACGACTGAGCGACTTCACTTTCATTTTCATGGCCTAGTCAAGTTTAGACATAAAATTAGCCATAAAAACATGTTTTGCTTTGCCAAGTCACCTGCTATAGAGCTTCTAAATGCACATGCTTCTTTTCACTTATTTTTCTTCTTCACTTCCCTTTACATCTAAGAATTAGCACACTAAAGTATCCGTGTTAAGAATCGTTGCAAAATCTCTCCTTCCCTACTCTTTTTTGTTCTTTGAGTTCAGGGTATATCTTAAAATAAAACTTTTACAGTAGCACTTAAATAAAAACAGAACATCCGCATGTGGACCAAAAGATTGCTTTCAACTTCCACATAATTCTATTGATCATAAAGAAACAACAAGTCTCAGTAGATATTACACCATATGCTTTAATTACTATCTGAACAGGGAAAGTGTAGTGGAATGTTGAGACCACTGCCTAGATAATTGGTACACTTATGGGTGTAAGAGCAAAGAATATTTACTAAACAATTGCTCGGACCTATTTTCTTGTGTCTTCAGACCCAGAAATTTAAATTCACTTATAGTCTGTGCGCTCTAGACTCTGTTTGCCTTGACTCTAATCACAGATCTACCACATTCTAGCCAAGTGAGATTAGGGCAAGGGTCTTAACCTCTCTGTGCCTTGGGTTCTTAAAAAATTTATTTTAAAATGTTAGGAATAATATTGGAGTATCGGGAGGATTACATTAGACATTAGAAAATTATTTTTGCTGTCTCTGGCACATATACTTACACAATAAGTGTCAACTTATTGATTTATTTACAATAAAAATAATTCCTTCCTATTATCGCTGCAGGTTTACCTTGACATTGGATTAATTTCAGTGTGACACAGTGGAATAAATACAGATTTGTAAACCAAACATCTTTACTCTCAGTACTGACTTTGCCATTTACTAGCTGTATGGTCTTGGACAGTTTACTTAACCTGTCTGGGCTTCAGGTTCACCATGTGTAAACGGACAAAAATAAATCATTTAATGTGGTTGGAGGATTAAATAAAATAATGTAAACCTGCCAGTGTTTGCTGACACACAGTTGCTGTGTAAAATGAGGACATATGATCATCACTATTTCTGTTAAGAATTAGTGACTGGATAAACAAAAAAGACAATTTGAATCTCCTATTATATGTATATTATATTCACATTTATTACATTTATGTATGTTCACACTGTATGTATATTACATTAAGAATGGTAGCTTACTTGAATCTTCGTCCCAGTATTCAAATGTAACTCAACTATCTTGGAAAAGATTCTGTCATTTGTTCTTAAAAAGTTGAGGCACTTGTAGTAAGTTCACTCAGCTTGTAAAACGGATGGATAAGGAATGTTGTAGGTAAAGATATGAAAGCCCTTGGCACATCATTTTTCTCCTACCATAAATGCCTTACCTGCTCATGACTTGCAGGAATGCCTGCAGGAAAACTTCTTCTTGAAGCATGAGCTTTTACAACCAGGTGATTATTTTTAGACAAATTCCTGAAAGTTGGAAGAGTTATTCCTGAAGCCAAATTTTTTTTTTCTCATTTCATTGGAGAGTATGGAACATAACTGCTAAGGAAGACATTTTTTGGAAAAAATGATCAAGTATTTTGAGCATTATGTCAAGCTGTTTGGTGGTAGTTTTCTGCAAGAAATATTTTATAAAAACGATGCAAGCATCCTATTTGAATTTCTTTCTCTTTCTATCTTCTCTTTTCCTCTTTCTAATTCCCTCTCTTTATAGGAATAGGAGTTTAGGCTCTTTATCAGCTTGGATGAAGGCATAAAATTATAACCCAGAGGTTATATTGTTATCGATTAAAAGTTACAATCCAAATATCTTTTCTTCACTGAGTTTATGTGTCTTCCGGAATTAGGCAGCGCTCTTCAACAAAGAACTTGATTAACTTTATAAAATAGCTGACAAGTTTCTATTCTTATTGTACATTGTTTCCTGAAAATTTAAAATATTGTGATGGATTGGAGGGTCATATTCTCGCAAAACCATTTTTTGTCCTATAAATGACTTTAAATGATTGAAATATAAGAAAATAAAAGCCTTTATACCTGAGTTATATGTTCCTGTTTTTCAAGGATAAGAAACATGTAGTATAGGCATTTCTTGAAGATTATTGTGGGTTCCATTCCAGACCACAGCAGTAAAGTGAAATATCAAAATAAAGTGAATCACATTAATTTTTGAGCCCCAATATATATAAAAATTATGTTTGCATAATACTGTGATCACAGGTGACTCTTCCTTTCACTTGAACATGTAGAGGGCATTGTAGGTCTATTAATTGGCCTACTTTCAACACTGTAATTTCTTAGGGAATAGGGAGGTCTGAGGAGAAGGAGAGAGTGATGCGGGATCAGCAGCCAGTCAGTGGAGCAGTCAGAACACACACAACATCCATTAAGTTTTCTGTCTTATAAGGGTGTGATTTATGGCGCTCCAAAACAGCTACAATAGTAACATCAAAATCACTAATCACCAATCATCATAACAAATATAGTAACCATCAAAAACTTTGAAATGCTGCAAGAATTACTAAAATTTAACACAGACACAAAGTGAGAAAATGCTATTTGTAAAATAGCACCAACAGTTCAGTGCAGTGCAGTTCAGTCACTCATTCGTGTCTAACTCTTTGCGACCCCATGGACTGCAGCATGCCAGGCCTCCCTGTCCATTACCAAGTCCCGCAGTTTGCTCAAACTCATGTACTTCGAGTCAGTGATGTTATCCAACCATCTCATCCTCTGTTATCCCCTTCTCCTCCTGCTTTCAATCTATCCCAGCATCAGGGTATTTTCCAAGGAGTCAGTGCTTCGCATTAGGTGGTCAAGGTTTTGGAGCTTCTGCTTCAGCATCAATCGTTCCAATGAATATTCAGGACTGATTTCCTTTAGGATGGACTGGTTGGATCTCCTTACAGTCCAAGGGACTCTCAAGAGTTTTCTCCAACACCACAGTTCAAAAGCATCAATTTTTTGGTGCTCAGCTTTCTTTATGGTCTAACTCTCACAACTATACATGACTACTGGAAAAACCATAGCTTTGACTAGATGGGCATTTGTTGGCAAAGTAATGTCTCTGCTTTTTAATACACTGTCTAGGTTGGTCATAACTTTTCTTCCAGGGAGCAAGCGTCTTTTAATTTCATGACTGCAGTCACCATCTGCAGTGACCTTTGAGTCCAAGAAAATAAATTCTGTCACTATTTCCATTGCTTCCCCATCTATTTACCATGAAGTGATGGGACCAGATGCCATAATCTTAGTTTCCCTGAATGTTGAGTTTTAAGTCAACATTTTCACTCTCCTCTTTCACTTTCATCAAGAGGCTCTTTAGTTTCTCTTTGCTTTCTGCCGTAAGGATTGTGTCATCTGCATATCTGAAGTTATTGATATTTCTCCCAGCAATCTTGATTCCAGTTTGTGCTTCATCCAGCCCAGCATTTCACATAATGTACTCTTCATATAAGATAAAGAGCAGGGTGGCAATATACAGCCTTAATGTACTCTGTTTCCTCTTTGAAAACAGGCTGTTGTTCTATGTCTGGTTCTAACAGTTGCTTCTTGACCTGCAAGCAAATTTCTCAGGAGGCAGGTAAGTTCAGTTCAGTTCAGTCATTCAGTCATGTCTGACTCTTTGCAACCTCATGAACCGCAGCACGCCAGGCCTCCCTGTCCATCACCAACTCCCGGAGTCCACCCAAACCCATGTTCAATGAGTCGGTAATGCCATCCTGCTATCTCATCCTCTGTCATCCCCTTCTCCTCTTGCCCTCAATCTTTCCCAGCATCAGGGTCTTCTCAAATGAGTCAGCTCTTTGCATCAGCTGGCCAAAGTATTGGAGTTTCAGCTTCAACATCAGTCCTTCCAATGAACACCCAGGACTGATCTCCTTTAGGATGGACTGGTTGGATCTCCTTGCATTCCAAGAGACTCTCAAGAGTCTTCTCCAACACCACAGGTCAAAAGCATCAATTCTTGGGTGCTCAGCTTTCTCTATAGCCCAACTCTCACATCCATACATGACTACGGGAAAAACCATAGCCTTGATGAGATGGACCTTTGTTGGCAAAGTAATGTCTCTGCTTTTTAACATGCTGTCTAGGTTGGTCATAACTTTCCTACCAAGGAGTAAGCGTCTTTTAATTTCATGGCTGCAATCACCATCTGCAGTGATTTTGGAGCCCAAAAAAATAAAGTCAGCCACTGTTTTCCCATCTATTTGCCATGAAGTGGTGGGACCAGATGCCATAATCTTAGTTTTCTGAATGTTGAGTTTAAGCCAACTTTTTCACTCTCCTCTTTCACTTTCATCAAAAGGCTCTTTAGTTCTTCACTTTCTGCCATAAGGGTGGTGTCATCTGCCTATTGAGGTTATTGATATTTCTCCTGGCAATCTTGATTCCAGCTTGCACTTCCTCCAGCCCAGTGTTTCTCATGATGTACTCTGCACATAAGTTAAATAAGCAGGGTGACAATATACAGCCTTGACATACTCCTTTTCCTGTTTGGAACCAATCTGTTGTTCCATGTCCAGTTCTAACTCTTGCTTCCTGACCTGCATATAGGTTTCTCAAGAGGCAGATCAGGTGGTCTGGTGTTTCCATCTGTTTCAGAATTTTCCACAGTTTATTGTGATCCATATAGTCAAAGGCTTCTGCATAGTCAATAAAGCAGAAATAGATGTTTTTCTGGAAATCTCTTGCTTTTTATTCCCAACTCTTGAAGAATTTTCCAGTTTGTTGTGATCCACACAGACAAAGGCTTTGGCATAGTCAATAAAGGAGAAGTAAATATTTTTCTGAGATTCTTCGCTTTTCCTATGATCCAGTGGATGTTGGCAATTTGATCTCTCGTTCCTCTGCCTTTTCTAAATCCAGCTTGTACATCTGGAAGTTCTCAATCCATGTACTGTTGAAGCCTAAATTGGAGAATTTTGAGCATTACTTTGCTAGTGTGTGTAATGAGTGCAATTGTTTGGTAGTTTGAACATTCTTTGACATTGCCTTTCTTTGAGATTGGAATGAAAACTGACCTTTTTCAGTCCTGTGGCCACAGCTGAATTTTCCAAATTTGCTGGCCCATTGAGTGCAGCACTTTAACAGCATCCTCTTTTATGTTTTGAAATAGCTCAGCTAGAATTCCATCACTGCAAATCTTCAATTTGTAAAAACTGAAATATCTGTAAAGTGCCATAAAACAGTAAAATGAGATATGTGTTAATGCGACATTAAACAGCCAAAAATATCCTAGTAATTGAGTTCGCATGTCTGTTTGAATAATATTAACATATAATAAATTATGTTTATAAATGTATCTCAAAATAAGTTAGCACTCTACTAATGATAAATGGTGAGTGAAGTGATATACTTTGTATAATTTTAATTATTTCTATAAATGATAAGAAATGACAAACTTACAACTTAAAATTATCTGTTATGTTTGGGCTACCTAAGACACAAAAGAACAATGATTAATAAAGACTGATTTTACTATGCTGTTATATATTAATGATATATACCAAGATACTGTATATATAAGGGAGCATTTTTATAAGCAAATTCTCAGGAAATCAGTCTCTAAAAAGTTGTTTTTTTCCCCATAAAAGCTGCATCATCTTTGCATTTTTTTCTTGGAAGATGAAATTTTGTCTAAAAGGCCAAAAACCTTTATTTTAAAGTCATAAGTAATAATGATTAGCCTTTAATATTATGTTCTCCTGTTCTTAAGTTATTTTTAAGATAGGTCTTGTCTTCTTGAAATTGTTTTATATTTATTAGGAACAGAGACTTTTCAAGTCACCACACATTACTCATTTCCCACAACTAATACAAAGTTTGCTTGGTCTCACCAAAATTTGACAATATTTTACATGAGAGATTTAATTATACTTGTGAAAAGAGAAGCAAATATTTATAAAATAGTCTAGCATTTACATGAAACTTGAATAGATTAAAAAGATACAATTATATCCTCAGAATATGAAAAGTTAGCCAATGTTTTGTCATAAACAATCTTGTTTACTGGATGCATTTTAAAAACTTGTATACAAATTTTCTTGATAATTACATTTCCTTGTTTATATTTTTCATATATTTCAAAGTGCAATAAATTCAAATTAGACTTTTGTTTATTTGTTAATAACAATTAACATTGTTATTGTCGTTGCTTATTTGCTGAGTCATGTCTGATTCTTCTGCAACCTGCATTAGAGTTTTCTGGATTAGATTACCAGAGTGAGTTGCCGTTTACTCCTCCAGGGGACCTTCCTGATCTAGGGATAGAACCCATGTTTCTGCTTTTCCTGTACTGACAGGTGGATTATTTATTGCTGAGCCAGGGGGAAGCCCAGAATAGAACATAATGGAGTAAAAAGAAAGCTGTATACCTTAACCTTAATTGTAAATAGAATTATCTTCCTAAATTGAGAACAATTTTTTGAAAAGAAATGTGTCTACAATTTTTCTTCTATATAACAAAAATTATATAATTATAATTAAGAATAATAAAATATAATTATAAAATTAGCATTTCTCAAAATTATTAAATATAGAAGTACATCAATTGTTTTATGTAAAATCTTTTATGCAGAACAGAATATAATGCATACAATGTAATTCTATTTTTGTAAAATCTACAAATCAATGGGAACAACATAACCATTTTTTGATTGCACAAATGCCCCATATTTTTCTATATATGTTTCCTTTTTTTTTTTTTCATGAGAGTGAAGCAAAATGTGGAAAGAAACATACAAAAGTAATTATATGAGGCCTGAAAGTGGTGGAAAAGTTATGCATGAAGTAGGTTAAAGTATTCTAGGGTTACAAATAGTCCCTAAATCTCAGAGTTTTAAAACAATGAAGGCTTATTCTTCACTCCTATTATTCTTCCATTCAGATTTGAACTCCCAAGAATTCTGCTTATCACCCCCGGCTGGATGCTGTAGCAGTCACCATCTCAGATGCTGCCAGTAGCTGGGCCAGAGGGAAAGAGAAATTATACTCTTCCCAATGAGTCAGTGCTCTGGCCAGGAAGTACATCTTCACTCTCAACTGACAGACCAGAGCTCTCATCATTCTCAACCATAAAATAGCCAGCAAATGTGATTCCACTACGTTCCTGGAAGGCACAGAGCCAGAAAAAATGGTGACTAAGGCTGTAACTACCAGAAAGTGTTAAAGTGTTGGTTGCTCAGTCATATCTGACTCTTTGTGACTACATGGACTGTAGCCCACCAGGTTCCTCTGTCCATGGGGTTCTCCAGGCAAGAAGACTGCAGTGAGTTGCCATTCCCTTCTCCAGGACATCTTTCAGACCCAAGGATTGAACCCTAGTCTCCCCCATTGCAGGCAGATTCTTTACCATCTGAGCCACCAGATGAAGGGAGCAACTGCTAATGTGTCCTTTATTCTTAATATTGCTTTTATTTTTTCATTAAAAATATAGAAACCTCTCTGAAACACTTTATAAACCAGAGACAATTCTACAATCATGATCCCTTCTTTGTCACTGTTGCTTTAATTATAGAGAGGTAGACATGTATAAGAAAGCCCAAGCTTCATTAAGCACCTTCTCTAGTTACAGCCTTTGTTAGAAAGATGCTATGATGCAAAATATATGCCACAGATCCCCTCCTCATGTGGCTTTGATTTCAACAGGGAAACCAAGTGATGTAAGAACATAACATTATAAACGCCACAAACATAAAGCAGACTGGAGAGGGATATTGAAGAAAGTGTCAGTTTTCATTAATACCTCAGATCTTGGTTCTTTTTTGTCCTAAGAGTATTTTCAGAAAAAACTAGAAGTGATATGCCTTGTTCTGATGGAAAGAGATGGTGTAAGTATTCAGTGCAAGTGAATCAGAGTACTCCGAAAATCTGTTAATGACAAATAAATTTAGAAAGATTGGAGGCAGCCAAAATTTCAAAATTAAGCTTAGAATGTGGACTTCATAGGTGTAGTGATTATAATGGGAAGAAAGGAATAGGCATATGGAAAGAAAACTAAGATATATTGTTGATACGAGACTACATTTCCTAAATATGAAATGCGTAATAAGAACAGAGCACTGCATCAACGGCTCTCCCTAAATTACAATTCCAGGCACTGCTTTCATAGTCTCAGGGATTCAGGAGGCCAGAACTAAGATATCATAGGAGGAAAATGTACCTTCTGCTTACCTTTCAAGTCAACACGGTGTTTTGTATGGAAGTGAGTTGAATTCAATTCATGCTAGAGAGGCTCCACTTCCATATCACTACCCACTTTCTGCCATGGTTTACAGATTCACTGTCCTCTCATTATTGCAGAATGAAATAGTGAGTTTTTGACCTATTGAAGCATAAGTCAGGGAAACTCTGCATTCTTTATTGGATCTAGGCTTTTAAAAGGTTTACAGTTATGATGAACATACTTGAAATGCTATTTGAAATATCATAAGACTGTTTTGAGGAAAGTAAATAGTGACTAATTTCCCTAATATAAGAGAAATTTTTATCAGAGCTTGTTTGTTTTGTAAACAATTAACTGACTGACAAAAACTCAAGCTTTAAATAATGAGAATATTATATTCAAATTAATAGCCAATGATTTGCCTTTTTTGTTTTATCAAGAAGTTTGAAAAATACCTTTAAAACCAGTTTATACATGTTCTTGACTCTTTAGGAATCCTCATATTCAAACAAGACTTTTAATTCCCATTTTATGAAGGTTTTGGTTTATCTGTTTATATGTGTTTACCATATTTTGAAGGAATTATTTAGCATGAAAACAGCTTGTCTAGCTTATAAATCCATTTTGATTGTCATCGATGCAGAAGATGTAATTTAAATTAAGACACTTTCAATATTTTAGTCCCACATTATGAGGGATTTGCATATACTCCAATTTCTACCATAAATAAATGCTATCAAATATACTTTATAAAATATATGCTCCTACAAATTCACTTGATTTACAGTATCTAAATATAACTTGAAATAGATAATTCTATTTGGTTAGTTTAAACTTTCTTCAGCTGCAAAATGTCATGATGGCAAGTATTATCATTAAAAGCAAGAACCCAGGATTCTTTGAAACCAGTAAGTCAGTCACACTGGAATCCCTGAGTTAAGACCCCCTTTATATAGCTCTGGACTCTCCCTAATAAATCTGATCATGTAAAAAGCTTCTTGGGTGTACTTCTAATTTGAAACATTTAGGAAAGAAGAAATTCTTTATGGTGTGACTGTGGGAGAGTTTGGATTTTTACTTCATGTCTGATATTTGAAGAAGTTAGTGAAAAGTTAAGACACTACAAATTAAAACAACACAGTGAAGTATTAAACTGTTGTCTCCTTTTATGAAATTAACTCTCAACTGTTATTACCAACTTTTGTGCTCAGAATCTCACTCTAACTTTATTCTGATTTGATTTTCTTATAACATGTTAAAATCACATTGTAAGACATTCATTGGCCTTTAGCCAAAAATAATAAAATTCTGACCTGACCTGCCTCTCTTTTGAAAAGTAGAAAAGATCCCAAGAGATTGCAATTTTAGATCTCACACATAATTTCCCATTCCCCTCCTATAAATCAGGCTTCTGTAAAATAGTGAGTTATACCATTCACATTTCTGCAGATACTAAAATTCCCCATTCATTTTCCAGCTTGCATTTTTCAAGAAAAAGGATGTTAGCAGAGATTGTTAAGAGTTGTGGTAGTCGAAAAGAATTGGCAGCATTCCAACTTAGAACTTGTTGACATTCTGCCAATTCCTTTATTAATGCATGTTGCTAAGCGGAGCTGATATTCAGCCAGTACATTCTATCATAGCCATACAGATTGTTAAGATTTTGAACTATTTCAATTCCAGTGGTTAAATTGCCACTACTTCATGCCTACTAGTATCTCCTTCCCCACCCATTTACTCCATTGGTCCACTCCCCAGTTCCCCATCAAGTCCAACTTACTACTCTGTGTCTACAAAACAGTGTTTAACAGTGTAAGAATCTTTAAGACCTTGATCTTGCTAGCGTATGGATGGATGGCCCCTAGTTTGATTGGTCAGTGCTCACTCGCTAGCAGTTGTTGAATACTTTGAACATAACTCTTGTTCCTAAGCCTAAGTATGCTTCTAGGCCTGTGTAACAGAAATGGAAATGCGGGAAAGATGGCCATAATGATTCAATGCTGAAGCAGCTGAGATGTCTCACAATCAGAGTTGAAATACTGCCTGGAGCCTGTTTGTCAGCATTAACTATTCTCCTTACAATTACCAGGTTCCCAGCTCTGATTCTCAGAGAACACTTCTTGATGGCTACTGTTTCTCAGATGCTGTGGGTGCAAGTATTATAGAAATCATTTGTTCAAAAAGCTGAGTCAACAAAAATAAAACTGACATCAAAAAAACCTATGGTGGTATATTAAGTGCCCAGTAAGGTGGGATGAAGGCAAGAGTGGGAATCAGTTGGGAAAAAAATCACAGGTGATCTGATTAATTTATTATATTTATTCATTCAACATATAATCATGGAACATGTGGTTATATAGGACTGGATATCTAGAAGTAAAAAGAGAGAGATTTCCCTCCCCTCATATTACTTACAATCCAGCAAGAAGTATTCTAAAGTCAATTACATAATTATTAATATTCAATGTATAATAATACTTTGAGAATTCACTTAAATTTTTAATGTTGTTATTTAGTCACTAAGTTGTGTCTGACTTTTTGTGACTCCAGGCTCCCCTGTTCTTCACTATCTCCTGGAGTTTACTTAAATTCTTGTACATTGAGTTGGTGATGCTATCTAACTATCTCATCTTCTGCCACCCCCTTCACCTTTTGCCTTCAATCTTTCCCAGCTTCAGGGTCTTTTCCAATGAGTTGGCTCTTTGCATCAGGTGGCCAAAGTATGGGCACTTCAGCTTCAGCATCAGTCGTTCCAATGAATATTCAGGACTGATTTCCTTTAGGATTGGCTGGTTTGATCTCCAAGGGACTCTCAAGAGTCTTTCCATATGCTTGATTTTTTTCTCTATAAAAACAAGGACCTGATCACTATAGTTCAGTATTACTTGGAAGAAGTTTTTTGTAGACAATTAAGTATTTCCTATTTTATTGTTGTCTTTCTAATTCCATACAAATAATACACTTGGCCATTTTTTTTAATCAAAAATCTTTGGCCATACCTTGAGGCATGTGGGATCTTAGTTCCCTGACCAGGGATCAAACCCCTCCTGCATTGGAAGTATGGAGAGCCACTGGACAGCCAGAGAAGTTCTCACTTGATCATCTTGAAATGAAATGTAAAATTTACTAAGCAAATACAATAGTACATTATGCCATTCCTATTTATCTTTGGTTTTCTTACTGTTTCCTTAAGAGCATCTTTATCATTTGCTTTATATGGAGAGGTAAGAGTTGACTGATTTGCTCAAGAAGGGAGAAATTCTTATTACCTGATTCTTTGGCCCATCATTTAAAAAAATTTTTTTTAAATGTATTTGTTTTTTAACAGAAGGACAGTTGTTTTACAGAATTTTGTTGTTTTCTGTCATATCTATCTCTCATGACAGAAACATATTTCTGTCATATGTTTTCTGTCATACCTCATCATGAATTATTTTTGTAGCCCACTTGTATATCAATCACTCTTAATTTCAAACAACTATGGGTATATTCTCAAATCTCACCTTGCTATAATAGCAGTACTACATTGTGGTCTCCAGTTTTTAAAAGAGAAGGAAAAAGCAATGATAGTTGTTTGGGTTTGGGGGAGCAGCAAGGGAGATGTAATTTTTTACTGAGTGCCTGCAATGTGCTAGATTTTGTACCAAGTGCTGGAAAATCCCTCTCAATGACTTTGTAAGATAATATCACCCCCATTTTTTTCTATTTATTGAGGCTAAGAGAAACTAAGAATTTTCCTAAGAGTTCAAGTCTGCTAAGTGACACAGCTAGGGTTCAGAACATGTCCTGTCTATCTCTCAAGACCTTTCTACCATTTTTTATGACATACTGACATATGAAATTTGATATTTTCTATATTCAGTAATATTTGTAGGTGTACTAATAGTATTTATCTGAAAACATTCTTTCTTTTTATTGGGTTTGTTTTGTATTATATTTCCCTAAAATAGCCTCCATTGCAATGATAGAATACAGTCAGTATTGAAATCATGGAGTTGAAAGCAACTTACAAAATTGATGATGGGTGGCAGAGTAGTCACGGATGTTTATCCAATGAGAATGAACTGAGGAGGGAGTCAATTCCATGTTTAAATAACATCTTTGTTTTGAGTTTTTCTGTAACTCTTTTAATACTACTTCCTTCACTGGGAATAGTTATCACTTATAGAAAATCTTGTTTATGGCTTATAGCCAGTGGTATTTTTAATCATCATGACAATCATACAATGTAAGTGTAACTATTTTTATGTTTGATATTGGGAAATTGAGGGTCCAGAGACCCAAATGACAGAGGGAGTCTATGTCTGTGCTAGAACTGAAGTCAGCTCCATCTGACTAGAATCCTGTGTTCCCTCCATTATGCCATACTAATACTTCATTATCAGAACAAATACAAATTCTAAAGTAAAGCAGTCCTTCTAATATTTGAAAGCAGCAATCATACTGTCCCTTAATCTTTTCTTTTTCATGCCAGTACACTTATTTTGCCCAATATTTATAGACCTGGTCTCCAGATCATTCAGAGCTACTGTCAAATATTGATACCAAAATTCAGTACACTCCTCACTGTTGTCTCGCTAATACATACTAAAGAGATGTTGCATCTTAGTTCTTGACCGAGCAGACTAAAAACACACTTTTGTCTCAGCTAGTTTTGGAAGCCCCTTGTCTCATTATATCTTTGTGATAAACTAAATGTCCTACCTCTTGTTTTCCATTGATTGCTTTTAAGCAAAGTCTCCCTAGTGTTCTCCGTAGGAGAAAAGGGTGTCAGAGGATGAGATGGCTGAATGGCATCACCAGTGCAATGGACATAAACTTGGGCAAACTTCAGGAGTTGGCGATGGACAGAGAGGCCTGGCATGCTGCAGTCCATGAGGTCACAAAGAGTCGGACGTGCCTGGGTGACTGAACAACAAACTCTCCCTAGTCCTATATTTTTCTAGTTAGACAGTGAGTGTAAGAATTTAAACTTAATTAACTTCCTTTAAATTCCATCCTATTAGGCCTAGCTCATGGTTTCCCATTCCATGATTGAGCTATTTCTCAGATTTATGACATCTGAAAAACCAATAGAAATGTACTATATTTCTTCATCTGTATCTCAGAACAAGATTTTAAATTTGAGAGGGTATATGTTAAATCCTATCCTCTAGGGCAATAGAAGAGCCTGAGGAGGAAAAAAATATCCTTGGCCATTTGATGAGAATGGTGTAAAATTGGGGAGATTGTGCGTCATTCTCTTAACAAAGATTTATTGAGATCTTACTATGTGCCAAGCAGTGTTTTAAGCAATGATGTGGCAGCAGTAAACTAAATGACAGAAATCACTCTCCTCCATGAGCTTATATTCTATGGGAATATACAGACAATAAACAAACTCAAGAGGAAAATATATGACATGATAATAATAATATTATGAAAAGAATTGAGTGGAGAAGATGGGGAGGGCATGTCAGGTGTGTATGCACAGGGAGGATGGAGCGTTTGTTTCCTAAGTTCGTTGCATAAACCTCTATCAAAGCAATCACGCTGCACTGCAATTAAATGTCCTTTGTCTGACTCTTCCTTCAGACAAATCACTTTCCAAGGAAATGTTCTATATCTTTTCATCTAGATGTTTCCAACATCAAGCACAATGCCAAACATGTGGGAAGTTTCACTAGAATATTAATAAATTAGTAAAAATGCCTTAAAATTTGAATGATGTCAAAAATAATAGCAAACTATTGAGTGCTTACTATGTGTTATGCATTGTGCTATTGTCTCATTTGTTTCACAGGCCTCTATGAAAACATTTTTAATTTTCTAAAGTGATTATTATCATTCCCATCTTACCAATGATAAAACTGAGCTACAGAGATGCTGCATAATTTGAATAAAATGATAGAGCCAACAATCAATGAAAAAGAATTTCAAACTGAGGCTATCTCCAAACCCCACGACTTTCAAGTCTCTTCATAGGACAGAAATAGATACCTTGTCAACCTCCATAGCACTAGAATTTTTATAAGGTACTATCAGAAATTATGACTTCTATTATATTTTTAAAAAGGAATTTAGGTAGAAGCTGAAACAAGGCAAGTCAAAGTCTATCAAGCCGACAAATTCAATTCATTCACTCAAAATAGCATATTTCAAATAATTGTTTCTAAATACTAGTTCAATTATGGGATTTGAGAACAAAGAAATAAGAAACAGGAGGGAAAGAATGACAGAGCATTTCCATTTCATACTAGGACTTGAAGTACCTGCTTTTCCTTTTCTAAGGAGGTTTAATGGTGAGGGATGAGGAACATCAGGCAGAGGCCACATTAACAATTGATAAAATGTATAAATCCAAACAGGGATCAAGGAATCATCAGGGTCTTATTCATTGGTCAAGCGGCAACAGGGCTGATTTTAGTGACAATTCTACTACCCTAACCAAGCTGCATGCACATTCCTAAGGGAAATAAAATGAAACGAGGGCAGTAATAAGCAAAAGCAGCAGGGGACAGATTACACTATAGAAATGAAGCGCGCCTTGTCCCACGGTTATCTTTGCTCACAGCTCAATCCTTTTGCCCTTGAATGAAGCAAAATGGCGGATTATGAAGACCGGATCTCAACTGTGACACTGAGAAAATGGTTGAATGGTATCTCCCTCTCTTAGATTTGAAGCTGGAAACTTTGGGAAGTCCATTTGAGGATATGGATGGTTGCATAAATATTCCAAAATTACATACACTTTGTGTACAGTTTGCTTTTAAGATTAATATTGCTTTTCAGGAAGGACATTTAAACTATTTTATAGCAGCATTCTCAACCTGTCCCCTATGTTTCAAATTAAATGCTTACTGCATCTAGAATAAAGACATTGAAAATGGTGATGTAAACATCACAATTTATGTGACTGATTAAACTACAAATCAGAATTTCCATATAAATATTGTAATCATCTGCACATTAAAAAAAAGCATCAGAATGCTAAAAATATGCAAACATTTCCTCCTTTTAGGGGAAAAATGTAAAATCTATGAACCTTTAAGAATCATCTTTAGTTACATCTTACACCTACTTCTCCAGGAGAATACAATGTGATTCAAAACACAGGCCTGTAATCAAATTTGGGGTTATTTTGCATGTTTAAAATAACACTGATATTGTTTAAAACATAGAGAAAAGTCACTTGGAGAATATTAGATGAAGATTCACCGCAATTACATATTATATTAGTTTGCCTGGGCTACTACAACAATACCGCAGATTTGGCGACATAAACACAGAAATTTATTTTTCCACATTTCTGCAGGCTAGAAATAGGAAAACAAGGTATCTTCTAAGGTTTCTCTCCTTGGCTTGTGGACGACAATTTCACCACTGGTCTTTACATGGTATTACCTCTGTGTGTGTCAGTGTCCTAATCTCTTTTTATAAGGATGCCATATTGGATTAGGACCTACCTCAATGACCTCATTTAACCTTGATTACATCTTTAAAGGCCCGATCTCTAAATATAATCACTTCTGAGGTACTGAGAGTAGGACTTCAACATACGAATTTGGGGGGACACAATTCAGCCCATTATACTTACTACTAAAGTGTTCCTAAAAAACACTTGTAAGGGATTGGGAGGAAAAGACAGAAAGGGGGAATGCAACATATTCCCCGCCATGTGTACCAGGCAAAGCCTCAGCCCCAGTCCAGTTGTACTCTGGAGTATCAATTGCACCTCAGTGTTTGTCCTGACTCACGAGAGGGAGCTAAGCTTTCCTACCCTGCACCATTGGCCATAGAAGAAGGGGTGGTAGGTAGCAGTCATATTCTTCTGACTCTGCATGTGCAGTCAAAACAGATTTAAGAACCCCATGCAGAGACCTTCAGGTATAAGCTCATAGAAGTAAACACACATGGGATTGGTAAAAAGGACCCTGGGGACTCTGGGCAGGGCACCAACTTTGTCTACTTTAACAGATCATGTATAAGGAAAGATGATTTATTCAGAAATATGTTTTAGCACTTGTATATTCAACCTAAGATCAATTTAAAATGCATATATCAAGAACAACTAAGCACAGTAAAGTACATGCATAAAATAAATTAATACATAACAGGGTTAGAACTTTGAAAACATAACGTTGCATGAAAAAGAAAGTTGCAGAATGTTATATATTTTGTGAAACATTAAAGGAACATTTAAAAAATGTAACAACATTTACATAGATTATGTATATATTGATATTTAATAAAGATATAAATTATATTCTTGCAAGAGACACATTTAATAATAATGATAACTTCCTGAGAGAAGGAAGGGAATGAGATTGATGAGAAGTACATGGGGCAAATCAATTTTACCTTTAAGACTTTATTTAAAAAGAAAAACAATATGTTGAAGCAGTTATAAAATAAGATAACATCTGCATAATTTATTTGTTGATGTATTAGTATGTTATATACATCTATCAGTTATCACAGGTGAAATGACAGTCATATCAAATTGGCAGAGTCAACATCTGAACTAATGGAGTAACTTTATTCTACAAAGAGTTTGTAGGTCCAAGATCTTTCTATGTGATTTCTCTGCCATTCTTGGTTTCCATCTTGTGCCAAGATAAATGCTTCAGCCTCTGCCATTAAATCAGGTTTCCAACCAGCAGAAAGAAAAAAGGAATAAAGAGGGTATGTTTCTTCTCATTAAGACCACAACCCAGAAACTGCACATACTACTTATCTTTTGCATCTTGTTTGCTAGAACATAGCCACATGACCACTCACTATAAATGTCATCTTTACTTGGGTGATAATGTGCCCAAGCTAATAATTTTATTATAGCATAAGAGGTGGAGAACAGTTACTGGGGACAACTCTCAATTTCTACCGGAAGTACTTATATGAGTAACTGCTTTTTGTTTTCAACAGTCCATGTGATTTCTCTATGTATAAAATCATATTACCTGAAAATAAGTACAGGTGGCATCTTCCCTTCCAGTCTTTCTACATATGTTCTCTTTTCTAGTTTTATTGCATTGGTGATGACTCAAGTGTACTGTTGAATAGAAACAGTCTGGTGGTGGACAATTTTGTCAATTCTCTTTCATGGGAATACATAAAATTTTACTATTGTTTTCAGTGTTGTTTTTAAATATAGCTCTGTGTCTGTAGAGAATAGATCTCAGAAAGATCGGGTAGGATTATAAGCAGGAGATCAGTAAAGAAGTTACTGAAGAGCTCCAAGCAAGTAGAGAGTGGTTTGCAGTGAGAATGGAGAGAATTGCTTGGATTCTAAATAGATTTTGACTAGGGTGAAGAGAAGTGCTTGGTGAAGACAGATTTTAAAGATAGAACCACCAGTATTTGCTGGTAGGTTACACTAGAATATACATGTGGAAAGTATGAGAAGAAAATAAAAATAAAGAATGTTCGCTGGTTGTGACTTGAACAACTAAGTAAATTGTGATAGTATTATTTGAGATGGGAAGCACATGCCAAGAATCAGAAGGGAGGGACAGAGGCATGAATTAAGAATTATGTTTTGGTCTAGTTAGGTTTGAGATGACTATTAGAAATGAAAATGTCAAAGAGATGTCAAATCAGCATTTGGAAATTGGAGGCTGGCATTTAGGGTAAGGTCTTGGTTAGATATGTACATTTTGAGTTTTCAGTGTATAGACAGTATTTAAATTTACAAACTTGGGATATCAGAGTCACTGCAGTGAGTCCTATGGAGAAAGCAAAAGTCAGAGGACTGAAACACCAAGGAACCCAAAATATAAAGATCCAGATGAAAGAGAAAAATCCAGTGTGTGAAACAAAGGGCTCCAATGAGGGAACAAAAAACCAGGAGAGGTAGGGGTCTGAAAATTTGATCAACCAAGGCCAATGTTGCTTACAGGTAGAATAAAATAAAAATGAAGAGTAGAACTTTGGATATGGCTGAATGGGGATTATTCACTTGTTTAGAAACTATATATTTTTAGTAAAATAGAGGAAACGGTAGCTTGATTAAACTCAAGAGAAGAGGAAATAGAAGGAAGTTGGAACGTGGAGACAGAATAAGGTAACTCTTCCAATAATAACTGTAACAGAGGGAAACAGAATCAAAAATTATTGGATAAAGACAGATATTGGACCAAGGGAATTTTCTTTCTTCAGTTTAATAGATGGAAAACTCACAGTATGTTTCTACAATGAGAGTGATCCAGCAGAGAAAATTTACAGGTTAGGAGAGATAACAGACAAGAACCAACGCATTGATCTTAAGAGATAAGAAGGACTGGAATTGGATACTTAGGGAAAGGTTGGATTTAGAGAGAAACAGTACATTTCTTTTTCTTGCGGCAAGGAAGACAGAATATATGGGCATCAATATGGAACACTGGACTCAGAGGTCAGAAAATGAGAACATTCTCTTACGCTTACTTTGGTTTTCTCAGGGAAATGAGACCTAGCAGTAAAGAAAGGAGAGAATGTAGAGGTAGAAGGAGAAAGGTGAAGGTATGAAATACTCATTTTAAAAAGGAGAGGTAGGGTGGATTGAATGTGGAAATATGGAAGGACTATTGGGCAGCTCTGAGATATCACTTAGATTCATGATCATAAATATAAAAGGAGACAGTGCATGACAAGTGTTTTTTATCAGGTAGTTTCTGCTAGTGACGTATAGGTACAGAGCAAACTGAGAAAGTAACAATGGGGAATGAGTTTTCTGACAATCAGAGGTGGAGAGGGTTTAAGGAGTAGAGAAAATATGCAGGGAAGTGATTGGTGTGAGAGTTATGTATTCTGTGTGCTTCTTGATCACAGTCTCTCTTACCTCTTTGTAGGTGATCACTATCCTTTCATTTATAGCAATTGCTTGCTTTTAAAAAATAGTTTTATCACCTGCTTATCCACCCCTAACAGTATAATTTAGTCTTTCTTGCTTTTGAAATTTTATAAATAAAAATACATTATACCATTTTACATTGTTGCCTTAACCTAACATTGTTTTTCTCTTGTAAGTATTATTCACATTTTGTATAGCTGTAGTTCATTCATCACCATTGCTATACAGATTCCATTAAATGAAAATACCATAATCTGTTCTTACACTGATGGCTATTTCAAAAAATATATTTTAGTCTGAAAGAAGTTTACTGAAAATAATCAGTTCATTTCAACAATAATAAAACCAAGTCTACCTACAAAATTGCAAGCCTTCCAATAAAAGCAGAAAGAATATTACTAACCCCATAAAAGTGCAAATACAAGTAAGATATTATATATATCAAAGTGTAGAATGAATATTTACATGTGCATTATCCTTTCTCTCTCACTTCTAGTAAGAAAAGTATCTTTTCCAATGTATTTTGAAATATCTTGAAAATAATTTCTGAGTACAGTAACAGTATAGCTGTTACTGGGTTAAGTCTCACATCAAAGACCTCTTATTATAAGAAATCAGATTAATATTTTCCATAATGTATGATTGGAAACAAATGACCAAAAGTACCAACTTGTGTAATGAGATTGTGATGAAGGTAACTGAAGGCAGAACAACCCTCTGCATGACCCATGGCACTTTGTTTGATATTCAAATAAAGGATCAACTCTATTTCTTCCCCAAATAACTGCATTTAGCTATTATGTGACAGTAAAACTGATGCAACATTCTCATTGCTGGGAATCACTTGCCTGCTCAACCATAACCTTTCCTCCTAAAGCTTCATAATTTGCAAGTGAAAGACATGTTAGAAACCTGGAAAGCAAAATAGCATTCACTTTCTAGGAAATATAGCATCCCTTTACCAAAACCCTTTTTCTTCTCTAAATCCTAGGAAAAAAATACATCTGATGATAGTAGCTGTTCTGAAAATTTGGTATTATTTTTAGGTTGCTGTTTTTATTAGCTTATTTCCAATTAGTATAGTGGCTAAATTTTGAAGGGAGGAAGAAAACCAAAAGTCAAATATATCAAGTTCATGGTGTATTAGAAGAACCTTCATGCCTGAAATTCAGTCTGCCTATTTAAGCCTGTATAAAAGCTATTTTTGGCTCACATATGATTAAAAAAGAAAACAGGCAACAGGGCCAGATTTGGCTAATGAGCTATATAATTTGCCAGTGCTTGACATAAGCTCCTTAAATATATTGACAGTTGATCATAGACATCCTTTTTATAATGAAATTTAGAGGTATTCCATTAATTATTTCATTAATTCAGAAATAACTCATAATTATTTCATTAATTCAGTTGCTCAACCATGTCCAACTCTACCCAACCCCATGGACTGTAGACAGGCTTCTCTGTCTATGGAATTATCCAGGCAGGAATACTGGAGTGGGTTGCCATTTCCTCCTCCAGAGGATGTTCCCAACCCAGGGATTGAACCTAGGTCTTCTGCATCTCCTACAGTGGCAGGTGAATTCTTTACCACCTGCCTATATATTCTACTCACCAATAGAATAACTATAATGTCAGTGAGAATAATTATATAACATATAGTGAGATGCCAAGTACCTTACTAAATGCTTCATGTGCTTTGTAAAATTGAAGCTTCAAAGCTGGGAATTTGCTTTCTCCTTCGGTAACATAGCTATGGAACTAAACATTTATCTAATACAGCAAGAGCCCAGGAATGTTTGAGAACAGGCAAAAGGAACTCCATGTTGGTGCTTTTGGCCTCATTTTGTACTACTGCTCTGCACTCCCAGATCTAGTCAGCTTAAACTATTCCTTGCCTCTGGGACACCTCAAGTCTCCTCACTCTGGACATACATCTATTCTGGAGCCACTTCTTTGCACATTCTCCAGACAGACTTCTTCTTGCTTATCCATCAATATTCATTAAGTCTCACGTCTTCCATCTTCTCCCTTGACTAACCTAGCAACCGTTGGTCTCTTTCTCTGTTTACCTCTTCAAAAATTAACCAGTAGTTCATCACACAGTTTAGCTCTCCAACTGTTTTATGTGTGCTAATTCTTTTCTACCAACTGGATAAAAATTCACTTGACAAAGATAGTCTACATTGTTTGTCATCCTTTATAATCCTAAAAATAGCATAGGCTATTTCAAACATATTCACCAAACATTCATTATGTTCCAATTTCCAGGTCCCACCTTCCCCTCTAACTATGAACGTCTAAAAATAAAATATTTAATAAAACATGATTTCCATTCACAGTCATTGAGAACCTACTGTAAAAGACTTACATAAAAATAAATGCCAAGTAGGACATGATGTTAGGCTTCCCAGGTGGCTCAGTGGTAAAGAAGCTGCCTGCCAAGGAGGAGACACAAGTTCAGTCTCTGGGTTGGGAAGATCCCATGGAGAAATAAATGGAAACCCAATATTCTTGCCTAGGAAACCCCATAGACAGATGAGCCTGGTGGGTTACAGCCCTTGGGGTTTCAAATAGTCAGACACAACTTAGCAAATAAACAAACAACAACAGGATACTATATTACAGGATCCCTTCAGATGTGTGCATCATGGCATTTGGTCTCCTGGTAACCCTGTAAGGTAGGTCTTTTTCAAAGGAGCAAGTTAAAGTCTAGAGCCCACACAAGCAGTAAATGGTACTGGGAGAGCTAAAGTCTTAAGTCCTTAGGCTCCAGGTCACAGACTAAATAACTAAATTTATTCTGGCTTATTCATGATTCAACCTGAACTTTATGCTGATCAGAACAACCTGTTTTGTGGCCTATGAAACAGGCACTGTATATCTGCTTTGGCCATTGGAGAAAGGAATGCATTTGAAAGTCATAATGGAGTGGCTATATTCAAACATCCAAGGGAAACTTGGTGGCCATGGTGGACATGATTTTAGACACATTCTTGTCTTGCTGAGAACTTGAATTTTCTCAAATATGTCAGATTCAGGGATATCGCTAACCATTCTCAAAGCAGTGTCCATTGGCAGCTGCAAACTTATGATCTCTTCTTATAACTATTAAATATTTTCTTGCTTTGGGGACAATAACAGATAAGACAGCTCAAGTCATAGCATCTCGATAGAAAGTGCTAGATTCTTTAACTAGAAAACAATTGGATAATAAGATTGCTTTAGATTAGACTTTAGCAGAAAAAGGAGTCATATGTGCAGTGGCTTGTAGCTCCTGTTATGTATCTGTTAATAGCACATTAGAAGTTAAAAACCTACTTAAATTAAATTAGGTAACTGACTTCGTGGCTACAAGCCTCTCAGTAGTGCCAGATTTGAGCTGTTTTCAGGCTTATTCTCCTGACTTCCTCAAGAAATAGGATATATTTCCCAGGTTTATTAAAGTTTAGGTTGTCACTATTCCCCTTACTTCTAATTGGGTCTGTTGGACAAAAGATGGTGAACCAATGGACTAGGATCTTAGTCACGCAAGACTCATACAAGACTCAGATCCAAGACTTGGCACTCAGAAATATTTCCAACTTGGTGTCTATTCCCCAAATCGAGGCAGGTCTACACTCTGTTTCAGGAGAAAGTAGCCACAGTAGACATCACCTCAAAGATTCAGGGAAGGAGTGGAGATTGAAACTGAGTCTCCCTAAAACCAAGTTTATTTCTAGCCTGTTTATCCAAAACTATTCTGGTTTTTTTTTTTTTTTTGTCCCACCCTTGTTCCCTTCACACATGTGAGAGTTGGACTGTGAAGAAAGCTGAGTGCCAAAGAATTGATGCTTTTGAACTGTGGTGTTGGAGAAGACTCTTGAGAGTCCCTTGGACTGCAAGGAGATCCAACCAGTCCATCCTAAAGGAGATCAGTCCTGGGTGTTCACTGGAAGGACTGATTCTGAAGCTGAAACTCCAATACTTAGGCCACCTCATGCGAAGAGTAGGCTCATTGGAAAAGATCCTGATGCTGGGAGGGATTGGGGGCAGAAGGAGAAGGGGATGGCAGAGGATGAGGTGGCTGGGTGGCATCACCGACTCGATGGACATGAGTTTGAGTAAACTCCGGGAGTTGGTGATGGACAGGGAGGCCTGGTGTGCTGTGATTCATGGGGTCACAAAGAGTTGGACACAACTGAGCTTTTGAACTGAACTGAACTGTTCCCTTCAGGATTGAGAAATGTCAAAGGAAAAAGGGGATTGAAACCCAGCAGGACCCTACAAGGCCATCCTGGGCACAAAAATTCCTCCATGTCCCCCATTACTTGTTTGTGGAAAATGTTTGCATTCACTAAATCTCTGAGTTCAAAGGAGCAGTCACAGTTACTAACTAGGGAACGTGGGAATGTAGAAACAAAGGAAACCTGGTTAAGCAAGAAAATAATAAAAATAGTTTAGCAATAAAGCAGAGCCCTGGTTCCTCCTCAAGGGATATACATAGCAATCTGAAACATATCTTTGGACTGTTCTGTAGGAACTAAGAACCCCCATCCAGGTGAAGAATGGTGACTTCACTTTGACCCAGAATGTCTGGTACCAGAAGCTTAATGATTAGGATTCCTAAAACATGACCCTGTTACCTCACCACCAACCAATCAGAAGAAAGTCAGGAATACTGCAACTTTCACCATAGATGTTGCCTTTAAAAACCCTTCTCTGAAAATCACTGGTGAGTTTGTGTCCTTTGACACAAGCCACCCATTCTCCTTGCTGGACTTTGCAATGAAAGCTATACTTTCCTACACCACAAACTAGTGTCAATAAATTGGCTTTGCTATACTGTGAGCAAGTGGTCAGAAGTTGGGTTCAGTATCAAGAGTTGTAGCAGTTTATTCAACTTTTCTCTTTCTTTGTGCTTTAGCGTATGGTGACTTGACTCCCAACTGTCATTGACTAGTGGATGTGGGGTATAGCTCCAGTTATAAAGTTGAATAATTTTGAGACATACTTTCTACTTGGCTTTCAGACTTTCTCCAGCTGATCGAGATAGAAGCTGACTTGATAACCCAACCCATATTGTCCACTTTCCTTTCTCAATTCCACAATTTCTTTAAACCCAGATAAACCACTTTCAGGATCTCTCTTAAAATATCTAAGAATTTTTTAAAAGGAAGTTATTTTCAATACTTATATGAAAAGAGTCTATAAACAAGACCAGCATTTAATTTAATTTGGAAAAGATATTTCTTATATTTGACATACATGGTATCACATTTTCTACGCATCTCTTTTTAACTTATTATCTGGATATATATAATAAATAATAAGTCTTTTTCTCTTTGAAAAGCAATCATCTTACCATAGTAAAATTTTTGACCAAATTTCCTTCTCCGTATTAAACAATTCTTGTTTTATATATATATATTCTTGTGTGTGTATATATATATACACACACACACACATATGGAAGTGGGAGTGTTAGTCACCAGGCTCCTCTGCCTATGGAGGGTTTTCCAGACAAGAATACTGGAGTGGGTTGCCATTCCCTTCTCCAGGGGATTTTATACATACATAAAATATTTATTTATTTATATATATTTATATGTATATATCAAACTCTTTTTTGTGATTCTTTCATGAGATGTCATGTCATGGATGTCTGAGCTTCTGGTCCACTTTGAAATCTTGAAAGAAATTCAGTCTTCTAACTTTATAGATCTGCCAAAACAAACATAGATGTGAATGTTTGGAATTTTTAATTACTTTAACCAGTTGAATTTTTACTAATATAATTGAATTCCTGGGAAGATTTCACAAGATATTAATGACTATATGAGATTTATCACACATTTCCAAAAATGTTCCTTTACATATCAGAAATGCGAATATATCAAATAGACTCTCACACACAAAGGCAGACACACAGTGACAAAGGGCCATATAATCCTGGAAATACAAGTAGCACATGATCACTGATTAAGTCTAATTTTAGGTGTTTTGTCTGATCTTTGAATTCGAACTGCAGTACAACAATGTAGCCTCTAATATATTTAGGATTCAATTTTGTAATTCCTTGTCTTGATAATTAGCAGTAAGATTTTGAATTCCTATTTAAAAATCAGGCTTTGTAAATGCCTAAGCCTCAATTGTATATGCAAATTCCACACATTTTCATACTGTGTGGAATAACTGCATATGCAAACAGGTAATTTGACAGTTAATGATTCATTTGCACGTGCAAACCCTCAATTTTAACATACAGATGCCAATTGGTACATGTAAATAATATTCCATGTGGACCCTATTTGCCCAGTCTTTTTTCTCTTTGTAAAGAAACTAATGCTTTAAATATTTTTTTTCCATTATAGACAATCTGCTCATATTCCAGGAATATTATCTTCAGGAAAACAAAAGCTATGTATCTTCAAGAAAACAAAATTTGGGTATTTTAGTCCCAAACTTATAAGATATGCTATATATATATATATATATATATATATATATATATATATATATATATTCATGTGATGGCTGTGTATGTTCGATTAAAAATCTAAAATCATGACACAGCTGATTCTGTATTTATCATTTTAACACTTTTCAACCTGAAATAACATAAAAGCTTTTTTCTTCAAAAGACCAATATTTAAAGGGTGTTGATTTATGTAAATCAATAATTTATCAACTTGCTGTCTTTCCTTGCTGCCAGCCAGATGCTTCTCGCTTTGCTTGGCCAGACAATGTCAGCTGCAACACATAATGGCCTCTGCTTTATGTAGAAATAAGAGCATAAATATTTTAAAAATCCTGCTACAGGAAGTAAGGCGGCTCGGGGTGGGGGTTGGTGAGAGATTTTACTGGTTTATTGTGAGAGTAGAACAAGTCTACATATTTTATGGGTTGGTTTTATCAGAAGTGGAGGCAGGGACGTCTCTTAGCCTGATTTTTATCTCCTAACAAGGCTGACAGACCAAAGTCTTTTCATAGCAATTTGTTGAAGACATCTGGTGAAGCTTTCTAGGGGATGAACACACTGCAGAGTGTTCCTCTGGTATCAGTTGGCATGGCAACCAGTAAAAGACTATTCAACATCAGTAGGTTTCAAAAAGGTTGAGGCCTAGTTGAAAATCCATTTGGGCTCCTACCTGCAAAATTCTTTTGAAAATGCACTAAATCTTTTCTTAGGGCTCTAGAGACTGAACCAATATGTACAACTGTGGCACCTTCAATCTTAAATAATTTTCAAAACATGGGATTAATGATTCCAGTCACCAGAGGTATTACAGAAGATCTGGAATTACTGGCACTGTGCTGGAGAGGATATTAGTAGGAATATGGATGTTGTTTCCCTTTGTGTCTTATGCAGGAAGCAGAAATATTATTTCCATATTTCCAAAAATTCTAAGTTAATAGGGCCAAATGAATGAAAGGAAACCTTTACAGGTTATTTTTTAAATCAAATATGTTTATCCCAAAGAATTAAATATGATGTTTTAATGCTGAAACTAAATTATCTATGTTTAAATGTGCTCTCAGGACATTTTTTAATATAGAGGTGTTTTTTTCCAAAAAAAGTTACTGTGTTATCCGGGAAAATTCTAGTTCAAGAAATATTTTTTATAACATTATTACAAACCAGTTTAAGCAATTTGATTTGCTGTCAATTAAGTGATAACTCTTTGAAAATAAAATAAATACTAACCTAACCAAGTTTTTTGTTAGTACACACATGATTTTTTTAAATATTTTTATATTACTTTATTTTTTTCCATTTATTTTTATTAGTTGGAGGCTAATTACTTTACAATATTGTAGTTGTTTTTGCCATACATTGACATGAATCAGTCATGGATTTACATGTGTTCCCCATCCTGAACACCCCTCCCACCTCCCTCCCTGTCCCATCCCTCTGGGTCATCCCAGAACACCAGCCCCGAGCACTTGTCTCATGCATCCAACCTGGACTGGAGATCTGTTTCACACTCGATAATATACATGTTTCGATGCTGTTCTCTCGGATATTTTATTTTATTTTTTTTCCATTTATCACACACGATTTTTATAAACTTTAAGCTAAAGTAAAATTAGCTAAAATAAAAAGTTTACATGTTCTTTTATCCCAAATACTTATCTTGCATTGTGTATTTATAGCCAGGATTCTAAAATGAAATGAAAAAAATAAAAGAAATTTTTAAAAACATGACCTAAATATGTATCAGTGAGAAAAATAAATCTTAATGTGTTGTACCATTGCCCTCAACAAGAGTTAGAATTCAAGTATTTAATTATCCATTCAGCAGAGGTTAGTCATCAAACTTAATTTTTGAATAAAAGGATGTTAATTAAAGTTTAATTAATAATGTTTCTTTTGAATGATTGGATCTCCAATGGCCCATAAACCTTGTGCACTGGAGCCCAATAACAACCACCTCAAACACTGCCACAGTTATTTAGAACAGATCTATATCAACACCATATAGTATGAGTAGTATTCTCCAACCCATTCCACCCCCAGAGACAGTGTGAGAATTAACAAGACAAGTTAGGAAGCTCTATAAGTTGTTTGATACCATGCCATGAAGAATATTCAAAGAGGAATTTATTTGCATAATACGCAAATAATTGTGGTTACACTTTATTACACTTTATTACTTCAGTAGCAGAGGAAAGCTGTGATTCCATCTGCTACAGGGGACAGGAAACCAAAAGTTCTAACCCTGATCTTCTGAATGACAGGGGACCCCTTTATTTTTCCATTGTCTTAAATGCCTTCTCTGATGATTGCAGCCATGAAATTAAAAGACGCTTACTCCTTGGAAGGAAAGTTATGGCCAACCTAGACAGCATATTAAAAAGCAGAGACATTACTTTGTCAACAAAGGTCCGTCTAGTCAAGGCTATGGTTTTTCCAGTGGTCATGTATGGATGTGAGAGTTGGATTATAAAGAAAGCTGAGCGCCGAAGAATTGATGCTTTTGAACTGTGGTGTTGGGGAAGACTCTTGAGAGTCCCTTGGACTGCAAGGAGATCCAACCAGTCCACCCTAAAGGAGATCAGTCCTGGGTGTTCATTGGAAGGACTGATGCTGAAGCTGAAACTCCAATACTTTGGCCACCTGATGCAACAAGCTGACTCATTTGAAAAACCCTGATGCTGGGAAAGATTGAGGGCAGGAAGAGAAGGGGACGACAGAGGATGAGATGGTTGGATGGTATCACTAATTCGATGGACATTGGTTTGGGTGGACTCCGGGAGTTGGTGATGAACAGGGAGGCCTGGGGTGCTCCAATTCATGGGGTTGCAAAGAGTCGGACATGACTGAGCGACTGAACTGGACTGAAATGCCCTCTTAGGGGAATGGGAAAAAGTGGGCCACCCTTGTTTCTTTCACCAAATTGTGATAAAAAAGGTAATTTTGTATGAGAAGGTTTTGAAAGTTATAAAGTTCTAAAGTAAAAATTGTCACTGTCATTAACAAAGTCGGACATGTATAAAATTGAAATATTTGGATTAAAATATTTAACATAATCAAATAATACCATTAGACTTCTAAGGCATTTACAAATTCAATACTTTCATATCTTCAGCAGTGAGCATTGAACTTTTTCTCCAGGGTCTAGAAACACAAGGTATTTCTTCAGCTTTCTCTCTTTTCCCCTCCTTTCTCTCTCTCTCTCCCGCTCTCTCATCTCATACTCCTTAAACATTGCCCAGGTAACTGCTAAGAGCTTTGTCATGCATGACTACAAGACAGCTAGAAGCTAGAAAAGGAAACCTTTTGTTTACTCTCCAAAATCCATTGATATGACACCCCTTCCCTTAAAGTTGGCTGGTATACGCTGCTAAAACACTGTTAAATACAAGTGAGGCAATGAGGTTGAATGAGGTTAAGTAATCCAAAATTGTAACATTCATGAAGGGATTTATACATGCTTCTATCTGCCTCCAGTTGTATACATAGGGGCAAATCAGAAGAGCCAGAAGAGAGGCTTTTTCCTTCAAATATATTCAAATAAACAATGAATATTATTTATGGATCAATGAAAAATTTATGAGTAAAAGTCCAAAAAAGAATCTGTTCTGACTTTTGGCTTTTAGACCCCTAAATTGACAATACAAAACAAGTCTTAACAACTCCCAAAATTCTAGACCACTCTTCAGGCATTTAAGAGATGATAGCTCATCGCTGTTAGAAAGGCTACGAAGTTCAGTTTAACCTTATATGCCTGTGTGGAGGTTGATCTGAGCCTACACCTTCTCTATGAATACCTAAATCAACAAAAACTGGCAATAAATGGCACACAGAGCCCCAGTCCTTCTGCCCAGCCCCCCTTATCATTTACCATCCCTTAATAAACGTGCCCCCCCTTCCCTTCAGCAAATGCATTCTACTCCAACCCTGTGACATAAGACCTTCAGATCTGTAGAATGAGGGATAAAAGATAGGAAGAAACAGACAATCAGTATGACATATGATCTTAATTTAAATGGACTAAAATAAAATTTTAATTAGAACATATGTTGAATACATGGCCCCAGGAAACTGACATTTGTGCTTCATGTCTTGCTAAACTCATTTCTGATATGACTGCAAAAAATGAGTTTATCTCCAAGGTGGAGCAGTTCCAAAAGCCAAAGGGCTTCAATTAAACTTCCTTTGACTCATTTTCCAGGATGCCAGGAATATCCTTTTGCAAACCACAATGAAGCTCAACAGTGAAAATTTGGGTAAAAGAAAAACTGATAACCCATCCTGGTATCTATTCTGTTACATGTTAAGCCTTCAGATGTGTTGTTTCATCATAGCTTCAACCACCATATGCACAGAACTACCTAAGTGTTCTAAACCTGGAACTTAAGGTTTATCCAACACCCAAATCTACCCACTCTTCTCCTCATGATCGTTAGTCTAGACAATAGCAACATGACATATGTAGTTTTTAGCAACCTACCACCATAAAATACATATAACCATTTAGCTAAAAATGGAAGGATGACAGAAGTCAGTATATATCAAAAGCATAAGTTTTATATTAATACATTGTAAAAAGAAAGGATATTATGAGAATCTTAGAGTGAATCAGGTACCAGTCCATAGAAAACTCAATGATAAGGGTCATATAAGAATGCAGTGGTCATTGGAGTGCCCTGGTGGCCTAGTGGGCTTCCCTGATAGCTCAGTTGGTAAAGAATTCACCTGCAATGCAGGAGACCCTGGTATGATTCCTGGGTTGGGAAGATCCATTGGAGAAGGGATAGGCTACCCACTCCAGTGTTCTTGGGCTTCCTTTTTGGCTCAGCTGGTAAAGAATCTGCCTGCAATGTGGGAGATCTGGGTTGGTGGCCTAATGGTTAAGATTCCAGGTTTTCATTTTTATGGTCCAGCTGTGTTGTGTGGCAAAAAAAACAAAAAAAGTAGGAAAAAAGGAGAATATGGTGATTTCCTAAGTAGCCATATCAGTAGGAATTTAGCATCCAGTTTAAGACAAGATTGGGGGAACCTGAGACTAGACACATAAGCACAGGGATGCCTGCAAAACATGGACATGTGGAGAAAGCACATGCAATGCCTGTGATGGGCATGATGAGGAAGTCACATATCCAAGCTTTCCGAGGTCTTGGACATCTTCCTGGAGAAGCTTTCATTGGACGCAGATTTTCAAGAATGGGCAAGCTTTACCTAGAGAAATAGGAAGGGCAATCCAAGGAGAGGGGCCAGTGTTTCATAAACATGAAAGATGGCATGACAATAAGACTGTTCTTGCTGGAGAAAAATTACTATACTATGAATTAGATGAGATTTTATTATCACTCCTGAGATATGCAAAGGCATGCACTATAGTACATATTTAGTGAATATTTTGGAGTAATTTTTCATATTTCACTTAAAATGTGTGCTCTCCACCCCACTCCCCACACACCCCCCACCTCCCCCCACCCCCAACCAACCACCACCACAAGTGGAACAAAAACAAAGACCTCAAATGGTTGCAGGACATAAGCAAAAGAGGAGAAACAGTGTGGGATGGTGGAGAGAGAAACCACTCCCATTGACCTACAACCCTACTCTTCTGAGAACTTGCTGAGAGCCTAGGCAAGTCAAGTCATGATCCTAAGGCTTACTTTCACTGTTTATAAAAGTAGCTTAAAGTTTCTGTCCATCTCTCAGAATTTCTGTACCATTATGGTTTGGGGTGTGGGATTGAGTTCCTTTTAAAGATTTGGAGCCATATCTATATTTCTCTTCAGTTGATGATATATCAACTAAATAGTTAACCATCAGTTCAACTAAGATTTACCTATTCTCCAACTTCAGAATAACTTATTCCAATGAAGTTCTTAGCTTTAACTCATGTTGATCTTTGCTTTACAGTTGCATTTTTCTCTAAATGTTCAAGAGACCCTGAGCACCATAAAATAAAATTTTTCCTACCTCTTGTTTTTTAGACAAAAATTTTTGCTTATTTGATTTGTTCTGAAATATACACGGATTGATTTACCCAGCCAATCAAATCACACACACACACTCCAAATTAATTAGAAGCTTGAATATTCTTACCACAAAAGTGAGGGAAGATCAGAGTGGCCAAATTTGAAGTTAAATCCCGAGTGAACCATAGACTCTAACAAAGAAGAATATGTCACTTTTACACTTCTATAAACTATGAACCACTGTTATTCTGCTTAAGATTCATTAGAAGTGGAGACTCAGAATTTACCACTATGCTGAATGCCTTAAATTTCAATGAACAATACCAAAGTTGGTTCTCAAAGTATAGTTCTCTTATCTTACTTGTTGATAATTTTAGAATTTGAGTTAGATTCTTCATACAGCCATACTCTTTAAACCCAGAGACCACATTTAAAAATACATATATAGTAGATTTTTACCTGACTTTGACCAACAGATATTTATTAGGTACAGGCTACATTACCATGGAATCAAGTGCTGGGAATATAGCAAAAAATAAAACCATGAAGCTTCTCTTCTTGGAGGCATTACAGGGCACTGTGTGGAGGAGGGGCAACCACTGACTGCAGAGCAATGTCCCCAGTGCTAACGAGCATGAAATAGGAAGTGATCTGTTCTGTCTGAGAGGTCACAGAAAGGTTACCCAGAGGAAGTGATATTTGAGCTGCAATTTAAAGAATGGATGGGCCATGGTTGGATAGAAAAGGGGCAGGGGAAAGGGTAATCCAGGGAGAGAGGCAACTGACCAAGGAGCTGAAGCTTTGTGGGGAAGGAACATGAAGTAATCTGAAGATGTATTCTATTAATAGAATGCAAATTTAAAAAGATCATCTGTGACTTCATTGTCCAGGACATTGGAAGTCACACATAGACTCTGAGATTTATTTCCTTAGAAAATGAGGAGAGTAGGTAAGAATAGCCAGTCAACAATTCTCCTAGTGCCTTAAAGAAGAAGAGAAGAATTAAGAAGAATTTCTCACTGCCCTGCAAATTTGAAATCTCCATGTGGAGGATAGGGGCATTGGAGAAAGCAGTGCCAAAGCACTGAAATAGAGCTCCAAGGATGTGGTTGGCTTGCGTTCATGCTTTTCATGTAGTGAATGAACCCTAAGAGCTAAATCTGAAATTGTGAATAAGAATTAGCCACCTAAAATCTATGTGGCCCTGAACCACATTTCGTTTCCCTGGGTCTCAGTCTTCTCATCTATAAAGAGAGGGTGGATGACTACATCAGTGGTTCTCAACTTCAGCTGCCTATTAGAATCAGCTAGAGAAATTTTTAAAATATGTATGCCTGGGACCCTGGTAAACCAATATTAGGTTAATGTCATTTGGTGTTTGGAGGAGGGTGCAGCATAGGGGAGTTGCCTGAATTGGTAGTTGTTTAGTGCTCCCCAGATGATTTTAACGTGCAGTCAGGATTGAACATTACTGAATAAGATGGTCTCTGAGGTCACTTTCATTTGTATGGTATATATCCAAGACTAGCTCAGATAGGAATTGCAGAAAGCAGATAACCTGCTCATTGATGTCTTCCACACTGTAACTCCCATTCCTGCACTTCAAACCCAGTGTCCTCATGCTACCCAGAAGTCCCACTAACATGCTGACTCATATCTTGGAAGTGTCTAATACTAAAATTCTTGTCCATTTGAAAAAAAAAAAGTATATGCCTGGCTGACATGTAACTATATGAGAGAATGGTCTCTTCTGAGAAGCTATCTTTTTCATTAACTTTTAACAAAGGTCTTTCTCAGTATAATCCCCTTCACCCTTCTGAATTTCAAGTAAACAACTCTCTTAACTGACCCCTGATTGTTCTTTCCTATCTTTGAGATTTTCTGTATGTAAAATTTTGCATGCCCTCCATGCTTTTCCTATGTGCTACTTCTAATTGCATTCAATTTTTCAAATCCAGTTCATCTGGTACTATTATGAAATCTGCCCAGACTTTGCTTTCCTGAGTTTGTGTCACTATTCTCAAGTAATATTTGCATACCTCATCTATGTTATAATCAATTTTATACTTAATTATTCCCTTCTCTGTAAGATCTTTCACTCTTGCCTAAACTATTATTCAAATTCTTATCAGTGTTTACCTTCTTTGGGTAGAACTAAATAGAAAAAAATTAAACAATAAATTAAATGGAAAATTATATAGGAAATTAAATTTAATTAAATAAATTGGTATAGAGAATAAAAGATTTTTTAAATCTGCTGAGAGTTACAGAAATGCAATTTACTATCATTCATTTATTTATTTGGTATATATTTTTCAAGGACCTACCATTTACTGGCTTATTTCAGGTGCTAGGGATCCTGAAAAAAAATTCCAGTAGATGCGGATGTGTACCATGTGGTTGAACTCAATGAAAATCAATAAAGCTTGGTAAGGCCACAGATAAGAATCGATGGATCAGTGGGTGGGTAGAGGGCCTCTTGGCTGTGTGGATATCCTGGATGATTTATGTTAGGTCTTTACATAAGCTTAGACTGGTTCATGTGAGCCCATTTTCCTATTCTTGGAAGTAGTAAGAATATATTATTCTTTTTCAGAGAAAAATGAAATTGACTTATGATTATAGCAGAGTACCAAGAAAGCATGGTAACTATATTATACTGGCTTTCAAATAGGTTATTCCTGCTCCTTATCCTGTTTGTAACCTTCCTCAGTTTGTGTGTAGGAGGAGTTCTTTCACATTTGATTAATTTTTTGTTATAGGTATTAGATTTATTTTTGTAAAATAAGTAGCTTTAATGGCTTAAAATTATACATATATATACACACATACACATATATTTTACTTGACTTTACTATGATTTTAAAATTTCCCTTGATGTCAATCTCCCACAGTATTTCACATGGAACATTCATTATTGGCTAAACATCATTTTGAATAAAACATCAAAATAATAAATTGAAAACATCTCTTTGCAGGTATAATATGATAAAATGTCAAAAGAGGATAATTAAATTATTTGTTCTCCTATTTTGATAACCTCCGAGGGAAATGGCAGGCAATATAATGGCAGAGTTGAAAATGTATGCTAAAAAGTTCTGTCAAGCTCCTTTCCACGTACATGAGCATAGTAAGGTTTAAATTTGATGGAAAGCCACAGGCCAGTTCTCATAAAATCAAACCCAGTTCGCCATTTCTGCTGCTGACAGGAAATGTCATTGCTAGGAAATAAGGCAGCAAGCTGCCGTCTCCAAAGCATCAGCACCTCAGAGACAGATGAGGAGAAGGGGCCCATGTGTAAACAGAAATGACCTGTGCCCCAGAAGAATATGTGTGATTTCCTGGAGACTCTTTGTGTCTCTTTTGGCTAGAAGGGCCTTAGGAGAAAGTATTCTGCTTTTTAAGGCAAGGTGGCTTACTATCGGTAAAGAAATAATAATAAAGGGAAGAAAAAGAGTGATGATTTTTCAAACTCAGGGACAGGTCATAATTAGCCGTGGGGCATTTTTGTACAGTGTGTGATACTGAAACTCACTTTAAAAAGTGTGTATGTGTGTATGATTTGCACACAAACATTCCTGTAGTATATATAAAGCACCTTGAGTTTTCTAGCCACTAACGATTGGGTGTGTATTGAGAAGAAATATTGTAATTTCCTGTCTGAGAGTGTGTGTTTGTTTGTGTGTGTGTATACAGGGTAAATATATATACTATGTGAGTTGACATAATTCACATAGTTTGTGTAAACAGCTCGAAATTCAATAAAATATTAAAATATGCAGGCTGGAAATGTTTAAGTGTCTGTACAAATTCAATCTATATGAGAGCACATATCTGTGATCAATTTGTATTTCATATGTCTTACCTAGGGATTTGTACTTGGGCAAAAGGGTTATAGAGTCCATTAGCTGATCTGAATTTATGGCACTAAATCTCTTGATGCTCAGCAATGACAGGAATTACTCTCCTCTAATGAGTAATAAATGTGGGTAAGTCATGTGTCCCATTGGATTACTTGGCTAAAATCACATTTAAAAGATGGCTAATTGTCTAAAATTTATCCAAATCCAATACAAATTTTATTGCCACTAATTGCCTTTGCAATTTTTGGAGCATTAAGCATATTTAAATGTATTTGTCATAGCACTCCTGTGCACATGTAATGCATGAATAGAATAGTCATGACTATCCAATTTAAGCTTTTCAGCTATTTTGGTAATTTAACATTAAATCATTATGACTTGAAATATAACTTTCTGTTTTTAGAGCTGTGAAAACTGTATTTTTAAATTACATGTTTTTATCATGGGTAGTCTATTCTTATTGTTTTTCAGTTTTGACATGACTTAACTGTAGTATCAGTGTTACCAACGATTGTGTAAGAATATATTGTAGCACCTGTTAGTCCTGCTGTAGATCTATTTGCATTGCCATTCTAAATCAGCTGAACTATTTTATCCAGTGCCACCACACTAAATAAATAGCTCAAAACTTTTACATTAATCTCTTATTTGAAATTGCATATATAAAATCAGTGTTTGATGTTGAGTAAGCAAATTTTGAAATCATAGAAAATATGCATGAGAAATAACATTGCTAAATATGTAAAAATACACATTTAGAAGACTTTTAGAGGAATTTTAAAGTTTTTCCTTTATTAAGCAAATTCATAAATTAATAAAATAACAAATATCCAAAGGATTTTGGATGAGATGTTTTTTATATTGAAATATCTTTCCTTATGAAAATGACCAAGGTAAAAAAAGATTAGACTGAGAGATGACATAAAAAAGAGATTAAAATACATAAGATATATAGATATATATATATATTTTAGATAAATATATATTTTATCATTATAAACTAAAAGTTCTGTGAGATAGCAATTTGAGGTCAAAGGGCAGTTTGATCATATGTTCCTATTACAAGCATATAGAAAAAATTGATAGATTACAAAAATATATAAATGTACAATGCAGTTGTGAAAAGAGACATCTCTGTGGATCAGAAACAGAGAAAGAACCCACGGTAAAAAGACAACTTATTGGAAGTCAAACCTTGAAACAAGCCATTTCGCTATGGTTCCAAATCCCAGATGAATATGGAGGGGGCTGGATGATCAAAACTGTAGATGCCCACAGGAAGCCTTAGTCTGTTCATGAATAAGACCTAGAATGTCACCAACCAGGCTAGGGAAGAGACAGAATCACCCAGTGGGAATAAAAATCAATGCCAGGCTGTCCCCATATTCTCAGATTGGCAGCATGATCTGCTACATGGTGAACATGGGCTCTAAATAACTTAAACTTCATATAAAGAGGAACATACTAGAGAAAAACCCCTGGGAAGATGACAAGAGTAAAATGAATTAAAACCATGTGAGGAAATCAGTAACATGAAGGAGAGAAGATGGACTCAGCCATCTTAATAGATGTCTATCTAAGGAAATAAAGGAACAATTTGGAAAAGACTTTAACACAGACACTTTAAAATTTCTATAGCTGTAATAGAGGGAATAGTCCTCCATGAAATAAGAGAAACACAATCCATCTAAAAGTAAGAAATTATTTTAAAAATATGTTTCTGTGAAGAATAATTTATTAGAAGTCTTAGTAATGAAACATATAGTCAAAATATGTTTTTAAAGACTAGTCACCCAGAAGCTTTAAAGCTTTAAAGTCACCCAGAAACAACTAAAGAAACAGTAAATTAGAAGATAGAACCTAGGATACCTAGGATACCTGCAATACCTAGGATACCTGCAATAATGTACTATAAATAGAGAATCTGAAAGGAAAATTGATATACTAATATAAATTAAGAAGTTCCATTTCAAGTTTATCATTTTAGAAAAAAAGAATAGATATAAATTTAAATAGAAAATATTTAAAAGATTTATAGTTAAGAATTGTCCATACTGAAATGCCATTCACATTGAAGTAGTCCAGAAATAGGGTAAATATGTTCAATTAACATCTGAACTCATGATAACAAAATTGTAGGACATCAGAGATAAAAGAAAGTCTAAAAGCCACAAGAAAGAAAAATTGAGTTGCTTAAAATGAATGTCAACAAAACCGACAGCAGATTTCTCATTAGCAACTATAATATTTGAATACAGTAGAATGATAACTTTAAAACCATTATAGAGAACTAAAACACGTAAACTTAAGAGTTTTACCCAGCCAAACAATGATTTCAGAAGGATGGACATTAGTTATATTTTCTGACTTTCTTGGTTTTAAGAAGAAGTAAGAAGAAAAATGAAAATAGAACAAATATGAGGCAACAGGCAATGATGAGAAAAAATTAGTAGAGTCTGATAGTAAACCAAAATGAAGGGAGATCAAAATAAATTAAGAAAATAAAATATACAAATTTGGATATATTTGAAACTTTATGTTTTAGAGTTTTCTACTCCTTTTGAAAATTCTCAAAACATCTATAAGTGGATTTTAAATAATACTAGAACCATTAATAAATAGAACCAGAAATAAAACTAAAGAAAATCAAATCAAGCATTAATATCAGAAAAAGTACAGAAAACTAAAAACTAAAGTAAAAAAGTAGAAATTATAAATAATAAGAAAAAACTTGATGATAAATAATGACAACTATAAAAGAAAGATAGGAGATAGTCTAAACATTTATAAATTGATGTTCCTAAACCAAAGATCATAAAAAATAAAATAGAAGCAACAATCAAAGTCATGAGAAAAGAAGAATTTACTACCCAAGTCTTCAATTTATGCAAAAAGAATTAAAATACATGAGTATCAGTTACATTTTTGAAATTCAAGGATAAAGAAGCAAAAAGTTGTTCTTAAAAGAAAAAAAAATGAAGCTTACTTGAGACTTATCTTTCATAACATTAATTGCTAGAAGATAATGGATTAAATAAAGGAGAAAATTTTATGACTCTAATTTCAATATTCTGTGAAGTTGTAATTAATTGAATAATGCAATTAAAAGATACTTTGATTTATATAAAGATTCAGAAGTTACTGCACCTAAATACTTTTTCTGAATAAAGTCTCAAAGATTCAGTGTAACCAATTGAGAAAGAAATGAAAATAAGTTGAAAATGGGAAAGTTGTCTTTGAAAAGGATTGGTAAAAATCACTGAAAGCAACCATATAAAACTGAACTTTCTATATGTAACTTCAGAACAAATTTAGATCCTAAAATAGAAAAAGATAAATTATATACAAATTTTAAAAATAACATATTCCTCTGGGTCTGGAATTGCTGAGTGAAATAAACAATACCAGGAAATGGGTGAGGAGAGAAGAGAACTCACATAAACAGAATCCAAAACTTCATACTTTATTCAAGACCTAATAATTAGAATGCAGTTTAGTAGTTAGGATTCAGAGCTCTTGTCACTGCAGTCCTGGGTTCCTTCCCAGATCAGGGAAACCTTTCTGGAACTTCCCTGGTGGCTCAGATGATAAAGAATCTGCCTGCAACGTGGGAGACCTGGGTTTGCTCCCTGGGTTGGAAAGATCCCCTGGAGAAGGGAACTACCCTTCTAGTAGAGCTACCCACTCTAGTATTCTGGCCTGTAGGATTCCATGGACTGTATAGTCCATGGGGTCACAAAGAGTCGGACACAACTGACTGACTTTCACAGTAAAGTTCTGATGAAAAGGTAATTATGAAAAGAATGATAATCAGGAACTATTTTAATCAAATCAATACAAATCATTCTGAAATAAATATTTGATCCAAATTTATGATTTCTGAAAAAAATAGACATTATGCAAAATAAAAGCATATGTGTGTGACATGCATATGTGACATACTAGTGGTGAAGAAAAATATTAAAGGGTTAACACTTCTATTATATGTTTAAAATTTAGACCTCATTTAAAAGCCAGCTTCCCAGGTGGCCCTAGTGGTAAAGAATCTGCTTGCCAATGATCTCTGGCTCAGGAAGATTCCCTGGAGGAGGGCGTGGAAACCCACTCCAGTAGTCTTACCTGGAAAATCCCATGGACAGAGGAGCCTGGCAGGCTACAGTCCATAGGGTCGCAAAGAGTCAGACACTACTGAAGCAGATAAGCACGCATACACAAAACCCAGAAATCCGTTTGTAAGCTCTGTAAGAGGTAAATCTAAAACAAAATGTCCAAAGGTTAAAAGAAAGAGAATAGCAATGACATATCATAAATGCTATAAACACACCAAAGTTATTGGGGTCCTATTTTCATATACCCAAATCTCATTTTGCCTATGCTTATCTCTGGTGTGCTGGCAAAGCCGGGGGTGGGGGGTGAACTGCTATGAAATATAATATAAACATCCAAAGGAAAAAATAGGCAATATGGGCAGATTGTCTATACAGAAACCCCAAATAATTAGTTATAAAAAAGTAAAAAGTGAAGTGAGTTTAGTAAACTGGGATTGGCCAGATGACTCAGACAGTAAAGAAACTGCCTGCAATGCAGAAGACCAGGGTTTGATCCCTGGGTGGGGGGAAGGAGTGGAGGAGATCCCTTGGTGAAGGAAACGGCAACCCACTCCAGTATTCTTTCCTGGGAAATCCCATGAATGGAGGAATCTGGTGGACTACAGTCCATGGGGTTGCAAAGAGTCGTACACCATTGATGGACTAACAGTTTCCCTTTTCTAAAAGTAAACTAGATCCCTGACGCTGGGAAAGATTGAGGGCAGGAGGAGAAGGGGATGACAGAGGATGAGATGGTTGGACAGCATCACTGACACAATGACATGAGTTTGGGTAAACTCTGGGACTTGGTGATGGACAGGGAGACTTGGCGTGCTGTGGTTCATGGGGTCGAAAAGAGTCAGACAAGACTGAGCAACTGAACTGAACTGAACTGAACTTAGATCTTTCAGAAACCAAGGAAAGTTCTTAAATACCAGCAATAATACAATGCAATGAGAAAAATAATAGCCTAGTAGCATCACAGGTCATTCTTCAATTTTCAAGTATAGGTGGAGATGCCCCAAGTCTGTTTGGGAATTGTTGACAGTGGTACTCACAGGGCTAATATGTCTAGAAAAATTGAACAGTAATGTGCTGTTACCTGAACTGGCTGCTGCCACTGATGACTAGGTATTTGTATGACCCAGCACAGCCAATATGGACAAAGTTGCACGGACCTATAGAAAAATTTTCCTAGGTTTCTTGTCTACATTACAGCTTTCAAATTATAATTTTCATATATTTTGGTAACTACAAATTTTTAATTTATGTATCCTAAAACTTTGACATATGTAAGGAAATTAAGATTATACAATGAGGCAACAGCGATTGAAGGCCAGTTGATCAATTTAAAAAAGCATATTAAATTCATATGCATACACTAATGGTGACAGTAAGTGAAAACTATAAGAAGGAAAGGAAAGAGATTTAGACTGTGAGTCTAAAAAGAATGAACAAAAAACTTTAGTCAGTATTTCAAGATACTGTATTTTCTGTTAATTTAAAATTTCTAGTATTATTATTTTGCTTTTCTAGTATTTATTTTTTATTACTTATTAGTAGAATGGCAATTCACATACTATATGTGAATTATTTTTTATTTTCTTTCCCTTTCAAATAATATATGACATTAGAACACAGCATATCAAAAGGATCATTGGTGTGTCTAGTCTTTGGAATCAGTTTTCTAGAGTCTTCAGCAAAAGGTTAAAAAAGAAAGAAGAAGGCAACAAACATGGAGAATTCTAAACTTGGGGACAATTCACTGTAATTTAACACATGATCTGTCATGACAATAAGTAAGTAACTGGGAATATCAAGGTTAGGGGAATAAATGGAGGAAAGCAGTAGCTTAAAAAGAAGCTTTTTTTGGCAATCAATTGAAACAGATTGAGTCACTTAAAGGAGTTGTGAGTGGTTATTATAGAAGTGAAAGGTCAGGTACAATGTGATAAAAGCTTTTTGAAATACACACATGAATTCCCATATTGCAAACAAAAATGCCATGTATTGACCAACATAAATAATGTGAGTGGCTTGAAGAAATTTCAGTCAACAACCTGGTTATCAATTCCAAATGCTGGTCACTCTTGAAAAGCATGTGTTTGAAGTAAAAAATAAAGAAAAGGACTAATCAGAAGATGGAAAATGTGGAAGGTGGGCTTTTCTGAATAGGGAGAAGTAGAACTTAGGTAATACAATGTTGAGTGACTAACACAAATACAAAGGAAAATTTTTCTTCTTTGGAGAAATGGAGAAATTCATTCATCCAGTTAGTAAAACTGACTCACACAATACAAAATAAACAATAGTTGGTTCAAGAAGTTAAATCTAAAAAAATAAAAACATAAATATTTTAAAAGTATATAAACCTATTATATTTTCTAGGAGAATCAAAGATATTTTATCTTTATATTGTAAAGTATATAAGAAAACTATGAAAAAAGTAATCAATCAAAAAGAAAATATATTAAACACTAAAAGACATAAAACACAATGGAATAATAATTTGCACTGTACAGATGAAAATTATCTTTCCTACATACAAAACAGATACAATCACTAAACACACAGATACATACACATTGACATACAAGTGCAAGCACACACATAGAAAAATGGTTTATTTTTCCAAAGAATATATTCAGAGACAATAAACATGGAAACTATAGTTAACATTACTTGAAAGTAAAGAAATAAAAAACAAAAATCAATCAAATGAGATATTCTGTTTATTGCATCAATATAGCAATTTAAAATAATCAGTCTTTAATGTTTATCAAAACATAGGGCAAAAAACATTATTCATACCTGTAGGGTTGCTTCTATTGAAGCAGTTTCCTGGAAGAAAATTTTGAAAATCTACATAAAATATAATTTTTTAATAGGACTGTATCATAAGAAGACTGTAAGACTCATAAAAAATATAATCTGCAATATTATTTGCAATAGTCATACAAAAACAGAGATAATCTAAATGCTATCAGCTAAGAATTGATTGACTTAACTATACTTTATATCTAAATGGAGTATTCTATATCCATAAAAATTATATTTGGAAAAATATTTACATGAATGAATGTTTATGATATAGCCTCTGGTTTAAAACAAATTATACTAAAATATTTTGTAGACTAAATTCTTTAAATATATTAAAAGTACATATATTATATATTACAGAGTAAATATATTAAATGTATTTTATGTGTGTGTTTATAAAAAATTATTAGCATGTCAGTCATAGTAATCACTGGGTGGTAAATTTCAAGAATTTGCTAAAGTTTATAAAATAAGCAATTACCAATAATCCAATGTGTTATATGGTTTTTTAAAAGTTGAAATAGCTTTGAAATGCATCCAAATAAAATAGGTAGACAGAGAGACAGATGGATAAACAGATATATGACACAGGAAATACAGTGAGATGCTAGTGGTAGAATCTAAGTGATAGTCATACAGACCGTCATTGCAAGTCTTTCGACTTGGCGGTATGTTTAAAAATTTTCATAATAAAATCTCACAAAAATTAAATTAAAAGATATAGAAACTGTGATATGCACAAACAATGTATTAAAATACATTTGTTTTTATTGCATTTATTGAAATATTGATCTATTTAACCTGCCCAAATGACATCACCCGTTCAATGGACATGAACTTGGACAAACTCCTGGAGATGGTGAGGGACTGGGAGGCCTAGCATGCTGCAGTCCATGGGGTCGCAAAGATTCAGACACAACTTAGAGACTGAACAGCAACAACAAAATATTGTTATTTTATTAGTTGTAATACTCTGCTGGGACTTCCCTGGTGGTCCAGTGGTTAACAATGCACCTTCCAATGCAGGAGGCGAGGATTCCACCCCTGGTCAGGGAACTGGGACCTGGCAACTAAACCCACACTCTGGAGCCTGAGCACCACAACAAAAGATCCTGTATGCTACAACAAAGACACAAGGCAGCCAAATAAATTATAATAATAATAATAATACTTAGTTGGTTGGGAGTCAGAAAGGAAACAAAGAGATTTTTCCTAGCAGCAAATTCAGAGAGATTATATGACTATGATGTTAATCAACTAATAGTTAAGCTAGAAGTTCACTTCCCTTTTGAACCACTGAAGCTATATTATAAATATTATTATATATTATAATATTATATTTTACTAAGCTCAATTCTTTATAGAACACTAGGCATACTTTTTGCTTCATTTTCCTAGTTTTTCAAATTTGTTAATGCATATATAATCATTAATAGCTCTAAACTTCTACCTACTCAGATAAGCAGGAGAGTCCCCTGCAATGATATTTTCCTCCCTGATTACGTGGAACAGTCTCCCCAAGTCCTTAACATGGGACCATTAGCTAATCTGGGTTACTGCATGGTAATAAAGCTAACCACACCAGGACTCAGGCCCTACACCTGGGAACATCAAAGTGCATTGAGGTTCGGTTGCCTCCACTGTCTCTTATGGTGCCACTGAGATTGGTACTTCATTCTTCATGTCTATGTCACTCTTGCCAATAAGGCTATTGTAAAGTGAAAACAAAACTTCCCTTTGTTGTATTAAGTTGAGCTGCATGCTCAATAAAGATGCCTGTTTCCAACTTAACTTCAGGAGAATGCTACCTCCACTGAATTGGTGGCATCATTCCTTCTGTAGCTTCTCTTGTTCAGGTTGGAAGTCTATTCCCCTTTTTACTGGGCACTGGTGTGGGTCCGTTGCCACTGTCCCTGTCTTGATTTTAGCCTCAGTTTAGCTATAAATATTGATACATAACTACTGCAGTGAACATTTCTGCCAACTCACCCTGACCAGCCTTGAATTTGCATAGACAATGCTCCTTCCATTTCATGTTATTTTTTAATTTATTTATTTTAATTGGAGGCTAATTACTTTACAATATTGTAGTGGTTTTTGCCATACATTGACATGCATCAGACATGGGTGTACATGTCTTCCCCATCCTGAACCCCGCTCCCACCTACCTCCCCACCCCATCCCTCAGGGTCATCCCACTGCACCAGCCCTGAGCACCCTGTCTCATGCATCAAACGATTGGCCATCTGTTTCACATTGATAATACACATGTTTCAATGCTATTCTCTCAAATCATCCCACCCACACCTTCCACAGAGTCCAAAAGTCTGTTTTTACATCTGTGTCTCTTTTGCCATCTCCCATGTAAGGTCATCATTGCCATCTTTCTAAATCCCATATATATGTGTTAGTATACTGTATTGGTGTTTTTCTTTCTGACTTACTTCACTCTGTATAATAGGCTCTAGTTTCATCCACCTCATTAGAACTGATTCAAATGCATTCTTTTTAATAGCTGAGTAATATTCCACTGTGTATATGTACCACTGCTTTCTTATCCATTTGTTTGCTGATGGATATCTTGGTTGCTTCCATGTCCTCGCTATTGTAAACTGGCTACTGTGCTGTGATGAACATTGGGGTACAAGCGTTTCTTTCAATTCTGGTTTCCTCAGTGTGTATGCCCAGCAGTGGGAATGCTGGGTCATATGGCAGTTCTATTTCCAGTTTTTTAAGAAATCTCCACACTGTTCTCCACAGTGGCTGTACTAGTTTGCATTCCCATGAAGAGTGTAAGAGGGTTCCCTTTTCTCCATACCCTCTCCAGCATTTATTGTTTGTAGACTTTTGATAGCAGCCATTCTGACCGGCATGAGATGGAACCTCATTGTGATTTTGATTTGCATTTTTTTGATAAAAAGTGATGTTGAGCATCTTTTCATGTGTTTGTTAGCCATCCGTATGTCTTCTTTGGAGAAATGTTTGTTCAGTTATTTGGTTCATTTTTTGATTGGGTTGTTTATTTTTCTGGAATTGAGCTGCAGGGGCTGCTTGTATATTTTTGAGATTAATTCTTTTTCAGTTGCTTTGTTTGTTATTATTTTCTCCCATTCTGAAGGCTGTCTTTTCACCTTGCTTATAGCTTCCCTCATTGAGCAAAAGCTTTTAAGTTTAATTAGGTCCCATTTGTTTATTTTTGCTTTTATTTCCATTACTCTGGGAGGTGAGTCATAGAGGATTCTGCTGTGATTTATGTCAGAGAGTGTTTTGCCTATGTTTTCCTCTAGGAGTTTTGTATTTTCTGGTCTTACATTTAGATCTTTAATCCATTTTGAGTTTATTTTTGTGTATGGTGTTAGAAAGTGTTCTAGTTTCATTCTTTTGCAAGTGGTTGACTAATTTTCCCAGCACCAATTGTTAAAGAGATTGTCTATTCTCCATTGTATATTCTTGCCTCTTTTGTCAAAGATAAGGTGTCCATATGTGTGTGGATTTATCTCTGGGCTTTCTATTTTGTTCCATTGATCTATATTTCTGTCTTTGTGCCAGTACCATACTGTCTCGATGACTGTAGCTTTGTAGTATAGCCTGAAGTCAGGCAGGTTGGTTCCTCTAGTTCCATTCTTCTTTCTCAAGATTGCTTTGGCTATTCAAGGTTTTATCGTATTTCCATACAAATTGTGAAATTACTTGTTCTAGTTCTCTGAAAAATACCATTGGTAGCTTGCTAGGGATTGCATTGAATCTATAGATTGCTTTGGGTAGTATACTCATTTTCACTATATTGATTCTTCTGATCCACGAGCATGGTATATTTCTCCATCTATTTGTGTCATCTTTGATTTCTTTCATCAGTATTTTATAGTTTTCTGTATATAGGTCTTTTGAAATTTAGGTAGATTTATTCCTAAGTATTTTATTCTTTTCATTGCAATGGTGAATGGAATTGTTTCCTTAATTTCTCTTTCTGTTTTCTCATTGTTAGTGTATAGGAATGCAAGGGATTTCTGTGTGTTAATTTTATATCCTGCACATTACTATATTCATTGATTAGCTCTAGTAATTTTCTGGTGGAGTCTTTAGGGTTTTCTATGTAGAGGATCATGTCATCTGCAAACAGTGAGAGTTTTACTTCTTCTTTTCCAATCTGGATTCCTTTTATGTATTTTTCTTCTCTGATTGCTGTGGCTAAAACTTCCAAAACTATGTTGAATAGTAGTAGTGAGAGTGGGCATGCTTGTTTTGTTCCTGACTTTAGGGGAAATGTTTTCAATTTTTCACCATTGAAGATAATGTTTGCTATGGGTTTATCATATATGGCATTTATTATGTTGAGGTATGTTCCTTCTCTGCCTGCCTTCTTGAGGGTTTTTATCATAAATGGATGTTGAACTTTGTCAAAGGCTTTCTCTGCATCTATTGAGATGATCACATGGTTTTTATCTTTCAGTTTGTTGATGTGGTGTATCACATTGATTGATTTGTGAATATTGAATAATCCTTGCATCCTTGGGATAAAGCCCTCTGGGTCATGATGCATCATGTTTTAAATATGTTGTTGGATTCTGTTTGCTAGAATTTTGTTAAGGATTTTTACATCTATGTTCATCAGTGATATTGGCCTGTAGCTTTCATTTTTGGGGCATCTTTGTCTGGTTTTGGTGTTAGGGTGATGGTGGCCTCATAGAATGAGTTTTCCATTTCATATTTAAACAGAAACATTTTAGAGTCTTTAGGGAGAACGTCCCTCTGTTTCACATTTACACAAATCTTTTCCTTATAGAAAGTTCCCACCCTTGCTGAATCCCAAACCATCAGCCTCTTGCTGGCCCTTTCATATCTGATGATTGTCCATACTTGATTCTACTGAAACTCTTGAGAATGGATGGGGTTGGATATCCATAAACAGGGCACGTGCTAAGTGCTGAGTTGCTTCAGTCATGTATGACTTTGCAACCCTGTGGACTGTAGCACACCAGGCTCCTCTGTTCATGGGATTCTTTAAGCAATAATGATGGAGTGGGTAGCCCTTTCCTACTCCAGGGGAACTTCCCAACTCTGGAATCAAACCCACCTCACTTATGTTTCCTGCATTGGCAGGCGGGTTCTTTACCACTAGTGCCACCTAGGAGGTACACAGGAAGGACGTGGAGAGTAAAAACACCTAAGTCACCCATTCCAAAAGGCAAAAATATAAGGGTGCTCTGTGTGGATGTACCCTGTTGGGTTGAGTATATTATTGACAGATATGTTCTGTTAAATTGGAAAGACATACTCCCTGTGGGTTATAAACTAAGGAAGGGAATAAAAGGTAACTAAGGAATAGATGGGCAGCCTCTCACAGTAACAGAATCTGGATATTTGATGAGATTCACCTCAGGAAAGCCCCTGGAATGTGATACTGTGTGAAATCTAGATTGCTAGTTGGTCAACTGAACATCCTTTATGAGCTATTTTGCTCATTTCAATATGACTTGAGTAATTTTGGAACCATTTTATATGTGACAGTTTTCTCCCTGGAAAGCCGATTGATAGGAAACCTCTTATATGTTTGTTGCATGAGCTAAAGGACTGAAGCCCACCCCCCCACCCCCAACAGACACTGCTGGCATGTCAGTCCCCAGTAAAGGGGAGGATAATCAAGCTTCCCACACTAGATTTATTCAAGTGCCAATTCTAGTCTAGATGAGACTCCCCTCCTGGTAAGGTAACTCATGTGTCAACAGATATAAACTAGAGCTAAAATTCTGTGCAAAGGCCTCTCTTCTGTGTTCATCTTATTGTATTAAACCCACATACCAATTAAGCATTTAGGAAATTTGATGTTGATGTCCCAAATTTAGGTGATTTATGTATTCAGTTCAGTTCAATTCAGTCGCTCAGTCGTGTCTGACTCTTTGCAACCCCATGAACCACAGAACGCCAGGCCTCCCTGGCCATCACCAAATCCCGAGTTCATCAAAACCCATGTCCATCGAGTCAGTGATGCCATCCAACCATCTCATCCTCTGTCGTCCCCTTCTCTTCCTGCCCTCAATCTTTCCCAGCATCAGGGTCTTTTCAAACGAGTCAGCACTTTGCATAGGTGGCCAAAGTATTGGAGTTTCAGTTTCAACATCAGTCCTTCCAATGAACACCTAGGACTGATCTCCTTTAGGATGGACTGGTTGGATCTCCTTGCATTCCAAGGGACTCTCAAGAGTCTTCTCCAACACCACATTTCAAAAACATCAATACTTTGGTGCTCAGATTTCTTTATAGTCCAACTCTCACATCCATACATGACCACTGGAAAAACCATAGCCTGGACTAGACAGACTTTTGTTGACAAAGTAATGTCTGTGCTTTTTAATATGCAGTCTACATTGGTCATAATTTTCCTTCCAAGGAGTAAGTGTCTTTTAATTTCATGGCTGCAGTCACCATTTGCAGTGATTTTGGAGCCCCAAAATATAAAGTCTGACACTGTTTCCACTGTCTCCCCATCTATTTCCCATGAGATGATGAGACTAGATACCATGATCTTAGTTTTCTGAATGTTGAGCTTTAAGCCAACTTTTTCACTCTCCTCTTTCACTTTCATCAGAGGCTCTTTAGTTCCTCTTCACTTTCTGCCATAAGGGTTGTGTCATCTGCATATCTGAGGTTATTAATATTTCTCCCGGCAATCTTGATTCCAGCTTGTGCTTCTTCCAGCCCAGCGTTTCTCATGATCTACTCTGCATATAAGTTAAATAAGCAGGGAGACAATATACAGCCTTGACATATTCCTTATGCTATTTGGAACCAGTCTGTTGTTCCATGTCCAGTTCTAACTGTTGCTTCCTGACCTGCATACAGGTTTCTCAAGAGGCAGGTCAGGTGGTCTGGTATTCCCATCTCCTTCAGAATTTCCCACAGTTTATTGTGATCCACACAGTCAAAGGCTTTGGCATAATCAATAAAGAAGAAATAGATATCTTTCTGGAACTCTTTTGCTTTTTCGATGATCCAGCAGATATTGGCAATCTGATCCCTGGTTCCTCTACATTTTCTAAAACCAGCTTGAATATCTGGAAGTTCTCAGTTCACATATTGCTGAAGCCTGGCTTACAGAATTTTGAGCCTTACCTTACTAGCGTGTGAGATGAGTGCAATTGTGTGGTAGTTTGAGCATTCTTTGGGATTGTCTTTCTTAGGGGTTGGAATGAAAATGGACCTTTACCAGTCCTGTGGCCACTGCTGAGTTTTCCAAATTTGCTGGCATATTGAGTGCAGCACTTTCACAGCATCATCTTTCAGGATTTGAAATAGCTCAACTGGAATTCCATCACCTCCACTAGCTTTGTTCATAGTGATGCTTTCTAAGGTCCACCTGACTTCACATTCCAGGATGTCTGACTCTAGGTGAGTGATCACACCATCATAATTATCTGGGTCGTGAAGATCTTTTTTGTACAGTTCTTCTGTGTATTCTTGCCACCTCTTCTTAATATCTTCTGCTTCTGTTAGGTCCATACCATTTCTGTCCTTTATCGAACCCATCTTTGCATGCAATGTTCCCTTGGTATCTCTAATTTTCTTGAAGAGATCTCTAGTCTTTGCCATTCTGTTGTTTTCCTCTATTTCTTTGTGTTGATCTCTGAGGAAGGCTTTCTTATCTCTCCTGGCTATTCTTTGGAACTCTGCATTTCAAATGGAAATATCTTTCCTTTTCTCCTTTGCTTTTAGCTTCTCTTCATTTCACAGCTATATGTAAGGCCTCCTCAGACAACCATTTTGCCTTGTTGCATTTTTTGTCCATGGGTATGGTCTTAATCCCTGTCTCCTGTACAATGTCACAAACCTCCATCCATAGTTTATCAGGCACTCTATCAGATCTAGTCCCTTAAATCTATTTCTCACTTCCACTGTATAGTCATAAGGGATTTGATTTAGGTCATACCTGAATGGTCTAGTGGTTTTCCCTACTTTCTTCAATTTTAGTCTGAATTTGGCAATAAGGAGTTCATGATCTGAGCCACAGTCAGTCCCAGTCTTGTTTTTGCTGACTATATAGAGCCTCTCCATCTTTGGCTGCGAAGAATATAATCAATCTGATTTCGGTGTTAACCATCTGGTGATGTCCATGTGTAGAGTCTTTTCTTGTGCTGTTGGAAGAGGGTGTTTGTTATGACCAGTGCGTTCTCTTGGCAAAACTTTATTAGCCTTTGCCCTGCTTCATTCCGTACTCCAAGGCCAAATTTGCCTGTTACTCCAGGTATTTCTTGACTTCCTACTTCTGCATTCCAGTCCCCTATAATGAAAGGACATCATTTTTGGGTGTTAGTTCTAAAGGTCTTGTAGATCTTCATAGAACCATTCAACTTCAGCTTCTTCAGCATTACTGGTTGGGGCATAGGCTTGGATTACCATATTGAATGCTTTCCCTTGAAAATGAACAGAGATTATTCTGTCCTTTTTGAGATTGCATCCATCTAGTGCATTTCGGACTCTTTTGTTGACCATGAAGACTACTCCATTTCTTCTAAAGGATTCCTGTCCACAGTAATAGATATAATGCTCACCTGACTTAAATTCACCCATTCCAGTCCCATTTTAGTTCACTGATTCCTAGAATGTCAATGTTCACTCTTGCCATTTCCTGTTTGACCACTTCCAATTTGCCTTGATTCATGGACCTAACATTCCAGGTTCCTATGTAATATTGCTCTTTTCAGCATCAGACCTTGCTTCTATCACCAGTCACAGAGAGAACATATTAAAAAGCAGAGACATTACTTTGCCAACAAAGGTCCATCTAATCAAGGCTATGCTTTTTCCAGTGGTCATGTATGGATGTGAGAGTTGGGCTGTGAAGAAAGCTGAGTGCTGAAGAATTGATGCTTTTGAACTGTGGTGTTGGAGAAGACTCTTGAGAGTCCCTTGGACTGCAAGGAGATCCAACCAGTCCATCCTAAAGGAGATCAGTCCTGGGTGTTCATTGGAAGGACTGATGCTGAAGCTGAAACTCCAATACTTTGGCCACCTCATGCAAAGAGTCAACTCATTTGAAAAGACCCTGATGCTGGTAGGGATTGGGAGCAGGAGGAGAAGGGGATGGCAGAGGATGAGATGGCTGGGTGGCATCACCGACTCGATGGACATGAGTTTGAGTAAACTCCAGAATTTGGTGATGGACAGGGAGGCCTGGCGTACTGCGATTCATGGGGTTGCAAAGAGTCGGACACGACTGAGCGACTGAACTGAACTGAACTGATCAGAGCTGACTGTACCTTTTTTGCATGTAACTCCCTTCTTCTGTCTATAAATCTCTTGCCTCAGTGGTTGCCAGTTGGGGGAGAGTTAGCCTTTGGCCAGATATCTGCCCTCCCCGCCTCCCCAGATACTGGCATCTGAAATAAAGCAAACTTTCCTTTCCACAAAGCTCACCTGTTTATTGACTTTTGAACAACAAGCAGCAAGGCACCATACTCTTTCAGTAATAATAAGAGTTTAGAGGACCCAGCCTGCTTCATTTTTGGACCCAACACAGTGCTGTTGGTTTGTTCCTGAAATATAGCCCCAAGTTGGGTGTAGGCCCCAATGACTTAAGGGTCTGCTTTCTACTACACCTGAGAGAAGATCTCTAATTAACCTGGTAGGAACATCCAGGAGACTCAGTATCTGATACTTCTGAATTATTTGCATTTTATACTAAGCATTTTTATATTCTAACATTATTGTTCCTACAATCCAAAAGTTTTACTAAAATCATTAACATTTTTGGTAAATGAAAATATCATTTTCAGGTGATTTTAAGCTGTTAAATTATATTTTTATATGGTAGTTTAATCAAAATTTAACTTACACTTAAAATAAGTTGAAATTACTGAGTTAATTTCTCTGTTCATTATTTTTAATATAGCCAGAGGACATTATGCCAAAACAAGTTTTCTCAATCAGATAAATAAATCATACACACTGAAAAACATTTTTAAAGTTTATAGCCAAATGCACTTAGCCACGCTACTGTGTAATTTGTGACATTTGTGAAGCTTCAAAGTAACATAATTTTTTACTCTTTCCATTAAGAGAAGTCCTATCTGATACCGAAAATATTGACTTAAATGTTGTTTACCAGGTATGCACTATGCTTTAACAAAAATCAAATAAAATCTGAATTTGAAAACTGATTGAAATACCCCAGAGTAAAAAACATTTCCAACCACAAAGAAATAACCAATTTTGATGATTTTCACTATTCTCAATCAAATTGATACTCCATTGTCTGATTTTGCTTCATGTTAAAAGCCCATTTGACTGAAATTAATTTTTCCTTGCCCATGTGCATGTCTTCTAATTTGTTCAATGGCTCTTGCTAATTCACAGTGACAGTTTTGAATGATGCCATCACTTTTTTATTATTTCTGAGCTCATTGCATTAATGTTGAAAAAATTGATGAAATTATCATTGTAAGAATAATAATCCCAGGAAAGAAATGAACAAATATCATTTTTAAGTTTTTTCTACTGAACAACTGTTAGAATGTTGCTCTATCTTCTCCATATGCTTATAGTTCAAGCAAAGTCAAATAGTGCTGCCAGACCAGGGCCACAGTTCATTTATATGTCTTCTGTTTACTGACAGTTTGCTTCTCATTATACCCATTGTCAAGGAAGAAGGAAGGATGGAAAGAAGGAAGAGAAGGAGGGAAGAAAGGCAGTAGGGAGGAAAATAAGAAAAAGAAAACATCTCTACTTTGAATTTAAAGTTTTATATAATATGACCCTGTGAGTGAAAGTCGCTCAGTCATATCTGACTCTTTGTGACCCCATGGACTGTAGCCTGCCAGGCTCCACTGTCCATGGAATTCTCTAGACCAGAATACTGGAGTGGGTAGCCATTCCCTTCTTCAGAGGATCTTCCCAACCCAGGGATTGAACCCAGGTTTCTCATATTGCAGGCAGATTGTTTACTATCTGAGCCACCTGAGGAGCCCAAGAATACTGGAGTGGGTAACCTATTCCTTCTCCAGGGGATTTTCCCAACCCAGGATTTGAACCAGGGTCTCCTGTATTGCAGCCATATTCTTTACCATCTGAGCCAATATTCCTGTACAAATTCCTTGATATTGGATTAGTAAATATAGGTAATTTTCTGATCATATTTTTTAAAATATTGTTCCCAGATTCATGTACACATTTGGGTAAAGTAACTGCCCATATTTATTATGTTTATTTTAAACAGGAAGAATACCATTAAAATTCATGGTGTAAATATACAGTCATTTTGTAAATTATTTATCTGGAAACCTCAAGAGTATTTTGCTGCTGTTTCATCTGTCATTTAAATTTGTTTTAGTGGTATAAGTAATAGTTACATGATATTATTGTATAAAGTAGCCATGAAAATATGTGCAATTTACTTCTAAGAATGATCAAGTAAATAAAAGCATAAAGGTGTATCCTATGTTGATCAATGCATGTAATTCTGCAAGTGCTAATCAGTTCTTTGCTTATTCTTCTACGTGAAAATGTACACCTTAATTTAACATTTGCTGTTTTATTCATTTTTTAAAATGAATTATATTTAGCATTTTTAAAGTTTGTAGACAAATATAATAGCATATATTTTTAAAATTTTTTATGTATTTGACTGCACTGCGTTTTAGTTGCTGCAGGCAGGCTTTCTCTTGTACTACTATCATTAGTAGTACAGGGGTACCCCCTATTTGTGGTGCGCGGGCCTCTCATTACAGTGGCCCCTCTTGTTGCAGAGTACCTGGGCTTCACTGCACATGGGCTGAATAGTTGTGGTTTCCAGGCTCTAGAGCACAGGCTCGGTAGTTGTGGCACATGGGCCCAGTTACCCAGAGGTATGTGGGATCTTCCCTGACCAGGGACTGAACCCCTGTCCTTTGCATTGCAAAGCAGATTCTTAACCACTATTAAAGGAATCCTGATCTCTTCACCTTGCTTATAGTATCCTTTGTTGTGCAAAAGCTTTTAAGTTTCATTAGGTCGCATTTGTGAGAAAATAATAGCAAATGAAGCAACAGACAAAGGATTAATCTCAAAAATATACAAGCAACTCCTGAAGCTCAATTCCAGAAAAATAAATGACCCAGTCAAAAAATGGGCCAAAGAACAGACATTTCTCCAAAGAAGACATACAGATGGCTAACAAACACATGAAAAGATGCTCAACATCACTCATTATCAGAGAAATGCAAATCAAAACCACAATGAGGTACCATTACATGCCAGTCAGGATGGCTGCTATCCAAAAGCCTACAAGCAGTAAATGCTGGAGAGGGTGTGGAGAAAAGGGAACCCTCTTACACTGTTGGTGGGAATGCAAACTAGTACAGCCACTATGGAGAACAGTGTGGAGATTTCTTAAAAAACTGGAAATAGAACTGCCATATGACCCAGCAATCCCACTTCTAGGCATACACACCGAGGAAACCAGATCTGAAAGAGACACGTGCACCCCAATGTTCATCGCAGCACTGTTTATAATAGCCAGGACATGGAAGCAACCTAGATGCCCATCATCAGACTAATGGATAAGGAAGCTGTGGTACATATACACCATGGAATATTACTCAGCCGCTAAAAAGAATTCATTTGAATCAGTTCTAATGAGATGGATGAAAGTGGAGCCCATTATACAGAGTGAAGTAAGCCAGAAAGATAAAGAACATTACAGCATACTAACACATATATATGGAATTTAAGACACAGATGTACAGAACAGACTTTTGGACTCTGTGGGAGAAGGCGAGGGTGGGATGTTTCGAGAGAACAGCATCGAAACATGTATATTATCTATAGTGAAACAGATCACCAGCCCAGGTTGGATGCATGAGACAAATGCACTGGAAAGACCCAGAGGAATCGGGTGGAGAGGGAGGTGGGAGGGGGGATCGGGATGGGGAATACATGTAACTCCATGGCTGATTCATGTCAATGTATGACAAAACCCACTACAATGTTGTAGAGTAATTGGCTTCCAACTAATAAAAAATAAATGAGAAAAAAAAAAAAAAAGAAATCCTGATCTCATACATTTTTAACCAAGTTGGGTTTAAAGAATTTTGTAGATTCCTAAAACAACTTGTTGTTTATTTTTATTACTAAATTAATTTTTATTGGAGTATATTGTCTTTTCAATGTTGTGTCAGTTTCTTCTAAACAGCAAATTGAATAAGCCATTCATATACATATATCTCCTTGCTTTTGGACTTACTTTTATTATTGGAACATCATGAAAAATAGTGAAGCAACCTAAAAACCATCATCTTTTTAAATGCATCAACCAACCAATGCTCAGAGATAATACATTTATAGTAACATGAATAAATTTAAGACTTACTGAAAAGTGAAAGTGAAGTTGCTCAGTGTTGTCCAACTCTTTGCAATCCCATGGACTGTAGCCTACCAGGTTCCACCGTCAATGGGACTTTTCAGGCAAGAATACTGGAGTGGGTTGCCATTTCCTTCTCCAGGAGATCTTCCCAACCCAGGGATTGAACCCAGGTCTCCCGCATTGTAGGCAGACACTTTACCATCTAAGCCACCAGGGAAGTCTACCCTCTTTACTAACATAACCTGAAATTTGCAATTTTCTATTCAATTTTTTTCCTAAAAGATATAAAATTAGACAAAGTTAGGTAACAATTCAAGGCTATTCTATGGAAAGCTTGTATAAGACAATTTAAGTGTATAACCGAGGACTTGAAAAAACCTATAGAACATTTGCCTTGGAGTCTCAGTTCTTATAGTTGTCCTCTTCTTACCAAATCATGTGATTTTCAGGTTAGGAAGACAAAATGAGCATATCCAGAAACATCCAAACATATAGAAATAATAAAATAGTTTTAAGAATAAACTCCAAACATATAATACAAGAATGATACCAGTTAAGCAGTTTATTATATGAATCTTTGGTTCAGAGGAAGAAATGAGAGCTAGAGATATAAATTTGAGAACCATCAACAAATAAATGCTACTTTATCTATAGAACAGGATTAGGTTTACAGAGAAAATAAAAATAGAAAGGATAACAGGAATCAGAACGGAGGCCTCGATCAAGCTCATGCCTTGAATATTTATTGCTTGACAGAGGAAGAGGAGGAGGAGGTAACAACAACAAAAACTAAAAAGGAATAACCCCTGGAATTGGAGAAAAGAAAAAAGAATGAGGCATCAAAAAACAAACATGGAAAGTATTTCAGCAAAGAAGGTGCTTTGCTATGTCAGGCATTCTTAAGTGACTGAGGAAGATTATAGGAACAGAGAGCTGACCATTGGGTTTATCAAGAAGGAAGTCATTGGTAAAACTGACAAGATCAGTTTCAACTGGAGCAGAGCGTGCAGAAAAGCAGCATAACTACTTGGCCAATGGTGAATACACAGAAGACATGCATAACCAGGAATTCGAGTGAGACCAGTTGACATAAGTATGCAATATTTTTTATATAAGAATATATAATTAATTTCCTATACAGATTTTTACCTGCTTGAGTGAAATTGCACGCATCACTTTGCTGGGACTGCTGTAACAAAATACCACAGACCAGGTGATGAAACAACAGGAATTTATTTCTCATGATTCTGAAGGATGAAAAGTTTAAGATCTGGCTGTCCACAGGTTTGCTTTCTCCTGAGGCCTCTCTCCTTGGCTTGCAGAGATCTGCCTTCTTACTGTGTCCTCATATGACCTTTTCTCTATGCATGGATGTTTCTGGTGCCTTTATTCTTATATTGGCATTACTGGAATAGAGCCCCACTTTTATGACCTCGTTTAACCTTAATTGCCTCCTTAAAGGCCCAATCTCCAAATACAGTCACATTGGTATGGCTTCAACATGTGACTGTTGAAGGGGCACAAGTTTAGTCCATAACCCCACATAATTGTTTAACTTGGTTGGTGTTGGATATACCCCAATAGTAGAGAAAAGAAAATAGATGAAAAGTAAAGCTATTAATGATAATGACTACAAAATCTAAATTTAGGCATGGGCAAGAAAAGTTTTGGGGAGCATAAAAGGAGTAAGTTCAATGGGTTGAAATTCTTAATGAAGATGAATTGTTACAAAGGTAGCATTGCTATGATAATAATAGGTAACATTTACTAAAAACTTTGCTGTGTGTTAAGTGGGTGGCAATAATACTATCAGGAAGAGTTATTATTCCCATTTGCAGATGAGGACACTGAGGTACAGTGTGATTGACTAACTTGCAAGGGCCACATATTTAGAAAGTGATGAGTCAGAATTTGAAGAATGTCTGTCTGCTTCCAGAGGCACTCTCTTCACCACGGTGCTCTAACTGAAGTGAAGGATGAGAAGGAAGTGATGTCCGCAGAGAAAAATGCCAAGTTTTGAGCATGGCAAACCTCAGGGCTGATCCTAAAAATTGGCTGAATTTGGAATGTAAAAGAAGTGCTCGCTTCAACAGCACATATACTAAAATTGAAATGAGAAAAAAAAAACTGAGGAGAACAAGTTGCTGAAGGGCTAGGGTGATGGATAGGGCTGGATCATGTACATGAATGAGCAACCCGCAAAATGATGATAAAATGTTAGTGCTATAAGTCAATAAGCAAGACCATTCAGAAAAAGTATGTGGAGGACATGGCAGATAATTTACCAAGAAGTTCATGTGACCATTAAACTAGAAAATGCCCTATCTCCATAGTTATCAACAGGTCCTGATTAAAAACTGTATTTTAAAGTTGATTATTTTTGTAACTCATAAGAAAGACTTTCCTAAACATTGCTTGTAGGAGGATGGGTTGGAATGCATACCTATTACTCCAGTGATTCTAGTTCTAGGAACCCATCCTGAATAAAACATCAGTGATTTAGAAAGATACTTATGTATATGGATAATCACAACAATGTCATTTATAATAGAAAAAAATTCTGAAAACAACCTAAACATCCCCAAACAGAAGAATGATTAAATAAAATAACACCTCATTTCAAAATCATAATTTTGAAGAATTTTCATATCACTGAAAAAGACACTTTAAAGAGTAGTGTCAAATTATATATATATATATGTATATACATGTATACTTTTAATACTGAATTTTGAAGGAAAATGAAATATGCCAAAATGATTATTAAGTCAGAGATGATAACTGATTTTCTTATATTCTTTATACTTCTCTGTGTTTTCAGAATTTTGTACAATGAGCATATATTATTTAACTAGTTAGAACATGTGTATGTTTTTAAATAATAATTTAAAATATTTACTATAATACTAAAGGCATCATGAAAAACCACCAATTGATTTATTAACCCCTATTAAACCAAATGTGAGAATAATTAGACTTTAAGTCATAGAAATGAGGAGTAGGAATAGAAAAAAGATTGGTGGAAGAGAAAGAAGAGCATTAAAAGCGTAAGAAATGATAAATGCATAAGCAAGTATCTAATATAGGCAACACCCTCTTAACCACAGCACATTTTTAAAGAGTATGTTTGTAGACAGCAAAAATTATAAACGACATCACATTTAGGTCTGTGGGACATAAAAGATCAAACAAAACATTCAGAAGTCCCAATCGAGTGGTACTATGTGTTGTCTGACAAACTGTGGTGTGTGCAGAGCTTTTACATCAATTATTCCAGAGATGACTAAACCTTGTTACATTTTTCCCAGACATTTTTGCCTAGAAAAATGTGTGTGTTTGTGTGTGTATGTGTGTGTGTGTGAAAAAATCTTTCCAGCTCCTCCGGTCTTCCCAACTTCATAGACCTGCATAGGGAGGGATGGGAAAATGACTGTGATTCACCTTCTAGCATCCAGAATCAACAACACACCTTTCTCTTTTCTTTCCCATCTATTTTGTGTGTGGTGGTCTTGGAAGTGAGAGAAAACCTAGTTCTTCTGGTGTGGATATTCTTCTCAATCATCTTTTTTTTCCCCCTCACAACAACCGAGATGTTGTGTGAACTTTGAGTAGATGTTTTTGTCCCTTGGGGTTGGAGGGCTGAAGTAAAGAAAAGTGGATGGGAAAAATGCATGAAAATTGTATGAAATCTCCTCTCACAATGAGGCAGAGCCTCAATAAAATGATATAAATAATAATTCTTAGAGAAGAACAAACACATATAATTGGTTTCTTTTGTAAAGTCTTATTAAACAGAAAAAAATTTTACTTGTACACTAAACAGATTATCCACAGGAGATCTGGCTTTCAAATTTGACAGTATTTTTGAAACTTTCCTTTTTATTCTAGCTCACCTATGGAAGGACTCACAGTAATGTAAGGACTCTAGATTAAAAAAAAAATCTAGATCACAAGGCTATTCCTTTCTGACCTAGCAGGCTGAGGTACTCCCTGAAACCCAAACATAAACTGACTTCTTTGCCATCCCTATTGAAACTGTTCATGTTCTCTCACAGAGAATGATCTATTTCTAGCTCAAATTCGTTGCTCGTCATGATAGGCAACAGTTGTGTTTGACATTTTACTTATTCTCTCACCACCAAAAAACCAGGACATACATAATGTATAAATGTTTCTTGAGATCATTTGCTTGGTATTCCATTGCATTAAATTGAGTTGACACTTCATGGTTGGTCTTTTTTGAGTCTATGTTATTTTGCTGGAATTGTCTGATCATCAGGTGTAATTATCATAATATAAAAAAATCTACTAGATAAAATGCCCCCAAAATGTATACATTTTTGTATTATCCGTGTCACTACTCCCTTCTTTTAATATATAATCAAATTTATCTTTAATTTTTTTTCAGGGATAGAGGAATTTCTGTGAACTTAATTTTTAAAGGGAAATGAAAATGTACTTTCAAAAACTTTCAAGTGTTAACACATACTGATTACTCTCTCTCTTTGAAGACTGCATAAAGAAGATTCCCCAGTAATAATTATATAGACGTCCTCTATTGGCATGGTACGGACAAATAGGACAACAAGCAGTTTTTTAAATGAACAGGAAGTTTCCTGATAAAAGACTGCTTTGGAATGTTCAAATGAGAAGTTTTCATATTGGGTTCACATCTTGTCTGGAACGGCAGAGCTCCGTGAAGACCTCTAGTAAGCTAAGACCTACTATGAAGGGGTCATCTTGCTCCTATTCCACATGGCACAATTAGCCTCAAAGCAAAGCAGGCAGGTCCCTGACTTTGCTCTTCCTGTGCCTGAAAGAGAAGTGTGTTTCAAGGTTGAGCCAGCATGATTTCCCATCAATTTTATCTCAGGACACATTTCAAAATTTCAGTGCAAAACAGCTTAGTATTAGCACCATTTAAAATTGGCGATATAATTTCCTATCAAAATGGAATAAAGGAATGCTTTGCTGAGTAATTAATAAATTATATTTATTTTCTACCAACTACTTTTTCTCCTTGTAGTAGTTGCATGTTATGTACAAACAGATATGTGTTAATGTAAAACAAAAATTAATAAATATCATACAATGTGTTACTGCTATCACTTTTATCATCATGTAAATTATCATTATAACTATTATGGTAAGTGAATAATGTTATCAAAACAAGGCACTGCATATCTGCCTATGTAGCAATTTTGTTTCTGGGTTTCAGCCACCTGGGACTCTTCTAGGTAAACAGGGCAGCTCTTAGATCTTGCATGCTATGGCCTTCTGAGCTTTGGCCTCTGTTGAGGGCCTCACAGGAACAAAATGTAAGGTTTCCTCACATGGGGCTCACTGACCTTTGCTCCATTTTTTTTTAAATTGTCCCCAATTTAGAGGCTAGTTTTCTGATCCATAAGTGGGTAGAGTGGCCTTATTCATGATGTTCTCCAAGATGTTAACTTTAAAATTTTAGAACTCAAAAGGCAGGAAGAGACTTCCTTTCTTCCACTTCTTTTATTTGAAAGAATAAGTATTCTTTTACCAAAGAACATGCAATGCCTACCTGTTGCTTGAAAGGAGCTGGAAGAAAATCAAGAGGAGAAAAGAGAGCCCTGAGGAAAACAATCCAAATTAGTATTTCAATAATAGTATCCCATCACTGCTGTAATAAAAACATCAGAATGCCATAAAATTAAAGACTTTTATGTATTCTTCTGGGATTAAATGAATCTTCAGGGTAATAAGGGATTGTGTGATATTCTCAGAAATGGATACTCTAAGCCTGCTAAGTCACTTCAGTCATGTCCCTCCAAGATCCTACAGACTGTAGCCTACCAGGTTCCTCTGTCCATGGGATTCTTCAGGCAAGAGTACTGGAGTACTGGAGTGGGTTGCCATTCCCTCCTCCAGGGGATCTTCCTGACCTAGGAATCAAACCTGTGTCTCTTATGTCTCCTACTTTGGCAGGTGGGTTCTTTACCACTAGAGCCACTTTGGAAGCCCACCCTAATCTATGCAAAATTTTAATTTAAAGGCAGTCTTGATCTTTGTATTTGTTACTGGGTCTCATCTGGAGGCACTAATCCATTTCAGGGGGATTCTTAGAGGGTTTACATTCAATTCAGGTTCCCTAGAGTTTCTCCAAGATATTATTAATAATAGCCCTTATTAACATAGAAGCCAACTGGACATTGCAGTATAACAAGAACCCTTGGCATATCTGTGGGAATCTAGTGGGAAAGACCATGACTCAGCAGAAGAGTGAAAGTGAAAGTTGCTCAGTCATGTCTGATTCTTTGTGACCCCACAGACTATACAGTCCATGGAATTCTCCAGGCCAAGATACTGGAGTGGGTAGCCGTTCCCTTCTCCAGGGGATCTTCCCAACCCAGGGATTGAACCCAGGTCTCCCACATTGCAGGTAGATTCTTTACCAGCTGAGCCACAAGGGAAGCCCAAGAATACTGGAGTGGGTAGCCTATTCCTTCTCCAGGGGATCTTCCCAACCCAGGAATTGAACCAGAGTCTCCTGCATTGCAGGCAGATTCTTTACCCACTGAGCTATCAGGGAAGCGACCCAGCAGAAGTGTCCTATTAAGACTGAAACTGCATATGGCTAATTCACCTCCCTCCCTAAGCATCAGACCTGCCCTTCATATAAGGATGTCCTCAGTATCTTCAGCTGCCCGTGCAACATACTACATTCTCAAGAGATGCTTATTGGATTGTTTTGGAGATAAATTTAATTTTTCATGTCTTCTCTAAATCAAATCTTTATCCTCTGCACAGCTGTACAGTAGTTTCTAGAGGTCTTTCCACAGTAATTTAGCTTTGAAACCTTTGTGCTATCAGATTTTAGTGGCACAATCGACCAGTATGAGTTTGCTGGTTCAGATGCTAGGATGTTTTCTGATTCCTGCAGAGGAGCTAAGTGATTCCTTGAACATAGAATTGCTCTATTATTCCAACTCTCTTTACTTATTCTGAGAGCCACTCAAATCTAGACGTTAAAGGAAAGCCCCAAATCTCAAACACAAGAGTGACAAGAACTTCCATTTTCTTGACATTCTCCTGGGGGATTAGTGGCTGTTATTAGGTTGGATTTGACAGCATTGATTGATTGTCAATTTGACTTAAGAGCACAATGCCCCCCTTTTTTCATTTTATTCTTGCCAAGGACCCTTTATGATTTGACTAATTTTTTTATGCAGCCTTTATGTCACCCACCCCCAAGTATCCCTCCCTCCTACTTACAGATTTGGAAATGGGATAGTTTAATAATATGCCAGTTTGAGTGGAAGTCAATTTTTATTTTCTTTTTCCTAGGCTTTACTGTTGGACAGCCTTTAAAAACTTCTTTTTCTCTTTCTCTATCAAACAGTAGTCAAATGAAGTTCCTGACTTAAATTATTCTTTGCAATCTCTTTGATTCATCCAAGTCCCTACTGACATTCTGATCTGATAGCTTTCCAATTAGGTGAAAGTTGCCTAAAACCCAGGTGAATCTCCAGAAGCCATTGAATCCAATCCAGGGCAGGAAGAAAAGCTCAATTCTAGATATACAGTATCTTTTCAGTTCTTTAAAATTTCAGGAAGATCTTCCAGTGTCCTTCAAAGTATGCGGTGTCTACACAGAGTACAACGCTCTTCCTTATCTTTCACTGAGTTGGCCAAAAAATTTGTTTGGGTTTTTCCATTACATCTTATCTGAACAAAGATTGAGACCAATTCAATATCTGAAAAATATTGAAACCTTCAGTGGAAAAGAAAGTGCATGATAAATACTATATACCCTTCAGCCGGATTCACCTTTTATTAACATTGTGCCATATTCTCTGTCATGTTCATTCTTTCCCATGATGTATAAATTCCCTCTCATCTATCTATCTATAATCTACCATCTGTTTATTCTGGTGAGCAATTTGAAAAATCATTGCAAACACCATAATGTTTTACCTCAGGAAGATACCTATAAAACACTGTATACATGTAAGTTGTTTCTCCAGTGCCTGACAAATTTATTAAAAAACAAATAAGAAACCACATATCAGTAGGTTTATATAGCAAAAAAAAAAAAAAAAGGTCTTTTCAGTTAGTGACTTACTTGGATGTGTGTGTGTGTGTGTGTGTGTGTGTGTGTGTATAGAGCAATAGTCTCTCTCTATTGATTTGGGAGCATATGGAAATAACACTTGCATGGGATACATACATGCATATAAAAAGAGTTATCTGACATGTGAATAAAGAATACATGAAAGTTAAAAAAGCAGAGGCATACAAGAAATGCATTCTTGAGTTTTAAAATGCATCCCTTGCCAATTGGTTCTGAACCCAAGAGAATGGAGCCAGAGTTGAGCTGGCACTTTGCCATGACATGAAGAAAACTAGGGCTCTGATGAATTTTGACATGGCGGCACTTGCAGTCCCCCGAGGGACTGCCATACACTGCTTTTCTTTCCTGAGGTAATAGGCACAAAACCTGCATTGTCATATTCTCTGTCTCCATCTTCCGTGCTGGAGAAATGGAGTAAAGCACATCGCAGCCCAGAAGGGAGTAGATAACAAAAGTGAGTCTGCTAAGAGATCATTGTGGAGGGTAAACAGAATCTGGCCATCTGAAAGACTGTCTTAGCCCTTTGTCAGTAAAAGAATATCTCTGCTTTCTGAGAATCTGCTGGTGGCACTGTTCTTTTTTCCAATAGCTAATGTGTAACTAGAATTGTTTAACCCCCATGGCAGGCTAGGTCTCTCGAGTTTTCAGGATCTGGAGCAGTCACCCTAAGAATAACTGAGAAACCAGTGAAACGGAAAAAGAAAAGAAAGCAAAGCACATGTAGGGCAGATCTGCACCAGGAACATGACTCAGAGAGGTCAAGTGTGTGTCTGACCTGATGAAGCTGACAAGCACCATCTCAGTGACAGCCTGAGCTTTCTCTAAACCAGAGGCACTTCCTAGTCACCTCCTCAGGGAAATCCCCTGGCTCACAAGGTAAACTTGGAAAAAGATGGCTAGGAATGTATTTGGTGGAAATCGAGAAAGATGCAGGAGGAGTCTATCATACTAGATACCATTTTCTATCATACTAGATACCAGATGCATCAAAGGAGTGCCTTGGTCTGCAGTCTGCATTCTGGGGTGTTTAGCTGTTATTCTCTTTCTTCCTCTTGCTCTCCTCCAATCTTTGTGTTGCTCAGTTGAAGGTAAACTAAAAGGAAAGCCCAAATACAAATCTCATACAGTATTAGAATCTCAAAAGCAAAAGCACACACACATGGATACTGTGTTCTTTTGCTATAGCTCAGTTAAGCTACCTAGCACAGAACTTCATAAATGGTAAATATTCATTTTCTCAATTCATTCAAAGCATGTTATTATCATCATTATCCATAACAAATGCTATTATTAATATATATAGTTCCTACCTTGAGTGGACTTAAAATGTATTTTGATACACATTTATATAGGCACAAATGTAGATATATATGTGAAAAAGGACAGCATATTACATTTTAATGACTAGATTATTGGCCTGTTGTGCTCTTACCTTCATTCTAAAAAGTAATTTCCAAAATGGCAGACATAATGTTTTATTCATGTTTATTCTTTATGCAGTATAAATTATATTAGGCCCTTAAAAAGATTTGTTTTTTTAAAGAATGAAATCTAGTTCAGGTGTTGAATGAATAGTATCAAACAAAATACCTTATTGGAACTCAAAAACGGAAGACAATTTTTGAATGCAAACATTCAAAGACTTCACAAAGAAATCATAGGCATTAAATGAGAAAAAGAGAAGCCCCAAAAAATGTGTTATAGAGGCTTTCTTGTGGGCAAAGTTCTAATCAGATGGGAGTGGATGATTTGGAAGTTTCAAAAGATTGATCTTTGATAGCATATGAACTGTTCTGTTGTGTTTTATGTAGCCTATGAGACGTTCTTAAAAGAGGGAGAAAAAGAAATATTAGAATAATATTTTAGGAATTTAAATTGTCACTGGGCCTGCCTGGTGGCTCAGATGGTAAAGAGTCTGCCTGCAATGTGGGAAGACCCGGGTTCTATCTTTGGGTTGGGAAGATCCCTTGGAGAAGGAAATGGCAACAGCAACCCACTCCAGTGTTCTTGCCTGGAAAATCCCATGGATGGAGAAGCCTGGCAGGCTACAGTCCATGAGGTCACAAAGAGCTGGACAGGACTGAGCAACTAACACTTTCAACTTTCACTTTTTCATACTGCGCAAATTAAACAGAGGGTATAACTGAGGCAAGAAGCTTACGGATAAAGACGAGGAAAAAATAAAATGCTATGGAGAGCAAAGGAAGGAACTAGAAGAAGGATATAGCAGCAGATAAAGTAATAGCATTTACAGGACAATTAAGGAGCAAGACAGAAAAAGGAGTCAAAAATAACTTAGAGCCAGAAGACTGACGTATAGTAATGACATTAAGCCTTATAGGAAAATATAGTTAGGACAAGATGGCCCTGGGCTAAAGAATATAAATTTGAGTTGCCTTTGTTGAACTGTTCAGTTGAAAACTAAAGGATTTAGGGCTTTTGGACTTGGCAGTCAAGGCTGGAATGTCTTAGAATCATAAATACAGGGTAGGTGATCCAAGCATCTCATACTGAATCCCTTTGTCATTGACTGCTCTCTCTCTTCTCTCCATGGTGTTGTACCTGTAATGGTCTCTGTGAGTAGCTGGTTGGCTCATAGACTGTGCGAATGATGAAACAAAGTAGTTTCTTCCGCACATCTACCTGTCTGTTCTGAAACAAGCAGCTGAGCCTTTAAATGGATGTTCACAGCTTCTCCTGCAGGCCTTGCATTATTTTAATAAGCCAAACAAATGTCTCTACCCTTAAGAATATCTATGTGTGTCCCTGGTGATCTTCATTTATTCAAATTTAAACTTCACAGTGTTGGCGAGTCTCATTTTCCCGTTTTCCAGTTGGTGCTATGAATGTCTTGAAATGTTATGTTTTATGTCATGAAAATGAAGGGAGTTCCCCCTGCCTCCCCAATATACCACTTGTTCCTTTTACTGTTATTTGGTTGTTTTAAGAGAGGGAAGTGAATCAGACTGCTTGATGAACTGTTTGAGCAAGTTACTTCATTTTAAGCTACCTAGAGGATATTAAATGTTGGCATAAAACTGATGTGTGATAGAAATTTCTAGACTTTACTTCATAGGCTTCTGTATTAAGAAACTGGTCTTGCTGGAGAGTTGAAAAAGAGGATCCAAAGCCCTTTTATACACTGAACTGTATGAAGCAGTCTGAGTATTCCTTGTTGATATCTAAAACAAAGATGTGTAACAGCAAAATGTTGCATTTCACTGGGACTTCTGCCATGTAGAAAACATTGGAAAACTATCACAGCTTTTTTTATGGTAACAGGATTTCTCTTTTTTATCCTGTAGCTGGTCATATATGATTTTTGAGAAGGAGGACATATCTATTGCCAAATTTTAAAGAAATACTCTGTTTGAATATGCAAATGTTCATAGCATCATATCTGGGTTAAGTGTCTCACTTCAGTATCTATTATTGAAAGGCTATGAGGATTAAACTATTTTGGATGAATTATAAATCCTTTCAGGTATATTTTGAGTGGTTGAATAAAATTTATAATAACGAATATGTTCTTTGAAAATCAGAAACTATTATCTTTTACTTAGATCAAGTTGAAAATTAAGAATCCAAAAGAAGCAGAAAATTTTGTGGTAAAAGCTTGATAAATAAGAGAATGAGAGAATCAGCTGTCAGAATAAGAAAACAACTGGAACTTTAATTAAATCTTTTTTCATAGAGTGAGGTTATTTTCACTGAGGACTTGCCTTTTCCAATATTTCATTTTACCTCCATGGTTTCTTATTCATGTTTAGTGGAGAAACACTATAGCTTATATTTTTCTTTGGCAAAAACTATTTGTTCTTTAATAAGGACAGGTAGTGGTTTCTTTGTGGAGCTAATTGGCTTTCTTGCTGTGTGTATAGACTCTTAGTGCTAAAGTAATTAGTTTTAGATAAATAATGGAAGTTTCTTAACTTTATATAAGTTTCTTTCAAAAGATACTGGTATTACATCTGTTAGAGACCCAGTAAAGAAATTTACTTTTTAAAATACTGTAGAACAAGCATTTATTTCTAAGTTTGTTGTTTAAAACTCAAGTACACTTTCTGTAAGATATGTAAGTGGTTCATAGGTGCTGTCCAGCACATGAGTGGACTCCCTATGAACTAACAAATATTTTAATATTCTTCATCTTAGTTTTGGATCCTGGACAAAAGACCCATGCTCCAGGTACAGTGAGTGAAATGAAGCTTAGAAATGTTAACTTGTCCATGATCATGCAATGTAAGTTTTGCAGTGTGTAAAGGCAGAAGGGAAGTGGCAGTTGGGTTTGCCAAGGAGGATGACTTATAAAGAACAATGGATTTTATACAAAGCTGGAAGATAAATCATCTGGAAGTTGCTTTGGACAAGAGAAAGATGTTTATACAATATATTGAGACCAAGAATATCTTTTTTATCAACCTTAGTAATCAGGCTTAACAGTCAATTAAATTAAAAATGTGTAATAAATGTAATAAATTCTCAAAAGAAATTGCTACTAGTGAGAATGTTTAACTCAAATGCTTTGAGAACAACATCTGCCCACCCCAACAGAATAGTAAATAAAATTTTACAAATATAAAATTGGGACTAAACAACAATCTGTTTGAATGAATTTATTAGAAGAGTATTTTGCTTACTTTCAACTTCACAAAAATACGTTGCTCAATTGCAACATCAATAAAGGTAACTGTATAGGTATCCTAGGTAATTAGTCAAGGAAGACTTACTCAAATACATAAGTCCTAGTGTATTTACCACAAATTTACTATATTATGCATGTTGACCTTATTCTTTTTAGGAACATTGTATAATTTCAGTTCTAATTAAGATTTTTTTCAAATTGCTGTTAAAATAATTTTGTATTTCCTATTCACACTACAATTAAATGTAGAAGGAAAAGACCCTTAAGAACTTTGAGGTATCATAGTGTGCATTAGTCATTCAGTCGTGTCTGACTGTATGTAGCCCATCAGGCTCCTCTATCCATGGGATTTTCCAGGCAAGAATATTTGAGTGGGTTACCATCCTTTATCCAGCAGATCTTCCCAACCCAGGGAATGAATCTGCATCGCAGGCAGACTCTTTACCATCTGAGCCACTAGGGAAGCCCTAGCCCTTACACAAAATGTATGACATATATGTAGAGAAATCATGATGGATAGTGCCTAAAAAATAGCTCCAGTTTCCAATCAAGTGTTCAGAACCTGACTAAATATGGGGGCAGGAAGGAAGTACGGACCCCTTGACAAGAACACATGGTACATATAATAGCCTTCCTATAGTCCAAGAAAAAACTCTGGAAAGCTATCATGATTTTCCATAAGAAAAGGAGTATATCATTGGGACATTCGTCTCTAGCCAATATTCTCTGAAGCAGCAAACACATCAGCTGCCTTCATGCAACTGGCAGGAACTCAGCTATACTCCTGTAATTAGCTCAGGTTGAGGGAGCACAGTGGAGAGGATGCAGGAAGGTTTTTTATTCTTCTCTAATCAGGGAGTAGCCAAGGCCCCCTGTACTGGGAGAATCACTGTCTGTCAAGAAGCAAACCTTATGTCCTTGGGCAACGCCAAGCTCTTTTATCTTTTCTTTCCCTGACACTGGAATGTTGTCTTTGTCCCAATTCCTATTGCAATAATTATGAATGAAATTCAGTACAAAATGGTTGTGGAATTTCTGATTTATTAGATTCTAAAAGAATCCAATACTCTGTTATAACAGTGAATAGGGAAGAAATTAATTCTTTGCTGAACAGAATTGCTATTTAGCTTCTTTGTTTCTCTTTAAAGTATCACCCAAATTGGAGTAATTATCATTGGAAGTCAGGAACCTAAAGTGGCCCAAATTATTTTTCTTGTTCAATTCAGTAATTGTACTTGCATTAATAACAGTATTTGTCTATAGAGCTCCAGACATTTCAGTTTGTTAGGAATTGTTTAAGCCAAATCAAATATTATTAATGCATGCACCAAAACAAAGGGGGTAAAAGAGGTTTCAAATAAGAGAATTAGAGAAAGAAAAAAAAGAAAGAAAAAAAAAGGCTTTTATAGATTGTATCTTTGGGTGAAATGTTACAGGCAGAATGACTTTAATATTTTTGTTTTTAACCCTATCTTGGGTTTCATCTTCACTTTGAAAAATAATCTACATAAATTTTTCACAAGTCCTTAATGTTAGATGACTTCAGATACAATTTCTTTCAAATCCCAAAAGCAGACTATTTCCTTATATTAGCTAATGCATGTGAGTGTGACCCATAATCATGTTTGGCAGCCTCTTGGCTCATCTGCATAATGAAAAAAAAAAGCAATGTAATACCTTGAATTCTGAATTGTGTCCTTCCTCTTGAGCTGGGAAATTCTTTGCATCACCCTTTTATTATTTAACTGATCATACAAATTTCAAGGTGTATGTTTACAAACATTTTGTTGTGTTTCTCATGCTATTAGCATTCTGGAGCTTTTTCTTTCCAGGTTTCTATGGCAACAAGGGTACAGCACAGTCATTAAAAAGAAGTTCTGTTTAATTGATCTACTAATGTATTGCTTAATAGTAACTGTTAAGCAGTCTTTTGTTTCCAGGTCATATTTAGGGTTCACCTATTTGCATAAAAACATTTCATTAGCTGAAACCAATTATTAATAGTAATTTTCTTTCTTTAGTTTTAAATAACTAAACCCTCATTGAGGTTTTCTGAATAGCAAATATTTGTAGCTTTCAGAACACACTTGCTGTATGAGTTTGGCTTGCTTTGTTTCTGTGAGCAGCAAGCAAATTATAGAGCTTGCAAATTTTGATCCAAGAAGACAAAAAGAAGGTGTCTCCCTTTTACAATTGAAAGTTATATATTCAGGGATGCTGACTCTAGGCCACATCGCCTATTTGATCACAATGATAGTTATTTGTTACTTCTCATGTTAAAATATTCAAGGCATGAATACAAAATTTATATTAGAGCCTTTTATAGTACTCAAGGGGAATTCTGACACTACATATATATTTAAAGATCTATGAACAGATTTTAGAATTAATGCTTATAGGTATAAAGATTTTTAAGTAAAAGAGAAGTGTTGTTTAGGTTGAGATGATAAACAAATTATCTTAATGCAATCCAAAGCATTTATTATTGATACTTATCTGTGAGTAAAGTGAGGGTAAAGTGTGTATATACATAGTTTGTGTACCAGAGTTTGTAAATTATATGCATTTTTGAACATTAGAGAGTGATCTGGATATATAGCCATATGTAAATACATATTATATGCCTACACCAAACGCTAATTCTAAAAACATTGATGAATAGACTCATTCTCAATTATATATATTAGTTGTAATACTAAAGTATCTGGTTCAAAAACTGAACTAGAAAACATAACTGAATGCCAAATATATACCTCGTTACAAAATTGCTTTCTCAATATTATCAATTCAGTTTATTTATATGTACTTTACAGCTTCAAAAAGTAATCTAAGTCTCTTGTACATTGTACTTGGATCTCTGTTGTCCAGTCAGTCTCTTGAATTACTCATATTCAAGGGATTATCTTAAAGTCAGGTCATGTGGCTATAAATTCACTATTAATACAGTTTACTAAATGCAGGCACATCATCTTTCCAAATTCTCAGAAAATATAGACATACACATCTTTCTTTCTCTATTTCTCTCTCTCCCTGAATCCTTGACCTCTGCATGTCTTTACAGATACATTAATAATGTGGAGGGAGTGTGTAATTTCCTCAGTTCTGTCTCTCTGCAGCAAAGATTTAAAATGGTGGATCAGTGTTACAGCTCAGTTACAGCTCAGAGTTTTATTCGGCAAACAAAGGAAAGTACACCCTCGAGGTGTGAAGGCAGGCCGACCACAAAGGAGTGGCCTCAATCTGTCTTGGCTTCTTCTTTTTATATGTTCTGTCTCCTCCTCTGAGCCTGCCCTATGCAAATTGGGCTAGCCAATAAGGGGGTGTGTTTGTTTTACCAGAAGTTCTCACTCTGGTCTGCAGATTTTCTTTTGTTCCATTTTCATGGGCTTTTCCCTTTCTTTGTCTTTTAGCCACCACCCTTTTGGACTCCTTTTTCCTATTCTAACTACCTAACAATGACATTAACATTATGCCATGATTAAAAAACTAGACAGTACAGCAATACTGCTTGAGAATATATCTCATGATTCCATTTGATGTCATTCAGTTAAGAACTGATATCCTCTGAACCCTTGTAAATTAAGAGGCTATTCTCTATGGATGCCCTCAGTTATCTGATAAATGTTTTTATTTTATAGACTGAAGCACTAGTTTCAACTCATACTCAACTCTACTCATTTGCTCACTTACTCAGTCTTGTTAAGCAATAATCACTTATCACACACATTTAAAAAATAGATTCAATTAAAAATATTTCTGAAATGCATGAAAGTTACATTTCCAATTTTTTTAGTATGTGAGGCCAGCAAATAAATTGGTAAAGAATTCAAAAGTCTTTCACTCTGCTTGATTAAAAAATATTTTTATATACAGCCACTAAACTATATAACAGTGTAAATGACAAAAATCTCAGTTACTGAATGTATTAGATAAACATAAAATAGAGAATCTCTATAAAGACATTCCTTGGGGAACATTTCTATGACTGAAAAGAATTTTAGCTTAAAATGACATCATGGGTGTAACTTAATGGAGGGAGGAAGAACTACATATCAGTATTATTCAGTACTTTCTTATTTATGGCAGATTAATAATACTCTTGTAAAAATCACAGAAAGCAAAGAAGAACTAAAGAGCCTCTTGATGAAAGTAAAAGAGGAGAGTGAAAAAGTTGGCTTAAAACTCAACATTCAGAAAACTAAGATGATGGCATCTGGTCCCATCACTTCATGGGAAATAGATGGGGAAACAGTAGAAACAGTGGCAGACTTTATTTTGGGGGGCTCCAAAATCACTTCAGATGGTGACTGCAGTTATGAAATGAAAAGATGCTTACTCCTTGAAAGAAAAGTTATAACCAACCTAGATAGCATATTAAAAAGCAGAGACATTACTTTGCCAACAAAGGTCCATCTGGTCAAAGCTATGGCTTTTCCAGTAGTCATGTATGGATGTGATAGTTGGACTGTAAAGAAAGCTGAGCACTGAAGAATTGATGCTTTTGAACTGTGGTGTTGGAGAAGACTCTTGAGAGTCCCTCGGACAGATAGGTGATCCAACCAGTTCATCCTAAAGGAAACCAGTCCTGAATATTCATTGGAAGGACTGATAATGAAGCTGAAACTCCAATACTTTGCCCACCTGATGTGAAGAACTGACTCATTTGAAAAGACCTTAATGCTGAGAAAGATTGAAGGCAGGAGGAGAAGGGGATGACAGAGGCCTAAATGGTTGGATGGCATCACCAACTCAATGGACTGAATTTGAGTAAATACCGGGAGCCAGTAATGGACAGGGAGGCCTGGCATGATGCAGTCCATGGGGTCACAAAGAGACACGACTGAGTGACTGAACTGAACTAACTGAACATGTCCTTTGAAGGGTGACTGAAGCCTCTGCTCCATATTGTGTTGCTCTCACTCTGGGACATGGTTTGATAGCCTAGAATAACAGTTGGTCACAATACTAGCCTTTATTTGGTTTTACAAATAAAAGCAATATGCTGGGTCTTAAAACTTCTGTCTTTAAATAATATATATCACTCCTACTCTTATTATCAAATCATATAGCCACATTGAGTTCAAGTGAGTTAAGTTCCCCAGCTAATATGTACACATTGCTGTTGTTTAGTTTCTAAGTCATGTCCAACTCTTTTGCAACCCCATGGACTGTAGCCTGACAGGCTCCTCTGTCCATGGGATATCCTAGGCAAGAACACTGGAGTGGATTGCCATTTCCTTCTTCAGGGGATCTTCCTGGCACAGGGATTGAACCACATCTCCTGCAATGGTAGGTAGATGCTTTACCACTGAGCCACCAGAGAAGCCCAGTAAGTGCACAGTGATGACCTTTTAGACACAACACCAAAGATATGGTTCATGAAAGGAAGATTGATAAGTTTAACTTCATTTAAATTGGAATCTTCTGCTCTGCAAAAGACATTGTCAAGTAAATGAGAAGATACGCTGCGGACTCTGAGAAAGTATTTATGAAAGAAACATTTGATAAAGGATTGTTTTTAAAAATAGAGAACTTTCAAAATTTAATCATAAGAAAAATGTACAGCCTGATTTAAAAGCGAGAAAAAGCCTGAACAGACATCACACTAAAGAAGATAAACAGCAAAGAAGCATGTGAAAAGATGCTCAGTATCATATGTCATTCTGTTCAGTTCAGTCACTCAGTCGTGTCTGTTTGTGACCCCATGGACTGCAGCACACCAGGCCTCCCTGTCCACCACCAACTCCTGGAGTTTACTAAAACTAATGTCCATTGAGACGGTGATGCCATCCAACCATCTCATCCTCTGTCATGTCCCCTTCTACTCCCATCTTCAATCTTTCCCAGCAACAGGGTCTTTTCAAATGACTCAGTTCTTCCCATCAGGTGGGCAAAGCATAGGAATTTCAGCTTCAGCATCAACCCTTCCAATGAATACTCAGGACTGATTTCCTTTAGGATGGACTGGTTGGATCTCCTTGCAGTACAAGGGACTTTCAAGAGTCTTCTCCAACACCACAGTTCAAAAGCATCAATTTTTCGGTGCTCAGTTTTCTTTACAGTCCAACTCTCACATCCATACATAACTACTGGAAAAACCAGAGCTTTGATTGGACGGACATTTATTGGGAAAGTAATGTCTCTGCTTTTAAATATGCTGTCTAGTTTGGTCATAACTTTTCTTCCAAGGAGCAAACGTCTTTTAATTACATGGCTGCAGTCACCATCAGAACTGATTTTGGAGCCCTAAAAAATAAAATCTGTCACTGTTTCCATTGCTTCCCCATCTATTTGCCATGAAGTGATGGGACAAGATGCCATGATCTTAGTTTTCTGAATGTTGAGTTTTAAGCCAACTTTTTCACTCTCTTCTTTCACTTTCATCTAGAGTCTCATTAGCTCTTTTATGCTTTCTGCTGTAAGGGTGGTATCATCTGTAAATCTGAGCTTACTGATATTCCTCCCAGCAATCTTGATTCCAGCTTGTGCTTCATCCAGCCCAGCATTTCTCATGATGCATATAAGTTAAATAAACAAGTTGACAATATATAGCCTTGACTTACTTCTTTCCTGATTTGGAACCAGTCTGTTGTTCTATGTCCAGTTCTAACTGTTGCATCCTGACCTGCATACAGATTTCTCAAGAGGAAGGTCAGGTGGTCTAATATTCCCATATCTTGAAGAATTTTCCATAGTTTATTTTGATTCACACTGTCAAAGACTTCGGCATAGTCAATAAAGCAGAAGTAGATGTTTCTTTGGACCTCTCTTGCTCTTCAGATGATCCAACAGATGTTGGCAACTTGATCTCTGCCTCCTCTGCCTTTTCTAAATCCAGCTTGAACATCCAGAAGTTCTTAGTTCTCAGTTGAAGCCTGGCTTGGAGAATATTTAGCATTACTTTGCTAGCATGTGAGTTGAGTGCAACTGTGTGGTAACTTGAGCATTCTTTGGCATTGCCTTTCTTTGAGATTGGAATGAAAACTGACCTTTTCCAGTCCTGGGGCCACTGCTGAGTTTTCCAAATTTGCTAGCATATTGAGTGCAGCACTTGCACAGCATCATCTTTTAGGATTTGAAATAACTCAACTGGAATTCCATCACTCCACTAGCTTTGCTCACAGTGATGCTGCCTAAGGCCACCGGGCTTTGCATTCCAGGGTTTCTGGCTCTAGGTTGTTGATCACAGCATTGTGATTATATGGGTTGTGAAGATCTTTTTTGTATAGTTCTACAGTGTATTCTTGCCACCTCTTCTTAATATCTTCTGCTTCTGTTAGGTCCATACCATTTCTATCCTTTATTGAGACCATCTTTGCATGAAATGTTCCCTTGATATTTCTAATTTTCTTGAAGAAATCTCTAGTCTTTTCCATTCTATTGTTTTCCTCTATTTCTTTGCACTGATCACTGAGGAATGCTTTCTTATCTCCCCTTGGTTTCTTTGGAACTCTATTCAAATAGGTATATCTTTCCTTTTCTCCTTTGCCTTTGGATTCGTATGTCATTCGGAAAATGCAAATTAAAGAAAAAACAATGAGTTACTACTACAGGGCTGTTAGACTGACCAAAATCCAGGACACAGACAACACCAAAAAATGCTGGTTATCATGTGGAGCAACAAGAAATTTCATTCATTGCTGATAAGAGTGCAAAATGGTACAGGCATTTTAGAAGACAGTTTGACAGTTTTTTACAAAACTAAACATATTTTCACCTCATAATCCCAGTACAGAATTTGTTATATTTATATATATATATACATGTATATATATTCATTTATTGCTTTACAATATTGTACTGGTTTTTGTCATATTGAAATATGAATCACCCATGGATATATGTGTGTCCCCACTCTCCTGAACCTCCCTTGTACCCCCCACCCCATCCCAGTTTTCTCCATTCTGATAATATAAGCACCACTTGCCTTTCTGCTAGAATTTTGACCCTATTCTCTCTGCCTTTGATACTGTTCACTTATATGTTTGATTTGCCTGTTTAAATAAGTACCTTATCAGCTTACTGGTGTTCTGGAGACAGCAAGTGTAATAGACAGAATCTTATGAAATTGATTATTTTTTTACCATTTTTTATCTACACAGAGTTTTTTTCCAATAATGCCCTTTAAAATTATGATCTCTTCAACCCCAGATTTAAAAAAATTTCCAACTTTTAACATCTAACTCTATGAATATCAGTGAAAATATAATTTTTACACTTTAGTTAAGAAAAAGCTGTCTAAACTAGCCATGAAGCACAATATAGGTTGTGTAATTAAAAACACAAATCATTCATCTTTCTCTTTTCAGGCTTTACTTCATAAAGTACCTAATTATTCCCAGATATATATTTGTTTGATTTGCATAATAAGCCTCCTGAATATTTAAGCATTGATATTGACAGATTTTGTATAGACCAATCACAACCAAAATTGAATGATAGTGGACTAAATCCAGGCTTGCTTTGATTCTCCATATCTTTTCTCAAATACCCAGTAGTGAGACAAGTTTGAGCATTCATAGTCTAATCCAGACATGGAGTAGTCAAGCAAAGTTTGAGAAGTGTTAAAAATGATCTATTCCTTTAGAATATAATTTTGTTAATTTAATAATGTTCATTGGGTAAGTGCAGAACAAGGTGTTAGGTGTGAAGGACATCACAGCAAACAAGAAAGATTGAGTCCCCTATCTTCAGGGAGATAAATAACACCTCAAGTCTACCCATAAATTATAAAAGGAGAAAACACATTTCATGACATCAACTTTGTTTGACAAGCAGAAGTGAAAAATCTTATGTGCTGTCCAAAAAATTGCTTCCTTGGATATGAGTCTTATACCCATTTTATACAGAAGTGGGTGAGAATTCAAATACATGACTCTACACCCCTATATCACAATGCCTCAGATCCTTCAGTGGGTAAGCCTCAATTCTTGATTCTGGGGATGCTCCCATATAACCAGCACATGTTGCTGCCAGAAAAAATAAATTCTTCTCTGAGAGATCTCTCTATATTCTTTGCTCCTTATCACTTATTTCTTCTTAACTCCCACTTTTTCTTTCACGCTCAGCCTCTTATATGTTGTTGTTCAGTTGCTCAGTCATGTCCGACTCTTTGTAACCCCATGGACTGCAACACACCAGGTTTCCCTGCCTTCACCATCCCTCAGAGTTTGCTCAAACTCATGTCCATTGAGTCTGCGATGCCATTCAAACATCTTATCCTCTGTCATCTCCCTTCTCCTGCCTTCAATCATTCTCATCATCAGGGTCTTTTCCAATGAGTCAGTTCTTCGCATCAGGTGGCCAAAGTATTGGGGTTTCAGTTTCAGCATCAGTCTTTCCAATGAATATTCAGGATTATTTCCTTTAGGATGGACTGGTTTGATCTCCTTACAATCCAAGGGACTCTCAAAAGTCTTCCCCAGGACCACAGTTCAAAAGCATCAATTCTTCAGTGCTCAGTTTTCTTTACAGTCCAACTCTCACATCTATACATGACTACTGGAAAAACCATAGCTTTGACTAGACGGACCTTTATTGGGAAAGTAATGTCTCTGCTTTTAAATATACTGTCTATGTTTGTCATAGCTTTTTTTCCAAGGAGCAAGTGTCTTTTAATTTCATGGCTACAGTCACCATCCACAGTGATTTTGGACCCCAAGAAAATAAAGTCAGTTTCCATTGTTTCCCCATCTATTTGCCATGAAGTGATGGGACCGGATACCATGATCTTTGTTTTTTGAATGTTGAGTTTTAAGGCAGCTTTTTCACTCTCCTCTTTCATCTTCATCAGCCTCTTTCATGAATTATCACTTATTTATCATTTCCACCAATAGATAGTCCCCAGGGTCGAAGGTAGGAGAAAAAAGATGATTTCTCTGCAATTTAGCCTCAGGATGAACCTTTCACAGAGCCAAGATTAGCCTCCAATTGGCATATCTCTCCTGAAGTTTGGTGCTTAAGAAATGTATCTGTTTTGATTAGCTTGCCTTGTATTACCCAACCCTCTTGTCTTACATTGTAATTGTCAGGATGCAGTACAGTGTACATAACTGTCAGAAGAAAAACAAAATGTTTACAACTTACACTTATGAAAAACATTCTAGGGCAAAGGAGGGGATTTTCAGGGTCTTTTATAAAAGGAACTAATTTGTTGTAATATAGGTGGTCAGAGAAGATCCCTGTGGAAGTGATTTTTGTTCTTATCTTAAATAAAGAGTACTAATTGATGGACCTGGAAGATAAAAGTTAGGGAAGAGTTCTGCAAGCATAGCTAACAGCATATGGCTACCCAATTTGGAGAGGGACAGCAGGGTAACAGGAATGTGATGATTTAGAAAAACAGCTAGTATAATAGGACAAAAACTAAAAAGAAACTGTAAGTAAGTCTCAAGATGACACAAAACGAACAATGCAGATATATAGGATACACTAGTGGGTTTGATCTTTATTGTAAGAATGACTGTAAGACATCCATGGGGATTTTTATTCTATTTTCTTTTTATTTTGATTGAGATGCAACTTAAACACTATAAATTTGCCGGTTTTAAATGTACAATTTAATGAACTTTGTTAAAGGTGTAAAACAAGGAACAATCTCTAGAATTGAACATTTCCATCTTCCCCAAATTCCATTTTATAGCAATTTATTTTTAGAATCTCATATAAGTGGAAGCCTATAGTATATTGCTCTTTGTGTCTGGCCTTATTTACTTATCAAAATGTTTTTGAGATCCTTCAATGCAATTACATGTATTATGCATGTATCATGACCTTTTTATTATAATATTAATATTTGGATTAATAATAATTTGCCATTAATTATTCTCTGTTAAAGTTTATTTAATTTTGAGTTCTTGGTCTGGAGTTCAACCTGAAATTACAAAATCATTCCTACAGAAAACACAATCCACTTCATGCAGGCTACTTTATTCTGCTCTAATTTTATCATAAATAGTTCCTAGAACATATTAAATGCAACAAATACAAAGTATACTTCTCCAAATCAATTCTTTTGTTGAAATAAATAAAAATCAATGCAGTTCTTCAACAAAGATGCAAGTTTTTGTTTTTCAACTAAATGCAAACTTATTTTTTGTGTTTAAATTCATTTTGTTACCGTTATATCATCTAAATACATTCCAAAAGATTTTTCAGAAGTTATTATTTAAAAGATTTTAAACAGCATGGTCTACTGCAGGGCAGATCCCAAATAAAAACAAAAAGCAAAGATGACTTTTCCTTGTATAAAGGATCTACAAAAAAATTTTTTTACAGTATTGCCCATATTAAATCTGTATTTTTTTTTATTTCAGATCATTGAACTTGGGCTTTTTATAATTATACTTTGGTATAGATGTGAATGAAGAAAGAGACAGTTGTTGAATTGTGCTTCGAAAACATAATGATAATCATTAGTGATGAAATGATATGTATTTGCACTCATTGACTATGATTCTACTGGTAAGGAAGACCCTCTGTGCATGAAGGAGAAATTAAAACCCAAACTATTTTATTACTTTTCTTAGTTGTTAGTCAATGTTAAATATAACAGGCAGCAAAATCCGGAAATTAAAAGTGTAACTTCATCTGGGTTAGGAAAGTTTCTTTTTTTTTTTTTTCGATTTTTAAAAAATTTTTATTTATTTTAATTGGAGGCTAATTGCTTTACAATATTGTAGTGGTTTTGCCATACATTGACATGAATCAGCCATGGGTGTACATGTGTTCCCCATCCTGAGCCCCCCTCCCACCTCCCTCCCCACCCCATTTGTGTGTGTGAAGAGCTCACAGTGTTTTGTGGATCTTTTCAGAACATACATAGCATCATCAGGCCTCAGGCTGTATGGAAAGTGAGCCTTGCCCCTTGAAGCTGAGGAAACAGATGCAGACAGCAGAGACTTGTCTGGAGTTACCCAAGTCAGGAGTTGTAAGACTTACAGTCAGCTTCATGGACGTGATGGCTGCAGTGCCCTGTCACCAAGGAAGTCAGCCATCCTCCAGGATGTCTCGTAGGCCATTTACAGAGACAACTTATGCCATCCAAGGAAAGCCATAAAGTGATGGGACCAGATGCCATGATCCTAGTTTTTTGAATGTTGAGTTTTAAGCTAGCATTAATCTTCCAACCTTTGCTTGTCCAAGTGTGTCTGCCCTTAGAGAGTCTGTCTTCCATCTGAAATAATGAATTCAAGCCTCATTCCAAAATTGCCTAATTCCCACCTGAAATTTTGAGATTCATGTTTCTATTCTTCTTTGATTTGGAATACTTTGGTACTTTCTTAGTATTCTATGCCCTGGATTTGGTTTCTTGGTTAGGTTCAGGGTTAGTTTTAATATAGTCTTCCTACTGTGTCTAATCCTCAGGAGAAGGAATGGATGTAGGCAACATTGTGTCTGGCTGGGAAAGCAGCAAGGCAGAGGCCCAGTGCTCTGAGGCTGGGTGGAAGGCCGGGTGGCCTTTGCTTAGAGCAGGTGGTGAAGAGCAGTGCTGACCTGCTCTGATCCAAGGGTCTCACCATAAATGAGAGAAGAGCCAGGAAGTCACTAAGACCAGAATTGGGCTCCCCAGGGCAGAGTTACATTGGGATCAGAGAATTGTGGAATGTGAAAGTGAGAGGCAGAGGTTGAGACTAGGTGAATGAGGAAGTGTTGGCCTATATTCCAAACTGGTAATGATGTCGCCTCTGTGTGTGTGTGTTTGTGTTTACGTGTATGCGTGCACTTGTGAATAGGGTGCCAGGTGCAAGAATATACAATGGAAAAAAGACAACCTCTTTAACAAGTGGTGCTGGGAAAACTGGCCAACCACTTGTAAAAGAATGAAACTAGAACATTTTCTAACACCATACACAAAAATAAACTCAAAATGGATTAAAGATCTAAATGTAAGACCAGAAACTATAAAACTCCTAGAGGAGAACATAGGCAAAACACTCTCTGACATAAATCACAGCAGGATCCTTTATGACCCACCTCCCAGAATACTGGAAATAAAAGCAAAAATAAACAAATGGGACCTAATGAAACTTAAAAGCTTTTGCACAACAAAGGAAACTATAAGTAAGGTGAAAAGACAGCCCTCAGATTGGGAGAAAATAATAGCAAATGAAGCAACAGACAAAGGATTAATCTCAAAAATATATAAGCAACTCCTGAAGCTCAATTCCAGAAAAATAAATGACCCAATCAAAAAATGGGCCAAAGAACTAAACAGACATTTCTCCAAAGAAGACATCAGATGGCTAACAAACACATGAAAAGATGCTCAACATCACTCATCATCAGAGAAATACAAATCAAAACCACAATGAGGTACCATTACACGCCTGTCAGGATGGCTGCTATCCAAAAGTCTACAAGCAATAAATGTTGGAGAGGGTATGGAGAAAAGGGAATCCTCTTACACTGTTGGTGGGAATGCAAACTAGTACAGCCACTATGGAAAACAGTGTGGAGATTTCTTAAAAAACTGGAAATAGAACTGCCATATGACCCAGCAATCCCACTGCTGGGCATACACACCAAGGTAACCAGATCTGAAAGAGACACGTGCACCCCAATGTTCATTGCAGCACTGTTTATAATAGCCAGGACATGGAAGCAACCTAGATACCCATCAGCAGACGAATGGATAAGGAAGCTGTGGTACATATACACAATGGAATATTACTCAGCCATTAAAAAGAATTCATTTGAATCAGTTCTAATGAGATGGATGAAAGTGGAGCCCATTATACAGAGTGAAGTAAGCCAGAAAGATAAAGACCAATACAGTATACTAACGCATATATATGGAATTTAGAATGATGATAACGATAACCCTATATGCAAAACAGAAAAAGAGACACAGAAATACAGAACAGACTTTTGGACTCTGTGGGAGAAGGCGAGGGTGGGATGTTTCGAGAGAACAGCATCGAAACATGTATATTATCTATAGTGAAACAGATCACCAGCCCAGGCTGGATGCATGAGACAAGTGCTCAGGGCTGGTGCACTGGGAAGACCCAGAGGAATCGGGTGGAGAGGGAGGTGGGTGGGGGGATCGGGATGGGGAATACATGTAGCTCCATGGCTGATTCATGTCAATGTATGACAAAAACCATGACAATATTGTAAAGTAATTAGCCTCCAACTAATAAAAATAAATGGAAAAAAAAGAGTAAATTAGTTATATGCAATTAACAGATACATACTAATACACATAAAGTAGATAAACAAGGATTTACTATAAAAGCACAAATATATTCAGTATCTTGTAGTAACCTGTAATGGGAAAGAATCTGAAAATATATATATTTGGTGTATAACTGAATCACTTTGTGGGAACACCTGAAACTAATACAATACTGAAAGTTTCTTAACAACATATTTATTGATTATTGGGCACTTACTTTAAAGAACTTTTCTTCTGTATTTCAATGATGAATCAGATTTTATTGCATTATGATGCCTATTAAGCACAATTATTTAACCCCTTTCCTCTCTTAAATCTTATTAAGGTGACAGTATCAATATTAAAAATGAGAAGAAAACCATATTTTCTGGAAAGTCAAAAACATTGCCAAAGGCAAACCTGAATATTGAGGGATTTCTAGAAGATGCAATGCAAATGGAATCTGTCTAGTGGGAAGACCCCACAGAGCTCAGAGACTTACAACCTTATACAAGGAACAGACAGATCTTTCAAGTGAATGGATTTTTCATAGGAAACAAACAAACATAAAAATATCCCAAGAGTGAAGAGCAGAGGTGAGACAGTGATCACTGATAAGTGATAAATTCACATGGAGTTAAAGGACAGTGGAACAATTACACAAGCATCTGTTTTCATAGCAGTTGCTATGGCTTTTACCCAAGACAAAGTGCAGTCAGTAGTAGGTTTCCTTAAAAGAATTGAGGCATGTGCTGTGAAGGCTGCAGATAGCAAAAAAGGAAAGCAGAAAGAACTCACACATTTAGAGGTCAAGCTACTCCTATGCTCAATTCTTTTTTTTTCTGAGCACTGCCCTTCTGCAAGCACACTGACTTGAGTTTGTCAATCACCATTCTGCACCCACTGATGGAATTTGACCACAGATATCAATCTGGATGGCCAGAAAGCCCCCAGTCCTTTGAATGAAACTGTTAGTCCACAGCTGGGTATTTGACACAAGTGGTTTTCCCCAAAGTTATTTTGGACAATAGTTGAGAGCTCAGGGAGAGAAAATACCTCTCCTCTTGTTTGATTGAAAGGTACAAAAAACTGGGAATTAAAATCACGATCAGTGTTCAGATGTGATGTGGGTTGCTCTTATCTGATTTTACTGGATCCAGTTCATTGACTTTCCAGATATCCTTGGCCATTTTTTTTCTGTGTGGTCCTTTTAGGTTCCTCCAGGAAGATCGTCTGGTATGAACCACATTCCGGTAGCCACACTGGAATGGCTTTGTTCTTTTCTGAAGGGAGGCTTTGGGGACTCCTTTGTCACCACTGTAGGACAGAGGGGATGGAATGCCACTTGCTTAACAGCTCAGGACTAATGTGGTAGCTGCTCCCATTCCCTCAGGTCACTTAGACTAGGAAGCAACATGCCAGAGCTTTATCACCATCTTCTAGACTTCTTGCCTTGTGCCCTAGGGCTTCCCTTGAAGCTGAAACTCAAATGCCCTTAACTCACTTAACACCCAGTCATGAAAACAGGCTCACCAGGCTGTTCCCAGCCACAGGCTGGAAGCCAGAAGGGGAAGACTACTACTGGCCTACCAAGTCTCCTGTGTCCTGTCACCTGTTCTGCTGTTGCTACTGCTGCGGGTGGTTTCCCTATCAGTTGTCCAAAGTGGGGTGGGAACAGATGGTACAACCCAGAAGGGTTGATACAACGTATAAGAAACATTGACCAAGGCAGTTGTCTCTTCTTTTCCTAATGTAATGTTCAGAGGAGCAGTTCATAAGGTTTCCCTCCAGAAAGAATGGTCACAAGAGAACCACTATGTTTTTGGTGAAGCTTTCTGCCGCTCTTTAGTATGTAACTCTTTTATTGCTATCTTTTCTTCCTCCCCTTATTTTCTTTTTTTTTTGTTTGTTTGTTTTTGTTTTGTCTTTATTCTTATTTTGTTGCTTCTGGACCTTTTCTTCCCAAATAAAGCACTATCATGTAGGATCTTTTCTCAGACTCTGAATTCTAAAATCATTGGGTTAAGATACTCTTGGAATTCAGTGATTCAGAATTAACAATAGTGATTTAAAAAAAAAAAAAAAACTAACACCAATAAAATACTAATAATAAAATAGTAACTCTAATGGCAGAAAGTGAAAAGGAACAAAAGAGCCTCTTGATGAGAGTAAAAGAGGAGAGGGAAAAAGCAGGTGTAATACTCAACATTAAAAAACTAAGATGATGGCATGCACTCCCATCACTTTATGGCAAATAAAAGGGGAAAAGTGGAAGCAGTGATGGATTTTATTTTCTTGGGCTCCAAAATCACTGAGGACAGTAACTACAGTCATGAAATTAAGACACTTGCTTCTTGGAAGGAAAGCTATGACAACTTAGACAATGTATTAAAAAGCAGACATAATTTTGCTGACAAAAGTCCATATAGTCAAAGCTATGGTTTTTCCAGTTAGTTATGTATGAATGTGAGTGTTGGACCATACAGATAGCTGAGCACCAGAGAATTGATGCTCTCCAAAGTTAGTGTTGGTAAAAAGACTCTTGAAAGTCTTTTCCAAGGGACTGCAAGAAGATCAAACCAGTCAATTCTAAATTAAATCAACCCTGAATATTCACTGGAAGGATTGATGTTGGAGTTGAAGCTCAAATATTTTCGCCACCTGATACAATGAGCCGACTCTGTGGAAAAGACTCTGATGCTGGGAAAGATTGAAGGCAAAAGGTGAAGGGTGTAGCAGAGGATAAGATAGTTAGATAATATCACTGACTCAATGGACATGAATTTGAGCAAACTCCAGGAGATAGTGGAGGACAGAGGAGTCATCATGCTGCAGTCCATAGGGTCACAAAGAGTCAGAGAGGACTTAGCAACTGAACAACAACAGAAACAACAAATTGAGTACTTCTTACGTATCAGATGTTGTTTTAAATTCTTCACATATATTAATTCATTATTTCTCACCTACAAAATAGGAACTATTACTACCCCTGCTTGGCAGATGAGGAAAATGACAAAGAAGAAGCTGAGGCCAGGCAAAGCTACAGTGACAGGGTATATGTAGGCAAATATTACAAATGTGTTGCCCAAAAGCATTAGAGGCAAGTGGCAGTTCTCAATATTCTCTGGTGGATGATGGCAAAACTAACTAGAGCTGGTTGGCAGTGTGCACATGTCCTGGAGGAAAAGGGGTCATGTACGTGGATTGAAAGAATTGCTTCCCCAAAAAGAGAATAGGATTTAGACAACCTTACAGGAGACATCCATTCACATTGCAGTTACACACAAATAAGTCCTTAGACTTCACAAGGGAAATGAAACTGATCAGAGATCTTGAGTACAGTGGCAGATTGCCAGTTCAACAGTCCAGCACCCCTGAAGTGCACCTTCTAGCTCTCCTCATGCTGGAAGAAGACCTTCTGCTCCAGGCTAGTCCCGCTACAGAACTGGTAGTACTGGAGGCTTTGGTCCAGACAGCAGGAGTAGAGTGTCAAAGTGCTGTGTGACTAACACCCGAGGAGCTGGTGATTTAGAAATTCTTCTGCAGAACTTCCCCACCCTCAACCAAGTGCAAATCCAAAGCAGCAGCTCTGTCTGCACAATTCCCCAAAATGTAGATTGGGATCTCCAGAACTGAAAACCAAAGGCAGCATTTTGATTTTGTGCTCTATTGACAGCCCCATAGACATTTCTGGAACCTGGCTTAACTATCAGCTCATCAGGTCATCACTGTTGTGATGGTGAGGGTGATGGAAAAGAAGCATATTTCCAACTCAGAACTTCACCGTTAAGGAAACAAGAGCTTCAGACCATGGATTCTGCCTTAGCTGTTGGTGTGAGTGAGCAGTAATCAGAACTAATTCAGAGGCACACAGGCACCCTTCTTTGTAATTCCTGAAAGTAAAACAAAACAAATTTTGAAAAACTGATATTTCTGCATTTTGAAAAATAGAGGTTTAGGTGATCACGTAGGTAATGATGACTTGAAGATTTAAAAGTCCAGAAATTTTCTGCCTTCAGACAAAGCTGGGCCAGTTGTTTAAATATTTTGCGGGGAATCTCAAAATCTCTCTCTCTCTCTCTGGCCCTCACTCTCTCACTCATTGGCCAGATTTTCTCCTTTCTCAAGGTGGCTTTGCTCTATGTTAAATTCATATTTCAAAACTCAAAATTCAACCTCAGGGTTCTAGAATAAAGTAAGTAATTTAATGCAGTTACTAAGTAATGTGTCTCTTGAAGAATGAAGACCTGGGAAGCAGAAGCAGAAAACTATTCAGGAAAAAAATCTCTTTCTATACCCCTATCCATACACACTCCTTGAGAAAATGAGTTGACTTTAGAGTTATTTGAAATTTAACTTAATTTTATTGTATCTACTTGTGTTTGCAAACACTTGCAAAAATCTTTTGTAACTCTTGCTCTCCATCAACTTTACTGGTGAAATTACCATGAAAACTATGAATTATAGGTTCTGATTGAATCAGCGTGTAGCAAGCTAGCACTAATTGATTTGACTGCAGATTAGAGTGCGAACATTTTTCAGAAATGTGTTGCTATCCACGTAGACATAGCCTTAGTGTGAACTGACACTGTTTGTCAAGGTCCAGCACACTTATACAATACAGTCTGATCACAGAATAGCAAAGGAAATTTTTGATAGATGAAACACCTAAATATATTCATGTTCTTTAAAAAATAAATCTCTAGATAGGTCATTAAAAACCATACTTTAAAATGGAAACTGACAAACCGAGAGAGGCTAAGTGTGGCTCCATTGTTAAAGCTTATTATAGCTCACACCATTAAAAATGAGAGTTTGATCTGCTGATGAAAGTGATGTTTGATTTTACTGTCTCTTCTCACCATCCTTCTTACACTGACAATTTGTAGTCAAAAAGAACAAATCACGCAGATAATTTGAATATTGGCTTTTGTCTTCCCTTCTGTCTACCTTTTCTAAATAGATGAACTGACAAGTGATGCCTGGTTTATATAATCTCAAGAAATCTCTTTTTGCTCTGTTCAATAATATCACTTGACACCTTTCACTAGCTCATTTATGTTAGCATGCAAATTATTCCTCTACACAGTTTTATATCATATGAATAAGTTATTTAGTATGGAATTTAAACATATAAATAAAATAAAGCAATGAATTAGCCTCCACTAACCTTTAATAAATTCTAATAAAACAGGTGTTGTTGCAATATAATCATTTAAATGACATTTTTAAACTGTTTTTCTATTTTTTCTTTCCTTGATTTTTGCTATTTGTCATAAAAGTTTGAATACAATCTTATATAATGCCTTCTTACAGAACATAAAATCTAAATATTTCTCTGTGCACATATGTGAAAACATATATTTTATGAAACTAATTTCCTTTTATGGTGTTAGCAAACTAAATTTTAAAATTTAGAAGTCATACATCTATGTATTTAACATTTTAAGTTACAATAAATATATGCCACTTTATAAAGACCCCACTCCCCTAAAAGTTCAACATAGTTAATATAAGTTAGATATAAATTAGATATCAAAAAAACCTTCATTATTATATATTTGTCTTTTATTTTCCTTTTTTATAATAATGTTCTGTACCTGGATATTTTCTACTTTAATAATGTTTCCTGATATCTATCTATAGTAACACTTGGATATCTAAATTATGCTGTTCCAATAAATTAGTGTAATCTAATTATTGACTCACTGTACAACCACAGTTAGATATTTAAATTGTTTCTAGTTATCTTTTTCTATTTCACAATAACTCTACAAGACCCATTTCTGAATGAGTGTATGTATGTGTGTGTGTCTATGTATGTATTTAATGACTTTCAGTAACTAATAAAAATGTTATGTCACAGGCTGTTGACTCTTCTTCCCTAGTTCAACCTAGAAGTCTCACAGAAGTAAATGTGTATTGATCTGAAGAACTAAAATAAAGCTCTGAGAAATACATGAGGAAGTGGACGGGGAGAGTGGTTGTTAAGTCCCAAAGAAAGAGCAATGGCAGCTAGGGGCAGAGACAGGCCTGCTGTCAGAGTCAGCAAGAAATAGGATGGGAGAATTTTCAGTGCCCTTTTTTCTGCCATATTTCCTATGCTGATAACTTCCTGCTACCTCACTTCTGAAGAGAATTATCAGGTCAACACAGCCTTTACCAAGTAGGTAACAGATGAGTGAAGAGCAGCTGGTTAAATGAATGTTCTTTCCTTTTCCCCTACTTTCAAACTGTAGCCTGGCAACACAGTGAAAGAGAAAACTCTTTCAATGTAGATCAGTGAGTCAGGCAGGGTAATCAAGTTCCCTGAGGAACAGTCACTTAGTGAGGAGAGAAAAAGAAGTTAGTCAAACCTGGTCTATGGCATTTTGGGACATTTTCTGGGGGCATGTTTCACCTCCAAACCCATAAATACTTCACAAGCTAGGGCTTGGCACTGCTACCATTTGCAGTTCAGTTCAATTCAGTTCAGTCGCTCAGTCATGTCTGACTCTTTACAATCTCTTGGACTGCAACACGCCAGGCTTCCCTGTCCATCACCAACTCCTGGAGCTTGCTCTAACTCATGTCCATCCAGTCGAAGATGCCATCCAACCATCTCATTCTCTGTTGTCCCCTTCTCCTCCCGCCTTCTATCTTTCATTGGGGTCTTTTCCAATGAGTCAGTTCTTCACATCAAATGGCCAAAATATTGGAGTTTCAGCTACCCTTTACAATCCTAGTGAAAAACACTGATGTTCTCATGGGAAATAATCTTACAGACAAAATAGTCAGACATAGAAGTGTACAACCAAAATATAAGAGAAACAACAAAATACTATATACTATACTGGATAAACTAGAATTAATACAGCAGTCAAGGATTGTTTGAAGATTATATCTGTGGAGCTACTGATAAGCTGAAGAAGGAACAGTCATGAAGAGGGCACACAGGCTTAAATATTATGATAGTTGAAATAAAGAACCCTATATAAGCTAAGTGGAAACAAGATAAGAGCCAAGGAGTAAATTTCAGAGCTGGAAGATAAAGCTGTAGAAGGCAGTCAGGAAAGGCAAAATTGAAAATATAAATGAAATGTTAACAGATGTGGGGAGTAAGAGTAGAAGTGGCAAAGTTATAACACACCCAGAATAATAGAAAAAGATTTTTTTAAAAAAGGATCAGAGAGAATGTTTGAAAAAAAAAATGACAGAATTTCAAAGACTTAAAAGATAAAGGATGAATGTCTATTATTGATGAGATACAATGTCAAGCAGAATAGACAGAAAAACCCACATCTAGACAGATTAGAGTATAACACAAGCATACAGAAAATCAGAGAAGACATAATTAGATTGATGGCAAACTTCTCAACAGAGATACTAGAGACAAGAAGACTTGGGGGCTTATTTGTAAAGTTTCTAAAGAAAAGACCTTTGGAGCTATAACATTACATTTAGCCAAATTTTACTTTAAATGTAAGGGCTCAACAATGTGAAGCCATAAAAAGTTTAAAAGCTTACTCCAAAAAGTCTTCTTTTAAATACCTTTGCAAAAAACCTGCCGTAAGGTGAGAAAGCATCTACAGGAATGTTATGAGAGATAATAGAAAATACATAAAGTACCACCTGCTCCAAATAAGGTGGCCCATCAAATATATTCAATCTATCCCATAGACAGAACCACTCTAGCTCAGTACACCTAAAGCTGAAGCTAAAGAAGACAGTTCTCTTTCTTGTTGACTTGATGTAATCACCTTCACCTTGCCTGACTCTTGAGTCAGATTAGGATCTCAGAAACCTGAACCATTGACTCCCCTAGGGAATATTGCTACATCCTGTACTTTGGCAGAGCTGACAACTTTCTGTGTTCTTGAGAAACCACAATTGCTTCATCAATAACTGTCTGTGTTTGGATTTCACTTCTTTTAATCTAATCTGATATTCTTTACAATGAGTGATTACTGAAATTTTGAGTTTATTTCTGTCATATTATTTTGCATTTTATTTTAACTATGCTTCCTTCTTGAAATTTAAAAGAAAACATTTTCTGTGTTCTGGTTAATTGAGATGAAAAGTATTTTATTCTCCCACAACTTTAAGTTAAATGTACTCGTTCTTTTAGAAAATATGTAACTCTATGTTCATGATAAGACCCCAGTGTTAATTGCTATCTTCATCTTCTTCCCAGCAAAACACTTGGAAGCCCAGCATTGATTCCATTCCTGTCTGAAAGTAAAAGTGTCAAACAGCGGTGTCTCACCCTTTGAGATCCCATTGACTGTAGCCCGGCATGCTCCTCTGTCCATGGAATTCTCCAGGCAAGAACGCTGGAGTGTGTAGCCATTCCCTTCACCAAGGGATCTTCCAGACCCAGGGATCAAACCTGGGTTGTTTGCATTGCAGGCAGATTCTTTACCATCTGAACCACTTGTCTGAGGCACTAGCTAATCTGTTCCCTTTCAGGGAGGAAGCTGTGGCTGCTGTTCAGTTGCTCAGTCTCATCCAACTCTTTGCAACCCCATGGACTGCAGCACACCAGGCTTCCCTGTCCTTCACCATCTCCCAGAGCCTGCTAAAACTCACGTCCATTGAATTGGTGATACCATCCAACCATCTAGTCCTCTGCCACCCCCTTCTTCTCCTGTCTTCAATCTTTCCCAGCATCAGGGTTTTTTCCAATGACTTGGTTCTTCACACCAAGAGACCAAAGTATTGCAGCTTCACCTTCTGCATGAGTCGTTCCAATGAATACTCAGGGTTGATTTCCTTTCGGATTGACTGGTTTGATCCTCTTGCAGTCCAAGAGTTTTCTCCAACACCAGAGTTCAAAAGCATCAGTTCTTCGGCAGTCAGCCCTCTTTATGGTCCAACTCTCACACCCATATGTGACTACTGGAAAAACCAGAGCTTGGACTATAAGGTCCTTTGTCAGTAAAGCAATGCAATGTTTCTGCTTTTTAATACACTGTATAGGTTGGTCTTAGCTTTTCTTTCAAGTAGCAAGCATCGTTTACTTTCATGGCTGCAATCACCATCTGCAGTGATTTTGGAGGCCAAGAAAATAAAGTTTCTCACTGTTTCCATTGTTTCCCCATCTATTTGCCATGAAGTGATGGGACCAGATGCCATGATCTTAGTTTTCTGAATGCTGAGTTTTAAGCCAACTTTTTCGCTCTCCTCTTTGACTTTCATCAACAGGCTTTTTAGGTCCTCTTCACTTTCTGCCATAAGGGTTGTGTCATCTGCATATGTGAAGTTATTGATATTTCTCCCGGCAATCTTGATTCCAGCTTGTGCTTCATCCATCCTGGCGTTTTGCAAGATGTACTCTGCATATAAGTTAAATAAGCAGGGTTATAATATATAACCTTGACATACTCCTGTCACAATTTGGAACCAGCCCATTGTTCTATGTCCAGTTCTAACTGTTGCTTCTTGACCTTCATACAGGTTTTTCAGGAGGCAGGTAAGGTGGTCTGGTGTTTCTATCTCTTTAAGAATTTTCCCGTTTGTTGTGATCCACACAGTCAAAGATTTTGGTGTAGTCAGTGAAGCAGAAGTAGATGTTTTTCTGGAATTCTCTTTCTTTTTCTATAAACCATTGGATGTTTGCAATTTGATCTCTTGTTCTCTACCTTTTCTGAATTCAGCTTGAACATCCAGAAGTTCTCGGTTCACATACTGTTGGAGCCTGTCTTGGAGAATTTTGAGCATTACTTCGCTAGCATGTGCAATGAGTGCAATTGTGTAGTAGTCTGAACATTCTTTGGCATTGCACTTCTTCGTGGTTGAAATGAAAACTGATCTTTTCTAGTCCTGTGACCACTGCTGAGTTTTCCAAATTTGCTGGATATTGATTTTGACACTTTTAGAGCATCATCTTTTAGGATTTGAAATAGCTCAGCTGGAATTCTATCACCTCCACTAACTTTGTTTATAGTGATGCTTCCTAGGGCCCACATGACTTTAACACTCCAGGATGTCTGGTTTTAGGTGAGTGATCACACCATCATGGTTATCCAGGTCATTGAGATGATTCTGACCACTGGGTCAGACAGTATGCTAGCTCCTAGCAGGAGGTCTGGCTGGGTAAGACTTATTTAGATGTCCTTTCTATTTAAAGTTTACAGAGATTTTTTTCCTTGTTTTGAAACATGACTATGCACTTTTACATGTTTTCAATAATATATTCAATATTTTCTTTCATTTTTTAAATGTTTCCAATAGACTTCAACAATTTCAGCATATGGAAGCTATCATTTTCACACAAAATTTGAAGAATTAGCATCTCTATATTTTTCCAATTTCCCTATCACAGTATATGGCACTTCATCTGCATATTTAGTATCAGTTTTCTATAATACATTTTATATCTTTTTAAATACCATATTCTAACCACATTTTTATAAAAACTTTAATAAGATTTTTTATTCAAGTGTTACTAACTTTAAAAAATCTATGTAAATAAAACCAAACTACATATATAAAATATATATATATATACACATTACACAAAATACATGAAATTAATTGCCTATGAATATGAATGGAAAGAATACGAGTGTTGGGACTATAGATAAATGAATAAAATACATAACTAAAATCTAAAATGGGAGAAGGACCTTGAACAATGAAAATAAAACCAGAATCATGGAGACTGGTATCAATTATTTGCACAGAGAGCTTGATGATTGCTAAGGAATAGTTTCCAGTTCTATTATTTCATGAGATTATACATTCAACTTAACAAATCTTTGAGTTGTGAACCTTTTATTAAAGTTTATTTTTTGCAAATAAAATATATCTAATAACCAGATTCGATCCTTGGGTCTAATATCCCCTAACTTCAAGACCTTAGCTATTCTTCTTCTCCAGACTCTTTCTCCAAATGTTAAAGATAATAAAATCTAGGTAGCAGAGACAATCTGAGCACCAACTATAACAGTCTACACCATAACTCTGAGGAACATATTGCATATTACATGGCCCATAACATGTTCTCAGTGTGTTATTAATAAGTAATTATAATTTTATTAGTCCATATCAATGGCTTCATAGAAAAGTTAATTTGTACTGTTCAGTTTTTGAAAAATAATGCTAATGAATATATACAGCCTTTAGAATTATACAGCTAATGACAAGTTATACATTAACTTAACTGTAATGACTGCTGCTGCTGTTCTAAGTCACTTCAGTCGTGTCTGGCACTGTGCAACCCCATAGACGGCAGCCCACCAGGCTCCTCTGTCCCTAGGGTTCTCCAGGCAAGAATACTGAATGGGTTGCCATTTCCTTCTCCAGTAGTGACTGCTAGTCATCTCTTAAGTTCACATGGAGCATTATCAAGAGTAGAAGTCCCATGGAACTAGAATGAACAGAGGTGATCACATACGTATTGGTGATTTGCAAATAAGTTACTATCAAATAGGAATAATAAGGCTTCCCTGATGGCTCAGTGGTAGAGAATCAGCCTGCAATGCAAGAGACACAGGAGACATGGGTTTGATCCCTGGGTCAGGAAGATCCCCTAGAGATGGGAATGGCAACACACTCCAGTATTCATGCCTGGAGAATCCCATGGACAGAGGAGTCTGGCAGGCAATAGTCCATGTGGTCGCAAAGGAGTCAGACAAAACTGAAGCGACTGAGCACGCATGCAAGGAATGACAATAAACAAAATATAAACCAATACATTCCACTCTAGCCAGCATTCTATACTAGAAAGCCACTTAAGGAAATAAGGCAAATTTTCTTTCTCAAAGGGATCCAATGACACTTAGAAAAGTCTTCTCCAGTGGGAAACTTGCCTATCAATAGATTTCTAACCTACTGAACTAGTTAATATTTAAAGGAATGTATTGCTATAAATCTTTCTCAAACACACATGAATCTACACTTATAAGTATAAAAAATGGAGAACAAATAATTTTAATATTAATATCAAAACTAATCTACTAAGAATTTGCATTTAGAATATACCTCAGAATGACTTAGCTGAAAATGGACAGCTATAGTTTTCTACAAATTGATAAGTGTCCATAACTTTAAGAAATGTTAGAGTCTAGTTTATTCACTAGTGATAAATTATTGCAAATATCGCATTCTTGATAATCAGTTCAATTACCACTGACCACATCATTTATTGGTGAACCAACATGAAAAAAATCAAGTAATACTGAAGAAAAGGAGAAAGCCAAGAAAGGTATAATGACAAAAATATTTAACTATGATTATATCTGCATGAATTAACTTAAAATCAAAATTAGTTGCTTCAAAGAAAAAGCCTCTGTATAAATGTAATAAGATATATTATTTAGCAGCATTGATTACAAAAACAAGAAATATTATTACCTTAAATTATGGGGAAAAATAAGGGAAAAATTCCCTAAATTTTGCAAATATATTAAAGTACCACCTTGCTCAAGTCATGGCAAAGTCTTTTTAAAACAAGGCTTGATGTGATTCAGGAGTTGAAAAACTTTTTCTGTTAAGGGTCAAATAATAAATACTTTTGGTCATAAGGTCACTGGAGTAACTACTCAGCCCTGTAGTAGGAAGAAGGCATGACAATTGTAAATGAATAGGGATGGCTACATTTCAATAAATCTTTCCTTAAAAAAAAGGGCAGGCTTAGTATAACTCAAGAGCTGTAGTTCGCTGGCCTTGTATATAACTGACTCTTCCTGGACTAAAGTGAATAAATAAAGGATAACTAAAAGACTGCACTGTCCATTTACTATTCTCTCCTAATGTGGAAAAAGTAAGAACCATCAAGTTTTCTGCAAATTTTGCACTTTGCATTAGGTGATTATATTATTTAATGGCTGAAGTTATAAAATGAGAGCTATAATTAGGCTCTTTCTCAGTTTTTGAAAGACGTTCTTTTTAGTCATTCATTTCTTTTTCTATCAGAGGAAGCCACAAATGGAATGGACAATGAGGAAAGAAGCAGTGAATTCTAAAGCTCCGGTAGCAATAGAAGAGAATCCTGAAAGTAAAGGAGTAAAATGAAAATTTATGGACAATAAGATACACAGAGTTGATGATGGACAGGGAAGACTGTCATGCTGCAGTCCATGGGATCGCAAAGAGTCAGACATGACTGAGTGACTGAACTGAACTTTGTGAGCGAGAAAGCTACCAGAGAATGAGCTTATAATTTACTATTCCTCCTTGGGCAGCTGAGATAATAATGCAATTCCAAAAGAACCTCAAAAAAATCGTTTTCTGTAGGCCTTTGTCATCAGACAAATGGATATCCAGACAATTAAAGACAGAGTAAAGAATTCCATAGGGCTTCCCCAATAGCTCAGAGGGTAAAGAATCTGCCTGCAGTTCAGGACACCCAGGTTCCATCTCTGGGTTGGGAAGATCCCCTGGAGAAGGAAATGGCTACCCACTCCAGTATTCTTGCCTGGAGAATCCCATGGACAGAAGAACCTTGTGGGCTACAGTCCATGGGGTCACAAAGAGGAGGACATGACTGAATGACTAACACTTTCATTAAGAATTCCAAAACTCTCTGGAAATTTAACAAGTTTTGAAAGAGAAATGCATTTAAAAAATGCACTTAAATATAAACCTCAGTGGTTTGAAAGAGTTAATGAGCACCATGTTACTAACATGTTATAGGAAAGACAGCTATATTTGACAAGGGTACCAGGGAGAATTGGGCTCCCTGATTGTCATCTCTCCTTATGCTTTTTTTTTTTTTCCACATCTTTTTCTTTATTAAAAGAACATTCTGTTGTCGACAGCCATACTTGCCCTCTGCAATGGCCCACACTCTGTCTGTGGAGTGTGTTTCTCTCTGAATAGCATCCACTTCTTCCTTATCACTTTGTCTTTCACTGAATTCTTTCTGGGATGAGATATAAAGAACCTGAACCTCAGTAAGTCCAGACACTAGGGGCTTCTCTGGTGTTTCAGTGGCAAAGAATCTCCCTGCCAATGCAGGAGACTCAGGTTCAATCCCTGATCAAGGAAGATCTCACATGATGTGGAGCAACTCAGCCCATGGGTCACAACTATTGAGCCTGGGAGCCTGGGAGCCACAACTACCGAGCCCAAGTACTGTCACTACTGAAGTCCCCATGTCCTTGAGTTTGTGCTCTGTCAAAAGAGAAATCGTGCAATGAGAAGCCCAAGCACTGCAACTAGAGAGCAGCCCCTGCTCACCATAACTATAAAAAACCTGCACAGTAATGAAGACCCAGCACAGCTAAAAATAAATGAATAAACAACTTGGAAAAAAAAAGCTACCAGCTATCCTTCATTGTAATATATTTAAATGTAATATACTTACTTCAGCATAATATAACTGGATTAAAATGTTTGCTAAGAAGTACACTGTCATATTTTCTCTATTGACTTACACTAACAGACTTCAAGGGAAATTTTGGTTTGAAGTGTCTGAGATGGCTACTTTAAAACAGTAAAACTATCACTGTGGTCAGTGACTGCAGCCATGAAATTAAAAGACACTGACTCCTTGGAAGAAAAGCTACCACCAACCTAGACGGCATATTACAAAGCAGAGACATTATTTTGCCGACAAAGGTCCATCTAGTCAAAGTTATAGTTTTCCAGTAGTCGTGTATGGATGTGAGAGTTGGACCATAAAGAAAGCTGAGCACCAAAGAATTAATGCTTTCAAACTGTGGTGCTGGAGAAGACTTTTGAGATTCCCTTGGACATCAAGGAGATCAAACCAGTCAATCCTAAAGGAAATAAACACTGAGTATTCATTGGAAGGGCTGGTGCAGAAGCTGAAGCTCCAATATTTTAGTCACCTGATGCAGAAAGTCGATGAACTGGAGGAAACCTGGTGCTGGGAAAGACTGAGGGCAAGAGGAGAAGCAGGCAACAGAGGATAAGATGGTTGGATGGCATCACTGACTCAATGGACATGAGTTTGAACTAACTCAGGGAGATAGTGAATGATAGGGAAGCCTGGCATGCTACAATCCATGGGGTCACAGAGAGTGGGACATGACTTGGCGACTGAACAACAACAATTAACACCTCAATACTTATTAAAACTAACATATTAAAAAAGTAGATATAGAGTATAGGTGACTATGATTGTCAAACAAATGAAACCATGCCTGTTTAAATTTAGATGACTATATAATATAGTATTCAAATGTAGACAATAAACAGTGATATGAAGACAACAGATTTTAACAGCACACATGGCCACTTCCCTTGAAGTGAGAAAAATGAAGATGCCCTACAGGTTGGTGAAAAACGTGTACAACAGGAGAAAGATTATTCTTTAAAAGTAAGCAGTTGAAAATATAAAATTTTGTTTGCTTCTAAATGATATATACAGATATATGTATAATCATATCTTTTAAAATAAATATACATGGATATTCAATTAACTGCAGTTGCATAGAAAAAACTATCTATGCAAATAATCAATAACATGTACATAATAAGAGACTTAGATTCATCTTATGCAAAGCAATATAGTAATAGTCAACATACAGGATTAAGGATTTATTTATATTAGTTAATTTGAAGTACTCAATCAGATAAGAATGTCATAGGAGAAATTTTTTTATTGGAGAGAAGAGTGGACTAGAATAGACATCTTTTCACCTCTAAGATTTTGTGATAACCCATCGCATCTGTTGCTGTAAGAAGATTCACCAGTCTGGTCACAACACCAGAGACTCTATTCCCCCTTGGTTACAAGATGCATTTCTGTGAGCAGAATTCATGGTGCTACTATGTCTCAGCCATATGTATGCCTTATGGCAGGGCCACCTGTTGCATGTTCTGGAGCAGAAACTTGAGTCTAACATTCTACTTGATGCTCTACATTTTTTCACATGCACTCAATTTTTCTAGGAAGACAGATTTTTAAAAGTGAAGAAGGAAGTAAAAAAAGTAAAGAAGTAAAAATATACAGACTTTATGGGCTCTTCAGTAACCACTTGGATAGGTTTATTGTACTTAGTATATTGACTACAGATAAAGACCACATGTGAAGAATATAATATTGGCAAATAGTATTCCCCAACAAGAAACTGGACAATTCACTGGTGCTTGAATTTTGCCAAAGCATCTTGAACTGTTTTTCCCAGGCATTTTAAAAGTGGCAAATCTGGAAGACAGTTTGCCAAGTACTAGTCCATGTATATATTTCAATGGGACTTTAATCCATAAGATTTTAATTAACATATTTAAAGCATCAAGATATTTCCCCAAAGCTACTGAGTATTCTTTAAACACTAAAGATCTTTTTCATTAGCTCTATTTTGTATGAGTCAGAAAACTGTGTTTCATCATTTAGGTACAGTCTCTGAAAGGAGTTTCAGTTGAATTTTAGGTGAACTGAGATTTTCAAGAACGTTCTTATCTTACCAAATATTTCTAATATTAAGATATTATCAAATGAAAAAGTACTTGCAAATTTTGCATTGTGTTGAGAATTATAGGGACTGCATGTATAGTGCTTATAAATGGACAGACAAGAACCAAGTCATGAAACATACACTAAAAGCTTATAGAATCTGGATCTCATGCTATAGTTTTTGAATTCTCTGTGTCAGTATTACTTGTGTGTTTATTTAAAATGCAGGTTCCTGGAGAATTTCCTCTGAGATTGGGATTCTCATGTAAATTGATATTTGATAACACATATGCCAGTTAGTGTAGTGCAGATAAAATATTTGAGAAAGTCAGAGATAGGTTAAATGCCTAAGGATGAGAATAATTTGGAAGATTTTGTGGATAAGCCAGAACTGGGGCTAACCAGTAAAAGATAGTTCTGGATATGCAGGAAAAAAGATCACATTTTTAGATTTAACCAAAACCATGAGCTCTAATATGGAGTCAAGATTCACTAACTAGTGATAAAGGTGAGACCAGCCTAACTAGAGTAGAGAATTCTTGTTAGAAATAGCAAGATCATATAGAGAAAAGCCAAGTTCTAAAGGGAGATTGGTGCCAGGCAGAAGAGCTTAGATCATAAATTACATAACAGAGGCCAGAATGATAAAATGGTGTCTAGGAAAATTAGTCCCATAGCTCTACATAGGATGGCTTTAGGACAGAAACCTCACTTTTAGGGACACAGTTGAGATGATGTTTCAGTAATTCGGGTAGAGGATGATAATGACCTTGAACAGGACGGATCACCTACTTAATTTGCGGGTTTTAACTTGTTCAAAACATAAATAATTTCAAGATGGTGAGATCTGAAGTCTTTCTAAATGTGAATTTTTTCTAAGAGTGGGACCCTGAGCATCCACACAAGGCACAAACTCAGGAAGCAGTCTCTGTAAATGGGTACAATGGACTATTTCCACAAAATGGAGCCCCTGAGAGCCAAATCAGCTTTCCAGTATGTTTTGTTTGCGAAAAACATTGATTTTTTTTTAATGTGAATAAGCTATGGATTTTTCTTTTACATGGACAATATTACTCAATTCCTCTGGTTATGGGGGCACTTGGGTGTGCAGTCTGAGGATAGTGGCAATTAATTAGAACTGTAAAGAAGAGGGAAATCAAGAGTTATTTTTAAAGGACATAATATTTTAAAAGACATAATACTAGATATAAGAGGTGAGAGAAAGGAATTGGGAACATCAATGTACAGATCTGAGTGGTTTGACAAAAAGTTTATTTGGCAAGAAAAAGAGCAAATTTGCTTCTATTCATATTAGATTTAAAGACAGAAACATTCCTTGAAAAAATTCTTGTAATTAAGTGGAGCCATGAGACCAAGGGCTGGTAAGAGAAAGATTTTATATCTAGATATGATAATGATGTCTAAAAAGATGAGGCTGAGGTAAGAAAGATGAATAATTTTTTTTTCTGTCAAACTTGAAAAACCAAATACTTTAATTCAAAAGGTGAATTCATACACAGTTCATACAGAGGAGAGAACTTGGAAGCAAGGCCATGATTGAGCTAACCTGTGGAGGATGTGAAAGTTGTCTTGGCATCCTCCTGTATCTTATGTCTGGATGCCTGTACTCTCTCTGGTGCCAGGTAACACTGCTCTCTATTGCATCCCCCTACTTAAAATGCGCACACATATACACACACTCATGCAAACATACCTCACTCTGACTGCCACCTCATTTCTACAGATCCTTGCTGAGGCATTAACTGCCAGAACTAAACTCTGAAGTGTTAAGCTGAAAAAGGATTAGAGTATACACTTTCTCATCTTACATTTTGACAAAGGTCTAAAAATCCAAATCCATTATCTGAATCCAAAGAATGGAACTTTAATGTTTCAGGTATTAATAGAGGGCATGGATGCTCCCCCAGATTACCTCACAGAAGGATAACTTTTTTTGTTCACAAAGCCAGTAAAGCCTGCAAGTGTTAATAACCACATACCTACCTTTGTATTGTTTGTCCTCTTAAGGCCATGACCTGAAAGCACAAGTTATGTTCGTTTGAGAAGAAATAATTTGTGTTCATTCAATAGCATTGTTCAAGTGGTTCTATGTTCCAGATAATGTGATACTTCCCAGGCTCTCCAACAACAATTAAGAGACATGAACTTATGTCCTATTAGAAGAGATAAACAAAGGATCAACTTGATAAGCTGACAGGATATTCAGTGGCCACTGTGAGACATTAAGGAGGGACACCTCCAAAGAGGAGATGGAGATGAGGGGCAGGGACCAGTCAGAATGAGCTTCTAATAGAAGGCAAGGTTCAAACTGATGTAATGTCAAGATTTCTATTCTGGAATTACCAATGTACAGTTCCAAGACTACTCACTCAAATCATTAAGGCAAAATAAAATAGCACTAAGGACAAATACTACAGGTCTTCCATCTCCTGATTGCCTTTCCTTCTGCCCTTGACTCCCTCTTACCTAACAAAGACTATGCTATTCTTCCTTGGTTCATTTCATTGGGAAATGACTCCCCTAAATTATTTTACATGCTGGTATCTTCCTTTCAGACAAATTCCCATTGTTTGCTCATTCTAACAATTCTAGCACCTTATTTCTGATATCCCAGTGTACTGGGAATTTAAGATATTTATATTTCTTGAATTTAATGTAAGTAATATTACAATTAATATTAATTAACATTTCATGAACCTAAAGGTAAAGATTTATGTGTGCATGTGTCCTCATTCATATCTGACTCTTTGCAGAGAAGTAGCCTGGCCTGCCGCCCACCAGGCTGCTCCATCTATGGAATTTTCCAGGCAAGGATACTAGAGTGGGTTGCCATTTCTTTCTCCACAGGATCTTCCTGACACAGGGATTGAAAATGCATATTTTGTGTCTCCTGCATTGGCTGGCAGGCAGCTTTTTAACTACTGGACCACTAGGGAAGTCCAACATTTTAAGTAAAATATAGTCTTTAGTTTTAAAATGGGACTGGTTCACCTTTGTTGATATTTCGTCTAACTATTTTTAACTTAGTGATACACCTTACAAAGGACAAGTTATTCAGTCAGTTTTGAATCATTGTAAGAGTTAACACTTCTTGTGGGGCCAGTCTATGCCAGGAACTCTTCTAAGCACATTGTGGGTACTGTCTAACTTGATACTTGCAACAATCCTCTGAGGTTATCTCGTTTATGTTCATTTTCCAGATGAAGAAAGTGAGGCATAACTAAGCTAAATTACTTGCTATTTGCAGATATAGTAAATGTACAAGCTAGCTCTGACAGTTGGATTCCAGAGACCATGCTCATAATCACTACATTACAGTGCCTCCATGACACAGAGGGTCCAAATCATTCACAGGACAGACAAACTGTATCTTAGGATATATCAATCAGCTAAAGACCTTGGGCTCTTTTTCATTCAGAATGAATTAACTGCTAAAATTTATTCAGTGTAATATTTATAACATATTCTCATTCACTTCTAAAATGTGAATATCACATATCAATCAAGTATGTGAGTAACTTTAAAATACAAATTTTTTATAAAGACAAATTATCACAGATATTTTAGTGATATTTCTGAAGTAGAATATTATAAATTTAACCTTGATGATATTTTTTTTTGCCAGAACAAAAATAACATAAAGCTACAGTCCTACATGTCAAGTTAGTAGTAACAATTATTTCTTACTAGTAATTAAAATGTTAAATCACAGGAAAGATAAAAGGTGTTCATATGGCATCAGTTTAAAAATCGTGAATGTGAAAAAAAAAAAAATCGTGAATGTGGTACAAAAATAAAAGCAGTCTCAGGAACATTTGGAGGGGTTTATATAATACTTAAGGCAAGTTACTGTGTACCTTTGAAGAAAAAGAAACTTCAGTAGAATCTCACATTCAGACCATAGGCAAAAAATCATTTCTTAAAATTATTTTTAAACAATGGTTAAATACTTACTCTGACACTATAAGGCATGAGAAGTATGTTTTTAGAAGTCGAGCCATAAAAAAATCTCCCATCATCCCAGATACACTAAATACAAATCAATTACACTAAAAGTTATGACTTTTATATGTCTGCTTAGGTATCTCTCTTTCATGTAATAACATCTTTTTGTGCTGTACTTAGTCACTGTCCTGTCCGACTCTTTGCGACTCCATGGACTTTAGTCCACCGGGCTCCTCTGTCCATGGGGATTTCTCCAGGCAAGAATACTGGAGTGGGCTGCCATGCTTTCTTCCAGGGGATCTTCCAACCCTGGGATTCAACCCAGGTCTCCTGCACTGCAGGCGGATTCTTTTCTGTCAGCCATGGGGGAAGCCCAACATCTTTTTACTCAAAGCTATTTTTAGAGATTAGGGCTTCCCAGATGGCATTAGTGGTAAAAAAAAAAAACAAAAACAAAAAGCCCACCTGCCAACACAGGAGACATATGAGATGTGGGTTCCATCCTTGGGTCAGGAATATCCCCTGAAGGAAGGCATGGCAGCACACTCCAGTATTTTTGCCTGGAGAATCCCATGACAGAGGAGCTGGAGAGCTACCATCCATAGGGTTGCAAAGAGGAGGACATGACTGAAGTGACTTAGCACATACATAGCAATTTTAGAGGGTAGTTTTAAAATGACCAGACCCATATTCACCAAAGTAGCATTCAAATGCAGAAATTTTATCACAAATATTGAGTCTAAAATTCATATGTTGAAACTCTAATATGCTGGCATTTGGAAGGGGGGCCTTTGAAGGTAATTAGGTTTAGTTGAGGTCATGAGAGTGGAGTTTCATGATAAGACTCAGTCCTTATAAGGAGGGACCCAGCCACCTCTTGACCTCTGTCCTCTATGTGAAGACAACCATCTGCAAGCCAGGAAGAGGGCCTTCTCATAATTCTACCACGCTGGCTCACTAATCTCAGATTTCCAGCCGCCAGTACTATGAGAAAAAGGTTGGTTCAGCCAGCCATCCAGTCTATGGTATTTTGTTAGAGCAGCCTGAGCAAACTACAATTTACGTATTAGATTTACCCCAGTACTCCTTGAAAGAAGATAAGATACTGTTTAAAATTTTATTTCTATTGAAGTATGGTTGATTTACACCATCATATTAGTTTCAGGTGTATGGCACAGTGATTCAGAAAAAAAAAAAATATATATATATATACACACACACACACACACATATATATATGTATTTCTTTTCATATTATTTTCCCTTATAGGATAGGTTATTATAAAATACTGAGTGTAGTTCAATATTTTGAACTATACTGCATATATTCATTATGCAATATTTCACCTACTGTGCTCTACTGTAGGTGAATAATATCATCTTCTTTCTTTCTTTCTTTCTTCCTTACTTTCCAAATCTTTAGGATGGAGACAATGAAATCTCCCAATGAGGATTTGGTATGAGAATTTTAAAAATGAGTGCATGTAAACTTTTAAGAACTATACCTAGAACAAACTAAGTAATAATTATATGACTGGGCTATAATACAAGAAAAAATTATGAAACTGGAGTAATTATACAAGTTAGGGTTTTTGTTTTGTTTTTAGTTCTGTTTTTGCCAAAAGCAACTAAAAAACAGGCACATTAAAACACTACTTTCCATGACCAAGGAATTCCCAGGAATAAAGCCCAAAATGATTTTGTTAAGCTATGTTGTTTTGGTAAACTTTCAATTTTATGTTCACACCTTCATTTATAAGTAGTTTTGAATATTTATTATTTATCTTAGATTATGAAATCCCAGAAGTCAGAGCTTTTACCTAAGTGACTTTACACAGGACTATGAATACACTCATGAATATGTAGTGTTTAAATACTAGCTTGAGAGCAAACACATCTACATTTCCTATATATCACAAGGAAGAAAGATATAATCTATAAAACCTACTTTTACAGTTTTGAATTATACTGACCTGGTCAGACAAATAGCAGGAAGAGAGACTAAATGAGAGTGCCTATAAACCAGAAAGATTTCTTTTATTCAGAAAATGAACTTTCCATAAAAAAGGCATTCTGGAATTTCAAGATCCTTTCACATAGTTATGGCAAGTTTTATAAAGTATTAAAACATGTGAAGAGCACATCTTATATCTTAGAAACCATTTATTACAACCCTAGCATATAATCACTATTGATTGGACCAGAGAAAAGACTAGCAGAGAAAAGATCCATTGGTATGCTTTACAGTTGATCTTTCAAACTGTTTCTAAGAGTCTTTTTAAACAAAACTTGACTGGAAATGTGACTAAATAAAGTCAAAGCTTGAAATGCTTTAAACCTTTTTTGTTTTATTTTACCCAATACTTTTAAAAAAATATTAAGGTACAACTTACATGCAATAAAATGCACAGATTTTTAGTGTACAGTTTGATAAATTGTGAAATGTATAACCATCCCTCCAGTCACTATAGATTTCTATCAGTCCTCCTTCTTTGATGACAGTTACAATCCCCCTTCCACCTGTCCCAGGTAGCTACTTTCTGATATCTATCACATAAATTAGTTTTACATATTGTATAATTTCCTATACATGAAAATCAACAAATTGCACAGTTTTATGTATGTATTCACAGACTATTTGAGGAACTCACCCCTAGTGTAGAGAATATGGTAGCTTATTCTTCTTAAGTAGTATTCCATTTTATAAATATATTTAATATATATATAAGCATATTTTATAAATATATGATGATTTGTTGATTAATTTTTCTATATATCTGAGGGTTTTTTCAGTATTAGGTTCTTATGAATGAAGGGATAATAAGCATTTACAGTGTGGGCGAATATCAATTTTTCTTGATTAAATATCAGTGGAATGTTATGTCACCAGGTACCTTGTTTTTGGCTTTTTTTTTTTTTTTACTTTACAAAAATCAAGCCATTTTACAAAATCATTGAATTATTAACTTCTGTTAGGAACATTGGAGAAGGAAATGGCAACCCACTCCAGTGTTCTTGCCTAGAGAATGCCATGGACAGAGGAGCCTGGTAGGCTACCATACATGGGGTCGCACAGGGTTGGACATGAGTGAAGCAATTTAGCATGCATGCATTAGGAACCAGTGAGAGTTTTTGGTGTTTCACATCCTCCCAACACTTAGTGTTTTTGGCTTTTTAATTATAGTTACTGCAGTTGGCAAGCTTACACAGTGCATTAAAAAGCAGAGACAACAGTTTCCCGAAAAAGGTCCATATAGTCAAAGCTATGGTTTTTCCAATAATTGTGCTGAGTGCTGAAGAATTGATGCTTTCAAATTGTGATGCTGGAGAAGATCTTGAGAATCCTTCGGACAGCAAGGAGATCAAACCAATCAATCCTAAAGGAAATCAACCCGGAATATTCACTGGAAGGACTAATGCTGAAGCTGAAGCTCCAATACTTTGGCCACCTGATGCAAAGAGGTGATTCATTGGGAAAGACCCCAGTGCTGGGAAAGATTGAAGTCAGGAGGAGAAGGGGACAACAGAGGACAAGATGGTTTGATGGCATCACCAACTCAATCAACATGAGTTTGAGCAAACTCCAGGAGATGGTGAAGGACAGGTAAGCCAGGATGCTGCAGTCCATGGGGTCGAAAAGAGTCAAATACCACTTCGTGACTGAACAACAACAAATATGTTTTTAGGGCTTCCCTGGTGGCTCAGATGTTAAAGAATCCACCTGCCATGCAGGAGACCCAAGCTTGATCCCTGGGTCAGGAAGATTCTATGGAGAAGGGAATGGCAACCCAGTATTGGCAACCCAGAATGGCAACCCACTCCAGTTTTCTTGCCTGTAGAATTCCACTGGACAGAGGAGCCTGGTGGGCTACAGTCCATGAGGTCACCAAGAGTTGCACACGACTGACTAAAAAACATGTTTTTATCTTGCCTGTATGAGTTTTAAAAGCAAGTTACTCAAGACATTTAGCAGCTACTCTCAGATTTAGGTACTTGAAATGTTAATGGAACCAAGATTCCCACTCTCTATGAACTAAATCTCAGTGTAGAAAATAAAGAAAGCCTGCATGTGAGATGGCTATGCATCTAGAGGTGTTATTTCAGCTTCTTCTCTGATATTCAATGATGACTTCAAATGTAGACCAAATGATGAAAAAGAAAGAATAAAATTTGAATCATAGTTTTAAAAATGTTTTTCAATCCTGAATGCCTAATGGAGGCACTGAAATTCACTTTGAATTATGAAAATGATTTTTTTTTCTAAAATGCTTGGTTTATAAAGCAAAGCTCTTCAGGGAATTAGTCTCTACCCACTTTGGAACCATAATGCTAGTGTAACAGAGAACCCTGGTCCTGCTCCTAAGGACACACTAAGAATCAAATCATTGTTTATCTCCTTATACTCTGTGAAAAAAATTTTTTTAAACAATTTGATGAAGATTTAATAAGATTTCAATGTTAATTACCTTGAACATAAACTCTGTGAGAGTGTGTGTATGTGTGTTCATAACTTAAAAGTTGTATCTTATACAATTTTCTGATAAATGGCATGGCTATGCCTATGTTTTTATTTCACGTGTATTAATAACTCACCTATATCAACGTTCATCTAAAAATAAGAAAATGCTTCACAAAACAGAATACAATTTACATCATAACCAAGAGAAAATATGATGAGGGTAAAGCTATTGTTCATACATCTCACAGATTTTTATGTTTTATGTACAGAGTGGTGTAGATTAATCTCACTAGAATCTTAAGTCAAATATATCCATCAAATTAGTCCATGTGATAGCACAAAGCATTCTCTCCCTTATTCCATGATTTCTCAAATCAAGAGGTGAACTGAATAAATCTATAATGTTTCCAGCTGGTTTATCCATTATTCAACCTGAGAAAATGTACAGGATAGGAAACCAAATATTCCACATACCATGTCAGTGAAGTCTTCTTTGATGTTGCTGTTAGGGGAAGCACACTGATTAAAACTACCCACTGTGGCCAGGCACCATAGTAACTATTTGCGTGAGTTATCTTATGACAGGAGGTCCTGGTAAGGAACACGAAACTAACAAGCCACCACCAACCAGAAGAATTTGGGAAAGATCAAAAGGAGACACCATGTGTCCTACCACCTCCCAGAATCCTTCTCGTTGGCCTCTATCTTGGCTGAACAAGGCATGCACCACCAGGAAGGACCCTGAGTCAGAACGACTGGCCAGAGACAACCCAGAAACTAATCGCATCACTGTAAAACCCAAAACTGTGAACCATGTGGCAGAGTAGTTCTAGTTTCCCTTACCCTCCTGCTCTCCACACAGGTGCCCCTTCCCAATAAAGTCTCTTGCTTTGTCAGTACATATGCCTCCTCAGACAATTCATTTCTGGGCCTTAGACAGGAGCTCACTTTCGGGCCCTGGAAGGGCTCCCCTTCCTGCATCATTACCAGTTGTTTGACTTTCTCTGTTGTGCCTGAAAACATCTATCACGCTATCTAACTGCAATTAATTGTTTACACATCTGTGGTACCTCACTAAACTATGAGACTGCTCTTGTTTACCAAAGCTCAGCACTAACAGATATGTACTAAGCATGTACTAAGTAAAAAGTCTGTTGAATGAATAATACATGAACTGAAAATATGGTGTTAATCGTAACAGGTGTAATTTACTGAGATCTAACTATTTGCCAGGTACATGGTAATATGGATTATTTTGCTTTCTTTTTACAAAGATCTTATAATGTAGATAGTATCATTACACATCTGACAGATAAAAGGAGCAAGACTTGAAGTGTTTAGTAAATGGCAGTCCAGGGATTTGAACAGAAGCCTTTCTATTTTCAGAGTCTGAAAGTTAGGATAGTGTGATGGCTAAGAGCCTAGTGGCCTTCTGGGCTACATAACCCAGGTTGGAGCCCCAGCCCTGCCACCTCTCACTGCCTAGCTTTGGGCAATTTATGGACTAGCAATAAGATTCTGTATTTCAACATTTCTGTGCCTTAGTTTCCCACCTACAAATTGGAGACCATAACAATTAGCCATCCATGAGAAGGTGCTGAGTTATAATTGATTTATTATATCCAAAGCACTTAGAGCCAAGCCTGAACCATGCTATTAATAAGTACCATGTAAGAGTTAGCATTTTATTACTGTAGATTACATTATACTCTATATTTAGCACTTCAATTTCTAGTGCCTAATTTACCACCTTGCTTTCAGTTCTTGAATACACGGCAAACCTGCTCAATGTTCTTTACGGTCACACTGGTACAGTGTTTACATGGGCCCTAGTCACTGTTTCTTGAGAAGATCAAATCCCTCTAATACAAAGCTCAGGTTAAAATTGGTCAAGCCCCTGCAGGTGTAACATTGTACTACCCAAACAGAAGAGATGAATGGACAGATGAGGTGGCTGAGTATTTCTAGTTGGAAACAGAATCAAAGGAGTGAATGGGCTGGGGCATCACATGTCATGCTACTACAAGGCCAATTTGCTAGTCTACTATATTTGGTGGAATATTGGGTTTTAAGCAAAGAAAGGAAGTGGTAAGTAACATTAGCTAATTCACTGCAAGCATTCTCTATATTAGGTTTAAAGCAGATTTAAATAATAATAGGATGTAAAAAAAAAAAGGAAATAGAGCTACATTTCAATGACATTGAATAGCAGCTCTGTTTTTGGAAGGTCATTTTATCTTTCAATGGTGCCAGGTGTAAGATACAAGGAAGGCACACCTGAAGGCCATTGCAAGAAACAATAGAAATTCTTAAACAGAGGGACTTCACGAACAGTAGAATTAAGCAGGATGATTTGTTGCCTTTCAATATACAATATCCATTCGTTAACTATGAGTAAGAATTAGTTCCAACAGTAATTAGTGCAAGAACTCCCACTAATCTTGATCTGCTATGACCCCCTGCAATTTGCTCTTAATATTAAATAAAATATTAAAACGTGTGACTGTTTTTATATCATCAGCCTTAAAAAAACCTCACTAAGTTATTTTAATCAATATACTTGTTTTAAGTAAAAGCCATTTAATCTCCTGACTTATACATTAACCTTCCATTAAGTATTAGTGAAGAAGTTAAATGTACCTTAGTCAATAATGGTAATGGGGGGACTGTTGTATTACCTATGGAGAAATGCGTATTCATATTATGTTAAAGTGGCTGTCCTTAACGATTAGCCATTATGTGTCAGAAAAGTGATAATGAATTTGAAATATTCCATGAGAAAATGAATTATAATGTTGAAACTGAGTTCTCTGCACTGTAATAATTTTGAAATGAGGTCATCTACTTCTTCTGGTCAGTGCCTTTTAAGGCAATGATATTGAAGTGATGAAGCCACCCTGGATGACACTTTGACCTCACCTCCCAGCCTCACTTCTTGGCGGATAATAAATGAGGCTGCTAATTGAAGCCGAGATGTATGAATCTATTGTATGGTAGTGTTTTAACAAGTACTCATTTTGTGTAAATAATGTGCCAATATCTGTAACATGCTTACAGTAATGCAGAATTTCTTCAGCTTCCAAACCATATTACATATTTCCCTTGATCTCTTTAAGGAAATGTGTACTCTAAATAGCATTTTCCCAGATATCTTCTTCCACTGTTGCAATTAAAATACAGATGTTTATGCATCATCATTTTCTATGTCCACAAAATTTTTTCCATGTTCATATCATCTGACATACCAAATATGATCCCATGACTTAAGAAAAATAACTAGACTTTTGGAGATGTCACAAATCAGTTTAAATAAATGGTTCATTGTTCTTGTCTTTGCGACCTGTAGATGTCCTTGTAGTACCTTAGGAAAGAGGATAGATTATATTTTGAGTATATATGTTCCATATAATTTTAGTTTCTTAAGGAAGATTTGTAAACTCTAAATAGCCATAATAATATTTATACTTTCTGGAGGCAAGAATAGCCTTTTGATTTATTGCCATTAAGGAAAAAAAACAGATATTAATGTCTAACCTGATCATTAATAAAATATTTAAAATCCTATGGTGCTATTTTTTGCCCAATAAGCAGTTTGTCTAAAGCTATCCGAAGGCTAATATTAACACAATACTGGCTCTATTTTTCATGCTAATTGTTTCAAAACTCTTTTCCTTCCTCTAGTAAAGTATCATTTCCATGTTTTTCATATCATCAGTTAAATAAAGGTCATTACATTTGGATTTACATTATAAATGTTTGAATCACTTATTTATTATATAATAAGCATAACTCCAAAAATTATTTTAACTTATTAGTTTATTAATTATTTTACATTATAAACATCTTGCTAACCAAGAGAGAATTTATTCTGGACACCACTAGTGCATAACCATCACTATATAAGTTTTATTTTGTTTCAAGTTGAACTACATCACTTTTTATTTAAATATACTCATCTATAAAATATCCCAGAAAACTCTTGGAATTTCACACTTGAAAATGCTTTTATCTATAAAAAGGAAATAATAAAGAGATGAAATAAAGGACATGAAAATTGTATACATACTATTCATAAAAGTGTTTATTTTATAGAATCACTCTGTATTATTTCACTGAACTAGTAAGAGCCATACTTATTGAGTGCTAACCACACAGCAGGCAAAATTGTAATCACTTTCCATGTTTCAATTCACTTCAGCGTCATAGTGCTCCTGTTCATGTTGACCTCTTCCTCTCCTGTGTCAGATGCTGCGCTAAGTCGCTTCAGTTGTGTCTGACTCTTTGTGACCCTATGGACATTAGCCTGCCAGGCTCCTCTAGTCCATGGGATTCTCCAAGCAAGAATACTGGAGTGAGCTAACATTTCCTACTCCGGGGGATCTTCCCAGCCCACGGATCAAACCTGCATCACTTTCATCTCCTGCATTAGCAGGCGGGTTCTTTACCTCTAGCACCACCTGGAAAGCCCAGCTTCCTCTCTTACAAATGTGGAAATGGAGTTCAGTTCAGTTCAGTTCAGTCACTCAGTCATGTCCGACTCTTTGCGACCCCATGAATCACAGCACGCCAGGCCTCCCTGTCCATCACCGACTCCCTGAGTTTACTCAAACTCATGTCCATCAAGTCAGTGATGCCATCCAGTCATCTTATCCTCTGCTGTCCCCTTCTCCTCCTGCCCCCAATCCCTCCCAGCATCAGGGTCTTTTCCAATGAGTCAACTCTTCGCATCAGATGGCCAAAGTATTGGAGTTTCAGCTTCATCATCAGTCCTTCCAATGAACACCCAGGACTGATCTCCTTTAGGATGGACTGGTTGGATCTCCTTGCAGTCCAAGGGACTCTCAAGAGTCTTCTCCAACACAACAGTTCAAAAGCATCAATTCTTCGGTGCTCAGCTTGCTTCACAGTCCAACTCTCACATCCATACATGACCACTGAAAAAAGCATAGCCTTGACAAGATGGGCCTTTGTTGGCAAAGTAATGTCTCTGCTTTTTAATATGCTATCTAGGTTGGTCATAACTTCCCTTCCAAGTGTTGCAGGAAGGGGGACCCCTTCCAGGGCCCGAAACTGGGCTCTTGTCTAACACTTGGAAATGAATTGTCTGAGGAGACACATGTGCTGATAAAGCAAGAGATTTTATTGGAAAAGGGCACCCGGGTGGAGAGCAGGAGGGTAAGGGAACCCAGGAGAACTGCTCTGCTGCGTGGCTCACAGTCTTGGGTTTTATGGTGATGGGATTAGTTTCCGAGTAGTCTTTGGCCAATCATTCTAATTCAGGGTCTTTCCTGGTGGCGCACACATCGCTTGGCCAAGATGGATGCTAGCGAGAGGGATTCTGGGAAGTGGACAGACACGCGGTGTCTCCTTTTGAACTTTCCCGAACTCTTCCGGTTGGTGGTGGCTTATTAGTTCCGTATTCCTTATCAGGATCTCCTGTCATAAAACAACTCATGCAAATGGTTACTAGGGTGCCTGGCCAGGGTGGGCGGTTCCAATCAGTGTGCTTCCCCTAACACAAGGAGTAAGTGTCTTTTAATTTCATAGCTGCAATCACCATCTGCAGTGATTTTGGAGTCCAGAAAAAATAAAGTCTTTCATTGTTTCCACTGTTTCCCTATCTATTTGCCATGAAGGGATGGGACTGGATGCGATGATCTTAGTTTTCTGAATGTCGAGCTTTAAGCCAACTTTTTCACTCTCCTCTTTCACTTTCATCAGGAGGCTCTTTTAGTTCTTCTTCACTTTCTGCCATAAGGGTGGTGTCATCTGCATATCTGAGGTTATTGATATTTCTCCCAGCAATCTTGATTCCAGCTTGTGCTTCTTCCAGCCCAGCATTACAGGGAAGTTAAGTAGGTTGCCCCTTAAAGATGCATAGTTGTTTGACCAGAATTTGGACCTGGGCAATTGACTCAAGTCTACACTTTAACAATACCATGTACTCCCTTGATATATTGTAGTACAATATTAAGAAGAAAGGACTTATGATATCAAAGATTCTTCTTTAACCTTTAGTTTTCTTGTTACCAAAGGACACATTTGATAAGAAACAAAATTATAGAAATAGAGAATCTTTGTGCATAAATTCTTACAGAGTCATCTTGCCCCACAAAATCGGGTGAGAAAAGCATATAGCTCATTGTGGAACATAAAGTTTTTATCACAGAATTTTATTCAACATAATTTATCATTTCAAATCTTGAGAAAAATCAAACTGATGAAAAGTTTTCTTTACCACATTCATTCATAAGGATTCTCTGTGTATAAGCAGATAGATAGCAGAAAATAAGATCAGGTGGGCAAAGTCAGGGTACATATTCAGAGAGTAAAATTCAAACTTCATTCTGACTTGATAGGGAGCAAGTAATCAGTTACTGCCTAAGAAACAGTGGCAGTAACTGATTTGGCTGCCCCAAAAGATGGCAGCCTGTTTGAATGAAAAGGTCAGCTCTCTAACTCTTTGGCAGCACTTGGGGAAGGACAACAGAAACAAAAGATAAAACATTGTCCTCCTGTGGCACATCTGCACCTGGAATAAGTGGACACAGCTGAGGGAAAAGTAAATAACACGGCCAATGAATGGAGAACCATTCTTGAAAGGATAGGTTTATCATATTAGGACTCTGAAGTGTGGAGAAGGCAGAGAGACAGATTATCACTAGAACCTATAACATTATGAAAGGAGATCTAGTGTGACTTGCATCGCTTTTCCTGTGGAAAACGTAAAGTGAACAGTGACGACCTATAGGCATGGGACGGGGAATGGATGACAGAGAGGTTCAAGAGGGAGGGGATATATGTATACATAGCTGATTCACTTCATTATACAGCAGAAACTAACACAACACTGTAAAACAGCTAGATCCCAGTTTAAGAAAAAGAGAGAGAGAGATCAGTTCAAAACAGAAAATAAAAGAACAGTTTAATTTAAAGACACACATAGATGCAACTCATCTTATGAAATAATGAGGAAATTTTATATGGATTTAATGACAGCTGTTAACAGAAAGTAGGAGAATTTTGAAGGCAGGAAGAGAAGGGGATGACAGAGGATGAGATGGATAGATGGCAGGCATCACCAACTCAATGGACAGGAGTTTGAGCAAACTCTGGGAGATAGTAAAGGACAGGGAAACCTGGCATGCTACAGTCCATGGGATCACAAAGAGTTGGACACAACTGAGTGACTGAACAACAAAGGAACATTTTTAGTAATATAGTCTTAATTTTTTACATGATCATGAATGTCCAGCTTTCTACAAATCAGCTGTATTACTTTCAGAAACACAATATCAAGTTAAATGGGCCATGTCCATCCACAGTTCTGTGAGTTCACCCCCAGGAATTCCATTAGTATTTACTCAAATTTAGAGTTGCTTTGATAAGGTGAACTACATACATGTAAAACATGATAAAATTATTAAATGATGGTGATAGAGAAATAGATAATAATAGATAATTATAAATGACAAAAGTGACCCTGCAATTAAGGAATATGCATCTTTTCTATGAGTAATTAATTTGTATCTTTATTAACAACATGGTGAACAAATTTATATGTATTTATGTATAATTGATTATCATCAATTGTAAAGCTTTGGAAAATCATGTAGCTTTCCTTTTTTACTTCTCCTAATAAATATTTTGTTGATAATATATGCTAGAAAATTCTTCTAGCTACTTCCTGGTTGTAAGTTAAGTACTTTGGCAGGCTATATTGATTTTCTTTCAGGTCACCAGGGTACTATTTAACAAATGGAAATTCATTCCATAATATTCTAAATGGATTTAAGTATCATACATTTGATGATGATTTAAAAGTGTGAAAAGAATAATATCAGGTGATATATATATATATATATATATATATATATATATATATATATATATATATATATATATCCATTAACATTCATACCATAAGAAGTATATTTGTTAATCAAAGCAAGATTCTACATAAAATTATATCAGGCATACTCTTTGCATTGTCTGTGTAGATCATTAATCTTGACACATAATCTCCCTCTTCATAGCATTTGGTGTGAAGTTTCATAGTTTTGCAATACTATTGAAATGATGATAAGGCTATTTGGGAAACATGCTTTCATTCATATCTTTTATCATTTCTTCCACTGCTGTTCTCCCTTTTTAGTATGGTCTCTGAGCCAAAATTTAATTTTAAAAATAATATTTCATTGATTGTTGCCGTCCTCTCAGACTACCCATACCCCTTCATTGTTTAGCTTGTCCTGAGGATGTTTCCTCATCTTAGAGTTAGGGTCTTTCTCATTTCTCACCATGGCAACTCATCTTTTACACTTCTTTTTTATATAAAACATCTTGGACTTCCCCGGCAGTTCAGTAGCTAGGAATTTGTGCTTCCACTGCAGGGGGCACAAGTTCAATCCCTGGTCAGAGAAGATCCCACACCATGCTGTGTGGTCAAAACACCCTTACCTTTTGTTTCACTATTAACTCCTCTGTGATACTCCCAGCCACTTACCCTCGTTTACATCAGAGTGTAAACTTGTCCACTAGTCTCTGTTTCATTGCAAAGCTTAGCATTGTGTGAGAACTGTTGCTAATAAGGGTACTCCAGTTATAAGAGGGAAGAGTTTGGGGCTGGTTTCATGAAATAGAAGCAGCTAAATCAGTAAACTCAGGGAACATTTGTTAGAAGGATATAGAACTTTCAGGTACCTGTTAGCATTCCTTCTGACATTATCTAATAGAAAGTTTTAGGGAATAAATCATATAGGGCTTCCCTGGTGTCTCAGTAGTAAATAATCTGTCTGCCGATGCTGTAGACATGGTTTTGATCCCTAGGTCAGGAGGATCCTCTGGAGAAGAAAATGGCAACCCACTCCTGTATTTTTGCCTGAGATATCCCATGGACAGAGGATCCTGGTGAGCTACAGTCCTTGGAGTCACAAAAGAGTTGGACATGACTTAGTTACAAAGCAACAACAACAATAAAGCACATGATCTTTTCTCCATTGTTTTGATTATGTTCATTTTGGCATTACTACTTGAAGACAAGCCATAGTACCTAGGAATGCAAGACCGAGATTGAGCAAATGCCCTTCACCTGGTGCTGAATTGTCTGAACCAGCTGTCAGACTATTAACTCTACTGCTCTCCCTGCATGGCCATCACTGGACAGTGCTCCTCCCCACCCTCTACTGCCCTTCATCCTGGCTTGACTTTACCTTAAGTTTTGCAACTTTCTGGGCACCAGGGGCCTTCCTTCCCTTCAATCCCACTTTCATCATAGCATTACTATTGCATTAAGTGAAGTGATTTCCTTCACTTTTATTTCCTTTTGAAATCTTCTGATCCAGTATCAGTTTCCAACTGCTATGTCCCATCTTTCCTGGTCTCCAACACTCGTACTCCCAAAGTACTGTTTTCTACATCCATCTCTACCACTTTACCATTTTTCCTTTCTTAGCAAACCTACACCATAGTCCTTCAAAGACAAGCACCACTATGCTCAGTATCCTGGTCTTTGTATTCTCCAGCTGGTTCATCATACAAAGCTTCAAATTTGGATCAATCACTCTGTTAGGTAGTTAGAATAGGGAAAGGGAGTCCAAAATGGCTGTGGCTAAAAGACAAGGAAGGGAAAAGTCCATGAAAATAGAACAGAGGAAGGTCAAAGGAAGGTCCGAGGACTGGAGTGAGGACTTCAGGTAGAACAGAGCTCCTGCCTAAGTCCAATTTGCATAGGGCAGGCCCAAGGGGAAGAAAAAAACATATAAAGAAAGGAGCGAAAGAGCTCTCGCTTGCTCTCTCTCCCACGCATGCGTACACTCTTTCTCTCTCTCTCTCTCTCTACCCGCCCCCACCACGCGCGCTCCTCCACTCTCTTCTCTTCTTCGAGGATGGATTCTCCTGGTATCTTCTAAATAAAATAGAACTGTAACACTGATTTGTCTAAGAGCTATGACACGATTTGTCCAAGACCCGAGAGCTGTGACAAGCTGAGGGGACTTTAATGTCCATCACTCCAAACCTTTGTTGTGACGAGACAAAGAACCGAGGAGCATACACTCGCCTGACAACTCCATTAACTTTTCTATTTTCATGCTCCAGCTGCCTGCAGGTAGAGAAAATTGAATTTCAATTGAGGAAATATTTGCCAATTGCTTACAGCGTACCTAAAACAGGAAAAAAGATGCCCCCTACCCTAAAGGCATTTGCAATTCCCTAGACATGCAATCTTTGCTGAACTTGAGCATTATTTTATACCCCCCTTTTAAATCAGTCTTTATTAAGCTCTCTCTTCCATTCCTCACAGAAACATCACTCTTCTTTAAGTCATCAAGATCTCCCAGCAAAAGGCCTTTCACCTTTCTTCACTGAGAAAATCAAGGCCAGCAGATATAAATATATTCAAGTTTTTCTGCATCTTTTTGTTCAAGGTTAATTCCTTCCAAGTATGCTTCAAATGTCACTTTTTTACTTCACCTATACTATCAGCCTTTACTCGGTCAGTTATTTCTTAGCTCTCTATCTTCAACTTCTTTCTTGATACAGACCTTTTCTCATCAGAATATAATTATATTTGTAAACTTCACAGAGAAAGAATCCATTTTGTGGCAAATGTTAACTGAGTGTGTAATACATGCCAGGCTCTTGAGTAAGTCCTTTACATACATTATTTCATTTCATCCTCACAATAACTCAGAGAGCTATAATATTATTGTCACTGTATGGATGCTAAAGAGGCTCAGGAAGTAGTAAAACTGAAATTTGAGTGCAGGTGTTTTGTTAAAAAGACCAACATCCTTACCATTTTGTATTTATTTACTCTTTTCTCTCTTTGATGATTTCATCCATTACCTACATAGGTGATAATTAGTTTTGTGTGTCAACTTGGTTAGGCTACAGTACTCAATTTTTTAGCAAATACTAACCTAGGTGTTCATTGGACGGACTAATGCTGAAGCTGAAACTCCAATACTTTGGCCACCTCATGCGAAGAGTTGACTCGTTGGAAAAGACCCTGATGCTGGGAGGGATTGGGGGCAGGAGGAGAAGGGGATGACAGAGGATGAGATGGCTGGATGGCATCACCGACTCGATGGGCATGAGTTTGAGTAAACTCCGGGAGTTGGTGATGGACAGGGAGGCCTGGCGTGCTGTGATTCATGGGGTCGCAAAGAGTCAGACACGACTGAGCAACTGAACTGAACTGAACTGAACCTAGGTGTTGTTGGGGTGGTATTTTGTAGATGTGGTTAACATATATAATCAGTCAACAGAGATAAAGGAAATTACTCTAGAACATATAAGTGGGCTACATCAAATCAGTTGAAAGGCCATAAGAGCAAAAACTGAGGTTTCCTGGAGAAGAGGAAATTTGACCTCAAGAATACAGGATCAACTCTTATTTGAATTGCCAGCCTGCCAGACTGCCCTACAGATTTTGACTTGCCAGTCCCCATGATTGTGTCTGCCAGTTCGTTAAAGTAATGAACACACCCACACCCACCTACTATTAACTGTTGGTTTTATTTCTCTATGGAGAACTCGAACTGGTATTAATAATATAGCAGACTTTTCTATAGCTTCAGCCTTACCTTTCTCCTGGTTTCATATCTAACTCTGTACTGTGCTTCTCCATACGATGATCAAAGGAAAGCTTGGGCTCATGTCAAAACTGTTTTCCTTTCCACTCTTCCCTAGTCTGTTTCTCCTCCAGTTTACTGGTATAGGTGAGTGTCTCAGTTACCAAATTAGATATCTGCCTTTCCCTGAGTCACTCCTGCATGATTTGAACAAATATTTCTCCTTTGTCTCTTTTTAATCTGTTGTCAGCAGCTTAAATTTGCCAGTACCTTTACTTAGACCACCACCATTTTGACATGACTTGCTTTTTCTTAGAATTGTTTTAGATTCTCTGATTATATCTAAATTAACACATTTCTCAAATGATTCTAAGTTTAAGACATCTGTCCCTTCTATGTAATCTCATATCCTTCATGGCTTCCATCTATCATAGTAATTATCACACTGGCTTACAATTGCACCATTAAGAGCTTTTTTTCCCCTAATACAGTAGTCCCTTCTTATCCATGGAGGATGCATTCCAAGATCCCTAGTGGATGTCTGAAACTTCAGATAGTCATGAACCTCACATATATTACTCTTTTTTCTATTCATACATATCTATGATAAAGTTTAAGTTACAAATTAGGCAAAGTAAGAGATCAACAACAATAATAAAATATAATAATTATTTCTATACAAAAAAAATTATTCCTATAAAAGTTGCATGAATATGGTCTCTCTCTCTCTCCCTTATGATACCTTTTTGTACAAATTTGTCTTTTTCTTCCTAACTACATACTTATCACAAATCATGGTCATACTTTTGTACTTGGAGGTGTGACAGCAAAACTAGAATGAATTTCTTAATCTTTCTTCACAATTTCACAAACAGAAGATTTAGTCTCACCACAGATCTTAGCAACTTCCCCATATGTTTTTTTCTCCTTTCCCTATTATTAACAAGTCTAGAACTTTTACCTTTTCATTTAAAGGAAGCTTTACTTTACTTTGGGCCTCCTTGGTGGCTCAGATGGTAAAGAATCAGCCTGCAATATAGGAGACCCAGGTTTGACCCCTGGGTCAGAAAGATTCCCTGGAGAAGGAAAGGGAAACCGACTCCAGTATTCTTGCCTGGAGAATTCCCTGGACAGAGGATCCTGGGGGTTACAATCCATGGGGTCACAGAGTCAGACAGTTTATGACTTCACTTGGGCCTATCCGAATTGCCAGCATCACTATTCTTGTTCTTTGGGGCCAATAATAAGTAAAACAAGATCAAGCTTTTTTTACTTGGTCAAATCTTACCCACTTTTCAAAAAGTCTCAGTTCATTGGGAAAATTAGTAGCATTTCCACATCTATATGAAAGGGAAGGCTCAAAATACAATGTCTGGCCAGCCACGTACCAGCAATGAGTAAATAACAGAGCGGAATGAGTATTTGAAGGGCCATTAGCTGTATTTGTTACATAAATTCACTGAAATGTATAATCTGTTCTGTAATTTTCATTTAAAGATTGAATATTATTTCATTGCATACTTTTTAAGTGTCATACTTTTCATACTTTTCAAGATCAACCCCAAGCTTTCCAAGAGTAACCAGCCTTTACCACCTGGCTACTCACTCAAGTGGTAAAGAATTTGTCTGAAATGTGGGAAACCTGGGTTCGATCCCTAAGTTGGGAAGATCCTCTGGATGAGGGCATGGCAACCACTCTAGTATTCTCGCCTGGAAAATCCCATGGACAGAGGAGCCTGGCAGGCTAGAGTCCACGGGGTCATAAAGAGTTAGACACAACTGAGTGATTAAGCACACACGCACACTTGAACATAAACACTGAGATCTGTGACAGTGGATCTAACAACCCAGATGGCTACTAAGTGACTAGCGTGATTAGTAGGGGATTCCTGAGATAGCTGAATGAAGGGAGGAGTATGTCTTGGGTGGGATGGAGCAGGAAGGCACAAGATTTCCTCATGCTACTCAGAAAGGCACACAATTTAAAACTTATGAATTGTTCATTTCTGGAATTTTCCATCTAATATTTTCAGGTCAAGTTGACCACCAGTAACTGAAATCTTGGAAAACAAAAGTATCTCTAAGGAGGGACTGCTACTACTACATACTGTAAGCTTTGTGTTTTTGCATCTTTTTATCACCAATGCCTGCAGAGTGCCTGGCATACAGAAGGAAAAGAAGTAAAAGTATGCAATGAAATAACTTTCAATCTTTAGATTAAAATTACAGAACAGATTATACATTTCGGTGAATTTATGTAACAAATACAGCTAATGGCCCTTCAAATACTCATTTCCCTCTATTATTTATGCATTGCTGGTACGTGGCTGGCCAGACATTGTATTTTGAGCCTTCCCTTTCATATAGATGTGGAAATGCTACTAATTTTCCCAATGAACTGAGAGTTTTTGAAAATGGGTGCGGTTTGACCACACTCTTTTCTTCCCTTTTTGTCATTAAATTCTGGCCTTGGGTCATGGCAGAGCTTTGTGTTGGAGGGAGCTTGGGTCTCCAAGTCACCACATGGAGGAAAGCACCTGCCGACCTCATTGTGTTATATATGAGCAACAGGTAAACTTAAGTGCTTGTTATTACACTGAAATTTTAAGGACTATTTGCCACAGTGGCTCTATTTTATTCTCTGATAAAGACAGTGTTCAACCTTGAACTTCCTTGGCAGTACAATGGTTAAGAACCCACCTTCCAATGCAGGGGACATGGGTTTGATCCCTGGTTCAGGAAGATTCCACATGCTGCAGAGCAACAAAGTCCATGCGCCACAACTACTGAAGCCCGTGCTCCTGGAGCCTGTGCTCTGCAACAAGAGACGCCACGACAATGAGAAGCCTGTGTGCAGCAACAAAGACCCAGTGAAATCAAACAGTAATTAACTAATTCATTATTTTTAAAAGATAGTGTTCAACCTAAAATTTAAAAATCATAAATTTAGAATAGGTGACCCAGGCTATAGGATTGTCTCCAAGTTAATTGCCTTTATAATATGCATATCAGGACTTCAGTCAACTTTACCTAAATTCAAGCTTAGAAGGTTGAAAAGTCACTGATTCTGGTGAGAGCATTCAGATATATTCTTACTCTTTCGCTACAACATGTAGTTGTTTTCGTCTTTGAGATCAAACACAGAGTTGAGCCAATTTCAGAAAACAGTTTAAAATTCAAATTTTGTTATTATCAGAAGTTAACTTATCTCTAATGCAATTATGGCTATCATGATTGGCTACACCCAGAAATTTCATTTCTAAAGCTCTTTTTAGAAATTCATTCTTTAGGAATTTATTTACATCTCTTCCTTTGTTCAGCAGTAAACTTTGTTCAACAGTGTGTGCATTTGTGCTTAGTCCTCTCCGACTCTTTGAGACCACATCACCTGCAGCCCACCAGTCTCCTATGTCCATGGGATTTCCCAGGCAAAGATACTGGAGTAGGTTGCCATTTCCTCCTCCAGGGGATCTACCTGACCCAGGGATCGAACCAACGTCTCTTAAATCTCCTACACTGATAGGTGGTTTCTTTACCACTGTGCCACGAAGTTCAACAGCAAAGATGGTAAAGAATCCACCTGTAATGCAGGAGACTGGAGTTAAATCCCTGGGTCAGGAAGATCTCCTAGAGAAGAAAATCACTGTCCACTCCAGTATCCTTGCCTGAAGAATTCCATGGACAGAGGAGCCTGGAGAGCTACAGTCCAGGGGGCTCTCAAAGATTTGGACATAACTAAGCAACTAACACTCTCGCTTCACTTACTGAGTTGTAATGAAAAGCAAAAAATGAGTTTCATAACATTAAAGTAATAATCATGAACTATTTAGAATGAGTAATTTATTGGAAAGATCATTTAACTTCCTTTAACTGTCAGATATTTTTCATATCTGTGGAATATCAAAGGCAAAAGACCAAAAATTGCTATCAAAATAGTTTTATGAATAAAAGTTTATAAAAATATATATTCATGTACCACCAATACTCATAAGTTATCTTAATGATACATTGTTCTAGTGAATATTCAAGCCAAATAAAAAGATGTAGGAAAAAAATGTTTAAAAATGATGTTCTACTTTTTGTGTGAAGAATTTGAACCACAATCCAGCAGATACCTGGGGAATAAGTCACTCTTATCTATAAACAAATTTTAAAAGAATGCCAAGAAAAATAAGAAACCTAATATATGTTTCTTTGAGTGAGTCAAAGACCATTTTTTCACAAATCAAATGGTTGGATTTCTACAGCAGAGTTCAAGGTAGTGTTTAGTGGAGAGGCACCTGGAAAGATTGCATGTTTTCCTAAAACTACCCACAATCCATGTTCAGGAAAAGGTCTTGAGAATAGAGTGCCAGAAACTTCTCGTTCTACAAACATCTTACTTTTCTCCTAATCACTTTGTGGTTGAAGCCAGAGTGGCAGTCCTGACAGACACAGGCAGCTCACTAATGTATTGATGTAAGATAGACCAGTGATCCTGTGCTTTACCTCTCTTCTATTGAATTTAAAAGATATAATGCATGTAAATCCCTTAAAACTGTTCTGGCAGAGTAAGCATTCAATACTGGAAGAGGCCATATATCATAAAGTTTAAGTGCCTGTGCTCTGGAGCCAGACTGCCTGGGTGTGAGTCCCAGTTCTACCACATCTTTCCATGTGACTTTGAGCAAGTACCTAACCTCTTTGTGCCTCATGGGTTTTTCTTTTCTTTTCTTTTTTTATCTGTGAAGTAAGGATAATAATCAAGCGACTTAGTAGGGTAGTTGTGAGGATTAAAATACTAAATGCATGCTAAGTGTTTAGAGCAACACCTGTCCCAGTATAAGAACTCAATAAATATTAGCCATTCCTACTTAGTATCTGCACAGTGCTTAATAAATGTTATGCTCTATCCGAAACAGAAGTCATATTATTAATTATAAATGTAATGCCATCTTCCCTTGGATACTTCACACAGGTCATTTTATAATCACAATTTAAATCATTATTATTTTTAGAAAAGATTTCCTAAACCTCCATACATTTAAAAGAAATGATTCCTATTTCAGATCCTAAAAAAGATTTAGTTAGATTTACTTCTGAAATTGCATTACATTTTTTAAGGCAGATTATTTCTCCTTAAGGATAATGATATAGAGAATTCATTTTGAGCCTAAAGGGTATAAACAAAGACACTATTCAAGTTTCATAAATTCTTTTAACATGCCAGATGTAAAATCAATTAGCTGTAGGAGAAATATGGCCTCGTATTTTAAGGACTGTAGCATTCTAATTGCTTAGTCTGCAGGTTTTTGTTTTTTATTAACAGTAATATAAGAGGATTTGGACTTAAACATTTTTCATTTCTAGAATCTTCCTGGTTGACTTTTGAAAATACCATAACATAAATGGACCAAAAATCTTTTTTGGAAATTTTAAAACAGAAAAACACATCTGTAATTTCAAAAGGACATCTCAGAAAGGTCCGTCACCCTGCAATAAATAAAAGGCCATGAGCAGGATTTATCTATGGTATCTAAATATTTGTTTAGAGTGCTCACAATTGCAAATGCCTATACTAGAGACACTCAAAATTTTATTATTTAAAAAAAATTAGCAGACTATGATTGTTCAATTAGATTAAATATTGCTCAAGAAAAGAGAAAAATAATACTCCTAAAAATACAGTCATAGCAGTAATGATAATGAGTAATGATGAGATAACAGACAGTAGCTTACTGAGTGACAAATTAATGCCTTTTGACTGGACAGGTCAATTGGTTATTCTGGACTTAGTTTCACATACCTAGTCTATGTAAACTTCAGTCACATTATCAGAAAAATAAAGTATAGATAATTTGCTTGCCTCAGTGGGTAGCTCACAACCAACATCTATTAGCAAGGAGTGTTCTATTGGGCAGATATGTTAACACTAGCTTTTTGTCAGTTCCTCACTGCCGTTTTCCAAATCAAGTGCTTCCTGATTTTTACACAAAACTAAAAGTGCTTTCTACCAAAGAAACTCTTAACCATGTCTCTAATCTAGATCAAAAGCATTTCTTTTTCTTGCTCAAATTTGATATTTTTGGCAATCACTTACCTGAAGACTTTGAAGTCAGATATGTTTTGAAATTTGAGATTTTCTATATTGAAGAGATGAAATGTGATTCACATCCAGTCCACTTCATAATATCCTAAGCAAAGTGTTAGATATTGCAATTAAAATTTCTAGCATATCATCAGTGTATATATATATATATACACATACATATATGTATGTATTTGCACTAACTAAATAACTAAGTTACCAAATAAGCTAACTATAAAAGCTTGTTTTACAGAACATTGGAGAGCTCACAATTTATGTTTCATAATATGGTATGTGGATTAATGGCTTTGCCAGTGGTGCAGTGGTAAAGAATCCACCACCTGCCAGTCCAGGAGATGCAAGAGACACAGGTTCAATCTTGGGTCAGGAAGATCCCCTGGAGTAGAAAATGGCAACCCATTCCATTATTCTTGCCTGGAAAATTCCATGAACAGAGGAATCTGGTGGGCTATAGTCCATGAATCACAAAGAGTTAGACATGATTGAGTGACTGAGAGCTCATGTAGATTAACAATGAAAAAAATGAACAAAAAGTTATTCTTGATAATGAGTTACAGTTACTGAAACACAAATTTTATAAATTACTAACAGAATAATGTGAGTGTAGCTTGTATGATAATAATGAATCCACTGATAATAGTTATAAACTCTGGATAAGATATGCTTTATAAAAATACTTTAAAAACACTGGAAATCAACCAGCAGTAAATAGAAACTAGAGGCAACACAACTCTTGAAAGTAGGGGACCAAATAGGTGAGATGCCCAATTATACATTTTTTGGCCCCTAGGGACTCTTACTAATTCATATTTGAATATAGAAAGAGTTTAAACAATCAGAGGTGGAACTTGAAGTACTCATGATGGCTAGAAGATAAAAAGGATGACCCCAGAAAAAAGCCACAAAGAGGAAAGTGATGTGCAAAAAAAAAAAAAGAAAATCTCTCTTCAAATTCAAAGTTGATATTCCTGAATGATATATACATGAAGTGACACACGAAGCACCAGAAAAATAATAGCTGAAAGCCTGAAAGAGTTGAAAAGAGATTTCAAAAATCTGCTGAAGATACAGTTCTGATATAATGTTTCACTAAATTAGAGAAGCATGATAAACTCAACTTTACATTGAACTCTGGAGACACATGAGTAAGGAATAAAGTCCCAATTCTAAGAAAAAGGAATCTGGCCTAAAAATAAGGCAAAATTGAAATGTGTTGTTGTTGTGCAGTCACTAAGTCATGTCTGACTCTTTGTGAGCTCATGGACTATAGCATGCCAGGCTCCTCTATCCTTCACTATTTCACAGAGTTTGTTCACATTCATGTCCATTAAGTCGGTGATAAGAACCATCTCATCCTCTGCTCCCTGCTTCTCCTTTTACCTTCAAACTTTCCCAGCATCAGGGTCTTTTCCAATGAGCTGTATCTTCACATCAGGTGGCTAATCTATTGGAGCTTCAGTTTCAGCAACAGTCCTTCCAATGAATATACTGCATTGATTTCCTATAGGACTGAGTGGCTTGAACTCCTTGTACTCCAAGGGACTCTCAAGAGTCTCCACAAGCACCACAATTTGAAAGCATCAATTCTTTGGCACTCAGCCTTCTTTATGGTCCAATTCTCACATCTATATATGACTACTGGAAAAACCATAGTTTTGACTATATGGACCTTTGTCATCAAAGTAATGTCACTGCTTTTTAATACACTGTCTAGGTTTGTCATAGCTTTCCTTCCAAGGAGCAAGCATCTTTTAATTTTATGGCTGCAGTCACCACCTGCAGTGATTTTGGAGCCCAAGAGAATAAAATCTGTTACTGCTTCCACTTTTCCCCCTCTATTTGCCATGAAATGATGGGACCAGATGCCATGTTCTTCATTTTTTGAATGTTGAGTTTCAAGCCAGCCTTTTCACTCTCCTCTTTCATGCTCATCAAAAGGCTTTTGAGTTCCTCTTCACTTTCTGCCATTAGAGGGGTATCATCTGTATGAAAGCGAAAGTGTTAGTTGCTCAGTTGTATCCGACTCTTTGCAACTCCGTGGACTGCAGTTCACCAGGCTCCTTTGTCCACGGGGTTTCCCAAGCAAGCACACTGGAGTGGGTTGTTATCTCCTCCTTCATGGGATCTTCCCGACCCAGGGATTGAACCCAGGTCTCCCACATTGCAGGCAGATTCTTTACCATCTGAGCCACCAGGGATGTCATCATCTGTATATCTGAGGTTATTAATATTGAAATATTATTAGGATTGAAACAGACTTCCTCTAGTAAAGCCTAAAGGAAGCTTTCATATTATTAAGGTAATCTGCCAGTAATTTAATGACCAATTAGAGTAAAGTTCACTATTTTCCAAAGAAAGATAAAAGAATTCATATTTTAACATATCATTCACAATGTTCAGTATATATTAAAAAAACTAACATAAAAAAGAAACAAGAAAATTTAACCTATAGAATCAGTGTGGAACAGAGTAAGAAGTAGAGATTGGAGTAATCCTAGAGATAACTAAGATATTGAGATTAGAAGATAAGATTTTATAACTAAGATGAATATGCTAAAGAACAAGTAGGAAAAGATGGATATAATGGATGAAGAAACTGAATTTCAGGGCAGATATGGAAGCTGTAAAACAAAATCAAATGAAAATCTTAAAACAGAAAAATATAATATTGCAATTTAAAAATTCATTAGGTGGGATTTATAGCAGATTACACACACACACAAAGAGTCAGTGACCCAGTAATACAGATATATAGAGACAGTATGAATTAAAACACAAAGAGAATAGAAGACTGAAAAGGAAAGGTAGTTTTAATGATCTGTGAGATTGAGTCAGGAGACCTAATATGTATGGAAATGGAGTCCAGACTATGGCAATGTCACTTAGAATACACCTGAAAAAAAGAAAGTGCTATTAAAATACCAGAGTAGTCAATAAAAAGTCTTTCAGGCAATTTATTTTAAAAAAAATCTTATTGAATATCTGTTGAGTATCATTACTCTAGACTTTGGAGGCACAGTGATGAACAGGAAAAACAAAGTTTATGATTTCATGACACTTACATCTAGCTATAGCAAACAAATGCTGAGCTAATTAATGACATTTATAAGAGTAGTTTCAGAATATGATGTAAATGGAGTCAGTTGAGGAGAAACTTCAAAATGAGAAACTAACGATAGTTACTATAGAAAAACCTTTTCAAGATTACTTTGGAAAGAGAACAAAAAACAGGCTATTGTTGAAGAAGGCTATGAAACCAATATAACATTTTCTAAGATGGGAAGGTACTAAAAAAGGTGGGTACGCTGATGGGAATGACTCATTGTAAAGAGAAAGAAGTTGATGGTGTGAAACAAGAAAAAATATGTAGGAACAAAGCTGTTGGGAAGTTGAGAGGAGCTGGTATTTCAGAGTGATGTGAAGGTGATTGGTTTGGATCAGAGTCAACACAAATCATCCACTAATAATTATAACAGGTGAGAAGACAGACATTGTGACAAATTTGGGTGAGTTGATGGGCATAGTATGGTTGGAGAAACTAGATGAATTTCGTTTTATTATTTCTACTGATCCTCTGGGTCAGGAATGTAAGTGCTTAGTTTAATTTCATGAGAATTTCATGGTATGCTTACTAAGTATCAGCCATACTTCTCTTCTGGATTCAGACTCAGGAAGAATAGAAATAGGGAATCAAATGGGAAAAGAAGTATCAGCTTTATTCTTTCAAACACTAGAAAATATGGGAAATTATATAGTGTCTACAGTTTGATATTCGGATCTAGAGCTCAACGAGAAGCCTGAGATAGAGACTAAGATTTCACAGTTAGTGGTTAAAATTTTGGACTGAGTGATATTATCTAGGGTTCATATAGTGTGAAAAAAAGGTAGAGAACTGAAAATGAAACCCCTAGGAAAGCTTAAAATGCACGGAGAAAAGATGAGCTTCCTAAGAAGTAAACAGAACATAGGAAATCAGAATTCAACATACTTGGTATATGGTGTCAAATACCAAAGAAAAGAGAAGCATATGGACATAAGAATTTTAGTGAGCTTCATCTAAAGCTGAATTCTGATAGACTGCAGACTGAAAGGGAGAGAGGAAAGATAATAATGCTGAAGTTGGTCTACTATTTCACAAATTTTGGCTGTAATAAGGAAGAAGAGGAAATAAGAATAGCTAGAGGGGGTGGACTTTTCATTGCATAGCTTTTATATATGTTTAATGGTAGAAATGTAATCCAGTTTATTTGCCAAGAGCAATAAAAGGTAGTGGGGTGAGTTTGCAGACATAAGAAAGAGGAAAAACGATGAAACAAGTACCCCAAAGATACAGAGGAATGGTGCCCATAGGAGAAGATGGCAGAAAGAGTCTCAGACAGGTCGGTGTGTATAGTTTAGTGGGTACTCATAGAGGAAAGAGATTTCATCTGAAATTCTCAGTTTTCTTAAGCAAAATTGGAAGCAATAAGGAACAGACCTTGACTAATAGAGGGAAAATAAAGTCAAATGAGATTGTTGTTCTTCAAGTGGTCTATCTAAACCAACCCAGGGTAATCAAAGGAATAAACATATGAATCCAGAAACAAGACACTAAACAATAACATATCTATCAAAATGGAAGAGGGTTTCCAGAAGAAAACTGTCACTCCACAGCTGAAAATTACTCCCATGTCCTCAGTCCCTCCATGAAGAGATAAATGCCTGAAAATCTGTGAGATGAATTTAGATTTTTTTTTTTTTTAAAAAAAAGCATATGAAAACTTGTGGCTCGGATGGTAAAGAATCTGCCCACCATGCAAGAGACCTGGGTTCAATCCCTGGATCAGGAAGATCCCTGGAGAAGGGAATGGCAACCTACTCCAGTATTCTTGCCTGGAGAATTCCATGAACAAAGGAGCCTGGCAGACTATTGTCCATGGGGTCGCAAAGAGTTGGACATGACTGAGCAACAAACACTTTCAAACAATACAGGTCATAAGATTGACCTAGAGCAACTAATGTCTCATGTCTATATACGCTATGCCTTGAATAAGATTTTTATAATGAGAGAAAAGTGATGTTTTCCTTTGTGATCACTAAGACATATCACACCAAATTAGCCACAATTTTCTGTATTTTCCTAATAGGATAATGCCATGCACAAAATAGGTCTTCCCTGAAGTGTCTCAGTGGTAAAGAACCCGCCTGCCAATGCAGGAAATTCCCCTGGAGAAAGACATGGCAATGCTCTCCAGTATTCTTGCCTTAGAAATCCCCTGGACAGAGGAATCTTGTGGGCTAAAGTCCATGGGGTCGCAAAAGAGCTGGACACAACTTAGTGATGAAACAACAACAACAATACACAAAATGTGTGAAGTACAGGCATTTGATAGAAACTTCACTGGGATTCTTGTTGATGGACTGAGGAAAAGTGAAATTGAAAGCTAGACTTATCCAGGAGAATTTGTAACTAACGGAAAGAATGCCGATTAACAGACTTAGGCTCAGTTAGTTCAGTTCAGTCACTCAGTTGTGTCCGACTCTTTGCAACCCCGTGGACTGCAGCATGCGAGGCTTCCGTATCCATCACCAACTCCCGGAGCTTACTCAAACTCATGTCCATTGAGTCAGTGATGCCACCCAACCATCTCATCCTCTGTCGTCCCCTTCTCCTCCTGCCCTCAATCTTTCCCAGCATCAGGGTCTTTTCCAGTGAGTCAATTCTTTGCATCAGGTAGCCAAAGTTTTGGAGTTTCAGCTTTAACATCGGTCCTTCCAATGAATATTCAGGACTGATTTCTTTTAGGATTGACTGGTTGGATTTCTTTGCACTCCAAGGGACTCTCAAGAGTCTTCTCCAACACCACAGTTCAAAAACATCAATTCTTCAGCACTCAGCTTTCTTTATAGTCCAACTCTCACATCCATACATGACTACTGGAAAAACCATAGCCTTGACTAGACAGACCTTGTTTGACAAAGTAATGTCTCTGCTTTTTAATATGCTGTCTAGGTTGATCATAGCTTTTCTTCTAAGGAGCAAGCATCTTTGAATTGCATGGCTGCAGTCACCATCTGCATTTTTTTTGGAGCCAAAAAAAAAAAAAAAAGTCTTTCACTGTTTCCACCGTTTCCCCATCTATTTGCCATGAAGTGATGGGACCAGATGCCATGATCTTAGTTTTCTGAATGTTGAGTTTTAAGCCAACTTTTTCACTCTCGTCTTTCATTTTCACCAAGAAGCTCTTTAATTCTTCAGCGCTTTCTGCCATAAGGGTGGTGTCATCTGCAAAGCTGAGGTTATTGCTAGCCAGTAGGAAAGTTTCTAAGCAGAAAGTCAAAGAATACAATTTTCAACTTTACCCACTGCAAACATTTTATTGATGACATAGATGCCATAATAAAGGGCATGATTAAGAGAGAAAGAGAAAGTTAACAAAAACGTGTGTGTGTGTGTAAGAAAAAACAGAAAAGGGGAAAAGGAAGAGGGAGGAGTAAAAGGAAGACAGAGATTGAAAAAAGGCATTTATATATATTAATAATATATATGTATATATGTACATATATATATGTGTGTATATACTATTTGTCCACTCATCTCCAGACTTCAAGTACACAGCCACCAGTCCAGTCTGAGTCATAGTACCAACACCCTAACTATTTTCTTGATTCCACTTTTATGGTTGCCCAATTTAGAGAAATGTAAAATTGAGAGCTGAACAGTAAAAGAGTGGGGGAAGAACTAACGACATTGTGGCATTATTAAATATGGTGGCATCTGGAGTGCATTGTTGGTGGAAACTTAAATTGGTGCAGTCACTGTGGAAAACAGTATGAAGATTCCTCAAAAAATTAAAGAGAACCATATGACCCAGCAATCTCACTCCTGGATATTTATCTGAAGAAAATGAAAACATTAATTACAAAAGATATATGCACCCTTTGATCACTATAGGGTTATTTACAATAGCTAAGATATGAAAGCAACCTATATGTATATCAATAGGTGAATGGATAAAGAAGATGTGATTTATATTATATCTATATTATATTGTGTGTGTGTGCTTAGTCACTCAGTCATGTCTGACTCTTTGCAACCCCATGAACTGTAGTCCACCAGGCTCCTTTGTCCAAGGGAATTCTCCAGACTAGAATACTGAAGTGGTTTACCATGACCTCCTCCAGGGGATCTTCCCAAGCCAGGGATCAAATCCTGGTCTCCCACATTGCAGACAGATTCTTTACCATCTGAACCACCAGGGAAGCCCATATATTATTTTATATTATATTATATACAGTTCAGTCGTGTCTGACCTTTTGAAACCCCATGGACTACAGCACGCCAGGCTTCCTTGTCCATCACCAACTCCAAGAGTTTACTCAAATTCATGTCCATTTCATCGATGATGCCATCCAACCATCTCATCCTCTGTCATCACCTTCTCCTCCTGCCTTCACTCTTTCCCAGAACCAGGGTCTTTTCAAATGAGTCAGTTCTTTGCATTAAGTGGCCAAAATATTGGAGCTTCAGCTTCAGCATCTGTCCTTGCATTAAATATTCAGGACTGATTTCTTTTAGGATGGACTGATTGGACCTGCATTATGTAATATTATATAAAATATGCAATAGAGTATTATTCAGCCATAAAAAGATGAAATCTTATCATTTGTGACATCATGGATAGACTTCGGGGATATTATGCTAAGTGAAATAAGTCAGACAGAGAAAGACAATTGCTGTTTGATTTCACATGTATGTAGAACTGGAAAAAACAACAACAACAAATGAACAAACATAAGAACACAGAAACAGACTCACAGATATAGAGAACAAATAGGTGTTTGTCAGAAGGAAGAGGGTGGGGAGAGGCAAGGTACAGATGAAGGAAATTAAGAGGCAGAAATTTCCACTTGCAAAATAAATGAGCCACGTTGGTATGAAATATACATAGGGAATATAGTCAATAACTATGTAATACTTTTGTATGATGATATCATAACTAGACTTATCACACTGACTTTGAAATGCACAGAAATATTTAATCACTCTGTTGTGTAACAGGAACTAACATAGTATTGTAGGTCAATTAAACTTCAAAATCAAACAAATAAACTCATAGAAAAAGAGATCAGATTTGTTGCTACCAGAGGTGAGAAGTGAGGGGAGGGGAATTAAATAAGGTAATCAAAAGGCACAAACTTTAAGTTATAAGCTAAATATGTACTAGGGATATAATGTACCATATGATAAAGTTGTATTATTAGGTGGGTGTTGGTGCAAAAGAAATTGCTGTTTTACATTGTTGAAATTTGCCATTTTATATTGGAATACATTCTTAAATAAATGTAACTATGTTATACATCATTTTAATGCACATTTCTTGCTTTGTTTTTTTTTTTGCTAAAGACATTATTTACTGTTCATTTTATATTTATTTTAGACTATAGAAGTGATGATAGACAAAAAGCAAATTCAAAAGTTTTTTAATTTGAGTTCAAAATGGGTTGTAAAGCAGTGAAACAACTTGCAACATCAACAATGCATCTGGCCCAGGAATTGTTAACAAACATATAATTCAGTGGTGGATCAAAAATTTTGCAAAGGAGACAGCCTTTAAGATGAGGAGCGCAGTTCTATTCCCAGATTTTTAAGGAATCTCCACACTGTTCTCCATAGTGGCTGCACAAGTTTGCACTCCCACCTACAGTGTAAGAGGATTCCCTTTTCTCCACACCCTCTCCAGTTGTTGGTCGACTTTTGATGATGGCCAGCCATTTTGACCGGCATGAGATGATACGTCATTCTGGTTTTGATTTGCATTTCTCTAATAATGAGTGATGTTGAGCATCTTTTGTGTTTATTAGCCATCTGCATGTCTTCTTTGGAAAAATGTCTGTTTAGTTCTTTTGCCCCCTTTTTGATTGGGTTGTTTGTTTTCCTGGTACTGAGCTGCATGAGCTGCTTGTATATTTTGGAGATTAATTCTTTGTCAGTTGTTTTGTTTGCTGTTATTTTCTCCCATTCTGGAGTCTGCCTTTTCACCTTGCTTTTAGTTTCCTTCATTGTGCAAAAGCTTTTAAGTTTAATTAGATCCCATTTGGAAATAGAACTGCCATGTAACCCAGCAATCCCACTGCTGGGCATACACACTGAGGAAACCAGAACTGAAAGAGACACTGTACCCCAGTGTTCATCGCAGCACTGTTTACAATAGCCAGGACATGGAAGCAACCTAGATGCCCATCAGGAGATGAACTGATAAGAAAGTCATGGAACATACACACAATGGAATATTACTCAGCTATGAAAAGGAATGCATTTGAGTCAGTTCTAATGAGGTGGATGAAACTGGAGCCTATTATACAGAGTGGAGTAAGTCAGAAAGAGAGACACAAATACTGTATATTAGTGCATGTACATGGTCTTCAGAAAGATGGTAATGATGATCCTATATGCAAGGCAGCAAAAGAGACATAGATATAAAAACAGGCTTTTGGACTCTGTGGGAGAAGGCAAGGGTGGGATGATTTGAAAGGATAGCATTGAAACATGTATATCACCGTATGTAAAATAGATGACCAATGCAAGTTCAGTGCATGAAGCAGGGCACTCAAAGCCAGTGCTCTGGGACAATCCAGAGGGATGAGGTGGGGAGGAAGGTGGGAGGGGTGTTCAGGATAGGGGGACACATTTGTACCATGGCTGATTCACATCAATGGATGGCAAAAACCATCACAATATTGCAATTATTCTCCAATTAAAATAAATCAATTAAAAAAAAAGTGAGATCATTGTTAACTTCTGATGGCCAGCCACTGAAAGTTGACAATGATCAACCGAGTGGATCATCAAAGCTGACCCTGTTGGGAGTATACAAGAAGTTGCTGAAGAACTCAGTGTTGAACAATTCTACAGTCGTCTAGCATTTGAAACAAATTGGAAAGGTAAAGAATCTTTATAAGTGGGTGCCCCATGCTGCTGCTGCTGCTAAGTCGCTTCAGTTGTGTCCAACTCTGTGCGACCCCATAGACGGCAGCCCACCAGGCTCCCCCATCCCTGGGATTCTCCAGGCAAGAACACTGGAGTGGGTTGCCATTTCCTTCTCCAAGGCATGAAAGTGAAAAGTGAAAGTGAAGACGCTCAGTCATGTCTGACTCTTAGCAACCCCATGGACTGCAGCCTACCAGGCTCCTCTGTCCATGGGATTTTCCAGACAAGAGTACTAGAGTGGGTTGCCCTTGCCTTCTCCGCCCCATGAGCTGACCACAAATCAAAAAAATAATTATTTTGAAGTGTTGTCTTCTCTTATTCTAGGCAAAAACAATGAACCATTTTTTGATTAGATTGTGACGTGTGATGAAAAATGGATTTTATATGACAACCGGAGGTGACCAGCTCAGTGGTTGGACTGAGAAGTTGCCAAAGCCAAACTTGCACCAAAAAAGAATCACGGTCACTCTTTGGTAGTCTGCTCGGGTCAGATCCACTACAGTTTTCTGAATCCTAGTAAAACTGTTACATCTGAGAAGTATGCTCAGGAAATTGACGAAATACACCAAAAACTGCAACACCTACTGCCAGCATTGGTCAACAGAATGGGCCCAATTCTTCTCTATGGCAATACCTGACTGTAACCAATCACACAACCAAAGCTTCAACTTGAATGAATTGGGCTACAAAGTTTTGCCTCATCTGCCATATTCATCTGAAAGTGAAGCTGAAAGTATTAGCAAGAATACAGGAGTGAGAAGTCATTCCCTTCTCCAGGAGTTTTGCCCAATCCAGGGAAGGAACCCAGGTCTCCCTCACTGCAAGAGGATTCCTTATGGTCTGAGCCACCAGAGAAGCCCTTCTCACCAACTGACTGCCACTTCTTTGAGCATTGCAACAACTTTATGCAGGCAAAAATCTTCCACAAGCAGCAGGAGGCAGAAAATGCTTTCCAAGAATTCGTCAAATCCCAAAGCATGGATCTTTATACTACAGGAATGAACAAACTTATTTCTCACTGGCAAAAATGTGTCGATTGTAATGGCTCCTACTTTGATTAATAAAGATGTGTCTGAGCCTAGTTATAATGATTTAAAATTCACAGTCTGAAACCACAATTACTTTTGTACCAACCTAATACATTTAAAAGCATTACATACTCTGAAATACATATTATGAAAAAGTTAAGAAAGTACATAAAAGTTAAGAGAATAAATCCTAAGTGTTCTCTTCACAAGAAAACTATGTTCTACTTCTTTAATTTAATTTTTTTCGTATGAGATGATGGATCTCCACTAAACTTATTGTGATAATCATTTCATGACATATGTCAGTCAGAACATTGTGCTGTACACCTTAAAGTTATACAGTACTGATGTCCATTATATTCAGTAAAATGGGAGTAAAGAAATGCCTAGGTGATTTTTTTCTTATGAAGTTTTGCAATGGATAAATGAAAAACTGTTGTAGGAACCAATAGTGATTAGCTTCGAAAAGAGAAGGTGGAAAGGACGAGAGAACTGTCTTCATAAAAGCAACTGTCTTCATACTTGAATACTTACTGTTTTGGGTATCATATATTTTTAAAATTTAGTTTAGATAGAAACAATGCCCTACAAAACAGTAGTTAATACACCACAAAATAAAGAATTGGACTAAGGTTTAGGAAAATATTTTCTGACTAGAATTGCCAAGGAATGTATTTCAGAGCATGTAGTAAGATTCCAGTTATTAAAGATGTTACAGCTGAAGATAGGAAAATAGCAGGGCTGCATATATAGGGTAGAATACAGGGCAAAATGGCTATGAAATTTCTTCCCACCATTTGAATTTTTTATTCTTCAATATAATTTCCCTCTTGTTTAGTATTGCTCATGTCAGTTTGAAAGTTAATATTTATTTTTATTTGAAAGTACCTGCAATATCACCATGTACATCAGACAGAAGGTTTGATCACAAGTACGTCATACATTTGAATTAAGGAGTTTTGATGCCTTTAATTTTTTTTATCATTTAATCACTAAACACAAATATTCACACACACATACATATTTAAAGCAATTATTTTAACCTATTTGACATCTGTCTCTGAAAAGACTATCATACTACTGATAAAATAATAAATAACTCTTTGGCCCTGCTTTACTTTGGGAAAATCTTAAAATAGAGTATTATCTATATCACCTAGCTTCATTAGTCTGAACTCACCAGGAATGCAGGGACTCAGAGTTCTATTTTTAAAACTTATAAATACATGTTGAGAAAAGAATAGAAATGAAGAAATCACTAATTTCTTTTTCAACTTTTTTTTGTTTTTAATTACTGGTCTGAGGGGGGAAAAAAAAATCACTGCTATGCTTGGCATTTCTGCTTACTGATCCATAAAAGGAAATGGTGTTGATTTTTTTTCCAGATTAAAGAATAGCAAATCTATAGCTGTTTTTCTTCTTCTGCTTACCTCTCTTTTATGGCAAGAATGAAGATAATAACCAAAATATATGCAATGCTTAAATGTTGTCAGATATTCGTCATATTTATATTCCCTACCGACTCCACTGTCCATAGTGATTTAATACTACATTAAAGTCAAACCTGCGAGGACATCATAAACAGCTCTTGTTTAAAGGGCATTGTGAAGGAGAGCCTTTAATCTGATTGATGAAATAAATGGAAAGTAATCTATCCTCTATTCAACAGCTTGTTGATGATATGAAAGAATTCCTACTCAAGCAAGCAAAGCTTTAAAGAGAAAGACCTCTTTCATCCTGTCAGCCTCTCATTTTTAGAAAAAAAGTTAAGTTTTTCATCATGGTTCAGGGGAGTCCTTGTAAAACGTTCATTGAAAATTTAAGAGCAATTACAGTGTCAGACAGCTAGAAAAATTGCTTTTACGGAGTGAGAGTTCTCTGACAGATGCATTGTGGGAGAATTGATTCTTTCTAAGGGATAAGTGAATTGTCATTGTTAGGCTCTTCTCATGACATCTAGCTAGATGTCATCTGCTTTGTAACAGAAGATTTGAATCAGACAACTGTACTCAACACTAGACAGTGTCTAGATTAGTTCTGCAAAGAAATAAGGCTTTGCTCTGCATGGCATCAACTGAGCTTTTAAAGATTACAGATGAGCAAGGGTTTAAAAAAAAAAAGTTAGAAAAATCAAAAACAAAGCTTTATAGCCACTTCAGAAAGCCTGGATGTTTAACCTGTAAGGAAGTCTGTCAAATCCTTGTGGAAACCATATAGAGAAAAGATCAATAGGATACCTACTGGCTCCATTAGCTTGATGTAAAGGGGGAGAGGGAAGCTGCTCTTCCACAAGAGAATCTACATTATTCCAGGGATTATGCGGGATCAGTTCACTTTGCAGAGAAGAAGAAGAGAAAATGAATGAAGATTCTTGGTGGGCCAGGACTGGAGAGAAAGGGCTTGTCAGGTAATATAATGGGTGGTAAGAAAGTGGCTTATTGACTGGGAAGTGTCTTTAATTAGATGTTCATTTGCATAGGAGAAGGTGCCAGTTCCAATCTGGAGTGAGGCTGGAGGAGAGAGACTCAGAAAAATGGCTGTCACTCAATCGGCTGCAAGCTAAATCTAACATAATTAGTGAATCAAGTACTCGCTCATTATTTACACTGACTTTTGGAGTGAAGGACTATACTTGCTATGCAAAAAATATGCATTTAAATCAGTAAAATGACTCTCTACATGTCCTATATTTTCATTATCTCCTATATGTTAACCATTGAATTAGGACAAAAATATTCAGCTATGTATTCATGGATAGAAATATTAAGTATGAATCGGTGTTAAAAAGGAAAAAAAGAAAAAAGTTTAAATGTTATAGAAAGATTATTTCCAAAGTGAATTAATTTTTTGTTATTTATGATTTACCATCAATGTTACATTTAAATACATTTTAAAATTTATATTTAACAAACACTTCTCACAAAATTAGCTTTTGAATATTTTTAGTTGAATCAACATGGCCAGTACTATTGGGTAGGTAAACCATGGATAGCTTCAATTTGGAAGAGATGATTGGCATTTCCCAAAATATACCTTATTATTCATTAAATGGTCCAAAAATTCTTAAAAATTTTTGTGTACTTGTGTTTCTTGTTCCTAGTAACTATTGTGCAGTTAATGTCCAAAGAGTTTAAAATAATGTGTTTAGAAATTTACCTCAGCTTTAGCAAAACAGTAAGAGATTAACTCTCTCCCACACATTTTTTTAAAAACTGATTTAAATTTTTTTACACTATTAAAACATTCTTAACAGTCTTTAGAAACACAAACTGTCAGTACAATCTTTGCATGAGAAGCTTTGTCTTTCCAAAACAGTGGACTGTGTCTGTATTCCTGTTCCAAGCATTCTTGCCATTTATGTTTCCCGGGACTCCTTTATCAATGTTTATTTGAGTCCTCAAATGAATTGATAATGATTTCAATAGGGCAAACTCACATTCCGCTAGTAGAGTGCAGTTAAAATTAAACAACTCACAAATCTGACTGCTTTCATTTCTGGTATTTTGCTTTTAATATCTCTGCCCATTTGTTTCACTCAGGTTGGCAAAGTGCATTTAAGTAGTTTACTAACAACTGAACTATTTCATGTGTCTCTACCCTAAGCAGTGATATTAATACATTATTCAGTGTATAGCATATGTGGAGAGCAGTTTGTTATCCAGTCGATGGTGTTTTGATTCAAATTGTGTGGCATGATCAATAGCATAATATACACTAGGTTTAAAAGAACTTGCTTGATTGTATAGACTTTTATAAGTGTAAATCTGACCATAAGATAATGCAATTAAGCTGGATGCCACAAACAAAAATGGTTGCATCTATCAAATATTTAGAAACTAATGGCCAAAAAAAGATTTTTTTCAGCTGTCATAGAGAGCATTCCTAAAAGGTGCTTGTGTAACAGTTAGCAAACAGCAGAAGTAAACTGAATTTAATGTTTTACAATATGTTACAAAAGATAAGGCAATTCAAAAGTGTATAAATAGAAATATACAATTCTTATACTTAAAATTTGATTTTAACTTGTTAGAAAACATTGTTAGATATTCCCAGTTCCAAAGTAAAGCCACTCGAAAGGGGGTAGAGCTATGTTTGGTCTTGTAATCTAAGTGCTCCTTAATTCAACACTGTGAAATAAGAAACATAGCTAAGATGCATTTATTCATTAACAGTGGTGCAATTTAAGGTACCCATGAGAAAGCAAATGAGTGAACTCATGAAATCTATTTTATTGGTAGTCTTAGGAATCCATGAGATATATATTATGATTGTGCATTCTGTTAAATAACATCAAGATATTTTCCAGTGAAAAATCGATTTCACTTCCATTTTACCTGCTGGCTCAGTTTACTGAGAATTATTTCTGACACAAATTGTCAGTAATTAGGGAAAATTATTTCTCCTTTAAGAAGCATTTAGACATACTTAGGTGGCTAGAACACTTGAGCTTTAAACAATTTATGAGGAAAAAACCAAAAATTTTTGCTGACAAAAAATCAACAGAAAATAATGATTTTAATAGGCACATTTAAATTTCAGAAAAACATAAAATTATTTTTAATCTATCACCCTTAATATATAGAAAAAAATCAGTAAGTATCAGTTGATGATTTACTCCTTTATAAGTCCAATGCTCTTTATTACAATAGTCACCATTGAGGTTAACTGTGTGAAGTCTCACCACTGGTATTGACAACCTGCTGTATAATATTGGGAGAATTCTCTGCTATTTCTGAAATGCATGTTAGAAAAAAAAATCCCTAACAATTGCTGTGAAATTTTTATGGTGACTGCATATTTATAAAGAAACAAAATAAACTGTGTAATATTTATGGTGGGAATGAATGGCTTTCCTGTAGCATTTAGCTGCCTTAGCTGAATATGAAATAAGTCATCTGTATCTATGTTTGTATAACTTTACCATCTGTAGCAAAGTATATTATCTAGTGTCACATTATGAAAGTCTCAGTGGAACAGGCTTTTTTCTTCCCAATAAGTATAGAAGAATTACTTTAATCTTTTTCTTCTATGAGAAAAGATAAATGTTATCTGCTGTATATACCTGATGAAACACTTATCTATTCTCATAATTAATGAATCCATTTTAAGCACATGTTATATTATCCATCTTTTGTGGTTCAAAAATGGATGACAGTGTGATTATGTCTTTGTGAGATAAGTAAATGTGTGTATTCTTAGATCATCTGGCTTTTAAAATACCAGCAAAGGAAAACTGTGGCAAATTAGTTGTTTTTTTTTTTAATCTGCACTTCAAATATGTGGTTCTGTCTATGTTATTGGATGAGGATATATTATATCATAGTTGATAATTTCAGAAAGATCAAATTGCACTGAAGTTGAATATATACTGATGATTTACTTTTTTTAATGTTTGCATATTTTGTAAAATGTGTAACATAAAACATTTCTCTGGGCAAGGTTGATACAGATATGAGCAAAAGATATAGTTGACTATTTACTCATTTGGAAATAAAGTGTTGAGAACAGAAGACACATGGACCTCCTCGGAGTGTCACTATGCTGGTGGTTCTAATGAGCAGTGAATTAGAACAATCAACATTTCTAACAACCTGACCTTCCACTCTAAGTGTAGCTGAAACTCTACCTTTTGTCAGCACAGCCACAGCCTCAGTTCTGAGGAGGCCTGAGGAACATTTAAAATGTGTTTAAAAGAGAGAAATTTTTATTCTTCAACTTAGAAAAATATTGTTACCATTTTATGCCTTACCTCACTTAGAAGGGTCTAAGAAACCTGTTTTTTTCATATTTAAGATAATAAAGCCCTCAAAAGCATTTTTCTAGCCTACTATCTCCCCAATCCATTCATTGAAGCATTGTCCTGTCTAAAATCTTGAAAGCTCTTAAATCCATGGAGAAACTTGGCTTCCGCATCATGTTGCCTTGTGCTTGAAGTTGAAAAAATACTAACTTCTGGAAAGTATCATAAAAATGTTCCAAAGTATAATGAGTTGATAGTATAAGAGGTGAAAGCATGTCAAACTAAAAAGTGTACCAAGAACTTGAGATCAAAGTTTGAATAGATTAGAATTAAATACATTCTTCAAAATACTTTTCCCCTTTTTCTCACATTACTTAGTGTGCAATCTGGAGATTTCTAGTCATAGAAATCATATTACCTAGTCATACCCAGGATATAATACATATGTCCACATCAACTGACAGAGCAGTTTTCACACAAACCAGTGGAAAGCAAAGACAAAAGGAAAAATAGGCCCAGGTTGTCAATTTGTCTTTGATATATTGTGGAAGTTGCAGTGTCTTTTCATCAGAATTTATTTTATGTGGAGGCATGAGTAAAGAGGACTTAATATGCTTCAAGACTTACTAAATAAAAAAAAACAAAAAGACTTACTAAATGCCTCAAATTGTTTATGTTGAGTTCACTTACTTAAAAAAAAAAAAAAAAAACTACTGTAATGGATTTCTTTCCTTTGAATCAATCAATTAGTTGTTTAGCAATATATAGGCAGTAGAGTGAGAAATGATTGGAACAAAAGCAGTTTAAACTTCAAGCCTGCTCTACTTGAACAGTTTTGTTATCATCCTCTGTTGTAATGGTATGCTACCATTGGGATTTGCTTTCCCAAAGCGATTAAAGAAATAGAGATATAGAAGGAAGGGAACTGGTTACAGGGGTGATAACAGACTATCTCTATGGGTTATATTTAAAGCTGTGATGGCATTAAATTCTTCCCTTAAAAATACATTGTTCTTTGTGATGTGTCTTCCAGACTTTAAGACTGAAAATAGTGTGTAATATGGAGACTCCTTATATGATCTTGAATTAATTTTTTCAATGAAAATTAGTCTCTAATTATAATATAAAGAGTTTAGCCATAATTTTAAATGATGCATGTTATAATATTAGAGGATGTCAAACATTTTTAAACCTTGGTCAAGAAAAGCTCAGGTTATGCAGCATTCCCAAAGTCATTTGACTTAAGACTTTATTCAAAGAATATTTGCTTGGACAATATTTCAATGAAATGCTATCCCGCTATTAGAGCAGTAGAGGATAAGGTCTATATCTTTCAAGAGACACACTGTGCATAGAGAAAGCAATTTGGAAAAACTTAAATCACAATATTGTCATGTCTGACTCTTTGTGATCCCATAGACTTTAGCCCACCAGACTCGTCTGTCCATGGGATTTCACAGGCAAGAATACTGGAGGAGGCTGCCATTTCCCCTTGAAGGTATCTTCCTGACCCAAGCATCATACCCATGTCTCTTTCATCTCCTACCTTGGTGGGTGGGTTCTTCACCACTGAGCCACCTGGGAAGCCCAGATCATAGTATAGATGATTCTAAATTTCAGAGAAAATGAAATTTTCCCAAGGACTTGACCTTGTTAAAGAGGTTAGTTCTGAAAAAAACTGACCAGCAGGGTTGAAATGCATGTATGAATATCAAGAATTCATAGAAATGTTCATTTTCTCTCTTCTTGCATTATTCTTCATTATGCACTTGGCAACATAAAGTGAAGTTTCTCAGTCATGTCTGACTCTTTGCGACCCCGTGTACTGTAGCCTACCACGCTCCTCCATCCATGGGATTCTCCAGGCAAGAATACTGGAATGGGATAAGCTTTAGAATAATCTCTTTGCTTCCAATCATCCCCTCATCAAAAGCTGTCCCACCTTGCATCATACTAAATTTTGCAGATACCACATATTTCAAGACAACATATAAACAGGGACTAAAAGAAATAGTGAGGATCGTAAGATCTCTAAGGAAAACAGAAATCACTATGTCCTAGAATGCTTTGAAAAGGTCTTCAGGAAAAGTGAGACTTGAGTAAAGCCATCATACAAATGTTGAAGTAAAGGAATGCCATGGTCAGAAAAATGCATGAGAAAATCTTTTCCAAATACTCTAAGTATATAAACTATATAAAATTATATGACTGCAGATGGTGACTGCAGCCATAAAATTAAAAGATTCCTTGGAAGGAAAGTTATGACCAACCTAGATAGCATATTAAAAAGCAGAGACGTTACTTTGCCAACAAAGGTCTGTCTAGTCAAAGCTATGATTTTTCCAGTAGTCATGTATGGATGTGAGAGTTGGACTATAAAGAAAGCTGAATGCTGAAAAATGATACTTTTGAACTGTGGTGTTGGAGAAGACTCTTGAGAGTCTCTTGAACTGCAAGGAGATCCAACCAGTCCGTCCTAAAGGAGATCAGTCCTGAATGATCATTGGAAGGACTGATGCTGAAGCTGAAACTCCAATATTTTGGCCACCAGATGCGAAGAGCTAACTCATTTGAAAAGATCCTGATGCTGAGAAAGATTGAAGGCAGAGGAGAAGGGGATGACAGAGGATGAGATGGTTGGATGGCATCACCGACTCAATGGACATGAGTTTGAGTAGACTCTGGGAGTTGGTGATGAACAGGGAGGCCTGGTGTGCTGTGGTCCATGGGGTCGTGAAGAATCAGACACAACTGAATGGCTGAACTGAACTGAATGTGATCACTGTGTGGTTTTTGGTGCTAATTTTCAATATTTGCTCACTAAAGCACCAATGAAAATCTGGATGAGATGACTATCTCTATGCTGCCCATTCCCTGTCCTCTTCTGCATTTAACACTGAGTCTCCTTCCTCATCTTTTTCAAAGAAGATCATAATAGAATCTTATTACTCAGATCCTTGTGTCAGAAACACAACACACTATGCAACATATTCTTGTCTCTAAGTCATGTCCAATTCTTTACAACCCCATTGACTATAGCCCACCAGGCTCCTCTGTCCATGAGGATCCTCTGAGCAAAAATACTAGTTTGGGTTGCCATGCCCTCCTCCAGGGCATCTTGCTGACCCAGGGATCAAACCCCGGTCTCCCACATTGTAGGTGAATTCTTTACCATCTGAGCCACCAGGGAAGTCCCTCTCTAAGTCTACAAATTCCTATGCTTGGACTTGAGCTATGTTTCTATGGCCTTGCCCATTTCTGTCCCCAGAATTACACCAAAAAATGTATGACAATTTATGCCTGACCCAATTTATTCAGCAATTTATAGAGTTGCCTTGGCTCTTCATAGCAGAGTACTATCTTGACTGAATCCTACTTTAAAGAATTTTCACTAGTCTGTTTATCTTTTGTGTAACACTTTCAAATGCTACTCACCCTAAACTCTGCCCAGTCATTACACCTCGAGTTTCTGTTAATGAATGAATTCACTTTTACACATATGTGTTATAATCACAGCATAGCTTTGTAAACTATTAGGTAATTCAATTATCTTTAAAGGTAATTCAATTATCTTTAAATGAACCACGTAAATTAAGGTGGCAAATATTTTCCTGGGATTTAATCAATCTATTAATTAAGACAATAATCTTGGTCTTAAATCTCATCCCTCTTTTGCTATGTTTTTCATTTTCTGCACATAGACACACACACACACACACACACACACACACACACACACACAATACTTGCTATCTAGCTTTCGGCTTTCAGAAACCCTCTGATTTCCAGAATTAGTCTGACCTGAAAACAACCTAAGGGTCATAACCGGTGAAGTGATCCTAATGTATCTAAGAGTTACAAGTGTTGTTCCAAAATGGTGGAAAAATAGAGGCTGAACTCTGATTTTTATTCTAACTGTATAATGTGGGACATTGCATCAGATGGTGAAACCCACAACTTGTATACAAAAGCTACAAGGTGGACAGAAGTTTCAAGAAGGACAGAAAGTGATCATTTGGTATGGTAAGCTATGGAAGTGAGAAACAGTGGTGGCAGCTCTGACAACAAGGAAAATGATTTCCAATAGGGCTAGTGGCTGTAAGAGCAGCCACTGTTTCTTATTCCAACCAGTGCCAGGCAGCAAATTGCAGACACTCTAACAGTGGAAAGTGTTAAAAAGATAAAAGATAGAGCAGCTTGGCACTCAGCAGATAACTGGATGCTGGTGGAGAAGCAGCCAATTGCAACCTGATACATTTCCCATAAAGAGCTTCAGTGAGTAGTTTGCAGGCATGCCAATCACTGGAATTCAGAAGCCTTGGAGGTACACAGCAGTGCAATGAGAGACAACGTAGGGCTTAGCAATGCAGACCTGGATTTGGAAACAGGCTCACTTACTTGGCTAACTTTGTGACTTTGGACCAAACTCTGAAGCATCTGTTTCCACATCTGTAAATTAAGAATAATATAACTTCCTTCTATGTTTGTTATACATACTAAATGAAACCACCTATGTGCAGTACAAAATGAAAATCACATTGTAAGCACTTGGTAAACAGCATTGTTGTGTTATTTAGTTCTGGGTTCCTGCCATTTACCAGAACTATTGATTTTTATTATGAAAAATACTTTGGGAAATGCAACCGTAAATTACTGTTAATGAATACATTACTTAGAAGTAACATTGAACATGTACAATGGAAACTATTATTTAGGCAAAAACTGCATACTTTGTTTATTCATGCAGCATCTAGTAGAAGGTATCCAATGTGAGTGACTTAGCAAATAACTGAAGGTTACCTTTTAATGCTTGTAATATATTTTGGTCAACTGGTGTGAAAAATCCTTACAAAAATGGACACTTCCACATTTTCTTAGAAAAAAAAGTCAACATAACGGATTAGATGTCTGTTTGGGGCAGATAGGATGGTGCTATAAATGGCTACAGTTTACTACCATTCGAGAGATTTTTCTGTCTGACTTTAGGATTTTTTTTCTTTGTCTCTAATCCTAGCTTCTCTCCTATCATCAAGTACTGTTTAGTCTATGCCTCCAAAATGCAACTCAATAAAACTCCAAAGCACACATCCAGCCATCCCCCTGACACAAACACACTAATTCACAATCAGAAAATCATAAATACCAAACTTGTTTAGATTTTTGGTAAAACACACACACAAAATGGAGTTTGATGATGAGATGGGAAGACTTAGGAAGCTACACAAGCTTTGGTGTAGAGCCTTAGAATATTTGTTTGACTTTTCAAGAGACATTTTTCTTGTCTGTAGGTCTTGGCTGCTCCAGGTAGACCAGATGAATGGCCCCTAGACAAGTGAATTATAACTATCTATATTTTAGTTTAATAAAAAATTTGCTTTGAAAATGATAGCATTATTTGTTCATTAAAGCAAACAGTTTTTTCTTGTCGTATTTGTATTTAAGATAAGTAATTTTGCAAACATTTCTATGCAACAGCTTATAGATATGTTTTTCAGAGTGTTTCTGGGGGGAAGCAGTTGGCAAAAATTCACGGCATGTGAAGCTCACTCAGATGGTCTGAAAATTTATGCAACTCTTCACAGCCGGTCAGTTGACTGTGTCAACATCAACTAGAACAAAAGCTAAATCTTAAAAAAAAAAAAAGTCTCTGTCTATAGAGCATACATAGACTATATAATATTCTGCTTTTAAAGTTTACATCTGCTGCTTACAAAGTCCCTTGACCTTGGGATTTAGCAGACACCGTGAATACATTTGTATTACATCCACAGTGAATTGCACAATCTGAACCTGTGTGGGTGAAATAGGTAAGTGTCTCCAACTTTCTCAGACACATTCCTTATATCCTGGGTAATGCAGTGCAAATTCATTTCTAAAAACCCATCTGATCACATTATCCCTGCTCTTAAAATCTTACAGTGATGAAACGTGGTGAAGTTCCTTCATTACTGGACCACATATTGCCACCTAGATTCATCTCTCTCACCACAAACCCCCTGCCCCCAGTACTCACAGTATATATGTCAAAACAACATCCTACCCTCCAGCCATATTTAAGTGCTTAGAGTCCCCTGAACACAGGGATAGCATTATGTCTCAATCCTTTTCAACATGTAGATTTTTATTGCTAGGATTCCTATCCTTCTTCAATTTCTTTCCTTCCCAAACTAATTATGCTATATTTTTGTGCCCCAGCCACTTTTACCTATGTTTGGCTATTTTTTGTTTGCTTTTTGAGTTTTATCTGGAAAATTCTCTAAGTGGTCTTTCTAAGCCATTTCCATACCCATCACAGTCATGTTTGTCTTCTTGAGCCCACAACCTGAATCAATAGGTGATGGCCACAAAAAGCATGTGTGGTCACACACACACACACATACACACACACACACACACACACACACACACAAAGAACTACTTTCTAGCCATCAGAACCCTCCAAAGATAAAATGAGCTTTCATGAGAATCAGTTTGGGCAGATTTCAAGTAAAACTTGACAAGTAAAGAAGACTATACTGGATAATCCTATATTGGGGATATTGTACAATAAATTTAAATATTTGATGGAATAGAAAACAGAAGAGCTAAATCGATGACCTCTAAGAGCTCTCCAACCTAGGAAGATCTTGTTTCTCCATAAAAACTGTATTGGAATACAAGTCATAATAGTGATTGTAGTGGTAAGAGTAGTCATAGTTTTCTGTCATTGAGTATCTTTTGTTTTCCAGTCTCTGTGCTTAGCCTTTTATAATCCTCACAACTAGCCCATAAGTCAGTTTCATGGTTCTGTTTAATACATACAAGGGGAAACAGAAGCTTAGGGAAATTTTCTAACTTGCCTTAGAACCCACTGAAAGTAAATCCAGATTTAAACATAGATATGCATGAAGAGACACCACACTACTCAATGAAATAGAGCTGAATTAGTAGTCAAAACTGCATCACACAATAATGCAAAGTCAATTCAAAGTCTGTGAAAGAGGGAGAGCTCTCAGTTGCCTAAAGCTAGAAATGTTTGCCCCTAGTCAAGTTTACACACTGGTCTTGACTCTGCTGCACTTACTAGGGAGAAGAGCAAATAAATGTCCTGTATGTGGATATGAGCAAGTTATTTACTTGAGTAAGTTAAGCTTCTTAGAAAGTCCATTAATTAGTTTTGAGTCTTAAAAAATAATGAATTATTACTAGAGTATACAAACAAGGCCAAGTGGACTATAAAATTTAATTTTTCTCGGCATCAGTTTAACCTCTATTTCAAAGTAATTGATACAATGGAAAAATCTGTGTAATTACCATCCTCAAGCCCCATATCTTCACATATACCCAAATAAGAAACATATTATTAGAATAATCATAGAATAATCATAAAACTGTATCTGCAAGGTAACTTACAAATATTATTTTATGGACATAAAACCAGAAATATGGAGCAATTATTTAGCTCCCTACTTCACACAAAAAAATAACTAGCATGTTTAGAGCTAATATACAGCTAATAAAAACAGAAAAATAATGCTTTTCATAAATTTTTTTAATTAATTTTTTTTAATTGGAGGATAATTGCTTTACAATGTTGTGTTGGTTTCTGCCATACAACAGCACAAATTGTGACATGTTTTCTGTGCTAAAAATGTGTGAGTATCAAAAATAGAATGTACTCTCTGCTGTCAATGAAGTGAAACACATACATATACATACATACTAGCAAAGCAAGAGATGTGTATGTGACAAATGCATTTGGAGTTATTAGCCTAAAGTAAAAGACTCTGGAGAGGATTCTGATCTATATTTGAAGAAGGAAAAAATGTTTGTGTGTGGGAGAAGTCTAATAAAGTTTTCTAAACCAGAGAAATTAAATGATAGAGATTTTAAAAAGAGGAAGAAACTTGGTACAGAATGAGATAAAATTAGTTGCATGATGAAGATGGGTGAAAATTCCTGATCTTTTTCATTCTATTTCCATTCTCATAAAACCCAGTTCTACCCATCATATATACAATGAATATTCCACCAGATTATCCACAGTCTTACTCTGTCACTCACAGTCCCAAAAGACTTTTGGCAGTATTTCTGTAAAGCTTAATGATGAATACTTACTCTAACAATGAAAATAGAAAAAAGGAAGGCAATGTCATATATTAATATTTTTGTATCTTGAGGCAAAATGGATACAGGTAATTTTAAGGTCTAGAACACTGAAGGAAGTTGGTTAATATGTAGAAAAATTTTGAAACAGTAGGCATAAGGTATGCAAAAATTAACACATCCATATTCTCTACTTTCCCTACCCCCAAATCAAAAAATTTTTTCAAAATTAAAAGCTTTGTGTTTCTGTATTCTGGAGCAATTCCACTACATATCCTCCTGGAAGAGTGGAAAGTCCCTTTATATCATAAATTTTGGTAGCTCATTCCACCATGACAATAAACTACCTGTGAGATTTTTCTATGTTCAGACTGGTTTCAAGTGGCCACTTTCCAGAAATTCCCTGCCAGAACAAGATCGCCTCACACTCAAGTCAGAACACAGAACTATCAGACCCAACATTGCACAAGAGAAATAGTTATCTGGTATCAATCTTGGATGATGAAACTGAGCAGTATCTTTTAGGCTAGGAGAAGAAAATAGAAAGAGAGGCAAACAAGTGCTTTAACCCCAAATGATGTCATGAGTCATTCCACATTTGAGGAAGTAGAAGGGTAGATTGTGGGGCACAGAAAAGAAGCCTTCCAAACCTGGAATAAGATAAATTAATGCTAACCTTGAGGGGAAAAGGAAGTCATAGAATAGAAACCCCCCAAAACAGAGAGGAAGTCCTTCCCAGGTGGTGCTAGTGGTAAAGAACTCAGCTCTCAGTGCAGGAGACTTATGAGACACAGGTTCGATCCCTGGGTCAGGAAGTTCCCCTAGAGGAGGACTTGGCAAACCACTCCAGTATTCTTGCCTGGAGAATCCCATGGACAGAGGAGCTTGGCAGGCTACTGTCTGTGGGGTCACAAAGAGTCAGACATGACTGAAATGACTTAGCATGACCCTGAAGAGAAAAGGAAGTCACAGAATAGAAGTCCCTGAAAGCAGAGAGAGGAAGTCCTTCCTTAGCTAAGGGACTCGAGCTTGCTTGCCTTTTGAATAGAGACAAGCAACAGCTTACATTTCTAGATGCAAAGCCTGCCAGTCTTACCTCTATGTTTTTCCTTTCAGCCTTATTGAAGGCCTGTCTGTTCCTAGCATGTGGCCCACTTGTTTGTCTCTGGCCATTTATTGTTTCCCAAGTCTGGAATCCTGGCAGCCTCTTGCTTGCCCTCTGACTAGTTGAGAGCTTCACATGATTCAGTTTAAGCATCAGTTTCATCACAGAGTTTTTTGACACCTGCTCCCACCTTTAAAATCTGGGTTTGATGTTTTACCACGGCACCCTGTCCCTCCTCCGTTAAGGCCCCTTGTTAGGGTCATGGAGGTAATTGTCTCTATCCCCTAATAGACTAAGACCCATGATGGTAGAGACTCTTTCCTTTTTGTTTACCTTTTTACCTTTACTGCTTAGCAGAGACCCCAGCCTATGGTAACTGTTTAGTAAATATTAAGTTAATGGCTGAGTGAATGAAGAATTTTCCTTGGTCTGTGGAGGCTCTATTATAAAAATTATAATGATAGTCATAATGATAACCAATACTCACTAAACTCTGTTGTGTACCAGGCTATTGTGTGTTAAGTATATTCATGTATTATCTGATTTATCCTCGAAACCATACATTAAAGACCATTATTAACCCCGCCTTTCAAATGAAAAATTGAGATTTAGAGAGTTACAGAAATGTCCAATGTAAAACAGCTGACAAACTTGGAAACTAATAATTTCAGATGCTGATTCCAACCTTAACACTGTTTCTAGCAATCTCTTTATATTTTTAGAATACACTGATAAAATCAAGCAATTATTTATTGAGAATTTACTACATGTCATTCCAGCTTGCTTTCCTTGCTTACTAGAGTCACCATTATAAAATTAGGAGCTGTTATCATAAACCCAGAGATCATCAGAGTGAAAATAAAAACAACTCACCAGGCAGATAAAGTATAAACTCTTTTTTTAAAGTATAGCTGATTTACAATGCTGTATTAGTTTCAGTTGTACAGCAAAATGCCTCAGTTATACATGTAAATTTTTTCAGATACTTTTCACTATAGGTGATTACAAGATATTAAACATAGTTCCCTGTGTGATATAGTACATCCTTTTTGTTTATCTATTTTATGTATAGTAGTGTGTATTATAGTATAGCTTGTATTCACTAAAATTTAATTCAAGATCAAATGTACAAATTGTCCTTTTTTTAATTTACTAATGAAGGGAACACACTGTGAGTCCATTGTTGGCTCAGTCCTGAGCAGCACTCATGGGCTGTGTGTAAACAGGGTTATTAAAATACTGGAATTACAGCCAAATATGGTCCAAAAGAGAACTCTATAATGCATACATAACCATTTTTCCTGGTATTCAAAAGGTGGCCTGAGAACAGGTGGTGGATCTCAGCACAAGCGCCCCAGCTCTCTCAGGCCTGGTCTTTCAACCTTGCCATCTGAGGGGAAGTGCAGTTTAATGGCTCATCTACCACCTGTTGCCCTCACAATAAGTGATAGCAAGAGCCTTACAGACTCTGATTACTAACTCTCTTTAGGAGGAAGTGTTGCAAACAAAACTTTTTTGTTGTCTCTACAAAGATCTGTCCTGTCGATTCTGATGGAAACATATAGAAGGGCTTGGGTACAAGGATTTTGAAGAAACAGAATCTTCAGGGCTGAATGAAATAGGTAGGGGATGAAGAGGAGCAACAGGGGAAAGCAAATTTCCTTATATCAGTCTAGAGTTTTAGGCACCCAGGGTGTTAATGGCTGTGCTGTCATAGCTTTCAGCCAGAAGTAGCTCTTGAAAACTTGAAATATGGTTTGTTTGAATTGAGATGCATTTTTAAGTGTCAAACACACACTAGGTTCTGAAGACTTGATATGAAAAAGAGTGTAAAGTTTTTATGAATAATTTTAAGTTGATTTCATGTTGAAATATTTTCAGTATAGTGGGTTAAATAAATATATTATTAAAATTAGCTTCACATGTTTCTTTTTAACTTTTTATGTGACTATTGTAAATTCTAAATTTACATATATGGGCTTCATTAGTGGCTTACTTTATATGCCTCTTAGCACTGGTTTATAGGATGGTTAAAAGGATTGCTTCTATTTAATCTTATTTTATCAGGATCTTTAATCCTCTTTAAACTCTAAGTTTTTATTTAAAGAGTCTTTGCTCTTTAAATGAATTGAAAACATTGTTGTTAGCAATTGTCAAGAAAATTTTATTTTTTATACTTCAAGATGTTACATAAAATGTTCTTCTTATACTTCGCTATTATTTATTCAATTCAACTCTTCAAATGTTAACAGCTATTGTGAACTAAAAAGTGAACATTTGATAACATCCAGTGTGAACAAGCTGGAGAAGTAATGGTGGCCCTTAATACCAGCCCTGTTCATGGATCACAACCTTATCATGGTGAAGGGGCTTGTGTAACAATAAAGTTATGAGCCATGCTGTGCAGAGCCACTCAAGATATATGGGTCATGGTGGAGAGTTCTGACAAAACAAGGTCCACTGGGGAGGAAATGGCAAACCACTCCAGTATTCTTACCTTGAGAACCCCATGAGCAGTATGAAAAGGCAAAAAGATATGACAATGGAATATAAGCCTCCCAGGTCAGAAAGTGTACAATATGCTACTGGGGAGGAGCAGAGAAATAGCAGCAGAAAGAATGAAGAGACTGGGCCAAAGTGGTAATGATGCTCAGTTGTGGACGTGTCTGGTGGTAGAAGTAAAGTCCGGTGCTGTTAACAGCAATGTTTCATCAGTTCAGTTCAGTTCAGTTCAGTTCAGTTCAGTCGCTCAGTCGTGTCCGACTCTTCGCAACCCCATGAATTGCAGCACGTCAGGCCTCCCTGTCCATCACCAACTCCCAGAGTTGATTCAAACTCACACCCATCGAGTCGGTAATACCATCCAGCCATCTCGTCCTCTGTTGTCCCCTCCTCCTCCTGCCCCCAATCCCTCCCAGCATCAGGGTCTTTTCCAATGAGTCAACTCTTCACATGAGGTGGCCAAAGTACTGGAGTTTCAGCTTCAGCATCAGTCCTTCCAGTGAACACCCACGACTGATCTCCTTTAGGATGGACTGGTTGGTTAATGTTTCGTAGGAGCCTAGAATATGATATCATGAATTAAGGTAAATTGGATGTGGTCAAACAGTAGATGGCAAGATCAAATATCAACATCTTAGGAATCAGTGAACTAAAATGGACAGGAATGGGCAAATTTAAATCAGATGACCATTATATCTCTACTCTGGGCAAGAATTCCTTAGAAGAGATGAAACAGTCTTCATAGTCAACAAAAGAGTCTGAATTGCAGCAGTTGGGTGCAATCTCAAAAAAGACAGAATCATCTTGGTTCGTTTCCAAGGCAAACCATTCAACATCACAGTAATTCATCTATGCCCCAACCACTAATGCCAAAGAAGATGAAGCTGAATGGTTCTATGAAGACTTATAAGATCTGCTAGAATGAACACTAAGAAAGATGTCCTTGTCATCACATGGAGTTGGAATGCAAAAGTAGGAACTCAGGAGATACCCTGCATAACAGGAAAGTTTGGCCTTGGAGTACAAAATGAAGCATGGTGAAAGCTAATAGATTTTTGCCAAGAGAAAGTACTAGACATAGCAAAATCCTCTTCCAACAACATGAGAGACGACTCTACATGTGGACATCTCCAGATGATCAACACAAGAGACGATTCTACACAAAGACATCAGGTTGATTATATTCCAAAAATCAGATTGACTATATAATTTGTAGTTGAAGATGGAGAAGCCCTATGCAGTCAGCAAAAACAGGACCTAGAGCTGACTGTAGTTTGGATCATAAGCTCCTTGTTGAAAAATTCAGGCTTAAATTGAAGAAAGTAGGGATCACCAGGCCATTCAGGTATGACCTAAATCAACTCCCTTATGATTATACAGTAAAGTGACAAATAGATTCAAAGGATTAGATCTGGTAGACAGAGTGCCTGAAGAACTATGGACAGAGGTTCATAACATTACAGGAGGTGGTGATCAAAACCATCCCATAGAAGAAAAATGCAAGAAGGCAATTGGTTGTATGAGGAGGCTTTACAAATAGCTAAGAAAAGAAGAGAAGTGGGAGACAAAGGAGAAAAGGCAAGATATATCTAACTGAAGGCAGAGTTCCAGAGAATAGCAAGGAGAGATAAGAAAGACTTAAGTGAACAATGCAAAAAAATACAGAAAAACAATAGAATAAGAAAGACTTTTGATCTTGAAAATTGGAGATATCAAGGGAACATTTCATGAAAGAATGAGCACAATTAAGGACAGAAATGGCAAGTACCTAACAGAAGCAGAAGAGGTTAAGATGTGTGGCAAGATTACACAGAACTATACGAAACAGATCTTAATGACCCAGATAACCACGATGGTTACCTTACCTAGAGCCAGACATACTGGAGTGTGAAGTCAAGTGGACCTTAGGAAACATTACTATGAACAAAGCTAGTGGAGGTGATGGAATTCCAGCTAATCTATTTCAAATCCTAAAAGATGATGCTGTTAAAGTGCTGCACTCAATATAGCAATGAATTTGGAAAACTCAGCAGTGACCAAAGGACTGAAAAAGATCAGTTTTCATTCCAATCCCAAAGAAGGGCAATGCCAAAGAAAGCTCAAACTTCCCTACAATTGTGCTAATTTTACATGCTAGCAAGGTAATGTTCAAAGCCCTTCAAACTAGGCTTCAGCAGTACATGAACAGAGAAATTCCAGATATACAAGTTGGATTTAGGAAAGGCAGAAGAACCAGAGGTCAAACTACCAACATTCGATCAGAGAGGAAACAAGAGAATTCCAGAAAAACATATACTTCTGCTTGATTGACTATGCTAAAGCCTTTGACTGTGTGGATCACAACAAACTGGAAAATTCTTAAAAAGATGGGAATACCAAACCACCTTATCTATCTCCTAAAAAATCTTTATGCAGGTCAAGAAGCAACAGTTAGAATCAGACATGAAACAATGGACTGGTTCAAAATTGAGAAAGAAATACATCAAGGCTAAATATTGTTACCCTGTTTATTTAACTTACATGCAGAGAACATCCTGCAAAATGCTGGGCTGGATGAATCACAAGCTGGAATCAAGATTTCCAGGAGAAATATCAACAACCTCAGATATGCAGATGATACCACTCTAATGGCAGAAATCAAAGAGGAACTAAACAGTCTCTTGATGAAGGTGAAAGAGGAGAGTGAAAAAGCTGGCTTGAAACTCAACTTTCAAAAAACTAACATCATCACATCTGGTCCCATCACTTCAAGGCAAATAAAAGGGGAAGATGTGGAAAAAGTGACAGATTTTATTTTCTAGGGCTCCAAAATCACTGCAGACTGTGATTGCAGCTTTGAAATTAAAAGACACTTGCTCCTTGGAAGGAAAGCAATGACAAACCTAGACAAGGTATTAAAAAGTAGAAATATCACTTTGCTGACAAAGGTCTGTATAATCAGAGTTTGGGGTTTTCCAGTAGTCATGTATGGATTCGGGAGGTGAACTACAAAGAAGGCTGTGTTGAAAAATTTATGCTTTTGAATTGTGGTGCTGGAGAAGCCTCTTAAGAGTCTCTTGGACAGCAAGGGGATCAAAACAGTCAATTCTAAAGGAAAACAGTCCTGAATATACATTGGAAGGACTGATGCTGAACCTGAAGCTGCAATACTTTGGCCACTTGGTGTGAAGAACTGACTCATTGGAAAAGATCCTGCCTGATGCTGGGAAAGATTGAGAGAAGCGGGAGAAGGGGGTGGCAGAAGAAGAGATAGTTGGATGGCATCACTGACTCAATGGACATGAGTTTGATCAAACTCCAGGAAATAGTGAAAGACAGGGAAGTCTGGTGTGCTGCAGTCCATGGGGTTGTGGTTGGAAAATAGCTGTACATGACTCAGTGACTGAACAAGAACAACAATACCAGCAGCTATTTGTTTTCTGTGAAAAGAATGACCTGAAGTGGAACCAAGATGGAGGTGAAAACAGAGAAATTTATGAAATCAAATATTGATCCCTTGTGACTGCTATTACTTTATCCTAAGGCATATTTTATATGAGAAGGTATATATTGTTAACATAAGTCAATAGGATATAGAGGAATTTTTTAATATTTGTGTATGATTTACATTTAGCTAGAAAATATTTACATGGACCACATATTTTCAAGACTTTTAAAATTGAAATTATACTCATAGTTTTTGTACTTTCCTGGTGGCTCAGATGATAAAGAATCTGCCTGCAATGCAGGAGATCCAGGTTCAAACCCTGGGTCAAGAAGATCTCCTAAAAAAGGGAATGGCTACCCACTCCAGTATTCTTGCCTGGAGAATTCCATTGAGAGAGGAACCTGGGAGCTACAGTTCATGGGGTCTCAAAGAGTCAGACACAACTGAGTGACTTTCCTGTTCTTTCATGTACTTTTTCTGGCTTCCCTGGTGACTCAGTTTGTAAATAATCTGACTGCAGTGCAGGAGATGCAGGTCCGATCCCTGGATTGGAAGATCCCCAGGAGGAGAAAATGGCAACCCACTCCAGTATTCTTGCCTGAAGAATTCCATGGACAAAGTAGCCTGGCAGACTTCAGTCCATAGGGTTGCAAAGAGTCAGATATGACTGAGCAACTGACACTTTCACTTTCATAGCTTTTAAGGATATTGATTTTTTTTAAAAAAAAAAAACCTTTTTACATCAGTCTGGGGCTCTTTGGAAATAGAATTTTCCCTGGATGGTTTAAATAAAGAGATTGAATAAAAGGCAAGTTTAAGAACAAAATAAGGAACAAACACTCAAGGCAGCAAGACATGATTACCACTTCCAGAGCTGATGGAATATGATTGTCAAATAGTTTTGCTAGAGATAAAAAAAAAAAATGCTTGAGCTAAGGAGGAGGGTGTCTTCATAGCTACCTGTAGTTCAAAATGCAGGGCCAAGCAGGAAAATAGATGAGAAGTATCTTGAATTCTCTCTCTCCTTCCACCTTCCAACCAACACTATTGGAAGAATCCAGGTGGAAGCCCACCACCTTCCTGCACAAGCATTCAGAGAAGGGTGGAGAACAAAAAGCATACAGGAATAAAGTAGAGGATAAACAGCACATTTATGAATCACTTCTTATTCAAATTATTTTGTCTAAGAACTAGAACACTGTGAATAGGCATAGAGGCCATCGGGAAAAATAAAGTGGTGAGATCAATCTTAACCGAAAGGTTATTAATTAAATAACAAATATGGAATAAGTTATGCAGTGGTAATGGAAATCCAAGAGAGTCATAATGTTACAGAAAGATAAAAAAATAGATGTTGGATGTAGAGAGGTTGTAGCACTTAAGTTTCTCTTTTGATTAATTTATGAATATAAATTATAACACATTGTAATTAATGAGAATTAAATTAAGAGACAATGATGTCTTAATTATACATTTTGAAAATGGGAAGTGTATAATTTGGGAGAAACTGCCAAAAGATTAGAATTTAATAATTAGAGAATACTCTTTTCAACTTCAAACATTTGACATCTATTTTGATCATATTAGTGATTTGGAGTTCACTAGAACTCTGAAGAAAATTATAAGCCTCAAGTATAAATAGCATGGGGATTCCCTGGTGGTTCAGTTGGTAAAGAATCTGCCTGCAGTGAAGGAGACCTAGGTTTGATCCCTGGATCAGAAGATCCCCTGGAGAAGGACATGGCCACTCACTCCAATATTCTTGCCTGGAGAATCCCATGGACAGAGGAGTCTGGTGAGCTATAGTCCATGGGGTCGCAAAGAGTCAGACAAAACTGAGTGACTAACACTAATATTACTATAAATAGCACAGATGATTCAATGCTTCATCACATACCAGTACTCTGTGTAATCTAATTTTATAGACAAATGAATTTTAACAGCAGAAATATATCCATGATATTATGCTTAATACTGGTGTGTTAACACTGATCATGCTATGAAGAAACTGACCCAAACTTGAGAATGGCCATTGCTTCTCATTTCCCAAAATAAATCAAAGTGCCCCACTCCAGAGAGCCTACCCTAACTGTGCTCTCTTCCCTAGTTCATCTGGAGTGAGAGCAGCATCTTAGGATACTGTGTGCCACAGACTGTTGAACTAAAATGAAGACAGAAAAGTAGATGAATAACATATTGTTTCTGTCAGTGCTTGGCTGAGATTTTTGTTATCAGTTGTAGTTGCTGACCCAGAAACAGCAGTGCTATAATCTACATTATTGAAGAAGAGAACATACATATCATTTTTAAAATTTTTTATTGGAGTATAATTGCTTTATATTGTTGTGTTATTTTCTGCTGTACAGAAAAGTGAATCAGAGCTATACATATACATATATCCCCTCTTGTTGGATTTCTTTCCCATTTAGGTCACCCCAGAGTATTGAGTAGAGGTCCCTGTGCAATTGAGTAGTTCTCATTAGTTATCTATTTTATACATGGTAGTGTATATATGTCAATCTCCCAATTCCTCCCACTCCCACCTTCCCCCTACTTGGTGACCATACAATTATTCTCTACATCTGTGTTTATTTCTGCTTTGCAAATATATTGACCTGTACCATTTCCTAGGTTCCACATATAGGCATTGATATGCAATATTTGTTTTTCTCTATCATACTTCACTCTGCATGACCATCTCTAGGTCCAAACACATCTCTGCAAATGGCACAATTTTGTTCCTTTTTAACGCACTTATATGCAATAGAATATTACCCAGCTATACATACCATTTTGATATTAGGCCAAAAGCAAGGTAGCTAACAGTCTGTTTTGCAAAGTCTAATCCTTGTTCTTATTCTGGTAGAAGGTCCCAGTTATACTTGTTGGCTAGGCCACCATTTTCATCAAGGTTTCTTTCAAATACCCAGAAAAGTATGCCATTGGATCCCAATGTCTCATTCCATTAAGCATGGGGAAGTTGTTTAAACATGGACAATTTAAAAAAAAAAAAAAAAACATAGACAATTTTAGTACATGTACCAGCAACACCTTATCACCTATAAAGAAACCCCAGAAATGCTATATGAAATATTTGATTGAAGCAGCATTACAGATTTTTCATGCAACTACCATCTTTGAAATGTAACCCTGAATGGGACAATTGACCCACTGAATGAAGTTATTTAGGATAAAAGTTCTTTCTATTTCTGACATCTTTAAATTAATTAATTCTTATTTATAGCCATATAACTTAGATGCAATTTTCAATGTAATGCTCTCCAAACCTTTCTTAAGATTAAAAAGTTCTAGAAATATATAGTCCTCCTCCTCAAAATAAATTTTATAACACTAAGCTTTTTATTCAGTAAGTCTAGAGTGGAGTCCAAGACTTCATATTTCAAAAAAACTCATTTGCTCGCAGCCCAACATCAGGTAAATTTGGAAAAAAAATACAGTCTAAAAACAATTGGCAATATTTGAATTATATTATTTTAAATATGTACTCTGAACCCCTTAATTTTACTATTTGTTAAATTCAGTGAATCTCTTTCTTAAATAAAATCTGTGATATATTTACTACATATACCAGGGAATAATTATATGTACACTTTCCATTTTCAAAATAAGATTGCATATGTGTATTTTCAGTTAGCCAAAATTACTTATTTAGCATTTTTGTGTTTATAAACAACCATTCTTGGAAACAAATTTTAAATGTTTTTTCTTGCATTTTATGAAAAAACCTCCATCCAGGCACATAGATCATTCAGAGCAGTCACCATTTATGGACCGTGTGCTATGTGCTATATGCTAAGTCACTTCAGTTGTGTCCAACTCTGTGCGACCCTAAGGACTGTAGCCTGCCGGCTTCCTCTGTTCATGGGATTCTCCAGAAAAGAATACTGGAGTGGATTGCTGTGCCCTTCTCTGGGGGATCTTTCCAACCCAATGATCGAACCTGCATCTTATGTCTCCTGCATAGGTAGGTGGGTTCTTTACCACTAGCTCTTCCTGGGAAGCCCTATGGAACATGGCCTTTATGTAAATTAGTCTTCATACATATTTGTAGTTATTCCTCATAAAAAGTGTGCATTGTTGTGCTTATATTTACAAATGAGGAAAGCAAGTTTCAACAATTAACCTAACTTGTCCCAAATCCCACAGTTAATTGTAGAACACCAGTAAATTAGATAACTCCTATGTATTGCACTGCCTTGCAGGGAAAAATACTGCAACAAATGAATTTACATGTAAAACCAAATCATTAAGGAATTTTTCATCTGTACATATCTCTGGGCATTCATTTTTATTGTCTAAATGTAGTGATTTGATATTTAACTTAGGTATATAAATATACAAATAACTTTAGTTTATATAAAAATATATGGCATAAGAATATGACAACTGTAAGCTTTTTTAAAAAAATTTAGTCATTAGTAAAGAAGAGATGCTGATGATATCACTGATTGTTAATGGCTATTAAGATACATACCATAGAGAAAAATATATGCTTAAATTGATTCCTAGGGGAATGTCTTTCTAGAAAAAAATAAGAATATCCCCAGGGTTCATAACCAAATCAATGAATTTGCAATCATCTATTGAGATATTTAGAAATACAAGGAAGGAACCACACTGTTTAAATAGTGTCAATTTTTAAAATTGCCATGCTTTTCAGATTTTGCTTCTGCTGGTTATATTACCATTTCCTCCTCAACAAAGTAAACAGAGAAATAGTCTTGATAAACTTTTAACTTGTCAGCAAAAATACTTCAAAAGCATAGCTTAACTGATATATGTAGGCTATATATGTGCACACACAGATAGTAGGTGACAAGAATTAGTTTTTATACATGTATGTAAGTGTAGTTATTTGATTCTAAAATGGTCCTTGCAATTTTTTTAACAATTCTATTGTTGATTTGGAAGAGCTGTATCAGCCACTAAAAAACATATTTTTTGCATCTAAGAGAAATTTCTGGATAATTATGCATATAGTACAAAAGAAAATCTATTTTTATTTTACTTGATAGTTTATTGATATGTTTTTATGTAATTTTTGGATTTGAATTTTAAAGATGTTACAGCATTTGGAATGCAAAAATGACACTTCTTCAAAGTAAATTATAACATATCATTTACAATAGTGTATTTCTAGAATTTTAGTACCTTTGTGTCTATGCAACATAGTCACTAATCATAAAAATGAATAAACAAAAATGACTCAAAATGAGATAAAAGTCAAAAGTCACAGTCTTTTTTATGTCATTAATTTAATTAGTAAAAAAATTCAGATTAGGTACAAGACATCTCAGACTCAAAAATAACATAATGAGTCCTACTGGATAAATTTCACTCCAGGGAAGAAAGTTTCATATCAGCCTTGTGAAAATTTAATATAAGATGTCACAAAAGAGGTTTTGTAGTATTGACTTTTTTATCATTATAATAGTAACTCTCAATGATTTATATACATATATACCCACATTTAACCTACATTATAACTGTAACCTCTGCTTTACTATTATTTAAGCAAATAGACAAATATGGCCTCCATTTCTGATGACTTCCATATTTTGCACTGAGGTGTTTTCAAACAGTGTTAATAAGTTTAATGGTCCACGTTGTTGTCATTCAATCACTCAGTCATGTCCAACTCTTTGAGAGCCCATGGACTACAGCATGCCAGGCTTCCCTATCCACCATCTCCTGGAGCTTGTTCAATCTCATGTCCTTTGAGTTGGTGGTGACATCCAACCATCTTGTCCTCTGTTGTCCCCTTCTCCTCCTGCCCTCAATCCTTCCCAGGATCAAGGTCTTTCCTAATAAGTCAGCTCTTCATGGTCTATGAGGGAGCCTCATACGCCTCATTATATTCATGTTTGGGCAGACCCCTCAAAGCAGCCTTGCTTTAAAGCTAGGTTATCCTCATACCAGTTTGTATGAAAATCCAGAACAGTAGCTGCATCTCAATTCCCCTCCAGATAGAAAATTTTATAAAACACTTGCTACATCAGAAAACAATAAGAACTTTTATGAAAAGATAATAGAAGAAAACAAAATATAAAGCTGCATTGAAGCAAAAGCAACAGTTAACTTAAAATTACTTTGAAAGAAATACGTGTTAAGCTTGATTAAAAAAAAAAAAGAATGTACTCATAAAGTGAAGGTGGGTTCATGGATTGACTACTTAGTAAGAAATTGAATACAAAATTGCCTTTGGGCATAATTGTATGTGTAGTTTATAGAACTCATCTAGAGAGAAAGTCCACTTAAAAACACTCTCTGCAAAAAATATTTGCAAATATCTGACAAATAGTTTGTATTCAGAATATATAAAGAATTTATACAAATTATCAAGGAAAATTTAAACAACCATTAAAAAACTGGAAATAACCTGAAAAGAAACTTCATAAAAGAAAATAATTGAAGGGCAATAAGCACTCACAAAGTTGGTCAAAATTCTTGACATAAAGGGAATGCAAGCTTAAACAGCAATGAAAGACCATTCAACATCCATAAAATGCCTGACATACTTCCTCTCCCAAAAGTCCTGATATTAAATGGTGATGGTGTAGACCAATTGGAACTTTCATATGCAGTCAGTGAGAGTATTAAATGGTAAAACAGTTTAGATACTTGGAATGATGATTTTCTATAAAGACAAGTGTACATCTATGTTAAAAGCAGTTTTACTCCTATGGGCAACTAGGAGAAATAGAAATATGCATTTATAATAACGGCTTGTATAACATACCTGCATAATCCAAATTGTACAAGAATGTTCCTAGAAAATTCAGTCATAACAGTAAAAAGCTACAAACCTCTACATGTCTATCAGGAGGAGAAAAGATGAGCAAGTTGCAGTGTATCATGTAATGGAACACAACTCAGAAGTGAAATAAAATGACTTACTGATACACATCAACATGGATGAATCTACACATATTATGCTAAATGAAAGAAGCTAGTCCCAAAGGAATACATTCTGTATGATCCCATTTATATGAACCTTTGGGAATCAACAAAATAATCTATGATGATAGATGTAAGTAAACGGTGGGAAGTGGCTTAAGAGAATATTTTATATCTACTGTGAGTTGCATTTAAATTGAGTTAAATGCTAATGAATTGTACATCTTAAAATATTGAAACAAATTTTAATGAGACATTTTCATTACAGTAATAATAATATTTGGGCTTCCCTTGTGGCTCAGGTGGTAATAAATCCACCTGCAGTGCAGAAGACCTGGGTTCAGTCCCTGGGCTGGGAAGATGTCCTGGAGAAGAGAAAGGCTACCTACTCCAGAATTCTGGCCTGGAGAATTCCATGGACTGTAGAATTAGACATGACTGAGAGACTTTCACTACACTTCAATAATAATATTTTAAAAATAAAAAAGAATACATACAAATTGAGTCATTAAATAAAAATATAAATAAATTCAATGGTCTCATCTTCAAAGAAAAGACTTGCTATATAGATTAATAAACTTTCTTTTGTTTATATATTAAGAACAAAATTAAGGAAAGGAAGCATCAGTTTGAATTAACCTAATTAAATGTTTGAATTGTAAAGCTAAATATCTCTTTAACATTCAACAACAATAAAATGATTAGTCACAAGATACAGAAAATATCAGGTTGGCTTCCAATTTTTGATCCATATTAGATACAATTTTTAAATGATCCAAATGAACTTATTTACAAATTGGAAATAGACCCACAGTCATAGTAAACAAACTTGTCAACAAAGGAGGAAGAAGGGCATGATTAAGTTAGGAGTTTGGGATCAACACATAAACACTATTATATATAAAATTGATAACAAACAAGGATCTACTTTATAGCACAGGGAACTATACTTAATATTTTGTAATAACCTATGAGGGAAGAGAATCTGAAACAACAGAATGTATGTATATATAACTGAATCACTTTGCTATAGGCCTGAAACTAGCACAACATTTGTATCAATCACTAAAATTAATGCAACATTGTAAATCACTCAACAAAAAGAAGTGAAGTAACATCAACAAAACAGTAACAGCAATATGTTCTGTATTCTATACTCAGCCACACTATAATTCCTGTATGGAAAAAAAAATGCAAAGATATCCTCAGATGTATTTAAACCCAGACTATACTCTATTCAGGTGCTTAAAAATATTCAAGAAGGTTTTTTAGAACATTTTCCCTTCCAAACATGTAGTAATAACAAAGAAAAAATTGGGGGGATTTATCTCCAAGTTAAATTACTGAGGATAGCGTTAAGCAGGAGTGGGATGAGGAGTAGAGAACAGTTATATTCTAAATAGATGGATATATTCATACAGTGTTATTATTAAATTTGAGCAGTTGGTTTAAGGAAATTTTACAATTTCAACTTTACAATTTTTACCTAAATGACCATATCTCAAGATCTTTAAGGAAGTAAAAGGAAGAGAAAATGACATCAATAAAACCTAAACACTTGGAAATCTTTATATTCATTTTATAAATAATATTTAGTCAAGGAGAAAATGAGTCAATGTTAACAGAAAGAAAAGAAAAACACACTCACATCAGACTTATGAGATGCAATTAAAGCTATATTGAGCAAATGTCATTTTCATTATTTATAAAATAAATGAAATATCTAAAGGTTTGCCTCAAAGATTTTGTTGCTGTTAAGTCACCAAGCTGTGTCCAGCTCTTCTCAACCCCATGGACTGCAGCACACGAGACTGCTCTGTTCCTCACCATCTCCCGGAGTTTGCCCAAGTTCAGGTCCAATGAACTGGTGATGCCATCCAACCATCTCATCCTCTGTCACCCTCTTCTCCTTCTGTCTTCAATCTTCCCCAGTATCAAGGTCTTTTCCAATGAGTCAACTTTTTGCATCAGGTGGCTAAAGTATTGGAACTTAAGCTTCAACATCAGTCCTTCCAATGAATATTTTCCTTTAAGGTTGACTGGTTTGATCTCCTTGCAGTCCAAGGGACTCTCAAGAGTCTTCTCCAGCACCACAGTTCAAAAGCATCAATTATTTGGTGCTCTGCCTTCTTTATTGTCCAGTTTTCACATCTGTACATGACTACTGGAAAGACTATAGCCTTGACTAGATGGACCTTTGTCAGTTAAGTGATACCTTTGCTTTCTAACACACTGTCTAGGTTTGTCACAGCTTTCCTGCCAAGATGCAATCATCTTCTACTTTCATGGCTGCAGTCACCATCCACAGTGATTTTATAGCACAAGAAGAGCTCAAAAAGATAGAAAGAAAAAAAAATAAGCAAAGTCTAAATAATTCAGAAGGAAGTAATTAATAGAGAGTCAAGCAGAAATAGCTATAAAGCAAAATTATGGAAATAAGAACTCTGAGGCTTGTATAAACAAGGACATAGAAAAAAAAATTATTAATCAAATTGCTTCAAAATATAGAAAGGATATATTTTAACAGAGATAGCATATATCTTACTTTTTTTCTTATATATCTTGGATCATATATTTTAAAATGAGATTCTTCTAAGAACAATTGCAGCTAATATATTTAATAATCTCAAGAGAACAAGTTTTCTTTAAAAAAAAAGAAAACCTTATAAATAACCAAAACTAATTCAGTAAGAATTTTTTAAGAAAAACAATTTGATAAAGCAAGCAAAAAAAGGGAGGGGACTCGCAGAAACTCAGCACAAATAGGAAAGCATCTCTAGAGACAGATGCCATTACACTAATCTTAAGTTTTCAAGACATAGATAATGTCTGTGCTAAAAGATTACTGAGAAACAGATTTATAAAGAAGGAAAGTTGCCAATTCACTTTTTTATAAAGCAAGAACTATTCTGAAAACAAAAACTGACAAAGATACACTGAATGGAAATCTGTGTATCCAGTTCTTTATGACTGCAGACTTGGAAATTCTTAAACAGACAACAGCAAAATGGTCTTTAGTCCAAGAATCAAACTATTCATCATGAAATCTATTAATAAAATTTATCACATAGACAAGTTAAATATGAAAAACAATACAATCTTTCCAATTGGATACCCCAGAAGGCTACAGCAAAATCCAAGAACCATTAGCTAGTATAAGTTTTTAATATGTAAAAATAAAAATGCTTCCTGAACATGATGGAGACTATCAAGTTTGGTCCAAAAGACACTGTGGGATTTAATCCAAAACTGCAGGAAGACACCATTACTATTGAACAGTGTCCTAAGTCTAGCTAGTGCAACTTGGAAAGGAGAAAGCAAAATAATTATTTGCAGATGATATGATGTTAAATCTGGAAAATCTAAACGTATAAAAGATGTGAAGCAGTTTAACACTTCAACCCCACTTGAAATGTGCATAAAAGAAGCCTAGAATACAAAGGATATCTTTGAATAGAATTTTTGTTTTTGTTCAGTCACTCAGTCATGTCTGACTCTTTGCAACCCCATGGACTACAGCGTGCCAGGCTTCCTTGCCCTTCACCGTCTCCTGGAGTTTGCTCAAACTCATGCCCATTGAGTCAATGTTGCCATCCAACCATCTCATCCTTTGTCATCCCCTTCTCCTCCTGCCCTCAATCTTTCCCAGCATAAAGATCTTTTTCAAGGAGTCGGCTCTCTGCATTAGGTGGCCAAAGTACTGGAGCTTTAGCTTCGGCATCTGTCCTTCCAATGAATATTCAGGGTTGATTTCCTTTAAGATTGACTGGTTTGATCTCCTTGCTGTCCAAGAGACTCCCGAGAGTCTTCTCCAGCATACAGTTCAAAAGCATAAAATCTTCTGTGCTCAGCCTTCTCTGTGGTCCAGCTCTCACATCCATACATGACTACTGGAAAAACCATAGCTTTGACTATACAGAACTTTGTCAGCAAAGTGATGTCTCTGCTTTTTAAAATGCTGTCCAGGTTTGTCATAGAATTTTAATATCTACTTTTTTGCCATCTTTTGCTGATTTCTAAATTTTATTAATGCATATGTACTCTTAAGCAGTGGAAACAAACAAACAAAAATAACAAAATTATCTGTAAACCATAGCACTAAGAAAATTGGTAGAGGGTGGAAGAGATGAGGATTCATGCCCATAATGTTGAAATCATTAACAGATTTGTACATGCATGTTTATGACAAACATGCACACACTTATCTATCTAAACATTTCTCTGTGTGTGAATTCCTACAATCTATAATGATGTTTTTCCACCTGGAATATTATTGACTTCATACACCATGGACATTCTTTTACATAAACACATGTATTTATCCAAGTCATTATTTCAACAGTCAGATACATGGTGGTTTCTTGTGTGAGTTTATTACAAAATTCTGAACTAGTCCCTCGTTAGTGGAATTTAAAATATTTCCAGGTCTTAATTTCTACAACGAATACAGTCAAGATCATTTTTGTGCTTATGTGCTACAGTAATCTATTGGTATATGACAAAGTATGACAAAATGCTACAGTAATCTATTGGTGTATAACAAACTACCACAGAATTTAACAGCCTAAAATTATCATTTATTTGTTTTCTCTCAAGTGTTTGAATGTCAGGAATCTTGGGTGATTCCTCTTTTCACACAACATGAATGGAAATTACTCAGTGGTGTTTAGATGCCAGATATTCTGGTCTCAGGTGCAAGGTGAATTTCCTCTCATGACTGGCACTTTGACAAGGCTGGCTGGAAAGCTGGGATCAGCTGGGACAAGTGACAGGAGTGCCTTCATGTACACTCTTCAGCATGGCAGTCTCAGAGTCGTTAGCATCTTACATAGCAAACTCACAGCTCAAGAAAGAATGTTCCAAGAGAATCAAATGGAAACTGCAAGATGTTTTAAGACCTAAACCTAGAAATTCTATAATATTGCCTCTTTCTACTGGACAAGGAACCCACTACAGCCAACCTAAAGTTAAAGGGAGGGGAATTACAGTCTACATCTCAATAAAGTAATAGTGAATAACTGTAGTCATCTTTAATATTTAATAGCACAGTGAGTCTACCCAGGGTACCTTAAAGTGTAGCTGTAGGGCCAAAGTGCATTTACATTTTAAATTACTTTCCAAAAAGTTTATAACAAACAGATTTTAAATAAATTTTACAGTGTACTTTCAAAATAGATATGCACAGTACTTTCAAAATAGATTTGTACAGTAACAAATTAATTGTTTCTGAGTGGTCCTCAAAAACACTATGGTCTACTGGGCTCTTCATTAAGAGTCAGCTGGTAATATGAAAAAGCAGCTAAGCAAATGAAATACAACTTCTGATATAAAGTATTAGAAACTTAAGAAATACCTTCAAGATAAACAATTAAGCATTCTCCTTTACCTATAAGCTCACTGAAACTCTAAAACACAGATTTTTAGATGGTTTGCATTATTGTTCAAGACTGTTTCTTAAAGGCAGATGATTCATTGTGCTGGTAGGTAAAGCTTCTAATGGTAGGATTAACCATATTATAATGAGACCTATACAAAGATAAATCTCTTTGCTCTCTGAATTACCTTTAAACCACGTCCATGAATCGCTTTGTAGATTTCCAATTTTTCTGTTCTCTGAGGCTGATAGGGTAAGAAAAATGTGGAATCTTACTCCACTCAGGTGAAGACGCCACCCACACGCCTAATTCTCTCACTATCTAAAGGTGTCATTTCTAAATAATACTGGCTATAAGTAACAGAGAACTGAACTACTAATGACATATAACATTTATTGTTAAGAAGACTGGGAATGTGTAATCTCAAGATAGGTCAGTAATTCCACAATATTTGCAATGATTCAGTTTCTATCTTTCCACTCCACTATTCTGAATTATTGTCATCATTATTTTCATCTTGTGGGGGGCGGCGGGGTGCGGGGAATGGCTGCTTTAGCTCCAAAGACAATATTCATATACAAAATTTTTAAAGATGGAGAATGGACTCTCCTGTTATTTCCTTTTATAAGATAGCAGAAACCTTCTTTAAAGTTCCACAGTAGGTATCTCATTGGTTATCTCATTGGTCACCCTTACCCGCAGTGGGGCTGGGAAAGAGACTACCTGAGGTTACCAAAATCACTGCAGATGGCGATTGCAGCCATGAAATTAAAAGACGCTTACTCCTTGGAAGGAGAGTGATGACCAACCTAGATAGCATATTAAAAAGCAGAGACATTACTTTGCCAACAAAGGTCCATCTGGTCAAGGCTATGGTTTATTCAGTGGTCATGTATGGATGTGAGAGTTGGACTGGGAAGAAAGCTGAGCACTGAAAAATTGATGCTTTTGAACTGTGGTGTTGGAGAAGACTCTTGAGAGTCCCTTGGACTGCAAGGAGATCCAACCAGTCCATCCTGAAGGAGATCAGTCCTGAGTGATCATTGGAAGGACTGATGCTGAAGCTGAAACTCCCAATACTTTGGCCACCTGATGGAAGAGCTGACTCATTGGAAAAGACCCTGATGCTGGGAGGGATCGGGGGCAGGAGGAGAAGGGGGCGACAGAGGATGAGATGGCTGGATGGCATCACCGACTCGATGGGCATGAGTTTGAGTAAACTCCGGGAGTTTGTGTTGGACAGGGACGCCTGGCATGCTGCGATTCAAGGGGTCACAAAGAGTTGAACACGACTGAGCGACTGAATTGAACTGAACTGAGGTTACCTGAAAGAGTTAGCAACAGAGCTGGGAAGGACAAAGAGATTGGTGGGCGTGACTTTCTGTTGGTGAACTGTTCTGCCACACGAGACAAAACAGAAAGCAGATTGAACCCTGGGATGAGGTTAAAGAAATACACTCAAGAATGCTTCTAGAATAAGAACAAAGAGTCTTTGCAGATTATATATGATCCAGCCTAACTTCCAGTACTTCAGGTGATGCAATGGTAAAGAATATACCTGTCAGTGCAAGAGACACAAGAGATATGGGTTCGATCCTCTGGAGTAGGAAACGGCAACCCACTCCAGAATTATTGCCTGGAAAACTCCATGGAGAGAGGAGCCTGACAGGTTACAGTCCATGGGGCTGCAGAGTCAGACACAACTGAGTGATTGACCACACACCCAACTTGGAGTACAGACCTAGCAAGTAATGAATACCAAGATGTTCTTAGTCCTTATCCCAACTCGCCTTTCTTGGAGACCTAACAAGGGTAGATTTTAATGAGCTTGCAGCAGATTAGGGAATTTAGAATTTTCTCTTTTCCCTTCTCTTCCTCGTCCCTTCTTCTCTCCTTCTCCTCTAAATATGGCCTTAGTATCTGTTTTCCATTAGTTAAATTTATGCCTTTTATTGTTGGGGCAAAGGACAAAGGAAGTTGTCAGTTAGAGAAACAGTAAAATGTAGAGGGATAAACAAGGACTTGGGAGACCCTGCATAGGGAACCAAGGGTTTATTCTTGGATCTGAGCTAATTATGAAATCTGAGGCTCTTGCTTAACTTTTCTAAATCTTAGTTTTTGCATCAGTAAATGAAGAAATGACAGAAGATTGCATTCACAACTCTAGTTTATATTTCATTATGACTTTGTCACATAGTGGCCAAAAACAGAATAACCTAAGGAAAGCTGGTTTAATACTAGCTGGAGTCACATCATCAATTATCTTCATCATCTTCATCAACTTCATTGAGTATGAAGAGCTAGGCAATATCCAAAGTACTATATGTGATTTATAGAATATAACCCAATCTTTATAATAGCCCAATGCTATAACTTTTATTTTCTGTCAGCCCTCTTTAGAGATAATACAGTTGAGATTAAAAGTGGTTATTTGCACTGAATTGCTTAGAAATTTACAAGAATTAAACTAAGTTACAATTGATCACGAAGACTAACTGGTTATCTATTACACCATTGATTAGCCGAGGACAATCTCAGTGAGCTATGAGATTGGCATAATTGTTTTGATTTTCAAATAAAAATTGTTCATTAAAATAGAACCAAAATAAAAATGTACAAGCTTTTGATATTTTGCCAACATGCTCCTGCCAGAATGATCTAATTACAGAGCCTATGTCCACTTTGAATGCTTACAAGCAGTCCACACAGATTTAGAAGACACAAGGGCATTCAAGAATGGCCATTTACAAGATGGCCCAAATATTGATGAGTACTATGATAGACTGATTCTTTTGATAGTTTTCTAGTTTCAATACTTAACAGATAAACTTTAAAACAGAAAAGGAGTGGCAGAACAACCTGTGATAAGATAAAGTAATTGAAGGGTTTATCATATTCCCCTCAAGCAAGTAGATTAAAAAGTGGCCCTGCTTAGGACAGAATGATAGGCAACAAATCACACGAAACAGATACCACAGGAAGCTTGTAATAGCTTTAGGTGAGAAAGAAACAGATCTTTTGCCAAAGCCAACCCCTGCCAATGTTCCTTCTACACAAACCGGGTTGGCAATTGGCCTGCAGTGTGCTGTTTGGGATCAGACTCCAATGAGGGGACAGTGTGGAACTGCTTCTTACAGGCTCAGAGAGTGGTAAAAGCAAAACTCTTTCTTTTCTTTTGTTGCTATGATTGAACGGCAAAGTATTTTTATTTTCTGCTCAGGGCTTGGAAAGTTGCTTCAGACTGCTGTGTAGAGACATTTGCACCTGAACAAAAAAGAAATCAAATCCCAGAGAGAGAAAGAGTGCTGAAGTGAATAAAAAGTCACCCCCTATTTAATGGCAATTTGGTGAAAATGTCTGTTTTCTAGGACAGAGCCTCTTAAAATGCTTAGAAACCAGCTGTGCCCAGAATTAGACACCTAAAACCCAACAAACCAAGTAGGAAGTGGAATAATTCATGAATAAAGGCTTTTCTTTCCTGCTTAAACCCAGATTGCCAAATATTTGTATTTTCTATAAAAAAAAATGCATTCAAATGGTATTTTGAAATATACCAGATAGAACTACAAGTATAAAAGCCATTTACACCCTTGCACATCAACAGAGAAGATCTTTTACAGCAGGAACCACACATCTTTAATGAGTTTGAATTTGAAGATGAGAAAGCAAGCAGAGAATAAAAATTACTATCTCCATGGGCATAACCATAGTGGAGAATTGCCAGTGCTAGCATTTCAGAGGTGTGTCTAAACAGTGACTTTGCTTGCCAAACTCCTGCTGGAATTGGATGTGTAAGCTTTTGACTCAAGTTGCAACCAGATAGGCCATAAACAGTAGGGAGAGAAGATGGAAATGGGGAGAAAAACAGCCAGGAAACGTGAGAGTGAGCACTTTGATCTTGCTTACCTGGAACCTCCTAGTTGGAAAAAGAAATTAGAAATGAGTCAAAATAACTCATTTTTTTTGTCAATAAGAATATTAGTAATTAATATCTTTAGACACTGAGCTACATGAGCCTACACTGCTTGTTGGAGGGATGTGAGACAAATCAGTGCTCTTGAGGATGATGGCCAAGATCTTGCAGTAGAGTGAGATTACCCGAAAGATGATGCAATGTCAGTGACCAAAGGTGTAATAATCTTAATAGGTATTTTCCTGAAGTGGAAATCCAGCAAACTAGGATTCCATAGATAATTTCCAGTGCTACTTAATTTTTTACAACCTGCATCGACATTTTCTAGTTACTTGTATTTTATGACCCTATTGGGAAATTGAGGTGATTTTTTTTCCCAAAAAAACCAAAATCCATACATTTAAAATAACTCTGAGTTCATTCATTTTTTTTCCCAACAATTAAAACACATTATTTATTTGGTGGAAATGACTCTATGTCCTCTTTTTATTAGAATGTCTCAACTGAAGAAACCAAAGAGGTGCCAGTCTTCTGTATGTATTAGACAGCTAATCACCTAATGGATAAGGGTTGAAAGATACCAGAAGACTGTCCGAATAAAGATGCTGCCTTCTGTATTGCTGGTGCGTCCACTATTTGGTGACTTCATGACACAGTATCCCACCTCCGAACGTCCTCTTTTGCAAGGAAAATACTAGTCCTGAGTTAGTAAAGCCTGGCATAGAAGTTACCCAGTAATTTTTCTCCCTACATGGTCACTACAGAAAAAAAAATTCCCTTCTCCCACAACTCCAGCAGGCAAACTCATTTTTGTCTTTCAAAATCAAGCTCAATCACAGGACTTCAGCAATTCTACCTTAAGGGAGATCATTTGCTCCTTTTTCTTGGCCTGCATAGACTTTCTATTTATCATTCTCAGAGCATGCATCACCATATTTTATAATTTGTTGTTTATGGATGTCTCTTATTCCTATCAGATTATGACTTTCCACAGGCCAATGAGAAGCACTGGGTCAGATTTTTATTTATTTTTATATTCCCAGAATCTACTGCAGCACTTTAATATGTAGCAGATGTACAAAACTGTTTCTAAGAAGAATTAATGATGTAAGGAATGCCCAGACCAGGCAATTCCTTTACTATCTCATCTAGGATATAAGTTTGTCCTGCATCTTGCCCTGTGTGAGTTCAGTCAAAATGGTTACTTGTTGATCCCACACATAGTTACTGAGCAAAAATCAAGAAAATGCATGCCCCATATATTGGGTAATCAAAATATAGTTGTGTATCAAAAGGGGAAGGATGTAATTATTCATCTGTGATCTACCCATTAAGAGGCTGTATTATCCACAGAGAATCTTAAAACAACAATAAACCGTCTAAATATAAGTCTGTATTTTATTATTACCATGTCCTGGTAATTCTAAATGCGTTCAGTGATATCATATACCTTCCCACCAAAAGAGATTATATCCATGGCCACTCCTCCCTGGTACACCACTGCCAAAGCCCATAAGCCTCTTTTATATTTATTCTTATTTTCCAAAGCATGCTCTAATTTTTCAAGTTCATCACCAGTATATAAATCACAGATTATGCTTTTAGGTATTTTATTGGCTTTTCTGTTCCATCGGCTATAAAATTTGGTTGGGAAATAATTTGAATCTCTATCTTTGGTCCTAAAGTGGGTCCATTTTCTACTACAAATTGAGTGAATTATACAATTAATTAGAAAATGCAAGTTAAATTAGTCCTCATTTGGTCCCATTAAATTCACCATCAACAAGAGAGGGGTTATGAGTTCAACATTTTTTCAATATTTTTAATGTAGAATCTATCTTAACTTTTAAAATTTTCCAATAAAATTGTGTCTTATTTACATTGACAAGACAAATCTATCAATTGACGGTATTAAGTATAGGAAATGTTTGTCATTAGTAGATGCTAAGTTGTGCCAGCTTGCACAGCCACTCTGCTAATGGCGGACTCCAGTGGAGAAAAACATGCAAAATATTTTCGAGAACCTATGTATCCCTGTAGTGGGTTCCCTTACAGCTCATTTGGTAAAAAAAATCTGCCTACAATGCAGGAGACCCAGGTTTGATTTCTGGGTCTGGAAGATCTGCTGGAGAAAGAAATGGCAACCCACTCCAGCATTCTTGCCTGAAGAATCCCATGGACTGTAGCCTACCAGGCTCCTCTGTTCATGGGGTCACAAGAGTTGGACATGACTTAGTGACTAAACCACCACCATGCATACCTGTTGCTGAATTATGTGCTTAAAGAGTCAAAAACAGTGTGTATTTACTTTTAAGAAATGCTACCACTTGACCATACAGACAGCATATATCAAACAACTTTGAGACACCATTTAAATAAAATGAAATATGTGTGTCTCATAAGAATTGCCAAACTGAAGACACACAGACAATTGGTTGCCAGCTAAGGTTATGTCATGAGAAGATTTTGGTATCTTTGTTGATAAGAACCTTACGGGTCATAGACCTCTTTCTGTGCAAGTCCTTCATGTATCTTTTCTTCAAAAAGAAGTTCAAACACTGTGGCAGGTTAATATTTTGATATATTAGCCAACAGGATTTCTCCCTGTAATTATGTATACTTCATGACCTTTCCCAGAGCTCACACAGCTAGGGTCTTCCAAATTCATTTCTTAGGAAAAGGATGTAAGAGAAATCCAGAGCCAAGAGAAGAGTCAAATTACTGGCTTTTGAGAAAGCCTGGATTTACAGTTGGGAGTGAAAGGCATGAGTCCAGAAACCTCAGAGAAGAAAAAAATGGCAACTAGTTTGGTCCAGCTGGAACAGAAGACTCATTCTGAGGTCTTTGAATATACCATCCATCAGTGTTTGAAGGCTGATGTAGGTAGATTTGGATCTAGTAGGAAATAAGAAATAGCATCTGTACAAAGGCAAGTGAACTTACTAAACAAATCATCTGGCTCTGAAAAAATCCAAGGGCAGCTGGAGTGCTCACTTTTGGCCAACTCTCCTTCCCCAAACCTTCTGGAAGTATTTTATCACTGACATAACTGTGATCAAATGCTGGAGTGTGGAGGAAAGTTCATCTCAGAAGAGTTCTATGAGTGCCCATATTTGTATATGGGGGACGTCTAAGATTGGCCTTCTAGGAAAATGCCTTACATTAGTGATGGCAAGCTTCCTCTGCTCATTAGAGTATCATGGGGAAGAGCTTGAGATGGCTGAGGACTAGATTTACCTGTTTAAAGTGTGAACAGGGTAGCCCTTCACCTAGATGATACCATTTACCTCCAGTCCACTGGTGAAAGAATCCCACTTCATTACACACTAATTGCTAATCTGCTATTCTCTGAGGAAACTCAACAGCTTGAAAAGATCAGCATTCAGGTCAAGAGGCACTAGACCAATGTTAACTTGGGGCTTCTGGAATCTGATTGCCAGACTTAGAATCCTAACTTCTCTGTTTCTGCCTGAATGCCCACTAACAACACACTTACATGCAGTTGATCTAAGACTTGAAACAGAACTTGAGAGAGCTCTCACCTGCATTCCTATGTGGTCATTTCACTAATTTTTTTCCTGTGTAAAGATGCACAAAGTCACTTTAGAGTGTAAAGAGAAAAAAGTATGCTTTCTCAGGAAACCAAACAGGGAAATACATTCTTCTAAGGGTCAGATGAAGCCATGTGGGCCTGAGAGTGGCAGCTTTCTTCAAAACCGAAGAATTCCCCAAAACTTCTGCGGATTTAGTAAAAGGGACAATTTGGAATGATGGGACATTTTTGTGCCAGCATCTATTGTCATTCAGGAAGCAATGACATGTCATTACCAGCTTGATTCATACAGATGTCATGTCTCCTGATGATGCAGCAAGCAACGTGTGAAGATGACTGAACGTGATGTTTGGTTCAGTCCCTTCACCTGTAGTAACATGTCTGAAAGCATCATTTCGGACTGAAGTAATCACTTAACCTGAAGCATTTAGTGGAAATAGAAATCAAGTGGTTAACATGTATCTGCTGAGACCACCCACAACTTTTTTCTCAGTTTTTTCAACAAAGCAATAGTGACCACCACAGACTATGAATCCACCAAGAGATAGTATTAGTAAGCAAGTTAATAGAATTCAAAAAAATGACATTAACTGGAAATACATGAATTTTTTTCAGAGTCACACTTAAGAAAAAGTATGGAAACTAATTCTTTTCCTGTAGTAAAATAGATTATTATACAGAGTGCTAAACAAAGTGAACAACAACAACAACAACAACAAAAACAGAAAAAAATTAAGTTAATTGAATAGAGAATAGAAAAATGGATTCTGTCTTCATATAGCAGTGTGGAAACAACTATTAAATTCATAATGATAGGGACCTTTTTAAAAGCAAAGTTTTAGAAGTAAATGTAACAGAATGCAAAGTGTGATACTACAGTTTAAAAATGGGCAAATCATAATCATAAGTGTGGGTGGTATAAGGAATGAAAAGTAAACTATATTGTAATCGAAGTTATTTATGATTTGCACATTCTGGTTTCTGTGTGATGAGAAATAAAAAGCCAAATGAATATTTGGTTTAATGAACTCATTTATCCCACTGTGAAACTACAATCCTCTAAAAAATGTGAAAGCAAAACTAGAAAACATGCAAATCACATTTTTTAACTTTTCAAAAGATACACATGCAAAGATAATATAAACTTAGACTTTCTTTGGACTGAAAAAGGCTAAGATTTTTTAAAAATACAAAAGAGGCTGAGTAGGGGCAGAGCTATTTTTCTTCCCTCCTAAAGAAGATTAACTAGTTGGGTTTTCCTTTGAATAGCTTAAAAGGTTCAAGTTATATCTGGCAGAGTGAATAGGTAATAATATATGCCTCATTCACCAAAGAAACAAATGTTTTGTTTCCCAACTCTAATTCTGTATTTTGTAGTAAGCTAGAGTGATATAATATACACCAGTATTATTGTAAAACAAGAGTTTATTACTTGGCTAAGTAAATTGATCTTTGGAAAAGTGTACAAGTGCTTTGAAATAACATAAAAACTACTTAATCCAATCTTCTCTCATACAATTTCTTTCAAGGAGAACAGACACAGCCTGTTAAAATAACAAAGAATGTAGAGTTTCCATTCATGGACAAAGTGTCCTCATTCAAACTTCCACTCTAAGCTACCTTGCCCCTCTTCTCAACTTTCTTTGCAGCAGGGAAATGTGATTCCATGAAACTGCCAGGATTTTGTTTTATGTTAACTGGCTGAGCTTTTCACGTCTCACAGAACTGGTGACACCTAAATGACACACACTTTGGATTGTCCCCTTGTGCGGAAAAGGCAGATAAAGGGCGGAGGAGAAACCTAACACAGGTGGGCAAGGGCAACATGGCCATCATAAATGTTCCTGAGATCCGGGCCAAACTGAGGATTGTTGGGGAGATAAAACAAAGGCTTAAGTGAAATGATTGCACAAGAGGTGTTAAATTACAAACCTAGTCCTGAGAAGTCTCCAAAATCTGGCAGCCCTAGACTGAAGCTTTACAAAGGAAGAAGTTGAATCTTCAGAATCTTTAACCAGGCTATGAACAGAAACTATCATAATTTAAGTATAATTACTAGACCACGTCTGACTTGCAAAGTGACTACAGAACTGTGTCTGCATTTTACACAAGATGGGGACTGATGTAAAATGCCAACATTTCCAGTTGGTTTGGAGGATAAGAGGGGCTTCCCCAGTGGCTCAGGGGTAATGCATCTGCAATCCATCTGCAATGCTGGAGACACAGAAGACTCAAGTTCTATCCTTGGGTCGGAAAGATTCCCTGGAGAAGAGAATGGCAACTCAGGATTCTTGCCTGAAGAATCCCAAAGGAAAGCAAGCCTGGTGGGCTACAGTCGCAGAGTCGGATACTGAGCGACTTAGCACACACACACGCAGGACACTTCAGTTCAGTTCAGTTGCTCAGTCGTGTCCGACTCTGTGACTCCATGGACTGTAGCATGCCAGGCCTCCCTGTCCATCACCAACTCCTGGAGTTTATTCCAACTCATGTCCATTGAGTGAGTGATGCCATCCAACCATCTCATCCTCTGTCGTCCCCTTCTCCTCCTGCCTTCAATCTTTCCCAGCATCAGGGTCTTTTCCAATGAGCGGTTCTTCGCATCAGAGGGCCAGAGTATTGGAGTTCCAGCTTCAGCATCAGTCCTTCCAATGAATATTCAGGACTGATTTCCTTTAGGATGGACTGGTTGGATCTCCTTGCAGTCCAAGGGACTCTCAAGAGTTTTCTCCAACACCACAGTTCAAAAGCATCAATTCTTCAGCTCTCAGCTTTCTTTATAGTCCAACTTTCACACGGGATAAGAGTGAATATTTTGGAATGAAATTCTATTTGGTCCTGTATATATGTTTTGCTAGAATTCAGCTATAGATGTTTATGTGGTGTTGTTTATCTATTTAGAGTCTTTGTAAGAAATCATGAACTATGCAGGTTTTCTGATTTCAGTGATTTACAGCAATAGATTCATTCTGATTTTATCAAAATATTCCTTCTATACCTTTGGACTTTCTAGCAATATGTCTTTAATATTCATTCCTCAAAGACTTTGTTAAAGTGTGCTCAAATTAAAAAAAAAAAGGTTGAGATGCGATTTCCACAAGATTACACAATGTAAAACAAATGTCAAAGTAAATTTTTACAATTGCTTTTGATTACAGCATTTTGAGATTCTAGAGCATTTTAGGAAATTCTTAAACCAGTATTTTTTCTTTTCTTTAGCTAAACATAACCTTTGTTGAACCTAACCACATTTCTTTCCCCTCCTGTCAGTGAGTTCCCTGTACTAATTTTGAATCACTATTTGTAAGACAGGCCCCTAGGGCAGAAAGCATTTGTTGGGCTAGCTCCCATTATAAAAAGACTTTTCAGAGGACTGGGATCCTCTTCAGCATTAAGAAAGCAAGGCTTCTTCTAGGAGGTTTGTTTTATCAGCCTCCTTGCTCCTACTGTCAGTGTGAGTAGCTCACAGATTCTGAGAAAAACAATGAATTCAAGTGTGAAGCAAGGAGACAAACCAGAGCTTTTGTAGTCAATGAGAATTCTTTCTTTTTTTCCCTGAAAGTTCAGTGCTGGCTAGAGTTACTAATGGGACTGATCACTACCAAAACATATCTGTATCATTGGTTGGGTTTCTTTTTTCCAGTTCTGAACCCAATTGTATTATACTACAACAATAAAATGCCTCCTTTAAGTTAATGAGTTCAAAACTGAATCTAATCTTAGTAGTTATACGAGTAAAGCAGCATGGCTCACTTCCATTTAGGAGAGCGTTTTTGTATAGTATCACAAAAGAAGGGCCAGGTGGGAATAAAATGTACAGCTACTGGATCCCTTTTCAGTATTCCACCTAGTAGAAAGCCCTGGCTCCATCCAGTTCCACTCAATTGGCTGCTCTGATTTGACATCATGATTATATACATAAAGTTATAACTTTCTGTTTATCAAACACCATAGATTCCGTGAGGATTGTAATTTTGAACTTAGTCTATTTGTGCCAAATTGCCTGAAAATAATAATTAGAGATAATTTAACATAATGAGTACAGTAGTTTCAGATAAATTACCCCTCCAGAACATTAATTGTATTCATTAAACAGAAAAGGATAAAATTCCAAGGTCATATCTATTATGCTTTTATTTTTTGAAATCATCTTCAATTTCTTTCTTTTTAATTCATAAGATAATAATTTAGACAGAATGAAGAAATATTTAGCTAGTAAAATGATTGCATTAGGATGTTATTTTTTAATTAAAATTCCACTTAAATTCACCAAAAATCACATTCTAGTGGCATTCCTAAGATGTTTCTTTTTGCATTGCTATGAGTTTAAAATCTCTTTAATATCTAAGCAATAAAAGAGTATTCATTTGATTTTTTTTCCTGTTTGCTTGTTTCACATTAGCCTAAATAAATGAATGTAGAAATAAATGTAGAGTGAAAAGCACATAGAATTCTCCACTGGGAGGTCTAGCTGAATTATTTTTTCTGGTAATTAATGAGTAGTCAAGGGCCTCTCTGGTAGCTCAGTAGTAAAGAATCTGCCTGCAATGCAGGAGACGTAGGAGACACAGGTTTGATCCCTGGGTCAGGAAGATCCCCTGGAAGAGGGCATGGCAACCCACTCCAGTATTCTTGCCTGAAGAACCCCATACACAGAGAAGCCTGACATTTTGACTCTTTGGAAAAGACTCTGATACTGGGAAAGACTGACAGCAAAAGGAGAAGGGGGTGACAGAGGAGATGGCTAGATAGCATCACCAACCCAATGGACATGAATTTGAGCAGAGTCTGGGTAACAGTGAAGGACAGACAGTGGAGGACTGTGTGCTGAAGTCCATGGTGTTGCAAAGAGTCAGACATGACTTAGCAATTGAACAACAACAACATAAATTCAACATGTTTAACACTAGGAAAGTTTAGAATATTTGGTGCTGAAGCTAGACTGGTAATTAATGCTTTTTTTTCCTAATGAAAAATGTCATAAAACTATGAGATTCCCCTTTCTTACATTCCAGGTTCAATACATAGACTTCTAATTGCTAATTCAATTTTGTTGTTGTTCAGTCACTAAGTCACGTCTGACTCTGTGACCCCATGGGCTGCAGTACTCCAGTCTCCCCTGTCCTTCACTATCTCTCAGAGCTCCCAGGTGGTGCAGTGGTAAAGAATCCACCTGCCAATGCAGGAGATGCAAGAGACATGGGCTCAACTCCTGGGTCAGGAAGATGCTCTGGAGTAGGAAATGGCAACCCACTCCAGTATTCTTGCCTGGAAAATTCCATAGACAGAGAAGTCTGGCAGACTATAGTCACCAAAGATTCAGACGTGACTGAGTGAGCATACATGCACACAGTCATGATTTAGATATAATTTAATTACTGTTGGTAACTAAAAAGTGAAGTCTTGAGAGATTCCCACCACAACTTCAGCTTTAGTTTTCAGTCCATTTTTTCAAATTTGGTTAATATCTACCATATCTACTGAAATACTTAGTTTTATAAACTAAGACTAAAGTGTTAAAATCAGTTTTAGTCTTGCAAATCTAGAGTTTTAGCTCTATTAAAATGTCCCCTTGATTGCAGTCTGAAGTTATCCATTTTGCCTATGTAATAGGCATCACAAATTAATATAGTGAAAATAGATCTTGATTTTCAACTCCAAATCTTTCTCCACATAATAAACAATAAATGGTCCAAGCATCCAACCAATTGTTCAAGCAAAGAACCAAACACCAGAAGCTGTCCTTTATTCCTCTCTTTTTCTTACTCTCAACACACAATTAAGTGGTCCTGAGTTATTCACCTTGAAAATATAACTCATTTCCATCTTCTTTCCATCTCTATTAGTTCAAGCCACCATCATCTGTTGCCTGGACTCCTACTATTGCCAACCTATCAGTCTCCTAAGCTTATTTTTGGTCCTCCACTATACATACTTTATGGATCTTTTTATTAAAATAAGTCATAGTTTCTTCCCTCTATTGAAAAATTTATCTGCCTTTTGAATTCTTAATAAAGGCAAAAGTTCAATAATGCCAACAGGTCTATCTCCAACTCAAATTCTCCAACATTCCCACTAGGTCACCAAGTTCCAGGAACACTTACCTCTTGCTCTTCCTCTAGTAAACCAGCCACATATGTGCTTCAAGGTTTCTGTCATTGCCATTTTGCCAGTCAAGAATATTCTTCTTGCAGATAGCTGCATCTTCCTCCTTCAGTCTCTTTGGATTTTTACTCAAATTTTCACCTCTTGCGTGAGCCCTTCCATGATCACTTCAAGTAATACAGTAATTCCTCTTCCCTACTGTGGTCTATTCCTTTACCTTGCTTTTCATCATAATATTGATCATTGATCATAACATTGATCATTTATTTGCTTGTTTTTGACCTGTCTCCCACAATAAACTGTAAAGACAATGAGAGCAGGGACTTAGCCTGTTATGCTCAATCCTTCATCTCCAGCAGTCAGAACAGCATCAAGGATAAAGTGTAGATTATATAAATATCTGTCCTTTAGTAAACAAAAGAATGATTCCCTGGTGGCTCGGAGGATAAAGAGTCTGCCTGCAATACCAGAGACCTGAATTCCATCCCTGAGTCAGGAAGATCCCCTGGAGAAGGCAATGGCAACCCACTCCAGTATTCTTGCCTGGAAAATCCCATGGACGGAGGAGCCTGGTGGGCTACAGTCCATGGGGTCGCACAGAGTTGAGCACAACTGAGAGATCTCACTTTCACTTTCACACAATAAAATAACTTGTTCAAGTGGACCCTGTGAGTTTGGTCTGGGCATAAGAAATACACTTCTAACCTGATGATATCCATGAAGTCTGGGTTTTTTTTTGTTTTATGTTTTTTGTTTTACTTTTCCATATTGTTTATAATAGAGTGGAACAATAGACCTTATTTAGGTCTAATGCTTTGGTCAAACCAGGCTGAGTGATTGTGTGTCCCCCTCCTCTTAATGAGACTTCTGTCCTCTGTGAACCTCAAGAAGGACACCACCTGCCTCCAGTGTCTCCCCAATTTGGGACATACTGGCCAATATCTCCCAAGTCATCTTTTGAAACTTAACTCAACCAACGTCAAGTAGATTTGATGACTCCCCTTTGTAGTCATATAGCCCCTATAAATAGTTTTCTCATACCACCCGAAGTATTTATTGCTCTTATTTGTTTACTGGTGCATCAATTTCTACTTGGTAAGTTCCTGGAGACCAGAATCTATTGTTAGTCATCTTTGTGTTCCACAGATCAAGTACTTCATTCATCCTTATGAACTGTGATCCAGGCATGAGTTCAATGTGTTTTAGTGATTGAAAGAAAGCCAGTGTAACTAGAGAGGCGACAACAAAGCAGAGGTGGCAGGAGATGGGACAGACCAGGAAACAATCATACTGGGTTGTTACAGCTAAAGATAAGAAGTTTGTATTTTATTATTCTAGGCATTGGCAGTTTCAAGAACGGGGAGATATGATCTGATTTTTTTTTTTCCCACGATCATACTGGCTGCAGTGTGGAGAATAGGCTTTAAAAGGAACATGAAGTTCAGTTCAGTTCAGTTCAGTCGCTCAAGTTAGGGGGTCTGTTAGGAAGTTCCTAAAAAGATGAAGCCAAGAGATACCAGTAAGTGGGACTAGGAGAGCAGCAGAGTATATGAAGAGAAGTTAGATTAATTAGTTTTGTTTTGTTTTTTTGTTTGCGCTGTTTTGGCATTTTGGGGGGGGGGGATATTATTGCTTTACAGTGTTGTGTTAGTTTCTGCTAACACTGAAACTCTGTGTATAGTTTCTGCTGTACAACATTATGAATCAGACTTATGAATGCCTATACCCTCTCCCTGTTGAGCCTGTCTCCCAACCTCCCTTTCCACCCGTCTACATCACCACAGAGCAACCAGCTGAGGTCCCTATGCTATAAAGCAGCTTCCCTCTAGCTAGCGGTTTTACACACGGTAGTGTATACATGTCAGTGCCACTCGCCCAGTTAACTGGTACAAGGTGATATCTCCATGCAGTTTTGATTTGCATTTCTCTAATAATTAGTGATGAGCATTTTTTTAAACGTGTTTCATGGCCATCCGTACATTTTCTGAGGAGAGATGTCTAATTAGGTCGTCTGCCCATTTCTTGATTGGATTGTTTTTTTTTTTTATATTGAGCTCCATAAGCTGTTTGTATATTTTGGAGATTAATCCTTTATTTGTTGCTTCATTTGTAAATATTTTCTTCCATTCTGAGAGCTGTCGTTTCATCTTGTTTATGGTTTCCTTTTCTGTGCAAAAGATTTTAAGTTTAATTAGGTCCCAATTGTTTATTTTTGCTTTTATTTTCATTATTTTAAGAGGCGGGTCAAAAGAGATCCTGCTTTGATTTATGTCAAAGCCCAAAGATAAAACCATGCACCTCCAACCACAAAATCTATGACAAATGAGGTAAGAATATACAATGGGGAAAATACAGTCTTTTCAATAAAATAAGTGGTCCTGGGAAATCTGGATAGCAACATGTAAAAGAATGGAATTAGAACACTCCCTAATACCATGCACAAAAATAAACTCAAAGAGAATTTATTGGTTTTGGAAGTAATGTACAAGGTATATTAGAAGAGGGAAAGAAAAGGATCTAAGATCACTGCTAGGACTTTTGGCTTGAGTTACTAAGTGAATTGTGTTGTTGTTTACTGAGGAGATGATGAAGAGAAAAAGGCTGGGATCAAATCAAGGTATTTTTGTTTTTTATGTTTTTGTTGCACTTAATTTTAACTGTCTTTTAAACTTCTAAGTGACATTGTCAAGTAGGCAGTTGAATATACAAATGTAGAGTTCAGTACTGATGAGTGAAAAATTAACGAAAGAACACCTTATGCAAGATTCTCAAACTAGTCCTTGTCAGAACACCAAGATTTTATGATTACACAAACTAAACAAATGTGGTTTTTATTCAATAAATGAAAAAATGTTATTGCAAGAATTACCTCAAATGTAAATTTTATCCTAACTTTTTTCCTTAAGTTTCTTTTATCAATAGTAGAATCTGGAAATATACATACATGTATATCAGTTCAGTTCAGTCACTCAGTCGTGTCCGACTCTTTGAGACCCCATGAATCACAGCACGCCAAGCCTCCCTGTCCATCACCAACTCCCGGAGTCTACCCAAACCCATGTCCATCAAGTCGGTGATGCCATCCACTGATGAGATGATGGCTATCTCATGCTCTGTCGTCCCCTTCTCCTCCTGCCCCTAATCCCTCCCAGCATCAGGGTCTTTTCCAATGAGTCAACTCTTCACATCAGGTGGCCAAAGTATTGGAGTTTCAGCTTCAACATCACTCCTTCCAATGAACACTCAGGACTGATCTCCTTTAGGATGGACTGGTTGGATCTCCTTGCAGTCCAAGGGACTCTCAAGAGTCTTCTCCAAGACCACAGTTCAAAAGCATCTATTCTTCGGCGCTCAGCTTTCTTCACTGTCCAACTCTCACATCCGTACCGGACTACTGGAAAAACCATAGCCTTGACTAGATGGACATTTGTTGGCAAAGTAATGTATATATACTTGTATATATACACACATACATACATAATCATATATAAAACAGGTATAAATATAAATGCATACATATATATTATGTAATGCTTCATCATATGGTTAATCATTAGCTCTTTATGGCTTTCTGCCAAGATGGCAAAGTCTTTCAATTTGAGGATCAGTTTCACAGAATTTTAAGAGGTGTCCCATTTACCCAATTGTGATAATCTCCAAGATTCAACTTTCTATTTATCCTCTTCAGAGACTTTGGAATCAAGTTGTACCAGATCTAAAATATAGAATGATTATCAGCACTATTAAAGCCAACTGTGTCCTTTCTAATTATCATGAAAGGGAAATCATGGAGCCTTTGGGCCAATTTTCAGAATGTCTATAACAGAACTTGCTATTAGAAAGTCATTGCTTCAAACACCAGGATCTTACCAATCACATGCTACTATCAAGACAGAAGAATTACATACAGAATTAGAAACAAAGGATTTCATAAAGAAAAAAAATGCTACCCTAAAGAAAAGTGAAAGTGGCAAAGTGGAGCTAGTAGATATTTTTATTGGTTTATTAACAGTACATTGTCAATTTTAAATGAAGCTCTTTCTGACCTCATAATGTTCACACCTGGTGCTATAAAAAATTCATAGAATTTTATGGGCTATGGCTGTCAGTGCTTCAATAATTGTGTCTCACTTGTAGTTGATGTTATTTTTATATAACTTAGAGAACATTTATATCTTATTCAGCAAAATTTGATTTTCTACATGAGTTTTCTGATGATTTTAGACTGTATTTAATTTCCTTGTTGGGAAATTTCTTAAAACTTTCCCTTAAAAAAAGGCAATTTCAAAACTTCTAGACATTGACACTGATCTCTTTTGCTTCAGTATAAAAGTACAAATTTTTGTACTTTCGATTTTGATACCCTAGGAAAACAATTTAGAAGTTATAGTAACAAAACCAGAACAAAATGATGGATCACACATAAAGATCCTTCGAACAGACTTCTAGCTAATATGTCTGCATAGAAGAATGCCTGTTTCCTCATTTCCTGAACAGCAAAATCATGTACCTCATTCTTAGATATAGTCTAAATTATAAAAACAATTTTATACTTGTTAAAATTTTTATATTTTTATAAAATATATTTTATATTAATATTAAAATATTGTATATTTATAATTGTATATTAATAAATTATATGTTTATATTTACATAATATAAATATATTAATATATGTTTATATTTAAAAACCAGTTTAAACACTAAGGAATTATGAAAATTAGTGGCACTGTTATCATCAACCTGCACACTATCTTGTTTCTCTCCCGAAAAGTATTCTCCCAATATTTTTGTGAGCATTCTGTTTGATTAATTTTTAAATATACAGTTTATACAAAGTAAAATACATATATATGTGTATATTATATATATACATGTATACTTTATCAATATATATATATATTGTATAATATACATGTACATATATGCATGTACATATATATATGTATAAAGGGACTGTGTTGTACATATTGGGCACCTTGCTTGTTTCCAGCTTAATAAACTATCTTGTCAATGTTTTTCTTGCACACTTTACTTTTTGGACTTATTTCACAGCTTGCATGCATGCTCAGTCACTTCAGTTGTCTCTTACTCTTTGTGACCATATGGACTGTAGCCCCCCAGGCTCCTCTGTTCATGGGATTTTCCTGGCAAGAGAGTAATGCAATTTATATAGGATATATAGTACTTTTTGCAAACAATTTGTGATTCCAAACTTTGATGACGTGCAGTAAGCAATACTGCTACCATTTAAATCCCTTTACTTCCTGAGCTGTGGAAACAGACTTATAAAGAAATACATGTTATTCTCTAACCAAAGACATTTGGGCAAGCAAACAGATAGGCAGATAGACAAATAGTTAGACAGACTTTGCAAAGGATTCTACAGCTGCCTTGGCTTTGTTGGAAAATATTTCTAGAAAAAAATGGGATTATACAAAGGGTCCCAGATGGAGTTGAATTAATCACATTTTTGATATCCCATTAGATGTTTGCCAGCACAATCATGTTGTTTTCCTAGATAAACACAAGAAAAAGTTATTAATTAATACTCAGGCTAAACATTTACACTTGTCATGGTAAACCCAATTCTTAATCCTCTTTGTAAAGGAAGCATCTGCCTTGCTTGAATGTCATGGTTAATAAAGGTCTACACAGAAAAGCAGAATTTCTCTATATCACTCTACAGTGTCAAACACATAGAGTATACTGATTAAGATAATGTACTATCTGAAAGCTATGCATGGGTAGGAATAAGCCATGTAAGCTTATTCACCAAGGAAACTCTGTGATTCAATCTTATTCCCAGGCAGGACTCTTTGTAAATAAAAATTTAATCCAGAAATTGTTAACAGCCCATTCCCTACAAATTGTGTAAACATTACTAACATGAGATAGCCAGGCAGGATACATAAGCACCTCTTTTTTTTTCCAGACACAAGCAATAGTGAACAAATCAATTTAAAAAAATAGATGAGACAATCATTTAAAAAATCAAGAATAAAGCAAGCATTGTCATTAGGGATGCTTTCTTTATGCAGGTTATTTTTACACTTCCTTCATATTTTTAATTTAAAAGTAGGTAGGAAGCCATTTAGGAATATGTTAGGGATAGAATAATATAGCATCTCTTTGGAATAGATGTCTTCAACTTGAAAATAACTCCTATCATTTGTCCCATACCGATGCAGCAGTTTTGGTTATGATTTCAACATTGATGTAAGATTTTTCAGGAGAAGAACTATGAAAACAATACAGATGAGAATGATTTACGTGTATTCTGGATGACAAAATCAAACTAGACCATCTACACCAAATGTAAGGTGACAGAGAACACAGCAGTTTCAATGCCTTCTCAGTTAGGATGATAAAATTTTTTATAAGCTGCTATATGGATTACTGAGATCTTTAAAGATATAATATCAAGAAATGGACCTCAACTATCATAGAGGAGTTTATGTAAGATTGATGGTTAAAAATATTAAATTATGTTTCTGAAAAACTCAGGCTTTCCTTCCTTAGAAGTATTTAAGTACCTTGTGGATAGCTGTTTGTACTATTTTTACAATATCCTTCCCTGTGAATGCCACTTTTATTATGTTATCCTCTGATTTCTCTCCTTGTTGCAAGTCCTCTCAACCTAGAAGCTAGTGCATTTTAAAAAATCTTTCATGTTTATTGCAATACAAATTCACAGAGTTTTTAAGCTATTCAATGACATAGATTACTAGAAATATCCGTGTGTGAGAAAGTGGAAACACTGACATTTCAGACACTGAGTTCTTGTTGGTTTTGCTCAATGGGTTAGAGGGGGTTGGGAAATGGACTGTTTTCTAGAAAGTTTTCAAAGATAAAAGGCTCAGCTAATAGCACCGGGTGAGTGTTCCTAGTATTAGAAACCACAGATTATATTTCCTAAAAATTCTGGCAATTAGTTATCTTTGGGCCATTAACCAAATTTCTCAGCATTTCCTTAAGAACTGTCCGTCAATATACTGCCTTAATCCAAGATCAGAAAGGATAACATTACAAGATGATATGGCTGAAGGCCAATTTATATTCTTCTTGTGTTCTTAAAACTACAGATGCACACCTGTTTAAGGAACTAAGAAGGTAGTTAAATTCTAAATAGTCTACAGATGCATAGAGTATCTCTGGAAGAACGTCTTGTAAACACTGACTAGTATCATCTCACATCCTTCCCAGTCACACTGCGTTTTCACAAGTTTATGCACATCTGCAGGCTGTTAATCATGAGCTTGGTTGTAATCTGGGAGGATTCAAGCCTCAGTCAGAATCAATGATCTTTTGTAAGTTTAATGTATTTATTGTGAGGTTTAAAGACAAGGACCATCTTGCTCTTATTATGCTCCCAATAGCAAATAGTGTAAACACTGGATGTTTAATAAATCCATACTGAAATGAAATGACTTCAGCTGAATTTAAGAATGTATGCAATAAACTTCTTTATTTATCATAAACATAAACATTATTCATTCCCAAATTTTTAACACACATTTTCTTCAATGTTTCTCAGATGTCTACCATATCTATTTGTCTTAAGTTGGGTTTCCTGGGAGGAGGGTTGTGTACAGGAAGAATGTGAAGAGAGCCTTCAAGAACAACAGCAGAGAGTGAAGTTAGATTGGAGAGAAGGAGTAGTTGATCTGCAAAGCCATCACAATGAAGACCTCGTTGGATACCACTGGGGGTTCTGGAGCTGATCCCCAGCCTTATCTCTCCTTAAGGCAAGAGACTTGGCTTTTATACCAGTTCATTGACCTATCTTGGATGCAATCTGCCTCCAGAAGAGGGGCCATGACCTTGGGTGAGTGAGCATTCTTCAACCAAGGGCAATTCTCGGAGAGACTCAGCTAAGGGCTGTCAGCCCCAGCATTACCAGTAGTTAGAGGAATGAGAATTTCAGTCCAGAATGGGGGTTAGTGTGGTATATTCCATCATCCACTACACTGCTTTTATTTTAATCCTTTACAACCTGATTTCTTTACTCAGTACTCAGTTTTGTAAAAAAAAAAAAAAATATATATATATATATATATACACATACATATTTCAATCCTCATTGATGATTTTCTTTTTCAACAGTCAGCATTTCTAAGACTATAAAAGTGAGCAACTAGATCTTGAAAAACTCTCCTCCCTTGCTTTCCACACTAAATGAATTTTCTTCCTGCCCTGATTGCTAACTTATTCTCTTACTCTTTGTAATCTTTCTGCCAGAAAATTCATCCCCTTACTGTCTCAGTTCTTAAGAGTACATGTAGAGTATATTAAATCAGTATCTCCAACTTGTCTACATCTTCAAGTGATTCTTTTATCCCCAACATATTCTGGATATTTTACTTGAATGTTTTTCTCCATTACTTCAAAGCAAACACTAAGACAGTTTAAAAATAGCAAACCATGTTATTTTAGAAGCAAAAATGAATGTTCTTTTCTTACTATTACTGTTATTGTTACTTGATGTTACAATGTCAGCTCATGCTTTTGTCTTTTCCCCATAAATGAGTTCTTTCTCTTAATATCTTTATTTATTCCAATGGACCCTCGATCCCCTGTATAACTAATCTCACACTCAAATTTATTTTGATTTCTTTCCCTCTTATCCAGCAACCAGCCCTTGGATATTAATTCTTTGTTTGTAATTAGTCTCTTCTTTGCTGCATTCCATTTGTCCACAAGATGTTGTAAATTACTGTAATATACTCTGAACTGGTCTTCTTTTCTTAAACCTTTGCAGCTTTTGAGAATTCTGTGTATTCAAACCCTAATTTGGGAAATTAATCTTCCTACAACACAACTTCAGTGTAATCTTTACTGTCAAAAAGCTTCCATACTGTTCCAAAGCCAAGCAAACACAATTCTAAGTCTTCGGCCTAATGCTCAGGGCTTTCAAAAAACATTTTAAAATTTGTTTTATGAATCAGTACTGAGCAGCAGCCTCATGATGGGAACTCTTCTGGGCACTGGAGCCCAGCAACATTTATGTAATGTGAATTACATCTATTGAAGAGATGTAAGCCAAATAAATTAATAAAATTATACAGTATGTAAATGATATATTTGCAGTGAGAAGTGCTAAGGAAGAAAGATAAATCAGGGAAAGGGGTATTAAGTATTGAGATGTAGGGATATGATTTTAAAAGCACAGAATTGGCTGAAATGGTAACTACTGAGTAAGGTCCTGACAAAGAGTATGTGTCATATAGATATCTTCAGGGGACAGCAGTTGCCAAGATCCTCATGAAGGACCTTGTCTTCATGTTATTCAAAAAAAAAAAAAAAAAAACAAGAAGAATAATGCTATGGGAGAAAAACAAGTGAGGGGACAAGTACTAAGATATGAGGCCAGAGGGATGCTTGATCAGTAGGACTTTGTGTTTCATTGTAAAGAATTTAGATTTTACTCTAGTGAGAAGAAAGTCAATGAAAGCTTTTGAGCAGAATTGTGACGTGATCTGACTTTCATTTTAAAAGCTACTTTGCTGGGAAAGCACTGAAAAGTGGAAGCGTGAGTTGGGAGGCTATGCAGACCCAGGAAAGAGATCATGGTAGCTGGGAGAAGGATAGCAGCTACAAAGGAGATGAGAAGTGGTAACATTCTGAGTTCATTTTTAAAGGTAGACCCACCAGGATTTACTGATAGATTTCAGTCCACCAGTGTGGCAATGAGGGGAAGTGGAAATCCAGAATGAATCCAATTCCCTGCACAACTATAATAGAGCTATCATTTAATGAAGTGAGGAATCCTACGAAGGAAACGGTGGTGGTAACGGAAGGAAGGCTTCCCTGGTAGCTCAGCTGGTAAAGAATCTGCCTGCAATGCAGGAGACCCGGGTTCCTTCCTGGGGCGGGAAGATCTTCTGGAGACGAGAATGGCTACCCACTCCAGTATTATTGGGCTTCCCTGGTGGCTCAGCTGGTAAAGAATCTTCCCGCAACGTGTGAGACCTGGATTCGATCCCTGGGTTGGGAAAATCCCTGGAGAAGGGAGAGTATTTTCCAGTATTCTGGCCTGGAGAATACAATGGACTGTACAGTCCAGGGGATCGCAAAGAGTCGGACACAACTTAGCGACTAAACAACAATCGAATATGTCCCCAAATGCTTCTGCTATCTCTTTTGCCTCCCATTGTTTACAGTTACAGTGAAAGTCTCTTAGTCTTTTGCGACCCCATGGACTGTAGCCTGCAAGGCTCCTCTGTTCATGGGATTTCCCAGGCAAGAATACTGGAGTGGGTTGCCATTTCCTCCTACAAGGGATCTGTCTTCCCCACCCAGGGATCAAACCCTTGCGTCCTGCATTGCAGGCGGATTTACCACTGGGCCACCAGGGAAGCCCATTCAAATTTATATGCTTTATTAAATATACCGGAAGTGATAGCAAGTAGACAGCTAATAACTGAATGTGAAATTCAGGGAAGTAGAAGGTGGAAATATATTTGGGAGATACCCATTTATAGCAGAGAAAGCTATGTAATTGAAATTATACTACTTCTGAAATATGTATAGGAAATCAATTAAAAAATTTAAAAAGAGCATCCAAAAAAGAAGAATAAGAACCATACATGCATAGAGTCATGGAAGCCAAGTGATGAATTTGTTTCAAAGAGAGAGTGATCAGGCTGATGAGAGGTCAAGTAAAATGAAGACTATAAACTGATTATTTCATTTATACTGTGGATGTCCCTGGAGACCACTAACGACCAACTTAATCTTTTTTTCCAAACGACTGTTTTGTAAGCATTTACAAATAATTCCTTCTCAGTCCAATTTGCATACTCAATGTTCTATGAAAATGATATATTTGCTTACATTTTTTTTCTATACTCTTAGATGTACATTCTCCAGTTAAAATAGTTGCTTTTCTGTTTGTTCAAAAGCTGTCCATGTTTAAAATTCTAATTTTATCATCCATTAACCATTCTCTCCAGCATGATTTATAATTCAATGTCTAGGACAACAGAAGGCTTGCTGTCACTTTCAGAATCACATATTGATCAATTATCATATAAAATATTGCTTGATGGAGTATAGATTTACAAAGTGAGCAAACTTCAAGAATATAAATATAGGATTCCTGCATGCTTCTGATTTTGGATTTTTTTTTTCTTTTGGCTAAGCTTGCATTTAAATCAGAAAACCTATTCCATTTTAGAATTTGTAAATTTAAAGAAGTTGAAGTTCTCATTTTTATAACTCAAGCCTTGTCTTCTTTGAACTTTACCATTACTAGTGAGTCTTTTTGTATACAAAAAAAAATACTCCTCTTTATTTTGTTGGTCCTGTAAATGTTTAAAAATAGATGGCTATCATGTTCCTCCAACCAATCCACAGCCCCATCATTCTTTCCTTTTGCAGACTAAACATTCCAGTTTTTTCTAAACATTCCTTATGTGACACCATGTCTAGCCCTTTTACTATCTTGGTTGCCCTATGTATTAGGTCCAATTTGTCAATGTCTATTTTCTAGGATGGCAAATAAAACTGAATCCAGCACTCTCGGGTGCCTCACATCTGTGTGCAATGCAGTGAGAATCTTCACCTCAGTATTCCAATCACTAAATTGGCTAAGTTAATCTTAGACTACTATAGATAGTTACTATATAGTAGTAACTATCACTAATAGTAAGATAAATCTTAGACTACCTTAACCAACTTACTATTGGATATTTCCACTAACATATAGTCAACTAGCATAAAGAATGCATTCCAATATAGATAGAAGTAAATTTTTAATCATAATTGGATGAAGTTACACTTGCATGCATGATTAAATTTCCCTTTATTCTATCTTTACTCCATCTTTAATAATAGCTATTAGCTACTTGCAAATTCACCAAAATAAGAACATTGAAAACATTATAAATTGAAATAAGTTGAATGATAAATTAATCATTTTAAGGTCATAAAACATAAGGTTATATAAAAACAATTTCTTAAAAAAGATAGTAAAAATATTTAGATATAAGGATATGATATCACTGTTTAGATTCAAATAAAAAATTTAGATATTACAGAGAGAAGAGGTGGACATTAAAATATGCAAATTTTTAATATTTGAATGAATGGAGAATTACATATTAGTATCTATAAATATCTTTAAAATGAGCTTGATGTTCCTAATCTACAAACTAATAATAATCATCCAATTCTAGAAATTTACTAATAATCATTAAATTGTACACTTAGAATGAATAAATTATTCAAAGCTACCAAAATAATTCTGAACAAAGGACTTGTGTGCAAAATATATAAATAACTCTAAAATTTTATAATAAGAAAACATTCCAACTAAAAAACAAGCAAAAGATTTGAACAGACCTTTTTCCAAAGAATATATACCAATGGCAAACACATCAACTCATCAAATGATGCTGAGTCATTAGTTCATCACAAAAATGAAAGTAAGAAACAAGATATCAAACACACCTATTAGAATAGCTAAGATAAAATATATAAAAGCTGAAAACCAAATCCTGGGGGAAAATGCAGAACTGGAACACCCATACAATGATGTGCAGAATACAAAATAGTATAAAAACTTTGGAAAATAAAATTGTAGAGCTTATGTTCACATAAAAACATATACACAAAGATGAACATAGGTTTACCATGTTTCTCCTGCTGTTGTTCAGTCACTAAGTCATGTCTGACTCTTTGCAACCTCATGGACTGCAGTATGCCAGGCTCCCCTGTCCTCAGTATCTCCCAGAGTTTGTTCAAATTCATGTCCATGGTCTCAGTGATGCCATCCAACCATCTCATCTCTGCAATCCAGCAATTTTGGTCATGGGCAATTACCTAACTGATTTGAGATTTATGTCCACACAAAAGTCTGCACACACATGTTTACAGCAGCTTTATTCAAAAGCTGAAAGCAATGAAAATGTCCTTCAGCAGTGCGAAGTCACTTCCGTTGTGTCTGACTCTGTGCAACCATATGGACTGTAGTCCCCTGGGATCCTCTGTCCGTGGGATTCTTCAGACAAGGATACTGGAGTAGGTTGTCATGCCTTTCTCCAGGGGATCTTCCCAACCTAGGGCTCGAACCTGGGTCTCCTGTATTGCAGGTGGATTCTTTACTATCTGAGACACTAGGGAAGCCCCAAGTCTTTCAGCAGATGAATCTATAAACACACCGTGATACATTCATACAATGGAATGATATTCAGTGATAAAAATGTATGGACTCATGTCTCTTTCAGTTTTGGTTTCCTCGGTATATAGGTTGAGCAGTGGGATTTCTGGGTCATATGGAAGTTCTGTTCCTAGTTTTTTACAGAATCTCCACACTGTTCTCCACAGTGACTGTACCAGTTTGCATTCCCACCAACAGTGTAAGAGAGTTTTGTTTCTCCACACCCTCTCCAGCATTTATTGTTTATAGACTTTTTAATGATGGCCATTCTGATGGGTGTGAGATTAATACCTCATTGTGGTTTTGATTTGTATTTCTCTTATAATGAATGATGTTGAGCATCTTTTCATGTGTTTATTAGCCATCTGCATGTCTTCTTTGGAGAAATGTCTGTTTCAATCTTTTGCCCATTTTTTGATTGAGTTGTTCATTTTTCTGGTATTGAGCTACATGAGTTGCTTGTATATTCTGGAGATTAATTCTTTGTCAGTTGTTTCATTTTCTATTATTTTCTCCCATTCTGTGGGTTGTCTTTTCACCTTGCTTATAATTTCCTTTGTTGTGCAAAAGCTTTTAAGTTTAATTAGGTCCCGATTGTTTATTTTTGCTTTTATTTCCATTACTCTGGGAGGTGGATCATAGAAGATCTTGCTGTGATTTATGTCAGAGCATGTTCTGCCTATCTTTTCCTCTAAGAGTTTCATAGTTTCTGGTCTTACATTTAGATCTTGAATCCATTTTGTGTTTATTACTGTGTATGGTGCTAGAAAGTGTTCCAGTTTCTAGCTGACCAGTTTTCCCTGCACCACTTGTTGAAGAGACTGTTTATTCTACATTGTACATTTTTCCCTCCTTTGTCCGTAGGTGGATGGATTTATCTGTGGACTTTCTATTTTATTCCATTGATCTGTATTTCTGTCTTTGTGCTAGTATCATACTGTCTTTGATGACTGTAACTTTGTAGTATAACCTTAAATTAGGAGGCTGATTCCTTCAGTTCCATTCTTCTTTTTCAAGGTTGCTTTGACTATTCTGGGTCTTTTGTATTTCCATACAAATTGTGAAGTAATTTGTTGTAGTTCTGTGAAAAATACCATTGGTAGTTTGATAGGGATTGTTGAATCTATAGATTGCTGTGGATACTATACTCATTTTCACAATATTCATTCTTCCTATCCAAGAGCATGGTATATTTCTCCAGCTATTTATGTCATCTTTGATTTCTTTCATCAGTGTTCTACAGTTTTCTTTTCTTTGTAGCACTATTTACAATAGCTAGGACATGGAAGCAACCTAAATGTCCATTGGTAGGTTAATGGATAAGAAAATTGTTGTACATACACACAATGGAATACTACTCAGCTATAAAAATGACCACATTTGAGTCAGTTCTAATGAAGCGGATTAACCTAGAGCCTATTACACAGAGTGAAGTCAGAAAGAAAAAGACACACACTGTATATTAACACATATATATATGGAATCTAGAAGGATGGAACTGATGATTCCACATGCAGCAAAGGAGATGCAGACATAAAGAACAGATTTCTTGACTCAGTGGGAGAATGAGAGAGTGGGATGATTTGAGAGAATAGCACTGAAACATGTACATTATCATATGTAGATTGGATGACCAGTGCGAGTTCAATATATGAAACAGGGCACCAGGACAATCTGGAGTGATGGGGTGGGAGGGAAGTGGGATGTGGATTCAGGATGGGGGTGACACATGTATACCTGTGGCCAATTCATCTTGATGTAGGGCAAAAGACATCGCAATATTGTAAGGTAATTATCCCCCAACTAAAATAAATGAATAAAATTTAGAAACAAAACAAAATGTATGGACTCACAAACCAGGCAAAACATGGATGAATCTTAAATTGAAGTTGCTAAATGAAAAGAGTCAGTCCAAAAATGTTACCTATTCTATTCTTCCATTTATTCAATTTTCTGGGGTGAAAAAGCAAATCTAAAGAGTCTGTAAACAGAAAATTGTTTGACACAGATTTGAGAAATAGCAAATGGGTGAAGCACAGATGATTTTGTAAGGTGGCGAAATTATTTTGTTTGTTGCTGTAATGATGTACACACGACACTGCAGTTTTCAGTGCCTGTAGAATTGTACAACACAAAACATCAAACTTAATATATGTGAACTTTTAAAAAATCAAATCATTTAGGAGGTCAAAGGATATCAATATGGACTGCAGAACTGGAACAAAAGAATCTAACAATACTGCTAACATATAACCTCATTGGAAGGTGTGGGGGGAAGTAGTCGATCTTTGGAGATGAGTGGAGACTGTCAGGTTAAAGGCAAAAGGAACTGTACCAAAACCTGTACCCCACTTGATAAAGTTGTTTCCCACAAGCATACAAATTAACAGTTTAGTAACCACCACAACTATATTGAACTCACCAAGTAAGAAAATAAATGGAGAATGGTGGAAGCCATATTTCTCACTATGGGAATGGGAAGGTACAGATAAACCAGGCTAGAATGATCCATATGGCTATGTAGGACGATAGTAGGAGACATTATAATGAACTACGTTTAGTATAATAACCAAGATAATTAAATAGAGAACTATTTATAGACTGTAAATATAGGAATTAGTATGTACACATACTTAGATCTCCTTGCTCTATCAGCTGAGAGGACCTATGAGCAAGTAGTTCACCCAGCACCCACATTTTGGTTTCAAATACCATTTTCCAATTAAAGGAAGTAGGCTTCCTTGGAGAAACACCTGAAACTAAACTGGGGACAGAGAGTATACAAAAGGAACCAGAAACATTTTGTTGCCAAAAAAAAAGAAATTACCAAGGGAAAAAAGGTACAAACCCAACAAGGGGAGTTATGTTAAAGGAACACAGGAGCCAACTGAGAGAGCTTGGCTAAAGTGAAAGTGAAAGTCACTCAGTCGTGTCCGACTTTTTGCAACCACATGGGCTACATGTAGTCCATGGAATTCTCCAGGCCAGAACACAGGAGTGGGTTGCCATGACCTCCTCCAGGGGATCTTCCCAACCCAGGGATCGAACCCAGGTCTCCCACAATGTAGGCTGATTCTTTACCAGCTGAGCTACCAGGGAAGCCTATCCCTTCTCCTATAGATCTTCCCAACCCAGGAATCAAACCAAGGTCTCCTCCATTGCAGGTGGATTCTTTACCAGCTGAGTATCAGGGAAGCCCCCTAATGGCTAAAACTGGAACAATATAAAAATATTCATAAGTTCATATTGATATAAACAAATAAAAGAATGGGGGAGGAGAGGCAAATTTGTAACATAAAAAAATCTCTGAATAATTTATGTAGATCTTCCCTTTTAAAGAGGCTAAGCATGACTCCCTAACCTCTTATATGAGAGTTGTGCACAGTGACTTTTACCCAAAGAGTACAGCATGGGAAGTGAGAAAAAAGATAAATTTTATAGTGAAGAAACTCAACGAACACTACCCAACCCAGATAGATGGTCAATGGTGATGTCATGCCAATAATCTGTATACCCTTGATATGATATGATGAAAAATGACACTGTATCTCTGTGGTCTTCCTCCCCCAAACCCCAAAATTCCTGTCTAATCATGAGAAAAACAGTAGACAAGCAGCACTGAAAGAGATTTTACAAAATCTCTTTGTAAATACTTTGTAAATACTTTGACCAGTATTTAGTGAGACTGTCAAGGTTATTAAAAGCAAGGAATCTGAAACCCTGTCACAGTGTAGAGGAGCCTAAGGAAACATGACAAGTAAAATTAAAATGATATTCTGAATGAGACCATGGGTCAGCAAAGGAGAGCATGTAAAAAGCAAAGGAAGGGTTGAGTACTAGAGAAAATGGTGGTGATGAGTTAATTACCCTTTAGAGCTTCTTTGGGTTTCCCTGATGGCTCAGCTGGTAAAGAATACACCTGCAATGTGGGGGACCTGGGATCAGTCCCTGGGTTGTGAAGATCCCCTGGAGGAGGGCATGGCAACCCACTCCAGAATTCTGGCCTGGAGAATTCCATGGAATGTATAGGCCAGGGGGTTGCAAAGGGCCACAAATTCAGAACTTCTAAGCTTATGGTCATTATTGGTGACTTTGGAATCACTTTGCCATTGCAGGGAGTGGAGGATGATATTAGGAACTGCAAGTCATTCCTCACCAGCAAATTTTTAATAGATGAGTTTCAGAAAATCAAACGACTATTCTTTAATGTAGTCTGAATATACTACATATGACTCAGTAACAGGGAGAGAGGACAGATGAAAAGTTTTCCATTGTTCATCTCAACCCATTGTCCTAGCATGATTAAAAGTCAAAATATACCTTCAAGTTATACTCAATAATTTAAATATTATAGAAGGCTATAACTTGAATGTGGAAGGCCACATTCTCAAGATTTCACAAGGAAAACTGAATATTTTATGAGTTTATTGAAATGTAACAGAGATTAAGATTTTCTTTTTTATCTATGTGAAAATCTGTCCTAATCAAAGTTCAAGTAATTTTGGTTGTGAGAGGAAAAAATTTCTATTTCACAATTGTAGAAAAATTTGAAGTTATTTTAAAAGTTCTAGATGGTTTACATACTATTACATGGTGCAATATTTGAAAAACATTAAACAGAAGCAAAGGATCCTGAAAAGGTAATTAGTTTTGTCCTAATTACTATTGAAATTTCTGGATTCCATAATCATCTCCATAGCCAAATAATAGAAGCTCTTGATTCTCTCCATGGTCCATCCCCAAGGCCTCATGACAAGAAAATACACCAGTTTATTTTGTTTACAATATTGTATTCATGCATGCTAATCAATATTTCATTTACAGAACTCTTCCAAGTTAAAACTATGACCATCTTGCATATGGTTTTCAAATCAAAAAGTGTATATCTTTGTCTAGGACATTTTAGTTTGGCTTTCACTGCGAGTATCAGAAGTGGTATTCCAATAATGGCATGTGGTCCTAAAATGAGAACCATTGCCAGGAGCAAGCAGAGACCTCAATAGTGCTGTTGGAGAAAATGTGGCTTCTCTCCAACTAGCAAATTTCCTTTAAACATATTCTCTCAGAGCATATTAAACAGAACTAGAATGTCTGGTTAATGTTGAAATCACCTTATAAGATCTCACATGTAGTCTTCAGATTGTGTACCATAGTAGCCATGTAATAAATCCACTGGAGGTTTTGATCTTGAGATTCATACTTTTGACCATCACTCAAAAAGTCTCACTTGATTTCATTTATAAGGTCAATCTGAGACCGCTCCACTTTTAGATGGTTCAAAGCAGGTGTTGGTGGTGGTGTTGTTTAGTCACTGAGTTGTGCCTGACTCTTTTGCGACCCCAAGGACTGTAGCCCACCAGGCTCCTCTGTCCATAGGATTTCCCAGGGAAGAATACTGGAGTGGGTTGCTATTCCTTCTCCAGGATATCTTCCCGATCCAGGGCTTAAACCCCTGCCTTCTTGCACTGTAGGCAGATTCTTTACCACTGAGCCACTTAGGAAGCCCTCACAGCAGGTGAAGATGTTTCAATTTAAAAACCAAGAAGCAGCAGTGTGCGTGACAAGAATCTCCTGCTCAAAGCCTTGGGAAATATAATACCTCATACTATGATTGTTAATTGTCAGACAAATACCTGAAACCTTTTCAAATCTGATTCATCTATGGTAATTTTAGTTAAATTTAGAAAATATTTTGTGAAATATCTCCATCTTGTAGGCATGAGTCATAAAATACTATAATCAGTCAATGTGATTTTAGTATAGTTGTTAATTGTTGTCACCATAAGAAAATAGATAATCCTTTAAATATTTGCAAATATACCCCCTTTTTTAACTTTTTATTTTAATTGGGGTACAGCCAAGTAACAATGTTGTGATAGTTTCAGGTAAACAGTGAAGGAACTCAGCCATATACATACTATTCTCCTTCAAACTCTCCTCCCATTCAAGCTGTCAAATAACATTGAGCAGAGTTCTATGTGCTATACAGTAGGTCCTTGTTGGTTATGCATTTTAAATATAGCAGTGTGTACATGTCTACCCCAAACTCCCTAACTATCCTGTCCTCCCAACCTTCCTCACTGACAACCATAAGTTTGTTCTCTTAAGTCTGTGAGTCTCTCTGTTTTGTAAGTAAGTTCATTTGTATCATTTCTTTTTATATTCTATATACAAGGAATGTCATACTGGGTGAATCAAGTCAGACAGAGAAGAAATATCATAAATATATCTATTTCAGTGTAGTACTAATAATATTTTGCCTAGCTTCCCAAGGTAAGGAAAAAAAATCACATTTCTTTCCAAATCAATTGTTCATAACTTTTTTTCCCCTAATAATTTAAGTGAAATTAGATACAGAATCTTCATACAAGTTAGTATGAACTTTAGATAAAGGTCTGATCTCATTGGGGTTTTATCCAAACCTACAAATCTTTAGAAATTTATACATCACCACTTTAACTTGAATTGGGACTTACAGCCAGGAACAATAGAGAAGAAGAGCCAAGTGAATTATAATAGCTAATGGTTACTACACTGCGAAGAACTGGTTGAAAAGCTGGGCCTAGAGCCAGGCAACTTTTAGGTACTCACACTATACACACAAATCATGGTCCATATCTTCAGCACAGGTTGTAGTAGTATCCCACAGAGCTTACAGATAACTCCCCTGAAGTGCTAAATCATGGTTGCTGCTAAGTCGCTTCAGTCGTGTCCGACTCTGTGCGACCCCATAGACGGCAGCCCACCAGGCTTCCCCGTCCCTGGGACTCTCCAGGCAAGAACACTGGAGTGGGTTGCCATTTCCTTCTCCAATGCATGAAAGTGAAAAGTGAAAGTGAAGTCGCTCAGTCGTGTCTGACTCTTAGCAACTCCATGGACTGCAACCTACCAGGCTCCTCCCTCCAAGGGATTTTTCCAGGCAAGAGTACTGGAGTGGGTTGCTATTGCCTTCTCCGAAATCATGGTTGACTTATCTTTAATTAAAACTTGACAGAAATCACTCTGTTACGTCTGTCAATTCTCACAGTATTTTAGGAAAGCCTGTATTGGTGATTGTTAACTCTGCAAGGTCTCATGGTATGCCCAAGAAAGGTTCATAATAACACGTGCTTTCCAGCCAAAACCATTTTACTAGCAATAAGCAGTTATTTATATTTGAAACTTCTGGTTTTCAGTATAAATATTCTTTTGTGGACAGAGGTATTAGTTAAGTGTTACACAATTGCAATTTGGAACACTGTAGGCAAATAAACTTATACATAAAGAAAATATTGCATAAATGATTTGCATAGAGACATAATGATACTGTTAGATGTGAAGTACATTTCCCCATTGAACTGACCTCACCATTACCTTTTGTTGTTGTTGTTTTTAGTCACTAAGTCGTGTCTGACTCTTTTGTGACCCCATGGGCTATCGTCTGCCAGGTTTTTCTGTGCATGGCATTTCCCAAGCAATATACTGGAGTCTGTTGGTTTAAAGCAAAATAAAAACTATGTAATATTTAATTTTTTAATAATCTTGGATGGCAAGGCTTTTACAAGAAGATACAGTGGAAACAATTCAAAATTGACTACAATTTATTTTTTAATTCTGTACAATAAAAATGTCATAAACAAGCCAAGAATCCAAATTATGTTCAGGAAATAATATTTTCAACTCATGACAGGCAAAGTTCTATTATCCTAATATTAAAAAAGTGAAAGTGGCTCAGTCATGTCCAACTCTTTGCGACCTTATAGACTATTTAGTCCATGGAATTTTCCAGGCCAAAATACTGGAATGGGTAGCCTTTACCTTCCCCAGGGGATCTTCCCAACCCAGGAAATGAACCCAAGTCTCCCACATTGCAAGCAGATTCTTTACCAGTTGAGCCACTAGGGAATTCCAATATTAAAAAAAAAAAAAAGGGACTTACAATTCAATAGTACAGTCTCCGAAGAGTAGACATAAGGACAAAGAAATAAACAAAAGATAACAATGAGCTTTCATAATTAAAGAAATCTGTATCAGAAATGCAATTTTTTTTAATCTATCACATTGATTAAAATTCTGTCAAGGAATGGGAATATAATAGGCATTCACACTACCCTAGTCATTGGTAAAATCTCTGGTGGAAGATATTTTGTCAATACCAAAACTTGAAATATTTAAAATTTTTGACCCAGGTTCTTATTCTAAAATTAGTTCTGTGACTATGTTCCCCAATGCTACACAAAAAGATATATATCAATAAAAATAATGAAAAGTTTAAGATAAGATTAATCACCTATAGAAAACTGATTAAATCAAGATACATCCATAAATGCGTTTCTAAGCCATAGTTTAAAATAATGCTATATGTATTAAAATGGAAAATGGCCAAAATATATTATAAACTGTTAAGAAGTAAATTGAGAAGAGTATATATTGTAACTATATACCATAATCCAATCTGTAATATTTTAAGAGGGGTGTGTGTGACTATATGGACAGAGAGAAAGCCCTTAATAATAGTACCTTTAGGGAGTGGAAATAAGGACTTGAAGAGTTTTTTTTTATCTTGCTTCCTTCTGTGCAGTAGAATTATTTAAACATCTCTTGTCAGTTCAGTTCAGTTGCTCAGTCATGTCCGAGTCTTTGTGAACCCATGGACTGCACACGCCAGGCTTCCCTGTCCATCACAAACTCCCAGAGCTTGCTCAAACTCATGTCCATCAAGTCAGAGATGCCATCCAACCATCTCATCTTCTGTCATCCCCTTCTCCTCCTGCCTTCAGTCTTCCCCAGCATAAGGGTCTTTGCCAATGAGTCAGGTTTTTGCATCAGGTGGCCAAAGCACTGGAGCTTCAACTTCAGCATCAGTCCTTCCAATGAATATTCAGGACTGATTTCCTTTAGGATGAACTGGTTTGATCTCCTTGCAGTCCAAGGGACTCTCAAGAGTCTTCTCCAAACCACAGTTCAAAAGCATCAATTCTTTGTTGCTCAGCCATCTTTATGGTCCAACTCTCATATCAATACATGACTACTGGAAAAACCATAGCTTTGAATAGATGAACCTTTGTCGACAAAGTAATGTCTCTGCTTCTTAATATCCTGTCTAGGTTGGTCATAGTTTTTCTTCCAAGGAGCAAGCATCTTTTAATTTCATGGCTGCAGTCACTATCTGCAGTGATTTTGGAGCCCAAGAAAATAAAGTCTGTTACTGTTTCCATTGTTTCCCCATCTTTGCCATGAAGTAGTGGGACTGGATGACATGATCTTAGTTTTTTGAATGTTGAGTTTTAAGCCAGTTTTTTCACTCTCCTCTTTCATTTTCATCAAGAGCTCTTTAGTTCCTCTTTGCTTTCTGCCATAAAGGTGGTGTCATCTGCATATCTGAGGTGATTGATATCTCTCCTGGTAATCTTGATTCCAGCTTGTGCATCATCCAGCTGGCATTTCTCATGATGTACCCTGCATATAAGTTAAATAAACAGAGTGAGAATATACAGTCTTGACGTATGCCTTTCCCAATTTAGAACCAGTCTGTTGTTCCATGTCCGGTTCTAACTGTTGTTTCTTGAACTGTATAGATTTCTCAGGAGACAGGTAAGGTGGTGTGATATTCCCATCTCTTTAAGAATTTTCCACAGTTTGTTGTGACCCACACAGTCAAAGACTTTGGTGCAGTCAGTGAAGCAGAAATAGATGTTTTTCTGAGACTCTCTTGCTTTTTCGATGATCCAACGAATGTTGACAGTTTGATCTCTCATCTCTGGTCTTTCCTCTGCCCTTTCTAAATCCAACTTGAATATCTGGAAGTTCTTGGTTCACGTACTGTTGAAGCCTAGCTTGGAGAATTTTGAGCTTTACTTTGCTAGCGTGTGGGATGAGTGCAATTGTGTGGCAGTTTGAACATTCTTCGGCATTGCCTTTCTTTGGAATTGGAATGAAAACTGACCTTTTCCAGTCCTGTGGCCACTGCTGAATTTTCCAAATTGGCTGGCATATTGAGTGCAGCACTTTCACAGCATCATCTTTCAGGATGTGAAATAGCTCAACTGGAATTCCACCACCTCCACTAGCTTTGTTACTAGTCATACTTCCTAAGGACCACTTGACTTCACATTCCAAGATGTCTGGGCTCTAGCTAAGTGGTCACACCATCAAGATTATCTGGGCCATGGAGATCTTTTTTGTATAGGTCTTCTGTGTATTTTTGTCACCTCTTCTTAATATCTTCTGATCTGTTAAGTCCATACCATTTCTGTCCTTTATTGTGCCCATCTTTGCATGAAATGTTCCCTCGGTATCTCTAATTTTCTTGAAGAGATCTCTAGTCTTTCCCATTCTATTGTTTTCCTCTGTTTCTTTGCATTGACCACTTAGGAGAGCTTTCTTGTCTCTCTTTGCTATTCTTTGGAACTCTGCATTCAAATGGGTATATTTTTCCTTTTCTCCTTTGCATTTTGCTTCTCTTCTTTTCTCAGCTATTTGTAAGGCCTCCTCAGAAAACCATTTTGCCTTTTTGCATTTCTTTTTCTTGGGGATGGTTTTGATCACTGCCTCCTGTACAAAGTCACGAACATCCATCCTTAGTTCTTCAGGCACTCTATCAGATCTAATCCCTGAATCTGTCACTTCCACTGTATAATCATAAGGCACTTGATTTAGGTCACACCTGAATGGTCTAATGGTTTTCCCTACTTTCTTCAATTTAAATCTGAATTTCACAATAAAGAGTGCATGATCTGAGCTAGAGTCAGCTCCTGCTCTTCTTTTTGATGAGCTTCTCCATCTTTGGCTGCAAAGAATATAATCAATCTGATTTTGGTAGTGACATGTCATCTGGTGATGGACCTCCTTGGTGGCACAGACAGTAATAAATGCACCTGCAATGCAGGGGACCTGTGTTCCATCCCTGGGTTGGGAATATCCCCTGGAGGAGAGGATGGCAACCCACTCCAGTATTCTTGCCTGGAGAATCCCCATGGACAGAGATGCCTACAGGTCATGCATAGCACAACCAAAATCATAAACTGTAATTGAAATAGGTCCTTTAAAAAAACTGTAAAGTAATATCAAATAAATAAATGCTGAGTAGGTTTATACTTTAAAACATTCTCCCTAGTTTTATTTTGTCCTTAAGGGCTATCTTGGTTCAAATGTCATTCACATTAATAATGCAATCATTTTAATTGGCCATAATAAAATGAATATTGATATGTGCATTTCTCTAACCAATGTCTGCCATCATATAGACATGATTGAACTAGTTTTATTACAGGTTATATATTGCACTTTCAGATTACCTTAGGCCTTCAGTCTAGCCAGTACCATTTTTGCATGGAATGATCTTCTTGTTGATGGGGATCAATATCTAGTTTAGCCCTCAAATAATACTTGGTGATGTTTCTTTAAATAAGTGCTTATATATTCTTAATGAACATTTCACAGTATTAAAAACTAAGGTACAGTAAAATGGAAAACAAAAGTTTGTTATATATATGTAACAACAGAGGACTAAATCTGTGTGATAAATAAAATATGATGAGAAAGTCTTTGTAATGTGAGAATGACTTGACTGCCTGCTGGTAAATTTATCTTATGAAAAATGTGACAACAGAAGTACTGTGCTTATTCAGCATATAATTTAACTTGCTTTTAGTGAATATTTCATAATAGTAATTGTTGTGTAGGAATTGTAAAACATGTATATCAATACAAGAGATCTATTACAATATTTAAGTTTAAAGTAAGAACATAGAAATAATACCTTCCAAAGAAAATTGTGTTTCTTTTGATGAATATGATCTATTCACCTTTCAATAAAGAGAAAAACATTACCTGAAGTGTATCTAGAACTCCTAATCAATATCTGTTTGGATTTCAGTTAAAGAAATGACTACAAGTAATGAGGACAATTATCCTGAATGATATAAAAGCATTTTAGATTTTTCTCAGTATTCACAATACAAATCAATTTGTTGAACTCAGCTCTATACAAAACAATTTGATACCTAAAGTGTCTTTTGATAACTTTCTAACATTTTCTACACTTTGAAATACTTAAGCTAGACATATATCAGCAAATTATTAGATAATTAAAATAGGTTTTAATACTATTATATTACTATATAATACTAAATAATACTATTATATTACTATATAATACTAAAATAGGCCTAATACTTAAAATAGGTTTAAAACCTATTTCTAGTGCCTATAGCTACAGACACTAGAAGGAATTACGCAATATACAAAGCATCATAGCATGTTAAATCCTTCTGAATTGTAACTTTAGAATATAGTTTTTAAATTCATTTCTCTTTCTTAAATACATTAAAATTAAATGAACTTGGTAATAATAGGATGTGCTCTTAAAAGTTCTTTGAGTCTTCTGGACCATTCATTTATAAACACATAGGAATCAACTTAAAATTTTAACGCGGTGGTCAATCCATGTCCCATCCAGTGTTCTGACTCTGACAAACTGCTGGAACAGAAAACCATGAATATTAAAGAATTTGGCCTTTCCAAGTCAGACATCAAGGGTTAGAAAGCCAGTTCCTCCACCTATTAGACAGTAACACTTATTCATTGAGTGCTACTATGTCCCCTGCATCCCATCCTCACACTTTCCATACAAATTTATTGGAGGGGTTAAGTATTATAAAGGTCACTGATGAGAAAATCCACACAGTGTCTGGCTTGCGGGCAGCATTCTAGACATGGTTGCCTACTGTAATTTTATTATAGAATGGGATTTAATCCTTCTTGCAATCAATTTTAACTATTTTATATGGCTCCAAAATCCATCTTTATTTCCTTTTCTAATATCTATCATAGAACTCTTGGGCATAAATATATTGAAATGTTTTCAAATTATGCTATGGTCAGCCCATAGTGTCTCCTTAGCAATGAGTCTAAGTTTCTTACTATGTTGGGTTCTTTTCTCTTAGTTCCCCATGATCCACCAGAGTGTCACTGTTTAGAATAACTGAATTCAAGTTCAAGAGACAGTTCTCATTGATTAATACTTATCAAATACAATATGCCTCTTTGAATGCTTACCCTTTTTATACACTGTGTTTTAAAGACTTGAAACTTTCTTTCTGTAATTGGAGCAAAACCTGAGACAATGGAAAGTGTCAGGACAATAAAATGATGATATCTAACACTTTTGATGGGTTCTCTTATTATATAAGTCCCAAAATACACTTTGCTGCACTTCAAAAATAAACATAAACCAGAGTCAAGGCCATATAATGGTAAAAACATCATCACAGAATGGCAAACACTTGTGTTACTAGGAATGAACTTGTGTCAACTGGAGATCAGATCATCATATTAAAAATCATTTCAATGTTTCTTTGAAAATGGATTGGATGTTAAGAAATCTGAGTCTGGTACTCTAGTACTGACCAGCTGTGTGGTTTTCTACCTGATTGAGATGTTACATCTATGAACAGTGAGGTCTGGACTAACTAAATTTGAAGATCTCACTCAAATAAAGATTTTCAGATCCTTATGGTTAGCAGAACTGTTCTCCGAATGCTTTAGCAAGCATCTAAAATGATCTAGAGATCTGGATTATTGAACCTGTACTTCAAAAATTTCTAAATAGATGCAGAATCACTATTTGACCCAAAGTTACCAATTATCCATAGGCCATAATGTCATGATTAAAAATGAATTATTCAGTAAACACAAAGGACTTACTAAGGACCAGATACCCTTCTAAGTACTTTGCATGCATGTTAAGTCACTTCAGTCGTGTCCGACTCTGTGCGATCCTACGAACCTTAGCCCACCAGACTCCTCTGTCCATGGGATTCTCTAGGCAAGAATACTGAAGTTGGTTGCCATATCTTCCTCCAGGGGATCTTCCCAACCCAGGGATCAAACCCACCTCTCTCACATCTCCTGCATTGGCAAGCAGGTTCTTTATGACTAGCACCACCTAGGAAACCCTCTAATTACTTTATTATTGTTAACTTATTGAATCTCCATAACAACTCTATGAAATCTGTATTACTATAATCCTCATTTTATAGGTGAGAAGACTGAAGTAAGCAACTCTCCCAAAATCACACAACCAGTAAACCACAGAGTGGAGATTCAAATTAAGGCAGTGATGTTCTGAATATGTGCTCTTAACCACTATGCAAAGTAGTCTTCTCAGGCTCATAAAGAAACAGTTCCCTTTCTTTTAGCCCACTGTATTAAACTCAAATCCACATCTATGGATTTTCCTTGTTATGAAAATCTTTTGCATCTCCCCAAAATTTTGCAGTGATCTTCAGACCACTAAGGAAGAAAATCAGAGAGAAGAGATTATACAGACTACGGAAATGAAGACTTCACCAATGCACAAATATTTTCAGGTCAAAGTTTTTGCAGGCAAAACTCATGAGAATTGTTAGTAAGTCATTTGGTATAGTGAAACTATTTTTTTTTCTAATATCACTAGATATAGTAACATCACACTCTCAAAAAACTGTGGCCATATATTTGACCACATGCTAATCAGTTAGGAAGGCCTGGTCTATTGAGATACTGATTCATTCAAGGAAGATCAATTTCAAATAAGCAGAAATATATAACTTTTAAGGCAAAAAGCATGGGACAGAAAGAGGAAAAATGTAATAAATTAAATTGCATTGACTATTTTACTTTTTTCCCCCTAATGAGAGTAAAAGATGTAAGGAATTAATTTCCTCCCACACAAAACCATTTTCTGCTTCCCTCATATATGTGATCAGAGGGAAAGCACAAGTGCTGACCTTCTGCTCATGCCTTTTCTATTTATAAAATTGTAAATAACAACCTTCAAACAAACTTGCCTTCATATTGCCAAAAATACTAGGCTTTTTCTTTAATTGTCATCTTTATTTTAAAGTTCATTTACGTAGTGGTTTACAGCTTAAGCTTAAAAGACTTTTTTTTTATTTTAATTGGAGGCTAATTACTTTATAATATTGTGGTGGTTTTTGCCATACATTCACATGAATCAGCCATGTGCTCCCTATCTTGACCCTCCCTCCCACCTCCCTCCCCATCCCATTTCTCAGGGTCATCCCAGTGCACCAGCCCTGACTTTCTATAGGTATTTCCTTCATTTGAGAATAAGTAAGGATCATTGTAGAGTATTAATTTCTATATTTAGCTTGGAACTCTAGTTTACAGTACAGTTCAGTAGGCATCCTGTTGTTTAAAAGCGACTCAGTCTCCCAATCATGGGAGAAATTATTAAAGAAAAATAACTTTTGAAAAGATAATCTGATATTCAGGGTACCAAGTTTAATCTTCTTGCAATGAATGGAGACTTTGAAAATTGTCCCAAAATAGCAGAAGGAAGGGAGCCAAAGGACAGGAAGTAAAGCCTGTTGTTATATGTGAGTACAGAGTCCCAGTGGTTTGATTCAAATCTTGGCCACTTACTAGCTGTGTGACCCTTATTAACCCACTTCCTCTCGATAGTCCTCGGTCTCCTCATCTGTAAAATAGAGATGAGTGCCATTAATGAATTAAGAAACATAAGTTGCCCATTCAGTCCCAGGCCAATTTTCAAATATAAGTCATCCCTTGAAAAGAAAGAAAATGAAAGAAAATGTTAGTCTTTCAGTTGTGTCTGACTCTTTGTGACCCCATGGACTATAGCCCACAGGCTCCTCTGTACACGGAATTCTCCAGGGAAGAATATTGGAGTGGGTTGCCATTTCCTCCTGCAGGAGATTTTACTGACCCAGGGATTGAACCCGCATCTCCTTCACTGGCAGGTGAATTCTTCACCACTGCACCACCTGGGAAGCCCTACATAATTACATGTATGCTTAAATACATATAATGTATACAGGCTGTATACTAATATATTAGCAATTTTACCTTCAGGGACGGGAATAGGAATAAATTTAAGAGTATATTTGCGATGGAATATTACTCAGTCAAAAAAGAACAAAATAATGTCATTCTGCAGCAACACGGATGGACGTAGAAATTGTCATACTGAGTTAGGTAAGTCAAAGATAAATACAATGTTGCTTATATGTGGAATCTTTAACATATACACACTACTATGTATAAAGTAGATAACTAATAAGGACCTACTCTATAGCACATGGAACTCTGCTCAATACACTCTAATGACCTATATGGGAAAAGAATCTAAAAGAAGGTGGATGTATGTATGTATATATATATATATATATATAACTGATTCACCTTGCTGTACAACAGAAACTAACACAATATTTTAAATCAGTTATACTCTAATGAAAGTTTTTTAAAAGCAAAACCAAATAAAGAGTAAATTAGGACTGAATTGTTTCTAATATGTACATGTGCCCATAGCATTCAAATCTTTCAATAATAATGCTTTTATGTATTGCTGTATTATTAAAATCTATGTCAACAGAAATAATATGAAGCTTGGGAAACATGAACTTGTAAAGATATTTGTCGGATTTTACTTTGGAAGTCTTCTAGTCTTCAATAGGGAAGCTAAGGCTTTGCCTCCTTTTGACTTATCACAGGTTTTAAGGACCATCTGGAACTGATGAATAATATTGTTGTGAGGTCTAAAATGTAGCTTATTATCTTGCCACAGATTGGAAAATAAAATATAGTCATCTGGGAAGACAGTAAAGAGCACTCTGGAATAAGCAGACTAGGCTAGAGACCCAACTCCACCCAATATATGTTAACTGTGTGTATCTAGACAAACTAAAGCACATCTTTGAAATTAAATTTTCTCATCTATAAAATAAGGATAATTACTGTTTCACAGTAATTGGGAAAGAAATACACCAAGGTTGTATATTGTCACCCTGCTTATTCAACTTATATGCAGAGCACATCATGTGAAATGCTGGGCTAGATGAAGCACAAGCCAGAATCAAGATTTCTGGAAAAAATATCAATAACCACACATAAGCAGATAACACCACCCTTATGGCAGAAAGCAAAGAACTAAAAGCCTTCTTCATGAAGATGAAAGAAGAGAGTGAAAAAGCTAACTTAAAACTCAACATTCAAAAAACTATGATCATGGCATCTGGCTCCATCATTTCATGGCAAATAGACGGGAAAACAATGGGAACAGTGACAGGCTTTATTTTTGCAGGCTCCAAAATCACTGTGGATGGTGACTGCAGCCATGAAATTAAAAGACACTTGCTCATTGCAAGAAAAGCTATGACAAACCTGGACAGCATATTAAAAAGCAGAGATATTACTTTGCCAACAAAGGTCTGTATAATCAAAGCTATGTTTTTCCTGTAGTCCTGTATGGATATGAGAGTTGATCATAAAGAAGGTTGGGCACCTTCTCATATCAATGGATATGAGTTTGAACAAACTCCAGGAGATGGTGAAGGACAAGGAAGCCTGGCATGCAGCAGTCCACAGGGTCTCAAAGAGTCAGACACGACTGAGTGACAGAGCAACAACTCTATAAAGTAAGATTAGTATGAAAATAAATAAAATATTATCTATAAAATGCTTACTACAATACTCAGAAATCAGAGTGTATTCAATGAATGCCAGTTAATACTTGTTGTTGACATTGAGCCACTAAGTCATGTCCAATTCTTTTGCAACTGGGGCCCACCAGACTCCTCCCTCCATGGGATTTCCCAGGCAAGAACACTGGAGTAGGCTGCCATTTCCCTCTTCAGTGGATCATCCCTACCCAGGGATTGGACTAATGGGTCCAGCTTGGCAGATGGGTTCTTTACCACTGAGCCACTGGAGCTTCCTCAAACTCATGTCCATCTAGTTGGTGATATCATCCAACCATCTCATCCTCTGTCATCTCTTTCTCCCCCTGCCTTCAATCTTTGCCAACATTAGAGTAATTTTCTAGTGAGTCAGTTGGCTAAAGTAACAAGCTTTATTTTGTAATATTCATTTCTTCTGATGAATATTCAGGGTTGATTCCCTTTGGGATTGATTGGTTTAATCTCCTTGCTGTCCAAGGACTCTCAAGAGTCTTCTCCAACACAATGATCTGAAAGCATCAGTTCTTTGGTACTCAGCCTTCTTTATCATCCAACTCTCATATCCACACCTGACTACATCCATACATGACTTCCTCATCAAGGAAAATGATAAATTTATGTATTCTGTTGTTCAGGCCAAGATCTTTGGAATCATTCCTCTCTCTTCTGTTTCTATAAAATCCTACAGCCCAGTGGTCATCAAGTTCAATTGATGCTTTGTCTTCTAAATATATATATCTTACACCCAACCTCTTCTCTCTCCTATGGTCTGCTCCAGCAGCCCTTCTCTGTAAATTTTAAAATAGCCTCCTAAATGGACTCCCTGCTTTCACCATTCTCTTTTTAATCTCTTCTCTTTTTTATGACAGTCTTTCTAATTGAAATATAATTGATTTAAAACATCATGTTATGTATAGAACAGACTTTTGGATTCTATGGGAGAAGACAAGGGTGGGATGATCTGAGAGAACAGCATCGAATCGTACATTATCAAGTGTGAAACAGATCGCCAGCCCAGGCTGGATGCATGAGACAAGTGCTCAGGGCTGGTGCACTGGGAAGACCCAGAGGGATGGAATGGAGAGGGAGGCGGGAGGGGGGATCAGGATGGGGAACACATGTAAATCCATGGCTGATTCATGTCAATGTATGGCAAAAACCACTACAACATTATAAAGTAATTAGCCTCCAACTAATAAAAATAAATGAAAAAAAAATCATGTTAGTTATGCTACTAATAGAACATACTAAAAGTTAACTTTGTTTTCAAATTAGAAAAAATATTTTTGAAATAAATGCATTCTAATATGAAAAATTTTTCTACAATTTTTGAGATTTCTTTTACATCAATAACTTAGAAAAATGTTCTTGGTCCTTTTATTGTATTTTGTTCTCTTCCATCCTATACTGAGCATGTGCACTGAGAAAACATGTTCTCTTTTAACATTATAGAAATTCAAATGGACAGAAAAGCAAATGGACTTTCCTAGTGGCTCAGACAGTGAAGAGTCTGACTGCAATGTGGAGACCTGGATGTGATCCCTGGGTTGGGAGAAGGGAATGGTTACCCACTCCAGTATTCTTGATAAGTTATTAACTTGGACACAACAGAAAAAAAATGTTAAATGTATAAAACTGTCTTTCATTTGTTGAAAAATAAAATACCATGATAGTTTCAGGTGTACGGTACAGTGATTCATTTCCTTTTCAGGTTCTTTCTCCTTACAGGTTATTGCAAAATATTGAGTATAGTCCTCTGTACTGTACCGTAGGTCCTTGTTAGTTATTTATTTTATATACTAGTAGTGTGTATGTGTTTATCCCTAACTCCTAATTTATTCCTCAGCCCCCTGCCCCCTTTGGTAACCATAAATTTATTTTCTCTATCTGTGAGTCTCTGTCTGTTTTGTAAATAAACATTTTTATCTTTCTTTGTTTTCAAAGTCATCATTTGGAAAACTTGTTTGAACATTGTACTAGTAGACTATGGCTGCTACAACAAAGTACTAAAGACCGGATGGCTTAAGAACAGAAACTAATTTTTTCACAATTTCAGAGGCTGAAAGTCTGGGATCAAGGTGTTGCCAGGATTATTTATTCTGAATCCTCTCTCCTTGGTTTATAGATAGTTCTTTCTTCATGTATCTTCATATCAGTGTCTGTCTGCACATTTCTCTGTCCAAATTTCCTCCTCTCATAAGGACATTGGTCATATGCTTTTCAATCTATTTTTAACCCAGTAGCCAGAATTATCTCATTAAAATAAAACACAGATCGTATCCCTGTACCACTCAGAGCCATTCCGTGGCTTTTTATTTCTCTCTGAGTGAAAGCCAAGCCCTTAAACTGTCTACAAAGATCGTAGGAATCAGTTGCCCCCACCATTTACCCCCATCCTTCATTCTCCTTTGTGATACCGGCACCATCCTGATGCCTGCTTGGAGGCCCTTGTTTTTGCTGTTTCTTCTTCCTGCATACACTTCATGCAGCCCCGTTGCTCCCTGCTTATCATGTCTCTTCTCAGACTTTTACTCAAATGTCACATCCTCTGTGAGGACATCTCTAATAACCCTGTCAAAAATTGCCAACCCTGTCACTACAACCACCACACACTTCCTACTTGCCTTCCTTGTTTTGTTTCCCCTCTTAGGGCTGATTACTAACACTTTATATTTCATTTATTATTGTATCTATTTTTTAAAATTTTCCTCCTCGCAACACACATTCACACAAACTACTAGGATTGAAACTTTTGTCTTTTCCCTTGTTCCTATACTTCTAGGGCCTAAAACAATATCAGACGTATAATGGGTACTTCATAACTATTTTTGAATAAATAAAAGTCTTGTTCAACACTATATAACTAGTACCTAGAAAGGAAACCACTATTTGAGAGGCAATAAATAAATTCCTGTTGAATAATTATCTTTCTACGCTCAGTCGTGTTCGACTATTTGCAGCCCCATGGACTGTAGCCTACCAGGCTCCTCTGTCCATGGGATTTTCCTGGCAATAGTACTGGAGTGGGCTGCCATTTCCTTCTCCAGGGGATCTTCCCAACCCAGGGATCGAACCCGCGTCTCCCGCATTGTAGACAGATGCTTTAACGTCTGAGCCACCAGGAAAGTCCAAATGTTTCTTTATAGTGATCCATTATTGAATGTATGCTGAAAACAAACATAGAAATGTAAAACCTAATTCAAAGTGCAAAATCAAAATAGTCAGAAGTACTGATTTTCCACAAATCTAAGTTTCAAGTTTAATGAGAGTATTAGAAAAATTTCTATTATGTGTGAGCTCAGTTTTAATTTGGTATGGTCTCTTACCATTTGGAAACAAATTGTAAATGTTTTAAAGATCCATATAGCTTTAAGTTTGTCTTTGCTTAGATTTTTTTTTTTAACTTTGTATTTTATAATGGAGTATAGCCAATTAGTAACAATGTTGCAATAGTTTCAGGTAGACAGCAAAGGGACTCAGCAATATATATACATGTATCGGTTCTACCCAAAATTCCCCTCTTATCCAGTCTGTCACTTTGCTTTAGGCTTTATTTCTATTTACAGGTAGATTTTATTTTACCATATCAATATTACATTTCTTATAGATGATATTTTTAATGAAAAAAGAAAAATCTCTTTATAGCATATATATTTAAGGAATAGCTTTAAATGAATGCATTCTGCCTAATGAAATAATTCTGGGAAATCTAATGAGTATGTCAATTTCAATTACTCCTAGTTTGAGTTGAATCCTAGAAACGAGTAGACAATACATAAGCCTATTTTTTCCCTAACATCCTCATCTACCACCATTTAAGTGCACTTTCCAATGTGAAGTAGACAGACATAGGAGAAAAACACACTCTTTTATGATATATTATAATTGCCAACATTTATTTTTTGGAGATGGGTAATGAATAGACTACTCTTCAAAATGACTCCAATCTAACAGAGTATTTTAAGACCCTCTAAATATATTCATGACAACTGAATCCTCTTAGATATTAAGTACCCTCACACCACAGGGACAGAGAGGCACCTCCATTTTAAAGTATTTAACAGGGAGTCAAATATCACAAAACAAATAAGAGTATCACTTTCATGGATTAGACAGTTATAATGCATACTCAGGTAAACTTGATTTACTACCTCAAGGCTCATGCCTGAAAGCTTTTAAAGGAGACTCATATATTTATAAAAAATCAAAATACTCAGGACAAGGACATCTAAGTGATATTCTCCTGAACACAGAGCCAAGTTACACAATTAGAAATATATGACTCTATGACCACACAATTTTCCAGGCTGAAAAGATACTACTCATACTTCATCCACTTGTTCCCCTTCTTGCTATATAAAGAACAAATCTGATTTTGAGAGTCCACATAAATTATTCTTTGTTGTATTAAGTTATAGTGCTTTTCTTACTTACAATGTTCATAGATTATAGAAATTATTCTGTGATGCACATTTCAGGTCATGAAGGAAGTTTTCTAGAATCAAGCAGAGTTTTGGAGAAAATTACAAATATCAGCAGATTTTCTTATAGCTATATAAATCTATAAAATTAGAAGGTGTGTTTCAATGCTTTCAACTTTTATAACAAATAGAAATCTTAAATTTTTATGTATATTTAGAATATGCATTGAAAAGTAAAAGTGTATGTTAATGCCTCAGTCATGTCTAACCCTTGGTAATCCCATGGACTGTAGCCTGCCAGGCTCCTCTGTCCATGGAATACTTCAGGCAAGTATACTGGAATGGGTGAAAGTAAAAGTGAAAGTCACTCAGTTGTGTCCCACTCTTTGCGACCCCATGGACTATACAGTCCATGGAATTCTCTAGGCCAGAATACTGGAGTGGGTAGCCTTTCCCTTCTTCAGTGGGTCTTCCCAACCCAGGGATCAAACCCAGGTCTCCCAAGCTATAGGCAGAGTTTATGCCGTCTGAGCCACCAGCAAAGTCAGAATATGCATTGACCACATCAAATTATTTTTTCACTTGTTGATTCAATCATTCAAAAAATATTTAGAGTTTATATCCTTCCCACTTCCACCATTGAATTTTAATTGTTTTGGAAGTGAGAAATTATTTATGTATTAATTAAGTATATGATTATCAGCAACCTCTACTAGCAAGATTTAAATATAGATGCGTTTTCCATTTAATGGGACAGACAAAAAAGATATTGTTGCTTTAAATAACTCACCCAAGTGAAACACATTGAATTAGTTATTGTTATGGGACTATAACTTACTATTGATTCTATTGATTTTGTGATATTAGAAGCTTCCCATTCAAAGTGAGTTTATTTGTTTCTATCAGAGTTTTTGCCTATGGACATTGGCAAATATAAGACTGCATTAAGTTATTCATACTTACAGCAATAAATTTATGGTGTTATGATAAGCAAATTTAAGCATGAAAAAGTTATATTGCTTTTACTTCTTTACATGTTCATCACTACAGTTTCTATTAGCAAAAACAGTGCAAGGCTAGTATAATATAAATTCATGAATGTAAATTACATTATTTTCTGTCTTTAAAATTCCTCTCAACATGTGCAAATCCTTTCATAAAATGTATAAGTGTAACTAGATTTAAATTGGCCCTCTACACCAAAAACAACACACCCTTCATAAATAATATAAAGTCCATTTTTCCTGAATTACATTTTTTCTTCATTCTCCTAAAGGAAAAAAAAAATGACTATTCCTATAATTATCACATCTGCCTAATCAGCTCTGTAATATGTATTTCATGTACATTGTACAATACCATCTTGAAATAAGACAGAGATCCTAGTAGAACTGTCAAATCACAGGGGTAAGTTAGAAAACACAAATAGAATAAAAAACAGGAAGAGTGGATCTAGTTCTGAAACTTGTGTCCATGCACCAACTGGAACCAGAAATTCAGGGCCAGGGAAACACATCTGTTCTCATTCCTGTAGGTCAGAGTTTATTATAAAAGTATTCTACCCAAGGTAGACTGAAGTACCAAATCAATGAGGCTGAGGTACCAAAATAAGAAAGGGAGCAAATTATAAGAGAGTTTCAAATATACATAGTTCCTAGGGGATGGATGGTGAAGATATAGGATTTGAGGCTGCAAAAGGACATATCATCACATCCACAATGAAATTATGGTTTTTAAAAATATAATATTTGAGATTTTGACTTAAATTAAAAAAATAATGCCAATTAATTTATAGATTCTTAACAAAAGCCTGTGATGTGTGTTACAGTTAAGAGGTGTTAGACAGTTTATGCCCGTAGAAATCTTATAGTCTCTTTGTGTGTGTATTATGCATTACCACCAAAAAAGTAACAAGTAATAACTGCTTGGGAGTCCTACTAATACTGATGTAAAACTACCAAAAACATAAATACACCTTTAAGAAGCAAACATGTGTATCTCATGGGGATTTTTTTTTTAATCAACCCAACAAAATGTTCCCTTTCTCCAAACCCTGTATCATTCTAAATTTCTCTTTCTCTCTCTAAGAATACTTCATCATATTTTGTTAATCTTAATTGCTATAATTTTTTTCCCTGTATTTGTACCCTTTCCTTTTTCTCCACTCTCTATCACTGCTGTCCTGATTCAGGCTTGTCTCCTTCATCAATAACCACTGAAAGGTTTGTTTATTTATTCAACAAAAATTTATGGAGCACCTGCCTCGTTTGCAGGGATTGTGATGAATAGTGAGTGAGATGGATACAGTTCTGTGGTCCTGGAACCTGGAAACTTCTCCCCATCACTCCCGCAGAACAGCAGCACCTGCAGCTATATAAGTACAAATATAATTGTGCTCTCTCCCTACTGAAAATGATTTAATGTCTTGTTACCTAGAATAGGGGTCCCCAATCCCTGGACCACAAACTAGTTTGGGTCCATGGCCTATTAGGAACTGGTCCACACAGCAGAAGGTAAGTGGGGGTCAAACAACCAAAGCTTCATCTGTATTTACAGCTGCTCCCCATCACTCATATTACTGCTGATTCTGCATTATGGTTGGTTGTATAATTATTTCTTTATATATCACCATGTAATAATAATAAAAATTCAATGGATAACAAATATAATAATGCACTTGAATCATCCTGAAACCATCCCCACCCCCTCGCCCAGTCTGTGAAAAAATTGTCTTCCACAAAACCTGTCCCTGCTGTCAAAAAGACTGGGGACCCCTGACCTACAACACTAACTTCAAACCCCATAAGATGGATAAGAAAACACCTCTGTCCTCACTGGTCCCTGTCTAGCTCCATAGCTTCAAGTTTCTAGGCTCAGTCATCACTTCAGACTTGACACTCCAACAATTTCAAATTCTCTGTATTCCTGCAAACACCACAGAAATTCCTGCCTTTTGCTTAGTCCCATTCTGCTGAAGGATACTCACCACCTGTTCTTCTATACTGAGTTAAGCTCTCCCTCCTCCAAGATGTCTTGCTTAAATTCCTGGGAAGATCCTGATCTTGCTCCCAGGTATTATCCATGGGTTGTTACTTTCTTATAATTCACTTCTGTGTTTTGAAGATATGTTTATTTCTCTTACTGCTTTGGGAGATCATAAAATCCTCAAAGTCAAGAAGGGCATCTCATCCATATGTGTAGCCCTGACCTCCAGCACTTAGAGGGCACTCAACCAGTATTTACTGAATCCGTTAGAATTTGTTGCATGCTCTCCTCCAAAGACTGATTGCATAGTTTTTGTCAACTTGAACTAATTGTTCTAGATGATTGCATATCTCTTTCATCAATACAGAATACAATGCAAGAAAACAAGGCAACAAGCAAAGGATACAATGTTTTTACTTTCAAGTGTTTAAGGGAATCAACATAAATGTGCTGGATTTTCTTATCAATGTGTATAAGTCTATATATTGGTGACTCAGGAGGTAAAAGGAAACTATCTGCACTTCAGGAAACCTGGATTTGATCCCTGGATCACGAAGATTCCCCGGAGAAGGAAATGACACCTCACTCCAGGATTCTTGCCTGGAGAGAATCCCATGGATAGAGGAGCCTGGTGAGCTATAGTCCATGGGGTTGCAAACAGTCAGACATGACTGAGTGACTAACACACACACCTGTACCCATTTATCTTTTCTACCTGAGAGTGGCAACCTCAGAAATGGTTTTTTCATGTTTTGGTATAATTTTGAGGGACAAAAGACAACTTTAATGAAGAACACAGGACTTAAGAACCTACCTAGATCCTCTACCCATTTTTTAGAGTGACTAAATTAATTTAAAAAAAAAAACCTCATCATGATCTAGGCTGCCTGATCCCTCTAATTACAGTTGACCCTTGAAAACACAGAGTTTGGGGGGACCTAATCCTTTGCATAGTCAAAAAATCCACATATAACTTATAGTCAGCTCTCTGTATCTGCAGTTCTTCTGTATCCACAGTTCTGCATTCACGGATTCAGCCAACCACAGATCATGAAGCATTGAAATATTTACTACTGAAAAAAATCCATATATAAATGGACCTGCCCAGTTCAAATTCAGGTTGTTCAGGGGCCCACTGTACAAAAGACTATTCTAGGCTCCCTGAACATGTCATCCTCACCTATTCATCTAGAGCCTGATTTCCCTTGTTTGTGTGTCTCCCATACACATGCATTTTCCCAGCTTTTAACCTGGGGGGTTTCTGGTGAGATTCTCAAGCCATAGTTAATGTATCATCTCCCCTCTCAAACATTCTTTGACGCACTATGCAACGTTGCACCACTTATTAAATTCTCATACCATGTTGTACAGATTTCTGTTGTTTTTCAGTCTCCCGGTCGTGTCCGACTCTTGGCAACGCTATGGACTGCAGCATGCTTTTGCACAATCCCATTATACCCTTTATAGATTTCATTGTATGTCTTTCTCATTGGATGTTAAACTTCATACAGGTTCTTAGCCCACATCTGAGCACAAAGATCATTCTGTAAATGCTTGTGGAATCCAGGAATGGATAAAATTGAATCTTAATTTGTTAAAGCATCTACACTAAATCTTTTTGTATCTTAATATTATTTACCACTAGAAAGGGGGGATATTTTAAGAAAACACTATCAGTCAAGTAATAAATGTCTTTGGTGTGTACGGTTGTTTTTTTCTATTCAAATCAATGCATCTGCATTAATAAGCCTAGTTTAATTTACCAGGATATTTGATTAAATATGATTGTTTTTATTTTCATTTTATATGAGGACACATGTGAAAGTATTTGAACAAGCACTGTCAGAGATTCAATTAAATATCAGAGTGGTCTATTTTTAAGTACAAATAGATTCTATTTCACTTTTCTTCACAGACTAGAGTGTTTTTCGATAATAGAAAAGTGATATATTTCATATGAGGCGACTTACAATTTGTTGAATTTGAGATTGACTATCTGTGGAAATGAACAGAAATATGTAAGCTACATATAACTATGAAGTTCCCTAATCTCAGCACATTATTGTTTTTATTATCTTATAACCTCTTAAATATAATTAGTTATAATGTGGAGAAAAATTTATTTTATGTAGCAGTTTTCTCCTCAAAAAAATGGAAAGGAAAAAAATAGATTTATATATTGTGAAAAGTTGGTTAATTATTTAGCAAATCTATTTTAATTATTCAATTATTTTAGAAAGCCTATTTAGCAATAAAATAAATATTTCTCTTACAAATTAGTCTAATAAAATTGTGAATTAAATAATTCTAAATATTAAAACTCAATAAATATAAATTAAAAATTAGCATACATCACAAGAAAATTGAGGTTTATTTCTTTTGTGTAAAAATTTCTAAATATCCTATTATAAAGGCTAATATTAATAGAATTGTGCATGGGAATTAGAGATTATTTGTTCCTCAAGGGAAAGTCACTCCAAAAAAGGGGAGGTATGGCTTCTGTCAAACAGATTAATCAATTTTTTAAAAACAATCACTAGATTCTAGAAGAGTAATCTAGGTATTCCACTGTCTGTTAGATTTATGGGGCCACATTCACACTTTATACACTCATTCTTGCCTTATTGAAGCCAAGTGGAGGACAGAGGTGGGTCTATGTCCTCTGACATTAACCTTAGACATCATTTCATAAAAGCAAAACATCCTGTTCTAGCTGAGTCTAGCTGACTCCTCAAAGTGCACAAGTCCAATCTTTTCTGACCCCAATAGAACTAATATTAAAATGAAATTTCTTTTATCAGGATCACTGGCAAAGAAGGCAGTACCAAATAGAGAGTTTTATTTATGAGGCATTGCATTTTTCATTAGAATTTTAATATATGAAAGATTGGAGTTATAGTGATCAAAGTACCATTTTTTCCCTCTCTCTTGCCTTCTGTCTGTCATCTATCTATTTACCTATTTGGAAGATGGAATGCATACTAGACTAACAAAATTGAGGGAGATTTAGGGATCAATGTGACTCAAGAGAGGACTAAATCTAAATAAAACCCAGGTAATTATTTATCTGTTTTCAAAAAACTTCCCTGAAGGCGATTACAGAATTCCATTTGCTAACTCATAGAAGTGTTAGCAACATGTAAAAGTGCAAGGGTTTAGATCAGAGCTTGAAAATAAAGTGAAGAAAAATATGTCAAATTTAAGTTGGCAATAATAGCACAACTAAATTCCTCAAATCTAAATAATCAGTCTCATTCTAATTTAAAAGTTTGGTAAAATATGAGAAAATCCTAAAAAGAAATTCTCAGAATTGATTCCTCAGGTATGTAAACCTTAATATTTCATCACTACTCTTCCTGCTCATGCGGACTCTTTTAATCCCCCTCTCAAAGTTTATATTTATTCATTGCACTCATTCATCTAATACACTATATTTGTCTCTTTATGTTCTATTTCCTCTCTCTGCAGTGCAAATCCTATAGGCTAGGAATTTCTTGTTCAATGTATTTACTGTTTTAGCTAAAATGTCTGCCACTGTGCCTATTCTAAATAGGCACAGGACAAAGAGCTATTGAAAGAAATAATTAACTAATTAATTAGAAAATTCATTATTAGTTGTTTCATAAGAGTGATGTCATGAGACAGACATATACTCATAATATTAAAACTCAGACTATCTTTTGATTCCCTAGCCAAGATACAAAAATAAGATTTAGGACCTATGGGAAAAATACATGATATTTCATAAATTAACTGAACAAGGTGAATGAGAATATATATGTACAGTCTTCTTACCAGTGTGTAATGTTATTCTTATTCCTTTAATAAGCAAGTGCCAGGATAGAACTGTTGTAAAGGCTGCAATTCAGAGGAAGCACAGAGCCAGCAAAGGATGGGTTCTAACTTTTGGACATCTCTTGGTACTCTGTATATCTGTCTTAACGGTTACATGAGTGACCTGATATTTTTGGGAGTTGTTCTGACACACAACCAGCATAATATTTAGTTTTATTTCTAAAAAAGAATAGTACAAAAATTATTCATTTTATTTTCCTGGAGTAAAATACTTCTGTTGAAGTCAAATCAAAGAATCAATAGGCAAAAAGCTTAAGACTTACCCTTTTATTTCTTTTTTAAGGAAAAAAAAATCAGCAAATGCATGGGATCATTAGTAAATAATGGCATATTGAATGGCACCAACCAATCAGAAAGGACAGGAATGGATTATCTTAGTGAAAACAGCAGAAACCAGAGGGTTTAGTGGCCTTTTGACAGGAATGCCCAAGGAAGCTTCTGACCACTTACAACAGAATGTTAATAGCTCACACCACTTCAACACTGACAGCTCTGAAGTGAGAGGCCACTAATCTCTGTTTGTAATATCCACAGTTGAAGGGAAAAAATAAGTATTTCTTCTTAAGCATGGGATAAGCATTAGCTGTCTAAAAATTTCGGGAATGTTCTACATGTCTGAAAATCAGAGAAAAAAGAAGACAGCGATGGACAAGGAATCAGTTTTTTTCACTCTTGAACCAAAATATATGATTAAAATGGAATGCAGTTTTCAAGACCAATCAATTCACCAGTCAGATCTTATTAGAATAGCTGTATATGTGCTGTAAACAATTTACAGGTAAATTTTAATGAAAATTTAGCAATATATGTAGACAGGGCTGTGCTAAAAACAGTCCCCATGTTTTAAATTTTTTATAAAGTAAGCCAAATCATAAAAGAATCTTTGCTAAAGAGTTGGTGTTTCAGATTTGAAATGGAATCTGTTCATTAGCTCTACATTATTCAGTACTATAAAAAGGAGACATTTTAACAATCCCGGGCTCAATTAGACATCAACTGTTATCCTGGCAGAAACCTGGCATGCGTCTTTTTCTTAGGAAGTTTGGATGGAGCTATTTACAATTTCCTCAGGGAATGTCCTTAAAAAAATAAAAAGAAGCCTGGTTGCCATCATAACTTATGTACTAACCTCATAATTCTCTGACAGCTCAGTTGTGCATCTTTAATCTAATTATGATGGCTACACACCACCGCTTACGTAGCAGCCACAAACCACTCAACTTTCAAGAAACAAGAGAAAGAGAGTACATTTCATTGCAATATCTAAACATCAGCTTTTTGGAAAATTAGTGTAGCCCAAAGGTGAGCATTGAAAGAGGCAGAATCAATAATATAATTACTATAAAAAAGTGATTTAAATTTGAGCCTTTTCAGACATCTGTTCAAATATACACATGAATTCAATTGAAATTATTTCATTGTTCTTTCTACTATTAAACCATTATTTTGTTTGAATGTTTGGAGTTTTCCTTGGAATCTGTCCTTTTGTTTGCTGATTCAAACCTAATGATCCGATTTGCCCTTGGGGGCCATACAAAATTTCTGCTTTTAGGTATTGCATAATACTGATGTCAAGAGGCTTTTAAATATCAAGTAAATGCAAAATAATAAAAGAAGAAGGCTGCCAGTTGTGCTTGACAAATGATATTTTAGAAAACTGACTAGTAATGCATTTCTATTATTGGACTTTATATCACAGTCTACTACAGGGTTAAATTTTAGAAACTAGTTAAATTCTTTTTATTTTTTTCAGATTTTACTTATTGTTCCTTTTCCTTTCCTTTTAGTCTTACTTTAGTTCATTAGATGCAGTAATATCTCCCTTGTCTGTGACAATTTCCATTAATATCTCAAAGGCAGCTATTAAGTCTCATTACCTGAAGAGATTATAGAAGGATACTGTATACAATAACCGTGGAGATAAAGACAATAGTCCCATTTTCATTTGTTTCTTTGTTCTTAAGATGGAAATCAAACCTGAAGCTCTTTTTAGTCTGCTTTTCTCAGTTCATACTTTCAAAGCTTTTGGAAAGGGAAAAACCTCCACAACCAAATAAATTCTAGTATTTGGATTATTCCTTTCTCAAAAGGCAACAAAGACATGTACCTGCTGTCAGAAATTTGCCACAAAATCTCATTGTTATGAAATTCAGGAGAACTACTAGAGTTTAATCATTTACATAAGTTATTCTTGGGAATTAACTGTGGGCTAAAATGAAGCTAATTAGTGGTTGTTGCAGAGACCCTTTATAAAGTATTCATTGTTCCCAAAATAGACCATCATTCAATCAAAATACTTAAAACATCAGTTCTTCAACAATTATCTAAACATATCCATGAAAAATTATGTCTGATTAAAGCTCAGTCAAACCCCCAAGAAATAAAAGGTTTATAGGTTTTTAACATAAAGAGATCTATTTTAAATAAATGCATTTATGGCTCATATAACAGGTTTGAAATCTATGTCTTATGTTAATCTTTTTTTTCCATTTGAGAGATACTAAAATATTGATAATAATTATAAAATATCAACACTGAGTGAATTAATATCTACTTACAGAACTAAAAAGTGGTAGAATCAGGACTATATATATATTATATAATCTATTATATATTATATAATATATATTATACCATATATTATATAGTATATTATATAATATATATTATATAATAGATTATATATAGATTAGGAATTCAATTGTGATTGTCTAAAGACAGTGAAAGTTTATTTATTGTTGTTTTTTAATTATCTGAAATATTCTAATTAATTTTGAACTTCATTCTAAATTACAAACTCAATGGCATTGAGATTAAATGAATCACTATGTATCTCTCCACCCTTAATAAATAAAGGTTGAATTCTATTACTCAAATTAACAAATGATGAAAAGTAAACTTTTAGCTAAATGTTATATTTCAGTATTCATGAGAAGAGATTCTGCAGTAAGTGCTATTTTACTTGTGAGATTGCTCATAAATTTCTATGCTAAGAATCTACAAAAGGAAATCAGACTATTCCTAAAGCCCTTCAGCCTGTGCTTCTCAGCTTCCTTTTGTCTTAGAACATGTGGCCGCCCTCCTTTCTATGTTTAATCTTCAGTTCTGTCTCCTTTCTTCTCCTCCTTCATTTTGTGTTCATTTTCTTACACCTGAAGCAGCACTCACAACTTCCCCCTCCCTCTTTGTTCTCATATTCAGAATATCAGTCCACTTAATAACAGTTAACAGTTACTGCTTTTTTTCTAACTACACTTTCACTCAACCACCATTTGCTACCTGATATTTGTTTTCATTATTTGTCCAAAGGTGCTCTCTTGTAGATCAGCATTGGCATCTTATTACCAAATTCAAGAGCATTGGGGCAGTATGTTCCTCCTTCACCCACCATGACATGTGACTTTGATGAGCCTTTCCCTCTTCTTTCCTGGCACAAATACAACCTTCTTCAATGTCTTTGACTATTCCCCTTGCCTCTATGCATAAAGTTTGCTTACAGTTTTGTTTTCAAGCTTTCAGTTTCTATATTTCTTTTTATTATAACTCAATTCCCTATCCTCACTGGGCTTCCCCTGTAGCTCAGCTGGTAAAGAATCTGCCTGCAATGCAGGAGACCTGGGTTCGATCCTTGGGTCAGGAAGATCCCCTGGAGAAGGGAAACTCTACCCCATCCAGTATTCTGGCCTGGAAAATTCCATGGACTGTATAGTCCATGGGGTCACAAAGAGTTGGACATGACTGAGAGAATTTCACTTTCACTTTCATCCTCACTAACGTCTAATGTCTCCAGGTGTTCTTCCCAAGTGCCAGACAAATACACCTATCTGAACATTATAGCATTGTTCTTAGAATCTTTTCTTGTATAAGATGTGAATAAATATAATAAGTATTTCAAGATTATAAATATGCAAGTAATACATAGCTTGTTTTGGCTTGTTGTTGTTTAGTCACTGAGTTGTGTCTGACTCTTTTGCAACCCTATGGACTGTAACCTGCCAGGCTTCTCTGTCCATGGGACTTCCCAGGCAATAATACTGGAGTGGGTTGCCATTTCCTTCTCCAGGTGATTAATATTATATCATATTATATGCAGTCACAGAGAGATATCCCTTGTTCCTTGGTCAAAAAAATTCTGCCTACTCTTACAATATGGATAAGAAGAGGTACTACAAAAACAAAATCAATTCAACTTATTTTACACATTTTCTAAAATTTATTTTATCATAGAATGGCTCTCTTTTTTTAACACCTTATGAATCAATGTGTTCTGTAGCACACAGTTTATTTATGTTAGTCTTTCAAAATCTATTCTCTGTTTCCTCATACTCTTAGCCCAGCAACTGCAGCTCACTGTCTCCTAGGAATATTTTCCAAAGAAATGGTTATAGAAGTCATATTTGCAGTAATGGAGACATTCATTAAATCATTTTAAAATTACATTTGTAGGCATCTTATTCCATCCAAAGCCTTCAAATTTCTGTTACTTGGTTTCCCCCACCAAAAAAAAAAAAGAAAAACCTTATCTTTATTAGAAATATTCAATCCTTATTCTAAGAAAAGAATGAATCCCCTCAGCTACAAATATTTTCTCATGATGAGAGAAAAGACTAAATATAGGATATACTTAATTTTGAAGTATGTAGCAATTGGTTGGATACAATACCAATGAATGAAATCAAGTTTAAGACACCTCTTATTCTGTTCTCTCTTATTCTTCTTTATTATTTGTTATCCTACTATCGCCACTCAATATCCGAAAAGTCACAAAAAGAACTCCTCTCTTACACATTTCCCTCTAGTAGAGGACATTGGATGAAAAAGAAGGAATGACTATAAACTCATAGTTAACATGCTCAAGTGAAAAATAATGGAACTCTTAATAAGCACCTGGAATCAAAACATCTTTTGCATAAAACCAAAATCACTTTGCACTATAAGGCTGATCTCAGCATCCTCAAAAAAGGCAAATTCCCAAGGGAGCAGCCCAAGCCCTAACATGGATTATTTCAGGAATAGGGAGTCAAATGAATGGCCTAAGGATTAGTGCTTTCTGTAACATGATAAGAGTGTGACAGTATCAGAACTCTGTTTAATACAGCATGATCTTTCCTTAGAAGAAAGCAAAGAAAGATTGTATTCCATCAAGGGGAATTACAGGGCTGTAAATTATATGGTGTCATAGCTAGTAGTATTAAATATCAAGTTTTTAATTAGCTGTCTCAGCTTTATTTTGTTACTAAAACATACTTCTACAGTACTCAAAGGGTGCTTTTTGGTGAAAACAGATCTACTTAGACATAAAATCAAGGAAGAAAAATCCAGGTACTACAATTATGATATATGATTTGACAGTGAATAAAAACTAAATTATCAATGAGAGTGACATATTTATATTGTACCTGTTTCTAATGAATCATTTTTAATGCCTCATGCTAAAAGTGAAAGTTATAGTAATCTAAGATGTTTCTGACTCTGAGAAATCTTTCCAGAAATCTTAAAAGAAGACATTAAGAAAACACAATCCAGTGATTGTGAGTTATGAGACCGTGTTACCTGTTGTATATACATTCCCAATCTCTTGACTGCTATTGAGATTTAAGTTTATTTAAATTAAGAGGAATGGTCTTGGAATCATCTTGGAATCTACTCTACTACTTGATGGACAAAATAATTTCATTTCTTTGAATTCACACTGCTGCAAAAGCCAATTCATACCAGTAACTTACCTCCTCAAGACTCTCCAATAGGACACCACAAAGAGACAGATGAGAAAACCACCAGACATACTGAGGCAGTTTCCAGGACAGCAAAAAACATAGGCTTTGGATTGGAAAATCATGTATCTGATCCAGGTTTGGCCACAGACCAGTTTTGAAAACCATGAGGCTAGATCTCATATTTCACTCTGATTACCAAAATACATTTCAGAAACGTCAAAGATTTAGACATAAAATCTAACAGCATGAAATTACTTAGAGAAATGTATTTTGCTTTTATTGTTTTTGTTGTATGATATCATACATATACAAGAGGACATAAAAATGTATGAGAGTTTAATGTCCAACTGGAGAGTGAAAACATATTTAATCATCATCCAGTTTAGAAACAGATACTGGTGATTACTCCAAAATCCCTTTTGCCCCTGACCCAAGAGTATGCTAATAAATGTTTAACAACTTGGTCTTCAGAGAAAAAATGATCCCAAAAGTTTTGATTTCTAGCATTTTCTGACTTTCTTATTGTAAATAATGGCAAATTCAAGTTACCAATTGTTAACAAACTTATGAAAATTTAACAATAAGCTCCTAAGAGTTGATAGGAACCACCTCTGCTCTGAACTGCAGTGGTCACAGTGATCCTGAAAGAGATAGTGTCACCTTGCCTGGTTTTCCTCTATATGCAAATAGTATCATACAGTGTATTCATTTGTATCTTTCCTCTTTCCCACAGTATATTTGCGGAATGCATCTGTTGTTACACACAGCTCTAATTCCTTCATTTTAATGTTCAACATTTGCCATATAATATTCCTTACTGTGAATGTACTGGGTTTCCCCAGTGGCTCAATGGTAAAGAATCTGCCTGGGATGTAGGAGCTGCAGGCGATGAAGGTTTAATACCTGGGTCAGCAAGATCCCCTGGAGGAAGGCAAGACAACCCAATTCAGTATTCTTGACTGGAGAGCCCCATGGACAGAGGAGCCTGGTGGGCAGCAGTCCATGGGGTCAGAAAGAGTCAGACAAGACTGAAGCAACTTAACACACATGAATGTACCGCAAATTCTGTACCTACTCTACTTTAGCTGACATTTCAATTTTTCTAGGTTCTGGCTATAATGAACAATGCTGCTGTGAATATTCTAGTGTCTCCTGGTCCACACTGGAAAAATCCCTCTAGGATGTAAAGGAAGGAATAAAATTAGTAAATATTACCAAACTGCTATCCAAAGATATTTACTAATCTACACTCCCACCAATAGTAAAAGAATTGCTCTTGTACCATGTCATCACTAATACTTGGTACTATTAGGTACTTATTTGTTAGCTAATATGGAGATTTGTAATGGCATTTCATTATGGTTTAAACTTTTATTTCTGAGAAGATTATCATCGAAGTTCTCTTCAGATTTTCCTTTGTTTTGTAAATGCTTGTATAAGTCATTGTCCCTTTTTAAAATTGGATTTGTGGCTTTTCAAACATCATGCCATATGCTTAGTTATTTATTATAAATACTAATGTTTTCTTCTATGTATGTTTTACAAAAAGTCACCTTCTGTTTCAGAGCCTATATTTTTAATTTTTTATAGAAAACTTTCATGAGTAGAATTTCTTAATTTATCAAGATTTTCCATTATGTTTTCAGAAATTCCTTACCATCATAAGATGAAAGAACTATTTCCGCAAATTATTTCCAAAAGTATGATGACTTTGGCTTTCACATTTATGTTTTTAATCCACTAGTAATTGATTATTTAATATCCTATGTGGCCAGGATACAATTTCATTATTTTCCATCTGAATACTTACTTGTTAGTTATTAGTATGCACAATAATATTATTTTAACCTTTCAATAGATTATTATCTTATACGTTCAGGTTTACTAGGGTGTATACCACTTATTTAGCTCTTTAATTCTTCCATATCACACTTTTATTTTGATTCATATTTCTTATGCTTCAAGTATATGGTTGAGAATTTCCCTCAGGAAAACACATTGGTGGTCTACTTTTGGTTTTACCCTTGTTCTTAAAAGATACTTTTGCTTGTTGTGGGAGAAAAACACAACTTGCTTGTTGTTGAGACTGACACTTATTTTTCATTGGGGTGGTGGAGAAGTCAGATGTCATCTTCTTTGAAGTTAATTTGTCTTCTCTGACTGCTTTTAATATCTCTTTATCTTTTGTATTGTTCAGTGTCTTTGATGTATCTAAGTATAGATTGATTTTTTTTTATTTCTTCCTTAAGACTTGTTAAGTTTTTTAGTTTATATACTGTACAATATTCTGAGTTAATATCTCTTTGGATATAACTCTGTCACATTCTCTTCTTTGGAATTCAGTTTAGGTAAGTGTTACAATGTCTCACTCTGTCTTCCTTATCTATTAACCTCTTTATATTTGCCATTTCTACTTTTCTGTGCTGCATTCTGATTGGTTTCTACTAAGCTGTAATTCAGGATGTTCTAGCTGTAACTAATCTGGTAAACACATACATCATCATTATATTCTTAATTTTATTGATCTCATTTCTATACTTTCTAAGATTCTGTTGGATTGCTTTCAAATTTCTCAGTGATTATTTCAGTTTCCTGATTCCTAGATATATTTTCTGGTTTGTTTTTATATTTTTTAATAGAGTAAACATAGTTATTTTATAATTTGTATCAGCTGTGTCTAATAATGCCCATATCTGAGAGCTTTGCAGCTTTGCTTAGGGTAGTCTTATTTCTACTGGGTCTGAGTTTAGAGGTTTTTTGTTGTTGTTGCCATTTTATTTTGTTTTGTGTTTATTTTTTCACTTTGAGCTACTCAGCTACTTTACAAAATAATCTGGTTCAAGGATAAAGCCCAAGCTTTTGTTGTTTTGTTTTCCTCTCCCACAAGACCTTGGGAACTGGATCCCTGTTTCCTTGGCTCCACAAACACCCCAAGAACAGAAAAATATTCAGTTTTCCTCCTACATCTCTGAATTCCCTCCTCCATGAAGATTTTGGCTTCATCATTTCAGACTGCTATGTTCATTAGTTCATTATTTGATATTTTAAGAATACTTTCAAAAACATCTTTACCATATTTAATCATTTTCATAAGGGGCATCTGTCCAAATACTTATGCAGTTAAAAATATAAACTTTAAAAAATAATCTTGGAGAAGAAACAGATTTTCTAAGTATGAACTGAAACCTTAATGTCAAAAAAGAAAAGCCTAATAAATTTGACTATGTATAAATTTTATTTATAACTGTGTAAAACAAACTCTTAAAAAGAGAAATCAATGAGTCTCTCTTTCTCTTTTTAATAGTTTGCTATTGAGAAGGTTTTTGATTAATTTATAAGTAGTCATATATATACTTGGGCTTCCCTGGTGGCTCAGTGGTAAAAAAATATGCCTGCAATGCAGGAGACCCGGGTTTGATCCCTGGGTAGGGAAGATCCCCTGCAGAAGGGCATGGCAACCCACTCCAGTATTCTTTGCCTGGAGAATCCTATGGACAGAGAAGCCTGGTGGGCTTAGTCCCTAGGGTCATACAGAGTCAGACATGACTGAAGTGACTTAGTAAACGTGGATATATGCCCTAATTTAATTTAGGAACTTACCACTTGTATGTTAATACCCAATACCAAATGGAAGGGATATGGTAAATGCCAGCCCATCCACCAATCTTCCATATTTAATAAACTAAAGTTGTCTGCATATGTGACCACAGATTTGCTATAACTGTGGAGACTTAGTGCAGAAGGTCACGGCAACCCACTCTAGTGTTCTTACCTGGAGAATCCCATGGACAGAGGAGCCTGGTGGGCTACGGTCCATGGGGTCTCACAGAGTCGACACGACTGAGCACCTAAACAGCAGCAACAGCATACATACCCTCACAAACACGTGCGTCTGTGAAAGCACTTACAGGTTAATCAGGGCCTCATGGATAAAAGCTGTTATCTGGAGTTTCATGGAAGGACGGAAGGAAAGAAGGGAGAGAGGGAGATGGAGGGAAGAAAGAAGAGAGGAAAGAAGGGAAAGAGAAGGAAAGAAAAGAAGAAAGAAAGAAAAGAAAAGGAAGATAGCTAAATAAAACATAAAATAAATGCTTAGCTTTGCTGATTATTAAAGCAGTGCAAAATACAAATAACATGTATCAGATAGCAAACATGGAAAAGTAGGAAACAAATACTCTCATTCTTCATTTCAGAGATGTAATTTGGTAAAAATTTTAGAAACAAAATTTGAAAATAGCTTTCAAACTTAAATATATTCAAATGTTTTTAACTAAGTTTCTTATGTTTCAGGAATTTCTCTTAAAGATACTAGTAACCGTGCTGAAAGATAGATGAATTAAAATATTTTTGTAGCATTGTTTAATAGAAAAAAATGGAAAGAACTTAAATGAATATCTTAGGAAAATAAATGCATTATAGCACAGATGATGCATATGATACAATGAAAACATTACTAGAAATAAGTTATCTCTTTATGCTCAGATGTGGAAAAACCACAAGATCCTTCAAGAAAGATTTTTTTAAAAAGATAAAATATTTATAAAGGCCTCTTTTTTTAATTTTGGAAGGCTTCCTAAGGAACTGTTAATGACAGAAATGTCTGCAATTGAGATCAGGAATCTAGTGGGAAGAAAGCATCTATTTACTTTAAACTTTGTGCTGTGTATGTATTTTTTTGTTGTTGGTTTGTTTTATAACCATAAGTATATATTATATCTTTAATAAAAATTATTTTGGAATAAAATCCAGAAATGCATGCAATAATTTGTATACATGAATATTCACTATAGTTGTAAAATGAAACACTGAAAAAATCTAAGCAAATTATAGTTCACAGATTGTAATATCATGCTATCATTTGCAATCATGCTTTCAAATAATATTTGATAACATGGAAAATGCTCATGATAAAATTCAAAAGAATCAGTGTATAATACACACACAGAGACACATATATACATACATATATATGTGATAGTTTAAATATTATAAAAATAAGAGAGGAAATGCACACATATACACCCCTATGGAAAAAAAAAAAAGTCTGCAAGTATTTAACAATCTATCTGTGTGAAATCATTTGTTTATTTTGATTTCCTCCCTAAGATTTTTTTTCTATTTTCAGCCTTTTGTATAATGAAATACTTACTATTTTGGAAAATCTAAAGAAAACAAAACTATTACAAATCAGAATAATATATATAAATATTTAGAGACATAATAGGAGGTTTAATTTTTAAAAGCCTCCTATTTTTCTCTCAGAAAGCATCATTTTTCTGTTTTAATGTTTATAGAAGTATATAAATAACAAAGAAACAAAAAGTGAAGTTCTGTAACAGGACAGCTGAATATTTAGTGCTCCACTGTGCAAATTCAGTTGATCAGAAGGCCTGACCTAGAAATGGCAACGTTTACCTGCTAGGAATTATGATTCACTTGTTGTTCCTGAAACAAAAGCCTCAGAAAACTGTAGAGTGCTCCAAATGAAGGTACTGAAGCACATGTATGAGGTACTAAGAGAATAGAAGATAGTAAAGTGAAAGTGAAAGTCACTCAGTTGTGTCTGACTCTGAGAATTCTTCAGGTCAGAATACTGGAGTGGGTAGCCTTTCCCTTCTCCAGGGGATTGTCCCAAACCAGGGATCGAACCCAGGTCTCCCGCATTGCAGGTGGATTCTTTACCAGCTGAGCCACAAAGGAAGCCCACAAATACTGGAGTTCAGTAATGAGCAATTTCCAAGAAGAATGGTGTATGTCTCTTTAATATAGACATATAGACATATAGACATAATATAGACATATAGAATATATAGACATATAGACATAATATAGACATATAGAATAATATGTTCAGATGCCTGTATACTATTTCCATTCTGTCAAAGAAAGGGAATGATGGATTTGAAAACTACTAAGTTAGTACACTTGGGTTTTTTCCCCCAAATATGTGTTACAAGCATCTTTATTTCCTATCAGTTATTAAAAATGAAGAAGGAAAAGGCAAAGAAAAATATACTAAAATAAACATAAAGTAGAAAGAAAGGATGGTTGTTATGTCTGAAACTTGCAAAGCAATCACAATTAAGAAAGTGGCTAATAGATTATATGATACTAGTAAGTTAAAGTTTCACATGACATATTCTCATTCTATTTGGAAATATCACAGTTCTGGTTTCCTGGTTTTTTAACTTTGTTGTGTGTTCTCTACAGAAGAAACAAGGCTATATACTAACTAAATATATTTCAATTCTTTGTTTCTCTCTCTCTTTCTTTCTCTCGAGAGAAACCTCCTAAACCAAAATCAACCTCTTTATTCATTATTTTCATAACAAGTGTCCTCAGGCAAAATTAGATTTCTTAACTATTATTCAACATGTTGTCTAAAATATTTTCTTTTAATCCATGATCATGTGTAATTATTCATGTTCAAGAAATAATACTCTCTCCTTTAGTATTCTTAACTGCATCTAGTTATTTTCCATGAATTTTCATATAAAATATCATTAACCATGGCTTTGTCGACAACACAATTGCTTTCATGCAGAGAAATTATTTGAAGCTTAATGCTTATACTCTTTCCCTGTTTCAGGGAAGTTTTAAGAGAATAATCATTTACCATCTGAGAAAAATGTCTGTCTTCAGTACAAATAGGGCTCAAGGAGTATTTGAGAGAAAAAGGTCCCTGAGAAAAGCAAACCTGAAACCTTTCTGACCCAGTTTGTTTAGTCTTTCGGGACTGGTTTCAATCTCTCTTGGTTTTCTTCAAGAAGGGTATTTCCTTACTGTCAGTCTTCATCAAAAGTTCACATTTCACAGATAAAAATTAAAATGTTATATCATTTCCTTGATTGTATAGGTATAGCTTATTTGCTTATGCATTCCCTGTTGAGTACAGTGTAATAAGTCCATAATTTTGAACAGATAACATACTGAGTTGAATTACTTGATTTGCTTTTTCATATTATCTATTTTTTGTTACTCTCAAATATTGGAATAGTCTAAACCTGTGTATATTCATTTTTCATTCTATTTCATAATTATATTCATTAACACAGCTTCCTTTTGCTTTTCCTCAAATACTCAATTAAACGTTGTGTAGTAAATGAATCCATGAATAAAGTTTGTGGAATGAATGAATGAAGAAATTAATGATGAATGAATGGGGACTTTGAATAGAAGATAGAAAAATTACCCTCCATTCAATGACTTTAAAAATGAAAAATACAGTAATTGCTCTATTATTCAGTTCAGTTCAGTTCAGTCGCTCAGTCCTGTCCACTCTTTGCAATCCCATGAACCGCAGCACTCCAGGCCTCCCTGACCATCACGAACTCCTGGAGTCCACCCAAACCCATGTACATTGAGTTGGTGATGCCATTCAACCATCTCATCCTCTGTTGTACCCTTCTCCTCCTGCCCTCAATCTTTCCCAGCATCAGGGTCTTTTCAAATGAGTCAGCTCTTCGCATCAGGTGGCCAAAGTATTGGAGTTTGAGCTTCAACATCAGTCCTTCCAGTGAACACCCAGGCCTGATCTCCTTTAGGATGGACTAGTTAGATCTCCTTGCCATCCAAGGGACCCTCAAGAGTCTTCTCCAACACCACAGTTCAAAATATTTCTAGATACTTATACTTGAAGGAAAGAAAAAAGTATTAGATTTATTGATCATTTTTTTCTTCTAGAAGTGAACTTTTGCAAATAACCCTAGTATCTCCAGTGGAGGGAAAAGGAGTTTTAGGAAAATTTTGAAACTGACTGATATATTTAAAGGAATAATCTTTATTAATGTTTACACAGCACTCACCTGTTCAGCTAAATGACTGTTAATAGCAACCCGAAACCCATTTTTCTAAGGATATGTGTACAGAAATCTCCCTCATAAAGATTATTTTTAGATGGGGAAATGTATGAAATGCAAATATTTAAAAATATAAAGTGTCATGATTCTTCTTTTACCTAAAGATATTTTAAAACAATTTTGATCATATATAGTTCCCCTTTGATTCTATTGCAGTTACACATTTGGTTATCAAAAGACTTTATTAAAAGCATTTATATAAAAACTGACTTGCTGGAAATATATTAGGTAAAATATCGTAAGCTTCAGTTCAGTTCAGTTCAGTCACTCAGTCATGTCTGACTCTTTGCGACCCCACGAACTGCAGCACGCCAGGCCTCCCTGTCCATCACCAACTCCCAGAGTTTACTCAAACTCATGTCCATCGAGTCGGTGATGCCATCCAGCCATCTCACCCTCTGTCGCCCCCTTCTCCTCCTGCCCCTGATCCCTCCCAGCATCAGGGTCTTTTCCAATGAGTCAACTCTTCGCATGAGGTGGCCAAAGTACTGGAGTTTCAGCTTCAGCATCAGTCCTTCCAATGACAGTCCAAACACCCAGGACTGATCTCCGTTAGGATGGACTGGTTGGATCTCCTTGCAGCCCAAGGGACTCTCAAGAGTCTTCTCCAACACCACAGTTCAAAAGCATCAATTTTTCGACGCTCAGCCTTCTTCACAGTCCAACTCTCACATCCATACATGACCACTGGAAAAACCATAACCTTGACCAGACAGACCTTTGTTGGCAAAGTAATGTCTCTGCTTTTTAATATGCTATCTAGGTTGGTCATAACTTTCCTTCCAAGGAGTAAGCGTCTTTTAATTTCATGGCTGCAGTCACCATCCACAGTATCTATATTTGTATCTATCGGTCATACATCATAGTCAAAGACAAGAATATTATATAATTAGATATAAATAAAGAGAGAAATTGTCCTTAGAGAAGAAATAAATGTAACATGTTCAAATGATTTAAAGGAGTTTACAAAGAAAACTTCTCTATAATTATGATTTTTCTTATACTTAAAGGTCTTCTCATCTTTATCTAGAAATTAAATGCAAGTAACATCAAAGTTTAGGATACTGTCTTAGACTCTAAACATCCTAGTATTTACAATAATTTTTGTCAGCTCAGTAGGAAAAAAAGAATTTGGCTTATGTGTTCAATCAATGCCAGAGCAGCTTGATTATGATTTTTTTAAATAGCTTCTGAATCAAATAATTTTACATTTTCACAAGTTTGGGAAGGTAGCCTTTTAAAATATCTGCATTGTTAGCTAATTGTTTTTCTTTTTGACAGTCAATACCATTTTTCTACATAAGCAAAGGAAGATAAGTAGCATTCTGCAGCCAGATTCAATGTTTTTATGCCTTTGCAAAGAAACCATGGTCAAATGTTCATTCTGTATCTAGTACCTATTTTCTCAGGTATCTAAAATATATTCACAGCTTGTAATGTTAGACATCGAGGATCATGATAAACGAAGAATGTTTCACATATGTGTAACCAATACTTTGGAGAATATTAGGCAATAAAAGAAGCCAGTACCTTATCAGGCATGGAGACAGTTCAAAACTTTTATAAGTGAAAAAGTGAGCAAGTTATAGAAGGCTCATTGTGTATAAAATATTATTCTCATAAATCCTCATCAGCGATATATATGCAAGGGAAAAAGAGACAATTTGCTCTTTTACTGTGAATATTTTACCTTATAGAAGCCATTCCTATAGAGTTACATTAAAATAATTCTGTCCTTAACTACATCTTTGAGAAAAAAGCTGTTTTCTCAGGTAAGTGACAGATCCTGCTGATTAATTTGTGCCCTATATGATAGCAGTAAACCTAGCTGGATTTCGCTTTAGAGTATCCATACAGGTGAGCCTTTGTTAATGTGACTCACACCAACTATTTTTAACTCTTGGAAGAAACAAAGACAAAATAAGCCCTAAAGCAGAAAAAAAAAAAAAATCCTCCGGGGAATTGATAAATTCTGCTAAAGCCCAAAGGTACTTGCAACTGTAGAAAGAAAAAACATACTCTCAGATAAGCAGACTGTGTTATCTTCTGCAATAATTTCCCCTGCATCAAGAAAAAGAAAGAAAACAATTACTATTGAAAAATGATTGCTTACTAATGGAAAATGAAGGAAAAAATATAGCAAAACATTTCATTTGCAACAAAGATTGTACTATACTTACGGTTTTAATAGAAAGCTATAATTTAGTTTTTGTCCCCCAAAACCATCTTTATCAGTTTGATCATACCATGAAGTAATATTTAGTAATAATTGTGTTTTGTTTTTCTTATTGTTCAGTTGATAAGTCATGTCCAACTCTTCGTGACCCCTGGCCTGAAGCATACCAGGCTCCTCTGTCCTTCACTATCTCCAGAAGTTTGCTCAAATTAATGTTCACTGAGTTGGTGATGCTATCTAACTATTTCATCCTGTGCCTTCACCTTCTCCTTTTGCTTTCAATCTTTCCCAATGAATCGGTCTTTTCCATTGAGTCGACTCTTTGCATCAGGAGGCCAAAGCACTGGAACTTCAGCTTCAGTGACTGTACTTTCAATGAGTAGTCAGGGTTGATTTCCTTTAGGATTGACTGGTTTGATCTCTTCGGACTTATTACTGTGCAGCCATAATGTCAAATTGATTTAATCATTTCAAATGCCTTAGCTCCTCAGGGCACCATACTCAGTACCCAGCACAACTTAAAACATGGTTATAATTACCAAGAAGATAACCAGTGGGGAAGAGAGACTATTACAGACTGAACTGGGACAATTCAGTTTGGTGGCTTTTGTTATTATAAGTCACTCTCAAATAATAAATGGGGCTAGGAGCTAAGGGAAGTAACTCTTATTACCAAGAACCAGAATATACTAAGTTTTACACAATGGTTGCAAACACTTTCAGAAAATGACTTACAGGATATAAAAATCCTCTGAATTTAAAATATACAGATCATGTGATAGAAAATAAGCCAAACTAAGACTGTCTTCTAAAACTACAATTGATTCAAATCATTGTTTTGATGTTTCAACAGTTGTTATTTTTTGCTATTATTCAGTTCAGTTCAATTGCTCAGTCGCGTCCGACTCTTTGTGACCCCATGGACTGCAGCATGCCAGGCCTTCCTGTCCATAACCAACTCCCAGAGTCTACTCAAACTCACGTCCATTGAGTCGGTCATGCCATTCAACTATCTCATCCTCTGTCGAGCTTGTATAGACTCATGTCCATAGAGTCGAAGATGCCATCCAGCCATCTCAACTTCTGCTGTCCCCTTCTCCTGGCTTCAATCTTTCCCAACATCAGGGTCTTTTCAGATGAGTCAGCTCTTCGCATAGGTGGCCAAAGTACTGGAGTTTCAGCTTCAACATCAGTCCTTTCGATGAATATTCAGGACTGATTTCCTTTAGGATGGACTGGTTGGATCTTCTTGCGGTCCAAGGGACTCTCAAGAGTCTTCTCCAACACCACAGTTCAAAAGCATCAATTCTTCGGTGCACAGCCTTCTTTAGAGTCCAACTCTCACATTCATACATGACTACTAGAAAAACCATAGCCTTGACCTGACGGACCTTTGTTGGCAAAGTAATGTCTCTGCTTTTTATTTTTATGTTTTTATTATGCTTTCTTTTTTTTCTTTTTTTGGGGTTTTGTCATACATTGATATGAATCAGCCATAGAGTTACACGTACTCCCCATCCCGATCCCCCCTCCCACCTCCCTCTCCACCCGATTCCTCTGGGTCTTCCCAGTGCACCAGGCCCGAGCACTTGTCTCATGCATCCCACCTGGGCTGGTGATCTGTTTCACTACAGATAATATACATGCTGTTCTTTCGCAACATCCCACCCTCACCTTCTCCCACAGAGTTCAAAAGTCTGTTCTGTACTTCTGTGTCTCTTTTTCTGTTTTGCATATAGCGTTATCATAACCGTCTTTCTAAATTCCATATATATGTGTTAGTATGCTGTAATGTTCTTTATCTTTCTGGCTTACTTCACTCTGTATAATGGGCTCCAGTTTCATCCATCTCATTAGGATTGATTCAAATGAATTCTTTTTAACGGCTGAGTAATATTCCATGGTGTATAGTACCACAGCTTCCTTATCCATTCATCTGCTGATGGGCATCTAGGTTGCTTCCATGTCCTGGCTATTATAAACAGTGCTGCAATGAACATTGGGGTGCACGTGTCTCTTTCAGATCTGGTTTCCTCAGTGTGTATGCCCAGAAGTGGGATTGCTGGGTCATATGGCAGTTCTATTTCCAGTTTTTTAAGAAATCTCCACACTGTTTTCCATAGTGGCTGTACTAGTTTGCACTCCCACCAACAGTGTAAGAGGGTTCCCTTTTCTCCACACCCTCTCCAGCATTTATTGCTTGTAGACTTTTGGATAGCAGCCATCCTGACTGGCGTGTAATGGTACCTCATTGTGGTTTTGATTTGCATTTCTCTAATAATGAGTGATGTTGAGCATCTTTTCATGTGTTTGTTAGCCATCTGTATGTCTTCTTTGGAGAAATGTCTGTTTAGTTCTTTGGCCCATTTTTTGACTGGGTCATTTATTTTTCTGGAATTGAGCTTCAGGAGTTGCTTGTATATTTTTGAGATTAATCCTTTGTCTGTTGCTTCATTTGCTATTATTTTCTCCCAATCTGAGGGCTGTCTTTTCACCTTACTTATAGTTTCCTTTGTAGTGCAAAAGCTTTTAAGTTTCATTAGGTCCCATTTGTTTATTTTTGCTTTTATTTCCAATATTCTGGGAGGTGGATCATAGAGGATCTTGCTGTGATTTATGTCGGAGAGTGTTTTGCCTATGTTCTCCTCTAGGAGTTTTATAGTTTCTGGCAGATGACATGGTCCTCTACATAGAAAACCCTAAAGACTCTTCCAGAAAATTACTAGAGCTAATCAACGAATATAGTAAAGTTGCAGGATATAAAATTAACACACAGAAATCCCTTGCATTCCTATATACTAACAATGAAAAAACAGAAAGAGAAATTAAGGAAACAATACCATTCACCATTGCAACAAAAAGAATAAAATACTTAGGAATATATCTACCTAAAGAAACAAAAGACCTATACATAGAAAACTATAAAACACTGATGAAAGAAATCAAAGAAGACACAAACAGATGTCTCTGCTTTTTAATATGCTTTCTAAGTTGGTCATAGTTTTTCTTCCAAGGAGCAAGTGTCTTTTAATTTCATGGCTGCAGTCACTATCTGCAGTGATTTTGGAACCCAAGAAAATAGTCTGCCACTGTTTCCACTATTTCTCCATCTACTTGCCATGAAGTGGCAGAACCAGATGCCATGATATTTGTTTTCTGAATGTTGAGCTTTAAGTCAAGTTTTCATTCTCCTCTTTCACTTTCATCAAGAGGCTCTTTAGTTCTTCTTCACTTTCTGCCATAAGGATGATATCAACTGTATATCTGAGGTTATTGATATTTCTCCCAGCAATCTTGATTCCAGCTTGTGCTTCCTCCAGCCCAGTGTTTCTCATGATGTACTCTGCATGTAAATTAAATAAGCAGGGTGACAATATACAGCCTTGACTATTTGGAACCAGTGTGTTGTTCCATGTCCAGTTCTAACTGTTGCTTCCTGACCTGCATACAGATTTCTTAAGAGGCAGGTCAGGTGGCCTGGTATTCCTGTCTCTTGAAGAATTTTCCCAAGTTTATTGTGATCCACACAGTCAAAGGCTTTGGCATAGTCAATAAAGCAGAAATAGATGTTTTTCTGGAACTCTCTTGCTTTTTTGATGATCCAGCAGATGTTGGCAATTTGATCTCTATTCCTCTTCTTTTTCTAAAACCAGCTTGAACATCTGGAAGTTTATGCTTCATGTATTGTTGAAGTGTGGCTTGGAGAATTTTGAGCATTACTTTGATAGCGTGTGAGATGAGTGCAATTGTGCGATAGTTTGAGCATTCTTTGGCATTGCCTTTCTTTGAGATTGGAATGAAAACTGACCTTTTCCAGTCCTGTGGCCACTGCTGAGTTTTCCAAATTTGTTGACATATTGAGTGCAGCACTTTCACAGCATCATCTTTCAGGATTTGAAATAGCTCAACTGGAATTCCATCACCTCCACTAGCTTTGTTCATAGTGATGCCTCCTAAGGCCCACTTGACTTCACATTCCAGGATGTCTGGCTCTAGGTGAGTGATCACACCATCGTGATTATCTGGGTCATGAAGATCTTTTTTGTACAGTCCTTCTGTGTATTCTTGCCACCTCTTCTTAATATCTTCTGTTTCTGTTAGGTCCAAACCATTTCTGTCCTTTATTGAGCCCATCTTTGCATGAAATGTTCCCTTGGGATCTCTAATTTTCCTGAAGAGATCTCAAGTCTTTCCCATTCTATTGTTTTCCTCTATTTCTTTGCACTGATCATTGAGGAAAGCTTTCTTATCCCTCCTTGCTATGCTTTGGAACTCTGCATTCAAATGGGTATATCTTTCCTTTTCCCCTTTGCTTTTGGCTCTCTTCTTTTCACAGCTATTTGTAAGGCCTCCTCAGAGACCATTTTGCCTTTTTTGCATTTCTTTTCTTGGGGATGGTCTTCTGTATAATGTCACAAACCTCCATCCATAGTTCATCAGGCACTCTGTCTATCAGATCTAGTCCCTTAAATCTATTTCTCACTTCCACTGTATAATTGTTAGGGATTTGATTTAGGTCATACCTGAATGGTCTAGTGGTTTCTTCAATTTAAGTCTGAATTTGGCAATAAGGAGTTCATGATCTGAGCCACAGTCTGTTCCCGGTCTTGTTTTTGCTGACTGTATAGAGCTTCATCTTTGGCTGCAAAGAATATAATCAATCTGATTTCAGTGTTGACCATCTGATGTCCATGTGTAGAGTCTTCTCTTGTGTTGTTGGAAGAGGGTATTGCTATGACCAGTGCGTTCTCTTGGCAGAATTCTATTAGCCTTTGCCCTGCTTCATTCTGTACCACAAGGCCAAATTTGCCTGTTACTCCAGGTGTTTCTTGACTTCCTACTTTTGCATTCCAGTCCCCTATCATGAAAAGTACATCTTTTTTGGGTGTTAATTCTAGAAGGTCTTGTAGGTCTTCATAGAACCGTTCAACTTCAGCTTCTTCAGTGTTACTGGTCGGGGCATAGACTTGGATTACCATATTGAATGGTTTGCCTCGGAAACAAACAGAGCTCATTCTGTCGTTTTTGAGATTGCATCCAAGTGTTCCATTTCGGACTCTTATTGACTATAATGGCTACTCCATTTCTTCTAAGGGATTCTTGCCCACAGTAGTGGATATAGTGCTGAGTCAAATTCACACATTCCAGTCCATTTTAGTTTACTGATTCCTAAAATGTCAATGTTCACTCTTGCTATCTCCTGTTTGACCACTTACAATTTGCTTTGATTCATGGAACTAACATTTCAGGTTCCTATGCAATATTGCTCTTTACGGCATCGGACCTTGCTTTCATCACCTGTCCCATCCACAACTGGGTGTTGTTTTTGCTTAGGCTCCATCTCTTCATTCTTTTTGGAGTTATTTATCTACCGATCTCCAGTAGCATATTGGGAACCTACCAACCTGGGGAGTTCATCTTTCAGTGTCCTATTATTTTGCCTTTTCATACTGTCCATGGGGTTCTCAAGGCAAGAGTACTGAAGTGGTTTGCCTTTCCCTCTTCCAGTGGACCACATTCTGTCAGAACTCTCCACCATGACCCATCTGTCTTGGGTGGGCCTACATGGCATGGCTCGTAGTTTCAATGAGTTAGACAAGGCTGTGGTCCATGTGATTAGATTGGTTAGTTTTCTTTGTTATTATTATCCCTGCTTTTCTAGCCCTGATTAACAATGCCAAATGGAAAAGCCACCACAGAAATTCACAGCTGAAGCAGAGTTGTTGCCTACTTAATAAAGAACTCCTGTGAATTATATGGCTTCTATTGTACAAAGTTCAGGTTTCTTTAAATTAAGTCAAAGAGTTAAAATAAAGTTCCCTGATACAGAAAACTATTTTAAGCCAACCAGCTAAAGGACCTTAGAACTGTCTTTTTTTCTACGCTTTAGCCAGCACTCACCTGCATACTGTCTAACCCACTCAACCATCTGCAAAATAATTGTACAATTTTACACAAATATTAAGATAGAGATAGTCCCTTATCATATAATGAACTATGAATTCTTCTGCAAATAAATGATAAATAGCATCCTTGCTAACTTTATGTGATAAGGTGAAAATTTTCAAACCTCAAATATTTGAAGTTGAATTGTGTTACTTCTTCATAGTATCTTTTTTGCCTCATCGGAGTACTTTTTAAAATTCATTAATGCAGACAAATTAATCCTAGATGTATTGTCTATTTGTGATATTTAAATTTTGCCTTTACCTAGCAAAATTATTTTTCTTTTTGTTTACATGTTTAAATATCAGGGAATTTTTTTTTTCTGGTTGTGAATAACCAGATAAGATCATGATTTTTTTCCTGATGTCTTCTCAACTTAATAAATACATTCATCTATTACTCTAGCTACATGGCAGCTTTTACATTTGTATTTTGTACCACAGGTAACATGCATAATACATGGTAACAAGAACTATAGGTCATAGGTTTGACTTCTCCTTTGTGAACATAGAAAAACATCGAAACACAAATGTTCACTTTACATGAACAAAGTTTCCAGAGTGGAAAAGGAAGTGCTCCCTGGACCCTTCAGATGATATTTTAACTCTTTGCTAGTCTCTCTTCATTATAATGGGAAATCTCCATATAACAGGTCATTTGTTTTCTTTGACCAAGTCAAGGCATTTGACTAAGACAAGTAGACACTAAGAAATGATTTGATCCAAAATACTGTCATTATTTTAATTCTAAAATTTTGCATGGTCTGTCTCACCTAAGTTTCAACTTAAATAAAGAGGTTTTTCTCTAGGTTACCAATATGAGTGTGTTATTGAAAAAATTATTATTTATTATACATAAATGATTGAATTAACATCATGCAATTCATAGTATGGGGCTTTCCTGGTGGCTAGACAGTGAAGAATCTGCCTGCAATGAAGGAGACCCAGATTCAGTCCCTAGGTTGGGAAGATTCCCTGGAAAAGGGAACAGCCCACTCCAGTACTCTTGCCTGGAGAAACCCACGGACAGAGGAGCCTGGTAGGCTACAGTCCATGGGGTCACAAAGAGTCAGACATGGCTGAGCAACTAACACTTTCACTTTTCAGTTCATAGTACAATGAATTCTAAAATGTAGTGAATTAGTAATCGCAACCCTGCATATCCTAGATTCATCTATTTTGTCAATTAATGCAAAGTCTGAAGGAATATTTTCAAACTGAAATATGGGAATTTTTACCATTAATTCAACTCTACAAGAGAATTGATATTTCTATTGAAAAATTATTTAGTAGCTATCAAATATTTGAAGCAAAATACTCAGATATATCAATAACATATAGAAAAGCATTCAGATGACTAATCATTTTGCTACTCATAGATAAGATTGTGTCTTAAGCAGCCTTCTTAAATTTAAACTCTTAAATGTTGATGAGGAAAAAAAAAATTTATCCTATCTGGAACCAAGATTTTTCTCTTATTCACAGCATAGCAGTACTGGAAGAAAATCAAGCCTTTAAATAGACTAAAGTTGATTTTAAACTCCATGGCTTTAAGTCTCCATGCCCTGGTGTATTCCTCCCCAACACATTTATTGTCATATGATGGAACCTTCCCTTTTTTCTAATCCAATCCTGAACCTGTCTTCTTTTTTTGTGTGTTTCTTCTGATATCTCCAACTTTACACAACTTTAGAGGATATATTGTTTTCAAAGGTTCTTGTCAACCTGAATTACCATAGTTGATATGGAGTTCTGAAATATATGAACTTCATGTGTACAAATCACAGTAGCTTCATAAACCTCAAATTATTCACAAACATCAACATCATTATTCATCGACATCACATATAACATGTGTATATACAGACATAGATAAAATCGGATTAAAAATATGTGTTGAAAAACTACTCTTGGCTTATGGAAAGAATTTGATATTATAAATCAGACAGATTTCAGTTTAAATTCTAGGTTTATCAGTTGCTAGTTCTTTAATTTGGGATCCTTAAACTACTTCAGCCTCAATCTCATCATCTGTGAAATGGGAACAACAGTACTTACATATTGTGTTTATTAGAAGAATTAAATGATACAACATTTGTAAACATTAAACTGTGCCTTCATATTATCAGGGCTCAATAGAAGATAACAACTATTATTATACATGCATGTAATTTGTTCCAAGCATCACATTAAGAACTATAATCAAAGATTATCACCTCTTTTGCAATTCATATGCCAAAATCCATTAGACAGTTAAGTACAGTTAGTATTATACATTCATATTCAATATTAAGCAAATTCGATAGTAACACAATATATATTTAAGTCACTAACTTTACTATTTTATACCCATACTCTTTATAAAATATCACAGACTTCAACTCTTTCGTTAGATCATATCTCACATTTTTAAAAGTATCAGTCACCCTATCAAATTAAAAAATAAATAATATAAAGGGAAAAAGTAAAGAAAATCAGTCAAAATCTTGAATTTAAAAACCTCAAGGGTTATTACAAAAATTGATCTGCCACTAAATTTTATGCTTTCTACCTTAATGTTTTGTAGAATGTACCTTCACATATGAAGATGGAGGATTTATCAAAAGCGGTTTATAAATGTAATGTCAGCAATTTATGGTCAAATGAATGCTCTGGAGGACACAACTTTATCCCAGAACTTTATTCTATATTAGAAACATTGTCTACATAATCCATATCCTACAGGTAATCTATACTTCCTTTGGCAATAATTATAAATCTAAAGAGTAAATGTGGTAAGTTAGGGTAAAATGGTAGTAACAATAAAGGTGTTGCATAAAATAATAAGCTTGCTGCATCTGCATTGTGCAATGCAATTACATTTATGTTCTAAACTTAAATTAGAATATGGTAATTACAAAATTAATTTCTTGTCATTTGTGGTTTCCTAAAATGTTACTTTAGAACAGATTAAATATAGTATCTAATTACTAACTCCTAAGCCTTATGCTTATAAAATATGATACCTATTTTTTCCACTTGAACAGGAAAAATGGTTATCTATGTGTAAAATCATGATGATTGAGTTAGAGCAAGCTCACTAATTCTGTAGAAAATCAATGAAAATCAAATAAAGTACCTGAAAATAATTGGGAATCTTTTATGAAATTTCCTGTGCTGTTTTCTTGAATATTGTTATATAAATTCTCTAGGGAAAGCAAATTTTCCTTTGAATGGAAAAAGACACTTTGAATTACTCAAGTTCATTCTAAATTTCTTAATAAAATACTGACTTGGGCTGAAATTCTTCTTTCATTCTGTGGTTATACAACTTGCAAGCTTTTCCTAAAAATGAGTGTTTGAAGTCTGGTATTTCTTATGTAGTGACTGGGGAAAGATGGAGGGAGGAACAAAGACCAATAAATAGCATTCCAAAACAAAAAAAGAAATTTATTCTGTGCTAGTAGATTCTAGCTGGGAATTAGTTAGTAGTTTAAATTATGAGAATATCACAAGAAGACAATTTTCTGCACTCTGTTGCAGCCTTGGCCTCAATCTGCCATGTTTTGCCTGATGGGTCCATTCTGTGGTGATAAACCTTAGCACGTCACCATTATTTCACTTAATAGTCACCAAAACAACCTCCTCTGGGAGGCAGAAATTTCACAAAGGTCTCTTTTCTATATTGCGCACAATATTTTCTTTCTTCAGAACAAGTGACTGATTTATAATAATCTGTTTTGACAGTAGTTATGTGGAAATACTGTGTTAAATATTTTTAGTCATGAGGGAGTATGGACATATGGATATAGTTGTGTGGGTGTTGTCTAATTATATGCATTATATGATTTACTATTGTTGGGGACCATCTTCCATTCATTTAATAATGCTTTTGCAAATTGGCAGATAGCATTTGGGCTAAAAGACACACAGGATATTTGCAATGAAAAAGGGGGGAAAAGACTCCTCTGCCTTTTCTCTTGTGTAGAGCAATTTGTCAAGTAATTAGCCAACCTAATTAAATTTTTGTAGCACTAATCAAACGAATATGCTAAAATTTTCTTTGCGCAGCCAGTTTGCTGTCTGCTTGCATTTAACTTGATGGTTTGAAAGGGGCCCTACTCAGTCTGCCACTCCACTTAATAACCTCATTTGCATTTTATATTGGTAAATCAAATTAAGCACCAGTGGCTTTTAGTATGATTGACTGTGGTCAGGCCTGTTCAGATGGGACTTTTTCACAGAAAATTAGGCACATTTTAATATGACTAAGGCTGTGCTTTCTGTGTTCAGCAAACTGCATTCACTCAACTAATTAAAAGTCCCCCCAGCACCCCACCCTGCTGCAAATGATAGATTTACCCAGCTGGTGTGTCCATTTTCTTTTGTACAATTTCTTGATGGAAGTTTTTATTCCTAAATATAATAAGATTGTCTAAGCAATACTTCAAACCAATTTGTATGAAACATATAAACAATACTTTGTTAGAAAATCATTACTTTGAGAGGTGGGTGCATCTGTGTGTAAATACAGGTCCATGTGAGGGCTTGCAGGTATTAGCTTATCTATAGAGCAGCCTGAAACTTAGAAAATTTTCAGTGATTGATATATTAACAGTGACCAGTGCTGAAGATCACCCCTAATGTCATATTAAGGCATATTCCCACTTTTTGTTGTTGTTGTAAGACAACTATTCACATTTAAGTGAGGAGGAAAGATAGCATGAATACAAGTTTTAAAACCTCCTTCTCACCCAGTGAAAGCAAGAGCCATTCAGTAGTGAGAGTTAATATTATATTTTATCACAAATGGGTATTATTTCAAATCTATGAATAGGGAAAATGAGGCAAGGAGAGATTGACTTGTCCATTAACACAAGCAGATCTGAGACTTGATTCTGGTTTTCTTGACTTTCAATTTGTGCTCTTTCCAATATCTCACAGTCTTTTGCTTATATTCTAAAAACCAATATAGCTTTGCTTCCTAAATAACATTTACACTACTAGAAAAATCAGAAATTATCTTGGAATTTTTGACTCTGTAATACTGAATAAATCCTTCAATGTATTTCTCTCTATACAGTTTTTATTTGCAGTACTTGGATTCTCAAGAATCTAGTTTTAAGGTTTCTTCAGTAGTATACACTTGATCATGCTTTTAACAATAGCAACAACAAAACTTCTTCACATGGTAAGCTTATGTTTGTGGTAAGAGAACATTTTTAAAATTGACAAAATTAATGATTTAAATAGCAATGGGCTTTCCTGATAGCTCAGTTGGTAAAGAATCTGCCTGCAATGCAGGAGACCCTGCTCGATTCCTGGCTCCAGAAGATCCACTGGATCTTCTGAAGGATAGGCTGCCCACTCCGGTATTCTTGGGCTTCTCTGGTGGCTCAGCTGGTGAAGAATCTGTCTGCGATGCAGGAGACTTGGGTTTGATCCCTGGGTTGGGAAGATGCCCTGAAGAAGGGAAAGGCTACCCACTCCAGTATTCTGGCCTGGAGAATTCCATGGACTGTATTGCCCTTTGGGTCACAAAAAGTCGGACATGACTGAGTGACTTTCACTTCACAAACACCAACTTAGCCTGAATCTTCAGCAAATAAATAAAAAACTTCTTCCACACATTTGTGGAGCAACATTCTTTACCTTGGGACTTCTCTTTAGTCAACTATGCGGCCATCAGTAGATTGGATAGGGACAGAACAATGTACATGTTATGTGTCCTGAGATCCAACAACAAAATTAAACCTGGAAACCTGAAAGAAAAATATACCACATTGTCTAACCTAACCTTGGACCCTGACTTTTCCTAACGAGTTCAAGTTAAGCACTCTAACACCAGTTTCAACTATCTTAAAACTGATCATTAAGGTAATTCTTTAATTAAAAAGGTAATTAGATTATGAAAGCAATGAAGTCAAACAGGACAGTTCCTAGAGACACACTGGGATTTTCTGTTTTAATTAAGATAATGGTGCATATTCTGAAACCTCAGTTCAGTCCATTTTTTAAAAAGTCATAATTCTGAAAGAAAACTTAAGAAATGATCTGACAGCAGTGCTTAGCCTAAAGGAAGACCAAATTGCAGACTCCTTTGTTGCTCAAATCTCCAGAGATGACAGTTTCAAATGTTGCACGTATAGGCTCCATGCCCTTTGCTTCACCAGCCAAGTTGTCACTGGTTTTCTCCATGAATGCAAAAGAGGACTTCCCCTTATCCTTCTCTTTATGAAATACAGAATACTACCTCCCTTTTTCATTCACATAGATGGTGTTTTACTAATTTTAACATTTTTATAGATTTCCAGTTCAACATGTGTTTAAAATGTTTGGACCAAAATTGCACTTGACACTTAAAATTTCTGAGCATGAAAGGATGGATGACATTATATTTTTTATGTCAGAAACACATTAAGATGTTATATCATCAGTTTGTTATTGCAATAGAATGTCATTTTTTCTATAATTGTGATGGCATAATTGTGTGCTCTAGTCCTAAGAACTTGTGGGAATATCAGAACAGACTATAGATTAACCAGTTCCAGAGACACAGCGCATCCACGTTTAAGGATTATTAGTGTTCAGTCGCTCAGTTGTGTCCCACTCTTTGCAACCCCATGGACTATAGCCCACCAGGCTCCTTTGTCCATGGAATTTTCCAGGCAAGAATACTGGAGTGGGGTACCATTTCCTCCTCCAGGCAATCTTCCCCACCCAGGGACTGAACCCGCATCTCTTGCATCTCCTGCATTGGAGGCTGATTCTTTACCACTAGAGCCTTGGGAAGCCCGATAAAGACTATTACACGTACTATTATTCCTTCTCTAGACTATAGACATAAAATCATACTTAGCCTGCAAAAAAATTTCTCACTAGCCATATGTTTATTAGTTCTTTTCATTTCTTTACCAAAAATTTCCATACATGTGTAATTATCATTCTTACATCTTGGAGCTGCTCTGAGTTTAAGTGAAATAAGGAAATAACATACTTTTAGGTAGATAATACCTACAGTAGACAACAATTGATAAAAATTTTTAAGTCCATCATTTAAGAAGCACTAGACAATGGGGAAGATTAATTTGAGGAGTGTCCAGTGGTCAAAGGAAGGTGACAGTACAATTGGATAATATTTTAATAAGAGAATATATCACTCAAACATTAACAAGGAAAGTTAAGTCAGTAATATATATTCCAGGGAAAACTTGCCCATTACTTTTTATTTTGTGAATTCCGAGTCATTTTTTTTAGTTTGTTTCAGTTCAGTTTGGTCACTCTGTCATGTCCGACTTTTTGAGACCCCTTGGACTGCAGCATGCCAGGTTTCCCTATCCATCACCAACTTCCAGAGCTTACTCAAACTCATGTCCATCAACCCAGTGATGCCTTTCAACCATCTCGCCCTCTGTTATCCCCTTCCCCTACCACCTTCAATCTTTCCCAGCATCAGGGTCTTTTCAAATGAGTCAGTTCTTCACATCAGGTGGCCAAAGTATTGGAGTTTCAGCTTCAGCTTCAGTCCTTCCAATGAATATTCAGGACTGATTTCCTTTAGGATTGACTGGTTTGATGTCCCTGCAGTCCAAGGGACTCTCAAGAGTCTTTTCCAACACCACAGTTTAAAAGCATCAATTCTTTGGCGCCCAGCTTTCTTTATAGTCCAACTCTCACATCCTTACATGACCACTGGAAAAACCATAGCTTTGCCTAGATGTACCTTTGTAGGCAAAGTAATGTCTCTGCTTTTTATTATGCTTTCTAAGTTGGTCATAGTTTTTCTTCCAAGGAGCAAGCATCTTTTAATTTCATGGCTGCAGTCACTCTCTGCAGTGATTTTGGAGCCCAAGAAAATAAAGCCACTTACTGTTTCCATTGTTTCCCCATCTATTTGCCTTGAAGTGATGGGACTAGAGGCCATGATCTTAGTTTTCTGAATGTTGAGTTTTCAGCCAACTTTTTCACTCTCCTCTTTCACTTTCATCAATAGGCTCCTTAGTTGCTCTTCACTTTCTGCCATAAGGGTGGTGTCTTCTGCATACCTAAGGTTACTGATATTTCTCCCAGAAATCTTGATTCCAGCTTGTGTTTCATCTAGCCTGGCATTTCGCATCATGTACTCTGCATATAAGTTAAATAAGCAAGGTGACAATATACAGCCTTGACATACTCCTTTCCCGATTTGGAGTACACAAGGAAGCAGGACAAAGGCTAACAGAGTTTTGCCAAGAGAATGCTCTGGTCATAGCAAACATCCTCTTCCAACAACACAAAAGAAGACTCTACACATAGACATCATCAAATGGTCAATACCAAAATCAGATTGATTATACTCTTTGCAGCCAAAGATGGAAAAGCTCTGTACAGTCAGCAAAAACAAGACAAGGAGCTTACTGTGGCTCAGATCATGAACTCCTTGTTGCCAAATTCAGACTTAAATTGAAGAAAGTAGGGAGAACCACAAGACCATTCAGGTATGACCTAAATCAAATCCCTTACAATTATACAGTGGAAGTGACAAATAGATTCAAGGGATTAGATCTGATAGACAGAGTGCCTGATGAACTATGGACAGAGGATTGTGACATTGTGCAGGAGGTAGTGATAAAGACCATTACCAAGAAAATGAAATGTAAAAAGGCAAAATGGTTTTCTGAGGAGGCCTTACAAACAGCTGAGAAAAGAAGAGAAGCTAACAGCAAAGGAGAAAAGGAAAGATATACCTATTTGAATGCAGAGTTCCAAAAAATAGCAAGGAGAGATAAAACCCTCCTAAGTAATCAATGCAGAGAAACAGAGGAAGACAATAGAATGGGAAAGACTTGAGATCTCTTCAAGAAAATGAGAGATACCAAGGGAATATTTCATGTAAAAATGGGCACAGTAAAGGACAGAAATGGTATGGACCTAACAGAAGCAGAAGATATTAAGAAGAGGTGGCATGTATACACGGAAGAACTATACAAGAAAGAAATTCATGACCCAGATAACCATGATGGTGTGATCACTCACCTAGAGCCAGACATCCTGGAATGTGAAGTCAAGTGGGCCTTAGGAAGCATCACTATGAACAAAGCTATTGAAGGTGATGGTATTCCAGTCGAGCTATTTCAAATTCTAAAAGATGATGCTGTGAAAGTGCTGCACTCAATATGTCAACAAATTTGGAAAACTCAGCAGTGGCCACAGGACTGGAAAAGGTCAGTTTTCATTCCAATCTCAAAGAAAGGCAATCCCAAAGAATGCTCAAACTACCGCACAATTGCACTCATCTCACACACCAGCAAAGTAATGCTCAAAATTCTCCAGCCAGGCTTCAACAGTACGTGAACCGTGAACTTCCAGTTCACGGATTTAGAAAAGGCAGAGGAACCAGAGATCAAATTGCCAACATGCACTGAATCATGGAAAAAGCAAGAAATCCAGAAACAACATCTACTTCTGCTTTATTGACTACTCCAAAGCCTTTGACTGTGTGAATCACAACAAACTGTGGGAAATTCTTCAAGAGATAGGAATACCAGACCGCCTGAGCTGCCTCCTGAGAAATCTGTATGCAGGTCAAGAAGAAACAGATAGAATTGGACATGGAACAACAGACTGGTTCTTATAAACTATTAAGACTGCTTAATATGTTGGTATGCACATACAATCAATCAGGCACCATGTTAAATGCTTTTGCATGCTTTACTTTCATCCTACCTCCTAGAGTTGTCATTACATTCCACAGCTTTCAAAGATATGCAATCCTAGGTAATTCTAGTTTCCTAATCATATTACAAATGAGCCAAATTTTATTTTTTATATACTAATATTTTATTTTTTAAATAATTAATTTATTTTAATTGGGGAATAATTACCTTGCAACATTGTTATGTTTTTGCCAACATGAATCATACAGGTACACATGTGTCTCCCCCGTTCTGAACCCACCCCATTCCCCTCCCCACCCTATCCCTCTGGGTTGTCACAGAGCACCAGCTTTGGGTGCCCTGCTCTATGTGTTCAGCCAGCACTGGTCATCTACTTTACATATGATAGTGTACATGGTTCAATGCTATTCTCTCAAAGCATCCCATCCTCGCCTTCTCCCACTGAGTCCAAAAGTTTGTTCTTTACATCTGTATTTCCTTTGCTGCCCTGCATGTAGGATCATTGGTACCATCTTTCTAAATTCACATATATGCATTAATATACAGTATTTGTCATTCTATTTCTGATTTACTTCACTCTGTATAATAGGCTCCATGTTCATCCACCTCCTTAGAACTGACTCAAATGTGCTCCTTTTTAGAGCTGAGTAATACTTCATTGTGGATATGTACCACAACTTCTATCCATTCATCTGCCGATGGATTATCTAGGTTGCTTCCATGTCCCAGCTGTTGCAAATAGTGCTGCAATGAACATTGGGGTACATGTGTCTCTTTCATTTCTGGTTTCCTTGGGGTGTATGACCAGCAGTGGGATTGCTGGGTCATTTGGCAACTCTATTCCAAGTTTTTAAGGAATCTCCACACTGTTCTCCACAGTAGCTGTACCAGTTTGCAATCCCACCGACAGTCTAAGAGGGTTCCCTTTCTCCACACCCTCTCCAACATCATTGTTTGTAGGCATTTTGATGATGGCCATTCTCACCATTGTGAAATGATACCTCATTGTGGTTTTGATTTGCATTTCTCGAATACTGAGTGATGTTGAGTCTCATGTGTCTATTAGACATTTGTATGCCTTCTCTGGAGAAATGTCTGTTTAGGTCCTTTGCTCACTTTTTAATTCGGTTGTTCATTTTTCTGGCACTGGGCTATCTGGGCTGCTTTTTTATTTTGGAGATTAACTTTTTTGTTATTTGTTTCATTTGTTATTATTTTCTCCCATTCCAAGGGCTTTCTTTTCACCTTGCTTATATGAAGTAGCTTATTAAGTTTTAGGATTTTCTTCTAATTTTTATTTTGAAACAATAACTTTCAAAGGAACCTTTAAAGATAGTGTGAAAGATCCATTCACCCAGTTTCCCCTGTGGATTATATAATTCTTACATAATATCAAAACTAGGAAACTAATATTTGAAAAATTTGTATGTATATTCCTATGCTATTTCATGACATGTACAGATTCCTGTAACCACAATCAAAATCAAGATAAAGGACAATGCCATCACTATGAATATCTCCTTCATGCTATCCTTTACAGCCACATGGTCAGAGTAATACTGGCTTCATAATATGAATCTGGACATGTTCTCTCCACTTCTATATTCTGGAAAACAATGTGTAGGATTAATGTTAATTCTTCTTTAAGTGTTTGGTAGATTTGTCTAGTGAAATAATCTTGGCCTGGAGATTTCTTTTTCATGAGTTTTTAAATTATGAATTCAATTACCTTGATAGTTATAGAGTTATACAAATGTGAATTATCCAGTTCATATTGGGTCAGTTGTGACAGGTCTTACATTTCAAGGAACTAGCCTGTTTCATCTATGTTATGAAATTTATGTGTGTCTTATTTATAGTATTTCCTTATTATCCTTTGGATACCAGAAGTCTGTAGTGATAGCCTCTGTTTCTTTCCTAAAATTGGAAGGTAATTAGTTCTTCTCCTTGCCCCTTTATCAGTAGTGTTAGATGTATTAGAGTTCTCCAGAGGAATGTGTTCAACAGGATGTATAAATATATAGGAAGAAGTTTTATTTAAGAAGCTCATTCACACATCGTGGGAGCTGGGAAGTGTGACATCTGTAGGGGAGATCAGCAAGCTGGAGGCCCAGGCAAGTGTTGGTGTTGTAGTCTGAAGGCAGTCTGGAAGTGAAAGTCCTTCTTCTTGGAGGACCTCAGTCTTTCCTCTTAAGATCTTCAACCGATTGGATGAGGCCCACTCACATTATGAAAATTAATCTGTTTTATTAAAAATCCTCTGATTTAAATGTGAATCACATCTAAAAAGTACTTTCAGAGCATCTGGAGAGGTGTTTGGCTAGGTATCAGGGCTTAGCAAAATTGATATATGAATTCACTATCATGTTATAAATTTGTCAACTTTAAATAACACAATGCTGCTTTGTATGTGTGTGTGCTTTCATTTTATATGTTCCTTTTCTTCTTTTTTTTCATCCCACACTATATGATCTACTCATTTTTCTGTATGTATGTCTAGTTCATTGATTGTAACTCTGTTATGATACCACATTGTTTGTCTCTATCTTCTTTTTACTTATCCAGTCCCATAGTGATAGACATCAATTTTGCCTCTGTATTCTTGGTAAAACACAAAAATGTAGCAATTAGCTAAGCAGAAATTCCCCTCAGACAAATACCTAGTCATAGACTCTTTGGACGTAGATCGTATGCAAGCTGAAGGCCATCACAACCTGTAAGATGTGTCTCAGGAAGAGCTATACCGGCTTCCGTTGTCGTGTTCAACACAAAAGGAAGTGTCTTCTCTCGGGTTGTGGCCAGTATTGGCGCTGATTTTCTAACTTTCAATAATCAAATCTAATTATTGTGCTATTTGCATTTATCTAATTAGTTGTGCAATATTCATTTTTTCATCTATTTGTGAGCCATTTGAATTCTCTTTCTCCTTCTTTGACAGCTTTTATACTCAATTTCTTGACTTTTTTCTCTATGTATTTGCATGAGTCATATTTTAGATATTAAATCTTTGTCGGTTTTAGAACAATGCTTGATAGGTTTCTGGAACAATATTAGCCTGTTACTCAAATTCTCAATGCTGCCCTTTTTTGAATAAAATCCTTAACTTTGATGTGTTAAATTACTCATTCTTATTTTATGGAATGTCTTTTGATTTAAGTTCTAATTCCCTATAGTTTTACTTCTCATTTTTAAGTTTTTAAATTTTCCTGAAGTATGCCTTTTAAATATGGTCAACAAATTTATTTTTCTTGCACAGTGAGTTTGCTGTCCCTAAATAGTCATATTCACTGCTTTAAATGAATGTTTTAATAGCATAATGAAATATAAAAATAGACAATTCATAAATGTTTAAAAGCAAAAGTGAAGCTAATATATGAGGATGATCGTAGTAATTAAAGAAGGAAATGTAGTTTCTAAACTTCTCAGTTATTAGTTAAATAATTATTTTCCTAAGGAGCAAATGCTAATCTCTTTTCTACTTTACATCATTCCACAAAAGATCATCATATCTTAGTTTTAAATGATGAAAATAGGTTTAAAAATGAGTTATTTTAATTATAAAAGTGATAAAATATAAATGACAAAATGTAAAGTAAAGGGCAAATTTGAATTGCATCATATATATTGCATATAAGAGATCAATTTAGGATTTTATTTACTGAGATAATTACTTTGGTTCTTTATTTTAGTTTTTTTACATGGATCCAGACTTCAGAGAAGAGAGTTTAATACATCTATTTGGGTAAACATTCTAATACCTTAACTCCTTAACTGAAACTTAACATTTTACATGTAGCTCAATTCCCCAGACACATTTTAGCCTTGTTAATGGAGTTATTTACCTACATGGACCAAGCTCAAAGTTGGAAAATTTATAAGAAGCAGAAACTTAAATAATACTACCTATATTATTGGCACAAAACTGGAGTAATTCTATATATAATCAGGTTTTTTTAAAAAGATTTTATCTGAAATATACAGTAACGAGGAAAAGGTATTTCACTTCAATTATCTGAATAATTGGCTCCATTTGCCTCCTCACTTTGCTAGTTTAGACTTGTACTAACACAAGAGAATAAATTTATGATAATAGAATTTTGAGAGAAAAAAAAAGCAGGAATCAAGAGATTTAAAGAGTGTCATTAATTGAAATACTGCAATCCCCAAAGAGCTAATCTTTTCAGAGACTGAATTTTTTTTCTTTCATGATATAAGTAAAACAAATTTATTTCACTGCTTGAGGTAGGAAAAATTGTCCCTAAATTTCAAAGTAAGCTCATTTTAGTGCTTAGTAAAGCCATGGGGAGTATTGTCAATTAATAAACATGTCTCTATCATGGGACATAGTGGAGAAGCCATAATATAAAATTTGCCCTAGGCTCAAATAATTCACTGCTCTGACTTTGGGGTTCATTAGGTGATTAATAATGAATGAGTTAACTGTACTGGGTGGTCCCGGCTTAAAACTGTCTTTTGTATTAACAGTTTTATAGTGAAGAAACAGAATTATTTCAACTTACAAACTAGTGTTGGGGAGCTCTCCTTGTAATATTTACTAAATGAACAATAGATGAAATCATATTATCAAGGAAAGCAAGAGGAAGAGAAAGGCTTCATTGCCCTCAAAAGAATTTGCAATCTAATGGTGGGCAAACATGGAAATAATAGAAGGGAGTGAGCAAAGATAATGGTAAAGATAATTGCTAAAATTGTGTGTGGAATTAGTCAAAGTGGGAGCTATAAATTAAAACATTTGAGCTGCACTGTGGGAAATAAATGCTCTCACAGCTGGGCTGTGGGTAAGAGTCTATCCTTGGTTAGACCAGGCAAGCACAGAAGTCCACTAAAAAGGCCATCTTTAACTTTTATTCTATCAGCAAAGTCCTTGGTTAAGTGCCCCATCTTCTGAAAAAAAATAATACTAAGGTATAAATTTGGGCTTCCCTGGTTACTCAGATGGTAAAGAATCTGCCTGCCATGCAGAAGACTTGGGTTCGATCAGCGGGTTGGGAAGATCCCCTGGAGAAAGGAATGGCTACCGACTCCAGTATTCTTGCCTGGAGAATCCCCACAGACAGAGGAGCCTGGCAGGCTATAGTCCATGGGGTCTCAGAGAATCAGACACGACTTGAATGACTTTCACTTCACTTCAAGGTATACATTATCTGTGCCAGTGGAAACAGTAAGGTATAGATTATCTGTGTCCAGCCCTGTTATATCTAGGAGGAATAAAACTCAATAGAGCTTAGAAATATAAGACCTCAAGAAATGTCTACTGCCCAAAAAGGAGTATTTATAACTGACTTCAAGCAGAGACAGTTGGATTGGAACTTGCTCATTTAGTTCCTGATGACACAGTGACTTCATGGCAAATAGATGGGGAAACAGTGGAAACAACGACAGACTTTATTTTGGGGGAGCTCCAAAATCGCTGCAGATGGTGACTGCAGCCATGAAATTAAAAGACGCTTGCTCTTTGGAAGAAAATTATGAACAACCTAGACGGCATATTAAAAAGCAGAGACATTACTTTGCCTACAAAGGTCTATCTAGCAAAGCTATGGTTTTTCCAGTGGTCGTGTATGGATGTGAGAGTGGGACTATAAAGAAAACTGAGGGCCAAAAAATTGAAGCTTTTGAATTGTGGTGTTGGAGAAGACTCTTGGGAGTCCCTAGGACTGCAAGGAGATTCAACCAGTCCATCCTAAAGGAAAACAGTCCTGAATATTCATTGGAAGGACTGATGCTGAAGCTGAAACTCCAGTTCTTTGGCCACCTGATGCAAAGAACTGACTCATTTGAAAAGACCCTGATGCTGGGAAAGATTGAAGGCAGGAGGAGAAGAATGAGATGGTTGGATGGCATCACCGACTCAATGGACATGAGTTTGAGTAAACTCCGGGAGTTGGCGATGGACAGGGAAGCCTGGCATGCTGTAGTCAATGGGGTCACAAAGAGTCGGACACAACTGAGTGACTGAACTAAACTGAGCTGACACTGTGAACCTCAGACATGAACTGTAATTTCACTGGCAATTTCTCTAGGTTTCAGGTACTTTCATTACCAATGGAAAACATATTCTTACAATTGTGTAACTGTGTAATCTCTTTGACTTATAGGTAAGGAAGCATTCATCAGGAGAGAAAATTTCCACACTAAGAACTACTAAAATGCAGTTTTCAACAAGGGACACATTTTAGACACCATTCTAATGGTTCTAAGTCTAAACAGGTTGCAGTCCCATCTCATACCTTCGAAGACTGTTCATTAAAACAAGATCATATTGAAGCCACATTGTCAAGTTCATAAATGTGTGCAGAAACAAGGAACTAAATCCAGTAACTATGGGTTAAGGTACATGAAAGTGAAAACTTGCTAGGAAATCTTGATCATAATGTTATACATCATACAAGAGTCTATGCTCGTTACTTTTATATGTTACTTTGAATGATGTCCTCAAATGTTTATGACAGAGCTCTTTGATATTCCAAGACTGGAGTATTTCTGCCATCTTGATATTCTTCAGAACTTTTCTTTATTACACATTAGGAAATATTTACTGTTTTCAAAGTCATGTAAAGAGCCTTCCAGGTGGCACTAGTGGTAAAGAACCAGGCTGCTAAAATGCAGGAGGCATCAGAGACATTGGTTTTATCCCTAGGTCAGGAAGATCCTCTGGAGGAGGGCATGGCAACCCACTCCAATATTCTTGCTTGGAGAATCCCATGGACAGAGGAACCTGGCAGGCCATAGTTCACAGGGTCGTGAAGAGTCAGACATGACTAAAGTCGAACTTAACACACACATGCAAAGCCATGTAAAACTAGATGCTCTGTGCTCAGAAAGGATTGTCTCTATTAGTTTTCAGTAACAAACCACCCAACCCGAAGGCAAATCCTTTTGTGAAAGCAAAATATGCAAACTGGCAGCCCAGAGTTTCCATGTGGTAACACCAGCCAACAAACCCAGATGCAACAATTTGCTGAGCTGAGTCAGAGCTAAACCCCTTTAGATATTAAACCTGCCCACTGGCTTTTCACCTTCCCTCCTATTGTCTTGTGTCCTCCCAAAGATATGCTCAAGTACTAACCACCAGTACCTGTGACTGTGACCTTATTTGGAAATACTGTATTTGAAGATGTAAGCAATTTGAGTTGTACAGGATTAATATGGGCCCTGAATTTAATGCCTTGGATTCAATGAAGTGTCCTTGTAAGGACAGAGAGATTTGAAGGTGTAATGACACATGAAGTAAAGAAGGCCATGTGATGATTGACACAGAGACTGCAGAGACTCGGCTGCAAGTCAAGTACACGAAGCCTTTTTGGGAATCACTGGGAGAATAACAAACATTTTCAAGCCAACCAGGAAGGAACCTGAATCAAGGCTAGATTACAATTTTTGCAAGGTTCCATTGACATTTGACCCTTCCTTGGACCCTGTATGTCTTTCAGGTTCCCAACCTACGATAAGGCCTGATGGCCAATCTTTCTCTTCTGAGCACTGAGAGGCTGTTAAAAAACAATCAAAACAACATCAACTCTGCCTCTGCTCTTTATTTCAGAGATGTACAGATTTTTTTTTTTTTTTTGTCTTTTGCCCTGTGAAATTTCAGAATTCAACTTTCTTGAGAAATAAATCAGCCATACACTTAAAAGCTTTTAAATCTCCTTTTTTCCCCCGTCATAGTCATTCTCCTCACAAGTGACTAGAGCATCTTCTCTATCCCCAGAAAACTTCTCTGTCCCTCAGAGTGTCTCTGTGTCTAAATAAAGCCTGAGTTTGTAACCTCTTGCCTTGCATGACAGAACTAAATGCTCCAGGAGAAAAGCAGTTGTAAATTATCAGCATATTTCTGATGTCTCCCCTGCCTGGAATATTATTCCCCCTAATTCTTGTTGCTTTAGCCCCTCTCTTAAAAGTTTTAATATCTTATTTGTATTTTTAATCCAGTGTTTCTAGTTGTTTTCAGTGGCATTGTTCACCTGAAGCAAACTACTTCAGCCTATCCAGTGCTTTCTCAGTCCTGTAATTTTTCTTATCAAAACAGATAGATGATTCCAGGTTTTTATAGAGATATTAATAACTTTACTCATTAATTCATTTCTCAAACATGTTTTGAATTGTATACTATGTACCAAGGATTGTGTTAGAACTGTGAATGCATCTATATTTTCAGTTTTCAAACTAATTACATTCAAAATGGTGCTGATCTTTTTGCCAATGAAAGCACCCAAATTCCCCATTTTTATCAGTATTTTCAGTGACTAATATACTTCTCTCCAGTATTTGAAAATTTAATTTAATTTATTTGGGCCAGTAATTATTTGTTCAGCTCATTTAAGAAGCCTGGCAACTTTGCTCCTCACTTGTGAGTCATCACAAAATAGACTCTATATTCTTAACAGAAATATTGATTATCTTGAGTTGTATTTTAATAACCTTTAAGTTTGACCTGCATTTTTAGATTCAAATTTTCTCAACACAGGACAGCTCAACAATACCCTCAATATTTTTCTGATCTTGTTTCTACTAAAACCTCAGTCAATTCTACCTTTTGTGAAGACATCTGACATTCCTGCTAAATTTCTTATCCCACTAGCTTTAACCATGCCAGACATCATAAGCCTTTCCACGACCTGTCTAGAGCTATCCAAAATTAGGCTTCTTCATCTGTTCTGGTTTCTAATACTTCATTACTTTCTTTCATTTTCTAGATATCTTTTGTTAATTTCACTATTTCTTACCTGAAGTCATTTCTGTGCCTACTTATTTAAGCCATTTGATGTTTCTTAATGAGATATTTTCGGTCATTTATGAGTATTTAAAAATACGGATTTTATATAGAAATGGATTGTCTACAGAAATGTTCTCTACTACAAAAAGAGTTGCAAACATTAAAATAAACTTATGATTGGGCAAGGACTATATTCACAGATCCTATTTCTAACATAAATACCAGAGTCCAAAAAGAGATATCTGCAGTTTAATGATCATTCAAAATTTATTGCTTTAACTTGACTCATCAGAAATAATTTATACTTATCTGCTAAGGAATCATCAGTATGTTTTTCTCTGCTTCTGTTTGTCCTTTGAATATTGATTTGATTTTTAGAAATATACCAAAAGAATTTAGAATATGCTGATTAAGGAAATCTAATCTCTTTATCTTTTCATATGCATTTATGAGTCTAGTAAAATCTGAGTCGTTAGTAAATGTCAGGGAATGCACTAGGCAAGATGAAAATAGTACCTTCCTATCTTCTTGGTGCTTACTTTATATTTTAAGAAAGAAAAAAGAAAGTGTTAAGTCACTCAGTTGTGTCCAACTCTTTGCAATCCCATGGACTGCAGACTGTCAGGATCCTTGTGCATGGGATTCTCCAGCAAGAATACTGGAGTGGGTTGCCATTTCCTTCTCCAGGGGATCTCCCAAACCCAGGCATCGAACCCAGGTGTCCTGCATTGCAGGCAGATTCTTTATTGTCTGAGCCACTATCGGGGCTATATTTGAAGAAAAACTCACTTAAATCATGTGTTTGCGAAGACACATATGGATGACTTGGCAAACATGTAGGACAAGCACCAAACAGCTTGTAGGGATGACACAGGATGTCCTCAGAATAGGGTCTTAGATGAAGCTAAATCGGGTATTAGTCAGGGTTCTCTAGAGAAGCAGAACCAGTAGGACAGATAGATATTGCTGTTGTTCAGTTGCCCAGCCATGTCTGACACTTTGCGACCCCATGGACGGCAGCACACCAGGCCTCCCTGTCCCTTACTATCTCCCAGAGTTTTCCCAAGTTCGTATTCATTGTATCAGTGATGTCATCCAGTCATCTCATCCTCACTCTGTCCAGTGTCTCTAGCAAGGGAGAAAGAGAAAGTACACCCAACTAAATGCAGGGTTCCAGGGAATAACAAGGAGAGACAAGAAGGTCTTCTTCAGTAAACAATGCAAGGAATTAAAGGAAAACAGTAAAAAGGGAAAGACTAGATATCTCTTTAGAAAAACTGGAACTATCAAGGGAACATTTCACCGAAGGATGGGCACAATAAAGGACAGAAACAGTAGAGTCCTAGTAGAAGCAGAAGAGATCAAGAAGAGATGGAAAGAAAACACAGAAGAACTGTACAAAAAAGATCTTAATGACCCAGATAACCACAGTGGTGTGGTCAGTCACCGAGAGTCAGACACTATAGAGTGTGAAGTCAAGTGGGCTTAAGGAGACACTGCTGTCAATAAAGCTAGTGGATATGATGGGATTCCAGTAGAGTTATTAAAAATCTTTAAAAAATGATGCTATCAAAGGGCTGCACTCAATAAGTCAGCAAATCCGGATAACCCAACACTGGCTACAGACTGGAGAAGGTCAATCCTCATTCCAATTTCCAAGAAGGTCAGTACTAAAGAAGGTTCAAACCACCGGACATTCATACCCACCATCCATGCTAGTAAGGTCATGCTCAAAATTCTGAATGCTAGGCTTCAGCATTACGTGAACCAAGAACTTTTAGACATCCAAGCTGGGTTTAGAAAAGGCAGAGGAACCAAAGATCAAATTGCTAACATTTTCTGAATCATAGAAAAAGCAAGGGAATTAGAGAAAAACATCTACCTCTGTTTCTTTGACTACACTGAAGCCTTTGACTGTGTGGATCATAACAAACTGTGGAAAACTCTTAAAGAGATGGGAATGCCAGGCAATCTTACCTGTCTCCTGAGAAACCTGTATGCAGGTAAAGAAGCAACAGTTAGAACTTTGCATGGAACAACTAACTGACTGGTTCAGGATTGAGAAAGGAGTACAGCAAGGCTGTTTGTTATCACCCTGTTTACTTAACTTATATGCTGAGCACATCATGAGAAATGCCAGACTGGATGAGTTACAAGCTGGAATCAAAACAGGTGGGAAAAACATCAACAACCTCAGATAGGTGGAGTAGACCACTCTAATGGCAGAAAGTGAAGATGAACTAAAGAACCTCTTGATGAGGGTGAAGGAGGAGAGTGAAAAAGCTGGCTTAAAACTAAACATTAAAAAGACTAAGATCAAGGCATCCAGCTCCATCACTTTAGAAGTAGAAGGGGAAAAGGTGGAAGATTTCCTCTTCTTGGACTCTAAAATCACTGCAGATGGTGACTGCAGCCATGAAATTAGATGTCTGTTTCTTGGCAGGAAAGCTATAACAAACCTAGACAGCATATTAAAAAGTAGAGATATCACTTTGCCATAAAGTTCTGTATAGTCAAGGCTATGGACTTTCCAGTGGTCAGGTACAGTTGTGAGAGCTGGACCAATAAAGAAGGCAGGAGGAATTGATGCCTTCTAACTGTGGTCCTTGAGAAGATGCTTGAGAGACCCTCGGACAACAAGAAGATCAAATCAATCTTAAAGTAAATCAACACTAGATACTCTTTGAAAGGACTGATGCTGAAGCTGAAGCTCCAATATTTTGTCACCCGATATGAACAGCTGACTCATTGGAAAAGTCTCTGATGCTGGGAAAGACTGAGGGCAGAAGGAAAGAGGGCAACAGATAGGTATTACATTATTGAAACTTATTAAAAGGAATTGGTCATGTGATAATGGAAGCTGAGAAACCCCAAGATCTTCAGGCAGCAAACTGGAGATCCAAAAGATCTGATGATAAAGTTGCAACCTGAGGAGAAGAGTCATGTCCCACCTCAGGTTATCCAAATCATATCCTATCTCTTATCTAGGTCTAGCTCTGCATAATGGATGAAAACTGTGCTGTGTAATATTTGTTAGTTGCTATGCAGAGAGTTGTTGGAAGAGGGTGTTTGCTATGACCAGTGCGTTCTCTTGGCAGAACTCTATTAGCCTTTGCCCTGCTTCATTCCGTACTCCAAGGCCAAATTTGCCTGTTACTCCAGGTGTTTCTTGACTTCCTACTTTTGCATTCCAGTCTCCCATAATGAAAACAACAACTTTTTTGGGTGTTAGTTCTAGAAGGTCTTGTAGGTCTTCATAGAACCGTTCAACTTCAGTTTCGTCAGTGGGCATAGACTTGGATTACTGTGATATTGAATGGTTTACCCTGGAAACAGAGATCATTCTGTCATTTTTGAGATTGCATCTAAGTACTGCATTTTGGACTCTTTTGTTGACTATGATGGCTCCTCCATTTCTTCTAAGGGATTCTTGCCCACAGTAGTAGATATAATGGTCATCTGAGTTAAATTCACCCATTCCAGTCCATTTTAGTTCACTGATTCCTAGAATGTCGATGTTCACTCTTGTCTACTCCTATTTGACCACTTCTAATTTGCCTTGATTCATGGACCTAACATTCCAGGTTCCTATGTAATATTGCTCTTTACAGCATTGAACCCTGCTTCCATCACCAGTCCCATTCACAACTGGGTGTTGCTTTTGTTTTGTCTCCATCCCTTCATTCTTTCTGGAGTTATTTCTCCACTGGTCTCCAGTAGCATACTGGGCACCTACCGACCTGGGGAGTTCATCTTTCAGTGTCCTATCTTTTTGCCTTTTCATACTGTTCAGAGGAACCAGAGATCAAATTGCCAGCATCTGCTGGATCATCGAAACAGCAAGAGAGTTCCAGAAAAACATCTATTTCTGCTTTATTGACTATGCCAAAGCCTTTGACTGTGTGGATCACAATAAACTGGGGAAAATTCTTCAAGAGATGGGAATACCAGACCACCTGACCTGCCTCTTGAGAAACCTGTATGCAGGTCAGGAAGCAACAGCTAGAACTGGACATGGAACAACAGACTGGTTCCAATAGGAAAAGGAGTACGTCAAGGCTGTATATTGTCACCCTGCTTATTTAACTTACATGCAGAGTACATCATGAGAAACGCTGGGCTGGAGGAAGCACAAGTTGGACTCAAGATTGCTGGGAGAAATATCAATAACCTCAGATATGCAGATGACACCACCCTTATGGCAGAAAGTGAAGAAGAACTAAAGAGCCTCTTGATGAAAGTGAAAGGGGAGAGTGAAAAAGTTGGCTTAAAGCTCAACATTCAGAAAACTAAGATCATGGCATCTGGTCCGATCACTTCATGGCAAATAGATGGGGAAACAGTGGAAACAGTGTCAGACGTTATTTTGGGGGGGCTCCAAAATCACTGCAGATGGTGATTGCAGCCATGAAATTAAAAGACGCTTACTCCTTGGAAGGAAAGTTATGACCAACCTAGACAGCTTTTAAAAAGCAGAGACATTACTTTGCCAACAAAGGTCCGTCTAGTCAAGGCTATGGTTTTTCCAGTGGTCATGTATGGATGTGAGAGTTGGACTATAAAGAAAGCTGAGCACCGAAAAATTGATGCTTTTGAACTGTGGTGTTGGAGAAGACTCTCGAGAGTTCCTTGGACTGCAAGGAGATCCAACCAGTCCATCCTAAAGGAGATCAGTCCTGGGTGTTCACTAGAAGGACTGATGTTGAAACTGAACCTCCAATACTTTGGCCACCTGATGCGAAGAGCTGACTCATTTGAAAAGACTCTGATGCTGGGAAAGATTAAGGGCAGGAGGAGAAGGGGACGACAGAGGATGAGATGGTTGGATGGCATCACCAACTCAATGGACATGGGTTTGGTTGGACTCCGGGAGTTGGTGATGGACAGGGAGGCCTGGCATGCTGTGGATCATGGGGTCGCAAAGAATCTGACGCGACTGAGTGACTAAACTGAACTGAACTGATGCAGATAGTGCGGGGCATTTATAATTATAAAATAGCTATTTTCCTTCATGAGTTTTATTCTAATTGGAAATATGTATTATAAACTTCAAAAAAACACAAAATTTAAACAACAGGTATGGTTAATGAAAGATGAGATGCAAACATAGAATAAATGATAGATGATAAAAATGATGTAGACAATTAAGTATCATGGTTAGGCAGCTTTCTGCTGTTAGTCAGGGAAAGAGTAGTTTTTGAAAGTTTAAGAGGGGAAATGGTTCTTGAGGAAATAAGTACAGCAGCAATTTGCCAACAATAAAATGAGCTGTATAAATATGTTCTCAGAAGGCTCATGGTATCTTCTGGACTCCGGAGAACCAGCAAGTTTAGTTATAGTTGTAGGTGTTCAGGGATGTTAGAAAGCAGAAATGAGTTTCCAAAAATCAGGCATCAAGATTTCTCAGGAATGGAGTGGTGTGATCTCTAGAAGATTCTGTCTCCTAGTAATTGGAATACATATATAGAGAATTTCTAAGTGAGTAAGGAGCTGGACTAGAGCAAGAATCTGCAAACTATGGCCAGTGGCCACATCCAGCCCATGGCTGGTTTTTGTAAATAAAGTTTTATTGGAACCCTGCCACATTCATTCACTAATGTATTGCCTTGGCTGCTTTCATGCTACAATGGCAAGGTTGAGTGCAGCAGAGACCATATGGCTCACAAAGCCTAAAATATTTACCTTTTGGACCTCTGAAGTAAAAATTTTCCAAGGCCTGGACTAAAGAGAAGAAATACAGCTTGAGTACAGGTTGTTAAATACATGAATGGATAAACGTATGAGGATATAAAAGATAGACAGGAAATAGCACATGTGCTTAATTACTGAAAAACATTCTGAATCTGAGTCCAGTTAAACTGAGGTTCTTAGATAAGAAACTTACACCAGCAAAATCAGATCATGTATTTATTAACTACTGCCCAGTACAGACCTGAGTCCTTATGAAAATAAATATAATAAATGGAATACACAGTTCTTTCCTTGGAGGAGCTTCATTTCAAATAAGAAACAGAAAGAGAGCAGTATGTAACAAAATATAATAAAGCTCTGAATATGGTTCAGTTCAGCTGAAGTTCTGCAAAATTATGCAATTCAGACTCTGCTCATCAAAAGAAAACAAAAATAGGAAGTCAGGAAAACTAATTACTTGAAAACTGTTCAGCCTCTGTTCCAATGTGGATATCACATGAAGTGCAACCTAAAATGTCTGCTTGGACCTAGTAGTATAATTTGAACTCTTTTTAAACAGAGTAGCAGTCTAAATAACTTGAGAAAACTGCTCCAGGTGGGATATTTTCTTTCTTAAGTTCATATCATCAACATTTCTTAGTCTTTTATGTGTTTTCCTGGCAGATCCACAAGGGAGCATGGCTTCTAGATACAGTAGTTTGCAAGCCCAGATTGTTTAGTGCTTCGTTTAATGCTTCTTTTTAATAAGTCCAATTTCTTCCTGTTCTGGCTTTTTGTGTAATCATTATGAGTAATGGATAAAATTATGAACTTCATTCAGAAATTGCCATAAATTTTCAACTCTTGTATTTCCTTAAATGAATTTTGCTTTACTTCCTCTATCTGGTAGTTGGTCACTAAAGGGGCTTTATGAATACATTTTTTTAATTATAAATGGAGTTCATAGAACTCTATAAAAATTACCTCATAAATGTTTAGATAATTAACTCTGGCTTAAAGAGTGTGCTATAAATTGCCTTGCTTTACTATGCAGTACATTTACCCAATTCTTTTCTTAAAATGGATTTTTACAACATAGACTGAGATGCTTGAGTCATTATGTTCATTTGTTTGAACATTACATCCGCACTGGCAAAACCACTGACTATGATTATAAGGAGAGTGAGAACTGGATATAGGTATTGATTAATCAGTAATTATTATTATTCAAAAAGATATTATATGAGAGTTTCACTTTACATTACACACCATGGATTTAAAAATCAAAATTAAAAATATGATGTGTCTTTCAATGATGTGTGTTTTATGAGTATAAAAGTAATGAATGTTCATTACAGAGAATTTGGAAAATTTTTAAATTTGTAAAGAAAAATACTAGAATATCATCATCCATAACACTAGCATTCATAATAACCACCATTGACGTTAAGATGAATTGTTATGTTATTTTTCTTATTAAAGCATATAAACTTAAAGCCATATCTATAAATATATATAAATAGAGACATAAATATATTTTATTTTATAAAACTTGAAATATATTTTGCACTTAGTTTTATCTTGATTTTTCACTTAATTTTTGCGACCTTTGGTAACATAATTTTTTTTGTAATATAATTTTTAATGATTGCATAAAACTTCCTAGTTTGAATAAAGCATGTTTTAGGGTATTCCAGTTTTCCCCAACTATCCCTAATGTTGAAAGCAACATTTACTATAAAAAAGTCTGAATTTTAGGGGGGGAAAAAAATGTCTGAATTTTCCTTATCGTCATCTAGTATGTTTATCCATGTTTTCTTTTTTATGGGTCTTTGTTAAACAACTTTATTGAGATACATTCACTTAGCATAAAATTCACCCTTTTAGAGTATACAATTTATTTATTACTAGTACATTCACAAAGTTGTACAATCATCACCTCTAATTTCAGATCATTTTAATCACCTCTTCAAAATTCCTATACCCATTAGTCATCAGTTCTCAACTCCTCTCATGCCAGCATTGAGTAAGCACTAATCTACATTGTGTTTCTATGAATTTGACTTCATCAGTGCAACTCTAGTGTAGTTAACAGGGGTTTACAGCTGAAAGAACTGCAGGTTCTCTAGAGACTCAAAAGAAAAAAAAAAAAAGAAGAAAGAATCAAAAGAAAATGATGCAAATCAAAAGCACTGCAACAAAAATGATGAATACCTTTGATGGACTCACTAGTAAACTGTACATGTTTAAAGTAAGAATCAGTGACCTTGATGATATATTGATAGATAATTCAATACCCTAGAAGTGTGGAACAACTATAAAAATTCTAATATATGCATAATTGGAACACCAGATGGAGAAGAGAAAGGGGAACAGAAATATTTTAAATATTTGAAATAAAAAATGGCTGAGAATGCTCCAAATTTAATGACAGGCATGAAAGCACAGATCCAGGAAGTTCAGAGAACACCAAGCAGAAAAGATAACCAAATTTCTACATCTAGGTATATCATCATATACTATGTAGAAAATTAAAGACAAAGAGAGATCTTGAAAAAAGTGAAAGGAGGGGAAAACATTACCAAGAATAAGAATTATATAAGACTTTTTTTCAGAAACCATGCAAGCAAGAAGAAACCATGCAAACAAGAAGAGAGTGGATGGAATTATTTAAAATCTTAAAGGTGAAAATTTTCCAACCTAGAAATTATTATTCCAACCTAGAAATCCAAAGAAATTATTCTTCAGAAATAAAGGAGAAATAAATTATTATTTATCAGGCAAACAATAATTGAGGAAATTTGTCATCAGTAGACCTGCCTTGAAAGAAATGTTTTTTCCCAGAGAGAAGGAAAATGATATAGATAAAAAATTCAAAATTACATAAAGAAAGAATCACAGAAAGAATAAATGAAGATAAAATAAATCATTGATAGTACTTACTCTTATTTGATCTAATAAATAATGTGGTTTGATCAAAATAATAATAGCAACAATTTACTGACTTATTATAACTATGGATAAATGAAAGGACAGCAATGTAACAAAGGATGAAAGGAAGGAAATGGGAACAGTAGCACTGCTCATGAAGTGGCATACTATTAGTTTGAAGTGGACTTAGATTAGTTACAAATGTATATGGAAAACTCAAAAGCAACAATTCAAAGAAGTCTTAAAAGGAAGCATAATTTATAGGATAATATAAGAGAGAAAATGGAATCATATAAAATAATTAAAACCAGAGATGATGGGGGGAAAGTGAAAAACAAAAGGAAAACAAGGACAACAAATAGAAAACAATTTGAAATATGGTAGATATTAATTCAATTTATGAATTGTCTAAATATACTAATTAAAAGATGGAGATTTTCAGAGTGGATAAAAACAGGACTAACTATATGTCATCTACAAGAAATTTACTTTAATTATAAAGACAAAGAAAGATTATTAGTAGAGCAATAGAGAAAGATAGATCAACACTAATCAAAAGAAAGATAGATAAATGCTAATCAAAAGAAAGCTGGAATAGCTATAATATTTTAAACAAAGTAGAATTTAGAAAAGGGAAAATTATCTGTGATAAAGAGATCAGTTCTTCAAGAAGACATCATGATCCCTTAATAAGTAAGCACCTAACAAGAGAACATCAAAATACATGAGGTAAAAGCTTATAGACGTGAGAAGAGAAATAGTCAGATTCACTTATATAGCTGGAGACTTCGACACTACTCAATCAGTAATTGACAAATCCAGCAGGCAGAAAATCAGTAAGGATTTAGTTGAATGGAACAGCATCATCAATCAACTGGATCTAAATGACAATTATAGAATTGTTGTTGTTTAGTCTCTGAGTCATGTCTGACTCTTTTCAACACCATGGACTGAAGCATACCAGGCTTCCCATCTCCCAGAAGTTGTTCAAATTCATGTCCACTGAGTCGGTGATGCCATCCAACCATTTCATCCTCTGTCATCCCCTTCTCCTCCTGCTTTCAATCTTTCCCAGCATCAGGGTCTTTCCTAATGAGTCAGCTCTTCCCATCAAGTGGCCAAAGTATTGGAGCTTCAATTTCAGCATATGTCCTTCCAATGAATATTCAGGATACTCCATCCAATAATACTAGAATACACATTCTTCTCAAGTTCATAATGAACATTTACTAAGATAGACTATCTTCCAGGCCATAAAGCACATCTTCACAAATTTCAAAGAATAGATATCACACTATATTTACTTTCAGACCACAATGAAATTAAAGTAGAAATCAATTACATAAAGATAGCTGGAAGATCCCCAAATATTTTGAGATTAAATATCACTTCTGATTGATACATGGAGAAATGAAGGCTGAACAGAAATGTTAAATATTTTTAGGCAAATAAATGTTAAAATAGTTTTAGGCGATATTTAAGAATGATAAAATATTTTTTAGGTAAATAAAACACAGCTTATCAAATTTTGTGAGCTGGAGTAAAAACAGTGTTCATAGGAAGTTTTATAAACTTGAATTGATATATTAAAGGGAATATTCAAAAGTGAGAATTATAGCATCTACCTTAATAAGCTGAAAAAAGAGCAAATTAAAACCAAGTAAACAGAAGAAAATAAATAACTAAAATTAGTAAGAATCAGTGAATTTGAAGAAAGGAAATCAATTATAGAAAATCAATGAAACCAAAAGCTAGTTTTTCTTAAAGATAAGAAAACTGATAAAATCATAGCCAAGCTAACCAAGGAAAGAGAAGACAAATTGCAAATATCAGAAATGATAAAGGTGTCATTACTATTGATCCCATGGATGTTAAAATTATGTGTGTGTGTTAGTCACTGCGTTATGTTCAATTCTTTGTCACCCTGTGGACTGTAGCCCACCAGGCTCCTCTGTCCATGGAATTCTGCAAGCAAGAACACTGGATTGGTTAACCATTCCCTTCTCCAGGGGATCCTCCCTGACCCGGGGAATCTCCCCTGACCCAGGGATTGAACTCAGGTCTCCTGCATTGTACGTAGATTCTTTACTATCTGAGCCAGCAGAGAAGCCCTTTAAAAGGAATATTACCAATAACTTCATGGCCATAAATTTGAAAACCTAAATGAAATACACCACTTCCCTGACACACACAATTTACCAAAATTTGCACAAAGAAAAAAATAGGTAATATGAATAAGTCTATATCTTTTAAGAAAAGTGAAACAATAATTAATAACCTTGACAAAGAGAAAGCATCATGCACAGATTAGTTCACTGGTGAATTTGACCAAATATTTGTGGAATAATGACACCAATTCTATACAATCTGTTCCAGAAAATAGAGGCAGAGGAAATATTTCCTAAATCATTCTGAGACCAATATTATCCTAATATTGGATAACAAAATCAAGTGAAGGCATTAAAGGAAAGGAAAACTACAGATGCATATGCCTTATGAATATGGACATAAAAAATCCTTAAGAAAATATTAGCAAATGGAATTCAACAATGTGTAAAAGTAATTACACACCAGGACCAAATGGGGTATATGCCATGCATTCAAAACTAATACAACAATCAAAATAACTTAATGTAATCCTCCACACCTACATTCTAAGGAACAAAAATCTTGCAATCCTATTGGCAGAAGCATAAAAAGCATTTGCCATAATTCAACTCTCATTCAATATTTTTTTTAAAAAATTCAGCAAACTAAGAATAGAGGAGAATTTTTCTCAACTTGATAAAGATTATCTATGAGAAACCAACATACAGTTACCATCATACTTAATGATGAAAAATGAGATACTTCACCCTAAGATTGAGGCAAGAATGTCTCCTATAACTACTCCTATTCAACATCACACTGAAAGTTTTAGCCAATGTAACGTGACAAAAAAGTATACAGACTGGGTTGGAAGAAATAAAACTATGTTCCCAGATGCCATGACCATGTATGTAGAACAGCTCAAAGAACTGACAAAAAAAAAAAAAATCTCCTGTAACTAGTAAGTAGTTATAGCAAGGTTGCAAAATACATGGCTATTTCCATAGCTAGAATACATATTCACTTAAAATATACTAAATGCTTCTGCATTCCAGAATATGTCCTGGGGATAGGAAGGCGACTAGGACACAACTGGTACCTTCAAGGAGTTTGATATAGTTATCGAACTATAAGTGGCAAAGAAATATCCTGAGAAACATTTTTTAAAAACAGATATCCAGACTCCATGACTAGCAACTCTGAATTTACAGGGCCAATTCAGGCAGTCCTCAGGTTTTATAAGTACACCTATATGATACCCTAAGACCTTCTTCTAGAAACACTGGTCTTAGGATACTTGTGCATATGTGTCCATGCTCAGTCATGTCTGTCTCTTTGTGAACCCACGGACTGTAGCTGGCCAGGGTCCTTCTGTTCATGGGCTTATCCCAGCAAGAATACTAGAGTGGGTTGCCATTTCCCCCTCCAGAAAATCTTCCCAACCCAGGGATTGAACTTGCATTTCCTGCAGCTCCTGCATTGACTGGCGGATTCTTTACCACTGAGCCACCTAGGAAGCCTGATCTCAGGATGGGTGGTATGGAAGCTAGAAACAAGAAAGAAAGCAGACAGTGGGTGAGAATGATGATACAGACATGACCTCAGAATTGTATAAAATTGACACTTTATTCTAGGTGGGTGGCTTCCCACAGTACAATTTGAATAGACTAAAATTTCATTCAAAACCCTGAAGTTGGGTAACTGAGTCATGCTGAGCATATTTTTGCCCAGGGTGCTGGGAGGGTACAGAGGGCAACAAGTAGCAGGGAAGGGAAGGCTTCCCAAAAGACCTAAGGAATTATCTATCCAAAGACAGAAAAAAGGAAGGCTATTCCAAAAGAAAGTACCACTTATAAAGGCCCAAAAGAAAAGATATACGATCTTACAGGGAGCTAATAATTCATTATGGAGAAAAAATACTGAAATGAAACCTAAAGTTGGTCAGGAAACAATTATGAATCGTCTTGTATATGGTATATTAAGGAGTTTTAGCTTCATAGTGAGTTCAAGGTGGGTCAAAAAATGATTTTTAAACAGAAGCATGAGTCTCAGATTTCTGCCTTAAAGGGGTTGCCATTTGGAAAACAGATTAGAAAGACATAACTTGGGACTTCTGCAACTGTAGCATGATGGGTTTCTGACGCCTGTCTAAATAACTGTAGGAAGAGAACAGTTTCTAATTTGGATGCCACTTAAAATTTCTTATCCAGAAATTTATTACTTTAGTCCCTGTGTCATTCCTTCAATGATTCCTGAAAGGTAGAATCTATCATTATTTTTGTCACTTGAGACTTCCTGAGATTTTTATATTTACTAATTTCACTCCCTCTAATGATCATGTGTATTACTCATTAGGATAACATAATACTTGTTAATAGTCAGCAATAAATGAGGTGATGTATTTGTCTACGTGTGTGCATGCTGACTCTTCACTCGTGTCCAACTCTGTGATCCTATGGACTGTAGCCCACCAGGCTCCTCTGTCTATGGGATTCTCCAGGCAAGAATACTGGAGTCGATTGCCATGCCCTCCTCCAGGGGATCTTCCCAGCCCAGGGACTGAGCTCATATCTCTTATGCCTCCTGTACTGGCACATGGGTTCTTTACCACTAGCACCACCTGGGAAGCCCAATGCATTTGGCTCCATATAATAAAAAACTGTCATCACGATCACTTCCTAAGTGGTCCATATGTTTAGGGCAACTCACTGGGAATGCAAACCCCAAAAGAAAAAGCTACTTCCTTGCAGAATTAAGCATAATCAAAAACTTAGGACAAAAACTAAATTAAGATAATTCTTGATATCATATATCAAATAGGTGAGTGATACTAGCAACAAGTTCCTTAGAAGCTTCCACATGTAGACTAAGGACTGGAGAAAAGGCTGCTGCTTGGAAGAGGTCATCTCCCCAAGACCTTGAAAGGAAGACAAAGTGAAGTCGCTCAGTCGTGTCCAACTCTCTGCGACCCCGTGGACTGTAGCCTACCAGGCTCCTTTGTCCATGGGATTTTCCAGGCAAGAATACTGGAGTGGGTTGCCATTTTCTTCTCCAGGAGATCTTCCCGACCCAGGGATTGAACCTGGGTCTCCCGCATTGTAGGCAGACACTTTACCATCTGAGCCACCAGGGAAGTCAGGAAAGGAAGACAAGTGAAGAAGAAAAAGGGTAATAGCAGGAAGAGGCAGTCTGACAGGGAAGACTACTGACACCTTTAAAGTTGTTTCTATTCAAAACTACTGAATATATTGCTTACATTGTTTTCTTTCTCATTCCCCATTACCCTCTCACAGATGATGTGTTGGAAAGAACAGTTTGTGTGTGTCTGTGTGTACGTGTGTGTGTGTGTGTGTGGTGTGAGATCCATCAGTTGTTTTAACATGAGGTAGTTGAACTGGAGAGGAAACAAAGATGCAACACAATTCAACAAGATTTGCTCTTTCTGAGCACTTTTCTTTTTAAAACTCATTTTTGTTTCCGAAACCTTAGAACACAGAGCCTAGTGCATGGTAGATATTTAACAGAATGCCCTTTGAATAAATGAATGAATCCAGGAGTTATTTATAAGAAATTTCATAATGAAAATTACTATAAACTTACAACCAAATTTCAAGTGTATGAGGAAATATCTGCGAATAAGAACATATTGCCTTAAAGCTTCTTTAAATACAAATAATACTCAAGAGAAAGTGAAAGTGTTAGTCACCTAGTGGTGTCCAACTCTTTGTGATCCTATGGACTGTAGCCTACCAGTTTCCCCTGTCCATGGAATTTTCCAGGCAAGAATACTGGAGTGGGTTGCCCTTCCCTTCTCTAGGGGTTCTTCCCAACTCAGGAATTGAACCCAGGTCTGTTGCATTGCAGACAGATTCTTTACCATCTGAGCCACTGTGCTTAGTCATTCAGTCATATCCAACTCTGTTACCCTATGGAATGTAGCCTGCCAGGCTCGTCTGTCCACGGGGGTTCTCCAGGCAAGGATATTGGAGCAGGTTGCCATGCTTTCCTTCAGATCTGAGCCACTTAGGGAAGCCCTAATATTCAAGAGAGAATTGAACAATTATTTCGTTATTTTTAAGAGAGACTCCAAATTATTTTGCTATTCACTTTAAGATTGGTTATTTTTTAAACCCAGATAATCTTTTTTAAAAACTAGAAAGTTATAGCAAAACTAACCAAGAGAAAAATGATCAGAGATGTCTATCAACAAACAAATAACCATGCAAACAAGAGGTTACTAAAGCCTTATTTGAAAGCTGAACTCATTGTTCTTGAACAAACCAAATTCCCTTACACAGACCCAGTTCTTTTCATGAACTCATCCTCCTTCCTCTCCGCTTCCTGCCCCCAAAACAACTTAGCTAGAAGCTTCATTGTAACCAGAATCCCAATTTGCACACACTGGAATGTACTGAAGTATTACAGGTCTTTCATCTTATTTAAGTACTGAGCTTGGGTTTATATAAATTCATAATTGCGATTCCACACTTCAAGAAAAACATAAACAAAATTAGAACTTCTGGACAGCAATGATAATAAATGTTCAAATGGTGCCCTACAGATAAATCATATAGATACAGGATTTCAAACATCAGCCAGTGTGTGGTTCCAAGTCCTTTGAAAAGAAAGAGTTTCTCTGTGACAAGCTGATGTTAACATTTTAATTAATGGGAAGAAGTACAATAAAAAATGATTATTCTCTATTAAATTTTTCTAAATTAAGTCACATTACACTTATGTTTAAACTATATTTTCCATTAATAAATTTACGTTAAGTTATAGATGTAGTTTTCACTGTGTTGATATTTATATCACTCACTAAAGTATTTTCTGAAAATGGCACTTTCTCTAAAGTGCAGACTGCTGTAAACTTTACGTTAACTGAAATACTTAAATACCACTTCAAGGTCATGAAGTTGATTCTCATAATAGAAAGTTCTTTTGTTAATTTTTACTTACAAATTTAGGAGCACAAATTCCATATAGCATTCTGGTTCATGCCCTGAGTACCCCAGTGGCAAGAAGGAACTCTTGCTTGATGTATCTTTATTGTTTCTCTGCCACTGTTATGGCTACTAAAAGGTCAGCCAGAGCTTATGGCACCAAAAGGTCATTTTTGTTATTCTAAAGAGAGAAGTTTTGACATATGATCTATTATGAAGAGAACAGAGACACTAACCGATGTACTGTAACCCTAATCAGCCACATCTTTTATTTCTTTAAAAGAAAGGAAAGGGGGCATTCTTTTGCTTTTAATCAAAAAAAAAAAAAAAAAGAAAGAAACCTTTTTAAAATATTCAAAAATATAAAAGGAGTGAGTTACATTCCCTGTGGCCCACTTAACTAAATTTATAATTTTGGTGAGAAGAAATTTAGTCATCTAAATTACAGCATTTCAGCTCATCTGCATTATTTCTTTAGCTATTGTTTATCAATGATACATGTTTCTATTTTTATGAAAATCAGTTCTTAGCTTGAGGAAGGCATATTTGAAAATGACAGGCTTATTACGAAAGAAAAGGAAGTCAGTTATTTTTTTTACAGCTATCTTCTCCATTCTAAGGCCAGGGAACATGCAAAACTCTGAACATGGATCCATGAGAAGTCACTTTAGTGGCCATAATAATGTTCTTTACAAACAACAAAATGACACATCAATAAGGTGAATCCTGAACTCCTACATTTGTTTTAATTGTTTTATATATAGATAGATATACATCTCTATGGAGAGATATATAGATAGATAAATATCTATATAGATGTAGATAGATATATAAATATATAGATAGATATATACCTGAGAGAAAATTTCATGGGTTTATTTCACTGACGAATTAATGGTGTTACTACAATCTCTAAGCATCCCTGAGAAAACAGCCTTAATCTGGACTCTGAATAGACTTTATCATATAGGAAATCTGTGAAGACTAGAAAAATACAAATTTACATTAGTGGGAGCAAGTATATAGTCTCTGTCAGATTTTCAAAAGAAACTATCACAAAACCCAAGTTAAAAATATTGGCACCTAAGCTGTGATATGAAGGCCAGAAATTCCTGGACAATCCAGTGTGCTCCCAAGGAATTATTTTTCTTTCATTCACAAAGAGGGTACCTCCTTGAGTAATAAAAATAGCAAAATTTATAGCATGATTATTTCAGGATAGACACTGTGCTGAGTGCTTAAATTTTGCTTCATAAATTATCTGTAAACATTTCACATATTATCTTACAACAACCCTGGCAGTTAAGTATTATGATCACCCATATTTTAAATGAGAAAATCAGAGGTGAATTCTTACAGTAATACTTGAATAGGACATCTAGAACCTACTTTTCAAACACTTTAAGCAGAACTTTTTCTTCCAGATGAAAATTAACATAGGACCATAAACAACAAATGCATGAGAACATAATTTATATGTAAGCGTTTTTCTTAAGTTTTAATATGTAAAATCAATCAGTGAGAATATTAAGGTTATCTTCAACACAAAAATTAGTAAGTAGAGATTGTGGTGCTAGTGGTAAAGAACCTGTCTGCCAATACAGGAGACATAAGGCATGCGAGTTCAATCCCTAGGAGGGGAAGATCTCCTGGAGGAGGGCATGGCAACCCATTCCAGGATTCTTGACTTCAGAATTCCATGGACAGAGGAGACTGGTGGGCTACAGTCCATAAGGGCACAAAGAGTTAGACATGACTAAAGCGACTTAGCATGCATGCACTCACTACAGAGGTTGTACATGTAACTAAGAACTACTTATATCAGCTTTAACATCTAATTTCTGTGTTTTATTTTGGATTGCATCATATAAAAACAATCTTGTGTCACACAAGCAATTGCAAATTGCAACTGTTTTTTAACAACTCATCCTGAAACTTTGTGGTATTCTTCAATTTAACTTCTGTGGAAGACTAAAAAAGACATAGTAGAAAATTGTTTCAATGTTAAATCACTAACATTATCCAACATCTGCTCTCAATCTTTTTTTTGCTCTCAGTTTTTAACTGTAAAATTTTCAAGTTTGAAATTGGTTGATGAGCAGTTGCTTATTCATTTTAAATTATCTTTCTTTGGAAAATAATTTTCAAGTGTATCTTTTATCCATTTTGTGTTCATCAGTATCAGTTTCTAAAACTAACCTAATCATTCATCAAAGTTTCAATATATATATATGCATATATAAATAGTTTTAATTTCCAATAAAAACTTTAAAAGTCTGTTTTGATTGTTTATACCTAGTCTTCAATTTTCAGTATGTACAATGACATTGATATATGGCTAAATGGAGCTTCTTCAGCTTACCCTAAATATTAGAAAGATATACATGATCAGGAAGGCAAGCTATATTTGAGCTAATTTTAGTTACTGAAGTTTCTCTGTTAGAAAACAAGATTATTTCTTGTCTCATTTGAAATATTTGCTGGAACATCTTGCCATGGAATAGTCAATTTCCATTTTTATAAAAATGAAAGTTTTAAAACATTGCTGTATCACTACAAATAGCTCTGAAAAATCTTCAATTGAAAGATCAAATCTTAAATATACTAATTTGAATGACATTTATCTGTTATTAAAAGTGGTGCATCTTAAGAACTACTAGATTTATTTGTGTATTAAATGAAGATTTAAAAAAACAACCCCAAATATGGGAATTCCTTGGCAATCCAGTGGTTAGGAATCCATCTGCATTTTCACTGCCAAAGGCAGTAAGATCCCACAAGACATGTGACCTGGCAAAATAAATAAATCAATACATTTTCCTTCCACACCTTTTAGAAAACCCACTATTCGTAAATTCCTTCTCTCTGTCACTACAGCCATCATTAGATCTTTGCCAATTTATTTAATGTTGTGACAAAACTTTATTCTTTATATATTTATATACTTTTCCAATGTTTTATAAGTTAAATACTTTCTTTCTATTGTACTTTGCTATATATTGTACAAAACTTATTGGAAAATCTGCAATACTCCCTCCCCTTGTCTAGTTATATTGTTAATATTTCATGTGCTATTAGACTTCTGTTTACTAATATCTTGAGTGTGCACTCTAGGATTAGCCCTAGATTATATCATGAGACAATAGCACCAACTATATTTTCATCATTGCCTGTCCACCCTCATGGGTATTACAACATCTGTAGTGGAGGCTTGATGAACACTTTTCCTAATAGTGTGTGATTCTACTTTACATATAATGAATTAAGTTCTTTTGAAAAAAAAATCCATGATACATTTCAATGGACATAGTCAAACTTTGTCACATAAACTTTTTAGTACCATGTTCAATATATTCTTAAACTTACACTATGATTTTATGCTTGTTTATACTTCAAAATAATTTAACAGGAAACATAAGGCAATTTCATGAAATGTTATCCTCCATTAAAAAATGAGCCCATGGAAACTTTTGTGTCTTACGTTCATTTTGTGTGAGTTTTTAGAACATTGCTTCATTGGATGCTGATTAGTATAGATGATAATAGCTGTGTATTTATTTGATATGTATAAATATGGCCTCACTAGTCACTTCATTTTTCACCCAAAATGATCTAATCAAATTGATTGTTTAATTTCTTATTTTAAACTTCCCCTTTTAAAATATATAGTTTCAAATAATACAATTTCACTCTACTTTGAATCCTTGTAAAATTTTAAAATTCAAAGTGAATGCAAAGGCATAGCAATTTTAATTCAATCAAACATAGAAAAAAGACAAGTAAAATCTAAAAGTAAGTTTTGTGCTATCACTATCTGAGCTTATTGGGCATAAATGACATTGTATATATATAGAATGTTGGCCAACTTGTCACAGTCAGCACTGGTAAAAATAAATATATTTTTTGAGCACCTATCATATGCTATAATTGTGCTTCCTAACAGAGATAAAACAGGCAACAAAAAAGACTAGTCTAGGCTCTCATCTTGAGGATTTTAATTTAAATACAGTGTATGTGTCACCTCTGAACTATCTTCATAGATTATCAAAAAGGATTTTCCATATCTTTCTTTCAAAGCACAGCTTGCTCTTCAGAGAAAATTAACAAAGCCAATATGCAAATTAGATCTTCTAATGGATATCCCTCTTGCCCATACCTCATTCCCATCGCAAACAACATTCTAAAAACCTCTAGGAATCTATGGAACAATTAGAAAATCACTGTTTTGAGTCTATCATCTCACTTACACCTCACTTGAACTCTCTCATCTATTTTACATGGATATCAAGCACACATCATACTTTATAGATAATTTTCATTGTATTAATCAATTATCTGTAAAGGAGTGTTTTTTCTTTCAGTTCAGTTCAGTCGCTCGGTCATATCTGACTCTTTGTAAGTTGGACTCTTTGTAAGTCCCACTCTTTCCCCATGAACTGCAGCACAATAGGCTTGCTTTTCCACCACCAACCTCCGGAGCTTGGTCAATCTCATGTCCTTTGAGTCAGTGATGCCATCCAACCATCTCATCCTCTGTCATCCCCTTCTCCTCCTGCTTTCAATCTTTCCCAGCATCAGAGTCTTTTCCAAAGAGTCAGTTCTTCACAAAATTCTTGGCCAAAGTATTGGAGTTTCAGCTTCAGCCTCAGATATTCTGATGAATATTCAGGACTGATTTCCTTTAGGATGGACTGGTTTGATCTCCTTGCAGTCCAAGGGACTCTCAAGAGTCTTCTTCAACACCACAGTTCAAAAGCATCAATTCTTCAGTGCTCAGCCTTCTTTATGGTTCCACTCTCACATCCATACATGACTACTGGAAAAACCATAGCTTTGACTAGATGGACCCTTGTCAACAAAGTAATATCTCTGCTTTTTAATATGCTGTCTAGGTTGGTCATAGCTTTTCTTCCAAGGAGCAAATGTCTTTTAATTTCATGGCTGAAGCCACCATCAGCAGTGATTTTGGAGCCCAAGAAAATTAAGTCTGTCAATGTTTTCATTGTTTCCCCATCTATTTGCAATGAAGTGATGGGACCAGATGCCATGATCTTCATTTTTTTTTTAATGTTGAGCTTTAAGCCAGCCTTTTCACTCTCCTCTTTCACTTTCATCAAGAGGTTCTTTAGTTCTTCTTCACTTTCTGCCATAAGGGTGGTGTCATCTGCATATCTGAGGTTATTGATATTTCTCCCAGCAATCTTGATTCTAGCTTGGGCTTCATCCACCCCGGCATTTCGCATTATGTTTTCTGCATATAAGTTAAATAAGCAAGAAGACAATATACAGCCTTGACATGCTCCTTTCCCAATTTGGAACCAATCTGTTGTTTCACGTCCAATTCTAACTGTTGCTTCTTGACCTGCATACAGATTTCTCAGGAGGCAGGTCAAGTGGTCTGGTATTCCCATCTCTTGAAGAATTTTCCAGTTTGTTGTGATCCACACAGACAAAGGTTTTTGCATAGTCAATTAAGCAGAAGTAGATGTTTTTCTGGAATTCAATTGCTTTTGATATCTGGTTCCTCTGCTTTTTCTAAATCCAGTTTGAACATCTGGGAGTTCTTGGTTCTTTTACTGTTGAAGCCTAGCTTGGAGAATTTCGAGCATTACTTTGCTAGCATATGAGATGAGTGCTATTGTGTGGTAGCTTGAACATTCTTTGGCATTGACTTTCTTTGGGATTGGAATGAAAGCTGACCTTATCCAGTCCTGTGACCACTGCTGAGTTTTCCAAATTTGCTGGCATACTGAGTGTAGCACTTTAATAGCATCGTCTTTTAGGATTTGAAATAGCTCAGCTGAAATTCCACCAGCTTTGTTCATAGTGATGCTTCCTAAGGCTCACTTGACCACACTCCAGGATGTCTGGCTCTAGGTGAGTCATCACACCATTGTGGTTATCTGGGTCATGAAGATCCTTTTTGTATAATTCTTATGTGTATTCTTGCCAGCTCTTCTTAATACCTTCTGCTTCTGTTAGGTCCATACCGTTTCTGCCCTTTATTGTGCACATTTTTGCATGAGAGTTTCCCTTGATAACTTTAATTTTTTGAAGAGATCTCTAGTCTTTCCCATTCTATTGTTTTCCTCTCTTTCTTTGCATTGATCACTTTGGAAGGCTTTCTTGTCTCTCCTTGCTATTCTTTGGAACTTTGCATTCAAATGGAAAAATCCTTTTTTTTTTCTTTAGGAAGCAACATTTGCAGTTTGAGCCACTAGTAAAATAGATGTATTCATTAATCTGTTACTTACAAATATTCATGTCAGAGAATAGTTATTTTAATTGGAAAGTTACATATAGGCACATCACTTTTGTTTTCTGACAACATGAGAACTTCAGTAACTAGCCTGTTGGTCTTGCACAGCAATTCTTCAATTAACATTTGTTGAATATTTCCTAATCAAATCAAGGGATAATTTAAGCAATATCTATTTTAGATCATAATTAGTTATAAATGACATTGAAATAATCAGCATTTCATATATTGCTCATATATCTTGACTGTTTATAGATAAGAGATGGGCATACCAGACCATCTGACCTGCCTCTTGAGAAACCTATATGCAGGTCAGGAAGAAACAGTTAGAACTGAACATGGAACAACAGACTGGTTCCAAATAGGAAAAGGATTACGTCAAGGCTGTATATTGTCACCCTGCTTATTTAACTTATAATGCAGAGTACATCATGAGAAACGCTGGGCTAGATGAAGCACAAGCTGGAATCAAGATTGCCAGGAGAAATATCAATAACTTCAGATATGAAGATGACACCACCCTTATGGCAGAAAGTGAAGAGGAACTAAAAAGCCTCTTGATGAAAGCAAAAGAGGAGAGTGAAAAAATTGGCTTAAAGCTCAACATTCAGAAACTAAGATCATGGCATCTGGTGCCATCACTTCATGGGAAATAGATGGGGAAACAGCGGAAACAGTGTCAGACGTTATTTTTCTGGGCTCCAAAATCACTGCAGATGATGACTGCAGCCATGAAATTAAAAGACACTTACTCCTTGGAAGGAAAGTTATGACCAACCTAGATAGCATATTAAAAAGCAGAGACATTACTTTGCCAACAAAGGTCCATCTAGTCAAGGCTATGGTTTTTCCAGTGGTCATGTATGGATGTGCGAGTTGGACTGTGAAGAAAGCTGAGCGCCAAAGAATTGATGCTTTCGAACTGTGGTGTTGGAGAAGACTCTTGAGAGTCCCTCGGACTGCAAGGAGATCCAACCAGTCCATCCTAAAGGAGATCAGTCCTGGGTGTTCGTTGGAAGGACTGATGCTAGAGCTGAAACTCCAATACTTTGGCCACTTCATGCGAAGAGTTGACTCATTGGAAAAGACCTTGACGCTGGGAGGGATTGGGGGCAGGAGGAGAAGGAGATGACAGAGGATGAGATGGCTGGATGGCATCACTGACTCAACGGACATATGTTTGAGTAAACTCCAGGAGTTTGTGATGGATAGGGAGGCCTGGCGTGCTGTGATTCATGGGGTCACAAAGAGTCGGACACGACTGAGCAACTGAACTGAACTGAACTGAGCATCTTGAAAGATATAAATGATGAAGAATTCTCTCAGAAATTGTACCACTAAAATCATTTTTGAAATATTGAAAAGAAGATAAAAAACCTATGATTATTATTCTATAATATGTAGTTAGCTAATTAATTAACATTTGTAACAGATAGTTGCAGAATATGGTATTCTTGTAAGAATATAACAGTCACATAATGTATATTTCAAAAGGCTAAAGGGAAGTAAAAAAATATATGTCAGTGCTATTAATATATAAAAAACTCTGTGTAGTACTATTTTCCAAGAGTATAGGATGGAGCAGAGAAAAAGATGTGTTTACTCCCATGTTAATATTTCCCTTTTTCTCAGTACAGGTAATTAGAAGTTTTTCTTAAACATGAAAGTGGTTTCCTGTTCCACATCAAAATGATATTGAGAGAAAAGATGTCATATTAGTTTGAGTGATAAGGCAAGAAAGACAGTAGAGATGATTAAATGATGACACTTGTAGAGACTTGGCTGCACCGTTATGCTGCCTGGTTTAACCTATACTTAACAGATTAATCAGGTAAGTACACAAATGTGAACTCATCCAAAAACAAAAGAGCTCTAACTAACATATTAAGTTTCGCTGATCCTAAAAGAACAACAGGTTTCATTCCAGTGTTGTTCATTATAGGTTTGTTTCTGAAGGAGAGAGGTGGCCAGACCTGTCAGGGGAGGACTTGTTTGGTCTCTTTGTGTGGTATTTATAGCCTGGTCTGGTTAATGTCAATCTTCACTTTATTGGTATTCTCTTAAATCCTGAAATTTTTCCCAGACTTTTCCTTATAAGCCAAATCTTCTCATAGAGAACTCTATGTATATTGTCAGCAATATAAAAGTTTCCTGCTTCTTCCTCACAATTTTTTTTTTCCTATTTGCCCCTCTATTGTGATGCTCAGTGTAAATTTCACCTAGGATCCCAAGTTCAACTTGAGTCTTTGCTGTTTATAGACATGTATGCTTTTGCCCCAGTCTTTAGAAACCAAAACAAACAAAAATCTTTTTTTCAGAGTCACAAAGACTGAGTCTTTTCTGATAGCCATTATTAGTAATGAATGTGGGAAAAAACAATCAATCAACTACTAGGAAGACAAGAGCTTCTATATCAACTAAGTTATACCATTCCCATTGGAAAGTATAAAAATCAAATAATTCATAACATAAAAGGTCAGATATTTTGTTTTCCTGTTCCTCTTTATTTAAAAAAAATAAATCTTTGACATCTCTCTTTGAAAATAAGTAGTTGGAATACTCTTAATACCTAGTGGGTTCCTAAACTATCATCCCATAGCACTTTATCTTGCTCCTCTACAGTTTTAGTTTGGATTAAATATCAAAAAAGTTAAATAGTGATTGTGTGAACTTTAATGTGTGTATTAGTAGGAGAAAAAACACAAAAAAGCAATCTAACATAGAAACATAGTATACTGTATTCTTCTTAGTGATCTATTTAATGTTAATAATATATTGATATCCTTTATCAAAAGACTTGAAGGCAAACATATTTTTAGGAATACAATAAGTAGCAACTGAGGATGATTAAGACACATTTTATTTAATTCACTATTATAAGAAATCATAAGATGCTTACAGATATTTCTACAACTCTTTTACATCCAAGAACTGTAATAGCATTTTTAAAATTAACACCAAGAAAGAAAGTTTTCATATTCTGGATATAAATATTACAAAGGATTTATTTTTATACCATGTAATATTCAAAATTCCTTTGTTTACCTTTCCCTTAAGTTTTAAAGTCAATATTAGTTCTCAGCTTCTGTTTTGACCATTACAGTTGATAGTTATATTCTACTGATGTAACAAAATCTTATTTTCTGATTTTTAAAGGTTAAATTTTTATGTTTTGTATCACATACTTTTTAAGTTGTAAAATATTTCACAATGTCAATGAGTCAACTAAGCAAGTTTTCAGTAAGTAGGTTTATAGTCTTTGTAGATTTTTAGGAGGGCAGACATATTTTTATACCAAGATTTGTCATTCTTATTCATGTATTCAATAATATGAAGAGTTTTGACTGTAAATATCTCCATGACCCTAAAAATATATATTGTAATTAAATAATTTAAAACCAAACTCTCCCTACCTGTTATGTGACTCAGATGTACAAATGCAAACTTTGCCAGTCCTTTCTCATCCACCTCTTTTAGTTGTTAATATATTTCATATCCTCTCCTCTGGAGGAGAACCAGTTCTGTGACCTAATCTTTACTTCTGATCCCCAATCTTTTTATCCTAAATGCTAGATAACTTTTTTTTTCAAATATGGTACTTATAAGTGTGGTAAAAATATCTAAATTGGCATTTAATCTTTGAACATTTCATCTTATATATCCTCCTAACCATACAATAAATTATTACCAATTTTTACCAATTTAAAGGTCTTTCTAAAAATTCTTACTATTTAATGTCTCCATACACAGACCAAATTTTAAGTCATCTGTTGCCTAATATACAGCATGTCAACCATTGGAAATACACATTATTTGGTTCATAAAATTAGTCTTCATTTTCCAAAGGTTGTACAAGTAAAGTTGTTGGTATTAAACTCTCCTCCTGCATTTGAACTTAACTTGCTTTATTTTTAAAACCAGTTTTCAGAAACTTGTAAATTGAACCATATCCCCAGTTGAAAATTCCAAGTAGAATTTTGGTAAAAGAGCCAAAAAGAAAACTCTAGAAAATAAAGAGTAATGTAGTTGTTCTCATATTATAGATCTCAGAGTAATTGCAAGAGGTCCAATGCACTAAGCAATGCTTGAACAAAACTATACTTTTATCATGTATGCATCAAATTCAAAGGATTGTAAATACTCTCATGACTAATAAAACTGAAATTTATTGAAGATATTATACATTCTTCAGTTTTGGCTTTAATATATTTTCTTAATAGTGCTATGAACTTCTCAGAATCAAATGGGATTTTTAAAAGTATTATTTTAAAAAGAACTCTTTTTATTTGGAAAGCATGAGAATCAGTTATTTAAAGTTCATATTGTTGATGCAGACAATATTCCTGAAAATAGATTTTTACTGATGAGCAAAGCTATTGCTAATCTTCAAGTTCAAAGACAGCAATGCAAGAGCTCACGCTCTGCTTTGAGGACCCAGGCAGTCCAGGAGTGTCCATCACTCTTTCACACTCTCCGTGACACGAGGTTTAGACTTACAGGCTCTGGTTACAGAACCCCGTGTGTTTTGTGAATGACTTCCACCTCCGGTCTGAGAGATTCTTGAGGTTTTTTTTTTTCCAAGTCTCTCTCCCTGAATTGCGGCTTATGTGTCTAAACTGCCCTGGTGGCTGTGGATGCTGCCTGCCTGTCCTCAACTCAGCTGTAACATTTGAAGTGGTGTCTTGGTGTGTCAATGAGCAGGGCTGTCTCTAAAAAACATATTTGTTTGCAAAAGATGCTTCTTAAAATCTTTCAAACCACTTCAAAGACCACTTCGGTTTTCTAAAACCCTTTGAACTAGCACCCATTCAGAAAAAGAGTGAATCTCACAGTATTAAAATTTCATATGAAAAAACTGGCCCCCCAAATGCCTCTTTTTGAAATAAGCTCAAATGTTTGTTGAAAGAATATCAAATCTTGCATCTAGCAACATGTAAGTACTGACGTATTTCTTGTGTGGAGCATTGAACCAACTCTATTGATAATCTAAGGCAAGGAAATAGTGTAAATTATTAACTTTGCATATGTTGACTCATAATGTATTGTTGATTTTGAGGACAAAAGAATTTCAAAACATCAGGTGTGACATTTTTCAATTAAGTTTAACCTTTAGAAAAACAGTGTGACAAAACCTGTCATAATTAATTGTATTTTATCATTGTCTCCAAGTCTGCCTTTCTTTAAAGTTAACCTCCCCACATATAATTGTCTATATAAAAGCCTCCTATAAAATATTTCTTTATATAACTGGAAGTCTACCACCATTCTTTTACCGTAAGAACACTTGCCCTGCAATTCTTTGCCTGAGGTCTATTTTTTCCCAAGGAACCAGTTGCTACCTTCAAATCTTTATTACATCTCTGTATCAGTGAAACTATGCACTTCACTGCACCCAGCTACATTCAGGTTCTGGAACATCTCTAAATTAAGAACAACTATGAGCGCTGGTTCTGCCAAGTCTCAGGGGAGAAATGGTTACAAGTCAGGATTAAAAAAAATAAAGGAGTAAAATTTAGCTTGGAATTTATTTCAGCTCAAAAAAGTATTCTTGATATTTTCTGACCAGTCTATTGAAAGCATTTCCTTTCTTCTAATTTCCACGAGCAATAACCTCCTTTCTTTCTGAAGAGTATGACCTGATAATTCTGCTCAGTACATAGTATTCCTGGAACTTTCTTGTTGTTCCTAGAAATCCGTGTCATTCCTTCTGTCTCTCAGAGGTCGCATGCAGTTTAATTGTTAAAGGTCTTCAAAAATTGATTTATGTTTTCATTATGGAAATATTTCTTGTGGTTTGAGTGAAAAATATAATAATTATGATGTAAAAGAAAGGGACAAGGGAGTCTAGGAAGGGAATAAAAAAAGTTTAATGTAACATCTTTCTTTCCCTTAATTCTTTTTATAATATATCTTATTTGTGTCTTTTTCAAGGAAAATGAGGTTATCAACCTCTACTGCTTTTATTTGTTTCTTAATTGCTATGGCCACCTGAGGTAGGAGTGAGGGGTAGAATTCCCAGTGAAATGAGGAGCAAATTGAAAATTGTTTTTAAAATACTATTTAGCTCCTGTCTACTTGTAGTTCCTAAAACCCAAATACTTATTGCCTAAATACTTGTTAATGTCTGAGACAGGAATAAAAACTTTTGGAATCTAAAAGTAAAAATCCTCATATAATATTTTTAGCAATGCTCAGAAGTGTTTGAGACTTCCTCTTTACGATGTTAAATCTCATAACCAGTTGGATCATAAACAGACTTCTGGCCACTCCATATGACTGCTACTGCCTGGGCTTCTTACTGGGCTGAAGGTAATAACTGAAAGCTTTGAAATCTTGTTCGCAGAGACTAAGACCAAAAGTCTAGCTCAAAACCCACAAGGGCTTTCTATGTAGAGGATCATGTCATCTGCAAACAGCGAGAGTTTCACTTCTTCTTTTCCTATCTGGATTCCTTTTACTTCTTTTTCTGCTCTGATTGCTGTGGCCAAAACTTCCAAAACTATGTTGAATAGTAGTGGTGAGAGTGGGCACCCTAGTCTTGTTCCTGATTTTAGGGGAAATGCTTTCAATTTTTCACCATTGAGGGTAATGCTTGCTGTGGGTTTGTCATATATAGCTTTTATTATATTGAGGTATGTTCCTTCTATTCCTGCTTTCTGGAGAGCCTCTACATAGAAAACGCTAAAGACTACCAGAAAATTACTAAAGCTAATCAACGAATATAGTAAAGTTGCAGGATATAAAATTAACACACAGAAATCCCTTGCATTCCTATACACTAACAATGAGAAAACAGAAAGAGAAATTAAGGAGACAATACCATTCACCATTGCAACAAAAAGAATAAAATACTTACGAGTATATCTACCTAAAGAAACAAAAGACCTATACATAGATAACTATAAAACACTGATGAAAGAAATCAAAGAGGACACAAACAGATGGAGAAACATACCATGCTCATGGATTGGAAGAATCAATATTGTCAAAATGACTATACTACCCAAAGCAATCTATAGATTCAATGCAATCCCTATCAAGCTACCAACGGTATTTTTCACAGAACTAGAACAAAAAATTTCACAGTTTGTATGGAAATACAAAAAACCTCGAATAGCCAAAGTAATCTTGAGAAAGAAGAATGGAACTGGAGGAATCAACCTGCCTGACTTCAGACTATACTACAAAGCCACAGTCATCAAGACAGTATGGTACTGGCACAAAGACAGAAATATAGATCAATGGAACAGAATAGAAAGCCCAGAGATAAATCCACAAACAAATGGACACCTTATCTTTGACAAAGGAGGCAAGGATATACAATGGAAAAAAGACAACCTCTTTAACAAGTGGTGCTGGGAAAACTGGTCAGCCACTTGTAAAAGAATGAAACTAGAACACTTTCTAACACCATACACAAAAATAAACTCAAAATGGATTAAAGATCTAAATGTAAGACCAGAAACTATAAAACTCCTAGAATAGAACATAGGCAAAACACTCTCTGACATAAATCACAGCAGGATCCTCTATGACCCACCTCCCAGAATGTTGGAAATAAAAGCAAAACTAAACAAATGGGACCTAATGAAACTTAAAAGCTTTTGCACAACAGAGGAAACTATAAGTAAGGTGAAAAGACAGCCCTCAGATTGGGAGAAAATAATAGCAAATGAAGAAACAGACAAAGGATTAATCTCAAAAATATACAAGCAACTCCTGAAGCTCAATTCCAGAAAAATAAATGACCCAGTCAAAAAATGGGCCAAAGAACTAAACAGACATTTCTCCAAAGAAGACATACAGATGGCTAACAAACACATGAAAAGAGGCTCAACATCACTCATTATCAGAGAAATGCAAATCAAAACCACAATGAGGTACCATTACACGCCAGTCAGGATGGCTGCTATCCAAAAGTCTATAAGCAATAAATGCTGGAGAGGGTGTGGAGAAAAGGGAACCCTCTTACACTGTTGGTGGGAATGCAAACTAGTACAGCCACTATGGAAAACAGTGTGGAGATTTCTTAAAAAACTGGAAATACAACTGCAAAGACCCAGCAATCCCACTTCTGGGTATACACACCGAGGAAACCAGATCTGAAAGAGACACGTGCACCCCAATGTTCATCGCAGCACTGTTTATAATAGCCAGGACATGGAAGCAACCTAGATGCCCATCAGCAGACAAATGGATAAGGAAACTGTGGCACATATACACCATGGAATATTACTCAGTCATTCAAAAGAATTCATTTGAATCAGTTCTAATGAGATGGATGAAACTGGAGCCCATTATACAGAGTGAAGTAAGCCAGAAAGAGAAAGACCATTACAGTATACTAACACATATATATGGAATTTAGGAAGATGGTAATGATAACCCTATATGCAAAACAGAAAAAGAGACACAGATGTACAGAACAGACTTTTGGACTCTGTGGGAGAAGGCAAGGGTGGGATGTTTTGAGAGAACAACATCGAAACATGTATATTATCTGTAGTGAAACAGACCACCAGCCCAGGTGGGATGCATGAGACAAGTGCTCAGGTCTGGTGCACTGGGAAGACCCAGAGGGCTCAGGTAGAGAAGGAGGTGGGAGGGGGGATCGGGATGGGGAATACATGTAAATCCATGGCTGATTCATGTCAATGTATGACAAAACCCACTACAATATTGTAAAGTAATTAGCCTCCAACTAATAAAAATAGATGGAAAAAAATGAATATTCAACAAACACTTACTGAAAAAAAAAAAAAAAAAAAAACCCACAGGGACAAAAAAGCTAAAAATACTGCTTTCTTCCATTGCTTTCAGTTGAAGATGAAGGGAAAGACTGAAAGTTGAATCATACTATCACCATGTCTTAGATATGGAAAACAGTTTCTAGATAATCCAAACTCTGCATTTCATAAAGAGTAGACACTGCAGAGATTTTCAGACATTCTATCTCAACAGAACAGTGATTTGTCTACTCTACCACATAACTTTTGTATTTTAGACACTGAATTATTCACCTAGATTGCTAAAGTAGCTTCTCAACTAGGTTGTCTTTTTGTGATCTCCTCCTTTTATATTTCACTTTACACATGACTTCTAGTTGAATAGTCCTGAACATTAATTTGATCATGATACTCTCTTATCCCATGTCTTTCAATGATACACTAGAGTCAAAGCAAAATATTTTCTTCCTGGTGGGATGCTGCATCTCAGAGGCTTGCTTCCATTCTGTTTCCTCTGTGGTGCCTTCCTGAGCCTCACCAGCTCACAGTGACATGCATGCTCTCAGGATTTATTGCTTAACCCAATTCTAAATTGTAATTTAGTAATGGATGAATTTTATGAACTATAATATACTTTATATGTTATTGTGATTATCATTTTCCTTGCTATTCTTCATAATCCCTTGCATAGTTAGTAGTTGTTTAAATTTATGACACATTAATTAACATACATGACCTGTGATACTGTATAAACTGTCATAATAACATGTTGAGAAGGATGAGGATGATGATGAAAGAAAGAAGGAGGAGAAAGCACATAGTGAACATGAATTAAGTGATAAATATAAACAAGCCATAATTGGAAAGTTGTTCTTGGATATCACTCAAGTGCTTTCTTTGGTGATCTATCCCATTTTTTTTTTCAGTTACTCGCTGGCCTCATTCTACTTTAGCAAGCCCACAAATTAGCTCTGCACTTCACTACACTGACAGTAAACAAAAAGTATAGCTTCATGTTCTCGCTGTCTATAATATTATTAAAATCAACCTTACCTAGTTCAAGTTCTTGGTCATGGAGTTAATTGTTGCCTGTGTTCTTCTCTGATTACCAGTGTAAGATATAATTTTTAAAAGTACTGGAAGAGCTTACCTAACCCAGTTGGCCAGCATTTGAGATATAGTTACTGAAATAATTCCAGAGAAAGGCTCCTTGAGTTCTTCAACCCTTTCACTTACCTTTTGAAGATAGTCTACTGATTTTACCCACAAGCATCAGCTAGAGTTTAACAAAACCAGAAAAGAAATGGAAAAGTTGTCAAAGAATCACCTTCCAACAAGATTTTGACAAAGCAGCCTTACAGAAGACATCTTTCCAAACTTCGGTAATTGGCAATGTTTTCAGTTCAGTTCAAAGTCCCTCAGTTGTGTCTGACTCTTTGTGAACCCATGGACTACAGTACTCCAGGCTTCCCTGTCCATCACCAACTCCCACAGCTTACTCAAACTCATTGAGTCAGTGATGCCATCCAACAATCTCATCCTCTATCATCCCCTTCTGCTCGTGCCATCAATTATTCCCAGGGTCTTTTCAAATGAGTTATTTGCATTAGGTGGCCAAAATATTGGAGTTTCAGCTTCAGCATCAGTCCTTCCAATGGATATTCAGGACTGATTTCCTTGAGGATGAACTGGTTGGATCTCCTTGCAGTCCAAGGGACTCTCAAGAGTCTTCTCTAACACCACAGTTCAAAAGCATCAATTCTTCAGCACTCAGCTTTCTTTTACTTTTTTAATTAAATTTATTTTAATTGGAGGCTAATTACTTTACAATATTGTAGTGGTTCTTGCCATATATTGACATGAATTAGCCATGGGTGTACATGTGTCCCCCATCCTGAAGCCCCCTCCCACCTTCCTCCCCATCCCATCCTTCAGGGTCATCCCAGTGTACCAGCCCTGAGCACCCTGTCTTATGCATCGAACCTGGACTGGTAATCTATTTCACATATGATAATATACATGTTTCAGTGCTATTCTCTCAAATCATCCCACCCTCGCCTTCTCCCACAGAGGCCAAAAATCTGTTCTTTACATCTGTGTCTCTTTTGCTGTCTCACATATAGGGTCATCATTGCCATCTTTCTAAATTCCATATATATGCATTAATATACTGTATTCATGTTTTTCTTTCTGACTTACTTCACTCTGTATAATAGGTTCCAGTTTCATCCACCTCATTAGAACTGATTCAAATGTGTTCTTTTAATAGCTGAGTAATATTCTGTTGTGTATATGTACCATGGCTTTCTTATCCATTCATCTGCAAATGGACATCTAGGTTGCTTCCATGTCCTGATTATTATAAACAGTGCTGCAATGAACATTGGGGTACAAGTGACTCTTTCAATTCCACTTTCCTCGGTGTGTATGCCCAGCAGTGGGATTGCTGGGTCATATGGCAGTTCTATTTCCAGTTTTTTAAGGAATCTCCACACAGTTTTCCACAGTGGCTGTACTAGTTTACATTCCCACCAACAGTGTAAGAGGGTTCCCTTTTCTCCACACCCTCTCCAGCGTTTCTTGTTTGTAGACTTTTTCATAGCAGCCATTCTGGCCAGTGTGAGATGGTACCTCATTGTGGTTTTGATTTGCATTTCTCTGATAATGGGCACTCAGTTTTCTTTATAGTCCAACTCTCACATCCATACATGACTACTGGTAAAACCATAGCTTTGTCTAGATGGACCTTTGTTGGCAAAGTAATGTCTCTGCTTTTTAATATGCTATTTAGGTTGGTCAGAACTTTTCTTCCAAGGAGCAACTGTCTTTTAATTTCATGGCTGCAGTCATCATCTGCAGTGATTTTGGAGCCAAAAAAAAAATAAAGTCTAACTGTTTCCATTGTTACCCCATCTATTTGCCATGAAGTGATGGGACTGGATGCCATGATCTTAGTTTTCTGAATGTTGAGTTTTTTTGGTTTTTTTTTTTTGTTTTTTATTTTTTCATTTATTTTTAGTAGCTGGAGGCTAATTACTTTACAATATTGTAGTGGTTTTTGTCATACATTGACATGAATCAGCCATGGATTTACATGTATTCCCCATCCCGATCCCCCCTCCCACCTCCTTCTCTACCCAGTCCCTCTGGGTCTTCCCAGTGCACCAGGCCCGAGCACTTGTCTCATGCATCCAACCTGGGCTGGTGATCTGTTTCACCATAGATAATATACATGTTTCAATGTTGTTCTCTTGAAACATCCCACCCTCGCCTTCTCCCACAGAGTCCAAAAGTCTGTTCTGTACATCTGTGTCTCTTTTTCTGTTTTGCATATAGGGTTATCATTACCATCTTCCTAAATTCCATATATATGTGTTAGTATGCTGTAATGTTTATCTTTCTGGCTTACTTCACTCTGTATAATGGGCTCCAGTTTCGTCCATCTCATTAGAACTGATTCAAATGAATTCTTTTGAATGGCTGAGTAATGGTGTATATGTACCACAGCTTCCTTATCCATTTGTCTGCTGATGGGCATCTAGGTTGCTTCCATGTCCTGGCTATTATAAACAGTGCTGCGATGAACATTGGGGTACACATATCTCTTTCAGATCTGGTTTCCTCGGTGTGTATGCCCGGGAGTGGGATTGCTGGGTCATATGGCAGTTCTATTTCCAGTTTTTTAAGGAATCTCCACACTGTTCTCCATAGTGGCTGTACTAGTTTGCATTCCCACCAACAGTGTAAGAGGGTTCCCAAAATACGACATACATGAACAAGTAAAGAATATTACAAACACTTTAAGTTATTGCCTATATATACAGAAATTCCTAAAGAAAAATATTATGATTAAATATTTTAATTCACTCAGAATAGCTAAATAGAACTTGCAACAAAATTGGAAGAACATTCATTCATATCACATGTCAATTATTCAAAGCAGAAAAATCAACAAACATTAAAAGAAAAAATATTAATTTACCTTAGTTTCTTCCCAAGAACAAAACAAAAAAACTCTTAATAATCATTGAGCAAAATAGCTATTTCCTTTCCATAATCAAGAACACTTAGCCTAAGCTTACAGCTGGCCTCATGGTTAATGCAAAACATAAAAGACTTTAAAAAATAAATCTAGGAAAGAGACTGGATATTCAAAATGTAGATATTTTAGTCAATATTATATATAAGTATAAAAAAGGATCATAACTACAGGAAAGAAGAAACACGTATTACAATTATTTGCTAATACAAAAATGTCTATCTAGAAAAGTTTAATACTACCAATTGAACTGAAAAACTGTTAGAACTAGTAAAGTGGATTAGTAAACTGACAAGATACAGCATAAAGAATAAGTCTTTTATTTGTTGTAACAATAAATAAATTTATAAAAATATTCTAATCATAGCAATAAGCATATAAAAGGTAAAACTTCAGAAAGCAGTATACAAAACTTAAAAAAAGAAAATCGTTAAAAATTTACTAAGAACTGTAAATGGAGATGTCAATATAAGAAAAACTTTCCAAGTTTCTGGTTGAGAAGAACTAACCATATAAAGATGTCAATACTTTCAAAGTAATCTGTATAATTTAATTCAAATTTCAACATTTCACTATACGCAGAATTTAGTAATTTTAAATTATACTTAGGGGAAAAAATGGCTCTGAATAGCTCAGAAAAGGTTTTTAGGAAGTAAGATCGAGGAAGGGAACATATGCTGTATCAGAAATTTAAATGTACTAATGTATAGTACATTAAAATGTACTATAAATATACTACCAGTCACTTCAGTCATGTCCAGCTCTTGGTGACCTGTGGACTGTAGCCCACCAAGCTCCTCTGTCCATGGGATTCTTCAGGCAAGAATACTGGAGTGGGTTTCCATGCCCTCCTCCAAGGGATCTTCCTGACCCAAAGACCAAACCCGAGTCTTCTGAGTCTCCTTCATTACAGGCAGATTCTTTGCCCAGAGTCACCTAGAAAGTCCATAAATATACCATGTTGTCACTCAGTTGCCAAGTCGTGTCTAACTCTTTGCACCCCATAGACGGCAGCATGCCAGGCTTCCCTGTTCTCCACTATCTCCCTAAGTTTGCTCAAATTCATGTCCATTGAGTTGGTGATACTACTTAACCATCTGATCCTCTGCCACTCTCTTCTCATTTGCCTTTAATCTTTACCAGCATCACTCTTCCAATGAGTTGGTTCTTCGCATCAGGTAGTCAAACTATTGACTTCAGCTTCAGCATAAGTCCTTCCAATAAATATGCAGCATTGGTTTCCTCTAGGATTGACTGGTTTGATGTCCTTGGTGTCCAAGGGACTTTCAAGAGTCTTCTCCAGCATGACAATTCAAAGGTGTCACTTCTTTGGCACTCAGCCTTCTTTATGGTCCAACTCTCACATCCATACATGACTACTGGAAAAACCATAGCTTTGACTAAATGGGCCTTTCTCTGCAAAGTGATGTCTCTGCTTTTAATATGCTTTCTAGGTTTGTCATTCAAAAAACTAAGATCATGGCATCCAGTCTGATCACTTCATGGTGAATAGATGGGGAAACAGTGGAAACAGTGACAGACTTTATTTTCTTGGGTTCCAAAATCAATGGTGACTGCAGCCATGAAATTAAAAGACACTTGCTCCTTGGAACAAAAGCTACAACAAACATAAACAAAACAAGCGAGTCCCTTGGACAGCAAGGAGATTAAACCAGTCAATCCTAAAGGAAATCAATCCTGAATATTCATTAGAAGGACTGATGCTGAAGCTGGAGCTCCAATAATTTGGCCACGAGATGCAAAGAACTGTCTCATTGGAAAAGACCCTGATGCTGGGAAAGATTGAAGGAGGGAGGAGAAGGGGACGACAGAGGATGAGACGGTTGGATGCATCACTGACTTGATGGACATGAGTTTGAGTAAGCTCTGGGAGTTGATGATAGACAGGGAAGCCTGGCATGCTTCAGTCCATGGGGTCGCAATAGTCATATGTAACTGAGCAATCGAACAACTGGGTTTGTCATAGCCTCTTCCAAGGAGCAAGTAACTTTTAATTTTCTGGAAGCAGTCACCATCCACAGTGATTTTGGAGCCCAAGAAAATAAAATCTGTCACTACTTTCACTTTTTCCCCTTCTATTTGCCTTGAAATGATAGGACTAGATTCCATGATCTTAGTTTTGTGAATGCTGAGTTTTAAGCCACCTTTTTCACTCTCTTCTTTCACCCTCATCAAGAGTTTCTTTAGTTCCTCTTCACTTTCCGCCATTAGAGTGGTATCATCTGCATGTCTAAAGTTGTTGATATTTTTCCCAGCAACATGAATCCAGCTTGTGATTCATCCAGGCTGGCATTTTGCATGATGTACTCTGCATATAAATTAAATAAGCAGGGTGACAATACACAGCCTTGTTATACTCCTTTCTCAATTTTGAACCAGTTCATTGCTCCATGTAAAGTTCTAACCATTGCTTCTTGATGACCCGCATACAGGTTTCTCAGGAGACAGATATCCTCAACTCTTTAACAGTTTTCCACAGTTCATCTGATCCACACAGTCAAATGCTTTTGAATAGTCAATGAAGATGTTTTTCTGGAATTTCCTTACTTTCCTATGAGCCAATGAATGTTAGCAATTTGATCTCCATAATCAACTGGTGTCTCAGTTTGTCATAACTTCCCTTCCAAGGAGCAAGCATCTTTTAATGTCATGTCTGCAATCATAGCCCACCAGGCTCCTCTGTCTAGGGGATTCTCCAGGCAAGAATACTGGAATGGGTTGTCATGCCCTCCTCGAAGGGATCATCCTGATCCAGGAATAGAACCTGTATGTCTTGTGTCCCCTGCATTAGCAGGCAGTGTCTTTACCACTAGTGCCACTGGGAAGCCCAAGTAGTCAGAAAATGGAAGAAAAATGTTACCCAGAATTAGATCTTATTTCTTGTAACAATTGAGAAATAATCATTGAAATGAATGCAGAAAGAAAGACAGTAAAATTAATGCTAGAAATTTTAGTTAAGTCTGTCATTAAAAACTTAGATGTTACTAGAAAATAAATACTACCAAGGTTAAGATTTTTGTTGATTTTAGTCACAGCTCCATCCTCAGAACTTAAATTAATTCCTGACATTAAAGAGTTGTTGCATTAAAGATTCCCCACATAACATAATTCTTGAGTTGCTAAGTCCTGTCTGACTCTTTGAGACCCCATGAACTGCAGCATGCCAGGCTTTCCTGTCCTTCACTATCTCCCAGAGTTTGTGCAAATTCATGTCTATTGTTTTGGTGATGCTATCCAACCATCTCATCCTCTGTCACCTACTTCTTCTTCTGTCCTCAATCTTTCCCAGCATCAGTGTGTTTTCCAATGAATTGGCTCTTTCCATCAGGTGGCCAAAGTATTAGGGCTTTAGCATCAGTCCTTCTAATGAATATTCAGGTTTGATTTCCTTTAGGATTGACTGGTTTGACCTCCTTGGTGTCAAAGGGACTCTCAAGGGGCTTCTCCAGCACCGCAATTTGAAAACATCACTTCTTTAGCACTCAGTTTTCTTTATGGTCCAGCTCTCACATCCATAAATGACTATTGGAGAAACTATAGCTTTGACTATATGAACCTTTGTCAACAAGGTAATGTCTCTGCTTTTTAACATGCTATCTAGGTTTGTCATAACTTTTCTTCTAAGGAGTCTAAGTGTCTTTTAATTTCCTAGATACAATTACCATCCACAGTGATTTTGAAGCACAAGAAAATAAAATCTGCCACCGTTTCCACTTTTTCACCTTCTCTTTTGCCATGAAGTGATGGAACCAGATTCCATGATCTTAGTTTTTTGAATATTGAGTTTCAAGCCAGCTTTTTCACTCTCCTCTTTCACCCTCATCAAGAGGCTCTTGAGTTCCTCTTCATTTTCTGCCATTAGAGTGTATTGTCTGCATATCTGAGGTTGTTGATATTTCTCCCTGCAATCTTAATTCCAGCTTGGGATTCTTCTAGCCCAGCATTTCACACGATGTACTCTGCATATGCGAAATAAACACAGCCTTGTCGCACTTCTGTCCCAATTTTGCACCAGTCTGTTGTTCCATGTCCGGTTCTACTATTGCTTCTTGTCCTGCAATCAGTGGCTCAAGTGGTAAGGAATCTGCCTGCAGTGCAGGAGACCTGGGTTCAAGGGACCTGGGAAGGTCCCCTGGAGAAGGCAATGGCTACCCACTTGACTATTCTTGCCTGGAGAAATAGCTATGGTAAATACAATATAATATATGAAGATAAATCCCAAATGTATTAAATATTTAATATTTATAATGTAGCAAAATAGAGCACTATAATAGAAATTTTTAAATCAGTAGTATATTACTTTAGGTTCTAATATAATATATATTCTCTTTCTTAATCTTTTTTAACATTTTCTGATCAATTTACAGCTATAATTTAAAAGTAGTTATTCTGTTTTACATTAGGGGATGAAATTTCTAAATACAAAAGAATAGAAGAAATTAAAAGTAAAAATATGTTTGTTCTGCATTTGAAAGTTTGTGCTTAAAAAAAAACCCACCATTATTGACAAAATTAAAAGCACGCTACAAACTCACTTTTAATATTGCCACATATATGGCAAAGTTCTAATACCCCAAAAATATAAAAATGCCTTTAAGTCCATTAAAATAACTAACAATTCTGTAGAAAAATCAGCAGAAACACAAAGAAATTGAAAAATTCACAAAAATAAATATTAAATGCATGGGAAAATATTAAACTAATAATCTTTTATTAGCATTTTTAAAAGGTAAAGACTAAATTGATGCTACTTGATTTTGGTGAAAGTGAAATGGAATACACAGTTTCATATACTTTGGATATCTACTAGATGTAGCAAACTTTCTGGGCAACGATTTGGAAATATGGACCAAGACATTTGACATAGTCACACTGTTTTACCCAATAAACCTCTTTTTTCTCCAAGAATATTTCCAAACATTTAGTCAAGAATTTATGTTTAAGAATATTCATTTTAGGTAGAGCTACTTGTAATGGAGAGAACCCAACATTAATGTTCTTAAATGGAAGAATGAATAAAAATTCATCCAAAATATAAAAACATTATGGAACAATCAAAACTATGCTTAAACAGATATTTATGAGACAATGTTTACAACAATGCTATTAATGTAGCATGACTTCAGTCTTAATAGTTTCAGATGTACAGCAATGTGAATCAATGATACATATACATATATCTACTCTTTTTTAGATTCTTTCCCATTTAGATCATTTCAGAGTACTGAGTAGAGTTGCTTGTGCTTTACACTAGATCCTTATTACTTATCTATTTTATATATAGTAGTGAATATACATCAGTCTCAATTGCCTGATTCATGCCTCCCCACCACTTCACTTTGATGTACACATGAAACTATACAACATGGTAAATCAACTATACTCCAATCAGTTCAATTCAGTTTGGTGACTCAGTTGTGTCCGACTTTTTGTGACCCCATGGACTGCAGCATGCCAGCCTTCCCTGTCCATCACTGACCGCCAGAGCTTGCTCAAACTCATGTCCATCAAGTCGGTGATGCCATCCAACTATCTCATCCTCTGTCTCATCCCTTCTCCTCCTGCCTTCAATTTTTCCCCACATCAGGGTCTTTTCCAATAAGTCAGTTCTTTGCATCAGGTGGCCAAAGTATTAGAGCTTCAGCTTCAGCATGAGACCTTCCAGTGAATATTCAGGACAGATTTTCTTTAGCATTGACTGGTTTGATCTCCTTGCAGTCCAAGGGACTCTCAAGAGTCTTCTCCAACACCACAGTTCAAAAGCTTTAATATTTCAGCACTCAGCCTTCTTTATGGCCCAACTAAAAACTTTTTAAATATTTTCTATTTACTAACCTTACAACAATATTTATGAGTTTTTGTAATGTATACATCATCATCATAAAGAAGATAAAAAATAGAGTTTTTAAGAAGGGGAAAAAGTAGCATATGACAGGTATGTTTACATAAATATTTTCTTTAAAATAGGCTTTGCTGGTGACTCAGTGGTAAAGAACTAGCCTGCCAATGGAGGAGACACATGTTCAATTCCTGGGTAGGAAAGAGTCCCTGGAGAAGAAAATGGAAACCCATTCCAATATTCTTGGCTGGGAAAGCCCATGGACAGAGGAGCCTTGTGGGCTGCAGTCCATAGGGTTGCAAGACAGTGACTGAGAATGAGTACAAGCAAGATTCTTTAAAATAATGGACAAGAACACACTAAAATACTAATAAACCTTTCTAGAGGTTGAAATTGCAAGTAATCTCAAATTCTTTCCATTTTTTTGTATTTTTTAAATTTACTTACTATAATTTATAGATAATATTTTTTGTAAAGCCACAAATAAGAGACAAATTAAATCCCACTGTGCCATTATTTTAAGTGGGTCTTTTGACCATATTTACGTAAGCTGTTTATTGAAGCTTATTGTGTCTGGCCTTAATTCAAATACATTTTGGAAATAGGAATTCCACAAGACAGCACTGCCTATTACAAGTAAGACTATGAAATTTTGAACTGTTATTTATCAAATTTAAATATACTTAAAAATACAATCAGAATTTTCTCTCTCTCAGCAAAGAATTTCTCCTGTACCACTTCACTAATATAATTAAATTTATTTTTTAATGAATATCAATACATTTTCTCTTGTGTCATTACAGTCTAAACCAAAAATTTAATAAGAATTTAGTAATGATTCCAGCTATACAACTTGTATCGCTACAACTATTTAAGTTTTGCTTCAACAAGCTTATTACTATGATTTTCATTTGGTGAAATCTTACTTATTTACCCAAATACCTATACTTTGGAACTCATTTTCCTTGGGCAACACATTCTATGTCTTTTTACTCTTTCCTGGTGACAGTAATGGCTCTGGAACTTCTTTACAGGAGGAACTGCAAGATATATCTTGAAGGTTTTTTTGTTTGCTTGTCTTAGATTGCATGTTTGTTTGACTAATTGATAGTATAAAGAAGGATTCTCCACCAAGCCCTGGTTCCTTGGCCTGAGGATATAAGAAAGAGAGCAAAAGTCTGATGTATTTAATTTATTTGTTCTATTTTCTCATTTTCTCAAGCTAGGGGAAACAAAACATTTGCTTACCTCCCTATATTCACTATACTTGGCAGCAGTAACAAAAGCTGATTCTTTTCACTTTAGTCCCATGAGGCATAATAAGCTGGTAAAATGTTTACATGAGCTAGTCAATATTCCTTATATTATTCCTGCATTAATAACAAAGTTCTTTGTTGTCAAGCATTATGCTTTCTAGTGGTTCTGGATAGTACCTCTATAATGTGAGCATTTAATGACAATGATATTTTAATACACATGAAATTTGGAAGGCTCATAAAGACAGATACCACTTTTGTATGGCAATACCCTCATCATTTCCTAAATAGCACAGAAAAATAAAATGACATAGGGTCTTTTCAAAGAAACTAAATTATTTACCTTCTACTCTCCCCTGATTTGAGTTGTAAAATCAAAACCAATGCACCATGTGCTCCGTAAACCACAAGGGTGTAATCCCATGTCATAAGAATTTTTAAACGTTCACTATTTGAACTGGCTTTCAGTATTAAGGCTGTATTCATTTAAAGAAAAAATACACTCTTTATGTTGATATTGTGCAGACTTATTCATAAAAAGTAAAACTGTATCCAAAATGAATTACTGTTGCTGGCTGTTTTTCTATTCAACCGTCTTTTTTTAATCATCTTTTCATTGCTCATTGAAAGACTTTGCCTATAAAGTTTTAAGAAGTTACATGTAAAATAGGTACATACACTAGAACTAGCCTCTTAAAATAGGATTTAATGTGAGTATTGATAGCATAACATGTAGTAATAAAAAATATAGTTCTTACCGTAGCACAAACATATTTGCATCATTTCATATCCTACGTATGTTTTATGTAAAATTTACCTCCATGAACCATAAGAGTCAACTCTCTTTCAGAGAGTTTAAGAGTTACATTGGAGTTAAAACAGTATTCCAGATTTTCATCAGTATTTTAAATACCTATATTTAATGTAAATGTTTATCTGTTACTGAGAAATCTGCTCTTTTTTGAAGGATATATGTATACCAATAAGAAAATGAATATTCAGAATTAGTGAGTATCATGCTCTGAGCCAAGAATATAGAATTAATAATTGAGTTCACTATTAATTAGTCCAAAAGTCAAGTGAATTGAACAAGGAGTAGCAGATGACATTATGGAATGTTAAATTTAAAACATGCACAGTAGATACATTTTACAATATTGGTTTTTTTAAACAAGACTTTCTTCCATATCTGTATTGTTTTGTTTTTAAAGCATGCATCTAAATATGTTTTTAAAAACATTTTCTAAATGTGCAATTAGTTTGCTTAACTTGAAACCTAATCCTCAAAGGCAGATGTTTCTGTGCTAAATCTACCATTTTAACCTTTATTCACATTCACATCCATGAATTTAATTGACAGCACTCATAAATATATTTCTCCTCTATCAAATCATTTTGATGCCAAATTCTGCCACCTTGATGTGTATAATTAATGATGCATGCATGCTAATTTCCTTCAACCTTTTCCGACTCTGCAATCCCAGGGACTGTAGCCCACCAGGCTCCTCCATACGTGGGATTCTCTAGGCAACAATACTGGAGTCTGTTGCCTTACCCTCCTCCAGGGGATCTTCCCATTCCAGGGATCGAACCCAAGTCTCTTACATCTCCTGCATTGGCAGGCAGGTTCTTTACCACTAGCACCACCTGGGAATTCCATACTTAATTATAGATCTGACTTTTTAGGCTATTTATACCCTTTTTAAACTTTCTCTGAGTGATTGTTGACTCATACTATATATATCATACTACTTATATTTTCCTTCTTCTAGATCCTTCCTACTTCACACTGTCAGCTTTCACTCTTGGAGCATGCAGGCCCACTACTCTTTTTATCTCATCATTCTTTAAAAAATTATATCAAAATATACAACTAGAAATTCAGCAACTTTTGATTGTAACCCACTTTTTCCCTCTCCTGAACATACATACTGAATTCAAACATTGGGGAATCAATTTGAGTAGGTGGAAGAAATTGATGGGACAAATAAATATGAGCAGAAGTTACAAACTAAAATACCTAAGAGAATAAGCTAATAACACAAATGAACAAAGGCTCTGTGTGGAACATTAGGGGGTGGTAGGGACTGTGGCTATTTGGAGAGCGCAAATTCTATCCAGAGAACCACTGACACTCCATCCCAACCAACTAAATTTAGCAGTATCAATTCTAAATGCCTACACTTATGCTTCTTAAAAGCTTCAAATAACTTACATTTAAAGAAAGAAAAAAAACCTGACAGGCAAAATTACATTCCTGACACATCTGATTCAGAAGAATTCTATATTTTAAAGAAATGGATAGGCCACTTAATGATGTTATGAGTCTGGAGATACTACTTGTAAGATTCAAATCAATTAATATTCCCTGATAGCATGGAGCATGGTAAGCACTAACTAATAACCTTCATAAAGTTAAAAAAATTACTGGTTCTTGAAACCAGTAATTAAATTTGACAACTCAAATATAAATAGAACATTAACGATGGCTTTTTCTAATTAAATCACCTAAGATTGTATGAGCTCTTATAGGTCATCTAGCTAACTCTCATCCAATCCAAAATCTCTTTTCCTACATCCCTAAAGGGAGAATATCTTTCTTTAGCTTAAATATTTCCAGGAACAAAAAGCTAGTAGCCTTTTCAGCAGTCCATGCCACTATAGAATGGCAACATGTGATAATTTTCCATACCCTGCTCTGGGATCCATCTCCCACTGGTCCCCAGATTCCGCCAGACCAATGCAGAACAATAATAATCCCTTGAGAGCCATTTACTTGCTTAACATCATAGTTATCCCTGTACATATCATCTCATTTAATCTTCAAGATAACTCCAAGTGTAGATTTTATTATTCCCACTTTTGAGGTAATGAATTTAAACCGAGAGAAGTTAAGAAATCAACCCAGGGATAAACAGGTAAATAAAAACACAATTCCTTTTTATTCTTGAAACTTTAAAAGTGTGGCGTCCAAACCACTAAACTTTTGTTTCTCAGTCTCTACCCAATTACATGGCACATTACTGATTTGCCACCGAAACAAAATTTGTGCCAAGAAATCTGAAGTACAAAATTGATTTTTGCTACAATTATGTATATGCTATGTATACATATGAGGTTTGATAGTTGGAAAATTGATTTCAGCAAAGCCATAAAGTGCAATAAAGTGTGGCAAAACTCACTGAAATTATAATACAGCATTACATCCAAGTCATAAGAAAGACTGTGTGTTTAGAAAAAGTAGAAAAAATGTTCCTTCTTAAATATAAAGAAGATTAAACTCAGAACCACTTGCTAACTCTACATATTAAGCAAAATTACTTAATTGAACATCTGGCTTCCAATTCTGTACGTAAGGAAACCTTTGCAGTTATCACTTCCGTCCTTACAAGAGAAAAAGTTGAATAAATTCAAAACTTTTCTTAGATTCATCAGAGAATTGAAGTCACAAGGCAAACTGCTTGGTGAAGAAGACCAGGAATAGGAACTTCTGATGGAGCCAGTTTCAGGGCAGGAAAATATAAACTGTAATCGACAACATATAAAATGTACTTATAAAATTGACTACTTATAAAAATGTAGACACTTTCTTGCTTGCAGATCTGCCTTGAAAGAAATATTAAAAGTTCTGCAGGTACAGAAATTTCAATTTCCAAATTTCCAATCAGAAATTTGGATCTACACAGATATGTCAGGGAAGGAATAAATAATAGTACTATAATATTCATTTATTTTCTGCCATTTAATTGCTCTAAAATAACTGTCCACCTAAATAACAATAGGAACATTATATTGTGTGTTTATAGCATGTGTAAAAGGAAAATTATTGACAAAAATATCACAAAGATCAGGAAGGAAGAATTAACAATATAATGCTATAAGGTCCATACATTATAATTAATACACCAAAATTTTGTTACATTTAGTTAGATTAAATAAAAAATGCATATTCTAACCTTATAAATCAATCCTTTTTTTAGAAAAAGATCTATGAACATGTCAACAAAGGAGATAAAGTAGAATTAAAAAACATGCTCAAGTAATGCAAAACACAGAAAAATAAATATAACAACAAAAAAAGCAATAAAAAACATGGTAGTTTGATCCATTCATATCATGAATAACTTTAAATGCAAATGTCTCAAATACACCAATTAAAAGAAAATGATTGTCAGACAGTATAAAAAATATCAATGTCCAATTTTATGCTGTATTTGAGAAACCTGATATAATGGTATAGTGAAGTAAGAATGGCGGAAGATATATGCAAACCTTAAGTTAAAGAAAGCTGGATTAGTTATATGAATGACAAATAATACAGATTTCAGAAGAAGGAATATTATTTGAAGTAAAAAGAGACATTACATATGGATATAACATAAAACTTCTAAATTTAAATTCACCTAAAACAAAACTTCAAAATACAAGAGGCAATAACTGATAGGGTTGAAAAGAGAAATAGGAAAATAGATATTTAAGGTAACAAATAGACATATAGGAATAAGTAATTCCAATTCTACACAATCTCTTACCAAAAAATAGAATAGGAGATAATACTTTCCAAACGATTTTATGAGGACAACATTATTTTTACAACAAAATTACACAAAGCTATCATAAGAAAAGCAAGCTACAGAACAATATACTCCATGAAAATACACAGAAAAATCTGCAGCATACTATGCAACCAAATTTAGCATTATATTAGGAGAAAAATATGCCATAAAATATCGGGAGGTGGTGGCTTCTCAAATGTGTAAGGTCAATCAACATAAAAAAAATTAGTGAAAGTCATTTATAACAAACTGAAGAAAAAATATGATCTCAATAGGTGCAGAACGTGTATTTTAAAAGTTTAACATTTATACACGATAAATTTCTCAGCAAATTTATAATGAAAGGAAGTTCCTTAAACTACTAAAGAATATATACACAAACCTGCAATGAACATTATACTTAATGATAGATAGATAGACAGTGAAGTTGCTCAGTCGTGCCCGATTCTTTGCGACCCCGTGGATTGTAGCCTGCCAGGCTCCTCCATCCACAGGATTTTCCAGGCAAGAATACTGGAGTGGCTTGCCACTTCCTTCTCCAGTATTTAATGGCACAAGACTGAATGCTTTCCTCCCAAACTTGAACTTTAAAACACTCTTATTCAACATCATACTTGTATTTCTAAGCAATTCTATAGGGCAAGAAGATAAAGGGAGAAAAGTCATATTGATGAGAAAGGAAGCAATATGACTATCTCCATTTATAGATAACATAACTACCTATGTAGAAAAACACAAAAAAAGTCTACTAAAAATCTCCTAGAATTAATAAGTGTTTTTAATAAGGTAGCAGAATAGAAGGCCAATAAATATACAAAAAATCTTATTATACTTTATATATTATCTGTATAATTGATTTATACAAAAAATCAATTTTCCAGGGATGGGGATGGACCTAGAGACTGCCATACAGAGTGAATATAGTAGGAAGGAGAAAAACAAATATTATACTTTAACACATGTATGTGGAATCTAGAAAAATGGTATAAATGATCTTATTTGCAAAGCAGTAATAGAGACACAGACACAGAAAACAAATATATAGATACCAAGGGGAAAGAGAAGGGGTGAGATGAATTGGGAGATTGATATTGACATATAAATATATAGATATACACTATTGATACTATGTGTAAAATAAAATAACTAATAGGAATGTACTGTATGGCACAGGGAACTCTCCTCAGTGCTTTATACTGACCTAAATGGGAAGAAAATCCCAAAAAGAAAGGATGTATGTAAACATATCACTGATTTACTTTGCTGTAGAGTAGAAACTAACAAAACATTGTAAAGCAACTATACTCCAATTAAAATAATTTTAAAAATTACTTTTATTCCTATAATGACAGCAATGAACATTTGGTTTCAAATTTTTAAAAAATTACAATAGCCCTCCAAAAATAAATCTAACAAAATTTGGGATCTTTAAAAACCAGTCAATCCTAAAGGAAATCAATCTTCAATATTCATCGGAACAATTGATGCTAATAATAACCTCAGATATGCAGATGACACCACTTTTATGGCAGAAAGCAAAGAAGAACTAAAGAGCCTCTTGATGAAAGTAAAAGAGGAGAGTGAAAAAGTTGGCTTAAAAGTCAACATTTCAGAAAACTAAGATCATGGCATCCGGTCCCATCACTTCATGGGAAATAGATGGGGAACAGTGGAAACAGTGGCTGACTTTATCTCTTTGGCTCCAAAATCCCTGCAGATGGTGATTGCAGCCATGAAATCAAGACGCTTGCTCCTTGGAAGAAAACTTATGATCAACCTAGACAGCATATTAAAAAGTAGAGACATTACTTTGCCAACAAAGGTCTGTCTAGTCAAAGCTATGGTTTTTCCAGTAGTCATGTATAGGTGAGAGTTGGACTATAAGGAAGGCTGAGCACTGAAGAATTGATGCTTTTGAACTGTGGTGCTGGAGAAGACTCTTGAGAGTCCCCTTGGACTGCAAGGAGATCCAACCAGTCCATCCTAAAGGAAATCAGTCCTGAATATTCATTGGAAGGACCGATGCTGAGGCTGAAACTCCAATACTTTGGTCACCTGATGTGAAGAACTGACTTATTTGGAAAAACCCTGGCACTGGGAAAAATTGAAGGCGGGAGGAGAAGAGGATGACAGAGGATGAGATGACTGGATGGCATCACTGACTCAATGGACATGAGTTTGAGTAAGCTCTGGGAGTTGGTGAAACAGGGAAGCCTGGTGTGCTGCAGTCCATGGGGTCACAAAGAGTTGGACGCGACTGAGCAGCTAAACTGAACTGACTGATACTAAAGCTGAAGCTCCAATATTTTGGCCACCTGATGTGGCCAGACTGATGAGGGGCAACTCATTGGAAAAGGCCCTGATGCTGGGAAAGATTGAAGACAAAAAGAGAGGAGGGAGGCAGAGGATGATTTGATTACTTAGCTAGTATCATCAACTCAATGGACTTGAACAAACTCCAGGAGATGCTGAAGGACAGGGAAGCCTGACGTACTGCAGCTCATGGGGTCACAAAGAGTCAGACATGACCGAACAAATGAATAACAACAAATCTTTAAAATAAAAAATGTTGGTCTTATTTAGAAGAGCAAAAATTGATGGTATTATTGAGATGAACTAAATAAGGAGAAATGAACTTTTAATAGATCGGAAGAAGCAATATTATTAAAATATCAGTTTTCCCCAACTTGATCTATAGAGCAAGCACATTCACAAACAAAATCCCAGCAGGTATTTTTTTCAGATTTAGAATACCTAATTGCAAGTTTTACATGAAATTGCAAAGGAACTAAAAGAGCTAAAATAATTCTAAAGGATGAACTTAATTGAAGAATTCACATTATACAATTTCAAAATGCACTATAAAACTTTAATAATCAAGACAGATGCAAATGTCAAATGGATAATTTAGGACACTTGGAAATTGACACATATGAATGTAGTCTAGTTTTTTAGGGAGATTTTTAATTTTTAGAGCAGCTTAAGTCTCCCAGCAGGACTGAGGGAATTCTGAGGGGATGCTGAGAACACCCACACATCCCCTGGCCCCACACACATATAGCATTCCCCATTGTCAACATCTCCCAGCAGAGTAGTATTTGCTACAATCAATGAACCTACATAGATACACCATAACTATCGAAAGTCCATACATTATGATTCATTCTTGGTGTTGAACATTGTATGGGTTTCCACAAATGTATCAATATATTGACACATGGAAAACCTGGGGAAATCCAAATAAAATCTGTAGTTTCTTGAATTATACCAATGATAATTTCTTAATTTTTATAAATTTTCCACAGTGTATAAAATTTTAATATTAGAAGAAGTTGAGCAAGATATATATAAGATAAAGGTATAAGGATATATTAAATAAACAAATAAGCTCAGGAGTGTGGGTTCTTTCTTATCTGTTCAAAAATTTATAAAATCAGGTAGATACCCCCTTAAAATTCTTCTTGAAGGCAATAACATTTTATTGATTCAAATACAATAAATTAAATCAAATTGTAAATGCTAACACACTTTTACATTTTCTGAGCAATTTTATACTTTTCTGGCATATAATATGAAACTATCCAAATGAACAAATTTATGGGTCCATAACTATGTCATTTTTTAAAATATGTGTTGGATTTTGATGAACCCAAAAAAAGCACACCAGGAAACAATTATTTTTACTAATTACCTAAATTATCAGAAAGAGCTTTTCCTTTGCAAAGTCATCCAAAATATGAATTTCTTTAAAGTAATTTCAACCTACACCTCAAATGAGACTGTTTTAATAAATTTTATTTTTCCAATTCCAGTAAATACAAGTGTAATTAAGGACTGAAGCTGTAGACACTCTTCAGATGTGAAAGAATCTTCAACAGGAAGAGGGGTTAAGAAGTTAAACCACAGTAACAATGATGCATCAGTGAAAGGCATGTTCCTTTTCTTAGGTATGGTTTAAACGAGAAAACCTGTCATTTGAAAGAATAGATGTTCTTTGAGTCATGGGTGGCAACTTTAAGTCACAAGCTTATCCTGACTTTTTAGCCTGAAGCTGAAATCCTTGATTCTCATTCTGACAATTCCCCTGCAGGCTTCTGGCATGCTTTGGTTATACATGCCATGGGGATTATCAGTCAGCAATTACATACTTTCTTCTGTGTAGGTTCCTGATTTTTAAGTCAAATGACTTGTAATTTTAACTTTTTCTTATCACTGTCTTTAATCTGTTAAGATGGAATTCACAGTAGTCAAATTAAAAACACAGCAAGACAGATTTAGAACTAAACTAAATTTGAAAAATATCTAGGTTGTTGTTCACACCAGTATCATGGAGACTGTGAGGATGAATAAACATGCAGACATACACACAGATTTGCTTTCCCATGACAGCAGTGTTGCAACTACTAGAGAAAAACCTAGCAGACCACTGGAAGACTTGCTCCAGGGGAATGGAGTTAAAGATTGGGTTCAAATATATTTGAAACCCTGCCCAAGAATCTGGAGACCCAGAGTGAAGGAGACGAAATTTGACCCATTGCACACATGGCCAGTTGAAAATCAGAGTTAGAAAAAAAAAAAAGAAAGAAAGAAAATCAGAGTTAGAAGACAAAGTTTGGCTCTTAGCTCACTGTTCATTTTCCCACCAGAGTCAGCCTCCCTCATGGGATTTACTCCTGTCATCTCAGGAAGAGTTTGAGAGCCTCAGAGGAAAAATGCTTGTGGGGTGGCTGTGCTTTCTCCTCAGTTCAGTTCATTTCAGTCGCTCAGTTGTGTCCAACTCTTTGCGACCCTATGAACCGCAGCACGCCAGGCCTCCCTGTCCATCACCAACTCCTGGAGTCCACCCAAACTCATGTCCATTGAGTCGGTGATGCCATCCAACCATCTCATCCTCTGTCGTCCCCTTCTCCTCCTGCCCTCAGTCTTTCCCAGCACCAGGGTCTTTTCCAGTGAGTCAGCTCTTCGCCTCCTCCTCAGCCCCCTACCAAGTGCAGTGAGTGCCCTCACCTCATCTACCAAATCGGGTGGAGTTGCCAGTGCCTCGCAAGCACCTGTCCAGCACCAGCTGTGACAGTGCTCCATCTCAGAGCAGCTTCCCTAACTCTGCCTTGAAATCCAAACTCCCGGCATGCCATGAGGCTATATCTTCTGTGGGCTCTGCAGGATTCTCAGGCATCCCTTAAGTGCCCAGCCCTAGCCTGCACCCACAGGTCTGGATGAAGTCAGGTCGGAATATTTGTCTGTCTCCTCAACTCGGTGGCACACCTTGCTGTGCTCCCTCCTCTAGCTGTATGGAGAAAAGTAAACAACTTTTGGTGACTGACTCGGCAGTGTACACATCAAGCAGACAAACAAACAAAAAAATGAGATGGTGATGAAGGCCTGACGTGACAGTAATGATTACAACACATCATTGTCATAAACAGTAGGCTGAGTTTCTATTTAGGTGGTGTGGAGAACCTATCTTCGAGGACTGATTTCTAAACTGACAGCTTAAGGAAGAGTCTGCCTGCAGGAGCTTTCCAGGCAGAGCGGGCACTAGTACAAAGCCCTCTAGTCAAAATAGGGGGTTTGTTCAAAGAACACAAGAAGGCCAGTGAATATGGAGGACAGTAAAAGGGCGCTAAGAGATGTAGTTGGACAGAGGGTCAGGAATATAGTATATCAGACTTTGGAGGTCAGAGTATGGAGTTCTAAATGTGATGGAAAACCAATATGGCTTTTACATGGGCATAATGATCTTATTTTTATTTTAAAAGAATCACTCTGGATTTTAGAGAACTGGACACAGGAGCCTAGAAGACAAGCTCAGAAGACACTGCAGTGATCCAGGCAAGACGGCTAAGTTATGTACTCTTCCAAGTGAGACAAAAGTTTGCCTCTGGGATCCTCCCTTTCCTAACCTTACACAGGTGACCAAGCCCCCTCCTGATGGAAGCATTCCTTCCTTAGATATATTGATGTTTTTCATGAGGTTAAAGTCAGATCTTGCTGGGCTCTTTTTCAGGTGCTTTTGAAAATACCTGTTTTGATCCATAATTTCTTGGTTTATGGTTTAACTCACAAAGAGCAAATGAATTTCTTAATTCTAGAAGGCACCTCAGTAACAACCTTCCCATACACTGCTCATACTATCAACTCCAATTATGAACAAACTTAGCTAAAAAAAAAAAAAGTATAATTCCTTTAAATACTAGTGGAAGCATTAAAAAAAAAATACTAGTGGAAGTAGAAAAGTTCAGTTCAGTTCAGTTCAGTCGCTTAGTCATGTCCGACTCTTCATGACCCCATCTCATTCTGTCTTCACCTTCTCCTCTCACCTTCAAGCTTTCCCAGTGTCAGGGTCTTTTCAAATGAGTCAGTTCTTCACATCAGGTGGCCAAAGTATTGGAGTTTCAGCTTCAACATCAGTCCTTCCAATGAATATCCAGGACTGATTTCCTTTAGGATGGACTAGTTGGACCTCCTTGCAGTCCAAGGGACTCTCAAGAGTCTTCTCCAACACCACAGTTCAAAAGCATCAATTCTTCAGCACTCAGCTGTCCTTCACTTCATGGCAAATAGATGGGGAAACAGTGGAAACAGTGGCTGACTATTTTTCTGGGCTCCAAAAAACAATGCAGATGGTGATTGCAGCCATGAAATTAAAAGACACTTACTCCTTGGAAGGAAAGTTATGACCAACCTAGATAGCATATTAAAAAGCAGAGACATTACTTTACCAACAAAGGTCCGTCTAGTCAAAGCTATGGTTTTTCCAATAGTCATGCCTGGATGTGAGAGTTGGACTATAAAGAAAGCTGAGTGCAGAAGAATTGATACTTTTGAACTGTGGTATTGGAGAAGACTCTTGAGAGTCCCTTGGACTGCAAGGAGATCCAACCAGTCCATCCTAAAGGAGATCAGTCCTGGGTGTTCATTGGAAGGACTGATGTTGAAGCTGAAACTCCAATACTTTGGCCACCTTATGTGAAAGGCTGACCCATTTGAAAAGACCCTGATGCTGGGAAAGATTGAGGGCAGGAGGAGAAGGGGACGACAGAGGATGAGATGGTTGGATGGCATCAGTGACTCAATGGACATGAGTTTGAGTGGACTCTGGGAGTTGGCAATGGACAGGGAGGCCTGGCATGCTGCGGTTCATGGGGTCGCAAAGAGTTGGACACGACTGAGTGGCTGAACTGAACTGACAGCTTTCTTTATAGTCCACTTCTCACATCCATACATGACTACTGGAAAAACCATAGCCTTATTAGATGGACCTTTGTTGGCAAAGTAACATCTCTGCTTTTTAGTATGATGTCTAGTTTGGTCATAACTTTCCTTCCAAGGAGTAAGCGTCTTTTAATTTCATGGCTGCAATCGCCATCTGCAGTGATTTTGGAGCCAAAAAATAAGTAAATAAATTCTGCCACTGTTTCCACTGTTTCCCCATCTATTTGCCATGAAGTGATGGGACTGGATGCCATGATCTTAGTTTTCTGAATGTTGAGCTTTAAGCCAACTTTTTCACTCGCCTCTTTCACTTTCATCAAGAGGGTCTCCTCTTCTTCACTTCTGCCATAAGGATGATGTCATCTGCATATCTGAGGCTATTGATATTTCTCCCAGCATCTTGATTCCGGCTTGTGCTTCATCCAGCCCAGTGTTTCTCATGATGTACTTTGCATATAAGTTAAATAAGCAGGGTGATAATATACAGCATTGACTTACTCCTTTTCCTAGTTGGAACCAGTCTGTTGTTCCATGTCCAGTTCTTCTGACCTGCATACAGATTTCTCAAGAGACAGGTCAGGTGGTCTGGTTTTCCCATCTCTTTCAGAATGTCCACAGTTTATTGTGATCCACACAGTCAAAGGCTTTGGCATAGTCAATAAAGTAGAAATAGATGTTTTTTGGAATTCTCTTGCTTTTTTGATGATTCAACAGATGTTGGCAATTTGATCTCTGGTTCTTCTGCTTTTTCTAAAACCAGCTTGAACATCTGGAAGTTCACAGTTCACATATTGTTGAAGCCTGAATTGGAGAATTTTGAGTATTACTTTGCTGGTGTGTGAGATGAGTGCACCTGTGTAGTAGTTTGAACATTCTTTGGCATTGCCTTTTTTGGGGATTGGAATGAAAACTGAGCTTTTCCAGTCCTGTGGCCACTGCTGAGTTTTCCAAATTGGCTGGCATATTGAGTGCACTACTTTCACAGCATCATCTTTTAGGATTTGGAATAGCTCAATTGGAATTCCATCATCTCCACTAGCCTTGCTCTTATGATGCTTCCTAAGACTCACTTGACTTCACATTCCAGGATGTCTGGCTCTAAGTGAGAGATCACACCATTGTGATCATCTGGGTCATGAGGATCTTTTTTGTACAGTTCTCCTGTGTATTCTTGCCACCTCTTCTTAATATCTTCTGCTTCTGTTAGGTCCATACCATTTCTGTCCTTTAGTTAGCCCATCTTTGCACTACATGTTCCCTTTGTATATCTAATTTTCTTGAAGAGATCTCAAGTCTTTCCCATTCTATTGTTTTCCTCTATTTCTTTGCACTGATCACTGAGGAAGGCTTTCTTATCTCTCCTTGGTATTCTTTGGAATTCTGCATTCAAATGGATATATCTTTCCTTTTCTCCTTAGCTTTTCACTTCTCTTCTTTTCACAGCTATTTGTAAGGCCTCCTCAGACAGCCACTTTGCTTTTTTGCATTCTTTTACTTGGGGATGGTAGAAGAGTTAGGAATATTTAAAACAAAATATACTCTTCCAGGTTCTTTCCACAGAGTTTCACAAAATACAATTAATTGCATTTAAGTTATAACATCCTAAGAGCTATCAGAGACATTAGAACTATTAGCATTAATAATAATAATACCATCTTAAATTTCATAAGACTCAGAATCTTAAGATGAGTCATAACTTCTGCTTCACCATGTCTTCTCTCACCTAGATTAGGAAGTTCCATCTATCATGCTGTATTAAGTTGTGTACTTCATGTTGCTTTAGATAGAAGAGAGACACAGTTATATAAGAAACAGTCGCTGTCCTCAGGAAGCTACTGTCTACTGAGGAAAGCAATGAGCGCTCAGTCACTTAGTTGGGTCTAACTCTGCGACCCCATGGACCCTAGCCCACTAAGCCAGGCTCCTCTGTCCACGGAATTCTTCAGGCATGAATACTGGAGTAGGTTGCCATTTCCTCCTCCAGGGGATCTTCCTGACCCAAGGACCACAGCCGCATCTCCTGTATCTCTTCCATTGGCAGATCCTTTACCACCGAGCCACCCGGAAAGCCCTGTATTCAATTAAATATTGGGCCACTGCTGCTCCAAACAATGCTTTTGAGTTAATTAGGGAAAAAAAGGTACTCCTTTATCAAAATACTTTACTTCCATCTGCCAAAATACTGTTGTAATATATGGATATTTTTAGAAAACAAACAAACAATTTACTGCCGTCTGCCTGAAGTTTGTCTAAATAAATATAGTATTCTGACACTCCATTGCCTACCATCCCACATGACTATGCTGTTTTCTAACTTTCCCATTCTTTCGATCTCAACATTAAAGTTTTTTAAATATAAACTCAATTCCTCCAAGATAGACCATCCTGAACACTTAAGATTATGTCACTTTATAGTGTGCAAATCAGAACTACTCAGCGGTTTTTAAACCATCAAGGTCAGTACCATACCTGGCTCTCATAGGAGCCCAACACTCCTGACATTACTGAATTTTTCCCTCACTAGCTAATGCCCTGGTGCCTGCAATTTCTTTTCACCCTTGTACTGGTGCCTGCAGTATCCTTCATGGGGATGAAAAAGAGAAAAAGAAAAGCTGTCAAATACTTTTAGGTAAAGAGGTAAACATAAACACTTCTCAGAAGTGCAAAACTGACTTTCCAAAGTAACAACTGGAAAATAGCAGTAGAAAAGAGTTCACAGAAAAAGCACCATCAACTGCTGTTTAATAATGACTTGAAATATACTAGCTACCCCAATTTTCAGTATTCTTGAAGCAGACAAAATTTCCACCTGGTGACAGGACTTTCAGAATTTACTCACTCCCATGAAGGGGAACTCTAGGCTTAAATGTGGTTAGAACCAAAAAGAGATCCGGATTCCTGCAGAAAAACAAAAACATTTGGTTGTTTGTTAATTTCCTGGTTTATTCTTTTTACCCATAATTCTGGATAAGCTCTATTTCAAAGACTGCTGATTACTTAAAGTCAGTACTCCTCAATAAGCAAATTCCATTTCTATCTGTTCAAAAGTAAAATTCAGAAGTGAGGGACACCATTTTTTTTCAGTGGGCTGGTATATCCCATTGTTCTAAATATCTTGGATGAAAAAATTTTCCGCACTAGGTTTCTATGGGTATTACAAAGCCAGTCATTTTATTTGCTTCTCCTGGTTCTAGTGTTTACTTTAAAATACAAACACCGTTTGTTATTTTGTACCCTTCTCTCAGCATTTTACTGTTTTTTATCTCTGTCTCTTTCTTGTCTTTCCCTCTCTGTCTCTCTGTATCCCTCCCTCTCTCTCTCTCTTTCACATACACACACTTGGCTGAGTATCTCAATTCAAGGGAAGAAATTTTTCTATGAAGTTTCAACAAATGAGTTGTGATCCAGTATGAATACAGCTTTTCTTTTCTACCTTTCTATGCAGAACTTGCCTTTCAATTGCTTGACTTTTATTGGAAGTTTGCTTTATTGGGAGGTTGAGGCAAGTATCATGTCGCTCAAAATAGCTGTTCTCTTGCTTTATTTGTTCATTTAAGATTATTAATTTTACACCTAATGTTTAAAACTCACCATGAAGTATCAAATAAGCATAACTTGTGGTTCAATTCTTTTTAAATGATTGTATGCCTGATATTTTCAAGGACACTGTACTGCATGTGGCTTATCCCAACAGCTTCGATGTCTTCTTCAGAGATAAGATTATTTTCTATGATGAGAGCAAAAGTGATGCGGATGATGATTTGACTCTATTTTGTTCATTTGCTGCATCTACAGTTGATAAACATTATGTTGTCAATTAAATTGTAAGAAATTACAAATAAAGCTGTTCTTCAAAATGCAAACAAGATAAGACTGATGTTTGCTGGTTCATTTGCTTCCAGTGAGAGGCAGAAAGTTGGCTTTGTCACAGACTGCTGTCTTCTCTCAGGAATACATTTCTTTCTGAAGGGATGTGTACAATTTTAAGTGTAATTAAACTGCATTATGTAAGTCAACTATCTTGGCCATGGCAGGTTAGAAAGTGAAACAATTTCACAACTTGTTGGATAATTACTAAGCCTGAAGAGGTATCTTGTTTGGGCATTAAATCAAGAGTATTAACCTGTCATGATTAGATTATCCAAATGCAAAATATGTACTACAGTAGAGATTGCTTTTTTTTATTTTTTTTTTCAGGCAAAGCTTTACTGGGGCCCTTGCTGTTTCAGGGTTGGGGGGAACAACAAACAACAGGTTCCTTTGCTTGCTTGCTGGGGTGGGGGCGAGATTGTTCCTTATATGGGGTGAGGGTAGGAGTGTGTCCAGGGGTGGGCCAGAGGCGTGGCTTAAGCAGTTTGCCCACCATTCTGGTGGGTGTTGAGTGCAGGGGCATGACCAGAGACATGTTTTTGCTGCCAACACCCTATTTTGAAGATAAACACATATACACAAACACACATTCACATACACACACACAAAACCAGAATATTGAAGCCTTGACTAAGGTTAGATAAAATGTAAAATGTCAAATAGACTACATAAGAAGTTACTTAAAACATTCATCACGATGAGAATGCTTATATTATGATTGAATATGAACATAAAGACTACTCAGTTAAGGAAATTTGTTGATATACAATAGTACCTACTACCAGTACTTCACATTTGCTCAGTATTTTTAACTTTTAAAAGCACTTTCACATCTATTATATCATTTTCTACATAATTTTATTCAACATAAAATTGCCATTGCAAATAATTTAAAGAAACAATCTGTATAGGTGCATTTCAAATAGTACTTTAAAAGTTCTTTCATATAGGCAACCCTGAAATGTTTGCATTAAAACCTATTTCTGAGAAATTAGTCTACTCCACACATAAACACACATACAAACACATACTCCACACAGATATATACAGACACAAAAAGAAAAAAAATATATTATAATTTAGGGTATACTTAGGCAAACTGAAGAATTAAATAAATGATTAAGCTAAGTAATAGAGAAAAAATCATAAAACTTATGATATTAGCCCCTAGATTTGCAAAACATTAAGCAGTAAATTGGAGTTATATAGATCAAGAAATGGTTGGCATTTTTTACTTTCTAAATAGTATAACCAGACAATATCCTGGATCGATTAAATTACAACTTTGTGGAATGAGACCAATCACAATATAATTTGAAGCTAGCCAGGTGATTCTAGTAAGGCTGAGAACTATGATGTGACCACATCATTTATTTTAGTGTATAGCTATCACAATGCTTTCATCACAATTACAGAATAATATGCATATATAAAATTTTTATTCAAAATAAATACTATATATCATAATATAATCTATTTTTTAAAAAATCTAAATTTTGCTTATGTGAAAATACAGCATATGCAATCTCTGACTATATTACATTTTATCATATAAAACAAAATTGGGTTATTCTATAGGACAATGGAAATACAAAGGTTCTAACACACCAGCCCTAACTATAATAAATTCACAACAGATCCTGAATTATGGAGAATTATCTAAGATAATAAATACCCCACAAAGCAAAAAGGAAATAGATGAATATCCCGATGATCCAAAATTCCTGTTTGAAAAATTAGAAAGCAAATTTCATTTGCACAAATGTGCTTTAAATTTTGAATATATTTTTGACTCATTAAGCAGAAACTTTAGCCTCCATAGGGGGAAAATCTATCTGTTTTCAATTATCTCGAGTTTGAGTTGGAAAACACAACTTTAAAAACTAATGACTCTACACTTCTATTTAAAATGAGCATCTCATCTCTGATATTCTTTGTCCTAATTTTTGACCTGAGTCACATATTTCACTCTGTCCTTTACCCAGAGTCATAAATTCTAAAAGAACATTGCATTACTGTCAATCACTGGGTCAGCAGAAGCAGGAGACCAGTGAGTTCTGCCTGACCTCAGCATTGCAGTAAGCCAATGAAAACATTAAAAGACTGACTTCCACAGTGTTCCAGGACCCAGTGTCAGCACTGTGGAGTTCCATCACCTGCCAGTCTTTTAACAGGAGCACCAGAATATGGTCCAGAAAACTGTTGACTAGTACATCAATTTGTACAGCTATTGTGCCTTAGATATACATGTATACTTTTTATTATGAACTGTAATAACAATGACATTTAATCATGTCTTCATTTACTTTCTGTCTCAGCTTCTGGGAACAAGTTCCATCCCACTTTTGTGGTATTTTGAACAAAATTGATTATTGACACCATTACCAGTATAAATTATGACCCAAAGAGTCTATCAGGTGCACTTAATAAAGTTAAATGCACTAAACTTGGATACTCCAGATGGCTAGATCCTTGAACAGCTAATGAAGGTACACTCTTGTTTCATTTTTCATACGAATAATCTGCTCTGGACTTCAGCCAAAAACGAATGTAGGAGAGTATTTTTCCTCATGGCTAAGAAAATATACTGTTTATTCACTGTGATTAGCCAAACAATTTATATGATTGCTCCCATAAATATAATCATTTCCAAAAATTAATGCAAATTTTACATCTAATGCAATGAAAGTAGGATCATCTTTATGTAGTGGTTCCCGTATTAGGAATAACAATAACATATAAGTAAAGCACATTACATAAATGCTAAACTGAAAAAGTTCTTTCATGCTTTTAATAAGCTATATTTTTGTAAAGACAGTCTTGTGTATATTTCTGACAGAAATCTTTCATCTTAAAGTCAAAACATAATTAAATACCATAAAAGAAAATCATCATTGAACTTTTCAAAGGTAATTGGTAAATTCTTACCAATTAAATCTGAAAACACTATAAAATAAACTTTATTGCACAGAACATGAGCAACAAACATTTCTACTTCATTCCCAGGTGGAGGGGGCATGTGGCAGGGAGAAATCTTAAGATCTAGTTACAAACTGATTATCTGAAACAGTTTTTTTTTAAAAAAAGGAGTAGTGACAAATACGGATGCATCCTAATTGAATTGTCCACTTCATTTTGCCCATTCTGTAGTGTGAGCAGTAGAGTAAATCCTGGATTTAGCTATGCAGGATAAAAGTCTATTTGAAGTTGGAATCTATAGCTGGCTTTTCACAGTAAATTGACCTTGCTCAGCGCAGCCAATGTCATAATGCTCTGTTTTATCTAGGCTGAGAGAGAAAATCGCAAATTGCTTCTGCATGATTAGTTCTGCTACTTCAAACGTGTTTCTTCCGAGTTGGCTTCCACACTTATTGCTAAAGATATGTGCCACTGGGAATGCTGATCTGACTCTGAACTTCTCCAATTAAATAACCCTTTAATTGCCAGTTCAAGAAAAGGTATTGGGCAGAGCAAAAAAGACTCTTTTAATCAATGTAACTTTCAAGTATTTTTCATATGCTACAAGCATAAAAGAGAAAATCTTTTTTAAAAATGACTTATTGTAATTTTGAAATGTATCAAAATCAAATTGAATGGAAAATCAGATAAAGTTATCAAAAGAATTGCAAGTTGAGTTTGAGATATTGGCAAGTATATGTAATCACTGGCATAAGATATACAGGGCTTTTTTTTCCCCTGAAGTATTAGACTTATTCTAAGAATTTTAATATTATAACACATGGAAAATGTGCTCCCTTTACCTATAAAAGTTTATTCCCTGCTTTAGAAATGCATATTAGTACAATTTTGTTTCCCCAGTCAATGAAAAATCCATTGCATGACTAATTGTTATAAAAATATTAAGAGGCAGCAACTTCCAAATAGATAAGACTCTCCAATTTATCTAATAACAACAATATTAATATTAATAGTAAAAAAAAATGACTTACATATCTACTTTAAGACTCTCCATTTTATCTAATAACTATAATAATATTAATAGTAAAAAATAACTAATGATTTTCATGTCCACTTAGAATATGAGGGATGCAGTTATCTAAATAAACTGTTAGGCAAAAAAATATGATCCCCAAAATCTCTCCTTTCTAACTTCTTATATCACTCAGTATAGACTCTTAAAACAGTGACATATTAATTTTACACCTCATCAAAATAGAAGCATAGTGACTTTGATAATGAACAGGAGTTGCATTAACTGTTACAAATCCCAGAAAACAGGATTGAATTCACTGACAACACTCCAAAAAAGAAGATATCTCAAGAAATTACTTTTAGCTGAGTTCACAGATTTATCTTCTACTAAAAAAACTGCACTACCATAAAGACCTTCAAGACAATAAAAATAAAGCAAGTGAAAAGACTGAAATTAGTGAAAAAAATTTTCTTCCTTTGTTTGATTTGTTGCTTGTCAGTTTTTTTAGTCTGTGAAATGCTGAATCAGATATCTTGGGATCAGATACCTATATAAAATTGAAAGCTCTTAGTAACATGTCTTCGGTGAGTCAATTTTTAAAAATTTTAAATATTATATATTACTATGTAATTGATATTACAAATATTATATATTTAAATTGAAATAAGAAGTAGATATCAAACTAAAAGAATCACGCAAGTAATTGAGGTGAATTCCCCAAGTGTTCACGTTGAATACTAGAATCTATCTTTTGTGCCACCTTCTACCTCATTTTCCTGGGCTATTGCAGATAAAAGTTTAACATGTATTTTAAAAATAAGATTAGTTGAGTGTTTTTTAAAAAGAGTAATAAAAAAGGAATGCAAAATTCATGGGGTTGAACTGTGCTTGAGCCCCGCTATCAGATACAGATAGAAATGACCAGAGTAGATAGATCCACTTAAAGGTGAAGAGAGAACCACTAAGGTGTTAGCTGACAAATAATTGTGCATATCAAAAGATCTTGCTAACCAGCCTGACACATAAATGACACATGTTGTCAACTTCTATTAATCTCTTTACAAATGATGACAGCACCAAGAAACAACCACTTTTTTCTGAAGGATTGGATGGATTTACAAAGTTCTAGGCATTTTCCTCGATCAGAAATGCACATACTTCTCAAAAATGAAAAAAACTGTCATTTCTTTATTTACAATCTAATTTGAGGAAGTGTAAGTGTTAATTATTAGATAAAGATCGTTTCACTATGTGGCATAATTATGCCATTATGTGGCATCATTATTTTAACTTTTTATGGGAAACAGCTTAGATCAGTCATAGGCATTTTATAGACTTGAAGATGCTAAAACTCAAATATGTTGTATATATAGGAATCAGTTGTATTACATAAAATTATAACTTTTAAAAGGGTATTTTAAAATAAATATGAATTCTGAAGTGAATTTGTTAAATCATCAAAAAAATACATACTAATGTGTGTGTCTTCAGTAACCAAGTTTTCTCCGACTGTTTGTATATACTCAGGTATACATACTAATGTATATTGCTTACTAATGAATGAAATGTTTTAAAACTTTCCCCTAAACTAGAGAAGACATATAAATACAGGAGTGCTGCCAATACAATAAAACATAATAACACCAGACAATTCTTTGTTTTGTAAGGGAGGCTTCACATGGAAAGTTGATAGATTACATTAGCAACTATGAATTTATATTCACCAAAGCAATTTACAATAAGATATTAATGTAGTTCCTTCAATTTCTCCAGAAATTTTATTTTAATTTATTACCATGATCTAATCTCTATGATTTGTGCTGAGCAAATACTAATTTTGTGTTTCCCAAATAAACTGTTAGCAAAAAACGCTAAAATAAACACGATTGCAAATCTTGTTTGTTATGTGCGAGCCATCACCCAAAGTGTGATGTGGTTTCTATTCACTGCCTCAGCCCATTGTCTCTAAAACCACAAAGTAAGGTATGTAAAGGTCACGGGTAGGATTAGAGATCTACATGCTTGAACTTCCCAACTTAAGGGAAAAAATCACCTCAGAATTCTGGACTCAGGCCACCAAAGTAGCATTATTCCCTTGAGAAAGAGCTATTCGCAGCCTGGCTCTTATGGAATAACTTACCCACCACCAACGGGGCTACGTTTAACCCAAAAGCATCTTCCAAGATAGCTATTCATTAAATTTGGTTCATGCTCAATTATCCCTTTTCATCTTCCTCTTCTACGCCACCCCCTTTCAATCTACCTGTGAACAGAAGACTCCCTTTCCTACTCTACGCCCATCAAATTAAAAGAAAGAAAAGAGAAAAAGAACAAAAAGGAAAAGAAGTTAAAATAAAAATATTTTGACTTTGTTACTCCTTGAATTAGTATCTTATATTTCCCCTTCCTTTTTCTAACAAATTTCTTAAAGGGTGATTTCTGTTCACTACCTCTGTCATTGGTTTCCCCTTAACTACCTGCTAATTCTCATTCTGTGGCTGATATCATTCATTCTATTATAGTTTTGTTCTGCAAGGTCACTCAATCAAATGGGACGATGCTTTTTTTTTTAACTTCATTCAAATTAAAATTTAATTTCTTTCAATATGGTTGATCACCTCCTTACAAAAGTATCTTTCCTTGGCTGTTGTCAAATCAAATACCATTCTCCTATCAATTTCAATTTTTGTGACCAGACAGTATTTCAGTACAAGAGTTGTCTCGTTAGCTTTTCATAAGTTGTCAAAACACATCTTCAGAGAATTTCCCCCTAGGACATTCAACTTTGATCCAAAATACTGCATAAATATATAATCTCCCTGGAAGTCTCTATGTCTATAATGGTACCAAAATGATACAATTGATCATTGTTAAAAGTTTTGAACCATTTCTCCTTTTCTATTTACCTGCATCAAAGTTCTAAAGATGTCATTCCCGTCATTTTCTTCAGTGAGTATGACCAAATTTCTTTGTCAAATCCAGAGCTTATATATTATGTATGTATCATATATTTTATATATTTCCAAATACAGTAAGTCTCCTACATATAAAACTTCGAGCTGCAAATTCAAAGATGCAAATATGTGATCCATTGACATCAGGTGGGAGTGAAAATGCAGCTTGCCCTCCATTTCCCACTGTTGATGATCCTTTAGCTCTACCATCTCCCACCTCTTCTCCCTCCTCCTGTCAATAACTCTTCTTTCCTGTTCACTCAATGCCAGCCTATGTATGCCAGCTATTGTACTGTACTACTGTACTTTTTAAGGTACTGTACTGAAAGATTTAAAATGTTTCCTTTATTTTTCATGTTTGCTTTTTATGTATTATTTGCATGAAAAGTATTATAATTCTACTACAGTACAGTACTATATAGTCAATTCAGTTGGGTACCTAGCCTAACTGTTAGACTTAAACAAACAAATTGGACTTATGAATGCACTCTTGGAATGCAACTCATTTATATGTAGGGGACTTACTGTTTAAACTGAATCTTTCTACATGCAAGCATGCAAGCTTCACCAGTACATCCAAACTTAAAATAATAAAAGCAAACCATGAGTTTATGTTTCCTCCTTCCCTTCCTCAGTATTACTGACGAAAACTTTCTTCTCATTACCAAGACTCAAACCTGAGCCTCACCTATGATTCCTAAAATGTTGCTAATAATTTTTAATCTGTTTTCTCCTCTTTATACTTTCATTTATAAATATCATTAAACCTTAAATTCCAGGTCGGGTTCATTCAAAAATGAAAGTAGCAAAGTGTCTGTCTTTAAGTAACTAATTACCTAAGTGGAGATTGAAATTCATAAACAGTGTGATGGTATTCCAGATTAATATGAAGTCATTAATTTGGTGACCAAATAGAAAAGACTGTTAGACAAGAAAGGCAACTTAGGATAAAAAAACAAATTTTATAAGAAAGCAGAAGAGCATATTTTTTAACATTGAAGAGATTATAGGAAGCAAAAACTGGTCTTGAACTTGGCAGATAGAAGTGAGCTACTAATATTGATTTTGAATATTAAGGTGAATTAAACTCTCTAGTTAAAGTTGCCAACTCTGCCCAAGAGCCATAAAGGAGTTAGGGTGGCAGTTAGTGAAAGAATTATTTACATCACAGTCATAAACCTGGAGAATCCTCCAGTAGGGCATTTATATATTTTTTTAAAGGCAGCATAAAGTAAAGGCAATGCTGAGTTCATGGGATAAGGAGCACGGCGAGGCTCTAAATTGCAAGTAGAGTTTGAGATGAGAGTTGGAAGATCTAGAAAAGTTGAGGAAGCATTTTGTGAGAAGAGCTAAGACAGATATGGTTCAGGACTTAGGGAATACGTTATGGCTCTCAGGCAGCTGGCCACTTTAACTAGAAAAGTCTTCATAGAATCCAGACCAAAGGCAGATGGTTTTTTTTTCTTTTTTAGGGAGATGTGGCTGAAGCCTTGATTGTGCTTTTAAGCAATAAGAGATTCACTTAAAAAGAGTGGGAGGACTTCCCTGGTGGTTCAGTGGTTAAGAATCCTCCTGCCAATTTGGATCCCTGGTTCGATCCCTGGTGGAAGATCCCACATGCTCCAGGGCAACAAAGCCGGTGCACCACAACTGCTAAGCCAGCGCTCTAGAGCCCATGAGCCACAACTACTGCAGCCTGTGTGCCCCAGAGCCTGTGTTCCGTAAGATAAGCCATGGCAACGAGAAGCCTGCACATCACAGCTAGAGAGCAGCCCCCAGCCCCCACAACTACAGAAAGCCCACATGCACCAACAAAGATCGAGCACAGTCAAACATAAATACATAAAATTTTAAGTTTTAAAAAGTGCTTTCAAAGTATGTAAATAAAATGAGTGGTAATTTTAATTCAAAAGAGAAGGCATAATTGAATGCTCAAAGTCTTAGAAGAGGATGAAACTTTGGGAGAAGGGTTATCTTAGGAGGAAAGGGGAAGTTGGGAGCTATCTTTTTTTCTGAGTGGGATAAAATATTTGGTTGAAAGAAGAGCTAAGCAAATGTGGTCATAAAACTGGCGGAACACAAAGTTTTAATTTATCACTGAGTTAAGGATTGAAATTGAAAAGAGTAGGAAAAGAATCAGCAGTTTAAGATCAGAAGAAATAGTTCAAAACAACTTCATATATTTGGAAGCTTGAATAAAAATCAATTAAATGACTTTTTAAAAGGTTGCTGTGTGGTATCAAAGGTTCAACTCAGATTGGAAATCATACGTTTAAATTGAAGTCAAGCCACACGGTTCTGCAATTTTATCCAGATATGTCCAAATTGCCTAAGAACAAAATTAGAGAAAGCTGATAGTTTGGTTGAATCAGGGTGAGAGTTAACTAGCAAAGTGAAACAAAAGTGTCAATGGCATTCGGAAACAGAAAATAAAAAGAAAGAAAAGGCGAATTAGCTGTAGTATCCATTATGATTTGAATATGAAGGAAAACAAGAAAGAGCCTAATAGATGAGTAAAATAAAATATGATTAGGGAATTGATATCAGTTTAAAACCAAAAGCAATGCTTAGGAGGCATGATAGAGATAGAAGAACAGCAAGCTGTAGTGTCAAGAAAGAATTTCAAAACATAAGACTGCAGATGTGGAACACTTTCAGTTGTTGACAAAATCCATAAATCAAGTAGGAAAGTGGAATAAAGAAAAGAATTTTAGGACAATCTCTTGAAATCATCAATAGGAAGACAAAAGGATTCCAATCTTACCTCCTCCCTCCATGTAAGGTACAGAGACTGAGTGTTAACATTTCTGTAGTCAGACACAACTAGGTTCAAATCTTACCCTTTCTTAAATAGTGGATAACCATTGGCAAGTTACTCTTCTGTGCCTCAGTTTTCTTATCTTTAAAATGGGAATGTATCTATTTCCAAAGATTGTTGGGAAGATAATATAAGACGTAAATGTTTTGTACTCCGTATAGTCAAAGCTATGGTTTTTCCAGTAGGCATGTATGGATGTGAGATTTGGATCATAAAGAAGGCTGATTGCCAAAGAATTCATACTTTTGAACTGTGGTATGGAGAAGACTCAGAGCCCTTTGGACCACAAGGAGATCAAACCAGTCAATTCTAAAGGAAATCAACCCTGAGTATTCATTGGAAGGACTGCTGCTGGAGCTGAAGTTCCAATACTTTGGCCACCTGATGCAAAGAGCTGACTCATCTGAAAAGACCCTGATGCTGGGAAAGATTGAGGGCAGGACAAGGGGACAACAGAGGATGAGATGGTTGGATGGCATCACTGACTCAATGGACATGAGTTTGAGCAAGCTCCGGGAAATGGTGCAATGCCTGGCATGCTGCAGTCTGCGATGGCACCCCACTCCAGTACTCTCGCCTGGAAAATCCCATGCTGCATTCTATAGGGTTGCAAAGAGTCAAACACAACTGAGTGACTGAACAACAACAACAGAGCAGCAAACAGGTGGTGTAGAGCATGATCTCTGGGGCAACACTGCTTCTGTTTGCATTCTAGCTCTGCCACATACTGGTTTTACAGTCAGGCAAATTCAGTTTTGTATGACACGATTGCCTTGCACAAGATGAAAATAATAATAGTATCTAACTCATATGACTGCTGTGAGCATTAAGTGAACCATAAGCAGTCACAGCTCAATCACTTTTTTCTGTATGAACGGCAATTTTATATGGTTTAACATGTAATATGCATGTGGTAATACATATGGTAATATATGTAAATTGCTCCCAATGTGCATGGCACATGGTAAGTCAACAAAAGTTATTACCAAATGATACTTACTAGTACTACTTTTCCTAATATAAATAATAAGAATTCTTAAGCAGCCATCAAGATAATAAATGCTGAGGAGGGTTTGGAGAAATATAATGGAATATTACTCAGTCATAAAAGGAATGAAATAATGCCATTTGCCAGAAACATGGATGGACCTAGAGATTATCATACTAAGTGAAGTAAATCAGACAAAGACAAATATCATATGATATCACTTATATGTGGAATCTAAAAAAAAATGATACAAATAAACTTACTTACAAATAGAAATAGACTTTCAGACATAGAAAAGAAACTTATAGTTACCAAAGAGGAAGAAAAAGAAGGGATAAATGGGAAATTTAGGTTTAACAGATACACACTACTATATATAAGACAGATAAACAAGGACCTACTGAATAGCATGGGAAATTATTGATATATTGAATATCTCATAATAACATATAATGGAAAAGAAAATGAAATATATTTATACATATATAACTAAATCACCTTGCTGTACACCTGAAGCATTGTAAATGAACTATATTTCCATTAAAAAATAAATTTTAAAAATTAAATACTATATATGAATAGACTATAGAAACAGAAAAAAAAAAAGAGAGAATTTTCATTGTAAAAGAGCCGTGAAAGATACAGGGTTAACATGAGAAGTCACAGCTCAGTTAAGGAACAGCAGTGGAAGGAGCATAAAAAAGCAACGAAAAAGAAAGATACATAACATTCAAATTCATTGTCAATAGAATAAGGTTCTTAAAGTCGTGCATTCTGCCATTCCCTTAGTTCACATCTATATCTCCTCCTACCCGTGTGCATGCTCAGTCATGTTTGACAATTTGGGACACCAAGGACTGTAATCCACCAGGCTTCTCTGCCCATGGGATTTTCCAGGTACTCCAAGGGATCTTCCCCACACAGGGACTGAACTGTGTCTCTTGCATCTCCTGCATTGGCAGGCAGATTTTTTGCTATTGCACCACTTGGGAAGGCCCTCCTCCTGCCTGGGTAACCACAATTCTCCCCTAATTTAATTTTCTGACTTCTGTTTTGTTTGTTTGTTTGTTTGTTTTAACATAAAAGATTATGTGGGGACATTTAAGTTTCCCTTTGTATTTTTTTTTTTAATAGAAGGATAATTGCTTTACAGAATTTTGTGGTTTTCTGTCTTACCTCAATAAGAATCAGTCACGGGTACACCCATGTCCCCTCCCTCCCAGACCTCCCTCCTATCTTCCTCCCCACCTCACCCTTCAGCCTGCTGTAGAGCCCCTGTTTGAGTTCCATGAGTTATATAGCAAATTCCCACTGATTATCTGTTTTACATATGGTACTGTAAATTTCTATGTTACTCTCCCCACACATCTCCCTTTCTCCCTCCTCTCCTCCCACCGTGTACCATAGGTCTGTTCTCTATGTCTGTTTCTCCATTGCTGCCCTGAAAATAAATTCATCAGTGCCATCTCTTCAGATTCCATATATATGTGTCAGTATACTATATTTATATTTCTCTTTCTGACTTACTTCACTCTGTGTAATGGGTTCTAGTTTCATCCACCTCATTAGAACAGATTCAAATGCATTTCTTTTTACAGCTGAGTAGAATTGCATTGTATATATGTACCACAGCTCCTTATCCATTCATGTGTCAATGGACATCTAGGTAGCTCCCATATTCTAGCTATTGTAAATAGTGCTGCAGTGAACCCTGGGGTACATGTGTCTTTTTCAGTTTTGATTTCCTCAGGGTATATGCCTAGGAATGGGATTGCTGGGTCATATGGTGGTTTTATTCCTAGCTTTTTAAGGAGTCTCCATACCATCTTCCATAATGGCTGTATCAGTTTACATTCCCACCAGCAACGCAAGAGTGTTCCCTTTTCTCCACACCCTCTCCAGCATTTGTTGTTTGTAGACTTTTTGATGATGGTCATTCTGACTGGTGTGAGGTGGTATCTCATTGTAGTTTTGATTTCCATTTCTCTAATAATGAGTGATGTTGAGTATCTTTTCATGTACTTGTTAGCCATCTTTATGTCTTCTTTGGAGAAATGTCTCTTCAGGTCCCTTTCCCACTTTTTGATTGGGTTGTTTGCTTTCCTGGTATTGAGTTGTTTAAGCTGCTTGTATAGTCTGGAAATTAATTCTTTATCAGTTGTTTCCTTTGCTATTATTTTCTCCCATTCTGAAGTCTGCCTTTTCACTTTGTTTGTAGTTTCCTTTGCTGAGCAAAAGCTTTTAAGTTTAATAGGTCCCACTTGTTTATTTTTGTTTTTATTTCCATTGCTCTAGGAGGTGGGTCATAGAAGATCTTGCTTTGATTTATGTCACCAAGTGTTTTTCCTATGTTTTCCTCTAAGAGTTTAATAGTTTCTGGTCTTACATTTAGGTCTTTAATGCATTTTTTAGTTTATCTTTGTGTTTGGCATTAGGTAGTGATTTAATTTCATTCTTTTGCACATAGCTGTCCAGTTTTCCAAGCACCACTTATTGAAGAGGTTTTCTTTGCCCCATTATATAGTCTTGCCTCCTTTGTCAAAAATAAGGCACCCATAGGTGCGTGGGTTTATCTCTAGGTTTTCTATCTTGTTCCATTCGTCTATATTTCTGTTTTTGTGCCAATACCATGCTGTTTTGATGGCTGTAGCTTTGTAGTATAGTCAGAAGTCAGTAAGGTTGATTCCTCCAGGTACATCCTTATTTCTCAAGACCACATTGGCTAGTCAGGGTCTTTTGTGTTTCCATATGAATTGTGAAATTTTTTGTTCTAGTTCAGTGAAAAATGCCATTGGTAATTTGATAGAGATTACATTGAATATGTAGATTGTGTTTGGTAGATTGCACTTTCTTCTCAAGTGCACATGGAACATTCTCTAGGATAAACCACATTTTGGGCCACAAATCAAGCCTCAAGAAATCTAAGAAAACTGTATCAAGTGTCTTCTCTGACCACAGCGCTCTGAGACTAGATATCAACTGCAGGAAAAAACAGCAAAAAACACAAACTCGTGGAGATCAAACAATACACTACTAAACAACAAAAAGGTTACTGAAGAGATAAGAAAAGAAATCAAAAGATTCCTAGAAACAAATGACAATGAAAACATGACAAAACCTATGGGATTCAGCAAAAGCAGTTCTAAGAGGGACGTTTACAGCAATACAACCATACCTCAAGAAACGAGAAAAGCATTCAATAGACAGCCTAACACTACATCTAAAGCAGCTGGAAAAAGAAGAATAAAAAATCCCCAAAGTCAGCAGAAGGAAGGTGATCATAAAAATCAGAGCAGAAATAATCGAAAAAGAAATGAAGGAAACAAAAGCAAAGATTAATCAAACTAAAAGCTGGTTCTTTGAGAAGATAAACAAAATCGACAAACCACTAGTCAGACCATCAAGGAAAAAAGGGAGAAAAATCAAATCAATAAAATTATGAAAAAGAAGAGTTCACAATAGACAACACAGAAATACAAAGGATCATAAGAAAATACTATAAGCACCTATATGCTAATAAAGTGGACAACCTAGAGGAAACAGGCAGATACTTAGAAAAGATCGGCCTTCCAAGACTGAACCAGGAAGGAATAGAAATTATGAACAACCCAATTATAAACACTAAAATTGAAAGTGATCAAAAGTCTCCCCCAAAACAAAAGCCCAGGGCCAGATGGCTTCACAGGGGAATTCTATCAAACATTTAGAGAAGAGCTAATGTCTATTTTTCTGAAACTCTTCCAAAAAATTGCAGAGGAAAGAAGACTTCCAAACTCATTCTACGAGGCCACCATCACCCTGATATCAAAACCAGACAAAGACAACACAAAAAAAGAAAACTACAGGCAAATATCACTGATGAACATAGATGCAAAAATCCTCAACAAAATTCTAGCAAGTAGAATCCAATAGCACATTAAAAAGCTCATACACCATGATCAAGTTGGGTTTATTCCAGAGATGCAAGGATTCTTCACTATATGCAAATCAGTCAATGTGATACACCACATCAACAAATTGAAAGATAAAAACCATATGATCATCTCAATAGATGCAGAAAAAGCATTTGACAAAATTCAGCACCTATTTATGATGAAAACGCTTCAAAAATGGGCATAGAAGGAACCTACGTCAACACAGTAAAGGTCAAATATGAAAAGCCCAGAGCAAACATTATTCTCAATGGTGAAAAACTGAAAGCTTTTCTTCTAAGATCAGGAACAAGACAAGGGTGTCTACTCTCACCACTGTTATTAAACATAGTTTTGGAAGACCTAGCTATGGCAATTAGAGAAGAAAAAGAAATAAAAGGAATCCAGATTGGAAAAGAAGAAGTAAAACTCTCACTGTTTGCAGATGACATGATAATATACATAGAAAACCCAAAAGAAACTATCAGAAAATTACTAGAGCTAATCAGCAAATTCAGCAGAGTCACAGGATATGAGGTCAATACACAGAAATCACTTGCACTCCTATATACTAACAATGAAAAATCAGAAAGAGAAATTAAGGAATCACTACCATTCACCATTGCAACAAAAAGAATAAAATATCTAGGAATAAACCTACCTAAGGAGACAAAGACCTATATATGGAAAACTATAAGACACTGATGAAAGAAATCAAAAATGACATAAACATACGGAGAGATATTCCATGTTCCTGGGTAGGAAGAATCATATTGTGAAAATGACTATACTACCAAACGGTATCTACAGATTCAATGGCTTCAGTTTTTCTTCTCTAATCCCCTTAACATAATGCTCTGAAATTAGTCTTCCTAAGACACTGATGTTCATGTATGTTTTCTTCCCAAAAGAATGAATGAATGAAATCAAAATTCCTTAAGTTCACCTTTAAGGACTGAGTTAACTGGCCCAGAATGATCCCCAAAGCCTATATTCCACACCCACCCTACCCAAATCAACTGCTTCATTTCAATCAAACTATTTCTAGCTTTTGAATATGATGTAAACATTTCCACTTTATCTCCATCTGGCTCCACACTTCAGGGCTCTTGGTTTAGGCCCACTGCACACCTTAAAGTCCATTTCAAATCTACAGTATGAAAACATCAGCTTCCTCATTTCACTTCTATCTCTTTCATATCTGATCTCCTCAAGTAAAAATGATCTGTAACATTACCTTTCATTTCTGTGTGTGTACTCTATTTTCTCATGAGTCTGGAGGCACCTTAAGGATAGGAATCATGTCTGAAATCTCTTTGTATTATCCACTGAATCACAATAATTGCCTCATATAATTATTTTAATATTTATAGCATTTTTCAATAATTTTGGAATGACAAATATTGGTAGAATTTTAACAACAACACAAACCTTTGATACACTTATAATAAATATTCTTGATTCAGATGTGAATCTTTTTATATTGTAAAATTTAGAAGAAAACAATGAAAAATTTAATTTCCACATTTCTTACATCTATACTAGTGAAAATTCTCTTGGGTTAGTCATACAAATAGAAAAAATTGGAATCCAAAGGCAAAATCACAAAGGGAGAAGACTCAAGAAAATTACTGGGCGCTTCACTATTTATCCTTTTAAATAACGGAATATAAGTTTACATATCCATGATTGACCGTAGAGGGAATACTCTAAGTGAACATGTAGTTCTTTCTAATGAGCCCTGTGGCTATATTTGGAAATACTTCAGCTCTGTGCAAGTTCATTGGGAATTTATCTCATTGGATTCTTAAAAATTTGTATTACTTTGAAATAAGAAGAATCCATGGGATTTTAAAGATAAGAAACATTTTAGTGCACAAAGTATAGATTTTTAAAATGAGGCTCAGAAAGATTGTCACAAGCTCAAAATCAACAAATTGACTTTCAACTCTTTATCGTACACCAATCTATTTTTCAGTCTTGAAAATGGTGAATTACTATGTAAATATTATGTTCATACATGAAGGAAATAATAGCAAAATACTTTTTTTTTAGAAATGGGGCCATTTAGGTAGTTTTCTTCCTTTCCCTTTTAACTCAATTCACAGGTATGAGTTGGCATGTACATACTACATACTTGTAAAGAATGTAATAGTGTACAAGTTAAGCTACTATAAAAAAAGACTGAACAATAGAACAGTTTAAATGAAATAGATATTTACTTCTCTCTCTTGTTTCAGTTTGGGCGGGCCAGACTGAAAGATATTTCTTCTTCAAGATGTCATTCTGAGGTCCCGAGTCATGCCATCTTAGTGCTCTTGTCATCTCTCAGAATTTTTATCACCCTCTGCATGCTTGGAGATGACTCACAATCAAGTTAGTGGCCCAGTTCATAAGAAAAGAGTAGAAACCCAAGTAGTTTGTCCTCAGTTTGGAAATATTAAAACATCTTTTTGATCAGATAGGAGTGGTTCGAATTTAGTCATATGGTCAACATTAGCTGCAAGAAAAACTGAAAAATGGAAACCATCTGAGAAGACACGTACTCAGCCTAAACTTGGAGGATACCAGTAATAAAAGGGAAAAGAGAAAATGGAAATAGTTGATGTGTTTAACCATGGTAAGTACTTGTGTACATGTATGCATTTATTTGTTAACTTATTCATTTCATCATTCCAGAAATATTCAGTGAGTGTCATGTTATGTAGGAGACAGTGTGGGTGGTGCAGAAAAATTAAACTTGTCCCAGCCGTGAAGCAGTATACACTGTAGTGGAGAAAATTGTGAAAATGAAATGAGTCTCTATGAGAATTAACATAATTAGTAAGAGAGAACATCAGGTCCAAACTTTAAGCCATAAAGAGCTCATGATGAGTGCAGTGCTTAATCTGTATTCATTCATCTTCTTTCTGTCTATATAAAAATTAAGTAAAGTGATCTTACTTACTCAGATAACACTTCATTATAAGAAAACAAGGTAGCTATGATTGGAACTAACATCTGGTTAGTTCTGAGGTTGAGCATTCGAGGAAATATTCTAGGAAAAAGCCTTAATTTATAAATATTTCAAGAAACTCAGTTAATTATTTGAAATATTTAGTATTGCTGATCCAGAGTTTCAAATGTGCCAGTTCAAAATAATGGCTGCAGTGCTTTCCACTATGCAGTGTTCCAGGGAGGGCCAAATGCAGTTCAGAAAGCAAAAGGCATGCCTGCCTTCATTCACATGTTCTCCAGGCCTGTGTTCTAAAGTGTCAGGTGCTCACCTGAGTTTCAGTCTTAACTATTGCTTTGAGCTACAAAATAAGCAGATAAGCCTCCAGCCAGACACCTCCCTCTAAATACTTAATTTTCTCCAACTACTGTGATCATCACCCATCATCTTCTTCAAACATGATGACCATTATTCATCATCCTCTCTCGACCAGAGAAAATTCACCTATTCCCTTTCACTATCTTTTTTTGCTCTCTTTAGATTCCATAATGTAAATCACTTAAAATAAACGTTTTGTGAAAGCAACCAAATTGGCAAAGCCTTCTTCATAAATCAAGGTATAATCCTCCCTTCAGTGTGCTTCCCCAAATTATTCAAAACAGTTATGACCTATGCAATACAGGGCAGTATTTTTAGGTATAAGGGAGAAAAGTTTCTCACACTCACCCCACTCACACCACCACCCTCCTGAAAAAAACAGAGATTGAATGTTTCAAATTTTTTTATTTTCCCACCAATCTCCCCAAATAAGCCTATAGTTATGTATCAGGTTGTAGAAAACACAATACACTAAAAACTAAACAGAAAATACCTTGGTTCTAAAAGGACATATCAAACTCTAACACATGCACATTTTAATGAGCTTGACTTCTCACTTCTGGGGTTGAACATCAAGCATCTGATATGGCCAAATAGCAAGAAAAGTACGATCTCGCTAAAGGATATTGTTGTTGTTGTTTAGTCCCTAACTTGCGTCCAACTATTTTGCAACCCCATGGACTGTAGCCTCCAGTTTCCTCTGTCCATGTGATTTCCCAAGCAAGAATACTGGAGAGGGTTGCTATTTCCTTCTCCAGGGATCTTCCCAACCCAGGGATTGAACCCACATCTCCTGCATTGGAGTTTTTACCACTGAGCCACCTGGGAAATCCAAAGAACAGTATTATCAGAATAATAAAGCAATTGTATAATAAAGCAAAAAAATAAAGCAATTGTATAATATCTTTCCAGCTGTAGACTGAATAAATTAATATTTCTCTTTGTTTTATACATTTCAAAAAATATTTTAAGACAATGCATAATGACATTTTATATGCTACTGATTATAACTTCAGACATCAATTTTTCACAAATATTTATTGAGCACCTACTATGTGCAGTGAACCAAGAAAATTCATGGGAATACAATAGTGCAAAAAGGAGTCCCACTCTTTTATATAATCATTTATGGGCTAGTTTTGCTTTTTATCATAAATAGTTAACTCTATTCAGACGTTGATTTCTTTAACAATAATAGAAATTAGCACACCTCTGATGACAGCAACGTTCTTATTTTATGTAACTGTTCTTCACACTTTGAGATTCCTAAATATTTTTTAAAATCAACTCTATGGAGGTATAACTTACAAATTTCCCTGTTTTAAAGGTTAGATGAGTTGTGACAAACGTGCAAACCCATGCAACCAACGCTGTAATCACTTTCAGTTTATCTTAAAAGAACTCATATCTGGACCGCTTAATTGAAGGGTGCACAGTAATGACTGCGGAGCAGATCGGCACTTAGACATCAGCGGCTCCCTCCTAACGTGCTAAGTAGAGTCATTATGCAAAGTGAATTACTCTAAGGGTGAGGATATCCTCAACAACCTCACTCCTACTTGTGGGTTGAAAATTAGGCATAAGAAGGCCAATTGCCAGATAATGCTGTTGCTCTGAGGCTTGTGTACAAACTGAAAGGTTGAAGTGCACGCTTTCAGCACCAGGATCCGTTCCCAGGGGCTTCCCTCTCCCCTCCACGGCTTCCCCCAGCCAGAGAAATACCGCTCCGACCTCGGCGCCCTCATCCTCACGCTCACCCCGCAGACAGGCTATTGTCCTGCCTGGAGTGTCCTCTTCACCAACACATTCCAAGCTGCTTTGGCTCGGGAGAATCTAAACTCGGGGCCTGATGACAGATAACTAAAATCTTTTAAGAGAACTCTGAAAAGAAAAAAAAAAGAGAGAAGAGGACCTGGAGCTACATGTCAACTCACACTGTGTTGTCAGCTACTTTAGCTGACTGAGAAATACAATTCTTTCAAATGGAAGGCGTTTCAATGATAACCTTGTTGGGGAATGATATCAGAGGACAGAAGGTGTCACTTTAAAACGTGTAACTTAGTACTTATCAGCACTGTTCATTTCTGGGGCCCTTTTAACTCTTAAAACTACGGCAACGTGGGTGTCACTTTTACCCAAGACTAATATATCAAGGATCCAAGATTATGTGTATGCAGAATAAGCATACTGTCGAGGTAGAAAATGTGTAATATTGTTTATGTTTCAGCAAATTTAAGGTAAGTGTATTCATTAAACTAAAAATATGCTCTAGTTGAGTTACCTTAAATTAGATATTTATCTTTATTTGTCTTGGTTCTACCATGTTCATTATGAGGGCCCCAGTTTGTGCTCAGAGATTCCTTACCACTTATGTATTTAGTGACAGTTCTAAACAGAACAGGTGGTTTTAGTTTAGTAACTGTTTGTGTCACAACTAGCAGCCTTAGTGGAAAGTTGAAATAGACTCTAGAAGTCAATGTTTATAGTGAGGGAAAAAAACAAACTATTAAAGCCTTAAGTAACTAGATAATTGGGCTTCCCTGGTGGCTCAGTGGTAAAGAATCTGCCTGCCAACACAGGAGAGGCGGGTTTGATCCCAGGTTTGGGAAGATCCCCTGGAGAAGGAAATGCAACCCACTCCAGTATTCTTGCCTGGGAAATCCCATGGACAGAGGAACCTGGTGGGCTACAGTCCATGTGGTCTCAAAAGAGTCAGACATGACTTAGTGACTCAACAGCAACAACTAGATAATTAGTCAAAGGCATATATGTGTAGATTTTTTACCCACCCAGTTGTTAGATTATTTCTATTTTCATTTGTATACTCAAAATGCGTTTACACTTTGGTGCTATTCCTTTAATTTCTGAAAACTGAAGTTACAAAACAAACCAGGTCATTTATCAAAGTATTTTTAATGCCTGACTTAGATGAAAAGGTGTGTATACTCAAACCTTCTATTATGAATAATAGACTTTTCCCCGACCTATTGACCTCATAATTTTGAAATATAAAAGCCTTGAATTTTTAGAAAAATAAACCTGTTTTAAGTTTAATACATGAGGACTAAGATGATTTTATAGTATTTTAAAACAAAGTTTGCCATAATAATTTTATTGAAAAAAAATGCTGCTAATAACTACACAGACAAAACGTCAGTATTTCATCTTGTCTCATTAGTGAACTAAAATATTTTAAAACTCAATTAAAATTATTAGGAAAGCAGGTATGCATCATTCATTTTTTCTGCAGTGGTTTTTTTTTTTATATGCATATTCAGTAAAATAATGTTCATCTTTTAAAAAAAAAGGTTATTTGACTCTATTCTCAATGGTTCTCAACTTGAACTTAGCTACCTCTCAGTTTAACATAGATACCTCTTTGTTATCTGACATTAACTTTAACTGCAAGTGTCAAAATTCCGTGGCCCAATTTGTGAGCAATTCACTACAGAAAAGGTGGGTGGTAATTTTTTAAATTAACCCTTTAACAGAGCAAAAATAATCCAGAGTCTTGACTGTTCTTTCAAATTATCTAATCTAATTCAGCATTTACTCAAGAGATATTTTTACATATCTTCTACTTGAAAAGATCCCATTCTCCAGAGACTCTGCCCACAGTATGAACAGTGACCAATAAAAACACAGGAAAATAAGAAAAGGCAAAGAGTCTAAGTCTCTTTTAGATCCCCAGGCACTTTTTCATTTCTTTTTGTAACGATATGTTCTCCTGAGTCAGAACTGGAAACAAATCCTCTTTGTGCTTGGCCAAGAGTGAAGAGAACAATCACCAATACAAATCCTCACAAGCACATTTGCTTTAACTCACATGGTCTTCCCAGTGAATTTTTGAAAGTCACATCTCTATCCTGAAGCTGATCAGCAAGGTGATGATTCCTTCTTTATTAAAAATATAGGATCCAAACCGGGGCCCTATGACAACCTAGAGGGATGGAATGGGGTAAGAGGTGCAAAGGAGGTTCAAAAAGGGAGGGACTTGTGTATACCTATGGCTGATTCATGTTGATGAATGGCAGAAACCAACATAATTTTATAAAGCAATTTTTCTTCCTTTAAAAATAAATTGTAAAAAAATTTTTAAAATATGGGATGCAGTCCATCCACAGAGTTCTTCTTTTAGGTCAGAAGGATCTTCTTGAGTTGCTTCTCTCTAGGGATGATTACAGTAAGATGCAACTCTGTGGAATGAGATTACATCATAGGAAAGCATCAGCAAGATGTATCTTATTGCATTTTCTCAGAAAGAGCTGTGTACCAAAAAATGCAATTTCTCCACTGTTTACTTGAATCATTAACTCCATGACACTGCCTCTAAAAAGCGCTGGAAGAGTCAATCTGGCAGCATATTCTTTATTATGGGAAGAGAAGTCATTTCACTTTTAACTCTAAGTCTATTGTTACCATAATTTTTAAATGAATTTGAAATTTTCCCTGTGTCCAATGAACACTCTAACCTGCTTATGTTTCATATTTCTATTGTCTCTTTCTTTAAACATTTTTTTCTATTATTTCTCAATTTTTTTCCCACTGAGGTTATTATAGAATATTTAGCAGAGTTTCCTTTGCTATACAGTAGGTCCTTGTTGGTTATCTATTTTAAATATAGCAGTGCGTACATGTCAGTCCCAAACTCCCAGTCTATCCCTAGCCCCATTCTTCCCCATGGTAACCCTAAGTTCATTCTCTAAGTCTGTGAGTCTGTTTCTGTTTTATAGATGTGTTCATTTGTATCATCATTTTTTAGATTCTGTGTATAATTGATATGATATTTGTCTTTCTTGTCTTACTTACTGCATTTAGTATGATAATCTCCAGGTCCATCCATGTTGCTGCAAATGCCATTATTTTGTTCTTTTTTAGTATTAGGGCTGCAACCAATAAATGCTGGAGAGGGTGTGGAGAAAAAGGAACTTTCCAACACTGTTAGTGAGAATGTAAATCAGTGCAGTCATTGTGGAGAACAGTATGGACCTTCCTTAGAAAAACTAAAAAATAGAACTTCCATATGACCCAGCAACCCCACTCTTGGGCATATGTCTGGAGAAAAATTTCGTTCAAAAGTATATATGCACCCCCATGTTCATTGCAGCACTATTTACAATAGCCAAGACATGAAAGCAACTTAAATATCCATCAACAGATGAATCTATTACTTCTTATTTTATTATCCAGTATGGACATACTGAATAAATGTATAAAATGATTTCTCAAAGGACTGTTTTTCCATATGTTTTTTTTAAAACTTCACCTACAATAACCAATGTTACTGTGGGAATACTTAAACATTACAACAAGCCCTCATAACTGAATTGCTTTTTCTAAAAAAAAAAAAAAAAAACTATTTTGAAAATTGCACTGAATTCTTGTTTTTACCTCATAAAACCTAGCTTCCTCAAAAATTAAAATTCCAGATACTCAATAGCAACTATGATCCCACAAGTGCTTCAATTTCACATGCATAAAGATGCATAAGTTGCACTACATTTCTAAAAGTGTAAGTACAGTTGCTAATATAGGTCATTTTTTTGACTCTTAGATTATAGATAGGGAGTATAAAATAGAATATTTTAAAAAGTGCAAAGTATTACAAAATAATGAAAATATTTAAGAAGTCTAGCACCATTATAACAACAGTACATATAAAACTAAAAATACCAAAATATATCAAATATACTAAAGATAGCTTATAATTTTGTTCCTTTGTATTAAAAGTGTGTGTACCAAGTTGCTTTAGTCATGTCCAGCGCTTTGCAACTCCACGGACTGTAGCCTGCCAGGCTTCTCTCTCCGTGGGATTCTCTAGGCAAGAACACTGGAGTGGGTTGTCATTTCTTTCTCTAGGGTATCTTCCCAACTCAGGAATCGAACCTGCGTCTTTTATGTATCCTTCATTGGCAAGTGGGTTCTTTACCACTAATGCCACCTGGGAGATCCTTATTCTAAAATGCTTATAGACTAAAATTTTATTGTGTATAGAAATTAGCATGATATAGAAGAAATTATTTATTTCATCTTTAGAAAAATATGCAATTATTCCATATACTCTTTGTCTAGCTAAGTATCTGATATTTTAGAACTTGATAATGTAGCTAACACACGGATACACCAACCCTAAAATCATTCTTAGGGAACTAAAAACTAAATACTTCTGCTGTCTAGTAACCTCAAGTATTCTGAGGAGTATGAACTCATTCAGCCCACCATGATGATCATATAGTTAAAAAAAAAAAAAAGAAAGAATAACATTATCAAACACTGGTTAAATAACTGCTGTGCTCAGATATTAATTAACTTCCTAAAAGCACCTAGCTGTAAGGTGTCAGTCCTAATTATGGCCAACACTGAACCTTATTAATGTGCAAGGTTCCAATTGCATTAACATCACTATCCTTGCTTTACAGAGGAGGACACTGGAGTTTGGAGAAGATAAAGCGCTTGTCCATTTCCCTATTAAGTAAGAGAGCCACGATTTCCACTATATTCCCCATGACATTGAGTCTCTGTGTTTTGCCTCACCACCTAGTGTCTTATGGAGGCATAAGACCTAAGCATATTTTTAGTTTTAAATATTAATAGATACCTAAGTATACTTAGTTAGATACCTAAGTATCACTGATGGGCTTCCCTTGTGGCTCAGCAGGGAAAGAATCTGCCTGCGATGCAGGAGACCTAGGTTTGATCCCTGGGTTGGGAAAACCCCCTGGAGAAGGGAAAAGCTACCCACTCCAGTATTCTGGCCTAGAGAATTCCATGGACTGTATAGTCAGTGGGGTCCCAAAGGGTCGGACACAACTGAGCAACTTCCACTTTCACACATCACTAATAATATCCTATGTCATATTTTAATTAATAAAAGAGCTAAATTTTATAACTCACAACTGTATCACCTATATATGAATGCATCATCTTTTTCAGAATTCTTTTACAAATGGTATCTCATATGTCCTTCCCAGGGCTTCCCCGCTGGCTCAGTGATAAAGAATCTGCCTGCAATGCAGAAGGTGCAGGAGAAGCAGGTTCGATCCCTGAGTCAAGAAGATCCCCTGGAGGAGGAAATGGCAAATCACTCCAGTATTCTTGCCTGGAAAAACCCATGGACAGAGGAGCCAGGCAGGCTACAGTTCACGGGGTCGCAAAGAGTCGGACATGACTAAGCACTTAAGGGAGTGGCTTTTATTAACGTCTGTGGAGTCATGAAGAAAAGAAATTAAGTGACCTGAGTGAAGTCACACCCAGACCTTCCTCCACAGGAAGGTTGAACCCAGGGTCCCTATTATTCCCACTAAATATGGTATCAGTATCTTTAATGACAATGTAGTAGTGGTAAATAATGTTACAAATCATAAGATCTTAAGATTAATCACAAGAGCAATGTTCGTTAAAAGCATTACATTTTCATAAAACTTAAATGAACTGATTTTAAAAACAGAAACAGGGTTACAGATGTAGAAAACTAACATGATTACCCAGGGGGTAAGGGGGGCAGGAACCAATTGGGAGACCTGGACTTTCATGTACATACTACTATATATAAAACAGATAATCAACAAGAACCTACTGTAGGGCACAGGAACTCGACTCAATACCCTGTAATGCTTTATATGGGAAAGGAATCTAAAAAAGAGTGGGTATATGTATATGTACAACTGATTCTCTTTGCTGTACACCGAAAACTAACACAACATTGTAAATCAACTATACACCAACAAAAATGTTTTTAAAAGAAGTCACAGAGCTTGTCAGATAAACCAGGGGAAACACATGAATATGAAATAAAACTGTAATGTTTTTCTTAAAAAAAAAAAACCCACAAAGACTGAAAAAAATACTGATCCAGTGACATCATCCAAAACATTTTATTCCTATGACTATACTATAATTCAGGATACCAGTAGTATTCAAGCAAATACTGTTTCAAATGTTGACTTAGAGAAATTCCTATTTTACTTGTACAAATTTTTACCCTGGGGCTTATCAGCATGGATCTAGACAAAATATCCAAAGAATGAACCAATTATTAGACCTTTTAAGTAACATTAGTCTATATAACTGATGTCTAAAAAAAAAAGAAGACGAAAAGTCATATATCAACTGTCTAAATTTAAACATTTCCTCGATTAAAACTTCATGAGGATTTCCTTCAATTCTTCAGTTGAAACTGAAATAGTCTGAATGGAAAAAATTATTTTATTTCAGCAAAACTTGCTTTCATTTTTTTCTCAAAGAACAGCAAGCTGAGACATCTTGGCCTGTATAACTCATCACTGTCCATGTAAACGGTAGCTGCCCTGGGGCTTGAAAGATGTAAGCAATGTTTTTTCTTTTTAAATCTTTTTCTCTTCAAAAACTTTGGTACCTAATTAGTAGATATCTCTGAACTTTTCGGTGTAGGTCAGGGTTAAACCTGTGGGAATATATGCTGTAGGTCTGTTGTAAAATAAAACCTCTGCTTTAAAAAGTATCGCCTTACATTACATGGAAGTGAGGTATTTCATTCTCTTTCTTCAAGGTTTCCCTCCTCTACAATTTATTCCAAGCACCTCTGAGAGAAGAGAGGAGGTGTAGGAAAGAGAGTCCATTTTTCTACCCTGGACTGAGAAAGATTCCATGTTAATAGCTGATGTGTTTAAAAAATCTTTCATACTTATTTGTAAATGTGTATTTGGATTTTTCATATGGAAAATATGTATATGGATTTTGCATTAGCAAAAATGTGATGGTGTTTTAGTTCCTGTCTTTTTCATTTCATTAATGATAAAATTAGAAATTATTGAAGGAAATTGCTCCTCTGTGAAACCCCTCTACTGCTCTGCTGCTGTTGCTTTAGTGTCCAACATTTCTGACCTATGGACTGTATAGCCCGCCAGGCTCCTCAGTCCATGCGATTCTCCAGGCAAGAATACTGGAGTGGTTTGCCACGCCCTCCCCCAGGGGATCTTCCTGACCCAGGGATCGAACCCAGGTCTCCTGTATTGTAGACGGATTCTTTACCGTCTGAGCCACCGGGTAAGCCCTCTATTGCTCAGAGACACTCATTTTTCTTTCCCTGGCTTCTGTGCAATTATTTTATGATAGACTTCTAATGACTCAAAAATAGTCACCTGACACCTCTCCTACACACGGAGAAAGCAATATCCCCAGTATTCATAGCATTAACGACTCTGAGCTCTGGCATTACTCCATAGGACTTAAGTATTCATGCCTGTTACTTGCCCTCTATTATTTTGCACTTTGAATATCATGATTTATGTCCTATTTTGCCCAAAGTGGGATAAAAATAGTGGTGTTTATGTTTGTTTTCTGACTAATTTGTCATGACTAAGTCAAATTGGACAAACTCCCTAATATCTTAGGCCCAGTTTTATTCCCTATAAAATGAAGATAATACTACTAGGATCACAGGTTGCTACGAAAATTAAATGTGTGACTGTTCTTTGGAAAGAACACCATACAGTATAGTCACCTTTGTGATGAAAGTCTCTTCAAGAGGGAGTATAGTCTTTTTAAAAGAGGTGGTCTTGTTCATTTTCTAATTAGTGTCCATTGTCTAATCATTGTTTTAGAAAATTCATCTATTTTAGGATTTCCAAAATAACAGGACTCAAATGAGAAATGGATGCAGACACTTTGGATACACTTGTCATGCACAAAAAATGCCTGGAAGTACCAAGTCTATTTCTATTTCATTCTGTCTGGACAATCCTGTTTCCTGCCTGTGTCCAACACACACTGTTCGTACCCGGCTCTATCCAGGCTGAATGCTGTGGACTAAGATTCTGATCTGTCAACAGTGGGGAGAAAGTAGCACTTGGCAGCTCATTCATTTTGAAAGACTACATCTTTGGCCAAATCTACTAAGTTCTATACTATGTCTACAGTAGAAATATTCTTGTGTTCACTACTTTTTTTTCTTAGACTTAGCATAGTATTTTGTATACGTAAGAAATTAATAATAATTTTTAAAGAATCCAGTTCAAAATTATTATCTATCTTTATGTTTCATTCTCAGGTCAAAATAAAGAGACTGAGGATCACAGTGTTCCAAATAAGTTTCAAATAAGTTCCAAATATATGGAACTTATTTGAAACTTATTATATATATATACATATATATATATATATAAACTGTGCATTTCTCTGACATGCTAATGGATGATTTAGGGTTCCAAAACAAGTCACTTGACCACTTGACCTGATGACTTAGAAAATTACATCTCAAAGTATCAATTTACATATCAATACCTATTAAGGATCATTTGCAACCTGTAGGTTACTTCTGATTTAGAACTGCTTGTTCCTCCATATTTTTAAGAGCATATTATGAGGACAAAGTGAAACTTGGGTTATTATATTTTAAAGTAGACTGCATGAAGAGATCAGAGAGTAAGGAAATGTAAATCTATTGGCTTGAATTCTAGTTTAATGTACATTTAGCTGCATGAAGGCAAGAACTATGTTTTTGCTGACTGTTCTTATCCCAGCATCCAGAATAATGCCAGGTACATATTAGGCCTCAGCAACATCTGTGAGTTTTAATATATAAATGAATCTATTGAGTATCTATAAGATATCATCCTAAGTGGTAGGGGATACAAGAGCAAAGAAAAAGCAGTTGCTATGTGTATCTGGGTACCACACCAGGAGCCACACCTTACATCCTAGGAGCTCAGACCGACCAAGGAAGTGTAGTCTTCACAGGCGGTCTCTCCAGGAATCAGTTGGATGGCAAGCCAAGTGGGAGGAGACGGAGGGGGGCTTCTCCCAAGGCTTCCTCCATTCAGGTTTTGCATTTGCCCCATCTTTCGGCTCCATGGACCTCCACAGTCTGCTGCCGTCGTCTCTCCACTTATGCTTGCCAGACCCCCAATGAGGCACAGGCTGTGCGTTTCTGAGTCTAACCCATTCTTTCAGGGTGTTTTCTACAGCAGAGCCTTCAGGGCCCTAGGGGCACAAGGCATTCTGTTTCACAGTAGTCTCTTTCCCAGGACAGAGCAGGGATGGCCGGACGTGGCTCACTCAGGCAGAGTCTCCTGATGCCCAGGCAGCCATGACTCCTTCTAACATTTCAACTCTATTACAGGCACGCTGTCTCCACTAACAGGTGATTTTCTCTTGGGGAGCTTCAGTCTCTTCCTCTAATTGAGTCTCTCTGGAGAAACGCACAATCCTTCAATCAGATTTGCATTTGCCTGAACCCCAATTACAGTCTGGGTTCATGTCTTCTAACACATACTCATAATTCCAGAACTTAGCCAAGCAGCTGTTTCATGGTCCCAGGCTTTCCATGACAAGTAAGGAGTTCTCAAAACAGTCTATGCCATCTAGAGGCTGCTCTGCCCAGAGCATTCAACTAGACCTGCCGGAAAATGCCTCACGAATGCCACTTGCCAGCCTTGTGGAGTGTGATCTCTGACCCAGGCCAATGGCATTCTGCACAGACTGTGATAAATTCCATAATGCAAGTCTTTCAAAGGTATGATAGGAATGCAGAGATGAAACTGAATTTGAGACTTGGAAAAAAACGTCCATCAGTTGAGTCTTATAGGATGAACACCATTCCCAGACAAACAGCTAAAGGAAGAAATAGTTTTCCATTTGGAAGTGACAGAACAGAGGGAAAAAAACAAAATTTTAGAGTCTGGAGGTTAAAGAGTCAGAAAAGAATATATTACATAAAATAAGGAGAAGAAAGAAGACAAGATACAAAGGGGAATTTTTACATAAACTTCACAGCCACACAATGCAGATATTTGGAAGATAGAAACAGAGTTACAAATATTAAACATAATCCTTCTAGTGAGTTTTAAACATGTGTGATACACTATTAAGTTAAAATGGTTTAAAACTGCTGTGTACACTATAATCTCACTTATAGAAAAATTTGAAAATATTCAGATAGAAAAAAGTTGAAAGCAGATGTTAAGAATTGCTATCTCTGATTGCTAGAAATATAATAAAATTTGATTCTATTTTTTCTTAGTTTTCATTCTTTTTGTTTATTTGGACCTTGTGATGTTATTACAACAAATGTATTAATTATGATTTTAAAATAATGCTAACACAAATACACAGAAAGGGGAGAGAGTTCCCAAGTATAGATTTTCTGAAATTGAGGTTCATCTCTAATTTTTATAAGGCTATATTAATAATGAAGAAAACAATATTTCTACATATATATACATTTTATTACTTTATGATGAGTATTTACTGGCATGCAAATGATAACTTGGCTTATTTTTCTTTCATGAAGTAGATACTGAAAGTGAAAATTATGAAAAAAACTAAATTTATACAGTTGTAATGAATTTCTCAGAGTATGAATTCTGTTGGACCAAGAAGATGAGGCCAACTTTAGTACAAGTACATTTGGGTCGTGACTGAAAGATTGTGAAGAAGGGTTCTAATGTAAAAACATCTCTCCCATTCATCTGCGCTCTTTGTGGACAAAAATCCTTACTATTTACCTCACTTTTGAAAGCAATAGTTAACATTGAAATGCTGTCTAAAATGAGCAAGACTTTTGAAGATGATCAGTTACTTTAGTTTGCATTCATTTTCAGGTTCCCGGTGGGTTAAAGGAAACTGGAAAATGGAAAACTTCAGTTCTGATCAGGGGCAGGGGAGCGGAAAAGGTCGGGAGCAAACAGCGCTTCTTTCCTCGAGGTTCCCGTCACCAGGTTGTGAGCTCCCTGAGAACAGGAACTATGCCCTACTTGTGTCTTCTTAAATCCCGCACACCCAGGACAGTGTCCAGGGCATTGGATGAAGCAAGAAAAGGAAGAGGGCGGGGAAGAACAAAAGAGGAGCTGCTCAGGAGGTTCGCTGAGGCTCTAGAAGTGTCCAAAGGCTGCTGAGCACCTGCGAAGAGGATGTCAGATGGAAAATCATCCTCACCATTTTCCCCAGTCCTCATTGGCTTCCTGCCCCCATCCACATGTTCTCAGGTAGCGTCAGAGGAGGATGCAGGAGGGAGAGAGAAGAGCACTGAAGATATGTGCTTACATTATTGGCCGACTGAAACACACACATACATACACACACACACAGCAAGGAGCAAAGAAGAAATAAAAGGAAAAGAAAGGAGAAGAGATGGGAGGGGAGAAAAGACTAGAAAGGAGGGGAGGAGAGGGGAGGGAAAGGAAAGGAAAAGGAAAAGAAAAATACATTTTTCCAACCAAAAAAATTTAAAACTCAATGTAGCTCTCTATTTTCAAGGATAACAACACGTTTCGGTAATGTGTAGTGGAATCTCATTAACTGAAATCTTGTAAAAATTCTCAGTTGAGTTTTCTTTCTTTTCTCAAGGAAAATAACATACAAATTTATAATGAGTTGGGATGGATTCTAAAGGTACTTTCTTAGCTTGCTGATGATTTATGACGAGAGAAGGACTACCCCAGCACATACATGCAGCGTGTTTGTCAGGGGATGGGTAGGCTCCAAACTCAAAATGTCACTAATTCCCGTAACTAGGCCAGTGTAGAGACTTGTCCTCTTGAATTAACTCAAAAATACCTACTACTAGGGGATCAGAAGTTCAGAGATTAGTAAGCCTCTCAAATTTAGTCATGTAAGACTCTTTATCCAGTTTCAACATCTGACTTTTTTTCAGCGGGCAGTCGTGTCCCCTAAAAAGAACATTCAACACAACAAATGCATCGTAGAGCTGACCAATTAAGATCTTATTCACATTATAAAAGGGTTCCCTTTGATTTTAAAAGTTTATTTAATGCAGTTTAAATGATTTGGTTCACAAAAAATGCAAACTTACTATAATGTTATAAAAGCACTCATGTGGGCAAACTGAGTTGTGTCTGTATTAATTAAATATAGTTTCATTGGCGTCAATATAATTTTTCCTTTAAAATCTAAACTTAGTATTTTGTACTTATGAAAAGAGTAGGGATTAATGGATAGATAGATAGATTTAGAACTGGAACACAATGAAAATTACATTATTACCTGCATACTAGTATAAGAAAAGATTCAACAGTTTTATTATCAGAACCAATGCAACACATAAAGGTAAAGAGAACTATTCAGTCAAAGGTCTTAAGTAAAGAACAGAAGAAAAAGGAAAGCCCTCTAACACATTATAGGTGCTTTTACAGAATTAAAGGGTAAATTTTTATGAGTTAAAAAAATGCACATTGGGCACCTAGGTTCTAAGAGGCATACACAACATCCATGCTTATTTCCATAGTTTGCAACATTACAAAATTCATAGAACATTTTAACTTAAGACATAAAAGGACAGTTGCTGTTCAAAAAGAAAACTAAATAAATTGATTTTATATTTTTTCTTAGCATATTTTTCTTCTCTTTTTTTAAATTGATATTCAGATTTAAATCCTTCTTGAAACTATAAAACTGGGAATGTATAAACTTTGCTTGTGTCTGGTTTCAAAGATGGTCATTTTTTTCCCTTTTCTTTCTATTCTTTCCTTCTTTTCTTTTCTTTTTTATGCACAAAATGTCTGCCAAGCCTGAAAATGATGCAGATCATGTTTCGATGTCTGTTAGGTGGCGCTTACCAAGCAGTCTGGCTCTGGTCAGGGATTTTTCAACTGCTCACTGTGGTGGAATTACAGTAGGGGGTTAGGAGTGGGGTAAGTGGGAGGGAGACTTTGTCCCCGTTGCATTTAAAATTACATCTAATCTTATCAGGGCGCTCGTCATTGTTTCTGGCGGCCAGGAGCAGGTACAGTACTGCTTTTGTTCAAGTCAGTAACTTTGTTGAATAAAGTTGAGGGAAAAGCCAAGACTAAATAATATTCTTTCAGAAACTCATGTGCTGATTGAAAAAATGCTTTGAAAGAGAACAAGAGAAAGGTGGGGGTGGGAAGAGAGACAGGTAAAGTCACAATAGAAAAAGTATCAATGTAGTAAGAAAAGAAGCAGAAACTTAAAGATCAGAAGAAACTCGTACAGAAAAAAAGTTTTTTCAAAAATACTTTTATTCTTATCCGCTAAAATGTACTGGCTCGTTTTCTTTGGCACTATGTAATCGTAAAACTCAGGGACCATACACTGTCTATTTCTACTATTTGAGAAAATTGAAAGTTAAAGTAAGACTAGTTGTTGTTGCTTTTAATGGCACAAAGCTACAAAGTATATTTTCTCTTTGCACAAATAAATGTTCCTAAACTTTGTTTTTCTCTCATTAATGATTCTGACTTTTTAATGTGCTAAAATATCAGTTGAAGAGTCTTTGTCACAAAACTTGAGGTTGTGCTAGACCTAAGATAAGTGGTAATAAATCCAAGTTCAAAAAACTTGCCCTAGCGAGTTTTGAACAAAGCAGAGACACTAGATTTCTAACAACCATAATAATATAATTATCAGCAAGAAAAGAAACCCCTCAGTTTTCGTGTGTCAATAGAGTCCAAGTTAATTCAGACAGAAATAAATGGAACTAAGATTTACAAGAGATTCTGTTATTGTCATTTGAAAATTAAGACAGAAAGTTGTTTGAACACATTCAGTTTTAAATCTGGCAAATTAACCTAGTTATTCATAGACATACTCTAGAAAATAGTTTCTACCCTAAATGACTGAATTGAATTTTTATCAATTATAATTAAATTATATTAAAATAGTTTAAACAAAATTTTTGAAGCTTGAAAAATATTTTTCACTGTGCACTTTAAGAAAATGAAAAATCAAAATGATTGATTCTCCTGATCAGTAACAATTCTATGGAAACTTCATTGTCTCTTATTCTCATCTTTTTTAGCTTATAATACTTCACTTTCATATTACGATCAAGAAAGACCTTAAGCTATGTTTTATGGAGGGGTACAAATATAAATTCTAATTAAACACATTTTAGTGATGTGCTCTTTCTCCACATTATACTTACAGTTAGACAAGTATTCTGACACTTTCAAAACAGTCCGAGGAGAGAATACAGGTATGAAAACTACAGTTTAAGAGATTTTAAAATTGCAAAGTCACATTTTGTTCTTTGATAGATCACCATAAGTGATACGTGACTAAAATTAACATTCACATTATTTTTCATAGATTAAAATCAAGTATGTACTATTCAAAGTATTTTTAAGTTATATTGTAAGTTCTTTAGCTGCCACAGTTTATTTGCATATCCATTCTGTGCATATCACCATAGGATTATTTGATTAACAGCCACTGTGTATCATTATAGTTTCATGGAGAAAAACTACTTTTAGACATTGTCATTCACTTTAACTTTTCAGTTAAAAACTTTATATCACATTTCAGGGTCACATTCAAAAATCACCTACTGCTATTGATATTATATTATCCTTTATAATTGGATTATAGAACTCAAGGAACAAGTATACAGGTCATATTTATAAAAGCCAAATTTACTAAATGTTCCATTAACAGACTTAACAATGAGGTTTTAAAAGTTATTTAGTGGCCCCTAAAATATCCTTTTCTTGGTTGACCTTTAGTCTAAACGTCTTTTTCTTTTGTTCCTAAAAATTCTTACATATCCTTTTGGTGCTGGATATTGTCTCAATATTCAACAATACTGTTGCAATTCACAAGAGATATGAAATCACAATCTCACTATTAGTCATAGTAAATAAAGACTTTCTCACTTTACATTTTTTTATAAAAATGAGAAAGGAATTGAATGTTACATTTTTCTTTACTTATTGAATTCCAAATTATGCACTTACTTGTAATTACCTTCCTTAAATCATTTCTGTAATTTTCACTAAATAAATTACATTTTACTTTCACTGTTCCCAGACTGATTTTAATGACAAGCTAGGCTTGAGATGGAAGGCATAAATGAGCGAAGAAGAGTAGAAAAGTTTCCTAAAAATAAGAGTTGGGGAACCCAACTCTTATTTTTAGGAAACTTTTGAGACTAGATTTTCCCCCAACTCTTATTTTTAGGAAACTTTTGAGACTAGATTTTCCCCCAACTCTTATTTTTAGGAAACTTTTCTACTCACTTACCATTCTGAAGCATCACCTACTTTATTTTTTTTTCCTAAGCTGCCCTCTTTATTCCTCAATTAAATATCATAAAGTTAGATTCAGTGTGGGGGAGGAGGTACAGTGTGCTTGGGATTTATTACAAGGAAAATCCAGGGAAATAAGGTCATATATCTTCAACTATATGTAGTTATGCTATATATCATTTAGAGATGGTAAATCTGATCATCATCACTGATTTTGAAACTAAAAAAGCTGACATATAAGAAGACGAATTACTTTCATCATGAGCTATAGACTATCAGTAATATCACTCTGAGTGCTAAATTAAAACTCAAGTTTTTAAGAGATATGCTAATTGTTTGACCCTCTTGCAGTATGGAATATAAACTTTCAATTTTTTAACAAATGTTCTTTTCCTTCAAAATTACTTAAATTATTTGCTTGAAGGGATAACTAAATTTTCTATTTTCTTATTTATGTACTCTCGTGAAACTTTCATCTCCTAGAATAAGGGGCCAGAATAAGGGGCCACATGTTCACTGACTACAGCCATGGTCTAATGTCATGAACAAGTGCCTTAGATGGTGATGCTTAAGGCAGATCTATCCTGTACTTAGACACAACTCCCACATCGACTATAGTAAAAACCACATGCTCAAACAAGGCTCAAAATCAATGACTTCCTAAGGAGGTCCTGAAGAGTTGGACATGACTTGGTAACTGAACAACAACAACAAAAAGTTTTGATTTGAGTAAGGGAAAGCTCAGACCTGTATTAAAATTTAATTCCTTAACAGTCAATGACAAAATGTTCCCATGACAGGCTACAAGTGCATCATCTAGCTGCAAATTTCCTTATGACGAGTCTCCTGTCAGGGCCCGATCCCACTCCCTATACTCTTAATTACAAGCCGGGGGAGACCTTTGTGGTGGCATAGATGTTTCTCATGCCCATCCATGGGCTTCTCTACCATTCCCCATTCCACTGTGCCTCCCTCAAATTCAAGAAGCTCAATAGAAAGGAGGCAATATCGGGGGGACAGGACTGAAGGCCCAGGAGCTCTACCAATTTGGCCTTTTTGCTCAATTAATATTATTTCAGTTACAATGTGATGAAATTACTGAACTGTCTTTAGAAGATAGAAAACCTCCACTCCCATAGAAAATGAGTCTGAGTTCCTGCCAAACAATTTTGATTTTTTTGGCAACAACCCCACTCATAAACTGGAAATATTTTTTCCAAGGAAATAAAAAAATAATAAAAATTCCTAATTGAAAATACAGTACTAATACTCAGCCACACTACTAACAGGGTACGTTACAATTCAAGCTGCTGCTGCTAAGTCGCTTCAGTCGTGTCCGACTCTGTGAGACCCCATAGACAGCAGCCTACTAGACCCCTCTGTCCCTGGGATTCTCCAGGCAAGAATACTGGAGTGGGTTGCCATTTCCTACTCCAACAATTCAAGCAACCCACAACAAATCCAAAATAGCCAATAACTATGCCATTGTAAAGGCTGTTGTCAGACAAAAGCAAATTGCCATTCTGATATCAGGAAATGAAAGAGAAAAGTCAAGAACCCAAGATTTGACAGTCTGTGGCTTTAGGTAGAGAGGGAAAATTTCTAAACATTCTTCATAAACGTTAGCTTAAGCGAATTGGGAAATTTTCTAGTGTGAAAAATACTAACAGAAATGCCAGATAAAGTAACACCAAACTCAGCCAATGTTTAGTTGACAAAGCAACACTGTAACGCAAGCAGTTTATTTCACAGGTACCTAACTTGTAGATCTAATATTTGATTTATTGCAAGATTCTTCTTACTATCATAGACTTTCTGGTCACAAATCTCTAATACAAGTTTACTTTCTATTTTTCACCCAGTTTCAGAAACAGACTTCTCTTTTCCAAGGAAACCAGCTTCCAAAATAATTGACCATATTTAATCATAAATTTAAGTTCTGGTGAGTTGAAAATATAATCTGTACATTTCTCATCTTTTCTACAAACACGGTGCTTTATCAGACCTTCTTTACACTAATTCTGTTCATTTTCACTATATCAGCATAATTAAAGCAAATGTAAGTTATCTGCTTAAAACCACTGAATGTTAACTTATTTTTCCATAATTACAACACTGCATTTTTACATGGCAGTGTTTATGAGACAGATGTGCCTCAGCAAGCTGGTTTGATTCAGCAAAACATGGTGAAGTACGCTGTGGTAGACGGTCTGCTCTGACAGGGGTGAAAAGGAAGGCAGTACAAATGTGTTTTGAGCGTGAATAGAAGACCCAACTGCTACAAAGCCTTAGCTTCATAGCACAAAAATCTGGGTATCATCAACTCTAAATTCTGTTTTCAACCTTAGAACAATTAAGAGAGAAAGTAGTGTTTTTCAGCTGGATGGAGGTAAAATGAGGGCTTTGGGAATCTTGAATTTATTCCGGTACATGTTTGGAAAACCTCTGAAGCAGCCAGGTTGGAGGTTGAAAAATAGTAATAGAAACAAGAGAGATTTATCAGAGGGATTATTTGCCTATTCACTTCTTATATAGAAACCAAAGTGTGTTGTTGCACTTTTACTCTATTTGCTTCTGCATGACTTCCCACATCATTTTACAAAATCTTTCATCTTACGGATCTGAAGTTGCTGATCTATGTTGGAAAAAAAATTTTTTTTCTGATAGATCCAGCCATATGTGTTTTGCTCTTGAGCCAGACTGTAGACTTCTGCTCACACTCCGAGTGAATTCAGGGGGGCTGCGATGAGTTGAAATAGCCTGTTTGATGTTTTCGTTTTTACACTTCAGTAAGCAGCTCCTCTCACAAAACAACCCTGATAGATAGCAGCCATGCTGGAGAACTTTCTGGTGAAGCTTCCCTATGATCCAAAATAGTTTGGTTGACTACTTATTGAATTCCCCAATTTTGTGTAATTTAGACTCTATCTGAAGGAAATAAATATTCCTTATATTAAAACTTAGCCCTCAAAACTTATAATAAAATATTTCCTTTTTGGTCTGAAAGAAAATGTATGCAAATGTTCAAGTTTATCTAAACCAAAATTATGTTCCACTAAATAACTTGCTGACAAGCTAGAAATCCAAAAATGTTTTTCTTCTTCTCTCTCCCACTTTCCCCTTGGCATTTAATACTCTACCTGTTTGAAGTTGTTGAAGCATTCTGAAATTTAGTATAAGTGCTTGAAGAATCTTGAGCAAAAAAAATAATAATAGAAATACATTTCTATTGTGATTTGAGGGGAATATATCTTTCCTCCCCTGAGGGCTTAATAAATACTGCAACTTTCCCTCTGATTTTTAAAAAATGCACTGACAGCTTTCCTAATGTTCCTTAATTAGCTTTAATTTCTTAGTATTCTGAGTTGGTAGAATTACTGTATTTAGAAAAGATAAAAAGAATCATTTAGAAGGAATCTTTTTTCTTTTCTTTCATTCTATCTTAAAAATATAAGGCATGGAGAGTGATAATGCACCAAGTTCCAATAATTTTTGATATTCACCCACCAAATTGTTCACTTGTGAGAAATCCCAAAAAGGAAAGAACAAACTGTCTGGTTTTCATCATATTAAAACTTTATGATTTACTCTATTTTGTCATGTAGGTGGTAACCATGAACTTCCAGCATGCATGCTGGCAAGTTGAGGTCCTAGCAGACTTCCCCACAGCATTTGCTCTGGGAATGCTAAGATGTCCCAGTTTTGCTGTGCAAGTAGCTGAAACATATGCAACTGTGCTCATTTCACCTGAGAAAATAGACTTCAAAGGAGGCAAAGTTTGCCCTGGTTTGAGAAACAGTGAACCACAGGATCTGAAATGCAGCGTGTGGCCCATAGGCAGTCATTGCTTTCTCTACCCAGCTGATTCTGGTCATTTATGGACAATGTGTCATGGAAACGTATGTACATAACAGACCTTAAGGGCAAATGAGAACTACACCATCTTCCCACTTAAAGAAGTTAATGGGATCCAATAAATTATTTTATAATGTATTTCCTTCTAGATAGTAACTGAGATGTCATTACAGTGAATCCATACACCTTTGGGAAACTTTTTACAAATAACTAAATTTGGTCAACCTTTATATGACTGCAGACGACCTCTAGGAGGAACAGCTGGCGGACGAAAACCTCAAGTAATTTCCGCTTTAGGACCAAAGTGCTGCTGCATAGTGTCAAAGATCCATGTTTGAATTCTGGCTCTGCCATTAGCTTGCTCAGCGATACTTAATGAAAGCCTACCTTCCAGGCAGCACAGTCATCACTGGATACATGACGGGGAATAAGAAAGTCATTGCCTCTGTCTTGTGAACTTTGGAGTCTAGTGAAAGAATCAGATGAACAAATAGGCTATTAGCAAACAGGATGATAAATGCTGTCACAAAGAAGTACAGAATATAGAAGTCCCTGAGAAGTACACTTCTATTAGTTTCTTAGAGCTACTGTAACAAGTTGTCAAAATTTGGTGGCTTAAAACTTGCAAATTATTATAATATAAACTGAAAGACAGAAGTCTAAAATTCATTTCAATGGGCTAAAAGCAAGGTAAGCAGGGCTATATTCTTTCCGGAGATTCCAGGACAGAATCCATTTCTTTGCCTTTTCTAGCTTCTTGAATGCCTGCATTTCTTAGCTTGTGGCCCCCTTTTCATCTTGAAAACCATTTGTGGCCAGTAGAATCTTTTTCATGCCATGTCTCTTTGACATTGACTTTTCTGCCTTCTTATTTCACTTATAAGGACTCATGCTTTCATTGGGTCCAGTCTAGATAATCCAGAAGAGTGACTCCATCTTACAAATACCTGATCAGCAAATGATATTCCATCTGCAACCTTAATTTCTCCTGGCCAGGAAACAACATATTCACAGGTTCCAGAGACTAGCACTAGAATGTGGACATCTCTGAGGACCATTACATTGTCTGTCATAGGCAGACTGGCAGTGGGGAGGATAAAGAGTAAGGAAAAGCTAATTAGAGGATTGAAATGTAAGATCAGACCTGAAGGATAAGTAGAATTTAGGTAATTAAAGGAAGGTCTTAGCAGAGTGAAATGTAGGCTTCTCTGTTTTTTTGTTGTTGTTGTTGTTTTTTAAATGATATTTAAATAATTAAAAATTAATTAAGGTGTATGGCTTTCTCGTTCCAATGGCTTCTCTTGTTGCAGTGAAGAGGCTGTAGAGAGGTCTCAGTAGCTGTGGCACATGGGCTTAATTGCTCTGTGGCACGTGGAATCTTCCTGGCTAGTGATCGAACCCATTTCCCCTGTGTTGGTAGGCAGAATCTTAACCACTGGACCATGAGGGAAGTCCATAGGCTTCTCTATTTTTTATTGTGGAAACAGGATGTATGATGACCCAGAAGGCAAACAGATTATGACCCATGGGAAGATGTGAGGAAAAAAAACTGAGTATGGCTCGAGCAAAGATTGTGAGGGTGAGAGAATCTCTGACAAGAGATAAAGCCCAATCATTAAGCAGCTATGCAAGACCTTGGAAAACATGATGAAAGCTTAGGAATACATTACTGGAATCCAGAAAGTTGATGTTGGGGTCCCGTATGAAGGTGAAGAGAGGAGCTGGGCACATTTGAGCACAGATTTGAGCAACATGTCCCTGGCTGGGTCAACAGAGGACAGTGATTGCTACCCCCAAGCTTAGAGGAACACTGAAGGGGGCTGGGATGCTAACAGAATAGAAAAGAAAAAGTTGGACGTAGAAGCCTTCAATAGAATGACACAGACAATCCTGGGCAGCTCTCCATGGAGGAAGCCATAGTCATCTGACAGTCAACCTCCCTCTTTTCAAAATGAATTAATTATGGTTTTGATTCGTGCTATGAAAGAGAAGTTCAGAGTGCTGAGAGAGTACAAGCAGGAGCCCTACACTTAGCCATGGAGCGGAGAAAACTTAAGGAGCAATACTCAAGCCGAGATGTGAATGATAATTAAGAAATAACTAGGTGAAGGGAAGGGACTTCTGGGCAGAGGGAACAATAAACACACAGGTCCAGTGGTGGGAAGGAGCATACCCTGTTTCAGAAGCCAAAAGGCCAGCACCTTCAGAGAGAGAGAAGATGAGGACAAAGGAGAATCAGACAAGTCAAAGCTGGTGGAGGCCAGGGCAGAGTGGGGCCAGAATCATAGAGCTCTCGAGGGTCTTTATGGATTGAAAACTTGGTCTTGTGAGCAGTGAGATGTCGCTTATATATATAACCAAAAGAATGGCATGGTCAGATCGCCCCATTATAAGGATCAGCTAGCTGCAGTATGAAGCATATATCCAAGAGGATAAAAATAACCCACCTGTGACAGTGCATGGTGGTTTGCACGGACAGAAACACTGCACACCGGAGGGAGAAGCAATTGCTACTGGGAGTGAAAATGGACTACGGTAGAGTCTGCCTTCCAGAAAAGTGGCATAATTCATTCCCACGGTGATGGCTCTTCCTTTGAGAAAACATCTTCACAATGTAAGTGGTCTCCTTCCCTTGAGAAAGTTCAGGTCCATGACCTGGATGGTCTGGGCTGGATGGGTGGTGTGAGAAAAAAGACAAACCTGTACTGTTACTCTGAGTAGTAAAGAGAGAAAATGTTGGCTTTGCTGCAGGCAGCTTAGAGGTGCCTGGGACTGAGGAGAAAAAGGAGTTACCAGGAAGATCTAGGAACAAAAGTCACAGGGCTCCTGACACATACCTGGAGGCTGGGGCATACAGACACAGGGTCATGGAAGAACTGATGGAAGGGGATGGCTGACACATTACTGGGAACACTGATGTCTGTACTTGACATCTAAGTTGAAGTGTTTCTGGACCTGTGACTACTTTCTGCAACCTTCAAATCTGCAGTAAAAGGCTGCCACTCACGTGAGCCTCAGTTTGCGGTACTTTGTTGGCCTGCAGGAAGAGGGGCCAGATCTCCCACTAGGCCAGCACAGGCAGGGAGCACCCCCAGGAATGAATGGGCATGGTCAGGAGAAAGCAAAAGTATATAAAAGTCATGGAAGAGCACCCCCAGAAGCATGCACACCCTTGGGGGGGGAGGAACCCAAATAGGGAAGGTTCTGGGCTTTCCACAGTAGATTTCAAGGCAGTTGATTTAGATGAGAAAGTAGAGTGTGACCACAGGAAACTTACAGATAGGAAAGTAGAAAACATCTGGATTTTAGCTGTTTATTATATTTGGGGTTAAACCAAACTGATACTGCTTGATAGCTGTTACTGTTTACTGTTCACTCTGAACCAAGAAAGTCTTAATATTTTCTAAAAATTCTCCCTTTGGGGCTCTTTTTGCAGATATAACTAATAGCTTACTGAATAAAGAAACATACCACAGTGTCAAATGTTACATAATACACAAAAATGAACTCTAGTATTCTCTTGATCAGAAATACTCAACTATCTAAATGCATCAACATGCTACAAAGAGACATGCTGTGACATCGCTCCTGCTGCTTTTCTAACAAATCATGGCTAAAAGGACAAAAGTCTGACCTTTATATGGTAAACTCTCACAGAAATGGCAACCAGAGTTAAGTATCACAGAAATAAGCCTCATATCATGTGGTCTTTATTAAAATACCAAAACACGGGAAAACTTTTAACAAAGCATTTCTGTTCCGGAGACTTGCCCAAGCATTTTTTTCTTTTTTTAAATTTCTAGTTCACTTGAGTTTACAGAAGGATTTCATCTGCTTTTGCAGATTCACTGTCATGATGAGGACATTAAGAGGCCAACTATTACCCAAGAAATTTTGTGAATACTTGCAATAAAATAGGTGCATGTAAAAGCAAAATAAAAATTCATGTTACTTTGTGTGGAACGTTTAGACAAACCTACACACACAGTCATAGCTATCCAGATAAATCATAGAAAAATCTTAGTTTAAAAAAAATTATCCCGGTAATTGTGAGAAAGGCAGAACTTCCCTTTCTTCCTTCTACTGTGTTAGGTATGGCTTGCTATGAAGTCCATATTCATGAAAATGGCAGTTTTTAACTTCATTATGTTTTTTGTTCATCTGAAATTATTTAGAAAATTTTACAGCCAGTACTAAGCTTTGAGCTTGACTTTGAGTCAAGGAAATGGTAAATGATCTTTTTCTGTAAGTACTGTCTTCTTTCATTTTCCTTTATTTATTTATGTTTCAAAACACACAGTTCATAATAGTGGAGGCATCCCTAAAAAGGTAGGTTTCCATGACATTAGTTCTATACAAGACAAACATGAATTATTTTTTTTGTGAGATAATACTATTGTTGCCTTTGCCTTTCCACTACTCAAACCTGTCTGAACCTGAGCCTATGATGGGTCAGTCAGCATAACTATCACAAACCAGGTGGAAATAGCCAGGGGTATTCCTTGTGCCCACACATTTGTGGAGCACTGTGTGGTAGGTATTCTGTCCTATTAAATATAAATTCATAATTTGCTTTTTCAGCAAGAATTTCTTCAGCTATAAGATTTGTCACACCACAAACTTTGTTTCTACCATTTTCTAATAACTAACAAGTCAAAAGAAGTGCAATAGTAACAATAAAGGAATTCTGTTTTCCCAAGAAAAGCATGGTCTGTCACATTGTCAAGAGTTGAATTTCTTAATCCTCATGTTTATAAGTTTAATCAAAGAAGATTGGAATTATCTGCTCTTATTTTCTTTCACATTAGTTTGCTTTTGGAATTCTTGCACAGGTGATTGTACATAGTCACCTTTTTAAAAAGAAAAAATATGATCAAAATCAAAACCAACTTTCTTCAACCTTAATTACAATAGCAAACAGGTGTTTAGCACTATTGAGGTGGTCAGCCTCCTGCTAAGCAACTTCAGTTGTATCTTACTAATTTGCACAAGAACTCAGAGCAGTTAAGAAGCATTATCAATAGTGGTAAGTGGTTCTCAAACTTAATCCTGCATGAGTCACCTAGCATGCTTGTTCTAACACTGCATCCACCCAAGACTTTCTGATTCAAGAGGTCTAGGGAAAAACCTGAGAATTAGCATTTTGAAGAGGATTCCAAGAAATGCTAGTGCTGCTGGTATATGTGCCACACTTTGAAAACCAAGGTCAAAGATCAGGTTTCAGAAAACTATGGCCCACAAGTTAAATCCAGGCACCTGGGCTTCCTCTTGTTTGCTCCACAAGCTAAATTTGGTGTTAGTTTTGAATAGTGAAAAGAAATTCAAAAGAATATTTTGTCACACATAAAAATCATATGACAATCAAATTTTCATAGTCATAAATAAGGCTTTATTGGAGCACATCATGCTCTTTCATTTATATAATATCTATTCTATGGCTGCTTTCACAAAACAGCAAAGTTGAGTATCTATGAAAGAGACAGCGTTGCCTGCAAAGCCTAAAGTATTCACTATCTGGCCCTTCAAAGAAGATTTTTGCCAATTTCATACAGCATGGTGAACAACACAAGAGAAGACACTACACATGGACATCACCAGATGGTCAACACCAAAATCAGTTTGATTATATTCTTTGCAGCCAAAGATGGAGAAATTCTATACAGTCAGCAAAAACATGACCAGGAGCTGACTGTGGCTCAGATCATGAACTCCTTATTGCCAATATCAGACTTAAATTGAAGAAAGCAGGGAAAACCACTAGACCATTCAGGTATGACCTAAATCAAATCCCTTATGACTATACAGTGGAAGTGAGAAATAGATCTCACTTCCACTATATAGTGGAAGTGAGACTAGATCTGATAGACAGAGTGCCTAATGAACTATGGACGGAGGTTCATGACATTCTACAGGAGACAGGGATCAAGACCATCCCCATGGAAAAGAAATGCAAAAAGGCAAAATGGTTGTCTGAAGAGGCCTTACAAATACCTAAAAAAGAAGAGAAGCCAAAAGCAAAGGCAAAAAGGAAAGATATTCCCATTTGAATGCAGAGTTCCAAAGAATAGCCAGGAGAGATAAGAAAGCCTTCCTCAGCGATCAATGCAGAGAAACAGAGGAAAACAACATAATGGGAAAGACTAGAGATCTCTTCAAGAAAATTAGAGATATCAAGGGAACATTTCAGGCAAAAATGGGTTCAATAAAGGACAGAAATGGTATGGACCTAACAGAAGCAGAAGATATTAAGAAGAGGTGGCAAGAATACACAGAAGAACTGTACAAAAAAGATCTTCATGACCCAGATAATCATGATGGTGTGATCACTCACCTAGAGCCAGACATCCTGGAATGTGAAGTCAAGTGGGCCTTAGAAAGCATCACTACGAACAAAGCTAGTGGAGATGATGGAATTCCAGCTCAGCTATTTCAAATCCTGAAAGATGATGCTGTGAAAGTGCTGCACTCAACATGCCAGCCAATTTGGAAAACTCAGCAGTGGCCACAGGACTGGAAAAGCTCAGTTTTCAATACAATCCCTAAGAAAGGCAATCCCAAAGCATGCTCAAACTACCACACAATTGCACTCATCTCACACACTAGTAATGTAATGCTCAAAATTCTCCAAGCCAGGCTTCAGCAATACCTGAACCGTGAACTTCCAGATGTTCAAGCTGGTTTTAGAAAAGGCAGAGGAACCAGAGATCAAATTGCCAACATTCGCTGGATCATTCAAAAAGCAAGAGAGTTCCAGAAAAACATCTATTTCTGCTTTATTGACTATGTCAAAGCCTTCGACTGTATGGATCACATTAAACTGTGGAAAATTCTGAAAGAGATGGGAATACCAGACCACCTGACCTGCCTGTTTAGAAACCTGTATGTAGGTCAGGAAGCAACAGTTAGAACTGGACATGGAACAACAGACTGGTTCCAAATAGGAAAAGGAGTATGTCAAGGCTGTATATTGTCACCCTGCTTATTTAACTTACATGAAGAGTACATCATGAGAAATGCTGGGCTGAAAGAGGCACCAGCTGGAATCAAGTTTGCCGGGAGAAATATCAATAACCTCAGATATGCAGATGACACCACCCTTATGGCAGAAAGTGAAGAGGAACTAAAAAGCCTCTTGATGAAAGTGAAAGAGGAGAGTGAAAAAGTTGGCTTAAAGCTCAGCATTCAGAAAACTAAGATCATGGCATCTGGTCCCATCACCTCATGGGAAATAGATGGGGAGACAGTGGAAACAGTGTCAGACGTTATTTTGGGGGGCTCCAAAATCACTGCAGATGGTGACTGCAGCCATGAAATTAAAAGATGCTTACTCCTTGGAAGGAAAGTTATGACCAACCTAGGCAGCATATTAAAAAGCAGAGACATTTTTTGCCAACAAAGGTCCATCTGGTCAAGGCTATGGTTTTTCCAGTGGTCATGTATGGATGTGAGAATTGGACTATAAAGAAAGCTGAGTGCCGAAAAATTGATGCTTTTGAACTGTGGTGTTGGAGAAGACTCTTGCGAGTCCCTTGGACTGCCAGGAGGTCCAACCAGTCCATCCTAAAGGAGATCAGTCCTGTGTATTCATTGGAAGGACTGATGCTGAAGCTGAAACTCCAATACTTCGGCCATCTGATGTGAAGAGGTGACTCATTGGAAAAGACCCTGATGCTGGGAAAGATTGAGGGCAGGAGGAGAAGGGGACGACAGAGGATGAGATGGTTGGATGGCATCACTGACTCGATGGGCATGAGTTTGAGTAAACTCCGGGAGTTGGTGATGGACGTGGAGGCCTGGCGTCCTGCAATTCATGTGGTCACAAAGAGTCGGACACAACTGAGCAACTGAACTGAACTGAACTGGTGATTATAGTTAATAATACTGTATTATATATTCAAAAATTGTTAAAAGGAGATTTTTAAAGTTCTTATCACAAGTAAAATAGATATAATGATGTGTGGTGATGGATGTTAATTAGACTTATGGTGATCCTTTCAGAATGTATACATACATTGAACAATTATTTTGGGTACCTGAAGCTAACATAATATCAATTACACCACAATAAAAAGAATCACATGAGAAGATGCTCAATATCACCAATTATGAGAGAAATGCAAATCAAAACTATAATGAAATATCACCTCACATTGGTCAGAATGGCCATTTAAAAATCTACAAACAATAAATGCTAGAGAGGATGTGGAGAAAAGGGAATCCAACTATACTCTTGGTGGGAATGTAAACTGGTACAGGCACTGTGAGAAACAATATGGAGGGTCTTTAAAAAATTAAAAATAAAGCTACCATGTGACCCTGCAATTCCACTCCTGGGCATATATTCATAGCAAAATATGATCCTAACTGACACATGAATGCCAATGTTCATTGCAACACTATTTACAAAGCCAGGACATGGAAGCAACCTAGATGTCCATCAACGGATAAATGAATAAAGATACAGAACAGTATTTATGTACCACATCTTTTTTTTACAACAGTAGAAAAGAATGAAATAATGCTATTTGCAGTGACATGAATGGACTTAAAGATTGTCATTCTAAGTGAAGTAAGTCAGACACATGTGCCTACTTAATTTCTCCCTCATGTCAAATTCTTTGTGACCCCATGTACCGTAGCCCGCCAGGCTCCTCTGTCCATGGGATTCTCCAGGCAAGAATACTGGAGTGGGTAGCCATTCCCTTTTCCAGGGGATCCTCCCAACCCAGAGATTGAACCCGGGTCTCATGCATTGCTGCGAATTCTTTACTATTTGAGCCACCAAGGAAGCCCCAGAGTAAGTCAGACAGAGAAAAATTAACATCATATGATATCGCTTATGTGTGGAATCTAAGAAAAATGGCACAAATGAACTTATTTACAAAACAGTCAGAGATCTAGGAAAAAGCTTATGGTTACTAAGGGAGAAAGGGGGAAAGCAGGAAATTGGGAGATTGGGCTTGATGTATACACACTACTATCAATATATATAAAATAGATAAGTAATAAGAACCTACTGTATAGCACAGAGAACTCTCCTCAATCCTCTGTAATGACCTATATGGGAAAAGAACCCCAAAAAAGAGTAGATGTATGTATACGTATAACTGATGCACTTTGCCGTACAACAGGAGCTAAAACAGCATTGTAAATCAAACGTACTCCAATAAAAGTTAGTTAAAATTTTTTTAATTTAAATTAAAATAAGAAAATAAAAAAGGAGATGACAACTGAGCAAAGAAAGTATGTGTCATTTGAGACAGGAACCCAGATCCTTAGAAAATTCTGCAAAAAGCTAGAATAAAGAGGAAAAGCTACAAAGGGAAAAAAAAAAAAAAAGAATTGCTAATCCCTGAAGGTAGAGATATTATAGCTCACAGGAGTTGGTGTTGGGATTTGTATCCAGATCCAAACTTCAGAGGCCATATTTCTAACCATTTTTAAAAGGTGTAGAAATTCACTATTGTTTAAAATAATTTGTGTGCATTAGTGACATTAACAATCTCTGGCGCTTTTTCATTAGTTCACGAACTGTTTTCTTTCAAACTTTTTTCATTCTTACCAAACCCCATCTTTCTTTTCCCATCCTTGTTCCATTAGCATTATGTATCTGTCTTCTTTATCCAGAGGATTATTTTTATGGAAAGGCGCTATTTCATTCACCTGAAGCTGATTTAAATTTGGTGGCTCTTTTGCTCAGAAAATGAGTCTGTTGCTTCAACTGCGTACTTAGAACGAATAGAAGCATACATGTTTCATAAAAGACCTCTCAGATTATTTCCATATTTCAGAGTAGTAACTTGTGATGGGAAAAGCAGAAAGGCTTCTGAAGTTCAGCCTGGATTATATAGGAATAAAAAATGAAGTAATAACGATGACCTCATAGGTTCAGGCAACAGGGGCTGACTGATGTGGTTACGTTCTCTGAAGGCAGAGCAGGGTGGTGTATTTCACAGGGATCTCTCTTCATCCACCCAAGCAAGAGTACTGTCTGCAGCCAACCCTCCTAACCCATCACCCACCTGTCAACACTGAGCCATTCAAAATGGCATCATTCAGCTTGAGCTCTTTTTCTAATTCACCATTTCTTTGTTATGAGACGGGGGAGGAAACCCTCAAAGCATTATTTAACATGCATGGACAATGATTTGAGAAAAACTTAAAAGTTGAGATGTAGAAAATATGATGTCAGTAAAGAAAAGGTCTGTATGCTTAGAGCTCTTTTTGAGTATAATTGAGTGTATCCGCTTTTTGTCAACCACATTTGACCAGCTCTGCTAAGCCTCATCATCATAAATGAAATATTTTACCCATAAATAATTAAAATGAGATAGAATTAGACAAAAAATTCTATAAGTAAACAGACGTCTGGGCCTGTTGATATTTTATTAACCAGTAAAGACTTAATAGAAATGGGAAATCACTCTTTGCCAAGTAATTCATTGAAGGTCTTAATCAATTTCAAATAAAAACCTCACAGTTAAGTCTAATTATATCACTTTCAGTTTCAAACATAGTAATTATTAGCTCTTTTCTTAATTAATATTTTCAAGATTGCAGCACTAATTATCTACAGATTTTTAAGGTGGTTTTTAAGAATATAAGTCCAAAAGAGACGATGCCTTCCCACTGGTATTTAGGCTAGTTGCCAGCTTGTCTCCTTTCTGACAATGCTGGCTTTGAACCAGGAATAAAGAAAGGAACAGCTGACATTTAGAAAACAAAACTTCATACTCCACCAATATTTTAAATAATAGCTACGAAAAGCAGAAATAGGAGTTACTTTTTAAAATTCAGCCAACATAACATATCTGGGTTGGTGTTCTACAATTCATATTCTACTTTTAAAAATGAAATTCACCCCAAATTGCATTTTTTACAAACTAAGGAATCTTACTAGCATTTAAAAAAATAGCACATGAAAATTCTTCTTGTGGATATCTAGTAATCATGATTATTAAAAACATGAACATGAATGGCAAAAGGTTGATGGTTGTTTAAGCCAGGTGATAGATACATGAGGTTTATTGTACGTTCTACTTTTGGTTGTGTTTGGCAATTTTCATAATAAAGTTTTTTAAAAGAAAAATACATAAACATAAGGACTCATGGTTCTATACTTATGGAGCTATTAAAGAGATTTAATTAATTTTCAGTTCAATAAATCTTTAGAAAACCTAACTAATGATATAGCTCAAGCATTTACTTCTGATATTCTCATTCTAAAAATGTTAATAAAAGAATTATTGACTTCCAAGACAAAAGTACAGTTATTCAAGTTAAAATAGAACTTAGACAAGCATGTCATAATTTCTGAAAAACTGAAAGCTTGGATTCAATGCTAGTCTGTTTTGGATAAATCATAATACTAAAGATTATTGAAACCTAATAAAAGAGAAAAAAATTTACCTGGCCAAGTTTTACTGCTGCATTAACAGCTTCCTTTTTAAAGTCTTCTAACTCTTGCTGCTGTTCTCCATTGTGAACATTCTCTCTTAAAGAGGTGAGCTGTAAAAGTAAATATGAAGGCTCCAACTGAGCTATATGGTAAGGCTATGCCTAATCCATTAAAATTAGCCCTGGGAATTTTCAGAAGGGTTAGAGCTTTAATGTCTTTTACCTGTGCCAAATTTGTTGCAAGTCCCCAATGTCACAATTACAGATAGGCCCCCAAACCTATGTCAGCAAATGTTTTTAACTTCCTCCCCACACCAAACTAAATCATACAACTCTCAGAATTGATTAATTTGAGGAATAGCTAATAGAGCTGTCAGTGAGCAATAAAATGATCAGAAGGTAAAGGTACCAACAGGAGAAAGGAATCAAAGGACAGCAATGATACCCAACTTACGTGCAAGAGCAACTAGAGGTGAAAAAGTCTTAAATGGCTATAACACGAAGGCTGTAATTTATCATCTACAGGTAAACCAGCTGTGCATCAGAGCCATATTTTGGCTTCCAACAGAGAAGTCATTTCTCTGATTTGCTAGGAAACTTTTCAAGGGGTTCTATAAATTGGGAGTTCAAATTGGTCAATGCAGAGATATCTAAAAGAGAGAGAGAGAGAGAAGGCTTCCATGTGTTATTGAGAAGAATCTTGGTGGTAGAATAAATTCAAATTTTGATCCATGATGCATTCTGTAAAAGAGCTGACTTTTAACTGACTTTTTCTCCTCCATTTAATCCTTCACTAAAGCATCCTCAGCATGTACTTGGTTTCTCTAAACTCTCCTGAATTTGTGGACCCACCAGCAGTATAAGGGACAAAGGATCAGTGACCATAAAAACCCACAAGTGAGCAAATATAAAGTAGATGTATGCATTTTCCAATTTTTCCCACTTTATCAAGTGTGTAAAGGTTCATGCTGGTTCATTATTTGGTGAAAAGCAATAAGGGCAAAGACAAATTAAATGTAATATACTCCAAAAAGCATTTGCCGAGAGGATTGCTACCATTAAAGAGGAAAGGGGTAGACGAGTGAATATGATACACCCTTCACATCACCCTTTCCTGGCAGACTACTCCCTCTGTCAAGCTTGTAATTCCAAACGCTTTCCTTCCTATAAGGAGGGAGGATCCATAGAAACAGGAATTTTTGCTCATTTTTTTCTTCAGTAATATAGTCTTAAAACCTAGCACGTAGTTTTTGTTTAGCAAGTATTTGTTGAGTGAAAGAAAGGAATACTCTTAAAGTTACTGAGACAACAGAGTGATGTTACTGTGAGATTCCACCCCATTTTAAGCTTTCCTTATTTGGAATTCCATTCTATATTACATCTTCCTTTAAACATTAGGCTTCCCGTTTCAATTTGTTCTTCTAGAAATCTATGACTTAAAAGATAAATTAAGGAAAGAAAATAAGAAAGACTTACTTTCCCTTTGTGACTATAAAATGTAGATAGAAAATAATTGTCCTAAATTACACTTCATTTGGGATAGTCCATTAGTACCTAATGATGAATTTTTTTCATATATATATTCCAACTTGATTTTCTCAAGCCAGACTCCTCTCCACCAGTTGGTAGTCTTTATGGCAAGGCAGGGCTGGGAAGGAGACATGAAAGAGTTAAATTTCTGGAAATATTTTTTTCCAAGAACTTCTACTTAGTAGCACAGTTATAATAGTTACATTCTTCCAGGATAACGTCCCCAGTGACTGATTTTCTTTTTTATGGATTATAAACTTGTCCTCAACATAATTTTGGTATTCCTTTGATGATCCGTGTTTAGCTGAATCTGCTACCTAACAGATGCCTGAATATTTAGAATCCCAAAGGACTACAATATCCTGTGGTTTCAAATTCCTAAGCAGTTGATCCCGCCATTCTTGTTTTATTCTTGCTTTCCTACTATCCTAGGAGCCAGTAGCAAATGCACATCATAGTTTTCTTTTTAATTAATTTTTATTGGAATATTGTTGCTTTACAATGCCGTATTAGTTTCTATGTACAACAAAGTGAATCAACTATATGTGTGTATATATACCCCCTAGTTCCTGGATTTCCTCCCCATTTAGGTCTCCAGAGAGCACTGAGGAGAGTTTACCCTCTGTCCTCACACAGTTAATCCAAGTGGATTTAAGAACAAGAGCTTTTCTTTTTTCTCCCCCTGGTCTGATGTCCCTCAGTTTTTTTCCTATAGTCAAAATTTCTTTTCACCTACCTTTGAGTATTCTATTTTTTAAGAAAGAATAAAAGATACTACTAACAAAATGATATATATATGATAAATTTTAAGAGAGAAATAAAAATATGAATTCTTGGTTTATTAACTGTATTTATATATGGACCCACTTACTAATTTAGTCTGATACAAAAGTAAAAAGCAGGATGGAGCATTAAGTCAGATTTTCAACCAACTATAGTATTTTCATGAGGTTTATCAATGCAGAGAATCTAGTGCATGGAATTAATCACCTGGAAGGAACCATCAAATCTTAAGAATTCAGGTTCCCACTATGCCTGAATTCTGTTTGGCAAAAAAGATGGCTTAAACTTTCACAGAAAATAATTCTAAAATATTTCTAAAATAAAACTGGGTTAACCATAATTTCCACATAGTAACAATTCTAATCAAGATGTAATATCTTAAGACTAGAAAATAATAATAATTCTAAAATAAAAATCAGCTAACTTTTACTCAAGGTTTTTAAGCCATTAAAGGTTCATTTTAATAAAGTCAGTATTGTAAAGAAATATGAAATCCATATTTCGATTATAATACTCTAAATGAAAGTGGATTCTGACACTATATAGAAGAGTATGTGAACAATAGAGTCAATCTGTACATTTTATGAGAACACTAATAAAAAGAATCAAAAACTCAAATGACTAAAATTAACCAACCATTTTACAAAAGTAAATAGAGGAAATGGGAGGACGGAACAGGGGATAGTGACTGACTGAAGAATAAATACTGGCTAATGCAGAAAGTACGGAAATTAATCAGTGGAACAATTAGTCAGGGTGGTGGTGGTGGTTTAGTCACTATGTCACGTCTGACTCTTGCAACGACACCGACTGGAGCCTGCCAGGCTCCTCTGAAAATGGGATTTCCCGGGCAAGAATACTGGAGTGGGTTGCCATTTCCTCCTCCAAAAATTAATTACACTTCTCAGTAATTAATAAAGCTATTTATTTTGGGGTAAAGTTCTACTTAGTCTATTGCCTTTCATCTGAGTTGGTTCAACCAGCTGATCTTGAAGACCTTGCGTTTCTGTATATTGATGGTAACTGCAGGTGTGTAAGTAACACACAACCCTGTAGTGACCAGTCTTCCATTTACTAATGGAATCACGGTTAACCAAAATTTCTGCATAGTAATAACTGCAATCAATAGTTAACACCTTTTTGAGACTAAAAAAGACTAAAAAGGTAGAAATTATTACTAGACCATCTCCACTAATGCATCTGTTAGTGAGTGTTTGAACTTCAGCAATACAACACAACAATACAACAACTTCAGTTAACCCACTTATTCATCTCTTACAACATGCCAGGCATACTGCTAGCCACTGTTTTTATAGCAATATATGGGAAACTAAATTTTTTGACCACGAGGAGCTTATATTCTAGTGGTGAGGACAGGGGATGCAGGTGATAAATTAAGACATAACAAAATAATTTCCAGTGTTAGTAAGTGCTATATCCCAAACAACAAAAACAGAGTAACCTCCTAGAGAGTAAGTTGGAGAGTTGCTTTCATAAGGGAACTTGGCGACAACTTCCCCAAGAAGGCAATATTTGAATCAAGTCCTGAATAAATGAGAAGATAGCAGCCATAACAAATGTGGAAATAAGCATCCAAGAATGCAGTCAAAGCTTCCAGATAGGAAAAAAATGTGACATACAGAACAAAGACCAGGATTCTGGAGCAAAATCAATGAAATACAGAAAGCAAGGATATTTGATCTGTCAGGCAGGCAAGGAGTAGATCATGAGAAGGTTTGTGGGGAATTTGGAAATGAATTTAATTATAAAGGTAAACCAGTCAAAAGCTTTAAACAGATCACATTAGTGCTTTGAAAATATCACTTTACCAATATAGGACATTACAGAGTATTGAGTAGAGTTTCCTGTGCTATACAGTAGGTCTTTATTAGTTACTTATTTTATATATAGTGGTATGTATGTGTCAATCCCAATTTCCCAATTTTCCCCCCACTTAATCTAAAAAAAATAAACTGAATATATGTATAATCATAAGAATTTGAGCAAACTCTAGGAGATAGGGGAGGACAGAGGAGTCTGGCGTGCTATAATCTATGAGGTCACAAAGAGTCAGGCATGACCAAGTGACTGAGCAACAACAATAACTGATTCACTTCACTGTACCTCTGAAACTAACACAACATTGTAAATTGACTATATTCCAATATCTTTTTAAAATTTTTTAAATTTTATTTTTAATTGGAGTATACTTGCTTTATAGCTTCCCTGGTGGCTCAGATCGTAAAGAGTCTGCTTGCAATGCAGGAGGCCTGGGTTCCATCCCTGGGTTGGGAAGATTCGCTGGAGAAAAAAATGACTACCCACTCCAGTATTCTTGCCTGAAAAATCCCATGGACTTAATATCGTGTTAGTTTCTGCTGTACAACAATATAGATTAGCTGCAAGTATACATCAGGTCCTCCTTCTTGAGCCTCTCTATCCCACCCCTCTCAGTTCAGTTCAATCACTCAGTCGTGTCCAACTCTTTGTGACCCCATGAATTGCAGCACGCCAGGCCTCCCTGTCCATCACCAACTCCCGGAGTTTACTCAAACTCATGCCCATCGAGTCGGTGATGCCATCCAACCATCTCATCCTCTGTCGTCCCCTTCTCCTCCTGCCCTCAATCTTTCCCAGCATCAGGGTCTTTTCCAATGAGTCACCTCTTCACATCAGATGGCCGAAGTACTGGAGTTTCAGCTTCAACATCAGTCCTTCCAATGAACACCCAGGACTGATCTCCTTTAGGATGGACTGGTTGGATCTCCTTGAAGTCCAAGGGATTCTCAAGGGTCTTCTCCAGCACCACAGTTCAAAAGCATCAATTCTTTGGCGCTCAGCTTTCTTTATAGTCCAACTCTCACATCCATACATGACTACGGGAAAAACCATAGCCTTGACTAGATGGACCTTTGCCGGCAAAGTAATGTCTCTGCTTTTTAATATGCTGCCTAGGTTGGTCATAACTTTCCTTCCAAGGAGTAAGCATCTTTTAATTTCATGGCTGCAATCACCATCTGCAGTGATTTTGGAGCCCCCCAAAATAAAGTCTGTCACTGTTTCCACTGTTTCCCCATCTATTTCCCATGAAGCCATGGGACCGGATGCCATGATCTTAGTTTTCTGAATGTTAAGATTTAAACCAACTTTTTCACTCTCCTCTTTCACTTTCAACAAGAGGCTCTTTAGTTCTTCCTCACTTTCTGCCATAAGGGTGGTGTCATCTGCATATCTGAGGTTATTGATATTTCACACAGCAATCTTGATTCCAGCTGGTGTTTTCCAGTCCAGCATTTCTCACTATGTACTCTGCATATAAGTTAAATAAGCAGGGTGACAATATACAGCCTTGACGTAATCCTTTTCCTATTTGGAACCAGTCTGTTGTTCCATGTCCAGTTCTAACTGTTGCTTCCTGACCTGCATACAGGTTTCCCAAGAGGCAGATCAGGTGGTCTGGTATTCCCATCTCTTTCAGAATTTTCCACAGTTTATTGTGATCCACACAGTCAAAGGTTTTGGCATAGTCAATAAAGTAGAAATAGATGTTTTTCTGGAACTCTCTTGCTTTTTCAATGATCCAGCAGATATTGGCAATTTGATCTCTGGTTCCTCTGCCTTTTCTAAAACCAGCTTGAACATCTGGAAGTTCACGGTTCACATATTGCTGAAGCCCGACTTGGAGAATTTTGAGCATTACTTTACTAGCATGTGAGATGAGTGCAATTGTGCAGTAGTTTGAGCATGCTTTGGGATTGCCTTTCTTAGGGATTGGAATGAAAACTGACCTTTTCCTGTAATGCTGAAGAAGTTGAAGTTGAACAGTTCTATGAAGACCTACAAGACCTTTAGAACTAACACCCAAAAGGATGTCCTTTTCATTATAGGGCATTAGAATGCAAAAGTAGGAAGTCAAGAAACACCTGGAGTAACAGGCAAATTTGGCCTTGGAGTACGGAATGAAGCAGGGCAAAGGCTAATAGAGTTTTGCCAAGAGAACGCACTGGTCATAGCAAACACCCTCTTTCAACAACACAAGAGAAGACTCTACACATGGACATCATCAGATGGTCAACACCGAAATCACACTGATTATATTCTTTGCAGCCAAAGATGGAGAAGCTCTATACAGTCAGCAAAAACAAGACCATGAGCTGACTGTGGCTCAGATCATGAACTCCTTGCCAAATTCAGACTTAAATTGAAGAAAGCAGGGAAAACCACTAGACCATTCAGGTATGACCTAAATCAAATCCCTTATGATTATACAATGGATGTGAGAAATAGATTTAAGAGACTAGATCTGATAGACAGAGTGCCTGATGAACTATGGACGGAGGTTCATGACATTCTACAGGAGACAGGGATCAAGACCATCCCCATGGAAAAGAAATGCAAAAAGGCAAAATGGTTATCTGAAGAGGTCTTACAAATAGCTGTGAAAAGAAGAGAAGCCAAAAGCAAAGGCAAAAAGGAAAGATATTCCTATTTGAATGCAGAGTTCCAAAGAATAGCCAGGAGAGATAAGAAAGCCTTCCTCAGCGATCAATGCAGAGAAATAGAGGAAAACAACAGAATGGGAAAGACTAGAGATCTCTTCAAGAAAATTAGAGATATCAAGGGAACATTTCAGGCAAAAATGGGTTCAATAAAGGACAGAAATGGTATGGACCTAACAGAAGCAGAAGATATTAAGAAGAGGTGGCAAGAATACACAGAAGAACTGTACAAAAAAGATCTTCATGACCCAGATGATCACAATGGTGTGATCACTCACCTAGAGCCAGACATCCTGGAATGTGAAGTCAAGCGGGCCTTAGAAAGCATCACTACGAACAAAGCTAGTGGAGATGACGGAATTCCAGCTCAGCCATTTCAAATCCTGAAAGATGATGCTGTGAAAGTGCTGCACTCAATATGCCAGCCAATTTGGAAAACTCAGCAGTGGCCACAGGACTGGAAAAGCTCAGTTTTCAATACAATCCCAAAGAAAGGCAATGCCAAAGAATTTTACACATGGTAGTGTATATATGTCAATGCTACTCTCTCAGTTTGTCCCACTCTTTCCTTCCCTTGCTGTATCCACAAATCCATTCTCTCCATCTGTGTCTCTAATTCCAGCCCTACAAATAGGTTCATCAGTACCATTTTTCTAGATTCCATATATATGTGTTAATATATAATATTTTTTTTTCTCTTTCTGACTTACTTCACTCTGTATGACAGACTCTGGGTTCATCCATATCACTACAAATCACCCAATTTCATTCCTTTTTTATGGTTGAGTAATATTCTATGTACATACCACATCTTCTTTATCCATTCACCTGCTGATGGACATCTAGGTTGCTTCCATGTCCTGGCTATTGTAAGTAGTGTTGCAATGAACATTGGGGTACATGTGCCTTTTGAATTATGGTTTTTTTGGAGTATATGCCCAGTTGTGGGATTGCTGGGTCATATAGTAGTTTTATTCCTAGTTTCTTAAGGGACCTTCATACTATTCTTTATGTTGGTTGTATTAATATACATGCCTACCCACAGTGCAGGAGGGTTCCCTTTTCTCCACATTCTCTCCACGATTTATTGTTTGTAGATATTTTGATGATGGCCATTCTGACTAGTATGAGGTGTTACCTCATTGTAGTTTTGATTTGCACTTCCCTAAAAATGAGTGATGTTGAGCATCTTTTCTTGTGTTTGTTGGCTATCTATATGTCTTCTTTGGAGAAATGTGTTTAGGTTTTCTGCCCATTTTTTAATTGGGTTGTTTGTTTTTTTTTATATTGAGTTGCTTGTGTATTTTGGAGATTAATCCTTTGTCAGTTGTTTTATTTGAAAAATGTTTTTTTTTTCCCATTCTGAGGGTTGTAAATTTTTTTAAAAAGGTTGCTTTAGCTGTTAGGTGGAAAGGTTCTACAACAAGGCAAGTGTGGTTGTAGAGAAACCAGTTAGAGATGGTTGTGATTGACAGGCAAGTGAAAGAGTGACTTGAATTGGGATTGTAGCAGAAGAAATGATGATAATTGGATATATCTTAGAGGCAGAATTAACTGAATTTACTGAAGTATGGGGAGTGTGAGAAAAAAAAAATCAACAATGACTCCTAGGATTTTGGTCTTAGGAACTAGATGGAGGATGGAACCATTAACTGAGATGTAAAAAGCTTACAGGGATTAGTAGTCATTTCTTTGCATCATGTTAATCCTGCAATGTTCATTAGGCATCCATATTGAGGTATGGAGTTATACGCATGATGCTGGAACTTAAGAGAAAGATCTGGCTGATAACAGAATTCTGGATCTTATCAGCTTATGGCCAGCCTAGACGTGGTCTATGAAGTTCTACCTGATAAGTCAAATTATACTTCCTTAGAATAAGTATCTGCTAGAGGAAGTGGCCAGCAAGAAAGCAGGAAAACCAAGACTGGGCCAACAGGTATCCCAGAAACTAAGGAGGAAAAAATTATTCCAAGAAGCAAGGAGTGGTCATGCCCACCAAACATGGCTAAGGCACTGAGACTAAAGGCTTAGATGAGTTTTAGGTCACTGATGACCGTGATGAAAGTTGTAGTTCTTATAAAACCCTGATAAAATATTAATTATTATTTCTTATTATTTTATATATGAAAAACTTAGACTTGGAGAGGTTTAGCCCTGAATAGCGTCCTGTAAACTTGCTGATCTTAAAGACCATGGTTTTTAACATGCTATATTACTGCTGCCTCAAGTCACTTATAGAAGCAAGTAGAATTAAATGCTTTTATATATTGATGTATATGTTATAGACTTTAGCTTTACTTATTTAATATATGGATTGGGAAAGTATTGAATCCTTTAGTCAGTAACTACAGACATTAGACAAAGTAATTATCACAAGTCTCTATCCTCAGAAGAAAGACAGAGCTCTAAGTATCTGGAAAACAACAGCTGAGGGCTTCAAGCGTCTGAAGAAAATCTTGGGACATCTGAAATTAAAAACTTTAGAAGGAGGTCTCCAAAAATACAAAATCTATTGTATTTCATTGAGAAAGGAAAGAGTATTTTCTTTACCCCCATTTGCGTTCTGCATAGAGTAATATCACTGAACTCTAAAGAATTCATATGGAAGAACATCTTGAAAGTATTCATTTTAATCCTACTGTTCACTGATGCGTACTGAGCAGTAGGAGGTTCATTCATGCCTATTGCATTCTTGGAGTAAAAAGGGGAATTTGTTCTACTTTGACATTTCCATGTTCATTTTTTCCCCCTAAAATCTCAAAAGCTAGTACTCAACAAATAGAATAGAGTTATGAAAGTTGGCTTTCCTTTTTTTTTGCTTAAAAATTCCTTACTGAATTTAAAGGGATGATATATTATTACTGATCTGAATAAATGAGTCCTATTATGAATATCTTTGTGTACTTAAGAATTAGGAAGCAGAACATTTAAATATACTTTCAGGTTATTGCAAACACACCATAAAACAAAGAATCTAAAAGTAGAATTCCCTACTTTGTACTGATAAATTGTGAAAGGCTGATTCAAACTCTCACCCATTCAAAATTAGAGAATACTTGCATCCTTATATATATATACACATATACACACACAGACATACATACACACATATATTTAATGAAGTGTGTTTTTAATCATTTACCATTTAATCACTCTAGAGGGAGTTTGCTAAATCATCAGTAGCCTTATTTTCTAGGTCCTGAAATTGGTTTATCCCTTGTTAAAGAGGTTATTTTTAGGGTTTTGTTGGTTTCAGATGATAGTTGACTAGGAACAAAGAATGCCCAAATCCTGTCCCTTCCTCACTTCAGGAGCTTCCTGAAGAATACAGTATCTGGGACACAAAGTCACTTGATTTTTAATCACAATCATACCCATGTATGCAAAATGCAGAGTCCTCTGGGTCCCTTGAGCTTAACCTGCGAGTTTGTAGGGATCCCTTCCCTTTTGCTGAACCCAAAACCTACCCATCAGTATATTGAGAGAGGGAGGCAAAGGAGATGAGTGAGCTTAGGAGATGACTTAGCTCCTTTGGAAGAAGCAGAGAGGGGGCAGGCACCAGAGTGGACAGGCACTAGACAGCAGCCTTCTGCATCAGCTTCGTGCAAGGAGGAGAATACCACAGATACAGGAGTGGCTCCCACACCTCTTTGCCAGCAGTGGTCTGGTTCCCTACAAAACATGCCACAAAGAGGGACCTGAATCGGACGGAGTTACATGGGTAGCTGTTCCTTTCCGCACTGAGAGAAGAATGGATGGGAGGGGGGTTTTCCCTTGGCACTTCCCCCATGACTCCCCAGCAATAGCTACCCAGCCTCTATGCTCATTCTCTCCTCCACCCAGAATGCCCAGCCCAGTTCAATCTCTGGAAATTCCATCTATCCTTCAAAGTCTAACTTAATACCTAGAATGTCTAAGGTTAGCACTGGAAGAATTCTGTTCCTCAAATTTCATCCACTTGGAGTTAGTGCTTTCACCTGTCACCATACCCCTAACACTATGATTGTGGCAATCTCCCTTTAGAGTTGTTGCCCAAGTATGGGTGAAACTCTTTTCTTTCTTTAAAGATACTTTTGACATGGACAATTTTAGAAGTCTTTATTGAATTTGCTATAGCATTGCTTCTGTTTTTATGATTTTTTTTTGGGGGGGGGGTCCCAAGACAGGCAGGATCTTAGCTGCCAAGAAGGGATCAAACATGCATCCCCTCCATTGAAAGACAAAGTCTTAACCATTGGACCACCAGGGAAGTCCTAAAACTCTTGACTACTACTAACACACTAGCTGACATTGTTACAAGCACTTTACCAAACACAAGAAAATAAAATAGAAATAATTTTAAGTATTAAATTTGTCTGGTTTACAAAACCTAAAACATCTTAACTTGAGCACTAAAAAGCTGGCACCAAGTAGCAATTCCCTGGAAATGCATCCCATATTTCCCAGTTCTTTGTCTGCCTCCATATGACTGGTGCTATCTTAACTCTGACCATCAGGAAACTGTCCTCTAACATGTGTTAGCTTACATTAGGGCTGAAACATTCATATTGCTTTTTGTGTAGAGCTCACCTAGGATTTGCTGTTAGTTGTGGTCCTTAGTTACATGTAGTCTATTGGTAACTGAACATTGAAATGACTTGGTTGATCCATGAGACATTAATTACATATAGGAGTTGTCCCCAGTACAGGTCCAAAAGCATAACAGAGTAGGTTAAGCTAGGTTGTGGTAACAAGCCGCAAAATCTCTGTGGCTTAACACATAAGAATTTATTCTCTCAATCACCCAAATTGGACCAGGGAACTCTCCACAGAAGCTCCCATCCAGGAGCTGACTCAAGGATACTTTCTCCTTGGGTGTGCACGCTCAGTCACTCAGTTGTGTTCGACTCTGTGAGTCCACGGACTGTAGCCCACCAGGCTCTTCTGTCCATGGAATTTTCCAGGAAAGAATACTGGAGTGAGTTGCCATTTCCTCCTCCAGGAGATCTTTCTGGTGCAGGGATCAAACCTGCATCCTGTATTATCAGTGAGCCTTATGTCCCCATATTCTCCATACATGACTTCCAAGAAGGGAGATGGTGAAGACTACCTGGGATTTTCCGTCTCATCACAGATGCATCATGTGTGTATAGAAGTTCTCAGTATGCTAGCCAAAACTAGTCACAAGCCATGGAGATTACACACGCTGAATGTGAGCCTCAAATAACTCTGCTACACATAGATTAAGGAACCCAATTTAATGTCTTTCAGGGGCCAGGAAGGTAACAAATTTGTGAGACTGCCCCTGATAATAAAGAGCACAAAATTTTACACCCTAATATGAGTTTAATCATTTTCAAAGAACACTTTAGTGTCTTCCTAAAATTCTAAATTTAATGAACTTTGCCTATAGACCAGGGGATTCTGGGACAAGAATAACTTGTGACACAACCACCTCTCCTCTCCTCTCCCAACTCCAATGCCAGCTTTATCACCCGAATGAAGGGATTTCTGGGATGAGAAGGTAGGTAAAACACGGAAGGAGGAGTCAGAGAACAAAGTGGTGCTCTCTAGCCTCCAGGCCCACGTGAGTGAAGGATCAACAAAACAAAGTCCCCAGAAAAGATCCCAAAAGATCAGTGCCCAGGAAGACCCTGTCAATCTATTAGGTATAAAGTAATAGTCCACTGCCATTTCATCTTAGTTTATTTATCTTTGTGTTTTTTTAAAGTATGCGTGCATGACATTTGCTTATGGTACTTTCCCATCCCCATTTTTCGGCTGTCTTGATTTACTTTGTTTTATCATATTGCCAAAATAAAAATTAAACAATAGGGAAATTTTTCAGAAAAGCATATTCCCATATGTTGAGAATATGTTCCCAGCATGGCTGGTGAAATGCACATTTTGCTGCTGTTTTGGAAAGTAATCTGAGAAAGCTTATTAATTTAAAAATACAGTTGCCTTTCTATTAAGCAATCCTGTTCCTAGGAATATATCTTAAAGGAACCAAATACTAGTATATAAAGATATATGGAAAGAGCTATTTATGGATAACTTGTTCAGGGTTGCAACAAACTGTAACTGATTGAAAACAAAATGAGTGTTTTATAGTTGGGTTTATTATGGCTGAACAAATCGGAGTGTATCAACAGCAAAATAATATGTAGCCCTCAAAATAATATATTAGAGCTGCCCCAGTTGATGGAGAATTTCTATAAGATACTGATTAAAAGGAACAGTAAGAAAAGTATATATTCCATGATCTCATTTTTGCAAAGCCATGGCCAAAATTCCTCCATTATTATATTTGTGCTCATGGACTGCAAGAATTAACATCATTATGATGTTACCTAAAGCAATATATAGATTCAGTGCAATCCCTACCAAAATCCCAAGGACATTATTCACAGAGATAGAGCCAAAAATTGTAAAGTTTATACAGAATACAAAATACTCTGAAGAGCCACAGCAATTCTTCTGGAAAAAAAAAAAAAGAACAAAGCTGAGAGCATCAAACTCCTGATTTCAAACTATATCATGAAGCTATAGTAATCAAAACCAGACCACTATCTCAAATCAAACACAGAAATAAACTTAAAATGGGTTAAAGGCTTCAATGTAAGACCCCAAACCATAAAAACTCCCATAAGAAAATAGGCAGTATGCTCTTTGACACCACTCTTGGCAGTATCTTTCTGGATCGTCTCCTCAGGCAAAGGAAACAAGGCAAACATAAACAAGTGGCACTACAGCAAACCAAATATCTTCTACTCACAAAAGGAGACTATCACAAAAATGAAAACGCAGCCTACAGGATGTGAGAAAGTATTTGTAGATTATACATCTGATAAGGGGTTAATATCCAAATATATTTTTTAAAGAAACTCATACTATCCAAAAACAAAAAGACCAAACAACCCGAGTTTTAAAATGGTCATAGGAGTTGAATAGATGTCATTCTAAAAAAGATATACAGGTGGCCAATAGGCACATGAAAAGTGATGTTCAGTGTCACTAAGTATTAGGGAAATGCTTATCAAAATCACAATGAAATATTTCCTTGTGGCAGTTAGAATGGGTGTCAAAAAAGCAAGAAATAACAAGGGTTGGTGAGAATGAGGATGTGCAAAAAAGGAAAGCCTATACACTGTTAGTGGGAATGTAAACTGATGCAGCCACTATAGAAAATAGTATGAGGATTCCTCAAAAAATTAAGAAGACAACTACCATATGATCCAGCTATTCCACTTCTAGGTATTTATCCAAAGAATAAAAAAATGTATATAAATGCATACCTGTGCTTGTTGCAGCATTATTTCAAATGGACAACATATGAAACAACTTTAGCGATCATCAGTGGGTGACTGGATAAAGAAGAAGTGGTAAATGTATACGATGAATACTGCTCAGCCATTAATAAAAAGATGAAACCTTGCCATTTGAGACAACATGGGGGGACCTTGAGGGTATCATGCTGTGAAAAAAGTCAGACAGAGAAAGTCAAATACTTTATGATTTCACTCATACATAGAATATAAAAAACAAAGAAACAAAAATAAGTGAACAAATCAAACCAAAACAAAAACAAACATGTAGATACAGATTACAGATTAGTGGTTACCAGAAAGGAAGGGGTCAGGGTAGTGCAAAATGGGTAAAACAACAGATATATTATTACACAAAAATATTGCCTCAATTAAAAATTCTAATAATTAAAAAAGAAGATAATATATTTATAATGGAATATTATTCAGCCATGAGATGAGAAAATCCTGCCAATTGTTACAACATGGATGAAACTTAAGGACATGATACTTAGTGGGGGCAACAGAGGATGAGATGATTGAATAGCATCACCGACTCAAGGGACATGAATTTGAGCAAACTCCTGGAGATAGTGAAGGACAAGGAAGCCTGGCGTGCTGCAGTCCATGGGGTTGCAGAGTCCCAACATGACTTAGGAACTGAAAAACAACAGTATGTGGAATCTAAAAAGAGCTTAACTCAAAAAACAAAGTGTAAAATGGTTGTTACAAGGAACCGAGGGGGTGTGGGAATAGGAAATATGTTGTTTAAGGTACAAATTTGCAACTTGTAGATAAGTAAGTCCTAGAGATCTAATACACAAGATAGTGACTATAAGTAACAGTGTTGTATATAAACATCAAACTTGCCAAGAGACTAGATCTTAATTATTCCCATTATAAAAATGAAATGATAAGCATGGTGATTTACTAGAGGTGAGAGCTAAGGCTATAGTGGCAATCATACAGCAATATAAAAACATATCAAATCAAAATGCTGTGTACCTTAAACTTAACACAAGCTATTTGTCAAATATATTTCAATTAAAAAAAAAAACTTACTCCCTTCTATGTGTACTTTATAAATAATGATGCCACTTCCCAGTATTCGTGAATCAAATCATATTATTGGTAGATTGACAGTATTAAAGATTACCATTTGCACTCATGTGTCAGGCACTGTGATGGATGCATTACTTAAACCTTCACAATAATCCTTCAAGGTAGAAATTATTATTCACATCTTACAGGAAAATCCAAGGTTTATAAAGGGTAAATAACTTGCCCAAAGGCAGGAGACAGAACCAAGAGTCAGAGAAACTGCATTCTTTGCTACTTAGACGCTTCCCATGTAAATAAATTTGAAGTTTAACATCAAGTAATTATTTAGCCTTAAGATATAACACTAAAATGTACATAGGCAAAAATGCAAAATAGACTACCCAAAAAGTGATTAAAATTTGGAACTGGAGTCAGATAAATACAAGACTAAATCCTGGCACCATCCCTTAGTAACAGTGCTGCTTTGACAAAGTTATTTCATTTTTGAAGCTTCAGTGTCTCATTTGTAAAATAATTCACTATCTTACAGGGTTGTAGAGAGAATTAAGTGGGAAATATGTATAAAATGTTCAGTATAGGATTTGGAACCTACACACTCAATAAATATTAGAAATTATAATCCTTATCATTATTTTCTCCAAAATACAGATATATTAGGAGTGGTAAAAGGTATTAAATATTTTTATTATCAAAATACTAATATTAAGATCTTTCATTTCTTATAAACTCATATATGAGATACTTAGAAAAAATAGCAGTCTTATCTTTAGTTTCTTCACCACCTTGGTGTTACTATATCCAATTCTATCTTTTTTTAATCAGTTTTTTAGAAATGTTCTTCTTTCCTCTATTTCTAGAGCTGCTAGAAAAATATTCTGATTGCTTTGTCACTGTGACCTGTTCTCAGATGAACAATTTAACTCTTTCTGGATTGGTAAGGGTTTGTTTTTTTAATAATTTGATTTTACTTTAAAAAATACTTCAGTTAACTTTTACTCCTTTTCTCATTATTCTCTATGAGAATATCACTAAAAATAGGTGGAGGGCTATGGGATGTTTCAAAAGAACAGCATCTATACTATCTATGGTGAAACAGATCACCAGCCCAGGTGGGATGCATGAGACAAGTGCTCGGGCCTGGTGCACTGGGAAGACCCAGAGGAATCAGGTGGAGAGGGAGGTGGGAGGGGGGATCGGGATGGGGAGTACGTGTAAATCTATGGCTGATTCATATCAATGTATGACAAAACCCACTGAAATGTTGTGAAGTAATTAGCCTCCAACTAATAAAAAAAAAATACAAAAATAAAAAATAAAAATAATAAACTGTACTAACAACAACAACAACAACAACAAAAAACTCTTTAAAACTCTTGAGTATATTGCCTTAATGTTTTCCAGAAAGAGTGAGCGTGAAATTCCCGAGTCATTATGAGAATGACTCTTTCCCTGCACCACTGCCAATACTATATTAGAAGTAAAAATTATTTTTAATTTGATAGTTGAAAAAATAGTATCTTGTTATTTTAAATTGTATTTTTCTCAGTATTAGTAAGATTGACTTCTTTTCATAGATTTTTCTTGTCTTTGAACTTATTTGTGAATTATCCAATCAAGTTCTTCTGAACTTTTCTATTTGGATAGGGGCTTCCCAGGTGGCTCAGATGGTAAGAATCTGGTTGCAATGCAGGAGACACACGTTCAATCCCTGAGTCAGGAAGAACCCCTGGAGAAGGAAATGGCAACCCACTCCAGTATTCTTGCCTAGAGAATTCCATGGACAGAGGAGCCTGGTAGGCTACAGTCCACGGGATCACAAAGAGTCCAACATTAGTGATTTTTATTAATTTTTGGATATTCATTTTATTTCATTTTTTCACTTAAATTTATTTATTTTTAAATGAAGCAATGATGAATATTTTTAATGATAAAAGGTACAATTCACAGAGAAGGACATCATAAACCATTAGACACCTAGCAACAAAGAAACAAAGATACATTAAAAATCAGAGGAAATATAAGAGAAAAGAAAAATATATGTAATTATAGTGAGACATATTAACATTTCTAGATTTAGTGATTTTTATATTGAGATCTACCACAGGACTTTATGCTTGTTCATATCTTCTTTAACAGGTAGTAGGTTTTTTAAAAGTAGGCAGATATGTAACATGGTGGTAGCTATACAAAAAGCTTGAAAGAAAAAAAATTAGAAGTATCTGCTCTGACACATAAATTCAACAAATATTCACTGGGTATCTACCAAGAGGAAGGTACTGTAATGCTACATTCAGTATAAAATGCATTCCCTGTTCTCAAGGGGCTTCCCAGGTGGCTCAGTGGTAAGGTGGATTACCTGCCAATGAAGATGATGTGGGTTTGATCCCTGGGTCAGGAGGATGCCCTGGAGGAGGAGATGGAAACCCACTCCAGTATTCTTGCTTGGATAATCCCATGGACAGAGGAGGGTGGCAAGTTTCAGTCTATGGGTTGCAAGAGCTGGACACGACTGTGCGCACACATGCTCTGCTCCAAAGTGGCACCTAGTCTAGTTGAAGATTCAAACCCCAGAACAGAATAAAGAGCTATAAGAGCTGCAATATGAAAAATAATTAATGATAAGTAAGCAAGGCCTATTTTAGGACAGGGAATGATTATGGTGATTTGTGTGCCAGGTAGATTGTACCAACAGGTAAGGTGTGGTTTTGAATAAAAGGAAAAAATAAGAACAAAGCAAATGAGTTGGTATATCATTTTGAGGAAGTCATGAGAAAAAAGTAGATGTCATAATTCACATGTTTTTCTCAGAAACTCTGAATAGATACCCCTATGATGGAGGAAAAGATCTTTAATGTCTATCTAAAGAGTTTAAGTTTTGATGAGCTTGCATCATCATTGTAAATATGAGGTCTGGTTTTGTCTGAAGAATGACAAAAATAAAACTTACTTTATTATTTCACTGCTCTTTAGATCTATTCTCAGATGAAAGATTCCCTCTCATTCAGTGGGACATTTGGGGTCCAAATGTAAAGCTGACTTCTATTATGGTATCTAACAGCAATCATATCAGTTTATTTGCAGCTGCAAAGATAAGAAACCCTGCCACAGAGTGGCTTGAGTAAGTAGAAGAATGTTTTTCTCACAGGACAAGAAATCTGGAGACGGGGGTAGCTTTTGACAGTGGTTCACAGGCCTGATTTGGCCTCCCTGGTGGTTCTGTGGTTAAACACTAGCCTGTCAGTGCAGGAGACATGAGTTCGATCCCTGGATTGGGAAGATCTCATGAAAAAGGAAATGGCAACCCACTCCAGTGTTCTTACCTGGGATATCCCATGGACAGGGGAGCCTGGCGAGCTACAGTCCACTAGGTCACAAAGAGCTCGACATGACTGAGCAACCAAACAACAACAACAAATCACACAACCTTTTCTTGATACAAGGGAAGCTAAGACAACAAGCAGTGTAGGGAAAACGAAGTTGAGAACTGATCTTAAAATAGCCAGTCTCAGGCTCTGCCATAGTTACACTACAAGAAGAAAAAATCAAGCAAGTATTGCAGGAAGATTCCTGGTTAGCACTGACATATCATGGAAGAGAAGAATATGGGTAAGAATACTCAGTAGCTCATATTAACAGCTCTCCAACTTGGGTTGAATACATTTGCAGGACAAGAATAGAGACACAGGTGTAGAGAACAGACATGTGGACTCAGAGGTGGGGAGAAGGGAGTGAGATGAATTGGGAGGTTGGAATTGACGAATGCGCACTGCCCTGTGTAAATCAGCTAGTGGGAACCTGCTGTATAGTGCAGGGAGCTCAGCCTGGTGCTCTGTGATGACCTAGATGGGGGGGTGGGGGCGGTGGGTTAGGGAAAGGAAAGTCCAAGAGGGAGGGGATATATGCACACATATAGCTGATTGACGTCATTGAACAGCAGAAACTAACGCAACATTGCAAAGCAACTGTATCCCAATTTTTAAAAAGTGTTAAGTATTCAGATCATCCTTATAATGGAGTTAAGCAGAATGAGAGTTCTGAATGACCAAATACTTAATGTGAAAGAGAGCAAAGAGGTTCTTAAAAGGGTTTTATTCTTTGTGTTTTTAAGTGAATTCAGGCTTGGCAGAACCCCCATCACTGCCTACATTATTGATGGGGATATCTGCAAAGAAGCAGATGTTTTGCCAAGAAAGGAAATATGAATCATTGTATCTAATAAGATGAGAATTTTAGGAAACAGTCTACATAGCTCATGAGTGAAACTAGCAATTAATCTTGACATGTTTTGTAAAAGGTTTGGTTGCTTAACATTTCTCCCAAGGAATTTTTTTTTTTTTAAGTTTGCTGTAGGCAGGAAAGTAAAAAGACTGACATGTAGGAAACTGAATGTTTCTTCCCGCCAAAGGCCAACTGTACCAGTTTTATACTGAAATATGAGGTGCATCATGATCAGAGATTAGACAAAGGCGTTCACCAGTATGCCCTCAGTCCCAACTTGCCGAGGGAAGCGATGAAGTGGCGCCATTGGAGGCAGGGAGTCATGACCAATTTATTACTCCATTCTAGATGTTGCATATGTATGCAAAGTTTTATTTATAAAGATAATTTATGTGGCAGTTGGGTTATGTGGTAATCACCAAGACATAGTGTCTAAAACTATACAATGTCACGCTAGCATGTAGACAGAAATTCTCTTGTGTGGATTTGCATATGAAAGCTTCCTGAGAGATGTGCCGCAATCCACATGCATCTGTTGACTCTCCACAGAAAATGAAAGCCTGGTATTTCTAAAATTCATTGATTGTTGCCATCTCTCTTTGGGTGGGTTTGCATTTTGCTAAAAATAAATGATGGCAATCTTTTGTCAATAACTTAATATGGCTCTATTATATTCCTTTAATTTTAAGCTTTAATTGACCTTCAAATACTGATGTTATTGTTTAATATCTGTTCACATTTAACAGAAGTTCAAGTAGAATACACTCAGTGTTGATCAGGAACTTGGGCTAATGAAGTCAGAGTCACAATATCTGTTTGCTCTCAGAGCCAATATATTTATTGACAACTTTTCTATGAAAATTTAAATGGAAATTTATATTTTGAAGAGAAGGAACAATTTTAGCTTTTTGAAGCCCAGAAGTCTGCTCTCTCCTTTTTATGTCTAGTTTTTATATTCTTAAAATGAATAACCTGCATTGTTTAATTGCTTTCATCCTATTGAAATTCACACACACTATTTGCTTAAACTGATACCTTTACTCATAATCTACAAAGCACAATCAGTAGAACCATCACTATATTTCCCTAGCCAACAACAGGAAAACAGAAGACAATTCAAGGCTTGGAATTCCATAAATATCTTCATTATTCATTGTTTTCTTTTCTCCACCCTTGCCCCACCTCCGCTCTTCTCTGGGTTTCACTCTCATTCAACCCCTCATTATTGCCATCTGCTGCTTCTTAGTAACATATTTCACAGAAATACACAATAAGCATTATATAAAATTCAGAGAAGAACATTTCCCAACATCTTCAGTCATCCAATGCATGCAAATTTAAAACCAGAATGAGATACCACTACATGCTCCCTAGAACCAATAAAATCACAATTAAAGAATAAAATAAAGAGAAAATGAAACCTTGATATTTGTGAAATTAATTGTTGCCATCCACATTTAGGTCTAAACTTTGCTAAAAATTAATTACGGAAATCTTTTAACAACTCAATACAGGTCTATGTTCCTTTAATTTTAAGCCTTAACTGACCTTAAAATATTGATTTGTTATTTATCTGTTCAATTCATGTTTAATAGAAGTTCAAATAGAATAAGCTCAGTCTTGATTAGTAACCTGGGTTAATGGGGACAGAATCACAATGTCTATATTTGTTTTCAGTGCAAGGTTGACAATAATCAGTGTTGGTGGATGTGGAACAATTGGGACTCTTGTGTGTTTCCAGTGAGAATGTGTTAGTAAGATGGTACCATAACTTTAGAACTAAGTTTGGCAGTTTATAGTGGATTTAAACATCCATTTATAAGACCCACTTGTTACTAGTTCAGGTTATCTAAGAAGTAGATGTCACGACTGGGTTGAGAGATGCAAGGAATTTGTTTGAAGGAGCACCTCTAAACAATAAAGGGTAGGACCCAGAGAAGGTGTGGATAGTCTTCAAACCATGATACAGACCTGATACCTGTGAAACACAGGGGGAAGGAAGAAAGGATTGGTAGAAAGAGTACTGAATTCTTGTACAATTTCAAGAAAGATGAGATCAAGAAACCTGAAGTCAAACTCATCCATTGGAGGAGTCTCACATCTCAGTGGCATGGGTGTCTCTAATTTCCCTATTGTGCTGAATCATGGATGGGAAGCATGGGAAGTCTGTGGGTGGGATGTGCAAATGGTGGTGGATACAGACAGGTGACACTGTCTGTGTTTTTTGTTTTTTTTTGTCACTGTGCTCCACAGTTTTAAGGCAATTGCAACTCAGCAATTTTAATCATCAATATTTACCTGAAGAAATGAAAGCATATATTCACATAAAGATTTTTGTATGACTTAATGTCTTCCTTGTCTATTCTTCTCCGACACTTTATTAACACCTCTGTTACAGAACTTACCAGCTTATATTATTGACAATTATCATTAATCTAGTTTTTTTTCTTGAGTGTGAAGTTCTTTAAAATATCATTTTATGTTGTATCTTTTACTCTCTAACTGCATCACCCAGTATTTCTGAGTATGTACATACAAAGACTTACATACATAAAGCAGAGAATCTTTATTTATATTAGCCAAAAACTGGAAATATGTCCAACAACAAATGAATGAATAAACAAATAGTGGTATATCCATACAATGTAATTCTATTCTGAAATAAAACAAAATTAACTACTGATACACATAACATCATGGATGAATCCCAAAAATGTGTGAGCAATAGAAATCAGACTTAAAACACTGTATATGATTCCATTTATTTAAAAATTTAGAAAAGGCAAAACAAGCTATAGTGACAGAAAGCAAATCAGTGGTTGCTACCAACGGAATGGAGAAAACTTTTGAGATGATGGTGTTCTGTATCTTGATGTGGTAGTGGTTACACGGATAGACACATCTTTCACGTCTCACTGAAATATACGTTAACATGGGTACATTTTATAGAGTGTGCATTATAGCTCATAAAATTGATAGGTTAAAGGTTTGCTAGAATTATTTATAAAATAACATTTCCAATGTTTGCTCTTTTGTAAATATGGAAGATTCAAGAGGTCAGTTATTTAAAAATGTGGAAGATAAACAACATAGAAATAGATTATTCTTTCACATTTGGTCAAACATGAAACTGAGCCTTATTTGGTCACACAAAGTGTTTCTATCATATATGAGATGACTAAAAACAATTTTAAATTTAAAGCAATTTTTAAAATCATCAACACTTACCTGTTAAATACCACAAGTAAGAGAATATTGCTGAAGTTACTGATGTAAAACAAATAAGTAAAATTCACAACTGCATATTTTTCCAATCCTAACATATTAAAGAAATAGACAAGTTGTTCTGATTATCCATGAATTAAGGGGCTTACATTTTTATTTCAGCCATTGAAAAAGGAAGCACAAGAGGGTTCTCATTCCCAGATGAGACAGAGGAAGAGAGAGACGTCAGGGATACCTGGCTTGAAAGAAATTCTTGTTGGCATGTGTGCATTGCTCATTGGCTTCAGTAGTATCCAACTCTTTGCAACACTGTGGACTGCAGTCCACCAGGCTCCTCTGTCCACAGGATTCTCCAGGCAAGAATACTGGAGTGGGTTGCCATGTCCTTCTCCACAGAATCTTCCCAACTCAAGAATCAAACCCATGTCTCCTGCATCTCCTGCACTGCTGGTGGATTCTTTATCACTGAGCCACCAGGGAAGCCCGGGAGAAATTCTTAGGACTATATTATTAACAGTCAGTGCTATTGTTGAAAATACAATTATTATCACAGAGAAATGCAGTGGTAACAGCTTTTGGTGGTAACTTTTCCCCAATTAACATGTTATCAATATACCCCAAAGGACAAATAGAAGCTATAAAAGAGTAAGGTTTAATTCATAACCCCTACCTGAAAAAAGCCATCCTGGAATGTGAAGTCAAGTGGGCCTTGGGAAGCATCACTGCAAACAAAGCTAGTGGAGGTGATGGAATTCCAGTTGAGCGATTTCAAATCCTAAAAGATGATGCTGTGAAAGTGCTGCACTCAATATGCCAGCACATTTGGAAAACTCAGCAGTGACCACAGGACCAGAAAAGGTCAGTTTTCATTCCAATCCCAAAGAAAGGCAATGCCAAAGAATGCTCAAACTACCACACAATTGCACTCATCTCACATGCTAGTAAAGTAATGCTCAAAATTCTCCAAGTCGGGCTTCAGCAATATGTGAACCATGAACTTCCAGATGTTCAAGCTGGTTTTAGAAAAGGCAGAGGAACCAGAGATCAAATTGCCAACATTTGCTGGATCATCAAAAAAGCAAGAGAGTTACAGAAAAACATCTATTTCTGCTCTATTGACTACGCCAAAGCCTTTGACTGTGTGGATCACAATCAACTGGAAAATTCTGAAAGATATGCCAGACCACCTGACCTGCCTCTTGAGAAACCTGTATGCAGGTCAGGAAGCAACAGTTAGAACTGGACATGGAACAACAGACTGGTTCCAAATAGGAAAAGGAGTATGTCAAGGCTGTATATTGTCACCCTGCTTATTTAACTTACATGCAGAGTACATCATGAGAAACGCTGGGCTGGAAGAGACACAAGCTGGAATCAAGTTTGCCGGGAGAAATATCAATAACCTCAGATATGCAGATGACACCACCCTTATGGCAGAAAGTGAAGAGGAACTAAAAAGCCTCTTGATGAAAGTGAAAAAGGAGAGTGAAAAAGTTGGCTAAAAGCTTAACATTCAGAAAACTAAGATCATGGCATCCGGTCCCATCACTTCATGGCAAATAAATGGGAAAACAGTGGGAACAGTGGCTGACTTTATTCTTCTGGGCTCCAAAATCACTGCAGATGGTGATTGCAGCCATGAAATTAAAAGACACTTACTGCTTGGAAGGGAAGTTATGACCAACCTAGGCAGCATATTAAAAAGCAGAGAGATTACTTTGCCAACAAAGGTCCATCTAGTCAAGGCTATGGTTTTTCCAGTGGTCATGTATGGATGTGAGAGTTGGACTATGAAGAAGGCTGAGTGCCGAAAAATTGATGCTTTTGAACTGTGGTATTGGAGAAGACTCTTGAGAGTCCCTTGGACTGCAAGGAGATCCAACCAGTCCATCCTAAAGGAGATCAGTCCTGGGTGTTCATTGGAAGGACTGATGCTGAAGGTGAAACTCCAATACTTTGGCCATCTGATGTGAAGAGTTGACTCATTTGAAAAGACCCTGATGCTGGAAAAGATTGAGGGCAGGAGGAGAAGGGGACGACAGAGGATGAGATGGTTGGATGGCATCACTGACTCAATGAACATGGGTTTGGGTGGACTCTGGGAGTTGGTGATGGACAGGGAGGCCTGGCGTGCTGCAGTTCATGGGGTCGCAAAGAGTCGGACACGACTGAGTGACTGAACTGAACTGAACCTGAAAAAAAAAAGCAAATTAGAAATACATATCCCATTGGATATGGGTCACTAAGACATTTTTAATCTAAATAAAACATGAAAATGACTGACTGAAGAGTGGTCTAATTTAAGTGAGGAAAAATTCCTTTACCCTCTGCCAAGCAGTGTCACCACCAATAAAAAAGGGGAGCTGAAGTCACTTCAGAGATTATCTATGAATGTTTTCATTGGGGGATATTTAAATAATTACCCAAGTAATTCAAGGAAAAATTATCTTTTGCACAACTGAGTTAGGTAATTGAAGAAAACTAGATTAAAATATCTATTGTAATAGATCACAGTTTATATTTATTTCTACCTTCAAAATGCTTAAAATCATGGTTAAATATGTAATATTGTTCATTACTTTTGTAGTAAAAGATAAGGTTTTGCTTGGTGGTGCAGATGGTAAAGAACCAGTTCAATTCAGTTCATTCGCTCAGTGGTCCAATTCTTTGAAACCCCATGGACTTCCCTGTCCATCACCAACTCCAGTGCTTGCTCAAACTCATGTCCATCAAGTCAGTGATGCCCTAATGGGGTACTTCAAAATATCTCCCATAGCATCTTATCTTAGTACGCCATAGCTGCTCCCCTTCCACAGTCTATCATTGAAAATGGAGTATACTTTATGGACTCTGTCATCCATCATAATAATTAGAAAATATATAGTAACAATAATGATGTACTAATAAGAGGATGTGTACATGACCATATAAGATGCTGTAAAAAGCAAGAAAATATTAAAACACATACAGCCTTTTGAATCACAATTTAGTCACACGCTAAGTGGAGATGATATACACTGCCTATATAACTGCTCAAACTTCTCTTATCTCTCTTATATACAGTTTGGCTCAAGATGTTTAGCCCACATTTGTTGGAGGTAAAATTAACAAGTGTATCTATGGGAAATGTGGGAGCAGAAGAGAAGGAAACCCCCTGAGAACTTACTCCTTTTCTATTGAACATATAATTAGCAGCTCTGACTTTAACACAACAGGCTAAAGGCTAAAATTTATATACCCAGGTTCCTTAGGGGAATTACCTTTACTTCAGTAAATGATATACCATTAAAATTGGAAAAAATTAATATACAAGGATTATAATGACTTTTAGTAGACTGACATCAATGAATGCAAAATTCCTGAGAAAAAGAAGAAATTAAGAATTTCTGAACATAGTTCTGGTCTAACTTAGGGATTCTTACATAAAAAACACCATTCCTTAGGAATTCCTTGGTGGCCAGGTGGTTAAGCCCAGCTTTTGCTACTGTGGCCTGGGTTCAATCTCTGTTCGGAGAAACTGAGATTCTGCAAGTCATGAGGCTTGGCAAAAAACCAAACAAACAAATGACAACAACAAAAAACACCACTGTTCCATCCCATTGGTTTTAACACCGTTGCTGTTTACTACATACAAGTGTACACTACACATCAGCTAGTCAATAAATTTAACACAATTATTATTCTGTAGTGTAGATGTTGAGACATCAATCACAAATGGAAAAGCCAAAATTAACATTTAAAAAATAAGAATTTCCACAATTTTGTATTCTTTATGTATTCCTGCTGTCTTTCTCCATTCTGAAAACGCAAGGCATTTTTAAAAAATCGGTAGATTTTTATTTTGTTTTCATATAAAGACCACTTAAACTTGAAGTTTTCTTCATGTCATAGGTTAAAGACATTTGACTAGTAATTCAAATAAAGAAAGATTTTGTGATATAATCTTCACTAAATTCTTGTGCGCTCTTTTACAGAACCTCAAAGCAAAATGAAGTAAGTTTCTGTTAGTGTGCTAATGTTACCAAAATTATGAAAAATTTTCTCATATATAATTCAATTAACCATTATACAGAGGAGGAATTACTCTGCAATCCCCTTAGTTTCACCACTTAATGAAGAAAAGGAATGGCTATTCTTAAAATCTGGAATTTTTACTAATTAGAACACAGTGGAAAAATATACAGCAAAAGAATTTTAAAGGCTGCATTACTGAACCCAGAGATAATTTATCATATTAAAAAAATGCATTATTAGCATCCTCTAGGAAGTGTTAAGAGTGAAACTGTTAAATATAGTTGGAGCCTTTGCTGATGGCTCAGACAGTAAAGAATCTGCCTGCAATGCAGGAGACCCAGGTTCAATCCCTGGATCGGGAAGATCTCCTGGAGAAGGAAATGGCAACCCACTCCAGTATTCTTGCCTGGAGAATTTCATGGACAGAGGAGCCTGGCAGGTTATAGTCCATGAGGTTGCAAAGAGTTGGACACAACTGAGCAATTTCAAAAAACAGCAATTAATATTAATCCTTTGACAAATTAGAATAAAACAAAAATAAATAAATAGTACATTTTACGTTTCATAAATAAGAATTTTTATTTGAAATGTTTGACATTAAGATATTTTTAGTTTTTTAAAGATCAATTAATTAATCTCAGAAATATGATCCTAATTATTTTGAATGAATGTAAAAGATTTTTGATATAAGGTGGGATCCATGTGGATTTTTCACTAATAATAACACTTAATCCATGCACAGACAGACTTAAGAGCATCATATGCATGAACTCTTTCAATCCTCAGAGCAATCCTAAATGTTAGGTACTGTCATGATGCTTGTTTTATAGATGATAAAATTAAGAACCAAAGTTTAAGAGACTTTCGTTAGCTCAAACAGTATGACGTGGACCCAGGATTTGAACCCAGCAGACTGGCTCCATATTCCACTGCTATACTCTCCTCGTTTTTACTGATCAGAACAGATGTGTAACAATATAAAGGACAAACTATGTTAGTAATAAAGTGGCCTTTTTGGTTTGGTTTAGAGGGAAAAGAGGGATGACAGTTGCAAATAATACGGTATCTATAGCAAAATATCAACTTAAACACAAGCTGGGGGTCAGATATATTTGGCTGTGTTTGGCAAACTGGTGGAGCAACAACAGGGGCCAACTAAATGAGGAAATGATGGAATTAGCTGAGACCCCAGGCTCCACCACACGTACACACTGCTGCGTTCACAATGCTGACCGGCAAGGATCTACTGTAGAGCAAGGGAACTTTGCTCAACATTATCTAACAACTTAAATGGGAAGAGAACTTGTATGAATAACCAACTCACTGCTGTACACCCGTAGCTAGCACAACAGTGTTGATCAACTGTCAGTTCAGTCCAGTTCAGTTCAGTCGCTCATCGTGTCCGACTCTTTGCGACCCCGTGAACTGCAGCACGCCAGGCCTCCCTGTCCATCACAAACTCCAGGGTTCACTCAAACTCATGTCCATCGAGTCGCTGATGCCATCCAGCCATCTCATCCTCTGTTGTCCCCTTCTCCTCCTGCCCCCAAGCCCTCCCAGCATCAAGGTCTTTTCCAGTGAGTCCACTCTTCTCATGAGGTGGCCAAAGTATTGGAGTTTCAGCTTCAGCCTCAGTCCTTCCAATGAACACCCAGGACTGATCTCCTTCAGGATGGTCTGGTTGGATCTCCTTGCAGTCCAAGGGATTCTCAAGAGTCTTCTCCAACACCACAGTTCAAAAGCATCAATTTTTCGGTGCTCAGCTTTTTTCACCATTCAACTCTCACATCCATACATGACCAATGGAAAAACCATAGCCTTGACTAGATGGACCTTTGTTGGCAAAGTAATGTGTCTAGTTTTAAATATGGTATCTAGGTTGGTCATAACTTTCCTTCCAAGGAGTAAGCGTCTTTTAATTTCAAGGCTGCAGTCACCATCCACAGTGATTTGTACACCTGAAACTAGCACAACAGTGTCAATCAATTATACTCCAATATAAAATAAAAGGTTAAAAAGGCAAGTTAGTTTTGTTATTTGCTGCCAAAAGACGATTAATACAATATTATTTCCTCCTTATCTGAGTTTTCGCTCATTCTGTCTCAAAAATCTCACCTTCATTTGCAACCCAAGGTAAGTCTTTCTTTGACTTCCATTGATTTCTTTCAGTTAGGGACACACTTAGGTATAAATCTAATATGGTAGTACTTTGTAAATATAGAGGTACATGCTAATATTATTCTGTAATGCATAGTTACTAAATATGTTAGTACTCTTTCCCAACTATACCTATAAACGGTATAGGTAAGCATTCAACAAATGCAGGTTGAATTGAATCATCTATGTCAAATCTTATACTATTATAACCACTTGTAATTTATTCTATATAAACATTCTCATCATAAGAGGGATTTTATTTTGTAGCACACTGCAAACATGTTTAGCAGAAGACAAGATGTTTATCTCTTAGCAAAGAAAGAATACTCAATCTGGATGTCATGTTGTGGCATTACATTCAACTTTATTTAAAAATGCACATTTTCTTTATGGCTTAAATCACATAAACAAATTTTTAAAACATTCTACTTTTCACACTCTTCAGTCAGACTCCTACAACTGAAGATTACTTATCTTGCAACCTAGCCTAAAGTCAGCAATAAGGAGTTTCATATGAACCAGCAATTCCATTTCTGGACATATATCTGGAAAAAAGTGAAAAGACTAATTTGAATAGATATATGCACCCTAATCTTCCCACCAGCACTATTTACAATAGCCAAGACATATATATGAATAACACATGCATGTGTGCTCAGTCGCTCAGTTGTTTCTGACTCTTCGCAACACCATAGGCTGCAGCCCATCAGGCTTTTCTGTCCATAGAATTTTCCAGGCAAGAATACTGGAGTGCATTGCCATTTTCTACTCCAAGGAATTTTCCCAACTCAGGAATCGAATCTGTGTCTCCTGCATCTTCTGCTTTGGCAGGCAGATTCTTGACCACTGAGCTGCCTGGGAAGCCCCAAAAATGAATATTACTCAGTCATTAAAAAAGACTTAAATCCTGCCATTTCCAACAATGTGGATGGACCCTGAACATACTGCGCTTAGTGAAATAAGTCAGACAAAGACAAATACTTTATGATATCACTTACATGTAGAATATAAAAAATAAAACATATGAATGTATATGTAAAACAGGAGCAGATTCACAGATTAGAAAGCAAATTAGCACTTACCAAAGGGGAGAGGGGATGGAAGTGAGACAAAACAGATAAGCAACAAAGATATATGTATAGCATAGGGAATTAAAGCAATTTTCATCTAATACTGTTAATGTAAGAGTTGACTCATTTGAAAAGACCCTGATGATGGAAAAGATTGAGGGCAGGAGGAGAAGGGGACGGCAAAGGATGAGATGGCTGGAGAGCATCACTGACTCAATGGACATGAGTTTTAGTCAACCCTGGGAGTTGGTGACAGACAGGGAGGTCTGGCGTGCTGCGATTCATGGGGTCGCAAAGAGTCGGACACGACTGAGCGACTGAACTGAACTGAACTGAGTGTTAGTGATACATATGACATTCTCAGTGCTCTGAATCATATAAGACAGTATTGATGTAGGTACCAACAGACAATTCATCTTGTAAATAGATGATGTAAACTTACAGTATCAATAAATACAGTACAGCACTGTAAATGCTTTTTCCTTTCCTTATGATTTTCTTAATAACATTTTCTTTTCTCTAAGTTACTTTATTGTAACAGCACAGTATGTAATACATATAATATACAGAATATGTTGTTAATCAACTGTATATGTTATGGGCAAAGGTTCTGGTCAACAGTAGGCTATTAGTAGTTACGTTTGTGGAGTATCAAAAGTTATATGCAGATTTTTGACTATGTAGAGTGTTGGTGCCCCAAACTTCCAAGTCGTTCAAGGGTCAACTGCATTTGTTATTGTGACCAAATCAGAAGCAAGTACTGTAAGAACAAGACACATTTAGAGTTATCTTGCTGGAACTGAGGAAGTATATATAAAATCTATTTTTAAAAAATAAGCATGAACCTCCAATGCAGGTTTCATGCAAATAAATCCCTGCACGTTATATAGACTTGAGGGCCTCAGAGTATTAACACACAATAGAAGTGTGTTGAGTATACTAGAAAAAAGCAGTGGGTCTAGGCTCATGTTCAAATTATAGGTCTACCCTTTATAAGCTGGGTCTGGTATTTAACCCAGGTTTCCCCAGCTGTAAAAGGAGATAACAATAACTATTTTGCAAGATTATTTTAAAGACTAAAAAAAAAAAAAAAAAAGCAAAAAACTGAAGTGCCCATAACATCATAATATAACTGTATTCATTCAATACATTCTGTATAACGGGGCAGAGAGGTATATAATACAATTTAGAATGTTTTTTTTCATTTAAATTATTTTTCATTTAAAAATTGTCCCATTTTAATGTTTTACATTAAAAATGGCATCAATTATTTTGAAACTTTATTTATATGAATTCCTCACTCTTGTAACCGTAACTGTATTAGTCACTCAGTCATGTCTGACTCTTTGCGACGCTCTGGACTGTAGCCTGCCAGCCTCCTCTGTCCATGGAATTCTCCAGGCAAGAATACTGGAATCGGTTGCCATTCCCTTCTCCAGAGGATCTTTCCAATTCGGGGATCAAACCTGGGTTTCCTGCATTGCAGGCAGATTCATTGCTATCTGAGTCACCAGGGAAGCCCTCATTCTTGGACAAAGATAAATGAAGCATTACTACTTGTGAGTTAGAAATGCATACATCATTTGTATGCAAAATGCATCCAATCATTGTAATAAGTAGGATGTGGGGAAACAGGCTCTTATGCATACTGCTGAGGTGAGAGGAAACTATCAGTCTACCTGAAAGACAAGTTGATAACTTATATCAGAATGTTCAAAATGATGTTCACTCTTTCATCCAGGAACTAGTAAACATATATAAGGATTAATAAAAAAGAATTCACCTATTAGAGATATTAGAAATATCCTAAAGCTTTGCGAATAGGAAAATTGCAAGCAAACTGTAATTACAGTTCTTTCAGATGAAAGAGTATATATTAATGGATGCAATCCAAAAAGTGCATGTAATTGTCATAAAAACATGATCATAATTTAATGCTAAGGGGAAAGGAACAAAATGGAAAGTGCATACTATGCACTGCAATGATAGGGTATGTGATGCAGTTAAAGTGCAGCACTCAACATGTCAGCAAATTTGAAACACTCAGCAGTGGCCACAGGACTGGGAAAGGTCAGTATTCATTCCAATCCCAAAGAAGGGCAGTGCCAAAGAACGTTCAAACTACGGTACAGCTGCGCTCATTCCACATGCTAGTAAGGTTATACACAAAATCATTCAAGTTAGGCTTCAGCAGTATGTGAACCAAGAACTTCCAGATGTACAAGTTGGGTTTAGAAAAGGCAGAGGAATCAGAGATCAAATTGCCCACATTCCTTGGATCATAGAAAAAGCAAGGGAATTCTAAAAAAAAAAAAAATCTGCTTTATTGACTATGCTAAAGCCTTTGACTGTATGGATAACAACAAATTGTGGAAAATTATTAAAGAGATGGGAATACCAGACCACTTTACCTCCTGAGAATACTGTATGCATATCAAGAAGCAAAACTTAGAACCAGACATGCAAAAATTAGTTCTAAACTAGAAAAGGAGTACGTCAAGGTTATATATTGTCACCTTGTTTATTTAACTTATATGAAGTCAGTTCAGTTCAGTTCAGTCACTCAGTCATGTCCGACTCTTTGTGACCCCATGGACTGCAGCACGCCAGGCCTCCCTGTCCATCACCAACTCCCAGAGTTTACTCAAACTCATGTCCATTGAATTGGTGATGCCATCCAACCATCTCATCCTCTGTCATCCCCTTCTCCTTCCACCTTCAATCTTTCCCAGCATCAGGGTCTTTTCAAATGAGTCAGTTCTTCTATCAGGTGGCCAAAGTATTGGAGTTTCAGCTTCAACATCAGTCCTTCCAATGAATATTCAGGACTGATTTCTTTTAGGATGGACTGGTTGGATATCCCTGCAGTCCAAGGGACTCTCAAGAGTCTTCTAAAACACCACAGTTCAAAATTATCAATTCTTTGGTGCTCAGCAGTCTTTACAGTCCAACTCTCAACCGTACATGACTGTTGAAAAAATGATAGTTTGACTAAGCAGACCTTTGTTGGCAAAGTAATGTCTCTGCTTTTTTAATATGCTAACTAGGTTGGTCATAACTTTCCTTGCAAGGAGTAAGTGCCTTTTAATTTCATGGCTGCAGTCACCATCTGCAGAGATTTTGAAGCCCAAGAAAATAAAGTTTGCCACTGTTTCTACTGTTTCTTCATCTATTTGCCATGAAGCAATGGGACTGGATGCCATGATCTTTGTTTTCTGAATATTGAGTTTTAAGCCAACTTTTCCACTCTCCTCTTTCACTTTCATCAAGAGGCTCTTTAGTTCTTCTTTGCTTCCTGCCATAAGGGTGGTGTTATCTGCATATCTGAGGTTATTGAAATTTCTCCCAGCAATCCTTATTCCAGTTTGTGCTTCATTTAGCCCAGCGTTTCTCATGATGTACTCTGCATATAAGTTAAATAGGCAGGATGACAATATACAGCCCTGACGTACTCCTTTTCCTGTTTGGAACCAGTCTGTTGTTTCAAGTCCAGTTATAACTGCTGCTTCCTGACCTGCATACAGATTTCTAAACAGGCAGGTCAGGTGGTCTGGTATTCCCATCTCTTTCAGAATTTTCCAGTTTATTGTGATCCACACAGTCAAAGGCTTTGGCATAGTCAATAAAGCAGAAGTAGATGTTTTTCTGGAACTCTCTTGCTTTTTCAATGATCCAACAGATGTTGGCAATTTGATCTCTGGTTCCTCTGCTTTTTCTAAAACCATCTTGAACATCTGGAAGTTCACGGTTCACATATTGTTGAAGCCTGGCTTGGAGAATTTTGAGCATTACTTTACTAGCATATGAGATGAGTACAATTGTATAGTAGTTTGAACATTCTTTGGATTGTGTTTCTTTGGGGCTGGAATGAAAACTGACCTTTTCCAGTCCTGTGACCACTGCTGAGTTTTCCAAATTGGCTGCCATATTGAGTGCAGCACTTTTATAGCATCATCTTTTAGGATTTGAAATAGCTCAACTAGAATTCCATCACCTCCACTAGTTTTTTTTTTTTTTTCATTTATTTTATTAGTTGGAGGCTAATTACTTTACAATATTGAAGTGGGTTTTGTCATACATTGACATGAATCCGCCATGGAGTTACATGTATTCCCCATCCCGATCCCCCCTCCCACCTCCCTCTCCACCCGATTCCTCTGGGTCTTCCCAGTGCACCAGGCCCAAGCACTTGTCTCATGCGAATTCCATCACTTCCACTAGTTTTGTTTGTGGTGATGCTTCCTAAGGACCACTGGACATTGCATCCCAGGGTTTCTGGCTCTAGGTGAGAGATCATACCATTGTGATTATCTGGGTCATGAAGATCTTTTTTGTACAGTTCTTCTGTGTATTCTTGCCACCTCTTCTTAATATCTTCTGCTTCTGTTAGGTCCATACTATTTCTGTCCTTTATTGAGCCTATCTCTGCATGAAATGTTCCCTTTGTATCTCTAATTTTCTTGAAGAGATCTCTAGACTTTTCCATTCTATTGTTTTCCTCTATTTCTTTGCACTGATCACTGAGGAAGGCTTTCTCCTCTTTCCTTGCTATTCTTTGGAACTCTGCATGCAAATGGGTATATTTTTCCTTTTCTCCTTTGCTTTTGGGTTTTCTTCTTTTCACAGTAAGGCCTCCTAAGACAGCCATTTTGCTCTTTTGCATTTCTTTTTTGGGGGGAATGGTCCTGATCCCTGTCTCCTGTACAATGTCACAAACCTCCATCCATAGTTCATCAGGCACTCTGTCTATCAGATCTAGTCCCTTAAATGTATTTCTCACTTCCACTGTATAATCGTAAGGGATTTGATTTAGCTCATACCTGAATGGTCTAGTGGTTTTCCCTACTTTCTTCAATTTAAGTCTGAATTTTGCAATAAGAAGTTCATGATCTGAGTCACAGTCAGCTCCCAGTCTTGTTTTTCCTGGCTGTATAGAGCTTCTCCATCTTTGGCTGCAAAGAATATAATCAATCTGATTTCAGTGTTGACCATCTGATGATGTCCATGTGTAGAGTCTTCTCTTGTATTGCTGAAGAGGGTGTTTGCTACGACCAGTGCATTCTCTTGGCAAAACTCTATGCAGAGTACATCATGCAAAATGATGGGCTGGATGAAATACAAGCTGGAATCAAGATTGCTGGGAGAAGTATCAATCAACAGCCTCAGATACTCAGATGATACCACCCTAATGGCATAAAGTGAAGGGGAACTAAAAAGCCTCTTGATAAGTGTGAAAGAGGAGAGTGAAAAAGTTGGCTTAAAACTCAACATTCACAAAGCTAAGATCATAGCATCTGGCCCCATAACTTCATGGCAAATAGAAGGAGAAAAAGTGGAAGCAGTGACAGATTTTATTTTCTTGGGCTCCAGAATCACTGCAGATGGTGACTGCAGCCATGAAAAGACATGTGCTCCTTGGAAGAAAAGCTGTGACAAACCCAGACTGTGTATTAAAAAACAGCGACATTACTTTGCCAACAAAGGTCCATTTAGGTGAAGCTATGTGCTTCCAGTAGTCATGTACATGTGTAAGAGTTGGACCACAAAGAAGGCTGAGCGCCAAAGAATTGATGCTTTCAAACTCTTGGGTCCCTTGGACTTCAAGGAGATCAAACCAGTCAATCCAAAGGAAATCAACCCTGAATATTCATTGGAAAGACTGACGCTGAAGTTGAAGCTTCAGTACTCTGGCCACCTGATGCAAAGAGTCGACTCACTGGAAAAGACTCTGATGCTGGGAAAGACTGGAGGCAAAAGAAGAAGAGGAGGGCAGAGAATGAGATGGTTGGATGGCATATCCAACTCAATGGATATGAATTTGAGCAAACTCTGGGAGATAGTGAAGGACAGGGAAGCCTGTAATGCTTCAGTCCATGGGGACGCATAAAGTCAGACACAGCTTAGCAACTGAACAACGGCAGCAACGGTGTATACTTTTAAAAGCTATATGCATAGGTAAAAATCCAGATTAAAATGATATAAACCTGTGATAATAATTGTTTGGAATGATGGTAGATGATTCTCAGTTACTCCTTTTTTAATTTTCTTTGTTTTCCCCTTCACCATGTATTGCTTTTGTAGTAAGAATACAGAAACAAAAGTATTTTTAAAGAACCTGAATATAAACAAGGCCATTTCTTAGAAAACATATAAAATATATATTTAATAATCTTACATTTCTATAAAATTTTACATGTTATACTTTTCCATACAGTATTGTCTGAAGCCTTTGTGATATATCTATTATTCATCCCAATTTAAGGATGAAGAAACTAAGCTACTTCAACAAAGTCATCCCACTGATAAATGACAAGTGTGTTAGTTTCTTCAGTTTCTTCAGCCACATGACCCAGCAATCCCACTCCTGGGCATACACACCGAGGAAACCAGATCTGAAAGAGACACGTGCACCCCAATGTTCATCGCAACACTGTTTATAATAGCCAGGACATGGAAGCAACCTAGATGCCCATCAGCAGACGAATGGATAAGGAAGCTGTGGTACATATACACCATGGAATATTACTCAGCCATTAAAAAGAATTCATTTGAATCAGTTCTAATGAGATGGATGAAACTGGAGCCCATTATACAGAGTGAAGTAAGCCAGAAAGATAAGCACCAATACAGTATACTAATGCATATATATGGAATTTAAAAAGATGGAAACAATAACCCTATATGCAAAACAGAAAAAGAGACACAGATGTACAGAACAGATTTTTGGACTCTGTGGGAGAAGGCGAGGGTGGGATGATCTGAGAGAACAGCATCGAAACATGTATGTTATCAAGTGTGAAACAGATCACCAGCCCAGGTTGGACGCATGAGCCAAGTGCTCGGGCCTGGTGCATTGGGAAGACTCAGAGGAATCGGGTGGAGAGGGAGGTGGGAGGGGGGATCGGGATGGGGAATACATGTAACTCCATGGCTGATTCATGTTAATGTATGGCAAAAACCACTACGATATTGTAAAGTAATTAGCCTCCAACTAATAAAAATAAATGAAAAAAAATTTTTAAAAAAAGCCATGGCCCTTTCCAACTGCACTGAGAGCTGCCTCCCACTTAATCACCACATGGCAGTGAAAGAAGCCAACCAAGTATTGAAATACAGTAACTTCAGCATTTCTGCTCCAGAGGCTTGTAGGAGCAAGTCAGTATATCATTATTTTTCATTTAATCGAGTTTTTTTAATGACAAATTTTGACTGCAAACTCTTTCCAGAGTGAAGAGTTCAAATTAAAATGTCAGTTTTGATTCAGTGAAGATGCTTTACTTTCAAAATATTTAAGGAAAATATTTTCATTAAAACCAGAATGATTGGATGTTAGGGGATAGAAATATCATAACAAGTTCCACCGTTTAGTAAAAAGATTTCAGGCCTCATTAGACAAATCCTGAAACTTTGTAATACAGGAAAACACTCATCCTATTAAAAATACACACATGCACATATAGTATATTTACCTAAATATTTAAAATGTATGCAACAAGTTCAATATCTGGATACTTTAGTTTGTCAATGTCTATGACAAACAATCCAATCTGCTGACAAGCAGTCTCCAACAATTATTGACAATGACAGCATCTATTAGACTTCTGTGCACTAGTAGCTGTCTCACTGATGAATTGCTATGCATACTGCTAAGTCTCATTTCTTTCCATACATACATATTAACTCCTTTGTAGTTCTTTTTTAAATAGGAGATAGATGTAGACTTTTGAGGTTTATTTTAGTCTAGATTGACATTCTTCAGACAAAACAAAATCTCTTATTAAAAAAAAAAAGACCACAATTTTTAATACCCCGTGCATCCTACACCAAAATGGTGGATCATATCACAAATAATTTTATTAGAGTCTGGCCTTATGGGCAGTTTTCATTTGAATTTAAAACTTCACCCATAATTGGGTAGAGATCTCTTCAACCATGGTGCAAAGATCACCACTGTCTTAAGAGAAGAGGCTTTTGCACCCATTTCCCCTCCCCTTCTTTCTCTCTTCTGGGATCTAGAATGATCTCCACCCAATCTTTTTCTCTCTTAGCAGCATCACCATTTGCCTTCACTTTTCTCTGCAATGTTCAATAAGGATAAAGAAAGGGCTTCTTCAGTTCTTCCTACTCTGAGAATTTCTAAGTTCTCTTCTGCAACCCATGGAAACTAAATCAAAGCAGAAGCTATAGTTTATTCTGCTGTCCTAGCATTGCACTACCTACCCTGCTCTCTCCCATCTGTCCTGTTAGCCTTCATCTTTATTTTTCTGCCTCTCATCACTAAGTCTCCTTGAGATTTCTCCAGCATGATGGAAGTCTCCCAACAAGGTCTTTCTCTTTGGCAGGGTGATAATCCACACTCTGGATTATCACAATCTCTGTTGCTTGCTTTGTTTTACTATGCAGACCACAGCAAGACCCTTCCTTAGACACGCGCATGGCTTATTAAGGGTTTTATACATACAAGGCTTAAAAGTGGTATCCTTGCATGTATAAAGTCATTCAAAAAGCACAATAAAACTATTTTAACTGATTTGATCCCATTGCCAAAATACTTAAAAACAAGTCATCTACTGAATTTAACCAGAATGCTTTGAAAGTTAAAGTCTCTCAGTCGTGTCCGACTCTTTGTGATCCCATGGACTATATAGTCCATGGAATTCTCCAGGCCAGAATACTGGAGTATGTAGCTTTTCCCTTCTCCAGGGGATCTTCCTAACGCAGGGATCAAACCCAGGTCTCCCGCATTGTGGGCAGATGCTTTACCAGCTGAGCCACAAGGGAAGCTTTAACCATTGTATTTAGACATGGAAAATCATGATTGGACAGATCCACTAGAAACTGAAGCAAAGAGGGTTTGGTAATGTTGAATTCCAGAAGGGTTCTCTTAGTCAATCCAAAATTCAAGTAATAATTATTTACAGAGAACTTAGATTCCAGTAATATTTGAAATTCATCAAATATTCCACCAGAAACATAAGACAAGTTAGAAGAGAATTCAGGAGAAGCATACATAAAGAATTTAGAGAACAAAACCACAAAACAGTGTATAATTAAAAGGCAATCACCAAGGTAAAAGCAGAGATACTAAAGAAATTCTTATAAGTGAAATACTAGACAAGGATGGTTTGGATGAGGATATGGAACTCAAAATGAACTATGTGGATTAAAAAAAAATAATGTTTCAGGAAAGGACATAAGAAAGGACACAAAGTTGAAACTAATAACCATGTAAGGGACTGGAACTAAACATTATAAGAAGTAGATGACTTTCTCATGTATCTCTTTCAAACAGTCTCACATGGGGAAATTCAAAATAGCCATAAATCTTCCCTTCCAAGAGCTAAAGTCTATGTCTTCACCGCCTGGATCAGAGTTGTCACTGTGGCTTCCTTTGGCCAGTAGAACCTTAGCAAGCATGCCACAGCAGAGAAATAAGTGAGAAACACTTGCATCTTGGAGCTTGCCTTTTATTATACTGGTATCCCAAGACCATCATGGATGAAAAAGAACCCAAGCTGGCCTCCTGTAGGATGAAAGATGAAAAGACCCCAAGGAGAAGTGAGGTGACATAGATGACAATCAGACAGCTCCAGGAAAAAGCCTGCCAACTGCCAGGGATATAGTGAGGCCAAGCAGCCTGTCAGCTCACCAGGGACGCATGAGTAAGTAAAGAGCAGTGCGTCCAGCCCAGTACACCTTGCCAATCCATGGAATTCACACACACACACACTCTTGAGTGTGTGTGCCTTCCTTCAAAATTGCTATCTTCCAATTAATCACCTCCGAACTGATGACCCAGCTTTCAGCTTTTCCGTCCAAGCTACCTTAATCATTGCTGTCAGTTTAACTTTTCAAAAGAGCTCATCTTTGATCCTCTCATTCCTCTGATCCCAGGTTTCTAATAAGCATTCATTCATTCAATATTTTTATTGATCACCTGCTAGGTCCTGGCCACTAATCTAGATGTAGGAAATACAGTTTTTAAAACACTATACAAAATCTCTGTTCCACAAGATTAACATTTCAGCTCATCAGTTTCTATAGTAAAGGATCTCCAGTTACTTCACATAAGATCACTGGGGGAGATTAATAATGACGTACTGAACATAAACAACAGAACAACAAACCACACATTGTTTAAATGGTTATCCACAGGGGGAAGAGGCATATAGGCTGCTGTAGCTTTGTTGTTGTTGTTTAGTTGCTAAGTCATGCCCGAATCTTTTGTGACCCCATGGGCTGTAGCCTGCAAGGCTCCTCTGTTCATGGGATTTCCCAGGCAAGAGTACTGGAGTGGACTGGTGGGACAGGCTAAATTACTTTGACAGTAACTCGGTTTGTAAATTTAACATGGGAAACATGTAAATATCCTACACAATTATAAAAGAAAATTAAACTTATAAATTAGCTTCTTTAAATGAAAATAAAATGAGCTTTAATACATAACCAGTTGCTGGTGCAATCAAATGGATAAACTGACTGTGGGCTTCCTGGTAGCTCAGCGGTAAAGAATCTGCCTGCAATGCAAGAGACACAGGAGACACGGGTTCAATCCCTAGGTCAGGAAGATCCCCTGGAGGAGGAAATGGCAACCCACTCCAGTATTCTTGTCTGGAGAATCCCATGGACAGATGAGCCTGGCGGGCTACAGTCCATGGGGTTGCAAAGAGTTGGACATGACTGAAGTCACTGAGCCTGCATGCAAACTGACTGCAACCCCTAGTGGCATATACACCAAGAATAAAAAGATAACAAAGGTTCCAGTAATAATGTTATTAGAAAAGATGTGTTTGTTGTTATTCTGAAATTTTTGTGTGATCACTACAGGTCAAAGCAAATGGCTTATTATAAAATATTCTTCTAACATTCCTCATATCATTGAAAAGTGGGATTTGGGAGAGACTTGGGGAAAAAACCTACTGACATAAAACAAATCCTGTGGTGCTGAGTTTGAATGGAATGTATCTATAGATCTTTGAGGTGAGAGTATCTTAGAAAATAAAATCTTCCCTGGCACTTTCCATTTAAAAGCCTTAGAAACATGGGCTAATAGCAGTGCAAACCACTAGTATCCAGCATGTAATCTTAAAATATGGTTTCCCAATGAAAGACATCAAAGCTCCACCTCAGGTTTGGGACAGGAAGTGTCCTAGATGATCTTGACACATTCCGTCATACTAGAAAGTAAATAATGTTTTAAATATTATTAAGGTCATGTCAGAAGAACTCTGAAGCCAAACTGAAGAAGTCCCCACCAGGCAAAGAAAGAATTGAGAATCAGTAACAACAACATTGCAATGGACTGGAATATGCCAAACGTTTAAATTCAGAGTAATACTAAATAAACTAACAAAATAATTGAATTTACTGTACGATGCTAATGAACAAATTCATCATTTTTAAAACTGGTAAATAAGGAAAAGAATCATGTATCCTGCTTTTCCAGTCTAGACTGTACCACTTTTAAAGCAACTAGCAGATGAAAGAAAATGTCTCTTTATAGAAGTATTTCAGCAAGTTATTGAGAGATGATAGAATATCATCATTTTGCAATTTCTGTTAAATTAATGGATAAAGGCATTGCTCATCAGTGGTTGCTAACATATTAATAAGAGAAGCAAACAGATATTAAGTGCTCCTAATGAAAGAACACATCGTTACCTAGATATCGGTCTTGGAAGAAAAAAAAAAAAACAACTGGAAGAGAAATCTTTTAAAACCTCTTATTCCAACTGTAAATAACTAGAAAATATTCTAAATATGCTTCATACACTAGTTTGCAGGAACAGTATGGACCTAACAGAAGCATAAGATATTAAGAAGAGGTCTCAAGAGTACACAGAAGAACTAAACAAAAAATATCTTCATGACCCAGATAATCACAATGGTGTGATCACTCACCTAGAGCCAGCCATCCTGGAATGTGAAGTCAAGTGGGCCATAGGAAGCATCACTATGAACAAAGCTAGTGGAGATGATGGAATTCCAGCTCAGCTATTTCAAATCCTGAAAGACGACGTTGTGAAAGTGCTGCACTCAATATGCCAGCAAATTTGGAAAACTCAGCAGTGGCCACAGCCCTGGAAATGGTCAGTTTTCATTCCAATCCCAAAGAAAGGTAATCCCAAACAATGTTCAAATTACTGCACCATTGCACTCATCTCACACACTAGCAAAGTAGTGCTCAAAATTCTCCAAGTCAGACTGCAATAGAACGTGAACCAAGAACTCCCAGATGGTCAAGCTGGATTTAGAAAAGGCGGAGGAACCAGAGATCAAATTGCCAACACCTGCCGAATCATAGAGAAAGTAAGAAAATTCCAGAAAAGCATCTACTCCTGCTTCATTGACTACGCCAAAGCATTTGACTGTGTGGATCACAAAAAGCTATGGAAAATTCTTAAAGAGATGTGAATACCAGATCACCTGACCTGCCTCCTGAGAAATCTGTATGCAGGTCAATAAGCAACAGTTAGAACCAGACATGGAACAATGGATTGGTTCCAAATTGGGAAAGGAGTAAGTCAAGGCTATATATTGTCACCCTGCTTATTCAACTTACCTGCAGAATGCGAAATGCCAGAATGGATGAAGCAGAAGCTGGAATCAAGACTGCTAGAAGAAATATCAATAATCTCAGATGTGCAGATAATACTACCCTTATAGCAGAAAGTGAAGAAGAACTATAGAGCCTCTTGATGAAGGTGAAAGAGAAGAGTGAAAAAGCTAGCTTAAAACTCTACATTAAAAACAAAGATCATGGCATCCAGTCCCATGATTTCACGGCAAATAGATGGGGAAGCAATGGAAACAGTAGCAGACTTTATTTTCTTGGGCTCCAAAATCACTGCAGATGGTGACTGCAGCCATGAAATTAAAAGACACTTGCTCCTTGGAAGAAAAGCTATGACAAACCTAGACAGCATATTAAAATCAGAGATATTACTTTGTCAACATAGGTTCTTTTTTTTTTTTTTTTTTTCAACATAGGTTCTTATAGTCCAAGCTCTGGTTTTTCCACTAGTCATGTATGGATGTGAGAGTTGGACCATAAAGAAAGTTGAGTGCCAAAGAATTGATGCTTTTGAATTGTGGTGTTGGAGAAGACTCTTCAGAACCCCTTGGACTGCAAGAGGATCAAACCGGTCAATCCTGAAGGAAATCTGTCCTAAATATTCAATGGAAGGACTAATGCTGAAGCTGAAGCTCCAATACTTTGGCCACTTGATGTGAAGAACTGACTCATTAGAAAAGACATTTATGCTGGGAAAGAAAAGACTGAAGGTAGGAGGAGATGGGGACGACAGAGGATGAGATGGTTGGATGGCATCACTGACTCCATCACCAACTTGATGGACACGAGTTTGAGCAAACTCTGGGAGCTGGTGGACAGGGAAGCCTGGCATGTTGCAGTCCATGGGGTTGCAGAGTCAGATATGACTAAGTGATTGAACTGATGCTAAATGATATCATAGGAAAGAAACCAGCAAAATGCAAAGTAAAGAAAATTTTGTAGAACAATCTCGTTTTTTTAACAGATAGAGAGAGAAATGAAGAGGGAATATTATATATTAAAAGAGATATATACCAGCCAACATTATTGTGTTGCTGTTGTTCAGTCACTAAGTTGTTTCTGACTCTTGGAGACCCAGAGCAGCACACCAGGCTTCCCTGTCCTTCACTGTCTCCCAGCATTTGCTCAGATTCATGTCAATTGATTCGATGATGCTATCTAACCATCAAAATTATAATTCAAACAATCTGTAGAAAATTGTATACAAACACTCACACTGATGAAACAGTAACTAATTAAAATACAACTGGTTATTTCATGATATTATAAAAGTATGGCATCATTGGATGTCCTTATTTTGTGATACAAACCAAAATGTTACAGCTTCCCTGGAAGCTCAGCAGTAAAGAATCTGCCTGCTAATGCAGGAGACACAGGAGATGTGGGTTTGAACTTGGGAAGATCCGCTGGAGGAGGGCATGGCAGCCCACTCCAACATTCTTGCCTGGAGGGTCCCATGGACAGAGGAACATAGGGTCACAAAGAGTCAGATATGACTGAAGCGACTGAGCACACACTCACTGAAATGTGATGGATGAAATTTTATAATGTCCAAGATCCGCCTCAAAACAATATAGAAGATGGGGAGTGGCAGGGGTACAAGTCAAATGAGACTGGGTGGAGGAGAGTTTACAATTGTAGAAGTTGGATGATGGGGTGGGTGCAGAGGTGTTCACTATCCTGCACTGCCTACTTTTATATATATTTTAATCTTCCCATAACAAAAAGCAACATGCATATATACATTGCTACAAAGGCCCCAATCTCAGAAATTCAAATGTAATTGGCCTGAGGCTCAGGTAGGAGAAGGAGAGAGAGAAGAAAAAGAGGAAGCAGAAATAAAGAGGGAGGAGAAGCAGCAGCAGGAGGAAGAACAGAAGAGGAAGAAGAAAGAAAATTATAGAAAGAAGAAAGGAACGAAGATAGGGAGAAAGGGAAGGAGGAGGGAACAGGGAACTCTCCCCGTGACCCTATTGCAGGAGAATCCTGGGCAAACAGCTACTCGTCTACCCTCCAACCATCCCTTTACTTCCAGTCACCCAGCCATGCCTGTTTCTCAGTGGTTCCATCAGAAATTAGTGGTAAAGAACCTGCATGCCAATGCAGGAGATAAGAGACAAGGGTTCTATCCCTGGCTCAGGAAAAGCCCCTTGAGGAAGGCATGGCAACCCACTCCAGAATCTGTATCTGGAGAATCCCATAGATAGAGGAGCCTGGCAGGTTCCAGTCTACAATGTCACAAAAAGTTGGACATGACTGAAATGACTTAGCACACCTGTGTTAAACATGCTGATTCCTGGACCTCATCTCAGGCTGGGGAGGGGCCTGGGAACATGGACATTTCATAAGCTTCACAGGTCACTGGCTGTCAAATTAGGGTGAACACCTTCTCTGTGCTCATCAGAGCAAGCCTTCCGCTGTTCCTGCACACGTGGCTCTCGGGCTACTGGTTCTGAGCCTTTGTTCTGCTCAGCCCTTTCTCCACCTGAAATGCCCTCTCCTTCAATCAGTTCAGGTCAATCACTCAGTCGTGTCTGACTCTTTGTGACCCTATGGACTGCAGCACACCAGGCCTCCCTGTCCATCACCAACTCCTGGAGTTTGTGATCCCAAACTCATGTCCATTGAGTCGGTGATGCCATCCAGCCATCTCATCCTCTGTCATCCCCTTCTCCTCTCGCCCTCAATCTTTCCCAGCATCAGGGTCTTTTCAAATGAGTCAGTTCTTCCCATCAGGTGGCTAAAGTATTGGAGTTTCAGCTTCAACATCAGTCTTTCCAATGAACGTTCAGGACAGATTTACTTTAGGATGGACTGGTTGGATCTCCTTGCAGTCCAAGGGACTCTCAAGAGTCTTTTCCAACACCACAGTTCAAAAGCATTAATTCTTTGGCACTCAGCTTTCTTTATAGTCCAACTCTCACATCCATACATGACTATTGGAAAGACCATCGCTTTGACTAGACAGACCTTTGTAGGCAAAGCAATGTCTCTGTTTTTTAATATACTGTCTAGGTTGGTCATAACTTTTCTTCCAAGGAGTAAGCGCCTTTTTATTTCATGGATGCAGTCACCGTCTGCAGAGATTTTGAAGCCAATAAATAAATAAATAAATAAAGTCTGCCACTGTTTCCACTGTTTCCCCATCTCTTTGCCAAGAAGTGATGGGACCAGATGCCATGATCTTTGTTTTCTGAATGTTGAGTTTAAAGCCAACTTTTTCACTCTCCTCTTTCACTTTCACCAAGAGGCTCTTTAGTTCTTCTTCACTTTCTGCCATAAGGGAGGTGTCATCTGCATATCTGAGGTCATTAATATTTCTTCCAGCAATCTTGATTCCAGCTGGCGCTACCTCCAGCCCAGCATTTCTCATGATGTACCCTGCATACAAGTTAAATAAGCATGGTGACAATATACAGCCTTGGCGTACTCCTTTTCCTGTTTGGAACCAGTCTGTTGTTCCATGTCCAGTTACAACTGTTGCTTCCTGACCTGCATACAGATTTCTCAAGAGGCAGGTCAGGTGGTCTGGTATTCCCATCTCTTGAAGAATGTTCCACAGTTTATTGTGATCCACACAGTAAAGGCTTTGGCATATTCAATAGAGCAGAAGTAGATGTTTTTCTGGAATTCTCTTGCTTTTTTGATAATCCAACTGATGTTGGCAATTGATCTCTTGTTCCTCTGCCTTTTCTAAAACCAGCTTGAACATCTGGAAGTTCATGGTTCACGTATGTTGAAGCCTGGCTTGGAGAATTTTGAGCATTACTTTACTAGCGTGTGAGGTGAGTGCAATCGTGTGGTAGTTTGAGCATTCTTTGTCATTGCCTTTCTTTGGGATTGGAATGAAAACTGACCTTTTCCAGTCCTGTGACCACTGATGATTTTTCCAAATTTGCTGGCATATTGAGTACAGCATTTTCACAGCATCATCTTTCAGGATTTGAAATAGCTCAAGTGGAATTCCATCACCTCCACTAGCTTTGTTCATAGTGATGCTTCTTAAGACCCACTTGACTTCACATTCCAGGATGTCTGGCTCTAGGTGAGTGATCACACCATGATTATCTGGGTCATGAAGATCTTTTTTGTACTGTTCTTCTGTGTATTCTTGCCACCTCTTCTTAATATCTTCTGCTTCTGTTAGGTCCATACCATTTCTGTCCTTTATTGAGCCCATCTTTGCATGAAATGTTCCTTTGGTATCTCTAATTTTCTTGAAGAGATCTCTAGTCTTTCCCATTCTATTGTTTTATTGCCTTCTCCTTATCTTCATCCAAATCCTTCCTACTCTATGAGAAGTGCAGTTGCTCAGTCATGTGCGACTCTTTGCCATCCCATTGACTGTAGCCTACCAGACTCCTCCGTCCGTGGCATTTTCCAGGCAAGAGTACTGGAGTGGGTTGCCATTTTTTTCTCCAGGGGATCTTCCCAACCTGGGGATCGAACCTAGGTCTCCCGAATTGCAGGAAGACAGTTTACCCTCTGAGCCACCAGGGAAGTCTCTACTCCATAACCCAGGTCAACCCTAACCCTAACCCTATAACCCAGTTCAAAAATCACCCATCCATGAAGGCTAATCACTTCAGCTGAAGTGATTCCTTCCTCTTTTGAAGTCAATTTTCCCCCTCTACACAGGTTTGTATCAGTTTATATACCCCTACTCAATAATAAGCTGCTTTGCATCAAAGGGCCTTTTTAAAAACATACTCTTATAATCTCATTGAATTTAGACACTGTTTTTGAGTTCAATAAATGTATATGAAATCAATGAAGCAATGAAAGCATAATGGCTGATGGTGGTCAGGATACTTATCTATACACTCTCTTCTCTTAAGGACTAGTTACCATCCCCATTCCACCCTCAATATACAAAGCAGCACCTCTCAAGGAAAGGTGGTACTAGGAAGAAGGCTGCTGCTGCTGCTGCTAAGTCGCTTCAGTCGTGTCCAACTCTGTGTGACCCCATAGACAGCAGCCCACCAGGCTCCTCTGTCCCTGGGATTCTCCAGGCAAGAACACTGGAGTGGGTTGCCATTTCCTTCTCCAATGCATGAAAGTGAAAAGTGAAAGTGAAGTCATTCAGTCGTGTTGGACTCTTCACGACCCCATGGACTGTGGCCCACCAGGCTCCTCCATCCATGGGATTCTCCAAGCAAGAGTACTGGAGTGGGTTGCCATTGCCTTCTCTGAGGAGGAAGGCAGTTCAAGATAAATGACTATCAGCATCTCTCTAGAATCAGCTGTAAAAGCTTGATGGTGGTTTAATTGCTAAGTCATGTCCAACTCTTAAGACCCCTCAGTCTCTGTCCATGGAATTTTCCAGGCAAGAATACTAGAGTACGTTGCCATTTTCTCCTTCAGGGGATCTTCCTGACCCAGGGATCAAACTTGGGTCTCCTGCATTGTAGGCAGTCTCCTCCATTGCAGGTGGTGATATAATGTCATAATATGATTTCACTAGAATCTGTGAAGGATGAAGTATCATGCAGTTCATTTCACTGAATCAGTTTGATGGTCCAGTGAGGAGAGATCTACAAGGACACTCTATTCATGACAAGACCAAAGTTGTCCATACTGGCTGTTTTAACCAATACTTTCCATTTATTGAGTCAGGATCCTCATATGCACCACCACCACCTGTTTAGGAGGTACTTTTGAGGTTTAAGGAGAAGGCAATGGCACCCCACTCCAGTACTCTTGCCTGGAAACTCCCATGGACGGAGGAGCCTGGTGGGCTCCATCCGTGGGGTCGCTGGGAGCCGGATACGACTAGGTGACTTCACTTTCACTTTTCACTTTCATGCACTGGAGAAGGAAATGGCAACCCACTCCAGTGTTCTTGCCTGGAGAATCCCAGGGACGGGGGAGCCTGATGGGCTGCCGTCTATGGGGTCACACAGAGTCGGACACGACTGAAGTGACTCAGCAGCAGCAGTAGCAGTATGAGGTTTAACGGAGTGGTCTGACTCCATGGTTAAATTCCGAGGTGATTCGATACTTAGAGATGCAAACTCTTCTGCCTTTAAATCAGTGTGGACTTTGAGTAATTGAGTCAGAGATACTGAGAGAGGGTCCACAATTGTTGATGATTTATCATTTTGTTTACCAATTATAGCCACAGACATTATTTATAGGAAATTATTTACAATTTCTACACTGTGAGAAACATAAATTACTAACAAAAATAAATAATTTGTAATTTGTGGGTTTCTGTTCACAATCTTTTGTCTTCGAAACAAAATGTTCCACTAGCACCTTCCTGTACCTGAATTGAAGAAAAAGCTAATAAAACTGAGTGTTTATTTATAACTTAGAAATAACTTTGCAGGTATGTTGACAGAATGATTCAGATACCAATACAAGCATACCTATTTTTTCTCGCAAATAATGTAGTTCTCCAAACTCCAGGATGACTGAAAATCTCTTGCTCTCTGGGGGAATCTTTCACATACTAATGTATGAAGATATTTTATTCTCCCTTTATTCACAGAGAGTTAGGTTTGGAGAGCTGACCCTTTCAATGTATACAACATTTCTTAAAACTTAAGCCCGTTTATGTTTTTCTAAAAGATATGCTCAGATGTTCACACTTTTAATAATATGGCTATTTTTTACATACATACAGAAAATCTGAGACATAAATATAATATTAAAAGTAGATTCTTCTTGTTATGGAACCAGCATTAAAACAGGATTTTTATTGTTAAAATTTTCCTGAAAGCACTCTGCATTTATGAGATTAAGCTGCTGTGAGGTCTGCTTTATCTATTTCTGAAATTATTTTGTCAGTCTCTTTAACTATCTAAGTATCTTTTACAGTTAGAATTAAAAACCCAAACCTATTGTTAGGATTCTTATAAATCCTCTGTAGAAAATCTGTTTACCAAGGAAAAGAAACAGAACAATTCTTAAGCAGAGGATGTCCTACAACCGGAAATGATGTAGAAATAACGTAAATTACACATTTTTCCAAAATGTACATTTTCTCTCTTAGAAGGATATAGAGGAAAATAATTTTAACTCAGTATGCAGAAAAACTTGCATACGTCCAATACGCTGGCTTAAGCTTTCTTCGGTGCTCCTGCACTGTTTTTCACTGGTTGCTGAGTAACATTAGCATAATCCTGAATTATTAAGAAAATTAGAGGTCAGATTTGCTTTACAGGAGAATTCAACCTAGCTGAATCAGGCCTGAGGGGGTGGTGGCATTCCAGATGTGAGCCTGGTGGTAGGTGTAAAGTGCACCCCATGTAGAGAATGTGCACAGTAAGGAAAAAGACAAATTACCCAGAGCTATTACTGTCATTAGTTCCATCAGCCTGGGAAGCCCTCCCACGGCATTTTCAGTGGAGTGTGTGGAGCAGGCCTGGGGCTTATCACATCTCGCAGGGGGTCGTCTTCTGCCGGGCATAGTCACATAGCTTGACATTTCAGTTAAAAAAAAAAAAAAAAAAGTCTGGGCCTTCAATCTCCATGCAGGCTTCTGTTTCTCAGCTCCACAACCACTAGCTTGAATAAAGGGAGCCAGCCCAGTAAAGACGCAATCATTTATCTGATGGCGGAATTGCTAGCCTACACCGAGGTGCACACTATTCTCTCACACAATCAGATCTCAGCCAAGGAAATAAGCCTGTGCCACTGCATTGTACCAGAAGCTCCTCTGGGGCTTGTTTCATTAACCTCTTGAATATTTTGCCATAATTAAAAGGCTAGGAGTCTATGCCACAAGAAAGGTAATGAAATAATTAAGCACACACAATAAATGTTAAATGGACTATTGCATTAAGACTGTGTAATGGTCACCATTGAAAGTGGCTTAAAAAAACCACTGATGTAATAGAGCCATCTTCCCAAGGTGTTTTTGCTTCTGCAAATGCACATAACACCATGGGATATTGAGCAGAAAGGGTAGAAAACAATGTGTATAAATATATATATATGACATTGATATAATCTGCTATTCACTCATACTTTAATATATATACAGTAAATATAGGTATACATATACATTATAATCATAACTATATGAGAATCTGTGCTTGTGGGAAGTTATATGTAAAAAGGAAATGGGTTGTGCTAGGTAGGGTGGTGTAATTTTTTAAAACTGTCTTTTAGTCATTTGCTAAAATCCTTTTAATGTTGCATATTCTCCTCAGTTAAAGGAAGCCATAGAAGTTTATGTATACAAGGATTCTCATGAAGGAAACTGTAACCAGAGAGAGGAAAACAAGTGTAAAAATAAAAATAAGAAAAAACCACAAAGGCTCAGTATCTATTTCAATAGGGAAAAAAGAAAAAGATGCAAAGAACCAAGTACATTCATTCAAGAGAATAATACTTTTCTTGCACCCTTCAGAATACAATAATCATCCTATAGAGCAGGCACACATCAAACTAATCTAACAAGCCATTCCTAGACATATGGAAACAAGTTCTGAGAAGCTAAGTAACATGTCCAAGGTCAAACAGCAAGTGTTCCTATCCAAGACTGCTGCCTGATTCTGTCTTTGCTCTACATTGCACATCCCTCACTCCTCACCATCATCATCATCATTTCATTAAGGTCCAGTTATGACTTTGAAATAGCCCTCTTCTTCTGTTCCTCTCTAGCCCTTAATAAAACTACAATTCTCACCTGACTTTAGCAGGTCTGATAGTCACTTGTACTTTAATGTATATATATACAGTAAATAAATATTTGAGTACCTTCTCTGCAGTGGGCTGGTTCTAGGGACACAAGGCTGAAGAAAACAGACACTCTGGAGGCTTACACTCAAGTAGGAGATACAAGCATGCAAGGAGGCAAGTGTAGTCTGTGATGGGAGCACAAAGCTGGGGCACATGACATCCTTCTCTTGAGGAAATGACATCTGAACCCAGAAACTGAGGCGTAAATAGGGATTAGACTGATGAATTGTGCATTATCTAATCTACCCTCATAGCTCAGTCAGTAAAGAATCTGCCTCCACCGGCAGAAGACCAGGGTTTGGTTCCTGGGTTGGGAGGATCCCCTGGAGAAGGAAATGGCAACCCACTCCAGTATTCTTGCCTGGAGAATCCCATGGACAGAGGAGCCTGGTGGGCTACAGTCCATGGGATTGCAAAGAGTCAGACATGACTGAGTGACTAAACCACCACCATGGTGCATTATAGGAAATAATTCCTGTAGAGGGCCAAAGTGGGGGACAATAAAAGACAAAACCAAACAAATATGGTATATTCTAGAAGCTGAAATTGACCCAGATAGCTGTATCTGGCATCAGTAATATCCACAAAAACTTTGTTGTGCCTAAACAGTATTCTTTTTGACGATCTGGAGGGTTTGTTTTTCAAGGAAAAAAAAATTATTCATGGCAAAAAGCAACATTTAAAGCTTTTTAGATTTTTCCTCATTGCATGTCAACAATACAAACTTCTTGTGAATAACTACATCTAAATTGAGTTTTGTTATGAAAATTACATATGCAACTTAACTTAAATATCATTGTGCCTATTTTGGAAATTCTGAGACCTTGGGCAAGTTTTCTTGACTGGTCATTACCTTCCTTTTCTGCAGAAAATGAACTTATCTTAACTGTGTGTGGATGAGAAAGGGGAACAATCTAAGACCAGCACCTAATCTGGTGCCTGGTACTTAGAAGACACCACTAAATAACAACTATAGTAGAAGAGTGTGGGACTTCCCAGGTGGCTCAAGTGGCAGAGAATCCACCTGCAAATGCAGGGGCTTCAGGAGACTCTGGTTTGATCTCTGGGTTGTGAAGATCCTCTGGAGGCGGAAATGGCAACTCACTCCAGTATTCTTGTCTCTGGAGAATCCCAGGGACAGAGGAACCTAGTAAGCTCCGTCCATGGGATGCAAAGAGTCAGACACGCCTGAAGCGACTGAGCACACACATATAGTAGAATAGTTTAGAAAGCCAAATACCCATAAAGGATCATTTTAGTGACAAGGAGGAGGAAAGGGGGAAACAAAAAGAAGGAAGAACCATTTGCTTACCTGCCTCACACTTTGTTCTGAATACCAACTGACTATTTAAATATATGATTATTTTACTAACAGCAAACTTCAACCTTGTTAATGACTCAAAAGCCCTCCTGTCTTTCTCTTACTCCATATGCATTCATGTTGCATACAAGAATATGTGCTATAGATCAATAGCTACAGATCAGAATGGAAGCCTTGATTCACTGAGGATAAGGCTTCTAGGCACAGTTAGAACATGCCTAAACTTCATAGGATGGGTCACAAAAGTTCTCATTCACTGCCTGGGTCATCTAGCCACCCACTTGGCGTATGCACTGCTTGCTGTAGAGCTAATTGAATGCCAAGAGGTTTGGGGACTCATGCAGAGAGTCTAACTGTCGTGAATTTATTGGCATGTTTCCCTCTGAGAGTTTATTGCATCACATCAAGACCAAGACATTTATTTAACTCTATAACTTTCTAGACTATGATGCTCACAGTCTTGCTAAGCAATAGTGAGTGATTCAGAGCTGCCATTCTGAGATAGTGGGTAGTGGGGAAGAAAACAATTCTCATTAACTCTCAAGCATAAAAATAGATTTATCATCATTCATTTTGAAGAGAAATGATTCTCTCTCTAATCAACTGGTTTCAGAAAGCCACTTTTCTGAAAGCGAGTGTAGTTTGGATTGCTGTGGCATTTTTTTTTTTTCCACAAAGAGAAACAACCAAGACTTTGTCTTTGGAAAAAAAGACAACTAATATCAGGTGATAACAAGTTAGTTTAGTTATAAGAGGTAAATTACATTTACATTATTAATATACTTTTTACATGATGCACATGTTAGAAAGTTCATTAGGTGAACACAAATGATATTTTATTCAGAAGAAAACAGAAGATTATATAGGAAAGTATTTTATATGCCAAATCTGCATTCCACAAAGAAAAGAATAACTAAAACCTTTACAGTTATGGAGGTGTCTTCATTTTATTGTTTGATGCACTTTAACACAATCTCAAAATTAGAGCTCGGGGCTGGGGAGAGATGGGGTCTCTCTCATTATCGGGTAAAACAGTATTAAAGAACTCTCCAAGACTTAACATGTTCAAAACTGACTAATTCAACTATCCATCCTAAAGTCTTTTGCTCTGTCTTTACACACTTTTCCATACTATACCTTGTGCATTTATGCATCAGATGAGGTTTCCTATTTCCTCTACATTGGCCCTTATAATCACATAAGCCTTTCTCTTCTTCCTCCATCCATTCCTTCCTTTAACAAAGGTTTTATGTTTTACCTTCTTGTGTATACTCTAAGTACTGGATTAAAAGTATTTAATCTTTTAAAATTATTTAACTATTAACTGTAAAGGTTTTAGTTATTCTTTTTTTTGTGGAATTAATAATGTAAAGTATATTAATAATGTTTTTATGTTAATAGATTTCGACTTTACCTTTCCCTCCAAAGTGTCTACATTTTATGCACATCCGTAGTGGTACATATACACCCTACCATTTCTCAGAGAGTAAAATAAAACTAACAGAAATATACATTCTTGGGAGGCAACCATTCCATGAGAGGCAAATTATGGCAGATATTACCACTGGGTTTCTCTTCCCACGGACACCTCTGTGATGCAAACCAACATACCATCTGATTCTGTGGTGTTTTCAGACTGGCAAAACATCAGCTGGATGATGAGTTATAAGACAAAATATATGAAGGCTTTGCTTCTTGCCACTTGAGTTTCTAAGGCCCAAGTATTTTTTTTCCTTACTTCAGGTGATTTTCAAACCTGTTGCTTTTTTTAAAGTCCTTTCAGCTCAGTTTTCAGTAGCATGATAGTATACAGTTCAAGGAATCCCACTTTCTGATGAAACACCATCTATTCTAGCCTACTGTCAACAAAACTAAGCAAATTGCTAACCTCTCAAAGAGTTTTACAACATGTCAATATGTCTTTTTCTCTTTTAGGTTTTTGCCTAGTTTCTTATAATTACTGCATAATGACCTCTCCACGCTCACTCTCTTTTGACAGCTTAGTTCTAGCCTCTGGGATTTTAACATCTAATTGGTTTGTCTGCTTAGATTGTGGATACTTGAGTCTTCCTGAACTCAGCAAAGCCAGACGGCCAAAGGGATTAAAAACATTTTAGGTAATTCTGTCCTCCAGAGCCCTTCTAAAATAGAAGTACCAGGCTCCGGTACTTCTGTCACTCTTCACAGAACTGGTAACTGGACTCAGCGAATACTTTGGTTATCAGAGCAGCACTCTATAGAATCACTGCACTCAATAAATGTCCAATAACAATGGTGAAGAGTTAGATGAACTATATTTAAAATATTTTCCCCTTAATTCCCCTCCTAAATCTGGCTTCCATCTTTGCCTCTTTATGGTATCCAATGATCTCAATTCAGCCAAGTTCAAAGGCATTTTCTCTGTCCTTATCTTCCTTGATCTTTCTGATGTATGGGGCACAGCTTTTCATACCTGCCCCTTTGAAGGCTTCTGGCTTCAGTTCCTGAGACACTTCTATTGTCATTTATTTTTCTTCATCACCACCCTGATCTCTTCACTTATTTCTCACATTGCTTTGTCTTTCTTTTTTCCTTATACCTTTCCAGTCACTTTTCTTCCAAACATATCTCTGATGAATTACTGTTTTCCTTGTGTCTTCCTGATTTTTTTTTAATTTTACAGAGATTCTTTTGTTTTCACTAAGTTATGTAAGCTAATAATTTACAGCTACCTCTCTAACATTGATTCATTTCTTTCTGTACATCAAGGGCACATTAAAACTCAAATATACAGTTTCAGTATATTGAATTGATACAGTACATTTATTATTTCATTTTCATTTTTTCCAGTGCTCACTATCTCTTCAAATGTCACCTCTTCCGAGAAGTTGTGCTTGATCACTCTACCTCAAATTCTGTCTCCCTTTCTAAAATAGGCTTGATTTTTCTTCAGAGCATTTATTATTGCTTTCACTGTAGTGTGCATTTATTTGTATGTCATTTGAATACATCACAAAAATATAAATTTCATGAAAGCTTCATGTTTATTGCCATATAGCCAACATATAAAACAGTACATAGGATGAAGTAACTACAAGATCAGAATTAAAATGGGTTAATGAATGAGTCAATGACTCAGTAAATAAATACATGATTCATTCAGAATCTGTCATTCAGATTCAGAACTTTAGAACCATCCTTCGATTTCTCACTACCTCAATGCTCTAGTCTATATCCTATTGTATTAGGGTAAGGCTAGGCTGATGTAATAAATAGACTTAAAAATAACTTAGTGGCTTAAAGAAGATAAAAAATTACTTCTCACTTATAGTTTGAGCTATTTCAGGCTCCACTGGGAAGCTGGGCATGCCAGTCCCTGAAATTATTTAGAACATAAGTTATTTCCATCATGTTGAGCCACCATACCCATAGGGCACTTTCATCATCTGTCCTTTCAAAGCTGGACTTTCTTGGGCTCCAGCTAGTTAGGAGGAAAAAGAAAACATGAATGAAGCACATCCCCAAGCCTAAAATAACCTACATTATTTCTGCCTAGAGCCCACTGGTAAGGATGTAATCATGTGTCCCCTCCCCTAACACACACCTGTAAGGGAACCTGGGATATGAGCCTATTATTCAAGAGCTTATGAGAAGAGAAAAACACATTCTGATGAGACAACTGCCAGTCTGCTTCATATCAGTTAGTTTATCAGAATATTTTTAAGACCAATTCCTTCTGTTCTCTATTCCTGCCGAATCAAAAAAGTCCATCCCCTGCCTGAACCACTGTGATCCTTGACTTGTTATTTTTCTAGACTTTAGTCTTTCATTTTACAAGCTTCCTAAATCCAAATCCAAATGACTTTTTCAAATTAGAACCGTCATTTTTTAAATTTGTTGTCTCAAAATGCTGCAGCTAGCAATTCTCACATACATCAAGTCAGAATTATTTGCTATGGATTTCTGTGCTCATCATCCTCCAACTTCACTAAAGTAAAGGACAAATGAGTCCAGCACATATGACATTTCCTAGTCCACACTCATGGGTCTGTTTCTCCTAAAGGTTCTAAGAAAGAAGTCTTAAATTTTCAGTTATATAACATCACAATATTTTTTTTTTCCTTCAAGGCCCTGGACCTAAGCAACTTTCAGATCAGAGTTTGATAATGGAATTGAAAAGTCACAAACTAAAACTGCAACCAAGATTTGCCTTGAAAGCAAACCTGAATCACTAGAACTTACTCTAAGCAACTAAATTCCCTCAAGCAGTAGTTTCTCTATAATCCTTTTGTAAAGGCACATTTTTAAGGCAAAGTTTCTCACTATGTGATCTGGGGACCTCTGAGGAGGTATCTCTGAAATTTTTTCAGGAGGTCTATGAGGTCAAAAGTCTTTTCATAATAATTATGCTAAGACATTTTTTACCTTGTAACTTTCATTCTCTTATGAGGACATGAACTTTTCCAGAGGCTACAGGATGTATGATATGACTACAGCTGGAATGAGGAAGCAGATATGAGAATTAAGCTGTCTTCTTTAAGCCAGATATCTAAAAGGTTTGCAAAAACAGAAAACTATATACCACTCTTCTCACTAGATTTTTTGCTTTGCAATCTATACTTATTTTTCATTAAAAAGTAATTTATGTGATCCTATGGCATGTTATTTCAAGTAATAAATATTTCAAAATTATCACTTAAAATTTATACAGTAAACAATGACAAATATAACTCACATAAACCAAAACTTTTGGAGGTTCTCAATAATTTTAAAGAGTTTAGAGGGGTCCTGAAATCAAAAAGTTTAAGAGTCCCTTATTAATGGAGATTAGGTACAGTGTTGCTAATAGTCAATTGAACTCACCAACTTCACCATTCAGCATCTCCCCTCACTTCCTGGAAGTAAGGAGAGTGGACCTCACTGAAAATGTCTATAAAACAGTTTCCATTCTCTGATCTAATGTAGTCCTCACTAAGGCTATCGAGGACAAAGTATTGCTTCTTTGATGTTCTGCTCTTACACGTATGAGGGAAAGACAAGGGAATTGAGAATTGTGCTAAGAAACAGGTAGAGAGGTCATTACGAAAACAGGCTCAGCGGCTCTCATGCATAACTAACGACTGCAAAGTGCTTTACAGATAGAAAAGTGTCATGTCATGGCAGAAATAACCACTATGCATCTCTGGCTCTAGGAGAAACAGCCTCCTTACCTGATACTCCCTATAAAACAGACTTAAAATATTCTTTGTCAGTACAGTGATTCTAGAAGAGTTTACCTTGAATATAACCAAAACAGCATTCACAATGAACAGCATTCATCATTTATACTCTTTGACCATCATTCAATTCTGTAATGTTACAGATTCTATTCTAATACAGCCACTTGGCTTTTGGCCCTAGAGAAAACTCTATGCCACGGCCAAAGGCTGCCATAATACACATTAGAAATGCACACATTTATCCACAGGAATGATTTCACAGAGTCCATCACCACTACAAAATGAAAACAAATAAACAAAGCATCACTCAAATTCCAGTAAATAATTCATTAAAAACAAGTTCCTATATGGTGAGTAAGCAGTTTCTAGAACGAGCTTAGGTCCTAGATCTCAGTGGTAGAGGTTATATGATTTGCCTGGCAGGAAAATTTCTAAACCATCAGGTAGTTAATAAGAGTTACTCCCAGAATTCTAAAAGATGGGGGAAATACTTTCAGGCCTCTTTAAAAAAAAATGTAAGTCAATTCTAATCTTACCATTTCATATGCTCATTTTCACCTGTGAGATTAATATATTATGTAGGCCCAGATGTGATTGAAATTACTTCTTAGGTCGTTTTGGCCTTGACATACTTGCTATAAAGACATTGCTGGGTGAAATATCTCCAAGCCCTGTTTTGCAAATGACACAGAAGGACATTTTCCATTAACATTAATGAGACCTATGAATCCATTGATGGGATAATAGAGCTAAAAGGTGAATTTTTATTGGTGATATATAATCCTTCATCCAAGTGTTCAACTTTTGGTAAATGGGTAGATATTTGGTCATGCATAAAATGCCACAGTGACAAGTATCTTTGAAGTTGCAAAGTCTTCAAAGATACAGCATAGTCTTAAAATAGGAAATGTACTTTGATACAAAAATAAAAGTCTAAGCAATAAGTCTCTAAAGTATTTCCATACATTACTGAAGAAAGTAAATGAATGATTTCAGAATTTACTCTGCATTTTTACTCTCCAGAAAATGATAATCAGTTTCATTCTCCAGAAACTGACAATATTCTTTACATTTAATCATTTTAGACATCTGCATTCATCGTTAATGGAAGAAAATTATTGTATTTTACAAACAAAGTCACTCATTTTGTTTGATGAATTAAATCTTAAATGTTATTTAGGTTGCCAGTTTATTTTTATTTCCAGTATTTCTTCTTGAGAACTTATATCCCCACAACAAAAACTTTTGGACAATTGTTACACAATTTCAAATAACAATCAATTATAGTCTCTGAATTTAACATGAGATTTTAACTATTTGGACAACAGGCACTTTCTCTTTTATTGCTTAAAATATACTGTTTCAAAGTAATATATGCTCTCTTTCCAAATATAACTTTTTTTTTTCTATTTCTTGATAGTTTTCTGCCAAAATCAGATATTCCTTTTACTATGCTAAACCTATTTTTACAACAAACCTCCTGTATATAATAAAAACAAATCAGTATTTGATCTAATAAGTTATTATTGAAATTTCTAAGACAAAATGTGTTTTTAACTAAGTGTGGGCATTTTTTTTTTTTTTACTAAAGGTAAAAAACTTATCTAAAACTAACTGAGACTATATGCAATCTAAATTATCAAAATAACTGCAGACCATTACCTGCACAAGTAGCATTTTGCCAAGTCATGTCTTTAATGCACCTTGAACAACTGTTTACTGTATGGTATTACAGAAATGTTGTGAAAAAGTAGTTGAAACATTTTGAAGAGATTAATTGAAAAGCTATTGGGAAAAAGTAAATTCCTTCATAGCCCCTAAAAGTTCATTCCCACCATATTTTACCTTATCATATTCAGTGGCCTGTCTAGTATTATCTCCATTTACCTGCTAAGTTTAACAAGTTTCAAACAACACATTGTATTTGTGACAGTTCAAAATAAACAGCAATTCTTACCCATGAGAAAAAGGAAGGTCAGTGCCTGAGTTACAGTTAAGGATTATTTTCTGGAGAAAGAAAAGAAAATTCTTTCAAGCTCCCTATGGAAATTCCTTCATTTCAGGAAAACCTGAGTTTTGTCTTTTTTCATTTGACACTTTGGTGAGAGGGACCAGGCAGGGAAGAAGGTGATGTGAACTCACCTACCTCAAAGCTGGGAGATGGGGTTGTCTGTATTACCATCACATGAAGCACATAACCAAATTTCCTGACCTCCACTGATGGTTCGTTTTTAAACAGAGACAGTATTATCTTCCATGCCAAGGACACATATACACGTACAATGTTTGCAAACTAGAATAGTGAGTAACCAGATGTAACTAGAAACTCTCCCTTCTTTTTGAAACAAGAGAAAAACCCCACAGGGAAAGACCAAAATTGTAATTAACTTAATCGTACTCAATTAATTTGAAATGCAAGCCACAAAATCCTGGATTAGAAATCCCCAAGCTGGGTTATTCGTCATTCCGAGAAGGGCGAGCGCTTGTCCCCATGGTCCCCCGGCTCCCAGGTGGACGAGCAGTGTTAGGCTCTCCGTGGTGGAAGCCAGTTGGACGATCAAGGCAGGATTCCACGGTGTGCCCAGTGAAGTGGTCACGAAAACACAAGAAAGTCACGCCACTTTCTGTGCTTGCTGGGAAAAGAAAGGGCGCTCGCCACTCAGGGACACCCTGTCCAAGATGGTGACGCATCTTTCTCGGTACATGGGGGGGGGGGGGGGGGAGAAGCTTATTACTGAACTAAATGTTTTTATCGATCGCCCTTGAGTCAGAGCCCACTGACCCCGAAGACCATAAGTGGTGAGAGCGCAAAACTGTCATTTCCAGGCAGCAAGAGGAGATCCCGGAGCAGTCCAGGACACCTCACGCTGAGCTTTCTCCCACAGCCCCTCCACCCGCCTCGCTCCCCGGGGTCAGATCCAGATGCGGGCAGCTCTGGGGGCTCCGGCTGGCCTCGGCCCCGGGCGATGCGGGACCGGGTCGCCGCCACGCGCGCGCGCGGGGGCCCGAGGACGCCGAGCGGACGGCGGGGCTGACGAGCACCCCACCCGGCGTCCGAGGCCCGCCGCCACGCAGAACTGCCAGGCTCGCGGCCCTCCCCATTAAACAATAAAGCGAGCTGTAAAGCCTCAGGTGCTGTGTTTGTTGTGCCGTCTGCGCCGCGCGGTGGCTCCGGCCGGGGCGAGCCGGGCGCAGTGGCCCGGGGAGCGCCTCTTCGGCTGATTCCAGGGAAAGATAAGGAGCCGCCGAGCCACCAGCTCTGTCTAGACTCGCGACCTCACAAGTCAAGCGCCTTGTTTGGATTAGCCCTCCAGATCTGCCAACCTGATCAACCCCTGAAAGAGAAGGGGCCAGCAACACCCTTTTTTCCTCTCCGGTGCCACGATTGTCCCTACGTTAAGGGATCAAGGGCTGGCTTGCCCGCGGGAGTCACAGGGCTGGTTAGACCGGTGTCGGGTCCCCATCCCCCCACCCTCGGGTTCCTAACACCCAAACCCGCGTGCAGCCCGGCTCTGCCCTGCTCTCTGGACGTCAGAAACACAGCAGTGGGGAGAACCCACTAGAAAGACCGGAAAAATGAGTTGCAATTCAATCAAGTCCACAAATCACATCGCCTTAAAATGAGCACTAATTTTTGTTCAGTGGAAGGGAAAGAGTGTCCTAGGCGTGCAGGGTGGCTGAACAGAATCTGCCTGGGGCTGTCCTAAAGCCCAGGTCAAGGTGCCTTTCTTCCCACCTGGTGAAAAGCAATTTTACCCCACAATCCCCCTACCCCCATGCCCCACCCCCCAAAATCATAGGCATCCTCTTTTGGGGGGAAAATGCTTTTCTTTTTAGAACGCTTTGCTTATCATTGCTGAACGCTTTTGCAGAGGCATAATTATGCAGAAAAAATTTAAAAGAATCAAGTAGCCTTTAAGTGCGGTTCCTGGGAGAGCCTGGCTTCTCCAAGGCACAGAGACTGGCTTCGCTGAGCCAACAGCTTAAGCGCCATAAAAATTAAAGGATGTGATAGTAACAATGCTCCCAGCAAACACTCAGCAGCCTGCCCTCCCGCCCCTCCCCCTCCTTCGCTCCCCGAGAGCCAACTTCTCTGTCTACACTTCAGAAGTCTCCGGGAGGTGTGGAGAGATCCTCCATCACGACTTGGGACATTGTAAGCTGTGAAGTTTATGTTTGTGGCGCCTGGGCTCAAACAGCCATTCAGTGGCTTGCTCGGTTATCAAGAAAACAACAATCAGAAAAGATCAGTAAACAGAATCGGCTGCCAGCGCTCTGAATTAACTACTTGCATTTTACTTTAAAAACACCAACTCACACTGTACAAGTTAATTGCTTTTATTTTAAATAATTAATGAGAATTCAGGATTTGGAGTCATTTTTGAAAGTAACACTTTAAAGACAAAAAAAGAAAAAAGAAAAAAATCCTCTCTCCCTTTCTCCCAGTGCCCACAAAGAAAATTTGACTTGCCATGTTGTGACAAAATCTTTAATTGTTGATTAGCAGCGAGGAAGTAAATAGTCCTTAATGAATAGAACCCAAGCATAATTTGGATTATAAATCTCCTTTACAAAAGTGGACTAAACTGAACTTTACAGACAAGAAAATAAGTACTTTCTGCTCAGATAGTTTACTTGTATTAGGGGTGAGATTAGACCCAAACTGGCTGGGTTTCATTCAAACTTAGCTCTTCTGGTGGTTTGGAACTAGTTTTTACTTTTTTTCCCCCCTCTTTTTTAAGAAAAAGAAAAAGGGAAAATGCACATGGGATTTTTAAGATATTTCAATGAGACTGATTTTAAGGGTTAAAAATTCAAGGTGCTAGAAAAATATCAAGTACTTTGAGGTACCTTAAAAAGCACATTGTCTCTTTTAGTCAAAAGACAGACCAGAAAGGAAGTCAATAGATGAGTTTAACAAGTTGATCAGAGTGAAAAGCAGCAGACCATCACAAAATCTTGAATTCCAAAAAAGTTGTGAATTGGGAAATAGGTACACACACCCACACAGAATCTTAAATAACCCAAAGTGTTATTTCAACCTAGAAAAAAAAATCTCTTCAAAAAGGATTCTAACTTAGAGAGGACCTTTTTTTTTTTCTAAAAGAAAACCCAGGTCCATTTGATGAAAGGGAAAGACAGATATAGTAAACTGTAATACAGGATGTTATTGCTCTGAAACAATAGGGAGAAAAAAATCCAGTTGTTTTGAGTATAGATGTTGATATGGATTCCCTGATTTAAGAAGAGTGTCCTGGGTGTTTTTTTGGTTGCATTCAATTTTAGCCTGCAGAAGCTGGAGGAAATGAGTCATAATGTCCAGAAGGAAGAATTCAGAGTAATAAGGGGAGGGAGGATCAAAGATAATGGCAAACAGGAGGAATTTCATTAGAAGAGAACCACTCAAAACTTGGTCTCCAGAGGTGTGCAGGGAAAAGGAGAGTATGTGCTGAAGATGGTTTGCAAACAAGAAGACATCTCAGCTACATGTTTTAGAGAACACGCTGAGGAGTCTAGAAGGGAACACACCTTTCATATGAATAATACAAGAACTGGAATGCTATCGACCAGTCAATCCATCCTTAGCCAACAGGCAGCAAATATCTTGAATCTAGCAAGTGAAACAAAATCATTCAACACTTTCCTCCCAAATTACAGTACTTAAACTGGAGCTGTGGACTTCAGAATAGACAAGATATCTACACAGGAGATACAATAGTATCTCCCCTTACCCCCTACCTCACACACTTAATCTTAGAAATAAATGTCAGCATGAAAATCTATCACAAAGATGTGTGCCTCACTTAAGTACCTCCACTGCAAATCCTAATTCCCCCCTTCTCTAAGCCCTAAGGTTTTCAAGTGTCTACTAAAGGCTATGCCTGGGGAAGAGGACTTAGTTTTCAAACCAGGACCTCAGCAATGGATAACTTTGGGCTCCTGACGCCAGTATTCATGTTGTACCTGCCATCCTTGCACATATCCCAGGTATGACGGTGAGGAAAAAGGAAAATCGAAAAGACAGGTGAATAGAAACAGTGAATGGGAAGCTGGAAAAGTCCAGTTCGGTGCAAGAGAGGAGAGGAGACAGGAAAGAAAAGGAAGAAAAAAAAAAAAAAAGAAGAAGAGGGGGAAGCCTTTCTCGATCCCTGTGAGATAAGACATAACTCCTGTTTTTCTCAACAGATGACTACAAGCCATTATTACTGCCGGCCAAATTATTACCCCTCTGTCAAGAATTAGACACAACAATCAAAGTAATCAACGGGCATGTCTAATGCACTGTAGCATTTTCAATGCAAAGTTTGTTTTCTCTCTGCCCCCACGTTAGAGCCTGTAATTAACCCGTTATGTAGAACGAGGCCAAACAAAAGCCTAATTGAAGCTCGTTTCCCGACTTGCGGCAGGTTTGGAGCGGGTGAAAGCGACTTGAGAGGTGGGGAGCCGCGGGGCTCTTCCGGCTCCAGCCCGGCCTCTGCCCCACTCGCCAAGGGTCCGCAGGGGCGCACGCCACGAGACACACGACGAGGGTACGTCAGCTTTCGTGTTTATTACGAGTTGTCAGATGTTTAAAAAGGCATTACACTCGCGCATACAAATGCATCCCGTTTCTAAAGAGCCAGGGTAGCATGGTAGGGGGTGGGGAGCAGAGGGGATAGGGTAGAGCCCCAGATCCTAGCTCTAAACCCGCAAACGAACCGAGAAGCCTGCTGATTTCCAGCAGGGCCGTTTCTCCCTCCCTGGGTTCTGCCTCTAGCACAGGAGGTTCGGCCCAACGCCAGCGGGAAAGGTGTGAGCGCGCACGTCCACGAAACTCAGACCGCCGACGGGGCGGCGGAGCACGCGACGCGGACCCCTGGCCTTAGAAGGCGGCTCCCGACCGAGCCCCCGCAGCTCTTCTCCACCCTAGCCCATCATCCTCCTAAGGTTTGGGGGATCGGAGTTGGGGGAGAAAGAGAGAAAGCGAGGGGGCGGGTAGGAAACAAGTTGGAGGCGGCGGTGGGAGGGAGAGGCAAAGGAAAGACCCACGCTGGCTCGTCTGGGAATTGGTGAGAAAACTCCCCTCTCTTGGCCTGGTCTTCTGCGCAAATAAAGCAGCATTTCTCTATCGGCTGACAGCCGCCACTGGTAAATAATGGTCATACTTCCCTGGCTAGGCAGAAAGCCTCTCTTTTAGCGAGAGCTTATACTTGAAATATGGGTCATTTCAATAATCCTAAGCAGGCGACTTTGGTAGAAAGCACTCTAAGATAATAGTGACTCGATCAAAATCCTTTTTAAGCAGGACCTTCTTCCTATTTTGGGTGGGGTGGCAAGGATGGAGGGTAGGGCTAGAAAAGAGGAAAGAAAGGTGGGGAACAAGACTGAGGATATTTTCAAAAAGCCAATAACATTACCGCAGCTGTGAGTTGTAAGCTTACCACCAGTTTTCCCCAACTATTGAAATGCAAATTTGCAAGCTCCACCTTAACTATTTGCAATAAAATATCACACCTATTGTATGTCTGTTTACCCGATTCACATGCAGTCCTTAATTTCAGACATTTTAATGACTTAACTTGTAAACATATAAAAGAGGGACCCTGGATCATTGCATTTATTTATTTATCTATGCCAAACATTTATTGGTGAAATAGTCCTGAAGATATAATTCTACATATGGCGCTTTCATTTCACATAATATTTAAGAAAAAAAAAGACAAAACAAATAGAATTAGACATATAATTCAAAGACCACGGTACAACCTTTATCGTTTTCTTTTTTACTTCAGCAAACAAAAAATAATGTCAAATGACATGAAAAGTGGCAAGTCTTCCGACAATAAATAATAAATTACTTTATAATTTTTGCAATGCAAGAGCAAACAAAAAAAAAAGTTTCCTTTTTTTCCTCTTTATTTCCAGAGAGAGAGAAAACAGTCATTTTAACCAATAACTATACACATCTTTGGGGGAAAAGTTCTTGGACGGACACAAGTCAAACACAATCCCGAGACGCTTGTGGCAAAATAGAGGTAACCTTGTTGCAATGCTTTATAAGTTGGTTTTTAAATCTGAATTCAAAAACCTTTAAAGTCGCTTCAGACTTCTTGATAGAGGATGGATCTCAAAAAAAAGGAGGGGGGGCAAAAGGAAAAAAGAAATCAGCTACAGGACATGCTAGAGACCCAAGATTTCAATTAACCCCTTGTTAAAGTCAACTAAAAACATCGCAAACCAAGCAGCTCCACCTTCTTGAAAGGACTCTTTCAGCCAGAGAGGCCAGTTTCTCTTCCTGCTCATTTGCTGGAGCTCCTGTTTGGCAAGGCAATGACCAATATAGAAACAGCACCATTCAGAATAAGATGGACTAGAAAATCTCTATTTCTGCTTTTCTCTAGATGTGCAGTGAAATGAAAATGCTTTTTTTGAGATCCTTGAATATAAATCCTCTACGTTTCAAAAACGTCTTTTTTTTCTTTCAGTACTCCTAAGGTCATTGGATAGCGTTATGTTGGGTTTGGGTTTTGTTTGCTGTTTTAATTCTAGTAAAATCCCATGATTGTCTTCACAGTGTTGCTACCATATCACCTTGTCATTAAAACAGACTTCGTGCATTTCATGGAGCATTCATTTCTCGATTCAGTTTTCATTGACTGGGTCGTTAAATACTTTTGTTTCGGAGTTCAACATTATAATTTCCCACTTTCTCCAACAGGGAAAAAAAAAAATACGTCTGAATGAATGTTCCTCAAGCCTCAATTGGACTGGCTACCATGCTGTTAGGTGTATCTGGGAGCTGAGAGGACATCGACGCCACTTCACTGCCAGTGGAATTAGAGCCCGGTCCTCCTTCTGAAAAATTAACCTGCACAGAAGGTTGAGACATGAATAAAGGAGGCTATGATCATATTCACAAAAGGATTATAAACTCGTCTTGTGTGTGTGTGTGTGTGTGTGTGTAGACAGATAGATATAGAGATATCCGCATATATAACTGAATTTTAACAGGCTTAAAGAAAACCTATAAGAAAAAAAAAAAGAAGAAATCCTCTCACTTTCCCATCTTCCAAGAGATCTCTGTTTTAAATGAAACTGAATTCCCAACATTATGTTGCATTAAATTATTTAAGAACAAATGTGTTTCCCGCTGTAAAATGGCATTGCAACTCTACCATGCACGCTGAAAATAAAATTATCCTGCTGGCTACATGTTGCCCTGGGAGCAGGCGAGTTCTCAGTCTCCAGGCATCAAAGCCTCTCTTCTCGAGTTGAAAAATCCATAACACAACGCTTAGATCCTGTGACGGGAGATTCAGAGGAGGCTCCAGAGAACAATGATTAACTCCTCAGAGAGTTCACAGCAGGGGCTTTCTTCCTTCTTGTTGGTCCTGCTGGCTTTTGGCCTCTTTTTCTCTTTCAGTCAGGCTCTTCCTTCCGAGAGGAGACCCATATATTATAACGTCACCCACATTATAAATATCTGGCTCCTTCTCTTAAGTCCAAAGTATTGTGTTGCTGCTGTAAACCTTCTTCTCCACTCTGCTCTCAACACTCCCCCCCACTCTTTGGCTGCTCTCAGCTGACACTAAAGATTCAGAAGGTGCAAATGCTTGGCTGCCCCGAAACCTCCCCTTACCTGCCTTCTATGATCCAAATAACTGGCAAGATTAGCGTGACATTAAAAATCAGCTCTTTTTCCTAATTCCAGGGTCTACCTTTCTTCCTACCTTATTGAACTTTCCCACTGTGACTGTCAAGGAACTTTTCAAATTTGCCTCCTTTAGCCTGGCCCATTTGCAAACAGACACCTGGGCCAGGCCCTTTTTAATGCACTGCCTGTGGTCCATTACCCAACTGTTGCCACAAAGAAAGAAAATGCCCGCCAGGTAAATGTGAGGGTAAAATACTAACCTCAATTCAAGCTTTATTTTCAAAGAAGGGAACAAGTTTTTAGGATGGATCATGTTTTATAGAACAAGATTCTATAGGGCTGATTATTATTTAAGAAAAAAAAAAACCTTATGAACATAATGTCATATCACAAGGACATACACTTAATAATCTTAGTTATCTTTACCCTTAAGCTTTTTGTAGGTGAAAGTTGATTTTCTTTTCTCTGGATGTGTAAGTGAGTTGATTTTCTCTTCTCTGGATGTGTAAAACATATTAATGCTGAGAGGCTTTTATATTCTTATCTGATTGATAGAATTCTGGTTCCTTTTGCTATACATGCCCCACAGAATATGACTGTGTATGCTATTTGAACTTATACCCTAAAAAAATGTTTAAGCAGTTCAACATTTTAGATTAAGATAACAGTCCCAGAAAGGGATATAGTTACAAAAAGCATCAGTCACATCTCTGAATAACTGAACTCTTTATTGATATATTTGAAAATTGCAACTATGGGTGCCCGCTAACCATTGATAATAAAATTGATTATGTATTACAACATTGATTATTATTATAGTCACCTTGATTTAGGGCCTTAACAAGATCATTCTCTAGGAGCTGAGGAAGGAGTATATTTACTAGCTGCTGATCAAAATGCCAAGATGATCTCTAATGTCCCTTTTGACTCTACAAGTTGGAGATGTATGATGCTGCAACCCAGTACACCCCTTCCCACATGTGTCTAGTGAGTTAGGTACCTTGAAGCTAATCCCTAAGAGCAGGCCTGATTAATAGAAAATTCAACGTAAATGGTCAAATTACGAAGTCTCATAGAATAGACTCACAAGAGGCCTGTTGTCCTTGCATTCCTTCCTTCCACAAGGCCTCCCCTGGCTCTCCCCAGTGCTGGGGCCACAATGGCCCCCTCCCCACCCTCAGAATCTTTAATTGTGTGACAGTTTGATCAGAATCTCCTTTCTTTGGAGATTCAGCCTCCCCACTCTGGGAGCTGACACTTACCAGTTGCTGAAAAGCCGGCTGATCGATGTCACTCTGCAAGGCGAAGTCACTGAGCACTTTCCAAGGCGGCTGGTAACTCTGCACCTCCACTGGGTTTGCCTGTAAGCCTCCGTCGTGTCTCTCCGGACTGGCAGCCACCATGGGCGTTCCTGTCATCCCTTGGATATTCTGTGAATAGCCCCCCCCCCCAAACCCAACATGTTAATGTGCAAACTCCCTCCCTCCATTGTCTGTGCAGGCTAAACAAATATACCCTGGTATTATCTTATCTATATAGTTGCCTTTATTGACTCAGTTAATCTGCTGCACCTATGGATATTAGCCAGGGTTCAGTTTTGTTTTATTACGTTTTGTTTTTCTGCTTCTGGGGGCTGAGCTATTAGCTATGCTTGAACCTTAGGAAGTGAAATTCTGTCTCAACTTTCTTCTTTCCCCTTATATTCAGCAGTCATCTCAGTTTCCCCTGTCTGCCTTCCCAAGCCACAGCATCTCAGCAGAAAGCTGGAGCAGGATTGGCCTCCCTTCAGCCTCTAGACATGGTGGTTTTCTGGGCAGTTTCAGTGAATCAGACTTTTGGTTAGATTTTCTCCAGGCAATTCTCTGGGAGCCAACCCCCACTCCCAAGCATTTGAGTCTGGCGGCTATTGTGCTGTTACGCACTAACCAACTTCGAAAGTGCCCTGGCTCAGGCTTGGCTGGTCTGCCACATTTAATGACAGCAGGTTTTATGGCATTTAAAAATAGGGCCTAAGCAGTAAAAAGGAAAAGCTAAAAAAACAAAACAAAACAAAACTCTTTAAACTTAACCAGGAGGCCTGCCTGGTGGGTGCTGTCCTGGCCCAGGGATGCCAGGGGCCTGACATCTCTGGAGACCTGGGCTTAACCTGGAGCACAGAGTGTCCTATTTTCACGGGTCACCTTCGGGGACTTTCCTGGCCTGGGGACTCTGCAGCAGGCCTCCCACCAAGGGGCGCCCAGAGTGACCCTGGATTAAATAGGAAACCAAGGATTCCTCCCTTCCTCCCCTCGGGTGTCTGAGGAACTGACAACCAGAAGTTTGGCACAAGGCCTCTCTGCCCCCACGGTGGGGACTACTGCCCCTCCTGATCTGGGATGGGGCAGGGGCAAGAAATTGAACGGCAGGAAAGCCCACCCATGCGGGCTGGGGGCCGGTGGGCCTCCATCCCGCAGGAGGGGCCTCCTGGAGCTGCTGGGGCCCTGGCGGGTGGGCCGGGGGCGGTGGCCTCTCCCCGGGTTGCGGGTGGGGGTGAGAAGCCGCCAGGGCCAGCTTCTGCTCAGGAGCCGGAGGGAGAGAGTTGGCCCACCTGGGCAGACAGCACGCACTCCTCGGCTTCCCCCTGGAGCTCCCTGCCCGGCCCAGGGCCACTCACAGTTTTATCATTGGGCTGCTGCTGCTGGAGCTGCTTCATCATGATGCTCCGCTTCTTGTCCTTGCACCGCTTGTTCTGAAACCAGACCCGGATCACACGGGGACTGAGGCCGGTCATCTCCACCAGCTGCTCCTTCATGAGCGCATCGGGCCGGGGGTTGGCGGCGTAGCAGGTCCGCAAGGTGTGCAGCTGCTTCTCGTTCAGCACAGTCCGCACGCGGGTGGTCTTCTCCGGCTGCTTGTGGACGTGGGGCCGCAGGGCCGGCTGCCGGGCGGAGATGGGCTCGGCTGCGGGGCAAGGGGTGCGGTGAGCGCGGGCCGGGCCGCCCGCCTGCCCGCGCCCGATCCGGGGAAAACGGGACAATGGCCAGCGCTTTGCGACCTCGACAGACAAAAGCAGAGGCGGCAGAGGTGGGGGTGCGGGACGCAAAAGGGAGAATGAAATCTCGCTCTCTCATCTTAAGAGGTCAATGCTGAGTAGTCTGGACCCGAGAAAGCGGCCTCCGCCCCTGCTCGAGTCAACACTGCAGAGTTAGCAAAGGGGCGCATCTCTCAGGTTCTGTCCCCCGGTTCACAGCAGGGGTGGCATCGTTCTTCCTAGTTTCTCCCCCATTCTCCCCTTTCCTAGTACCCAGATGGGGGCCCAGGTTCCCCTCCCCCTACTCACAGGCCCTACAAGGGAAGGAAAGGCAGGACACCCAGTGACAGCGAGGACACTACCCCCGTGGGATGTCTGCAACTAAGGCAGAGAAGAATTCTGCCCGAGAGCGTGCAGTTCAGCAGTCCCCAGAGGACAGTTATGTCAAGAGAATAAAGAAATTCGGTACTTCGGCCTTCTCTCCAGCTTCTGATCCTTCCTACTCTATCTGGATCTACTAAATCTACCTGGATGGTTCCCGATGCGATCTGCTCCCCAGAAAAGGAAAACTGAAACTCTTTAGAGCTGCCCGGCCTCTAGAGAAAAGACAGCTGGGGCATGCTCCTGACCCCTTCCCAATACGCTGTGTCCCAGGGCAGAGCCCAGGTTGCGCTAACAGAGGTTGCCACCACTGGCTTTGCTTCGCTGCAAGCTAAGTCACAACCCCTCCCACCCCCCACCCCCGACTGAATTCTTAAGAGCTGCCAGAAAGCAGAGGGGGAAGAGCTGTAGATTTTTCACCATCAGGGTTCCGGGAGGATTGATACTTTTAAAAATACAGCAGGGCAGTTCCATTCAAGACCGGAAGGCAGGTTTGGAAACACTGTCGGCCTTCTTACCTGTGGCCCCCACTCAGGGCCAACCCTGTTCTATTTCTACTCTCCTTCCTGGGGCAAGGGCCCTCAAATCTGTATGTTACAAATCTTGCATTTTTCCAGGACCCCCGGGGTCAGGTCAACACCTATGAGGTCAACTCGGTGTCACAGCAACAGGCCTGAAGATGAAATTCTCACCAAATCAAGTAGAATGAACGGTTTAAAGAGGCAGGCTCCCTTTACAAGGCAATTACTGCAGATTAGCTTGTTGACAGTTTTAAATGACGGCTCTGTGCGAAGGCTTGCAATTATTAAAACTGTATCTTTTTAGGTCCCCTGTCTCACAAAGGGATGAAGATACACTTTAAAAATATTTTGGAGTGTAGGGCAGTTGGCAAGGAAAAAAGGAATTGAGGGTCTAACTTGACTTAAGCTTCCTTCATTGGGTTAAAGGAGGAAGCTCCAGGGGCCCAGAGCTCCACCCCTTTAATTAGGCAGCGGCGGAGAATACCTGGAGGGAAGCTGAAGCCGGTTGTCAGAAAGCCACGGTTTGGAGGCCAAGGTGAACTGGAAGTACTGTTTGGGCGTGTGTATACATGCGTGCACAAGCGGTGTACATTCGCGGGCACCCACAAATCGACACACAGACGTGTGGTGTAGGTGTGCCAGGGGAGTCAAGGGAGACATTGAGGGCATTCAACCTGGCCGCAAAGAGGGAAGTACTGTGCAAACCGAACCCAGAACCCTCCGTGTAACTGGCAGCTGCAGCGGCAGCCGCGTGGGTCCCAAGATCGCGGCGCGGCGCTGGCCTCGCCTGGCGGCGGCCTCCCCGAGGAAGGCCTCCCTCCGCTCCCAGGAGTACCTGCCATTTGCAGCGGCCGCGCCGGGTGCAAGGGGCTGAGCGGGTCGCCGGCGCCCAAGCTGGCCCTCTCCACCACGTCGTGGTCCGCGCGGCAGAAGAGCCCGTCCTCCCGCAGCGCGAACTCATCCCCGGGGATCAGCTGGCGGCTGCAGGCCACGCAGCGGAAACACTCGATGTGGTACACCTTGGAGCGCGCGCGCATCACGAAGTCGTTTTTGCTGAAGCCGATGCTGCACTTGGCGCATTTGATCCCGTACAACCTGCGCGGGGGTGGGATGGGGGGGGGGGGCCGGGAAGGGAGGGAAGCAGAGAGAGAGGGAGTCACTTCAGGCGGGCGCTGCCCCGGGTCTAGGGTCGCTGGCGACTTCGGCCACAATGCCCTGAGACACTGAAATCAGTATTAGCAGGCAAGCTGGAAATGGGAGGATGGAAACGAATAGATTTCTCTCTTTTCCAGTTCCGTTTCCCCTGCCTATGAACCTCTGTGTCTCGGTCTGTACCAGTCCAAACTGGAGAGAAATGTTTGATGTATTGGAAGCCTGGGCGGCTGCTCCAGCGACCAGTACCCGGGTGCCTCTTGCTGCTCTTGGCAGGAAGGAATCCCGAGGTGAATTCCGGGAGCCACTGGTCCCACGTTTTCACCTTCCTATCCCCCAATTTCTGCTGCTAGAAACGTCTCTAAAACTGCAACCTGCATCCTCCTTTCAAAAGAAAACGAGGTTGGGAAATGAGATTGTCACCCCCACAAAACAGACACATATGCATGGGTATTAGAACAAAATGAAACCTCTGAGGGTTTCCAGAGTCCTTTCTGCATCAGGAGCCCATTGCTGTTTCCCCAGCTAAAGATTTTTTCCTCAGGCAGAAATGTTAACAGAAAGTTTCCTCTCCATTCTTCCTCTTATTATTATTTTAATCTGCTTGGGTTCCTTCCATCTTTATCCAGTCGCTGAAACATCTACCTCTATTTCTGTCTGTCTGAGAATCCTGACCTGCCAGAAAAATGAAAAGACCCATTTCTAAGGTCTTCCTTGCCGCTCACCTTTCCTTGCCAACAGACAATCCTTGTAGGTTCCATCTAGACGCCCTACCCTGGCCCCCTCTCCCCGTATCACTAATAACCAGAGCGGGGGCATTCCTACAAACAGAGAATGGAGGACAGGCAAAGACCCACACGAAGAGGGGCAGTGGGGTGAACCTCGCTCCCCCAAGGGGAGAAAGGTTTTGGGAAATCTCAACAGTCTCTCTGTTCTCCTCTTACAACCACAGGATTTCAAAGGGACACACACAGTTGCACGCGGGCGAGCGCGCGCGCACACACACAGTTGAAAGAGTGGAGAAGAAAAGGTAAAAGCAATTGGTTCCTTCCACAAGCATGTCTGCAGAAATAGGCACATGCAGGTCTGAATACAGCTGAGCAAAACACGACCCCCACAGGAGTAAAGATACTTCTGCAGTGGCCCCCTCTCCAGAATCCGGAGCTCATACACCAATCAAGTAAACAATTGAAAACGGCTCATTTGTCAGAGGTTAGAAGGTAGATTCAAAAGTTTTCCTTCCCTCCGCCTACTCCATGTGAGATCTGCCATTTCATAGGATGAGGACTTTACCTTGCCTGTGACCAAACAATTGGGAAAATCCCTCCCCCTTCCTCCAGCGCCCCACTTCCCCTCTTTGCTCTCATTCTCCTCTCCCACCACCAAAGTACTAATAAACTTTCCCCCCTGCACTGTTCACCTTTATCTAATAAAATTCTGCTCTCTACTTCATGGTTTGAAAATAAGAAAAAATACTGAACACCGAGTGAGCAGAAAAAAAATCGTTAACTGCATACTTAAATCCTAACTAAACTTTAAGTTCTCAGCTCCATAAATTCTGTAACTTCCAAAGCTAATTACTTGTTAATAGCCACTGGACAATTTATTTTTAAAGATAATATTTTGTATTATTCAACGTAATAATGAAGGTGTTATCTCTTCTGTTTTGTTCTTAAAACAATAATATTTTCTTTGGAAATTCTACTTCCTTCCTTAGGCAGAAAATGAATTTTCTGACGTATGTATACACAAGTCAGAAAATTTGAGATTGGCAACGCATGAAGTTTAGATGCAGAATAAATTGATAGAAAAAAATTCAGGACATTCCTTATGTGGTTTTATTCTTGTCAGTGAGGGCAATTCGCTCATTTTATCAGTAACCAGATTTTAATGTGAGAAAGGAAGCCGTTCAATTATCTAAATATACCGATTGTTCATAGACAGATGATGGGCAATTTGATCTGCTCTGTCTAGTTCATCAGCTCAGATAAGATAAGAAAGAAGACAGTCATATGTCACCAAAGGGTTAATATTTAAAAAGATTAAATCTCTGGGTCGTTTTTACAGAGAATATTTGGGTTGCTTTTTAAATTTTCCAAGCAGGATCCCTTACCCAAAAAGTAAAGGGCAACACCTCTATTTGCTCTTGCAAAGTATACTTTTAAACATGCCTAGGTCAAACTTTTATTTTACCTATTGCATTGACATCTTCAAATAATCTGGCAGTTTCTAATAAAATACTGAATTAAAATAAAAAGGAAAACCACTGTATGATAGAATAAAATCCAACCTTTTAAAAAAAGTTTAGAAACCCCAACTTATCCATACTGTATTTTTTAAGTTTGTTTTGGAAGGGGGAGGGTAACAGGAAAATAATTTCAGCATCACAAATTCCAAAAGCAATTAAACAAAGCTTCAAACCACATTATTTTTGAAAGCCACTATTGAGTCTCATTTTTTTCCCCTGAAAAGTAAAATGAACAGCATAGTTTAATTTAAGTATTACATTTACAGGGGTAATTTCTGCACGCTAGTACCCATTAAGGCATACTCTAGCAAAAGACAAAGCCACACAAAATAATAAATAACGAATGGGGAGAGGAAGGGGACTCTCACAAAATTAAGTAAACGGTATAAATGGCGTACCTGATATAATCTCTTTTACAGTAGGTTTTCCCATCTCTAACAAAGCACGTACAGCTCTCGTCCAAATACTGATTACACTCCGCACATTTCAAACATGCCGCATGCCATTCCAAATCCGGAGAAACCCTCAGAATATACTGATCGTGAATTTGATTGCCGCAACCAACACACAGGGAAATCAGACGTTTTTCTGAAATGAAAATAAATACATGATTGACTAACCGTTTACTTCCTACAGAGATAAACACACTTTTAGTGTCGTTCTCTTATAGGGCGTACTCTGGGAGTTTTTTTTTTTTTTTTCCTTTTTTTTAAAGAGTATTGCACTTTGGGATGGTAATTGAAGTGTGCCATCAAAACCTTGACTCATTTTTAAAAGGAGGTGGAATATATATAAAATGCAGATTTGAATAGTCTGCATTTGCAAGCCTAGCACGCAATCAAACCCGTTCATTTTGTATTTCTTTTCCCTCCCTCCTCCCTCTTTGCCATAATCATTGGGAAAGATTATGGATAAGTCAAGTCAAAGAAAAGGTTTTGACTAGAAGCGTTAAGTGAACGCAGGGATGTCTATATTTTCCATGAAGCACGCTCTTAAATAGCACATAGGACTGGATATTGTTAGCAAGAGCAGACATCAATACAGTTGTCACTCGTTCTCTTTTGCAAGTCTAATGCTAATTCACATCTCCGGGTATTGTACGTGCAGGCATATCTTTGCAACAGAATAACCTTCTCGGAGAGCTCCGGAGTCCCAAGGAGAAAACCGCCGCTTAGCACCGGAAGGCTAAGGTTTTGGAGGACGCGCAGGCGAATTCAAACACAAGGTACGATCAGTTTCCCCGAAGATCGGAACCGACAGCAAGCATGCAGGCGTGGCGGCAACAAGAAACAGCCACCTTCTCTCTCTCTCTCTCCAAGCAATGACTCCAACTCCGAAGAGCCCTTGGCACCCGTGCCTGAGAGAGAGACCCCCGCACAAGAACAGCACCGAGCCCCACAAGGTAAAATCGCTTCTTACTTTTTGGTGGATCTCCCATGTCTCCCATATCTGTAACAGGGAGTAATGTCCACAGTGAAATGGTGGTTGTACAGTTGGTGAACAGCCCACAGAGAGGATGCTGGAGCTGTGGCTAAGTGGGAAACAGTGGCCCCTGGGGTTGCCAAGGCTGAGAGAGCCCGCTGCCCGGCTGCGCCGCGCCCTCGCTGATCGGGGAGTCCAATTTAAGCCGGCGGAGTTGGCGGAGCGGAGGCGCTGCGGCGGCGCGGACTCGGCGCGGCTCGGGCACCTCTCTTCCTTATCTCTTACTCAAACTTCTCTGCTCCAACTCAGCTCCATCGCCATTGGTCTGACGCAGCGCGCGGGGACGTCAGGCGAGCGCCTCGCCCATTGGCTGCGGGGCGCGCGGCGCAGCTGTTCTGATTATCATATTTCAGCCTCGCTGCCGCGGTGCGCCACTGACGGTTCGGCAAGCCCGCGGGAGACGGTTAGGGCTCCCGAGGCGACTCGCTCGGGGCTCAGACCGCTCTCCCCCGGTGCTCCGGCGGCCCGGCCGCCCTGGCTTCTGGCCTTCCTTCTCCTCCTTCTGCCCCGCCTTCCCCCTTGCTCCTAGCCGGCCGCGCCGCCAGCGCCCTCGCCTCCTGTCGCGCTGCTCCTCCGCCCTGCGCTCCTGGGGTCCCCGCAGTCCGGCTGGCCGCGTTGCGCGCGGGGCTCGCTTTTCCGCCTCCGGTGGCGAGTGGCTGGTGGGTAGGTGTTCTAGATGACGAGGACCCTTCCGGACTTTAGGAAAAGGGCGACTTGGAACAGGCCGTTTGGCTCGGTTTGGTCTCGCGCTTTGGCAGACAGCTCCGGGCCCGGCCGGGCATGGTTGCCAGGGCGGGTGAGTTCCCGAATTGTCTGCGCGTGGCGCGCTGGGAGCTGCCTAGGGGAAGACTCCGGTCCTGGGATGAAGGGACCCAGAGGAATTGTTCGCTGCTGCTACCCCAGTACCCCGTTACCCCTTACCTCAGATCTCCAGAAACGCGGGGTGGGGGTAAAGGGGCGCTTCTTACCTAAGCGCAGAATCAGGTTGGAAGTTCCCAGGTATAACCAAGTTGACTCCGCGGACTTCTCTCTCTTTCGGACCCGTGGGGTCTGCTTTGCAGTTTAACTTTAGAACTAACACGAAGCCTAAGTGCAAAGTGGTCTTCTAGTAGTTTAAAGTTTGCAAAACTATGACGCCTATCCGATTCCTCTCTCTGCCGGTCTCCTGCCTTTTGTTTTTAAGCAACCTTGTGCAGTTAGCTGGTGGTGTGTAGATCATTGTAAGGACAAGTCTCCACGTCTCTAGAGATTTTAAAAATGCGTCAATCTAAGGGCGTGAGTAGGGAGGGGTCTAACACAGAAGAACAGCGAAATACCTATTTCATTTCACCGGCTGTGTTTACCTTATCATTTTCTCTCGAGAAACAATCTGGAGAGAGAAGAAGGTTGACTTCAACTCGCCGGTAACCCTCTTGAATAATTTCTTACATGTTCCCATCATATCTTACTGTCTCCCCAAAACAAAGTCATAGGGAGGCCACGAAGAATCCCCCCCCTCCCCGTCCGCATCTCCAAAAGCTTCTAAACATTGATTCCTTACCTAGTGTGACTGCCAGTTTTATCTGAAAAGGTCCGCAAATGCACGCAGTAGCAGGTTTAATTTCGGTGTCTCATTGCCTTGAGAAAACCCGGTGTGTTAGGAAACTCCTTTCTTTGTATCATTCATCAGATCTAGCTCTCGATAAGAGCTGTGAGCCCTCCACCGGCCTGAGTGGCTCGGTTTACAGCGGTATGCTTCTCCAGAGCGCAGAGAGAAGCAAAGATGCTGAATTTACTGGTGATGTGGCTGGGGCTTTACCAAGAACATGCTTTTGTTTTCTCTCAAGGAAAATTTCTAACTGGATCACATCCCTTCTATTTTTATTATAAGTTATATCAGTGTGGGTGTGTGAAATCGAAAGTTAGATGTTGATACATTTACCAGGTTGGGGGAGGGGCAGGATGTTTCTGTTTTTGGTTTTTGCTCATAGTTTTCTAGTGTCTCCGGTATTATATGCGTGGAGTCTTTTGTCAGGCTGCTTTGGTAAAACTGATGCTGATAATGACTACATGAAGCAAATCATCCCAGTATATGGGCATGTTTCCTGTACAGATAACCAAGTTGACACTAGTTTTGTTTTGTTTTTTTAAAGGTACTATATCCCCAGAAAGTAAATAGAGAATTTTAACCAATCATATTCCATCATGCCACCTTTGTAACATGGAATTAAGCAACGGGAGCTGCCAGAAGCCTGATGACTTATATTTGAGACCCAGAAAGCACCCTCACTATCCATCCTTCTTCAACCACACACAGACACACAGACTAACTAAAGAATTAGTGCTGATGACAGCACGCGTGCAAACACACACACACACACACAAACTAAAGAATTAGTGCCAGTGATGATAGCAAGTCTAAAAAGAAAACCTGATATGTGGCTTGGAGGAAAAGGGTTAGTAACTGGCAATTTCATCATAATGAAGACAACGGGTGTTTCTCTTTCTTCAGCGCATACTGTTACTGTAAATAAGTAGCATTTTCTCAAGAAGTTCCTAAGCTGTTAGAGATAAAAAAATCATCCAGAAGATACCCTCTGTCAAAGGGAGAAATCTGAGGAAAACGCAGTAGTTATATTGCTCCACGATGGATGTACTATGGAGGTCTGTGTGTTGCTAATAAATTATGCATTAAAATCGCAGCTAGGATAGCGGGCATTATTGTTCCCTTTCACCTTGAAATTCAAATTTGGCCACAGATATTCCCCTGTTTCTTTAAGTGATTTCTATACACGTTTAATGCAGCAAATATGTCTGTAAAAAAAATTGTAATGTTTTTATAGAATACATCAAACTGTGATTAGCAATATTTTCCCCCGGTATTTGATCACAGGAGCGACCTCTGGTGTTCAAAGCGGGGATTAGACCCTCTTGTCAAAAATGGACTCAATTTTGACCTTTGTATATTCTGTTAGGTCAAAAAAAAATCTACCCTTAAAAACAGCAGTTTTGTGAATCCCCTCTCTAAGCCCCTCTACTGATGAGAAAGAAAAGAAGAATATGAGTACTTAGTTACCATTACCTCCAGGCCACTTCAAATATACGTTAGTGTCCTTGAATATAAAAAGGATGCTGAGATTTATTAAGTTCTATGTAAGCCTGTGGCATCTGCCCACATGGGCTTATAGTGCTTTTCCACCTAAAATTCCTAGTGGGCTCTATGCCTGCGTTTTGTGTGTGGTTGCTTTCTCTGCTTTGATGAAAATTTAAGCATTCTGTATCAAAAATGCCAAATACAGATTCCTATACAAATATCATGTTCTCAAGATACATTTCAAATATTTAAATAGATTTTAACTGCAATTGACAAGTAGCATTACATATTTAGGATTTATTTCCCAACAACTTCTGGCAGATATAAGTGGATTTTTAATTTTGTTGTGAAATTTAAAAGTTTTATTTGGGGGGGAGAAATTATGTACAGTAAGGGAGAAGGCTTTTCCTCACCAACTAACCAAGATTGGGAAGGACAGGCAGCTTTGATCAGTTTTCCCTGAATTATGGATTTGTTTGGGAACTTATTCCCAGGGAGGTGATGCTGTGTTTAGCTCACACCAAGATCAAGTTTGTGGATAACAATTGGAATGCCAATTTTCCACAAATAAGGTGTTCTGAAAGAAAAAAATATAACTGAAGGACTTATATTTTCTGATATCCACAAATATGTAATTTGGGGGGTCAAAATGAAACATGGACGTATTTTATTCACCTCAGAAAATGTGGAATGGAATATATATATATGGAATATCCATATATTCCATATATATACTCACACTTTTTGTTTTTACTTTTCCTGTGTAGTGTAATCATGTAGAATAAAGCTATACAAACCATCAGTATCTTACATCACATCCAAGTGTCAGGTAAATTATATGTGTATAAAGGGAGTCATGATTAACTATTTTCCAACCAGAACCGGGTGTGGATATTTAGAGCCTCTTTGCCTCTCTTCCAGTTTCTGGTGGTGGCTTAATGATGAATCAAGAGAATCTGCACTCTAATTTCAGAGAAAAATGAAAGCGATGTTCTGTTTGTACCACTGGGTAGGAAACGATTGTCTCTTTTTTTCCCCTCTCCTTTTACTCTCCCCGTCCCCCAGAATGCTAAGCAATAATAATAAAGGTAGTTGTTAACAACAACAACAAAACTTTAGTCTTGATTCTTACTGTATTGCCAAAGACTCCTGCTGTGATTGTGGTTTTGTTGAGTGTCAGTTGCTTTATTAACCAGTTAAAACAATCTGGGTGAATTAGCACGAATTTTCTTCCGCACGCAGAGCCTCTTAGCCTGAGTCTAGGTAGTTGTGTCTGTCACCAGCAGTCCTGCTCTTCTTTACTGGCAGACGGCAGCCCGGGAGGCCGCGTTCCTGGGCGGTCTGCTGCTCGGTTCCCAGCCAAGATAGAATTCCACGCTCCCGGCAGCGGCGAAGCCACAAACCTCAGATCAGTCTTGAGAATGCGAGCTTCCGCATCTCATTACCGGTAGGACTTCGACCAAGCGAGGACAGAAATTTGCACCCTTCCTTTAAAATTGTGCTTTTGGAAGTATTTTCTATAGTTTCACAAAAGCGCTGGCCATGTCAGGTGAAACCCTTTCCTTTAAAAAGTTTTTTGTTTTGTTCTTTTTGAAACCCTATGTGACTAGGAACAGGCAGTTTTTAACAGGACCAGAGTTCTGCGTGGAGCCCAGGTTGGAACCAATGAGTGCAAAGTGCTAAGAGGTTCTGACCCCAGGATGCGTTGAACCCTGCCTCTGGCAAAAACCTTTGTTAAACGTACTGGATTCTCACGGGGGGTAATTGGAGTCCTGAGGGCGAAAAACCTTTATCCCCCAAGGTTCTGGGCGGTTCAGCTGAAAGCTACTACAAATGCACGGAATCCAGCAAAGCATCCACGGACCCACCCAAGCTCTCGGGAAACCCGGAGTGAATTAACTCAAGTTTAGCTGATCAGATGACATTCTTTCTGAAAGAAGTGACACCATTTCCCCCACTGCAGTCCTGTCGAACCGGCAGCTCTGAATTTAGCGCCAAAGGATTGATTTCCAACTCAGTACTGGAGGTTTACTGGGAAGGAGAGGGGGAGGGGAGGCGAAGGTACCTTGTTGGAGGTCAAGAGGAGGAGGAGGAGCAGCAGAAAATTACCAGCTCAGCGCCGGAGGGAGTTGGAGGCCAGGAAATCAACCCAGGAAAGCCTCAAATAACCTTCTCTCACGTCTCAGAATTCAGCGCTCAAAAAATCAGCCTCAAAATAAGGTGTCCTGGGCTGGAGTCCTCGGGTGGGCTGCGGAGGCGATGTCAAGAGTTATTGCTACTTTCTGTGAATGAAACTGGTGGCTAAAGCGTGTCAGGGCCGTTTAATGTAGCTTGAGAGGCGCATGGGTGGGGGCTGTTTTTAAGTGGAGAGGCAATCATTGGTGGCATCTACCCGTAGATCGTGAGAGAGAAGGTGGTTTCGGGGCTGGAGAAAATTCTGCAAACCCCAGTGAATGGCTAGTCAGTTCGGAAGATATGATTTTAGGGAAAATCTTAAAGGTGGTGGTCTGATTCGACTCCGTGGAGGTGAATGGGAGGCTGTGCTCGCGGCGCCTCTGCCTTTAGAATTCTGTACGCCTCCCAATCCGTGCTGTTAAGGAAACTCATTAATTCTTCCCGACTTTAGGTTGAAAGGAGAATTTGCTTCGCTCCTCTACCTGCTAAATTCCAACTGAGAAAGGGGCTCAGGAGACGACCCCTTTTAGGAAGAACGTCATTTGATCAACTCAACCGAGTTAATAACTGGTCTCCCGGAAGGGGTCAAGAACGCCTTCCCTTCCCACCCGCGCAGCGCGCGGAGCGGGGTCGACCACTCCTACGCCAGGTAGCCTCTCGCCGAGGCCCAGGAAATCCTGCCTGACTGTCCTTTGAAGGCTCAGAGTTTTGCGATCAAGTTTCTGGTATTTCCTAGAACCCCACTCGCTCGCGTTCAAGCGCGTAGGTCGTAAAGATTTAGACTACCCGAAGTCCTAGGATAAGAGCAACGAGAAACAAAGAGACCGCCCCCCTCCCCCACCAGCAACCTCTGTCCCTTGGCTTCCTCCCTTACGAATTTCCGATTTGCAAATCTCTGCTGGGAACCCCCAACCTCCGCCACCCTCAATGTTCTGCGCTTAAGGGCATTCTTCAATGTGTCCTGTCATTGAAAGGCGCGGAAAAATCAAACTGGAGCTACACTCCCGGCCCTAATTCCTGTTAGACTTAAGGAAAAACAAACAAACAAAAAATAACATCCTGCAGACCTCTTTCGGTCCGATTGGCGAGCCTAGCCCCCAGAGGCCACTTCCTTACTTTGAATTTGTTTGCCACCCACCTTTGGGACCAGAGCTCCCCTGATGGCCTGTCTCTGTCGCGCACTAGTGGGCCCAGGTGGGGACTCGAAAGGAAAGATGAATCAGGTCTCCAGCCCGCGGTGCCAGAGCTCTAAAAGGGCAGGAGTGTCTGCCTGCCACCTGGCGGGGGGTGGCCTGCTGGGACACCCTCTAACCCTCTAGACCACGAGTGGAGAAGAAGCGCAACTCCTGGCTGCAGGCAGAGGCAAAGACTAAACCCTTTCCGAAGGTAAAACTTTGTGTGAGGTTTTCCCCCTTCTCTGTCCATACCCCAATCCCCAGGGTTTCTCCCCAAATGAATACTTGGAAATGAAAGAATCAAGGTACCACGTTAACTGCTTCAAACTCTTTGTCAGATCACCTTTTTATGCCATCTGCCAGAGGCTCAACTTGCTCTGGGCGCCTACATTCCGAAAATTGTGAGGACGACGTTCCCTCTGCTTTTGACTTGGTGGCAGCGTCCGGAAGTGATGGCATAGTTACTGATACAGAACGTCGGAGTGACTAGTTTAATTCTTAATATCATGTCTAAAATATAGGTAGCCCCAAGTATCAGTTGGCATTTTATCCCTAGGTTTATTTTACTCACTTCGTGTGGCAAATGTTTGAATTGGAAAACAAGAGAGAAACCCCACAGTGTAGATTCACTTCTGTGTTCTCCTGTCAGGCGGGAGACCCTCACAGGCTGATTAGCCATAGAGGCAGGCTTCTTTGTTGATTTAAGAGTTCATCAGGCAAGACGCAACAATTACCTTGTTGCCTTTTCTTGATTCTCTATTGTTGACTTATATCTGGAATGCCTCCATTGTACAAAATTCGATCCAAAAATGAAAAAAAAAATTAAGGCAGAAAGGTAATGATGGCACTAGAGATCTCTTTTAACTGACTTTTGTGTGTAGATTGTACAGACCTCACATATGTATGAAAAACATGACAAGTTATAACATTTTGTGTATGATTGTGTATCTTATAATTATGTGCTAATGATAACATTATTTAATATTGTAATTCCAGAAAGAAATGTTTGAAATGTCACTTCATAGTACACTGTAATACTCTCCTTCTGAGAAAATAATTAGCAGGCTTCAAAATTATATTCAGGGTGCATTGTAATAATAAGAACAAAACCTGAAACTTCATAGACCAAAATCCCATCAAACATGATGGTTCATAGCTAGGTTGTTACAGGTTAATTCTATAAGGAGATAACCTTCTGTTTTGCACAATTGCATTTTATTCCAGTTGTGCATTTAAAGTATGTATTCTACATTTGCTATTCTGAAATTTCCAATCACATATCAGCAAAAATAAAATAAGTCCTAGATATGCTTAAGGATGACTATGATTAACTTCTGTGGTTTGACACTACTGTGCTCTTCTTTATTTAAATGTAAATATTAATATATTAATATTACTGGATATTTTCATCACCCCATGATTTACAAGATATTCATATAAAGTGAAAGAGTGAATATTACATTCTATAATGCTACTTAGAGTCTATTATCAAAGGATGGTAACAATAAGAAGATTCACTTGTGTATATGTAGCTATCCACTCTGCTCCCAGAGTGTTCAGTTTAGTTACAAAAACATTGAACTATTACAACATGTGTGCTCTCACTTGAGTGTAGTTAATGTTTTGCCAGTTTTAAGAATCCTCCCCTCACTCTCCAGATATATGTAATAGCCTAGGAAGACGACTGCATCAAATGTAATGCAAAATGGGATATTATAATATTACCTATAACTAGCATCCTGCTGACTTGTATACCAGGACTTGAAGTATGTTATGTCTCACTTTAGAGTGTGGTACAATGTGCTATTTTGTCTTCTTTGCTCAGTGTTAAGATTTATTATTCACTCTCCTTTTTATGAGCTGCATGAACAACTGATGATAGTGATGAGAAGCACTGGGTATAGTTTCACTGGCTTTGGACTCTCCTTTGCTATATGGAAGAATAGAAATCTTATCTTTTTAGGTCTTGATGGTGTGTTTCTTCCAATCCTGAGATGTTAATTTAGCTGATTCAAATGTCACGTGATGTGCCTCTCTGTGATCCTGTACCCAAGTCATTGCAGATCTGCTGATGTGACTTTGGATAGGCTGTGCCAGGGCAATATAGTCTTTTGAATGATGCCAGTAGTGAGGAAGAAACATGAGTATAGCTCTCAAAGTGGAAGAAAAGGTAAGTGGATGGAAAATCACTCCTTTGAATAAGGTGGTGGAGAAAGAATTGAGTGTACATAACTTTAACAGCCATCAAAAGAGAGAATGAAAATAGATACTAGACTAAGATGAGTAAAGTATTCAGTTTTGAGAAGGGTAAGAGAAAGCTTAGTGAGGAAAAGAAAAAAGTAGAGTAAATGTCAAGAGGGACGAAAGAAAGGAACAGGCCTTGGTGACCCAATTCATCTAGCACCCAGATCTTTACTAGCAGTAGATGGAGGTTGAGAAAGTAGATGGAAAAAATAGACTTTATAGTTACTTTAATCTGGCATTTAAACTTTAAAACTCTTTTTTAAGGGGGGGAGGTTTTTGTAGACTATTTCGCAATAATTTTTAAAAGTTGTACTGCATCTTTAAGTATCTTATATTGGTTGGCCAAAAAGTTTGTTAGGGTTTTTGTTACAGAAAAACCTGAATGAATTTTTTTTTGCCAAACCAATACTAGAATGCTTACCAAAATTAAACCCATTGTTGGTAAACTGAATCAGCATAGAAAAGACAAACTAAAGTTACTAAAATACCATAGAATGGATTCCTACAATTTTTCATGTAACTGGTTTCATTAACAACAAGATTCAGGACTCAAAAAAGAGAAAGAACTAGATCTGAGAAGGAATTTTCAAAAATGTCTTCAGGGTTTTCCAGAGTTTTGGTCAGTTGTTGCCCTTTTTACAGGTTGGATTATACCAGAAAGTGTAATTCACATATTTGGAACTGCTCACTTAAACCATAATAAAAACTGAAAGATGTGAAAAAACTGCTCTCTGCTCAAATTCATGCCAGGGAACTTGAAGGGCTGCCAGAAAATCACTGCTCTGTTAGCATTTCTGACCTGGTTTCACAGTCTCCCAGACTTCATTCTTTTGATGTGAGAAGAATGTAAGCCAAAACCACAAGGAAGCATTCTTTGCACCCATGCCCTTGGGAAGAGTTGGGGTGTCCAAAATGTTGGAAAGGTTAGATGCAGTTGTCCTCACAGAATCTATTTTGGAGGTCATGAGGTCAGAATGTCTGCCCATGTGCACAAACCAGCAAGCCCATAAAAGCTGGATAGGAGGCAGCAGTGCCCCATAAAAGGTCATACCCAGGCAGAACCCAACAACATTTGAAAAGCGTCTGCTACAGAGAAGAAATATGAGACTGACGGCATCGACTTTGGCCACTGCAGCAGCAGTGAAGAGATGGATGGGGATTAATCATGCTAACATACTGAGCAGAAGAGACAGCAAATTCTGCCAAGCATGAATACTTCTCCACTCATGTGTTTCACCAAGTACACTCTTCAGAGTACAAGCTGATTGGCCAAGGTCAGGTTGATCTTTGCTAGGCCAAAAGAAGTAGCTACTGAGAGTATACTCATGGCAGAAGACACTTAAAGACTTTTAATGTTAAAAAAAGAGGAAAGTTATTTGTGGTTCAACAGTAGAAATACTCCTGATAACAGTTGGTTATCAAAATTGCATTCTGTCTCAGCACCCATACCATTCATTTTGGGGTAACACTGATTTATAAAGGTTACTGATTGTTATTGGCTGGTGGAACTTTAGGACTTTTCATGTATATCTCTTATGTTACTATATTTAGCATTTTGCCTCATTTTATAATATCTCCTCATCAAGACATACTTTGTATAAGTAAAACCTTTACAGAACAGCCTTTGAAAGACTGAATATGTGACTCTACGCAAGGCTACCAAGAATGACATAGCCCCACACCCCTCCCCTAGTATCTATGAAGGGACATAATATAAATTTTGTAAGGATTTATTTCTTTGACATTCATAAAAAGGTTTTTAGAGGCTTCTCTTTAGTTTTGTTTCTTGTTTCTTAATTCAAATACCAAAGGTTTCTGTTCAGTTCACTTCAGTCGCTCATCATGTCTGACTCTTCGTGACTCCATGGACTGCAGCACACCAGGCCTCCCTGTCCATTGCCAACTCCCGGAGTTTACTCAAGCTCATGCCCACTGAGTTAGTGATGCCATCTCATCCTCTGTCGTCCCCGTCTCCTCCCACCTTCAATCTTTCCCAGCATCAGGGTCTTTTCAAATGAGTCAGCTCTTCATATCAGGTGGCCAAAGTATTGGAGTTTTAGCGTCAACATCAGTACTTCCAATGAATATTCAGGACTGATTTCCTTTAGGATTCACTGGGTTTGATCTCCTTGCAGTCCAAGTGACTCTCAAGAGTCTTCTCCAACACCACAGTTCAAAAGCATCAATTCTTTGGCACTCAGTTTTCTTTATAGTCCAACTCTCACATCCACACATGACTACTGGAAAAACCATAACGTTGACTAGATGGACCTCTGTTGACAAAGTAATGTCTCTGCTTTTTAATATGCTGTCTAGGTTGGTCATAACTTTTCTTCCAAGGAGTAACTGTCTTTTAATTTACAGGCTGCAATCACCATCTGCAGTGATTTTGAAGCCCAAGAAAAGAAAGTCTGTCACTGTTTCCACTGTTTCCCCATCTCTTTGCCATGAAGTGATGGAACCAGATATCGTGATCTTAGTTTTCTGAATGTTGAGCTTTAAGCCAACTTTTTCAGTCTCCTCTTTCACTTTTATCAAGAGGCTCTTTAGTTCTTCTTCACTTTCTGCCATAAGGGTGGTGTCATCTGCATATCTGAGGTTATTGATATTTCTCCCGGCAATCTTGATTCCAGCTTGTGCTACAGCCAGCCCAGCATTTTCCATGATGTACTCTGCAACAGAAGCAGAAGATATTAAGAAGAGGTGGCAAGAATACACAGAAGAACTATACAAAAAAGATCTTTACCACCCAGATAATCACAGTGGTGTGATCACTTACCTAGAGCCAGACATCCTGAAATGTGAAGTCTAGTGAGCCTTTGGAAGCATCACTACTAGTAAAGCTAGTGGAGGTGATGGAATTCCAGTTGAGCTATTACAGATCCTAAAAGATGATGCTGTTAAAAGTGCTGCACTCAATATGTCAGCAAATTTGGAAAACTTGGCAATGGCCACAGGACTGGAAAAGGTCAGTTTTCATTTCAATCCCAAAGAAAGGCAATGCCAAAGAGTGCTCAAACTACCGCACAATTGCACTTATCTCACATGCTAGTAAAGTAATGCTCAAAATTCTCCAAGCCAGGCTTCAGCAATACCTGAACTGTGAAATTCCAGATGTTCAAGCTGGTTTTAGAAAAGGCAGAGGAACCAGAGGTCAAATTGCCAACATTCATTGGATCATTGAAAAAGCAAGAGAGCTCCAGTAAAACATCTATTTTTGCTTTATTGACTATGTCAAAGCCTTTCCCTGTGTGGATCACAATAAACTGTGGAAGATTCTTCAAGAGATGGGAATACCAGACCACCTGACCTGCCTCTTGAAAAACCTATATGCAGGTCAGGAAGCAACAGTTAGAACCAGACATGGAACAACAGACTGGTTCCAAATAGGAAAAGGAGTATGTCAAGGCTGTATATTGTCACCCTGCTTATTTAACTTATATGCAGAGTACATCATGAGAAACACTAGGCTGGATGAAGCACAAGCTGCAATCAATATTGCTGGGAGGAATATCAATAACTTCATATGCAGATGACACCACCTTTATGGCAGAAAGTGAAGAAGAACTAAAAAGCCTCTTGATGAAAGTGAAAGAGGAAAGTGAAAAATTTGGGTTAAAGCTCAACATTCAGAGAACTAAGATCATGGCATCCAGTTCCATCACTTCATGGCAAATAGATGGGGAAACTGGAAATAGTGGCTGACTTTATTTTTTAGGGGGCTCCAAAATCACTGCAGATGGTGACTGCAGCCTTGAAATTAAAAGACGCTTACTCCTTGTAAGGAAAGTTATGACCAACCTAGGCAGCATATTAAAAAGCAGAGACATTACTTTGTCAACAAAGGTCCATCTAGTCAACGTTATGGTTTTTCCCATAGTCATGTGTGGATGTGAGAGTTGGGCTATAAAGAAAGCTGAGTGCAGAAGAATTGACGCTTTTGAACTGTGGTGTTGGAGAAGACTCTTGGGAGTCCCTTGGACTGCAAGGAGATCCAACAAATTCATCTTAAAGGAAATCAGTCCTGGGTGTTCATTGGAAGTGCTGATGTTGAAGCTGAAACTCAAATAGTTTGGACACCTGATGGGAAGAGCTGAAAAGACCCTGATGCTGGGAAAGATTGAGGGCAGGAGGAGAAGGGGACGACAGAAGATGAGATGGTTGGATGGCATCACTGACTCAATGGACATGAGTTTAGGGAAACTCCGGGTGTTGGTGGTGAACAGAGAGGCCTGGCGTGCTGCGGTTCATGGGATTGCAAAGAGTTGGACACAACTGAGCAACTGAACTGAGCTGAACTCTGCATATAAGTTAAATAAGCAGGGTGACAATATACAGCCTTGACATACTCCTTTCTTAATTTGGAACCGGTCTGTTGTTCCATGTCCAGTTCTAACTGATGTTTCTTGACCTGCATACAGATTTCTCAGGAGTCAGGTCAGGTGGTGCAGCATTCCCATATCTTCAGGTATTTTCCAGTTTGTTGTGATCCACACAGTCAAAGGCTTGGCATAGTCAATAAAGCAGAAATAGATATTTTTCTGGAATTCTCTTGCTCTTTCGATGACCCAACAAATGTTGGCAACTTGATCTCTGGTTCCTCTGCCTTTTCTAAATCCAGCTTGCAAATCTGGAAGTTCTCAGTTCATGTATTGCTGAAGCCTGGCTTGGAGAATTTTGAGCATTACTTTGCTAGCGTGTGAGATGAGTGCAGTTGTGTGGTAGTTTGAGCATTCTTTTGCATTGCCTTTCTTTGGGATTGGACCTTTTCCAGTCCTGTGGCCACTGCCAAGTTTTCCAAATTTATTGGCATATTGAGTGCAGCACTTTCACAACATTATCTTTTAGGATTTGAAATAGCTTAACTGGAATTCCATCACCTCCACTAGCTTTGTTCGTAGTGATGCTTCCTAAGGCCCACTTGACTTCACATTCCAAGTTATCTGGCTCTAGGTTAGTGATCACACCATTGTGGTTATCTGGGTCATGAAGATCTTTTTTGTATAGTTCTTCTGTGTATTCTTACCACCTCTTCTTTATATCTTCTGCTTCTGTTAGATCCATACCATTTCTGTCCTTTATTGTGCCCATCTTTGCATATTATTTTCTTGAAGAGATCTCTAGCCTTTCCCATTGTATTGTTTTCCTCTATTTCTTTGCTTTGCTCACTGAGGAAGGCTTTCTTATCCCTCTGCTATTCTTTGGAACTCTGCATTCAAATGGGTATATCTTTCCTTTTCTCCTTTGCCTTTCTCCTTCGCTTCTCTTCTCGGGTATTTCTAAGTCTTCCTCAGACAACCCTTTGGCCTTTTTGCATTTCTTTTTCTTGGGAATGGTCTTGATAACTGTCTCCTTTGCAATGTCACAAACAGCCATCCATAGTTCTTCAGGCAGTCTGTCTATGATATCTAATACCTAGAATCTGTTTGTCACTTCTGCTGTATTATTGTGGGAATTTGATTTAAGTCATACCTGAATGATCTAGTGGTTTTCCTTACTTTCTTCAGTTTAAGTTGGAATTTGCAATAAGGAGTTTTAGACCACTAGGGTTGACTAGAAACCTTTCTTCACACCTGTTTACCCCATCACTATTCAGAGTTACAAAATATGCAACACAGTATTATTGACAATAGTCATCATGCTGTACATTATATACCCAAAACATTTATGACTGGAAGTTTGCAGCTTGTGACCCCCTTCATCTATTTTGCTTACTGCTTTTAAAGCAGAAGAAAGGAACATCTGGAAGGCTGTTGCCAGAAAACTGTTCCTTTTTTTCCCTCTCTGTGGAAGAAACTGCTATTTGCTTACCAATATCCATTCCTCTCTCTCTCCTGTTCTTTGCTAATAGAATCCTATTTGGTGTTTGTTTGCCTATTGGCTATATTCTCAGCTAAAATACACTGTTTCCTAGCCTCTCTTATAGATAGGATTAGCCAGTAAGATTTAAGTGGGGGGATATACGTTGGTCTCCTGAGAAAACTACTTAAAGGGTTTCTGACAACTGGTGTGCATCTTTATTGCTCTTACTTCCCCTCTCTCCTTGACTGGAACTTGGGCATTGTGCCAGGAATTCCAGCAGCCATTTTGTGTCTTTGGAAAGACCATGAGGAAGGGTTTTCTGTCTAGAGTCATCATACTATCTCTGAACTGTGGTGCTAGTTATCTATTGCTGCATAACAAATTACCACCGATCTATTAACTTAAAACAACACTTGTTATTATCCCATAATTTCCCTGTATCATGAGTCTGGCGTGGCCTAGGTGGGTCCTTTGCTCAAGGTCTTACAAGGTTACAGTCAAGGTGTCAGCCAGGCTGCATTCTCTTCAGGAAGCTTGACTGGGGGGAAGAATCTGCTTCCAAACTCACTCACGTTATTGGCAGAATTCATTTCCTACCAACTGTAGGACTGAGGTTCCCATTTTCATACCAGCTTTTAGCCAGGAACTACTCGCAACATCTAGTTCAGGAGTTTGCCATGTCGCCTTCTCCATAGTTCACAACGTGTCTGTTGGCTTCTTCAAGGCCAGCAGAGGACCTTCTCTCTTCAGGAAAGATGCAGTCCATTTAACGGCTTCAGCTGATGAAGTCAGATGATTCCGAATAATCTCCCATTTATTCAAAAATCAACTGATTTGGGACCTTAATTACATCTTCAGAATCCTTTCACTTTTGCTACATACTGTCTCCTAATCACTAGAGTGACATGCCATCATATTTAGAGGTCCTGTCCACAATCAAAAGGCATATATAACCGAGGCTGAGAACCTTGGAGGCTGTCTTGGAATTCTGGCATGGGCTTCCTTTCAGTTCAGTTCAGTTCAGTCACTCAGTCATATCCAACTCTTTGCAACCCCACAGACTGCAGCACACCAGGCCTCCCTGTCCATTGCCAGCTCCCAGAGTTTACTCAAACTCATGTCCATACAGTCAGTGATGCCATCCAACCATCTCATCCTCCGTCATCCCCTTCTCCTCCTGCCTTCAATCTTTCCCAGCATAAGGGTCTTTTCAAATGGGTCAGCTCTTTGCATCAGGTGGCCAAAGTATTGGAGTTTCAGCTTCAGCATCAGTCCTTCCAATGAATATTCAGGACTGATTTCCTTTAGGATTGACTGGTTGGATCTCCTTGTAGTCCAAGAGACACTCAAGAGTCTCCTCCAACACTGCAGTTCAAAAGCATTAATTCTTTGGCGCTCAGCTTTCTTCATGGTCCAACTCTCACATCCATATACATGACTACTGGAAAAACCACAGGTTTGACTAGATGGACATTTGTTGGTTTCCTTTACTTTCAGACAATAAACCCCGTACTTCTTTTGCTGTAGACAGACACATCTCTGATATCTGCAATCATATACAATTCTTAACTATTACAATATCTGGAAATGTAATGGAAAATATATAAAGAAATAAATGAGTTAAAAAAAAACCCCTAGTTTCAAAATTAATAAGAAGCATATATTTATAAATTTTTAAAAAAGAGTCAAAAGCAAAAGCCCTCCTTCAAACACCCCAATACCTATTCATTCCCTTAGATCAGAGACAGTTATTTTCCTATGCGATTATAGACATACTCATATGCATGTATTATATATGTTAAAACATTTAGCTTTCTAAAATATAACGTAGCACATCTGATTCACTAAAAATTAATCATTTGGTACACAATATTGTAGAATTTTTACGTACATTAATGCCTTCCTAACGAAGTCCACTAAAGTTGGGTTTACTGTTCACTGCCGCAGCAGAGACCACACATCATGGAGAACTGGGGAGGATCTTGATAAATGGTATTAGAAAGAATTGAGGATTTGTGCTTTGTTGGGTGTTTTGAGGGGAGGGTTCTAAGAAATGGGAGTTTGCTTAGTCTGGATTGGATGTTATCAGAAAGTGGGGAAAATTTTGTGATCAGGTAGCTTAACAAATCTTTTCTAGCAGGAGGGAAGACTAGAATGACAATAAAGCTGTCATTGCTAGAGAAGCAGAGATCACTTAAATGAACCAGCCGTTGTTTGATATTTTTGTGCTTTGTACAGTGACTTGGCTTTTGTCTTGTGAGTAGACCAGATTAGAAGATGGCCTTGGTCTTTACGGTCATAGAGAAACCTATCCTCATGTTGATATCTGTGAGACTGTGTTGCTGGGTCAGATGGGAAAACAACGAGCTTTAGCTGTGAGTGTCAGGCCAGCTCCTAGCAACACTGAGGCCCAGCTGAGTCAGACTAAGTTCCGAGACGTCAGGAGCTGCTTTCCAGAGAATCTATCTACTGAGAGAAAAAGAAAGATACAAAATGAGGTAACAGACTGCATTGATTTGGAGATAGAACTCATAAGCCATCCATCATATGCATAATGTAGCTGATAATTCTAGACTTTGGGACATTTCAGTATTGTTTTAGAATATCCTATGTTGCTGTGATACAAACCCCTGAATGTTTGTATATATACAAACATATATGAAGTACGTGTTTTATATATGTCTTATATATATATATATATATATATATATAAAAGTATATACATATACTTTTTAAGAGAAAACATTACTCTAAATATATCTATAGACATATTTATAATATATAACTTGTATATACTTTGTTAAAGAAAGTATCATTAACGATCACATCCTGAATCAGTATACTAGTTAGAACTTGTAGGATTTATCTTGTAGGATTGGTCTTTGTTTCAAAGTTGTATAAAATAAACAACCAACTGCTGCTGCTAATATCAACAACATTTTCTAAAAATATGCTGAGTATGTTGTGTCCTTCTAAATATTTATCTTTTTAAATAATCTCAATAAGCTATATTTTGGGAAACTTTTTGGTTGGGCAAATAAATACTTCCAACTGAAACCAAATGAAGAACAGTTCAATTCTCCCCTAGCATTCACAGTATTCGTCCCTACTAATCGAAATATCCTTGGTCCAAAATCGATGTGAGCTCTAATGATTTTATCTCTAAAGTTGGAGTAAGTGAGCCAAGCAGCCTGTTTTCTCATTTTTCTGTTAGAGAACCTTTCGCAGGTTCATTCTGAATTTCCAACTGGAGTTATGTGCATTTTTTTTTTTTTACATTTTTAGTCTTTCAAGTATTATAAGTCTTGTCTACAAAGTAATTACAGAGTTATCTGAAAAGGACTGTGGGTTGCTTGTCTAGTTAAGATGACTTGTAATTTCATGGGGTGATAATTAGAAAATGAAAGTTATCTCTTAAGTGTTTAGATTGAATTTCAGTATTCAAAGGATGAACTCTTCCACAAATCTTTCTATTTAAAGTTGTGGGAAAAGGTGTAATATAAGCACAATGCTATACATTCTTTCCTCTCCAAAACTTCTGGAAAGGTGCCATAGAACATATGTTTACATCAAGTTTCTGCTTGAGGTGAGTAGGCAATTATCATCGATCAGCTTGGCGGCCAAAAGACACCCAATTCATTATTCATTTTCCTGGTCCTTGTTCCCACCAGGTATTCTATGTGCTTCATATGCTGCTTCAGATCCAGGTTACCTGGTGAATCAGAGGAAAAGAGAATAAGCTTTGTGGTCTCTTGAGAAGGCAGAATGATGAAGCAAGTTGAGTTTTAGCACACCTCCCACTTTCTTTTTTTTTTCTTCATTTATTTTTATTAGTTGGAGGCTAATTACTTTACAATATTCTAGTGGGGTTTGTCATACATTGACATGAATCAGCCATGGAGTTACATGTATTCCCCATCCTGATCCCCCCTCTCACCTCCCTCTCTACCCGATCCCTCTGGGTCTTCCCAGTGCACCCGGTCCGAGCACTTGTCTCATGCATCCAACCTGGGCTGGTGATCAGTTCTAATGAGATGGATGAAACTGGAGCCCATTATATAGAGTGAAGTAAGCCAGAAAGATAAAGAACATTACAGCATACTACCACTTTTTAAGTTTAAGTTAATTTTATATTGAAGTAGTATTGTTTAATTGCTAAGTCGTGTCTGACTCTTTTGCAGCCCCATGGACTGTAGCCTGCCAGATTCTCCTCTCACTCCATGGACTGTAGCTTGCCAAGCTCCTCAGTGCGTGTGATTTCCCAGGCAAGGATACTGGAGTGGGCTGCCTTTTCTGGGGCATCTTCCTGACCTAGGGATTGAACCCATGTCTCCTGCATTGGCAGGCAGATTCTTTGCCACTGAACCACCAGGGAAGCCCATACTGAAATACATAGTTGCTTTGCAATATTATGTTAGTTTCAAGTATACAGCAAGGTGATTCAGTCATACATATACGCATATCCATTCTTCTTCATATTCCCTTCCCATATAGGTCATTATAGAATATTACGTAGAGTTCCCTGTGCTATTCAGTAGGCCCTCGGTGACAACGTATTTTATATATACTATTGTATATATATTAAGCACCAATTCTTAATTTACCCCCCTGTTCCCCTTTGGTAACCATAAGTTTGGGTTTCCCTGGTGGTGCAGTTGGTAAAGAATCCATCTGCAATGCGGGAGACCTGGATTTGATCCCTGGGTTGGGAAGAGCCCCTGGAGAAGGAAATATCAACCCACTCTAGTATTCTTGCTTGTGAAATCCCATGGACAGAGGAGCTTGGTGTGCTACAGTCCATGGGGTCACAAGAGTCAGGCATGACTTAGCAACTAAACTACCACCAAATAAGTTTATTTTTGAAGTCTGTAAGTCTGTTTCTGTTTTGTAAATATCATTTGTATCATATTTTTTTAGATTCCACGTATAAGCAAAATCATATGGCATTTGTCTTTTTTTCTGACTTATTTCACTTAATATGATAAGCTCTAGGTCCATACATGTTGCTGCAAATGGCATTATTTTATTCTTTTTTATGGTTCAGTAATATTCCATTGCATCGCATCTTTTTTGTCCATTCCTCTGCTGATGGACATTTAGGCTGCTTCCATGTCTTGACTTTTGTAAATATGGAAACACAAAAGACCTCAAGTACCCAAAGCAATCTTGAGATAGAAAAACACAGCTGGAGGAATCAGGCTCCCTGACCCTCCATTTCCTGTGATACTGTGGTCCACATGCCTCAGGAGCCGTCCTGGCAAGCTCTGAACTCTGTGGGGGTCGTTTGGATGCCCACACTGTTCCTGATTGAGCTCCAGTGCCCAGCATTGTGATCTGGATTGTCATGCAGTAGATCCTGTTATCTCAGCCCTGGCTTGTCCATTCAAGATTTGTTCCTGTCTGGCTGGTCATGTACCTGCATGCTCCCAACTGATGACCCTGATGAGTTGAGGCAGCCCCATACCAGATGATGTTTTATTGGTTTTCAAGCACCAACCCAGTAAAAGCATTCTGAAGGTATTTGCTTAGGATTTCATTAAGCCATGCACGCATAAAAGTCTATTCACAGGGAAGGTAAAATGTAAGCCTTAGTTGCAAGAAATAATGAGTCATAAATAAATCTAATTTTTCTTTCCTACTCACTGCAATGCATACCTCTGTCATTAAAGATTATATTTGAGTATCAGAGATTGATGTGAACAAAATGAGATAATGGATCTGAAAATAATTCTAATTTAATAGAAAGCAGTTTGGCTCTATAGGTGCTGTAGTTAAGGCAGTATAAATATCATTATTGTTACTATAATTATTATTGGTGGTATATAGTAATACTATTAGGAATGATATTATAAATATGAATCTTTTCTGTTCTTAATAATAATTGCTGTTGTTCAGTCACTAAGTCATGTCCAACTCTTTGTGACCCCGTGGACTGCAGCACACCAGGCTTCCCTGCCCTTCACTGTCTCCTGGAGTTTGCTCAAACTTGTATCCATTGATATAAGAAGGTGCCCAACCTTCTTTATGACCCAACTCTCATATCCATATGTGACTACTGGAAATACCATAACTTTGACTATAGGGACCTTTGTTGGCAAAGTGATGTCTCTGCTTTTTAATATGCTGTCTAGGTTTGTTATGGCTTTTCTTCCAAGGCGCAAGCATTTGGAGCCCAGGAAAATAAAACCTGTCACTGTTGCCCTTCTATTTGCCATGCAGTGATGGGACCCAGTACCGTGATCTTAGTTTTTTGTTTTGTTTTTTTTTTTTGATCTCAGTTTTTTGAAGGTTGAGTTTTGTTCAAGTGGCAAAAGACTTAAGAATGGGAAATACACTAAGGACATAATTGCTAGTTAATAGATTGCTAATGATTATATTTTTTCTAGCTATTATATGTATAAATAGCCCTGTTATTTTCTTAGAGATGCCAGAAAAATATTATATGTTTATACACCATACAAGAATACTAATATAAGCACATATTTATTAATGTTGTACATAGATTTTATATCTAAAATCCTTGATGTAACGTGTAATATATCATACCACTATAATGTAGATTCAACATATAATAGAGAACACATCAAGTTAAAGAGGCACTGATATCTCATACCAAAGACAGACTAATTATCATATATGTTACAGCCCCATCTTTAGTTCTCTTGTAAAGTGCAAATTATTACAATATTATGTAAAAATGTTAAGTTGAACTTAGAAATGCAAGCATTCATCTATATTTTTATACTTTAAGCACATTACATTTTACTAACAAAAACCAATGAATCTAATGAAGGCAGCTTAGAATAGTTCAAACAAGTAATTAGTTCAGATGATGTAAGGATGAATCTTTTCGGCTTTTCATATGCTTGTAGAGACAGAAGCCTATTTTGTAGTTAAATGCAAGTGCTAAAATTATAATCTTAGTGTGCATATTTAATTAGCTTTGTATTTTCACAACCCTTCGATTTGAGGCTTTTTTGTAGTATGCATTATCTAGAGAGTGAAGCCTGTTCTTGTATCTTTGTTTCAGTGAGACTTTTAGAACTGACACTGTTGTCTCTATATGTGAGACTCTGTGGCATTTCCAGGAGTAGTAACCTGTCTTGAATCATCCACAATCCTTTCTTCTTTGTAACATTCATCCATGGACAAGGTGGAAAGAGTGTGTTCAGTTGAGGTAGACTTTGTAGCAAAATGGTAACTGAGAACAACTTTTATTGATATGAGAAAGTTCAAGTCTACCTGGTGGGGAACTTTGGGCTTTATTTCCCAGAATCTTTCATTGTCTATACAACACAAATTAATCTTTTAGAGCTTGATATTTGCCAAATGGAAAGAGAATTTCATGATTTCTATGAAATATGGTTATTTGACCAATTTGAAGGGACTGGGAGAAGGTTCTTTAAACTTTGATTTGTCTAATTTAATAAAATGTGAATGTTTGTGATTCAAGCATGTACAGACAAAATTTTCTTCTTCTGGGAACTTTGACCAGCACTCACTTAGGCATAATTATGTGTATTTAGCATATTTGTATGTATATCATGTATGTAATTTGTGTATATAATGAAGTATATACATGTGCTGTGCTGTGCTTAGCCGTGTCCGACTCTTTGTGGCCCCACAGACTGTAGCCCGCCGGTGTCCTTGTTCATGGAGTTTCCCAGGCAAGAATACTGGAGTGGGTTGCCATTTCCTATTCCAGGGGACCTTCCCAGGGATTAAGCCTGTGTCTCCTGCATTGACGACAGATTCTTTACCACTGTGCCACCTGGGGAGCCCAAATGTGTGTGTATACATGATAATCTAGATATAAAGTGATATCTAAAGTGGCATTTTAGATATCAATAATTTTGTATATTTTCCACATTATAACAAATCTTCAGAAGTTTTACAAAATAGTTTTGATCAATCCAGATATTTGACATTTCATTGATATAGTTTCCAAAAGCAGCCATGATAATACTTTTGATAGACTATGAACAAAATAAATGGGCTCCTGATGGGCACATACATTTTAAAAATTAAATTCTTAGATTCTATTTACCATTTATTTATTCCTGTAATGATCTGTAATATCTGACTGACCTTCAATATTGCAGTGAATTGTATTACTTCATGAAAAGCATCTCTCTCTACTCTTCTTTGTGCCTTTGTTCTATTGTTAACAATAGAAACATTGTTTCTATAAACAATAAATAAACAATAAAAATATTGTTAACAATATTAAAAGTATTCACTCTCTGAAGATATGTTTTGTAATGTTTTTTGTAAATGTTATTTTTTGTGTATAAATATGAATTTTCATCATAACTGTGGGATTTTTAGTGAAGGAGGATTCAGTTTTTCTAAAGGGGGGACAGACATGTGATAATTCCAAAGATGAGCAAACTAAAATTTTAGTTATGGTAGATGATTATACTGTCTTAAACTTCCTTATGCTTGGTATTTTTTCCGAACACCTCAAGGAAAATGTAAGACTCTGTTAACTGTGTCTAAATGAATAGTATGAAAAAGATATTCTGTATTGAACCAGACAGTTTATTGGCAGCAAAGAAATGGCACACTCAGAGAGCTTAACTGGATAGTTATTAGTGATTTAGGAAAGTCTGGGCAGGACTAAGGGAAGCAACAGGGGTTGGGAAGCATTTGGGTCTAGCAGCAGTGAGGGGTGACCAGCCCTCCGTCTAGGATCCTTAAGCTGTGGGCTGTAGGGAGACTCTTCAAGGGCCAAAGCTGCAGTGAGTCGGCAGGGGAGGGGTAAGGACTCTAGCCTCTCTCTTCCAGCCTTCCAGCTCAACCCCACCAGGCCAATGCCTTCTCCCATTCACTGATCTCAGGTAGAAGCCAAAGGTTAGCCTCCTGTGGCACAGACCCAAACAAGAAGGGGTGGAAAATGGATCTGGGGCATCAGAAAGAAACAACAGAAACTCTGTATTAGTTTCTTATTTCTGCTGTAGCAAATGACCATAAACAGTGCCTTAAAATCACACAGATGTATTATCTTACACTTCTTCAGCTAAAGTTCTAAATGCAAAGTGTCTGCAGGACTGTATTCCTTCTGCAGGCTCCAGAGGAGAATCCGTTTCCTTGCCCTTTCCAGCTTCAGGAGACTACACACATTCCTTGATTCATCACCCCTTCCTCAAAACACTCAAGCCTCTACTTCTATCTTTTTATTTCCTTCTGGCACTCTGACCCTATTGCTTCCCTCTCCTCAAGAACTTTGTGGTTACTTTGGGAGCATTTAGATAATCCAACACAGTCTCTTCATTTTAAGATCCTTAACTGAATCCCAGGTGTGAAGTTCCTTTGCAGTATAAGGTAACATATTCACAGGTTTTAAGAATTCAGACTTGGGCATCTTTGGTTAGATAGTATCACCGACTCAGTGGACAGGAGTTTGAGCAGACTCCAGGAGACAGAGAAGGACAGGGATGCCTGACGTGCTGCAGTCCATGGGGTTGCAAAGAGTCAGGCACGACTGAGCGACTGAACAACAACGACATCTTTGGGGAGCCATTTTCTGTGTTCAGATCACAGGCCCCCAACTAGCTATGAATGTAATGAAGCTGATATTTCTGCTAGTAAGAGATTAAACCTAGAGACTATGTTATACATTGGATAACTAAGAATTGCTTTTCATAATTTGAAAAGTAAGTTTTGGAAGAATGCAAAAAAAAGGGGTTAAACTAATGCTCCATTTAGTGTTAACACTGTTGTATATTTAGGTCTTTATGTTTTGAATCTCTTCCAAGTTTTCAACTTCCCAAGATGATGAAACAGAAACATAAGTAATATGTCTCAGGTAATATAATTAACATGTTGATATGTTCACTATCATTTTATATTTTGCTTTCTTAAATCAATTTTCTGCTTTCCTCTACCCTGCTCTGTAAGGTTGAACTATTCAAATCGCATCAGGCTCTCTTTCTCTCTCTCTTTTTTTTTCCTTTTTGACTTCTGGTAGGCTTCAACTTAAGGGAGATCTCAGCAGGGTTTTTAAGGGTGAAATAAGAGGAGAGTGGTGGTATTTTTCCCTACACTATAGCCACCCTGCTCCTTTCCTGCCTGGATACAGTAGTCTGTTTCCCATACAATTATAGCTCCTGTTGGGTGATCATCAAATTCTGGTAATTTTTTTCTTGAGTTCTTGAGGATAGCAATGGATTTCCATTTTTTGCATGTCTCTGAGTTCTTCAGGGTAACTTTATACCTTGTTGTTCCTTTCAACTTTCCCACGCCTCTGCAAATAATCCTTTCAGTAATTATTATTTAAACCCCTCTGAAGGTACCATCTTTTTTTATTCCTTTGGTAGTTAGCTGCAATTTCATTACAAGGATATTTGACTTAGAAGCTGAGGTCTTAATCATTTCAATGTATTGGCTTTAACAAAAACATATTCCCCCAAGCAAGTGAATTTTTAACTTGAAATAAATTAGTTACATCTGGTCAACTGTTTATATACTTGTTTATAGTAACTAATTTAAAAATAATGACTAACTTATTAAATTCAACCAGTTTATTAATTTTCAGATGTAGGCAGCATACCTTATGTTGGACGTAATGAGTGTATTATGTAAAAAAATCTCTCAGTAAATATAAAGCCAGTTCACCTTTATTAATTTTCTGCCCTCTGCAAGCATTTCATAGCATCTTTTCTGTCATGCTCAGATTTCATGTTTTGCAGTGAGTTTGGGTTCTATTCATTGACATTGGAAACCTACCAAGGTCCCCTTCAGAGAAGGGAGCTCTCACTCCTGCAACACACGATATACTTCTCTTATTTTACAGATTTCTTTTCACTACTTCCTAAGTGAGCCTGCTGTCTGTTTCCTTGACAACAAGGTAGAGTAAGCCCTGAAATGATACTGAGTACATGTCAGATGTATTCATAAAATGAATTGTAGTTGTTCAGAGGAAATGTATCAGAGCAACCCTGTCTTCTTTCTCGAGCAAAGATTCTAATGCAGGAGCTTCACGTTGCCAGTGATTTCCATAGAGCCGACAGGAGAGGTACACATGTTTCTTAACACTGGTCTATCATATTTTTGCATTTGCTTACTACTGCTGTTCACTTTTTCTCCCCATTTATTCTTAAGTCACAGATCGTGACCAACTAGTTTATAACTTGAAAGCTAAATGTACACTTCATCTATTCCTTTTCAACTCTGGGATACAGTTAAGGGATAGCATGATGGTCTCTGGTGGTCTTTGCAACTACAACATGTAGTTCAAACTGTAACAGTGTAATAATTATTCTGGGATTCAACAGCAGAAGTCTCCATTAGTAGTTGTTCTTGCAAGTCTAAATGACAATGTCGATATTGATAAACCTGTGATGTAACAAAATCCTAAAATGACTTTTACATTGTTAAAAAAAGTTAGATTATTTTTGGTCAATTGGATCTTAAATGTATATCGTGTGTCAAATTATTTGAAAATTGGTAATTCAAACATAATGCATGTGGAATCTCTATTAAAAAGACTGTAATTAATCGACACATTCCTTTTCTTGATCATGATGAATAATAGAGAGTTTACTCTCCTTGAGTAATGATCCTCCTGAAACTAAAACCTGGGATATTTTGATTGAAAATTAATTTATATATATGATATAATTTTTGGCGATGCTTGAAAGAGATGGGAATACCAGACCACCTGACCTGCCTCTTGAGAAACCTGTATGCAGGTCAGGAAGCAACAGTTAGAACCAGACATGGAACAACAGACTGGTTCCAAATAGGAAAAGGAGTACATCAAGGCTGTATATTGTCACCCTGCTTATTTAATTTATATGCAGAGTACATCATGAGAAATGCTGGGCTGCAGGAAGCACAAGCTGGAATCAAGATTGCCAGGAGAAATATCAATAACCTCAGATATGCAGATGACACCACCCTTATGGCAGAAAGTGAAGAAGAACTAAAAAGCCTCTTGATGAAAGTGAAAGAGGAGAGTGAAAAAGTTGGCTTAAAACTCAACATTCAGAAAACTAAGATCACGGCATCCAGTCCCATCACTTCATGGCAAATAGATGGGGAAACAGTGGCTGACTTTATTTTTATGGGCTCCAAAATCACTGCAGATGGTGATTGCAGCCATAAAATTAAAAGACACTTACTCCTTGGAAGGAAAGTTATGACCAACCTAGGCAGCATATTAAAAAGCAGAGAGATTACTTTGCCAACAAAGGTCCATCTAGTCAAGGCTATGGTTTTTCCAGTGGTCATTATGGATGTGAGAGTTGGACTATAAAGAAAGCTGAGCACAGAAGAATTGATGCTTTTGAACTGTGGTGTTGGAGAAGACTCTTGAGAGTCCCTTGGACTGCAAGGAGATCCAACCCGTCCATCCTGAAGGAGATCAGTCCTGGGTATTCATTGGAAGGACTGATGTTGAAGCTGAAACTCCAATACTTTGGCCACCTGATGTGAAGAGCTGACTCATTTGAAAAGACCCTGATGCTGGGAAAGATTGAGGGCAGGAGGAGAAGGGGACGACAGAGGATGAGATGGTTGGATGGCATCAGTGACTCAATGGACATGAGTTTGAGTGGACTCTGGGAGTTGGCAATGGACAGGGAGGCCTGGCGTGCTGCGGATCATGGGGTCACAAAGAGTCGGACACGACTGAGCAACTGAACTGAACTGATGGGATATGCACATTATGGATTTATAATTTTAGTTCTCTTCAATTTTAAGATATCTTTGCAACATTTAAAAATGTTTTGAAATATGTATATCTACATTCCTCCTGGACAAAAATGAGGACAACTCCAGAGAATTTATACCTTTCTATCAATTGAGCACATTGATATGGTTGAGCACACATAATATAATGGGTATTTCCTTCACAAACCATGAAGGTGATATTTTTTTAACCATTAGCAAAAGTTTATATTGTTTTCAGAAATATCTAATTTACCTACTGTTGTAGATATCAGATTGAACCTCCTGGAAAGCAGACTTTGAAATGGAAATTTAGTATGCAGGAAATTGAATAGGGTATTTTGAAAAAAGGAAGGAAACAGAATTAAGTAGGGAGAGAATTTGGATTGTGATGCAAGTGCAACAAAGGTCTTAGCCAACATCATGGTTGAAGCTGGGATGGTCCTTCAAGACTGTCTCATATTCACTAGTCACTAGATATGGGTTGCTCTGAGAGCCACAACAGCTCTCTGGCTTTCTTCAGCTTATGGTAATTCTTCAGTGGGCTGAGAATAGATTTAAAAGCTTTCAACAGACTTCCCAGCAGCTGGAGAATCATCTCTTCAGGCCCCAAAGGGGGATTTGAATAGGACAGAACAGCATCTCTCACAGTCCAACCCTAGAGCTACTTGCCTCCCCTTACTTTACAGGACAGATTGACAGCAGCTCCTTCAGGATTCTGATGGCCCTATTTTTTCAGCAGAATAAATAAGAGAAAGTTTAGTAGTTGATCCCCAGCCTCTAAAGGGTGCAGCTGATGCTCAGCATCTCCTTCCTCTATTATCTAGATTTGCCTCGTCCTTGGAAATGCTGCTGGTCTAGATGGCTTATCTGGTGGGGTGGCAAGACCCTCATCTGAGGGTGCTGTTACCATGCTCTTTTGAGGCTGCTGCTCTTGTGTCATGCACATCCCAGTTGACAACCTAAATGCCAAATATATTCATTTCCTTCTTCTCTCCATTGTGTAATAGCATCCACACCTCCTCTTTATGGTCTGGGTTAATTATTCCTGCCAGGATGGCAATTTATTCACATTTCTGCGAAAAGGAAATGAAGAGGATTGGACTGAATAAGAAGTTGGGTTATGGTATAGTCCCAACAAGTTTTCAGGTGACCCCATGATGGACTTGAAGCTTTAATGGCCCTTCAGAGTTATGCAGAATTGGGAAAAGAGAGTTTTGGTTTTAATCACTATATGAACTAGGGCTTTAGGCTGCCCTGGGACATGGGGTCAAGGGAGGTATAATCATGGGTAAGGTGATGTTCTTCAGCCCATTTCTCCAGGATAATTATATGGTGGAGAAAAACAAAAAACAAAAAACAAAAAACTTTGACTAAGAAGATCTTGCGATTTTAGGAGAATCTCTTCCCACCAAAATTAATCCTGTAGCATGAACTCCCAGTTGACCTGTACTGGATGTATCCCAATAATTTTTAGGTATATGAGTGTGGAACCTCATTGACTGAGGATTAGGATCTGACTTAACAAGCCTGAGACCTATGCTGTCACATAGACTACCATTGGGAATCAAGTCCATCTGAAAAGTTTCTAGCGGCCAGCAGTGAAGGAGCAGACCATTAGTTTCCTTCAAATAGAGGCTAACATATGCAGGGAGCTCTCCCTGGTGCTGCTTAAAAAAACTTGACCGAAGTCTGTCTCCTCTGTTTAATAATCTTTTGAATACCACTCATCTCATTCGTTCTCCAGTATATCTTACTTAAAAGGTGATCTATCTTGCTTCCTCCCAATCCTACCAAGTCTCTTGAAAAACTATTATAATTCCGATCTGATCTGATTCTAAACATATACCCAGTTCTAGTTATTACTCCATGCTCCCACCCTATGGTCAGTTCCTCTATCATCAACTCATCCTAAACTATATTGCCAAGTACAAGAAAGTTATCCATTGAAAGCTAAAGTTATACGCATTATTCTCTTGAAAAAGCATAAAATTCATTTGATTAAACTACAAGGTCAGTCAGTAAGGCAATCTGGGCTAGCAAATGAAACAGGAAGATCAAAATGCCTGCTAAACTCTAAGTTAAATAATTGTTCAGGATTTTATACAAAAGAAAATAAAACACAGCAAATTAAGTGGATAAAAATTAAGATAGGAGAGGAGATGTTCTTTTCCTTCATATATCAGCTTTTTTAATGCCACTGATTACCAATATGGATTTAGCTACCTAACTTGTCAAGTCAGTAGCCATTACTCCATGTGTATCTTTTTAACATCTGGTTGGAATCTTTTTCAGAGTGGTTAAAAGAATTTTTCTGTCAAAAATCTTTAAGTTTGCTAAACTTCACTATGAAAATATGCAAACACATACAAAAATTCTGACTTCTGGATGTGGTAGAAGGGCATGCCAGAGAGTGTGTGAGCATAGAAATTGAGGGAGGAAAGTACTAGAGCACATTTGGGACACTGTGAGTAGAGATTATGGTTGGAACGTCAGTATTCAGCACAATGATGTGAAAGGAGTCAGGAAACATACAGACCTTAATAAGTGTATTGGAGGCCATAGAGTCTAAACAGACCAAGTAAGCTTACACAGGGGAGAGGTACGGTATTTATAGTGGCAGTGGGGGAAAGGAGACCCGGCAAGCATTGCTGTTGTTCAGTTGCTAAGTCATGTCAGACTCTTTGCAACCCCATGAACTGCAGCATGCCAGGCTTCCCTGTCCTTCACTATCTCCTAGAGTTTGTTTAGATTCAAATCCATTGAGTTGGTGATGCCATCCAACCCTTGAGTTGGTGATGCCATCCAACCATCTCATCCTTGGTCACCTCCTTCTCCTTCTGCCCTCAACCTTTGCCAGCAACAGGGTCTTTTCCAAAGAATTGGCTCTTCAGGTGGCCTAAGTATTGGAGCTTCAGGTTCAGCATCATTCCTTCAATGAATATTCAGGGAGGATTTCCTTTGGGATTGACTGGTGTGCTTTTGCTATTCAAAGGACTCTCAAGAGTCTTCTCTGGCACCATGTTTGAAGTCATCAGTTCTTCAGTGCTCTGATTTCTTTATGGTCCAGCTCTCATATCTGTATATGACTACTGGAAAAACCATAGCTTTGACTATGTGGACCTTTGTTGGCAAAGTGATGTCTTTGCTTTTTAATATGCTGTCTAGGTTTGTCATAGCTTTCTTCTAAGAAGCAAATGTCTTTTAATTTTGTGGCTGCAGTCACTGTACACAGTGATTTTGGAGCCCAAAAAGATAAAATCTGCCACTCTTTCCACTTTTTCCCTTTCTATTTGCCATGAAATAATGGGACCAGATGCCATGATCTTAGGTCCCATCACTAGAAGCATATATACTGGTTATAAGACTTGATCATTCCAAGTTTAGTTGGGCTTCCCAGGTGGCACTAGTGGTAAAGAACCTGCCTGCCAATATAGGAGACGTAAGAGACTTGGGTTCAATCCCTGGGTTGGGAAGATTCCCTGGAGAAGGAAATACAACCCACTCCAGTATTCTTGCTTAGAAAATTCCATGGACAGAGGAGCCTCATGGGCTACAATCCATAGCGTCACAGAGGTGGACATGACTGAAGTGACTTAGCGTGCATAATGGCTTAGGTATGCAAATTTGAAGGCATTATCTAGGGTTTTGTCGATAGAGATAAAAAGAAGAGAACAAGTAGGGAAAAACACTTAGGGTTAGGACAAACAGAACTTGATGGTTAATTTTAAGGTGAAGTGGATTTTCAGGGACGAATAAGTCAAAGAAGGCCAACGTTTTTAACCTGGATGACTGAACACTACTATATGAGTGTCCACGCATTTAAGTGGAACTATTTTGAAGAATTTTGTTTGCAAGTTATGGTATTTTAAGTGGCAATAAAACTATCAAGTGGGGAACTGAACCAAACAATTGGAAAGATAGTACTAGAGTTGAAGAGAGAGGCTGGGTTGAGAGACTAAGATTTGGTTGTAAGCCGGATAAAAACAATGCCATGCTGTGCTGTACTCAGTCGCTTAGTCGAGTCCACCTCATTTCCACCCTATCGACTCTGGCCCTGCAGGCTCCTCCGTCTGATGAAGTTTCCCGGCAAAAATACCGGAGGGAGAGGGTTGTCATTTTCTACTCCAGGGGATCTTCTCAACCCAGGGTATGAACCCGAGTCTCTTGCATCTCCTCCATTGCCAGGTGGATTCCTTATCATTACCACTTCATCACTGAGAAGCCCATGTAGAACCAGTAGTCAAACTACATGAAATGAAAATGAAATAGGTTGATCTGAAAATCTGTTCCTTGAATCCATCTGGATCTTGGGATCATGTGTTTGTAGTTGGAAGGAATTTCCACAAGGTGGTGGTGCGTTCTTATTAGGTAGCATAGACTCGGGACCAAAATAAATATTAACAGGGATCCAAAGACAACCAATTTCTGCCCCCCACCCCCACCCCATCTTTGGCATTCTTCTAGAGCTACTCTTTGATGTGTTATATGAAACTGTTCTTTACTAACGAAATGTAACTATTAATGTATACTTTATCTTACTATTTGCTGTACATCAAAAAGTTATTGGAGTGATAATTAAATCAATCATAAAAAGGAAGATTTAGGGCCATCTCTTCTCCACTTTCCATGTGAAAATAAAACTTGATGTTTTCTCAAACTTGTGGCATAATTCATTATATAATCTGTCTTGTGTTTCCTTTTATGACAGAACACTCATTTAGTCTTATTTTTCAGATCAATCTTTCTTTATTCCCTGTGGTCTCATATTTTTAAATGTACATAGTATTTTCTTTGTGGGTTTGAAAGCATTGTTCTACCTACACCCTCAAGAAAGTCAAATTCTCTTGACAGCCATATCCCACTCATACTTCCTTTTAGGTCCAAATAAAAACATGTTCCCTTCTCATGTGAATGAGTCATCAGTGAGTCACCTAATACTGCAAATAGTGTGTATCCCTAGTTATCTGAACTCTTAACCACATATTGAATATAAACACTTACAAAATTTCCTCACATTCATCACTGAAAACATAGACTGGTATACTAGTAAGAATATCTAAATTGCTTTAAGAATTTGAATGAGAGGATGTGTGTAGATTGTTTCAGTCTTAGCTCTTCTCCTAATATGATCTTTGTCTAAAAGTATTGTGTATTTACATTATCTATTATCTATTCTTTACATTAAGTAAAAATGTCTTTAAGAAGTTAGATGAGCCTGAAGCCCAGAAAAACCCATCCTTTAGAAGAAAAATTGTAAGCATTAAATTGAATTGAGAGAGGAGAGCTTATAAAAGATGTAAGCTGGTAATGCACTTGTCTTCATTTGCCAGGCATGCAATGATTTTCTACATGTGAGAAAGTAAAACAAGAGAAAAAAATTGTGAAAAGTGGAGTTGGAACTAAAAAACTGGAGAAATAAGTACATCGGCTGAGGAGACTGGGGAATAGCCAGAGGAAATCACTGGTGTGTAGCACCATCAGAGCCAGTGAAATAAAACTTTTTTAACAAGGAAGGTCCTCTTGGTAGAAGTCCTTGGGCGGTGTGAGGGACCTATTACCCAAAGATTCATAGAACAGTGGCTCTGTGCGTTGAATGGAGTAGATGGTGGAGAGAAACTTCAGTATGGGGCAGAGCTAACTGACAGCCTCCAGTTACTGCACCATTGAATCTGCTATGGTGTTCATGCCATGGCCTTCTTTTCCCAGGGCTCCCCCCAGCCAGTGACTGAACATGGCAAAAGCACTAGAGCATTTTTGCCTAATATTGGACTCCTTTATGGGCGATTTTTCCCTAGGAAGTCCCCATCAGCCTAGTCAAGATTTTTTAGAAATTCAGTGTAGTCTGAAATTCTTTTTAACCAACTCTCCTTTCTTCCTTCTTTCTTATCAAAAGTGTTATATCATAATCTGAAGACTCTTTTTGCCTCAGCCCCCCCTGCCCCACCCAACTTTGTCCTTCACAAGCGTTTTTCAGAACAAATTTCTTGAACATCTGATCTCTGCTTGGCACTTACTTCTCAGAACTCCCAAAGTAACATAGGTCTGCAATTTAATGGGGATGACTTATCTCATTCCATTTGGCCTCAGATGGAGCTACTTAGAAATTGGAATTATCTGAAAACTGATTATATTTTTGACATTTTAAGATGATGTTTAGCTAAGACTTGGCTGGGTCTGTTCACTAGATTGTCTACATGTGACCTTTCCCTTTGACCTGGGTTTCCTCCCCTACGTGTTTCCTGGGCACAGATCCTAAGAGAGAAAGAGTCAGGCAGAAGCCATATTGCTTTTCAGGACCTAGCCACAGAAGTCACATGGCCTCTTATCTACTTCATCCTATTGGTCACACACACAGCCAGCTCTGATTCACAATGGGAGGTAATCAAACATGAACACTGTTATCAAGAAGTGTGAATCATTGGGGGCCATCTTGGGAGATTTCTACCTCAGTCGAAATGTAACAGGAAATTTATAGACCCTGAAAGTATGTTATATTAAAGCAAAGTAAGAAGCAGAAGGAATTATGGAGAATATATGCTTATAAATTTAAAATACGTGACTGCAAACCCACAGTATACATCTAAGAATGCATTTAAATAAAGGGTTATGTCTCAAGCATTTTAAAATGACTAGTTATAGGAAGAGAAGCAGAATGAACATGAGGAATGGTAATAGAGTTTAAAAACAAAATGTATTTTGTTATTCTTAAATGTTTAATTTGAATATAGTTTTACCCTTACATGTAAAATTCATATTTTGAAACTGTAAACACATAGCAATATGAAAATACCATTGCAAGATGGAGGGAGATTACAACTTCACTACTTTTTTAAGAGTGAAAATTTCAGGCAGCATGAAATTCTCCCAACGGAAGCTTTACTTCAGTTTCTATTCAAACAGCTAATGGTGTTTGGTCCGGAGCTTTTGATTAAAGTTTCTCATTTGTTGAAGACTGGCCAATGTCTAGGCTCATAATCCACATCAAACTCTTAGGCATGATGATTTCCTGTGTTTTAAGTTCAATTACTTGTATTATGTACATGTACAATTTGAGGATAATAAATATTAATGACATATTTTGCATATAAGAAATTCCTATAAATTCATTTAGGTACCATTATTCACCATTTGGATATTTAATTTACAGATTCATCATTTGTTTATTTAAAAGAATAAACATTCATAAATAAATGATAAAAGATTTGTGGATTGTAAGGACATATATCTCAACTTGAATTTTTTAACTGAAGTTATTTTTCTTAAAAAAGTGACAATTTATGTAAGATGATAATATATTTTCTTATCTTTAAAAGATTTAAATGAAAACTTTCTCATTTGCACTATGCTTCTCTCATTTTAAATGTATAGTTTCACAGAAAATTATAACAAGAGCTCTACTGATTATTTATACATGTATATATTATCTTAATTCCTCTACCTTTTTAAACCTCTGCATTCAATTCTCTTTAAAAATTCCTTAGTTTGACAGTTGGCAACTAGTCAATGCTGAACCAACTTCCTGCAAAAGGACATTATTTTGCATGTCCTTGGAGACTGGATAATTAATGTGTAATGTTCTACTTAAAACTCTAATTAAGTTTAAATTAAATTTCTTTGGGGTTTTAATAGAGAAGGAAATATTTTGGTGCCTTTTTCACTTAAATGTTATATTTGCCAGCCTGTCTGAGCCAAACTACTTTCATTTATATGTACTTAATATTGTTTTAATGTTGGTATTTGGTCTGGAAATGAAGAAAACTTTTTTTTTCCCTACCCTCCATTACAGTTGTTTCACTTTAGTTTGTGCTAAAGATATTATAAAATAAATAAGACACTTGTCATTTACTATTTATCCTTTTCTAGAAACTGGAAAAGTACTATTTACTCTTTCCTCATAACTTTAAACACTATATATTTAGCCTTATTTTCAAGAGCTTTTCTTTCTGTTAATCAAGCAATCTAGTTCCTACATATGTAAATATTTTTGTTTTCTATATTACCCTGACTTTTCCCTTTCTGTTCCCCAGACACTGATTCTGTTCTGAGGACCAATCCTTTGGATATGCAAGTCCATCAGTGGTAGGACTGAAGTTCCCCACCTGTCTGTCTCACACTTAAATGTACACTCCCTGCCTATTTTTTGAGGTACCACAGTATTCTCAACTTGAAGTGTTTTCAAATTAATCTCTACAAATTGTCTACTCTCTAAGTCATGTCTGACTCTTATGCGACCCCATGGACTGTAACCCGCCACACTCCTGTCCTATATTCCCAGGCAAGAATACTGGAGTGGGTTGCTATTTCTTTCTCCAGAGGATCTTCCCGACCCAGGGATCAAACCCGTCTCCTGTGTCTCCTGATTGTCAGGCGGGTTTTTGCCACTGAACCACCAGGGAGGTCCCTACATTCAAATAAGCTATGTTAATTTTAGCCTCTCTATACTTTGCCTCCTTTTCTGCACACAACTGTCAGAATTGGGAAAGAATTTTAATTTACAATTTGTCATTTACATTTATTCCGTAGGGTTTCTCAGGTGGTACAGTGGTAAACCCAAGAAAAAATTTTACTTAAAAAATACCTGTAGTTGATAATTTGTAGTATTCAAAGAGTCTACATAAAGCAATACACATGAACAGTTACTGATCATAAACTGGTGCATTCAATAAATCTTCAAGGTGTTGATCTGTCATGGCTAGTGTTACTGAACAGTGACTATTTCTGGAATAAACAGATCAGCTAGTCTATAGAAAAATCCATTCATTTTCAGTTTTGGCTTCAGCATCTATACTTCAATCAAATGTAGTTAAAAAAAAATTTGGGTTTTGCTTTTTTTTTAATTGTATGGTAGCCAAATCTTTGATAGGAAATAAATGAGAAGTTCTAAATTAATTGTGGTCTCTGCCAGGACTGAAGGATCTAAGAAAGTGATATAAATGATGGTGTATTTCATATATATCACCATTGTTCTTTATGACCTATGTTTAAAAAAAGTGTTCAGTTTTTTTTTAAAGCATATAGGGCTCAGAACACTGATCTAATATACATGTTTATTACTGCTTTAACATAAATAATTAAAACAGAAATTAAAAAACCACTCTTTTTCATGAATCTGCACCGTTATTGGGAGGTAAATTATGCCATCCATAATAGTTATTTTGTAGCAAAGTAAATAAAGGGGCAAATCAATTTTAAATAGTAGCTAGCAATAGATAATACTTTTAAAAACAATTGCAGTATTACAATTTTTGGAAGTAAAAATAACATTGTAATTCTTAGTTTCATAAGAATTTATCTTGACTTTTTCCCAATACCTTTTTTTGGTCAATAATTTATCTAATAAATATTTGCCAGCTAGTAAGCTAAAAAAAGGATGTTTTTATTTAGCATTATGTGTTAATCTTAAATAGTTAGTTTTAACATTAATTTTAGATCCTAATGCAACTTTTATATGTTTTCTGAATGTGAAAATGCCTAAAATAATACAGTTTTAAACATATACAAGATAGATGATGATACTATCATTTGAATTTAAACTGGTGGCTCAGATGGTAAAGAATCCACCTGCAATGTGGGACACCTGGGTTTGATCCCTGGGTTGGGAAGATCCCCTGGAGAAGGACATAGCAACCCACTCCACTTTTCTTTCCTGGAGAACCCCCATGGACAGAGGAGGCTCTCAGGCTACAGTCACTGGGGTTGCAAACAGTCAGACATGACTGAACGGCTAAACACAGCAAATAACTTTATAATAAGAATATTTTGTTAAATTTTCCTAAATTTTTGTACAATTTATATTATACAATATATGTACTTCAGGAATATTATTATCTAGATGAGACTTTTTAGATTGAATATACATAAACAAGTCCATTTAAGATGCAAATTAGGTTAAAGTATTAGTAACAGTCTTTAAGACATTCATGAAGTGAAAGTGTTAGCTGCTCAGTCACCTCAGACTCTTTGCAATCTGGACTATAGCTCTCCAGGCTCCTCTGTCCATGGGATTCTCCAGGCAAAAATACTGAAGCGGTTTGTCATTCTGTTCTCCAGGGGATCTTACAACCCAGGGATTGAACCCTCCCCCATTGCAGGCAGATTCTTTACCATCTGAGCCACCAGGGACGCTCTTAAGACACGTATACTATACTTTTAAAAAATAACCACGAGACTAAATTTATCTGTGTAGAAGAGAGAAAGGGAGAGACAGACAGAGAGGGAGAGGAAGAAAGAATATGAATGTGTGCGTACTTTCAAAGGGTTTAAGGTAGTGAATAAATTTAAAATTTTTAATTTAAAATAAATTTAAAAATTAATTTGAATATGTAAAAGAAGGGGTTTCCCTAGTTTAAATAGTTTTGAATCTCTTTGATGAAATTGTAATGGTTTACTGAAACAAGTAATTTGTTTACTGAAACAAATCATCCCTCAGTAGCTGCAGGAAGGCTTGGTTCCTGGAGCCGCATGGTTATCAAAATTCACCAATGAGTGCTTAGTTCAGTTCAGTCACTCTATCGTGTTCGACTCTTTGCGACCCCATGGACTTCAGGATGCTAGGCTTCCCTGTCTATCATGAACTCCCGGAGCTTACTCAAACTCATGTCCGTAGAGTCGGTGATGCCATCCAACCAACTTATCCTCTGTCATCCCCTTTTCCTCCTGCCTTCAGTCTTTCACAGCATCAGGGTCTTTTCCAATGAGTCAGTTCTTTGTATCAAGTGGCCAAAGTATTGGAGTTTCAGCTTCAGCATCAGTCCTTCCAATGAATATTCAGGACTGATTTCCTTTAGGATTGATTGGTTGGATCTCCTTGCAGTCCAAGGGACTCTCAAGAGTCTTCTCCAATACCACAGTTCAAAAGCATCAATTTTTCAACTCACATACTTTATATACAATGCCCACATCCTTTTTAAAAATTAGATGTTTTCATCTAACTAATGCCCCTTCTCCCGGATACTCACTGGTTTACTTATAATACCTAATACAGTGTAAATGCTATGTAAATAGTTGTAAAGACAGTGTAATTGCTGTGTTAATAGTTGTCAAAGATGTGACAAATTCAAGCTTTTCTTTGGGAATTCTCTGTGATTTTCCCCCAAATCTTCTTGATGCGCTGTTGATTGATTCTCAGGATACGAAAACCTACATGGTATGGAGCAGCATCTGTACTCATATTGCATCTTTGATTTTTTGTTTTTTTTGTTTTTTTTTGCTCACACTTTATCATTTACTGTGTGTTTTCCTTTATTTTATTTAATTTCTAAAAAAAAAAAGGTTTGCATTCTTGTCTTTTCAATTAAATATAAATCCCTATTGGGTGTGTCCTCCACAGAGTATACTCAGCACATGATAGCTTAATATTAATATATGTGGATTGACTAATTGGGGACTAGTCATATTTAACTGATCAGTTGTATCTTTCATATAAAAGTATAATGTGTATAGTGTTGAATGATTTAAAATTATAATTTTTAAAAATAATATTTTCTGTATCATATACTTAAAGTCTCAATTTTAAAATTGCTTTAGGACTGAATAACAAAATGAATACATGAGTACATAGAATTTATATTGATACGCACATTGTGAATATGAAATTGACTAAATTTAATCATTACTACTCTGCTTTCATTCAAATAGATTTCAAAATATCTGGGAATTTAAAAAAATTAATTTGGTCTCAAAGTTTCTTTTATATTAAAATTTAAAAATGTACAGTTTCTATTAATTTACATGAAATTAATTTTACAAAAAGTTGACTTTATAAGAAAAGGAATTTTTTTTGGTTGTGAGATTTCTATTTTGTAGTCTGTTTATTCTGGATTCATTTTGTTTGTTTCTTAGGTCCATGGTTTAATATTATTTATAAAAGATGAATTTTCTTTAACCATTATTTTATTCAAAATGTTGTAGGAAGGGGGATGCCCCCCTACAGGGCCCCAAGAGCAGGCTCTTGCTTAACACTTGGAAATGAATTATCTGAGGAGACATGTGCTGACAAAGCAAGAGATTTTATTGGGAAGAGCACCCAGGTTGAGAGCAGGAGGGTAAGGGAACCCAGGAGAACCGCTCTGCTGTGTGGCTCCCAGTCTTGAGTTTTATGGCAATGGGATTAGTTTCAGGGTGGTCTTTGGCCAATCATTCTAATTCAGAGTCTTTTCTGGTGGCACAGGCATAGCTCAGCCAAGATGGCTGCTGGCAAGAGGGATTCTGGGAAGTGGACGGACACACGGTGTCTCCTTTAGACCTTTCCCGAACTTTTCTGGTTGGTGGTGGCTTATTAGTTCCATATTCCTTGTCAGGATCTCCTGTCATAAAACAACTCATGCAAATGGTTACTATGGTGCCTGGCCAGTGTGGGTGGTTTCAATCAGTGTGCTTCCCCTACACAACTACAGCAATCACTTTTAACAATGAAAAATACAGTATTTTAATGTTAATGATAACTAGTTCTGTAAACTGACTTTAATCTTTTTTAAAGTTGTAAGCTAGCAGATTATCAAAGGATTTTAAATTTTAGAACACCTTGTATTTGCAGGATGGCTGCATTAAATAAATATATTTCTTTGCTTATCTGTGCTATTTTTTAGGTTACTTTTTAATGTTTCTTCCACTTCACTAATTGTTGTCAACTATGTCTAATCTGCTGACTAACCTATCTGCTATATATATTCTCAATTTAAATTACTGTATTCTTTCTTTCTAGTAGTCCTATTTATGTTTCTTTTCTATGATTCTTTTCTAATCTACCCTGATATTTTTTGTTACAATCTCTTGTTCTTTAATCAGACTTTTGATTCTCTAACTTTTAATTTCTGTAAAGATATCTAGTATTGCTTTCACACTCTGTTTCTGATCATTGTATTTACAGTTTTTGTGGGAATATTTCTGCAGTTGCTATATCTGTTGATGTTTTCTCATTTGTTCTGCGACTTTTCTTTCAAAATTGATGTTCTTTGGAATTTTATCTGTGAGAATTCCTCATGACCAGGATTGATAATATTTCTTCCCAGAAAGTAGTTGCATGCCTCCATGCACTTAATGGACACTGTCGACCCAGGACTACTATCATCCTAATTCGGAGTTTTCAGATTCTCAGGATGAAAGAATTCTGGAGTCAGGCTTAAATAAGGGCTCTGTTAGTGGGCATTTTCTGGGAAGAATTTTCATTATTTTTCTTCCACTTAGAGCCAAGATCAGCCAAACAAGACTTCCCTCCAGTTTCCTCTGTGAGGAAGGTTTTTTCCTAGTTTTCCCAGAGAAGGTATTGCCTTTGGGGATCCTAACTTTATGCAGAAGTCTCTGTTTTAATCTCTCCATTCATGAGTCCTGGGTTTGTCTTCTGACTACTATGGTGCCTATTAAAAATAAAGTTAAGAGACAGTAGGGTTTATCACACGCCCCCAGAAGATGTTCCAAAATGACTTATCCCTTTGAATTTAAGCTTTTTCATTGCTTCTGGTCTTGGAGGACCTTCCTGATTTTCCCACCATCTCTAGCAATGTTTTTCAGTCACTAAGTTGTATCCAACTCTTCATTACTCCATGGACCACAGCACACCAGACTTTCCTGTCCTTCACTATCTCCTGTAGTTTATTCAAACTCATGTCCACTGAGTAGGTGATGCCATCCAACCATCTCATTTTCTGTCACCCCTTTCTGCTCCTGCCCTCAATCTTTCCCAGCATCAGGGTCTTCTCCAATGAGTTGGCTCTTCGCATCAAGTGGTCAAAGTCCTGAAGCTTCAGCTTCAACATCAGTTCTTCCAATGAATAGTAATTCTTTCCAGCAAACTTTTGAAAAATAGTTCAGCTTCATTCAAAATTTTAGGCAATCTGTATTGACCCACATTTTGCTGAAAATGGAAAGACCTGAGAGAAATATTTTGCAATAATTCTTGAGTGTTTTTACTAATTGAAACACAAATCTTTTTTACAATTAACAATAATTATCTCAAAGTTACTAGTAGCACAGCTTTCCTATTATAACATAATTAATTTTTCTAGGTTATAATTATTATTTTTTTTTATTACTTCTTTCCTATGCATTTAACTAAGCCAGGTAAATGCATTAAAACTAAACTGTGGTCCTAAATGAAAAAAGTTGTTGTTTTTTTTGTTTTTTGACTATCAATCTAAATATTTTATTTTCTAATCTTTTAAAAAAAATATTGCTTGAGCATAATTTGACCTTGTTTTGTAAGGTAAAGGAAGAAAATTATGCATTTAAGAAGATTATTGTAAGAGTTTTACAACTTCAAATCAATTGCTTTGCATTCTCTTTTAATCAATATCCTTTAATACTTTCCTGTCATACTGCAAATTTCCAGATTCTATAGGGTAAAACAAATCCACGTCCATTCACTATGCAGTGAAAAGAAGCAAAAGTGAACTTTATTGTAACCATGGAACTGTGGCATTCCATAAATTGCAGATTTATGTGTGTTACAACACTAAATATATAATAACCTCTTGTCAGCTTTTTGAACAGAAAATATCTTTGCTAATTTATATTAGATTGAGGTCTTTATTTTAGGGAGGGGATAAGAAGAGTTTTGAAGACATTTTTCAGGACTCTAGATTTATAACTTCTTTTTACCAGATTTACCATGTAATCTTTAATCTCTAGAAAACTTCGATTTAACATGTCATCTAAAAGATATTAGACACTGACATTTTCTGATCTCAGCCATGCATTTCAGCCAGAATGCCATGTATTTTGTGGTGCCTAGAAAACTACAAATATCTTCGTGTATTTTGATGAGAGTTTCCTTTCATATCTGTTTGTCTCTCTTTTTTTAAACTCTATGTGCTGTGCTGTGCTTAGTCACTCAGTCTTATCTGACTCTTTGCGACCCCATAGACTGTATGTAGCCTGCCAGGCTTTTCTGTCCATAGGGATTCTCCGGACAAGAATACTGGTGTGGGTTGCCACGCCCTCCTCCAGGGGATCTTTCCAACCCAGGGACTGAACCCAGGTCTCCTGCATTGCAGGCAGATTCTTTAACATCTGAGCCATCAGGGAAGCCCTTTAAACTCTGCATAAAAACAATAAAAAATGTGATAACATATTTTTAGCAGTTTGAAATTGTATTGATTTATATATGAATACTAAACATAAAAATGTCTGTTTTACTTTTTATAATTATGTATATATATTTTGAGGTTTATTTTTTAATATTAAATATGTCTTCTTCAAGGATTCTGATTAAGATTCAGAGATGATTGCATTTTGGGTTTTCCCCCAGTGCCTTGAATTTAGTAGTCTTTGCTTTATATAGGCTACTTCAGAGAGTTTGCATGCTATTCGTGTTGGGTAATAACACTATAATCAACTTCACAATATTTGCTAATTTTATTCTAAGAATTGGGCTTGAAATTCCATACTTTCACGATGTGAAACTGCCCATGGTATGAAATAAAATCTCCAGGGTAAAGGCATTTTAAAGTGTTATAAGATTATATTTCATTTTACAATGTCAAAAGATCCATAGAAAAATTATTCATAACAGCTAAGAAGTATGACCTTCAAATTAGTCACATGAAATTCTAGGCATGAACATTAAAATTACCTCATGACCAACCTTTCCCTGCAATAAATAAATGCCATAGTCAAATTTCAAAAGCTGCTAAATTGCAAAGATCTTTAAAGCACTGTTCTGATTTTACGTGGAAAGTGATTCTAAAAAAGAAACGAATTGTAAAGTTTTGAATTAAGTATTGAGAATGGAATAGTCTGGCTCTTAATTCTTGAATGTTGGCACTATTATGATGTTCTTTAAGATGTTTTTCTAGTAGTGATCATGGCTGTGAACCACAATCATCTATGGTCTCTTGCTTGGTTTTCCTTGTTACCAAAATGAATTTTAAGGTTGGTAGGCAAAGATTCAGAGTACGTTATTTGGCTAAAGCAAAATTAATAGATATGTGAATGATTAACCTTGGCAGAAATCATGGATCTCACCATATTACTCACTTGCCTAAAAAACCCTTCTGAATTTCCCCATTTCCTCCTGCCTACAGTTTGCCAAGTGAGCCCTAAAGGATCTCCGTGAACTTATTTCCACCCACCCACTGATCTGGCCTCCATGCTTCTATGTCTTTCTGTTCTTCACCTCACTTTTAATACGTTATTAATGCCGGATGTTATGCAACTCCACAAATAAATCCTAATGTTTCATGCCACTCCACCTTGCTCACACTCTTCTGTTTGCTTGCAGTATCCTTTCCAAAGAGTGACATTGTAACATGGCAGTCCAGAATGTGTATTGTGGAGTCAGGCACACAGTTTGAATTTTAAGTCTTAACTCTGGATCTTATGAAAAGTCACTGACTCTCTCTAAACTTCAGTTACCTTTATGTGTAAAAGGAATTCAAAAGTAACTCCTGTGTTTACATGACTTTATGAATGTGAAGGGATTAGTAAGGGTTGATCATATAGTAAAGACTCAATAATTAATATCTTTATAGTCAGTTTATTGAGGAGTCATTGAATGAGCTTATGTTTCAATAACTGATGCAAACTGTGTTCTAATAGAGCCTCCTTTTTCTGGGAATGTAATGGGTTCCCTTAATGGGCCATCTTAGTCCAGTTCTGCAGTTTTTCATTGATCTCTGTTTATTCAAACAGTTTCACTTAAATTCTTAAGACTCAGCACTGTTTGCTTTAAGACTTTAACTTCATAATTGATTCAACCCCCTCACCCCTCACCCTGTACAAGTTTACTTCAAGTGAAGAGGTAAGACAGCTAGTTTGCTTGTGTTCATTCTCTCATGCACGCATGCGTGCACTCACACACCTCTTTTCCTTGAATTACCTCCTTAACTGTTAGAGGCAAAGGAAGGCAAGACTGTAGTCATGTAGTCTCCTATTTGGTTGGCTGTACTGCTGATTTAGCCTGTTGTTTGGTGAGCTTGCTGTGGACAGATGTTGTTTCCAAGAGGACCCAATAAAGAGGTTCTTCCTAAAAACTCCCCAGCATTTTGTGACTGCACCCACCCTCCACCCCACCCAACCAGCCAGTTGTCTCAGATTCCTCTGGTTCTCATGAATGTGCCTCTTTGCACCATGCTCTGGTTGTCCCATCTAGTATAACACACAATCTTATCTAACTTCCGGGGCCCTTGACTATTCCTTCCCCTCTCCCCAGTTTTGGGTTTACTTTTCCTTTTAGGAGCCACTATCCTATGTTCTGGGTGACTTAGAACTCAAGAGTGAAGGAGGTGGTATTGGATTCACTTCTAGAAGTGCCCCAGTGTGATGTCTCTTTCTGTCCTCTTCAGATCCTGGGCCTAAATACATATACTGATACAACCAGGTGATAAGTGATTCCTTTGGGCTCTTTTCCTCTTTGCTTGGAAGGGGAAGGCACTGCTGTTCTACAGGGAGTTTAGAGGAGAGAACTACTTCCTTCATGAACCGATCAACTTCCTTCATGAATCGATCAAGAGAAGGCTTTTACCTTACTTACAAGGGTTGGGGTGAAGCTGATGTTGTGAAATGGCTCTCATCCAGTGTGTCCCATGGAGAGGTGGCTGATCGCAACAGGTCGTGATTCTTCTGAGTCTGTAGCTTAGGGTACTTAAAGCCTGGTATTCTTAATCATGATTCTTAGGATCTGATTTCATTGGAAGTATCAGCATCATCTTCTTACATTTTTATTTTGCTCTATCTGACCATAATATTTATCTCAGAAGTCTTCCCTAAAGCCCAAGTTGGATTAATAAGGTTCCTTTTCCTTGCTTCTACATCACTCTTGATCTTAGCATTTACCATGTGAATTGGGCATTTCAGTATTCTCTAAGCTCTATGTTGTATTTCAGCCTGTGTTCCAGAAGGAATGATGTAACCCAAGTAATCCTTGGCTGTGTTGGTACAGATACAACTGGGCAGGACATTTACAGCCCCAGGCTTCTCTTTGTCTTAGCATGGGATGACTGTGGGAATGTGCCAACTCTTATGCACAGGCAACCTGAATTTTCCTGAAGTTAATATAGTGGAAGAACCCTTGATGTGTGACTGAGCTGATAGATAAATGCTTCACCTTTTCAACCCTTGGGACTGACAGTTCTGAAATATATTCCATACGGCTCCTTAGAAAATCCCAGAATAATCACTCTCTCCATCCTGTACCTTTCTTACCTGGGATCACGAGTGATTGATAGTCGCTCGGTCAAGTCCAACTCTTTATGACCCCATGGACTATAGACTGCCAGGCTTCTCTGTCCATGGAATTCTCCAGGCAAGAATACTGGAGTGGGTTGTCATTTCCTTCTCCAACCTGGGATCATTTGTCCTTATAAATTGCTAATATTCAAGCCTTCATCCAAAGTTATGACTTTTGGAGAGAACTCAACTGAGTCACCATATTATATTGAAATAATTTGATTTTGGTAGGATGTGCTCACCATTACACTGTAAACTACTTTCATATCTCAGCACTGTCCCTGACACATAGCCTACACTCCATCAATTTTTGTTGAATTAGCATCATTTACAACTTACTCTTTCAAACACATTAATGAATAATGTCATTCTTCTAACCTATGAAAGACAAAGTTCAGATGATCATATCCATCCACAGTTGTTGAAAGCCTAATTGTCAGCTTTCTACAAATACATTGAATGAAAAAGTTTTCTTGAAGATCCTTGAACTCTGCCTAAATTCAGAATGTCTTAGCAATGTCAGATGTCTGTAATATAGATTTACCTTAGTTAGCTAGAATTTATTCTCTACTGTGGTTAAAGCATGAAATTAGATACTTGGAGGTGAAAAAAATGGATTCCTTCGTTTGGAGGGCTTTGGGTCCATGAGAGATGCAAGACCTGCTCATTCTGGAGAGCAGTATGAGTATATACAATATAATGAGCAATCAGAAAGTACAAAATAATGTGGTATTGATTGAAAGTTGTGCACACATTGTTCTAAGAGGATCTCAAATCCTAAGTTAATCTGAGGTCATCCATTTTATATGCCACATAGTAGCTTGATCAGTTGATCTGTTTATCTGTATCAACACTCCTGTTAACATCACTTTGTAAACTGGGCAAAGCCTCCTCTGATAATTTCAAAGGTAAAAATTATGTTTTCCTAAAATAAAAGTCTCTTCTCTTTAGCACCAAATGATATAATTTTCTAGATGGAAAATCAATATGTTAAAAGTGTGTCTCTGAAATGAGGCCATCCTGTATTCTTAGAGAAGTTGAATACTGGACAAATTGATGAGATTTAATAATTCATCAGATCCAAATGAATGTCATATTTACCATGTTGCTTTCTTAGCTCAATAGATCTATTGTGATGTACAAATAAAATGATCTACTCCTAAGATATACATATAAAACATATGCTGAACATTTAGGAACATACACTATAAAGCTATTCTAAAAGAATCTGCTCTTAAAGTATGGCTTTTAATAGCATGCTCCATTCCCTTGGGGCTTCCCTTGGGGCTCTGTGGTGAAGAATCCTCCTGCCAATCCAGGAGATGCAGGAGGTACGGGCTCAATACCTGGGTTGGAAAGATCCCCTGGAGGAGGAAATGGCAGCCCACTCCAGAATTCTTGCCTGGAGAATCCCATGGACCGAAGAGCCTGGTGGGCTACAAAGAGTTCGACATGACTGAGTATGCACACATTCCCTTTATTTGTAAACTGGAAGATGTAGCTTTAGTTGAGCAACAGGGTACATGCCAATTCTGGAATGTGTGTTAAATCTCAAATAAGAATTCTGAAAATGGGAAAACTGTTCTGCATTATTGCAGACAGGGAGTACCATTTTCATGTAAACAAGGGGAAAGGACAGTAATTTAAAATGAGTTACGTACTTGACAGTTTATGCCTTTAGCAGATTTTAGTATTCTTTCAATATTAAAATAAATAATGGATTTTGCTTAATTTGCTTTTCCAAGTAAGAGCTCTATTTAACAAGATCTCGTGATTACAAATGCATACATTTTTCTACACACAAAAATTTTAAATGTAATATTTTGTAGCTAACTTAAAAGAAGTTAGTTCTATAATAAAACAATTAGATTATGATTATATGGTTTTAGGTTATATTTTGGTTAGTATGCAAATATGTTACCCAGCCTATTTACAGGTTTTGTTATTAAAATGAACAATCTGCATACAAGTAACATGTTTTTTGTGCCAGTAGAATCCATATCACTCCTTTTAAATCAAGCCTTACATATTTTCCTAATACATTCAATGTTTTTTAGAAAAACTGTAATGAGATCTTTTAATAATCACTTCTGAAATTGGCAAAATTCTTTTAGTAGAAAGCAAGAAGAAAATTAAACTGCAAGTATCAATAATGAATAATGAACTATGAGTAAGGAAGAAGTTATGTGTTAAAAAGGTGGTGTTTGGTGAAAGTATCTTTATCAAACTAGATAATTCAAAGACTTCATTTCCTCCTGCTTATTTCCTCTGGCTATCTAAAACTCTATTTTAGGAAAGGTAAGGAAATTTCTCTTGGATAAGAATCCTAATCTAGTAGAAATGCTTAGTAATATCTAATTTATAACTACTTCATAGAGATAATGTATGTTTTTAAAACACGTATGTTTTTAATCATTTATATACATCTTATATTCCCTGGTGGCTCAGAGGTTAAAGTGTCTGCCTGCAATGCGGGAGACCTGGGTTCAATCCCTGGGTTAGGAAGATCCCCTGGAGAAGGAAAAGGCAACCCACTCCAGTATTCTTGCCTAGAGAATCCTATGGACGGAGGAGCCTGGTGGGCTACGTTAGTCCATGCGGTCGCAAAGAGTCGGACACAACTTAGCGACTTCACTCACTTCACTTATATCTGTTATAATGTAAATGAAATATATCATGGCTCTATAGGACAATAGAATCACCTGAAATAGTCTACAGTGCTGTTAAAAATCTTAAAGGACAGTATTATTCAAACTTCAGCACCTATTTTATTTATCTCTAGCATTATTTAAATGTCACTGTGTTCTAGGACTATATAACAGAAAACAATAACTGTATCTCACTTTTGAAGGTTGCCCAAAGTACACACAATAGCATGTCTAACTCATTATGTTTTGCTAGCTAATTAATGAAAGGAAATTTCACAGATAGGAACTATGAGTACTCAGTCGCTTCAGTCGTGTCTGACTCTTTGTGACCCTGTGGACTGAAGCCTGCTAGACTCCTCTGTCCAAAGGATTCTCAGACAAGAATACTGGAGTGGGTTACCATGCCCTCCTTCACGGCATCTTCTTGACACAGGGATTGAACCTGAGTTTTCTGTGTCTCTAGCATTGTAGGAGGATTCTTTACCCACTAAGCCACCCAGGAAGCCCCTGATACTAACTTTATATTATATTATATAAAGTAATATAATAGTAAGAGTAGATAGCAGAAGATCTAGTTTGAACTCCTTTATTAATTTAAAATTTATTTAGAAAAAATTAAGTGCTAAGAATTTTGGCTACTCAAAAATGCCTATTTGTGACAAATACACTTATCATATAATTTTTAAAATACATGTAACATTTGCTCCTTATTTTTATTAATATAGTTAAAACCTATGGCTTTAAGAGGCTTTAAACCACACACTCTACAAACAGACATGTAAACCAAGTTCCAATGGGAAGAAATATACTGCTTCATAAAATCCACATATTCTAAAGGTGGAGGATGCATTCAGATCTGGCTCAGACCTTGATTTTTAAGTGTTAGAATTTCAATTACAGCATCTACTGCCAAAATTCTCTATCAGCCACCAAATAATTGTATGACCTTTGGCAAGTTACTCTTCCTCTGTGCCTTAGTTTCCTAATCTGTAACCATAGAGATACAGATGTGGGAATCTTGTACAATTGTACATGCTTTTTTCCTCCTTGCCAAGGAAGCCCGAAACAGAGAACTGCATGGTCCCCATTATTAGCTTTGAGTCAGTCCAGATATGTCAGTTGATCTTGAGTTCCTAGCTAGGAATAGATTGAGGGGAAGTCCCATGCCCTCTACGAAGGATCACATTCTGCTCCAGTTATAGGGATGTATTTTCCATCTTTTTTATGTAACCACTTAACTATTTCACTTCTTACCTACAACTCTATCATGTCCATCACCATGATGAATACAAATGTGAAGATAAAGTCAATAGAAGATACTGTCCCTATGTTGAGGAGTTTAAGGTATAATTGGCAATACCTTAATACATAAATAGCAAAAAACTAGAAACCACAATAAGAGCACACGATCAGGTGACAATTTGTGTAGTAATGTACCATGTGGGAAACTGAAGTGTAAAGAAAAGATTTCTGAATGTTGGTTTCTCATCTTTAGAAAGTGTAATTAATCCTCACTTCACAAGGTTGTTCTGAAGATTAAAAGTCATAATTATTGAATTAGCTAAGAGTCAGGCATAATACATACCCTTAATAAATACCATCCAAGGTTGATATATCATCCAAGTTTGGAGTCATTTAGAAAGATGTTTTCCATGCATTCATATGGAGATCCCATTATATGCCACATATTGAGGACCTGCTGGTGAACAAAACCAAAATAGGTTCTACTTTTACAGAGCTTTAATTCTAGTTGGGGAAGACAGAAAATAATTACCTGAATGTACAAGAAAATATCAAACAATGATATGTTAGTGGACAATAAAAAAGGAGAGTAATGTGTTAGAGAAAGGGAGTTCCCTTAGATTGGGCGGTCCAGGAAGGCCTCTCAAAATAGGGATATTAAAGTCAAAAGCTCAGAACTTCTCTGGTTGTCCAATGGTTAAGACTCCCCCTTCCAATGTACGGGGTGTGGGTTTGAACCCTGGTCAGGGAGCTGAGATCCCATGTGCCTTACAGTCAAGATACCAAAACATAAAACATAAGCAATATTGTAACAAATTCAATACTTTAAAAATGGTCCACATCAAAAAATAAGTCTAAAAAAATGTTTTTAAAGTCCAAAGCTCAATGAGCTTTTGTTACATTTCTATGATGTTATCATCAAAGGACAAATTTAAAGACTTCTGAAAGTTCCTAATGAGCATATATTAGTTACCCAAATGATACTGATACTGTCCATTGATACTAGCTATGTCTAGAAATATATGAAGAATATGAAAATATCTGAAAAATACGAAGAATATGAAAATATATGAAATATATGAATATGAAAAATAAGAATATGAAATATATGAAAATATATGAAATATATGAAATAATATGAAGAATATGAAATATATGAAGAATATGAAATATATGAAGAATATGAAATATATGACATATATGAAATAATATGAAGAATATGAAATATATGAAAAATATGAAAATATATGAAATATATGAAGAATATGAAAATATATGAAAATATATGAAGAATATGAAATATATCAAATATATGAAATAATATGAAGAATATTAAAAATATGAAGAATATGAAAATATATGAAAAATATGAAGAATATGAAGAATATGAAAAATATGAAGAATATGAAATATATGAAGAATATGAAATATATGACATATATGAAATAATATGAAGAATATGAAAATATATGAAAATATGAAATATATGAAGATTATGAAAATATATGGAAAATATGAAAATATATGAAAATTATGAAGAATATGAAAATTATGAAGAATATGAAAATATATGAAAAATATGAAATATATGAAGATTATGAAAATATATGAAGAATATGAAGAATATGAAAATTATGAAGAATATGAAAATTATGAAGAATATGAAAATATATGAAAAATATGAAATATATGAAGATTATGAAAATATATGAAGAATATGAAAAATATGAAATATATGAAGAATATGAAAATATATGAAAATATATGAAGAATATGAAGAATATGAAAATATATGAAGAATATGAAAAATATGAAATATATGAAGAATATGAAAATATATGAAAAATATGAAGAATATGAAAATATATGAAAAATATGAAGAATATGAAGAATATGAAAATATATGAAGAATATGAAATATATGAAGAATATGAAAATATATGAAGAATATGAAAATATATGACATATATGAAATAATATATGAAATATATGAAGAATATGAAAATATATGAAGATATGAAAATATATGGAATATATGAAGAATATGAAATATATGAAGAATATGAAGATATGAAAATATATGGAATATATGAAGAATATGAAATATATGAAAATAATGAAATATATGAAATAATATGAAGAATATGAAAATATATGAAAAATATGAAAATATATGAAAAATATGAAGGATATGAAAATATGTGAAATATATGAAGAATATGAAATATATTAAAATATATGAAATATGTGGAATATATGAAATAATATGAAGAACAGGAAAATATATGAAAAATATGAAGAATATGAAAATATATGAAAAATATGAAAATATGAATACTAACCTATATGTTCCTTCGTTAGGCAGCTCTATTACTGGCCCAAAGTCAGTTTCAGTTTCCAAAATGCATGTTTTCTAGGTTCTGTTTTCATCACTGACATGGTGCAAAGTTTCTTTCTCACTGAATTCTGGACTGAACACCAGAGAAAATAAGACAAAACATCTTGCAAATAGCCTGTATTTCTTCAGTAGCACAAAAACTTCCAAGTGAAAAAAGTAATGAATCTCTGAAGAAACAAACTGGAAGATATGAGTTTACAAAAGAATATGCCAGCATCTGTTAATCAATTGTGCCAAGAGGAGTAGAGGGAACTTGTAGTTGCCGTGCAGGCTTAGTTTTAGACCATATTACTCTTAGAGTTCCATGTGACAAAATGGCTTAGGGTTTAGTTCAGTTCAGTCGCTCAGTCGTGTCCGACTCTTTGCAACCCCATGATTCGCAGCACGCCAGGCCTCCCTGTCCATCACAAACTCCTGGAGTTTACCCAAACTCATGGCCATCGAGTCAGTGATGCCATCCAGCATCTCATCCTCTGTCGTCCCCTTCTCCTCCTGCCCCCAATCCCTCCCAGCATCAGGGTCTTTTCCAATGAGTCAACTCTTCGCATGCCGTGGCCAAAGTATTGGAGTTTCAACTTCAGCATCAGTCCTTCCAATGAACACCCAGGACTGATCTCCTTTAGGATGGACTGGTTGAAACTCCTGGCAGTCCAAGGGACTCTCAAGAGTCTTCTCCAACACCACAGTTCAAAAGCATCAATTTTTCGGCGCTCAGCTTTCTTCACAGTCCAACTCTCACATCCATACATGACCACTGGAAAAACCATAGCCCTGACTAGACGGACCTTTGTTGGCAAAGTAATGTCTCTGCTTTTTAATATGCTCTCTAGGTTGGTTATAACTCTCCTTCCAAGGAATAAGTGTCTTTTAATTTCATGGCTGCAGTCACCATCTGCAGTGATTTTGGAGCCCCCAAAAATAACGTCTGACACTGCTTCCACTGTTTCCTCATCTATTTCCCATGAAGTGATGGGACCAGATGCCATGATCTTAGTTTTCTGAATGTTAAGATTTAAACCAACTTTTTCACTCTCCTCTTTCACTTTCATCAAGAGGTTTTTTAGTTCCTCTTCACTTTCTGCCATAAGGGTGGTGTCATCTGCATATCTGAGGTTATTGATATTTCTCCCAGCAATCTTGATTCCAGCTTGTGCTTCTTCCAGCCCAGCGTTTCTCATGATGTACTCTGCATATAAGTTAAATAAGCAGGGTGACAATATACGGCCTTGATGTACTCCTTTTCCTATTTGGAACCAGTCTGTTGTTCCATGTCCAGTTATAACTGTTGCTTCCTGACCTGCATACAGGTTTCTCAAGAGGCAGGTCAGGTGGTCTGGTATTCCCATCTCTTGAAGAATCTTCCACAGTTTATTGTGATCCACACAGTTGAAGGCTTTGGCGTAGTCAATAAAGCAGAAATAGATGTTTTTCTGGAACTCTCTTGCTTTTTCGATGATCCAGCCGATATTGACAATTTGACCTCTGGTTCCTCTGCCTTTTCTAAAACCAGCTTGAACATCTGGAAGTTCTCGGTTCACGTATTGCTGAAGCCTGGCTTGGAGAATTTTGAGCATTCCTTTACTAGTGTGTGAGATGAGTACAATTGTATGGTAGTTTGAGCATTCTTTTGGATTGCCTTTCTTAGGGACTGAAATGAAAACTGACCTTTTCCAGTCCTGTGGCCACTGCTGAGTTTTCCAAATTTGCTGGCATATTGAGTGCAGCACTTTCACAGCATCATCTTTCAGGATTTGAAATAGCTCAACTGGAATTCCATCACATCCGCTAGCTTTGTTCGTAAAGATGCTTTCTAAGCTTAGGGTTAGACTGCTTCAAAAATATTATTATATTGACATCAGTAAGTGATCATGGATGGAAGATTTGATATTTCATCCCCCACATTACTTAATAAAGAAGGAAACTCTTAATATTGAAACTTTCATACTTTAGATATGTAAAAGTATAATAATAAGAGGTAACAATTAGTTCAAATATGCCTGTGTTAAAATTTCAGTTCTGGTATTTTTTAGCTGGGTCATATTAGAAAGCTCTCTGACCTTTCTAAATTGTGATCTTTTAAAATAGATTTTTTATTTGCAAACCAGAAAGTGAAATTCTCTCTTACAGGAGTGGGTAACTTAATGAAATATACCTTAAAGTACTTGGTATAATATTGATAGATTTAGGTGTTCAATAAACTGTATTCATGAAATGATCTTTGACATGTAGGAAAAGTTTTGGAAGGACTGCTACTCAATTTAATTCACATCTAGCAAACCTCTTATAATACAATTATTTCTGCTATTTCTTCTTCCAAATTCTTTTTGAAATTATGCCCCATCTCTCTCCCTTTCTACACACACACACACACACACACACACACAACTTTTTATTTTACACTCTGGCTTCCATTATGGTGGGATAGGTGTAACAGCTTCCTAATGTCATCCTCTGCCTATCCAACTTTACTGAGCGATTGCAAATCTGTCTTCCATGCTGACTCCTTTAAAGTTTCCTAAAGCAAAATTCTCATCTCCTATTTTAAAGACTCACTAACTTCTCATTGTTTAGCAAATGAAATCCACCTTTCTCTTACTCCTTTTCACTGTTCCCATTGTGATATGGTGTTGCCTTCCTACTGCCAGGATCAGTGGTAGTCAGCCATAGTCTTTGCCACCTGTTTCTTTAGCTTAATTTTGTGATATTCTTTCTATTATGAAGCTTACTTTTCCCAGCTTCATTGGTGTCATGCTCTGTCTACTGATGGCATTCCTATAAACTAGTCATATTGCCTAGAATGCGCTGTAATATTTTGTTATTATTATTTTCTTTGAGTCCTTGCTTGGGTTATTAATCATTAATAAAAGTCCACTTCTAAGTTTGTCTGTTTCACTCTGTTGTAGATTGCAAAGCCAACCTTGCCATGACATTTAGTGTGCAAGGTATATATTAAATATTAAAGAGTGATTAGACATAGGGAGAAGCTGAGGTACAGAGCAGACCCAACATCGACTTTAGCTGACCCAGCTGGGAGCTCTGGAGCTAAAATGACCCATCATGGTTGTCCTGAGTGAGCGTGAAATGGTCTGGCCTTTATAATCTTGCTTCAGTCTATCAGTTAATATGCCCCCCTCTCTGAAAGGTGTGAACTTGGCCAAGGTGGCTTTCTGCAGCCGAAGCAATGCATGAAGGGGCAGACAGGTGAAGGCTATTTGCTTACAGCACTCTCAGTAGCTGAGACTACAAATTCTTTATTGGAGGAGGATATAAGCAGAGTGTCACTGTGTATATCACTTAAGCAAAGGTAGCGTATTGAGCTAAACAACATGACCTAAGTGTTTTGTGTCTCTTGTGGCCAGAGTCACTGTACAGTGTCGAAAGACAGGAGTCTATGTCCTGTGCCAGGGAATGGAGTGCCCTAATCGTTAGTAATCTGTGTGATGAAGCATGAACAGAAGAGTGACTTCTATTCCGGAAAGTAACCCTCTTTATATCTTGTGGGCTAACTGAGGAAGCAGCGAGGTTATCACTGAATAACAAAGACCTTCTATCCACAGATGTATATTTTAATAAGTATTCAAATGCTAGCGCCAACTGTACAGAGTTTAACAACAAACATTAGAGGTGCGCTTTTCCTAGGAACACTTCCTTTGGCCTCACAGATCCCAGATAAGACAACTTATCACCTCAGAATATCGAACAGTCACATTTCTCCCTCCAGAATACTATTGCTGATAACAATTTCAAATAGCTGTTTGAGAGTCTTAACCTTTCTGTGGATACTCATCACATTGATTTCTCAATACTTTGAATCTCTGTCTTCTCTCTGAGTTCTAATATCTTATGGCAGCATTTTCTGTCAGACAGTTAAGCATATTTATCTGGAGCTGAATTCACACCTCATTTCTCTACCCTAAAACTCCAACTGGCTGTTCATTCATTTTAATACCTCTTTCAAAGTGTATTTTCAAATGCTTTTAAAAAACCTCTCCCACCTCATATGTTAGGTTTCTCATTCTGTAATCAAATAAGACCAAATGGTTGTAGTTAGTGCCAATGATTTATCATGTTTTGTCATCATGACCTTCTCAATTCAACAAATTCAGTAAATATTTATTACAAGGCACTGTGCTAGACATACAAGGGCATACAAATATAAACCTAATACAGACCCTGAACATTCGTTGTTGAATCTGTGGAAGCAATTTTTGAGTTTGTATGAAAAATAAAATGTTATCAAATAGCTCTAATTCAAACAGGAATGCTATTATTGTTGACCTAGGAGTTGCCAAAGGCTTCATGAAGGATATGGTGTTAATGTTTGGCTTTCAAGATTAGGTAGTGATTAATCAATCAATTAAATTATTTATTTAGATTTCACAGGTAAATGGTGTTCATTATAAGAAAATTAAGAAACACAGGGAAGCTAAAATATCAATAAAATAAAAATCATGCAGTCTCACTACTCATACTTTTGTTGTCTTGTATTTGGCCTAGGTTTGTCTGTCAAGACTATGTCAAAACATTTACTCAAATCAGGTGACCTTCATCAACTTTATTGATAATTTTGTACTAAAACAGGGTTCAGTGTTAACAATTGTTTTTACTTTTCCTTATTACAGTCTTAGCTGGTTCCATGTGTTTGAGTTCTATACACAAAACTGCATTTTCATTTCTAGATGGCAACAGATGTTAAGTCTCAAACCAGGAGAAAGTGCTGTACTGAGTTTATTACCCCTCAGCCCAGAAGGTTGGATATGTGACTTTCTATGACCTTGAACTCAACAGCATATAGTTCTCTCCCACAAAGTATTGTGGGAGAAAAGGTTTACCAGAAAAAATGTAAGGCAATAATAATATGAAATTTTCATACTATATTCTGGGTTGAAAGTCCACACACAAAGAGAACATAAACAGATAATTTCCCAAAGTGCGGACACAGGGTGGTAAATAACCATTAATCAGCAATGATGCTCTTTTGTCATTTTCTTGATTTATAGATTTTAGCTTTTTTAAAATTCTAAGTTGGAATATTAACATCTGAAATATGCTCAGTGCCTTACAGTCTGAGTGATTCTACTTGTGATTTCTCTTTATCCTCATAATCAGTAGGTAAAAGATTGTTTACTCTTAATTTTGCATGTGAGAAAATGGAGATGCTGAGGTCATGTGAAAATTCGTTGTCAAAGAGCAAGTTATATGAGAAACTTGGACTAGGAATCATCTCTGGCTTCATTTTCAATGTGTTCAGTTTTTAGATGCAAAATCAACCAATTTTCTTCTCACTTTTGAATAATAAGATCTGGTGAATCATCTCAGAAGAGGAGTATTTTCATAACTCTCACCTGAATGAACTATTGTTTAAATGCTATTAGTTTTTGGCAATAGGCCTGCTCTGCAGTGCTGACATATGGGACTAGAAAGCCTTTTTGCTCCTTGCAGAAAACATTTATTTTTTCTGACAGTATATCTTCCAGGTAGTTGCTGGATGGTGTTAATAAGTTCAGGAAGAAGGATCCAGAAGGGCAGCAAATATAGGTGTGAAGTTCAGCTGCTCCTGATGTAAAATAAGACCCATAGGTAGCAGAGAGCCCTGAACTGAGAGAGAGTGCTGTGACTCACAGAATTTAATAAAACACAACTGAAAAGTTATCTTTGGAGGTTAGGTGAAACATGTCAGGTCAACTTCAGCAATTTTCAATATGACTTTTTCTCATTTTAAAGTATTAAAAAATCATCAAGTTTACAGATGAATTTTCTAGCCATATTTTTGACAATTCCCCATTAAAAATTATTAAATTCAAACCCAAAAATTATTATAAAGCATTCAGTGTCTCCATGCTAACTATGTGGACAAAATGTTACAAAGAAAAGGAAACAGGGGTTTAGGAAAAATGATATCGCATAGTAAATCTTTTGAGCATCTGAAATAGCCCAAAATGTATTTCTGATTGGATAAATTATAAGTTCATGTTGGAATACAGAGGGTAGTAACAAAGATGATTGAAGAGCTAGAAACTAGGATTTATAGGAAAAAGTACTTGAATAGTTTAATTGGAGAAATACACGGCTAAGGGTGACAATACAACTTTCAAGTATGTCAAATATTTTCATATGATAGTAATCATTTATTTCTCAGTTTTCCTGAATCAATAGTAAATTCAATAATTTTAAATAACAATGTGAGGATTTCAGTAGGATATAAGAAAGAACATCTTATTTAGTCAATGTGTACCAGGTGCCAAGAATTTAGTAGATTCATTGATAGATATTTACATTGTAAATTTGATTGTTATAGATTGAATTGTGTCCCCCCAAAAGATATGTTGAAATATTAATCTTGGGTAACTGTGAATGTGACCTTATTTGGAAATAGGGTCTTTGCAGCAGTCATCACATTAAGATGATGTCATTAGGGTGGACCCTAACAATATAAATGATGTCCTTATAAGAGTAGGGAAATCATGGCATAGACACACAGAAAGAATTGAACGCTATGTGAAGGCACACAGACATAGAGAGAAGGAAGATAATGTAGAGACACCACATAGTCTATAGGGAGAGGATGGTCACGTGAAGACAGAGCGGAGATTGAAGTTATGTTGCCATTAAGCCAAGGAATGCATGTGGTACCCCAAGCTGGAAGATGCAAGAAAAGATCCTCCTCTAAATGCTCCATAGAAAACGACCTGGACAAAAACTCCAGTTTGGACTCCTAGTCTCCAGAACTGTGAGACAATGCATTTCTTTGGTTTGCATCCAGTTTGTAGTACCTTGTTACAGTAGCCCTAGCAAGCTAACACAGTGAGTAAGATGCTGTCTCTGGCTCTGAGAAACTCAAAACTAATGGGTGAAATGAGATGGTATAATTGCATTGCCATGTGCCTGCGATGCCTCTGCACTCTCCTTGAAGCCTCTAACTGCAAAATCTTACCTTTCTCCCAGCTCATCTCAAATGCTACTTTCTCTGTGAGGTCTCTCTGATTTTCAGATAATAAATATTTCTTTATTAAAATAGTATATGTCTTTTTGAGTTGTAAAGATGTATTTTTATGTTTATTCCTCAAGTAACTCCCATGAGCCATACCTAGTACCCAGAGTAATGTTTGGCATAATTCATTGAATAATGAATAAATGATAGAAGTGATATGAGAACGTGGATCACATTTAAGAAGTAGAATTCCCTTATACATAGTCTGTAGCACTAACCAACATGGAAAATAACATGCTTAAATTTTATGTGGTTAAGTTTAATGTGATTCAGTTCAGTTCAGTTCAGTCGCTCAGTTGTGTCCTACTGTTTGCGACCCCATATATGTACACACACATGTAAATTCTTTTTAATATTTTTCCCATTTTGTTTTCGTTCAGTCGCTAAGTTGTGTGTGACACTTTGTGACACCATCTACTGCAGCATGCCAGGCTCCTCTGCCCTCCGCTATCTCCTGGAGTTTGCTCAAATTCATGGCCATTGAATCAGTGATGATGTTTAACCATTTCATCATCTGCCACCCCTTCTCCTTTTACCTTCCGTCTTTCAGAGCATGTGGGTCTTTTCCAATGAGTCAGGTCTTTGCATCAGGTGGCCTAAGTATTGGAGTTTCAGCTTCAGCAACAGTTCTTCCAATGAATATTTAGGGTTGATTTCCTTTAGGATTGACTGGTTTGATCTCTTTGCAGTCCAAGGGACTCTCAAGAGTCTTTTTCAGCACCACAGTTTGAAAACATTAATTCTTCCTTGCTCAGCCTTCCTTATGGTCCAACTCTCACATCTGTATACGACTACTGGAAACACCATAGCTTTGACTCTACAGACCTTTGTCGGCAAAGTGATGTCTCTGCTTTTTAATATTCTGTTAGGTTTGTCATAGCTTTCCTTCCAAGGAGCAGGTGTGTTTTAATTTCGTGACTGCAGTCACTATCTGCAGTGATTTTGGAGCCCAAGTAAATAAAATCTGTCACTTCTTCCACTTTGTCCCTTCTATTTGCCTGAAGTGATGAGACCAGATGGCATGATCTTAGTTTTTTGAATGTTGGGTTTTAAGCCAGCTTTTTCACTCTCCTCTTTCATCCTCACCAAAAGACACTAGTTCCTTTTCACTCCCTGCCATTAGAGTGGTATCATCTGCCTATCTGAGGTTTCCATTATAGGTTATTACAAGACATTGAATGCAGTTCCCTGTCTACACAGTAAACTCTTGCCATTTATCTTATTCCTAATGGACTAGTTATGGGCATGTTAGTATATATACCCTTGTAACTATGCATATGTGCAGCTAAAGGAATCACTTTGCTCAAAAATATGTAATCGTATTATAGAATCTCTGAATTGGTAGAAACTTTGAATGTTATGGAAGAATATAGACTAGACATATTGCTTCCCCCAAAGGTGTACCATTTTGAAAGTTTTATTATTGGAAATAACTTTCCTAGACTTAATTGAAAATCTATCTCTGTATAAGCCAAATATTCCAGTTTGGTCCAGAGGATTATATATTCTTTTGATTGTTCTTCAACTACTTGATGATTGTCACTATTCATTGTCTCTCATAAGCCTTGTCTTCTTCAAAACATTCATAGTTCTTTCAGTCATCCAGATATGAAGTAAATGTCTTTTCATATATGTGCTCTGTGTTATTGAAGCCCTCTCCAAATTTGGAATTTATCTTAATAACAGTGGTATCAGTTCAGTTCAGTTCAGTCACTCAGTCATGTCCGACTCTTTGCGACCCCATGAATCGCAGCACGCAAGGTCTCCCTGTCCATCACCAACTCCTGGAGTTGACTCAAACTCATGCCCATTGAGTCGGTGATGCTATCCAGCCATCTCATCCTCTGTCGTCCCCTTCTCCTCCTGCCCCCAATCCCTCCCAGCATCAGGGTCTTTTCCAATGAGTCAACTCTTCGCACGAGGTGGCCAAAGTACTGGAGTTTCAGCTTCAGCATCAGTCCTTCCAATGAACACCCAGGACTGATCTCCTTTAGGATGGACTGGTTGGATCTCCTTGCAGTCCAAGGGACTCTCAAGAGTCTTCTCCAACACCATAGTTCAAAAGCATCAATTTTTCGGCACTTAGCTTTCTTCAACAGTGATATAGATGTGTTCAATTTGATGCAGAATTCAGTAGAATCATTAATTGCCATTTTAAAAATGTTTTTGACTCTTGGGCAGCTGTGCCTTAGTACTAATGTTTATTGGATTATGGTTAAGGAAACTCATATCTTTAGTATATGAATTGCTAAATCATTTTGTATTTGTAGGGTTGTTTTGACCTTAAAGCCACTTTCCATTCAATATTTATTAATTCCCATTTTTTTAATTTCAGCCTGCCAGGATTTTATGGACTTAGGATTCTGTCATTTTGTGAACTGGTTTTCCCACCACATTTATGTCATCTTCAAAGCTGATGAGAACACATTCTCTGTCTTTGTTTTTACTGTACATGGGGTCATGCTCATGTGGAGCTTTTCTTGACTCACCTCAAGAAATAACCTTATCTGTTTGCAATCATAGTAGGAATCAAAACTCTCTGAGTAATATAGTTGAACTAACATCAAATCTATCTAATGGTACTGTGTCTTCTGGACCAAATTTCCCATTTGTTTTACAAAAACAGTGTTGTAGTGCTTATTTTTATTTAAAACTAACCAATCTCTTTTTTCTTTGATAATGTAATGGCCACAGTCTTTAAAACATGATAATTTGTATAAGAATATGTTTTCTTAGCTAGGGAATATGTTTCCTAGCCTCCTTTGCAGTTTGTGAGTTCCTGTGACTCTGGGTTGATCAATGGAATGGGAGTAAAAACATTATGTATTTTTTTCCTTCTCTTCCCACTTCCTGGGAAATGGCAACACATAGAGCTGCTGACTTGGGTCTGATGAAAGCTGCATGTCAGTGATGGCAGTTTTTCCATATCAGTCTTGCCTTATCTATCTTTATATTTTTAGGTCATTTTAATAGCTGTTTGACTCGGTTGGTAAAGAACCTGCCTGTCAATGAAGGAGATGGAAAAAGATGCACATTCCATCCCTGGGTCAGGAAGATCTTCTGGAGAAGGAAATAGCAACCCACTCCAGTATTCTTGCCTGGAAAATTCCATGGACAGAGGAGCCTGGTGGGCTATACAGTACATAGGGATGTAAAGAGTCAGACACGACTGAGCATGCATAAGCTATACTATACTATACTGATTCATACCTATCACAAGAGAAGAAAACTTATCAAAAATCTTATAGATGTACTCTTTCCTCATCTTTTAATCTAGCATTTTATTATTGTTCTAATAATAATTTAAGAATAATAATAATAATTCTAATAATAATCTAAGAATAATTTGTTCTAATAGGTACTCATTTTACATGTGGATACTTCAGAAAAAGTTGCCTGTCAGTCATTCGTAATGATGTCTATGATTATACATTTGGTGTTTAGTCATTAAGTCATGTCTGATTCTTTTCGGACCCCGTGGATTGTAGCCTGCCAGGCTTCTCTGTCCATGGGATTTCCCAGGCAAGAATACTAGAGTGGTTTGCCAATTCCTTCTCCAGGGGATCTTCCTGACTGAGGAATTATACCTGTGTCTCCTGCATTGGCAGATGGATTCTTTACCACTGAGCCACCAGAGAAGCCCTATGAATATAATCATAGGTTCAAATAAATACAGTCTTGACATTAGCTGATCTCAGAGAATAGTAATAATATTGATCGTAGGTGAGCTGGATCAATATGAGAGGTTAATTTTGGAGTATAAGCCCTTGGTTAAGAGCAGCCTTTGGTAGAGTTGGTAGATTTGGATAGCTATAGACAGGCCACTCTTGGGGATCTGCGTAACTGACAGGCAGCAAAGCAAGAGTTCAAAAAAGAAAAATGAACAGGTTCAAAAGGTAACTCTGACTCCCTTGAAATTTTGCTCAGTTATCTAGTTGCATACATTGTGTCTTTGGAGCAAATCTCAAATGCAGGATAATATAGGTTGCTGGGCTTCCCTGGTGGGCCAGATGGTAAAGAACCCACCTGCAATGCAGGGAACCTGGGTTCGATCCCTGGGTTGGGAAGATCCCCTGGAGGAGGGTGTAGCAACCCACTCCAGTATTCTTGCCTGAAGAATCCTCATGGACAGAGGAGCCTGGCGGGCTACAGTCCTGCCAGTGGGGTCACGAACAGTTGGACATGATTGGGCAACTAAGCACACACATAGGTCTCTAGGGTTTGATGAAAGCCACCAAGAAAACTTGCAGGCTAGAAGGCTTAGTCCACCCAGCTCTGCCCAACCCCTTTAACCAGTAGATAGACAATCGTGTCTATTGCATACCAGCATGTACAGTTTGAATGTGAGGTGAGATAAGGGAAGAGAAAGAAAGAAAAAGTAACAGCGGAGACAATGAACAGAGGGATGAGATAATCACCAGATACTTGCTACTCTGGGGAAATTCATATTCTCTTATATCTCTTCACCTTAGTTCTACTCCTCTATATCCTCTTCTCTATTTTAAGAAAGATGGGCATTGCCAATTTCCCTTTTTAGTGACCTAAAAAAGTATCCTGATGAATATTTTAAAAACGTTATTGCCTGAAGTAGTTGAAATTATTACAGTGCACTTCTGACAATGCTATGGTGATAGAATTCACAACTGTGTCCCTGGAAAAAGAAAGTGGGCAATGCTTTTCCATCCTCATGGTGACGTGTAATGTATGATCGTCCTCAGGACTCCAGTATCAACCCACTGCTCTGAAAGAATGAGGTGTGTGGTTGAATGATAAGCAAAATAAATCTCATGTGAAATATATGCTGATTCCACTCCCCCCACCCAAACCCTACCCGCTCATCCTGGCTTGCTCTCTCTCCTCTGAAAGCATCTGTTATTGAAAGAGCTTGCCAAAAATGTCACTGCCAGATTTTGCTGGACATGGGCTCTGATCATTTCCAAATGACAGCAAATCAGCTGTGGGATTTATGCTCTAAGTAATCATTAACCATAGGCCCTGCATTGACTGCGTGGAAAATAGAATGTTCTTAATCTGCCTGATCTAAGAGGTCAAGCTGTGCCACATGCTGCCTGCTCCCAAGGATTCAATACCAACCACAGTAACTGCAACAAAAAGACAGTTTTGCCATGAAAGATAACACATTCCTTTCCCAGTGGTTAGAAGTGCAAGCACCCATGGGAATATTTTCCACATTAGAATTAAGGTGTCAATAGTCCTTTTTCATGTACATGAAAATTATGAGAAAAGGCTCAGATATTAATTTCATGAAATAAAAGAAATAAGGGTTAGTCATTAGTCAGCATCAGTCAGTACAGAAGTCATAATTTACCTTATGTTATTTCTCTTCTTTTTTTCTTTTTTTACTTTATTTTTTCCCCATTTATTTTTATTAGTTGGAGGCTAATTACTTTACAATATTGTAGTGGTTTTTGCCATACATTGACATGAATCAGCCATGGATTTACATGTGTTCCCCATCCCGATCCCCACTCCCGCCTCCCTCCCCATCCCATCCCTCTGGGTCTTCCCAGGGCACCAGCCCTGAGCACTTGTCTCATGCATCCAACCTGGGCTGGTGATCTGTTTCACCCTTGATAGTATACTTGTTTCAGTGCTATTCTCTCAGATCATCCCACCCTCGCCTTCTCCCACAGAGTCTAAAAGTCTGTTCTGTACATCTGTGTCTCTTTTTCTGTTTTGCATATAGGGTTATCATTACCATCTTTCTAAATTCCATATATATGTGTTAGTATGCTGTAATGTTCTTTATCTTTCTGGCTTACTTCACTCTGTATAATGGGCTCCAGTTTCATCCATCTCATTAGAACTGATTCAAATGAATTCTTTTTAACGGCTGAGTAATATTCCATGGTGTATATGTACCACAGCTTCCTTATCCATTCGTCTGCTGATGGGCATCTAGGTTGCTTCCATGTCCTGGCTATTATAAACAGTGCTGCGATGAACATTAGGGTGCACGTGTCTCTTTCAGATCTGGTTTCCTTGTTGTGTATGCCCAGGAGTGGGATTGCTGGGTCATATGGCAGTTCTATTTCCAGTTTTTTAAGGAATCTCCACACTGTTTTCCATAGTGGCTGTACTAGTTTGCATTCCCACCAACAGTGTAAGAGGGTTCCGTTTTCTCCACACCCTCTCCAACAGTTATTGCTTGTAGACTTTTGAATAGCAGCCATCCTGACTGGCGTGTAATGGTACCTCATTGCAGATGGCTAACAAACACATGAAAAGATGCTCAACATCACTCATTATCAGAGAAATGTTATTCTCTTCTAATTGAATGTCTACTTCTATGATATACTCATATTCTCACATAGAAAATATTTCCCAGACTCCCCTCAATATGTTCTTCAAACATTTATTAAACTATTGTAATTCAAGATCAGAATTTACCTAAAATTTCTATTTTCACAGCTATCACCAGCAAAATATCTGTGTATAATTCTTTTCTTGAAATTCAGATATTAGCCATTGAAGTGGTAATGAATTGAGACCTGTGGCTTCCTATCAGTGTGTAAGGAGTTTGAAAGTCGCCACTCCATCCTAACAAAAAGAAAAAAAAGCTGAACAAACTGAAAAATCAACAAATCTTTTTAGACTCATTTGAAAAGGAGATCACAGAGCAAACTTCTGCCCCCCAAGTTGGAGAGAGGTCAATGGGGGAGTACACAGAATATGACTTACCTAGGCAGAAACCTCTATAGGACTGGGGACTCAAGGTGGACAAATCTGAGGGTTAGGAACTCCAGTGGGACCCAGTCATAGGAGGTCTACCAAGTCCTCACATTGAATAACAGAGAAAACTCCACTTATGTTCCAGCAGAGGGAGGGGAAAGAGAACCACTCTGAAATACACCAGAGCATTTTGTTCTTTTTAGTAAGAGCTGCCCTTAGGAGAACAATTTTACCAAAGCCTAACCTGATGAGGTTTTATTAGAGCCTACTACAGTCCCCTCTAGCCATACTGTCCCACCTAAAGTAGGGAAAAACCTGAGAAGCACTGGAAAGTTCACAGTCCAGGGTCAGGCTTGTCAAAAGGCCAACCTATCATAGGACCAGAACATGCTTCCCCTCCCACAAACCTTACCACACATTGCTAAGGGCCTAGTTACCACAGTCTCATCCAGTTTACTATGTCCATCTTTCATCAAAAAAATTACAAGGCATGATAAAAAGCAACAACACTGCTTGAAGAGACTAAACAAGCATCAGAATCAGGATCAAGTGTGCCAGGAATGTTTGAATTATTATACTAAAATGTTTTTAAGCTATGGTAAATAAGCTAAGGGCTTTTATGGAAAAAAATAGACAACATGCAAGAATAAATAGGTAATGTAAGTGAAGAGATGGGCATTCTAAGAAAGAATCAAAAAGGAGTGCTAAAAAATGGAAACACTATGTGTAACAGAAAATGAGCAATACCTTTGATGAATTCCTTAGTAGACTGGACAGGCTGAGGAAAGAATCTCTGAGCTTGGGGATCTGACATAGTAACTCCCCATACTGGAAATCAAAGAGAAAAAAGACTGAAAAAGGCAACAGAATATCCAAGAACTGTGAGACTCTTACAAAAGGCTTAATATATGTGTATTGGAGTAACAAGAAAAGAAAGAAAGGAACAGAATAATATTTGAAGGCATAATAACTGAGAATTTCCTCAAATTAATTCCAGACACCAAATCATAGATCCAGGAAACTCAGAGAATACCAAGAAGAATTAAGGGCTTAAAAAATAACAACAACAAAACCCTACACCAAGACATTTCACCTTCACATTTCAGAAAATAAAAAATGAGAAAATCTTGAAAGAAGCCAGAGGAGGAAAAATATCTATAGAGGAGCAAAGATCAGAATTACATCTGAAGAAACAATGCAAGCAAGAAGAGAATAGCACAAAACATTCAAAGTGTTGGGAAAAAAAGAACATCAACACAGAATTTTGTACCCCATGTTAACCTTCAAAGTGAGTGAAGTCGCTCAGTCGTGTCCAACTCTTTGCAACCCCATGGACTGTAGCCTACCAGGCTCCTCCATCCATGGCATTTTCCAGGCAAGAGTACTGGAGTGGGTTGCCATTTCCTTCTCCAGGGAATCTTCCTGACCCAGGGATCAAACCCAGGTCTCCTGTATTGTAGGCAGATGCTTTACCATCTGAGCCACCAAGGAAGTCCTTTTAACCTTAACCTTCAAAAGTGAAGGAGAAAGAAGAACTTTCTCCAATAGTCAAAAACTGAGACAATTGACAGAGGGGCCTGGCAGGCTACGGACTGTGGGTTGCATATGACTGAGTATGCAGCACATGTTGCCAATAGATCTGCCTTGCAAAATTCTTAAAGAAGTCTTCAAGAGAAGGAAGAAATGGAGTGGCCCTCATAGTCAACAAAAGAGTCCCAAATCCTGTACTTGGGTGCAATCCCAAAAGTGACAGAATTGATCTTTGTTCGTTTCCAAGGCAAGCAATTCAATACCACTGTAATCCCTGTCTATGTCCCAACCACTAATGCTGAAGAATCTGAGGTTGAATGGCTCTATTAAGACCTATAAGACCTTCTAGAACTAACACCCCCCAAAAGATGTCCTTTTCATCATAGAGGACTGGAATGCAAAAGTATGAAGTCAAGAGGTACCTGGAGTAACAGGCAAGTTTGGCCTTGGAGTACAGAATGAAGCAGGGCAAAGGCTAACAGAGTTTGCCAAGAGAACACACTGGTCATAGCAAACACCCTCTTCCAACAACACAAGAGAAGACTCTACACATGGACATCACCAGATGGTCAACACCGAAATCAGATTGATTATATTCTTTGCAGCCAAAGATGGAGAACTCTATACGATCAGCAAAAACTGACTAGGGAGCTGACTATGGCTTAGATCATGAACTCCTTATTGCCAAATTCAGACTTAATTGAAGAAAGTAGGGAAAACCACTAGATCATTCAGGTATGACCTAAATCAAATCCCTTATGATTATACAGTGGAAGTGAAAAATAGATTCAAGGGATTAGATTTGATATAAAGAGTGCCTGAAGAACTACAGACAGAGGTTTGTAACATTGTACAGAATTTGTTATTCAGTTGCTCCTCTGTGTCTGACTCTTTGAGACCCATGGACTGCAGCACTCCAGGCTTTCCTGTCCTTCAGGACCTCCTGGCATTTGCTCAAACTTGTGTCTGTTGAGTCAGTGATGCCATCCAACCATCTCATCTTCTGTCGTCCCCTTCTCCTCCTGCCTTCAGTCTTTCCAAGCATCAGGGTCTTTTCCAATGAGTCAGCTCTTTGCTTCGGGTTGCTGAAGTATTGGAGCTTCAGGTTCAGCATCAGTCCTTCCAATGAATATTCATGATTGATTTCCTTTAGGATTGACAGGTTTGATCTCCTGATATCCAAGGGACTCTCAAGAGTCTTCTCCAACACCACAGTTCAAAAGCATCTTTTCTTCAGTGTTCAACCTTCTTTATGATCCAACTCTCACATCCATATATGACTACTAGCAAAACCTAGCTTTGATTGTACTATCGTCAAAGTAATGTCTCTGCTTTTTAATACACTGTGTAGGTTTGTCATAGCTTTTCTCCCAAGGATCAAGTATCTTTTAATTCCATTACTTTAGGTCCTTTCAAAACCAAGTTAAATATTGAGTGTTTGGTGATCTGCTATTTCACCCATTAGCAAGCTTTTCATGGGGGAAACCAATAAATAGTACAAGGATGAAGTGACAGAAAGCATCATTTTAGCACCAAACTATAGCACCTAAAGATTATCTTTTCCTTGGTCTTATCCTACTTTGATTCACTAATATTTTTATGTATCCAGCAGTAGCTCTTCAGACAAAACATTTCAGATACCAGCTTTCAAGAGAAGTGACTGTGCAAAGTCATATACAATCCAAATTATAAAGGATTTATAAACTTCTCTTCAGTTCAAATAAATGTATTTAATTAAGTCAGTTGCTCTTTTATAACTAGCATCTTTTCTATTAAATAGCTAAATGTTGGCGATTTGAACCCCCTCCATCAAGAAGAAAAGCATCGAGCATTTTTTATTAGATTCTTGCCTCTGTTATCACTACCTCTTCTTCAATGAGTTGAAATTGAACGTTTGGGAAATTGGATCTGATTTGGTGATCTAGAGAAGGAGAAGTCACATCTTATCTAAGCCACTCCAAAATAAAAGTGGACAATATTGACAGATCACTTGAAGCCAGAAGTTCTTTTAGATGTTTTACTTGATTAACTCAACAAACTATGCGAATAGTTTTTATTATCATCTCCATTTTGTAGATGAGGAAACTGAGGCAAAGACATACTAACAAAATTGCTAACTGTTGCATGGATATTAATTATGGGACCTAGTTTAGGAACTGATCAGTTTAGCTTCACATTCTATGCTCTCAACCTCTACTCTTAGAATCCTACTGAAAGATGAGCATAGGTGTATGAAGCTCCTGGCAGTTTGTGTGTGTGTGCGCGCTAGTATCTGAGAGAGAGAGAGAGAGAGAGAGAGAGAGAGAGAGAGAGAGAGAGGAAACAGTGAAGGAAACACTGAAGGAAAAAGTGAAGGATCAGAAGTTTTATGCAATTATTTAAAAAGGAAGGGAAGGGTAAATCTAATATGCTTGAGATGGTGGGTCACACACCTAGACCTGTGATCTCAAATATTTTCTGGATATGACAGAATCTTATAACTTAAAAATGATATGTTTTGCTTCCTGAGAGGACAGGAAAACGCTAGTATCAAAAAATAATATTTTTCAAGGACTTACTACATACTAGGTGCTATAGATAAAAAGCAGTTTGCAGGGGCCTACCCAAAAAATGGCTTACAAACCCAGTAGAAACCAAACCACACACAAGCTGGATTATGAAGCCACACAAAATGTGCTGAGTGCCAAGGGAAAGATAGGATTTAGATGCTGCAAGGCTGCAGCAATTTAGGAAAGCTCTGTATTGAGGTGGGTCAGGGCGAGGTAACAAAGCCAAGAAATAATTTGGGGATGTTAATCCATTAAGGACCATGCAGAGTGGCCTTTTTCCAGCCTGACTTACTAAAACAAAGCCTTGGAGAAGCAACTGCTTTGGAAAAAGCCAGCACCAAGGAGAGAGCCAGACAGGCCATTCGTCCAAATGAAAGTTCCTCAACCCCGTGGCGTCTTGGCATGGTCCCATAAACAACAGTTGACTATTGCCAGGAAAAAGCTTAGGAAACCCCACTAGACCCCTGGGGAAGATAAGTGGCTTCTTTCCAAGAAACCTCAAGATGTAGTTCTTATTTCACCCCTACATGAAACACATGAATTCTCTCAGACAGTAATGGTCTCCCCGCCTTTTCTCATCTGCTTGTTTGCAACTTAAAATTAACAATGAAAAAGACATTGTCTCGAACCATCTATAAATGTAGAGAAATGGAAACAGTTTCGTGTAACATTTCTATTGATTATAGGTTATCTATTATCAGGAAGATTATGGCTTGCTCAGTCTTCATGCTTTTTGGCGTAGCTAGCTTTTTAAAAAAATCTATGGCTGATTCATGTCAACGTATGGCAAAAACCACTACAATATTGTAAAGTAATTAGCCTCCAACTAATAAAAGTACATGAAAAAAAATAAAACATTAATGAAATACTAAAAAAAAAAATTCCTTTCATTCCTCCATAAATATCATTAGTGAAAAGCACAGGATAAAAGTGTAAAAGTTAAACTAATTTTGCATTTTAAAAATTAACTCTGAAATAAAACAGTTTCAAAAAGATGAACCTAAGGATACACACAGAATAACATTTGCTTATCACAGACCCAAGCAAAACCGTATGAATTATATTAAAATGTTGTGCTAGATTTGTGAATTTTCTCTTAAGTGTATACAGTGCATAAAGTGAGAAAAAAATCATAAGGTGTGTTTAATGAGTTTGGTGAGAATTCAATGATCATCTCAAAAGCTTAGTAATGAACATAGGAATTGAGGAAAGCAGTTAAGAGAATGAGCTGAATGTTTAATCAGCTAATATTCTCTCAATCTCGATGACTGGAACTCCCTCATTTCTCCTGGCAGCTTTGTCAACCCAGGTTTACAAACCCTGCATATAAAGAGCGAGATTTGATTCTCACCAGTGGAATAGGATAGTCTGCAGAAGTGGGACACTATTTCCCCCACAAGGAAATAAATTGGCATCTTTACAAAGATTAATGTGCTGTCAATTCCTTCATTTGTAGAGAATGAGACTTGGTTTATAGAAATACGCTGTTACTGTTGTCAGCAACAAAGCTTTAGTCCATATTTTAAATGGGACACTCAGCTACTGAATTTTCCAGTGCCGAGGAGATAAAGTCAACTTAGACTGGAAAATGCACTGAGAACCAAGAAAAAAAGTAGATTTGGATATGTGAAGCACTCTTCAAGCTTAATGTATTCTTGGACATTTTCTCTTATGCTGATCTATATATTTAGAAAGCAGGCAGGGCAGGAAAATATGGTACCCATTAAGCACTTACCTGCTTACATGTGCCATATTTGTACAAGAACATTAGTTGTTTCTTCCGGTTGACAAGCTATACCTGAGTTATTGAAAGGGTAGAAAATCTTGACTAGGAGTACAAGGTCCTTACTTTTCTCTCTGATATATATTACTCTATATGTGCTCTAGAAAACTCTTGAACAAGTGATAGAAAGGTTTGAATTAAAGATTTTTTCAAAAATTAATTCATCAAATTACATTTTTAGCACTGTTTATCCTATATCATGGATCAGATGAATTGTGTTCTGATATATTAAGCAGGTTTTATAAGTCTTTACCTACAAATTGTCCAAACCTTTTGTTCTTTCCAGACTTTTTGGAGAGAGTATGAGGACTTTTTTGGGTACATCTTCTTTCTCCAAGTCTTACATTTAGATAGATTGAGAATCAAATAATATAAAGCCATAAAGAGCTTCCTTCATAGCTCAGTTGGTAAAGAATTCACCTGCAATTCAAGAGACCTCGATTTGATTCCGGGGTCCGGAAGATCCCCTGGAGAAGGAAATGGCAACCCACTCCAGTACTCTTGCCTGGAAAATCCCATGGACAGAGGAGGCTGGCGGGCTACAATCCATGGGGTCTCAAGAGTCATACACAACTTAGCGACTAAACCACCACCATAAATGGTATAACATTTCAAAGTAGCAGACCATTACCCACATTGTGCATTCTGGAAAATTCTTATGGGAATTCTGGGAAGTTAATTGCTCCCTAAGTAAAGATGGGTCCAAGATAAATGAAAAGAATAGAGGACACTTTTGACATGCCAAAAGGTAGAAACAGAATCAGCAAGTTGGGGTTTTTCTCATTGTGTATAATAAACTCTGAGGATTCAACTTGACTAGACTATGGATAAATAATATATGATATTATTAGAAAATGAAGTTGAAAGTAGTACATAGAGTCAGAAATATAGAGGGCCTTGAATGCTGGCCTAAGGACTTAGTAAACAATAATAATGATAATTGTGGGGCTTCCTATGTTGCACTAGTGGTAAAGAACCCACCTGCCAATGCAGAAAATGTAAGATATGTGGGTTCCATCCCTGGGTTGGGAAATGGCAACCCACTCAAGTATTCTTGCTTGGAGAATCCCATCGACAGAGGAGCCTGGTGGGCTGCAGTCCATGGAGTCACAAGGAGTTGGACATGACTGAGCGACTTAGCTCAGCACAGCACAGCAATGGGAATTGCAGACTTTCTAAATAGGTATATCATGGATAATTCAGTCATTTACAAAGACCCTGTTTCCAAATAAGGTTACAATTACAAGTACAGGCTAGGACCTCAACATATTTTGGGGGGACATAATTCAACCCGTGATGACATCCAATTACTTTCCATGTTTACAGAGACAATCGGGAATGAATTACTTCTGATTCTGAAGTAATCAACTGCTACAGAAATAAAATTCTACTTTATAGTCTTTAATAATTCATGCTTTCACTCGACTTTATTAGCGTTTATTCTTAAATTGAGTCTCTTCACCCAAGTAATTTTTGAGTTGTAACAGAAAATCCTCAGGATGGTACACCAGATGTAGAACTACGGATGAAAGGCATCTACTTCCATAGGGTTAAAAGAAGAGTTTCCAGGATGCGAAGATGGGATTTTTATTTTGTAAGGCCAGACACATACAATGCCATCCAGCTGAGTTATGCTGCTTTCAGAGTCAAAGATCGGTATGAATTATATATTGTTGTTTCTAACCACAAAGAGCAAAATGATTCCAACTCCTTGTGCCATAGTTGGGGTGGACATTCTTAATTTTTCTCACAGTTACAGATAAAAGATACAACATTACAACTGAATATGCTTTGTGACTGCATGTTTTAATAGGAATCTGATAAATTGATCAGCTTTCAGAAGTCAGAAATGACCACCACAGAAAAACGGTTTGCCAGAGTTATCTCTAAACCATCTAAGTAGTGATGTTTGAACGTAACTATGAGGGTATTGAGCATAATAGCCCTGTCTGGACTCAGCACTTGCATAATGGTTTATTGCTCTCTTTCTTATACTAGCTGGTCAAGCAAGTGGTTGATGATCTCTTAAAGGGCACTTTTATGACATAACCAGAACCAGACAAGATTTGACATTCTTAAAAGATTTGATAAATCTTGCTCCTTAAACCTTCAGTGTAAGTTCTTTGATGAAGAACAAGTCCCTGGATAAATACTACCTCATCATTTCCTGTCTCTTTCAGAGGAAAGTCAATAGTAAGTCAACACACATAGACACCAATGATATTGTAGGATGCTGTTACAGAAGAAATATTCAATGAGGCAAAGGATTAATAGATTATGAAATTTAGTGTCAGATTACAACTGGGTTTGAATCCTGGTTCAGGTATTTGATAAGCTGTGTGATCTTAGAGCCACATTCTTACCCTATGAAAAGTAAAACACCCCCATCATAGAATTGTTATGAGGATTAAATGGCATAAGATATGTACAGGTGCTAAAACAATGGTCATCATAGGTAAGGATTCAGTAAATGGCAGCTATTAGTTAGGGAAAGGATGAATCATGTTGAATGTTTTCTCCTTTTAAGTTTGACATGGTAATATTTCTGGAAAAGCACATTTAGAAGCTTTTACTGAATCTATGGTTTTTCAGATACTTCTGTGGTCATTTTGTTGCTCTTATTCTATCCATGGCCTGGTTTTCTAAAAGAAAATGACAAGTGTGTTTTCAGTAAGCTTTATGCTAGTTCACTTGTGTTCTTTAGGAGCATCTTTGGTTGGGTTCCCTGGTATTAGACTCTGAGAAGTGGATTCATGTTGTTGCTAAGTTGTTCAGTCGTATCTGACTCTTTACAACCCCATGGATGGCAGCATGCCAGGCTTCTCTGTCCTTCACTATCTCCCAGAGTTTGCTCAAACATGTCTACTGAGTCAATGATGGCATCTAACCATCTCACCCTCTGTCACCCCCTTCCCCTCTGGTCCTCAATCTTTCCCAGCATCAAGGTCTTTTCCAATGAGTTGGCTCTTCGCATTAGGTGGTCAAAGTATTGATGTTTCAACATCAGTCTTTCCAATGGATATTCAGGGTTGGTTTCCTTTAGGATTGACTAGTTTGATCTCCTTGCTGTCCAAGGGACTCTCAAGAGTCTTCTCCAACACCACAGTTTGAAAGCATCAATTCTTCAGTGCTCAGCCTTCTTTATGGTCCAGCTCTCACATCAGTACATGAGTATTGGAAAACCCATAGCTTTTACTACACAGACTTTTGTCGGCAAATTGATGTCTCTCCTAAGAGTGTATTAAGCTCCTGGGAGAAAGTGGTAAGGAGCTATGGGATGCAAGGCAGGAAAGGAGAAAGAAGCTAAGAGTGCCATGTCAGGCAAAATGCCATGAAGGGTCACTTTAGGCAGAGCTCTAATAAGTAATTTGGGCCTTGGAGCTGTCCCCAGTCTTAGACAAGGAAGTTGGGCTTTCCCCTCCCTCGTTGATCAGTCATTGGCTAAGGCAGCAGAAGGCAGTGATATAAGGAATGTAAGGGGATCTAGAAGCATGCCTGCAGTGTTCACTGTGAATATACCCTGCAAAATTTAGTGGATAACTTTTTCCACTTATGTTTATACTAAGTATACATTTCAGGAATGCCTAGACTGTATATATAAACACACATACAGATGGGGACTTCAATTTTTCAATTTCTATGACTTCTTCAACTTCTACAATTTCAAGTTCAATTTCTACATCAGAAATTAGAAAAATGAAGTATGAGGTCATATATTTCCTAGGTCAGATCTGGGAAAAGAAGCCAGAGTTCCTGCAAAATAACTCTTCTAACTTTAAATGTTTCTTTCATCTTCAGCAGGAATTACAACACCATTTAGCATGAGTCATGAAAAAAAAAAAACCAGACAATCTTTAAAAATGCAAAGAAAATCAAGGCAGTCATGAAGGGATGGTACTAAACTTTTGTCATCATAACACCATTTGCCCCTTCAATTTAAATATAAATAATTTGCTGAATTGTCTACTATTTCTAAGTCACATAATGTATAGTCACATAATGTTCATAAATATTGTATGAACTATTGTTTTTGCAACAGTTAAAATGATGAAAAATTCACATTTGATAAATCCTTATTACCCATTTATTTTATTTTTGGCAAAAATTATAATTATCAGGGCTTTTGTCCACATTTTTGTGAAAACTTGATCTTGTTGTAATGTAGCCTCTTAGCTTGTGAAGATAATCATTCCTATTGCCTTGTGTATTCTGTTCCAAAAATGGAACAATTTAATAATTAAGTTATCAGCTCTTACAGGATTGTCAAAATTGATGTTCTACAATCTTAAAGCATTATAACTCTTTCTAAACCAGGAAAATAGAATGAAAGATAATAAAAATTATTATTACACACAGAGATATTGTAATTTTAAGAAAGATGTGCAGGATTTTCCTATCTCTCCAGTTATGTGTCCTTCCTGTTTTGTCCCTCTTCTGTTTGTTAGTTTTTCTCTAGTGTAGGGTTGCATGCATGACTTTCCCCCAGATTACCGTAGTAAACTGCTAAGTGCTCTCAGCTCCCATCATTGCCTTCTCCAGTTTTGCTGCATGCTACCACCAGGTTAATCTTTCTAAGCCGAGCTTCAAACATATCCTTCTTTTGCACTAAAACCTTCAGCAGCACCCTACTGCTCACCCCCACTCTCACATTTAAAGTCTTCTATGATTAAATCCTCTACTGTTTCAGATTTACCTTCCACTCGTTTTTGTTCCAGTTATTTAAATAACACATGAATATAACCCTGTCTTTCCCACCTTGCTACTTTTGTTCTCCCCAAATTTTCTCCACTCTGATCACTGCCCTGTTAAAATTGTACCCAGCTGGTAGCATCCCAAAATGTGATTATTTCTGCATGTGGTGATTTTTTTTTTTATGATTTTCTGTTCTTTCTAAGATTCTACAATGAGTTTGCATGTTTTTATATTCAGCATTGAACAATAAAACTTATACATAATATCAGTCTTTCAAGAATTGTGTCCTGTATTGCCACCTTCCTACAGCCTTCATTCCTCCTGTCAAGCAAATCCTCTCCATTTGTTTTCTTAACACTGTCCCAGCTCCCTTAATCCTATGCACGCCCCCACCCCCAACACACTCCAGTGTGAGGCTCTCTCTCTTTTACTCTGGTCCTCCACATTGCATTGTAGCACATATACATTTCATCTTCATTGCTGAAAAGTTTGTTTCTTCAGGATTTCTCTTCTGCTCTAGGGCTTGATTTATTCTAAAATGTGCAGCATTTAACTCTCATGCTGGTGTTTAGCTAAAAGTGAAAAAAAAAAAAAAAGAGAAGATTCTCCGAAGGCTTTTCATTTATATAATTTCCAGAAAATGGCTTTACAAATGTAACTTTTTTCCCCCTACTGAAAGCATAAATCAAGCAAGGGATCTTAAGTCTTCTAAAAAAAAAAAAGTGCTAGTGCTGGGCTCAGATCAGGCTTCTTTACTGGATTCTGCTACTTACTAGTTCTGCAATATTGGGCCAATTACTTAAAGTTTTGATACCTCAGATAATTCATTTGTAAAAGAAGGATAACAGTAGCACCTATGATTCAGTGTTATAATGAGGTTAGAGTTGATGCAGTTAAAGCATTTAGACTATTTACCTGGCATGTGGTAAGTTTCCATTAGTATTAGTTGTTGTTACTAGGAAATAATTTTACCCTATTGCATTGGAGCATGTATTATACATGAGTGAATGAAGGCAAAATATTAGCACTGAATCAGAGTTCTGGAGTTTATATTGTCAGGATATTCTAATTGTGATTGCATACTGTCAACAATAACTTGCAAAATTTAATGCTAACATTATATAGACTAAAAGGAGGGAAAAAATTTATCAGTGTTTTATGGAACTTGACTAAATGACTATCCACAACCCAATTTAAAAAATGAACAATTATGTGCATATCCTTTTGTTCTTCCAAAATTAGAATATCTTTATTATCTTTTATCTTTGCTGATTATAAATATAATAGAAGCTCATTGTAAAATCACTTAAGAACACAAAAGTGCTTAAAATAGTACATAATAGTATTCCATGTCAAACTAAGTGTATATCTGTACACACACACACAGCATTCTAAACATATTTTTGGTAGCCTATTTCCTATTTTTCTTTCTTTTTAATTAATTATATATCATTAACATCTTTCTACGTCTGTGCAAATGGGTCTCCCTCATTCTTTTTAATGGTTGTATATTCATTAAATAAATGACTAATATTGTATTGACAGACATTTAGGACATTATCCAGCTGTTTGTTGTTATAAGTGATGCCATAAACATCATTTTACTTAGATTTTTTGGTGCACTTTTCAATTAATTCCTTGGGATAGATTCTAATATTGGACTCAATGGATCAAAGGGCATACACATTTAAAATGTTAATAGACAAACCAAATTGCCTTCTAGAAAATTGGACCAATTTGTACCTCTAGCAACAATATATGGAAGACTCCATTTTCCCAGTTTTGATCACATTGGATATTATCATTACTATCCATTTTGCAAATCTGATTATTAGCTAATCTTCTATTTTAATGGATCATCTGCATTTTTTCTTTCGTGAAATGCCTAATAAATCCTCTGTTCCTTCACCAAATATTAACCCCAGAGAACACAGATTGAATTTATTAATTTCACTGGATGTGTTTATTTTAGTAATTAATTCTAATTCCTTTCTTGCATAAACACAGATGCATTTTAGAGAGTTTTTGCATTTATTGTCTACTTAGTATTTTTTTGAATTTACTCAAATATTGTGTTGTCTTTTTCCCTCCTTCAGCTCCATCCCTCAAGTTTCTCACTCTGTCAGGATAATGATACCCTTAACAATGGCAAAGGAATCTGAAGAACAGCGCGTTTGCATCTCGTTTGCATCTGCTGCATCAGCGTTTGCAGCAGATATAATATTGCTAATATAAAAGAACTGTTACCTCCTTTCATTAACAGTCTTGGGCATGAGAGGTTGGGATATTGCTAAGGAAATTCTCACTGAGTCTAATATTTAGAGAATATTCCCATTTTTATTTGTAATGAAGTACACAAACACAAGTTATGTTAGGATACAAGTTTAAAGGTTAGCAGTGTTTTAAAAACAGTTGTCAGACTCATGCGAAACATCTGGTGAAATGTGGGTTTTTTTTTTCTTTTGCCTGATTAGTTCTAACATTATACTGCATAAATACTAGGAAGTATTATATTTTATTAAAAAATGTGCTCTCTGGAAGCAAAATAATAATAGATGATCTGTCATTAAGTTTAAGATATATGTTTTTAGTTAAACTTTGTATTTGATTCTTGAGTTTGGGTTATTCACTTTAGTTATTCACTAAAGATGGAAAATTTGAATTGTATTAGTGGCTTTATTAGTTATTGACTTTGGACTTAGGCTAGTGGATAGTTACTAGACACAAACTGTCCATCTCCAAACTCTTTATCTCCATAATGAGAAAATTAAACTATATATTATCGGAGGTCTATCCAATTTTATCATGTCACCATATCATGACTCCATATCAACATGATGGTTTTAGAGGATTTATAGTGTCCAGGAATACAACTGAATGTAATGTAGCCTGAAAACAAAAAACTTGAACTAGAACAGAACAGGGGCTTCTCAGCTAGTGCAGTGGTAAAGAATCTGCCTGCCAAGGCAGGAAATGCAAGAAATGAAGGTTTGATCCCTAAAAAAAGGAAAAGAAAAAAAAAATGAAGGTTTGATCCCTGAGTTGGGAAGTTACCCTGAAGGAGGAAATGGCAACCCACTCCAGTATTCTTGTCTGGAAAATTCCATGCACAGAGGAGCCTGGCGGCCCACAGTCCATGGGGTCACAAAGAGTTGGACATGACTGAGCATGCATGCAAGAACAGAAAAATTATGAGAACAACTATTTTATACCTAGAGTAAGCTTTTTAAAACATTTGATATCTTTAAAATCATAATCAAAAATCATTTTGTTAAATAAATTGGATTGGAGAGAGCAAGCTTTTCACATTTTTTTGTACTTTCCTGAACAATTTTATATTTTTCTAAATATGTACATATATTATTTATCTTTAAATGTTGGCTGAGCTATCTAGATGGTAAAATTATAGGGTTTTTTGGGTTGTTCTTTATACATTTCTATATTTAAAAACTAATAAAACATTTAAGTATCTTCACAGAGAGATTTATATACATAAAAAGAGTAGGAACGTTCATTGGAGTGGTGTGGTGCCAAGACTTCTAGAATGAAATCCAAGAGCCTGGAGTTCTCATGTCTCCTCAACTCACCCTCTGACCTCAGGAGGATCCATAGCTGCCTTTTTCTTTAATTCAGCAGCATCTTTGTTAAGCACATCTACTATGATGAAGCTTTACAGCTTTATATTCTTGTCTGGAATTTCAGAGACCAAACTGTTGTAATAGTATGATAAACCACCAGTTTGCATTTTAGCAACAATTTTTTATTAAATCCTTGATCACATATAGAATTATTTTATCCATTTTTTGCAGTCTGATAGAAAAATATTTCTTACTTTATTGTTTATTTGAGTCTTAATAATGCTGAATTTGAACACCTTTTTCCTAAGTTTATTATCCATCTCTCCTTTTGTGTGTGTGTGTGTGTGTGTGTGTGATTCTCATTATTACATCCTTTGCCCTTGATAATCTAAACACACAAGAACAAGAGAAGGAAGAACTAATGAGGGCCCTACCTCTGAGGTCAGGGAAGACTCTCCTCCCCAAGACTTGAGGGATGAGTAGAGACGACAGCTGTGTATAAGATGAGAAGAGCTATTATCTCCCAGATCAAAGTCCACCTTTATGTGCTCTGCTTTGTGAGACTGGGACTGCAACTCTGACAACAATGTTTTTATTTTGCCAGCTGCTTTCCTGCTAGGTTTTGCCAGTGAGAAAACTGGAAGGAAACTGGTAGACAGGAGTTGGAGAGATAGGAATTGAGGCTTCCTATGTACTTGTCATTACCGTCTGTCTCCCCAGTGAGATCACTGCAGTCTGGCAGTAGCAGTTGGTTTCAATCTCCAGCTGTTTTTTTTTTTTTTACGTTCTAAGAACCAGCTTCATCTTGACTCCTCAGAGTTGCGGAGAGCAGCCTGCTGTTCCCCTTTCTCTGCTGCTTAGTCGCTTCAGTCATGTTCGACTCTATGCGACCTCGCCAGGCTCCTCTGTTCATGGATTCTCCGCGCAAGAGTACTATAGTGAGTTGCCATTTCCTTCTCCAGGGGATCTTCCCGACGCAGGGATTAAATCCGGGTCTCCTGCATTGCAGGCAGATTCTTTATTGCTGAGCCACCAGGGAAGCCCCTTCTATACTTACCCTTTCTCTTTCCTTCCTCTGCCCACCCCCAAACCTACTCCTGGGGTACCAATACTAGTACCGCACCCTCCTCACAGGTCTGAGTCCACAGGCTTCCCCTATAAACGGCTAAGTTCTGTGAACTCAACTGAAGCCTCTTCCCTTGGTTTTTCACAAGAAGCTGCTTACAGTCTCTGTTTCGCCATCTATTTAGCCCATTTTATTAAATTCTTTCTGTGGAAATACCTAGTGTGATTTTTGCTCTCCTTGCTGGACCCTGCTTAACTTATACGGCTCATCTTTCACCTACTGAGTTTGGGGGCTGCAGGAAAACTGGGTTTTGAGACCAGCAGGCAGTTGGAAACACTGAACTGTAATTCAAAACAAAGTTAAGACTAGAAATATCAGAATGATCTGCTTCTGCTTCCTTCTCCACGTAAACCTGGGCTTCAGTATAAACAATCACTTCTAGCTTTGACTTTACTGACATGTAGAAATGTGTTGATGCTTTTGTTATAAAGATGGTTTTTGCTATGAGAGTGCCTGAACAGCTAACTTCGGGATATCTTAAGTTATGGAGCAACGGAACAGAATAAAAACTCAGCAAAAAGTCTTCAAGCTTCATTCTGTCAATTAAACCAAAAATCTTACATGGTACTGTGCCCTCTAAAGTTTTTAGAGTGGCGATAGAAATGAAAATGTCCCATTATTTTGAGTGGTTTGAATAAAATTCGAGTGAAGATGCTGAATGCTGTCATCTCCCACAACAGAAGGACCTGGAGTGGATGAGCCCATTATCATGCTTTAAGAGGCTCTCTTCTTTCTTCCACCAGGTTTCACAAAAGGAAATCTAAATTCTACTGGAGAGTTTTAGACATTAGGCTAAAGCTTTTTTAGATCCTGAGAATGGAAAACAAACAGAAAGGTTGAGAAAACAAAACACTACAAAAAACTATATCATACTGTTACTAAGTTGTTGAAAACTTTTCAGTATACTTGAGACTTCTCTTCCCCTTATGTCGCCAACCAACTGAAGTAGCCATCTTAGTTCATAAGCTGATGTGAGATGATACTTTTGAAAAAGATACAGCTTTTGGGAAAGACCTCTATATGTGCCTTTGTAAGGTAATAAGTTCAGGGGAAACCTTGCTGAGATACTCCAATGGTTTCAAGGCAGTTTAAATGTAATAAAATAGGCGTGAAATGCTCTAATAAGTGCTCTTAAGTTAGGCTTCCTCAGTCTGATATTTAGAGGTTTAAAGTAGAAAAGCCTTCTTCAAATACAACAAAACATGAGGCAGGATCAAGAATGGCTTATATAAAACCAGCCTGAGTACTGCTTTAAAGTTGATAATGTGCTACAGTAATGAAGGAGCACACTCTACATTGTAACAGGTTCCCCCCCACCCCCCGTTTCTTATTTGTTGGACTTTTACTTTTTTTGTCCGTTTAGTTGCCTCCACTGTTTCATGATCATTTGTTCAACAGGGAATATTTCAAGTATTTTGTTATGAGAAAAAGTGTGTCAGTTTTTCTTTGAGACTCTGTATTTGTATATTATTTTCTACTGGTTCTGTTTCTTAAAATGTGATTAGTTCTATTACACACGAGAATAAAAATCTTCAGCCATCAGTAAGGTCTATAAATCAGATTTTGAAGTGATTTGACCTTAAGTTCTTAGAAGTTTGACTTTAAGTTCTACGTTTTCACTTTACATATTTTTGATCTTTTTAGTCTGAATTGTTAAATTTAATAATATAAGCATCTTCCATTTCCTAATTTTTTCTTTAAATTTTAGAGATAAAGTGAAAGAACAGAAACATTAGGAATAACATCCTTGTTTTAAGTATGAAGTGAGTCCATATCTGGTAAAATGCGGCCTGATGGACTCCTTAAATTTCTTCATATCTAATCTTCAGTATGGAGGCTTCCCTGGTTGCTCAGACAGTAAAGAATCTGCCTGTAATGCAGGAGACCTGCGTTCAATCCCTGGGTCAGGAAGATCCTTGGAGAAGGAAATGGAAACCCACTCCAGTGTTCTTGCCTAGAAAATTCTATGGACAGAGGAGCTTGGCGAGCTATTGTTTATGAGTTTATAGTTTGTAAAGAGTCAGACACAACTGAGGATGCACACATACACAATCATCAGTATATAATAACTATTTCACATTTTAATTCTTGGCCCAGAAGGAATGTTTTTAAAAGGACATCCTTACTCATTAAAAAATATGCAGTTACACTGAATTTTTTTGTGTGTGTGTCCAATTTTTGTTATTGGACTGGACAAAATTAGGATGGCAGTGTCCAGCTTGGCAGAGACAGACATCCCAAAGCCACAGAAACCAGAATATGTTCTTGTATTTCAAGGTTAGATCAGTATATAAGTGTGAGTGTTGCGAAAAAGTATGTGGGTAACACTGCTCGTTGCCCCAAAGCCATGAAATAGGCCAGGTCAGTAGAAAGGAAAGTTTGCTTTATTTCAGATGCTGGCAGCTGGGCAGAGGGAGGGCAGACATCTGTCCAAAGGCTGACTTCCCGCCCCCACCCCCACCACTGGTAACCGGTGGGTACGACCTTTTATAAACAGAAGTTGGGGGCTGGCTACATGCAGAAGCAGCACAATCAGCTCTGACAGTCACCTTCAAATTGGTGATGGGTGGTCTGACCAGTGTCATCTTGATTGTTTTATGTACAGTTAATCTTCAGCTCCAGGATTGGTTTGTTCCCATTTTTTTGAGGCCAGTTCTTAGAACTGTGGCATCTGATGCCATGGGTACAGTCTGGTCATCATGGAGTTAACTTCTCCACCTGGCGTTTCAGTATCTATAAGACGGCTCACAGAATATGGCTCAGCATATTATCTATATAGCCTGTGAGAAAGAACTATATTATCTATATAGTTCTTGACTATGCTTAATGAGTACCTTATTATTATTTGGTCTTCTTTGACTGTTTTCATTGGTTTTTGCATGTTCTCACTTCTCTGATTAAACTTACTCTTTGACTAAAGTTTTCCACAGACAAAAGACAGGCAGAGGACATGGGGTTGGGGGATGGCAAGGACCACAGGGTCCTTCATTTCATGAAGGCCTGGCCAGAAGAAAATTAAAGAGTGAGCACAGTTTACCCAAGAAAAAATTAACAATGAGGAACAGGAACAAGTGGTTCAGAGTCTAGTTTGGCTATGTGATCAGACACCGTCATTCTATGTGTTTGCTTCTGAGCTAACCTTTACAATGGAAGGAACAGACTCACTCTGATAGATCTTCTTGTCAAGTGACATATGTTTTTACATTGATCCTAAAGTGAAGAAATTTGTCTAGATGTAATTTCAAAGGGATGTTTAATGAAAGTAAAACTGGGCTGGGAACTTGGAGAACTGATGTGATTTGTGCTCAGCTGGTGCTGGTGGTTGGTGATACTTCAGTCTCTAAGTCATGTCCGACTCTTGGGACCCCATGCACTGTAGCTCACCTGGCTCCTCTGTCTGTGGAATTCTCCAGGCAAGAATACTGGAGTGGGCTGCCATTTCCTTCTCCAGGAGATCTTCCCGACCCAGGGATTGAACCTGGGTCTCCTGCATTGCATTGGATTCCTGCATTGCAGGTGGATTCTTTACCATTGAGTCAGGAGGGAAGACCCTTGTTCTCAGCGGCTAACCATCCATTAGTGGTCTGACCTGAGGAAATTCACTCAAATTTATGACTCGATTTTTTCCTCTACTAGGTAGAAATTTAATTTTTTAATTTATCATATTAGTAAAATTTTTTCATGAAAAAACATTTATAAAAGTTTTGAAAAGTGTGAAAGTTCTCAGTTGACCAGAAGCACTATTAATCAAGGAACAAACATTATCATTTGGATTACTATTAGCATTGGATACTATGATAACTAGTAAGAAAAGTAAGTTGTAAGACCTGCCTTCATAATATAAACACGGAAACCGTAAAAGTCAACATGGTTATGGAAAAACCATGGGGTAAAAGAAACATAATAAAAATAAGAACAATTTCCAAGAAAAAAAAACTGTGGCAGTAATTTATGATTTTGTTTATGATTCCAAACTTGTTAAGTAGTTAAGCATTCTTTACACTTGTGTTAGAGGATGATCACCCAGGACTTCTTTCTGTATGGAAATCAGAGAGTTAACATGGATAACCAACAAGGACCTCCTGACTAGCACAGGGAACTCTGCTCAATAGTATGTAATGTCATAAACGGGAAAATAATTTGAAAAAAGAATAGATACGTGTATATGTATAACTGAATCAGTTTGCTGTATGCCTGAAAGTATGACAACATTGTTAATCAACTGTACTCCAATATAAAATAAAAAGTTTAAAAAAATAAAAAATGAATTATAAACAAACAGTCATAAACAAGCTCTATGGGTTACTTTTCAAAGACTGGTTCTTGATATGCTAAAGAGAAAATAAAGAAATGTATAAAATGCTCTCCTTCCCTTTCATAATGTATGACTTTCAAGCCTAATGTCTTCTTAAAAATCCTGTTTTGAATATTGGATACTGAATAGTAACTCTTTTATTTTTCCTGGTGTTCCTTTAGACATTTTAATTTCACCACGTCTATCACAGATGTCTTTGTCTGACTATATGCACAGGAAGATAAGAAAGAAAAACACATTCTTTTTTCAACCTATTAGCTGGATTTTTATCTGTTATTTATCATCACTCTAAATATATTGTCTATTCATCTATCAATCTATGTGGTTGTATACACAGCAAATACCCTCTGTTTTTATATATGCAAAAAGACATGTCTGGAATATTTTTCAGCAACCACTAATAACATTTCTTTTTTCTCATGTGAAATTTTTGCAGATATTTTGCTTTTTTCTTTGCACTATTATGAATCACCTGATTTTCTTTTAATCTAAGAAGAGTGTATAATTTTAATAGAAAAATATTTTTCTTAAAAATAAATACAAAGTATAAATTTTTTATGGTGTTGTAATGAGGATTAAATGAGATTATAGATATTAGGTGATTTCCAGGATCTACTGTGAGACATTGGTGACACTCAAATAAATATATCATTATTTCAATGATTTTTTCACAAACATTTAATAATTATGAATGTTGTGCCTTTTTTGCTGTGTACATTAAAAATCTCAATGTATTTCCTGAAATTGCTGTAAAATATTTTCTTTCATAAAGAAACTTTTACTGTTTGAAAAATTGTATCAAATTAAGTAGAGGTAACTTTAGCAACCAAAATTAGGCCAAAAAAGGCAGTTTGATAGAGGATAAGGTCATGTTTGCACAGAATAAGAATAATTCACAGATTGAGGCAGTTCAAAGAAATTTAAGTCTAATCATGAAAGGGAAAAAAAATCTAACATAAGTACAAATATTTTCTTCCTGCTCTATCTATGTGCATGCATGCTAAGTTGCTTCAGGCATGTCGAACTCTCTGCAGCCCCATGGACTGTAGCCCACCAGGCTCCTCTGTCCATGGGATTCTCCAGGCAAGAATACTGGATTGGGTTTCCATGCCCTCTTCCAGGGGCTCTTCCTAACCTAGGAATTGAACCCACATCTCTTATGTCTCCTGTGTTGGCAGGTGGGTTCTTCACCACTAGCCCCAGCTGGGACAGCTGACCTTCACTCAGTCACTCTGTCATGTCCAACTGTTTGCAACCCCAGGCTACTCTGTCCATGGAATAGCTAAACTAAACCATACATTATGGGAAATTTTGAACTCATTTTGGCAGACATCTTTTCTGGTAAAATCTAAAAGTAATTTAACCATTTTAGTGCAAATTTGCCAAAAAAAACAGGCAAAGCAGAACTATGAGTGTTCAAGACTGGAAGCATAGTAGTGTGATGGGATTTTGCCTGAAAAAGTTCCCCTAAAGACTTTTGTTTAGTTATTATACTGATATCTGATGGGAAGCAACAGAAATATGTGTAAACTAATTCTTTAGTCTTAAGATTGTTTTAAAGATTTGTTTTTAATGTGGACCATTTTTAAAGTCTTGATTGAATTTGTTACAATATTGTTTATTTGTTTGACTTTTTGGCCATGAGACATGTGGGATCTTAGCTCTCCAAACAGGGATCAAACCTACACCTCTTGTACTGGAAGATAAAATCTCAATCACTGGACCACCAGGAAAGTCCCAACCATATGATTTTTGACTCATAGAATTCTAGACAAAATTTTTAAATTCTCATTTTTAAACTTGCTTTAACTGTTATATTTTTATTCAAGTATTCTGACTCCCAATTTCCATACATTTTTATAATGGTTGACTAATTTTCTCTACTTGAAAACTCTTCTATAGGTATTAATTCCTTTATTAATAAAATTCTTTTTTTTTTTTTAAGAATTATACTTATGTATGTATTGTCTGTACTGGGTCTTCATTCTGCTCAGGCTTTTCTCCGACTGTGGCGAGTAGGGGCTACTCTCCGGTTGCAGTGTGTGGTTTCTCTTATTGCAGAGCACCAGCTCTAGGTTGCAGGGGCTTCAGCAGTTGCAGTTCTCAGGCTCCAGAAGCTATGTGCTCTGTTGCTCAGTCATGTCTGACTCTTTGCAACCCCGTGGGCTGTCTCCTGCCAGACTCCTTTGTCCATAAGTTTTCCCAGGCAAGAATACTGGAGCAGTTCACCATCTTTTCTTCCGGGGATCTTTCCAACCCAGAGATCGTACCTGCGAGCTGCCTGAGAAGCCCACTCAGTTCTTAAAATGAAGCTGCTTTAACATAAAGTGTTGGCAAAAGGAGTTTGCGAACCCAAGGCAAGTATTTAAGAGACTTTCTAGCTTAATTCCTTCATTTGCCTTTGGATTTCAGAAACACAAGCATAAAATAAAGTAGTTTCTGGGAGGAAAATAAGGACTTGAGTTAACTCCAAGTTTACAGATCTACTGGCAACGGTCTAGTCTTAGGAGGAGGTCTGGAGGTCCCTCATCCTGTGGGGACTTCTTTTCAGTTTCTCCTGGTGGCTCAGAGGTTAAAGCGTCTGCCCGCAATGCGGGAGACTTGGGTTCGATCCCTGGGTCGGGAAGATCCCCTGGAGAAGGAAATGGCAACCTACTCCAGTATTCTTGCCTGGAGAATCCCATGGACGGAGGAGCCTGGTGGGCTACAGTCCATGGGGTCGCAAAGAGTCAGTCAGGACTGAGCGACTTCACTTTGATTTTCAATCCATTCTGAAGTTTCATGTGAGGAACACAGTCATTACTTGTCACTGATTGTATTCCTTGAACTAGGATTTTTTTTATAGTGATTTTACTCTGTTTTATTTTTAGAGAGAGTCTATTGCTTTCCATCTTTCAAATGTAGAGATCTACATTCTAGTTGTTTTATGACATGACTAAATGAAAGCACCTTGAAAAGTACCTGGGACATTGGAGACACTCGGGAGTTGTTAGTTTTCTTACCTTTTTTTCTAGACTGCAAAATTAATATATACTGCTCACTTTGTTAATGTAAATCTAATGAATTTTCTGAGTCACAATATTGAAAAGAACGAAATATATACTCAGTCATTCAGAGGAAAAAGGAAGCTTTCTAGTTCCTGAGTCATGAATTTCCCATTAACATTTTAATTCTTTAATCCATAGAGGAAGCCATGGCTGGGTAATAACATAATAGAAAGTTTACCTATAAATCTTTTGAAAAATACATTGCATATATAATAAAAGTATAGTCATATTTTAAAAGTAAAATGAGAACTTGTTTTATGTATAACATCCTGTAGCGACATGAGACTTTAAAAATGAACAATTGTTTTTATTACTCCCTTATTAATTTTAGGGTGGACTTCTCAGTTAAAATCATCAGATATGGTCAGTAGGACCATCTTAGAAAAGCAAAAGGGTGGAGCTTATGTTTTCATCATTTCTATTTCAGGAACCACAAGGATTTGAAAGGCTTATTACTTAAATACCCTTGCTTTTGTTTCCACGAAGTAACAAAGATGTGTATGAAAACCACTGTTTCTCTTTTGCCACTGTATCCTGAATATAAATTATTCTTTCTCTTATTTCTTAGATGTTGGTTATGCTTTTAGAATTAAGCATATGCCTTAATTAAGAATTGAAACATATAAAAATTAAGAGAATACTCTTGGAAACTTCTTTAGAAAATGAAGTTTATTGAAATAACAAAATATGATAAACAAAAAGACTGGTAAAAACTGGTGTGGTTGGTCTTGTGTACATTGCTATTAAGAGGAAATCTTATTCACACTTCTCAGCTCACAGCATGGGAAAATGATATCACCCAGAAAATGGTATCAAAGCTTTTCATCCTTATGTTATGTGAGCTTAATACAAAAACTATAGACAATATTTTAAAACTAATTTAATTTTAATTTTATTTTATCAGGTTTTAATGTTTAGATTCAATAAAACTACCTACTACTGTTGCTAAAATAATGCTGGATCATATAGCCAGTTGGACTGAATCATTTAATTTTAATTAAATTTTTTTTTCAATTCAAGATGTCTAAATTCCTGTTTTCCAGTAGGTATCAGCCACTGAAGTCAGAAAATGTGCTCTACTGAACTCTCACTTAATGTTACTCACTCCACCATGCTGGGGCTGGAAAATTCGGGGTCTTTCCATCTAATTCCACCTCTCCACTGATAAACAATGACTAAAAATTTTTATTATAATATAATTTATTTACAACGTAGTGTTAGTTTCTGCGGTACAACAAAGTGAATCATCTGTCTGTGTGTGTGTGTGTGTGTGTGTGTGTGTGTGTGTGTGTGTGTGTATACATAGCCCCTCCTTCTTGAGTCTCCCTCCCACCTCATACCCCCATCCTACCCCTCTAGGTCATGACAGAGCATCAACTTGAGCTCCCCGTGCTATATAGCAGCTTCCCGCTAGCTATCTATTTACACATGGTGGTGTACATATATCAATGTTACTCTCTCAATGTATCCCACCCTCTCCTTCCCCCATTGTGTCCACAAGTCTGCTCTCTGTATCTGCATCTCTATTCCTGCCCTACAAATAGGTTCATCTGTAGCATTTTTTCAGACTTCCCACCTGGTGCTAGTGGTAAAGAACCTGCATGCCAATGCAGGAGACATAAGAGACTTGGGTTCAATCCCTCGGTTGGGAAGATCCCCTGGAGTAGGAAATGACACCCCACCCCCAGCATTCTTGTCTGGATAAGCCCATGGACAGAGGAGCCTGGAGGGCTACAGTCCCCAGGGCCTCGGACAGTCACACTGAAGGCACACTTGAAGCTACTTCACATGCGTGTAAAATTTTTCTAGGTTCTACATATATGTGTTAATATGTGATATTTGCTTTTCTCTTTCTGACTGACTTTACTCTGTATGACAGACCCTACGTCCACATCACTACAAATGACCCAATTTCTTTCCTTTTTATGCCTGAGTGATATTCCATTGTATATATATGTACCACATCTTTTTTATCTGTTCATCTGTCGATGGACATTTAGATTCCTTCCATGTCCTGGCTGTTGTAAATAGTGCTGCAATGAACCCTGGGTACATGTGTCTTTTTGAATTATGGTTTACTCAGGGTATATACCCAGTAGAGGGATTGCTAGGTCATATGGTTGTTCAATTTTCAGTTTTTAAAGAAGCTCGCATATACACCGTTGGTGGGAATGTAAATTGATACAGCCGCTATGGAGAACAATGACTTTTTTAGATGATCTCCAGTTCTCACTTTCCTTTACATTTCTCTAGCCACCGGTCCAGTCTCTTCTTTACCAAAGCTCTTGTCCTCCATCCAGTCTCTATCCTTCTCACTGAGCTTCCTAAAATGGGATTTCCTCAAATGGGATTTCATGTTTACAGGTAAACCAGTTCTATACTACATGAATAAAAATCACTTCCCCACAGTGTTCCAGGGGCAAATGTGCTTAGGAAATGCTTGATAAAGCACAAGAGACTTCCTTACCAGCAGGCAGGCCACCCTTTGAAGAGCTTATACGTTAAAGTCAGTATAGAGACTTCCTAAGTGATCCAGTGGTTAAGAATCTGCCTTGCATTGCAGGGGATGCAAGTTAGGTTCCTGATAACCCACATGCCCCAGAGCAACTAAGCCCATGCACCTCAACTACAGAGTTGGTGCCACATCTGAAGGTCCCCTATGATGGAAAGAGATCCTGCATGCTGCAACTAAGACCTAATGCAGCCAAATAAATAAATATTTTAAAAAATGATAAAAATTCAGTATAGTCTTCAATCTGGAAAAGGTTAGAAAAAGTTTTTTAAAAGTCCACAAATTCCAAAATAATTCTTGACCCCATCTTTCATAGGCTTATGGTCATTTGGTAATCACCAATGGACTAGATGTATAAAATATTTTCAGACTTTTTTTTTTTTTTTACCAGAGGACTCTTTCTTCCCATCACAATGGCATCTACAGAAATGATGGTTCTGTGACTATGGTTTTAAAAACACAAATAGAAAAGTCTGCTTTCCACATGTTCTTCTCCTAGTTAAGACCTCAAAATAGCTTCCAAGTCTCTATCACATTAAATTCAAACTTCTGTTGTTTTTCCTTCAGAAAGTACCTTATCTGATTCTGCTCTATTGTCTTACTTTCCCCAAATCATGCCTCCAGCATACAAAACTCACAGTCAGCTGTCAGGGTGACTCCCTCACTCCCTCCCAGTGACATCTACGTGAACAGTGCAAACCCCCACCTCCCTGTGCCTTTGCTCAAGATGTTCTCTCTCCCTCAGAGGCAGCTTTCAACAGGCCTCTCAAATCTGAAGCATAATACTGAAGGCCCACAGAAGTTTCAGACTTCTCTAAGACTGATTTTTCTCAAAGGTAAACCCAGAAAAGAAGATTTGTGTGAAAGCGATTTAGCTAGCAAGGTTCAGGAAAAAGGCAGGTAGATAGAGGCGAAGTGGGGCCAGGACGAGAAGGGGCCAAACAAGGGGGCCAGATAAGTGAAGTCCCATCGGGGTCACTTGGGCTCAGCCTATGGGGGAGCTCTGGAGACAGTGTCATGACACCTTAAACTGTCTCATCCAGGACATCCAGGAGCTATGACATCTAGGAGCCAGGGTCCCCTACAACAAAGGCTGTGATTAAGGGCTGTGCCTGAGTAGGAGGGTGAGATCAAAATTCACAGGCATGTTTAGCCTCCTTCTGACAATGAATGGAAGCATGTGGAGCCCTGAGTACAAGATTGGTAACATGATGGAGATCAACATGTTACCCTGCACCCTTCCCTAGCAGTGTAGCTCTTTGTTGATTGAACCTCACCAAACTTGTCTTTAGCATTACTTGGTTTCATGTTTACTTGCTCTTATTTTCATGTATATCTTTTTTCTAAGTTCAGCAAGATTGTCAGCATTTCCCAAGCAATGTTCATGTATAACTTTTTTATAACCTGAATGAGTAAAGTCGCTCAGTTGTGTCCGACTGTGATCCCATGGACTGTGGCCTACCAGGCTCCTCCATCCATGGGATTTTCCAGGCAAGAGTACTGGAGTGGGTTGCCATTTCCTTCTCCAGCGGATCTTCCCGACCTAGAGATTGAACCCAGGTCTCTCGTATTGTAGGCAAGTGCTTATGCTCCCAAGCAAACTCATTCATTTATTTAGGAAACATATTACCAAACCAAAATGAAGCTTTGCTTATTGAGAATGTGACTATGATGCTGACATGACTTATTTCCTTAATGTCTGATAGAAGTAAGGTGAAAATTGGAATTCCACTTGTGTGGAGGCTAAAGGAAAGATGGTTATTCTTTACCATTGAGTAGGAATTGAATGGAGAAGGCAATGGCAACCCACTCCAGTACTCTTGCCTGGAAAATCTCATGGACTTAGGAGGCTGGTAGGCTGCAGTCCATGGGATCGCTAAGAGTCAGGCACAACTGAACGACTTCACTTTCACTTTTCACTTTCATGCATTGGAGAAGGAAATGGCAACCCACTCCAGTGTTCTTGCCTGGAGAATCCCAGGGACGGGGGAGCTTGGTGGGCTGCCGTCGATGGGATCACACAGAGTCGGACACGACTGATGCGACTTAGTAGCAGCAGCAGCAGAAATTGAACTGGACTGAAATTGCAAAATGAATTTATTTCTCCTGATATTTTGCTCATGGTAGAATAGAATGTCTTGTTTGGGGTTAGATAAATCAACAAAATGGTTAGAAAGGTTGATGTGAGGTGAGCAGACGATGCAATCTGGAATGAGAAGATCTGAGTTGATGGGTCCACATCACCACCCCTTTTTTAAATCCTTGATGGATTTAAAACATTTAGAACCTTAATTCCTTTTCCTTTAACATTGGGTTGATGGTAGCAGTAATTCTTCTCTACCTGTGTTTTGAGGGTTAAATGAGATAATAATGTATAATGTTGTTGGTGGTGGTGTTCAATTGCCCAGTTGTGTCTGACTGTTTGTGACCTCATGGACTGCAGCACGCCAGGCCTCCCTGTCCTTCACCATCTCCTGAAGTGTGTCCAAGTTCATGTTCATTGCATTGATGATGCCATCCAGCCATCTCACCCTCTGATGGGACTTGATAAATCATAAAACACTGTGTCCATTTTAACAATCATGGTAGTTATGCAAATAAATAAGAGAGTTCTAACTTTTACTCAAGAGCAAACAATGTTAGTGCCCAGTTAATTTTTTTTCAGAAGCCAAAAAGCACTTATTATACTCATAATTCTAAGTTGATTTCCATTTATATAAGATCTTTATAACTAGAGAATATTTAACATATAACTGCTGAGTGAAAGATAGGTTACGCTTAAAAGCTCAGATTTGATAATCTAGCAGTTGTTTCAGGCTGCCTATTTCAAACTGTATTGCCTTCCCATATCATTTCTTGTTTTATCATTAAGGTAGCTTTTAGCATGAGAGGCTTAAAATTGCCAATTAATTAAAATCGTTGCTCAGTTGCCTTCAGCTGTGTGGTATAAGCCTGACCAAGCTCTGCAGCTGGGTGAGTGCAACTCTTGAATATCAATCTCATCTCATAATTGGTTGCATGATGTTGTGCCTCTCAAATAGGCAGTCCAATGAGCTAGACAAAGACCAGAAAGCCTCTGTTTTTCTCTAGTTTGGGGGCATGTAGGTTTATACCACATTTAATTTTTAGGAGAGCTGTTGGAAATGAATATTTGGGGCAAGTATTGTAGATTTTGACTTGGTCTGTTTCATATTGGGAACATCCTCTCCTCTAGCTGCTTCAGAGGGGACAGCAAAATATTACTGCTGCTAATCCAGGCTTTCTGGCTTGCTGCCATGCGGCCAAGTCTCTGAGTGGTTCCTGGGTGCCATGGACAAGTGCTGCAGCCTCTTGGCAGAGGGTTCTAATACCATGGCAGCATCAGCATTGTCCCCTCCCAAGGAAAGCTAGCTTTAGGCTTTCTAAGTGGAATTACGACGTCCCTGGTATTTTGAACTTTCAACTTCTTAAATGTTTGCCTTCAATTTTGGGCCCAGAGCATCTGATAAATAATAGTTACCCTTTACTGAGCATTTACATCATGCCAGAAACTGTCATGCTATTTGCTATTTCTCACTTGATCCCTACATTAATTCTAGAAGTAGGTGCAATTTTGATCCCACTTACAGTTATGGAAAGTGAGGTGTAATGATCACTGTAATTTCTCATCTTCAGCCTATTCTCCCTGGAGCATAACCAGAGATAAGGATTCTGGGGCAAATGGTTTATTAAGAAGGTGGGGGACGCAGGGCAGGAAAGAAAAGGAAGAGCGTAAGGAAGAAACTTGGCCAAGTCTCAGAGTGTCTAGCTTGTTAGTACTGGGGAGTTCTGGAGTATAAATTAGCCTGGAGGTCACCCAGCTCTTTGGCTGGGGAACTCAGGTCTTCATACTCCCTCACTGAGCAGTTCTCTGTGGAGGCTCATTCTGAGGGGATGTAAATTCTGAGGTACTTCTAACTCTGGGCTAGCAGACAAAGCGGCTTCTGAACTCCTGGAGTTGGGGATGGATGGTTTAGGTACTGGTAATTGGAAAAGGAAGTTCAATAAAGGAGGACTAGAGTGGCCAATGTCATCCTACGCAGTGACATAGCAAAAATGCAGTGAAGCTGAGATCTCAGGCAAGCTCTCTCTGATTCTAAAGTTTCGGAATTTTCACTGCTCTCCTGAATGTTAGACGGAAGTTCTGTAGTCTGATGTGTGGGCAGTCAGGGTAATGGAGGTTCTGTGTATTGTCTCCCAGGAGGAACTGTTGACAGAAGTTGACCATAGATACCCTAAAGTAGGGAAGATTAGAGAAAGAAAAGGAAATTGTCATGAATTATTTTGAGGGCCACCAAGCCCTTGGAAGTAGGAGTTTTGTACTAGGTTGTTCCCAAGTGCAGAGAGAGAATCAAGGGTGTGAATTACAGGGAAACAGACTGGAGCTTGATGTAAGGAAGACTTTTAGGGCAATAAGACTTTTCTAGTGAAGGAATCGGGTGTTTCTACTAGGGAAAAACTAGCCATACTTCACATGTTCAAACAGTCCAGAATATCATCTATCTAAGAAGTCTCATTCCGTGGGAGTTGGACTAAGATTGACTTCTTCTTTTTTTTTTTTTAAGATTGACTTCTAAAGTCCTCTCATTTTCTAAAATGAGGACTTCCTTTTGGAGAAAACATTTGTCTTGTTACCTTGTCATTTCCAGGCATAAGTGTCATGGTGATGTTACAAGTATATGCCTTTGTTTTAATGCAGAAATTAGGTGTGCTAACATCCACTTGAAGTATGAAATTTAAAAAGAGTCAATTGTCCTGCCTACCCTTATCACCTTTCCCATTACATCTGTTCCTTTGTAATAAGCAAATGAGCCGGGAGACAGGATGACTGCTGCATTACGGAATGAACTGAGTATGTGCAAATGTCCTCTAAATTCCTTAGGGTAAATCTGAACTTCATGAAAGGAAAGATAGATTATTATAAAGTAGAGTTTAAAAAGAACTGAACATCACCACAGAGAACATGGCTACAAAACTGAGTCAAAACAACTCAAAATAACTAGTTTGGTACAGAGTAGTTTAATAATTAATAATCCCACTTAAGAGGAAACTGTGAGCAGGCTAACCACAATTATTTTTACCTGTGCTTTTAAGCTTTTTGTAGACTGACACCAAAGTTCTTAAATTATTCAAATTCTATGTATTTATTTTAAAACACTGAAAATCTTGAGAAACACTCCTTTGTTGCAAAAAGAGCCTTTCTTTCCCTTTTCAAATAAAATGTCACATCTAACTAGTGGATTAACAGAGACATTAAAGGTAGTTAACCAACTCTTCAGAGTTAGTTCATATCTTTTAGTACTTCTTCAGAACAAGCAGAGGAAAGAGCAGGGTGGAACAATTAACTGTGATGTTAGTTAATACCACCTGCAAGTTCAAAGCATCTGTGTTTTTCTTAGTGAAAATGATTATTAACATTTTCTCAGTGATGGGCTTGATTCTGGTTGGAGACATTTATTTTCTTAATCCCTCCCTCTACCTTTTGCTGTTTCTTTCTTACTCTCTCTATCCTTTTCGCTCTGTTAATATTTTGCTTTCTAGGTTACTTAAGGAAGAGAAATCCTCCAATAAAATGATATCTAGTTCCTCCACCCACCCCCCTACCCTTGGCCAACAACAAGGTCACTTGGGTCACAGGAGAAAGTTAGTGTGAATAGCAGTACCTGAGAGGTGGTTTTTTTTTCTTTTTTACATATTTGTAGGATTATGTACCTTTGAGCAAGTCCCCATTTGGTGAAGAAGCATATTATACCTAACTTTGTTTTTTTTCATTCAGAATTGTGTTTTTGCAATTTATCCACGTGAACAGATACACCTATAATTAATTTTTGACTGATGTGAAATTTTCCTTTGTGTGAATATATCATAATATATCTATCCATTTTCAAGTCAATGAAACTTGAGCATATTTTTAATTTTTTGCTTTTATTGATGAAGCTGCAAAGAGTTTTCTCCTGTGTGCCTTCTCATGCACAGCTTGGTTGCCCCAGAAGACTTAGGACATGATTATCTCCATCTATCCTAGATGGCGCCTTGTTGATCTCTAGTGTGGCTGCCCTGATTTACACTCTTACACATAATGTGCAGTAGGGAATAGTGTGTGATATATTGTCCTTTGTGAGGTTCTCCTATGATGTGTATTAGTCAAGGAGATAACACAGAAGGATGAACTTCAAAAGGCAAAGCAGATTGCTAAAACTCTATTATGGATAATTGTGAGAGCAGTGGAATTATGTTCCTTAGTATTTTTTGGAGGTTGGTTCCAGGACCCTATCAGATACCAAAATCAAGAGATGCTCAAGTCCCTTATTAAAGTAATGTAGTATTTGCATATAACCTATGCCCATCCTCTCTTGTACTTTAAATCATCTTTTGTAATACTTAATACAATGTACATGCTATGGAAATAGTTACTGACATATGGCAAATTCAAGTTTTGCTTTACAGAAGTTTCTGGGTTTTTTCCTTTCTTTTTCAAAAAATATTTTTGATCTGTAGTTCTTTGTATCCAAAGATGTGAAACCTGTGGAGGGCTAACTATATAACCTAATTGTAAAGATAATTTTGAACAACCATATCTTCTTCTGTCTTATTGACTATGCTAAAGCCTTTGACTATGTGGATACAACAAACTGTGGAAAATTCTTAAAAAGATGGGAACACCAGGCCACCTTACCTGCCTCCTGGGAAACCTATATGCAGATCAATAAGTGACTGTTGGAAACGGACATGGGACAATAGACTGGTTCCAAATTGGGAAAGGAATACCTCAAGGGTGCATATTGTCACCCGGCTATTTAACTTATAAGCAGAGTACATCATGCAAAATGCTAGGCTGGGTGAAGCACAAGCTGAAATTAAGATTGCTGGGAGAAATATCAGTAACCTCAGATATGCAGATGACAGCACCCTTATGGCAGAAAGTGAAGAACTAAAGAGCCTCTTGATGAAAGCGAAAGAGGAGAGTGAAAAACTTGGCTTAAAACTCAACATTCAGAAAACTAAGATCATGGCATCTGGTCCCATCCCTTCATGGCAAATATATGGGGAAACAATGGAAACAGTGAGAATTTATTTTCTTGGGCTCCAAAATCACTGCAGATGGTGACTACAGCCATGAAATTAAAAGAAGCTTGCTCCTTGGAAGAAAAGCTATGGCCAACCTAGACAGCATATTAAAAAGCATATACGTTACTTTGCTGACAAAGGCCTGTCTAGTCAAAGCTATGGTTTTTCCAGTAGTCATGTATGGATGTGAGAGTTGGACCATAAAGAAGGTTGAGTGCCAAAGAATTGATGCTTTCGAGATGTGGTGTTGGAGAAGACTCTTGAGAGTCCCTTGGACTACAAGGAGATCCAACCAGTCCATCCTAAAGGAAATCAATCCTGAATATTCATTGGAAGGACTGATGCTGAAGCTGAAGCTCCAGTACTTTGGCCACCTGATGCGAAGGGTGGACTCATTAGAAAAGAACCTGATACTGGGAAAGACTGAAGGCAGGAGGAGAAGGGGACGACAGAGGATGAGATGACTGGATGGCATCACTGACTCAGTGGACATGAGTTTGAGCAAACTCTGGGAGATGGTGAAGGACAGGGAAGCCTGGCATTCTGCAGTCCGTGCAATTGCAAAGAGTCGGACACGACTGAGCGACTAAACAACAGCAACAACGCTGGTGGGCATAACACACCTGGAAAGTGAATGTGAAAGCGTTAGTCGCTCAGTGTGTCCGACTCTTTGGGACCCCATGGACTGTAGCACACCGGATTCCTCTGTCCACACAATTCTCCAGGCAAGAATACTGAAGTGTGTTGCCATTTCCTTCTCCATAGAAGCCATGAAACTGAGGACAATTCTATATAGACTGGGTAAATAGCTGAAATCTTCATGTTGATCTTTGAGAAGTTGTATTATCCTCTTCTGGAAAATATTTCCAGTTTTTGTAAACAAGTTTATGGCTTACTTATTTTTAAATCTTTTAGTATCTTTCTGTGTTAATCAGGCGCTTACCTTATTTCTTCTACCAAGGTTTTAATTTCACAAGCTCTGTTAAGACTATGGTATTATAGAACTTTATATTGTGTAGTCAGAATCAACAATACTTTTTTCAATTTAATAGACATTTATTGAACATCTACAAGAATACACTGAAGAACGGTACAAAAAAGATCTTCATAACCCAGATAATCACGATGGTGTGATCAATCACTTAGAGCCAGATATCCTGGAATGTGAAGTCATGTGGGCCATAGGAAGCATCACTATGAACAAAGCTAGTGGAGGTGATGGAATTCCAGCTCAGCTAATTCAAATCCTAAAAGATGATGCTGTGAAAGTGCTGCACTCAGTATGCCAACCAATTTGGAAAACTCAGCAGTGGCCACAGGACTGGAAAAGATCAGTTTTCATTCCAGTTCCTAAGAAAGGCAATGCCAAAGAATGCTCAAACTACCGCACAATTGCACTCATCTCACACGCTAGTAAAGTAGTGCTCAAAATTCTCCAAGCCAGGCTTCAACAATATGTGAACCATGCACTTCCAGATGTTCAAGCTAGTTTTAGAAAAGGCAGAGGAACCAGAGGTCAAATTGCCAACATCCGCTGGATCATCAAAAAAGCAAGAATTTCAGAAAAACATCTATTTTTTCTTTATTGACTATGCCGAAGCCTTTAACTGTGTGGATCACAATAAACTGTGGAAGATTCTTCAAGAGATGGGAATATAAGACCACTTGACCTGCCTCTTGTGAAATGTTTATGCAGGTCAGGAAGCAACAGTTAGAACTGGACATGGAACAACAGACTGGTTCCAAATAGGAAAAGGAGTACGTCAAGGCTGTATATTGTCACCGTGTATACAGGTGTATATATGATGTACCGTATATACAGGCTTATTTAACTTATATGCAGAGTACATCATGAGAAACGCTGGGCTGGATGAAGCACAAGCTAGAATCAAGATTGCTGGGAGAAATATCAATAACCTCAGATATGCAGCTGACACCACTTTTATGGCAGAGAGTGAAGAAGAACTGAAGAGCCTCTTGATGAAAGTGAAAGAGGAGAGTGAAAAAGTTGGCTTAAAACTCAACATTCGGAAAACTAAGATCATGGCATCCAGTCCCATTGCTTCATGGCAAATAGATGAAGAAACAGTGGAAACAGTGCAGACTTTAGTTTTGGGCTCCAAAATCACTGCAGATGGTGACCGCAGCCATGAAATTAAAAGATGTTTACTCTTTGGAAGAAAAGTTATGATCAACCTATACAGCATTTTGGCTCAGGTGGTAAAGCGTCTGCCTACAATGTGGGAGACCCGGGTTCAATCCCTGGGTTGGGAAGATCTCCTGGAGAAGGAAATGGCAACCCACTCCAGTATTCTTGTCTGGAAAATCCCATTGACGGAGGAACCTGGTAGGCTACAGTCCATGGGATTGTGAAGAGTCGGACACGACTGAGCGACTTCACTTTCACTTTCAGACAGCATATTAAAAAGCAGAGACATTACTTTGCCAACAAAAGTCTGTCTAGTCAAGGCTATGGTTTTTCCAGTTGTCATGGATGGATGGACTGTGAAGAAAGCTGAGTGCTAAAGAATTGATGCTTTTGAACTGTGGTGTTGGAGAAGACTCTTGAGAGTCCCTTGGACTGCAAGGAGATCCAACCAGTCCATCCTAAAGGAGATCAGCCCTGAATGTTTATTGGAAGGACTGATGTTGAAGCTGAAACTCCAGTACTTTGGCCACCTGATGCGAAGAGCTGACTCATTTGAAAAGACCCTGATGCTGGGTAAGATTGAAGACGAGAGGAGAAGGAGAAGACAGAGGATGAGATGGTTGGATGGATCATCGACTCAATAGACATGAGTTTGAGTAAACTCCGGGAGTTGGTCATGGACAGGGAGGCCTCGTGTGCTGCAGTCTGTGGGGTCACAAGGAGTCTGACCCGACTGAGCAGCTGAACTGAACTGACCTGAACTAACTGCTACTTTTCTGGGTGTTGGAGATTTGGCAATGAAGAAGACAGAGATGCCCTTTGCACATATAGAGCTTACAGTTTAGTGGGAAGGAAAAGACAGTCAAAAGAGAGCACAGTAATTTCAGATAGTATTAAGAGTGTGAAGGAATTAAAATAGTGATATGAGAGTGTTTGGGGCTGGTCGACAACATATTTATTATGAACACCTTCCATGTACCAATGACATGTGTCACTTCTTATCAGTTTTGTAGAGTGTGCAAGGTACCAGAGAATGGAGGCTTTATCTTTTGAACTTGATTTGAGATGGTCTAACTGTGTTAGTCATATGAATGTTTTGGAATCATTGTATGGTTATATCATGATAACTATTATCACAGTAATTTTATATTTATTATATGAGATGATCAGTGAAGACATTTCAAAAAGCAATTTATAACTCAGCAGAAGAGAGCAACATCATATTCATATCCCAGTTTAATTTTGCATCCTTTGAGTGTCAGAGCATACCTTCTTAGATTTCACAAAAGTCTCTTATACTTGCCTCACTTACATTTTAATGTGACTGAATTACATAGGTGATATGTCTATAGGGCAAAAATTGGACAATTAAGAGTATATTGTGGCATTTATTTGTTAATATTTCAGAACATTGCAGACGTAAGGCATGCCTGTCATACTTTCCTAAATACTTTTGCATGTTTTAGTTAGACCTGGGATAGTATAGACAAAAACATGTGGATCAATTCGTTAAAGAAAAAAAGTAGGAAAGATTAGTGGTGATGGCTGGATGCTGTTTCATTCCTAATACCGAGAGAAAAACACAGGTTTGAGATAAGCAACCTCAACGCAACGTATAGTAATTGGTGGCTAAGTGACAGGAGTTGCATTTCTGAAAATTAGAACAGTTCAGGGAAAAAAACAACACACACACACATTACCATCACTTGGGGGTTGTCAAGTGAGACAATGCCACAAGGAGGTATGATTTAGGCTCAAAGATTAATTGCTGTTTGATATTGAGATGGGAAATTTGTATCTGTGTGGCATAATTTTCCATAATATTAATTTATTTACTCTAACAGCTTTTGTCTTCTTGCCCCAGATTCCATTCTGAATTAACTGGACTTCGATATGGCATCTACTTATTAGGCCTAATTTCTAGCCTGAACTGGCCCTCAATTGCTCTTTCCTTGTCTCCCGCCGGTTACTTCTGTGGTGATGGGCTGGTCTGGAATTCCTCCATGCCCCAAATCTTGCTGCCAGGCTTGTCCTAAAATGATTTCCCCCTTCCTTTCTATTACCTGCTGCAGTGACAGTCAATGTGTAGAAAAGGAGTGACAAAAAGAAAAGCAAAATCACAGTGATTTTCTCTGGCTCAGAAAAAAAAGACCTGTTGGCTGCAATCTTCTTTCAGAGTTCCATTCTCAGCTGCTCCCTTGATGAGGTTTCTTCAATTTCGTTTTTTTGTTTGTTTGTTTTAAAATAAAGTAGGAACAAAGTAAAGGGACTGGTAAATTTTACCGCATTGGCAATTAAGAAGCACAATTTAAGAATAAGAAGGTGAGTTTGGAAATAAATCATAGAAAAAAATGAAAAAAAGAGATGTATTAGGGTTTCTTATAAAAGAAATGAAAGAATGAAATTGTGAGAATAGAATATATAGAATTATAAATAATAGCAACTGAAAAATATAGGGTCTGATGTAATAGCATGTAAGGTTTTTCTGAAAGAACTTTGAACACATTTCAGTAGTCTTCAGGAATATTTTCAAAAAAGAAAACCCAGATTCATTTACTCAATATATCTATGAAGTCTGGGTGATAATAGCCATCACTGCAAAACCGACATAAAGAGCTGGATTTCTGCCTTTGGACAATTTGTGGTCTAGAATGGAGACAGACATTCAGAGGAACTGTGACTAGAATATAATCGTTAACTGAGTCAGCTGGGAGGTGGGGAGAGCCTACTGGAAGCTGGCTCTACTTAAGTATTCTGTGGGTGATAAAATCCTATCCCTTAGGATGGCTGTAGACACTGGGCATTTTTTTCAATTTTATGTTACAATTTAAATTTCAGAGCTATGTTCACTGACCTTCAAACCTTTTAATATATCTTTTCTGCAAGAAAAAAGGATCCAATTATTCTTCCTTTTCTTCACCCTCGTTAATTCCTGTGCTCCTTTTCAAGCTGCCTTACACCCGATTTTGATTTCTCTTCTTAGACTCAAATGTTTCGCTCCTTCCTCCTGGTTGTATGTTCTAGGCATGGAGACAGAGTGTCCACCTCCTTTTCTGTTTCACTTCTTTACCCAGATCTAGAGCCTAGTGTGGAGTCTGCTCAGACAAGGCTTGTCAGCAAAGTGCTGGAAGTTTCTAAAGGCACCCCAAAGACAGTGTTATTGCAACACTATCTTCTTATAGATTTCAGAAAGAAATCAAGGGAACTGATTAAGCAGCAACTTTATTTTTCCTGCGGAATCACCTCTCTGAGAATCAGTGGGAAGTAAATGAGAGGAAAGAAACCTGCAGGGAAAATTTTTCTTGATGAGAGACATCACTCCCACTGACCGCTCGAAGGGCCGCCCAGGGCTCGGGGGGTGGTATATTTTGACACCGAACACAGGAACTGATTGTGTGAACTGGTGAGTTAATGGAACTGCATTGGGATTCTGTGTTAGACAGGACCGGGAGTCTTATGATTCCTTCATAAGGAATCATGTGAGAGAATGCTGCTTCTCAAGCAAGAGATCCTGGTACACTTATAATACATACATATATTGAACCCAATTGAATAAGTAGTTTTTAAGTACCAATACTGTATCAAATGCCACAATTAACCATCCCTTCTTCATATTTTAAGTTACTTTAAATACCAAACACCAAATGAATTACCCATTTGAGACCCAGCTGCATTTTGAAAACAGGTCTAGCAAAATGAGAATTTAGCCTTTAGCCTACACAGCTCTGCTTTGAATTTGAATTTCTTGAATTCATATATATATATATATATATATAAAATATGCTGTGTATATTATCTATGGTGAAACAGATCACCAGCCCAGGTGGGATGCATGAGACAAGTGCTCAGGCCTGGTGCACTGGGAAGACCCAGAGGAATCGGGTGGAGAGGGAGGTGGGAGGGGGGATCGGGATGGGGAACACATGTAAATCCATGGCTGATTCATATCAATGTATGACAAAACCCACTGGGAAAAAATAAATAAATAAAGGAGAAATTGAAAAAAAAAAAAATATGCTGTCAGTATACTTACAGAGGTTTCTTCCTTGAGCCCCCTGTAAGTGTACTGGGGGTTCAAATTATTATATATAATACATAATAATTTAAATATACATATTTAAATTATTTACTTATAATGTTCTCGGTAAAAATTCCTGTTTATATGCATATTTCTGTAAGATATACACAATGCATAAATTTACAAAGTACAATGTTAAATTTTCTTTTTATTCTTCCCCTCAAAGATAACCTCTATTGACTGATATATATACACATATATAGCTTCCTCTGGTGGCCCAGTGGTAAAGAATCCTCCTGCTAATTCTGGAGACACAAGTTCAATCCCTGGGTCAGGAAGATCCCCTGCAGGAGGAAATGGCAACCCACTCCAGTGCTGTTTCCAGGGAAATCCCATGGACAGAGGAGCCTGGAGGGCTACAGTCCACAACTTCACAAAAGAATTGAACACAATTTAGCAACTGAACAGCAACAACAAATACATGTATATATAAAAAATAAAATTGGTGTATATATAAGTATATATAAAACAGGTATGTTTTTCATTACTCCATATATGTCATACATGTACAATAGATTTTAAAAATATACAGAAATGAGCTAATATACATTTGTATTGCTAGATTTATTTTGCTCTGCAATTTTATTTTAATGTTTCACTTATTCTTTGCTTTGGAGAACGGGACGGCAATCCACTCCAGTATTCTTGCCTGGAGAATTCTCTGGACAGAGAAGCCTGGCCGGCTACAGTCCATGGGATTGCAAAGAGTCAGACACGACTGAGTGACTGACATACACCCACACATTCTTTGCTTAGACCACCAAGTTAGAATTAGACATTTAATGTTGCTAGTACAGTGTATGATAATTCATACTGAACAAATTCAAAGCAGAGTTTTGTAAGCTAAATTCTCATTTTGTTGGGCCTGTTTTCAAAATTCAATTGAATCTCAAATGGCTAATTCATTTGGTGTTTGGTATTTTAAAAGACTTAAAATATGAAGAAGGGATGGTTAATCATGGCATTCGATACAGCGTAGGTACTTAATAAATATTTATTCAATTGTATTCAATTAATTTTTCTTAGCTTGCCATTGCAAATGAAAAGTAGAGTTCTCTCAGTTAATCTATCTCTATATTGCAAGATATCTTTCAAGGAACTGAATCTGTCTCAGTTTATCCCTCCGTCTACAAATACTCTTGGACTGTTTACTGTGGTCAGTTGACAAAACTCACCCACTATGATGAGTCTTTTCTATGTTAGGAGTTTTAGAGATAAGGAGTCAATCTCAAATCAATAAAAGACCAATAATAACAAACAGTTAACTTTGCAGAGTGCTTTGCTGTTTTCAAGACACTTTCACATGCCTCCTCACATGTAACTCTCATAACAACTTTGGGAGATGGGTATCATCCTCATTTTATGGAGAAAGAGAGTGAGCCTCTGATAGTGATTGATTGTCTCAAGTCACTAAGGACAGAAAAGTGAAAAAACTGAGATTCAAACTTCCTCACTTCAAATTCAGGCCTCCGTTGGTGTATATATATATATATATATATATATATATATATATATATATATATATATATATTCTTATACAAGAGTTACTGTCCTTATAGGACAAATCCATTAAAAAAAACAAAAACTAATTCACACTTAAAGAGCGACCTATATAGAGTGGGAAAGAGGAAATCTGTTGGTATACAAATAACAAATTAGTACACTGTGAGGATATATATATGTTAAATTTAAAGTACATTCTACCCATGGTTCTCAATATGTGGTCCTTCACCAGCATCACCATCCCCTGGAAACTTTCTAGAAAGCCAAGCCCCACCCTGTACCTACTGAATCAAGAGCTGCTAGGGGGTCAGTAACCTGGTTTTAATAAATCCACCACATTATTCTAATGCACATTAAAATTTGAGAACCATAGTTCTATCTTGTAAACTGGCAGAAGATAAATAACTTGCTATTCAGATCTGAACACCTACCTGTCTGAACCTTCCTGCTGAAACATATCCTACTGAGGTCAAAAGATATACCTTCTACAGAGATCAAAAGACAGCTTTCTCATTTGAAATATAAGCAGCTGCTCTCTGTGGATCCAGGTCAGGGTTTATTGCTTCTAGGTATAGTGGTAGGATTTCACTTCCTTTAATGTATTCTTTGTTTCTTGTTATGGTGAAAACTAATTTCCGAATCCTCCTCAATCTATTTCTCTATTAATTCCCAGTTCCCACATAGGAATATGAGATAATTTATGCTTTTCACTGATTCATTAAGTTCTGCATGCCAAAAAAAAAAAAAAAAAGACAACAAACAGAATAGAAATAAGATCTCCCAAATCTTAAGTATACAGTTGGACAATAACTATAACAAGCAAGATAGTGATATTTTGCTGATTGTTATGAGCTGTTTATGTCCCCCAAATCCACATGTTGAAACTGTACCCCATGATATAATGATACTAGAAGGTAGGACCTTTTGAAGGCAATTAGGATTAGATGAGTTGTTCTCATGTGAGAGATGTGTCCCTAAAAAGACACTAGAGGGCTTGATTCCTTCCTCTGGGGGCTCTGCAATGTGAGGATGCAAGATGGCAACAGTCTACAAACTGAAAGAGGGTCCTCCCCAGAACCTGACTGTGCTGACCCTCTGATCTTGGCCTCCCAGCATACAGAACTGTGAGAAGTAAGTTTCTTTTACTTACAAGTCACCTATATCAGCACTTAGTCGCTCAGTCATGTCTGACTCCTTGCGATGCTTTGGACTGTAGCCCGCCAGGCTCCTCTGTCCATGGGATTTTCCAAGTAAGAATACTGGAGTGGGTTGTCATGCCCTCCTCCAGGGGATCTTCCCGACCCAGAAATTGAACCCATGTCTCGTGTGTCTCCTGCTTTGCAGGTCAATTCTTTACCCACTGAGCCGTTGGGAATTCCCTCAAAGATAAGTAGAGGAGGCCATGCAAAACAAACGGATCAGAACCATAGGACACTGTTCAGAAATTTGTCTTGCTTCGTATTAGGATTTGAGTGAGCCTTAAGCATTTTTGTCACTGCAGCAGAGACCTGAGATTTTTACTTCTGTCATCCTTGTTCGGCTTAGCATCTATTTTATAGGCTAGGGATTCTCCTTGGATTTTATATCATCAGCCTACATTGAAAAACAATGTGAGGGGAAGAATTCAGTGAATGTTGTTGCTATTAAGTTAGAGGAGTTTCATTTATTGTGTGTAAAGATTGTCATCCAAAGTAAATAGCGATTGTTGAGTAAATTAATACACATATGTATAAGAAGCAAATTTTTAGCACACTGCATATTTCTTTTATGGAAACAAACCAGTGAGGTATGTATGCTCTATAGAAACTTTGATGTGTTTTTTAAAAATATTTAATAGACTTTATTTTTTAAAGAAGTTTTAAGTTCACAACAAAATTTAGTGGAAATTACAGAGAGTTACCATATATTTCCTGTTCCCATATGTACATAAACTACCCCACTATTGATCTCGACCACAGCAATACATTTGTGACAATCAGTGCGCCTCCAGGGTCCAAAGTTTACAGTAGGGTTCGCTCTTGATGTACATTCTAGTCTAGACATATGTATAATGCTATGGATTCATCATGGCAATAACATCATATATAATAGTTTACTGCCCTAAAACTCCTCTATGCTCTGCCTATTCATCCCTTCCTACAGGGCCCCATCAACCCCTGGCAACCACTGATTTTTTAATGTCTTCATAGTTTTACCTTGTCAAGAATGTCACATAGTTGGAATCATACATTATGTACCTTGTCCTTCCATAATCTGCATTTAACTATCCTCTAGCCTTTTCATGGCTTGATCGCTCATTTCTGTTTGGCATTAAATAATATTCCATTGCCCAGATGCATCATAGTCTGTTTATTCATTCACCTACTAAAAGACATCTTGGTTGCTTCCAAGTTTTGGCAACTATGAATAAACTATGAACATCATCGTGCAGCTTTTTGTGTGGACATAAATTTTTAATTCACTAGGATAAATACCAAAGAACACCACTGCTGGATGGTATGGTAAGAATATGTTTAATTTCACAAGAAACTGCCACACCATCCTTTAAAGCATTCGTACCATTTTGAATTCCCATTTGACAGATCTCTTTGCCTGGTTTTTGCCACGGCAGCACTGAATTGATTACTGTCCTGAGTACTTGACCTACTGCTTTATAGTACATCTTAAGACCGTTATTCTTCTTGAAGATGGGTAGTGTCAGTCCTCTGATTTTGTTCTTCTTCTCCCATACTGAACTGCCTATTCTGGGTCTTTTGCTTCTTCCCAGTAATTTTATAAAAATCCTGTCCTTATCCGAAAAATAACTTTCTGGGATTTTGATTGACCTTGCACTGAACATTTTAGATCAAGATGGGGAGAACTGACAGATGGACAATACTGAGTTTTCTTATTCTTGAATGCTGTAGAACCAGTCTTGTATAATTAGGATAAGTCCACTATGGACTTTGTTGTGGTGTATACTTCTTTTTATACATTGTTTAATTCAATTTGCTAAAGTTTTGTTGAGGATTTTTGCATGAACTTTGTTCATGAGAGATATTGTTCTATAGTCTTCTTGTAATGTCTTTTTCTGGTTATGATATTAGAGTAATTCTGGCCTCATGGAATAGGTTAGGAAGTATTCTCTCTGCTTCTATCTTCTGGAAAAGATTGTAGAGAAATGACATAATTTCTTCTTTAAATGTTTGGTAAAATTTACCAGTGAACCCATTTAGGCCTGGTGTTCACAATTTTGGAAGGTTATTTGCTATTGATTCAATTTCTTTAATAAATATAGGCTTATGTTGATTATATATTTGTTTTTGAGTGAGTTTTGGCAGATTTTGTCTTTCAAGGATTTGGTCCATTTCATCTAGGCTATCAAATTTACAGGTATAGGGTTAGTTATTCACTGCATCCCTTTATTATTTTTTAATATGTATGAGATCTATAGTGATGGCCCCGCTTTCATTTTTGATATTAGTAATTTTTGTCTTCTTTCTTCTTAGCTTGGAGAGAGGCTTATCAATTTAATTGATCTTTTCAAAGAATGAGCTTTTGGTTTTATTGATTTTCTCTATTGATTTCCTGTTTTCAATTTCATTGATTTCTGTTCTGATTTTTGTGATTTATTTTCTCTACACACTTTGGATTTAATTTGCTTTTTTCTAGGTTCCTATAGTAGAACTTAGATTATTGATTTTAGGTCTCTCTTTCTTCATTATCAAGGGCTTCCTTTGTGGCTTCCCTTATCAAGGACTTCCCATATCAAAGGCTTCCCTTGTGGCTCAGCTGGTTTGCCTGCAATGCGAGAAACCTGGGTTCGATCCCTAGGTTAGAAAGATCCCCTGGAGAAGGGAAAGGCTACCCTCTCCAGTATTCTGGCCTGGAGAATTCCATGGATTGTATAGTCCATGGGGTTGCAAAGAGTCAGACATACCTGAGCGACTTTCACTTTTCTTCATTATACTGCATTATAATAACATTATACTGGGTTTGATCCCTGTCAATAAGATCTCCCGGAGAAGGAAATGGCAACCCACTCCAGTATTCTTGCCTGGAGAGTTTAATGGACAGAGGAGCCTAGCAGGCTCCAGCTCATAGAGTCACAAAGAGTCACACACAGCTGAGCACACCCATAGATAGGCATCCCTTGTATCATGACCATCATTTATTCTACCTGTATGTAAGGACACATAAGCCTGCAGAGTATATATGGGCTTCTCAGATTTTGCTAGTGGTAAAGAATCTGCTTGCCAATGCAGGAGACTCAAGAGATGCAGGTTTGCTCCCTGGGTTGAGAAGATCCCCTAGAGCAGGGCATGTTAAGCCAATCCAGTATTCTTGTCTGGAGAATCGCAGGGACAGAGGAGCCTGGTGGCCTACAGTCCATAGGGTCACAAATAGTCAGACACGAGTGAATCAACTTAGCATCTTAGCAATCATACAAGCATAGAGTATGTGTGTGTATATATTTACATATATACACACATACTCTTATTTATGCTATTATTTGAACCAATTGCTCTTTACTAGATCAATAAGAAGAAAAATGAAACTTTTTGTTTTACTTTTTCTTTTTCCTTCCCTCTTGCCTTCCTTTTGGTTGACCTGAGTTTGTGATTTATATCGTTTTCCTTCTCTCTGAGGAACTTCTCTTAAGATTTCTTATAAGACAGATCTACTGGCAACAAGTCTTTATTTCTCCTTCACTTATGAACAGTAATTTCACAGAGTTTAGCATTCTAGTTTGGTGAATTTTCACTCTCAACACTTTAAATATTTCACCCCACTGTCTTCTTGCCTGCATGGTTTCTGAGGTTTTTTATTCCTCTGTCTTCTTTCAAGATCTTTTATTTACTTTTTATTTTCTGAAGTTTGAGTATGATATGCTCAGATATAGGTTTTTATGGGACTTTTTTCCTACTTGGTGTTCTGTGAACTTCCTAAATCTATGATATGGTGTCTGACATTAATTTGAGGAAATTCTCAGTCATCGTTGATTCAGATGGCACTTCTGTTCCTTTTCTTTCTGGTATTCCTATTGCATTTATGTTTTGCCTTTTCATGTGGTTGTCCCATAATTCCTAGATATTATGTCCTATTTGTTTCAGTCTTTTTTTTTCCTCTTTGATTTTCACTTGTTTCTATTGGCATATATTCAAGCTCGGAGATTCTTCCCTCAGCTACGTCTAATCTGCTAATGAACCCATCAAAGGCATTCTTCATTTCTGATACTGCATTTTTGACTTCTAGTATTTCTTGTTGATTCTTTATTAGAATTTCCACCTCTTTACTTTCATTATCCATCTGTTCTTGCCTGTTGTCTACTTTTCCCATTAATGCCCTTAACTTATTAATCTAGCTTAAAAAATTCTTAGTATGATAATTCCAGCCTTCCTGTCATATCTGATTCCCATGTTTGCTTAGTCTCTTCACATGGTGTCACTGCATTTTGTTGTGTTTTGTAATTTTGTGTTGAAAGGTGGACATGATGTACTGGGTAAAAGGCACTGCAGTAAATATGTCATTGGTAGTGTGATGGGGAGGTGTAGGGAGGGAGGAAGTATTCTGTCGTCACATGACTGGGGCTTTGTCTTTGAGTGAGTCTGTGCCCCTGGACCGTGACCCTCACCAGTGCCTTGCAGTCCCTCCCCACCGGCCCCCTGAGATGGGAGAGAATGGCTAGAGAGGACCGGAGTAGGGTCAGTCCCTTGACCCACATGAAAAGCTTGAAATAACTGGAATTGGGTATTTCCCTTCCTCCAGTTAGGTTAGGCACTGCAACCCCCATAGTTAACGGTTTGCTAAAATAGTTTCTCCTGAGGGCAGGCCTCCTTAAGATGAACAGAAGGCTATCTTGTCGTTCAGAGTGGCTTCTTTTCCCCTCCATCAGCTGGAAGCACAATATTTTTCTCAGATATTCAGTGACTGAGTTTAGCTTTCGCATTTCTGCCCAGTGAGCTGTTAATCTCAGTGTCCTCTTGTCTGTTTCTCCAGTTTTGGGGCGGGGAGCAGCAGTTTGTCCTATGACTTCAGGTCTCAGACAGGTCTAAAAAGCATTGATATTTTCAGTTTGTTAATCTGCTTTCTTACTGTTAGAATGTAGTGACTTCTAACCCATTACATGCCTGACCAGTAAGTCTGTGCATTCTTTTCAAATGAATAAAATGCAAGCTAACATTGAATTGTTTGCTTTCCTTTACATTGAACAGTATTTTACTAAGAGAGCAGGTGACATAAATCTATATATCTGAATAAAATTACAACAATGGAAAATCTGGGCCATATAACATAGCATAATATAATCATGTTGCTACTTGGAAAGATTAATCACTAATCACAGTGCAATTTTTAATTAAAAAGAAGGTGGGAACTAGATGAAAAAAATTAAGGATGTTCAGTAAGCTAGTGATCAAAGCTCAGCATTAAATTAAAATGTTTTCTATGAAAATATGAATCTCCTTATGCAGATTATCCCACTGAATTATTCCACCATCTGTAGAATTCGTGCCTTTTTGTTTGACTCATTTATTACAAGTAGCTTATCAGCAATAGCTCCCACTATTAACATAAATAAGAGATTCTTAGATGATGATAAGAAGAGACAATTAGAAAGTCATACCCTGTTAGAAAAATTAAAGAAACCAGCAATATATTTTCATCCATGTATTACGGTAACAATGAGACTCTGCCCTTAAAAAAAATCCAGTTGTATTCCAAAAAGAAAAGCAGTTATATCATAGAGAATGTTCAAAATTGAAGATGCTCTTTGTTGATCTAGTTATAATTGTAACGTAGCATGTGCATAAAGATAGAAGCCTGTTTAATGAATTTTATGTTCTGTGGTCAGATATACTATTACTGAGAAAATTTTAAAAATCACATTTTTATTTAAAACATATTACAAATATGCCTTTAAATATTTAATATCCACAGCTATGATGCCTGTATTATGCATCAGCAGACACAGTAGTCTTCAGCTTTTATTAAATGATAGTGAATTATTCAGAGAAGATATCAGCAAGCTTTCATAAATGGAATATCCACTGTTGACCCCTGTGATCTATGTTTCTTTAGTTTGAGTAAGTAATATGTATACTTAAGAGGCATCAGGAAATTTTAATCTATGTATCTCTTTATCTTAGCCACCTATTTAGTTAGCCAGCTGGCTATCTAACATCTACCTTTGCATGTATATTTCAGATATTGGAAGTGAAATTTTCTCTTGAGATTCCAAGTTTTCTTCAACCAGGAGTGAATCTGGAAGTTCACATTTTAATGTAAATTACTTTTAGTCATGTCCAACTTTTTGCAACCTTATGGACTGTAGACTGCCAGGCTTCTCTGTCCATGGGATTCTCCAGGTAAGAATACTGGAGTGGGTTGCTATGCCTTCCTCTAGGGATCATCACAATCCAGGGATCAAACCCACGTCTATTATATCTACCTGCATTGACAGGTGGATTCTTTACCACTAGCACCACCTGGGAAGTCCCCAAAGCCTCAGTTCAGTTCAGTCACTCAATCATGTCTGACTCTTTGCGACTCGATGGCTTGTAGCATGCCAGGTGTCCCTGTCCATTACCAACTTCCAGAGTTTACTCAAACTCATGTCCATTGAGTTGGTGATGCCATCCAACCATCTCATCCTCTGTCGTCCCCTTCTCCTCCCGCCTTCAATCTTTCCCAGCATCAGGGTCTTTTCAAATTAGTCAGTTCTTCACATCCAATGGCCAAAGTATTGGAGTTTCAGCTTCAACATCAGTCCTTCCAATGAACACCCAGAACTGATCTCCTTTAGGATGGACTGGTTGGATCTCCTTGCATTCCAAGAGACTCTCAAGAGTCTTCTCCAACACCACAGTTCAAAAGCATCAATTCTTCTGCACTCAGCTTTCTTTATAGTCCAACTCTCACATCCATACATGACCACTGGAAAAACCATAGCTTTGACTAGATGGACCTTTGTTGGCAAAGTAATGTCTCTGCTTTTTAATATGCTGTCTAAGTTGGTCATAACTTTTCTTCCAAGGAGCAAGCGTCTTTTAATTTCATGGCTGCAGTCACCATTTGTAGTGACTTTGGATCCCAGAAGAGTTCATCATATCAGAAGAATGGGAAACATTGCATTCTGAGACAGGGGAAACAATGGATGGGAGAAACTATGCATTACAAATTCTTGGAGCCTCTTAACCTTTCCAAAGTTCAAATAAACTAGGTCTCAATTTTTTTAATTAAATTTTTTAAAAATTGAATTTAAAATGAAGCAGTTATCTTCTCTGCCTATGAACATTGCCACGTAGGCATTTTAAAGTCTCCCTCCAAATGGCCCTCCTATGTCAGAATCTCCCAAAGAGCCAGAGAAGCTGTAGAACTCTTCACTCAAGGCTTGAATTTTGAAACAACTGAGGAAAGTCTGAGAAGCCATTCTGATCTCATGGACTGCTGGTAATGAGAGATGTAAATGCCAAGCACTCTGGATCCTTTGGGCTTGTCCTGTACACCTTTGTGGAGGAAGTGTGTGCAGCCATGAATTCAGGGCCACACATGGTGGGTGGAAGAATTATGAAACCAACAAGCGCTGTACCAAGAGAAGATTCTCAAAGATATGGAGCCCAATTAACTGTGATTAGATTTTAACTGTGAAAAAGATTTTGTTATACAGTAAAAATGCTAAACAACATCATCTGAGAGGTTATCATATTTTTATTGAAGTATAGTTGATTTACAATATTGTGTTAGTTTTAGGTATTCAGCAGTTATTCAGTTTCAGATATATATATATATGTAACATATATATATAACTGAATATATAGTATATTATATATATATAATTGTTTTTCAGATTCTTTGTCCTTATAGGTTATTACAAAATATTGAGTATAATTCCCTGTGCTATACAGTTTCTGGTTATTTGTTTCATAATCAGCTGGTAAAGAATCCGCCTGCAGTGCTGAGACCTGGGTTTGATTCCTGGGTTGGGAAGATGCCCTGGAGAAGGAAAAGGCTACCCACTCCAGTATTCTGGCCTGGAGAATTCCATGGACTGTATAGTCCATGGGGTCACAATGAGGTGGACATGACTAAGCGACTTTCACATTTCATATATAGTAGTGTATATATGTTAAACGTTAAAGCCAAACTCCTAATTTATCCCCCTTCTTCCCCTCTGATAACCATAAGGTTGTTTTCTCTGTCTATTTGTCTGTTTCTGTTTTGAAAATAAGTTCACATTATTTTTGTCTTTTAGATTCCACATAATAAACAATATGTGATATTTGTCTTTCTGTATCTGACTTACTTCACTTAGTATAATAATCACTAGATCCACCCATGTTGTAAATGGCAGTATTTCATTCTTTTTTATGGCTGATTAATATTCCATTGTGTATATATGCCACATCTTCTTTATTCATTTGTCTGTCAGTGGACATTTAGCTTGCTTCTGTGTCTTGCCTGTTGTAAATGGTGCCACAGTAAGTGTGAGGGTTCATGTACCTTTTCGAATTAGAGTTTTCTCCAGATGCATGCCTGGTAATGGGATTGCAAGATCATACGGTAGTTCTGGGGGGCTCCCCAGTGGCTCAGCAGTAAAGTCTGTCTGCAATGCAGGAGACACGGGAGATATGGGTTCAATTCCTGGGTCTGTAAGATTCCCTGGAGGAAGGCATAGCAACCCACTCCAGTATTCTTGCCCAGAGAGTCCCATGGACAGAGGAGCCTGGTAGGATACAGTCCATAGGGTCGCAGAGTCAGACACAACAGAAGCAACTGAGTATGCAAGTGGTAGTTCTAGTTTTAGATTTTTAAGGAACTTTCATACTGTTCTCCATAGTGGCTGTACCAATTTACATTCTCACCAGCGGTGCAGAAGGATTCGTTTTTCTCCATACCGTCTCCAGTATTTATTATTTGTAAACTTTTTTTGATGATGACCTTTCTGACTTATGTGAACTGATACTTCCTAGGAGTTTTGATTTGCATTTCTCCAATAATTAGTGATGTTGAGTGCTTTTTCACGTGCCTGTTGGCCATCTCTATGCTTTCTTTGGAGAAATGTCTAGATGTTTTGCCCATTCTTCTATTTGTGTGTTGTTTTTTTTTTTTTTTATGTTAAGCTGTATGTGCAGTTTGTATATTTTGGAACTTAATCTCTTGTTATTTCCACCATTTGCAAATATTTTCTTCCAGTTCGTGGGTTATCTTATTTTGTTTTTGGTTTCTTTGCTGCACAAAAGATTTTAGTAGTGGAAATAAAAAGAAAAATCAACAGATGAGATTCTTTTGAACAGTATGAGAAAATTGAAGTGATTGAAATTTTGACTGAGACAGTGGCAAGAAGAGAGGCTAGATTCTTTACCCTCTGAGCCACCAGGGGAACCCACTACCACACCATGAATGGCCACAGCTGAAGTAAGAAAAGACCTAAGCAAGAGACAACTAGTGCTTCATCCAGGCTAAGAGGTTGAAATGGTTCTGGAAACTTTGGTGGTGATCACAGGGGTGATTTTGGTGAGGATGGCAGCTTAAGTCATGGAGGACACTTTGCAAAGTTGGCTTTGGTGACAGATATAGTGGCAGAACTATTTAAAATCCTAAAAGGTGATGCTGTCAAAATACTGCACTCAATATGTCAGCAAATTTGAAAAACCCACCAGTGACCACAGGACTGGAAAAGGTCAATCTTCATCCCAATTCCCAAGAAGGGCAATACTAAAGAATTTTCAAACTACTGTACAATTGCACTCATCTCCCATGCCAGTAAGGTTATGCTCAAAATCCTGTATGCTAAGCTTCAACATTACATGAACTGAGAACTTCTAAATGTCTAAGCTATGTTTAGAAAAGGCAGAGGAACCAAAGATCAAATTGCCAACATTTGCTGGATCATAGAGAAAGCAAGGGAAATCCACAAAAATATTTACCTCTGTTTTATTGACTACAGTTAAGCCTTTGACTATGTTCACTTCAGTTCAGTTCAGTTGTTGAACTACTAGAAGTAGTTTGAACATTCTTTGGCATTGCCTTTCTTTGACATGGAATGAAAACTGACCTTTTCCAGTCCTGTGGCCACTGTTGAGTTTTCCAAATTTGCTGGCATATTGAGTGCAGCACTTTAACAGCATCATCTTTTAGGACTTGAAATAGCTCAACTGGAATTCCATCACCTCCACTAGCTGTTGGTGGATCATAACACACTGCAGAAACCTCTTAAAAAAATGGGAATACCAGACTATCTTACCTGTCTCCTGAGAAACCTATATGCCGGTCAAGAAGCAACAGTTAGAACCTTATATGGAGCAATTGACTGGTTCAGGATTGAGGAAGAAGTACAACAGGGCTGTTTATTGTCACCATGCTTACTTAACTTATACACAGAGCATATCATGAAAAATGTTGGGCTGGATGAGTTGTAAGCTGGAATCAAGATTGCCAGGAGAAACATCAATAACCTCAGATATGGGAATGCTGCTGCTGCTGCTCCTGCTTCAGTCATCTCGGACTCTGTGCGACCCCATAGACGGCAGCCCACCTGTCTCCTCTGTCCCTGGGATTCTCCAGGCAAGGATACTGGAGCGGGTTGCCATTTCCTTCTCCAGTATGGGGATGATACCACTCTAATGGCAGAAAGGAAAGAGGATTTAAGTAAAGAACCTCCTGATAAGGAGAAGAGTGAAAAAGCTTGCTTAAAACTAAATAATAATAATAAAAAAACCCTAAGATCATGGCATCTAGCCCTATCACTTCATGGCAAATAGAAGGGGAAAAGATGGATACAGTGACAGATTTCCTCTTCTTGGGCTCAAAAATCACTGCAGATGGTGACTGTAGTCTTGGAATTAGAAGATGATTGCTTCTTAGCAGGAAAGCTTTGACAAACCTAGACAGTGTATTAAAAAACAAAGACATGGCTTTGCTGACACAAGTCTGTATAGCAAGGCTGTGGTCTTTCATGTATGGTTGTGAGAACTGGACCATAAAGAAAGCAGAGCACTGAAGAATTGATGCTTTTGAACTGTGGTGCTGGAGAAGACTCTTGAGAGTCCCTTGAACTGGAAGGAGATTAAAGCAGCCAATCTTTAAGGAAATCAAGCCTTAAACTGATGCTGAAGCTGAAGCTTTACTACTTTGTCCACCTGATGCCAAGAGCCAACTCATTGGCAAAGACCCTGATACTGGGAAAGATTGAAGGCAGAAGTAGAAGAGGGCAACAGAGTGTGGGATTGTTGGATGGCATCACTGATGCAATGGACATGAACTTGGGCAAACTCTGGGAGATGGTGAGGCACAGAGAAGCCTGGTGTGCTGCAGTCCCTGGGGTCAGGAAGAGCTGGAAATGACTTGATGACTGAAGAGCAAGAGCAAGATGGCCGTAGGGGTGGCTGTAGTGAATTTCATAACAGTGGAAGCAGCTTTGGAGGTAGTAGAAGCTACAGTGATTTTGGCCAGCACAATAATCAGTCTTAATTTTGGACCCATGAAAGGAGGAAACTTTGGAGGCAAAAGTTCTGGCCCTTGTGGTGGTAGAGGCCAAAAATTTGCCAGACCATGAAACCAAGATGGCTGTGGCAGTTTCAGCAGCAGCAGTAGCTATGGCCGTGGCAGAAGGATTTAATTACTGCCAAGAAACAAACAGTAGGAAGAGAAGACTCAGAGAAGTAGCAGGAGAGTTATAGGTGTCAACAGATTTGTGAACTCAGCCAAGCACAGTGGCGGCAAGGCCAAGCTGCTACAAGAAGACATGTTTTATATGATACTCATGTGGGTGAAAAAACTCGAGGATTTTGTCTGTGACTGATAGCATAACAGGTTATTTTCATTTCTGTTCTGTGGAAAGTGTAAAGCATTCCAACAAAAGATTTTAATGTAGTTTTCTTTTCTTTTTTTTTTTGCACTCACCCTGTTGATTGCTAAATGTGGTAGTCTGATCATGACACTGAATAAATGTGTCTTAAAATTATACAATTAGTTTTTAATTCCAAATGCTTAATGGTTAATCCCAAATTCATGTTCCTTTGATTCCTGAACTCTCCAAGAGAATGTCGAATAAGGGCATGTGTCTGCTGACTAGAGGCTAGAAAATTTAGATCATCAGGATGGTCTGGACAGCAGTTCATATATGGTCATATCAGACAGTACCACACACAGAAGACGGTGTGTAAGCAGACTGTGTCAGTGATCCTATTCTTGGATTGCAAAGGATTATAAGCCTAACACAAAGTAAACAGTTTTGTTTACATTTATGGAAGGCTGGACAATGGCTGCATACAATATGGTCAAAGAGCTAAATTAACTCCTCAGTGCAAAACCAGAGGGTTCTAAATGTTGAAGAATAAAATGGGGATTTTGGATCTGTATACCTGAACACATCCAGAAATCAAGAACCACATTTTTTGTCCACACACCGCTAATGCATACATTCATACTTGCTAACATAAGCAGAATTAAGTGACATACACACACAAAAAAATTCACTTTCATTTTTAAAAATATTTATTTATTTGGCTGTGCCAAATCTTAATTGCTGGCATGTGAACTGTTAGATGCAGCATGTGGGATCTAGTTCCCTGACTGGGGGTTGAACCTGGGCTCCTTGCTTTGGGAGCATGAAATCTTTCCCACTGGACCAGCATGGGAGTCCCCTGCACCTTTGATTTTAAAGTAGACTCTACAAAAGTATGTGGTTGTTGTTATTTAGCCTCTAAGTCATATCTGACTATTTTGGACCCCAACAACTATAACCCACCAGGCTCCTATGTCCATGGGATTTTCCAGGCAAGAATGTTGGAGTAGCTTGCCATTCCCTTCTCCAAGGGATCTTTCCAACCCAGGGACCAAATCTGGGTCTCCTGCTCTGAGGATGGATTCTTCACCATCTGAGTCATGTGGGAAGCCCCAGTAAATGTATGATTAGTTAGTGTTATTTGCTCATGTCCCACTCTTTTCCTCAACCATAGAATTCTCCAGGCAGGAATACTGGATTGGGTAGCCATTCCCTTCTCCTCTCCAGGGCATCTTCCCAACCCAGGAATCGAACCTGTGCTGTCTCCTGCGTTTCAGACGCATTTGTTACCTTCTGAGCCAACAGGGAAACCCCAACAAATGTATAAACACATGCTATTTTCAAGAATAGTGCATAGGAAAACTGACTTTTTTCCTTCTCTGATTTAGACTGTAAAACATTAATATTTAGATAGTGACTATGTAATAATGAAATGGTATTGTTTTGTTCTCTAATTTTCCAGACCTATCAAATGGCAATTTTGTTGATTAATTTTGAACATCCTAAAGTCCTTAAGAACCAACTGGAAGAACAATACTTGAGTTTGGGAGAGGAAGTCTCTAATTTTCAGAATTCAGTGATCCAAACAGTTTGTGGGAATGTTGTTTTATTAGCTTAAAACCTCAGAGATAGTCTATGTGAACATGATTTTGAAGAGTATTGAATTTAGCAAAACTTTCCAGTGAATTTCACCATATGAGAAATTACATGTTAACCTGTATGTAAAACATAATACTTGAGAATAATATTTCTGTAAACAGTACATTAAATCTCCCACATCAGAAATTGCTGTTATGAACTCTGGGGTGTATTTGCTCCTTTTGGCAACTGATGCACTGGAATAAATTACATAGTTATTTTATAATGTAAATTTACTATGTAAATTACTGTGTAATTTCCTATGTCACTAAAAGAGTTAACAGTCTTCCTAGTAAGCTGATTACAAGCACTTCAAATATGTTTATTCTTCTGTATACATTGATTAAAAGTGTGTGCCAGTTTTCTAAAAATATAGATTCTTATAATGAGGATTTTTTTTTTAATTTGTAAGAAAATAAGTTTCTTGAGCAGATCATTCATGGGACAAGCAAATGCTGAAAGAAAACAAACAAAACATTTACATGGGAAAACAAAAGAATTATAAATGAATTCCTGGAAATGCCTTAATAATCCGACTGAAGCAACATAGGAAATACATTTTAGTTTCTCAATTGGAACTAGATTTTATGTTCTTTATCAAAGTAAACTTTAAAAGATTAAACCAAATAAATATTTTAGTGCTGCTATTTACTGAAAGGTTTTTGCTGCATAGAATGACAACACTGGATGTTAAAGCGGACACAGACACTTTCTACCCCTAGTTATATTCCAAACTCCCACTATCTTCTAGTACTGTTATTAATACATAGACTGACCAGTTTTCCTACAGATACAAAGGTTAGTTTTGGAAGGTAACTTGAGGGAGAAAGGACTGTGAGCTTCTTGAGTTTTGTGATCCTTTCTTATTTTTCTCTTCATATCTAAAATGCTTAGCTATTAGCAATTATAGGATCTTCCCTTTTGCTCAGACGGTAAAGAATCTGCTTGCAATGCAGGAGACCTGGGTTCAATTCCTGCGTCAGAAAGATCCTCTGGAGAAGTGAATGGCAATCCACTCCAGTATTCTTGTCTGGAGAATCCCATGGGCGAAGAAGCCTGGCGGGCTACAGTCCTTGCAATCACAAAGAGTTGGACACGACTGAGCAAGTAACACTACTACTATTAGCAATTACACTTCTCAATTTTATTCACTTCTCAACAAATATTTGTTGTGTGTGTATGAAGAACCGCAGAAACTCTTTTAGGTACTGGTAACCAGTCAATGAAGAAAGCAAACAAAAATCCCTACCTGCATCACAGATTTTATTTTCTAATGTTAAGTATTATATTGTTCACTATCTTCTGAATGAATGTTTATGGAATGAATGATGAAGGAGCAGCCATGGGAAAACTAGAGAAAAGCATTTTGAAATTTTGTAATTATGATCATTTTTCCATTGTCGTGGTAAGGAAATTATGCAGTGTCAATAGAGCGTACAAGTTACTTTCATTGAAAAACATTTTGAAGAAATGTAACTCCCTAAGCATCTACCTTTAGGTTAAAAGCCATGCTTCAAAAGCTGTCTCACATATGAAAAATCATTTAATCATATTTTAATGTCATATCTTCTTTCTTTGGAAAATATGTAAGTGAAATAAGAATGTGTATCTGTTGCTCCTGGATTAGGAGCTGATATTATCTATAAGAAAATTCCTATTTTGGGCGGAAACAGCTTAGAATAGTGCAAGGGCAGGTAAAGGAGCATATAGCTTGTCTGCTGGCGCCAGGTGGTAGTATCAAGATTAAAGGTCTTAAATCTTTCATTCATGGTGTTACAAACCGACTGTCATGATCCATTCACTATATCTACTCTGCCCCTGTTGCTTGTCACTTCAGTCATGTCCAACTCTGTGTGACCCTATGGACTACAGCCTGCCAGACTCCTCTGTCCATGGGATTCTCTAGGCAAGAGTACCAGAGTGGGTTGCCATGCCCTCCTCCAGGGTATCTTCCAGACCCAGGAACTGAACGAGCATCTCACGTTATCTCCTGCATTGCAGGCAGATTCTTTACTGCTGAGCCACCAGGGAAGCCCTGTATCTACTCTAAGGAACAGCTACAGAGTAAAAGAATGAAGTCACTCTCAAAATTTCTCAAGATGAGAATTTTAAAAGACAGACAAGGTAATTCTCAGAAAATTAAAGATGGTTTGGATATAAAAATATGTTTTGCTCTGATTTTTTTCCCCCTAATGGGAGCATGTTGCAAATAATGCTCAGCATTATATTCCATCCTTCTCTTGACCTAGAGGCAAACACACACCAAAGGAAGGATTAGCCTGTGAATTTTAAAGAGAGCCTCTTTAAAGTCATTCTGTAATGGGAAAATTTGGCTCATTATCCTAGCACATCAACTATTTCCTTTGAAACTGGCTTTTATATTGCAAAAATACTTTTTAGCTTTCTTTAGTATAAATAAAATCCTTTTCTTTCTAAGAAATATCTTAATCACCAATCACTGCAAAATTTTGATTTATTATACACTTCCAGCCCTTTAGTTTGAGAAATACATGTATATACACATATATTATAAACATATTTTTTTAAAGAATCCTTTTTTCTATCAATCTCTTATATGAATCAATTGTATATTTTATATGTGCATGCCTGCCAAGTCACTCCAATCATGTCCAACTCTTTGCTACCCCATGGACTGTAGCCCATCAGGCTCCTCTGTCCGTGGTATTCTCCAGGCAAGAATACTGGAGCGGGTTGCCATGCCTTCCTCTAGGGGAATTTTCCCAACGCAGGGATCGAACCCATGTCTCTTATGTCTCCTGCATTGGCAGGCGGGTTCTGTGCCACTAGTGCCACCTGGGGAGCCCATATTTTTACATAGGCAGTGTTTATTCTGTTTACCAAATATGAGTTTATAGAGTTAAGATATATTACATCTACACTGTTGCTGTTGCTTAGTCCCTCAGTTGCGTCTGACTGTTTGCAACCGCATATACTGTTGGCTGCCAGGCTCCTCTGTCCATGGGATTTCCCAGGCAATACTGGAGTTGGTATTACATCTATGTATTATAACTTAAATCTGTCTGTAATTACATTTTAATCAAAAATAAAAATATCACACATTTACTTTTCTTCTTAGAATAGCTGAAACAAAGACTCATAAATGATTTCAAATTTAGAGATGAAAAGAATAGATCCCATTTAAAGTTGTGTTTTTAGGAATTCCCTGGCAGTCCAGTAGTTAGGACTCCGCCCTCCCATACCTAGGACCCAGCTTCGATCCCCCAAGCCATGTGGCCAAAACAATTTGTTGTTTTACTTGAAAGGTCCTAATTATCCTCATTGGTAGTAATGACTTGGCCAAAATGGCTTTGAACCATTGAAAATAAGGGTTATCATAAAAGTAATGATTATTGTATCCCAGGCTGCATAATTTAAAATCTTAAGTCCTTAAACATTTGAAGAGTATCTTCATATTATACCAAAAGGAAATAATCTGTTTTTCTGTTTCTCTATGATTACAAATATAATGATAAATCTCATAGTATTAAATAAATATAAAACAGTCACTTTGTTTTAGCTATTTGAAGTATTTAACTTTTATATTTATAGGGGGAAACTTGAGGCTTGAAATCAGAACTGATTTTGAATCCCCTAAATATCAGAATTGCTGAAATTCAGCCTATTCATTTATGAAATAGGATATATTTTACTTATCTCAGTGCTATTGTGATAGTTAATAGGAAGATATATGAAAATGCAGCATGTAAGTTGTAAGTGCTATGAAATAGGAAATAATCAAGTCATCTGTAAATTTGAGGGGTCTTTGGAAATTTCAGGTAACATAACATAACATACTAGTTCCCCAGGCATTGAATTTCTGACTCAATGAGTCTAGAAATGAAGCCATGTATATTTTTTTGTGGGTGATGGAATAGGGCATTATAGCGGGTAAACATTTTCAATGCTAAATAAGAAAGGTAAATGAGATACAATACCCATTATCAAGAAGCAGTCTTTTCAGGGAGGGGCCATATAAAGAGATCATTATATGTTGCTGTTATCAGTGGTATAAATTAGAAAAGTATAACTTGTTATTGTTGGACATAAGAATGCCTGTTAATTTTTGTTGATATTGAGGTGATCAGAACAAACTCATAAAAGGAGGTGGTTTTGAAACTTTATTCCTAAATAAGTAAAGTTTATTTATTTGAAACAGAGTAGTCCTAATGAAAGGGGTAAAGAGAGAACAAAAGCAGTCCAACAGGAGAGAGCTGTAACTAAAATCCTGAAGGAGGATGAAAGAGAAAGACCTTGCTGATTTGGGAATGGAGAGAATTTTAATATAACTTGAATATAATATGAAAAGGGAAGAATGTAGGGCAAGATTGAGAAGGGTCTTATATGGCATGCTGAGGAAGCCTTGGGCTTCTTCCCAGAAACTGTAATAATTCACTGAGTGATTTAAAGATGTATGGCTTTTTTATGCTGAAAAGAAACACATCTATTAATTGAGATTTTTCATCATTAAGCATGCTGAGAGAAGTTGCTGAATTTAATAAAGGACGTTTCATGGCAGGGAAATAATTCTACTTTAGGGAGAAGAAAAGGACCATGGATCATATGGATTTCCTGTATAACATTGTCATTTTGCAGCTGGAAAATAATGGAACACTCCTATTCTCAGATGGACATGTAACTGCAAGTAAGAAAAATAGGGAAAAAAGCTATGACAAACCTAGACAGCATATTAAAAAGTAGAGACATTACTTTGCCAACAAAGGTCCGTCTAGTCAAAGCTATGGTTTTTCCAGTAGTCATGTATGGATATAAGAGTTGAACTGTAAAGAAGGCTGAACCCTGAAGAATTGATGCTTTTGAACTGTGGTGTTGGAGAAGACTCTTGAGAGTCCCTTGGACTGCAAGGAGATCAAACCAGTCAATCCTAAAGAAAATCAGTCTTGAAAATTCACTGGAAGGACTGATGCTGAAGCTGAAGCTGCAATACTTTGGCCACCTGATATGAAGAACTGACTCATTGACAAAGACCATGAAGCTGGGAAGGAATGAAGGCAGGAGGAGAAGGGGATGACAGAGGATGAGACGTTAATGAATGCCTTAATGTACTCTGAAATAATACTGGCTTAAAACAGTGTCTATTAATCTCAAAAATATACACGCAACTCCTGCAGCTCAATTCCAGAAAAATAAATGATCCAATCAAAAAATGGGCCAAAGAACTAAACAGACATTTCTCCAAAGAAGGCATACAGATGGCTAACAAACACATGAAAAGATGCTCAACATTACTCATTATCAGAGAAATGCAAATCAAAACCACAATGAGGTACCATTACACGCCAGTCAGAATGGCTGCTATCCAAAAGTCTACAAGCAATAAATGCTGGAGAGGGTGTGGAGAAAAGGGAACCCTCTTACACTGTTGGTGGGAATGCAAACTAGTACAGCCACTATGGAGAACAGTGTGGAGATTCCTTAAAAAACTGGAAATAGAACTGCCATATGACCCAGCAATCCCACTGCTGGGCATACACACGGAGGAAACTAGATCTGAAAGAGACACGTGTACCCCAGTGTTCATCGCAGCACTGTTTATAACTGCCAGGACATGGAAACAACCTAGATGCCCATCAGCAGACGAATGGATAAGGAAGCTGTGGTACATACACACCATGGAATATTACTCAGCCATTAAAAAGAATTCATTTGAATCAGTTCTAATGAGATGGATGAAACTGGAGCCCATTATACAGAGTGAAGTAAGCCAGAAAGATAAAGACCAATACAGAATACTAAGGCATATATATGGAATCTAAAAAGATGGTAACGATAACCCAATATGCAAAACAGAAAAAGAGACACAGATGTATAGAACAGACTTTTGTACTCTCTGGGATAAGGCGAGGGTGGGATGTTCTGAGAGAACAGCATTGAAACAAGTATACTATCAAGGGTGAAACAGATCGCCAGTCCAGGCTGGATGCATGAGACAAGTGCTCAGGGCTGGTGCCCTGGGAAGACCCAGAGGGATGGGATGGGGAGGGAGGCGGGAGGGGGGATCGGGATGGGGAACACATGTAAATCCATGGCTGATTCATGTCAATGTATGACAAAAACCACTACAATATTGTAAAGTAATTAGCCTCCAACTAATAAAAATAAATGGAAAAAAAAAGATTAGCAAAAAGATATAAGGGGCAAAGAAATCCTTTTTTTTTTTTTTTTTAAATCGTGGGTGGCTATTGACAAATAATAAAGGAAACATTTAATTCAAAAGCAATGCTCCATCTCTCTCATTCCTTGTCCTGGCAAATTACAGTCTCTATATCCAATTGGTCATGCCTTGAACATTGGAGTTGTCCTTGATTCCTCTTTCTTACTATTCACTTGAAACTGATCATAAAGTTCCAAGGATTCTGCTTTCTAAATACCTCTAGAATTAGTCTACTTCTCTCCATCTCTGTTATCCCCATGTAATCCAGACCATTGCCATCTTTCATTCTGGATTATTAAATGGTTTGTAGTTTATATCATTATGTATATTCTTCATTAGTTTCCATCCACTTTCTTTTCTGTAACCTGGGAACTCTTTATGAAACTTAGATACTGTATAATTTTGTTACTTCCAATCTTAATGCTTGTTAAGTATTTCACATTGTCATTTGGATACCATCTAATATCAGGCTCCTTTTCAAAATTTATAAGACTCAGACCTGACTCCTGTGTACATTTTGTAGTAGGGCTTATAATCTCTTGTGATACACTGAGTTCTATGAACTCGAATCTCTAGTATCTGAAATTTCCCTAGAATTCTATTCAATATTAGAGGTCAGTACTAGAAAGCCATAGTGGGATGTCATCCAAGAGAAGGAAACATGAACATGTAAAAACTTCATAATGTTTATAGATGTGTCAAAACCCATTTTTCTTTACTCTGGTACTGTCATTCATCCCTAGGGACAGAAGAGTGCTTGGTAAATGTAGTGGACCAAGAGCAAATATATAATGAATGAGTAAATGAATATGGTAAGTGTTAAGGTTGAGGGCAGGAGGAGAAGGGGCCAATAGAGGATGAGATGGTTGGATGACATCACCAACTCAATGGATATGCATTTGAGCGAACTCCGGGAGATAGTGCAGGACAGGGAAACCTGGTGTACTGCATTTCATGGAGTTGGACAGGATTTAGCAACTGAACAACAAACAACAGCAAGTATTAAAAGCTTCACGGAAACCAGCACCTTTATGGAACTCATTACACTGAGCTTGAGTACAGACAGACACTGTCCACAAAAATCACAGAATCAAAGTGCAGTATATAAATCAAGGCTAGAAAAATATTAAATTGCTTCTATCCATTTCCTTAATTGTATATAATAGAATATAGTAGTAGGTTAGCATATCTATGAAATTGTGAAATCTAGTAATTATATAGGGGCTCCCCTGGTGGCCCAGTGGTATAGAATCTGCCTACTAATGCAGGAGACATGAGTTTGATCCCTGGGCAGGAAGATCACCCATTCCTGTATTCTTGCCTGGAAAATTCCACGGACAGAGGAGCGTGGCAGGCTACAGTCCATGGGGTCATGAAAAAGTCAGACATGACTTAGTGACTAAAGCAACAACAACAAATAGACTATTGTATTAAAGAGTAATTCACTGAAGAAAATGCTCAGGTAAATTTTTGTGATCCTATCTGGCAAAATTCTACATCCTAACTTTGGGAAGTCTGCTTTTGAATGAAAAGCTTTACGAAAAAGAGTTAGTGTAAAGAGGTACATAGGGTATGAATGTCCATATCTCAGAAAAGGCTGTAGATAGTATTGATAGGTTTTCCCCCATGATCATTTTTCAACTTGAAGTGGTTAATCAAATGTGGTAGAACAACTGTGGCAAATGGTTCCCATATGGCATGACCTCTGTGGGTGTGCTGAATATTTTCTTTTTATCATTCCAGAACTATTCTCCACTCTATTCTATGCCCCAAAGGTTGAACTTTATAACCTTTATCAACTTGGGTCCTTCTGACCCAGGATGAGGGCTGGAAAGAGAGAAATGTCAGGGAAACATGATCTAGTTCCTTCCATGCTTGTCCTCAATTTGTCAGGGACCTTATTCTTCTAGGGCTTCCCTGGTGGCTCAGCTGGTAAAGAATCCACCTGCAATGTGGGAGACCTGGGTTCGATCCCTGGGTTGGGAAGATCCCCTGGAGAAGGGAAAGGCTACCCACTCCAGTATTCTGGCCTGGAGAATTCCATGTGCTGTGTAGTGTCTGGGATTACAAAGAGTCAGACACGACTGAGTGACTTCCACTTTCATTTTATTTTTCTATAGGGCACAGTTTCTGTTAGGCATCCCCTCCTACAGTATAACTACAGTTATAGCTTTTGCTCCCTCCACTTGCCCTTACAGACCTAAAGATGAGTAAGTCTCTCTGACTGCTACCTGTGAGTGCTCATTTTTCTTGTTGGTTTTCCTGTAGAACTCAGACCTTTGCAAATAACTTCTTTATTAAAATTTCCATGATAACCTCTTTTGAATTTGCATTAATTTGAGGGTTACTAACTTGAGAGAAATACCTCAAAGCATCATAAAATAATTTGTACCTCTCTATTTATTGTCTCAGTGAATTCACTCTATAAGCAATCATAACCCAAAACCATTTTTGTTTCTAAGGACCAAGCTTAACATTTTCCACTGAGATTTGCTAGAGTAAAATTTTTCTGTTCGTGTAAGTTGCTTATAAAAGGATTTAACTTTAAGCCCTTTTGAATGTCTTTAGAGATTCCTAAGAATTCTGAAAAAGATCCTTGCAGGATTTTCTTGGCTTTCCATTTGTTTGTATCAAAATAAGAATCAGAGAAATGACCCTTAATTGCTCAGCCGTGAGGCAGTCAGGGCACATTTCAACATGTCTGTGATCAGTTGTAGAATCAGAAAGAATATCTTTGACATGCCCTCTCTGCCTCAACTGCCATAAAAACTTGATTTTCCCTTCTGTTTATCCAAGACTCAGGGGTGGCATTACTGAGAGAGAGAGTTCAAGAGCAATAATACCTTTAAATTTTTTCTAGGACAGTTAGAGATTCAGATTATCATTAGCACATAGCAATGTATTGGCATAAGATGCTTAAAAGGAGTTAGAGGAAGAAAAGACTACTGCCAGTTGTGTTGATTATAGAATTCTTCATAAAATAGAAAATATTTGTGTTAAATCATTAAAGATGTATCTTTTATTATTATTAATTCTATTGTTTTATCTATAAGAGGAATTATTGAAAATGCAACTGTAAGCAAAAGCATTGGCGTGAGTAAATATAAATCAGTATAAGAAGCATGCAGGGGACAGAAACGGACTAAAACAGTTGAAGTAGAAGCTCATTTTTAAAGGATTAATCAAAGATATTTGACGATATAGACTGAAATCAAATAGGTACAGTAATTGAATATTTTTGAATTAGAGTGTGACAAGAATATTGATCGTTTTTGTAGGACTTTACTCTGAAAGTATCATGCAAAATGGAGTAAGGTGGACTAGGGCTCTTGCAGTGGTCTGTGTATGAGGTAATGTAGGTCTGAATTGGTCTAGGTGCAGTAAGAGCTTGAATGGGAAGAAAGCATCAAATAAGAAACAGGTTATAAAAGAATTAATAAAATTCAGGCAGATACAGATGGTTTTAATTTCAACCCTCTTAATACTTTAGTTAAGCCATGTAGACTGTTCATTACTATGTTAATTTATTTTCAGTATAGATGAGTTTTCTCTTTCTTAACTATGTTTTGTGAATGTGATATTCTGGAACCATTCCCAAATTCCATAAGCTATTAGCAAAAATCAACAAAAATGATTACATAATTTATTTTGCCTGAAATCTTTGGCTTCTTTCAGGAAGGCTGTAAGCTAATTACATTGACAATGCAAATATTGATTGTTTAATTGTGTGAATAAAAGCTTCAGTTGCTATAGGGTTTGCAAAGAGATAAAAATTACATCACTAAACTCAAAAGGGTGATAATGACTTCACCCCCTTTTACCTCTATGATGTACCTATACTACATTAGGCCTTACTGTTAGGAGCATAGCAAAAAATAAATAAACAAGCTTATATAATGGTCTTATATAAAGAAACCAAAATTCTTTCTCAAAGAAGTAGAAGGGATGCATATGTTTTGAGGGCAAGAAACCTATAGTTTTGACTTCCTAAGTTCCCCAATTACACTGCAGTAATTATTTATAAATTTTTATAAAATAATAATTCACTTATAAACTAGATAAACTTACACCTAGTAAAACCACATTATATTTGTCCATTTTAAATTTTAATCAGAGATACTGCTCCAAAGTCAGTGAAGAGCTGGTAGAAACTAGACTAAAACACAAAACCTCAATTTCAGACTTCTTATGATACCCAATATTCTGGCTACAATGTTGAAAGTAAATAAAAAATTTAAAACAAATCAACCTCTATGCTAGATTTCTTAAGGTCAGATCTTGTACCTGTGAATGCTCTCATTTTCCTAAGAACACTTCATTTAATACTTGACAGAAGAACAGTTAGCCCCCAGAGAAAAACAGTTCATAGACATTGGGCTAAGGTCATTAACTCAGATTTCAAATTTCTCATCACCCATCATTATTCAAACCTTCTTGGATAGGTCTGGCAAAGCTTGCTGAAACAACACGACAAACCACCAGGACTGTATTTAGTGCTTCCGTATCCTGGCAAGTGCTTCCTCTTATGGATTTGGAAGACTTCCCAGATTGTGCTTTTTTTTTTTTTTTTTCACTCTAAAACATGAAGTCTGTATCAGACTGGATGGGATGACAGAGTGTATGCATAGCAGGCTGAATATGTATTCTCCTGTCTTTCCCTCACCTCTTTCCTCTCAGTGCTTATACATCATTTTGTTGTATGATTACTACTGGAATATCTCATGTTTAAGTAAATGTGGAACTTTACACAGTGGTTGATTCATTAATGCAAGGCTGTATAGTGGACCAGTGAGAAGCCATATTTTATTTTAAAAATTAATAGCTTTCTTTATCTTTTTTTCTGGGAAACATTTGCAGATAGTATCCTTAAAATGTAGTTTCTCTGTGATAATGAATCTACTCAATGGAAAGACCCTCTAATGACATCATGTGTCTGGAGAGGTAAGATATTTTTCAAATGTTACTGGATTATTTAAAGCAACTGTTTAAAAATTATTTTTATCTTTTGAAATTTCTGTTCCTAAGTTGTTTTATACCTTTTCTGTGTCCTGACAGGATTGTTAGTTTCTCAGTCATGTCTGAGAGACCTCATGGACTGTAGCCCACCAGGCTTCTCTGTCCATGGAGTTTTCCAGGCAAGAATTCTAGGTTGCCATTCTCCAGGCAAGAGTGGGTTGCCATTCCTTTCTTCAAGGAATCTTCCTGATCCAGGGATCGAACCCGGGTCTCCTGCATTGCAGGCAAATTCTTTATCATCTGAGTCACCAGGGGAACCTGTCCTGACAGGAATAGTTCACCATTTCCCTTGTATCATTAAAAGAAAAGCACTATGAAACAAAACTAAATAATTGTAGATACATTGTTGGCTTTATTTGTTTATTGTGCGCTAGAGATAGTGACTCTTTCAGTTGCTGTATATTCTAGGAGGGCTTAGGGATGTGTGTGTGTAAGGCATGGTAGTGAAGAATATAACCTAGCACTCTAATTTGGGGGAAAAGTTAGAGTTTACTCAGCAGAAGATCTGCCCATGTTATTGTAGGGTCCCCTTCACATGATGGCTTCTCTGGCGGCTCAGTCTGTAAAAAATCCACCTGCAAAGCAGGAGACTGCCTACAATGCAAGAGACCCAATAATGGAATACATCATGGGGGAGTTTGCCAGGACCTTGTGGTGTTTAAGAGTCCCCAGGGGCAGTAAAGGGCAAGGCTTTGGTCCTGAAGAGATTGTAGAAATTCAGGGAGTGAATCAGTGGAGAATATGAGCTGTGTTGCCCAAGTCTGAATACCTTCCTGAAGTCTGGTTGGGAGTACAGTGAATTTAGGGGAGATGGGGAACCTAGATCCTGTGGTTGGGGTAACAGGCTAACGGGCAAGCCCTGACCCATAGCTGGTGTGGGTTTACTGCTGTACCTTCTGTACGTCAGGTCTGGCTTAGCCATTAGGTCTGTTAGACAAGAAATAGTTACAGGAAGCTAAAGAAAATAAAGACGGCAGGAAAAAAAAGTTGGAACAACAAAATTACTTACTGTATGATTTAATGGCTACTATGCCATCACCTCATGGGAAATAGATGGGGAGACAGTGGAAACAGTGTCAGACTTTATTTTGGGGGGGCTTCAAAATCACTGCAGATGGTGACTGCAGCCATGAAATTAAAAGACACTCCTTGGAAGGAAAGTGATGACCAACCTAGAGAGCATATTAAGAAGCAGAGACATTACTTTGCCAACAAAGGTCCGTCTGGTCAAGGCTATGGTTTTTCCAATGGTCATCTATGGATGTGAGAGTTGGACTGTGAAGAAAACTGAGTGCTGAAAAATTGATGCTTTTGAACTATGGTGTTGGAGAAGACTCTTGAGAGTCCCTTGGACTGCAACCAGTCCATCCTAAAGGAGATCAGTCCTGGGTGTTCACTGGAAGGACTGATGCTGAAGCTGAAACTCCATTACTTTGGCCACCTCATGTGAAGAGTTGTTTCGGTGGAAAAGACCCTGATGCTGGGAGGGATTGGGGGCAGGAGGAGAAGGGGACGACAGAGGATGAGATGGCTGGATGGCATCACCAATTCGATGGACATGAGTTTGAATTAACTCCGGGAGTTGGTGATGGACAGGGAGGCCTGGCCTGCTGTGATTCACGGGGTCGTAAAGAGTCGGACACGACTGAGCGACTGAACTGAACTGAACTGATACTATCAAAATAATATTTAAAGGTCTAAAATCCTTCATTTAAAAATATTGTCGGTAAAGTCAACTTCTAAACAGATCAGCTGATCTGAAAGAGACGAAACAGACCAAATGGTAATCCAGATTTACACATTGAAATATATATATATATATACATAAGACAAATTTTGAATTACTGTGTTTAGAGCTTTAGCAGTATCTTTGTTCTTGCTGTTGCCACTTTCAACCTCAAAACCATGTGGCTTTGTAAAAGTCACGTGGACTCTGTTCATTGGATCCGAAAACATATCCTAGCTTTAACCTTCTACAAGTGTCTGATTCAGTGAGAATTTTGAAAAATTCCTGGGAAAGAATTTTGAGGTAAATTTGAAAGACTACCTTGAAAGGGATAGTGAATACGTGGGATAAATGATCTACTCAAAGGGAATATCATTTGTAAAGTTCAAGATAACTTTGTGATCCTTTTGTGAGTGAGAAGAATATGACATTGGTTATATTGCATGAAGGGAGTCTTTAACTATACCAGACTATAATAATTCTCAGTGAGTTTTAAATCAGTGATTATTTTCCAGATTCATTGGGAATATGGTCAAAAATACAAGTTAAACATATGGGTTATATTTGGTTACATTTAGTAGTCATAAGGTCAGAACATATTAGAAGAATATGTTCACAGAACATTCTATAAGAGCATCTTAATAAAATTATCAATTCATATTTTAAATTCTGAAATGTATCTACACATTAAAATTAACTTGTTAGATTCAAATGACAATTCTAATTAGACTATACTGACAATACAATAATTAATCTTGATCAAAATGACCGAAATTTGATTTTTTAAAATTGACTTCATCATTCTCTCATTGAATCTTGATGCCTTGAATTATAATTTTACAACTAGAAGGAAAAAATATTCAGCTAGCCCTTGTATGTTAAGTAAGAGAAAGAAGACCCAGAGACACGAGCTTCCAGAGTTTCTGTATGTAGAAAACAACAGAATCAAGACTAGAATGTAGATTCTTAGCGTGGAGCTCTTTCTTCTCCATCAACCACTTCATTTCTCTTCTTTCTATCAAAAAGCTCAATGCCCAGAAAATGCTATACCTGTGCTTTAATCGACTGTTGACATGGGTCAAAGCTCTTTTCCTTGCTTGTCTTTGATCTCATTTTCCACCAGTGCTCGTATTTGGTCATTATTTGTTTTTTTCTTTCCCAACCATGAGCTACTAATCAAAGCAAGTTACCTTCAATGCCACTATCTGTAGAGTTGGGAGCTCTTATAAATGTTTTATAATCCCCGAGAATATCCGAGTGAGATAATTATATTGTAACAATCCTTATGTGAAAATCAAAACAAGAGAAAAAATTACTTTTAAACATTTTTTTATTTTAAAAAACACAGAACATAAATTTTGCCATTTTAACTATTTAAGTGTATGATTCAGTGGCATTAATGACATTCACAATGTTGTACACCTATCACTACTATTTCTAAAATCCTTTCATCACACAAACAGAAATTCAGTACTTATTAATCAATAATTTCCCGTTTTCCCCTTTCCTCAGCCCTTAGTAATCTCCAATCCACTTGTTGTCTCTATTAATTTGTATATTCTGTTTATTTCATATAAGCGGAATTATTTAACATGTGTGTGTGTGTCCTTTTGTGTTTGGTTGTTTTGTTTAGTATGTTTTTAAGATTCGTCCATGTTGTAGCATGTATCAGAACTTCATTCCTTTTTATGGTTGAATAATGTTTCGTTTTATCTATGCACTACAGTTTGTTTATCTGTTGACTTGTTGATGGACTCTTTTTTTTAATCTTGTTATTATTTTTTTTTAATTGGAGGCTAATTAGTTTACCATATTGTGGTGGTCACACATTCACGTGAATCAGCCATGGGTGATGGACTCTTGATAATTTTTTTAAAGTAATAATGTCTTTCTCTAATATTACATTTATCTAAAACCCATAAAAAGTTAAGGCTCATTTGGTGTAGCTTTATATCTAAACTTTGGAAAGATTCTTGTTAAAAATGAAGCCATTACCACTATCAAACAACATTAAAAACTGATCAGTAATATACAGTGGGAAATAACTTCACATTTTCCATTAGGTGAGTCACAAGATTAGGCTACTACTAAGTCAATAATATTATTTAAATAGGTTTTATGTACATGTTAAAATGTATGTTATTTAAATGAATTTTATTCTAGTTTAGAATTATAACCATATAAAGACCATATGAGGGCTTCCCTTGTGGCTCAGACAGTAAAGAATCTGCCTGCAATGCGGGAGACCTGGGTTTGATCCCCGGGTCAGAAAGATCCCCGGAGAAGGGAATGGCTACCCACTCCAGTGTTTTTGCCTGGAGAATTCCATGGACAGAGGAACCTGGTAGCTATAGTTCATGGGGTGGCAGAGTTAGACACAACTGAGCAACTAACACTTTCACTTTCAAAGACAATATGTACTCTAAACATATTAAGGTCACAAATACCTTATGAATATATCATAAAAGTCTTTAATGCAAAGGCACACACACACAATTTTTCAGATGATATTATGGTTCATGGAACTCCAAGCCCAACCCTTGCAAGTATTGAATTCCAGAGTAAAGAATTCTAATCCTGATGGGATATTTAACCCAGTGTTCTAGGAGGTACAGATAGTTGCAAATGATCCTCAATTCATTCTTCTTAATGCATATTCCCACCCTTATAATGCTGAGAGAATTCTCATAGGCTTAATTAATTATCCTATGGTGGTTGTTTTGTTTTTCCGCTTACATTGCAATCATTTATAGTAAACAACCATGGCTTATATCCACTAAATTTTTCACACTCTCTATCGTGCATAATATTTTCAATAAAAGTTATTTGCTTTACATCTACTAGATAGTTTTAAATGGGGATGTAATACTTCTTTTGCATTTCCAATAAATGCCTTTGCTTTTTGAACAATGATACTTTAGCATCATACTTTATGCCTAAAAGATTGTTGTTTTTGTTTAGTCGCTAAGTTGTGTCTGACTCTCTGCGACCCCATGAACTGCAGCATGCCAGGCTTCCCTGTCCTAAAATATAGTTCACAATTAGTTGTTAGTTTGATTTGATCTTTGTTTTAGATTCTTTCTAAAAATTCTTTATTTTTCTTGGTGTTGTGAAAGGATGGCTTTCTATAATTTGAAAGGCAATGAAGAAGTCATGTGCCATATATTGTCTTTAGGAAGAATTATACTTGAACCATTAAGTATTACTTAGCTGATATTTTTCAATATGAGTTCAGTAAATATTTCTAATATTGTTAAGCATTTTAAAGTACTACCAAAGAGAGCAAGAAAGTGGTTTCAATACTTTCAGAGAAAAGTTAATTCACAAAGGAAGCTTGTGTTTTATGAGGCTTTCCTGAATTACAGAAATTAAAGATGGAAGGACCCATTAGGTCATTCAGTTCATTCCCTTAAGAGTGCAGAATTGCTCCCTGAAGAATATGCACTAGGGCTTTTCTGGAAAGGAAACATTAAAACTCAACTGCAATTGAGATAGTCAATTTGTAATTTATGCACAATAAAGGTTTTTCTCCACAGATATTAATACTACCACATATTTTAAAATCTGGCTAAAGCATTAATAAAGTGATTAGCAAAAGTCAAGGAGGCCATTTGTTAGTGTACTTCCTGATGAAATAAAAATCTCCTTAGGCAATTAGTGTGGAAGGAAATGAAAATGAACCCCCTAATTCCTCTTTCTTATGCCACCCATCCAAGGCTTTTCCTCTTTGTTCCCCAAAATACACTTTCAGTGTTCTGTAATTAAGGGGTAATGATTCCTGCTTGGGAAGCATCATGGACAGAAATTTTCTCTTCATTTTTCTTTTTTTTTTTTAATTTTTTTATTAGTTGGAGGCTAATTACTTCACAACATTTCAGTGGGTTTTGTCATACATTGATATGAATCAGCCATAGATTTACATGTGTTCCCCATCCCGATCCCCCCTCCCACCTCCCTCTCCACCCGATTCCTCTGGGTCTTCCCAGTGTACCAGGCCCGAGCACTTGTCTCATGCATCCCACCTGGGCTGGTGATCTGTTTCACCATAGATAGTATACATGCTGTTCTTTTGAAACATCCCACCCTCACCTTCTCCCACAGAGTTCAAAAGTCTGTTCTGTATTTCTATGTCTCTTTTTCTATTTTGCATATAGGGTTATCGTTATCATTCAAGCATAGTTTTCCCAAAAGCCTTTTAGAAAGATAGTGTGCAAAAATTTGACCAACCTCTAAACTCAACTTGTACAAGGATCAAAGTTGTTCATTCTCTTAGGATCTCAAAAATAGTTCTTAGCCTCAAAAATACCTTCTCATCTAACTACTATGGCACTTGAAAATGTAACCTTTGCATTTATTTCTTAGGTTAATTTTCCCAGCATATTTTTCATAGAATAGTCTTGAGATAATGGTCCTATGAAGAAATTTGGGAAATGCTGAGTATTTGATTTCCTCTCTTAGAGATGTATGATGTCTGACAATGACTTAAAGACTGAAAAACCCACAGTAAAGAGAGCTGCTTTAACTTTGAGAAGTCAAATATTTAACTCAGAGTTTTGTTGTTGTTTTTTTTAAGTTTGTGACCATCTATTAATGATCATGGAATATATTTTTGGAAAGCTGGCTTACAATTCTCTAGATTCTTTGTTCAAATTATAAATATCTTCTGTGGGGTAATGCTACTGTTTGTCTCTCAGAGATTTAATCTGTGGTATAAATCAGCGTATCTTTGAGTTTTCTAGTAAGTGGTATTCTAGAAGAATTGAAGGAATAACAGGGCAACAAAAGGACTAGTTTGGCCTTCCCAGGTGGCTCAGTGGGTTAAGAATCTGCCTACAATGCAGGAGACATGGGTTTGATACCTGAGTTAGGAAGATTCCCTGGAGAATGAAATGGCAACCCATTCCAGTATTCTTGCCTGGAGAATCCCCATGGACAGAGGAGCCTGGCAGGCTACAGTCCATGGGTTGCAAAGAGTTGGACATGACTGAAGTGACTTAGCATGCACACATGCAGACTGGCTATATTAGTACTAGACAGTAGATTTGAGACCAAAGAATATTTTCAGTGTTAAGATAGTCATTTCATAATGAAAAGGGAATTGATTCGTAACAATCCCAAATAATTACTCAATAAGAGAGCTTCAGAACACATGTAGCAAAAGCTGATAGAACTGCAAGAAGAAACAAATCCATAATTATAATAATAGATTTCAACACCCTTTCTGAATAACTGATAAAACAAGTGGACAGAAAGTCAGCAAGAGTATGGTAAATTCGAATAATACTACCGACCAAATTAATCTAATTAATATTAATAAAACAGTACACCCAATAACAATAGAATACACATTTTTCAAGTGCACACAGATTATTTACCAAGAAATTGAATTTTAAGAAATTTAGATTTAGATCTCATTTACTATTAAGATATTTTGTGCTTCACTTTTAAATCTTTGTTGCATTTCCATAAAAATTAATTTACAAGCATTTATTCTACTTTATTTTAGAAGTGAACTTTTCTAAACCACATTTTCTTTGGGAATTTTAAATGTAACATCCATAAAATATAGATATATACCTAATTAAAGAGATACATTTGGTATTTCAAATATGTGTCTGGCCTAAAGAAAAATGTTTCATACCATATTAATACCAAAGTCAAAACAGCAATTAATATAGAGTACTATCACCCAATAAAATCACCCAGTAGGTTGGAGCATGATTAATTTACCAAATATTAAAGACACTAATAATTTAGGAGTTAAGAACACCTTCAAAAAGATGCTATTTTACAAATGTCCTCATTTATTCATTTTAATTAATGTTTTTTGCTTTTGCTTTAAAACAACTGCTTAGAGTATCTCTCTACATTCTTTTGTCAAATACTGACTGCTGTTTTCAAGAGGCCTACTCAGTAGTCCAAGATTTAATAGCGTCTGCTTATCTACCACAAAGGTTAAAGAAGGATAAAATTGGCAATAGCTTGAAAGAAACAGGCAGAGTAGGGGAGTGAACAAATTTAGGACTGGGCTGGCTTTAATGTCACAAATTAACTTAAAAACAAACTTTCAATATTGTTCGGAGGCAAACTCCTTCAGTAAATTATGCCTGACACAGTTGATTCACAATGCTGTTAATTTCTGTTGTACAGCAAAGTGGTTCAGTTTACATATATACATTATTTTTAAATGTTCATTTCCACAATGATTTAACATAGGATACTTTTTAATTGGAAGATAATTGCCTTACAATGCTGTTAGTTTCTGCCGTGCAGCAATGTGGATCAGCCATAAGTATAACATATCCCTTCCCTCTAGGGCCTCCCCCCTCACACCGCATCCCACCCCTCTGGGTCATCCTCGATCACAGAACTGAGTTCCCTGTTATGCAGCAGCTTCCGACTCTGTCTGCTTCATCCATGGCAGTGTATGTATGTCAGTGCTACTCCTTAATTTGTCCAGCCTTCTCCTTCCCCCACTGGGTCCATCTGTCTGTTCTCTACATCTGTGTCTCTATTCCAGCCCTGTTTTTTATCCCTCCCCTCCAATCCAGGTTCAAAATACATTCACTTTTATGATGCAGTGTATGTGTATAGGAGCTGTGCATGGTTCAAGACATCACACATTTTCTACACTCTTATGGACATCAGTTTCGTCTCAAAACTCACCAAAGCATGATGATGTGATTTTAATATCTCTAAAGGCAAAGAAATTGAGGTGCACAGAAGCTCTTCAATTTATGTCAGTTTAGAAATTAGCAAGGAGCAAAGCCAGTTTTTAACCCAGATCTGCAGTGAACAAATCTAATGTTCTTTTCGTGCTTAGAGACTTTGTCCTCTTTTGGGGAGTGTTGTTTTTGTGGACTGCTCCTTTTAGTTCCACTGTAAACAGGCTTTGAGTCAACCAGTCCTGGGGCAAGTTCTGCACCAGTTACTTACTGGTTACTTGATCTGAGCTTCATTTATTTTTTTTTTTCATCTGAAAAGTAAGAATCATAAAACATATAAATAAATTAACTTACCTAAAGTTCTTATTAGAATACATGAGTCACAGAAAACAGTTTTATAAACATTAATACTCATAAGAGCAGCCAGACTTTTAGTTCCCTGATTTTGGTATCTCTGTGTTAATAAATAAAACTCTATATTAGATGTTGCAGATTTAGTCAAAACATCTAAATATTGTAATGCATGTCATTGCCTGTCGGGAAGTTATCAACATGTAAGAAATACATGAAGGTAATTTGGAGTCATTCCTCATAGAATATTTCTGAAGTTAAATGTTATTTATTAGTGAATCAGTCTTAAGAATAATATGTAATTATTGTGGAGATTTCTATTATGGTTGGATAATTACCTTGATAAAGTAAGAACTATTGTCTTATATTTTTTATCTTTGTGTAATTAGGGGATGGTTGAAAGACTGATCATTTTTAATTAATCAAGCTTATTTAGAGAATTCCTACATCATATATTAAGTGCAGAAACAATGCTGTCATTTATTTCACCCACTTTCCAAAGAAGCTTGTTAGCTGAGGATCAAGAAAAGTATATGACATATGTCATGAATAGTTGACATTTTAGTACCTAAACTTGTTTCTTATTTGTGTTGGCAATTCTGATTTTCTTCCTTTAATAGGTGTGTCATCAATTTATTATGATAATTAATGAAGATGTCCCAGGAAAAAAAAATGCTTTCCTGAAGTAGATGCTTTTTAAATACTAATAAATAACTTGGCTGTTTAAAATTTTCATAACAAATTTATCACATGCAAAAAGGCACCATAAATTATAGATACCCATCATTAGTAATGTATAGACCATCTGATGTCAGGCATATTAAATAGAGAGTACCTTAAAAGAGCCGTAGTTGCCGTGGTTGTATTGTTGACTGTTTGTAGCCATATTAAACATCTCTGTTTCACCCCAGTAATGTCCTACTTAGTCCGAGTATTTTTTATACAATTAGCAAGCAACTTGAAATCATTATCACTCTTAAATAGCATTACAAGGATAAGAGGCTATTAGTTTTGGTCAAGTGAAACTGGGTTGCAATGGGTTAACTGGGATCATTGCCTCAGAGACTGTTCATATCCTCAGACTTCACAGCCCTAGCAGAGGCTGGCTCTGTAATAAGTCTCATGTTACACACGGATTAGATTTGTAGAAATCCTGTAACTCAATAGGTACCTGCCTATTCTCTCCTGGCGTCAGCCTGCCTGCACTGCTTTGCTCTGTAGACATACCTGGCATTCCACCCATGCCTCTCACTTACTAAGTGAACTGGAGTCTGCCTACCAAAACATTGGGATATTGTTGTGAAGAAGAACATTCCCTGACAGACAAGTAAAGTGTGAAGTTGGGTTTCCAGTGATGCCTTGTTACCTTTCTCTAAAGCATACATGCTCCTCTTTCTAACCTCCTCATACCTCTAAGCTTAGTTGACGAGCTGCTATTTCCAGGTATTTGTGGGTAAAATGCAGTCACTCTCCAACAGTAAGACGGCGTTCTGGCTGTCTTTTCCTCCTCTCTTTTCTCTCCCTCCCAACTCTGGCCTCCTTGACCATAAGGCTTCCCCTCCCGACAGTGGTACCTTGACAAACATGTTTACGCTCAAAGGTGGTAAAACAAAACCCAGCACAGAGCACAACAAAAAACAGGCTTGGCACCAAATCCTAGAACAGTCAGTGCGCTGATTTCTGGGAGCCGTGCCAAACGCGATAAGCACTGCTATTTTAACACATATCTCTAGTTCTCAGCACAAATCATTCATTAAATAATTAGCATGTTACCTTGTTAAGAATCTTCCAACCTAAGGTAAGGTTTTCCTTCAGGAAGCACATCAGATTGTTTAGCATCTTTTTCTAATTAAGCATTAATCCCTCCCAGGAAGAATGAGTCACTCAAGCAAGTGAACTTGCAAAGATAAGGGATTTCTCTTTTGTAAACTGCAATTAACAGCTTTTAACAGCCAGCACTGCCTTGGTTCTCCCAGCAGTTGCAGTGATTCTGATGTGTTTTGTATTTTTTTTCCTTCTTGCTCCTTATGCAGCTAAACAAACTCAGGAAATGGAGACATTAATGACAAATGAGAGATGAGTAGTAAGAAATCCAAACCACACCAAACCAAGCAGAAACTTTGACTTACATTGCAATCCCACATAGCATCCTTCTTAAAGGAGATTTTTCCGATGTGTCAAGTAACGACACCCTCCTTGGGGACACGTATGACATTCTTTGTGACAGCTTGGTAGGTGCTACCTTTCACAGGTGCAAAACTTACCCCATCAGTTAAACTGTGTCACTTGCCCTAAGAATAAGTCCACTTTTTTTTTTTTGTTTGTTTGTTTTTTTCCTCAACGTGCTGGACCTCAGTTTCGATGAGGAGACGGTAGTGAGTTCTCACTCATTTTGTTCAGATTTTCCAAGGAATGCATGAGAGGGTGTCGTCATCGATCATAAGTCCACTTTTTAAAGACAAAAATTTACTTTACATTTATATTTGAAAGAAGCTTTGAAGAAGTCTTTAAGTCCTGCTGCTGCTGCTAAGTCACTTCAGTCGTGTCCGACTCTGTGCGACCCCACAGACGGCAGCCCACCAGGCTCCGCTGTCCCTGGGATTCTCCAGGCAAGAATACTGAAGTGGGTTGCCATTTCCTTCTCCAATGCATGAAAGTGAAGAGTGAAAGTGAAGTCACTCAGTCGTGTCCGACTCCTAGCGACCCCAAGGACTGCAGCCTACCAGGCTCCTCCGTCCATGGGATTTTCCATTCAAACACTTATTTCCGATGTTTGATAACAAAAGCAAAGATTAAATCTTCACCCTTCTTGTAAATAGCTGAATGGAGGACTTATGCTCTCTCTGATGTACCTGGTAATTCTAGAGTAGCAGTCAGACTGTTCCAAGTGGGCTCTTACACAATTATTTATTTATTGTTTGCATATTCTTATAGGGGAAGGCCATAAGCTATTTCTTTCCTGAAAGTTTTCATGCTTCCATGCTTCAGCATTTTCAAAGAGGATGTATGAAGAACAAAGGATAAGTGTGCAGGACTTGTGTGGTTCAAAAAGGAATAGCAGCACTGGTTTTTCATGCATGTTAAACATTGTGTTATTAGCTCTGTCTGGGTTGCTTCAAGTGGCATTTTTACCTGTGAAATTCATACGGTTGTATGTCTGTAAGGGACCTTGAAAACAATCCAGTCCAGTTTTCTCAACTTTTAGAAAATTAAATTGAAGCTAGGGATGCAAAGTGATTTATCCAAGGTTACACACAACTTCATTGCAAAGACAGAACTAGAACTAGGTTTGTTTTTCAGTCAGTCAGTCATGTCTGACTCTTTGTGACCCCATGGACCACAGCATGCCAGGCTTCCCTGTCCTCCACTATCTCCCAGAGTTTGCTCAAGTTTATGTCCATGAACAGAACTGGGTCTCTTAACACCCAGCTCAGGAAGTTCTGCCCTTTGACACATGATGTCTGGGAAGGAGTCTCACTCCAACTGTAGGAAGACATCACTTCCTCAGTTAATTATGAGGAATAATTCTCAGTGATTACAGGCTTTCTTCTTGCTGATATTTCCATTAAAGACCTTCAGGTGTTGTTCAAGGAGAAAGGGGAACACTGACCTTCAGTAGGTCCTTTTGAAAATGACCGATGCATAAAGTGAAAACAGACAAGTGGATAATCGGCAAACTCTATCTTAAAAAGCAGAGCATGGTTGGATTCAAGGTTGATTTTGTCACTGATGAAGGGAGCAGAAATTCTAATTTAAGCTTCATGCTCACAGAAGCTAGTCAAATACTTTCAACACACTTTGAAGGGACAGAAGTTTCTTGCGTATTTCGAAAAACTGTCTGTGGAAAAAAGACCAACTTTTGTTCTCAATGACTTTATACCTTATTACAGGGATAAGATAAACATAAAAATAGCACAAAACCCCAACTTATACCAGAAGCGCAACAGAATACAGTGATGATATAATTAATGATCTTTAGTATTGCATATGTAAAGCTGATGGTTTATAAGTTGTTACACATATTGTATTAGTCAAGTTTTTGTATTTGTTTTCTGCATTTAAATTGTTGATTAAAAACCACAGTGGGAAAATATGCATTTTAACACACACACACACACACACACACACACACACACACACACACACACACTCCTACGTTGAAATAGATGTACCAAAATCCTTGGTATGGTCAGAAAATAACCATGCTATCTTTTATTTATTCAGACAGTTTTACTGAGATCTAATTTTCGTGCTAGCAGCTACGGAGGAAACCCAAATGTATATAAATATGGTTGACTTTCTCTAGAAGTTTATAATCTTTCATGGGGAAGTGAAAAATATAGGAAAAGAGCTAGTAACATTGTAAAGATGATGCCTATTAAAATGCCAAAATAAGAACTTCAACCAATAAATTACATTAGGCATTTAGAGGAAGGAAAGACAATTAGAGTTGTTTTAGACGGGAAAAATCTTATTAAGAATTTAGAATTAAGTCAGGCCTTGAAGATTGTTCCAGATTAGATGTTAGTTTTACTTTTAGTTCAGAAGTCAGAGGATAGCATTTATGGAAGAAATGAAAGACAGATCTCTATAAATTCACACACTTTATACACATGATACTGTAGATAGATTGCAGTTATATTATGTGTTAACTCTTTTATCAGTAATTCATAAATTTCTTAGTCCTTCAAATCCTCCCAGTACCATTTAAGTCCCAAGACCTTCATAAATTCATTCAAAACAACTTCAGTTAATGTTTTTTCCTTTCCTTATCACTGCTAGTATTCAGTTTGTAAATTAGTTTTTAGACGGAGATTTATCAGAAATATTTTGAAAAGACAATGCATCAGGATCTCAGGTAAGTTTTTTCCTAAGTATCTCATAAAATCTTTGGAGATAAGATAGAGAAATGTGAAAGGGACAGTAGTACAGAGAAATGGATCCATAGTGGAATGAATCATGGGATGAAATTAACAGGAACATTACTGAATTGCATGTTTAATTTAAATATGAGTCAACTATTTAATTTATTCCATAAAGGATATCACACAAAAACTAATCTCAATATATATTCCATCAAAGGGAATCTTAATATCTATGTATTAAAAAGAAATTCTATCACCTGAAATTTCTACAACTGTTACACTGGCATTGATGCCAACCATTTGCCACTCAACAAATCAAACATAAAGTTCCAAGCAAGTATGTTGCCATCAAATTTTCCACCTTTGAAGACTGTACATCAACTTTAGTACTGTTGATGTTATTCAAAACATTTAGCATCATCTTTTAGCTCAGACATCAGAGTAGATTTTTGCTCACAGAAGTGAGATCTTCTTAGGTAGCTTAGATTTTTGGAAATAGCCAAAGGTTTGAGAAAAATTGGGGAAGAAGCGAATCTATAATGTAGCAGGATTTAATTTGGTGTGTTTCTCCTAAGGGTCTATGAAAGCAACTCAAGTAAGAGCAATGTTTTGGGTGATGGCAGTGCATTTTCTTTTTTTTTTTTTTTGGCAGTGCATTTTCATCACCTCCACCATGTGACTGCTTTAGAGGCAGTGTGAGTTGCAGTTAAAAACCCAGCCATCGAAGCTGGAGATACCTGGGTTGCTTGACCTTGATGAGCACACATTTCCTCATTTTTAAATGAGGATGATAATTTCTGGTCTTCCTTGATGGCTCAGTGGTAAAGAACCCACCTGTTGACACAAGAGATGTGGGTTCAATCTCTGTTTCAGAAGATTCCCTGGAGAAGGAAATGGCAACCCACTCTAGTATTCTTGCCTGAGAAATCGCATGGACAGAGGAGCTGGGCTACAGTCGATGGGATCACAAAAGAGTTGGACACAACCAAGTGACTGAAAAACAACAATTATTCCTACCTTAAAAGGTTAGTTATTGTTAGTTATGTTATTGAAAGATGACATTGACTGGTAGAGATTTAAAAAGTCTATTACTCTACAATCTCACCTTATACTGTTACTGAAAGGTGGGGGTATGGCTGCTCACCACCCAAAAGTCAATAAACAGGCCAATAAACAGGAAAGGAAGTTTGCTTTATTTCAGATGCCAGCAACTGGGGGCAGGGGCATGTCTGTCCGAAGGCCAACTCCCCCCATGATAATCAGTAGGCAAGAGTTTTTTACAGACAGACGGAGGGGCCTATATGCAGAATCATTACAGTCAGCTCTGACAGTCATCTTCAAATTGGTCATGGGTGGTCTGACCAGGGTCATCTTGGTTGTGTTAGGTGCAGTTAATCTTCAGTTCCAGGGTCAGTTTGTTTCCATTTCTTTGAGGCCAATTCTTGGAATTGCGGCAGCTTATGTTATGGGCTTCCCAGGTGGTGCTAGTGGTAAAGAACCTGCTTGTCAGTGCAGGAGACTTAAGAGACATGGGTTCAGTCCCTGGGTCGGGAAGATCCCCTGGAGGAGGGATGGCAACCCGCTCCAGTATTCCTGCCTGGGAAATTCCATGGACAGAGGAGCAGTCCATGGGGTCACAAAGAGTTGGATGCGACTGAAGTGACTCAGCATGCATGCACATGTTATGGTTACTGTCTGGTCATCATGTAGTTAAGTTCTTCCACCTGGTGAGGTTTCAGTATCTATAAGACAGCTCATAGGAGATGTCTCAACATATTGTCTATGCCCCTTGAGAAGGAAATAAGGTCTTTGACTATGCTTAATGATCACATTATTTTTATTTGGTCTCCTTTGACTGTTTTCCTTTGTTTCTACATGTTTCCATTTCTCTGACTAAACTTATTCGTTGACTAAAGTTTTTCATAAACAAAAGGCAAGCAGAGGACGTGGTGTTAAGGGGGCGGGCAAGGACCATAGAGTCCAACTCTGTTTCAATACTATTGTCTATCCTATCTGCATTTGTGTGTCAAAATCATAATTTGGCTGTTAACATATTTAACAAATCCACTTAAAATTCAGAGCATTTCACCAGGCTTTTATCTTTATGGCAAATCTGTTATTAGAGAATGATATTAACCTAATAAGTCATAGTTAACAAAAGGCCACGTGATTCTTTCTGTGAAAGACTAATCAAACCAAATTGCAGATATTAACGAAGAGCTTCTATGATTCCAGGGTAGGAGAGTCTGTAAGAAAAGGTAAAATATGAAACACACATGATCGAATAAAATGTCTTCAGTGAGCAAATGATGATCTCACACAGATATATTAATTAGTTCAGGCTGTTACCAAGGTTATAAGAAAACAGGTGGTAGATGTAATTTTAGAATAAAATGGTAAATGTGTCATATTATTAGTCAATCATTAATATTTACAGAGGGTCCACACCTTCATGCCTGAATGGTTCACACTCTAATATTCATTCCTGGTAGGACTGAAAGAGGATAATAATAACTTTTTTTTTTAATCTGTGGATTGAAACACCTAAATACTTTTATAGTTCACTTAACAGTTGAAATAGAGTTCATTTCAGAAACTAAGTTCTCTATTATAGGTTTAATTTCTAATAGGACTCTGCTTGTAATAATAATCACACTATGTTGCACATATGTTCTTAATGTTGGTTTTTCTCCAAACACTGTTCTCTCATTCCATTTTTTTAAATTTTGCAAATTTACTGAATTTCTCATTAGAATAATATTATCACATTCTAGAAAATTCAGAAAAAGGATTCATAACTTTACCCTCTGAGTGACAGTCTCACAGTATTGGTATTTTACATTTTTAGTTTCCATTCATGTAATTATGTTTTTTAACATGAGTTTAATCATAGCGTAGAAACACTTTGTATCCTCTTTCTTACTTATCTTGGTAAAAACTATATTGTATCCTCAATCAATCATTGTGATGCCTTTGAGAGTTTCCATTCAATAGACACAGCATTTACAATTATCCCCTTCAAACTTATAGTGTTGGCATATCCTGACATGGTCTGTAATTCACTTCATTATATGTTAAGAGGTTCATTTACAGAGAGAGAATGCTGGTGGATTTTGTGACTTGAGATTGAATCCTGCCTTGGCCACTGTGTCAATTTGATCAAGTTGTTTCAACTGTGTAATCCTCAGTGTCCTCCTCTGTAATTGGGGAAGTATCTTCTGACAGAGTTGTTGTGGGAATTAAATGTAAAACTTCGTTTAAAGAGCTCTTAGTACAATGTTGTAAGCTTTCAACCAATATGAACAGACTAGCAGGCAGGTCTCCCATTGCATTGCCCAGTCCAGCTTTCCTCTCCCTCTATCATGCTGAGAACCTGGGAGTCAACACAATGATAAATGTATGCCTTAATCTCCATTGCTCCTATACATCATTTCCTGGGCTGTGGATTATCACAATCTATATTTCATGACTACAACTCACATTCTTTCAGAATACTTCAGCAGTTTTCACTGTGCAGGGTTGCATTTTTTTTCCCCAATGCTAAACATGACTGGCAAAGAAATTTAAGAGAACTACTCAATGAAATCTCAACGCAAACTGTTCATGTTTGTAATGCTAAGATCCCCAAAACATTGAGCTCCATCATTTAGAGACTTCCAAGTAAATTCAAAGTACCTAATTTCCATCTTATCCCTTAAGAAGACCAAGTTCCCAGTTCCCACACCCTATCCTATATCACACACATACAGTTGTAAATGTTGGTTTAAAAAAAAAAAATACCACCATTGGCTTAGCATTTCTAAGATGAGATGGGCTTTTTGAGGGTCTTCATTATTTCAGTTGTCTGTAGGAGAAAAGAGGATTGGATTTGTAAAATGGAATGAGATTATGATGCAGTAATCTTATTCCAAATGTTAATTTACAGGTTTCATAAGATCTACTGTGCTTTACTGCTTAGAATATTTATTTTCCAGTAGCTCAGTGGCTCAATTTCCATGGAAGTGCCACTCCAAGAAAATTGAGTAGTTATCAGAATGAGAATTTTTGTTCCATGATATGTGAGTAACTAGTGATATTCACATAAATTTCATAAATCAGATAAATTTCACTCTACCCCAGTCAGAGCACTGTAATGTAAACACACATACATGCACACACAGAGTGCAATTGTGAAATAAAACCAAGCATGTCTTTAATAGCATCCCAAATCTTTCTCTAATAAAAGAATACATAATTGTTAACAACCTAGGACTTTGGACATAAATACGTTACAATTGTAAATGTGAAAATAAATGCCAACACATTTATTAAATTGATGTTTTTTAAGGAAAGGACTTAATCATAATAAGAACAAACTATAGTGAAAGATACACTGGATTGGAAGTCTAGTGTTCAGAACTTAAGTTAGCCCCATTACTGCTCTGTGGTGAAATTAGATTGTTGTAAGATTATTTGGACCACAGTTATGGTTAGCAAGAGATCTTGGTTTGACTGGACTGTCCTAATTTTAAAACTGAAAGTCCTGCATCTGAGGAAGCCTTGCTGGCAATCTGCTACAGTTGGCCACCCTATAAACTGAGAGAACTTTGAGAGCTTTAGCTTGGGGAGTGGAAGGGGAATGACTTAAGCAGTGTTGGACTGCAATACTGGAAACGTTCAGGTCATTGTGGATTTCTGGAAGACTTGAGGTATCTCGAAGAGGAGGTCCTGCTGGACTAAAGGCTGTACAACATCTATAAATCTGGAACTGGACTCTCCTGAATCCTAGCTCATTTAAAACCACAGCAGAGGATGTTGTCATTCAGTCCTGTCTGACTCTTTGCCACCCAGGGACTGCAGCATGCCAGGCTTCCCTGTCCATCACCAACTCCCAGAGTTCACTCAAACTCACGTCCATTGAGTCGATGGTGCCATCCAACCATCTCATCCTCTGTCGTCCCCTTCTCCTCCTGCCCTCAATCTTTCCCAGCATTAGGATCTTTTCCAGTGAGTCAGCTCTTCACATCAGGTGGCCAAAGTATTGGAGCTTCAGCGTCAACATTTGTCCTTGCAATGAATATTCAGGGTTGATTTCCTTTCAGATTGACTGGTTGGATCTCCTTGCAGTCCTAGGGACTCTCAAGAGTCTTCTCCAACACCAAAGTTCAAAAGCATCAATTCTTGGTGCCTATCTTCTTTATGGTCCAATTCTGACATCTGTACATGACTACTGGAAAAAGCATACCTTCAACTATTCAGAACTTTGTTGGCAAAGTGATGTTAGCTTGTAAAAACATACATATCTGCTAGCTCAGACCTTTCTGCCTTTAGGGTTACATGATTACTCATCCCTTTCTATGCCTCATATGCTACCTTTGCCTCTTCTGTTTCAACCAAACCTGATCTTGGTTGAAAGGACAGGGAAGCCTGGTGTGCTGCAGGCCATGGGGTCACAAAGTGTTGGAAATGACTGAGCAACAACAAACCTGATCTTGACCTATTTCTGTCTTTGATTTTCTCCCTTTTGCTTTTCAGTCAGCCAATGTTAACTTCCCCTACTTGCATCACAGCTGACCTGATCACAGTTCAACTTAGTTTTCCACACTTGTCTTAGTCCCTCAGTCATATCCAACTGTTTGTGACCACATGGATTGTAGTCTGCCAGGCTTCTCTGTCCATGGAATTCTCCAGGCAACAACACCAGAGTGGGTAGCCATTCTCTTCTCCAGGGGATCTTCCTGACCCAGGCACTGAACTTATGTCTCCTGCATTGCAGGTGGATTCTTTACCACCTGAGTTACCAGGGAAATCCACACTTAGACATTGTTTCCACATCTGCCTTTGGGATTAATCCTCTATCATGGCTTCCAATTATTGTATCTGACATTCTCTTTGAGAATTTTCTCTGAACTTCCCCTAGTGGCTCAGTGGTAAAGAATCCTCCTGTCAATGCTGGAGACACAGGTTTTATCCCTGGATTGGGAAGATCCCCTGGAGAAAGGAAATGGCAACCCTCTCCAGTATTCTTGCCTGGAAAATCCCACGGACAGAGGAGACTTGCAGGCGATAGTCGATGGGATCTCAAAAGAGTTGGATATGACCGGGCAACTAAACAACAACGACAACAAATGTGGAAGATGGAACTTGCCTCACTTATATTTTGAAGCAGCAAACACACTTATTGAAAAGGAAGTCAAGGAATCATTTTCCTTTTTGCATCATTGTTTTCTTTGGAGGCTAAATTGTATTTTTTATTGGAATACAGTTGCTTTACAATGTTGTGTTAGTTTTCCTGTGCAGCAAAGTGGATCAGTTATTCGTATACTTTATCCACCCACTCCAGTATTCTTGTCTGGAGAATTGCATGGACAGAGGAGCCTGGTGGGCTACAGTCCATGGGGTCACAAAGAGTTGGCCACAACTGAAGCAACTTGGCAGGTTCCTTCCTATTTAGTTCACCACAAATCATTGAGTAGAATTCCTTGTATTATATAGTAAGTTCTCATTAGTTATCTGTTTTATACAGAAAAGCGTATATATGTCAATTACTTTAAATGGCTTTGTCCTCGTTAGGTTTTGTTTCCTGACTATGAAAAATATCCTTCCCATGTCGTACACAATGTCACATATCAATTCAATTCACAATGTCTTGGTTATTTTAATTATAATGGTGGCCTTGATAAGCCTTTGAATTTATCTGTTAAGAAAGCTGCAAGAGTCATCTTTTTTTAAAATTTATTTCTTGGAACCACTTTTATTCCACAAAGATCTCTCAGTGCCCATTACTTGGTATTCTCTTAAGGGTCAGAAGGACCTCTGAAAAGGCTAGAGGAAAAAAGGCGAGTCTGAGCCATTCCAAGGCCATAATATAGAACTGTTGCCTAGTAGTACTAAAAATATACAACCAAGGACATGTAAGATTGTTACATCATGAGAAACATTGTTTTCATGATTTTTGTCATATTTGTAAGCTTTTCATACTTTTTAACTTGTGATTTCTTTCATATTCTTATTACATACAAGATCTTATACATAATTTTGAACTGGAAAATTATTTTTCTGTTTTTTAAACAGTCCTCCATATTATATAAACTTCAGGCACCACAATTCTTAGATCTGTTTGTGATCGTTAAGAAAAAATCAGCAAGTACTACCTATTTCTGAGCTCAAGACTTTCTGTCCTTAAAAAGAACATAACTGTATATGAAATATCCTTTCATTTCTACCACAGACACTGCTAGTTACACAAAAATTCTGATTTTTTGGAAATTAAAAATATATTTAGACACAAGCAATTAGAAGGATTCATCATACTTTCATGGCATACGAAATAGATATTTGTGTGGATTGAAAAGAAGATCCTTGTTAGCTTCTCAAGTATTTCTGACTAACTGTTGGTGTGACTTTACTTGGGAGAGAGCTTTCTTGTGGTCACAAAAATTTTTTGTAGTTTCACCCATTCTTCTAGTGGTAGTTTAAAGAGATTGGTGAAACCAATTGGAAAAGAAGATAAAAGAGAGAGGTTTTAGCTTGTTTCCAACACTGCCAGTTTATTGAGTTATAAACCATGTGTTCTATGAATACTTCCTATAATCTCTTACTTAATGTTTTGTGACAGATTTAATACAGCAAAATTAGACATGCTGCCACAGTCTTTCTGACAGCTACCTGATTTCCATGGACTAATACCACTGGCTTCTTGCCCAGTACAAATACACTTGAAAAGAAGGTCAAGCAACACACCAAAAGCAACCAGGCAGCATAAAAATAAGAAGTACGTTTCAGCATGCAAACACTAAATGCTTCTGAAGAAACTTTAGACACTTCTCAGCACTGACTGTTTTGGAAGGAAAGAAGAATAACTGTGTACCTGTTTCAGGCATTTAAAGACTGCCTGACATAAGGTAAATCATCCAAAATGATCTTAAATTTAAAATAATATTGCATAACTTTTTAAACTTCATTTCCAGTTAGAGTCCTTATGATAAATTCAGATGAAATGGTTTTGGAATAAATCCATTGCTTTCTACATAAAGTTGGAAAGGTACATAAAGAAGAAATGTTATTGTTGTGCTCATGTTCAGTCACGTCTGACTCTTTGCAACCCTATGGACTGTAGCCCACCCAGGCTCCTCTGTCCATGGATTTCCCAGGCAAGAATACTGGAATGGGTTGCCATTTCCTTCTCCAGGGCATCTTCCCAACCCAGGGATCAGACCCAAGGCTCTTGCATCTCCTGCAAATTGGCAGTCAAATTGTTTACTATTGCACCACCTGGGAAGCCCAAAGAAGAAGTATATGAAGCAACATTCTTTTTATTTGCATCAAAATAGTTTAATCATTTTGTAGGTTATGCTAGATAATTCTTGGGCCATAATTACTCAAGAAGACAAACAGTAGATTTAAAAACATTGCTTTCTTTCTGGTTCACAATCTTAGTGATGATTGTGTCTATAAAATTTAGTAAATGCCAAGTGCAAATACAGCATCACCACCTTAGGAGCTAGTAAGGAAAAGTACATATAGAATAAAGATTAGGAAAAAAATCGAATTCTTGACAATTTATCCATTTGCACCATTGTTAAAAAAATCCCAATGCCATATTTTCAGACAAAAAATTGGAGGAAAGAGGAAAATGAAATGATCCTATAAAAATCTATCATTCAGAAAGTGAAAGTGACAGTCACTCAGTCATGTCCATCTCTTTGCAACCTCATGGACTATACAGTCCATGGAATTCTCCAGGCCAGAATACTGATGTGAGGAGGCTTTCCCTTCTCCAGGGGATCCTCCCAACCCAGGGAATAAACCCAGGTTGCCTGCATCACGGCCGGATTCTTTACCAGCTGAGCCACAAGGGAAGCCTCTATCATTCAGAGGGTTATGATTACTATTAGTACTTCTCCTTTATGTCCACTCACATAAATCCTTACATTTTGGATTTGCCTATACTCTCATTACACTCTCATTACTGAGTCATATTCTATATTCACACCGTGTATCTGTTCACTATTTGTATGTTAGGCGTTAGCTTTGAATACAATTTTTGTTCTGATTTTTTGCATCACTTCACCTTTCAACAAACCATTTTTGAGCCATTGATTCATTTTAGTGAATTAGGAAAATAATGCATCATCATAATAAATTAAAAGGAACAATTTTAATAAAATTTGTATAAACACAAATGACAGGAAATATCAGCATATTTTAAATATTTTAATATATTATTACTCATTTAATTACGTGTTGGCCAAGATGAACTTAACTGCAATTTTGAAACAGAAACACAGTCTTTAGGGACATAACAATTGTTTTAATGTAACATGATTGGAGGGGGGCAATCGTAATAAATTAAAACATCACACATGTCAGATTAGAAAAATTAAAAATTAGCAATAACATTTATCACTGAAATTATGAAAAAGGGGAAATTTTATATATTTGGTGGAAATATAAATTGATACTGCCCTTTTAGAAAATAATTTGTCAGTTTCTAGGAAACCTGTGCTATGTATGATCTATTTACCTAGAAATTCTACTGTATTTGTACTCTTTCAAAATTATTACACAAAAGTACAAGAAGACATGTATTAAGATGTTTTCTGTGGTGCTGATTGTCATTGTGGAAAAAAAATGAACAACCCATTTATTGAGAGATGATGAAGTAACCCTAAATCCTGTCAGTAAAAGTGTAGAATGACTTTTAATTCAGATACTTGGAATTATCAGATATGAAGTTAAAATAACTATATTAGTATCCATAAATAAATAGATGCCAAAGAGGAAAATATTACCAGAGATCTGGAGTCTATACAAGAAAAGTGTAAGAGGGAAATTCTAGATATTTGAAGAAAAACCAATATCTAAAACTAAGAACTCAGTGGGTGGTGTAACAGCAACCTAGATAGACCAGGATAGAGGCTTAGTAAACAGAAAGATAGGTCAGCTGAAATTAAATAGGATCAAGCTACAGAGGAGAAAAAATGATGAAAATGTACGAAAAGGGCACAAAATATATGTGAAGTCAGGAGAAAAATTATAGCAATGTATGTATAATTGAAGTCTCAGAAAGAGAAAAAAGAGAGAGAGAACGAGGCAGAAAATTCCAGAAATGATATGAAGTGACGTATTCAAGTTCTGTAGCCACAAGGTAGGAAACATAAAAAGAATACTATACTGAGGCACATTTCGCAAACTGCTGACCACCAAACTGTAAGGGAAAATTTAAAGGTAGACAAAGGAAAAAAAAAAAAGACATTAACTTCAAGTGATTACAAGACTGACAATTGGTTTCACAACAGAAATCACAGGAGCCAGATACAATAGGGCTTCCCTGGTGGCTCAGACAGTTAAGAATCTGCCTCTAATGCGAGAGACTCAGGTTCGATCCCTAGATCAGGAAGATCCCCTGAAGAAGGTAGTGGCTACCCACTCCAGTATTCTTCCTGGGGAACTCCAAAGACAGAGGAGCCTCACAGGCTACAGTCCATGGGGTCACAAAGAGTTGGACATCACTGAGTGACTAACACACACACACAGAATACAGTGGAATGGCATTGTAGGGTGCTGAAAGACAGAAGAAAGAGAGAAAGGAAGGGAGGAAAAAGGGGGAAAGCTGCCTATCCACGATTTTAAATCCAGTGAAAATATACCTCAGAAAGTAAAGTGAAGTAAAGATGTCTGAGGAAAAAAATGATATATTATCAAGAGAACCACAATTAAAAAACTGGTAAAAGAAGTTCTTCAGATAGAAGGAAAATGATCAGAGATGTGGGCACAGATATTCAGAAAATACAATAAAGAGCATTATGAAAGTAATAAATACATATTCATTTTTAAAATTATATGGAACAGTAAACAAAATTGATATCTTGGATAATAATACACATCTCAACCAATATCAAATGATTAAAAATTCTGTGACGTATCTTCTCTGATGATAGAGGGGTTAAACTAGAAATAAAAATCCAAACAGTTCAAAATGCTCAAATATTTAGAAATTAAGCAATACAATTATGAGTTACTTGTAGGACAAAGAAGAAAATAGAATTTTATAAAGTATTTCGGGCTGGATGATAAGGAAAATATCATGTATAGAATTTTAGGGAATGCAGGTAAATGAGGTTTAGATAGAGTTATATAGCATTAAATCAAACTTTAAAAAAAGAAAGGCTGAATGAACATCAATCATATAAGGATATATATGAAGAATTTTATATATAAAAGAGGAGAAAGGGACAACAGAGGATGGGGTGGTTGGTTGGCATCATTCACTCACGGACTTGAGTTTGAGCAAACTGGGAGATACTGAAAGACGGGGAAGCCTGGTATGCTGCAGTATATGGGGTCACAAAGAGTTGGAGATGACTGAGCGACTGAACAACAGCAAATGAAGAATTTAGGAGCATAAAATCACTTTATTCTAGAGAAATTAGAAATTAATAAATAATTAAGTTTAACAAAATAAATAGAAAACAAACATAATACTGAAAATCAACAAAGGCAAATACATGTTCCTTGAAAAGACTAAAAATTCTGACTTTTTTTTTTTTAACTGAAGTATAGCTGATTTACAATGTCATGTTAGCTTCAGGTATACAACACAATGATTGAGTTATATATTCTTTTTCAGATCTTTCCCCTTTGTTTTGTTGTTGATCAATCACCCGGTCAACTCTTTGCAACCCCGTGGACTGCAGCACTCCAGACCTCCGTGTCCCTCTCCCAGAGTTTGCTCAAACTCATGCTCATTGAATTGGAGATGCCATCTAACCATCTCATCCTCTGTCATCCCCTTCTCCACCTGCCTTCAGTCCTTCCCAGCATCAGGGTCTTTTGCAAGGAGTCAGTTCTTCGCATCAGGTGACCAAAGTATTGGGGTTTAACTTCAGCATCAGTCCTTCCAATGAATATTCAGGACTGATTTCCTTGCGGATGGACTAGTTTGATTTTTTTCAGTCCAAGGGACTCTCAAGAGTCTTCTCCAACATTCCAGTTCAAAAGCATCACTTCTTCAGCGCTCAGCTTTCTTAATGGTCCAACTCTCACATTCATACATGACTAAGGGAAAAACCATAGCTTTGTCTAGATGGACCTTTGTTGGCAAAGTAATATCTCTGCTTTTTAATATGCTGTCTAGGTTGGCCATAGCTTTTCTTCCAGGGAGCAAACATCTTTTAATTTCATGACTGCAGTCACCATCTGCAGTGATTTTGGAGCCCAAGAAAATAAAGTCTGTCATTGTTTCCATTGTTTCCCCATCTATTTGCCATGAAGTGATGGGACTCGATGCCATGATCTTAGTTTTCTGAATGTTGACTTTGAAGCTAACTTTTTCACTCTCCTCTTTCACTTTGATCAAAAGGCTCTTTAATACCTCTTTGCATTCTGCCTTAAGGGTGGTGTCATCTGCATATCAGAGGTTATGGATATTTCTTCCAGCAATCTTGATTCCAGCTTGTGCTTCATCCAGTCTGGCATTTTGCATGATGTACTCTGCATATAAGTTAAATAAGCTGGGTGACAATATACAGCCTTGATGTACTGCTTTCCCAATTTGGAACCAGTCTGTTGTTCCATGTCCAGTTCTAACCATTGCTTCTTGACCTGCATACAGATTACTTAGAAGGCAGTAAGGTGGTCTGGTATTCTGATCTCTTTAAGAATTTTCCACAGTTTGTTTTTGATCCATACAGTCAAAAGCTTTGGCGTAGTTAATGAAGCAGAAGTAGATGTTTTTCTGGAACTCTCTTGCTTTTTCTATAATCCAGCAGACATTGGCAATTTGATCTCTGGTTCCTCTGCTTTTTCTAAATCCAGCTTGAACAGCTGGAATTTCTCATTTCAGGTACTATTGAAGCCTCACTTGGAGAATTTGAGCATTATGGGAAGACCATAGCTTTGACTATATGGACCTTTGTCAGTAGGGTGATGTCTCTGCTTTTCAACACACTGTCTAGGTTTGTCACAGCTTTCCTGCCAAATAGGTTATTAGAAAATATTGAGTATACTTTCCTGTACTATATAGTAGGTCCTTGTTGGTTATCTATTTTATATATTTGATGTTGTAATTCAGTTGTGAAGTCATGTCCAACTCTGCAACTCCATGGACTGCAACATGCCAGACTTCTCTGTCCCTTACCATCTCCCAGAGTTTATCCAAATTTATGTCCATTGCATCATTGATGCCATCCAATGGTCTCATCCTCTATCACCCTCTTCTCCTTCTGCCTTCAGTCTTTCCCAGCATCAGGGTCTTCTCCAATGAGTCGACTCTTTGCATCAGGTGGCCAAAGTATTGGAGCTTCAGCTTTAGCAATCAGTCCTACCAATGAGTATTCAAGGTTGAGTTCCTTTAAGATTGACTGGTTTGATTTCCTTTCTGCCCAAGGGACTATCAGGAGTCTTCTCTGGCACCACAGTTCAAAAGCATCAATTCTTCAGTGCTCTGCCATCTTTCTGACTCACAACTGTGCATGACTACTGGAAAGACCATAGCCTTGACTACACAGTCCTTTGTGGGCAAACTGATATCATTGCTTTTTAACACACTATTTAACACATTTGTCATAGCTTTCCTGCCAGAAAGCGATCATCTTCTAATTTCATGACCACAGTCATTATCTGCAGTGATTTTAGAGCCCAGGAAGAAGAAATTTTAGAACCTTCACCTTTTCCTCTTCTATTTGCCATGAAGTGATGGGGCTGGATGCCATGATCTTAGTTTTTTTTTTTTTTTTAGTTTTAAGCCAGCTTTTTCACTCTCCTCCTTCATCCTCATCAAGAATTTCTTTAGTCCCTCTTCACTTCCTGCTGTTAGAATGGTATCACCCCATCTGAGATTGTTAATATTTCTCCCAGCTATCTTGATTCCAGCTTGTAACTCATGCAGCCTGGCATTTCTCATGATGTGCTCTCTGTATAAGTTTAAAAAAAAATGGTGACAATAAACAGCCTTGTTGTACTCCTTTCTCAATTCTGAACCATTAAGTTGTTACATACAAAATTCTAACTGTTGCTTCTTGACCAGCATACAGGTTTCTCAGGAGACAGGTTAGATGATCTGGACTTCTCATCTCTTTAAGAGCTTTCCACAGTTTGTTATGCTCTACACAGTCTAAGGCTTTAACATAGTCAATGAAACAAAGGTTTTTCTGGAATTTCCTTGCTTTCTCTATGATCTAGTGAATGTTGGCAATTTAATCTCTGATTCCTCTGCCTTTTCTCAACCCAGCTTGGACATCTGGAAGTTCTTGGTTCACATAATGCTAAAGCCTAGCATTCAGGATTTTGAACATGACCTTACTAGCATGGGAGGCGAGCTATAGTCAGCTCCAGGTCTTCTTTTTGCTGATTGTATACAGCTTCTCCATTACAAAGACTGTTATCAATCTGATTTCTATATTTGGTGATGTCCATGTGTAAAGTTGTCTCTTGTGTTGTTGAAAAAGAGTGTTTGCTATGACCAGTGCGTTCTCTTGACAAAACTCTGTTAGCCTTTGCCCTGCTCCATTCGTACTCCAAAGTCAAACTTGTCTGTTACTCCAGGTATCTCTTGACTTCCTACTTTTGCATTCCAGTCCCCTATGATGAAAATGACATCTTCTTTGTGTGTTAGTTATGGAAGATCATGTAGGTTTTCATAAAACTATTCAACTTAAGCTTGTTTGGTATTAGTGTTTGGGGCATAGACTTGGATTGCTGTGATATTGAATGGTCTGCCTTGGAAATAAGCAGAGATCATTCATTCTGTTGTTTTTGAGATTGCACCCAAGTACTGCATTTCAGACTCTCCTCTTGATTATGAGATTTTTCTAATGGGTTCTTTCCCACAGTAGTAGACAATAATGGTCACCTGAATTAAATTCATCCATTCCCGTCCATTTTAGTTCAGTGATTACTAAGATGTTGATGTTTACTCTTGCCATCTCTTGCTTGATCACATCCAATTTATCTTGATTTTTGGACATAGCATTCCAGGTTCCTATGCAATACTGTTCTTTACAGCATCAGATTTTACTTTCATCACCAGACACATCCACAACAGAGTGTCACTTCTGCTTTGGCCCAGCTGGTTCATTCTTTCTGGAGCTAATGGTAGTTGTCCTTTGCTCTTCCCTGGTAGCATATTGGACACCTTCTGACCTGGAAGGCTCATCTTTTGGTGGCATATCTTTTTGCCTCTTTATACAGTTCATGGGGTTCTCATGGTACATATACTGGGGTGTTTGCCATTCCCTCCTCCAATGGATCACATTTTGTCAGAACTCTCCACTATGACCCATCCGTCTTGAGTGGCCTGCATGGCATGGCTCATAGCTTCATTGAGTTATGCAAGCCCCTTTACCACAACAAGGCAGTGATCCATGAAGGGCATTTTATATATAGTATTGTGTATATGTTAATCACAAATTCCTGATTGAGCCTTCCCTCCTCTTCCCCTTCAGTAACCATAAGTTTATTTTCTTTATTCCTGAGTCGATTTGTGTTTTGTAAATAAGTTCATTTAGAATTTTTTTGGATTCTACATATAAATGGTATCATATGATATTTGTCTTTGTCTTGCTTACTTCACTTAGTATGATAATCTCTAGGTCCATCCATGTTGCTGCAGATGGCATTATCTGATTTCTAATATTTTATGGCTGAGTAATACTTTATTGTATATATGCACTACATCTTTATCCATTCATCTGTCAAAGAACATTTAGGTTGCTTCCATATTTTTGCTATTGTAAATAGTGCTGCCTTGAATATTGGGGTGTATTTATCTTTTCAAATTACAGTTTTCTCCTGATATCCTGATAAACTTCTGACAGAACTGATCAAACATCTACCATCTCCCCCACAGCACACACAAATTACTAAAGTCAGGAATGAAACAGTGGTTGTCACCACAAATTCTCCAGATAATAGCAGGTCAAAGAATAGGTGTGGCAAAAAACTTTGAAAATTTAGATAAAATGAAAAAAGTCCTGGATAAACAACACCTTAAAATAAGTAACACACACACAAAATAGAAAATCCAAACAATGCAATATAATTACAAAACTTGAGAATTTATCATACAGGAAACTCCAGGCCTGGTTTAGCTCCCAGGTGAATTCTTGGAAATATGTACTGAAAATATAACACCAATCTAGTCAACCATTTTTTCCCAGAAGATATGCAAGGATGAAATAAAATATAAAAACTTTTCCAGATAATAGAAAAAGAGTAAACACTTTCCAACTAGTTTTATGAGTCTGGTTCAACCTTGATACCAGTATGTAAAAGAGGAGAAAAGTTTAAGTCAATCACTCTTTATGACTGTAGATGCACATTATAAAAATATTAACATATTATATTAAGCAGTTTATTAAAAAGAGCATAAAGAGATAATAAAGTGGAATTTATTTCAGAAATCCAAGTATGACTTTATATAAAATTTTATCAATTTATTTCAAAACATTAACATAAAATTAAAAATATATGAATTATTCAATAGATGCAGAAAAAGCATTTTATAAAAATCAACACCCATTCATGATAAAAAGTCTAAACAATTTAGGAATATAAGAAATGACTTAATCATATCAGTTAGTATGCACATGAAGTGTTAGTCACTCAGTCACGTCCGACTCTTTGAGACCCCAAAGACTGTAGCCTGCCAGGCTCCTCTGACCGTGGAACTCTCCAGGCAAGAACACTGGAGTGGGTAGCAATTCCCTTCTCCAGGGAATCTTTCCAACCCAGGTATCAAACCCAGGTCTCTTGCACTGCAGCCAGATAGTTTACCATCTGAGTCACCAAGGAAGCAGATTAAGTATATAGCAGATGTCATGTTTAATAAAAGAACAAAAGACTTCCCCTAACATTTGGGTACAAGGCAAGGGAGAGACTTGTATTCAGCTGTACCGTGAAAGTCCTCGCTAGTGCGAAAGGAAAGGAAAAATGAATACCATATACAGTGAGGAAAAGAAAGATATGAAACTATCATTATATGCAGTTAACATGACTGTTAAAATGCAAGACAATTTACAGACATGTTCTACAGTCAGTAATCTACAAATAAACTCTCTAGATTAAATTAAATTTCACTCAAATTTTCAGCTGGTTGTCTTAGTGCAAATTGCTAAGGTAAGTCTAAAACTTACATATTAATTGAGGGCTACAAAGTTAACAGTACCTTGACGGAAAACAAAGTAGCAGATATTAAGACACTGTCTACCAGATATTAATAGTGATTCTAAACTCAGAAATTAAGACAACATGAAATTGGTGCCAAGGAAAGCATGTCTATGAAACAACAGATCTATGAAACAGAATAAAGTCTAGAAACTGACATATTATTCTGACATATTATTAAGTGACATATGGCAATTACATTTCTCTAGTGCCAGAAAGGGAGGATGAACTTTTCAATAAATGTTGCTTTTGATATCAGATGAAAACATCTGGATTCTTCCTTCACACACCATACACACACACACACACACAGAGCACACAAATTCCAAGATGATTGAAACCTAAAAGAATAAACACTCCAAAAGTTAAAATAGGAGAATGACTTCGTCACTTTATAGATAGCAAATAGAACAGAAAACTTTAATTTAAAAGAGAGATAAATTACTAAACTTCGTTTAAAAATCAAGACTATCTTTTTATGCAAAGGCACCAAAAAAAACAAGCTACAGAGTAGGAGAAAATATGTGTAGAACTTATATTTAATAAAGGCCCTGAATCTAGACTATATAAAGAATTCTTTCAATCAGTAGATACACTACAGAACCTCATTCCCTACCTTCTTTGGGCAAATGACTTGAATAAGCACTCAATAAACATGGTTATTCAAATAACCAATGAACAGGGGACTTCCCTAGTGGTCCAGTGGTTAAGACTTCACTTTTCCAATGCAGGGAGTGTAGGTTCGATTCCTGCTTGGGGAGCTAAGATCCAATATGCCTTATGGCCAAAAAACCAAAACTAAAAAACAGAAGCAATATTTTAACAGATTCAATAAAGACATTAAAAATGGTCCACGTTAAAAAAATCTTAAACAAGCAAACAAACAGCCAATAAACGTATCGATACAATAGAATACTATATAGCAATAGAAATGTATGAAATATCATTACACAAAGCAATATGGATTAATCTCACAAACACAATTTAAAGCAACAAACAAGCAGCAAAAAATACATGCTACATAATTGCAATTATACAAAGTTCAAAACAAAACTAATCTGAAGTGATAGAAATCATTACACTAGTTATCCCTGGAGAGATAATATTGTTAATGTTTGTGTCCTTTATGGGTGGTTTCTCTGGTGACTTTATTTTTTTACAAATTTACATCAAACTGTTTATGTATTTTTCTCTATAATATGTGTATTTTCTCTATGACATATGTATTTTTCTCTATAATATGCATAGATACTTTACTTCAAACTGCTTAGAAAACAGGGCAGAAAGATGTGGTGTCTGGAAATGAAAGTGCAACTTTAAGACTAAATTTTGAAGAAGGAGAATTAGCTCATACTCAGAGAACTGAAAAAACAAAAGATGGAGCAGATAGAAAGGATGTTGAAGTCAAAGGGCAAGAAATATGGTAGCTAAATCATTTTAAAGAATAGATCTATGGAGGAACCCCTGAAAAAAGAAAAAAAAAAAGATTCAGTTCTAAAACAAACTGGTAAATATACAATAGCATCTTCAAATTCTTAGGTAGGATGATTATTTTTTAGTGTACTCCCTATAGTCCAGTGGAGTGTGTTATGTGCTGTGACTGTGCAATTTTTGTTTAATTACCAGTTAGGGCAGTTTTGTTTGAAAGACCTGTATGGAGCCAACTGGGGGAGGAAGGCAACTCCTAACCACATCTCCCACAGTCCTGGACCTTGACCTCCAACTTTAACATTTAAGCTACTTCTATTCTAGACAGATATATCTATTACTGTGGGCAAGAATCCCACAGAAGAAATGGAGTAGCCCTCATAGTCAACAAGAGTCTGAAATGCAGTACTGGGGTGCAATCTCAAAAATGACAGAATGATCTCTGCTTGTTTCTGAAGCAAACCATTCAGTATCACAGTAGTCCAAGTCCATGCCCCAACCACTAATGCCAAAGAAACTGAATGGTTCTATTAGGACCTACAAGACCTTCTAGAACACCCCCGAAAAAAGTTGTCCTTTTCATCATAAGGGACTGGAATGCAAAAGTAGGATGTCAAGAAATACCTGGAGTAACAGGCAAGTTTGGCTTCAGAGTATAAAATGAAGCAGGGCAAAGGCTAAAAGAGTTTTGCCAGGAGAATGCACTGGCAAACACCCTGTTCCAAGAACACAAGAGACAACTCTACACATGGACATCACCAGATGGTAAATATCGAAATTAGATGGATTATATTCTTTGCAGCCAAAGATAGAGAAGCTCTATACAGTCAGCAAAAACAAGACCGGGAGCTGACTATGGCTCAGATCATGAACTCTTCATTGCAAAATTCAGACTTAAAGTGAGGAAAGTAGGGAAAACCATTAGGCCATTGAGGTATGACCTAAATCAAATCCCTTACGAGTATACAGTGGAAGGGACAAATAGACCCAAGGGATTAGATCTGATAGAGTGCCTGAAGAAGTGTAGATAGAGATTCATAACATTGTACAGGAGATATTGATCAAAATCATCCCCATGAAGAAATGCAAAAAGGCAAAATGGTTGTCTGAGGAGGCCTTACAAATAGCTAAGAAAAGAGAAGTGAAAGGCAAAGGAGAAAAGGAAAGATATATCCATCTGAATGCAGAGTTCACAAGAGTAGCAAGGAGAGATAAGAAAACTTTCCTCAGTGATCAATGCAAAGAAATAGAGGAAAACAATAGAATAGGAAAGACTAGAGATCTCTTCAAGAAAATTAGAGATACCAAGGGAACATTTCATACAAAGATGGGCACAATAAAGGACAGAAATGGTATGTACCTAACAGAAGCAGAAGATATTAAGAAGAGGTGGCAAGAATACACAGAAGAACTATACAAAAAAGATCTTAGTGACCCAGATAACCATGATGGTATGATCACTCACCTAGAGCTACACATCCTGGAGTGCAAAGTCAAGTGGCCTTAGGAAGCATCACTATGACCAAAGCTAGTGGAAGTGATAGAATTCCAGTTGAGCTATTTCAAATCCTAAAAGATGATGTTGTGAAAGTGCTGCACTCAATATGCCAGAAAATTTGGAAAACTCAGCAGTGGCCACAGGACTGGAAAAGGTCAGTTTTCGTTCCAGTCCCAAAGAAAGGCAATGCCAAAGAATGTTCAAACTACTGCACAATTGCACTCATCTCACACACTAGCAAAGTAATGCTCAAAATTCTCTAAATTAGACTTCAACAGTACGTGAACCAAGAACTTCCAGATGTTCAAGCTGGATTTAGAAAAGACAGAGGAACCACAGATCAAATTGCCAACATCTGCTGGATCATGGTAAAAGCGAGAGAATTCCAGAAAACCATGTATTTCTGCTTCATTGACTATGCTAAAACCTTTGACTGTGTGGATCACAACAAACTGTGGACAATTCTTAAAGAGAGGGGAATACGAGATCACCTTACCTGCCTCCTGAGAAATCTCTATGCAGGTCAAGAAGCAACTGTTAGAGCCAGGTATGGACGAATGGACTGGTTCCATATTAGGTAAGGAATATGTCAAAGCTGTATATTGTCATCCTGCTTACTTAACTTATATGCAGAGTACATCATGTGAAATGCCAGGCTGGAAGAAGCACAAGCCACAATCAAGATTGCAGGGAGAAATATCCATAACCTCCGATATGCAGATAACACCTCTTTTATGGCATAAAACGAAGAGGAACTAAAGAGCCTCTTGATGAAAGTGAATGAGGAGAGTCAAAAAGCTGTCTTACTACTCAACATTCAAAAAACGAAGATCATTTCATCTGGTCCCATCGCTTCATGGCAAATAGCTGGGGAAGCAATGGAAACAGTGACAGAGTTTATTTTCTTGGGCTGCAAAATCACTGCAGATCGTGACTGCAGTCATGAAATTAAAGGACGTTTGCTACTTGGAAGAAAAGCTATGACAAACCTAGATAGTGCATTAAAAAGCAAAGACATTACTAACAAAAATCCATCTAGTCAAAGCTATGGTTTTTCCATTAGTCATGTACAGATGTGAGAGTTCGACCATAAGAAAACCTGAGCGCTGAAAAATTGATTGTTTTGAACTGTGATGTTGGAGAAGACTCTTGAGAGTACTTTAAACAGCAAGAATATCAAATCAGTCGATCTTAAAGCAAATCAGTCCTGAATATTCATTAGAAAGACTGATGCTGACTGAAGTTCCAATGCTTTGGCCACCTCATGAGAAGAATTGATACACTGGAAAAGACCCTGGTGCTGGGAAAGACTGATGGCAGGAGGAGAAGGGGACAACAGAGGATGAGATGGATGGATGGCATCACTGACTTGATGGACCTGAGTTTGAACAAGCTCAGGCAGTTGGTGATGGACAGGGAAGCCTGGCGTGCTGCAATCCATGGGGTCACAACGAGTCAGACACGACTGAGGGACTGAGCTGAACTGAACTGAACTGTAGAGGGAGGAGCAAGATTCAAGAGGCTTAAAGAAAATGGAAGACTTGCATCACTTTAGTTTTTTTTCCATTGAATAATCAGTTTTACATTGTAGATCATCCTTTTTTATTTTTCAGTAATCTTATTTAGTATACTTTTCATTGCACCAGATTTATATAATATGATTTGCAAAGACGTATCAACATTAAATTCCTATGAATTCATTCTATATTAATGAATGATCAATCACCGAATTTTGTATGTAGCTACAATGACAATGCTGTGAGTTGAAGAAAATGGATAATGGATACACAGTTAACCTCATATATTCTCTTTTCCCGTAATTCCTTAAGCAGTTAAATATGAACTCATTAACTGAGTATGTATATTCAACTATTGAGTTTAATCAACTGCTTGATTATTCTGGTGGGAGTTTTATTAATTGGTCATGTAGACATCACTCAGCCATTTCGTCCTCACCATCTATTGTTTGACTGTAAGTTCATTTCTCCATATTTGCCAAGACATCACAGTCATTATCCTTTCAAATGGGAGGAATCTGTATCAGTGTTTTAGGTTGATTCAATTATTTTGAGTGTACTTTTAAACCAATAAATGTTTACTCCCGTTGTGTTATGTTCACCTTCTAATTTGCTCTCAAACACTAAAGTTTATATAGTCATAAAAATACAGAAGTAGGTAAAATAAAAAATGAGGCTTCCCTTATCTTTATTCCCTTAAATCCTTCAGAAATAATAATAACTTCCAGCCTAGACTTTTTTTTTTTTTTTTTGGTTAGGAAAGTTTTGACAAAAGCTAACCCTCAATATGAAAATAAGTGCAAAATTTAAAGTCCAACTTAAAACAATCTTAGGTCATCCATTTTATTATTACATATGTTAACAAGTGGGAATCTGACATTCAGATCTGATGCTTCTCTTTGTAGGTGAGTAACCAAGAATGAGAACTGGGAATATGGATGGTTTGAGAAAAAATCAAAAATTGCAACCAAAAATAATGTTAGCATTCACAGGTCTTTGTGGAAATGCTTCACAGGCCCAGAATTTTCATATTTCCTTCAAACAATGCCTCGCTATCTGTATCTTCTAAACTTCAACGGAACATCTATCTTGATTGATGACTTCCTCAGACAGCTCCTCTATAAATCTTAAAGCTGCATTTCTTTTTCACTTGCCCATAAGCTCCTTTAGGCAAAGACTGTATTATTATTCATTTTTATCTGTGCAGTTTAGCATTATGTCTGGCACTTGGTAGGGGTTGGATTAATAAATCCAGTCCTTGTTTAAAAAGTAGGAGAGATATCTTTAGATTCAATTGAAAATAATCTTGAGCTGTATATAGGAGTAAGATAATTAAATCACTGCTTTTGAGATGCCAAGTGGCTGTTCATGCTCTCACTTGTCCTTCAACAAACATCCTCAGAACTTAGATGTGTGAAAGACTTGCCAAGCAGCAAATCAGACCCTAGAAAAGAGAGTTGAGTTGACTTAATCTAAATAACTATTATTAAAAGTGATCAAACTATATTGCACATTCAGTGTTCTTTGAACATGCCAGAATTCCTGTGTTTGAATTATGGCAATAGTATTTTTAGATTAATTTTCAGTTTAAACTCAGTTTTCAATTTGTACTCTCTATGGATGAAACATGTCGGAGCACATTAGAGCAACTACTCAAATGTGACCTTTACATCAGACTTCTTGCCTTCTCAATCACATTTTGGATAGTGAAAATATGTACACTACTTTCTTATTCATTTACTTTATTCATTTTGACATCCAGATTTGGAAAGAAGGCATATATTTGCAAGTAGCTTTAATAAAATTATTGGTTTGCTCAGAAGATGTGTGAATATTGGTGTTTACCTCCAGTGTTCCAAATCCTAATGAAAATGCTCTACACACTTGTCATATTTTGTCTTTATTAATGCAGGAAGTGGGCTCCAAAGCAATTCTACAAAAGTGTGAAGTGACACATTAGTAACTTGGCATGTCTTTTTGACACAGCTTTAATTGTTTGAAAAGTTAAATATTCAGTCAATCACCCCAAAAGTAAGCTCTGTACTATTTTTTTACACTAAACTGATTTCATTTTAACTCAGACTCAATTGATTGTAAAGCTTTAGAGAATAAAACAGATCATTCTATAAACTTAAAGAACAAATTATTATTAGTTATTAATTTTCACTCAATTCATTGAATAGTTGTTGAGAAAATCCTTCAGTAGAAGTTCAACAAGACATATGGCAGAGAGGGAGAAATATAAGTAAAGGCAGGGAAACACTGTGAATATTTGAGGGCAGCGTGTGGTCTGTGTTGGATGCTAATGGGCAAAGGTAGAAGGTGGGTTGGACTATATTATACAGAGCCTTTAACTGATAAGAGTTTGTCTTCTTTCCATTGTATATCCTTGCCTCCTTTGTCAAAGATAAGGTGTCCATAGGTTCGTGGATTTATCTCTGGGCTTTCTATTCTGTTCCATTGATCTATATTTCTGTCTTTGTGCCAGTACCATACTGTCTTGATGACTGTGGCTTTGTAGTAGAGTCTGAAGTCAGGCAGGTTGATTCCTCCAGTTCCATTCTTCTTTCTCAAGATTACTTTGGCTATTCGAGGTTTTTTGTATTTCCATACAAATTGTGAAATTCTTTGGTCTAGTTCTGTGAAAAATACCGCCACTATGGAAAACAGTGTGGAGATTCCTTAAAAAACTGGAAATAGAACTGCCATATGACCCAGCAATCCCACTTTTGGGCATACACACTGAGGAAACCAGATCTGAAAGAGACACGTGCACCCCAATGTTCATTGCAGCACTGTTTATAATAGCCAGGACATGGAAGCAACCTAGATGCCCATCAGCAGATGAATGGATAAGGAAGCTGTGGTACATATACACCATGGAATATTACTCAGCTGTCAAAAAGAATTCATTTGAATCAGTCCTAATGAGATGGATGAAACTGGAGCCCATTATACAGAGTGAAGTAAGCCAGAAAGATAAAGAACATTACAGCATACTAACACATATATATGGAATTTAGAAAGATGGTAATGATAACCCTATATGCAAAACAGAAAAAGAGACACAGAAATACAGAACAGACTTTTGAACTCTGTGGGAGAATGTGAGGGTGGGATGTTTCAAAAGAACAGCATGTATACTATCTATGGTGAAACAGATCACCAGCCCAGGTGGGATGCATGAGACAAGTGCTCGGGCCTGGTGCACTGGGAAGACCCAGAGGAGTCGGGTGAAGAGGGAGGTGGGAGGGGGGATCGGGATGGGGAATAAGTGTAAATCTATGGCTGATTCATATCAATGTATGACAAAACCCACTGAAATGTTGTGAAGTAATTAGCCTCCAACTAATAAAAAAATTAAAAAAAATAAAAAAATAAAAAAAAAAAAAAAAAAAAAACAAAAAAAAAACAAAAGAGTTTGTCTTCATTTCTTAAGCAATTTAAAACCATGAAAAAATTCTTATACAAAGGAGTGACACCCTTAGAGACGTTAAGACAATAAATCTGCAAACAGTGTTGAAGCCAGGCCACTGGTGTTGGAGAAACTGGGGTAAAGATCTCAAAGAGGTAATTATAACACAATTCAATACATTTTATTCAATTTCTATTGGATTTGTGCCGAATTGTATTTCTGGTGAACCAGAGTAATATGCTTCTAAAAACACAAGTATTTCAGATTTGTGTTAAAGTCAAATCTACTTAGCTTCTATTATATTCGCATATAATATCTCATTAAATCCCTAGAAGAGGTTTGCTGATGAGGAAACTGAGAATTAGAAAAGATAACTTTTTCAAGATCAGACAGATAATAAGCTCTGAATGCTTAGAGCAGACGAGAGAGTGAAATTAAATCAGCAGTTTCAGGGAAAATAATCCAAGGAAAATATACTGCATAGGTCAGAGGTAAGACCACAAATAAACAGGCCACTACAATCATTTGTTTGTTAATGACAGACATGAATTAACATGTATTTGCTGGTCTTAGAGTGTTGAACTAAACCTTCTAGTCTCTAGGTAGTAAAGAAATATAACAATAATTTCCGTACATTTCAACCACTTTATTTTCTAGGTATTTGTTGCTATTGTTCTGTGTTTATTTGCCTGTTTAATTTGTGGCAAACGGAGAAAGACGCCTATAAAGAATCTATTATCTAAGTTACTGACTAGCCTATAGCTTATTTCAAGTTCCCTTTAGTCAGGAATAAAATTGTTTTGTTCTCTCTGCCCTTTTACAACATGCAGGAATACACACATACTATTTCTCTGTAACATATAAATGCTGTCTGTTAGAGTTATACCTTTAAAATGGTTTCCATAAATTTGAAAAATGAATCCAAGTGAAATATTAGGAAGTTAGATATACCAGCCATGCTGAGAAGTTTTGTGTTATACCACTGAAAGTCAGTATTTATCAATTAAAGTTTAAGGTTTAAAAACAGAAGAATGGATTCTGATTTAATGACCCTTTTAAATCAAACAGGTAAAACTTAAACACTTTGCCATTTATTGCATAGGTGAATTTTTTTCACCAGGTCTACTACATGTTTTGATCAACTAAACCTACACATTTTTCTTACCTTGGGTTAAATCACTGTTCTGCTTTGCTTTCAACAAGCTTGCTTATTTATAAATCAGAACTAATCCAGGGAAACTGATGACATAAATAAATGTCAGTGGGAAGGAGCTAACTGGGTATGCCACAAGTGTAGGACTAGTACTCTGAAAGTTATAGCACTTTGGAATATGAAAGATGGAGTCAAAGTAAAATTTATACTTTAGGCCCCTTATCCGCCACGCCCCCCCCCCCCCCAATCACATTTCTTGTGCAAGGGTGCCTATTGGCCAAAGGAAAGTTTAGTGAATCAGGCCTTAAATTACTGCACCTAGTAATTGTTGACATATGTGTACTTTACAGTGCTAATTTATCTCACCATGAACCCAGTGTTTACGAACACACAAAAGCAGATTTATAGTATGTGAGATTAAGAATATTTAAATTCTTTATTTTTAGATTTTTACATTAGATATATTTAAACCTGCAAAATACATTCGAAAATGACCAAATCTATCCACATGAAGTACAGTGAACTGTAAAGTTCTCGAAGAATTGAGAAAGAAAATAATTTCACTTAAAGGACATTATACCATGTGTTTGAAATACTAAGATGATTTGAAGATCTTAGATCTAAGGTCATGTTAACAGATAAGATCTTGAGGGATCACAGGATTAAGTTATGTTTTAAATAATGAGGCCATCTCACATTTACTGAGCCCTCATGCTTCTCCTGGCATGGTGTTAAGCCTTTCACATAGATTATCTCATTTAGTCATCATAACAACCATGTGAACTGGGCATTGTTAATATTCCAATAGAAAAGATGAAGCACTCCAAGTCAGAAAAGCTAACTGACTTCCCCAGTGTCATATAGTTAATAGTGGGTAATCCAGGAATGAGCCCCACGTAGTCTGTACCGAGAGGCCAGCCGTAGCCGCCGTCCTCCATTGTAAGAATCAGGTCTGCTCCTTCCAGTGAGTGTACAATGGCTTTTCCTCAGTTGGTATTTCTTAGAAAACAGTAACTTATTTCCACATCTGTAAATACACTTTGAGACAGGATAAAATGGAAGTTAACTAGATTAAATCATAAAACAGATGAAACTCACATGAGCAAAGATCACTGAAAAAAATGTATTAACTTGTCACAAGGCCTATTCTTTCTGTATTATGCTTTTCCTCCTTTGGGCTTCCAAAGTGGTGCAGTGGTAAAGAATCTGCCTGCCAAGGTAGGAGGTGCAGGAGACCAGGGTTCAATCCCTGGGTCAGGTAGACCCCCTGGAGGAGGAAAGGGCAACCCGCTCTTGTATTCTTACTTGGAAAATCCCATGGACAGAGTTGACTCAGTTCAGTTTGGTCGCTCAGTCGTGTCCGACTCTTTGTGACCCCATGGACGGCAGCACACCAGGTTTTCCTGTCCATCCCCAACTCCAGGAGCTTGCTCAAACTCATGTCCATCGAGTCAGTGATGCCATCCAACTATCTCCTCTTCTGTCATCCCCTTCTCCTCCTGCCTTCAATATTTTCCAGCATCAGGGTCTTTTTCAGTGAGTCAGTTCTACACATCAGGTGGCCAAAGTATTGGAACTTCAGCTCCAGCGTCAGTCCTTCCAATGATTATTCAGGATTTCCTTCAGGATTGACCCGTTAGATCCCCTCACAGCCCAAGGGACTCTTGAAAGTCCTGTCCAACACCATAAATCAAAAGCATCAATTCTTCAGCACTCAGCTTTCTTTATGGTCCAACTCTCACATCCATACATGACTACTGGAAAAACCGTAGCTTTGACTAGATGGACCTTTGTCAACAAAGTAATGTTTATGCTTTTTAATATGCTGTCTAGGTTTGTCATGGCTTTTCTTCCAAGGAGCAAGCATCTTTTAATTTCATGGCTGCAGTCACGACCTGCAGTGATTTTGCAGCCCAAGAAAATAAACTCTATCACTGTTTCCATTGCTTCCCCAGCTATTTGCCATGAAGTGATGGGACCGGATGCCATGAGCTTCGTTTTTTGAATGCTGCGTTTTAAGACAACTTTTCCACTCTCCTCTATCACTTTCATTGAGACGCTCCTTAATTCCTCTTCTCTTTCTTCCATAAGGGTGGTGTCATCTCCATATCTGAGGTTAATAATGTTTTTCCCTGCAATCTTGATTCTGGCTTGTGCTTCATCCAGCCCAGCATTTAACATGATGTACTCTGCATATAAGTTAAGTAAGCAAGGTGACAATATACAGCTTTGAAATATTCCTTTCCCAATTTGGAGCCAGTCCATTGTTCCATGTCCGGTTCTAACCTTTGCTTCTTAACCTGCATACAGATTTCTCAGGAGGCAGTTAAGGTGATCTGGTATTCCCATCTTTTTAAGAATTTTCCACAGTTTGTTGTAATCCACACAGTCAAAGGTTTTAGCATAGTCAATGAAGCAGAAATACATGGTTTTCTGGAATTCTCTTGCTTTTTCTAGGATCCAGCAGTCGTTGGCAATTAATCTCTGGTTCCTCTGTCTTTTCTAAATCCAGCTTGAACATCTGGAAGTTCTTGGTTCACATACTGTTGAAGCCTAGTTTAGAGAATTTTGAGCATTACTTTGCTAGCGTGTGAGATGAGTGCAGTTGTACAGTAGTTTGAACATTCCTTGGCATTGCCTTTCTTTTGGACTGGAATGAAAACTGACCTTTTCCAGTCCTGTGGCCACTGCTGAGTTTTCCAAATTTTCTGGCATATTGAGTGCAGCACTTTCACAACATCGTGTTTTAGGATTTAAAATAGCTCAGTTGGAATTCCATCACCTCCACTAGCTTTGGCCAGGCTGGTGCTTCCCTAAGGCCACTTGACTTTGCACTCCAGGATGTGTAGCTCTAGGTGAGTGATCACACCATCATGGTTATGGGTCATTAAGATCTTTTTTGTATAGTTCTGTGTATTCTTGCCACCTCTTCTTAATATCTTCTGCTTCTGTTAGGTCCATACCATTTCTGTCCTTTATTGTGCCCATCTTTGTATGAAATGTTCCCTCGGTATCTCTAATTTTCTTGAAGAGATCTCTAGTCTTTCCTATTCTATTGTTTTCTTCTATTTCTTTGCACTGATCACTGAGGAAGCCTTTCTTATCTCTCCTTGCTACTCTTGTGAACTCTGCATTCAGATGGATATATCTTTCCTTTTCTTCTTTGTCTTTCACTTCTCTTTTTTTCTTAGCTATTTGTAAGGCCTCCTCAGACAACCATTTTGCCTTTTTGCCTTTCTTCTTTCTGGAGATCGTCTTGATCAACGATCAACGTCTCCTGTACAATGTTACAAAACTTCATCATAATTCTTCAGGCACTCTGTCTATCGATCTAATCCCTTGGATCTATTTGTCCCTTCCATTGTATACTCATAAGGGATTTGATTTAGGTCATGCCTGAATGTTCTAGTGGAGACTGGTGGGCTGTAATCCATGGGGTTGCCAAGAGTTGGACACAACTGAGTGACTGAGCAGACACTCACACAGAACTATATTAAATTATAGGGTAGATGCAACTCACATGAGTAAAGATCACTGAAAACATTTATTAACTTATTGCAAGGCCTGTTCTCTTGGTTTTATCCTTTTCTTCCTTATCTTTCTCCACCTTTGATTTTCCTATCCCTGGAAAGGAAATAATGAGAATTTAATGAATGTTTATTGAATATGCTAATCTGTATATTGTATATATTGGTGTGGAATACCAAGAGAATCATACAGTTTATGAATGATGTATGATCTTTACTTCAAGAGCATATATAGTCTACATAAAAGCAAGACATAAAACAATAAAAGACAAGGATTAAATGAAATTTGTTGTGGACATAATAAATGTTCAAAAGTTGAATTTTTATTCTTTTTTAAAACGTGTTTTTACCTAACTGTCAGAGGGTATAAAATAATTAAATAGATAGAAAAGAAAAGTATAGGAGAAAAGAAACTTTTGGAAATTAAAAGAACAACAGAAATAATGATATGGAATTACTTATAATCCCTGGTGAGACACTAAGGAGTTTCACATGACTAGAGTAAAATGTCTGTTGTGAGGAAATTTTGAGAACTAATTCAAATAGTAGGATTAGATTGAAGAGAGTTTAGAAAAAATTTTTTATTTAATTTCATCTGAAATCTAGGTGTCCCTCTTGCACTGATGGTGGTAATGTAAATTGACATAGCCACTATCGAAGGCAGTATGGAGATTCCTTTAAAAACTAAGAATAAAACCACCATATGACCCCGCAATCCCACTCCTATGCATATACCCTGAGGAAACCAAAACTGAAAAAGACACATGTACCCCAGTGTTCATTGCAGCACTATTTACAATAGCTAGAATGTGGAAGCAACCTAGATATCCATTGACAGATGAATGGATAAAGAAGTTGTGGTACATATACACAATGGAATATTACTCATCCATAAAAAGGAACGTGTTTGATTCAGTTCTAATGAGGTGGATGAACCTAGAGCCTATTATACAAAGTGAAGTAAGTCAGAAAGAGAAAGATAAATTATATCATAAACTAATGCCTATACGTGGAATCCAGAAAGATGGTACTGAAGAATTTATTTACAGGGCAGCAATGGAGAAACAGACATAGAGAACAGATTTATGGACATGGAGAGAGGGGAGAAGGGGGTGAGATGTATGGAGAGAGTAACATGGAAACTTATATTACCATATGTAAAATAGATAGCCAACAGGAATTTGCTGTATGTCTCAGGAAACTCAAACAGGGGCTCTGTATCAACCGACAGGGGTGGGATGGGGAGGGAGATGGGAGGGAGGCTCAAGATGGAGCCATATGTATACCTATGGCTGATTCATGTTGGGGTTTGACAGAAAACAACAAACTCAAAGTAATTATCCTTCAATTGATAAGTCAATATATTAAAAAAGAAAAAAGAAAATATAGATGTGATTGCAGAACAGACTAACCTCTTGTATTACAACTTTCCTGATTTCGGGGTCAATCTTTTTTATTTCCATTGAGGTTTAGCAGGTATTATGTGAAGATAAGGTGGCACAGTGGTAAAGAATCTGCCTTCCAATAAAGGAGACGCAAGAGACTTGGGTTTGATCCCTGGCTGGAGGAGTGAATGGCAATGCTCTCCAATAGTCTTGCCTGGGAAATCCCATGGACAGAGGAGCCTGGCAGGCTACTGTCCATGGGGTCGCAGAGAGTCAGATATGACTGAATGCACACACACAGACCCATGTGGGGGTAAATCAGGGTTTCTCAGTCTGCGCGCCACCAGTATTTGAGGCTGGGTGACTCCTGCTAGTGACTGTTTTCTGCATTGTAGGATGTTTAGCACTTCCCTGGCCTCTCTCCACTCAGTGCCAGTAGGATCCCTCTCCCTAGCGGTGACAAGCAAAAATGTCTCCAGACATCACGGTCATCAAATGTCCCCTGAAGGATCAACATCACCCACATGCAGAACCACTGGGATCAATCTTACCTCTTTGGACTCAAATGCTGATACATTCATATTCCTGTCAGGGATTTGTGAGGTACATAAATGGCATTGTTTACATTGGCTATGTGGAATCATTTCGGAATATTCTTACTTGGATTTCAAAATACAGATAAAAATTGATGCTGTGTAGTTTGGTATCATAATTCCTGAACTTAAGAAAAAAACTAGCTGTATATAGTTTCTGCTGTTGTTGGAAATTCATCATTAATCACAAACAAGTCAGCTAATTCAGCTGCCCCCACTCTTTCCTGGTCATTTAAAACCAACAATTTTATTCAACATTTATTTTCCCTTATTCTGCTTCTTCATAACAAGCTTCTGGTTGAGTTCTCTTTATATGTTCTCTCTCCTCAACCTGACTGCAAACCACTTGAAAGCATTTTTGCCTCAACACACATTTCCTAAAAGTATGCTCCAAAAAAGGTCAATACCTGCCATTTGATTAAAATAAAATCATACTAAATTTTATATGATGGCGCTTCTATTCAGATCCACATGTAAACATGTGCTCAGTGCTTTGCTCACTTGCCCAGTCATATCTGACTTTTTGCCATTCCATGAGCTGTAGCCCTCCAGGGTCTCCTTCCATGGGATTTCCCAGGCAAGAATACTAGAGGCGTTTGCACGCCATTTCCTTCTCCAGAGGCTCTTCCCGACTCACTGGTTGAAACTGCATCTCCTGCATAGGCAGGTGGGTTCTTTACCACTGCGCCACCTGGGAAGCGTACGGAACATGCACACACTTAAAATATAAATAATACTAGTTATTGAAACCATTTTTAAATGTATGGAAAAGTATTATTTTGTATAGTGGTACTTTTAGTAATAAATAGAAGATGACAATCCATTTATTGAGAATTATTAGTAATTAGGAAATAGTTTCTTTCTGAATATCTAATTATTTCTACCTGTATTTCAAACTCTTTTTCAAATAGCTATAGAAAATTTAAGTGCAAAGTGAGATTTTGCTTCTTTGATTTTGGAAATTTTGTTTGTATTCTCTTAGATATTCAAGCTAAAACATGTCATTCAGAAACCTGCATTATACAAGCAATATGGAAAATTACAGCTTCTAAAAGTTTTTGAATAAAAGTAGAATCATTGTAGTTAAGTGAATGCATCAGAATTAAGTGATATATATGGTGTTGAGAATTAATTTTATACATTTAATAAGATGGACTTTGATCCCTGTTATTTATGGGAATAAATAGAACACATAAACTTCGTCTTTTTCATTTGTCGGCTGGTGCTGCCATCTGCCTACCCAGGTACATGGAAAATGTGGGTAAAGGCCCAGGAGCGTCCTCTCAGAAACCCACCTGCCTCTTTGGCCATCTGCTCTAGAAATTGCAGCCAGTACTCAGCTGGTCTGCAGCAGTCCCCAGCTCTGAACCGTCAGAGCTACCTCTGGGGCACTATCTGGACAAGTGCTATGTTAGTACTCACAGAATGCTCCCTCCTTCTGTCCTACACTTCTACTTAGATTTCTTCTTTTCCCTCTTCTCTCATCTATGAGACCTTCTCATCATGGGGTGCCAAATGGCCGGAATTACATCTAAGACAAAAGTTTTTTCTCATAGTTCTGTTGCTTTCTTTAATTAAAAAAATAGAGTCCATTTCTGGTCTAATGGTATCAAAGCAGTTGGAGGTTTTCTTACCCTTTCTTGGATTCTTTTTGTAGATGAGAAAATGGAATATCTCTCAGATGGATAGAAAATCCTAACAAAAGTATCCTTCATATGGAAATTATTTGTTTCATCTTTTACTGGGAAAATAGTATCTAGGGCTGAGGAAGGGTGTTTCATCGTCAAAGCACTTTATAATTGAGCATTTAGAGGACTTGAGTTTCTTTTCATCCTCTTCTGGGAGGTCAAACTGCAAAAGCCATTTAATCCAGTTATTTGACTTTTTCTCTGTCATCAATACTGGAAGCAAATTGTTGGCATAAATGACTTTTCTTACAGACCCATTACTGACCTTTTGCCAAGAAAAAAAGTTCATCGTGTAGACACTTTAATGCATTTTGCTATAATTCACCAAGTTGTGGGAGAAACTGTCCCTACATTTGCACACTTTTGGAACTCTGAAACCTGTTCTATTTATCATTGCTATTGGTACTATTGTCATACCGACTTAAACTGCTATGCAGTCATTATACTTTTACACTTCTGGAATGATCGACTTTCAGGCAAGCAGTGCAGAAAGCACTCCTACTGCCTTAAATATAAAAGAACTACAACATCTTCAGCTGCCAGCAATTTTCAGCTTGCCATTTCACTGAATCTGAGGGGAAGTGCTTTAAGCAAATTAAATGACTCATTATTATTCCCTGAGTCATGACTGTATTTATCAGCAACTTATAAGGCAGAGGAAGACGTGGTTCTTCCCCTAAATTCCCACTTATTCACGCACTTATAACACAGTTCTCTAAATATATCATTGTACCAAAGCAGCTGTTTATGCCAAGTTACATGAAACAGGAAGGAAGAAAAAATCCACTCAAGCATGTGGGATTCCCTCATCTCTGTTTCGTGAAAGCAGGAAACAACTATAACACATAGAGAAATCTGAATGACCATTAATGGGGAAATGGGTAAGTAAATTGTGCTACATTCATATAATAGTATTAAACAGTCGTTTGAAATTAAGTGTAGTACAAAAATAATGGCCTAATGGCATAGGACAGTACCTTATGGTATAAAATTATTTTAAAATTGAGGATATAATCTGTTTGCCCTGATTGATTTTATTATTATTTTCTTTTGCCCTGATTGATTTTAACTGTTTAAGTGTACATGCATAGAAAATAAATGGAAAGTAAATTCAACAAGATGTTTGCAAAGGCCATCTCTGGATATAAGGGTTCTGTGTATGATACCACTTTTATTTCTGTGTCTTTCAAAATTTCTGCTTAATGTCTTAATTCAGTTTTTGGAAAGGAAAAGAAAAAACTTTATTAGATGATATTTTGATACAGGGACACTGTGAATAATAAAATGTTCTGCAATTTTAAATACAGAACATATTACAGATTAAGGTGTTTCACCTCGAGCCAGACATCCTGGAATGTGAAGTCAAGTGGGCCTTAGAAAACATCACTACAAACAAGTTAGTGGAAGTGATGGAATTCCAGTTGAGCTATTTCAAATCCTGAAAGAAGATGCTGTGAAAGTGCTGCACTCAATATGTCAGAAAATTTGGACAACTCAGCAGTGGCCACAGGACTGGAAAAGGTCAGTTTTCATTCCAATCCCTAAGAAAGGCAATCCCAAAAAATGCTCAAACTACCGCACAGTTGCACTCATCTCACAGGCTAGTAAAGGAATACTCAAAATTCTCCAAGCCAGGCTTCAGCAATACGTGAACCGTGAACTTCCAGATGTTCAAGCTGGTTTTAGAAAAGGCAGAGGAACCAGAGATCAAATTGCCAACATCTGCTGGACATCGAAAAAGCAAGAGAGTTCCAGAAAAAACATCTATTTCTGCTTTATTGACTATGCAGAAGCCTTTGACTGTGTGGATCACAATAAACTGGGGAAAATTCTTCAAGAATGGGAATACCAGACCACCTGACCTGCCTCTTGGGAAACCTGTATGCAGGTCAGGAAGCAACAGTTAGACCTAGACATGGAACAACAGACTGGTTCCAAATAGGAAAAGGAGTATGTCAAGGCTGTATATTGTCACCCTGCTTATTTAACTTATATGCAGAGTACATCATGAGAAACGCTGGACTGGAAGAAGCACAAGCTGGAATCAAGATTGCCGAGAGAAATATCAATAACCTCAGATATGCAGATGACACCACCCTTATGGCAGAAAGTGAAGAAGAACTAAAGAGCCTCTTGATGAAAGTGAAAGAGGAGAGTAAAAAGTTGGCTTAAAGCTCAGCATTCAGAAAACTAAGATCATGGCATCCGGTCCCATCCGTTCATGGCAAATAGATGGGGAAACAGTGGAAACAGTGAAAGACTTTATTTTGGGGGGCTCCAAAATCACTGCAGATGGTGACTGCAGCCATGAAGTTAAAAGACACTTACTCCTTGGAAGGAAAGTTATGACCAACCTAGATAGCATATTAAAAAGCAGAGACATTACTTTGCCAACATAGGTCCATCTGGTCAAGGCTATGGTTTTTCCAGTGGTCATGTATGGATGTGAGAGTTGGACTATAAAGAATGCTGAGTGCTGAAGAATTGATGCTTTTGAACTGTGGTGTTGGAGAAGACTCTTGAGAGTCCCTTGGACTGCAAGGAGATCCAACCAATCCATCCTAAAGGAGATCAGTCCTGGGTGCTCATTGGAAGGACTGATGCTGAAGCTGAAACTCCAATACTTTGGCCACCTCATGCGAAGAGTTGACTCATTGGAAAAGACCCTGATGCTGGGAGGGATTGGGGGCATGAGGAGAAGGGGATGACAGAGGATGAGATAGTTGGATGGCATCACCAACTCAATGGACATGAGTTTAGATAAACTCCGGGAGTTGGTGATGGACAGGGAGGCCTGGTGTGCTTCGGTTCGTGGGGTTGCAAAGAGTCGGACACGACTGAGCGACTGAACTGAACTGAGGGGAGTAGAGGAGAGTATTATTTAAGAGAAGAAAATCTTCTTAAGATTAAAAAAAAGGTCAGTCATGAAATAGCAGGTGTGTAAGGGCTTCCCTGGCAGCATTAGTGGTAAAGAACCCACCTGCCAATGCAAGAGACTCAAGATATGTGGTTTTGATCCCTGGGTTGGGAAGATCCTCTGGAGAAAGAAATGGCATCCCATGCCAGTATTCTTGCCTGGAGAAGTCCAACAACAGAGGAACCTGGCAGGCTATCGTCCACAGGGTCGAAAAGAGTCAGACACGACTGAGTGACTTAGCACACGCACAAGCACTGAGTAGCCACAGGAATTTTTGATATCTGTCTTGAGCTGACTCGTGTAAGTCAAAAGATTGAGGCGAACAGAAAATCAATTCCTTTACAGGGGAAAGGTGTCAAGAACCTATGGAGATCTGAGCACAGGTGTTTATCAATCTTTTAAAATGAAATAAACCACCAAATTCCCTTTTGATCAAAATAAAAAATTTTTAGTATCTCCAATTGTAATTTAGCTTAAATGCATTTAATCTGATCCAATTAAATTTATTTTAGTTCAATCTAACAAATATTTATTGAAAATTATATCTGCCTGACTCTGTACTAGGAACTAGGAATACCAGGGGAGTAAGAGAGGAAGGCATCTTCTCTGGTGGCTCAGTGGTAAAGAAGCTGTCTGCCAATGTATGAGATGCCAGTTCGATCTCTGGGTTGAGAAGATCCCCTGGAGAAGGAAATGGCAACTCACTCCAGTATTTTTGCCTGGAGAATCCCATGGACAGAAGAGCCTGGCAGGCTGCAATCTATGGGGTAGCAAAAAATCAGACATGACAGTGCCAGAAAAGCAACAAAGAGAGGAAAAAAGGTCTTCACAGAGTTTACATACTAGTCATGCATGCAGTCTCATGCTGCTGTGGTTCGGTCAGGAGAAAGGGAGTGAAGGATGGAGTGCAGGATTCTCAGAAGAACTCAGAGACCTGACCCCTCACCTGGAAGCAACTGGCCCTGAAATATTTGCAAGAAGCAAGCAGGAAGTAGATAATGATTGTATGTGTGTATATGTGTACATACTTATACATGTGCTCGGACCAGGAGGCTTGGGAACTCGGTTGAGAATAAGGTCTATTCATATATATGGAATTTAGAAAGATGGTAACAATAACCCTATATGCAAGACAGAAAAAGAGACACAGATGTATAGAACAGACTTTTGGACTCTATGGGAGAAGGCGAGGGTGGGATGATTTGAGAGAACAGCACTGAAACATATATATTATCAAGTGTGAAACAGATCGCCAGTCCAGGTTGGATGCATGAAACAAGTGCTCGGGGCTGGTACACTTGGATGACCCAGAGGGATGGGATGGGGAAGGAGGTGGGAGGGGGGTTCAGGATGGGGAACACATGTAAATCCATGGCTGATTCATGTCAATGTATGGCAAAAACCACTACAATATTGTAAAGTAATTAGCCTCCAACTAATAAAAATAAATGAAAAAAAAAAAAAGAATAAGGACTACTTGCAAAGTGCAGATAGAAAGATCGAGCTTTAGAAAAAGGGAAGCAAGTTTCGTTTGGTTCAAACTCAGAGTCTGAATTAGCAACTAAAAGAGAAGAGATTAAAGAAGTAGAAAGGATGTCTACACAGTTGAAGAATTAGAGTTCATCTTCCAGGAAATGAGAAGATATTTAAGGGTTTCAATAGGAAAATAATTTGCTTAGATCTGTTTTAAGAAGCCTATCCTGAGCTTTCTGTATATTATTTTATGCATATAAAAGTTTTTTTCTATATATGTAATCATGCTAAGTATATTGTGCTTTTCAAGTTAATCCTGTCTCATATTTTAATACTCTTCTTTAAGAGCTGGGTTTATTCTCTTAACATAGTGTTTAGGATTACTAATCTCAAATAAGAAAAACTAGAGAAACCTCAAATACTGCGTCTAGGCATAGGGATCAGGGTCTGTGTTGTTGAATTGAAATTGATGCATTTCAGTATCTCAAAGGCAGTTGAAAATGCTTTCATTTTAAAGAGGAGTTAGAGAAATCTCTTATTCTTGAGTAACACAAGAGTGATATAAAGGATTTTTCTCCACCTCCCTGTTTTGCATCCACCTCCCCTTTTTCCTCTCTCTTTTCCTTTTTTCATTTTCCCTTCTTGTTTCCCTCCTACTCATCTTCCTCTTTTCTTTCCTTTAATATTTTCTAAGTGTATCATTAGAAGAGGCTTTTATGATACAGAATTTATAATCTGAGTATTTAACTGAAAAGATAAAAATAAATGGAAAATTTAACTTAAAAAAGTGAGGCAATATATCATTAAGTGCCAAAATGAGTGATACAAATGTTAAGTTCTCTAATTTTCTAAGAGAAAAGATGTTTGCTAGTGAATTGGAATTGCTGGGAAAGTTAGATTTGACTTGATTTGATTTAACTAGATTTGACTAGATGGAGACTATATCTGAACTTATACAATTTTTAATAGATTTGTAAAATAAAAGTCTTCCCAAGGGAGAAGCAACCATTTGCAAAGACTGTTATTATTGTTAATAATTAGATCTTAACCTTCAAATTAAAAAGTTTGGAGACAACTTTACAAAATGGTTATTTGTAATGATTAGGAGAAGCTATTCTCTTTGGAGTCTATTTTTGCTAAATAGAGACTTTGAATGCTATTAGATGAACAGTTTGGCTTGAAAATGTCTTAGTCAATTGGAAAATAAAATTGAAACATTTTTGTCTCATGCTGAATTTTAACTTCAGTTGTGTATTCAATGGAGACATTTATTTCATTAACTCGTGATATTCTATAATATTTTGCATGAGAAGAGTTACTAATTTTTCTTTAAATACTCTTCATAATCTTAGCATCATTAAAAAGCATAAAAAATTTTCTTCTGGTACTTAATAATGTTTTTAAATACTATATGGCAGAGGATGAGATGCTTAGATAGCATCACCAACTCAATGGACATGCATCTGAGCAAACTGGGAGACAGTGAAGGCCAGGGGAGCCTCGCATGCTATAGTCCATGGGGTTGCAAGGAGTCAGACTTGACTTAGCAACTGAACAACAACAATAATGGTCTTAGAAGTCCAAATATTCGAGTTCAAAAGTTCTGCATGTGGAATGTGTTTACTGAAATTATTGACTAGTCTGTGTTCTATTTTCAGGGCCTCTTAACATCTTGACAATGTTTTAATGACGATACCCTTTAAGAGGAATAACAATTTTATGCTCACTTTTCCCGTTTTCAGGGTACTTTGTATTCTTCAGTGGATACTACCACTTTTTGCAATAACTGATCACTGAGCCATGACATTTATTCATAGATGCAATCCTCAACATTAATAAGTTCACTTAAAAACTTCAGATAAAATTATTTAAATGTATTCTACCTAGGGTAGGGTTTCTCAACTTCAGCATTATTGACTTTGGAGGCTTACTAATTCCTCTATTGTGAGGAGCTATCTTGTGCACTGTAAGATATTTATCAGCTGAAAGCGACCCACTAGTAGTCAGTAGCATGTCCCTACTTCGAACACTCAGTAATGCCTCTGGACATCGGGAAGTGTGCTCTAGGGAGCAAAATCGTCCCCAGTTAAGAACCACTGATTTAGGGCTATCCTTGCAGAACCATTGGAAACTCCAACTTGGCAATTTAAGACAGAAACTTTGATCTAGCCTATTGGTTTCAGGAGGCATGGCATACCTATGGACGTTAAAGCCTGATATTAAGTTTCTATTGTTTGATGGCTTGAGCAGTAAAAATTCATGAAGTTAGATGTAGTCAGTTTTGCATTTCCTTACCTTTGTACCATGCTTAGAATTAAGAAAATCCACAACAAGCAATCTAATCCTTCTAAGTGTGAACCTTGAATGACCAGAGAGGTAAGACGTTTTTATCCAGAGACTGTTAAACCAAATCTAACTAAAAGTTGGGTTTTCATATGTTTAACATTTAGAAAATAAAACTGGGATGGACCTAATACCACAAAAATAATTAAAGCTAAACTTACTGATGTCTCATAATTGTTCTAGATACTTTAGGGAAGGTTTAATTTCAGTGTTACAAAGCTTTAAATACTGCACAGAAATAGAACTATGGAGCTTTTTAATTTTGAAATTCAGATAATATATGGTACTTCATTTATATATCCTAAAAGCAATTTGTGGGCTAATATGCTCACTTCTGATTAGATATACTCCAGAATATGTTTAATTCAATTGCTTATATATCAGTGACATCTTTTTTCTCCTCTAAGCAGAATCTCTCTTTATTCCAGAATTCACTACCACAAGGCAACCTACACACTGCTATTTCTTCATGCAATGGGAATATCTTTGGCTTGAAAAATATTTTTATGTTCTGTTCGTTCCAGTAGACATTTGTACATCTCTAAGCATACAGTTAAGAGGAAAAAGATATGCTTGCATAGTTTCCTTCCCATAATGGATATACAGTTTATTCTAATTCTGTTCTTCTTAAATGTTTATGTGCAATTTCTTTCTAATGCAAGGAATTTCAATATATCCAAATATTCAACACAATATGCACATCTATATTTATGTGTCAAACATAAACCAAGCTATCAAAAGATAATTAGGTGAGACATGCATGTTTTGTCATAATTAATATTCTGTCAATAGGCTAGATAAGAAAACTCCAAGGGTTAATGTTTTGCTGGGCTGCCAGATACTGTTGCCAGTGAATTTTTCTAGCTCACTCCATTAATCCAGTCAGCACAATGGATCAGGCTAGAGATGTGTCTCCATAAATCACTCTGAAGTGCTGGGGGTAGGAGTATCTAATTAATCAGCACTGTCATTATGTTTGACTTGTAACTGCCTTGCTGTGTTTGGGATGGAGATTCAGTGTGTTTAACCCACATGCTCTTAAACAGATCTCCAGTGGTGTGTGAATTTTAACCCATTTTCAGAAAAAGTCAAGCAGCATGATTCAACCATATTTTTTAACAGCAATATATCTTTTCAACATATGACCCCTTGTTGCGTTCAGTTAATTTTTCATTTACTACAGTAGATCTCCATTTGTAGCGTTAAAAACAAGGCCTATTCGAATATTATTTTGTATATTAATACTATGGTCAGGACAAAAATATATCTTAAAATATTCTCTTAACCAATAGGATAGCACACTTAAAATGAAAAGAATTTTTGTGTTTTAGTTTAATGTCATCATCAGTGAAAATGTATTCTGTATTTTTGATTTTTGCTCTTGAATTTCAGTATTTTTGGACCATATATTTTCTAGAGTATTTTTCCCATTTAAGTGATTTTTATTCACTCATGAAACAATTACTTTATGGTTTAAAAATGATTTAACTAGATATTAACCATTTTTCAAATGTGTAAACTACTTCAAAGACTTGCTCTTGGGTATATAGCTGATACGAGACTGACTCAGTCTAGATCGTGTTTCATATCCCTTAGGTTACCAAGAAAATAAATATGAGGGATAGATTGTAAAATAGATTTTTGGACATAGCCTGAGGAGTCCACCATTATTTTATAATAACACCCCTTATATTTTATGACAACTAATTACTAGGTAGGGCTACAAAATTACAACTTTTTCCCACAAAACCCAAAATGTAGGTAGCACTATTAATCCTATAAAGTGTAGATTAGTTTTGGATTTCTTCAGTGAATCTCTGTCTACATAAACACACGCACGCGCATGCACACGTGCTCACATACACACATATGGCAGATGGTTTTCCAATAAATACATTCATCTTGACAAGAATGTGGGAGCATTGATCTTTGGAGAAGGAACACTTATTTCAATAATGATGCAGTCAGTTGTCAAATATCTCTGGAAGTCATCTTTTGATCACTCTAAGTAATGGTGAAATTTGATTCTCCAAGAATGAATTTTATTGTCAATAAGAGCCAAATGTCCTTCAGCAATAAATTTGGTGATTAAGAATATGAACTAATTAGATAATGTTAAATAGAATAAAACTGACAAAAACTGCAGAACAATAAATCAATTTTTCTTGTAAAATTTTACTCACAAAGCAGTTTAGCACATATGCCAGAAAAGTAAGGTTTAGGTCTGTTAACAAAAGTGCATTAGTCTGACTAAATAAAAAAATAACTCAGATTATCTAAGTTATAGCATTGGAGGAGGAAATGACAACCCACTCCAGTATTCCTGCCTGGAGAATCCCGGGGACGGAGGAGCCTGGTAGGCTGCCGTCTATAGGGTCGCACAGAGTCGGACATGACTGAAGTGACTTAGCAGCAGCAGCAGGTTGATATTGGAAAATTATTGTACAGATAGATAAGGAAATGGAGATATGTATATATCATACATTCACATTTGCGTTGCATATATCTGTACAAAACATGCAGACATAGGTTATATGCTTTACATCATTATAAATAGTACAAAAATATTTATGTATAGTATTGAACTTAATAGTAACTATTTTCATTTAAAGCATATTTAATAAAGTTCATAGTATAAATATGGGATTTCTTTATTACTACTTTTCATATATTTCCCCCTCTGTTCCTTATAGTTAAAGTTGGTGCTGCTACTCCTCATCATTAATTAATTAATTTACTTTTTCTATTTCAGTGGTTAGAAAAGACCTACCAATAATCCTCCATCCTACTATGATTAGAAGTGCTGGTTTGCAAGTTAAATGGGATGCCAACTTTAGTTGTCATTAACTAGTTGATGAATTGGGGGATCAAGCTTCTCATTTTTGTCCTATACTAACTGCTCTAAATCTCTGGTCTTGCAAAAAGACTTCAGAAACTAAGAAGTAACTAAAAAGATACTCATCGAATAGTGTCACAGACACCAGAATAACAAAATCCATAAAATACTTTGCTCAAATCATGGAAAGAAATCCTCTATCCCAAGATGTTCCTGTTTCTGCAAATGTAAATCTTTTAGGGACTTTCTACTAGATGATTTGTAATTCTCAGCCCAATTCTACAAAATGAGAAAGTATACTTTGAACTTTTAAGAATCATCAAAAATTTCATGGAAAACAACCCCAAGTATATGCACTTTATTATGGCTACTAAGCTTTGAGTAAAAAGAACCTTTGGAGATAAAAATTCTTGCAGAGCATCCACACAGAAACAAATGATATTTACATTTTAAAATGTAATACAATATTATGTTAGTGATGACTTTTAAAATACTATTATGTGAGAGGAAGCTGAATAACTCATGTGTTGTGAACTTGGAGAGGCTTCTGATACAGTTCATCGGACCTTGGTCTTTTATATTTCACTTTGTTTGCAGATATGTGTTATTTTGAACCTAAATATATTCAGGGTTCTCTGCTAGTACCTGAGTAAGTATGTAAATAAGACTCACCGGGGTTGCATTTAAAATATTTTTGATATATACATATGAAAATGTAATTTTTAAAATTTCTTTGTTTTCAAATAACATGATTATTTATGAGAGATATGTGGGTATTTCTCGAAGAAAAAGAGAAAAATTGATTAAATATTGACTTCAATTTTCCTAATTTTACTGAGATATCACATCCTCAGCATCAAAGGAAATGCATTTTATATAGAATGTGTGCTTGATATGGTCATTTTGATGTTCTATGATCTAATAGGCTGGAAAATATTTGGTTCTATCAGGTAAATTTTTTCTACAGTTAAAATAATTTAACCTTTTTATTATTTTTTATTTTATTTATTTTTTGATTGGTGGGAAATTCCTTTACAATTTTTTGTTGATTTCTGCCATACAATGCAAATTAGTCATGATCATATACATATATATATACATATATATATATACACATGTATGTATATGGCTTCCCTGGTGGCTCAGATGGTAAAGCGTCTGCCTGCAATGTGGGAGACGCGGGTTCAATCCCTAGGTTGGAAAGATCCCCTGGAGAAGGAAATGGCAACCCACTTCAGTACTCTTGCCTGGAAAATTCCAGGCTCCAGAGGAGCCTGGTAGGCTACAGTCCATGGGGTCTCAAAGAGTTGAACACGACTGAGAGACTTCACTTTCACTTTCACATATATATATATCCCTTCCCTCCTAAGCTTCCCTCTCCTCCCCCGATCCCACCCCTCTGGTCATCACAGATGGCCAGACTGGGCTCCCTGTGTTATTTGGCAACTTTCCACTAACAATCTATTTTACACCTAATAGTGTTTACATGTCAATGCTGCTTTCTCAATTCTTCCCACCCTCACCTTCCCCTGATGTGTCCACCAGTCTGTTCTCTACTAGGTTCATCAGTACCATTTTTTTAGATTCCATATATAATAGCTTAACTTTTGTGTGGGGTTTCTTATTTTATCTGTAAGTAGTTTGGAGGCACTACCTGTGTGATGCACACCGTGGGGCAAAAGGAAACAGAGATTGTTTTTAGAGCTATGAGATTGGCTGGGAGGTAAAAACATATATAATCATGAACGTAATAATATAATGTAGCAGAAGGGCTAAGTGATTATGAAAAAGTAGGACATCGGGGCTGAGGAAATTAGAAAGGCTGAGGCAGGTTCCTAGGTGGTTAGAAGTCAGAAGGTCATTTCAAGTATGAAAAATAATGATAGTGTTAGCAGAAATAATGAAGTAGGAATATTCAGAGCACTACACGTAGAATGGTCCAGCTTGAATGATGAGTGGGGGATAATGATGGAAAGTGAGATTGAAGTGAAATCATCAAGAGCCCTGAATTCTACAAAGCAGTTCAGAATTACCTTATTAGCCACGGGCAGCCACTGAATACATCTGATGAGATTAATAATAAAATGAACAATTTTTTTTAAAAGAGTGATCTAGCGTTTGTGCATAAAGATATAAGTGTGGGAGGTGTGAACTCAAGGAGATCATTTTGGAGGCTGCTGACAGAAGAGTTTAGAGGGGAAGTGATAAGGACCTGGAATAGAGTAGTGACAGTTGGAACTGGCAAGCGTGGAAGGCCTTGAGAGCCCTAATGTGGGATATATATATATACAGTGCTCCTGCCCAAGGACTGTTACCAAGCCCTGTAGCAGATACAAAGGAGGGAAGGTTCAAAATCAACTATAAGCTGTTAGGTGGTTAAAAATCTGACAGTGACAATACTGAATAAAATATAGTCATAAGAAGAAATGTTTAAAAACATAGGTTTTATTTTAGGCATAGTTATTTAAAAGTGATATTGGGGAAAACAAGAATTTTTCTTTACCATAGTCATATTGATACATACACACAATGAATGAAGTGAATTTGGGATAATTATTTTTACCCAATTGGGATATTACTTTTACCAATCTGGAAATCTAATATGTATTTTATTTTTAATTAAATTTTCGGAATTAAAGGACTTAATTTGCTGCCAATAGCAGAAACCATATTTCTCGGTTATTTATCACTAGACTTTCCTGTACACAGTCAGTCTGTGTGAATGTATAGTTTTTGTACTGAAAATAAAAGTTTAATAGTCATAAGCATATTTTTCATTTTTAAATATGTATTATGATTGAAAGTACATGTAGTATAATAGTAAATATCATAAAACACTACTTCTGATATATTACATTGTTTTTAACTTTACAGACCATTTATTGGCTCAAGGATTTAAAAATTATAGATACATGTTTATAAGAAAGGATTAGTATATAAGGTGTATTGTTAGAATATCAAATTTAGATTTATGACTCTAGAAAATTTCTTTTTCCATGCAGAATAAGGCAAACCTGCATTAACCAGTTGTATTACTTTTTGTAGGAAGAGGGCTGTGGTGGACCCTGATTGCACAAGTAGGAGTATTCTAAAGACTTTTAAAAACACACACATACACACTCACACATGCACACACACTGACACATATGTCTCATTAAGATCAAACATTGCTGATTTTCTGTCAGAAATATTATACTGAACTGACTTGTTCAAAAAGCTTTTGAAATCATTTTCCAATGATTTATTTCATAACTATATGAACTGTAGGACAGAGGTCCCTTCTATTTTCTAGGTACTATATGCTTTAGCAAACAATTCTCTGAAGTCACAGGCTGTTACCATTTGTGGCAGGGAAAGCACTTGGGTGGTCCTCAGGGGAAACCTTAGGCAAACAGTATTGCTGTAATCGAATCTCTACAGCAAATCACCATAGAGCCAGGAAAAGAGAGAGATGGTGGAAGTCTCCACCTAAACCAAAATGTGGGAAAGAAATCAAGTGCGTTACTAGTAATATTCCGTTTAAAAATAGAGGAACTGCTGAATGACTGTTTCACTGTTTTCACTTTATTAAAAATGCCCTGTTTTCTTCCATAGTTTGAGAGGATAAATGTGTTGTGCTATGCCTTGTCGCCCAGTTGTGTCCTACTCTTTGCAACCCCCATGGACTGTGTAGCCCCGCCAGGCTCCTCTGTCCATGGGGATTCTCCAGGCAAGAATGCTGGAGTGGGTAGCCTTTCCCTTCTCCAGGGGATCTTCCCAACCCAGGGATCAAACCCTGGTCTCCTGCACTGAAGACAGAGTCTTTACCAACTGAGCTACCAGGGAAGCCCCTAAATGCATTTCACAAGCACAGTTCTTAAAAAGATAGTCCAACTCAAGTGGCATTCCCTAGGGACAATGAAAGAGGGAGTTATCAGAATCCCTTCTGAAGAGTAACTTATCCTGGAATTCTCCCTTTTTGTTCTCCGATTTCAACAGCTCACCTAAAGTGAATTTCCTCGGGCTTGGATCTGCTTAACGGTTCAGAGGAGGCAATGTCTCTGCACTGTGAGCCCCCAAACAGCATTTAGAATTAACTGCATTCATGTTAGACCACCTGTTCAATGTTTATTTGAAGTGCTAAAAACATCCTAGTCATTCCAGTAATTTTATATATTCATTCATCCACTCGTTTATTCATTCACTCATGGTCATTCAACCAATCTTCACAATCTTCTTACAATGACTTAGATTTTTTTTAAATAGGTGCTGTGGATAAAATAAGTATTCATAAAAAGGGGGACATGATCTCTTCTTTCATGGAGTTTACAATCATATAAAAGAAGACAGTAATTATTAAAATGATTTCAATAGGAATGCACAATTGTTACCTGAAATTATGGAAATTCAGATATAGAAAATGTAGATACATCATGACCTGTTTCACAAACATAGTAGTCCTAATTGCTAATGTATTATATATACACCCCATGAGAAGTGAGTGTTAATATATATTAATATACAGTATCTAATTTGTTTACTGAGACAGTTATATTGATAATTATATTGTTTTGTAATATGACAATTATAGAGACAGTATAATTTCCCCCAAGTTTTGTTTTTGGATATATGTTTATGGATGAACTTTAATACAAATTCGACCCTTAGGCAGAAATATTCAGCATGAATTTGTGGGAAAAGAAATAATTTTTTTCTCATAAAGAGGACATTATTATTCGTTAATATTGTTATTATTTAAAAAAAAAAACCCTTAAGAGTAGTTTCTTCCCAATATTAACTTGTTAATTTGAATATTTTTTCCTTCATTTTTATAAATTGCAAGAACAGGGCAGAATATTTAAATATAAAGGAAATCAGCAAGATAAGAGGGGCAATTTCATCTATTTTCTCAAGCATCATAATGATACAGGCATATAAATATGCTTAGTGAAATATCTGCCTTAGGTTTAGTAAAGAATGTACAAAGCCATCAAGAATAAAAGAGATGCTATTTCTTTGACACATCAGGTTTTCTGATGTGCTGTTGAGTTCATTCCCACCAACTTGAAGATCTTTCATGAAAATGGCAGCAGAAGCAATCTCTGTTCCCTGACATCTGGACACACACATTAGCGGCAGGCACACCAACCATAAGGGCATAAAACTAGGCTAGAGATCTGGATGCATCATCTGGTACCTGTTATAAGTCAACAAAGATTCTGTGCTAAGTGGTTCCACAGCTTGCACCAAGCAAGGAGCAAGCCCCAGGAGAAAAAGCCAAAAGCAATAATGCTCTGAAGGGCCGCAGAATTGTGGCAGTGGTCTCAGTTAGTGACATTCATGATACTGATGACAATTAGGAGAGAGGGTTTAGAATGTGAATGGGGAGCAATTCAGCTGCTACAATATCCATCAGCAGACTGTTGCCTGAGGCAGAAGGACCCTGCTGTCCTTTATTTTTCTGTTGTTACTGAAACATTGAGGAGAGGTGGGGGTGGGAAATGGGGATTTATAAAATTTTTAATAAAAATTTCACACAAAAATTATTGTTGAAGAATTTTAAATGAGCCCTTTTAAGAAAGAGTTGATTGCTGTTTCTACCTTTAAATAAATGTGAGCTATCCCACTCATACACAGGGATAGTTCTCAATTTTAAAAAATATTGAAAGAGAAAAAGTTTATATCTGCTCAGAGGAAGTCATCGGATTAATACTATTAAATGTTCAGCTATTTCCTCCTTGCCCTAACTTGCCTTGATAACAATTTCCAGCAATGTGATGGTACCTAGCCATTGTTTAGACCATTGTTACAATTTTAGCTGTCACTGGAACCACACTGAGCAAACTTTCATTTTAGGTTTGACAGACAGCTTGTTGTAGTTTAACATAAATTAATGAGCATTTCACAGGTCACTAATTTTTTTAAATTAAATGTTCATTTTGTATATACTAAGGAAGCTGGTATCTTTTATTTTCATGGAGAATTATTTTTATATGTAAGGAATCTTATGATTAGATATGTCATATAAACAGAGATACATACTGAGATGTATCAAAAAGCTGAAAAATTTTAAATTCTAGAATATATAAAATCCAGAAAGTGTTGAAAGGCAAGATTTTACTCAAGTGTTATCTCTAAAATGGAAAATATGGAATACAGGTAGCAGGTTGCCTTTATATCCTAGAAAAAAGAAATATGTTTTATCTTTAGGTCCTAGAAAGAAAAAATACTATTCAAGTCTAGTAGTGATTTTTCATCATATGCCTCAAATTTCTTCTAATTGTGTTCTTCAGAAGTGCTATAAGAAATATAATTTCTAATCTTCATTGAGTAATTCTGCTTCGGAACTCAGAACAAAAGCAAGAATTCTAAAATACATGGAATGTATTCCATAATGATCAGTTCTAAATGTTTAAAAGTTCAAGTTAAAATCGTTTTCCTCAGGTTTCAACAGACATGTGATTTTTAAAAGCAAAGATTATATGACAAATTCTCTTTAATATATCACACAGATGTGTTTTATTAGACTAGTAAAATAAAGCTTAAGCAATTTATTTTAAAATGTTATCCTAGCTTTCATGCCTGATGGCAGGATCTAAATTAGAGAATGACAGACTTTTTGACTTGGCAGAGAATACGCTTTATTTCACACTATTAACTTTATTTTGTTTTAGTTCTATATTCTTTGAACTGATAACCTCATATATAAAGAGCTTTAAATGCAATAGAAATAAGATAACCAGACCAGATTTAAAATTCAGTTGGATTTGTAATGATTTTTATTATTGTTACTCTGTACTTATAGCTAATTTGTTTACAAGGGAAATACCAAAAACAACTTACCACTAAGAATTCTAAAAATCATACTAACTTGCACCTGAGAAGAATTTTCAGCAGGGAAACAAAATCAGGCCAACCTCAATCATGGCTTATTAAATTACAGCTGGTCCAAAACTGTTTGATATTCAAGCAGCTAATTAGCAATGGAGATGGCTAATTCAAGCTCTGGGCTTTGATCTCTGGGTTCACCCAATATTTATTAGTTTTATTTAAAAAAAGAATGGAGAGGGAAAGCATCCTGAAAGCTGGAGGAGACAGTCTGAACAGTAGTTTACTTATAATTTACAGACTTGTGGTACTTAATATATAATGCAATAATCTTCCCAGTGCCATTTGTCATTTGGACGCAGCCACAGATTATAGCTTAGGGCACTGCATCTGTGCACAGATCTGGCAGGAAATGGTCTAAAATCTTGAACAGCTGAGCATGATGTTTCGGTATAGTTGGAAAATTCAACCTCTGCTCCAGAGGTCACTGCATGCTTCTGTCCTGACAGCCCAAATTGTTAAGCATGTGACTAATATGCATACAGAACACAGGCTGCCTGTCGTCTGCTACAAGCTTGATGGCTGGTTAGCGGCTAGTCTTAATTTTATGTGACAATCCTATGTAGGAAGTGCTGTGTGGGTGACTAAATGGAGCATATTGATGTCCCACTGGGTGTAGCCCCTGTTGTTTTGACAAATTCTCCTTAGCATTTATCAATCAGGCCTTCAATGGGGAGTGTGCTGAATATCTAATTCAGACATGCTAGTCAGGGCTAATAGAGCAAGATAGCATGTTATTCAATTTGTACTTGTTAGTGATGTCCCACTGTCACTGGGCAATTTACCTTCACACTTCACAAATGAAAAGAGAAATTTGCTGGGCTTCAAACACTTACATGAGTTACAAGCAAAATTTTAATTAGCATGTCATTACAGCAATAATTTATTGCTTCTTTGTAGTTTTCCTCGCATACAGATTGTGCTTTTCCTATTTTCCAAGGGATGTCCTCAAGGCTTAGGAAACAGGTAATAATAAGGACAGCTAATAAGCTTTACTCAAAGATGCATATTGATGTTTTCTGTTTGTGACATTTTCTGTAACTGTTATACATGGAGGTTAAATGGATCTTTATGATTTATGTGTGTGGTTCAATGTTTTTTTTACCACTTCTGTTGTAATACTGTGTTTCTTTATGTGAATAGGTTCTACTGTGCTTTGGTTCATTCCTAAATATCACACATGTGGGCAAACTAAAGAAGGCATACTTACTGTGATGAGAAGCACTTGATGTAAGTGAGGGGAACTTCTGGAGTTTTTCCAGTAGGAGCACTTGTGAATACACAAGGGTTTTTCTAGGTTAGGAACGAAGCAGCATCCATTGTTTTCTACCAGCTCTTTATGGAGAGTTGTCTAGACGCCCAATCTTTAATCAGCTGTCAGATAAAACATGTTTCAAAAGGGGGGCAAAGAGGAGGAGCTGCCACTGTTCTTCATGTGTAGCCTCAATCTGGTATCCTCAGAATACAGGAATGGAAGAGTGACCCAGATTATCCAAGGCAGACAGAAACAAAGGAGATAGTCTGAATATACAGAAATGGCATTTTTGAATGGATTAAAATAAAAGTGGAATCAAGACTTTGATCACAGCATTGGAATATTTTAAGGGGTTATCTTGGTCAAAACCTCCTTGCTTGAAAGGTCTAGTCAGATCACTCAGAAAGACAACTAATAGTTCCTCAGAGCAGGTAGGTAAGTCAAGGAAAATAAACACAGCCAAGTGGGATTCTGCGTATATGATCTGACCTAAAAGAGCATGGTTTGAGGAGTAAATTTCCCCATCTCTTTCCAAATCTATAGAAATATGACTTTCTGACCATTAAATTCTATGTTACTAGTTTTACAGAATATGGCTGTAGGACCGTCTTCCACAAGGGCTTCCCTTGTGGTTCAGCTGGTAAAGAATCTGCCTGCAATGCAGGAGACCTGGGTTTGATCCCTGGGTTGGGAAGATCCCCTGGAGAAGGGAAAGGCTACTCACTCCAGTATTCTGGCCTGGAGAATTCCATGGACTGTATAGTCCATGAGGTCACAAAGAGTCAGACACAACTGAATGACTTTCACTTTTCCACCAAAGCTTACTGTCAAAGGAATGGGATCTTGGGTTGCAATTCTACTTCAAATGGCAGGGTTGTGTCTTACTCATTTCGGTAGGCCATTGACCAGCAAGGGCAGAGCTTCCAGCAAGAGCTTAACATACAGCTATTGAAAGAATGAACAAAAGAGCCATCAGACAAATGAGCCACAGGAAAGAATGCAAGAATAAATTTGTACTCCAACTTTTTCCTTTATCCAGGGGACTAGTTAAAAGTATATTTGAAAAATACAGGGAATCAGAACACCTTATGTAAATCTAATACTTTGGGAGGTTAAAAATGTATCTAGGACAAAGAAGTTTGCTAGCATTGTGAGCAGTGTCTGTTTATTCATCTTTTATTAATCTTTCCTAGTTGTATACGTTTCAGACATAATCAACTTCTTTTAAAAAAGTCTTTTGGGGGGCAAGTATGCACAGAATATGTATAAAAAGCTTTGTCATACTAATTAGACTAATCAATCACATGATCACTAATATTTTTAAAGTATGCATTGTGTATATGTATGTTTGGGGGTGGAGTGGTTCAAGAATATTGTTAGCATTGCCTTCTGATTTCAGGTTGTTGTATGAGTGTGTGTGTGTCTTCCATTGGAAAAATCTTGCCCTGATTAAAGAGGCTACTTTTGAATAATAAGAGCAACATAGTCTTTCTTAATACAATTCTTCACAGAGAGAATTTTGAAGGATTAGAATGAAATCATGACACCTAATGTGGATAATTAAATATCATTAGTTAAGTAGCTCTACTATGTATTCCAGTTTTACTGAGGGAGACTAAATTAACAAATACTTTTTGTATAGTAAGCAAATTTCATGCAAGGTGATATGCTAAGAAATACACAGTTTAAAACCAATTGATTACAGCACATTTCTAGTATTTTTTAGATTAATAAGTAAGTAGATTCATACATACATAAAACATTCAAAAGCATATGTGCTCATACTGGAGTGATATTAAGGACTATTTCATCTTCTCTTGACGTACTTTTCTACTCCAAATATCTTTGAAAGGACAAAATTAACATTTTTTAAAACTTTGTTTTGGAGTTATTTTTCACTTCACTTTCCCTACTCAGTCTTAAAGAAGACAAAAAGAAAATGTAGTAGTGTGTTTGTAGAATTTGGGATGAGCAGTAGAGACAGTGGTTCTAGGTTTTAATTGGAATTCAATATATATTTTTAGAATGTTACAATGATCATAATACTGTTGGGTGCTATGGTGATCAGAGACAAAAATGAATATAAGGTCAGACCTGTAAATATTTATCCTATAATGCCAAATAAAAGTGTCCTGGTGGCTCAGCGGGTAAAGAATCTGCCTGCAATGCCAGAGACACAAGAGGTGTGCGTTCGATCCCTGGGTCAGCAAGATCCCGTGGAGGAGGAAATGGTAATGCATTCTCACCTGAAAAATCGCATGGACAGAGGAGCCCAGCAGGCTACAGTCCACAGGGTTGCAAAGAGTCAGACACGACTGAGCGACTAAAACACACACGCACACACAATGAGAAACTAAGCATGCATTAAGAGTCAGAGGAGAGGAGTTCCACACTATTTGAGAATATCAGACACAAATTCATGGAGAGAATGGTTTTTGAAATGGGCCTTGACGAAAAGGTAGAATTTCAAGAGATAGCAATGTGGGTATCAGAGAATGCATCAAGCAAAAGGATCAACAATAAAAGCACACACTCAAAAAGCAACCAGGAAACACAAATACAGTGTTTTTGTATTTGTGTTTTTGTCTTTTGTATTGCACCGAAATAGAATATGGTACAAAGCTGTAGCACAGTAGTTTAACTGAGTGTAGAGTATATGAAGAGAGTAAGCACAATCTGTACAAGGCAGCAAAGATTCTGGGGCCAAATTATGAAGGACCTAGTTCCTGCTTCTCATGAATGCTCCTAATTTAATATGTAGCAGAGACACTTTAAAGAATTTTGAACAGTGACTGGTTGGAACCCAACAGCAAATTGTAGGATGGATTAAGAAAGGAATTGGTAGAGATCTCAGAGCAGTTGGGACTCTATTGAAATGAATCAGTTGAGAATTTTGTTAAGAACCCAGTGTCAGGAAAGAGATAAGATAAAACTATATTTGCATAATGAATTCATGGATTTCAGCTACTTAATTGTACTTCAATTCAAATTCAACAATTGGTACAAATACAGAGTTGCATCAGAAATAAGCGTGCAGCATATTTGAAAGAAATGATCAGTGTTTCTTGGTTGGCATTTCTTTTTGCATTCTATTTAAATAAACACGTAAGCAATTAAAAGTCTGGAAAGTACTCAATTAAAGCACATAATCAGATTTCTGAATATATATACTTAGAGATAAAGATAGAGGAGGAGGAGAGAGAGAAAATACTGTATTATTGGGATCAAATTTGATGAAAACATTGAAATCTTTTTTGCCAGAGCATATAATTCAATTCCCTTTCCGGGAAACTGACTTAAATCAGCATGTTCTCTTTGTTGTTATTGGCCAAAATTTCAGGAATTAGATTTTTAAATTATACTTATTTTTTGTTTATTTGAATCTGCTATAGTCCAGGGGAAGTTTCTCTCAAACAGGAAGAAGTTATATGTGTCTCTAAATGTGTATGAAAATTGAGACAACATCTTCCAAGTTCTTGGCTACTGATCCATCACCTTTAAGTTCTTTTGAATAATAACCAGATAGCATGTAAATACAAAGCAAAATGCTAACCTTTTTTATTCTGCAGATATTAAAATGAAACTCCACTAGTCATTTTTGCAATTAAACAGTATTTTTATTTTCTACTCTTGAAATGCAAACTGACTCTCCAGTTTTCAGTGCTTCAATATATTTTTGTCCTCACTAGCCTAGATTTAGTATATGTAAATATTCTTTTGTTTAAAAGACTGAACTAAGATCTGAATCAATCTCATGAAGAATTATTTTGTTTCTGCTTTAAATATTTAATATTTCATTCTTTTTTAAGGAACTAAATGTAAATATTGTAATTAGTGCATTCTAATGGAAATTCAGGCATACAACAATGGAATTGTTTTCTGAAAGTCTTAAAATATTAAAAACTGAAATGAGTCCAATCCTATACAGGCTCTTGCCTCAAACTAATTATGCTTTTAATTTGCCCTTTCAATTTATAGTAGACAGATCCTGCTTAACCCAAATTTCAATCAAACTGACAAGTCCTCCTTCCTCATAATTTGCTAGGTGGGAAGTTGCAGCCGTGGCTCTAAACCTGCTATTGTTGTTTTTGTTGTTGTGTTGTGCTCAGCTCCTATGTTGTTTCCACCTGTCTGTGACCTTCCAGGCTCACATCTCATGGACTGTACCGGCCAGGCTCCTCTATCCGTGGGATTCTCCAGGCAAGAATACTGAAGTTGAATACACTCCAGTAACACACTCCAAGAATACATTTCCTTCTCCAGTGGGACTTTCTGACCCAGAGATCGAGCCCCCGCCTCCTGCATTGGCCGGTGGGTTCTTTATCACGGAGCCACCTGGGAAGCCCCTTGTTGATTTTAAAATGACCCATTTATTTTTGCGCATCAGTCAGATTGAGATCTTCTAAGGTGTTTGAAGCACCTTCTTTCACATTCTTTAAAAATACTGTTTCTCCTTTTCCTAATTAGTTAAGGATTTTTTACTCTCTCCTCACTTACAGAGAAACTGAAGAAGGTATTCACTAACATAGTATAAACATAATTTTAATAGGAAGATTAGCAAAAATAAATAAGAAGAATATGACAGTCCTATTTCCAGGCAAAAAAACATAACAATACCAAATTTATTTCATATGGAATCATTGCAATGTGGTAAATAATTTCTTTATGGTGAAATAAATGTTTATTTTATTTTTGAACATCTAGTTTGATCATGTTGTTGCATTAATATTCTTTACTCATATTTATATATACACAATACTTTTAACTTAGATAATTTTCAATAAGAAGAAAATAGGTATGAAAAATCATATGATAAGGAAACTGAATGGAGATGTAGATCAATTACCTACATCTTCCTAACCTTCATATCTGATACATTGGGTCCTATGGATTTTAGCTTTTAAATATCTCTTGGTATGTCTAAATTGCTCTGTGGCCATCTCTACCACCCAAACCCAAGATGCTAAACTCTCGTGAGTTACCACAGAAGATATTCTTTCAAATTGCAAATTTGTTTTCTACAGTATAGCCAGAGTAATCTTTACAAAGTGCATATCTGGTTATGTCACAGTTCAATTTAGAACTGTTTAGTTTCCTATTGCTTTTAGGATACTGACATACTCCATAATATGTTCTGACCCATCCCTATCTCTGCCCTCTGGGCCCAATGGTTCTTTTTCAGGCTTTAGCATTCATTATGCTTACCCCAGGACCTTCACACATGAAATTTTTATTCATTTGGAATGCCTTTTCCTTTCCCATGGTTTTAACCAATTCTTACTTACTCTTCTACAATTCTTGTTTATTCTTCCTGAGCTCTCAGAATGGTCAAGTTCTTCTTTCAACATACTCAGAGCACCTCATGTGTAATTTGTTTCTTTTTTTTTTTTCCATTTATTTTTATTAGTTGGAGGCTAATTACTTTACAATATTGTAGTGGTTTTTGTCATACATTGACATGAATCAGCCATGGATTTACATGTGTTCCCCATCCCGATCCCCCCTCCCACCTCCCTCTCCACCCGATTCCTCTGGGTCTTCCCAGTGCACCAGGCCCGAGCACTTGTCTCATGCATCCCACCTGGGCTGGTGATCTGTTTCACCCTTGATAGTATACTTGTTTCGATGCTGTTCTCTCAGAACATCCCACCCTCACCTTCTCCCACAGAGTTCAAAAGTCTGTTCTGTACATCTGTGTCTCTTTTTCTGTTTTGCATATAGGGTTATCGTTACCATCTTTCTAAATTCCATATATATGTGTTAGTATACTGTATTGGTCTTTATCTTTCTGGCTTACTTCACTCTGTATAATGGGCTCCAGTTTCATCCATCTCATTAGAACTGATTCAAATGAATTCTTTTTAATGGCTGAGTAATATTCCATGGTGTATATGTACCACAGCTTCCTTATCCATTCGTCTGCTGATGGGCATCTAGGTTGCTTCCATGTCCTGGCTATTATAAACAGTGCTGCAATGAACATTGGGGTGCACGTGTCTCTTTCAGATCTGGTTTCCTCAGTGTGTATGCCCAGAAGTGGGATTGCTGGGCCATATGGCAGTTCTGTTTCCAGTTTTTTAAGAGATCTCCACAGCGGCTGTACTAGTTTGCATTCCCACCAACAGTGTAAGAGGGTTCCCTTTTCTCCACACCCTCTCCAGCATTTATTGCTTGTAGACTTTTAGATAGCAGCCATCCTGACTGGCGTGTAATGGTACCTCGTTGTGGTTTTGATTTGCATTTCTCTGATAATGAGTGATGCTGAGCATCTTTTCCTGTGTTTGTTAGCCATCTGTATGTCTTCTTTGGAGAAATGTCTGTTTAGTTCTTTGGCCCATTTTTTGACTGGGTCATTTATTTTTCTGGAATTGAGCTGCAGGAGTTGCTTGTATATTTTTGAGATTAATCCTTTGTCTGTTTCTTCATTTGCTATTATTTTCTCCCATTCTGAGGGCTGTCTTTTCACCTTACTTATAGTTTCCTTTGTAGTGCAAAAGCTTTTAAGTTTCATTAGGTCCCATTTGTTTATTTTTGCTTTTATTTCCACTATTCTGGGAGGTGCGTCATAGAGGATCCTGCTGTGATTTATGTCGGAGAGTGTTTTGCCTCTGTTCTCCTCTAGGAGTTTTATAGTTTCTGGTCTTACATTTAGATCTTTAATCCATTTTGAGTTTATTTTTGTGTATGGTGTTAGAAAGTGTTCTAGTTTCATTCTTTTACAAGTGCTTGACCAATTTTCCCAGCACCACTTGTTAAAGAGGTTGTCTTTTTTCCATTGTATATTCTTGCCTCCTTTGTCGAAGATAAGGTGTGCGCCACCATCATCCTAATTCCAAAACCAGACAAAGATGCCACAAAAAAAGAAAACTACAGGCCAATATCACTGATGAACATAGATGCAAAAATCCTTAACAAAATTCTAGCAAACAATCCAACAACATATTAAAAAGATACATCATGACCAAGTGGGCTTTATCCCAGGAATGCAAGGATTCTTTAATATCTGCAAATCAATCAATGTAATACACCACATTAACAAATTGAAAGATAAAAACCATATGATTATCTCAATAGATGCAGGAAAAGCCTTTGACAAAATTCAACATCCTTTTATGATTAAAACTCTCCAGAAAGCAGGAATAGAAGGAACATACCTCAACATAATAAAAGCTATCTATGACAAACCCACAGCAAGCACTACCCTCAATGGTGAAAAATTGAAAGCATTTCCCCTGAAATCAGGAACAAGACAAGGGTGCCCACTCTCACCACTATTATTCAACATAGCTTTGGAAGTTTTGGCCACAGCAATCAGAGCAGAAAAAGAAGTAAAAGGAATCCAGATAGGAAAAGAAGAAGTGAAACTCTCGCTGTTTGCAGATGACATGATCCTCTACATAGAAAACCCTAAAAGACTCTACCAGAAAATTACTAGAGCTAGTCAACAAATATAGTAAAGTTGCAGGATATAAAATTAACACACAGAAATCCCTTGCATTCCTATACACTAACAATGAGAAAACAGAAAGATAAATTAAGGAAACAATACCATTCACCATTGCAACAAAAAGAATAAAATTTAGGAGTATATCTACCTAAAGAAACAAAAGACCTATACATAGAAAACTATAAAACACTGGTGAAAGAAATCAAAGAGGACACAAACAGATGGAGAAACATACTGTGTCCATGGATTGGAAGAATCAATATTGTCAAAATGCCTATACTACCCAAAGCAATCTATAGATTCAATGCAATCCCTATCAAGCTACCAATGGTATTTTTCACAGAACTAGAACAAATAATTTCACAATTTGTATGGAAATACAAATACCTCGAATAACCTCATGTGTAATTTGATGTTTACTTATGAGGTTATTTGATAAATTAGTCTCCGCTCTTTTTTGATCAAGTTGTAATTTCTACAAGGACAGAATTCTTGTCTGTTTATTTTTGTGTACCTGGTATATTGTAAGCAGTCAGTAAATATTTCCTGAATAAATACATGAGAATAAACATGAATCCAGCACCGGCCCATTTAAAGAACTAACTATAAAAAAAAGTATAAAGTCCTTTAGACCTCTCCTCTCTGTGCGTCTCTGATCTTGGTCATTGCTACCCTCACGCTGTATACTTTATCCCCTAGGAGACATCTGCAGTTTCAAAGGGTCTGCCCTTCCCTACTTCTAGGCTTTTGTACTTGTTGTTCATGTTTTCTTGAACATTTCCTTGTACTCAGGCTCCACTTTTATTTTTAATTTAATCTCTGCAGAGATGATCCCTGCCCCCAGTGAGTGCATTTGGTGCCACATTATATCTCCCAGTCTGCCTCCATATAAGACCACATACACCACAGAATGTACCTGTCTGTCTAGAGTACAGTATGAGGGGTGAAAGGCAAGGACTTTTAAGCAATTCATAGTCTCTATCAACTCCTCCTCCAAATCATGCTTAATAATTTAAATAAAAGCTAGATTCTAGTTATGACATAATTTCAAGACTGGTTCCCTAAATCCTGTTCTTTCTCAGACTTCCTCCCATAGGTACACCTTCACCAGTGGGGAAATGAAGAGCAGGGAGAACTAGGAGAAACAGTATATATACTGTTATTGCTGCTGCTGCTGCTAAGTCACTTCAGTCGTGTCCAACTCTGTGCGACCCCATAGACGTTAGCACTATCTTAAAGTTGGATGTGACCATAATCATCAAAGTGGCTTTTATAGTTCTCCAAGATGTTTTATCACACAGATATAAACATGATTTACTTATGAAGTGTATCTAGGTCTGCAGCTGAGTATATACGATTGCCAACAAAGTACGAGCTATATATTACCTATATATATATATATATATATATATATAATTTTGAAAAAAAGACATGTTTAAGTCAAGATGCAAGCATACTTATAAAAACAATGAAAATAAAAGCAAGATGATTTTTAAAAAATTTAGATGGCTCAAATGTGTATCCAATATTAAAATCTGTAGCTAGAAAAAAATGACTATTAGAAAACTATAGAAAAGAAAATGCTCTGGTTGTGGTTCTTATTTAACCACTAGGTTGTGTCAGATTCTTTTGTGACCCCATGGACTGCAGCATGCCAGGCTCCTCTGTCCTCCACTGTCTCCTGAGTTTGCTCAGATTCATGTCCTTTGAGTCTGTGATGCTTTCTAACCATTTCTTCCTCTGCTGCCACCTTCTTTGCCTTCAGTCTTTCCCAGCATCAGGGTCTTTTCCAATAGGTCAGCTCTTCGCATCAGGTGGCCAAAGTATTGGAGTGTCAATTTCAGCATCAGTCCTTCCAATGAGTATTCTCCTTCCATTGAATATTCAGTGTTGATTTCGTTTAGTATTGACTGGTTTGATCTCCTTGCAGAACAAGAGACTCTCAAGAGTATTCTCCAGCACCACAATTTGAGAGCATCAATTCTTCAGCAATCAGGCTTCTTTATAGTCCAACTCTCACATCCATACACGACTACTGGAAAAACTATCACTTTAACTATGTGGACCAAAGTGGTGTCTCTGCTTTTGAATATTCTGTCTCGGTTTCTCATAGCTTTTCTTCCAAGGAGCAAGCATCTTTTAATTTCATGGCTGTAGTTACCATCTGCAGTGATTTTAAAGCCCGAGAAAATAAAATCTGTCACTGCTTCCACTCTTCCCCCTTCTATTTGCCACGAAGTGATGAGATCAGATGCAATGAGCTTCATTTTTTAAATGTTGAGTTTCAAGCTAGCTTTTTCACTCACCTGTTTCACATATCAAGAGGCTCTTTAGTTCCTTTTCGATTTCTGCCATTGGTGTGGTATTATCTGCATAACTGAGGTTGTTGATATTTCTGTCCTGGCAATCTTGATTCCAGCTTGTGGTTTATCCAGTCCAGCATTTTACATAGTGTACTCTGCATAGAAGTTAAATAAGCAGGATGACAACATATAGCCTTGTCATACTCCTTTCCCAATTTGGAACCAGTTAGTTGTCCCATGTCCAGTTCTAACTGTTGCTTCTTGACCTGCATACAGTTTTCTCAGGAGATAGGTAAGGTGGTCTGGTACTCCCATCGCTTTAAGAATTTTCCACAGTTGGTTGTGATACACACAGTCAAAGGCTTTAGCATAGTCAATCAAGCAGCAGTCGATGTTTTTCTGGAACTACTTTGCTTTCTCCATGATTCAACTGATGTTGGCAGTTTGATCTCTGGCTCCTCTGCCTCTTCAAAACTGAGCTTGAACATCTGGAAATTCTTGGTTCACATATTGCTGAAGCCTAGCTTGAAGGATTTTGAGCATAGCCTTACTAGAACATGAAGTGAGTGCAATTGTATGTTAGTTTGAACATTCTTTGACATTACCCTTCTTTGGGATTGGAATGAAAACTGACCTTTTCTGGTCCTGTGGCCGCTGCTGAGCTTTCTAAATTTGCTGACATATTGAGTGCAGCACTTTAACAGCATCATCTCTTAAGATTTTAAATAGCTCTGCTAAAATTCCCTCACCCCCACTAGCTTTGTTCATAGCAATGCTTCCTAAGGCCCATTTGACTTCACAATCCAGGATATTCAGCTTTAGTGAGTGACCACACCATCTTGGTTACCTGGGTCATTAAGGACTTTTTAGTATAGTTCTTTTGTGTATTATGGCCACCTCTTCTTAATCTCTTCTGCTTCTATTAGATCCTTGCCATTTCTGTCTTTTATTGTGCCCATCCTGCATGAAATGTTCCCTTGATATCTCCAGTTTTCTTGAAGAGACCCCTAGTCTTCCCCATTCTATTATTTTCCTCTTTATTTTCACTGTTCATTTAAGAAGGCCTTCAATTTCACCTTGCTATTGTCTATAACTCTGTATTCGGTTGGGTATACCTTTCCCTTTCTTCCTTGCCTTTCATTTCTCGTCTTTCCTCAGCTATCTGTAATCCCTCCTCAGACAACCACTTTGCCTTCTTGCATTTCTTTTTCTTGGGGATGGTTTTGGTCACTTCCTCCTATATGTTACAAACCTCCATCCATCATTATTCAGACACTCTGTCTACCAGATCTAATCCCTTGAATCTACCCATTACCTACATTTATGTAATCATAAGGGATTTGATTTAAGTCTTACCTGAATGGCCTTCAATTTAATCCTGAATTTTGCAATAAGGAGTTCATGATCTGAGCCAGTCAGCTCCAGGTCTTGTTTTTGCAGATTGTATTGAGCTTCACCATCTTCAGCTGCAAAGAACAAGATCAATCTGATTCCAGTATGACTATCTGGTGAGGTCCAGGTTTAAAGTTGTCTCTTGGGTTGTAGGAAAAGGGTGTTTGCTATGACCAGTGTATTCTCTTTACAAAGCTCTGTTGCCATTTGCCTTGGTCTATTTTATATTCCAAGGCCAAACTTGATTGTTATTACAGGTATCTCTTGGCTTCCTACTTTTGCATTCTTATTCCCTATGATGAAAAGGATATCTTTTTTTAGTGTTAGTTCTAGAATGTCTCATAGGTCTTCATAGAACCATTCAGCTTCAGCTTCTTTGGCATCAGTAGTTGGGGCATAGTCTTGGATTACTGTATTATTGAATGGTTTACCTTGGAAATGAATCGAGATCGTTCTGTTGTTTTTGAGGTTGCACCCAAGTACTGCATTTCGGACTCTTTTGTTGATTATGAGGACTGCTCCACTTCTTCTAAGGGATTCTTGCCCACAGTAGTAGGTATAATGGTCATCTGAATTAAATTCCCCCATTCCTATCCATTTTAGTTCACTGATTCCTAAGATGTCAATATTTAATCTTGCCATCTCCTGCTTAACCTCCTCCAGTTTACCTTGTATCATGGACCTAACATTCCAGCTTCCCATGTAATCTTGTTCGTTACAGCATCAGACTTTACTTTCACCACCAAACACATCCACACTGAGCATTGTTTCCACTTTGGCCCAGGTACTTCATTCTTTCTGTAGCTTACTAATTGCCCTCTGCTCTTCCCCAGTAGCATATTGGATACCTTCCAAATTGGGGGCTCATCTTCCAGTGTCATATCTTTTTGCATGTTCATACTGTTCATGGGGTTCTTCAGGCAAGAAAACGTGAATGAGCTGTTGTTTACTCCTCCGTGGACCACATTTTGTCAGAACTCTTCACTATGAGCCATCTTGGGTGGCCCTACATGGCTTGGCTAGTAACTTCACTGAGTTATGCAAGCCCTTTTGCTATGACAAAGTGGTGATCCATGAATGCTTATGGTATGTTAAATTTAAACAGGATAGAATATATTCAACTTTATAAAATGTGAAAAAAACTATATAAAATAAAAAGAATAGTGACATTATAAGTAATATTTTTTTATTTTTAATTTTCCAAATTGTTTTTCACATGGTTATTGCTGGAAGAAATAGCAATAACCTCAGATGTGCAGATGACACCACCCTTATGGCAGAAACTGAAGAGGAGCTGAGGAGCCTCTTGATGAAAGTGAAAGAGTGAAAAAGTTGGCTTACAGTTCAACATTCAGAAAACTAAGATTGTGGCATCTAGTCCCATCACTTCATGGCAAATAGATAGGGAAACAATGGAAACAGTGACAGACTTTATTTTTCTGGGCTCTAAAATCACTGCAGATGGTGACTGCAGTCATGAAATTAATAGACACTTGCTGCTTGGAAGAAAAGTTATGACCAACCTAGACAGCATATTTAAAAGCAGAGACATTAGTTTGCCAACAAAGGTCTGTCTAGTCAAAGTTATGGTTTTTCCAGTAGTCATATATGGATGTGGGAGTTGGACTATAAAGAAAGCTGAGCGCAGAAGAATTGATGCTTTTGAACTGTGGTGTTGGAGAAGACTCTTGAGAGTCCCTTGGACTGCAAGGAGATCAAATCAGTCCATCCTAAAGGAAATCAGTCCTGACTATTGAAGGACTGATGCTGAAGCTGAAACTCCAATACTTTGGCCACCTGATATGAAGAACTGACTCATTTGAAAGGACCCTGATGCTGGGAAAGATTGAAGGTGGGAGGAGAAGGGGATGACAGAGGATGAGATGGTTGGATGGCATCACTGACTCAATGGACATGAGTTTGGAAAAACTCTGGGAGTTGGTGATGGACAGGGAGGCCTGCCATGCGTCCATGGGGTCGCAAAGAGTCAGACATGACAGAGCAACTGAATTGACTGACTGACTGATATTATTTATCATTTAAAATGAATATAAATGATTTTAAAGGATAAATAAAAGAACAAAATATAAATAGTTTAACACAAAATGTCCGAATTATTTAAATATGTTCGTAATACTACACAGAAAGAGTGGGGTTCTCAAAAAAACAATGGTCATTTTATAGTAATTTTTAGACAAGTTTCATATTAAATGAGTGTGATACAAAATATAGAATGGCATAAAAATAAAATCTGTCAGATCCTGAATCAGTGATAATAGTAAAAATGAATGTGCCTTTAACTTTGTATTCATGGTAAAATGGCATCATTTTAAAGCCCCAAATGAATGGTCTTGCACTTTTGCTGTCCCCTTTATTGTGTTTTCTTTAATTGGCAGGAGTTGTTTACTTTTTAGTTATAGATCAAGTTATATACTTCTGTAAACAGCTTATTTTCATTAAAATAAAAATTTATTTTTCCTTCTCATAATGAACTAGCAATCTCAAAGAGCACTTTCAGTATGTAAGTGGCAGAATTGAATATCATCATGGGCCATATCATCCATTCTGTTGGTTTCTAAATCCCTGATAATAATACATTTTACTATCTCAGTTCCTCATATGAGGAAACTGAGCCTCATATGAGGCTCATATGAGGAAAGAGAGCCTTGGTTATTCACACAAGGTCACCCAGGTAAGAATCAATGAGATAGGAATTAGAACACAGCCCCCTGGAACTGACTCTAGCTTTCCTTTCCTTGCACCAGCTATATCTCTGATAAGTTAAATACTTTGTGGTGATCAATGTTAGCATCCTGAAATCAATTATGATGCTCTTAGTTCTGGTTTTTATTGCTAGGAAAAGCCATGATAAAGCTCTAAAGAAAGAGGCCTATAGTATTATTCATGTAGTTGGTCTCCCAGTTACCCAAATGTGTATTTTTACATATGGAGCACTACTCTTGGTGTTCTAGATGATGCAGTGATTAATAATATATGGTTATTGTCCTCTAGGGTCTAATAAACACTTTGGGAGAAAAGACCTATGGTATGTGAGAGAAGCAATCATTAAGGTTTTCTGGCAGCAAGCAACACAAACCGACTCAATACAACACTGCCAACTTAAGCTAAAAAATTCTCTTTGGAAGGTAATTGGAGAAACCTAAAAATCTGAAGGGAAAAAAATCCTACATCCAGGCCTCATAATGGACAGAAATAAAGCAACTTCAAAATTCTAACAACTGTGCTATAATAAGTAACACTTATTTAGCACTTTTTCGTGTCTGGTCTTGTTCTAAGTGTTCTACACATATTAACACCTTGAATCCACACTGCAGTGCAATAAGGTATTATTGTTGATATTTTAGTAGATGAAGCAATTGAGGTACAGAGAGGTTAAGCAACTTGCCCAGTCTCACCGCTGTCTTAAGCGTGCCACCAAAATAATGACTGAGTTCTGAAATGTTTTCATTTTTGTGACACTTCCCTCAAGATTCAGGTACAGAGGACCTAACTGGGGTCATGTTCTGGACTGCAGACGAGGGATGGACAATTCCTTAAGAAGGGAATGTTACTGGAAGAAATTAGGCAAATTTCACAGATGTCCACTGTATTGTAGAGATAATAAAACCAGGCTACAGGGACGGAAGATATTCTTATGTACCTGTTGAGTTACAAGCTTTGAAGTTTAAAGATACCGCCTCCTTCTGCAGGGCACTCAGACCAGGGTGACCTGGAACCAGTTGTTTGCTCCCCTAGTCAAGTAGATACTTCCCCAACAATAGGAGAGGCTAGAACTGAAATCCTTGAGGATTTCAGTCTGGAAATGCTGATGGATACATAAAGATACCTGGGAAGTCACTTGTTTGTTAGGGTCCTGGCTGGTCTTCTTAAATGTCATGAAATTTAAGTGTGAAAATGGTTATAAATGGGACACATGAATCCACATCTATCTGTGAGGTAGAATGCCTTATCCCAATAGTATCCTTGATCTGATTGCACCCCATCTCCACCCTGTCACCGTGGGTCTCCCACTCATGTCAGGAAGCATTTAACAAGAGGCTTCCTGTGTGCTGTTTTGGATCTGTCAGGAACCCTCTGGCCCTTATTGATTCCTGAATATTCAGGAATTAAGAGGAGAGGCACGCCTTTCCTGGGGCTGAGGAATCCAGGCATTTCTCATTACAGTGATAAGTATCCTCTTCCTTTTTATGAGCCAAATGGTAAAAGGTGATTGTTTGCAACTCTCTGTCTTTGATAGGGACCGTCTTATGTTTTGTAAGTCTGGAATTTTAAGCTTTGTCTTTGCTGAGAATAACCACCTTGTAAGACAGTATATATGCCCATGCCATGTTGATGAAAACACCTTTGCTCCATCAGAGCTTTGGTCCCCGTATCTGTCTTTCTTTCTTTCTCTCTCTCTCTCTCTCTCTCTCTATGTATGTGTATATATATATTTCTGGCTAATTCCTTGGAGCGCAGAGGCCCGCTGAGCTCACTTTCTTGCCCGGGCTTCTATGACCCACTAGAGAGGGTGCCCGGTGCCTACGTGCAGCAGCGCGAGCCCGAAGAACAGGACTCTATTGGCTTTCTGCGTAAACCAAGGGATATCAGCCTCTTTCTCCCTCTTACTCTGGAACCACCAGATTCCGGTCCATTAAAGGACCAACAAGCGCTATCAGCCTCTTTCTCTCTCTTAATTTCTTATCACCGACTCCGGACCACCAGGTTCCGATCCATTAAAGGACCAACACACTCACACCCTTCAATCCGGGCCTCCCTCCTGGAATCAGAGAGCAGTCAACTTCAACAGCCATTTCTTCTCTTGTTCATTCAACAGGTAGTCATTAAACCCGCTTTACATGAACATGACCCACGGATTCTATCTCCACGGAGGGGACAGTGTGGTGGAGGGTATAGAATTGTAAAATGGCCATTATGAAACAGTGTCACCTGCCTTTGTGGGGGACGTAGTGGGTGCACAGAAGAGGAGCACCTAACAGAACCCTGGGGAATTAGGGAACGCTCACTGAAGGGAGGCAGTTTGGGAAGGAGAGTGTGAAGAACAAAAAGGAGCTGGGGTGGAAGTGTACCAGGCAGAGGGAATATCTGGGGAGAAGATCTGGCAAAGGATTTGTGACCTGTAGTGAAAAGAAGGGAGATGAGAAGGATAGTATGTGTGGCTTCAGTTGGCTTAGGACAGAAAATAAAACCCATCTAAAAATAATCAGAGTATCACCTGGATTAAGACAAAGGCCAGAGAGAATTCAAGGAGGGTGAGACTCATAGAAACTAACAGCATTGTAAAGCAACTATAAGGTCAGGTAAGGTGAAGTCGCTCCGTCGTGTCTGACTCTTTGAGACCCATGGACTGTAGCCTACCAGGCTCTTCCGTCCATAGGATTTTCCAGACAAGAGTGCCAGAGTAAACATTAATTTAGAAACCGAAGGTGAGACTCCATCTCGGCAGAGAGAATCTCAGACTTTGGAAGGGGGACGATTTTAGATGTGTCTTGGAGAATGAAGTTTGAATCAGCAAAAGTGGAGGAAAGGGAACATGTGCCAGAGAAATGCTGGAGTCAGGCCAGGGCAAATACTCTTTGCCCTTTTTGCTTCAAGCGATATTTTCCTGCCTAGACCGTGTGTCCCAGTCCCACATTCTTTTCACTTCCCTCTTATTCATTCTTCAGAATTCGCATGGTTACATTCTCCATGATGTCCAGGCCAGCAGGAAGTAGCTTTCCTGCTGCAGCTATTGTTCTATTCATTTTTGTACCCTCCACGGCTTAGCATAGTTCCAAAAACCTTTCGTGGTTTTGATGAGTCAATTAGTTTTTTAATGAGCAAACCTATGGCAAGAGTCTGATACAGTGGTTAGCATATGGATGACAAAAATATGGGGAAATTATTCAAACACTGGAAACTGGATGAAAAAGCCTTCAAACAAAGGGCAGAATGTTTCTTGACTTAGTCAAAATGACAATGAATGTAGAGTATTAGAGTCGTGCTTATATGGCAGCCTGCTCTATTTGATGAGAGCATGGTTAGACAAGTCTGTTCTTAGTACCAGAAGCTAATGTACATCCTGGATGCAGAACACCACAATTCATGAGAGAATGAGTCAACATCAAAGACAGTGTCTATATATAAAATATTTTGCAAATGTTCTCTAGCATTGACTGAGCCAGAGAACCTTTGCAAAAATAAAATATATACGTGTATAAAAAGTCATTGTCTGTCCCCTGTGTTCTTCTAAGCTGAGGTCTTCGAAGCTTTCTGCCCTGCCCCCATTGTGTGTTCACATGTTCCTTCAGGTCATCCTGAATTCTCTACACTGACATTCCACATGGACTACCTTTCCCCAGGTTTTTTACGTCTGCTCCCTGCCTTGCCTCCTTCTCCAAAAAATCTAATCAAAATTCCATTCCCATAGGTGGGCTCACTCATATCTAAGTAGTAAAGAACAAGATCAGTTCAGTTTAGTCATTCAGTCGTGTCTGATTCCTTGCGACCCCATGGACTGCAGCATGCCAGGCTTCCCTGTTCATTGCCAGCACTCCAAGCTTGCTCAAACTCATGTCCATCGAGTCAGTGATGCCATCCAACCATCTCATCCTCTATCGTCCCCTTCTCCTCCTGCCTTCAGTCTTTCCCAGAATCAGCGTCTTTTCAAATGAGTCAGTTCTTCTCATCAGGTGGCAGAAGTTTTGGATCTTCAGCTTCAGCATCAAGTCCTTCCAATGAATATTCAGGACTGATTTCCTTTAAGATTGACAGGTTTAATCTCCTTGCAGTCCAAGAGAATCTCAGGAGTCCTCTCCAACACCACTGTTTAAAAGCATCAGTTTTTTGGTGCTCAGCTTTCTTTATAGTCCAACTCTCACATCCATACACAGCTATGGAAAAACCACAGTTTTGACTATATGGATCTTTGTTGGCAAAGTAATGTCTCTGCTTTTAAATATGCTGTCTAGGTTGGTCATGGCTTTTCTTCCAAGCAGCAAATGTCTTTTGATTTCATGGCTGCAGTCACCATCTGTAGTGATTTTGGAGACCAAAAAAATAAAGTCTCTCACTGTTTCCATTGTTTCCCCAACTATTTGCCATGAAGTGATGGGACCAGATGCCTTGATCTTAGTTTTCTGAGTGTTGAGTTTTAAGCCAACTTTTTCAGTCTCCTCTTTCACATTCATCAGGAGGCTTTTTAGTTCTTCTTCCCTTTCTGCCATAAAGGTGGTGTCATCTGCATACCTGAGGTTACTGATATTTCTCCCAGCAGTCTTGATTCCAGCTTGTGAATCATCCAGCCAGGCATTTCACATGATGTACTCTGCATATAAGTTAAAAAAACAGGGTGACAATATAGAGCCTTGATGTACTCCTTTCCCAATTTGGAAGCAGTGTTGTTCCATGTCCAGTTCTAACTATTGCTTCCTGACCTACATACAGATTTCTCAGGAGGCAGGTAAGGTGGTCTGGTATTTACATCTCTTTAAGAATTTTCCACACTGGTGGTAGCAAATACCCCCTTCCAACAACACAAGAGAAGACTCTACACATGGACATCATCAGATGGTCAATACAGAAATCAGACTGATTATATTCTTTGCAGCCAAAGATGGAGAAGCTCTATATACTCAGCAAAACAAGACCAGGAGCTGGCTGTGGCTCAGATCATGAACTCCTTATTGCTAAATTCAGACTTAAATTGAAGAAAGTGGGAAAACCACTAGACCATCCAGGTATGACCTAAATCAAATCCCTTACAGTGGGATTATACAGTGGAAGTGACAAGTAGATTCAAGGGATTAGATCTGATAGAGTGCCTGAAGAGCTACGGATGGAGGTTCATGACATTGTACAGGAGGCAGTGATCAAGACCATCCCCAAGAAAAAGAAAGGCAAAAAGGCAAAATGGTTGTTTGAGGAGTCCTTACAAATGGCTGAGAAAAGAGAAGCTAAAGGCAAAGGAGAAAAGAAAAGATATACCCATTTGAATGCGGAGTTCCAAAGAATAGCAAGGAGAGAAAAGAAAGCGTTCCTCAATGATCAATTCAAAGAAACATAGGGAAACAATAGAATGGAAAAGACTAGAGATCTCTTCAAGAAAATTAGAAATACCAGGGGAACATTTCATGCAAAGATGGGCACAATAAAGGACAGAAATGGTATGGACCTAACAGAAGCAGAAGATATTAAGAAGAGGTGGCAAGAATACGCAGAAGAACTGTACAAAAAAACATCTTCATGACCCAGATAACCACAATGTTGTGATCATTCACCGAGAACCAGACATCCTGGAATGCGAAGTCAAGTGGGCCTTAGGAAGCATCACTACGAACAAAGCTAGTGGAGCTGATGCAATTCCAGTTGAGCTATTTCAAATCCTAAAAATTAAGGCTATAAAAGTACTGCACTCAATATGCCATCAAATTTGAAAAACTCAGCAGTGGCCACAGGACTGGAAAAGCTCAGTTTTCATTCCAATCCCTAAGAAAGGCAATGCCAAAGAATGCTCAAACTACTGCACAATTGCACTCATCTCATACACCAGCAAAGTAATGCTCAAAATTCTCCAAGCCAGGCTTCAGCAATACGTGGACCGTGAACTTCCAGATGTTCAAGCTGGACTTAGAAAAGGCAGAGGAACCAGAGAGCAAATTGCCAACATCCGTCGGATCATCGAAAAAGCAAGAGAGTTCCAGAAAAAATATATTCCTCTGCTTTATTGACTACGTCAAAGCCTTTGACTGTGTGGATCCCAACAAATTGTGGAAAATTCTTACAGAACAATATAATTAAATGAAATACCTCATTAATTCATTCAAACATTTATGCAAATAATTAGGGGGACTCTATTTTTGTTCCAAGCATAAAAAAATTGAGAGCCTTACTCCAAGAAATATTTTTATTTCAAAAAAAGTAGCTGATTAATCAATTTATGTTAGGGAGCATTTCAGAGAGTATGGGAGAGATACTAGGAAGCCTCTGTAATATGGATGATCAACTACCCTAATGCAACCCCAGTAATAATTTCCAGGTTTTATGACTACTTCTAATGATGATCAGAATAACAAGGGAAAGAGAACGTGCAAATATATTGTACTGTAGACATATCATATAGCTACTACCTATGTTTAATTCTTGACATACAGTGGTTAATAGCAAAGACTCATGACTCAGACATCTTTTTGGGTTCAAACCCCAGCTTTCATTTTTATTAGCAATGTGAACTTAGCAAATTACACTGTTTTCTAGGTTCTGTTCCCTTATTTGTACAGTGAAGGTGTGGGATTGTTAAAGATTAAATGATTGTTTCAATAGTTCTTAATATGAGGTGTTTGGGTAAAATAAGTAAAAAATATGTCATTGAAATCTGCTATTACCCAATAGATGCTAATTTCTCCTGTATCTTGTGGATGCATATGTGTTTCTGACATTCAGGCATACACTCAACATCCATAAACACTCTTCTTAGTACCAAAACCAATAAATACATCATCTCACAAAACCCTATTCTCCACTCTCACAGTCATCTGTATTTTAGCATCTCACTCAGATAATGCATCTACATTTTATTCTTCCCCCCCTTTCTTAATGCAAAAAAAATTTTTTAAAAGCAACAGCCCATTCAGTACTGGCTGCCTTCTGGTATAATCTCAGAATCAAATGTTACTTGAGAAATTGTTGCAGAGCTGAAAGTTGAAGTAACAGATATCTATAATCCATTTTAGGAATGAATAGAGGATACCCAGATTTTTTTCCCTGAAGATGAAAATTTGTCACTGACCTAGCATATTTCTCTTTCAGATAGCTAGGGTCATCTGGGTGTCTAGAATGGTAGAAAAATAAGAATAAAAGGTATTATGAGATTATTTCATCAGTCTTCTAGCTTTCATTCTAGTATTTTCATCTCCCTTTGAATTAGTGAGAATTTGCTTGTCTTCATTCTTCAGTTTAGCCTGAAGTCATATATTATCTCCTGTTTCTAGCTACCATACCAAACTAAGAAGTATTGGCTGTAGCAACAAAAATGTTCATATAACTTTGAGAAAAAATGTTTAAATGGTAAGTTCAAGGAGAAAGTCATACCACCTATTGATTTGGCATTCTGTACACAGGGGAAATAAAAAGAAAACAATTGACTTGATTTTTTCACTTTTCCTCTAGAAATATGACGTCCTGTGAGCATTCCTTGATATTAGAATTTATGATGACAAAATGACACACACAAGTCTGCTCATGAATTTTTTAGACAAATTTTAGACAAGATTGGAGAATAATTTCAGGCATGTTTATGAAGCAGAAAATCTGGTAAAGGGTGTGTTTATTAAACTTAAACTGTGTGATTGACTTAGAGACATTCACATATGCTCCATTCTGTGTTCATTAAATGTGTTTGAAAATCACATTGAAAGGGAAAGGAGGTCCATAGGAGCAGGTCCTGGATGTGACAAGTAATAGTTTTTTTCCAAAGCACATTTGACTCTCAGGAGGCACCACTGTTGGACAGAATTTGTGTGGAAAGCTAAAACTGTATTCCACTACTGTGTGAAGGTCATCAGTTTCCTTTTATCTGAGTTTTTTTTCCTTTACAACTATTCTTATATAGGAATTCCCCAGTGGCTCAGACAGTAAAGAGGAGACCTGGGTTTGATTCCTGAGAGACAGTTTGTAAACAATTAATAACATTCCTACAGTATTCTAAATTGTATATTATAATCTGTTTTCAAATTTCGGCTTTGAACTTTTTTGAGAATATTAACTGCTGAATAACAAGTCCTTCCATTGATTTAGTGAGCTGTACTGTTTGAATTCTCAAATACTGTAAGTATTTAATATGTATATAAATTACATAAACCATATATTTTTATATATGTAGATATTATATATAGATACACACACCACATACACATATATATAGGATTGCTATCATGGCTACTAGTAATTGTTTTGGCTTTTCTACCTGGTTTTATTTTTCTTCAACATTTCCTTAAATAAGGTATTTTCTGAAAGAGTTATATGTATGATTTTTATTGGAAACCAAGAATACAAAATGAATTTTGTAAAATTGCATACTTTTGTGTAAAGTGAGCTAGTAACAAAAGTATAATGGACAGTTAAATTTTAATAGCTATTCCTTTGGTATATATAATGATTTTATTAATGGGGTTATTAGAGATTCCATTACTTCAAAGGCAATATGATATACTGAAATTTGAAATTTGGAAAAATAATGTAGATAGTAAAATGCTGATAAAAAGATAAGTTCCTACAATGAAGCTAAAATTCTATATTTCTTTTCTTCTAAAATGTTCTTAAAACATACATGGATGGGATCTAACATTCTATATACCAAGGATGCCTTTAGATATTCTAGAATCTTATGATGCCAGTGTCCTTAAAAAATAAAGTTTTAAATATTTTTAGTATTAAAATATAGAGGTACAAAATGCAAGCAATTTAAGTGATTCACACAGAAAATTGTGAAACTGTACACATTTCATCGCCAACTGTTTTCTTCAAAATCCTATGAAAGAATTTAGAAGTGGCTAAAGATATATTCTTTTTTTTTTTTTTTTCCAGTGGGTTTTGTCATACATTGATATGAATCAGCCATGGATTTACATGTATTCCCAATCCCGATCCCCCCTCCAACCTCCCTCTCCACCCGATTCCTCTGGGTCTTCCCAGTGCACCAGGCCCGAGCACTTGTCTCATGCATCCCACCTGGGCTGGTGATCTGTTTCACCATAGATAGTATACATGCTGTTCTTTTGAAATATCCCACCCTCACATTCTCCCACAAAGTTCAAAAGTCTGTTCTGTATTTCTGTGTCTCTTTTTCTGTTTTGCATATAGGGTTATCGTTATCACCTTTCTAAATTCCATATATATGTGTTAGTATGCTGTAATGTTCTTTATCTTTCTGGCTTACTTCACTCTGTATAATGGGCTCCAGCTTCATCCATCTCATTAGGACTGGTTCAAATGAATTCTTTTTAATGGCTGAGTAATATTCCATGGTGTATATGTACCACAGCTTCCTTATCCATTCATCTGCTGATGGGCATCTAGGTTGCTTCCATGTCCTGGCTATTATAAACAGTGCTGCGATGAACATTGGGGTGCACGTGTCTCTTTCAGATCTGGTTTCCTCAGTGTGTATGCCCAGAAGTGGGATTGCTGGGTCATATGGCAGTTCTATTTCCAGTTTTTTAAGAAATCTCCACACTGTTTTCCATAGTGGCTGTACTAGTTTGCATTCCCACCAACAGTGTAAGAGGGTTCCCTTTTCTCCACACCCTCTCCAGCATTTATTGCTTGTAGACTTTTGGATAGCAGCCATCCTGACTGGCGTGTAATGGTACCTCATTGTGGTTTTGATTTGCATTTCTCTAATAATGAGTGATGTTGAGCATCTTTTCATGTGTTTGTTATAAAGATATATTCTTATACCTTTGTTGTTGTTATTTAGTTGCTAAGTCACGTCCAACTCTTGCAACCCTATAGCCCATCTGTCTCCTCTGTCCATGGAATTATCCAGGCAAGAACTGGAGTGCGTTGCCATTTCCTTCTTCAGGGGATTTTCCCAACCCAGGGATCAAACCCACCACGTCACTTGCATTGGCAGGAGGATTCTTTACAACTGAGCCACCTGGAAAGCCCCATTCTTATACCTTAATAGGGCTTTTTAAAAAAATGTAACAAAGCTGGGCCACTTTTTCATTGTTTGGGTGTAATTCTAGACATTTGCAGTTGTTCTTGTAGTTGGTTGACAATATTTTGTTGGTTTCAGGGGTACAGCAAATTGATTCAGTAATATATAGATTCTTTTCCATTCTAGGTTATTATAAGATATTGAATATAGTTCCCTGTGCTATATGGTAGGGCCTTGTTGTTTATCCATTTTATATAATAGTGTGTATCTTAGTTCCCTCTGCTATATGGTAGGTCCTTGTTGTTTATCTATTTTATATAATAGTGTGTATCTGTTAATCCCAAGTGCCTAATGTATCCCCCAGCCTCCCCCTTTCTCCTTGGTAACCATAGGTTTGTTTCATATATCTTCTATGAATCTGTTTCTGTTTTGTAATTAAGTTTATTTGTATCACTCTTTTAGATTTCACATATGAGTAATCTCATTATATTTTTCTTTCTCTATCTGACTTACTTCACTCAGTATGACAGTCTCTAAGTCCATCCATGTTGTTGCAAACAGCAATATTTCATTATTTTTCATGACTATGTAATATTCCATTGTATATCTCTATCTATATATGCTACATCTTCTTTATCCATGTACCTGCCAATGAACACTTAGTTTTCATGTCTTGGCTATTGCAAATAGTGCTGCTATGAATATTGGTGTGTATAAATCTTTTAAAATTAGAGTTTTCATCATTTCTGGATATATGACCAGAAGTGGGATTGCTGGGGCATATAGTAAATTTTTTAAGAAACCTCCATATTCTTCTCCATCGTAGCTGCATGAATTTACATTCCTACCAACAGTGTAGGTGGAGTTCTTTTTCTTCACATCTTTTCTAGCATTTATTATTTGTAGAGTTTTTGAGGCTGGCCATTCTGACTGGTGATACCTCACTGATTTGTATTGTATTTGTTTTTCTTTGATTTGTATTTCTCCAATTATCATCAACATTGAGCACCTTTTCATATGCCTCTTGACCATCTGTATGTCTTCTTTGAAGAAATGTCTATTTAGGTCTTCTGTCCACTTTTTGATTGGACAATTTTTTTGATATTGAGCTATCTGAGCTATTTGTATATTTTGGAGATTAATCCCTTGCTGGTTGCGTCATTTGCAAATATTTTCTCCCATTCCATAGATTGTCTTTTTGTTTTGTTTATGATTTCCTTTACTGTGAAAAAAGCTTATAAGTTTAATTAGGTCTCATTTTTTTTCTGCTTTTGTCTAGATTTTTGCAATTTCAGTTGTTATTCCTACTTCACAGAATATTAATAAGCTACTCTAATGCATATATATACAGGGAGTTGTGCATGGGTCCAAATCATGTTTATGAAATAACTATATGAAGATTTTATGATGTAACAGAAGAAGACTTTGATAAGAAATCAGAAGAATTTTGACCCCTAGGTGAGCCACTTAGTTTCTCTGTTAACCCTCAGTTTTCTTGTTTATAAAACGGGAACCTGTAGGAAAACACAAAGTAAATGAGCAAAGAATTGTTCGGAGAAACACACAGGTTAAATATACAGAAATCAGTTTTTGAAATCTTATTTATTTTGAAGATTATGTGCAAATATCTTTATTCTTTTTTTTTTTTTTGCCAACTAGAATATTTTAGTCCATCTTGTGTGTTTCATATTTGTGGTTTTGATTCAGTAATCTAAGTTAGAGATAAGACTTCCATACAAAAGACATACAGAGGTTGCTACAGTGAGAATTGGGGCTTTCCAAGTGGCTCAGTCGCAAAGAATTCACTTGTCAGTGCAGGAGTCACAGGAGACACAGGTTTGATCCTTGCGTTGGGAAGATCCCCTAGAGGAGGAAATGACAACCCACTCCTGTATTCTTGCCTGGAGAATTCCATGGACAGAAGAGTCTGGTGGGCTACAGTCCATGGGGTTGCAAAGAGTTGGACACGACTGAGTCACAGTGAGAACTTAGGCACACAATTCAGTGTACATGTGAGTAACACTGGTTAGTAACTTAGTACTATTATTCTTTCCTTGACTTGGGTGAGAAATAGACATGAATTAGCAAAGATTCTCTCCTTCCTTTGAAGTCCCTTCAATCTCCCATGACAAGTCCCTTACTGATTTGGGGGAATATTGATTAGAAATGATCTATACTCTCATATGGACACTGAAACAAGGAAGTAGGATTTAGATGGTTATAAGAATGTCAGGTAGAGCATGCTTTAAAAAGACAAATTTTCCATTTAAGAAAAATTTGATATGAAAATAAACCCAAATCTCTCACTTGAGAAATCTTTTTTTATGCTTTCATTGCCAATAAATTATTATGAAAATGCCAAGCGTTTAAAAATGATATGCACTGCTTTAATGCTATAAGGAAATCTGGAAGCCCAAGAATACAAACAAAATAAGCAGTTTTCAATGACAGAGCTTCACTGAGCTTCATTCATATAAACTGGTATACTGGGTGTCAGAAACTTAAAGGGAAACCAAAAATTCTAAATTTGATATTTTTTCATTGTACAAAAAGCATTTCTTGAAAACAAATGGTAGAACAAGGCTAGTTGTCATTTTCATCTATCGTTTATGTTTTTCTGATTGAATTTTCAATCCTCAAGTTCAGCGACGGCCGATCTGGTGGAGAGTTTGAAAAAGCACCTAATTAAAAAAAAATAAAACTCGGCAACACCAGAAAAGCATTGTCACCGAACAATAAGTAACGCTTCCATCTACAGTATCACTTAAAGATGAATCCATTTTGGGAGCTGAAAGGTGGCCGCGCACCTGCGGCACAAACCTTAAATGAGAAATAAAGACAAGCGGATAGTAGGGTGCCTTCCTCTCTTTAAAGTAAAATTCTTTACAACATGCAAGACAAATGACACAAAAGTGAAAGGGCAGTGATGCAGATTGGATAGGCTTACAGCATAATTGAATTAAGGCTTGTACGCCACATATGACCACAAAGCAGGCCTATGGCTCGGACCAGCTGAATGGAGGTGGCTGGCCTGACAATAAAGACCCTTTAAACTGGTTAAATGCCTCATAAGCGTGTGTGCAGAGAGCTTTCTAGCTAACAGGTGGCTGAGTAAACCTCAGCTGGTGCTACACAGGGCTGTCGCATTGACCTTCTTTAGGATAATTTCAGCCCTCTTTAAAAAAAAAAATTGTTACTGTACTTGCTGTGGTGGAAACAATTTAGGGATGAATAATTTCTTTCGGTCCCTAGAGGCTCTCTCTCTCCCTCTCCCTCTCCCTCTCCCCCTCTCTCTTTTTTTCTTGAACTCTCTCTCTCTCCTCCTCTTTTTCTCGGTCTTGAAACGGAATTAACATAAAGGAACAGTGACAACAGCAAGCTGAAAAGCATAGCTGGTGGGAGGATTAAGTATATCATTGAAAGGAATTATGTTGTAAATGGCTGGGAGGGGTCGGGGCTTCTGTTCCTTGGTCCCATCTGGTCCTTAAAGAATACCTTGTTGTAATTACCCCCAGATGGTTTGTGCTCACTGGGGTCTGGACAGCCAGGTGCCACTGTGCCCTGCTGGGTGTGATATTCATTGCTACATGCAGTGACAAAAATGGACTTTATTGAAACCTAATTTCTTCCAGGGTATTACACAAATATGAAATGAACCTAGCTCATGGAGAGAAAGCCTTGTTTATTTCCAAGCTGAAGCAGGCTCACCTAAGATAAGGCTGCCTGGTTATTTTACTTGTAACAATTCTAAAAAGAAGCAAAAACAATTCACAATGTGTGTTGGATTTAATTCAGTTTTTTAAAATAATGAATGTAGTCCACATCAATGGCAGGTTTTTATTTCTTGCTGCTAGGTAGTTTTAAAAGTGATAGCTAGGATTTTTAAGACCATGTTGTGATCATTTTACTTTGAAATTAATAGGAAATAAAGTGAATCATAGTATATCCATGTGTAAACACATTTTGATATTAGTGAGCAAATATTTGTATAACTCAAAACTTAATCATATATTATTCACTATAAAGTATCACACCACTTAAAAAACAAGTTTGAACATTCTTGTGTTGTACTGTAACACTTAAAGAAAAACAAGAAAACTAAATATTAAAAAAGCTTAGCTGTCTTGGTATACAAAAAGAATTTTAAAAAATTATACTTACTTTAACTTTCTATCAGGAAATTTCACTTTTAATTTTTAAATATATTTTTAAAGCAGAATAACTTGAAAATGAAAGTTAAAGTCATAATCGTAAAATTCAGTTATGTTTATTTTATTCTAATTATGTTTGCAGTAGGTCTAATAATCTTATTTGATAAGTTATATGAGAATATCTTGTAGAGCTGACTAGTTTTAAAAGCAAAATATTTATCCATCCCATTTCTTATTATAATTTTGCATGTATAAACATTGTAGCAAAGTAGCTCAAATTCATTGCTTTAAATCATGAATTTTTTAATGTAGAACTTGGAAATTTTTAACTTGAAAGTCAAATGGGAATTAGAGCAAAGTGTAGAAAATGAATACATGTGATATTCTTATTTTCTTTATAACTATAAATTTTACACAGTATTAAGAAAGTATAAACAGTTAATATAATCATAATGAAAGTATTTACCTTTAATATATAGGAGTTACATATGTTTACTATGAAAGTGCTAACAAAAGGGAAACAAAATACAATGTTTCTTGCTGCATATTTAAGAGAGAGTTAAATATGCAGACTATCAAATAGAGGGAAATGATTTTTTAAATTGGCAACTTACAAAAAAACTGGCAACTTACATGTTAGGAGCAATTGCTCTGCCAAACTGAAGTTTGTCAACTGATAAGAACATGCTTTATGTACTTTGTAAATAAGATTTTAAGGGAAAAGTCTTAAAGGTAAAAATAGAATACCAGTATTCTGTTCAAACTTTACTGTATTGGGGGCAGCATAATTTTGTTAGTATCTCTGATATGCTTGCACTAGGGAGGACGTCTGTGACATGTGGTGAAAAGTCTCTGGAGGAGAGTCCGAGAGACCTGAACTCTAGTCAGCCTGGCCCTCAGAGCTCTGGGATCCTGAGCATTTATTTAAGCTCCATAAACTGTAGCTTCCTTCCCAGCAAAATGATTGTAAAAGAGCTTGATTAAAAGATCAGATTTGTGTTTTTAAAAATATGTGTGTTTGATGATGTGATTTCAGACATTCAAGGAAGAGCGTGGAGACCATCGTGGTCCAAGCGTTCGTGATGAGGGCTTGAATAATGACAGGTTAGATGAGATGAAGAAGAGAGGACAGAAAGACATTTAAGACTAGGGAGGAAAAGGAGTGTGAATTGGGAGTTTTAACTATGAATTAAGTGGAATCCTCATTTTTTTTCACTTTTGATCTATTTTTATTTTACTTTATTAGTTTTTATTGGAGTTTAGTTGTTTGTAATGTTGTGTTAGTTTCTGCTGCATAGCAAAGTGAATCAGCTATACATGCATCCACTCTTTTTTGGATTTCCTTCCCACTTGGTTCACCACAGAACACTGAGTAGTGTTCCCCTGTGCTCATAGGTTCTCGTTGGTGTTGTTCCATCGCTAAGTCATGTCCGTCTCTTTTCAACCTCATGAGCTACAATATCAGGGTCTTTTCTCATTCCCTCTCTCTTCCTTTCTTCTCTTTCTGAGACTTCAATTATACATCAGTTCAGTTCAGTCGCTCAGTCGTGTCCGACTTTTTGCGACCCCACGGACTGCAGTATGCCAGGCTTCCCTGTCCATCACCAACCCCCAGAGCTTGCTCAAACTCATGTCCATCCAGTAGAAGATGCCATCCAACCATCTCATTCTCTGTTGTCCTCTTCTCCTCCTGCCTTCAATCTTTCCCAGCATCGGGGTCTTTTCCAATGAGTCAGATCTTCACATCAGGTGGCCAGAGTATTGGAGCTTCAGCTTCAGCATCAGTCCTTCCAATGAATGAATATTCAGGATTGATTTCCTTTAGGATTGACTGGTTTGATCTTACAGTCCAAGGGACTCTCAGGAGTCCTCTCCAGTACTACTTAATTGAAATCATCCATTCTTTGGTGCTTAACCTTCTTTATGGTCCAACTCTCACATCCATACATTACTACTAGAAAAGCCATAACTTTGATGTTACGGAACTTTGTTGGCAAAGTGATGTCTGTGTTTTTTAATATGCTAAGTTTGTGATAGCTTTCCTTCCGAGGAGCAAGTGTCTTTTAATCTCATGGCTGCAGTCAGCATCTGCAATGATTTTGGAGCCCAAGAAAATGAAATCTGTCACCTTTTCCACTTTTTCTCCTCCTGTTTGCCATGAAATGATGGAACTGGGTGCCGTGATCTTAGTTTGTTTTTTTTTCTTTATGTTGAGTGTTAAGCCAGCTTTCTCACTCTCCTTTTTCAACCTCATCAAGAGACTCTTTACTTACTCTTCAATTTCTTCCATTAGAGTGTATGATCGGTATATGTGAAGTTGATATTTCTCCTGGCAATCTTGATTTCAGCTTGTGATTCATCCAGCCCAGAATTTTGCATGATGTACTCTGCATAGAAGTTAAATAAACAGGGTGACAATATACAGCCTTGATGTACTCCTTTCCCAATTTGGAACCAGTCAGTTTTTCCATGTACAGTTCTAACTGTTGCTTCTTGACATGCATACACGTTTCTCAGAAGACAGATAAGGTGGTCTGGTATTCCCATCTCTTTAAAAGAGTTTTAGTTTTCCACACTTTGCTGTGATCCACACAATCCAAGACTTTAGCATAGTCAATGAGGCAGAATCGGTTAGTTTTCTGGAACTCCCTTGCTTTCTCCATGATCCATCAAATTTTGACAATTTGATCTCTGTTTCCTCTGCCTCTTTGAAACTCAACTTGTACATCTGGAAGTTCTTGGTTACTGTACTGCTCAATCCTTTCTAGAAGGATTTAGAGCATAACCTTGCTACATGTGAATTGAGTGCAATTATACAGTATTTTGAACATTCTTTGGCATTGCCCTTCTTTGGAATTGGAATGAAAACTGACTTTTTCCAGTCCTGTGACCACAGGTGAGTTTTCCAAATTTGCTGGCATATTGAGTGCATCACTTTAACAGCATCATCATTTAGAATTAGAAATAGCTCAACTGGAATTCCATCTCTGCTAGCTTTGTTCATACTAATGCTTCACTTCCTAAGGACCACTGAACTTCACACTCCAGGATATCCAGCTCTAGGTGACTGACCAAACCATCGTGGTTATCTGGGTCATTAAGATCTTTTTTGTATAGTTCTTTTCTGTATTCTTACCACCTCTTCTTGATCATTTTTGCTTCTGTAAGGTCTTACTGTATCTGTCCTTTATCGTGCCCTCCTTGCATGAAGTGTCCCTTGATATTGCCAGTTTTCTTGAGGAGACCTCTGGTCTTCCCCATTCTGTTATTTTCCTCCACTTCTTTGCATTGTTCATTTAAGAAGGCCTTCTTGTCTCTCCTTGACATTCTCGGGAACTCTGCATTTAGTTGGGTTTATCTTTCCCTCTCCCTTGCCTTTCACTTCCCTTCTTCCTTCAGCTCCTCAGGAAGGAGGAGTAAAGCCTCCTCAGACAACCACTTTGTCTTCTTGCATTCTTTTTCTTGGGGATGATTTTGGTCACTGCCTCCTGTTCAGTGTTAAGACCCTCCATCCATAGCTCTTTAGACTATTAGATTAGGATCTAATCCCTTAAATCTATTTGTTACCTCCACTGTATAATTATAAGGAGTTTGATTTAGGTCATACTTGAATGGTTTGTGGTTTTCCTACTTTCTTAAAATAAAGTCTGAATTTTGCCATAAGGAGTTCATAATTTGAGCCACAGTCAACTCCCAGTCTTGTTTTTCTGACTGCATAAAACTTCTCTATCTTTGACTGCAAAGAACATATTCAATCTGATTTTGATATTGACCATCTGGTGACGTCCATGTATAGAGCTGTCTCTTGGGTTGTTGGAAAGGATGTTTGCTATGACCAGTGTGTTCTCTTGACAAAGCTCTGTTAAGCTTTGCCCTATCATTAACTTGCCTGTTACTCTGGGTTTCTCTTAACTTCCTACTTTTGCTTTCCAAGCCCCTATGATGAAACACATCTTTTTTGGTGTTAATTCTAGAAGATGTTGTAGGTCTTCATAGGAAGAGTCAATTTTTTTGCATCAGTGATTGTGGCATAGACTTGGATTACTGTAATGTTGAATGGTTTGCCTTGGAAAGGAACTGAGATTATTGTGTTACTTTTAGATAACCATGGTTCCTTTCTTTATGTTTACAAAGCAACAAATTTCTATGTAAATAAGCTCTAATAAATTATCCTTGTTTTGAGTTGAGTTATGCCTTCTTATAGTTCAGTTTCTTGCTGAACTTAAGAACAATTCTGCATTACAGTAGGAAGAAACACCCCTGCTAATCAAGCCAAAATTAGACATCTAGAATGCAATTTTTTATTCCAAACCTTTCCAGTTATCATAGCACTTCTGTCTGCCAGTCTCAATAGATCCTCTACTAATATTTCCCTCTGAATGTACTCTTCTTCCTCTAAAACATCTGAAGAGGAAAAGGAGAGAGAGATCAGTGAGGAGAAAGGTGCTTCTTGGATTAAAATGTGAATTTAGACTTTGAATTGTCTGGATTCTTTGCAAAAGTAGAAAAATTTCTAAAATGTGAAGAGTTTTATTCTAAGCTGGGACAGGAAGATTGTGTGGACACTAGATCCAGAGTGCAGACATCTATTTCCTCATGATCTACAATTCTGAATATTCTCTGTAAGTCTCCAAAAGTCTGCAAAAAATAATAAAAAGGAAACTCTTACCGACATAGTTGTCACTACCTTCTTACTAGTCTATGTCAAATTTTATCTTCTTGAAGGCCTCCTTTTTTTTCTAGAATTAATTTTTTTAATATGAATTCTATTTCTCTATAACCATCTCATTATATGTAAGTCCAAACTCTTGTGAAAGCGTTAGTTGCTCAGCCATGTCTGACTCTTTGTGTCTCCATGGACTGTAGCCTGTCAGACTTCTCTGTCCATGGAATTCTCTAGGCAAGAATACTGGAGTGGGTTGCCATGCTCTCCTCCAGGGGATCTTCCCAACCCAGGAGTCTAACCCAGGTCTCCTGCATTGCAGGAAGACTATCATCTGAGCCACCAAGGAAGCTGTCAAAAGGGGCTTGTAAAGATCAAGCTCTCAAAAGGGGCTTAGAATGCCCTTTGGCTTCTTGTTCCTTCCTATCTCTTTAGCCTCATTTTTTTCTGCCTCCCTCCTTACCTCAGTCTTCAACAACACAGAAAACAATTTTAGGTACTCTGCCTTCATATATGAGTTGTTACCCCCATGTTAAGTCTGATGAATTCCTTTTCTCCCTTCAAACACCAGCTAAAGTGCTCACTTCAGCAGCACAAAGAGTAATATTAGAACCACACAGAGGAGATGAGCAAGGCCCCCAGACAAAGATGGCATGCAAATCTGTGAAGAATTCTATGTTTTCATACTGTGTGATTCCACTCATAGGAGGTACATGGAGTAGTCAAAATCATGAAGACAGAGAGTAGAAAAGTGGTTAGGTTGGAGGAGGAGAGGGTAGTTATTGTTTAGGAGGTGGAATATCAGTTTTGCAAAATGAAACATTCTGTGGAGGGATGATGGTGATGGAAGCACCACAGTGTGAATATACCTACTGCCACTAAAGTGTGCACCTAAAATTAGTTAAGGAGGCAAATTTCATCTTATGTGCATTTTGCCAAAAATTTTTAAAAAATAGCTGAAATTCCAGTCTCCTTTTCTCTGTACCCTTCCCATTCCCAGGGGGAGTTATACATTTCCATTATTTAATCAGTAGATTAAAATAGCAGCACCTAAGTGAATGTCAAGAAGGCTAATCTTGAACTCACTGTAGTTTAATATTCAAATATGTGGTTGGACAATATAAATTTCTGAAAGATTGCCTGAGTGAAATACAACCCGTGTGTTTCTATAGATCCAAAACAATTCATCCTGGGAATGAGCCACACAAGCAGATCTTCATACATCTGGACCATATGGTTTATTCTCTTGTAAAACTGCTGTTATTAAATGTAACTTGCCATTATGTCATCATTGACCCATGCTTAAAACCACTGTAAGAAAGTCAGCCATGAAATCCATTAGAATTCAGGTGTGTTAAGAGTGGTGTACTGTTTATTGTTGTTTCAGTATCTATGAGGAAAAACACTTTAGTTTTGGCACCAAGAGTAGCTTTGTTTTAATTTTCTTTGGAGGTAATATCAATAATGTTATTAATTTTCTTATTTTTCTCTCCTTCAGAAAGCATAAAGACAAACTGGTGGCTCGTTCTAGAGTTTTCTAGGTCTTAGCTATACTATTCTGTATAGCCATTTGCTATTGACTTCAGATTATCCATTAAAACTTTTTTTTCCCCTCCAAATCCACTTCATTATTTGTGTCGCCTTTTATTTCATCTTGTTTCAGACCACTTTATATCCATTTTTAAATAAATGAGGAATAAATGAACTAGTAAAATTAACTAATAAATTCACCTTCCCTCTAAGTTCCTACTAAATATTGCGTCTATTTCTATTATTGTTTTTATCACTATTTATTTGTATTTCATGTCTGCTATTCACAGTGAACAATATACTCGTTTAATGCGTGATCTGTATCTTACTATAGTATTGTTTATCTCAGCAAAATTAGAATGCCTATGGAATAATATGCCTGTAAGTAAGTCTATTAGATTAAATTGATGTCTAAAAAGAAATGAAAAAGATAGTAATTCCTGAAATCAGAATGTAATTTATTCATCTTTTTAACACACATGCCAATTTTTTGCTAATTGGTAAAAGCTGAAGACTCAGATAATCTGCTGAAAGAATTCCCAGTCTTAAATTCTCATTTATTCTATTTCTTGTGACTATTAGCATTCATCCAAGTATTCAACTCAATTCTTGCTCTTTGTTATGTGTATATGTGCATGGTATAGCAGACTACAGTTATAGTAAGATGTATGGTTTTTCCAGTAGTCATGTATGGATGTGAGACTTGGACCATAAAGAAGGCTGAGTGCTGAAAAATTAATGCTGTTGAACTGTGGTGCTAGAGAACACTGTTGAGAGTGCCTTGGACTGCAAGGAGATCAAAGCAGATTTCCTAAAGGAAATCAACCCTGAATATTCATTGGAAGGACTGATGCTAAAGCTAAAACTCCAATACTTTGGCCACCTAATGAGAAGAGCCAACTCATTGGAAAAGACCCTGATGGTGGGAAAGATTGAAGGCAGGAGGAGAAGGACAGAAGATGAGATGGTTTGATGGCATCTCCAACTCAATGGACATGAGTTTGAGCAAGCTCTAGGAAATGGCGAAGGACAGGGAAGGCTGGTGTGCTGCAGTCCCCGGGGTCGCAAAGAGTTGGACACAACTGCGTGGCAGAACGACAACAACAGCAGCATAGTTGGGTGAACATATCTTTGTCTCACTCGATAAATAGATAGATTGTTGTTTAGCCACTAAGTTGTGTCTATCTGTTTTGCGACCCCATGGACTATAGTCTGCCAGGCTCCTCTGTCCTTGGGATTTCCCAGGTAAGAATACTGGAGTGGGTTGCCATTTCCTTCTCCAGGGGATCTTACAGACCCAGGGATCAAACTCACCCCTCCTGTCTTGGCAGGCAGGCACTGAGCCACCTGGGAAGCCCATACTCCACAGCTTACCTCTGTTCAATTGTATCCCTATTGACGGCTTTATCTAGAAAACACCAGCCCACTTTCCCTAAACACCATATCCAACTCGCCCTTGGACAGGGAGCATAATAATATTCCCCAGCTGAACTTGTTCGTGTCCACCCTTGGTTACTCCTCCTCTTAAGCCCCTGCTCTTCATGATTGGCATCTCCAGCTTCCTGTCCCCTAAGCCTGACCCTTGGAAGTGACAAGTATCTCATCCTCCTTTTTTACTGTTTTCCCCACAACTAGCCTATTGCCAACTCCTTCTCATCTCACCTTCTAAATACTTCTGAAATCCTCTCTTCAAAGTCATTCTACCAACCTCATATCCTGCAGAATTTTAGATGAGAACCAGGATTATTTCAATAATCTCCTAAAATTCATCCTTTTTATTTTGACTGCTGTTATTTGAAAGGCAAATATTACAGTGTATCCTGTCTGCTTAAAACTCTTTCTTGGCTGTCTACCGTTCATGAATTCATGGTTTCCTCATTAGCATGGCAAGTGAAGTTTGTGTCCCAGGAGTAAACTTGTAGCTATGTGTTGGCCACTTGGATTTCTCTGCACACAGTACAGTGGTTCAAGTCTTCAGGAGTTTGCTAGCACCATTCTGTTTACCTGAGGGGTTCTTTCTTCCCTTCTTCACCCTTCCAGGTAATCGAGTATAGGTTTTAAGATCAAACAAATGCAGGTTTAGATTTCAACTCCACTACTGACATTCCTAGAATTTAAATGACAGAACAAGTCAAAACACTTCTGGTGCTTCTGTGCATAAGAATCATTACCAAACCAACCAATCTGTTTAATTAATTCTTTTTTTTTTTTTGCTTTAGCAGGAATTTTAAACTCCTTGTGGACTTCCATTCTGGCTCAGCTGGTAAAGAATCCGCCTGCAATATGGGAGACCTGGATTTGATCCCTGCATTGGGAAGATCCCCTGGAGAAGGGAAAGGCTACTCACTTCAGTATTCTGGCCTGGAGAATTCCATGGACTGTACAGTCCATGGGGTCGCAAAGAGTCGAACATGACTGAGCTACCTTAACTTTCACTTAAACCCCACTAAGTACCTGCTTATGGCTTTGAACCGTCCTTAACTAATCTATAGACAGTAACAGGTTTATATTCTGAATGAATTGAAGGACTTGCTTAGTTTGTTAACATCAGTTATTCCAAAAGATTCCACATAAATTGTAAAGAATTAGTTTTTTTTTCTTTCATATTTTTAATAAATGTGATGATAATAATTAAACATTCTATCTCAGGTATTAAGCAGACTTTTCTTAGGTAAGAAGTGGATTTATTTACAGAGAAACACACTCTACAGACAGAGCGTGGCCGTCTCAGAAGGCAAGAGCAGCACCAGGGTATGCAATTGTCAGTTTTTGTAAGCAAATATTTTTATCCTGTGTCACACAAGTTAGTGTTGGCTCCATGTGTGTGAGTGTGTGTGTATTTACTTCAGTCAAATGGCAGATTTCCAAATTTATATCTTGCTTGTAAATGTTTTCATTAGGGAATAGAAAAAATAGTTTTATTCTTATTGGCAGGTATAGTCCACATATGTGTTTATTCTAGAATTTGCAAACTGTGATCCAATCATTTCAATCTGAAAATTGCAACCATATGTTTTGAAGGAATTCTGGCACTAGATGGATCACTTCTAGTAAAATTTAGTAGGTAGAAAAATGGCATAGATATCACTATGGCAGTAAAGGAATTGTGAGCAGAGAAATGCTGCACAGATAAGGAGGACCAGAAGAAGCAGCACAGCACAGCCCAAGTGATGCTCTTTACCCACCTGTTGCAAGAGCCCAGACTCTGAGAATTCTCTTAGTCCATTTCAGTTGGAAAACTTGAACTTCATGAAGAATAACAGTTCTCTTGAAATCTCCTCTGGAAATTCTAAGCTCTTCTCAGAACCAAGAAGATTATGAGGCAAACCCAGAAAGAGTCTTCATGGGTCAAAAGCAACCTTGAATGACACAAAGGTCATAGTCGACTAAAGTTTGGTGTTAACTCAAAGGCTTTGAACTGCATGAATTTACTTACATGATAATTCTTTTTTCACTAAACACCTACTGTGGTCCTATACAATCCGCAGTAGGTTGGTTGAACCCAGGGAGGTGGAACCACACTTAAGGAGAGTCAACTGTAAAACTGTACTCAGATTTCTGACTGTGCCGAGGGTGGGCAATCCTAACCCTCAGTGGTCAACTGTATAGCAAAAGTTTCTACAAAAAGCAAAAATACTTTCTGTCACTTTTGACCGTATATTGCTAGTGATTTTTACTTACTTATTTTTACTTATTTATTTTTAAATGTTTATTTATTTAGAAGGGTAGAGTTTATTTGTTGCTTGTCATTGAAGTATAACTGACTCACTGGGGCTAAGTCACTGCAGTATGTCTGATTCATTGCAACCCTTTGGACTGTAGCCAGGCTCCTCTGTCCATGGGATTCTCCAGGCAAGAGTACTGGAGTGGATTAACATTTCCTTCTCCAGGAGAGCTTACTGACCCAGGGAATAAACCCGTGTCTACTATGTCTCCTTCATTGCAGGTGGATTCTTTACCGCTGAGCCACCAGGAAAGCCCATAACTGACTTACAACCCTATGTTCATTTCAGATACACAACAAAGTGATTCAGTATTTCTGTACCTTACAAAATAATCACCACAATTAGTTTAGTTCCCATCTGTCACTATATAAAGTTATTATATTATTGACTATATTTCCCACACTGTATGCTACATTTCCATGACTCCTTTATCTGTAACTGAAAGGTTGTACCTCATAATCTCCCTCACCTCTTTCTGTCATCCTGCTATTTACCTCCCCTCTATCACTGTGAGTCTGTTTCTGCTTTGTTTTGTTTTTCTTTTTTTGTTTTTTACATTCCACCTGTAAGTGAAATTATACAGTATTTGTCTTTTTCTGTGTGACATATTTCACTTAGCAAAATACCATCTAGGTCCATCCACGCTGTCATAAATGCAAGATTTCATTCTTTTCTGTGGCTGAGTGATATTTCATTGTATGTGTATACCACATTTTCTTTATATATTCATCTATCAGTGAACACTTAAGCTGCTTCCATATTTTGGTCGTTGTAAATAGTACTCCAATGAATGTAGGGCTTTATATATCTTTCCAATGATTGTTTTCATTTTTTTCAGGTATATACCCAGGAGTGGAATAGCTGGATCATATAGTAGTTCTATTTTGAATTTTTTGAGAATCTCCATACTGTTTTCCATAGTGACTGCACCAATTAACATTCTCACCAACAGCGCAGCAGGGTGTTCTTTTTTCCATATCCTCGCTTCACTTCTTGCTTGTTGTCTTTTTGATAAAAGACATTCTGACACGTGTGAGGTGATATCTCATTGTGGGTTTGATTTGCATTTCCCTGGTGATTACTGATGTTGAGGCTAGTGATTTTTAAAGGAACTTTCTAACAACTTAGGAATGTATTCAGAAAAAAAAATATGCATGCCATTTTACACTTTGAAAAGGAACATACTGTATTTAGTCCTGTATATTATATCTAAAGTTGGGACAACTACTTTTACTTGGAAACAGTTTTTTTTCAGGTTCACATAAATATTTTGCATAGATATAAAATGGTAACTGGGAAGTCCCTGGCAGTCCAGTGTCTAAGACTCCACACTTCCACTGCAGGGGCACAGGTTCTATTCCCAGTCAGGAAGAAATTAAGATCCTTCATGCTGCAAGGTCAAAAATAGGTAAATAAATAAATGCTGTCTTCTAAGCCACAAAACCAAGTTTACTTTGACTTCAAGTTACAAAGATTTAGAAGTACTCAATTTTTGCTTTGGGGAAAGAAAGAATAGTAATAGCAAGTGGAGTATTTTGGGAAGTACAAAAATCAAAATGAAATATAAATTGCTTGAGTGACCTTCTCTCACACTTTAGCTTCCACGTTCTTTTGGTTTCTTTTTGTATATATACAACCATACTTTCTATTCAAGAGACTTGGAAATAATCAGAAGATCATCTATTCTTGAACTCAGGTGACATAATCCCCCACCCCAACGTACACACAAATATTTCTCTTCTGTGGTGAATGATTTTTCTACAAGCATCCTTAGGTATAAATTTTTATACAAATTTTTATAAATCTACAAGCATCCTTAGGTATAAATTTTTCTACAAACATCCTAAGGTATACAGAAGCATTAGAAATGAAAGCTTGACAGCCAAAGACAATCTTCCAAAATCCTTTGATTTGGTCATGAAGAGAGACAAGAAAGCCTTCAATTCAATGTCCTATGATCAATAACATTTGACAGCTATGTAGACCCAGAGCACAAAATCTAAGAAAAAGGAGGAAGGAGTAAATGAGGAGAGAGAAAGAGGAGGGTGGGAAGAAGAAGAGGAGGCTGAGGAAGGAGAGGGAGAAATAGTATAAAAGAAGGGAGGAGGAGAGAGAAAAGAGATGGGGCTAAAGAAAGAACTGTAGTGATCTAGGGATACCTCCAAAAAGAAAATATTTCTTCTGTAGTCAGCCTTTCGGGATTTCACACATTTGTTTTGTTTTGCTTTGCTGACCTCCCCTGGCCATGTGAAAATACACTTTCGAATTCCACCTTCTCTGGCCTCATTTTCCCAGAACTATCAGTACTGTAGCCACCTGATAGGAAGTGCTGACTCATCGAAAGGACACTGATGCTGGTAAAGATTGAGGGCAAGAGGAGAAGGGGACAACAGAGGATGAGATGGTTTTCTCCAGGCCAGAATACTGGAGTGGGTAGCTGTTCCCATCTCCAGGAGATCTTCCCAACCCAGGGATTGAACCCAGGTCTCCCACTTTGCAGGAGGATTCTTTACCAGTTGAGCCACCAGGAAAGCCTTTAGATGGTATAACTGACTCAATAGGCATGAATTGAGATAGTGAAGGACAGCAGAGCCGGGCATGCTGCAGCCCCTGAGGTCACAAAGAGTTGGACACAACTTAGCAACTGAACAATGACAACTGCCTCTGTGTCCTCAAGGGTTTCCTCCACGAAAACACTCAGAGCCTGACTGTTAGAGTCAGATGTTAACATGTTAGCACAGCTGGAACCTGCCACTGCAATTTGACTTTCCCTGAAGGGGGCAGGTAAATTACCATTTTGATGCTTAGTGCTTTGCAGTTATCTTCTTAGGATTCTAATGGCTCTGGTAGTCCTTTGACCCCAGATTATTGTAATTTAGTATTAGATTTGCAGTTAGGTTTTTCTTTTTAAACATTAAAAAGTAGGAAAATGCAAAATTTTGATGTAAAAGCACTGTCATTCAATATTGCAAATGTAAATTTTTTCATTTTAAATGCAGATTATAGAGACAGGTACATACACATGGATACCTGCACATGGACACTTATATGCATTGAATGGTCTATATTTTATATAAAACAATATAGCATAAATAAAGGTTCCCCTTTGCTGCTTTCCTTAAATCCATTACCCACTCTTCTCTCCCCAAACCGGTGCCAAGATATTTTTCAGATTTCTTGAGTCAATCTACATTCTAATGTTTTTATATTTATGTTCTAGTGAAAGTGAAAGTTGCTCAGTTGTGTCCCACTCTTTGCAACCCCGTGACTATACAGTTCATGGAATTCTCTAGGCCAGAATACTGGAGTGGGTAGCTGTTCCCTTCTCCAGGGGATCTTTCCAACCCAGGGATCGAACCCAGTTCTCCTGTATTGCAGGCAGATTCTTTACCAGCTGAGCTACTTGGGAAGCCCAAGAATACTGGAGTGGGTAGCCTACCCCTTCTCCAGCATCTATGTTCTAATCTATGTTCTAATTAGAATCCATGTTTTTTTACCTGTGTATATCTCCACCAACAATATACTGTTTTCTGTGTTTTAAACATTTTTTTCCATCAAAGTCTTTGTATAATTTAGCAAATTACCTGGCAGTATATATTTTTGTAACTCCTCTAATAGACTGAGTCACCATTGCTTGTCATGATACAAATATATCACAAGTTATTTACCCACTTTATTACTGACACTCATTTATGTTGTCATTGTTTCTTTGTTATAACAGTGCTGCAAAGAATGCTCTGGTACACAAGCCATAGGATGTGTACATACTCAGCTTCAATAAATAAATTTTCTAAAGCAGTTGTACCAATGTATATCCTATAGGCAGAATATGCCTGTTTCCATAGTACTGTACCCTTATCAGTGCTTGATTTTGTCAGGCTTCACTTTTCTTTTTGCCAGTATGATGGCTATAGAATGATCTTATAGGGATTCCCTGGTGGCTCAGATGGTAAAGAGTCTGCCTGCAATGCAGGAGACCTGGGTTTGATCCCTGGGTCAGAAAGATCCCGTGGAAAAGGACATGATAACCCACTCCACCCAGTTGAGCTATTTCAAATCCTGAAAGATGATGCTGTGAAAGTCCTGCACTCAATATGCCAGCAAATTTGGAAAACTCAGCAGTGGCCACATGACTGGAAAAGGTCAGTTTTCATTCCAGTCCCAAAGAAAGGCAACCCCAAAGAATGCTCAAACTACCGCACAATTGCACTCATCTCACCCGCTAGTAAAGGAATGCTCAAAATTTTCCAAGCCAGGCTTCAGCAATATGGGAACGGAGAACTTCCAGATGTTCAAGCTGGTTTTAGAAAAGGCAGAGGAACCAGAGATCAAATTGCCAATATCCGCTGGATCATCAAAAAACCTAGAGAATTCCAGAAAAACATCTATTTCTGCTTTATTGACTACACCAAAGCCTTGACTGTGTGGATCACAAGAAACTGTGGAAAATTCTGAAAGAGATGGGAATACCAGACCACCTGACCTGCCTCTTGAGAAACCTCTATGCAGGTCAGGAAGCAACAGTTAGAACCAGACATGGAACAACAAACTGGTTCCAAATAGGAAAAGGAGTACATCAAGGCTGTATATTGTCACCCTGTTTATTTAACTTCTATGCAGAGTGCATCATGAGAAACGCTGGGCTGGAAGAAGCACAAGCTAGAATCAAGATTGCTGGGAAAAATATCAATAACCTCAGATAAGCAGATGACATCACCCTTAAGGCAAAGAGTGAAGAGGAACTAAAAAGCCTCTTGATGAAAGTGAAAGAGGAGAGTGAAAAAGTTGGCTTAAAGCCTAACATTCAGAAAACTGAGATCATGGCATCTGGCCCCATTACCTCATGGCAAATAGATGGGGAGACAGTGGAAACAGCGTCAGACTTTATTTTTTGGGGCTCCAAAATCACCGCAGATGGTGACTGCAGCCATAAAATTAAAAGACGCTTACTCCTTGCAAGGAAAGTTATGACCAACCTAGACAGCATATTTAAAAGCAGAGACATTACTTTTCCAACAAAGGTCCATCTAGTCAAGGCTATGGTTTTTCCAGTGGTCATTATGGATGTGAGAGTTGGACTATAAAGAAAGCTGAGTGTGGAAAAATTGATGCTTTTGAAGTGTGGTGTTGGAGAAGACTCTTGAGAGTTCCTTGGACTGCAAGGAGATCCAACCAGTCCATCCTAAAGGAGATAAGTCTTGGGTGTTCATTGGAAGGACTGATCCTGAAGCTGAAACTCCAATACTTTGGCCACCTCATGCGAAGAGTTGATTCATTGGAAAAGACCCTGATGCTGGGAGGGATTGGGGGCAGAAGGAGAAGGGGACGACAGAGGATGAGATGGCTGGATGGCATCACCGACTCAATGGGCATGAGTTTGGGTAAACTCCGGGAGTTTGTGATGGACAGGGAGGCCTGGCGTGCTGTGATTCATGGGGTCACAAAGAGTCGGACATGACTGAGCAACTGAACTGAACCCACTCCAGTATTCTTGCCTGGAAAATCCCATAGATGGAGAATGGTGCGCTACAGTCCATAGGGTTGGAAAGAGTAGGAAACGGCTGAATGACTTCACTTTCACTTTCTTTTCAGAATGATTTTGCAGTATGGTTTTATTTTTTTAATTGTTATCAAAATACAGTTGATTTTCAATATTGTGGTAATTTATTCTGTATAGCAAAATAAGTCAGCTGAACATATATTTTATTTTTCAGTCAGTTTGGTTTCAATTCATAGTTCTCTGATTGTCATCAGTTAAATCCTGTGTCTTTCATTTCTTTGTTGCTCATTCACATTTTCTCTCTTAAATCAGAGGGTACTGTTCTTGACCCTTGCTCATTTTTCTCTTGGGCTGCTTTCTTTCTTTGTCCCTCTCTCCCCATCCTCCCTCCCATCTTCCTTTCTCTTTCTCCTTTTCTTCCTTTCTTCCTTCCATCCCTTCCTCCCACGTGCTCCTTTCTTTCTTTTTAATTGTCAGAGATTTGTTGTAATAGCCTTTATAAATTCTTCTCTCAGTATGTGACCTGTTTTAAATTTTGTCTATAGTTTCATTTGTTGCAGTTCAAATTGCAATATAAGCAAGTATAATAACCTACTTACTTAGAAGTCAAACCCCTTGTGTAATTCTTAAGACATCCTTTCTTATCCCAAGTTTCAAAACATGTTCTTCTAAATGTTTATCAGTTTTTTAGTTTCTTTTTGACATTTTGAAATTGAGTCCATCTGCAATTTATTTTATTTTACAATTTTATATAAGGATCATATTTATTTCTTCCCATGTAGAAAGTCAGTTGTTCCAGCATTATTTATTTAGTCTATCTTTCCCCCTATTTCTATGGTATATAAATTCTTATATATGTTAGAGTCTATTTAACTCTTTATTGTTTATATAGATCTTATCTATCCCAGCATCAAACTCACATGGTTTTAATTAAGTATTTATTCATAAGAAGCCTTACTATCTATATGACAGATCACTGTCTTTATTCTTCCTTTTTTATACTTGTCTTGGTTAACTTGGCTGTTTATCCTTTAAAATGAATTTTAGAATCTGTTTGTTCAATTTCAGTAAAAACCACATTGATGTCTTGATTAAAACTGGACTGAATATTTGTAAAAATTTTGGGAATTTCTTCATCTATGAAAATAGTTTGTCTCCATTTATTCAGATCTATTTTATTTCCTTCAATAACATTTGGCCATTTTTTAATACAAGCCTTAGGCCTCTTTTGTTGTATTTATTCCAAGGGAGTGTACAGGTTTTGTTGCTATTCTCAATAGGAAGTCATTTTTTATTGCATTTTTCTATTGGTTACTGATGTTATATAAGAATACAACATTTATTATATAATATAAGAATATTTTGGGTTCTGTTGCCTACGGTGATCTTGTCTTATTAGCTTATATACTATTTTAGGTGTTCTATGATAGAAAATTCAGTGCCAGCAAGTAATAATAGCATTGTTTCTTCCTTTTCAAATCTTACATATGTTATTTCTTTATTCTCTCTTCGTCTTAAGAGTTGTCATTTTGTAGCCATTCTCTTTTTTTTTTTTTCTGATTTTAATGGAAGTGTTTCCAATATTTTGTCAAAACTTGGAAGTTAGGTGAAGTTTTTTTGTTAAATACAGTTTACCTAGTTAAAGATTTTTTTTGTTAAATACAGTTTACCTAGTTAGAGTTTACCTAGTTACCTATTAGTAACTTCAGTTACTAATTTGATAGTAGTTTAGTAATATTTTACACAATCAATCTTGTGTTTCATTAATTGCTTTGTGTCTATCAGGAAGGTTGTATGATTTTTCTCCAATTTCTTCTTATGAAAACTTTCAAAAATATAGAAAATGAAAGAATCTGTAGCATATGCTACAGAGTGTTTCGCTTTACTAGGTTGGAGCAACTCTCCTCAACTTTGGCAATACTCATAGATCAAGTCTTCACCTACAAACCAGGGACAATTCCTCTGCTACTCAGGAGACTGATATTAAGTCCTCAGTGTGAGTGAATACTGAGTAAAATAGTAGTGACTTTCTATTTTTTCTTATAAAATGGATCTAATACACACTCACTAGGATTTTGAGAGGATTATATAATACACATAAAGTTGGTACCAAGCCCTTAGGATGAAGTAAAAGTTCAACCAGTGGCAGCCATTTTTACTATTAATGTCTTAATGTCCTTCAGGAGCTGTTGCCCCATCTTTAAGGTTACCTCCCATTAGCTGGTGGTTTAGTCACTAACTGGTGTCCAACTCTTTTGTGACCCCATGGACGGTCGCCCACCAGCCTCCTCTGTCCTTGAAATTTCCCAGGCAAGAAAACTGGAGTGAGTTGCCATTTCCTTCTGCAGGGGACCTTCCCAACCCAGGGGCTGAACCCTCGTCTCCTGCTTGGCAGGTGGACTCTTTACTACTGAGTCACCTGGGAAGCCCACTGGTTTGGAAAGTGAGTGAAGCTTAAACTTTAAAATGTACAAAGCAAGATTTCTGACTCACAAGCAAGACAATTATAAGAAGCAGTTGGGCTTCCTAGGTGGCACAGTGGTAAAGAATCTGCCTGCCAACGCAGAAAACACAAGAGACGTGGATTCAATCCCTGAGTGGGGAAGATCCCCTGGAAGAGGAAATGGTAATCAACTTAAGTATTCATGTCCGGAAGATTCTACAGACAGAGGAGTCTGGCAGGCTACAGTTCAGGGAGTCACAAAGAGTTAGACAAGACTGAACCCACATGCGCGTGCGAGGACACACACACACACACACACACACACATACACACACACACACACACACAGTCAAGTACAGTTCAACTAGAAATGTTTCCCAATGATAAAAGACAAACTTTATTAACAACCTTTATACCCCATCAGGCAGATGGAATGTTTAATATAAATGAATTTTCCATATGTCAAATCCTACTGCTTAAATAACCATTTTGATGGACATATTGCTAAAATAAATTGTAGTTTCCCTCCTTCCCAACCCGAACCCCCATCTCCTGCATCTCCTGCATTGCAGACAGACTATCACTTGAACCATCAGGGAAGCCCCTGCTTCCCAACCAGTATACACCATATCTAAATCCCTTTATATGAATGATACCCAATTGTTAGTAATTTGGTTAACCATTGTCCTAGATTTGTGGATTTGCCCATAGGACTAGGGTTTAGGGCCTATTTCCATTCACAAGATGATTTTTTTTTTATGACAATCTGTTAAAACTGTATTGAGAGGTGGGGTGAGAAAAGAAATGAATTGAAGTGAATTTTTCTCATGCATTGGAAGAATGTCCGGTAGAGAGAATAGAATCACATTGCTTTAATCTGACAAGTGCTCCATCTTGAAAACTGAACAACTCCCTGACTTATCCAGTTTTTCTTTCTTCTGGGAACAATAACTAGGTCTCATTCACAGGGATTCAGTATCAGTAGCTGCATATGTAACAAGTAACCTAGGTGACTGATGTCAATGGTGTGTAACTCTAGGCAGCACTCTCCAGGCTTTCTGGGAGAGTCACTGAAATGACCCAAAGCTCGTGTCCTCTGTAGCGCCCCATCTAGGGAACGAGCGCCTTGTGTGTATGAAGCGTGGTGGAACCAAGAGAGAAAGTCAATCACTGTGGAAAGAGCAGTAGGTAGGGAATCCTGGTCTAATCCTGGCTCAGCTAGTTACTGATTGGATGACCCTGGGTCCATTATTTCACAGATAGGACTTAAGATCTTCATCTGTAAAATGAAGAAATTAAAGAAACTGCTAAAGAGTTCTTAAAACCCTGTTCATTAAAATCTTGTGAGATTTTTTTCTAAACAGGTTACCAATGAATTGAGCTTCACTCATCCTGTAACCAGTAGTAGTAAGTAGTAATATGATAAAATTGCGTTCTTTATTCTTCACACTGTATCCTGAGGTTTTTTATAACATAGAAGTCAGATCCTATTTCTGATTAACCCTGCAATGACTAATAATCAGTCTAAACTCCAGTCTAAACTCCTCACAGACATGGTCTGCAGGTCACCTGCCTAAGTCCCAGACTCACCCTGTTGCTCTCTCCTCGGCCTTCACTTACTATCCTGACTTTCCATCTACAACTGACCTTCTTTTCATGTTTGACTTTTCCACTTGAAGACAGTGGACTTTGCTGAATTCAGAACGCCCTACTCTCTGACCTTCCCATGGCTCTGCTTCATGCCAGTCAGGTCTCATCCCAAATGTCGTGTTGTCAGGGAGGGCCTTCCTGACCCAGCTGGCTATAGTAATGCAACCTGCCCTCCAGCACGCTACTGCATGTGCCGGCATTGCTTGCCTTAGGGCATCATCACACCATGACACTGCAGTTTCTTATTTACTTCTGTCTCATCAGACTCCCTTGTTCAGAAGCAAACTCCATGACAAATCACTTTGCTGAACACCTGAAACCCACGCGGCATTGTAAATCAACTGTACTCCAACATAAAATCAAAATGTTAAAAAATGAAAAAAACAAGTGAGTTCCATGAGAGCAGGAACTTTGTCCACTTGCCATGAAAAACAAGTATTATGTTTGAAGTGGGATGCTTTCCAGGTCTCCCTTATGTCAAATCTTTAAAAATAAATTGCTGCTTGATTTCTCAAACTTATTTTGAGCAAAAACAATAACAATGATTTTGAGAATATGAAATCTGGCTGCCAAGTATTTGTGTGCTTAAACTTGATCAATGATCAATAAATTCTGAGATGATATAGCAGCTAATTGCCCGTAACTGGAAGCATTAGCATCTATTCCATCAAATGTCTTTAAATAATCAACATTGCTTTGTGGTACATTTTAATGAAGGTATTTCTTTTTCTGAGACGAAATGCAGGTCTTAAAAATAATATCAATTGTACTCATTTTAATCTGAATTTCATCAAGTCTAAAGGAAAGTTATCCTTCCAGTGATGAAGTTTGGGTACAAGATCTGATGCTGGCTCCCATACCTGGACCTTTGCAACCTCCTACTTGAGGTGTGTTTCTCCTTCATCCTCACATTCTTCCCTGCCACTGATTTCTTTGCTGTCACTTAACTTGAAAAACTTTCACTTGACTCTGCTGCCCCCTCTAGATATCACATATTTCTTCCTTTTCTTTCTTTGTCCAAGTGCTCTGAGGAGTGGTCCACTTTGATGGCCTATAGTTACTTTATTAGTCCTCAAACGTGGCATCCGGTCCCATCACTTCATGGCACATAGATGGGGAAACAATAGAAACAGTGACAGACTTTATTTTGGGGGGCTCCAAAATCACTGCAGATAGTGATTGCAGCCAGGAAATTAAAAGACGTTTGTTCCTTGGAGGTAAAGCTACGCCAAACCTAGACAGCATATTAAAAAGCAGAGACATTGCTTTACCAACAAAAGTCCGTCTATGGTTTTTCCAGTAGTCATGTATGGATATGACAATTGGACCATAAAGAAAGTTGAGCACCAAAGAATTGATGCTTTTTAACTGTGGTGTTCGAGAAGACTCTTGAGAGTCCCTTGGACTGCAAGGAGATACAATCCTAAAAGAAATCAGTCCTGAATATTCTTTGGAAGGACTGATGCTGAAGCTGAAGCTCCAATACTGTGGCCACCTGATGAGAAGAACTGACTCATTTGAAAAGACCCTGATGCTGGGAAAGATTGAAGGCAGAAGGAGAAGGGGATGACAGAGAATGAAATGGTTGGGTCGCATTACTGACTGGACAGACATGAGTTTGAGCAAGCTCTGAGAGTTGGTGATGGACAGGGAAGCCTGGCATGCTGCAGTCCATGGGGTCACAGAGTAGGACACCACTGAGTGACTGAACTGAACTGACAACCTGGCTTTGACCTCTGTCCCCTTAGGGAACCACACTCTAGAAGGACTGCAGTGACTGATCCTCTTCTGCTACACTCATTATTTTTTCTCAATCCTGATTCTCCCCAAAACTTTGTAGCATTCAATATTATCAAACTATAAAACTATATGTTATAAAGTTGTCATTTCTTATAATTCTCACAATAAACTTTTACAGTTTGTGTTATTAACCCCATTTACTCACTTCTGTAGCCCACCAGGCTCTGTCCATGGGATTCTCCAGGCAAGAATACTAGAGTAGGTTGCCATGCCCCTCATCCAAGGGACCTTCTTGACCTGGGGATTTTCAATTTACAGGCAGATTCTTTATCACCAGTGCCACCTGGGAAGTAAATACTGGATTATTTTTATGCAGCTGAGATGGAGAAACACTTGATTAGAAAGAGTTCTGTGCTCTATGGAGAATAGTGTGGAGATTTCTTTAAAAACTGGGAATAGAATTGCCATATGACCCAGCAATTCCACTGCTGGGCATACACACCAAGGAAACCAGAATTGAAACAGGCACATGTACCCCAGTGTTCATTGCAACACTGTTTACAATAGCTAGGACATGGAAGAAACCTCGATGTCCATCGGCAGATGAATGGATCAGGAAGTTATGGTACATATACACTATGGAATATTACTCAGCTATAAAAAGGAATACATTTGAGTCAGTTCTAATGAGGTGGATGAAACTGGTAAAGTCAGAAAGAGAAATGCCAATACTGTATATTAACATATATATATGAAATTTAAAGACAGTAACAACAATCTTATTTGCAAGGTAGCAAAAGAGACACAGATGTAAATAACAGACTTTTGGACTCTGTGGGAGAAGGCAAGGGTGTGATGATTTGAAAGATTAGCATTGAAACTTGTATATTACCGTATGTAAAATAGATGACCAATGCAAGTTTGATTCATTAAGCAGGGCATTCAAAGCTGGTGCTCTTGGACAACCCAGAGGGATAGGGTGGGGAGGGTGGGGGGCTCAGGATGGGGGGCCACATGTGCACCTGTGGCTGATTCATGTCAATGTATGTCAAAAACATCACAATATTGTAAAGTAATTATCCTAAAATTAAAATAAATTAATTAAAACAAAAAAAAGGAAGTGTTGTGTGCTAAAACTAACTCATAATCTCAAGAGAGTCAAAGATTAATTTAACTTAACTCAGTATTCACTGACATCACATAAGCGGTTTAAAACTAGTTGTGCTGTGACTATTTACCACATGGAAACTGGCCTACAAATAAAGGCTTTTATTCTTTCTCCAGAAGTGATTGTAAGACATTTACTTGCATAGCACTGATGGAAAAAGGAGGAAAGACTAATGCAGAGAAGCCAGTTAGATTTGACTTTAGTCAGACTAAAGACGAAGAGACTTGGGAAATATTTAGGTTACAGAAACACACAATTTGGTGATTGAAAGAATATTGGATTAAGGGAATGAAAGAAGTTAAAACCACTCTCAAACTTTTGGCTTGGATAACCCAATGCAGTGTTATTACTATAGCAGCAAACACATGAAAAAATAAGTTCATTTAGCTGGAATTAGAGGAGCTAGGAAGAGCAGTTTTAATATATTGAGTCTGAGGTGCCTGTGGAATATCTATTTAGAAACCTCCGCTAACTACTTAGATACACTGCTAATAGGAGAAAGAAATCGGGGCTGGAGGTAATGACCTGAGTCTCATCTTCTTACGAATTATGTTGGAAGTGAATGCAGTTGAAAAGATCACCTAGGCAGAGTACACAGAGTAAGAGAAGGAGGTGCTGCAGAAAGCCCCAGAGAAACACTTTACTGTTGTTCGGTGGCCAAATTATGTCCGACTCTTCGAGACCCCATGGACTGCAGCACACCAGGCTTCCCTATCCTTCACTATCTCCAGGAGTTTACTCAAACTCATGTCCATTGGGCCAATGATTCCATCCAACCATCTCATCTTCTGTCACGCCCTTCTCTTGCCCTCAGTCTTTCCCAGGATCGGGATCTTTTCCAGTGAGTTGACTCTTCACATCAGATGGCCACGGTATTGGAGCTTCACCTTCAGCATCAGTCCTTTCAATGAATATTCAGGGTTGATTTCCTTTAGGATTGACTGGTTTGATCTCCTTGCAAGGAGATCAGCCCAAGAGATTCTGAAGAATCTTCTCCACCAGCACAATTCAAAAGCATGAATTCTTTGGCATTCAGCCTTCTTTATGGTCCAACTCTCACATCCATACACGACTACTAGAAAAACCATAGCCTTGATTATACAGGCCTTTGTGGGCAAAGTGATGTCTCTGATTTGGTTAAGGGCCAATCATAGGAAGAGGAGGCAACAAAGATGATTAATAGAGGTGGTTAGAAAGAGAGGAGGGAAGGCAGAATTGAGCAGTGTCACGGAAACCAGGGAAATAGCAACCCAAGAGGGAGGTGGGAGTTCTCAGTGCTCCTGAGATGCAAAGAGAAAGACTGGAAGCCAGATTGCAGCAGGTTGGGAGTTGAAGGAATGATCAATTCTTTCAAGTCTAACTATAAAGAAATTTTAAGAGTTTTCAGTGTTCTTTTTGTTACCATTTTTAAAGTTGGAGAGATAAGCATTTTTAGAACTGATAGCATTGTGTCATTGGAGAAAACAGTTGGAGGAAGGAGGATGAGAGGAGAGAAGTGAGGATGCTAAATAGAAAGGAAGTGGTAGAATTCAGAGCTGAAAAAGGACTAACTTTAGGCTAGACAATGGGATTCTTTTCTAGACTAACTTGAAATAAGAAGGAAAGGATCCAGTACAGCTGCTGAAAAATTGTGGATGCTTTGGGAAAACAAGTTGAAGAAATCTGACTGCTTCCATTAGCTTTGTGAAACAGAAAGCAAGCAAATTGTGTGAGAAGGTTCTGAGAGGCTCTAGATCAGGAATGTCAAGACATTTAAGAATTTCTATATAGTCGCTGAGGGCAACAGGAGAGAGAAATACTGCCAGGCATTCAAGAAGACCCAGAACAGGTGGGAGATGGTGTGTTTACATGGTTTGTAACGTGTCCGCTTGTGTGATAATCTGTAGCAATCAAGGATCATGTTTAAATAGGTTTCTTATTGTTGTTATCTTAAGCATAGTTTTAGACCACATAATTTCTGATTCAGTTCAGTTCAGTCGCTCAGTCAGGTCTGACTCTTTGCAACCCCAGCACGAGGTCGCAAAGCACGCCAGGCTTTGTGTGGACTGCAGCACGCCAGGCTCCCCTGTCCTTCACCAACCCCCAGAGGTTGCTCAAACTCATGTCCATCAAGTCGGTGATGCCATCAAACCATCTCATCCTCCGTCATCCTCTTCTCCTCTCCTTCAATCTTTCCTAGCATCAGGGTCTTTTCCAATGAGTCAGTTGTTCACATCAAGTGGCCAAAGTATTGGAGTTTCAGTTTCAACATCAATCCTTCCAAAGAATATTCAGGACTGATTTCCTTTAGGATTGACTGGTTGGATCTGCTTGCAGTCCAGGGGACTCTCAAGAGTCTTCTCCAACACCACAGTTCAAAAGCATCAATTCTTCGGCCCTCAGCTTTCTTTATAGTCCAACTCTCACATCCATACATAACTACTGGAAAAACCATAGCTTTGACTAGATGGACCTTGGCAAAGTAATGTCTCTGCTTTTTAATATGCTGTCTAGGTTGGTCATAGCTTTTCTCCCAAGGTGCAAGTGTCTTTTAATTTCATGGCTGCAGTCACCTTCTGCAGTGATTTTAGAGACCAAGAAAGTAAAGTTTCTCACTGTTTCCACTGTTTCCCCATCTATTTCCCATGAAGTGATGGGACCAGCTGCCATGATCTAAGTTTTCTGAATGTTGAGTTTTAACCCAACTTTTTCACTCTCTTCTTTCACGTTCATCAAGAGGCTCTTTAGTTCTTTGCTTTCTGCCATAAGGATGGTGTCATCTGTGTATCTGAGGTTATTGATATTTCTCCCAGAAATCTTGATTCCAGCTTGTGAATCATCCAGCCAGGCATTTTGCATGCTGTACTCTGCATATAAGTTAAATAAGCAGGGTGACAATGTACAGCCTTGATGTACTTGCTTCCCAATTTGCAACCAGTCTTTTGTTCCATGTCTGGTTATTACTGTTGCTTCTTGACCTGCATACAGATTTCTCAGGAGGCAGGTAAGGTGGTCTGGAATTCCCATCTCTTTAAGAATTTTCCACAGTTTATTGTGATACACACAGTCAAAGGCTTTGGCATAGTCAGTAAAGCAGAAGTAGATGTTTTCTGGAACTCTCTTGCTTTCTCAATGATCCAACAGATGTTGGCAATCTTATCTCTGGCTCCTCTGCCTTTTCTAAATCCAGCTTGAACATCTGAAAGTTCATGGTTCACGTACTGTTGAAGCCTGGCTTGGAGAATTTTGAGTATTACTTTGCTAGCATGTGAGATGAGTGCAATTGTGCAGTAGTTTGAACATTCTTTGGCATTGCCTGTGTTTGTGATTGGAATGAAAACTGACCTTTTCCAGTTCTGTTACCACTGCTGAGTTTTCCAAATTTGCTGGGATATTGAGTACAGCACTTTCACAGCATCATCTCTTAGGATTTGAAATAGCTCAACTGGAATTCCATCACCTCCACTAGCTTTGTTCATATTGATGTTTCCTAAGGCCCACTTGACTTAGCATTCCAGGATGTCTGGCTGTAGGTGGATGATCACACCATCGTGGTAATCTGGATCATGAAGATCTTTTTTTGTATTTATCATTATAGTGATACAATCTTTAAAAATTCACTTTTGTTGGAATCTTAGATTTTTCCCAGGTTGGTACTATTTTAAATAACAAAGTTATGAATAACCTTATTAATAACTTATCAAAAAATGTAAGTGTTTTTTTTAGGTTTGACAAAAGAATATGAACTCTTCATAGATATTAATATCTGTTTTAAGAATATAATCCCCAGTGATTATTTCTAATAAATATTTCTCTGCCCTTTTACCAACATTAGAAAATCTCCTCTAATAAACAACAGGGGACTTCCCTGGTGGGTCACTGGTTAACAATTCCCCTGCAAATGCAGAGGACAGGGGTTTGAACCCTACTCTGGGAACAGCCCAAGTGCTTCGGAGGAACTAAGCCCCAGTGCCACAACTACTGAGCCCACCCACCTATGAAGCCACTACAGTGATGAGCCCACAGATCTCAACAAAGAATAGCACCTGCTCCCCACAACTAGAGAAAACCCATGCACAGCGACAAAGACCCAGCACAGCCAAAAATAAAATAAGTAAAAATGAAGTGAAAAAAAATAACCGAATATGTCAGTATAGTATATAATTATTTTTTCTTGGATTACCATTGTGGTTGAATATTTCCACTATATTTGCTGCACTACTGGAATAAATCTTGCTGAAATATTTTTCTTCCTTAGCTAGAACATGAACTAAGCTCCTTTTCTTCTTTTCCTAGCAAATTTCTTCAAGATCGTTTTAGAGGAAATTTAAATGTGCCCATAAATGTAGGCATTACTTAAACTTCCATACTTACCTTATAGGCTTATCTCTATTTTTCATCTTAGGAAATTATCAAGACTTAGTGCTTCAATGCTTACCTTCATAGTTGCTGTCTCATAGCTCTGTATAATTAGCCTCACTTCTTATCTAAATTTTAGCTTTACATTCTGATTCAGGGTGCCAGGCCCTCAGGGGTTCCCTTGGTGGCTCAGCTGGTAAAGAACCTGCCAGCCAATGTAGGAAATGCAAGAGACACAGGTTCTATCCCAGGGCCAGGAAGATACCCTGAAGAAAGAAATGGCAAACCACTCCGGTATTCTTGCCTGGAAAACTCCACAGACAGAGAATTCGGTGGGCTATACAGTTGGACACGAATGAGCATGCATGCAAACTCACTCATTTGCAACGCCATATCCTCAGCTTGAATACATTTTGGCGAGAGACGAAAACCATATTAAAGGAGCTCCAGACTCATCCTTGGAAACAGATAAGACTAAAAGTAGCACAAGACTTAAGTAAGAAAAGGGAACTGAGGTGGTATAATGAGGGGTTGGGAAGTACGAAGGCACCATGGAGGGACTGTCAGAAGAAAGACAACACCAAAAATGGGAGAAAAATTTGAAATAGGTATTAATTTAATAGTTCATTGGAAATAAATGTCCCTTGGAGGATGGCCTGGCAACCCACTCCAGTATTTTGCCTGGAGAATCCCATGGACAGAGGATCCTAGCGGGCTATGGTCCATAGGGTCACAAAGAGTTTTACATGACTGAAGTGACTTAGCAAGCACACATGGGAATAAATGTGTTAACTAACAGCATAAAATTCTATGATCTAAACTTGTCCAATTTTTAAAATATTGTGACATTTATTTTTCATCTTTTAATACCTATCCATTTCTTCTGTTACTGAAACATCTTAGAGATTATACACTGAGCCCCTAATATCACGTTTTCAGTTTACTATGTAACTCTAGATATGAGGCATTAAGTTTTCTTTTCAGAAAGAAATTAAGGGGGATGCTTGCAGTATGGGCTTCCCTAGTGGCTCAGATGGTAAAGAATCCACCCATAATGTAGGAGACTTGGGTTTGATCCCTAAGTCAGGAAGATCCCCTGGAGAAGGGAATGGCCATCACCTCCAGTATACTTGCCTGGAGAATTCCATGGACAGAGGAGCCTGGTGGGCTACAGCCCATGGGGTTTCAAAGAGTCGGACATGACTGAGTGACTATCACATATACTGTGGGATATCTGAGAATTAACTATAATTTTAAAATAATAAGTTTAATATAATAGACTTACTACCTCATTACCTAGCTTTGACCTTACTCCATTTATTCCAAAACAGCTATTCTATATTCACATCAACTCCTCCTGGACAGAATTGGCTGTTGCACCCTACCTACTTTGTGACTTGAATAAATATTCAATACATTTGAGGACATCAATAAACAATGTCTATAAAATATAATAAAATAAATTACTTTGTAATCTGCGGAATTATTTTGTGCCATGAAGAAAAAAATGCAGGCAAAGTAATGCTTCCAAGGGAGAGGAATCTAGAAATGCAAGTGTTGGAGAACACAAACAGTGCTTGTGAAAAATGATCTCAGATCTTAGATTGAGTCATTTAAACAGCAAAATCGCCATTAAAAAAAGACAACAGACCACTGAGGCTTTGTAAAAATTGACATTGAGATGACACAACTTTCTTAGCCCTAATTCCAAATTCACAAGCATGGCTGGAAACCATGAGGTGGATTGTGGTGTACCCTCCCACGCAAGGAGGGGTACTCATTTTCTGCAGATAACTTTGGCCCCACTGGTAAATTAATAGGTTGGCACTGTGGTTTAGTAGGTTAAGCTTCTATTATATTGGCTAATACATCTTCATATACATTGTTGGTAAGAACTGGAGTTTTAAAAAAAAAATGAAGCAAAATCCAATCTTCTTTCCCTCTAACAGACTTATTTTCTGGACATTATTCTGGATAAAAAAACTTTCGATTATATAATTTACCCTAAAATTTTATCTTTAGAAAAGTTTGAGTTTATGGATTTGGTGCATTAATTTATCAATCAACAGGCAATATAAAGCATTAGCCATAAAGCATTCTATTAAAAATATTCTTACTTTAGAACAGCTAAAAATTATTGCTTTAAAATTACTGCTGCAAAAGAGTAATGTCCACATTTATGGAAACTATTTCTTGAATAAATAATGTTGTGCCTTGTAATTTAAGACATAATTCCAAACATAAAAAATAAAAACTTTCACTAATATTGCACAGTATTTTAAAATACTATGCAATCTATAATGTGTAGGTCATAAAAGTGAAAAAGATTAACTTTTAATCTGGGAAAAGAGAATACTGAATCTGTTACTGAACATAAAAGTGATGTAGCTTTCCTTGCTAAATATAGTTACAATGTTTTCTTGTATTCCTCATCTTCTTTGTGTAGTAGAATCCATTTTTAAGGAGGTCAGAAAAAGATAAATAATATTTTCTAAAATTATTATATACTTAATGTGTCTTTTTCAATTTTAGTTATCTTTTAATATAAGATATTTTATGGAAAAATGACTTTGAAAAAAGATTCTAAATAAATAGGGATACTTCTGCCCTTTTATGAATGTGACTAAACAAACACCAAAGAAATGATGACAGATACATTACTCATGTCTTTTCCTTAGACATAGATTGTAGAAAATCTGTTTTGGACCTCAGCTATCAAATAAGTGACTGACTTGTCAATTAAATATATTTGTAGTTGATACTAAAGTTTAAATAAATGCTTTTTCCAAGTGGAATTTAGCTAATTTGTTGTATCAAATTCATCTCCAATTTTTTTACCTCCTGTTTTATTTTAACCTCCACCCCACCCAAAATTGGTGGAAAGTTTTTTCAAATATAAATCTTTTGTCTATCAGAGCACCAAATCATATTTCTATACTTTTATTAATAAGTGGGATATTGTAGGTCATGACTCACTTCCAACTTCTTACCAGTGTGATTGCATCATTGTCATTATTGATGAAGTGCCAACCAGTGCTCCAAACCCATGGGCACTGGGTGTTGCAGTCAGCCACAGTTATCCTAATATCCAGCCCTTTTTCTCAAATGTAAGAGAAAAGGGGGTCTTGCCCTGTGGTCTTGCCTGGTGTCACTCTTAGGAACTGTGCCAGAAATATCTGCTCTGTTTCTAGAAGTTTGTATTCCAAAATTCTTAATTTTTGTTTGGGTTCTTTAATCCTAAAGCTAAGAGTATTTTTGTAAGAAGCCTCAAAAGTTGTGGTTTTCTTCATTTCCCAATTGTCATTGCCTGTAGCATTTTCAGGAAATATTGCTACAGCCTTGTACGTGCATGCATACTAAGTGACTTCAGTCCATGTTTGACTTTGTGACTCCATGGACCATAACCCACCAGGCGCCTCTATCCGTGGGATTCTCGAGGAAAAAATACTGGAGTGGGTTGCCATGGCCTCTTCCAGGGAATTTTCCTGACCAGGGGATGGAAACTGCATCTCCTACATCTCTTGCATTGCAGGCAGATTCTTTACCGCTGAGCCACTGGGGAAACCCCAGTCTTCCTTGGAGGAGAAATACGGGCTGAGGATGAATCATAGAGAGTCATAAGCATGAAGATACATTTAAATTCATGAAAATGGGTAAAATCTCCAAGAAAAACATGTAGGAAAAAAAAAGCACTCAATAATGAGCAGTAAGGAATTCAAGCATTTGGAAGCAAAAAGAAAAACAAGAAGAGAAACAGAGAAAAAGGGAGTAGGCCCTGAGTTGAGGAAAACCAGGAAAGCATTGTTGGGAAAGTTCAAAGAGGGCAATATTTCAAGAAGGAGGGAGTGGTTGACTCTGGTGAAGATTGCTGAAAGTCTAAAAAATATAAATCAGAAAGTGGTCTATTACAGTAGGTCACTCAATGTCATTGTGATCTTAATAAAGGCAGTTTCACTGGAATTATTGGGTAAAAAATCACTCTGTAGTGGGAGGTGAAGATATGTAAACATCTGTTGTATACAGCTTTTATACAAGCTTAGCTTTGAAGGGGTCCAGAGAAATGGAATGATAGGTGAGGGAAAAGGATGTATTTTTATTTGTCATGGAAGATTCTAGACTATGTTTATATGCTGATGGGAATGATCTAGTAGAAAGGATGAGAAAACTAAAGAAACTAGAGTCATGAATACTGTGAGAAGAGGGACTGAGGTTCAGAGGGAGAGTTTGCATCTGATGCTGAGGGGACAGAAAGCAATCTCCCTCAACTTAAATAAGAGGGAAACAAAAGAAGGTAGATTTCAGCATAGCTGGGATTTTAGAGATGGTGGGGAAAACATGAAGCATTTCCTATCAAATACCTTCTGTTTTCTCAATAAAATATGAAATGAATTCATCAGGTTATAATGAGTAGAATAGGGGTGAGGAATGTTTGAAGAGAGGAGATAATGTATAGTCTTTTTATGGTGGAGGAAAAGTATGCCTTCTGTAGAAACATGCTAAGATGACTGGATGTTATTGTCACTTTGATCTTTGAGTTTTAAAGTGAAACCAGCCAGCTTTAACAGGGTGATTTCTTCTAGCAATGTATCAGTTCGGTTCAGTCGCTCAGCCATGTCTGACTCTGCAAACCCATGGACTGCAGCATGCCATGCCAGCTCTGTCCATCACGAACTTCTGGAGCTTGCTCAAACTTATGTCCATCGAGTTGGTGATACCATCCAACCATCTCATCCTCTGTCATCCCTTTCTCCTCCTGACTTCAGTCTTTCCCAGCATCAGGGTCTTTTCCAATGAGTCAGTTCTTTGTATCAAGTGGCCAAAGTATTGGAATTTCAGCCTCAGCATCAGTCCTTCCAATGAATATTCAGGACTGATTTCCTTTAGGGCTGACTGGTTTGATCTCCTTGCAATGTATAGCAATTTATAGCTGCTCCCATGAAGACATAGAGAAGGTTGATGGTAAGTATTTTTCAAAATTGAGGCTTTGCAAGACAAGAACAATCAAGGGAGAGAAATCAAGGAAGTAGAGGGTATTTTCAAGGTTATGTTAGAATGATAAGTCTTAGATTTTAGGCTAAATAGGGGTGAATATGGAATGGGAAAAAGCAGAGACTAGTGAGAAAGCATTGGGAGGATCATGAGGTAAAGGGACAGTTATGGTGAGAGTGCTTGAGCAAATGAGCTAGAAATTGAATTTTTGAAACACATATTTTGGAAATTAAGTATCTATTTATGGCAAAGTGCAAGATACAAATGTGGGGACTACTTAGGCAGAATGAAGCAAAAGGTAGAGAAGATGAGGCTGAGGAACTGGACCTTTAAACTGTTGATGCATTCATCTCTGTGGATTTTCAAGTCACCAACAACAATAGCAGACTTTTGGGAATAGTATTAGACAGTGAGTGTATTAGTTGCTCAGTTGTGTCTGACTCTTTGCAACCCATGGACCATAGCCTGCCAGGCTCCTGTGTCTGTAGAGTTCTCCAGGCAAGAATATGGGACTAGGTTGCCATTCCCTTCCCCAATTCGACAGTGAAGTGAAAGATAAAATATGTAATGGATAATTAAGTGTGCTCAAGATTATAGTAGGGAAGAAGGGGGTATAGACATAGGGTAGTTGTCACAAGATCTCAAGCAGAAATAGTAATGGTAGTAATGGTCTGGAAGTCACTAGAAGAACAAAGAGACCATCAACTCCAATTTTTTTGTCCTTGACCTACATATGAAATAAGAATAAAAACCATCCTGCCTTAGGAGAACAGCAGGGAAAGACAAGCCTCCTCATAAAGCCAAATTTCAGTGAAGCCAAATTCCAACATTTAGATTATTTGTTCTTCCTAAAAATGAGAAAGAAAAAAGCTCATAATGTAATTGTAATAGAAGTCTTTAAAGTGTGTTTGAATGTGTTTTAATATGTTTTAAAATATGTGTTCAAAGCCTGCACTTATTATGATGAAATGGAGGCTGATTGAGTTAAGGAAGATTGGTGTATTAGTCATCTGCTGCTGAGTAACAAATTATTACAAATTCAGTGCCTTAAACTAACATCTATGTATTGGCTCACAATTTTATAGATCAGCGGCATGGGATCACTAGGTTTTCCACAGGGGTTGAGTTTTCATCTGGAGGTCCTGATAAAGAACGTATATACAAGCCAATCCTGGTTACTGGCCAAATTCAGTTCCTTATTGTTGTAGGACTTAAGTTTCTGTTCCTTTACTGTCTGTCAACTAGAGATTGCTCTAAAATTCTAGAATCCAACTGCATTCTTTGGCACACAGCCCCATACATTTTCAAGCCAAATGAGACGTCAAATCCTTCTTAAGCTTAAACTTTCTAACTTCCCCTTCTGCTCCCAACAAGGGAAAATTCAGCTTTTAAAGTGTTCATGTAATCAGGTTCAGTTCAGTTCAGTTCAGTCGCTCAGTCATGTCCGACTCTTTGCAACCGCATGAATCACAGAACACCAGGCCTCCCTGTCCATCACCAACTCCCGGAGTTTACTCAAACTCATGTCCATAGAGTCGGTGATGCCATCCAGCCAACTCATCTTCTGTTAGCATTAAGATAGATTATTTAAATGGGCCTAACCTGATTAGTTGAGCCCCTTGGGCTGTGCCACTAACATAACCTAATCATGAGAGAAACAGTTCTCAAGGATTAAGGCAGGAAATCCAGGGATTATCTTAGAACTCTTGGTAAACAGTAAGAAAGAACATTATGAAGGACATCTCTCCCAGAATACTTGCACTTCCCCAATTATTTCATATGCTCACAGCGGTTAGCAAAATAACACATTTGAAAAGGCACATTTGAATTCCTTAGGACCAAATGCATAGTAATTTTTATTAACATGCAAATAAATATGCTGAAAGGACTCATCTTCTTTTCAATTAAATGGTTACATTTTAGTTGGGCTTTGTGGATTGGCTTAAAAGGGCTGATGGCTTCAAATACTGAATGCTGTGGTCTTACATGACTTGGTACTTCCAGAAAGGAGCTTGCTAGTAAAATGGATGTTCTGATATCTTAGATAAGAAGTATAATGAAATAAGTAGTGATTCCAGGTTATGGAGCCAGACAAATTGACTTTGCATCCCAGATTTCCACTAAGTGTATCATCATGTTCAAGGAAACTCTGCTTTAGTTTCCTCATCTGGAAGTAGTGGTAAATGACCACAACACCGATGGTTGTGGAATTGAGGATAATATCTTAAAATTATCTGGAACAGTATAGGTGCTTAATAATGTAAATAATAAGTAAGTGTGTGAATGAGAAAATAATGCTATTAATCCAGATTTTTGATGTATACACCTCAGTTTCTTTTTATATAAAATGAAGAGACTGAGCTGAAGCATCTATGTGATATCCTGTGTCACTCAGTCTTGTCCGACTCTTTGCAACCCCATGGACTGTAGCGCACTGGGCTCCTCTGTCCATGGGATTCTTCAGGCAAGAACACTGGAGAGGGTTGTCATTTCCTTCTCCAGGGGATCTTCCTAACCAAGGGATTGAACTCAGGTCTCCCTCATCGCAAGTGGATTCTTTACTATCTGAGCCACCAGGGAAGCCCTAAAGCACCTATAATGCTTCTTGAATCTTTATTATCTAAATGCTATAGCATTTAGCACTGTGCTCTTCAATATAGAATGCACAGAACTTTAGAAGACGTGATGACTTCCTATAGAACTCTAAAATTTAAAGAGTATGATAAGGCTCAATTTCATAAAACTGAATTATAAGATATTATGCTGGTCAGAAAATGCACAGTAATAATAGAGTAAGAGTAATAAGAATAAATATATAACAATCTTAGTGTAATTATATAGATGCTAGAACAAAGAAGTCTAAAGTTCTACATAAATATACAGAGTAAGAGTTTGTAAAGAAGCCAACGTATAAATTTATTTTTGGAAGCAGGAATAAAGAAAGAAATAGTAAACATATCAACAAAGATGAAATAATCAACTTTGGTCTGGAAAACAATTTGAGCAAAGTGAATCCTCATCTTAGCTTGGTGGTAGAAATGAGAAAAGTACACATAAAAAATGATGTGTTCTTCATTTCTTTCAAATGTATAAGGAGATTCTTTAAAAGTGCAGCTGGAAGAGAATGTCAGGAAGTTGATTTTTTCCAGTCAAAGTTGAGAATTTTGCAAGATGGTAGGTTTGTGTTAGACCATAAATAGAATATGTCTCTTAAGAGAGAGAGCAAGATCAACTTGGTAAAACTGAGTACCATCTGCAAGGAAATGGAACCTAAAACTAGAAAATGATTTCAGTCACAAAGAAGTAGAAGCTGTGATTATTCATTATTCAGTATGGACAAGACATTCAGGAAGACAAGAGTCAGTTATATTGAAGTTGGAAAGAGTATTGGCTTTTTTCATTCATCTTATTGAATGTTTTAATATATTAATGTACAGGTATTTGGAGAGCCTGCATACTGGCTAGATGAGTGGGCTCTAAAGACTCTAAGCCTTAGTGTAAAACACTTAAACTCTTGGAGTTTCAGTTTCTGTATCTGTAAAATAAAAATAGAAATAATACTTGTTTCACAGGGTCATGAGAAAAGTTAAGGAGATGAAACAGGAAACACTTAGAAGATTACTTTGGGTCCAGGATCACTGCTACCTTTCTCTTTGTATTATTAGCCATGCAGTCATGATGCAGTTTGCAAGGTGAATGAATCTGAGGGGCATTCTGAGAGTTTTCACATTTATTTCAGAAACACTCCTTTACCTGAGACTCAGAAATGAGTGAAATGAGTTTTAGAGTAACCTAGCCCCATACCTACCATCACAGACGATTGAGAGGTGAGCCAGGGCTCCTGTGAGTACAGTTGGTGGCCAAGACTGGGGAGAACTAAAGAGTAAGAGAAAGATGAACAGGGACTCCTAGGGCAGAAGCATAACAGAATAATAAGTGGGAAAAAATTAGCTAATCAAATCAAATTGTCAATCAGCATTAGTGCTCAAAAATGTGTTGCTGCATCTGAAAACAGAAATGAAATACTCATTGAAAGAAAAAGCAGAAGTAGATAAACAAAAAGTCAAAACCTGCTTCCTTCTTCAACTTTTATTTTCATCTTTGAACTCGATCTCAACAAATTCATTATGTAGGTTTGCAAATATGACTCTTCTCTCAAAAGATTTCTTTAATGCAAAATTTCAGCAACATTTCCTGTAGATTCCTCCTACAAACACAAACTGTTGTTCTTTAGTCTATCTGTTGTGTCCAGCTCTTTGCAACCCCATGGACTGCAGCATGCCAGGCTTCCCTGGGGCTGTCCTGGAGCTTGCTTAAACTCATGTCCATTGAGTTGGTGATGCCATCCAACCATCTCATCCTCTGCTCTCCCTTTCTCCTCCTGCCTTAAATCTTTCCCAGCATCAGGGTCTTCTATAATGCATCCACTCTTCACATCAGGGGGCCAAATTATTGGAGCCTCAGCTTCAGCATCAGTCCTTTCAAAGAATATCCAGGGTTGTTTCCTTTAGGATTGACCAGTTTGATCCCCTTGCAGTCCAAGGAACTCTCAAGATCTTCTCCAACACCATAGTTCAAAAGCATCAATTCTTTAGTGCTCAGCTTTCTTTATGGTTCAACTCTTACATTCATACACGACCACCGGAAAATCCATAGCTTTGACTAGATGGACCTTTGTCAGCATAGTAATGTCTCTCCTTTTTAATATGCTGTCTAGGTTTGTCACAGCTTTTCTTATAAGAAGCAAGCATCTTTTGATTTCATGACTGCAGTCACCATCTGCAGTGATTTTGGAGCCCAAGAAAATCAAGTTTCTCACTGTTTCCATTGTTTCTCCATTTATTTGCCATGAAGTGATGGGACCAGATGTCATGATCTTCATTGTCTGAATGCCGAGTTTTAAACTGGCTTTTTCACTCTCCTGTTTCACCTTCATCAGAGGCTCTTTAGTTCCTCTTGCATTCTGCCATAAGGGTGGTGTCATCTACATATCTGAAGTTATTGATATTTCTCCCTGCAATCTTAATTCCAGCTCGTGCTTCATCCAGCCCAGTGTTGTGTATGATGTACTCTGCACATAAATAAAACAAGCAGGCTGACAATATATGGCCTTGATGTACTCCTTTTCCAGTTTGGAACCAGTCCATTGTTCCATGTCTGGTTCTAACTGTTGCTTCTTGACCTGCATACAGATTTCTCAGGAGGCAGGTACAGTGGTTTGGTAATCCCATCTCTTTAAGAATTTCCTGCCGTTTGTTGTGATCCACACAGTCAAAGGCTTTGGCGTAGTCAGTGAAACAGAAGTAGATGTTTTTCTGGAACTCTCTGCTTTTTCTATGATCCAGTGGATGTTGGCAATTTAATCTCTGGTTCCTCTGCCTTTTCTAAGTCCAGCTTGAACATCTGGAATTTTGTGGTTCACATACTGTTGAAGCCTAGCTTGGAGAATTTTGAGCATTTCTTTGTTAGCGTGTGAGGTGAATGCAATTGTGCGATAGTTTGAACATTCTTTGGCATTGCTTTTCTTGGGGATTGGAATGAAAAGTGACCTTTTCCAGTCCTGTGGCCACTGAGTTTTCCAAATTTGCTGGCATATTGAGTGCAGCACTTTCACAGCATCATCTTTTAGGATTTGAAATAGCTCAGGTGAAATTCCATCACATCCACCAGCTTTGTTCGTATTGATGCTTCCTAATGCCCACTTGACTTTGCATTCCAGGATGTCTGGCTCTAGGTGAGTGATCACACCATCATAGTTATCTAGGTCATGAAGATCTTTTTTGTGTAGTTCTTCTGTGTATTCTTGCCATCTCTTCTTAATATCTTCTGCTTCTGTTAGATCCATTCCATTTCTGTCCTTTATTGTGCCCATCTTTGAATGAAATGTTCCCTTGGTATCTCTAATAAGAAACAAGGCACCACACAGAATTTAGACTCACTACTGTTTTAACTTAGATCCCATTCCAAGTTTTTTTAACCCAGTTGAATTTCTGGTTATATGGAAAATACACATTTCTCATTTGTATACATCCTCAGTTTTACTGACTTATCCTATAACATAGTTGTGTTGAAGTTCAATCAGATTGGCTGTAATTTTTCTTGGAAATAATAATAGTCCATGCAAGATATATGAGTTATCATTACAAGCACTAATTAAATGTTTCCCTAGACCTAATTAATAACAAGCCAGGCAAGGAGTATCCATATATACTTGGCTTGGTGTTGGCATAACTTAGTGAGAGATCACATGAAGAGCTGACTCTTCTCAACATCCGTTGAAATAACATATTGATTCTTTTTTAAAGTAACTTGGTAAAGAAAAGGAAATTGTTCATGATTATTCAGTCTCTAGTTGAAAATCACATAAAATAGCCTCAATAGGTCAAAACAAATTTTAATTTACACTATTTGATAAATAACCTTGTAATAATTTTGAATGATACAATTGACTTTGCAGACCTAAGAAGCCAATTCCTTTGAAGAGCAGTTTAAATTATTGAAGACATTTTTATCCTTTCTCTACTTGGATATTGATTCATTTCTATATAACAGGGGGAGAAAGAAAATTGTAATTATAGTAGCGCTGTTTGTTCTATTATAAGTAGAGGACTACCAACATTTCTATTATTAACCCCTATTGTCACTGGTTTATGATCTCAGCAGTAAACTTGGCATGGATGATACCTCCTTAGGAGTATGTTTTTTTCACTGCATTTCATAAGCCATTTGTCTATTTATGAATTATACAATTGCCAGAAATGATGTGCACTCGAATAGGCTTTTGATTTCCAATCATTCTGAATAAAGGTTTCTGTTTTAAAATGAAAGCACTGGCTTCAAAATATTCTAGATTCCTTGTGGCATTTTTGGCTTGCCCTTTTAATTCCCCAATCTGTCTAAGGCTAAATTTTAATATAAATTAATAAAACCTGGTCTCAAGCAATTGGCTCACTTCACTCGCGTTAACAATTGGCACAGATTGCTAGGTGGAAAAGTCAGCTGCGATGATTGGTATCAATTGCCAGGCTGACTGAAATAACGCTGTTAGCTTTGTGACAGTTCACTTAGCCCATCAGGTGCAGGCAGAGTCATGGAGAATTCACACGCATTTTGAAACTTCTGATTCACATGCGGACCAACTAACAGGACTTTCCATAGATAAAAGTGTTTCATCATTAAGAAAAATTCTGAACCTTATTACACATATATAAAGATATGTATATAATGTAAAGATATGTTAATGATATATTATATATACACTATATATAATATGTGTGTATAGTGTATAGATAAAGATAAAATAAATGCCATAATTCCACCACCAGTTAAAGGTAAGTGTAACCAAAATCTTTATATTCCCTAGAAACCTCTCCATATGGAGTCTCCCCCCTTCCTCCAAGAGGCACGTGCTCAATCGCGTCAGACTCTTTGCGACCCCCTGGACTGGTCTCTTGCATCTCCTGCATTGGCAGGCAGATTCTTTACCACTGAGCCACCTGGGAAGCCTTCCAAGAGGTAACCAGTAGCTAATTTAAAAAAATAATTGCCTTACTTTTCCTCATATACTCATCTGTAAATAACATTTGCTATTTTCTTATATCAGATGTTTAAATAACTGGAATGATGCTGTTTATTCTTTAATCATTTTTGTAAATTTCATTCAGTTATATATTTGAGGGGTTCATTCAGTTTTTTGCAAGTAATATTAGCTCATTTCTAGTGCTTATGGCATCCCATTTCTTAGCCCATCACAAGTTATTTATTCATTCTACTGTTGGTGGACTTTTGAGTTGTCTCCAGTTTTTTCTACAGATGTTTATTTCACTAGTATATTCCCAGAGCCTAATTAGGAGCTAAACATTATTTAATATAATTGTATGAATATGAAAATTCATGTCAGTTTGGCAATAGATGCTTGAACATAATCTTTGTCTGAATTACATTACCCTAATAATATTAGTTGGGGTAGTGGTGACCTCCTAGGCAGTGGGCTTCTAAATTACAAAACCTAACAGATTTGAAATACAAATTAAGGCATTAATATTCTTGTTATAAAGATTTTTTTTTAATCAAGACAAATGTCTCTATCATATGTCATGTGTGCATGTAGTGTCTCTCTAATTTTTGTGCTGGCTAGGAGACCATGCCAACATTGCCTGATAGATTTCCTTGAGAAACTCAATTGTAGCCTCCATGCCCACGCATTATTATTAGAAGCAGGACTACTGTGGATATGCATATTTGCAGCCAGGTTACATTAAGGATTCAGTTTTCATTTTTAATCTTCCTCTTCCACTGCTGCTGCTTGCTCCTTCATTTAAGCCCTCACTAATGTTATCTCTCTTGTCTGAACAATCCCTCTGTCTCAGCATCTCTCTGGTCTGGTCATCATTGAATCCTATTTAAACCACAACTCCCATTCCAGTCCTGATCTGTATTTCTCTCCTGCATGAATACCTTTTGCCTTTTGTCATAAGTATTGCCTTATATACAATGCTATCCCCTAAATGTTTCTGCTTAGTAATCACCTTGATATTTACTGTCTTATTTGTAAAGTGTTTCCCTTGTGTATGTTTTTATTCAGCAATAAAATGAGAGCTATTGGCGGCTTGGTGCCATTGCTGTTGTTTCTCTGATATTTTCTGCATGGCTTTGTGAGTACTATGACCATTTTTGGCTTCTCAGGATTCCTGAATATTTTTCTTCGCTTGGTCTTCCCCCTGCTCTATATTTCAAAACTTCTTTGATGCCAAGATTTTGGATCTTTAAAATGTCACTGACTCATTCATTCATTCCTTTAACAAGCAAGCCCTGCATTCCTAATATGGACCAAGGACTATGCTAGACCCTGAGTAGACAGAACAAAGGAAAACATGGCCCTTGCTCTCGAGCAGGTCCTAATAGGAGTAAAGGAGTCACAAAAAGATTATGACAATCCAGTATGCAATTGCAGTGGCAAAGAAGCACTGGGCATTATAGGAGCTTAGGAAATTGACATGCATTTCATAGGGCAGGGGAAATACATCTCAGAAGGTTTCATGGATAAAAGTATTACAGAATGAAGGGATATCAGGCAGGTGAAGGAGTAGGGCTGACCTCCTAGGCAGTGGGTGCAGCAATACGTGGTAAACACTGGAACAGATTAGCTACTATTTTGAATGCAGCAAGAGCAAAGACTTGCACACAAAACATCTCTGATGTCTGTGGTAGGAACTACAAGAAACTGCTGGACAATACAGGACAGAGAGGCTGCAACAATGAGGCTAGAAACAGAGGCAGTGGCAAGATCTCAGAAGGTCAGTATGTTATGGAAAGGAGCTGAGGCTTTTTCTTAAAGGTGACAAGATATTAAAAAATTTGAGGAAATTGAAAAGATCTGACTACTATTCTAGACAGACTAAACATCCATCAGGGCTTCCCTGGTGGCTCAGCTGGTAAAGAATCCACCTGCAATGGGAGAGACGTGGGTTCAATCCCTGGGTTGGGAAGATCCCCTGGAGGAGGGCATGGCAACCCACTCCAATGTTCTTGCCTGGAGAATCTCACTGACAGAGGAGCCTGGTGGGCTACTATCCATGGGGTCTCAAAGAGTCGGACACAACTGAGTGACTAGCACAGCACAGGGCAGATCTAATGAAGAGGACTACGCTGCTCTCCTCTGAGAGAGGATAGGGAACTCTGAATCAAGGGAGGGTGAGAATGGATGAAGTTCTACAGCTTTCCGTCTCTTTTCTTGCTTATTTTTTCTTCACAGTTCTTCTCTCCACTGAACAGCTGGCACACCTATTTGTCTATTTCGTCTTCTCCTACTAGAATGCAAGCTCTATGAAAATAGAGGCAAAGTCTATTTTGATCACTGCTCCGAACCCATCACCTGGGACAGTGCCTGGTGGGTCCACTGAATGAATCATGTAAGAGGTGAAAACTGGATGTGATGGGGATGATTTCCAGGTTTCTTCCTTGAAAGGCTCTGACAGGACTGACTCTAGCTGAGAGACTATAAAAGATAAAGCACATTTAGGCAGGAATATGGTAAGTCAAGTCACAAAATCAGTATTTTGTGAGCCTGATTGGGTGAATAATTTTCTAATCGCATGAGGTAATTGAAATGTTACTGTCATAAGATGATATTTGAGTGATACCAAAATGTCAAAGAAGCTAGTGGTTATTTTTCTGTTTTTATTTTTAAACAACCAGGAAGCACCACAAAGAAACAGTTATCTTGAGACCTATTTAATCATTCCTAATGACAGCGTAGCTCCTCCTCCACAAATAGGTTACTCATTTGTTTCATTTATTCATTTATTATTTTTTTGTGCTTGCTATGAACATGGATCTCATGTAGTATAAAAAGGAGAGCATTCTGACTCATCTTCACTCAGGAATTACATGACCCTGAATGCCAAGATCAGCCGCCAAGGTGAATGTGCTTAAGACAGCCTTCTGATCTTAAAGAGTCTAAGATTGTCTGGTTGATGGAAATCAACTTACTGACTCCATGCATAAAGAAAATTACCTAAAGGAAAATTATTAATAAAATATACAACAAACATTAAAAATCATTTCAATTATCATTTTAAATCTTTATCTCCAATATGGCATCTTGCAATCTAACTTGATTACTGTGATACATGATGAATACTTTAATTCACTTTCATTTGATTCTCACGAGACAAGACCAAAAGATTACATGAGTTTCTCTTTTTCAGGATTTAAGTAAAATTGATATGTTTAAGAGTAGTATTGGGGGAAAAAATTGTGTTAGCTTATTATTAACAGGTATGGCTGCCTTCAATGAAGAAGATGCAGGAGATACGGGTTCAATTCCTGGGTCGGGAAGATCCCTTGGAAGAGGGCATCGCAACCCATTCTAGTATTCTTGCCTGAAGAATCCCACAGACAGAGGAGCCTGGTGGGTTACAGTACACAGGTAGGAAAAAGTCGTTCACGGCTGAAGCAACTGAGCACACACACATACCAAACTTTGCCTAAAGGTAGTCAATTTGATTTAATAAAGCCTGACGATGTTCCGGTAGTCATGTATGGATGTGAGAGTTGGATCATAAAGAAAGATGAGTGCTGGAGAATTGATGCTTTTGAACTGTGGTGTTGGAGAACACCCTTGAGAGTCCCTGGACTGCAAGGAGATCCAACTAGTCCATCCTAAAGGAAATTAGTCCTGGATATTCATTGGAACGACTGATACTGAAGCTGAAGCTCCAATACTTTGGCCACCTGATGTGAAGAACTGACTCACTGGAAAAGACCCTGATGCTGGGAAAGATTGAAGGCAGGTAGAAAAGGGGATGACAGAGGATGGGATGGTAGGATGGCATTACTGACTCAATGGATGAGAGTTTGAGTAAGCTCTGCGAGTTGGTGATGGACAGGGAAGCCTGGCACGCTGCAGTCCATGGGGCTGCAAAGAGTCAGACATGGCTGAGTGACTGAACTGAACTGACCGAAACAGGAGGGCATGGCAACCCACTCCAGTATTCTTGTTTGGAGAATCCCCTGGACAGAGAAGCCTGGTGGGCTACAGTCCATGGTGTTGCAAAGACAACTGACTCAGCACAAAGATGTTACACACTATAGAGTCTTTAATAATTTGATAAAATATCCAAAAATTTCAACAGTTGTTTGATTTCTGTTTTGTTTTTTTTTTTTAAATGGACTGTGTAGTTTAAACCACAGATAGCAGGGGGAAAAAAAGTTACAGTAACTTTAGTTTCTTTTCAACACACTTTTTGACAGCTTTGCTTCAGTTGAGGATCCTGAACATATCTTTTGTGCCTTTTGCCTTTTATTTGGTATTTTAAAGTGCACCTGGGAATTTGCATAAATATTTGCAAAAAATGGTAAGGTTCAGAAGAATAAACATTTATGTTACACATAGAAATTTACTTAGAAAGGCATTGCCCCCACTCCCACATAACACATAGTGGAGAAAAAAAATAATGTTAGTATACATTCCCTTGAAGTGTTGTTATATGTTTTTAAGAGCAGTTCTATCTAAGTTCATATGTCAGAGCTTCAGCCACTTAATTCAGGGGTCTAAAATAAGCTTCCACTACCATATTACTCCTGCTCCCGTACTCAAAATCTTGGTAGAAGCCCCAATTGTTTAAACCAAAATTAAGCATTTTTTTCCACTGATTTTCAAGTGTTACCTACTGTCATCTTAAACTTACGTTAGTTCAGAAAGATAAAGATGAATTCAGGGTTTAGCTTCCTCCATTTTCCAACACGTCATCAAAATGATAGCAAGAAGTTCGAAGAATATACACAGAAAAATAGAAAACTGGCGTAGGAGCCTTTGTTAGGAGAAGTGCCGGCAAGTTTCCTCTGGAAAAATCCAATGTATGAGAACAACTTATTGAATAAAAGAAGCTGGAGGAATCTGAAGTCTAGAATATGCAAAAGATTTGTCTTGTCCCATCACCTGGAAACACATCTTTCCAACATGACCCCGGAGAAGATCCACAGTATTCCTCAGCAAATAATGGAAATCATGAATGGGTAGTGGACAGAAGGCAGTGATTCATTGAAAGACTAGTTTCAGAGCATCTGCTCTGGTCCGCTCCCTATCCTTTCTTCCACCTCCTTTGACCCAAACCAACTGGCTGCCCTGTGTGTACCCCCAGGCAGGAACTGGACAACTGTTTTCTAAAGAAATTCAACCATCTGTCTGGGAAAAGCTGGTACTTATGATGAGGGTGTTAGAACCCAGAGAAGAAACTCATTCTAGCATTAAAAGGACTTTCTCTATATCAGCACTCCCTAAACATAAGCTTACGAAGTGACATTGTTTGTTCACACACAGAGCTCCCAGGTGGCTGCTCCCCTTCAGAGAAGCCTGGTGAAAACACAGAGCTACATATATAGTAGAAAGAGAGCTTAAACCATTCACCTTTATGAATTAGCCTATGTCTCCATTCTATATAAGACAGATAACTAATAGTCACTGAACAAAAGTCCTTAACAAAAAAGAGGGCTGAGATGACCAAAATTTGAGGAAAATCAACATCGTGAAAAAGTAGGTTCCAAAAAAATAGAGTGATTAATTCCAAAGATAACAGATAATTTAGGAAAGATATTTTCAAGCTCTAATTAATATATGCAGAGAGATTCGAGATACATTATAGCCATAAAACAAGAAGAGAATATTATTTAAAAAAAAAAACAACATATAAGAAACAATATAAGATCTTGGGAAATGAAAACATGTTTGACCATATAATAAGCTCAATAAAGTTTGAAGATAAAGTTGAAGGAATTTACCAGAATTTAAAGCTAAATAGTTGAGGGTAAATGTAATAATAAAAAAATTGAATCAGTGCATAAAGGAAAACATTAAGATAACTGGAATTTTAGGGAAAAATAAAGACAATGAGAGGCAAAAATGTTATAAAAGTAATGAAAGAAGAGTTAGCATCAAAAACATCTCATAGTCTCTCTGAATGTTAGTTTCTTCCTCTATAAAATGTAAATAGTGATACTTTTCACATAGTTCTGTGATTGAGTTTTAAATGAAATGTGTATAACAATATTTACTACAATGACTCTTTAATAAATGTTAGTTGATTTATATTAATAAATGAGCATAATCTAAGTCTCATTTGTCTCATTTGTGAAAATGGAGACAGTAATTCCTCTTAAGGTTGCTGTTAGAATTAAGTGATATCTCTATCATCTGTCTAAAACACACTTGACATAAACCAGATTCTTAGGAGAAAGTATTATTCTTCCCTCTATCCCTACATCCATCTCGAAAATTTTAGTTTTTTTTCTGCTTCTCCGTGGTAAAACATTTGAATCTCAGTATGCGCTATAAAAGCAAACATGTCCATTTGATAGTAGAATGAGTCTTAGTTGTTTCACTAAACAATGGAAAAATCCAAGTGAACTTTTTGGCAATATGTAACCTAAAGGAAGGGGCTTCCCAGATGAAGCCACTGGTAAAGAACCCATCTGCCAATGCAAGAGATGTAAGTGATGCGAGTTTGATCCGTGGGTCCGGAAGATCCCTTGGAAGAGGGCATGGCCACAGACTCCAGTATTCTTGCCTGGAGAATCTCATGGACAGAGGAGCCTGGCGGTTTCCTGTCCACAGCGTTGCAAAGAGTCAGACACAACTGAAGCAACTTAGCACAACACAACCTAAAGGAAGTGACTCCCTTTGAATCTCAAGTATCTTTGCTGTTAAATGGGAATAACAACACCTGGCTGTATTTATATAACAGAGTTCTGCTTGTCAAGTCAGCTTCCTTTATAAGCAGTGACACCTGTGGGAAGAGAGCAGCTTAAGCTTTGGATGTGGAGAAAGAGTTGCTGCTGACAGTGCAGAAGTTAAAGCAGGGTGATCTTGGGGTGGATGGCAAGGAGGAAGCGTGGGAGAACGAGTGCATCAAGTAACGGCATAGGCTCTTCCAAGTTATCCATCTGCCAGTCAATGAATGAGAAAACAATCATTTAGCAGCAGACATCAATGCTGAAGAAAGGAAATGGGCCGTTTGAAGCAGCTAAAAATGGAACGTGTTCCTCCTTCTGATCCCTCAGAGATGTCTATTACCAGTGTTTTGGGCACACTCTTTCTCTTACATAGGTCCCTCTCTGATCCCACAAGACCTCCACTGAAGGGCATTGCTGCCTGGGAGCTGTGTGTGGTTGTCTAACTCTCCCAGTAATTGATTTGGAAAGACTTATGGTACTTATAACTCTCTAACTTGTTTTACTGCTATGTTTGGAAGATTTTTCTCAAATATTTGTACTTAAGGATGCTTATCAGATCAAAATCTCGAAAAGACAAAGTCCATACCTGATTTATCTTTGCATTCCTTTTCGTCCTTAGCACCCTGTCTTTAAGTAGTATGTAGCTGAAGGTAGTTGATTAAAATTATGAGTGAAAGAACAAATACAATGAAACATGTAGCGTTAATAAAGATATATTTTTTAAAAGAGAGAAGAAGGACAAATAAAACTTAGGATTGCTAGTATAAAATTTTAATTTAAAAAATTCTGAATGGGTCTTATTGAAAGAGTCAAAAGGATATCAACAGCTATAAACCAAAATGCTAACATGCAGGAAAAGGAGTATAAAACAAGCACTTCATGATAGACTGAGAAGAAAATTTGAGATATTGACACATCTCGTCAAAGGTGAGGGTGTTCATTATATGTTCATAAAGAAAAGGCTTTTGATTGGCCAACTGCAATTTTTTTTTTAGGTATGATCAACAGACACACCAATCTTAATATAATTTAAATAAAAATAATCTGAAATCACAGGGTCATAGTATAAGCAGAAACAGAGTGGGATCCATGTCTTCAGACTTATACATCTTCGAAGAGCCTTTCCCCAAATAAGGTCACATTCCCAAGTCCCAAGAAGTAGAATGCAGATGTATCTTCTGAGGCACGGCCATGGTTAGACTCACTACACGTTCCAGGTACTGTTTACCAGCATGCTGTACTGTTCCCTAGCTTTTGTTGTTACTGCTATTATTATTTTTTCAACATTATTTTTAAGTTTAAGTTTTTGTATATTTCACACCTGAGGAGTGGATGGGACCTACTGGTAATCATCTCTTTTCTTACTTTTTCTACAAAAATGAGATCTTTTGCCTTTTCCTTTCTTCCTCTACTCTTTCCCCACTTTATGTCCCATTCAGGCCCTTTACATAGGGAATAATTTGAAAAGTAAGATATTTGTAGGCAGCAATCATGTTAAATGTTTTTTCTGTATCTCAAGTGGCAGGGGTTAGGACAATGTTAAGGACCCTGCAGAGGCTTAAGAAAATACTTGGCTGACATGTTGATTGACTGATAAGCTCATTTCAATCCTTTAAGTCTGATAGACCAGCTTTCTCAGGGTCAAAAGACCACAGTCTACTTCTAGCTTTTCACTAACTGGTTTGGGTGACTTGAACCTAATCACTTAACCTAGAAAATGCACCTTTTTTAAAAAAAAAAAAAAAAAGGAAGAACTCAATGACTTCTGGATTTGGACTTACAAATCACCACCTCACAGACTTGTTTTAAGGATCAGGTAAGATGATTTAAAATGCTTTAAAAAAGAATAATCATAATGTAAATATTAAGCTGTACCATAATGAATGTAGCACATGAAGAAGTCATCAATGTAAACACTGTAGTGAGGTATGACCTGTGTTCTTTTAACAAATGATTTCTAAATCTCTTGTCTTAATACACAAATTCAGTGATAATCAAGAGTAGTCTTGCTAAAGGGAAAGATCACTCTTGTCATCTAACTTTGAAAGGTTAAGAATAAGGAAGATGCCATACTTTCCTCTCTAACATCTAATTAGAGAGTGCTGATTATAGCTGGTTTGGCAATTATTTCACCATTCCCCCCCCCCTTTTTTAAGATGGAGAGGAATCACAGACATAAGATAAGCTAGGTTTAAAAATAGATTTATGGATATACCAATTCCAACAAATGCTCCGTTTTATTCCAAACATCCCATGGAGTTTTCCATTAGTGACAGGTAACTGGCATAGCACTACTCCTTGTGGTTATAAAAGTCATCATAGGTAGAGTAATATTTAACAACTTCCTCCTTCACTAAGAACAGAGCAGGGAAACAATCACTTAAGTAAATGTACAGGCCGAGATTCTTAGTAAAAAGTAACAGCAACGATCTCTGGCTGATTTAAGCAGTTAATAAATTTCTTGGGGGAAAAAAAGGAAGTTTTCTATCAATGGAAAGGCTGAAGAACCAGAAGTCAGAGAGACAAGAAAGCGAGGAACAGTCAGTGGTAGAGCCAAACCATGCCACAAAACTGGTACCGTGAGGACGTAGCAGCTCCAGTTGCTGCCCAGGAACACACATAGTTCTCTGCCAGCATCACTGGATACCACCCTAACCAACCGCCCACCAGGGGATAGTTCCACTGCTGCTTCCAGGAAATGGATATTACTGCTGCCACTACTACCAATCCCTATCTCTAGATCGAATTCTCGTCTATTCTTTGCTTCTTTCAGTCCCTAATTCTTGACTCAAAATCTGCAGCAGAGGCATCTTACTGGTTGCATTTGTGTTGCAAACCTGAGCCCGTGTCACTACAGAGGAGGCTGGAAAAATGAAGATGGACACTGGCAGCTTGTGTAGTGGAAGGTGAGCAAGTAATTCTGGTGCAAAACAGGAAGCCTGAAAGTCATTAGAAAAGCACAAAGGAGGAGCGGACTCTGGAGGGGAAAATTTCATGTCAAAGTGAGGATTGGGGTAGACGTATTAGAAGACCTGTTGTTTGAGCTTCGTGGGATCTATTTCAATAGATGGAGTGGGGAGGAGAGCATCCCACAGTGGTGGAGAGGGGAACACAGGTATAGGACATTAGAGAAGAGGACTGATATTTGATTTTGTGCTTCCATCCTGTACAGCTAGCTTCTGTTATTTATCTCTGTCACTTTTAAGAAATATGGGAAATACATCCTTAGAAAACGAATCCTGAGATGTCCAGGGTCTTCTGGTGCCAATCTATTTCAAACATTATTTATCAAATTTCTTAGGCGTTGCTTATTCTGACATTGAAGAAGGGAGTCACTTTAGTTAATGTGTCTGGATGCCTCCTCTTGGGTCCATTCATTCAAAGATGAAGTATGGGCACCTTCCCCATGCAGACATACTACTGTAAATCACTTTGTAAGATAATGCATTTAGCTGTATAACACATCACTTGGTATTGTTATTAACTCTGTTGTGTTTAAATATTCTGTCTCTCTGATTAGACTGAGAGTTGTTAAGGGCAAGTCTCCATGTTATACAGATTTTTAAATTTGCCAGCTTCACATAGTCCTCCTTATCCTTGTCAATCCTTGTCAATTCCTAAGAAATAGCACAGCCATAAAACTCTCCCTTAGGGTATGGAACTGAGGTTATTTATCAAATTTGTCTGTCTCATATTCCTTAAGGTCAAGAAAGAGGCTATATGACCCTGGGAAATTATTTAGTTTCACTGTGCCTCAGTTTTATCATCTGTAATATGGGTAAAATAATACTATTTATCAGAGGGAGCAATTATGAAAGTCAAGTGACACAGAACCAAAGTAGTTCAGTGCCTGGCTACAGTAAATGCTCAATAACTGTTTGTGATTAATATCATTATTATTATAATTGATTTCATTGCACATGACCATCTGAATTTTTCCCATCCTCGCCTGTGCTTGCATTCGTGCTAAGTCTCTTCGGTCATATCCAACTCTTTGCAACCCTATGAACTGTAGCCCATCAGGCTCCTCTGTTCATGGGATTATCCAGAGAAGAATAATGGAGTGGCTTCCCATGCCCTCCTCCAGGGGATCTTCTCAACCTGGGAATCGAACCCGTGTCTCTTAAGTCTCCTGCACTGGCAAGTGGGGTCTTTACATCTAGCGCTACCTGGGAAACCCACCTACTGCTGCTGCTGCTGCAAAGTCGCTTCAGTCATGTCCAACTCTGTGCGACCCCGTAGACGACAGCCTACCAGGCTCCTCTGTCCCTGGGATTTTCCAGGCAAGAATACTGGAGTGGGTTGCCATTTCCTTCTCCAAACCCACCTATGATTATCGCTATTTTCAATGAATAGAAACAATACTTGAGCCTGGGTTTGTGAGGCATATTCCAGAAAGTTCTAAAGAGCTTTTTTACTAGCACCCCCTTAGACATCAGCGGGTATGATGGATCCAGTCTGGCCTTTGGCCATTGCCGAGGCTACAGGCATGGCGTGTATCAGAGAAGCCCAAAGAAGTAAGTTCTCTAAAAAGAGACTACAGTGCAGTGTTTCTCCAGGGATTAGCAGCTTCATGACACAAATTATGTGAAACTGGGTCAAGTCACTTTGAAACTGGGTTAAACATCATTGAACTGCAGATGTGTCCACGGTAGTAGCATCCACAAAGGTCAGCATCAGAATGACTTAATAAAGACCATCCGAGGCCTCATGAGCACCCTCTGGTTACCACAGTGTAGGAATACTGTGCCTCTCCTGAACCTAGCACCTTATGGGGTAAAGGATGGTAGGACACTGTTATCCAGTGGTCCCCAACCTCCAGGATCTAATGCCTGATTCTCTGAGGTGGAGCTGATGTAATAATAATAGAAATAAAATGTACAATAGATGTAATGCACTTGAATAATCCCCAAACCACTCCCCATCCCAGCCCCAATTCATGGAAGAATTATCTTCCACAAAACCAGCTCCTGGTGCCAAAAATTTTGGGGACCACTAATGTCCAGCATCTCTAGGATCCTTCCCATATTGTTTGCAGGGTCTGCCTTCTTTTCACCCCAGTGAACTCAGTGCTTGCAGAAATATGTCTGACAAATCTCTCTCCAAGGCTATAATGATATCTTGTGCCTTCGGCAAAGATTTGTTGAATAAATGTGTTAACAAACAAACAAAAAAGATAGTGTTTGTTCACTGGGATATAAAATGCTCATTTATAATCTTGCATGACGAAGCATGTAAGCATATGGTAGCTGCCAAGTTTGCCTGCAGGTAAAACAGAAGCAGGTAATTCTGGTCTTGCCATTTTGCCCTCTCTCCATCTGCTCTTTTATATCTCATAGGTGAAAAGCTTTGTTCTCTACGCTAGTTTTCCCTGTTAAAATGTTAGTTGTTGTTAGATTAATTATGTTTCCATATGGCTTGCAATTGCAATTATCTTTTTTTTTTAAATCTGGCTATTGATTGTGAAAACTGATAAACATCTTTTACTATTGAAAAAAAAATACAGTTCACATACCCTTAAAATCCGTTTTCAAAGTAAAAAAAGAAGTTAACTGTTAGTAGTGCCAGTTTACCAAACATTGGGGGTAAGCAGGCCAGATTTTCATATTGAAGAGAAAGGATTTAAACAATATTTTCAGGAGAATTTTCTCTCTTCGCAGACACTAGGCATTGAAATTAGCACTGGAATTAGGAGAATAAGTGAGATTACCATGGATTTTAAAACAACTTATAAAAAAAACCTTATTTATTATTTATTTTTGTCTGTGCTGGGTCCAGTCCATCGTAAAGGAGATCGGTCCTGGATGTATATTGGAAGGACTGATGCTGAAGCCGAAACTCCAATACTTTGGCCACCTGATGCACAGAGCTGACTCATTTGAAAAGACCCTGATGTTGGGAAAGATTGATTGCAGGAGGAGAAGGGGATGACAGAGGATGAGATGGTTGAATGGCATCACTGACTCAATGGACATGGGTTTGGGTGGACTCTGGGAGTTGGTGATGGACAAGGAGGCCTGGCATGCTGCGGTTCGTGGGGTTGCAAAGAGTTGGACACGACTGAGTGGCTGAACTGAACTGAGTCTTCACTGCTGTGTGTAGGCTTCCCCCAGTTGTTGTAAGCAGGGCTACTTTCTGGTTGGGGTGCACGGGCCTCTCATTGTGGTGGCCTCTCTTGCTGGGGAGCATGGGCTCCAGGGCTCAAAGGATTCAGCAGTTGTAGCTCATGGGCTCCAAAGCAAGGGCCCAGCAGCCATGGTGCATGGGCTCAGTTGCCCCTCAGCAAGTGGAGTTTTCCCCAGGGACGGAACCCATGTCCCCCACACAGGCAGGTGGATTCCTAACCACTGGACCACTAGGGAGGCCTTACCATGGAGTCTTCATGTATTCTTTAGGGCTTGAATTTTGTGCACTTTTCTATCTGTTAGGGTATTTTCATCCTCAAGGCATAAACTGACTAAAACAGCTCAAATAAAAAATGCATTATTTCATGTGTACTAAGTCGCTTCAGTTGTGTCCAACTCTTTGGGACCCCATGGACTGTAGCCTACCAGGCTCCTCTGTCCAGGGGATTCTCCCGGTAAGAATACAGGAGTGGGTTGTGATGCCCTCCTCCAGGGGATCTTTGTGACCCGGGATTGAACCCACATTTCTTACGTCTCCTGCACTGGCAGGCAGGTTCTTTACCACTAGCACCGCCTGGGAAGCCCATGCATTGTCTCATATGAAGAGTACACCCAGAGTCAGGCTGATGGTTGAACCAGTGGCTTGAGGATGTCACGCAAGAGCAGGTATTTTCCATCTCTGCTCCCTGCTGTCTTTGGTTTTGTTTTTATCGTTAGGCAGAGGAATGATACAGGGATAAGATACACTTATGAATATGTCCCACGGAAGAAGAGAGACATCCTCTGGCCTTCTTTTCCTGAAGTGAGGAATCTTCCCGTATACTCCTTTGTGGAGTCTCCCTCCATCTCACCAGAATGTGCTCATATCCTCATTTCTCAGCCAATGTTAGTATCATGCATGTGTGTGTGCTAAGTTGCTTCAGTCGTGTCCAACTCGTTGCAACCCCATGAACTGTGGCCCGCCAGGCTCTTCTGTCCACGGAATTCTCCAAGCATGAATACTGGGTGTGGGTTGCCATGCCCTCCTCCCGGGGATCTTCCCAGAGGACCAAATCTCCATCTCTTATGTCTCCTGCATTGGAAGGCAGGTTCTTTACCACTAGTGCCACCTGGGAAGCCCATTAGCAGAATGCTGCAGCTGCTGCTAAGTCGCTCCAGTCGTGTCCGACTCTGTGCGACCCCATAGACGGCAGCCCACCAGGCTCCGCCGTCCCTGGGACTCTCCAGGCAAGAACACTGGAGTGGGTTGCCATTTCCTTCTCCTACACATGAAAGTGAAAAGTGAAAGGAGAGTCACTCAGTCATGTCCCACTCTTAGCGACCCCATGGACTGCAGTCTACCAAGCCCCTCCATCTGTGGGGTTTTCCAGGCAAGAGAATAGCTAACCCGGAGAGCTCTGAGAGCTGGAGACATGAGACTTTGGAAGAGAGAAGTAAGAACTTGAAAAAAATATCAGATTCTTTTTTGGGAAGGAGGAAGAATGGAAGGTAATCTGGAGATAACTGAGGAAGTTTTCTATATACTTTATATGATCTTCTTATTCAGAAGAAAGCAACAATGATATTTTAAAATAAAATAAATACCAGGAGAAAAAATTCTGGGAGAGGGATTTGATTCCCAAAAATGAGAGACAAATTTTCTAAAATAGCACAGGGGGAGAAATGGTTAGGAGGTAGGATGAATATTCATCTAGACCAGGAAGGTGGCCCAAGGAAAAGAAGAAAATCAAAAAATCATATATTTATTCATCCTCCTGAGTCAGGCTTAACATGTAACCATGGTTATCATTCCATTTGAACCTACTCTCTGCTCTACAACATCCTGCGAAACGCTGTGGAGTTTGACTGAGCTGAGATGCATGGCAGAAGGCAGAGTAGCACACTGCCATAAGCTTTGGGTACTATAAGGTGACTGGAGAGTAAGATGTTGCAGTTCTGTGATCAGGTGGTTCATTATGTTTAGTTTCTGGAAACAGTTTTTCATTGAGAAATTCTAACCCTTAAAAAAAAAAAAACTACACCAGATGTAAACTAAGTAATTTTTTTCCCTACAGCAAGTCATATGTTTTTCACCTAGACAAAATAAGCACCATAGGGCACATGTATCAAAGAAAAGGGAAATCCAAATGAATTACATTTTTAAACAGCCTTAATCCTATTTGGTCAGGAGCAAAGTTTCCTAAAAACGAAAGTGCTCGCTTCTGGTGCCTATCATCAAATTGCTACAGAATATTCTACCATGCCTTGACTTCTCCTGTAAGTAGAATCCAAGAATGATGATGTCTTAGTGGAGATGGTATCTAGGAACTTTAAGAACAACAACAACAAAAGAGTTGCCAAGTTGCTAAGAGAGTAAATCACAGTAGTTCTCCTCACAAGAAAAAACAAAATACTTTTAACTGTTTATGGTGATGGATGTTCACTAGATTTATTGTGGTGATCATTTTTCAATGCATATAAAGGCTGGCTTATTATATTTATGCCTAAAATGTATATAATATTATATTTCAGTTATATTTAAATTAAAAAATTACAAAGCAAAACAAAAAACAAAAACCTAGTCTGGGTGTATTTTCCTTCAGCAAATGTTTTCTTAAAAACCAAAGAAAAGCTAGAAACCAGAGAATATTGGTGAGAAGGAATCAATAGATTCTAGAGAAATATAGCCTACACATTTAGGTGAAATTTAGTGTGATTGACAAGAAAAGAAAAAGGAGGACATAACAACTGATTTTATCATGAGTGTACCCCTCCTACCATCTTTTTGTAGTTTCTTATTTAGGTCTTCAGTGTAGATTTGATTAGCTTTCTTGATAGGTTCTGGTCTTTTTTTATCCATGGTTGTTCAGCAGTGAAGTTGTGATTTTGCTGTGGTTATGAGAGAAGCTTAAAGTCCTTCTACTCCACCATCTTGTCCAAATTCCAGACATAGCAACTGAAAGAGTAAAATTAGATTCAGCAGGAAGAGGTGGAGAGGCTGTATTATGGGAATGACTTAGGGAGAGAGGGAGAGAAAGAATTATGACAAATAAAGTATTCAGCTTGTTTCCTCAGATATGTTTTGCTCACATTTTTCGTCTTTCTCAGACTTCATACCTACAAAAGAAGAAGACAAGTGAGCAAATATTTTGGATGACTACACAATGCAATACATAATAAGGAATGACTTAAGGAAGATACATTTATTATTAATTACACCTACAGTCCATAGGGTCACAAATAATTGGACGTGACTGAAATGACTTAGCATGCACAACATAAGTTAGCATGTTCTATAAGAAAGGGAAAGAATAATGCTATCTGTGTTGTCTTTAAAGGCTTCAGAAAGGAGTTAATAGATGAACTGAATTTTGAAAATGGGTATGACATTGACAGTTGATTATGTGGATACAGAGCATTGCAAGCAAGAGGAAGGGTTATTTCAGAAACAGGAAGCATTCTATAAGGGCTATGCCTTAGAGTATTAGATCTACAGCAGGGCATTCACATAAGAAGTTTGGGTAATAAACTAGGGTGGGATTAAATGACAAGGAGCTATGAAAAATTCATTTTTGTCACAAAATTAGTCATTGAAGGTTTTTAAGTAGGAAAATAATAAGATTAGGTAAGATCAGGAAAATTGTCAGTGTGGAAGACAGAAAGAACAACCAGTAGGAGACAGTTGAAATACTCATAATTGCTGGTAAGGAGGACATGAGCAAAAGCAGAATTGGCAGGATAGAGATACAGAAAAAGAATAAAGGATATGGAAGAGGTAGTTTGAATAGGATTTGCTCACTTGATAGGAAAGAAAGGAAGAGAGAAGAATTGATGACGCAAATATTTGGAGTCTGAGCAATGAGAATATGTTGTTTCTGGTTTTGGATGATGGCTTTGGTTAGAGATGTATTGGATGGTGCAGCATGTGCTTAAAAACTTGAGTCTGAATTTTTAGAAATATGGATGTGCAAGGCACTTGCATCAAAGTTACATTTAGAATTGAAAGAGCGTGCAGTCCAAAGAAGAACAGGAACAATAGACAATAAAAAAGACAGGAACTAAATCATAAGGATAAAGGGAAGCAAATAGAGGCAGGTGATAGTGAAGTCACCTCTTCAAATATATTTTTTTTAATAATGTTTTTCATACCCTTCTCAGCAAAACTTCAGTTTTGAAATTTTGAAATGTCAGTCAATTAAATTTTGTACTTTGAAGTTCTTCCAGGGCACTGTAAAGATTAGTTGACCTCACAGATATTCATCAATGAATCTCAAGAAGTGCTTCATACACTGCAGTGGTACTCTTTGATGTTGTGTTCAAGAAAACTGCAAACTCTATGTAGACTTGTGAGTCTAAAGGATGTAGTTGTAAGGAATAAGGCTGTTGATCTAAGGAGAAAAACATTTTTCTGTAGGTGATGAATACCAGGTTCTAAAACAGAAATCAGTCCTAATATACTCACATACTTACTGATGTGCTGCTTGAGGATGGGAAATATTTGTTGAAAAAATTTACCAAGTATTTTCTGACACAGTCATAATAAATACCAATTTCATGGTAATTAACAAGGAGGTGGAACATGAATAAACCCCCTGAAAAAATTCAGACCTCTATTCTAAGTCAACACTTCCTATCTTTTTTCCTCCTTTCCCAACTCTCTCTCTCTTAAATGCAGTGAGGCAAGGTGAAGGCATGGGCCATGCAGGTACTGAGTCTGGGAGTCAAGAGCTAAGGCCTGTCCTATAGGCTAGACTTGGAGACCCAGGACAATGCACTTCACACATGCATCTGTCTGTGTGAAATGAAGAGACTGATCTCAATATGCATCTGATTTTGCCCCTCCTCTTCACAATAAAAACACATTAGTCAGAATTGCCTGCCATCTTCCTAATGAGAAATTTCAGTAGAGTTTATTATGCTTTGCTTTATCCAGAAATATTCTCTAACCTTCATAGTCTCTGAAGAACTCCCTCCCAGAAGAATGAGAAGCCAGCAGGAGAAAGAACTCACTTTCTCTTAGGACATCTTCTCAGTGGAATCCTCTCCTGCCCTTCATTTCCAATGCTTTGGCTCTTCCTTATGTCTCCCTGGTGTATGGCAAGACACAATGCTGTCATACCTAACCATCATGCAATACTCCCGGCCAAGACCACCAAGAACGCTAACTTATCTGCCTGCCCCACAGAGCCCAATCAGACCTAATCATATCCCCGGCTAGGCTAACCCACCATGTGCCTCCACCACTGTTCATCATGACATCAGAGACTTATCCTCCACTAGCTTTCATTCATTTGGCTCCTGGAAATAGTTGCTTATATTTTGTGCTTAATCAGTGGGGTTTTACTCCAGTGAATGTTACTTCAGCCAAACCAGACTTGCCTAGTTTAAAGACTAGAAGAGTTCCAGAAGCATTTTCATGGTTTTGCCTTTCTTATTTCTGAAGGACTCATAAAAGCTATAGTTAGGGTAGTAATGAATGTGGGCATAGCATTAAACATTGAACTTATTCTTTTGCTACATTATCCCAGTTCTCAAAATCATGAAGTTAGCAGTCATTCTAGAGGCATCTCTCCCCATTTCTAATCAACTTGATAAAGATACTTTGAAGGGAAAAGATCCAAAATACTGGGTCAAGTAGAGTGAATATGAAACCATCATGCAGAAATTGTTAGCAAATAGTCTATAAGCCTTGTACATATGCATTTTGTGTCACTTTTTCTTATATTGCTCTTTTGCTTGGCTTTCTTTCCCCACCAGTGGTAATTTGTTCTTATGGAATGTTTTTCATTCTTAGAAATTGTGTTATTTCATAGTAATTACTTGAACACAAGCTTGAAAATCTCTGAAAGTCTTATTTGTGTCATATTAGTCTCACTCAGTCTTTCTGTGAATGATGTAGTCATCTACTTTAATATTTCAATGCTTTAATTATGATGAAAAATATAGAATAAAATAAGATCATTTGTAAAGAGCTACACAGATGACTGCCTTGAGTGATATTTTTCTCTGCTTTTACTTGTTTGCCATTGTCAAGAATCTTGGAGAAATGAAGCCTTTAGGAGGCAGATAATATTGCAAAAAGCAAAAGGAGGTTTTATCTAGATAAACATTGGATAAATTGTTACTAAGTAATCAGGAATTAGCCATGCAAGAACTTTGGTATTCACGTTAAGGCTGTGAATAAAGAAATAGTTCCCATATTTAACACATGTATTCTTTAAAATCTCTTTTCAGATTATAATGATTTCTTTTTAAGAAAATGATGTTCATATAATACTCAAGTTTTATACAGATATTTTCTTCAGTATAGAGTATATCTGACTCAAGACTTCAAACTTTTATCTAAATAAGAGGAAATGCCTCAAAAACCATGTGCAAATCAAGATTTGTACAGATAGAAGAAAAGTGACAAGTGTAACTTGAAAACCTGCTTTAGAAAACAGAAAGATGATCTTCTCCAGTGTAAATCAATCCATTTCACAGAAGTCATTGGGTTTCTGTGCATCATAGTGAGTTTTGTCCAAGTTGTAAAGAATAAATTCGGATATCCAAACACATACTCTGCTGCTTCCGTAAATGACCCCTTTCCTATGAGCTCAACTTCGATCTACACTCAGTTACCTGAAGTCCTCGTGGGTGAAATGTGAATTTGCAGGATGAAAGCTGTAGGAACAAAAAAGAGAAAGATTTGCAAAGGATTATTTTCTAAAAAGAAAAATGTTCATGTACAAAGCTTGAGCTAGGCTGGACTACAGGTTTTCCTGTCACTGAAGGCCTAAGACTATTAAGAGTATGTCGTGTGTGTGTGCTGTCATGCCCGACTCTTTGAGACCCTGTGGACTATAGCCCACCAGGCTCTTCTGTCCGTGTGACTTTTCAGGCAAGAATACTGGAGAGGGTTCCCATTTCCTCCTCCAGTGGATCTTCCCAACCCAGGGATCAAACCCACGTCTCCTGCATTGCAGATGTTTTCTTCACCTGCTGAGCCTTCAGGGAAGCCCAAGATCATGACAGTGTATAAGAAAAAAAATCTAATCCAATAACAAATAATAATTAGCACTGGAGAGAACCATTTAAAAAAAGCCCTCAAGTGTAAAGTAGTGGGGAATGAAGCAGATTGGGAAGGGGGACAAACAAACCAGAAACAAAACTACAGAGATCTTTGTTCATTGGGTGGAGAATTTCTCACTGGCCGTCTCTGGTACCACTCAAATTGTAAAGAATCCACTCGCAATGCAGGAGACCGGGGTTTGACAGAACAACTAACACTAATACTTTTCTCTCTGGATCACAAACAGATATTTTAAAATTTTCTTTATACTCTTGTGTGTTGTCCAACTGTTCTCTTTCAGGTAATTTGGACTCCAATATCTAAAGTTTTGCTTCATCTGAAAGAGAATCTCATCATCTTAATTAATTGGTAGAGAAGTTACAGTCTCAATATGCATGTGTGTGTGTCTGTGTGTGTGTGTGTGTGTGTGTGTGTGTACATTGAACTGGTGAAGTCAAATTCTAGAAAGACTACTAGCTTTGTGTGATTTGTTTGAATAGGAAGCCACAGACATCCAAGCCCTCCTCCAATTTTTCCTAATTAGTCCATTTGTAAGAACTGTGTATATTCCTGAAACAAAAAATGCAAGAGATTTTAAAGCTTATGTCTTGCAGAGAGAGCTTCCTATGAAAACCGTTTTCCTTATCTTTATCTGTCTCTTAACTAATTATCTAAATGGAAATAACACTGAAGATATCATTTGTATCTATATTTTCATCCTCCCCAATGTCTGTACAGCTTAGATAATATAAAAGAAATTATATTAAACAAGTTCTTTGAAATGTAAATACCATATATACCAGAATTGTACTGCCCTACTATTGTAGACTTCACAAAGGAACTTATACAATTAATGCCATTACAACTGTGATTTATTTCATATCATCCAACTCTATGCCCTATACATATATAGAGGCCCATGAATCAGTATGCCCTGATATTAACACTGATAAATCAAAAGAACGCAAACTGCCCTCAAGCTGGGGTGATTTTGGAGACTATTTGACTTTCTAGTAATGTTTCATTGAAAAAAAATGAGCAAGGATTTGGTATTATATTGGATAATTTTGCCAACATGTTCCTAGAAAGGATTAACCAATGTAGTATGTCTGAATTGAGTCTATAGAGTTGTTTTATTTGAGAGAATAAGGCTTCTGTGCTGGAACGTGATGAAGTGCCACATAGGTGGCATACATACTCCCTGGAAAACACTAGAAATCAACTGAGCACCTGTTTTAAGGGGGAGTTTTTTTTGCCATTAAATTGTTTTCTGAGCCTGGGAACCCCTCTTTCGGGACCTAACTTTTCTTTAGTCTGATGTTTTCACATACTAAGCTCCAAGAAACACTTTCAAGTATTTTTTTGTGTGTTCTGTGGCTGCAAAAAAAAGTGAGGCAGCTGATACAATTTCACCAAAGTTCATTTTAGAGCACAAGTTTCTTATTTGCTGGATAAAGAGTGAATGAAGACATATCATTTAGGTGAATTGGTATTTATAACATACATAATTGTGCTTTCAAGATAAAATAAAATGATATTTTAGCAGATGCATATCAGATACACTTAGATTAAACTCCACAGAGGACCAACATCTACGCTAAACACTTAAGTATTTTTGTTCAATAAACAAACATTTAGAGAGGTCATATCATGCATGTGGCAAATTAAATATAATATTGGGATTCTTCTTACTATGAGTAAGTGTGGAATATTAGAATATTTGTACCAAAAATGCATGATATTAAAAAAGTAAAATTTTGTTATGATAGAGATTGGTAAGGGGAAACTGTATTTTATTAATAATTTTATTTTGCTCCCTCTTACTACTTGAAGTTTACTTCCTAATAGTATTAACCTCAGAAATTTAACAAAATGATCAATATCCTCTACTTAGGAGCCCTGGTTAAAATAGCTAATAAGCAATCTGAAACATACAACACCCTGGAATTAGATGTTTTATTCTAACAAGCTGCAGAATTGGAAAGCTGGCAATATCCAGGTGTGAACCACTATGAAAAGTGGTCTGATATAATTAAACTATATTGAGTAATATATACAGTTTTTGAGATGTCTGATCATTTTCCACTCTTTTTCTTTTTCAGCAAAAAGAAGGATCATTTTTTTTGAGAAGCATTTGAATTTCCTCACCAGCTGCATTTCTGTCTTATGCTTTTATGAGGCATTCCAGCATGCTCTCGGGGGTCTTTGTGTGTGTACATGTGTGTGTGCGCATGCACTCATGCACATGTGTGTGCAAGGATGACTTCTCCAACATTATGTTTTTAAATCTGACAAGGTCATATAAGCTGGTAAAAAAAAAAAAAAGCAAAGGGTCATCAAAAGGGGAAAAATAACAGAACTACAGTGAAATGGCTCTCTGTCGGCCTTGGTATTGATTCAGAGTGTGTCAAAAGGGTCTTTTGTCATGCCCCTACCACAGCATACTAATTTGCTAGATCAAGTCTGTCAGAATATCGACTGGAAGTAAAGAACTACAGTGGCAGCTTTTGTGTTTCCTACAGCAGGGAGCCTGTGTGTGAAACAGGATTATCAGGGGGTCATGAAGAGAGTCAAAGGATGTCCATCACTTCCCTTCTGGTAATGTAATGGGGCGGGCGCCTGGGTGTGATTAAGATGTAGGAGACGGGAGGCATAGCGGTGAACAAATCAGAAACACACACATGCAAATCAGGTTGGCTGCTGTTAACCACATATTTTTAATGAAAAATTCAATAGCAGACCCAACACATATCTAAACAGCTGCATTCAGCTAACCTATCAAATGGCCTATTCAACATCTTTCCTTGAAAAGCAAATATACAAAACATGGAAATGCTTATCAGGTCTGCATTTTTCTTTAAATATCACTTTGCAATCTACAAGTGTTTCTTCGGCATTCTGTGTGCTCCTGGCACAACTATCAGACTATTAAATATCAATTCGGATTTTTTTGTAAAATAATATATAGTATTTACCATGTCACAGCTCAGCCTTACCATCACCATTGGTATTATAGAGTTTTGGCTTGTTTCTTTCCACTGGCTTTGTTGCATTAGCAAAATAGCTTCCTTGAGTGGAAAAAGATGTATGATGGAAAATTCAGTTTTGTACAAATACTGATGCTCAGGAAGATGCTTTGGAATTATAATAGTATTATAAATGTATAGATACTTTGCATAGGACATAGATAAAACATCATTTTATCTATGTAAAGAATTTTCATATTAGAAGCTAAGGTTTTCTTTTCATCTTTATTTCTACTTCATTAGCACACAGCACTGGCTATTTATTTTTTTACTCATTCAAGAAATTGTAAGTTTCCACTCTCTGCCAGATGCAGGCTACATTGCTAGAGCTACAGAAATGAGTAAAGCAAGTACTCTGCCTTGAAAGCTAAGTGATAGTATGGAGGCATAAAGCATTTATATTTGTAATATTCCTAATGTCTGTATCGCAGTGTAGACTAACTATCGTAAAAAGAGCTAGTAGCTACTGAATAGTTTTTGGAAGTTTGTTGATTGGCCCTGCCTTAAATAAGCTTGTAGAGATGTAGTGTGGAGTTGAAAGATTTCTAGACTGTTTCCAGCTAGTCCAGCTCACGTTATAGTAGAGGAATAAGGCCTATTGATTACAAAGACTTGTCTCCCACCCAAAACACCTGACTGGAAGGGCCACATACCTGAAGGTCTCTGGTTCCTATCTTAACATTACCACTGTGGTCACCACTTAATGGGAGTCTTCCGTTATCTGAAACAACCTGTTATTTGCCTTGCTAATGCCTGCTGAGAGAAGCTGCTGTCTTAGCTCATGTTAACGAACCCTGTGGATATAACTATGGAGAAGAGATGTTTATCTAGTCAGTACTGGATAATGCAGGAAGAGAGACATGACCTTATGTGCCCTTCAGAGAGTAGTTATTTTGTTTGTTTGTTTTGCTTTTGTTTTTCCCCTCTTAATCCATCTCATCTTGGTTTTCCACCAAGTCATTCATTCTGAGCTTTCTCTGCTAGAATGTGTTCCCTCTTAATGTCAGTCTTGCAAAGGCGGAAGTCCTGGATTTCTCTCCTTGTCTCTTTCTGAACCCTATATCCATATGATCTTCTTCATGGCTGTGAGTTAAAGCCCTTTATAAATGCAGTACATCCAATTATACATCTCTGGTCCAGGGCCCTCGCTTCACACCTCATTGGGACCTTGACCTCTTGGATCCAAAACTCATTTCTCTCCCATCCTTCCTCATCTCAATAAATGTATCATCAAATATTCTGTTGTGAAGACAAATAAAAATTTAAAGAGGGAAGAGAGATGCCTGCTTAATTCTTGATTCTTTGAATGTCCTCACCCTTACCAGGCAGAGGCAATCCATCAACAAATGCTGAAGCGCCTACTTACCTCTAAGGGGGATCTTCAGTATGTTTCTTTTCCTCTACTCCATCACCACTACTCTAGTTGAAATACCAACTCTCATCTGTGTTATTACAACAGCCTCCTATCTGGTTTCCCAGTATTCACTCTTGCCCCTCTACAATTCATTTTTCAGTTATCTTTTCAAAATATAAATCTAAAAACCTTTTGGATCTAATAGCATTTTGCTACCACCAATCTATTTGGCTCCATCAGTCAGATTTTTACCTCTAGGTTTTCCACCATTGTAAAGCCAGATTTGACCTACCCAATATGGTACTTTGCAGCAATCAAATTTCTTCTATAGTGTTCTCTGATTATTTTCTAGGCTAAAGTCACAATTGTTCAGTTTAGTTCAGTTCAGACGCTCAGTCATGTCTGACTCTTTGCGACCCCATGAATCACAGCACGCCAGGCCTCCCTGTCCATCACCAACTCCCGGAGTTTGCTCAAACTCATGCCCATCGAGTTGGTGATGCCATCCAGCCATCTCATCCTCTGTCGTCCCCTTCTCCTCCTGCCCTCAATCTTTCCCAGCATCAGGGTCTTTTCAAACGAGTCAGCTCTGCGCATCAAGTGGCCAAAGTATTGGAGTTTTGGCTTCAACATCAGTTCCTCCAATGAACACATAGGACTGATCTCCTTTAGGATGGACTGGTTGGATCTCCATGCAGTCCAAGGGACTCTCAAGAGTCTTCTCCAACACCACAGTTCAAAAGCATCAATTCTTCTGTGCTCAGCTTTCTTATAGTCCAACTCTCACATCCATACATGACTACTGGAAAAATCACAGCCTTGACTAGACAGACCTTTGTTGACAAAGTAATGTCTCTGCTTTTTAATATGCTACCTAGGTTGGTCATAACTTTCCTTCCAAGGAGCAAACGTCTTTTAATTTCATAACTGCAATCACCATTTGCAGTGATTTTGAAGCCCAGAAAAATAAAGTTTTTTTTCTGTTTCCCCATCTATTTGCCACTGTTTCCTCATCTATTTGCCATGAAGTGATGGGACCTGATGCCATGATCTTAGCTTTCTGAATGTTGAGCTTTAAGCCAACTTTTTCACTCTCCTCTTTCACTTTCATCAATAGACTCTTTAGCTCTTCTTCGCTTTCTGCCGTAAGGGTGGTGTCATCTGCATATCTGAGGTTATTGATATTTCTCCCGGCAATCTTGATTCCAGCTTGTGCTTCCTCCAGCCCAGTGTTTCTCATGATGTACTCTGCATATAAGTTAAAAAAGCAGGGTGACAATATACAGCCTTGACATACTCCTTTTCTTCTTTGGAACCAGTCAGTTGTTCATGTCTAGTTCTAACTTGCTTCCTGACCTGTATACAGGTTTCTCAAGAGGCAGGTCAGGTTGTCTGGTATTCCCATCTCTTTCAGAATTTTCCACAGTTTATTGTGATCCACACAGTCAAAGGCTTTGGCATAGTCAATAAGGCAGAAATAGATGTTTTTCTGTAACTCTCTTGCTCTTTCAATGATCCAGCAGATGTTGGCGATTTGATCTCTGGTTCCTCTGCCTTTTCTAAAACCAGCTTGAACATCTGGAAGTTCACAGTTCACATATTGCTGAAGCTTGACTTGGAGAATTTTGAGCATTACTTTACTAGTGTCACAATTGTAGATCCTAACAATAGTAATAATAAGGCATTGAACACTTACTATGTGCTGGGGATAGTTGTAAGTGCTTTTCATGCATGAACTCACTTTATCAAAGAGTTGTATTATTCTTTCCGCTTTAAGGAAACTAGGTCATAGAGAAGATAAATAATAAGCTTTGAGGTTAGAAAACTGGTAAATGATTTGTGATGAATATGTATGATTATTTCATACCACACAAAATAGATTATTAATTAATACAGAAGAAAGTTGCAATAGAAGTAAGGGTAATTCAAAGATTTATTTGAATTTATTTTATTATTATATAAAATAAAAATATATATAACATATTATTATATTATTATTATTGAATTTATTTATTATTCAAAGAACTTTCTGTTCATAGTCATTCTTCAGGTGTTCCCCAAAGAAAAACTATTAAAAAGAAAAAGAATCCGTCAGATGAAAGATGTTGCACCAACATGTTTCTATTTAGTTCACATAACATTTTTGCTTTCTTTTCTAAGGATTCTTTAAATACCTCAAGATTATTATTCAATTTAGTTTTGAAGTCTTCCACCAGTCTCTGAACTTGCTATTTTTTTAAAGAAATTGTGTTTTAGCATACTTAATTCTGTCTTAACTATAGAAATAATGAAAAATGAATTAAAAATTGAAGTGATCATTTGAAACCAGGATGCTGCTGCTAAGTTGCTTCAGTCGTGTCCGACTCTGTGCGACCCCATAGACGGCAGCCCACCAGGCTCCACAGTCCCTGGGATTCTCCAGGCAAGAACACTGGAGTGGGTTGCCATTTCCTTCTCCCATGCATGAAGGTGAAAAGTGAAAGTGAAGTCACTCACTCATGTCCGCCTCTAGCGACGCCATGGACTGTAGCCTACCAGGCTCCTCCGTCCGTGGGATTTTCCAGGCAAGAGTACTAGGGTGGGTTGCCGTTGCCTTCTCCTGAAACCAGGATAGATGTGTATAAAAGTAGGCTGAACAGCTTTGAAATTTCCCCTGGCAAAATTGAAATTGGGGACCTTTGAGGCAAACAACCTCTAGGTTCAGCTAGGATATAAAGGGAAATGAATAAATATTACAAGACCAAGAGAAGAGAGTAATTTTCATGATTCTTGGACACTCTAGAGGAAGAAATGCAACTCAGTCTAATGGCTTGAGTCAGGCTCTGCCAGCTCAGACACCTGAGACTCCTGCCTTCCATGGTGTAGCCACCCCCAGCAAATTAGAAGAGTCATCGTGATGATAGCTTGTGGAGAAAAAATTTATACACACAAATGTAAGAGAAAGTTAAAATTGTTGGGAAAATAAGATAATATATGATGCTTTATTAAAAAAAGCTCACTCAGTGTCTGTAAAATATGATCAATTTAGACCAAATAGTATTAGTCAGCATTAGGCTGGTTTCATGTCATTTATGGCTTCACTGGTGGCTCAGATGGTAAAGAATCTGCCTGCAATGCAGGAGACCTAGGTTCAGTCTCTAGATCGGGAAGATCCCCTGGAGAAGGGAATGGCTACCCACTTTAGTATTCTTGCCTGCAGAATCCCATGGATGGAGGAGCCTAGCAGGCTACAGTCCATGGCGTCACAAACAGTCAGACATAACTGAGTGACTAAGACACACACATGTCATTTATAACCAGTATTTCAAGGTGAGCTAAAGTCCAAAGAGGTGTTTTCTTTGAAGTGCTTTTTTTTAATCCTTTTTTTTCAATCATATTGAATAAGATGTGAAGGATTTTTCTTATACATGTCTATGCTTCATGACTTCCTATGATCATGAATCCTAACTATATTGGAATGTTCACAAAAATATGATCCATGATTTCTCAAATGAGAACAGTTTCTAAAAGTTAACCGCCAATTTAAAAGGCCCCCTGAGCAGATTTTTGATGATCATTAACATTTTTACTTATTAATTTTTAAATATGAAGTTCCTTTGGTTATGCCACATTCCTAACTGGGTTTCCAAATGTTCATCCATGTTCCCAGGAGTTAATGGAAAATATTAGTGGAGAGAAGGAAAATTCAGGCACACACTGAACTTCCATTTGTGAGAGCAAGTTAGGTCCCCAGAATCCAATCCCTTTTGAAAGGAGATCAAAGCCACACAACTCAACACGTGTTTGCGATATCTAATTTATATCAGGACTGGATGAATCCAGATGCTCATTGGGTCCAACATCTTGAACTATTTCCCAAATGTTAGAGACTTAATAAAATCTAAACTCCACCTGGCACCTTTAGGTTAATTTTAAAGCAATCATTATTCCCCAGGAAACTGAAAACATGTGTTTCTGATTTGTTCACACTTAAGTCATCAAAATATTATTTTGCAAAGTGATTTGATATCCAAGAAACCTGTTGGATGCTTTTTTCCTGGAAAGTAAGAAATTTGGTTTTGCCTAAGGAATTCGGCTAATTCTTCTGTTCCAACAGTCTTCTGGGGTCATCATGAGGCAGATAGATCCCTTAAATGACACCTCACCAGTAGCCTGGCTCGTGGCAGGCTGTGTAGCCTTCTGCATCAAACTACCACCACCACTACTACCACACACACACACACACACACACACACACACACACACACTCACACTCACACCCCAGACTCCTCAAACCAAGAAACACAAATACTCCATCTTCCTCAGTATGCAGTGTCATCCATAAGGGAAGATCTCCAAGTGCTAGTGGAGAGACATGAGCTTAGCTACAGTCTGCATTTATCCACTTAGTAGCTCTGAGCTTTTTGAGAAGACTCTTAACCTCTTGGGGCTTGTCTACCTCATCTGCAAAATTCTGGTGAGAAATACTATCACTTATTGCAGGAATTAGGCTAAAGACTTTCCCAGCAACTTTTTTCCTAGAAAACATTTATTAAAAAACTCAGAGTGCTCTAAAGCACAATTCCAGATGTGGTAGGATGCAACAGAAGTGACAGTGGATATGCCTGTTTTTAATTAAAATGAGACTATCAAAACAGAGGAAAACTTATTTTTAAGAACTTTCAGTAAATCAACCAGAAAACTGACAGAGCATTTACAATACAGATTCCAAGGGATTCTGAGTCCTAAAATATTATTGGATAATAGTCTCCCTAACCTTGGGTCCATCCTTTCCCTGATCCTTCTGTAGTCTATTTTCCAGACAGAAACCTATTTAAAAAAAAAAGAAATCACATTATGTTACTCCCATATGTAAACATCTCAATGGCTTCTTATTATACCCAGAAAAAGTTGATGTTTTTATCCACCACCTAGAGGAAGATCCTACTAGATCTGGGCCCTGGCCACCTGCCCAACCTCTTCTCATGCCACTGTGCCCTCTGCACTTGATACATGAGCTTCCTGGTCCCAAACACACTTAGGGTCTTTGTTTTTGCTTCTCCATTTGCCTGCAATATGCTCCTTTAGCTAGCCATGACCCCACGACTAACTCCTTCCCTTTATTCAATTCTATGCTCAAATTATACCTACCCCAGTGGGGAGCTCCCTAACTTCCATACCTGTTTGCTTATTCTATTTTTACTTTTCTTCAAACATTTCTGACCCTTTCCCTGATTTTCTATCTCTTTAATAGTTTATAGTATGTTTGTCTTTTACCCCAAGTACCACAAACCATGCCAGATGGTTAAGAAGTATTTGTTGAATAAATAAAGAAAAAGGCTCACTTTAAAAATCTATGTTAAAAAAAATAAAAATAAAAATCCATGTTAACAAATTACTTCTAGTAAATTCTATCAGTTTATACATCCTTCCCCTTCTATTTGTCCTGAAGTGATGATACCAGATGCCATGATCTTAGTTTTCTGAATGCTGAGTTTTAAGCCAGTTTTTTCACTCTCCTCTTTCACTTTTTCCTAGAAGGGGAAAAAAGTGGAAACAGTGACTGGAAATAGTGACAGCTTTTCTTTTCTTAGGCTCCAAAATCACTACAGATGGTGACTGCAGCCATGAAATTTAAAAAATACTTGCTTCTTGGAAGGAAAGCTATGACAAACCTAGACAGCATATTAAAAAAGCAGAGACATCACTTTGGCGACAAACGTCCATATAGCCAAAGCTATGGTTTTTCCAGTAGCCAGTACAGATGTGAGAGTTGGACCACAAAGAAGGCTGAACGCAAAAGAATTGTTCCTTTTGAATTGTGGTAGTAGGCAAGACTCTTGAGAAGACCTTGGACTGCAAGGAGATCAAAGCAGTCAATCCTAATGGAAATCAACCCTGAATCTTCACTGGAAGGACTGCTGCTGAAGCTGAAGCTCCAGTACATTGGCCGCCTGATGGGAAGTGCTGACTCAGAGGAAAAGACCTCTGTGTGGGGAAAGACTGAGAGCAGGAGAAGAAGAGGGCGACAGAAGATGAAATTGTTGGATAGCATCACCAACTCAATGGACATGGGTTTGAGCAAAATCTGGGAGATATTGAACAACAGGGAAGTCTAGCATACTGCATCCATAGGGTCACAAAGAGTTGGACATAGCTTAGCAACTGAACAACAACCACACATCTGTCACTGGCACAGATAATAATCATTTTAACTGTATCCTCAGCAACACTGGGTTATTAACATATGTATAATATGACAAGAAGAGTTATATATAATTTTTGATAGAAAGCGAATGTTTGTGTTTGTCTAAATGAGTATCTTTTGGACATTGCCCATTCTTTTATTAGACCTAGTCTCATGTCATCAACCCATTTTTACATAGGGGTGTACATCTTCTAAGAATTAATTTGTAGTAACTTTTTTACAAAAGAAATTGTGATTACATATGTGACCTTTTAACTGTCATATATATTGCATTATTTTTCATGTTTTTGTGGATACACAAATATACTCTTTTAAAATTTATTTCTTGACATTTAGCAATTTCATTCTTGTGACTCTACCTTTTTTAATAGATGAATGTTCTCATTCTTTACAGCTTCATTCAAAGGCAAATATTTTAAAGCAATGTATTTTTTTCTAGTTTGATTTTGTAGCAGAATAATAATAGATACTTCTGAGTACCAGAAATGACAATGGTAGATAGTTATGAAATGACTTAAGAGTAAATTTTTCTAGTGTAATGGGTTTTTCTCAAGGGCTATTTTAACAAAGAAAGGTGTAGTTTTCAAGCCTTGCAATATATTCTACTCCAAAGATTCTGAAAATGTTTCTACTTTTCTAGCTCAGTCATCTTTAGATTACAGAAGGGTACTTTGACATTCTTAAACTTATACTTAATGTTTACATTCATTCACCTTCTTTTACAAAGGATTAACAACTCAGTGTAGGATCTATTTAGTTTATATTTTATACAGGTATTACAGCTTCAGAAAATACATTTATGTTAATATGAATTCCTTTTATTTTTCCTAAATTTAGTTTGGTAATTTTCTAATATCTTTTACACTCTAAGGTTTCCTTCTTCTATGTTCACTTATGTAGTGAACATTTATGGAAAAATCTGCCATATGCAAAGCACTGTGCCAAGCCCTCTGTGTGTATGTTTAGTTGCTCAGTCATGTCCAACTCTTTTGTGACCCCATGGACTGTGGCCCGCCAGGTTCCTCTGTCTATGGGATTTTTCAGGCAAGAATACTGGAGTGGGATGCCATTTCCTTCTCAGGGGATCCTGACCCAGGGATCGAAGTTGTGTCTCCTGTGTCTCCTGCTTTGCAAGCAGATTCTTTACCCACTGAACCATCAGAGAAGCCCTGCTGGGCACACTAGAGGATTCAAAAAGGAACTGGATGTTGCTTTTATCCACACAAAATTTACACTAGGTATTATTTTTTTTCATCCTGACAGCATTATGAGATAGGTACCATTATTATCTCCATTCTACAGATGAGAAAATGAAAGCACGAAAGATTAAGCAATTTTCCCAAGTTTCCTCAGCTGCTAAGTGGTGGAGCTAGAATTCACATCCAGGGAAGCTGGCTTCAAAGACCACGTCTTCTATAATTATACTAAAACTGCCTCAATGGTGGTGGATAATAAGTGAAGAAAGCATCAAAAACTGGGAGAATAAGAAATTCATTCAAAAGTACTATTTAGGAAAGTTTAAAGGGGAGGAAGAGATTAAAGCATAGATACCAGTTCAAAGGCTTTTCAAGTAGTAGAGGGAAAATGTCATAAAGACCTCAACTTAGATCATGGCCAAAAAAAGAACTGAGAGCAGCTTAGAAACTGTTTAAAGAGTGAAATTGATGTTTGTTAGCAAACTGCTGGATGTGGGAGCATGGGAAAAGATAGAGTCAATAATGACAATAAGTTTTTTTAAGTGATAGAAAAAGATGAATTTTCTTTACCAAAAAGAAGAACCCAGATGGAAGTGAAGGAAGAAGAATTATGCTTTGTGGAAGCTTGATGTCCATCTCAACTGAAAATGTAACAAGTCATTTGAAAATGTAGGACGAGGACTATGGAAATTACAAGATGGGATATAAAGGTTTGGGAGTACTCCTCAAAACCTTGAAAGCTCAAGCCTTGAGTTGAATGCTCTTGCCAATGGATAAAATATAAAAGGAAAAACATACTCATCAAAGAAGCACGTGGACTTGTGCATTTAGAGGAAGGTAGAAGACTGAGTTAAAGAGGCTCATTTGAAAGGTATCAGTGTATGACAAAACCCACTGAAATGTTGTGAGGTAATTAGCCTCCAACTAATAAAAAAAAATTAAAAAAATTAAAAAAAAAAAGAAAGCTACTGAGAAAACAGTCAAGAAAACCAAGGGAAGAGATGAAAGATCAACAGGAATGCTTGAAATGCAGTAAAAAGCTTGCACAGTGCTAAGGAATTATCATTTTATTTAAAGACTACATTGAGCTTTTAGCAAGTGTTTATGGAACAGTTCTAGCAGAATAATGCAGATAAAAGCTATATGGTGAAGGATAGAGGGCCGTGTGGTAGGTAAAGGAAGTAGCAACACAGAAGGCAACCTAGACTCAAGGTGTGGTAGCAGAGGGAACATGAGGGGATAATGAATGGAGCGTATGGCAAGGTCATGATGTGGCTTTAATGATGGAGAGCTTGAAGAACTATAGTATGGGGAGAGGATAAATAGAAAAGAATGATCTGAATATGGGGATAATATTCACCTCTAATGAGCACTTGGCTTTCACAGGTGGCACAGTGGTAAAGAATCTGCCTGCCAAAGCAGAAGACACAAGAGATGCAAGTTCAATCCCTGGATTGGGAAGGTCTCCTGGATTAGGAAATGGCAACCTGCTCCAGTATTCTTGCCTGAAAAATCCTACGGTCAGAAGAGCCTGCAGGCTACAGTTGATAGAGTCACAAAGAGTTGGACACGACTTATTGACTGAGAACACACAATGAGCACTTACTATGTCCCAGATACTACTGTGATATGCCTGGATTTTCCCTTTTCCGTGACATTAATAGGTTCCATTAAGCATAAGAGAAAACAGAGGCACCATGAATTTTTAGGTACGTTGGCCAGAATCACATGGACAGTAATGCACAGGGCTACAGTGACTCCATAGCCAGAGCTCCTACCTGCCATGAATCCGTCTCCTTAGGGCCAGTGGGAAGCCCAGGCAAGAAGCAGGAGAGGTGCCCTGGCAGAAAGGTCACCAAAATATTAATATTGAGTGCTCCTAGATAATGGCATATAGACACATAGGGGAGAAAGAAGGTAGCCTTTCAATATTGATGTTATTTTTATTTTACACAACGAACAGAGTTATAAACAACATCAGGGCTAAAAGTGACAACCTGAATTTAAATGATGGGATTTTTGTCTTAGTTCAAACTCTATCCCATCAACTATATAAATAAACTTAATTATGAAAGTTCAGTTCAGGTCAGTCACTCAGTCACGTCCGACTCTTTGCGACCCCATGAACCACAGCAGGCCAGGCCTCCCTGTCCATCACCAACTCCCGGAGTCCACCCAAACCCATGTCCATCTAGTCAGTAATGCCATACAACCATTTCATCCTCTGTTGTCCTCTTCTCCTCCTGCCCTCAATCTTTCCCAGCATCAGGGTCTTTTCAAATGAGTCAGCTCATCGCATCAGGTGGCCAAAGTACCATAGCAAAAAATTTAAACTATAATACTAAGATGTAGCCTGAAAAATGTAAAATATTTTGGCACCTCCTCTGGAAATAATCTGTTTGTGTTCTATAGAAATCTATGCATGTTAAGTGATATATATGTATATTTGTACATATCTCCGTACACTGACTTTAAAAAGTAAACAAAACTACAAGTATTTTGGACAGTGATATTTTCCACATCACTACCTACTTTTCTGAGCAGCTCCATCCTAGTTTCTGTATGACAATGATATATTTAATGAATGCCTTACTACTGTACATTTACTTTTTTATAATTTTTACATATTACCTTTGCAAACCATGACAATGAACTCTTCACAAACTTTTCTTGTTATTATAAACCATGACAGTGAACTCAATGCTATGTAATTTTGTGGGAAAATCCTAGACTAATAATTACAATTTAAATTTGTATGAAAGGGAAAGTCGTTCACTCATGTTCGACTCTTTGTGACCCCATGGATTATAGAGTCCATGGAATTTTCCAGGCCAGAATACTGAAGTGGGTAGCCTTTCCCTTCTCCAGGGGATCTTCCCAACCCAAGGATCGAACCCAGGTCTCCAGCATTGCAGGCGGATTCTTTACCAACTGAGCCACAAGGGAAGCCCAAGAATACTGGAGTGGGTAGCCTATCACTTCTTCAGTGAATCTCCTCACCCAGGATTCGAACTGGGGTATCCTGAATTGAAGGCAGATTCTTTACCAACTGATCTATCAGGGAAATTTGTATAGAGCATACCAAATTCCTATCCACAGTGGTTGTTCCACATTCACCATGAGACAGTCTGTTGAACCATCCCTTATCAAATTTGTGTTGCCAAACTTTTTAAGCTTTGATGATCTGCTTTGCATAAACTTGCATCATTTTACTTTGTGCTTATATTTGTTGTTGTTCTTCAGTCTCTCAGTCATGTCCCACTCTTTGTGACCACATGGACTGCAGCATGCCGGGCTTCCCTGTCCTTCACATCTCCCACAGCGCTCTCAGACTCATGTCCATTGAATCAGTGATGCCATCCAATCATCTCATCCTCTGTCTTTCCCTTCTCCTCCTGCCTTCAATCTTTCCCAGCATCAGGGATTTTTCCAATATGTCGGCTCTTCACATCAGGTGCCCAAAGTATTGGAGTTTCAACTTCAGCATCAGTCCTTCCAATGAATAGTCAGGATTGATTTCCTTTAGGATTGACTGGTTTCATCTCCTTGCAGTCCAAGGGACTCTCAAGAGTCTTCTCCAACACCACAGTTCAAAAGCATCAGTTCTTCAGTGTTGTCTTTTATGGTCCAACTCTCACATTCATACATGACTACTATGAAAACCACAGCTTTGACTAGACGGACCTTTGCTCGCAAAGTAATGTCTCTGCTTTTTAATATGCTAAGTTGGTCATAACTTTCCTTCCAAGGAGTAATTTCATGGCTGCAGTCACCATCTGTAGTGATTTTAGAGCCCCCCAAAATAAAATCAGCCACTGTTTCCACTGTTTCCCCATCTATTGTCCATGAAGTGATGGGACCAGATGCCATGATCTTAGTTTTCTGAATGTTGAGCTTTAAGCCAACTTTTTCACTCTCTTTCACTTTCATCAAAAGGCTCTTTAGTTCTTCTTCACTTTCTGCCATAAGGGTGGTGTCATCTGCATATCTGAGGTTATTGATATTTCTCCCGGCAATCTTGATTCCAACTTGTGCTTCATCCAGCCCAGCATTTCTCATGATGTACTCTGCATAGAAGTTAAATAAGCAGGGTGACAATATACAGCCTTGACGTACTCCTTCTCCTATTTGGAACCAGTCTGTTGTTCCATGTCTAGTTCTAACTGTTGCTCCTTGACCTGCAAACAGATTTCTCAGGAGACAGGTAAGGCGGTTTGGTATTCCCATCTCTTGAAGAATCTTCCAGTTTGTTGTGATCCACATGGTCAAAGGCTTTAGCGTAGTCAGTGAAGCAGAAGTAGATGTTTTTCTGGATTCTCTTGCTTTTTCTACGACAGTAATTCGATCTCTGGTTCCTTTGCCTTTTCTAAATCCAGCTTGTACATTAGGAAGTTCTTGGTTCACATACTCGAAGCCCAACTTGGAGAATTTTGAGTATGACCTTGCCATTATGTGAGATGAGTGCAATCATGTGGTAGTTTCAACATTCATTGGCATTGCCCTTGCTTGGGATTGGAATGAATTCTGACCTTTTCCAGTCCTGTCGCCACTGCTGAGTTTTCAAATTTGCTGGCATGCTGAATGCAGCACTTTAATCTTTTAGGATCTGAAATAGTTCAGCTAGAATTCCATCACATCCACTAGCTTTGCTTGTATTGATGCTTTCTAAGGCCCACTTGACTTCGCACTCCAGTATGTCTGGCTCTAGGTGAGTGATCACACCATCATGAACTTATATGGAATTTAAGGAAGAAATGATACAAGTGAACTTATAAAATAAAAAAGAAACAGATCCACAGCTATAGAAAACAAACTTGTGGTTACCAAAGGGAAAGGATGGAAGGGATAATTTAGGAGTTTGAGATTAACAGATACAAAATACTATGTATAAAATAGATAACCAACAAGGACCTACACTATAGCATAAAGAACTCAATTTTTGTAATAATCTTAAGGGCTTCTCTGGTGGCTCAGACAGTAAAGAATCTACCTGCAATGCAGGAGACCTGGATTCTATTCCCAGTTTGGGAAGATCCCCTGGAAGAAGGCATGGTGACCCACTCCAGTAGGCTTGCCTGGAGAATCCCCATGGAAAGAGGAGCCTGGTGGGCTACAGTTCATGGGGTTACAAAGAGTCAAACCCAGTTGAGCAGCTGAGCAAAGCACATAAGGAAAAGAATCTGAAAAAAAAAAATTGTATATATAACTGCGTCATTTTGATGTTCACCTGAAGCTAACATAGCATTGTAAATCAGCTTCACTTCAATACAAATAAATAAATCTTTAAAAATCCAACTCTGTGAATAGTTGAACATTTTTCATTCCTTTCCAGGAGCTATTGGGCTTCTCAGGTGGTGCTAGAGGTAAAGAACCTGCCTGCCAATGCAGGAGACATAAGAGATGCAGGTTCAATCCCTGGGCTGGGAGAATCCCATGGAGGAGGAAATAGCAAACCAATCCAGTATTCTTGCCTGGAGAATTCCCATGGACAGGGGAGCCTGGGAGGCTACAGTCCATAGGATTGCAAAGAGTCAGATGCGACTGAAGCGACTTCGCATACAGAGGAGCTATTGAATTTTATTTTTAACTTTAGCACCAAAGATATAAATATATTGGACAAAAAAAAGAGAGAGAATAATTTTTATGAGTTAAAAGAAATCTGATATAAAAGAGTGGCAGAAGAAATGATAGAAGATGTCAATGAACACAAGCATATTGAGGTAGAAATAGAGGGACTAGCTTCAGCAAAGAAAAGCATTTATTTTTCTGAGATGAGAGGAAAGCATGAGAAAGCTGGACAAAATAAAAATGTGGTTGTGAAGTGAAGAAGTGCAAAAATTGAGTTAAGGTTAGAAAGGGGATTTTCTTTTTTCCTGACTCTTAACTTTAATGGCAAACATTCTCATACAACTTTAAAACTATATTATAGAGTCAAATTCTTCTTATCCATTTCCTTTTCATTCCCTTAAAGACTGGGCCATATTTCTGAGTTGAATCTTTGAGTATCTGAAAAATAAAGATATCTCTTCTCTGTTAATGAATTTTCAGAGATTAAAGGGTATGGATGCCTATGTGAACGTGTATTTGTAATGGAATGGAAATTTCTGCTTAAACATTAGCCCTTTTAATTAATTTTGTTTTTTCCCAGATATTGCAAAAGCCTGTGGGGCATGTAGTCAATGGACTGTTCTGAGAATGATTGCACGGTCATATCTGTTTTGTAATATTCCCACATGAGGAGTAATGTTTCTATCAACGTATCATATCCTTAACTCAAGAAACATGGGTACAATATAGTTAACCTCTGTTTTTGTACTGCAGACTCCAGACTCACCATGCTCCATCCACCCTGCAGCTCACTGGGGATTCAGCAGGGAATGAGTCACAGTCAACTCTGTTGTGGCTGTGTGCTCAGCTTAGTTGCAGTCATGTCTGACTCTTTGCGAACCCGTGGACTGTAGCCTGCCAAGCTCCTCTGTCCATTGGGATTCTCCAGGCAAGAATGCTGGAGTGGGTTGTCATGCCTTCCTCCAGGGGATCTTCCCAACCCAGGGATTGAACCCAGGTCTCCCACATTGCAGGAGGATTCTTTACCATCTGAGCCACCAGGGAAGCCCGTGGACAGAAGCAAGTGAATGCTTTCTTGATACTGTGAATTGTAAGATCAGATGTTTATAAGAACACATAGAATGGGTGATTCTTCCAGTATCAGGAAAAGGGAAAGTTTCCTATAGAATTTGTAGTTGAACTACAGCTAAAGGATAATAAACCATTTACTTTTTAAGCACTAAAAACCCAATTCTCTTCTAATGTAAATCACAGAGTGTGATAGCTACAATAAACTTAACTCTTGTACCAGGTACAAGATCTGAAGTTCATTACTGGTCACAAGATCTTTAAATTTTCTCTGAGTTTCTTCGAAATACTGAAACTAAAAAAGGGGGTACGGAATATATAGAAAATCTGTCCAGTGTAAATGTTATATTCTTCCTATCTACGTTGTGTTTCATCAGTAGTTTGTATTAATCTCATCAGCTTCATTTCTGAAATTCTAAATTCAAGTGTCATGTAATATTACTGATGAATGCAGATTGTGTTATTGTTTTTGTTTTATTGTGTAAGCTCATTTATCTGGTCACGTGGTAGGTAACATTAAAAGATATAATCTATTTTCATGTTCCCTCCCCCAGCCATTCTTAAGATTTACTTTGAATCACAGACATCTCCCTGATAAAGGAATACATATTATCACTCCATGTTTGTAATAACTTGCAGAGTGTGCATTTGATCAAAGCCATTTTTTAAATACCAGGCCTCAAAGTCAAGTTTGAAAGGGAAAATTTTAGTGATAATATAGCCATTACAAAAACGCACGGAAAACAGTAAATCTGGTTAATGAGGATGCAATGGAAGATAATGACCTTTATTTTTAGTGATCTCGGAAATAGCTGAATGGATACATCCTTGTGGAAAATACCAGAACAAGGGAGGGGTGTCTACAGGCACCACACATTTTGTTTATGGTTTCTTTTGCTCTGCAAAAACTTTTGCATTTGTTTATTTCCCATTTGTTTATTTTTGCTTTTATTTCTATTGCCTCAGGTGTCCGACCTAAGAAAACACTGCCATGATTTACGTCACACAGAATTATCAGGACCCATGTAGGGTGGTGAGTTACTATTATGGCGCAGTTCTTAGTCTACCATGGGCTCTGTTGATTTGGGCCCTTGTCTTTTAATCACCTCGAGGGCAGTGTTTATGTCTCATGCATTATTGCAGTCTTTCTAGTGCCTATCTTAGTGGCTTGCATGAATTAGATACGGAATAAAAAGTCACTGATTTGAAATGAGGTGACTAAAATGTTTACATGGGGTCCACAGTGTCTCTATCTTTTTACCAGATTCTTCAATGTAACCAGTATTCCTGTGATAAAATTCTGTTGTTATGTCTAGATGAAGGAATCACTAGAGACTAAAAATAAAGAGAAGAATCTTTTGGTCATTCAATAACTGAAATAACTCAGAATGAAACCTTTGGAAAAAATAGAGTTCTAAATTTTTCTGAACTCAAAAGAAGCAAAGAGCTGACTTCCTAAGCACTCTCTATCTTGGCAAATCCTTGTTCTTCAAAGACTTCATTAAGTTGGCAGAATGGGAATTGGGCAGCAGAGGTTTTGCCACAGAACCACAGCCTGCAAGGGTTTCTTCACCATTAGCAAGGGATCTGCTGGCGCTGCTTTACTCTGGTGTCCAAATCTCCAATGACTTGACTCCTGTTTGTGTAATTCTTTTTCCTCTGAGTCACTGAACTTTGTCCAGTTGCCATAAGTAGGAAGTGTGTACACTGATACTTCTGATCTATGGAGGGGAAAAAAAAAAAGAAAAAAACGGTTCTCACTTTGAGATAATCCAAACATGTCATACAGCTAGCACAGATCAAAGAGTGGGTTGAGTGCCCATGTTAATGCAAACTTTGGCTCCAAGCACATTGCACTGATAATAGTTTGGAAGCAGCTGTTCTCACTTTTCAGATTGGAGAATCTCGCAACTCACAGAAACGGGTTTCCACCTATTTTACTCAGGCCAAAGACACTGGCATTCCCTTACTTTCTGCTGCTGCTGCTGCTAAGTTGCTTTGGTCGTGTCCAACTCTGTGCGACCCCATAGACGGCAGCCCACCAGGCTCCCCCATCCCTGGGATTCTCCAGGCAAGAACACTGGAGTGGGTTGCCATTTCCTTCTCCAATGCATGAAAGTGAAACGTGAAAGTGAAACGTGAAAGTGAAACCGCTCAGTCGTGTCCGACTCTTAAGCGACCCCACGGACTGCAGCCTACCAGGCTGCTCTGTCCATGGGATTTTCCAGGCAAGAGTACTGGAGTGGGGTGCCATTGCCTTCTCCGCCCTTAATTTCTAAACCCTACTTATTAGCGGGAATGAAATAACAAGCACAGATTTGAAACCTCACTTTCTGATGCATTCATAACCTACATCATTAAATGGAAACAGTGAGGTTAACCTATGCTTCCTAGAGTCAATGGATTCACATACTGTTAGAATTCATAGAGCTACAAGATGATCTAGTTATCTTAGTCCAGTCTCACAAACTTCCACTTAAAGAATATAGTATTAAGAAGTTCTCAAAGATCATACAAATAATGTATCCTGAATCCCAGTACAGTATTCTTTCTAGTATAATATACTATCACCTTATTTCAAGAGTTCAGAAATAGTTTGATTAAATTACATTCTCAAAATATAATTCCATATAGTAAAAGTTATTAGTAAAATAGTCCTCAATATTAGGGGCAAACAGATGATGATTAATATATGATTTTTACTCAATGAACTTAATTTTACTATAACATTATATCTCAGATTAAACCTGTTTCTGATATACTAATACCATATTTCATTGAAACTGATGTTATAAATGGAAAGATACACTGTTGCTTTACTCATCACTAAGGACAATCTGTTTAGTAAACTATGCCTCTCAATTTCAGAGAGGTTTATTTTTTTAATCAATTTATTTTTTATTGACAGATAAATGCTTTACAGAATTTTGCTGTTTTCTGTCAGAGGTTTTAATGTTAAAAAAAGTTTATCTTAAAATCAATTTATTGTATTAGATATGTATATATAAATTCATAAACTATTCTATCTTTGAAATAGAACCATTGGTAAGTGAATAGTCAATGAAAATTTTAAAAAGAGGTAGAGTTCTGAGCATATTTGTAACATGTACATATTAATTTTATTGCTTTACTATTCGGGACTGAAGGAATTTAATTCTTAGGGTCATAAAATTAGTTTTGAAATTCTGCATTTGAATATGTGCTTAATTAGTCACTCATAGCAGAAAATGCACAAGGCAGAGATTTAAAAGACAGAGATTTAGAACCATCTGGTAATAGAAAAAAACAAAATAAAAGCCCTCTTTGTCAACATTTTGGTCAAAGTATTTACAGAATAATAACATAGGAAAAAAAGCACAAATTAGAAGCTATGGGCTATATAGCCAACATTGTCCTTAGAGGAAATTCATGATCTTAAAACTGTAAGAGAAAAAAATGAAAATAACAATTAACTATTCAATAAATAGCAAGAAAAGATAAAAACTACTGAGAGAATTAACAGAAATAAAACCAAGATCAATTAATATGCAAAAAAGGAACCCAATAGCCAGTTGTTGGCATGAAAATAGAATTCAATAGATAAACTAATAGCTACCTTATATAAGAAACATATGAGGAAACCATAAAGCTAAAAGTGTTGACTGGGAAGACAGCAAGTTAAAAACTAGATGTATAAAAAACAAACTAAAATTGAAAGCAAGGAAATTAATTGACAGAAGTAAAATAAGAATACACTGAAAATATAAATTTTATTCTATGCAAGATGAATGATTTTCTATGAAAATATAAATGAAAAAGTAACAACAAATTAATCAATTAATACAGAAGAAAACGTGTGCCTCAATATCACACATCAATTCTTTAAAACTTAGAAACAACATGTCAATGACTTGAACAGTTTTAGATCACACATAGAAAGGGAAAATTTCAAGTCTTCCAAAGTCAGTGCTAAAACCTGAGTACAGTAAAGAAAAACTATAGAACATTGGTAAATTCTGTTCATGGATATTGTTGCTAAAATCCTAAATACAATATTGGATGTATAAAAATAGTGAAAGGTAATAAAGTTGTGTCCATCCCAGGAGCACAAAGGCAGTTTGACCATAGAAATTCTGTTAATAAAAAAAAAAAAGGAAGAAAAGAAATTCTGTTAATAAGTCAAAGGTGAAAAAGAAAATGATCATCCTAGCAGTAGATGATCTTTGCTTGTTACTCTTCCATATCTAGTTAGGTTCAGGGTTGGAGAATCCCAGGAAGAGAACAGGAGGAAACAGTGAGAGTAGGGTAGTCATACCTTGAACTTTCTCAAACATTGCAACTTCTCCCAGAGCAGCCCTCTCTACCTTATAGTTCCTTTGTTGTTGTTATTCATTTGCTGTCATATCCGACTCTTTGCGACCCCATGGAGTGCAGCATGCCAGGCTTCCCTGTCCTTCACTATCTTCATGAGTCAAACTCCCGTCCATTGAGTCAGTGATGCCGCCCAACCATCTCATACTCTGTCGTCCCCTTCTCTTCTTGTGTTCAGTCTTTCCCAGCATTAAGGTCTTTTCCAAGGAGTCCATTCATTGCATCAGGTGGCCAAAGTATTGGAGTTTCAACTTCAACATCAGTCCTTCCAATGAATATTCAGGATTGATTTCCTTTAGGATTGACTGGTTTGATCTTGCAGTCCAAGGGACTCTCAAGAGTCTTCTCCAACACCAAAGTTCAAAAGCATGAATTGTTCAGTGTTCAAATTCCTTAATAGTCCAACTCTCGCATCTGTACATGACATCTGAAAAACCATAGCTTTGACTATATGGACCTTAGCCAGCAAAGTGATCCCTCTGCTTTTTGATATCTTGTCTACCTTGTAGCTCAGTTGGTAAGGAATCTGCCTGCAGTGCAGGAGACCAGGGTTCAATCCCTGGGTTGGGAAGATCCCCTGGAGAAGGAAATGGCAACCCACTCTGGTAACCTTGCCTGAAAAATCTCATGGACAGAGGATCCTGGTGGGCTGCAGTCCATGGGGTCGCAAAGAGCCGGGCATGACTGAGCAACTAACACTTACTTCACTTACTTAGGTTTGTCATAGCTTTTCTCCCAAGGAGCAAGCATCTTAATTTCACGGCTGCAGTCACCATTCGCAGTGATTTTGAAGCCCCCCAAAATGAAATATGACTCTGTTTCTACTTTTTCCCCATCTATTTGCCATGAAGTGATGGAACCAGATGCCATGATCTTAGTTTTTTGAATGTTGAGTTTTAAGCCAGCTTTTTCACTCTCCTCTTTCACCTTCCTCAAGAGGCCCTTTAGTTCCTCTTTACTTTATGCCATTAGAGTGGTATCATCATTACCAATAATTGATGTCTATATATAAATTATTGGTAATATCATTACCAGTAACTGATGTTATATATAAAAAGGACAAACCTACCTCCATATATAAAGATGAATGCAAAATGAATTGCAAGCCTAAATTTAAAAACTAAAACTTATACAATAAAACAGGAAAAATCATCTTTGTGACCTTGAGTTAGGCAAATATTTCTTACCTAGAACTGATCCATAAACAAATGGACATACTAGACCATCAAAATTAAGAAAAACAGGCTGAGAAAATATTTTCAGAGCATATATTTGATAAAGATTTACATCTATATACATAGCAAGCTCACAAAACTCAGTAAGAAAATATCCTAATAAAAATAAGCCAAAGATTTGGGTTGACATTTTACCAAAGTTCAGCAGAATGTGAACAAGCACATGAAAATTGCTCAGTGTCGTTGGTCATTAGGGAAATGCGCACTGCAACCACAATGAGATACTTCTACACACCTATCCTAATGGCAATTATTTTTTAAACAAAAGGTACCAAGTAGGGGTGAGGATGTGGACAACTGGAACTGTCATCCTTTGCTGATGATTATGTTTCTACAAAATTCTAGAAAATACAAACCATTCTAAAGTGATAGAAATTGGGTTAGCAATGGTCTGGGGTGGTGTGGGTGGGACTGGGCAGGGGGAGCAATCAAAAGAGACAATGAGAAACTTTTCAGAGTGATGAATACGTCCACCATATTGATTCCTTCTCCCCTGGAGAAGGAAATGGCAACCCACTCCAGTATTCTTGCCTGGGATAGAAAGAGGAGCCTGGTGGACTATAGTCCATGGGCTGGCAAAGAGTTGGACATGACTGAGCACACTTGAGCACACACATAGTGCATTTTTATATGCACTATGCACAATATTTTATATGCACTATGCACAATATTTAATATAAAATATTAAAGTATTTTATATAAATATAGAAACTACTAATAATTATTACCTCTAAGACATAGGACTTAGTGCTTAGATGCTGGCAAAAATTATATGTATGTATATATGTGTATGGTTTTTTTTACTGTTATTTGTAATATATATTTTAATATTTTATATTTTACTGCTTTTTACCTTTTACTGTTAAATATTTTTAACCATATACAGGCATTTTTTTTATTAAAACACTGGCTAAATACATTAGTAAAATAGGGCTGTGAAGTCATTCTATTTTTGTGGGCCTTCTGTGCACTTATTGTGTGAATCACAGCTCTCAGTTTGGGGCTTTAATGTGTGCTTTTGTATTGTAGTTACGCAGCTAATATTATCTTGGTCTTGTACCTAGAAGCACTCACTAATTGTTTGTATATTGCATGTGTAAAAGAAAAATAAAGGAATGAAGCCAAAATAGCCTGTTAAAACATTCCTACCCTTTCCTTTAGGGTTCTAATTCCTGCACTAATATTAGAGGACCAAGGAAATGTAGTGTTTTTTTTTTTTTCCTCTCCCTTTTCAATGAGTCATTTTTAAAACGAAGTGAAACATTATCCCTAATTATAACAGCAATCTGCTCCTCTGAGGTTTTTAAGCCCCGTTTGAACATCAAATTGGGTTCTTCCAATGACTGTATTCCTTTATCCAGCCCTCTGATTTTTATTTCAAGGCCATCAAATCACTAGGTAATTGAGTCCATTTTTAAATCCATCATCTCCCGTCACTCTTTTTCAGTGCTTGCCTCTGAGACTTATAACATCTGTGGAAGTCTTTCCATTACTTTGTATATTCAGTTTTGAACTATTTGTCCACTGAAACAAACCTCACCCACCGTGTTTAAATCTTCCTTTTACATCTTGAAGCTCAGCCTTAACTCCTGCCTTGCCCTTTAACAATTGAATAGAGATACATAAGTGCTACAGGTATAGGTATTAATATAGGTATAGGTATACTTACATGTGGATTTTGGTCTAAAGAGTGATTTGCCTTATGGACTCCCCATACTAATGCATCCAATTCCTTGCAAAGTAGTAAATGGCCTCACCAAATATGCGTTTCTTTATGGCAGTGGGGACCCCATAGGCAGTGTACCCTTATTGCTGATGGGAGAAACCATGAGGCTCAGAGAAAAGGCTACTCGGATTATTCCACTGTCACAAAAGCCCCCAAATAAAACATCCTGATGGCGGGAACGTGTTTCATTCCATGCTTATTCATTCTGCTTCACATTTATCCCATTGCAATATTTTCCCCTTCACTTCAGTAACTACAGGAGTGTCTGATTCTTTGTGACCTCATGGACTGTAGTCTACCAGGCTCCTCTGTCCACGGGATTCTCCAGGCAAGAATACTGGAGTGGGTTGCCATGCCCTTCTCCAGGGGATTTTCCTGACGCAGGGATCAGACCTGTGTCTCTTATGTCTCCTGCATTGGCAGGCAGATTCTTAACCACTAGCACCACCTGGGAAGCCTGTAATCGACTTGAGTTCTTATGACATGGTTGGTCCTCATTCCTTGAGAGTTTGGATCGCTGCTCTCAGTTTAGAGGTAGTTTCATAGATGTGGACTCCAGAGGCTGTGAGCTTTTACATTATCTCACTGATATATACAGACAAGATTTAGCAATTACCAGCAATAAGTTTTTCCTCCTATTGATCTATACATTTTACATTAATATAGTGTTATTTAGTGCTCAAAATCATTTACACTCATATGTTCATTACATAATTTCATTTATATCCACTTGATCATCACAACAATTCTGTTATTAAGGTAAGTCATGTGTAATTGTTCCCTTTTTGGAGCAATAAAGTGAAATAAAAGTAAAAAAAGTAAAGTCGCTCAGTCATGTCCGACTCTTTGCGACCCCATGGACTATAGCCTACCAGGCTCCTCTGTTCATGGGATTTTCCAGGCAAGAGTACTGGAGTGTGTTGCCATTTCCTTCTAGAAATCATCAATTGGTCAAGTGACTAGTTAAAGGTCTTGTGGCTTTAAAGGGCACAGCACATACTAAAATTCAGATGATCTGGTTTTACATAATACATGAGTTCATTCATATTAATAATCCAAATAATGTAAAAATTTCCTACAAATGTAAGATTTACTTTTATAGAATGTAGGCTTTTAGAGAGTTAGAAGTATTGTTTGCTCTGAACATGTTTTTGTAATATCAGCTAGCTCCTACGTGATCATAAACAGGAAATGGGAAATGATGTCAGTGTGACGTGGACATTGTTAGTTCATACAGAGTATTGCTTTTATCTCTGTAAATCAGGTACTTTAAGCTTTATTTACATTTCCAAGTAAGCTACATTCCTCCTTTTAAGGTAAAATAAATCTTAAATTTACTTTAATCCTTTTTTAATAGGAAATTTAACATGTCTGTTTAACCATGCAAGTATTTTTATTAGAACAGTTACTGGTGTATTAAGCTATAGTTACAAGCTTAATAGTATCCAAGTGATTGATGATGGTTTAGTCTAAGGTGATGCAAGGAGAGGAGAGGATGAATGAATGCAGATGTATTGTTAACACCACGCAATGCAACTTGATGATGAGTTAAATAGATAGGGCAAAGACTGAAGTGTGGAGGTCATCAAAGATGAGGTCCACTTTTCAAAGAAGCTGTCCAAAATGCAGATTAAAGTTGTGTGGAAGTTTTGATGGTGGTGTATAATTTAAGGCAAGGGAGTAGGCAGCTAAGAGGATGAGGACATGGAGAGGAAAAATTTAAGCAAGGGGTGGTACTGAAGTCAAGGAGAATGAAGATGGGGTAGAGACAGACAAGAAGTCTGAGTCAGGAGCTTTAAGTCTGTAGTTGTCTCATCTGTTGGAAAAGGAGCCAAAATCTCCCAACCTGATTGAAGGTCTCTAGGAGTCAGCCAGCTGGGACTATTTAGGGGACACATAGATCTTGTTTTTCTGTTTTCTTGGGATGGAGTTATATTACCAAAGCTTTAAAACTGTAAATGTACTATTAACATGTGAGTGCTTCGAACTGTTGCTATGATTGAAAAGGTTTGTTCCAGACTCTCTCTAATTTGGGGTACAGTGGAGCTCTAACTTGGAATCAGGTGTCTGACCTCAATAACACTAACCCAGCAAAGGATTTCCTTAGAGAGGTTTCACATTTATTTTTCCATTGGTCCATAGGCCAGTTGTGACATGATTTTTTCTAATAGCTACTGATACTATATAGTATATTCTTAGTTCCATAGTGGAAATAGGCTTCTAATCTCTGCCTTCCTGAAATATCTATTCCATCACTTGAGTATACACAGCCTTGTGTTGTCCTCCAGATGTTTTATGTAGAAGGAACTAGTCTGATCTGGGCGGAGAGAAGTGTTCTACCCCTGGGTCTCCCACAGCACTTGTTCTGGCTTTGTTATATCACTTGTCACATTGTATCACATTCAGCTCATCTTTCTACATGTAAATCTCTCTCTGGGCTGTTAGCTTGTCAGTGCAGTGGTCTAGTTCTTGTTTGCTCGTTTCCCTAGTCTGCAGAGTGCCTATCATATAATAACTTCTCAATAAATGTTTGAGGGCGAGAGATAGGTAGGGAGGGACTATGTCCTGCTTTTCAGTTTAGCTCTCAAAATAGCAAACACAGTGTTATTCATTTACTTAAAGCTAGACACTGGGAGACAATGGTAAAAGCAAAGACCGGCTCAACCTCTGCTCCCATAAAACGTATTACTTTGTGTCAGTTTTATTAGGTGTTTAATAAATAGATTTAATTCACTCAAGTCTTTAGTAAATACAAATTAAGTGATTTAGATACCATCACCTAAAGCTGTCTGAAAAAGTCCCATCCTTTCTTTATCGCTAATGCCATTTGACCTTGTTTGCCTATGGAGATCTTCAGAACCTCCACTTCATTTGTTGTAGGTAAACCCACCAGGCCTTCACCTTTACCCACGTGTGCTCCTGTGGACCCTAGTTCAGTAGGATGACCTCTTGACAGTTACAGGGGTAGCAGTAAACATGTATAATTTGTTGCCATTTACATGGTGCTCACAGAAATGCCACTGCATTTCATGCTCATAGAAAGTGTGTAAAGTAAGGAGGACGGGGACTACTGTTTCTCTAATATCACAGATGAGGAAGCTGAAGCAGAGAGAATGAATAAATGATGTGCAGTTTTTAAAACTGTGCTTTTTTCTTTGTTCTATGAAACTGTAAGGCATTGCCTAGATTCACTTAGAGCCTGAACCCAAGACTTCTCTCTGTGTAATAGGTACTTTTCATCTCAATATGTGGCTTATATATAATATGCAATAATAATTAGTGCTTATTTTTAGAAACTGCTTAGTGAGCACATAAGTGCCAAGCACTATGTTAGTCACTTAATATATATCATCAGGCACTTATATCTTCCCTATAAGAAAGAAGATCTTTTCCGTAGGGAAGAAAATCTTTAAAAAATGAAAACTGGACAATGAAGGATTCATTTACCTGTGGTCTCAGCGCCAATGTTGTACTTGCTTCTAGACCTTACACCTTCAGTCGCTGATGTACTGCAAATATGAGCTGTAATGTTATAACTCTCTTCATAATGCTCATTGTTCTTCAATGCATGTATCACACCATAGTGGTTTTGCTGAGTGTGCCCTGTGACAGAAATCAGCATTTTCACAAATGCATGTGACTGTGTATTGAACTTGACTCCTCAGCCCTCTGGCAGAGAACACCTTTTAACCCTGTAGACTTTTGATGCCAGCAGAGCTTAGCCAGGACCACACTGGGTACCCAAACACATTGTCCTAACTTTGAATCTTAGGATGGTCAGTGTCTTATTTCAGTTCCTTCTTTCAAATAAGCTTCAACTAATCCCACTCCCACACTGCAGTTCTGAAAATTAAAGTGATAGGCAGTATTACTAAACTGCAAAAACTACAGAAATAAAATATGTCTTCACACCCTTTCGGAAGGACAAGGGCAACTTACATTAAACCTACATTTACATAACTGATGGAAGTGAATTAAGTGGCTCTTAACAGAACAGAAACTAGCCCTAGTTAACTTTATGGATCTTGCTGGACTCTTCAAATCATGTTATGATTTAAAAACATATTATACTATATAATCATCACCCCATTGTCTCTTAAAATCACCCAAGATCCTGCCGCTCACTCTACTTATCTAGGAGTTGCTATCTGTTTGCACCCTTCACACCTTCCAGAGTAATGGTATGGGCCTCAGTCAAAACCCTGGTGGCTCAGACAGTGAGGAATCTGCCTGCATTGCCAGAGACCCAGGTTCAATCCCTGGGTCAGGAAGATCCCCTGGAGTGGGGAATGGCAACCTACTCCAGTATTCATGCCTGGAGAATTCCATGGACAAAGTAGCCTGGTGGGCTATAGTCCATGAGGTTGCAAAGAGTCTGACATGACTGAGTGACTAACACTTTCAGTCAAAACTGATATGGGAATATTGAGTTTGGCCAGACTAATGTAGCTGAAATAACACGCTGATGCTGGCAGGAAATCTAATTTTTTTCATAACTAGTTCTCCATTTTTGCTAAAGCAAGCCATATATATGTCCTTGATTTGCACACACCCTTGACATTTTGCAATATGTGTGTGTGTATATATAGGTTTTTTTTTTTTTTTTTAATCCATCAAAAGGGTTTTCGTTTTGAAAGTCTAAGCGAACAGCTGCTGTCAGCTGAGACATATTTAACTTTCTGACAGGTACAAGGATTCTGATCCCCAGAGACTAGCACTTTTCTTTTCAAAGCCATCTCCTATCTTTGTAACTCTCTGGGAGAAACAGGCAATATTCATGCATTCGTTATGGATAAAGTAACCTAGAAGCATCTACTCATTTGCTTCTTAATAGAGTAGAGATGGGCTGGTAATGAATGAAATCTGCTTCTCTGTCTTCAGAACTAAAGAATCTCAGTAAGGGATCTGAGAGGTATCCCAGCTATCCCTTATAAGGGAGAGATAAAGGACTTAATAAGTAATCATAAGAGAAAAATACATTTCTTCACTTTCTTTATTTACCATATAAGGGATATTTTCTTTTAAAACTGTCAAAAATAATTTTAAAGTATGTGCCCATTTCTAATCCCTAGAAGAAAAAATAATGGAAAATTACATTAATTATAAATATATTAAAAACTGTAACTATTCAATTTATGGGCTTTCCAGGTTTATGGGCTCAGTGGTAAAGAATCCACCTGCCAATGCAAAAGATGTGGGTTTGATCCCTGGGTCAGGAAAGTAACCTGGAGAAGTAAATGGCAAACCACTCCAGTAGTTTTGCCTGGGAAATCACATGAACAGAGGAGCCTGGTGGGCTACGTATGGTCCATGGGGTCACAAAAGAGTCAGACATGACAGCAACTAACCAACAACAATTCAGTTTATAGAAGATATTACAGCATATCTTCATGAACTCAATACATATCTTTTCAATATTATTTAAAACAACAGTATGACATGTTACAGTATTTGAGTTAGTAAGTTAATTATGGTGCTTTTGCAGATAGAATAACTCTGCTTAAAATCAAACTTCTTGATATTGTGCTTCTTCTGTGATCTTAACATCCTTAATAATAAAGAAAAATAGCTTGGTTGCTTCTATAAGTTTTGGAGGACAAAAATAAATTTTTATTTTTAGTAACTACACTATATTGTGATATTTAATTTCATTTTTTAAGTTCAAAATTCAACTGGAAATCTGATAGCCTTGTAATTACCTAGATAAATTGATTTTGATAATATTCTTCCTAATACATGAAGGAAATATTTAAATAAAATGTTAGTATATTTTGAGGCTTAAGTAATATTCTTGATCCTCTTTCCTTAGGACATGAGTTTTGGAGTTTTCCTCTTGGTCCTCAAGGGAAGTTCATGGTATGAGGTTCCACTCATATCAACTTGCTCCTGCCCTCAAGGCCTAAATCAATTAGATTAATTCAACTATAGACACAATAAATTCATCAAAAATTTTAATATCAGCATGCCCCACAAAGAAATAATGTATTAAATAGTCTTATTTAAAAGTGAGAGTTTACTTGAATGTTGCACTTTTAATTTGTGGGACACCTTTACATTAATTCTCAGTTAATAAAGTAGAATGTTTAAAAGGGGTAATATTTAAGTCAATTAGGATATAAGCAAAATCAATTCATAAAAAAGAATTATTACTGACATAAGTTTTTTTATGGTTTTTCTTTAAAATAAATACTGTGATATGCCATACCATAACTTAAAAGTGAAAAGTGTTAGTCACTCAGTCATGTCCAACTCTTTGCTACCCCATGGACTACTGCCTTCCAAGACCTTCTGTCCATGGAATTCTCCAGGCAAGAATGCTGGAGTGGGTAAGCCATTCCATTCTCCAGGGGATCTTTCCAACCAAGGGATCAAACTTGGGTCTCCGTCATTGCAGGCAGATTATTTACCATCTGAGCCACAATATATACATGTAAAACTGTATTGCTCTCTATATAGATACAGATTATTTATAATTGCTTCCAGGTCATTTGTAATTGCTTTTATGTTTTACCTAATTTTTATTCTGGCTATTCTAGCATTTTGGTAACTAGGATACAGTTTTTGTTACCCTATACTTTTGTTATACTCTATGTTTTCTATACTCATTTTCTTAAGGTATACAAAATTAATTTAAACAGTTAAACCTGGAAGCAAAATTAATCAATTTTATCGAGTATAAGCTTAATAAAAATGGAATTTTTTAAAATAAGTTTTTAAATAATCAATGATTGCATCTCTTTCTTCCTTCCTCAATATCTATATATGTTAATATTCCTATCTCTCCATTTCTTGGTGGATGTATAATCATAATACTAGACTTTTAATTTACTAGGCTAGTAATTTTAATAGATGTTATATTGTTTATTAATCAGTCACAATATTATATCTGCTACACAAGCAAAGATACAGTAATGCTTTTGAAAATATGATGAATGCACACTAAGCATACAGAATTGTATGAATTATCAACCACATAATCATTTTTAATAATAATCATAATCTATGAACATATAAAAAGGCAACAGAATTGTTAAATTTACAGTTAATCCTCTGTGCTTGAGAGAGAAAGTAAAAATAGAGAAGGAAAGGGGGGGGGGAAATAGAGTGAGAGGGACAGATGGGGTAACATTTATGTACCCATAAATGCATATAAATTGTTTAAAATAATACATATCAGAAAAATGTGATGAACTTTCTCTGTAAGTTATTATATACTAAAATTTCATTATTTTGATGAAATGCACTATGTTAATTCTAATAATATAATCCTAAGTAACACTTGAGTATATGAACCACACTTGTCAAAGTAAATGAACAAAGTATTATATTGATGTAGAACCCTTGGACTCCTTTATGACATTGGTTTTGTTTACATTGTAATTTTAAAAATTAAGTAATTTACATGGTTCCCTAGTGTGAATTAACAAGTAGCTCTCAATCAATGTTTCACATTTCCTTCAGCAAGCCCATGGAAGAAAGAAACTGCCTGTTTTCTTTCTTGGGGTATAAAATTATTGTATAGTATAACTCCATGCTTCACTATGAAGAACATACTTTAATAATGTATACTATACCACCACTGTGGACGTTTTTAAAGTGCATTTAACAAGAAAAAGCAAAACTACACTCAGAATAATTTCATAACCATGAGCCACAGATTAATATTTTCTAATACGTAAATCCTAAAGACTTTCCATGGAAGCTATTTCATACTCTCTTCAGTTACTGATGTAGTCAAGTGAACAAACTGAAGTCATTTCAGTGGGCTGCCTGAAGTTCCCTTTTCCTTCTCACCTGAAAACAGTGCTCATTTTCCAGAAGTTTTCATCCTCACATTTGACAAATCTAAAATCTGTTCTTTTTCTTTGAAGGTTCATTCCTTCACAATATACGTAAGACTTGCTTAATGATTTCAGTAAATAAAAACAAGAGCATGGAGAACAGAATCCATAACGAGTCAAGAATCCATAAAGGCAGTCTCTCTACATACAAAAGAAAGCATACAAATTTTAAAAAGAAGCAGTCATTTCAAAGAGAAGAGGGTCATGGGTGTCATTATTTACTGGAAAAGCCAAATGTGTATCAATGTAGCATTTCACTGGTTCCTAGGACTTGAGAGAATTTGAGGATACACTGAGAGAGTAATCAGTAAAGTATGGGAGAGTAGGAGGGGGGACACCTGTTGCCATAGATTTAAAAAGTCATGTCTTCAAAGACGCCCTACAAAGAACAAACATAAAAATACTTATCTATTGCTCTATTCTCAAAGCCATGGGAGAGAAGCTAGAACTAATAGGAATGATGATCCTGAACTAATTGGATTTTAAATCAAGATCAAAATGCAGTATGCATTATCCAGAAATGGAACAGTCTAATTTAGTAATTACGGGATTCACTGCAGTTGACTCCATCACAGCATTCACTGTCTCAGGCATCAGGTCCACCCCCGCTTCCCCTGGGATAGCACAGCCTTCTCATTTTTTGCTGTTAGGAAACTTCCATCAATGCTGTGTTTCAATTTCTCATTCTCTCTTATCTCCTTTGTATGATTCCCTTTGCTGAGTACAGTTTCCAATCAATAGAATAAAATGGTATCCGTAAATACAATTTAGAAATTATTACACATATCCTTGTTTCTGGTAAATTCTACTTTGAGCCTGGGAACTTTAACCCTTTTACTCTTTCCCACAAATCAAATCACAGGAAAAAATAAAGTAAGAGGAAAATAATTCATAATTCATCACAATATGTGTAGAGAAATAGACAGAAGAGAGGTAGATCACCGCTGAACTTCCAATATTGAATGGTGCTCTTGATCTCACTATAATGCATGAAGTGGAATTTATTGTTGCTACATTTTGAATAACACAGCATAAGAGATGCTGTTTTTTAACATTTGCAAACCTAGTGGTATTAGGCAAAGTTAGTGTCATGTGTACCAATGGCAAAAACAATATTAAGATTAGAAAGAAAAAGAAAATTAATATATCTGCTATATGTTTAGATTTAAATTCTATACTATCTGTATTCTTAGAGGATGTTACTTTAGAAGATGGTGTAGCAAAGTGTTAGAGAACATACACAGGCTTTGGAGGTAACCAGAGGTCAGGTCTACCAACTAGCTCTGTGACCTCAGGTCACTCTGCCTCATTTTTCTCTTCTGCACAAATGAGACTGATAATAAGACCTACATCATAGATAGGGCTTCAGTAAGATAAAGAATGGGAAGATTTTAGGATGATCTTTGGCTCATGGTGAATGTTCCATTAATGTTAATCGTATGGTTATATTTCTGAATATCCATGAGAATCTTCAAAACTGTATGACTTCACAGACAGACAATGAAATAATAATCATTTTCTCTTTGGCCACAACAGTAGGGAGAACAGAAGTAAAAGAATAACTTGCAATTTAAGCCAGTACAGATCTTCATCACCTTATAAGGGGGTTACATGCTGATAAACTTGTGTCAGTTGAAAATATCATAAGTTGAAAATGCACTTAATACACCTAATCTAGCAAACAACATGGGCTTCTCAGGTGGTTCAGTGGTAAAGAATCTGCCTGCAATACAGGAGACGTGAATTCAGTCTCTGAGTTGGGAAGATCCTCTGGAGAAGGAAATGGCAATCTACTCCAGTATTCTTGCCTGGGAAATCCCACGGACAGAGGAACCTGGCAGGCTACAGTGGACAGGGTCGCAAAAGAGTCAGACATGCCTAAGAAAATAAATAGCAACAGCCAAACAACATAACTTTGCCCAGTCTACCTTCAAGAGGCTCAGATTTACACTGGCTACAGTTGGGCAAAATCATTTAATACAAGGCTGTTTATAATAGAGTGCTCAATACTGTGTAATTTATTGAACATGAATGGTCCCTGACTTACAATTTTTTTGACTTTGTGATGGTGCAAAAGCAATACACATCCTGTAGAGACCATAGTGTGAATTTTGAAGTTTTCCCAGGCTAGGGTTATATAATACAATACTGTCCCATGATGCTGGCCAGGGGCAGCTCCCAGTCCGCCACATGATCACTAGGGTAAACAACTGATACACTTACAACCATTCTGTACCCAGACAGCCATTTCTTTTTTTTCTTTTCCTTTTAGTACAGTATTCATTAAGTTACATGAGATATTCAGCACTTTATTATCAAATAGGCTTTTTGTTAGATGGTTTTGCCCAACTGTAAGTTAATGTAAATATTCTGAGCAGGTTTAAGGCACGTGAGGCTAAACTAGGTTAGGTGCATTAAATGCATTTTCAACTTGGTGTATTTTCAAACTTAAAATGGGTTTGTACGGTTTATAGGGAGATAATTCCTCGTAAATCGAGGAAGATCTCTATATCACTCCCGGAGGGAGAATCAGTTTTTCAAGGCAGAATTTCTAGGTTGCTAGGATGAACTGGAGATTCCACTGTCAATTTACTAGAGTTCACAGTTTTGGATAGTAAAGATTAAAAGTGACTAAGTTTTTTAGACTTTATCTAAAGCAGGAAATAAAAATTTAATTTCTATTGAGGTATGGCTTATAACCCCACTCAGTACCTTCACTCCATAGTAGCAAACTACAGGAAAGAAAAGTTGTAATGAGAAAGTTGCTTAGTGTGCATGACTAGGACATACAGGATTTCATTTTTAATGTTTTAAACATAGTAAGTCTGAGGTATACACCTCCACAATAGAAAGTGACACCTACCACTGAGAGCAGCAGCTTGAACTCTTGGTAAGAACTTCTCTTACCGAATTTAGTTTTACTGCTTTCATTCTTTACCAGCATCTTCCCATTCAGATATTTCTTCCTTCTTAAAGGATATGTTAACACATCCAATCAGCCTGACAAGTATTTCTGGGTTGCAATCTTTTGCAGATGATTTTCATACTTTTTCAACGATGTTTGTTGTTAGTTTTATAAATGAACTCTAAAAGGGATTTTTCTTACTTTCAGTTTCCGTAGGCTCCTCTATGCTTGGTCCAATGTACACAGAGCCAATACAGGCCAGTGGTTGAATTTGTAGGCCCTGGAGCCAGACTATACCTTTACCACCTGATTCTAAAACAGATACTAACTAGCTGTGTTGCCGTGCTCATGGTTTGGTATACTTACCTATGGGACTTACCTGGTGGCTCGGTGGTGAGGAATCTGCCTGCCAAGGCAGGAGCCGCAGATTTGATCCCTGGGTGGGAGAGATCCCCTGAAGGAGGAAATGGCAATCCACTCCAGTATTCTTGCCTGGAAAATCCCATGGACAGAGAAACCTGGAGGGGTACAGTCCATGGGGTCACAAAAGAGTCAGACATGCCTTAGCAACTAAACAACAGCATACTTACCTGTATTATTACATGTTATATATCCATATGACCTAGTTATGTCACAATGCTCAAGGTACTTATCAGCTCTGTTTACCTTATTTATACTTACCATCTGTGTTTCCACAACTATAAAATGGGATAGTAACATCCCCCTCATGGTGTTACAGTTAAGGATTAATGAGGAACATATAAAAAGTGCAGTATAACTTATGAATGGTGCATAAGAAGTGTACCATGAATAATATATTATTCATTGTTATTCATTTTATTATAACATCATCATTGTACTATCTTCTTATTACTACTATTTTATTATTTATTATTTCTAGAATTCTTGTGAGAAGCCTATCAGTCCATCTGTATGTTGTTAAAATCAACTTTCAACTGTGGATGTTTTCAAAACTCAGTACCTCTGGGAAGTAAAGAGCAACACCTGCCTTCTAAGAAAAGATCTTTACCATATCACAATAAGCTCATCCTTTCATATCTATTAGGCCTATAATGTGCCTAGACTCTTATAAGCACCAGGATACAGCAGCTCCAAGAACTACCGTATCGATTTCAGCCCTTCAATGACAATTTCTTAGGTCATTACTGTCATAATTAAGTACAAGGAAATGCCTAATCTTTCAAAGTAAAAATTCAAACCACTGAGTTACTATGAAATATCATATGTAATAAAAGTAGCACTATTTTTCTAGGTTAGCTTCACCCTACTTCCTTGATAATGTAGTTTAATTTCTACATAATTTCAGTATAAATATTTATAGGATCTGAAATATTTTCACCATGTCTTAATGCTTCAGAGACAAATAAGTTACTTGCCTTAGAAATTGGTCTCTTTGTTTACATAGCTTGACAATTACCTTGGTCAGTATATGCTTTTCCTACTGGTTCCAAGAGTTAAATTTCAGGAAACTGGAAGTATAGAATTGGAGTTTATCATGTTTATAGCTTTCTGTTCTCCCAGGAAAAAAACAAGAAATCCATTTTGTTGACCTTCAAGACATGGTGCTCTGCCATGCTGAAAAACAAAGTGTTTATAAAACAAGAGCTAAATTTAGATTTAGGAGACATGAGTTTCTACCCATGAGGGAGTACAGGCTTTTGAATTAACCTTCTGCCATAAGCAACTAGAAAACTGGACAAAATATAGGCAATAAATACTCTCATACTTTCAGCAACAGACAGCACAGCACTGATCTCTAAGAGAAAGGAAACAAAAAAGTGAGATCTACAGTTATCCAAGCTTGTCGCCTAGAAAAAAATTTGAAACTGTAGCATGCTGAGGGGGACTCAAAGTCTGGAGGCCTTCCTGAGTGAAGAAGCAGCTAGAATTGGCAGGAGGGAATTCGGTGGCAAAAGTTTCACCAAAAATGTGCAGAGGCATCTTCTTGAATCTTGAAGACAAACCTGTATATTGAAAGAATGAAATCCCAAGAAGGCAAGAACAGCTTCTAAGGAAAGAAAAATTTCTGGAGAGCTAGACCTGTGATTAATTTTCAGAGTCCACACAGGACCAGGAATTGTGAAACTCCTACTAGTCAGAGTAGACTTCTCTACTCTGAACTTCCCTTCTCTACTCTGAAGATACTCAGAACATTCAATAGAGGCCACTTAAGGGTCATACCTTAGAAGTGGAGATAAACTGGCACTAGAAAAAAGAAAAAGCAACTCTAAAGCTATCTTAAAAGAACTTGAAAATAAGCCTCAAAAGGATAAAATTCATTCATGAGTAATCATTGTTGTTGCTTGGTTGCTAAGTCATGTCTGACTCTTTGCGACCCCATTAACTGCAGTATCCCAAGCTTCCCTGTCCTTCACTATCTCCTGCAGTTTGCTCAAACTCATGTCCATTGTCAGGGATGCCATCCAACCATCTCATCCTCTGTCGCCCCCTTCTTGTCTTGTCCCCAATCTTTCCGAGCATCAGGATCTGTTACAATGAGTCAATTCTTCATACTGTCTGCCAGAATAAAATATAATGCTCTTTATTGGAATACAACAAAATCCAGTGCAAAACAACATAAAAGCCGCCAACACTAGAGTTACTTGAAGCATAAAATTACTTCAAGAGGTAAATATGGAGTCATTAGTGCTTTTACCAAATACCTGTACTCTTTTTGAGCACACATTAAATACATACTTCCAATTGTACCTTAAAATTAGGTCATGCTCAGCTCTCTTTCCTAACACCACAGTGACTATGATGTTCTAGGTTGTGAATATTCTGCCCAGTTTGAACTTCAGTAAAAACATGGAGCAGAGTTTAGAGGCAGTTTTCATGGGACATGCCCCTTGAGTAAGAATTTTTTTTTCTTAAGTCTCTTAAGACTTAAGAGTGGTTGTTAACCTCAGTATAATTCAGCCTATCTTTATTGATAGAAATGAAATAACTTAAAAAAGAACAATTATACAATTTCTAAACTCTCATGTCAAAAACAATTCATCCCACCTTCCCCATCCCCTTATGTGTCCACACATTTGTTCTCTATGACTGTGTCTCTATTCTTGCATTGGAATTAGGTTCATCTGTACTAGTTTTCTAGATTCCATGTATGTGAATTAATATATATTTGCTTTTTCCTTTCTGACTTACTTCACTCCTTATGAAAGACTCTAGGTCCATCCACATCTTTACAAATGACCCAACTCCATTCCTCTTTATGGCTGAGTATATATTGTATACTCATTGTATATATGCACCACATCTTCTTTATCCATTCATCAGTTAATGGACACTTAGGTTATTTCCATGACCTGGCTATTGTAAATAGTGTTGCACATAAATAAACTACCACTTGTAAAATCAAGGGCTAGTGGGAATCTGCTGTATAGTGCAGGAAGCTCAACTTCATGCTCTGTGATGACCTAGATGAGTGAGAGAGAGGCTGGAGAAAGAAGTCCCAGAGGGAGGGGATATATGCATACATACAACAGATTCACTTCATTGTACAGCAGAAACTAACACATCATAAAGCAATTATACTCCAGTACAAAAATTCTCAGCTTGTAGGAAAATTATCATTTATGATTTATATCAGCTTCTTCCAGGTCTGTCCCAGAATGTTTAGGAAACTTTGAGTTAAATGAAGTTTACCATTAAGTGGGTTCCTTATAGTCAATACTTCTTCAGATTCTTTGTTTACTCTTAAACCCCCCAATTGTGTGAAAAATTGTGTTTCCAAATGTAATTTTCCATGAAGTCTCCTTTTTCCCAAAAGTGTCTCTAGCACTAGTGCTCTGAGGAACATCATTTTGGAAATGCTGAAGTAGTCCAATGCACTCATTCTCTAAGTAAAGTGAAACCTCTAGATTCAGGTTCATAGATGATGTATAAATTGCCCAAATAGAACCCAAATTTCTTACTTCTCCACTTTGTGCTTTCTGCTACACACTGCATTTTTCCTCATGAGGTAACTTTTCATAATGAGATGACAATTTTAAGTATTTAAGAATGTTAAATCACTCTCGAGCTTAGATTTGCTGTCTTTCTTAGAAAAGATATAGAGAATAACTATATTTTGTAATATGTACTTCATGAGAGTTAATCTACATTGGTAGAAGTAAAGAATCAAGTTTAATGCAATTCAGATAAGTCGCATTGACAGTTGAGTTCATATAAGATCATTTAAAAGCTGAAGGCTTCTTTTAAATGCTGTATACAAATTTGCCCTAAACTCCTACAAGTATGGCATAAATGACACATTCTCAGAAAGTCTTCTTTGAATTTCCCAGATGACATGGCACATCTCCACCCCCTCTACCTGCTTGGGAAACTCTCGATCCTTTCTTCCTGTTTTATCTTCCTTCATAAACTTATGATCTTCTGACACACTACATATATTTCCATGTTTGTTTTCTTATTGACTATCACCTTCCCCGGTGGAACATGAGCTCCTTGAGGTCAGGGGTAGTTATACTGTTCTCTAAGGTATTCCCCAGCACCTTGCAAGTGTGTTCAGCATATTGTCATCACTCAGTAAATATCAGTTGAATTTATGGATAAATTTTTATTTCTCTCATATAGTTCATATAAATTTGGGTATAATTGTGTTTTTTCACCTTCATTAGCTTCTTTGTATTTTAATTTTTTTAAGTTGATCTTTATTGGAGTAGAGCTGTTTTACAAGGTTGTGTTGTTTTCCACTGTACAGTAAAATGAATCAGCCATATGTATACAAATGTCCTGTCCCTTTTGGACTTCCTTCCTGTCAGGCCACCAAAGTGTATTAAGTAGAGTTTCCTGTGTTATACAATATGTTCTCATTGGTCCTCACAAGTACATCAAGAATACATCTACAAATAGGACAATTCTTGGGTATAATCATTCAAAGGGGCACAGCTCTTCAATATTATTAGTGAAGCATTTCATAAGGTGATAGGTAAGTTCAGCTTGCTAAATTTAACCAAATTCAAAGTATTCAGAGAAGATGCAATAAAAATTGACTATTAAACTTTTCCAGAGCATAAGCTTGAAAAAGATATAAAGTAAGTAAAAATGACCTCTAAGCTCTCTCTTAGGTAAAATATTTCGTGTCCTTCTCCCTGCTCCTGGTTGCCCAAATATCCTATTTCTGAAAACCACATTTCTTTGGAAATACTCCAGTTTCTAGCACATTCCAATACTCCAATCTGCTCTATATTTTATTTGATTGGTCTTGGTTCTGGCCCTTTTTATACTTCTTTTCTTATAAATAGAACTAGAAAGTCTCATCACCCTGATCCCGTAGGCTGTGGGATCATGACCTCACTTCCCTCTAGTAAACTAGTGAGGAAGTATTTATGGAAAAGGAGTGATATCATTATCCTTAAAACCACTACAGTGGGGGAGAACATAGGCCAAAGCAAGGCTTTTCTTCAACTCTAATCCAATGCTTAGGAAAGTTTGGAAAAGAAGAAAGGAATAGAGGAAGGTGACTTCATTAGAAGACTGTGGAAAATACCTCTGCCTAAGATCATCTTGTATCCCTAAGTCTGCTTTCTAGTCAAATGGAAAGCTGATGATCCAAAAGCAGCTGGTCAGGAAACATTCCCTGTTTTAAGTCAACTCAAAAAGTCATTGTTTACCCTCACTGGTTGTAATACATTTTCAGTAACAATCTCTCTGGGTCCAGGAAGTTGTTGTTCAGTCACTCAGTTGTGTCTGACTCTTTGACCTTCAGACCCCATGGACTGCAGCACACCAGGCTTCTCTGTCCTTCACCATCTCCCAGAGCTTGCTCAAACTCATGTCCATCAAGTTGGTGATGCCATCCAACCATCCTGTCCTCTGTCATCCCCTTCTCCTGCATTCAGTCTTTTCCAGCATCAGGGTCTTTTCTAATGAGTCAGCCCCTTTGCATCAGGTGGCCAAAATATTGGAGCTTCAGCTTCAACATTAGTCCAACCAATGAATATTCAGGATTGATTTCCTTTAGGATTGACTGGTTTGATCTCCTTGCAGTCCAAGAGACTCTTAAGAAGAATATTTAATCACTGGAACAGAAGTAAATACTGTTAATATTTTGATACTTAATCTTCCAGTGTTTTGTATACATACTTTTAAATTTTTTTTATCAAAAGTGAAGTAAGTGATCCTCTACCCAGTATTTGTAACCGTCTTGTTTCATAATGTTATTTTCCTGTGTCATTAAACAATTACATCAAAAAAAAAAAAAAAAGAATCTTCTCCAACACCACAGTTTGAAAGCAAAAATTCTTCAGCGCTGTGCCTCCTTTATGGTCCAGCTCTCACGTGCATACATGACTACTGGGAAAACCACAGCTTTGACTATACAGGGAGCAGTACACATACTAAATATAGATCTTGGGAATTTAAAAATGAAAGGAAAACAGGAGACAAGGTGTAGCACCTTCAGAATCTGCATTTCTCCAGTGGATTCCATCACTATGTGAGCTAAATATTGGAAATGTGGCTGCGGTGAGATGTCAAAAAGTCATGATTTCCCTTCTCAATGCCTTTTTAAGATTTTCTCTTCTCTAGAGAACCTCTTGTCTTGAATTAGAGAAATTCTTTATTTGATGTAAAAGTGTTTCCACTATCAAACTTGATGAGGTTTAATTAATTCATTTGGCTGACTGCACTCTTCTCAAGAAGATCGTTTCCTTTTTGAATGCAAGCAGCAACCAAAAAGATGACACATTTTGTCTTATTTCTACACCCAAATGTAAATAATTATGATAACCTCTTACTATGTGGGAGGTGGCTGTCTAGTATGATCATTAAATTACAGCTCCTGTATTGTGTTCTCTTTGGTTAATGTTCATCCTAATTCGATAGACTAAATTGTATGTGAGGCGGAAAATTCCTATTTGTACTTATAAAATATAGTTTAGCAAATTGCTCTGTGACACCATTCATTTTATTTCATGAACATTTATAGTGGAAAATGAATACAGTTCTTTTTATTAGTTGTGTTGAGTTTGTCTCTATAAAGAAACCAAAACCTTTAAATAGGTTTATCAGTTCAGTTCAGTCCAGTCGCTCAGTCGTGTCCGACTCTTTGTGACCCCATGAATCACAGCATGCCAGGCTTCCCTATGCATCACAAACTCCCGGAGTTTACTCAAACTCATGCCCATCGAGTCAGTGATGCCATCCAGCCATCTCATCCTCTGTCATCCCCTTCTCCTCCTGCCCCCAATCCCTCCCAGCATCTCCTCCTGCCCCCAATCCCTCCCAGGGTCTTATCCAATGAGTCAACTCTTCGCATGACGTGGCCAAAGTATTGGGAGTTTCAGCTTCAACATCAGTCCTTCCAATGAACACCCAGGACTTATCTCCTTCAGGATGGACTGGTTGGATCTCCTTGCAGTCCAAGGGACTCTCAAGAGTCTTCTCCAATACCATAGTTCAAAAGCATCAATTTTTCAGTGCTCAGCTTTCTTCACAGTCCAACTCTCACATCCATACATGACCACTGGAAAAACCATAGCCTTGACCAGATGGACCTTTGTTGGCAAAGTAATGTCTCTGCTTTTTAATATGCTGTCTAGGTTGGTCATAACTTTCCTTCCAAGGAGTAAACGTCTTTTAATTTCATGGCTGCAGTCACCATCTGCAGTGATTTTGGAGCCCAAAAAAATCCTATTAAAACTGCAACCAAGGGAAATAGTAAGAGTTACTTCACCCACTTCATTATGAAGAAATTGATACATAAATGTTGATCACTTCCTTCAACATCACATTATATTAAGGACAGAATCAAAAACAGAAATGTGTGTGTACTCCATCGTGTCTGACTCTTTGCAACCCCATGGACTGTAACCTGCCAGGCTCCTCTGTCCCGGGATTCTCCAGGCAAGAACACTGGAGTGGGCTGCTGCTTCCTACTCCAGGGGACAGAAATGGTTGCCTCCAATTCCTTGACCTCCATTTTGTCTGCCGGATCACACCAGAGACAGCTACAACTCTTCCAAATTGTAGTTTTTTGAGCCAGACAGACTTTGAGACCTGGATACTTTTTTAATGCCCTTTCCCCCATTTTACCTCAACGTCTGCTTGATCCTTGGTTAGTACATGCCTTTCCCAACCCCTCAGTGAACATGACAGTTGTTAGCATCCCACACGGTGACAAGCACATTACAACAATGCTATTAATCCTGGGAACCATGATTCACACTTTATTGCTACCTTACTGGGTTGCTTTCATGGCTGCTTTTATTGCCCTGGGCTATTTATTCAGAAGGTGTCATTTTGAAAATATAAACCTAAAGATGAGAAAGCCATTGAGGAGAAAAAATAAAATGTATTCTTCCTTGGAATAAGTTTACCAAACTGTTTATTTCAGAATATTACCACTCTTCCAAGTGTATTTCTCTGGGTGCCTCTCCAGGAAACAAAGATGTTGTGTAAACAGAAGAAGAGACCATCAGAGCTGGAAGGAATCTTAGAATTAACCTGTCAAAGACATTCACTATACAGGCGAGAGACCAAGGCAGGTGCAAAAGTGATTTTCCCAAAGTGAGCTGGCCAGTTCAGTGTAAAGAAAAGCCAGCATTCATGTTGGAGAGGGTGTGGAGAAAATGGCACCCTCCTATACTGTTAGTGGGAATGTAAACTGGTTCAACCACTATGGAGAACAGCATGGAGGTTCCGAAAAAAAAACTAATAATAGAGCTACCATATGACCTAGTAATCCCACTCCTGGGCAAATACCAGGAAAAAAACCCGCGTAATTAAAAAAGACACAGGTATGCCAGTGTTCATTGCAGCACTATTTACTATAGCCAAGACATGGAAGCTAACTAAATGTCCATCCATATAGTAATAAAGAAGATGTGGTATATATGCACTATAGAATATTATTCAGTCATAAAAAAGAACAAAATAACGCCATTTGCAGCAACATGGATGGGCCTACAGATTGTCATACTGAATGAAGTAAGTTGGACAGAGAAAGACAATTATCATGATATCACTTATATGTGGAATCTAAAAAAAAAATGGTGCAAATGAACTTACTTACAAAACCGAAATAGAGTCACAAATGTAGAAAACAATCTTATGGTTACCAGGGGGTAAGGAGGGATAAATTGGGAGGCAGGGATTGACATTTACACACTTCCCACTTCAGTATTCATGGGCTTCCCTGGTGGCTCAGATGGTAAAAGAAAATCCATCAGCAATGCGGGAGACCTGAGTTTGATCCCTGGGCTGGGAAGATCCCCTGGAGGAGGGCATGACAACCCACTGCAGTATTCTTGCCTGGAGAATCCCCATGGACGAGGAGCCTGGCAGGCTACAGTCCACGGGGTCTCAAAGAGTCAGACATGACTGAGCGACTAAGTGTAGCACATATATAAAATAAATAACTAGTACAGTATAGCACGGGGTACCCTACTCAATATGCTGTAATAGTCTATATGGGAAAAGAATCTAAAAAAGAGTGGATATCTATATATACATATAACTGATTCACTTTGTTGTACACCTGAAACTAACACAACAACTGTAAATCAACTACACTCCAACACAATTTTTTTTTAAAAGAGAAAAGCCAGTTTTTCCTCATCTCACCCTCTCCATCCATCCCTACTTTGCACATAATTCTGTGTCTTTCAGAACAGGTTCTCAGTAAATCCTTAGTCGCTGATAACAAACCCATTTACCCTTTGTACTACATTGATCAGGGTGGCAGGGGGACAGAGCAGGGGACTTCTGAGGAAAGAAAAGTTATTTGTACTTGAAAAGAGGTTTGTTAGTCTTGACTGCTGGAAAGCTGGAAAAAGCCACAAGAGCTCATGAAAATTAGGAGGTGTTTGTTGTGTTTTTTTAGGTGCTATTGTTAGTATCTCACAGGAGATAAGACTCTTGGTTAATAGTAATCATTCTATCTATACATCATGAAGTATTTGTTAAATATATGATTTCAGCACTACATTCCAGAAAAGTGAGATGTGCCAAGTAAATCAGTGCTTGAAATGAATGGTTTTGTTTTAGTATTTTCATTCACCATCATGGACCCAGGCTTCTTGTCTGGAATGTGGGAAAACCTCACAGCATGGTTGGAAGAACCAAAGATAAAATTGAGATTATGTAAATTAAGTAACTGTCAAACTGTAATTGCTATATAATACATTTTCATTTTTAAAAATCTTTTAACTTAAAAATAAATGTATATTTATAAAGGTGCAAATTGTGGAATATATAAGGCAAAAGAAATAGATATTTGAATATTATTTTATGTGCTCCTTGTTTAGACTCCTTACTTGGGTCTGGACTACCATAGAAAGTGAATTGTCCATGATACTTTTAAGAGAGACCTCACAATATTGTAAACAACTCATCTTCCTGTCAGAACTTTACCTTTGAAATTGTCATTTCACACCTATCTCTCATGTCCTATTAAACTTACTGAAAATGAATTCTACATTTTTTCTTTAGCTAAATATGACCACTTTTGTTAATTGATCTTGACTTTTTTTATTTCATGATGCTTACTGTAGGAATTACTGACATGTAGTTTTCAGTCTATCGTGTATTTCCACCTAAGTCAGCTAGTTACCCAATCTAATAACTAGAACACAATCTTCAAAAAGAACATTGTGGAATTTTTAATAATATAAATATTTTTAAATCACTGAGTTAAAAATTAGTGACAATAAAAAACAGACTGTTTCATTTTTCTACTAGAAAACTGCTTTTACAATTACCTGATATTGAATTTTAAGTCAATATTGTAAGAGTGAATTTATGTCCATTTTAATCAACTTAAGTATTTCAATGGAAAGGTAATGGCAACCCACTCCAGTATTCTTGCCTGGAAAATTCCATGGACAGAGGAGCCTGGGGCCTGGCAGGCTACAGTCTGTGGGTCACAAAGAGTCGGACATGACTGAGCACCTAACAAACATACACACACACACAAGTATTTCAAACTTGATGAAAATTCATATTTTTGGTTTTTCATTTCCATTCAGTCCCTAAGTCGTGTCCGACTCTTCGCAATCCCATGGACCACAGAACGCCAGGCCTCCCTGTCCATCACCAACTCCTGGAGTTTACTCAAACTCAAGTCCGTTGAGCCAGTGATGCCATCCAACCATCTCATCCTCTGTCGTCCCCTTCTCCTCCTGCCCTCAATCTTTCGCAGCATCAGGGTCTTTTCAAATGAGTGAGTTCTTCACATCAGGTGGCCAAACTACTGGAGTTTCAGCTTCAACATCAGTCCTTCCAATGAACACCCAGGACTAACCTCCTTTAGGATGGACTGGTTGGATCTCCTTGCAGTCCAAGGGACTCTCAAGAGTCTTCTCCAACACCACAGTTCAAAGTATCAATTCTTCGGTGCTCAGGTTTCTTTATAGTCCAACTCTCACATCCATTCATGACCACTGGAGAAACCGTAGCCTTGACGAGATGGACCTTTGTTGGCAGAGTAATGTCTCTGCTTTTTAATATGCTATCTAGGTTGGTCATAACTTTTCTTCCAGGGAGTAAGCATCTTATCATTTCATGTCTGCAATCACCATCTGCAGTGATTTTGCAGCCCAGAAAAATAAAGTCAGTCACTCTTTCCAATGTTTCCCCAACTCTTTGCCATTAAGTGATGGGACCAGATGCCATGATCTTAGTTTTCTGAATATTGAGCTTTAAGCCAACTTCTTCACTCTCCTCTTTTTTCTTTTTTTGATAGTTCTTAAGTTGTTTTTTTTTTTAATTTTTTTATTTTATTTATTTATTTTTTTTATTAGTTGGAGGCTAATTACTTCACAACATTTCAGTGGGTCTCTCCTCTTTCACTTTCATCAAGAGGCTTTTTAGTTCCTCTTCACTCTTTGCCTTAAGGGTGGTGTCATCTGCATATCTGAGGTTGTTGATATTTCCCCCAGCAATCTTAATTCCAGCTTGTGCTTCTTCCAGCCCAGCGTTTCTTATGATGTACTCTGCATATAAGTTAAATAAGCAGAGTAACAATATACAGCCTTAATGTACTCCTTTTCCTATTCGGAACCAGTCTGTTGTTCCATGTCCTGTTCTAACTGTTGCTTCCTGACCTGCATGCAGGTTTCTCAAGAGGCAGGTCAGGTGGTCTGGTAGTCCCATCTCTTTAAGAATTTTCCACAGTTTATTGTGATCCACACAAAGGCTTTGGCATAGTCAATAAAGCAGAAATAGATGTATTCTCTGGAACTCTCTTGCTTCTTCAATGATCCAGCAGATGTTGGCAATTTGATCTCTGGTTCCTCTGCCTTTTCTAAAACCAGCTTGAACATCTGGAAGTTCATGGTTCACATATTGCTAAAGCTTGGCTTGGAGAATTTTGAGCATTACTTTACTAGCATCTGAGATGAGTGCAATTGTGGTTTTTAGTTTTAAAAAATAGTTTTTAACTTTAAATTTAATATAAAATGTCTTATATTCAAAAATTATCTTCTGATTTTTAAAAAATTCTCTTCTGATTTTTAAAAAATTCTCCAATAAGTCCCATTTACCAGATTATAGATGGCACATAAAGAGTATGTATATGGTATATATATATTTAATATTTTATGCTGAATTTTAAAAAATAGTTTAGTTTCATATATTGCATATATATATATGTAATGCATAGCACGTTTATATTAGCATATACATAAACTTAATACACATTTATGAACACACTTGTAGAGAGCCCTCACGGGACAATATCTGAAGCTACAGAATGGATTACAGAACACAGCATGCAAGGTTCTCAGATAGAATGTTAGTGAAGTCAGTGTTCAAGCTATAATTGTTGATCAGATTTTATTATTACAAAAAATGCATTAAAATGTAATGTATATGAAGTACATAATATTTTTAGCTCTTGTTTGTTCAGTATTTGGGATTCTTAAGGACTTTGCTTGTTCCATTTCATTTGATTCAACAATAGGTATCTGGTTCCTATTACATAAAGCAAATCCCAATATAGATCAAGACTAACAAACTCATGGAAATTTCTTTGAGTGTTTTTATTACGTTTGTTTTACATGCATGCACACACGCGTACACACACTGGCTTTTTATTCTTTAATTTTGCAGCTCTGTCTCTTTAGACCTGCTCCAGCTATGCTTGGTTTGGATATTTGCTCTCTTCCAACCTTTGTCTGATGTTTCTGCCTCTCACACCCCGGATGCCATGCTCTCTGCTTTCAGAACAGTTCTCTGAACTGTAACTGTGTGGGAATTGATTGGGAATACATCTGTAGCTTGACACGCAGTGGGAGGCACTGCCAACCAAGTCATCAGTATATGCTCCCACACAGCTCGCCCCTCATAAGACCACTCTAAGATTCTCTATTAGAAATATCCATGAGAATGCATGCTTAGAAGTTGGGACTCTTCCTCCCCGTATTTTATATATTTTATTTATTTAATTTTCTTTACCTCTCCTGGTCCTGAGAACAAGCCTCACAGAAAATACATCTGAGATATAAGCAGAAAGACTAGAAAAATTAAACCAAGCTCTATCATCACTAGTTGATGTGCCTATAAAAATTTGGAGCAATTACTCTGTTAATGACATCACTGAGGGTAAGCTTCCTAGACACTCTGGTCAGAGGATCACAATGGCTGCAGCTGCGTGAGGCTGGGTGGTTTCAACTTTCAGGCAACTCTTTGAACATAGTATTTTTATTTCAGTTTATATCTCCTGAGTTTTCATATGAATAAACTCTAAGATTCAAAGCAAACCTCAGGACACTGCGAGTTAGGAATGATTCCATCTGAACCAGAATCTCCCAGAATAAGAGCAGAAGGTGACCCAGGTTCATGGAGAGACATTCAGACCTCTCAAAGCCATTTAATGAAACTGAGCTTCATATTCAATGAGTTTTTTTTTTTTTTTAGAAAAAGTGGTGAGTTTTGCCTCGTTTAGGGTTTCACTGGTATGGTTGTGCACAGATATAACTATGACTATGGATTCTATTCAGGGACTATGTTTACTCTTCACCGATTTTGACCATATCCACCTTAGGACTGAACTTAAGGGAATGAAAAGCCATCATGTTAAAAATCTTGGGAGCAAAATCTATACGTATTAAGAAGGAAAAGCAGTCTGGTGGCCTTTGCCACAAATAAATTCTGGGGAAATCATGCTCAAAAACTGAAAACAACTCATGCACACTGGATTTGTATTTCTACCCATCAAATATTAGAAATCACAAATAGAAACTGAGCTCTAAATTTCCTCACAATTTTAGTTCCTATTTATTTAGATGCATAAAGAAACAAAATGAAAGGTCAAATTATAAGTGTATTACTAGCAGTCTGCTAATAGCATTATAAAAATTAAATTTGAAGGAAAAAAGGAGAAAGTTTTACTATTTAACCATAGTGACCTAGGCTTTGTATTGTGGTTGTTGCTTTATTGGTGTTGGTGTCATTGATTTTCAAAGTCCATATTTGAAGCCTGGACATGTAACCTAAGTCTTTCAAAAGTCAGCATTTATCTAAGGGCTTCATAAGAGAAGATTTTATGAATCTTGTTTTGTTCTAAGTCTCTGAATATTTTAAGTTCTTCGTGTTCTATCAGATAAAGAGTAGGTTAGCAAATAACCACTATGATCAATTAGTTTAGCTCTGTGCAATAAGAACAATTATTAAAATATGAAATGAAAATTTATTTCATTTAGAATTTGAAATGATTTTATGAAAAGGTTATTGAATCCCACACAAGTCTTTCCAAAATACATTTGTTCTTGAATTTTGAAATGCATGATTTAGTTTCAAATATTGCACCAAGGCATTAAATAAAGAATATGGAATCACTAAATTAAAAATGATTGCTGATGCTTAAGCACTCTAGAAAGTCATGAGTAAGGGGAAAAATGTGAGTATTTTAGAGGATATTTATAGTCAATCTTACAAAACCCTATATCAACTGAGAGAATTTGATAAAACTAAACATTTTGCCTTTGGACATAAACAAGTTTTGAAAATTTTAAGTAGCTTTTATGGAGGACAAACAGATTGATTTGGATTTGTGTAAGGATTATGTTTGCAGTAAGACTAAACAGTACACTGAAGGATGAAGGTAATTCATAAGGAAACACTTTAGAATATAAATACTATATCCAGTTTTAAAACATGCATAATGCACTGTACTTGTGATTCCGTGATAATCACATTCCCTTGCAGCTCTGATTCTTTCTTCACCTCCCATTCTCCTAATCACGGTGCCATAGAATGAGAAGAACACAGCCTAACCCCTTCACTTCACAGACGAGAAAATAGAGCTAAAATAAAATTTAAAATACAATAGGGCAATCCAGTGGGAAAATTCACTAAGCAGTTAAGAATAATATGCTTAACATGGAGACCCTGATTTCTGTCATTCTCCTTTGTGATAAAAGTAACAATGCTATGCTGGAGAGAAATCTGAAAGGACACCCTAAAAAGTACAAAGACAAGGAAATAAATAAGGAATTGTATATAGAAAGGCAATGCAAAACATGTATAAGTGATGTTTTTGCTTGCATTGATTCATATTAGTACAAAATTAAAGAGCAACAAGTTTGGTGTGAGGAAACAGACATTCAAGCCCTGGTTCTATCCACCATATATCTTAATGATTGACTGATTTGTGATCTCTTGGTGTCTGTTTCCTTACCTCTGAAGTGGGACATGTTAAGACCTACCCTGCCCATGTTACAGGGCCTTTGCAGAGATCCAATGAGACAATGGATTTGAAAGGCTTTGTAAATTCCAAAGCACTACAAAATGATTGTGCTATTAGTGTTGGTGCCACTTATAAATCTGTATTACTTTAGGTCAGACTTCTTGCCAAATGACACCAAATTGATATTCTGGAGGACAGCCAGTTGATAAACATTGAAACTAAGGTATGCTTTCAATAAGTCACACCTGTAGCCATTTCTCACTGTTGAGCTGACAACTGGGGCCTGCTGCACATTACTTGGCAAGGCTCACTTCTTCAAAACCCTTTCTGGAACAATGTAAGGCTATCAATGCTACCGTGACTCCTCAGCATGAATACCCATCCTCTACCTACCTCTCTGTTTTTTGAAGCTCTTTGCTTTCTTATTTATATATTATTTTTTTTAATTGCATCTTAGCCTTACAACCTGGCACTATGCTGCTCTCTGCTTTTCAAACAAAACAATCACAATATAAAAGAGTAAAGGCAACAAATTCTACACCAAAAGAACTAACAAGGTTGGTGTAAAGACTAAAGTCTGCAAAAAAAAAAAAAAAGCAGATAACCAATGCCTGTCAAAATGACAGGGAGGAGACACTAATATAACTGGACTCTTGGCTAACAAAGGAGTTAAAAATGAAACAGCGCCAGCTTAAAATCAATATGAAATTCTATAGGCAGGCTTTACAAAGAAATCAAGGCAAGCATAATATGATCTCGGTAGCTCACTCTCGGGAAAAAACGATCACTCCATCGTGCAGCTCTCACTAAATGCAAAAGCCAAGTTCTTCTGAAAGCCCCCCTAAAATGGAATTACTGCAATCAGGCACTGTGGTCAGGAGGGCATGGGTGAGATTGATGAGGTTATCAAGAGACAAATAAGGAGTGAGCCTATACAAATTGCTGGGCAGAAAAGAAAAACATGTTCACGTAGCATATCATTAACAGTTTTCTTTCGAAGGACAGAATTAGATTTATACTTATTTCTATCAATGGGCTTCCGAATATGGAGGTTCAATTAAACAAGAGCAGGAAAGGGCACACCATCCCACTGAGAACATCTTCCATCAGCCTGAGTCTGTTTTCTGAGTGATGGTCGCAACTGCTCTTCCTTTCTGACTTTAGGGCACTCCTATGGCCTCTCACAGCTCTGCTGGGCTGTTCTGAATATAAAAAAGCAAAGAAAGAAAATATCCACTTCACTTGGCTGCATGCAGGTGTATTTTTTTTTAAGCATCGAGGTAAATCAGAGACATCGAGAAGCAAAAGAATTGACATTTTGGAAAGTTTTTATCAGTTTCCTTGTTGTAGACCCTTTTTGAATGGTTGCAACTGATCCTTTGGACAAAGCCTTTCAAGCATAGACTTTTACTGCTAGGAAAAGCCTCCCAAAGTACTCCAACTTCGATTCCTCTTTTTATAGCTGAGGGAATTGAGGCCCCCTGAAGCTGTGTACTTGATTTCAAAAAGTTAACACTAGAATCCAGCCAGAAACCCATCTTTCCTAATTTACTTGACTCTCAGCCCAAAGTTTTCCTCTCTTGCCTCTTGTAGAGAGTTAGCATATTTCTAGGCTCACCAAGGCAAGAAACAATGACCACAGAGGTTTCAGGTAATTAAAACATCTCTAGGTGATATTTATAGACATGATTGACCAGAGCCATATTTCTTTACCAGTAAAACATGTGAAATGACAGCAAAAAAATTTTTAAGGGAGAGAGGAGTAGAAAGTTTCCCATGTTACAGTTCGGCTCCAGTTAGAAATGATTTTAAATTTATTTCAGAGGAAGTCCAAGTTTTATTTTATTATTGAAAACATAAGCTCTTTTCAAACTTTGACATGTTATAAAATATTCCTTGAAAATGAATTTGGGATTCCAAGACTAGACTGCCAATTATATCCCCTTCATATATGTTTATCAACCTAGACATCAAGAGGATCTAGAGAAGTAACTTTAGTTGAAGCCTGAGTTAAGAATGAAGGAGGTAGGAGAGAGGCTTGGGGATACAGGTGTACGTATGGCCGATTCACTTCACTGTACTACAGAAACTAACACAATATTGTAAAGCACTTATATTCCAATAATAAAAAAAATGTTAAAAAAAAAAAAAAAGAAGAAGAAGAATGTGTTTTTTTCCTTTTGGATACTTACCAGAGAGGAACGGCATCACGCGAGAAATGCTGAGAGTCAAACGTCATAACCCATTGCCTTGATAAGCCAGTCAGGATCAGTATTCCTGGAAACCCGTGACTTCTGGGAAACGGGAAAAAAGGAGTCAATCCAATTTTTTGTCTCTGTTCTTACAGTAGAAGAACATCTTTCTTCTAAGTCCCTTTCTATGGCAGCTGAGGCCTCCTTGAAAAACAGGATGGGGAAATCTGTTGTGAAGAGGAGAGAATGTGTATATGGTGAAAACACATTAGCTCACAGTGAAAATGAAAACCTGGAGAAAGTAGTCAGCACCCTACTGAATAAGATATTCCCCAAATTGGATAGTGCGGATTCATTTATAAAGGGCTTGCTATGCCCTTTCTTACTTTATTTCATTTCCACTGCTTTAAAACCTCATTTTCACCCATTCCACAATTTTTGGACATGACATCTCTACTTCTTTGGAAGTGACATATATTATAATACATTAAGAGTAAAACCAAAAATCAAATTAACTTAAACTGGAAAGCAAACAATAACCATTTTTACACATTTTCTAGAACGAAGAACACATTTATCTTAAGTCTTTATTCTAAAAGCTGTTTATATCATAGTTAATATTTGTGATATATGACTTGAGAGAGACAAGTGTGTTTTTTTTTAATTGCAGCTTCATTTTTTCCTGTAAAGATAATTTTGATAAGTGATCTTCTTTGAAAGTTGGGAACATAGGGGAAGATTAATCTAGCCCAGTAGAAGAACTAAAGTGGCAAAAATTGATTAAGGCATTAAAATATCTACAGTATGTCTAGAAAATATGAGCTGTCTCTAAATGGTCCCAGTAAATCACAGAACAAACTTGAAGGAAGCAGTTAAGAAGAGCTTCCCTGAGTAATAGAAAAGTTTTCAGGGTAAAGTATTTTGAAAGTGTCATTTTATTTTTATATGCTGTGTAATCAGAAAGAAATATTTATGTAGCTACAGCCCAATCTTTTCTCTCTAGCTTTTCAGGAAAGAAATACCAAATTCACAAGTAATATTTATTATGTAGATAATCATTTAGATATTGTATATATATATACATATATATATGACAAATATATTTTATATTACTTGTGGTCAATTATTTGATGCTATGTGATATAAGGAATCAAAAATCCACTGCCCATGTAGGGTGCTTGTCAAACCCCCCAACCTGTTTGAGACTTCCTGAATTTTTTATTTCTCTTCTAGAATTTAGAAATATGTTCTGAATTATTCTACTGATAAATAATGTTACTTAGGGAAGAATGACAGTGGAAAGAGCTTGTAGGCATGGACGAAGCAACTAGGATGCTTTTCTGTATTTGCACATTTACCAAATTCATTTGATACAAAAGAAACAAATGAAAATTGCTTTTAGAGGTGGGAAAGGTTTGAACACAATTTTTCCCCCCATGAGGCAAAGGGGCAATGTATGACCTCACAATGGCAGTCCAGAGAGAAAGCAAAAAAGTTGTGAGCATTTGGGAAATTTCAAAGTAGGTCAAAGCAGCCTAAAAATAGCATTGAAATCAGAGTTTTCTCACTCAAACTGGGTTCACAGTGGCTTTCTCAAATCTTTTGATTTAACTCTTCCTTGGGCTCATATAAATCATCTCACTTATTGCTCACAAAAACAATTCTAAATGTTTTAGCTCTCCTCCATCTTCAATACATCCATCCTCTCTTTCACTCTAAACAGATAAGTTAATTATTTATTTTCCTTAGAAAAACAAAACCAGCACAGTGGATTCTTCCTTTATACTCAGGACTCAGCCCCACTTCCAGAGCCTCCCCTGTTTTTATATAATGATGGGAGACATGACCTGTTAGTTATCACCTGGCTCTTCCTCATGGTGAAACTCTCCCCTCTTTTTCCACTGCCTACAATACCATACTTGGGAAAATTTTTTTCTATTATTCAATCCTGATGTTGTTTTTGTTTCCACCATTTTTCCCTCTCCTTATTTGCTAGACTTTTAAAATAGTTGTCTCTACTATCTCTACCTTCTGTCCAATATTTCCATTCTGGTTCTGACATCTCCTATACCCACTTGTTAGTCCAAGAAAACAAAATATCTTTGATCCACTGGCCAGTTTTATTAAATATTAATAACTAATTTTGTATACATGAACTTCTCCATAAAAGGAATATGCTAGAATTTCCCTATTAAGTTTGATCTGTAACACTGATATTGCCAAGTCTAAACATTTAGCTGGAATAAGAAGCTCAGAGATTTTATTAGGCTGAAATGAAATGAAGCTTTTCTTTAATATCATGAGTAATCTTGCATTATGGTGCTAAGAACTCAGAGCACTCTCCTCCAACTGTCTTCTGGAAGAAGTTTGCCACCTAACCACTGATCCAGGCAAGTCCAAACATGCCTCTGAATATTCCATTTTTTCTTAGCTGAGATAGAAGGTTGGTCTTCTCATCCCATGACATCTGCTGCCAAGAAGCTGAAATACCATGATAAAAGTAGGCCAGATCCAGTGCTCTGTGATAACCTAGATGGATGGGATGGGGTGGGAGGAGAGAGGGAGGATCAAGAGAAAGGAGGTACCTGTATGAAGACTGTGGATGTGTTAGTTGCTCAGTCGTGTCCGACTCTGCCACCCCATGGACTGTAGCCCACCAGGCTCCTCTGTCCATGGGATTCTCCAGGAAAGAATACTGGAGTGGGGCCATTCCCTTCTCCGGGGTATCTTCCTGACCCAGAGATCTAACTCTGGGTCTCCTACATTGAACGTGGATTCCTTACCATCTGAACCACCAAGGAACCCCCATATATATGTATATTGGCTGATTCATGTTGATATATGGCAGAAATCAACACAATATTGTAAATCAATAATTCTCCAATTAAAAATAATTTTTTTAAGTATTCAGAGTATACTCTCAAACAGACTCAGCAAAAGATGCATCACATTTTCTACATAATTCATTTTTTTAACGAATCAAAGAAAAACCTCAGTGGGAAGTCCTGGGATTCAAAAATTATTTACCACAGCAATGAAATTTTGGGGCCTTAAATGCCAAAGAATAATTTTAGTAAGAGGGCAAATTTTACTGAATGACTGAGTGACTTATTTCTCCTGAATCCATAGCCATTTGACAATCTCTGTATGCTCTCAAGATGAAAGAATGATCCCTGACTAGAATTAGGGAGGCACAGGATGGTCTCTCTCTCTCTCTACATATATATATACATATATATGTGTATATATATATATGTATATGTATATGGCTTTCCTCGTGGCTCATCTGATAAAGAATCCAACTGCAATGAGGGAGACCTGGGTTCGATCCCAGGGTTGGGAAGATACCCTGGAGAAGGGAATGGCTACCCACTCCAGTATTCTGGCCTGGAGAATTCCATGGACCATATATAGTCCATGGGGTTGCAAAGAGTCGGACATGACTGAACAACTTTCACTTCACTTCAGTTCATATGTGTGTGTGTGTGTGTGTGTGTGTATAAAGATGCCTCCCCCCCAAAAAAACTTTTGCTTCTTGAACTCTCTAAATTCTCTTCTGAGTGATGGATGGTTAGGTTAACAAAAAGGAAACTTGTATTCCCAGCTGCATACATAAGGACTCACTGGATTCAGTGTCAAACTCTTTATCGACTTTCTTCTCATTAGCCAGCTGTTCTGAGCTCTCAGTGTCATCTCCTATGTGAACCCCAGGTAAGCTTCAGGGACAGCTGACCTACTGATCAGAATCCATTAAAAAATAATTATAATATTTAGTTGACTGTGTCAGAGGCACACGGTGCACAGGCTTAATTGCTCTGTGGTATCTGGGATCTTAGTTCCCTAACTACGGATTGAATTCATGTGCCTTACATTGCAAGGCAAACTCCTAACCACTAGACCACAGAAAAGTCCCCAGTCCTCTCTTACCTCACTAATAAGATGTGTACACGTGTGTGTGTGTGTGTAGGTGTGTGTATGTGTATGCGTGTGTGCTCTCAGTCATATCCAACTCTTTGTGACCCTATGGATGGTGCCAGCCAGGTCCCTCTGTCCATGGGAGTCTCTGGGCAAGAATACTGGAGTGGGTTGCCATGCCCTCCTCAAGGGAATCTTTCCAGCCCAGGGATTGAATCTGCCTTTCTCTCCAGCATTGGAAGGGGGCTTCTTTTACCACTAGCACCACCTGGGAAGCTTCACTGAGAAAATAACTCAGATTATTTGCAATATTTATTTCTCTATCAATCTTTGTTTCTTTTGCTAAATCTACAGACGAGCCAAAATATTCATGAAATTCCCATTCTATTAATTTTCTTGAAAAATTTGTATCATAATACCAGTTTTGTAATTAAAATATTAACTGGTTATCAACCGTAGGTCAAATTCTCTCAAATTATCTAATCCAAATGTTCATTATTACCCTTATACTTGAACTTTTCTGTGAATAATATCACATCTCTTAATAATTAGGTACAAACATTCCTATCATAACAATTTGTAAAAATAAATATTCTCTCTGCCCTGATAATAGTATAGAGGTGTATATTTTATGGTCTAACTCCATTACTTCAGAATCTTAAGAAGTTAGTTCACTTGGTTATTTATAGTTAAAAAGAAATTTTCGGTATAAATGATGCCAAAATTGAGCTAACTTTATCTTCTTCCAATTTACATCTTTTATGAGAGCCACCATCATCATCATCACCTTATTTTTGTTTTCCTGACAGTTTGTCCAGAACACACTCTTATTTTGGTATTTTGGCTATGTCTACATTTCCGGTTTGAGTCATTTTTACCAAACTGATTCATGACTAGCTCAGTAAAAATAGCCAAAGCAGATGTGTTTTCAAAACCAATTAAGAGCACACATCTTATTTTAGATATTGCATATTTTAAAATCTGTTGTGATCAATTATTTTGTTATATTTAATTATCCTAAAGATAGGCTAAACTTCTAATAGCATATTCTATAAAAATAAAATATTTTATAAAATCATCAGTTCTAAACTCTCACCTGGCCCTCATTTTTTATAAGAGAACACCTTATGCTCCTCCATTGTCATATAATTCTAGTAAGGATGTAAGAGGAAGTAGTCAAAGCTGCTTGTACTCTGAATCAATCACCTTTACAAAAAGGACTTAATTATTTTACTACGTGTACTGTTTCATCTATTGTTTTGTGATATGCACTCTAACTTAAATATCTTGACTTTTTAAATAGTATTTTCTATATCTCTTCAAAGACCTTTTAGACCAAAGGATATAACTAAATAACATATAAATTATAATCTTATAGACATATTGAAACATATATCCCAAGCCAATTCTAGAAGTTTAGAGTTCTTTGAAAATAACTGAATACCTGATTTAGGAGTAGATATTTCTATAACAAATGTGAAGGAAATATATTTGCTTTCATAGATAATGCACATATCTGCAGAACATATACATGCTGTTTATTAGTGAACACTAAAATTTACCATGGCAAGTTCTAGTTTGCTTGATTATAATACAAATTCCTTATTTCCTTGAGCTAATTTGATGTTGTCATAAGTGTATTTTAATATTGCCACACTGTCAGGAAAAAATTAAGTTTTGTTGAAGATAAAATTGAAGGAATGTATATTGTAAAAGCAATACATCTGAGAAACCTTTAAAACACATTGGACAAGCCTACCAATGTCTCATGGGAATATTTTACTCTTTCCGGCATATTTTGTTTATTTTCCAAGCAGGTGTTCTATTACCGTTGTGGGGGGATGGATCTTGGATGGAACCCTATCACAGACAAAAAAATCAGCTGCATCACAATCAATTCCTGGAAAAAGATGTTGGGTTTGTTTTTTTTTTTTTTTTTCCTCTTCTTCTAAAAGACCATCTGGGAGCCTAAGAGAAAATATTTAACTGGAGCTTTATATTTCCTATTAAATGTGTACCCCATGTGGAGGCAGGCGGAGGGTGTTACCTCATAGGAAGTGCTACTGTTACAGTTGATCATTTCTCTACCCTTTTTCTGAGATGGCTCTAGGAGTGAACGGTCACATGTCGCCATATGTAGAGAGTATCATATGTCATCAAAACAACTGCAAGTCCTGGTTGATGAAAGAAAGATACTTAATTTGGGTGCTGAGTCCTTTTCATCTTTTTTTTTTTTTTTTTTGAGTTTGGGCTGGCCTGCACTGAACCCTACCTCTTGTGGCATAAGACTTTTGACTATACTTCTGTAAGAAATTATTTGGGTTTGGCCTTTCTCATAGCCAAGGTCTCTCCCTTTCTGGGAATCTCTGAAAACAACTAATTTTATTGAAAAACACATTAAGACAAAATATATGGGAAAAAATTTAAAGTCACTGATCTGCAATTTTGTGATGTTCGATAGATAAGTAAAACACCAATTTTAACTTATCAGGTTTGATGATAAAAATGAAAGATGTATCTGAATCTCCTATTTTCTTCCTATTCCCTATCACTCTCCCAAAGTGAATGTAAGAGATCATCTGTTTTAGAATGTGTAGTTCATTATTTAGTTGAATAAAGAGGAAGCCTTATATTAAGAGAATTTTTGGTTTATTTGGTTTTTGGTTAGTTGTTTTGTTTGGGGGTTTGAGTTTTGTTTTGTTTTCTGCTTCTGCCACTGAACTGCCTACACTGTAAACAATTTTAGCACAGAGGTTGAAAAAACTACACTAAAGCTTGAAGAGTGAAAATTGCCCAAATGCCTTACGAAAGGTTTAGTCTGGTAATGACAAGAAGGCACAAACCAATTGTTTATTTTTTCCTGCCTCCAGCAATATTTTTAGCTTACCACATATCTTTTTTCATATGGATGTGATTTTTCCCCAATGAAAAATATATGCTAAGAAGAAGAATGTCTGCAATTAACTAAAATAAAAGAGCAAACTCCAGCATGTGCTTCATGGTGCCATAAAGGCAAAAGAGCTCTTTGTGAAGAGACATTGCTCCAGGAAAATTCCTTTCTCTAACTGTGATGCATTTGCTTCTATTCTGCATCATGAACCTCCTGAAAATAGAAACTTTATGTTTAATTGATTTATTTGTAATGAATCTGGCTCGGGGTAAAGACTCTTTGAAGCTGATTGATTACTGCAACAAGCTTAAGATTTCATACCACAACAAACCTTTTTGTACTAATAAACAGTGGGACAATAAAGCTCTGGGGCATGGTGTTTCCCTTCACATTAAAGTGAGGATTTGCAACTTAAGTATGTGAGGGACATAGTTTATGTGCTCCCAAGAAGCAGACATAATGAACTATTTCTTTTAATGGCAGATTATCCCTGTTTCTATTTCCTGGAGTGAAGACCTCGCAAATTGATGTATCTGTCCTCTGAGGTTTTCAGAGAGGCATTATGGCATTTTAAAATATTAATATGAGAGTACATTTAGCTGAAAGTAGCTAGTCTAGGAGTCTCATGTGGCTGCAACGCAGGTCACCAGAGACCTCCCGTCTCTCAAGGCAGATGATTTACTCTAAGTGTGTCATTAAGATACACTTTTTGGGAATTTATGATGGTGCTTTTTCACCAAGTTATACCTTTTCCATAAAAATTTAAGTATTTCATGCTATTTTCCCTCACTCTTATTCCTTAAAACCTGGTCAGTGTCACGGGCAAATTGTAAGTGCCACCTCCTTCACTGCCACTGTGGGCTTGGGCTGAACACTGATTAACCAGGACTGGATGTCACATCTTGTTACAACTTTGCAGAGCAGAAGACTATCCTAGGAGATCTGAAAAGAACAGCAATTATTCCTCCAATAAGGGAAGGGGGAAGGGGGTGGAAAGAAACCCAGATTCGATGCTTGAGTTGAATGATGGAAAAATAAGAACCCGACATATAGATGCCAAAGAAAGTCTTCAGGAAACTTCCTGTGACTATTAATTGTTAAAATAATCTCCATATACTTTTAAGGTTCCTTTATAATAACAGGTCACTTGGATCAGCCCCCGACTTTTCAGATTTTAAGAAATCTGCAGTAAACTAAGCAGTGTATGTGGGGTAGAAAGAGAAAGACACTCAGTGTCAGGTTCCCTACATTGTTTATGAGTCCCAATGACCATTAGATATTAAGGCTTTCCAACCTGATTGATATCAGAAAGTAAACTTTTCTCCATCACAGTCAGACTGGTTGGGGCTGTGTAATTTTTAATTATGATTGTAATTATATAATTTCTAATGATGTCTCTATAATTTAGTCACTCCTTAAGTAATCTTTTTAGTTATCAAAATGATTCAAGAAATATGATACTCTTTATTGTGTGTGTCTGTGAGAGGTTATCCGCAAGCATACCTCAGTTTCTGCTCTCAATACGATTCTAAAGTTGCTTCAGCATAAAGACACCCCCATCCTCTCATCTTGTTCTCCTAGGCATTGTGTTATTATCATGACAGGCTAGAACAGAAGTGTCTGCGTTGTGTTTGTCTTTGTCTGATCATGGAGTTTAATTTTAAGATTTCTATCTGTAAAGATGTGATTTGATTTAAAAACTAGACCCAAGAGGAGAAATCTTTTTAAAATAGTAATGAAGACTTCAACTTTCAAAGTCTTAATTTTTTTTTTTCTGACAAGGGACAAACCATTTCATTAATTTATTTAGATGAGAAATCCACTCTAAATTGGAATGAAGCTCATATAACATCACAGCAGTAAATATGAAACTCCTTAAGTGTGACTCTACAGGGCTCCCTGTGAAGAGATGATCATTTTACTAATGATAACTATCAACAGCTAAGGAACTAGTAAAAGCAGCCAAACATTAGTCTTCAGGCAACATTTCTTTAAAATAGTCTGCCTTGGTTCTATCAGCAGCGTCTCTGAAAGCTATTTTCAAAGGAGTATTGCAAAATTCCTTGTGAAGGGAGATTATGACTACTGTATATGCATTCTGAAAATGTATTTCAGCTTATCTGCAAATTGATGCAAGATCACAGAATGACGAATGAAAAAGAAAATAATCTTGCTAAATAACTAGATGCTATCTAATCTACCTGCAAGCAGTTGACTCTTTCTATTATATATATACCAGTATCAAGAAAAAAATACAAAAAAAAGTTGAGGGATGCTATAGTATTAAATGGCAATAACCATGAATTTTTACAGGAATTGGCTTTTTGTTATAACATGAAGTTTGTATTTTTTAAAATAGGATTATTACATATAAACTCACTCTGGATAGAATATTCAAAGGATTCCTATTTAAAATTTTACTTAAGACTAGTACAATCTTAGAAAAACAAAGATTTATATTCCACAATCTAAACCAGTGAGACCCAATCACCAGCATTGTTTGCAAAGAGCTGTTCACATCTACTTCGCTAACCAAATTTTATTACTTTCTGTCTAGACCAGATTCACCTAATACTTTATTGATAAAAACATTTTGTATTTAGATATTAATTCCCTTTTAGAGAACTTATAAAGCTTCGCAGACATTACCTCATTCAAACTTTCACAGTAACTTTATGAGGCAGAGAGGCGACAAGATTATAAATGTTAATGATGATGATAATACCAATATTTATAAAGCAACCTTTCTTCATGAAGTTCACAGAATTTCTGTTGTATATATGATTTTATTCCTGATGAAACCAGAATGAATACTGTATTTACTAAAAGCATTATTGAGTCTAACTATTGAGTCTACAGAATTATTGAATTATTGAGTCTAAAGAAGATGTGATTTTCTTCATATGTGTTACTTTCTAAATATGGCAGGGTGTTAGGAAACACACTGAGTCTATGGAATTGACAATATTAATATTTGGTTCGATTTATTTTGTTAATACTTGTAGACATCTCTAGGAATATATCCTTATTTTTTGCACTCCTGGCAATAATTATGTCCTTAATGATACCTCTTTGCCTGAGTGAGCCTGCTTCCCTGGGTGCCTATGATTCTCCTGACACAGAACTTTACTTTATTGGAGTCAGAGGACTTGGAAGTGAGGTCCTGCTAGGTGTCATCTGAGTTTTTGCCTTAGTGAAATCACTGAGCTTTCCTTACCCTGTTTGCTCACATTAAAATGGGAACTATGTATTTGCCTTAGTTCCTAGTAAGATTGTTTTGGGCATCAACCAGACAATAAATGAAAAAGCAAGTTGTGCATTTTAAAACACTTTTCCAATGAAAGTTACATATATATATGTAATATTATCCAATACAAAAAAAAGTCTTGCTTCTGCAGGTAATAAGCCTGTAATTAATTTCCCTTCTATCATTTCTATCATCACTGTTGCTATGTTGAATTGGACTAGTTGGAAATAAATAATAAATAAATCTTTAATAATATTTTATATTAAGATATAGCAATAGTAACCTATTGAAAGACCTCAATAGCTTATTCCAAGAAGCAACTGGTACAAAACACAAAAAAGAAATCTGTATTTGTAATTCCAGTTGTTATTTTAGTAGTAATTAAATTAATTTGCTTGACTTAAATCTTTCTTAAAACACTATAAATGCTTTTCCCCAATGAAGAAAATCGTATCAAAACTTGTTTGATTTTGTATTTCATAACCAAAGTTAACTTAGTCAAAGTTCACTAATGAGAAGGGCAAAGTTAAGGAAATTTGAGAATATTGGCTGTGTATTGTTCAATACTCATCATTATGATAGAAAATTAAAGATAGCCAAAAAAAATGATTTGTTAAAATTAGTTTTCCCTTATTTCCTTAGGAAACTCTATGAGAACCTAATGTAAATCAAATGCAACTGAAAAAAAAAGTCTAAGTAAAAGTACCTTTCATAATTATTTTGTCCAAATTTTTGAAACATGCAACTAAGTGCAATATTTTGAAGTCACTAAAAACGTCCTTTCCATTATATTATTCCATGTTTTTCTAATAGGATAAAATCTCTGATTGTGGTGCAGTGTTTTAAATCAGAAGTAGACACTGTGATGTTATTATTGGGTTGGGAAGATCCCTTGGAAGAAGGCATAGCAACCCACTCCAGTATTCTTTCCTGGAGAATCCCATGAATAGAGGAGCCTGGCAGGCTTCAGTCCATACAGTCCACAGGGACACGACTGAGCGACTAAGCACAGCATGTAATTAACTCTCCTGTTTTTCTTATTCTGTTGCAAGTGCAACAGACCTTAAACTTATGGTTTTTAATAAACTACATCTGATCACTCGGTGAATGAGTCATCTCTACAGTTTCCTTTTGCAAAATAAAAAATAATCATCTCTTCAAGGGTAGTTTCACTTATGTCTATGTCATTCAGTTATGAATAGAACTACACTTTATAAAATCTAATAGACTATCCAAATATAAACAGTGTATGCATACAAAGAACTATGAAATCATTTTAAATGATGTGTGTTTAGAACTAATGAAAATCAGTGTTTCCTAATTTGCTTTCAATCACCTAGATACAAAATGTTTGCTTAATTACAGCACTTTTTTTTGTCTTTCAAAGAACAGTTGCCTAATCACTATAAAAATTATTAAATTGCCTAGTTTCTCCCAATGTTAGTAGGTAATCTATATATTATTAATTAATATATTTTATCAGGGTTTTAAAAGCAGTGAATTAGGAGAATCTCAATACTGAATCAAAAAGATGAAGTATTACAATTGCAGAAAGGGTGAAAATTTCTGTCTTGACTTTTACTTTAGCATATTAATTTTTCAGTGATACGGTTTGTGGAAAATTAGTCCATAAATAGAATTCTAGTGTTCTTTATAATGAGTCTGTACTTATTAAGCCAAACTTTGCCTGCACAGCCCCTACTGGGGGATTTAGAGATTGTATTGTTTACATTTGAAACCTAAATCTATTACCTGTTCTCTTGACCAAGAATCTACATGATTCATATCCCTTTTAGAGAGCCACCTAAAAGTAAAACAAAACAAAAAAAAAGCAATTATAATCATTATTAGTAAATGGGTCCTGATGAATTATACCTGAACTTCCTGGTATTAAATTGTTAAACAAGAATGATTTAAGATAATTCCCAATCAAATGAGACAAATGGTGGGTTCAACTGATGAATTTCTTACCAGACTGCCACACCTAATAGCAACTCTGGATGCAAATCACATTTGAGTCATTTTTTTTCATAGTGGACAGAGATTTTAGGTAAAAAAGGGTTAGTAGTCTCTGTTTACTTCTGTGCCAGTTAAATCAATGTTATCCAAAAGGGAAGACTGACCATGACAATCTGTCATCTTTGCTTTAAAAAAAGCACCAAAGACAAATGTGCCAGTGGACAAAAATACCTTCTTCATTCATAAGAAAAGGATGGGGGTGGGGCAAAGCAGACACAGATCAAAGTGGCGTTGACATCTAGAGCTTATTAATAAATCTTATAACTTTGCAAAGAGAAATATTTCTTCACAAGAACTCCAGACACTAATTCAAGAATCATTACATGATAGATAAAGACCCTTGGAAGTACCAAGTGGCCAGAGAATAAATATAGAAGGAAGGGTGACAATACCTAAGCCATGTATTCATGAGAAACTCTAAAATACCATTGGAAAAAGAGATCTTATGTTACTAATTCTCCAATAGCTACCCTTGGGCAAGTTGACTTGAGAGCACTGTAACTAGGTCACATTTTACTATTTATTTTAACAAATGGATGGGATTGCATTAGCATGGGACAAGTATAAATATTGACTTGAGAACCTAGAGCATACAATAAAACAGCAACCTTTCTAACCCTTTTAAAGAACTCCAGTCATAAATAAAGTTCTTCTCCACTGTATTTTTTTTCCAGAAAAACAACTGATACATAATTCATCCATAAAGCATCTTCATCATTATCTTTACTGATCACTACCCAAATGTTCTAGTCATTATAGCATATAGATTGCATTTGTCTCCCCTTCTGAAAGGGTATGTTTTACCATATATGGCAGCCCTGTTTTATTTATGGCACAATCTATAAGGGCAACTTTTAATAGTTCCACATGAGCTGAGTGCTAAAAGACAGAGATGACAAATGTTAGTATTATTCTAACCATGATAAAAATAAAATCAATAATTGTGCTTTTGGAATCAGGAAAAATAACATTGAACTATTCCAGGTCATGTCTTGTTCATTTATCTCCTGCATTTCTGTACCAAAAAATAATCAAGCTGAGAATATTAATGTTCTACAACTATAAATAATTATGAAATTTTTTGTTTAAGTAATCTTTATATAAGTGAATAAAATCCATCACAGTATTTGCAGTGGCTGCACTGCAAACACATATGAGTATTGAACTATCTTAGGCACATGCTTTGAGGGCCTACTATGTACCAGACACTCAGCAAGGTCCAGAAGACTTAAGAGAAATAAGATATGATCTCTACTCTCTAGGAACATACAGTCTCATTCCTGGACGTGATGCTTAAACAAATATTTACACTACTGCTCTGATAGGTAACCTGTGGTCCTCCCTCTCTTGTTTCCCTCTTACAAGCCACATCCAATTAATCAACAAACTCTGTTACCTCTACCTTCAAAATGTATTCATCCATTCAGCATTAAAGTGGTGACTTTAAATTCTACCATCTTGGTTCAAACCACTGTCAAGTCTTACCTGTATTATTGTAATAGTCTGTGTGGTAAGGCATATCTAATATAAGGTTGTATGAGTGTGTGCTAAATCGCTTCAGTCGTGTCTGACTCTTTGCAACCCTATGGACGGTAGCCAAGCAGGCTCCTCCATGGGATTCTCCAAGCAAGAATATTGAAGTGGATTGCCATGCCCTCCTCCAGGGGATTTTCCCAATCCAGGGATCGAACTCACATCTCCTGCATTGGCAGGCAGATTCTTTACCACTGAGCCATCTGGGAAGCCCTTAATCCTTAAAAGTGTCACTAATCTCTACCATTCTCCCTGGGATGTGATATTATTTTTGATTTACTATATTGGCTAGAGGAGAGGAGGTTTTAGAGGTTTCTACCTGATGTTCTCCATAAGGATAACAAAAATATATTTGATTATGTATGCTTATGTATATGTCATTATACGTATATGCCAGTATGTCCTTATGTATGTTTGTATGTAAGTGAAAGAAATAACAGCTATGGCAAAAACACAGGAAAAATAAATTTTTATTATTTTGTTACCATTATATGGTACTCACACTATCCATGAAATAGCATAATGTAAGTTGAAAGTGGACTGGGGTTAGTTTTAAATGTATATTGGAAACCTAAGGCAAACACTTAAAAAAATTTTTAAATATATATATATACATTCAAAGAAAAGAGAGAAAATGGAGTTATTTGAACTGCTCAATTAAAACCACAAAAGGTATTTTTAAAAAGTAGAAGACACAGTGGAAACAAAGAATGAACACCAAATAGAAAGCAGTAGTGAATATGGTAGATATTCGACTATCTCAATAATTACTTTGAATGTCAGTAGCCTAGATTCACTAATTAAGAGACAGAGATGGTGAAAGTGGATCTAAAAAATATGACCCATCTATATATTGTCTACAAGAAGTCTACTTTAACTATAAAGATACAGATAGATTAAAATCAGTGAATGGATAAAAATAAACCATGCAAACATTAACTGAAAGAAAGCAGTTAGCTATATTGATTTCAGAAGGAGCAGATTTTAAAGTAAGGAGAATTATCAGGAACAAAGGGCATAACATAATGATAAAATGTCAAGTCTTCAAGAAGACAAACAATTCTTATTGCGTGTGTGTGTGCCAAACAATAGAGCATCAAAACTATATGAGATAAAAACTGATAGAACTGCAAGGAGGAATAGATGAATCCTCTGTCAGAGTTGGGAGACTTCAATACCCTTCTGTCAGAAATGGACCGATCCAATGGGCAGAAAATCTGTACAGACAGAGGTGGACTCAACAAAACCATCCATCAACTGGATATAATGATATAATGATAGACTGCTTCATCCAACAGCAGCAGGATATGCATTCTTCACGAGCTCCCATGGAATATTCAACAAGACAGACTACATTCTGGTTCATAAAATATACCCTAACATATTGAAAAAAAATAAAAGAAAGAAAGAAATCATACAAGGTCTTCCTCCTCTATTTGCAAAGAACATTTGCAACAGTTCTAACACCTTATGTAGCTGTCCCCCTTCAGTAACTGCCCTAGACTCTTACACCCAGAAGTGTACCCCTCCCCGAGGACAGCTGTCATCCAATGACTGGTTGATGTGAGGATGCAAGCGGGCGACATCACTGAAGGGCCACGCAAACTCCTGAGCTCCCTTTGTGATTGTATGAGACTTTGGTGGCTATTCCATTGCAGTTCAGCCCTTCCCCATGACCAATGATTCTTCCTTCTCTTTCTTGTAGGTGTTCACAAGACCGCTCCTTTGTAGTCTTCTTACAGGACAAACCTCTGTCTCAGACTGTTTACTAGGGAACCCAACCTAAGACATTCATTCAGTCAATAAAATACTATAGAGTCAAGGAAAGTGATGCTCTACTTCATATTAACTGACAAAGACGGTCATGACCTACTGATTCCTAAGAAAAGAAAGCAGTGGACAATGAGTCATTAATTTACCTCTTTATATAAAATGTAAATGTGTGTGTTCATTTGTTTAAAATATGAGGACACACTCACGTATAGCCGTATTCACAGAGAGATATCTAGAGAGATGTTAGCCTGAGTGTTATATAGTGCCTTCTCATAATAGCGAGTACTGGGCTAATTTTGCTCATTGCTCTGGTGAAGGGCCAACTCAGTAGAACTGACCATAATGCCTTGGGTATGATCAGTGCTCAACAGATATTTATTGAATCAAGAGTACAATTAATTAACATCAAGAAAACAGAATTTCAGATCAAGACTAAAGAATTTCAGGGTTACTTTTGCCTTCATATTTCCCAGAATTGTTTCAAGTTGTTGCAGTGATTATGTAACAAAAAATCCATAAACATTAAAATATATATATATATAGGAGGGGGAAATGGCAACCCACCCCAGTCTTCTTGCCTGGAAACTGCCATGAACAGAGGATCCTGGAGGACTAGACCAAGGGTCAGAGTCAGACATGACTGTGTGACTAAGCACACGTGTATATACATGCTAAGTTGCTTCAGTCCTGTCCGACTCTTTGGGACCCCATGGACTATAGCCCACCAGGCTCCTCTATCCATGGGATTCTCCAAGCAAGAATGCTAGAGTGTGTTGCCATGCCCTCCTCCGGGGATCCTCCCAACTCAGGGATTGAACCCGCATCTCTTGCATCTCCCATAATGGCAGGCAGGTTTTTTACCACTAGCATCACCTCAGAAACATATATATATATATATATATGCATGGTGCATATATACATATATACATGTGTATGCATATACATACTTCAGTTCAAACAGTTTAGTCCTCCTAATCAAAAAGAAATTGCCTTGAGGAAGAAGAGAATGACAAAGGATCATTTACTGACAAAGTTTTTTATTATTAAATGCTCAGTAGAAGCCACATACTGTCATATTCAATATTCGTCCAGTGATGAAAGAAGATAGTCAAAGTATATGTGAGGAATCAGATATTTCGGGGAATATGTTACATTTTATAATGGAAAATGACATCAGTTATTTTCCTCTAACTCAGGAATTTATCTGTTCTGCAATAGACCTTCATAATACTCCACCTCCCCATCTTTACCTTCTGCTGAAACAGGTAGTAGTCGATGCTTAAAGGATAGCAATCTGCTGTCAGTAACTTGGGGTCAAATTTTATCATCAGAGGCATTTTAATCATTTTATGGTTGCATATTGTTGTATTCACAATGGGCCTTAGTGTTCCCTATAAAGCAATGCATTTTAATAAGATTGTGTTTCTTGGGAATGCTTACCCTTCACATCGCAATGGGAGCTTGCATTGAGAATTTTATGATACAGTTATTTACATAATAAAAAATAATGAAATGAGGAGGAATAGTCAAGGCAATATGAAAAGGGTGTCGACAACTCACCATTTTGAAGGAGTTCTTTTGTAATGATATAAAAATAGCTGGGGAAAAAAAGCTGTTACAAGATTATAAATAATCTTAGTACTCTGAACAGAAATAGAAACTGAATCATCATGAAATAACTTCAAAACCATTAAAAAAAAGATTCCCAACCTTCCAGTCTCCCTATAAAGAGATCATTGCGAAATTATCTAATAAGAAAATGATTTGAATTTCAGCTCAAGCCACATTCTGCATTATTTAGGCAAGTTTGTTTTTCATTAGGCATGTCCTTCACTGGCTTTCATTGCACTGACCTGATCCCTGGGCTGGTGCTTCTCTGAGGGCCAGGTCATCTGGCAAGTAGCCATTAAGCTCAACACAATAAAGGACATTTATGGAAAACCTCTGTGTCTTGGTTGTCCTATTTTCCAGTAAAGATAAGAAACATCTATAATTTACCCTTAATAATGACCTTGAATCTATTATCCATTGCTTTAGTCAAAGTCTCTAGACTTTGATTCATCCAAATTAACCCAATCAAAATTCAGCAGGATAATACTTAGACTGTGATCTGTCACTTTGCAAATCTAGAAGGGCAACTAACTTGTTCAACCTCAGAAATCTTTTAAATTCAATATCTCACATGTATCCTTCTCTCTTTCTCTCTCTTCTAAAAACAGAGGTGTCCCTCTTCTTTCAAATGTTAGTTCCTTTTCCCAGATCTAGATCTTCTGGGTCCCTTTTACCACTCCCATCTGTCAATTCCCCCTTTGTCTCCTGTATCTTCTAATTCCCCTTCTCTGTAGTTCCTTGCCTAGTCATGCTTAAGTCTCTTTCATCTTTGGCAGAAAAATTCCACTAAACTGTTTCATCTCAAATACTTCACCTGCTTCCCTTCCCAGAATACCAATTATACTCACTCTTTCCAACCTCTCAATTCCCATTCACTTCTCAGGCCATCAAGGTTGTTATTTTACCTCCAGTGTGACATTAAATCTGTTAGTAAAAAAAAAAAAATTGCATTCCTTAGCATATAGCTTGAGCTTCCCAGGTGGCGCTTGTGATAAAGAACCTACCTGCCAATACAGGAGACATAAGAGACGCAGGTTCAATCCTTGGGTCAGGAAGATCCCCTGGAGGAGGGTATGGCAACCTGCTCCAGTATTCTTCCCTGGAGGATCCCATGAACAGAGGAGCCTGGGGGACTACAGTCTACTCTAGCAAAGAGTCAGACACAGCTAAAGCGACTGAGCATGTAGCTTGTCTAACTTTTTTTACTATTATTTGTGGCTATTCTATGCAGCTATTTCAATGGATGCACCTTTTCTTAACTATCTCACAGTCTAGAGAAAGAGAACTGGATTCTTAAACTTTCTTATGGGAGCCAATATGAGGTTGATTGTAAAAGATTCATGAACTGAGATGCTAGACCAATTCTGCTGCTGGTGTAGAAGCAGGTAAGAGTTTCTCCTCGTGGGTTCACTCTCTTGCACCTCTTGTCAGCATTAGATCTTTCAGAGCCAGAGAATTAATATCAGGACTTGGGCATGAGGGTCAGAGGTACCCACCTTGCTAGGATCTAGCCTAGAATTGTTTTCTTTAAGAACATTTTAAGTTCTGGTAAAAAATCACATAATATAAAATATACCATCTCAGCCATTCTCAAATGTATAATTCAGTAGGGTCATCTGTATTCATATTGTTATACAATGGATCGGGCTTCCCTGGTAGCTCAGCTGGTAAAGAATCCGCCTGCAACGCGGGAGACCTGGGTTTGATCCCTGGGTTGGGAGGATCCCCTGGTGAAGGGAACAGCTACCCACTGTAGTATTCTGGCCTGGAGAATTCCAAGGTCTGTATAGCCCATAGGGTGGAAAAGAGTCACACATGACTGAGCTACTTTCACTTTCATACAGTGATCTCTAGAACTTTTTCATCTCACAAAACTAAATTCTATACCTACTGAACAGCAACTCTTATTTTTGCCTTCCTTCAGCCCACAGCAACCACCATTCTAGTTTCTGTTTCTCTGATTTTTTACTACTTTAGACATCTCATACAAGTGGAATCACATAGCATTTGTATTTTTGTGACAGGCTTATTTCACTTAGCACAAAGTCCTCAAGTTTCATCCATATTGTAGGATGGGCTAGGATTTCCTTCTTCATTAGACACTGAGTAATATTACATTGCATGTATACACCTCATTGTCTTTATCCAAACATTCATCCACTTATGTTCATATTGTTTTCACCTCCTGCTCGTTGTAAATAATGCTGAAATGAGCATAGGTGTTCTATGTAGCCTAATTCTTGTTTCCTAATGGGTAGTTTCTGTCTCTTACAAGTGGTCCAATCAATTCCCCCAGTGGAACTGAGCTTGAGGATTTAATCATAAAAATATGCATTCATCTGGAATTGTTTTTCTGTCTCCCCAGCATCACTATCACTACCCCCACTTTGGGGGGGACAGAGTGAGATTTACAGGATAATGAAGGAAATCAGTCTACTTGCTTATAGAGACATGAAAATATGCAACATCCAACTTTATCCTGTCTTACTTGTTTCCTAATCAAAATAAATACACAGTTTTACTAATTACTGTGTATTAAAGTTGTGAAGGACCCAAGCTCATTGATCACATGGTAAAAATAAATCCTGGATTTTGCTATTTTTCTGGTACATTATTTCACTCAACATGCATGATCTGATTGTCTAGCCTATGCTTAACACTAGAAATGCAAAGAAGAATAAGACATTGTTCTACCCTCAAGAAACTCAAAATTCAGTAGTAAAAGCTGAAATATTAACAAATAAACATAATTCAACATACCAGTGCATGAACAGATAACACACTGAATATTGCAGAAGAACCTGAGATAGGTGGGATAGGGAGACGGTAAAGCACAATGGTTGCCTAAAGAAAATGGCACCTGAGTCAAGGATTACAGGAATAATAAGGAAGGGTGATGTATAGGGGAACACCAGTAAAACAAATACATTAGAGACTCCCAGGAATTTAAAGACTAAAAAACAGATACTGAAAGAGTGGTCATCTTAAGAAGCACTAACTCTTAAGCATGAAAGTGAGACAGAAATATGACTTTGAGAATTAAACTGGAGGAAAGTTAAGTGGAGATAAATAGCGGAAATTATCTGAAAGCCAGATTAAAAACATTTTTTTAGTATACACAAGCTGGGTCAAAACTGTATCAGTGAGATAATCAAAGAGTCTAATATTGATGGAGAATAATCCTTTCAATGACAAGAACCTGCTACTCACGATAAATTAGCTAATAGCAGATTCACATCCACACCCCCCCCCACCCCCAGTTACTCACTATTGCAGTTTCACCCTCAAAATATTTTTATAGATTACTCATACTAACATGTCTTTACTGAGGCTCTGCCATTTAAAATGTGGGGGGCGGGGGAGGGGAGGCTCTTCCTGATTGGAGTGAGACAGAATAAAATTGACGAGACTATTGAAGTGCTCCCTCAGAGACTGCGAGAGAACAAGGAGAAAGAGAGACAGAATAAAGAGCTGGAGCCGTGTGACTTAAGGTATTTAGAAGCCTGGTGGATAAAACACGCAGGAGTATGTTGGGGAGGGAGGCGGGAGGGGGGATCCGGATGGGGAACACATGTAAATCCATGGCTGATTCATGTCAATGTATGGCAGTAACCACTACAATATTGTAAAGTAATTAGCCTTCAACTAAAAAAAAAAAAAAAAAGAAATGAAGAAAATATTTTAAAAAATAAAATAAATGAGACTCAACTTGTACTGACCGGGGACGGTTTGATAACCTAGTACAGAGCGGCAGTTCTCACCGCGGCGGCGCTGAGGTGTGTGATCCTTCACTGGATGCGAAAGCGGATGACGTCATCCAACACCCCGACCACTAAGTGATCATTTCCAGTCGTTCTGAGGGTTGCAAAATTGTAACCCATGATTCTTTCCATGTCATCTCAGGAAGTCATCTCCGGAAAACAACTGAAAGAGAAGACAGAATTATTCATGAAACGTGCTTGTCCTGTGGCTGCAAACTCTGCGTTAAACGTGGAGTTTTACTGCTATTTTCAGAACTTTAAAAAAATAATATCCAGGGTCAATAAATAAAACTTAATGAATAATAAGTCAGTAATAGAGCTGAGAAGTTAGGCACGTGAATATGACCAAGAACCTTTCTGCAGACATCACAAGAGAACCTTCTTTACATGTTTAACATATGTTAATTCAGAAAAAGAGATGCAATGACTGCAATGACTATTTTTAGTGGCATTAAATAAAAGTGCTCTTGTGGCTTTTTTTTTTTTAATTTTAAATGATTTTATGCCAATGAAGTAAAATTAAACTATTTGTTTCTTTCTTTCTTTTTTTTTCTTCACCCTCCATATGTGCACATGGTTGACACACATTCAGGTTGATGATTTTAATGCCAGCCCTTTTTAATCTCTGACAACCTTGTTCATTTTCTCACCTTTGAGGAATTTCACACTTGCCTCACAGATTTCTTCTCCAACTCACCCAAAGCTAATTTCAACTTTATAGCTGATAACTTTTTCAACATCCAAGACCTTCATTTCCTCTACTTCTTCTAGTTTGCTTTATTCTACTCTGGAAACCCACATGTTGGAAGCCAAACATTACACCCTATCATCACCTGAACCTTTTTCTTTTTTGACCAGCAGGCTCACAGCTGCCGAAGCTGACCATTCCATTCTAAAAGTAATGCCCAGATCCTCTACCATGTCTATGCCTTCTTACACTGACTAATCCGGTTCCTTGTCCTTTAGACCCTTGGTGTGTCTCTAAAGTCTTCCCTCCTCTCTGTCCTCCCCTCGTCCTCAGTCAGCATCTGGCTTTATTTGGGTCACTTTTTTGTCTGCTTCTTCTGAACACCATGGTCACGCATTTCTCTTTTCTCCTCCCTCACTGGTAACCAGGAATCCTTTAACCCAACTCAAGCTTCCTCTGCAGCTGTCCTGCCAATCCTCAGGGTTGGACAAATCCAGCCATATGTTTTGTCTGTTCTTGTTATCCCACTGCCAAGTAATACTGGAAAAAGTCAAGAAATGCCAGTTGGCTCCCCTACAAATTTATGATATCTAATCTCAGTTGGCCCCTTTGGATTGTTAAGAAATCCTTTTATTCACAGTGAATTCTCCAAATTTTTCCAAATGTCCTCCATTCTCCTCAAGCCCTTAAGTCCACTCCTTTCACCCATGGTTGGCAGATGATCTCAGCTCTTACTTCCTTTAGGACATTGAGGTCATCCAACATACACTTTCTAAACTCTCTTCACAGATTATTTCTATTTGATCACTTTCCCTTAATGCAGAGTAGAAGACTAGATCAAGCTACTATGACCCACCACGGGTGGGGGAGGGGAGGAGAGTAGTTCTTTCACCAGGTTAGGGAGCATAGACACCAATACTGGAGGGCAAACACTGAGTCTCATTATGAGGGAATCAGTGGACCAAGAACACTGGGAAAGATGATGATTTCACCAATGGACGGTGGTCTGGGTGAATCCCATTAATAAGGTAGCAAAGACCTGAGACGAGTTTTCAATGTTACAGTGCACTTGTCTGACTACTGTGAAATCAGAATTCATTTCAAAGGATTAGACACTGTCCTACAACTCCTCAATCCCTGATATTTCATAGAAAGCTGTGTTCATCCTTCTTTTAAAAACCAGCACTTTTCATCTGTACATAAGAGCCAATCTCCACTCATCCACCCCCTAAAAATTTATTTTGTTTTTCACACTGTCCTTCTGTTGTCCCCTCATCTAGTTCATTGTTTGCTGCTCCTTGTTGGCTTGCTATATTATTTGTCTCCAAAACACTAAAAAGAAAAATAGTAAACCACCCCTCACTTACCTTCTGACCCTCTTCAGCTACTTACCTATCTTTACTTCTTGCTATTCGATGGGTATAAAGTTTCATTTGTTCAAGATTAAAACATTCTAAGGAATTTCTTGGCAGGCCAGTGATTAGGACTCAGCTCTTTCCCTGGTTGGGGAACTAAGATCCCACACGCCATACAACACAGCCAGGAAAAAAAAAAAAAAAAGATGAAAAAATTCTAAAGATCTGCTATACAACTTTGTGCCTATAGTTAAAAATACGGTGCTATACACTGAAACATTTAATAGAATACATCTCATTTTCTACTACAATTTTTATGTGTTTTCTATTACAATTTTTTGAAAATGCAAAGACTGTTTACCACCTCTCCCCCAGCCACAGTGTCTAACCCAGTGTAACACTCATGGAAAACTGCCTTCTCAAAAGATATTAATTCATTCTTAAAGGGCACATCTCCTGGCCTTTTATCAGTCCTTGCCCATCTTGGTCTCAGTGCTGGTGAACACATCTTCCTTATTGGCAGGATCTGCTCCCTCGAGTTCTGTGGCACACACTCACCTTCCTCTCCACCACACCTATGATCACACCTGAGTCTTGCCTTGATTCACACACCACTTCCAAACACTGATGAGGAACATTTTGTAAGTTTCAATCCTCAGTCCTCTTCCTTTGCCATTGAACTTTCTCTCCACCTGTTACTCGCAATACTGACTCTCGTTTCCGCTTCTTTACCTAGGACCTCTCTCCCACCCTACTGAATTCTAACTCTACCAATACAGAAAATTCCATGGGTCCCAAGTCACATGCAAGGGAGGGTAGGCAACATAAAGTTAAGAATGCATTTTGTTTAATACATTGTCTGAGTTCGAATTCTGACTCTGCTTCTTAGTAGCTGTACAACCTCCGGCAAGTTGCTGAAGTTCTCTCTGTCTTAATGTTTTCATCTGTAAAATGGAGATAATGAGAGTAACTATGCCCTTACCCTATTGTGAGGGTTAAAGAGTTAATTCACACAAAGTGCTAGAATAAGCCTGTTATAAATGCTCATTAAATATTAGTTGTCATTATTATCACTTACCCTTTCTCACATAAATCCAGTTCTTCGGGAGCTGGATTTTCCTTCTCAGTTGATGGCAGCAGCTCAATTATCCATACTGAAATTCTCACAGTCACTTTCTAACCTCTTTCTACACTCAACTTGCTTTATATCCAGTCTCCACCAACTACATAAATGTTTAATCTTCCATTTTCTTTCCCTCTGCTGATGCCCAAGTCCAGAGCTTCATCCTCTGTCACCTGAATTATTGCAGCAGCTCCCTTCTGAACTGCCTGCCTTCCATCCTTACCTCCAGTTCATCTTCAGCTCAATGCTACTTTTCTAAATATAGACATCCAGTTAGACCTTTTCTCTTTTCTTGTCACCTTCAGAAGAAATTGCAGTGTTGAGCACAATGTAGGTAATTTTCTTTTTTACCTCTGACCAGGTACCTCTGCTGTCTTCTCTGGCTGCTCGGGAACCCGCAAAACACACCATGTACTATAACTCATCCATGTGCTTGCAAAAGCTCTTCTCTTGGCCTCAATATCTCATCTGTCCCATCTTATTTATCAAATTTCTATCTTTTAGGCATCAGTTTAATAGTGTGGTAGTAAGGCATCACTTTGTATCTCCATTTCCTGAAAAAAAATGATTGATAGATCAAAATGTAAATATAGATAATTATGTTTCATGGTATTTATTCATTTATACTTCTGTTCTTGATTAGATTGTGAACTTTTTTAGTTTGGGACTATGATATCTATTTTTCTATTTCCAGCTCTCAAAAGAGCTCTGAAACATGTTGTGTTCTATGAAATACTATTGAATAAATCAGTATTTCTCCCAAATTCCCAACACCTACCTCTGTCTTTTTCTAAGCTTATAGAATCTATTGCAAAAATGCTTTTCTTGTTAGCCTTCCCTTTCTAATCTTACTACTTTTCCTAGTTCATGATTTCATCACCATTGGCATAGATTATTACAAGAGCCCCTCCTTTGATCACCAGCTTGAGTTTTTCCTGCTTTTAAAGCCATTCATGATATATTGCTTCCAGAGATACCTTCATTAACAGCAGATTATATGGTGTTATTTTTCCATGGTTCAGACTCTTTCAAAGTCTCCTCTTGAGTGGAGAGCAAGATGCAAAACTTTAGCCCTGCTGCTCCATCTTTCCAGCCTCATCTCCAGTGTTTTCTCCTCTACACCAACCACATACACAAGCTACCCTCCAACATCCTGAACCATTAGCTATTCCTTTAACCCTTGATACCCATACTCCAATATGCTGGTATTTATCTATCTCTCAAAACCCAACTGGAATGGTATCTCTTCCATAAAGCCTTTTGCTGCTGCTGCTAAGTCACTTCAGTCGTGTCCGACTCTATGCGACTCCATAGACGGTAGCCCAGCAGGCTACCCCGTCTCTGGGATTCTCCAAGCAAGAATACTGGGGTGGGTTGCCATTTCCTTCTCCAATATAAAGCCTTTTATAAACACCCAATCAGACAAAAGAAATTTTCTCATTTTATCTTTTGAAAGCTTATGTAAAGCCATTCGTTCTAGCATGTCAGTCTCCCTTCTATACCAGGATATGTACTTTATAGAAGTACAGATACTCTTTCAATAAATTTCAAGTCACAAGTCTTTTTTGTAGGCAGAAATTTTACATATTATAATTGAATTTCCCACAATGCCTCATAAAGAATGGTTATTTTTAAAAAAAGTTGCTAGTTGAATCAAGAAGGTATATTAAAGATAGTGGAGTTAGAATATACAGAGGCCAGAAAGGAAAAGGCATCTAAGAGATGAGGCCATGTGACTGTCTGGGCCTGAGGACTACTGTCAAGAAGCAGTAAGAAGTAGATGAAGATAAATCTGCAAAGTTGTTTGTGGAGACCTTGAATGTCAAGCTAAGAAGTTCAGAAATTATCTTATTGTTACTTTGGATACATTACAGATTTTTGAGCATGAGCATTATGTGTAAAATGCACTGTTTTAAAGTTTATCCAATAGTTGATTTCAGATTAAATTGAAAGGAAAAGAACCTGAGGACAGAGATGCCAGTCAGAAATCTTTTGCATTGATCCAGGTTGAAGTGCCCTCAACTAGGGCAATGAAATAAAAAGAAAAAGATCCTAAAGACATAGCAAAGGCAGAAACTATAAGACTTGGTAAATAAATACATTCAAGAAATAAAGAGAAATGGATTGAGTCATTCATACATTTTTTAGACATCTCCTTCAACTAGAAGACTATCTGTGTTAGTTGCTCAGTCATGTCCGACTCTACAACCCCATGGACTGTGCCCATCAGGCCCCTCTGTATCATTGAGATTCTCCAGGCAAGAATACTGAAGTGGGTTGCCATTCCCTTCTCCAGGGGTCTTCCTGACCCAGGGATCAAACCCAGATCTCCTGCATTGCAGGCAGGTTCTTTACCATCTGAGCCACCAGGAAGCCCAAGAAGACTCCTATTTCTTAATGTTTCTTGGTGACAATTTAATCTCTCAAAGTGTAGAAGGGTGATAGAAGATGCTTCCACCACTCTGACTTCAGGATGCAGCGGCTTGTCTAAAAAAAGAAGATAAGAAAAAAACAGTGAGATTACTGAGGAGACAAAGTTTTGAAGCTAGAGTCAAGGAATGAGGTTGGTGGCACAGCACAGGAGAAATAAGCAGGAGAAAATAAATGTCTTCCAATGAGATTGAAAATAAAGATGAGAAAATAGAAAGAGATAATAATTCTTAGCCCCCGGGAAGTACCAGGCAACTGCATTGGCCTAATTAAACCTACTTCACAAATAAGGACATTGAGTTACATTAGGGTAAACAACCATTATTGTTTTTAATATACACCCAGAGTCCACATTAAAATGAAAAAAAAAAAAAAAAGAGCAGAGGAATCTCATGATGGAGAGATTGAATAAAATGATGATGAGAAAAAAAATTGCAGGAAGCCTAATACTTATTATGATTGTGAAGGTAACTGTATTCAATTTGTAAGTGATTTCAATCTGTTTGTGATTCCCTGGAGAAGGAAATGGCAACCCACTCCAGTACCTTGCCTGGAGAATTCCATGGACAGAGGAGCCTGGCCGGCTATAGTCCAGGGGGTCACAAAGAGTTGGACACGACTGGGTGACTAACGTTCACTTTCACTTTTTCACAATCTGTTTGTGTATTAGAATTACCTAGAAATGCTTATTGAAGATAAAGATTCTTGATCTCCCCACCTGGAAATTCTGATTCAATATATCTGAAATTGATATTTTTATCAAAGCCTTAAGGCAGTTTAATGCTAACCAGTTTTGTGGATTTAATAATCTTAAATCACTGCTTTACTTTCAGCATATCATTCCTTACTTACTAAACTAGCGATGCTTCACTCTTCACCCTCTATTATGTATATATGTAAAATTCTCCAGTTATCCTAAAGACTTTTCGTGGTATGTGATCACGTGACCTAGCTAAATTCATTACACAGAACTTACCAACACACACAGAACTGCCTGTAGTCAGGAGGTCTCTTCAGCATCCAAACTGAGTTATTGTTACCAAGAGTGAAGGGGAATAGTCACCAGGAAAGAAATATATATATATGTCTCCAGATTTGACCTACAGTGTTGACATGGAAAATGCAAACTTGGAAGCTTATAAAGACGTAACTCATTCCAAAGAGAGTGGATCCAAAAAAAAATCCAAAAGAAAGAAAAAAGAATCCAAAAAAAAAAAGGAGAGAGAGAAATGTACAGTTGTACAGTTTTAGAAAACTTGAATTAGAAACCACAAGTACTTGATGAATAGTGTGGCAAAGAAACAGTTCTTAGACATATGCCTCAGGTTATATGCAGTCAAGGGGGCGTCTATTTAAAAGAAATTTAGGAGGATGAATATGAGGAAGCTACCTAAATTGTCTAGAATTGCTGGAATCTCACTCCAGAAAAAAAATAATAATTTTATCCCACCTTGTTCCAGAGAGATAACTAGAGAGTCTCCACTGGTCACACAGGGACATTACGGGCAGCAGTACTTGGAACGCTGAGTTGAGTATAAAAAGCCTTGTGCATTCATTCAGTGGGGTGGGATCTACAATATAAAATATAGCTTAACCAGGCAAATTAAAATTTTTCAGTTGAAATGACTTGGTAACAAAATCTCTATAATGTTTAAACTTTTTTGAGAACATATGTTATCACTGGCCTCCCCAGTGGCTCAGGGGTAAAGAATTCACTTGCAATGAAGGAGACACAGGAGACTTAGGTTCCATCCCTGGGTTGGGAAAATCCCCTGGAGAAGGGAATGGCAGCCCACTCCAGTATTCTTGCCTGGAGAATTCCATGGGCAAAGGAGCCTGGTGGGCTACAGTCCATAGGGTCGCAAAGAGTCCGAAATGACTGACGTGACTTAGCACGCATGAACGCTATCTAAAAACAAAGCCATATCACCTTATATAATATAATCACGTCCAAATCCTGAAAAGGCAAAGCCATAGAAGCATGCATGTGTATCACATCTTGACTTGGGAGCAGTCAGCTTTATACAATGGAAACTGCCTTTAAGGGAGGGTAGAGTGGGGTTCAGTCTACAGAGTCTTTATGAAGCTCATTAATGGTTGCAGAGCCACACCTGATGAAATTTTTACATTTCCTCCTTTAGCTTGGTTGTAGCAAAGAGAAGGTCCATTAAAGTTTTATTTTTATTTATATTTGTGTGTGATAAAAAGACTTAATGTAAGATCTACCCTCTTAGCAAAATTTTAAGTATATAATAGAGTGTTGTTAACTATAGGTACTCTGCTATATGGTAGATCTTTAGGACTTTTTCATTTTGCATACCTGAAACTTTGTGCCTTTTGACTAAAACTTCCTGGTTTCCCTCTCCCACCAGGCTTTGGCAACCACCATCTACTCTCTGCTTCTATGAGTATGACTACTTCAGATTCCTCATACACTTGGGATCATGTAGTATTTGTTTTTCTTTGTTGGGCTTATTTCACTTGGCAAATGTTCCCTAGGTCCACCCATATTGTTGAAAAAAGCAGGATTTTCTTCCTTTTTAAGGCTAAATAATATTCGATTATATATAAATACCACATTCTTTATCCATGCATCCATCAGTGGACATTTAGGTTGTTTTTCATGTGGACAGTATCTTGGCTATTATAAACCTTTAATCCTAGCTGCTTTCATTGTTTTTCCATTCCATTCTATGTTGGCTTTTATTCATTGTTTCATATTCAGAATCTTCTGACCCAATGAAATTGAAGAGATCACACTTAAAGCAATAGAGAAAAGTGCTTTGCAGGTTTGTTTAAGGAAGAGAAGGCAGTATGTCCTCAGAGCATCTGCCCCACGGCACAGCCAGGTACCTATGTCATATGAGTGGGAAGTCCTTGCTGTGTCTCTTTTGGGGCAGCATGGACTTTCCTGGGGGTAATGCAGTCTGACTATGAAGAGAAATGGACAGGTACAGAAGAGAAGCTAAGAAAGCTGGGAACAAACCCCTCCAGATTTCTTCCTTGCAGGCAGTTGTGATGCTGAAAGCATGCATTTCTAAGAAAACCCCTGTCTCTCAATATGACACTTACAGCCTTAAAATGGTTGTGTGTCATAGATTTTCTGAGATGATCTTCTTTTCAAATATTACATTCTGTTTCTGAATCTGAAGTTTAGATACACACATATATGTCATCTTATGCACAAATAAGAGGAGTAAAAGAAAGACAAAAAAAGGTGTTTTTTTTTTTTTTCTCTTTCCTACAGTTTCAGAGGACATCTGGAGGTATGTTCTGGAGGCAGAGAGGAGAAAACAGGACAGATATATTATGCCTGTTCCCTCTTATAGATCATAGTATGAAAATTGGAACTTCTCAGTGAACCTTGAAGAGTCAGGGGCAGGGGAAATCTCTTATTTATACACATATGAGCTCAAATGGCTTGGCAGTATATACGTAGTTTCACTTTGATAGCAGAATAACCTTTCAAGAATTCTGAAATATAAATAAGAAATCAAATAAAAATGATATAGCTCCCATTAAATAAAAGCAAAGTGTGCAGTCATGTAACACAAGGCTTTGCTTCTAAGGATCTGGGTAACAAATCTCTTCAGCCTTGCTCTGAAGAATTATCTCAGATCTGGAGCTCCAAACTGGAATTATACATTAAATTGCACATTTATTTATCAGTTAAAATAATGCGGGGTTGATCTCTCTGAAACAGCTGTCCATTTTGTGCCCTCCTGTTTTCAGGCATCTTCAGGCCACAGCCAACCAACCAGCCTAAATCTTCTATGGGCAGGCCAGCATCATAACTTACTTGAACATTTCCTCTAGTGATTTTTTTCTCTACATTTGATGTGCATGTCAAATAAAGTCTGTCAAATCTCTTTCTCATAACATAAATTCCAGATGTTTTTGGCTTTCCCAAAAGGAAGATGTAATAGGTTTGCTTTTACTAATACGCTGAGATAATGAAAATAGAAGTATGGCTATAAAGTCCTTTTATTTGCTTTTCATGTTGAAGTATGTAAGCCATAATAAGTGTTCCTGTTCTTCCTAAATGAGGTCTATATGCAGAGGGAAAAAAAGATTTAAAGTGGGTAGAAAATGGAGTTGGTATTAAGCCAAGATAAAACATAGCTACTTGTGATGAAGAAAAATCAAAAGGATAAAATATACTGTAACTTTATGCTTTACATGGTCTTCATTTATTCTATATTCAGGACTCATTTATTAGGAATCTATTGTGCATTCCGCACTATGTGTTAAGTGAAAGGCAAGGTAACTATTCTATAGAAGGAGCCAGGGCTTTTATCACTCACAAAAAGAGGGTGAAATAATCAAAGGCAACATATGAGCAAGTATAAGATAGGCATCACCAACGAAACACCTAAGCAATAAAAAATAAATAAATCAGCTGAAAGGAATAATCCTTTTTGGGGGTTCATCTAGGAAAACATCAGGGCAGATATAGTGTGACATGTGGACCTCAGACCAGCCCAGCAGCAGCAGCATCACATGGGAACTTGTCAGAAATGAACATTGTCAGAGCCACCCAGATTTACAGAGTCAACCTCTAGGGTTGGAGGCAAGAAATGTGTATTTTAGCAAGTCCTCTAGGTGACTCTGAAGCCCACTCTTCAGCTGGAGAACCATGCCAGGGTAAAGCTCAATGGAAGGAGCTCTCACTCAACCTTTGGCTGCCATGAGCCACATTTATGTGTCTAGTGTGGGGAAAACACAGGGTCTTCACCCAAATTATCCCCAGAATAGCTTCAGTACCAGTCTTTTTACTTAAATATCTTTACCTTGAGCACAGCTATGAGGAAACCCTGATGTCAGACAAGGTCTACACAGAATTTTTTTTTCCTCTCCCCAGAAAATCATGAAGCTGACACCATGTTGCTCCTGCTGCTCTTGGATTCTAATCAGTGAGTGATGTGAGTATAAATTGACCCAACTATAGCTTTTAGTCTCTCTGGGACAATTTTCAAGACAGCTCATGATGTGTTTACTAAATTGATATGAAAGCGAAAGTGTTAGTCTCTCAGTCGTGTCCGACTCTTTGGGGACCCCATGGACTGTAGCCCACCAGGCTCCTCTGTCCATGGGATTCTCCAGGCAAGGATACTGGAGTGGGTTGCCATTGCCTTCTCCAGGGGGTCTTCCCAACCCAAGGATTCAACCTGGGTCTCCTGCATTGCAGGCAGATTCTTTACTGCCTGAGCCACCAGGGAAGCCAAATTGATATAGGCGCTTTCAAAATGTGCCACATTTAACTCATGTGGTCTTCAACTTACGGGGGGAATCTCTCTTTCTGTCTGCTGGTCTCTCTCTCTCTCTCAAGCCCATTTGCACTATACTTGCATTTCTTCTTTCAGTCTCAAAATATTTAAAACTCAAATTTACTTTCTCCCTGAAATTCTGAAGTTTTATTTACTCTAACAGTCTGTTTTATTTATAACGGAGTCTGGCTATCACAAACTTAACTTTTAGCCTGGAGATTTTTTTCAATTTACCTGAACATTTGGTGATATGTGCTATGAAATATAAAAAGTTTCTCATTTACTTTTATCTCTGTTCTTTGGATGTCCTGACTATATGCTCTATCTTTGGTTTAAGCCACTGGTTCTCAAAGAGGTACAATTTTTGATCCCCAGGGACATTCGGTAATGTCTGGAAACATTTTTAGTTATTCACAGCTCACTGGTGGTACCACAGGCATCTAGTAGGTAGAGACTAAGATGCTGCTAAACCTTACAATACCCATGGCACACAAGCAGTTTTCTGCCCAAAATGTCAGTTGTGTGGAGGTAGAGAAACTGGTTTATTTGAATTCCACTCTGTATAAAAGAGAAAAACTGAACAATCAAAAAAAAAAAAAAAAAAAAAAAGGCAAATGGTAAGATTTAGTAATGTGAATGCCCCTGAATTTTCAGGGGTTCCTTTGAGACCAAAGTTGATTTTGTTAGTAACCTCCCTTTTAAAGTGGCAATCTTTTCTCTTATTTAAAAATAAACCGGGTGAAGAAGGAGAGAATTATTGCTGGACACTTGTAGAAGAACTTCTTTTTCATAAGGCCGCTGGATCACAAATCATCAACTCCTCAGAGCTTTTGTAATCCATCCCCACCACCTCTATCATTCTATAGGCTGAGAACAGAGTGAGATGTCCAGTTAAACCTGCCTGTCTGCTCTGGTGGTGGGGTCCTTCAGGTCTTCCCATTTTTGCTGTGTTCCTCTCCATTTGCCATTATAGTTGTCCCTTAGTCTCCTTTGGGGATTGAGGATACCAACTCCTTCACCATGTCTGGTGGATACCAAAATTCTAGGATGCTCAAGTCCCTTATTCAGCCCTCCATATCTGCGACGTGGAATCATGGATGCAGAGTGCTGTCTGTATATTTTTATTATTTCCTCTCTACCTTGCTTGAGTGGTCTCCTTTCCCATTTCTTTCCTCTCTCCTTTCTCTTGCCTACGCCATGTTCTAACACACTCTCAACCTTTATCTTTTCTTCTGTTCTTCTTACTCTTAAAACCATGCACCTTTTTACATGGGCAGATATCTGGACTTGCAGAATGGAAAAAAGAGTTCCTCCCTTATGTAGAGTTGTATCTAACTTGTAATCACTCAGAAATTACAATTACTTTAATGCAGTTCTGGCTTTGAAAATTCTCTGTTTGCTTTCTTGCTCCAGGTAGACTACACTCCTGGGCTTTGTACTTGGGAAAAAGCAAATCTGAGCCTAGAATGAAAATAAACTTGTATACCCTTTATATGAAGAAACTCATAAGGTAGATGAGTGCTTCTCAATGTGCTCCCCTCATCCTAACCCCCATGGCAAGAAAAAAATTTATTTAGATCAAAAGGAAATTAGCTGTTCGTTTGTTATTTGTCAGTAGCAGAGAGGAGGAAGTTTGCATGTGCTAGGCATCTAATGATAGCAATTAGCTGAAAGTTTAATGAAATAACTGACTTCCATTTTTTTTGTCTATCTATTTTCTTCTTTGGGGCTTTCCTGGTGGCTCAGAGAGTAAAGAATCTGCCTGCAATGCAGGAGTCCTGGGTTCAATCCCTAGGTTGACAAGATCCTCTGGAGAAGGGAATGGCTACCTACTCCAGTATTCTGGCCTGGAGAATTCCATGGACAGAGGATCCTGGTGGGCTACAGTCTACGTAATCACAAACAGTCAGACATGACTGACCAAAAATTTCATCCAGGTGATTTTCTTTTTTCTTTTTTTGGTCTACTGTGCTGAGTGTGTATTTAAGATTATGCAGAGCCTAACACTGATTAAGATCTGCAGTTATTTAACTAGAATTATGACAAACTACATGGTATATATCATGTTTGCATTGAGTTCTGTGTTTTGACGCACTGTATTTTTTATATTTTCCATTGTTATAGAGCATGCAGCTCACAGTGACCAAGAATAATCTGCCATCTTCTTAATATTAATATTGACGATACTGGCTTGTATTTTCTTGGGTCATGAAGATTTAATAATTTAACAATAGGTCACTGGAGTTCTGTTGTGTCATCAAATAATTATAGAATTTATGTTTTATCAGTGGCAAACCCACCGTAGTACCCTAAATTCTATTTATTATCCTTTAGCTTAATGCTTATTGTTACCCCATTCTCGACATGTTTTCCCATCATGAAAATTAACCCACTCTATATCTTTCTGGAAGGAAAATAAACTGCTCTCTTGCCAAGCCGTTCATTATGCTGCTTCTCTCCTTCATGAATTGTGATCTAACAGTAACCCAGTAAAAAGCCCAAGCCTTTGAAGTGTTGTGCTAATTTGATTAATACATAGTTACATCCTGTTATGATGCACTTTGCCTTATGCATTTTAAATGGAAAATGCAGAGTGGATTACATTTATGTTAAAAACACAGCATACTAAATGAACAGTACTGAAAGCAGTCTATAATAACAAGCTCTGTAACCACTTTAAACATGCAGAAGGTTATTGTTTGTAGGTTAATGATAATTATATGAAAATACATGTTTTTACAACAATTAAGATGTCAATAAAAATACTGGTGAGGTTAATACAGCTGCACTGAAAAACTACTTATTCTACCAGTAATTTAAAAGTAATTCTGTAAATATCCTAATATAATTGTCTAAATTATGTGTGTATACACCTATACATGTATATAAGCCAACCATAAATACTTTTGAAGAAATATTGCCAAGTCAGTCCTAAAATACTTATAAAATCAAAGGGTAAGAGACTACTTTCTTAGAAAGAGTTCCATGTTTTCATTCTTATTACTAAAAAGAAACTAACAAATTGCCAGGGTTGATAGAAATGATAGAATTACTTTTGTGTGGCTCTTACTAAGATGCAGTGGTTCAGAGTGGTTTGATTCAAGGAAGAGAATGAATTCAGATTTGTCCAAAGTTCTTCATTTTGTCTCAGCCTGGTTTTCATCTTTAGAGGGATTTTAAAGCATCAAGTCCCTGCATTCTTAATATACACTTAAAGTGGATGCTAATGATTTTAAGGATGCATACAAATGTGTCTTTATAATATGGTAAAAAGTTGATGAATATCTTACATTCCCATTTTTGAAGCTACATGTTGAACCATTTTTCCATTTGGAACATACATTTTTATGGTTACAGAACATTTTTTTCTCTTCCATTTAACTTGTTACAATGACTAATAGTGGTTTACATTAGTTTACAATGGCTTAAAATGACCTACTCTCAAATACTTCCATTCATACTTTTTTCAGCTTCCATGCCAACCTTACTGAATCCTGCTCCCAGATCACTTGAACAAACCCTTTGGCAGTTGGTTAAAATTCATGATTGCACTCTCCACTGGATCCAATAATCCTAAAGAGCTGAGAAAAGCAGCAAATGCTTTCATGCTATCTCATCAAATTTGCTGTCTGGTAATCCCTGTCTTTCCACTTGTTTTTATCACCAAGAATCAGCTCAGAAGAGAGCAAATCAGCAGCCACCCTTTTTTTCAGTATGAAAATAGTTGCTGTTACTTAAACCTAATATATGACTCGAAGAAAATTTTCTATCAATATTCTGTGCAGGCTGCTCAGTCGTGTTCAACTGTTTGAGACCCCACGGATTATAGCTCACCAGGCTCCTCTGTCTATGAAATTTCCCAGGCAAGAATACTGGAGTGAGTTGCCATTTCCTTCTGTCAGTGTTCTTCCCTCTTACTTGTCTCATCTGTAAAGTCATGTGCAAATCTGTAAAGTCATGTGAGGTCCTAAGCTCTTCAATGATTTTTGAATGTGTGGTGTCTATGTGTGTTCACTGGCCTAATGATGTCTAAAGCGCAGTCCATCTCCACCCTCCTGCCAATGGACTCTGTGAATGTGCTGTATCTGATGGATTCTGTATTTGCTCGCTTTTGCTATGAATGGCATTACACTGTATCAACTCTCTTTGGGCTCAGGATGGGTTTCCTATTTTTCTATTTAGAATTTATCTGTCTGAGCATTTTTAAAAATATATTTGGTTTTGGTTGCACTGGGTCTTTGTTGCTGCTTACAGGCTTTCTCTAGTTGTGGTGAGTGGGGGCTATTCTTTGTTGTGGTGTGAGGGCTTCTCATTGCAGTGGCTTCTCTTGTTGTGGAATACAGGCTCTAGCGCAAACAGGCTCCAGGAGTTGTGGGTCCCAGGCTCCAGAGCACAGGCTCAGTAGTTGTGGCGCACAGGCTTAGTTGCTCCATGGGCTGTGGAATCTTCCCAGACCCAGGGATCGAACCGGCGTCTCCTATGTTGGTAGGTGGATTCTTATTCAAGACGCCACCAGGGAAGTCCTGTCTTAGCATTTTAACTAGCTGGTCAAGGCTGGCAATTATTGATCTCTGTTCACAGTATATGATTTCTTTATATAGTATTGGTAGATTATATTGTGTTTTTTAAATACTCCTTTTAAAATGTCAAAAGAAAAGTTGCTATAGATATTGAAAGTTGTTTATGTCATGAAAAAATTGTTTCACTTAATAGTCTAAAGAGAAATAAGTGACATACGTATGATATCTTAAGAATTCAGTATTTGGCAACCACAGATCAATATGAGTCTAATTTCATCATCGCATTATCCTCCCCCCCAAAAGCAAGTATACAGTATATTTGTTTCAACTACTGACAATTTATTTATTCTAAGCAGTAAGATTTGACACAAGGTTAGCCTGATACTTGGCCCACCTAAGCCTAAGAAAGAAAATAGCTAAAATTCTCAGTAATATATGTATAGGTGGAGAATAGAAAAGAAAATAATTCTGAGAATTGATTTGAAAATGTCAGTATGGTAAGAGTAAACTGGGTGCAGATGTGGAACATTTAGTGCAACTGATTCATAAAGACACAACATCTGTGTGTGACATGTTCTTGACATTGCCCCACCTGTTTTTTTTGGACATACTGGGTCTAATAGACTCAATATCTTCATTGTCTCCTATTTGCCATCTCCCCTCTAAGGGCTTCCCTGGTAGCTCAGCTGCTAAATAATCTGCCTGCAATGCAGGAGACCCTGGTTTGATTCCTGGGTCAGGAAGATCCCCAGGAGAAGGGATCAGCTACCCTCTCCAGTATTCTTAGGCTTCCCTTGTGGCTCAGCTGGTAAAGAATCTGCCTGCAATGCAGAAGACCTGAGTTCAGTCCCTGGGTTGGGAAGATCCCCTGGAGAAGGGAAAGGCTGCCACTGCAGAATACTGGCCTGGAGAACTCCATGGGCTATATCATCCATAAGTTCACAAAGAGTCAGATACAACTGAATGAGTGACTTTCACTTTCTCTAAAATATGTATTCTTTTCAGCATGGAGCATCACCGTGCCTTGCACATAATCGGTGTTCAATTACTTATTATTTAAACATAATTTATCTCTTGAATGTGTCCTCAAACAATAAATGCCGTTATTTTAGCACAAGCAAAACTGTTTCCAAAATTTTCTTTTGAACTAGTGAAAGTCACCCTAAGACTATGAAAGCTTATACATTTTCTGGATAGTCTTGCGTAAAGAGGAAAAAATGGATTCAAACCAAATTACCTATATTAATATTTCTGCTATTTTCTGTCCCAGCTTGCACCACCCAAATTATAGCTGCCTCCTAAATTGTAGCTTAGGTCTATGAGTTTCCTACTTAATTGTAAATTAGCTTTGTAATTAAGTTAGGGTGAGAGTAAATTCTGACCTAGACTTTTACTACCTGAAAGGGCTGCTTAGTTCTTCTAGATTAGTGCTCTCCAATAGAAATATAACATAAGCTTCATGTATATTTTTAATTTTCTAGTAGTTCCATTTTTGAAAACCAAAAAGTTACAGTTAAAATTAATTTAATATTGTTTCTACTCAACACATCCAAAATATTATGGTTTCAACATATGCAATTATATGTAATCAATATAAAATTATTAGTCAGTTGTTTTACATTCAAAATGCAGTGTGCACAGCCCAAATTGGATTAGCCACATTCAGGATACTCAGCTGTCCTGTATCAGTGGTGAATAGCTATCTTTTGGACAATAAAGTACTGGACCATTCTACTTGATGACTTTGGGGGTGAACCAGGGTTGATCTCCTTGGATAGAGGTAACATTTAAAATCTTCAAAGTTTAAAAACAAACTTTGGGTTAGTTATTGCAAGACAGAGAGCCCTTGTCAATATTAAGAGAGTATGTCTTCTCACTGCCACACTCACATCCTTTTCAAATTTCACATTGATTACTTCCCCAGAATGAAAGAGGCAGGAAGCAGGAATATCCTTTCATGGATGTGGTTCCCTTCTTGACTGGTGTGGTTAGCACTAAATCCATTAGCATTAATATGCCTCATAAGAAGCTTTGGATAAATAGCTTTAAAACTCTGGATAATCAACAAAGAAATAGATTTTCTTGGGGGAGAGTGAAATTGTTAGAAGAGAAGACAGGAAGGAGGCAGAGATGCTGAGTCACAGTACACAAAATTGATCCTGAAAAAAATAGAGAGATGCAAGGATAATTGCAGTAATTTCCAGCCCTGTCTGCCTATTGGCCCCATTTTCTTTCTTCTACCCTCCCTACCTCTCAGATCCGCTCAGCATGTGAACAGCCCTGGGAGCACTGATGGGCTGGGTCTGAGTCAGGCCCAGTAAATGCGTCCAAAGTGAGTTAATGTGTCCAAACTCTAACTTAGAGTCTTCATTTTTTTTAAAACTAGAGTTTTAACTTGTGAAGGTGGTCCTCTAGTCTGAAATCAGCATGGATCCTTAGAGCAGTACATCTCAACCTTCAGTGTGCAGAGTCATCTGGGAACTCTTGTTAAGATGCAGATTCTGATTCTGGAAGTTTCGGATTCGGCTGGAGATTCAGCCTCCCAGATGATGCCTCTGATATTGATCCTGAGCCCAAACTCTGAGTAGTGAAGTCCTGTATCAGTGGTTCTTAAGCCTCTCTGCACCTTAAAATTACCTACAAAACTTTTTTAAAAACAAGTACTCTTTGCCAGATCAAATAAATCAGAATGAGGGAAAGGGATATTGTGAGTGAAGCAAGTAACAAAACTTTGTTAAACCTCCCTACTGATTAAAATGTGTATCTATGTTAGAGACCCACTCATCTATATTCTAATGCTAGGGAAATCAAATTGCCCTCATTTATCTGCCCCATTCCACCAGCAGCCTAGTCTTCATAACAAGCTACTAAGTCCCTCTTCCCCCTCTTTGGTGCCTGTTCTACTCAACACCCAGGTTCTTACTCTCTATTACATTACTCCTCTCTCTCTACTCATTTTTAATTCAATTCAGCCACGTAAGTATTGATTAGTTGCCTGACACACACCATGGAGGAGATAAGAGAACCAAAATCCCTACATGCTAGGAGAGTTGGATCTTATGGCAAGAACTTAGAAAATTATTGTAAGGTGCTGCAACTTTCCATACTCAAATCCTACCCAGAATAGTGTTGTTGATTTTAGTTTATTAGGAAAGCTTTTTCAATCTGATGGTACTTGAGGTCAAAACGTACCTTTAAGTCTCACTAGTGCATGCACAACCAAGATGACTTGGGAAAGCTCAACAATTGCAGGGCTTTTAAGATCAGGTCTGGGAGCTTGAAGTTCCTAGGAAGCTTGGAACACTGTTAGTAGTCAGGGAAAGAAAAAGGGATTCTTAAAAGATGTCAACTACAAACTGGTGCTTGCCAAGGGCATTTGCCATCTGCCTCTGCGAAGACTGATCCTGTGCTGCTGCAGCTGTTGGTCCCTGACATGCCCCGAAGGCAGTTCAGGGTAAGAGTGAGACACTTTGTGCTCCAGGGAAATTAGTGGAACAGGTCCTTAGATATATATTTTCAGGAATTGATATCATGATCCCAATCCTTGTATCTCCTCATATCTAGAAAAGCATTAAATCCCTTCTTGGTGACATCAGCTCTTCCTCATGACTAGTAGAAAACCTTTTGTATAATAAGCATTTGATTACATTGAACTCCCCATTTACCAAAATCATATATATTGACTTTCCCCCACTACCACTTTGGAGCAGTCTCTCAGACCCATCTGAGGTGCTGTCTCCCCAGCTGCAGTCCTCATTTTGCCCCAGATAAAACTTAGCCCACAGCTCTCATGTTGTGCATCTTTTTAGTCGACAGAGATATGAAGAGGGATTTTAGAAAATGTAATCACAGTTCTGGATACTTCTGGTGGCTTCAGGTGAGGACATTGAGTGCATACACACACATCGAAGAGAACTGTACTCGGGGACCTCCAAGGTAAGTCTGGGAGGCTTGAAGGGACTTGAAAAAGTAGATAGGTTTTGGAATAGGACAAGAAAGCATATGGGTTATTTCTGGATGTGAAATCTGAATTCTGATCAGCAATTGGAATAATGCGGGCAGGGCTCAGGAGGGAGAGTGACATGGTGGGAACCAAAGAAGACTAATGTAAGGCCCAAGGATCCAAACTGGAAAGATCTTTTAAAACTAGACTTTATCAAAACCAGAGCTAATCACAAGTATATTATTTCAACTATTGAACATGAAAATATTTTTTTTACTTTAATTGTATGGCAGTTTAAAAGCACAGTAGTGACTGAATTACCTGGAAAAGGTGGCCAGTGACAAAAGCAAATTTGAATATTGAAATCCAGGTAAGGTAGAAATAACAGGAGGTTGCTGGGGTGAAGGCAGACTGAAAAGATGGAGAGAAGTAAATGTTGATGTGAGTTATTGGGAACTTCTCCATGACTTAAAAAACTAGTGACAATCCACAAAAGGGAAGGAAGGTTGACTTGGGGTAGAAACAAAATTGAGTTCTGATTTTAATATGCTAGCTTTGAAATGACTTCCAAGAGGAAATAACCTGAAGATTTTGGAATAAATGAGACAGGATGGAAGGTATCTGGGTGAAGATAAAGGGTGCTCTGACCCAAATAACTCCAAGAGGGCAATGTGAGTATTTTAGAAACATAGGGACAATGGGGACTATTCCAAAGCATGAGGCAGAATCCTTGAATCCTTTGTCTTTCTCTTTTACCAAGATGAATTGATAAATGATTTCAGTCCATTGACTCCTCTACCATTCTCAAAACTAAAGCTAAAAGGATCCTATGATAATTATCTTCTTGGTCTCTCTTAGATACCAGTACTGGTGCATCTGGTCAGTATAGACTAGCAGCATTCACTCTACAAGATTTTGCAGCCAGGCAAGGGGTGTCTGGTGGCCTCAATTTTTTTAATTAAGTAAATTCAGCCTTGTAATTCCCACTTTTCAGCTCATGGTTCTACATTCCATTATCTTAAACTAAATGACCACAATCCAGCATGGCATTTTACTCTGGATAAATGTAGCCAGCAGGGTTTTTCAATGCCCACACTTGTATAATTATTTATATATCCATTCTCCCTTTCATTTTGACAGATTTAAATGTTCTGGACTAACATTCATCAATTTCCCTTTTTCTTTTCTTTCCCTGGTGAATAGGAAGATTAATAACCAAGAAATAGCTTGAGTAGAGAGAAGCGGTATTTGGTAGATCCCAACATGTTATCAAACTATTTCTCCTTCTCAATCTCTAGCTGAGTTATCTCCTTTTATTTTTCTTAGGGTCCACTGTAGCACTTATCCATTACTATTTCTAGGAATAACCTGCCTCAAAACCAGAAATTTCTTGTTGGAGAAGGGAAATAAGATATTTCTTTCTGGACAATCTGGTTTTGTGGCCCCATTAATATAGCTACATAGTAATAGTAGTGTTTAACAGGGTCAGATAATAGCTAAAATTTCAAATAATCCTAGTTTTCAATCACTATTGATTCTCACTGCTTTTGAAAATATATCCAGCAGCACACTGTGTTAAAGAAATCAATGCATCCTGAGTATTTCAATTTTTACGTTCCATAGTAGAATTGTTTGCTCTTCAAATAAGATAAACATAATTTAGAAAAGAAAATTGTTAAACATTGAAAAATACAGAAAATTAATGTAAGTAAAACATCTTTAAGTCTATGATAACAGCTGATACTGAATTTTTGCCAGTGACATAAAATGGCAGAAATTATACCAAGCACTGTGGTAGAAGCACACCGTTAATCAAATATGTCAATGGATCTTCGTGGCTGATAGCTAACAAGTAAGTACTGACCTAAATTTTACTGGAGAGCATTTTAAAAGCATTAAGTATATGCTGTTTACTTAGTAGATGCAATAAATATAAACATGCTTCATGTTCACAGTAAATCCAAAGTACAGACCTTAAATAATTCTAACATGTTAGATCAAATTGATTAATCACTAAAATACATTAGAAGAAACCGTTTCAGCAAATTTTTTGTGAAAAAGCTCTTTTAGTCAAATTCAGTTCCTCCATTTCTATCCACTGCATGTGTAATTCATGAACCTTTAAACAGTATGAGATTATAGATAGCTAAACTGACATTTGTACTTTCACTTAGCAGCTGAATAATCGGCACACTCTAAGCTTTTTAAATGTTAAAGCAATCATTGCTTTGAATTCATCTTGTGATGTCATTGCCACTAACAACTGATATAATAAATCTGAAGTATATGAAAGCTTGGAAAGAATATTAGAAATATGCCTCATTTTAAATACATAACAATTAAATGATATACAACAAGAAGTGTGTTCTGATCCATCTATTAATGAAATGCTCTTTCGAAGTGTGATGTATCACGGCTATTTTTGTATATCTGACCTTGCAAAGATTTTCATTTAAATGTACTGTGCTTTTTGTTCAGTCAGAAAGAGTAATGTTATTTACTCTATGCATGATAAGAATGTGTATACAAGTGTAAATGAATTTGTGTTAATGGATTTGTATACAAATGATAACTATATTTGCAACCCATAGAAGGAACACCAAAGGCATACACAATGTTTGTATTATGCTGGGCCCAAAAATATAGATCTCATATTCACAAATTAAAAGGGATAATAGTCATTAACTATTCCATGAGGACTTGTTAACCATGGACTTTTTGCTCTTAAAAGTTGTGTGAGTGTGTGCGCACGTGCACTTAATTTAGAAGGTGAGCATATTCATGGTTAGGATTCTTTGCACCAGTTACATGGGGCCACCCATGTAGTCAGGCAGTGTTCTTCAAGTGAATCCATTTGTCTCTGCTATGAAGATGGGCAATAACTAGCCATTTAGAAGAGAAATATAATAGTCCCATTTCCATTATCATCAGAGGTGTTTGGCAGACACAGCATGGTTTACTTACTTCTTCCCCACCCACATGGGCCCAAGTAAGGCATGTTTGCACAGTATTTACTCTACTGGTCCAAGTTCCCATTAATACATAAGACCACCAGATATCTTATCTATGTTTTTGTCTATCATAGTAACTAGGATATTGAGGGGGTCAGGAATAGCATTCTAAAGAAAAATATAAAGATATTCTTGCATGATGAGAGAATTAATCTCTGGCAAGTTTTATTATCTCACATTCCAAACATCATAAGCCAATTGGTAAAAGCATATAAACAACTGAGCCAAGATAGCCATCCAGGATTATAGAATTTTCTATAAGAAAAACTGAACAACTTTTCAGAATTAAGCCTGTAGAAACATAGTCCTTTATTGTCTTAACTCTTACTCCAGAGATGATACTTCAGATCTTATACCAACTCTAAATTGAAAAGGTATTCTTTTATAACCCAGTGATTTTCTCCATTCTCCCACCCCAATTGTCATGCAGTTTGATTTTCCAAATTTTTTACATAAAATTTGAAAGAAAGTGGAATTGGAACCTTTTTTATTGAAATATAAATTGATTTACTATATTAGTCTCAGGTGTACAACATAGTGGTTCAATATTTTATAGATTATATTCCATTTAAAGTTATTACAAAATATTGTCTGTATTCCCTGTGCTGTACAATATATCTTTGTAGCTTATTTACTTTATAATTAGTAGTTTGTGCCTGTTAATCTCCTACTTCTTTCATGGCCCTTCCCATTCCTTCTCCTCACTGGTAACCACTAGTTTGTTGTCTGTATCTGTGAGTCTGTTTTGTTATATGGATTTATTTGTTTTAGTTTTCAGACTCCACATGTAAGTGGTAACATACAGGATTTGTCTTTCTCTGTCTGACTTATTTCACTAAGCATAATACCCTTCAGGTCCATTCATGTTGTTACAAATGGCAGAATTTCATTCTTTTTTGAGGCTGAGTAATTTTCCATTGTATATATATAACATTTTCTTATACATTAATCTGTCGATGGACACTTAAGTTGCTTTTATATATCAGCTATTGCAAATAATGCTGCTATGAATATTGAGATGCATGTATTTTTTTGAGTTAGTGTTTTCTTTTTCTTATATACCCAGGAGTGTATACCTGGGAGTATATACTTATATACCCAACTGTATATACTTATAAACCCAGATATATACCCAGGAGTAGAATTGCTGGTAGTTCTATTTTTAGTTTTTTGAATAACCACCACATTCTTTTTCATTATGGCTCTACCAATTTGCATTTCCATTAAAAGTGCACTAAAGTCTTCCCAGGTGGTTCAGTGGTAAAGAATCCACTTGCCAATCCTGGAGACACAGGAGGCTTGACTTTGGTCCCTGGTTCAGGAAAATTCCCCTGGAGTAGGAAATGGCAACCACTCCAGTATTATTGCCTAGAAAATTCCATGGACAGAGGAGGCTGGAGGACTACAGTCCATGGGGTTGCAAAGAGTCAGATGTGGCTAAGTGACTGAACACACGGAATAATGTACTAGGGTTCCCAAATCTCCACATCTTCTCCAACACTTGTTATTTATGGGCTTAGTGATTATAACCATTCTGACAGGTCTGAGGTGATATCTCATTGTGATTTTGATTTGCATTTCTCTGATGACTAATAAGACACTGAACTGTATAAACTGTTTATATCTTTTGAATGTTATTCCCTTATTGGTCATATTATTTAGAAATGATTTCTCCCATTCTGTAGGTTTTCTTTTTGTTGTGTTGATTGGAGGGTTTCCTTAGCTGTGCAAAAGCTTTTACGTTTAATTAGGTCCCATCTGTTTATTGTTGCTTTTGCTTCCTTTGCCTTATGAAGCAGATACAAAAAATATTACTACGATTTATGTCAAAAAGTGTTCTACCTATGTTTCTTTGTAAAAGTTCTGTGGTTTCCAGTCTTACATTTTTATTTTTGTGTATGGGCTTCCCTGGTGGCTCAGATGGTAAAGAATCTGCCTGCAGCACAGGAGACCTGGGTTCGATCCCTGGGTTGGGAAGATCTCAGAGGAGGGCATGGCAACCCACTGCAGTATTCTTGCCTGGAGACTTCCCAAGGACAGAGGAGTGTAGCAGGCTACAGTCCATGGGGTTGCAAAGAGTTGGACACAACTGAGTGACTAAGCACAGCACATTTTTGCATAAGGTGTGAGAAAATGTTCTAATTTCATTCTTTTGCATGTAGCTGTCCAGTTCTCCTTGCACCACTAACTGAAGAGACTGTCTTTTCCCCATTGTGTATTCCTACCTCCTTTGTCATAGATTAATTGACCATAAATTCATGGGTTTATTTCTGGGCTTTTTACTTTATTTCATTGATTTAAAAGTTTGCTTTTGTGCCACTATCATACTGTTTTGATTATTGCAGCTTTGTAGTATAATCTGAAGTCAGGGAGTATGATATCTCCAGCTTTATTCTTTTTGTCAAGATTGCATGGCTATTCGGGGTTGGAAACTTTTCTTAATGAACTGAAACTTTGTCCATCAAACTAAAACTCATCCTAGAATGCTGATTACTTAAAAATCAAACTTAAGCTAAGTAGGAAGCACCTTTCAAAATCAGGCAATTCTCTATTTTGGACAGAATTTTATTGATTCTAATTCACTAGAATCCTGTTCAAATTTTTTAGTCCTTCCCTCTGAAATCATATTCAAATCCACCTATGTCATTTTCAGTCCTGCTATTCTTATTCCCACCACTGTCCCACATAGCCACCCATGCATGCACAGACGCTTCACATTTAACTGACTTAATTCCCTCATTATTCTTGGTCATTCTCCCAGAGCCTCTCCCATTCCAATTTTACTTACCACAGTTCTACTTCATTCAAACTCCGGTTCAGTTTATTCACCCCTGCCTGCTCTCTTGCCTTCAGGAACCATACTATATCAGTTTGTTCTTGCTATTCATAGATCTGTCAATCCATCTTAGATTATTATTATATCAGGGTGATGATAGATCAATGTTTGTTGCTGTTGATGATGATGATGATGATGATGATAATCAAAGAAACATAGGAATATAGGTTGACTGGAGGTATTTTTCCTCTCAGTATGAATGGTTAAGATGCCCATGAGCACACAGGGAAACCTACTGGCTATCTGATTCCATTTAAGTGAATCAAAAAGTTCACATAAAAACCTGGGAAATACTACACTTTCTTATATAACACAGGAAGTTTGGGGAAATTAAAATCAAGTTAAGAATATTCTCAATTTACTGAAAGGGAAAATAAAGTAGCCCATACTTAAAATGACCCACCAGTTAGAACTTATGATTATATCTCTTTTCTATGGAAATCTTTTAAGGTATCCATTGTTCACTGCTTTATATTTTTAAAATTTCATCTTTCATTTATGAGTTAACATTTATTAAACAATACCTATATGCCAGACTCTGTGCTGTCACTTCTATATTTACTATCTCATTTATTCTTCAAAATAATTTAATAGAGATAAATAGAATTGTAGTCAAACTCTGGTAAATATGCTCTGGCACAGAGAATTAAGACTTCCCTCATTGCTCAGTTGGTAAAGAATCTGCCTGAAATGCAGGAAACTACCTGCAGTGCAGGAGACTCGGGTTCTATCCCTGGGTTGGGAAGGTCCCCTGGAGAAGGAAATGGCAACCCACTCCAGTATTCTTGCCTGGAAAATCCCATGGACAGAGGAGCCTGGCAGGCTACAGCCCATGGGGTCACAAGAGTTGGACATGACTTAGTGACTAAACCACCACCACCACAGAGAAGTAAGTAATTGTCCAGGATCACACAGCTGGATTAGATGAAAAGATTTATAGAAGTGTTTTGAACCAAAGGGCATTGTTTTAATAGCAATTCTAACCTCTGGAGAAAGAATAACAAGAGACTTTTAAAAATCATCACATTTTTTAAGGATATCTCTTACCATTTCTGTGACAGTGACAAGTTCTTCAACCACTCTAAGTCTTAATTTCTTCATATATGAGATGAGAGGTGGTGATATGTAAAGATTATTATAGTTTCTCAACCATAGAAAATCTTTGTGCTTAGTCACTCAGTCATGTCCAACTCTTTGCAACATTGTGGACTGTAGCCCACCAGGCTCCTCTGTTCATGGGATTCTCCAGGTAAGAATACTGGAGAGGGTCACCATTCGCTTCTCCAGGGGATCTTCCTGACCCACGGATCAAATTTGGGTCTCCTGCATTGCAGGTGGATTCTTTATCATCTGACCCACCAGGAAGGTGATGATACATAAAGTTCATTATAGTTCCTCAACCATAGAAAATCTTTAGATGCCTGATAAATTAATGTTTTATTCTATTGCTATAAAAAATCTGAAATCAATTCTCACAGACCTAAATTTTTACTATGTCATTGCTTTTCACTAAACCTCAATTCTCACTTGTTGGGTTGCTACTTAAACAAGCAGAATAATTTCAGGAGGTATAAGCTTTGGTCAGATCAATCAGCATACTGATATACCAGTCAGGCAAGATAATATTGACTAAGAAAACATGCAACCAAGATATTGACTGTCCTGATTAGTTGCATTTAGAATGATTCTATGAAACATTCTCAGCACAAGCATAGGCAAGTATCTCCCTTAAATATTTTCAATCTCATGAAAGTATGTATATGGGAAAGACTGTTTGTTTGTTTATACCATGACTCATTCCATGAAGATTTAAGAAAAATTACAACAGACTGTAGGTAATAAAATTAGAATGAAATAGAAATATGAAAACAGTATTAAAGCTTATATAAGCTGAGGCAAAAATTCAAGACAGTGTAAACTTAGAAGACAAAAAATCAAAATATAAGAGCCAATGTAAACACAATAATAGAATTTCAGAGTTAGCCCTGATCACTGTTGGCATTAAAGAATCAGTGTATATAGAGAACAAGATGGTGGAGGAGTAGGTGGATGTGGAGTACATCTCTCTCCACGGATACATCAGGAACACACCTTCAGACACAGAAGTGCATGCAGAACACCAGCTGAGAGCGGACAGGAGGACCTGACCAGCAGAAAAGAATATATAGAACCACGCAAAACTTGGTAGGATGAAGGAATTAGGGGGAAAAGCAGGAGTGTTAGTAGGACTGGACCTGCCCTCAGCGGGTAGGGGAACTGAAGCAGGGGTCCAATCCCTCCAATCCCCACATCAGGCCAATTGTCTGAGTCAGAAGAGAAACACTTAAGGCCGAGAGTGAAACAGCTGATCTATGGTGGCCTAAATGGAATGAGAATCAGACAGTCCTTGCCACAGTCATACATACCCTGGACAAGGACTCAGTTTCCCTTGGAAGGCACAGTGGCTGGGAGCTGGAGTTTAGGGATTGTGGAGGAATCCCAGGGCAAGGGCTGTTGTTGACTGCAGAGAGACAGACCGAGGGGATGTGAGGGAGGAGACTGTGGTGGGAAATGTCTGGAGGAAAGCCAGGCAGTCATGGAATCAAGGTGATACTGCTGAGTCACAGGTCGGGGGTGGAGCCATCACCATAGCCTCTCTCCCCACACGCCAGCAACAGTAACTGAACAAGAGAGAGGCTGGTCCGTCAAACACCTGACGCATTGAACTACAGAGTAGGACCCCAGCCAGGGGGACACCTCTATGTGCCTGACGCACCGAACAACAGACAAGGACACCAGGCCAGGGAGCCTTCTAAGTGCCTGAATGGGTGGAGCTATGGAGAGACTGGCCAAAGAGGCCTCCTGATCACCAGCTACAAGAGGCTGGAAAAAAGACTCTGATAGGGCCGTAACTCCTGTGGCGGACTGAACACTTTGCGCTGCCCGGGTCCCCACAAGCCAAGCAGCTGCGCCATCTTCATGCTCAATTCTCACCGGGGCACAGCCCATCACAGGCAAAAAAAAATCTTGTGTCTGTGCATGCAGGGTCACTTCAGTCGTGTCCAGCTCTTTGTGACCCTGTAGACTGGCCTGCCAGGCCTCTCTGTCAGGAGGGTTCTCCAGGCAAGAATACTGGAGCGTATTGGCCAGTACCGGTTGCCATACCCTTCTAGAGTGCTATATTTCCCGCTGCCTTAGCCACCAACTCCCTTGGGTACCTGGTGCTGCCCGAACCCCCGCGGCCCACGCAGCTGAACCACCTCCACACCTGGCCGTCACAGAGGCAAACCCAAGTCCTCCAGGGAAGCCTCGGGAGCAAACCCCACGACCCACATGCAGAGGTGGAAATAAAACCAATTGAAACCCAGGGGCAGGGTGGCTAAGGAAGAAGACCCAAAACCTTTCCAGCAGCTGTACAAGCTTCAGATTAAATCCACACAATCAACTAGGCAGACTCTGTGTCTATGGAATATATAAAAGGACATTGAGAGCTCCCACAAAAGAAAACACACTAGTTCTGATGGCAGTGGACTTTGGAGGCAAGGACACACAGGAGTAGGACCAGATTAGAATCGAAACTGCCCCCACAGCAGGTCCAGTGATGGAAGACATCCTACGGAGGTGATGTGGACTAAAACTCCCAGCAAGGGAAAGGACCCTGATAGCAGTGACAAGAAAAACATTTATTATTCTTATGTTTTGACTTGTTATGTAGATTCTTTAGGATTTTTTTCTTTTTTTTTTCTTTCCCACCTCCCTCTGTTGTAATTGTCAATTTTATTGGCACTATGAAATCTAATTAAGCTTTTGAGCTTTTTATTTTTTCTCAATCACATTTTTTATTGTTGTTATAAACCTCTGCCTCTATGTTGGGCTTTTGTAGTTTTGTGGTTTTCCTTTTTTTTCCCTCTCTTTTTTAAATTTTAATTTTTTAAATCTATTATTTTTTCTACATTTATTGCTTTGTTTGCTTTTCCTACTGTCCTTTTCCCCTTGCAGTTAACCTTTAATGTATATATATCTTCTTTATCTACCTCTATTTAATTTTGCATATCTATTCTTTCTTTCCTTTCCTCTCAACATATTTCTTAGTTTTATCTTCATTGCTTTATTCCCCAATTGGCTCCTTGCTTTAGTTTTGTTTTCCAGTTTGTACTTTAGTTAGTTTTGTTCTTAACTGATAGGTACAATTGCTGGTTTCCTTTGTTTGCCAGGTCAACCTATTGTACTTTATTTTTGTTGGACTGTTTTGATTTTGCTTATGTGTGTATATGTACATGTGTATATTCAGTCACACTTTTTATTGTTGTTATAAACCTCTGCCTCTCTGTTGGGCTTTTGCAGTTCTGTGGAATTTTTCTTTTTTTTTTCTTTTTTTCTTTTCTCTTTTTTATAGTTTTTAATTTTTTACACCTATTATATTTTTTCTACATTTATTCCTTTGTTTGCCTTTCCTGCTGTTCTTTTCCCCTTGCAGTTAATCTTTAATGTATATAAATCTTCTCTCTCTACCACTATTTAACTTGGAATATCTATTCTTTCTTTCTTTTCTTTCTCTCCTTTCCTCTCAACATATTTGTTAGTTTTAGTTTTGTTTTCATTGCTTTATTCCCCACTTAGCACCTTGCTTTAGGTTTGTTTTTTGATTTGTGTTTTAGTTAGCTTTGTTCTTAACTGGTAAATATAATTTTTGATTTCCTTTGTTTGAGAGGTCAATCTACTGTACTTTATTTTAGCTGGACTGTTTTGACTTTGTTTAGGGGTATATAAATATATGTGTATATTCCATCATTTTAATTGTTATTTGCCTGATTTTATAACTGCCATTTGTCTGGGGTTCATCTTTGGTTTCTTTATTGCATCAAAGTGAGAGGATGGAAAAATATATTCCATGTAAATGTGGGAAGCAAAAGAAAGCTGGGGTAGCAATCCTCATATCAGACAAAATAGACCTTAAAATAAGGAAGATTACAAAAGATAAGGAAGGAGACTATATAATGATCAAGGTATCTATCCAAGAAGAAGATGACAATTGTAAATATCTATGCACCCAATATAGAAGTATCTTAATACGTAAGACAGATACTAACAGACATAAAGAGAGAAATTGACAGTAACACAATAATAGTAAGAGACTTTAACACCCCACTCACACCAATGGACAGATCATCAAAACAGAAAATTAATGAGGAAACACAAGTCTTAAATGATACATTAGATGAAATGGATCTCATTGATATCTTAAGGACATTCCATCCAAGTGCAGAATGCACCATCTTCTCAAGTGCACATGGAACATTCTCCAGGATAGACCATATCTTGGGTCACAAATCAAACCTCAGTAAATTTAAGAAAATTGAAATCATATCAAGCATCTTTTCTGATCACAATGCTATGAGATTAGATATCAGTTACAAGAAAAAAAGCTGTAAGAAACACAAACACATGGAGATTAAACAATATGTTTCTAAATAACCAACAGTTTACTGAAGAAATCAGAAGGGAAATAAAAAAAAATTTCTAGAAACAAATGACAATGAAAACATGACAACCCAAAAACCTATGGGATGCAGCAAAAGCAGTTCTAAGAGGGAAGTTTATAGCAATAAAATCCTACCTCAAGAAAAAAGAAAAACATTGAATAGACTTTACACCAAAAATAACTGGAAAAAGAAGAACAGAAAAACCCCAAAATTAGTAGAAGGAAATAAATCCTAAAGATCTGAACAGAAATAAATGAAAAAGAAATAAAATAAACAATAGTAAAGATTAATAAAACTAAAAGCTGGTTCTTTGAGAAGATAAACAAAATTTACAAAATTGTGGCCAGACTCATCAAGAAAAAAAGAGAGAAGAATCAAATCAACAAAATTAGAAATGAAAAAGAAGAGGTTACAGCAGACAGTGCAGAAATACAAAGGATTATAAGAGACTACTATGAACAATCAAAAGGCAATAAAATGGATAACCTGGAAGAAATGGTCAGATTCTTAGAAAAGTTCAATCTTCCAAGACTGAACCAGGAAGAAATAGAAATTATGAACAACCCAATTACAAGCACTGAAATTGAAGCTGTTATCAAAAATCTCGCAAGAAAACAAAATCCTGGGACCAGATGGCTTCACAGGAGAATTCTATCAAACATTTAGAGAAGAGCTAAATGCCTATCCTTCTAAAACTCTTTCAAAAAATTGCAGGGGAAGGAACTTACAAACTCATTTTACGAGGCCACTGTCACCCTGACACCAAAACCAGACAAAGACAACCCACAAAAAGAAAACTACAGGCCAATATCACTGATGAACATATACACAAAAATCCTCAACAAAATTTTAGCAAACAGAATTCAGCAACACATCAAAAAACTTTTACACCATGATCAAGTTGGGTTTATTCCAAGAATGCAAAGATTCTTCAATATATGCAAATCAATCAATGTGATGCACCATATTAACAACCTGAAAATGAAAAACCACATGATAATCTCAAAAGATACAGAGCCTTTGACAAAATTCAGCACCCATTTATGATTAAAACTCTTCAAAAAATGGACATAGAAGGAACCTACCTCAACATAGTAAAGGTTGCATATGATAAGCCAACAGCAAACATTATTCTCCATGATGAAAAACTGAAAGCATTCCCCCAAAGATCAGGAACAAAATAAGGGTGTCTACTTTCATCACTATTATTCAACATAGTTTTGGAAGTCCTAGCTACAGCAATCAGAGAAGAAAAAGAAATAAAAGGAATCCAGATCAGAAAAGAAGAAGTAAATCTCTCACTGTTTGCAGATGACATGATACTGTACATAGAAAACTCTAAAGATAGAATCAGAAAGATACTAGAGCTAATCAGTGAATTTAGCAAAATTGCAGGATACAAAATCAATATACAGAAATCACTTGCATTTCTATATACTAACAGTGAAAAATCAGAAAGAGAAATAAAGAAATCAATCCTATTCACCATTTCAACAAAAAGAATTAGATATCTAGGAATAAACTTACCTAATACAAAATAATTGTACACAGAAAATTATAAGACACTAATGAAAGAAATCAAAATGAAATAAACAGATGGAGAGATATTCCATGTTCCTGGGTAGAAAGAATCAATATTGTGAAAATGACTATACTACCAAATGCAATCTACAGTCAATGCAATCCCTATCAAATTACCGATGACATTTTTCACCCAACTAGAACAAAGAATTTCACAATTCATATGAAAACATAAAAGACCCTGAATAGCCAAAGCAGTCTTGAGAAAGAAGAATGGAGCTGGAGGAATCAACTTGCCTGACTTCAGATCATACTACAAAGCTACAGTCATCAAGACAGTATGATACTTGCACAAAAACAAAAATATAGACCAACGGAACAAGATAGAAAGCCCAGAAATAAACCCATGCACCTATGGGTATCTTATTTTTGACAAAGGAAGCAGGAATATACAATGGGGCAAATACAGCCTCTTCAATAAATAGTGCTGGGAAAACCGACAGCTACATGTAAAAGAATGAAATTAGAACACTTCCTAACCCTATACACAAAGATAAACTCAAAATGAATTAAGACCTAAATATAAGACCAGAAACTATAAAACTCTTAGAGGAAAACATAGGCAGAATACTTGATGATGTAAGTCAAAGCGAGATCCTCTATGACCCACCTCCTAGAGTAACCAAAATAAAAACAAAAGTAAACAAGTGGGACCTGATTAAACTTAAAAACTTTTGCACAGCAAAGGAAACTATAAGCAAGGTGAAAAGACAACCCTCAGAATGGGAGACAATAATAGCAAATGAAACAACTGACAAGTGGTTTATTTCCAAAATGTACAAGCAGCTTATACAACTCAATACCAGAAAAACAGACAGCCCAATCTAAAAGTGGGGAAAAGACATAAACAGACATTTCTCCAAAGAAGACATACAGATGGCTAACAAACACATGAAAAGATGTTCAACATCACTCATTATTAGAGAAATGCAAATTAAAACCACAATGAGATATCACCTCACAATGGTCAGAATGGCCATCATCAAAAAGTCTAGAAACAATAAACGCTGGAGAGCGTGTGGAAAAAAGGGAATGCTCTTGAACTGTTGGTGGGAATATAAATTGATACAGCCACTATGGAAGACAATATGGAGATTCCTTTAAAAACTAGGAATAAAAGCACCATATGACACAGCAATCCCACTCCTAGGCATATACCCTGAAGAAACCAAAATTGAAAAAGACACATGTTCATTGCAGCACTATTTACAATAGCTAGAACATGGAAGCAACCTAGATGTCCATCAACAGAGGAATGGATAAAGAAGTTGTGGTACATATATACACAATGGAATATTGCTCAGCCATAAAAAGGAATGCCTTTGAGTCAGTTCTAATGAGGTGGATGAACCTAGAAAATATTATACAGAGTGAAGTAAGTCAGAAAGAGAAAGATAAATATCTTCTAATGCATATATATGAAATCTAGAAAAACGGTACTGAAGAATTTACTTACAAGGCAGCAATGGAGAAACAGACATAGAGAATGGACCTGTGGACATGGGGAGAGGGGAGGAGAGGGTGAGATGTATGGAAAGAGTAACATGGAAACTTATATTACCATATGTAAAATAGCTAGTCAATGGGAATTTGCTGTATGGCTCAGGAAACTCAAACAGGGGCTCTGTATCAATCTAGAGGGGTGGGATGGGGAGGGAGAGGGGAGGGAGGTTCAAAAGGGAGGGGATATATGTATACCTATGGCTGATTCAGGCTGAGGTTTGACAGAAAACAGCAAAATTCTGTAAAGCAATTATCCTTCAATAAATAATGTAAAAAATTAATTTAAAGAAAGAGAATCAGTATATAATGCACACTGTCTTTAAAGAAGAGGAAGAGAAAAAAAAAAAAGAAAGAAGAGGAAGAAAAATCAGAAAGCATGAAGGAAGCTTCTCAACTTGTTATTGCTGTTGTTCAGTTGCTCAGTTCTGTCCGACTCTTTGTGACCCCATGGACTGCAGTATACCAGGCTTCCCTGTCCTTCACCATCTCCTGGAGGAAAATGAAAATTTGTCAGTATTGACTGACATAGAAAACAATGTCTTTAATAAGATTTCTATAGCTTCTTGGGTGAATGACTGATCTTGTGTGAGTTTTGTGCTTTGGAAAGTTAGTATATTTATTTTTACCTGAACCTGAGTTCTTAACTGTATGAGTGTCATGTGTGGGTTTATGTGTAATATGGAAACCATTGTTGCTGCTGTTGGTCAGTCACCCGGTAGTGTCTGACCCAGTAGGTGATCCCATGGACTGCAGCACGCCAGGCCTCCCTGTCCCTCACCATTTCCCGGAGTTTGCCCAAATTCATGTCCATTGCATCGGTGACATCATCCAGCCATCGTATCCTCTGACTCCCTCTTCTCCTTCTGCCCTCAACATTTCCCAGCATCAGAGACTTTTCCAACGAGTGATCTGTTTGTATCAGATGACCAAAATACTGGAGCTTCAGCTTTCACTGTGGAAAACATAGTGGTTTAATATCATAGTCTTTATACTATACCCTCTCTGAACCAAATCTTTGTGTTTGATTCATATTTTGTCCCTATTAACAATTGAAATGCTATAATAATTCCATCAAAAACAATGATTATTTCACAACCTAAACTGCACTAAATTATTCCAAAGCTTATTAATCTTAATAGCCAGCTTGTACCTATTTAATTTGATTATATTAAGATTACTGGAAAGATTTTTCACAGTAAGAAATCAGAAACATGAATGTGCTACTAAACAGGAATGAAAGTTAAAAGTTGATTAAAAGTGACAATACTTTCAACTAGAATCAAAATTATTCATTGGTGATCCTCTTTCTCCAGAAAAGTCCCAAGCAGTTCTTATAGGCTTCCCTAGCAGTAAAATAGAGGTCAAATGCAAATTGTAGTTAGTTTAAACACTTACAGGCATTATTATATATTTGATTTATATAATTCACTGACTCAAACATGAACTTTGATTCTACTTTACTTATTTCTTCAATCAACAAATATGTATTGAGCGCACGCTATGTGCCAGGATGGATACACAACCATAAATAAAGCATAATGCTTTTTATGTAGTCTCATGGGAAGGCAGATGAGTAAACAGAAAGTTGCAAGAGAGTGCATTTGTGCCTCTATGGATAAGAGAGACATAGGAGGGTTTCTGACCCAACTACAGGTGTCAAGGAAGGCTTCCTGTCATTTAATTAGAACCCCTATGAATAAATATGATTTATCCAGATGAAAATGCAGGAAACAATGTTCTCCACAAAGGAAGTCATGTAGGCAAATATACAAATAATACTGGGAACACTTCAAATGCATTAAAGCATCAAATGATGGCAAGAGAATGTGATGAGACAAGGAAGGAGTACAAAACAAAGGCCAGATCAGGAGTGGACTTAAATGCTATAATAAATAAATTTGATTTTTATCAATAATAAGTAATATTACCAAAGTGATTGAAGGATTTTTTTTTTCCTAGGGATTGGAAGAAGATTCTCATTATGGGTCCAATCACTATGACTTGTTTATGAAACACTAATTACAAAGAGATTGAGGCAGACACTAGTAATTTCCCACCTAAAAGTCTTTCTCCTCCTTTTGTTTTAATGTAAACAAACCAAACTAAAACAGTCAGCTTCCAAGACTCTCTTGCAGCTAGAAATAGTGATGGGATGCAATTTTGTGTGTGGCTTAACTACACTGATGCCATTTTGTCAGCTCCATCTTATACCTGAAATCCAACCCCCTTGCCTTTCTATGTAACTGAGCTCTAACCTACACAAAAGGAATTCTCCCAAGCAGGTAAGTTCCATATCAACCTTAACCCTTGCCTACATTTGATATGAAAACTGGAGGGATGCCTTCTTCTGACACAGATGGTTAATAATGATCTGCAAAGAATAATGATAATGGCACCCCATGGGGAGGAGAAAACCCTGGTTCCCATCAGTTTGGATGTGCTTATTCCTTAGTAGTCAGATTCTACCTCTAGTTTCAGCCCCTTTAAATCTCCCTGTAGTCCACCCTCTTTGCACAGTAGGCAGCCCTCTTAAATCTCTTGTCAGTTCCTTAAATCCCCATGTAACCTTTGCAGCCTTAAGGAGTGCAGCTTCAAATGCTTCTGGATGGTCATCCCCTTCCCCATCACCACCCTATATGTAAGTTACCCACAATAAACTTAACATTTGACTTAATGGTTCCTTCTCAGCTCAGAAGTTATTATTCAATATTTCCACCTTCCAACATGTTAACTAATCAGATGTATACAGAGTTCGCTTGGAGAGAGCTTCACTCGCTAATTAAAATAGCAAAGTTTCAAAAGTAGGGGGATTTTTGCCTTTCCTCTTTCTCCTTTCCTGCTTCTTCTTTTCTTAGATGGAGGTGATTCTGAAGACACTGGAACCATCTTGGATTTATGCCAGTAAACAACACAATTAAAGATTAGAGAAAGATAAAAGTTGAGGATATCATTTTTTTTGTAGACTATCAATGTTTTAGGAATGAATGGAGAAACTTCAGCCTACTATGCACATGGAGAAAGAGCTGTCACAAAGGTAAGAGGAAGACAGTGAAAGCACAGTGCTACTGAGGTCAGAGAAAGAGAATCTTCAGGAAAAAGGTAGTGGTGAATAGCATGAAGAGCAACAAGACCCCAAGAAGTCATGAATAGGAGCACTTGGGTGTACAAAAAAAGGGGGGGAAGGGAGAAGTTTTTCTTCTCTATTTTTTCATCAGTGATCTAAACTTCTCCATTAGCTCTCACCCTGCTGAGAAAAGGAGAAACTCATACTTTCCAATTAATAATATCACCAATTCTTCTAGTTCAAAATTTCTCCTTAATTTTACAAAAGTTCCTTTCAATTAAGTTTTCAGTCTTTCAAATAACTTCCCATCTTTATCCTTCAGAAGGTGAGAGTTCACAAGAGTTTACCGGGTCCTTATAGTGGAGTATAAAAAGGGATTTTGGACCTATACTCTGTGCTTGTGTCTCTGTATTAGAGTCAATTTTATTCTACACCAGGACTGATCACTGCCAAGGTAGAACTGATTGCATAGGGGCTTCTGGCCAAGCACCAACATCCACCACAACTTGATACAAGATCGCGTCCAGTTACCAAGGTCTGTGCCTCCAGTTGCCTGCTCTTCCTGTCCTGAAGATTCACCTGGTCTAGAATTCCAGTTATGCCCTCAGGTCACCAGGGTTGGATGAGATGTATCCATTGGCTGCAATGAATTTGAGGCTATGGCCTCTTCAGGATCACAATTTGTCATGATGCATGAATATCCCCAGGTTTTGCTTGGAAAAGCACTTGGCTCATCACTCACCTTCCCCTAGACACACACACAATTTTTTCTGGCAGTTTCTGCTACACCCCTTGTCTCTTGATATTTTCCACTCCCATCACATCAACAGGAACAGAACAAATCAAAGATTTTAGAACATACAGACTTCACTCCCCTCTACTTCATTTCTATTTTCCAATTTTTCTTCCTTCCTCAGTGGTTATCAAATTTTAGCACATATCTGAATAAGCTGGTGGGTTTATTAAAATCCAGATTTCTGAAACCTTCTATGATGGCTCTTGTAATGGGCACTAAAGGAAGCTGGAATTCAGCAATTACAAAAGACAAAAATAAATTTTTGTACTACTCCTAAGACTTCTCTTCACTATAGCAAGACAGAAGGTCATTTGTGGCTTTGGAGAGTGCCATTTCAATAGAAAGAGAGAGAGCAAGAGGCAGATCCCAATGAGGTGACAAGTGAATGGAAAGTGAGGAGGTGAGTAGACAGTGAGTATAAACAATGGTTTCAGCATCTTGACTGTGAATGGGAGGATAGAGAAGTGGGCCTTTTTCTCTGTCTGTCTTTTGTGTGTGGGGGGCGGGTGCAGTGGGGAATAGGGGAGACTGTTAAAATGTTACTGGCAATGACTAGTAGAATGTTTTGAAGACACAGAAGAGCTTTAAAGCTGATGATCTAAATTCCCTGATGAGAGGAAGGAAGAATGAGTTCAAAGCCCAGGGAGGATAACTACGTTAGGAGGACAGAGACGGTGCATCCATGATGATCACAAGGACAGGTGAGTTTATATTGAAAATGAGGAGTTTCAAGTTGAGTGTGTGAGGGGCCACATCGTAAGGTAGGGAGATTGGGCAAGAGCCAAATATTTGGACAAGAACCAAATATTTGCGAGAGCCTTTCTCCAGAAGGACTGGAGGCTGACAAAGTAGATGGGAGGGTTGAAGGTCCAATGGCCATTACTAAAGATTTAATGATTTCTGTGTATACCCAAACTCCGTTCAGTCTCAGCTCTATTCCTAGACATTTTCTCTTTCTGGCAACAGCCCTTCTGCCTTTGTGCCTCTAGCCTAGGGACAAAACAGCTTCATGCTTTTGCTTATTTCTGAGTTTACCTGCAGTCTCTGGTGGGTTTTCAGTTCTTGGTAACCAATTCCCATATTAAATTCCTTGTTTTAAATTCTCAAATTTGCTTCTAACTTCTGGTGGGCCCCTGACTCATCCAGCACTAAGCCCTTTGGCTGTGAGATCCTCCAGGAGATGTAGGTGATTGAAATAGCCCCTGAGCTATTGCCAAGAAGGAGTGATGGTGGAGCAAAGGGACAAAGGAAGTGATTAATGGCGAGACACTGATTACAGCAATAGATCTTGCATTTCCGGTTCAATTCAGTAGCACCATGCCAACACCATGTAAAACAAGAAAAGAGAATTGGCAGCCTGAAACCACACAAAATAAATTCTCCTCTATGTCTCAATGATTTAGAAATCAGGTCTAAGTGTTTTTTAAAACACCTTGCAGATGTTGTAATTGCTTAAGACAATAGTCACATGACTTAGACAATTACTTTTACATTGACCAGGCTCTGGAACTTAGGACAAGAATGGCTTATCTCAGAACTACATTCTCTAATATTCTTGGTTTCATGAGTGGCAGGGGGGGTAAAGCTCATTTTTCCCCTTATACTTTCAGTGGAACTGTAAGATTTGGTGATTTATTTTTATCTAACTGAACCCCTAGAGCAGAAATCAGATGGAGTACTTCCATTTTCTCAAAGCATTAAGACCATCTGGGGTAATATATGCAGAAGTTTACATGACTGCTCTGAACTTCATCCCCATTTCTCTTGGCTCTTTTGCAGCCATGTGTTAGCTTTATTGTGTGTGTGTGTGTGTGTGCAAGAAAGAGAGAGAGATTCCAGTTTCTTGGGCCAAGATGTTGCATAATACGTGAGATAAAGCTGTATGTGTGATATGATGAGACCAGCACAATGTGGGGGAGGGGGTTGCATCGTATGCAATCAGTTCAAACTGATAATATATACGGATGTATGTGCATGAATTATAATCTACATTTAGAGGGAGAAAGAAAATCTCAAAATGAGCCAAGAATAATTCTTCACAAGCTTTTTTCCAACGACAACAATCAGAGAATAACAATATGAATACTCAGTTTTTTCTAACCTAATAAATAATTGAAAATATAGGCCTTTATTCTACCTTAGCTGTGTTAAGGAACTGACATTTGCTTAAATATTTTCTGTGTTTTTGTGATGCAATTTTGTTCAGTCACTCAGTCGTGTCTGACTATTTGAGATCTCATGGACTGCAGCACTCCAGACTTCCCTGTCTTTCACCATCTCCCAGAGATTGCTCAGACTCATGTCCATTGAATCAGTGATGCTATCTATCTAACCATCTCGTCTTCTGTCATCTCCTTCTGCTCCTGCCTTCAGTCTTTCCCAGAATCACATGATGCAATTACAAAATTCAAAACCTGTCCATACACAAAATAATCTTCCAGGGAAAAGATAAACAATTACACAGAGAATCTTAAGTCTCTTTTTTGAATTGTAACATTTGCAATTATAGGTTTGATGGATCAAAATCATCTATCAAATATACATGTTTTTAAAATGCTTTAAAGAGAGTGGACACAATAAACACAGTTCTGTGTTTCTTAAACCAAAGACCTTTTGAGAGTTGAAGAGTCACTTGTGGTTTTTGTATCTATTTTCTACCATAATGCATTTCTGTTTTTCCTATGATATTTAGTTTTCCCACAAAAGCACTTTTGTGAAAGTATATCATAGTGAAATTTGTTCTTTCATTGTTAAGCTCTTTTCTCCCTAATTTAACAGATAATTCAGATTAGTAATGCCACATACATTGTTTTTACTGGCTTGGAGCATGTGAAGCTTGGAGCATGGAGCATGACTGATACACATCTAAATATAAATGATTGTGTTCTATTATACCAAAAGCAGCTGATCTCAAGAATCTGTTCATTGTTCTTTCTTGCTGTGGCCATTAACCAAAATCAAGTATGAATGTGACACTAATTTTTTCATTTAGTATTCGTTTTTCTATTGCTGTGTAAGAAGTTACCACAAATTTAGCAGCTAAAGGCAGCACCCATTTATAACTCAGTTTTGTCTATGGAGAGTTCTGATACTGTCAGCCTGGATTCTCTGCTCAGGGTATCACAGGATGAAAAGCAAGGTGTCAGCCATGTTGTTCTCATCTGAAGTCTTGTGTTTTTTTTTAACAACAATTGTTTTATTCTTTTCTGATGATTTTGTAGGTCAAGAATTCAGGTGGATCTTGGCTAGATGAGTCTTCTACTCCACATGGCATTAATCGGATCACTTAGTGGCTTCCCTGGTGGCTCAGACAATAAAGAATCTGCCTGCAAAGCAGGAGACCCAGTTTTTATCCCGAGGTTGGAAAGATCCCTTGGAGAAGGGAATGGCAATCCATTCCAGTATGCTTGCCTGGAGAATTCCATGGACAGAAGAGCCTGGTGGGCTACAGTTCATGGGGTCTCAAAGAGTCAGACAGGACTGAGCAGCTAACACTTTCACTAGTGGTATATAACTGATGGCTGGGCTGGGCTGGAGGTTACAAGATTGCTTCACTCGTTTTTTATTTATTCATTTGTTTATGCTGCGCAGGATCACGTTGCTGAGCCATGCTCGGGCTTTCTCTAGTTGAGGCCAGTGGGGTTACTCTCTAGTTGTGGTATGTAGGCTTCTCATTGCGGTGACTTCTCTTGCTGAGGTTCACAGGCTCTAGGGCACACAGGCATCAGTAGTTGTGGCACTTGAGCTTAGTTGCTCTGCAGCATATGGAATATTCTTGGACCAGGGATGGAACCCATGACCTCTGCAGGGGATTGGCAGGTGGATTCTTAACCACTGGACCACTAGGGAAGTCCCCATCTGAAGTCTTTGAGGAAAAGTCTACTTCCTCACTTAGTTTTGTTATTGGCAGAACTGAGTTCCTTGCAGTTTTTGGTCAGAAGTTCAACAGCTTTCAAGAAAGCAGAGACAGCTCTAAGCTCCCACAAGTTACCCACATTCCTTTCCACATGACCCTTTCCATCTGCAAGTCAGCAATGCATTTCTCATGCTTCACATCTCCAGCTCCTGGCTTTGAACTCTATAATCCATATTTAAAGAGCTCACGTGATTAGGTCAGGACATCTGATAATCTTATCTTAGAGCAACTGGTTTGGGAGGCAAATTACACCTGTAAAATCTCTTTGGTTAGTGTTTAAATAACCAAAAGTGGATATACCCCCCAGGCCAGAAATCTTAGGAGCCATCTTAGAATCCTGCCTTCTGCATCTTGATTCTTCTTTCACCTAATTTCCCTACAAAATATATCATCTTACCAAAAATCATGTATAACTGAGTTCATAGTTAATTGATACTTAAGACAGACAGTGATCTTGAAAACTAACATTACACCAAATTCAAATTTTCCACTATCTCCATCACTTATTTATTCAATGATTTTTATTGATCATCTGTTTTAATCATATATAATTAGAAAACAATACTGGTGCTATTTGTCCCCAAAATATCTTCTCAAGATTCTTCTTTTTCCACACAGTCTAAATTTTAGCTAAACTGCTCCATAGTTTTGCTTCCTTGGCATCCGTTTCACTTGGCCAAGGGGCCGGCAGGGACATCAGACTGACATTCAAGCAGCCTGTGAAGAGGTTCATCTGGCAGAAAACTGAGGTCTCCTCAACAACCAGTGCAATTATCAGCTGCCTGAAATCCACGTTCCTCCATTCCACTGCCTACCTTTGCACTTTTCCCCAGATAGGAGGATCCAAGAGAGAGCAAGGCAGAAGCACAACATCTTCTAGGGTTAGTCCTGGATCACAGCCAGTCACTTCTACCATACTCAATTTGTCAAAAGTAAGTCACTGAACTTAATAAACAGCCAAAATTTAAGGAGACAGAAATTAATTTCCAGGTGTTTTAAGAGGAGCAACAATTGATTTGTGGATATATTTCAACTACCATTGGAGATTATGTAAGAATTCCAAAACAGTTGTACTTCATGAGGACAATGCTGAATCTCAGATAAAAGAGAGTCTAAGAATTTCGTTTACTTCTATGAGCAAACACAAATGTGCCTTTAAAGGCCAGAAATTCCTTTTAGAACAGAACTACTGATTCTTATATATGCACATAATTTTTTAAGAATGGAAAGTCTTTCTTTCAAAATAACAAGAAGCTCATTGAGCCACCTGTGTAGTCCCTTCTGTTCAAGATATGTCAAAACTAAGTGTCAGGAAAAAAGGGGCCTATTTTTAACCTTGCTAATCAACTTTAGACACATTACTGACCTTTGCCCCTCCATTTTTTACATATACTAAACATGCTCTTCACAGCTGTGGAGTTTTGATGAGCATGAGTCCATAAAAGATTAGAGCATAAGTCTATAAAAGATTAGAGTTAACTATGGCTATTAAAGGCAGTGGCAGTGTCTTCTGGCTTATAATCACATTTTATTATCTCCACCTTTCCCAGTACTTCATGAAGTTAGTGTTTGTTGGTTTAAATTACTTGAGAGTTAGTGGCTCAGTCGTGTCCAACTCTTTGTGAACCTTTGGAATGCACCCTGCCAAGCTCCTCTGTCCATGGAATTCTCCAGGCAAGAATATTGCAGTGGGTTGCCATTTCCTTCTCCAGATGGTCTTCCCAACCCAGGGATCAAATCTGCATCTCCTGCTTTGGCAGGTGGATTTTTTATTACTAAGCCACCTGGGAAGTACATCATAGGTCATACCTACCTAGTAAAGTTCTCTAGCCCCTCTGAAATTAACTCTACATAATCTAAAGCCAGTTATTTTCCTACGAAACATGACATTGAAACATCATTGTATTTGAGGTTGAAAATTACAGTTGTTTAGATACGGAAGATTTATGTGTTTTTGTTTCTTTTTTCCTTCTTTTTGTCCTCATTTTAATCCATATCCAATAAGGGCAGGGGACTGGGTAGGAAATTGCCTGGGGTTTATATGCCAGAACTGGGCATACTTTTTGCCTCAAAAATGCTTTGTCATCTGTTATCTCTGTGTAAATTCTTGTGCCAGGTGCCTGCGAGTGCCAAATTATTAGCAAGTGCCAAATAATCTTTTGCAATGATAATAATTAGAAATTATGTGCTTATACACATATATGATTATATATATTATATACAAGGAGATAAGGCAGAAAAGATTTCACAGTCTTTAATGTTATTTTTATCTAAATCTGTCATTACATGCTTCTTGACTGATGCAACAAATTAAACTAATTTTATTTTAACAGATCCCCTGGAGAAGGGAAAGGCTACCCACTCTAGTATTCTTCTTGCCTGGAGAATTCCATGGACAGAGGAGCCTGGCAGGCTGCAATCCAAAGGGTCACAGAATTGGACACGATTGAGCCATTAACACTTTCACTTTCAAGTAATTTAAACCAACAGACACTAACTTCATGAAGTACTGGGAAAGGTAGAGATAATAAAATGTGATTATAAGCCAGGAGATACTGCCACTGCCTTTGATAGCAATAGTTGACTCTAATCTTTTATGGACTTATGCTCATCAAAACTCCACAGCTGTGAAGAGTATGTTTAGTATATGTAAAAAATTGAGAGGCAAAGGTCAGTAATGTGTCTAAAGTTGATTAGTAAAGTTAAAAATAGGCTCCCTTTTTCTGACACTTGGTTTTGACATATCTTAAACAGAAGGGACTGCATCAGTGACAAAGAATCTGCTTACCGAGCCAGAGACCCAGGTTCAATCCCTGGGTTGGGATGATCCTCTGGAAAAGAAAATAACAACCCACTCCAGTGTTCTTGCTTGGAAAACCTCATGGACAGAAAAGCCTGACAGGCTACAGTCCATGGGGTTGCAAAGAGTCAGACACAACTTAGCGACTAATTCACCACCACCATCCTAAACAGACCTTTCCTCCTAAGTTCCAAAAATCACATTACAATTAACTTCAGACACCAAATACCAAATTTCTACCAACACAAGGAGGAACTGATGCAGAGAATTAAGCGTACAATGGTGTGTGTTTCACTATATTCAGTGCTTAGATTTCAAGTGAAAATGGTGATGTCTACATAATGGATCTGTACAAAACCGCATCCAGATTTGGAAAAACAAAGAGCAGAGCAGTTGCCTTAATATAGACACACACCTTCTCGTCCTTGCAGAGAACACTTCTCAGCAAAATGCAGTCATGTCTGCGGAGAGAGAGATTAGGTCACTGGCAACAGTTTGGGCAATCTGTCACCAATAAAAAATATTGCCCTCTGGAGTGGCTTAAGAGTAATAAACAGGGTTAAAGTTAAAGTCTCAAAGGAAAGTAATTAAATGCTTTTGAGCACTTAATTGGGGGGTCTCTTTTTTTTGGCAGCTACAAAGGTACAAATATCTATACACTAGACCAAGTTCTTTGCTTGTTTTAAATTCTGTTGGAGGTAGGAGGAATACCTCAGGCTAAGTGCTCGCTTAATTTAAATAGACAAAAACAAGCAGAATGCTCCCCTTTTTAACCATTTTTAAAGGTGTTGTAGAATAATCTTAAAATGGCTGAAAGCTCTAGCAATATCACCTCTAGTACAGCCTGGAAGCTTTGAAGAAGGACCCAAGTAATTCAGGGAAGCAATTCATTTTTTCCTCCAAGACAGCAAGCTGCAGGGAGGATGGGAACTTGTCTCACTGGTTGATGGATGTATTTCCAATGACTGTGCTGAAGCTGGCACAGAGTGACACTCACTAGCTATTTGCTAAGGTTCTACCAGAATGGCTTCTCACCAACCTTGCAGAGGAAATAACAAGTTCTAGACAAAGAGGTGAAAAAAGTATTAGTGACACAAGAGGCAAAATCATAGGTTACTGAATTCCAGCTATTTAAGGGCACAAAAAGAGTTCTGAAATCATGTAACTCAGACTGGGACTTGAACCTATGATCTTTTAGCTGGTATTACACCTGGTCTCAGGACTTATGAGGCTCAGGTTCTGAGCAGGAAGAATTGAGTGAGACACAAAGTGATAGGTAAGAATCAGATGCATTTAGAGAGAAGTACACTCCACAAAGAGATTGTGGGCCATCTCAGGTGAGAACACCGCCAGGGTATGGGGTTGTCAGTTTTTATAGGGCTGGGTTGTTTGATAGTCTGATGAGTCAGAGGAATATTCCAGTTATTCTGGTGAAGGAGTGGGGATTTCTGGGAATCAGGCCCCATCTACTTTTTGACCTTCATGGTCAGCCTTGAAACTGTCATAGTTCCTGTGAGTGCATTACAAAGTGTATACTGAGTTTCAAGGTCTAGTAGAAGTCAACTCATCCGCCATCTTGGATCTATTTGGTTCTAATCAGTTTGCATCATGACCTTGGCCTATGTCACTTTTTTAAAGATTATCCTGCCCACTTCCCTCCTATTTCAGTTCTACTTCTCAAAAAACCATATCTCTTATGACCAGCAAAAAGACCAAAATTTTAAAATTATGGGTTCATGTCCATTAAAATCCTATATCTGGGAGAAATACGACAATGAGCCTGATAGCCATTTATATTTCCTTGTAAATAATGCTTGATAGACCTACCTATTGCAGTTTAGAGACAGAAACACATGGATAGGGTTCACATGTATTTAAAACAACTTCTTCAAGATACAAGTCACTCCTACCCTAGGTCCTTCATCCTATACAAGCCCCATCTCACTGAATTGTAGTGATCTATTTATGTGTATGTACAGGGCTTCCCAGGTGGCTCAGATGGTAAAGAATCTGCCCACAGTGCAGGAGACCCAGGTTCAATCCTTGGGTCAGGAAGATCCCCTGGAGAAGGGAATGGCAGCCCACTCCAGTATTCTTGCCTGCAGAATTCCATGGTCATAGGAGGCTGGCGGGCTACAGTCCATGGGGTCACAAAGAGCTGGACATGACTGAGTGACTAACACACACATCAGTCTGCCCTACAAAGCAGTAAGGCTTTGAAAGCACAGGCCATCTTGTTTATTGCTGCATTCCTTATTTAAAACCATATTTTTTTTTTCCAGTGGGTTTTGTCATACATTGATATGAATCAGCCATGGATTTACATGTATTCCCAATCCCGATCCCCCCTCCCACCTCCCTCTCCACCCGATTCCTCTGGGTCTTCCCAGTGCACCAGGCGGGAGCACTTGTCTCATGCATCCCACCTGGGCTGGTGATCTGTTTCACCATAGATAGTATACATGCTGTTCTTTTGAAATATCCCACCCTCACATTCTCCCACAAAGTTCAAAAGTCTGTTCTGTATTTCTGTGTCTCTTTTTCTGTTTTGCATATAGGGTTATCGTTATCACCTTTCTAAATTCCATATATATGTGTTAGTATGCTGTAATGTTCTTTATCTTTCTGGCTTACTTCACTCTGTATAATGGGCTCCAGCTTCATCCATCTCATTAGGACTGGTTCAAATGAATTCTTTTTAATGGCTGAGTAATATTCCATGGTGTATATGTACCACAGCTTCCTTATCCATTCATCTGCTGATGGGCATCTAGGTTGCTTCCATGTCCTGGCTATTATAAACAGTGCTGCGATGAACATTGGGGTGCACGTGTCTCTTTCAGATCTGGTTTCCTCAGTGTGTATGCCCAGAAGTGGGATTGCTGGGTCATATGGCAGTTCTATTTCCAGTTTTTTAAGAAATCTCCACACTGTTTTCCATAGTGGCTGTACTAGTTTGCATTCCCACCAACAGTGTAAGAGGGTTCCCTTTTCTCCACACCCTCTCCAGCATTTATTGCTTGTAGACTTTTGGATAGCAGCCATCCTGACTGGCGTGTAATGGTACCTCATTGTGGTTTTGATTTGCATTTCTCTAATAATGAGTGATGTTGAGCATCTTTTCATGTGTTTGTTAGCCATCTGTATGTTTAGTTCTTTGGCCCATTTTTTGATTGGGTCATTTATTTTTCTGGAATTGAGCTGCAGGAGTTGCTTGTATATTTTTGAGATTAATCCTTTGTCTGTTTCTTCATTTGCTATTATTTTCTCCCAATCTGAGGGCTGTCTTTTCACCTTGCTTATTTTGATACTATATTAGGGTTCTCAGAAATAGAATCAATAGTAGATATAGATATACACATGAGATAGAGATTGGGAAGAGATTTATTATAGGACTGCCATCTGTGAGCTGGAGAACCAGGAAAGCTAGTGGTATAATTAAGTCTAAGTCTGCAGGTCTGATAACTAAGAGCACTGATGATCAAGGACAGAAGAAGAAGGATGTCCCAGCTCAATGAGAAAGCAAAGGTGCTTTTCCTCCACTTTTTTTTTTGAGCCCTCAGCAGATTGAGTGGTGCCCACTTGCACTGATGAGGGTGGATCTGCTCTCTCAGTCTGTTAATTCAAATACTAGTGTCCTCTAGAAACACCCTCACAAACATATCCAAGAATAGTGTTTTATCAGCTATCTGGGCATCCCTTAGCCCAGACAAGTTGATACATAAAATTAACTATCAGAGACACTAATTTTAATAAACAAATATTGAATATTGAGGGTGCCATTGTCCATAAAGGATAGTAGCCATGGCAAGTGATGAGAGAATGAAAGAAAAAGAGAGAAAACTGCAAAATTGACAGTAGTGTCCTGGCCCACCCAGAACGGATAACACTGAAGTGAAGGCTCCCAAGATTCAGTAGTACAGTGAGGCCTTGATTCCTACAAAGGCTTTAGGACAGGGGGACCCCAAACTCTGGGATCTAATGCCTGATTTTCTGAGGTGGAGCTGATGTCATAATAATCGGAAGAAAGTGCATAATAAATAAAATGCATTTGAATCAACCCTAAACCATCCCCCAGCCCCACCCCAGTCCATGGAAAAACTGTCTTCCACAGAACCCATCCCTGGGTGCCATAAAAGCTGGGGACTTCTGCTCTAGGGAAAAAAACCTTTTTTGCCTCTTCTAGCTTCTAGCAGTTGCCAGCAATTCTTGGTGTTCCTTGTCTTGTAGCTGTGTCCCTCCAGTCTCTGCCTCTGTCTTCATATGGCCCTCTCCCCTCTGTGTCCAAAATTTCCTCTTCTTACAACTCCACTCTTATTGGATATAGGGCCCATCCTTATCTTAATTTGATTACCTGTACAAAGACCCTCTTTCCAAATAAAGTCACGTTCACAGATTGCAGGTGGACATAAATATGAGTGGGACATGAGTCAACCAAACATAGTAGCTAAACAAACATAGAACATGCTTATTTGTTGGCCTTCACAATTTATAAGGTTTCCTGTTATGTTCTAGGATGCCTTTATCACCAAAGAAGGGAAAAATAAGTTACATTTAAGAAATCTGCAGACTCCAAAGCAGGCAAATCTTGAAGAAGTTGCCTTTTAGTATCTTCAAAATACACTGCCAGAGGTTGATGGATAACTAAATCCAATTCAAGATTTTATCATTCAAAATACTAAATATTTCTCCTTGTCACCAAAATAGTTGCTACCAATGTTCACGGAGGTTTTTGCTGTGGAAAAGTTATGTGGTTTTCCTAGGAAATGTGACAGTCCACAGAGCCCAGAGTCAAGTTCAAACTCCACCACTTACATTGGGTCGGGGGCAGGGAGAGGAGGGCAGGGATTGACTCTCTGAGCCTGTTTGCTCACCTATGAAATGGGGATGACAAAATCTGATAATACTGGTATAGATTTAACGAGTCGATATGTATGAAGTGTTCAGAAAAATGCCTAACAAACAAGCAATGGTCTCTAAAAGTTAGCAAAGGTTATTAGAAAACTTCAGAGGAAAACACTCATACCAAACTCACCATCACAGCCATTTATATCTGTGTGTTTCTTCTTCTAAGTTATTTGATATCAAACCTTGTTTTAATGGCACTTTTGTTCCTAATGATTAATTTGAAGTAAAGAAAGTTTCACTATTTTTATATCCATCATTTGAGCCCAGAAGTGCAATTTTAGATTGAGATGGTTAACTTTTTTGGTTTCTATGGAGATTATCTACTGAATAGTTTACTTACTGCCCCTGAGCTGTCAACGCATACTGTTTAATTTATAAAGCTGATCTAAACCTCTATGGGGGAAAAAGCCACCAATATTTCTCCAAACTTACTTGGATTTATTTTCAGTGTCAGACAAGACATAACATTTATTATGATTCACCTTAGCATGATGACATTTCATTTTTCTTGTTGAAGAAGATGTTCCAGAAAAAGGAAAAAAAGTTCAAAATCTCTTTAGTCTTCTGAATGTCTCATAATGAATGAGGGGCTCTGTTTTTCCTCAGTGCTTCAATAGCAAGAAATGTTTATATTTCAAGACTAAGTCCCCACCGAATATTTACAAAATTTGTTGCAAGGTGTTGAACTATAAATCTAAAGTTTGAAATCTACATCAAATATAGGAGAAAAGCCCATTTTAAAAAAAGTGTAAAGCAGAAAGTCAGAAGTAAAGATGTAAATATTTTAAAGGCTTATTTAAATCTTTAAGTGTCTTTCTCATAAATAACACATAAAACTTATTTTATCAAATGTTCTTTAGTCTTGTCATTCTGAACACAAGACACTGAGTTATCTTAGAAGGACACAAAGTTTAGATTATTAGAATGTTGGAGATGTTAGAGGATTTAATACATATATAATGTTATGAAATTAATTTGTATGAGCAAGGTTTTACAGTTCTGAAAAAGAATCAGATCTTATATTTTGGGTTTTTAGGATGAACTCATATCTGAAATAGTCTTTTATAAAGAGCAGTGTGAAAAATTGAATTCCTCATCAAAATATCTAAATGAAGGCTGGAGTCAGGCTTAGTAGAACATATCCACTTGATATTCAAAAGAAGTGATATAGAGCCAAATTTTCAATGTTAAATATTTTGTACTGTGGTGGTATAATATATGCATCTTCCATCCTGCTCTTGTCCTGAATTTATTTCAGAACTCATTTCTAATGAAACTGTACCCTCCCACATCCACACAGAGCAATTTAAATAATAGAATAGTATTTACTAAGTATTTTGAGTTCTTAAATATTATGGCATTCAGGAATATTGCAGGACTTTTAATTCTTTTGAACCCAGAAAAATTGGTAACTTTATAACAAATGCTTGTTGACATAATAAACTGCAGAGCAGTACAGAATCTCCTAATTGCCAAATAAATAATGAATTGATTGGAATGAGTTGACATAAATGGAAACATCATAAAAATTTCATTCTACATCATCTCTCACATTTACTTAAAAAGAGAGAGATAAAGATTGAAAAACAAACAACAAACAAAACAAAGGTGAACCAGCTCCAGAGGATGTTTAAAGCACATTCGAATGGAGTTGATTCAGTAGTGTTTTATTTCTTTTTTTTTTTTTACTTTTGTTTGTTTCTATAGAACAAAACAACAGACAAAGAAGATAGTTCATCTGTACCACTGTCATTCCAAAGTGTTCTGATAAAACGTCCTGCCAAAAACTCAATCTACATTAAAATGGTAAATTCCATGATTGCATACTGGCATAGGCTTTGTGTCTTAGAACATTCTCCCAGAATTCATTGAAAGTATGTTAATATATTACTATGCTATTTTAAGAACAATTTATACATAATTCATTTTCTAAACAATAGAGCATGAAAAATTACACTTATGCTTTATCTTGCTTTGGAAATAGTAAGTGAGGTTCCTATTATAGGTATTCATACTTGTTCTCTAATTAAACATATTTATCTCTAAAATGCGTTTATCACTTTCTGTACACTGTTTGCTCATGAATCAACTCAATCTAACTTGCCCTGGAAGGGTCAAATTATATCAAAAGTTGGAAGTGAAACTTCAGCAATAGCTAGGCATTTTGAAATGATATCAGAAAGAACAGGGCTTTGAAGCCATCAGGGAGAATTTGATTAGTAACCAGAGGAACTGGGTTATTGTTCCTGTTGTGTTTCCTTCCAACCAAGCAATTCTGTGTAACTGTGAGCACTTCACTTTCTTTTTCTGAGTCCCAGCTTCCTCATCTCTGAAACAACAGTTGCCACTGTAATGCGCTAATGTGCATTGACTAAATAAAAGTATCCATGGTAATGGGGATGAATTGCCATTTGAAGAGACCACAAGACAGGCATGTGACAGAAAATAGATGTGCTAAAGAACAACCAGAAAGACCCATCAAAATATTTTTCTATAATGCTATTTTTTTGATAATATAATATTTTTCTATAGTATATTTTCTAAAATATAATGCTATTTTTCTATAATGCTGCAATGATAGGGACATAGTTTCTGTTGGCTAAATAGTGAATCACAAGATCAAACACAGTAATACCTTCACTCTAGTGTACCTCAACCACTGACAATTCAAATATACCCAAAATAGGATTTCTTTACAAAGAAGTCTGTCTTTGTTCTAGTAACTACATTTTGAGTGAGTGTTTTCTCTCCCCCAGGTTATAGTGGCCCTGTTCTAAGCAATCCTCTAAGAAATCAAATATTTAAATAAGAAATGGGACATAAGGAGCTTCACCTGCCAAGCTGAGCTTATGATCAAGATTAGTATCTTAGTTTGGGAACATTTCAGCTAGCATTACCTGGATATTTTTGAACTTATTCACTAGTTTATATTTCTAGCTTACACATGCATGACCAATCATACAAACAAAATTAGGAAACTTAAGTTTGATTTAAGTATCCCTTAAATAAATATGTTCAACGTTTCCATCTCTAAAGCAGTTGTGGACAAAACTCTGCTAAGAAATTGAGAATTCTTATCAGTCAAGATGCACCACTAATTTTGCAGCAATAGGCTAGTAATCTGCCTTCCAGAAAAGAGTGGAATAGTGAAATTTTAATTAAGCAATTTTTAGAGTCTATTTGAATTAGCATATAAACTTTAATTAGACCAACAAAATGAAGAATAAAGCAAAAGTTATTCCCAAGCAATTTTTTTTAAGTTTTCCACATTTTTCTCACTGAAGCCTTGTGTTAGTCACTTAGTCATGTCTGACTCTTTGCAACCCCATGGACGGTAGCCTGCCATGCTCCTCTGTCCATAGAATTCTCCAAGCAAGATTACCGGAGTGGGTAGCCATTCCTTTTTCCAGGAAATCTCAATAACCCAGGGATCAAACCTGAGTCTCCTGCATTGCAGGCAGATTCTTTACCATTTGAGCCACCAGGGAAACTCCAATTGAAGGAAAACTTTCATGCTTTTTAGTGTAAAGGAAGTTAGTAAAGTTGTCATGGACCGTGCTAAGCGTGGAGTTCCCAGGGTGTAAGATGAGCACCCAGTCATCACGGAAGTAGGTTTGTGAAAAAGGAAATGAAGTACAAACCTTAATTATGTTAAGATTTTGCCTCCTTTTAGTCCTGTATGTCTCTCTGAGTTTGTTTCTCGAGCCTACATTCCTTAGATAACCATCCAAAACTGAACAGGCTAATAGAACATGAGCCTTAGCCAGGGCCCTATGCCCCAAAGTCCCATGAGATGAAAGATCTCTTAGTTATTTCTCAGAACTTTTAGCAAAATCACTCCAAGTCCTTTATATAAACAATCTCATCAATTTCCAGGAGTTTTGCAAAGGAGATAATATATAGTAAAACCCCATTATAGAAACTGGACCCACTACCTTGGAATTTGTATTAATTCAAACAGAAGCTTCTTTGAGATGACCCATTACTAGCAAAAGATACATATCAGAATGATAGTCCGAGTGAGTGAGTGAAAGTCACTCAGTCATGTCCAACTCTTTGTGACCCCCATGGACTGTAGCCTGCCAGGTTCCTCTGTCCGTGGAATTCTCCAGGCCAGAATTCTGGAATGGGTAGCCATTCCCTTCTCCAGGGTTTATTGAAGAAATCAGTTATATGGAGAATCAAACTCAAAGAGACATACAGGACTGACACAAGGCAAAATCTCAACATAGCTAAGGTTTGTATCTCACTTCCTATATCATAAACCCACTTCCAGGATGGCTGGGTACTCATCTTACACCCTGGGAACTCCAGGCTTAGCATGGTCCATGACAACTTTACTTACTACCTTCCTGACACTGAAAAAGCCATGAAAGTTTTCCACCCTCTTGCCCATTCACTAAAATCAACCTATTCAGTGTCTCTTTGCTTCAGGACTTTCTCTGTTACAGCTCATTCAGTAGACTAAACTAATGGATTCCTGATACTCCTGGATCAACAGTACAGTTGGACAAGTTAGCACTAGGCACTGAAGTATCCTGATGAGAAATGAGGCTGCAGTCAGGGGTAGGGGCAGAGATGTGTCTTGAGTTTTTTATAATCTGCTGAAATTATCCAGGTGGTACATGCTATGGCAACTTTGACCCATGCTGTTGTCTCTTAACCACAGATGGCTCAGGTTGTGTTTTGGTGTGCACACCTGCCTGACTCTGTGTGTGTGTGTGTGTGTGTGGACTAATAGGCAACGTGACTGAAGTTTTTAATCAATTATTTTATGTCATTTAAATATAGTCTCATTTGACTTTATCCCAAGTGCTGAATCTGCAGATGCAGATAAGCATGGCTAAAGAGTTCTTTTGCTTTTTCTATGCTTAGTGCTGGCCAACTGAGGAAATCTATAAACAATGATGGAAGGAGTCCTCCCAAATACAGATGTTAAAACCTTAACACCTCATGTGGTGATATTTTTAGATGGGGCCTTTGGGAGGTAATTGGGTTGGTCCTGAGGGTGGAGCTCTCATAATAAGATTACTGTCCTTAAAAGAAGAGACAGAAGTGCTTGCTTCCTTTCTTTCCATCATGTGAGGAGGTAAGAAGAAAGCAGTTGTCTGTAATCCAGGAAGAACCCCCTCACCAGATACCAGATACCAGATCTACTGGTACCCAAATCTTAGATTTCCCAGCCTCTAGAACTGTGAGAAAGAAATGTTTGCTGTTTAAGCCACCCAGACTGTAGCATTCTGCTATAACAGCTCAAAAATGACTAAAATAGAGGGGTGACTTTTTCTCTTACTAAGAGAAATCTTTAGTGCTGTCCCAAGTATGAAAAGGAGAGCTATTTTATTAAAAAATTCAATTCAGAAAAGAGCAATTCATGAGAATTTCAGACTTCTAAACTGGATTATTAATCATCTGTCAGTGTTTATGACTGCATATCTGTAGTAAAAATATGCCAGAAAAGAAAACATTCCATTTTCTAATGAAAAGTGACCAAAAATTAGTATGAGATATATTCATAAGTAAATCAAGATGTCAACATGGTTGTGAGAGTGATTTCAACATCCAAGGTGGAGATCAAAGGCTAAATAATTCTTCATGAAATTAATTTCAGCAAAGGACCTAAAATAAAATGCCAATTATAAACATAATTTGGTAAACATTTGTAAAATAAAAAGTAAAATTTCAAGGAAATAAAATGACATTAACTGGCAAAGAAAAACTATTTCTTCTATACAAAATGATGTGTTTAGTAAAGTACCTAATATCTCTAAGTAAAATAAAGAAGAAATTCTCCAAAATGTGACATCAGATGCAATTAAAAAAAAAAAAATAGCTGAGAAATAATTGAAGGGCTACCTAGAAAAATAATAAAGGGGGGAAAGTGATTTTTTAAAATGTATGTAAACTCAGTGTTACCTCAAGACTCCAATGTGTTTATGGGATAAAAATGAGAGGTTAAACACAAGGCATTATATCCTCCCCACCCCACCCCACCCCCACCATCCCACTCCAGTCCACTCTGAAAATCCTTAATATCACTGCAAAACAAAGGATTGATGTTAGTGGATCAGAAAGTTTTAGGGATTCCTGAAAGACAGAAAGCAGGTGGGAAATAAAATAGAGGGAAGCACAGCTTAAAACTGTTGCAAATGTTGAGAGCAGTGTGAGGTCTGCTTCCGTTTCAGCACTGAGAGGCACAACTCAGGGAAAAGGTTCTAGAACAGTTAATCTAGAAACCGCAGTGAAAGACCAGATGCTCCCCAAAATTATCTGTTCACACCCTTGTTCCTGTCTCAGTAGTTTTTTCATCCTATCCTGTGGTCAAAAGAAATAAACAATAAATATAGTTCTATTAATCAAGTAGTTAGGCTTCCCAGGTGTCCCAGTGGTAAAAGAATCCACCTGTAATGCAGGAGACATGGGGTTTGATCCCTGGGTCAAGAAGATCCCCTGCAGAAGGAAATGGCAATACACTCCAGTAGTCTTGCCTGGAGAATCCCATGGACAGAAGAGCCTAGTGGGCTACAGTCCCTGGAGTCACAAAAGAGTTGGTTGGACATGACTTAATAACTAAACAGCAATCAAGTAGTTAGATACAAACCACTTAAGTATTTGTGTCTTAACAACTTAATGGCCTCTTGAACACATGTAAGAAAAAATTTGTATTCTATTCCTAAGTAACCACAAATATTTGCAAATAAGATGTGTATCTATATTGGACACCATGCAACTTTACAAATCTGGAAACGTATTGGATACTGTCACCTATATTTCCTGTTCCACACTGATTTTGATGTGGTACTTGCTTTTTGTCACAGCAAACTCCAAAATACCAACTTCACAAAAATATGGTATTATCTAAAGCAATGTAGCGTAAACTTATGTTGAAAATAGGATCTGATAGTTTCAGAGTTTTTTTTTTAAGGTATCAGTATTTTATTTATTTATTTAACTGTGCCAGGTCTGAGTTGCAGCATGCGGGATCTTTGATGTTCATTGTGGCATGTGGGATCTTTGGTTGAGGTATGTGGGGTGTTTTAGTTGCCACATGTGGGATCTAGCTCCCATTGGGAGCGTGGAGCCTCAGTCACTAGACCACCTGGGAAGTCCTGATATAGTAGTTTCGCAGTGTCTATCAGATGGTTGAACATCACTGTTTCTTTCAGAATATCCCATGATGCCCCTGTGAATGTATTATGGTGCCCAGGGTATCTGAGTACCAGATAGCTAGGCAGTCAGAAATCTCCTCTCTTCTTGGTGGCAAGAAAGAAAGAAAGAAAGTGAAGTCGTTCAGTCGTGTCCGACTCTTTGCGACCCCATGGACTGTAGCCTACCAGGCTCCTCCGTCCATGGGATTTTCCAAGCAAGAATACTGGAGTGGATTGCCATTTCCTTCTCCAGGGGATCTTCCCAACCCAGGGATCGAACCCAGGTCTCCCACATTGTAGGCAGACGCTTTACCCTCTGAGCCACCAGCGAAGTCCAAGAGGACTTCCAAGAGGACTTTGTGGCAAGAGGGAGTGGCAGAAACATTTGTCACCAGTGCTTGTGGACTCTTGACCTGAAGAAACAGTACTGCATCCCGTTGGCAGATGAACCCAAACACAACAAAGATGTTCTGAGCTCAGCTGATGGACTACTTATACACCCCACCCTACAATATAGCCTAAACCTTCTTTGCAACCACTGTAGGGAAGATATGGCCACACATCAACAGGGAAACTCAAGTACAAAGTCATAGCCAAAATTCACAAATTAAAAAATAATAATGAAATAATAATAATTTTAAAAGAACTATAAAAAATATTTTTTGCTTTTCAAGTTCTAAAAAAAAAGCAAAATTCAGCAAGAATTTGGGCAGAGCCAAAACCTTAACAGCAAGGTTCCCAGTTCTAAAGTCTGAAGCATCTGCCGGGGGAAAAATGTTTCTAAAACAAATAAAGCTTTCAACATATCTGTGTGATCATTTTCCTATGGGTTTAAGAGAGGCCACCACATCCGTAAAACAAACACAGGCTAGTAATGAAAAAAAGACCACATCAAGATCTTGTATGCTGATTGGCAACATGGAACCAGATAGAGAAGAGAGTAGCAAGTTGAAAATTTAAGCTGAATAATTTCCCTCGAAATATACTTCATGAGGGGCTTCCCAGGTGGAGCTAGTGGTAAAGAACCTGCCTGCAATGTAGGAGACAGAAGAGATGGGGGTTTGATCCCTGGGTCAGGAAGATCCCCTAGAGAAGAGCATGGCAACCCACTCCAGTATTCTTGTCTGGAGAACTACGTGGACAGAGGAGACTGGTGGGCTATAGTCCATAGGATTGCAAAGACATGACTGAAGCAACTTAGCATACATGCATGTACTTCGTGAATATGACTGATGACTCTATTGAATGGAAAAGTATATGTAGCATGCCTAACTCAAGGTATGGCCCACTGGAGGTGGTCCTTCCTTGGGTCTTTAAATTAAGTGGTCTAACTTGATTCTCTAACACACACTCATACATATCACATAACCTTTATAATAAGGAGGAAATAATTGCTATCGCCATTTAACAGGTGAAGAAACTGACAAAGAACAACTTATGGTGTTCATTACAGTCACACAGCAAATTATAATGACAGAGCCTGGCCCAAATCCTCAAATTTTTGGCCTTTTCTCATCTTTTCATACATGTTGAGTAATCCATAAAAACTGCATTTAAAAGGGGGAAAAAATGATGTTAAAACTGAAGAATTTCTTTGCTTCAAAATTTACTGAAAATTTTGGAGAGTGAGTCATCATAGTTACAGTAGGACAGAATAGTCAAGAGTTAAGTAAAAGGTAGGTCATAAATTGGGATGGAATGATATTCATTCAAATACTATTTTAAAAAAAGAAACTTAAATGTGAAATTGAGAAATTTGGAGTGACAATATATAATTTTTCATGCAAATCCTATGCACTGAAGTTCTGATGAGTTGCTAGCAAAATGCCATCTATAAAAAATTACCTGGAGATAACCAGGGAGTTTTGTTTCAATCCCTAGCAATTAGAGAAAATATATTTAAATGCAAAGGGTAATTTTTTTAAAAAAGCATTAGCTATTAGAGGAAAGGCAGCATGGAATATATAAGAAAAACTCATGACCCACTAATAGAAAAGTGTTTTTAAGAGGGCTGGAAGAGAGTTTGAAAAAGAGGAAATTAGGAGATATAATTTAGGTAGATGTTTAAAGGAACATTTAAGTGGATTAAAAGAAAATAGTTTAGTTACCATGAATGAATAAAGAATTGGCTTGTATTCTAGAAACCAGATATCTCTAAATTCATATCTAGTTGAAAACTCAATGATTCTATAATTTTTTGATCTTCAAGTTTTCTTCCAACTCCACAATTCAGAGAAATGGGAAAGGTAAGTATACTATCTATAAGCAGAGACGTGTGAAAAATGAGGTCAACAAGAGCTTAGTGATGGATTGCACCTTATTTTAACTTTGTTTAAAATAATTTGTAAAAAGAGTTGCACAGGGCAAGCACCAATCTCTATGTTTATATTAAATCCTTGAGCATAAACAGCTTTAATGAAATGTATTTGGGGAAAAATAACTTCAAATATATTTATAAGAGGAAGAATTCTAAGCTCTTAGCTACAAGCAAGGAAAAAAGAACAGGTGTCAATATACCTCCATCCCCTAAAAGTATTAGTCAGAGGATGTCTGTGCTAAAAATGCTGGCAACTAATGCATTTTTTTAGCACCAAGTGCCAGAAATATCTTTGACTTCTTTTATCTGATTAAATCATCCAATAGCCCCAGAGGTAGGATCTAAACTTTTACAAAATTTAGATGCCTTTGTTTCTGACGTAGTGGATGTAATATTGTCCACCATACCAGAAAAACCTAACATAAAATTTTCAGTGATGGGCAACTGTTAGAATCAAGAGATAAAAATTTTCTGTGGGGACAGCTAAATAAATTTTGTAGTTGCTTTCACTCGGAAAAAATGAGAGTCAATAGAATTAGGAACAAAGACTATGAAATAATAAAATATCAATACACTTTCTGATCAAATAGGAGAATTCAGCATCTAAAGCATATTCAGTTAAACTGCGTTGAAACCCAAAAGGACACAATAAATTATAGGGGTAGGTTGATATCACACTTAATAATTCTAAGATTTGGTGGAGAACCAAAACTACCATTAATATCAAGAATAGCTTAGATGAATTAATTTTTGATAAAAGATAGGGACATTTGTGATATTTTCATTTGTTCACTTAGAAAATAATACTTAGTCACTTCTAGAGTCTCGACACTGGGTATACAGTGGCAAAGTTCTGTCTGTTGAAATGTTAGAGCAGATGGCCAATGAGTGGCTGTTGTTCCCAAGAAGATATAACTGATCATTGACCAAAGACACGGCTGGGTGCCTTTCCCAGAAATTGCTTTGGCATCAAGGGTTAATCTTCAGTCTTGGAGGCTTGGAAAACATATTTCTTAGCAAACCAAGAGTGACTGTGTCACTCAGAGTAGAATCGCTTTGACCAATGTCATTAAGACCAATGTTAAAACCAGAATAACCTTTGCGATAGATAATCTCAGAGACCTCAATACTCATATTCTCATAACTCAGCAGATATATGTGCTCTGTCGCTTCAGTCGTGTCTGACTCTTCGCTACCCCATGGACTGTGGCCCACCAAGCTCCTCTGTCCATGCAATTCTCCAGGCAAGAATACTGAATTGGGTAGCCATTTCCTCCTCCAAGGGATCTTCCAGACTCAGGGATCAAACCTGGGTCTCCCACATTGCAGGCAGATTCTTTACTGTCTGAGCCACCAGGGAAGCCGATATATATATAGCAAGCTAAATTATAATTAGGGAATTGCCTAGTGAACATAGGATTATATAATAAAGGGAACTGGGCTGGGATTTCTTTGGTCCAAAGCTCTTCTGGCCTAGCTGATGTTTGGATGAAGACAAGCTATCATCTGTGTCTGTTACTCTTTTTTGCCAATGCTTCAATCAGGTTACAATGTAAGTTTTATCAGCTGGGAAGGCCTTGTACCTCTTTTCTCAGATTCCATATATGCTGATCTGTAGCTTCATATTTGGAGGGCAAACATTTGTAGTCTATTCCAAATCCCATTTGTTAACTCACTTCTGCTCACAGGACACAAAGACAAAATCGTGGAAAACCAAAAGGGTTTCCATCAGTTGTTCTTTCATTCCAAAGAAATAGACTATATCCTGATCCAGACGCAGCCTTGATGTGCCAGGCTTTTTATCATAATCTTAGATAAGGGCAACTTGTGTTCAATGGTAAAGACAAGAGTAAAAGAAACCGTCTAGAATTCAGTGAGACAGCTGTGCCCCAAAGTAAGGTTGTTGCCTCAGGGCTTCCTTTTGTTTACCCGTGAGCATTGCCCTTAGCATCTCAGACAGCACTGCCACCTCCCCTCAGGGTTTCCAGTTACCCCTGAAAGCTTTGTATGAAGAGATACTACAACCAAAGATAACTTTCATAAGTGATAGACCAAACGGTCCAAGCAAAAATTAGTCTCCAAAATATATCTCATAACTAGTTATTTTTTTCTTACAAATTTCAAATGCCATAGAATCTTGTACCTGCTGAAACAGACAAAACTCTTGATCCATCAAAGAGATGCCTGTTGTTCAACTGGTGGGGGAATGGTGATGAAGGTTTTTTCTTTACAAGATTTGCTTATGAAGTAAAGAAGTGATCATTTGCTCCAGTTTGCGATCTCCCGGTTAGGGTAGTGTGGCCGTGAAAACTTCAAGTTGGCATGCAAACATTTAAAGAGGAATTTTGAGACCTTTAAAATTTAAAGGTCATTTTGTGGAATAAAGCAATAAATATTGAACAAATGAAATAAACTAGAGGAAGCTTTCAGAGGATGCCACCATTGCCAAATTACCTTTAAATTTTTTCTGTGAATTTTAATTAGAGTAGTAAGAAGATCATCCACAAACTCCCTATCACTCAGCCCTACAAAATCATGATCTAGTCTAGTGAAGAAGTCAATCAGTAAACCAGTGAGACCCAAGGAAGAACCTGAGGCTATTCAATACCAGTATGTAGGTAAGCATCACATGGCCAGAAGAACTGAAGTGACTACATATTATCTGCAGTCAGGGGAATGAAACTACACAGTACCTCTGGGCTGGGCAAGAAGTATCTTGTTATGACTGGAGATAGAAGCTGGGGAACGTTCGACACCCCGCCCCCTCTTCAAACTATGGTGTTTTTTTCTAAAAAGTCCTAGGAAGGCAGAGGGCTCTGTGAGTTAATTCAGAGCCTCCACAGGGCCGGGATCTGTCACAACAGTCTCTTTGTAGCGTCCTAATGTGGGCTGACCCTTTCTGCATCAGGTGGCTGCTCTGCAAGTCCTCTCCTTCGAGTATTGGGCAGTTAATTAATACAGGAACGCAAATCCTGAATCCTGGGCTGAGAACGCACAAACTGATTTGGTAAACAAATGATATGTAAAATCTATACACAGAGAGTGGCAAGTGACAAAGGAAATTACAAATGCCCCTAAACACTCTTTCCCATCGATTGGCAGAGAGGATGTTGCACATACAGAGGAGATGGAGCATAAAATTAGGCGGACTGATTCAGAGGTTTGTTTTGATTTTTTAAATCATTTATTAAAAATAAAAATGTGTGCGCGTACGTGTGGGGAGGGGGAACAAGATTCCCTAACGCGAAGAGGCTGTCGGCAGACGATGTACATACAAATGAAAGCGCGCTCTCTAAATCTCCTAAGAACTAAATGTACAGAAATGTGCAGTGATCGTGCAACTCGCCCGGAGAAGGCAGCCTCGGGAGTTGAAGATGATCCCGACCCTGCAAGAGGAAAGCAAACGACTGGACTGGAACTTCCTGCTACCGCCAGAGGTGAGCTTCAGGAGGGGACCGGCCACGCCAAGTCGGAGACTGCTTTCAACAGGAAAACACGCGCGTGTCTCTGCTGGGGCCGGGGGTGGGGGACCGGCGTCCCAGCAAAGACACCCTACTGGAGATCGGTGCGGGGGATGGGAGGGAAGGAGCCCCCCAGGGGCTCTGCGACCGCAACAGGCTGAGCAATGAATTCAGACACTGGGAAGAAAAAGAAAATGGTCTGCAGAGCAGGCTGAACCGAAGTTCGCTCTTTAACTCTGGGGTGCCGGGCGTTTTCAGGGAAGCGATCCCCTTACCCGGGGCGAAGTCTCTGCTGAAGGCGTATCCTCCAGACCGAGGGGGAAACAGAGGCAGAGACATGGCACGAAGAAGTTGAGAATACAGGGCATCTCCTTCGCTGCTCAGGCGCCACCTCTTTTCCCCAGGAGCCCCCTCGGCCGCGGGTCCAGAAACCCTTGGCCAGTGCCCGCCCGCGGGGGTCCCGGAGAGTCCCCGCGCTCGCTGCTCCGCGGCGGGAAGGCTCCCGCCAGCTCTCCGTGGCCCGGGGGCTCGGTCCCCGGCTCCCGCAGGCCCGGGGATTGGCTGCCTCTCGCAGCTGCGGTTCAGCTCTGGAGCACCGCGCTCAACCGCATTCCCTCTGATGCTCTCCCGGATACTAAATCTTTTCCCCCCTAACCAACTGGGCTTTGTTAATTTTTACGCAGTTATCTGTTGGGGACAACGAGGAGGACATCGCGTATCCGTTAATACTCAGATAAACTCACTCCCGCCTTCGTGTTCCTGCCTCTTTAAACCCCACAAATATTGGTTACCCCCTCAGGAATAAGGCGTTCCTCAGCCTCCCCGCAGCCTGTCCCGTCGAGGCAGTCTCGGAGCCAGATGGGGGTCTCTTGTGACCCAGCAACAGTTAATCAGAGACAGCTAGGTTTGGGGTGGCTGGCTGCTTTCGTTGGACGGATTTGTGTATGGTTTATAACTTTCTTTTATCGTGCAGCAAAGGAAAACACTCAGTGTTTTAAGAAAACTTATTATTCTCTTCCTCAGGGACACGAGTTCCAGTCCTGGACACTTTACTTTCTCCTTCTGTTCTTTCCCTACCCGTGTCCAATTTCTTAACTATCGTTATCCTTGATCTTTTCCCAAACTGCCGGGCCCCAGGTTGCCCTGGCCCCTCCTACGATTTGCTCCTCTCTTTAATTTGTCTTGTATGTTAGCCCTGGGTCAACGAGCCTTTTGTGCACGGTCCTGGGCCAGTGTGCATGTGTGTAGTGTGTTTCTTTTGTTATTTTTCTCCTCCTAACACTGTAGAAATGAAACACACATGCAGCTCTGTCGCCTCATATTTTCAGATGTTTTTCACACTATTGTCTGCTCCAGCCCGTTGAAAGTGCAAAGTGAAAACAGATGCACTGCCCCCCCCCCCAATTTCTTTTTTTTTTTTGAAAGGGGACAATCCTAGGATGGGGACTAACCTCTCAAATAAAGATAAGCAATAAATATAATATCAGATTTATAACGTGCATCGAGCACTCTTGATTAGCACCAAGGTGAGCTTTGGTGAGATTTTGATCATTTCCATGTGTCTGGACTACAAGAAGAAATCAGTGGGGGAAGAGCTTTATAAATCAGCATTCATGTCAAGACAAATCAAAATAATGCCTCTATTATTTCAATCAATAAACCATTTTTATTCCCAACATCTGATATACACAGTGTGTGTCCATCTGTTTGTATTTGGAATTGGCAGCTTTGCCTTATACCAAAACAAATCTTTCAAAGATGTGTCAATAAAATTAAAAATTTAAAAAGGACCTAAGAAGAATCTCTCCTTCTCTTTCAAGCCCCTCTGTTCTCCCCCTTTTAAACCTGGCACCCTAAGTCAGCAGGAGAGCTTTGCAAACTCTGTGTTAGAACTGCTCATTGAGAGGACAGAGGAAAGAGGCGGCAGGCACTGGTGGATAGAAGAAACTGAAAGTGACTGTGGGCAATGACGCAGGCGGAAGAAAGCCTGCCTGGCTTCTGGCTCCAAGATACTCCCTGTCTCCCTAAGAGGATCCTTGGGTGGGTGGTGGGATGGGGGCAAGTAGGCAGGTTTGACAAAGTGCCTCCACTGCTCTGCTGAAAACCAAACCCACCTCTTTCCTCCACCCCCACCAAGATCCCGCCAGCAGGTGTAAGACTGACTTGCTCTTGGGGGCTAATTGGGGTGAGGCTAGCTGGAGAAAGACAGGAGGAGGGAGGGGGAGAAGGAGAGAGGGGGAGAGAGAGAGAAGAGGGAAGAAAAAGAGGTGATCTGGCAGACTAAAGGATTGCTTTGTTAGTTTCAGGCAGGTTTGAAGCCTTGTCTCTCAAATTATCCTGCAGTTTTGGCTTCCAAAGCAGCTTGCTAGATGGGGTCACAATTCTTGATCCATGAGAGGAAGGTAGAGAAGGAGAGAGATGATTCGTTTATGAGTCAACGTTGCAGATATCTCCCCAGTGTTGATATCTCTATGCTTCCTTAGTAATTCTGTTTGTTCCAAATTTGTACACCTAGAAACCAAATCGCGATCATCCTTTTGTTGCTTAAGGTTCATTCTGTCCTGTCCCATCTTTCTGCCATAAACACACAATTTTGCCCAGCCCATTCCTAGTTCATTTCTTTCCACTGGAATGGGAAGGAGAGGGAAAATCCTCCCAGACGGAACCCCAAACAGCGTCGGATTCTGTATAGTCTTTGTTTGCATTCAACAGCTGTCTGCCCACCACGCCTTCAGTCCCCGAGACTGAAGTGCTTCCTCGGGGTTTCATTTGGGAAAGAGGGAAAAAAGAAACAGGAAAAAAAAAAAGGTATTTTTACAAGCAGGATTCCACAATCATTGGGAACTTTGAGACTTTAATAATCTCTCAGGCTAAATTATCACTCCAACAACTGCTTCCAAAGAACTCGACGCAAATGGAAAAAAAAAAAAAAAACATGTTGGTAATATGGATGCGCAGATTTTATTTTTTATCCGGAAAAGCTTGTTGGTTTTCTCTCACTGACTCCTTCCTTCCCTCCCTTCTCAGTCACTGGCTTTGTGCGGAGAAGGGGCGGGGGAGGGAGGGAGAGGGGGCAAGCTTAGGCGACGGGAACCTCGAGGCCGAGGGATTTCAAGGAAAGCGAAATAAACCAGGCGGGGAGATTCTCTGTTCATTTCTCTCTCTAATGCGTCTCTCCTCCGGGTCAGAGCGCTAATGACGACCTCGTTCCTACGATTTAGGATGCGACTGCTTTCAAACAAAGGACACGGGTCCTCCTGCTTTTCCTCGTTCGCTCCCGTAGCTTCTTCTACCTTCTCCTTTCCTCCCTCCTTCCTTCTTCCCCTAGGCACTTCCCCAGCCCACCCCCTTTACACACACACACACACACACACGGACACGCACACACACACACACACACACACACACCACACTCCTCGCTCAAAGCCCTTCCTTCCTTCCCCCTCCCTACGACCCAGTCCTGTGCTGTTTCCCACTCCTTGGCCGGCTACTTTCCAGACGGGATTTCGACACCCATTATATTGCTGCCTGAAGGGCACGCTCGGATTTCCGGAGATCGTTTTCTGTTCCGGTTCTGGTCTTGGATTCAGGAGTCCAGGAACAAATCTACAGCTTCCCTCCAAACCTTTCGGTTTGGGCGCCTTTCAAGGGCCCCCTCAGTCCCACCCTTGCCTGTCTGCCCACGTCGGCTTGGAAACATTTCCCGGGGTCTAGTTCTTTCTGTATTTCCTATTTCTGAACAAGCCAAAGCGCAAAAGGACTCTAGATGCAGCGCAGGTTTTTCCCCGGAGAAAAGGGATGGGGATGAAGGGATGTTCTCATCTCTCTAGGTTCTGAGGGGGACAAAGAGGGCCACGCAGACGAGACGAGCCAGGTGGCCTGGGCCGACCTGTGGAGATCCAAGGTCCAAGCGCAGGCTTGGCCCACTCTTCTCCTTTCCAAGGCAACGCCAAGGCTTTCCGCAACCAGGCCAGCTCCCGAGGTGAACCGCTCAAGCCCCCCAGGAAGGAAGCTCCGAACGCCCCAGGGATACCCGATCTATCTGGTTTTCTCCCAAGAAGGAGCCAAGAAATTGCAACTCTCTCGAGAAATGAGTTTTAAGGGTCACTTGAAATTGAGCCTCCGAAAGCCCGTCGCATTGGTGGAGTGAAAACAAAAATTCTCAACCTAGGTCCCGCCCCTGGGCTAAGAGGCGCCTTAAGAGCCCAAGAGAGAAGGGGTTTTGAAGCACCCGATTTTGAGATGCAAGCCTGGTCCCTAAGTCCTGAACGCCTACCTTGAAAAACTACAAAGAGAAAACTTTTCAAACTCCCAAACCCCCCATCAACGATTTTCAAAAACTCAACTATAAACCCCTCCCCCTCTTCGCCCACCAAAATTGAGAACTTCCGTAGATTTTAAGTGAGAGGAAGATACAAAGGCCTGATTCCTTTTCCGTTTAAATATCAACATTCTCAAGTGTCTGGAGGAAAGGGAGGAATATAGTTGGGATTGTTTGGAGGGGTGGTTTGATTTGGTCTTAATTATTTCATTTTGTTTTGGCTTTAAATATTTTTCTTTTGGGTTTCTTTGTTATTTTGAGGTTCATTTGAAAGACTCAGGACTGCATTCTGAATAAAGCATTTTTTTTTGTTGTTGTCTCAAAATTTCAAACTGACATAAGTGTTGGATCATCAGTTTTCCCTTTGTCTGCCCTGGTTGTAAATAATGGCTTTGAGATTAGCTAATTAAGGGGCATTAATCACTGATAGAAAGGGAATAAATCAAAGCCTTGTTCTAAATTTCAAACTTGCCTGTGTAGATGTGCATAGCTACTCTATCTGGAGCAGATAGGTGCTGTTTGAATTACTGTTCTTCAGAGTAAACCAAATCCACTTCACTTTTTAAAAAATGAGTATTGTATTTATACAGACTAGTTGTGCCATTAAATGAAGTCCCCCTCCCATTCTTATTCCATTTCATAAACAAAGTGTAGAGACGACAGTTATTACGGGTTAAAAGAGCCAAACCTTAGCTTTTGCCTAGCATTGTGCTTACCTTTAGGTACGAGATGGGGGGAGGAGGAGTCGGAAAAGGGAGGAATAAACTCTAAGCGGATACAGATGGAAGGAGGATAAATAGATTTGTATTGGGGTTTGTTTTTAATCAGAATACAGTTTTTGTGGAAATTCTTCAATGCCTGCAGTATTTCAGGTATAATTCTCTAGACTGCATTCCCTTAGCCCTCTGCATAAGACATTAAAAAACATTAGGTTCTGGTTTGTGAAAAAGAAAAGCAAGCATTCAGCGTGTGTGTGTGTGTGTGTGTGTGTGTGTGTAAGAAAAGAATAAGGCTCGCCTCTCCACCGCGTTTGGCTACGCCAGTGATGCTCAATGCATTCCGTCTTGTTCCACGCTCACAGCCCTGCGTAGTATTTGGGAGCTTGGACCATTTCAACACCGACAAAAGAGGCTTTAAATAAGTACATGTCATAAAACAACAAGCCAGTCCCTGGGAGCAAGTAAAAATTTATTCGCTTCACGTAAAGCCCTCCGAAACAGTAAACAGAGAGCAGATAATCCACAGCCAGGCGGGGGATCTGCACGCCCTTAGCTCGGTGTCTGCGGGCTGTGCGCGCATCTCGGCCTCTGTGCGCACTGCTTCCCCCACACTCCCCGCAACTGCAAGTAAAGACTTGTGTGTTGAAATTCCCCACGCTCTTCTGAACCTCCTTTAGGGCTGTATCTCCTTTTAGCCACGATTCTCAGCCGAGGGCTCAGTTCCTGACTAATGCCTGGGAAACATGCGCGTCTGGAGGGCGGTGCGGGGTCCTTGAGGGTGAACTTGGATAGCCGCCCCTTCCTGTCGAAAGAGCGCCCACTCTAGGTGTGGACCCCCAAAGCGGCTGCTTGGAGAAAATGCCTCCTCCCAGCCCCTAATTCTCTCCACACAGTGGGTTCCATCCTTAAGTGGACAATACCGGCTGCCAAAGGCAGGTGCCAGTTTCCAGGAGGCTAAATCGTTCTAATAGCCTCGGCAGGCTGGAGCCCCTCCCTTCCTTGGGTTGCTCCAGCTTCTCCTTTTTTAATTTTTAAGGTCAGGAACTTTATCATTAACTTTAAGGTATCCGGTGGAGCCTGTCACTAAAAAGAGGCTCGCAAACTGCGCCAGAGCCCAAATGGAGGGGTAGAAAGAGCTGGGGGAGAGGGACCCTGCTAGGCGAAGGGGCGTCTGGCGAGGGAAGGGATATTTGCATAAAGCTTTGTCTTTAGTGCTTCTTAGGCTGCTGAGGGTTATAACGCTAATTACACAAGATTAATGTGGAGATTGTTCTCCATTGCTCACCAAGATTTATTTAAACAGTGAACTGCTCAAGATCCAAAGCCATAAACCATCCCACCCCGCCGCCAGGCTGGGACTCTACCCCTGCGGGAAGTTTAGTTCTTCCAAGTCCAAAGGATGAAAAGAAAGGGGGCTGCCTTTGGGTCAGCAGTTCCCTAAAGCCAAATTTGGGGATATTGTTTAAGGGACCACTTGCCGGCTCTCGGATATATAAATCGTAAGGGGCAGTTCCCTGTCTTTTCCCTCTCTGTTGGCTTCCAAATGAATGCCTTTTTTGCGGTGCCTTCTTGCGTTTTAGGGGAATGGGGGAAGAGGTAGCCAAGGAGGAAAGTCGGTGCCCGAGCGCCCCCTACTGCGACCAAACGGTAAGAGATGCCTTGGCGGAATGCCTGAGTTTCAGCGGTCGGATGCTGTCTCTTAGCGGGCAAAAGTGGGATACGGCTGAGGATGAGATTCATACTAGAAACACCTAGGGAGTTTTAATAAATTTTAGCCTAGACTGTATACGGGCTTCCCTAGTGGCTTCCAGAGTAAAGAAGCCGCCGCCAATGCAGGAGATGCGGGTTTGGTCCCTGGATGCAGAAGATTTCCTGGAGAAGGGAATGGCAACCTACACCAGTCTTCATTCTTGCCCAGAGAGTTCCATGGAGAGGAGCCTTGGTGGGCTACAGTCCATGGGATCGCTAAGAGTCGGACACGACTTAGCGACTAAACAACAGCAACAAAACTGTGTACACACACACACACACACGTACGCACACACACACGTACGCACGCACGCACACACATATTCCCTGGGCAGTCTGAATTCTTCAGGGATTCTGATACATTGAGTTTAGGTGGAACTCAGGCACTTTCCCCACCCCCCTACCCCCACCCCAGATAATTTAATATGCAATCAGGGTAGAGAACCAATATTTGAGAATTTCTGGTTCTTCCCCAAATAATTACTGGTTAGAGTGCACATGAAAAAGTTGATTCGTTTAACACAACTCTGATATACATCCTTTGATAGCTACTGATTCTGCTTAGAAAACCATGGCTCATCATTACCCCCAGGCTATTTGGGAGATGTTATTCAATGGGATTTTTTCAATTTATTGGAGAACCTTGCTCAGAATTTTAATGGCAGGTTGTATCTTGAAATAATTTAAGATTTTTGAGACTAGGTTCTTGCTTTCTTCCTTCTTGGGGTAAACACAGGTAGTTAGAGCTTCAATAATGATGAAAATAATAATGTTAGTATCACATTGTAATTGTGAGAAAGGCTAGAAATAGCACTTGGTTCACAGCTAGAGTCTGGATTCCAGTGTCTGCACTGCAGTAAGTTGCTGTCTCAATTTGGACAAATCTGTTAATCATTCTGTATCTCAATTTTCTCTTCAATAAATGGAGTAATCTCACTAGGTAATTTTAAGGCACTTTCTAGACTTAGTTAATTTAAAACTCACTTAACAAAACTGTTATTTCAATGAAAAAGTTTATATATATATCATTATTCTATTCATTCTCTGAAATAACAACTATTACTGAAAATGCTGAGTCCTGAGATGTGGCTTTTTCTGTAGTCACAACATAGCTAGAAATGCTTTCATGGCATCCACCCCTCCAAAAATGACACATATATCTTAGGGAAAATATACCATTAACTTAACATACCAAGATAAAATTAGATAACTTATTACTACCCCCATTCACCCAAGGTAACCCCTAGTCTTGCAATCCAAAAATGCTATTTTTGACAGTTTTGTAATGATCTTCACAAATGAATTGATATAAAGGAAGGAATAAACAGCTGACTTTGGAGTCTCTGACCGAGAGGTGAGCCAGTATTTGTGATTGCTCTTTCTGTATAAAATGTCTCTGTATAAAATCTTTGAAACTTTTTCTAAGTTTCCCTTCTCAAGAGTCAGAGCAATATCACTGATGGAAATTTTAGCAGAGAAGTCTGACATTAGTAACAACAGAAGGATGCCATTGGGAGGAAGCAACTAGAGATAAAATATCTAAAAAGAAACAAAAAAATATAAACAGCAACAGAATGTGAGGTTCCCACTTCATCTGTTCTCTCCAAGAATCGTAACATAGTATTGCATTTAGGTGATCTAAGATTTTTTAAGTAGTAAAATAAATCATTAACCATGTAAAATAGAGATTTTTTCATCATAAGAAGTGTTTTCTAAGGTTGCCATAAGAAAGAACATTTCAAAGACACAGCTCTGAAATTGTTCACACCCCATACCTCATTCATGATAGCGACTTCAGGACTGGTTTATCTGTATTATACTTCCCAGCCTGGTGAATTTTTTCCTAGTAAATAAGTACCAGTTTGATCAAGAGACTTGCTTTGAAGTCTTGTTGATATTTAAGACTTTCACAGTATCCTTGGCAACTTAGTTCAAAAAACTTATTTTTCATGGTTACTTAAAAAAGAAAACCTCCCATCTGTAATGCTTAAGCAAAATAACAAGCACCCATAATTTGCTGTCAGTTTATAATAATTTTTCTGATAACATAACAAAGAAGAGGACGTGAGTGTGTATTAATGTGTGTGTAGCAATAGTAATGTTTTGGGAGGGGGGGATGACACCCACTCCACCTCCAGCCAGACTTGAACTTGGGCAGCCATATTTTCACTCCAGAAGCCTATTTAACTCCAACTATGCCTACCCCCCACCTCCCCACAACTGACCAGAAAGGAGGAAGTCTCTTTCTCAAAGATGCAGAGAGAATTCAGTCTCTCTCTCAAGGTTATGACCTTGAACCCAGATAAAGTTAACTAGGCAGTCTTTGTGGCTAAAACAGAGAGCTAGTCACCTGGGAACCACAGCTTGACCACTTCCACTTCACCTGCTGTGCCCCACTGCCCACCGTTGTGCCTTGTTACTTCTCTAAGGGATTTTGCTCCATCTGAAGGCAGAATATTATAACTAGGAATTTTTGACACAGAGGCTTTTGTGAGCGATGTTTTGGAGACATTCCTTGAAGTACTTCAACATAGTTGGGAATATTCCTGAAGAGAGAAAATAAATATTTAGACTTTATTAAGTAACTGACATGAGGCAAGCATTTTGATACATTGTCATATTTAATCCTCATAAGGCCTGGTGAGAGCAGATACTCTTACATGCCCACTTGACATTCAAGAAATTGTGACTCAGGAAATTTCATAACTTGGACAACATCATACAGTTATTCCGGGACTGAGACGTCATTGGGAGCCCAGTAAGGATGATGCCATAACCTAAAATCATTCTGCTATGAGTCTTTCCTTCTCTCAGTTGTTTTAAATATCTTGGGAAACACTCAACTCCATACATTACTCATCAGGTTATTGGACCCCAGCTGGAACATCAGATATAAGAGTTGAAATGTAAAGAAATAAATTTTGCAAAAATTGATCTACCAGAACCACTGCTTTGGTTTTCTTGGGAACCTAGATGCTAGTTCTTAATATTGGGGTCCCCCTGGGTTTTGCTTGTAAATAGATCTCCTGTGTTATAAATATTCACAGACTGTCACATTCCACACACTCCCCCACTAGCTGCAACAAATCAATGCACATTTTTGTAGTGTTATCATCTTTCCTATTTTTAGATACTTTAAGAAGATCCCCACTCCATTATTCTTGCCTGGAGAATTCCATGGACAGAGGAGCCTGGTGGCTAAAGTCCATGGGGTCACAAAGAGTTGGACACGACTGAGTGACTAACACACTGAAGAAAATCCAGAGGCTCCATGCCTTTTTATTTTTTTCTCATGGCATTGTCACATTTTCGAGTCCACCTATACCTAATAGTGTTTTAATGTTTCTTTACTTATATCCTTTCTTTGAACAATATTAATATGCTTCCATTAATATTTCTTCTGAGCCAAGAGACAAATCACCTTCCAACTGGCTCATTTCCACATGAGTCTGAATGATAATTTTTGTAATAAATATTGCATGTCATGTCTTATTACAAAAATCTCTCTTCAGCATAAATGTCCATTTTGTAAGAGGATTAGTTGGGCTTTGCTGTGGAATACTTGTATTTTCAGTAAGCTTTTTTAATCCTCTCATTTAGTCAAAAGGTGATTAAAATGACAGAAAAGCATCTTAACTTAGTTATCATGATCAACCTTCCCACACGCTTCCTTTTTATATCAGATACTTTACTCAAAGGTAAGAAAGCAATCACGTTGAGTGCCCTCTCTACCTGCAGCCTGTCAAAATAAGTCTTCTAGAATTCTCCCAAATATACTTGTTGAAATCACTTTCTCGTTCAGCGTCCTTTGCTGCCACCTGCTGTTCATTCTGTGTTTATGAGGGCTTTACATTGCTGTCTGTGGTTGATGGTGTATTTGCTAACCTCAGGGATGGGTGAAAAAAAAGAGCTGATTCCTAGCTAAACTCTTTCACATGATCACAGTTCAACATGATCTCTGAACCTCTAACTGCATTTAATATTTTCATTCATGGATTTCCTTTGTCAACCCTTTTCTTTTCAACCACACCAGACTGTTCATTCAATTAATCTATAAAAATTTCTTGGGTACCTATAATGTGCAAGGCCATAACTGTAAGCTCAGACCACCACTGTAACAGTAACATACTAATTAATTAGTAGCATTTCCTTTGTATCTCCTGCATCCAACTACCCTACAGTGACTTGGTCCTCAGTGGTCGCTTGTACTCCTGACTGTCATCTCTGACAGGGGAGGTTGGGCTAAAGCAAATATTGCTTCCTTGTCTCTTCTGCTTTTTTTGTGCTGCTTTTCTACTTAGTAAGCTCAGTTCTCTAACTCTGGAATTATAAATTAGATTGAAAATAGAGACTTTGTGTGGAAACTATGTGGTTAATATAATACTATTTTCTTCTTTATAACTATGCTCATTTCAGGTAATTCATTTAACATAGAGTCTCATCCTAACATTGCTAGACCACCTACAAACAGTTTTAGTGCATCTTCAAGAGACAAAGTGTTTGGGACAGAAGTTGCATGGGCTGATTTTGACTGTGACACTCTACATGTTTAACTGGAAACACCTTCAACATGGTATTGGGTTAAAAAATGTATATGTATAGGAAATGAACTCTTGCTTTCCTCTTAGGTTTACCATCTGTCTTAGTCCTTTCAGAATTCTATAAAAAGTACCATAGCCTAGTTGCCTTATAAACAACAGACATTTATTTCTCATAGACCTGTAAGCAAGAAAGTGAAAGATGATATGCTCCCAAATTCAGTGTCTGGGGAGGACTGGCTCCCTGGTCCATGGATGACTGTCTTCTTGCTGTAACCTCATGATGCAAAAGGTCAAGGGAGCTCGCTCTTATAAGGGTGCTAATCCTGGTCATGAGGGTGGAAGCTTCCAAATGCTAGTCACATTCCAAAGGCCCTACCTCCTAATGCCATCACCTGGAGATTTTGAATTTCAACATATGAATTTTAGAGAGACACAAGCATCCAGTCGAAGCACCATCCTTTTCCATCAAACTCAGCAGCGGCAGCAAGTACATTGTAGTTACTCCTGAAAACCCTGTGATTAATCAGTCTTGTAAAAATGTTCACTTTCTTCATGGAAGAATTGCTTTTTTCAAATGTTACATTCAAGTCTAGATAAGTCACCCAGCTCAACCAAGCATTTCAAAGCCACCTGGTATCCTTAAATGTTCCTGTGACCAGGCTTCCAAAATCCTGGAGGGCAAAAATCTAACAAAGAGAAGTCATCCACAAAGGTCACCGCTCCCAAACTCATCTTTGCAAGAGGCAGCTATGTCCTGACATTGAAAAACATTTCTAAAGTACAAGATACAGTTCTCTCTCATGCAAAGTTTCCAAATCTGATTTGCCTTTCAAATTTATTGCAACCTTTCAAGGAGTGGTTTTGGCAATGGCTGGGGGGTGATAACAGTCAAAAAGCTGTGGAAATGATTTAATGGTCCAGGACTTTGAAGTGCCTATTAAAGACATTTAACTAACTTCATATTTCTCCCTACATTTTCCCTGAACTGTGTATGTGTGGAAGTTTTCCAAATTGCTTTCCTTTAAAACACAGGGGCCATCATTTTTATGTCGGAGGAAGGAAATTTATTACTTTACAGTTTCCTTGCTTCCATGTGTTTTTCTTCAAAACTCACCAAAGTTGCTCTTTTTCATCATTTGCTAACAAATTAAAAGACTTTGTTTTCTTAATTTATTTTTTTTGATACATTGTGAAGGTGACCCCCCTTTCCCCTATAAATCTTCTAGTTACTTCAAGTTTACAGCAGGCTACGGGAGTCTAACATAAGGAGTTAGAGAGTAACAGAGGGAGGGAGAACTAACATTTTATATACTTAAACGATGCTAAGCACTGAATGAATGTTTTATTTCATCTAGATTTGCTCACTGCAGGCATGCATTCATGCATTCATTCCATAAACAATTATTGAGAATGTACTAAAAGCTGGGCATGATTCATGGGGCTGAATTCTAACCATCCATTTATTCATGGTCTAGTAGGAAAAACATAAAAGTGAAAAGCAAATATCAATGCAGTATCAAATGCGTTTGGAGAGACAGCTAATAACAGAGGAGTGAGAACATGGGCTTTCGAAAGCAAATTGTCTAGGTTTGAATCCAAGTTCTGCCATTTCCTAGATCTGTAATCTCGTGCAAATTATTTCACCCTTCTACCTTGGCCCCCTCATCTGTAAAGTGGGAGTAAGAAGAATACTTTCTTCAAGAAATTGTTGTGAGAATAAAGAGCGTTAATACACAGAGAGTTATACCGTGTTTTCTGGGTCCCTATAGCCCTTTTCACAATGTGGAATTATTTTTATTCTTATTTTGCTTCCTTGTTTATTGCCTCTTTTGCTTCACTAGAGTGGCAAAACACCAGAGGAGAGATTGTTCTGATTATATTCATTGCTGCATTTCCAGACCCTAGTACAGTCCCGGGCACATAATTGTTTTTTAGTTAGAATTTGTGAAGTGCATGGTTGAATGTTAAGAACTCTGACAGGGGGTAAGCCCAAAGCTCGCTTTGGGAGTACAGACAAGACAGTTGATCCAGTCTCTTAGCATCATGGACGTTTTCCAAGTGAAGCTGACACCCTTCAGGGACCTGCAGACTGTCCATCACCAGGGACAGACGTGGGGAGATAGGGGGACTCTTCAGGGAGTCCAGGGTATCCTAGCAAGAATTTACATTTAATCCTCACAGTAACTAAGATGGGAATTTTTATCCCCACCTCCTGAGATGAGAAAAAGAAGGAGAGAGAGAGAGAGAGCTATAGAAACATGTCCAGAGTCCTGGAGTTAGTAAGTTTCAGAGCCAGGATTAAATCATTCCACAGTACTTATCTTCAAAGGATATTACTATAAGGGCCTTGAAACCAGAAATGGTGTCTAATGCCTGAAATTGTTCTTCATGGACCTGATTTGCTCAGAAATGTTGCTGTGATATTTTTCCTGTGCTGTAAAGAATATGACAACACGCTACTCCTCGCTTCAAATAAAGAGGAGCCTTCTCTGGTTCCACTTCACTGTCTGTTCAGGGATCTAACTTTATAGCTGGCTGCTTTCATATAGACACAGGTCATACATTCCACACTGTGTGGAAAATAGAAAAGCGATTTTCTACACTCAGAGAATTCACACACCGAAAAATTTCTGACAGTACTTAAGAGGAGAGCCACTTTGTGAGGATGAGCCTGCTTAATTACGTGTCTGCAGCCCTGTCCCAGCCACGTTCCTCTGTAATCAGACCCGGCCACTTCTTCTGGGACCAGCCTTGCTTCTGGGTGCTCCGTCCTGCCTGGTGGGATAAACAGCTTCCCACTTTTCAGAAATACAGGAAAGGGTTTTTTCCCAATAGATTTAAAACTGCCTTTCCTCAATGTGTGGTAGGAATGGTGATGACGGTAAAGAAAATTGAAGAAAAGAGAGAATCATGTTCTACGTTTAGTCCCATCCTTGTTACTAAGGCAGTATTTTCAACTCTGTTTTTTTGCTTTTTTTTTGACCACGCAGCCTGGTGAATCTCAGTTCCCTAATCACAGATCCAGCCGGCACCCCCTACAGAGAAAGCATGGAGTCATGACCACTGGACCTCCAGGGAAGTCCCTGTGAAAGTTTTTTTTGTTGCTGTTCTTCTGTCTTTCAGTCATGTCTGACTCTTTGTGACCCCATGGACTGCAGCACGCCAGCCTTCCCTGTTCTTCACCATCTCCCAGAATTTGCTCAAACTTATGCCCATTGAGTTGACGATGCCATCCTACCATCTCATTCTTTGTCGCCCCTTCTCCTCTTGCCCTCAATCTTTCCCAGCATCAGGGTCTTTTCCAATATCAGCTCTTCACATCAGGTGTCCAAAGTATTGGAGCTAAAAGGTTGCAAAAACTCCTCGAGGCTCCTCCCATGGAGAGAAAAGGGTCTTTGTTAGTCCCCCATGAATCTGGGTGGGCTTGTGACGGCTTCTATAAGTCACTCTGAAATTCCAAGGATACATCAGAAAAGACCATGTTATTTTAACCTGAGTTAGTTGTCACCCTTGCTCTTGGGATATTCGCTCTGTGACTGTCGCCCCTGGGGCTGAGAGAAGTCCAGGCAGCATGAGAGGACCACGTGTAGGTACTCCAGCTGATCCCTCAGCTGAGTGCAGCCTTCAAGTCATCCCAGCGCGGATGCCTGGCATGTAAGTGAAGTAGCCTCTGAATGATTCCAGGCCTCCCATGATGAGAGTCACCCCCAGCCCTTGGCATCAGCATATTAGCTTAGGGCCCAGACTCTGTGGAGCATAGACAAGCTATTTCCACTGTGTCCTGTCTGAATTTCTGACCAACACAATACATGAGCACAGAGAAAAGTTAACTGTTTTTACCACCAAGTTGGGATAGTTTGTTACACAGTTAGAGTAATCAAGGCAGTTGTCTTCCAGCTGCATTGACTAAGTATCTGTGTTATATGGATCTTTTGAAGGGAGGGTAGAACTTGTTAGGCAGAGCTTCTTAAGTAACGATTTTAGATGTTTAAGAACTACTTAAGTTGACTCAATCAACCACCATTCCAACCCCCCTTCTCTTTTGTCTTCTTCTCCATGCTGAATCAATCAAGGATTCTTTCACTAATGAGCTATATAATACACTGGATGTGTTACTTGGAAATGTGGCAGCCCTCTTGAGACCATGAGGATGAAAGCCAGGTACTATAGTAGAGCACTATAGTAAAGGAGAAAGAAGCAACCTGTTTCTCTGATGACTTCCTGAAGTAGCTACATTCGCCCTGTGTTTCCTTCCTCCAGAATTATTTTTTGCATAAGAAACTTAACTTTTTAAGTCATTGTTTGTCAGATACTATATAATTCACCATGAATGTATCCTTGAATGATTCAGCCATGTATGCTATTATATATTACATTACATATGCCTAATATGTCATATTTACACATTTGAATGAAAAAATAAGAGGCAGGACATTTATTTGCTCCTAAACAAAAAAGAACACACAAAAAAATAAGAAGAGAGTATTCACTAATTGTATACCTAAAACCCTAAGGAGAGCATTTGACTGAGTTCCTTTTCCTAAACCAGCAGTATCTGTGCTACCATCAAGCCCATTCATAGCAAAGTTGTTTCTATTAATACTATGATAAAATAGAGATGAACAAAAATTTTTGGACTTAAATTGTCCAATATGATTATCTTCCTTAAGCAAATTTTTATTTCTTATAATCATGTATGGGCTTCCCTGGTAGCTCAGCTGGTAAAGAATCTGCCTGCAATGCAGGAGACCCAGGTTCAATTCCTGGGTCAGGAAGTTCCCCTGGAGAAGGGATAGGTTACCCACTCCAGTATTCATGGGCTTCCCTGGTAAAGAATCCACCTGTAATACAGTAGACCTGGGTTTGATGCCCAGGTTGAAAGATCCCCTGGAGGAGAGCATGGTAACCCATTCCAGTATTCTTGCCTGGAGAATCCCCACGGAGGAGCCTGGTGGGCTATAGTCCATGGGACCACAAAGAGCTGGACACGACTGAGCGACTAATCACAGAACACAATCATGGATGACATTCCAGTCAGGTTTTTATTTTTCTTTTTATCAAGACTTCATTTTTTAGAGCAGTTTTAGATTCACAGCAAAATTGAGGAAATACAGAGATTTTCCGTGTATTCCTGGCCCCCACACATGCATAGCTTCCCCATTATCAATGTTTACCACCAGAATAATGCATTTTTAATTTTTTCTTTTAAACAAGAGAAAACATCAATTCTCTTGATTCACTTTGTAATAAAATTTAGCTTTGTTTGAATCAGTTGTATTTTTCTTAAGCCTTCACTAAGGACAATTTTTATATTGGTGTTATATTTATATACATACATATGCACTTCTGAATTATCATTTCTTTCATCTAACATAATTATACTACTATAACTGAGTACTGCGGTTGACTTACATAGAGCAATTAATATTAGGAAAAATATGTCTAAAAATAAAATCTCCAATGTTCTAAAACCTGCTAATTGTCATCTCTTTTGCTTCATAAAATAGCAAATACCTATAATTACTGGTTAGTTTTATATCAGTTATTAATCTTGTCATATAATAAACAGGCTGAAATGTGAAGCATAAAACAATAATTCCAAAGACAAAAGAGAAGAATAATTACATATGAATGAGGGGAAAAAAAATCAAAGAACAAAGAGCATTTTGAATCTCTCCACTCTCCCTAGAGTATCATTTCAGATTGTAATTTATTTTAAAAGTACAGTGCTTCAAATGCATTTACTCTCTCAAAGGCATTTGTCTCATAACTCTTTTAAAATCTGCAAGTAGATCTTGTAGTGTATTCATTCAGGCTTATATTAGGGAGGTAGAATTATATATTGTGGGACAAAGTGATCTTCACAAGTTAGGGACACTATAAATCCTCTCCACACTGAAAATTCTTCATTATAAAACTTTTCTGGAAAAGCTGTCCCTAAAAATCTTAACTGCTTTATGGGTCTCTGCTCTTCTTTGTTATATGCTATGTTCTTCCAGACTAACACTAAGCCTTGTTCATCATTATTCCCCCAGCTTCTACTCTGCTTGGCTCATTCATTCATACATGTTAGGCATCAAGTACTTAGAATGTGTTAGAAACTGCATCAGATAATGAGCAAAGTATACCTGATCCTCACACTTTGGAAACTGCATTTTGATCAAAGCGATAAACATAAAAATATAATTATGCAATTATTTGCTTTCAGGTCTGATAAAAGCAACAAAAGAAGGAAATAAAATACAGAATTAACCAGATCTGGGTTGAAAGGGAGCTGAGGAAGGAAAATTTAATTTGAAGTCTAAGGAAAAATATTTCAAGTTAGAGGGAAATGCATGTGTATAGACTCCGAGCTAGATAGACATTAGTGAATATTTGGCTGTCTCAGTGATGATGGAGACTGAAAGTGGTACCTAGCTATGTATCCTTGAGCATTCAATTTCAACTCATTTTTAACTTCAAGCTTCAACACATTCTACAACATTCTTGTGGCATATTTAAAATAATGTTAAATGCAAAATACAGTCATTACATCAGTATACTGTTTTCAACCATTTGTAATCATCTCCATCAGTCTTCAAATTATATGTTTTTTGAGCACAAGAACCATGGTTTAAAATCATCTATGTCCCACTCTAAGGTGTAACACTTTGTTGAATAATGGTGTTGGTGGTGGTTTAGTCACTAAGTCGTGTCCGAGTCTTGAGACCCCGTGGACTGTAGCCCGCCAGATTCCTCTCTGTCCATGGGATTTTCCAGGTAAGAATACTGGAGTGGGCTGCCATTTCCTTCTCCATATACACTTGCAAATTGAGGGGGGGGGGGGCGGAGGGAGATGGTTTGCTTGCATTTGTTTGTAGCTTCCAACTATACTAGCTTGGAACTATCACTGGAAGTTAAATAAATAACGAAGTTTAATGTGTGAAATTATATGTAATTTCCAAATATGAACTATGAAACTGTCTTGTGTCTATAAGAAAACTGAAAATATCATGGAATACAAAGTCAACTTAGAAACTGGGACAAAAAGGGTTAAATCATTTCCAAGTGATCTCAGTAAACAATGGGGCGTGGGCTTGTTTTAGAGTCCCCCAAGTGAGTTTTTAGCAATCTCCATGGTAGTAAAGCATACATGTGAGTGAAGTTGTTCAGTTGTGTCCGACTCTTTGCGACCCCATGGACTGTAGCCTACTAGGCTCCTCTGTCCATGGCATTTTCCAGGCAAGAATACTGGAGTGGGTTGCCATTTCCTTCTCCAGGAGATCTTCCCCACCCAGGGATCGAACTCGGGTCTCCTGCATTGTAGACAGACACTTTACCATCTGAGCCACCAGGGAAGTCTTAAAGGAACTATAATCGTGTGCATGAAGATTAAGTTAATACTTCTATTTCATTTACTATGAAACCAGTTTGAATAATGCAGTAAAAGCAAAGATGTATGTTGTCTCTGGATAAAATAAAACCATGGAAATCTGTACCAAGATGATTTGAACTGTGTTTGATTTAAACTGAATTCTTTTCCTTGATAAAAATCTATCATTATGAAATCTCTCCCCAATCTGAGTATTGTTCACATTCTTAAGATGAGGAATAAGAAAAGGGTGGTAGTGAAAGAGTAATTAATGCTTAACGTTCAGGGACCAAACAACTTGAACTGTGCATGTACTTAATTATTTCCTCAGGGGAGATAAATTCACTACAATCATCATTATCGTAAGAATATGCTTCCATTAACTGAACAACTATTAGGTACAGCATCTTCTGCTAAACTCAAGAGATAACTTCAAGAAGCAACATACGTGGTTTTTCCCTCAAAGAGCATACAGTCTTCTTTGTTTAAATAATAAAGCCTCTGAATAGCACAACTTCAAGAGAAGTCATTTATAAAGATGACAACATGAATGATAACATATCTCAAGTTTTGCAACTTAGTAGCCTTAGATGGGACATGGTCCTAAGAATGACAAATAATTATGTAATGCTGAGAATCAAAAAATACCATTTCTGTGGCACACAGTTGTTGTTTAGTTGCTCAGTTGTGTCTGACTCTTTGCTACCCCATGGACTGCAGCATGCCTGGCTTCCCTGTCCTTCGTCATCTCCCGGAGCTTGCTCAAACTCATGTCACTGACTCAATGATGACATCCAACCATATCATCTGTCATTCCCTTCTTCTCCTGCCCTGTTCTTTCCCAGCATCAGGGTCTTTTCCAATGAGTCAGCTCTTCACATCAGGAGCTCAATAACCATCTGCTGAATAAACTGGGAAATAGGAATTGTCAAAGAGACAGGTCAGCATGAGTTGGTGAGGTGGGGAGTCTTCAGAGAAAAATGAAGAACTTCTGTGTTCTTCAGCCAGGAACCCTAAGACCAACAATTAATAATGCAGTGAAAAAAAAAAATGCAGTGAGAGATATTTGATGAAGACTTGGGTATGGGAACCTCTGGTCAGAAGATAGAGTATCTCTTTGTACTCTTATCCAGAAAAACTTTCTACTCTGAAGTCACTTTCTTCCTATTCCTTCTTGGAATGAAGCACTTTCACACACTGTATTAATTTTGAGGAGTCATTGATCCTAACCCAGAGGTTGAAGAATAGACTTTGAAATCTAGATATCCTACAATTGACAAATGCTAAAAACAAAACAGTGGTCTCTGGAGACTATTTGTTCCTAACACCGCACTTCAGTACTCAAGCTCCTAGATGGATTGTGTATATGTGTACTTTTTCCCCTAGTAAAAGGACTGGGACTTTTGTGAAATTAGGGCACCCCAGCAGTGGCTTCAACTCTGAAGGCGCCGCATAAGCAAAACCTTGACCTTTTTTCTCTCGCTCACCCAGGAGTCTCCACGGCCGCCATCAGACTTCACCTTGTGCAGCTGCTTTATTTTTCTTCCTTTAATTTTCTCTCTCAGCAGGCTTGCCCTGGCTGCCCGCCAGCCTGAGCTGAGAGATCGGCATGCTGACTTGGTGCCACTGCACATTTGTTTTTGAACAGAATCGTCCGCAGAAGATGGGTTTCAGTTTGCTTACACAAAGGCCTTCTCCTCCACAGCTGAGCTGTAGTGTATTTAAACCAGTGTGGACAGGCTTTAGCTACTCCTGTGTGAAATATTTCCCAAATCATATTGGCCTGGAGTCACATGATCTTCACATGGATTCCTTTGCATTCCTAACCAACTGGACTAAATAAATGTGCTTCTGATAAAATCTTTATTTTGATCTTGGTGACAAGGGCCTGAAAAAAAATCAAAGTCTCTGCTCACAGATATATCATTTTCTGATTCAATATGGAGACATCAACATCTAACGTATTTGGAGGGAGAAGGTGGAGGAAACTGGTATTCTTTGCATCAGTTTAAATATCACACAATTTGGATCTTTAAAATGTCAGAGCAACTATCTCTTGTAATAGCAAATGATTATAATAACCACCACCACAACTAACCTTCATGGTTATCTGTTTAGTTTCCATTATCACTTAGTTATGTTGCAGTGATTTAAAAACAAATATTTATGCAGATGAACCAATTTCAAAGCAGAAATACACAGATATAGGGAGCAAACATATGGACACCAAAGGGGATGGGATAAATTAGGAGAGTGGCATTGACTCATATACACTACTGATACTATGTATAAATTAGATAGGTACTGCCCTGGTGGCTCAGACGGTAAGGCGTCTGCCTACAATGATGACTAATGAGAACCTGCAGTTCAGCGCAGGGGACTCCACTCAGAGCTCTAAGTTGACTTAAATGGGAAGAAAATCCAAAAAAGAGGGGATATATGTGTATGTGTAACTGATTCGCTTTGCTATACAGCAGAACCTAACACAACAGTGTAAAGGAATTGTACTCCAACAAAAAAAATTTTAAGATGATTATTTAAGAATTGATCATTGAATTAGTTTGGATTCCTCTGAAGCACGTATTGATGCATCATCTAAGGTAACTAGCTTTGCTTGTCTGTAATATTAATGTCAATAAAGTAATAATCCTTGACAGAAAGGAAGTTGGTTTCCTCTGTCAGTCAGATGCTGCAGGATATGACAGCCCATTCGGTATTAAGGCTATTTGTGTTCACCTCAGGCGACGTACAGGCAGAAGCAGATGGGAGGTTTCTAGCCCAGTAATGAGAACAGCTAAGGAGTTTCCTTTTCCCAGATGACCTGGAATTTTGCTCCAATAGAAACGAAAAAGCCCAAGCTGGGTTTAGAAAAGGCAGAGGAACCAGAGATCAAATTGCCAACATTTGTGAGATCATAGAGAAGCAAGGGAATTTCAGAAAAACATCTACTTCTGCTTTTTTGACTACGTGAAAGCCTTTGGCTGTGTGGATCACAGCAAACTGAAACATTCTTAAAGAGATGGGAATGCCAGACCACTTTATCTGTCTCCTGAAAAACCTGTATGTGGGTTAAGGAACAATAATTAGAACCTTACATGGAATAACTGACTGGTTATTCCATCAAAATTGGGAAAGGAGTACAACAAGGCTGTATATTGTCACCCTGCTTGTTTAACTTACATGCAAAGTACATCATGCAAAATGACAGGATGGATGAAACACAAGCTGGAATCAAGATTGCCAGGAGAAATATCAACAACCTCAGATATACACTCTACCACTCTAATGGTAGAAAGTGAAAAGCAACTAAAGGGCTTCTTGATTGAGGGTGTAAGAGAAGAGTGCAAAGCTGGCTTAAAGCTCAACAATCAAAAACCTAAGATCATGGCATCTGGTCCCATCACGTCATGGCAAACAGAAGCGGGGAAAGTGGAAGCAGTGGCAGATTTTATTTTATTTTCTAGGGCTCCAAAATCATAGCCGACAGTAACTGCAGCTGTGAAATTTAAAAATGCTTACTCCTTGGAAGGAAAGCTATGATAAACCTACACAGCATATTAAAAAATAGAGACATCACATTGGTCCGTATAGTCAAAGCTATGGTTTTTTCAGTAGTCATGTATGGATGTGAGAGTTGAACCATAAAGAAAGTTAAGCACCAAAGAACTGACGTTTGAGAGTCCCTTGGACAGCAAGGCTATCAAACCAATCAGTCCTATAGGAAATCAACCTGGAACATTCTTTGGAAGGACTAATGCTGAAACTAAAGGTCCAATACTTTGGCCACCTGAGGTGAAAAGCTGACTTATTAGAAAAGACATGGTTGATGCTGGAAAAGATTAAAGGCAAAAGGAGAAGGTGGCGGCAGAGGATGAGATGGTTGGGTAACATCACCAACTCAATGGTCAAGAATTTGAGCAAACTCCGGGAGATACTGAAAGACAGGTCGGACACAACTTAGCCACTGAACAACAACAATTTATGAGGAAAGAAGAAAGTTTGACTTAGATTATATCTTGCATTTTGATTCTTTTACTTCAAGTTTACATTTTCGTTTATACTTGTCTGTGGGTCGCTGTGGATAGCTCTGTCTAGGTAATAGATATGGAAAGCACACAGATTGTGTCAAGGTGTAATAACTGCCACCCCAATCATGAACTTTATATTCATGAAAGGTACTTTTCATCCACATGCTTCATCTCACCATCCTTCAGCCCTTGAGATGGAGCTGAGGATTGGAGAGGAAACCAGAATTCCGTCCAGAATCTATACCTCTAAATGTGGCTCCACATGTTAGGGCATATTTGGCTGTGAAAACCGTCCTATACGAGGTGTTCAAATGTGGACAACGTGAGGTCATGGATACCAGGTGACCTGGTCTCTAATTTGATCTAAGGGTCACTACTTGGCCCAAGGTTAACTGCACAATGAGGAAGTTCTTCTATATCTCACCTCTTTAACCCAACCAAAGTGGGATCTCTGGTGTTCCTGAATAAACATCAAGAAAGAAAGAGAAAAACCAGAGCATCATTTCTTTTGGTATCTTTAGGTGTATTCTAGGAATGCTACAAGTTGACTTCTCTGGCATATGTTCTAATTAAAATTCCTCATTTTTTTTAAAATGAGCTCTGTTAAACTTCTCGGTCAGTGATCTCCTTGGATTTTTGCGAACAAACCGCAAATGCTCCGAAGAGAGTATTCCTGCAGCAGGTGGCTAACAAAATTCCATCCCCAAGCTGAGCGAATTTTCACTAGGAAACCAAATGAGGTGTCCATTCTTCCATACACTGAACAACAGTGTTTTACTTCAAACTCCATTTAAATATAAGGGGAAAAAAAACCAATGAGGATGAGTAGGGAAGAAAAAAAACCTAGTGCCTGGGGAGAAGGCTGGGGATAACAGACTGGGTAAACCTGTCAGGATTGTTCTTTTAAAAAGATTTGTGCTCAGCAAAAATCTGTACTTTGGACTAATTTCAGATCTATACTTGGTCATCTTGAAGTCAGGACAGTAACTTTGCTTTCAAAAATAAAAAAGATCTAATGCTCAGGTAGATACCAATAGTCAACTGAAAGAAGAAGGGGTGAGGCAATGAAAATGATCTCTAAGCCCCCCTTTCTGGACTCAAGAGAGAGAAGCCAAATTCTATCAGTGAAAAACCTGGGAAATTGATACCAATGAAAAAAATTTTAATGAGACATCTTAGCTAAGGCGAAAAGAAAAACCACAGTTTTGTGAAACCAAGGCCCATAGCCCCTGTCTAGAGGAGCCAGCTCAGTTCAATGGCTCTTCTCTCAACCCAGAGACTGAGGAAAAGAAGGGTCTAGCAGGAGCTCAGAGACATATAGTGCCTGCTGTCTTCAGGCAGAGACACCAGTCCACTCCTCTACTCTAAATTCCCAACCCACAGGCGATTTGTTCCCGACTCTGCTGATGTGCATGTAGAAGAGGAATGGTCCCAGTGCTGGGACAGAACTAAGATCCAGGGGTGCAAGGACCCCCAGAATTATTTGGTCAAATTTGGAGAACCCCCGGGGGCACTCGTGGCAAAAAAAAAATCTGCCTGCCAGTGCAGCAGACTCAAGAGAACTGTGTTAGATACCAGAGTCAGAAGGATCCCCTGTAGAATGAAATGGCAACCCACTCCAGTTTTCTTGCCTGGAAAAATCCCAAGGACAGAGGAGCCTCGCGGGCTACAGTCCATGGGGTCACAAAGAGTCAGACATGACTGAGCACTTGTCAGCAGCTTCAGGTACCTAATGTCTATCTTAGAAACTTAGTATCAGAAATGGGAATGGGGTACAAGGTTTAACAGGAAGAGAGTAAAACAGGTATAGTATTTTAAAGTACCTCTAAATTGGATTCTCTTATCAGAAAGTAAATCTCACTTTTATATCTACATCCAATCCAACATTAAACTTTAGTCATAAAGCTGAATCTATTATCAAGGAAGACAGGATCTAGAGAGATGAAAAAGAATCCTGGTCTTCCTATCTTGGGACAATACAGAAAGAACAAAGACACACAGGTGCTAATATCCCTTTTCTAGGTTTAAGCCCAGAAGTAATTTGGGGGGAGGGGAAGGTGTCCAGAGTGCCAGTATGCTGAGTCATTGGGATGCTTCACAGGGAAATAATGAAACTGAAAAAAAGACTGGTCAACGCCTGGACCTGAGCAGGGATACTAGCAGGCCAAGCAGGGTGCAGAAAGTCATCACCATGGAGACTGGAGGAAAGTACAAAGGATTTCACATGGATCTCTGGATGCTTTATTCCCTGATGTGATGAAGACACAGTTAATTTCACCCATCCTTCATATATCAGATGTCATCTTGGAGGGCTGCAGGCAAAAGGGGATGGAAGATTGATTATTTTTATTTATGGAGGCCAAGCATTACCTAAAAGGACCAAGTTGCAATAAACTAGTTACCAGGCTAGTTCTTCGGGTTCCTGTTGTGGTTCATGAGGAAGACTAAAACGATTTTTTAGAAAGTTGAAAATAATCTATTTGCTTTGTACATCTGAGAGAAGTGTGGAAAAACTCACAGCATAAAATTTTATGGACTGCTGACTGCATCAGGCATCCATAGCATCCATACAAATGAGGATGATAGATGTAATTATCATCCTCATGTAACACACAAGGATTCTAGGAGCTGGGAAAATAAAGTCACTTGCCCAGAGTTACATAATCAGTGAGTGAAAGAGGCAGGATTTTAGTACAGGCTATTGTAATGTCAGATCTCATACTCACAGCTGCCTTGCTGTGGATCTTCCCTGCAGTACACTGTGGGGTACCCAAAGTGATTCCTAAGCCATGACATGTATTACTGTTGAGTGATCTAGAGGCTCATGAAGAGACAACACCAAGATGTCCTCTCTGTGGAGTAGGTCATTGCCTGTAAGTTGTGTGAGAATGTTAGTGAGGAAGAATACTGGCCTTTTGAGAGAATATTAATGATTAAGAATACTTGCCCTGAGTAAATGAAGTGTAGGGCACAGATAAACAGGAAGAAAAATCAAGCCAGTGACTGAGCAGCAAGTGTAGAAGACTTTCCCCCCCTCCTCCAACTCTAAGTTGATTTAAAATAACTTGAAAAGGCTATTTTTGAGAGAATGTAGCCATCAAAGCTGTTTCAAGAGCTCCAGAGGACCTTTTTGCAATCACCTTCAGATGTGACAGAGAGTGATTCTGGCTTACCTAACTGGTTAAGGATTTAGGTAAGAACTGCCAAGAAAAAAGACAAGGGAGGCTGGAGACTCGGCACAGGCTGGCAGTTAGGAGCGGGGACTGGTCATGAGCCAAGAACAGTGAACATTATAGGTTTAAACAGTCCCCCCTCCAAAGAGCTGCAGGAAGAAGCCAGAAGTCAGGGTCATTGACTCTCACCGCTGAGAGAAGCTGACTCTGAGTAGACTACTAATTTGAGAGATCACTAAAAGCAGGGCAGCCCCTGCCACAGAGTCGTGGACAGGCTCCTCTGGAAACTGTGGAAGGAAAAACTGCTGAGACTACACGAGGAGGATGTCACTTCCGGGAGGAATTGAGGGGGCAGCCATAGAGAGCAGAGACTCCGGAAGTGGGCCTCTCTGTCCTTTCAGCCGAAGCTTTTTGGAGGGAGATAAGCGAATGGGACAGAGAGAGGGCTGGAAACAACTCCACTATTTGCTTGCTCTTCTTCAGGTCAGTACAAGCTGTGATGTTAAAGTATTGCTCAGTCGAAAGACACAGTACTCATTGACTTATAAAGCTACCTGATTGAGCTGAAGCTTGAACCATCCATAGAAAGAACAGCTAAAATCCAATCATCTGACACTCTGAGAGAAATGCAGCCTGGAAAAGAGGCCAGATAACTGTATTTTAAGAAAGCCTGCACTGTTGCTACAGTTTGTATCTGACCATCAATATAGCCACAGAACTCTTCAAGGAGATCAGCGTGAGCAAAGCATTTTATAGACAGCGCAGAGCATGGTGGGAGCCGTATGGTGAATCAGGCCCTGAATCAGTTACAGAGATGAGAATAGAGCCCAGTGTCATTTAGCAACTGAAAATACTGACAACAACCTAAAGGCTATTGGGATTTTTTCCTATCTTTAGATAAATTTACCACCAGGAAAGTATCTTGCACCTCTGAGGAATTGTACTTTTGTACAGTGATAGAATTTGATATGTCCTACTGGTTTCCCAGGTTAAGGAAAGAATGAAGATGTTTGGAATAAGTCTTGAGATAACAATTCCAGCATTGTGTGAATTGCTCTGGAGAGAAAGATCAGGAAGCAGCCCAGTTAAAAAGATTTTTATTGAAACAAAAAGATGTATTTTCATTTTGACCTTTGAAAACATATATGTTATTATACAAATTTGCACAATATTTTTTCCAGTACACATTGTCCCAAATTTAGGAAACATTTTTAAGGGGCCTAGTGAGGTGCAAATCTCATTATAAAATATTTTAGAAATATATTTTTCCATGACAAAAATTTGAAGAATCTTACAGCTGAAAGGCACCTTAGAATTCACCTCATCCAACAACTTATCTCATATATGAATCCTTCTGCCCCTCTCCAATGTCATGCATGAACTACATGTCTCTAAACCCAGTGAACATTATGGAGTCTTGACTTCTCGTAAGCATTTGACATTTTTTATTTCATGCGTGCATGCTAAATCGCTTTGGTCGTGTCTGACTCTTTGTGACCCCATGGACTGTAGACCATCAGGCTCCTCTGTCATTGGGATTCTCCGGGCAAGAATACTGGAGTGGGTTGTGGTGCCCTCCACTAGGGGATCTTCCTGACCCAGGGATTGAACCCATGTCCCTTATGCTTACTTGCATTAGCAGGCGAGTTCTTTACCACTAACAGCACCACCACTTCTTAAAATACTTCTTTTCTTGGTTTCTGGTAAATAATAGTTTCCCCCTTTGTCTCTGATGACTTCTCTTCAGATTTCTGAGCAAATTTATCTTCTTTTGCTCAGCCACAAAATAGTGAATTTTATCAAGTCTTGGCCCTCTCCTCTTTTCGCTCTATAGACTGTACCATTCATTCCCACCAGTATGATTACATTCTGTGTGATTTGATTCACAGATGTTATCTTTGATCTGGATTATTTTTGAGTTCCAGATGAGTATAACAAACACTTGCTTTATTTATATCTTTTCTTGTCTTCTTTAAAGACATCTCAAAGCCAAGGTGTCTGCATCCAAATTCATGATCTTCTCTCCTCCCCAACACATCATCTCACAGCGCTTGTATCTGAGTCGTAAGCAGCTCAGTCACCGTGAAGTCCTCCCACAGACACCAGAGCCTCTTGATTGACTTCCCAAGTACTTTTAAAACCTGCCCCTTCTCTCCATCTCCACTGCCACCAACCTAATTTAAGTAGGCAACACCTCCCTCCTTAATTATTTTGTTATTCAACGTACTATATCCACTCCCCACATCCACTCTTGCTTCCATCCAGTAAATTCTCTACCTCATCATCCACAGATCTTTTCAAAACCCAAATTTGATCAAAGACTGCTTTAAAAAAAACAAACATTTTAAAAGTGTCCAGTATCCTAGGGATTGAAGAAAGAAAGTGAAGTCGCTCAGTCGTGTCTGCCTCTTTGCTCCCCCGTCCATGGGATTCTCCAGGTAAAAATGCTGGAGTGGTAAATTTCCTTCTCCAGAGGATTTTCCTGACCCAAGGATTGAACCCAGGTCTCCCGCATTGGGGACCGACGCTTTAACCTCTGAGCCACCAGGGAAACAAACACTAAAGAATGCTTCACATTGCCTGTAGGATCACACCGACTCTCACCACTGGCTGCTCACCTCACACCACCTTTCCCCCAACTCTCCTTCCTCCAATTTTGGCTTCTTTCAGTTTCTTGGATAGGCCATGCTTGCTTCTATCTCTGCTGCTTTGCCTCTGTTTCCTCTTTACCCAGCTAGCTCCCTCTTAGTCTTGCATCTCAACTCACTGGCACCTCCTTCCCTTGACATTCCAGTCTAAGATGGCCCTTGTATCGCGTGCTTTTCTGGCCCCATCTCTTTCTACCCCTGCAAAGTAGTAATTAGAACATCTATTCATTTGTGCCTGTCTACTCCACTAGCTTGGACATTCCATGTGGGCAGATGTCTCATCTGGATTTATGCACCATTTTACTCCAGTGGCCGCACAGCACCTGATACACAAGTTAAAGGCAGGCACTAAAGATTTGTTGAGTACATAAAGGAATTCCTTTCTGTTCTTGAATATTCCCTGTAAGAGAGAAATCACAGCTTCCTGAGTCAGCTCATCTTTTTTTTCTTTTTCCCTTTGGGATAATTTTAGTGGAAAAATTCTTTCCTATATTCAGGCTCAATACATCAATTTATTCTTGCCTCTATAAATGTATAAAATAATTTCATCTCTTTCTCTACAGTTTTCAAATATATGCTTTCAAAATCACGAAACCATACTCTCCTCTTCTCACTAGTATTTTTTCCTCCACATTTGCCATCCTTTTTATGCTCTTTAACATATGATAACCTTTGATAACTTCAGTCTTCAATTAAGATAAATAGATAATTTTATTAAACACCTAATAAATTATTTATTTTTATATGCACAAACTGTCTTACCTCAATACTCAGAGGCAGAATTGCTGGCTGGATTTCTAAACATGGTCAGTATTAAGAGTTATCCTAAAAATTTAAAGATGATTTTGGAGTTAATTGAAATATTTGTATGAATATTTTCTATTTGAATATTATTTAGAATAACTTAGATGTATAGATTAAAATATAGCTCTTGAAAAAAGCCTATTCAATTGACCATGTCAATATTTGTTTAAAGTAAAACTGTTCCACTTTTTATACTCTGGCAATAAAATGAGAGCCTTATTAAAAAGTCAAGTGTCTTGGCAAAATTCAATTGATTTTGGTGCTTAGTGTGAGATAAGCACGTCAATATTCAGTGAATGTTTTTGGAAGGAGGAATGCACAATTCAAAGATAAGATGGCTTCTGACCATGGAAAAGTTGGTATATCTGAGGAGTTGATCTGAGAAGCTAAGGACCACCTTTCACTTGTGGTTTTCACTTGTAAATAACATTTAGAAAATTACTGGTAAATAGTCATGACTTAATTCATATGCAAACTGATTCTGTTATAAATTCTAGAGAATTTCATTTCTCAAGTTTAAAAAAATGGCATCAGAGACCTATTCAAATTCTACCTTTAAGCCTCCTTTGCACCAAAAGTTATCCTAAGCTCTATGGGTTTACTCCCTTATATTATGAATTTATGTTCAACATAGATTAACATTTGACAAGATACAGAAATTATATATTTAGGATTAAAACATTCAAATGGGCTTTTACGGGATCAGTCCTTTGCATTTCTAAAACAACATAAAAATCATATACTTTGAAAAAAGTTAAAGACCCCCAAATTTAGTTTTGCTGACTCCACTGTCTTCCTCAACTGATTCTCAAATCTAAGCCCCTTCCTTACCCTTACTTCCCACATATAAAATCTCATGTGAGAAATGAATTATTAGAAAGAAATATTAGTAAATAGGTAAATAATATCTTTGTGTGTTTATCGGTTTGACTTAAATTCAATTAAGAGTATCCTCCACTTTTGAAATGTATGGTATTCATGAATAGAGAAAGTTTTGTGATTGGGAGTGAGTCTGCAAGAAAGATTTCCAAGGAGGTGTAGACTTGAAATAATATAATTTATCCTGATTGTGTGCTGAACACTGACTTCTTAACAAAAAAATAAATTTCATTTACTTTACATTTACACTATTTTTTAAAGCATAATTGCCATATTATCTTTTATTTTTTTCCATAACCTTTAGAAACTCAGACATTAATATTCTCATGTACTGTATTTTTTTTTCTTAAATTTTCTTCAACACATTTAAATTGCTAAGAATATAAGGCTACTAGATTTAGACTGAACAAGGATTACTGCTGAGGACAGTCAAAGCTGCATCTGCCATGTTCACTGATGTCTGTTAAAAAAAAATCCAAAGCCTTTTATGCTTCAGCTTGAACTGTGGTTATCATGGTCCTAATCATAGTGCTTATCATCAAGCCTTTTTTTCTGTCTCTAATTTTCTCTTTCCTTTAGGAAAGCACCCTCACTTTGAGTCGAGTTCGCGCCACGATCTCAGATTTCAGATGCCTCGGTTGGAGGATGTGTCATGTTGTGCTGGAGCGGAGAGGAGGCGGTACTCGCCAATCAGCAGTTTCCACGTGCTAATCCTCACCCCAGTTAGTTGATTTGGTCCTCTGAATTGTGACCACTGTGATGGTCAATCACTCAGCTGCTCTATTCAGGCTCATCATCTCCCTATTCTTAGAGATTATTCCGTCATGGCCACCAAGACAAAAAGAGAGAGAAAGGGCATCAAAAATCATCAAAATCATGCGTCCTGAAAGAAATACGCAACGTGACCAGAATCTTTTTATCTAATTGACTTGATGTAGAAGAAGACTTCTACCAAATTCTTGGCAATCAAATGCAGATGATTATAAGAAATCAGAAATTGAACGTTGCTGCTGTGGTGATGGTGGTGGTGGTTTGCTGTTTACTTTGGTTTCCATTCATGATAAATTCCAACCTCACCTTTGTATTGCGAGGCCATTTCTCTAACCTTCAATAAATCCATTATTTATTTAAACCTCATGCTAAGAAAACAGTGGCTTCAGAAGCAATCAGTGTTGCTCTACTCATAATATGCCCAACACGCTTTTTCACTCTAAGGCTGACGTTGATTTAATCATCTTGTGAAAACTTATTTATCACCTGCCAATTGATTTCTGCAGTAACGGGAATCATCTGGTATTTTGCTATGCTTATCAAATTGCAAAGGAATGTAATGAGAAATCACTTATCATAATCATTTTCATTATATTTATGAGATATTTGTTAAACACTGTAATGTTTGTGACAATGTCAGGAGTAATTACTGCAAACATCTTACTGTACTGAGCTCACGATGATCAATTCTTATTACCTAATATGTGAAACAGTATTTTTCGTCAAAGAAATGTTTCTATAAAGAATTTACTTTTTATCTCATCTTGATGAAAAATGTTAGAGCTAGGTAGAAGTGTTTGCTGACTCTTTCTCTTTACTGATAAAATGATCCCTGCAAAGATGGTTTTCAAATAAAAACAAAATTTCTTTTTCTACCTCCTTAGAGGTACATTTTATCATAAATGTAAATGATGATAAAACTTGGCAATCTTTCTGCTATAAAGAATATTTAAATGAATGAATGTCAATTAAGGTTGTAATTTATCCACAATGAGTCTTATTTGGTCTTTTCTTTACATCACTTTCTCCTGGAAGTCCAGCTCCACATTCCAAAGGATTTGGTATGAGTATTGAGATTTATAGGCATACTAAATCTGCAAATCAAATGTTTTTTTCTTTTAATGATTTTAAAATAAGAAACGTTCTCTTAAGTGCATTTTACTTGAGGAGATGAGGGGCACATAATCCCAGCTATGAACTTCTTAGGGATATCCAGAAGGTAGAGAAGTAAATGTGATCACATCGCAGATGACATCCCTCTGCCTTGGTGAAAACACATCAGACCTTCCTGGAGGATAAGGTTTGAGAGTCAATACAATGGAGCAATTGAAAGGTCAGTTAGTACTCGTGGGGATGACATAGTTCACTGTGAGAGTATGTGTGTGGAATGAGGTGACTTGTAGTTTCTAACTGTTTCATTTATATACAAGTGGGACCATCTTAGATGTTTCCTAAAATTGGCTAAATTCACAGTTGAAATTTGCCCACCTCTCTTTCAGTGTTTCCTCACTACTAATGATAACTCTGCTGTGGCCTAAGTAGTGCTGTATGTGTCCATTTACATCACTTCCTTTCTCTGGGCAGACAATGATAGATTTCCTCCTGCTCTTTGTAGTCAGGTAGACAGCCAGGCTGAGTTCCAATCGAGATGTGTGTGGAGGTGGGGCCCACTGTGTCCTTGGCAGAGATCATGGATGTCACTTCTGGGAAGGCAAAACAAGCTGGAAACCACCTGAATCCTTCTGTTATCACATGAACAGAAGGTGTCTCGAGAGTCACCTGATCCACAGTGGCAATCTTCTGAGTGTGAAATAAACCTTGTTGTATAAAACCATCGAGTTTTCAGGATTTATACGTTACCACAGCATCGCCTATCCTAGCCTAAACGGCATACTTCGTTTTTTTTTTTATTGGCTAAATCTGACAAATAACATTGTGTAAATTCATGTGCATGTAGTGTTATTTTGATACATTTATATATTGTAATATGGTTGCCTACCTACCTTGTTTTCAACTTTCTTATCTACAAACTCATGTTTTTATTGATATGGCCTAATTCACCTCTTCCAAGAGGTATTTGCATTTCAATCAGACATTTGTAAGAAGCAAATACCAGCAAGCCATGAAAAAATATTAATCTCTAATAGAAAAAATCTGAGGTCTATGACAAAGAGCAAGAGAAACTCATTTATAGAAAAGTAGCTTCTGAGAGCATCTCTAGCTATATCATTTACTCCAGAATTATTCAGACTGTCCTTTTAAAAGTCATATTTGTTCTCCATGTTTCTATAGTTGCTCTCTTCTAGTCAATAAAGTGTTATTTTAGCAGGGAACAATAGAAGAAGAAAGAATACCTTTTTGTCCAAACACTTTGAACAGTTGTAATTCTATCAAAAGAAAAGTTTATAAAGTGATTTATTCTAACAGGTGCATGCACCAAATAACAGCTTCTTAAAATAGTTCACATTGAAATCATTTAGATAATAGGCATTGTGTGAGTTCACTATTGTGCTGAGGATCATTTTGTGCATCTCTTTATGACACATAAGCTTTTACAAACAAAATTTCAGATAGCAGGTCACAATTTTTGAGTTGTTTTCTCCATAACTCCACCCATTTCAACTGCATCCTCAAATTTCCAAGCCTGTTTATTTTATCCTCAGGGACTGTAGGAAATATTGACTCTGAAAGTATGGCAGTTTGGGAAGAGCATGGATTTTGGCAGTGGATCTGGGCTTAAAAATCATTTTGTCATTTATTAGCCTTATAAGTTTCATGGAGCAAATCTAAAGAGTTTCAATTTCTTTGCATGTTAAAATAAGGAGGAAAAAACTATCCCATAACAATTGTTAGATTTATTTATAGATATAACTTAGAAAGGCAGTAGCACAGTGCCTGAAGATAATAGAAATTCAACTTATAGGAATCCATTTGAGAATAATTTTCTATAGGCATATAATTAACATCAAAACCGCACATATTTTAGGATTGTGAAAATCTATACATTCATTAATCCATCACCCAAAACAAGATTTAGAGCATTTCTATCACACCAGAATGTTTCTACAAGCCCCTTTCCAGTCAATCACATCCTCCTACCTCCTTCTCCTATCCCCACCCCCATATAGGCAATCACTTTCTGATTTTTATCATCATATACTTGCTAATTTTGGACTTCATATAAGTTGAATCACAGAGTATGTATTCATCTGTGCCTTGAATTGTTTGTTTAATTTGATGTTTTTGGAGATTAGTCATAGTATTGCATGCAGCAGTTAGTGTTTTTCACTGCTGCATAGTATTCCATTTAATGAATATACCATAATTTTTTGTTCCATCATATGTTAATGGACATTTGAGCTTTTGTGAACTTACATTTTCATTTCTCTTTAGCAAATACGTAGAAGTAAAACTGCTGTATCATAGGGTAGACACATGTTTAAATTTAAAATAAATTACCAATGAACTCTCTAAAGTGGTTGGGCCATTTTATACTCCTACCAGCAGAGTACAAGTTTCAGATACCTTAAAGTTTTGCCTATATTAGTATTTAGTGTTATAAATCTTTTTGATGGTAGCCATTCCAAAGGATGTGAAATGGTACCTTGTAGTTTTATTTTGCATTTGTTTGATAACTGATAATGGTAAACACCTACTCATGTATTTATTAGCCTTTTGTTTATTTCACTTTGTGAAGTATCTAAGTCGCTATCTCTTTACTGGGTTTTTCATACTTTTATTGCTGACTTTATATAATCCAGACACAAGTCCTTCATCATATGAATATACTTTAAATATTTTCCCCAATCTGTGGTTTATATGTTTTCTTCACAGTGACTTCTGATGAGCACACTTAGTTTTAATGAAATCCAACTTATCTTTTTTTTTTCTTCTCTAGTTATTGATTTTAGTGTTCTGCTTAAGAAATCTCTGCCTACCCCAATTTTTCCTCTATGTATTGTGGTTCTGGGATTTACATTTAAGTTTGTGATCCAGCTTAAATTAACTTTTAGGTATGGAGTAGGAGATCAAATTTTATTTTTTCCATGCAAATAAGGATGATAATCATTTAATGCTAGGTTTACAAGTTCAGGTGTTATTTTTGAGTTTCAACCCTAGATACAGCAAAGCATATTACGTTGTCTTCAGGATCCCGAAGGTAATGTTAAAAGATTTCAACATTTTTTGAAATAAGTTTAATTGTATTAGAGAAATCTGTCAGAAATGTTATAAAATAACCATATTTAAATAAATTGTCAAGTTAGTGATAATCCATAGAATTTGCATTAACTCCCTCTTTATCCCCCAGTGTGGTTTTCTATCTTCAACCTTTACAATCTTCCTCCCAACCTCTGGCCCTGTGTGTCATCTGTGTGGATTAGGTCTCCGTAAGCAGGTCCTTATTCCAGACATTTCTTACAGTATGTCCCCTTCTCTCCTGGCTTTTCTCTATATTAGATAACAGCAAACTGCTCTGATAAATAATAGAAACAAATGTGTTGATGTTTATTACCCCATTTAGCTAACTCATCTCTACCTAAACAAACCATATCTTCTGGACATGAAACTCAACTCAAAGTGGGAATTTAATGGTGGAATTTTCAGACACTGTGTAAGTTGATGGGAAGATAAATTAGGGGTCAGTCAACTCTGTGATAATCTTAAACCCTCTCTTTCTGGGGGATACCCATTATTTGATTTTGCCTCAGCCTGGTCCTCATGTTCTAATATAGAATGACCTGTCCTTTCATCTAGACATTCACCACAAAGGGTACTAATTCTTGATTTGGTCAGAATGATACTAGTTTGATTACATATTACATCACTCACAGTCATTTTATGAAAGGCCACAGCCTTGCAAAATGAAATAGCTGTTACTTTGGCTGAGTTTTTAAAGTTAAAAGTGAATTCAAGGACTGTTAATTATCTCTTGATTGCTTATTATGTGGCAAATGTGAATACATAGAAAGTCAATCTGGATCATTTTGTACCTGTGCCAAAAAAGGAATTTCCAAGGTTAGTGAACTTCAAAAAGTCTGTGTGATGGGAGTAATTTCTCTAAAATGTTCACATTCACTCTCTGTATAATGTTGATTCACCATATTATTCATAACCCTACATAAATTTGGTGCTGCTAAAAGTCACTAAAATCAACAATTTTACACAAGTGTTGGTATTTTAATACTTAACACACTCCTTGCTAAATTTTCAATTTCATCTTTCATTTTCATTCACAAAAGATTTTATAATTTACTGACATTTTTGCTGAGAACAGTTTCTTCATAAACCTAAGCTTTTCAAATTCTTTCTTTCACACACATTTTCTATTGAACTTTTATTACTCAAAAGACTAATCAGGCAGCCATTTCTTATCAACAGCCTCTTTTCCTACTATGAAAGATTTGAATGACTGCATTCATTCATTTCACTTTTTCTGAGAGAATACACTCTCCCTTGGGCTTTGCTTCCTGCAGCATTCCAAGGACATATTTTATTAATCAAATTCTGCCAATGATTCCCTGTCCAAACCTTTCTGGAGCTGTGTTTGCACCCAGGGTCAAGAGAAGCAACTTCAATATCTTCAGTTATTTGGATAAAACCCACTCTAACTTTAAAGTAACTGTTGCTTTTTGGCAGTTCTCACCTGTTCTTTCTTTGCCTTGTATTCTGATTTTTATTACTCCTACAAATCTACTCTACTACCATTTTGAGAATCCAAAAGCTCTGAATTTTACCGTGTTCTTTCCACTAAGAAGGAAAGCGACCTGATAAATTATTCTCATATTATAATTGGTTTTGGGTATTATTGCTCTTCAAATAAATGTGTTTACATATTTTAAACTCCTTCCCAATTTAAAGGTGATCCATTGGAGGGGAGACTTCTAAACTCAGGGCATCATGGTGAGTTTTTAGTGATGGAGACCTCTGTGGGGAAAATATGTATGGATGAGGTGGAATGTTTTGTTTTGTTTTGTTTTGTTTTCAAGTAAACCTAAAATCACACAGACTACTCCACCTACACAAAGCTGGTCACACTTAATATAAAGCAATTGTAAATGGACCTAGGGGAAATCTTACTTCACTACTATCCCATTAATGAATAATGCTGCTGATCATGCTAATACTGTTGTTGTTGATGATGATGATAGAAGCTTGTATTTATTAACCTCTTACTTTGTGTCAAAAGCTATTCTGAGTGCTCTTGAAATATTCTCCTTTGTATCTCCAGAACAGCTCTTTGAATCAGATAATATAATTATCCCCCTTTTTACAAACAAACTAAAGCAGAGTAGTTAAGTAAGCTGTCTAAACTCACACAAATAATGAAAATATTTAGCTCTTCTTGTCCACTGTCTAGAGACACTAATATTAACGCTTTCTAAGCATCGTGTCCTTTGTTCTCACAAACGCTATCAGAAAGCGCTGGAGGCTTAGAGAACTTAAATCATTTGTCCAGCATCACCTTGTAAGCAGAAAAGACTGAAAGAAGACACCAACTCTGTGTGGTACCTAAGTTTATCTTCCTAATTACTATGCTGTTTCACAATAACATACAAAATTATTGCAGATGATTTTGCTGATATAGTAATAGGAAATGGAAGTTTCATCTTGAGCTCCCTGAGGAATATGTTATGTGGCTGATGTATGAAGCATAGCCTTCCCATTTTTCAACACAAATAAGCTTTGTGGGTTCCACTGCAATATGTTCTCAAAAATGTCAGTTGCCCCAGTGAGCAGTTTGCTTTGGGATAAGAGCAATAGTACAAAGAAGGAAGAGTTAGAGATGATGAGGACTGGAGTCCAGGAAAATGGCGCCTCCGTGGCCACAGTTCTCTCCAGCTGCCTGACCTTTGAACTTTTTTCAGCTTTATAAAAAGACAAAGATGCTTTTGGACAAGACAGAATAAAATTCAGCTAAGGTTATGGTCAATAACTTAGCCACATGAGGCCAATGTAAACAGACTGTCTTGAAGAATTGGACAGTAGGGAAATTTATCCATCAAACCTGGAGCCTGTTATCTGATCCAGTGTTATTTTTCAAAAATACTTTTCTTTCACTAAGCATCGATCCATGTAAGATGCATAAGAGAAGGCAAAAAGTAAAAAAGCTAAACACTAAAACATATATACACGTATATGGGACTGGTAGAAGTCACAAATACTTTCTCTGATTTTTCCACTTATCATTTAATGGAACATGTTCTCTTGTATTTATTTTTTCTCCATTTTCTTCAAAACACAAGCCTCTGACTTTGTAACAAAAGTCACAGTATATATTATCTTTCCTCCATGTTTTGGGTACCATTATTTCCAGATATTCTACTTAATAAGCCTGTTTAAAAATCATGCATAGCTTACTCATTTTTCATTGTTTATGTTCATTTATTCTGATTTTGACACCTTTTGCATTTTCCTATCTGAGGTGATACATTATAGTAAAGAACTCTGTCAAATCTTTGTTTTCTTTCTTTGCTTATTTGAGGTAGGAGCAAATTACTTTTATTCCCTTGAGCAACCTTTTCAGAAATTATGGCATCTCTTTTTTTAATTCTTATTTTGAGAGTTACATAGTGATTTCTTTTTATGTTGGCATCTGTTCACACAAGCCATGCACCATGGAGTATTCATTTGATGCCTCTATTGGTTGAATCTCTTTATCTTGAAATATATAAACCATGAAGCAAAAGTTTTCATGTATCAAAAAATGAAATGTTAGGAAATTATAAACCCAGAAGCTACATATTTTTTTTCATCTTCGTAATTTTCCCATGTGTTATTTTCATTGGAGCTTAATGGAAGGGAGGCATATAACAGGGAAGAAGGGCTCAGATCTAACAGAACTTTGCCTCACTCACTATTTTTAAATTTTATTCATTTTTCAATTGGAGGATGATTGCTTTACAATGTTGTGTCAATTTCTGTTATACAACAATGTGAATCATCTGTCTGTCTATATGCATATATCCCCTCCCTCTTGAGACTCCTTCCTACACTCCCCCAGTCTCATCCTTCTAGATCATCACAGAGCACTGAGCTGAGCTCCCTGCTGCTGCTGCTAAGTCGCTTCAGTCGTGTCCGATCTGTGCGACCCCATAGACGGCAGCCCACCAGGCTCCCCCGTCCCTGGGATTCTCCAGGCAAGAACACTGGAGTGGGTTTGCCATTTCCTTCTCCAATGCAGGAAAGTGAAAAGTGAAAGGGAAGTGGCTCAGTCGTGTCCGACTCTTCCCGACCCCATGACTGCAGCCCACCAGGCTCCTCCCTCCGTGGGGTTTTCCAGGCAGGAGTACTGGAGTGGGTGCCATTGCCTTCTCCGTACAGCAGCTAGCTAGCTATTTTACACATAGCAGTGAATATGTGTCAGTGTTACTGTCTCAATTTCCCTCGTCTTCATCCCCTCTGTGTCTATAAATCCATCTCTATGGCTGCATCTCTATTCCTATCCTTTAAATAAGTTCATCAGTAGCATTTTTTTCTAGATTCCACATATATGTGTTAATTTATGATATTTGTTTTCCTCTTTCTGAGTTACTTTACTCTGTATGATAGACTCTAGATTCATATACTGCATATGACCCAATTTTGTTCCTTTTTATGGCTGACTAATATTCCATTGCATACATGTACCATTTCTACTGTATAATCATAAGGGATTTGATTCAGGTCATACCTGAATGGCCTAGGGGTTTTCCCTATGTTCTTCCATTTAAGCCTAAACTTTGCAATAAGGAGTTCATGATCTGAGTTCAGAATTCAAACTACTGCACAATTACACTCATTTCACATGCTAGCAAGGTAATGCTCAATTTCCTTGAAGCTGGGCTTCAATATTATGTGAACTGAGAACTTCAGATGTACAAGTTGGATTTAGAAAAGGCAGAGGAACCAGAGATCATTTGCCAACATCTGCTGGATCATAGAAAAAGCAAGAGAATTCCAGACAAACGTGTATTTCTGCTTCATTGACTACACTAAAGCCTTTGACTGTGTGAATCACAACAAACTGAGGAAAATTCTGAAAGACATGGGAATACAGACCATCTGACCTGCTTCCTGAGAAACATGTATGCAGGTCAAGAAGCAACAGTTAGAACTGGATGTGGAACAACAGACTGGTTCCAAATTGGGAAAGGAGTATGTCATGGCTATATATTGTCACCCTGCTTATTTAATTTATATGCAGAGTACATCATGTAAAATGTTCAGGCTGCATGAAGCACAAGTTGGAATCAAGATTCTGGGAGAAATATCAGTAGCTTCAGAAATGCAGATGACACCACCTTTTGGCAGAAAGAGAAGAGGAACTAAAGAACCTTTTGATGAAGGTGAAACAGGAAAGTGAAAAAGCTGGCCTAAAACTCAACATTCAAAAAACTAAGATCATGGCATCCGGTCCCATCACCTCACGGCAAATAGATGGGGAAACAATGGAAACCGTGAGAAACTTATTTTCTTGGGCTCCAAAATCATTGAAGACAGTGACTGCAGCCATAAAATTAAAAGACACTTGCTCCTTGGCAGAAAAGCTATGACCAACCTAAACAGCATATTAAAAAGCAGAGACATTACTTTGCCAACAAAGGTCTGTCTACTCAAAGGTATGGTTTTTCTAGTAATCACGTATGGATATGAGAGTTGGACCATAAAGAAGGCTGAGCACTGGAGAATTGATGCTTTTGAACTGTGGTGTTGTAAGACTCTTGAGAGTCCCTTGGATTGCAAGGAGATCAAACCAGTCAATCTTAAAGGAAATCAACCTGAATATTCATTGGAAGGACTGATGCTGAAGCTGAAGCTCCAATACTTTGGCCCCCTAATGCAAAGAACTGACTCATTGGAAAAGACCCTGATGCTGGGAAAGAAAAGATTGAAGGCAGCAAGAGAAGGGGACAACAGAGGATGAGATGGTTGGATGGCATCATCGACTCGATGGGCGTGTGTTTGAGCAAACTCCTGGAGGTGATGAAGGACTGGGAAGTCTGGAGTACCACAGCCCATGGGTTTGCAAATAGTCGGACACGACCAAGAGACTGAACAACAACAGATACATGTACCACATTTTCTTTATCCATTCATCTGTTGATGGACACCTAGTTTGTTTCCATGTCCTGGCTATTGTGAATAGTGCTGCAGTGAACATTGGGGTACATGTGTGTTTTTAAATTATGGTTTTCTCAGGGTACATGCCCAGGAGTGGAACTGGGTCATATGGTAGTTTTATTTTTAGTTTTTCAAGGAACCTCCATACTGTTCTCCAGAGTGGTTGTATCAATTTACATTCCCAACAGCAGTGCAAGAGGGTTCCCTTTTCTCTACAACCTCTCCAGAATTTATTGTTTGTAAATTTTTTTTTGCAGAAAGCCTACTTTAGAGATTTGAGATAAGGTAGGTAAAGTGTCACATAGTCAATGCTTAATAGCTGTATATTTGATAATGTAGTGATACTATGGATTCTTCATTTTGGATACTCATCCATGGCTCCCCTATTGCTGTATTTTTGTTTAATTTTTTTTCACTGTGGAATTAAAATTCTAAGCAAGAGTTTTAAGGTTATATTTTCTTACAGTCATTTCCCCTTATCTTGTAGAGGTATTTTCCAATACCCTCAATGAATGCCTGAAACCACAGATAGTATTGAATCCTATATACACTATGTTTTCTCCTATATATGCATACCTATGATATAGCACAGCAGTAAAGTATCTGCCTGCAATGCAGATGTGGGTTTGATCAATGGGCAGGGAAGATCCCCTAGAGGATGAAATGGCAACCCACTCCAGTATTCTTGCTTGGGAAATCCCATAGACAGAGGAACCTGGAGGGCTACAGTCCATGGGGTCGCAAAGAGTAAAACATGACCGAGCGACTGAGCACTACTCCACTGTGACCTCATCTTCAGTAATGGGATATGCAACAAACTTATTTGGAGCTTAAATAATTGCACATGCAATAACCTTATTTCCAAATAAGTTCATATTTTGAGATTCTGGAAGCTATGATTTCACCATATTTAGGGGGGAGAAAACTACAACACTTAATAGATGGTAATAAACTCTTTATATAAAATATTTAAGCTTTATGATACCCATCTCTTACTTTAAGAATAATATGCAGTTACCTTTGTCCAATTCCTTCTGGAAAAACATTTCCTCCCATAAGGGGCATTTTTTCCCTTAAAGTTCTAATTCCAGTTTAAATCCAAATCACATTATGACTTTGCACTCTGTTGCCACTTCTAATACAAAAGCCTCTCGCTACTTGATTTTCTTATAAATTGTATAGAATCACTTGACCTTTTTGAGCACTATCAGTTCCTCACAATCAGTGCTGTTTCTCTGAGCTCATAATACAACTGTAAAATCATGCTCACTGGCCTGGTGAGCCTCTTAGGTATGAAGTCTTTTCTGTAATTGTCCTCCTTTTGTATATCCTAATCAAAGTGTGACCTCTTGGTGGTGCTACTTTTTTAAGTGACAGTTATAATATGAATTGTATGAGATGCCGTAATCAAAATGATATAATAAGAAGCTCAAAAACATACTTTTCAAATATTATTTATAGCCATTTTTATAGTTATATGTTATATCTTTTTTTTCCATCTCCAGCTACCATCCTTGTTCTCCTTCCCTTTACAACAAAACTCCTTGGGGAGTTATCTATACTCAATATCTTCTCACACCCTCCATTCTTTAGAACCCACTCAAGGTTTATCCCCATCAAGTGACTTTAAATATCATCTATATGCTAATGATGCCTAACTACATCATGAGCCTGAATCTTTCACCGTACAGTTTAACATCCTCACCCAAATGTCCAAAGGTATCTCAAATTTAACACATTCAAAAATGAATTATTTAATTCACCACCACTCCCAGGCATAGGACTGGGCTGGGGAAAATTTCTGTGGGGTAGTTTTCCCTATGTTAGTTAAATGAAAACTCTTACTCTAACACAATTAGCCCTAAACCTTGAGGTCATCCTTGATGTCTATATTTCTTACACATTCCATCTAAAGATGGTCACACTATTAATGTTGACTTCAACTACAAAACATACTTGTGTGTTTACGACTTCACCAGCATTATATCTGAATTCAGTCACTGGGAAAGCCTCTCAACTAGTCTCCCTATGTTTTCCCTTGCCACATTGCAGTATATTTTAGAGGGAAACAAAGTGATCCTGTTGAGACATAAGTCAAGATGTGTCATCTGCTGCTCAAAAAATTCCAGTGACTTTCCATTTCTTTTAGTGTGAAAGCCCAAATACTTACACTGACCTATAAGGCCATATAAAATCAATTACAAAGGTAATTGATTCCTCATTGCCCCTCTAATCTTTTATTCATCCCATCTTGTTCTCTCCATAACATCATATTGACCTCCTTGCTATTCCTGGAACGTTTCAGACACAATCCTACCTCAGGGCCATTGCATTTCGTATTGCTTTTGCTTTGGATTCTACTTGTCAGTTCAGTTCAGTTGCTCAGTTGTGTCAGACTCTTTGCAACCCCGTGGACTGCTGATATCTACTTGTCAAGATATTGGCTATCACCCAGGTATAGCTCTGTCTGGTTTCTTAAGTGTGAAAAGTGAAAGTGTTAGTCTCTTCTGACTCTTTGGAACCAAAGGACTGTGGCCCGCCAGGCTCCTCTCTCCATGGAATACTCTAGGCAAGAATACTGGAGTGGGTAGCCATTGCCTTCTTCAGGGGATTATCCTGACTCAGGGATCAAACCCGGGTCTCCTGCATTGCAGGCAGATTCCTTACCGCCTGAAACACCAGGGAAGCCTTCAGGTGCTTACTAAAATGTCATTATCTCAGTTAATTTTACTCTGATACCTATCTAAGAGTTCACACATACTCCCCAACATTTCATATCCCCAGTTCTGCTTTATTTATACTTTCTCTTAACAATTTTCACTGGGTGGCAAACTATATTTTATTTATTTATCTTACATATTTCTGTCTTTATCAGCTAAAATATAAGCACCATGAGGGCAAGGAAAATTTTCTTTTTAGTTCACTACTGCAACCCAGTTCCAAAAATAATGTCTGGACATAATAGTGTAAAAATTTGCTTTGTGTGGTCTGCTTTATTCACCAACATATCATCAGAATTTACAATACAGCCTGACACATAGTAGATGCTCAATAAATACTTTTGAATGCATAAATGAATATCTCAAGATACTTCTTGCCTTATACTTGGCAATAATATGATAACTATTTTTTGAATTACTAAAGGTTTTCAAAAATAATTTTGATTTTGTTTAATTAAATGACAATTATTTCCTTAAAAAAAAATATATATATATATATATTTAAATAAAAATGATTCTAGGTAGTTTTCCTCTCTATTAATTTTGTCTCCAAAATTAGAATGATGGTATTTCTTTTTTTTGTCAGTCATTATCTTCAGAATTTAACTATCAAGAAAATTACTATAAAAACTAGAAGCTGTATTAAAGTCACTTAGAGATAGCAGTGCCATTGTATGATATGAAAAGAAAACAAGGCTACTTTAGTTGAAAAAAAAAATCAGTAGTTCTAGGGCCATCATCTAAAATATAATAAATGAGATTTCTACCAGAAGAATGTCCTGAAATAAATAATGCCTCAGTTTCTTCAGCAACATTCACTTCCACATTTCTAGACTTTTATTAGGTGTGATGGTATTTCAGATACAAATTTATAGAAGCTGGTTTAAAGACATAAAATGACAAAAACTAAGACTACATTAAAAAAATAAGTAGTCATGTGGTTTTTTTCCTTAATGAAAAATTCTATTTACACAGAGAAGTGGGTGTTTCAAGGCTTTCATGTTCCATTTTATTGTATTTCTTATCATAGGCATCATAAAAAGTGAAATAAGCATTGACTGGATTTGTCATACCATATACGAAACATGAATGCACAGTTTATCCCATTGCTGAAATGCCTATTCTGGAAAGACACTGCTCTAAACAATTACCAAAACAAGTCTATTCATACTGCAATAGGTTTATATGTAGATTATATATAGATAAGATACACATAATCTTTGATTAATAGATGTTACTGAATGTTCACCTTGAGAATTTAGTGTTATGACTGATTTTTATTTAATCCCACTGTCCTATTGATCTGTTTTTTACAAATCCTTTCCAGAGGAAAGAAGGAAAAAAACAAAAGCATTCTCTAGTCTAGTCAGAGATGTGTCTCTTTTTTTTGTGTGTTTTATATGCAAACCTGCAGACAGGGATGACCTAGAAAAAGGGAAAGTTCATTCTAAAACCCCAAATGAAGAATGTGCAAAAGAAACCAGATGAGCTTCTCAAGGCACAGACATTGTTTCAATTACAAAGTTAATACCAGGTCATTGTTTAAAAACAAAAAAGAACAATACAGAATTACATATAGAAAAAAATCAAAATTTTCCTTCTTAGCCATCCCCATCTCTGCCTCTCAGTGTCTTTCTCCAGAGCTAACTACTGCATACCAATTCTGTGTACCCTTTTAGAACTTTTCTATTTCTATATATGTTTATATATACTATCTTAGAACCCTTCTAGAACTTTTATATATATTTATAAAATCTATATTTTTAATAGATGATCTTATGCTATTTTACATGATAGTTACCACCAATTCTTAAGCCAAATAAAGAAAATGTTTTGGCTGACCTTAGAAACCAAGTCAGTCAAATAATTAAGCAACTTCTATATTATACCCATGATTTTTCTAAAGAAGGCAGCCGTAAATTATGAGCAATGTTACCTGAAAAGATTAAATTATCAAGAATAACTTTTTTCTTCCTACTGAATAAAATGTATCAAAATCTACACACTGAAGAATTACATAGAATAAATTAATGCCACAAGTTTCATTTTAAGTACTCATTACTTCAACAACCAGAAAAGATACAGCTTGGCAATGCACCTTAGAACACATCAGGAACTCCCACTGCCCTGACAGTTCGGGGACATCATGAGACAAAAAGGACCTGGTTTTGTCACTTGTCAAGTGAAACATCCACATGATGTTCTTAGATACATGTACGATTGAATAAACAAAATAATTTAAAAGTAATTGGTACAGACTTTCAAAATTGGATTGGTTTTATAGGTTAATGTCAGTTATGCCTCACTATGTGCCTTGGGCTCAGTCATGTCTGACTCTTTGTGACCCTATGGACAATAACCTGCCTGGCTCCTCTGTCCATGGAATTTTCCAGGCAAGAATACTGGAGTGGGTTGTTTCCAGGGGATCTTCCCCACCCAGGGATCAAATCTGCATCTCCTGTGTCTCCTGCATTGCAGGCAGATTCCTTACCCACTGAGCCATTGGGGAAGCCTTACAGGTTGGTAATTTGACTTAATAAGTAGAAGAATATAGGCGATCATCCACAATTGTTAATTTTATCCAGCAAGTTTAGCCCCATTCCTCTATCTCCCCTAATATGCTGTCTGCCTATGCATGATGTTCTTTTTTTAGCTTTAAAAAATGGTACACTCTGGTATGGGTGAGTCCTCTCATTTCAAAGTCACAGGCACTAATTATGTTCTAACATCAGAAACCATGTGCAAATGAATTCTACTTGCTTTGGACAATATCTTGATCACCTTTCTTGGAGACTACTTTTCAGGGTAGCCACAAGAAAGTTTCCCTAGCACAATTAACACTTGGTGCATGCTTGAATGGTCACTAAACCATCTACAAGCCAACGTGACTCCCACCAGGCTTCCCGGCATTGGCAAAAGTGGTGCTTGACATGGTAGCAATTAGGCGTTCTCCCAGAGCTGACTGGGAACATTCAGATCTCTTCATTTGTTCTTCCTCTATGATGTAAAGTTCGGACTTTTGGCATTCAAAATATTCAGGTTCATTTATTTCAAAGCTATAGGTTCCGTTGTCCTTGTCACAAGTTTATTCTGAGACTCACAGTGAGCAATTACTCAGCAGTTTTGCAATGTCAACCATGCCTTGAGGGCAGGGCATATAGAAAAGTCTTTGCCATTTCCTGAACAGTCATAGGAAATTCAGGAGGAAAACAGAAGCTTGGGAAAGTGAAGACTGGAACTAAAAAGTGTAAGTTGGCTAAGGTTGACTTCATAAACTTTGCTGATCCACAAACAATGTGGGTGACATAGATAACAGCCTTATTTTAAGGATGGTGATGATGGGATTTTGGCTCACTCTGGTATGTATCAGATAAAAACAAAAGAAGAAAAAAAACATTGTACAGACTTCTTAGGACAAGAATTTAATTTTAAAAGAAAGATTTAATAATACTACAGGCAATAGAAATTCTCCTCCAGTTTTTCCTCCCATTAGTATTCCACAAACCTTCCAGATTCGTCTGTTCATGCATTAGATTTTGAGCTCCTGGTGAGTAGCAATCCTCTTTTAGAGCCTGAATAATTGTCACAGATGCTTAGACAGTATTCAGAAGACAGGGGTGGCTATAAAGTTACTGCCTCGTTAATTGATTAACCCAGGTCATAGAACAACTGTAACAACAAACACTAAGCTCTGAAAGAGCTCCTGTGTTTGCTTATTTATTGCACAAACTTCCTTTGGAGTTTTTGGTAATTCAAATTTAAACCAGGATCCAAAAGAAAAGAGTAAAAAAAAAAAAGAACAGCTCTGAAATCTTAGAAGAGTATATAAACTGTTAAATAAAAACTTTCTTGTTTTCCATAAGACAGATAATCACACTAAGTAATAAAAACACAGCATTAATAAAAAACGAGATTTCACTCCTTCACTGGATCTTTCCCTTGGTATTTAAATCTTCCCTATTTTTAAACAAATGAGCAAAAGAAATTTTAAAAATCTTATTGACCTCCTTTCTCCTCAAGCTAGTCCTCTCTCCACCCTGTTTTTCACAAACTTTCCAAAATGCTGTCTGTAATGCAATATTTCTATTTCCTCAGCACCCTTATTATCTCACCCAAACAGTCCTTTGTAAGAGCTTCTGAATGCAGTTGACATCTTCAGAGCTCATATTATTTAGCTTCTTAGTATTTAAACTGTGAATAGTTCCCTCTTTTTCAAAATTCTCTTTTCTTGGCCTCCTTGCCACTTTTTTCTTCCTGAGTCTCTGGTTACTAAAAGTCTTCCTTGCAATATTATCCTGCAGAAACTAAGTGCCAAAAATCTGATAGCTTAGACTGTTTCATACACATCCATGGCTTCAATTACCTTCTATAGGTCAATGAATTTGTCTTTGTGTGAACCTATATTTTTAGCTTTGGATCAGTACACGCAACTTTTTACCTGATATCTCTATGTGGTTGACTAAGGCTTTTCTTAAATATTTCTCAAATTTGTTCACCTTTGGCCTCCACGGCTAACTCAACTGTGTACTGCCCCTTTTCTCTCCAAGGCTACAACATTGCCTCCCTAACTAGTATCTGTATTTCCTGTCACCCTCTTCAAGTCCGGCCTCCAAATTGCAGACTGAATAATCTTTCCAGAGAAACAAATGTGATAACATCAGTCATCCCAACTTCTTCTCCACCCTATGTGTTAGTCACCCAGGGTGTCTGATTCTTTGTGACCCCAGGGACTGTAGCCTGCCAGGCTCCTCTGTCCATGGGACTCTCTAGACAAGAATACTGGAGTGGGTTGCCATTCCCATCTCCAAGGCATCTTCCTAACACAGGGATCAAACCTGGGACTCCTTGATTGCAGGTAGTTTCTTTACCACCTGAGCCGCCAGGGAAGCCCCACCCCATAACACACTTTAAAAACCCTTCAGACAGGGCCCTGGGATGACCCAGAGGGATGGGATGGGAGGGAGGTGGGAGGGGGGTTCAGGATGGGGAACACATGTACACCCATGGCTGATTCATGTCAATGTATGGCAAAAACCACTACAATATTGTAAAGTAATTGGCCTCCAATTAAAATAAATAAATTAAAAAAAACAAAAAAACCCTTCCTGAGGTCTTAGTGCTCTTAACCAGAAGAACAAACATTTACAGGTCCTGGTTACCTCTCCAGGCTCAACTCAATGCGTTCCCTTTCTGAATGGCTACACTCCATCCAGTGGCATTCTTTCAGCACTTTGAATGTTCCCCCTTTCTGACCACCATCAGACATTTAAGCAGGCTGCAAATTCTGTCAGCAATCTTCTCTTTTCTTGTTACCCCCTTGGCAGAGTCTGATGTCTTTATGTGCTACTGCTTCATAGAAACACTTCTTGACTTCTTCTGTGTAACAGATTATGATAAACACACAGGCATCAATAACCCAAACTGGGCTTCCCTCAGAGCTAAGTTGGTAAAGAATCTGCCTGCAAAGCAGGACACCTGGGTTTGATCTCTGGGTCCGAAAGATCCTCTGGAGAAGGAAATGGCAACCCACTCCAGTGTTCACGCCTGGAGAATCCCAAGGGCAGAGGAGCCTGGTGGTCTACAGTCCATGGGGTCACAAGAATTGGACACGACAGTATCTAAACCACCAAACCACTATCTCATAGTTCCCAAGGGTCAGGAGTCTGGGTTCAGGTTAGCTAAGTCTTTTGCCTAAGGTTTTCTAGACTGAAATAAAAGCATTGGTATGTATAGCCTCTTCTAAGCCTCAAGATCCTATTTCAAGATAATTCATGTTATTCAGTTCAGTCTCTCAGTTGTGTCCAACTCCTTGTGACCCCATGGGCTGCAGCAGGCCAGTCTTCCCTGTCCATCACCAACTCCTGGAGTTTACTCAAACTCATGTCTGTTGAGTCAGTGATGCCATTCAACCATATCATCCTCTGTCATCCCCTTCTCCTGCCTTCAATCTTTCCTAGTGTCAGGGTCTTTTCCAGTGAGTCAGTTCTTCGCATCAGGTGGCCAAAGTATTGGAGTTTCAGCTTCAACATCAGTCTTTCCAATGAATATTCAGGACTGATTTCCTTTAGGGTGGACTGGTTGGATCTCCTTGCTGTCCAAGGGACTCTCAAGAGTCTTCTCCAATACCACAGTTTAAACGCATCAATTCTTTGGTGCTCAGCTTTCTTTATAGTCTAACTCTCACAGCCATACATGACTACTGGAAAAACCATAGCCTTGACTACATGGACCTTTGTTGGCAAAGTGATGTCCCTACTTTTTAATATGCTACCTAGGTTGGTCATAGCTTTTCTTCCAAAGAGTTAAGCATCTTTTAATTTCACGGCTGCAGTCACCATCTGCAGTAATATTAGAGCCCAAAAACATAAAGTCTGTCATTGTTTCCACTGTTTCCCCATCTATTTGCCATGAAGTAATGGGACTGGATGCCATGATCTTAGTTTTCTGAATGTTGAGCTTTAAGCCAACTTTTTCATTCTGCTGTAAGGGTGGTGTCATCTGCATATCTGAGGTTATTGATATTTCTCCCTGCATTCTTGATTCCAGCTTGTGCATCATCCAGCCCAGCGTTTTTCATGATGTACTCTGCATATAAGTTAAATAAGCAGGATGACAATGCTAATGTCACTATGTAACACAATAGGCCTTCCCTGGTATTCAGTTCAGTTGCTCAGGAGTGTCTGACTCATGTGACCCCATGAACTGTAGCACGCCAGACTTCCCTATCCATCACCAACTCCTGGAGCTTGCTCAAACTCATGTCCATTGAGTCGGTCATGCTATCCAACCATCTCATCCTCTATTGTCCCCTTCTCCTTCTGCCTTCAGTCATTACTAGCATCAGGGTCTTTTCCAATGAGTGACACCTTTACACCAGGTGGCCAAAGTATTGCAGCTTCAGCTTCAGCATCAGTCCTTCCAATGAATATTCAGGACTGATTTCCTTTAGGATTGACTGATTTGATCTCCTTGCAGTCCAAGGGACTCTCAAGAATCTTCTCCAACACCACAGTTCAAAAGCATCAATTCTTCGACGGTCAACTTTCTTTATAGTCCAACTCTCACATCCATACATGACTACTGGAAAAACCATAGCTTTGACTAGGCAGACCTTTGTTGGTAAAGTAATGTCTCTGCTTTTTAATATGCTATCTAGGTTGGTCATAGCTTTTCTGCCAAGAAGCAAGTGTCTTTTAATTTCATGGCTGCAGTCACCATCTGCAGTAATATTAGAGCCCAAAAACATAAAGTCTATCACTGTTTCCATTGTTTCCCCATCTATTTGCCATGAAGTGATGGGACTGGATGTCAAGATGGTGTTATTGGCAGAACTAATTTCTTTGTCATTATAAGGCTGACATGTTCATCTTCTTTCTGGCTATCCTCAATAAGTGAATGGATAAACACATCATGGCTTATCTACAGTATACAGCTGAATACAATTCAGCAATAAAAGCAGTGAGCTATTATTAATAGTACAGACAAGGTATGAGTGAAACTCTATTCTGAGAGAAAAAAGCCAGACAAAGCTTATATATTATATGATTTTACTTCTATAAACATCTAGAAAATGTAGTCTATCATGGCAGGAAGCAGATTGGTGGTTGTTTAGGGACAGAGCAAGTAGAAATGGGGAGGATAATTACAGGTGGACAAGAGGAAACATTTGGGAGTAATGATGAGTTCATGATGAATTTGTAAGCTTTAAACATGCTGTTTACTATAAGCTGATTATTCCTGAATAATGCTATAAAGGGACTTCCTTGCTGGTCCAGTGGTTAAGACTCTGTGCTCCCAATACTTGGGAACAAGGTTGGATCTCTGATTGGGAAACTAGATCCCACATGCCACAACTAAAGAGTTCTCATGCCACAACTTAAAAAAAAAAAAAAAAGGATCCTACATGTCACAATGAAGATCAAAGATTCCATGTCTTGTAACCAAGACCCAGTGCAACCAAATAAACAATAAAAACAAAAATAAGGCTATAAAAGAGAATCATCATCATCATCATTACCACCATCATGGAACGTCTTTTGTGCCTTAAATCACTTTGCTTTCTCTCATTTCTTAGTCAGGAACTTAGGTCTTCTTTGAGTATCTTTTGAGACATGGCCTTAGGGGTACTCAAGTCTACCAGATGACCAACCTTTATCTGAAATCCCAATTAGAGCACTGGCAAGCATGGAGCCTCAGGATAATTTGCAGAAGGGATAAATATGTTTTGAATACATCTGGCAAACTTTCACCCTTACCGAAGAGGCATTTAATTGACCTATAAGTCAAATGGCACCTTGAATAAAAATATAGTATGCTACACAGCTTTGCTGAATGTAGTAGTGAAATCAAACTCAATTGCTAAAATTTATTTCATCAGTTCAGTTCAGTTCAGTTGCTCAGTCATGTCCAACTCTTTGCGACCCCATGAATCACAGCACGCCAGGCCTCCCTGTCCATCACCAGCTCCCGGAGTTTACTCAAACTCATGCCCATCGAGTTGGTGATGCCATCCAGCCATCTCATCCTCTGTCGTCCCCTTCTCCTTCTGCCCCCAATCCCTCCCAACATCAGGGTCTTTTCCAACGAGTCAACTCTTCCCATGAGGTGGCCAAAGTATTGGAGTTTCAGCTTCAGCATCAGTCCTTCCAATGAACACCCAGGATTGATCTCCTTTAGGATGGACTTGTTGGATCTCCTTGCAGTCCAAGGGACTCTCAAGAGTCTTCTCCAACACCACAGTTCAAAAGCATCAATTTTTCAGTGCTCAGCTTTCTCTACTTCATAGTTATCAACAAATCAATTCAAACTAAACTAAGGGCTAAGTGTAGGCCCAATAAATTAATTTTAATTGATAACAAAGTTATATGTTTTCTGAAACCACTCAGAAGAGCAGAAGTAGAAATGTTAAAATGTTACCACAGTTCTGAAGTTGAGCTTAAGTTTATTTGGCTCAAGCAGTTCAAGTTCCTGCCCCTGACCTTGATCTCCTGATTACAGGTAAAACAATGCCCACAGGTTTTGAACATCAGTGGAGCTCTCACTGGATGATATCTTGGTAGAAAAAATATAATTCCCCAAGGTGCATGGAATAATTCTCTGATAACTACAACTGATTAAATTTTACTTAGAGACATACCGGGCTTCCTATAGCCATAACTAGTAGAGTGCAATTTCACCTCCCAAATCTGAAGAAAAATACCTGTATTGAAGGAAACTCTAGTTACTGTCAACTACGTAAATGAAATTAATACTTGAATACCGCAGCATGTACACAATTAGCTAATAAACTTCAACTCAATAATTATCTGAAATTAGAAACACATTAAAGAAAGCAAAGTGCTGCATACCAACCCTACGTTTTCCCTTAAAGTCATTACTCCCCAGTGCTGACAGTCACAACATGTTTGGGAAAATGTTATTGGACCTTGTGGAGTTAACGATGTAGTGTGGTTTTCAGCTAGGAGGAGAGCTTTAAAGCAGAGTCATAAGAATATTGTGGTAATTGTGCTCAACACCAGGGAAAAGAAGCAAAACAGCAAGATGTTGAAAATAATACATTTTAATGGAAAGAAACATAAAACAAACTTCACAATGGTGCCCTTTTAATGTGCTCACGATAGCTGTTAATTTTGAAAAGGTAAGTGAACTGTTTATAGCATATTCAGAAGTCGAAGGTAAATGTTAGAAGGGCTATTTGGGGATAATAGAAAGTATAGTACTAAATCTTAAAGGAGTAGCTGCTTAAAATCTTGCCATTTTCCAAATTTAGTCTGTGACCTAGAAAACTGTAACTGCTCGAAGACTATTAGCAATCTTAAGCAGATCGAAAAATCAGCTACACATTTGGACTTTGTAATCAGGATAATGGATTCTGCACAAGTTAAAAATATTAAAAGGTGGAGTTGTTAAAATATGAAATGAATGGAATCATAAAAGTCATAGAAGTTTAGAACTGAGATCTTTACAGGTAATATGATTCAATATGATACAACTCTTTTTTCACACAAACAGAGAAAACATGACTCAAGTGGTTACATGCCATGCTCAAGAGCACATAGTCAAAACTCTTTATAATCATGGCTTTCTACAAATGATTAACAAATATTTGCTGAATGAATATATACATAAGTTTTTTAGCCTTCTATTAAACATTTGATTATGTATAGCCAGATAGTTGGCAAGTAATGCCAGTCTGCATATTAAGATTTTTGCAGTTCATAGTACTATTTAATTATTAACTTCATAAGTCGGTATTTGTGACCATTGTGGCCAAGATTAGGGTCTTTGAGTCTGAGAGCAGCTATACACTAGCTGTAAGATCACCAAGGCTTATACACCCCGAGGATAAGGTGTCTGTTGGATTCAGACTTCACTGTAGTCTCCTTCTGAAACGTGCTGGACCAAGCCCAAGTCCTCAGCATCCTTCTGCCTTTTGTGGCCTGTCCTGTGACCTCTATTCTTGATCTTCATCTTGGTTTGCACCAGTGAAATGTGAGAAGCCAAGAGCAGGATTCATAAAACAGGGACTACAAGGAAAGCTTGTCAGGCAGACAGTGAAAATATAAGGAGAAAAAAGTGGAAAAACTTCAGGGCACATAGGACTGATAACTGTTTGTGAGTAAATTCCTGTCTGGTTTTTCTAAAAAGGGATAGAGCCAGAAAAGTGTTGCTATCTCTAAAAGTTTTTAACACACTGTTCATATGGCCTAGAACACATGATATGTTAGTTTGCTAGGATTACTGTAGCAAAGTACCATAAACTGTGTGACTTGAAAAACAGAAATTTATTGTCTCACAGTTCGGGAGGCTGGAAGTCTAAACTCAGGGTGTTACTTTCTTCTAGAAGTTTGTGAGGGTAAGCTTTAGCTGGCCATTTTCTCCTTTTGTCTTTTCACATCATTTTTCTTCTACATGTATCTGTCTCTGTGACCAAATTTCCTCTTTTTATTTAAGAATACCACTCATTTGCCTTAGAGGCCATACTAATGACCCGTTTCAATTTGATTACATCTGTAAAGACCCTATCTCAAAATAAGGTCAAATTTGAGGTTACTGGGGGTTTGGATACCAGCATATCATTTTGGGGCATGTGATTCAACCCATAATACATGGATTATGTAGAAAGCTATACTTAACTTTTACTTTTTTCACTGGAAAGGTACAATGAATAGTCAGGTGGCCGTAAGAGAACATCTTTACTTGTGAAACTAGGTATTACATTAAGTTAATGGTTTAAGGACAGAGGTTATGCCTTCTGAAAACTTGCTTATCTATAACTTGCCATTGACTTTGTGTCTGCCATAGACAATGGCAAGAAAGTATTTTTAATTTTCTGCTTGTTTCACAAGATCTTGGATTTACATAAAGGCTATGAAGGTTAATATTTTCCTTTTTGTGTAATTGACATGTTTTTTTTAATGAAGAGAGTCTTCCTTAAAAAAAAGGAAAATGATTTCCAAGATTTTAAAAAATGACTAGAAATTGGAGAAAGTTAAAAAAATGTAGCATGTTTATTTGCTAAGATACTTATGAAGAATTATAAACAAAGTATTGCAGTGGCTAAGAGATGCCTTTGGAATCTGATGGAATCTGGTTAAAAAATCTGTCCTTTGCTAATTATATGACCTTGAATAATTATTCTACTTCACTAGGCCTCAGTTTACTGCTCAATACATTTGTGTTGCTGTGTATTATTATAATAATACTAACCTTATGAGCATACTGTGAGAATTAAATTAGAAAATGTATATAACAAGCTCATAATAAAAACCTAACTCATAATAAGCTTTCTATATATGATAGCTCTTATTAAATAAAGGATGAGAGTTGGAAAATTAAATTACTATGCAAATATGAGCTCAATATTATGATATTAATAAAGAACTATAAGATTTTAAAATTGTGATGACAGCAAGAAAAGAACAGTTTGGAGCTTTCATTTCACTTTTCTTTCTGGGTTTCAATAATTTGCTTAAGCAACACATATATCCTTTTTACCTATATTATCAATTTGAAATCAGTCACTTCTATTCAGTTTTGAAATAAAACTTCTTAACTTGCATTCTCCTATTTTTATTGATAATTTTATATCACAGTAAGGTAATTATAAAATCATATATTGCTAGAAATTAATCTCAGAGATAATTTTGTCCAACCTTTTTAATTTGCTGATGAGGACATTGATACTCAAAAAGGTTGAATGGTTTTCTTAATGTTACCTATTCAGTTCCTAATCAACCAAGTCTTTTTGATTTCCAGTCCAACAGTCACTGAAGGTTGTAACTCTTCAAAATAATACTAACATGCATTATACTGAACTTCTGAGTGTTGAACTTCTGAATGTTTTCCACCCGAAATGCAGAAGATACTGGTTTGATCCCTGGAGGAGAGCATGGCAACTCACTCCAGTATTCTTGCCTGGAGAATCTTATGGACAGAGGGGCCTGGCAGGCTACAGTCCATAAGGTCACAGAGTCAGACACCACTGAAGTGACTAAACATGCTCGCCCACACCCATGCACACATGCACACACCAAGAAAGAATATTTCCTTGAAATTGCCATTTGGAAGTTAAGTACAGCACTATCATCTGACGTCATTTAATGGGTGCCCATATAGCAAAAGTTTATAAATCCCTATCGTTTGGGTACATAAAGAGTTATTAAAAGTCTTATCTAATTGAAATCTAAAATTAAACCATACTAACTTTGATTTATTTGAAAAGCAAAGACACCTCTAAACTGACAGTATAACAAAATGAAATTAAGTTGATGGTGCAACTTTTGGCTAAATTTACCTGATCAATCAACATGACTAACCCACTAAAAGATAAGAGACAAGACTGGTTTTTAGGATGATCAGATCTGTCCACATTAACTCCTAAGACAGAAAACCCACAATGCTTTGCATCATTTGTTTGTTTCTTCACTGATCAAGAGATTAAAGGAACTGATGTAATTTCTACTGAGAAGATTTCTAATCACTCTCACAACTCTGCTTTCCCAAGAGTTTTGAGAATAATAGAAAAACTAGATGAAAATTTATGTAGTGGTGCTAGTTTGGGGAAGAATTTGTCTGTTTTCTTTAGGGAGAAGAGATCAGGGGAAAATAGTCTGGTTCTTGTCAAAAACATGCTCCAAAAAATGGGTAAATTGTTGGCATTCCAGGTACCTTTCCCAAGGCTAGAGAAAGTGCAGAGGGCAGATCTTAACAGAGAGAGAAGTCAGTTCAGTTCAGTTCAGTTCAGTCGCTCAGTCGTGTCCGACTCTTTGCGACCCCATGAATCACAGCACGCCAGGCCTCCCTGTCCATCACCAACTCCTGGAGTTTACTCAAACTCATGCCCATCGAGTCAGTGATGCCATCCAGCCATCTCATCCTCTGTCGTCCCCTTCTCCTCCTGCCCCCAATCCCTCCAAGCATCAGGGTCTTTTCCAGAGAGTCAAGTCTTCGCATGAGGTAGCCAAAGTATTGGAGTTTCAGCTTCAGCATCAGTCCTTCCAATGAACACCCAGGATTGATCTCCTTTAGGATGGACTTGTTGGATCTCCTTGCAGTCCAAGGGACTCTCAAGAGTCTTCTCCAACACCACAGTTCAAAAGCATCAATTTTTCAGTGCTCAGCTTTCTTCACAGTCCAACTCTCACATCCATACATGACCACTGGAAAAACCATAGTCTTGACCAGATGGACCCTTGTTGGCAAAATAATGTCTCTGCTTTTTAATATGCTGTCTAGGTTGGTCAAAACTTTCCTTCCAAGGATTAAGCATCTTTTAATTTCATGGCTGCAATCACCATCTGCAGTGATTTTGGAGCCCCAAAAAATAAAGTCTGCCACTGTTCCTACTGTCTCCCCATCTATTTCCCATGAGGTGATGGGACCAGATGCCATGATCTTAGTTTTCTGAATGTTGAGCTTAAGCCAACTTTTTCACTCTCCTCTTTCACTTTCATCAAGAGGCTTTTCAGTTCCTCTTTACTCTCTGCCATAAGTGTGGTGTCATCTGTATATCTGAGGTTATTGATATTTCTCCTGGCAATCTTGATTCCAGCTTGTGCTTCTTCCAGCCCAGCGTTTCTCATGATGTACTCTGCATGTAAGTTAAATAAGCAGTCAGTGGAAACACTAATAGTAGGAGCAGGGGAGAGTCAGAGACAGAATTTTGATGGGAAGACCATCTCAGTACGTGCCAAAGACCCACTGGGATCATGTCACAGCATTAGCTGTGGGCCTACAATTGTGGATGGGATACACAGCCATGAAATTAAAAGACATTTGCTCCTTGGAAGGAAAGCTATGACAAAACTAGACAATGTATTAAAAACCAGAGATATCAGTTTGCTGACAACAGTCTGTATAGTAAAAGATATGGTTTTTCCAGTAGTCATATATGGATCTGAACATTGCACCATAAAGAAGGCTGAGTGCCAAAAAATTGATGTTTTTGAATTGTGGTTCTGGAGAAGACTCTTGAGAGTCCCTCAGATGGAGAGAAGATCAAACCAGTCAATCCTACAGGAAATCAAACTAAAATTTTCATTGGAAGGACTGATGCTGAAGCTGAAGCTTCAATACTTTGACCATCTGATGCGAAGAACCAACTCACTGGAAAAGACCCTGATGCTGGGGAAGATTGCTGGCAGGAGGAGAAAAGGACAACAGAGGATGAGATGGTTGGATGGCATTGCTGACACAATGGACATGAGTTTGAGTAAACTCAGGGAGAGAGTGAAGAACAGAGAACACTGGCATGCTGCAGTTCATGGAGTTGCAAAGAGCTGAACATGATTTAACAACTAAACAACAACAACAACATAATCATCATTGTTAAATTTTCCTTTTTCTCTATTATTTTTGGAACTTATATTATTTGGGTGTTGAATATCTCATATTGATCCAGCTTGTATGGATCAAATTTTCATTAATTTGAACTCTTCTATTTACAATCTGGTTTAAGTTTTAGTTTCCTTCTGGAGAAGGAAATGGCAACCCACTCCAGTATTCTAGCCTGGAAAATTCCATGCACAGAGAAGCCTGGTAGTCTATAGTCCATGGAGTTGCAAGTAGTTGGACATGACTTAGCTACTGAACACCAACAATTTGCAATCTGATTTTAGTTTTACTTTTTGAAATATATCTTCAATATTATATTCCAAAATTATATCCAGTTTGTTTACATGAAGAATCACATTTTTATTTTTCAAAAGTTTTTTTTAATGTTTTTGCTAATTTTTAACAGTCTTCTATCATCCAATAGATATAATACTTTCTTTTGTTTCCAAGGAAACTGATCAGAGTTTTGATATTTTCTTATATTTTCAGCATTATCTGCTTTCTTCAAATTTCTTTTCCTGTCTGTGTTTGTTTTCATCTCTGTCTTTCAAGGAGGGACTGTCTTAAAATTAATAATGCAGAATCTCTTGTGCTTTGGCAAAACTTTGCAACTGGTAGACTTCAGCATAGAGGGACTAGGTAGAGATCAGGTCATTTCATCAGGGAAATTTTCCAAATACTAATAGCATTTGATTTTTTTTTTCCTTTGAAAATATTTGTTTTCTCAAAGAAAAGCCTTCCAGTCTTCCGGCTGGAATACATGCCTGGTTCACAGTACTCTTGAGACAGAGGAGTACAAGGGTGCTGAAGAGTTTCATTTCAGTTTGAAGAATTTTCAATTAATTCTCTTCTTTCCAGAATGGTGTGACTTCCTTCCCTTCAATGTCCCCGGTGTCCTCTGGTCATGAATCCCAAGCACCCTGCTGGGATGGGGGATGATTCACCTGGCTCCATGGGACCCTCGTGGAGCTCTAAGCAAACTGCCCTGCAAGGCCTCCATGTTAAACAACCTGCCTGGCTCTATCTGCAGCCAAGTGTAGCCACACATCCTGAACCTTTTCCTGAGTCTGTGATGGAGTGATGGGGACTGGCTGGCTTCTCTCTGTTACCTCCTGGCACAGTATGTTTTCCTTGATACAGTTTTATGTAATAGGATGTGGGCTTTTAGCAAGACAGGAGCCTAAGTTCAAGATGTGAAATGATGAAATGAAGAGAAAGAGAGCGTTGCTTGGAGGAAAATATAACTAGAGCCATGCAGCTGAAATGAACAGGAGATGTATGTGTGCACTGGGAGTGGAGGGGGCAGGTGCAGTGGGAAAACAAACATGATGAAAATGGAAGAGTGCCTTTGAAGAACAAGGATTCAATGGGAGCCAGTTAATGAGGGCCTTGAAAACTGAGCCACAGTATTTGAAATCAGTATAAAGGCAGGAGGGAGCCATTAACAACTGATTTGGAGCGAACATTTTATGTGACTGGATAGGGAGGCAGGAGGAAAGGGCCTTTCCCATAAACCATTTGAGGGGTTGTGAGAGCCATAGTACAACTGGGAAATCCTCAAGGAACTGGATACAAAAGGTTCAGTTCAGTTCAGTTGCTCAGTCGTGTCCAACCATTTGCGACCCCATGGACTGCAGCACACCAGGCTTCCCTGTCCATCACCAGCTCCTGGAGCTTGCTCAAACTCACGTCCATTGAGTCAGTGATCCAGTCCAAACATCTCATCCTCTGTCGTCCCCTTCTCCTCTTGCCCTCAATCTTTCCCAGCATCAGGGTCTTTTTCCTGACTTGAGATGGCAAAGTCAATTATTAAAATGCAACCAGGTGTAAGGGGATTGATTGCTAGTAGAGTTTTAGACATGTAGTTATTATTCAATAATGCCCATTTGATTATGAATAAAATAAAATTGATGATAACTATAGACCTACACTTATTTGACAACAACAAAACAGATTTGAGGTTAAACATGTTCAAGTATGAAAACAAAGTAAGCAATTATAGAGAAGATTTTGTCTTGGGTTTTGTGCCTTTGGAGACATTCAGCCCAAAGTCCTCGTTCAGGTATAAATGTGTGCTTCTTAAAATACATCTTTGCTCTGGCCAAACAGAAGCTTTTCTTCTGAAATTATGATGGCCATTTAGACAGGCACAATGTAATCACTAAGTTAGCATTCAGTGGGAACATTCTGACCAACAACCCCAGCCCCAAGGCAAATAACTGTCAGTTATTTATGGACCTAAGTGCAGGTGCTCAATTTTTTTCTCATCCAAAGGCAGCCGCCTCAGCAATTCAGTGTCTCTTGCCACACAGCAGGACCTTGATTAGTTTGATACTGAAAAAGAAAATGCCACCTACAGAATAATCAGTTCTGTTTCTTTATTGGTGGCAAGAGGGTATCTACTCCTTGCCCGGCTTCATGTGGAGAAGAAAGCTATCTCACGGTCTGTTCCTCTTGCCAGACCCATCAAGCTCTTTTCCCCACCCCCAGAAAAAAACCAGTGGACTGCAGCGTCTGCTGCCTCCGGGAGAGTCTTCACTGACCTCAGCTGCAGAGGAACTCAGAGTTTTATAGATGGGAGGAGCCTGAAAATCAGTGACCGTGAAGGCCAGTTCTGAGCAGACGTGTTGGGTGAAGGAGTCAGGTACCAAGATTACTCCAACCCCTTCTACTACCAAATCCTCCCTTGTTAAATTAAAGATGTATCCAATTTACTTGTTATATCATCCTCAAAACCTTTCTTCCTGGGATTTATCTTTTTAAAAAATCAGTATAACCATTTCACTTTTAAAAGTTTGACATGAATGTCACTTTTTAGATTAAACTTCATGAAGATTATTATGGGCTAAATGGCCCACACAATCCAGCCACTAATCCCCTGGGCAGTCTTATACCCCATTACTCTCCAAGTTGGTCAGCCTGCTTTGGTCAGATAAATTCTGTCATTACTCCAGGCCCTGTGCTCCTTCCCACCCAGTTTCAATCTGGCTAATCCTGAGCCTTGGACAGCAAGAAGATCAAACCAGTCAACCTAAAGGAAATTAACCTTGAGTGTTCATTGGAAGGACTGATGCTAGAGCTGAAGCTCCAATACTTTGGCCACCTGATGTGAAGAGCTGACTCATTGGAAAAGACCCTGATGCTGGGAAAGATTGAGGGCAGGAGGAGAAGGGGCCCACAGAGAATGAGATGGTTGGATGGCATCACCGCCTCAGTGTACATGAGTTTGAACAAACTCTGGGAGACAGTGGAGGATAGGGAAGCCTGGTGTGCTGCAGTCCGTGGGTCACAAAGAGTTGGACTGAGAGACTTTCTCATGACTGAGAGGCTGAACAACAATCCTGACTCACCTTTATATGTCAGTCTATGCCAATTCCCAGGAAGGAAATTTTCACTGCCAAGGTTGATTCAATTCTGCTAATGTGCCCTCTGATACACTCTGTAGTTTTCCTCCACGGCATTTAGCAAAACTGTGATACAGTAATTTGGTATATAATTCTTTGTTTACTGTTTCTCTCTCCTTCCTAATGTGAGCCCCATAAGAGCAGGAGCAAATCTTCTCTGTCACACTGTATCCCCTAAATTCAGCATGTTACTTCATACATAACCAAAGCTCATTAAGGATTTGGTGAATGTCGGATGGCACCAAATCCTTACCTTGCCTAGCAGGTCCCCCCAGATAGAAATACTGTTAATATTCACACATTATCTCCCATGTGAGAACTGAGTTCCCTAAATCTAATTTCTAATGGCTGCTATTTTCTTTCACTACAGGAGAATGGGAAATTTAGACTGGCATTTGTGTTCTTCTTCCAACTTGCAGAATATATGTGAAAAATTAAAGCAACATTATTTTGTAATCATTTCATTGAGAAGTTCAACTGATGCTTTTTGCAGTGCTTAATTGTTCTTTTGGCCAAAAATATTTGGATATGAGAACATCCACAGTTTTAGTAGATTTTTCTGTCCAATGTATAATTAGGAAGTTTGCCAGGTCAACTCAACTTTGTTTTCAACCAGAGTGACAGGAACTAATTCTAACTATATTCTGGTTGTTTATAACCACCTAACAAACCACCCAAAATTTAGTGGCTTAAAACAAGTATTCATTTTGGTAAGGAAAAAAAAAATGTCTGTAGACCATTCATCTCTGATACCTGCAGCTTGAGCGGGAGCAGCCTGATCAGGGCTGGAGGATCTCTGTGATGGCTCCTTCCATGGAGTCAGTTCTGCTGGGGGTCGGTGGAGAACTCCGCTAGGGCTCCAAGCCAGAGATCTTCATTCCTCTCCTGTGCGTCTCTCATGGGGCTGCTTGGACTTCTTCACATAAGGTGGCTCAATCTCAGATGTGAATGTATGAAGCAGTGGAAGCTGCCCGTCTCCTACAGCGTCTGCATGGAAGGTGGCATCGTGTTACTTCTGCTGAATTCTACTGGTCAGCGCTTAAGACTGAAGGTGTCTCTGAAAACTCATCACACTGATCCACGGTGCTATGGGATTTGAAGGTGGGGCTCATTGGGTAGATTAGGTCATAAGGGCAAAGTCCTCATAAATGAGATGAATCCCTTGATGAAATAAACTTCCCTCCCTTCCCACCATGTGGGAACACAGAGAAAAGACGGCAGTCTATGAATATGACGTGGCCTTTGCCAAACACCCCATCTGCTGTCGCCTTGGTCTTGGACCCCACAGCCTTTAGAACTGTGGGAAATAAATGTCTGTTCTTTAAGATCCCAGCCTATAAAGCATTTGTTATAACAACCCAATGAACTAAGACATCAAGGTGGTTAGAGCATTACCTAGATACAAGGGGAGGGATGCGTTGAATAATTCGATACATTCTTGGCCTTGTCCTTGAAAGGAGGTAGAGTCATCTATATTTGTGTTGGTCTCCTAGGCATTTACAGAAGAATCAGAAGCCCAGCCATTGCTCACTGCTATTATTGCTTTTGTCTTATTCCCCACTCTTTCTGCTTAGGGTTCTGAAGAATCTTGTAAAATAGCTGGAAAAAGTTTCAAAAAGTTGGAAATAGATTGTGAGTGCATCACTTCATCGCTTCTGTCTAATTTTTAAAATTATCAATTAAGATAAAATTATTCTGTATGTTCACTCTGCCCAACCTTTTGTCCCAAGTAATACATATTTCAGTTGAGTTTTCAGAAAAAGAGTCCAAAATACTTATTTAGATGGTAGGATTTATGAAGCTTGTAGCAGGACTGAAGTCTTGCCTTTAAAAGTCAGATATGACAGCATTGCAGTGTCAGAAGCAGAGTGCAAACGATAAAAGTTATTGCTGTTGAGAGAAAACAAGACTCATCCCTTCATGAGGTCATAAGGGAGGCTTCTCGGAACAGGTGAGGTTTTGATTAAAACTGTCAAGACGACAAAGATTGAGACTTGTGAAAATGTCGGGAGGGCAGAGGTTATTCTAAGCACAGAGGTTGTCTTGGGTTAAAAAATAAATTTTAGCCTGAGCAAAATTTCCCATGAGGAGAGATAGGCAAACAAGCCTGGAGTAGATTGGGGTCAGACTCTTGACCATGGATGGCAGCCTAGGACTTCAGCATTGTGACTGTGGCTCCAACAGGAAGAAGAAGTGAGTGCCTGGTAGTCAGATGAGCAGCAAAAGGGAGTGGAGGCTGGAGAAGAGACCTAATGACTGCTATTATTGCACCAGTGTGAGGTGATGTGCTCTCAGTGGAAGCCAGAAGTAGACAAGCAATAGGAAGGGGTCAGAAGCCTAGGCCGATTTGCTAGATCATTGGAGAGCCCCAGGGAAGTGCCTAAAGCCACAGTGGAGGACCAGAGAATGCCAAAGACTTTTGTGGACACAGTTGAGGACCACTGAGATGGCAGATGTTGAGTCTAAACATTACCTATGACCGTGACCTTCAGATTACCTTTGTCAAGTAGTGAGAGCTACAGAAGGTTTTTGAGCAAGGACATGGCAAGTTAAGCAGTACTTTAAGATTCTTCCTGTAAGTAAGCCAGTGAGTGATACACATATCTGCACCAATGAGTTCTGTCATCACAAACTCCACTGTGACCACCACCCAGCAAAGATGTTGAAAGTATTACACTTTTCTGTCTGGGTACGATGCAGGAGGTGTGGGGGTGTCTTCACAACAACTTGATGAAATGATTAGAAGCAATATTATTTCTTCCCTTTTGGCCAAGAGGGAAAATGTGAAATTGACAGTGTAAGTAGCCTGTCTAGAATAATAATTCAAATTAGTGTCAGAGCAGGGAGTAAAACTCTTTAGTTCTCAATTTCTTTTCATTAAGCTGTGATTATGATTAAGTGTAGTCTAGGGCCTGTCAGTTTAAGGGGCATCTCACAGGCTAGTGGTGGAGCCAGATCACCAGTAGGTGATCTGGTTGGTCAGAGGGACCTACCTTTCAGTCCTTCCATGCTATGGACCCCACAGTTACCCCTTTACTTACAGAGACATGAAACTTCAAGTAAAGACCAGAGGTCACAATGGCAGCCAAGTCCACACATCTGCCATAATGATAATTAAAATTTTTATTTTGAAAAATCTTTTGTGGAGAGTGACCCTAACAGCTCATAATTATAGCTGAAAAAAAAGATCTTATGGGCTCATACATTTTCACATACGGTCACTTCTTCATTTTATAAAAAAGAATTCTTAGATCCAGAGAGGTCAAGTGACTTGTCTGAGAGTACCCAGCTACTCACTGGTGAATCCAAGACTAGAATCTAGGGCTTCTGTTTTAAGTTATGGTTTTGAATAATGGGTCTTTAAAAATTCAGTTTTTTCTGTGAGAAGGTTTGAAAAGCCAGAAATTAATCCAGAATCATTCCTTTTTAAAATTTATTCTTATTGGAGGATACTTGCTTCACAGCATTGTATTGGCTTCTGCTATACCACAACATAAATCAGCCATAAATATCCATATGTATCTTCCCTCTTGAACCTCCCTCCCATTCCCCCCATCCCACCTCTCTAGGTTGTCACAGAGAACTGGGTTGAGCTCCCTGTTTTAACAGCAACTTCCCATTATCGGTCTGTTTTACATATGGTAATGTATATGCTTCAATGCTACTCTTTCAGTTCATCCCACCCTCTCCTTCCCCCGCTGTGTCCAGTCTGTTCTCTATGTGTTCATTTCTATTCTTGTCCTGCAAATAGATTCATCAATACCATTTTTCTAAATGGAATCTAGAACAATGGCACAGAATAGTTCTTTATTATATCTTTAATATCCCTTATTCTAATATCATTGCATGTGGCTGTAAGATCTAATACAAACAAAAAACATTGTCCTTTTCAGACTGATTGGTTTGAATCAGTCCTGTAGAAGAGGAGCTAGTTAAATAGAGCAGCAAACAGTAATAGATGGTTGGAAACAATCAACTTGCCTCTGACCTGACCTGACCTTTCTGAGGGTACTCTCAAAAGTCTGTGAGGTCAAATCATGGCATTTTATGTTTCAGTATGACCTTATTGCCGAGATACTTTATCCGAGATACTCAATAAACACAAACTGATTGATGGAGGAGGAGAAAATCACTCTGAATAACCCAGTGCTGGAAAACATTTATATAGCGGAATCCAGCCTGCTCCAAAAGCCAGCTTCCCACAACTACGGCTGCAAGCTGATGACCGTGGCAGAAAATGCAGGAGGGGTTAACTATCTCTCCCGATGACCGTGTAGGTTGGTGAAGAACCTTGGGAGTAGAGAAGAGGATGCATTATGAGGATGCAAAGCTGGGGAGTTTTCCAAGTTTATTTTGATTTGCTGTAATAGCCTGAGATGAAGCGGGGTGGTGGCCCTCTGATCATATCATAGGATAGTGTCCAGACATAAAGTTGTTCTCCAAGTTTGCTTGAGAGACAGCATTCATGCACAGGCAAGTTTGAATGGAGCTGGAAGAAGAGGAAGGGACACTCAAGGGCCACTTCCAAGAGGACCGTTCTGATATACTCCCTGCCCCAGGAGAACAGTCAGACCTTAGAAGGGATGGTGAAGAGAGGAGTAATAGAGTAGAGAGCGGTGTGTCACTCTGTCTCCTTGCGCTCTGGCTTCATTAGTCAAATCCTAGGTAAGTCAAAGTGCGTCAGACTTAGAGTCATGAAACCTGGGTTTGAAGCCACTGGCCCAGCTTTGACTTTTGGGAAAGGACCTTTCTGCCCATTGGGTGCTTCATCGGTAAAAGGGGTATAATATCCATCTCAGATGTTAGTTGTAAGGACTACTGAGATAATGGGTAAAGAATGCTTGCTCAGGGAACAGTATAGGAAAACTTAAACATTTATTGTCACTAGTTGTCACTGTAACCCTTTGAGGATGGGAGCTTCCCTTGTGGCTTAGAGGGTAAAGCGTCCGCCTACAATGCAGGAGACCCAGGTTCAATCCCTGAATTGGGAAGATCCCCTGGAGAAGGCAATGGCAACCCACTCCAGTATTCTTGCCTGGAAAATCCCATGGACGGAGGAGCCTGGGAGGCTGCAGTCCATGGGGTCTCAAAGAGTCGGACACAACTGAGCAACTTCACTTTCACTTTCACTTTGGAGATAAGAAAACTAATCTCGGAACAACTAACAAATGCAGTATCTCAGATTCAAACACATGTCTCTCAGACTTCTACATCTGTGTCTTTAACTAATATATATTATTGCCTCCTCGACACTTGCTATATTGTCTAATAATCTCCATTCTTCTCCCAAAGGAAGGACACTTATTCTTCATGATTCTCAGCATTCAACATAGTCTCTTTCATGGTAAAAAGTAAAATCACATTCATGAATATTCCAGGGTGTTTGATACATTTTGGAATTCAAAATTTTCCTTCCTACCCCTTCTCTTTTCTTCTCTGTCTCCCTTTCTTTTCTCATCTACTACTTTAATGGACCTGGCTCTTAAACTCTGTCAATATATTTCCACAGAACACAGGGACATCATGGCTCCAGCAAAGAGAGTAGTTCAAGAACATGGAAGAATTCTCATCCCACAGTAGAGGTGGTGACTTTGCAATTCAAGTCCCATCCACACATCCAGGTTGGTGCTTTAACTCACACACACACACACACACACACACACACACAAATTGTATCTTGTAAAAGAAGTTCTCTAGTTTTTAGAACATTGAAGATATTTCCCAAGCTCTCTGTCTCCTTCATGGTTCTCCTAAGGCTAGTCCTAAGCCATCCTATTAATTCCATGTAAGATAACTTTTTATACTATTTCTGATTCACTTTGTTTCTCCAGTGGAAATCTTTTGATCTGCAGCCTGTGTCTCTGCTTTTATTTTTAATTTCCTCTAGCAAGCTAGGATTTATGATCAGCATAAACTTGCATAGCCTATCAAAGATGTAGGTGTGTTTGTGTATTTATCACTCTCTCTCCCAGTGCTTCTGCCCACCTTTTATTTCTCAGGCCTCAGTGGGGGGACTTCCACCACTGGTTAAGAACTTCAGGAAGGTCTCCATTGAAGGGGCTCCTGGAACACTTCAGCAAACACAAATCAGATTTTCAACAACAGCTAAATTATGTCTTTCCGATGTTCAGTCACTGACATATACCAGAGGCAAGTTTATAATGGCTTTTTGGTCCCATACCTCATAGAGGAAAGATTCATTTCAGTACACTATGTCTGTTGTTTTTTTTTTTTTAATCCATAGTAAAAAACCTACTGTTTTGAAATCCTGTCTTAAGAAAACTGCCCATTTGTACTTCAGTTTATGAAAGAGATCATTAATAAATGTTGACTCATAATAAAATACATACTGGCAATAAATTTTATGCACAGGAGAAAAACAAAATAAATGAATTAGCTACCACAAAATAATTTTTGTGAATATTTTTCAAGACAGAAGAGAACAAACAGTAAGATATTTATAGCTTCACAGAAATATAAGTTTCAGACCTGGAAACTCTGCATTTCATCAAGACGCTTCATTTTACAAGTGAGCAAATGAGGTCCTGAGAAGGTAACAGATATGACCAAGGCCACCAAGCCATTGAGTGACACTTCTTATTCAAGTGGACAAACCCACCCTGGGATGAAAAATAACCACTGCACTTTATTCTTTGGCTACTATTTTCAAAATGTTTGCTCTGGAAATACAGCCCTTGCTCGTATTATTGCAAATTCCCTTACACCTAACCAATGCTGGGTACTAAAGTGGTCATTTTAATGTTATTTACCCAAAGTTCATTGAGTCACTACTCATCTCATGGATGCAAATATTACACTATTATAGTTTGAGATCTCCAGGTGTGGCCTTTAAGTTCATCTGCCTGTACCATTTTCCTTTTGGTAACTGCTGATTTTCTGACCCTCAAAGTCGGTTCCAAGTGTCTTTGCCCTGCCATTGCTTGCTGTTGCCTCCATTAGAACACTCGTGTCTGTGCCAAGGACGGTTCCACTTTAAGTATGTAAATGACTTTCTCCTGTCTGAGTTGCCCTTTGTCATTGAGAACCACTGGAGCACAACTTGTTACCTCCAGTTTCTGGTATATCTACTTCACTCTTCAGTTTTTCTGCTTTCTTTTCACATGGTAAACGATCCTGTGATTATAGTGGTTTATATGATTGAGTCCTGTGGATAGACTTCCTGGTCATCCTGGAATTTCAATTCCAGATTCTCAAGAAAGGAAATCAGAGTGAGCAATCTTGTGTAGAATGTCCACTCCAGGTCTAATCAGCCATGGCTGGGATTATACAATACAAGTACAGCTGCGGGGCATCAGTCTCTAGGGAATGGGAGTAAATCTGAAAGAAGGGGAAATGCAAGTGGAGTGAACAGATAGCCAACGGGTCCATTATGGGACCCCCTATCGAGTCATATACCATGATGCCCATCCCTATTGTTCTCCTCTTTTTCTACACAAATAATTTCCCCCATCTGAGTCAAAGAATGTGAGTGAGTATATGTGTGCTGCCTATTATGCCAAGTTAGCTGACATTCGTCAACATTTCTGAATCCCAGGAGTGAGACGAACCTGGGCTCAATATTACATAAATTAGCATCCTAATATTTAAAACAATACCTGAATAATTCACCCAGGAATTCTCATCCAATATAGTAACTTAGGTATAGGACTAACTTGAACTGTTTAACTTTCTTGCTTATCAGAAAATACCCAAAGCCACTACAGATTGTATGTCAGGTAATAAAAATTATCCTCTAGCCATAGCTTCCACACTCTACAAAATCTACCCTTAGTCTTTGAACCATCAATCTGAGTCACAGCCTCTCCTCATATCCAAATACTTCAAAAATTCAAGTATAATTTTAAACACTGGAGTGTGATTATCTCCAAATTAATTATCCTGTTTGTTTATTGGGAGAACATAATAACTTGTTTTCATAGTGCCAGAGAAGAGGAAATCTTTTATCTCAAAATTGAGACATCCATAATTACTGCATATTTCACTTTTTTTTATTTGAGGCAGACCTTTTCCAGTCTACCCAACCCAGAGAATGTGTGGGGGGCTCTGTAGCTCTGGAACAACAATGTTTTTGCTAGGCGTGCTGGATTCTGGCTTTCAGCGTGGACTATGCAGGCCAAGTTGCCTCTCCAAGAGAAGAACAATTTGGAGAGAAATTCATCTCATTTATTGTAAAACATGAAAATGCAATTATGTAATTTGCAATTAAAATGAGGCTTTCAGTCTTTAAATTTAAATTGCTGAATCACTTAGCTTGGTGCTTACATATTGCCTTATATATTTTGTATTTCCTGTGATTATGTCTTCTCTTCCCAGAGATGGCAGAAACCCCGCATTAAACTTTTCAAATCTTCCACAGCTATTTCTGTGGTACCTTATGCAGAGTAACGGCTATTGCCTATTGACTTAAACTGGGCACAGAGTACTTAGATTTTAATTGCATTTTTTAGATTAAATTGAATCTTCCAACCGAACACTGAAGACATAAACACAATGCTATTTACCATTTTTTATTTTGCAGGAGTCTATTTTGAATGATCTTTATAAAATGCTAAACTTCCAGCTTCCTACTACATTTAAAATATTTTAAGTAGAAAGGAAGACAAAATTATATCATGCCTCCAAGTAAAAGTTGCAGTCAGCAATCTCAGGTTCTGTCGCCAGCTTCGTCTGAACTTATCCTGTCTTCTGAAACCATTTTTCCTAATCGGAACAATCTTCTAAGAGGATAAGTGGAATCTCCTGCTGAGAGATACTGATCAGAATTCTGGTAAATGTTATTAAGGCAAACACTTGGTAGAGACTATGTCACTGAAACTCTCATTATCTGCTCAGGGACATTCTCGTCTTGGGTCTTTAATCATCACAGAGTCCACAGTCCAAAGTAAGAGGCAGCAGGAAGAATGAGTTTTCCCTCTACAACATCGTTTACATTCTTGGAAAATATTAAGCATGCACCAATCTACTCAACCTCTTCCCATTTTTTCCTGAGCTGTAGAATGAGAGTTAAACAGCCCAGTGTTCTTTTGCTAAGCAGAGGTGGAAAAGATGAGAGGGCCATGGCCACAGGGTATAGTTTGCACTGAATTCACCCCTGATTCTTGAGTGAACGTCATCACAAGTAACTGCTCATTATTAGGTCATCCTCCAGCCTAGGTCACTTGACAGAGACCTCTGAAATTTGCTGCCTCTCTTTATCTATTACTAAATCTTTTCCCATGGCAGCTATTTCTTTGTCCATTCCTTCCTTATGGAATACTTTTAAAAATATGCTCATAAAGATATCTCCCCTTCATGCACCAGTAAGCATCCATCTTTTCCGTGGAATTTTTGTTAGCTACAGGATATGAAAGAAATATGGAAATAAACTAAATGTCAATTGGCAGATAGATGAATGGATTTTCTTAAATATGATACTTGTGTACAATGGAGTATTATTTAGAAAAGAAGGAAATCCTCCATTTGCAACCACCTGAATGAACCTAGAGGAAATTATGCCACATGAAATAAGCCAGACACAGAAAGACAAAGGCTACATGCTCTCACTTACACATAAAACCTAAAAAAGATGAACTCAAAGGAACAGAGAGTAGAATGGTGATTTCCAGAGGTTGGTGAGGGTGGGAGTGAGGAAAATGGGAAGATATTGGTCAAATGGCACAAACTTTCAGATCTTATGTGGATAAGTTTCAGGGATCTAGTGTACACTGGTGACTATAGTTAGTAATACTTGCAATTTGCTAAGAGAGTAGATCTTAAGTGTTCTCATCTCACACACACA